>NC_132936.1:48025000-58025000 GCF_034638445.1 Ciconia boyciana
ATTAGAAATAATATAGTAGCGTTTGGGCCGTACTTACATTAACTTATTAAGTGCTGCTGCTTTACAAAACATTTGCTTAGTGCTGGAGGATACATGATAGAGGGAACTCATACATGTCTTGCTGACACCCCTCGCTCCCAGGAAACTGTGGGATATAGTGCTGGACATGACGTTACCTTGGGTACATGACAGTCAGCCCCTAACCAGGCTCTGTTTCATGGGCCTAGGTGGCACTCGGTTTCAGTCCTTGGTAAGGTATGAACTTGTGGTAATTGGGGCAACTGCGGCAAATGTTTCCACTCTTCTTTTCTTCCCAGTCCTATCTGACTTTACTGGTGGTGCTTTTTAAATGAAATGAGAGCAATTAAAAAGAGTTGATGATGGTGGGCTTATTGGGAAATCTGTTAGTGTTATGGTGTCTAAGTGTCTGACTAACAGGGCCTAGGAGCAACTACATCAGAAAGGTACTTTTCTACTTTTTTCCTTGCAGAATTCTAGGCAGAGTCTGGCGCTGGAGTTGGCTGTCATGTCCAAGTCTGTCAGCTTTTTTTGTTTGAAACAGCAAGGGTAAGATGAACTGCAGGGTAAGATGGGCTGTTTTTGAATACGATAGTCCAGTTATGATACCACTTCTTTTTTCCTTTTCTTTGGTTTTCTTCCTTTCTTTTTTTTTTCCCCTTTCTGTTCTTTTTTTGGCATTGACGTTGGAAGTTTGGCATAATCTTTCATTTATATGAAGATGTGTTACCTTGCTGGACCAGTTCCTTAAATAATTCTATATGAATACTAAAATTTAACAGTAATAAAATAGTCCATCTTGCCTTCATTCCATTTTACCCAGGAGATTTAAAAACAAGCATAGTGACCAATTAACAAAAAGTGATTGTTTTTGTACAATGGTATAGTGGATATGGTAAAACTGTTTCTTTGAAAACAAATTTCCTGATACTTCTGAAAGATTTTATGTAAAGTTCTTACAATAAAGCTTGAAATTGTTTATTTGACATCATTAGAAATTTCATTCCATTCAATTATAACATTATGGGAAAAAATCCATACGTGCTCATTTATAATAAATATTTCTGGTTGTGAATTACATTGAATTTTATTTTTTCCTATTTTTAGTAATTAAGCACAAGAGGAGTTTGTGTGCTTCAATTTGTCTCATTAGACTCTAAATTAGCATTAATAATTATGCAAATTACTATACAGTGTCTGTCGCTCCCTCCATTCTTTAGTGCCATGAGCAGGCAACTCCAGCAATGCATTATGATCTATCTTTATCTAGTTTATGCATAGTAGTCTAAAATTTTCATTGCTGCTCTATCAAATTAAATGTGTGGCATAGCCACCCATGTTTATCTGAAATTGTGGGGCTAACTATAGAGATGGGAGATGCTCATTTTTTATCTAAGCAGTCAATAAATAACCCTTTACAGCAATACAAATGGCAAAAGTCAAAAGCATATTTATAATAGATTTCAGATTTTGTATTTCAGATATGAAATACTTTGTTTCATATCTGCTCCTTTCATCAATAGCTTATTTTTATTTACTCAAGAGAGTTTTTATGAAATACTTAAACAATGTTTATTTAGTGCCTTGAAGGTAAAGAACTGTGTAAGTGCTTCAATATTAGTATTAACTTAGAGGTTCAGTCCAGCTAGGATTTTTTCTGGAAAGCCAGTTCAAGAAACTGCTTTTTTCACATTGCTATATATATATTTATAAATTTTAAAAAGGCATTGAGTCTCCCATTACTATCTTTTGATTCCCACAGCTCCAAAAATATCTGTCTTTATAAGTGTAATCAGTTCTTATTTTTCATTTCAGTTGTGTGTGTTTGTACAAGCGGTACATGTAAGCCTGTAGCTTAAAGATTTTTTTGCACAGTGATTCCATCTTCCCACTGTGGCAAAAAGTGCTGAACACTTATTAATTGTTTTCTGTGCACTGGTTTCACCTTTCTCCCCTGGTTTTCGTTAGGTTCAGAGCTCATGCCCAAAGCCCTCTCCACCAGGATAGTGGGAGGCATTTGGTGGTTTTTCACACTTATCATCATTTCCTCGTACACTGCTAACCTAGCCGCCTTTCTGACAGTGGAACGTATGGAATCCCCTATTGATTCTGCTGATGATTTGTCCAAGCAGACAAAGATAGAGTATGGGGCAGTTGAAGACGGAGCAACCATGACTTTCTTCAAGGTAAGCTTTATATTCTGTTTGAAAAGATCCTATATCCCAAATGTGGGGGGAAAGTTTGTGCACCTTACTGAGGAGCAATGGATATGATTCCCACTGCTGTCAAAAGCAACTGAAAATCACTTTTTTGAGGATTTGCAAGATAGCAAAGGAAGCAAATGCAAAATCTCTCATGGGAAATAAAAGGCCGTTTCTTTGATGATTTTCACTTAAAGAATTTAATATATAGCAGTGGAATAGGTGAAGAAACTTGAAAACTTTGCTCAAACAGATCTATAGCTGTGTACAAGAGTGAGTTTTGATGGGTTAGGAGTTACAGTATCAATTCAATATCATTGTACTTAATCATAGCCTTTGTTCAAGCAACTGGACTTCACTAAGGATATTAGTGGCTGGAGTGAGAAAAAACTTCAGAACTTCGTATTTTTAAGAAACTTTTGAATGAAATTTGGGGTCCATATAAAAAGCCCAGATTCTTCCAGTTTTTTGATTCCTTTTAACCTGTTACTAAGATTATTCATTTTGAAATATAGTGAAATATGCTGCTGGATTAGAGAGAAATCTTTCTTTTCTAGCTTCATCAAGCATTTAAGTGGGCTTAAATTAGTGAGAAGTATGCATGAAGGGAGAGAGGATGGTTTGTTCTAGAAGTCCTTGTGTTTGATAGCACAGAGGTGTCTCGGATCTTCCAAAGGGAGAGGTGTTTAACAACAAATATTTGACTGACCTTTGCTATATTTTGAAGACTTTTAGCTAGTATATTCTGTTTTTATGAGTTATTATGCTGTCACCTAAAGTTTTGCAGTGATTGTTACATTGGCATTTGAAATTAGACAAACTAAGGTCCAAGGTAACTTGTAAACTGGTGCAGAAATTGAAGAATGTGTGCTCAGTTCCTCTCATCAGATTCAGAAAGTACAAAATTTGTTTAGATATCAAGGCTAAATAGTCACTATTTAATCCTATGACCTTAGAGACAATTGAAGTGTACACATAGTTTTAATTTTTAAAAATAATCATAGGGCTTTCAGCTTCTGCTTGGAAATAAAAATCAATTCAACTTCAGTATCTCAGAATGTTTTAGGCTGCTTAACTTATAGCAAACATTGGGAAGGCTCTGAGTATTTTCCCCAGAATACTTGTTGGAAAAGGAGCTGATGAAGTTAACAGAAGTAACTAATCAGTTAGAGGTCTCTTGATGTCAGGAAATATGTGAAGCAGTTAAAAGAAACAACATTGAAAGTTTAAAGACTGAGGTTTTTAAAAGAGTCAAAATTATTTAAGTCTCAGGACATTAAGAGATGACACAAGGTATTTACTGAGTTACCAGAAAAGACTACAGGGCTTTAATTTCATTTTTGTCTGGGAGAAAACTTTGAACTTCTTCTAATTCAGATTCAAACTGTGGAGTCTAAAATATTAAGAAGCAAGTTTAAATTAGCAGTGTCTTTCCTTCTGGTTGCCAGAAGCACTTTTCTCTGCATCTTCTTAACTTTTACTTTTCCTTCTCCCCACCCTTAGTTTTCTCTCTTCTTCACTCTTTTTCCTTTTTTGTATGCGCATAATCTGTAGGATTTTTAAGCACACATAGACTATTTCTCTTTCTCTGGATGTTTTTCCCCTCTGCAATTAATATACTGCTCCCTTTTTGGCACAATTCTTTCTTTCTGCTCTCTTTCTTCTTTTTCTATCTATCTAGATATATTTTGTGTTTATTTAGTATATTGTATTCAAGAACTAGAGAGGACTTCTAATGAAATAGCAATTGCACATCCTGCATAAAAGATTTTTGTTTGCAGTTGAAATAACCTAGACTTACACACAACAGAGTTATGGTGTCAGATCACATAATTTGATATTGCTTTTAGTACATTAATGAATTCTCCTTCTTCACTATGAATGAAAAAAGAAATCAGAACAAAACACAGGATTTCTTTATTCAGCTGATACAGTTTAGGTCAAATTAAGGTTTATTCTGTTGAACAAACATATTTTCTGGGCTTTATGTGTAAACAGATCATGGTTAGTAAGTGTTTTGTGACATGAAAATTCACTGATAGTTAAGATAATTCACTTCCGTTCCAGCTAGCAACCAAATGATTACAAATATTTTTCTGATGTTTACTATCTTATCTAGTAGTATGTAAATTAATTGGTATTATTTACCCAACAAAATGGATCCAAACTTAAGCATTAGAAGTAGCTACAACTGTTCTTGTAGTTCAGCCAGTAAGTGAAAATCATACTCAAAAGGAACAGTAAATGGAAACTATATAATCTCATTTGATTCATTCAGTGTCTGAAGCAACTTCCAGGTGGAAATTAGAGTTTGCTTGATGTAAATGCTATTCACTAGAGATACCTGTGTAAGGAATACAATCTGATTAAATACATATTCCATGAAAGATAAACCAAAACATTTGTATACAGTCTATCTGTTAGAGTAAACTTTCTGGTGAAATTAGCTATTTTTATCTAATGAAGCTGAGTTATCAGAAAACAGAATACTGTAGTTCTGGTCAACATAGTATTCTATTTCAACATAAAGATCTATTTGTGTGTTTTCAAAATATACTTCTATTTTGTATAAGCAAATTGCTTCAGGAATATAATTTCCTTACATGAAGAAAATGAGAATGCAAGAAAATATTTTAAAATAAGACTAAATATTTTAAAATAAGACTGTAAGTGGAATTGCCTTAAAAGATACTACTAGAGTTGAACAGCTCATAGATACTACTACTAAATATTAATATAAAAAGCATTTAAGAACAGGAAACTGATTAAGGAAGACAAAAACTATCAGAAAAATGTCTTAAGTGGCAGAAGTGACACTGGATGTAGATAGTATAGGAAAGTATAGATAGTATAGAAAAGACAAGAGTGTGTACCTTTTCTGCATTGTGCATCAAGAACCAGGATAAGTATTCACATTTTAATTTCCTTTCAGGATACTTTCTGTTTTATCAGTAAGCTAAAGGAGGGTTTTAAATGGTATATATTATATTCTCTGATATATAGACAAGTGAATATCAAGTAGGAAATAACACTTCCTTTTTATATGGCATTAGGGAAACTATTAATGAACTATTGTGTCCTGTTCTGCTGACCACACTTCGAAAATATGTTTAAAATTGGAAAGAGTTCATTAAAGGTGAAAGAATGACTGTAAGTCTGGAAATAAGCATTGTAGTTAGAGGCTAAAGGAGATCGGTCTGTTTAATCTGCTAAAGAGAAGGTTAAGAGGTGATTTGATCATGGTCTGTAAGTGCCTTAATGGGAATGAGACTTTTGACAGCAGATGACTGTTTAATCTAGCAGAAAAAGGCATAATGAGATCCAATGTTTCAAAGCTGAAGTTACGCAAATTCAGACTAGAAATAAGGTGCACATTTTAAGAGTGAGAGTAATTAACCACTGGTACAACTTATCTAGGAGTGGGCTGGATTCATCCATCACATGCAGCCATTGTGAGGAAAATAGATACAGCATAGCCCAAACATGTTATGCTTTTGATTTAGAGGCTACTCAATGAAACAGATAGACTGCATTATACCGGAGCTCAGATTAGATTTTAGTAGTCCCCTCCTACTTCAAAAATCTATGAGATTATGACTTCTGGGGGAGGTTGCACAAAGATGATTGAGAGGATAAATTTATCATCTGTGTGTATGTTTTTTCTTAGCTGTTTTGTCTTGTTTTAATGAGTGTGGATTGAGTAAAACAGTGGCATTATGTTACAACAAGAAATGAAGGCACCACATGGTTTCCTAATGTTAAATGAAATTATCATATCTTGGTAATGGTTATTAGTTCCAATCACAGTGAGGCTTGGTAGCTGCCCATGAGACTGGCAGTAATTTCTGCATAAATTATCTCTATAGCAGTCCCTTGAATTCTTTCTTAAAAAAACTTTGGAACCTGGCCAAAGCTGTGTGGTACTAGTACAAAAGAAGAGTGTTTTTTTGAAGGAGAACCTAAATGGGAATCAGATAAACAAACTAACTGCTAGTTTAAAACCTGCTAAAGTTAAAACCTTGGAGAGCACAAGGGATATACGTTGAAAATGCTGTTACCCTTGTGAGTCAAACATCCATGTAAAACAGCTTTGATGAAAAAGGAGAATGTTGTCTCCAGAAGTTTATTAGGTCCTCCAGACCATCATATGCCTCCTCGTGGTCTGAGAAACATGATATTACAACTCCTTTTAGAAGTCAGAAAGCAGAGGAAATTTTCAGTGCTCTCACCTCTTAAGATCTACTTATCTAGTCTGAGCATGGAAAGGAAGTAGTTTTATAAGTCTGTTATATGCCTGGTGGGTTTGGTGGGCCATTTCATGGGGAACAACAAAGAAAACCTTAGTATTATCCAAGAATTAGACGGAAAGAAATTTGAAAGTAAATTCTAAGCCATATCTGCCACTAGGCTTGTAGTTTCCACTCCTGGTACGTGTTTTGGTGTTTCTCAAATTGTGGAGTTTTTCTTAGTTACAAACTTCTCTTCCTTTCTCTTGGCTAATTTTGTCACTATTGACCATTTTCCAGTTTCAGAAGCCTGTCTTCCTTCCTGTTTGGAATAAAATAAAAAGCATTTATTATTTTTAGGACAGGTACTTATCTCACACTAGCTGTTCTTGGATAAAAAAGCCCAGATTTTTCATTGCCTCTGATTTCTGTGTTCTCTCAGTCTATGTTTCTCAAAATCCCAGTGTCTGTTTTCTTGTTGAATGACAGTTCTGAAACTGAGAAGAACAATGTTAATTCCACCCTGCTTCTATTTGTACCACAGTTCTCCATCCTCACACACAAAGAAAGTACTACAGCACATATGCTTACATGTCATTTACAATGTTAAGATTTTTTTTGTGAAGTTGCTGTGTACCTTTGCTTTTCTTATAATTTTTCATATCTGTACCTTTCAATGTCAGAATTTTTTTCTTTCTATGTTTTTGTACAGTACCATGCACAATGGAACTTTTCTCAGTTATGGTTACTAGGTATTTGCATACTAAATAGTAAAAAACAAAGTAATTTTCCATTCTCTAATAGCAGTAGATTAGTGTCATTACTTCTGTATCACAAATTAAAGGTCTTCTCAGCTCTCTGTGAGAGTCGTCTATTTTATATCCTTGTTTTGCTGATAAGGAAGCTGAAGTACCAAAAGGGAACACATCTTTTTCAAGATCACTTGGTGAAAGGCAGATAGGGGGCTAATTCAGGAAAGCTGACTCACACACCTTAGAATTATCTAATAGACTATTCTATTTATCATTTACAGTTGCCAATTTCTTTCCTTTTCTTCTTCAGGACCCATTTTTATACTCCAGCTCTACTTTTCTTCAATATCCTCCATTTCTTCCTGCACTGCTTTTTCCCCACAAAGATCCATGCTGCTGACCCTTTTCAGCCTCCCTCCCCCTTGCTTTTACCCTAGCCATTTTGTTACCACCTCCATCAGGAAATTTTGGGGGCAACAATTCAGTGCTTAGTGTCTATATTCCTCTTCAAAATTCTCAGCCTATTGTTAAACGAAATAGCATGATGCTCTACCTATTCATTGCAAAATCTCAGAAATAGTCTCTTAAGGCTGAAAGAAGGAGTTGTAGGGGAATTTTCCCACTGCTTGCAAGTGGAGTACAAGTGACAGATCCACTGACATAAATGAAAGAATAGCAGCAAGAATAAAGGTATGAATGCCATTCATTTGTCATGAATGATGTTGGCATTGGCATGCATAATGCCAGTATAACTTCAGTGGGTTTTTCAAACCTGGGTTTGAACACTGTAATAGGCAAATGGCATTTATCTTTTTAAAAAATAAGTATGCATGCACAAGCACATGGGCATATACACACAGAACCTTTAGTTGAATGCTGCAAATAAAATGTTATGAAGTTTAGCAGTGTTTATCAATTATTTGGTGGAATTGTTGCAAGTCAAAGATGAAAGAAACACCACTTCTGAGCTTCTCAAATATCCACTGACTGACAGTGACTAATGGGAAACAATTTTTTGAGTCCCAGCCTCCATGTGCTGATCTGGATAATGCTTAAAACGTAATTGGTAGCAGATACCACAGATACATGTTCAGTTTGCTTTAAAATTGTTTCACTTTATAGATAAGTTGCATTTGAATGTAACAAGTACAGGCTTGTTCTTATGCATAAAAACACAAGTGGCACTTTTGACTAAAAAGGGAATTGAATATAAATACTATGTAATTTTTTTTTTCTTCTTCTTGATCATCATGGTTTGGGGCTATCTGGTAGAAACATATACAGTTGAAAAGCATTATTTCCCTTTTCCCATGATTATTCCCTTTTTGCAGGAACACCTACTCAGTTAACCACTACTTCTTTGAATGTACAAAAAAAAGCAGGCACAGTAGCAAACCTGTGAAGCGAAGTCTGTGGTCGCTCCATACACTTATAAGAACTGAATCTGCAATGACAGTCTGTGAGAATAAGATATAGGCTTTGTCCAGAGACCTCAGACTCACTGAGTTCTACTTATTTCTTTAAAAGATCAAGGAAGGTAGGTAAGATCAAGTAGAGGTAGGAAAGTTAGATGACGCATTAACACAGACTATTTCAAGAGCAGCAGTGCATTTGAATTCTAAATAGAAGAAATTCAGATAAATTTGGTACCATTAAGTTCTTTGAGGTGAACTGTCTTTCTTTTGAATGTGAGGGCAGAAAGCAGAACTAATTCACATAAAGGGCCTCATTCCAACCAACTCACTAGGTACTGGGACAAAGTGACTGAAATGGTTTTATGCTGTCTTGACCTTTCCCCCTTCTCTGGGGTTGTCAGAGCCATTACTGTTCCTGCAGTAAATAAGACCATACGTTTGGCCACCTGTTGCATCTCAGTGCTGAGGCATGAAACTAAAAACAGATGGACTGTGGTAAAAATCCACTACCTTTCCACCCTTGCCTTTGTCCATGCCCATGCCTTTTCCCTTCCCTTTCCACATTCCTCATTCCTTATACCTTTTTCCCCTGTTCCTACATTATGGGCTGAAAAAGAACACAAGGACTAGTCAACTTTTCATTTCTGCAAAGATTTATACTGCATTGTGCCATATATCCAGATAGTAAGCACTCTTAATAAGCTGCTGGATAACATGTGGTATTCATGAATAATTATGCTCCAAAATCACAGCATTCATATTTATAATTTACACCTGTCTCCAGCTACAGCTCTTAGAAACCGATGAAACACATACAAATGCTTTTCAGGGTCCTCTCAAAGAAATATACATAACTTTCCAGTGAAAACAAGATTAGTCATTCACAATAATTATGATATTGAATTAAATAGTTAACATATGAATTGGGTCCTCACTAGTTATTTTTGAAGGGAAGTCGAAGAGAGACATCAAAAATAAATTAAAAGTTGGCAGTAAGAAAAGTCTTCTTTGTCTTTAGATCAATTAATATTTTCCACAGCTCAGCATCTGTTTCTGCCTTACCCCAAATATTCATAGGGGAAAAAGTTTTATGCTGATCTCCCCACCGAACTCTCAGGTGGGCTAAACTATGTAACCTATGGTCCCATCTGGCTTTCCTGTTCTATAAGTGTTTCTCTGTGTGAATATAATGTAGAGCTAAAATGAGCATACCAGCAAGAAGCTGACATTTATATTATTTTTCAAAATTGCATCCGACAACAATATGCATTAATTAGTGTACATGCATTAATGATCCATACTGTAGGTACATGATGGAGTTTGTGTGAATAAAGCTGGTCCTTCTCAGTGTATAAGGTACAGTAAAATATAGCAAGATCTAATTGCCTCTTGGATTGAAATACAGGATACAAGAAATCAGAGCCCGGGGTGGGGGAGAATGCTAATTAACTGTACATTTGTCCATAGAAAGTCAAGCCTGATGATATACAAATATTATCCAGACCACACTTTGAGTCCTCAATTGTGTCAGGTTTT
Organism: Ciconia boyciana; assembly: GCF_034638445.1. Classification (NCBI taxonomy): domain Eukaryota; kingdom Metazoa; phylum Chordata; class Aves; order Ciconiiformes; family Ciconiidae; genus Ciconia; species Ciconia boyciana. The sequence goes on from NC_132936.1 coordinate 48,035,149, forward strand.
TTTTGCCAGCAAAAGACAAGAATTTCTACCAAATGCAGCTGATTCAGAGGAATGTTATACTCTAGATATTTGAAAAATCATTTTGGAGTTAAGAGAAACCCATCCTGTCTTTTTTTTTGGAGAATATATAGTGATGCCACTGAAGACAAGAAAAGTAGGGGCTTTTTCCTTTGAAGTCAGATGGAGTTTAATCACTAATCACTGCAAATTGCTTCTGGTCATATCTCTCAATAGCTTTCTTGCTTTGTTGTTTTGGGATCTCATAGTCTAACTGTGAGTAGTCCAACCTCTTCTCTTGCCTTCAACCTTAAGCTCTGTTGGCTCTACATATCATTGGGCTGTGGCAAGAGTCAGTCCAGCTTTCTGATCCAACTGAAAATGAATCTTTTTTTGTTGTTGCATGTTTACTTTTCAGTTGTGAAGAAAGCTGCTCTGACTGCTAGAATGTTAGAACTGATGTGAAGGGAGCAGAGGGGGTCCCTTTCCATGGCGGGGTGATCTTATATCATGCCACTAAATGTGAAAGCCACTGGGAATCCACACCCTTTGGGAAGTGAGTTCTGTTGCCTAGACATTTGGAGGTGTGAGGATGAGAAAATCAACAGCGATGTAATTACTGATACTTCCAGAATGTATATTGTCCTTATGTACTACTGTAGGTTTGTCTTAACTGGTAAGCCATTTTGTTTCCTTTCTCTCACCTGATGCACTTCATTTTCTGGCCTTTTCAGGGCCTGTAATGGCACTGCTGACAGGATCAGTTGTAAGAGAATGTCTGAACTCTGGGTTCTGATCATAGGTTTGGTTGCAAGGCTTTTTACTCAGAAATGCATAACCTAATTGCTATCTAGCCTTATCACCTCTCTCTTCTTCTCCTGCTGCTTTCCCCCAGGAAGCAGGGCAAGAACACTTTCCTTTTCTTTTCTCTTTTCAGCTTTTTTCTCTTTATGTCTGTCTTTAGATCATGAGCAAGGTGAGAAAGGGAACGGAACTAGATCATAGAGAATCCTTCAACTGCAAACAGCATTCTGTATGAAAGACAGATTTCAGAGTTAGGGTTTGTTTAGGAAATTGAGAGTACATCTGAAAACTTTTTAAACTCTCAGTCTGAAAAAAAAATCGTCTTGCTCTTCAAAGCAAATAGATCTATTGCCAAGTAGCCATGTAAAGTTTGCAGAGTTGATCTATGACTCATCCTGGTAATGTGATTCAGAAACAATTCTCCAGAGTGAACTGTCTCTTGGTTTAGCCAGTTTTGTGTGAGATCCTGCCATATGAGCAACCTTCAATGTTGAGTTCCTGCCCACTGAAGCAGTCTGAAAGCCTCCATTCATTAGCAGAGGTGAACTCTTGGTTCCGCCTTGTCAGTTTATATATGATACTACTGAGGTGTTGTCCAACTGCATTAACATTGCTTTGTGTAGAGAAATATTTCCAGTGCCAGACTTGCCCTGGACACCACCTAAAGTCTTATTATACTGATGAATTTATTCTCCAGAGTTATGCATTGCTCCAAACAGAATGCTTGTCGAGATTGGTTAAACCATCCTTTTTGCAATACACCTATGGTGATAATTACATAAGCTTTATTGGATGTGGATGCCTTTTAAGCATTTTTCAGTATCCATGCATGAATTGAGCTTATATTTAATGTGTTCAAGATCCTTAATCTGCACAATATAGATTACTTATTTATACAAAAAAGATATACCATGCTTTAGAATCATAGAATCATAGAATCATTTAGGTTGGAAAAGATCATCAAGTCCAACTATTAACCTAATACTGCCAAGTCCACCACTAAACCATGTCCCTAAGCGCCATGTCCACACATCTTTTAAATACTTCTAGGGATGGTGACTCAACCACTTCCCTGGGCAGCCTGTTCCAGTGCTTGACCACCCTTTCAGTAAAGAAAGGGTTCACATTCAGCCGGCTATTAACCAACACCCCCAGGTCCTTTTCAGCCAGGCAGCTTTCCAGCCACTCTTCCAACACAAGCCTGTAGCATTGTATGGGGTTGTCGTGACCCAGGTGCAGGACCCAGCACTTAGCCTTGTTGAACCTTATACAATTGGCCTCGGCCCATTGATCCAGCCTGTCCAGATCCCTCTGTAGAGCCTTTCTACCTTCAAGCAGATTAACACTCCCACCCAGCTTGGTGTCGTCTGCGAACTTACTGAGGGTGCCCTCAATTCCCTGGTCCAGATCATTGATAAAGATATGAAACAGAACTGGACCCAATACTGAGCCCTGGGGAACACCACTTGTGACTGGCCGCCAACTGGATTTAACTCCATTCACTACAACTCTTTGTTGCCCAGCCATTTAGCCAGTTTTTTACCCAGAAAAGAGTATACCTGTCCAAGCCATGAGCAGCCACTTCTTTATGATCAGAGTAGTGTACTGATCAGAGGACTATCTGCCCGTGAACACACTGGATCAAAGATAAGCAATATATTTCTTAGCATTTTTTAATTTGTTCAGATATGACATGATCTTTCAATTTACTCATCAATTTATTGTACAGGAAATTATGGGGGGTTATTTTTTTTCACATCTTAAAAGCTGAGACAGTAACTCAGAATAATGGTGATGATCATAAATAATATGTTCTTTTATGCTGAATTTGACTTAAGTTCTCATAATAGATATTTAAATGTAATTGGCAACCAAAATCCAGATAAGTTATTATGTGAATTCTGTTGTGAATCATTGTGATTTGAGGGGAGCATGAGTGCTTCTATTATATTAATATATCTTATTAGTAAATTATTATTTCTAGTTAGAAACTAGGCATTGTGAAAATTAAGAAAGGATGTAGTATTGCTTACCTTAAGATATTTGTATTTGAGTAGTCTATTTTTGCATTTGAGAACTGAAATCAGCTCCCCCTCAATGAGCTATAAAATACAGCAAATATCCTGGAGGCCTTTGAAGGCTTGACTTTTTTGGTCTTTCTTTGAAGAATTCTTACTTTCTTGAGCAACAGAAGGCCAGTGGTAAGATAGAAACCGTTCTGTTTCTCTTTCTGTTGCTCTCACTGTCTTTCTGTTTCTCTGCCTTTCCTTTTATATTTTTTGATACAAGAGACACTCGCCTTCCTTGACTTACAAGGAATCTTCCACAACTCTTAAGAAGCTTCTATATGGCATGTCTTATAGAAGTTTCATGTACTCTTTCATACATTTCCACTTTCTGAAAAAGGAAGACACATCCCTAAAGGAACTTTCTGTGAAGAAGGAAGACTAGCGCCAAACATTTTCTGTGATTTGTTGGGAAGGCTGTCTAGGTCTTCTTTCACCTTTTTACCTTATCTGGCAAAGAAGCTCTGAGAATAGTTTCTTGATGCTAGAATTTCTATCTAAGCCTATCCTGCTAGTTATTGTTCAAGTGTATTTTTATTCAGGTTGAATTGCTAAGAAATTTACTTGGATTGAACAAAAACAACGGTTTGGTTCCTTAATTTATTTTATGGCTACACCTAGTATTTCTGATGCAGCTTTTGTTCCTTGAAGTACAGAGACACTGATCATAGTTCATTATAGATGTGCAATCCAACAATGGTATTTCAGCCAGGGGCTTGGCTACCCATAAAATCAGAAGTTAGCAGAGGAAACACTGAAATTTCAGTTATAGCTTCCTCCTCCAGTCATGGGTGCCTCATACAAGAAATCTCTCTTCTGAAATTAAGGAGGATTTTTTTTTTTTTACAGCCTGTTCATAATGAAGAAGATTTGGCTGTCTCAGTGGCTTTCTTTTCAAATCAGATCATCAAAGATGAAAGGAAGACTGAAGGGAAACTATAAGGCTCATCTCATAATCAGTATTGAGGCCATTATTTTTTACATTTTTATTCAGCTAATAATGGATTTCTGGATTTATTTCAAAGATAGAGCTTGGTTTCTAAATACTCCAAATAAATTTCTTAACACTTCCAAAAAACATTAATACTCTTGGTTTTAATCTTCAGGTCTTCAATTTTCCTTTCAGAAATGTAGAATTACTTTGATAAGTTGAATCTCTAACATTTAGTGGAATAAATCTAACTGCAAAACCACCAGAACCTACAAATGTTGCAGCTGTAATATCATGTGATTTGAGATGTTTTTTGTGATTTTTATATTTGTTGACATTAGTGATGGAAGCAAGTCATTAAAAGCCTCCTGTTACTACGTATTTGTCCTTCAATTTTTTAATATTCTATTTTCTTACACTGTATTGCATTACACAAACCCTATTTTAATAATATTATCAACTGTTAATGTATGTAGTTTCACTTCATAGGTAAAATGTATAGCAAAGGTAATTTATTATTATTTTATAGATATAAGAATTGTAAAATGAAGCGTGGTATCCCTAAAATGATAATGAGTAAAACCAGGAATAGACTGTATCCCTGAAGTTTCTCGAAATGCATAGAGTAGGACTGTACTAGCAATAGGTTGGTAAATGGCAAATTTACCAATAGATTGGTAAATTGGTGGATTGATAAAGAAAGAATCTCAACTGTTGATTGAGAGAATTTAATAGGAAGACATAATAAGATCCTGTATTTTGGTCTTAAAGCCGAAAAACAGACACACACACTGCAGATGATTTGTTTTACTAGGAAAGATGTAGTTTTTGAAACCTGTAGGGCAGGTTTCTCCTCACTCCAAAATGTAGATACCTGCTCTCCTCTCAGGTAGTCATCTAGTTGCCTTTTACTGGCACTGGAAAGAAACTGAAAGGCACCAGAAAGCAGTTCTTCCATACTACCTTATGTAACTGTCCTAGAAGGACGCTGTTCTCCAGAGTTACAAAACTTTTCCCATTGACTATGGGGAAGCTTAGATTAGTACCTTGATCTAGATGCTTAATGTGTAGGTGGCTACAAGTAGGTAAGATGAATCTTATAAAATTTCTGATCACTGTTTAAGCACTAGGGAACTTTCACATATGTATAAACTGCAGTATGACTGTAGGGAGAGGCTGTGATTAAAAAATATCTCTGTATGCAAATTAATTAATTTTACAAGGAATTATATGAATAATTCTAATTCCATAATAAAACTGGCTGACTTAACTAGCACTCTAGGGTTATTTGTCTTATTTTAGATTATTGGTTTAAAGGCTGTTAAGAGTTTCTTTTCTTACGTGTTGTCACTGAAATGAACACAAAAAACAAAAAGAAAAATCTCTTTCAAATTATAGAAAAAGTTCACATTTTGGCTTACAGTCTGAGTTGGACTATGGCCAAAATTCTGGTCTGTGTTTGTAAATGTCATATTTAAAAAGATTGAACTGGTCACAATGAGTGTTCCTAAAAGTAAGTCAGTGATTGCAAAAGCCTGTCTATCAAAAACACAAGTAAAAATAACAAGCAATAAACACAATCCACCATTTTGCTTTGCTCACGTGACTCCATATGCTTGATCACATTAGAGGCTGAGCACATTTATCCTCCACCAGCAGGGCAGATGTTGCTGTGTCATCTGCTATGTAGCTGGTCTTTTTTTTTTACATTTATGGGTCCAATTAATTATTGATTCCTGTTTCTTTGATTGTATAGTCAAGTTCTATTCACGTTTGGTTTTCTGCATGCATATGGGAGATTAGTAGGCTGACGCAGCAAAACTAACAACCTAGTTTACAGAAAAATTAAAATTTGCCTACATCCAGAACAAACTATACCCTCTAACAGATTCTGAATTGTTAATTCTCTTTTGCAAATTTTATTTTTCTGTACTTTTGGGCTTCTTGGTTAGAAGGTGAAACAGACAGAAAATTATTAAAGATAGAATAGAATAGAATAGAATAGAATAGAATATTTCACTTGCAAGGGATCTGCAACGATCATCTTGTCCAACTGCCTGACCACTTCAGGGCTGACGAAAGTTAAAGCAAATTATTAAGGGCATTGTCCAAATGCCTCTTAAACACTGACAGGCATGGAGCAAAGAAAATCAGTTAAATGTTACACATCCAGAGGCTTGGACTAGAGGAAAGCAAAAGTAAAATGCAAATAAAACACCAATGCTTTAATAGTTTCAGTCTGTTTGAAACCAAAATATTACATTTGACCTTTAATTTAAACATGCAGTGCTTCTCTTTTTGTCTTGCTGGTGTTTTTCACAGCATTATAAATGAGGACTATTAGATAATTGATATTACTTACCATTTTAATTTCAAATGAAATATTTCATTAGTGTAATATGTGTTAAGAAGAAATTATTTCATTTTACTTGAAAAAAGAATCTTTGATGTCTTTGTATTCAAGGACAGCAAAACAAACATACTCTTTGTTCTGATATTCTCTAATGTGCATTACTGATTTGTAAATATATGTTTGGATCATATTTTAAGTGATGACTAATTTCAAGCTCATTTCCATAGTGAACACCATGTATTTTGAAATTGATTTTTTAAGTGGGACCCAGAATGACTCCTCATTTGCTTAAAAAATTCAAAACCAGATCTACTTTGCATAATTTTACACAGGCAACGATTCAGTATAAAAGGAACAAACGCTCTTCTTCTCCACATACACACATATAAATGATGACTACATGTTTGTTTGCATAATTTGCACACAGCATTTCCCCTGAAGGTGTAGGAAACACACTGCTATTTTACTGCACTCCTTTTGTTGAAGAGGAAGTGGTGTCATTGAATAGAATTGCCTCATCAGACACTCTACAAAAGTGCCAAGTTGTAGCAATCAATAGGGAAATAGCAGATGTGAAGGTTAGTTGGCATCAAAGAATATGAGTGGAAGACTTTCCTATGGGAAAGAAAGTGCTTCATTACACTTCATCTATACTAAGAATATTGGTTCTATCAAGCTTCCAGAAAATTAGAATATGATGGCTTTCATGACTCCAGCTCTAAAAGAGTCACTTCAACAATAGTTTAAAAGTTAGATAGATATCCATCTGGGGAATTGCACTAAGTGATCAGGATTTTATTAGTTTTGAACCGGAATTTTGCAATTTCTTCTCTCTCTGAAGAAAGCAGATCCAGTGCAATGACTCTGGGACAAGAATTGGCTCCCTGGGTGATCACTATATTGTAGATGAGTGTAAATGCTGCTTGGAGCGTGTTCATAGGAAACAAACAACATGTTATCATTTCTCTAGAGTATAAATATTTAAAGACTTTTGTTCAAAAAGTTCCTTGTTTTGGGACTAGCTTGGATATTTATGTTTGTTTCTTTTTCTGACTAGTATAAGCAACTTTTCAATGTTTGTCCACACAGGAACTGCTACAGAAAAACTGAGTTTCAATACATCAATCAAGTGGATGCTCTTTAGAGAGATTGTCCTACAGGGAATGGCAAAACTGGAGAGTCAGTAAACAGACTGATGTTGCGCTGGCAAATCAGTGGATCATAGATAGCATTTGTCAGTATGAGAGCTTACAGTTGCTGATAGCAGTTGAATGCTCTTCTGAGCAAGCTGTAAAAAGGAGCAGGTGTTAGTGAGGATAGAATACTTGGAGGGAAATATTCACTGACGGATGATTTAGTTCATTCACTTTGCAAACTTGTGAGATAGATACTTTATTTTCAAGAAAGTGAATTAGAGATTTTGTGTGCTTGAGACCGAACATGGGGGGGCTTTTGCCTTAAAAAAAAGCCCAACTCCTTAATCACGTTTCTTTCTCTAAGAATACCTCTAGTTACAGGGATGGATACATGTTTCTTATAAAACATTGAAACAATTTTCTCACCTCACCGATCTTTAAATTAAAATACTGCCTATTGGAAGTTCTTCCCCTAGTCTGCTCAATTAATATTTAAAGCAAATTATATTTATTGGCAATGTGGAAGAGGAGACAGCATTAATTATCTAAAAGCACCTTTCTATCTGAAATCCAGCATGGATTGAAAATTAATTGTCCTTGGTCTTTAGCTCTGTCCACACTAATAACTAAATAAATGCACTAGAGCACACACTGAATCAAAGGTTGCACTGACAGTTTAGATATTTAGTGCTAGAATGGAATTTGATTTGCTGAGTACTCTGCAGTGCTTCAGCTTCCTGTGCCTCCAAAGTTTACAACAAGGGGCAGAACTGAGGGCTTTGACACTAAGAGCTTAAATGAACATCACATGGTATCTGTCAAGATTGCTCTTTGGTCTTAGAATGCTGTGTAATGATGTTTACAAGCAAGTTGCTTCTACCTTCAGTGCTTACAGATACCTTTGGCAACCAGAGAAAATTATTTTGCCTTTGGCTTTAAAGTGAAGCTGAGGCATTCCTGTCATGCAGTAGTCCAAGACCAAATATTTTGTACCTCAATAAACATAGCCAAAACCATCATAAAAATCTGTTAAATCATCTCTTATCTTTTTGCATTTTAGCTGCTTTTGAACAACAATTTATCAAAGCAAGCAAAACAGAGATAGCAATAAAATTTAGAGCTGTATCTAACATGCAAAGTCATTTACAACCTGGACTTTATTTTAGGTCATAAATCTGTGTTAGTAATGGAGAAAATAACCTTATTTAGTTACACTGAAAAAGTTAAATGTCAGCTTCTTGAAGTTACGAAAAACTTTAAGCACTGGAGGCTGAAATCTTCAGGCTTCTTAGTCTGATATGAGTGGACACAGACAAACCTTTTTTTCTATTGCTGTATTACAATGCTTCTGTACTTGCTCAGAAGCAATGACACATCCTTTCAGCCAACCATATCTCCTGTGTGCACTGAGATTCAGGGTCAAATTTACCTGTAAGTGAGATGACCTGTGAGTACTCTGACAGCTATTCAGCTGCTCTAAAATCTGTTCCTTAATCAAGATTGCTTTAGAACTGTAATGACCCCCTTGTATATTTTTAGTTCACTTATTATATCACTTTCATAAAAAGCACTGAGTATTGTAGTTTTCAGAGTGGGAAAATATAGTGTGAATACATGTAATATGGAACACATTCTCTAACTGTGTTTGCATAAATCCCATTAAAATTGGCATTTTACAAGCTATCATATAAAAGAGGAAAAAAGGAAAATCCCTATAGACCAAGACTAGTGACAATATTTAATTGTGACTACAGGTAGGTGTCTCATTTATTAAATATAGCAATTTAGCTAATTAGACTATACAAACTGTATTATTTTTCACTGTAGTTCTCCTGACACTTTTCTGAAAACAATGAGCATTTTAACTGATTACCAAAACAATAAAGTCACAAGAATGAAGTTAAACTTCTTTTCTCCAGGAACTACACCATAGTGATGCAGTAAAAGATTACGAATAGAGCTGCTTCAAAGCCCAGCTGAAGGAAACTCAACACATGGATACAACCAGGTGTCATGAAGAAAACAGTTGATCAGAAGAATCTGATTCTGTAGTTAGTATAGGATAACTTTTTATCATAATCCTAAATCTAAGAATATTTTTTTCATAATCCCATGAATTATCAAAATGATTGTATCAGGTGAAACTTTGTACACTTTACTAAGGACAGTGGTTTTATTGCTGTCTTTTTTTTTTTAAGCTCTGAACTTTGTAGCCCTATGCAATTAAGTCCCAGTGAATTGTGCTGAAAGTTTCCAGCTAAATAGATGGGTATTAGATCAGATCATTAATTTGCAATTGTAGCCTTCTATGTACAGTTACCAAAAGCTCTTTCCTCTAATTTTATACTTAAACTAATACATTCAGATATCTGCCTTGCCAGAATGTTTTCTGCTAAATTGGTCAACACAAAATACATGAAAATTTGCTGCAGGATGTTCACAGATTATTGATGCAGAAATATACAGAATGAACACAGCAGTGCTGTCACTGGTGCCATCAAATGCATTCCATTAATAAGTTTGGGGTATTATTAAATTCACTGTGTTTTACTGAAGCAAGGAACTAACAGCAACTGGGATTTGAAAGATCTCAAAGAACATATAGATTCTTTTATACGTTAATTTATACTTAGGAGGCATAGAATTATACTAGAATATCTACTAAGCTGATTTCCTTCCCCTAGCTCCTTTGTGGCAACTACTGAACCATACCACTGCTTTTGGATTGATAACATTCAGCTCTGTCTTCTGGTTGTCTTTATGGTCTTGATTGCTCCAGGTCAGTTTGGTCTCTTGGGACATTCTGAAAAATGAATCCTTAAATTAGAGCTAATGCTTGTGAGTAATTGTGCTTTAAATTCTACCTATATAGAAAATTATTTTAGTTCTACTGTACTGTCAGAAATGAAATATCATATACCAATGCACTTTCTCATGAAAATAGTATCTTGTTCTCTCATCTGTTTACAAGACAGTTTTACCATGCTCATTCCTATGTTAACTTCAGAGACTTGCAACTCAATTACTATATTAGTGATAATGGCTCCTGTTGTGGTTTTTTTGTTTGATTGGTTTTTACTGTCTTACATTTGTTCGTATCTGATATTGTAGGCACTGTATTAATGTGGATGTACATTAAAGCCATAGTGTAATTCAAATAGTTAAAATCTGTGTGAAATTAGCTATGTGCTGCAATTCATAAAAGGCACAAAATCCTGAATGGAATCCCTGCCATTCACATGATGAGATGATAAGAGGCACTAGACGCTCTGAAGCATCAGTGATTTAATTTTCATGTGGTGACAAGACTTTCCCTTTGCAGTAGAATCGCACATGTTAATGTGATGATCTGGTTACCATTTTCTGCAATAAAAACAGTTATTCAGCTTTCACATGTCCAAACATCTTCCTGTCATGGAAAGCTTTTTCCCCTGCATGGGCCATCTGGGGTCGTAACAGCTTGCTTGCCTCCAGCTCTTCTGGTTACTTCCTCAGCTTTGTATTAATGCAGTGAAGTTTCTACATGCTCAGTATACACAAAGTATAGAGCTGTTTTATTAAAGAGACAGCTGTACAGAAACTGCTGTAAAAAAAAAAAGGCAAACCAAAACAACCAACAAAAACCCCACCCAAAAAACCCAACATCAAACCACAAAAAAAAAAAGACAAGACATGAAATAATTTAAAATGAACACTTAACTGTTGAGTGGCACCCTGAACCTATAACCATTTAATCAGTGTCTTAATTAAACCAAACTGTGACAAGAAAATCAGAAATTTGGATCTTAGTTTTGAAGTTCATAATACATGGAACTAGCCTGATGAATCTAACTTAAAACATGCACATTTATGTTCACAAAGTCTATTTTCTGACTTAAAACACCACAAAATCCAAAGGAACCAGGCTGTAGGATTTTCTAAATATTGCAGTTGACTAAAATAACAAAGAATCAAAATCCAAATTAGAAAAAAATGACATTGTGCCAGAGAACATTTCTTTTTTTAACAAGTCTACCTTATTTTCTCTTCTTTTCCCATTGCCTTTTTTTTTTTTTTTGAGGCAAAGTGTATTTCTGAGAAAAAATTACTCTTCCATGCTGACTGCAATTCAGAGAAATAATTCCCCGAAACAAGGTATGATCAGTGTTCTAAAGCATTGAGTCTTATTCTTTCAAGCAGATTTGCTGTTTAACTTTTTATCCATGCTAACCAGGTTAAATTACCTGAAGATTTCAAATTTCTTGAAAACTTTCTGCTTCAGTCATATGTATATATCTTAGCTTTTATTTAAAGATATGCTAATGTGAAGGGATGGCCTGTTACCACTGAAGCTTAATTAAGGGAGGAATTTCCCCCTTAATTTCAAATTTAATTTCAAATTAAGGGAGGAATTTCCCTGCATTTATGAGGTTGCAGAGCTGATTTAAAAATTTTCTCTAAAAGGGGAGGATAAGATTAATGAAAAACAGTTCTATTTTTAATAATATGATCTTTGAGGCAAGAGTACCTGTTATGCATTATAGTAAAAATAAGCAGTTTCAAGTGAAAAGGGAACTGTCTCATCTCCTTAATTGCTGTGGTTAGCATCATCCTTAGATGCTTCAATTTTCTGGCTGCTTTTCTTTTCTAATGCCATATTTATAACAATATAGTTTTATTTGATAGCTATAGTGGTTCTTTTAAAATATTTATCTTAAATTATTTAAATTTAAATGTTTCTTCTTAGAGTTTTATACTCTAAAGATTATATGTAGTGGTGAAACAAAATTTACTAAATGTGTTTAAAAAGCTATTTTCAGACTTAACTATCAGCTGATTTTTTTGCTTTTTATTCCTGAAAAACAAATGAAATTAGACCATACTAGAACCTGGTTTATTGAAAAATTCTCTTGAAACTAGGAAGACTGAATTGTAGAAGCACACAGAAGCTATGGTGCAATATATTTTATGTGTGTCCTATTTTGTTGTGCTTCTTAATCTTAAAATTTGATTTATTAGGCTCAGTTATCTTTTTCAGACAATAAAGAAGAAAATTCTTAGACTCAGGTATGCAACATATAAGTTTATCAGATTTCTCCCTACAAAACAGTTTTATGGAGGAGTTACTCTTATCAGAAATTTAAAATAAGCTGGATATGTAAATATTAATAATAGAGATGTTTTCTAAGTGCTCTCAGATAATTTGACATAAACAAAATGATTATTACTTTCTTAAGGTCATTTAATATCATTTAATATTTCCTAAGGTTTTTTTAGTACATGGCTACAGCTGATGATATAAGCTTATAAAAAAATAAGCCTATCAGTTTTAAATCACAGCTGGTGGAACTACCACAACAGGTCTTTAATGTTGATTCTGCCCAAACAGCAGGACTCTTCTGTCATTGGACATTATTGTAAAGATGTAACATCTATGTTATACCTTTCCATCTGCCTAGCAGTGATATTTATCACAGAGAGCAGAGAAGTAAGTGCTTATTAGGTGGCCCTAGGTCAGAACAGTACAATCCCTTTTAAAGTTCAGAAAGGGAGAACACATCTTTGTGATTATTAGGTTTCAGGCCTGAGGTTTAGGAGTGGGATTTTATTCCTCAGAAAGTTTCTCTTGAAATTAGGTACTGTGAAACTACATGCAATGTTTTTTCCTCATTGTACTTCTAATCTCTGTGATCCCTTTGTGTCATTTCTGCACAATAATGAGGTTGTTAAATACAACTAGACCTAACCCTAAGCCCTTTAGTTGCTTATGCTGAGTCCTCTGCCATTAGTCTTACGGTCCTTTTGTTTTAAGTTCTTTCTTTATGGTTTAAAGCCATTAAAGCCATGGTTTAAAGCAATTATTTAAATTAATTTTATGACATGAATTTTATGAGACATTGATGCTTAGCTTGACATGTACTCTGGCTTCCCAACAACTCTCTCATAGCTTAACCTGGTCCTTCTTTTGCTTTCAGACCACAGAATGGCTAGTTATTATTCTCCTTTAGAACCTGATTTAGTAGGAATTATCCAAGACAAGTAACATATGGCTAGTGATATCCTGCAATGTTCCATTCTTTAGTCTCAAGTGACTTCAGTTCATTCCAGCACTTGGGAATGGTTGACAATATCTGAAATTGATATTTATGCAAGCAACAAAAAAAGGCTGCCTTAATTTAAGATGAAAAATAAAATACATTTATTTTTATTCTCTCCTTTCTTGGGGAGGCAGCCCTAAAGGTCAAAGGAGTCCAGGAAGGCTGGACATTCTTTAAGGAGGAAGTCCTAAAGGCACAAGAGCAGGCTGTCCCCAGGTGCCGAAAGACAAGCCGGCGGGGAAGAAGACCGGCCTGGCTGAATAGAGAACTTTGGCTAGAACTCAGGAAAAAGAGGAGAGTCTATGACCTTTGGAAGAAGGGGCAGGCAAGTCAAGAGGACTACAAAGGTGTAGCGAGGTTGTGCAGGGAGAAAATTAGAAGGGCCAAAGCTGAGCTAGAGCTCAATCTGGCTACTGCCGTAAAAGACAACAACAAATACTTCTTCAAATACATTAGCAGCAAAAGGAGAGCTAAGGAGAATCTCCAGCCTCTAGCAGATGGGGGAGGGAACACAGTGACCAAGGATGAGGAAAAGGCTGAGGTACTTAATGCCTTCTTTACCTCAGTCTTTAAAAGTAGGCCCAATTGTTTTCTGGGTACCCAGCCCCCCAAGTCAGAAGATAGGGATGGGGACCAGAATGGAGCCCCCATAATCCAGGAGGAAATGGTTAGTGACCTGCTACACCACTTAGACACACACAAGTCTATGGGGCCGGATGGGATCCACCCAAGGGTACTGAGGGAGCTGGTGGAAGTGCTCACCAAGCCACTTTCAATCCTGTATCAGCAGTCCTGGCTAACTGGGGAGGTCCCAGTTGACTGGAGATTAGCAAATGTGACACCCATCTTCAAGAAGGGCCAGAAGGAGGATCCGGGGAACTACAGGCCTGTCAGCCTGACCTCGGTACCGGGGAAGCTGATGGAGCAGATCATCCTGAGTGCCATCACACGGCATGTAGAGGATAACCAAGGGATCAAGCCCAGCCAGCATGGGCTTAGGAAAGGCAGGTCCTGCTTGACCAACCTGATCTCCTTCTACGACCAGGTGACCCGCCTAGTGGATGAGGGAAAGACTGTGGATGTTGTCTGCCTAGACTTCAGTAAAGCCTTTGACACGGTTTCCCACAGCATTCTCCTGGAGAAACTGGCTGCTCATGGCTTGGATGGGTGTACTCTTCGCTGGGTAAAGAACTGGCCGGTCCCAAAAAGTGGTGGTGAATGGAGTTTACTCCAGTTGGCAGCCAGTCACAAGTGGTGTTCCCCAGGGCTCTGTGTTGGGGCCAGTTCTGTTTAATATCTTTATCAATGATCTGGACGAAGGGATCGAGTGCACCCTCAGTAAGTTTGCAGACAACACCAAGTAGTGTGGGGGTGTTGATCTGCTTGAGGGTAGGAAGGCTCTACAGAGGGACCTGGACAGGCTGGATTGATGGGCTGGGGCCAACTGTATGAGGTTCAACAAGGCTAAGTGCCGGGTCCTGCACTTCGGTCACAGCAACCCCATGCAACGCTACAGGCTTGGGGAAGAGTGGCTGGAAAGCTGCCCGGCAGAGGAGGGCCTGAGGGTGTTGGTTGACAGCCGCCTGAATATGAGTCAGCAGTGTGCCCAGGTGGCCAAGAAAGCCAATGGCATCCTGGCTTGTATCAGGAATAGCGTGGCCAGCAGGACTAGGGAAGTGATTGTGCCCCTGTACTTGGCACTGGTGAGGCCGCACCTTGAATACTGTGTTCAGTTTTGGGCCCCTCACTACAAGAGAGACATTGAGGTGCTGGAGCGTGTCCAGAGAAGGGCAACAAAGCTGGTGAAGGGTCTGGAGAACAAGTCTTATGAGGAGAGGCTGAGGGAACTGGGGTTGTTTAGCCTGGGGAAAAGGAGGCTGAGGGGAGACCTTATCGCTCTCTACAACTACCTGAAAGGAGGTTGTAGAGAGGGGGGGGTCGGTCTCTTCTCCCAGTTAACAAGTGACAGGACAAGAGGAAATGGCCTCAAGCTGCACCAGGGGAGGTTTAGACTGGATATTAGGAAATTTTACTTCACTGAAAGGGTTCTCAAGCATTGGAACAGGCTGCCCAGGGAAGTGGTTGAGTCGCCATCCCTGGAGGTATTTAAAAGACGTTTGGATGAGGTGCTTAGGGACATGGTATAGTGGCGGTCTTGGTAGTGTTAGGTTTACGGTTGGACTTGATGATCTTAAAGGTCTTTTCCAACCTCTGTGATTCTGTGATTCTGTGATTTTGTGGAGAGGATAGGGAGTGGTAGAGGGCTCCATAAGAATCTGTTCAGGCCCAATGACATATTTTTCCACAGGATAAAATTGAGAAGAATCTTCCAGAAGGTTAGGTGGAAGTCTTTCCTCTCCCCACTTCTCTGTTTATTTCCTGAGCCCGTCTGAAGTCTCTGCAAGGTGGGAGGTGTATGGACCAGTAAGAGTGCTGAGGGCCCCGAATTTCTTCATCCTGTTCCAGTCCTGCTCTCTAATGAAAGTATCTTGTCCTTGCAATTGAAAGTTCTCCCAAAATTTTTTTATGTATGCAGAAAAGCAGTTTCCAACAGAAAAAAATATTTCAGTAGAAAAATCTCATCAGTTTAGTAAGCATTGTTATCAGATTCTTCTGGATGAATTTGTCCAAAATCACTCATCTTTCTGTCCTTAACCATGTCATTCATCTTGCGTAGCTTCAGGGGACAGAAGCTAGTCATCCAACCTGACCAAGTCTTTTAGTTCACTTCTGTAGTTGGTGTAGGATTGGGGTAGCTGGGAGAATTATTCTCTGGAGATAACCTCTTTTTTATTTTCTTTTGAATATAAAGTGAGTCTTGATGAATATCTTAGTTTAGAATAGGTGAGTGACTTTTAAAGGTCTAAAGTAAGCAGCATGATTTTCTCTCTAAATGTATTTTTATTTCATTTTCAGTATTATTCTCATTCTAGCATTGTGCACATGTTTTTTGAAGTTTGGGAAGTTTATAAACGCTCTTTTACCCCTTTGAGGTACATGCCAGTTGGATACCTCACCCATGTTCTTTAAGAATTAGGATATTCCATGTCCTCTTTCTTTTGCTCTCTTCTAGTTGACCAAAACTGTATCTTTAATTTTGCTGGTTACCAACTCAGTCTACTAGAATCTACTAAAACAATACCATGCCATATTAATCTATTTTTTTAAATACACTCTCCAGAACCACATGCGTTTTTCTTATAATAAAAAGTGCTGAAGGATGTAATCCTGAATTTATTACACAGCATTCTTATTTTAAGATAAACTGTAGTGTTGATATATTGATTACAGAGTATTAGTATTGCATTAAATTTTTATGGTACTCCTCCCAAATCTACCTATCTAAAATTACTCAAATGAAATTATGTATCCATCATTTCTCCTCCTAAGATGCCATCTGTTCTACAGATAACTTAGGTAACTAATTGCTCCTTTAGTCAAAGTACAACATTTAAATCCTCAATTGCCACCTGTCCCTGCAGTCAGCAATTTCCTTAGTTTCCTAAGAAAGTTTGCTTCTGATATTACACAGAAATGACTAAGTCGGGCTATTCTGAACAGCTAAGTGCCTACTTCTAAGTCCCTTTGGGGGCCTAACATTCCTCCAAGGACTGCTCTGGAAACAGGATGACTGCGTCTTCCCTTACTGCTACAGTGACAGCAATGCTGTTATAGATTGGTTTTAGCTTGTAACTCAGTTTGTAGAAAATACATTAGAAGGAATATCTGAATTTTTTAATGTTGAGATATTCAGAGGGGAGAACTCTTTCAGTCCATACCATTCAAGACATCCCATTTTTATGGATTATTATGAATGGAAGAGCAAATAGATTAATCAATTAACATTATAAGATAAGAGAAGGGAAAGAAGGCACTTTACACACCTGAAATGTCAGGGTTTGCTCCACTAGAATGCATCTGTGTTTCATCCCAAACAACCCTTTGTTACTCAGTTTAGTCAGTTTAGAGTGTAGGTTCTCTGCCTTTTTGTCGATGAGATGCATTCAGGATGGAAAAACATTCTATACCACTTGTTTCTGCATCCTATTCATACTATGTTAAACATGAATTTTGTTTCTAGTTAGTCTATTTTAATTTAGTCTATTTGTTTCTGTTTAGTAACTTGAGTAGATATACCCCCTCTCCTTCTCGGTATGATGTCAAAGGTACAAAGAGGCAGAAAACTGAGGCCATTCTACTTAGAACAATGAACATGAAAGTTTTTTCTTAAAAAAGAAAGCAAAAAGCAAAAGAAAAAAAGACAAAATTGCCACTTCAGAGCAAGCTATGGAATTCAGACAAACTAGGGTAGCTTTAATTTGTACTCTGCCTATTTGAATAAGGTATTTAACATAGTAATTACTTGAGTATTCATGTTCAATAATTGCTATAGCACATCTGCAAAGAGTCTAATTCCCCTGCCTTAATATCTGTAAAATATACAGTATATTTTCTGTTCATCATTTTTAATCTTCTATTTAGTAAAAGTAAACATGCAAACCAAAAAACAAAGGTCCAACAAAAGGTGATTAAAAAGTATATATTAAAATACAAAACAGTAATTTTGCTTATTGCTGTGACTTATTACATTTTGCATATTACTGTGATGATGCTGAAGTGCTCATATCACCATGTAGTAGAAGTACCCAGTTAGTTAAGACAAAAAAACCAAAAAAATTAAGAAACCTCCCAGCTGGAGCTGATTATTGCCTCCATCGAGTATATCACTAAAAAGAAGTGAAGTGAGCAAAAATACACTCTTGGTAGAAATGAATCTGACCTGTGCCAGAGAGATTGTTTCTGGACTTTTGCTTTCTCAGGGAGTATTTTTCCTGATTAATCCCATCAGTTAATAACCTAGGTTAAGATATGAGGGAAGCCTGTTCTGAGGTCTTAACTTTCAGTTTTACAATGTAGCTAAAATATTTTTGCTTAACTCTTCTAATGAAGTAATCCTAGTCAAGCAGCTGTCACTTCCATGGTGAATGGCTTGTGAACACAGTTTAATGCTAGTAACAGAACAGTGCTTCCGGAAGGTTTGTTTGAAACTTTTGTCTCTTTCTACAATATAGCACATATATAGCACATATAGCACTTCCATTGTTGGTTACATCTTTCTTGGCTTGTCATTTGTACTTCAGAGATGAAGAATTCCTTTTACACCCCAAAGCTTGATCTTACACTTCACATATGTGGTATTAAAAGACATCAACAGTCCTTATGACTAAACCTGATTTGTTACCTCTCTGTTGATGTTCCATTTGTTCAGACATCCAGGATGCTAAAGGATGGTGTTAATCATTAGCGTGTGTTTTCTGAGCACTAGATTGTTAGTTGACTTTTCCTTATGGTTACACTATTTCTAACTGCCATTCATTAGCTTTCCTGTGAATATGATCCCAGAAAGATGAGCTGAATAGTCCCTATCAGTGACATTTAATGACAAAATTAAAATGCCAATAAAAATTGTAGCAATAGCTTATTAGAAAACCAGATAAACGAATCATTAGAATTACAGGCTGTACTACTTCCTATTCACTGTTACAAAGTAAGTGATTATCAAGCAACTGCCTGTTCTCTCATGAATCTTAAATTTCTGTTTTTAAAGCTGTTTCCTGTAACATAGTACGGTCTGTCCATAAAGAATATTTTGAAGATGAAGGTCATTTGCTGAAGAAGACAAACTGTCAGATAAGATAGTAATAAATATACATTTAAAAGACCATAAATGAAGATAGATGCTATAATTAAAAGCTAATTATGAGGGGAATGCTTTAAGGTAAAAGAGCTTATCTTTCCCCAGATTCTACTGTAGAGAAACATACAATGTTTAGTGCAGTCTCTCTCTCTCTCTCTGCCTGAGGTTATCATCATGACATATGGGAGATTATCACTAGTTACATGCCTTTTCAGATACACTGTTAGATGTCTGCATTCTTTGGGATGTCTCCAAAGTCTGTATCCCAGCAGGCATAGTAACCTTGTTCAGATTACTTTCTTCAGTGCAGAATAAACTAATCAAGTGAGGGAGCCTTTTGCCTCTCTGTGGAAAGCACACACATTAGCAAGTATTTGCAATGGTCACAGGTAAACTCCAGAGTAGAACAGATTCTTAATCTGTATGTGGCTGACAACACAGCTGAGTTACAAGGACGAACAAGACCAGTTAGAAATTAGCATACTGTCAAACACAAATAAATAGACTTTAGTGTTTTAGATTTAAAAGAAAAATAAAAAAGAAGTAAAAAAAACCCAAACAAAGTACATTTATTTCCCTCAGCCTAATTTCTACCTCCAGTTTTTTAAGCCTCTGAGGCCTTGGAACTTACATGGTACCCTTGTGATTTTAGGAAAATTGTGATTTTCAGTAACTATGATGTTGTCACCGTATAGATTGATTGAACTGCTCTGTAAAGGAATAAATATGCAAAAGATAGCTAAGTTGAAGTATTTTTTTGCTTAAATGTTTCATTATTGCTTATTGCTTTCTACAACTGCCTGAAAGGAGGTTGTAGAGAGGTGGGGGTCAGTCTCTTCTCCCAGGTAACAAGTGATAGGACGAGAGGAAATGGCCTCAAGCTGCACCAGGGGAGGTTTAGACTGGATATTAGGAAATTTTACTTCACTGAAAGGGTTGTCAAGCATTGGAACAGGCTGCCCAGGGAAGTGGTTGAGTCGCCATCCCTGGAAGTATTTAAAAGACGTTTGGATGAGGTGCTTATGGACATGGTGTAGTGGTGGTCTTGGTAGTGTTAGGTTTACAGTTGGACTCAATGATCTTAAAGGTCTTTTCCAACCTATATGATTCTGTGATTCTGTGATTCTGTGATTCATAAAAATCAACTACTTCCAACGAGCATGTGAGGCACTGGTTTTAATGTATGTATGGGCTTTTCTTTCATTGTTGTTTATGCCACAGATGAGTTCTGTAGGCCCACAACAAAGTTACACAAAGGAACAAAAGTGGCTTTCTGTCCCTGGGGCTGATCCTATGCCAAACACAGTCTAAATTATGACAGCTGGTTGGTTATGGCTCCCAACAGTGCTTTGTTAGCAAGAAATTGCCTGAGCACTCCAGTACTCCAGCCATGCCGAGTGACCATATGGAACTTAAGAATTTGGCTTGTGGTTGCTATTGCCATCATGGTATGCCAATCGTGAATTCATTCTCCAACACTGTAGATCCACATTAATGACTTCACATTTTTTGGACACATTTTAAGTTTCTTTCTGTTTATGATGATCTTCTCATTACTTAGGAGAAGATGTAGTGAAGTTGTTAGTTTAGGATTATTTCTAGCTAAAGGAAATCTAGGAGAGTCTAATTATATTGGATCTTTAGACTTGGTTTCTAAAATGTATAAGCCTTGTAGCTTTGTCCTAGAAAGGCATTAAAATGTCTGTCTGCTGAGCTGAAATAATATAAACCTAGGGATATGCTTTATGCTTTTGTAGTTGTGACTTTAGAACAAGCAAAATTTCTCCCATAAGGATACCTCTAATTTAAATAAATCACAGCAAGTGTCTAAAATATAAGAATATAAACATGGCCACCACTGAATCATTTAGCTCAGTATCTTGTTTATGACAGTAGTCAGTCTATGGTGAAATATGAGAACATGGCATGCACATAGTAATACTTGTCTGGACTGGCAGTGATTTGTAGCTCATATCCTTCTTGAGATAAAAGTAGCATCACTATGTTGAGTAACTGCATTGCCAAAATAAGAGGAATCAGAAAGCAGAGACAGGAAAAAACTGTAAAGGGAGTGATTAATAAGAGATCACACTAGATTAAGTCTTCAGATTCAGTTGGATTACAGAAGTATTTTATGTTACATTGAGAAAAATTTTTGCTGGTTGGAAGATTGCTGCTTTATAGTGACATATTTTTCCTCCAAACTGTCTGCAAATCACCTGAGTCCACTTTTTGTTTTGTAGTAGAAATGCTTAACAGTGTAGTCACTGTTTTTGCTGATGTTTCAGGGACAGGAGAAACAGGTCTATGAAAGACTTGATAGGCTTGCAGGTCTCCATTTTCAGATGCAAAAAAACGGGAAAATTTGGTAGTGGAGTAAAAGCTGCGAGGCTAACTGTCAGTGAAGGTAAGGTCTGGAATAATTATGAGGGGTCAGACAGATTGTGCCTCCAGTGAGGACTTGGCAAAGGGAATAGGATCATTCCTGACATGGAAGGGAGCTGGACAGTTTGGCAGCTAAGGTCAAGCTTTGTACATCGCTCACCTGCTGCCTTTATTCTGGAAATGGTGCACAAGATCTCTCCCAGTCATTATTCTGCAGCCAGCCCTGACTGTGGCCTTGCAAAGGGCTCCAGGAATGCAGTCTCATCTCATCCCTGCTGTCAGCTTGCTCCAACTGTTCACACACCTGGTCAAATAGACCCGATCAAGCTAATTTCATGAAGGTTAGACCTGCCTTTTCCCCCACATCTTGCTTGGAGAGTTTTGGTTCTAACAGAAGGGTTTTACCCATCTGTACTGTTAAATGATGTATTTAGTTAAAAAACATGTTGAGTAAAAGAGCAATGTACATTGCAGCAAAAGTACCTATAATGTGTGAAGTTTAAAGTGACAAGCACCACCATATACTGTATATTTAACTGTAACTTTACCTTTTAGCCTGCAATCACAGCCTACTGATAATTAGACTTTGAATATGTAAGCTGTTTATTATATACTTCATTAAGTATTCTGTTATGAAGTTATTTGTGGATTTCACTGTGGAAAAAAATATCTGTATAGAGATAGATTTTTTAAAAAGTCCTGTAACTTTCATACATATGCAGCTGGTGGTATGGTGGTTTTGGACTTACCTTATGGTAAGAGGGTATAAAAGGTTTAGGCTCCCTTGGCTTCAGGGCACACTTCCTGCCTTCTGAGAAGTGAGAGGGGACTGGAAGTCATACTGTAGGTAACGGTCATTATTACCTGCTTCCCAGTGTAGCTCTTTACTAACAGGATGTGAAAAGGGTTGCTCAGGAGAAGATGGTTTTATTCTGAAAGGGAAAGACCCATGACTGTGAGTTAGCATGTATATAATCACGGCTCTATCAGCAGTCAGTTATTTGTTTTTGCTACCTAGGTGGGCTCTGCTAATGATGTGAAAACTATTAGTCACTACAGTAGCTTAGCCTGTTTTTTCTTATGTTTGTTAGACATATCACACATTCAGGCCTGAGTCCAAGGCTGGAGTCCAAAACTCCTGAGTTCAACCGCTGTTTATCAAGTGACTTTATTACAAATTCAGGCCCCTTAATACATCTTTTTACTTCAGTTTCTGTATTAAAACAAAGGAGATGATATTTACAGATTTAGGTGGATGATGTGAGGAATGGTTCATATTTGTTTAGTGCTTTGAAAATGGAAGGTTTAATTTTGCATTATTTTCTTTCTGTGTCTGAGGACCCTTCTCAGCAAAGACTATGAGAGGGGGTTTTTTTGCATTGTCTTCTCTTACCTCCCTTTCCCACATTTTTCCTTCTAAACAAAGGGTCAGTATCTTTCTTCCTGAATTATCTGTGAAGAGTACCCTGTAAGGAAGCAATGTCTTACGCCAAAGAGATGAGCTGGATTCTTACTCTTTTTCCTAAATGTGTGGGAGGAGAAAAGGCTGAAGGATGCAAGGAAGCTTTCACTGGAGAATTCCAAGTCAGGAATTTTCTCCAATTCTTGCAGCCACTATGAAAAAAAATATGCATCTGCCCTTAAGGTTGAGAGGCTAGTACTGTGTGCTCTGTCCTACCTAGAAAGTCAGCTAATACTTTATAGAAATCCCAGGAACAAAATATGTCATTTCTTCCCCCTGACTACTCTCTGTGAACTGGGAGAGTTTACAGTTTTTCCTCCATACTGTGATGGGTCATTTTATTTCCTGTTTTACAAGCAGGTGGATTAAATAATAATAATAAAAAAAGTGAAATAATAGCAACATTTTTAAAAGCAAGGACGATAGCCATGCTATTGTGTTTCACACTTAATTTGCGTCATCGGGAGAACAGTTCACAATAACTTTATTTTCTGCATCACTTTAACAGAAATCACGTAAGACTAAATTACAGGAAAGAGGGGGGAAAAAAAAGACATGAACATACTTATGGAAATATATTATTTCATACTACTGTAAAATTAGGTTAGGCAGTTAAAATGGAATCCTCCCACGGTAGAAACCCATCTTAACAAATCCTAGAAATATTATCATAAAGAGATTGCAATGCTGGTATCATAGCTTGTCTTCTCACTATGTCTCCACAAAATTTCTTTATTCCTCATTATAGGTAAGGTCTTTCACATAAAAATCCATTACCTCCTCACAATAGGCTAACTTTGAGGATTACTATGGAAATTAAAAATAGTACAGAGTTACATGAGAAGAAAAATATATCATATGGTAGATTGCCATCAGAAGTTACTCTAATTCTAGCAGAGATTAAAAAGTTGTTTTAAGATGGATCATGACAGCATTTTATTGCTGCTGAGGTCCTGGAATTTACCTGACTCCCAAGTTAACAGTGTATGCTATTTGTATCCAGACAAGATTTTTTCTCCAGTTTCACTGGGGAAAAAAAAAACCAAACCCAACATAAAAACATTTGATGCTCTTTAGGAACTTATTAAATTGAAGCAGTAAGTTTAGCATGAATGAGAGTGTGAAAACCCCGTCAGATCATTCCCTTAAAATAATTCTGTAAAATAATACAGGTGTTTAGAGGAAAGGGAATCTTCAGTAAGGAGTATGAATAAATGTGTATTTTGTTACCCATTTTCATTTGTTATGAAAGGGAATTTGAACATGGCAGATAAAAATCTTCCAATTTTTATATTTTGCAACGCTTTTTTTTTTCCCTTCTTTTTTTTTTTTTTTTAAATGCCATTTATATACAAAATTGTAGATTGAACAGTAGTACAGACCTGTTAGACTGTCATTCATCAACTGTCAGGTAAGTATCCTCATAGTATCATTTAATTCTGATTGGCAGCTGTTAGGTGCTCACCCCCATCTCATTTTGTCCCTTAGAAAATTGCTCACTTTCAGCTTATTATCTCTCTACACTCTGTATCTCATACCCTTAAAGCAGTCTGGCAGTGTCTGACAGAAGGAAGCTGGAAAATGGGTAGCCTGCAGAGCATGTCTTCACTCTGAAGCTTTCTTGTTCTCTTGCTGCTCCTGCCACTAGAGCTGCTATTCACAATATAGGAAGAAGTCTTGATGATAAAGCCTTCTGTCAGAAGTGTTTGAGCTATTATTAGCTAATTGAGATCTGATTAGATTAAGTTTCTCTCTCCCTAAATTACTTGTGAATAGTTTGTTTGTTTTTAATATGTGAGCTTTGTTTTGTCATTGTTGTGGGGTTCATTTACTTTGACTATGTATGTTATCTGTGGTTGGCCCTGTATTGTAGACAAGTTACAATGGCTTTTACAGGCTTTTTGACAGCTGCCTGTATTTAACATTGCAAGCATATGTCTTATACTTCTCTCTCTCTCTCTCTCTCTCTCTTGCTGCCCCCCTGCCCAATCACCCTCTAATAAATACTAAATCAGGAGTAATAGGAGGGTTATTGTCTGATAGTTATAGAAAGAAGTAAGCAGGAAAGTCCTCAGGATGCCCTGCACAATGGTCCTCATTTCACTATGCTAGAGCAGATGCAACAGTCAGGACTATGTGAGTCTCATAGCTGTTTTTAAAGAGAAGCTAGTATCAAAATGAAACAGAGGTTAAGATTGTTCACTTTGTTTTTAAGACTGTTTATTTCGGAAAGAAAAGTGTGGATGGTGAAGTCCTCAGAAGTTTGAAATTCTGTTATATGTGTTTTCTCTGAAAGACTAAATGGTGTTATTTTGTAGATTGTAAGTGTGGCATCTTTCACAAGTTGCACAATTATAGAAATAATATCATACCAAAGATTCATCAATTTGTTTTCCAAGATTCAAGCCATGCAGTGACAGAAAACATGCAGTGACAAAAACCCTTGCTTGAAGAAACTTCTAAAATTCATTTCCATTCACTGCATTAAGTTCATGGTAAAAAGAATGAAAGCTGAAAGCTGATTAAATTGGTATATTTCTTCTTTATTTCATTTTTAAATCTTAGAGACTGAGTAAGAGGGGAGAAAAGAGAGGGATAGAGTCAATAATAATTAAAAAACCCAAACACACACTCAATTTATTTCCCTCTGACGTTTTCTGACATTTTTAATTAATCTTCCCCTGCTGGGAATCAGATTTTCCTTGATATGCTACTTTTTGCTAGCAGGGGAAAGGTAGTAGCAACAACATCATGGAATTAAGCTATCTGGGCTCAACAAGAGTACACACAAAAATGAGAAATACGATGCTGTTAATTGTAAAAATTAAGCACTTTGAAAAGGATGACATATGAATTAGGCTACTTCTGTTCTTCCTGATGAGTATCAGAGCAAGACTTCTAAGACTTTTTAGTTGTAGGCTTTCCATACCAGCTTCCAAATGGTTGTCTGTCCCCTTTAAACATTAAGACAACTATTTATTATAACAATAAACAATATATGTTTATTTTCCACGTTAGATTCCTTGTCCTAGAATGGAATTGATCCAGCCTAAACTCTGATTTCCTGTTTGTTCTACATGTTAACACTTGCTGATCCTCTGATTGGATTTAGCATAACACAACAGCTTTCTTCACACAGACCCTTGCTACCTTGATTTCAGTAGGCAGCCATTAATTATGAGATAAATACACCCTGTATGTTATAGTATGTGTCTAACATTCTATTATAAACATATTAGGAAGAGCTATGCACATTAGTGCAATATCTGCCTATGAAAATACCTAAATATCTGAGTGCTTCTGTATGTATTAGATACTCAGGCACAAAAAGACTTGGGCTCCTGCACTTTCTGCAAACTGTTACCTCCATACTCAAACCATCTTGAGGTGACAAAAATGTTGCCCACTATGCTTTAATATTTTTGAACATAAAAAAGAGACGTGTAAGAAATTCTCATGGAAGTATGTGGTTGAATAATGAGTTGCTTATTTGCTTTTGCCTTTTTCTTTTCTTTTGTGCATTGTCTTTACTCCTACAACAACAGGAAGTCTCACTCCTTCACCTTGCTTCAAACAGGTATACCCTGAAAGTTTAAAATACATCTTAACAATAATAACAAAACAAAAAACCTGTTACCCAAAACAAACAGAAGAGAGATGTAAAACTTATGTAATAAACCTTTATATAATAAATCCTTGTTAAAGATTAATCTTTAGCAAGAAACTGAAATACTCATATGTGACATTAGGATTAAACAGATAAGTTTCAGCTTTTTGAGGTGAGAAAAGTGTCTTGGCTTGTCTGAGTAATTTTATGATACACTTAAATATACAATCCTAATTTTTGTTTGTGAACATGAAATAAAGACAAACTTCCAGGAGAATTTTCAAAGTAATACTGCACCATTTCTTCTGATTCAGCTTTCATTTCTCAATAGATCTTTGCCCTTATAATTATCTAACACCCTTTTACTGACCTTCACCACTGTGGTACTTCATAACCTAGCAGGAGTTCAGGCAGCCAGATTCCAGCAGTTTGTGAAGAACTTTGATGCTACAGTCAGTCTTATGCCATGTCTCTTTGAAGGGTCAAATTTGGTTTTATGGAGCAAAGTTTATCCTGTTGTTTGGAACAAATATACTGGAATGCTCTAACAAGTATCTTTGGCCTAAGCTGGCTAAACTGCCTTCGAGGCTGATTTTTTTTTGGGACACAGAAAAGAGAATCAGTCTTATTCTTTGGGTACTAGATCTAGGCAAAAACATAGGTTTCACTTGCTTTTCTTCCACAACCTGCATTTGTCTAGTAATTTATTAATCATAAAGCTTATCTGAGCTGATTTGTGTCATTGTTTGCAACTGCAGTTAGCAACAGCATTTGGTGTAAAATCAGAAGTCTCCAGAGGAGATTCAGACTTCAGAACTGCATTCAGAATGCAGCAGAAAAATGTAGAGAACTATCAGTCTTGAAAATTCGAATGTTTAGATGACCAACAAACAAGAAAATTTTGAGTTGCTTTTAGTTTCATAAACACGCATGCACGCGTTACGTTCATGTTGATAATACACACATACACAAAATCCTTCTTAATAATTTGAGTCTTTTGAGTCAGCTCTGCATCTATCATTTTGGGAAGTTTGTCACATCTGTTTTGGCTCAAAGTTGCTTGTATTTACACGACAATTTAACTGGTTGCTTTTCATCTTTCTTTTTACTACCTTTGGGAAAAATCCTTTTGCTGTAACATCCAAAGTACTGGGGCTGAAGTAGGTATTGGCCCATAACCAGCAAGCTTTATTTCAGGTGAATCATAAGAGAAAGGCTAATGTGGTCTTTAGAAATACATATTTTTTAATAAAGGATCAATAATAATATTCATAATTTAGGGGAATATTTCTTTGATGACTTATAGCCCAGATGAAATGTAGTTTTCTAGATTGATGTCCTGTATCAACTATGCTATTCACTTGATCTCTTGCACTTACAGCAGTATTAGATAACCTAAGCAGAGTGTGTGTGTGTGCATGTATATATATATATATATATATATGAATTAGATGTGCCCATACATACACATCCAATTCACTTACAAAGTCATATAATTTTGCTTCAAGCACTCCTCTTGTAGACAATTTTATTCTTTTTTTGTCAATGTTTTTCAGGCCATTATAAATATAATACTACTTTCAAACTGAAATGTCCTGGTAAACTAGAGGCCTTTGAGTATATAGGATCTCTGCGCAGTCACATTTTGATTACTTTTTATCCAATTTTGAAATCCATCCTCTGTTGCATTAGAGCCTTGTGCCTGAAACTGGTGTCACCATATGTGACAGCTACAGCCTCCTTTTGGCTACAGCTAAAAATGGATATAGTAGTAATATTGACAGTACGTAAATAATTGGAAAGCATATGCAGACTGATAGTTTGTTGTATCTGTGACTGTATAGAAATTAAAATGTATTCTTAAAAGATAACATTTTATCTTTTAACATTTTAGAAGTCCTAATAAGATATGCATGATTGTATAAACCTAGTTCATCTCCTACATGTCAGAGATTGAGACACAGAAACAGTTCTCTTGCACTCTGTAAAGTCTCTGCCCCTTTCAGAATGATTCAAGTCTCTTTTGTGGTATCTTATAGAATAAACTGCATGTGTTCATCCATATATGGTGACCCTACTGATGTATATAGCCCAAATTAACAGGCAAGTACCACATTTGATTACCTGTAACATGCCACATAACCTCATATGGGAGTTTCATAGAATCATAGAATGGTTTGGGTTGGAAGGGACCTTCTAAGAACATCTAGTTCAACCTCCCTGCCATGGGCAGGAACCTCTTTCACTAGATCAGGTTGCTCAAAGCCTCATCCAACCTGACCTTGAACACTTCCAATGATGAGGCATCCACATTTTCTCTGGGAAACCTATTCCAGTATCTCACCATCCTTATCATAAAAATTTTCTTCCTTGTATCCAATGTGAGTCTACACTCTTTCAGTTTAAAACTGTTCCCCCTTGTCCTGTAACTACAGGCCCTGGTAAAAAGTCTCTCTCTGTTTTTCTTACAAGCCCCCTTAAGTATTGAAAGGCTGCAATAAGGTCTCCCTGGAGCCTTCTCTTCTCCAGGTTAATACCCCAACTCATGGAGTTTCATGGAGTCTCTTCTGCTCCAAGTAGCTGTTGGCTGGAGCTCCAGTAGCTTTCACCAGATTTGCCTGTGTTTGAATTACTGGAAGATTATAAACAAAGTTTGAAGTCCAAACTTGTATTCATGGGTTTTTACATTGTCGTGAATAGGGCCTGAATACTGACAGGATGTGCTGCATAGGTTTTTTGTTCATTCAGAATTTTCTAAGGCTTGAGTATTGTACATCCATACTGCACCTCACTAGCTAGTATCAGATGTTCATCCACATGCTGCAGAGGATAAAATGCATGCATATGACACAGTTGCTTATTTATCTGCATTCAGCCTGTAGAGGATAGGGTCTGATATATTTGTCTGACATGTTAGTTTATGACTGTTCATCTTTGAAGGTGTCTGTCTTCTTATGTCATTCAGGCTAGGAACCCCCATACAGGGTACAAACCTGTTTGAGAATTGTATCTACATATTCCTGTATGACAATTATATACAAAAGTTGTGCTTTAATATTAAGGTTCTTGAACAAGTAAAGCACTAGGAAAAAATTAAGGCTTTAAATGAGGCAGATCTGTTTGTAAATATAGAAGTTTCTAAAATATGGTCATATATGTGAGACATACTTTTAATTCTTCAGAATGATCTGTTATCCCTTAAAGTAAATGACTAGAAATATAACTTTTCTGTAACTAATTATTGTAATATAAAGATGTTAAAAAGCAATGTTAGTTTTTAAATAAAGCACACTATCAGTGCTATTTAGATACTAGCTATTTGAAAGAGGCATCGTTGGTTGAATGTGTTTGATAACAATTGCTATACTAAATATTCAAATGTTCTTTATATTAAAGCCTACAGTAGTATCCAATCATCTTGTGATCTAAATCTATTAGGTATTAATTTTGACTATGTTAAAGAAAATCTTAAATTTTGCAGAAATATTTATTCTCAATTTACTGATACTTAACCAAGACAAAGTTTAAGCAATAAATATTAACAAATGCTACATTAATAAATAACAGATGTATTTGTGAAAAAGTAGTTTTTAATGATTAAAACATTATGATTAAATGATTAAAACATTAATTCATTTCGTTTCGATAAGAAACGAAACTTCTTATCGTTTACCCACGTGCATGTAATGAAAGGGAAAGCAGTTGTTTTTCTGAAACCACTAATATGCAGTAATTTTTCTGAATACAATTCTTCTACTAATATTTTTTGTTAAGCATTTTTTTCATGTTCTTTTTTTTAACTGTTGTCCCTTTTAATTATTTATTTAGCATTGATTGTCTTCTGTCTCAGAGTTGGAAACCTGTTTGTACCCATATTTATAGATTCCAGCCTCAAAGCCAGTTACCTTGGAAACTGTTTAAAGTGCATCTTCTTGAGTATTTGTTCTATCAAATCACTGAACTGCCTTCTTTCCTCTTTCATCTATTGCTCCACAAAGCTTGGTACTAGTAAACAGACATGCCCAGCTTATTTCTTACTATAACTCCCTTTCTTAGCTACTCAAGGTGACAATGTACAGTAGGTGTCTGCTAATTTTCACATAATCATTAAATGTCTACCATATATACCTTTTTGTTAAGAACAAATAAACAATATCTACATATTCTTTTCTGCTAACAGCTACTGTTTGCTGTTTGCAAGCAGCAAAGTTGCACAGCAGTAATAGTAAGTGTAATAAGAGATTCTGTGTCTTCAGAGCGCAGCAATAGTTACTGCTTCCCTTTGTCATTGCACTCCCCTTTACTGTGATGTGGAAACCACCAAAGTGAGTATGGCCAAGAAAATTTTTTACTTAATAAAAATAATTATTTTGAGAATGACAGTCTTAGAATAATATAAATAAAGTCATTTGACATTTCTCAAGAATCAGAATTCTAGTAATACAGGTACAAGGTTGTAGGTTCTTATCCTCATCTGGTCTTAAATGAAATAGCTCTATTTAAATTCTTACTATCTCAAGATTAAGGTTTTGGTTCTGTCTTGATGTCTCTCTGCTTTCCTATCATATTCTACCTGTCTCGAAAATCCTGACAAAAATAGTGATGCTGATATTTTACACCGAGAGTGGCAGGCAACTGGAAAAATGTTTATGAACACAGTCAGGTAAGCAAAGTGAATTTCTTTTTTGTTAGGGTAAGGCTCAAATCGAATGTGCAAGTGAGAGCTTCACCTATGTACCCTTACTTTTATGACCAAATTAATTTTATGACATTCTCTGAATATTTATACATTATTTATAAGCATTGACACAGGCACTTAAGCTTCATCAAGAACATAAGAAATGTCTAGGTTAAAGCCCTGTGAGCTGTTGCACCTTTCTGAGTTTCAAAATCCAATGAAATTTAGAGCTCATGATGGCAAAAAATGACATGAATCCCATCTCAGCTTAGCGTAGCAATCCAAAAGTTCTGCATCTGATTGAAACCAGGTATTCATGTTCCTTTTATAATTAATGGGGAGAGAGAGGAACATTAGAAGGGACTAAAGACACAAAGGGTACAAAGATCAATGCTAAAGACAGGGAGAATTAATTACCTTCATGAATGTGATTCCTGTTTCTCTCCATTGACAGTATAAGGAACCTCAATACCGCATTCAGTTTTGATGCCTGACTTTTAAACACCTAACACAAGATGAGATGAAGCTAGTCCTTTGGTCTGAAGCCTAGTAATGAAATGAGAAATGAGGCTTTGGAATTGCAGCTCATTTAGTCAAACAATGCCAATTTGTCAAAAGCAAAAGCCTTCATGGAAAGATTTGTTTCAGCCAAACTTTTCTCAGAAGGAGTGGTCATGTCCAGGAATGCCTTGGTCTTTAACAAGTTGTTAGTTTGTTTGGCTTTTTTGCCAAAAATATCCCCAATATATATGTAAAAATACACACACACACACACACACACACACACACACACACAAACAGTGGAGACTTCTAATCAATTTTCTTCCATGACATGTGGGGAGTGGGTATCTCATAGAGACTCCTCTTTACTCTAAAGGGAGTAAATTGGTCATGAGTGCTTGCTGCTGTATAGGCTCACCGTATTTCTTTCTGGCTCTCCCTTTCCACCACTTACCTCATCATATGAAATTAGAATAAAGAAAAAAGTTTGAATTATCTTCTTTTACCTGAACACCAAATTGTGCTATGTCAGTATTTTTTCTCAGAACAGATTGTATCTTGATCTATTCAGATGACCTCTAGCTTTCTAGCCCCAGGTCATGTATTTGCAAGGATAATGTGTAGTTTACTTCCAAAGAGCTTTCAAAGGAGATAGTTTCATCCCTCCCAGATGACCTCCCTCTTGCAGATCATTGCAGATGTGTAAGGAGGTACTAATTTCTGGATACTTTTGAGAAGAAATGGGCAGAAATGTAAATGGACACAATGAAGGTGATTTGGCTAGTTGGGTATAGCAGACACTGCATATTTCTGAGAATCATTGAATATAAGTCCTGATATTGTACAGATTCACTGGAGTTAGTATCCAGCAAATCTTAAGAATTGTATTGCAAGGCTGCAATATCTTCTACTGCAAGTTTTATGATGCTCTTCTAGATCCAAAATGCCTAACTCCTTATCTCTTCGAGAAAATATAGGAGGCTCAAGAGAAGCTGCTACATAGAAAGGGTTATATCTGTCAAGCCTAATTATTTGATCTACTTAAATTCAGTTCTTAATCTAGGATCTGTGAGAAACACATTATAAAAATAAAAACACACACAGATACATACATATGTATATATACACACATACAAACACAGAGAGAGGGATGTATCTATATCTGTATATAAAGATTTATGGAGAGATATACTGTTCCTAAGCACTAAGGATTGGCTGATTTGGGGATTTGAACTAGTAGGAGTATTGCAATGAAGAAAAGAGTGCAGCCATAAAGAAAAATGTGTAAAGATAATCTCCATATTCAATGAGTTTGGCTACGTTTTTCTGCTCTATTTAAAACTGTTTCTAGAGTTTACCTCTTCGTTAATGAGAAGAAACAGTGGTTTTGAATGTCAAGGACCCCTTTACATGAATATCACTAGTGGCTTTAAAGTAGGGGTGTTGGAAGGGAGATATAAAGAAAGGGAAAATGAAGATTTTCATTTTGTGGCAATTTATTTTCTGAAAATAAGTGATGTTTTAAAGAAAAGAAAAAGGCTTTGTCCTGGATCATTAGTAAGGATTTTAGGGGCTGTATGACAACAACATATTGATTGTCATTTTACTCTGATTTTCTTGCCCTGAATAAATATTTTAGATACCAAAACACTTCTCTCACCCTGGATTTCTGACAGAGGCAAAATCTTAAATGTCATGGATAGACTACTTGGGAGAAAATGCAAACCAAACAAATTAATCCATTCAGGTTAACTGGAACATTTCACAGACACAGCTTCATAGCATCCCCTTTTTATTTTTTAACATTAGCTGAAATACTAAGCTTAAATTTATTTTTAAAAAATAATTATTGAGCTTATTTGAATTATTTAAAAAATAATTCATCTCACCTTCCAAATCAAACAAAAATTACAAATAATAATAGGATATTTTTAGAAGGCTAATATGTTTTTCAGTTCAGGTTTTCTGGAACAAAAAAGTTGATCAGGTTGATTTTTCTCTACGAATATTTGATAATTCTAAAAAACTTTTCAGGAAAAAAAAAAAAATATTCTGTTGAGTCCTATCCAGGCTGAAGGCTTCCACTTGATAATTTAGAAAATGTTCTTCATTTGGGGTCATGAACACTAAGGATGCTTCAGAGGAAATGTGGTAGCTGATTCTTTAAGAAAAAAATGCCTTCTTCCAAATCTAAACATACCTACGCAGATAGATACTACTACTTCAGAGTAGTCTCTTCTCTGATTGTCAAGATAACATAATTTCTTATATTGGTTAGACAAGGGTATCAGCGAGTAAAGAATGTTCACAAACTCGTGTTTCCATAAACACAATTATTTTCCAGGAGTTCTAAGTCTTCTTTCAGCTTCTTTCAGTTTCTGAGTGCCTCATTCTCTGTCTTGTTTCTGGTGATATCTTTTCAGCCACAGTACAAGAAAGACATGGATCTTTTAGAGTGTGTTCAGAGGAGAGCCACAAAAATGTTCAGAGGGCTGGAACACCTCTCTTCTGAAGAAAGGCTGAGAGAGTTGGGTTTGTTTAGCCTGGAGAAGAGAAGGTTCTGAGGAGGCCTTAGTGTGGCCTTTCAATACTTAAAGGGGGCTTGTAAGAAAAACAGAGAGAGACTTTTTACCAGGGCCTTTTTACATTAGACACAAGGAAGAAATTTTTTATGATGAAGGTGAGACAGTGGAACAGGTTTCCCAGAGAAGCTCTGGATACCCCATCATTGGAAGTGTTCAAGGTCAGGTTGGGTGGGGCTTTGAGCAACCTGATCTAGTGAAAGAAGTCCCTGCCCATGGCAGGGAGGTTGAACTAGATGTTCTTAGAAGGTCCCTTCCAACCCAAAACATTCTATGATTTGCTGAGTGAATGAGAGATGTTTTATCAATCCACTATAATTTTTTAGCCAATTTGCACCACAGAGTCAATAATTGAAGGCATGGACTGCTGGTTATATGGACATGATTTGCTAATACCAATGATTTTCTCTATTGAATAAGTGTTTTAATGAATTACTGAAACATTTAGCAGAAAATAGAAATACCGTCGATGCCATTCAATCAAACACCCTAAGCATAATCCAGAAAGATTAGCAGAAATTTTGCCTGTACAAGTATCATGTCAGAGGGTCCATAATATTTTTGCTTGGGTGTTCACAAAACTGTATCTTTTATTTCTCACTGATGTTTATTTGTGGCCATTATTTGCACTCCATTCCAAACTAGTCAGCTCAGGCTGGAGTTCTGTTAAGAATTTACAGACTGACTCAGATGTAAGTTTTTGATATTCTGCAGATGGAAAATAATATTGTCCTCCACATACAGCTCCTCAAAGATATAGAATACCTATAGAAATTTCCTTTTTGAAACATTAATATCTATACAAATTTTATATAATGGGTGCAATATATACACAATTAATGTTTGAAATAACATAATGTCCGAAATTTTAATTTTCGCTCAGAAAATGAAAGTCCCAAGACTTCAAAAACAAGTATAAATTAATTTACGTAGACACAAGTATTAAAAGGACAATAGCTTTAGTATCAATTTCTGAGTGATTATTAGAATCGGGAGAGCTAATAAAAATAATTATAGCTTGCAGGATATTTAAGCAACATTTTAAAAAAATAGGATGGTTTCAATGAGCTGGTGTATTTTATATCCATTCATGAGTGTGATTTGCTAGCTTTCTTATGTCTTTCTCAGCATTGCATATTTGTATTAATGGATGATAAAAACAAAGCAGCAGACTAACTTATAACCTGTAAATTGGTCTAGGACAGCTGTGTAGACAGTAAGAAATAGCTTAATCATTATCTTCAAGAAGGTCAAAAGGTTGATCCCAAAGACAAGTAAATGTATGCATGAGCTCATATTAATCCCTTCTCCATCATTTGGTACTTCAAGTAAATGGGTTGCCCTGCAATCCAGAGGAAAAGGTACGGCACTGTGGCTGTGGTATTTGGTGTTGCTTAGATAAGGCCTGTCTGAAGGGGGAGAAAATAAGATTGCCATAAGCCTCCTGTGAGCTTCCAGTCTGAAGTAAATTCATACATATCAAAAAAGACTCAAAGAAAATAAAAAAATCCGAAGTGGAAATATAAGCTGGTCAAAGCAAATGCTTAACACATCTCTACTTTAGGCATTAATCATACTATACGTGAGTGAGGATCAAAACTGTTGAGCTGAACAAGGAATATTTTGGTGCTGGCAAATGGAAAAAAAACCCCACTAAGCTAGTGATTTAAAACAGATTGAAATTTTTAAAGAGAGACATAAAGGTCACAAAATCAGATTCAGATTGCTACGGCACAGTGTGTGAGTTTTAATGAATTCTCAGTAAAGTTTTTTAAGACAAGTACTCAAGACTGGAATATGAAGATAAACCATTTTTTTTCTAATCAATAGGAAGAGACCTAAGGAAAATTCTGTAGAAAGATCAAACAGAATTATGAAAACTTGGTTTTGAACAAAGAAACTGAGCTTCTAAGACTGATTTTAATAAATTTTCTAGAGAAAAAAAGGAAGTTTTTCAATTATTGACTTTTACTCATATGTTGGGGGCAGCAGGAATACTGTTTTGTCTTCTCAAAATGTTAGCCATCTAACATCTGTAAACAGTAGAGAAGTTGGAATTAAAATAAGAAGGAATAGAGTCTTTAACCAAGTCATTATACCTAGCAAGCAAAACAGTACGTTGATAGAGATAAAGGGAGATAAATGTTTACTTTTTGTACTTGAAGATGTAGGCAAAATGGGTATATAAACAAGATGTCTCTTCAGTGTAGCAGAAATCCACTTTGTCTCCAAACCATTATGATTAGTATAAAGAGACTTTTCCTATAGGCTATTTTAAATGCCTTTACTAGACTTTAGAGGAGAGACCAACACAAGGAAAGGATAAGAAAATGTTTTTCTGTATCCTTGATGAAGGGTGTCTATCTAGTCTAGTATGGACCAGATAAGTGTAGAGTGAGGTGGACTGAAAACTGGCTGAACTGCCAGGCTTAAAGGGTTGTTATGAACAGCTTGAAGTCCAGCTGGAGATCAGTCGCATACAATATACTCCCACGGTCAATATTGGGTCCCATACAGATTCATTCATGACCTGGATAGTAGGACAGAGTGGACCCTCAGCAAGTTTACAGCTGATACAAAACTGGGAGAAGTAGCTGATAGACCAGATGGTTGTGCTGCCTTTCAGAGGAACCTCAACAGGCTGGTGGAATGGACAGGCAGGAACCTCATGCAGGTGAACAAAAGAAAATGACAAAAACCTGCACCTGGGAAGGCATAAGACTATGTACTAGTACAGGTTGAAGGCTGACCAGCTGGGCTGCATTAGGCAGAACATTGCCAGCATGTCAAGGAAGGTGATCTTTCCCCTCTATTTAGCACTGATGAGACACATTGGGAGTGCTGCATCCAGTTCTGGGCTCCCCAGTACAAGAGAGACAGTATCGTACTGGAGGAAGTCTAATGAAGGACAAAAAAATGCATTAAAGGATTGGAGCATCTGTCATTAGAAGAGAGGCTGAGAGAGCTGGGTTGGTTTAGCCTGGAAGAAAGGTTGGGGGTGGGGGGCACTGATTGATGTTTATAAATACCTGATGGGAGGGTGTAAAGAAGATGGAGCCAGACTCTTCTCAGTGGTATCTAGTGAAAGAAGAAGAGGCAACGGGCACAAATTGAAATATGAGAAATTTCATTTAAACGTAAGAAAAACCTGTGTTTTTATTGTGAGGGTCAAGCACTGGAACAGGTTGCTCAGAGGGACTGTGGGGTCTCCATCCTTGGAGATATTCAAACCCTGGCCAATGTCCTGGGCAACCTGCTCTACTAGACTTTGCTTGGAGCAGGATTTTGGGCTAGGTGATCTCCAGAGGTTCCTTCCAACTTCAAAAAATCTGTGATTCTGTGATTGGGACAATGGTATACGTGACATCCTCTCACAGAACAGTAACTATCGTCCATAGTTTTAATTTGTTTGCATGTTCTATGTGCATTTGAATTAATGCATCTTAAATGGGTCTTGCTTGGAAGAAATCTACCAAAGAGCATTCAGGAAGGGGGCAGTGATGGCATTAACAAGACATAACGAGCTGCTTCTCCCTTCCCTTACCAGCTTCAGTGTCAGCAATGTTCCTTCTGGAATGGAAGATGAAGCATTTCAAATTCCTTGCCCTTTTTAACTCAAGCTAGACAATTGTTTTAAGGGTCAGGCTTATAGGCTGGTCAAGTTTTTTCTGAGACTAATAGTGAAGGAAATGCAAGTCCCGTTAGGATAATAGTTAATTGCAGGCAAAACCAGAAGAATCATGCTGTATGCAACCCTGGAGTAAGAAGAGCAAATTAGCAAGTTACTGGGATTTTCTTTATTCTTGCATTTTATTCAAAATAAGAAAATCAATGGAGACTAATTATAATGCAAAGAAAATGCTATGATTATGGGACTGTGGCTTGTATATAATTTTTTTGTTTGATGTTTCTTTAGACTTAATCATTTCAGAGTTAGCTTTTTGGATTTAAAGGCAAAAAACTGTCAGGGATACCGTAATAACTCGTTACTATCCATTCTCATAGGATAAAGTTAGCTATAGAATATATTTGCTAGAAAAAAACTAACCCTAGAATTAAAACAAATACTGCCATGATCTGAATGGACAGTGTGTGCTACTTGACAGATGCTGTCACATAGAATCATAAAATCATAGAATCATTAAGATTGGAAAAGACCTCTAGGATCATCTAGTCCAGCCGTCAACCCAACACCTCCATGCCTACTAAACCATGTCCCGAAGTGCCACATCTACATGTTTTTTGAACTCCTTCAGGGATGGTGACACCACCACCTCTCTGGGCAGCCTGTTCCAATGCTTGATAACCCTTTCAGTAAGGAAATTTTTCCTAATATCAAATCTAAACCTCCCCTGGCACAACTTGAGGCCATTTCCTCTCATCCTGTCACTTGTAACTTGGGAGAAGAGACCGACTCCCACCTCGCTACCCAACCTCCTCTCAGGTAGTTGTAGAGAGCGATAAGGTCTCCCCTGAGCCTCCACTTCTCCTGACTAAACAACCCCAGTTCTCTCAGCCGCTCCTCGTAAGACTTGTTCTCCAGACCCTTCACCACCTTTGTTGCCCTTCTCTGGACACGCTCCAGCACCTCAATGTCTCTCTTGTAGTGAGGGGCCCAAAACTGAACACAGTATTCGATGTGCGGCCTCACCAGTGCTGAGTACAGGGGCACAATCACTTCCCTAGTCCTGCTGGCTGCACTATTTCTGATACAAGTCAGGATGCCACTGGCCGCCTTGGCCACCTGGGAACACTGCTGGCTCATGGTTAGCCAGCTGTCGACCAGCACCCCCAGGTCCTTTTTCGCCAGGCAGCTTTCCAGCCACTCTTACCCAAGCCTGTAGCATTGCATGGGGTTGTTGTGACTGAAGTGCAGGACCCAGCACTTGGCCTTGTTGAACCTCATACAATTGACCTCGGCCCATCGATCCAGCCTGTCCAGATCCCTCTACAGAGCCTTCCTACCCTCAAGCAGATCAACACTCCCGCACAACTTGGGGTAATCTGCAAACTTACTGAGGGTACACTCAAGCCCCTCATCCAGACCATTGATAAAGATATTAAAGAAGACTGGCCCCCAAAACTGAGCCCTGGGGAACACTGCTTGTGACCTGGATTTAACTCTGTTCACCACTACTCTCTGGGCTCAGCCATCCAGCCAGTTTTTTACCTTCCCAGAGATCTTCAGTAAATTGGCACCTTCGTGGAAGGTTCAGTGCAACTTTGTCAGATAAACATAAATCAGAATCAAATTATAAGAATATAAATGCAAATTAATAAGATTATAGTATTTTTCCCCATTTGAGAAATACATTGAATGCATAATGTTGATGCATGCTATTGAAGTTAACTATTGCTAAGATGAAACAATAACAGTTGATTAGGTTCTTACAACTAAAGTTAAAAGATGTTTATGGACCTATGCACTTTAAAGCAGGTCATTTTTCCTTATTAATTTTATTGCTGACAGATAATGTTTATTACTTATCTGTAGCTGATTATTGTAAAGTGAACTAGTGGTGCATCAGTCCAACTGCTGACCCAGGTCCTCATTAGAAAAACCTATTATGTTAATTGGCACCGTTTTAAGCAACCTCAGCAGATGACCAATATTCAAAATAGAGATGAAACTATTCCCTTACTTCCCCAAAAAGTTTCATCCACTTTGTCATGTTGGAAGCTGCTTGTACTGTCAATGCTTTGGCTGCATTTCTTCTTGGAATATGCAGAGAAATCAGGTTTACAGTGTTGCTACAAAACATTTCCCAACACAGTGGCTTTCAAACTCATAGGTGATCTCTGCGGTACTATCTATGGGTAGTGAAGCATCACCTGAAACAATATAACCACAATAATGCATTGACAGTGGCATCAGTAACATGTGCCAAAATACAATCACAAGCACTAACAGTGCAATTGTTTATTTTTGTCAAACTACATGGAAACTAGAGAAATATAAGTGGTATGGCATAAAATGTAGAATAAATTCTATTAGTTTTTTGTGCCTTCACTTTATTTTTGTTGCCATTGTTTTCAGTCCTATGTGACACATATGAACAGTAGGACATGAAGTCAGTCACAGGTAATGGTATTAACTTTTACTATAGTAATTTATCACATATTTAGTTATTATTCATTGAAGGTTTCTAAAATAGTTGTTCATAGATCAGTTTCCATAAAAGTCCTTAGAGTTGAATTTTCTGACTTTTCACAAATAGTTTAATTAAAACAACAAAATAGGAAATAAAGTCAAACACTATAGTCCCAGTTGTTACTATTTGAAACTGCTCAGAAGAATAATTTTGTAGCATCCAGAAAAGGTTGGCTTGTTTTGGTAAGAAAGCTAGCAAAGGTATTAATATAAATTTAGCTAAATTTAACTTAACAGATGCTCAAACTTCATCAGAAATTGTGTTTCCCTTTAGCTTTTTACTGGATGAATAACAGAATTACTTTTTGATGTGCAATTGATCAACTTACTGACAACTTGACAGGGGAAATGTAGAATCTGCAGTATGATGCACAGCTACACCCAGCAGTTCCATGGAGGAAATGTCTAGAATCCTTGGCAGTTCTGATAATGCCATACATTAACATAATAAATTTTCTAGGAGTTATGATATCACATACCAGCCTATACAATATTTCTGTGATGGCACATGAATTTCCATTAGGGTATGTCAGTATATAATTTCAAATATCTATTCCTCCTCTTGACTATTTTTCACAACTCTGATGTCACATTCCACAGAGCAATTATTTCAAGCCATGTTTGAAGCATTTAATTGTTGATATAAAATTCTGTGCAGCCCCAAAAATTCATAGATAATAAAGTGTAATTGCTTTTACCATGTGTAACTATAAATACATAAATGTAAATTAATATTTTAGTCAATAATAAGTCTTCTACTGCTGAAATTAGTAGAAATTTTTAGTTAGAAAGCTTAAAATATCATTAAAGGCATCTCTGGAGCTCACACAGTGTGATCTTGCTGAGTACCACAGAAAATTTTTATGCCAGCTCAGGAATTCTCTATTAAAAAATAATTTTCTGCTAAATAAAAATTTTCCATGGTTAAGTTTTGATTTTTATTATTGTCTTCATTTTTCTGCCAAATGAAATCAATATGAAAATTTGTGCTCTCTTATTTTTTCCCTGTCATTCTGTCTCCTTTGTTCCTAATATATTATTATTTAATGTTTTTTTGAAACTTGATTTCACAGTTTCTTATTCTACTTTTCATTGCAATTCAGTGTGTCTGCAATTGCTGAAATACCAAGATTTTCTGTAAGACAGAAATCACATTTTTTTGTTTATCATCTCAAGTATTTAATAGGCTTTGGAGAACTTTCAGCTTTTGGGGAAAATAAGGCAAGTACTTGTCACTTTCATTCTTCTCTTCCTCTTCTCTGATTTGTACAATATTTGTGTAAGTAATAAACATCAGAGTAGTGTACTAGCTTTGTAATTGAAGTTTGACTTGTAGAAATTTGATCTGTGTACTACTGAGAGGCATAAATGATCTCTGAATTCATCGTGTTTAGTTTATCACTGAAGTTTCACATTATCTCTCAAGTGGGTTATGTACCTGCCATATTTGCTCATGTAGCAAAAAAAAAAAAAAAAGGTAAGGATTGAGGGAAGGTCACATCAGCCTAGCTTCTTATTTACTTGTTCTGGCTGATATGGCTCAATGTTAGTATCATTTTAACTTTGATTTCTGTCATTGAAGATGACATTTAATAAGTCTACACTTGGACTTATGTTTGCATCATAGGTGCACAGAGAAAATGCTGAAAATGGGAAGAAAGAAGAGGTTACAATACTTTTCACCATGATCTTTCCAAGAATTCAGGGCAACTAACAGGAATAGAACATCCATTATTTTCAGGCTGCAATGCTCAGGCCATACATTTTGACAGACACTTCCCAGTGCAGACCTGATAGACCACTTCACTGTTGTCACAGAAATAAGTATTTGTTCCTACAGCCAATGTCAAATGTGCTCAAATCAAAATTATTTTTGCAATTTAAAGTTCAATCTAACTTATTCCTAAAGAAGATATAGTAGCCAAGGTTCTACTGAAACTGCAAACTATATTTTTGTAGGTAGATTTCAAACAGCACAAGTTTCTGCAGTTGATATAGGGTAGTGGAAATAGAGTGCATGAGTTATTCATTGATTTTGCTTTTGCTTTTCCTCTGCAAAAACATATAAAATATTGGAATTTTGGATTCAGTAGTTTCAGAAGAACACACACAATAATCCTACTCAAAATGATCTTTT
The DNA here is from genome assembly GCF_034638445.1 of Ciconia boyciana. Classification (NCBI taxonomy): domain Eukaryota; kingdom Metazoa; phylum Chordata; class Aves; order Ciconiiformes; family Ciconiidae; genus Ciconia; species Ciconia boyciana. The sequence continues at coordinate 48,077,714 of NC_132936.1, forward strand.
TTTTTTTTTTTCAAGAATGATTCTGCACAGTTCAATTATCTATTAAGACCTTTGTAATAAGCAATAGTAAAATAAGTAGTTGGCACAGAATTAGCCTGAGAAATCTTTGGCCTGAGAATTGTCTTTGGCTAAGTTTTGGTGTATTATTTAATGGAAAACACTAATGTGACTGATTTAAGTCACTGAATGGTCAAACTGGTAAACTGGTGATGAACTTTCCCTTCCTTTTTCTTTCCTTGCAAATTCTTAATTATGTTATTCCCACTAATTTTGAGCACTTCCCTCTGAAAAAAATGGAGTACACCAGTTAATAATGCTGGAAAGAGAAAACTTTCCCCTCTGTTCTGTCATACACTTGCTGTTCCGGCTGTTCCAAATTATAAATAAAGCAGACCCTTTGCAGAACTTCCTTAGTCTTCAGAAGCTATGCTATATCCCTTTCTCTGTTCAACTACATTACCAGCTGAGTTTACACTATACACATTATACACACTTATTACAGATATCCAAATTGCGGTATGCAAATAAACACATGAATTTTATCTTACTCTAACTTTTGACATATTATACAATTTTGTCAGTACTGCAATTATCTGAAAAGTTGGGTATGGAGTCTATGTATCAGTGTTAAAAAAATACTCAAAACTACATCTTATAATTCAGTTATTGCTCGTATTTTCTGTACAGATCACTAATAAAACATACATAAATTCATCTACGCATGTATTCTTCAGCAACCAGTTTGGCTGAAAAATTCCTGTGTCTTTTACTGTAGCATTTCATCCCAGATCTTGTCATTATTTTTTTTAACCTTTCCATTGTTGGAGGAAATCAGCTCCTTAAGTGTTATGTTGCTTATCTCCTCAAGTATGTTGTTTAGTTGTTTCAAGATAAAACTGCCAGAATTATTCCAAGACCTGACAGATTTGCTAACAAACAGTTCTTCCAATCAGTATCCTACTACTCCCCTATACCTTTGATATGAACCACATATGGCATCAATCCTGTTTGCCTGAATTAACTCCAATTTTCTAGTGACCAAGGTCAGATGAGTACAGAGAAAGACTCAGCTGTTCTTAGCTAGCACATATGGTCCAGTGTTGTTGGTAATTTACTTACTATAATAAAAAAAGTACTGAATGCTAAATCCAAATCCCACTGCAGAATACCTCAGTGGTGGTTTATGCTAATCTATAGCTGGCAAATATTTTACATGAGCTATTTTGTAAAGAAATACTTGAAATTATAGGTTATTTTGGATGTTCAGGGTTTTGTTAGGTCTGGCAACAGAACTGATGGGAGAATTTATTTTGGGAAAAAACCCACCAATCTGTCTGTGCCACTAGACTGATTTTCATGACTATCATTACAAGTAATAAATAATGCTAGTGCTGCTGCTTGACAGGTGCCAAAAAAAAAAAAAAAGACAATGGAACTTCTGTTAAGTTTTTGAAATCTGTGAAGATAATGAAAAAATATTTATTCCTAACTGTTTTGGGCAACAAATTAGCAAATAATAGTTAGTGAGCTTTCTATCCCTTCTCCTCATTCATAGAGATCTTGAATGCTATGAAATTGATTTCTAATGCTGCCTTATGAGTTTCTTTCAAATCACAACAGCAACAGAGTGTTTTGGGCAAATATTTAGGTAAATATAGAGGTAAATATTTAAAGTAGTATTTGTGAACCTCATGCTCGGTTCAATGATGAAAATATGCACTCACTGCTTTTGGGAAAGAAGATTGCTTCCAGATACAGTGCAAATGAAATGTGGAGTTTTGTACTGTATTTTGTACCTGAGAACAGGCAGAGTGAGCAGAAGTGGATTTATCTTTACAGAACATGCAGTATATAAGATCTGCTTTAAAAACAGATTAAATTTCCTTAATGTCTTATTCCTACCTATAAAGGAAGAAACCTACAGAAGTGTAAGAAATATCACACTTGCCATCTTCCACAGTATTTTACAAAAAGAACTGTTGTGACATTAGCTATAATTCAGTAGAGGACTATAAATCATTCTGGTATAAAAGGCAAGGAAGTTTTCTGAAGTCCATTAGTGATTTTGGAGCTATAAAATCCTTACTTATTTCCAGGTCAAAGCTGATAGTAAAAACGTATTTCAATAACATTAAGGTTTGGGGTTTTTTTAACCATAAATTACTTTAAATATTTAACATTTGTTCAAAATCTTTGGTTTTTAAAACAAAAAGTCAGCACAATCGGGGCAAGAGTAAAAATGTCTTTCTCTGAGCACTGCATTTTTCATTCCTTGTAGCTCTGTTCTTGGCAGAAACACCTTTCCTACCTTTTTTCATTTGTGCTCTATGGACCATGAAAACTGCCGTTATGGAGGAGAGAAAGCTGTATGCATTGGTTTTGTTGCTTTTATGCTGACACAGCAAAATCTAAATCAGCTGGTTCACTTAGGGGTTTTCAGGCCTCAGCAGTTCTGAAAAAATAGGGAAAAAAAGAAAAAAGAAAGGGCGGGGGGGGACGGGACGGGATGTCAATGCCCTGAGGTCAGAGTCAATGAGACCAGTCTGATAAAAAGGAGAGTGTCTTTTTCACTTTTCTTTGATGGCTGAAAAAAAGCCGGTTCATAGTTCTATGAGACAATACAGAAAATACAGTGCTACAAAGGTAATTTTTATAACTAGCTGCTAATCTGGTTGGATGATAGTCAGAAGTTCACTTGAATTAACACAGTCTGTCTGTTGGGTGATAGAGGACAGCTAAGCTGATTTAAATCTGGTCTGCTGTCCAGCATAGGTGGAGGAATGTATATTTTCAGTATACTTAAGTTGCTAGTGATTAGCACAGTGCTTTGTAAAAGCTATGCCTTAGCCTATAGCAATGATTCAAAACTGTGCACTGCACATATGTGAATGCAGATTATGGAATATCTATGGCATCATATTACATTATGGAGGCATCAGGTGCAGATATGGCATTAAGACCAAATTGCGTTTTACACATAATGTGCTCAGCTATGTCAAAATCGTTAAATATACTGCTTCTGCTGCCTCAAAAACCAGCACTTACTTTTGGAGTGTACAATTAGCTAAGGCTTACCAGAAACTAGAAATTATTTCAGTCATTAAAACAAATTTAAATGGATTATTTAAAACAAAATATCTGGAAATAGGACCTGTAGTGATACTGTGTAAAGCTAAAAAAATTAATAAGATCTGATACCTTCCATTCTGATTCCTGTAGCTGATTCTGATATTTATCATTATTTGCATATATTGCTGTTTAGCTCAGAAGTCCCAGTAATGGGATCAGGATCCCATCGTTGTCCACTTCAGAAACATTGAGCAGTTTGGAGAAAATGGTACCTATTCCAAAGAATTCAGATTCATATTAAGAAGTAGGGGAGGTGGATCAGTGTACACAGATATAAATTACAGAAACAAGAAGTACAAAAAATGAATGACAGAACAAACACATCATCGTTCATTGATAGATATTTGAACAATAGCAATCAGCCTTTACAAATTTCTGTTTAGTGACAGCTCAGGAAAGCGAGCAGGCTATTTATGTTTATTTAAAATTTATTTTCATTTATGCGAGTGTTCAAATTATTTCAGAGAGCCTTATCTTTGAATTTCCCTGTATTTATAATGCTTGAGGACAATTACAGAATTCCTAAAACATTCTTTACCTTAGGCTGTTGGTTTGTTCGCTCAGCTTTAAGCTTGTCATACTATGATTTGAAATTTATTCAATTAATTAACTTTATTTATCTCTCTATTAATGGTACTAATCCTCTGTGGCCTAAAGTACTGGAGACATATCCCAAATGTGTTAGAACAGCTATAAGCCATAAGATATTCTATAATGTTTGCGTCACCTAAATTTGACATCTAGCCTTCTTATGTTTAGAAAAAAATCTTGAGATACGTTAGTGCTTTGCCATTATTAAGAACATCAGAAAAACATTTTCTAGCTTATTTCACAGCTATGTTGATTTAGGGTATGTGTCAAAACAAAATGTCAAACTTATGAAAATGAATAAGGAATTAATAAAATAAACGTATTATATGAACAGTTCAGCTTTCCATACTGGTGTTCAGGATTTCCAAGGGGTCATGTATGAAACAATTGGGATGAGCCTACTTGAGTTTCAAAGGACTGAAGGGTGAGAAAGACAGGAAAACGCGTTTCCCTGGCTAATAGTGGGCTTGCCTTTGGCTTGATGTATAAACTACATAAGTTCACAATGTTTTGGGGGTTTGTTTTTGTTTTTTTTTCCCAAACAGGAAAAGATATGTTTTGTTTTGTTTTCTTGAAATTGCTAAATGCCAAAATTTGAAGAGTCTCCAGAAACACTTATTACTGTATGTAACTTCATACTGATAAAGAATCATAGAAATCAATGAAAACTCAGAGTTGGAAGGGACCTCTAGCGTTCCCTGCCTCTTGTTGGAGGAGATTGCCTTCTTAATTGAAAGCAAGGCCTTAGATTAGCTTATTCAGGCCCATGTTAAGCTGTTTCTAATATTTCCGGTGAGCTGATTCCACTATTTGTCTGGGCTACCTGTTCCAATGCTTGGTTGTTCTCATGGTGAAGAATTTTTTTCTTATATCCACACAGAATTTCCCTTCAGCAGCTTGGGCCATTGCCTCTTATCCTGTCACCATGCATCCTAATGAAGAGAGTACCTTCAAGTTCTCTCTAACCTTCTCTTTAGGTAATGGAAGAATGTGATTAGATTCTGTGTAAGCCTTCCATTCTCTAGGTTGAACAACACCATTTCCATCAATCTGTCTTTGTAAGTTAAGATCTCCAACCCTCTGATAACCTTGGTGGACATCTCTCTTGAACTTGGAGGACCAAAACTGCACACAGAGTTCCTGGTGTGGCTTGACAGATGCCAAGCATTGTGGATTAATCACACCCCTTGTTCTCTTGGCTATAGTCTTGCTGATACAGCCTGCAGTTTGCTTTCCTGCTGCAAGGATGGGCTGCTTATTTATGTTCAGCTTGCTGTCCTCTTGGATCCATAAGTCCTTTTCAGCCCAGATACACTCCTTCCAGTCAATTCCTAGCCAGTATGAATGCTTGGGATTACTTTCTCCCAGGATAGACTTTGCATTTATCTTTGTTAAACCTCATGCAATTCCTGTTATACTAATTTTCCAGCCTCCTGAGGTCTCTCTGCGTGGTGGCTCTTTCTTCCAGTGTATCTACCTCTCCTCCCTGTTTGGTGTCATCCACAAACTTCGTGAGGGTGCTTTTAATATCATTTTCCAAACTGTTTATAAAGATATTGAATAGCATCAGGTCTAGGACTGACCCCTGAGGCACACCACTCATGACAACATGCCAATCTGGCCTTAAGCTATTCACTACCACCTTTCAAGATCAACATCTCAGCCAGTTCTCCACCTGTAGGTGCTCCATCTGTCCAGTCCTTATCCTACCAGCTTGCCATCAAGGATTTTGTGAGAGACCATGTTGGGCACCTTGCTAAGGCTCATACAGGTGGGTCTTTATGAACGCACATTTCATAAGTCATTCTTTTTGTCAGTGCAAACACATAAGTGATGAGCTTGGTGAAGAAATTCAGAAGTGATATTTCATTCTGTGTATTACAGAAGGTCAGAATAAATGTGCATAATTGTTCCTTAGGCCTTAAAAAAATCCATGAATCAAACAACTTTAAGAAAAGTAGCCTGTGTCCACTAAGAATGCAATGCTCAGGGAAACAAAAGTCACATAGCTATTATAGGCAGTGTCATAAATGGAAAATAGTGTAGTAGGATTGGGAGTCTGTGGGATTTTTTTGACTTAAAGATTGTCACGGTTTAATTCTTATGTGGTGGAGAGTGCTTTCATAAAATATGTAAGAACTGGGCTTCTGACTTTTTTTTAATTTATTTTTTTCTCAAAATTTAATCTTAATTATCTTTAATCTTTCCTTTCTTACTACAGCTTCTTTTGAGTTTAAATATTGTATGGGTGAAAGCAAAGCTGAGGCATTGTCTGTGACACCCAAATGCTTTTAGAAGCCAGGAAAGAATTTGGATGCTATCATTAAAATAAAAACCTCCATTAATGGATCTGTAATTTTTCCTGTGTAAAAAAATGTCAGAATGTGACTGGCACATTTTTGCTGTGCATTTATCCAATCTTGTCTTTTATCATGAGGTCTGCTTCCCTATCCTTTGATCCTTGTTTATTCTGGCATTCATTCAACATCCTGATATTTTTCTAACCTTGTGGCCCAGAGTCTCACTGCTCAGATATTTGTCTTTCCTAGCCAGTGCTTCAGGATAGAGGAGTAAGTAACACATTACTAACGATGATTCCTTCCGTTTCCAGCCTCACATTTGTTCATAGCATTAGAATAACTTAGAGCCTTTGCCATGCTTCCTTTTATGATCCCTGACACGCACAGTTATCTTCCAATGATCTATAATTTATGAACGCTGAGTATGTCACTGACAGTATCCTCTGAATGTCATTGTGAGACCTGCCATTTTATGTACCAGGTAGATGAGTTTCTTGGTTTGCTTAACCTTTTCATTTCCATCTTTCCTGGTAGTTAGTTCTCTTTTTTTATTCCAGTGAAATTCAAATGTTGCAAAGCACAGGCAGCTTTCTTACTACTCTGCATTGTCTTCAGCATTACTGAGGTAACGCAAGTGTGATAAATCATGTCACCACAAGTTGTCTTATACAGACGTAATTTCCAGTTGATTTCAAGTTAGGCTGGATTTCCAGATAGTGAGTTCCAGTTAGATGAAACAACATGGTGAACTAACCCAGATAAAATAATACACATAATTGATGGAATATATAAGTTGATTCACCAGATTGATTTGCACACAGTGAAAGAAGATGGAAACATAACGTAAATTGCGGCACCTGCTTCTATCAGTATGAATGGCACAGTCATATCCACAAGAAGCAATATGTACATGTTGGAGTGTCATTCTCTTTATTTCAATGTCAAATGGGTCCTGATGCTTTTGATTGTTCTGGCTTCTTCATTTTAGTCACGTGAGTCTGCTGAGTAGTTTGCCAAACACAGAGGAAAACCATTTGTGGTTGTATTTTCCTGAATCAAATGTTGGTTTTTCATTTTCAGATAAAACATTCTCTGTTGTGCATAAAACAAATCTTATAACCTGTACTATACACTTTTTTGGTAAGAATTTCTAAACGCTAGTTAGAATTTAGGGGTCACAAGTAAATGGGTTGTTTTCCTTGGCATTATTTCAGTTCTGACTTTTAGCTTTTAGGGGTGGAAGAAAGCAGTGCAAAGACATGGTAGTGTTCTGCCTATATGAGAAAACAGAGAGATCACTGTGCACTTTCTATCTCACCCTTATTAGCTTCACAGTGGTGAGCCATGTGCACTGATGTTCTAGGCTTTGTGTTGTCTTCTACGGTCTCAGTAATCCTGCATACACTTTTCAACTTTTTTTTTTGTTTTAATTATTCCAGTAAGCAAGCTATCCTATGCAGGAGCTTTCTCTGATTTTGTTGGTGACCTTTGTTTCATCCTTTTCAATAGTAGCAGTGGATTCATCTTAGCTGATTAAATCAGTCATTGCAATATGAGTATTCTGTCCTTTAGAGGATATTGTATTTTTTCACATGCTCTAATGCTAGAGTAGAGAGCAACCATTCCCCTTGCTAACATCTTTTCATCCTGGAATTATTTTTTTTGACATAAGGATAGAAATGCGTATGTATTACAGTTCATTCTTTCTTTATTTTCTGTTACAGTTCATTTGGCTTTTCCTTTTTTTTTTTCCTCAACACACATCAGCAATGTGTTTCTAACAGTTTACTAAAATTGTTTTCTCTGCCAATTTTTTATATTGCTCAGATTATTTATAGTGGCTAAAATGTTGATTTTGTGTACTGGGGTAAAGATTGTATGTCAAAAGAATTAAATACAGGTTCTTCATAAAATTTTTAAAATATTGAAAAACATTCATCTTCCATCCTTTCTATATTACATAGTAATTTAGATTCCTACAGAGCTGATGTGCATTGCTTAAAGTATGTTGTGCTACAGTGCAATATTAAATGCTTGCAAGAATTATTTGATTTTCAAAACAAACCCTATGAGAGACCATATCTGTTTAGTCTTCTCTATTCTATGCATTCACAGTATATTCAGAAGAAAAATTATTTCCCCTTCCATTGTTACTAAAATCTTTTGCAATCAGCCACAGACTATGTTCAGTACAGTAACAATGTGTTCATGCAGAGTCCTAAAAGTCTTCAGTTTTGTTAGCACTGACACTAGAGTTAGTTCAAATGCTTGATTTGCTAAGTCCCCAGGCAGAGTGAAATAACTCTTGGATTGTATCTCAGCAGGGGGACAAAATCATCTTTTTTCTAAATAAATGTTCTTTTTATTCCACATACACTGCTAATTCTCCTCTGGGGCAGAATTTATGGCTGCCAATCAGCTGAACTTCAGAAAGGTTTGTAGTGTCAATCTTTGTTTAGTATCTCCACCAGAGCTGACGGCAGAGTTATGTTTAAGGCTGACATTAAAAGATGAAAGACTCCTTAAAAAGTCTGATTATGCTAGTTTTCATGCTGTATTTCTACATTTTATTTACTAGGCAAGATTTAACATTACTGAACATTTTCTGATACATCTTGAATTTGAAACATTATTAAACAGATGGGGCAATTTATCCAGTGGTTATGATCTCTTAAGCACTGTGTTTTACAAAGATGAGGGAAGGTAATATCTTTCTTTACAGAAGCTGAGGTGAAAGAAAGGAAGCGACTCTATAGTTGCACAGCATCACTTTGTGCCAAACTACCGTCTCCTTTGTCTCAAACTACTGTCTCTCTCTTCCTATCACAACAGTTCTTTGCATTCTGGGAATATTAAAGCAGAAAACACGTATTCATTTTTAGGACTTTTAGTAGTAAATTTCTGAATGTTAAGCTAGTATTAGTGTGACCAGAGTGTCATACTATCTCTTACCTAAAATCTTTCTCCAAGTATTTTTGCAGTGTACCATGGATAAAATGTTTGCTGCCCTCTCTCTCACAACTGTTTTCTCCATATACTGCCATCTGTAAGTGCTTTGATTACTTCGGGTTGCTTTGATTACTTCAGGTGCATTAGGTTTTCAGAATTTCTCAAGAGTAGCTGAGTGATTGAAATAAGAGTGAAAATTTCAAATGTGCCAGAATCCACAGATTCTCCTATAACACTCACCAACATTGTTGATGAACTTGGCTACAGTGAAATACTTAATAGTTTTCCACTGACTTCAAATACTTGTAGGCCTTCATCCTACATAAAAACATATAAACAATAAAACCCAGATAAACCACATATATTGCACATTTTCTTGAGAATCTGTCCAGCTGTTTTGTTTTACACAGACAAGATGAGAGGTACAGATGAGATGAAAGGTACAGGCACCCTTAGAAGGATGCCTTGGTAAAACCTGACACGTAGTAAAATACGATAAGAGAGCAATGTGCAAACTGAGAATTTGCTTTCACTCTTACAAGCATATTATTCTTATTCATGTTGCATCTAATATTTGTCTTTCAGAAATCCAAAATCTCCACTTACGACAAGATGTGGGCCTTCATGAGTAGCAGGAGGCAGTCAGTACTTGTCAAAAGTAATGAAGAAGGTATCCAGCGTGTGCTTACCTCTGATTATGCATTTTTAATGGAGTCGACAACCATTGAGTTTGTCACACAGCGGAACTGTAACCTAACACAGATTGGAGGCCTGATAGACTCGAAAGGTTACGGTGTTGGAACTCCCATGGGTAGGTGATATGTCAACCATTTGTTCTCTGTTCATTAATCTTAGTTGCTGCAGTAGCATAGAAAAGCTCCAACACACTGTTGCTTTCTCTACATTCCTAACATTTTTTCTCCTTCTCTTTTTCCCACCTGGGGAAAATATTACATATTTTATCAATATTTATGGATTTCATTGAATTTTCTAAACAGAAAAAAATAGTTACTTTATAAAACATTGGACATTTTCATATGATATGTTTCTCTTACACGGTGCCTTCCATATGTTCAACAACAACAACAACAACTACTTTTCACAGCACTTTGTTTTATTAAAAAGATGTTTTAAAAATGTTGATCTCTTTAGAAATGAGGTGCTAGTAGTAGAAGGCTTGCATTAGCAAATGGGCATAATGCTTTTATACTGAGAGGGCTAATCAATGAGATTCTTAAAAGAGGAGGAAAGATTCCATAACATGCCATGTATAATCCACAGACAAAAGAAATACTGAATTAACCTTGTGGAATATGGTTTTGCAGAGCAATTCCAATCCTGTAAATATTTTCCAGGTCAGGTGTTCTTGACTAGGTAGAAAACTTTAGATGCAAGATTAGAAGCTAACTACAGACATTAGTTTGGCTGCTAGAATCCACAGGATGGGATTCAGCAAGCGTTGAGGTGCTGAGTTCCCATTGCCTGCAGTGATTTTTGAAGGACGTGAGCTGAGGATCTGGCTTTAGATTTCAGAATAGATGGGAATAAAAAACGGTGTGACTCAAAGACTCTGTCAGTACTGCACAGTCCTCCTACCTAATGTTGTCAGATCGTTCTGCTGACTTCTTTGCAAGGCCAATATTTATTTTAACTTTATTTTTAAGAAGAATGTATCACTTCGTGATTGATGTGAACATGTTTTAAGTTTTTCTCAAATAGGTCTTACCTTTGGTACTGATTTTATCTATCTGTGTTAATAGTATACACTAAATCATTGTATGGGGAAAGTTGAGTCCAGTACTTTAAATCAAGTACATTGTAAGGAAGGTTAAGAAATAAACTTTACTGGAATATCTTGGATAAAGAGGTATCTAGTATTATCAAATATAGGTTTCCCTATATGTTGTAGATATTTACTGCAACTTTAATAACATCTTTATAATTTTCATTATTTCAGTAATTCACTTTGAAATGGACGGCTGCAGAAATTATGATTCTGTTAATTCTGTCTTTGAACAGTTAGTTATTAGGAATCTAGTTTTAATCTATATACCCATTTTTCCACCCTGTTCTATTGTGGCTTCTTATATTGCTGAATATGTTCTGTAGACATATAAGTGCCAGAAGGGACCTGACGTCAGTCCTGCTGCTCTCTTTGGCATCTTGTATTTTCTGATATATAAACCTTTTGTTATTTTGAAGGTGAAAACCACCTTCCATTTAGGTTTGGGAAAAATAAATCTTAGTGATAGTTTAAAATCCTTGAATAAGCTGCATGTAAACTTGTGAAGCATCTGAAGCATGCCTCAGAAATCTAAGTGCCCATGGAAGTGCCAAAGTGATAGGAATCAGAGAGACCTGGCTATTTTACAAATGATTTTGATTATGTGTAAATCAGAGAAGCAGCATAAACACCAGAGAAAAGAGATGAAAGGCAATGATAAAGCCAGAAACAGGCTTCTAGAATTAAAGTTTAGAGGAAGAAGTATTGGATGTAAAGAGGCAAGGAAGCAAGTAAGTAAACTGTCTTTTGGTCTTTGCCCCCTACCTTATTTGGGGAGAACAGGCACTATGCATGCACTATTTCTTCATTAACTTCGAATCATATCAAACCCATTATTCAGCTCTTATTCATCTGCAAAATTCCAAGTACTAACAAATTATCTGTGTCAAGAGAAATAATAGTGTTGTACAAGGGGATCTGTGCGCTGACAATTGTGTTGAATCAAGATGAAACAAATAGAGGACATACCTGCAGGAATCAGAGATCACCAAAGGAGGTAAAACAAGAGTTGAAACAGTGTTAAACTTCGCAAAAGAAGTTGAAGTAAGATCTGAAAAAAAGATGTGGCCCTCATAAAAGTACATTATAATGTACTTATACATTATAATGTACTTACAAGTATTAATAATCCTAAGAGTAACTTGTCAAGTGCTTGGAAAACTACAGTGTAATGGTTTCACAAACAAAGCGCCTGTTACTGCTTGTGCCTATTTGGGAAGCAACAGATCTCTGAGCAGAACAATACAGAACTATTTGTGTTAGAGACACAGTATCTGAAAGATATAGAAGTAATCTCCCAAATTTACAAAAATATCCAGTTTATCTCCTGGAATAGTGGCTTGAAGTTGCAGAAATATTTGCACGTAAGATTAAATTTGTAGAATACAGTTGTTACAGATCTTATGTCGAATACAGTAGAATGGATATGGTTACTTTTGGAGAACAGCATCAAAGGAAGTAGGTGCAACATATCTTGTCCCTTTTGAAGGCTAATAGAATAATAGTTAGTAAGAACATAATTTGCTTGAGTGTACGTAGCTACAAGCAGAAGAGCTAAAAGCTTTCCTAACAGAAAAATATGCTATCAGAGTAGTTTATGATAGGATAATCACTTGGAAAATGCAACCACCCAAATATAGCACCAGCTTAGAGTAGTACAGTAAAAGCTCTCTGCTCACAGTGTGAAAGTTTTAAATTCAGAGAAAGAAAGTTGCACAAGATGAAGAGAAAAAGCAGATCAGGCAGTGTATAGGTATCAACTCCTTCTAAACACACTGAAGAAGCAAAATCTGAGTTTACATGATTATTTTAATCCTTCTAAAAGCAATAGCGAAGTCAACAAAGTTTAGATTGCTCAAATGTAGCCTTGATGAAGGAAATTGGAAACAACGTACTTTTCGCACAAAGTAGGATCAGTGTACACCTTTAAAATCAACAAAATACACTCATGTTTGGAATAGGTGCAAGGCAGCATTCTGTGTGATATCTTTGCTGTTAGCTTTAATGTCACACATGAGACCTGCAGCACTGAAAAATAAACTAGAGACAGTGAATTTGATAAGTTATACGTACCATGAATGATTCTCATGATACATGTTTATAAATTAAGGTAATTGTCTTGTATATACTTGAATTCATTTTCAGTCAGCCGCTTCTGGTGTGAGGCTAGAAAAACTTCATTTATAATGAACGGAGAAGGGAAGAACGGATGTGGGATGAGATGTTTGACAGCAACTGATACTTTGGAGCAGATAAGGGAGAACCTGTTTGTAACTGGGGTTGTGTTTGTTTTGTTTTATTTTCCATCTTTGCTTATAGCTTTGTAACCAAGAGTGCAACACTTGCTTTGCTAGAGCACATTTGGGTTCTTTTCTTCCAGTTTGAAGCTCCACATGCCAGGGTTTTGCAGTGGCTTTATTCTGGCATGTCCTATTAGGAGGCACTATTTTGCCAGTCCTGTGTTCTTCATCAATGAATCTGGTAGACAGGAAAACTTTTGTTAGCATGCACAAAGCTTGAAGTATGCTGTATAGTTTATTTCTAATAATAAATATATGAATATGTATCGTACCATTATCTATTAGAAATAAATATATATTTCTTTTAGCGGTTGGAATTTGGCTTTGTGTGGGCATACACCTCACCATCCAAGGCTGATACTTAAGGAAGGAAAGAGGGGAGGAAGGGAAGAAGAAAGAGAATGAGAAAGAGAGAAAAAAGACACAGAAAGCAAATGAACAAAGTGGGGGGGGGGGGGAAGAGAACAAACCCTTTGGGTATGCAGAATAACGTCTACTTTTAATGACAGACCCTCTAAAGAATTACTTATCACCTCCAGTAGTTTTAAATGTCCCATTTCTTCATAATGCATAATAAAGGTGTTTAAATTTATGTTTGTTCTTGAATAAATCCCAGTTGGGATAAATTTACCATTGCAAAGGATTCGTAAATGTTTATGATACTTCCACAGGCTTATGTTCTTCTTATCAAACATAAATTGTAACTTTTTTTCCAAGAAAACCTAGCCTATCCAGCAATATACATTTCATGCCCTACTGAAACATAGTTAATATGACTTTCCTATGGTCAACATACTGTAAAACACAGTAATATTATGTGACAAATGCTATTTTCCATAATGAGTATTCATTAACATCATTGTTAATGTGAAGTGAACCACATGAAAAGTTAAAAATTTAGCTTCTATGCACTCTGTATTAAGGCCTTAATGGTCTGCAAAGCTACTTTTCACTTTTTTTAACTTTTTACTCTCCAATTGGAAGAAACAGATTTGACATAATCTCTTGGAATAAAGCAAATCTTCATCTCTCTGGGATGGTTTCAGGTTCTTATTTCTTTTCCAAATTCATGTTTCTCTTCAGTATGTTAGACAGTGGGCTACTTTCCATCTGGCATGGGCAGATTTTCTATTGAATTGCCAGTAGCTTCTATCTTGAATCTGGAGTACATAAATGGCAGACAAGTGTATATGTCAAACCCATTCCATATGAGCAGATCTACTGAGCATGTACCTTTCAGATGATCTGCACTTATGTGGCAACTCAGGACTATCCTGTATATGCCAGACAAACCGTATGTGTGGAGGTACATGCAAGTAATGCCTTTGAAATTTTGAAAATGAAAAAAGGTAGGTGTAAGTAATCCTAAAAATTTGCATATATTTCTTCTAACTCTTAAGAAATATAAAATAGAAAGTGGTGTTTGCGAGATATGGTGCATAGAAGAAATTAGAGCTAGTTATTTCTCTTTCTCTGTGATTGTTGAGGTGTGCAAAGTTGCAGAATTAGATTAAGAGGGGGCTTTAGTTGTGTATAGCAGTGATGTTCCTATAAAATCTGATAATGGTGAGGTAAAAAACAGTTTGAGAAAAAGGTGAAATACACTTTTTAAAATCATTTTTTCCTGTGCAGTTATTACAAGAAAATAAATTGTGCTATTAATATTAATAATATCTCAGTTGCAACACATAGTGAGCTGAATCTATTACATGACTCTCTTCAGTTTTACTAGTTTTTTACTTACTTTTCCCTTGTTGTGATCAAATTATGACTTTTCCTACTACAACATATCACTGTTTGTGTCCCTGATCTTTCCATACTGATGAACTATCAAGATGCCCTGAAAAATGCTGGAAAGGGTTTAAGGCTCAGATCTTTAAGATTTATTAACTTAAAAAATGTTAAAAAAAGAAATGTGCATTCCCCCAGCTATATAGAGACTCTTCACTGTACATGGGGATAAAATAGAACTCTCAGGATATGAATCAAATTAAACAATGTATTTTGGGGTCGACATACCAAGTGGATAAAGCTATCAACATTTCATTGCCAAGCTAAGTCTTACGGAACTACCCATTATACAAATCTGCAATAACTTGCAATAGTAAAACAGATCCAGGTATCAAAATTTATTCATGTAAGTACATAAAATATATTTGCACAGTGTATATTTATATATTCACAATAGAAAGCTGGCAGCTACTGTGATACAAACAAGTTATACCCCCCATGTCAAAAAGAAAAGTATATAAATAAAATAAACAGCCTTCCAGCAGAGATGCATTGGCTGCAGGCCCCAGATATCAGTATACTCACTTAAGTTCAAAGGATGAAACAAAACTTCAAGGCTCTCCTGTTCTATTGATTCAGAGGTGCCATTTTTAGTGAAGTTCTCTTTTCTGTAAATTCTGATGAAATATCAAATGAAATGTCTTTGTTTACAAACATTTTTATCTCTTAGAGAAAAAATGTTTTTCACAGTACATTGATCTTGAAGATTCTCAAAATTTTGCCCACTTACCTATGACTTCCAAAAAGTCTATTTGGCCAACTAACGTAATGTGCAGATAACTTGCACATAGAAATGTATTTATACACTTATGCACAATGTAGTTAATCTTAACTTTTTTTTTTACTTAGGCATTCAAATCTTTTATTTTTGGCAAATCAGAGCCAAGACTGGGGTTCGCTTTCTTTTTTTTTTTTTTTTTTGAATTTCAGTTAGCTGTAGCATGTAATTAAAATGTTGTTTGGAGTAACCATGTTTTGAAGACAGTAGTATTCATATAATTTCATCAGACATAGAATCTAGAAAGAGTATTTCACACTCCACTCACTTAAATTAAGATTTCACTGCAGTAAAAAAGGGTTTCAGGCAATAATTTACAATCTGCTATTTCATATCTTCTCTAGGAATATGACTTCATGAATTATTTATATTTATCTAAGCCATTAATAAATGCAATACAATAGAGTTCTTCCTACCCCAGTGATAGGCTGCTTGATTCAAATAGAATTTAAACAAATAGTTTAATCAGGAAATGTATAACAATTATCACATTGTATCCAATAACACTGTATAGGTTCAGCTGATTTATATTACCTATTCGGTCTCTAGGGAGTCACCTAGAAAAAATATTCACGGTAAAGGTTTTTAGTTCATAATATTGAAATTTTTTAACTGACCTGATAATGTTCTTAATGCAGGTATTTTACAAAAGATTTCATCACCTGCCATTTTTATTTAAGTGCATGTTTCCAAATATAGAAATTTTAAAAGAAGGCACAGTGGGGAATATAAATTACTTAAGAACAAAAGCTTTTAATAGATGCTTGAAATTTCAAAGATTAAAACTTAATGTAGTAAAGGTACGAACAAATAAATGATTCTTATTTCCTAAATATGCATAGAAAGTGAAAAAAGATATTGTGAAGATGATCTCAAAATAGCCTTAAATCTCCTCTTAGAATTCATTCAGCTTCCTCCCTTGCTGCATTTATCATTCCAGACACAGATTTGCAGCCTGGTTTTGTAATAATCTAAAAATTAGTTTACTTTTGGAGCTTGCCTGTAAAATAAAAGGTAGATAAAATTGGAGTAAATGCCTTGTAAGTGTACGAATAACACTTCATCATCCTATAGATGTGTAGGATGTTGCCTCCTATGTTTTGTCTAGCTTTTGAAAGACCAAAGCTTTGAATTCTACAGCTATGTGTCTGAATTAACTTTTTTTATTAAGCAGTTTCTACACTTATAACATGAACTACATCCAAATTAATATTTTAAACAAATGCCCTGAATGTTTTCTAGTAAAGAAATCTATTATGTTATTACATATTTAGAACACAGTGGTGCTAGAAATTTTTCCTGCTCTAGGTGCTACCTATAACTGTGGTAAAATGAAGTCCAGTTTAACAGAGATTAAAGTATGAATAGAAAGCCTTTTGTTTTCAAGAAATTACCTAAAAATGAATCTCAACATTGAAGGTACAGTTGTCCATAGTCAGACATTATAGCCGCCACCAAAGAAGGGGACAGTCTATTCTTTAAGCTCTGATTGGATGAGAATGTATAGTATGGTTATCCTGCAGTTGTAGATTCTTCTGAAGGGAGTAGGGTTATAATACAGATGAGTATCATAATGATAATAAGTTCTGGCCCCCACAATTTAAGAAGGATGTTAAGGTACTTGAATATGTCCAGAGTAGAGAAACAAAGCTGATTAAAGGGCTGGAAGGCATCTCCTGTGAGGAGTGGCTAAGGACTTTGGGTTTGTCTGGTTTGGAGAAAAGGAGGCTGAGGGGCGACCTCATTGCTCTCTACAGCCTCCTGAGGAGGGAAAGTGGAGAGGGAGGTGCTGGTCTCTTCTCCCTGGTATCTAGTGAGAGGACATGTGGGAATGGCTGTGTTAGTGGAGGTTCAGACTTGACATTAGGAAGCATTTCTTTACCGAGAGGGTGGTCAAGCACTGGAACAGGCTTCCTAGAGGTGGTCGATGCCCCAAGCCTGTCAGTGTTTAAGAGGCATTTGGACAATGCCCCTAATAATATGCTTTAACTTTTGTTCAGCCCTGAATTGGTCAGGCAGTTGGACTAGATGATCATTGTAGGTCCCTTCCAACTGAACTATTCTATTCTATTCTAGTCTAGTCTAGTCTATTCTACTCTACCCTACTCTATTCTGTTCTATTCTATTCTAGTACTTGGATGCCATTGTTTATGCAGTTCCTTTTCTTTTTTTCTTTTTCTTCCTTTTCCTTTTCCTTTTCCTTTTCCTTTTCCTTTTCCTTTTCCTTTTCCTCTTTCTCTAGGTCTTTTTTATCTTTCTCTTTTTTTGCTTTTATTCTTAGAGAAGATTACAAGACTCCCTGAAACGTTTGGTTTGGAATGTTTTATTTTAATCGCTGAGTGTCTACACCTTACTTCAGTATTCCAAATATGTTTTAGTGTAGGGAATGTCACATTATTTCAATTCTTGCTAATATTCAGTTCTGATAGAGTTTTCGTCTTCTTGGTTAGAAGATGAAGTTCTCTCTTGCCCTTCCAAATGCTTTATGGGGACAGATTTGCAGGAAAAGACAGACTTTTTTTCCTAAAGAAGTGTATGTTGAAAGTCTTTAGCATGCTTGATGCTTCCACTCTATGTGGTCCTCTTTACTGTTCCTGTACAGGTGCACAAACACACACAGATTTTCAATCTGTTTATCTATTTTTAATTTACTTCTATTAGAACCAACAGGGCTAGTAAAGATGTATTGATCTGATTCTGGGAACCAGATCACTTATTTTAAAAAAAAACCCTGAAAACCCCAAAACACGTCGTGTTCCCCCCCCCAGCATAACATTTCTATCTATAACATACCTTAATAAGAAAGTAAGGCTGAAGTTTCACTGTCACTTTAAACTGGCATAGAGCTGCTGCATTGTACAAAAACTGACAGCTATATGAGCTGGTTTAGTGACCTAAGCTGGCAGAATACTGTTCATCTTTTTTCATAAAATGATTTTACTACATGTTTAACTGTGTAGCTGCTAAAGAGGCTGGATGAGCACTAGTTGTAGTATGAAGGAAGCAGTGATAGCAAGCAAACTGGGATGTGGAAGAGGAAATAGGATTTCTGCACAGCCAGCTGTTACACTGAGTCTGAAGACAATCCTGAGAGCCTTCCCTCTTTTGTGATAGTTGCAAAAAGCTGCAATGTACCTCTCAGTGGCAGTTGTAATTTAACAGAATTGAATAGCTGCGGGGTGGGGGGAGCTGTCAAAGTGAGTAGTTTTCCATATTTAATTTTTTTTTTTCATGCCTCGCATTCATTCTATGTCACACTTTGCAGAACTTCAGCAGTACAGTTTTCATCCCCCTTCACATTGGTGCTTCTTCAATCTTTTCTTCTTTTTGTCTTTTCTCCTGGAGGTCTAGGCTAAGAATCACAGAAAATTATGGTAGCAAGAGAGCCACAAGAAATGAAAACACTGGCTTGTATTAAATACCTTTAAAAAAAAAGAGATCTATAGGTTCCTTTCAAAATTAATTGTTTGTAATTTACCAACATTCCTTACTCTCTGATGTTAAGCACTTACTGTAGCTAGGGCTGCTTTCTGTGTCCTAACATCATTCTCTTTTCACACCTCCACCAAACTGAAAAGGTGAAATGTTTTGAAGAGAGAGTGTTTTAAAAATTTTCCTTAAATCTCAGGCAAGACTAGAAAACAATGACATTGAGCACAATGACTGGCACTGAGCACAACTGGCACATTCCTTTCAATAAATTTGTACATTTGTCACTCAGTGATCAATGCAGAACATAATTTTAGACATTTTTTTCAAGGAGAAGCAAGGCAGTTTTTTTTTTAATGTTTCCATTCCTTCCTTTAAATATTGCACAATTTTCTAAAATCAGAATCATGTGTTGCCTTATTTGAAGAAATACAAGAAAAAGAAAAATAACTTCCTAGGCTTCACAGATACAGTTAGTGAGATGTTGCTTTGCTTCTACTCTTGCAGTAACTCAGTTGTGTCTGATGCTGACTGGTAAACAGAAGGTCTATACCTTTTACACATCTGTTTAAACATATTTATGTAAAACCAACAAAGCCACAGGTATGAATGATGCAGAAACCTTTCAAAAAGCAGGCAGTTCCAAAACTGAAAGGAATAACAGGTAAATGATGTATTAATTTAGTCCCCAAAATTGTTAACAATACACTTGGCTAACATAACTGAAACTAAATTCTACATATCTGAAAATACTGGACAGTTCAGAAGTTTAAAATCTGCATTGATGAAAATATATTCCTGGATTTCCTCTGTAAAGTACTAAACCCAACAGTCAACACTGGGTTTCAATTTAATCATTGTTGAGATTTCAGACTCTGCAGCTATTTCCTGTTTATATTGTGTGAGACACTGGGGATATCTGAGCTATCCTTGCCATTACCTGTTGTAAAGTACTGCTCCTGGAGAAATATTTCCATCTTACAGTCCAGCACTCTGTCTACATAGAAAATGTGCATAGGTGTTTATGAATATATATTATACATTCCTAGGCAATTTCAAATAATAAGTGTAAGGAACACTGTGCAATTTTTGCACTCTGAACTTCAATACTAAATGCATAAACATTGTCCCCTGCCTATAGTTTTCAAAATCTAAAGCACTACCAAAAATAATAATAATAAAAAAATTAATTTCTAAGCAATCATTTTGTTTTGTTGTTAAGACACGCTAGTTCTTTTGAAGCTACTTATTGCCTTCAGACATACAAATTATGTAATATGAGCATTTTTTACCAGTCCTTGGAGATGAGACATATAAACAGATCTGTCTCTATAGGAATAAATAGGAAACCATGTACCAACACAAGAGGCCTTTTTCTTCTGCTTGCCTGCACTTAATCTTTAATCCTTCATATAATTTGAACTGTAATATTCATCAGTTATACACGCATAAAAGTGCTGAGCTTCAGTTATTCTGTAACTAAAACAAATTAATACATTTGTCTTCATTAGCTGAACATAATGCACAAAAAATAGGTGCAAATTATTTATTTTTATGCAGGTCAAACCATGTATTGAAAGTAATTTGAGAATTTCAACTGCTTGAGCAGTTAATTTATTTTTGCTTAAATGTAAGAATGTGTAGCTAACATATTTGATAAAAGAACTGGTTTTTATAGTTACCTCAGAAGTATGAGCATATTGAAGCAATATCTGAGAGGCATGCTAAGAGTCTGAGCTTTATATCATAAAGGAATTGCCAAAACACTTAATGTCTGGTAGCTGTTGCGAGCAGAATCTGCCTTAGAGAAGTGGTTTCTAGTAGGAATTTACTGAACAGATGTAACTGAAGCAAAGACATTATTAAAACTTCAATGTCGGTGTTATAGTACCTAGGACCATATGCATGTATTGCATTGTCAAAGACTCATCTACAAATGTAAAATGTCTCTGTCCTGATATGTCACTCCTAATTAGAAACAAATAGTGTTTTACATCCCAGCACATGGTGTTTGCATGGTTTTAGGCATACTTGATCCGAAAAAACTGCAGCATCAGCCATTTATTTTGTCTGTCTTCCATTTCCTGGCTAAGTATTCCTTTTTCACTGCCTATTAGAAGTGGGATCTCATTTCCCAGCAACCCAGGCTCACTGAATAAATACCACTCTCCACCCAATGTCCTGTAGTTTAACTACAATGCTTTAAGGTTCTTCTGAGGCACCTGTAATAACTGAAAGCAAACTGACCACAGCCTTTCTGAAGGTTACAGGAGAGGCTGACAGAGCTGGGACTGTTCAGCGTGAAGAAGAGAAGGCAGCTCAGGGGGGATCTGATCAGTGTGTATAAGTACCTGATGAGGGAAAATAATGAGGAAAGAATCAGACTTTTTTCACTGCCACCCAGAAACTAGACAAGAGGCATGGGGCACAAACTGATATAAAATAAATTTCATTTAAATGTGGGAGGAAAAAACCACACACAAAAAAACCCCTTCTTTACAGTAAGGTTGATCAGACACCTTGCCCAGACATGTTGTAGAGTCTCCATCCTTGGAGATATTCAGAGCCCAGCTGGACAACATGGCCTGAGTAACATGCTGGCTTGAGCAGGTGGGGTAGACTAGACCACATCCAGAGGACACTTCCAAAGTTTCATAGTACTTGAAATAGTACTGAAATGCAACAGTTTTGTGATATAAAAAGTACTTCAGACTTTTTAACTACAGAATCAAGACCCTCTCTTTGAACAGTTACTTGAATTTGCATCCAAAAACCAATAGAAGCTATTGGCTGTCTTTTGGTTTGAGCCTACCTAGTTTCATTTTCTGCACCCAAATGATTCCCTTGTAATGGAAAATAAATTTAAAATTCTGAAAGCTTTTCATAAATCTGAATTCTCGCTGTCTCATCCAGCCCCACTGTTGAGGACAGAATTCTCTAAGTTGGCTAGGATAAATGAAAAGACTAACACCACAGCTTTGAATCTGTCATGGTGCATTATAGACAAACAGCACAGTGAGTGAAACACTGAAAGCCGATGATTTTAAGCACGCTTTGAATAGCTGAGGCTTCCTATTCTCACTGTATATATGATACACACAGTTAGCTGATGCCTTCTTTTCCCAAAGATCAACCAAAACCTGACTGCCTTGCCTCTGTAATTACTTTAACCTTGTAAATCAAATTGGGAAACAGAAATCTGCATGGAAAACCTTGAAGAGTCAGCTTCTCTTATTTATCAGGGGATTAGAAATATATGGAACATCACTTAATAGAACAGTAGCAGCTGAAACTTATCATCACCTATAAATGCAAAGTGAGACTTTGTAGGAATTCTGACAGCTCCAAAGGTCTACTATTTATTTATTTATTTTTTTAATAACTTAAATTAAGATTGCCCAGATTTAAGATGGCATTGCAGTTAGATGTACCCAAGGCCACTTCGTACCTCACCCATGATGAAACAGCTAATGGCAAAACACTGACATTTATTGTTTTCAGAATTTCTCTTATAGCTTGGCAGGGTGTTGGGGTGTTTTGCAAAAGCATGAACTGGGTTTTCAGGCCTGGACACTTTTGTTATGACCTTACAGTTCTCTTGTTTTTCAACATACTCTTGTCTGCCTGCCCGAATCTTCACATATAGCAGAACTGCATGTAGCATTTCATTATACTTCCTTAATTCAGCTATTTATTGCTGGGTAGTGTTAGACAAATATTTCCCACAAAGAAGTCTGTATTTGCAAACCATTCATATGTGAGTGATACAGGTTTGCAAGGAGAATTTAAAAAAAAGCACTGTATAAATGTGAAATACTTTTAGCTGTGATAAAAGTAATATCACTGATTTTCTCAGTACAGGTTTCAACAAAGGTACCTTCCTGTTCTGCAGCTGCACAGTTCAACAGGGATCGAGAGATAAAAGTGTATTAAGATTATGATCTTTTCAAACTGTCTGTGATGTTACAATGCATGAAGAGTCTATGAAAAAAGTTACTAACTTTCATTTTTTTGTTTCATTCAGTTTGTTTGTTTCATTCAGTATTTCATTGTTTGTTTCATTCAGTATTTAATCTGTCTAAGAGCCATGCTTTAGAGCTGTTTACAATGATAGTTTGAGGAGAGGCTGAGAAAACTAAACTGTGTTATAAAAAGAAAAAAAGAAACTAACAAAAAACCAGAATAGAATATGCTTGTCTAATACAATAATGTAATAATGATCTGAGTATTTAAAATAGTAAAACAAAAAAAAAGGCCTTTATTCTGTTCAGGTTATCTTGGTACTACAAAAAGAAATAGAGAAAAATGGTGTATATTAACTGTTAAACCTGTTATCATATCTTATTTAAATTATTAATTACAGACAACCTTTATACATGCATTTTTTTGTAATTTACTCACCATGGAGGATAGATATGTTTTAAGCTATTTACAAATGAATATATTCAAGGATGTCCCCTTTCCAGTCCTAAAACCTTAACTACTTATGAGCACAAGAATTCATGAATGGCTATTGTAGTCCTAAATCTCCCATGTATTCATCTAATTTTGGTATCAATTACATTGCATACTTATAGCTGGAAAGTTATGAGAAATTTAATATGAAATAAATCTCAGCTACATGATCCCTCCTGGTTGCATTTCAGCTTTATAAACCTACATGAACATTTTAATGATGGTTCTATAAAGAAACAACCAGAAATTAGCATGAGTTGGGAATGGTTATGACTGGGGAGAAGTGAAAACAATTAGAGAACACACCACTTGTGAAAGGGTTTTGATTACCTTTGGCATAAAATACTGATTTAAAATGTTTCCTGCCTCTTAACAGCAACTTGTCTTCTGCAAGCCATACCTGTAGCTCAAAGGTGAATATATATACATACATATATATATATATATATATATATAAAAATAGTGAATAGTGAACAGCTTTGTTTTGGATTCTGTTTTGGATGTTTGCAGTTTTAATTAGATACGGGGTAGCTTAGACTGTTGTAAATGTCTACTGGGGATTTTTCATTGTAGTTACTGCAACTTAATGAATATTTAATGTTTATAATATGTCTAATATTACAATATGATAATCTTAATGTAGCATGAAGTGTCAGGGTTAACAATTAGAATCAGGAAATACTGATTTTGTTTCATCAGAAATATTAACCCATCCTGATAAAAATTTTATCCTGATACATCCCTTAGAAAACAACAGTAAAATTCAAAGTTATGTATTTAATCAGAAAGAGAAGGATGGGAAATCTAATGTATGTACAACACAGCTAAATTCAAGTTGCAAGTCTTTCTTATATTAGACCTGCCACTTTATTATTTATTCCCAATATTGTCCACAACATGTGGTGTATTTAAAGAACTTTGAAAAAGGCTTCTTCATGCCCAGAAGTCTAAAAGTCCATGAGCTAAAAGTCCATACGGAAGTAGAAGGACAGCTGGTAAAGGAGCAAGAAGTATACTTTTTATTAATATTTAAATCTATCTCATATTTTAATGCAGTAATCATAAATGAATAGGAAACATATATAAATGTTACTTATCTCTTGGGGTGGCAAAACCTAGATTTTCACACCTTTCTACATTAAAAAGATCTATGTCTACTCAAAGTTTATTAATATGGCAGTTGTTTTCAGTATACTTGGGAAGTGAGTTTAAACTCTGTATGTCTGGGATGCTTTGCTATTAATTTACATGTACCTTACAGGAGAATGCTGTAATGTCTGAGCATTTCATAAATATAAACCAACAAATTTGCTGTGATGCGCAGAGCTAAGAAACAGGAAAAAGTGTTTCACTTAACATCACAAAGAAAGCCTGTTATCAAAGCTACATTTAGAATCCACATCAAAATCCTGGTGTAATGCAATGATCTCAGGTTTGTTCTATACTCTTAAAAATACCTGGCCAATTGCTACTTCTTACCTAAGTGGCTAATTTTGCTACTGAGAACATCTTTTCATCAGTGGCTTTTTTTTTAAAAAAATAAAAAATAAAAAATTGGTGAGCCTTGCTCATTTACTTGGAGTTAAACTGAGATCTAGATTTTGGGATAAAGGAGGATCTGCTCCTGTATCAAGTTTGCAGGAACTGTTGCCTTTTCTTTTGATTTATTGCTCTTCTGTTCACTGTGGGGTGTTGCTTGCTTCCTATGATTGCCAAAGAATTTTAATCCATCAAATCCCCAGTTACGACAATGGCATTACTCCATGACCTGGAAAGAGTCCTCAGTGATCTTTTCTTATGTGAAAATGAGCTGATTTTGAAAGTGGAGCCAGGGACTGGGAACTGACAGAATCCCTCTTCTTCATGTGTTGCTTGGAGACTTTTGAATGCACAGATAGGAAGAATGACCCACGCTATGTTGACCCTTCTCTCTGTCGCTTCCCTCCCATCCCAATTAGAGAAGGTTAACGGAGTTAGGGAGCAGAGCTGGCTGTGACTTTGAAAAGAAAAGCATTTCTGTGGAGCTAAAGTAAGTGCTTCTCCTATACCCAGTGCCACTGAGCTGCCTATTCCTTTTCTATGGCATGTTATAACTGTGGCTGTCAGTCTTTATTACTGAGTGCTGACTATGCTACAGATTCCTGGAAGGTGTTTCAGGCCCTGTGATGCATGAGGCTGTAGGAAGTAGTTTTTCCATGGTTCCTCATAGTCTAAACATCTACTCCACAATTATGCGTAAATGAAATCCCTTCCATCTTTTTTCTGTCATGCCTATGACTCCAGTATGCATGACACTTAAGAGAAACTGAACTCCACATACTCTATCACCAGTTAACTCCTAGCAAGGAATGTCTGTTCCAAAGGCCTGGACTAAATTTTGTCTTGTAAAAACAAAAGGAAAGCTTCATCATAGGAACTGATGGACAGAGATAACAGAACAATATAACAAACAAAACTTTCAAATATGATTTAACTAAGCATGCAATCAGTTTCATGGCAGAACATTTAGTCTGTGATTCTTGATGGGGCTAAGCTATGGGATAAGTACAGAGAAGTGTTGATATGCCAAGACTTAAATGATTCCACCCATCCCCAGTAGTATAAATGATGTTAGCCAGCATTCTTATGGAAATTTCAGATATGCCTATGCTGGAGTGAGACCATGACTGCAACTTATGTATATGTACCCAAGCTAGCTTTAGGATAGATAGATCAATCTGGTGTAACCACAATGGGAATGGGCTCATGCTGAAAAAAAAACCCCTCAAAAGGAAAAAACCCAAAACTCCCTCATGCTGAGTTTGGTGCTTCTTCCTTTCAACTGCTAAAACGAGAACTTAAATTGGTTGCTTTGCTCAGTGTAAACCAGTCACATACAGCTTCAACACCTAGATATTAAAAGAATATCTTTCCTGTTACATGTGGCTTTCTCCTTCCAATAAATACTTCAGTACTAAAAGACCTCAATGATCTAAATTTTGTACCTAGATTCTGAATATGATGGTGTATTCTTAACTACCTTTGTCTTCTGCTTAGGCCAAGTACACAGAGTTTGAAATAATGTTGTAAGATAAGTAAAATAGTCTGGGTTTTTAATAACAAAAGAAAAAAGTAACAGGAACAAAAGACACTATCAGTGCTGTAGGAGTGTTCAGAATGGATTTTTCTGCCTAGCAAACCAAAAGTAACATGTAACTATGTCCCATGGGCACCAACTTTCAAAATACCAGACAATTGATAGTGATTTCTTTTGGTAAAATGCACCTGGAATGATGAAACAAAAAAGTTCCTGGTTCAACATTTTCTTAATGAAAGAGCTAGCAGAATGCTGCTATTCCTTTTTACTTACTTAGGGACAAATTCAGTTCTACAGGTCCCAATACACTCCTTTTGTATTTGATGGAATGAGTAAAACAGACTAAGAGTAACCAGGCAGGAGATTTTACTCAATTATAATCTAGTAGGAAGCCTTTTCAAGACCAGCCAGATCAGCAGGATTTCAACATACTAATCTGTATGAAGTGAAGTCTCAATATATAAAGCTTATGTGTTCATAATTTCTGACTAAATATATCATTATGTGCATAAATCTTTATATACTGAGACTTCAGGGCAGAAAACTTATCTATGTATAACTTCTGCAGTATTTCTGAGATTTTATCTCAGTTTTGTACAGATGCTTCAGACAATAGAATTTTATGCACATTTTAATTTTAAATTTTCATAAGCAGGTAACTGCAAATAGAAATTATTGCATCCCTTATTGAGTTTGTTGATCATAGGAAGGCACTAAGATCTCTATAATCTATAGCAGAAGGTCTTAAAATTCTTCTAGCAGAAATTCTCATTCCTGAAAACAGCAGCTAGAGTGGGATCAGCAAATAATGTATAGATTGTGTTCTGTAGGTCCTCCAGTCCCAGTTTGTCATGGGAATAGCTCATCAGTTGACAGAGAAATGAAAGCAGTAGGTACCAGGAAAAGAGAGGGAAGAAAAATTCAAATATTTCTGCACTGGACTTTTCCCTTTCTCTGCACTCAATGGAAGATTATATATTCATCTTTTTCCCTGATTTTGGGATGGAGTTTTAAATATTGCTGTGTCTGTCCCCTCTTAGTCTTCCCTCCCATGCACAGACTGGTGAGATTTTTTTCAACTGCTTGTCTTTTTATTGAAGGCTGAGATGTGATGTTCACATTTCTTCACATGGTACAATTTTATTTGCTCTCTTTTTTTTTTTCTTCTGTTTTATTACTTTATTACTTTATTACTTTATTACTTTATTACTGTTATTCATACTGTATTTATTTTGCAAATGCATTCATATACATTGTCTGGGAGTCTTAAAGTTTCTGTTTTCATTTTATTTTTTTCTCTTGAACAGTAAATTAGCTTAAATTAAATACTTCTGATTTTAAAAAATATAAAAAACCAGGACTTGGCCTTCTTGCAACACCTCATGGAAGGGCTTGATTCATTTTTCAGTCCTGTCATAAAAGTGATAGTGAAAATTACCAGTAAATGTCAAAAATCCTTTACATTTACTTGCTGAAATTTTTCATTTCTGCAAAGAAAACCATTTTAACATCCAGAGTGTAATCTGGATGCCTTGTCCATATTCTCTGTTTATTTTCTCTTCTTTTTGTATGCTAACTTTATTATCCTCAGATCAGACCATGATACTTTTAGACACTTCAGGTGCTTCTGGGTGGATTTTCCATTGCTGGGACTTGCAATTCAGATTATATCAGAAAAAATCTAGGAGCAAATAAACCTTAGGAAATAATATTGTTGCTATTGTTGCTTCTTTTGTTCTCTTAATAACTGCTTAAATCACTATAAACAGCATTAAAAATGACTTTTTTTCAAAGATCAGATTATTAGGTGTACTCATTGTTTGTTGAAAAATGTGAATCAATGAATTTAGATCATTATAAATAATTCAGAAAAAGAATAGAATTACAGCACTGAATGCTAGCTTTTTCATGGGTATAAAATTTTAAATGTTTAATTTAACAGCAGCAGTATGTGATGCTGGTCATCCCACATTCATCCTTACTTGTAAGATTACCATTTTTAAGACAAGATAATAAGGTATAACAAATACAAATATTGCAGTAGAAACACCAAAGGCCCTGTAATCTGTCCACTCCACAACTATTTGTGCAAAATTTTGCAAATCACCAACAGTAAGTGATACTGTTGAACTGAATCACTATTAGCTGCATGCTTCTAATGCAATCCTTGTAAACTAATTGTAGATAGGATTAGTCTGTGCTTTATGGTTTCTGTCTATGAATTCCTCAGTTAATTCATTTTTTAAGCACTTCAAATGGACTAGAACTGTATGTGTACAAATCTGGTCCCTAGAATATATAAATAATACATGAAGAATAGTTGGTACTGCCTATATTTAGACCAACAGAAAGTGTGGAAATGAAATGCAAATCAGTTTAATTAGAAAGCAGCCTGTCAGATCAGAAGATGGCTTAAACTGGGTCCAAAATTATTTCTCAGAATCTAATGTTATTTAAGTTGTTGTTGTTAAATATTTATAGGCAGTGTAACACTGAAAATATCCCCAAAATATTACAGTATGCACTTACACTTCCCCAGGCTCTTGTGGACTAATCACTTTCCTTCTTCCATCTGACTGAAGAAATGTGTCAAGTACAGGGTTTTGCAGAGTTTCAGCATAATCAGGATGGTCTGAAATGGTGTGACTTAAGCCCCTGCATGCACAAGAGAGTGGAAAAGAGTTTGTTTTCCTTTCTTTCTGCTTCCCATATAGTCCTGTGTAAACACAGTTTAGCTCCTAGTACAGAAAATAATTCTTTTCTAAGCATAGATGATAAAAGCACAAATTCTTGCAACTTAAATACTTTGATGCCAGCTTTTCCCACCTTTTATTCTGGAATAAAAGAAAAGCCTAGAGAGTTTTGTAATTAATGGTCCTTTCTATGTTTTACTTCCATGCTGGCACACCAACCCTTTGCTATTAACTTTATTCTCATGATAAACTCTAGATATGTAAGAAGAAATTGAAGAAATAAAGAATAAATGGAAATAAATTTCAAAAGAAAATATATGTTTTCCAAGAGTGTAAAAAGTATAAAATATCCTATCCATGCATTCCTTCAGCTTCTTCACAGTTGATCACAGTACATGGAATAGTCAAATGGGCAGCATCTCTCTAAAGGATGCTGAGGATTTTTTTTAAAAGGTATCAAGTTAATGAAAATGCATTTTATTACTCAGCCAAAGGAAACACTGTAAAAATTATAGCTAGTAAGTAGCATTATTATGACAGAAAGAAAAAGAGGTGGGATTCTTTGTAGAATTGCGTTTATATCACATAAAAGAGGGGATGCCATGCCTTTTCATCTACTCTTTTTTTCCCTGGGATTTCCTAACCACTTTAATGAAGAGTTTTTTGTTCCTGTTTTTGAAGGAGGAGAAGAAAAATGATGGCTTTGTTCTCTCCTTAAACATTACACAAATCTTAACATAGAAAGCACTTCTAACTGTTGTGATTTACTCTCTAACATTCAGAAAAGAAAAGCTTTCTCCATTTGAATTATTCATTAATTAATGCAGATTTTAAAATACTCATTGAAAAGTCCTTATGCACTATATAAAGAAAAAGAAAGCAGATGACATACAAAGATATGACACTACCCTTTGAACTGCCCCTTGAAATACTGAAATGTTCAAAAGCTGCAAAATTATCGTGTAATTTTAAAATACTGAATTATGAGAAAGAAATATGTTAAAATAGGAAAAATTATATCCCTGTTATCAAAACACACTTAACCTTATCTTTCTGAATGCATTGCTACCTGTTACTGTTAATAAGTAGGTGCTTGGAAGGTATCTTAAGTGCCTGACAATCTATCAAAGAGAGACTTTTGTGGCTTGGTCCTGAAGAATAAATGGTTATTTCTTCTTATAATAAAGCAATAGTATAAAGCATTCGTTACATATCAGACCTTGGATTAGCTTTAGGGTAACAAGCTAAGAAGCAACAGCCTGTAGATTTATGTATATTAGACTAAATCTACTGCAGTATAATTAAAAGCCTGATGGAAATTGAAAGATGAATACTATTTGGCTGGATATAATAGTTGGGCATGAAGATGTTTGAGACTGTGGGACTAAGTGTGACAGGACTTGTTGCATCAAGTTGCCTGGCTTACAGGCAACACCAGCTGGATCAAGTTTTGTGCGTATATATTTATATGCGTGTGCATGTGTAGGTTTGTATGTATGTGACCAGTGTGACTGTGGTGAGATGTAAATGGCTTTTCAATAAATGTAACAGTTGTAGAGGATATAGATTTTCCTGTGACATTATATTACATTTTATCCTTATCAGGAATAACTAACTTTCCTTAAAATATACCCCATGCAATATATGTTCCCTGTGGTCTCTTTAGGTTCTCCATATAGAGACAAGATCACTATAGCAATTCTTCAGCTGCAAGAGGAGGGCAAGCTCCACATGATGAAAGAGAAATGGTGGAGAGGCAATGGCTGCCCAGAGGAGGAAAGTAAAGAGGCCAGTGCTTTGGGAGTTCAAAACATTGGAGGAATCTTCATCGTGCTGGCAGCAGGATTGGTGCTTTCTGTCTTTGTGGCAGTGGGGGAGTTTTTGTACAAATCAAAAAAAAATGCGCAGTTGGAAAAGGTAAATATTGTCTTTTCCTATTTTATTTTATGTTTATGGTCTATTTAAATAATACCTTAAGAATTTGGTAGCCAAATGTAGGTGATGCATACTGATTGTTTGTATAGTACAGTACTTGTATAACAAAGGATCACAGCAAAGTACCCAAAGTTTTACATTTACAGCTTTTAATTTGTCTTCAATGTGTTTAATTGTAGCCAGATTTCAGGACAAGTGACTATTTCTCTTCTTATTCAAGCCTGAAAAAAGACAGCTTTTTACTCCTGGAAGTTCACTGCAGTTAATTTTATGGATGAAGAAGAAATCCGAAACTGTAATGGGAAACAAATTAATCTTCTACAGATAATTTTGATTTTCAAAAGACAAACTGTCTGTAGCTCAAAGTCAAAATCTAAAAATGTCTCTATAGAAATGTTATTTACAGAAGTTTATACTTGCAAAGTTGTCCTGGTAGCGTCTGGAAAATATTACATCAGCATGATTTTTTTCGGTGGGTTTACTACTGATATGATGTCCTGTAATTTCAAACTAACTCAGTTTTGAGAATTCTAGTGTTAATTTGTTCTGTACTTGCAATTTATACAACCACAATACTGTAATTGTGCCAACACTAGTAATATTTTGTGAAATTCTTAGTTGGAATTATCATTTTTGCATAATAAATATATCTCTCTCTATATATGTACCCATGTTTAAACCTAAACTCAAACTATATATTTTATTGCTATGACATATTCTGAATTTTAAAAATTGAAAGAAACTGTTGGATTTTACTAGGTCTTTTTCTTTTTTTCTTCTCCTCCTTTTGAGGAGCTTGTGACCTGTGGCAATTTCTATATTTCTATTTAATAATTTAATTTAATAAAATCAGTAGTAAATCCAACAGCTATATTTATATTGGTATTTTTCCAGATGCTACTGGTGAATTTTTGTAACTTGAATTATTATTCAGAAAATTTACAATTTGTTTTCACTTCTTTTGAGGCAATCTATTGGTATGCAAGTGTCCTGTTATAAATATATTGTTAAAGAATTTTTTTTCTAATACACACAAAGGCAGTGTGAGGTCACAAGGTCCTAAACACAGTTTGAACATGGGTACATTTTATTAAATTGTTAAAGGACCATTTAGATCCTCTTCTTTATGATACTACAGGCTGATTCCTTTCTGTTAACATACTATTGGAATGTTATGTTTCTGAAATGAATTTGTGAGGAAAAAGATACCAGTTACTTAAGTAATCCATGTAAGTCTCAGTAATTTTTATCCACTCGTAAGGTGGATATGGATTTCATATGGACATCAGTATAATTTGGTTTAGCTTTTCTGGATTTTTAACAAACACTCACTTGAAAAACAGGACTGTTTTGATAATAATCTTGTAACATGAGTTCAGTATTTTGCAGGGTATGAATGCATACCTTACGTGACAATAACAGCATGTTGGAAGTTGTGTGAGGAAGCAAACAGAAACTTAATTAAGGACTGGTTTCTCTAAGCTGTATGTTTTTGTGGTTTTGTTTTTTGGGTTTGTTTTTTTTTTATTTGCTTCTTTTTTAATTTTTGTTTGTTAATGATGGATAGAGATAGCAATGACTGGAGGTATCTGACATTTTAACAGTACTTGTACTAGAAAGGTCTCATCATATCATCAAGTACTGAGATAATTTAAAAAGTTAGGACTGAATCTGAAGCAGCTGAATGAGGCATGTCTCTTTCCTCTCCTCCTTGCTGCCAATCTCTTCCCTTCCCTTCCCTCCCCTCCCCTCCCCACTACACCCACATACCCTGATGTCAGGAGACCAGTAGAATTTCAGCAGAACTTTACTTATGGAATGAAATTAACAGGAAAATGATGCCAGCATCCCTACACATGGCCTACCCCAGCATCCCCTTACCCACTCTTCTCCCAGCACCCACAGACCTTCAGTGAACGTCTTCTTCCATCCTCTCCAAAATGTAGCATATCACCTTTGCCTAGGAGAGGGAGTAGCAGCAGCCAAAGGGGAGATAAGCAGTACTGTCATCTGTCTCCAGTTTCTACATCTCCTCTGCTGGTATGAGTAAACCATGCAAGTAACTCTGCCTTGCCTATCCCACAGGGAGAGAGGAGGCACCTATTTTTGGTAACATTTATAGTTTCAGCCCTTTAGAATCAAAGTATCATTCGGCATTTGTATAATGCTTGTCAACACTTGGAGACAGGGAAGATCAAAGGTCATATTAACAACCAAGGAAACAAAAGAGATCAGGTAACTTCAGCTGCTGAATATATGGAGTATCCTAGGATATAAATGGGCATATTAATATGTGTGTCTGCTTTTTAATGTTTACAAAATACACAGTTGCACTTCTAATGGGGAGGCAATGCAGATTTAAAGTGTATAATCGAGATACGGCTTTTTAGCATTTTCGATGTCACCCTGCTCCTGGAGTGCACATGTAAACAGAGACATTGGCTGGTGTGAACCTAGTTGGAGGAGTGAAATCTTGAAAGGAATTGAGCTCAGAAAAGCAACAGACAAAATTGTGTTATTTGCTAAGAAACTGTTGCATCTTGTAACTAAAGTGGTTCAGAACATCCCTGCTCCTGATGTGCTCAAAAATCCAAAGGAAACATGTGCAACTAGCTGTAGTCTTTCCGGGGAACAGATGTCAATGAGCATGAATTCATGACATGAATTCATGCCACCATGAATTCATACCACACATGAATTCATGCCACCACAACACTTTCCACACACAGAGAAATTCCTCTCTTATTGACACCTTTCAAAAGCAAAGATAAGCCTGCATGTCATCACAGTTAGACTGTCAGTCACTGACACTTAATATGGCTAGTTTGTTTGAAAAATGAGTGTCCTAATTTACTAAGTATTTTCTAGAAGATCCAGATCTGATGAAAGTGAAAAGAACAATATATGGATTCAATTCTGCTGTAATTCATAGCCATTCAAAACTCTTTGATCCATCAGCAGGTCAGAACTAGTTCTGCTTGTGAAAAAATAGCAGATGTACATTTTATTAATTTTGAACTGTTAAGTACTTCAAAAAATGTGAAATGAGACACATGTCAGCATCCTTTAGCTGTTTGTTTCACGAGGGGAAATCTGGTCATAGACTTCCTATAATACAAAGTACTAGATTAAATCTTGGAGTGTACTGAAACAATAACACCAACAAAGTATTTCTGGAGTTATATGAGCAAATCATAACCTAAACATCAGTTAAATTAGCCTCTCTGAAATAGTTATTTGTTTATAATTTATTATAAAAGCAATAAAAACAATAACTAAATTGATACTTGTTTGTATTTTACATATATTTCCCAAGGAAGACAAAAACAATTGAACTTTCCATGGTAACTAATTCACTGCTCAGCTACACAATTGAGTTGAGAAAGATCAGTCTGGACAGTTTATCTCACAAGGTACAATGAATGAGCAGTTAGCAGGAATGGACCCAAAGCAGACATCAGTAACTGTGACTATACATGTGTTACATACAAAACTGTTTTATTTACAACTGCAGATTCTATTGAACAAGAAATTCTGAATGCTGAACTGTGACCTGTATATGAGACTAACTATATCTTTGAAGATGGCACAAACATAATTGGTTGACTCTTGCCCAAAACAAATTGTTTACAAAAATTTCAAACAACTTCTGCAAAATGCACAAACCATGTTTTGGTTTTGATAATGTAAGGATAACAGGAATACACGTTTCTGATCCTAGCTGGCTCAAAAATTCATGCAGCTTTACTGAGCTGCAGAGACTTTAAGTTATGGTAGCATTTGATCTTAAACTTATTAGAAATTAAGTGTGTTTTTGCTACAATTGCCAATAATTCTGAATTTGCTGTCTACCTCAAACACACATTGAGTAATGTGATAACCTGGGGTGTATTTTGAGCTAAATAACTCCTCTAGTCCTACTTAGTACATAGTCTCACTGATTTTTTTCAGAGGGAGTATTGGGAATGACAAAGCATTGTCCTTGTCTATGGCAGAATTTTGACATTCCAGTTGACACATCAGGAAGGGGTAGGAGGAGATGCCAGGTCAGAGGCTGTCCTGACTGCATTCCTGCAAAGTAACCACAAGATGGTGCCTTCTAATTTCTCAGAGCTAAATTTAATTGTTACTTTTTAGTAGAATTTATGTCACAATGCCCACCTATTTTTTAATTGCAGCCTTTCTAAAAAATGCTAAAGGCTTGTATTCTTTCCTATTGTTTATAATACAAACATCTAATTATGTCATCTGCTTGGAAACATGTTATGAAACAGACCTTTTTTATCTAGCCAATCTTGACAATAAATGCTCAGTCATTTGCATTTTATAATTGCTTTTGCTGGTGAATGACCTGCTCCCTGATTTTAACAGGCACTCAGAGGGCAGTGAATAAGCAATATTAGAAACAGAAGCCATTTAATACAATTACTATGTCCTTTTTTTTTATTGATGTGCTTCAGTGTGTTATGGATTTATGTCCATTTCATACATTTAGTTTTGTATAGCTCATATTATTATTATAAGGGCCAGGGAAAACATTGACCTTGAAGACCATTAATATTTAACATAATATATTGATGATTCTCAGTTTGAGAATTTATTGACCTTTCCTTCTTTTTTTTTTTTTAAATCTTCTCTGAGATCACTTCCATTTTGATACCACCTTCACACAGTGATTAGATATTACCATAAATGTCAGCTGCGTGGAAGAAACTACGTGCGCACTATTGAAAACTTTAGGATGAAACAGTATTGCTGAAGGCAGTGTCAAGAATGTATAGCACATTGCTTGTTGTCACCCTTGCAAATGGTTGTCCTTGTACCTATCCTGGTCCTGGTTTCTTTGGAGAAGGT
Source organism: Ciconia boyciana (assembly GCF_034638445.1). NCBI lineage: Eukaryota > Metazoa > Chordata > Aves > Ciconiiformes > Ciconiidae > Ciconia > Ciconia boyciana. Next base: position 48,113,777 of record NC_132936.1, read on the forward strand.
GGTGTTGGCTTGAGAAGTTATCTTGAAACCTGATTTTATTAATGTAGTGGACCCACACCCTTCCCAAGAGGCAAGGAGGGGCCAAGAGCTGCTAGGCTGAAAAAGCTGTTGTGCTGTAACCATATACAATTGACACCAAGTCCTGATTGTGCTTCTCTCAAATATGGTTTAACTGTTCTTGATTTGTTTACATGAAGTTAGTGTAAATGCTAGAATGAGTTTATTTGCCAAGGTCCTTCTACAATCTGTTTGCACCGGGATAAATTTAATTCATTATGTCTTAGAATGCTTCTTTTTAGAATTGAGGTGAGCAAAGTGCATACATGTAACTTGTCCTATATGGAATAGTCTTACAGGAAGACGTTAATCAGTACTGAAGTATTGTGGATGTTTCTTTATCAGCAGGATATGTAGAAAGTCAGTATTTCCATCTTTGTTTTAATTGTTATCTTAATAACAGTGCAAACCAAAATTACCACAATAATTTCATATGAAAAATGAAAAGATTTTTAGGATCCTTTCTTACGTTACCAGAATATTTTATGGTTTGGGTGTTTTTTTCAAATTTTATAAATTAGTTTTCCTTAAAGTCTTTTTCATTACTTTCTCAAAAAAAATGCAGTTATGTCAGTGTTATTGGAGTTCAGAGAATAATCCTAATAGTTTAATATCAAAGCCTTTGATATTTGGGACAGTAATTTATAATAGTTTTGGAACAACCCCAAAGTAAATCCCAGCCTAGTGGTTGTTTTTTTTCCTTTACAGGGGGAGGCAAGTTCAAAAGATTTTAAAGTTGAAAAGCCTGTTCCTCAGGCTACAGTAAACAAAAGAATGTGGGCATTCTTGGTAAATCAAAGTAAAAGCTGTGGGATTTATATCCCAAGTAACTTTTATACAATGTACAGTCAGTGATGTAGTCTGTATTGTCATGTCACATTTTGTAATGGAGTAACCTCAGAATTTTTAATGTCGGCTGCAAAAAGCAGCAGCAGCTGTGACAGCTTATAAAAGGAAATATTTTTCCAACTTTAGCACATTGCATTCTGCAGATATGCAGTTGGAAAATTGGAAACTTCTATCATCCTGTACTCCCTTGAGCACTGTATGTGGATGTATAGACTTGTATGGCTAATTTGTGTGTGTGTAAGTGTACAGATTACTTGAAGTTGAGGTATTAATTATAATTAAATGCCCGCTTGGAAACCACCTAAGTACATATTACAGGATATTTTCTAATGGAAAGAACTGTTACAAAAAACAGCAAAACAGACAAAAACCCCCCAAAACAAAATCAAACCCACAAAACCCCCCACCTTTCACAGAAAAAAGATATGAAAAGACAAAAATGGAAAAAGTGGGAAAAAACAATTTGACTGACTGTGGCATTTTAAAAATCTTTTGAGAACAATAAAACATTAAAAACAAGATCTCTATTTTGATTTTTAATTGCAACTCAACCAATATCTATTTGGTCATGGACCTTGCTTCTGAGGTATTTTTAATATCTTAATTTGTATCATTCAAGAAACAAAGAACAGAAAGATTAGAAATGTATGTAAAGCTGACCATTGCACAAGTACAAATGTAGGAATATGATTTCAGAAAGCTCACTATCGCTCCATAGATATTCACTCGAAGATCAGGGCTTAAATTACAGGTCTGAGTTATGGAGTATTTTATGTTTGACAAGAATTTGAAGTTGTATAAAAAATTTTTGGAAACCCCTACATGTCATTTATTTTATAGCAAGTATAGTTCACTTTCACTTATCAGTAGAAAGAAGAAACATTCGCATTATATAATTATTGGCTCCTCCGAAAAAAAATTTCTTCATTCTCAAAGAAAAAAATGTCAGATTAGAGAACATTCATGTCTTTCTAATAATTTTTCATTGTCTTCCTCTACATATTACTTTAACATGTCATGTATACAAATATTTTAATATATAAATATTAATCTTTAAATTTTTAATTAATCAGCTATACTATAGCTAAGTGTAGTAGCAAACACAGTTTGGTTCATCTGATTTAGATTACTTTGACTTTTGTATAAGCCAACAAAGTAACAACAAGCACTTCCAGCTGCCTTTTAGATTGAGAAAATATCCTAGACTGCTAGATGAAACCATGTAATTACAGAAAAACGGATGCTAACCATTTTGATATTTTATAGTGCAATATGACTATAATAGTGTTTCCAAAACAGTAGAAACCATTGGTATTAATACTAATAGTCTCTCTCTGTTCAATATGATTTGAGGCCATGCCAAATTTTCTGTTAAGTTTATACTATCACACTGAACTATAAAACTAGTATAAATGTTTACAGTGAATCATGTACAGTGGACTTTAGCTCAGCAAACTTTAAAAAAAGCTGCTTAGATACAGCTAAACTCAGGTAAGAAAGGTTGTATTTATTTTCTAAAATGTCTCTGTAAGATGGACTATTTATTTTCAAATTAAACTATATGGTGTTATATACAGTATTTTAATCCAGATAGATTCATACTCCAAAGGATAGATTATATATCATCATCACTTCCTTTCACCATGCCTGAAGATCAACAAACCTGACCTTCCTTGGATGAACAGAGAATGAATTTAGATCTAGGATCAACAATGATTTAACAGGTGAATGAACTTTCACATCCAGTGGCTGAGAGCGCAAGATCTCAGGTGACTGATTTCAGTGTAATCAGGATCATCTCTGCTGAAAGGCAGAGAAATACCCTGTACCGCTGTGATCACAACATACAGAACCATTAAAATGTTGCATTGGATATCATTCTAAATCAGATAGGCAGTACCATGTATTCTGTTATTTATTTGCTTAGCAGCAGATACATGGCTGAAGTACTATGAATTGCTATCAGCACTTAGTAAACACCTAGCAGTCATTTGTAGCCATTGTCCAGGGACATGGTACTGCAGTAATATGTTCTGGAAGAAGACCTGGACTGGTGTGGCAAGCTTCACACCAGTAGAAATTATTGCCACTGACTGAAACACAAGTGACAAACAGTACTTATCACCACTGATCCAATTTGAAAACCCAGGACCAAACTTAGGAACCTGGAGAAATCTAAGACTGTAAGCCTCTTTCACAAGAGGTGGAACTGAATAATAAGGGTAGATAATATCTTCTGAATGCTTCCCTTTACTTGTCCAACATAGCACCTATCTCCCTGGGATTAAGCTGCCATCATACCCCTATTTCAGCCAGGTACTGGAAGCGCAAAATGACTGCACCATCCTGGTCTGATAAGAGAGTAGGACTGTGTATCATCTGTGTGCCGATGACACCACAGCCCAAATTATTTCATTATCTCCTCAGTGGCCTCATATACATGTTGAAAGGAGAGATGACAGGATGAAACCTTGTGGAATCCCGCATGAGAGAGAGCCCTCAGGGCTGATGAGCAATTGCCCTATGCCATCCTCTGGGATTTCTCTGAGAGGAAAGAGTGGAACCACACAAGTGCAATCCCATCTGCCCCAGCCTAGGTCCACAGGTGAGTCAGAAAAACATCATGGTCAGTGCAATGGCCAGAAAGGCTGCTGGCAGAGCTAAACAAAGCCACCTTTGAAAAAGCTTTCTGCACTGATAGGAGTTCCCCATCAGCCACAGGAACTAGTGTAGCTGTCAGGCTGTACTCAGACTGGAAACCAGGTTAAATAGTTTCAGAAGACTTTAAATGGAATCAGAGTTGCTTTACCAGAAGTCTCTCTCATCCATCAGAGTGCATTTTGTTTTGTCAGGAAATACGTTTTAGAATTTGAGAGTGGCTGAATTGGTTTTTTGGACACCAATTGGTAATTTATTGAACAGATCATTTAAGGCAAGCTGGAATCTTATTGCCCCACTGGGAGACACTAACAATCTATGCTAGAAGTGGCCTGCAATGAGGTCCTATATGTCATCTAAGTTCATCTCATAACTCTCAAACTCAGTGAGCACTTGAGCCAGCAGAAGATTGTTTCAGTGTTGTTTTGTTACAGGAAGGGTCAGTCCCATCAGATTCTTATTGATGCTCTCCATAAAATAGCTACAAAAGTCCTTGAAACAATCAGCATTCAATTCAGTTACCGGGTGAAGCACCTAACGCTTCACGAAGCTGACTGGAACAACACTACTGGTCTTGACTTTGTAGATACTATGGTGGACGGAATGCTTAATTTATGGAATTATAATTTTCATTTTACTTGGTATTATTGTCTGTATTTGAGTAGGCAATAAAATCTCCCACACATTTTGGCCTGAAAATAAATTCCTAAAATGGCTGCTCATTCTACTTCTACCAGAAAAGCAATAATTACTAAATCTGAAATTGAGACTACATGGGTGATATTTTCAGCTAATTGATGTGAACTTCGGCTGCAGTGTAGCTGTGCATTATACTTGCTATGGATTGGAAATGTACTACATCAGAAAAGTCTGTGGCAAAACAATTTTCATGTAACCATATTATATATATATATATGCATATACATATATATGTGTACAACTTTCTATCAACAATCATGTCTAGGACTAAATATATAACTAAGCAACTTAAAAATCTGATCATTACAAGTACACTTTAACTTCTTTTGAAATGGTAATGCTTCAACTACAATGAAACATGATTTCTCTTTTTCTGAGCTTATTTTCATTCCATTAATTGTTCATCTCTCTGTGATCCTAAGTCAACATTTTGCTAGGATTCGTGTTTGTGTCTAGGGGGTTTAAGATTGACAGGTTTTCCATATACACATTCAAAATCCCTGGAGGAGTGGCATATGGAAGCAGAAACTGATAAGGAAGGAGAGTTAGGGTAGCTCTGTGCATTCATTCTCAGCTAACTTCAAGAAGATGAAAAATACTCTGACTGATATATCCTACTAGATGGTAGAACACTGACCCATAACATAACAAGATGATGCAGGATTACTGCTGTTATTGTTTTAAGAAAATTAAACAAGGCTTCAAATAATATCTGACACACAAGACTGGAAGTAATGAACTTCTTAGTAAATCTTATAGTTTTTTATTGAATGTTGACAGTCAGCTTTGTATTAACTGCATCAAAGAGGGAAAAATATAAACCAGCAAGTGAGTGGAGATTTTTATATTTAAAATACATTGAATTCACTTAAATCAAAATGTTAAGAGTGGTGCAGGCATGCCATTCCTGTCTTCCTGTTGCTATTTTTAGGCTGTTAAAAGCAAAATCTATGGTGATAGTCTCACAATTCTGTGTCTAACAAATGCTAATATGATTTCTAATTACCTTCCTAAATTCCTATAAAGCAATATAATGAAAACAGTTTAAATATTGTCTAGCTTTCATCTTAATACGTACATGCAAAGATATGTTTTTTCTCAGGCCATAAAGCCATACAGAAACTGTCTAAACAGACTATAAACTGTGGTAACATTTCACAAAATTATTGTCTTGATTCCACATGACTTGCGAGCTGTCAGTTGTGGCAAATTAAAGAGGTGTCAGTCACTTCTTTACTCTTCCTAAGGAGATGAGCATTTTCAAAATTGCTTTGTGTTAAAAGGCTAAGAACTACAGTTCTGATTAAAATTTTCTTTTGTACACTTAAAATCTCCACTTAGAATTGCAGCTCTTTTTTCTAATGTTTTATAGTGTTTTGCTGTAACAAAACAGTTGCACTTAACTGCACTAGTCTTTAGAGAACTGTATGCCTTCCCTCAACTCTTCTACTATTCAATTAGATCTAATGTCTTGGAGGCAGCATTTACTTTCTGGTAACATTTAAGAAGACAACTTATGATTTTGTAAGGGTTGGTGAAAAATCAATAATAACTGACGTTCTTGTAACATGCCTGCAGTGTGGAAGGTAAGTCAGGGCCAAAAGGTTATTTTCTTTGAATTAAGCAGGGTCTTGTAATATATACTAAAAATGCTCAATTTCATGATGGACAACAGTTTTGAAATATAGCCTATATGTTCGGTAAACATTTCACTGTTTTTCCCTAACAATCTGTATGGTCAATTGAAATCATGGTCAAGACACTGGATTATATTTTCTAAAATTATATCTGAAAATGTCATTTATCTGTCACAAAAAAATTATTATAGACCTGCTTCTTTTTTTCATGTCTTATTACTCCACAAGTTGTATCCTAACAGTGAAAGAACACAAAGTTTAACTGTACAGAAAATGGAGACTGTACACAGATTGGAATTAAAACGAGACAAGAAAAGAATTTCTATTTAAAAAAAGGTCAAGCATAAAGTATTCCTTTGTAAACCTTTTTTGAACATGATTTTGCAATATGTGGGAAAACTCTTCCTTATAATTCTGAGATAGAACCCAAAGAAGAATAAGGATCCAGGTAATGAACTTTTACATAGCCTTGAATTCATCTTTTTAAAATACATGAGTGAGAGAAATTTGAAAGAAAAAAAAATAGATGTAATATTTCTCTTATTCAGTGCTCAGTTACCTAAACAATGGTACTGTCTGGGAGCTAATACTGTTTACTGTTTTCAACATATGTTATTTTAAAATTCAAAGCATACATAAAAAATCTTCGTAAATGAAGTAATTAAATCATATTTTTAATACTATATATGCAGAGAAGTTCCCATTAACTTAATTTATACAAAATAATTTGAAAACAGAGAATGGAAAAATTTCCTGGATAAAATGACTATCTCAAAATTGCGTTAACTGCCTTTTTAAGACTGTCAGTCTTGCCAACATTTCTCACTTAATGAGTTTTCTGATCCAGGTAAAATTCTCAGATAAAATGTGTTGGCAATTTTCTTGAGATCTCATTTTCAGGATATTTCAGAATGTTGGCATCAAGTGCATGTATCTTCTTACCTCTTGGCTATTGATTGTAATCCTCTTCCTACTGATATTACCTAAAAAATTATACCCTTTGGTAAATGTTTGCAGATCTTTGCAAAAGGTTTTGGTGGATTGATAAATCTTGAAAAGGATTCATTCTGTTTTTGCAGTCTTGTTAGGTGTCTTGGCAAAAAAAGACAAGGGACACAATCTTGAAAGTGTTAAGTGCTAATGCACCATTTTTAAATTTAGAAGGATTTTGTTCCTCAGAATGTTTCAGTTAGGTCTTTGATTCCAGAGGTGAGAGCCATATAATGGCTGGAGGTGGTGTAATGCTGAGAGTTGCAGCATTTACTTCTTAATGGATTCCCTGTGAAATTCCTGAGTTAAGTGCTAGGTTCCCCACATAGTGAAAACGCCAAGATCTGCAAGCCTTAGCAATTTAGCCTGTAAGCCGTCAGGGAATATTAAATTAAATCTTGCCCTTTTGAAAGATTTCAGGGCTAGTTTCAGATTCATAATCATAACTGCAGTTCTGATGTTAAGCAACAGCACTTTCTTAAAAAAAGTGGAAGTGTAAAAGAATTGAATATTTTCTTTCAAAGTACAGCTGGATAAGAAGGAGGTACAGTTTCCTGCTTTGTACACAGTGCTAAGCAAAGATACCTTATGCATGAAGACCTGACATATTACAGCTCAGACCATTCAATTAGAAATTTTTGCCATCTCATTCACACAATTAAAGCCATAAGTTCTGTCTTGGATGTCAACCCAGTGCACCAGAACATTTTTTAAAGGGATTGCTAATGAGCGTCCATTGCAGAAGTCACTCCATGTAGCCAGCCAGAAAAGACGAATTTTGTCTTAGAACTTTGGCCTCTGAAGGATTTGTGCTTGACTCTGCACCAGAGAGATATACCTTCCTCTCCTTTGGATTCACAACTTAAACTTTTCTTAGTTATAGGTGGCTAAACCCTTTCTATCATAAGTTGAGTAGGTGTCATACCTTTATTTCAAACTCAGCAGGAGAAAGGAATGTTTGAAAGGAAGCGTATCACAGCCAGAGTACGATTTCCCTTTCCTTCCCATCTGCCTATTCCCTTATTCATTCAAAGGATTAGGGAAGAGAGCATTTGTTCAGGATTCGGGGGATTCAGGTTCAGTTCTAACCCATGACTGAGACAACTCATGTTTGCACTCTTTTGCACTAAACAGAATTTTACATAAACATATTGAAGTTTTCACTGAAACAGGAACTACCACTAAAGCCTTTCCTCTGCCACTGCGTGCTATAATCCCTAATCTACAGAACAGCCTGCACTCTCCCTCTCTCCCTTTCTCCTGCTCTGCCTCTGTTAACTGCTTCCATGCAAAGTGGAACAGGATCAGTAGGTGGAAACTGCAAACATTTTAACCTTGAAATGGTCTAACACCTGTAGGCTACGGTCCTTTGCTGAGACACTGAAGCTTAAATCTCCTCCAGCAGGAGACACTATTGAATTGACACTCTCAAATGTGTCTCACATTCAGCTCTAATGCTCCAGCTGATGAATGCCCAGAAGACAGTTGTAATGTCTGCCATGTGTCCTTCTTTAGCAGTTGCCACTTTTTTTGAGGAACTTGATTTGTTAGGTCCTTTGAGAACACACCTACTGAATTGACGACCTTATGCATGGAGAACTTGAGTGCAAATTCTGGTGGCATCCAGGACTAAGCCAAGCACCAAGAATTTCTACTGAGTATGGCCAAATGACAAACCTATAAAGTTTAATGTGGAAAACTGAGTGCCTTACTGCTCAGAGTGCCTTCAGCCCTGGAGGTTGGAAGCTGAATGCAGATTTTGATAAACACAGATTCAATTTAGGCTCCCAAAGAACTAGGTAGGGTGAGGTGCTTAAATGTTTTCTGGATCTAATCTCCAAACTCCAGGTTTGTATGAATAATGGAGATGTAACAGTTTACAAATAAAGCAGAATTCTTGACTGGGGACATAAATTAGACAATTATATATTGCCTGATGAACTATCACTAATCACACAAAATCAAACAGTAATCAAGAGATATTTACTGTAATTCCAGGTCCTCTGTCTTTTTTTTTTTTTCTTTTTCCAGATCCTCTCCCTGGACTGGAAATTAGTTATTAAGAAAGCAAAATGCAAAGGGCTAGATTATACCTCAAATTTGCTTTGGGTGAGAGCAATTGTCAGAGGCTTGTCATAACATCTCAGGCTCTGGGATGTGTTATTTACTTAACACATTTCTCCACTGGAGAATATTTAAGTATATGATAAAAGTGGTTAATTCACAGACCCCAAAACTAAGACTCCTCTTCCTTACTTCCATATTTCATCCATACTCCAATTCTCACACTGAGGAGAGGCCAATTGCTCAGCACGCTATTAGCAGTTGAGAATTCAGTCAGACTGAGGGAATAAGGGAGATTTTATTTTACTTTTCAAATTTCTTGCACTGTAAAATGGACAAAGGGCTTTGAAGATCTAGCTTTTGATGAAAACATGTTAATAAACTGGTTTTGTGATAATATGCTCTTCATAAAGATAAATGAAACGGAATATTTTTTGCAAATATATACTCAACAAATGATAGTCAGTAGTGGAAGAAATGTTCAGATACAGAAGATATTAAAAATAATGGAGTAGATATTTGCTTTCAGTAATGGGTCTGCATTTTAACAGTATTTAAACATTAATTTAGGTAAACTTCCTACGGTAAGGCTTGTTGTTTTCTTGAGGGACAGCTATTTAAATCATACAGAAATGAAATGTATTATTTTGAAATATAGGCAAGGAGATTTTACTGAATACCTAATATACATGTTACATTCAGATGCTATCTGCTAAAGTTAAATTATATTAACAGAACATCTGTTTGAAATATTTTTATGTTTCATATGCATCCATAGTCAGTAGCTGCCAGATAAATAATTGTAGGGACAAGGTGATTTTTTCACTGAGTCATCACAGCTTGATAAGTCATTTTAATTATTATGTGATGCATATTTAAGAGATGGCAATTTGTTATGAGCTCCAGGCTGAGAAAAAACAAACTTACAGGACTGACAAGACTGTGCCAATAGAGTGAATCTGCTTCTAGACACTGCAGCTAGATATTTCTTACAGGTGTTTTTTTTTTCTTCTTCTTCCTCTATTTCCCTCTTTAGAGGTCCTTCTGTAGTGCCATGGTAGAGGAGCTAAGGATGTCTCTGAAATGTCAGCGTCGATTAAAACACAAGCCACAGGCCCCCGTTATTGTGAAAACAGAAGAAGTTATCAACATGCACACGTTTAACGACAGAAGGTTGCCGGGTAAAGAAACCATGGCATAGAGGTGGGAAGCCAAATACCCCAAGCACAAACTGTCGTCTTTTTTCCAAACAACCTTGCGAGAATGTTTCCTGTGGAAATATGCAACCTGTGCAAAATAAAATGAGTTACCTCATGCTGCTGTGTCTATGAACTAGAGACTCTGTGATCTCAGCAGCTGCAATGGCCAGACTCGAATCACAAGCATCATGGATCAGCCAAGTTATGCGGGGTTACACTGTTCGTCATGGGTTTCCACCATTCTGAATGAATGAATGTTCCATGTGAGTTTTGTGGCTGGTTTCAAATGCAGTCTCAGTGAGAAATTACAGGTTCCTTTTGAAGTTCAACGGTTGCCAGGAGATGGAGAATAAATGTCCAAGACGATACTAACCACGGAAGGAGTCTAGTGAAAGTAATATCTCAGAACTGTAGTGGAACAAGAAACTGTATGTTCTTCTGAACTTCCAAGCATAGAAGAGTTGGTAACTGCCGGTAGACTGAAACTACCATCTGGACAGGTGATATGAGCTTCCTGGATGGGAGAAATGTTAAAATGAAGAAACATGAATCCCATGAATAGAAGGATAAATATGAGGATGCTCACCTGCTTTTTGGACTGTCTGTGTCACTGAACTAAGTAAATAAATAATAATTAAAAAAGAAAAACCAATAACTTAAATTTACCTGGGCTGGAACTTTGATCTAAAACAACAACAACAACAAAATCCATAATTTTGACCCAATTTTTAGATGAATGAAAGTTTCCTTAGTACAAAGGAATGTATCTTACAGCCTTTAGATATAAGCAACTACTTTTTTTCTTTAATTGTGAAAAGAGGGAGGGGGGTGGGAAGCAGTGTATTTCACACATAGAGGGCTTGCATTTTAGCCTGAATGGGTTTTGAAACCCTTGTTCCTGCTACTAATTGAACTCAATGGAGCCTGTGCAATTCTCGCTAATATTGGAAGTGGGATGGGTCACATAAAAGAAGTGAATGTGGAGAACTTTGAGGAGGACTGCATTTTTCAATACAGTCACAGTACTAAATGAACAAAATTCTTGAGCAGTTTTTTTTTTTTCAAAAAAAAAATGTTCAGGTTTATTTGTGGAAATGCAAGATTTCTATGAAAATAGTTTTTGTATGGAAATTTTTGTAATACTTTTTATCAACAAAATAAGAACATGTGTTTCTGTCAGGGGTGTGATGCCAAGCATGAATGGTAGTGCGTGTGCACCACCAACGTTTGGTGAAAACTATTTTTATCAAGAAAAAGGAATCTTAGAAGAGACATATTTTCAAGTTAGATAATATAAAAAATAGGTGCACTACCACCACTGCTTACCATGCTACACCCCTGGTTTCCACTAGGCTGATAACATGCTGTCATGAACAATTGTGTGTAAATGGTAAAAGACACAGACCTCTTGACCACATTGTGATAACAGTTAAAGTGCACTCAGTTTGCTGTTTGAATCCAATGCACAAAATTAAAAAAAAAAAAAAGCATTAAAATTATGTCAGTTTTAGTTGTTTTATTTTTGCTGTGTGATTTGAGCAACATATGTACAGTACTTTGTGTCAGTACTGGTACTTAGCCTCAGCTTAGTGCCCTATCCTGCTGATTCTTGCTACTAAACACATGTCCAGAGAGTTTGCTGGGATTTCTGAGAAAAGCCAGTACAGCACATTATGATAAGTTTTTGCAGGATCTGGCTCTTAGCTGCTTCAAAGCTAATTTATATGTACTGCCTGTGGTGAGTTCCTGGACATAACATTTTGAAATACCACTCTACAGATGCTGAATCTTGCACCTCCATCTACTGTAAATTTATTTGTATCTCAACAAAAAATGTATAGGATGGGCTATGTAGGAATGTTATGTCAGCCAAAAAAGATTATGAAGATGGTCTTTATATGGAAAATAATTCATTTGGTTAATTTAAAAAAAACCTTTAAAATTATCATAGATAATCAGTCATTAGTGAGTAACGAGATAATTTGTTTACTGGGGTTTAATTTAATCTTATCATCGTCTTTCTAGCACAGGAGTATAAGATATATCATCCAAATTGTAGAAATTATGTCATGAAATTTGGGGGAAAGGGGGAGGTTTGTGTCTACTACCCAGTTCTCATAAATCTTCATAGAGACTGAGCTGGCCATTTCCGTTGTGAATAGGGACTGAGAAAGCAAATTCTCTTCTATTTGTGAGATTTTAATCCCAATTTATGTGATAACAAAGAACAGGTTATCTTTGTCTGAAGTACAAACAAGACAAAAACACCTTCAGCAAAGATTCTGAAAATGAGTATACTTACATAATACATATTTAAGTTTAAATTAATTATTTAAAATACAAAGGGAAAGAAAGTAATTGTCATACAACACAATGAAAACTCCTAATGATGATGGTTTGGAATGGAAAAAATAATTGGCTATTGCATTTGATTGATGAATTACAATAAAATTTGTAAAATCATGTAATAAAATGCTGTATTATATTCAAAGAAACCTTTCTTTTCTCCATTAAGGTTGTTGAAATAAGAAGGAGTTCTATTTCACCTTGATGCACATAACTAATTCTCATTAAGCTTTCTGTGAGCCAAAATAAGTGTGATTGCAGAATATGTCACAAATATTTTACTGGGTCAAAGTAAGGAACAAGAATCCTGACAGAGAAGTAGTGTGGCTTAATTAAGATTTCAGTGAGAATTTCAGCCTTCCATTATTAAGGGAAATTTACAAAGTAACTGGAGATTTGTATTTAAGATTGAGACTAGATATGCATGGCTCCACAGATTCATAGTAGGATAATGGCTTTTTAAAAAAATTATACACGAATTCATACTGTTACTTTGTTCTGCATTAGTAATTATTTCTGTATTTTTCACAGAAAATTAAGACATTTAAGGAAAAATGACTAACAAAGAGTTGACCCCCAAAGTAGCAGAAAATACTGCTGGTAGTTTTGTACTCCAAAAAGCTCAATGGTTCATTTTTCCTTCACTGTTATGAAGGAAATCCTCAATTCTGAAGAAAACTTCCTCATTTTGAAAGGCCTCTGAGTGGCTTAATCCTAAATGCTCATGTAGTATAAATTTCTATAGTGTCATTAAAGTCAATGGAACTACACCAGCTAAAATCAAGTGAATATCTGGCCCATGAAGATTCAGAACCTGTATATAATTGTTTTATGTGGTTTCATATAATAGCTCAATTAGTCTGTTGATTTCCCAGGACAGGATGATGGGTGCTTCTCTGACTGACCTTGAATGTCACTCTAGAGAAAACTTTTAAAGCAGTTATAAGTCAGTTATATGGTGCTACCTGGTGGATGAAAATTGGAGGTAAAAACTGAATGGGACTTTTTTTTTTACTGTATCTGTTTCAAGGAGGATAGAAGTCTATAATCTTTAAGGATTCTCAAGATCTCAGTTTGGATCTTCAGGTTGCCTCAGCATGGTTATATAGCAATAGATAACTACATGGATATTACAGAATAAATGACAAAAAAAACCCTTTCGTTTTTTGAGAAATGTCATTTATGAAGGACTGGTAGTGAAAATTCTGAGCCACATAGTTGGATGAAATCAAGTGATATGCGGTGCTTTATAGTAAATGGGGATTTGGCCCATTATAGACATCAGCACGCCATTTAATAGTATTCTCCTATATACAAATACAAACATATCCAGGAGTATCTGGCAGTGTTTGTATGAGATATTACTTTCTGAAGTTTCTATCTCAATTTTCAGTTGAAGAATCCAGTACAGGTTTGAAAGAACCTGTTCTTTCATGTTTATATTACTCGAGGCTCTGTGCAATAATCCTTCCCGGTTTCATCCATAGAGTCTTCCAGAAAACCAAAATAACACTGTTTAGCCCTACTACATTAACTAGTTAATGTTTCAGAATGAAAAAGACATAATTTATGAAGAAAAAAACCCTACCAAAATCCAAAGTCTCAAATAGAAGTAGGAGAAATGCCCTGATATTCTACAAAATCAAAATATTTTCAGGGAAAAGGGGTCATGAGCAGAGATAACAGCATACAAAGAGGTAAAAGATAATGCTATAAAATATTTTTTGTATTATTACTCTATTAAGGATATTAGAAAAGTATTTAAGTACTTTAGACACAACTTCTCTCTAGTCTCCAAATGCACTATTCTCCAAATACACCAACGATCACAACAATATGATGATCGAAATGCTGACTACTTTGAAAGCAGTGTCGAAACTCCTACTTCAGAGAAATCAAGATTTTGTCCAATACATCCCCAAATGTGTACTGATACAATATTAAAGGCAAAATAAGATACCACCCTGTGTTTAGGTGCACAGGAGAAATTGTGCTTTTTGTCATATTTTCAAAGATGTGTAGGAAAAGAGTCACTGAGGTTGACTCGTCTGAGATCCAAGATCATTGCTTTCCAACCTCAAATATGTTAGTGTCCTGTTCCCTTCCAGTCTTGCCTCTTTGCCTTCCTACAAGCACCTCTGACACTTTCAAATTTATTTTCAAAACCCTTTACTTCTGGCTTTCCTATAAAATGTAGTTCTAATGAAAAATAAAGTTACTTAAGCACCTCATCTCCCCAGTTTATATCCACCAAGATAAACACACTAGCTTTTCATGTGACTGTAATCTAACTGTCCTTCTCTTCATTTACTACACCTCTCTGTCCCCTGCCTGTGTTATCTCCTCCTGTTGTTCTTGTACTTGCCTAGACTGTAAGCTCTTAGGGGGCAGGGAATCTGTCTTTGGTTTGTTCTATGTAGCACCATGAACTATGGAGCTATATAAATAATAAAAAAAGTAGATCTTCTTAAATGATGCTTGAAGTGATAGTGATCTGATTGACTGCCAGTCTAGTAATATATTGTTTTAGCTCATTGCCTGAAATCCTAATCACTACAGCAATAGAATAACCAAAAAATAAAAATAATAAAACCAACCCAAAGGAGCTATCACACCAACTCATCTTACTAGAAATTTCTCTACGTGGTCGGGGTATAGGAATATACAACATCATGTTCACATAGCTTCTATAAAGGTTTTAATATGAAATCAGCTACATTAAAAATGGAAGAAGTAGGTTGACACATAAAAAGAAGGCTTATACTCAAGATGAGCTTTGTGAAAGAGAACTTTTAATTGGTTTAAGCTTGGAAAAGATATGATTAAGCAATTTATTAAGTTGAACACCAGGCACCTTGCCTTCCTTCATTGTATCTGCCCACTTAGATCAACAAGCCTCTTATAGTCAAAATCTACGCCAATCCTATGGACATCATTAGAAATTTTCTATGAACGATAATTCTAATAAAAACTAAAGAAATACTTCCTCTTGTTTGTATTCAACAACACTAGCTTTCTATGACTGTTGGCACGACAGAATTGTGGGAATCTGAGAAAAATGCTAACTGTAGATAAATGAAAGGAAACAACTGAAGCATCTGATCTTCAGGACAAAAATATCAGCCTTCTCTTTTACCTTTTTCTTCTTTAAGGAATTCCACTCTGTAATGATGAACTTTATTTTTCTGAATGTTGAAGTGTACACTGGAAATTATACATAGATATGTCTTTCAGGAATTCTCAGACCAAGAGAATTCATTTCTTTCCTTGTCATATAATGTATGTATAGTTTTTCAGCTACTTAGGAAATCTAGCATGAGCTAAAAATAATAGAAAAATCTTAGAGTTCCTTCTTTGCCATGACTGTAGGAGTTTTGCTTGGAGGAAATAAGAGACTTAGTCCTACGTTAAACTTACCTGAAAAATTATATGAAAACACTGAAGGTTGGTAAAGGTTTGAGCTGTTGTTAATGTTCCTTGGGCTACATTATCTACCACAGACCAAATTTGTAGCAATTTGGTTTTGAAGGTACAGGTTCAAACCTTATGATGGATTTATGCCAAAGGTTGTCTCCTGCCAGCCTCCCACAAGTAGAGTGCTGGCTGTTAAGTCCACGAAGTGGAAGGCAACCTAATGTAGTGATGGTAACCATATCATTCTCTTTATGCTTTAACTATGCTAACTGGCTGGGCCATTTGACTCAGGTTGATCAATAGAAATTTCTGATATGTACATCTGCTAAGCCATTCTATGCATTAATGTCTATGTTAAAATGACTCATCTGTGTTAAGTAAAAATTACTTGTCAGCTTATCATAAAGGCATCTGTCGTAGAATCATAGACTCATAAAATCACAGAATCATCAACGTTTTGAATTGCTGAGTCCAGTGACTTCTCCAGATGGAAAGGCCTTCTGGAGACTGACGAGTCCAATGTCCGTGTTCAAACCAGGGCCAACTAGAGAAGTTTGCCCAGGATGTTGTCCAGTCAGGTTTTGAATATTTCCAAGGATGGAGACTCCACAACCTCTCTGTTTCCAGTGTTCAATTATACTTAGAGTGAAAAAAAATTATTTTCCTCACATTTAAAGGCAATTTCTTGCATTTCAGTTTGTGAAATTCAGCTTCTTGTCCTTTCACTGGACACAACTGAGAGTCTGGTTCTATCTCCCACCCATCACATTCTGCTGAGCCTTCTCTTCTCCAGGCTGAGGAGTCCCAGGTGTCTCAGCCTCTCCCTATATGAGACACTCCATCCCTTAATCAACTTTGTGGCCCTTCGCTGTGGGCCATACTCACCCTGTTATGTCCCTGTCTCTCTTGTACTGGGAAGCCCAGAACTGGACCCAGCATTCTAGATGTGTCTCACCAGTGCTGAGTAGAAGGGAAGGATCACCTTCCTTGACCTGCTGGCAATGGTCTTCTGAATCCAACCGAGAGTTCTGTTGCTCTTCTTAGCTGCAAGGGCACATTGCTGGCTCATGTTCAGTTTGTTGTCCACCAAGACCCCCAGGTCCTTCTCCGCAAATCTGCTTTCTGGTTGTTTGGCCCCCAGCCTGGGCTGGTGCATGGAGTTATTCTTCCCCAGGTGCAGGACTTGTCATTTCCCTTTGTTCAACTTCATGAAGTTCCTGTTGGCCTATCTCTCCAGCCTGTTGAGGTATCTCTGAATGGCAGCACAAACATCTGCTTTATCGGTTGATAAACTCCTCCTTTGTGTAATATACATACTTGCTGAGGATGCATTCTGTTCCATCATACAGGTCATTAATGAAGATGTTAAGGAGTATGAGTTCCAGTATCAACCCTTTGGGTATATCACTAGTTACTGGCCTGTGGCTGGACTTTCTGCCACTGATTACAACCCTTTGACCATGACAGATGAGTCAGTTTTCGATCCACCTTACTTTTCACTAACCTAGTCCAAACTTCATCAGTTTGTCTGCGAGGTTGTTATGGGGGATAATGCTGAGAACCTTGCTAAAGTAAAAATAAACAACATCCACTGTTCTTCCCTCATCCATGAAACCAGTCTTCTCATTATACAAGGCTATCAGGTTGGTTAGACATGATTTCCCCTTTGTAAATCCACTCTGACTACTTCCAGTCACCTTCTTGTCCTTAATATGTTTGGAAATGGTTTCCAAGAGGACTTGCTCCATGACCTTCCCAGGAATGGAAATGAGGCTGATAAGCCTATAGTTCTCCACATCCTCCTTATTGCCCTTCATGAAGGTAGGAGTGACATTTGCTTTCTTCCAGTCCTCAGGCATCTCTGCCAACCACCATGAGCTTTTAAAGATTATCAAGAGTGACCTCACAGTGACATTAGTCAGCTCCCTCAGCCTTTGCAGGTACATCTCATCAAGTCTCATCAACTTATATACATCCAGTTTGTTTAAATGGTCCCTAACCTGGTCCTTGTCCACCAAGGGTAAGTCTTCCTTGCTCCAGACCTTCCCACTGGTATCAGGGACCTGGCTTTTCTGAAGGCCAGTCTTACACATAAAAGCCCAAAATGAAGAAAGATACTGAATACTTGGCCTTCTCCATCTCCTTTGTCACCAGGCCTCCACCCACATTCTGCAGCTGTCCCACGATTTCCCTAGTCTTCCTTTTGCTGTTGATATATCTGTAGAAACCCTTCTTGTTTCCTTTCACAATGCTTGCTGGATTCAATCCAGGTGGGCTTTTGGCATTTGTAGTGCTGCCCCTGCATTCCATGACTGCTTTCATTGGTATTCTTCCAAGCAGGTCTTGGAAGGCCAAAGGCCAAATTCTGCTCTCCTGAAATCCAGGATTATGAATCTACTTTTTGTCCTGATCCTCTTCCCTCAGAATCCTGAAATCCATCACCTGCAGCCAATGCTGTCCCTCAACCTGATTCTTCCATGTTTGTAAGTATGAGATCCAGCAGAGAACATCTCCTCTCTGCTCCTCCACTATCCATGTCAGGAAGTTACCATCAAAGCACTGTAGAAGTCTTCTGGACTGATTGAGCCCTGCTGTCTCTTCAGCAGATATCAGTGTGCTTCAAGTCCCCATGAGACTTGAAGGGTTTGAGAACATGAGGCTTCTTCCAGTTGTCTGAAGGCATAATCTACTTGCAATTTGCAATGTGCAAGACAAATTATGAACTTTCCATCAGGCCATAAATATCCTTTCATCTTCATTTGTGATATCCCTTCATCTTCATTCACTTGGAACTATTATTCAATAATCAAAAGAATTTTGGTCTCTGCTTGGAAAATAACAAGAAATAAATTTTTTTCTACAGATTTTTTGCTGATGAGTAATTTCTGAACATTGCCAAGAGAACCACCACTAATTATCTGTCCAGCTGGACTTCAAATTTTAGTGACTTATCTGATTAGGTGTAAAAAAACTAAGAAAATTTCATCTCTGTAAACGTGGTGGACAACATTCACTACATTAGAGTGAGCAGCATGGTGACTGAAAGCAGCTAGTGCACAGTTCTGTTTTGAAACATTTCAGACTGTTTAGTTGCTTCAAAATGGATAGCCATTTTCAGCATACCTTGTTAATGGGCATGTTCATCTTTCTCTCTGAAAGTTTTGAAGCAAAGTTGCTTATTAGCAGGCTGAGTTTCATGATAACAGCTCCTTCATTTTTCTTGTAATTTCATTGCCTTTTCTCTACCTTTTTGTTTTTATCCTGGTAACTGGATTTCTTTTTTTGTTTTTGGTTTTAACCTTTCTGTTCATGTAGAGTGCCTGAAAAAATGAAATGCTAACAAAATACAAACATTACGTAATAATAATAAAATTACATAAATAAAATTATATAAATAAAATTACATAACAAAATTTATTATATAAATAAAATTACATAATAAGAAAAAAAGGTAAGTGGTTTCTCAGAATGATATCTATCTTGCCTCCAAGATATTCCAGTCTGAGAAGTTTATGTGATGACATCACATTAACTTAAGGACCCACTTCCAGGATACCAGTTGTTCAACTATTCTTAATGTATATGGGCCCTCTGTAATATCAAAAATCTGTACTACTAGCATTGTTTTGACAAGACCAAGTTCAATCATGCTGCACATCAGCAGTACGTCTGTTATGTCTTTTGCTATTTACTCAACAAAATTAATGTGATATGACTGCAAAGATGCTGGGACCTCAGTTTATCTACACACCTAACCTATGGGCCTACCAGGATTTCTTTGGAAGCTGGTAAAAAACCACAAACAATATCATAAATCAATTATCTATTCTTAAACTGTTGCTCTGAAAAACCACTACAAGGTGCCATTGTATTTAAAATGAAAGATGCAATGAAGTATGGTCTTTGTAACAAGCTATCCATGGATGAATACATGCTAGATGAACTACAAGGAGTCTGGTTCTAGGATATAATTGAATGACCCAATTTTCCATCTATTTATTAGGATGTTGGGCTCTTAACACATTATAATTAATATTGACATCTTTGACACTAAAAATTGAACAGTGTGAGCTTTGCTTAAATATCTTAAATTCTACAGACTTTTATTTTAACCAGGTTTATGTATCTCACTTGTTAGGAAAAGGTTATGAGAACTAGATAATTGATCCTGAGCCCAGTGAGTTCAGCACCCCACTGGTGGCACAGATTAATTTTAAAATGGGTGTTGTCCCTGGTCAGCCTTTTTTCATAGCAACTCATTATGAAGGTGAGGGAGTATGCTATAATCATGCCACTTATCTAACACCTTGTCCAGCATAAAAGAAATTAATGGAATTTTTTACAGAATATTTGGACTGGTAAATTACAGGAATTGATATGTATTAGTCAACACTTGCCTGTGTTCCTCAAGGCTTACTCATATACGATACGGTGGGGTTTTTTCATGAATTATATCTATTGGTGCACTGATTGCTACATGAAGCCTGCTTTCTTGGCTTCCTAGGCAGATCCATTTTATTATTTTGCTGTCTCTTTTTAAAGTGACAAATGGCTTTGTGAAGATAAACAGGATAAGCAAATGCAGCTTAACTTATTTATTTTAAAACATGTTAGGAGATAGATCTAAAATACGGCATGAAAATGTAAATATTGATTAATCCATTGAAGAGTTGGCATTAAGGCATTCATTAAAATTCAGTGTATAAAAAGGCAGATAAGATTGCCTATTCTTGAGTGAAACTTTTTTTTTAGCTTCTCATTAGCAATCTTTAATCCTATTTCTAAACTTGTATCAATCTCTTTAAACCTGTCAGATAACCAGCAAGTGGCTGATAAGAGATTCCATCATTTAATTCTCTTAAATTTTCTTTTCAATGATCTAGATGATTCATAATTACAATTGACTCAATTTTTGTCTGCTAGCTTAATTATGAAATCCTTGCAGTGTGTCAGTTTCTTTAAAGACTTTCAGACAGCTAAATTATGGATAAATTTTGTTATAATTCTGAAATAATTGCTCAAAATTATGGATATTTTTTGTAAAGTTTTCAAAGATGTAACCAATTTCCTTTTTTTCATCCTGGAGACTGTTAAAACAGCTTGTGGGTTAAATTTACTCGTATATTTATATCTCCATCTCTTGGAGATGCAGATATTTTGTTTGTGTTTCTCAATGCCTGTAAACAAAATTTGTGGTTTAACTTTCCTTGTAATAGTTTTACTTAGTATATATTTCCAGTGGGGATCTTCATTACAGTGTTTGATTTCCTAACAGGCATTAATATTTACATCCTCATAATGACCTCAAAGAGTATTGCTTTCCAATTTACAGAATGGAATAAGTGACACAATGAAAAGTGAGTTGCCTAAACTTAGATAGAAGGTCTGTGTCTGCAGTCTCCTAAATCCTTACTTAATGTGGGTGGATTGTGCTTACATGGCCATTTGAATGCAGCATAAATCCAGATTGCTGCCAAAAGGAGAGATTCTCTTCTTTCTCCATTTTTCTAGTCTTTTAACCACATTCCATCATTTGGGCCATCATACATCTTTTTTTTTTTTTGTGGCCATATGATGAGAAGGATCTCTGCTCCTGCAGAAAACTAACTGAGAATGAAAAGGAGGAAGGGAAGACAAGTTTCCAGCTCATGAGAAACCTTAGGTGAGCTATGTTTTATCACAACCAACTGCTGTAGACAATGATAGCAATCTAGTCTCCCCTAATGTAAAAATATTTTTTTCCTCCAAGTTGAGACAGAAATACTACAAAAGCACATTTCTGCACTTGAAGGGAATTGGAAAATGGTGCTGGGTTGTGTCAGTTCTAGCACAACTTTAGTAATGGGAGGCCTGGCCCTGCCATCACAGGCTGGGGTGCCTGTTTGTCTTGGATGCCAGCCAGCCCTCCTATGCACAGCTGTTTTGGGAAGGGGGGTCCCGCAGCAGGAGACCCCCCAGCATCTCTGCTAATGAGCACCCAGAGTTGCTCTGCATGCTTTCCCTGCCTGGATGGATATTAGGTGCTCAAGCCAGCCAAGTCCTAGTTTGCAGCTCCGTTCAGTCTGAGGACTCAGTTGTCCTCTGACTTGTTTGCAGCTGGAGCGCTGCAAATGGAGTGAGGAGGCTGCAGCAGAGCACAGGGAAACCCAGCACGTATACTTGGTTTTGGGACAGAAAAAGACACTGAAAGCATCACCACTTTGGAATGCCTTTGAGTCAGAATTTTCCTTCTCTGGACCATCTTAAACATAATGTTGTTTTCCAAAGCAATCATAAGCTATTAGTAATTTAATTCCTATTTTGTGTCGTGGAACATGGATATCCACAAGTACAAATAATAAACATTCCTGGGAGAAAAAAAAAAGTAAGTCCCTACAGTGCCCAAAAAAGTGTGCTGTTAAATTGCTTGGACGTGCAGTTTTTCACATCATGTTTTTATTTTTTATTGTTGTCATTTTATCTCTCCTTTTCCCTGGTATTTATTCTTCTTCCTTGCTTTATCACTGTAAGAGAGAACTATGAACTGTGGAAAGCTCAATTTTATTCCATATCCGTTATTCCTTGGTATCTTCAGATTCTGCTATCCAGACTCTCTCTGGAACAGGAATGTAGCAATACTTATTTTTCTTCAATACAGACCAGGTGCCTCTTTTGAGTTTATACTGTTTTGCCTGCTATTATTCTCCTAGCTTGAAGAACACTTCCGTATGTTAATATGAATGACCTTAGTTTTTCAGAAGCTATATCTCAGTTAACGTATAACAATACTACATTTTCTACATTACTACAATAAGAAAAATCCACGTCTCATTTCTGTAAAAAAGAGACAAAATAGTGACACCTTCTGCAACAGAAACATAAAGTGAAAATCATTTTGCAGTTGTCCTTATGAGAAGGTGGGACTGTCACTCTGTAGTTTGGTTTCTGTGCACAGAAAAAATTAAACCAATGATAATCAGATTAAAACACTGGTAATAAGTGGCTCTATTCACTGAGAGAAATCTCCAGGAAACACATAATCAGCCAAACCAATTCCTCTTGCACTGTAGATGTGTCAGGCCCTGACAAAAGCTGTATTCACTCCACCCAAATTTGCCTGACGGTATGATCAACCATGTAGTTTTCCATGATTCCTGATATTGATTCCAGAAATCCTGATGTTGATTCAGTTTACATCAAAATCTGATTTAATCCCTTATTGTCTCAAGGCTCCTGTTTCATAAATCAAGCTTTGAGCTAAACACAGTTTGTCTGTAATCAAGATTCGAGAAGATGATCCCTTTTTTTTCAAACATTTGCTGAGCATCCTCATGTCCTAAAAGGATATTAGTTCTTTTTTAGCCCTGATGTAGGTATTCTGGAGAGAAAAAGAGAGCCCTGTTGCCCCTTTTTCACAGAGCTCTAGATAGACCACAGACTAGAGAGTATCTGCAGATAGACTTCTGCATAAGCTCTGCATTTGGGAAATGAGCCAAAGGTACCTGTTGTGGCTGCCAGGGCATGGGACATCTCCACTACAGAAGCAGCCAGAGCCTCTGCCCAACTGTGAGCTTGTAAGGGAAGGACCTGAAGGTGCATTTGGATCTTCATGCTATTTTTTATTACTTCGCTGGTTACGAAACATCCAGGAGCTTCACCTTAGAATGGAAACAAAAGAGAAGACAGGGGTTAATGAGATTATGCACATGACCTACAGAAATAATATTCAGAGAAGGTTGACCAGCCTTGAGTCCCTCCTCACCTGTCTTTCTTCTTTTCCTCTTTTTTGTCACCCCCCCCCCCTTCTTTCTTTTTTTTCTTTTTTTTAACACAGGAGAATCAGTGATCCCGGTATAATTCTGTATGGTGTGCTGTTCTGTCTGTCGATATCTGTTTGCAAGCTGCACTGTGTCATTTGTAGCTTTTCCTCTTTAGCCTGGGCTGCTTGTGCTTCCTCTACTGTGAAGAACATTACATTCACGGAACATTTATTTGGTACTGTGAAGAGAGATTTGCGTAGCTGCTCTGCAGGGAGGGAGTTAGAAAATGAGAGTGAAAAGAAGAATCAGTGTCTAATAATCTGTCTTTGTCTTCGTTTTGTTAACTCAATTCTGTGTAAGTATTGTCTGGGGAAGGTAATAAGTGAGAAAACATGCCATCAAGGGATTTCTTGCAGGAGTTATTACATGATCAAAGGCCCATTAGTGAATAGAACTGGCTTGGTGCTATTTTCATACTTACTCTCTAAAACTCTGCCCATTTTAGTGGCAGGGCAATCAAAGCACTGAACTGCATCTGGTATTTTTAGAGGAGTTTGACTCACACCTAAACATTAAAATATGTAGACATATATTTTCATTCGGCTTAGCAAGGCAGGAAGAGATATAATGGATCCTCTTCTTTTAAGAACTTCAGCTGCTGAATACATGGTCCTCCTAATCAATGGTCCTGAGGAACTTTTCAGATGTGAACTGAAGGGTTGATCTCAAACAGCAGAGGAAGCTAATGTTGGTTACAGGATTGCAACATGGGGAGTTCTGGTTTAGCTTGGATCATGGTGGATAACACTGCTTTTTGTGAGAGAATTACCACAGGAAAACATGCTGAAAGCATTTAAACCCTGACTTGAATGATTTGAACAGCACTTAAAAATCTATTCTTGACCCTCATTCCCAAAACATAAAACAGCAAAGATCAAGAAGGCTCTTTTCTACAGGTTATCTAAAATGGAGAGTATGTCTCAACCGAGTTTTTAGCCTTCTTTTGTTTTAACTGTAGACAATCCTAAGGATGAGCCTTAAGACTGAAAACTTCTTTTGTTTTTGGGTTTTTTTTTTAGCCTGTAACAACATAATCTGCATACTGTTATGAAGATGATATTTTGCATATTATACTCTTGGCATTTTGTAAGCACAAATCATCCATGATTGACCTTGTCCTTGATATTTTTAGTTCTCTGAAATATTTCTGACATCTTCCTGTTAAAAAGAAAGGATTGGCAATTGTGTCCATGATGCTTGTTCTGAGAAGACACTGTTTTCTTCTATGAAGCTTCTATGGTTCCAAAGAGACATGCAAAGGCTAATGAAAACATGCCACTGAAGCTGCAGAACCTTTTCCTGGGGAATGATGCTGCACCGTAATGCAGACATCTGCCAACTGTAGCAAAATTGCAGTGAAGAACATTTTAGTAGCGTAAGGAAATTCAGTATCCAGATCTATAAGAACACAGAAGAGAAAGAAAAAGGAACAAAAGAAAATTAGATTAGTATTTTCTCTGCTAATTCACTTTATGTTGGTTTGTAAGCTTCCAGAATAAACACTGTATAGCAGTGGTTGTATCACATGAATGCACGGCTGACTAAATTCTGGACCTAATCTTGCCCTTCTTACCTCTTCTTCCAGACTGAGGAGAATTATCTCTCACTCTTATATGGAGTAGTTTATTGCTGCCTCTGCAAGCCAGATACTGCAACCAGCACACAGAAGTCCTGAGTTCCTCCATTCACTAGTTCTCTTTGCTTCTTTGCAGAACAGAAGGGCAAACTAAATTGTATTCTTTGCTCTCATAAGTGATTCTGATTTCCCCCTTGGTCTCCTGTTCATCCAAGATAGGACAGTGACAGTCTAACCTTAATCATCTCCCTGACAAATGTAACTTAACAGAAGCTGAGTAAATATGACACAAATGAGTTGTGTTCACATTGAAATCTGGAGGAAAACACTTCTTTTATTTTCCCAATGTTATTAGTCCTAAATACTCTTTTATGCAAATGCAAGAGAACAAATGGCTTAACTTTGCCAACCTTTTAGTCTACTTGGAGTTTGCAAGCTGAGCTTTGTAAAAAAGCTGGGAGGCTCCCTCACAAAGGGGACTTTTAGAAGTGAAGAGCCTGTGCTCTGTCTTGGGCTGAGAAACTGTGTTTATAGGGTCTGATATAAAAGATTGCAGTTATAGCACTGAATCTACCTACAGGCAGTTTAACAGGGAAAGAAGAGGGAATACGAGCTTGGTGAGTGTTTAAGATTATTAGAGCTTAAAAAATATCCTTTAGACTATGGAAAACCTGTCAACGCTCCAGTATATCTAAATATAGACTATGCTAGTGAAGGTGTAAATTGAAATTGAAATTGACAACAATTATTTAAAGAGCTTTGGGATTAATTATTTATGTTGTTTACAGAACCTAAACCCCTGATAGGTCCTTTAGAGAGTATATAACAGACATGACATTTTTCCTTACTGCATCCCCCCTTCCATTTTCCTTGCCTATCATTGTCACCGGAGCCTTAGACAAGGACAACGTGACAGAACTTGCCGAATTCTTTATATCTAGCTCAATATTCCAGTGTGTATTCCAGCGTATGTAAAAGTATCTTTGGAAGAATAATTAAACAGTCAGAGCAAGACACCACTTTGCTAAAAGGTTTTATTTACCTTTGTGTGCAGCATATAAACTCAAGTGTGCTTAGACCCTAGGTATTTGCAGGAGCCATTTTCTAATTATTCCATTTACATTCAATTATGCCTTTTGTGGACTTCACTGAAACAATTACCACAACCCAGAGAACAGCCTTTTAGGTAGCTACACAAAAAGCATGTTATTATCATTCACTGTTAACAGAGGCAAGCTGAGAAAACTGCAACAAAAATAACAGCAACCTGCTCCTGCAACTTTGTTTATGGAGGTAAGGTTTAAAGGCTCCCTTGTGTGAAGGTTATTTGCTGACAAAGTTCCAGATCATCAGGAAATAATATAACATCATCAGGAATAAATGACACAGCTAATGGCTGAACTTGGATATTCTGAAAAATCAGAGAGACATACACACAAAATAAGCTGGACAGTGCCACAAGGCAGGCTGGAGTCTTGTGAGGTTTTGTTTCCTTGATACCATGAACCAGTGAATATACATAATGTACACACCCCACTGAACCCAAGAAATTGCAAAACTTCAACCTTCTAAATTACGGGTTTGAAGCTGCAATGTGTTAAACAAGAAATAGCAAGGACATGACACGCAATGTGAAATTCTCTCTGTTCCAGTTTCTCTTCACTTTGAAATAAAGAAAAGGTGTGGAAATAAAAGCAGACAGACTGTCTGAATAGCATATAACACAACAAGTGTGGTGGTTTATGTTGTTCTAAGATACATCCTCTGTGAGGATGAATAATAAGTGCTGATGTTTACAGATTGCCGACAGTGACTGTACCATAAACCCCCATCTTTTTCTGTTTGTGCTTCTGTAGCTTCTCTATACATTCTTGCAGTGCTAACCTACCAATCACTCTGACTTTCCATGTTCTTTTTCATAATATAAATGCAACAAGGTAATTAGAAAATGTTAATATTTGAGCATTTGATGTGTTGTAAAAAACAGTGAAAACTGTTGTTATCATCTGTAGCAAACAGTTAATTAAAATATTTGGTTCTTGGGAGCTGCACACTTTGTCTCTCAGGATCAAGGTTCAGGTCCAATGACCCAATTGGGAGCATTGCGTTTTGCTTCAGTGCCTGTAACTCTCACTAAAGCAGCAGAGAAAGGTAAACATAAAGGATATATTTTAACTCTTGCTGTAGCAGGAACAAGACACAGAAATAGATCTGTCTATTGGTTAGCTATCTGTTGTAGAAAGGCACTTTCCTCTAAGCATTTAAATACAGCTGCTTTCAGTAAGGGCACACTAAACAACAGAAATATTTTTATGGATAATTTTTCTAGAGAAAATGCTTTCTTCTGAAGCATAAAACAGAGTGAAAGGTGGACTCTTAGTAGCTTTCTTCATAATAACTGTGTTTGTGTGGCTAATCATGCTGTCCTACACCAAAAATCACTGGCAGATGGTATAGACCCTCCTACTTTGTTCCAGTTGGTGGTCACATAGCCTGTGCCCCCACAGAGCATGTCCTTCCCAAAGCCACTGTGTTCCTGAGGTGTCAGCTAGCCAGAGAAGGGCTCTGTTTCCACAATAACTCCAGCTCTGTTTTCTGGCACAAGAATAACTAAGGTAATCTTGTTATGTAGAAATACTGCCTGGGGCTATATGAGCTCTGTGAGCTTTCTGGTGATGGAAGTGGGAAAATCCCCATCTGTGGTCAGTCTTGATTCTCATCCGTGACTGCTGTCCAGTTAGAGGAGAAGCAGCAGTAAGACCTAGCAGGAGATGAGGAAAAGGAAGGTATATTTGCAAAAGTTTCCCTTTACCTGCTCTCAGAGCTGTGTTCTTTTTTTACAGAAGGTTTACAGAACTCTTTAAAATAACTGCATGCACTGTCTTGCAGATGAAGAGAAAATAGATTACCATATCTATTTCATGTATTTGCATCCATCCTTTGAGATGTTCTGAAAAATCTCTGAAGCACAAAACAAAAATAAGTCTATATTTTAGTATTGGAATTTAGCCTGTGATACATTTTAGGAGGGTCTACATGTTTTTCCAGAGGAAAAACTCACATTCCAGGCACTGTAACATGTTAAATTGTGTTAATGCTGGAACAAAGAACTGGTCATGTTTAGAAACCTAATATATAATTTTGACACAATCAAAAGTATCTGTCACCTATGTGAGTGTTTTTCCCTGCATATGTAACAAGATTGAAGGTGTACAGGCATCAGAAACATTGACTGAATATAATCTTTCAAATTTTACGTTAAATAAATACAAATATTTTTCTATTACCCATGAGAAAAGAGAAGAGAAAATCAAAGAAAACAAGGCTAATAATAAGGTATAATGAGACACAATATTGAAATATTCCTAAATATAAGCTGCGACATACTGAGTTGAAGAAATAAATTAATCAGGAATTCTGTAAATATGAGTAGACTACTGCTCCACAGTATAAGGAGAAAAGGTAACTACGAAGGCTGTAATGCAATCTCTTTTAGTTTATAGCTAGGACTGAAGTGAGACCTAAGGACAATTAATTTCAGCAGAATAAATTTTGGAAGTATGCAGAAAATGATGGGTGAAATTGAACCGTTTTGAGTAATGGAGAGAAATTTAAAGTGTTTAGAGATAAAATTCTTAGGCACAGAGATTGTGCATGCCACCTAGCAATAAATATAGTGAGTGGTGGGTATTATTCTGTTCTTTTTTTTTTTTTTTTATAGCTGATGTAGATGAACAGGGAAATGAAAAAATGACCAGCAGTAAGAAAGATGCATAGAGTATGTTAAAGAAAGTACAGGAAACTGTTGAAACACTGGCAAATTGCTTCAGAAAGGACTGGTAGATAGGACAGACATTGAACCAAACTTGAGAGTTTGGAATATTTGATTTGCCTTAGATATATAGAATTCCCATCATTTTATCTGAATATGAACACCCTAGTGAAAAATTGCTATTATGTTGCAAAAACCATTGCAGTAGCCTGTGTTACCATTCCAAGGATTTCTAGGCATTCAAATCAGAAGGATTTCACTCAGATGGTAAAGAGCTGATTTCAGTGCTTTCAAGACTGTTTTTAAAGCAGTATTATTTTACACCAGGAACCTTCCCAAGAGATGGTACAAGTCCTGAATTTCTCAGCGCCCAGACACAAGACTACATAATCATCCTTTATCTTTTTTTTTCTCTTTCATTTGACCAAAAAATCTTGATTTTTTTTTCCCTTTAGAGCTTCAGCTGAGTGAAAAGGGGATGAGACAGAAGAGACTGAAGGGTGTTGCCTTCAAGTTGCACTATTTTTGCTCTGTAGACTACCCCGTATTTGGGGATTAAGAGTTTCTCCTCTCTCCTAGATCTCTAAATCAGAGATTTAGAAACAGAATTCAATAAGTTAAAGAGTGTGTTAAATTCAGACTTTTCCTATGGGACATTCACATTAAGTGCCTATAATCTCTTTTATATGTATCCCTTAGGGTATGATGGGCTCATGATCTCTTTGGTGCTTCTCTGGGACCAAAGGATTTCATTCGCCTTCCTAGTGCATTTAGATTAGTTCTATTTCCATTTTTTTCCTATTAATTTTTATGCTGATATATGGATGGGTTTTGCTTATTCATTGGGACATGATTTAATTTACTTGGAATGGACTTTATCCTGGTTCAACAGTGAAACTTTACTGATGAACTATTATCTCACAAGATCAGCAGTGCGATATATTTTGTTAGGAGGGATTAATTTTCAGCTAACATTACATGACAGAACTATTGATAGCCACTCCTGAACTAGTCACCCTGTACTCTTATGAAACTAATTATTTCATTGCAGTAGTAGGGCTTTAAAGGGAGTCTAAGCTAACCGGTTCACACAAAGCTGTCTACACTGCAAATAACAAGATGATCAGCAGGTGCCTCTCACACTTAGTGACCCTTCACTTTTCTTGATGATGCATGTTGAGAGCACATGAGACCTCATAGCACCCATGTGCCATGCTGTTGAACAAAGAGCAAGGGATAAAAAACAAACAAACAAGTATATTTTCAAGTTAATTGAACAGACATGGTGCATGACAGAGTAGGAGAATGCACTACATGCAGAAAGCAGAAAGACAAGATGACACTTAGCACTTAAAAGAAAAAAGGAGTACAGTTCAATTAAAAAGTTAATTTCTCCAGCTTTGTGTGCAAAAGTTTTTAAAAAAATACGTTCCGTATTGATGAAGAATTGTGCTGAGATGATAAATTGTATTATTTTTTTAACTATTCTAAGTCTTTTTTCTATGGAGCTCTGAAAGATAAAAGGACATTATTAAAAAAAAAAACAAACAACAAAGGGTGAGCGAGTGGCTGTGTGGTGCTTAAGTTGCCGACTGGGGTTAAACCATGACATAAAGCCATCTAAGTATTGAAACTCTGTCAGGCTTAGAGTAAAATCTGCAAAACTGTGGATAGTCCTAACTCATCCGTTGTAGCCTTTCTTTTAGTCATGGTCTTAACATGGATATTCTTACACAAAAATAAAAAAACACAGACTGCATAGTCAGGTCCCTTCCTTGCTTTTCCCTTATTCAAAGAAGCAATACAGGATGTGGAAGGCTTAAGTTCACATGCCCCTTCTCAGAGGTAAGCTAAGGCTTTTATGTGAGTTGTCCTAGAAAAGTATAGCCATGAGGCTATAGGTAGCTTGGTGGTGGGGTTGTCTCAGA
The DNA here is from genome assembly GCF_034638445.1 of Ciconia boyciana. Classification (NCBI taxonomy): domain Eukaryota; kingdom Metazoa; phylum Chordata; class Aves; order Ciconiiformes; family Ciconiidae; genus Ciconia; species Ciconia boyciana. The sequence goes on from NC_132936.1 coordinate 48,144,765, forward strand.
CTATTGTGTTGAAATTCTTCCATTCAAGCCACCATAAGAATAGTAACTAGAACTCTATGAATACCCTGCTTACTGAGTTCCACTGCAGAATGCTAGGTGTTTGATGAGGCAGGATGAATGACAGAAATGGGAGAGATCAAGGGAAAAATTCTACTTTAGTCCTGTAGGGCACTGCTTCAAACACAAGTCCTGCACATTCTATGTTAAGGCCCTAATGAAGTGGTACTTTCACTGGATAATGTGTCTCAGAAAAAGATGAGGCAGGTTTGGACAAATATTTTTGAAAATATCTGTCAAATATCTAGGTCAATCGTGATTGAACTAAAACAAAACAGTATTAATTCCGAGTTTTATGGTGCTTCTTTGGTTGAAGACAGGAGGTAGTGAGAGTATATATATTAAATATATATATATATATATTCTATATATATATATTCAATATATATATGTTCAATATATGCGGTATTGAATACTTACACAGAGTTAAGGTAAAGCTGAACAATAAGAGCTGTGTAGCTGTTGGATTTGTCTGTCCACGTGTCTATGTACTTTTATTAATGTAACTCTTAGTAGCTAAGGCTTCACTAAAAGTCAGTGGAATGTAGGACGCCAGGAAAATCTTTTTAATGGATTTAGGGTCACAAAAATTATAACACAGAAAGTCAGACATCAGAACAAAGAGAAACATTGTAGCCAAGCTCAAGCTGTTATTTGAAATATTTATGCTGTTTTATAGTTATGTTGGAGATTTATTTTATTATGTGGTGTTCTAACACACAATGCTTTCAAGAGATGGTGTGATATCCTTTTATTATTCTTTACTAAAGCTAGATGCCTTAATACAGTTCTAAAGGCTAAAAGAAAAACAGTAATAATTCAGGTTGTGAGTACTCTGGCTTTACTTGTCTATTATTATTAAGGAAGACATATTGCTAGACTAGAAAAGACACTTTAGTTGTTTATTACATTGTTATTACAAGTATAATTATTTTGATTTGTGTAATACATTCATTAACATAGACAATTAAACTTCAGATTAGTGGTATTAGCGTTAGTATTATAGTGTTGGTATTAGTGTTAGTATTGGTATTGGTATTGATAATGATACTGATATTGTTATTAGTGTCATTTTACTTTTAATGATTCCTTCCTAAGGATTCTTACTGTGCTTAATATTATATCCTACATTACTTCTCTAGATTTTATGTTGAAACTCATACTGAGCTAAGCATCCTTACAATGAGTGTATTTCAATGTAATCACAATGGTGTTTACTTGCAATTCTTGTAAAAATTGCCTTTCCTGTGCAAACTTTACTTTCTTGTAAAATTTTACAATTCCTGCATAAGACTACTGTGTATTTTCCACAGCTGCGAATGTCTTCATAACTAGGAAATAAATATATGTACGAGATCTGTTCGCTGGGTTTTCTTGTAGACATTGATTTCAGCAAAGCCTCCTTGGCGAGCAGCTCTGAGACAGAGGACCGCGTCGGGGGACCGCTGCTGGATCGGCTGAACCGCAGCAAAACCGCTCAGGGAAGGGAGGAAAAAGAAAAAAAAGGGGGGGGGGCACGGAGAGAGAGGGCTACCGCAGCCACGCCCCGGCCCCTGAGCAGGAAGGCGGGAGCTCCTGACGAGGGCCCGGCTCTGACTCAGCAGGGGCGGGGACAAGAGTGACGGCGGCAGTTCCCTTCCCTTCCCTTCCCTTCCCTTCCCTTCCCTTCCCTTCCCTTCCCTTCCCTTCCCTTCCCTTCCCTTCCCTTCCCTTCCCTTCCCTTCCTTCCCTTCCCTTCCCTTCCCTTCCCTTCCCTTCCCTTCCCTTTCCTTCCCTTCCCTTCCCTTCCCTTCCCTTCCCTTCCCTTCCCTTCCCTTCCCTTCCCACAGCAGCTCCCAGGGAGCGCGGTGAACAGGACGGGCAAACAGGGCGTGGCGCGTTGGAAGGGCGTGGCGCATCGGAAGGGCGTGGCGCATCAGTTTGCGCGGCAGTTCACGGAGGCAGGGCGTGTAGGGAAGGCGAAGGCACCCTAGCAGCTCAAGAGGCACTGTGAAAAGTGAGTTCATTCGGTAGTCCCCATCCTTCCAGAAGAAACTCAGCTATGGTCTTCACTCATCAGAAAATGATGCCCTCTGTGCTCGTCAGAGTGGATGTGGCTACCCAGACAGAGCTCCCATGAAAACATGCGGCCACCCAGGTCTCAGGCTGCAGGAAGTGCCTGGGCCTCTTGCTGTTCATGCACGGCAGCCGTGTGGACAGCTGTGTGAGGTGCGACCAGGTGGATGATTTGCTCTGCATGGTGGCAGAGCTACGGGAGGAGGTAGAAAGGTTAAGGAGTGTCCTGGTTTCGGCTGGGATAGAGTTGATTTCCTTCCTGGTGGCTGGTGTAGTGCTGTGTTTTGGGTTTTGGTATGAGAATAATATTGATAACACGCTGATGTTTTGGCTGTTGCTGAGCGGTATTTACACTGGTCAAGGACTTTTTTCAGCTCCCCATGCTCTGCCAGGTGCCCAGGAAGCTGGGAGGGGGCACAGCCAGGATTGTTGATCCAAACTGACCAAAGGGCTATTCCATACCATATGACATCATGCTCAGTATATAAAGCTGGGGAAGCAGAAGGAAGGGGGGGACATTCGGAGTGATGGCGTTTGTCTTCCCAAGCAACCATTACGCGTGAGGGAGCCCGGCTTTCCTGGAGATGGCTGAACACCTGCCTGCCCATGGGAAGTAGTGAATGAATTCCTTGCTTCACTTTGCTCACGTGCGCGGCTTTTGCTTTCCCTATTAAACTGTCCTTATCTCAACCCATGAGTGTTCTCACTTTTACTCTTCCGATTCTCTTCGCATCCCACCGTGGGGGTGGGAGGGAGTGAGTGAGCGGTTGCGTGGTGCTTAGTTGCCGTCTGGGGCTAAACCACGACAAGGAGCATCAGGGAGGCTGAGAAAGAGATCGACTGGTGGTGCCATGCTCTGCCCCCCCTGAGACAGGAACAGGAGCAGCAGCAGCCACCAGTAAAAACCCACGATCAAGGGGATCCTCTATCCCCCCCTTCCCCCCACTGGGCTGAAGGCAGCAGCTCAAAGGAGGAGAGTGAACGGAGGCAAGTCCACACTCGTGGCGGCAGGCGAAGACCCTCCCTGCCCACCTCACCTTCCCAGGTGCCTCTGTACAACAGGTATGAGGCCCTGGAGGTGGAAGGCCAGTCAATGGAGGATGGGGATGAGAGTCCATCTACACCAGAGGTGTCGCCCACGTCAGAAGAACGTACCTCTCGTATTAACACCACCTCCACAACGAAGAGAAGACGGCTTATAGTTGTGGGTGACTCCCTTCTGAGGGGAACCAAGGGTCCGATATGCCGGACGGACCCTCCTCTTAAGGAAGTCTGCTGCCTCCCTGGGGCCCCGGTGACGGATGTCATGAGGATACTTCCTAGCCTGGTACAGCCCTCGGACTATTACCCCCTACTGCTCTTCCACGTGGGGAGCGACGAAGCTGCACCATGAAGTCCTAGGGCAATCAAAAGAGACTTCAGGGCCTTGGGACGGCTAGTAAGGGACTCTGGAGCACAGGTTATTTTCTCCTCTCTCCTTCCGGTTGTGGGCAGTGACACTAGAAGGAACAGAGGTACCCAATCTATCAACTCATGGCTCCGTGGCTGGTGTCATCGCCACGGATTTGGTTTTTTTGACAATGGGATGGTCTACATAGCACCAGGTTTGCTGGCGTCTGATGGGATTCATCTTTCTCAAAGGGGAAAGAGAATATTTGCTCAGAAACTTGCGGGGTTCATCGACAGAGCTTTAAACTAGACTCGAAGGGGGAGGGAGATAATATCAGGCTTGCCCAAGGGAAGCTGAGGGACGATGTGCCACGGTTAGAGGGAGCGGGTGCCAGCAAGGGCACTCAGCCTGTGTCTCCGAGATGTGTGGGGTACGCTGAGGCACAGCCGAAGTTGAACAGAGTTGAGCTAGGGGATACTGAGGCAATAGGAGCCAAGAGGGAAATGCCAGTGAAACGCCTCAAAGCACACAAGGGGTGTTCTTCTGTGAAGAAGATACGGATGACAGCTCAGCTGAAGTGCCTCTACACCAATGCATGCAGCATGGGCAATAAGCAGGAGGAGTTGGAAGCCACTGTACATCAGGAAAACTATGATGTGGTTGCCATCACGGAAACGTGGTGGGATGACTCGCACAACTGGAGTGCGGCGATGGATGGCTATAAACTCTTCAGGAGGGATAGGCGAGGCAGGAGAGGTGGTGGGGTAGCCCTATACATCAGGGAGTGTCTGGATAGTTTAGAGCTTGATGATGGTGATGATAGGGTGGAGTGTCTATGGGTAAGAATCAGGAGGAAGGCCAACAAGGCAGATATTGTGGTGGGAGTCTGTTACAGACCACCCAACCAGGATGAGGAGACTGACGAACTGTTCTATAAGCAGCTGGGAGAAGCCTCACGATCGCTAGCCCTTGTTCTTGTGGGGGACTTCAACTTACCAGATGTCTGCTGGAAATACAATACAGCAGAGAGGAAATAGTCTAGGAGGTTCCTGGAGCGTGTGGGAGAGAACTTCCTGACACAGCTGGTGAGTGAGACAACTAGGGAAGGTGCCCCGCTGGACCTCTTGTTCATGAACAGAGAAGGACTTGTGAGCGATGTGATGGTTGGAGGCCGTCTTGGGCAGAGTGATCACGAAATGATAGAGTTTTTGATACGTGGAGAAGCAGCGAGGAGGGTCCGCAGAACTGCCACCTTAGACTTCCGGAGGGCGGACTTTGGCCTGTTTAGGAGACTGGTCGAGAGAGTCCCCTGGGAGGCAGCCCTAAAGGGCAAAGGAGTCCAGGAAGGCTGGACATTCTTTAAGGAGGAAGTCCTAAAGGCACAAGAGCAGGCTGTCCCCAGGTGCCGAAAGACGAGCTGGCGGGGAAGAAGACCGGCCTGGCTGAATAGAGAGCTTTGGCTAGAACTCAGGAAAAAGAGGAGGGTCTATGACCTCTGGAAGAAGGGGCAGGCAACTCAGGAGGACTACAAAGGTGTAGCAAGGCTGAGCAGGGAGAAAATTAGAAGGGCCAAAGCTGAGCTAGAGCTCAATCTGGCTGCTGCTGTAAAAGACAACAACAAATACTTCTTCAAATACATTAGCAGCAAAAGGAGAGCTAAGGAGAATCTCCAGCCCCTAGTAGATGGGGGAGGGAACACAGTGACCAAGGATGAGGAAAAGGCTGAGGTACTTAATGCCTTCTTTGCCTCAGTCTTTAATAGCAGGGCCAATTTTTCTCTGGGTACCCAGCCCCCGGAGTTGGAAGGTAGGGACGGGGACCAGAATGGAGGGGGAAAAGTTTAGTGACCTGCTGCACCACTTAGACACTCACAAGTCTATGGGGCCTGATGAGATCCACCCGAGAGTACTGAAGGAACTGGCAGAAGTGCTCACCAAGCCCCTTTCCATCATTTACCAGCAGTCCTGGCTAACTGGGGAGGTCCCAGTTGACTGGAGATTAGCAGATGTGACGCCCATCTTCAAGAAGGGCCGGAAGGAGGACCTGGGGAACTACAGGCCTGTCAGCCTGACCTCGGTACCAGGGAAGCTGATGGAGCAGATCATCCTGAGTGCCATCACATGGCATGTAGAGGATAACCAAGGGATCAAGCCCAGCTAGCATGGGTTCAGGAAAGGCAGGTCCTGCTTGACCAACCTGATCTCCTTCTACGACAAGGTGACCCGCCTAGTGGACGAGGGGAAGGCTGTGGATGTTGTCTGCCTAGACATCAGTAAAGCCTTTGACACGGTTTCCCACAGCATTCTCCTGGAGAAACTGGCTGCTCATGGCTTGGATGGGTGTACTCTTCGCTGGGTAAAGAACTGGCTGGATGGCCGGGCCCAAAGAGTGGTGGTGAATGGAGTTTACTCCAGTTGGCAGCCAGTCACAAGTGGTGTTCCGCAGGGCTCTGTGTTGGGGCCAGTTCTGTTTAATATCTTTATCAATGATCTGGATGAAGGGATCGAGTGCACCCTCAGTAAGTTTGCAGACGACACCAAGTAGTGCAGGAATGTTGATCTACTTGAGGAAGGCTCTACAGAGGGACCTGGACAGGCTGGATTGATGGGCTGGGGCCAATTGTATGAGGTTTAACAAGGCCAAGTGCAAGATCCTGCACTTGTGCCACAGCAACCCCATGCAACGCTACAGGCTTGGGGGAGAGTGGCTGGAAAGCTGCCAGGCAGAAAAGGACCTGGGGGTGTTGGTTCACAGCTGCCTGAATATGAGCCAGCAGTGTGCCCAGGTGGCCAAGAAAGCCAATGGCATCCTGGCTTGTATCAGAAATAGTGTGGCCAGCAGGACTAGGGAAGTGATCGTGCCCCTGTACTCGGCACTAGTGAGGCCGCACCTCGAATACTGTGTTCAGTTTTGGGCCCCTCACTACAAGAGAGACATTGAGGTGCTGGAGCATGTCCAGAGAAGGGCAACGAAGCTGGTGAAGGGTCTAGAGCAGAAGTCTTATGAGGAGCAGCTGAGGGAAGTGGTGTTGTTTAGCCTGGAGAAAAGGAGGCTGAGGGGAGACCTTATCGCTCTCTACAACCACCTGAAAGGAGGTTGTAGAGAGGTGGGGGTCAGTCTCTTCTCCCAGGTGACAAGTGATAGGACAAGAGGAAATGGCCTCAAGTTGCGCCAGGGGAGGTTTAGACTGGATATTAGGAAATTTTACTTCACTGAAAGGGTTGTCAAGCATTGGAACAGGCTGCCCCGGGAAGTGGTTGAGTCGCCATCCCTGGAGGTATTTAAAAGATGTTTGGATGAGGTGCTTAGGGACATGGTGTAGTGGTGGTCTTGGTAGTGTTAGGTTTATGGTTGGACTCGATGATCTTAAAGGTCTTTTCCAACCTATACAATTCTGTGATTCTGTGTGATTCTGTGATTATGGAAGAGATGGAAAAATTTTAAGCAGTATTATTTCAGAATCATCTGATATTGAATGTCTATGAATCTAGCAGCTTTTTGGCTACCTATGGCTGGATATACATGCAAGAACCTTTTCAGAGGACAAATAATTAATACTGCAGTAGCAGGGTAGTGATGTGACATCTGAAGGCTATAAAAAAGGCAGGGGAGTTATCTTTTGTTAGATCAAACTTCCTTAGGCCCTGAAGAAAAGTTTGCATTTTTAAAAATGTGTCTATTTTAATCAGCTATATTCGTACTTGGTGTAAAAATGAATACATGCACAAGAACTGTGTAGTATTTTCTAGGTAGCTGGCATGTAACATAAACATTTTACTTCGATACTTCCATGAAAATATCACACCTTTTTGGTGGCTGGTGTTTCATGGACATAAAAGTCCTCTTTTTCTAAGAGTATACCTTTTTCTCTTTACAACCAGAAAGTTAACATCTTCATCTTCTGTGGTCTTTAGGAGCTTCCTGACTGTTGTTTGTTTGTTTGTTTTTAAATATGCATAGCCTGGCAAAAAAATTGATTATCTGTCTCTTGAGTCAGAAAAAAACAATGGAAACATGGGAACAAATCACTAAAAATATAAATTCAAAGCTTTGTTAAAATAAATATTTAGGAGCTCTGAAATTCAGTGACTAATGAGGTATTTGCATAAAATCACTAGGAGTAAAAGATGCATAAAGTCCTCTTAGTTCACTTCTTAGTTCACCTTCTAATCCAGATTTGAATCAAGTAGACACAGATGTTTATTCCAGAAGTTACGTAACTTGTTCACACACACACACACACAAATCAGTGCTAGACATTTCACAGCTTTTCTACATGACCTATTCCAGTATTAAATGATGCTTCCTACTAGAAAATTTCTACAGGTACATCTGGATCTAAACTGTATTTTGTGCTCTGATTTAAGCTTGTTACTGATCACCCCACAAAGAATAGAGAATTTTATTGTATTTTGATGCAAAAAGTATTGAATTTGTTCATTTACGAGTATCTTATATTCTGAATAGTCAGCATGCCTAAACCTGTTTGAGGTCAAAGAAAAGCAGCCTCCCTGGTTTGTGTGCACCATTTGCATCAAAAGCTCCCACTGAATGCCAATCAAACTTAGTATTCACTTATTTTTGCAACTCTCATCTTCCTGGCACTTAATGCCTTTTAGTTCTACCTACAAGAATGTAACTTAAGTTCATTTCTGACTGTTAACTCAACATTGCAGAAAAAAAAGTTCTAAAAAAACAGTGAAACCAGCAAAAATATTTAGCCACTATTTCTGTAATTTTTATCTAAGTATAAATGAAAGGACTGTGATAAGTGTGAAGAATGTCAAGCTCAAATGCAGAATATAAAAAGCCACAGAGTAGAACTCTCAATAAAACTTTTGTCAGCACTAAATATTATTTCTCAAAAGAAACAAAGTGGATAAGACATTAGAGGAGATTTGATCTTTTGATCTTTTTCAATCAAAAAAGTTTTTAATTTTCATTCAAAGAGAAAAAAAAAAACAAAAAAAACCCCAACCCAAAACAGTGTACTAAGACTGGAAACTCACAATACAACCATAACAAATCCAAATAAAGGATTTGTCAGGTAAACATGTTGAAAGTGTTCTGGAACTACTGACGATTAGAAAAAGTTAGATTATGAGTTAGAAGACTGAGGATTGGGAAGACTGTTTCTGCAGTCTTCTTGAGAAGGTTGCTCATCCATATAACTCCAGAAGTTCAAACATGCACCTTCTCTGAACGTCCTGTGACATTAAAAACTGAAAATTTTTGAGAAAGCAGAGAAAAAGCAAAGTAGAATATTTTCTTATGCAAACAAATTAAATAACATATCATTGAAAGTAGACTCCAGCTGAAATCTTCCAATGAGTTTCTAATCAATCATTAAAAAAAATTCAGGAGGAACTTTAAGTGCCTATGTCACTTAGATTGACTACATCACTTCACAAAAATTCTGTGGAACTTGGGAGCTGAACAGAGGCCTTCTGAAGTAAATGAAAGCATTCACTTTGGCCCTAAATATGCTTTGGTTTCTAAATGCAGAATCTCAACAGATACATATAAAAATGACCCTCATCATAGAAATGCCAAGGAGGAAGATTTCAGCCCTGGAGATAAAGAACTTGGAAGATGATTCTATAAACACATATGCATGTGTTTAATTCTATACACATGACTAATTCTATTTTTAATGTTAAATACGTCAGTAAATATTTGAAGAAACAAAATTATATTTGTACTGTCTAGGTATGGCTTTGTAAGCATTAATATATGAAGATTGTATCAGGGGAAGTAAATCAATTGCATCAAAATCATAGTATCAAAATAGTTTCAGAAATAGTTATTCCTTCATCACTTTCTGAGCTTAATCTAAGCTGTATCGAGGGCAGCAAGAAGCACACTTTGGGACGAAATTTTATACATCCTTGACACTGCATGAAAGGATGAATTTACAGTAGTGATAAAGTGTTTAATATTTATGCCATATCCACAGGAGCTCTCATGTTATAAAGCATTTAAAAGTGTAGTCACGTTCTTACATGTATTTGTAGAACTGGTTGTCACTGAAATGATTAGCGGATTTTGGATTTCAAAATGAGCAGATATTGCCTTTAGAGAGAGATCCTCAGAAGCACATGGGCTTTTAGCTACCCTTTTGCCCCAAATAATCTTTTGTTATTGGGGGTTTTTTTAGGTTTAGCCACCCATACATACACACATATACACACATCCCTATATAAACAACTGAATGATGTATTGCCTAAATTACAAAAGCTCTTTCTCTCGCTGTTGTTATTGTAGACTTAAGAACTTGGAATTTTACTCAGAATATGTGATGAACAAGTAGAAATAGCTCAGCATATGTGTACAGTTTAGGACTTTTCACACTTTATATATGGAGTTCCATAAGTATTTGGTGGTGAAAGCATATAGGTGGCAAACTACTTAGTGCTAGCTGACTTGTTTCTATTCACCTTAAAGAAAGACACATATGATTTATTCCCAATATTGCTCCTCTGTATTATTACATGTATCATTCTGTATAAGAAACTGTATTATTCAACAGAAGATGCCATTTATTTATTAGTAGTTGATTTTTAGCAATATGCCATGTTAAAAAAGTAATAATTTGAAAAGTATTTTTGTGGAAAACTTAAATACTAGAGGACAGTATTACTTGTTTGAATTAGGACATGACATGCAAAATCAAAGACATAAATTATTGACATAAAAAGAATGGGTCAGATTCTGCTAGACTTAGGATTTGTTGCATGTCTCACTAAACTTAATGAAAGTACTTGGTTTGAGAGAGAATTGGATGGAATTGTTACATTAATAGGGTCAGTGTTTGTAGTGCAATTATTATACAGTGATTCCAGAATTACATGTACCCTGACAAAATAAAATGCAAAATCTTCATAATCTTTTGGGGAATGGGATAAGTACTTAAACACTAGTGTTTTTACCATTTCATTAAATTTCCTGAAAATTACTCAAAAAACTTAAAGAAAGAAGATATATAAAGCAAGTAACAAGCTGGCATTATATTGTTAAAGGCCAAATAATCCCTGAATCAAATTTCCCTCAATATGAAAAGTTCAATAATAGCTTTTTTTTTTTTTTAATAAAGGTATGTGTAGACTCTGAAGTCATACTGAGTTAAATATATTGAAAATAATAAATTTTCAGATACTGGATCACTCTGAAACTGCACTGTAGTACACATACTATAATGACAGATGACTAATGGAGGACACCAGTGCAGTGACTTTAAAGGGAATACTTTGATTTTGCTCCAGTTACCCATATAAATGAATGACCAGAGCAAGTGACTGAAATTATGCAATATAATTCTGACTGAGATCGATGATCCTGTAAAATATACACTAGTGGTAAATCAGAAGAAAGCAGTGATAATTTGAAATTGGAAATTTTGATTTCTGTACCATTCTGTAGCATTATCTGGATGGCCATGAGTCAAGGTTTAGACCAAATGTTTCCACCTTAAACATTTAGCCACCTTAGAATTGGGTCTACATCACAGTTACTAGGGAATTCTAGATCGTCACAGTGACCACTGCTCATCACTTTTGAAAAAATAAGTCTGCTGTAGTTGAAATAGTAATCTGTGGTTTTAGATACCATCTTTTCCCTTTTGAGTGGTTTTGAGTTCTTAAAGCTATCATATGACCAAACCTGGGTAAAACTTCCTTGAAATCAGCACAAAAGTTATTGATTTATTAAAAGAGAACAAAGATATTTTAAGTACTAACTAATCACACTGAATTTTAAAGACCAGATTCTACGACTTTTGTGAGAACTTTGCTTTTCAGGTAGATTCTCAACTGTATCATCCAAGAATAAAATACTACTTAGTAGGTATCCAGACTCTTAAATACTCACTGACTAATAATCAAATAGGAGCTAAAGCTCTAATAACAGCAAACAAGAAGAGCAAGATGCCAGTTTGAAAAATACCACTTTACGAAAAAATACTACTAAACTCTGTTTCTCAAATGGTATGTATTATCCTTTTTTGTTAGAGTATATTTTCAGAGCACCCTGTGGTACTTCACATCCATCAAGGTTCTGATAGATGTAACAACTTTTGTGGACGAGTTTGAAACTCATATACATATATGAAATTTGTATACCTAAAATATTTGTCTCCTCATAATTTAACTGCTGATTTGGAAAGCTACATGATCATAGATTATTTCTTTAATTAAAATTCCCAGTGATTTATTGACTATGGATTGATTTATTTCAGGAATTGATTAAATGGCTCATTTCAAAGGAAAAAAAAATTTTTAACTAAAACTGAACTCAGCATTTTGAGATATTTCATTCAGCCTAGTACATGAAAAATAAGCAATAATACTGAAGATTTAGAGTAAAGCAATGCAGAAGAATATAATTTTCAATAATATTGAGTGAAAGTGTCAATGATTGCTGAAATGTTTAAGATTAGGCATTTTTTAATGATGTATAACTTTTATCTGAATGTTATTGGATTAGGCTGTACAGCCAGCCAGGCAAGTGTGCCCTCTTTTATTTGATTGAGTTCTATTTTGCTACATCTCCAAAAAAGAAGCAAAACTGTTTTCTTATGATAAAAAAGCATAATTTCCTATTTTCTACCTAAATAAATACAAAAAGCCAGCCTCCATATTTAAAGACTCACTTTGTGAAGATCCACATAAGAATCCTTATTCAGGAACTTAATGATTAAAGCTTTTTGTTTTTTAAAATCCTGTGTAAGTGCAAAGAAAGTCAATCTGACCTCTTCAGTAAGTATACAAGCTCTTTGATGAAAGAATTTAAATATGTGATCAAAATTAAACAAAGTGTTTTTCTGAAGACAAGCCTCTCCATTGGAAATGAATAACATCTTCAGAATTCACTGTATGTTGTGAAGCAGGAAATTTCTGAAGAAATTGACAGCAAGAAAATAGAATTCCTTGAACATTTTCCTGTGTCAAATAATATAGTACATTTGGGTGATATTTTTCTCCCTTTTCTTACTGTCCATTTCCACTTGTCTTTCCTGCTACTAACAATACCAGACATATCAACGCCTCTATTTTTATATATTCAGTTGAAGTAATAACATAATTTGCCCTTCATCATCCATGTCTTGCTATAGAACAAAATAATTCTTTTTGAAACTACTATAAAATAAAATCTGCCACTCTGTGCTTGTTAATATTCTAAAGCAAAGTATGTTTTGAATAGCCAGAATAAATTCTAGTGTCGAACATGGGATGGTTATTCGTGTTGAAAATGTTAATTTGGGAGTTTATAATACTGAAAACATTTTAGATGTGACTGTCTATAGAATAGCTCTGTCATGGGCCGTAATATACATATGGAAATATATATTTTGAAAAATAACAGAAGTTTCCAAAATGAAGGCTTCAGACAAAGATGTGTGAGCTCTAGGGACAATATACCTTCAAGTTCGTGCATGTCTCTGTAACTAGAAACACTTTTGTAGCACTCTAGTGTCTGTGCTTTAGGGACAGCTGTAGCAGCAAGAAACCACAAAGAATGTCTGACCCAACCAAGCCAACAGCAAAACTCAATCACTTAAAAGTCCTTTCAAAAGATTAGTTTTCCTCCATTTTGGGGGGATGCTACTGTCATTTTAATTAATTTATTTTAAGAAGTTTCATATTTTGTATGTGTGTGGTGTAATATGCAGACTTCTTGCAAGATACCAATATTATTGAAAGAAATGGTTAGACTGAGCTCAGAAATTCGGATTCTTCATAAGGGAGTGTTACTGAGTTATTTCCCTTGGCTTTCATAGAACTTGACCTTTCCCTTAGGACTGCAAAGAAATACGGATCCTGCCTGTAGTACTGTCTTCCTCACTGTGCTGACGAATCTGTCCATTGTCTCTGCTGCTGTTCATGGCTTTCCTAATTTGCAGCTGGCTAAAAGCTGGGCAGTTTTATCCATAGTTTGTCACAGTGATTGAAAACAACAGATTGAAAAATGGCTCATTTCTTTTTACTGACGGTGCTCAGAACTTAACCATCAACATAAAACATCAAAATTCTCACAGGATATTGTACTTTTGCTTAACCTTAACATGCTTGTTGTGACTAGCCCTTCCCAAATATGAAACGGAAATAACATTTCCAAATCTATTTCTTTTTTGAAAAAATGAAATTGTTTTAAGTCAGGCTTGTTACTTCAAGGGTTATGCTCATAATTTGGAATATGAGTTTCACAGTACTGAAAGAATTAGATACATTGAACTCTGATGCTAGGAAAAGCCATAGGCAAGAGCTAACTGAAGAGCTTTTCATAAAGTGAAAGACTGGGCAACAAAATCTAATATTTATTATGTAACAGCCAGGAAGAACTGGCATGTAGCGGAGAGGATAAGACACCATCCACTTGCAAAAACAATAGAATACAGTAGGCTTAACAGTTCCAGATTGTAGGTTTCCTTCACCCTTTTTTTTTGGTCTTGTTTAAACACAGTGACTGAATAGTACACCAGTAAAGCAGCATCTGTTCAGCATCCTATTTGCTTTAATGGCAAATAAGGGTTCCATCATAATGTAAAGATAGATTTAGGGAGAGGAAGGCAAATGTGAGAAGAAAGAAGACTCAGCATACGTAAAAGGGGGAGCAAATAGTGCAAGGTAAAGTAATGAAAACAGAGTGCAAAGTGTGGAAAGAGGGGAAAGGACAATGCGGAAGACAAGAGCAGAGGTTAGAGATATGGAAGGGAACAAGCAAAGCTAACATGCCAGAAGCCACTATCTCCTTGCACCGGAGAAGATTCCAACACTTTCCAGCTTGGCTAGTAATTCTGTTATGTTTAAGTGGCTGTTGTATGCCTTTTTAACTTTGTGATTAGTTTCACCAACCACAATACAACTTATTGCCTTTAGCCAGTTCTAGAAAAGGTCTAGCTTGTCTAGGCTGAATGGGATGTTATTTACACCATATAATGTTGGCATTCAGGGACCTAGGTCAAGAGCATGATCCAATTGTGCTACATGCTCTGCAATAGTAGAACTAAACCCAGGTTTTCGGAGCTGCCTGTCTAGCTAAAGAAGACATACAGAGCACAAGGGACAATAAAACTACAGAATGTGTTATGAAGCGAGTTTTGAATATAAGCATATGTTTTAAATTTCTTCTCTGAATGATCATGATTCATTGGCCAAAATATTTTTTTTAACTTTCATGGCCAAAATTCAGCTGTTATGGCCTGACACTGACTGCATCTTCTAGTGCAGAAACACACCTAAAAACATATCTCTATCTCTGTTGGGAAATATCCTTGAGCACAAGGAATGTGCTTCCAAGGGTAGCAATGCCAAGCAGAATAGAGCCCCAGATAAGCTGTGGAGAGTCACTTGTAATTTATTTTTAGAACTGACCCACTTTTTAAAATAAAATAATGAAATATTTTTTTGACAAATAATCATGGCTCTCCTCAGCAAATGGCGGAAGGGCAGGACCCTACTATTTAACAACCATTGGACACCAAATAGGGAATGTTTTGCTATATTTCTGAGCAACATTTTCTGTCCACTTGCAGGATACACAAGACAATGAAGATAGTGAGGAATTAAAATAAAAGCTGGAAGAATTCTCAGTTCCAGTGGACTGTTGTCTCTTGTCAGATTGAAAAGTAAAACTTAAAAACAGGTTATTTTCAGATGGGATAGGGGGAAGGAACATCCACCTGAACAGAATAAATCTGAGGATTAAGATTTGCTGGAATTTTGTTTCTCTGTTGCATCAATTCTCATTGTAATAGTAAGAACACTGCAAATCCTATTACTGTCAAAGACACATACGTGAAATGTGTGTGTATAAAATACATATATAAAATTATCTTACCTCCTTCTAATATCATAAAAATCTGTTCACCTACTTAAACACACAAATAAATAAATAAATGAAAGAGGTGCAATGTCAGGACAGTGCTTACTGATCTTACTGTTCACACAGGAACTTTCAGACATATTTTTGCCTTTGGGAAGAGAAGCAAGCCATTATGAGTACTTCTGGAAATTTTAATCTCTGTTCTTTTCCTTTTTATGCTGATGAACTTGACTAACAACTCAATACCCTATGACATCTCTGTGTTGGGCTTTCAAATTTGTTTTAGTCAGAAATCTTAGTTTAAGGTTCTCTGTAGTAAGCTACGGTTTCACTCTTGTAATAACCTGCCTGTTTGAAAACCCAAAATAAAGATTCTGCAAGTTATTATTTTATAATAACCCCCAACTATTCTGCTTAGTAATTATTTCTGTTTAACTCATTTAACATCCTCCTTGTCTAGTTTCAGTCCACAGTGAGTTTGGTTGCTTTTAAATCAAAATACATTTTTAGCTTCTATCTGAGCTCCTCTCAAAGGAAGTTTTCAATTTCTTATCCAAATAATGACACACTGGATCAAAAATTTACCTCTGGGTCTCCTTTATTATTTATTTGTATTTCAGAAGTATCTTGAGTCCCTACTGAACTGATATCTTTCCAACTAGGAAAGCTTCATCAATTTTCATCATAGTTTCCCTGCTGCTGTTAAGTCAGTTTCCTCTCCAGAAAATGCTCTTATAAATCCCTTTCCATGACTCATTCCATTTGTAAGGGATCTCTTAATGACAATTTCTTGTATATGCATAGATTGATGTGGATAACTAACAGTGAAGATGTATTTTGGGAGCTGAGTAAGAAGAGGTTTTGTGATGGTTTTTTTTGAAATAGACTTGTGTTGGCTTTATCTCTGAAGGAATTCTGACTCTCTTGCAGTCCTCTTAGGTGATAGCAATTTAGAGTGGATAATTTAGCATGAATCATCCTCTTTGTTGCCAGCTAATTTTATAGATATATTTTGCACAGAAAAAGCCAAACATCTGTAACAGTAACCCAAAGGTAAAGACATTAGTATGTGAAATACCATGTATTCATGTGCAATACCTGAAGAACTACTATGTGCATTAACAAATTATTTATAACAATTAGTTTTCTATTACCAGTTGTATATTTAATAACTTGATAGAACTTCAGCAAACTGCTTAGTCCACTTTTATGACTAAACCTCTTTGAAACTGTTATATTAATTATATTAGCTTTGAGAATATTTTCTTTGGGAAGAGTCTGTGATAAGGCAAAATAAAATTACTTCTTTTTGTGACAGCGGCTATGAGCACCATGCAGTCTGTCAGTAAAGACGGTGAAATTTAATTGCTCAAAATAGCCAAAGATTCCTAGCTGGACTTAGTTATAGCTCATACTGTTGTTATTTAACATTGAAATGCATCAGACTGCAGTCAAGAATTAATTGTGTTAGATCGAATGTACAGGCACTGTTTTTAAGGGATTTCAGTTACTTCTCTAAAGTAGTCTACAGGTATAATGAAAGAGATGTGATTGTTTTAAAACTGGAGTGGTACAGAAGACAAATCTGTTCTTTTTCACTCAGTCTTTGGTTTTGACATTTTGCACTATTTTGGGAAATGCTCCTTTTATATAAGCCAAAGAACAACTTCGGAAGTAGTGGAATCTGTCAAATAGAGGAAACAGAGCCTCTAAAGGCCGCTGAAAAAGGACTGCCTTGTCCTTGTTTCTTTCTTCCCATTTCCATGAAAAATAGCTGAAAGCTGTGAATAGATTTTGATTTTGATTCAGGTAAAACCAAGTAAAAGCTAGACTGTAGAAGTAACTTGTTGCTGAGTTTGCACTTCCAGCCTCAAGCCTCTAACAGGCATACCAATAATTTATTAGACCACTTACAAGCAAGTTTTTTTTCCAGTTGGGAAGGCAGGCAAACTCTCTGCGGCTGATGTTATTGCTTCTTTTAGGCTAGAAAGGCTTTTATCCAAGATGGTTGGCTCAGTCGCCTTTTCAGTTGAGTGCATCTTTTCCATAACGCTCAGACTTTCTGTCAGCTCACATGCTTCATCATTTAAGTGTTCCCGAAATACAGCCCTCCCCCTCCCCCCATCCTTTATTATTTTTGTTTTGTAATTAATGGTATTTTGGTTATGTCTGTATACTAGATTTATTGCTTGTTTTCTGCTATAATGAAGCTTACAACTTTGTAAAAAATCACAGAATCATAGAATTACACAATAACCCAGGTTGGAAGGGACCTCAAAAGATCATCTGGTCCAGCCTTTAAAAAAACCCACAAAAAACTCAGTTTAAGCTCTGACTCTTTGACTCTAATATTGTTATATTACAATAAGGCATCCATGAAAGTTGGACAGTAACTATTCAGTGGGCAAGATTATTCTGCAATGTCTCAGGTCTCAACGTCTCAGGTCTCACTGAGTACTGTGTCCTTTTCAGATAAAAGTAAATATTGTGCCATTCAAAAAAATTTACAATATGAAAATTACATAAATGCATGAAATGAAAACAGAGGCAACAAAAGACAGTATAAATGTGCAATGGATTCTGTTGGCTTTCTTGGATTTTTTAAAATGTGCTTAAACATTTAAGATTAAATAATGATATCTGTAGACACTATTTTTTTGCTCTTGATATCGTGAGTTCACGAATCTCTGATGGAGTCCACTTTAATGTCACTGATGCTTTTGCATGCGTATTGAGTGTGGGAAGTACTTTTTCCTGCTGGGGCAGGACTGGGGAATAGACAGAATTGTTCTTATACAGTATGAGAGTCTTCAAGATTCAAGAGTTTGAGCAAATATTTTGAAGTAACATTTAAAAAAAAATTAAGCTTAATTCATATCAGTATTTTTCTCCTTAAAATTATCCTTGCCATATAAATGGGAAATAAAGCAAAACAAAAAAAAAGAAATACCCAGATTAGTTTGATGGGAGCATTTCACACAGGGATCAATAAGCAAAGTCATAGGTTTAGATTTTTCAATGCCAAGTATATTTCTAAGGTACGTTCTTCAGATTCTTCATGGATTAGATATTTGAGTTACTGCATAGCCACTTTACTGATTTTGCCTGTCTTGAATTATAATGTTGGAAAGCTAAAATATAATACAAGTTACAGCTCCAGGGAATAGCTTAATACCTGACATGTTCTAGTATCACTGAAAGTACATTTGGTACTGAAAAATAAGATTGCCTATTCTTTGCCTTAGGCTTAGTCTACATCATGAAGATAGTGCACCAAGAAATTTTTGGTTATTGCAAGATATAATTGTTTCAGTTCCATTTTTTCTGCCCTGATCCTTAAAGCAAAGAGCTGGTAGGCACAATAATCTGTTTTTGTAGCTGAATAACCTCCATTTCTATCAAAAGCGTCTTTTGGGCATTTTAACAAAAATATTACTAATTCCTGCAAATGACTGATCCACTAACTTTAATACCAAAGTTGTTATCCTAAACTTACATTGAAGAACTAGAGCTCTAATTGTGAGAACCATGACAATTTCACTTTGTGCTGTCAGTTAACACTTTCTCTATGTACCATAATAACAGCAAATTCCAGTTCCCCAGCTTTTATTAAAGAGCTTTAAGGCAATTTTCTGCAACAGGTCCTCAATAATCTCATGACATGGCACTTCAGGAGCTGAAAGCAATGAAAATGTTGTCAAGATGGAAAACCTGTAGATAACTAACAAAGTTTCTCTTTCCAGCACTGGTGGAAATGGTCACAGCCATGCTGAGACCTCACATATTACAAACATATACAAAAAGTGAGATCAAATTTGCAGAGGTCAGATTTATAAATTTCCTTGAATCATTACATTACTAAGGTTAATACAGATAGATAATCTAGAAGTACTCTAGGCTCTGGGAGTGTACAGGTATAGCTATGAAAAAGTCATTTACCTGCAACCTTGTATTGCCTCAATGTTCTTAAGGACTTAGAATAGAAAGTACCTCTGATGGTTGTGTAATAACATTTAGTAAATGCTGGTTTAAATGGTTGCTACTCTATGTTGCCATAGTTACATGATGGCTGTATTTGAATACTGTCTTCTGGAAAACTTTTATTTTTAATTAAATTAAACAGAAATGTTTGATACTTTTGAAATAAAGCTTTTCAAATTAAGATTATTTTTTAATTTCAAAATGTATTTAGATAAATACAAAGTTTTGCACATTTTGCTAAGTTTTTATTTGCTTCAATAAAAATATTTGCAAATTGAGCATAATCATTTTTAATAATCTATAAAGCATTTTTGCTATGTTCTCTTTTTCATGTAAAATCTGCACATATTAGACATCCATATGAAATCTGTGGATTCCAGATTAACAACCCAGTATTCCTGAGTTTGTCAGAAGCTCAGATTTCACCTGATATTCTTTTTTGTGTTATTTAGGTACACTATACGTTTTCTTGTAACACATCTGTGTTGCTAATCTTGTATACATTTTCAAAGAAATCATTGAAAGGACACTTTCTACTCTTACTAGTTCACTGTTCGCTATTCAGTGCATCAAGGACTTCATTGTTGTGTATCATCTGGGTGGACTAAAAATATGCAGCACAATCAATGATAAGCCTTTTTCATCTCAAGAAAGGGTGCTAAAGCTTTCTTTCCAACATTTAAGAGTCTTTAAGTTCTAAATCAAGTTATTAAAAAACCCTTTCCAATCATTAAAAGATCCAGTCAGAACCAGTCAAAGTAATGAAAAAAACCCAACCCATACCTCATTGGCTGGTGAGAAGATATATGTAAGCCATAAGTTGCCTAACATATGTAATTGGCACTAATAGGCTTGCTTAAGAACCAAAAAAATGACAAATTCTGAGAAATATGTATTCAGCCTGAAAAGTACCTTATACCAAAGACTTACAAATAATGCACTTACTCTCAGTTTAAATATCCTGTCCACATTGGCGATGTCGTAGGTTATTACACTGAACTATTTTAGAATTTCAAGGAAGTGTCTGTAAAGCTGAGTCCTTAACAGCAATTCGTTATTCAGTTAGAAATTTTGTATTTTTGATTCAATATTTGATTTCTGTTTAAAGTAACTTTTCTATCTTTTTGACATGTGCATTTTTCCTCTGCATGCAATGTCCTAATAATTTCATGTACATCTGATGCAAAAGAAGTAATATGATTGAGCGAGGAAAGATCTGTTCCCTTTCAAAAGAGGGTGGAAATTCTTATTTTCTCCATTTAGTGTCTCTACTTATGCAGGTGACATTTTCTGGGCATTTTGAAAGAGAAGGGCCTTAATTTTGATCCCACTTATACATGTAAATTACTTCAGTAAATTAAAAATGTAAAATAAATATGAAATTTTGGGTTTGATTCTGTGCATTAGAAACTTGTCTATTCTGTAGCTAGGTTGACTGATTCATGGTATACTACTTAGCAAGTGACTTGAGAATAACAGTATGTATTTCATCATGTTGCTTTTCATTAATTTATACAGGCTAAACTGTTGGAGGTTGCATAATGACGATTACAGAGAACAAAAAAAGAAATTAGTAATGGAAACTTTGGAAAATATTGACAGTTGTTGAAAATATTGGAAAAATCTACCCCCCAAAAAAGTTAAGCCTTTTTTTTATTATTATGACTTTTATGATAAAGGAAATCATTACCTGCCTTTGCTGATGAAGTCTTTTTGATAGCAGCAGGTAGTGCAAACCTCTGGACTTCATTAATAAGAAGAGCTCCTGGCACTACTGACTTTATTAAAAAAGAAAAATAGGAATAAAACAATATCTGTATTAACACTTTCCCATTTCACTTGCTTGCTTTTGATAGGTGCTCTTTAATTCATTATTTCAAACCTTCAAAGGAATTTGGATTAAAGCATATTTGAAAATAAGTACCTTGGCTCCTGGAGCTTTTTCCAAAACTCACTTGTATTAGTGGCAGAACTCATGTTAGCTGCTTCCCAAAATACCAGATATTTATTATTTTACCAGATATCATTATTTTCAGTCAATGAGGTCATCTTTATTCCATCTCCAGGAATGTTTCTAGTTTAGAAAGGATCTCCAACTCAATCCCATACCTTCCTTGACTCAGTCTCTCCTCATACACAGGTCATATCTAAGTATTTTTTTTTATTATTTGTTTTATGTTTTTAAGAACTTAACTTTCCTGTTCAGACACAAAGCCACTGCTCTATTCCAGGGTCTCATTAGCTTAACTTCCCTACTTTACAGACAAGAAAGTGACAACCAGGGAGGTGAAATGACTTAAGAGTTGCCTGGGCAGGCACCAAGCTACCCAGTAGCAAAGCTAGATATAGAAATCAAGTTGCATGTGGAGGGGTTCCTATTCTTTCCCAACCAGTGTTGCCTGTGTGCTGCTTTGTATTCTCCCGTTTATGCCATTATTCCTAAAGCCTTGAATCATAATGACATCATCTATTTGTCGAGACAAGTATTCTTTTACTAGGTTTCAAAGCTTTTTTTTTTTTCTCTTTCCCCTCAGAACAGTATTATGATACCTCTGTTACCATGATAATGAAAATTTCTTCCTTACATTTTAACTGGGTTGACTAAATATAGGGTCCCTATACTACAGTAAAGTTTCACAACGAACACGCACTATTCCATTTCCAAATGACATATCCCTCACTTCATAATGTTTTAAACCTCAAGGAACAGCCTTCATTACTTCTGCTGCATTCATTACTTTGGCTCCCCATCCAGATCT
Organism: Ciconia boyciana; assembly: GCF_034638445.1. Lineage (NCBI taxonomy): Eukaryota > Metazoa > Chordata > Aves > Ciconiiformes > Ciconiidae > Ciconia > Ciconia boyciana. The sequence continues at coordinate 48,166,827 of NC_132936.1, forward strand.
CTTCTCTATACAGTAAGTAGATATCTGGAATAATTTGTTTCATACCTATTTTTTAATAGATTACATAATTAAAAATGAAATTAACAATGAACTTCTATTTGCTGTTCCTTTGCCAGTGAGTTAACTGTTATCAGTGAGGGACATTATTCTTTTCCATAAGAACATTATATGGTTCTGAATATAGAAGCAGGAAGGAAAGTATTGAACTATGAAAGAACTTTCTATAAATTAAAATCCATAAAATTTTAGTCAGCTTTTTGTTCAGTGAACAGTGATCTCGACAAATAGAAATAATCCATATTCTAGTATCTTTTACCAGTGTAGAGTTCTTTATGCAGTGTTCTTTATGCACATTAAAGAACACAACCATAGCTTGCCCTTTCTATGGAGCACAGTGCAGCTCAATGCAGTGCTGATGCTCCTCTCTATTTCCCTAAAGCAGCAAGCTGCACAATGAGGAGGACCAAAAGTCTTCTTGTGACAATGCGCAGGGGACAGTATGTAGGGAGAAGGCAGTTTTGTCTCCTCCCTACAATATGTCAATCATTTCAAGTGTATATGTGAATAAAAATCTTTTCCACAGAAGGTGATAGAGATTGTATCTATCTGCTCTGAAGTTAAATAGCAATCAGACAGAAAACTACAAGGATGTTAGAGTTCAATCTTTAGTACTTTAATAGAGCAGCAGAATGGTTTTATGTTTTCAAAGACAGAGGTTAATCCAGTTTTCCTTTTCATAGTTACCTGATTTCACCTCATTTTGTATATAAGGTTTTCTCTTTGATGGTTTGTTTGTCCAGGAGAGCTGATATATACACAAGTAAACAGACCAACATACTCTTCTACACTGAAATAGCAAGAAATATAAGCCAGAGAGATATTTTGGCAGAAAAGCACTTATGAAGTCTGTAACTCCTCTTCTTTCAGTAATCTTAGCATTCTACCCAGCACAGTGAAGAAAGATAGAATTGCATAAAAAATTAAAAGAAAATCAATTTTCTTAAAGCAGAATAAAACCTTTTAAAATATTCTGGCCAAGTAAACCATTATAGATAAGATATGAAGAACCTTATCAACTTACTGAGTTGAAACATATTAATAAATGATATATAAACTTCTAAAGCTAAAGTTGATTAAGGCTATTTCATCCATTAAATAATTTTCTCATATTAATAGGATTTATTTTTTTAAATGAGCAGTTAAATTATGTGCTTTTGTCATTATTGGTAATTACAGTACTGAGGAGTTATTCATTTAATAATATTGAGATAAAACGGTTCATTAGTTCACATAAAGTTAGCATGCAATAATGTGTCCCATTGAGCAATCCACAGTTTTCACCCTTATAAATTCTCTTTCTAGGGAAAAATGTTTGAGAGATTTATTCTTTTAAAAATTTCAGGACAAATCAGTTATTGTGCTTTAAGCCCAATATTTAGAATAAAAAAATCTGTTCTTCTAAAAGAAGACACAAAAATCCAGTCTTACAGTTAATTATTTTATTTTTTGTTAATTTCTTTACAAATATTTTAAATAACTGTTTGCCTCTCTACCTTTTATTAGTTCTCTGAAAGGTCATGAAATTGATAATAAGAAAATGATAAAACATTGCACTTATTTCCTATTAAACAGACTTCTAGAATTTGCAACGCTGATAATTCCACCACATTCTGCTTCTCATTTTCAATTGTCCTGTTCCAGAGCCATTTTGTTCAACATCTAGAGGGACAGTACTTGTGAAGCTTGCTTTTAAATACAGCACAGGTAATTTATGACTTCGTCTGCTCTCTGGAGACTAAGCTAATTCAAAAGTTTACCCCGGTCTGCTCATCCAGTAATAGCCAAATAGCACATATAATTTCAAATACAGCCTGGGAGACTCTCCTAGCACCCTTCTGAGTGCAAATCCAGAGTAATAAGAATTGTTCAGATTTTACTTTTGAACAGAGAATGACTTTTGAATCTTACCAATTTTTGTAGGAAAATCAGACATTGCTATTTCAAGCTTTGGACAATTCAAATTGGTTAAATCTTGAGAGCATAGTGTTCCAATCTTCCTAATTAAAGTTTATCAAAGACTTTTTCTTCCTGTTTTTAGGATTTTCACTCATGAATGTTTAGTTTAAAATTTTGCTTGCTTTAACTGTCATTGTTGAAGAAGACAAATGATTTTATGAAAAATGTGGAAAAGGGAAATATTTTTTCTAAGAATGATAGTTTTATACCTCTTCAGAGCTTAAAGTCATTGCTATACTGTACTTTGTTTTCTTGGTGCCCTATTGAAAACAACTAGCAGAACTATTATAAAATTATTAATTATATCTTAAAAGAGAACTGTGAAGTAATAAATGCTTCCCATGCTGCTGACAAATTACCACAACTGACACAAAGAGGCCTTGGGAGGCTATTTATTTCTGTAAAGACTCTTTCGTAACACAGTTGCTAATATATTTTTTTGTTTTACCTCTGTTCTGTGGCATGTCTCACTTTCTCTTTTTATTTTTACAGAAAGAGATTTTCTAAGTAAGTGGCATCCAATAAAAATGTAATAATGGCCAGAATAAATCACTGAATAGATGCAATAGTTTCATAGGTTACCAGGCTGACTGGTCGAAGATTTGTTTTATTGACTGCTATTCATGAATAACATGGGTATAAAACTATATTTCATATCTAAAAAAAGCATGTGTTATTCTTCACTTGCAGGAGAAATTTTTGCAGGCAGCTGGAAAGCAAGTTTCATGAGAACATCTCATCCATTGTTTTTTTCTATCAATCAAAATTATCAAAAGCTGATAGTATCCAGCCTGGCATGTATGTTCATTCCCTTATTTAATTTTTAAAATGTATACTAGGCTTAAAGACATGAAGTTCTGAAACAGCTGCTTCCTCTTGCAGGTGCTGCCAATATTCCATCAGGAAAGATCCTTTCAGCAAGTTCAGTAGGCATTAAATCACTTAAACAGTTTATGATGTACAATGAATAAATATATTGTAGACTTAAAAGAATTTAGGACTGAAGCTGCTTTTGCAGTTGCCTGGGACTTTTTTTCTGTCTGTTTCTTCAGCTGATATATAGGAGTGGAATAAATGGTCCACCAATACATGACTGGCCTACAGTTTGGAGACTCACTAGTGGTAAAAAGAGCAGAACATTTCACTATGATGAAACTATTATTTCTATGACTGCTATGAGAAACATGTTTTTGCGTTCACAAATCATCAACTCCACAGAAAAAAAAAAAAAAAAAAAAGGAGAGGGATACTCTTTGTGACAGAATCCCAGCATGGCTCACAGTTGTAAATATGTGCCTAGAATGAGGTGCTGGTAGATTGGTAGATTAGTAGATTGGTAGATTTTGTAAGGAGGTCTACAACTCTCATGTTCCTCCAGAGGAAAAAGTAGTTTTGCCAGCTCCCGTATTAAGCTTCTTGGGATGCAGTCATGCTCATGCTAGAGCCTCCGTTTTAATTTTTCTTTTTTTTTTTCCTAGAAGGTAGGTGTTTGGGACCTCTGCTGGAATACAGTTTTTAAAGTTCAATGCTTTGCTTAAAGAAATGTGGAGAGGGCATATATGACTAACAATGCTTACTATAACTGTCCGCCCTACAAAAAAAAAATTAAGAAGAAGCACCCATCAATATACAATGCTTACTGGCAGGCCAACTTCCTATCATTTTAAGCCTGACCAGGCATTTTAAAATTATATGTGTTGGCTGAGAAATACTGTGTCTAAGAAATGACTTTTTTTGTGTTCTTTTACTGAGAATGGGCTGTAAAGCATAGCATATTTTTTTATGTCTCTGGTTTCTTACTAACTTTATTAAATCTGTTGGTTGGAAAAGACAAGTGTCATTCTGCTCCAAAGCTAGTTCGTTATTTCTTGTGTCTTCAGTATATGCCTTGGCATATGCTGCTGTCATGGTTTAACTCCAGCTGGCAACTAAGCACCACACAGCCACTCTCTCACTCCCCCTCCCTTCCTCCTTCTTCCCCAGCTTTATATACTGAGCATGACATCATATGGTATGGAATAACCCTTTGGTCAGTTGGGGTCAGCTGTCCCAGCTGTAGCCCCTCCCAACTTGTTGTGCACCTGGCAGAGCATTGGAAGCTGAAGAATCCTTGATTTAGTATAAGCACTACTTAGCAACAACTAAAACATCCCTGTGTTATCAACACTGTTTTCAGCACAAATCCAAAACATAGTCCCATACTAGCTACTATGAAGAAAATTAACTCTATCCCAGCCAAAACCAGCACAGCTGCACTCCGTGACACCAAATGCCAAAGAAGCCTAGTAGCCCTAACATGCAATTAGCTGGTGAGGAGGTTGGCCATTTACTGTGTCATAGCATTGCCTCCTCAGTGACAAGATGACATATGACATCATCATATGAATCTAAATGATAGTCATGCACCCCTTCGCATCACCAGGAGGGCATGAGAGAGTTCAGAAGTCTGGAAGGGAACGTGTAGAACAATAACTCTGCCTGCTTATGACATGCTTGTTCACTTAGTTAAAAACTTGTGAAAACACGTGATATATTTCTTACTTTTTTCTTTGAATTACTAATCCGTAACGGTGACAGATAAACCTTTTTCTTTTTCCAGGAAACTTTCACACTGAAGAGGTGTGACCTATTCACAGGTCAGACATACTGTAAATAATTCTCATACTGTTACAGTGTATGCCATATATCAGGCATTGTGCAACATAGAGGAAAGTTTTACATCTGTACTGTGACATCTCCATCTTGTGCTATTTGTTTTCTGATCTCTTTATAGTCCAGGCATACATCCCTGGCTGTTACGAATCATTATTGCCTATAGGAAAACAAAAAAAATTGACCAGACCATGTTATTGTGACCAAAATAATAATTAATAATACTAGATAATGCTGAGGTAGACTCTAGGACTCCTATCAGGAGTCGAAATTATGTCTAAACAATTAGAAATGAAAAAAAAAAAAAAAAGAAACAAAGATTCTTTAGACGTATTTCTTAGTCTGCTACTGACTCAGAAGATTTTGGACAAATCTTTTTAAGAGTGTCTATGAATCTGAAATATAGACTAAGGAAAAAAAAACCCAATTGCAGTATTGCATCCTGTCATCTCTAAGACCTGCTAAAAATACCGACTTGTAGGGTGAGGATGGGATATTAATATTCATCTTGTCACTCTTTAATATAACTCTGTGTGTTTCTGTGCATGTATGTCTGTGTAAAATAGTTTTGAAGATAATAGTCACTGTGTATTAGTATAGAGATCTGTTTTTGTTTCTGAATGTAAAATATGTTTAACTGACTCTCACAAGTATTAAAAACCCAGTAATTTCAAATTTATGGCATATATGAGAAGGTTATGAATTTGCTAACATAAGTATCTTATAGTTTCACCAGCTTCTTGGAATTTGTTATATGTAATATGAAACATTAAGAACTATATTTACTCTAAAATAAACTAAAATGAGAACTTGAACTTATACCACAGATTATTCTCCTGGATGTACAGGCAGAAAGGACTATTATGATTACTCTTCTGATCTGTGATTACTTTTCTGATACTTTTCTGAACATAACCACAGAATACCATCAGTTCTTGCCCCATAACTGGCTGATGAATAGAAGTATACATGTGAAAAAAGACACTGGTCTTCATTCAACTTTGCTTGTTCCACCCTATGCGGAGACTACATTCAGAATTAGGGAATATGGTATCATCATGACTGCAGCTAACTCAAACATTTGTTGTGACTACACAGAGACAGACAAGATGTATGTCAAATACAAGGAAGGAGACATCCAGTAGAGTGGAACTCTTCATATTCTTCAATCCGGTCTTCTTGCTCCATCTTCAATCCATCCCTACAACTGACTCCACCACCTCTCAGCAAGAGGGAAGGATGGCAGCTGTCATTAGATTTATGGTTTGAGATAATTTTTCCAGATGGTGCACAGTAAGTCGAACAAAAATTCTTACAGTACAGCTGAATAGCTGAATGGGAGAACCATATAGACATGCTGAGGTGGCTCCAAAGGAGCAAGTTTCAGAACTAGTACAGCCAGAGTGATAATCATGATAAATTAGCTGCATACGAGTTTGGCTACTCCTTCTTCTAGGACCAATTATGTCATGGTATTACAGTTCAGGACAAAGAACACCCCACATAAATAAGAAAAATTACAGAAAGTCAGAAGACACAAAATAATATCAAAGTTTCTGTGATACTTTTGAATTTTAGTCCATGACTATTACATTTTTATGACTCATTGGTTATGTACTTTTAAGGTATGCTCTCTGTTTTTCGTTTGCTTGTTTGTTTGCTTGTTAAGCTCTGAAAAAAAATTTTGAATTGTAGACATTCTACAATGCTAAAATTAAATCCAGTATTTTTTCTGCCTTTCTCATGAATAATTAGAATTTGCTATTTCTTTGTTGTCTGAAGCAAATCAGGTGTATTTACATAAATATACATGCCCTTTCTGTTTGGGAAACTTACCATTTTATTTGCCTGAGAAAATCTAGTAGCTTCAGTTTGAGGTACATACATGCGTGTTTTAGACTAGCATGAGGCAAAAAAAAAGTCTTTCAAGTGAGACTTCCTTCATTCTTCACCTCTTACCATTTTAAAGGCACTGTGCTGAGTATTTGAATTGCTCAGCAGGCACCATTCCATGCAGAAATAACTGGCAGTGCAGCCAAAATATGTAAGCAAAAAATGAGGCAAAACAACTATCCTACTTTCCTGAGCAGACCAAAGAAGGAAACAGTAGGCAGACAGAATATTTCAGAGGGATGATAATTCAGAAAGCTGGAAATTGCTTTAGTTAAATAGTTTGTCAAAGTTCTATATAGAAAGATTTTCCAAAGTAAGTTTCATGGAGTGAGGGGAATACAGATTCCAGATATTCTTAGTGAACTGATGATTCTGGCTGCTGAGGAACTGTGCTGGCAATGTGGCAGGAAACTAATCAAATTCATTTGCATTTTGAAAGATATTTAGGTTTTGGAGAGTAAGCAAATTGTGGTGATGATCTATACTGTGGAAAAAAATTCTGACTAATTCTACTCACAGGTATTTTCCCAGCTGTCATTCTCAGGAAGTACTGACTGATGGTTAATTTTGTATGGCTCAGTTCACCTGGAAAGAAGATTGCCTTTCTTGCCCATCTTATTTCTTTAGATTTTTAAAGCTTATTTTTTCAGGTTGATATGTGTTTTAAATAGTTGAGAATGTTGTTCTTAACTGAAAAAAAACCCCAAGCCCCAAACAACTCCAAAGCAAACAACCAAAGAAAAAACCCTTCATCAGTTAATTCAATGTACAAGCTAAAGTACACATTTTTTTACTATGTAGCTGTTCCACTTTAAAACAAGAAAGTAAAAAAGTACTTTCCTTTTTTACTCCGGCCATCTTTTGATTGTGAGTGTTGGGTAATTTCTCAATTGTTCAAATACTACTCCAGTTATCTCCGAATGCTAATAGATAACAAATATATCATTCCTTGACAATGATGATGACTTTTATTTCATCACACTGTTGACCACACTTTCAACAGTTGAGATACTGAGAGTTAAATGGTAAAAAGCCAGTTACAAGAAATATATATAACTCCTTATTGATAAAACACAGGTAATTCACCCAAATTTTATGAAATCCTACAGGTAAACTTTAGTAAAGATATGGATTAAACCCATCTCTGTGCACTTCCATCTAGTTCCTCATGAGCTTCTGAGTGGTAGCTGGTCTCCTTGAAATTATCTGTGTCTACTCCAAGATGTAGAAAATACTGTTTTGCCATGTTTGTAAGTCAGATACCATATATTTTTTCATAGCAATTTTTTGTTGCAGAAGAATAAATAAATAAATTCTGAATTTTTTATGACAGCACATATCAAAGGTACAGGTAATGAAATAACTTTTTTGGTGTGTTAACCAGGATCTAAGGATATGAGAAAGTAGATAAACAAAACCATTTTTAGATCACAGAATCACAGAATGATTGAGGTTGGAAGGCATCTCTGGAAGTCATCTTGTCCAACTCCCCTGATCAAGCAGTGTCATCTAGTCAGTTGCCCAGGACCATGTCCAGACACCCTTTGAATAGCTCCAAGGATAGAGACTCCAGAAAATCTCTGAGCAACCTGTGCCAGTGCTCAGTCACCCTCACAGTAAAAAAGTGTTTCCTGATGTTGAGACAGAACCTCCTGTGTTTTAGTTTTGCCCAATGCCTCTTATCCTGTCACTGAGCACCCCGAGAAAGAGCCTGGCTCCATTTCCTTTGCACCCTTCCTTCAGGTATTTATATGCATTGATAAAATCCCCCCTGAGCCATCTCTTCTCTAGGCTGAACAGTCCCAGCTCTCTCAGCCTTTCGTCATAGGAGGGATCCTCCAGTCCCTTCATCATCTTCATTGCCCTTTGCTGGAGTCTCTGCACTATGCCCATATCTCTCTTGTACTCGAGAACCAAGAACTGGACACAGAACTCCAGATGTGGCCTCACCAGCGCTGAGTAGAAGGCAAGGTTCATCTCTCTCAACCTGCTGTCAACACTCCAACTGATGCAGCCCAGGATACCATTAGCCTTCTTTGCTGCAAGGGCACGTTGCTGGCTGTTCAACTTGGTGTCCCTCAGGACCCTCAGATCCTTTTCTGCAAAGCTGCTTTCCAGCCAGTCAGACCTCAGAATATACTGGTGCATTGGGTTGTTCTTCTTCAGGTGTATAACTTTGAAGTTCCCTTTGTTGAACTTCAGGAGGTTTCTGCCATCCCATTGGGCTGATAATATTAGGTCAAGTACATAGATCAAGACAAGCTATGGAATCAGAAAAGGGCCTTGCACGTTCAGAAGCTTGTCAATTTTTTCCAACTATTCTACAAATAAACTACTAGTATCTAAACCTGGGTAGTTTTCCAGATACCTTGTAAACTACTTTCATGCTAAAACCATTCTAATGCCTCCCTGTTAAACCTTTGTTTTAACTTTTTCTATTTTCAGTTATTTTTCTCCCCTAAGCCAAGGTTATAGGTTTTGTTCATATGGCTTCAGCTACTCTTTCCATACCATCTCCCTCTCCGTGTGACCCTTCAGAGAACAGCTATTGACTTGGACAAATTGTGTTTGAATGTATGGCTGTTTAAATAATACATGTTCCCAGTTTAGTTCAAAGATACAAGCCTTATCTCACTTGGAATTTTCTGCTGAATTTTGATCCTAAACTCAAATGTGTAATTCCGGCACTTTATTGTTAGTATTTCAGCACTTCCTGTCAGAATAAATGTATCTAATGGAGCAAGCCATGTAGAAAATAACTTCTAGCATTTTTTTTTTTTTTATTGAAACAAATATAAATCATTCCAGTGCTCAGCCCCAAGCGGAGATGATATCTGCCTTTAAAAATAGCTACTTCAAAGAAGTTCAGAACATATTTGCATAAACCGGTTGTCAGAGTGTTTGTGTTTAGTTCAAGGAGATGAAAATTAGTTGTAAAATGCCACATGGGGAATTTGTTCATATGGTGTCCATAGGGATGAACAACTTCATAACTTGGATTTTACATAGAATGGTTCAAAGGACAAATTTAAAATATTTCCCTTCCCATTAGGGTTAAGTACATAGACACATCTCAATGGAGTATAAATTGCTTTTGTTTACTTATATTCTGCTAATAAAACTTCTCCAGAAGGGGTGCATATTTAGTGTAATTAGATAGTTGGTTCCTGTGGTGGTAAATGGAACACGTAGCAGAGGAAAAAGCTGTGTTTCACAGTGTTGAATTAGAGACACATATCAGATATGCATCCAGTATGATTCACTGAAAATAAAAATAGCTCTTTCCGCTCCTATTTTTCAAGCTTATCAGAAAAAAAAAGGGGGGGTGGGGTGCTGCTGGTGGACCTATCCTCACCATGTGAAGATTACGCATTTCTGTGAGGATGGCAAACAAACAAACTATAAGGCTTATTGAATAGAGAAGTTAAGTATATTGAACTGAAAGAAGATGCCAGAAAATGAGCTTTGCTTACAAAGGTTTTCTATAGAGGATGCAGATCCACCATGGCTGAAGTGGTCCCATCCCAACAGTGCTAGACCACTGCAACATTTTGCATTATATTTAGGAGGAGGTTGTAGAAATGTAGGAATTTCAGGAAGGACTAAGTATCTTAATTTGAAGATTATGGAATTAAAAAATAATATTTCGTGATTTTTAGGCTTTCATGTATGAATTGGTGAAGCTTAATATTTCTCTAAATTACCCTTACATAGCAAGAATACATAAGTAAGTTACATAGTAGGCTACTCCTACTAAAATAAACAAGGTGAGGGCATTCCCAGGCATCTGAATCTAGTTGTCTATGTTGTCAAATTACCTTTATTGATAAATTTTTAGAGTGGTCACAGGCGGAGTGCAGAAATTGGCATGGGACAATAAACAGTTTCAATGAGGTCATCCTATCTAATAGGTTAGATATTAATGTATGGATAAGTCCATGGCATTCCGTGCCAGTTGTCCTTAACATTGGAGAGCAGACCTAGCCACATTTGATTTATTAGTATAAATCTAAGGACAGAGGGTCAGAAACATGGATCAGTCATCCATACCACAGGTTTGCCTTGACCTTTTAATCTCATAGATTGTCAGGGGAGAAGCCAACCAATGGATTATAGCCAAAATCTATTCCTCAGATGATACAAAACCAAGCTGGAGTGAGAAATCAGCTGAAAACCAGCCCAGCATGACAGAAAAGAAGGAAAGTGAAATGAAGACATAGCATTTTGCACCATTATAGCATGTGTTTTATTAATTGATATGCACTTACTGATAAAAGTGGGTATTTAATTTGATATTGCAGTGGGCAAATATTTTCTTTGGTAATACATATCCATGCAAAACTCTCAGGGTTCTTTGTTTGCTTATTCTGGGTTTCTTTTCTTGGGTAAATTAAGATGGAAGAATTAGAAAGTCAGTTATACTTTTGGACAGCCAGTTGCTGTACATAGATTTCCAAAATATTTTGATGAACAGTTTACTGTTAAAGTTATTGGTTTAGAGGGTTTTGAATATTTTTAAATTTGTTTCAGCTTTTTTCCTATCCTTTTCCCAAAACTCTCCTTCTTCCTTTCCTACAACTTCTTTCCCTTGTTTCTCAGTCTGGCAGATTACCTTTGAACAGGATAAGACTTGATATATTTTAAAAGATTATTTGGGAGGCCTTATTCCCTTTATTTATGTGAACCTCAAACCAGTTTACTCACAGACGAGCAGGTGCTCAGTTTTTATTTCCTGCCAAGCCACTGCTGCTGAATATTTTCTGTTCTGTATCTTCTTATGGAGGGAAGGGAAGGGAAGGGAAGGGAAGGGAAGGGAAGGGAAGGGAAGGGAAGGGAAGGGAAGGGAAGGGAAGGGAAGGGAAGGGAAGGGAAGGGAAGGGAAGGGAAGGGAAGGGAAGGGAAGGGGGGCAGAAATTTAATTTAGATGGGAAACATAAAACTCCAGACACTTCTCTGTTGATGCCTATAAAAATCAGAGAAGTCTAGGATGGCCATTTGCCTGAAATATTATATTAGGTAAGATGGACCATATGTTTGTCACTGTTCTGGTGTCTCACAGGCTATAATTTTCTCTAAGACATCAAACAAATGTCATATGCTTCCATGAATAAATTGAAATTACTCTGGAAAATATTTATGCTGCAGCTTACAACAGACAGTACCATACATTTTACTATTGAACAGAACATTGCTGGAAGAACACAGAGGAAAAAATGGATGTGGATAAGTATACATTCTAGTTTTTCTTCAAACTCTTCAGTACTCAGGAATGTAGGTATATGCTTTCTGTCTTTTAAAAAATGACACACATCAGTTTCATTTCTTTTTATCTGGAATAGAAAAAAAGATGAAAGAAAATATTATTTTTTGCAAGGATTAAATAATTGTTTTAACAGAAGCAATAAGATGATGTGTTTCAACTAACAAAATATGGATCAATAGTGAAGAAAAGAATAGCTGCCAATGAAATAATTTTAAAATTAATCAGATGATCTCCAGACAGAAGGAGTGTGGAGATGCATAGGGAAACTGGGACCATTTTGTTTACCTAAACAAATTCTGATCCTTTTTCACAAATAAGGCTATTGTACTATCCTTTAAACAGCTGTACTTTAAATAAAATTAAATTCCACAATGCCAATATTTATGAAGTCCTAAACTCTTCTTTTGATTGGATCTGTTATGACTGTAAGATGTATCCTTTTTATAAACTTTTTTCCCCAAACTAAATGGAACTATTTTGACTTCCTTTATGAAGGTAATAAGTACAAATTAGAAATTTTGCTTCTTAACAGCTACAGAACTACTGTCTTAGCTGATGAATAGAGTCTACTCAAGCTTTAATTAAATTTTTGAATCAGTTTTGTAAATTGCATAGTACATAATGTGTATCAGAATGTCTGTTCACGTAATGAAGTCCTCATCATGAGCAAGATGACAAAATTCAGGTGTATTAAACAAACAGAATCACTATATTTACTATTTTCCATAGACCTATACAGTAATTGTCCCTGCATCATTTATGATATAAAAATAATTTTTTTCTTGGGTCAATAAGGTATAAAACTTGAAGTTGCAAAATCATTAATCCTTTTAGGCTTTTTGCTGCTGTGCTTGTTCTGCACTGGATCTCTTTTCTAGTCCTGTTGCTGCTCACGATGTGTAGATCTCACACAAAAGTAAATGACTAGAAGCACAGTTCATAAACTACTAGTGTAGCAAAGCAGAAAGTCTTCTGAAATTCGCTGGCTTGTGCCTTGCACAAAAGATCAGGGCAACATGATAGGCACTATGAGACCTGGCAACTGTCTTTCTAGGTGAAAAAAATTTTGAAGATAGCCCTCAATAAACACAAAAGGCAAAGTATACATGATAGTTTCATAGCTAGACAAAAATAACTAATGTAGGATGAAAGGTAAAATACAAATGTAGAAGAAGGCATATAACAAAGAAAGGATTCATATCAGTATTATTTAAAAGATCAACCAATAATGATCAAACAACAAACAACCAAACTCAAGTGTGTTTAGTCACCAGCCAAAATTAGACTGTAGCTGTAACCCAGGGCAACACTACATTTCTGTGCAAATCAGCCAACATCCAGTTGAATCTTCATTTTGCAGCTGTCCGTGATTCCCTCCAGTGATAAATGAATACTGGTGTGTTAAATTGAAAGTGCAGAAAACTGCATAGTTTAAAACAAAATTAATAGATAAGGATAGCCTTAAAATTGTCCTTTGTATAAGATCTGTAGCTTGGAGCTGCGATGATATACCTAATTTTTTTTTAATAGTTGTAGATTGAAAGCATAGCAAGTAAACATTTAACCTGTTTTGTTTGGTAAACCACATATTTTCCTTCCCTTAATTTGTCATCTAATGCTAACTCCCAGATATGTTTTCAAATTTAGCAGTTTTTCAGACTACATAAAAAGCGTCACTGGCCTTCTTGGAATAAAGGGCATTTTTACACCTTGGAAATGTGTGCTACCCAAGACCATGAAAGTCTGCCGTGTGATGTGCTAATGGCTTTCCTTGGAGGCAGAACCATTTCTGCACCATTGTGAAGAGAGTCTTCAGGACTAGATGCATTTTGTCAGCTGTCAAGCTCAAAATCATAGGGTTGCTTGCATATTGATATGAAGGAAGGGCCAAAGGTGAAGCTTGAGTGTTGAGTTTATTGGCTTTAATAAGACTGTGCAAGGCAGGAGTGCAGGGGTATGACTGATCATTACTTTTGAGTCCCAGTTATTTGTCATAGGATATTAACTTCAGTGGTTACAGTGTTTCCTTAAAAGCATGATGTTAATATTTTTCTTGGCTCAGTGACAGTACTGAGAATTGATATATGAATAGTAATTCCTGATTTAACTAAGCATTTCATTTAGTCTGAAATATTTCATCTGAGACCACATCTGGATCACTATGTCTGGTTCTGGGCTCCTGAGTACAAGTGAGACACAGACATACTGAAATAAGCCCATGAAAAGGCCAATAAGGGCTTAGAGTACCTGTCATACAGTGAAAGGCTGAGAGAGCTGGGGTTGTTCAGCCCGGAGAAGAGAACGCTAAGGCACATCTGAGCAATGTATATAAGTACCTGATGGGGGAGAGTAAGGAAGATGGAGCCAGGCTTTTCAAAGTGATGTTCAGTGAATGAACAAGAGTGAACAAGAGTCATTGGCCACAAACCGAAATACAAGAAATTCTGCCTAAAAGTAAGAGAATTCTTTTTCACTGTTAGGATAACCAAACACTGAAACCATTTGTTCAGAGAGTCTGTGGAGTCTCCGTCCTTGGAGACATTAAAAATCCAACTGGACAGTGTCCTAGGCAACCTTCTGTAGTTTACCCTGCTTGAGCAGGGCATTGGACTAGGTTATCTCCAGAGGTCCTGTGCAATCTCAGTGATACTGTGATTCTGTGGTTGCATGCAGTATTTTGTTTTTTATTAAAATGGAATAAGAAATATCAAACTAAGTACTAGCTTTCTGTAGAATTTGGTGTCCATTCCCAGAAGCAAAGGACGCACTGTTGATGTTCATCTTCCAATTTCCATATCTTACACCCTAGAGGTACATGGTCATCTAAGATGTGAGTACAGCCACAATCAGAAGCCTGACATGGGGTAAAGACTTTTATATATGTCTTCTAAAGCTTTCATGTGGTGCTTCTAAAACTTTTGAAAGAGCTATCAGATGTTTTGTAGTAAGTTTTTCTTAGCCCTTCCTGCTGAAGATGTTTCTCTCTTTGTAAAATAGTTTCACAATCATTGGGCTTAAGACAAACTAAGAATGACCGTATATAATCATCATCTATAGAATGTCTTCCATTTAGCGTCCCAAGAGCAGAAGAATCAGGATTCCATTCCTTATCTATGAAAAAAATGAAGGTCCAACTGATTTCCTTTAATTGCTCAGTTTCACATGGTGCTTTAATGATTTAGATATGTGATGCTAAGAGGTCTTAGATGAAAACCATTTTTTTAAAGGAGTGTCCCTTTGCTAAACGGTACCATCTTCCTGAAATTTACATTTGACATAGTCAAACAACGCATTTTCATTTATCTTCCCTTCTGAAAGACATCTGCAGTCACTGAGATTGTGAATTCATGGTGTGAGGTGAATGTTCAAAGACCAAGTCCTGCACAGGATCTCTTGCTCCCCAAAATAAGTCTAACTCACTCCTGAAATTATTAAATAATAATAATAAAAAATTAAAAAATGCTCCAGGAGGGAATAGGGGGCTTCACTTCATATCCTTTTAAATGTTTACAATATAGTTGTCTCCCGTGCCAGGGGAGGAAAAGGAGGCATTTCTAAGGTATTCATCTGTAAGATTTTAAATATTTACTTTAGGATAGCGTTAATCACATCTTGAAACTGGAACTTTCTCTGCTGTGGCCATAAAAGCAGCTTAGGTTTTCTTGCTTAGTGGTAGATGTGTAGAAACTCATATTTGGTCAGATGAATTTGACCTACAGTTTTCAAACTAAGAACAGTTTTCATTACGAAAAACTAATATACTGAAAAGAACTTACTCATTTTGGGGAACTAGCATAGAGCCTTCTGACTTTTATTTTATTTTCAATTCACTTGTCTAGTCTAGTATGTAATATTTGAATCTGTAAATGGACAGGAAGAATCTATAAATCATAACATCATTATTTTCTGTCTTAGGAATCTCTAGAGAAATCCCTAG
This sequence comes from Ciconia boyciana, assembly GCF_034638445.1. Lineage (NCBI taxonomy): Eukaryota > Metazoa > Chordata > Aves > Ciconiiformes > Ciconiidae > Ciconia > Ciconia boyciana. The sequence goes on from NC_132936.1 coordinate 48,182,588, forward strand.
TGCGCTGTGTGATGCTGAATATGCTCTTTGGAAGCTGAGTTTCAGTACTGATGCTTAGGGACTGAAGGAAGTTTTATTTTAAATATATGATAGACATACAAACAAATCCCATTATTAAATAATTATTTTTAAAAAATGTTGTGGCTGTGAAATCATTCTAAACAAATCTGTCACTGCACCAATGTTCCAACCATGAAATATAATCTTTAATTTATTTCAATGTGAAATTAGTTATGAGTGATGTTCACTTGACAGAATGGATATTGATTTGGTACATTCAGCAAACACTGAAAGTCCGTGGTGAACCAGGGAGTCTTTGACATTGTCGTGGTTTAGCCCAGCCAGCAACTAAGCACCACGCAGCCGCTCGCTCACTCCCCACCGGTGGGATGGGGGAGAGAATCAGAAGAGTAAAAGTAAGAAAACTTGAGGGTTGAGATAAAAACAGTTTAATATGTAAAGCAAAAGCCGCGCACGCAAGCAAAGCAAAGCAAGGAATTCCTTCACTACTTCCCATGGGCAGGCAGGTGTTCAGCCATCTCCAGGAAAGCCAGGCTCCAGCACGCGTAATGGTTACTTGGGAAGACAAACGGCATCACTCCAAATATCCCCCCTTCCTTCTTCTTCCCCAGCTTTATATACTGAGCATGACGTCATGTGGTAGGGAATAGCCCTTTGGTCAGTTTGGATCAACAATCCTGGCTGTGTCCCCTCCCAGCTTCTTGTGCACCTGGCAGAGCATGGGAAGCTGAAAAGTCCTTGACTAGTGCAGCAACAACTAAAACAGCTCTGTATTATCAACACTGTTTTCAGCACAAATCCAAAACATAGCCCCATACCAGCCACTATAAAGAAAATTAACTCTATCTATCTCAGCTGAAACCAGGACAGACATCATCTGCTCTGATAAGGACAGAGGATTTTGACAGCTTTAAGTCTGTTTTATTTAAATAAACTATTGAAAGGGGAGCTAGCTCTGGAGAGGAACACTTGAGTAGATTCAGAAAGCATCCTAATCCCAGATTCAAGGAAGTGTGAAACTGGGTGCCAAGAATCAGAAAAGTTATAGACAAAGGAGGAGGAACTCGGGGTTTTTTACTTTTTATTTCATGGAACATTAAGCCATTAGACTTTTTTCTAGAGAAAAAAGGCTGATCAGTTTACATATCTCCAATTTCTGTAGAAACAAGAACTCATCTTCTAGGAGCTGGGCTAGTAAACTAATCAAGAGTGGGAGGAAAGACAGAAAAAGTAAATATTCATTAACAGAATTGCCAAGAACTGAATTAATCAAAGAACCATTAGACATGCAAAACAAAAGGTTGTTTGGGGTTCTTTGGGCTTTCTTTTGTAAATTTCTTACACCTCAGTGCTAGAGGTCTTGCTAAGAAATGAGAAGAGTTGGAATTGCAATCACCATATATGCTACTGCCCCCGGCCCCCTCAATCATATTTTTGTTGATTATCTCAGCTTAAAAACTACTGAATCAGCCATGATATGGTAATGTGTGAGCAAACAGTATGCATTCCATTGTAAAATAGGAAATAATGTCACATGGTTATGAATGGAGGATACAGGCCATATGGACACAACAGGGCATTCTATCTTCAGAAGCAAATTTTGAAAAAGTTGTGACAGATAATCTGATTAACATGAATGTCCAGTGCAATGTTATAGCAGGCAAAGATAATTTATTCCTTCTACATATTTCTTCCTTTTACATATAAATGGGAATATTTAGTAGGAACAAAAAAAGTTATAATACTAGTGTTGTGTGATTTATTGGGATCATATATCTAAATCAGATGCTGACACTGCAAGAAAGATATTGAAACAGTTAAAGAGGTTTCAGAGAAGAGCAGTGAAAGTGATTAAAGCATCGGGAACTGTGCCTTAAGAGAAACTGTGTCAAAAACCAGTTTGATTGCTGAGTAAGTCATCACCAGAAGGATTTGATCATATTACTTAAGCACCTCCATGGAAGTGGAAATCTGAGTAAACTGCAGCTGACTGTAAATTTAAACATTTGTATGTTTCTACTGTATCTTTGTCTTAAATGTCATGTACTAAACAAAAGAATACCAAACTGTATTTCTCTGGATGAGGTAGTCATTTTAAAAAATCATAAATTACTGAGTAGATATTTTTAAAGAGAACAAGAGAAGGACTTTGACAGTGGTGAAGAATTTTTCCCAGAAAGTTTCCTGAGAGCCTGATTTGCAGCTGGGGTGTTTATTCAGCCATTTAAAAACTGAAATCAAGAGAAAAGAGAAGTTATTTATCACTTGACAAGTTGAATCTCAAAATTAGCAATCATAATTTTTCATCTGGGAAAAATAAACAAAACTAAAAAACACAAGAAAACCCTTAACACAGGAAAGAAATCCTGAAATCCTGAAAAGATTTTGAGGTACCTCTTAAAAATTGAGTCAGGTGTGATAAGAAAAATGAGGAAGAGATTTATCTGAAAGTGCTATTTATGTTGCTGAGGTATAGACATATCCTTTAATTTCTAGAAATTCGTCCAAGTTGGAGCCTCAGCTTTGCTTTTGCAGCACAGCTTTTCTAGCCCAATACATTCAAATTTTGAACAGAGGGTCCCAAAGAAGTGACCATGGTTGCCCATGCAATTAGGGAGATCAGCAATGGTTGTCTGTTTGCAGAGATTGTTCCCAAGGAGTGCTCCAGACAAGATGCTGTGCCAGTGGAGCTAAGAGATGGCTGTTGGACACAAATCTGTCACCACGACAGCTTAGGAAGCAAGTGTGAAAATTCAATCACAGCACCTTGTGTTTGAAAAGTAATGCTCAACCAGGCAGGTAGTACAAAGATTAGGGAATTATTTTATCCCTGTTTGTGAAGAAAACAGAAGTCTGGCTTGTCCATAAAATAAAAAATATAACAGTTTTTAAAGGTTGGAAATTAAAGCTAATAGGGCTAATAGGGCTACTGATAAGATGTGCTAGCAAGGTCGATAAGTAATAATTGAAACAATTCTCAATAGTTACACAATATTCTTGATGACTAAATTTTACCCAGGGAGTTGTGTTTCTCCAAAAATTAAGCTTTTTTAAACTCTAGCCATTGGAGTGAAGCAAAGTGCAAGAAATCTTATGGCCTTTTTTTTGTGAGCATCACATAATCACAATGATCCCTTTTGGTTTTAAATAAAAACCATGAATCCTATGCTACTCTTCTGCTTTTTCTGTGCTGATACTGCAGTCCATTAGGAGACAAATCACTCAAGCTGTCTAGTCCAGTTTGTGAAAATGCTGATAGAGAGCCTAGATAATTGACATTTGAACTTTTAAGTGAAAATATGGCTCATCCATCTTGTCAGGAAAGGGTATTCTCAGAACAATATTTGGAGAACAATTTTGAACATTTGAGCTACTAGTTATTGATAAGTATTGGGCTGTGTTGCTCATTATTATTTCCTTTTCTTTCATAAATAATCAGTCTATCACTGTAACTGGAGTGTGGCATGTACTTCATCTTCCTTGTACCAAATTTCAGTAGAGAAAAGAATGCTTTATGTATACTAAGGATGCTTGTGTGAAAGATAAAGTTATTTTGCATTTGGAGTATGTTATAATATGATTTGATAGTGACCTCTAGCACTGGTAGAATGATCTCTGGATATTGCTTGCCTTTTTTTTATTTATTATTCTTATTACTCACAATGTTTTAAAAACTGAAATTGTTGCCATTCCAGCAAATTTAGCGATACAAAACATCTGATGTTTGTTTCTAATGCTCACACTTGCCAGATACAACTAAGTTATTTTTATAATATGTAACTGCTTGTAAGAGTACAACAATAGTGTAATCACGAACTTCTCATGAGCTTTTGACACCAAAAATGTAAATAAATTGTTCAGTATGATCCCATGGTACTTCCATCTGCCTTATTTTCTTTTTTACAGGCTAGCACATGGTCATCCTCGGCCAGTGGTCCTAGTGTTGTTTTCACAGGGACATTCAATACCTGTGTCCCTGAGTGTGGGAGAAGTTCTATTTTGCTTTTGTGCAAAATAGAGAAGCTTTTTGGGAGAAGCTTTTGTGCAGTACCACTGATATTAGAAGCAAGGATTCACTCAAAATTAGAATCTGATCTCATGCATTGAAAAAGAATATATACTTCTTAGCTTTCTTTGTATTTTAGTCATTATGTATAAAGTAGAAATTGATTCCAGGATGCCTTATGGACTGCATTACTTAGTGTTGTGGGTTAACCCCAGTCGGTAGTTCAGCCCCACGCAGCCACTCACTCACTCCCCTGCAGTGGGATGAGGAAGAGAATCATGAGGGCAAAAGTGAGAAAGCCTGTGGGTTGAGATAAAGACAGTTTAATAAGAAAAGAAAAAGCAGCACACACAAGCAAAGCAAAATAAGGAATCCATTCACTTCCCATCGGCAGGCAGGTGTTTGGCCATCTCCAGGAAAGCAGGGCTCCGTCATGTCTCATGGTTACTTTGGAAGACAAATGCCATCACTCGGAATGTCCCCCCTTCCTCCTTCTTCCCCGCAGCTTTTATTGCTGAGCGTGATGTCATATGGTATGGGATATCCCTTTGGTCAGCTGGGGTCAGCTGACCCGGCTGTGTATTTCCCCAGTTTCTTGTGCACCCCCAGCCTACTCGCTGGCAGGACAGTGTGAGAAGCAGAAAAGGCCTTGACGCTGTGCTAGCACTGTTCAGCAATAACTGAAACATCGGTGTGTTAACAACACTCTTTTGGTCATGAAGCCATAACATAGCCTCATACAAGCTACTATGAAGAAAATTAACTCACAGCCAAAATGAGTACACTTAGCAAGTCAGAATCATGAGAACATGCTTTGCTTCAACTCTGTCAATATAGTGCTAGGTTTTTATTTCCTTATGCTTATGTTTACAGAACTAAATCTCTAGAAGAAATTAAATGCATGACAAAACAGGTGTTGAAGGAAGGCTTGGTTCAAGGATGTATAGGAGCCTTTGGTGAACTGTCTTGGGTGCTGTTCTGGCTATGGGATTGTTTCCTTCTGCTCTGCAGTGCAACAATATTGTTCAATATTGTGTTGCTCCTTTAATTTGGGGTAGAGGACTAATACTATTTTAATTGAATTTGACTTGAGAACAGTTGATGAAGGCAAAGGCCTTTAAACTGTAACAGAGCTATGCTACCAGCTCTTTTCCCTTCTGTTTCCTTATGCTTACAAATTTTGGTCTTAATACCATTTATTTTTGCTAGTGTTGTCAAAAAAGGTTTCATTAATTTGCATCAACTAAAGATTCCCCTTTGAGAATCCTCTTTGAAATTAATAGGATTTGATTGCTCACACTTCTACATGCAAGTTAATATGATCCAACAGGCATTGCTTCTGCACATAAACAAACAGTGTGAAATTATAATTACAGCCAGTAAGTAGAGCAAGAGAAGCAAATTCATCTAATTTTCATGCAAGTTTTATGTCTACTTCTTTTTTTTTTCCTTTTAATTTCATTTAAAACACACTGTTCTTTCTGCTCTGGCAGTACTAGCGAGCATGAAGGAGCAGTGAATAATACTGAATGTGATTTGGAATATATCAATGTTCCATACATTAATGTGTTGTAGAGACAATTCTAAGCAAGCCCTAATAAAATTGGATGTTACTTAACCTAACCTGGTCCTTATACCTAGCTGATTTATTGATACGCAGCACCACAGTGTAGCAGTAGGGCAAAGTTTTGCAGTTTTAAACCATTAATTCTAAACTTCTTTCACTCAATTATGTACCGATAACAAAATTTTTGTTTTGGTGCGTGTGATAGTTTTTGTGTGTTATTCAGTTATGCTCCTCCTAGGGTGAGGCTAAATAGCAGCGATGAAGAATCTGTTTTTTTGCTTTGCTGTTGTTGCATACCAGGTCAGGCAGAGCCATTTAGGAGACAAGAGACTGCATTTAAGGAATGAACATCCTCAGATGGGGGATTTTTGCAGAGTGCAGTGAGGCAGGCACTTCTTCAGTCTAGGAAAATGAGTTGTCAGAATAGTGAAGACTTGGGGTGGAGTTAGGGGGGCTTTGCTGAAATGAGCTCCTAGCAGGCACAGCAGGCCTTGGAAATTATACAAAGAAAGAATCTTTTCCTAAGGCTCAAGAAGGACTTTATAGAATTTGTTGCAAGCCAGACAATCTGAAAAGTGTTAGCTGGGAGGAAGCTTGGAAAAAAAAAAGATCTACACAGCAAAGACACATGAAGCAGGGAGGTGCTGCTCTTGTATTCTAATCCTAGTCATTGTTTTCTAATCCTACTCTACCTTTCTTAGAGGCTGGGTTTTTTTTGTTTATTTGACTCTTTTTTTTCCTATCTAAAAGACTCATTTTTGGTTGTGTTTTAATAATACCTCATTTCTGAGATTCAAAACTTTTTGAGATTTCAGGGTACTTAATTTATGAAAAGGTGCTGGCAGATCCACTTCAAAGGTTTGTTTCTCAGGGTCTCAGCGAAAAACTTTGGTGCCAATACTCTACATTTAGACACAATTTATTGATGCATATCTGCTCCACAAATTAAATAAAGTTTAAGCTATTTCCTGAGCTCGGGCCTAACAATTCATCAAATACATCTGTAAAAACATTCTACAAAACGACAGTCACTGTGCTGTTCCTTAGCACTGTAAAAAGCTATGATAGATTGATTTTAAATTGACTAATTAATTTTTTGAGATTGAAGCATTATCTTAGTCCACAGACTATTTAAATCACAGGAAGCAAACAGCTGTATTAGAATAAACAGATCTTTCCTTTCAGCCTGTTACTAAGTGTTGTCCAAAGAACCATTCTGAAACTCTTCTGCAATGTTTTTTGGAGACAATTTTTCTCAATAATGACAGTATAATAAAGTGATATGTTCAGTGGTGAGGGTTCATTCATTTATAGAAGAAGTAATTTGATTGAAGATGATCAAAGTGACGAGCTAAACAGACTTTGATATATTGTGACTTCGAACACTCATTTCCAGAAAAACCTAACTTTAAAAATGAGCTCTTCATATCACGCAAACACACTCTTCAGGTCCCAATTCCTCAGCCTCTTAAGGGGACTGTTAAAAGGAGCAACAGTTAAGATGGCTGTAATTCCCAATATTCTTGAATGTAGAGAGGAGGACAGAGGAAAGTAGAGATTTTTACTGGCCAATTACATGGATTTGCATTGTGTGTCCTGATCTGAGTGAATAAAAATAGATATGCACAGGACTTTGCAAGTTCAGAGCAAGGAACAGTCTCAGTCAGGGTTAAAAAAAAGGAAAAAGCAGTTGCTCAGAACTGGAATCAGGGAGGATTGCTAAAGTCTCTGCTCCTGAAGGGGGATTGTTATCCTGTGATCTATCAGTGATAAGAGTTTGGAGAGAGAAAGTCTGCTTCAGAAAGAGCAGACTTGCTGTGATGCCAGGTGGATTGCAGAGCGGTGACAAAAGAGTGGAAGCAAAATCCTGCCCTGCTTGGAGAGTAAAAAGAAAAACCAACCAAACAAAAAAAACCGAAAGCTGCGACAGCACTTTATCATTTCACCTTTAATCCTTGATCTTGATTATCATTCTTTCAGAGAAAAGTGGAATTTGGAGGAGATGATTAGTGTTAAGTAGTGACAGTAGTTTAATTGTGCTAACTTCAAAACGGCAGTATTTAGCCTTCCAGTATATTGAACACTGTGAATCAATGGAAAAGAGCTCCACAGATGTCAACCCATGATCCAAATTACACAAGGAAAATGGGGAAAAAAACTTATATGAATATTTTATTCTGCCACATTCCTGGAGCAATATGGTAGTGGGTGTCAGTCATATCTCAAGAGAAGGCCTGCAAAAGTAAACTAATTAAAGACATCACAGTTTTATTGAACTTACAGAATAAAAAGATTTTTTGGAGGATTTTTTTTTTTATATTTATTGTTCTGTGCAGATCTGTTGAGTAGCATGGAGATTATTACTGCCCAAATACTGTGATTTCATTATTTAAAAGGTCTGCACAAGATTTTTTTAGCTGAAACAGCTACAGATTTTCATTAAAAGGTTGGGGACAGACTTTTTAATAGACTTTTTTGTAGCAATAGTACAAGGGGTAATGGTTTTAAACTAAAAGAAGGTACATTCAGACTTGATGTACGTAAGAAATTTTTTATGATGAGGGTGGTGAAACACTGGAACAGGTTGCCCAGAGAGGTGGTAGATGCCCCATCCTTGGAAACATTCAAGGTCAAGTTGGATGGGGCTCTGAGCAACCTGCTCTTGTTGAAGATGTTCATTGCAGGGGGCTTGGACTAGATGACCTTTAAAGATCCCTTCCAGCCCAATCCATTCTATGATTCTATGATTCTATGATTCTATGATTCTATGATTCTGTACTTTCATAGAAGCACTTAAAAGATTTTCAAAGACAGAATGGGAACCCATTATATGTGAAGATAATAAAAAGAAAGAAATACTGTAATTTAAGAAGTTAACCTTGATCCTGTTCTCTTATCTGTAGATAAATTATGGATTAGACAATGCAAAGACAAAATAGGAGGTTTTAAAAAGTGAAAGTGTGAAAAGATAGAATAAAAAGAAACAACACAATACTTAAAAGTCCATTTTTAAAACAGTAGAAACACAGGGTAGACCTGTTAGCATTACTGGAGTAATTCGTAAGCCGTTTAGTAAAAGCTTATGAATAACGTTGGTGTTATCAACTGTGTAAGTACTCAAGTAATTCTGAACCTTCAAAGGCTTCTGGATATATATAATTTATAGTAAGTGTGCATGAAATTTGAAAACAACCAATAATAATAATTAGTGTCTTGTTAATATTACCTCTTTCTATTTGCTTAGCCATTTTCCAAATAGTAATTTTTCATCTAACTACACATTAGTCAATATGTTTGATAATTATACTGAAACAAAGCCTTATATGTACCACACTGAGATTTTTTTTTAGAGGGGCTGGATATAACAAAAGAAGGGAAAGTTGATTTCTTGTTTGCAAAAATTGCTGAGGTTTAAGTTGCTAACAGCCACTTTAAAGAGAAAAAAGAAAGGTACCAGACTGTGTCTGAAAAAATATACATCTTAGGGATCAGAACTACATTAGATGGAAGAATGCACTTAATATGTTTTGAATGGTGTTATTTCCCTTCTGACTCCAGTGAAACTGTGAATAAGAATTAAAGTCAATGGCATCCAATGTTAGTCATATGATTTGTGGTGGGTATTTTCATTGATTGTGTAAACAGAAACTGAAAGTATGTGTAATCTAGTGTCTTTGCCCCCTGGGAAATTCTCAAGTGTCTTTTCCAGTTTAGAGCAAAAACCAGCGTGATTGATTGTTATTCTAAACATCCACTGGCAGGATGGAAGAGAAGCAGAGGAAACAGAATCAGCTTAAGAGAGTGTGAATGCCCAGGGTTGCAGATGTTGGCCTTGATACTGTAAAGACTTGCACCAGAGCTTAACTTTATGCTTTGTAAGCAGTGCTGGTGAATTTAGCTGAACTGTTCAGAGGGCATAAAGTTAAGTGAATATGTAAAATTTTGCAGAATAATGAGTTTGGTTGCATTTTTATTTTTTTCCTAGGAAGTTGCAGCAGACCATTAGAGTAGATGTCTGATTGAGAGGACAATGGACCTGATTTAAAGCATAGCTTTGGTTTTTTTTCAAATTTGCACTTTATCTCTTATTAGTTACAGAGTGTATTTCTGTGGGTTTCAAAGTAGTTTTTTTTCTTGGTTAAACTTTGACAGCATTTATTGCTTTGCGGGTTTTTTGCAAGCAAGGTTTCAGAGGAATTCAAATAGAAGTATAATTTGATAATTTTAGAGTATTTAAAATTATTTCAATATTAACCAGAAGCGGTATTAAACATTTTTTTAAAATATTTGTCTCACTTATGATGTCAGTGATAAAAACAATGAAGCAATATATCTCTCTTCCTAAACCAGAAATCTAAAACTTGTCCCAGAGTTGCCTAGTTGCTTCTATCATCTATACAAATGATAACTAGCTGAGATGCAAATGCCTACAAGACAGGCATTGTGAGTCCCAGTCTCACTGACTGAGCTACACTTCTTGGATCCAGATTTTTTTTAATGCATCCACCCTTGAGATCTCTCTTATTAAAGTGACTGTCTTAAGTGACCTAAACTGTTTGTTTGGTTTTTTTTTTTTATATTAAGTGAATGAATCATATTAATAGATGTCAGATGATACTCCTTACTTCATCTTCACTGACAATGGCAACACAATTCTACAGGCTTTTCTTCTATGAAGTAATGGAAGAACTTTTTCTACTTTATTTGCCTCAGAAATATTGGCATGATATTGTAAAGCTTTCATAACAATTTGGGCATATCTACCTTGCCAGATGTCAGCCCACTTGAATTAGCTCGGAATGTGTTTTAAGCTGGTGACCCATCTTTGGTGGCTGCACTTGATTTTATGTAGTATGCACAGCACTGTACACAATGCAAGGGTAGAGTGGTTACTCTTGCCTGTAGTTTGTAGTATTATCCACTTATTGAGGTAGGTATGACTTCAAGTGAAACAGGCTGAGACACTACAAGGCTGTTGTTAATAATTAATAATTAATATATTTACATATGCTGCTTTATTATTGGTGACGTTTTTCTTACAAACTAGACATACTAGGGTAGAAAGTAAGCATACTCCAGACATATCACTAGAACATATTAGTACAACAGGGCCATCCTTAAATTAAACACCACCTAAGGCATGCTGAAGTTTACTCTCCTTTTTGGCTACAACTGCATTTTAATACCTGAGATACTTATCTTTACTCAGCAAGCTGACGAAATTGCAATGTTTCTGCTTGATTTTGTTTAGGCAGCTCTGACTGCTTCACTCTTGTTTGAGGCTGTGCTTCAGGCAAACTTCAGGAGACGGATTGCAAGGTGTAATCCTGAAGTCTCAGTCCGGAATTAAATGACTTGATGTTTAAATGTCTGGACATATGATATTTCTGTGAAATGCTTGTAAGACCTTTCTGACTATGAAGAATCTTTCATAGACTGGTGTATTTTAAAACACTGCTATCACTTTGCTGATTTTCATGTTTGCCTTAATTAACGATTTGTAATCAAACTTAACCTGAGACCAAATTCTGTAAAGACGTGCTTTTGACTTTGGTAGTAAAATCATATTGTGCATATTTATCTGTTACATATGCCAGGAAAACTGTATTTGGTTTTTCTTTTATATATTGCTTCACATTCAGTCTTTCAAGAAAGAGTGAATGGAAGTGGTAGGAAAAAGACAGGTCTCCAAAGGGTAAATGCATAGTATTCAGCCAAGTTCGGTTCATTCTGACTGTAAACACTAATGTAGGAGGTTACATGTGCAATATCTGGTTGCATATGCAGTGTGAAAGTGCAGAATATTAATAATAAAGGTCATAGTAAAATGAAGACAATTCCCCTGAGAATTTTAACAATGAGGGTAAAAATTGAAACAAAACTATTACTTTGCTTCTCCTTTTATCACATTTTGGTTGTTTTATCACTCATTTCCCACTTCTACAGGATGGGAAGAAATAGAAGAGAAGAAAAATATATGGGAAAGACTGTGTGACTTACTATGAATTAAAATGAATGTTAGAATGCTCTAGCATTTGAACTTCTCTCTCCTTGGTAAGTTTTGAATTGGGAAAAAATGAACTGTGATAATTTTATACTGAAACTACTCTCTGGGAAAAATGTTTAGAAATTACTTTTTCAGTAACAGTATCTCCGTTAATATGCAGTCATATAATCTGAAGTTAACAAGCTAGAGGAAGAGCTGAAAACAACAGATTTCATACGGGCTATTAGCTCATTTTGGTAGCAATAAAATGTTTTATCCTTACTATAGAAGTATTAGGAAACAGAACTATATTTAGTATTTCTATATGAGTCTTTATCATTCTCTTGCAGTTTATTGACCTTAGTTGCCTACTAAAAATTAGGTCCAGGGAAAATACATTTCCTCTCATCCATGATATGGTTTTAAACCATCTAATATTCTTAAACCATTCCTAACAGATATTTGTCTAACCTGTCCTTAAAATCTCTGGTGATAGAAGTTCCAAAAACTCCTTTGATAATCTGAGAAGTCCCTTATTCTTTCTGGATAAAGAACATTGGTTTTCAATTTCTGTAATCTGAATCAATTTGAATAAGCAATTTATATGTATTGCTTCTTATTCTCTCTTTGGAAATAGATTATTCAATTTCTCTATGCATCAATCATTACTAAGTCTTTAATCATTATCTTCCCTGTAGTCCCTAAACTGGACTAACAATCAGAATTATTCTATTCCTTTGTAGACTTCCGAGTGTGGCCAAAAGTGGAAGATGTTGGGACATCTGGGCCCTGAAACAGGGATAGTGGCTTGAATTAAACCTGAGGATCCTGTTTAAACCTTACAGCTTAATGACACACTTGAAAATTTCACTCTAAAATCACATGAGTTGATAGGAGCTTTCTGCCAAATCTTTACAGGCAGAAACAGTTTGAAACATATCCTACTATGAAGGAAATATAGGAGAATAGATACCAGGCTTGTGGGAAGTGTCATCTTTATCCTGTGTTATGAATTAGGTCATTGAGGTGCTTATATTCAATGCTTTTTAAACAGGGATTCAGTTGCATTGTTTAGTAGGCAACTCTGACAACTCCAGATATTGGTTGTTTCACTTTATCCACTGTTCCTTCTTTAATTTCCTTTGGGAATCTTATCAGAAAAGAATGTAGTGTAACAAATGCAAAGAAAATGTCCTGATCAGCTTGAATACAGAAAAAAAAATGCAGTACGGCAGATTCTGATGTGAGAATTTGTTGACAGAAATCTCAACCCTGAAGTCTTGCCTGGGTCAGTCTGCCTGGAAAGGTGACAACTTGCATGGACTGCTAAGACAGCAATCTCGTTTTCTTTTCCCGAGAAGCTGGAAACATTTAGAAGCTAAAAATGAATCTTCAGGTAAAAAATAATGTACATGTAGTTAAGAACAATTATCAGCATAGCTGTGTGTCATACATGTTGCAAGACGAAAATGTCTAATATTTCATTTGATGGAATGGGAACCAAGAAAATATGATAAACAGTGGAGGAGAGACATCAATACCTGCATAGGTTAGGAATGAGAATAATTATTTTGATTGGGTTAGGGAGATTTGGAACAAAACAAGTTTGCCAATAAAGAATAAGAAATGGAAAAAATAGATTAGGAAAGAGAATTGAACACTGAACAGAACACAGGGAAGACTCAATGTGGAACTGATGGACTGAGAGAAACACTTTGGTGTAACAAATATATTTGGGGTGAGAATGCTAGCTGATAAATTAGGCAAGAGAAGGAAACTCTCTGGTGAACTGAATGAGATCAGAGTGAATGTGATAAACCAGTGGCAAACAGGGGGGAAAAGATGTAGTAGGTGAAGAAAAATGCTCAGGCAACAAAACTTTTCTTTTAAAGGAATAAAGAGTGAATTACTTTGGGTATAAGCACAGATGAAAAAGTAGGTTGAAGAAAGAATGGAGGGAAAGAATAGTAGAATTCTGGAAGGTGATGAATAGGCTTTCCAAGTGTAAGTTAAAAGAGGAGGTAAATCCTGAAACCAAGAAGAAAACAAAGTGAAGGAAAGTTTTAAAGAAAAGAGAATTAAGAATAATATGTAAAGAAAGAAAAAACTCTGTATCTATATGTGCGTGTGTGTCCATGAATATTTATATGTTGTATGTATAAAAGGAAAATTATTGTAAATTGCTTTATCCTCCCCTCTTAAAAGGTCTAAATGGCTTAGCAATTGGACAGATGAAATGAAAAACATTCACAACAGCAGAAAATGAAAAAAAAACCAAACCCCAAAAATATCCAAAAAATGCTCACCATAAAATGAAGCTGACACCGTATGTATTACTTAGACCATAATCGGGTGAGCGTATGCTTTTCAGAAAAGGAGTTCAGCCCCAAGTTGTAATATATACTGTATACTGCAAAGGAAGTCCTTTCCACTTCAGTCTATTTTGCTACCTCTGTGTGAGCGGAAAAAGCTCCTTAGCTAAACTGTGGGCTAGGGTGTTTTTCAGAGAAGAATGCAGTGATATTGCTGAAGGGAAACACTCTCTCCTGTTGTCAAGCCCTTTGCCATAATGTGTTCACCATGATATTTTCTGCATTGTGCTAGGACTCTTTTTTCCTCTCTAAAGCATTTTAAAGAGTTTATGTTCAACCATGAGGCCAAAATTGCCCAACCATATGTTTGGGAGGAAAGTAGTTTTTCTGTCAGCCTCAATTTTGATACAGTGATTGATGAATTGTACTCAGAAGAATGTAAGTGATAGCCTTGTTTTACTATGACAGTAGAGTTGATTTCATTTGAGTAAATCTAAATAAAACAAATAGTGAGAGAACAATATCTGAAAACCTCTAGGGTAATAATCTTTCATGTTCCTTTTCCTCTATTTGTCAAGCAGAGAATCTCTCTGTTCTTTAATTTTTTTTTATTTTTTTTTTGGGGGGCACATAGTCACAAAACGTTTCATATGGTACAGAATTTAAGGAGAACAGGTTTGCAGTAGTATTACAAGCATAATGGTGCCAGTTAGCATTTCAGAACTGAGAGATGACTGGCCATCTGGGAAAAGGGGTAGTTTAAGGTCAACACATGAGTAAGAATAAAAGCTGAGACTCACTTTTTTCATCTGCAGCAGCTACGCTGCCAAAAGATTGATATTAAAGTGCAAAAATCAAGTATTCTATGTTCCAGCAATAATTCATTCATAAGTTTAAGTAGATCTGTCTCATTATTTTGTTCCAAGCACATGGCTTTAGTGGAATTAGAAGTTCCTCTCAAACCAATGCCATCTAGTTCAAAGGAAAGACTGGTATAGCACTATTTAAAACATAATTTGGTGTAAGTTGCAGTTCCCCATGAACAACTGAAAATGAAGTTGATAATGCAATAGAAAATTAATCTTATTAGTAACAATCTAAAATTGTGCAAATTGTCTGATGCCCAGAGGAAAGAAAAAATCTTATCCAAACAAATTTTGCTAAGCCTGACTAACTTCATCAGTTCAATGTGGAATTCACTCTGGATATTGTTATACATATATTTTCTTGTTTGTGGCACCTAAATATACCGGAAATTAGGCAACTCTCCCTATCAAGAAACAGTACATTCTGGATATTCACATGCAATGCATATAGGCAAAGGGATGCACATGTGCAAAAATAAAGTAGGTGTAAAACTGTACTTTTCTAATATTGCTAATAATACATCATGAACATTGGCTTGATCTGATTCTTCTATGCCTGTGTAAGTGATCATTTTTAATTTGTTTTCATGAAATCAAGTCAAATAATGTATTTGAAAGTATATTTGTGCTTCATATGCAATTGACAATGAAGTAAGAGCCTTTCTCATCAAAGTCGTTATGTCAACCTAGATGAACAATGACTGATTTTTTTAATCTCCCGAAAATAATTTGATCAGTTTAAATGAAAAGAGGAGGGTACTCCAGTTAAGTTCCTCCAAATTAAGTGTCCATGATTCCTAAAGAGAGAAAACCTTGTCTAATAGGCCATTTTATAAACTTTGGTAAATAATTCCCCAGTTTTGTAGACACATATATAGGTACACAGTCATCTTTGTGCATACTCCTTATATAATGAAATGTTAAGTTAATGCTTAAAAGAGATCCCAAGAAATTAGTAAAGCTGGAGTTTCTTCATAGATCTTCTTTAATAGCCTAATGCAAACAACAAAGTTTGACCTGGAGAGAGATAAAACATCTCTCTCACATATTCCTCACAGATTTCTCATCTCTAGCATCTAAAGAGAAAAATCAGTGTAAATATAGATTTCATTTTTAGAAACAGAGCAAACAAGGCAACTGTTATCTCAGTACAGCTATTGCTAGGCTGCTAACAGCACCTGAACTAACTATTAGGAAGCTAGCTTCAATCTCTGTGTCATAGAAAAGCTTATACAGTATAACTAGGCACAATAAAAGCCAAAAGAGCTTTAAATAAATTAATTTGGGTATTGAACAAATGGGGAAAAAATACCATTAAATTTGAAAAGTAAGGTCGACATGAGAAGAAATGTTTGTCAACTCACTGAGAATTAATTAGTCTGGAAATTAGAAAAATCTGTTTCCAGAATATGAAAGGTCTAGAACATCTTTTCAGTACTAGCAGCAGAGATATGAAAACCCATTTGCATATGGGTCTGGAGGACAGAGTCAAAACAATCCATGAACAGATTGCATGCCACTCAGGGTAAGGAGATTCTCTTTATTTTCATATTCTTATGAATCCATAATAATAATTCCATTATAGTATTTTACTATTTCAGTGAATATTCGTTATGTCATATTCATTATTTCAGTGTGAGATTTATTCTTGTGTTTCTATATTTTAATAGTAATAATTATACATTGGATGTGATCCTTATTAAAACAATGACAGGGAACTGCATAAGACATTTCAGAATGTCTGTGCATATTTTCTTTAGAGCCTTCCTATAAAATACCATCAACATTTAAAAGACTTGCAGTGGTGTTCATTCTGCTACAGAAGCTAAAGCAACATGCATGCATAAAACTACAGAGTGCTATTTTTGTGAGATTATTTTGGAGTCCACTGTTACCTGCCTGTTTAATTATTTTATTCACCTCTTGTATCTTGCCTTTTATACAGGAACAGCACCTGTCTTTTCCTATACACATAGAATTAAAACATAAATATGTTTGTTCTTCTTTGCACTTGTGGATGACTGTCATATATTCAGAAGTCATAACACAATTCTGAGCTAACGAATTGGGTACAGCTGTTTCTAAGTCTTTTCTTCCTGTGAAACACACTCCCTCTTTAAGAAAGATGCCTGAAAGGAAAAACAAATAAAGTAGCCTCCCCCAACAAAAAAACATAACTATTTTTCAGATTTGCTGTAAGGTATGTTTTAAAGTTCAGATCAACCAAAGAATGCTGAAGAGATCTTACAGCACATCAGAATGGTGATCTCTCTGGAGTACCTGACAAAGTGTGCAGAAAACCTTTGCTGGGACCCAAGCTCTGCCAAGGACTTACAGTCTTGCATTTGATGAGACTTTTCAATACACAGCTAATTTAGCTCTTATTCAAGTTCAGTGTATCCTTTCTCACTTTACGAGCTTAGCAAAAAGTCTACTGTGTATTTTCAGTCCACAGTTTTCACAGGCTTATCATTCTGTCAAATCAAAACGGATTTCCTATAGGACGACAAAAGGCATCACTCCTTGATGAAGGTTATTTTGTAAAGGTTTAGCTTTCAAATGAACTTCAGTTCTTTTGGCTACAGACCCCCTGGAAAATAAATGGCTATGAGATTTATTTGTTTTTAATGTAACGATGAAAAAAATGTCCTTTTTCCTACTCATCTCATGTTCAAACGGCTAACTAATTACTGCAGAAAAAAAAAAGTTAAAATAGACAGAATCAGCACTGGATGGATAATTCTAGTCTCTATGGAGAGTGCTTCTGATAGCTGGGCATGAGTGAATATCAGGATTAGTACAGAAACTTCTTTTTCATTGTAGTGGTAGTTGCTATGTCTAATAAATAACAAAAATCTATGGATTTCCATATTTACAAAAAAAAAAAAAATCACTGAAGGTTCCTAGAGTATAGTCTTACACTATATAATGCAGTTTCTGGTGCATACATGGGGAAACTTTTAGTTTTCTTTCAAGATGTTTTCAGACAGCTATGACACTGTGTTCTATCCTGTAAGTTTTTCTTACAGTGCTGGAGAATATTGCTTCACTCCAACTTAGAAGCCAATGTCTATACAGAAGGTAACTAGAATGGAGTGAAATTATCATTTTAGAACAAATGGTTATATGGCAATGAGGAATACTTGGTTTTAAAAAGGCCTGCTGACAAGGAGAAAAATTAAAAATAGTCAAATAAGCTAAACAATACATGTACAATATTCTGCAAAATCAGAAACAAAGCACTAAAAAAATTAGAAGCAGCAAAACATAAGCAAATGCTTATTAATTAAGCAAGATCAATTTTGTGAACAGAATGAGACAGAAATCACAGGGGAAAATAGCTTATATTCATGCAATTACATGCCATCACGTAATCATGTGATCACACATTTAAGAACAAAATTACAATTCCATATATAACAGCATAGAAAATAAAGGTTACATACACAAGTTTAATCTTGCAATTTCTCTTTAGAACTTGACTTTTTAATTTTAATAATGATGATGTGTTGAAAGTATAATTTCCTAGGGTTTTGACAAAGTAAACAGAAAATTTTAATTCCATAGAATTCAGTAGAAAATGCAGATACATGATGCTGACATTTAGAGAGAGTAGATACCTTTGCCTTTGAGCCTGAGTGAGCAAATGATGATATTAATAGATTATCAAACTCTGTGGAACAAGATTAAGTAGATAATGGCACTGGAAGATTATTTCCTTGTAGAGGCTTGCAAAGAGCCACTTCATTGGTTTCGCAAATTTTTCTGACATACTGAGGACTCAAGCATTTAATTTTATCCTATGGGTGGGATGTGCCTAAACAGTCACATTGTCGTATGCTTTCTCTGTCCCCTGCCATATTATATGCACAGCATAAATATATATGGAGATACATGTGGATCATATTTTCTGTCCTTGTTTATTGGTCTTTCTCTTTTACCTTCTCTCTCTCCTTATCATTGTGATGATTCCCACTCTTTTTACTTCACTATGTTCTGTTCCTAGTTCAAAGAGATTTTCAAGGGATTTTCTGATGCCATTGCACTGATTCCCTGTGTGTGTCTGTGCCCTTTGGGAAATGGTATGCAGAGCAATGACGGTACCAGGTTTTACTTGCAGTGCTTTGCACCACAGCTACCCATGAACTGTTTCACCTCTGAATGACTAAATGCACAGCAAAGATTAAACAAACAAACAAACAAACAAACAAAGAAAACAGATTTTGAGACTATAACCACCTGTTTTTCATGTTCCTCTCTTGGACCTCTTTTGCTGAAATTCTCCAAAAATTTCTGTATCAAACAGACAATCAACTTGCAAAATTTCAGACTAACCTGTCAAAGTCTCATACAATTGCATCAGTCAGAGGAAGACAAAAAA
Organism: Ciconia boyciana; assembly: GCF_034638445.1. Lineage (NCBI taxonomy): Eukaryota > Metazoa > Chordata > Aves > Ciconiiformes > Ciconiidae > Ciconia > Ciconia boyciana. The sequence continues at coordinate 48,201,727 of NC_132936.1, forward strand.
AGAAAAAAATTGCCTAATCTTAAGTATTTATACTCCTAAAATAACTTCTTTCTCTTCTAAAGTATTTTTATTTCCTTCCTTTAGAGTTATTTCCTGTATTTGTTTCACACTCCCATCTTTCTTCCTTAGTTATGCACAATTCTTTTTTTTTGCTGGTTTCGGGTTTTTTTGCTTCATATTTCTCCCCACGTCCTGTGTCTTACATGGAAAATGTGATCTCAGTATTTGATTATGAGTTAAACTTCTGCACTTGGGCTGTTCAAACAAATTCCAAATTAGTCAAATGAGACAAAATATCTTCACTGACCTTTAAGCCAAACTGGAAAGAAAGAAAGCAAGATCAGTTTTTCACAGTGTCTCCCTCTGCTGAAAAGTCCTAGACAGCAGTGATAGAGATGAATGAAGATGCTGCTTTTAAGGATGAATCCTTTGTGCTAATTTATGTTAAGACAAAATGTTACATACTGCATAAACAGAAAGGGAAATTACTTTCTTACTGCCAGAGCCTGCCATACCATTTTACATGCACTCAGAGAGGAAGAAGAGACGACTAAAGAAAGCTCTTTCTCCTCATGACTCAACAACAAAATGGCACAGTAAGGGCTTCTAGCCTTTTCAGAGCTGACCCCTTCTCACAGGCAAGCTGCAGCAGTCTAGTTTAGGTGCAGGATGCAGGATTAATGTTTGTCTATTGAATTAAGTGATGCAATATGAATTGTTATTAATAGCTATGAACTATTTCAAAAGCAAATGGCTACAGAACACTCAGGGAAATATTAGAGATTTATTTCCTAGGTTTTCAGAGATAAGTAGTCATTTTGGATGTCTCTTTTTTCCTGTGCTCAAATGGAGTAACACTGAGTGGGAAGTTCTCAATATGTTCTGAAAATCATAGCTTTAAACCAGTTCAAAATAGAGAAAATTAATATTTTCAGTTTTAAGAAAACTGAGATATGAATATGCAGAAAAATTAAAAATAAAAAAGAAAAATGTAATGGCAAAACAAGGATCTCAAATGATTACTAAACAGATTTTTAAAAAAAATTGTATGCCATTTGTGGCGTGCATTTGATGGCTTTACTTCTATTTCTGATGTATCCCGCTGGTCAGTGTGGAGCGTTCTAGGCATGAACAGTTGTTGACCTGTCCTGACATTGTAATTCCTGTTGCCGTTAATACGTACATGTTTTCAACTGGTAAGTTCTTTCATAAAGTAAAACTACCAAGCCAAAAAAAGCCTGAGCCAAAAAAACTCTAAAATTATCTTACTGTTATTCTTGTATGTGCATCAAGATGGGCACAGCAGCCTGAGTAACATAGTTTGATCTATTCAAGCCATGAAAGAATGGTCCCAGCATACACACAGAATGAGGAAGTATTTAATTTGAATTTAGAAACACTTGAGGCACATTAGCAGCATTCTTTACTGCTAAGTGGAAGTCTTGCGTGCCAACTGGCATAGCAGGAGTAATATTCCAACATACTCCCCAGTGCTAACCATTATAATTTTAGACTGTGCCTTTTTGAAGGCTTTAAATTCTGTTCACCTTTCTGTTTCCAGAAAAGATGATTGAAATCCCTTTTCACAAAACAAGATGCTTTGCAAATGACAGCTCTTTTTATATTTTGCTTTGTTTATTGTGTGCATGCCACAAATTGTCAATATGCCTTAGAATAAAAACAGAAAAAAAGATACTCAGACCAAGCATTGAGCTGATGCTAAACTTTTCAAACTAATGACCTGATATCTATGACCTTATGCTTGTCATAAAAATAGTAACTACATGATATAAATATAATGGACCTCTCCTTTACATTTCCTAATAAAATAAAAAAATTCCTTCTTCCTGATTTTGGCTTTCATTGTTACACATTGTATTCAGCATCAGGAAAATAATGGAGAACAAATATAGTCCTTCTGAAATAGAGAATATGTAGATATTCTCTAAGCCACCATTAATAATGAATACAAACCTTATATAAAACAGGAAAGCCATGAAAGACAGAGATTATTTTTGCATTGGATTCCAGTCCACTCACCCAACGAAAGAAGTAGAAAAGGATCTGTGAACAATCTTTACCTGCAGAGTAGATTTCAACCTTGTTGAAGGAGGAGGACAGGCAGGAGCCTAAGGTCATGTGCTTTCCTGGGAACAAGCTATTTGCTGAATTCTTTTCACATATTTTGTAAGAATCTGCATACTGAAGTAGCTATTGATGGGTGCAAATAAATTATTTAACGACTTGTTACGCAGCCTGGATTCAGACTTCTCCTACACATTACAGAACTGTGAGGAAAACCATATTTAAGTATTGGTTCCTCATAAGCTCTTTTGCTGCCCTCAGTCTGCCCCACTGTGCAATCTGATTGCAATGTAAAGTGGCTGTAGAAACATCTGAGAAAACTAGACTACTGAACTGAAGTTTATTTGTAACCATACAGGCTTAACAACACAGAGCTCATCACATTAAAAAGCACACATTAAACTCTGTTAAACTGCAGCTGGCACCCAAATTAGCTTATTTCAAGCCAGTTGTTTCTAGACTTCACTACTGTCACTATTGTGATTTTATACACAGTCAATTGCATAATTCCTGTGGACAGCATTAGTGGCTTCTTTAGTCACGTTAGTGAAGAAAATTATTTGCCTATCCCAAGATTTTCTTTGTTGATTCACAAAAATGCTGGGGTTTTGCTGTATCAAAATGATTACTAAATCAAAATGACTGATCAAACAAGTATTCCTCGTTTATGAAACTTGTTTTGAAGTGCGAGTTAATTTGGTCTAAGTATGATTGTTTCTGCCTTTAAGCAAGGAGATAAAACTAAGGACCTCTTCCAACAGCACCCAGCACTAATTTATAATGTGTAACAACATGGCGGTCCATAAAAGATTATCCTTGAAGGTATGGAAGTGTTCCACCATCAAATGACATGGTATTTATTTGTTTGACTAATGAGGTGAATACGGAATTGCAATCTGCAAGAGGAGTTTTGCTGTTGGGCCTATTGAAACAGTGCCTGAGATAGCAACATCATTGTTCAACAGTGATGGTTTCCTGGCTCAGAGCAGCATTTCTCTGTTTGACCTATACATTTACTCTGTGTTCCCAGTGGCGTATTTCTATTCCCATTGCCCATGTTGCATTGTTTTTATTGGAATTGTCTAAAATCATAGAACATAAAACTTACAAACTATTATAAATTATGACGTTGATTTCATTTTGGCTTTTGTATTTTCCTCAGTTCCCTGTAATTGGTATAGTTACTTGTAGGTCCTTTTGTATAATTAAAAATTTAATTAATAAAAAATGTTGGCTTAGTTTTATCGTCATGTTCTTGCACACTGATACTTTGATGTCCCTTAGACCTCTCTCTGTGGAAGGGCAGCTGTACTAAAGGCACAGCTTTAGCAAAAGTAACATCCAAATATGTGACTGGGCATCAAAATGTTACTACTTCAAATGCAGCTAGAGATTCTCCTCTTTTCTGATCACAGAGGGAATCCAGTGCTTCCAAATGGTCACTTTTGATACCTAAAAAGTTGCCTTTGCTTTTGGTGCCATTACATACTTCTGTGTGATGACCATTAACATTTTCACAGATTAAGAAGAATAAAATGTAATTGGATCCTTAAATCACATAGTGCTTCTGCTGAAGAGGTCTTCCAGCTGATCTCAGATACTTAAGTCTTCAAAATGAATTCTATGAAACAGGCAGCATTTGCTACAAATGCATTGTGGCCGTGGTGTACTAGCAAAACAAACAGGAGAAAACTCCTAAATAGGCTGTGGGGCATTCCTGTGTCTGCTCAAGAAAAATATAGTTCAGAAAGAAAACAGATGTATATTAACAAACATTGCAACTCAACAGAGTGTACCTGATGGTCATTCACCCATAAGTACTGTTCTTTCAGGAATGTTTCATGGGTCAGAACAGGTCATGATATTTTCTCTATAAATGTCAGTTCTGAAAGTTCTTGCACCTGTAAATTGGATCTGAGAATACCCCTGTACAAACAGTCCATATTTCAGAGGGCAGTATGTGTGAATAAAAATGCAGTCACCAGAGTCCAAATGTATGTTTCTGATTGCTGCTCAGGGACTTATCCTTTCCATGAATTTAAACTGACAAGGGTAATTTCACTTTCTCTATAAGGCCAAGCTAGTGATAGTGAGTGGGAAACAGAGCTTCTTTGTGTTTTCTGATACAGAAGCCACTTTGATGACAGTGGTTTTCTGGTTTTGATGGGATTTTTAGTGTTTGAGTCAGTGTGTGACTAGCAAACTAGAAACAATTTGATAATCCAAAACTCAGTCAATGAAAATATGAATGTAGAGGAAATAACTTGTTCATGTATGTGTGTGCATGTGTATATGTGTGTGGTGGGAGTTTGGGGCTGATCCTGCCAAGCACTGCACATTCTGTCTCTATTCCAGCAGAGCACTGAAGCACACACATGGTTAATGGAGGCTGCGCCTTTTGTGATTGAACCCTTAATGCAATACTGTTTCATTTCCAGAGGATTCAGTCTGAACCTGGTTAGATCACATATGCATTTCATTTGGGATTCAGTCCGTTTTCAGATATTTCTCTCAAACCCCATCTCCTTCTTCCCCTCCAAAAAGGAATATGAGACAATATTCAGAAGTCCCTGTATAGTAGTGAAGAAACTATTAATAATTTATGTATGCATTTAACCATTTTAACTTTCAAATTATAGTGTTATTTTATTCTTACATTTCTTCTCTCCCACCATCACTGAAAACAAGAGGCAATTCTGGAACTGCTTAATTATTTTTCTCTTGTCTGTATAGATTTTTTCCCTACACGTATTCCTACCTGGTATTAATAAATTACTCTCTTATATGAAAAATCAATATTGTTGCTTTAACATTTTAATAATTTCAAAATACCTTGAGGGCATTATGCCTCCAAAGCATGTGTATGACTTTCAGTAACCCCTAATGAGTTACTCTTTGCTCATCAAGGTGAAAATATGCCCTGTAGTGTTGCATCTAATTTTCTTTTTCCTTTGTCCTTTTCCTTAGCTAACTGCTTAATAATGAGATGTTAATGAGGCTATGACAGAATATTTAAAATAAAAAAATCAGAAATGATGTTAGCTTAACACTTAAATCAGTCTTTGAGTATCATAATACAGCAAGGCAAGATACGGTGCACTTACAGCAATACTTCTTATAATATTTAGTGTAATTTTAGAACTGTTCATCTGTCATGTTCACCATAGGAAGAAGAAGATTTCTTCAGTCCAGGGTGATTTAAAGTGATTCCAGTATTGGCTGTGCTGCCTTCAGAAAGGAACATTTGACTTCCTTTTTGATAATGTGAAATCTTTAACCTGGGAAATGTCATACTGATTGTTTCTTTCCCAGATATTACCCAGGTGAGGTTTTCCCAGTTCACTTCTAACCATGCTGTCTGCTCACTTTAATGGAATCTTATCAAACAATCTTCATGCTCTCCTGCCCAGCATGTGATCTTCCTTCAGGTTTCCTAAAATGAACACAGAGAAATCCTCTGTGTTTTTTGGCTGGTACCTGTCTCCTGAACTGACATGAGATCAAAACCAACTAATATTTTCACCACTGAGGCAAGGATTAATGGAAGAAAAGTTTAGTGAGCAAAGTGTAGAAGCTATTAACTTTCTGATACTTTTTTATTTTAGATTTATTTGTTCCAACTTCAGATCTGAAGCTAAACTTATATATAGCTGTTCATGTCTAGGCTCAGTCTGTTTTGGATTTTACAATCTGTTACTGATTGTACTACAGTACAGATCTGTACTACAGATACAGACCTATCTGAACTTTTCTTTCACAAGTTCAGATAACATCAGTTAAACCATTTGTGTATTTTCATGATCCCATCTTGGTGCACATGACACTGTGATATACAGATAGGATAGTAATAGCAAGTATGAACACATATATTAGTCTACAGATTACTTTCACCCTTATGTCTGAAGCACTTTCAGCAGCGTGGATATTTTTTACCCAGAGAGTACCAGTTTAGGGTCACTAATTAACTTCTTTTCATAATTTGTTAATAGCTTATAAAAGATTATAATGCAGACCTAAACTAGCTTTGCTAAACTTTTCACAAGATTCCCCTTTTCTCCCCACTCTTTCTCCCATCATTATTTTTAAATGGGAAATAAATAAATTATTTTGATGATGTCCTCTCTATCTAAAGCAAGAAATTCCATACTAGTCAAGATGGGGTTTTTATCCCTAGCTATTTTTTCATGAAGGTATCCCACCACCTCACATGAGTTCAACCAATGAATTTTTATCATTTGTAGGCAAACTTCTTTGGCAACCTTTCTTTCCTAGCCCACAAGCCCAGAAGGATACTGTCTCTACCTTATTTTTCAGTTCTGTTTTCCTTGCACCACTTTGCCCTGTATATTAACACTACGCAACATTTTCTTGAGACTAATCCTTCTAAAAAGATCATTGAGGATGCTGTCTTTTTGCTGTTTCCCAAAGAGTGATCTTATACCTAGATCAAATAAAGGGTTTTCAGTTTCTTTGGCTTGCCACTGACTTGCCGAGTTGCCTGATATTACTTAATTAATCTTGTATAGTCTTGTATTATCCATCAGTAAGACTTGTAAATAACTAGATCTGTATATTTTTCACAAATGCAATAGAAGTCTTGAAATAAAGACCCTGAAAACACCTCAGAAATTCAGATTTAAACAAATTATTTCAGATTTCCCAGTTCAAGACTCCTTAGAGGACATCAATTAACAGAACACAAACAGACAGCAGGTTTTTTGTTTTGTTTTGTTTTGTTTGTGTTTGGTTTTGGTTTTTTTTTTTGGGGGTGGCGGTGCTTGTTTTGTTTTTTACTTTATTTATATTTTTTATTTAAGCTGCCTTTTTTCAGATACCTCATGTTGGAAACTCAAAATAGAATAACTCACTTCTTAGGACTAATGTCCCACACTTCTTGGATTTTTTTTGAAAAAAAAAAGAAAATAAAAGAAAAGATATTTGGAAAAAGGGAAAAAAAAGGAATAAAAGAGGGAGAAAGTGTAGTGAAAACACTTAGAATCCTAACGATACTGATTTCCTCATTTTGAGCTGGAGCTGATTGAATGGCTCAGATAAAAATCACATGCCAAATGTGGAAGCAGACCTTGAGAAATCAGTTTGTCAAGCTATAATACTTTTGTGGTGTTGTTACTGGGTGACATTGTGTGTTAACATTGAAGCTGAAAACATAGTAAAATAGTATCGCACTGTGGCTTAACATTCTAAGACATGGAAATGAAATGCTGGACTGTTTTCCTTAAGTCTATTACAGTTGATAGCTGTATTCATTCTGATTAAGCTAAATTAGAAAATGGAGTACCCTGGCAAGAGGGGAAAGAGAGATAAGTGACCAAAAAGCCAGAGAATTCATCCTTTAAAATTTGATTTGAGATTTGACTTCAAGAATGAAATAGTCTGAGGAGAAAAAAGAAAAAGTAATCAAAATTATTTTGAAAATAGAGAATGAGCCTCTCAAACTCATGTAGCTGAGAAGAACAATGAAAGGAAATGCTTATTATTCTATATTGCTTTCTTTACTTTTATATCATTGCTTTTCTTACAAATAAAGGAGTCCTTCGTATTGCATTGTGTCTATTGCCATATAGAACAGACTACTCAGTGGCTTTTACTACATTTATTAGGTGCTTCCCTAAATGTGACATTTTGTAGAGATTATCCTTTTAGTGGTTTCTTATCATTTGATTCCTGGAACTGTCTTGGTTCTTGGAATTAAATTCAAACACACATACATACACATATTTTTTTATATGTACACATATGTGTGTGCATATATGTTTGTGTGTATATATGCACACATATATATGTATGTATACATGAATGTATATATACATATAGCTTTCCATAAAAGAAGAATTTCTGAAGTACTGTATCTGAGCCTAAGACACTAGATAGCATTGACTAGAGGAATTGACAAGTAGCATTGTAGAGCAGCTCTGGAGCTATGTGTCTTCAGGATGCCCCATCATGCAGATCAGCTTAAAAGGCAGAATAGAGAAGCTCATAAGGGCTTTTAGGTCCTGGCTTTGTTGCATAGAGCTTGCGATCTCTGAGACATCACCTGACCCCCTCAGAGCTCTGCTGCATTGTGGCTCCCAGGCTCTCAGACTGGAGGCTTTAGTAAGACCATCAGGCCCGCTGCATAGAGTCTCAATCCACAGGATCGTGGTAATTTGTCAGTTACCAGAGAATTCGTTCCAAAACTGGGAACACTATAGCCAACCACTTCTAGGGTCAGTGGCTCTAGGGCAGATCCATCATGTAGACTGACCCAGAACAAATCAGTTATGTGAACCTGCGCCAGCTTTTGACAAGCAAAGCTTTTAGGTTTCCTGTTCTGGAAGTAGTCTGGTCGATCTGTCCCAGACCTGCCAAACTCGGCAGCAGTAAACTGATTGCTCTGAAGCAGCCTGGCAGGACTAGAGGATTTGCCTTTGATTTGGCAAAACGTAGTCAAACCTGAGATGAGTCAAACAAAGCATTCAGGCTCAGTGAAACGTTTTTTAATGAAAATATTTCCCTGGGAAATATCTGACCATCTGTACTCAAGTTAATAGAGACAGTTCTCACTAAGGTCATAAATATGAATTACATGCATGTTTCCATTAGCATTATACTCCAATCACAGCGTTTGTAAAAGTTAAGTCAGGGTTTTTACAACGCACATAGTATTTCAGTTTTTGACCAGCAGCTTTCAGCAGTCTGTGTGTTACGTTTCCTTTTTTCATATATATTCTGTATGCATGTTCCCTAAATGGAGCATGCACTGTGCAGCTGTTTAGAATACTGTCAGTATAACTTTTTTCCACAGTATCCAATGCTTCCTTTTCCCTGGTTGTGCCTGAAGGGTGTAGCTGCCTTACAAACCAGAGTATTTCAGGTTACAAGACAACCAGAGACAGTCCAGTTTGTGACTCTTATTATTTATTTGTGTGACTCTTTCTGATGGTTCCTGGAGACCCCAGGTACATCATGGCATCAGAGCACAAGGTTTATGCACACTCCTCTTTATCCTACTTGGATGTGTTCATACATCAGAAGGAATCATCAGATCTGATTAAAGTGCAGATCAGATTGAAATAGGGAAGATGGACCTTGCTATACTAACCTGAAGTTATGGAATACGTTACTAAATATAAAATTATGATCATTAAAAAAGAGATATTAGCTCAAAACTGTGATCCTGAAAACCTCATCTGCTGCACTGACCTTCCTTCTTTGCATATGGTTGTGACGGTGTGCTTCCCCTGCCCCCGACCTTTATCTCCTGTAACCCTGCTTAGGTGATAACCATCAGCGGTGATTGTAATGGATGCATCTGGTCACGATGGCTGCATCAGCTCAAAGTGAATTCAGGAGACAGATAACAACACAATAGCCTAGGGCTATTGTGCAATGCGCACACTGAAGAAACTAAAACCTGTGGTCGGCATGCAAATATGACTATGGGTCAATCATCTTATCCCCATAAATAGGGAGCAGCCCAAGAGCCCTTTGAGCTCTCCTGCACGGCAGCGGGCTGCACGCCAGGATCTCCCCTTGAGCAGGGATGCCTCTCAAGGTTACTCCTCGAGGTTGAGAGATTCCTTGCTGCAACAGATCCTCGGTAAGTGACTAATAGCATGCTAAACTTTGAAATCTTAGCTAAGTGATATAAAGGATTGATTGTGCATATATAATCCTTTAGACATAAACCGTTGACCAAGTCTGGGACTAGGACTGGATCTAGCCGCACCTAGACTCCTCTCTGAGAAGGAGTTTAGAAAGCAAGGGGATCCTTCCGAACCTCATGAATCAACGGGAGGGTCTCCCTGACAGTTTTGTCTGACCCTGTCCTCTATGCAGTAAATAATCAAGCGTACCTCGCCATTGAATCTTGTTAAAACACTGTCGCATTGAACTTTGTTAACTCCCTATTCTGTATCAATAAACTATATTTTTACTTCTCTCTTACGACTGAAGTGCACGCTCACTCCATTCCGCAACAATGGTCAAAAAATCCATCAGTTTTAACTGGACAGCTTGAGTCATTTCTCTTGCCCATGCCTCATTAGGATTCATAAACTCAGTATTTCTCAGTTTATTTCTCATCAAGGCTTTTACTCAAACCTGCTTTGAAATTTCCCTTTCGTATTAGATTGTTCATCTAAAATGTGAGAAAGCTGGGTTGTTTTGGTTTTGGTTGTTTTCGTGGTTTAACCCCAGCTGGCAACTAAGCGCCACGCAGCCGCTCGCTCACTCCCCACAGTGGGATGGGGGACAGAATCAGAAGAGTAAAAGTGGGAAAACTCATGGGTTGAGATCAAGACAGTTTAATAGGTAAAGCAAAAGCCGTGCACACAAGCAAAGCAAAACAAGGAATTCATTCAGCACTTCCCACCAGCAGGCAGGTGTGCAGCCATCTCCAGGAAAGCAGGGCTCCAGCACGCATAACGTCCCCCACTTCCTTCTTCTTCCGCCCCGCTTTATATGCTGAGCATGAAGTCATGTGGTATGGAATATCGCTTTGGTCAGCTGGGGTCAGCTGTCTCAGTCATGACCCCTCCCAACTTCTTGTGCACCCCCAGCCTACTTGCTGGTGGGGCGGTGTGAGAAGCAGAAGAGGCCTTGACTGTGTAAGCACGGCTCAGCAGTAACTAAAACATCAGTGTGTTATCAACATTATTCTCATCCTAAATCCAAAACACAGCACTATACCAGCTACTAGAAAGAAAATTAACTCTATCCCAGCCCAAACCAGGACAGTTGTTTGGTTTTTTTATTTTCTTCTCTAGCAGAAGAAACCTCACATCTATTTCCTAGATAAAAGTGCCTGGTGTGCCCCCCGCCCTCCCCCCTTTATTCTAGGGGAATAAACTTGCCAGGCTAGGGTGAAAATAAGAGGCAACTCTTCTTCTTAGTTGCATAATAAGAATGCTTTTCCCTGAGAATCAGGAGGTCTTGCATTTTCATCCTAGTCCATAAAGGTCATACTTATACTAGTAAACAAAGTGGCCAGGGCATGGAGTTGAGTACATGATGACTGTTTAACCATTAACATACACCTTGAAAGTTTTGGTTCATGACAGCTAACACCTTCCCAGGCTGTGGAAAGTAGTGTGGAGACAACCAAAGGATAAAGTTTTTGAGGAGACCTAAGGCTATTCCTGTCAAGCAGTATGGATGAGGTCTCCTCTCTGAGGGATGGATGACAGTTTAGTCGTAGGAATGTTAGTCCTAGTCCATTCTGTTTACCAGCATAAACATAACCAAAGTATCTGTGTGCCAAAGGAAAGTCAGTGAATGAAATGCGGAGGTAAACCTTGGAAAATATAGCTTTCAGGCTTTCTCACACCTTTCTTGAAGGCTCTTGTCACAAGATTAAAATCTAGCAGACTACTCCTGGATGAATGATATTTGTTACTCTATGTAAAGTGGGAACATTTTCAATGCATATTTGATATGTTCATCCTGGCATCCACAACAAGGGAGATAGAACAGTCATGCTGGGACATGACAAGAGTCATAGACTGTATCTTCTCAAAACAGAGAAGAAGGAATTAAATGCAGTGTACATAGATCCCACTTTAGCATGCACATTTTTGTGGATCCTACTTTAAGATGCCTAACTTCTCTAAGCTCATATAGGGAGCTTAATGTTATGATTCCATCCTTGGGACCAGTGCTTAAATGTTAGGTATTGGATGCTTTAGCTCCTAAATTCCCTTTGAATCTAAGCCAATGAGACTTAGTGTTTCTAAATCCCCACTGAATAATAGTGGGATAGGAGAAGGAGAAAACTGAGTTTTAGTCAGTCTGCCTAAGAATAAATCATAACCCTGAGGATATATTCTTATAATGCCTCTAACGGGAATTCATTGTGACTTTGACAAGGAAGGGAAAGACAGAGAAGTAGAATGCATCAAAGTATTTGAGAAACCTCCAAGGAAACAAATAGAATTAGACTTATTCAGTGTGATTATACATATCCCAAAACCGTCTAAACGTAGACTGGTCTTAAAGCATACATTATGGCCCAGTGGGATAACTTGGAAGAAAACCAAGCTTCAATAATCACACTGCACATATAAAATTTGCATTTAAAGAACATTAATGACTTAAGTGTCAAAATCATAAGAAGAATTTAAAAAATCCTTCTTGGTCAAAAAAAGTAAGTTGTGTTTTTAAAATAGCGTATATAAATGCCTGATGAGATAAAAGAGTTGAACTTGCAAATACAGAATTTCATTAAGAAAAATGTTGAATTCATGTCTTCACTAGACCCTCCCATGCATTTGCAAATTCCAGTTCTGGTGTGAGCTGGATATTCCAGTTACACCACATTCTTGTTTCAAAGGAACAGGATTTCACAACTGGTGATTTAAACACAGGAAATGTTATCCTTAAAGCATTTGTCATTGAATTTCCTTGAATAAGTTTGAACTTCTGTGAAAGGGACCATTCCTTCTGCAGGAAAGAAGACATCTTTAATTCTCAGGATGGTACCAGTCAAGCACAACAGCATTTACTCTGATTGTCTGTTTTGTGGAACAGCACTGCATAAGCCCTCAGCTAGAACCCCTATTCATCCCAGGCACAATCCTTTTCCCTTTCAGGAATCTTCTTGTTCCTCTTTCCAGAAAGCTTTCTTAGCCAGGGAGGTGTTTGCTATTGAGGACTCTCCTTTCTTCCTTCCAGCTGTCTCTAGCTCAGGAAGGTGAATAAACAGGCATTACCTTTATTGCTTAATCTTCTTTGAAAGTCTGTCAGCCAGTTAGGATTGGGGTTTTTGTTTGGTTGGTTGTCTATGTGTACTTTGATACACTGGTAGCCTGAAATTCTGTGCAGCTAGGACTCCTCTGTTCTTACAAGGGAGACCTGGACTCCATTGTTATTGGAACATGTTTTTTGGTTGTTGGTTACTAACACATATCCAGGGCAATACTTCAATTATATTTTGTTACTCTCAACAGATCTCCTCTGGTTCAAGTTATTGCCTCACTGGAGAATTTCAGTTCTACATACCAGTTCTTGTGGAAAACTTTCTTGTGTGTTATCTGTATGAAGACTGTAGGATCAGCTTCTCTGAAGTGTGTGTTTAGGTGATAGTAAAATGATGATAGTAAAATGAAGATGTACTAAAATTAGTGTTATTTTTTTACTAACATTCTCCTTTTGAGGCACAACTGATTCCTTGAAAATGTGTAGTAGCTTCCTCTGTGTTCAGCCCTTATTGTACGGATGATATTAGAGATCAGTGCAAAGAAAATAAAGTAACTCTGACACCATGGAGATTTTATACAAAATTTTTTTCAGAAAAGAAAAGGTAAGCGGTTGGGCATTTCTGCAATGTTCTGTTTCAGTGTTTCCTGAATTAAATATGTCATATTTCCCTTCAATACAACTTACCACTGTGCAATATAAATTATAAAATATGAAGGCTGAAGAAGAAATATTTAAATTGAGGCAATACTTAAAATACTGAACTGGTGTTTCTCAGTCTTTTTATAGCCCATGGTACACTTAAACCAAAATTCACAAGGATCACCTAGCTGTTTTGGGAAAAAAAAAACCCAAACAACCAAACAAAACCCACCCCCCATCCCCACCCCGCCGCCAAATCCAGTGCTGGATTTGTGCCGTCGTGCACAGTATAGCCTCAGTAGTGTTCATTTTAATTTTTCTTAAAAGCCTGAGTTTTGTGAGTGCACAGCAGTAAGCTGTTTTCACCCTTTTCCATTCCATTTGTTTCCTTCAACGTGACAGGGAACATATGGTCAAATACAGTTTTTTTTTTTAAATAAATACATTGCAATGGTTTCATATGCTGCTTCCATGGAACACAGGCTGAGAAACATTATCGTAGTGCATTTTGAAATATTTTGTTTCATTCTCAATTGGAGTGCAAAAACAAATGTTGAAAACCTGTGTGAAATATAAGTTTTCTCTTGAGTCTGTCTGTAAGTGATTTCAAAATGTATTCAGAGGAATCTGGCTGAAAAGATAATCTTTACCATACCGATTATGTCAGTTGTCTGGGAAGAAATGTCTTCTGTATTAGATCTATATTACTACCCATGCATATCCATGAGCACACAATGACATAACTTAAATTTATTTCTACAAATTATGTCCAGAGAACAGCTATTTTATTAATTGCAGCAAGCTGCACTTATCTCTGCAAGGTTGAGCAAATGAACAGCACGGATGCCCTTTGGCAACAAGAATGATAAGTGGCTTGTATGGTCCCTCCAGTACAGATCAAACTGACAAGAAGCAAAAGATGGAAAACATAATGAATCTAGCCCATGTATGTGTTAGATTTTGATGTGCTTGTCTGTACATCAATCAATACAAGAGACTGCACCTCAGAGGAAGAGAAAACTAACAGCTGTCAGGGATGCTACTCTAGGACACTGTAGACCATGCTGCATTCTTTCCTTATATCTGCATAATCAGCTGCAAGGCAAAAAGGGGAAAGATAACAGGTAACTGGGAAGAAATTTTTAGTTCTGTTGAAATTCTTATTTTGTACCTGGTATGCAAAAAACATCAATTATAATTTGTGTATCCATCTATAAGATATGAGTTCGGGACAACAAATTAATGCTCTAGTGATGTATAAGTACTTAGGTTTTTAAATACTTTCTTATTCATACTTAGTATGTTTGTTAGCTCAGCTTTGTTTCTGTAGGTACAGTCCTTTAGGGGCAAAGACAAAGCAGATTACAGCTTTTCTGTAAAGGCAGAGAATTCCTGTAAAAAAGCAAGATTTCGAGCTGGATATTCAGAATCAGAATCATGCAAGTGATTGCTTTCTGTGACCAGACTCTATGCTTTTATGGCAAGTCAATGTCATGATCAGAGGTCATAATGTTGGACGTTAAGATTAACACCTAATTAAATGGCTGTTTTACAAAGCATAGAGGACAGAAAGACACATCTCAAAACCTTCCATTTTAACACTGATTACTGGTTGGGTAACCATACATCTTCCTCAGACAAGATGGATATTGCTGAAATGGCTCACCTGTGCTTAATTAGGAAAAAAAGGAAAAAAAAACACCCCACCCAAAACAAAAAAACAAAACACACTTTAAAAAACCACTTTTGCCTTACATCTCCAAATCATTTCAGAGATCCAAGTCATTTTAGACGGCTTATTAAACAAACTACACATTTCTGTCTCAGCGTACATATCATAATGCTTGAAATATTAGCAGTGCTGTGCATTAGATTAAAATTACATGCTGCATCTGAAGCATTAAACTTTGACAGGACTATGCTGCGTAAGTTAACAAGAAAGCACTCCACAGAGAAGATACTAAAACAGTCTATCAGCTGTGAAAGTAATTATCTTCATATGCATTTATGATGTTTTAAAACAGCAGAAAATTTTATTTTACTCGTACAGCTCTGAAATATAGCTGATTAAAAGACTGAGCTGTAAGTATGAAATTGTATGCTGTCTTTCTAACCCTTTGTACCCAGGCTCTGAGAGAACAAATAACATTCAATACTCCAGGTGAAGGCATTAGTAAAGTCTAGATAAGTTTTGGCATAAAATCGATTAAACTACTCTAATAACATTTATGCTATATAAAAAGCAACACAGCCAAGATGTCTATTAAAGGGAATTTGAAAAAGCTAAGTTCATTAAAAAAATACAAAATATGATGTTTTGAGTCAGTTCATTGATGGTTCAAAGAATCTTTAAAAACTTGAACCCATCTGAAGCTTTAAAACACTAAATTATTTTACCACTACTTGTTGTGGTTATTCTAACCATGCTGCCTTCTTAGCTAAGATGTACTTAGACGTACAAAACCTCTTTTGGTTTCACTCTTCTCTGATGATAAAGAGACTTCAAAGAAGCTGAAAATAGCTTATTTTGTTAAAATCTTCTCCTGCTGGGCTATCTGTTTGCATGAGGATATGTGATAGCCACTTCTTGTCTGTCTCTGACTCATCTAGAAACTCACCCTTCTAATATAATCTTTCTGTGAATGTTAGGAGTAATTACTTGTATTTTCTCACAATTATTTTCCCAAACAGATGCTGTAGTGACATTTACAGCAGATGTTCACTGTGTTTCTTTAAAAAAATTTTTGCATGAATTTTGAGACTAGTATTATTAACAACATATCAGTATAGCACCATTCAGTCAATGCCCATCTACATGCATAGTAAGCTACGCAGGTGTTCTGCTAGGATAGCTTTACTGCTTATAATATGTGAATTAATTCATGTGTCTTTATGTTCTTCCATTTAGACCCAATCTGAAATGCTACATTAATAAATGATCCCTCTGTCTAAGGAGATTCAACTGCTGAGAGACCCTATGAAGCAAAACATGGGTGGTGACTATGGCTTGCTTTCTTCTCTATGGCTTTATTTCTATTTTTCTGAAAGTACTGTTAGGTCTATTTTAAAAAGTGCTGATAGCTAGAAATTATATTCTGTGTGCATGAGAATTCATACATATGCTTATATTCCCCTTTTTGCAAGATCTGAAATTTGTTACTAAACAGGAAAAGAGATACCAACATTCAGCAAATACTGCAAAACTCGTATCCTTCAGTCAACGGCAAACTGTTCTTTAGAAAAAAAAAAGCATATGCAAACTATTATGGTAACTTATAATCACCTTCATTAATCAATTTTTAAACATAGTTACAATGGCTATTTCTTGGCCATTCACCCATTCATAGTTACTCAGACAAGGAGAAGAAAAAAAAAGAAAATATACCTTTATCATTGTCTTAAAGGAAATCCCTCCTGAAGGCCAAAAGACTTCCAGTTTTCTTTATATATACACATCTCTTGCTTACTACATCTGCAGAGACCCTCTGCCCTATGTTGCAATGAAAATTGTGTTCAGAGCTCCTGAAAAGCATTCCTTGATTGTTTCCATAGGGCCCTCTTGTAGGTTCTAATAAATATTTCTTTGCTTTGAGCATAAAAATCACCACAAATAAACAAAAACCACCCACATAACAGGGTGCACACAGTACTGCTGTTAAACCTTTAAGCTTACCCTTGGAAAAAAAAATCAATGCTCTTTTCACAGCCATGCATTTAGCAACTAGGTGTGACATTAAAAAGAGTCCTAGGATTTCTGGTTCCAGAAATCACAGTTTGAGCTACAACAAAGAAATTAATGCAGGATGGAGGATAAATTCTCTGTCATTTTTTAATGATATGCAACCACAGTGAACAAGAGATGTTGTTTTTTCATGCTCGCTGTCTTTCACTCCATGGAATAAATACCATGTCTGCTGCCATTGGAAAGTCAACATTTGCCAGTGGTTACCAACTGTTAGCAACAGTTACAGTAGCTGAAATTATGTCATATTTCCTTTGCTAATAACAAACAACATCATCACCAGTGTTTGTTTTTCTAAGTGCATACCAATTACAAGAGTAATAAAGTGATAGTAAGATGAGACATTACAAATAAAACAATGTGGCAGAGGTTATTCTGAGATATAGTATAGTATGTTGAGAGTTAAATAGTCTGAAAAACAGCAGAGGAATATAATGTTGTGGGAATAAATGAAGGACTATTCTGAACCTAGAGATGCTGAAGTGGTGAGTGAAATGCCAACAAACTTCTTGGGTATAGATAGAAGCCCACTCCAAATTGTTGTTTATTGAAACCTGAAATTTTACTGTAAGCTTTCTACCAAATCCAAGAATTATTTCCACTGATTCAATAAAGAAGCATGTCCCCAGCTAAACTGAAAATGGAAATATGGGACAAATTGGTGTTTTAACCTTAAGGATGCCTTCACAGTTTGAAACACAGAGTAATAGGGAGTTATCATGTAATCAGGAGTTGAGACACAACTATAATAACAGCAGAAGAATTGTCCATAGGGAAAAGTAAAATATCAGATATAAAAGTCTAGTCATATTAGTAAGCATCTTTTTCATTTTCACATTAAAATATCAATACACATTTGCATGCAATTGTTTTTGTTAACATAAACATATTAGAATTTATAGCAAACCTTTCAGTTGCAATATCTCCTGCAGTACATGCTTTGTATTTATATTACTAGTAGAACATATTCTACTGCAGCTGAGTAGAATAAAGTAAAACTAATAGCTAGTTATTGCAGAAAGCTGTATTAAAGATGCTATATAATTTCCATATTGTGTATTATTTTCCATCTTGGGGTTTTACTACATAAATTGTACCATAAACTATCTGTTAAATAATGGATCTTCCTTTCTTTCTGCATCTTTTTTCTGCTTGGTTATGAACAAAACTTTAAGAAAAAAAAAATTCTAGCTCAGGGTATGCTGTATTGTACATTTTAAAGTGCTTGCAAGCTCTGACAGCTGGTACTAACATAAACTATGTTAGGGAGAAAGAAAAAAAGAAGCAATAAAAATAAAAATACTCGAGTTGGTAAAAAAAAAAAATAATTTCTAAACTTAATAAAACTGCATCATTTGTCCCTGTTGCTTCAGTGCTCCCAGGCATAGACTACTTCTTACCTAGTTTCTTTCTGAAGTAGTGACTAAGTGTGGAATTTGTCATTATCAAAAATTTGTTCCTATAATGTATTTTAAAAATAATTTTGATATTTATCTTTTTTTGCATTGTTGTAACAAAATTGTTGAATTCATTTTCTGCTTCTGCAAAACACTGGGCAGCTGGAAATTCATTTCAGTTTGCTAGTATGACATGTATATAATCTCTTTTTAATGTAGCAAAACAGTCACATTCTTCTTAACTTGACTGTCTGCCACTCCAAGGAGCTGTGAAATTAAATTTGTCTTGATTTTTTTTGTATTTATAAATTGAGTATTATATATTTTTAATATTATATTTCAATTGAACAGAATGCAGATAAAGTGAAAAAATAACAGTCAACTGTGATTTAGTGAACAACACAAATATTTAAGCTAATGAATATACATAGAATTTACAATGTTTATTTTACTGGATCAGATAGAAGTGTCTTGGTTGATATTTGGCTGCTTTCAAGAATATCAGTTTAGTAAATTAAACACTTTACGTTAATGATACCACGTGCAGCTCAATTCTTACAGGTGACTATATAAATTGTTATATAATTTGATTTTTTTTCATTCTCTCCATCAAGTCACTGCATTTTAAATTTTCATGTAAGTTTATATACATATAGCTAAGCTTCTGTATCTTGTGTGTGTGTATAACTTTTTTTTCTGACACAGAGATTGATCTTTTTACAAATGGACACAGCTAACAGCAGACTACTAAGGCTATAGATCAAAATGAGAAATTTTGGCAGACTTTTTTTCTGAAGATGACCATTCAATTCAACTTCATTCTTTTCTTTTTTTTGCAATCATCTTTTTATGTTTCAAGGCTGGTTCTTTATCCTGACTGAGCTGGACACCAATATAAGAACTGACCAATGTTATCTTAGTCTGTGCTAATCACCCAAGTCTTTCAACTGAGTTATTTTACATACCATTATATTGCTTTTCCCCTTTGAACTTCTAAGTTTTGTCTTGCACATTCCAAAAACTCTTACCAGGGACAGGAAAAAGGTAATATTTTTATCTTTCTGGTCACCAGTGAAATATAAAAATTTGATTTCATTTGAACACTTAAAAATTTTCAGCCTTTTTTATAAGCCTATTTTATAATTATAAATTATAATTGTATATATTTTATAATTTTTCAGCCTATTTTATAATTTTTATAAATAAAATATATTTATATTTTTATAAATATAAAACCAAAAATTATTGGGGTTGAATGAGGTGCCTTGAAATATGCCATATATTTTAAAATTCTTTTACTCACATTCAGCATTTTTTAAAAGAGGTAATTTTTAAAAAACTAAAAAAAAAAAAAAGTATTTTTTAAATTCTAAAAAAAGGGATTTTTAGAAATAAATAGTTAAACAAAATGTATAAAAATAAAAATCCGATGACTTTTTATTACCTGAATTTGGCATGAATTAATGAATAATTTTTCTCTCTCTAAATTTTTTTTATTTGTTTACTATTATTGGAAACGAGCAAAAAAAAATCACATGGGTTTTATCTTTAGTAAAACAAATTCAGACTCACATTCATGACAGCTGTTTTATTCCACATGACAGTTTTATCTTAGCAAATCACAGAACTCTACACATTTTTCTAGGATTTCCTAGAGGGATTCAGACAGGATATGAGGCCTAGAAGAAAGGTAGGGGAGATGAGTACTGGTATTGTGAATGTCAAGTAGGAGCTGCAGAGGTTGCAGAATTGGGGACTGGATGCCCTTCGGCAATGTGGGGAAAGCTTGTTAGGAAAATATGCAAACTGAAGTGTGGCTAGAGGGACTTGGAGTAAAAACCATGAGAGAGTCGGATTAATTTGGGTAGAGGATAGATTTAGATATTGGGACTGGGTCTAAAAATGTAACACTGTAAAAAGGTATTTTTGACAATGGGAGAATTGTGGTGGAGAATAATGACTAATTAGATGACACAGAACCAGGCAAAATGGAAGGTTGATCTTCAGAAAAACAATAAATCAAGAGAGAAGTAAGGCAGTCTAGAAAAGGATGCAAAAGGGGAAAATGTACTTAATTATATACTTCTTGGGCAAGAGTTGAAGAGATTTGGTAGGAATAATGGTGTTGGGCTTAGAGGGTGAGGCAAGGTGGTATCTGAGAAAGATTTTTAATTTGAAGATAGAAACAAAAGGTGAATATTTATACTCACTGCTCAAGAAAATTGGGAATAGGGTTTGAAGGTGAGGGAATGAACAAAATAAAACAAGACTTGGAACTGGATTAGGGAGATTTGAGAACTGATCCTAATTTATAGTAGGGGAATATGCAGAAGATTCTGTTCATCTAGAAGATTTTTGAGTTTTGTGACTTCTATCAGCAATAGGTGAGAAACAGAATGGCAAAATGCTTAAACGTTATTCATGTTGTAGATAACAATATATTACTGTAGTTAACCTGTTCACTTGGCAACAGTCATTGTAAGAGAGAGGTGTCTTTATAAAACTCGTTTTATTAAAAAAAACTAAATCTAAAGTTAGAAACCACATTAAAAGAACATAATAACATACCGCAAAGTCAAACTTTGAGAAATGTCAGATTATATGCTACCTTGAATGTTAATACAATGATGAAATTGTTATTTGCAAGTAGAATAATATTTTTGCATTTACTTCGTTGCATAGAACAGATGTAGATACAGCAAGAAAGAATGTGTAGTGATGAAGGTTGTCATTGCTACATTACTTTCTTCAAAATCTGGGAAGTATGCAAAGATAAGTAGAGTCCTCATCAGACAGAAGGATACTCTACAAATTCTAAAAGCTATTCTAAAAGCTAATTGGGACAAATTCTGATTTGGTTTGCTTGAGACTTCATGATATATGAAGCAAGTAACCTAACAAAACTCTTTGAAAATGGTCACTCATTTTTAACAATGGTCAAATGTGAGATCTTGCAAAACAATTTGCTGAAGATGCTGTATATTCGCAATAGCAATTAAAAACAAAGGGACATGTGCCTTGAACATATCAATTGCAACACAATGAAAATTACTTAGGCATAAGAGGTTCCAGCTGCCTTCTGCCCAAAATGTATCAGTCTTTCAATCTTAAATCTTCCTCTATTTTGGCTCTCCAGCTATGAAATGAAATTATACTGCTCCCTCACCTCCCAAATATATTTTAAAAAATTCAGATAATGTACTGCTTAGAATAGTCCAGAACAGCCTGGGAGATAATTGATAATCTGTAATCAGAACAGTATTTAAATAATGTCCAGTAAATAGATCCTAAGGCTATACTTTGAACAATAAGCTTAAAACAAAAACAAAATATAAAATATTAACTATCTGGTGGAAGTAAAAAATGTTTATTTTTCTACCAAATGAAGCAAGAGAGTAGAGAAAAATATGGCAACATCAGAAAACATATATAGAAGGGCTCTGAAATAAGGTTATAAAAGCAATTTTAATTTTCAGATTAATTTTTCTTTACTTCACTTTTCAACTTTTAGAATGTTCTTTTACATAGGTATAACAATTATAAAGAGTTGAATGGAATATATGAACCATTTAGAGCAGCTACTTCACCAAATTAACTCTGTGATTTTGATCACTTGCAACTGTGAGAAATCTAATGATACTAAATAAATAAGATAATGTGCCCGGAAAATACGATACATTATTTTAAAATGCACACTACATTTCTCCTTACTTGACCAAATAATCTCATTGCATCTCAGACTTTTTTTTTTTGACTCTTAAAAAAGGATTCTGTTCTGATTCCTAGCGTTAGTACTCCCAGATTGACTGTTTGTGAAAACACTGAGACAGAACAGCTCACTCAGGCAATTTCCATAATGATATTTTCCTTTTCCCATGGGAATGTTAACTTCAAACAGGGGCAGATTGATGAGCATGCCAAGATATGTAGTGCAGTGGAATCACACGTTGAAGAAATCATACAGATGGAAATTATTCAGAGTGTATTATTTCAACTATATATCTGGCTTTGGCTCCAGTCTTACCACAGCTTTTTCATAGCTAAAGAATGAACAGACACCATAAATAAATTTGATGAAAATAAAATCAAGAACAAAGTAAACTCAAAGACTTGTAATTTGTGTGAAAAACAAGTAATAGCTAACATAGAATTTCTGGTTATGTTTCCAAAATGACTCTGATTTACGTCTTATCCTGGAGCACTGGGCTAAGGAAAGTAATCTGCTGAGACAGAAGAGGGGAATATGTGTTTGCCCTAAAATGGAACATACAGTCCTTAAGACAAAAATTGCATCTAAATGTCTGAGGACTGTTATTTGATGTAGTTAATTCATATTCTCCTTACAACTGTGTTATTTTAGAGGTAGATCCTCTATTGATTTACCTGAGACCGAACCCAGTGATTTATGTTGCTAACTTTCCTGACTGAGGTAAGTGCTAAACTGGCCATCAATCTGGATTAGACTGTGGCTTGGGACTGACTTCATTTGATCATTCAGGTATATACTGTCAGGCTAGTTAAACAGGGTCTTCTCTGTTCCTGTAACAGAGAAGCCATTTTAATCTCATAGTATAAAATTCTTACAGAAAGGCATAATGTCTGGAGCAGGAAACTGCAACCGTGAACTGTGAATATATTTATTTACACATATATGTGCCAAGTATAAGGCTAATAATACACAAACTCTACTAGGTTTCCAAAGTCACAGTAGACAAATAACAGGACAATTCACATTCGGCAAAAGGATGGGAAAGACAAGAGGGACCAAAGTGTGGAAAACAAGCAAAGGAGATTTTATGGCCTTGCTAGGTTTGACCTTTTTACTATGTGTATGTACAGTGCCTAGCATAATGGGACCTTGGTCCATGATTCATGCTTTTGGCTTGACAGAAATAGTAAATAAGCCACACATACAGAAGATACAAATTTTCAACAGAAAAAATCTGGAATCAATAGAATAAAGTTAGTCACTGATTTCCTGGGTAAGAAAGAAATACAGTCACTGCATATATATATTTTAGTTAAAGAAATCAGGTCAACATCAGAGTGTGACAAAGTCATTTTATTGCACTGAAGGGTTCAGTTCCCCTGTTTTTAGTTGTATATGATTTCCATCATTTCTTTCTTCTATAAATCTTTTTGTTCCATCTTTTAGTTCATCATGCCTGTGTAGCACTTATCTATCCTCCTCTGAGCACTTGGATACCTATCATCAGGTATCTGTTCTAGCATTATACTTGATACACATCCCAACTGTGACAGCTACATTCTTAAAATCTTCTGATAAGGTCTTATTTTGTCTACCTTGTTTACTTCATTTCAGTTTTGTTTGTTCATTGTCCTTGTCCCTTCGGTGAATTTCAGTTCCACATACTCCTGCAATAAGTCATTCGTCATGTTCATCATGACTGTTGTCTTTACTGTGTTGTCTTTAATTTTTAGCAAATAACTTTTGATATTGATAGTTATCAAATATCCACATATTGAGCAGATGCAACAGTAGCAGGTGAATCTTTTTCTGTCAGCTTCATAATCTTTTTTTTTAAATGAATCTTCCAAAATATTCCTCTTCTTTCTATTTTTTTTTTTCCTACCAATACTTGCTTCCTTCCTTGACTCTCCTGTCCCCTCTGCATTTGTCTTTTTCAAAATGATTTTCATTCTAAATCTGTTACTTTCCTGGTTTAGCTCTGCAGATGCAGTTCTGGCCTGTTGCTCTGCAAGCTCCACTTTATTCTTTCTAGTCTGTGAAAAACTCCATGAAGAACTTTCTTGGAATATGAAACAGACAAATTCCTCTGTAGCTTTTGTGTCATTCTTGTCTTCTTTGTTACAGGTTGATATGACTGTTGCTTTCACACATTTACTGAGTACCTGTTCCTTGTAAATACTATTGAATAGTTTTATGTTGTCTTTGTTGTGGGTTTCTCACCTACATTGCCATTCATAGGCAAGGTTTCTTTCCTAAAAGGAAAAAAAATCAAAATTTTTCCCTGTGTCATTTGCTTTATTTCATTTTGTTCTGTAATACTTCTCCAGGACCCATTTAATTACTATTTTCTGAATGTTGTGTAACTTGGAGATATTTCTCCATAATTCTCCATCATTCTTACTTGTTTGCTGTTATTTGCACACATTTGTTTTTCAAGTAAAACATCTTATTTAGTTCCTCTTATATTACATAACATTTTTCTCTTTATATATTCTTCTGCTTCTTTACTTTCTTTGTTTGCTTACAGATTAGTTTCATACTCCTTAAATCCTCTGTTTTATCTTGGTTCAACCTATTGTGTTCATATCTTCATACTGTTACTACTCAATTGCCTTGTACCCCAAATCTTCCATAAAAACAAAACTAATGTAAAGCTAAAACAGATAAACAATGCTGTTTATCCATGATTACATCAGGGATGTAATGATTTCATAAAAGTCATCTTTGTGTTATCTTTAAGCATGTGACCTTTTCAACTTGGGTTTATCCCAGATCTTAATTTCTACTCCTTTTCTTGTTGGCTGTCAACACGATTCTTGTGATGACAGTGCAAAATTAGAATCTAATCTGATATCAGTTGTAATTATCTTGACACTACACTTTTTAATATAGAAAATCTGCCATGCATAAAACATATAAGATGTCCCTCCTTCGTAAATCAGATTCTATCTAGACCAATTCCTTGGAGAAATTCATAGCTGAAATAATTTATATGGTTGGTTTTTTCTAGTAAAATAAAACACAGCATCCTTTTTTTCCCTTTCATTTTCTTTGCAGTATCGAAATCTGTCTACTGGCCCAGGCCAGATTCCAGTTTCTTTCTTTTTTTTTTTTTTTTTTTTTAATTTTCATTGCAAATTTTTCCATTTTACATGCAGGGTTTTTTCATAATGTATTTTTTATTTCGTCCTACTTTCTGAGAGGTGAATATGACTTCTCTATAATGTAATGGTAACTAAAATGACATATTTCTCATAGAAAAACAGTGATATGGATTTAGGACAAAGAAATTTAATCCTAAATAGACTCCATTTGGAATTCATGGAATTTCATGGAGAATACTAAAAAGAACAGTTACACAAAGGTATTGGAACAACTAATGGGTGAAGCATATTCCATAGAATCTAAAAACAAATTGACTGTGATATTTATTCAGATAAAATTAAAGTAAAATAATTCAAATAATTCAATAATCCCTCTGTACAGATGGCTATGGATTAAGTGATAATTACCTTCTGTATTCTCACTATTTTTAGGTAAAGCTGCTTTTCTGAATCACTACCTTAAAGTCCAGCTTTCACACCTCTATGAGGCTGTCATTCACAACTATCTTCAGAAGTCTGATTTCTATTTTCAAGCTGATCTTTCCTCCTGTCAGGTCTTTCATAACTTTGCTTTAGCAGTGTATTGGGTTTTCATGGCAAGGTTTTGGTAGTGTGGGGGCTGAAGGGGTGGATGCTGTGAGAAGACACCAGGAACTGCCCACATGTCAGACAGAGCCAGTTCCATCCAGCTCCAAAATGGACCCACCATTGGCCATCAGTGATGCTGGTGGCACCTCAGTGATAACATATTAAATAAAAGGTAAAAAATACTGCACAACAGCAGCTGAGAGTGAGGAGTGAGAAAATGTGAGAGAAACAACCCTGCAGACACCTATGTCAGTGAGGAAAGAGCGGGAGGAGGTGCTCCAGGTGCCAGAGCAGACATTGCCTTGCAGCCCATGGAGAACACCATGGTGAAGCAGGTTGTCCCCCTGCAGCCTGTGGAGGACCATGGTGGAACAGATATCCACACTGCAGCTTGTGTAAGACCCCACGCCAGAGCAGGTGGATATGTCCTGAAGGAAGCTGCAGCCTGTAGAGAGCCTGCACCAGACCAGGCTCCTGGCAGGACCTGTGACTCTGTGGAGAGAAGCCCATGCAGGAACAGGTTTTCTGGCAGGACCTGTTGCCTGTGGGGGACCCACACTGGAGCAGACCATTCTTGAATAACTGTACCCTGTGGAAAGGACCCATGCTGGAGCAGTTTTTGGAGAACTGCAGCCCATGGGAAGGACTCACGTTGGAGAAGTTTGCGAAACACTGTCTCCCGTGGGAGGGACCCCACACTGCAGCAGGGGAACAGCGTGAGGAGGTAAGAGTGGCAGAGACAAAATGTTACGAACTAACTGCAACTCCCATTCTCCATCAACCTCTGCTGCTCAGGCAGGGGGGAGGAGATAGAAAAGTCAAGAGTGAAGTTGACCCTGGGATGAGGAGGGGGGTGGTTTTAGTTTTGTTTTTATTTCTTGCTATCATAGTTTATTATTAATTGTCAACAAATTAAACTAATTTTGCTAGTCAAGTCTGTTTTGCCCATGAAGGTAACTGGGGAGTCATGTCCCTGTTCTTATCTCGACCCATGAGTTTTTCCATTGTATTTTCTCCCCCTTTTGAGGAGAGGGAGTGAGAGACAAGCTAGGTAGGCACCTAGTAGCTAGCCAAGGTCAACCCACCACAGGCAGATCCTTCATATTGCTTAAGTCCTTTCTTTTGCACTGGATTCCACAGGTCATCTTCTGTTCTTTGAATTCTGTAATAATAAAACTGGGGATCACTCACTGGGAATAGTAGGAAACTGCTTTTTAAAGTATTTTTTTACACAGCAGACTGAACTTCTGGAGTCTGTTGCCACAGAGGGTTTTGAAGACAGGTAATATCAGAGGGTTGTAAGAGAGATTACACAAATTGGTGGACAGTAGGTCCATAACCAAATAGTTCAGGGAGCAGGCAAGGATATATCTTTAAAAAACCTTTATCCAATGACTGTGGGTGCTTGGAGACTATGAGGGACAACAGACAACAGAGAATGGCCAGAGTCATGTCCTATCCTGAAACAGCACCTTCTACTGCCATTATCAAAGATAGAAAAGTGAGTTAGATAGACCATTATCTACCTCACTGCATTTCTTCTGGTTTTTGACCATTATATTTTCTTACTGAATACAAGACTGAGATCCTTACTTTCTCAAGCCATGGGGCATTTTCAAAGTTTTTGTTACTTGCACATTTTTATTATGTGCAACAAATGATAGAAGAGAATTTACTATTAGTGTAGTAAGTGTTCTAGCAGATTAATCAAAATAGAGAGTTATTTTTTAAGTCCAGTTTAAACTGGTAATTGAACACCTATAGTCCAATTCTCCTAATTATTGCTAATTCCTCTTAATAATACAATTAAAATTCTTATACACTGACTTTCTAGCCTATATTCCTTTACTTGGTGTAATGCCCATCCTGCTTATATGTTGTTATGGCAAGTTATCAGCATCCTTAGTTCTTTGCTGGGACAAGCATTATGTTGACAGTGAGAGTTTCTTCCTCCTCGGTCTTGAGGGTTATTGCTCAGGGTTATTATTATACTTCTCAATCCTGTATTCACTAATGAATTACACACTTTATTCACCTTTGGTCCATGTAGTTTACTTGCACTAAGATTACATAGGCTTGTTAATTCTTTTTTTTTTTTTTTTTTTTTAATATAGTATGCTTTATTTTAGGGTAAGAACCATGCAATTGCAAAAGAAATAAATAAAAATTAAGGTAGCAGCAAGTTAGATAATAATGTGCCTTTAAAAAGCTCAAAATCACACCACAAGCAATAGGCCTGACCGTTCCACCATAACAGCTAGCACAACCTAGGCAATAGTCATCTCATCATAAAGCAAGTTGACTCCATAGCATAATTTTCTTAAATAATTTGAGAATACGTGTAAAATCAAGCTAAAGCATGTTCAAAACCAAACAACTCCAGACAAGTCTTGGCAAATCCTGAGAAACAGTATGGTTAATTATTGTTTTTAAAACCTGAGGCTTGTTACTAACACTTGGCAACATTAAATTGCTTTGGCCACAGGATTTACTAACTTCAAATTACTCATCCAGCTATTTCCTGTCTTAGAGACCTTTCTAATACCTTGCCATACTCTTTTTCCCACTATTAGATTTCTGAACAGAGAAAATTACTAACTTCCCATTGCCTTTCACTTTAGTTGATTGCAGACCATTCTATCATTATTCGTACTAGTTTTAGAACCAAAACCTTATAACAGTGGGAGCTTATTGTTACTAATTGAATCAAACACATTGTTAACACTTCTCAGACAAATGCAATAAGAATATAATCTCAAGCATTAGAAGGTACATCTATTCTTTCACATAAATAAGTTATGTTAGTAAAGTAAAAAAAAAAAGTGGTACTGCTTATATCAATTCTCACTTTTTTTCTTTTTTTTTTTTTGATAAGTCTGATGGTTATAAATTACACTCTTGTGCTGATTTCATCTTGCTTAACTGAAAGCTTGCCTGATCAGTTGGTATTTGTAATGCTCTTTTTCTTTAGATATTTTCCAGAATGGCTACGACAGAAGTATGTTCACATGAACTAACTACAAGTGACTTGTAAGCCATAATGCTTACTTAATTTACATACTTAATCTTATCAATTAATCATACATGCAGCTGAATAATTACCTAAGAGAGCTGTTAGTTTCTGAAATAGTGTGGAAAGAACCACCAGGAGTTGCTTACTTATTTCCCTTCCCTTCTCCTCTCCCCTAATAAATCTCCATAGAGATGGAGTAGAAGTCCCCGCAAAATGTTCCTTATTTTTCCACTTCTTACTGTTAATGTATTACAATGTACAATTCATTGTGAGCCCCTGTCATTCAAACTGCACGTACAATAGTA
Organism: Ciconia boyciana; assembly: GCF_034638445.1. NCBI lineage: Eukaryota > Metazoa > Chordata > Aves > Ciconiiformes > Ciconiidae > Ciconia > Ciconia boyciana. The sequence continues at coordinate 48,231,013 of NC_132936.1, forward strand.
ATGATAACACCTTGCTTTTGTGTAGTGTTTTTCATTAATAGATTTCAAAGTGTTTTGTAAAGAAGGTCAAAATATACTACATGCAAATGCTGTTTTAAACAGCAAAATACATTAACCTGTTCAAAAATAATCTTACACCAAAGCACTTCCAATTTAAGACAATATTCAACACGGAGAGAAGGGCTATCCCCAAAGTATTTACTTGTGCGCTCGGCAATTTATATATTCATTAGTTACTGAAGAGAGACACATTCTATAATTTCTTTTCCCATTGGACTTCAGATTAAGCAATGCCAGTGCTTGCACATTTTTTCATTTTTTCTACGTGCTGCGGAAACAGCTAATCCTGTGAGATGTATCGCTTGAAAAAAAGTTCCTGCCTTTCCAGACAGGGTAGGTTTCCTTCCTGATGTCCTTACAGGAAAAGACCTGAGGGCTTTTTTGTTGTTGTTTTTTAAAGGGGATTAAGAAGCTTTTTTTTTTTTCCTTACTCCCCCAGAAATATTCAGTATAAATTGCAAGTTTGTCTTTGCTTTACAGCAAGCTACAGAAAATTCTGTAGTTTTCTTCTTGCATTTCTAAGGATTTTATGCTTCTACAGTATATGAATTTTGCTGTGTCAGCCTTTCTTCCTTCATAAAATTATTCACTTAGTTGAAAACTGAATTTGATTTATAAGTGCAGCAAATATCAGACAGATGTTTTGTTCATTGACTTTTTGTATCATGTATAAGTGTGCTACTACAGAGTTCATAACCAAGAATGTGTTGGTTGTCAGTCTCAAGGTCAAGATAACATGGAAGAGTAACCTGAGGGATGTTGGGTAGGGATCTGCTGCAGCCTGCCCCCCTAATTGAGAGGGATGAAAAAGGCATTTTACCAATAATCACCAAAGCCTCTCATCTGCAGGTACTTTTCCTCATAGGGGTCTTTGGCTATTCAGAGAACTGAGGAGGAAGAAGATACCTTTATACAGGCAATCCAAGAAGCTGCTAGGCTGTCTTGGTGAGAAATTGAATCTAAATTAAGTAAACTCAAGATTAGTTCTCTCTCTTGCCTAATTTCTATGTGATTTTTTCTTTATTGGTAGTTTGTAAGTGAATTCAAAGTTTGTACATACTACAGACAGGTTTTTCTTTTTCTTTTCTTTTCCATCATCTTTTGTAGGATATTAAGACATTAATTTTAATCTAAAGAATGATATCAAAGTAAAGCTAAAGGACTACTGGGAACTTATTTTTTGTGATAGCTAAATCACACTTAAAATCTTGTTCTGGACAAAAGAGAATAATCTATATTAAACTAAGAACTATATTGTTAATATAATTTTTAAAAGTCTAATAGTCCAGATTATCAAAATAATGTAGAAGAGCAGCAAGAATACAATTGTCTCGTCTCGTCTCGTCTCGTCTCGTCTCGTCTCGTCTCGTCTCGTCTCCTCTCCTCTCCTCTCCTCTCCTCTCCTCTCCTCTCCTCTCCTCTCCTCTCCTCTCCTCTCCTCTCCTCTCCTCTCCTCTCCTCTCCTCTCCTCTCCTCTCCTCTCCTCTCCTCTCCTCTCCTCTCCTCTCCACAAAGCCGCTGCAGGCTATGTGTGTAAAGAGCTGATATTAAGACTTCTGTAATATTCCCAAGCTCAGTGTTTAGATATATTTCTTTTGTAGCTTTAAATTTCATGATTCAAGTATAAATAAATCAGTAAGGTGAATAGGTACAACTTACTTTATAATGTAATTTCTCTTAGGTTTCAAATAGTGTCATGGTGTCTAAATGCCAGACAGAGAAGATGATTTCAGAGTTTGCCAATGTATCTGAGAGTCTGTATCAGTAAATATTAATGTTTCCTGCCAATTACAGATTTGATGATCTGACTGATCTGTATTTTCACCAGAATAAGAGGCATAAAAAAGTAGTTTTCCATTGTCTTTTTGCTTCTGATCAGCTGAAGGTATTAATTTGACTCCTTCCTAAGTAAAATGAAAGGGCTTTCATTTGCAGCTTTCACACTCACGAGGCAGTTATTTTTATTGATCTTCCATTTTTATTGATCACTTTATTCAGGGAAGGGAGAATTAAAGTTGTTTATGTAACTGCTGCACAAGACTTTTCTCTGTAGTTAGCTTTTAGTTCTATCAGGTTTCGGGTGTTTTTTTCACCTACATCTTTTTTTCCAGTGATGGAAAAATATTTTTATTTGACTTTTTAATGCATCAAAAGCAAAATTGCTTTTCACTCTCATCTTTCATACAGTTAAACCACTTACAAATTTCAATGTGGTATGTGCCCTATAATTTTTATACCTATTTGAGCTCCTGAGTATGAATCAAAGGTGCTAACATTTGTTACAATATCCGAGTGCCTTCCAGAAAATATCATTATATGGTAAATTTGCTTTAGTACTTTGGCTATGTTATAGAACTGGGAGACATAACTGACCCCAAACAATATAGTTCTAAGAAAACTCTGGAGATCATATCTTACTTACATATCTTGAACTATTTCAGTTAACATAGAGAAAGGAGTAGTGAAACTGTTTGAGATTTGGCTTGCTAGGAGAAATACAGAAAATGAATATAGCAAGTGTAATTTTATTTGTTTGGTTTTTTCTTAAACTACCTGGACCTCCATTCTGTCCATACAGCTGGGTACCTAGTTTAAAATAGTGCTTGATTTTTTTAAGTCTTTCCATTATTTCATGTTGTCTGGAATATTTAAAAATAACTAGGCTATTAAACTGAAGTCATAAACTCTTACTGTACAGTGTAAATTCCCAAGATTCATCTCTTATGTATTAGCAATCCAATTTTTTCAGAGTTCAGTTCGCTGGTTACTTTATTCTACCATGAACAAACTTAACAGCTTTGTAGCTGGTCTCTCTGTCTTGGTCATCTGTGTAAATCAGCAGTAATATGTAACCTGATTCAACTATTTATCTCTCTAGAGCCATGGAACATTTCCTCTGACTGGGAGTTTTAAATCCTGCTGCTAGTTGTCTGCATTTTGGTTAGCCCTCAAATATAGCTTACCAGTGTCAAAATTCATTTAATGCTTTTGGTAACTTTATCCTTTCCATATTTTGTCTCACAATGAATAATGCAAGTATCTTCTTCATATTTGTGTGTTCAACATGTTTATTTTTAGCAGTTTGCCTTTTGGCCTTGCCTTTATTTATTTACTTATTTATTTTATTTTTTCTATGTCCCTCTCCATCTTTTAGAGCAGGTATGACTGTTCTGATGCAATTAATTTGCACTTTGGTCAGCTCTGAATTGATAAATGGACAACCGGATAATATAAAAATCATTGTAAGTAACCACTAACAAGTCTGAATTTCTTAACCAAAGACTAACATAGTAACAAAAACTTGTTCTTTTACAATTCATGTTTAAAATTTAATTTACTTTTTTTTAAAAAAAATTTATTTGTACTGCTTGCTAAGGTTATAAAATGGGACAAGAGTCCTGTTCCTTTACCTTCACTGTTGCTAGTGGCTTCTAACAGGAGGTCCCTGTGCTGAGGAAAAACTGCAGTCTATGGTGCTAGTACATCTTTTGACAAATTAAGTGGGCTAGGGTAACATGCGTGGCTTTCTAACCTGACATTTTGGTTTTGTTGTACATCACATTTATACAATGTTACATAACATTTGGTACATAACAATAGTAGTGTGCATACCTAAAATGCAACAGAAAAAAAACCCAACTCATCCAACTGGGAGATGTCTTATGACAGCCACACTTCTTCTCTACGGAGATGAATGAAAGCAAGAGAAGCATTCATGATCCACATCATTAATCACGTCACCCAGCTCTCTTGGAGAAGGTGTTCAAACTTCTTCAAAATTAATCAGAGAACCTGCATAGAGTAGGATGACACAGGTAACATTTAGGGAAATGCTGAAGAAAGCTCGCTACTCAGCTTTCAGTGTGACAATCTGTGGCCTCCAGAATATCCCTCCCCATTCTGAAGAATGAAACATTTGAGCTGACTATGTGTGGGATGTGTGAATGTGAAGAATTCAAAGAATGTGAATGTGTGCTATTTATTGGTATAGTTCATTCAATTGTAATACCATCACCTTCAGTGAAAACTCACTGTTAAGACTGCGTTTTTCTTCATCCTCAGTCTCAAGTTCTCATGGTAAGATATTTGTGTGAACAGATCACCCTATCACCTCTTTCAGCATTTGAAACATTTATAATTCTAACAAAGTTGATACTCTCACATCACACTTTCAGAAGTCATCACTGTTTTAAGCTAAATCCAGACCAGAATAAATCGTTATAGTTACTTTGCTGCACAATAGTATATTCTGCTATTTGTCAACAGTGCATAACTCTTAAAGGTAATTATTTTACTGCTAAATCTGAATATGTAAACTGAAATTGCATTAAAAAACTCCATCAAGATGAATACCTTCTGACGTTTTGGATGGATCTTCTGGGTGGGAAGTTCAGGATGAGTGATCTCATTATGAAATTAAGTTCCCTAGATAATAAACTAAATTTTCGAATTTACATTTGCCTTTATTTCTCAATTCTTGTAAAGGTTGAAAGACAGATGATACATTTTATTTTGTTATTTTGCACTGCAGTAGGTACATAAATGAAGAAGTGAGGCAAAGCCTAAGATAGAGTTAATTCCTATTCCTCCAGTCCTTGTGGAGTGATGGGAAGTTAAAATGTGGATCTACTAGAAAAAAACATTAGTTCATTCCACTAAAGAAAAAGAAAAAAAGGTAACCTACTGAAAATTACTGATTCTATCTATAAATATGTCTTAAATTGGAAAAAAAAATAATCCAAATTTCAAATTGGATATCCAGTAAAACTCATCAAAAACTGTTAACTTCATCTCATAGAATAAAGATTACTGAAACATGATCTGCTAGTATACTTTAAACAATGTAAGCACTAAAGAATCAAATTACTATAACAGTTTAAATATAATCCTAGTCCTGAAACCTCTGTTTGTCTATAGACAAACAGAACTGAATTTCACAGTTCAATCTTAGGCAATTTAGAAGAAGTATTAATTTTTTGTAAAATGTAAATAACTTTTCTCATAGTTCTATAGACTTCCTGTCCTTAAGCAAAAAAAAATTCTTATGTAAGTTTCTTTACTTACTATACTCCAAAAAATAATTTTCTAGATTTTAGATATCTTCAGTATTTTGATTTCCTTCATAACTTTCCTTCCATAACTGTTAGTATCTTTATTTCTTACTTTTTGTTGAGGGGAGAGTTTCAGAATCATTGTAACTAACTTTACTTCACATTCCTGAGGGTTTCACTATTTTGAATATATCAGATCTATTTTTTTGTTGTTTTGTACCTTCCTAAGCTAGTCATCAGCTTAAAGATAGCAAAAAAGATTTAAAAAAACAAACAGAACAACAGAAAGAAACCCATGTGTAAGAAGTATGTTAAGGAAAAGCATAGTCTGAATATTAGCAAAGATATCTTGACAATGCAGTGTACTGTAAATTTGAAACAGGATGATACTTTATTGGCAGTAAAGCATAAAAAAGTATACTGTATTTGTCAACATTAAATTGTGGAGAACAGTAGTATTTTTCTGTGTTATGTTGCCAATATTATTTCTCCAAAGAAAAAGTATCCCTGACCTTCATTCTGGGTATTTAGTCCATGCTACCAGTTCATACTACATGATTGACTAGCGGGCTAAACTTTCACTCATTCAGAGATAGAAAGAAGGTACAAAGTCTGGCATTTAGCTGTTTTTCAAATATATTTATTAAAATGATTGTCACATGCTTGTAACATCCTCTGTTATTTTTTAGGTTATAAATTGATCTTGCTTGTTATAGCTCTTCATCTTCTAACTCTGTGCACTCTTGCATTCATGCCTTATTGATTTAGACGTGACTCTAATTTTCTAATATTAATAGCTGTGAGACAGTTTTACACAGATTCTCAGCCAGATTTCTATTTTCAGACCAGATTTCATCTGCTTGATATTTCTGTGGTTTGGGATACAGGATATAATCTTTCTTCTTCTCCTTTACTCATTTTGAAGATATGTCATTGTTTTTCTGAATGATTTCAAGTAGAAGTCTCTTTTACTTTGACTATTACTATCCAGTGTATCCTAGACTGTTTGTTGATCCTTGACTTCGTCTTTTCTCTTACCCACATTTCCATTTTGTAAGGATTTTTTTTCTTGACTTAAGCCATAAAAGCATATCTTAGCATACTTTTAATTGCTTGGTAATCTTGTATGATTGGTTTTCTAGCAAATGTCTTTCTCAAAAGCTGGGATATAACTGCATTGATGCTAAATCACCTCAGCTAAAATGATTATGCCTGCAGGCCCCTACTTTTAGGCAAGTTTTCTAGATTATGTTTTAAAAGCACTTATAAAATGGAACCTTCCCCCACTCCCCAGGAAAACACACTTTTTTTCAAAGTTGCTCCTGTTAAAATGTTCTCTAACTGCTTTAGTTAAAAATTGTGTGACCTTATAATACTGTTTCCTAGTAATTTTCAGAAGTTAAAATCTCTATATTTTAATCCATTAATTGGATCCACCAATGTCTGTTTGTGATGTTATTAAATGTTCTCTAGCCTGTCTCATTGTCAATTGAGCTATAGATTACAAGCTCTCCTGATCTGCTGAACAGGTCAGTTTGCATTTATATTTCAAGTAATTCACATTACTCATGCTTCTAAAAGTGGCAAGTGTCATGATCTTCAAAATTCTAGGGAATAATTCTGATTAAAGGATAGTGTGAAGGGAATAGATCTCTCATCTCAGTGCTACCAATTCCATTTTGAAATGGTGATTAGTTTTTAATATCAAGTTAATCTGAACTTTCCTAAGCTTCAGAACAAAAAGCTGTTCTTAAAATGCCATGTCCTTGACATAAAGATGACTTTTGCTAAGAATTCCAGTGGGATGGTTCTTATAGACAAAATGTTACACACCTGACTCCTCCCTACCAAAATCGAGTAAACTCATATACATGCAGAAATAAAGGAAACTATAAAAAGTTTTGTCTGGTGGCCCCTGGCAGGCTCAGTCATCTGGAAAATGAAAGCCATGTTATGCCTGTTCATAACTATGGTTTCTTACAGGCACAATAGGACATAACAAAATGAACACAGCATCTGTTCCTGTATGCTTAGGTTAAAACTTTTTAAATGTTAAGCAATTAGTTTAAGTTTCTGGGTTGTCTGGAACCAGCATCACTTAGAATTCTGATCAGGGTTATAGCAAACGTTGCAACTAATTTGGAAATTGAGGTTCGAAGATTCAAAAAGAATACTGAATTTTTTTTAATATTACAGTGATCTTCACAATTCAACCATGGTGTCAGTTCAAACTCATCTTTAATTGATAATTTCTATTTCTATGCATAACCATGCTTTTGGAATCATTATGGAAAATTTGAAGTTTCATGCAATTTAAGTAAAACCTATCAGCAAGATTTTAATGGAGAAATTGGCAGACTTATTCTGTTTTATTAACTATACTGAGTAAAAGTCTTTAATTTGAAGAGAGATGTTACATCAGTAACAGATTTTTATAATATATAATGTACTTACAGGCAGGTTCAGGGTAGCAGAATAACATAGCCTGGAGTTCTGTTCTTAAAGACGTTAATGCCTTCAGGTTTGCCTTCACAGAATGTTGCTGGAAAATTTCATTACATTTAAGTATACAGTTATATGTTATATGACGAAAGAACTCTTTCCTTGTTGTTAACATAGACATTGATTCATTCTATGATAATATGAGCAACTGAGTTCATGTACTATGAGGTACATGTTCTAAATCAGAGAGAAGAAAGCAACTTAAAAAGCCTTTCTATCTAGATGTTTTTAGTATGCAAAGTGTTAAAAGCAAAATTTATCAAAAATGGATACGCAAAAAAATCCATAATTCCCAGTGTGTATCTTGTTCTGTTTTAAGAGCAGATTTAACCTATGCCTTGCTCTCTCATAATTCGTTCTATTACATTCACTTTAAAAAGCTCTTTAAATAATAATGCCACAACAAAAACTATATTGAAAAAAATATTATTAAAACTCAGTAAAAGTTATAGGGCAGTCATCCCAACACATAAATATTTACACCTGCTTTGAATATTCAGAAAAAAAGGAAAGCTTTAACAGACTATGCAGTTTAAACAAAATGCAACATAATTTTATTTCAAAATGTCAAAGAATTTCTTTGTTTATCCCCCATTAATTTTAGGGGGGAAGAAGGGAATAAAAAATTCTGCTTATTTTACTAAAATGTAGTGATCAGTATTTTAGCAGTTCACATATGATTCCGTGAGGAGATTCTTATTCATGGTGAAGTGGATATAAAGGCAGGGGGTGAAAACTAGCCTTCCCATTTCATTATTGGGTCTTTTCCCTGTTCTTATAACAGAATTTGTGTGGTTTTGTTTTGTTTCTTTTTTTTTTTTCTTAAATTACTTCTTTAAAAATAGTACCTGGAACAATAAGAGTCCAGTTTCAAATATGTATTGAGTTGCTAATGGTAAAAGAATTATGAATTACTAGGCAAACAAAATGATAGTGGCAGAACTCTGAAAAGAGGATGAATATTAAGCTTCAAAACTTATCTGAATTCCAGAAAACAAATTGCCTTGGACACTCATTTGAAGGACTTAAGGAAACGATTAATTTATTTTCTGTGGTTTCACAAAATCAGAATAATGTAATAATGAAATTTTCACACTATTTTTACCCCAGATTTTATTTCTACAGTTTTGAAAGAGTAGAATATTTAAAAGAAGCATTTTTGTCCACCCATCCCCTTTCTTAAATTCAGTGTGAATATAAATATATTATTCCTGCTTCACCGCTGATGTAAAATCTTTCACACTTAATGAAAGTATATATAAGAAGCCTTCTGCCTCTGCTAGAGATAAATGAAGTTCAAGACTCAAAACACTCAGAGTTTAAATACAAATATGAATATCCTAAAAGCCTTTGAGTCTGTAATACTAGATCTGGAGTTCATGTCAATAGTTTCCTCAGATTTATTTTAAAAGTGTTTATATTTTCTTTTTTTTCCTAAATAAGTTTATTCTTTTGCTATATAAAAAATGGTCCATTGTTCCACTGTCAAGGGTAAAAAATCATACACCGAATACAGTAAATTAATCATAGTTAAGACAATGAATATTTCTGTCCTTCCTGACAGAGGATCATATAGCTTTTTCCTCCCACACAGAGGTGTTGAGAGGCATAACGTATTATTATTTCTAGTTCTTTGAGACTCTTTGATTAAAAGAGCATATAGAATGAAAAGTTTTATTTCATACTTTTTATTGTTTGTTCTTATATTAACTTGCCCTGCTGTTCTTCAGAGTCCACATTCTTACTAACGATCTCTCCAGTATAGAACTCTGCAATTGAAAAATCCTTAGTAGTTTTATTTTGAGATGATGAGACACATGAAATATTTTCCTTTCTTCTTGTGTTTGTATGAGTAATGGGTGAATACCACTGGCATAGACACTAGTATACTGGACATCAAAATTACCATTTTTTCATAGCCTAGAACATATTTGGTGATATGCACCTTTTTTTTCTGTTAACAATTATGTTTATTAACAGCTGTTTTGTTATCTCTGCATGTAAAGAGGAGACTGAAATGGTAGGCATGAACAATGGCTATTAATTTTGGTGAAGTAAATTATATCTGCATAATCTATTGGATAACCTAGTGTTTTTCAAATTTACAAATCATTATTATGAGATGAATTCCTAAGAAATAGTAAGGTACTTCGTTATCTCTCTGTGTGTTTCAGTTTAAAGAGCCGAAATCACCATTATTCGTGTGTACTACTGCTTATCCAAATGATAGTGGTCAGTCAGTCAAAAGCCGAATTGCCATCTGTCACTTTCGACTGGAACAGAAATACCCTATGATTTATCTTTTGCATGTCAAAGGTTCTAAATCCATGATCTTATTGGATGAGTTTTTCATTTTGTTGGGTTTTAGTTTCAAAATGAACATAAAGTAATGCTCTAGTTTTCCTAAATTAGTAGCTAAAAACACCTCAGATTTCAAAAGTTTTGTCCATATATTGGCTGTCAAGGAGCAGCAAGAGCAAGAAAGGGAAGGGGAGCCAGGAGCTGAGGGTGACAACAGAGCTGACAGGGCAAGACATGGTTGCCATTCAATGGAATCTTGGGAAGAAGAGCAGGTCCAGACATGGTAACCAGGATCAGCCACAGTCCAGAGATGGCCAGAAAACTCTGCAGCAATGAGACAGATCCAAAGTCAAGCCAGGAAACCAAATAAGCAGGTAAGGATCAGCAAGGTATGTGGCTAGGCACACACGTTGTGTTGGCACAGGCATATGTAGGTCAGGCAAGGATGAAGGGTGGGAGCTGAAGCTTCAATGTGGTGAAGCTCACAGCATTCCGATCCAAGCACTATGTGAAACTTGAATTTCAACATATCTGTGGGGGCAGTAGAGTGGGGGCAGTGAGAGGGGTTGCAGAGCCTTTTGGTGTACTCAGGGCCCTGACAGCAGCTTCAAAAAATCAGCGTTTGATTTTAAACTATTGACACAGTGGTCTAAAAACTATAGAGGACTTGTTTTAAAAATCTAGGTCCACCCACATAGCCTGTGGAAATGGAAAAGTTTAAGCTGAAGAATAGGTAAGTGTTGTGGTTTAGCCCCAGCCGGCAATTATGTACCACACAGCTGCTTGCTCACCCTCCTCCCCCCCCCCCCCCCGGTGGGATGGGGGAGAGAATCAGAAGAGCAAAAGTAAGAAAACTCGTAGGTTGAGATAAGAACAGTTCAATAATTGGAACAACAACAACAAAATAATAAATTGTAATGAGAAGGAAAACAACAAGAGAGCAAGAGAGGAACAAAACCGAGGGGGAAAAAACAGTGATACAACTGCTCACCACCCGCCAACTGATGCCCAGCCAGTCCCCAAGCAGCAATCACTACCTCCAGGCCAACTCCCACGAATTTATATACTGAACATGATGTCATATGGTATGGAATAGCCCTTTGGTCAGCTTGGATCAACTATCTTGGCTGTGCTCCCTCCCAGTTTCTTGTGTGCCTGGCAGAGCATGGGAAGCTGAAAAGTCCTTGACCAGTGTAAACAACGCTTAGCAACAACTAAAATATCAGCATGTTATCAATATTATTCTCATACTAAAATCCAAAACACAGCACTATACCAGCTACTAGGAAGAAAATTAACTCTCTCCCAGCTGAAACCAGGACAGTATCCACCCCTTATTCTATACCATCTACGTCATGCCCAGGTTCTACCCTTTTTAATACATTCCAATTTAATACATCACCTCCACTTTTCCTGTCTTATATATACACAAAGATATCTTTCCCTTGGTCTGTGGGCCATCCCTCTAAAATGTCTGTTGAGTTCTTTTAGTCCATGACTTTGGGCTTTATCTGTCATAACAGTCTTTCAGGGCAGGAGAGATGGTGTGTGGTGTTGGATTGTTGCATGCTGAAGTTCGTTCTGGTTCCATCACTTTGCTTGGTTTCATCAAAGTTCATTCTTCATTAATCTGGGTGATTCTTACTGTAATACCATTGATATGGTGTATAGTAACCATAGAAGTGATGACATACAGTATTATATAGCAATTAACATCATACCATTCAGTTCATTGGCTATTCTCACCCAAAGTCAAATGCTCTTGAGATGCACAGCAGACTTCCCCATCCTTTTGCATCACCCACCAAGTGCACCCAGGTTCTTGAGCAAAAGCAATCCTATGAATGGGCTTGCCTTTGCCCAAGGCAGGAGTAACCCAGACTGTCTTCCCCAGCATATTTTTTATGTGCACTACAGGGACTTTATCTCCTTCGACAGTGCATAAAAGTTTTGATTGGGCAGGGCCAGCTTGATTGACAGATCCCCTAGTGTTGACCAACCAGGTGGCCTTTGCTAAATGTGTATCCCAATGTTTGAATGTCCCACCACCAATTGCTCTCAGTGTAGTCTTTAACAGCCCATTGTATCACTTGATTTTCCTGGAGGCTGGTGCATGAAAGGGGATGTGATATACCCATTCAATGACATGCTCTTTGGCCCAAGTGTCTATGAGGTTGTTTTGGAAATTAGTCCCTTTGTCCGACTCAAGTCTTTCTGGGGTTCCAAGTTGCCATAAGACTTGCTTTTCAAGGCCCAGGATAGTGTTGCGGACGGTGGCATGGGGTACAGGATATGTTTCCAGCCATCCTGTGGTTGCTTCCACCATTGTAAGCACATGGCACTTGCCTTGGTGGGTTTGTGGGAGTGTGATATAACCAATCTGCCAGGCCTCCCCATATTTATATTTCAGCCATCGTCCTCCATACTACAGAGGCTTTAACTGCATCACTTGCTTCATTGCAGCGCATGTTTCACATTCATGGATAACCTGTGCAATAGTGTCCATGGTCAAGTCCATCCCTCGATCACGAGCCCATCTATATGTTGCATCTTTTCCTTGATGGCCTGAGGTGTCATGGGCCCACTGAGCTATAAATAATTCACCCTTATGTTGCCAGTCCAGATCCGCCTGAGCCACTTCAATCTTAGCAGCCTGATCCACCTGCTGGTTGTGTTGATGTTCTTCTGTGGCCTGACTCTTGGGTACATGAGCATCTACGTGACGTACTTCTACAACCAAGTTCTCTACCCAGACGGCAATATTTTGTCACAATGTGGCAGCCCAGATGGGTTTGCCTGGGCACTGCCAGTTGCTCTGCTTCCATTGCTGTAACCACCCCCACAGGGCATTTGCCACCATCCATGAATCAGTATTGAGACAGAGCACTGGCCACTTTTCTTGTCTAGCAATATCTAAAGCCAGCTGGATGGCCTTCACTTCTGCAAATTGGCACGATTCACCATCTCCTTCAGCAGTTTCTACGACAAGTTTATACTTGTCGTATAGGACTCTATACAGCAGCTTTCCATCTTCGATGTTTTCCTACAATATGACAGGACCCATCAGTGAACAAGGCATATTGCTTCTCATTTTCTGGTGGTTTATTGTACGGTGGGGCCTCCTCAGCACGTGTCACCTCCTCTGGTGATATTCCGAAATCTTTGCCTTCTGGCCGGTCCATAATTACTTCCAAGATCCCTGAGTGACTGGGGTTTCCTATTCGAGCCCATTGTGTGATCAGTGCGACCCACTTACTCCACGTAGCCTCAGTTGCATGATGTGTAGAGAGGACCCTCCCTTTGAACATCCAGCCCAGCACTGGCAGCCGGGGTGCCAAGAGGAGCTGTGCTTCAGTACCAACCACTTCCAAAGCAGCTCAAACCCCTTCATATGCTGCCAATATCTTTTTCTCAGTTGGAGTATAGCAGGTCTCGGATCCTCTATATCCCCAACTCCAAAACCCAAGGGGTCGACCTCGAGTCTCCCCTGGTGCTTTCTGCCAGAGGCTCCAGGTAGAGCCATTCTCCCCAGCTGCAGTGTAGAGCACAGTTTTTACATCTTGTCCTGCCCGGACTGGCCCAAGGGCTACTGCATGAACTATCTCCCATTTAATTTTTTCAAAGGCTTGTTGTTGCTCAGGGCCCCACTTGAAATCGTTCTTCTTCTGCGTCACTTCATAGAGAGGGCTTACAATCAGACTGTAGTTTGGAATATGCATTCTCCAAAAACCCACAATGCCTAAGAAAGCTTGTGCTTCATTTTTGCTAGTTGGTGAAGACATGGCTGTTATTTTCTTAATCCCATCCATTGGGATCTGACAACATCCATCTTGCCATTTTAATCCTAAAAACTGGATCTCCTGTGCAGCTCCCTTGACCTTACTTTGTTTTATGGCAAAGCCGTCTTTCAGGAGGATTTGGACTATTTTCTTCCCTTTCTTAAAAACTTCTTCTGCTGTATTGCCCCACATGATAATGTCATTTATGTATTGCAGATGTTCTGGAGCTTCACCCTGTTCCAGTGCAGTCTGGATCAGTCCATGGCAAATGGTAGGGCTGTGTTTCCACTCCGGGACAATCAATTCCAAGGGTACTGAATGCCCCTCCAAGTGAAAGCAAACTGAGGCCTGCACTCTGCTGCCAAAAGAATTAAGAACAACGCATTAGCAATATCAGTTGTAGCACACCATTTGGATGCTTTTGACTCCAGTTCATATTGAAGTTTCAGAATGTCCGGCACAGCAGCACTCAGTGGTGGCGTGACTTCATTCAAGCTGCGATAGTCTACTGTTAGTCTCCACTCTCCATTAGACTTTCACACTGGCCATATGGGACTGTCAAAAGGTGAATGAGTCTTACTGATCACTCCATGGCTCTCCAGTCAACGAATCAGCTTATGGATGGGAATCGGGGAGTCTTGGTTGGTACGATATTGCCACTGTTGTGGTGGCGATTGGCACCTGTTGTTCTTTGACCCTCAGCAACCCCATAACAGAAGGGTCCTCCAAGAGACCAGGCAAGGTAGACAGCTATTTTATTTCTTCCGTATCCAAGGCAGCTACACCAAAAGCCCACCGCTACCCTTTTGGGTCCTTGAAGTACCCTCTCCTGAGGTAGTCTATGCCAAGGATGCACGGAGCCTCTGGGCCAGTCACAACGGGGTGCTTTTGCCACTCATTCTCAGTTAGGCTCACTTTGGCCTCTGATACAGTTAGCTGTTGGGAACACCCTGTCACTCCAGAAATACAGTTGGGTTCTGCCCCTGTATAGCTTGATGGCATTAGGGTACACTGTGCACCGGTGTCTACTAGGGCCTTATACTCCTATGGGTCTGATGTGCCAGACCATCGAATCCACACGGTCCAGTAAACTCATCCACCTGGCTGGAGGCAGGGCCCCTCTAGTCCTTGTCATAATATTCATTACCCATTTCTCGTACATACGAGTTAGGAGCTCCTTCATTAAGATCAGGCGCAAGATCAGCCCTTTTACTCTGTCTGGGGAACTGTCCACTGGAAACCGGAGCAGCAATTTTCCAGGAAGAACCCCTTTTGTGATTGTTTTTCCTTGCAGCTCATGTACCCGTGCCTCTAGGTTCGAGGTAGCTTTTCCATCCCACTTCCTCATGTCCTCTCCGTGGTCACACAGGTAAAACCATAGGGTACCCCGTGGTGTGTACCCTCTCTATCCTCTCTCTTGAGCAGAGGAATGCTGACTCCTAATAGCTGAGATACTGTTCTGTACAGGTGGAAAGTAGGACCTATCTTCTTTGAGTCGCTGGACCTTCCAGGACAGTTTCTCCACAGCCAAGACAAGGGAGGAAAAGATACTTTCTTCGTATTCCCGGAGCTGGCTAGCTGCTTCATCCACTGTTGGACGCTCTCCATCTTTCCAGTTCAGTATTGCCGATGAGTTGGCACACAAAGATGGTTCATTCTGTACCAACTTCCGCCACATGGGTCGTGTGCACTGGACTTCATCTGGGTCTTTGGGTAACCGCTCATTGTCCAGGTGACCATAAATCACCTCCAGCATGGCTAATTCCCTCAGGTGCTGGATACCTTTCTCCATGGTGGTGAATTTCCCAGGGCAATATATAACATCTTCCTTGAAGGGATATCTTTCCTTCATAGTTGACAGGAGTTGCCTCCAGAGGCTGAGGGCTTGTGCCCCTTTCCCAATCACTTTGTCAATGCCCCCTTCCCTAGAAAGGAATCCCAGCTGTTTGGCTTCCTTACCCTCTAATTCCAGGCTACTGGCCCCGTTATCGCAGCATTGGAGCAGCCAGGTGACAACGTGCTTGCATGGACGACGGCTGAAATCTTTTCGCATATCTCGCAGCTCACTCAGGGATAGGGAACAGGTAGTTTCTGTCTCATCCACAAGTTCTTCCTCTTCCTCTCCTTGTGATGGCCCTGCTCTTTCATCTTCCCCTTGAAACAAGTTGACTTTCGCTTCCAACATTTCTTCTTGTGTATAGGGGCAACTGATACTGACATGAGTTGGTTCCCTGGTTGAACCACATTAATCTGTTGCAGGGGGGCTGGAGTGACTGCAGTGCCTGTCAGAGGTGGGGCTGGAGTGACCGCAGTGCCTGTTGCAGGAGGGGCTGCAGTGACTGCAGTGCCTGTCATGGGGGGGCAGAGTAGCCGCAGTGCCTGTTGCAGGGGGATGGAGTAGCCGCAGTGCCTGTCGCAGGGCGGGGCCGGAGTAGCTGCAGTGCCTGTTATTTTGTCACCAGATCCTTGAGGGTTCTGAATAGTGTTGAACAGGGCTCGGTAGGCATGGGCCAGGACCCAGCACATTGCAGTGATTTGTGTCTCCTTAGAATTAGCAGGGTGACAGCATACTTTTTCCAAGTAGTCTACTAATTTTTCAGGATTCTGCACTTGTTCAGGGGTGAAGTTCCAAAACACTGGAGGTGCCCAACGTCCTAGGAATTTTCCCATGCTATCCCACACACCCTGCCACTCATAACTATCCGGCCTTGGGGCAGATCTCTGGATGATATTCTTAAATTGCCTACTAATCTTAGACAAAACCAAAACAATATTCCCAAGCAATACCAATAGATGTATTTTAACTACCCAAGGATGTTCAAGATACTGAAAATTTATTGTAATGAAGGAGGAAACATTGTAGAAGAAAGTAGCAAAGGTGTCACTTTGTATTTCCTCCATAAAAAACCTCTCAGAGGAAGAAGTATAATTGCTAATTGTCTCCATGAGGTGGTACATGACGTACAGTAATGGTTTCAGTACCTCACTCAGATACCAAAATAAACCCAAGGTCACTGTTTTAATAACAAATCTCGCAGGCAAAACATCACTAATCATAGCAGAGCACAGCAAACTGCAAAAACCAACATGGATCTTTAACATGTACAGCAAAAAAATGAGCATGGTGCAGATCAGGTAAACCAATATCAAGAACAGGTGAATCAATATCATGGCCTGCAACTGTTAATGGATCTAAATTCCTTAATATGCTCTGGTTAATCTGTTATTATCTCAACCCCTTTGAGCCCCACGGTGGGTGCCAAAAAGGACTGTTGTGGTTTAGCCCCAGTCGGCAATTACGTACCACACAGCTGCTCGTTCACCCTCCCCCCCACCCCTGGTGGGATGGGGGAGAGAATCAGAAGAGCAAAAGTAAGAAAACTCGTAGGTTGAGATAAGAACAATTTAATAATTGGAACAACAACAACCACAAAATAATAAATGGTAATGAGAAGGAAAACACCAAGAGAGCCAGAGAGGAACAAAACCAAGGGGAAATAAAACAGTGATACAACTGCTTACCACCCACCAACTGACACCCACCCAGTTCCCGAGCAGTGATCGCTACCCCCTGGCCAACTCCCCCTGGTTTATATACTGAACATGACGTCATATGGTATGGAATAGCCCTTTGGTCAGCTTGGATCAACTATCTTGGCTGTGCCTCCTCCCAGCTTCTTGTGCACCTGGCAGAGAGCATGGGAAGCTGAAAAGTCCTTGACCAGTGTAAACATTACTTAGCAACAACCAAAACATCAGTGTGTTATCACATTATTCCCATACTAAAATCCAAAACACAGCACTATACCAGCTACTAGGAAGAAAATTAACTCTATCCCAGCTGAAACCAGGACAGTAAGTGAACAAAAATAAAACTCTTCAACAATTGCATTAAAGTTTTATATTCAGTTTCTTTTATTTAGTTCTGCTTTATCATTTTGACTTTGATAATGTCTCTGGGCAGCAAGTTTGAATGGGTGAGGGTGCTAGGGAAGGAGCTACAGAGAGGTGATTTGAAATAAGAAGTAATATTGCTGAAGCAGGTTTTTTATAATATCAGCAAGAGGCTAAGAAGAGGACATTGAACACAAATACACCCTGGATCTTTAGGTGTGTTGCAGTCTCTGATCTTGTCCTAAATGCTTATATGCCATTCTTAGTTTTACATGGGTGAATATACTGTTTCCATGATGGGAATAGCTGGAATCATAGATTCTTCTGATGTATAGCTACAGTCTGATTCTGTATCAACCTGCTATGTTTTCCATTAAGAGAAGAACCACCATGGACAGTTGGACTTTGTCAGCCAAACCTGTTCTTGTGTTCATAAGGAAAGTATCGAGAACAAATGGTTTTGGTCTGCTACACAACTGATTTTGGCAGTTTAGCCATGTGTTCCCCAGAACACATGAACAAGTATCGTCCTGGTTTGTATTAGCTAAAGCCTATTGCATCTGAAGTTGTGATATTTGTACACAAAAATTGGACGTTGCTAGCGGAATTAGCTCATGGGTGTAAGACTTTACCCCCCAGCAGCATGTAACACCAGGTATGACTACATCTCCATTTAATAACTAACTTGAAGATAATAAGCTTTAATTTGTTTAAATAAGATTTGATCATATATTTTAATTTATCATAACATATGAACATATGAATCCTAAAGAAAATGTTTTAAGAGCAAAGTACCTTTGTCCGTAGAAATAACAGATGTGTGACAGAATCAGCAGCTGTGCATTCCCAGTTTAAACCAAGTAATTTATACTAAGGAAGATGCTTCTTGGAGTGTTAAATTAAGGTAGAAACATCATGATTGGGTTATGTGGGATTCAAGCATGCATAGAATGGTCACTGGAAAACATGATATGCACAGGCATAGAGAGTAGCATACTTGCCTGATATCAGTACTGATCATAAAATGGAAATAAACTACCTCCATTCTGAGCTGCATTCAGGAGCATTAATGTGCAGCTGGGATGTTACTAATAAGCCTCATTTGCCAGCTCCAGCTGTGGGCAGAGCTGACATGACTACCTGCACTTGGCATAGGTAGACATGCCCAAATTTCCCTTAGTGTGTTAAGTCCTACTTTAGTGGCTCATTGCAGTAAATGGAAAGAAATGCACTGTAAAGCATACTAATGGATTTTGAATGGGATCCTTTCATATCAGTATTTGCAACATTTTAAGTATAAGGATATTGATTTTTTTTTGTTAACAAGAAGAGTGCTGCATGAATTTTTCTGTGGGCTAGCAAATATTGTTCTTTCAGAAGACTAGTTTGCATACAAAATCCAGGCACAATAAAGCAGAAGCTCAGAGAATTTAGGCTTATCTCAAAACCATTTTTTTAATTGTGATTACCTTAATTATTGTAGTCTGAACTGTAGCAGCCAACAAGGCCCAAAGCAAGACTCAGATCCTGGTGCAGTTTTATGCTTAGATAATTGTTCCACTATATGACTTGGAATGAGAGAGGCAGACAAGCCTCAGGAAGGACTATAATGAGATGGAGTGAGTTCTCAGTAAGTATGCTAGGTGTTTCCAAGGGATGTATGGCCTCTTTGTGCTTCCTGGGGTTTCTGCGGGGACAGATGATCTGCACGATCAGAATGAATACGTATTCTGCTTGCCTTCTCATTCCTTACTTCTCCCTTTCTCTCATCTATTTCACTGTTTGCCTTACAGCTCTTTCATCACTGAGCTCCCTGAATATCAAATAATAGCTAAATCTTCAGCTAATATGAAAAGGTTCCTTTGTCTCCAGTGGAACTAAGCTAATTTCCACTAGCTGAAAATGCGGTTCTCCTTTTTATCACCTGATTTATTTTATAACCCTATTTCATATTTGCAAAGAATTCCTCAACTAATACTTTTTTATTATGGAGAAAAACACTTCTACACTGGGGGCATCATTTCCCTGTGGTTCTTTTACAGTGGTTACAAGGCGATACTGAGGACCATGATTATGTCATGCTGGAACACACATTTCACTGAGCATAGATCTGTTGGTGCATTTTGTAGGAGGGGAGGAGTGTGTTTGTTTTTTCTTTTCTGGAGTTCTCTCTTTCTATTTTGGTAAAACAAAGTGAGAAGAAAAGAGAATTTTTAGAATATTCACTTTTTAAATAAAAATTTGGCTAATACAGTCTTGTAAAATACTGTTTTATCATGACACATGATGAGAGAACCAAGGCTTTTGTCTGAATACATTGCTTAATTTCAAGAAAATATGCATTTAGGCATTATCTGGTTTTGGAAGGAAGATGGATACCTTTTTGTCATAAAAAGTTGTGTATGAGTTATGGGTAGTTATGAGGTATCACCCTCTTTATCAGAATGTTGGCTAACAGGTCAATCTTTTAATGAGATAGCTGGTGAAAAAGTAAGAAGAAAAATAATATTATATTTAAAAGACTTTTAATCCTATGCTTTTAAATATAAATAAATACGTATATTATCACTCATCCAAATGATAGTATCCAGGGAGTTCAGACTGATTTTTTTCTCCCAGTTTGCCCCAAGCACTGATGCCCTGTGTTTTTTTTAAAAAAGTCAGATTCCCACTTTTATACAACAGCACAGTGGTTGCAGAATTCACCTAGGAAGTGGAAGACCCAAGGCCCATTCACTCTTCTGCAAAAGTGTTCAAATCCCAAATCTTCGATGATTCAAAACACCTGGACAAAGAGGAGGAAAATCTCTATCCCTGCCTTGAATCCATTCCACAGCTACTAAGGCCAGAAGAAGAAAGTCCTGCTCTGTAGTACACTTTCTGATGGAGTCCTGGCTTTCAGACATTATTACGGGGACAGCTGACATTTTATCTATCATGGAACTACTACTTAAGTTAGAAAAGAATGTTTGAAAATAATTATTTCATAGGAAGGGTTAAGCGTTATCTTTGAAAAAAAGGTTTCAGGAGCATTTAACTTTACCAAAAAAAAAAAAAAAAAAAAAAAGACATAGGCTCATTCGGGCACTATTCTGGACTCTCGATTCAGCAACTGATGCCACAATGCCTAATATTTTGGGGTCTATGTCCATTTTTCAGATCTAACCATAAGCCATCAGACTGAATTTTATACTGTTGCTGAGAGGGTGTAAGATGATCATTTATTTTCTCCTTCAAAGCAAAACTAGTTTTCTACCTTGTCTGAACTGCTAATGAAGATATGAGGCCATTTGTAGAGGTCAGTGTAATGAAAAGAAATGACTTGTTTTAAACACCTTGTTCCATTCTATGGCGGACTTCCAGTGTGATCAGTGATCCCTGGCATTTGGCAGGTTAGGAAATGTTAAGGACAGACAGGAGTTATTTATGTATTACCTGGTGCATCTAAGGTAGAGGTCTGATGCTTTGTAGGCTAGGGAAATTGAGAGAATCACTAATCAACCTTACTGAGGATAGGTAAAGAGAAAGTATGGGTCACACCAAGCTGTCAGCAAGTTCATACAGTCTCACTGACTGCCTCCAAATGATAAAGAGATTTTACTTCATATTATGCTCATGTTTCTTCAATATATGCAGACTGATGAGCTCCCAAACCTAATGCACTCTGAAGAAAGGAAAAATAGTCTCTTCCTGTGATAATGAGCAATCATTGCCCTCTAAACTGAAGTTTTTAAAAAGTTCTTTTTGGTTGATTAGCAAGCTCAGACACAATTTAGAATTGTTTAATCATCAATGTTCCCTTGGTTTAGTGTGACCTGTCTTCTTATTTTCTAGTTCACTGAAATCTAAATCAGCTTAAAGAAGACAAAGGTTTCAGGTATCAAAATACTCAATAAAGTTCAGTAGTTGCTTGTGTTTTCTTTCTAAAGTTTTATATTGAGAGAGGATTTTTTTCCTTCTATTTAGTCAGCCACTAATATAATGAAAAAATAACCAGCATATCAATTTTTTTCTGTGAACTAGCTATGTTTTCAAGGTGGAATTGAATTTGTACATTGTTCTGTTCTGTGAAAACTTAATTTCTTTGTTTGGACATAAGGCTTTTTTTCTTTTCTTTTTTCTTTTCTTTCCTCCCATCTCTAAATGAAATTACTTATGAAATCTAGATATTATTTGATGGCTTTGTTTGTAACCTATCAAACTTGCTGTATGATCTACTGTAACTAGTTTATTTTGTGCAATGTGAAACCACAATAAATTACTAAGTGATTTTATGAAGAGTATTAGTCTGCTCCCAGTCATAGTCACAACCAGTAAAATCTACTGCTTCTGCCTTGAAAAATGTCCATTTCAAAGACAGTGAATTTATTGTGAAAATAAAGGGGGTTTTGGTGGAATATGAGAACAAAAACATTATTTTTGTAATGAGGATAATTTAAAAATTTCTTTCAAAGCAATAACTACCTTTTGTTTCTTTCTTCTACCTCAAATTTTCTTGTTCCTATTGTCTTTAACGCCAGGAAATTAATTTCCTTGAAAATTCCTGTATTGGTTACACCTGAAGAAAATATGTAGCATGTTTTTAAAGTTGGCACTGAATTTGCTTGGGACTAGGCTAAGGTCTAGCTTAGTGGGTTCAGTGTTCCACTGTGCATAGTAGCCACTGGGAAGCAGATATTTGCTTCAGTAGTACTCAGCCCCATGCAGTTGGCTATGACTCCAAAGACCCAGTGTAAAGGCTAGATCCCAGTGTTTTCCAAGATGTCAGCCAGACATTATTTTTTAAAAAAGAAAATAATCAGCTTTTATGCCAATTACTCTATGGACTTTTTTTAATTCGGGAAAGGACCAGGTAGTTTTCAGAATCAGTAACAAACCTCTATTTTGCATATTATCATTTGCTCTCTGAAGCTTTTAATATTCCAACAAGGATGAATCAAACAATGATAAAAAAATTTTGTTTATCCTGTCAAGGGCAAAAACTTCTGTGATCTCATAAAGAAAATGCAGAGCTTGCTTATGGGGAAAACTCACACTGAGGAAAATATTCTGGGCATGTGTGTGACGGTGTGCTTCCCCTGCCCCCGACCTTTATCTCCTGTAACCCTGCTTAGGTGATAACCACCAGCGGTGATTGTAATGGATGCATCTGGTCACGATGGCTGCATCAGCTCAAAGTGAATTCAGGAGACAGATAACAACACAATAGCCTAGGGCTATTGTGCAACGCGCCCACCGAAGAAATTAAAACCTGTGGTCGGCATGTAAATATGACTATGGGTCAATCATCTTATCCCCATAAATAGTGAGCAGCCCAAGAGCCCTTTGAGCTCTCCTGCACGGCAGCGGGCTGCACGCCAGGATCTCCCCTTGAGCAGGGACGCCTCTCAAGGTTACTCCTCGAGGTTGAGAGATTCCTTGCCGCAACAGATCCTCGGTAAGTGACTAATAGCATGCTAAACTTTGAAATCTTAGCTAAGTGATATAAAGGATTGATTGCGCATATATAATCCTTTAGATATAAACCGTTGACCAAGTCTGGGACTAGGACTGGATCTAGCCGCACCTAGACTCCTCTCTGAGAAGGAGTTTAGAAAGCAAGGGGATCCTTCCGAACCTCATGACTCAACGGGAGGGTCTCCCTGACAGTTTTGTCTGACCCTGTCCTCTATGCAGTAAATAATCAAGTGTGCCTCGCCATCGAATCTTGTTAAAACACTGTCGCATTGAACTTTGTTAACTCCCTATTCTGTATCAATAAACTATACTTCTCTCTTACGAGTGAAGTGCACGCTCACTCCTTCCGCGACAAATTGGCGTAGTTGGCAGGATGGCAAGTAGTATCACTGATTATTTACGGAGGCATGGAGTGAATCCAAGTCCCAAATTCTCAGCAGAATGGACTCGTGACAATTGGCATAATTGGGAAGCCATTGAAGAACACCTAAAAGTAACTAGAGGCCACACGAAAGATGGAAAAAGGAAAGGAATTATCTGCAAGATGCTAGGTGCCTGTTTAGAAGCTGCACATCAGGAAAGAGACAACAGAAATAAAAAGGAGCAGGACCTAGAGAAGGAAATAGAAGGTAGAAAGGCAACTGAGTTGTTACTATCTTTTAAAATTGAACAACTGCAGAAACAGTTACAGGAGGAAAAGGAAAAAAGACAAAAGTTGGGAGAAAAGGTCGAGATGATGCTTATACAGGCTCCCCGCCCCCCGACATTGTACAGATTAGGAAACTAATAGTATCCCTGAAGATTGGGATGGAGACATCTGGGGTGATCCCGATGATAGCGAGCCAGAAGACGACGACCCTTTGTTCCCCACAAATCCTCCTGAGTATGAAGCCAGACCCATTGTTAAAACAGAAAGAACTGTGGGTCCTCGGGGTGGTCATCCGCGACATACTACGCGAACCATCCCTGGGATCCGTTGCAATTGACAAATTTGCAAGAGAGATATAGCAGAAAACCAGGTGAAACTGAAACGGAATACTTGTGGCGAGTATGCCTCAGTGGCGGTGACCGAATAATGTTGACTGAGGATGAAGCAAGTGGCTATTGGGGTCCGGGAGTTTTCTTAAATTTAGGACCTGACCCGACAAATACACCTCATTCTATCACCAGCCGAGTAGCTTATTGGGCTGGAGGAATAGACAGCATGGAGCGAGGTGAACCCTCCATAATTCCCATTAAATCTTTAAGTGAGCTCTCTACAGCCATCACAAAAGCCGCCTGTATACAAGCCATGCACAAACGAGGGTCCCATGATGTCCCACTGTCTGCTACAGTAGATTTCGCAATGTTAAAACCACTGATTAGAGGAGCCCCGGCAATTCTTAAATCCCATTTAGTTGCAAAACGAGATGAGATCAAGAAAGACACAGAGCACAATGAGGGACTAGGTGACAACGCTCAAAATGCCCACAAGCAGCTCCCTACCTGGGCAGAACTGATGCACGGCATTGTTAACTACAGCCGTGAGATGGGCTGGGACGATGCACCAGCTGAAAAACAAAACCTGAAGCCCCGGGGAGGAGATCACAAAGTAAGACCCATGAAACAGGGAACAGAAACTAGATCGAAGGGAAACAAATTTAAAAACCCCCAAACGGAATCTCAAGAACAGAGGAATGAGTTGTGGAGGAATGCATTAGCTTTAGGCATTCCCAGAGCTGCGATTCAAGGTCAACCTACTGGCATAATTTTGAGTCTAATTGAAGCATTTCAAAAACGAGATAACGGTGAAAGGAAGGAGCGTATCTCAACTCCTCCTGCGCCACACCCCAGAAGGGGAGACAACCCCTTCCCTCCCCTTAGGGAGGAATTGCAGGGCATGAAGTCAAAAAAACGGTAGTGTCCGGAAGGCAATTGGGCCTGCCTGTCCGGAAAGTGGAGGCTTATCAGTGGATAAGTGATAACGGCCCATACATTTTAATTCCAGTTGGTCCTCAAAGACAATTGGTAAAGTTTTTAATAGATACGGGAGCACAAATTTCACTATTAACACAACAAGACGCCGAGAAGCTGGGTGTACAACCCAGACGGCAAAGAGTTAAAATTACCGGCGTGAACGGAGCGAGTGTTCAGTGCCAAACTGCCAAGGTCAATTTATGGCTCCCGGGCGAGAAGCGCATGTCAGTACTCGCTTTGCAATTAAAGATCACCATGAAAATATTTTAGGTTTCGATGTTTTAAACGGACGAACCTGGCGCCTGCCGAACGGCAGCGCGTGGTCCTTCGGCTCGAACATCGATCCCAACCCCAGCAGAAGCCGGGAGGCTGCAGTGCGGGCACTGCGCGCAGCCCCTGCGCTCCCAGAGTCAAAAATCACTAACGTACCGCAATATCCCATTTCTGCTGCGGCACGAAATGGAATTTCTGAAGTCATAGCTGATTTGGAGAAACGACAAATTATCTCCAGAACGCACTCCCCATATAACTCACCTGTCTGGCCCGTCCGGAAACCAGACGGGAGGTGGCGTTTAACAGTCGATTATCGGCGCCTGAACGCCAATACAGCCCCGCTCACAGCAGCTGTGCCAAACATTGCCAACTTAACAGCTACTTTGCAAGCAGCTGCACACCCATGGATGGCAGCCCTAGATGTAAAAGATATGTTCTTTATGGTTCCCTTAAAGGAGGAGGATAAAGAGAAGTTTGCTTTCACTTGGGAGGGAATACAATACACCTTTAACAGACTCCCACAGGGGTATAAACATTCACCCACGATTGCTCATGCTGCGCTTGCTGAACTTTTACAGACAGTCTTACTCCCCCAAGAAGTGAAACTGTACCAATATATAGATGATATTCTGATTGGAGGAACTTGCCCTGAAAAGGTTGGGAAGCGGCAGCAGCAGTATGGCAAGCACTAAATAAAGCAGAAATTGAGATTCCACCTGGAAAATGTCAGGGACCAAGCAAAGAAGTAAAATTTTTAGGTACTTGGTGGATAGCAGGCAGTGCAGTGATTCCTCCAGATACCTTAAGAAAAATTGAAGAGCTGCAAATGCCCCAATCAAGGAAGGAATTACAACAATTAATGGGAACTTTAGGATATTGGAGGAAACATGTGCCTGGATTTTCTATCATTTCCGTCCCTTATACTCACTCTTAAGGAAAGGCAAACCCTGGGAGTGGAAATTAGAACATAAAGAGGCAGTCAAAACTCTAACTGAAGAGTTAAAAACATATCAGTCACTGGGACCAGTGCACCCCCGCGACCCTATTATAGCTGAATGGGGTTTCGCCGAACATGCTACTTACTGTAACCTGTTCCAAACTGGACCCGATGGGCCAAAAAGACCTTTATTGTTTAGCTCAACTGCATTTAAAGAAACAGAACAACGATACTCTGAATGGGAAAAGGGACTTTTATCTTTAGTCCGAGCAGTTAAACAAGTTGAGAAAATACATCAGGGACAACCTGTGCAAACTAGAGGACCATTTAATTTACTAGAAGCAATCCTAAAGGGGACTGCTCCCCCAGAAGGAGTTGCACAAAAACCCACTGTCCGAAAATGGTATGCCTACCTAACAGGAGTTGCAGAAAATATGCAACTAACTGAAGGACACACTAAGGTTTCCAAATTGCAGATGCCCATAAACACAGACCCTTTAGCTTTACAACAACCTTTTAAACCTTCACCCATTCTGGATGCACCACCCCTCACTGAAGGTACACCAACAGAAAACATTTGGTTTACAGATGCTTCAGCAAGGGTAAATGGTAAATGGCAATATAAGGCTGTTGCATTAGACATTACCACCGGCAAACAAGTAGTAGAAGAAGGTGAAGGCAGTGCACAAGTAGGAGAAATAAGAGCAGTTGTTTTAGCAGCACAGAATGGAGCAAAAATCATATATGTAGACTCCTATGCTGTGTGGGCCGGTGCCACACAGTGGCTCTGTCAATGGGAAACCTTGAATTGGGAAGTAAATAGATCCCCAGTTTGGAGAAACAAAGATTGGCAATTATTACTAGATATAGCCAGGAAAACACCTTTCAAGATGGGATGGGTAAAAGCTCATGCTAAAGATAATCAACCAGCTACAAAGTGGAATCAAAGGTAGATGAGCTAACTAAAATTAGGAAAATCACCTTAAATCCTGAGTGGTATCGACTGGGAGAATGGTTACATCAAAACCTAGGCCACACAGGTAAAGAAGCACTTTACTTTGCTGCACAGAGTAAAGGCTGGCCTATAAATAGAAAAACTTGTGAAACTATTCTTACAGAATGTCCTCAGTGTAGACTGAAATTACAAGCAGATCATCCTGCTAAAGCACCACCTTTACATATCAATGAAGGGGAAAACTTTATGGTCTACATGGCAAATTGATTATATCGGACCATTCAAATCCTCTGCAGGATATCGATACATCCTTACAGGAGTGGAAGTAGTCTCCGGCTTGCTTATGGCGACTAAATGTCGGAAAGCCGATGGGCGAAATACAGTGCGAGGGCTATCATTTTGGTTCTCAAATCTACCTACTCCTGATGTTATCCAGAGTGATAATGGCTCACACTTTTCTTGTAAGGAAGTGCAAGATTGGGCAAAACAAGAGGGAATTAGATGGGTTTTCCACACCCCATACTACCCTCAATCAAATGGGATGGTAGAAAGAGCTAATGGCTTGTTGAAAAGGAGTCTCAAACCACAGGAAGCTCAATGGGATACGAGACTTCCCAAAGTACTCCATCAATTAAACAATCGGTATGGGCCTACTGGAAGCCCTGTAAGCCGAGCATTCTTTGCAAAAACTGAGCTTAGCGCTCCACCTACTAGGAAAAGAGAATATCCAATGACATTACAGCCAGGACAGCCTGTGATGGTTAATTTACCATCTATCGGTACTGTCCCTATGACTTTAACTAAACCTCGTGGCCCACTTGCCTGGGAAGCTACTGATAGCAGTGGTGCAAAACACAGAATTAGTTCACGATGGATTTTTCCTTCTTCTTAATGGGGTAACCTGTTCGGACTCTCCCCACCGAAACAAGTCTCTATTTTCTCTTACAGCACCCCACAAGATGGCAGATGGAAATGCTGTGTTCATGTTACTATTCCAAACCCTAACAATGCTGCTCTTCTTAGCCTGTGGTCAAAGAACCCTAGAATGGCCATGGTCCCAAGCTCGTGTTAAGTACACTGGAAGTATGGGAATACACTCTAGTAAGGGGATTTAAAGCTTTCCACCGTGGTCATGCACGGAACTGAAACATACTTAGAAAATGAATGGAGCTGGGATAAAGATGATAAAGTTCCCCGGCTCCGAGGAACAGCAGGGAAAGAAATTAAAATAGGATGCCGGATGATCAATGGGTCTACCCATGAGAAGGCATCTCAGATTTCTGTGTACAACATTACATCAAAACCAATAGCCAAAGATACTGAAACTTTGCGCCTTTGAAAAACTGGACTGTTGGTACAATTTTACCTTAGTACGACCTGTTTTTGTAGTCTGCCTCTGGGCTCACCATCGTGTGGGATTATCCTTTAAATTTAAAATAGACATTATTAAGCCTAGCACAACATCCCGCCCTGACTGTAAAGGATGAGACAATTCTATCCCCACAGGTTTCTGAAGTTGGACCATATGTGATCAAAATACAGGCCAACAACAAGTGTTATTTAATCCATCATGGTCTCTTAAACGAGTAGAACTACTAATGCAAATTAATATCTCTGCAATCAAACCGACCTGTTCACCATTCCTAGGTACGTCCCTATGCAGGATGGTTAGCATGGTTACATGGGCGAACCCTCACCTCTCCAAGACGAACAAGGAGAGATGTGACCGGTATCATAGGGACAGGATTGGGAGTCTTAAATAGTATCGATGCCGAAGTACTCGTAAACAAACTGAGCACAACAACAAGTGATTTGAACAAATTAGAACACCCATTACGGTCTTCTCTATTAGCATTGGGAACTAACCAATGGCTCTTATCTGATATATTACCTCAGTGGAAAAGAATTAATGAAAGGGACCACCAACTGATTGTGGATGCACTTGGTGTAGCCCAAACCAATGTTTCTCTAGCTCTTAGTTGTATCCAAGCTCAACTGTGGATGCAATCTATGGTACAGCAATTATAAGAGAAGGTGAAGAGGGCACCTTACCCACTGAAATTCGAAAGGTAATTTGGGATAATGCAACTAAATTTGAGAAAGAATTCCAGTCCTGGTGGTATTTAGTCAATTTCACTTATGACCCCATTAGCAATAAGGCCACAGCTTTTGTCTTAACAATTCACAATGCTTCGGTATATACCATATACCCAATCATTGCGCTGGGATTGAATCACAATGGAACTGTACTCTATCCATTAGAACATAGAGTATGGGCCCACCGAAATGGAAACAAATGGCAAACTGTTGATGTTAATGCATGCGTTGTACGGGAACAACAAGGATTTATTTGTGAGAGTAACACCCTCAAAGCCCAAGACATTTGTCTTGACACTGAACAAAATGTTTGTCATTTTGAAATACGACCTGATGAAGCCCCTGAAACTGTACTTGTGTATACTGGAAAAGGATGTGTTTGTATGAGAACCCTTTGTGATGTTATATTTGTAGATAACGTTACTGTAGATACAAGCAATCGCTCAAATATTTGTGTTTGTAACTTTACTAAAATTGTGGGATGTGACTTCAATTATTCAGCTCCTGTTACGTCTTATCAATTGTTACAATCTAACTATACATTGAGTCGAGATTTATTGCCTACCCCCATCGGAATGAATCTTACATTGGTGAAGAAACTACTACAACACGATGACCTGTGTCAACTGCTAGAACGCATACGAAACAATGGACACAAAACTCTGATCACCGTTCATCATGATGCAGAAGAGATACACCATGTCTTGGAAAGAGTAAAGAAGGATGGAGAACACCATTGGTGGGAGACTCTTCTTGGATGGTCACCGACAGCAACGGGAGTGTTTAATCTTATGCTTCACCCAGTTGTTATTTTACTAACTCTAACATTAGTGTGTCTATTGCTTATAATTATATTGTATATAAAGGTTTGGCACATGATAAAACAAATAACCCAACTTCAACCACCCA
The DNA here is from genome assembly GCF_034638445.1 of Ciconia boyciana. Taxonomy (NCBI): domain Eukaryota; kingdom Metazoa; phylum Chordata; class Aves; order Ciconiiformes; family Ciconiidae; genus Ciconia; species Ciconia boyciana. The sequence continues at coordinate 48,261,184 of NC_132936.1, forward strand.
AAACATACAAATTAGCATAACAAATAGCAGTGCTTCACTGTCTACTTACTGTGGATCTATAAGTGCATAAATTATCAATATACTATTTATGGCACAGAGGCAAGAGGTGACCGTACCACCACTCTGTGAGAATAAGATGAATTGACTATAGTCACGGGGTGGAGTGTGACGGTGTGCTTCCCCTGCCCCCGACCTTTATCTCCTGTAACCCTGCTTAGGTGATAACCACCAGCGGTGATTGTAATGGATGCATCTGGTCACGATGGCTGCATCAGCTCAAAGTGAATTCAGGAGACAGATAACAACACAATAGCCTAGGGCTATTGTGCAACGCGCCCACCGAAGAAATTAAAACCTGTGGTCGGCATGTAAATATGACTATGGGTCAATCATCTTATCCCCATAAATAGTGAGCAGCCCAAGAGCCCTTTGAGCTCTCCTGCACGGCAGCGGGCTGCACGCCAGGATGTCCCTTGAGCAGGGACGCCTCTCAAGGTTACTCCTCGAGGTTGAGAGATTCCTTGCCGCAACAGATCCTCGGTAAGTGACTAATAGCATGCTAAACTTTGAAATCTTAGCTAAGTGATATAAAGGATTGATTGCGCATATATAATCCTTTAGATATAAACCGTTGACCAAGTCTGGGACTAGGACTGGATCTAGCCGCACCTAGACTCCTCTCTGAGAAGGAGTTTAGAAAGCAAGGGGATCCTTCCGAACCTCATGACTCAACGGGAGGGTCTCCCTGACAGTTTTGTCTGACCCTGTCCTCTATGCAGTAAATAATCAAGTGTGCCTCGCCATCGAATCTTGTTAAAACACTGTCGCATTGAACTTTGTTAACTCCCTATTCTGTATCAATAAACTATACTTCTCTCTTACGAGTGAAGTGCACGCTCACTCCTTCCGCGACAATGTGAAAAGCTTGTAGGGTAGGGAAGGGTTAGAGCTTCCCACAGAAAGGTTTGGGGGACGATTGCATGGAATCCTGCATTTTTCTTTTTTCTGACTGAATATCCTCTTAAGGCTTTTTGGAAAGGTTTAGTAGATGTATGAAAAATGTTTATTCAAAATGAAGGTAGGCCAGAAGATTTGAAGCAAGGAAAGGGGACCATTGACTCCCAGCATTACTCATTGACCCCTTCTAAAATCATTCGTGAAAGTGACAAAAAGTTCTTTAAAAGTTGTATAAAAAAAAATCCCCCACAAAAAATTTCTTCTGTTCCTGAAGAATAAGTTTGGCTGTCACACAGGTGCTGATTCTAATTCCTTGGCTAAAAACCATACCTTCACATTCATCAGCTCCCTCAGGGCTTCTCCTAGATGATGGCTAGAGGCAAGTGGGAGGAAATCTGAAGATCCCTGACTGAGATTATCCTGTTAGGGTTATTGACTGTGTTTCTGTTCATGATGCATTGTGTGCAGCAATTTTTATTGCCTAACAAAGCATCCACTACTAGTATTTGGGGGATTTACATTTATATCCCAAAGCCTTCAGCTGAAATGCAAGAGAGCTTTTGACTTGAAGCTGCCTGTTCACGCTGGCTGTATATAAAATGCAGTATAATCATGCAAAATCTATGTTTCTAGTAATCACCTTTCAGGGTACTGTAAAAATGGTGAAGAAGCTTTAGGACAGCAGTACATCAGTTCACTAATTAATACAAAGTCCACCTTACAATTTACAGGATACAAAATTATCTGATAAGGAGCTAGTCCTCTCCCCTTTTCTTCATCTCTTAACATAGATCAAATCTCATTAATGCTTTCAACAGCCACCATAAATTTAAGGACGTGAAATATATTTGCAGTTTGTTCGGTTGTATTCTTTATGTATTCAGGTTGGAAACAGTAAAAACTGCCTATCAGTAGTTGTATTAATGTTAGGCATATTAATAAGATTGTCAGCTATAAAACCTTTTATTGTTTGTTGTTATATTGACCGTGTGCACATAAATGATCAGAATTGAATTTTCCCCAGAAGTTTTTTACAAGAATAGGTCAGCAAAGTAAGGGCTAGTAATGTTTTGAACCTTTTAATACAATATGTGCTGGGTTCGCTAGGAAGAAAAAGCAGCACACTCCTCACCAGGGAGCTGTATCCCTTTAAAAAGCTTTAGTAACCTTGAATATTTGTTTGGCTTTTTCTTTAGGCCTGAGAACAAATGGTTACCCTAAACTTCTAACCTTCCCTATAAAAATGAAATAAACCACAAAGTGTTTGGAGTGTTGCTTTTTATTAGTTCTAATTAGTTCTAAGCTAATTAGCAGGCTTGTTGAAAATATGGCCTAGAGCTGTAAAATTTCAACATTGCATCCACTTGTTTATTCAGCATCCTCAACATTGATAAACATATAAGGGCAAAATTTGCTAAACTAAGCTGTTCTTTAACCATATTTGTCATTGAATGTATGATACTACTTGGAAAACAGTTTTCTAAGTCTTTCTTTGCTTTCATTCAAAAGCCTCTTAAAAGTAAATTTTAACCTAAAAAAGTGTAGCTTTAAAAAAACTGAATTAATATAGTCATTAGTACATGTACTCACCCAGCAAAGAAATAATAAAACTTTGTTATTTTTGCATTTGGAGTTAAGAACTGCTGTATCAAATTATAGCATTGGTCAATCTGCTGTAGAGAAAGTAGCTATGTAGTGAAAAATTTTCAGATAACCTTTTGATGGAGAAAATGCCTTACAAATCTTCAGGCATTAGAGACTGCCTAATCAGATGATGTTTTATCTCTCTGGATTATTTTTCTTAATTTTTGTAATTCTGCATGATTTTGTTGTTCTTTCTCATTGCTCAATCTTCCTTTTTTAATTTTTCTGTGAGGTAACTTTTGGTATCATGTTAAATTTGGTTGAGTTACGGATTATGCCTCTGATCTTTATTTGTGAGACAAGCAATACAGTCTTGTACATGTAGGTTAATAATTATGGTCATAGTTGTTTGGATTAAAAAGAAAGAATCCCTACATTTTTTTAAGCTAATATGAAGAAAAATTCATAATCATATAAAATAGACAAGTGACTTAATTACAGTTGATAAAGAGACTGAGACTTTTGCTATCATTGCATTAATGTTATTCAGATATTCATGGTACATTAGCAACACTCATTATCACACAAATCTACTATAAATTCTAATGCATACGTACAGTTTGAAGTTTGTTAATCACATAATAAAAATATTTCCTAATAATGCTTGACAGAACTATATTATTAATGTCTGTTTGTATTAACTACACCGAAACAATGAAAAGCAGGTGCAAGATCTCTATACAACAGAAAAAATGTGTAGGCAGATAGCATAGCATTGACACAACATTTCTGTTTAAGCAAAACAAGTATTGCTTTTGATAAAAATATCATAAAGCTTTTAAATCATTGATCCAAAACATTTTTAGCAATTCTATTTCTGTCTCAGAGTCGTTAATAAATTTTTACTTACAGAGCAACTGCTTCTTAGTGAGGTTGAAAGGTAGTTCTAAATCACACAGGATGTTTGTGTCAGAGCTGGAAACAGAATTTAGATTCCTTAGGTACAAGGAATCATTTTCCTTAGGTACAAGCCAAATTTTATTCAGCGGTATGGATATATTTTCCTATATCATTACATTATATGCAACATAAAAAAGAGCAAAGAAATCAGCAGCCATCAATACAGAAGTGTATCTGTGTTTAGCTTTAGTGTTTGGGTCAGTGTCACTTCTTCCATTGGAATAGAGTCATTATACTCAGCTATTAGCTTCCTTTCTAATTACTCCAGTGATAAGTCACTTCTATTTTCAAAGGCAAACTTCTAAAAAGAATACAATTCTGTAATAAAACAGCATAGTGTGCCCTGGGAGGGAATCTGAACCAGTATTTATGGTTTAATTGAGGCTTAGTGTACCCAGATTTTATCTACAGCTCTACTGTTGACTCTGACTTTCAGCATGTTACTTCAACTTTTTATGCTGTATTTAACCCACATTTAAAATAATACTAGTGATGATTACCTTCTTAACTAAGTGTTTTGAACTCTTAGGAAGGAAAACTGCTAAATATTATTATTGGCATGCTAATTAATTTATAATAGTGTTACCACAGGCACAGCTTGATTAAAAATCTGATTCTGCAAAGACCCCAAATGTAGCCTAAGATCCCAAGTAGGTAGCATAGAAAACAGTCAATCATCTCACATAAAATAGGAAATGTGAAAGTATTATGATATCCAAGAATGAGTTTAATTTGGTCAGCTCCAGCTCCCAGCTGATTATACATTTGATACAGTATTTCAATACTGTATTTTTTAATCCTGCTTCATTCTTGTTTTCCTTCTCTCCCTGACCTCTCCATCTAGTATGTCTGACCTCTCCATCAAGTATGTCTGAACATGAAAAGTGTACTTCAGTCTTCTCTCTACTTACACATTCTTCTGAGATGTGCAAGATATGGCTTTATAGCCTGGGTATAGCACAGATCTTATGACTCCTACTTTCTGAATGACTGTGTGGTGTGATAACATCATCACCTTTGACTGATGAGACAGAAAAAAGAAAGTGCCTGCTGAAAAGAACGTATGTTATTGTAGGGAGCAATCCTGCCAGCATGGGCTGAACCTTTCTGAAATCTTTCTTGTGGGTATCAACAGACCATAAGCAGGAGCTAGGCTTTCAGGTGGTTAATCAGTATTGGGCATGCAGAAATATGTTACTGCAGACGTCAGGCAGACCTTTGTTTCAACCTTAAGCAATAATTGAGCAATATTTTTTTGAATTACAGTTTTGGACAAAGCATTTACAGTCTACCCAAATTCTTTTGGGTGCCAAAGACCAGAAGCAGAAGAATACACCTACCTGAGCATTGACCCACACATTTAATCTCAGTGTAAGTCAATGTTATCATTCAAATATGTGTGCTTAACACCTCCTCTTGGCTAAGTGCATCACCATACTTCTTGTAGTACCATTCAGACACATTTAATTCTTCTGTTGAACTCTATAGAGAACCTGAACACCTAGTTCTATGGCTAATATTCTTCTATTGGGCCCAAATAGCTATTACATTTTTTACAGGGGTATGTCATAGAGTTACTTTTTTTCATGGGCATGACACTCCATTATTGGGTCTAGTCTGAGGTTCCAAGAATTTTTTGAACTAAGGTCTGGAAACATGACTTCTAGGAATGAGTGAAGAACTTGATTGACTGAATCACTTAAGAAAGCCCAGGTTCATCACAGAACATGTATTTAGGAAGCATTAAAGGTCCCTTTTAAGCCAATGGATATTTCCAGTTAATCGCTGTGCAGCAATTTTACTTTGGTAAAATGTTCCAGGCACAGAAGTATGGGAATTTTATGTGATATGGCTGTCAGAAATAAATACCTAAAGCCTATATTTGAGTATGACAGAATTTTCTTTTCCATGACATTATTTGATTTTCTTAGAACATTTACTTTTGTTCAGACCTTGCTTTTTCTGCTCTGCAAAGTGACATTTCCTTGATTTATTTTATTATCACATTTTCAAGAGCTATCAAGCAGTTCAATGATTACATTAATTTTTCATAACCCCACTTTCACTTTCAAACGTATTGCTTGTCAACATAATTACTTTTTATAATCAAATGAAAATATTTACATGTACTTTAAGAATCACCTGTATCGCAACCTAATTTACTTTTTAAAATTTAAATCTAATCACAAATTGCATTTCTGAAATTATAGATGTCACATTTTTATTTATTTAAGTGACAGAATTGAATGTAAGGATATTAGAGAGTTAACACACTTTAAACCAATGCAGGTAATGTGCAAATTGGAAATAAAAAGAACAAACAGGTGTTCAGAATTTTAATTAGCAAAAATATCAAGATAAATAATGCCAATTTTTAGATATTCAATGCAAGCAAAAAAATTGAATTTCCTCTAAAATACAAGGGGAAAGGAGAGTTTTTAAAGAGAAGAAAATGTAAAGGTTATTCCATATGGTAAAATTATCAGGTTCCAATTAACTTTGCTAATTCAAATAACTTTGCAAATAGGGTGTGGATGGCTGTGGTGGATTGACCTTGTCTGTCTGCAGGGTGCCCACGAAGCTGCTCTATCCCTCTCCTCAGAAGGACAGAAGGAGAAAATATGATGGAAAAGCTCGTGGGTTGAGATAAGGACAGGGATATCACTCACCAATTAATTACATGGGTAAAACAGACTCAACTAGGGAAAAATTGAATTTATTGCCATTTAATAACAGAGTACGATAGTGAGAAATAAAACCAAAACTAAAACCACCTTCCCTCCACCCCTCCTCTTCCTCCCAGGCTCCACTTCACTCCTGACTCTTTGACCTCCTCCCCACTGAGCAGCACAGGGGAGATGAGGAATGGGGGTTGTGATTAGTCCATAACACTTCATCTCTGCTGCTCCTTCCTGCTCATGCTGTTCCTTTGCTCCAGCGTAGGGTCTCTCCCATGGGATACAGTCCTTCATGAACTTCTCCAATGTGGGCCCTTTCCACAGGCTGCAGTTCTTCAAGAGCTGCTCCAGCATGAGTCCTTTCAATGTGTACAGTCCTTCAGGAACAGACTGCTCCAGCATGGGGCCCTCATGGGCCACAGGTCTTTCCAGAAAACCTGCTCCTGCGAGGGGTCCTCTCCATGGGCTGCGGTTCCTGTCAGCAGCCTGCTCCATCGTGGGGTCCTCCATGGGCTGCAGGTGGATATCTGCTCCACTGTGGTCCTCTACAGGCTGCATGGGGACAACCTCTGTCACCATGATCTTCTCCACAGGCCGCAGGGGAATCTCTGCTCTGGTGCCTGGAGCACATCCTCCCCTTCCTCCTTCACTGACATTGGTGTCTGCAGGGTTGTTTCTCTCACATTTTCTCACTTCTCTCTCACAGCTGCTGTGTGGCATTTTTTACCCTTTCCTAAATACAAATGATGAATGGATGAATGGATTGAGAGCAGCCCTGAAGAGAAGCAGTTGGAGATACTAGTGAATGAAAATTGGACATGAGCCAGTAACGTGCACTTGCAGCCCAGAAAGACAATCATATGCTAGGCTGCATAAAAAGAAGTGTGGCCAGCAGGTCGAGGGAGGTGATTCTCCCCCTCTACTCCATGCTCATGAGAACCCACCTGGAGTACTGAGTCCAGCTCTGGGGCCACCAGTACAAGAAGGACATGGACCTGTTAGAGCAGGTCCAAAGGAAGGCCATGAAAATGATGAGAGGGCTGGACAACCTCTCCTCTGAAGAAAGGCTGAGAGCATTGTAGTTGTTCAGCCTGGAGAAGAGAAGGATCAGGGGAGACCTTATTGCAGCCTTTCAATATATAAAAGGGGCTTATAAGAAAGATGGAGAGAGACTTTTTACCAGGGCCTGTAGTGACAGAACAAGGGGGTAATGGTTTTAAACGGAAAGAGGATAGGTTCAGGTTGGACATAAGGAAGACATTCTTTACTATGAGAGTGGTGAGACACTGGAACAGGTCAGTTTGGATGGACCTTTGACCAACCTGATCTAGTGAAAGATGTCCCTTCCCATGGCAGGGAACTGGACCTGATGATCTTTAAAAATCCTTTCCATCCCAACCCGTTTTATGATTCTACATTTCTGTGATTATCACAGAGGCACTGCCAGCATTGCTGGTGGGCTCAGCTTTGGCCAGCAGTCTTGCAGCCAGCTTAAACTGGCTCTGTTTGACATGGAAGCAGCTCCTGATGTCTCGTCACAGAAGCCACCCCTGTGGCCCTCCTCACTATGAAAACCTTGCCATGTGAACCCATTAGAATGACCCAGTTCTCGATTGCCATTTAAATGCAGTTCTCCAAAACTGTATCTTGAACTATAAGTGCAATATCATAAAACTGTCTGGAAGAAAGATAGTATACATAATGATTCCTAGCTAACTATTTCTTATCTAGAGCCTCTTCATTCATGTGCATTTTCAGGACACACCATTTTGAAACATTTATTTTACAAATGTTGATGGTGAGTCTTCTTGTCATGGGCCAGAGCTTTTCAGGCAGTGTCCAAACTGAAGAGAAGCTACTTATAGGTTAATAGTATATGCAGTATCAAATTAACTTATTAGAACTGCACTGTTGATAGTAGGAAATGTAAATGTAAATGGACAAAAACTTGTTTTTTCTTGCTGACTCCCTTACCTTAAATTGGGGGACTCTTGAAGTTGTCATGAATGATTCTCTAAAAGGAAGAATTTTCTCACCTCTCATTCCTTGCATATGGAAGTATCAGTGATACAGAGAAAAGAAAGATTTGAGAACTCCTCTGCAAAACTCACTAGACAGAAGGAGGCTGGGAACACTCAGAAACCCAACTAAGTCTTTATAGTTCTTTTACTGAGCAGACATATTGTCACTGTTAAAAAATAGGTAGAAGTTGCAAAAGTGTTAAATGGAAAAACCCAAATACTCTGTACTTTGACTAATACACTGGATATAGCAGCTTCTGCAAGTGGAGGCATTTCTAACATAGCAGCTTAGTTGAAGTGATACTAGACTGGTAAAAGTTAAGCTATGACCAAACAGACAAGATGGTAAAAAGAGCTTATGTTTTGTCAATAATAACAGAAGTGTGGCTAGTATGGTAGCAACTTGGAGTAGGCACTTCCAGTCAAGCATGAAAAACAAAATGAAAAAGAGCAGCTTGTTGCTTGTCACAGTGGTAGGAAAAGGAGAAAAGCAAAACAAGAAAAATAGATGAACAGAGGCAAATATATTTCAGTTCACATGTTTGTTTCTTTGCACACTGAAATTTGCTTTAGCATTGTCTCTGAGTGCCTAATTAGCTAGATCTACAAGTGTGCCATGCTTTGAAATTCATAGGAGTTACTGGAAGAAATGCTGCTGCATTACTCATATTTTTTTCTCTTTTTGTTCATGTAGTATTGGAAGGATTAATACAAACAGAGGAAGGGCATCCACATTAAAAATAAAGAGGAAACAATTGACCAGGTTTTTCAAGGTAATTAGGTACTGAAAGGTACAGAAAGTACCGACTACATTTTTCACAAGCTCATTGATGCCAGTCATATCTGTGGACACCTGACTAAATTTTTGAAATCTGGCTCTAAGACTGCAGGTATTCTGTACATGTTTGGATATTACTGGAAAAACTGGACCTCTAATGAATGCAAAATTTGTGATAATATATTCTGCATTTTTCTTAACAGAACATTTTAAACCAGAGCCTTTTTGGACCTTGGTTTTTGCTCTGAAAATACATAAGCATGAAAAAGGAGATTTAGAGACTTTGAGGAATATTGTTCATTCTTTTTTTGCACTAACTTTCCTCATTGAAGGGCTAATTGATACCACAAGAAAGAGAGAACCGTTTATAAAGTACTCAAAAGTTAAAAAAAGGACTTGACGATGAAAATTACTCTGTTTTAGAAAGCAACACAAACTTCACATTGAAATCTAATCTGGATACTAATTAAGCTTCAGTAATGACTAAAATAGGTTATAATCTGTTTGAGAACCTGTGTAAAGTTAATTTGAAGGTTTCTAGCTGGTCTGAGATTGCCAAGAAATTTATTCCTGATGCAAAAATTGCCTTAAGGGTTTCTGACAGTACATTGGTGTCACTTTTATATTGACCAGTGCCTTCTGCTTTGGATCACTGCTCTTTTGGGAATACATTTATAATCTCATTGAAGTTTCTGTAATATTTCAAGACATAAAGAAAAAGAGTTTATTATATTAAAATGCAAAACTAAGAAATAACTTGATAATTTTGAAATAGACAGTTAAATCTGAAGATACAGTAAGTGAGTTTTCCCCCTCTTACAAGCTGCTCTTTTTCATTTTATTTTTCACGCGAAACTTAAAGTGCCTCTCCACATTGCTGCCATACTATTAATATTTTTGTTATTACTGGGGGGGGATGGGGGGAGGGGAGGTGCTATTTTTAGTGCCTTGTCTGTTTGACTTTATCTTAGTTTTTACCATTCTAGTATCACTTCTACTAAGCTACTGTGTTAGAACTGTTTCCACCTTCAGAAGCCACTACATCCAGAGTATGAGTCCTAGTACAAAGCATTTTGGTTTGCTCACTCTGAAGATCAAGCAAAAGGAAATGTAATTTACCTTGTAACTATACCTGAGTGTGGTTTGGCTTCAGGCTTTCTTCTGTGTACTCTTCTGTCATCAGATTGCCAAATCAACCAAGATCTTGTAGCAATTCACACAACAACCCAGAATTCATGTCTTTGTCATGTCGTATCCTCCAGCTTCTAGGTATCAATACTACTTGGAGTCAGGATTCCTCTGAAATGAACTTCAGTGCAATCTGCATATTTATTAATTGAGGTACCTAGGCTATTAACGGAAATCTTAATTTCTGTGTACTGTGCCACTTGAGTTCTTTTTTTCCCCACATTTTTCAGGTAAAGATATTATTGAATGGTTTTCCCAGGTGGGTGGATTAGGCTTGCCACCTGAAAGATTGTAAAGAAGAAATTTATTTGAAAAGTATTTGTAGAGGAGAAATACAGACACAAAGGCTAGTTGTACCACTCAAGGAATCCACGGGCTAGGCATATGAAGCTTTAGAACCATTAATTATACAAATTTGTGGACAAAGTAAATTAATGATGTTCTTCCATCTGGCTGGAGATGAGATACGAAGCTCAATGAAAATCTTTGGTAAGAACAGTGTGTTTGAAGAGACCGATCAGAAACATACCTTGCATGTATAGGAATTCATGTGGCACCCTTACAGACTCCTTACAGGAAGGGGCAAATGGTGGTAAGTGGTAGTAAATACCACTCTTTCCTGCACCTAAGTATTGACACTTTTTCTTCAAAGAAATCACTAACCCCAGATTTTCTAAGGCATTTAATCATCTTCCACTGATCCTGTTCAAATTATTAGAGAATCCAGGCTTGAGTACAAAGTATAAAGATTAAAAAAAAGTATAGCAAAATTAGCAAGATATGCAATGCACTTGCACTCTGGAGGTACATTACCATGCTTTCTTCATAATTAATTAATGATATTTAATTATTTGCAAGGATTCCTTTATTTTCTGTCTCCCCAGCAGAACGCTAGTGGGAATATGCAGAAACTTCCAACGTGAGTGACTTACTGCATACAAAACACTTTTTTTTTTTTTATTTGCTGTAGTGGTTAGTGATATTTCTAGACGAGTGTTTTTAAAGGAGGTAGAATCACAGGTTCTCCCATTCCCCGGTAAGCAAGTCATAGTTGACAGTGACTTCATGGATGATAGTACACCTGCATCATAAGGAAATGGAGTCTGTAATGGGAAGGAGGCTGCTATCGCATAGGGCCTCATTTTCTCCTGGTACAAATAACAGCATAATTCAGTGCTCAACTTAAACGTGCTCTCTTTTGCTTTTTGCTCAACTTCATTACAAGATAATTGGTATTGTCTTTTTCTCATATGTATAGAGTATTAGTCAGTGCATAAGGAATCCTGAAAGCATGGCAAAACACATACCCAAATATGGAGGAATAAACATTACTTTGATACCTTTCCCCTAGCCAGTGCATTTGCAGAGCGCTTTAGTAAAGAGCGTTAAGACTTATCTCCCTCTAGTGAGAAGAGGTCGCAAATGCACTTTTTGGTGTAGCTTTTACATCATGATGCTCTTCTGATTTTTTGGTAAGGCTTCCTCTTGTTAAGCTTCTCCATTTATCTGGAACCTTCCTGAACTTTCTTTCACCACTGTAGGTGGTGTTACTAATTAGCTTATTTTATAATCCATCTCAGCTTTGAATGTTAATATATGTCATGTTTGAACCATTTTGTGACTAATGGTTCACACCATTATTTCTTGTGAACATATGTTGTTTGTTTGTTGTATGGTGTGGGCAGAATACTGAGTTTTTCTTTGTTCCTGATTCATTAAAAATGCTGCCTAATTCATTATTTAATAATTTTTTCCTAGACTTTTTTTTCATGGAGACAGTGTTTCTATCCAGCTGTTCAATCATTAAAGTTCACCATGTGTAGAATGTGATGATGAAGGCAAAATGACTGTTAGCAGAAAGGAGGGATTGAAAAAATTTCTAGACTTAGAGAACTATACTATAATAGGCCAGTTTCTACCAATTTCCTTTAATATTTCTAAATAAAATAAAGTCTATGTCTGTCTCAGTTCCTGAAGGTTTTTGAACACACACAGTGTTTCAGAGGTATGGCTATCTTATTCCACAATTTATAGTTCAGAATTTTAATACTTTTATAATTAACAATAAAACTGCATAATACTTTCAGCAGGTAATGCTGGTATCACAGTATGGTGTATAACATTATTTGTAGCATGATCTGGAAGCTTGTGGATGTATTTACATCTGGGTTTTGATTCAGTAGCATCATTTTGAAGCAAATCCCTCAATCATTCTGCTTACTGCAAATTGGTTTGGTTTGCAGAATGGTTTCAGAGAGTACAAACAAGATACCTTACAGAGGAAACTGAACCACTGTGTCTGCTTCAGGTGGACAACAAATGTGCTCCCACACGAATAAGACATGTTTAGGCCTCTGGACAGCTTCAAATCAGATACATGGAGAGGACCGTTGGTCCATGGGGGCAGGATAAATCTTGTCTGAGATAGAACACTGAAACAATGTCTGGTGTTGATACAGGGGCTTCAGCACTAACCGAACTATTGATCCTACTGCCCTGAATTACTTGGTAATACACTGTGCTACTGTATAGCACAGCTCTTCAGTGCAAATACTGCTTGTTCTTGAACACCAGGCCTTGGAACAGCTCAGGATTTGCAACAAGCAAGTGATAACTTAATAATGAAAGATGGTAATGACAAAATACCATTTGAATAAAGAACAATTCTGAGATCATCCATTTTGTGCTTAGCAAATTGGAGGTTATTTGTACAACCTCTTTGTTGATGAGGTGAGGGACTAATTATAATGATTATACAATCAAGAATAAATGCAACCCTTTCCCATATGTTATGCAAGTGAACGAGGGAAAAAAAAAGTGAGGGACTAATGAAGAAGATAAATGTAAGTATTCTGGTGATGCTAGGCACTTGTGGAGAAACGGAATCATGTGGATGTTGTCTTCCTTATGATCATTCTATTTTACCATAATTCTAGAATGTATTTTACCAAACTTGCTACCAAACTATCTGCTCTTCTGGCAAAAGGAATAGCTATAAATGTCCACACATTCACACTTTCAAAGTAAGCAAGTTCTGAAATCCTTTCTCAGATGTACATAGACAAATCTCTGTCTTAAATAACAGCTTGGAATACAAGGTCAGGGATCTGGTCCCAAAGACTACCTTGCATGCTGAATTTGATCAAAACTCTAGGTAAAGATGTAATGTGCTTCTCACATTGTTTGTATTAGAACTTTAAAACAATCTGGATAACTTTTTTGCTTGATCACTGAAATCCAACAACCCCTTTACAAACAACTCAAGGAGGAAATGCTATAGCTGTGCTGGCAATGCAAATGCAATGTAAATTATGGATTAACATAGAGCAGGTGAACAAAAATAATTCACTGATTGTCATTATAAAAAAAAGCAGAAAGCATCAAATTGAATCATAAGCCAATAAATTGAAATGTAACTGAAGTGTGGAGATCATTGCCTTAGATACCACAGACATTCAAGAGAGCTAATATGTGCTCAAAAACTCAAAAAGGCTTTCTTCAAGAGCTGATAAATAATTTGGAAAATATATTTGGTGGTCTTTCTGCATTATTTCTGTTTGAAAGCAAATGACCAAAGCTTGTAACGCTATGTTAGGTGGAATATACTTATGTCAGGTGATGGCCAGAATCCATAGCTCTGGTTTGATCACAGAGATTTTCTGCCTTCTGAGAGACAGAGTGTTCACCCAGCAGACTCAGGATTAAATATTTACTTATTTATTTACTAGCAAAAGAATAAATTGCCTGTAACTTCCCAATTTTACCAAATGAACAAACCCACACAATTAGTAGTAAGACTTATACATAATTAATCAGTGTAGCTGAAGAGGTATCTTAGCTGCTTTTTATCTCTGGGCAGAAATCCAGCATCTCCACAGTAGTTCACTTCAGGCTAATAGACAGTATCTCTTTAAACATACTTAACCTTGCCCTTACTAATATAGCATGCAAGCCTAATGTTGGTTTGTCCTTTGAAATACAGTGCCATGCATTTGTAAGAAGAACAAGAATTTATTTCTTTTCTACTAAAAGCAGCAGAAGGAAGACCACAGTGCCAAGAAGCAGAAAACAGAACATAAACATGCAAGTATAACATCAGACTTTTTTTCCAGTAAATAGGGCGGACCTTCAGGAGAGCTCCTTGTTTGGACTTTCAGCTTTGCAACAGTTAAAAAGTGTCCCATTAGGTATCTGTTAGGTATCTCTTGAAAGGAATAGGTAGATATTATTTAAATAACACTTATGATCTGATTGAAAGGAACTCGAGTTTTACTTCCTGAACATTGCAAAAGTATTCTCGTAACTCACTTCATTTAGTATACTTCCTCCTTTTGCTTTACTGCTACCAGAAGTTTAATTTTCCATGTTCTTGCTCTTACTACTTTCCTTTTTCTTTACAGGCAGAAAGTTCACACACACTCACACATAAAAAAGTTCCAGCCATTGTGAGACGAGAAAGCAAAGTCAGCACAGAACTTTTAAGGACAAATTTGGCTCTCTGAAGAGTTTCAGTTCCTGAAAGGAGGAGCTGTGATAAGCTTAGGAGTCTGGAAAACAGGTGTGCATGCCAGCTCAACACAACTGAGGGGGTGAGGCAGACAGCAGCAGCTGCAAAGCTGCAACTGTGATATGCTATTCACTAAGCACAGATATGCTATCACACTGTCTGAAAGAGGCTCTGAAGTCCCTTTATCCCTGTACGTTTCCTTCTGTCTTTCATTCCTTGCAAAATCTGTGCTTGGAACGACAAGCTGGAAGACTTTAAATGTGGGTAGTTATTCAGGCAAGAGGAAGTTACTGAAATTGTAAGGCAAGAGCTTCTAGAGAGGAAAGATTGCCCAGTGGTTACTGTACTAACCCTCCATGATGGCAATTTGGATGAAATTTTGTTTTCTACTGCAGACTCCCTCAGATTTTAAACTACCAGTTTAATGTTTCTATCTTTGTTCCTGTCCTGTAGAGTGGAACTAATAATGCTAATATGTTGCTAATAGAGAGTATCACTGTGACACACACAGGTAGCAAGCTGGAGGAGAATTTATGTGTGTCTTGAATTGGAGATGATGACTCTTTGTTTTCTAATATATCTGTACTTATAAAAGTAGTATATCTTGAATATTTGACTCATGCCTACAGAAGAAATGAATGTCTAAAAAAGCTTATTTACCTCTTGTCCTAACAGTCTTTGCTGCTTCCTAAAGTACAGAGGCTCAGAGCTGGGCTTGCGAGGACTGTATTTTATGTCTTGCATTATATGGGTTATTATATTTTTCATTCACAATTTTTTTCTAGTCAAAACATATTTATATAAAAATGTATTTTTGACATGTTTTAAAAGTAACATTCCTTCCATAATAGTTCTTCTAACATTTTAAATAAAAATTATACTAAATCATCCAACTAGGAAAAAATCATACCAAAAAGGCCTGCTATTTTTCAAATCTGACTGATTAAAGTCTGTTCAGCTTGACATATTTAGTATTTGCAAAACGTATGATTGGGGTAACATTGACAACTCAAATATATGTACGCAGAAAATTTCTTGATAACTCGAGTGTGCTCCCTAAATCATTCTACCAGCTGCAAAACAAACTGTGGACTGCTAGTTCCATCGTGAACTAGCAAGTCAGGGGTAGATCCAAAAATTACTGGCTGAATCCCATTGATTTCAATAGTCCAAAGATCTTTCTTGTTAAAGTGTTGTCAACGGCAACCCTCTTCCTAATCTCACAAAATACAGTTTATTGGTTTGTTTTAAATAGTTTTATTACATGTAAGTAGTGTGTGTGTTTCATTTGAGGTTATTCAGCAAATCTTTCCTGATAAACAGAAGAGAGAGATTTCAATTATTTGTACAGATTATGAACCATGTATTTTAGGTGGCTTAGTACTCTTCCATTACATGTGTAGCAATAAACACCAATGACACATTTGGCATCTGAAAAACTGTTACTAAGTATACCTTTTTGATTGCAGTTGCAATACAGGGTAAACCTGGAGCTTTCATAAAGCTGAGCTGCAAAGACACCCAGCCAACAAAATTATTAGAATTCCAAAGTCATCTATTTTTTTTCTTGACTTTTTTCAACCTTCCAGTTTGTATTGAGCTACTCAGACTAATGTTAAAAAGATGTAGATATGGTAACTTTTCCTTAATAGTGTCCTTTCCCATAATAAGTGTACATTATTAGGACACTTTCCTCCCCTGGGAAGCTTTTCATTTGATTTAACACACACACATAAACCATTTTATGAATAATGTATTTGGAGCTAGATCCCCAAACACAGTTAAGAAAGGACGTAATAAAGAGAGAGTCTGTTTCTGAAAGCATGCAAAAAGACTCCCTAAAATCATGTCCCCTCTGTTGCTGTAAATATGCTCCCAGCTGGCAACCTCTGTCCAAAGAATAGGTAGAATAAGGTTTCTGCCACTGTTAAGCAGCAGACAACAGAGCTACTAAGTAAAAACCTTAAAGGGGCATGGCAGATTGCTCAGTTCTCCATCTAGAGACTAACGTAATCTGCTGTGAGACATTTTACACAATGCTTCCTGCTGCTCCATCTGGGCTGCTGAGTACTGATGGTGCACTTGGTTGTGAACAAGTCAAATATGAAGGCGATTCCTGACACCAGGATCTTGTTATGAAAAGAGGGACACTGAGGCATGCAAGCAGCATTATATCTCAGTTCCTAATTATTCATTAAAATGTTAAGCTGAACTTACTTTTGAAGTCATGAGGCAGTTAGGGGCCTAAAAGTGCTCTCTGAAATTGCAGAAAAAATGGTATGGGGAAAATGGTGATGGTAAGTGTTGCGTTAAGAGTTACTGTCGCATACAAATAGGAATTTGAGGAGTGGCTGGGGGGAGAACCCTCCCGTTGAGTCACGAGGTTCAGACAGGACCCCCTTGCTTTCTAAACTCCTTCTCAGAGAGGAGTCTAGGTGCGGCTAAGTCCAGTCCTAGTCCCAGACTTGGTCAACGGTTTATTTTCTAAGGACTGTGTGTATAGCCACTTAGCAGAACCAGAGCTCTCTCAGGGCTTTTGCTAAGGCGACAGCATTAATTTTTACAACCCCAGTCTAGTCGTGTTGAAGGAACTATCACGGCCAGATCAGTGAAGAGTGCAGTTTATTAGAGCAACAGACATACAGATTCTTTGGATTACCAGTGATAAATGCACTGTCTGCAAAGCACATGCAAATACCAAGAATATGAGTATGAGTAACACGGCCGGACACAAACACGTATATCAAGAATATGAGTAACACGTCCGGACACAAACGCATTAAAAGATAATAAAGTGACTCTATATAGAGATTTCTAAGTAAGTTTTCCACAGAGACACTTGATATAACCAAGTGTTCGGCTCTTACCCAAAGGCGTCCCAATGGGGGGGAAGAGAGGCTCAGCCCGTCAACTGATCCCAAACATCAGAGTGGTACACGGTGGTGTCTTCCCTAACATTCTCTTTCTCTTAAACCATTTTATACTATCTTTCACCTTTCGGGTGGAGCTTGAGTGACTCTAGTCATACATACCTTTGTTTAGGATTGGTGTAAAGTTTTCTTGCTTCGCTTTTAAAAGTATAAGCTAGAAAAATTCAGTGTGCAAGCTCAGTGAGGGGTGGTCACACCTTGGAGGCGGGTGGATTTTGGGATGGAGGTGTGTTTTGGTATTATAATGATGTTATAATGAGCAAAGTTCACCAAAAGGACAGCATTTTGTCAAAAATGTGGCAGGCTGTTGGCCCAGGGTAGTAAATATGCAGCTTATCAGTTCCATGACACCTTTAAGTTCCCCTATTATTGCAGAGCCTGGCCGCGGCATCTCCACACCGCTCCACCCTCCGGGCAGCGCCTCTTAGAGTCAGCACACCAAGTTCCCCTGGCGTTACCAACATCTAAGGTTGCAGGCCTAGGGAATTCCTATGGAATGGATTCCTTACATGTCAGCCACATTCCACCTGGGGAGCTTCTTCAATGCTGTGCCTTACCTAAAAGTGTGAATATAAGTTCTAATTTTTAAGTCACCTCAGCCATTATCCCACAGTAAGTTAGTTTAAGCTAGTAAAAGATCAGAAATAGAATACATTCAGAACCATAAACAACTTAGAATTTTATTTAATGCATAGTTATTATTTGCTATATCATTCTCCAATGACAAAAAGACAAAATTATTCCATTTACCTTTTCTTCCTTAAGTTACAATTAACAGAACTTTCACTATAACTGTTGTGTTCTTCAGTTATAGACAGTGAACAGAAAGCATATTCAAAGCACATGTATTTAAGTATGCTAATGATAATTGTATAAGGGTATATTTTTTCCAACATTCAACTACTTCTCATGTTGGTATATAAAGCTTTCACCCACTTCTGTATCATAAGGACTTGGAATTCTTTAGTTTGTTGCCTGTGGCCTCCAATAACTTTGGAGGACACATACAAACACTAAGGGCTCTGAACTTACATACTGATTTGTTGTTTAACCTTTGCCTTTGCTAGGCAAAGCCCTCATTTATGAAAAAAAAAGATCTGTCCAGAAGAGGACTCTAGAATTCATACCTTGAATTTTAGATGTATTTAATGGGCAAAAGAGGTTTATGCACAAATTATAGTTTTCTGGTTAGATAAATCTTTCTGAACATTTATATAAAGAAAAACAATATTAACAAATTCATTCTCCTGTTTTCCCTTACATACTGTAGGCTTTATTTTGTACACCTGTGACCTATTGTAATTACTAGTGAAGGACAGATGACTGAGTTGTTTAGTTCAGTGAGACTCAGTACTGAGCAATATTGTTTGACAGGAAAGTTTCTAAAACATGGGTGTTCTGGTAGTTTATGAATTATCAAGACGAAAGTGGGAGGGAAAACAGAAAACTCAGATATTTTTAGTCAGGCTTTACTTTCATTTCCAAAACATTAATTTCAAGAAAATTCTTCTTAATAAAATTGAAATGTATAATTACATTAAATCACACTGAAATAAATTAAACCATGTGAATAGCTGAAAAACAAAACAAAACAACCCCCCCCAACATTAGAAAGTATTACAGATTTGCAGGAATAAAACTTCTTGACAGAAGTTCTGGCCTCCCTTGCACCTGGAGACTTAGAAGTTCAAATGAAACAGTTCAAGGCAGAAGACCTGCATGTCCAGAGTGATACCACTAGTCTTTTGTCATCAGATCTATGGATGAAAAATAATGCTCATAGACTGGTGAGCCATGTCACTCTCTGGTTATATCTGCTGCTCCAAACTCGTTATCACGATGAACTCTCATGTGACAAGGGCTTGAGAAAGCAAATGCACATCCTGGGATGTATCAGAAGGGATATTTATCAGAGAGGTAAGCACTAGTTTTATTATACAGGACACTCGACTATTAATTTGAAGAAACTGAGAAAACACTGAGTAGATATGGGGAAGGACAGCTGGGTTTACAAAGGGAACAGAGATCCTCAAAAGAAAAAAAGTAAAAAGCTTAGTAAAACAAAAGGTGAGAGGTGATTTTTATATCCATAGAGAGCATAAATGCAAGGGAAGGAAACGAGATATTGCAGCTAAGGAGCATAGTTTGCACAATGATAAATCAAAATAAACTGGTTGGAAATTACAAGAAGATTCCTAGGTATCAAAACAAAGAGATTTTCTAATTGCATTCCAATGGAACTACCAAGGGATCTCAACATATTTAAGAAAGGGACATGACACAATTAGTACTTGTAACAGTGGAAGTCTAGCCTCTGTGACCTAGGAGACTCTTTCTTCTAGGCTCTCCTCTTTCATCTGGGCATATGTCATTTGAGTCAACTATTTGCAGAGGTAGATTAAATAGGATTCAATACTAAGAGATGGCAAGCCAAATTAATAAAGTTATAACTATTATTCTTCTACCCAATTTACTACACATTTTGAAGGAATGATAGCTCATTAGTCCTATAGGGAAAAAGGCAGGTTTCTCTTTGTACAAGCACTACTTTAAGACTAGACAGAGTGAAAGCATAAACACTTGTAGATTTGAACTATGGTCTTTATTTATGTGGAAATACACAAAAGCTAACTTCTAGCTAGAATTATTTATGATAGTCAAAGCAAGAAACATTCAGTCCCTTTCCAGTATTCTTCTCTCTTAAACCAGTCTCACTCTGAAAGTTATGAACTGTCATGGAATCACAGAATCATCTACATGGTCACAGAAGTAGCCTTTGCAATGCTTCAGCTTTCTGCCAGCTTACCCACAGAATATCTTTTTATACTATAGCTCTTCAGTAAGAAGAAAAGTTACAGTTTCATCATGCTGTCCAGTTGCTATTCATCTGGAAAAAGATAATGAGAGAGAAGTACAGATAATTGTGCTATTTGCATCTCCTCATGGCTACTTGCTGTCTTTTCACACTGATCTTGCCCTCACTATATCAGTAAGACTGCTTGTAGAAATGGCTTGTTAGCAGGAATTTCTGGTTTGTTTCCATATTTTCAAAATGGCAATTCACCTTCTAGCTATCATATTGGAACATCATTCTTTCCAGTAAACTAGTGAAAAGCATCAGTGATAAGCATCTCAAAATATAAGTCTGGAAAGAAGTGCTGTCTTGAAAGCTACTCTAAAAATATCTTCAGATACAAGAAAGCAATATGCAGAGAAATGTTATTTTCTAGTCAATGAGAGAGGAGAAGACAGCCGAAGGAGATCTCATAAAACTTCTGCTATAACTTCCCACTGAAACTTTTCATCATAGTTCTGCCTCATTGTGCAAGGAAATGAGGTGTCCATAAGATACCCCTGAATTCTCTAAAAAGGACTTCCTTACCAATGACAGTTCTCTTGGAGAAGAAGCCTTACTGAAATAATATGTCTTTTCAAGAAAAAGAAAAGATAGGACCTAGGTTATTTTTGCTTGATTACCTGTCATCAGTGTGATGGTGACTGTGCAAGCTATATTTCAATGGATCTATGACTAGTGCAGTCAAATACATACCTGTTTCTAAATCTGTACATACACACGTATATGGATTTTTATGTCCCTATATCCATCTTTGCATGCAAGCAGAGAAAATTCTTGCTTGGAGAGAAAAAAGAACAGGGTACAAGTTGACTCCTTCAGTCTTTTTCATTTTACTGTACTTCTGATCCAGTTCAATATGCTGCATGGAGCAGACCAAAAAATTACAACTGAAATTATATAGATTAAAAACTCATCAAAGCTTATTTCAATCGATGATAAACTTTTCTTTGGTTTCTGAAGTAGATGGGAAATGGATTTTTTTCTGCATATAGTTATTAAAGCATTGGAAATTGTTCACAGGAACTATATCTTGTCACCTCTCTGCTTTTCAGGTTTCCATCAGCTGGGACTTTTCAGCTCTTCTCTTTTTTCCTGTCACAATCTTACAATAACCTCATACTCATCTATAGATGAATTGATATATGCTATTGAACTACAAATAATAAAGAACATTGTGGTCTCAGCTCTGAGTAAAAAGAAGAATCATAGGAATTCCATGATTACTTTGTTGCTTAATGTATGACAACTTTCAGCTAAAGAGCTAGGGTAGAACAAGATCTTTTAACGCTACTTAGTGACCAAAAGGTAACAATAAAGTAATAACTACTTTGTGACGTACCTGAGTAGAAACACTTCAATTTTCATCACTGCAAAGTCACTTTTGAAAAAACAAATCTACTTGAAAAGCCCAGAACTGGTCAAAACTGGTACAAATGAAAAAAACCCAGCTAATATTACTCAGTAATTTTAGAACTGGCTCTCATTCAAGTTTTGTTGTGTAGCTCCTTTATTTATTTTTGATCACTGAAAACAAGTCTGTATAAACTACTACTAGAATTGCTCCTTTTACCTTTTTAAAGAAGACTGATTATTACTTTGACATCTTAAGAGGTGAGTGTTATTTCAAGAAGGTTGTTAAAAAGAAAGAAACACCATTTGGTATAAAATTGTATAAGGTCTGAATATGTTTTATTCAGCAAGCAAGGCATGCTAATCACTTTACAGAATGTAAAAAATACAGAGTTTCTGCCTGAAGAACTGTAATCTAGACAAATAAACCTGAAGAGATGAAGGGGCAAGTCAAGAGGAAAAGATCTGCTTTAACTTATTTGACACAAAGCATGGAGTTTCACCAAGCATAAACAAATGGGCTAACAAACTGTAAAGTTTGTAAAACATGTTTAAAAATTCTTACAAAACAGTAGCCCCTATTAGGGGCTAGATACAAAAAGTATTATTGGAATAATGAAGCCTTTAACACAAATTGTGGTACATTACATGGTACTCTATGATAAAATTTGATATATTATGAGGAAACAAAAACAGGAATTCAGACTTAACTCCTACAGTAAATGGTATGAGACAAAATTTTAGCCTATCATGTTTGACTTTTCCTT
This sequence comes from Ciconia boyciana, assembly GCF_034638445.1. Taxonomy (NCBI): domain Eukaryota; kingdom Metazoa; phylum Chordata; class Aves; order Ciconiiformes; family Ciconiidae; genus Ciconia; species Ciconia boyciana. The sequence continues at coordinate 48,283,761 of NC_132936.1, forward strand.
CTCCAGGTGGCAAGGCAAAGTATTATTTACTGGAAAACACAATATAACTCTTGATTTGCTGGCAGAGTGATGTCAGCTCCGTCAGTCTCTAGAACAAAGGGTGGTCAGGCAGATGTGAGCATCACAAAATCCATTAGGACATAAAAATACTTTTCTGATGGAGTCTGAGTACTCAATTGATTGCATAGGCAGAAGAAACATCTGTACAACTTGAAAGTGGCATAGCACCTGGTGAGCTAAGAATGGCTTTGAAATGTGGTAACACATTTCAGCTAGATGCTTGGAAAACAGCTAGATGCTTGGATTTCACCTGTCATCTCGTGGTGACTGACTAAGGGGATAATTTTTTGTGGTGGTTTGCAGATGAATTACTGATTAGGGATTTTCAATGGAGTTCGTTAGTCCTCAGACTCATGAGAGTGCTGGAGTTGTATCAGCTGACACAAATTGACCAAAACAGGTACCGTCTTTGACATTTTATCAAGCTAAAAAGACTACATGACCTAAGACCCTGTTCTTATAACTATATATGGCTACATCTGAGAAATTTGTCAAAATGAGGAATGGTCTAAGTATAGTGGATCTTATTTTGTTGAAGGGGATTAAACGTTAATATCTCTCTATCTTTATATTGTGATTTTGCTATATATTACTGATTTTTCTCAGCTTTGTTGTGGGATGCCTATGGATCAGGACCAGATATTTTTTCTAAAATATCTACTTTATTAAAAATGCAGTACAGAATTCTGCAGGATGAAGTTGTGACACTGAAGAAAGCTTAGGTGAAAAGTACCGCATCAGCTAGGAAGAAATCCTGTTAAATTTAAATTGGTACTACATTTCTATATACATATATATATTCTCTAATCTGCTTCCAGGAATGTAATTATAAGCCTGACCTTCAGTTTATGAAATAAATCTGTTGTTTTGCTATTAAAGCCATCTGGCTCTGGAAGACAGGAGTGAAAAATGGCATGTAACTGGTAAAATTAGAATTTGCTGTCCTTGAGGAAGTGATGAACCAATAGAAACCAGGAAGCATCCAGGTTGCCTGGAGAGACTGAGTAGCAGAGGCCACAGCTGGGTAAGTTTTGGAGGACATAGAAGTGGCTAGGAGGACAGAGAGAGGGCTTGTGACTCCAACTGCTGGTTTGGGCAAAGCATCTCATTCCACTCATCTACAAATAAACTTTAGATGGGTATATGTTAGTAGCAGCTGACTTTTTTAGTGCTCTGGAGAGATTCCAAAGACATATCACAATAGTTACCGTTATCTCTGTTTGTCTGTGCTAGATGGTTTATAAGATTTAAACCCCAAATGTAGTTACTATGTGTGTACTAAATAAAATTAATTAAGTGGCATGTATAGTTTTGAGCTGATGACAGGAACACAAAATATGATTTAAAAGTGCAATGCAAAAACACTTGTTTGTTTGTGCTCTATCTTTCTTGGATGATTTCTGTTCATCATTAGCAACTTCCAGTAGTAGCTATGTCCTCAGTGAGTTTCTTTTACCATTTGCACTAGTGATAAAAAAAACCCCAACCTGAATAGTTTAGAAATGGGAGATTAATATTTCAAGATATACAGGACTAGTCATATTTCTATTAGCCATAATATAATTCTGAAGTAATTCTGTTGCTTTCTGTGAAAACATACCAATAAGACAAGAATCAATACTCTCAGTTCAGTTTCCTTGTGTTTTTTATCCTTGTATCATGTCATTAGATTGTTGGCCAGTGGCTGTTTCAGTCACTCTTATGTAGTGCTAGTACATTGCTGCCAGAGAAATTCTCCCTTTTTAAATGATGCATGATGAAACACCAGTGTAAAATTAAAGTTATCAGAAGGTAAGAAGTAAGTCTATACAGTATGAAGATCAGGCACATTATAGTACACAGTCTGAAGTTCTGAAATAACAGAGTTGTCTTATTTTAGAAATGTCAACAGCCAACATATCTTCCAGACAAAAGGACAATAACTTTTCTTTGGCAGTGTAATGGGGGGAGGGAGGGAGGGGAGAAAGAAAGAAAAATTTGGAGTGATTCCCAAATTAAATATAAAGTGATATGATGTAAAACTCTGCATGTGAGGTACGCTTCTATGCTTAATTTTAGTCTTTTTTTTTTTTTTTTTTTTTTTTTTGTGGTTTCCAGCTGCCATTCCAGATGAAAATGGATTTCTTGTCTCATAAGCTCTGTTCTTTTGTGGTATCTGCCAGACCTGTGCAAGCATCTTGAATATCCCAGAGAATCTCAAATAGCCCTGGGTGCCAATGCTTGGGCAACTAAATCACATTCCAGATGCTGTAATTGTCAGAAGTAACTTCTTAAACTCCTCTGGGAAACTAAAGGGAAAGAAGGCATCTGAGCAATGCACTGGACCCAAGCATGCAGATACTACATCCAAATAAGCAGAAATAGGTGAAGATGTAATAACAACTGCTAGTGATTTCTAGTCAGTTTGTGTCCAAATAATTTACAGTCTAGGCAAGCAAAACTATTTGCATTTCTGAAAAATGGAAGTTAGCCATTAAATGTTCTGAAAATCAGTACTTCCAATCATCCATAGAACTTAGAGGTCAGAAAGTTCATTATATTTTCAAGTCAGTTACATCAGTATACACCCGCTTCTGCAAGGAAGTTATGTCTGACTTACATGGCTGTAGCTGATGTTAGATTTGCAAAATCAGAAGGAAAAACAAGCAAAGTGACAAAACATGAGTGTGGGGTGATATCAATTCTAAATGTGGTCAGCCTGACCCCTAGTCTAATCCAGGCAAAGGAATCCTAGCCAAGAGTGACTTCTGTTCCAGACACATACATTCACTTCACCCTAAAGGTAAGTTGTAGTAATAGCTAGTACATTTGTGCCACTTAAGATCTATTTGGTGAACTTTTAGTCAGCTGACCCCATTGATTAAAATGAGAGTTTAGAAAAATAGCTCACAGGTAGAGGTCTACATTGTGACACTTAAATTTAAGAACTGAATTTTTCTCTTAGATTGTGTTTCTTCCAGGTCCTCTGCCATATTTGTCAACACTGTGCAGATGTCGTGGATATCCTTCCACATTTTAAAGGGGCTAGATAAGCATACTTATACAACAGAATTGAGCTCTAGTTTTGTACATCAAAATTAATTATCATGGACTCTTCTTTTTGTAAATGAAGAGAAATAGGGACTTCTAACGTGCAAGTCAACTGATCTATTTTAGATATTTATCTTAAGGTGACAAGAATTGCATGCTATTAGACAAGTTACCTCATTCTTTCAGAAACTAAAAGAGTACTTACAATGACCTGCCCAGATGTTTGTGTTCTATAAACCCAGCCTTGTCCCTTTTTTTTTGTTTTTTCTTTGGTTTTTTTTAATATACTTTCTAAATTCTGTTTTAACTCACACTTTACAGAATCTTTTATCTTTACAGAATAGTTTCACCTGCAAATTACAGCAACTTGAACTAAATGAAGACACTGCCCAACTTACCTAAGTTTCCTGTTTATACGCTCCTAAAATAAATCCAGGGAAAAAGTTCATGTGGATGTATGTGAAACCTATCTAAAGAATAAAATATATAAGGGTCAATGACTTGTCTAAATTGCTTCATAGTCAGTCCACAGACTCAGGCAATGTCCCTGCTACTTCTGCCTATTATCTGAAAAAGCAGTCACTGTTTGGGCACCCAGAAGACGACCTATCTTTGAGACTGGGGAGAGGGGGAGGCAGGAGAAGAACAGGGAATTGCATTATTTTGAAACCAGTCTTTTTTCCCTTAGCACTTTTTGTTCTGGCTTGAATGTTGATTTTTTTTTCTCCATCTGCTTGATCATGCTGTCTCTCGCTACATTTTCATATTCCTCACTCACATGAAAATCTCTGTATTGGTCCACAGAGCATTTGTTCCAGTATAAGACCAGACCTAAACCCTACATTTTAAATTTGATCTTAAAATTTAAATCTCTGTCAAAAAAATCACTGCTTTAGGGTGACAGCATAAGGGAGTCAATATCCACTTTTAAAACATTGGAACAGCACATAACTAAAATGTGCAACCACCTTATGACTATAATCCTTTTTACTATTCTCATCCTTATCGACTATTTGTCATGCTATGTCTTGGTGAAACAGAAAACATTTGGCTAGTGAGTTCTTTTAAAATTGAATCAAGCAAGGTGCTGAACACTTGGAGCTCCAGCCAGGAAAGCCACTGTAGAGACTGAAATTAAATGTGCCTAAGTGCATTTCTGGTTATGAGCCAGATTGCTCAGTACCTTGCTCAGTTGTGCTAATAGAGACCTATACTTTATAAATAGGTTTATATTTTGTAAGCTCTTTGTAAAATAGTAATAATAAATACTCTACAAATTAGTTTGTTCTTTTGTAACATAAACTAAGATTCTGCAAACTGTCCCAACAAGAAAGTGAGGGCAGGTTAAAACTGTTCCAGTCCGTTTTTTTTAAAATTGTTTAAAACAAAACTCTTAATACTCTACAGTAGAAGAATCTACATTACTTGAAGTAGTCAGCTCAAGACTTAACACTTTTATAAGTAACGTGCTACAACTCATTCAAGGCATATGGGACTTGAAACAGAAATAACTGGATAAATAATATTTGTGGTCAAATACACTTACTCAAAGAGATCAGATTGTGTTATATTAAAGTCCACAAAAAGTATTCATATTTATATGATGTGACAAGTAGAGATAACATGTAACTGTATGAACTGAGACTATATGTAAAACCTATTCTGAAGCACCAATTAATTTATTTTAGGAGCCATAATGAAATTCAAGTACCTTGATCAGAGGGATGAAAATGCAACCTAAATTTGTGGAAGATTCTTCAAAGTGTCTGTAAAAAGTCAGGCATTTCTGAAGGCTTGCAAAAGCGGAACTGGTCTGCCTCTCTCTGGTACTTTCTTCAATATAACCACTTTAGCATGTGCCCAGAAACTAGGGTCTCTAACTTGTATTTAACTTTATCCAGGGAGTTCTGTGAATTTTTTTGTGAGATTTAGCCAACTGGATCCTACTGTGTTCCTAGTGTGTTCAGTACTAACTTACTTCTTCTCCCCAATTTTTCCATAGCCACATTTCATCATTCTTTCTGGATATTTTAAATATAAAAAAATGAAAAGTGCTAAAACTGTTTATTGTTAGCAAAGAAGATAAAAAACTACTTTGCAGGTTTTTTTTCTGAACATCCATCATCAGGTACCACCAAGAGGAATTAAAAACCTGACACAGAAAAAAGAACGAAAACAAAACCAAAACATCTCTGCATAGAAGATACAACTCTATTTGGTCTCTAATTAAAATGCTACTTTCCTAAAAAATTTCTGTTAATTAGTTGCTGGAATAAGTTTAATCCATATTTTATTACTAAATCAGTATTTTGGCAAAGGGAATTGTCCTAAGGAATAGTTGATGGAAAAATAAAAAAATTATTCTGGATTTATCTTGTTTGTTTTCTTTCAACTGCATTGTTCCCCCCACCCCTTCACCCCCTTCTACTAGTTTCTTCTCTGTGTTGAATAAAATTCTTAAAAAAAACCTGTCACAGAGAGATTTTAAAACTACATTTTTGAAGACACTTCATATACTCCAGAAATTTTTCAAGATCTAATATTAACGATAAAACTTCTGAAAAAAAAAGGGTTTTTTTTATCACAAGAAAAGCTTTTTCTGCTTAACATATGCCAGACAGATGGCACCAATCCTTTCCTTTATGTGTTGTAAGCTTCTGTGAAACTGGGCAATGAAATTCAGCTTTAAGGGAAATCCAGGCAATATGAATTTCTCTTAGCTGCTGGGCAACTGGCTTAGCAGTCATGTTGTGTTTGTACACATTTCTTAACTAAAGCAGCGTTTGGGGACATCTTCACAGAGGTTACTCTCCAGTTAATGCTGTTGAGAAGACTACTGGAATTGCTGTTAACGTTATCAGAGTCATTGCAAATATTTGAGGGGTAGAGGGGGTCAGACCTTATTGAAGGAATGCTTTTCATTGAACTGTAAAAGTTTTTCAACTCATGCCAATGGTATCCTGATGAACAATGCAACTGGATAAGCTCTTTCTTTCCCTAAGTCAAATAAGTATATTTTGATCTCATACTTTGTCAATGTTAAGGAGATGTTGCAGAATAATTTTATTTTTATTTCCTCACTAGAAAATAAAAACTTGGAAACCAGAGGTTTCAGTTAGGAAATTTAGTAAAGATCCTAGCCTTCCCAAGTTGGAAAATTTGACTCCAAAACCCACAAGCACAGATCCCTTGTAAAACTGGTTGTATTGAAACATTGCTAAAATAACTTTTTTTTTTCACATGTCCTGGTTTTTGCTAGGATAGAGTTAATTTTCTTCCTAGTAGCTGATATAGTGCTGTGTTTTGGATTTAGTATGAGAATAATGTTGATAACCCACTGATGTTTTAGTCTTTGCTAAGTAATGGTTACACTAGTCAAGGACTTTTCAGCTTCCCATGCTCTGCCAGGTAAGCAAGAAGTTGGGAGGGGACACAGCCAAACTGGCCAAAGGGCTATTCCATACCATATGACATCATGCTCAGTACAGAAAATGGGGGAGAGTTGGACGGGGGGACAGTGGTCGCCGGTCGGGGACAGGCTGGGCATCAATCAGTGGGTGGTTAGCAGTTGCATCACTTGGTTTTTTCTTGTGTTTTGTTCCACTCTCTCTCTCATTGATTTCCTTTTCATGACAAGTTCTTGTTGTTGTTGTTGTTATTATTTAATTTACATTATTCTTATCTCTGTTCTTATCTCAGCCCACGAGTTTCCTTACTTTTGCTCTTCAGATTCTCTTCCCATCCCACTGTGTGGTGCTTGGTTGCTGACTGGGGCTAAACCATGACATCACATTATTTATTTTCTTGAATAATATTCAAATAAATGGATGTGAATGAAAACAAGAAAGAAAGAAATAACCAAACATTTAATCATCAAAAATGCTTAGACAATATTTTTGTGTTTTGTTTTCTTTTTAATGAAGATGACAAGACGCTCATTTTTTGCAAGCCAATTCTCCACTCTTTATTTACTCATTTTCAGTTTTCAGTAAAAGTGAATAAAAAAGGCAAAAAAAGCCTTCATTTTGAGTATCTTTCCTAACTGGACAGATCCCTTTAAATAACTTGCATCTCCTTGGAAAAGACTGGAGTGTTTATGAACAGGTTTATGACACATTTGAGGAACCTTGTCAATCAAAATAAAGACTAAATTTATATTGTGTCCTGCAATAACCAGTTGGCTTACAGATGAACCAGCAAATTTACAACTGATGTTGTGTCCTGAAACAACTCTATTTTTAGGCTAATAGTTTCTAATACAATGTCACCAAGCTAATCCTTGGCTATACTGAATGCAAAATCTGCAGATGGTTAGCCTTCATCAAAAAAGTTGCTTTTTGTAGCAGAATTAAAATTTAGGAAAGCAGAGAGCTGATTAACATGTGAATGATCTACTGCATACCAAAAAAGGAAGGAGAGTTAAGATCAGACACATTTCAAAACATATCCTTTTTATCTGAACTTTGAAATGCTGAAATGTTGTGAATAGTTGCTTATTGCCGTGAGTCATATAGAATATTTGTTTTTAAAATTATGTAAAAACAAAAAAAGCAAACCCATATTAAACATTTTGGGGCCGATTCTGGTCGTTCCTTTGCCACGTGTAATGCTTCCTTCCTCTACATGCTAGTAAAAGAGTGAAATGAGGGTATAACAGACTGTCTTCTTGATAGATCACACTTTGAAGATGTGCACATTGCTCCAAAAGGTGGAAGGTAATGGAATAAGACCTTGTGTACTTAATTTCTCCCTTAATTTACATACAGACTATATTTGGATTTACCTACAGGGAGGATAAAGGAAGTTTCCACTAGTCAGTAAGGATATAACAAGGCCAGTCTTTCACTTGGGAGAATATCTTTCTCATTGCTCTTTCTCTACAGACCACATCTGAGTATTTGTCATGAGTTATGGAAATGGCAGGTTAACTACCATAAGTTTCAATATCCTTGTAAGCTAGTTTTATTTTCTTGGCAAAAGACTTTCAGTAAGATGGGGTTTTAGTTTGAGGCAACATTGTGCAAATAGGCACCTACAGCTTCAGGACCCAAGCTGGTGCCATGATGCTAGATTTATCAGCTTAGTTTGGCACTAGCTGGATCTCTGTGATCTGTTACATCCACACCGTAAGCTCTTCCAGACTAAGCTATATGTATTGTGGTAGTGGTACTCATATAAAAGTGCTTAACCTAGAAAATAAAAAGTTGCCTCTACTAGCTGTATTAGAACAATAAAAACTACACAGACTACAAACTACTATGGAACTCTGCCTTTCTCCAGAAATACTAGTAAGTCTGAAGACAGGGATTCCAATACATTTCCATTATCACTACTGAAGGAAGATGTACCTCTTAATGGATAAGTGGCTTTTAAAAACAGGTTTAATCTCTGCTGTGTAGGTGGGTGCTCGGTCTGAGCAAAATCTCTTCATCCATAACTGCATAGGCTTATTTGTGCCTGGGTGTGTATATATTATAAAATTTAGCCTTAATCAGGAGTGGAGCAGTCTCTAAATAGTCTCTGTAAAGTATTGGGATGTGTAACATAGCTCAGGAAACCCTTTACAAGGGGACAGTGTGCTATATATATACTCCAACCCATTCTATTTGAGATCAAGGGTTTAGGGAGCTGATGGCTGCTGACACTCATGGTGGCAGATGTCAGACTTTTTTTTTTCCCCTTGTTATGAGGTAGTATTAGAGTTCTGCTATATAGTAAAGGCTGCAGCATGAAAAAGTTTATTGGCTGTGAGGGTAAAAGCTTACACTTGCCTTCTTATTGATGTGCTAATACTGGGTCTGGTCAGGTTTCTTGCAGCAAAAAGAAGAGAGTATAATGTGAACCAAAGAGCCCTCTAACTGCCAAGGATGATCTGCAAACTGTAACACAATGATGCATCCAACATTTGCCCTCATAGACTGAGAGAATCAATACAAACACGAAGGAAGCAAGATGATACTTTGTCTCAATGAAGGATGGAGGAGTTGCCACATAACAATACATGACTAGTCTTTTTGGTGCAACACAAAATACTAGCTTTTACTTCAGTTCACATTGTTCTTAGAGAGCTTTTGCAGCATACCAGCCCTCACTGGACTGCCACGCTTGTGCAAACTGCCACCCCATTCACCAAAAACCTCTCCAGCGCTAACGTAGCTGCAGTCTGCTACAAAGGGTCCAGAGGCTGCATCTGCACTCCAGCCAGGAGGACATTAAACCCTGAGCTCCTGAGCACAAAGCAACTCTGTAACTCTGCTCTTACAAAGAAAGCGTGAATGACGTGCAACCTTCCTCTTGATACCAATGCACACTGTGTGCGCAGCATGCAGACATATGCAGGATATGTGCACAAAGTGATTTTTTTTTCCTCCATAGCCTGTTTAGAATTCATTTTATGGAAAAGCATGGAGTAACACTTTAACAAAGCAATTATAAGATTTAACAGCCTTCAGACTGCCTGCTAGACATCTGAGTTGATCTTAGGTGCAATGGAAAAGATGGGGTTTCAAAAATGATTCCTAAAGCGTGTTTCTTTCACTACCTCACCCTGCAAGCACTTACACCATGGACAACAAAGATTTTGTGTGCTTGAGATATATGAAAGGGAGGTGTTGAAACTCAGTCTGAATCCCAGAGGGACCTCAAATGTCAAGGGTTCTTTGAACATGTCCAACAAACACAGACAGCATTGATTTACATGTAAAGCACAGCAGCCATGTCCACCTCCATTCAAAACTACTTTCTGTTCCTTCAGATTATTTCTGCTTTTTTGTCCAATGACTCTAATGCAAAATGCATAAGCACTGTTGTGAGCAGAACTAAGTTCTGCTTTTGCTCAGCAGAATGGAGCCTTCAGACTGCAGCCATCCAGCCTTTAGCCTTCTCTTCACTTTTGCTTACTGCTTTCCTATCAGCTTCAAGATGTGGGAGGAGGAAGAAGAATATGGAGCAGAAGTATGCACTCCATCATCTACCTTCTGTGCCATGCCTGCTGCTTGAACAGTGATGCTCAAATGCTTGCAAATGGGATACAAGGTTTGATGCTGAGGAACTTGACTCTTTTCTCCTGTGTTTTTGTGCAGTCAACTAGGCTTTTGCACAGAAGAGGACCACTGTCTCAAGCACTTTGAATGCCTTATTAAAGTGGATTTGTTGCCTGATCTTAGTCAAAGATGCGGCAATCTGAAGCAGAGTCTGTGCCTGCTGGCTCAGGTTGTTTAGCTCCAGGACTGTACTCTGGGACTCAGCATATCCCCCTGAGCAGGTAGCTTCCTGCTGGGCTCTCCTGTCAAAATGTTCAGGCTCTGTGTGCAGTCAGTTGAAAGTCCAGGCAACTCAGCTATTTGAAATTGCTTCTTAGAGGAACCTAATGTGTTGCCATTGACTAAGTAGATAGGCTAGGTAATTAAAGAAGGTGTTCTATATTGCCCAGAAAGAGACAGGTGCTTGATTTTTAGGTGCTGCAATGCCAAAGATAGTTTCATAGAGCATATAGTCTGTGTCTTGCTGTTAAGCTCTGTTGACTTTCAAAATCTGAAATGTTTATTCTGAAGCACATTTCTGCACAGTGGGTGCTGTGATCACTGACAGACATACCTACCTATCCACAGGCATCTTGGCATTGTAACTGTGACTAGAGAAGCCAGTCCTGCTGTTTGCAGAACTCTATAATTGAATTAGTGTACCTTATTCTGTAACAAAAGTGTTCCCACCGAAACATTCAAACATAAACAGCTCACACATAAATTATTCACTCTTACACAAAGCTACAAGGCTAAAGGTACCATTTCCAGGACATCTAAATGATGTAGAGTGTGTCTACAGAGAAGTGCTGTGAAAAGTAACCCAAGCTGTCCCTGGCAAAGACTGCTTCGGCAAATAGCATAGTTGCATTAATATTCTAGCTAGTAAGAATTGCTTTCCAGCATTGTATGGATGCTGCAGATCCACCCATACTGCTTCTATACCTAAGCTAGAATTGCTGTGTGATATGGCACTGTATCATGTGGAAATAACAGCCTGAGTCAGTGTTAGCTTAAAGATCAATGCATTGCATCCCGTCATGAGATACAGACTTGGACATATCTACTTAAGTCCTCTTCACTAGCTAAATCCTCAGAAGAAGAGACATCTAGGCATGATTTGATTTCATCTGTTCTCACCTGAGACTATGAAAGCTCTGTGCCTGATTTAACCAAAGCTCTAACAGTTTGGTTTTCAGTATATCTGATATAAAAAAAAAAGAGACATTCTGTCTTTGTAGAGTGTAACTAAAGAGACATTCCCCAATAATGACTACCGGTAAGATCAAACCTTAATCTAGCTCAGCAATTCAGTTACTGAAGATTGCCCTAGTTATGGGAAGCCCTGCTACTACTCCTTCTGCAAAACTCTTATAGATACTTTAAACTTTGCTGGTGCATGTGTCTAGAAGATTTACTACCATGACACTTGTATCTTGAAATACTGAAAATCTGTTCTGAGTATTGCGACCCTCTTGGCCTAAACTTGTATACTGGTGGCATTCAGTTAAGCTCAAAACATGAATGGACATATTTTTTTCATGAAACTTCAGTGTTTAAAATATTTCTCTGGAAAGTCTAGATTTTAGGTGTTCATCAACCGAAGTACTCCAGAAAGAGGACAGACAATGTAAGTCTGACCATTATGCCTAGATACATGCCTTGGCTAGGAAGTTCTGGAGATCCACTTCCTGCTACCAAGACAATGAGGATTCTTTTTGTTATGCAACAAGAATGTAGTTTCTTATTTTTCTGTTATCTTTCTGACTGAATGATAAACACAATGTTAGTTGTTTTCCTTTATTATTTAATTTACTGATAAGCTAACTATGAAGTTATGCTTCATTAATTTCTACTATAGGTAGAGGTAATAGTTATGGTCAGGTAATAGTTATGACCTGACTTTCCAAAATTTTAAATTTAGAAAGGGGTGCTTGCATGTCACAATGAAGGTGGCGATAGCCAGCTTATGTCTGAATAAACAGTCTTAAGTATAGCAGACTATATACCCTGGTCAAATGGCATTGTATGGGGCCTACCTAGTCTTGCCGAAATGCTGGTTCTACCTTTTTCTCCAAAAATTTACACTTAAGTGGTTCCCGAGCATAAACTGAATAGTGTTTATTTGCAATTGATCATGAAACCTTCTATTCAAAAGCTAAGCCAATAAATTCTTTAGGGGTACAAGTCCTCATCACATTCTGAGGATAAAACCATCACTTTGAAAAATATGGCTTTTTAGCTCCTACCTTTTTAGAAATCCTGCTTTAGAAGACCCTGAAATAAACATTGTTAAATTTGACAGCAAGGTGGCTGGAGAGTGAGATATAAGAGAGGTTCCACCAAATAGATTTAACTTAAAAAAATCTTTATACAGATGGATTCTCAAAAATTTATGAAGAAAGTGCCCATATATCTGAATAAAGTGCCTCCAACAGCAATGTTCTGCCTGTCTGTCATAAATCCCAGTGACCTTTCCTTTTATTCTAAAAGTTTTCTCCAGGATGACAAAGGCAGTTCAATATTCCCCAATACAGAAGGCATTGCTACTCTAAGCATGCAAAAGTGAAATCTCTTCCCTTGCTTTGTTCCTTATTTGTCTTCTACAGATTTTTGAAAAAAAGGATATTCTCATTTTGCTGTAAATTCTGATGTTTGGTATTTGTGGGTTGTTCTTTTTCTCACAACTACAATGACAAACTAGAATTTCAAACCCATAAAGTATAAATGCCAAAATATTTATTTGATGATATTTGACTCTACAATTTTGACAATGTCAGATCATCTCATTTCAATAGTCATTTTTATCTTATAAAAAAGCATTGCTTTAATAACTCTGAAACACTATAGTTAATATAGATATCTTATGTATCCACAATATTATGTCAAATATAATCTGAAATCTACATTTAAACTAAATAGACTTGAAATAAAGTCTCTTTATCTCATTGAATCAAATTTATTTAACATTGAAAAGAAACACAAAAGTGACAACAATATGTTTTGTCATTTTTTCCACGAAAAAAGAAAAAAAAATCAATACACTTTTATGAAGCTTTTCTATTTTAATGAATTGCATTTTCCAAGGAAAACATTATCTGGAAAAAATATTTTCTGCCAGCTTTCTTTTCAGATTTCTTTTGTCCAAGCACTACTCCTGTCAGTTACTACCCCCTTTCAATTTGTTTTCAGTTATTTGTGGTTCAGGTGGCTCTGTATGAGTTGGCTGATTGTAAACCTATGAACCTGCTGGCCTAACCTATAAAATGTATGTCTCATGACATGGGCTTTCCATATTTTATGTGTTGGCAGGTGCTGCAGCCTGTCTTCTGAAAGCAGTTGCCAAGCTTGTCACCCACAGGAAGGCCAGGAAGAAGGCAGTGTTTTACTGTTAATTGTCCTGAACTTAGAGGGACCTTGCAGGAAAACTCACTGCACAGCTGCATACTGACACAGTTATTCCTTCTTCTTCACATTTCCAGAAGTTGTCTTGTTAGGTGATAAACAACTCGATGTGCTTACCCCATACTGGAGCCTGACTCATGGGGCCAGATGTAACTTAATATACTCCTCTGTTAGATTAGTGGTTTAATTAAAACAACAACACCACCACTTTTGCAGTGTCTTAAGATGTGACATTCCAAACATCCCTGATGCTGCAACGTGGTACAGCAGGAAATCTGTCAGGACCATTGTCACTGAGCATCATCTTCTTGTTATACTCTTGCAATGAAATGAACTGCTAATTCTCAAACTTTAAAGTACTGTATCCTGTTTCTTGTCAGGCTTCTACTGTTTTAAACATATTTTACTCTTTTGGTCAGTACCCATTTTGAATAGTTTTTCTTTTTTCCTCTTTTTTCCTCTGCCTTCAAAACGGTTAAGGGCTTTCAGAATGACATATCTGGTCCAGATTAATGCTTTTGATAAGACTTCTGTTTTCTGTAAACTTTATTTTGAGAATATTGAGGGACAGAAAATAAAATGAGACTGAAAATCCTCTCAAAATTACCTCTCAAAAATCTGTGGATCAGTTTATGGGCTTGAATAGAAACTTTTTTTCCGTATTCAATGATTTCTGTCTTTGATCAGACAGCTCACCCACCTGTTCTTGTAGAATGGTTTTCCAGATTCTTAGATTTAATTGTTCACTTCAGAATAATTATGATAGAGAACAATTCTGAAAGCATGCATGTTCCCCTGCAGCCTGAAATTCTGCGTATGCATTCTCATCTACAATTAGTGGCACTGACAGTAATTTGAAATTTAAATGAAGACAAAGACATCTTCCAGGTTTTTCATGGGCATGTGGCAGAGGATTTTGCTTACTCAGTGGAAACCAAGGTAGATAGGATAGAGGTTGTCAAATTGTCTTAAGGTAGAGAGGATTGAAAAACGCTATATGCCAAAAGCTACATTATAAAATTATTTAAATATGCTTGTTTTAAAAATTATATTCAATAGTAAGTGTCACTGAACTCTACTCAAAAACTCCTCTATGTGTTTTAAACAGAATCACTTAAAAAAATTAGCAAATGGAATATATCTAAATCTCAGTAGGATTATAGAAGGTTAAGATGACACTTTACACTTATAAATGCAGGGTAAGGAGATCTGCAACTTGGAAGATATAAAAGAGTTTCATTACATACTCAGAGTTTCTATTTAACCATTCAGTAGGGGCTACATCTTCTCTATTGATGTCAATGTGATAAAAGATTTATATTACAAAATGTGTGTATAAAGCATAGCCTCCAGTGAGATGGAAAAGCAAAATGATTTATTCCTTGGCATAATTTTAAATGTCATCAGTTAGGTTTAAGGGACACATTTGCCAATAGGTATTAATTCCTACAATCTTACCAACAACAAAATATTAAATTATTTCAGTGACTTGTGGAGGCAAAAAGCACAAATAAATGTAACTCTTTCAAAGGAAATCCAGCTTATTGAAAGACCATCTGGAAGTCTCCTTTATACTTTTATAGCCCTAACTTAAAATATAGATGATGCTGACTAATGTACACTCTTTAAATAGGAAAAGACATTTGTTCCCAAATGGCTTCTGTAGGGATTTAAGATGCTTTTAACTTTTAACATCCTATGTCAGCTTCTGTTTTCAACCCTTGATTTGATTCTAGTATAACCCAAATGTTAAGATTGATCTAAATAGATATTTGAATAATGACGGTTGTACTTTCCTTTGAATCATTCTGTTCCTACAATAACTACTCAGAATAGATCATGTATGGCAGGTAATGGAAATGTTTTGTAATGATTGACAGGGCTATTGGGCCCTCTTTCTACCCATTTTTTCATGCTGAATGCCTTGCGATGTTAATACGAGACTTTTTCTGCTTTGTACTATGACTCTAAGAAGAAATTTGTGTCATATTTTTATACAGTTTATATGTAGGTTCAAGCAGAAAGAAAAGCCATGTGTTTGATTTGCAGCTTGAGTAGCAACATTGCTTTGTGATACTAATTACTGTGACAAAGCTTTCCTTGTTTGTCTTTCTTCTAAATGGATTTAGTTGTGTTGTTCTGAATTAATTACTATATCACTTGTCATATTCCGTACAAAGTGATGCGATCTTGAAACTTTATTCTGCAGTATGAGTAGCTGTTTATAGCTTTTCCAGAGTGTGATCACTACTAAAATTGAGCATTTGCCATTCAATTCTACTGGAACTTTAGTGCACACATTAACTCAGTGTAAACCAGGGCAAGAGATAACTTATTTCCTGTTTTCTTACTTAATAATCTTTCCCTGAAGAATAGACTACCAAATAATTTTATTTAAATAATTCTATGTGCATATGTATATATACATATTACAGATGTAAACTGACAATTATTAGTGTCTCCTCTTGATATCGTTTTCTTTATTATTAACAAAAAATTGTTACACAATTTTTTATAAAAATAAATTACTTTTTCCCCCCAGAAGCACTTGCTTCCACCATATCACAATATTGATGATTCTCACTTAGTAAAGAGGTAGTTATATTTTTTCTAACTGTCCAGTAGATACTTTACTAAGTAGAGACTATTTAAACTTGGCTCCAAGAACAAAACTAATATTTTCCTGTGGGCTTCTTTGTGGTGATCATTTGTACAGTCTGAGTGTTCAAAAGGCACTTTGAATGATAGTCACAAAAACTATGATGTCATCTGTGTTAAATACCAGCTAATTTTGGGTGCATACATAGAGAGATGTAGTGTTCTCTATGTTGAGATTACTGTTCCCACTGATCATATAATTTAAAGGTAATATAAAAATACGTATACACAAGGGAACTAAAATTTGATATCTAAAACCAGTTTAAAATAAGGAGGTGGATGTGTTTTTTTAAAGTAACAGGGATTTCAAATATATACTCCCTTAAAGTTAGCACAAGATTTTCAGTTATTTAAATTTCTGTAGATAATACGACTGTGAGCCTATACAGAACACTTACAAAGTGAATCACACAACCTGAAAATTACCAGGTATTTTTATGTCTTCCTGGAGGTATAAAATCTCAGATGCCTAGTATCAATACCACACCTGATCCTGCTGACCACCTTCAGCTGCATTCTTCCAACAACTGATTCAAACACATTAACAAATGCATATTTTATAGATATTTTGGGTGTATCAGATAGTTCTTAAGTTTTGCTTGTGCTGATGAGATTCTTTAACTAAGTAAGGTCTTTGTGGTTTAACCTCAGATTAGTCTGGATACAACTTTTACTGAGAAAATAATGAACATTTTCTTAAAACTCTAACGTATTTAATACAGCACAATTTACAGCTTTTGCAGCTTCAGATTAGTTAGACAAAGACTTGAATTTATGTCTGCATCTTTATTAAGCTAAATAAGTATTTTAAAAACCATTTAATATTTAATTAAGATAGAAACTCCATTATTAATTCTTAATTGAATGCTTGTATGAGAGACATACTGTAAGTAAGCTTTTCTAATATAGAGCTTGACTCCCAAAAGATAGGCATTCAATCTTCTTGACAGAAAGGGAAAATGCGTATGTGGAGAAGAACAAAGGTAGAGAAGCAAGGGTAAAGCATGACAAAGAAAGGAGGATGTGAGAAATTAATGTAGTTTTGTAAAACAGAAGCTGAATTTACAGACAGAATCCTTTACCATCTTTCTCCCTCAAGACAACTGAGGAATGTCTCTCCCCTAAGACGACTGAGATAACTCGAAGTGGAAAACTAAAACATTTTCATTTGAATTGAATGACGTGAAAAATACCTGTGAAAAAATACTTCGTCTCTATTCATGCTTCATATAACATAGGGTTACAAGGCCATTACTCATCCATCATTCTTTCCATTACACCCCACTGCATTGCTAATTGCTCGTCAGGGCAAGAGAAGGAAAAAGTAGGTTCGTTTGCAAGATGCTGTGCCAAGTAACACATACAGAGAAATGAAATACAATTCATGTCTCACACAAACAACTTCAGGCAGATATTTTTAGCAAAGGCATGACACAGTATCGCTGGAGGCCTACTTTTTTGTTGATAGCTCACAGAAGTTGGTGGATTACTTCTCTCTCTGAGTGAAAAGCAGGACCCTTTCCTAGCAGAAATCAAGGTGGGACAAAACAGAATTTATGTTTTGTAACTTATTTACTGCACTAAATCTTGCTTTGCTCTGTTCAAGCAAATACCCCTGCCACTTTAACATCTAACATGAATAGACTTTTTGTATATATCATATCTGCTTCACAAGTCCATGAGAAATATTTCTATACAGACTAATCTTTATCCAAATGGTTGCTCCCTCTAATCTCTTTTCTTCCTTGAGACAGCAGTTAATCTAAGCTGCTGAGAAGAATAAAAGACAACCTCGCACTTTGAACAATGCAGATGTATTTTTTCCTTTCCCTGTGGTGAAGACAGAGGTGAACGCTTTCTGGAGAACTCAGTTTGAGGAACTGAGGCTTTTGGGAGACTCCTCAATAAACTTTCTGGCTGTCCAGCAGTCCATGGAAAAAGAATGAAAAAAAAGTCAGTGCTGCTTTTCCTTTCTCAAATGTGGGAGGATGAAGTCTCTGAATATTATTTCTAAGATTCAGTCAGCTGACAAACACAAATTGTTGTGATGGCTGCAGGACTCCTTTTTATGAAGCCTGAAGATTTCTGTGGGTATATTTCTTTAAATCAGCCCAGATTATGTCTGGTCCTCATGGCAACCCGTCTGGGTTCATCAGATCAGATAGCACAGTGCTGAACTACCAGACTGCATGCACAAAACAAGCAAGGCTTTAGTATCTCACAAGAAATCAGAGATTTCCCAATTTGATTGGAAATCTGGCAATCTACTTCTAAATGGTTGAAATTAATTGCTTGAAAGAATTCAAAATAGAAAGCAATTAAGCCCTAAAATATCATTTTATAGTCCTCCTTTACGTTTTCATTAGTATGCAAATCCATGCAAATTAGCAAATGACCAGTTTTTGTATCTGTGCAGAAGCAAATAGATACAACATCTACATCCACTACATCCACTAAATGACTCTGTTCCTCACCCATCTTTATTCAGACCCACTAACTCTACTTGCTTGACAGCAGACTCCTTCTGTCCAGTTTTTAACCTACGTCTGGCAGAAAAGTTGATGGGATCTATGTCGATAACACTATATTTTGGTCTTTGACTTTATTCCTCTACTGCTTGCTGTATTTTGCTGCAAAATAAAATACTTGTTCAGACTTACAGGAGAAGTGACAATGCAGGAACAGTGATTACTAATGATTTTGAAGTAACAATGGATTTGGTAACAACTGTATCTCCAAGAAGTTGTTTTCTGATTTTATCATCTATCTATAGTGCTCCTGATTTCAGTGATTGTCAGGGATAAGCAAGAACAGGACTGCTTCACAAGTGGGGACAAGCTAAGAGCTGAGGCACAGTGCAAGCAGTGCCGTCCCTGACCAGGGCTCAGTCACAAAGGATCTGAATACAACAGGCGGAGTCAATTTGTCACAATGACCCGTCGACAATCCCACAGAAGTCAAAGTGATTAATCAAGACTGAGGTCCATCCAAGGAGACCAGTCAGGAACAGCAGGACATGGTGGCAGACACAAGACTGGGTGACAAGGTTGTAACACAGATCCAAGGTCCATCCAGGAAACAGGGCTGGAGACCCTCCAAAACAGCTCAGGCAAGGATTGGAATCCCAGATCAGCAGTTAAATGGAGCTCCTGGGTTCACAGGTAGATGTTGGGGGTGGTTGGTGAGACTGGTCAGGGTGGTTAAGGCCTGTTAGTGCCCTTACAGCCCTGACAAAAATCAGGTTTCTCCAACAATATTACGGAGATATACTCTGAAATTTGTCGTATGAACGTCCAGCCCACTAATGCTAAACATGAAGTTTGTCTTGTCCCAGACAATCTGGGGTGTTTTGGGGGTTTGTTTTTTTTCCTTTCCTTGACATCCAAAAATAACAGCCATTGGGTATCCCACAGCTGATAGAGATGATATGTCCCATACCATCTATAATTACTCTACATAGTGGTTGGTGAACTCATTGCTTTCTTAGTTGAGTCCTTGATGTCTTGCTTTTCCTTTCCTTTTTGATGTCCCGTCCCCCGCCTTCAGCCATGAGTTAGGCTAACTGGTTTAAGAGATAATCCAGTGTCACTTCTGAAAGATGAAAAAGATTTGAGCAACTCATCCAAGCAGGGTACCATCGCCCTGTCACCCAAACCTGGGAAAGCACCTGGTGGATAGCTGTCATATCAGGCATCTTAGATCTATAATTCCCTATTGTCCAATTGAAAAATTGAATGCTATGTATGAGACGAGTCCTTTTTCTTCTTTTATCATGATTATTTCCTCCTTCCTTTCTGTTTGTCTGCCCAGCTGAATAGCTGTCTAAACCAATGCTTTCAATGCCTACAGAACTGATGTGTTTTTTCATTGACTCTGTTTTGTTAGACCCTTCTACATTCTTGGATACATTATCCAAAGGAGTACTGTTGTGCCTATTAAACATTCATAAGGGCAAAAATGATCTAGTTTTGCTTCTACTACTGTGAGACCTTGGTCTTATATAGACTACTAGTTCTAGTCCTGTGTATTCTTAGAATATATTAAAGAGGTGACATTTAGTAGTTAAAACTGTTTGGAGGGCAGAAGTTCCTTTGAAACAGCAAGGAATTCTGTTTGAAGCTTGATAATAGAAATTCTGTGAATGTCAAACCTCTCTTTTTGGACAATAGTCACTTGAATAGTGAATTGGCTTCAGCAAGAGATGAACTTAGTGATGGAAACACCCTCTAGCTGCTGCATATTTATTTCAAGGTTATATTTAATACAAATTCCATGTATAATGAAAACCTTTGTCACATAACTGGGCTATTGTAAAAATAGGCAAGGCATGCCTGTACTGTCAGCTGTCATTTTCATGAAGAAGAGGTATGTATATATTTGTTACATGTTGTCTGAATGGTTTAGCTGTCTTCACACCTATTGCACTGAATGTACATATAGGAAAGTCAGGGGATTAGAGGCTTCTGTGTTGACTGAATTGATGTCTTTAAAAGACTGATAAATCATTCTCTTTTGATTCTTCAAGATGAGACTTTACTCAATTGACAATTCATTAACAATACATCTAGTCAGTCTGGATCATTATCAGCTGTTATCATTATGTATTCAAATGGTTAGTTCTTAATAAGCTTATCCTACATTAGCTTGGAAGATACAATATAATGGAGTTAATGCCATGTATGTGGTATTAATGGCTCTTGATGGTCTTAGTCACACAGGTTTGAGGTAAATTCAGAGCTCTTTGACCTGGGCAGCTTCTGTCTTCCCATTTTTCCTTGTTCATCCTTTGTGTTTTATGTTCCTCTCCCCAGTCCCCAGAAGAAAAAGTGGGATTTTATCTGCTGTGATACAGTTTATGTTATTTTTAGGACCAGAACTAGTTCTGGTTTAACCAGACATCTTTCCTGATTAATCTGCAGGATAAATCTGGTTTCCACAGACACCTTTCCTACCTATTCTTTATCCATTGTGTCTTATCTTGCAGATATTACTACTTGCAAGTTGACCTGTTCACCATTTGTCCCTTTGTGGTTACAGATTAATTAAATATTTATGCTCAGTTGTGTTACAAAATAGATATTGTTGCTGGTTATGCTGTTAAAAGTGTTTTTCATGGTTTAACCCTGGTAAGCAGCTAAGCACCACACAGCTGCTTGCTCACTCCCCACACAGTGGGCTGTAAGAGAGAAATGCAAGGATAACAGTGAGAAAACTTGTGGGTTGAGATAAAGACAGTTTAATAGGGAAAGCAAAAGCTGCGCATGCAAGCAAAGCAAAATAAGGAATCCATTCACTACTTCCCATGGGCAGGGAGGTGTTCAGCCATCTCCAGGAAAGCAGGGCTCCATCAAGTGTAACGTTTACTTGGAAAGACAAACGCCATAACACCGAACGTCCCCCGCTTCCTCCTTCTTCCTACCAGGTTTTATTGCTGAGCAGTATGTCATATGGTATGGGATATCCCTTTGGTCAGCTGGGGTCAGCTGTCCCAGCCGTGTTCCCTCCCAACTTCTTGTGCACCCCCAGCCAACTCACTGGTGGGGTGGCGTGAGAAGCAGCAAAGGCCTTGACTCTGTGCAAGCACTGCTCAGCAATAATTAGAACAGCCCTGTGTTATCAACACTGGTTTCATCACAAGTCCAAAACATAGCCCCATACAAGCTACTATGAAGAAAATTAACTCTAGCCCAACCCAAACCAGTACACTGTTACAAAATGTTTCTATAATCTTGCTAATTATTCCACTTTAATAAGCTTATATCTGGGATAAAGATATGGAAATACTAATTATGCCTTACTTAGTATGCTTTTTAATGGGTGAAAAAGGCTTCTGCTTTAGCTGCACACCATGTTTGAAAGATCTGGTCTCTCTGACACACTTTTATGATCAAATCTGAATCACAACAAAACCTAGGTGCAGGAGGCATGGGGTAGACATCTAACTCATGAAACTGGGCTTGTTCTGCCAAGCAAGAGTGCCTAAAGAACTTTGTAAATCAAAGTAAAGGCACTGCTGTGCTGTGAACATTTTCTGAATTAACCAGACCTAAGAAGCAGGTCCTCTGAGTAGTTTGCGTGGACTATACATGTGAATTTAAATTAATTTCTTTTATGACACAGCAAGAGGTGAAGGAGGAAAAGAGAAGGGTGGAGAGGAAAAGAGGGAAGTGGAGGTGAAAGGTCCAAGCAAACTAAGGATAGTTATTCAAACAATATTTTTGGTTCCTTGAGCAATTTCTGCTTCTGTCCTTGACTCCATTTGAATGCAAAATTCCCATTCAGGAGCTTTGTTATTTTGGTGACATTACTACTAAGAGTGGAAGAGTATAAGTCAATTACTCATAAATAGGTCATCTAGTGCATTTTCAGATGCCTTTGGGCACATTTCATAGCTTCCAGCTGATGCTTCAGAAATCTGTGTGTCAATGTTTGATGTAGATGTATTAGATGCCATAGGAAATATAAAAGTTATTCCTACTCACTTGTGTATGGGCAACTGAATCACACCTCAAGTTTCTCTTGCATTGTTTAGACTTTCTCTGTAGTCAGTGGAGAGAGACAGGCACTTTCAGAAAGTTGCTTATCCTGGGAGACAGGTCTCTTTCTCAAGGTGTCTTTTTTCTCCTTTGATTATAGAAATAGCCTAAACAATTACTGTAGCCTGGACACAAAACTTTTAGATGGCTAAAGGTAGGAGGGATTAATCCTACCCCAAATTTTGAATTTTTTAAAATGTGTATTGTCAAGTAACTGCAGAACAATTGCCTTCTTAGACAGTTAGTTATAGTGATGACATTGTTTGTCTAGTTTGGAGAAAAGGAGGCTGAGGGGCTCCCTCATTGCTCTCTAGAGCTTCCTGAGGAGGGGAAGCGGAGAGGGACTTGCTGGTCTCTTCTCCCGCATATCCAGTGACAGGACACGTGGGAGTGGTTCAAAGCTGCACCAGAGGAGGTTTAGACCAGACAGTAGGAAGCATTTCTTTACTGAGAGGGTGGTCAAACACTGAAACAGGCTTCCTAAAGAGGTGGTCGATGCCCCAAGCCTGTCAGTGTTTAAGAGGCATTTGGACAATGCCCTTAATAACATGCTTTAACATTTGTTCAGCCCTGAATTGGTCAGGCAGTTGGACTAGGTGATCATTGTAGGTCCCTTCCAACTGAAAGAGTCCTATTCTATTCTATTCTATTCATTCAAAGATGTGCAGTCATTGTTAGGAATTTTTTTTTTTTTTTTATAACTACATCACTGATATTCATGCAATTGTATTTTGTCAGTAAAGATTAAAATATACTGTTGTGGGTGGTATTTTTTAATATAAAGGAAAAAATAATCAGAAAATAACCATGAAATTTATTATACAAATGTGACAAAGTGAGTATAATTATTATTTTTAACCCTACTTCTTAAAGACAAGAGATCCATAAGCATGCACCTTTCATTAAAGGGAGAATAGTTTAAATTACATAATTAAATGAAGAATAGTTTAATTCATGTATTATTAGTTCTATATAATCAGTTGGCAAGTTTTAGGCTAACCTAGTTGTTCAGTATGGCAATATCAACCATTTCCAGTCTGTTTGCTGAAGGTACTAAATTGAAAAGGGCAAAGGGCTATAATCAGTGCTTATGGTTAGATCCTCTGATATGTTCTAGTCATTTCTGACTGTTCAGGCAGTGGATGAAAACCTGAAATCTCTCATAAATCCTGTGGTGAGAATTATCCCAGAGTGAGGGATCTGTCAGGCAACTATAGATTAATTATAATTGGCTTTTGTACCCTCAGTCTCTGCAGAAAATGAAAATGTCTGGAATGGACTATATTCTCAATATCCCTAATAAGCAATAGTTCCTGTGGACTTGAACCATCTGCCAGAAACTAGAGTACCCTCCTGGATGATTTGAGTTAGGCTGATGGTGAAGTTACAGCAAAATATACTGAACCTTTTACTGAAAATTCATTTTCACTTTCTTTTGGAAGGAAGAAAAGGAAGATTCTCTTATATACAGATGGACAAGGATGACCAAAAACATACTTTAGTGCTACCAGTATGACAACTGATTTTATATTGCTAGAATTTAACACATTTGTAAGCAATAATATGCTTTCTGAATTGATTCCTGAATAAGGCTGCTAAAGGGCACACTGCCAAACAGTTACAGAAAAAAAAGTATTGGCCCGGAACATGACCATCTCAAAAGTGTGCATAGCCCACAGGGAAAGTAATAAGAGGTAACTGGAAGAGCAGGACTTCTGGGTAACATAGACCTTATGTGGAAATCATATGTATTTAAACAATTAAGGACAAAGTCTTCAGGCAAAGGACCATAAAAATATTCAGTATACGTTTTTTTTCTAATGTAGCCTCCCCTGAGGATCCAGTTTAGAGTACTGAAATAAATATGTGATCTCCAGAACTGAGATTGACACTACCCATTTAATACTTATGATACATATTACTTAGTTACAGAACTTAAAGAGACCCTTAAACTAGTACAGCTTTAATATGTATTAAATCAGAGACTAAACTGAGATTTTATCAAGAGGCAAGGTTTGAAGTATTTTGCTTTTTTGTGTATTATGACCATTTCTTTGTTGACTATATAAGCCCTTCACTCTTAATGTTTAAGCAAAATAGCATGTATAACCTAGTTCCTGCATCATGCTGTTGTGCCAGTTGCTTTACTTCTCTTTACTTGTAATCTGTAAATTGATGACACAGAAAAGATGATTCTAAGGGCCATCTTATTCAAAAAACTGAGCAAATTTCTAAGTTTGTCAGTTTCTTTCATAAGTTCATAGATGAAATTTTGTCCAAAACCCAGATTATACAAAATATCCATCTCTTAAAGGCGTCCTGATTCTTAGAAAGTGTAAGAATACTACCTATTCAACATGAAAAAGATAAAGGACTGACACTGAAATTTTATTACAAAATTTCATTAAGTAAATTATAAAACAGATGTGCTCAGGTCTCTTTTCAAAGAAAAAAACAAGCAAACAAACATACCTGATCTTAATAGCCATCAAATTAATATCAGGGGAAAATCTGACTAAAATCATATGATTTTCAGAGATTCTTTAAAGTGTCCATCCTCAAAATTTGAATATTAATTCAGATAATCAATTAACCAGAAAAATAATTAATCTATTTAATATCTTAATTAAAATTAATTAATTCATTACTTTTATAATGGATCTTAAAAAGATCATGTTCTCACAACTTTATTTAGAGTCCTGTTTTAATTTCAGTTTATAATATCTGCAACTTCCTTTTCTTAATTAGGTAAAGGGATGTATCTACCTATATTTTTGGATGAATGGTAAATTCTAGTTTTCTTCCCTCAGATTCTAGCTCTAGGCTTCTGAAGAACAGCCTCACTATCATTTTATTTCTAGTTATTTACAGGAAATCTTTGTCCACAAGGAGACTGCTCTCTGAGTCTTCTTGGACAATTTTTCAGGAACTAGTGAAAATTTTGGTCTTAGTATTTATTTATCTCAAGAAAACACAAATAATATGCTACCCAGATCTCATATTCCGGCTGACATCACCAGTAATGATTATTTGCTGTCTTCAGTGTATAAATTGCCTATTTAGAAGTGATTTGATGCAGTCCAAGTTAATAAAATGAACTTGGGTCATCCAAAGGAAGAAGTTTTTTGAAATATACTTAAGTGAGATTCTGTGGGAAAAAATGATATTAAATTGGCAAGAAGAATGAACGTCTGCAGGGTGGCAATTCAATGTCACTACTGTAGGTATCAGATAGCTGTATATAGTCACATTAAAAAATTGAATCTTTTCCACTAAATTGCTTCAAAAAGACCATGAAATTCATTGGGTTGCATAAGATATACACCAGACACTGAGTACGTTAAAAGAGCAAATATACCAGACGTGAAGGGAATGGTGATAAAAATGCGATTGAGGTGTAAATGAAGTGGTTGTGTCCTTCATTTAAAGGCATTCTGTAGCAAAATTCTCACTTTTGAAAAAAGACACTTCAACAGCTAACACACACACACAGAACCCAACCCAACCCAAACCAAAGTATCTATTGACAACTGGGAGCACAAAACAAAAGTTTCAGTTAACTTCTGATGGTTTGAACACATTTGAAATCACCTGTAATCTATTTAGCTGATGCAAAGGCCAAAGGGGTATGTGAAAAGGAAAAGTAGTTACATAGTTGTCTTGTATGTGGAACTTAATGATCTTGTCTGGGGAAAACCATTCCTTTCAGCAAGGAATTATACGCTCATGTGAATCTTTGCAATTAATACAAACAAATAGTTTAACTATAGATTGCTGCCATTGACAATGAGGATAGCAGTGGTTATATGCCCTGCAGGATTTAAGCAACTTGTCAGACACAGTCAGAAAGATAGATCTCTTTTTTTAAAGACCACTGAGATATTACCTTTTAAAGTAACTATTTAACATTTTTTTCAGGTCCAAAATGTACCAAAGATGTTCAGGGTGTTTAAAATCACTTAAAATAGAAATTCAATGCCTATCAAACATGATAGAAACTAACAGGACATCTCAGAAAGTCAAAAGAAGAGTGAAAAACTAAAAGTCTATTTTCAAAAATATTTATGTGACCTTCCTGTCACAAAAACAAAGGCAGTATGTCTACCAACCTAGAGGAAAAAAAAAACCCAACAATTCTATTACTTGTATATAAACAGATTTCATATCTGTGAGGTAAGGACAGTAAGCTTATTTCATAAGCTAAGGATGTTACAGAAATCTATGCTGAGAAAATGAAAAGATTAATGCGGCTGATATTGAAAATGGCTGAGACCTAAAAGAGGTGTGCATCTCTTTGCTAGCTATTACAAGAGAATAATATAAAATGGCACTATGTTAAGCAAGCAACTGCTCTCTGATAGCATTTTGGTTTTGGATGGCAACACTCAAAAGAACTTTCCATGCAGCACTTTTATTAGTCTACCTCCTAAGTTCATTCTTTTCAGCAAGCAAATGGGCAGCTGAAAAAGAATCCCCAAAATAACTTCAAAAGAATCAACCATCTACTTCAGACCCTTATTATCAGTGTGAAATGACATTTTCTCAAGCACTAACTAATAATATAAAAGAGGGCTTATTATTTATTTCTGTACAATGACTTCATGGATATTGAAATGTTTTTATGATTTATTAAAAGATCTTCCTACATATTTAGATTTCATGTTCCTGGAGAGGAGGATTGGGTAAACAGAGAGGGATGAGAGTGATATTTACTTAGGAATTGAAGGTTCTCAATATTAATTGCATGCCTTAAGATGGGTTGTTGCATATCCATTTGAAATACCTGAGTTAAATGTTTCCTTGAAGTTTGAGAGATTTAGCAGAGCACTCATTTTGATCAGAAACTCTTCCCCTGCTTCCTAAATGCTTATAGACATCTCTGATAAATTTCACAAATTTCACTATGTTCTCCATAAAATTCCTTTACCAAACTATGAGATATTAGGACACAATTGTATGCTGATTTTTACAATAATATATTTAGTTTTAACTTACCTGGAGAAGAAAGCCCACATCAAGGAAGATTCATTCTTACAATGAGATGGCTACTAGAAAACCTCTATGGAGAGCAATACAGAAGGAACTATATCTGAAATAAAAAATGCAAGATATTTGGTTTCTTTTATCATAGTCCTTTGTTCTTTATAGGTAAGGTGATCATAATTAATTGTTATAATTATTTTGAAGTCTGTCTTTTGATATCTATTGACATCTGGCAAAGAACCTCATATGGCAAAAGCTCATAGGTGGGATTCACTTCTGAAGCAGGTGGAGGCAGGGTGACATATTTAGGACATCTCAAATGTAACCTAAACTCTTTTTTTTTTGGCGATTAATTGAGTCCAGGAGGTCTGGTCAAAGCAAGCAATGGTGAATGGAGGTATTCAGTTTACCCATTCTTCACTTCAGGAAGAAAGAGTTTTTTTTTTTTAACTGCTATCTAATAGACATGCTGTATGAGGCAGACTGTGGCCTGAGGGGAGCCAAATGTACCTGTTCCAGCAATTCCTGTAATTACTAGGTTATGAGTAGTTCAGAGAAGATTTCTTACTCTTTTCTGTCGAACCTATTCTACTTTGTATGAAATACATAAAAACTCATCCAACCAAGAGAGAGTAGGTAAGAAAAGTATTAATTCTTATGGTTAGGAGCACCCCAGGAGTTATGGAGCTTACCTAGGGGGTGGCAAGACTTGGCATCCATGCCTTGTGCCTGTCATTAGGTGAACATTTAATCTCATGACTGTTAAATATATGATATATGAACAGGACTGTGGAGAACTGCAATGTAAATCGGAAGGAGGGTTTATGGAGAGGTGCCATTGTGTCACTGACCTAGAGTTTATATGTGACTCCAAATAGTAGGAAAGATCACAAACATTTGTATTCCCAAAAGGAAATCTGTATGTGGTAAATTTACTGGACAAAAGACAGGAATCCAGATTTTCCTTTCTTACTAGATTAAGGAGATGTTTATTTGCATTTTACCTCTCTCCCTCTCCCTGACATACTTTTCCTACCTCATGCAAATGTGTACTGAATGTTTCACTGTTTCATGTGATTTAAACAAATTCAACAGTGGAAGATAATGTCATTGCCTCTTTCATCTGCATTTCAACTTATATCTTTAATGTGTTCACATAATGGGTTCAGACTATTTATTTAGTGTAATCTTGAAAATGCTTATAAATTTGAATGTTTAATTCTTATATTATATTTACACCTAAACTGCCAATCTATGTTTATAATTAATTACAAAATATTATTAAGCATTTATCATTCCATACACTTGTAATTTAAAACCTTTTAGTGATCTGGTCAGGTTACAGAAATGGAAGCTGGCAAATTTTTGGAGGAGTTTATACAACATAAGCGTGTAAAGGAAACCAGAAATGGTTTCAAAATTATTAATTTAAAGCAGTGGGTGAACAATTTTTCAGCCAAAAAGTTGATGTTTTTATTCAAGTATTTATAAAATATTGTTTGCCATAAACTGTTCAGCTAGCTCCTGAAACATAATATAACCTCCTCCAGCGTTCCATTTTTCAAAGTATTAAAACAAACATCTATTCAGTCTTTCTAATACAAATAGTTCTTATTGCTATCCTTTCAAGTTGTCTTGTAATTTGCATTCCTGAACACATTCAAAAATTAAAATGAGGGTTTGGGGTAAAATGGGATAAAATACAGTAACGGGATGGGAAAAAATAGTCTGCCTAGCTCAGTCCCAGTTCATCACATTTGATTGACCTAAAAAACTCAGAAACATCTGCTCTGCTCATTGGATTTTTCTGAACAAAATCATGGGCATTTTCAAGTGAATCATTGTCAAAGCCATTAGTCAATAACGGTTAATTGTAGTTAGCACTTCAATGCTAAACGAACATTAGAAAAAAAAATGTATATTTTGAAGGCTCTGCAGTGGTATAATTCTACCATACTATGGCTTTATAGAACAAATCCATTGTTTAACTGTTCTTCATAATAAAACATGCAGCATAGATAACATAATATTGCATATATACTATAATATATACAAGAAATTGTACATTTTTACTACTGCTGCTGAAAATTTATTTTCAGATCTATTCAAGAATAGAATATCCTGTCTTGAGTTCTTACCCCATATCGTAGTTAAACATTTCTTGTTATTCAAATGGACCTGCTCCCCTTTGGGCTTCTGTCAGAGTGGTGGGCATAAGCACTTATAAAATTTAGCTAGCATAGTTTGTTTAGAGGCTCTGTCCAACTACTGCCTTCTACTGAGACATAATTGATTTTATTACACTTTCTTACGTGTCTCTTTGCTTTCTATATTTCTATCAGACTGAAGATCACATCTTTTTGTCCAATCATTCTGTTTTGATGCTGTAAGTCTGCTCTACAGAAGAAGTAATCTATGTACTTGCCTGTCCCTTTCACGTAGTACATAGGTAAGTGCCAGTATTCCAAATTAAGTGATGTATGGTAAACGTATTTGGCATTTATATGAAGCTCTCCAAGTGCTTCTCCACTCTTTCAGCAGAGTCCTATATTTCAACTGCTTGGAAATTAACTCTGTTCTAAGACCTGCCTCTTCATTTAAAAATCCTTTTGTTTTCTTTGAACTGTGAACCTGATGCAGAAGTTTGATGCCACAAGGGAGTCTCTCAATTTCTGTGATATAGTGACAGAAGGGAGTGGTTCCTCCCAGGAATTATTTAAATTCTAGCCAGCACCTTGTTTTTCCTGGTAAAAATCCCCAAAACTGTTTCACCTGATACAATAGTATTAAGGACCCTTTCAAAAATTATCTCCTCAGTTTTCCTTGATCTTTACAAAGTTAGCCACAATATTCACTGTTTTTATTATTTACTAACTACTGCCCTTTGAAATAAAGCCAATGGTAACACATTTTCTTCAATAATTTTTTCTAAACAATCTTCACTCTTGAAGAAAGTTCTGATTTCTTTCATGGTTTTAATGAATGTCATAACTAAGAAGTGTGTGAAGGTTTGGTAGGGGTTTTGTGTGTGTGTGGTTTTTTTTTTACTTCTGCACTTATCTTAAAAAGGGTACTTATCTTAGAATTTTTCTCTGCTCTTCATCATTACAATCATTACAGCAAATCTTTCTTCCTGTAGTTGTCAATCATCACCAGCTTAACACATATTATACTAATAAGTGCTCAGAAGTTCATTAGCAATTTATTGGTTCTGGATTTGTCCCAATAGGTTAATCCTCATACAATTAGATCACTATAGTACAGAATCATCCTAAGATTATGTATAAAATATTTCAACATTCTAACCCTGAAACTGTTCACTCTTCATACATGTTTCTGGAACACTACTGCCCCAAACAATGCCCTGAGCTTTATCTTGTCTGCAACATACTGTGTGGTTACCTTTTCCCTAACATATCCACTGGAACTGGGGTAATTGTCACTATCTCTTTGATATGTATGGTGGTTCAACTGTGTTTAAGTATCCATTTCAAACATACATCTTTGTCCAGAAGTTACCTTAATATTCATAAACATCTCAGAGGCTTAGAAAAGCATTATCAGATCGTTTGCAAATCCTCATATCCTCAGGGATTTCTCCTTATCTTAAGAGTGGCAGGTATGTGCTTCTTCACAGTCTTGATGTCCTTGAAAGGCAACAGCATTACTTTATTTTGTCATTTAATTCTGTTATTTTAAACTACAGTTGCCTATTTGTGAAAACCTAGGTGTGGCTGAAATAAGTGGTAGATTTGCATTTTTAATACTATTACTCCTTTTCCTTTCCTTTCCTTTCCTTTCCTTTCCTTTCCTTTCCTTTCCTTTCCTTTCCTTTCCTTTCCTTTCCTTTCCTTTCCTTTCCTTTCCTTTCCTTTCCTTTCCTTTCCTTTCCTTTCCTTTCCTTTCCTTTCCTTTCCTTTCCTTTCCTTTCCTTTCCTTTCCTTTCCTTTCCTTTCCTTTCCTTTCCTTTCCTTTCCTTTCCTTTCCTTCCCTTCCCTTCCCCTTCCCTTCCCTTCCCTTCCCTTCCCTTCCCTTCCCTTCCCTTCCCTTCCCTTCCCTTCCCTTCCTTTCCTTTCCTTTCCTTTCCTTTCCTTTCCTTTCCTTTCCTTTCCTTTCCTTTCCTTTCCTTTCCTTTCCTTTCCTTTCCTTTCCGCTCCCCTCCCCTTTCATTTCACTTTATTTACTTTGCTTCTGGCTTTGTCACGCTGTTCTGGTCTGTGTTGCTTTCCTCTGCTTTGCTTTCCTTTCTCTGCTCTGCTTTGCTTTCTCCTACTACAATTTCACAGTTTTCTGGCCTGCATATGAAGAATGGACAATTATTAAATACACTTCAATTTGCATACTTCTTTTTTGTTTTGTTTTGCTATGATGCAAACATTATTAATTTCATTTTTTAATTTTCTTCCAACAGTATATCTGATTTCAAGAACCAGCTAGGACAGATTTTCTCTGGATAGCACAGTCTGCTTCTGCGTATGAAGTTTTGAAGCCAAGACAGTGAAACATTCAGTGCAGTCTCCCCATCCACAAAATGAAACCTGAAAGCAAATTTCTCCTACTTCATAGAAAATATATTAAAATACCCTTATTAATTACCTATTACTGATCTCCTTAATTTCTTTGGCTACCACTCATTCTTCAAATAAGCAGCTGCTAAGTGAGATTTTAAAAAAAAAAAGTTGCAAATGGAGGTGAAAATTATACCCTTTCATGATGCTTCCTTCCTTCCTCATCTGACACTAAGTTCCTGTTGGATATGTATGTACACAAAGAGATGGATTAGCATGCAAACATAGTTCAAAAGACTGTTTCATGTCTTAACTATCATGACTTCCATGTTGGAGCTTACATTCAAAAGAAACAAGGCTCTGATTGATGCCAAAATGCTAAAGCTTCACTTTTTTTTCAAGGGAGGACGTTACTGTAGGTATGATTATACACAGATGGAAAAATGTGGGGACAATACCTGCTTGATGATCAAGGAAAGCTTTTTTTATTTAGAAACAGATGTTTTCAGAATTGGATTGTCCCTAGCATCATATTTTTCTGGTGCTCTGATTGAGATGCTGCCAAAGATTCAATTTTGAAAATGTCTCCTTGAAGAACAGAACTAACTATTTAAAAATAAATGATTCTACTTACAGCTGAGTTTTGATGAAACCTTTAAGCAGAATAAAACCAATTTTGCCTTTTTACCCTCAGGTTTCCAGTTTCTTTCCTCAATACAACTTCAAAATAAAAAGCTGTGACCATGTTAAAGACTTCTCTGAGCAAAAAACTTGTTTGGCTTAAAGATTTGACTAAAATCACCACGTTCAGTGATCAGTTTTCTTGGTTTTATCATGTTATCAATGCTGAAGCTTTCTGTATTTTATGAACATAAATTTATATCTTTTGTGTATACATTTTTGAGAACATGAGATTTGTGACTTGATGATTCTGGGGTTTGTAGTCAATATGAATGCTGAATGTTCAAATAAGTATAATAAAACAAAAAAAAATATAAAAATATTTTTATTTCTGTTTAAAAAAAAAAAAAATCATCCCCATTATATGGGGACAGCATATCTTTCAGACTGTAGAGAGTAAAACTGATTGATGTGATCCAGAAGGCAACTGACTAGAACAGACTGCCCAGGACTGACTGGTTGAGTCAGATTTTGAATATCTTTGAGGATGGAGAATCCACAACCTCTTTGGGCTACCTGTGCCAGTATTTAACCACCCCCACAGAAAAATCTGTTTTCTTATGTTCAGATGGAACTTCATGTGTTTTAATTTGTGTCCATTGCCTGCTGTCAGTTCAGAGAAGAGCCTGACTCCTTCATTGTCATTCCCACCCATCAGGTGTTGATAAATTGTGATAAGGTCCTCCCTGAGCCTTCTCTTCTCCATACTAAAGAGTGCCAGCTCTCCCAGCCTGTCTTCATATGAAAGATGCTCCAATTCCTTAGTAAATTTCATGACCCCATGCTAGACTCACTCTGGTAAGTCTACATCTTTCTTGTACTGGGGAACCCAGAACTGGACACAGTACACCAGTTGATTCCATGTGTCTAACCTGAAGAAGATTAGAATTTTGTTATTTCAAACAGATATGTTAAAATATATATTTTAGGTAAATACAATATTTCATTATGAAATTAGCATATTTGTTACACTGGATCATAATTTTAAACTTAATTTTAAATATTAAATTGAAAATTGTAACTTTCCATAGTAACAAATTGCTAATATCTGACCATTAAAAGTACAGTAGTTCTTTTAAAATTCCCCATCAGTCCCAAGATTTGCAGATCAGTGAGGTACTTTTTATCTGCAAAAGTTGGTCTCTGAGATTGCATCAAAGACGTTGTAGCTTTTAACCTACAATGACCATTTAGGCATGTCAAAAAGGAAAAGATTATTAGATTTTATAAACCATTGCAACATTGGAAGGCAGTTTTCTTTATGGGTTGGGATTAAGTTTACTTAGCCTTATTAGATGAAGATTATGTTACTTTTAAGTACCTAATTTACTTCCCATAACTTAAAGAAAAAAAAAGTATGGAGTCAATGAAGCAGATACTTGTAAAGCATGATAGTCAGTTTAACTGTTAGCAAGCAAACAGGGGTAATAGTTAGCATCCATTTAAAAAGCAACCAGTTTACCTACTATTTATTCAGAGAAGAAGAAAAAGAAGACAGAAGTATTACGTTTAATGAAATTGCATGAGAACAAAGAGGTAAAAGTAAGTGATTCAGTGGACTGCCAGTCAAATTTATGTACTCCTTGGTACTGCAGAAGTGGACCCTCTTTCCAACACTCGCACATATCTCCTGATATATATATGATGAAGTTAATTTGCAGCAAGATGTACATTAAGTCTGTGATACAGTCATCATATTCTCTGGGAAATATTGCAAAAGTCATGGGAATGGCACCTTTTCTGTTTTCTTTGACTAATGTTCTAATGTTTTTAACCATCTTTCCTAAGACAGACTGTACATATACTTTTATTTTGTAAATGAAAATAAATTGTACTAACTAGATTATAAAGGGCAAAATACCACTACTACTTCATTGCTGGCAACAATAGCAGCAATAATTGCTCTCCCCTCCCCATAATTTCAATAATTCAGATGATAATTTTTGAAGGAGATGATTAAGATCAACAAATTTCAAATAAAAAATTATGAGTTTACAGTTAAAGAATTGCCTCAATTCATCTCATACTCTCCAAATGAGATTTCAGCACCATTCATAAAATATGTCTGGGAGCTCTAACACCTTTGAGTTTGTGAGGATCCACAGGGAGGACTCCCCATTGTACAGGCATAGTACACTGCCTGGTGTGCCTAGGCCTAGTAAATGCGTGGTCCTTAGTTAGCATAGCAGGAAAAGAGATAGATACACAAAGATTGTACAGAGTTATAAAGTTCTGGATGGAATTGGCTCCACCATTTCCAAATTAAGAGCTGCCCTTGCATATGAAGAGTATTCTTTCCTTTTGATTTTCTTGAGGCATTGGAATAGAAAATTCCACAGAAATCAGCTATAGTATAAATAAAATAATTTATAATTTACGGGGGGGGGGGGAATAGAGAGAAGAAAATATTTCCAAAGCAAAAACTATTAGATTTAATTCCTCTCTTACTCATTCTTCTCTTATTTGTCTCTTTCCTGCAACATTTTAACCATTCTCTTTCCCTATGAATACAGTTACATTTCCTCATGTCACTTCAAATTTGAGATGTCCTCCATCGTTCAATCTCAATCTAAGTTCAAAATTGAAGCTCTACTGTGTTTTTTACACTTTTTATACTTCAAATAAAAAGGTTTGGTTTTTTTTTAATCTCAGTAGATGTCGTGGTTTAGCCCCAGCCGGCAACGAAGCACCACCCAGCCACTCGCTCACTCCCCCCCGGTGGGATGGGGGAGAGAATCAGAAGAGCAAAAGTAAGAAAACTCGAGGGCTGAGATAAAGACAGTTTAATAGGGAAAGCAAAAGCCACGCACGCAAGCAAAGCAAAGCAAGGAATTCATTCACTACTTCCCATGGGCAGGTAGGTGTTCAGCCATCTCCAGGAAAGCAGGGCTCCATCACACGTAATGGTTACTTGGGAAGACAAACGCCATCACTCCTAATGTCCCCCCCTTCCTTCTTCTTCCCCAGTTTTATATACTGAGCATGATGTCATGTGGTAGGGAATAGCCCTTTGGTCAGTTTGGATCAACAATCCTGGCTGTGTCCCCTCCCAGTTTCTTGTGCACCTGGCAGAGCACGGGAAGCTGAAAAGTCCTTGACTAGTGCAGCAACAACTAAAACAGCTCTGTATTATCAACACTGTTTTCAGCACAAATCCAAAACATAGCCCCATACCAGCCACTATAAAGAAAATTAACTCTATCTCAGCTGAAACCAGGACAGTAGAACAGCTAAATGAGAAAGTCATTGGACATAAATGGCATGATTACCTAAGCCTATAGCAAAATAAAGCAAATAAAAGCAAAATCTTATATGAAATTCAAATAAAATCTATTAACTCAAAGTCGTGTATATATTTTTGGAATAAAAATGCTCTTATTTTTCAATGTCTAATTGGTAGAATTTTGGCATTTTCAATTCTCACTTAACTGCATGAAATCCTTGTAAAACTCCTGCCTACAGATACTCACTTGCTTAAAATACTTAAATTTACTACAAAGCATCATGATTGCATCTGCTCCCACAGTACTCCTGTTAAAAGTTTTGCAGTTTGGAAATCACTTGTCAAATCCCAGCAATTTGAGGTATGGAGGAACTACAAAAGTCTTTCTCTGAAGCATAACTTCATAAAAGAGTGGTGTTACAGCTGATAATCTGCTACCCAAGGAAAGATTTGTTCTTATTTGTTTTTTTTTTCCCAAAAGAAATGCTAAAGTTCGAACTTGAACTTGTATGAAGTTTTTCTCCCAGGAAGATTTGGATTCTGCCTCAATGACTAAAATAATTTCTTGCATATCTCTAGTGGAATGTTTTTCCCTTCCTTGGTGTAAAATTTGTTTTGCTGTGAACAGTCAGGGTGGTTAGTGGGAGATGTGTGTCAACTTTAATGTTGAGTAAATATGTTACAAAGATGAAAAGAATTTAAGGGAAAGACACAGGTGTTGAATGTCTTTGAGTGCCATGATGTGTGTCTTTAAGAAATAGTTAAATATAGAATGATCCTATGTGATTGTATTTCAGCACAAGACTACCTACAGATTAAAATTCTGTATTGGGTTTACATCTTGATCTAGGGGCCACAGTGGTGGCTTCTGTGAGAAGACTCCAGAAGTTGCCCCAATGTCAGACAGAGCCAGTTCCAGCAGGCTCCAAAATGGACTCGCTGTTGGCTAAAGCTGAGCCCATCAGCAACATTAGTAGTGCCTCTGTGCTAACATATTTAAGAAGGGGTAAAAAAACACTTCACAGCAGCACCTGGGAGAGAGGAGTGAAAATATGTATAAGAAACAACTATGCAGACACCAAGATCAGTGAAAAAGGAAAGGAAGGAGATGCTCCAGGCACTGGAACAGAGATTCCCCTGCAGCCCATGGTGAAGACCATGGTGATGCAGATTGTCCCCCTGCAGCCCATGGAGGTCCACAGTGGAGCAGATATCCACCTGCAGCCCATGGAGGGTCCCACAATGGAACAGGTGGAAGTGCCCTGAAGGAAACTGTGACCCCATGGAAAGTCCAATGCAGGGGCAGGTTTTCTGGCAGGACCTGTGACCCCGTGGGGGACCCGCACTGGAGAAGGTCAAGAAGGACTGTATCCCATGGGAGGGACACCATGCTGGAGCAGGAGAAGAGCATAAGAAGGAAGTAGCAGCAGAGACAAAGTGTTATGAACTGATCGCAACCTCCATTCCCCATGTCCCTGTGCTGCTTGGAGGGGAGGAGGTAAGAGAAGTCAGGAGTGACGTTGACCCTGGGAAGAAGGGAGGCTTGAGGGAAAGGTTAGATTTGTTCTTATTTCTGACTACCCTACTCTTTTTAATTGGTAATAAATTAAATTAATTTCCCCAAGCTGCATCTGTTTAGCCCATGATGGTAATTGGTTAGTCATGTCCCTGTCCTCATCTCAACCCATGAACTTTTTCATATTTTCTCCCCTGTCCTGTTGAGGAGGGGGAGTGATAGAGCAGCTTGGTGGGCACCTAGTGGCCAAGGTCAACCCACCACATGTTCTTATATCAGGGACTGTGTGGCAAAGATTTGTTTCCACCAGGGAAACTCCAAAGAGCTATTCAAGTCAGACAGGTAAAAAATGCAGTAGTGAGCTGAAGGTCATGCAATCCAAATAGTTGTTTAAAAAATTGTTTCCTGTCTTGTGAAAGGCACAACTGAGGGTCTAGAAAAAGGGATCATGAATAAATTTATCTTTCAAAAATGAGTTAACAATTATGAAAACCATAGATTTAATTTTAAATGTCAAACATATGTAGAAGTACATTTGAGATCTGAAGCAATGAAGGCAAAGTCTTTCCAAATAACACAAGCAAGGCTGTGTTAAAATGCTCTTGGTTTTGGAATTTATCCATGATATGTCATTGCCAAAGTGAGAGGAAAAAAAAAGAAAAAAAGGAAAAAAAGAAAAAGTTAATGGTGAAGAAACCATCTCTTATTATGTTCATTACAACTTCTGAACTGTGATGTATCCATAAATGTATCCATAAAATGTATTAGGGTAAGTATTAGAATAAACTTAAATGTGTGGCTTAAATTTGTGTTTGCATGTGGAATCAGATTTGCAGCTCCAGTAAGACTGAGATGTTTCATATTTTCATGTCTTTAAACCCAGCTATATTATCTAATTAATACCTTTGACAGAATTAATATATCACTTTGGTTAATTTACAGTGAATTTACCCACTGAGTAATTTTTTATAGCAATACCCTGAATTCACTCCTTGATGAAGAACAGGGGAAATGAGTATGTGTAAAATTTATGGTTAATTTAAAGAAAGAATGGCAAATAGAAGTGCAGGTTTCTTCTAGTAGATCAAGGAGAGTTTCATTAATTTCGTTCATAGATACTTGCAGTCTACCTGGCTGAAAGCTGACACTGATGACAGCTGAGAATGAGCACATCACAAATAAAACTCTTAATATATGCATGCATTTCAGAACCTTTGTAAAATATGCAGTTTCATTAGTTGCACGTCCAGGGGATTAAGTACTGGAGTTTACATCTTCCAGCAACACAGTATCATTCTCTTTTGACTAAAATGAAGTAAATCAGAAGGAGCTCTGCTGAAGTTAGTTGGTGGTACAACACCTGTGTATGTGAGGAAAGAATCAAATCTAGGATTGGACGCAAAGTATCTTGGTAGGCGCAATGGCTTGATCCTTTCACACACAAGCAATGTCCCTAACAATTATTATAATGTGCCCCAAACTTTGTTACAAAGACTATGACTTTTTCTGAATAATAAAAATGAAGAAGAAAAAAGATCAGTAAGTCAGATCAGCAACCCCATGCAACACTACAGGCTTGGGGAAGAGTGGCTGGAAAGCTGCCCAGCAGAGAAGGACCTGGGCATGTTGGTTGACAGCCGCCTGAATATGAGCCAGCAGTGTGCCCAGGT
This sequence comes from Ciconia boyciana, assembly GCF_034638445.1. Taxonomy (NCBI): domain Eukaryota; kingdom Metazoa; phylum Chordata; class Aves; order Ciconiiformes; family Ciconiidae; genus Ciconia; species Ciconia boyciana. Next base: position 48,323,053 of record NC_132936.1, read on the forward strand.
GGCCAAGAAAACCAATGGCATCCTGGCTTGTATCAGAAATAGTGTGGCCAGCAGGACTAAGGAAGTGATCGTGCCCCTGTACTCGGCACTGGTGAGGCCGCACATCGAATACTGTGTTCAGTTTTGGGCCCCTCACTACAAGAGAGACATTGAGGTGCTGGATGGTGTCCAAAGAAGGGCAACGAAGCTGGTGAAGGGTCTAGAGCAGAAGTCTTCTGAGGAGCAGCTAAGGGAACTGGGGTTGTTTAGCCTGGAGAAGTGGAGGCTGAGGGGAGACCTTATTGCTTTCTACAACTACCTGAAAGGAGGTTGTAGAGAAGTGGGGGTTGGTCTCTTCTCCCAGGTAACAAGTGATAGGACGAGAGGAAATGGCCTCAAGTCGCACCAGGGGAGGTTTAGACTGGATATTAGGAAATTTTACTTCACTGAAAGGGTTATCAAGCATTGGAACAGGCTGCCCAGGGAAGTGGTTGAGTTGCCATCCCTGGAAGTATTTAAAAAACATTTGGATGAGGTGCTTAGGGACATGGTTTAGTGGTGGTCTTGGTCATGTTAGGTTTACGGTTGGACTCAATGATCTTAAAGGTCTTTTCCAACCTATATGATTCTGTGATTCTGTGATTTCTATCTCACATTTGGTTTAATGATGATAAAAGTAATACACAGGGAATAGCTTTTGAACAGACCATCTTTCATTGTGCTGGAATTTGTGGCTATGCATTGCCTTTTTGACACAGAAGCTGAGCAAGTTGCTATTAAAACCTTTTCCCACATTATGTTCCTATGTATTCCAGGGAATGGATATTCTCGGAAAGTGCTGGTGATTGCATTTTATGATGCTTTGTCTATTGGAATAGCTAATAAATTAAGCTTTTTTCATAATGTCCACAAGCAAAAAAGCCTGTGGAGTTTCATTAGTATAAAAGTAGAATAGCACAATAGTGAATTATGTCTAAAGTTTCCTTTCCTTTTTTTTTTTAACAGCGTGATAGATTGGCTTTGATTGTAACATATCTTCATGTGATTTATGTTTTGGAGAAAAAGATTACTGAGGTAATAAAGCCCACAACAACTGTTGGCTTCTCAACAGATTTATTCTTTTCAGTTTAAATAGCTTATTTATGATTATATAAATTGTATTTAATCTTGGAGTGTGAAAAAAGAGGATTTTTTTCTACATTTGATAACTCAAACATTCAGCTGTATTACCCTCAAAAAGAAGAACATCTGCTGATTTGATTCTCATTCACTTTTAGAAACTTAGATGAAAAAATGAAAATGTGAACTAAGAGAAGAACCAAACAAATGGAAAAGCAGACAAACTATGGCGAAATCTTAGTATTCAGATAAAAGTAGCAAAACCTTGACTATCTTCCAGTTTCTTTCAGAGAAAACTCAAGCGTGTCATCCAGGAAAAGCACAATCATACAGCATTTCATTGCCTTCCCTTTCTTCTGCATACTCATATACTTATTCTAATTCCCTTTTAAAGTGTTTGTAGATTTTTCCAACACTTGCTTTCTTTCTGAAAGCTTCTTTATTTTCTGTTACCATTTTCTGAATTATTTTTCCTATAGCAACAGGGCTCAGAATTGGTTCAGAAAACTAAGACTACTACTATGTCAGATACTTTATCACAAAATGAAAATTTTCCCATACTGTAGGTGTACTCATAGGGTAAATTATGAGTACAATCATGTTCTTCAATATCTGTAGTTTATCATTAAGTTTATTGCTTTTCAGGGCATATAATAGATCTTAAAATCAATGATTCTATATCCAAATTAAGCAGTCCAGCATCTCTGCAAGAATTTCTTTGCCATTTCAGTAAGATTAATAATGGTTTTACAAAGAAAAAAAAAAGTATCTAAAGATATGTATCTTGGAGGAAGGGAAAGTTAAGTCTTTTCTTCCTTGCATTTCTGGAGCAACAGGTTAGGTCAGCCTTAGAGATACTATGCTGTAATGTGTTCACTAAGTTAATAAATTAATTCCTAATTGGAGTACTCTGCTCAGCTTGAAGTACTATTGCAGGCATGGCACAGGTGTCCTATGTGACGCAGTAAGTCTGCACCTCAAGTTCTCTGTAAAATGTGGTTTATAACATTTTATTTTAATGTGGTGATAAATACAAAGATGATTTGAGATATTCAGAAGTGTGATAGTGAACATACTCAGCTATAGGCAACAGACATTGTATTCTGGTTCCCACTATAATCCTGATGCTACTGACTCTTGCCTGTGAGCAGGCCCTAGCCATATTAAGCAAAACAGCTGACTTGCCTGGAATCATACAGTGCCAGGCACAAACACATGTATTCTCAAATAGCCTTTCCATTTTTTAAAATTGTTCTGCCTTTAGATGGTAAATGTAGGTATATATATATTAGGTAAATAAGTATATTTGGCATACCTTTTGAAAAGAGCCTATATTAATCAAAACCCAGTCACACTTTATTGTAATAGTCTTGCAAAAAGGTACATGCTAATGTTTTGTTGATTATGCCAGGCTGCTTCTCTCTTTCTTTCCTCCTGCATTAGATTCAGAGTGCCCAAAATGACAAGCTAAGGAAACCACTTCTCTATCAGTGGCTTCTTCTTTGGCAGACTTTACTGGCAATTGTTTCAGCAACTTTACAAATGCCACTGGGTCTCTCAGAGAGTAATCTGTTGTGCCGACGGAGAAGATGCTAGTACTCTTGAACATTATTTTCTTTTAATTCATTTCCCTTTCACAGTATTCTACTGTATGTAGGAATATATTTAGTTTGAAGGGAAATTAGGATATATGGAAAATACATCTTCTGCTTCGTCAATTTCCTAGAACATATATCAACCAGTCTTACACCTATGAATTCTCCAGTTGAATTTAGTGGCCTAGTACTTAAACAGGAGAAGCTTCCAGTAACGGTAATGTAGGAAAAAAAATAATATGTTTTATATTTCAGAGATCTTACAAGACATAAGTTATGCTGTGATTTTCCATCTTTTGAAAAGATACTGCCTCTCGTATCATGCAGGAGGAGCCCAAGAGATGTAATACACAGGAAAGTGGTGAGTTGTTTTTGTTATGTTATGTTATGTTATGTTATGTTATGTTATGTTATGTTATTTTTGTTTGTCAATGTGAGCTGTTTACATGAGGTATGATTCAGAAGTTGGTCTTGTTGCTAACAGTCCCCCTGTCCCAATGTTCCAACAGTGATATACAACAGAAGAGGCCTGTATATTATTGTAAGATAATTTAAGCAGATATTTAGCAATTCAGATAATCATTAAAAACACTTATATTGGGTTTACATCACCAGGTTTTGTTATCAGGGAGGGATGCAGGGGTGGATTCTGTGAGAAGACACCAGGAGCTGCTCCCATGTCGGACAGAGCCAGTTCCAGCAGGCTCTAAAACAGAACCACTGTTGGCCAAAGCTGAGCCCATCAGCAATCCTGGTGATGTCTCAGTCATAACATATTTAGGAAAGGGTAAGAAACACTGTGCAGCAGCTGTGAGAGAGGAGCAAGAAAATGTGAGAGAAACAGCCCTGCAGACACCAAAGTCAGTGAAGGAGGAGGGAGAGGCGGTGCTCCAGGTGCCAAAGCAAACATTTCCCTGTAGCCCATGGAGGACCACATCAGAGCAGATATCTACTCTGTAGCCTGTGGAGGACGGCACACCAGAGCAGGTGGATATGCCCTGAAGGAAGCTGCACCCCCTGAAGAGCCCATGCAGCAGCAGGCTACTGGCAGGAGCCTTGGCCTGTGGAGAGGAGCCCATGCAGGAGCAGGTTTTCTGGCAGGAACTACAGCTTGTGCGGAACCCACACTGGAGCAGTCTGTTTCTGAAGGACTGTACCCCAGGGAAAGGAGCCATGCTGGAGCAGTTCTAGGAGAACTCCCACACATGGGAACAATCCACATTGGAGCAGTTTGTGAAAGACTGTATCCTGTGGGAGGGACCCCACGCTGGAGCAGGGGAAAAGTGAGGAGGAGGAAGGAGCAGCAGAGATGAAATGTTATGAACTGACTGCAACCTCCATTCCTCATTCCCCTGTGCTGCTCTGGGGAGGGAAGAGATAGAAGAGTTAGGAAGAAAGGATTGAAGTTGACCCTGGGAAGAAGGGGAGAGGTGGGGGAAAGACGTTTTTATTCTTCTCTTTGTTTCTTACTATCCTACTCTATTTTTAATTGGCAATAAATTAAATTCGTTTTCCCCCAATCAAGTCTTTTGCCTGTGATGGTAATTGGTGAGTCATCTCCCCAGCTTTGCCTATGAGGCTTTTCACCTTATTTTCTCCCTCTGTCCTGATGAGAAGGGGGAGTGAGAGAGTGGCTTGGTGGGCATCTGGCAGCCAGCCAAAGGAAACTCACCACAATGCTGTATGTCCATACTCTTCAGAAATGCCATAGGTCAAAACAATTATTGTGCCTCAGCCTAAGTATTCATATCAATTTCCCTGCTGTAATGGGGTGTGAAAATCAGGAAAGAATACAATGTGAGATATTTTAAATGAATTAAAACCATGTTTACTTAATAATTTTGAGAGTAGATATAAGGCAGTTAATTAAAGATTCATCTATATATCTTCATTTACTGAAGTACTGCATTTACCACAGCATCATTGAATTCCTTTCAGTGTGTTACCACAAGGACATGCAGACTTAGATTCTTTTTTAATACCAACTAGTTTTTCAAAGTATTGTGTAACTTTTAATCTATTAAATTTCTTAGGAAGATAACTAAATATTAAATGTAGTCTTTTTTTTTTTTTCTTTTAAAATTTTAGTTAAAAAAAGAAACAGTAGGAAAAAACACTCTCCCTCTTACTAGTAATCTAAAGTAATAATTTGTTCTTTCTAACACTGTTTTATTATCACAGTTATGTCAATAATAAAGTATAATACTATTTAATCTGTTAACATTCTAATTTGAAAAATGTGTAATTCTTAAACTTTGATACATTTCTTGTTGTCATAAATTTTAACTACTGTCAAATCCACCTAGTTATTGCTTTATTGCAAGCTACTTTTTTGTAGTAATTTTGACTCGTTGACTTATGAAAAGATCACAGACTTAATCTATATCTTCAAAGTTTCCTCGTTAAAAAACGTTAACACTGAAATAAGTCTGCACTTTTTTTAAAAAAATCAATAACTTTTTTCTTTATGGAGCTGAAATATGATAAAACAGTTTTATGCAATGAACATCATTAGGGATTTGCAATAGCATCATCTGAAAATGCAACCTAATTCTGTGGTAGAAATAAATTTAAAAAGAGGTGGACCTGAATAAAAATACTTGCCACCAACCAGTAGTTCTATAATATTCAGAGCAACTGCTACAGTTGTCTTGCAGTATTTACAGAAAAGACAGTGAGGAGAAGAAGCACCATCTATGTCAAGAAATCCCTTAGGAAAGAAACAGATGAATGAGATGGGAAATTGTGCCAGCCTTTAGCTTATGAAGTCTGTTGTCTTGAAAAACTGTCTCCATTTAGACTAAACTTAAAAGGCTGAACTTAAAAGACAATGTTGACATATTCCTAATCTTGAACAAATAACATTATTTATATAATTATTCATTGTTTTAAAGTGTTTACCTGCTGATTTTCTATATACCATAAGCTGTTGTCTTACATCAGCTGTTTATGCGAGAGACCTTGTAAGGACTGTTTCGCATTGGAGGTAGTATCAGGCCACTGTAAACTGTGTCATTTTCTGCTTTCAGAAGCAAGTTGAACAATATTTATCTCTCCTGTACTATGAATCTTCAGATCCGTACAGTATACCACAGTCTGCTGGATGGTTCAATCACCATGCTTTTACCATGAATCTTCACACCCGAGGGAGCACTAGGAAAACAGGTTCTGCACACAAGCCAAGCATTAGAACCATGTGTATATTCAGCTGCTATGCACAAATTCAAACAGGGAGTACAGCTTGAATAAATAAAAATGTAATATTTATTTTAAAAAAATAAATCCACATGCCTTTTTTACTCTGGAGTTCAGAAAAATTGAGAAAATCATAGATGCTGCTCAGACTGCTAACTGTATCACTAGTGTCCTGGTTTCAGCTGAGATAGAGTTAATTTTCTTTATAGTGGCTGGTATGGGGCTATGTTTTGGATTTGTGCTGAAAACAGTGTTGATAATACAGAGATGTTTTAGTTGTTGCTGCACTAGTCAAGGACCTTTCAGCTTCCCGTGCTCTGCCAGGTGCACAAGAAGCTGGGAGGGGACACAGCCAGGATTGTTGATCCAAACTGACCAAAGGGCTATTCCCTACCACATGACATCATGCTCAGTATATAATGCTGGGGAAGAAGAAGGAAGGGGGGGACATTAGGAGTGATGGCGTTTGTCTTCCCAAGTAACCATTACGTGTGACAGAGCCCTGCTTTCCTGGAGATGGCTGAACACCTGCCTGCCCATGGGAAGTAGTGAATGAATTCCTTGCTTTGCTTTGCTTGTGTGTGTGGCTTTTGCTTTCCCTATTAAACTGTCTTTATCTCAACCCTCGAGTTTTCTTACTTTTGCTCTTCTGATTCTCTCCCCCATCCCACCAGGGGGGAGTGAGCAAGTGGCTGGGTGGTGCTTCGTTGCCAGCTGGGTCTAAACCACGACAACCAGAAGGCATTGAGATATCATGGTGGCATAAAAATGAGAAGAGCTTCTGTGTTCTTAGAAATGCTCGTCCTTTAGAAGTCATTATAACTGGCTACAATCAGTCTTCTTTGACCACTCGGTGGATAAGGAATTGGCCGGATGATCGCACTCAAAGAATTGTGGTCAACAGCTTGATGTCCAAGTGGAGACCAGTGATGAGTGGTGTTCCTCAGGGGTCAGTACTGGGACCGGCACTGTTTGACATCTTTGTTGGTGACATGGACAGTGGGATTGAGTGCACCCTCAGCAAGTTTGCTGACAACACCAAGCTGAGTGGTGCAGTGGACACGCTGGAGGGAAGGGATGCCATCCAAAGGGACCTTGGCAGGCTTGAGAGGCAGGCCCATGTGAACCTTATGAAGTTCAACATGGCCAAGTGATAGGTCCTGCACATGGTTCAGGGCAATCCCAAGCACAAACACAGGCTGGGCAGAGGATGGATTGAGAGCAGCCCTGAGGAGAAGGACTTGGGGGTGTTGGTTGATGAGAAGCTCAACATGACCCAGCAATGTGCACTTGCAGCCCAGAAAGCCAACCGTATCCTGGGCTGCATCAGAAGAAGCATGACCAGCCGGTTGAGGGAGGTGATTCTCCCCCTCTGCTCTCATGAGACCTGGAGTACTGCATTGAGAACTGGGGACCCCAACATAAGAAGGACATGGACCTGTTGGAGTGGGTCCAGAGGAGGGCCACAAAGATGATCAGAGGGCTGGAGCACCTCTGCTATGGTGACAGGCTGAGAGAGTTAGAGTTGTTTAGCCTAGAGAAGAGAAGGCTCCAGGGAGACCTTATAGCAACCTTCCAATACCTACAAGAAAGCTGGAAAGCGACTTTTTACAAGGGCATGTAGCGATAGGACAAGGGGTAATGACTTTAAACTGAAAGAGGGTAGGTTTAGACTATATATTAGGAAGAAATTCTTCATTATTATGAGACACTGAAAGAGTTAATGTCTCAAACATTGTGGTGATGTGAGACGCTATTTGCATGGCGATGGCAGGTCAGCGAGCACGGGGTGGGGGAGAGTGAGAGCGGGATGTGGAGAGTGCGTTGGAGGATGCGCGGTTCTGGGTTCTGACGGACCTTACCATATATGGCCAGAGGTCACACAGAGTTGATCTGAAGAAGGGGCTTGCGACCACGCGAGAGACCCCTCGTGACCACCCCCTCCCCCAGCACCTGAACAGAGGATTGAGAACTTTCTAGAACAAGAACCATCTAAGTCCTGAAGGGGCGTACCTGGAGGCGGGGATTAGCCTGTAAAAGACACGCCCTCCAGGGAACCACGTGCGACCACCACCAGAGGATTGCCACGTCTGTCATCGTCATCCCGGGATCCAAGGGTGGTGATACTTTTTCTTTCTCTTTCCTCCTCTCTCCTCCTTTCCTTTCTCACTTCTCTCTTCCTCTGCGCTTCCACTCTATATAAGTTTTGGATAAATTGTGGCAGGTTGCCTGGAAAATAGTTCAATTGCCAAATCACCTCTGTTTGTTCATTGAGCTTGCCAGTTCGTTAAATTCATCCATTTGTCGAATTCGCCAGTTAATAAAATTGCTGGTCAGACTGTTCCTCTGAGTCATTGTCATGACTCTACCGACCACGCGACTCTGCTGAGCAGAGATCGGCCTTTGTTGGTACGCAGACCCTCGGGGAATCAAAAAGAGTCACCCATCTCACAACCCACCGAGTGGTATGAGACAACTATGCAGGTGGTGAGGCACTGGAACAGGTTGCCTGGATAAGTTGTGGATGCCCCATCCCTGTAAGTGTTCAAGACCAGGTTGGATGGGGCTTTGAGCAACCTGGTCTAGTGGAAGGTGTCCCTGCCCATGGCAGGGGGATTGAAACTAGATGATCTTTCAGGTCCCTTCCAACCCAAACCATTCTATGATTCTATGATTCTGTGATTCTTTTACATCCAAATTTATATCCTGTTCTCTGTCTCTAAACCTCCCCAAGCCAACAAGAATCACAAACCTTTATTTGATCCTAACTTGACCCTGTTGCTTTAAGGTGACATAGTCTTTTCTGATTGACCCTCAAATAACGTCCTTATGCCATGGAAATCAACCTTCATGCATGTTTTGAAATAGGCATTCGAATTTCGCCCCTGTTCCTGATATAGAACATGAACATCTAAGCTCTGTTGTATGTAAAATCATACCTAGCCAATATACTATTTTCCTGGCTGGAGCTTTCATTCTGTAAGTACTATGACATGTCCCATGCAAATTATATAACATTGTGTACCTGTTTCTGTTAGAAATCATCTTGTCACATTGTAATGAAATTACAAATTCAAAGCTTTCAAAATTCAAGCTGTTACACTGTCACTATAGTTTGCATAGTCATCCATGTTTTCTTCCCTGCTATGAGATCACCGATATAGTTTTAAATTACAGGATCCTTCCATGTGTCCATGTTTGTTTTAAAAATTTTATTAAGTTTAGAGTGAATACACATCTGCTGTCTTTTCATAGTTTGACTCCGTAGTATCTTGTAGTGCATTTTTTTATTTGTCCACAATAAATATACCTGGTTGACATCTGAATCATATTTTGGAAGAAACTTTTGAGAAGTTGAGAGAAAATGTCTCTGGGCAACTTGTGATCCAAATCTGCTTAGAATTAACTAATAACATTTCCTATGATGAGAGCAGTGATCAGTAGTTTCTTCATAATCTGAGGAACATTTTGTTGTTTTTATATCAGAACTCATGATGTTTATGAAGCAGAGCTAGTGTTTGTGACTGTTATATGTTGTAGTAGTCACTTTCTAGCCCAAGTGGAATCCAATACATAGCATTAGTATCAAGGCTTATTGAAGCCTTAGGCTGCAAGCTGTGAACTTTCACCCAGATTCACTGACGGTACACTGAACTTTTACTTGGCTACATGAAGGAAGGCCCCGAAACTGCTGCAAACCAGAAAGATAAGGAAGCTTCAACCTTAGCAGAGGTTATAACCTTAGAGATAAGAGAAGAATCGGCCCGCCTAGAGACAATGAAAGGGCCCAATGAAGAACGGGAAGACCCCGGACCCAAATACTGCTATTGGTCTGAACTGTCTCCTGAGGGCAGGGGAATTTAAATTGTAAGGGTATAATTGCCCAGGGATTTCTTTGTTCTGGGTCCCTCTCCAAAGGCACCCAGCTCAAGCTGTTTATACCGCTGTGCCAATCAATAAATTCATCTGGCGTACATTGTATCGGAGACTCTGATCAGGAAACCTAGGGTTGAGCCAGAGGGGAGAGGAAGTGCCCGAGAGTGAGAGTGCATGTGAGCGAGGAGTCAAAAAGGGGCACCCGTCAGCTCAGTGGAGCTGCCCGCTGCGAAGGGACTCCAGTCCTAGCAGTTAAAGTCTTGGGTGATGTGTGTGTGTGAATGCTCAGGCAGCGGCTTCTCCTTTAACATGTATTCATAAACATCTGGAAATACAGTACATCTGCTTGAATTGTGACTGGCTTGTTGGTATCATAGAAGTAGAGTAATGGAGAGTCACAGAGAACTCTACTGATTTAGGACCTTGTCATGTTCATCTAACCTTTGCGTAATTACATTCTCATGTAGAAATTTTCATATAGCTGATATACTTCATAATTAACCTCTGAGTCCAACAGCCTCAGTATCCTGTGTGTTTGTGTCTGATGCCTATGGTATCCATTAGTTGGTAGTTCAAACATTTCTGTCAGCTGATTTTCTTTCCTTTATGTGCGTGTCTTCTTTTTATACATATTTTCTTTACTATAAACTGGATCAATAGAACTGAAAGTGGTATTTTCTTCTTAGGCTCTTGACATAAGCTTTCTTAGTATCTCATGGTATTCTGCCTAAATTGACATTGATATTAGCATGTCATTAGCTATTATATGGACGCACTCAATATCTCCAAATGTTTCACTGACTTTTTTTTTAAATGTGTCACGAGTTTCAAGTCTTCACTTATTTCAAAAGGCAGATGGGAAAACATATATCTGCCCCAGGGTGTACTGAAGTGTACAGTTCAGATGATTCCTCATCTAATCTGACTTGCCAATATCTGTTTTTCAAATTTAGAACAGTAAAATATGTTTTACAAGCTTGTCAGCCCTGAATATCTGGTGGGGAAGACAGAGCAAACTGTCTTAATACAGTCCTGCTAAAATCTGTGGGATCCAGTCAAATCCCAATCCCCACTGTCCCTCTTTTCAGCTGCAGGCAGTTAACCCACAGAAAGCAGCAATTAACACTTCCTTTCTTAGCAATAGAAATTCACCCCTGAATCCATCTGCCACTGTAAAAAGACACATCAGAGCTATATGGGGGACTCATATGTATCAGAGGTAGCTGATATATTGAAAGTGATATGCAACATTTCCCCTGAAACTCTTTTATCCTCCTAGTTATGTCATTGAAAAGTGCAATGATTTGGGGAGTCTTGATGTGCAACATGTCTGTTCTATTTACTAAGTTAGGTTTAGATGCCAGGTAATTGCCCTGTAGGGTGAAGAAACATCACATGCTCTTCTTTCGCAAAGTAGGAACAAGATGACTGTTACAGCTGGGTTGTTTGTTTGTTTGTTTTCATCTACCTCTGAGTTTTTCTTGTGGATATGGAAGTGTTATTCAGATTTTGGTCTCAGACTTCTCTTTTGGTATGTTTCTAAAACAGGAAGAATTCTTACCAGTGACACAGCTGCCTCCTGTAACACTGTGACGGGAAGTATACACTACAGTGGTGTTAATAGGAAACCATAACCCCCCTCATTTCTGTAAGAAACCTGCACCTGGAGCCTTGAAAATGCCAGCTAATGACAAATTCATTTTGACCCATGATATTTTCAGTTTCTCCAAGTCTCCTCTTGTGGCATATTGTGAAATGTATTGCGCCCTACAAGCAGTGGAATATGGACTGTAGGCCATTCAGAATTAAACATCCATTACATGGATGCCCGCTCTTGCAAGTTATGGACTTGTTGACTGAGGATGTCTCTTGCAGCTGTTTGTTCCTATATGTAGGATGCATTCTCTAAATTTAAGAGTCATTTCCTGTAGTAATGACCTATGCATTCTGATTTTCCTCTTGTGTTGGAATACAGTACACAGTACTAGAAGATAAGATTGTACTCACTTATGTTCATCCAAAGATCTGTGGGCTTTTTTCCTGGATAAATTAGTCATGCTATACACAAAGGGAAAGCAATACATTGTTCTGCATTTGTGACATATTATTCCAGAAGTTGATTTTTTCTTCTTTTTTTGAGATGCATCTACAACTGAACTTTCACTTGCCATGTTATGGTGATTTTGTCTAAGGGTACATAAAACCTTTTTCATGTTGATCATGAGGGATATGAAACCACACATTGTACTTTTGCAAAGGCTTAGCGATCTACCCCTTAGTTCTTTCTCAGTGGCACTGAGTATCACACTACCTTTGAGCAAGTCACTTTCAGCATTTCAAAAGTTCTTTCAGTCTTATTTTGTATTTTTGCTGCACAGCTGTTATATACTTGTTGATCTGCTTTTTCTCCTAATAAGAACACCAAAACAGTAGCTCAAGTACAAAAGTCTCTTGTAAGATTATTTTGAAACCTTGTCTAAGAAATCATACAAAAGGGAGAGCAATTTAAGTTGATTTCCCTAATAAGGTGCTAGAAAATTCAAAGTTTCTTCTTAAGCTGTTTTCAGCAGGGAGGACTGTGTTCAGTCATCATCTCTTTTAATCAGATCCTTTTGTAGATTTAGATGTTATTTCACTTGTCCACAAGATGAGGGGAGATAATTATTGTTTGACAACCCCTCCACATTTTGATTTTGTAAAAAAAACCCCCAAAACTCTTGCTCTTGCATTTATGTATTTACTGTGCCTCTAGTAGAATATTTGCTCCCTAATAAACAGTGGCCACTTTCAACATAATGTTGCACTATTTTTTGCTACACTTTGTGTAACACTTAATCTCAGACTAAAGTCTCAAGAAGAGCTTTCTTTATTAGATAGACAACATTTATTAGACAAATTTGTACAAACTTGTACAATCATTGTTTGAATCCTATCAGATGTCTTTGTCTCATTCTACATACACAATTCTAAATAATTGATATAATAAGGAAAAATATACATGTAAATATAAGTTTTTCTTTTTATTTTTGAAATTATTTCATAACTAATTAATCAATAAATTAGCAAATAATTTTATAATTATTTTCCTGTCTTTTAATTAGAAAATTTGTGTGAAGAACAATTTTATTTCATATTATTTCTGTAAAACATTTTTCTTTAAAAACCTCTAATTTTACAGTGATTAAGTGACCAAATGAAATCAATTCCCAAATGAAAAGGAATAAAAGAAAATTTTTAAGGAGAAAAGGAGGTTGCTAACTTTTGCCATAATGTACATTGATTAAGAGTCTTTAATATAAAAGCAAATATGAGCCTAAGATAGAGTTTTGAGAGGTAAAGATAAATATATTTATATATTTATCTCTCAGAATTGTTTCTCTTTCTGTATATATCTTAGCATATAGAATTATGCAAAGAAACAAGATAAAGACAGTTTAAAACACATCCTTGGGAAAAGGGCATATTCTCAGTTACATCACTCTGGGAATACTGAACTATGGAATACACCAGTTATACATATGTATATATTTAGTTTTCATTATAACAATGGATATATATTTAAATTTGTAACTTTATTAACCTAGGAATGAAGAACTCCAAGAAATAGTGGAGATAGGGGTTAATAGAGAACAGAACAGGCATGTAGGAAGGTAGGTAGGTACCTAGGTGTGTAGATATTGAGAGAACAGATCATCCATTTATCCCATGAAAAGATTAACTAAGTCTCAGTAGACATCCTAACTATTTTTACAAAGTATCCCTGTGCTGGAGAATCCACAACCTTAAGGGCAAATCAAGTATAGTATTAATAAATAATTTTAAGAAAGAATCAGAATAAGCTAATCTGGGAGAAAAAATGTTTAAAAGAAACCTAGCAACATATTTTTGGAAATTTTGAAAAGAAATTTAACTTTTGGAAAGACTTTTCCTTCCATATCAGAATGTATTTTGCTAGGCTCCACATGTATTGCCCATGAATGTAAATTGTGCAGTAAACATGCCCCATACATGATCTCTCCACTTGTCTTACCCTGGCCTGATTTGGGTTTAGTTTGTTTCAGCTGTGATAACACCTGTCTGGGCGTCAAGTGGTTATTGTCAAACCTGCTTTAGCTTAAATTCTGGGAGTACTATGGTAAAGGTAAAATGTATGGTAAAGGTCTAACAAACCTAGATAGTCATTGTGTAACAAAAAATAGTCCATTATGTTACTTGCGGCTATCTAGGAAGAAATATAAAGAAAGTAAATTGTGCAAAGGAAACAAAAAATAACCCCAAGTGGACCCCAAGGCTGAAGAGGAAGATATCTCCACCATCACTATTGAACTCCTAGAAAATAATCTTTTATAATGTCTGGAGGTATCAATGGCATAAAGGAAGATCGAATATTACACAGGAATATCACAACATTGAATTGTCCTTTCCTAACTGTAAAGGATAGCAAGGAAGAAAAATGTGGACATTAATGATCATGGGACAGAAAAGAAAGAAAAAGGGGAAAAACATGATACAACTTTGAATAACGACCTTATATTAGTGGCCAAGATACATCTACTTTGACAGGAAAGTATCAGTACCATTATATAAGACATTGGTAAAGCCACTCTGGACTACCGTATATGTTTCTGGAAATAGATGATCAAGAAAGATGAATTCAAATCAAGCAAATGCAAAGTCAGTCTTTTCAGATTATTAATCTGTTCCAGCTCACAAAAAAAAGAAAATACAAGTTCTTGACTCAATTACTTTTGCAAAACAAATACGAGGAAGGAATATGGTTTTTCCCTTTAAATGTATGAGAAACAAGAAAAGAAAACAAACATTTAAACTAAAGGGCTAAAGTTGGGATAAGAAAAAAATTCATACAAAATAGGTGGAAGTATTTTTGGCTGAAATTAAAACAATAGATCAGTGAAGTCTTCTAACACAGGTTTCCTAAACATAGCAATCCATGAGACCTCTTCTTCTATTCTCCATGTTTTTTTCTTTCTCTCCTATTGTTTTTTTTTCCCCCTTTTTTTTCCCTGTGTATTTTTTCAAAGATAAAAGGTAACTAAAGATTTGAGGGTTTATGACAAAATGGTTTTGATAACAAATGTGAAACTGGGCTATTGCCATTTAAAAACAGATGGAAAACAGATCTAAATATATCCAGGAGGTTAGAAATCCTGAAGAAGCAAACCCCCAAAATATCTAAATTAATAGAAAATTCTAAAGAATACTTTAACAATTTATTTGTAATATGGTCACTATATCTGTAGTGCACCATAAAAATTAATAAATAAAACCCGAAAGTTTCGTCTTCTTATTTATCACTACCCTTAGTTATTTAGCTTTTAATTTTATTTTTATTTAATTTTTCCTTGGCTTTAATATTTTTCTACATATTTTGCACAATGCTTCACACATATCTAGATAAAAAATGAATTTTCTGGAAGAAGCTGTGATTTGTACTTATCTTAGTGATGGGTTAGGATCCCTGTCACACCTCAGTATCCTGACTACCTCAGGAAACAAAATAAGGAAATTTAAAAGCACTTGGAAGTACCCACCACCTCTTCATTTTCAGCTGTTTAACAGAATAACAAAATGTCTGTGTGGGAGAATTGTTCTCTCAGTTCTCTACTTTCATTAATCCAAATCTTCAACATCATTCTGCCTCCCAACGTGCCAAGGCTAAAAGGTAGTACAAAACCCTGTGGCTAAGACACACAAAACAAGATAGTAATTTATGACCCTAAAATGGTGCAACTTGAATTTCTTTAGCAGACACCATTTTCTCTAACCTCAGATCATGATTCAGAAAGCCTGATCTCTCTCAGCCTTGCACCTCTAAATGAGTCTGCACAGATAAAGTCCTTAAAAACAGTAGCTTTTCACCATTAAACCTGAGGTGAAGTGATGACTGAATTGAAGCTATGGCAGATCCAAGAATGAAACTTACTCTTAGTTACTATCTAATATGCTCCTGGGTTAATATTTTGTCTTTCAAATTGTGTTGATAATGGCATTGACACACTATTAGGAACAGGTGTTAACAGTTTATGAAGCAGTAAGGACAGAACTATGAACCAGCATTTAAAGTCTGTACTGGAAAAGAACTCAGTACATGTGTTTGTAAAATATAACTGACAAAATCTTTCCATTTCATTAGGAAATGAGGAGGAAGCAAGACAACACCTACTAAAAATAAACAGAAGTGGGTTTGGCTCACTTGTATCCAACATAAAAGACCTGGATGTTGGACTTTGAAGCCTGCTGCTGGTAATTTTTAATAAGCCTTGCAAAAAATAGATGTTAAAGTCTTCTAGAAGAACAAAATGACCTGAGTAGTCAAGGTTGGTGAGATTCAAATCACTTTTAGATAAATTAATGGCTATTTCAAATTAATTTGAAAAAAATAAAGGATTAGCTATAAGAGACTGAAAGAGTCAATGTCTCAAACATTGTGGTGACGCAAGGTGCTGTTTGCATGGCGATGGCAGATCGGCGAGCATGGGGTGGGGCAGAGTGAGAGTGGGATGTGGAAAGCGCGTCAGAGGATGTGCGGTTCTGGGTTCCGATGGACCTTACCGTGTATGGCCAGAGGTCACACACAGCTGATCTGAGGAAGGGGCTTGCGACCACCCGAGAGACCCCTCGTGACCACCCCCCTCCCCCAGCACCTGAACAGAAGATTGAGAACTTTCTAGAACAAGAACCATCTAAGTCCTGAAGGGCCGTACCTGGAGGTGGGGATTAGCCTATAAAAGACATGACCTCCACGGAACCACATGTGCACCCACCACTGGACGATTGCCACGCTTGTCATCATCATTGCGGGATCCAAGGGTGGTGATACTTTTCCCTTCTCTATCCTCCTCTCTTCTCCTTTCCTTTCTCGCTTCTCTCTTCCTCTGCTCTTCCACTATATATAAGTTTTGGATAAATTGTGGCGGGTTGCCCAGAAAATAGTTCCATTGCCAAATCACCTCTGTTCGTTTGTTGGGCTTGCCAGTTCGTTAAGTCTGTTGTTTTGTCGAATTTGCCAGTTAATAAAATTGCTAGTCAGACTGTTCCTCTGAGTCATTGTCGTGACTCTACCGACCACGCAACTCTGCCGAGCAGAGATCGATTGGCCTTTGTTGGTACACAAACCCTCGGGGAACCAAAAAGATTGATTCCCACCAAGTGGGACCACCACCATCACCTCGCAACCCATGGAGTAGGGCGAGGCATTGGCATTTATGTCTATCAATCTGATCTTATGTAAAAGAACTCTTGGAATACAAATTTCATATGATTATATGTCAGGAGTAGAAACTTGACTGGCCAGGGCAGCTGTCCATATGTTAATTTACTCAGACTGCTGCAAGGTCTTAAACCTAGTACACCATACAACTATATACATATTAAATGGAATACCTAAATGTATGTTAAATGGATTAAGAACATAGTAATTTGGAACTCTTAAGAAGACCAGAGCCAACAGGAGTAATTGTTGAATGAATATTTTTCTTGGTAGGTTTGACAGAGATATTATTCAACATTTTCACCAGTGAGCTGCAGTGAATATAAAAATGTAACCTGCAAAATTTGTGGATTGTTTCACAGTAAATGCAGATGATGTCAGAGGAATCCTGATTGCTTTGTAGTCTTGATCCAGCAGGCAAAATGTTTAATATGTACATCTGTACAATTAGAAGGAAGGACACATTTTCAGAATGGGAAGCACAGGAAAGGAAAAAGCAACTACTGTAGGTGAGATACAGGTTTGGAGCTGCAATGTGGCAAGGGAGAACTCAGCAGGCAGGAGCCTGCTGTTGTGCTTCCTCTTTGTAGATTTGAATGTTGCCAATGACAGAGAAATCTTCTACTGGCAGTATGAGCAATGAAGCTTTGTCCTATCTTCCAAGCAGTCATTAACTGAGTACTCAAACAGTTAAATTACCTCACTTTTGCAGTTGGTTATGCTACCAGACATTCAGCTGAAGTGTGCAATGACCTAGTACAGGCCAGCCAGCAGCAGTGGCAGGATGACATACTGATGTGTGTGAAGACCTGGTTTGCAGACTGGCAAAGCAGAAGCTTTCTCAGAATTGTTAACTATGTCTGTCATTCCAATAGTATGTTGATTTTAAAGGAAAATGATAGCAAATTGTTTGTCAACATTTGTTAACTGATGTATGGCTTAACATTTGATCCAGAACACCAAATTCCTATGTTTTGAGGTGGAGATCTTGAGGAATTATTCTGATGTCCGTTGCTGTGCAAAATGCAATGAAGAATGGAAAAATTCAAATTCCCCATTAGAAGACCTGAATAAAATTGTTCTACTTCTATCAAAAATAGAAAGAAATAAATAAACTTATCCTCTCCATAGGTCAAAGTGCATCTACAATTGTTCAGCATGGAGGACTTTTATCTTTCTAATGACTGAAGTAGCATAAAATCTTTCAGACATATACCTACCTTTTTAATACCTTAAAAGCTCAATAAGGGAAAAATGAAGTTTCAGGGAGGAAATTTTTCAAAAGGGAGAAATATTTATCTGATATTATCTAACAAACAAAAATATTGCACATATGATAACATACATTTTAATCTATTATATAAATAGATTTCAGGCAGCACTAGTTGACATCATTAAACTCCATTCATGTACTTGTCATTGTAGTTTCCATAGAAACTAGTATTGTAAAAGAAAATGGAGAAACAGGACTGAGAAACATAGGGAAAAAAAAGAAAAATAAAATATAATTAGAAAAATACCTCACTGAAATCAGCAAGTTGTAGTTTACCAACATTAGAGCCTCAACCCAGTGAGCAATCTGTGTATAGAAATCCTGTCAAAGTTAATGGCAGTTGTGAAAGACACACCTACATCAACTGCTTTGTTGTGAGTGGCATTAGATTATTTAGGGTACTCTAGTCAATTCAAATGTTGTATTAGTACAGTGTCTTAGAAGAGAGGTTTGTTTTCCTTGGGAAGAAAGGAGAGAGATTACATCCTAGGGCACAGAAAATACCGTTGCGTTTTATACAGTGTCTCTCAAGTTTCTACTTTCTTTCTGAATGAATTGACTTCACATGAAAATATCATTCAGATTTGTAATTTAATCTTCTGTATACTTTATCCCTATAATACACTTCATTTAAAACACTTCCTTGTTGCTTCACTTCATTTATTTGGCATAATAGAAATAAAAGTTCTATCTAGTACATGTTACAATGAAGAAATAGCTCCCAGCTTTACAATAAAACCAGAGGTATTTATTACGTAATGGTAGCTCTTTGTAACACTTGAACATGCCCTAAAAATGTCATTGGATTATTTATTAGAATCTGGTATTATCAGCCCTATATTACTTACAACCTGAAAATACTTCCGAAATGTATTACCAGAGCCTCAACCAGTTATGATCTGAAATGTGTATTAGAATAATACAGAATTGTTGGGAGGGAAGATTTTATTTTCTGATGGTTTCACTGTACATGTTTAAATTCTGTACATCTTACATATACAGTACACCAGACACTTTCATTTTTCTTCGATCTGTAATGAAAATAAGTCTTGAACCTAAATTGTGAAGAGAAACACAAAATACTTTTAAAAAAATCAAATGGTGCACTTGTCATTTCTTAGTAAAATAGGATCTGATATACAAGAATCTCACTGCAAACATTAATTCTTGCATTTTCCTTTGGAATGGAACATGGGTTTTGGTTTTCAGATGGAAAAAACTGTGTTTAAGTCCCACGTGATTTATTCAAAGATGTGCAGTGTCTTAACTACAAAAACCGCTGAATGCAAGTCATGAGGGCATTAGACCATAGAGTTTCTCACCTTATCTGTAACTTAAAATTGTAACCAAGTAATATGGACCAAACTCAATTATTTCTATAATCAATTGAATCACCTTGTGGGAACTGATTTGGAGTCAATTTATTTTTTTTCCCAGATCTTTTCGAAGAAGGCAGATGCTGATGTATAGTATAATATGGAATAAGAAATGGTTATATTGTAGTTGTGCTGTGCAGGGGTCATTGCAGAACAAAGGAAACATATAAGATTGAACATGTAAATTATCTCTGCAAGTATGATGATCAGCCAGACAGATGTTATAATAGAGAATCTCCTCAGTGCAACAGTATTTTCAATGAGGCCCATATCACACAGTCTGCATGTAAATAACTTACAATTTATTCTAATAACTGTAGAAAGAATATTTAGGAGCTGTTTTTTTTTTTTTTCCCACAGATCTCCAATGCATGACAACTGTCAGTCAATCTTTACTTTCCTCTAACAACGTTCACAGACAGCATATTTCCTGACATTTTTTTAAGTGTTTGCAATATTTTTCATTGGAGTTGTCTTTACAAATTACAGCCTAAAAAATTTCTATCAATTAGGCACAATCAGTTTTTTGATTTTACAATAGTAGCATATAAAATTACAATGTCATATTTCAGCCCACCGAAGTTGATGAAATAGCAGATATGTGGGAAAAAAAGAAAGCAAATATTTAACATGAAAATCTCACCTAGATAAGTATTCGATATGTATGTATTTTTATTATCGTGTAAACTATCTTTTAATATGTTATCACTATGATCTGGATAATTAGGTTCTAGTCCATGTTCCAAGGTCCAATATACAGAAAATATTCTGTTTATGAAAATATCTCCTTTTATGTAGGAAAGAACTGCCGACCTGTCACTGCCTTAGTATTTTGTGTAGATTCATGATACAATGATCTATAAATAAAAAAATTGTGTCCAAGGAATAATATTGAGTAAGCCATTATGCAATTGTTTCAGGTCAACTTTATTATAAAACCCCACTATATAAATCTATGTTTTCAATTATTTTCTCTTTTTTGTTATCTCTACCCATTTAATTATACTTGGAGTACATAGAGTATTTGAAGGAAGAGTGCAAAATCAGAAACTTGTGCTGGAGACAGTGGGAAACCACAAGTTTTCTGCAAATGGTCCTAACCTTCCAGAAATGCCCAGAAACTGGGGTTTGGGAAAAATTTTCCAAAGGTGGGAGACAAAACACTGTTGCAGGGGGAAAATGCCCTTCAAAAATAGTGTTGCCCAAGTGGTGAAAAGATATGCAAGGAGTTTTTACTGTGAGTATTTGGTTGCAGTGCTACTGTTACTGAGCCCATGGCTGCTTTTGGTCTGACATGCCTAACCTAGATCTAATATCAAATACTGATTAATTTTATGATATTCAGTATTGCAACTCCATAGCTCTCAGATGTTTCTACTTCTTTATTTTTCTAGACTGCACTGAAAGTCACTAATTTCTTCTGGAATTCTTGAAAGCACAGCAAAACTTGACAGTTTTACACCCTGGATCTTCAGGATGGTGCAAATATAAAAGTGAAAAGAGTTGGGTAACTTTGATAATTACTATTTTTGGAATACCTTTACTGTATTTTTCTTGTATTTTATTAATTCTGAGAGTTGAACTTTTCTTTTGTTGCTACATCAGTAGTATATATCAAGAAGAATGGCTAGAGCTCATTTGTTTATTGTAAAATGAGCAATGAGTCCAGAGGAAAAAATACTGAATACAGGTGAATTTAATAATCAAGCAATAATCTGTTCCGGTCATAAAGCCAGAAAGAGCTCTTGAGCTAGGGAGTAAGAAAAAACAAAAAGAAATAACACTGTGTGCTTGTTATTTGCAGATCCCTGAGGCTGACAACCTTTGTGAAGTCTGGGGTTTCTATTTGAGCCAAAATAGTAACTGTATTGAACAGAAACTACCTGAATTTTAATTCTAAACTAGCAGCCAAGATTTTACAAACCACTTGGGGCAAAATGCAGGTAGTCAAAATGAAAGGTGGTCAGGGCTCAATATCACTTAAGGTAGTCTAGTGACTTCCATTTGTTTATTTTCCAGTAAATAAAGATTTATAGGGCTTTGTTTGGGGTTTGGGGTTTTTTTTGAGAAATCTACTTCAGGACTTTGATGAAAGAACCATTGAAGTGTTGGAAGATCTCATTATTATGACATCCAATATGAAAAGTTCAATTTCCTGTTTGAAATGAATTTATGTTTAGAACTTCATAGGTGTCCTGGTTTTGGCTGGGATATAGTTAATTTTCTTCCCAGTAACTACTATAGTGCTGTGTTTTGGATTTAGTATGAGAATAATATTGATAACACACTGATGTTTTAGTTGTTGCTAAGTGTTGTTTACACTAGTCAAGGACTTTTCAGCTTCCCATGCTCTGCCAGGTGCACAAGAATCTGGGAGGGGGCACAGCCAAGATAGTTGATCCAAACTGGCCAAAGGGCTATTCCATACCATATGACATCATGCTTAGTATGTAAACTAGGGGCAGTTGGCCAGGGGGTAGCGATCGCTGCTTGGGGACTGGCTGGGCATCAGTCGGAAGGTGGTGAGCACTTGCATCACTTGATTTTTTTTGCTCTTCCCTGGGTTTTGTTCCTCTCTCGTTATTTTCCTTTTAATTACAACTTTAATATTTATTATTATTATTATTATTATTATTATTATTATTATTATTATTATTATTATTATTATTTCTTCAATTATTAAACTGTTCTTATCTCAGCCCATGGGTTTTCTTGCTTCCACTTTTCCAATTCTCTCCCCTATCCCACTGGAAGGGGGGAGGGTGAGCGAGCAGCCACATGGTGCTTAGTTGCCAGGAGGGACTAAGCCACAACAATAGGGAAGGATCATAGAACCACTGGGTAATTCAGGTTGGAAGGGACCTCAGGAAGTCTCTAATCCAACCTCCTACTCAAAGCAGGGTCAACTCTGAGATCAGACCAAGTTTGCTCAGGGCTTTATCCAGTCAGGTCTTAAAAGCTTTCAGGGATGGAGGCTACACAACCTCTCTGGGCAACCTGTTCCAAACCAACTAAAAAATCTTAAAAGGTCAAACTGAAAGAAAGGAACATTTCAAGGTGATTGAAGTCAACATTTTTGATACCCTGATATGATTGGAAACTTTTAGGGATAATCGACTACAAATATTTCTAGTCTGAGTTTTTTTGTTTGTTTATTTGAGGGGGTTGTTTGTTTATTTCTGTTTTTTTTTAATTATTATTCTTATTCTTTCTGGACAAAGAACACATAGATATAGCAATATTCTTATGACATAGAAACTTTGGCTCCCTGCATGGACCACGTTTTTTAAAGTTTGTTCTTATTCCAAAGGGTCATCCACCTATTGGGTGTAATAGAGAAATTTAGGAACTAGATTTGCTCAAAGGTTTGGTACTGCCAAATCCTAATTTTCTTGTTTTCTGGTTTAATTTCAGCTTTTAATGTTATTTAACTGTGTCTTTTAGTGGATGAATGTTCATAATATTTAAAAGAAACCTAATGAAATGAAAAATACAAGATAAAAGTGTGTCTTGAACATATTCAGTATAGTTAGAGTTTCAGTCAATGTAATCCAGGAGATATGACTTCTTGAAGCCTTCCAAAACATGTATTCACCCTGTAGCAGGTGAATGAATGCTAGTGAGTGAAGGCAATCTATATTTATAAAAGTATTGTGGCACTTACTTATTTTAACTGTGTTGTTTTCTGTTTATCTTTGTTAATTTCTCATGAAAAAAAACCAACCAAAAGTCTTATAATCTACTTTATGGGATTACATATTTACATTATTCAGTTCCTTCAAAATCTTCTTTTAAAGGTTACACCATTAGCAGACCAGTTAGGTCAAAGCTTATTATTCTATGAAGATACTGTATTTTTTAACCTCTTTACCAAAGTTCACATTTGAAAGAAAGATACATCGAGCAACACTGGAGAATGAGCCACCACTTCTTTTCTTTTCTGAATTTACTACTTTTTACATGGTTCCAAGCTAAGATCCAATGAAGGAGGTATTAAAGCTGTAAGGTAAGTCACCACATAGGTTAATAAATTTATGTACATTCATTCTTTCTGTCCCAGGAAGTAGTTAACACAGGTGCCACTGGTCAGTAATGAGCTATATTGTAGACTTCTAAAAGGTATTATATTTGTGTACGTTCTCAACCTCAGACCCAGAGACACATGCGTTATAGATTCATAGTTCTGCCTTTCATTTTCACATCAAGAGATGCTGTAATCATACATTTTCTATCTTTTAATTAATTAATGAATGTGAGAAAATACATTTCTATGTTTTATGTGTGAGAAGAAAGTTCCAGTGGAGAAAAAAAGATTAGATGCCCTGTAGAATTCTATGCCTTATATACAGCTAATTATTTAAATATTATCTGTCATAAGTAATTGATTGAAGAAACTAATATACATTTTTTCCATACAACGTAGTGATAATATTGGTTCTAATTTCACAGGTAAAACCCATCTTCATTGCTGTAGTCCAATTTATTAATCAATGTAGATTATTAGTAAATTATCAACCACTTGCTTTCAGAAAGAACTTTTAAAAAACATTATTTTATAATGAGTTTTTAGGAGGGATTTTCTTATCAGAGGTTGTAATGATATTTTAAATTTAATGCTATTAATATAGTTTATAAGTGTAACTGTGTCACTGGTTGAGAAAAGGACATTTAGTCATGTTTAATAGAGATAACTGTATAAAGTAGTGAAGAAATATGGCTTTGATGACACTTTCATTAATTGAATGTTGCCATAACAACTGAAAGTCTGCACTGAAAGCCAGTCGGTTACAAAAGAAACCAGTTGTCCTCCATCCCCCTTATAGTAATTTTTTAACACTTGCACATGCACAGCATGCTTAAACAGGACAAATTTATACTGAGAAACTATGAAAATGAAAAGGACATAACATAAAAGAAAGTAATGGCAACTACTAAGAAGCATCTGCACGCCTCTCAAGTGGCCAGTGTAGTACTAGGTATAGAAAACTGTAATATCAGTACCAAATTAACTTGCATAAAGATGAATCAAGATGTCTCTGCCTGCACAGAATATGTGGAGGCAAAACCAATATGAAGGACAAAACGTAGTTATTGATGCTGTGCCAGAGATCTGCTTGTGCAGAAGATTTCATCTTTTGGTTCCAGTTTTGTTTGTCCTATAATTGTTAGGATTAATAGCACTTGTTTTGAAGCAATGAATGACATGCTGAATAAATATAGTCAAACATTAACTTCATAAAAAGGGCTGTGAAAGATTACTAATTTTCAAGAAAGAACATCTATCAGGGTTTCTTTTTTTAAAAGTTTTGTGAGCATAATATCTTGCTCAAAATAAAATAGCATAATTTAAATGAAAACTTTATTAAATAACTGAATTCAATGAGAGTCACTTGCAGAGCAGAATGATGTTTGTGGTGATCAGTAGCTGAAATATTAAGGAAGCTGTTGTGCAAGAACCAAAATAAAGATCAAAACAACAGATTGATGGCAATGGGTATGCTAAATGAATGTGCTGTGAGAAGGGAACAAAAAAATGTTTATCATTTTCGCGGATGGAGAGATCTACTTCACTCGTAAGAGAGAAGCAGCAATATATTTATTGATACAAAACAGCGATTTAACAAAGTTTGATAGTAAATGTGACAGTGGTTTAACAAGATTCGATGGGAAGGTACACTTGATTATTTACTGCATAGAGGACAGGGTCAGACAAAACTGTTGTGGAGACCCTCCTGTTGAGTCACAAGGTTCAGAAAGGACCCCTTTGTGTTCTAAACTCCTTCCCTTAGAGGAGTCCAGGTGCAGCTGGATCCAAACTTAGTCCCGGACTTGGTCAACAGTTTATATCTAAAGGATTATATGTGCACAATCAATCTAAGGTACAGTCTTAGCAGAGCTTACAAAGTTTAGCAAGCTATTAGTCACTTACCAAGGATCTGTTGCGGCAAGGAATCTCTCAGTATCAAGGAGTAAGGGATCTCTGCTGCAGGTGTAACCTTGAGAGGCATCCCTACTCAAGGGGAGATCCTGTCATGCAGGCCACAGCCGTGCAGGAGAGCTGAAAGGGCTCTTGCGCTGCTCACTATTTACAGGGGTAAGATGATTGACTTATAGTCATATTTGCATACCAACCACAGATTTTAGTTTCTTCCAAATTTGGCTTGAGTTGGACATTGACCAGCACTGTGGTTAGGTGGGCGCATTGCTCAAATTAGCGCTTGGCTATTGCGTTGTTATCTGTCTCCTGAATCCACTTTGAGCTGGATGCAGCCATCACGACCAGATGCATCAATTACGATCACCACTGGTGATTATTGCTTGACCAGGGTTACGGGAGATAAAGGTCAGCTCAGGGGGCTGGGGAGGAGGGAAGCACACTGTCACAATCATTTGCAGTGTCTTATGTGCTGATTATACTTATTATCAAGTATAATTTACCTATGAATAATGGATATATTGTTCACAATCACGTCCAAGTTCAGCTGTTTAGGAACTTAAATACTATGAAGAACTGAAAAACAAATACCATAATATATATGAAAAAATAAATAGATAAATTCATCCATGTGCTTCCATATATGCATGCTTATATGCGTACACACACACCTTATTAGAAAAGGACCTGTAGGACTTGTATAAACACACAGACCCATGATGCTCTATTGCTGCAAAGTTTAAACATATGATACAAGTGTTTTTGTTGAACAATAAAAGCTTGTTGAACTTTTGTTTTTCCCAACAATGCGTCTGGAATTTCTTTCTCCATATTTGTGAAGAAATAACTATTTGTATAGTAACACAGACGGAAATAAAAATGATTCCCAGTACTCACATGTAAATGGAATAAGTTTTTAAACAACAACTTCAAAACGACAGTTTTTCCAAACCACAATTTTATGCATTTTTGCATGTTTGGATTCCAACACTGAAATGGTAGGGGAAAGCTATGAATTCATGTGCAAACGTTCCTAGGGCGGTGATCCAAATTCAAGGAGAAAAGGTTTAGTCATTTGACCATTTATTCAATCAGCTAACTGGAAAACCCAAAAAAGTAAAAATCTCACCTAGAAACAGAATAGAATGGCAGTTAATAAACGTTTAACAGGAACATAGAACCTCAGCTCCTATTTCATACATCAAAAAATGAATAAAGCTGTCTAAATGTTCCTCAGCTGTTATTTTTTCAGTTTCTGTACCCAATATTTCTCTATTTCCCCTTATCACCTCATGAGAGGGCTGCTTGAGCAACTGACTTTTACTCTGCACTATATGTAGATGAGACATCAGTTATTCAGGGACCCAAGAGTATGTAAACTTTCCCGCTCATAAAACTTGCCACTGCTGTTTCAAAATGTCAATGGAATCTGCCCAAATCTGATACAATGTGCTATTCAGTCTTGAAAAATCAGGATTTGCTATTCTCTTGGGTATAATCTTGGAAATATCTTGAATTTATGGATGCTCTTACACAATGCCTATGGGGCTTTGTTTGCTCCTTTCCATCTACTTGACTGCCCCCATTCTCCAGTTCCTAAACCTGTTTTTGTTTCCTTTGTTTAAGCTTTTAAGAAAATATATAATCTTTTCCTACCATTTTACTTTCTCAAGTTTTATTAGCTACATCTTTTTTACATTCCACTCTCTGGTCTCCCTTCTCTGAAAGATTTTCTAACTCTTTTGAGACTATATCCTCATGCTCTCTCAGTCCCATTCAGAGGAAATTGTGACCCCTCTTTGATGTTACATTCATTTTAAGGCTAACATTTTATACTTGAATTTCCTCCACTTAATTTATGCTTTATCATTGTCACAAGTTCCTGACCCTCAAATATTTGGCAGAGTCTTCAAATCTGTAGAAGCTACCTCTAATCAGAAATATTCAAGAAAACCAGCTATATGTTTTAAACAAAGGACATTGTATTTTTAGAATTCACAACTTGCTCATTGGAACAGAAAAGTCAAAAAACCAAAATGGTATGTGTAAATAATTTGCAGCATTTTCCAGTCATATTTTATAAATGACATACTTTTAATGGTTTGAGTTATTTAACGTTTATGGGAATTTTCAGGCAGCTTGCTTAGAAAACAATTCAGTGTCTTTAATCAAGACAGAAGTGCACACAGACATTTGCTCATTAAATCAAATTTCTGTCACAAAGAAATTACTGAATAAAGTGCCATGAATCTTTGCTATTTTCTATAAAAGTTAAAACATACTCATTCTTGGGGGGGGTGGGGAGGAGGGGGGAGAACAAAACAAAACAAAACAAAACAAAACAAAACTAATATTTGAGAACTACCTCTGCTTTTACCTCAGATGAATAGATATTTGAAATATCATTAGCTAACTCTTTACCAACAAAGAGAAGAAAAGTTGCTTTAGGCTGTTTCCCAGCCCAAAGTGGCCTGGATTTGTCAGTGTCAAGGAATACAAACATGTATCAGCATCACATGTATCAGACATTCTGTGACTTTCATAGTTCTCCTTGACATTTCTTCTGTGGGTCTACAGCTATGAGAGGACCCCTTCCCTTGAAGTTCACAAGTAACCACAGATGTCCATAAGATGACACATCTCTCAGTTTCCTTCTGTCCTTTTTCATTCTTGATGGTATGCTTTCTTTTATTTATACACACACACACATACACAAACACTATTTACTATATATAAATATAGTAAAAATGTAATATATTTAATACACATTTGATATATATATAAATTAACATGTGTATATATATATATATATATATATATATACACATCTA
The DNA here is from genome assembly GCF_034638445.1 of Ciconia boyciana. NCBI lineage: Eukaryota > Metazoa > Chordata > Aves > Ciconiiformes > Ciconiidae > Ciconia > Ciconia boyciana. The sequence continues at coordinate 48,351,463 of NC_132936.1, forward strand.
TAGAAAGAAAGTATACTTAAGATTTTATTTAAATGTGACAACAATTCTAGGAATCCTTGGTCAAACTTTACCCAGGCTATCTATGAGGTCATGATGGGAAATGGAGACAAATCTATGAGCAATCTATGCTCACAGTCATACATCAAACTGCTATAGTCATAGCTGCTAAGTCTTATGATGTATGCAACACCAAGTGACATCACAAGAAAAATTTACTGAGATTGTCAAAACAGAAGCTGGAATCAGTCAGCCTTTATAAATTATGACAAAGAAGATAACTTTATTTATGGCCATGGGACAGAGCAAAAAATACTCTGCTTCCTATATGCTTAAGGTCGGCCAATGAAGACTAACAATACAGCAAAGTGCAGGATTATACATCTCACACCTAAGAGAATAAAACCTCTAGACCAAAAGCCATTTATAAAACAAATTTTAATCTGTTTTCAATACCTTCCAAAACTCAATGAAATTCAATTACTATGATAACCACCATGAATAAATATTTTATCTTTATATATACATGCATAGCGTACATGCCTATATAGTCACACTTGCATATTGAATAACAGATATACATGAAAATTGCGGTACTTAATTGCCGACTGGGGCTAAAACACGACAGTATTTTTTTGGTACCTAACGTGGGGCTCGAAGTGTTTGAGATAATAACAGATTAACCAGAGTGTATTAAGGAATTTAGATCTGTTAAACAGTTGCGGGTCACTGTATTGATTCATCTTTTCTTGATACTAGTTTATCTGATCTTCACCATGCTCATTTTTTTTGCTGTACATGTTAAAGATCAGTCTTGGTGTTTGCAGTTTGCTGTGCTCTGCAGTGATTAGTGATGTTTTGCCTGTGAGATTTGTTATTAAAACACTGCCTTTGAGCTTAATCTGGTATTTGGGCTTCGTACTGAAGCCATTACTGTACTTCAGGTACCACCTCATGGAGACAATTAGCAATTATACTTCTTCTGAGAGGTTTTTTATGGAAGAAATACAGAATGGCACCTTCGCTACCTTCTTCTATGATGTTTTCTCCTTTATTACAATAACTTTTCAGTATCTTGAACGTCCTTGGGTAGTTAAGATACATCTATTGGTATTCCTTGGGAATATTGTTTCAATTTTGTCTAAGATTAGTACGCAATTTAAGAATACTATCCAGAGATCTGCCCCAAGGCTGGATAGTTATGAGTGGCAGGGTGTGTGGGATAGCATGGGAAAATGCCTAGGACAGTGGGCACCTCCAGTGTTTTGGAACTTCACACCTGAACAAGTGCAGAATCCTGAAAAATTAGCAGAATATTTGGAAAAAGTATGTTGTCAACCTGGTAATTCTAAGGAGACACAAATCACTGCAATGTGCTGGGTCCTGGCCCATGCCTACCGAACCCTGTTCAACACTATTCCGAACACCCAAGGGAAAGAGAAGGTCTCTGGATCTGATGACAAAAAGAAGGCACTGTGACTACCCCAAACCCTGCGACAGTCACTGTAGCTACTCCAACCCCAGCAACAGATACTGCCGTTACTCCAGTCCCCGCAACAGGCACTACGGCTGAAACAGGGAACCAACACATGCCAGTATCAGTCGCCCCTATACCAAAAAGAAATCTTGGAAGTGAAAGTCATCTTGTTTAGAAAGGAATGATGAAAAAGTATGGCCATCACGAGGAAAGGAGAAAGAAGAGGAAGAACTCGTAAATGAGACAGTAACCACCCGATCCCTATCCCTGAGGGAGCTGCGAGATATACAAAAAGATTTCAGCCGTCATCCAGGCAAGCACATCGTCACCTGGCTGCTCCGATGCTGGGATAATGGGGCCATTAGCCTGGAATTAGAGGGCAAGGAAGCCAAACAGCTGGGATCCCTTTCTAGGGAAGGGGACATTGACAAAGAGATTGCAATAGGGGCAAAAGCCCCCAGCTTCTGGAGGAGACTCCTGTCAAGTATGAAGGAAACATATCCCTTCAAGGAAGATGTTATATGTCACCCAGGCAAGTGGACCACCATGGAGAGAGGTATCCAGTACCTGAGAGAATTAGCCATGTTGGAGGTGATTTATGATGACCTGGACAATAAGCAGTTATCCAAAGATCCAGATGAAGTAAAGTGCACATGATGCATGTGGTGGAAGTTTATACGGAGCGCACTATCATCGCATGCCAACTCATTGGCAGCAATGACCTAAAAAGATGAAGAGGGACCAATGATGAATGAAGAGGATAGTAGATTCTGGGAATATGAAGAAAGTATCTTTTTCTCCCTCGTCTTGGCTATGGAGAAACTGTCCCAGGAGGTCCAGCAACGCAAAGAGGATAGGTCCTACTCTCCACCTGTACGGACCAGTATCTCAGCTATGAGGAGTCAGCATTCTTCTGCTCAAGAGAGGGATATAGAGGGTACACACCACGGGGCACCCTATGGTTTTACCTGCATGACCATGGACAGGATATGAGGAAGTGGGATGGAAAAGCTACATCGACCATAGAGGCACGGGTATGTGAGTTGCAAGGAAAAACAAAAGGGGGTTCTTCCAGGAAAATTGCTGCTCCAGTTTCCATTGAGCAGTTCCCCAGACAGAGTAGAAGGGCTGATCTTACTCCTGATCTCAATGAAGGAGCTCCTGACTCATACTTAGAAGAAGTGTGTAACAAATACTATTACCAGGATTAGAGGGGCCCTGCCTCCAGCCAGGTGGAGCAAAGGGACAACCGGCTTTATTGGACTGTGTGGATTTGATGGCTTGACACATCAGACCCACAGGAATATAAGGCTCTAGCAGAAACTGGTGCACAGAGTACCCTAATGCTATCAGGCTATACAGGGGCAGAACCCATCTGTATTTCTGGAGTGACAGGGGGATCCCAACAGCTAACTGTATTGGAAGCCAAAGTGAGCCTAACTGGGAATGAGTGGTAAAAGCACCCCATTGTGACTGGCCCAGAGACTCCATGCATCCTTGGCATAGACTACCTCAGGAGAGGGTATTTCAAAGACCCAAAAGGGTACCAGTGGGCTTTTGGTATAGCTGCCTTGGAGACGGAAGAAATTAAATAGCTGTCTACCTTGCCTGGTCTCTTGGAGGACCCTTCTGTTATGGGGTTGCTGAGGTTCAAAGAACAACAGGTGCCGATTGCCACCACAACGGTGCACCGGCTGCATTATCGCACCAACCGAGACTCTCTGATTCCCATCCATAAGCTGATTTGTCAACTGGAGAGCCAAGTAGTGATCAGCAAGACTCACTCACCCTTTAATAGTCCTATATGGCCAGTGCGAAAGCCTAAAGGAGAGTAGAGACTAACAGTAGACTATCACGGCCTGAATGAAATCACACTGCCACTGAGTGCTGCCGTGCCAGTCATGCTAGAACTTCAATATGAAATGAAGTCAAAAGCAGCTGAATGCTATGCTAAAATTTATATTGCTAATGCATTCTTCTCAATTCCTTTGGCAGTGGAGTGCAGGTCACAGTTTGCTTTCACTTGGAGGGGTGTCCAATATGCTTGGAATCGACTGCCCCAGGGGTGGAAACACAGCCCTACCATTTGCCATGGACTGATCCAGATGGCACTGGAACAGGGTGAAGCTCCGGAACACCTGCAATACATTGATGACATCATCATGTGGGTGTCGTTGTTTAACCCCAGCCAGCAACTCAGCACCACACAGCTGCTTGCTCACTCCCTCCCAGTGGGATGGGGGAGAGAATCAGAAGAGTAAAAGTGAGAAAACTCGCGGGTTGAGATAAAGACAGTTTAATAGGGAAAGCAAAAGCCACACACACAAGCAAAGCAAAACAAGGAATTCATTCACTCTTTCCCATCAGCAGGCAGGTGTTCAGCCATCTCCAGGAAAGCAGGGCTCCATCATGTGTAATGGTTACTTGGGAAGGCAAACACCATCACTCTGAATGTCCCCCCTTCCTTCTTCTTCCCCAGCTTTATATGCTGAGGATGACGTCATATGGTATGGAATATCCCTTTGGTCAGTCGGGGTCAGCTGTCCCAGCTGTGTCTCCTCCCAACTTCTTGTGCACCTGGCAGAGCATGGGAAGCTGAAAAGTCCTTGAATTAGTATAAGCACTACTTAGCAACAACTAAAACATCCCTGTATTATCAACACTGTTTTCAGCACAAATCCAAAACATAGCTCCATACTAGCTACTATAAAGAAAATTAACTGTATCCCAGCCAAAACCAGCACAGTGGGGCAATCCAGCAGAAGTTGTTTTTGAGAAAGGGAAGAAAATAGTCCAAATCCTTCTGAAAGTTTGTTTTGCCATAAAACAAAGTAAGGTCAAGGGACCTGCACAGGAGATCCAGTTTTTAAGAATAAAATGTCAAGATGGACATCATCAGATCCCAATGGACGCAGTTAAGAAAATAACAGCTATCTCCCCACCAACTAGCAAAAAGGAAACACAAGCTGTCTTAGGCAATGTGGGTTTTTGTCTCATCCTACTCAGTGGGTTGTGAGATGGGTGAATCTTTTTGATACCCCAAGGGTTTGTGTACCAACAAAAGCCGATCTCTGTTTGGCAGAGCTGTGTGGTTGGTAGAGTCACGAAAATGACTCAGAGGAACAGTCTGAATAGCAGTTTTATTAACTGGTGAATTTGACAAAACGACAGACTTAATGAACTGGCAAGCCCAACGAATGAACAGAGGCGATTTGGCAATGGAACTATTTTCCAGGCAACCCGTCACAATTTATCCAAAACTTATATAGAGTGGAAGAGCAGAGGAAGAAAGAAGCGAGAAAAAGAAAGGAGAAGAGAGGAGGATAGAGAAAGAAAAAGTATCACCATCCTTGGGTCCTGCAATGACGATGACAGACGTGGCAATCTTCCGGTGGCGGGCGCGCACGTGGTTCCGTGGAGGGTGTGTCCCTTATAAGCTAATCTCCACCTCCAGGTATGCCCCTTCAGGACTTAGAAGGTTCTTGTTCTAGAAAGTTCTCAATCTTCTGTTCAGGTGCTGGGGGAGGGGGGTGGTCACGAGGGGTCTCTTGGGTGGTCGCAAGCCCCTTCCTCAGATCAACTCTATGTGACCTCTGGCCATATATGGTAAGGTCCGTCGGAACCCAGAACTGTGCATCCTCCGACGCGCTCTCCACGTCCTCCACTTCCCACTCTTGCTCTCCCCCACCCCGTGCTTGCCAGTCTGCCTTCACCATGCAAATAGCACCTTGCGTCACCACAATGTTTGAGACATTATCTCTTTCAGTCTCTCACAGTTTTTGGACAATGCATATTCCAAACTACAGTCTGATCGTGAGCCCTCTCTATGAAGTGACCCAGAAGAAGAATGATTTCTAATGGGGCCCTGAGCAACAACAAGCCTTTGAACAAATTAAATGGGAGATAGTTCATGCAGCAGCCCTTGGGCCTGTCCGGGCAGGACAAGATGTAAAAACTGTGCTCTACACCGCAGCTGGGGAGAATGGCTCTACCTGGAGCATCTGGCAGAAAGCACCAGGGGAGACTCGAGGTCGACCCCTTGGGGTTTTGGAATCGGGGATACAGAGGATCCGAGGCCTGCTATACTCCAACTGAGAAAGAGATATTGGCAGCATATGAAGGGGTTCGAGCTGCTTTGGAAGTGGTTGGTACTGAAGCACAGCTCCTCCTGGCAGCCCGGCTGCTGGTGCTGGGCTGGATGTTCAAAGGGAGGGTCGTCTCTACACATCAGGTAACTGATGCTATGTGGAGTAGGTGGGTTGCACTGATCACACAATGGGCTTGTGAAGCAATATGCCCTGTTCACTGATGGGTCATGCTGTATTGTGGGAAAGTATCAGAGGTGTAAGGCTGCTGTATGGAGTCTTATACAACCAGTTGTAGAAACTGCTCAAGGAGGTGAATCGAGCCAATTTGCAGAAGTGAAGGCCATCCAGCTGGCTTTAGATATTGCTAGACGAGAAAAGTGGCCAGTACTTTATCTCTATACTGACTCATGGATAGTGGCAAATGCCCTGTGGGGGTGGTTACTGCAGTGGAAGCAGAGCAACTGGCAGTGCCCAGGCAAACCCATCTGGGCTGCCACATTGTGGCAAGATATTGCTGCCCGGGTAGAGAACCCAGCTGTAAAAGTACGTCACATAGATAGATGGTCACGTACCCAAGAGTCAGGCCATGGAAGAACATCAACACAACCAGCAGGTGGATCAGGCTGCTAAGATTAAAGTGGCTCAGGTGGATCTGGACTGGCAACATAAGGGTGAATTATTTATAGCTCAGTGGACCCATGACACCTCAGGCCATCAAGGAAAAGATGCAACATATAGATGGGCTCGTGATCGAGGGATGGACTTGACCATGGACACTATTGCACAGGTTATCCATGAATGTGAAACATGCTCTGCAATTAAACAAGCCACACAGTTAATGTCTCTGTGGTATGGAGGACGATGGCTGAAATATAAATATGGGGAGGCCTGGCAGATTGGTTATATCACACTCCCACAAACCCACCAAGGCAAGTGCCATGTGCTTACAATGGTGGAAGCAAGCACCGGATGGCTGGAAACATATCCTGTGCCCCATGCCACCTCCCAGAACACTATCCTGGGCCTTGAAAAACAAGTCCTGTGGTGACACGGCACCCCAGAAAGACTTGAGTCAGACAACAGGACTCATTTCCAAAACAACCTCATAGACACCTGGGCCAAAGAGCAAGGCATTGAGTGGGTATATCACATCCCCTCTCATGCACCAGCCTCCAGGAAATCAAATGATACAATGGAGTGCTAAAGACTACACTGAGAGCAATGGATGATGGGATGTTGAAACATTGCGACACACATTTACCAAAGGCCACCTGGTTGGTCAACACTAGGGGATCTGCCAATCGAGCTGGCCCTGCCCAATCAAAACTTTTACATCCTGTGGAAGGGGATAAAGTCTCTGTAGTGCACATAAAAAATATGCTGGGGAAGACAGTCTGGGTTACTCCTGTCTCAGGCAAAGGAAACCCATTCATGGGATTGCTTTTCTCAGGGACTCGTGTGCAGTTGGTGGGTGATGCAAAAGAATGGGGAAGTCTGCTGTGCACCTTAAGGGGACTTGATTTTGGGTGAGAATAGCCAATGCACTGAAAGGTTCATTGCTATATAATACTCTATGTCATCACTTCTATGCTTGCTATGTGCCATATCAACGATATTAAAGTAAGAATCACCCAGATTAATGAAGAATTAACTTTGATGAAACCAAGCAAAGTGCAGCAGTGATGGAACCAGAACTGGCTTCAGCATGCGACAATCCGACACCACATACCATCTCTCCTGCCCTGGAAGGCTGTTATGACAGACGGAGCCCAAAGTCATGGACTAAATGAACTCAATGGACATTTTAGAGGAATGGCCCATAGACTAAGTGAATATTAACTGTATGTATATATCAAAATACAGGAAAAGTGGTGGTGATTAATTGGGATGTATTGGAAAGCGTGGGACCTGGGCATGACGTAGATGGTATAGAATAAGGAGTGGATATTGTCCTGGTTTTGACTGGGTTAGAATTAATTTTCTTCCTAATAGCTAATATAGTGCAGTGTTTTGGATTTAGTATGAGAATAATGTTGATAACACACTGATGTTTTAGTTGTTGCTAAGTAATATTTACACTAGTCAAGGACTGTTCAGCTTCCCATGCTCTGCCAGGTTCACAAGAAGCTGGGAGGGGGTACAGCCAAGGGGGTACACCCAAACTGGCCAAAGGGCTATTCCATACCATATGGCATCATTCTCAGTATATAAACTGGGGGGAGTTGGCTGGGGGGTAGCAATCACTGCTCGGGGACTGGCTGGGCATCAGTCAGAGGTGGTGAGCAGTTGCATCACTTGTTTTTTTTCTTGTTTTTTGTTCCTCTCTCCTCCTCATTGTTTTCCTTTTCATTACAAATTATTATTATTATTTTTAATTTTTATTTATATTTCTATTAATTTAATTTCATTTCATTTCATTTCATTTCATTTCAATTATTAAATTGTTCTTATCTCTAACCCATGAGTTTCTTTATTTTTGCTCTTCCAATTCTCTCCCATCCCACTGGGGAAGTAGAGTGAGCGAGCAGCTACATGGTGCTTGGTTGCCGCCTGGGGCTAAACCACGACACTTATATATGTGTCCTTGTAATAACCAATTCCTTTCACAAGAATAGAATCTGAGTGTTACAGTGATTATATAAGATGAACATATGGTTCATTCAGTATAGCCTTGCAGTTGTAGGAGTTCAGTGGCTTCTTATAGAAAAGTAGATGTTTAATCTAGAAACTACTAACTTGGGGTTTGGCTTAAGGAACGTTTAAGTCAACATTTCTGTAGCTTCTATATTATAAAGACAATTATGTTATATGGTTATATATATATGATGATAATAGAGTTTGTTGTTTGATTGGACCTAGGTAAAGTCAAAGAAATTCAATGGAAAGATCCCTTTTGATAAATTCTAAATTAATTCACAAATAATTATGCTTACTGCCCAATTTTAGACACTTCATTGAGGTGTCTCTGTTGGAAAGCAAATCTCCATAGATCCTATAGAAGGAGAAGGCCAATGTAGAGGGAAAGTATAATAATTTAAAATGTCACGTAGGTTTTTTTCAGATAGGTATTTCTAACTGGAAGCAACTTTTGATGGATATTCTTAAACTATTCTGCTACTGCTCTCCATATATTTTCCAAAGTGACTTTCATTTATCATAGTAGTCTATAGTCATCTCTTCATGTATTCACTAGCCAACTCTCTGACACATAATGATAATACACTTATATTATTGCTCTACTGATGTAGCTTGTCGATGACTAGTGCACAGTTTCATGATAAATTTTCTTAAGAGATTCGCAGATCAGATAAAGGAGATCTGATAAAACAGTGGTACTACAATTCAGGCTTATAGCATAAGTTTTTAATAGAAAAGTTAGGACAACATATCCCTGAATATTAAAAATTTACTTACTATTATAATATCTTCCTTATGAAGGGTAGTGGCTTTATCCAATTTATCCAAAAGATCAAATTTTGTGTTATTCTTAAAACATGAGTAACACTGGTCTAGTGTCATCCTGAAATATGGAAATGCCTATTGATAAAGAGCCTGCAGGGCAAATAACAGATGTTGCCTCAAAAAAGGGGGCAAGTTGGTTGTTAAACTGAAATCCTTGTCTTCTTCCTTTCTAAATTTCTTTATTGTCCTGTGTCTTCAGTTTAGTCCAAGCCTAACTAGACAATTAGTAGATTACTGGTTTTGATTTGATTTAAATTTTTTTTATAGTCAGGAAAAATGACTCCTTAAAATATACCCTCTGATTACTGAGCATATCTACTCCTCCTGAGACTTTGAGTCATATCTGCCTATTTTCCTGAGAAAAACACATTTTTTCTATGTATTGCAGTCCAGCTTATGACATGAATCCTATAAGTATTAAAGTACTATGTATCAATATCAATCTTTACTCTTAATAAAGAAAAATTTAAATTGAATAACTGTTACTCCTCAAAATTCACTATTTTAAAAGTAAAATGTTATATTAGTTTGAATACTGGTTTTTGCATCCCTAGAAATTTGAAGCAAAATCTATTTTCCAACCACCTTTTCTTGATTGCTCTTCATTAAATGTGGAGTTGCTTTGTACATTGTTTACAACTAAAAAATAATCCTGAAGAATGCTTACAAAATTGCTACAAATAGAGGTGTCAAATTTTACTTCAGTTAGTAACACAGACTATGTTTCTGTCTCCATAGTTTTCAAAGAGCACATTTTTTTCCCTTTCTAAATCTAGCTAGCCCATTATGCTTAGTTATCCATTAAACTGTGTACTGGAACTTCCTGGAGAACTACAGACATTACTTGTTTTCCCAAATGTGAAGTACAGAAAATTCAGAAACAACAGATCTAATAAAATTCAATCTGACATCTTATAAGTAAATTTGTTCTAATTATGCCTGACAATATAATTTTATTACCAGTTGGGAAGAATAAGTGTAGCAAGCAGAGATCAGAAAAGACAGATAAAATTGTGAGATCACCATTTCTTTTAAACAGTAATGGTAATGCTACATCCTGATTTCAAAGAAGCAGCATTAGTTAGGAATTCACTGGGAGAATGGAGGGGAATAATGTTCAGAATGTCAATGCTTGAAAGCAAAACGATACCCATCTAAAATAATTTTGGTGGGCAGGACCTAACAGCTCTATTTAAAAAAAAAAAAAAAAAAAAAAAGAAAAGAGCTACCCAAACCAAATCAATCTTATACAGAAGTTGTTCTTTAAAAAGAACTAATAGCAATTATTTCCCAAAAAAGAAACCCAAAGAAACATAAAGACACTCATGGGGGAAAAAAAAAGTTTCAAAGCTAAAGTAAAATTCTAAGGCAAAAAGTAGCTAATGTTAGACCATCCATCTTGTACTACAAGTGAATAAACGTGTTTCCTGAAGGAACAGGAGATACTTCTGGAAACACAAGTCACAAGAGCCTCATGGATATTACAATAGCTTCTCAATATGGCAAAAACTTTGGTCTTTGAATTTGTCCCTCAGTTACATCAAAGTAGACTTGTAAAATCTATTTTGCAAAAATTGATTTGTAGAAAGAGATTTCAGAAAGGGAAAAATAGATTTGTAAAAAGAATTTTTTCTTTAACCAAGATCATTCCACCACTTTCACATTGACTATTAAAAGTGAATGAATATCCCAGGATTACATCTACTTTAAAAATAGTTTATTTTTTTAAAAAAATAAAATTAGGAGTGAAAAAATGATTACATTTTCCTGTTCAAGTGAGAATAACTATCAGGGTGCTGCATGAGCCCTTGGGGCCAGGCTCTCTGATGGGCCACAGCTCCCTGAACTGGGCACTGGGGGTCCGTCAGGGCAGGGCCTGGCAGCCAGGACTTGTCCCACCACCTTATCCAGGACCAGGGCAGCCAGGGGAGACAAGGGAAAGCCCCAGCCCTGGGCATCCGGCACCTTCCTGTGTATGAGGCAAGAAAAATTACACTAAGGGCTCAAATAGACACTTATTTAAAGAGTATGAATGGCTAAAAGAGTAATTGCAGCCTTCATCCATTAAAACATAAGGTTCCCCAAATTAAAGCTTTTCTAGGCAGCCTTAGAGTTCCAACTTTTACTTTACACACAGAAGTTTATCTTTCTTCAAAATCCTGATCATCTTTCTTTGCTATTCAAATCCATGTAACAGGTGGGCAAATACCAGTAGATTTAATAGAATAACAGAATCACAGAGTCATAGAGTGGTTTGGATTGGAAGGGACCTTTAAAGATTATTGGACATCTTTCACTAGATCAGGTTGCTCAAAGCTCTGTCCAACCTGACCTTGAACTCTTCCAATGATGGGACATCCACAACTTCTCTGGGAAACCTGTTCCTGTGTCTCACCACCCTCATAGTAAAGAATTTCTTCCCTACATCTAATCTAAATCTACCTCTTTTAGTTTAAAACCATTACCCCTTGTCTTATCACTACAGGTCCTGGTTAAAAGTCTCTCCCCATCTTTCTTATAAGCCCCCTTTACATATTGAAAGGCTACAATAAGGTGTCCCTGTAGCCTTCTCTTCTCCAGGCTAAACAACCTCAACTCTCTCAGCCTTTCTTCAGAGGAGAGGTTTTCCAGCACTCTAACTGTTATTGTGGCCCTCCTTTGGACCCCCTCGAACAGGTTCATGTCTTTCTTTTACTGGGAATGTAGTACTCCAGGTGGGGTCTCATAAGAGCAGAGTAGAGGGGGAGAATCACCTCCCTCAACCTGCTGATCGTGCTTCTTTTCATGCAGCTGTCGTGGTTTAGCCCCAGCTGGGAACTAAGCACCACACAGCCGCTCGCTCACTCGCCCCTGGTGGGATGGGGGAGAGAATCAGAAGAGCAAAAGTAAGAAAAATTGAGGGTCGAGATAAAGACAGTTTAATAGGGAAAGCAAAAGCCGCACACGCAAGCAAAGCAAAGCAAGGAATTCATTCACTACTTCCCATGGGCAGGCAGGTGTTCAGCCATCTCCAGGAAAGCAGGGCTCCATCACACGTAATGGTTACTTGGGAAGACAAACACCATCACTCCGAATGTCCCCCCGTCCTTCTTCTTCCCCAGCTTCATATACTGAGCATGACGTCATGTGGTATGGAATAGCCCTTTGGTCAGTTTGGATCAACTATCCTGGCTGTGCCCCCTCCCAGCTTCTGGGGCACCTGGCAGAGCATGGGAAGCTGAAAAGTCCTTGAGTAGTGCAGCAACAACTAAAACATCTCTGTATTATCAACACTGTTTTCAGCACAAATCCAAAACATAGCCCCACACCAGCCACTATAAAGAAAATTAACTCTATCTCAGCTGAAACTAGGACAGCAGCCCAGGATACGGTTAACTTTCTGGGCTGCAAGTGCATGTTGCCAGCTCATATCTAATTTTTCATCTACCAATATTTCCAAATCCTCTGCATGCCTGATCTCAATCCCTCCACCCCCCAGCCTGTATTGATACCAGGGGCTGCCCCAACCCAGGTGTAGGACTTTTCACTTGGCCTTGTTGAACTTCATGAGGTTCACATGGGCTTACTTCTCAAGCCTGTCAAGGTCCCTCTGGATTGCATCCCTTCCCTGAAGCATATCAACTGCACCACTCAGCTTGATGTCACCCACAAATTTGCTGAGGTTGCACTCAATCCCACCATCTATGTCATTAATAACGATATTGAACAGTACCGGTCCCAATATGGACCCTTGAGGGACACCACATGTCACCAGTCTCCATTTGGACATTGAACTGTTGACTGCAACTCTTTGGATGTGGCCATCCAACCAATTATTTATTCATTGAATAGTCCATCCATCAAATCCATATCTCTCCAATTTAATGACAAGGATGTTGTGTGGGACCACGTCAAAGGCCTTACAGAAGTCAAGTTATATGACATCAATTACATACCACATCATGGCCTGTGATATGCAAGAGCTCAAGCTGGACTCCCTTCTGGCCTTAAAATCCATTAGTCTGTGAATTCAGTGGTGCTTGTCTGCTGATCACCAACTTCCCTCTGAGCAGGGGCATGAATCCTATCCTGCTAATGTAATATAAAAGTGCTGGCATTTGTGTACTTTATTTCCTTAAACATCACAGTTTTGAGCTTACCTCCATCCTAGATGAAGCATAAGGAGAAGGGAGGAAAAGACATTACACATTTGGAAGTTCATATGTCATTTGTTGCTAAGAGCTGAAGAACAGAGTAGGCATGGCTGGGATCGCAAGTAACCACTTTAGCTGCCTCTGTATTTAATCTTCAAACAGGAAACTAAATGTGAGGAAAGGTCATTATGCCATATCTTAGACTAGACCAGTCTTGTCTGTTTTTATTATCTCAGGGTTCAGAAAGAACTTTAGATATACAGTATAATGTATATTTCTTTGAAAAAAGAGTTTGGACACTAGACATATTCTTACTTTGTGAAGTCTGTACTTTACCCCTATTACCCCCATGTTTTCAATAAGGTCATTTAACATTAAATGCACAAAAGGAACGCGGTGTTACAATATCCTACAATAGGTCATTATAAATCTCTGTGCAATTCATAGGAAGAACTGAATGCTTCGGTCCCGAACTCACAAGTTTTGGGCTAACTGGAGAACTACCTAACGTAACTGATAAGAAGTGCTAAGGGTATGACCGGATACCCTCTTTGCTAAGTATGAGTGTTTCAGTCAACTCTATGGACTTGATCTTCACTGACTAAATAAGAGCCTAGCATACATATTGACCTCTGATTGTACACACATAAATGTAAATATTCTAACGTTGAACTGAATACTACCCAGTGAGTCTGCAGTCCCAACTTTGTCCAAGATTTAGGCATATTTAAATGTTTAGCTCCACTTGGAAATCACAAGCATGGACATCATCTGTCTTTGCTTCTCAAGTCCTTTTTATTCAAACGTCATGAAGATACAACTGCTTTTATTTTTTAATCACAGCTCAGCTAGTAGTTATGATATGGTCAGTATGTTATAACATTTACCATGACATAATGATCTGAGTCTAGTTTTCTTCTCTGCCTTACAGTTCTCAAGCCTCCTTCTTCCACCCTATACGAAGCCTCAGCGGGCTCTTAATTATTGTGCAGGGAACATAATAAATTGCTCCTGCTGAAACTTTTCTACTTTCTCTAATAGCAGCAGTATTGCATTTGGAAGAAAGTGGAACTATGTCGAACATAATGTTCGTGGTTAGAGCTTTTACCTGGGCAAAGATATCCTAAGTTTCAGTCTTTTTCTCAAGGACAAATTAGGCTAAGAACCATTGGTTCTTATGACCAAGTTCAAGATTTATTCATTATGCTTTATGTCCTCACTCACAGTTTTGGAAAAAGTGGGGGGGGGGGGCTTCACCAAGGTATAATTTTTTCAACATTTTTGTGACATTGAAATTTTTGAAATGACTGGCTATTGAATCAAAAGTGCTCTTAACTGGCACTTATTTTTTGTATTTGAAGATAAGCCAAGATTTTCTAGTGAGAGAGAATTTTATCTCTCTGTGAAAGGACACAGAGTATTCAATTCAGCCGGGCATAGAACCAAAGTATACTCAAATTATATTACATTATTAAACCCTAATTTCCTGAGGTTTGTGTGCTCTAAGTATCATCAATAGTAAAACTCACACTGAAGTTCTGCCTTCACTTAAAACTCCCATATAAGCTGACCAATCTGTCCATTGCCTTTAAAAGTATCATCTCCTGAAGCTGTATCAAGATCTATGAAACAATAAGGTTTTATGATATATGGCCACAAAGTCCCTCTGGATTCTTTTGCAAACACAGTTTTGTTAACAAAAAGCAGATGTGCCACAACAAATCCACCTGCCAAATGCTGGAACCGTTCAGAATTGCTTAAAATAACTGTTTAGTCCCTAAGCAATTTGGTGTATGCATCCTGCTGTGCTCTCTTGAATTTTCACTTTCAATTGTCTTTTTTTTTAACCATATGTAACACACTCACTCCTTTCTGCTCAGTGTGCTGGCATGCTGCTGCGACTTCTCACAGGAAAAGCTTTGGGAGCTGCGGGACACATTTAAGCTCTTGAATGAATTTTTCAGTAATGACATATGGGTGTCAGTATTTTCTCCTGCCCTTTTTAATGAGCAGTCTCTTGTTTGGATTCACTGCTGATTTTGCTTTTAGCTGTGGACCCCCTGATGAGCCTGGGGTCAACATCCTGTTCTTGGTATTGTCTCTCCACAGACATGCTTTCTGCAGATTCACAGCAGTAATGATTTTGCCTTCTTTCTTGTTCCCAGTGTAAAGTTCAATGTAAACGAATTATGACATTTAAATATGGGGCTTTCTCAGGATTGACAAAGGAACTTCCTAGAGTATTCATCATAGATTTAATTCTATCAGAACTCACTTAGAAAAAAAAAAATGAAGTCCTGTGTCCTTCAGCCTATTAGGTTCACAATTAAAATTTCAAATCTCTGGAGGAAGAAAGACAGGAGAAAACCAGGTATATTTTACTGGTTTGATAAATCAAATAGAACAAATTTGCAGTTGTTTTAACATGGTGACATCCATTAAATCTGAATTGACTGGAGGGAGAGATTTGGGGTTTGCTTCTCCTGTTATTCCTTCTCTTGCCAAAGAAATTCTGGTTTACATTTGCTGTGGGATACTCCTCTCCATAATCCTGGTATACCAGGCTATAACCAGACCATGGCTACTTAGTGGAAGAATCCTCCTCTACTTGTTAGTACTCCTAAACCTACACAAGTGGCACTTTAGTAGTGTAGCTTCATGGGGTCCCAGAACAGAGAGAATACAATATCAATTACATCATGCGGACTCTTCTTAATTATTAGAAGAGATCTGTAAATAAGAAATATTATTTTATTCTATTAAACTAGAGAGTCCTGGTTTTGGCTGGGATAGAGTTAATTTTCTTTATAGTAGCTGATACAGTGCTGTGTTTTGGATTTAGTTGAGAATAATGTTGATAACACACTGATGTTTTAGTTGTTGCTGAGCAGTGCTTACACTAGTCAAGGACTTTTTAGCTTCCCATACTCTGGCAGGTGCACAAGAAGCTGGGAGGGGGCACAGCCAAGACAGCTGACCTAAACTGGCCAAAGGGCTATTTCATACCATATGGCGTCATGTTCAGTATATAAACTGGGGGGAGCTGGCCAGGGGGCAGTGATTGCTACTTGGGGATGGGCTGGGTGTCGGTCGGTGGGTGGTGAGCAGATGCATCGCTGTTTTTTTTCTTGGTTTTTGTTCCTCTCTCTCTCATCGTTTTCCTTTTAATTACAATTTTATCATTATTCTTGTTATTGTTAGTATTATTATTATTATTATATTTCAATTATTAAAGTGTTCTTATCTCAGTCCATGAGTTTTCTTACCCAAGAGTTTTTGCTCTTCCAATTCTCTCCCTCATCCCTCTGGGGGGGAGGGTGAGCGAGTGGCTGTGTGGTGCTTGGTTGCCGACTGGGGCTAAACCATGACACTAGAGTTAAAGTATGTTTGATTTAATAGAAAAAGGCTTCAAAGCGTAAGACAGTTCAGTGCTAGGTTATGCTTTTAGGTTTTCCTTTTCTGTTTCAGTCTCTCAGCTACGTTAGCAAGCTGAGATTTTAGAATGTTTTTATACAGCTAAATAAAAATGGGCCAGAAACTGTTCTCTGGCACTGAGGCAAAATGGCCCTAACTAGTTCACTCCTATAATGCACAGGGCTAGCTTGCTCTTTAGAGTTTTGTTTCAGAGAGAGCTGAGTGCAGAAATCCCAGAGACAAGTAGAGTGAACTAAAAAGTAAGCACTGAGGTTGACTGCTCATCCACTGCTCTTGCTGACCCTCCTTTATTTAACAGTTCATACATTTCCTGGGCTGGCAGGTTTTAGGTATTACAGAGATCTTCATAAAAATTATTTATAATGGATAAAATCATTGTCTTTTCTGTTACCCAGAAGGCTAGAAAGATCATAGGATAAAGAACAATGTCTATCAACTATCTCAATTTACAGTAAAATCACCTAATTGTTGTTGAACTCTTTCCAGTTAAGATTTTCCTCTCTGTTCATGGTAACTTGGTACTAGGACATCAGATGATAAGCAAAAAGTGTAGTCACTTCCTTCTCCCTTCCTTCATCAAATTTCTGCCATTGTACTTTCCATATTACTTATTTTAAAGGTTAATCTTTATATAAGCATCTTCGAATTATAGGACTTAGCAAGCTGCAAAATTTCTTATTAAGCTCAGGCATGATATACCAGATGGTGAAATAAAGACATGGAATGCCTAGAATAAGTAACACAGCTCCTGTATGCACTGTGAGTTTTAGGAAGCCCTTTTTGGATATCTTGTTAAAGGTAGTTGTCTTGCTATACAGACAGTATCATTTTTTAAAATAGGATGGAATGTCTAATGGCATAATTTGGTTCTTCAGCTGTGCAATGACATTTAATCAGCAGTGCTTCCCATAATAATGTCATAGAACTACAGATTTTAAATGCAATTACTAGTCTAAAACGCACTACTGATCTAAAATATACAGGGTAGTTTAATTAGTTGATGTTTTGTGACCACAGATATCTGCAGCTTCCTGAGGCTAATACTACCTCTGTTTTCTAGTTCATCTCTGCATTCATCAGATTCATGCTTGGATTCTGAAATGGTTATAAATGGTCATATAGGAAGTAAAATGGGTATAACATAAACCAGATACTTTCTGTTGTATTATTCTGAATGGTGTCTGAATGATTTTCACTTTGAACCATATAGGTACAAGACAGGTACAAGTTAGTGGATGGATGAGGCTGGAAATTCACCTAATATTTTGTTTTATTTAAAAATATCTGCATTTATCTTAATATTCTAGGTTGAACATTGTCAATTATAGTAGTTGGTGAGAAAATAGATGGTCATGGAGCTCCTCCGAATAACTATATGCATGGTTTTACCTTCAGCTGTGAGGTAAAATGTATTAGTTTAAACCTTTCATGGCAATTTCATTGCAACCTGAAGCTATGCTTAAATAATGATTTCAATACCACAGGTTCAATTCCCGGAGACAAGGCATGGACCTCCATCCAAATGCATACATGAGTGCCAGAAAATGAAATAGATGTAGAAATGGAGTTGTGTAATGTTAATTTTTTTTTTGCTTCATTTGTGATAGGTTACCATTTACCAGTCATACAGCCATCATTTCTTTGTTTCACCTAGGTCAGATATAAAGTAGTAGAGGCATAAAAGGTTATTTAAAACCAGCAAAGATCACAGAATAAAACTGTCTGAGCACTTTACCTGTATTGGGTGTCTGCGGCAAGGGTTTGGTGTTAGGGGTGTGGAGTGTGGGTTGGGGTGTGTTTAGGGGTGGCTTGTGTGAAAAAAGGCCAGGGACTACCCTGTGCCAGCTCCTCAACGGACCCACCTCACACAAGAGCTGAGCCCATCAGCACAGCTGGTGGCACCGCTGTGAAAATATATTTGAGAAAGGGCAGAAAACACCACAGAGAGAGAGGAAGAGGGAACAAAAAGGAGTGAGAGACAGCAGTGGGAACACCAAGGTCAGAAGAGGAGGAGGAGAAGGAGGAGGAGATGCTCCAGGTGCCAGAGCAGACATTCACTGAAGCCTGTGGAGGGCCCCATGCTAGAGCAGATGGATATTTCCTGCAGGACTGCAGCCCATGGAAGAGCCCATGCCAGAACAAAGGAAAAGTATGAAAGAGAAGGAGTGGCAGAGAGAAACCATTATATACTTACTGTAGCCCATCCATCTCTCCTGTGCTGCTGGGGGAAGGGTAGAGCAGTGTGGAGTGAAGGAGTGAAGTGAGCTTGGGAGAAGGGGAAGGAAATACATTATTTCAGTGTTTGTCTTTGCTTCTCACTACCTGAATTTGCTTTAAATGACAATAAATTAAATTAATTTTCCCCAAGTGGAGTCTGTTTTGCCCATAACAGTAAATGGTAACAAATCTCCCTATCTTTATCTCGACCCACAATCTTTCTCAACCTATTTTCTCCTCCTGTTCTGGTAAAGAGCAGGGGTAAGTAAGCAGCTGGTTGGGAGTTTGACTATTTGCCAAGGCTACCCCCCACGCCACCAACTATTCACAGGAAGGGAAAAAATATTTTTCTCCGTTGTCCCAATGTCTGAAAATGTGTTATGTTTCCTGCTATAAATTCTGTTTCAACATTTGTAATGAGTAGTTTATCTCTTGGTTTTATGATCTCAGATGTCTTTAAGATATTACCCCAAAAATGTGGATGCAGAGGTAGAATATGTTCTGCCACTGATACTGAAGACAAGGAATAGGGTCATTGAAACAAACAAACAAATAAGCAAAGCCAACTCCAAATATTACATAGCATAATAACAATCCATTATCCACTGTGCTTTGAATTTGATTAAACTCCACTCAGCAATGTTAGAGGCTGATGAATCTGGGAGCCTGGCAGAAGTGAGGCTGCCATAGCTCCATGTCCCTGGATCCATCCAGTAGTGAGGCTGAGCATTCCCAGTAGATATATGTGAGCACATATGCTTATAAACACATATTTCCATGGCCAGCAACACACAAATTAACAGACAGAAATGCTCACACAAACACAAATGGCAAAAATGGCCTAATCCTGTGCCCGTCTCTTGCTGTTCAGGATGAAGGTCCATTAGTGGGAAATACATGAATATATAAAATGTATATCCCTCCAATAGCTGGCCTTAGACAATCTATCCACTATTTGACCCTGGAACCATGCCCCATATCCAGGAAAACAGTTGAAAATTGAATTTTACAAGAAGACAGGACAGACTGTACTGATTAGGTGCAGGGTGTGGCCAGACAAGCGAACTGTCTGGCACCTTTTTACAAGCAGCTGACCCCTTTTATTCCCTTATGCTTTTGTTTTCCCATGTTTGTTCCTCCCCAAACCTCCATGATCCCTCCTTTTCCCCACCTTTGGTTCCTCTGCTAAACATCCCATAATAAGTCTTGTACTGTCCCAAAGTGCTCTTTCTCTCTATCCCACTACAGGCCTCATACCCCAATGCAGTGACCTCCTCAGTCTCTGAGGTGGCCTGAAGAACTGCTCCTGCTGGCTCACTGTGATGGGTCTCACCCAGCCCATGGGGCTGACATTCCCCTGGGATGCCCTGGGAGAGGCAGGGTTGAGGCTTGTTCCCCTAATTAGTTTATTGGGGTTCCCCAGATGCCATCATGCCTCTGTGTGCCTTTGTGTTTGTGGGGATGAACCTTTAGTCACATAATGAATAACCAACACGCAACTAGGACATAACCAATTGAAAATTTAATCATTACTGTGAATAACAAATGCTCCTTATATTAATAAGAAAGTGACAGACAAAACATTATGTGAGGATGTTATGTAATTTTGTGCACAGACTTGCTCAAGAAGACTGGAGAAAACTGGTCTTTTCATCAAACTCCTTCAGATATTTTTGAGAAATTCCAATCAGATGTATTTCTAGAAACATTATGGCATTTTTATGGCAATTTGAGGCAAGCTCATGCTAACCTTAGACTCAAACAGCCTAAGGAGGAACTACTTTCAAAATGGCCAACACAATGAAAATTGCAGTTTCTTGCTTAACGTCTACTTACTTGCAACTTGCTTTTATTCAGTGAAGATCCATGAACAGGTTTTAGTAAAAAAAGTAGTGGCTTATAAGGTCACTTATCCATAATAAGTGGTACAGTCATACAGATAAGGTACAGTCATACAGATAAGGTACAGTCACATGTAGAGGAATATTATTTCAAAGGCTTGGAGAAATCTGAGGGAAATTTTGTTTAAATGCAAGCCCAGTTCAGGATCTACAGTGATTATTTCCATGTTATTAACAATGCAGGTGTGTATCTGCTTGCAGAGTAGGTTGATAAGTGTTGTGTGGTTTGTTTTTTTTATTTTTAATTATTATTCTAAATCAATAGAAAGAAGAAAATCACTTTCTAATGCCAAGTATCATCTTACAGGGTTAGGCAGGAAAATAAATCTGATTTGCTATACATGGTAAAATCCATGATTAAACACTCTAGGAGGGGGGAAGAATACATTACTGTTTTTATTGCTGAATGAGAAAAATAATTCTTGGATGGATGCCTAATAGAAACAGTGATGGCTTTGGAGGAATTTCCTTTCAGATACATTAAACTATGTGACTGAAGAATTGATTTTAAGATGCTGTTCCTTAACAGAATAGTGCTAGCTCTGGCAATAGGGATTGTTCTGAGGAAAGATTATTTAAACGTTTGCTTGAACCACTCATGCAAAAATTTAAGTTTGTCCATTTAAACTTTGTTTCAGCATTCAGATATCCTTACAGACCTCTGTACTCTGTAGTGCCTTATTCAAGGGAATAATTCTGACTCATTTCACACTTCCATGTAATTGAAGTATTTAAAGTTATATTTTGATTTGAAATGATCAGTTATCTGTGGTGAAATACTCTGAGGGGTAGAAAATGGAGAGATGTTCCTGTCTGGTTTTAATTTGAAGGTAAATGAAATTCCAATTATCCATAAAAAGCATTTTGTAAATATTGGTTAGTTTGATTATTATTGCATTGTATAGGTGTTTGTAAACCTGAGGCTTTCAAGGCAATGTATCTTCTATGAAAATTTACATAAGCTTAATATGCCTTCTATAAATGTCACAATTCTGATATACAAAAGAAGAGGAGGCTATGGATAAATAATTCAACCCTTGTCACTCCAGTTGGTTGATTACTCCATGTCTGGTTTCAAAAAAGAGTCAATAACAAGATATAACCAATTAGTTTGTTTATATGTTTGAAGGAAGTGTGAATGGAAAAGATTTATATAGCATCTAAAGTCTAGTTAAAGACATTCCTTATGGGAGGAGACCAAGCAGTCCCTAAGGGAAGAAGGAGAATTTTTCAACTTACTGCAGCAAAGTTGTTTACTAGATAGGTAAACACAGAAAATACCTCCTAACTGAGCAGCTATGGTTCCATCCACAGGAAGAAAACAAGCTTTATTCTAATTAAGAAGGTGACGTGAGAGTCTTAAGGAGAAAACAGAGCACATTTCCAAGTGAAAGATTAAAGTGGTCTGGACTGTCCAGATATCTTACAAAGGGCAGCTTGGCCGTAATAGCTCACATATTCTGTCAAAAAAGGAGGTTATCAAAAGGCCTGAAATGCTGACTTCTCTCTTCTGAGGAAAGAAACAGGTAGTCAGCTGGATGGGGGAAAGAGAGCTTTCAGATGTATCCTTAGTGGAAGTAGGTTAGGCTTAGTTTTTCTTTTACTGCTAGATATATGTTTGGTTTGGGTGTCAGAAATAACAGTTGCTTTTCCACTTTACTTAACTGGACATATGTAAAGTATGATTTTTTTTATCCACCCAATAGTGTACTGAACATTTATATGTTCTAGATATCTGGGACACTACAAAAGTGCTTCAGTTTCTTAGCACATCTTTTTCATCAAAACATTAGTAGGCTAGGTCCACAGCTTAGTTGTATGGCACAAGGGAAGGTTGCACTTACAAGGTCAAGGGAAGAAAATAACGTTTTCTAGTAACTATTAGAGATATCAAAGATTCTCTCATGTAAAATAAGAAATTGAGAATACAGATATAAACCTTGAGGGATACAGTAGAGACATGTTATTAGACATGTAGAATTTATTCCTTGAAGATATTTGTAATGTAAGAGTGAATCTTCACTGAAATGATGTGCACTCTGTGTGCAGTCACTGTGTTATTTCAGTTCTACTTCTCTTTAAAGCATAAGGTAAAGATGTAAAAAAAGTCTTATAAAAATGAACTTAAATCAAGTAACTTCAAGATTTTTGCATGTAGGATTTATTTATATGTATTTTTTTCTTAAGATATAGGAATATTATTATAGTACCCCGTTACTCTAATTTTAGTCTCATTTGCAGAAATGTGTACATTACAGAAGATGCTGTAACTGTCAGTATGGCTTTTAGAAACAGATAACAAATACTTCATGTTTGGACTGGATTGCTATATCCTGATTATTTTCTATTTCTTTTCTACTCTGAAAAGGACTTTGAGCATTTTTTTTAAGATGTGCTACCAGAATTTTGTTATAATTAAAAGCAGTGTTATGGAAGTATTTTCTTTCTTTTCAACAGCATGTATCGAGAATATGAATACTACAATCCAAATAACTTTACCTCTATCCAAAATCCAATTAATCAGGAGTGCTTTTAATAAATGCAGTGGTCTGTTCATTCCGATGTTTTACTTTTACTAACTCTTATGCTTGAAAATCACCACATCTGACTGTATTCTGTTCTGTTTTCCCCATAACACTCTCAATGGCATAAGATGTCAAGATTTGTTTTCTAAATAGAAGATACTTTGTTATTGGTACATGCTATATCAGGCTACCATTATAGAACTTAACTAATTTACAACCATACTGGCATCTGTGGTTAATTGGAGACTGTGGAAGATTTTAATTAGAGGTCCTTTTTTCCTCTATAGCAAATTAATTTAGTCTGATTCTATTTTCAGGGATATTTTATTTTTTTACATACTAGAGATTTTTGTTTGTATCTTTTACATTTGGTACACATTTTGAAACAAGCTTCTTAATCTGGTGCTGTGGCTTAAAATAGGCTTTGTTTTTTGCAAAACACATGAATTTATTTTTTTTTCAGAGACTTGTCAGAGAGACAGAGAAATGTTATATATATAAGAACTGTCAGATCTTTCCACCTGGTTGTTCCACACTTGCATACAATTCAGTTTTGCAAACTGAGGTATGAAAGGTAACACTGATAAAGGGTTGGGTTTTGGTTTTGTTTTGTTTTGTTTTGTTTTGTTTTGTTTTTTACATTTTCTCTCAATAACTGACTGTATATTAGCATCTATATCAACATAAAAGAGCATATACAACATATTAACTAAATGTCTTTGAATTATTGAGGGCAGTGAAACAGTCTCATTTCAGATTTGTTTGTGTTCTTTACTCTATCCACTGCAAAGTCACGTATCTATAACTTTTTTGGGAGATGCATTTCACGGATTGTTAATTATGCAATGCAGTTTGAAGAACTAATGCGGTGAGAATGGGTGGAACTGCTTTTCTGCAAAAATCTAAACACCCTTGGGGTATTCTGTGGAATTAATTTCCAATTGAATCTTGTAAGTAAATGAGATAAGTTCCCTACTTCTCTAGGTTATCAGAAAACTATTAACAAACTTTAGTTTTGTTAAAAGAAATAATAATGGAGCTCCATTTCCACAACATTAATTTTTCAAGTCTGGTTATATCATCGAATTATAAGAACATGTAGACTTTCTTCACTTATCCCCATTCAGAACCTGTCACATTGTTACACTTTAAGAAAAAAATATATATGTGGGAATAAGCTTTTATATAGCTGTGATTGGATGAGGAATCAGAAATCCATTTTCCAAGCTTCATTTTTAAAGTAATTGAAGTTGATCTGTAGCAAATAAGTCTTGGCATAGATCCACTGAACACTGGGGAGACATGCTGAAACAACAGGTCTAACTGCAGACAGAAAAAAATAAAATACAATACAATAAACACAAAACAGGGAAAACAGGCAGCTGGCTTTGTTAATTACATAATTGCTGACAAAGCCAGCTACCTATTTTCCCAACCTGTCTTCTAACTAATAATTTTCACTAAATTAGCCACTTTCTGGTTTCCAGGATTCATTTTCTTTATCAGTTCCCATAATTTCAATTTGAGCCTTGTAAGTAGATGAGAGAAGTTCCCTACTTTTCTGTGCTATAGAACAGGAATACCACCAAGATTTGTAAAGTGACCTGGCGTCTGATGGGATTCATCTTTCTCAAAGGGGAAAGAGAATCTTTGCTCAGGAACTTGCGGAGCTCATCGACAGAGCTTTAAACTAGACTCAAAGGGGGAGGGGGATAATATCAGGCTTGCCCAAGGGAAGCTGAGGGACAACGTGCCACGGTTAGAGGGAGCGGGTGCCAGCGAGGGCACTCAGCCTGTGTCTCTGAGATGTGCAGGGTACACTGGGGCACAGCTGAAGTCAAACAGAGTTGAGCTAGGGGATACTGAGGCAATAGGAGCCAAGAGGGAAATGCCAGTGAAACGCCTCAAAGCACACAAGGGGTGTTCTTCTATGAAGGAGATGCAGATGACAGCCCAGCTGAAGTGCCTCTACACCAACTCCTCTGCAACTGGAGTGCGGCGATGGATGGCTATAAACTCTTCAGGAGGGATAGGCGAGGCGGGAGAGGTGGTGGGGTAGCCCTATACGTCAGGGAGTGTCTGGATAGTTTAGAGCTCGATGATGGTGACAATAGGGTGGACTGTCTATGGGTAAGAATCAGGAGGAAGGCCAACAAGGCAGATATTGTGGTGGGAGTCTGTTACAGACCACCCAACCAGGATGAGGAGACTGACGAACTATTCTGTAAACAGCTGGGAGAAGCCTTATGATCGCTAGCCCTTGTTCTTGTGGGGGACTTCAACCTACCGGATGTCTGCTGGAACTACAATACAGCAGAGAGGAAACAGTCTAGGAGGTTCCTGGAGCGTGTGGGAGAGAACTTCCTGACACAGCTGGTGAGTGAGCCAGCTAAGGGAAGGTGCCCCGCTGGACCTCTTGTTCACGAACAGAGAAGGACTTGTGAGCGATGTGATGGTTGGAGGCCGTCTTGGGCAGAGTGATCATGAAATGATAGAGTTTTTGATACGTGGAGAAGCAGCGAGGAGGGTCAGCAAAACTGCCACCTTAGACTTCCGTAGGGCAGACTTCGGCCTGTTTAGGGGACAGGTCAACAGAGTCCCTGGGAGGCAGCCCTAAAGGGCAAAGGAGTCCAGGAAGGCTGGACATTCTTTAAGGAGGAATTCCTAAAGGCACAAGAGCAGGCTGTCCCCAGGTGCCGAAAGACGAGCTGGCGGGGAAGAAGACCGGCCTGGCTGAATAGAGAGCTTTGGCTAGAACTCAGGAAAAAGAGGAGGGTCTATGACCTCTGGAAGAAGGGGCAGGCAACTCAGGAGGACTACAAAGGTGTAGCGAGGTTGTGCAGGGAGAAAATTAGAAGGGCCAAAGCTGAGCTAGAGCTCAATCTGGCTGCTGCTGTAAAAGACAACAACAAATACTTCTTCAAATACATTAGCAGCAAAAGGAGAGCTAAGGAGAATCTCCAGCCCCTAGTAGATGGGGGAGGGAACACAGTGACCAAGGCTGAGGAAAAGGCTGAGGTACTTAATGCCTTCTTTGCCTCAGTCTTTAATAGCAGGGCCAATTGTTCTCTGGGTACCCAGCCCCCTGAGTCAGAAGATAGGGACAGGGACCAGAATGGAGCCCCCATAATCCAGGGGGAAATGGTTAGTGACCTGCCGCACCACTTAGACACTCACAAGTCTATGGGGCCTGATGAGATCCACCCGAGAGTACTGAAGGAACTGGCAGATGTGCTCACCAAGCCCCTTTCCATCATTTACCAGCAGTCCTGGCTAACTGGGGAGGTCCCTGCTGACTGGAGATTAGCAAATGTGACACCCATCTTCAAGAAGGGCCGGAAGGAAGACCTGGGGAACTACAGGCCTGTCAGCCTGACCTCAGTACCGGGGAAGCTGATGGAGCAGATCATCCTGAGTGCCATCACACGGCATGTAGAGGATAACCAAGGGATCAAGCCCAGCCAGCATGGGTTCAGGAAAGGCAGGTCCTGCTTGACCAAACTGATCTCCTTCTATGACAAGGTGACCCGCCTAGTAGATGAGGGAAAGGCTGTGGCTGTTGTCTATCTAGACTTCAGTAAAGCCTTTGACATGGTTTCCCACAGCATTCTCCTGGAGACACTGGCTGCTCATGGCTTGGATGGGTGTACTCTTTGCTGGGTTAAGAAGTGGCTGGATGGCTGGGCCCAAAGAGTGGTGGTGAATGGAGTTTACTCCAGTTGGCGGCCAGTCACAAGTGGTGTCCTCCAGGGCTCTGTGTTGGGGCCAGTCCTGTTTAATATCTTTATCAATGATCTGGACGAAGGGATCGAGTGCACCCTCAGTAAGTTTGCAGATGACACCAAGTTGTGCGGGAGTGTTGATCTGCTTGAGGGGAGGAAGGCTCTACAGAGGGACCTGGACAGGCTGGATCGATGGGCCGAGGTCAATTGTATGAGGTTTAACAAGGCTAAGTGCAAGATCCTGCACTTGGGCCACAGCAACCCCATCCAACGCTACAGGCTTGGGTCAGAGTGGCTGGAAAGCTGCCTGGTGGAAAAGGACCTGGGCGTGTTGGTTGACAGCTGCCTGAATATGAGCCAGCAGTGTGCCCAAGTGGCCAAGAAAGCCAATGGCATCGTGTCTTGAATCAGAAATAGTGTGGCCAGCAGGAGTAGGGAAGTGATTGTGCCCCTGTACTCGGCACTGGTGAGGCCGCACATCGAATACTGTTTGCACATCGAATACAAGAGAGACATTGAGGTGCTGGAGCGTGTCCAGAGAAGGGCAACGAAGCTGGTGAAGGGTCTAGAGCAGAAGTCTTATGAGGAGCGGCTGAGGGAACTGGGGTTGTTTAGCCTGGAGAAGTGGAGGCTGAGGGGAGACCTTATTGCTCTCTACAACTACCTGAAAGGAGGTTGTAGCAAGGTGGGTGTTGGTCTCTTCTCCCAAGTAACAAGTTATAGGACGAGAGGAAATGGCCTCAAGCTGCGCCAGGGGAGGTTTAGACTGGATATTAGGAAATTTTACTTCAGTGAAAGGGTTATCAAGCATTGGAACAGGCTGCCCCGGGAAGTGGTTGAGTCGCCATCCCTGGAAGTATTTAAAAGACGTTTGGATGAGGTGCTTAGGGACATGGTATAGTGGTGGTCTTGGTAGTGTTAGGTTTACGGTTGGACTCGATGATCTTAAAGGTCTTTTCCAACCTATACAATTCTGTGATTCTGTGATTTACACTGGTATGGAAACTAAGTATTAGTTTTATCAGTGGTATCCTTAAGAGCTGTTCTGCTGCCCATACTATTTTTTTTTGCATATTTGTTTAGATCTGAAAGCTTTTCTAATTTTCTATGACATTGTGAGCTGTCCTTAGTCACCACTTTTATCAGGTGGGTAGAAGTAGCGGAAAAGAGCAGAGCGATCATCCACCTATGACTACTGAAAGCTTGCATGTTCTTCAGTGATATTTGGCTGAACAGGTTTTGTCAGGAGCAACAACAGGGTTTGATGGGAAGGCAAGTCTTTACATCTAGTCAAACATACTGAAGTCAGTTTTTAATGTGATTTTTCCAATACTTTGTTCAGATCTTGATCACAAAGGATAAAGCTAAAATAGGTGTGACTGGTATCAAGAAATTACAGTTTTAATTAAAAAATCTAGTTGAAAAATACAACAATAGAATTAATGTCTTGTATTCAAGTACAAAGAAGGAATTGTCTAAAAAAAGGGAAATATATGACTTACAATAGCTAATGAATTTGACTGTATCTAAAATCCTTAGAGGACCTATATATCCTGTAATATCTAAGCTCAAAGTCTTTTGCATATATATATATTATATACACATATTTACTAACTTCTGAGGCTAGAAAAAAAACTCAGCCAAGTTTTAAATTCATAGTTTTTATGTCTGTGTTCCTTAATATGGCCTTCCTAAGCTCATATAAAAACATTGAGATGATCAGGGAGTAGAAACAAATCTCTTTAATTATGGGTTACTGGATCATTAGTCCACTCCTGGGAGTACTAAAGCTCTGCATAGTCATATCAGAAAGTCTATGGAATTTTTTGGATGAAGCTGATTACTGTAATACAGATTTAGGTTAGATTGGGTTAATTCCTGCAATGTTAAATAGTGTATTATTTGAGAATTTAAAATATTTTGTTTTAAAATTAAACATTTAGAATTTTCAGGCATCATTAGACACATCTAAGTTCTGAAATAAAAGATCTGACAATCCAACATTCACAGCTTCAGTTGCTGCCTCTGGTACATGTAAGCAAGCCTTTCAGTAAAGTGAACCCTGCCTGTACAGCAGGATGAGATTATTGCAACCGGGAGAAAAAAACATCCAAGCAGGTGTTCATGTCTGTGACTCTTATTAATATTTTATGTAATATTTCCATTTAAATATTAAAGAAGATATACTCTGGCACTTGTGAAATTTTGTATATGAATTTACTCTTAGAACATTTTATCTTTCTCTCCAACATTTTAATATAATGAAACAACACCAGTAGTCTAAGAGTTGCACACTCTTTGCAATTTCAACAAAAGTATTGACTAGATTTATATTGTATGTTATATAAATATATGGATTGTATATGTAAATTAAACTAAGAATTCATAGCATAGTGAAGTGCTAGAAGAGATTTCCTGAATGAGACAACTTTGCCTTTAAAAATGTGGAATAAACAGCTAAAGTATATTCAGATTCTTTTCTCCTTGTGCCAAGGCATCCCGTGTTTATCCTGTCAAGTATCATTGCTGCTGATCTCAGTAGAACAGCAGCATCTGAAAGAAACATGGCAGAGTTAATATACATTAGCCTTCTTCCCTAAAATCTGTGGTTAAAAAAATCTTGCAGCTTTTCAAATATGTTTTTCATATTTAAACATTAATTTATCATACTGCCTGTTCTTTGTTAATAAAAAATAATAAAAAGACTTTAGAATTTGTGAACTTTTAAAAAAAATCTCCTGAAATATTGATGCAAGGAAACCAGAAATGAGGCATTTGAAACAGATGACACCTATTGAATGCTTGCTCCTGGTAAAGTTTGGAATTCACAAAGATTGGCCTTCTGTAACCTAAAATATGAACTAGAATAACAAAAGAAAATGTTTGATATATGAGAACTTCTAGTTTTACATGTATGGAGCTACACCATGCATTTTGAAGCAAGTTGTAAGAGTATGCACTACACATTTGCTAAGTGTGAGCACATCTTCCATAACTATGACAGAAGAGATAAAATCAACAGGGCTTTAGTTAAAGACCTTCTTGTTCATGAGAACAGCGTGTGCTTTTTTTCTGCTTTTTTTTCCCAGTTACTCCAGTATACACACAAGTGTCCATACTGACACTTGCAGCACCACTACCACTAGCAACGAAGAAGTCACAGAATCATTGTTCTCCTTTGCAGAATCCACATTCTTTTGTTTTCATGAATCAAGATCAAGGCAGAAAGAAATTGAAAAATATGTCTAAATCTGCTGGAATCTAATCCCCCCTCTGAGGAGGTGCTGAGCTTCTTGGCTTCTGCAGATTTGGTTGGAGCTGAAAATGCTCAGCATCTTCCTGAAGGCATTCAAGACAGAAACTGAATAAGCTAACTTTAGATGTCTATAATGCAGACATCTGTGCTTGTCACCATAGGCTCTTTCTCTAGTGTTGATGGAGAAAGACAGAGACTTTTAAAGAGCAATTAATCTGATCTATCATGGATCTCCACTTTAGTGTGAAATGAATTATGCCCCAAGGTGCTTATTTCTCTCTGTTGAGAGAGAAGGATTGTTGAATGACTAGTTCAGGGAAATTTCATTAGTTTAATCCTGTATCTAATATCTAAATGAAGAATAGACAAGTGAGAAAGGCACAAAAGGGCAAGGGCAATAAATTACAGTAAAATTCTGGCACTTTAATACTGTTGGATATTTGACACATTACTCTCAGTAATGTACTTTGAATAGGTTCTGCATGTTTTTAAATACCGATACCTTATATCCAAATCTATACACATTTACAATCCCACTCGTATTCAAATGAATACAAAAGCATTTGTGACATATAATTGCACACAGCTCAGTCTATGTTATTCACTATAATGTGAAATCGGTGGAGTACTGTTCAATGGAATATATTTATGCCTGACATGGGTCTGTCTCTAATGGCTGGACTTCGGTCAGTTCAGAGGAACTTCAGACACTCAATCTGAACAACATTTGTTTGAGTCAATTACGTTTGTTCAACCAATCAATTACTTGGATTTCTATTACAGCACATTAGGGAGATAGGAAATAAACAAGCTTGATGGACAAGTACCACTTTAAAGTATCGATGATTTCCATGTAAATTAAAATTATATAGCTGAAAGGGAAATAACTACTCTGGAGAAATATTTGGCAGTCTGCCTGCTTATTTCAGATATTCAGACACCAAAGAAGGGTGTCAAGGCTATTTAGAATTACATCTGTAACTTTTCTTTGATGCTGAGTGTTTGGGAATTAGTAAATACTGCTTAAGGATTGGTCTTGGGACTTTGGGATGATGCTGAAAGCAATGAAGCTTGGTAGCACTGCAGCTAGGAAGGTGGAAAAGCTTGAACTTTCCAATTTAGTTCTATAAGGAATGTGATAGCATTTATTTCACAGCAATTCTTTTAGCTGATTCATTGGACATTTACATGGCCCTCAGGAGTAGTTCTTTTGCCTATCCCACTAGTCAGACTGAGAAAAACATAATCTTAACTATTTTGATGATGGTAGAAGCAAAAGACTAAAATGGAAAATTCCAATTATTCTGACTTTTAAAATCAGCAAACAAAAAGTAACTCTGTGATGTAAGTGTAAGAAAAGTGAGAAGAGCAAGTTAATATTAAGTTAATTAAATGTAAGAAGGGTACCATCTTGTGAACAATGAGACTAGTTCAGATAAGTAAAGAATTTGATTTTAAAAGTAAAACCAGGTGAAGGGTAGTCACTAAGATGTTCTAATTGTAGTGTTCTATTTACTTTTCCTTTTTTCTTTTTTCTTTTTTTTTTTTTAATGACTATCACAGAAAGCATAGAACTTACGACAACAAAACAAAACAAAACAAAGTACGAAGACGTGATGGGACCCAAAACCATCAGAGACTGAATTTGATTTGTGTGTAACTTTTAAAAGTGAGCAGGCTAGACAGAATAAACACAAAACTTTTACAGGGTTGGTCTATTCATCCAGGACTGATCAATTGAACAACTTTCAATGACTTGCTTGGTTGTAACAAACTCTTTTCAGGCCTTTCCAGGTCTCTAGGAAAGTCTTTTTCCATAATTTCTGAATTTATACTTTCTCACAAGTCTCTCAAACTTTCCTGTACTTTAGGATCCTCAGTATATCGTTGTCTCTCATTTTTATTTTCCCACCTAATATTCACTATAAATCTTTCTCCAGGTGAATATAGTAATCTGCCTTTAGGCCAGGAATGCTCTCCCCTCCCTCTGCTCCATGCAGAGTGCAGGGACCAGAACAAGGCAAACAGCACAGCACACCTTCAAACCTGATGCTCAGTTGTGCTCTTTTAACAAAACAAAACACATAGTTCATGAAAAACTGCAGATGAACTAGTAGATACCACTTAATAGTAACCTCAAAGTAGAGGAAAGCTGGACACACCTAGAGTGGTAACTGACAAATGCTAGTACCCACATTTTCAGGTCAAGGTGAAAAACTGACACCAGGTGGATATGCAATAATCTGTTTCAGCATGTGGACACCTCTTGAACTTTATATTTAGATATTAGTATAAGACTGAACGAATGAAGTCTAAACTGTTTTCCAGAAACTGATTTTAGCATTAACTGTAGTCATTCTATTTACCATAGGCATCCATATATAAAGCAATCTCTTTTTTCCGACTTACTGAATTTGTGGCATAAGAAGTAACCTGTAAGAAATCAGTTCTGAGATTCCTGATATGGTAAAAGTGGTTCCTTGCATCAGTTTGGAAGTAATTTAATTTTATTAATTTTTCCTTTATTTATGTGGTATGAGAGAGAGAGATTCTCAGAGGGAGACTAGAATCCCCAGCTACTTTTTCTACAGTATTTGTTATTTCATGTAAGTGTATCACATACCTTTCTTGCACTTCCTTACTAAGAAAAATACTACTCTTTTCCATGTTCCTTATGTGAGAATGCCCTTATATCCCAATCTTTTGTTTTCCATCTCTGATTCTACATTATTTATTTTCATATTTATTTTTTCCAATTATTTATTTTTTTTTTTTTTTTCCTAAATTGAAATGTACAGACAATAAGAAAGGTTTTCTGGCACCAAAACCCTCTAGATCTGTTAATCACAAGAGTATCATTAGACTGACATGTGTAATTACATAATTTTATCCTGAATGCTTTTTAATGTTTATTTTAACTCTTCCTCTGCTAAATCCTTAATCAACCATTTCTAGAAGCAGAAAGCTAAACCTACTGAACACTAGCAAGACCTTCATGAACTATTGTGGAATCTATAACAAATTAGAAGCTGATTTTTAAAAATAGGCAAATGATCTGTAAAGCAGCAAAGTGAGATGCACTAGGTAGTGCCATAAAAACTACAATGAATATACATGGAATGATAGATGGCGAGGCACAGTTTTATTGTCATGTTTTTAATGTGTGCTGCTTCAAGCAACAACATTTATCATAATGAGTGACATGCCATTCACAGTTGACCAAATGATGAAAAGGTATAGTCAAAAAGTATAATAGTGGAAAAATGCAGTTTGAGTAAAAATGGTCGGATGTTTTGTGAAAAAATTGCATGGGAAATATCTCCATCAGGTATGAGAAAAAGACTAAAAACATTACAAAAAAAGCTTTATTAATATTTAGATTGATCAACATTTGTTTACCGATGCTTCAAAACAGCAGTTATCATAACTATGGCCCATGAGTCTATTCCCACTGATGTAAAAGGTAAAACTTCTATTGAATTCAAAGAGTAGTAATAGTCCCTGAATTCCAAGTATTTCTTTTTACATTGGACCACCTCAGTGACAGAACACTTGAAATAATAGTTGAGGTGGAAAACTAACAGAAATATTTTGGTTTGAGGAGCCCTCTTAGATACTACTTCCATCTTAAAACTTTCAACAGAAAAAGTGAATAACAAGGGTGCAAAATCCACAGTTTTTTTATTTCCCCTTCACTTTCCCTCATTCACAGTCCATGTGTATTTTCTTTTACAGCTGTTGCACTTTCTGGTTTACCTTTGAACTTGACTTTTTCTTTTTTTTCCTTTTTCTCCCTGTTGTATTTAAAAAAAGAAATGAAACATGATTAGAAGCAGAATGTCCCAGTTTTCTTGTTATTGCTTAGTCTTCTGGAATCTCCTTGCATGTAACTTTTGCTAAGATTGTTCTTTGCATATTTAAAGCTTTTTGGTACAGTACATTTTAGCAACAGATTTTCCATTGAAACTGATGCACATTTACTCTTGCATACACGACATCATTTTCTGGAGAGTTAGTGATCATTCAAGGGTAATTATTGTTGCACTTAGTCTGTTTGTTCTTGCAATTTTCTGAAAAAAAACTCAAACATCCAATTAACTACCCTTATTTTTCCAATTTTTCATGTAAATGATCATAGGATAACAATCATGCCCTCACAGATTTTCACCCTGTATTTGAGAAAGTCTCATTCTCAGGATTAGCAAAAGATTCTGTTGTGGTTTTTATCATTATTATTGTCACAATTATGCCTCAGATCTCTTTGGCATTTTGCAGAATGTTTGACATGTTCCAGTTAGAAGCACTTCTGAATGAGCTGGAGGAGAAAGAGCCAGAAAAGAAACATCAAAATTTTCTATTCAAAAATTTATTCCTTATTTCTTTGTCATTTTGCTCAAATTCAGGAAAAAAAATCTTGATTGTGAATCCCAACTGAAGGCAAACACTTGCAAGGAGCTCAGAAACAAGTGTTAACTCTTTTTGCGCTGAGGGGGAGACTTTTCTAGATCCCGTTCTAAGCAACCTAATTTTATTCATGCATTGCATATGTATTCACCGTACTCTTGGAGTACATTGGAAAGGCTGGGTTTCTGCCAAGAGCTTTATGATGATTGTTCTAATGCCTAAGTCCTTTAGTGGTCTAATACACCATACTCACTTTTAGTGTCAAATGTTCAAAACAAGTATAACTCCAGTCTTTTCCTTTCCATGCTACATCTCACATTGTTATTACAAAACATTCAATTCTTTTCTTTAATTCTCTGACCCAAATTAACACAATTATCTCTTTAAAATATAAAAAGTGGATATGGAAAGTGCATGTAAGATATTAATAGCTAAAAGAACAAAAAAGGCAGGAAAAGCAAAGTGTAAAATATTCAGCTGTTGTCACAGAATATATTTTTGAGAGCAGTGATTGTTCTGGTAGGTTGAAATATTTATTAGGTATATGGTAAATGACTTAAATACAAAACATTTTTCATACATTAAATAAGCCTGTCCTTTTTCTCAGACAGTTTATATAGTACTCATATTATCTATATCCATCTGTACAGAGAGAGAGTGCCATTTTCTTTTATACCATACTTTAAACAAGGTACTCCTTTCCTCAACAAAAAGATTACAAAAAAAATAAATTAGCTTGACTATATCTGCATCCTGAAGTTCTGCTGACAAGAAATTTTGTTTATGGACAAATGAAAGAAAAGCATTTTCTGAAGAAGTGTCTAAATCTATGCATCAGCATGAGCACATTAAGAAGTCTAATGTGAAATAGAATTAAGGTCACAAAGACCAGTTTCAGGTTGTGTCTGTTTCTTTTTCAAATATGATTCTGTCACTGAGGCAGTATCTCACATAATTTAATTTTCTGAACATTGACATGACTAAAAAACTAAGACAGATCAGAAGTGTTCAAACTTCTGCATAAAATCTGTTCTGCACCAAACTTCAAGTGAATGCAAATTGTTTGCAATGTTGTACATTTTGTACATTGTTACAAACAGTGTTTTAAACAATGTTAATCCTTCTTATGCTGCTGTCTGCTGTGCTGGGTTTTATCACTGTTCCAAGACTGCTACGGGAGTTAGGAAGTATGTGTAGCATGGGAAGTTCTCAGAGAAAGGCTCCATTTCGGATAAAAATTAAGTAATTTTTATATCATAGAGACATAAGAGGGCATAGGACACCACCACTTCAAGCAGCCAATAGGTGCTGT
This sequence comes from Ciconia boyciana, assembly GCF_034638445.1. Taxonomy (NCBI): domain Eukaryota; kingdom Metazoa; phylum Chordata; class Aves; order Ciconiiformes; family Ciconiidae; genus Ciconia; species Ciconia boyciana. The sequence continues at coordinate 48,387,392 of NC_132936.1, forward strand.
TAGTTTCTATTTTTCACCAATAGATGATGATGGTTTTTTCTGTTCTTTCACACCAATTTTTATTTTTCCAGATTATTTTCCTGTTCGTACAGTTAGAATAGCCAATGGCAGTTACCAATTCTTGCTTTCTGAGGATGTGTTCACCTTTTCCCTGACTATTTTTCACCCTTTCCATGATAAGTTACCATTACAGTTCCTTGGTTTTGCACTTATCAGTAGGTTGTCTCCAGTTTCTAGGTGCCCAGTTGTATTTCAAAGATGCCAGTTGCATTTCTCAAGGATGCTTCTGATTCACAGGCCTAGTTCCCAGGCTCACTGTTCTCAGGCTGGCAGGCATTTTCTCTGTTAGTATTTTTCAGCAGACATTTTCTTCTCTTCAGGAATTTTCCACTTCCAACCATGCTGCCTTTATGACTGCCCACATCACAGCTGCAAACAACTAAGGGCAAGGACTTTCTACAATAAAAAGAGTGCCACATAAGATTGAACCTTGTCCTTTTGCACATTGCTTTCAAAGCACATGGAGCTCTTAACTAATAAGAGATTTTAATAAGAGTCATTCCATAAAAATAAAATAATCCATGTAACAGGTGTGTCAGATGTCTACATATGAGCTATTTCAGTTCCTCCTGTAAGAAGAACTGTTTCCCAGCTTCTGAGTTCATAGCTTAGCTTCGCTTTTTCTCATCTCTATACTGTATACCATAGACAGTACCAGCCCTTATGCTATTGTGTCCTGCATTCAGTGAGAAGGAAAACTTATTAGTTTTCCAGGAAGTAGTGACTCAAATCACATTCCTGTTTGGTGTTGGGACCTTAGAGAGTACCAGGGGAGAATTTTATTTTTTTTTTTCCAGTTTAAGTAACACCTTGAAGCACGTGACAATGCACCTGAAATATGCATAGCAGTGCTAGATTGTTAGGTATTGCAAAGGAAGATGAAAAGTAAAAATTAGACCATAAAAATGTGGAGAAGTGTATCTTGAAATGTGATCATATCCAGGCAGTGATCTCTGCATGCTAGAATAATATACATATGAAATAATAATGAGAGCTATGTATATAAAAGCTATTAAAAATCCACTAACTTTTATTTTGAAAGACAAAGAAAGAGGCTTTGGGATTTCTTTTATTTTATTGTAATAAATAACTTAAGTATATGCCAGACTTTAACAAAAAAGGTTTTAAATTTCTCCTGTGGGCAGCATTGTTCAATAATCATCTGCTAAACAGTATCTTTTACTATCTTAGTCTCTGTCAAAGTTAAGATATTTGGCTAGATAAACTGCTGTTCTGATCCATTATTGCAATTCCTGTGTTCCTATGGCTTTTTATTTCCTCAGTAACAATTACTTTGAACTGGATAATACAATTTAATGCCTACTTCCCTCGTTATTTGGAATGAATAATACTCAGTATAATAGGCAAGTCTTACAAAGAGCTTTTACTTCTGAGTGGTGAAATGATGCACTGACATTTTCAGTAGTGAATAGGTTTCACAAGTGACACATTAATAGTCTTTAAATGGAGAAAGGTCTGGTTGTACATCTTCAAAAAGCTTCTGAACATGAGATAAGTCTTTCCAGTATAAAGACTTATTTCTTTTTAAGATTATATATTGTTAACATTTATGAATTAGGCCCAGGTTTTGTTGTCTTTTTTTTAAATTTCAAAATAGTGTGTCAAAGTTGATATTTATGCATATAAATAGGTTGATATTTTAAAAGTACTCGGCATCTGAGGCTACCATTAAAAGTTCCAAATCTTAGATGTCTCATAAGGCAAGAACTTACGGATAACTTTTTGGTTGTGGTCCTATCTATTTCCAAAAGGTACTAATTAGTGCTGTTTTGCTAAATGGTAACATCACAGTATTTCTGAACTGTGGAACACAGTATCCTATATTATGAGGATATTAGGCCTAGAAATTCAAAAGCTCACATTTAAATACATTTTCTCCTGCAGACCTCCTGTAGGATCTTGGACTAATCATTTAGGGGACTAAGCATAGATAATATAAAGAAGACAAAAAATTATTTTCTCCCTAATTTGCCCTTGTATCAGCAATAGATAAAATGGATAGTGTTGCTTTACATATAAAACTTCAATCTCATCTATGTTAGAAGAAGATCGAGTTTCTATGGAGCCAACAAAGAATGGCAGAAACACTAGGATAAGACACTGTAGATGGCTTCTTCTTAAGTCTCTTGCTGTTAATAGCCTAAACAAATTTACCTCTTGATCTCTGCATGCAAGTTTCATGCCTAGGTTTCAAATGCTGCTTTTAGATACTGTATGCCTCAATTCTCCACTAGTAATGTATATGAGTTCTTAGGTAATGTGTATTGTAAGAATAAATTAATTTTACAATTCTGAAACATTTAATTGCCACAGGGAGCTCTATCAGTATCTTTACTAGAGATTACAGTTTTTATTTCAGATAGGTCATCAAATTAAATTCAGGCATTAGCTTTCGTCTGTCTGTGATATGAGACACATTTAAATTCAGAAATGTAGAAGGTATAGCTAATACTAATCCCCTAAACTACTCAGTATCACTAAATTAAATTAAGTCTTTTCAGAAGCAAAGTAATTAAATCAAAACCCTTATGTCATACCATTGTAGCATAACTTCCTTCTTACCAGAATATCTTTGATAAGACATTTGGGAATTTATTAAAAAAAAAAAAAAAAGAAAAATCAGTAAATATAGATCATGGATATTATTAGGCATGCATGTAAAATATGACTGGTTACCTTTATAAAAGAAACTGTAGTGGAATGAATAAATCAGCAGTCCAGTTGTAATACAACCAGTAATTCATACCAATATCAGGAAGAATATGTAGGGAAATACACATTATGAAATACATAGAGTGAACCTCAGCAAACAGGAATGCATCTTTAACTTACAGACTCCTTTATAAAAAGGACCAAAATCAATATACTTCTAAATGTATGACAATTAACCAGTAAAAGTAGATATGTTAAACATGCTTGCACAGATTTAAAATCATTCAAGGCAGTAATTTTGTAAAACTAAAATAAAACATGGGGTTGTCATCCCAAGTGTTCATTCACTTGTAATTTGTATGAATAATTTAGCTCAAGGTATTAGGGACAATCTTTGATGCCAGACAGATCTGGCTGAAATGTTAACATTACTTGGGTCATTATTTGTGTCAGAAAGGACTACTATTTGAGGTAATGAAGATCAAAATTTTTTTTCTTTATATTGTTTCAAAGAAGAAGTGTTATTCTGTTAAAAATATTTAAATGCATGCAAATGAAAAGATTGTAAAATTAAATGGCACTACTAGAGGGTCCTTTAATAATACCATCAGTGTGCAAAGCAGTTTGGTCTATAACACTCCTTATGTTCCAAACGGTCCTTTCATGCATGACCAGTTCTGCTCAATAGAGCTACTATTTTGATTTTAATAAAAAATAGGGCATACAGATCTTTCTGTTACTTTTGATCTAAAAATAAATATACTCTTAATACTTCTATTAGAGCAAAAAGATTTAATTACAGGTTTTTTCTGTGATGTTAAACAAAAGAAGAAAAAGGCCTTTAAAATCTCTTGAAACCACCATCTAATTCATTCCTCATATTTGCTACCTTTTCCTCCCCACCCAGAGAAAATAAACTATTTTCCACTGAAAAAAATTATACAAACATTGCTCAAATACTTTCTTATTAATATAACAGTCAAGCAGCAGCTCTGATGTGATGGATGCCATTTCCCATGCCCTTTTTTGGTAAATTAATTAATACACTGTGTGAATGTCTGAATCTTATCTGAATATCTGTTTTTCTTCTGAATCCTCTCAGAAAAACAGTGCAAACATAATGCTAAGTGAAAACTTATTTTATTCTAGAGATCAGGTTTTATTAATTCAGAAATCAAAACCAAAGTTAAACAATCCAACTCATCTCTTCTTCCTAAGACTGTTTCTAAATTTGTCAGAAATGCTTTAGGGAAAAATGTTTCTAGCTAATTGAAATATTTCATTTTGATTTTAGATATCATATTCATATCTCTAACTATATATTCAATTATTACTTTAAGCTTTCTATATTCCTAGTTTTTAAATGTTCCAATATTTCAGACTCTTCAGTGTTTCTTTTTTTTCTAATTTAAAGGATTTATATTTTGAAAAGAACAGTTGGATTTTAAACCAAAAATCATATTTTGAAGTTGACTCTCAAAGTGTTTGCAATCAAATATTCAGTTTCACTGAAATAAATAACCATGGATTTGGAAAACATACAAGCAAACAAACAAAACTCCACCCCAAAACAGAACAGAATATAATAAAGTGGTAATACTATTTTAAAAAGTACTTTGGCTAGCTAACATTTTCCTATAGAAGCATGTTATATTAAATAATGTTCAGTTAATTAGACACAAGATGTGCTTGTTCTTGTGCTTGTTACTGAATAATTTTAACCTCTCTGTCCCTTTTCTGTATCTTTGACCCAACTGTTGTAGAGACATAATAAAATGTGATATTCTAAAGACAAAAAGGATTTACTAAACAGATTCTGAGAGCAGTAGATATGACAAGAAAATACATTTTGTAAGAAAATGCTTACCTGTTGTAGAAAAGAAAAATATTTAATGGACAAAGTAATCAGAGCATGGGACAGGAGTGCTTTTTCAGTATTGTTTTACAGGAGCAAAAGGGTCAAAGAATACACTAATTAGTGCAATGCTATGATAGCTTTGTATATGATGTGTAAATGACACTGGGGAAGGGAAGGGAAGGGAAGGGAAGGGAAGGGAAGGGAAGGGAAGGGAAGGGAAGGGAAGGGAAGGGAAGGGAAGGGAAGGGAAGGGAAGGGAAGGGAAGGGAAGGGAAGGGAAGGGAAGGGAAGGGAAGGGAAGGGAAGGGAAGGGAAGGGAAGGGAAAAGGGGAACTTTAAATACACTTAAACTTTAAATTTACTTAATTTTAACTACAAGGAATTACTTTTACTTTAAATTTAGATATTTTCTTAGTCACAGTCCTGATCAATGGCAATGCTAAAGTGTTAGTGAGTGAGGAGTTATTTCCTGATGGCATTGTAGCTCTGAAATACACTCCTAAGTAGAGATAGATGACATTTTCAACAGTGCACGTAAAAAAAAAAAAAAAAAAGTATCGTTTTCAAGGCTGGATCTGAATATACAGATAATTCAAATTCCACAATGAGATGAACCATTTCTCAAGCAAACATTTATATATGTTTCTAATATAATGATATGTTGATATCCTTAACTGTTACCTTGAGATGTGTGTGGTAGGTAGGCTCAGGCACAGAGCTTTGCATATTGTATACCTTGCTTGTCTTTTTATTAATATGCCAATAAAAAGGTGTATATTACCCCTGAGCTAAATTGAACTTTCTTACTGAACAGAAGGAAAAATACTAATAAACTTTTTTTTTTTCCTGGAGCTTAAGATACATTTTCTCGCAATATTGAAGTACATCAGAAGACAAAGAACAAAACAATTGTCTCTAAACATTAAGCAATATATCTGTGACATTTTTTGTAAATAGAATTCATGTGTTCTTGACTTTTCCTAACTGCTATTTCTTGAATCAAGTTTTAAGAAGCAATTTTAATACATATTGTTCCAAATAAAAAAAAAGAAACCGTGTGAGAAAAACTAAAGAGTGAAAAATGGTACTGACAAAAATTATAGCACTGATAAAATTAAGGTCCAGATACAGCAAATTACTAAATGCAACTTCAGCTGGAGTTGATGTGACTTACAACATGGCCCTCATTAATGTTAAAATAGCAAATAGCTCATTAACCTTTCCTTAGTCCCGGAGCAACACCACTGAACAGCTGCTAGTTTTCTAGTCCTACTGTACGGTGTATGCTAATAAAGAAAAGTGGGTTTACTTCATGGGCATATCCTGAAAAGGATCCCTACCTGTTGCTGTAGAATTGTTACGTTTTTCATGCACATTGTTATTTTCAGGCACCATAAAATTATCAAAAAGTGAAAAAGAAACAAGATTCTGGCTATTATCTCCTTAAGTCAGAAGTAGTCTTTTTGTCACATTCTTCTATTAATCCTACTATTACAGACCTTAATTAGTTGTTCTATTTGCCCCACAAGATAGGTAATAAACATACAGATAATTATAATAATAATACTGAAAAACTACTCGTTCTGTTATTAACAACAGCAACATTCTTTGACTTTTAAAAAATCTTTTAAGACAAAAAAGGATATTATGAAGATCGGTATAATACAGACTGTTTAATTTCTCAGTCAACAACTTCTACACCAAGGCCAATGACTTGAAATGCCAAGGCCTGTCATATAGAGGTCAGGCTAGAAGACTGAGAATTCCCTCTAGATTAAAATCTGTCAGTTTATGAACCTGTGGTTGAACTCATGCAGATCTTTGAGAATGGGAATACAAAACTACAAAAAAGAAGAGTTAATGATGAGAAAGTTTACCATCAGGTTCTCCATGAAGAATAGAATTCAGGGATGACATCTGAGATTTATGCAATGGACAACCAGTTCATGTTGCATTATCTATCCCCTTAAGTTACCACATAGTTGTTATCTTTATTAAAAACTTGAGGTATGAGAAATATGGAGTGGGGGAAAAGTATTATGTCTTTAATCCTTTGACTAGTTGCAAGGAAGTATTCAAGGTATTTTTGAGTACACACAAATAAATGGTACATTTAAATGTTGACTGAAAACCAAATACTCCATGTTTGAGCAACACAATTATAATGCTTTCCGTTGATGTCATCTTATGACAGAAAACCTCAGGCGTCTGAAAATGAATTCCAGTGATTAAAAAGAATAAAATTCTGATAAGAAGACTCAGGTTCTTCCCATAACTAAATTCAATAAAGCAACTGATTTTCAATTTTACATGCCATGCAAATGGAATGTGAAACATCAGGGGAAAATGTGAACATCAGGGGATATAATAAGAATTATAATGAGCTTTATATAAGAAAAAAGCACAGAATTCCTCTAGCTTTATAAATATTACTTTAGTTCCTATAATCTAAATTCAAACTCTGAATAAATAGACATTGCATTTGTCATTTCCTGTATCTAGTGAAACTATTAGATACAGAAATAGCAACAATCCCTGAACGATGCATGTGAGAAACTCCTTGTACTGTACCATCAGTTCAGTAGGTGAGTTTTGGTATACAGCAAATTATACTTTGTAATGTTGCCCTCATAGCAGAACCTTTTTTAATCTTATATAGCTAAGTTTATCAACATTTTCTTTCCATGATTAATATGTATCTGTTCTTAAATCCGTACCTTGACTGTCTCTCAGTCAGTCACCCAGTTCTTGTTATTGTAGGTCAAACATAAATATACTTAATGGTGGCTGAGAAATGAAAATTAAAATGAAATAAAATCACAGCTCTCAGTCCTAAATGAAACAATCTAAGCTTCTGTCATACCTAAACAAATCTAGAGGCTCAACATTAAGATGAGTTGGGACTCATCCACAAATTCACTGTCGTGGTTTAACTCCAGCCAGCAACTAAGCCCCACACAGCCGCTCACTCACTCCCCCCCCAGTGGGATGGGGGAGACGATTGGAAGAGTAAAAGTGAGAAAACTCATGGGTTGAGATAAAGACAGTTTAATAGATAAAGCAAAAGCCGCACACACAAGCAAAGCAAAGCAAGGAACTCATTCACTACTTCCCATGGGCAGGCAGGTGTTCAGCCATCTCCAGGAAAGCAGGGCTCCGTCACGCCTAATGGTTACTTGGGAAGACAAACGCTGCCATCACTCCTAATGTCCCCCTTTTCCTTCTTCTTCCCCCAGCTTTATATACTGAGCATGATGTCATATGGTATGGAATATCCCTTTGGTCAGTTGGGGTCAGCTGTCCCAACTGTATCCCCTCCCAACTTCTTGTGCACCTGGCAGAGCATGGGAAGCTGAAAAGTCCTTGATTTAGTATAAGCACTACTTAGCAACAACTAAAACACCCCTGTGTTATCAACACTGTTTTCAGCATAAATCCAAAACATAGCCCCATACTAGCTACTATAAAGAAAATTAACTCTATCCCAGCCAAAACCAACTCATTCACCTTTGTTCAAACTTAGTTAAGTCTAAGGAGTTTTATGGTTTTTTTAAGCCTTCAAATCGCAGTGAAGTCTTTGGCTTGTACCAGTGAGGATCCTCCTGGGGCTTGGAGACAGAACCACATATTAGGATCAATCCTTTATCAGCTGCTAACAGTAATAAGTATCAAACATTCAGTAAACAAACCTTTAGATCATAAGGCATTCTTAGTGTCCTAAAACAGTATGAACATGAACAAATCAAAACACACAGTCAATAAACACATTTCCAAAAAGAAAAAAAAAAAAACAAACAAAAAAGACTGTTTCAAATATTGGGACAAATTTACCTAAGCCCCAAAAATATATGTATAACATTTATGTAAATATATATTTAAAAGATTTTATTGTCCTTGGGATCTATAACTATGCTCTCTGCAATCAATTAAGACCCTGACCTTTTTTCTCAGATTTTAAGAAAGCAGTCTCATGGATCAAACCTCTGAATGTAAACACAGCAGTGATATTTTCTATTCTTTCCATTCATTTGATTGTCAGTTTTAGTAATTATAGATTTTTAAATTTGAATCTAGTAGGTTACCATGGACAGTATATTTGACTTTTACTTATTAGTTTTCTAATCAAGACCTTTGCAAATGCCAGTCCCTTTTATTTGATTTAATAAAACAATTTCTTCACAGGGATTACCCTAAGCATTACTTAGACTACCAAAAGAAAAGAAAAAATGTTAAGATGTATGTTTAATAATGAACTATAAGGGCAAAACATAGTCTCTCTGAAAGCTGTCTACTTTTAAAGAACAGTTAAGATCTTGTCCTGTGAACCAAATCCATACCACTTGAGGTAGGTAGGTATGCTGTGTAACATATTGAGAGTGTGTAGAATGAAATTTTTAAGATAATCTTTATTACTTGTTACTATAAAAATCTCCATTTTGTGTCAAGCTTGTGTATCTGATTAATGTTGCCTGCATGAGGTTATAGGCAGCCTGAACTGAAGTCACAAACTGTTTTAACCTCCAACTAACCCCAATCAATAGGCTGCAGTGAACAATGAAAAGCAAAGGATAAAAATGTTCCTTGGCCCTGCAACTGAGTGTTTTTTTCTAATGTTTGTTTTTCTGCCTCCCAAAATATAAAACCTTTAGGCAATATTTTTAAAAATGTACTTTTTAGGAAATACCCTATCTCATACAGACAACATTAATCATGTCACCTAACTTTGCCTGTACAGCAATGTAGCACTCAGTGCTAGTTCCATACTCAAGTAATGTTATAGCTAGAGCATCTTTGGAAGCCAAATGGTCTAATCAGACAAAGTTACTCTTGTAAGAAAGTAGATTGTTTATTTTAAAAGGATTTAAAGTTGCCCTTGCAGATAGAGAGAACTATTTTGCCTTCTTTAAAGTTCCATACAAAAGTGTAAAATAAATAGACATTTGTATCTTTTTCTCAGTCAGGAAAATTAGCCAAAGAATATGGGATTTCATATTTTTTTAAAAAATGGAAAATGAAAACAATAAGAAAATACAGATGTTAGCATTAGATTTGGAAGAGCTCCAGGGTTGAAATGAAATTCAGACAGATTAAATATCTGGAGCTTAAGTAAAGGATCCCTGGAGTAATTCAGAGACACATATTTACAAAACCACATGCACCAGAGTTCCTCAGCTATGCAAGCAAATAAGATGAGCTTAGGGGATTTACAGCTTTCTAATGTCCTTATCAAAACTCTTTAATCAAAAGCCCTTAAGTAATTTATCTCTATCTTCTGTGCTGGGCACCCTAGACACACACTTGAAAAGTGGATTAATGAAAAGGCACTGATTGGTTTTGATTTCTGACATATATGTCTTTAATTTTCTCTTCCAAAAAAATGCTCTTCAGTAATTAGTAGTTATTTATCACCTACCATGTGCTCTGTTTTAGAACAAAACAAACAAACAGAAAGAATCCTTATCCTAGGATGCTTCAAACCCAAAGCCTCAGTGCTATAAATAAATGCTTTACCATTGATTCATAAGCTTGTGTAAACATAAGCTTAAGCTAAGCAAAAAAATAAAAAATCCCAATCCCTCATACCCCCCAAATCTATTGTACTGTGTGCATTTAAGATTGTGGCCTACTGAGAAAAATCTGCATTAGAAATTTGAGGCAAAGATAACTAAAATATTTCAACTTTTAAATTTTAAATATTAAAAAAAAAACAACAACAAACCCTCCCTTATTGTGGTATTTAAGGGAGAGTATTCAGCTGCAACTTAAGTGGGAGTGGGTTTGTCAAATGTTTAGTAACTGGTTTTCCTCTGTTTTTCTGTCCTGTTAATTTTAGAAATAGCTACCAATATGAGAATTCTCTACAGGATTTTTTCCCGGCATTGCTCTTAACCGCTATTTTGCAATGCTTGATGACTACATGCTTGAAATGTTTCATGTGGGCTTTGTCTGAAGCCTAATACCCTGCAACAAGAAGTCCCTGACTGACTTGAGTCATAATGAAAATGTTTTGGTTAGTAGGTAGATGGAAGATCATAAAGCTGTTTTAGGTTTTTTTGTTGTTGTTGTTCAGGTGCAGAGTTAGTGTAAACAATCAAAGCATCATACAGCCTTTGATAGTGAGGCCATAGCATTTCTTTATTTCTTCTTCCCTCTTTTTCCTCTTTCCTTTTTTCTTTTCCCTTTCCTCTCCCTCCTTCCTTCCTTTTCTTCCTTCCATCCTTCCTTCCCTCCCTCCCTCCCTCACCCCCTTCCTCCCTCCCTCTTTCCTCCCTCCCTTCCCTCTCTCTGTCTTTTACAGTTAAAGCCAGATCACAATTCACAGTGCAGAGCTGAGTGCTTAGTGTTGCTGTATATGGAACAAATGCTTATAAGCAGTTGGACTCCTGAAACAGCTAGCAACAAATGTCAAGGAGTAGTGCTTGCCTAAATTCCTATTTCTTTTCTACCTCTTCAAACTCAGAGGAGCTGTTACAAAGTTCACCAGATGTTGAAGTGTTTTGCAATTTACACCTGAATATTTTTCAGGGTAAATTTTAATCTGATAGGGAATCACTTTCTTGCAGAATTTAAATGGATGAGATATGGGAAGGTCAAATTTCAGTCTTTTTCTTTCTTAATTTTAAAATAAATTCTAAAGTAAGAAATCAATCAACTGCATTTCATAAAATGTATGCAACCAGAGGTGAAAGTTGTAGTGAATTTACGAAAGTTCAGCGCCATACTCCCTCATGGCTGAACAGAACATCAGTTGTAATCAACAGCAGTTTGAGTCATCTGAAGGGAGAAAAATCTAAAAGTCTAACAGTCTAACAGTCTGTTTATGTAAGTTGAAAAAAATAGCCTGACTGTATTTTAAGTCAAAATAAAATGAATGAGAAGACTGGCTAGCAGCCAGAGACAGGTTTTCTATTGAGTTGCTCTAGAAACACACACTGAAAAACTAGATTAAAGAGAATATTTTAAGATTGTGCATAAATGTCTTAAAAATCAGGAAATTAATTTCCAGTGTGCATATATTCACTAGACACATCTTTTAATTATGCTATTATCTATTATTGCTTTCCAGGAGAACCCAGCTCAGTTATTCTTTGAGGAAGATATTTGCACACTTTGGTCTGAAATACAAGCCTTCAAAAATTCACTGAGGTACAACTCAGAGATAATTTCTGACATCTAAGAAGTCTCTCCTGAATGGATATATTCATTGCAATTTTCCAAAGGTTTACTTCTTTGCCTAATCTGTGTACATTTTCAGAAGGACAGCAAAGTTGATATTATTGAAAGGAAGCTGCACAGAAGTTAACTCAGAAACAGCCCAAAACTACAGCTTTACATAGAAACAATGGCCACATTTTTTTTTCCCACATACACAATATTATGTAATTTCTTTTTCCTCTATTCTAGAAAATAGCAATCCATTTCTACTGCAACTTGCCTAAAAGTATTAAAACAGATCTCGAGAATAGATTAATTTTTCTCAAATGCTTAAATATTTTCAAAATTATGATCAGTAGGCCTAAGTCTTATAATAATAAATGTTGATTATTAAATTAAGCTTGAAATTAGGCTTGGCCAACTGACATGTGACTTTTACTGGAACTGGTTCAGAATAATCCCATAAAAACTATCAAGAGACTAATAGCATTACTCCAGGAGAAATCAAGAGGTAACATTAATATTCTATTACCTTTAGAATCAAAGTGATTGAATTTCATAAACTACTCATTGTTTACCTCATGGTTCCTTTAATATAACTGGAGGAAAAGGGAATCCAAGTGTTAATAAATAACTGTTCAGGGAAAGAATCACAAAAATCACTCTCACATAAACTATCTATTTTGTCCATATTATTTTCCCACCTGTTTTCTGACTCATTTGGTTAACACCTTTGGAAAGGTATCTTATTGCCTACTGCAATTTACAATTTTTACAATTAATGTAAAAATTTCATTAGCACATGTTGTAAATTTCTATCATATAGATAATTTATAGTGTAAGTAGATAATTTTTAGGATAGATAATTACATTATTATATTATTATTATACTTTACCTTTATATGTGATTACTAATGAAAACAAACTTGCTATAAAAATGACCTAGCTTTGGAAAAATATCATTTTAATTTGTCTTTCGAATTGACAAATAATGGTAACTAAGTACATCTGATTTAGAGGAAAAAAACCATCTGTGTATCATATGCACAATTCAATTCACAAATCTCAAACAAAATTTTAAGTCTTCCTTCTTTCATTTCTTTCAAAGCCTATGAGAATTGCTTAACCTTATTCTACTCTTCAGCTTCAAACACACATCCAAAAAGCAAGAGACAGTGTTTGGGAATTTTTGTCTAACATAAAATGACTACATTTACCATAGGTCAGGGTGCCTTTCTGCTCAGCCATGACATTGCAGAACTCTGAGCAAATAACAGGCAAACTCCAACTGCAGGTGGGTTCCTACAGAGTTTATTGGCCAAACACTCTTTTCTGTCTTGTGCTCCTAATGTGGAGCCTGCCTTCATTGTAGACAGTACATGTTGAGGCTTGTACTTTGCTTACACCTTTTTTTACCCCAGAGTTATGAAGCATATTCTCTGTTCATCACTGCCAGCAACAAGTAACTTACATATCTTGGTTTAATTAGCAAGAGATACACACTGTTGAATTAGACTGTTGTTATCAAGAGGAAAGAGGTATTTTCTTGTTAGTTCTGTCTTATTCCTGCAACACAATTTTGGCAGTCACTAGAGGCAGTTTTACTGGGAGAAAAACTTTTTTTTTATTTTGAAAATATTCTGGCTGTGAAAATGTCACATTTACACTTGGAGGAAATTAACAAATATTCACCATTTTGCCTGTCTCACCTTGAAAAGCTGAGTCCAGCAGTTAACAATGAAGAGTGTATATCCCAGAAAATTATTATCACTGCTTGAAAATATATTATGATCAAAAGGTCCTACCACGTTTTCCAAACAGCTTTTTTTAAACTCAGGGATTCCATATTATGTGTCCCAAATTTATCTGAATGGAAAAAAACCCCTACAAACAGATCTTTTTCTCTCCCTTTACATCACATTAATGCAGCTATGCCATATGCAATTGTGCCTTTTGATGGTGGCTCCCTAGTAAAAAACTCCAGACACCTGGGAGAAACCCCTGTCAGAATGATTGTCTACCCTCATCATCAGTGGAAGGACAGGGAAAATATAGCAACTAAAATCAGGATTTCAAACACTAAAAAAGAGTAGTTTGAAATATTATTTAGTAGTAGCATATGGGTACCTTAACATTTTTGTTCACCAGTGTTGACTTACCTGAAAGACAAAATTAAATCTTTTCCTTTTTGCCTTTCTTACTTTTAACACTGACTTCTTTATGCCGAGTAGTGATTTTCATTCTTCTGAGTGAAGTGTATGGGCATAAATCTAATTTTCTCTTTTGGGTGACTGTGTCTTTAGACTCCATGACATGTATAGCTTTTCAATCAATGGAGTTCCAGTTCGTTTCAGCTTGGAATAATTGAGAAGTACTGTGCAAATGATTAAAAAATAACAAGAGTTGCTGACTATATTCTTGTCCATACAATGCATGGGCACTATGTGTGGCTAAAAATGTAACAAGAAGTGTCAACAGATATTCATGACTTCTCAATATTTTGATTAATGTGTTGTATTAGAATTGCCTTTGAGCAGTAACAGTTCATCTTAATACCCATTTACACCCTCACCAAGGCAAGAAAAAGACTGAGAATTACTCTTTTGTATAATTTCTACTCATATGCACATCTGTATCATAATTAGTGTTAATTTAAAATAAATAAAGTATTGATCTAAAAAAGAAAAATTAAAAAGTATAACTTCTCCCTAAGTATTGCTTTAGGACTAACAGCTCAAACTGAATGTGCTATTGCAATACTGTCATGCAGCAACTGAACTTAGCCAATGCCTACTATGAAGATCTGCCCCCATATGCTGTAGTTAAATACTGGAAATTATATAGAAAAAGCCTTTATCAAGAAAGTCTTTAAAAAGTAAAGATAAGGATAAGGAACTGAAAACAAACAAACAAGTCCTCTGAATCTGTAGAATTAAAGTATTCAGTACTTCATCATGTTATATAAGCCATTTACTTAAGATGATAGCTTTGTCTTTTCACATTTTCAGCATACCTTCAAATGTTGGACAGTTGAGCCATAACTAGATTAACTGGATAATCTATTTTTTCAAATGTTAGGAATAATTATATTTATTTTCTAGATACTGATGGTTAATTTCCTAGCTGAGGTTAGCCTATTATGTGCTCTTTTCATATGAAAAAATTCTTCAGTAGAGAAGAAAAAGTTTTTGAGAATGCTGATTACATGAAAAAAGCTCAAAAAAGGAAGAACTGATTATACAGGCAACATGTTAAAATGAAAGTTTATTCAACACTTTATCTGTTTAAAAATGAGGAAATAAATATTTAAATATGAATGATAGAATTTGTCAGAACTCTAGTGATACGTTTATCCTTGTATTTGTAAAAAAACGTTGATTAGCAAAAAATACATAGATGTCCTTATCATTCTAAAAGTGACTGATGACGTGATAATCTATGTGAAGTTATAATCTTAGGTATTGCTGCTTAGTGGTTATAACCTCTTCAATGCAAAAATTTTGTTGGATCATCATAGTACATCTGACACAATCCAATGAAAATATTGTCAATATATTTATTTTCCTTTTCTCTACCTTTTATTAGCTTCTCATGAAACTAATCTGTAATGGAATTTCCAAATAACTGTTTTAAAGCTATAAGGACATTCAAAAGATGGTTTGTTTTGTTTTTAAAGTTGTCAAATTGATAAAATAATTGAATTTTTATCTGAATGGTCTGTCTATCCACAAAAACATATATTGCATATATTCTCAGAGTAGCTTTCTAATTGGGTTAATAGAGCTACTGGCTGCACTGTTTCATTCAAAGGTGTTTTGTATACCTCTTCCTAACATTGGGTTGTTTCATGGAGACTTTCATTGTACATATGTTAGGTACCATACAGCAATGGCTGCTGCAAACAGCTCACTACACTGTTAGTCCAACAATAATCACTCCCGTAGGAAGGATATATAACAAGAAAGCAAGCAAGCAAGCAATTGTATTTCTAATATTCTTTTATTATAACGTTATTAAAATATTCCTCCAATATTCCCTTGAAAGCATGTTATCAGGTTACTGGCAGCACTAACACTAGTATGCCTAGGTATGGTATATTCCATGCAGTTTCTTCCTTCTGTGTCTCAGTATATTGTAATAGTTCTGGCCTTGCCTCTCAGGGATTTTGAGCCTTGCATTGTTTCTCTGCCTTCTGGATCTTATGGAAGAAAACAAGATATCATCTTCTCCGGGCAGTATTTCCTCTATATTCTTGTGATTACTTTAGTCTGAAGTATGTGGGTTGCAGCAGCATTTGTGTAAAGACAGAAAGGTGATTCTTCATATCCTTTGTACAGACAATGCAAGTCAGTGCTCTGTGCATGCCAGAGATACGTTACTCTGATCCCAGAAAACTAATCTGATATCTCCACTTTATATAGCCATTTTGTAGAAAATTTATTTTATTTTTGGAATGGTTCTTTCAGTTACCTAGACATTGCATCAAATAATTGTTCAGAGAAAGAGTTTCAGTTTCCAAGATCTCATGAAACTACTCAATTTTTCTTCTTTCAAAAGGATATAGGTATTCTATGGCTAGTAGTGCCACTTCTCTCATTTGGGACTGGAAGAATGTGTTGGGTTGCCTGCCAGAATGAATAATTTTTAAAAAATACAGAAACGTATTTGCTATTCTGAAATAGTAAATACTAGAATTTGTTGGAGTGAAAACACAACAACCGTACCTCCCTCCCCTCCCCCTTAAAATAGCTGTAGCTGGCTTACGATAAAGTATTTCAGGAATCTCATGAAATTGTAACAGACCTTACAATCCTTATAGCCCTTATAAGACTCTGTTCCTACACTGAATAACACCTGGCAGTTATTACACTTCCTAGTTTTAGCCTTCTGACTGAATGAACCCGTATGGACACAGGCATTTACTGTTTTGTGTTGCCCAGCAGCAAAGTCTGTTTTTATGAATAAGGTTTTTCACAACTTAAAATGTCTGCAGTCTGGGGTTTGCTTCCCTCCTCTCCAACATCCTCACAGCCAATCCTCTCAAACAATTTTGTTTAAAGACCTAACACACAGAATTTCTCTCCTCATCTTCTTTCTAACAGTAAGTTTAACAAAGTGTTACTATGTGTAAAGATAGAATGCATTATTACTTTTTCATCAGTGATTGATTTTGTGTTCAATAGTTTGCTCCAACAGGTCTGTAAAATATGCCAACATTTCTTTATTAGTAATATATGTGACACTATAATCAAGTTTCTGTAACTGAATTATTATGTTATAACCTAGCAGAAAGTTTTGCAAGAGGTTTGAGAAATACTATCCTGTGTGCTTTGTCATCTAACATTTTCACAAGAGCAGATAGTTTTTTCCCTTATTTTCTTTTGCTTTTGTGACAAACATAATAGCCTATAGTTATTTCTCAATTTGGTTTTAGTTTTATTGGCTTTATTGGGTCATTGTCTGAGTTCATATATTTGAATCCAAGATTGTATCTGTAGGAGACAAGGTCCTAGACCATCTGCTTGATTGGCAGATGGTTCCCTGGAAAAGAATCTAAATAGTCATTATTTCTCCCTTTTTAAAGTGTCCTATCATGTTCCAGTGGTTATTGGTGTGTTATGATTTTAAGTAGTTGCTGTCAGAGGGAACTAGATAAAAATGTATCACCTTGTTTTATGTGTGAAGAAAACATTAATCTTCTGGCTAGAAAGCAGCTTTGCAGGAAAAGACCTGGGGGTCCCAGTGCACACCAAGTTGAGCATGAGTCAGCAATGTGCCCTTGCACCAAAGAAGGCCAACAGCACCCTTGGGGGCATTAAGCAGAGTGTTGCCAGCAGCTCAAGGAAGGTGATCCTTCTCTGCTCAGCACTGGTGAGACACATCTGGAGTGCTGGGTCAGGTCTGGGCTTCCCAGAGAGGCAAGGACATACTTGAGCAAGTGCAGAGAAGAACCGCAAAGATGGTTAAGGGAGTGGAGTATCTGCATATGAGAATAGGATGAGAGCTTGGACTGTTCAGCCTGGAGAAGAGAAGGCTCAGGGGTATCTTATCAATGTATATAAATACATGGTGGGAGGGAGTAAAGGAAATGGAGTCAGACCCTTCTCAGAGGTAGCCAATGACAAGATGCAATGGGCACAAACAGAGATACAGGAAATTCCACTTGAACATAAGAAAAATCTGTTTTACTGTGAGAGTGATCAAACTCTGAAACAGGTTGCCCAGAGAGTGTGGAGTTTCCATCTTTGGACATACTCAAAACACAACCGGTCACAGCCCTGAACAACCTGCTCTAGCTAACCCTGCTTTGAGAAGGGGGTTGGACTACACAATCTTCAGAGGTCTTTTCCAATCTCAGCAATTCTCTGATTCTGTGAAGCGTTTCCAAGGCTTTTTTAGTTCTGTAGTTTTAATACTGGAAGAACTTAACCATTTAAGTCAACTAGCATGATGCTTTGTGATAAAAGTAGGTGCCCTATATGATTTCTTTACCAGCTTAATACTTTTTTCAATGTACTTATGCTCTGTTTGAGTTGGCACTGTAACTGTCATGTATTTACCATGTACGTGGATTGTTCTACGGATGCCTGTAATATTTAAAAATGTTTTTCTCTTATTTTTTTAAATGTTTCACTAGCTGACATTATTTCAAAGACAGATTTCTATGTTTCCGAGGATATATGGTTCATTTGACTCCTTAGCTATTCTGACTTACCAATTTTGCCTTTTTTGTCATTGCAATAAACAGGGTTTCAAAAGACAGAGAGCTCCAGTCATTCCTAAGAGGTGCTGTCTCTGTATGTCCTTGATTAAAAGTCACTTCTCTTTGAATATAAGACTAAATAGTTAACCCGTGAAGTGTGTTTTCTTTGGTTATGATCCTCTTTTAATGAACAGTGCCTCAGAATCTGAGTCTGCAAAGGGTTCTTGTGAGATCTGATGGAGCGACAGACTATAGCAACTTGAAGACTCTGAGACACATTCCTAGGACCTCACAGTAATGTCAAAATAAGCTCTTTTTTCTTCTGGATGTCTGTATGTTCACCTTCTCACTTTGAGTGTTCAGTTTAATAAGTGTACTAAAAAACCCCCTCAAAGTGGGACCATCCTCAGTTATGTGCAGTACATTTCTAGAGTCCTCTTTTCCACTGTGTGCAATAAAATAGCTCTGTCTAAACTGCCTGCTTTTGTATCTACTCATAAAGCTTTCACATAGATGTAGAAATACTGTTTCCTACTTGTCCAGTTCCCAGTAAGATTTCTGAGTAAAAATAAAGTTTGTGGTGGTTTGAAACTCTTTGTGTTCTCATTTATTTGTAGTGCTATGCTTATTTAATGAATGTAACATTACATATTTTTTATTTCACACTCTTGTGTCACAGCTAAAGTGACCTACCCTTGCTCAAGAATTTATTGGCCACTTCTAACTTAATGTCTTATTGTCTTGATGTCGTGTCTTGGGTGAATCAGGAAGCCAGAAATCAAGAATACATAGGGATATATAAGACATCAAACAAGAGTTGTTTCCACAAATTGAAGACTCTGAGGCAATGTATATACCCTATGACAGATTCTACTTACCTGCAAGAAATGAAATTAACAACTGGAAAAAAATAAAAGTGTGGCTAGAACAAAAAAAGTGTTGGTCCTTGGAATAACAACTTCTTATACGTAATGTATTCCAGCAAGGGAAAAGCACAACAGGGGCATCCCTGATGTAGATACAAAGGAGTTGACCAGGTAACCTCTGATGGAAAGATTTTCTCTGGTCACTTTCCAGGATGAGCCTGGAAAGATTGAATAGTTTTTATTTTACCTAATATAATGCCACTTCACAAGGGTGACACATAATCTACTTCTTAAGGTCTGATTCATTTTCCTTTTCATTGCAATGACCTTTGCATATGCATTGGCAGCTCTGAAAGAAGTATGCAACATATTAATATCCTGATTGTCTTGCTATTCGTGACTTTGTAAGGTAAAAGTCAAAGCTGAATTAAAGCCCTCTTGCTGGAAATCTTAAACCCACACTGAAGCCTCAAAGATAATAAAACCTACCACTTAAGAAGAGGACAGTGAAGCATATTAATAATGTCTCATTGTGGAAAAGAAAAATATCATTAAAATGATTAAACACACATACAGTCTACAAATAAATCATAGTGATTTAAAAAAAAAAAAAGAAATCTCAGGATCTAGATTCTAGACTTTTGAAAGCTGGGAAATTAAAGAAAAAAACATAGCTTTTGGGTTTGCTTCTTTTATTTCCATACTTTTCTGTCTTTTGGCTATTCAATATGAATCATAATTTCAGTACACATTTTTTTGTTATGGCTGTATATGGTATCTATTTCTTTCTTAGCTATTTTAAAGTATATGCTGTTAAAGTGAGATGGCTAAATGATTTAATACACATCCCATAGATAAATATAATAAAATTTAATAGTATTTGTAGCCATAACCTGAATCACTGTTTTTGGCAAATTAAATAAATTTTGGGAAGTAAAACAAAATTTTAAATAAGTAAATAAAATGAAGTTTTTGTATTTCCATTGAGGTGAATATATCAGTATCGTATGCAACATAGAGAAAAACACATATTCAGTTTAATACATTGCTTGTTTGTTTATTTTTTTTTCCCCACAATGCCGATTTAAAAAAAAAACCAACAACATTTTGCTGAATGTGACACTTTCTGGAAGAACCCACTGCAATTTTAGTATACAGACATGAACTCAAAAAGCAAATTACTTTCACATTTTCTATAAAAAGTCAAAATCATCTGTGAAAAATTCTATCTGCATTTAAGTGAAAAAACAATTAGCAGAAAACATTGCTTTCTTCAATATTTTCTACTGAGCTAGTAAAACTGAGTGATCTAAATGGCACTCTCAGATTCATAGTTCCATTAAGATTTTGGTAACAGTTTGTATTTCATCTTATACAGGGATGGTAGCTGGGTTATTCTGGTGACTAATGAAAGCTCTGACTCACATAATGTTGTATTAGTTAGCCATGCTAGCTTTTCTTATTTCCTTACCCTGTGTTTACTTTCTTGTTCCAATCTTGGGTCTACTAATCATCCCTATTTCATTGCTTCAGACATGTCAGTAGATTTACTCCAGTTATTTTTGTTTCCTGTTGATCTTAATATTATGTTGTTGAAAGACTGTGAAGAATGACTGATTTGTAGACAAGCAGATTTGTACACTGTAAATAATGTATGCTCTAACTTGTTTGTGAGTTCTGTCCTAACACCATATCTTTGTCAAACATAACCATATCTGAATTTCATATTTTTTTATGACAGAGAACAAAGAAACCTGAAAGCATTTAAGTGATATTTCTTTGTAAAAATTCCAAACATGGACAAGTAGTGATTTAACTGCAACCGAATCATGACTTGGAACAAGCAGCAGGAATACAGGAAATAGTTGAAGGATGTTGATGATTTTTGTGACTTTCAGGTGATGGCAGCTGTTCTGAAATTACAGGAGACATCCAGAACTTTTAATGAGTTTCTATATTAAGGTTAACACTTTGACTCAATGTTGGAATGAAAACGCAAATGACTGCAAATAATGGTGAATGTATCATAAGTTGTTCTCCCTAAAAAGCAAGAAGCATAGGATCACTCCATGAATTTTTCAAGAGGTCTTCAGATGCCATATGTGTTGCAGTAATTCAGACACATGGACAATACCAAGACAAGAGCTGCATCTATAACTAGTTATTTCAGCAGAAACTAAAACAAACCAATGAGTTTATATATTGCTTTCAAACAGAATTAGTGAACATTGCACGTTTAATTCAAGATAGTACTTCTCTCATCTGAAGTTAAATACCTGTATTTTTCTTGATAGATTGCTATTTAGACATAGTGTAAAAAGATTATGTTTAGATAGGAGTATATTCATATAATATGGGCAGAAGGTTTCCAGAAATCTATTGCCAAGAATTACTGACTCCAGCTGAAACTGGGTTTGCATGTGCTGAGACTGATGAACCCATGGGTGATTTCTGACTCTTCAGAGAGTTTATATGGATATAGCTAAGAAACATCTTTTTTTTTTTGTGCGCTGTGGGATAGCACATGCAGGATTGATTTATCTCAGGTAATTGGTACATGACAGTGACGTCTGTTCATGTAAGAATGAAAGCACATGTCATATTCAGTAGAAGTTAATCCTATGGGTTGTTTTAGGGTGATTTGCTGTGATTGACACAAATGTAATAATCAGTTTTTTCACATTGAGAAGGCATTAGAAAAATGCCTATTTGAAAAATCCACTGACGAGGTTAAACATAACTCAGGTCTTCAGTGAAGGTAAGTCCTTAGCATAAAACAAAGTAAATCTGAATAGTTTGGAACCTACTGATCATGAAATTAAGGCAGGAACAATAAACATCTCTGGAATCAGACGTAAGATGTCATAGACAGTAAATAATTCTAAATTACAACTAAACTCTGAGAAAAGCCAAAATGAAGCATTTTCCTCAGTGTGGACCTAATCCAATAACAAATCAATAACATTTACTATTCACAGTTGCAACAATAAAATTTCTACTGTAACAGAAATTATATCTTTTTTTCCTCTTTTAATAATGACTGGTGAATCCTTAAATTACAGTACTTCCCCATATTTCTTTCTGGAAACCACTCTCATTGTCTTATCCTTAGATCTTCCAGATTCCTCAAAACGTCCCATTAAATAAATGAGAAATAGCATGCAATTATTCTTTTTCTTCTGGGTAATGCATATATGTGGTCCTCAAATTTATAAAACTTACCAAAGCCTTTTAAAAATGTCAGAATACTGTGCAACAGGTATTACAAACTTTTGTTCTATGCTAGACTTATTTGATAGACACCTATGCCCAAACTTAGCTAATGATAAGCACTACGAATTATGAAATGATATAGGAATACATAATGACAGCAAGTTCGTTGGAATTATTTTACATAATTTTGTGTTCTGTAACATTTTTTCAGACTTTGTTTACCTAATTGAATTGATAAATGTCACCTGTCTCTGAGTCAAACAAAAGGATATAGTGTGTTGGAAACAGATATTCAGTACATATGATTTGTCAGATCCTGATACAGCTTTGTATGCAAACACCTGCTTAAGTTTAAATATACAGGATTTCTCACAAATATATTTTGGTAGCTTTTGTGAAAAGGACCAGAGCCATGCACTAAAATATATTTTCACTAAAACTCTCCAAATATTTTTTTTGCATATTTTAGCATATTTTCAAGGTATTTATCAATAAATTTAATGATCCAGCATATTCTGATAAGAGAAAAAAAGCCTTTAAGTGGTTATATGATTCCTGATTGAAGTAATGGCAGGTATTTAATGAATGAACAATACATCAAATGAATTTATGACCTTGGAGAGGTGAAAGATAACAACATATGAAGATTAAATATAAAGATATAAAAAGGTACAACCCTTGGCTTTCTTGAGCAAAGTAACAGTGTTAAAACAATTGAATTTCAAATAAAATAAAATGCTGAGTGTAAACTGTCATTTTAGAGTCTAAGCTCTGTGGCACACAACTTATAATATTTTTAATTTAACATAGCACTCTGGTTTTGATACATATCTATAGATTTAGGGTTCTCAATCATGAGCTGTTTTAATTGTTTTGAAAATGAGGTCATCTCACATGAACTGGTGTGCAATACTATATTAGCAAGGACAAGCTTATGGTAAAATCCCTGCTTAAACTTGAAATTAAAAATAAAAGCAGATACACCATGAGACCATTTGATAACTAATAGCATCAATTAAGCATCTGTAACCATTTAATTCGTTTTCCCATTTTCTTTTCTGTTTCTTTGTACTCTGGAGAGTTCAAGCCTGCTACTGAAAATTTATTTGTCTTGCATATGCTTTCTACTTATATACAATCACAGCATACTCTGTATTTTAAAATATTCATAGAGACTTAGGTAAAGCAGTCACCTTTACAAATGTATATCTAGAACTTCAGCTTAAATGAGTGGAGCTACCTTGATTTACACCAGCTGTAGGTCTGCTTCAGAAAATGCTTTATAAAGTTACATTTTAAATAGATTACTTTTCTATCAAGGGATTTTAATAGGAACTGATGGATGCAGCAACAAAAGCTTAGTGAGTAGCAGTGTGTATACTTCACTACATCATATTTCATTTTGATGCTCCCATATTCTTCATATTATGTTAGTTGTACTATAACTTCTCTGAAATTTTTCATTTTCGAGGAAAAAAAAGAAAAGATTAAATTGTTAGAAAACTGGGAACCAGTGGAATAAACAAGAGCGAGTTCTGGTCTATTGCTGTTTCTCTCTCAGGTAAAGCATTTTTTTCAGAGTCAGAATTGGACAATATTAACCTTGAACTGTTTGCAGAAGGATAGGCATGTAATGAATATAACGTGTGGCCTCAGAAGAAGGAAACAGTGGGAAAATACATGTATTCAGAGTAGCACATAAGGGTGTTCTGCTTAACTCCAGTGAGGACTTCAGCTGAGAACAATTTTCTTATACTGGAAATAAAGCAGAAAAATGCAGCAAGAAAGCTGAGATGTTCTCACTTGTCCCTTAGTACAAGGCAACTGGTGCTGTGGAGTCAGGATTAAGGTCTCTAATGCAATGGGCTGATGCCTGTCCTCAAGAAACTGGGGCCTGACTTGGGAACTATTAAGGGGGTAGGAGGAAACCAGAAACTCTTCTATTTCAGGCCTGATATGGCTAAGAGTTTTATTTATTTGAATCATAGAATGCTTTGGATTGGAAGGCAGCTATACAGGTCATCTGGTAGATAAGGGGGAAGAGTAAAACTTCTGTTCCTGTCGTTAAGCTCAGATTAATATGTATCAAGTTTGATGTGCTTTAACAACAGCCAGGAGCTGCAGCCCACAGCCACAGCTATGGCTTTTCTATTTAGCAGTTAGCCACCAAAATATACTTTTAGAATAATTCTGTAACTTGGAGTTTGCAATAATTGTACAGTGGACAGTTCCTCCTGTAACTCTGTTCTGTTAATTTGTCCTTTTTAGCTTCTTTATATGCTGCTGAATATAAAAAAAAAGTCAGGTAGCACACCTCAAGGTTTACTGTGAAGTTCGTGTTCAAATTATCAGAAGACTCGCCAAACTGCTGAGTAATGACGTCATGTAAAGAATCAGGCAGCAATCCTGGTGTTTCTGACCAGTCCCTACAAGAATTAAAGCAAATTTATGCATCCATGTATGTCAAAAAAGTGGCACAAATAATAACATATTCATGCCACCTGTGTCTTTTGTGATCACCTTATTTATAACTAATATGTATTTTAATAAAAATTCTTCACATTATAGTAAGTTCAGATGGACTTATTTGCTGTAGTACTAATTGAAAGCTCTGGAGCAGCTACATAGCAGAAATATTGTATATGTGCAGGGAAGATTTGAAGTACTTTTAACGTGACAGATTGCTTTCTTCTGCATTAGATGACTAAACTACGTTGTTTTAAGTGGAAATTTGCTTTTGCTTTCTTTCTTTTGATGGTCAGCATTTGATCACAAAAAAACCCAGTTTAGCTCTCCAATGAAACTTGATTCTGGAAATTACTTGGGTTCCTGGTGTAGAAAGGTGAAGCAATTAATAACATGAGATATTAGTGCATGTGCAGTGTAACACAAAATTATATGACTATAGAACTTAATCAGGCTGTCAAGAAATATGTGTTTTCCTTGCACAAGATTTGTCTAACAGGATAAAATCAGAGGAATCTGATTCATAAAGATATTGTATTTAACCATACAAATTAGAGCTCTTGATTTATTGCTTTCCCTCTCCCTACTGTTTTGTAAAGTTAAGAAATCTATAAAAATGTACTCTTTCTTGCTTTAATAGACTAAGCTCTGAGTGTCTTTTTTATTGTCTTTGAAGAGTGGGATGAGGAGCTAGATTGGTTTCAACACTGCTGGCATCATTGCTGAAAAAAAGGAAGCTACACCATAACAAATCCAGGTTAGCCTTGCCAAATCGATAATAAAAACCCCAAACCAACAGTAAACTGATAAAAGAAGTTGAACAGAAGCCCACCTCAAGTGTATGTACATAAATACACTCTGTTCCAGGTTAGCCAAGCTAGTCTCCTGATACTTCTTCTTATCTTCCTGAGTAGAGGAATGAACTGTTTGTACACTGGAATGATGCCATCTGAAGGACCTGCCAGCTTTTCTGAGTTCCTTTACTGGCATTTTGTCTGATCCTGACCCACAAGCTCTCACCCAGCCTCTCATACACCCCACACAACAGCTCACCAATTTCGCGCTGCTCCTTGACATAGCGAGAACATCCCCTATTTGTCTTCTCTGCCCATCTTTCCTGAAGACCCCTGAAGTGGTCAGGCAGTTGGATTAGATGACCATTGTCTATTCTGTCTGTTTCCCAGGCTACGTGCATTTAGGTACATATACTTGAGTGGTGACTCCTTTCAATCTCTTCCATAGTTTTATTGTTTCTACAGTTCATTCACATCTTGGATGTGTAAAGAAATAAAGTGCCTTACAGAGTACACCACCACCTCCAATGATAATATTTTGAAGAATTAGTCTTCCAGGTCTCAGGTTACAAATATATTAATTGTTTCAGATAGAATAAAAGAATAATCCCCATGATATTGCTCCAAACCAAAAATTTGTTGCAGCATTTAGTATTCATATAACTCTCTGCATATATAAATATCTAAACATGCACAGAGGTCAGAAAGTGCTATCAATTTATTGTGCTGGTCACTGAAGTCCAGGGGGCAATGCTTTGCTAAAAATACTCATCTAGGCGAATCAATGAAATAAGCAAAAACCAAATTCAGATATTACTGTTCTTTGAGTTATATTTTCATCTTTCTAAAATATGAACATAAAATAATAGGCTTTTTTTTCCTGATGTCAAGTGGATGGATATAGAAAATAGTCTAACCCACAGTAATTCTTTAAAATTTTCATTCCAAAAAGTGTGTTTCTTTTTCTTTTACCCTTATAGGCAATGCAAAGAAAAAGTGGAAAAGTGGGAAAAGATGGTAAGTTATATTACCTGAATGCAATTTTCTCCAGCTATGCCTCCTCAAGGACATTAGTAATTTATCTATTCATTTACCTTAGTTAGAAAGTATTACGCAGTCTTATCTGGAAACACAAGAAAAGATCAATTACAGGACTATGAATTCTACATGATCAAATGATTTATTGCTTGATAATCCAGCAGGACCTAATAATAGCTGTAATAAGGAAGACTTTGAAATAAGTGAGTTATTAAATTGTTTCACCATATGCTCATAATCGTTGTCTTGCTGAGGGTCATAGTATGGCTACCCTTAAAAGAATAAGACAAGCAGCATAGACTTCTCTGTTAATTGGTGTTCTGTAAGTAGAGAGCAATTGGCACAAAATATGTTGAAACTTGTATTATAGCTGGCCAACGCATTATAATGCTTGAGTTTCCTGGTGATAAAATACTTTTTAAAGAAGCAACAACAACAAACAGATGGCAAAAGAAGAAAATAAACTAAGGGTAAAAAGTAAGGTGGAGAAGAGAAATCAACAAACAAGTGAAGACAAGGAAATGAAGAAAATAAGCATCCTAAAGAAGATTAAGACTAAAATTAATATTTTTTTATTCATAATTATTTAAAAAGTTTTCAACCTGATCTTCTTTTGCTATTATCGGATATTCCGTTTATATATCTGAGGCAGCAATTCATGTAATTTCCAGATGTCTTATCTTATAAATTCACTGGCTTTGTATTTTCTTAGGGACCTTGTTAGCTAAGAACAAAGCAGTTAGCACCCAAAGTAATGAAAGCAATTTTAAGTAAAAAGAACAGCTTCATGAAGCGCAAATAAAATAAGCAAAATTTAAAGAAAACAAACAATACATAAAATAGAATGTCCTGATTCTAAGAGAGCAGAGAGGTGGTTATCCTAAACTGCTTCTACTTTTAACCAGCTTTGAGTTCTTAAATTGCACTAAGTGTAAACATAGTACTGAAAATACTACTTTACTGGGGTTTATTGCTTAACCAATCTTTAGTCATTAGCTCTGGTGCTTCTGGTCTCTGAGTACTCTCCAGAGATTTAAGAATGTCAAATTCAAAGAAATAGCAGACCGTGTATTTGGTATTTACTGCTGTGATAAGCATTTCTTCAACAGGTGCACTTGTGGGTTGACAGTTTAGCCTTTGAAAGGTTAAAATGCTAATGTCAGATATCACGGTTCTGTATTATGCCACTATATTAGTAGCACTATAGATTGGTAAGACAGGTAGATCCCTGATGCAACTATTCATTACATTTCCTTGACTGACACACAATCAATATACAAAGTACCTTCAGTTGTTCATATTTATAGCTGTGATCTCCGAGTATAGTGAACTCTCAGTATTGGAGTTGCTGGACTGAATTCTGGAATCTGCTATATATCAGGGAATCAGTGAGAAGGTTGTAGTCCAGATTTTTGCCACTTATCATCTGGCAGATACAGAGTGGGAGCAGACCAAGGATCCTCCAGAGTAAAACGAAATGACAGTCCAAAGCTTTGTGTTTCTTTGTATCCTGACCGTTTCACTATTTGCCACTGTCTTTCTTTTATGGGCAAAGTAGAAATTATGTCATACTGACAATGTTAAGTCACAGTGCTGAAAACATTCCAAATATGTATACTTGTAAATCTGTTGATAACAGCACAAGACTGTGTCTTGTTCAAACATGAAGAACAGAGTGTCAGATTGATACTCTGAAAAACAACTTGAACATGCAACAGTGCAGCCCAGAGAGACAGAAACATATTGTGACCTCTTCAGCTTTGCACAGTTCTCCATATGAGCTCAGTTTATTAGTTTCTTGTTTAGAAAAAGTTAGAGTTGATAGCTTTGTCTTTCTGTATCTCTCTCTGTATGAAGTCCACTATAGTTGTGAGAATAAGACTATTCTTAATGTCCACATGATTAAGAAAAATGAGAAGAAAAAAAAAAGTCTAAAAATTGTTCAGATCGTAGCAAAATAGAAATTTACATTTTCCTGTATTTTTAGTAATTTTTAATATTTTAGTAATTGAGTTTGTAATGCTAGTAATACTGCTAAGCCAACAAAATGTTCAGCCTTGATATACTATAATCATTGCTAACTTTACACATTAACCTTATTTCTTTTAATAGTTTGAAAAAATGTTGACAAATAAAAGTGAAATGCAAAGTGGAGTCTTTTTATGTGAATTTTCATAAAGATGTGAAGCAGACTGAAGACAAGAAAAATCAAAGATAAATGCTCACTCCTTCCCATGCTAAATGACAGCTTTAGTGCACAGATTATGTTTGGCTTGGGTTTTTTCCCCCTCTGAGAATAAAGAGGAACCTTGGAGATCAGTACATGAAAGCCCCAGCCTTGAATTGACAGTATTCTCTGCTAGAAAAGGAAGCCGCCTTATGCACTAAATCTCAGAAAAAGGCACAACATACTGAATGCTGCTTGTAATACAGGGGAAACCATTACACTGAGAGTGATCCGCTTAGTCCCTTTGACCTACAGAGAATGGAACAAGCACCTGTACTGGGTCTGGCTGGGATGGGGTTAACTTTCTTCATAGCAGCCTGTATGATGCCACGTTTTAGATTTATGACCAAAATAGCATTGATAGTACACCAATGTTTTGGCTATTGCTGAACAGTTGCTTGCACAGCCCCAAGGTCTTTTGTGTTTCTCATTCTGCCCCTGCTCCCCACCCCGCACAGCGAGTAGACTGGGGATGGGCAAGAAGCTGGGAGGGGACACAGCCAGGACAGTTGACCTGATCTGACCGAAGGAGTATTCCATCTTGTATGTCACCATGCTCAGCAATAAAAACAAAGCAAAAAGAGAAATTCGTTCACTACTTCCTATCCGCAGGCATGTGTCCTGGGAAGCCGGGCCTCAGCACACATAACTGTTGCTTGGGAAAAGACAGATGCCCTAACCACAAATGTCCCCTCCCTCGATCCTCCTTTCCCTGAGAGTTTATTGCTGACAAGCACCTGTTGACTTCTGCTTCCATTCCTTTGGGAAAAGGAATTACTGTTGTTGGGGGTTGGGTCCCTGTCTCAGCCACAGTCTCCTCAGAAGGAGAGGCTCTCCTTCCCTGTTCCTCTGATGGTGCTTTCTCTCCCTTCTTAAAGGTGTTTTCCAAGAGGCGTCATCACCTTGGCTGCTGGGCTGAGCCATGTCCTGCGGTGGGTCTGTTGGAGCTGTCTGAAGCTGGCTGCGTCTGGCACGGGCCAGGCCCAGCCTCTCCTCACAGAGGCCGCCCTGCAACCCCCCACTGCCAGTACCTGGGCACAGACAACCCATACAGCTGTGGTAAGTGAATACATCATTTTATGCAGCAAGGTAATCACAAGGCCTCCTTGTCAACTCCATTGCTCTGCAAGGCCTGGGCCTCCTTGTTGTCTCCATTACACCGCAAGGCACCAAAGTGGAGGATGTTTCTTGCTGCAGTTTTTGGGGAGGTTTGTGTCACTGTGAGAGACAGAGCAGAAGAACCAGAGAGGCTCCAAACACAAGGCAGCGCTGCACACGGTGGCTCAGGCACTGCTCAGCAGTCTTCATGGGCTGACTGCTGAATAAAATGGATAGTAAAAAGGAAACAGTGTTTTGTTCAGTGATTTGTGTCTTCGGAAAACAAGAGTTTGGACATTCTTTGTAAATAACTATTCTTCCTAAGAAAGGCTGGCTACCAAACTTTGGTTAATAATTTATGTAAAAAATGCTAATAATCATATAGTCACTATCAGTAGGAGGACATTTCTCTAGTCTTTAAAAACAAGTTAAAATAACCAATGAGAAATCTACCTTTGTGATAAAGATCTCCATTATCAATATATTCAAATGCACACTCTTTGAATCAGCTAGACTTGATATCAAAAGATGCTATAGAAAGAAATGATCACACAAAAAAGTAAACAATGCTCGCCTACATTTATATACATATGTACACATATAGACAAGGTGTATTCTGGATGACATTTCCAAATATCCAGAGGCATATCTGTATCTCTTGAGTGGCTCTTAGATTTTTATTACAGCCAAAGTCATCAGGCAAGCTGATACCATCTGGAATAGAGTGAGTTCATCTAAATAAACATTAATGCTACCTACACACCTGAGAGCACAGCAGGGATCAACCATACTGATAAAGGACATAACCTATAACCTTTCTTCTGCTAATGGAAATATCAATGCAGAAAACAAAACCATACTCTATAATCAGCAGTAGATCTTCTTAGCTGTTGGTGTGACAACTGTTCTAATTTTGTTTTTACTGAGGGAAAATCTACATTCAAATATTTTAGGATCAACTGCAAGACTTCTGTAGTATTTCCGTTTCATTTTCTCTGCTTTTCCTCCCTTGGATGATGAAACATGCAATAATCATCATATCTTTTGTTTATATAGCAACTTCCATTCTAGTGGATGTTGATATAATTATAGATTGTCAGTGAAAGGCTTGGGGTCAATCAGGCTGAATAGATACATTCATCCTCTGTGATGCAAGGGAGCAGCAAAATTACAAGTGTAAGAAGTGTA
Source organism: Ciconia boyciana (assembly GCF_034638445.1). Taxonomy (NCBI): domain Eukaryota; kingdom Metazoa; phylum Chordata; class Aves; order Ciconiiformes; family Ciconiidae; genus Ciconia; species Ciconia boyciana. The sequence goes on from NC_132936.1 coordinate 48,418,731, forward strand.
AAATGAAAAGTTAATTTAAGAAACCAACAACCACTTTTTTTCCCTTCAGGTGCCATGAGTTTGTGTGACAGCCTCGAAAAATCAAAGAAAATTTTTTTTTCTCTTGTGTTTTGCAGCCTTATCTCAAAATCCCCACAGTTCTCATATCAGGTCCTTATTGACTGTACATTAGCAACATTGAAGGATGAGGGGTTGAGTCAGCCATATGCTTGTCACTTACTTTTTTTAACATTTATTGTTTAAACTCAGTCTTGTTTATTTTTCTCCTGTGATTATATATTTTAGTGCACCCTTAGCTCTACAATATAAAGGCTATAAATCTCAGCCTATGGGTGCTAGAAATATACCAGGATAGCAAAAAACCCCAATGCATCTGGTACATTACAGACCATGAGATAAATAGTGGATACTTCCAATGGAAGCATGGAAGTATCCTTGCTTCCATTGAAGTCGGCATCGCATATGTTATCTGCCATAAAGTCAACATCACATATGTTGTCTGCCATAAAGAGTGACTCATTCTCTCTTCCTTTCCAAGACAGATTAAAATAAAGAACTGCCAAAACAAAACAAAAACCCAAAACCAGATAAAAGCAATATATCAATGAACAATTCCACTATAAAATCTTTTTTTTCTTTTTTTTTCTTTTTTTTTTCTTTTTTTTTCTTTTTTTTTTCTTTTTTTTTCTTCTCCTCCCATTATGCAGAAAAATCATCAATGGCAATTATAAAGGATAGTTGATCAGTGAGAGCTTCTTAGAAAGTGAGTTCTTATATCCCTCTGGCCCTAATTAAAACGGTAATTGGTTATACATAATGGACAAGACTAGCTTTTTTCTTCTATTACTTGGTGTAAATCTGGAGTAAGTATATTGACTTCAGCAACATTATTCTGGATTTACAGTGATTTGAATGAAACTACAATTTGTCCTTGCCTGGTTAAAGAATACTTGAGATTTCTTCTAAATATATCCTGAAGTTTACTTTTGTAATTTCTTCTTGCTCTGTCTAATTTTTTTCACTATCGTTAAAGCTTCTGAAACTCTGTGAAATGTTCTGTGAATTCTTTCTCTCTTATGCAGTTCTCGGTCACACAGGGACTTAAACCTCCTGGTTTGACCACATTGTTTTCGCTGCTCTTTTAACTTTATGCATTTATTTATTCTTACATGGCTTTTTTCTTCTTCTTTTTTTTTTTTCTAATGTGACCTACCAAGAATAGATTGTCCCTTTTCCACTCTTGATTTTTCATGAATGATTGAATTTCAGCCATTTTTATTCAACTTGTTTCACGTTTCCTCCAAGTCAGCTTTTCTTACAGTGCAATATCTTTGTGTTTGCTGACCTCTCTACAGAACCCCATCAGCATTTCAAACTTAATGATATTATAATAATGGTATCCTATGTGCTTTCCAACTTTAACCTTGTTTATCTTACAGAAATAGCCTCCTTTTCAATTATTTGGCCCTTTTGACCTCATTTGCTGCTTGTTGAACTTACTGTGTAAGAAATAAATGTTTTCAAAACTCTTTTTGTAGCTTTCTTATTTCTATTTCACTAGCTGTGATTTTCTTTCAGTAAAGAAAATCACAAATAAGTACTGTATTGCTATTTTAGACAATTATCTTTTGCATATAAAACCTTACATATAATTTCCTTATACTGTTTAGACCTGTCTATAGCAATACAAAATGTGTTTTCCACACGAAATAATCTTTACCTTTTCAATTATTTAACTCAGTCCTTATTATTTTGTCATATTAGTCAAAAACACTTTAAGCGATTAGAAGAGTCTCTCCTACTGGTATTTCCGGCTCCACATATGCTGTCATATGCTAGTATGGTAATGAAAGTTAATTTAACAGGCTACTTGAGAGTTGTCCCTTCAAGAATAGAGGCAGAAGACAGGTATCACTATCAACCCTTCATTATCCATGCCAGTACTGGGTAGTAGTTGCAGTTCTGGAAATCTTGAAAAAAAGGACTGCATGGGATCTAAAAAAGATACTTAGTCTACCTGCATCCCCAAATACAGTCCATGTTATTTTTGGCAGACATTATCTCCTCTGTTTTTGTTAATCCCTTATTCTACAGATTCTACCATTTCGCCCACCTGTCTGTTCTAGTATTGTATTATACTTCCTACTGCAAGTTTTCTTTCTTGTATATTGTTATTCAATTTAAATCCAATACTTCTTGTCCAATCCACCTCTCCATGTTGAAAACAGTTTATTTTCCTTCTCTTAAAGTAGCCTCTTATGTTTGTAAATACTATCTGTTATAATTTTCTCCACTTCTATAGAGCAAACAGTTCCAATTATTCCAGTCTTTACTTGTAGGTCATGTTTCCTGGACCTCTCATAATGCTTATTTCTGTATTTTGGACTTTCTGAATTTTCTTGAATTTAATACCAAACAAAAGTCATACAAACACCAAACAGAGTGGAAGAATTGTTTCACACCTGAAGACAGACATAAAGAAAAACATGGTATCTGAAATTTTGTCATCTGAATCCAAGCTGACTTCCTTATGCACCCTTTGTAGAAAATAAACAGAAGCAAGTATCTTCAAAGACTGATTCATGCCACCTGTCTTGGACATCCTCAGAAGAAGCCTAGGATTACTTTTGCAGAAGTAGATGCTGTCATTGTAGACATTTAAGAATAGGTGAATTGAATTTGACTGTCGGAGTTTAGACAATGTTGCAATGTGATACCATATTTACTATTTCTGCAGCGTGGCACCATTCAACTATGTGCAGTAATATAACATCAACATCCCGTTCTAAAATGTTGGTAGCTAGCAATACTACTTCTCTAACCTCCAGAGGTACAATTTATTATTCCTTTCCAAGTGTTTTCCACACTTGACTTTTTAATATTAACATACTTGTCTTAAGTAAATTCTCCAAAACAGGATCCTTCAAAATATTAATTGTCCCTTCCCATCTTACTAGTATCAACAAATACAACTACTGCAGTTAAAAATCATTAGTGAAAATATTAAATTCTGTTTGAGTCAGATAGACATTTAAGGCACCCATTGAAGAAGTGCAAACCCAAAAGTGGGGCACTGGTAGCTGTTCTCTGGATTCTGTTTTACACCCAGTTTTGTCCCACCAGCTTGTAATTCTATGCAGTAGCCATTTTTTTCCCTTTATTTCAAAACTATCACATAGTATAAAGTCAACAGAATAAATTATATGTTTTTCTGATTTCCTCATTTTCATTTGGATGCTTGCTAGTACTTTAAATATTTGTTCCAATAATTTTCTGGGAAATGAGGGCAAATTTACTATTTTATCATTATCTGTCTTCTCTTTTGTTCCCCTTCATAGATAATGACTGTTTGTTTGTTTGTTTGTTTGTTTTTTCTACTGTCTTTAAAACTATTTTCTTTAATTTTCCAAAGATAATCATGCACTGTTCTGAAATTATCTGATTTAGGTACTTGAGTCTCTTAGGGTGTTCATCTGACCCATTTGATCTGAAAATATCTTAATTATTTTCTGAAAATAGCTGAAATAATAGTTTCATTGCAGACATGAAACCCTCATAAGGTATAAAGCTGGGACACATTAAAGAAATGTTTGCAGTCCACCTTCTTGTACAATTCTGGCACAAAAAGACCAGTCAAAGATAAGACTTCTGTGTCACTAATTTTGTGGATTAATTTAAGGTTCCTAAGTCCTATTGGTAGGTTTAAGTACAGAGCACTTACGAACAGAATATTTAAATACAGAGTACTTAAGGAAAGAAAAAACCATGACGCTTGGAAGATGTGTTTGTACAGAAAGAGGGACAGAGGTCATGAATGTAACTTGTTCAGCAGTCAGAAGAGCATTCTGTAGTGTGTCTACTAACATATATGATGATAATGTATTTTTAAATTGGAAAAATTAACTTGTCCAACTCAGGAAAAATGAGTCATTTCATGTTCCTGCCTATGTTTCAAGAGCCAAAAGTTGTCTTGCTTTTTCTATATCCTCTCTTCAGCCTGATCATATTCTTTTAATGTGTACTTTTACCTCTCTCTTCAGAAAATCATCTAGTGAGATTCTTGACTTGAATGAGTCCAGCTGATTTCTCATTCTAACAAGACATATTTATAAGATACTGAGCACATCCTGTAGAGTATCTTACATGCTATGAAGTGTCTTACACTCCTGTTTATGTCTATGAGAACCCACTGTGATATTAACACTGGAATGTATCCAATTACTTTATTAAGAAAAGCCTTTGCAACCTCGTCTGTGTCTTTTTATTGCAATACTGGTTTTTGCAAAAGATTTCATACACTATGAAATGTTTTTGTTATCACAGGCTAATTCACTTAAAAACTGTCTTTAACTCAATTCCAATTCAGATTTTTTAAGGAGAAAAATATTGGATGCAGTAGCAAATTACTTTGCAAATAGATTCAGAGTGATACATTTTTGTTGAGTCATTCCATCAACAATATAGAGGGCAAAGACAGGGAAATACTTTTTTTTCCATGCTCAATCCAAAATGTAGACAGACTACATGGCTGATTTTCCTTATAAATTAAAAAATTACTTAGGTAATTTCTGATACATGCTTATATTGATAGACACTGACGTAAAAAGCACACTATACATATACGATATTTCTCAATTATTTTAAAAAAAGGAAGAAAAAAAGGTGGCAATAAAGCAGCAAAAATAGAAAGATTGAGCATTAAACACTTAAATGAAAGAGTTTCCTGCCAGGTCAGATTGCCAGTGAGCATATTGTGAAAAGGTTTATGTATTTTAGGAATAAAAGTAATTTTAATGAGCAGAATGGGAGAATGCAGTCACTGCTGGTAGGGGTGTACAATACAGTGCAAAATCCAAGTTTAAAAGCATTGGACAATTGTGTTCAACTAGCAGACTTAAAGAGAATGACAGCCACAACAGGCATACAATCCAGGATTTCAAGCAACAGCTTTCAAAATGCATTTTATGATCTTCAGGTTGATATATTCCTCTGTGACATATTGTGTCAAGCTGTGTCAACTGAACAGTTTAATAGAAGGAGTTTCTTAAAATCACAGCCAAGGAAACTATTATTAGACGAAAAAGAAGAACTTATAAGGTATACCACCTGCACACACAGAAAAAGTTCAGACAAAAGTTTGTGAGAATAATTAGTGCTACACACTATCCCTTTCCACCTACAGATATGGTCATTTAACATTCTACGGTAGTAAAACTGTTTGGCTTATGAGTAAGGTTATCAAAGAAATAAACACTTTGGTTTGATTTTAAGCTAATGATGACTTACATAGTTCAGTGCAAAAGTTTCAGCTGAGAAATGTAAGAACTGCTTTCTAAGAACAAAGTTGATGTCTTCCATTTCAAATCCTTGCTTCAGGTGCATTATATTGATTACAGTATTTTTGATTAATAAGTTACCAGTAGTAGAGAATCCAGTGACAAGTTAGGGTGCAGAGCATGACAGTCAGCATCCAAGTATTAATTTTAGTCTATAAAGAACAAGATGTGAGCACAGTTGAAGTGGTTGCAAGTTATGGGTTAACTTGTATTAGCATGGAGCACAAAATATCTTCTGCCAGGTGTTGGTTATAGAAAATGTTTAATACCAGCGTAGTTAAATATAAATAATTAGAAGAGCTATGCATAAGCATAACATAAAAGGCAAATTTTATGCTCAGAATTTTTGTATTTATAGAATGTAAAAATATTACCAACCTTATTGTAAAGAAAAAAGAAAAAACCCAATATATATGGTTCCCATTCTAGAAGTCCAAGGGTGAAGAAGAGAAAAGTTTAGGAAGAAAATGTCTTTATTTTCTCGATTTCACCAGCCCCAGTGAAAAAAAGAAAAATACTGAAGAGTTGCTCTAATTTATACTACAGAAGGCAATACTTTATACCAATAAACATGTATATGTTTGGATAAGAATTTTAGCTATGCATTTTCCTTTTTTCACATAAATGCCTTCTAATAGCTAATATAATTTCTGCTGTAGGTGTGAATGAAGGAAAATGTATTTTCACAGAGCACTCACTTTAAATAAGTTGGAACCAATTGTTATGAAAGACTTGTTTTATTTGATATTGATCAACATGAACTGAACAGTGAATGAAGCGGACCTCTGCCAGGTTTGTTGATGTTAAGGGATGGCTGAACAAGATGAAGGTTACCAATAACTCCATCATTATGCAAGCAGAGTATTCCCCTGTTCAGAGCAATTATTTGGTGATCAGTATTCATGGTCAAATACACCTCTGCACTTCCTATGAGCTTCAAACAGGTTAGATTCCCATAGGCAATAAAATATGAGTATTTCTGAATGGTGCTACCTTTACAGATGGGGCAAACATAAATTTCCAGAATTAAGACACCTTCTCTAGATTATAACTTTGGATAACGTTGTCTCTAAGCAATCTAATTTTAAAAAATTAGTCTACATATACTCATTCCAAGCAGTAGCCTTTTGAAAGAAAGACCAGTGTTTGTAGGAAAAATATAATTTTTGTAACTTTCAAGTATTTGCATTGAGATTAATTTATCTCTGGGAAATTCCCTACAGGTATTCTAATCCTATTCCTATTAAGAAACCTGTAACTGTGTAAGGAGAGAGGTCATACGTCAGACTTCATACACACACATGTATGAAAGAATGTGTGTATGTATGCTGTTGCCCTGCATACAATTCATTTCTATATAATTCTAGTTATACTTGTATGTATGATTAGATATATGTATATGTATACATATCTACAAAATGCATGCCTGTCTGCAAAAAGTATTTACAGAATTTTTACATATCTACAAAAACATATATAGGCAGGCTTTTAATTTGTATTATACCATCTGTACTTAACAGGCAGAATTAGAAAGGAAAAATTCTCTCTTGCCATTTTTGCCAAGGTTTGAGGAATATTCTGGAAATAGGTATTATAAAATATTGCTTTACCATGTAGCCTAAAGGGAAAAAGGCAGCAGAGGATAGCATCCATTAAAAGTTAATAACATTCCAAATTCAATTTTTAAAAAAGACGAAACCACTGGAATTCTACCAGAATAGAATAAGTCCAATGGTAGAAAAATCTGACATTTCTGTAACTGAAGCTTAGCCAAGATTTACTAACTAAATGTTTGGGAAATATTTGCTGTAAAACTCAGACTGAATAGATTACATTTGTTTCCATAGACAATATTACGCATAATAAAGTTCTCAGGAGGACAGATTAGGGATCATGAAACGGCCAGCTAATCTACCACATCAACTCAGATGACACTATTCCTTCATCACCTCTTGTAAGCTTAATTAAAACAACAGCAAAAAAAAAAACAAGGATTGATTTAACAAAACTGAAAAGAGAAACAAGTCTTGATTGCATGCATTTCTCAGGGTTATATACTTTCTTGTAAGCAAATGAGAGAACTTGACGTCACAGAATGTACAAATGTATTCATTTATACCACAACTGAGCTCAGACTGCATGCTTTTAATCACAAGATCATAATAAGACTTGATGTACAGTACTTGCATGCCTAATTCTGTTAGATCTGATATAAACTGACAATTATTCTTTGTATAGGGAAACCATTACTGAATGTAATTAGTCATCAGAAACAATACTGAATCAATTAATCAAATAACATCTCAATTTAATTTCATGGTTCTATGGAAGATAGGAAAATAGTTCTAACCCACTTGCTTATAAGGAAATTTTATTTATATATTTATATAAAATTGGTATAATTTTAGTTTCAGAAATAGAGAAGTGGCACATTCTGTTTCAGCATGTATGCAGAGTGTACAGCAGAGAAACTATCTAAAGAGTTACAAAAGAGCTAGACCAGTGCAGTATTAAATGATTAGACAGCCTCGATACTAGATTCTAAATATGAACAAATTATGTGAATTAAATGGTAGTAGTTTTGAAGGGTCCATGCAAGTAGTTTGTGAAGATGCAGACATTTTGAGCTTGTAGGAATAATTGTATAAGGACGAACCTACATAACCCTAACTGATACCTAATGCAGCTCTGTCCCACAGACTGAATAATATACAGGCTATACGGCAAAAAATAATTATTGCATCATTAAACTGCATATTGATAGTGTTTATATACAAGGGTGTTGAATTAATGCCTTAGAGACCTTTAAGTGCTTGACTTTAAAACCTCCAGAATCCCCTTCTTACAAAGCTTTCACATTTAAAACTGCAAACAAAACTATGGACTTCCCATCTTCACATTAATGGATCATCAAGATTGTCAGATGCATTTCATAGGTACCTACTACATGAGCTAGTAGAGGAAGTCATAGGAATAGAAGTAGCTATCAGCTCAAGAGAGGGAAGCTGGGGAGGGAAGATTAACTGTGAAAATCTTGCCAACTTTTCACCAGCTTCTCCTGAGAGATGAAGAATGGATTTCAGTGATCCTTTCTTATCACAGACTGGCAGGCTTTACTGCTGGTAACAAACTTGCTTGTTTCCCATTCCTCCTTGCCCTTATCTCCAGTTTTGATTTTTTTCTTCTTTTGAACTATAACTGTCCCAGATCAATCTCCTTCAAATCGGAGGTTCCTTCAACTTTTTGTTTCCTATCTTATGCCAGTTTCCTCTCTCCAGGCTTCTAATTCTTGCCTCAGCCTACCATTTTATGCAGCTATATTTTGCCTCTCTGGGATTCTAACTCACACAACTACTTTTTACTTCTTCTAACCTTTTCCACACTAATTCTTTCAGGTCCTATGTCTTTCTCCCACTATTGTTTCTAGCTCAAGGTGTAGCATTTTGTGGTGAGTTGATATTGGCTGGCAGGTAAGACCCCGCCTGGTCCCTCCCTCACTCCTCCCTCCAATGGGATGGAGGAAAGAATTGGAAGGGCAAAAGCAAGAAAAAACCTCATTGGTTGAGATAAAGAGGTTTTAATAAGTGAAGGAAAAAACAAAGAAAAGAAAAAGAAACAAGTGTTGCAAAAGCAATAGTTCACCATGAGCAGACCAGTCTCTGAACACTGGCTACTTTGAAAAAATTCCCACCCAGTTTTATTGCTGAACATTATGTTACATGGTATGGAATATCACTTCAGTAATTTTGTGTCAGCTGTCTTGCCTCTGTCCCCTCCCAACCTCCTACGCACCCCCAGTCTACTCACTGGGGCAGCAGAATGAGAAACAGAAAACCTTGATGCTGTGTAAGCACTGTTCAGCAGCAGCCAAAACATCGGTGTGTTACCAACTCTACAATCAACAAATATTACAAATCTAAAACACAGCACCAAATTAACTCCATCCCAGACAAACCCTGTACATATCTGCTGCTTCTGACTTAAAGAGGGAAGTTTTCTCAGTACTATGGACATGAGCGTGGTGTGGACTGAGAGAACAGGAGGACTCCCTGTCCCATTCTCTCTACTCCAGCTCAGTTCCGTTGTTGGAGAAAAGTCTTACTGCTACTCCAACCTTGTTTTTGACATATTAAATGCAGACATGTTAAAGAATTTAGAAGAAAAATACTTCTAGGCACACAACTATGAGTGCATGTGCCTGAAATTATCTTAACTGTTGTGGGAAATAATGGAAAGAGAGGGGAGGCGAATGATGAAAAAAAAAAGGGATTTGTGTTAAAACACAGCCCTGTTTGTATTATACTCAAAGTTTTGTTATGGGCAAAAAGGGGAGCACACCTTACATGCAGAGCGAGGAATTAATTGTCATTTTAATTGAAATTTTTGACACTTTAACCAAAATACAATGAATGGTTATTGTTCTTTCACTTACAATGACACTAACTCTCTCAGTGTATAAATATATCAACATGTAAAAATATAATCACAATAATATGGCTAAATATTCATATATATATATTATTATAAAAGTGTGGGCTGCAAATGCATCAATAGGCTTTAATTTCCCTGACTGGCTTTATCTGGGACCTTCACTGACACCCTCTGCCCACATCCCACAGACTCAATTTAGGTTCATTCCTGCTGTAGGTGTGTTGTCCTCTGCTCATCTGGACATTGTCATTGGGCTTCCTGGAGGGATCCTGGACTTGACTTGTTACCTTGCTTTGTTCAGTTGTCACCAGGTGGTTGAGAGAACCTGTTATGATCACTGCCTCTGTGTGGCTGGTGCAGTCACTGTGCTGTGATCACCTTGGTTCCTGGCTTCTCTTCCCTTGTGGAGCAGCCTTATGGTGTAGTTAGACAAATGGGGTACAGGAAAACATGTGCAAGGAACAAAATTGTAAAAAGCTAAGCAGATTTAAAATAAATTTGGTGAATAGACACCTACTCATTAGACAACTGCTGTTCTGGCTAAACAAGTTAGAAGAAATATCCATGCAGTCTCAAAACTGTGAAAAGTTAGTGTAAAGCCTATTGCCTGTCACCAGCAATGGCAATACTGTACTCAACAGATGGATACACTTATTAACCAGACTGGCTTTGCCCCACTTCTTCAAATCCTACTATATGTGTTTAGAGCTGTAGCTACTTTAAATCTCTGCTCTGTAGTGTAAGTTGCAGATACTTTTCAGCAGCTTTCTCTGTCCTTAGCCATCCACTCAGTGAAATTGCTTTAAGCCTGTGGGGTGCTGTTCAACCAGAAGGATCAATATTTAGCATGACTATGTATTGATAGAGAATTTAAGAGGAATGGTTCTTTTCCTAAAACTGCAGAATCAGGGAACTGACATTATTGTGAAAGCTGATTGAATTATTCTCAGCTACAGTAGTAACATATAGGTCTTTTTCTGTCAATGGCTCATTTGAAAACAGACAATGATTTTGAAAAAATATATTCATCATTCTAGATTACTCAGATGTATTGTGCATTGTAGTCTCAGCCTATAGACTGACAGGAGATTATTCAGTATTGTCTGAAGTATTGAGTATTCTGAATTTGCTCATGCAAAGCCTCATAGGCCCTGATTCTTAGGTCTAGTAATATGAGACCCTCATTTGAAAGAAAGCAGAAATTGGCTTTATGATGACTTAGCAGTTCTATAGTAGTCAAAAGATGATTAATTCTTTTCGACTTTACAGAATTGTCAGCTGTACTTTTTCATCTATCTACATGTTTTTATGTGTAATGGCTGCCACGATTCCTTCCTAGAAGATAAAAATTAATTGAATACATTGTATTTATCCTGGAACATGCCTTTTGAGAATTCGTACAGGTGATAGGATTCCGTCTGCATCCCAAGAGATGCAGATGGGAGAAAATTCCTGTATATCAGCTACTTTATACTCCTTCTCATAGTTCCACACCATCCAGGCTACTATTGAAATGTCTCCTTCTTATCAAAGCTAGCTTTGACTGCTTTGATGAGAAAGGCTGTTCATACTCTATAGGACAGAGTGGTTCGGTTTCTATTATGCATGTCAACCAAGATCTTTATGTGTCAAGGATGCCATTCTGGACACTATTTTTTACTATGTACTCATGAAAAACAAATATGGAGAACTCATGAAAACGAACAAAAATTAATCAACTATCCTTCCCTCTCTCCAAACATGATTATTTTTCTTTTGAAATACATCATATAAATGTCTTTCTGTAGGCTCAGTTTCCTACTTTTTATTCTTTAAAATGTCAACTACAAATATATAGGAATGCGTAAAAAAAAAAAATGTTGTATCTCTGAGTGTAGTGTAATGCAGAAAAGGCAAGAAAGATGTAAATAAATGACTCCTCAAATCACTTTATAAGATGATGACATAGCGAAAGAGTATAAGAGACTTAAAGTCCTTTGGTTTATGTGGATTTTATGAAATAGTAAACCAGCCTCTTAAAATAGCAAAACATAAGTCACTGACAATCTGTACTTGTTTTCAAAAATCATTCTGATTACTTATGTCTCACAACTCTTTCTTTCTTTGAAAAGTTATCAGGGAAGTCAATAGGCAGCAGAAGAGAAAGCCCTATGTTGAAATCCTAAAGTACATATTCTAACAACTAGTGTTCAGTAAAATGAATGAATGAACTGATGTTGGGTTTTCCCCTAAGTCTCCATGTCTTGGTAAAAGTAAACGAGTTTTTGTTCTGTAGATCTTCTTTTAATATCATTTGAAGTACAAGATGAAGCCCAGTGATCTTGTCCACCCCTTTTTAATCAGTAAGGAAGACAAGAAAGATCAAAGAACTTGTGAAAGTGCTTTACACTAGTTTCCACATCCTTCAAGAGCTTTTTGTCAAATCACAAATTGTGTTCTCCTATGTTTTGTTTTGATATTTTTCTATTCTAAATACTGCACTAAGCAGTGTTATTGTTGCCCTAGATTTTTTCACAACCTTCATTATTTTTTCATTAAAAAGATAGAAAAATAAATTTAAATCAAATAAGTTAAAATTTTAACAAGCAGCTTATTTTTTTTCTTGAAAGTAAAAAAAAACCAAAACAAAATAAAGCAGCCTAATCTAATAAGAATACTGAAGAATTTGGAGTCCATTAATTTTGGTGATAATTTGATTATATAGAGAAAAGCATTCCTACCCATTGTTTTGCATTGTAATTATTTTTGAAGTAGAAACCTGAAGTTAGAAAGGCACTTCTTGAGATTAAAAATTACGTAGGAAATATACAATGGATAGCTATGATTGTAACTCAGAGACTTCACTGGATATGTTTAAAACTGAAGAACCCAAACATTTCTAAGTCAATTCTGTAATGAAAGTGAGAGGAAGAAAGAAACCAGACCATGATATCCATGAAGAAGAAAACTGGGGGCACAGTTCAGGAAACCATGACCTATTTTTGGTCAGGTTGCTAACAGAAACTGTGGCAGACATCTTTTGGCAGCATTAGAAGCAACCTGTGAGGTTCTAGGCTGTAGAGATCATCACATTCTACTACACAAGTTTAGTGAGATATTAATAGCTATTATGTACGTATTAGATACCTGGCCCTTCAGTTAGTACAGGAAAGTATGACATCCTGCATGATTGAACTTTTACTTATTTTTATTTCAAGGCATGCAGGTAACAGTGGTAGCAGTAGCACAAAACCAAAAGTATAACTACACCAGAAATACTGAAAATTATGATGAAGAGAACATTTTGGTTGTGAAAGAGATTTAATAGAATCATAGAATCATAGAATCATTTAGGTTGGAAAAGACTCTTAAGATCTTCGAGTCCAACCATTAACCTAACACTGCCAAGTCCACCACTAAACTGTATCCCTAAGTGCCACATCTACATGTCTTTTAAATACATGGGATGGGGACTCAACCATGCCTGTTCCAATGCTTGACAGCCCTTTTGGTGAAGAAATTTTTCCTAATGAAGGTCCTCTGATTATTACCCACTATTGGTTATGCAGGTTGGCAATGATGAGGTTGCAGAGAGAAGTCCAAAAACAATCAAAAGAGACTTCAGGGCACTGGGACAATTGGTTGAGGGATCAGGAGCACAGGTAGTGTTTTCCTCAATCCTATCAGTGACAGGGAAGAATACTGAAAGGAACATGGAAACTCATCTGCTCAACATACGGCTCAGAGGCTGGTGCCATGGGCGGAATTTTGTTTTTTTTGATTATGGGGACGTTTACACAGCACCGGCCCTGATCGTGATGGTTGGAGTTCAGCTGTCTTAAAGGGGGAAAAGGATTCTCGCTCATGAGTTGGTGGGGCTCATCGAGAGGGCTTTAAACTAGGTTCTTCCTGACACAGCTGGTAAGTGAGTCTACCAGGGGAGGTGCCTCGCTTGACCTGCTGTTTACAAACAGAGAAGGACTGGTGAGAGATGTGGTGGTTGGAGGCCGTCTTGGGCTTAGTGGCCATGATATGATAGAGTTCTTGATTCATGGCAAACTAAGGAGAAGGGTGAGCAAAACCACTACCATGGACTTCTGGAGGGCAGGCTTTGACCTGTTCAGGACAATGGTTGAGAGAGTCCCTTGGGAGACAGTCCAGAAGGGCAAAGGGGTCTAGGAAGGCTGGGCATTCTTCAAGAAGGAAGTCTTAAAGGTGCAGGAGCAGGCTGTCCCCATGTGCTGTAAGACGAACCGGTGGGGAAGACGACTGGCCTGGCTGAACAGGGAGCTTTTGCTGGAACTCAGGAAAAAAAGGAGAGTTTACCACTTTTGGAAGAAGGGGAAGGCAACTCAAGAAGAGTACAGGTCATGCAGAGAGAAAATTAGAAAGGCAAAAGCCCAGCTAGAACTCAATCTGGCCACTGTTGTAAGAGATAATAAAAAATGTTTTTACAAATACATTAACAACAAAAAGAGAGCCAAGGAGAATCTCCCTCCTTTATTGGATGCAGGGGGGAACATTGCCACCAAGGATGAGGAGAAGGCTGAAGTACTTAATGACTTCTTTGCCTCAGTCTTTAATAGTCAGACCAGTTATCCCCAGAGTATTCAGCCCCCTGAGCTGGAAGACAGGGACAGAGAGCAGAACAAGCCCCCCATAATCCAGGAGGAAGCAGTAAAATGACCTGCTACACCACCTGGACACTCACAAATCTATGGGGCCAGATGGGATTCACCTGAGAGTACTAAGGGCGCTGGCAGAGGAGCTTGCCAAGCCACTCTCCATCATTTATCAGCAGTCCTGGTTAACAGGGGAGGTCCCAGACGACTGGGGACTTGCCAGTGTGATGCCCATCTACAAGAAGGGCCAGAAGGAGGATCTGGGGAACTACAGGCCTGTCAGCCTGACCTTGGTACTGGGGAAAATTATGGAGTGGTTCATCTTGAGTGCGCTAAAAAGGCATGTGCAGGCCAACCAGGGGATCAGGCCCAGCCAGCATGGCTTCATGAAAGGCAGGTCCTGCTTGACCAACCTGATCTCCTTCTACGACCAGGTGACCTGCCTAGTAGATGAGAGAAAGGCTGTAGATGTTATCTACCTGGACTTTAGTAAAGCTTTTGACACTGTCTCCTTTGGCAGCGTTCTCCTAGAGAAGCTGGCGACTCATGGCTTAGGCAGTTGTACTCTTCACTGGGTAAAAAAACTGGCTGGATGGCTGAGCCCAGAGAGTTGTGGTGAATGGAGTTAAATCCAGTTGGTGGCCAGTCACAAGTGGTGTTCCCCAGGGCTCAGTTTTGGGGCCAGTCTTGTTTAATTTCTTTATCAATGATCTGGATGAGGGGATTGAGTGTGCTCTCAGTAAGTTTGCAGATGACACCAAGTTGTGTGGGAGTGTTGATCTGCTTGAGGGTAGGAAGGCTCTGCAGAGGGACCTGGACAGGCTGGATTGATTGGTCGAGGTCAACTGTATGAGGTTTAACAAGGCCAAATGCCGGGTCCTGCACTTGGGTCATAACAACCCCATGCAACGCTACAGGCTTGGGGCAGAGTGGCTGGAAAGCTGCCCGGCAAAAAGGACCTGGGGGTGCTGGTTGACAGCCAGCTGAATATGAGCCAGCAGTGTGCCCAGGTGGCCAAGAAAGCCAACAGTATCCTGGCTTGTATCGGGAATAGTGTGGCCAGCACGACTAGGGAAGTGATTGTGCCCCTGTACTCAGCACTGGTGAGGCCGCACCTCGAATACTGTGTTCACTTTTGGGTCCCCCACTACAAGAGAGACATTGAGGTGCTGGAGCGTGTCCAGAGAAGGGCAACGAAGCTGGTGAAGGGTCTGGAGAACAAGTCTTATGAGGAGTGGCTGAGGGAACTGGGATTGTTTAGCCTGAAGAAGCGGAGGCCGAGGGGAGACCTTATTGCTCTCCACAACTACCTGAAAGGAGGTTGGGTAGTGAGGTGGGTGTCGGTCTCTTCTCCCAAGTAACTAGAGATAGGACAAGAGGAAATGGCCTCAGGTTGCGTCAGGAAAGGTTTAGATTGGATATTAGGAAAAATTTCTTTAATGAAAGCGGGGTCAAGCATTAGAACAGGCTGCCTAGAGAGGTGGTGGAGTCAGCATCCCTGGAGGAGTTAAAAAAAACATGTAGACGTGGCACTTCGGGACATGGTTTAGTAGGCATGGAGGTATTAGGTTGATGGTTGGACTAGATGATCTTAAAGGTCTTTTCCAACCTTAATGATTCTATGATTCTATGATTCTAATATCTAATTTAAACCTCCCCTGGCGCAACTTGAGGCCATTTCCTCTCCTCCTGTCATTTGTTACTTGGGAGAAGAGACCAACACCCATCTCACTACAACCTCCTTTCAGGTAGTTGTAGAGACCAATAAGGTGTCCCTTGAGCCTCCTTTTCTCCAGGCTAAACAACCCCAGTTCCCTCAGCTGCTCCTCATAAGACTTGTGCTCTAGACCCTTCACCAGCTTCGTTGCCCTTCTTTGGACACGCTCCAGCACCTCAATGTCTTTCTTGTAGTGAGAGGCCCAAAAGTGAACACAGTATTCGAGGTGCGGCCTCACCAGTGCAGAGGACAAAGGGACGATCACATACCTAGTCCTGCTGGCCTTTCTGATACAAGCCAGGATGCCATTGGCCTGCTTGGCCACCTGGGCACACTGCTGACTCATGTTTAGCCAGCTGTCAGCCAGCACCCCCAAGTCTTTTTCCACTAGGCAGCTTTCCAGCCACTCTTCCCCAAGCCTGTAGCATTGCATGGGGTTGTTATGACCCAAGTGCAGGACCCAGCACTTAGTCTTGTTGAACCTCATACAAAAATAATAATATTCAATAATATTTATTTTCTGGTTTTCTTTTTGCTTTAAATAAACATCTAAATGCAAATTAATTATGGAAAAACTTACTCTTACTGGGATAAATGTCTGCCTTGGCTTTATAGTTTTTGATACTTAAAAAGATTGCAGGTTTACTTATAACACCACTCCACATTTTATATGTATTAGAAAAGGATAAGTTCTCTGTTTCACTTGAGTTGACTCTAACTTTAGATATGATTAGGTTGTTCCACAAAGAACAGGGTAAGATACTGTAGTAAGAAGGTAACTGAAAGTAACTTGATAACGCAATCATCAAATAATGGAGGCCATCTGTCTTCTGGGGATGATCAATACTTTGAGTAACTGGTATTAGTCACACAGATCTCATGCACATTCTGTTATATCTTGTCTGGCAAATGTTATAGCAGAACTTGTAAATGGGGTGACATATGGAGAAGCATTTTGGGGACTGCACAGGGTCTGGCTCACCTGGCTTTGTCTCCTAGCTTGTATATACCTTTTAGGTTGCCTCATAAACCTGTCCCCCTGCATCACCATCTTGCCCTTTCCATAGAAAGAGAGAGACATGTGCCTTTGAAAAATCTTCTTCTGGAGTCTACATAAATACTTTAGCTTAGCAGAGAGCATATTCCTCCAGATGCTTCCAAAGGCACTTCTTTCCATTGACTTTGTATGAAAATTGGGTACTCTGAGAGAACCAAGTCAGCGCGCTCACAGAAATGTAAAACATAAACACATTGGCAGGTTGTTACCAGATGACAAAATTAGATACAATCTAAATTAACAGTTGATACACAAGCTGATTTATTTTAGGCAAGGTCTGGGAGAAATTATTTAAAGGTATAATATTCACTAGTCTTTTCTTGCTCTCCAGACCTTGCTTTAATTTGAAAGTTAGACTATATAAATTCATAGACTTGCAGTAATAGTACAAGGCACAGGCAGATTTAAAAGCTGAAGGGAAGTGGTAGGAAAAGATATGTAAAAATTTAAAAATCTTAACAGTCTTAATGCAGGTGATTTCAGTGCCTTTTCATTATGATTGCAAAATAATAACATCTGTTTTAGCATTTTAAGGATGAGCACAATAAAACAACATAAAGAAACCCAGTTATTACATATGTCTGTCTTGCCAAAAATATTGACTGCAAAATCTGCTGTGTAAAAGCTCAACATAAAGAGGGAACTAAGCAAGTAAACATCAAATAAAAGATTATCCTTGTTTGTAAAGAGTCTGTTCTAGTAGGAATTATAAACAGGGACCTTGACATTAAAGTGACAGGGTACATTCCTAGGAAGTTAAAAGTAAATCATCTAGTACTAGTACTTTAGCAGCTTTAAGTAAAGGATTTAGCTGGGCTAATATTTAAGATTAACCATAAACAGAAACATGTCACAATATTCTCAGCTGGTCACACTTAAGCAGTAATCAGGCTTCAAAACTTTTATTTAATAACAGATGTTTTCTAACTGGCACAATCATCTATTCTCTACTTTCCTTTTGAGCACAAGTTACTTTAGAGCTGAGATTTACAAACAATAGTAAATACTGAAATTATTTTAATTCAGATAAACATTTAACTTCTAGGTGTTTACTCAAGCTGAAATCTACTCTGAAATAGGACAATTTTGCAAAACATGACCACTCCCTCTTAATTTCTTAACTTTTACAAAAATCCTTTGCCACAGACTGCCTCCCATTCTCATGCTTATCAGTACAACAGTGATGCTATATCTTGGTTGTGTCTCCAATAGTTGAGAAATAAGAAGCATTTGACTTTAAATTTCCTGATGATTCAAAAAGAAAGGGTTATGCACCTTTTTGGAAACCAGTAGTGACATGTAATTTTGTAAAGCAATTACTCACTTTTACTTAATGAAATTAGACCCCTAAAGGAACTGGACAGAAGAAGTGACTTTCTTAATGTTTACATTGAAAAGCTTTAGACATTTTTTTTTAGGTGACAAATTTCTCTTTCTGCAATGAATCTTCCAAATACCAACCTTGAATCTGAACTTCTTGAAAATGTTTCAAGTTATACTCACCTGTCTTTCAAAACAAATTATTATTTTTCAGGAAAAAAAAAAGGGAAAATATCAAAATAATTACATTTTACTTTTCTACCTTTCCTTTTTTCCTCTCTTTCCCATCAAGCTATTTGTCGCATTAGGCTTAAAATTACTAAAAGATTAATTACAAGAAATGGTCCATGCTCTTCTTGTAAACAGAGTCCTTAAAATAACAGCCTAGTGTCCTACTTTCTCACTGCCCCCATGTACATTTTCATTATCTTTTTTTTTCCAGAGGTAAATTTTAATATTTCTCTGTCCCTACAGAGAAATTCCCTACATAGGAGTCGGATAATGGCAGAGAGAAGACTCAGAATAGGGTATGTCTGAAAAGACCATTAAGCTTACTAACACAGCTGATTCTATCTAGTAACTAAATAATTCTGTTCTGTAATATTTCAAGGTGAGAACCCAAGTTTGCTCATAATGGAAGAACTGTAGAACACAGACCTGTCACCTAAAACCTCACTGTCATTGTATCAGATTATAAGTAACAAGAGAAAAAAAACAACCAACCAACTAAACCAAAAAATAAGCTAAACCAAAACAGAAACCAAAGCAAACAGATGGGGAGATAGACTGCACCCTTCAAACTGGTCAGTGTGAAAAACTATGTGCCTAAATACTTCTGATAGGCCATTTTTTACAATACTTTATGAAGCTTCCTTTAGTATCATCAGCAATTAATATTTTCAGGGAACAGAGACAGTGCTGTGCTCTGATTTGTAAAAACAAAAAACATTTTGCTTTTAAAAAGACTTAAAAATGTGTTCTGGATAATGGATTTAAATGAAATAACTTTTCAAAAATCCATTTACAATATTTATGAAGCTTTGCTCTTCCCCCTCCCCCCCCCCCCCCGGTGGGATATCCACTATTGTAATTTATAAGTCACTTTTACTTACTTTTGCTTCTTCCTTATTTCAAATTCAACATATGACTTGATTTGGTTTTAATACTTTCATTCCAGCACTTTGGTGTTGAACTTTTTAGAGCAAGACAGATCTCTCTGTTACTCTGTCCTACATTTGACTTCAAGTCTAATTTCTAATTAAAATTAAGTGTTTCAGTTTAATATACTACAACATATAGAAATTTTTAACTCTACAGCCAATTTAGTGCTTACATATGAGTATTTCTGAGATCTAGTGAAAGTGCAGTCTTGCAGTGGGTTATCTTTCATGCAGAAAAATTGACCCAACTGTGGTACCTCTAAGGGCTGTGGATGTATAGTCTTAAATAGCCTGAAAATTAAACACATTAGAATAATACTTTGAATGTAATAACTGTGGTAAGGATTTCTGGATCCATTTATTTGGAAAAGTAATATGCATTCTTAGAAAGTGTTGTTTTCAGATAGAAACGGTATGAAAATTTATGTGCAGTGACTTTTCCACAGATCAGGACATGTTAGCTAAGGAATGACTGTCTTTCAGATATGGGTGAGGATCAGCTGATTCCCAAGTTACTGTTTTCATCTTGGCTTTCTGCTGTTTGGAACAAGTAATTTTGAAAAATTGCTAGGTAGCTATTTTTAATTGTAATATTGAAGTGGAATGTCTATTGGACTGAACTATTTGTGTTTCCCATCTCTGATGCTTCCTCACAAAGACTCAGCATGAAAGTCATCGAGCCATGACAAAACTGTAGTATTTCTAATTATGTACAGAAGCACTTCATGTGCACCCAGAAAATGTGAATCTCAAAATGAAGTGTCTGAGGAGTTAAGATACAACAGCGCAGGGGTTTTGAAAGTTGCAAGTTTGGAAACAGATACCTAAAATTCACCTTAATCCCAGTTATGCTTAACAGCATTAGCCTTCTTAAGCCTTGTTCCTCCCGCTCAAGACTAATTTGAGTACTAGGGGAAGTAACAGCTTTAAGACTTTTCAGAAGAGACCACATGGCAAAGAGCAATCCCAAAAGTAGTAAACTTGTAGCTGTTGGAAATAAAACCCAGTGTGTATGAACTGTTATACTACAGATCACTTTAAAGCTTGTAGGTAACGTACAAATTACAGTATGAAACCCTAAGAGTGATTTGAATTCTAAGGATCCCATAAGCAATTCTGTCAAATTTAATTTCAGCTTTTGGAGCCTGTGTCTTGTTAACTGCTGTTAACTGCTTTAAATAATTATATAACTGGATTCTAATATCTGAGATGTAGACCATCTCCAGTCATAACACTTCCAAATGCTATATTAGAATTTAAAAAAGAAAAGAATTTTGCAAAAAAAGCTGATTTTAAAGTGAAACTATATTTCTTCTATCTCATGCAATGAGAAGAGGAAAGCAGTATGATATACAAACTGTTCACTAAAAAAATGACTTTTTAATATAATCACATTTTTCTTTAGGTTGAATTTATCAGATATTCAGGTGGAAAAAGTGAAAAAGAATTTCACTTTAGTTATAGTTTCTTCTGATCTTTTTGATAAAACACTTTGAAATGAAATTTTAGTTATAGTTTATACTGGGTATTATGCTAAAAATTAGGATTATCATACTAGATTTTTTTTTCTTTATTTTTTTCCTTTGGGTAAGGACAATTTCAAGTCAGGTGACAGTCTAATACCAATGAGAAGGAATTTTTTTGTGGATTTTTGGCATCACAAGGTTGTCTTGCTCTATGGAAAAACAATACCTTAATGCTTTTGTGTCATCTAAGATACGTGACTTATTTTTAATCTTATTTGTGTAAGAAAAACTCCTGAAGACTTTATTCTTGTGCAGGGGTCAATTCACTGAAGCAAACAAGTTAATGAGATTAATATTGCTGTGGGATCAAAACTGAGTTCTATAAACTATATATTACCTCTATTAAATTACTTCAATGCCAGAGTTAATAACCTACTAGGCTTCCTGGACTCTTGTCTTCTTTTTGCCAAAATTATGAAGTGATTTGTGACTTACTAAATAAATAGATAAATACGTAAGGAAGAATTTCAAAGTAATGATTCAGTAATTAAAAAATCTCAATAAAATATGTGCCAGTAACATGGCAATTTTTACAAATAGATTTGATTAATGTTTAATGCTCTTTATTTTGTTTTCATTGCTATGTTTCATACCCAATAGCTTCAACCATTTCCACCCCAGCACCAGACCTCTCACCTAGTAATGGTCCTGAGATGCAAATTAGAAAAAAATAATAATGTTTTGCTATTGTTGCTAACTATCAATTGGGAATAAAGGAGTACTGATGAACTGGCCTGTTGTTTCCTCAGGAGGTGAGGAATCTTGAATTCCTGTGTTCATTAAGAGATATGCATGTGGAATCTTTTTTTTTCTCTTTTCTTCATTTACCTCCACCTCCCTGTGAATCATTCTCTCCCTGTATTTCCTGCTCCACCCTGCAATATAGTTTTACAGCACCTTGTGAAAATTAATACAACACAGAAGATATGGTCCTTATTTCACCACCACCACCATCTTTATCATGTTCTCCTAAGTTTTCTTAATAACTTGATGATCAAAATTGATAAGTGGCCATCCACTGAGTCTCAGAACAGGTTGATAGTTGTATGTGAAACTTGCTTAATAGTTGAAGCCAGCTTTTATGAGTAAAATGCTCAATATTGTTTCTAAAATAAATGAAAATGTCACCTTAATCTTATTCCTAACCCTGGAAAAGGATGTAAACAGACTCTGAAAGTTGTGAAGCTTCTGATGTGAGATGGTTACCAAACCGCTGCAGAAATTCCATTCAAGGAGTTGCAGGTTTTCCTCTATCATCTAACAATGCTACAAATGTTTTCAAGCTACAAACTGCTTTCTTCCATTAATGAAAGCTTTACATGTTTCCACTGCTCTGTATTTTAAGGAATGAAGTTAAGTGGAGAGAAACAAAGAATGCAGAATACAGGAACACGTGGTAATAACTGAATTCCAGTTCTGTGTCCATTTATATAATTATTTACCTTTTTAATCAGCATAAAATAAAGATAAAAGTAATTGCCTACAATCTGAGATTCTGAAAGACACATGCTCCACTTCCAGGTGTATAGTTTCTTGTCATGTTTTAACAGAATCAGTAAAGTTTCCCCCCGCCCCCCGGCTGCTTTCCCAAACATGCTCACAGCTATTTAGAAGCCTTTTTCTCGTAATGTGTAGCTTGCACAAAGCAGTAAATGCTGCTCTACTATGAATATGCAAATTGCAAGTGACAGTACCAGTACATCCTAAGAACCATCCAGGAGTTCTAGATCTTGCAGATGTCCTAATTTTGCCAGCTGATTAAAAATACTCCCTAACAACAGCAGCTAATTATTGATTGGCAGATGCTTCTATCCTCACTCCATAAAGAGTTTATGAAAAACAAGACACTCTAAACTTTGAAACAAGACACTTTGAAAAACAAGACACTCTAAAGTATTTGGTTGCAAATCTTACAAACTCAGCTACTATTCCTAAAATGTGTGGATATGTTCAAAACTTATGACTATAAAATTAATTGGGGGGAGGGGGGATTTAGTGTCTGCAGGATACAGACCACATTTGCATAGTATAGACCTGACCTCACTACTAGATTTGCTAAAGTTAGTAGCCTAAATTGATCTACATGATCACATTGTTCCTACTTATTGCCCTGTCTTTGCCTACCTGGTATTTCTTACCCTGTAAATCCTTTGAGTCAATGACAGCCTTTTTGATTTTTTAATTTTACAACATATAGCATAATTGGTGTTTTGTTTCATGAGTTAGTTAGAATGAAATTATACAAATTAAAGAACTAATAGCATTACTGACACAGTATGTCTGGGGATGTACCTGCATCTGTGAGTTATAGTTCATTAAATCCTATTCATCATCTTAAGGATTTCCAATGATGTCTTTTTGCAGACTAACCTGCAAATAAAGGGACATGACCAGAGCTTATACATAATGATAAAGTCATCTTGTGCGCATTTTCTGCATTTTTAAAGAAAATTTTTAAATGTCTTTAAAAAGTTATAAAAAAATTTTTAGAGGATGTAGATTCACATCAAACTAGTAGTTTTCTTTGATATTTTCTCAAGACATTTCAGAAATGTCCATTGCTATAGTGTCCTGAATTTGTGTGTTTTGCAATTCCATTCCCATATCATAAAAGGAGGTTGTTTTGTAAAATGTCCAAACAGATATTAGTGCCGAGTGTTTTACAAACAAAATTGTGTAAACATTGAATGCTCTCAAATGCCTGAAGATCAGCTAAGACAGGGAAAATATTTTCAATTATCAAGATCACTGGAAACTGAAAAGCTATACTATCTAAACTCTCTCAGCCTAGGCATTGCTTATTTCTTATTGTAGGAATAATATTAAAGCTGGTTTAAAAAAATTGGCTTGAACATTATTTGAAATTGAATTTTAAATTGAAACCACCCCATTTTAGACGGGGTGGTTTCTTGTTTTAAAAAATGGGTTTCACCTTTATTTTAGATACATACATGTTCTAAACATAGAAACATTCCACCTTTTAACATTTACAATGCAATTTTTCATTATAAAATTTTAATTCTACACCAAGTTTAAAATCTTGGCATTCCTCATAGAGCAGATATTTCAAGTGTATTTTAATGAATCACTTTTAATATGTTTAAAGAGAAACAGGATGTTAGAGGAAACACTCTTACCGTAAAGTGCCATACAGTCCAAAACACCCTTAGAGTATTCTTCTTATCAGATTTGACTATTTGTTCTTCCTATTTATTCATTCATTTGACCTTACAGATGGCTGATATTCATTATTATATTATGTATTATTGTTATTATCTTATTATTGTATTATTATTTCTATTATTATATATAAATAATAGAAATAGAAAAATAATAGAATATAATAGAATAACAGAGTAGAAGTATAGAAAATTATTTATATTATTAGAAATAATAATAATAGATAAATAGAAAAATATCTGTAAGTAATAGAAATATCTGAAATCCATGTGCTAGAATGTTGTTTACAAACAGGAGTATATTGTCTGTTATTTATAGGGATCAAATATAAGGAAAAAACCTACTAAAATTTAGAAATAGTACTGTATACTGCATTGTATAATGCAGTACCCAATAATAAAACACAGTCTAATACCTACAACAAAATAATTCAATACTACTTTCAGAATATACAACTTGCCTTTTCTAATATCTTCTACCTTGAACACTTGCTGCAATTCTCTAAAATGTTCAGAAAGCAAAATGTGTCTTCCTTTTTATTGTAATTTCTATTCTCAATCTGTTTCCCTAAGGAAGAAATTCTCAAACTATTTTGTTTTTGACATTAATTCAGATAAATTACTTCTGTGATGCTTCTGCTCCCGTGGTTATTTGTTCAGCAAATCAGCTTTATTTTAAATCATTTTTTTGTATTTCATGATCAAGTTCCACAATTTTTTTTACTGAATTAACTAAACCGATCAAGATTAATTGTGTTGTTATTCAGATTTTTCTAAGGATAACTAAATTATGTGTTTAATTTAAAGAGATTAAGACAGTGAGTCAAACTACTATCAACAAAGAATTGTTACATTTGAGAGTCCAAGTTCTTTAATTGTAAAGGCTTGTAAAATCTCAGAGATTGATCTGGGCTTTAGATATTCCTAAAAGACCCTGCTAACTACTTTCTATATGAAATTCACATATGCAGGTATCCAGTTTTTACAGGAGGTAAACAAAGTAATCACTTGTAAGGATAAATGAAGTTGGATCCTACTGTTAGGGAACTCTCAGGTCTGATGGTTCCTTATATGCTATATTTATGCTGCTGTTTTACAAGTAATATAAGAAAATAAGATGTAATTGGTAGTGGATGTCTGTTCTAGATCACTCTGAAGATATCTAAGCTTAGGTGTTGTATGTGGGTATCTGCATACTTCTGTAGAGACATTCAGTGCAATTCAGTTATCTACAACTCACTTGATAGGTTGGTCTCAAATGATCACTATCATATGAGATCTTCCGGAATATCTGCCCAAGCCTCCATCTACTGCTTCAGCATTTTGCAGGTCTCCCACTTGCCCGGTGTCATATCTAACAGTACCATGTCATCGTGGTTTAACCCCAGCGGGTAACTAAGCACCACACAGCCTCTTGCTCATTCCCCTCACAGTGGGATAGAGGAGAGAATCAGAAAAGTAAAAGTGAGAAAACTTGTGGGCTGAGATAAAGACAGTTTAATAGGTAAAGCAAAAGCTGCGCACACAAGCAAAGCAAAACAAGGAATTAATTAACTACTTCCCATCGGCAGGCAGGTGTTCAGCCATCTCCAGGAAAGCAGCACATGTAACAGTTACTTGGGAAGACAAACGCTGCCATCACTCCGAATGTCCCCCTTTTCCTTCTTCTTCCCCCACCTTTATATGTTGAACATGATGTCATATGGTATGGAATATCCCTTTGGGCAGCTGGGGTCAGCTGTCCTGGCTGTGTCCCCTCCCAACTTCTCATGCAGCCCCAGCCTACTCGCTGGTAGGGCGGTGTGAGAAGCAGAAAAGGCCTTGACCCTGTGTAAGCACTGCTCAGCAGTAACTAGAACATCCCTGTGTTATCAACACTGTTTTCATCACAAGTCCAAAACATAGCCCCATAGTAGCTACTCTTAAGAAAATTAACTCTACTCCGCCAAAACCAGCACACATGTACATGTTTTAGATATCCTAGGAGAGCTCAGATGGCACAAGACACCTACTAGGAGTCAACTGATTTAAGGCCATCATTTCAGTCACTGGGTCATGGAGAACTATTTGCATGCCTGAACTCTATTGGGGCATTCACCTGACAAAAGTTTTCTAATGTGGTTGAGGCAGTGTGGAAAATCCCATCTGGCCTTCAGCTGCCACTCCAAGAGGCTGCAGAGGTTGCAGATATCCTATAAGTCCTGTGCCATATCTGTTTTCCCTGTGCAGATATGCATACAGGTAAACTAAGACGTTTCAAATGGGATTAGGTACCTGTGTGTAAGCAACATAATCCTTTCTTTCTGCCTTATGGCATTCCAAATTTTCCTTAGTCTCCACTGACTTCTTTGACTGCCAGGGATTTTAGGCATGTTCTGTCCCCACAAACATGTAAATGGAGATCTTAAAAACATTGATTGAATCTTACCCTTGCCTATCAGTGGAGTGAAAATGCTGTATTCCTGTCTGTTTGGTCTTCAGCATTGCTTTTCAAGATGGCATTATACTTAGTCTTTTGGTTGCAGTCATCTCTTTGGAACTCCAGGTCACAGACCCAGACTAACCAAGATGATTAATCAGTTTCTGTATTTCTGTACTCTACGTCAGTCAATATAGAAGGGAGTTTGTACTCATGAGAACAACTATGCTAGGATTAGTTTGGGATGGCCAAATATATATAAAGTAGCTCTCATATACAAGGTAGTTGATTGTCAAATCAGTTTACTTACTGTCCATAAAAACAGAACATTGCCCACTTAATGACCCAAGAAGTCAGCATGAAAAGAATAATAAACTGTCCTCTTAAAATAATAACATTAGCAATAGCAATATTAATATTTATTACCAAAAAGCTCTAAGTAATCTTTTGCCATCTTTAACAATAAAATTGTCTCATCAGCAGTTGACACAGCTACATCCTTGCAGAATATAATCGATCTCCAATTGAAGTAATGACATAATTTTTTCCCAGTGTATGGAATATATAACCAATCTGTTTGGAAATCAATGGTTTGTGAGGAATACCTGTACATTAGTAAAGACAAGGATGCAGTCAAAATGAGAATATGGACATTGAACTGACCCATTTCACCTGGCTTGTATAGCTGTCTGATTGTATATTGAGAGAATGCATTGGGTTTTTCTATTCCCATGTAAGATTACTTCTAGTAGTGTTGAATTCTAATTATAAAGGATATGGATCCTCAGGATCTTAATTAATTGGACCCTGTGTATCTCTTTTTAAGAAAATGAAAAGAAATGGCAACACAGAAAATTTCTCCATGTGTACATTAGAAAAAGTAGAGGACAGCACGGTGGTGGCCTTTAACAGAGATCAGTGATTTCCAGTAAGACACCATAAGAATGAAGCCAACTGTGTATAGAAAAGTTTAGCTTGTCAGTTGTGTTTGTTCTGGTGACAGGATGTATTCTATTTTTCTCAAGCAGACTGGGTCTTAAGAGTTTTCTGTCCAGAGTGAGGCTGCAACCTAAATTGAGAAGTAGATGCTGTAGCAAATATAAAATCTATCAGTGGATCAGTGTTTTACAAGCCAAATGGAAGTACTACTTTTCCACAGTTAGTCTCTCTTGACAGTACTTTTACCCACATATATATTAAAAAAAAAAAAAAAAAAAAAAAAAGTAAAAAAAACCCTTTGATATGCTGTAAATATCAGTTGGTAATCAGATTCAAATACCATCAATAATACAAGATCAGAGGCTTGCCAATCCCCAGCAAGATTACAAACAGATCAATACTAGAATTATTTGAGTTTCATCCTCAGTAATTCATGTGCAAGTTTTACTGAATAGTAGAAGCATTATATAGCTTGGACCAAGCACAAGTGAACTATCAGCCATGCTGATAATTCTGTTGTGAAGGGTTATTTTGCCCATCTTAACCCATATTGATCAAAGTTGCTCACTGAGGAAAATGTAACTCTGGAAGAGGACTTTAGGATTGTCATTCCTAAACACAACCCTCAAAAAAACTAACTTGATTTTTTAAAATTTATTAGAGACAGGAAAATTCTATTAGGCTGTGAAAAGTATTTCAATAATCAGTTACCTCATTAAATTAAATTATGTTGACATTAATTTCCAGGTGTCAGGCTCCAAACTTTTTATATTGAGTGAAATGTTATAAACTTTACATTTACTGCAGTGTCAAACTATACATATATCTGTTACACCTGGAATACTTAGTATGTTTTATATCTACAGCCTACATTATCTTGCTTGTATTCATAATAATTTCCATTGTTAACCTGAAAATCTAACAATTCTACTCACCACATAGGCAGTTTATACAGTGTTTAAATCACTTCTTAGTCTTCTCTTAATAAACTAAATAGATTGAATGTCCATCACAACACTGAAATTATTTTCCCTTAATCATTTTCATGATTCCATGTTGAATCCCTTCCAATAATTTAAGTATTTCAGCTACTCTTTTTTTCAGGGAACACTGAAAATGGATACTGCATTAAGGTAGTGTGAATAGTGGAATGCAGCTAAGGGTCAATTGCTGGAAATCAAGCACTGTTACCAGTATCAACTACAGAGGTGATACAAAGTCCATTTTTCTTTCTTTTTTTGTTTGTTTAAGTTTTGCTTAGCCTTTCTGACCACAACATTGAAGCAGGGTCTTATCCTTAGCAAATTAATCACCACGGTCACCAAGTTTTTCAGGGCAAAGCAGTATGTAAGGGATGAGTGCCCTATACTATTAAGTATGTCTTTCTTTTTAGGATATAACCTTATATTTGTCTTTATGAAAAGACAGACTCCTTCGCAGAACTCAGTTTACCAAGAGCTCCAGTACTTCAGGTAAAAGTATTTTTTCCCAAGTCATTGGTAACATAGTTTAGGAACAAAAAGTGGATTTTGTCAGTAAAAGTTTCTGAAAACAGAACTGCTTGATGATAATTCCCTGTTAATAATATAATATGCATTTTGATTTTGTATTGTTTAAATTTCTTCAGCAAAGAGTTTGCCTTGAAAATAGAACTCAGTAACAATAATGGTAACATGACTGATAAGTTTTGCCTCTATTTCTTTGCAGTATATTGACATTAAGTCCCTGTTTAATGTCATTTGTTCATCACCAACAGATCATAATGAATATTTTCCTCCTTTGGTATATAACTTTACTACTCCTGGTAATGATAAATAGGACAGAGGTGAGTTTACCTTCCACTGAAATAATTGCCAATAGTCTTGGATAGAGATAAGTCAGGAAAGGGGACGCAACTGGTGCACCTTACTCATGGAATTAAATTGGCTGTCAAATTTGGGGCTTAGGGAGTAGTATTCCCTTAATCTTATTGGCAAAGAAAGTTTTTGGTTTTTTTTTTTTCATCTTTCCTTTATGGCACAGTGCATTTTCCAGGTATTTCACTTAGAAATTGATTTTAAATGTAGAAACCTAGGACACTGGTGATGCTTCTGTCCTCTTAGATTTACATTGTTTTAATTTTGAAAATTTTTTTTAATACAGACCTTGTTACTGAGAGTCAGGAAGTACCTTATAGTTTTCCCTGTGATGGTATGTGAAGTAGATGCTCCGTGGAGTTTTTTGAACAAAGTATCTTTTAAGTAGTTATAGAGACAGTACTGCTGAAAGTAATGCCAATATGGGAACTTTACTGCACCATTATATTTCAAAAATAATGGCAAAGCCCTGATATTTCTGACTTACTTTCCTGGAAATTTAAATTAAAAACAAGATCATAGTTATTGTTTGTTGCTTCTATCAAACAGGAATACTCTGAAAAGCTAACAAAACCATTTATTGAAGAAATTTAGCCAGAAGAACTTGAAAGCAGAGGGTTCAAAATTTATATCACTCACAGTTGTCAAAATTCTCATGTTGTTTCCTGAGGGAGTACATAAGTACTTGTACTGAAGTAGCTTGTAGAAATTATCTGTAAATCTCACAGGAAAAATAACCAGTAAATTGAGGGTACTCAGAAATCCCACAAACAGTGGAAAAATTGCTGATAAAAAAAAAAAATTGTCTTAGTGATTACTGAGTAACAAACATAAATCAAGTTAAACTTTACAAAGTAAATTTAAATAAACAAAGTATCAAAAGTTCTTTGATAAAAAAGAAAACAAAGGCAGACATATGGATAGAGATTGTAGCTAGGATATGACCCAGAATAAAATTAATATTTTGCTGCAGTTCTCAGTAAGAATGGAGCAAAAGCAAAGCAGATAATAAGAATAAATTTGCAGGGGAAAAAAAATCACCTCAGGGGAATTAGAACTGAAACCTAAGAGTTTAATGAACAACGTTTAGGATTGCTGTATTATCTCCCTCTCAGAACATGAAACAACTTGTGTATAACATCACCAACCCAGTGACAAAGGCTTTTAATTAAAAGTATCAGTTCATGGTAGATACTATTTCACTGGAAAAGTAGTAAATATTGTACTTATCTGAAGAAGAGGAATAAAAATTATTAACTTGACCTAGATATCATAAAATGCCAATTTTAAGGAAAACAGCAATTAAAGATATAGGGACATGAAAAATAATATTAAATAGTTTTTCCAAAGGTAATTTCTACTAGAGTAATCTCATATCTTTCTTTAGTCAAGAGAATTGTGGTATATCTAATCTACCTAGATTTTAATAAAACATTTTAGTTTAGCACCTCATGGGAAATTATTAGTGAAGCTGAAGAAGATGAGACATAGAACTGTAAATTGTGTAACTGGATAAAGGAGAGACGGCAACAAAATTGTTCTGAAAGAGGACTATGAGACTTGCTAGAATTTGTTTACAGAGTTCCTTAAGAATTTGTCTTTGATCATTTTAGGGTGACTGATATTAGTGACTGACTCAAAACAAGTAAGAGTTTGCTAATTAAATATTCTAATTATATGGTGATGTGAGATGCTATTAATGCAGAAGATTAAAATAGCATATGGAAAGATTTGGATGACCTTGAAAGCTTGAGTAATAGTTTGACATTAAAAGGTATATGTGCAAGTTCATATAAAGGGTAATTTGTAGCTCTTATATGCTTACCATACACATTATGCATACCACCACTTTTGTGTAGATCTAGTCACTCATGTATGTTATGAAGATGAATTATGAATGAATAGAAGGGGATTGGAAAGAGGCCACTAAAGCTGTCTGTGAAAATGGGAACCCACTGTATGAAAAGTGACGGAAAAACTTGGTGAATGAGGTGACACTTTTGGAAAGATACCAGTTTTGTATACCCTACCAAACACTAATTCAAAACCAAAACAAGAAAAATCCCAAGTCAAAGCCTATTAAATCCACAGGATAAAATTCATAGCAAAATAAAAATAGTATAAATAATTATACAAACATAGTATTTCTAGGAAGAAATGAAATAGATTTAGTGTTATTGTAGGTTGACCTTCTAGGAGAAAAGGACAAAAAAATTAGTTACTTTTAAGATGCTTCTTTCTCTGTTTCTGGAGGTCATATATTAAAAATAAGTTGATGAATGATTTCCATTCCAGTCCTTTGTTTCTAAAATATCTTGTCATATGAAGCAGAATACTTACGTACATGTAAGAATTGTGTCAGAGCTATGACATATCAGTCATGTAATCTGATTAAAACTGTAGAAATTTGATAACTTATGTTTTCAATGAATCAGTATTGATTTACATTTTCCTTGTTATCTGTTTTGAATCCTTTAGTCTTTGAGCCCTGCATGAAATCCTCCACTGTATTCCTGGGATCACAGCTAGTTTATGGACATATAATTATATGGCTCATCCTGCTTGCCTTTTTGAAGTATTGACCCATTAGCTTTCTTCCAGTCCTCTGGAGCTTCCCTAGTGTTCCAAGACTTATTGAAAAATCAATGTCAATTGTCTAGAGAGCTCTCCAGCCAGGTCTTTTAAAATTATTGAATGCAAGACTGATTTAAAAATACCTAGTTTTAGTAGCTGCCGCTTAACAACCTCCAGAGTTACTATGCGAGTAGGAGGTATTTCATCATCATCGTCTGATATGACTATACCATCTTGACTTTTTCTAAATACAAAGACTTCAGAAATCATGACTATATTTCTGCTTTTTCTGCATTATTATTGGCATAGTTGTATGGTTTTCTTATATTAATAGATAAATATCAGTGCTAGGATTTCTTTTGCAGTTGCTGTTTTATTGTGGAGAGTTCCCAGTTTCTGGTTTATACTTATTGTTATCAAATCCAATTTTATATGAATCTTAGTAATTAAAGTACTTATTTGTGTATGAATTTTTATAAAATTATTAAATTCTCTAAATTTAGAATGTTTAGCAAAAAACCACAGAGCAACTTGTCTCAACTGCAGTGCTGTTGTTTTAGAATATTGTGGAAAAAGCATTTTCTTACATTTGTTTTGGTTTTGTGTTCAGGGAATAATATCTTCACAACCCCAGTCTTATGAAAATGTTCCTTCCCCTTTTGTGTCTATTTTAGTCAGGTAAGTTTAACTTCCCTGAGGTATTCCTTTAGATTAAGCATTTCTCAGTTCTCTTTCCTGTACCTAAGGAAAGTTTCCTTTTCTTCCTCCCCAACAGATCTCCCATATTGGGCAAGTAGCCCCTTTTCAGAAACTTATATAGGCCTCTTAATTCTTTAGGATAATTTTAATAATGCCAGCTGCTTTCCTGAGACACCTGCTACAGCAGAATTATTTTTAATATTTAGAAGTATCTTACTCATGGATTCTTAAGGGAATGTTCCTATACTCTTCTTTTCACAGACACTCTATGAAAGATTAATTTGAACAAGCCTTCATTATTAATGTGCATTTGGAAGCTGATTCATCTCATCCTAAAGCAAACATTTAAAAGAGGTCAGATTACTTACGCCTGGAGAGTGTCCATTTCTTTCTACTGCCTCTGAGAGTAGCCTCAGATGGACACTTACACAGCTAAAACAGGTGAAACTTACCCTGTTTCCTGACCACTTTCCTCACTGACAGTGTTGCCATTGCATAGCTTTTCAAGAGCGGTTTTAAGTCTTGTTCTAACATAGCCCTATTCCAGTCAAAATTGTCTCCTCATAATTTTTTTTCTATTGTCAGCATGTCTTGTGCCTTGTGTCTTGAACCTGGAGAGAAAGAGGTGTCTTCAGGGAGTCATCTCACCTTTTCCAGGCAACTATTTTGGATGAAATGAATTACTGCCCTGAAGAGTATAATTCATCCTTCTTAATTTTAGGATGTCAAACACAAATATCTATATGCAAATTAAGTGCCCTCAACTACCATCACAGTCAGAGGAGAAACAATTATGGCATGTTTCTGTTGACTATTTCAGATCATAGAGTCACAGAATCATTTAGTTTGGAAAATACTCTTAAGATCATCGAGTCCAACCGTTAACCTAACACTACCTAAGTCCACCACTATACCATGTCCCTAAGTGCCACGTCAATATGTCTTTTAAATACCTCCAGGGATGGTGACTCAACCACTTCCCTGGGCAGCCTGTTCCAATGCTTGACAACCCTTTCGGTGAAGAAATTTTTCCTAATATCCAATCTGAACCTCCCCTAGCGCAACTTGAGGCCATTTCCTCTTGTCCTATCACTTGTTACCTGGGAGAAGAGACCGACACCCACCTCACTACAACCTCCTTTCAGGTAGTTGTAGAGAGTGATAAGGTCTCCCCTGAGCCTCCGCTTCTCCAGGCTAAACACCCCCAGTTGCCTCAGCTGCTCCTCAGAAGACTTGTGCTCTCGACTCTTCATCAGCTCTTGTGTATTTTAAAATGAGATTAAACACATTTTAAAGGCCTATTTCTTTTCAGTGACTATTGTTATAACCTATACTGAGCAGCTCTTTGACCTGTGATGTTGATGAACATGTTGCAGACGTTGGTCAGAGAAATCCTATCTAAAATGATTCTTTTTGTCTTGAAGAGCCAAGTGGCTAATTTGGGCTTAAAACCCAACATTTCAGATATTTCATTAAACTGAGGTGAACTCCATTGAGTGTGGATATGTGCTGTTTGGACTGTTACTAATGAGGGAGATACAGACACCACATTCTCTTGGCTAATATGTATGTAAATGCTATGGTGGAGATGTAGCTTAATTAATTCCTGGCTGGCATTGACATCCTGTTTACATTTTGTCTCTGATCCTGTTTACCTCCACTTTTATAAAACTGTTCCTCTTGGAATACCAGCACACTGACTATTTTGTTATCCTGTTTGCATATAAATAATGTAGTCCAGTTGTGGCCAGTCACACATAGTTTTTAATACTGAAGTCATCCCATTTTCATCTGTCAAGGTTATGTCCAATATGAAATTCTTTTGAGTTGAATACAAGAATCTAAGTTAGGAAATTTTAGCATACATTATGCCAAGCACATTTGAGTACTGACAGCTCAAAACTGGCACATATGCCACTTAGGCACCTTGATAATGCAGTTTCTTGGGGATAATTTTTTTTAACTTGACTGTTTTAAATTCTTTTTTTTTTCTTTTTTTTTTTTCCTGCGGGTATTTTATTTTCCAAGCCGATTAAGAAAATTAAACTTTTTTTTCTTTCCCAAAATCCTGAAGACATACAGGTTTTATTAAGTTGTTTAAAGCATTTATCTACAAATCAAAATAACTGTAAAACAGCTTTTCCAAAATAAACTGTGATAAACCAATAAGTTATTTAAGTTTGCTCAAATTTATCACAGAATAAACTGAAAAGTTCACAAAATAATTCCTGAGTTCAGGAATGTCAAGAGTAAGAAAATAGCTCTGAATTAATTATTGGTTTAGATTTATAATTTTATTAGCTTGACCATTAATAGCCCATGATTTCTTCTTTCATTGTTCATTAATTTCTATTTTACTTTTTGTTCCCTACAGTTTGAGAAATTTGTTACAATAGTAAGACCATATTTAGCATGGGTTCTTCAATTAGCTTATAGTTATTGCTGTCTGGCTTAAATTATTTTGGTGATTTTTAATCAGGAGGGAAACAGTTTCTCCTTCAGTTTTCAAAAGGTTTTAGCAATTGTCTCGTTCTCTTTTCTCCATATATTGCAATATAGTTACATCATAATTAGAATCTAGTTTTTGCCTACTACATAACATTCTATCAGCATGTAAGATTTTTGTGTTTTTCCCAACAGTATCTGAAGGTTTAATATAAACTTTACAAGTAATACCGCAATCCAATACATTTATAATTTAACATTCCTACTTATTTTCACGAAAAGGTGACAAAACAAGATTAGTAATATAAATGACATAATTTGTTTAAGACTACTTTATTGTTCTCTAGTTTTGATGCCCATAACAGAGATTAGATCATTTTATGATTTGTTAGAACATCAGTAACCATTGTTGATTTTCAGATTAGAATGAAATTAGATTAACATTTCTTAATATTGCCATGTTGTGTTTTTTCCCCTAGAAAATCATACTTAAGTTATTAAAACTCACTGAATTACTAAAGCAAAATCATTAAGCAATAGTAACATCCTTTATGACTAGAAACAAAGAAGCTCTCTTGTAGTATTCTTGATAGCATTTTTTTCTTAATTATAATCCCAGTCTCTGTCCTGGCAAACTAAAAACCAGATACATATTAAAAGAATTATGTTGGGAAAACTTCTAAACACACATTTCTCAGACATCCCACCTTTTTTTCCAGAAGAATTTTAGAAGTTTTGTTTTAAAGACTTGGATGATAAAACACCCATCACTGTATTTGTTATCACTATTTCACTGGAATCATCAATTAATTTCATTTTCAATAATGTCTATCTTAATAACATTAAATTCATAGTAACTTTAAAACCATTGTATCAAAATCCTTTATGTCAGAAGAACTTACACTAACCTCTGCACAAACTGATATAAATTCCTTAATTTAAATAAAGGAGTCTGATAAACCAGTACATTTTAAGGCTTCATATTGCTTCATTAGACAATTAATAAAAGAAGAAAATGCTTTCAGCTTTCAAACTCCAGCACTATCTTTGCTATGTCAACCAAAAAAGTTCATAATTAACAAGGCCCAAGAATCTTTCTCATTTCTACCTGCAGTGTCATAGCTGCTGCCAATAATTGGTCAATAGCAAAATTATAATTTAATAGGTGTTTATCAGAAAATATGAAATAAGTACTATTATTTTTGACAAGAGCTATTGATGTTTTTCCCTTTGAGTACTGACTACTTCCCAAGCTAGACTATAATGAATGATTTAAAAAGACTTATCCTGCACACGTGTCCATCAGGTTCTAACAACGAACCTTATCATGAATTAGCCTGTATGCTCCTTTCTACAAGTACTCTTACCATTGCAGCTCAAGGAACTTTTTTTTTAAAAAATTTGTGAATGTGATTTCCAGATCTCATCTCAATACTGTTTAGTGTATCTTATACTGCACAGTGTCAGTATATGACTTTCCAAATCACTATTTTCATCAGGCAGAAGAATTCAACATTTTTTATTTCAAACTTTGTTTTAATTACAAGAGTGAAATAATTTTTACCACATTTGTTTCAGGTCTCAACTACTGCTCCCTTGCTGGTCATCAAGGTATTTATAACTCTATCTGGAGAGACAGTTTCTCATACTCATTTCAAAACTGCTTTGTTTGGTCTTCCTGATTTAAAGCACAGAAGCTGATGATTTGTGTACACAACTGATGTGTGCATTAAGCTCTGAACAAACAGAAAGAGATTAACTATTCACCGATATCAAACAGTAGAGCAGATCATAATCACAGAATATTCA
This sequence comes from Ciconia boyciana, assembly GCF_034638445.1. Classification (NCBI taxonomy): domain Eukaryota; kingdom Metazoa; phylum Chordata; class Aves; order Ciconiiformes; family Ciconiidae; genus Ciconia; species Ciconia boyciana. Next base: position 48,455,799 of record NC_132936.1, read on the forward strand.
CAGACACCAAAATAAACAAGTCTATCTCCTCTGATCTCACCATCTCAGCTAGGTGACCAGCAAGAGAACAAATGAACCATGATACTCACTAGTGTAATTACTCCAGCTATGAGTTCTATTGCTGTTCATTCAAAATCATTTTTGCCCTTTCTTTTGATGTTTTTTATTGAAAATTATGATGCATTATTTGCTATATTTACTAGTTTTATCCAAAGTCCTTTAATTAATTACTTGAATTGGCTGGAAAAAAGAAAACATGACTGTAGTTTCAGCATTTTTGTTCTAGATTCAGACCCAACATTGTTTTTTTGGTTTGGTTGGGTTTTTTTCTCCTTCCTAAATAAATCAGGAATAAAAATGCACCACTTATAACCTATCCTATTTGATTCAAAACACCAAGGCTCAACTCACGTATATTACATACACATTGTCTGGATCATTAGTCTCTTTGTTTGCTTCTGCCTGCCTCTACTCTGCCCCAGCCTCCAACCTCAACAAAGTACAAACCATACCAAATCAAATTAAAAAAAAAATCAACTAAATACATTTTATCAAAACATATACATTTCAGAAAATAGGTTTTCTGCAATGAACTGGCATTTTTTACTTAAAAGAGTTTACTTGAAAAAAATCAAAACAAGAGCTGATAATCACATCTGTGATTAATATATTTTAGTGAAGATATTTATTAGGCTAAGGTTTGACAGTAGATAACAAATGATTAGAAGTAGTCTACAGAGAAGTGGAAAGACTCGCTACTATTACTAACTATATATACTTAAGACATTGCAAAATTTTGTAACCCAGTAAATGCATTTAGTATTTTATTTTCTAAAGAAAAAGAAAGGGGAAAACATTAACTCTTTTTTTTTAGTAGTCAAGGTAACTCCTATAATCATTCAGAAGAGTACTTCAGAAGAACTTTATAAAAATCTTTCCCTTTCTCTGTGTTTCTTGAAAAAAAATTGTGTTTGATTACAATGAAGATTTTAAATAATAGTTTTAGATGCCACTATTTTGTTGTGGACATTTGCTTCGTTTCCTAAAATTACAATTAACTGGTACAACTAACATTAAAACAAACAAACAATCAATCAAAAACCCAAAAAACCAAACAACACCAGGAAAAAAGTCTCTTTTTTCAAGTAACGATCTGTAAACAGAAACCTTTTTGATCATCTGGAAAACATTTGTCTAATCAAATATATATTCTTATTGCTGTGAACTGCAATAGTGGACAGATAAACAAAACTTTTGTGGAGAAAAAAAAAAGAAAAAAGTAACAGCAACAAAATGGAATGAAACAGAGTAGAAAGTCAGCTGGGAAATGAATGTTGTTGTCAAGCTTCAAGGAAACGCTAGAGAAGATGGAAAGTCGAAAACAAAGATCAGCCATCCACTATGGCAAATCAAGCTGAACATTCCACTCGGTTTGATAAAGGCCTGTTGCAGCCAAATAAACTGAAATATCTAGGTCTACAGAACATAGAGACTTGTAATCCTCCATTTATTACCATTGTCTCCTCATCCTTGAGAAGGGTCCAGATTAAGGTCTACTGAAATATTTCCTTTTCTCCCAGGCTCATTACTCAGTCTCTCACTCTGTACTCTGTATAAATCCTTAGTCTGGGAACTTGCATTCATTTGAACTGCAATAGTGGATGCTGAATCAGAATAAACATTAGACATACAAATTTTCAACATGTTCGAAAATGGTATCTATCTCCTAAGTGCTGTCTTTCAAAGCAGAAGCTGAATAATGTTTAACCAAATCTGTGTAATTACATTGGGTATTAATTTATTTGACAGACAGCATTTATAAGAGTAAGTCTTGACACTAAAAAGTGAATATTTGTGGGTAGTCTACAAATAATTCCTATGGCTTTCTTTTAAAAAATTTTTACTGCAAATTAAATAATGTTTGTTAATATTCATGCTCTGTAGCAACTGGAGAGTATTAGGTTCTTGAAGTGGGGTACAAGTAACTATGTTAAGTACAAAACATTTGCAAGACACCGTTAGGTATATTATCAGTGTTGAGAGGTAACTCTGTGGACATTTCTAAAGAAATGACACCCCCATTTCCAAAGAAATGCAGTCATTCATTTATCATCCTTTTTTGTTAATTATGAAAGAAAAAGAAAAAAACTATTGTAACAAAATACATGTTATAAGGGGAACATTAAAATCTATTTAAATAAATAGGCACACTAGATACAATCATAACTGAACATATCTCCAATCGATAATTTGCATTTTGCAATATTTTGCCTATTATACCAAAGACTCTTTGGTAATAAATCTCCATCTTTTTAAATAAATCTAATAGTTAGTGAATCTTCTTTTAGTTACGTATACTGTGAACTGAATTTTTCCACTTTTCAAAAAAGACAAAGAAATAAAGCAAACAATTCAAGGTAAAAATAATTTTTAAAAGAAAAATTTGAAGATTAAATATTTCCTTCAATTTTAATTTTTTGAACTTTTAAGTACTGTTCTAGAAATTATAAAACTGAAATTAAAAAGCTGTTTATAAAAAGGAAAAGAGAAATTGCACTATGAAAAATTAGTAAAAGAATATCTCAAATTTATAAGGATACAGTAAAAAATTCAAAGTAAACTTCTATTGAAATGCAACTGTATTTTCTTTGGAAAAAAATCCTTGTATATATACAGCTATGTACCATAACTATTCTCAATAGTCCTTGAATACTTTTGTATGCCTTCAGCATGAGGTACAGAAAATTAATATTGTGACACAGCATTTAAATACTTTCTTTGCTTTGTTTTTGGTTGTTTTGGGGTTTTTTTTTGGTTTTTTTGGGGTTTTTTATGTTAGTCGTATTCTATACTAAACATCCAGCAAGAATTTCAGCTCTGAAAATATTAATTTATACAGCTCTGATCTACCAACTGCTGGTAACTGTATGGCTGAGCCTTCAGGCTGTATGTTTTTAAATATGTTTCAAGAAGAAGTTAATAATCCTATATGTGTTTATGTATTGTGCATGCAGTTACATGTTTTCAAGTCATATAGGGAGCATCTATACATTTATCAATACATTTATAAACATGTGAGACCATATCAATTAGGGTCATTGTGTCTGTAGTGGGTATGGCGCGGATGGAGTTAACTTTTTTCAGAGCAGCCCGTATGGTGCTGTGCTTTGCATTTATAGCTAAAAAACTGTTGATAACACACCAGTGTTTTAGCTGTTGCTGAACAGTGCTTGTGCAGTGTCATGGCTTTCTCGATCTCCTCTCCCCTAAACCAGTAGGGATTTGGCAAGAGATTGGGAGGCAACATAGCCAAGACAGCTGACCCAAACTGACCCAAGTTGTACAAAGCCATATCATATAACATTGTGCTCAGCGATAGAAGCTCAGGGAAAGCGGGGAGGGAGGAATGTTCGTAGTTATGGTGTTTGTCTTCCCAAGCAACTGTTAGATATACTGAGGCCCTGCTTTCCTGGAAATGGCTAAACATCTGCTCTGCTGATGGGAAGTAATGAATGAATTATTCTTCTTTTTGCTTTGCTTGTGCACACAGCCTTTGCTTTCCTTATTAAACTGTCATTATCTCTGTCCATGAGCCTTTTTGCCTTAGTTCTATTTTTTCTCCTCATCCCATGTGAAAGGGGAGTGAGCGGGAGGCTGGGTGGGTGTTTGGCTGCCGGGTGGGGTCAACTCACCACAGTGTTTAATAAGTAAAGTTCTGTTACCCTGTTACCCTGTATCAAGTAATATAGATACATGTTTGAAGAAACCAGCCTCTATGCTGGGGTTGTTGCTCAGGCAAAATATTAAAACCAACTTCATACATACAACTCATGTTCAACAAAAATAAACGTCAAGGTAAATAAATTGTATTTTACAGTATATCACTTTGTGATGAGTGTAGTATTCTCATCTAAAAGCGCAAAACCCACAAGAAACTCCTTATATTTCCACATGAGAACACATAAGAAGTAGATGCAAAGTTTAACATCTGGAGTAGGGATTATGTGATTTTATGAGGCTACAGTTCCAAATTTATGACGTGATCTTGGTCAATCAAGTAGTTGGTGTTTACTCAGGTAAAAGACATTTTCTCATCTGTCTAATGAGGATTACAATGTACCTCATGAGGGCACAGGTTATGCAAGTTCAAAGTAATTAGTAATATTTTACCAAATCAATTCCCTGAATAGGCATTCCCAGGGAATTAATTTAGTCCTATAGCCTCAATTAACCAATGAACTTAAGCACATGCTTCATTTTAAGTCTCAGTAACTTGAATAATATTAGCTGTTTAAGTATTGTGACTGACTAGAATGTCACTAAGTATAGATTCAAAGAGTTTGGTAAACTGATACCTCTCCAAGAGCATGTGGTAATTGCGGTTCCCGCCTGGCAAATGTACTAGAAATATAGGTTGATGTTTCAGTCTCTTTTGATAAAGTTTTTAAGACAGAGTATGTATTCTAAATAATTACCAGTGATATTATTCAGTCTTGTTATTTTCCACTCTTCTTCCAGAAAAAATTTCATACTTAAAATGGAAAATTCAGAATCTCTGGGAACTACACACATACTACCCACACTCTAAAGAAAAAGTAGTCATAAAACAGCATGTGTCTCTGTGTAGAAGACACGTTCCTGTGTCTCTACTGTGGGATTTTTTTTTTTTTTTTTGTAAAAAGATGTATGCCACTGTGTTCGAAAGTACATAACATACTAGAATTGCCATAAGTGGATTCTATTAATTAGACTTTACTTGTTATCAACTACCCATTTAGGCACATCCATTATAAACAATTCCTTTTAAACAGGTCTTCTTGCCATTTCCCCTCCCCCTACCTGTTCCACAGCTCCAAATATTTTTGTTATGTTTGTCTGTGGACCTTTTCCCTTAATTTCCCTCCTCCTTTTTACTGTCCTATGGTTCAAGACAAATCTGCTCACCCTCATGTTCCCCTGATCCCTTTTCTCATGTCTCACACCGTTTTTCTCACTAACTTTGCTCCAGCTGCTTCAGGACCAGTTATGGAGACCTTTACATATAGCTGCAAAAATCTATCCACTGAGTGATTTATTCTACTGTCCAGCAAGGAAAATGTGTGATGTTGAAGAGAAAGGATTAGACTGACTGCCACACAGAAGACAAATGGGTCTCCAGCTCAAGGATTCTGACAGAGACCATAAAAGAGAGATCATGAGAGAGAGAGACATAACATAGGGTGGGGGGGAGAGATAGAGATTAATGCTGAACAGACTTGCAATTCTCTACTTGATTTTTTTTTTTTTCCCCCTGGACAAACTCCATCTAATCTCTGTCCTATCTTGCATCTCTCCTTAACCTGTGTTTAGTATCTGACTGAGTGCGCCAGAGACTTGCAAGTCCTCAAATTGGTCTGGTACTTCCATGTGTCACATGTTTTTTATCATCGTTCTTATCTACATAAACTCTTTCTCTCTGATTTAATTTCATGTTACTTTAGGTTTTAGCCTTCTTTAAAAAAACAAACAAACAAACACAGAACTTCACTGACACATTCTGAAGTCTGTAAATTCTACAGTAAGAAACGTTATGGAAGATAAAGTGAGCTAGATGTGGCAAGTTTTCAAAGTGACAGGAGGCATGTTTTGCACATCCCATTAATTTGTGATATTTATAAACAGAATTTTTATTGTTTTGGTGAAGGGCAAGTGACTCAAAACCAGAGGCTAAACAATTTACCCTCCCCCCCAAAAAAAACCCCCAAAACAAAACAAACCAAACCCCTGCCAGCTACTAGCTCTGTCTTGCATTTATTGCTATCTTCTTAAGTGCTGAGCTTAAGATTTTGGTAGAGATCCAAAAGTAAAAAACAATTTTTAAAAGGCACAGTGCATCTAGGGGCATATATGCATAAGTGCATAACACATTGCATTATTAGGACAGATATTAGGTTTTGGCAGTTCCAATAAAATTAAATTTTTATTTACTTCAGCCAGCTTTTCAATAATGTTAAGAAATTTGTTTTATTTTTAATAAAATTTTTATATTAACATTAATTTTAGTTTAATTGATTAATGGATCAATGAAACAAACAATACTGATTAATACAGAATATTATAATTATACATTGTTGCCTAATAATGTTAAAACCATGTTCAACAGACCACTGAAAGTTTGGGAATTTGGTAACACTTTTCTGGGAACTGCAAAAGGAGATATGGCTAAGTTTATAAATGTTATATTATAGTTTATGAATGTAATATTTCTAAAGGCACCTCAGCTCTGATGGAAATGTTTTATTTGTTCATAGTTTAAAATGCAGAAAACTATTGTTCTGTTGCAAAGCCAAACTAATTCAAGTCATGAAACACATAGAAATCAGAGTATGTGCTCATTGTAAACCATTCTGCCTTCAAAATAGATGAATCTACTACTGAATGCATTTGTTGAATGAAACAGTGTAATATCTCTGTTTAGTTTTTTCTATAGCAAGTGCTACCTGAAGAACTCCAGACACCATGTAACCATTCACTATTTTTCCTTAAATTTAATTTAATACATAAATTAGGAGCTGACTTGCTGAAATAGCTTATGCACTTGGAATACTATGTTTAGAAACTGAGTCCCTTATAATGTTTTCCATATACAAAGGGACGTCCTTCTGTTCTGAGTTCGATATAAAGTTTGATTGAAACAAAAATGATTGACAGCAACTTATGAAAATATTGCAGAAGGTGCAAAGCAAAAGTGTTCAGAAATTTAAATTGAATATTTTTATTTAATGTCATTATATATGAGAAGACAAAATGGAAAGATAAAGGACTTTTCTCTGCCTTTTAATATTTTAATAGTTGTATTTGGTTATTTCTCACTATCTAAGAAACCTGCATTGGGAATTGGGAGAAAAGGATGAGGAAACAGAGGTAGTTGTAATGGATCATATAGCCAGTCCAATTAGATGAGTACTCTGTCAAAGGTCATTGCTCATTGCTTTGGAGAGAGCAGGAAAAATGGAAATCAAACAATGATAAGCACTCCTGTGATCAGAAGCTAGGAAATAAGATGGTCTTCCAAGTCCAAATCATTAAGAAGCTGACTTGCATACTGAAGAATAAAAGTGCATATCCCCTGCAAAGACATTCTTTGAAATAGTTCTTATAAAAAAATTACAGAAATGTCTCCTCTCTTTTATTATCTTACTCACTATAAATGTTAGAATAAATTCTGTACCCCAGTTTGTGCTGTGAGAAATTTTGTTATCCTTGTTCATGAGTGTGACTCAATTCAGTATCATAACACAGAGTCAGTCTTTCTCCCCACCATTATCTTCTTCACTGCAACAACTTTGCCCTTCACTGGACTATTTGCTGAGCTGCTTCTGTATATGAAGTTAGTGGAAATCTTCACACTTCTTTTTTCTTGCTAAGCTTTTTTCCAACTCAAAGTGGCAAAAATAACTTTGAAATACCTTAAGGAAGAACCAAGGAAAATCCAGAGCATGTTCAAAGAGGACAGGAAAAGGAAACTGAAGGCAGGGAGAAAGCAGACCCAAGACTGACAGCAATTAGACTGGTTTAGGATATTTTGGAAGCACAACCTGAGTGGAGATATTGAGGTGTTGACAGACATTACAATTTCAAAATCAGGCCTAATTTCTTTCCCCACAGGATAGGAAAGAAACATTACACCTTTATTGGGAATAGTAAGATCATTGCTTTAATGAGTTATGCTTATATAGGCACTATCACTGTGAAACAGGATAGACCTATATACAAGAATACATGTGTTAAAACTGAGGAAAGGGATCTCCAGACTAAGTGAAGCTTTTGTAAGTAAAGGGAGGATACAGCTTGGGAATCTTGATATATGTAAACAGTAATACAGGATGATAAATATTTGATAAATAAAGCTTGCTTATACTCTTTTTCTTTCTAAACTGCATCTATTTTATGACAGGAATTAAGAGAATAAAAATATCAGAGGGATTTATGGACAAGATTTTTCCTCCATCCAGCATTACCACACACTGAAGAAAAGAATGGGATTTGAGCCATGAAGCACATTGCTAAAATTCTTAGTATTTATCTGAGTCTGACATAATGTCGTAAATATCTTTAGCTGTTCTAAAACCATGCTGTGGGCTATTCCAGGGAAACATTGCCATGCCAGAATTTGACAAGCATTCACCTATATTCCCTTTCTGATAAGTCTTTGTTGTGTTGGTAAGGTAAGGTAAACCACAGGTAAAGCTTTGGTTGTGCAGCATCACACTTGTGTTAGAAAAGGATAAAGTTTTTCCTAGAGATTAGTGACCAGAATCTGACCTAAGTAGCTTCACTGAGAGCTTCAACTAGAAGTAAATGAACTTTAATGGACAAGTTTCTTTTCCAGCAACAATAAACTCCCTTTCTGCCTCTTATTTTGGTTTGGCCTCTACTTCCATTTGTTCCTTCTCCTTTCTTCTTTCTATTCCTATTATTGTGCCTTACTTTAATAAAGTTTTGAGAATCCTTTTTCTGCAACTGTTATCATTATGTTTTCTCCTTTCATCTTTAGTGTCATCTCTATGGAGGAGCAAATTCATTATGTGTAAGGTGCACTCTCAGCAGTATTGGTCTCACAACTGCAATATTCCAGCTTAATAATCACCTTTCTTCTCCTGCTCAGCAAGAAGTATCATCTGAGTGTAATAGCTTATCCTAGACTAGACCATAGCATTCAGACTGACATCCTGTATCAGATTATGTATCTGTGTGTATTATGTATCTATGTGTACGTGTGTGTATTATATATATACACACATAAGAATTGCATTAGATTTTTTCAGAACCACACTATACTAGTAACTATTTTTTCCACTCTTTCCTAAAACCACTTCTGAATTATTGCTTTTGACTGTTCCTTATTTATTGCTAAGAAATTGTGAATGTCAGCCCTTCATGTCCCAAATGTCTTCCTTATTTTTCTGAAAATACTCTGTTGTATTAAGACTCCAAACCATCACAAAATCTAAAACATATCAGCATAGCAAATATCATATTTTTGTCACATTCTCTCGGTGCTCGGGGCACTTAATCAGTTTTGGCTTCTTGGAACGTGTGTATCTGAGTTTAAGTTACGTGTTACTACCCTCAAAATAGAACTTGCTCATCCTATGAGTAAGATCAGAAATAATATTGTTGGGTTTAAGTGGTTATTTATATGGATAATTACCAACCAGATGCAAAAGGGCAGAACAACAGACTGTTTTAAAGTTTTTGTATAAGCTGTACATTTGGAAGAAGACTGATTGGGAAGCACAGAAAAACTCAGGTGTAAGGCCAAGTTTTTTATGATATCTTAATGGAGGTATCCACATGATAATATAAATATGTGTGTTTGATTTTTAAACCAGACTAATTTGTTTTGTGATGCTTACTTATGTAACACATATCATCAAGATCCTTAACACAAGGAAATTAATTAATACAAACTGCTGGCTGAGCTTAGCAAAGCCCTTTAGAATATTCATGTAATTTAGGGCTCTTTGAATTACAACAATAGTTTCATATACAGCAGTGTACATGTCATGAAGTGGATATTTTTTGTTTGTTTTTCTTCTCATTGCAAATGAGAAAGCTGCAAGTTTAATGATTTTGGCATTTTTTGTGGTTACAGAAGATACCACAGAGGCTGAAAATGGGAGCGTGAAAGAATAACTAGAAATGGCTTTTGGCATAAACAATTCGTTGAAAGAGAATCCTTTTTTTTTTTTTTAAGGGAAGGGAAGGGAAGGGAAGGGAAGGGAAGGGAAGGGAAGGGAAGGGAAGGGAAGGGAAGGGAAGGGAAGGGAAGGGAAGGAAAGGAAAGGAAAGGAAAGGAAAGGAAAGGAAAGGAAAGGAAAGGAAAGGAAAGGAAAGGAAAGGAAAGGAAAGGAAAGGAAAGGAAAGGAAAGGAAAGGAAAGGAAAGGAAAGGAAAGGAAAGGAAAGGAAAGGAAAGGAAAGGAAAGGAAAGGAAAGGAAAGGAAAGGAAAGGAAAGGAAAGGAAAGGAAAAGACAGAACTTTCTTAAGAGTTTATAGCTAACATTACTGTATAACAAAGGTATTCCACAAATAATAATAAAACTAAAAATAAACATAATGGCTTGAATAACCGTTTTAAACAAACTTTACTGAAAAGATAACTTCTTGCAATGGGAGCAAAATGATATAGAAGGTCACTCCCAGACAGCAAGATGACTGCACAACTTTTCCAACTATCAAAAGGTATAATTTAACACAATTCTAATCAGTTTCTGTTGGATTAATGTCTCACAAAAAAAAAGTTTTATTTCCAAATAAACCTCTGGAATGTTTAAGAATATTTCTAGGCAATGCAATGCATGCAATGCTACATGACAGAATCTGCAAAAACCTAACAAAAACTATTCATTTAATTAATTGGGAGATAACACACTTAAAGACAATGAAAGTTTGCCTTCAGTGAGAGTCTGATTATACCTGCAGCTTCCAGAAACAAACTTGATGTGAAAGATAATTATTAGTATAATAAATAGTCTACCAAGCAGTATTTTGTAGTATTCTGTTTGGGAAGGTTAGCACACCAAATATCAGTGACCCAACTAACACTTTAGAGAGCGGTTGATACTAGGTAAACCACCCTGATATTAATAAGAAGGAAATTATATTAGCTTCCTCATATTTGGACACCATAAGGGTTTATTAAGTATATAGAACATTGAGAATGAAAAACCCCTAATGATCAAAATTCATCCAGGACAAACTCGGGTTTTGATTGGTGACACTTGGGGGTTTGTTTTAATTTTGTTGTTGCTGTTGATTTGGGGTTTTTTGTGTTGGTTTTTTTTTTCCTAACTTAAAGTTATTTTAATTTTTTACTATCTTAGAAGAATGATTGATATACGTTCTTGGTCATTCTTGAACTGCATTATGAATGACATAGCAACTGATAAAAGTCCTTTTTTCCCACAGAAGTAATTTTTTCAAAGTTTTAAAGAGTATCATTCCACTGAGAGTGAGTGGATTTTTTTGTTTGGATTGTTGTTGTTAGTTGCTTGGCCTTTCTGTTTGTTTTATTTTCTGCTTGATCTGTGTAATTTAAGAAATAAAATGACAAGATTTTGTTTTGGGTACTCCAGAACAGATTTATGGTTTTCACTCTAAAATGTGTCTTTCCTTTAATCATGAATGTGGTCACTTCATTCAGCATATACAAGAAATATTGTTGGGGAAAAAAAATAGATCAGTATGAATACACTGAATTTTTCTGGATAGTATGTAGCTTCTGATATCTGTTTCATACAGATTGCAGTTCTGGGTGGCAGAAATTTGTTGGTACTTAGTAACAGAAAGTATAACAAATATATATATATATATATATATATATATATATATATATATATTCCACTCATTAGAAAATATTTGGCTTGGACCTCAAGAAACATTTGGGATGAGATTTTGATTCTCTTGGGAGATAAAGACCTTCTTCTATCCTCCAGCCCAAAACAAGTGGAAATATATTTTAGAAAAGTATAGCCAACTGATCAGAAATTAATTTATTAACTTGTTTTCACTACTTATTAAGGTCATCATTAAGCATAAGTATTCACCTTTTTAAGAAACATTTTTGTGGATTTAGTTTCTGCAGTACTTATTAGTTAAATCTGGGGCAGATTAAAGTCTAATGAGGAGGAAGCAGATTGTACAGAGACTTTTTATAGGCTGGTTAGGATCTGCCAGAGTCATTTATATACATTTTTATTAAAATGTGTTGTAAAGCCATCTGGCGAATGCTGTTTGTAGTTTTATAGGACCACTAAGACCTTCCAGATTTTACTCTCAGTTATCTCATTTACAAAGCTGTTAGGTAATTCTTCCATAAAGGCAAAACTCTCTCTTTCTGTTGTGGTTTAGCCCCAGTTGGCATTTATGTATCACACAGCCGCTTGCTCACCCTCCCCCCCAATGCGATGGGGGAGAGAATCAGAAGAGCAAAAGTAAGAAAACTCATAGGTTGAGATAAGAACAGTTTAATAATTAGGATAACAAAAAAATTAATATTAATAAATTGTAATGAGAAGGAAAACAACAAGACAGCAAGAGAGGTACAAAACCCAGGAAAAAAACAAGTGATACAACCGCTCACCACCCGCCGACTGATGCCCAGCCAGTCCCCGAGCAGCGATTGCTGTCCCCTGGCCAACTCCCCCCAGTTTATATACTGAGCATGCCATCATATGGTGTGGAATAGCCCTTTGCCCAGTTTGGGTCAACTATCCTGGCTGTGCCCCCTCCCAGCTTCTTGTGTGCCCAACAGAGCATGGGAAGCTGAAAAGTCCTTGACTAGTCTAAACATGACTTAGCAACAACTAAAACATCAGTGTATTATCAACATTATTCTCATACTAAAATCCAAAACACAGCACTACACCAGCTACTAGGAAGAAAATTAACTCTATCGCAGTGAAATCAAGACACTTTCTCCTTCCCTCTTGCCTTTTACTAGATGTAGAGATTGGAAGATTATTCTTACCAGGTATATATGGTGGAGTTTTTTTACAATACTACAAGAAGGCATAGGTTGTAATTTAATTTCTGTTGTTATCTGACCTTTTTGCAGTTTTAGTTAAAAGCTGTATTTCATTCTGACAATGTCTGGAACAAACATGAGCATAATAAAAAGGAAGAACACTAGTGGCAGAATTCACAGGCACGTATTTGACAGTTTGAAAAATGGTCAAAATGAACCTAGGTGCTGTGTTTCAAATACATTGAGTGGAAGCAATGAAGATGTTAAGGACAACAGAGAGGAAGATAGTATAATAAGGGGAGAAACGTTAAAGATCTTGCTAAGAGTTTTTGATGTCTATAGGAATAATATTTACTTCACATTTCAGAAGAGATAATAAACTTAAATGAGCTATAAAGATACAATATGTATTTCCTTTATATGTTAAGTTTCCAATTTATTATTGTGCATTGAATTGCAATATCTCCACAGAACTGTAGGATTATTCAGGTTGTAAGGGAACCCAGGACATCTCTAGTCAAATTCTCAAAGCACCGTTTAAATTGAATTCAGATCAAGTAACTCAGTTTTTTGTCTAGCTGGGTGTTGAAAACCGCCCAGGAGGAAGATTCCAAAACTTCGTTGGGTATCCTGTTTCAGTGCTTAATTATCCCATCAGTGAATTTTGGTTTTTTTTCTCCTTATATCGAGTTGGAAACTCCCATTTCAATTTATGATGTGTTGATGGCTGTTTCGATGCTGTACAACTTCAATAAAAAGTCTGGTTATGCCTTCTTGTGGCAACCTCCTCCTAGGTACTGGAAGTTAGCTATTAAGTCTCCCCCACAAAGCTTTCTCATCTCCACACTAGTAATCCCAGTTCCCTCAGTCTCTCCTCACACAGGTTGTATGTTCTATCCTCTGACAATCTTGGCAGCCCGTTGCTAAACTCACTCAAGTTTACCAGCATCTTTCTGGTACTGGGTGTCCCAGAGCTGGTCACACTGTTTCAGATATCATCTAATGAGGGTAGAATAGAGAGGAGTAATAATTTCCCTTAATCCATTGCCTATGCTCCAGTCAGTCCCTAGACCATGCTGATGCAGAGCAGTTAGTCTGCTCCTCGTGTAGTACTTTGCATGTGTTGAATTACATGATGTTCCTGCTGGATCATTTCTGTACTAAGTTTAGGATCCTCTGAAAGGCCCTCTTCCCTCCAGCATGTCAAGTGCACCCCTCTCCCTGCCCAGTTTGACATCATCTGCAACCCTGAAGAGGGCATGTTCTGTCTCCTCCTCCAGGTCACTGATAAACAGGATAGGTTACAGGATAGATCCTTGCTACCCTGCAGGATAGAGGAACTGCACTGGTAACCAAATTTTATGTGGAGTATGAAAAATTAACCACTATTATTTGAGCCTGACAATCCAGCCAGTTTCATTCCATTTAGTAGTCCATCTACCTCTTTCCCATCTAGTGTCATCTTGATTGTAATGTCAAAACTCGGATACAAGGATGCTGTGGGAGACTGTTGTGACAAAAGTTCTGCTGTAGTCAAGGTAGATGACATCTGCTGTTCTTACCCTTGGTAAATCCAAGCTGGCTCCTCCCAATCACTTTCTTCTTTTTTTTCACAGGCTCAGGAGTGGTTGGCAAGAGTACTTGCGCCATGTGTTTCCCACTGAAGTGAAACACAGAAGTGAAGCAGACTGGATTGTAACTCCCTGAATTGCCTTTCTTGCCCTTTTTAAAAATGGCTTCAACATTTGCCACACATCTTTTACTAGTGGTTATTACAGGCATGTGTAAACAGCCAGGAGTTGCTATTCATATAATAGGTAAAATTAAGGTGGCATAGCAACCTAATATTCCTAATTCTTATTAGGCCAAGCAACAGAGCTGGAAATAACAGACAAGCTCCAGGTTTGTTTATTTAAAAGCTTGTTTGATTATATGAGCTGATCAGAAGTTATTACCTCTTCCTGTAAAAATGACCTAGAAAGAGTCCTGAAATTTTAGATCATAAAAAAATGTTCTGTGCACCAGACGTACTGCATTTTTATAAATTCAATGGTTTGTTTCAATGATTACATATGTGAAATAAAGGTATGCAACTGACTTTAAGTACATTCTAAAATATCTGTTCTTGTTTTACTTTTTTTGAAAATTACTTCAATTTGAAACATTGTTCCTACTAGATTTTATGCATACAGAAAGTTGGCAGCACTGGAATACAAACTTTGTCTCATCAATAAGGTATGAATAACACGAAAATACAAAGAAGTTGGACTACATTCTCAAACCAATTTAAAATTTTTACATTTGTCAGAGATAAAGTTATTCCCATTATCCTCTCTGAAACTGTGAAATCTTATCCTCAAGTATATCTACAATTAGTAGAAGACAACAATGAGCTTTTTCTAGGAACATCAGCAAATAAAATATTCAGAATGTTTTTTGCTATACCCACTTACTTATATAAACAAGTAAAGCCTACTCATTTAACAGACAGTTTCACATATCTCAGACATTTGAGATTAATGAATTAGTTCTGTTCAGGGATAAGTATCTGAATTCTATCCACCTCAATTTCATGTGATGTAATTGCAATTTAAATGACTCAGATCCTTTGTAAATAAATCAATCCACGATGTGTACAACTCTAGCCGACTCCATGGTACAATGTTATTTTCCCCTCATGAGAAAACAGGATATTTCATTATCTTGCTGTTTATGCTAAAGAGAGTAAAAGAATAATAAGTAAAAAAACCTAATAACTGTAAGTTAAAAACCTGTGATACTAGGAGTCCTGAAACTAGCAAAACAAAGCTTATGATTTGGACTCTGCTAACTTACATATTCATATGCCTGGCTAGCAAGATGACTACCAAAGTAGCTGATGTGTATGGCCTCCTTGGAGACAGAGGAATCTGGTAGACCCTGTGAATATTACAGAATATATAGTAAAGGTTCTTTTTCTTATACATGATTTAAAGATGATCAAATAATCTTAAAAGTAGCTAGCGAGGAGTTAGGTATTTCTTACAAATACCCATCTGTAGATATTGAAATATATATATATATGCCCTAACTGTCCTGAAAAAACTCTGAATAAGAAAGATAACTTCTTCCTCCACAGTATAACAGTCCATCTGTAGCCATTAGCCCCTCCAGTGAGCTTTCCTGCCCCTGCAAGGGCTTTAGTGGTTCATGTACCCGGGATCCAGGCCCAGCTCTGATATGACTCAGCTATGTAACCTTACTCAGGCTGCTGAAAAAGAGCTCTGAGAGAAGTCTACAGAGAGTTAAGAAAGGCAAAATTACAGAGAGAGGTAGGATGTTTTTGAGACAAGGCTCTTAGTTGCTCAGGGAGTCAGGAGAAGAAACAACAACAAAGGTAGGTATAAGATCCCACAAGAAAAATAAAAATAAGAAAAAAATGGGGGCATTCACTGAGCTGGTCAGTGTGGTGCAGGGTTCACCTGGAGTCATTGGCTGAGCATCAGCCATAGGTGTCAGTGGAGCTGGCAGCAAAGGCAGCTCTGCAAGGTGGAGGGTCCAATCCTAGGGTGCAGAGGCTGATCCTGACCCTGCTGACCCGTCCTGCCTGGCCAACCATGCCTCTCTGGGTGCTGCCTCAGGGTTGGTGAGTCTGCAGGCTCCTAGCCTGACAGCTAAACCCCATCTGTCTTTTGTCTGCCTAAGCCAAGAAACAATTGCTTTATACTTTGAAGGTGTATGTATACTGTTTGCAGAGTCTCTATATGCCCAGTTAAAGATTTCTGAAAAAGCAGACCCAGAAGAGGATTAGTAACGGCACCTGGCTGCTGCTAAGTAATCCCTGAGCATCTAATTTTGTCAAACTGGTCAACTGAGTTGACATTAAAAGGAGGAGTTCATTCCAAAGGACAGGAAGGAGAAGAAATCCACATATCATTATGGTATCTGGTACGAAAACAAGTTAAGGGTGTGGACTCACTTAACACTTAGCTAAGAAAGTTTCAGTACTGAATATAGTCTGGAACTGTTCTTATTGTCTTATTTTTCTCTTTAGGTTTGCAATCAAGTACTTTCTGTTTTAAATAAAAATTTACAATAACTTTCTTGGCCTAAAATAACTGGTATTAAATGTGCATTTTGCAGAAGCAGAAAACGTGAGGTTTATGCTTCCTATGTGAACCTATTCTGGCCATACAATTCCATTGCAGAGGCTATTCAAATACATGAGACCTGTATGTGGCATCTCTAACCCTCAAAAATCAGGTTTACTTCAAAGTTGTAAATGCCTTTTAAAATGGCACTTGTGTAAGAGTAATATCTCAAATAATATCTCAGAAAAACTTCTTCTGGACTGTTTTGTATAAAATACCAAAAAGGTGTGTTTTCCATCAGCACTTTAAAATTCAGTTAAAACTGGATCTGTGGTCTGCAGTCTTTCTCAGGCATTATATTCAGGTCCTCTGAACAACTGCTCAGATATCTTGGAAGAAATTCTGCAGATCCTCACTCTGTCTACTTACCGAGCAGCCCAGGGCTGTGAATTCTGCTGTGACAGCCAGGAGCCTAATCTTTGGACTTGGCTTTGGCAGATTTATCATTAGAGAATTTATCAGTTCCCACAAGAAGTCTATGGCAGAGGACATAACCTATATCAGTTTCTCAAATTCCAGCCTAGCTTCCCCCTGTCTGTAAAGTTCACCTTCTCTCCTATTACACAATGCCTAATTCAAGTAGGCACATTCCCTCTTATCATGGAATTAAGAAGCATAGAGGTTATTCAGAGGTTCTCTGCACCATGATTAACTTAATCTAATTTTGTTCTTATTCTGTTTATTATGTAATCAGAAGTAAAATTGGCATTTGTCGTATAACAGAAGGCATAGCATGGTATAAACAGCTTGTTCCAAGAATTGAAAGCATTTTTGTTTGACTTGAAAAAGCGGTCAAACTGATGTCAATGATACCTGTTTCCCGTGTACTGTCATTTCAATAATGCATTAAAACATTCGCACTTCGAAATACTGAAATAAAGGCAGCTACAAGGATTCTTACATGTCTGAAGAAGATTATAGTTTGCTGCCTGCATATACAATAGTTACAGAATTTAAAATCTATATTAAAATGTTTGCTATCCATTTCAGAATATTTAACGTCTTTTCTGATTTTGTATGCATAGATGAAACAAAAATAGCTTTCTGTCATAACTCCCCTAAAAGTACATACTAGGTTTAAGTACTGCTTCTTTCTGGAAGCTAATTTGCCAGCAGTATCCAAGGAAACTTTCATGCTGCCACAATTTTTTTCATATGAAATCACTGTGATTGCACTTGATTGGAACTCTCAAATGTTTTTAGAGATACTTTTAAATGTATAATTTTTGCCCTTTTAAGCTGTCAGGCAATGGGTTTTTTTCCATCTCTTTAAAGTTCTTCTGGGTAATATTTCTACAGTAATAAAATTCCACCTTTTCCCCAGACCTTGTAAATGATGAGTACACAAGCATGACACCAGGTTTGAAGTCAGACATCACAGTATTTGATTCATCTCTTGTTCAGTTCCTTAGTCTGGAAGGATGCTGATGTTTTCTTCCCTTTCAGAAATCTGGTATGTGCTGTCATATTCACTTGCAATTAATACATGTCTGTTACAGTCCAATGGCTTTAACAATTGCAAACCTTCAAATATTTCTTCAGCTTCTCCTAACCAGGTGTTGCCATGGTATCCAGTCTGGCAGGAAAAAATAACATAGTCTGCTCTTGACAACTGTGTTGATGAGTATTACTTCTTTGTCTTATAGCTATGATAAATACACTCTTATTGCTAAAAACTGTGTGAGAAATTTGGTCATTCCATTAGGGTTAAAAGACTGCACATAACTTGCTCATAATCCTGTAAGTAATTTTACAGCTTAATTTCCCTTGTTCATATTTGCAAACAGTGAGCAGGCATTCATGGACAGGATGTATTTTTACTATACACTAATCTAAAGTATCTGATATTCCAGTTAATTTTTAAAGGCAAACAATAAATGAACATGAAAGTTCATGAAAACAGCATGTTATCACCTCAGGGATGAAATTCAACCTGGACATGAATTAAAGTAAGCTTGCTCCTACACTGGGCTAATACTAGCACTTCAGCAAGTGAACTGCTACAAGAAAGAAAATGTCCAGCCAGAGACTGTTGTTTAGTGACCAGTCCTTCTAAAAACATGCATGTAAGTCCAAATATTACTTTGATTAGAAAATATGCATTAATATAAATGAGGTATGTTATAAAGAAAAATGAAGGGTATTTGTATTTGAATGATAATCATTCAAATAAAGATGAAACTATCCAGATTTTTTTCTGAATGGAAGCTGAGGGGTTATATACTTCCTGGGACTTTTTTTGAATTACATTTCAGTTCATTACACTTATATTCTTATGGCAGCTCATGTGCAAAGGAAAAACTTCTGACTTTTTATCACATTGTACAGCTTCTCAAATAAACTTCCTACTAGCCTCCCAAACAACCATTGAAAACCTTTTCAGTGGAAGATACCAATAATTACACTGAGACAACACTATAAATTAGGTAGCTGCTTTTCCTGAAGATCATTAGATAGATTATGTGGCAATGAAAAGCAAAAGTGAATAGAAAAACTTTACTAGGTATTGAAAATTAAGTCATGGAAATGTAAGATTAAGCCTACTTCTCGTATATATTTTAGAAATGTTCTTAGCAGATATTATTCAATATTATTTCAAATATTATGGTATAAAGATAACATTTACTGTACTGCCAACTAAAATTTTGCTAGTAAAGGAAAATTTTTGTCCTGAGTGTAGGAAATCTTGTATCCAATTTTACCAGTAAAGGAAATAAAAGTGCACATCTTTATACGCTATAGTCTAAATCACCTAGAGAAGAGAGGACACTAGCTGAAACTATAAGGTCACTTCTTTTTACTAACGGAAGAAAAAAGGAAGAAACAGAAGGAATGGAAATGTAAAACAGGATATTATATTAATTTTCAATGGAGCCCTAATCTATATTATCCCACCCGTGATTATCAGGTCAATTTGACATATGTACAAAAGGCTTTAATTGCTGGTCTGCATTTAGGATGTCTAGCTGTTGGATTACAAATGTGCTGCTCAGCAAGTACAGACATGGTTGTTAAGCACATGGAAAATTTGCATCTGAAAAATAAACTGTCACCTGTAGATCCTGTTGTGAGTAAACAAAAGCTTTGAAAATTACATTTGAGAAGATGAAGATATTTATTTTGATGTATTCAGAAGAGTGGCACATTTGAAAGATGACTGAGTAAATATGAGATTCTCTTTCAAATTACTGTTTTACATTACTTCAGTCAGGGCTATTGGGTGACTTAAATTTGCAACATTAGCTGCATCCCTTTAAACATTAAATTATCATCTGATACAAACACTACAACCCAGTTTATGGCAATGTATTCATTGTCATTATTACTCAGACATATTACATAATTTTTACTTTTTTATTGCTCATCTGATGTATAATTTAAGATGTCATTGTGACTTTTAGTCATGCTTATATAAATTTTGGGAATTGATTTTTCTTTACATTTATCATTCATCATTTCTATTACTAGTGTAATTATTACATTATTTGAGCTTTGTTAGAGAGGTGTAAGCAAAAATTTAAGTCTGATGTCTAGAGGAGACTATTTAAG
Organism: Ciconia boyciana; assembly: GCF_034638445.1. Classification (NCBI taxonomy): domain Eukaryota; kingdom Metazoa; phylum Chordata; class Aves; order Ciconiiformes; family Ciconiidae; genus Ciconia; species Ciconia boyciana. The sequence goes on from NC_132936.1 coordinate 48,475,988, forward strand.
AACAGACTGAATTTTATGCATTGACTAAAATAGTGCTACTGATACGTTTAAAACTCAGCAGTTCTAGATTCAGTGTTGAATCATCCTTTTGGAGAGATGTACAGCCATAAAGATTTATAGCTACAGAGAAAGAAAATGCCATATAATATGGAGAAAAACTAAATGAATAAAAACTGAACAACCTTGAAAACAACTCTTAGGTTGAAAAGTCATCATAATCTGAAAAATTGCAAATATTTATGAAGCATCATTTTCAAAGAAAGATTAGACACCTAATGCAAAATTTAAGTAGACATTAAGAGTCCAACTTCAAGCTTATAATTCTCCTTTCTTTACTTTTTTTCTCCTTTGGAGCCATCAAAGCTCACTACATGCTTTATTTTGACCTGAATTTCATTATAAACTTTAAGTCTTGCAGCACTCACCATTCAGTCTGAACAATTGTTAATTTCATTTGCTCTGCCGTCAGATAGTGACTGATCAAGGGCAGGAGGAGTGGAGGAGAAGGGAGGTGGAGGATAAGCTTAAAAATTGAAAGATTTGGAAATGAGTGCCTAAAGTCAGCCTGAATTTCATTCCAGTGTAAATTTTTGAGTGCTCATGAGTTTCTGAATAAGTTATTATAAGTTTTTTCTTAGAAGCCTGATCAGTTATTTTGATAGTTATCTGTGGGTTTAAGAATATATCTTTAAGGACTAAAGTAAAAGTGTTTAAGTTTAATTTAAAAAATAGTAATAATGTAATATATTCAATTGTCACAGCCAGGATATAAATTCACTCCCATGTATACAACTGGCAGGAAAATAATTTTAGAAAGGAAATATTCATTCAAGCAAATATTTATTTGGGGGGTTTAAGGCATCAGATTTTTTCAGGAGTCACATTTAAAATAGAAAAAAAAAGGAAGAGGAATAATGGAAAACACCAAAAGTATAAGGTATACTTATTTAAACATTCTCATAATTAACCCTTATTTTGCTCTAGCTTCTGCTTTTGTCTAGAAAGCTGGGTGAAATCAGTTAAAAACAGGGCTCTGCATCATTGTTCTCACTATTCTGGCAATTTATTTAGACCTAGGGAATTACTGTAGCTGAACCCAAAAGTTCATCCTAACCACTCTAAAATTCCCTCCTGTGCCAGAGGTTCAGTACTAAATCAGAAACGTCACAGAAATCTCTGTACTGACCATTTTTTAAATTTATTTTTTTTCTGTGACAGAAGCAGAAAAAAGTTGTAGTTAATTCTAAATTACTGGCATGTAAAATAAAGCAATCTCTCTAGACTTAAATGATTTGAAATTGTGTGAGTTGATACAGAAGGCTTTTGGAACTATGGTAGTACAAATTGGATTATTCTCTTCCAGTCAATAGCTGCTGAAAAGTTAATGTTTCTTTTCTATTGAAAGTGTATATTGTACCTTGCTGAGCTTTGAATACTTTAATCCAATAAATATTTTTTCTTGCTTTTGTACTGCAAGACTTTCTGTAGATTTTGGGATGACATAAAGATTCATAAAGTACTTAGGCCAGCTATTAATGAGGAAAATCTTCCTCTTTTATGACTTCCTTTTTTTTTTCCTAATATTTAATTTTGTCAGGTGAATGTTCAGAAAGGTTGTAATGAAAAGAAAATGACTTGTTATATTTGACCAGAGGGCGTCCTGGTCCAGCTACCTGTCTGCATTAATCAGTTGAATGGACAGGAAACTGAGGGAATCCCATAATTATTAAAATAAAATAATTCCTCCAACAAGTACAATTCATCTGAACTGGCTATCAATTAGTGGAAGATGCATGTGAACAATGTCCTTTATTATAATGATCTTGATAGCATTGTGGAGTTGACTGATTTTGGGTTGTTTGCTGTGCTTTTCTGAGTGTCAACACTTTGTGAGAATACATCAATACATCTGAATGAGGTATGCAGCAAAGCAGATAAGATGTGAATGAAAGTCTGTCACATTAAGAGATACTTGCTGACAGTATTAGGTGACCCAGTGATAACGGGTGGTTGATAGTTTCCATTGAGTGGAAAAGGTAGCTAGTTACAGAACTGAGACCTTATTGCTCTCTACAACCATCTGAAAGGAGGTTGTAGAGAGGTGGGGGTCAGTCTCTTCTCCCAGGTAACAAGTGATAGGACAAGAGGAAATGGCCTCAAGTTGCGCCAGGGGAGGTTTAGACTGGATATTAGGAAATTTTACTTCACTGAAAGGGTTGTCAAGCATTGGAACAGGCTGCCCAAGGAAGTGGTTGAGTCGCCATCCCTGGAGGTATTTAAAAGACGTTTGGATGAGGTGCTTAGGGACATGGTATAGTGGTGGTCTTGGTAGTGTTAGGTTTACGGTTGGACTCGATGATCTTAAAGGTCTTTTCCAACCTATATGATTCTGTGATTCTGTGATTTTGTGATTCTGTACTAATGGTAGGTTGGGCATTTTTCTGTGGGCAGATTGTAAAGTAAAGTAAAAGAGTAGATTGAACTGATTTATCTAGTACCCATTAGTTCCTATCCTTCCTCCAGAACCTAAAGAAACAATTACATTAGCATCATGGGGAATACTGGTATGACAAAGGGCATATCTTTGTAAGTTTTCAAATACTGCATGTCCTGAGTTTGTTGGTACAATAAATTTCCTTTGTCTGGAAGAGAAGAGGGGAACTGTACCTGTCCTGCATCATTCATTTCCAGTTACTGGAGTGACATATTATCTGCATGTCCTCCACATCTTTCAGGCTGAAGACAGAAGAAGTAAAATAGTGACTTAGGCATTAATGTTCAACCAGGGTATAACAAATTTAAATCCTATTTCTGATTGATTACAGATTTAATGTTCCACTCCAAGAACTGAAACAGTTCACTTCGTTCTTAGTAATTTATTTTTTTCTCAGCATTGTATTCACTAGTATTTTAGATCATAAAATCCTTGAAACAAAAACTTGATTTTGTTCAGAGGGCCATCAGAGGCCTGAAAGTGTCTTTATATGAGCAATAAATAATATTAGCCATTCTTCCATTAAGTTCCAGTCCAGTATGACACTATTTTCATGAACCAGAGTGGCCTGTTCCAATACATTCATATGCAATAGCAGAATAATGACAGTACACAATGTTATTCACAAGCACATGCAGATCCATAACCCCATCATCTTCTTTCAGTGATAAAAGAGTTAAAGAAATGTAGAATAAGAATACAACTGAAACTATGCAATAAAATTAAAACAAAATAGGAGAAAAAGCTTTACATTTATTGAATGATCATTTGAATGTGATAGTCTTCTGATTAATAAGATAAATAACTAGAAATGCAGAAGTATAACAAAGGATATTCAATCCTTTTCTGTCAGCTAAATTAGATGACAAGCCTGTGAAAATGAAGAGTTTTGCAAGATGTACATGAAGTGCTAAGCCTAATCAGGCCCTAGAAAGATCATTTTTCTCCTGCGTTTTGTAACAAGGTTAGAATTTTTAATGATTCTTTTTGGTGGAGCTTCTAAATTGCAGAGAGCAAAAGAGAACTTTCTTCATTTTAGAAATATTCACAGCTCCATGAACTCTTTAGGTTTATCCTTCAACAAAGGTGTGATTTTCAAGGAACTAGCAAATAACAGTTTTCATTCATTAAATGAGAAAATAGTCTAACTTCTTTTTAAAATGGACTAAAGTGCAATAAGTTTTGAAAAGGAGCTTATCCTTCTTCTTCTGTTGTGAGTCAGAGAGAAATCCAACTTTTTTTAATGCTTAGGTTGTGTCATTTACAGGATTTATTGGCTTAGAAGAATTTTTCACTGAAGATTTTGCTCTGCAAGTTTTAGTTTGTCTTATGTAAAGCTGCTCTTGAATCTTCATGCAACAAGTGTAAAATCACCAAATTTTCTAATGTATTGACTCACGGTCTAATAAGCTGAACTGAGGATGTATATGGTCAAACAATTTTTTTTTTCATAATGAGATATAAGTAAAATTTAATGAAGAAACGCACACCCCATATTATGTTTTGCTCCAGACTGAGACTGGAATAACTGAATGCTTTATTCAATTAATAATATTCACTCTTGGTGTTATTCAATTCAATCAATACTACTGCTGTTTCCTATGCGTTCCACACCTGTAAGTCTGGGGATACAAATCTGGGAGATACAATTACTATTTTATTTTAAAATGGTGAAGACCAGATTATTTAAGAGATTTGAAATTAGAAACTGTCTCTTGATTTTTTGCCACATGAATCACATTTAAAATGACTAGAGGAAGTTATTTAAAGCTTCATGGAAATAAACAGTGTTCTGAAATAAAGTTTATCTATTATAAAACTCATTATAAATGTAAGAAAACAGAAAATTAGCCATCCACTCATCCTTGTATAATCCTTTCCTCAGGTCTGGGTTTATGAACACTTGTGTGCCTTGGGAGAAGGGAAGGATTTATAAACTTTGGCTTGACTAGAAACTACCCGGGAGACAACTAAGGCTTTTGATACTGTTCCTCACAGCATCCTTCTGGACAAGTTGTCCAACTGTGGGATGAGCAGGTTTACAGTGCGCTGGGTGAAGAACTGGCTGAATGGCAGGGCTCAAAGGGTTGCAGTGAATGGGGCTACATCTGGCTGGTGACTGGTCACGAGCAGTGTTCAATTCTAGGGCCAGTGCTGTTCAATACATTTATCAACGATCTGGATGCAGGAGTTCAATGCACCATTAGCCAGTTTGCTGATGATACCAAACTGGGAGGTGCTGTTGACTCTCTCCAGGGACAGGAGGCCTTGCAGAGGGATCTAGATAGATAGGAGAATTGGGCTGTGATTAATGAATGAAATTTAACAAGTCTAAATGCCAAATACTTCACCTGGGAAGGAGTAACGTCAAGCACAAGTATAAATTGGGAGAGGAGTGGCTGGAGAGCAGCCCTGCAGAAAGGGATCTGGAGGTGCTGGTCGACAGCAGGCTCAATAGGAGTCAGCAGTGTGCCCTGGCAGCCAAGAGGGCAAACCGCATCTGGGGTGCATCAAACACAGCATAACCAGCTGGGCAAAGAGGTGATTATCCCGCTGTATTCAGCATTGGTGCAGCCTCACCTTGAATACTGTGTGCATTTCTTGGCCCCACAATTTAAGAAGGATGTGAAGGTCCTTGAACATGTCCAGAGGTAGCCAACAAAGCTGGTTAAAGGGCTCGAAGGCATGTCCCGTGAGGAGCAGCTAAGGACTTTGGGTTTGTCTAGTTTGGAGAAAAGGAGGCTGAGGGGCTCCTTCATTGCTCTCTAGAGATTCCTGAGGAGGGGAAGAGGAGAGGGAGGTGCTAGTCTCTTCTCCATGGGATCCAGTGACAAGACACATGGGAACTGTTCAAAGCTGCATCAGAGAAGGCTTAGACATTAGGATGCATTTCTTTACACAGAGGGTGGTCAAGCACTGGAACAGGCTTCCTAGAGAGATGGTCAATGCCCCAAGCCTGTCAGTGTTTAAGGGGCATTTGGACAATGCCCTTAACAACATGCTTTAACATTTGTTCAGCCCTGAATTGGTCAGGCAGTTGGACTAGATGATCATTGTAGGTCCCTTCCAACTGAATTAGTCTATTCTATTCTATTCTATTCTATTCTATTCTATTCTATTCTATTCTATTCTATTCTATTCTATTCTAACTGGAAAGGATACATATTTTCCTAATTTATTTTATTTTATTTTTAATAATTTTATCAAATCATCAGAAGGATTTTCAAATATATTTTAGAAATAATATGTTTCCTTCAACCAGACAAGGAATAAACTTACATAAACTATCAGTGTGACAACTATACTATTAAGGTGGATTTACAAAGAATATAACATCAGCCAGCTCTTGAGGCCGCATTCTCAAAATCTGGATTTGTGAGTACATATTTATTTTTCCAAATCATTAGAGTAATTTTCTCCCCCGCTCCATCTCTTACACCCTTTTTCATTAGAGTAGATAAACATACATAGCTGTGATCTCTGTGCAAAAGCAATCACTCACCACCTCCCACCACCAGACGGATTCTTAGTCAGTCTCCAAGATAAGGCTGCTTTGGAAGACCAAACCCCCAGTAAGATGACGTGGAATACTCCTTTAGTCAGTTCGGGTCAGTTATCCTGGCTGTGTTCCCTCCCAGACTCCTGCCCACCTGTCCTGGTTTCGGCTGGGATAGAGTTAATTTTCTTCCTAGTAGCTGGTATAGTGCAGTGCTTTGGATTTTAGTATGAGAATGATATTGATAACACGCTGATGTTTTGGCTGTCGCTAAGCGGTATTTACATTGGTCAAGGACCTTTTTTTTGTTTTTTTTCCCCAGCTTCTCATGCTCTGCCAGGCGCCCAAGAAATGGGAGGGGGCACATCCAGGATAGTTGATCCAAACTGACCAAAGGGCTATTCCATACCATATGATGTCATGCCCAGTATATAAACTGGGAGAGTTGGCCGGGGGGTTGCGATCGCCGCTCGGGGACTGGCTGGGCGTCGGTCGGCGGGTGGTGAGCGGTTGTATAATTTTATTTTATTTTATTTTATTTTTTTTTTCCCTTTCCCTTTTGTTTCCCTCCCTTGGGTTTTGTTCCTCTTTCTCTCTCATTGTATTCCTTCTCAGTATAATTCATTATTATTATTATTATTATTATTATTTTGTTCCAATTATTAAACTGTTCTTGTCTCAACCCACGAGTTTTCTTACTTTTGCTCTTCCGATTCTCTCCCCCATCCCACTGGGGGGGGAGTGAGAGAGCGGCTGTGTGGTGCTTAGTTGCCAGCTGGGGCTAAACCACGACAGTCCTTTTTTGGCGCCCAACGTGGGGCTCGAAGGGTTGAGATAATAACAGATTAACCAGAGTGTATTAAGGAATTCAGATCTGTTAGTAGTTGTGGGACGTGATATTGATCCATCTGTTCCTAGCATTGGTTTACCTGATCTGCACCATGCTCATTTTTTTGCTGTACATGTTAAAGATCGGTGTTGGTTTTTGCAGTTTGCTGTGCTCTGCTTTAATTGGTGATGTTTTGCCTGTGAGATTTGTTATTAAAACAGTGACCTTGGGTTTATTTTGGTATCTAAGTGTTGTACTGAAACCGTTATTGTATGTCGGGTATCAGCTTATGGAGACAATTCGCAATTATACCTCTGCCTCTGAGAGGTTTTTTATGGAGGAAATGCAGAATTGTACCTTCACTACTTTCTTCTACAATGCTTCCTCCTTCATTACAATAACTTTTCAGTATTTTGAACAACCTTGGGTAGTTAAGATACTTCTATTGGTATTGCTTGGGAATATTGTTTCGATCTTGTCCAAGGTTAGTAAGCAATTTAAGAACATAATTCAGAGATCTGCCCCAAGGCTGGATAGTTATGAGTGGCAGGGTGTGTGGGATAGCATGGGCAAATGCCTAGGACGGTGGGCACCTCCAGTGTTTTGGAACTTCACCCCTGAACAAGTGCAGAATCCTGAAAAATTAGTAGACTACTTGGAAAAAGTATGCTGTCACCCTGGCAATTCTAGGGAGACACAAATCACTGCCATGTGCTGGGGTCTGGCCCATGCCTACCGAGCCCTGTTCAACACTATTCAGTACCCTCAAGGATCCGGTGGCAAAATGCCAGGCACTGCAGCTGCTCCAGCCCCCTGCGACAGGCACTGCGGCTGTTCCGACTGCCCCTGCGACAGGCACTGCGGCTGTCCCGATTACCCCTGCGACAGGCGCTGCGGCTGTCCCGATTACCCCTGCGACAGGCACTACGGCTGCTCCAGCCCCCCCTGCGACAGGCACTGCGACTATTCCGGCTACCCCTGCGACAGGCACTGCGGCTGTTCCGACTACCCCTGCGACAGGCGCTGCGGCTGTCCCGATTACCCCTGCGACAAGCACTGCGGCTGTCCCGATTACCCCTGCGACAGGCGCTGCGGCTGTCCCGATTACCCCTGCGACAGGCACTACGGCTGCTCCAGCCCCCCCTGCGACAGGCACTGCAACTATCCCGGCTACCCCTGCGACAGGCACTACGGCTGTTCCGACTACCCCTGCGACAGGCACTGCAGTTGCAGCTGCTCCGGATAACTCCGTTACAAGCATTGCGGTTCAAACAGGGAACGAACCCGTGTCAGTATCAGTCGCCCCTATACATAAAAAGAAATCCTGGAAGCGAAAGTCAACTCGTTTAGAAAGGGAAGATGAAAGAGCAGGGCTATCACAGGGAGAGGAAGAGGAAGAACTCGTAAATGAGACAGAAACCACCCGATCCCTATCCCTAAGTGAGCTGCGAGATATGCGAAAAGATTTCAGCCGTCGTCCAGGGGAGCACATTGTCACCTGGCTGCTCCGATGCTGGGATAGTGGGGCCAGTAGCCTGGAATTGGAGGGTAAGGAAGCCAAGCAGCTGCGATCTATTTCTAGGGAAGGGGGCATTGACAAAGCAATTGGAAAAGGGGAACCAGCCCGCAGCCTCTGGAGGCGACTCCTGTCAGCTATAAAAGAAAGATATCCCTTCAAGGAAGATGTTGTATATCGCCCTGGGAAATGGACCACCATGGAAAAAGGCATCCAGTACCTGAGGGAATTAGCTGTGCTGGAAGTGATTTATAGTGACCTGAACGACGTGCGGTCACCCACAGATCCAGATGAAGTCCAGTGCACAAGACCTATGTGGCGGAAGTTGGTACGAAACGCACCACCGTCGTGTGCCAACTCATTGGCAATACTGACCTGGAAAGACGGAGACGGTCCAACAGTGAATGAAGCTGCTAGTAACCTCCGGGAATATGAAGAAAGTATCTCTTCCTCCCTTGTCTCAGCTGTGGAGAAACTGTCCCAGGAGTTCCAACGGTTCAAAGAAGATATGTCCTACTCCCCACCTATACGGACCAGTGTCTCAGCTATTAGGAGTCAGCGTTCTTCTGCTCAAGAGAGAGGATATAGAGGGTACACACCACGGGGCACTCTATGGTTTTTCCTGCGTGACAACGGAGAGGACATGAGGAAGTGGGATGGAAAACCTACCTCAACCCTAGAGGCACGGGTACGTGAGTTGCAAGGAAAAACAATCACCAAAGGGGGTTCTTCCAGGAAAATTGCTGCTCCAGTTTCCAGTGGACAATTCCCCAGACAGAGTAAAAGGGCTGATCTTACTTCTGATTTTAATGAAGAAACTCCTGACTCGTATATACAAGAAATGGGTAATGAATATTATGACCAGAATTAGGGGGCCCTGCCTCCAGCCAGGTGGAGGAAAGGGACAACCGGGTTTACTGGACTGTGTGGATTCGATGGCCTGGCACATCAGACCCACAGGAGTATAAGGCTCTAGTAGACACCGGTGCACAGTGTACCCTAATGCCATCAAGCTATATCGGGGCAGAACCCATCTGTATTTGTGGAGTGACAGGGGGATCCCAACAGCTGACTGTCTTGGAGGCTGAAGTGAGCCTAACTGGGAATGAGTGGCAAAAGCACCCCATTGTGACTGGCCCTGAGGCTCCGTGCATCCTTGGCATAGACTACCTCAGGAGAGGGTATTTCAAGGACCCAAAAGGGTACCGGTGGGCTTTTGGTATAGCTGCCTTGGAGACGGAGGAAATTAAGCAGCTATCTACCTTGCCTGGTCTCTCAGAGGACCCTTCTGTTGTGGGGTTGCTGAGGGTTGAAGAACAACGGGTGCCAATTGCTACCACAACGGTGCACCGGAGGCAATATCGTACCAACCGAGACTCCCTGATTCCCATCCATGAGCTGATTCGTCGACTGGAGAGCCAAGGAGTGATCAGTAAGACTCGCTCACCTTTTAACAGTCCTATATGGCCAGTGAGAAAGTCTAATGGAGAGTGGAGACTAACAGTAGACTATCGTGGCTTGAATGAAGTCACGCCGCCCCTGAGTGCTGCTGTGCCGGACATGCTGGAACTTCAATACGAACTGGAGTCAAAAGCAGCCAAATGGTATGCTACAATTGATATTGCTAATGCGTTTTTCTCAATCCCTTTGGCAGCAGAGTGCAGGCCACAGTTTGCTTTCACCTGGAGGGGTGTTCAGTACACCTGGAATCGACTGCCCCAGGGGTGGAAACACAGCCCTACCATTTGCCATGGACTGATTCAGACTGCACTGGAACAGGGCGAAGCTCCAGAACATCTGCAATACATTGATGACATTATCGTGTGGGGCAATACAGCAGAGGAAGTTTTTGAGAAAGGGAAGAAAATAGTCCAGATCCTCCTGAAAGCCGGTTTTGCCATAAAACAAAGTAAGGTCAAGGGACCTGCACAGGAGATCCAGTTTTTAGGAATAAAATGGCAAGATGGACGTCGTCAGATCCCAATGGATGTGATTAACAAAATAACAGCCATGTCTCCACCAACTAGCAAAAAGGAAACACAAGCTTTCTTAGGCGTTGTGGGTTTTTGGAGAATGCATATTCCAAATTACAGTCTGATCGTAAGCCCTCTCTACCAAGTGACCCGGAAGAAGAATGATTTCAAATGGGGCCCTGAGCAACGACAAGCTTTTGAACAAATTAAATGGGAGATAGTTCATGCAGTAGCCCTTGGGCCAGTTCGGGCAGGGCAAGACGTAAAAAATGTGCTCTACACTGCAGCTGGAGAGAATGGCCCTACCTGGAGCCTCTGGCAGAAAGCAGCAGGGGAGACTCGAGGTCGACCCCTAGGGTTTTGGAGTCGGGGATACAGAGGATCTGAGGCCCGCTATACTCCAACTGAGAAAGAGATATTAGCAGCATATGAAGGGGTTCGAGCTGCTTCAGAAGTGGTTGGTACTGAAGCACAACTCCTCTTGGCACCTCGACTGCCGGTGCTGGGATGGATGTTCAAAGGGAGTGTCCCCTCTACACATCATGCAACTGATGCTACGTGGAGTAAGTGGGTTGCACTGATCACACAACGGGCTCGGATAGGAAACCCCAATCGCCCAGGAATCTTGGAAGTAATTATGGACTGGCCAGAAAGCAAAGGTTTCGGAATATCGCCAGAGGAGGAGGTGACGCGTGCTGAGGAGGCCCCACTGTACAATAAATTGCCAGAAAATGAGAAGCAGTATGCACTGTTCACTGATGGGTCCTGTCGTATTGTAGGAAAGCATCGGAGGTGGAAGGCTGCTGTATGGAGTCCTATACGACAAGTGGTAGAAACTGCTGAAGGAGATGGTGAATCGAGCCAATTTGCAGAACTAAAAGCCATTCAGCTGGCTTTAGACATTGCTGAACGAGAAAAGTGGCCAGTGCTCTATCTCTATACTGACTCATGGATGGTGGCAAATGCCCTGTGGGGGTGGTTACAGCAATGGAAGCAGAACAATTGGCAGCGCAGAGGCAAACCCATCTGGGCTGCAGCATTGTGGCAAGATATTGCTGCCCGGGTAGAGAACCTGATTGTAAAAGTACGTCACGTAGATGCTCACGTACCCAAGAGTCGGGCCACTGAGGAACATCAAAATAACCAGCAGGTGGATCAGGCTGCTAAGATTGAAGTGGCTCAGGTGGATCTGGACTGGCAACATAAGGGTGAATTATTTATAGCTCGGTGGGCCCATGACACCTCAGGCCATCAAGGAAGAGATGCAACATATAGATGGGCTCGTGATCGAGGGGTGGACTTGACCATGGACACTATTGCACAGGTTATCCATGAATGTGAAACATGCGCTGCAATTAAACAAGCCAAGCGGTTAAAGCCTCTGTGGTATGGAGGGCGATGGCTAAAATATAAATATGGGGAGGCCTGGCAGATCGATTATATCACACTCCCACAAACCCGCCAAGGCAAGCGCTATGTGCTTACAATGGTGGAAGCAACCACCGGATGGCTGGAAACATATCCTGTGCCCCATGCCACCGCCCGGAACACTATCCTGGGCCTTGAAAAGCAAGTCCTGTGGCGACATGGCACCCCAGAAAGAATTGAGTCAGACAACGGAACACATTTTCGAAACAGCCTCATAGACACCTGGGCTAAAGAGCATGGCATTGAGTGGGTATATCACATTCCCTATCATGCACCAGCCTCTGGGAAAATTGAACGATATAATGGACTGTTAAAGACTACACTGAGAGCACTGGGTGGTGGGACATTTAAACATTGGGATACACATTTAGCAAAGGCCACCTGGTTAGTCAACATTAGAGGATCTGTCAATCGAGCTGGCCCTGCCCAATCAAAACTTTTACACACTGTAGAAGGGGATAAGGTCCCTGTAGTACACATAAAAAACATACTGGGGAAGACAGTTTGGGTTACTCCTGCCTCAGGCAAAGGCAAGCCCATTCGTGGGATTGCTTTTGCTCAAGGACCCGGGTGTACTTGGTGGGTAATGCGAAAGGATGGGGAAGTCCAATGTGTACCTCAAGGGGATTTGATTTTGGGTGAGAATAGCCAATGAACTAAATGGTATGATGTTAATTGCTATATAATACTGTGTGTCATCACTTTTATGGTTATTATACACCATATCAATGGTATTTCAATAAGGATCACCCAGATTAGTGAAAAATGAACTTCGATGAAAGCAAGCAAAGTGCAGAAGTGATGGAACCAGAACTGGCTTCAGCATCCAGAACAATCCAGAACAATTCAGATTCAGAACAATCCAGCACCATGCAGCATCTCTTCTGCCCTGAAGGACTATTATGACAGATGAAGCCCAAAGTCATGAACTAAATGACCTTAATAAACATTTTAGAAGGATGACTCATAGACCAAGGGAATGATAATTGTGTGTACATATATATATATATATATATATATACCAAGAGACAGGAAAAAAAAATGGTGGTGATTAATTGTATTAGAAAGGGTAGAACCTGGGCATGACGTAAATGGTATGGAATAAGGGGTGGATACTGTCCTGGTTTCGGCTGGGATAGAGTTAATTTTCTTCCTAGTAGCTGGTATAGTGCAGTGCTTTGGATTTTAGTATGAGAATGATATTGATAACACGCTGATGTTTTGGCTGTCGCTAAGCGGTATTTACATTGGTCAAGGACCTTTTTTTTGTTTTTTTTCCCCAGCTTCTCATGCTCTGCCAGGCGCCCAAGAAATGGGAGGGGGCACATCCAGGATAGTTGATCCAAACTGACCAAAGGGCTATTCCATACCATATGATGTCATGCCCAGTATATAAACTGGGAGAGTTGGCCGGGGGGTTGCGATCGCCGCTCGGGGACTGGCTGGGCGTCGGTCGGCGGGTGGTGAGCGGTTGTATAATTTTATTTTATTTTATTTTATTTTTTTTTCCCTTTCCCTTTTGTTTCCCTCCCTTGGGTTTTGTTCCTCTTTCTCTCTCATTGTATTCCTTCTCAGTATAATTCATTATTATTATTATTATTATTATTATTATTATTATTTTGTTCCAATTATTAAACTGTTCTTGTCTCAACCCACGAGTTTTCTTACTTTTGCTCTTCCGATTCTCTCCCCCATCCCACTGGGGGGGGAGTGAGAGAGCGGCTGTGTGGTGCTTAGTTGCCAGCTGGGGCTAAACCACGACACCACCCCAGCCTACTTGCTGGGGCAGCAGAGTGAGAAACAGAGAAGGTCTTGAAGCTGTGCAAGTGCTATTCAACAATAGCCAAAACATTGGTGTGTTACCAGCACTGTTTTAGTCACGAGTCCAAAACACAGCATGCTATGGGCTGCTGTGAAGAAAGTTAACTCCATTCCAACTAGACTCACTACAGTTTCTTAGCTGTCAACTGTTTCTGAAATATTTCAGTGCCATTAAAAATCTTAAAACCTCTTTCTCTGTCTTACCCCTTTCCCCCTCAGCCTTATCCAAAAGTTTTTTCATAAAACAGTGTTGGTCCTTATTACTGTAATTGTGGGGTCCTTCCCATTTGTATGTGTGTGTGGAGTTGGTTTAGGCTTTTTTTTTGGGGGGGGAGGAGAGTGCAAAATTCTTTTTCATATTTATAAAGTTGTTTCTAGCTTAAACGACTATTTTGTCTAGTCTTATATCCTCCTTGATATAATAGCTTCACTAAGAAATTGTATTTTTTGTGTAAATTCCTTTGACATCAATCATGATTAAGTCATAAGCCTATCTGTTTACATTAACTTGTCAGTTTGGCCATCTACGGTCTAAATTATGATTCATTGGACTAAAACCTGTTAATTCACACACCTTGCTGAAGCCTTTTGAAACTAAAGGAAATGAATAAGGTTTGCCAGCTCTAAGTAACATCTTTCTTATGCATTAGCTAACTGAGGAAGAGGAAGCCAGATGATTTCTTTCCACAGGGTGCAAGCACCCTGCATTTCTTTTGCTATTTATGGATTACTAAAAAGATCAAAGAGCACACATGGAATTAAAGGAATATGTTCTGAGGAAACCCAGAAATACATAACCAAAGTCCAAAAGACTTAGGTATGGCTAGACCAAAGTTAAAATGTTACACCACAGGGCTGTAGGGTGCAAACATACTTCGATTCTAAAAAAATTAACAGAGAAATCAAAGCAAGACGGGATTAAAACTTTTACAAGTATGCTAACTCACCTGTACCAAACCAGAACTCCACACTTTTCACACACTTTTTGAAGTGGAACACATGTGCTGCGACAAAGAAATGGGAGGTTACAAGACTCATCCATCTTTCAGAAAACCTGCATTCAACTCTACAGTGAACATGTCTGAAATGAGAATCAATCCCAAAGGCAACGTTCTGATGTGACTGAAAGTGAAATCAAACCTAAAAATCATATTGAAATTAAATTCTCTCAATCAAAGGTCAGGGTTCTTGTTTGAGTATTGACCATCGATTCACCTTCTTGATACAGCTCTTTGTATCCAGCAGTATAAGTGGCATCTGCCCATACCATATATATTTTATTTTGGTAAATTAACTTCACTGACATTTCTAGCCCCATCTAGCATATATACTTAATTTTAAATTTTCCTCTTTAATTGCTTCCAAGGCTTCCCAAGAAACTCAACTTTTCTTATTGCAGACATTTAAAATAATCACTCCTTCATCCTTCCTGCCTAGATATTAATATAGTGTAACTCCTGCATGTCAACCACTGGTGCTCTCTTCAGGAGCCCAAATGCTTTGCAGTGGAGGGGATCAAGAGTTGGCACATAGAAACATTGTTCTTGATATCCACAGAGTAATTAATAATCGGAATCCTTTCTTTTATTTGTCAGTTTTCATACATAGAGCCCAAACTGATTTTAGTACTATAACTGAAGATACCTAAAATAAGTGCCGCAGTCATGTCAACTTAATACTTAATCAAGCTTGCATGTTTAGCCTGCCATTTGATTTCCAAGAAGCACAATACTCTCCACTGGTGTCCTGGTTTTGGCTGGGATAAAGTTAATTTTCTTCCTAGTAGCTGGTATAGTGCTGTGTTTTGAATTTAGGATTAGAATAATGTTGATAATACACTGATGTCTTAGTTACTGCTGGGCAGTGCTTATACAGAGTCAAGGCTTTTTCCTGCTTCTCACACCGTCCCACCAGTGAGTAGGCTGGGAGTGCACAAGAAGTTGGGAGGGGACACGTCTGGGACAGCTGACCCAAACTGACCGAAAGGGTATTCCATACCATATGACGTCAAGCTCAGCATATAAACTAGGGGAAAAGCTGCTCGGGGATCCACTCCTCAGGAACTGGCTGGGCATTGGTCAGCAGGTGGTGAGCAATTGCATTGTGCATCACTGGTTTTGTATAATCTTTTACTGTTGTTATTGTTATTTTCCCTTCCTTTTCTATCCTATTAAATTGTCTTTATGTCAAGCCATGAGTTTTACCTTTTTTTTTTTCACTTCTCTCCCCCATCCTTCTGGGGGGAGTGAGCAAACAGCTGTGTGGTGTTTAGCTGCCTGCCAGACTAAACCATGACAGTTCTTTTTGGCTCCCAACATGGGGCTCGAAAGGTTGAGATAACGACAGATCTGACCAGAGCATGTTAAAATAAATTTGTTATAAACATTTATTATTAGGTTAATAGTCACTGGTTTCAGTGTTGATTTATTTGCTCTCAGAGATGTTATGCTTGTTCTCAGTGTTGTGTTAATGTAACACCTTACTTGCTGTATATGTACCCTGTTGTGCTGTTTATCACCCCTGGGGGCTGGATTAAGGTTATCATTTTACTGTACTGGGTAGCACTGGCTTATGATATGATAAAAATATTGGTCATGAAACTAATCTGGTATTTGTACTCAGCATTGCCATCATCTCTGTACTTCAGGAACTATCTCTCAGAAACTATTAATAATTACAATCTTTACCTTTTCTCGTCAGAGAGGCAATTTATGGGGGAGACAAGGGGGGACAGTTTCCCCTGCTCCTTCACCTTCCCCTTCTCCTCCAGGCTAGTTACAATAGCTCTTGAGAATTTTGAATATCCTTGGGATGTTCAAACTAGCATGTTCCTATTGCTATGTCTCTTGAATGTGTTTCAGGTCTTGTATAAGGTTAAACAAATATGTACAAACACCACCTCGAGATCTGCCCCGAGGCTGGATAGTTATGAGTGGCAGGGTGTGTGGGATAATATGGGCAAGTACCTGGGACAGTGGGCACCTCCAATGTTTTGGAACCTCACCCCTGAACAAGTGCAGAGTCCTGAAAAACTAGTAGAATATTTGGAAAAAGTATGCTGTCTCCCTGGCAATTCCAGAGAGACTCAAATCACTGCAATGTGCTGGGGCCTGGCCCGTGCCTACTGAGCCCTGTTCAACACTATTCAGTACCCTCAAGGGGAAGAGAAGGTCTCTGGATCTGACGACAAGATGACAGGCACTGCGGTTACTCCAACCCTGGCGACACGTACCGCGGTTAGTCCAACCCTGGCGACAGGCACTGCGGCTACTCCAACCCTGGTGACAGGCATTGAGGCTACTCCAATCCCCACGACAGGCACTGCAGCTAAACCAGAGAATGAACCCATGCCAGTATCAGTTGCCCCTATACACAAGAAGAAATGTTGGAAGCGAAAGATAGCTCATTTATTAAGGGAAGAAACTCTTCCCCTACTAAGGGAAGAAGTGGATGAGGCAGGCTACTCTGAAGAAGAGCCATCGCGAAAACAGGAGGAGGAAGAGGCAGAACTCATAAACGAGGTGGTAACCACCTGATCCCTATCCCTGAGGGAGCTGTGAGGTATGCGAAAAGATTTCAGCCGTTGTCCAGGCGAACACATTGTCACCTGGCTGCTCTGATGCTGGGATAATGGGGCCAACAGCCTGGAATTAGAGAGTAAGGAAGCCAAGCAGCTGGGATTCCTTTGTAGGGAAGGGGGCATTGACAAAATAATTGGAAAAGGGGCACAAGTCCTCAGCCTCTGGAGGCAACTCCTGTCAGGCATGAAGGAAACATATCCCTTCAAGAAAGATGTTATATGTCACCCAGGCAAGTGGACCACCATGGAGAGAGGTATCCAGTACCTGAGGGAATTAGCCATGTTGGAGGTGATTTATGATGACCTGGACAATGAGCAGTTATCCAAAGATCCAGATGAAGTCAAGTGCACATGACGTATGAGGCGGAAGTTTGTATGGAGCACACCATCGTCGTATGCCAACTCATTGTCAGTAATGACCTGGAAAGAGAGAGGGACAAACGGTAGATAAATTGTCTGGCCAGCTCTGGCAATATGAGGAAAGTCTCTCTTCCTCCCTACGGGCCTGTGTCTCAGCTGTGGAGAAACTGTCCCAGGAGGTCCAGCAATGCAAAGAGGATAGGTCCTACTCTCCACCTGTACGGACCAGTATTTCAGCTATTAGGAGTCAGCGTTCTTCTGCTCAAAAGAGGGATATAGAGGGTACACACCACGGGGCACCCTGTGCTTTTACCTGTATTACCATGGAGAGGACATGAAGAAGTGGGATGGAAAACCTACCTCGAATCTAAAGGCATGGGTACGTGAGTTGCAAGGAAAAACAATCACCAAAGGGGGATCTTCCAGGAAAATTGCTGCTCCAGTTTCCAGTGGACAGTTCCCCAGACAGGGCGGAAGGGCTGATCTTACTCCTGATCTTAATGAAGGGACTTGTGATGCGTATTTACAAGAAGTGGGTAGCGAATATTATGACGAGGACTAAGGGGCCTTGCCTCCAGCCAAGTGGAGAAAAGGGACAACCGGCTTTATTGGACTGCATGGATTCAATGGCCTGGCACATCAGACCCACAGGAATATAAGGCTCTAGTGGACACCAGTGCACAGTGTACCCAATGCCATCAAGCTATATGGGGGCAGAACCCATCTGTGACAGGGGGATCCCAACAGCTAACTGTATCAGAGGCCAAAGTGAGCCTAACTGGGAATGAGTGGCAAAAGCACCCCATTGTGACTGGCCCAGAGGCTCCGTGCATCCTTGGCATAGACTACCTCAGGAGAGGGCATTTCAAGGGCCCAAAAGGGTAGCGGTGGGCTTTTGGTATAGCTGCCTTGGAGACGGAGGAAATTAAACTGCTGTCTACCTTGCCTGGTCTCTCAGAGGACCCCTCTGTTATGGGGTTGCTGAGGGTCGAAGAACAACACGTGCCAACTCCACCACAACAGTGCACCGGTGGCAATATCGTACCAACCGAGACTCCCTGATCCCCATCCATAAACTGATTCGTCGACTAGAGAGCCAAGGAGTGATCAATAAGACTCGTTCACCTTTTAACAGTCCCATGTGGCCAGTGCAAAAGTCTAATGGAGAGTGGAGATTAACAGTAGACTATCGCGGCCTGAATGAAGTCATGTCGCTTCTGAGTACTGCCGTGCCAGACATGCTAGAACTTCCATATGAACTGGAGTCAAAGGCAGCCAAGTGGTATGCTACAACTGATATCGCTGATGTGTTTTTCTCAATCCCTTTGGCAGCAGAGTGTAGCCTACATTCTGCTCTCATTTGGAGGGGTGTCTCGTACACCTGGAATCGACTGCCCCAGGGATGGAAACACAGCCCTACCATTTGCCATGGACTGATCCAGACTGCATTGGAACAGAGTGAAACTCCGGAACACCTGCAATACATTGATGACATCATTGTATGGGGCAACACAGCAGAAGAAGTTTTTGAGAAAGGGAAGAAAATAGTTCAAATCCTTCTGAAGGCCGGGTTTGCCATAAGACAAAGTAAGGTCAAGGCACCTGCACAGGAGATCCAGTTTTTAGGAATAAAATGGCAAGATGGACGTCGTCAGATCCCAATGGATGGGATTAACATCCATGTCCCCACCAACTAGCAAAAGGAAACACAAGCTTTCTTAGGCATTGTGGGTTTTTGGAGAATGCATATTCCAAATTACAGTCTGATTGTAAGCCCTCTCTACCAAGTGATGTGGAAGAAGGATTTCAAGTGGGGCCCTGAGCAACAGCAAGCCTTTGAACAAATTAAACAGGAGATAGTTCATGCAGTAGCTCTTGGCTCAGTCCGGGCAGGACAAGATGTAAAAACTGTGCTCTACACTGCAGCTGGGGAGAATGGCCCTACCTGGAGCCTCTGGCAGAAAGCACCAGGGGAGACTCGAGGCTGACCCCTTGGGTTTTGGAATCGGGGATGCAGAGGATCTGCATATACTCCAACTGAGAAAGAGATATTGGCAACATATGAAGGGGTTCGAGCTGCTTTGGAAGTGGTTGGTACTGAAGCACGGCTCCTCCTGGCACCCCGGCTGCCAGTGCTGGGCTGGATGTTCAAAGGTAGGGTCCTCTCTACACATTATGCAACTGATGCTATGTGGAGTAAGTGGGTTGCACTGATCACACAACGGGCTTGAATAGGAAACCCCAGGCGCCCAGGAATCTTGGAAGCGTTCACGGACTGGCCAGAAGGCAAAGGTTTCGGAATTTCACCAGACGAGGAGGTGACGCCTGCTGAGGAGGCCCCACTATACAATAGACCACCAGAAAATGAGAAGCAATGTGCTCTGTTCACTGATGGGTCCTGTTGTATTGTAGGAAAGCGTTGGAGGTGGAAGGCTGCTGTATGGAGTCCTATACGACAAGTCGCAGAAACTGCTGAAAGAGAAGGTGAATCGAGCCAATTTGCAGAAGTGAAGGCCATCCAGCTGGCTTTAGATATTGCTAGACAAGAAAAGTGGCCAGTGCTCTGTCTCAATACTGATTCATGGATGGTGGCAAATGCCCTGTGGGGGTGGTTACAGCAATGGAAGCAGAGCAACTGGCAGTGCCCAGGAAAACCCATCTGGGCTGCAGCACTGTGGCAAGATATTGCTGCCCGGGTAGAGAACCTGGTTGTAGAAGTACGTCACGTAGATGCTCATGTACCCAAGGCCACAGAAGAACATCAAAACAACCAGCAGGTGGATCAGGCTGCTAAGATTGAAGTGTCTCAGGTGGATCTGGACTGGCAACATAAGGGTGAATTATAGCTCAGTGGGCCCATGACACCTCAGGCCATCAAGGAAAAGATGCAACATATAGATGGGCTCGTGATCGAGGGATGGACTTGACCATGGACACTATTGCACAGGTTATCCATGAATGTGAAATATGCTCTGCAATTAAACAAGCCACACAGTTAATGCCTCTGTGGTATGGAGGACGATGGCTGAAATATAAATATGGGGAGGCCTGGCAGATTGGTTATATCACACTCCCACAAACCCACCAAGGCAAGTGCCATGTGCTTACAATGGTGGAAGCAACCACAGGATGGCTGGAAACATATCCTGTGCCCCATGCCACCTCCCGGAACACTATCCTGGGCCTTGAAAAACAAGTCCTATGGTGACACGGCACCCCAGAAAGACTTCAGTCAGACAACGGGACTCATTTCCAAAACAACCTCATAGGCACCTGGGCCAAAGAGCAAGGCATTGAGTGGGTATATCACATCCCCTCTCATGCACCAGCCTCCAGGAAGATCGAATGATACAATGGAGTGCTAAAGACTACACTGAGAGCAATGGGTGATGGGATGTTCAAACATTGGGATACACATTTACCAAAGGTCACCTGGTTGGTCAACACTAGGGGATCTGCCAATCGAGCTGGCCTCACCCAATCAAAACTTTTACGTCCTGTAAAAGTCCCTGTAGTGTATGTAAAAAATATGCTGGGGAAGATAGTCTAGGTTATTCCTGCCTCAGGCAAAGGCAAACCCATTTGTGGGATTGCTTTTGCTGAAGGACCTGGGTGCACTTGGTGGGTAATGCGGAAGGATGGGGAACTCTGCTGTGTACCTCAAGGGGACTTGATTTTGGGTGAGAATAGCCAATGAACTAAAAGTTTTGATGTTAATGGCTATATAATACTGTATGTCATCACTTCTATGGTTGCTATACGCCATATCAACAGTACTACAGTAAGAAGCACCCAGATTAATGAAGAATTAACTTTGATGAAACCAAGCAAAGTGCAGCAGTGATGGAACCAGAACTGGCTTCAGCATGCAACAATCCGACACCACATACCATCTCTCCTGCCCTGGAGGGCTGTTATGACAGATGGAGCCCAGAGTCATGCACTACATGAACTCAACAGACATTTTAGAGGGATGGCCTGTAAACTAGGGGAATGATATCTGTGTGTATATATCAAAAGACAGGAAAAGTGGTGGTGATTAATTGGGATGTATTGGAAAGGGTAGAAACTGGGCATGACATAGATGCTATAGAATAAGGGGTGGATATTTTCCTGGTTTTGACTGGGATAGAGTTAATTTTCTTTCTAGTAGCTGGTATAGTGCTGTGTTTTGTATTTAGGATGAGGATAATGTTGATAACACACTGATGTTTTAGTTACTGCTGAGCAATGCTTACACAGAGTCAAGGCCTTTTCTGCTTCCCACCCCACCCCACCAGCGAGTAGGCTGGTAGTGCACAAGAAGTTGTGAGTGAACACAGCTCGGACATCTGACCCAAACTGACCAAAGGGATATTCAATACCATGTGACATCATGCTCAGGACATAAACTAGGGGAAAAGCTGGCTGGGGGTCTGCTTCTTGGGGGTCCGCTCCTTGGGAACTGGCTGGGCATCAGTCAGCAGGTGGTGAGCAATTGCATTGTGCATTGCTTGTTTTGTATATTCTTTTACCATTATTATTATTTTCCCTTCCTTTTCTATCCTATTAAATTGCCTTTATCTCAACCAATGAATTTTACCTTTTTTTCGCTTCTCTCTCCCATTCTACTGGGGGAGTGAACGAACAGCTGTGTGGTATTTAGCTGCCTGCTGGGATAAACCACAACAACTGGGTTTAGCAAATCCTCTCCAGGTAACAGCTCAGTCCTGAAATGCAGTGTAAGAATCTTTCCTCTTTTCACCTGGAAAAATCTTCCTCTTTGTTTGTTTGGTTTTTTTGTCATATAATTTTTTCTACCTAAACTGCAAGGTATTAAAAATTCTCAGGTAAAATTCTGAAAACACTTAGTTTTGAGTTGGTAAAATGTTTGATATTTGTATGGAAACTTTTGCTCCAATACTGTCAACTTAAATATTTAATAACTTTATACATATCAGTAAGTTTTTTGTTGAGAGTCCCTTTTAAAAATTACATTCTAAATTCTTGAAAAGGGGTGTTTAACATCAAAAGATAGTTATAATCTTATTTTATTTCAGTTTTCTTTAAGTCACCATTTCGGGTGTGGCATTTTTAGCCAAAAACATTGGTGTTGGAACATATTTATTGATCTAAATTTTCTTATAGGCCACATGTGCCTAGTTGTTTGCAGGATGGGACTTCTGTATTTATAACATGTTAGGGGAAAATATTGAGCTGGTTTGGACAACCTGAGAGAAGTGAGGCTGCTGCAGCTCCCTGCCACCAGGTCCAATTAGTAGCAAGGCTAAAAATGTATTTCCCAGTAGGCACATGCACACGGAGCACATGTATACACCACATATCTACATATACACACAACCGGCCACATGGATCACAGGGCACTCACATGAACATAGACAGCACCAATGGCTTCATCCTGCTCCCCTCTTTGGCTAAGCTGAATAGAGGTCCACTAGTGAGAATACACACACACACACACATATATATATATATATATATATTTACAGATATGTAAAATGTGAGTCACTTCAGCACTTGGACCCAGACACTCAGCTTTCCCAGTAGCTGCCCCTGGTAAAGGGCAGCTCCTGGCACCTAGACTTACAAGCCCCTGAGGCTGCAGCCCCACTCCAGTTGCTGGTACAGACCTTCTCACTCATGCACACACAGGCATACGCACACGGACAAGCACACAAACAGAGCTGGATGGAACTTCCTTGGTCCCTAGTAGCTGACCCCCCCATCATGAAGTCACCTTTAGAGACACCAGCAACACTGGACTTCACGAGACCAGACTCTGGCCTCTTCATGGATCTTCTTGAAAGGATCCCATGGGATAAGGCCCTGGAGGGAAGGAGGGCCCAAGAAAATTGGTTGATGTTCAAGAATCATCTCCTCCAAGCTCAGGAGCAGTCCATCCCAACAGGCAGGAAGTCAAGAAAAAAATCCAGGAGGCCTGTGTGAATGAACAAGGAGCTTCTGACCAAGCTGAAACACAAAAAGGAAGTATATAGAAGAGAGAAACAGGGGCAGATAACCTTGGAGGAATACAGAGACAATGTCCAAACATGTAGGGATGAAGAACACCAAAGTCCAGCTGGAATTGCATTTGGCAAGGGATGTCAAAGACAACAAGAAGGGCTCCTACAAGTACATAGGTGACAAAAGGAAGGCTAATGAAAATGTGTGCCTGCTGCCGAATGGGGCTGGGGACATGATGAGACAGGACATGGAGGAGGCTGAAATACTGAATGCATTCTTTGCCTCAGTCTTTACTAGCAAGACTGGCCTTCAGGAATCCCAGGGACCAGGGGGAAAGGCTGGAGCAAGGAAGATATACCCTTGGTGGAGGAGGATCATATCAGGGAATATTTAAGCAAACAGGACAGACATAAGTCCATGGGCCCTGATGGGAGGCATCCACAAGTGCCGAGGGAGCTGGCTGATGTCATTACAAGGACACTCTCAATAACCTTTGTACAATCAAAGACAATGGGAGAGAGATGCCTGGAGGAAAGCAAATGTCAATCCTATCTTCAAGAAGGGCAAAAAGGAGGACCCAAGGAGCTCCAGGCCAGTCAGCTTCACCTTGATCCCTGGGAATGTGATACAGCAGCTAGTCCAGACACATGAACAAGAAAATCATCAAGAGTAGTCAGCATGGCTTCACCAACGGGTAGTCATGCTTGACCAATTTGATAAACTTCTACAATGAAATGACTGGACTGGTAGATGAGGGGAGACCAGTAGATATAGTCTATGTGGACTTCAGTAAGGTCTTTGACACTGTCTCCCATAAGAGAGCTTCTTCTCATAGAGAAGCTGTTGAATTATGGGTTGGCTGAGCAGACAGTGAGGTGGATTGAATCTCATCAATGTATATAAATACCTGAAGGGAGGGTGCAAAGAGGACAGAGCCAGCTCCTTTCAGTGGTGCCCAGTGACAGGACAAGAAGCAATGGGCACAAACTGAAACATACAAGGTTCCCTCTGAACATCAGGAAACACTTTTTCACCGTGAGGGTGACTGAGCACTGGCACAGATTGCCTGGGGAAGTTATGGTGTCTCCATCCTTGGAGATATTCAAAAGCCCTCTGGACATGTTCCTGGGAAACTGGTTCTAGGTGGCCCTGTTTGATCGGGGAGTTGGACCAGATGACCTCCAAAGGTCCCTTCCAACCTCAATCATGCTGTGATTCTGTGATTCTGTGAAAGGATTTTATAAAAAGAAAGGAAAAATTGTGCTGATTGAGTGCAGGGCGTGGCCAGATAAGCATAATAACAAGCAAACTCTTTACATATGACCAGCCATTTTTATCCTCTTATTCTTCTACTTTCCTGCTCTTGTTCCTTCAGAAATCACCTAAATTCCTTCCTTTTCCTGGTATTGGTTTCTCTCCTAAACATCCCATAATAAATCTCATGTAATCCCCAGATGCTCTTCCCCTGTACCCCACAATGTGTCCCATATCCCTAGGCAGCAATCCCCCTCAAGCCAAAAGGTGCTACAACATTAATTCATCTTGATCTGTTTTACATCTGGACAATGGGGTTGAGGGTCTCCTCGGACATCCCTGGGAGGGATCCAGATAGGTTGTCCCTTCCTCTGAGTCCTCAATTTGTGTTTTCCACCTTCCTTTTTGCTCCTGTGCTTTTCTGGGTTTGTGGAGTTGGGCCTTAAATGGGCTGATAGCCCCTGTGAGGGGCCTGCAAGTAGCTAGGGCTCCCTCATCTGTCATTAACTCTCTGTGTTCTTTTGTGGATGAGCTTTTGTCACATAACCTAACATAAAATATCTTACTTGATTGCATTTTGAGGAATAGAGATGCACCATTTTTCATAGAATTTCAAAGGCATTCAGTTAGATCACAAATTCTTTGTAGACAGGGTGACTGCACATGTCCAATTTTCAGAAAGATAGATGGCGGCTTGAATTTGAATTAAGAACAATACAGAGTATTGCTAGAGAAATTTATTTCACTGCTTAAAGGCTGCTGAATCTGAAAAGTTAACAGGACTTTCACCTGCTGAGATAAATCTGCAATCATGTTTTTCTTCTTTCAAAGTACTGCTTCTAGAAATTATCATGATGGATACATAAAACAGCAACCAAAAAAAGGAGAAAGAAGGGTCATGGGTAAAAGGAGAGTACAAGAAAATTGAACAAAATAATTAAAAATATCTGAGAAGACAATAAAATGGAAAATAGCAGTGAAAATGGAGGTGGAACAGGTCTCATGGCTATCCATACAGAGGTATCACTGCTGGCTATTAAGGCCTTATGGACTCACTTCTCAAAGACAGCAGTCTCCTGTTTGCTCTTCTTAGGGGAGGGCTTCAATCGTAGCCCACTAGGTACTGTACTGTGAGTGTTTCCTTTTAAGAAACAAGGCTGAAATAATTCAAGAACAAGTTCATTAAAACTAGCAATATTTATTGATTGTTTCACTTATTTGGACAAAAAACAATCTGAAAGAGATTCTGCTTGTACAGCACCTTACCTGGTCTTCATATTTCTTCTGATAACCAAGATCAGTCAGACCTCTGTTCCCCTCTGTGAGTTGAGACAAATAACCTGTATTTTCTGTAGTCTTCTGACTTCGGTTCATCTCAGTCTAACTTCAAATCCAGATTTACTTTCCCTGCATACTAGTCGCTAGCCATTATTTCTATCAGATACAAGAAATAGAAATGCCAGAATGTTCTTTCAATGGGAAACTTTGCTTGGTTTTAACCATTTACTGTTTTGTCTTAAACCAGAAAAAAAAAAAAAAACGAGAGATCCCTTTTAAGTTTGTGCTTCATTTTCATGGGAAGGGAAGTTTGAATAGACACTGACATCATGTCTTGTAATTTTTCCTTCACTAATTTGCGGCCACTTCTTTTCATATTTTGTGGTGAAAAATTAAAAATCTGCAATACAATACGTGCAATACAATGCAGAATACAATAGATACAACAGATGAACAGCTACAACAGATACAATAGATGAACAACAGATCTCCACTAAGAAACAAAATTAAAAGGGACAATAGTGCAAATAGTTGATCTTTGAAACCAGACCAGCTATTTCAGTTTATTAACAGCTCAAATGTCACTTTCTGATTGGACCTGTGTATGAAAGAGTAGTTCATGTCTAAAACATTGGTAATTAATACATGCTCATTGTCAGATGAATAGAGAGCATCAAATTCTCAAAAAAATAAGAGTTGCAGTCCAGAGTAAAAAAGCTAAGCTAAATCAAACCAAACCAAACCAAACAAACCCACCAATCTTGTTAAAATAAGTTTTCATTTGCAAAATGAACTGATATTTTTATCAACACAAAAAGCCTATTATAAGTTTCACTGAAGCCAATAGAAAACCTTCCACTGATTTCAATGAGCTTTAAAATTATTATAATCTACTTATAAAGATTCTTAACAACACTAGAAATTTATGACAACTAAAAATTAACTTAGTATTATAAAAATTAAAATATCTAATATATCATCTGACAATGATAAATGAGAATTTTTTCCATTCTGACTTACTTTATTTGTTCTATTCAGAGACATCACTATAAAGACAGGAACAGACGTACATTGTAATGTGTCCCAGCCAAGTAACTAAATAAGTGTTGATCTTTATATTAAAGTTGAGATGTGAGAGCATTTTTAAATTTTTTTTCCCACTCTGATTGAAAAGAGTCACTATTCTGCTCTCATTTTTCTTGAAAACAATAAATCAGACTGGACTATTTGACTTCACTGATGTTAAGACTATCATTACATTGGCCTAACTTCTTGTTGATGGCACGAATCAAAACAGGGAAGCCTAACCTGAACCACAAAGCAAAGACAAACACTGGATCAAGGAAGAAACATGTTACAGATCCACAGCTACTGATAGACAATGATACTATAAATGATTTGATAAAATTGTATATATTTATAACAGAATTATAAATTATGCTATAGATGAAAAAAAAAATTAGTCTGCCGTTAAGTCTACAAAGCATCTGTATTTCAGGCAAAAGAAGAGTGGCCATAAATGAACTGCTAACCCCTAACCCCTGTCTCCCCATCATTACTTGGTGTCTTCATGGTTATTCCCTCCTTTAGGAGGTGTCATGACCTATAAAAGGTACCCGACCTGTGGGTATGTAAAGATCACAACAGTGGGTTCGCAGGATTCCCTGATACACAAGGACATGGCGGTTTTATTTCCTAAGCTTTTTTATTACAAATTGCTATTAGTAAAGCAAATATACTTATGACTAATAAAATAAAGCAAGCATATATATGTTTCAACAGTAACTGCAATCAATAGTAGCAGCAATCAATAGTAGCAGCCAAGTATATATTTCAATATTACAAATTACTACAAGATAACCATCAATAAAGAAGCAAATATACTTATGATTAACTACTTGTATGTATGCCTCTATACATATTATTCAAAGTAGTGCAGGTATAGTGCTAAACAAACCACTCCCAGGAGTGGGGCCTCAAAATTACTGCCAGAAGTGAGACCTCAAAATAGTTCGCTGGAGTGGGTCCAATCAACGACAGACAAAGTCT
The DNA here is from genome assembly GCF_034638445.1 of Ciconia boyciana. Lineage (NCBI taxonomy): Eukaryota > Metazoa > Chordata > Aves > Ciconiiformes > Ciconiidae > Ciconia > Ciconia boyciana. Next base: position 48,504,030 of record NC_132936.1, read on the forward strand.
CACTTTGAAGATGATCTGCATTACCTGGAGTCAGCCACGTGTCCCTAGTGAGGGTCCAATCTGTCTAGGAGATCTCATAGAAAAGTTTGTGCAGAGGGAGTTCTCCAAAAGAGAGAGGCTTCATTTTGGGTAGAAAGCAAGTAATTTTTCTGTCACAGAGACATAAAAGGGTATAGGACACTACCACCTGGAACAGCCAATAGATGTTGCTAATTTATATTTTTCACTTGGGACAGGCAATAGATGATGTTTTCTATTCTGTCGGACCAATTTTTATTTTTCCAGACTGTTTTTCTGTTCTTTCAGCTAGAACAGCCAATAGCAGTTGTCGATTCTCACTTTCTCAGGATGTTCCCCACTTTTCCAGACTATTTTTCACCTTTCCAGATAACTCTCTAGCAGGGCCTGTTGTGATAGGACAAGGGGTAATGGTTTTAAACTAAAACAAGTTAGATTTAGACTAGGTATAAGGGAAAAATTTTTTACAATAAAGGTGGTGAAACACTGGAACAGGTTGCCCAGAGAGGTGGTAGTTGCTCGATCCCTGGAAACATTCAAGGTCAGGTTGGATGGAGTTCTGAGCAACCTGCTCAGAAGTTGAAGATGTCCCTGCTCATTGCAAGGGGGGTTGGACTAGATGACCTTTAAAGGCCCCTTCAAACCCAAACTATTCTATGATTCTATAAGTTGCTGTTGTGGTTTCTTGTATTTCCTCTTAACGATGGTATCTCAGGATTTCTCTGTTTTTTAGGTACCCAGCTGCACTTCAAAGATGCTAGCTGCACTTCTTAGGGATGCTTCTAGTTCATAGGCCAGGTTCCCAGGCTAGGAGGTGTCTAGCAGTTCCCAGGCTGGCAGGCATCTTCTTCTATCAGTGTTTTAGCAGACGTTTTCTGTCAGTATTTTTCCCATTATAACCAGGTCACCTGTATGGCTGCTCCCATCAGGAAGACCCTTCCATTGTGTTAGGGACAGAATTATGCCTAAGGTGACAACCAGTCAGAAAAGTGGTCATAAATGGATACCTAAGGAAGACTCTGGTCCTTGAGATCTTTGAGCCTATACTTCACCACTTACAAGGCTAGGAATTCCCCAGCACAATGTTTCTTCCTTGATCCAGTGTTTGTCTTTGCTTTGTGGTTCAGGTTAGGCTTCCCTGTTTTGATTCGTGCCATCAAGAAGTTAGGCCAATGTAATGACAGTCTCAACATCAGTGAGGTCAAATAGTCCAGTCTGATTTACTGTTTTCAAGAAAAATGAGAGCAGAATAATGACTCTTTTCAATGACTCTGTAGTGTGAAGTATTTGCTTTTTTCTTTCATAAACCTAGCTCCTACTACTTTCAACTTAATGGTTCTTGTTCCTGTACTTGATGAAATAGTGAAGAATTAATCCCTATCTATTATTTTCCTACCATCTCTGATTTTATAGATCATCTCTGCCATAATCCTCCTCCATTGTTTTTTTTCCAGACTGAAAACAACTTTATGGTAAGAATATTACACAATTGTTTCTTAAATGGAAGAGGTTTCAGACCTTTGACCATCACAATTACATTTCTCTGAATTTCTTCCAGTTGTCCTATACATTTTTTGATATGCAGAACCAGAACTGCAGGCCGTATTCAAGATATGAATAAACCAAGGATATGCTAAACTGCATGATAATATTTTCCATTTTTTTCAGTATTCCTTTCCTAATAATTTTGAAAATTTACTTTTTTTTTTGACAGCTATTGCATGCTTAGTTGACAGTTTCATACCACTAAGATTTCAGTTCTCAGTGATAACAGTTACTTCAGAGCCCATCATATTATTTTTAAAGTTAAGATTATTTTTTGAAAATGTCACTTTATATTTGCCTAGGTATAATTCTATCCCCCAGCCACTCAGTCCTTACTCCTTCTGCAGTTGTTCAAAATCAACTCTCATCCCTTCTTGTCATCAGCGATCTTTTCACTTCATGTTTCATGTCATTTACATCTTGAATGATACAGATTGCAACCCACTTTGCTGCAGAACTTGACTGGTAATCTCCTTCCACTGCAAAAGTAGTCTATTTACTGACTATTTACTGAAATCCTGCTTTTTTTAATCAACTACTTAAGCAACCAATTACCATTACTCTTATGCCTTGGCTGCCTTCTTAAAAGCCTTTGGTGCAGAACATTGCCAAAATCTGCTTGCAAACCAAGGAAGACTATATTAACCAGATTGTTCTTACTCACATACTTGGCGTCCCATTCTAGAAAGCCCGAGACTTGCAAGGGAGGACTTCCCTTTATAAAAGCTATGTTCCTTTCCCCAGCTATATTTTATTTATACAGCCACCTAGCAATCTTTTTCTTAATATTGTAGCTCAAATAAATGACACAAACCCACATGTCAGTGATACATAGTTATCTCAGTTTTGCAGAAGTACAGCCATTTTCACCAGGTATCTCACTACATGTTCTCAAAAAAGCCCTCAAAACAATATTATTAAGGTTGATTTACAGATAAAACTTGAAAGCAAGTCGATTTTTTATGTCCAGACAGAGATAGGGTGTAACTTGTTTGCCTCTACAAAGATACATACATATTTTGGAGAGTGCTCGCTCTTCGTTGTAAAGGTTAATGAACATCTCTGACAACTTTAACTGCTAGTATAATCATATCAGCTACCAGTTATTTGAAGAGAGGATGTTTACTTTCATGACAGCCTTTGCCTCAGCATCCTCTACTCTTAAAACCCTATCTTGACTTTGCTTCAATGAGCTTTGCTTCTTGAAAAGGCATAGGGTGTGGCAGAACTGTATCTTGCACATGAATGCACGTCTGAAGACCACACTGACGTGATGCACAGTTTTGATTTTAAGTGTTTAGGTGCTATATTGTTGAAATCTAATATCCTTACAGTGATAATAAAAAAACAAAAAACCATATTGGCTCACAAAGACTTATATTTACTTAGGCATTTGTATACACAACACTACCAAAATAAAATAAAATAAAATAAAATAAAATAAAATAAAAATCAATCATTAATGTATTTGTTCTCACAACATTCCAGTGTGGTAAAAATTTCTATTATAAATTGAGAGACAGAAGAATGACAGTTACAGCACAGTAAGTAGAAACTTAAGTCGAACTTATATCAAACTCTTTAACCATACAAAAAGTTCACAAAGGTTGTTTCATGGCCAGTTGCCAGCTACCTTGGTCAGCTTTACTGTTGGATTTGTATTTTGCATCAAAGATACTCTGTGTGTATGCACTTATTTTCCCTTTTTTGCTATTGTTTTATTCCCAGGTGTGGTTGGAAAGCACTATCGAAGTATAAGCTTATGGTCATCCTTGTAATACAAGATCAGATATGTGTGCACTATTTTCAGTTAGATCACTTGGTCTTGGAGTCCCTGGTAGAAACATTTTACCCTGGAGCATGGTCAGACAGAGTCTGTATGCAGTTTAAATTCATCTGTCCTCATACAGCATGTGGCCCAAGTCGTAGATATCCTACAGATATTATCACAGGTTTGTGAAGTTTAGTCAGAGAACACAGTTGACTTTACCGCCTACTGTTCCAAGCTCTTAAACACAGTGTAGACACTGCTTCAATGTCTTTGCTTTGGCAATAACTTAGGCAATGGCAAAGGCAAAATTGTAAGCCACATATGATTTTGTGTTTTGTATTAGTACTTCTATCATCCTGGTCTTCTAGATTATGTAATTCTTCCTGCAAGAATTTATTGTCCTCCATAGTATTGGTTATGTCTAGCAATTTTCTATCATCTCCCAACCTCTAATCTCACTTACCTAGTTTATACACCTAGGACACTGATGAATGTAATTAATAGTTGAGCAGCGTTGCCTGAACAACTGTGAACCCCAGGGATCACAATTAAATGTTGGAGATTTCTACATTTGACAATATCTCCTTTTGTAATATAAAACAATGAAACCTTACTTGAATCGCTTAAGTTAAAAATTAACATCTTCATTTCTGAACCATAACTAATTTCACAGATAGGAAGCCTCAAGCTTTGTTGGCATAATATTTAATCCTGCCTTTTCTTTTCAGTATTTATCTGTGGTACTTCTTTAACAAAAGTAATACATCTTCCTAGAAAATGCAGTTCTAAACTAGGCAGTATTTTGCCATTGTGAGTGTTTTACAATTCACTTAATTAGTGCTCAGTTTTTACTCCACTCTGACTAAATTTGTCCCCTAGTGTTCTTGTGTTCACTGACCTTGCCTTCACAGTGTGTTGATGGGCTGCCTGTATTGTTCATGGTACACAAATTTTGACAACCCTGGTGATATTAATTGGTCTCTCAGGAGCTTTCCATAATAAATCTATCTCACTGGCAGTCAGAAGTACATATGAACTCTCTGCCTTGCTTATCTTCATTGTTCAGCAGAGCCATACAAAAGAGAAAGATGTGAGGCAACATGGCAAATGTGGTATCAATTTTTCCTCCTTTACACTTTACTATTCAGAATGTAAGAAAACAACAGTCATGATCAGAGAAGGTTGTATGACCTCTGCAGGTCCCTTGCAACCTCTGGAAAAGAACCAAAAGTTCTTTGAGAACACATACAGTTCTTTCAAAGCACCACAACCAAACACCACTATATAGTGTTGGTCCAGTACCAAAGTATATTAGGCAATTTGTCATATTCCATGCTTAAAGGTGGGAATTATCACTTCTGAGATCATCAATTTCTCTAAACCACTCAGAGAAAGTGTTTGTTAAAGGTGGGGGAAAATATTGGATCTTGGTATAGGCTAACACTTGCACGGGGAATTAAATCTCACTTAAAGGATAGCCAGTAGCCATTTGGTGGTGATGGGAATCTCTGTGGCAAGGGTCCTTCCAGTGGCATCTTCAGCTGAATCAACAGATATTATTTGAGTCACTGTTTTGCTTGAATCACTATTTTTGTTTAGTTTTTGTAATTCAGCTAGCCATGGTCCTCCATGTCCGCCACCACACATGCATAATTCATTGGTATTGGTGCAATAATCTCTTAAATGGTGATGGTGAAACAGCTCTTAAATATCTTAACTACATGCAAAATACTCTTATGTGACCTTTGCTGCAGGAACGGCTTCAATTGACCATTTACAAATCTCTTATCTATGCACAAACTGATCACCTCTGTAGCAAGGACACTTTTGGACACACTGCCCACGATGTCAATCAACACATTAAGAAATAACAACTGGGCTAGATATATCAAGAGTTACCTTGGAGAAAACTTCTAGAACCATTCCAGATTCCCACCTGTAATAACCAGTCAAATACTTAATTGTGAAGGTCCAGTCAGTCACCCAGTTTCATTCTGGTCCATTGTCTCAAGCCAGTCCATTAACTCGTCTATGCAAATTACTGGCTTGAAATTCCTGGGCAATCCAAGGAATTAATGATGTAAAAGCACTGTGTCTATATACAGGTTGCAGCCCAATTGTAACTAAAAAAACCCCTTGATTTTCATACTAGTAACTGACTTGTAACTTAAGCTCTTGCCACAAAGAAGAGAGAACTTTCATAAAATTAAACTTTAACAATTTTAAAATTACAAAAAAAGCTTGCATTTTATTAATCCATATTTAACTACCTCCTATATACTATCTTTTTATGTTGATAAAATATTCATTGGCAAATTTGGGTTCAAAGGTTATTTTCAAAGTTTGAAGTGAAGTATGTTTTTCTTTATGGATAGTTTGTGAACAATTTTTTGTGAATATTATTATTATTGCTGGGCTGAAAGTGTCATGCTTATTGAAACTCTGATCATATCTTATTTCTCTTTCTAGGTTATATTAAGTTGACCAAGCACTGATAAAATTTTGGATCTACCTTGATAGAGTGAAATTTCAAAGCATTCATTTTAGAAGTGCAAATATTGCAAGCATAGAATCTTACTTTCACTTTTGGCAAGTATTGTCACTTCAAGCTTCCACCTTACTTTTGGTTGGAGTAACTTGCAGTTTCTGAAGGATGACACAAGTTTGTGCAAGGAGATCACTTACACAGTGAAATCAATGCCAATCTATTATAAAATGTGCAAAAGTAGAAAAACAAAATGCTTGTGTTATTCCCTTCACAATCTTAAAAATACATCTTTTAGATTTAAAAAAGCAAGTATTGTGAGTACCGGCTGTGAATGAGCTGTCAGTGTTTAACCAAGTTGACAGAACACTACTTTATGCTTACTAATATAGAAGGATATTATTTATTACTACAACAGTGCATAATGAAGTCTTTAATATATTATTATGTATAATAGGTGGATTCATAATACAGGAATTATCAAAAAGCACAATTGAAAGAGAGCAGACTATAATGATGACTATGGAATTTTTATGGTCCATCTTATCAAAGCTTACTTTAAACATTTATAATTATATATCAATGATCATACTTGTAATAATTATGAACTGATAATGCTCCATATCCTATAATCTTCTGGCACAATGTAAGGAATATATATGTGCAGTAAGCCTTTTCAAACAATCCTAAGAGCATTTTCAAACTTCTCAGGAAGTGCCAGTAATGCTGCAATGCTTCAGTTCTCTCTTAAAGAAAAAGAAGGAATCAGATATTGTAGATAACTAATTCTGATTATTAAAATATGAGGACTTAGACCTCTCTCCCTCTTTTTTTATTTTTATATGATCATTCCCAATAAAGTGGATAGGTTCCTGTGTGCCTACACCTATACATGTGTTGATATATTTTCAGATTCAGACTATACATCTGTTCTTCAAGAGACACTTCTAACTTGCAAGCCATAAACCTAAACAAGCAAATTAAAGTTTAATAGCTGTTATTCCATATTCAGATCTTCTTCAAGCAAATGCCAACAAGAACATTTTATTCTGATAGGACTTTGGAGGTTTTACTTTTTTTTTTTTTTTTAAGTATGAACACTAATTTAAGGCAGATAGAAAAGGTAGTATTGTTCTTTTTGTTTTGTTGTGGTTTAACCCCAGTCAGCAGCTAAGCACCACACAGCTGCTTGCTCACCCTCCCTGCCCACCCCCAGTGGGATGGGGAAGAGAGTCAGAAAAAAAAGTAAAACCTGCGGGATGAGATAAAGACAGTTTAATAGAACAGCAGAGGAAGATAAAATAATAATAATAATAATAATAATAATAATAATAATAATAATAATAATAATAATAATAGAATGTACAAAACAAGTGATGCACAATGCAATTGTTCACCACCTGCTGACCAATGCCCCCAGCCCATCCCCGAGCAGCAATCATTCCTCCCCGGCCAACTGCCCCCAGTTTATACCCTGAGCATGATGTCCTATGGTATGGAACAGCCCTTTGGCCAGTTGGGGTCAGCTGTCCTGGCTGTGCTCCCTCCCAGCTTCTTGTGTACCTGCCAGAGTACGGGAAGCTGAAAAGTCTTTGACTAGTGCAAGCATTAGTTAGCAACAACTAAAACATCAGTGTGTTATCAACTTTATTCTCATACTAAATCCAAAATGCAGCACTATACCAGCTACTAGGAAGAAAAATAACTCTACCCTAGCCGAAACCAGGACATGTTTGTATTCACATCTCATTGTCTTTCAACACAACATGGTATGATCTAGGTCCTACTTATATTTTCTGAGTGTTTTTTTATCACTCATATTTCATTTGCAGACATTGTGGGTTTTTTTTACAGATTTACTTAAAAAGTCTTATTTTGTTCATGTTAGCCTCAAAAAATAGGAAACAGACAGAACGGTAGGCATTAAAAGCCCCATTTGAACTCCATTCTTTGAATTCAGCAACCTTTACTTGTACTTTATGAAGAATTTCAGGTGTAAATAGTGCAGTGTAGAAAAAGTTTAAGGCATACATACAGTTTATTTGATGTACTATGACTGTCACTATACATGAGGGCAATGAGAGTTTATTGTGAATCTGAAGGTGTGTTTTAGTTTGTCCTGATACTTCCCCCAAGCTCTACTACTGCTTCCTGAAGATGCAATAACATGTTTTGGAGAGCTCATTATGCCTTCTGCTTAAGCAAGAAGCACACATAGCTTTAGGCTGTGGTCTTTTCAGTTTCCATGACCTAATCAATATCAGCTTTACCAGTGTCAAGATTTTATTCTTACTTTTGTCCCTAGTACGTATAGTCAAACGTGTGTACTCAGGAGGGTTATGAAAGGTCTGTCCTGCTCCCCATTAACTTCAGCAAGGTTGTGCATTCTTATATCACTCAGCAGGGCTGAGGCCAGGTAGCTACACCACTCTTACCATCTGTAAAGATCAGAGCTGCATTCCCTTCCAATATTAGGATTTGCAGTTGTCTCACCCGCCCAATTTTTATCCATAGTGTAGTGTTCTAATCTCTTCTGCTATACATCTTTGTTGATACATTCATGACTTAAAGCTAGCATAGCCAGCAACTGGGAGATTCATGTAAGCAGAATTCTTCTAGTGGCATGAAATTCCTCTCTGGTTTCTAAATTAATATGATAAGGTGTCTTTTTACAGAGATTTAGTGAGGAAAGGGAAGATTAAACCCCAATTCTATCTGATAAGTCTATGTTCAGAACAGACTTTGGAATAACAGCATAAATTAGTAGTTTTCAGGGCAGTAAAAAAATTAATGACTGTCACAAGACTAGGGGTAGTATCTTCTGATTCTAAAAAAAATAATAATCTGTTAACACTTCTAGCTGTGTGTATATAAATGTAATAAATATTTGTAAATTTATTTCTACAGATTATAAAATAAGCTTAGGAAGATTGGTTATCCTGAATGAAAATTAACTTTTGTGAATATTCCTGTAATTTCTTAATGGCACAGAATATCACAGGAAGTGATGCTAATGTGTTAAGACTGATATCTAAGACCACCCATGTCACTAGTGGGTAGAGTGATGCTGGACATACTTTCCAGGAGTGTACTTGTGTTTGTGAAAGAACAGGCATATGCGGGGAACACAATAAGAAAGTTAGTGTGATTGGCAACTATGTATCTTTCCATTTTTAAAAAAGGTGCTGTTTAGCTACATAAAGCTGTATTTTAATAAGGTGTCCTCTGTATTTACAGTAATTTCCACAGTTGCAAACATACAAATAACAGAAATATTTTCTCCTGAAATTTCATTTCCACATTTCTAAAGTGACATTGTCAATAAAATATGCTATATGAGAAATCTAGGTCCTATCAAATTCAATACTAGCTTTATCATTTACGTCAACGACAGTTCAATTATACTATATAGAGAGGTATTTTCAAAGGAATGGAATTCTTAGCCCTTTTTTTTTCTTTCACATTGTGTGATATTGCTATGCATGCTTAAATTTTTGATGTATTCCACCAGATGGTTGGATGTACTGCAGTCAGGAGTACAAGGTTTTATTTTGTACCTATCTGTTTTTTAAGCATTAAACATCTGCACTACAGCAAGAATGAGGTAGGGTACGTCTGAAAAACCACTGTAAACTGCATAGCTCAGATATTTTTGTTACTATTGCATTAAAATCTGTTTTAATTTGGGCATAGCTTGAATAATTTTTTAAATGTAGAACAAGTAAGCTTCTTTCAGGAATTTAAAGCCAATGCAGTTGCTAGTTGGTACACTGTTTAAACAGAAACAAAATTAGAAATTACCAGTTTCAAATTATCTTCTGTACTTCTGTAACTCAAAGATGGCATTTAAAATATGAGTCTTTAGCAGGAAAAGTACAAAAGCCATCTTGTTAAGAAAAGCAGCTACTGCATATGAATGGGGATATTATTCAACATAAAATCACAAGGCCTTTCAGCACATGAATTTAATGTGCACGTGCAGCAATCTTTCTGACACTATAAAGCTTCGGAGGATCCATTACTGTCTTCTAGTTTACAATCTGTGCACTAACAGGTTTCATGATAGACAGAGCTATTACACACTCTATTGTGCCAATGTTATTACTTCAGAGAGAGAGAGAATAAACAAAAGATGTGAAATAGAAAAAAGGTATTAACATGTAACAAAGTTGTTTAAAATATTACAATACATTTGGTATAATATTATATAACAGAAGACAGTGACTGTGTCATTTGAATAAAGAATCAAACCAAAATAATAGTTTAGATTCAGTTCTTTATAATTGTGATTGAAATCATTGCTGCTTTAAATTAGCTTAAGGGATAGCATTGCTGAAGCACACTCTTGGAGAGCAGAAAAGCGATTTCTCAAAAAGCATCCTTTTGGAGAATATTTCTGAGGATGATCTTTCTGAGGAAGATCTTCCATATCTTTTCCAAATGAGTTTCTTCTGAGCTTTTTCTGAGTCCTATTAGTGAGAGAATCATGCTGTCAGCATAATCAAAATCATACATTTTGATTTTAGTTTTATGTTTTGTTATGTTGTGGTTTTAGTTAAGCAGACAGCAAAATAACTAAAGGCACACTTGTTAACAATCCACTTGCTTTAAGGCCTTCATATTCAACTCTTGTTGATATCTACAGGGCAATTCATGTAGATGAAGTATAGGACCTACAACCTTGTCTTTTTGTAAGGTAAGGCAGATCCGTGTTAATCTAACAATCTAAGCTGCTGTGCTGAAGTTAAAGGACCAAATTCTGACTCCATGTAACAAATCAGATAATTCAATGGTGTAAAAATAGGTGACTAATTTCATCCGAGATTCCCTCAAGAATCCCACCTGGCTTCTGTGTGCCACAGCAGGATGGGCTTCTCTTGCATGTGTCATATCTTTCAGGACCATGCAGAGGCCCTTCATGTTCCAGAGTCTATGAAACAGCAGCAAGCACCTATGTTTCAGCAAGTGTACATACAAAAGGAAACACTCCTAATGACAGCGGCAAGACAAATTCTTCATAAATGGGGCTAGAAGTTAAGAGTTGCTGTATAAATTGAGAATCTTCCAGTTTATCAAGGTGAAATTTGCAAATCCAGGTAACTGACTCTATGGACTAAACACATTGCAGCTTTTTCCCTACTCCCAGACTGTGGTAAGAGAATGGTTCTTTTGAGTTTTTTCCTTCCCGTAGTCTCAAAAGTTAGTTCAGTACCTATCTAAAGAAAGTAGGATTCATTCAGAGTGTAAATTAACTTGTGCAGTCTACCATGTTTGTCTGTCTTGTACAGAGCAATAATCTCCTATAATGAATTATTATGTTACTCTGTAGGACAAAGTATGCTTCAAGAGATCATTTTCAGTACTTGCAGATCTGGATCAGCTTACACATTTCCATACTGAGCTATACTGCCCATCCCTTTGGTGTATTTTAAAAGACTTACATATTTACTAAAAGAAGAAAGTATTTTCATATTTTGATACTTTAATCACTCTCAAAAGCAAGAAGCTGGCAAAACATCAGGATTGGCATGATTTTATGAATTTTGCACAGATGTTCATAAAATTAATGTAATCTTTATAATTGCACTTATCCTTTGGACATTCACAGAAGGATATTAACTTTAATTACAAAACTCATCTGAATACTAATGAAGGTGTCTTTATTACTGTGTGAGTACAACCTATATCTTTTAGAATATTGGCACATTTCACAGTATGATGAAATCTTGTAATGCTATACAGTGAGTTTGGGGAAGCAATAAAGTATCAATTTTAGAAAAAAACCCCAACATTTATGCAAGAGCAGCTTTAATCAGTTTACACCTTGACAAAAAGATCTAGTTCAGTCCAGCTCCATAACAATAGATTTTTGGTTGGGTGCCAGCTGGATGGTTGACATGAACAGGTCAAGCATGACATTTGTTAATGACATTTCCTTCAAACATGTCAGAATACTTAAGGTCTCATCCCATTTAATTGAAAACACCATATATTTCCATGTTTTGTTCTTTAAGAAAGGAGCCCCAATTTTAAGCATTTGGAACAATAAAGTCCCCAGTTATTACAGTTTTCCTTACCTCTTCTTCCTTCCTTCCTTCCTTCCTTCCTTCCTTCCTTCCTTCCTTCCTTCCTTCCTTCCTTCCTTCCTTCCTTCCTTCCTTCTCTCCCTCCATTCCTCCCTCCCTCCCTCCCTTTATCTTTCCTTTCCTTTCCTCCTTTCCTCTGTCCCTTCCTCTTATCCCTCCCCTCTTTCCTTCCTCTTACCTCTTTCCTTCCCTCCTTCCTTCCTCTCTCCCTTCTATCCCTCTTGTCTGTGTTGCTAAGGTTATTTGTGGTGAACCACTCATAATTCTAAATGCCTGCCAGTCTATTTGCCTCTTTCAGATTAAGCTGCTGTTATTGCTTTGTACCTGATCTGGTATTGGAAGGTGACAAATTAAGTTTAGAATAATTATGATCTGTGGATTATACATTGATTTGCTGACAATTTCTTATCATTCCCTGAAGCACAGTTTTTGCAAGCTTGCAGTTGCACAATTTATCCTAAGATCCTACCTGTTTGGCCATGAAAGCATTTGTGAAGCTGATGGATGGAAGATTAATAGTACTCGGCAACCAGGAGCCATTAAGACCTACAGCAGTTAAGATAGATACCCACTTCTGTCCAATGATTGGTTGGAGCATATAACAAACACAACTTGCTTCCGTCTTGGGAGTCCAATGTAATAGATAAATCACTGTGATAACACGACAGAAAAAGCAGAGAAGTTAGGAAGTCCAATGGGGTTGATAATTACCACAATTATGCAAAAACTTTTTTCTGGATATGTGGATTTATTTATATGTGGATCATATATATCAGTTCACATATAATAATATATACTGGTTACATACCTTAGTGTATAAGAAAAAATGCATTTATTTCTTTTACTTTCCAATTTTTTTGTTATATTATTCTCTTCTGTCTTTTGAGAATGTTTTAAGAATTTCATACATGGAGGTTGGAAACTTTCCATGATGCTTTGATTATATAAAACCTGCTTTAGTTCCCATTGTAATGAGTAGGAGGTATGTTTTAATACTTCAAGGGAGAATCTAACTGCTCACTTTCCTTATCTCTGGCACATTTCTAATTCAAGCACACATTATAAAAAGAAATTCTCTCCCCTGTTTTCATAAAAACCTGAATGTTTTATTTTATCTTTGTGTTAATGATGATGTCTTATGGCTCGTTTGTTCACAGTAATAGTGTTTTACTCTTCATTTGTAAGGAATTCAGAAGCATTTAGTTCTGTGGGTTAATAGAATGATTTCTCTACTTTTTAAAAATTTTCTTCTTAATTTGAATATTTATTTTATTATTTGTCTTACTGTTATAACCGCAGAAGCAATCCATCTACAGTGATCAGCTTCTAAACTGCCAGTATAAACAGTTTCCTTTATGATATGTTTGAACTGACTTACCATCCATCTGTTCTAACTTGTTGAGTCCAATAAGAAAAAAAATCCAACAAAGCTTTATGATAACATTTTGCCCTTACAAAAGAATCTGCTTCTCACCAGTACTTACTGTGTACTTTGATTTTGGCAGTAGAATTAAAAAGTAGAAAAATATTTCTTTTCTTTGTTTCTTTTGTTCAGAATTATATTATCGTCAGGAAATACAACACTTAATGAGACTGAATGAGTCAGAGGCAAGAATGAATGTGTGAAAAAAACAGTGCTGGCCAGATTTTTCCTTGCAAAGGCACCTTATTAAATAGAGTGAGATGGGATGTTTCTCTCTGTGTCTGTCACTTTTGTATCTGTAAGCTGGAAATCAAATGCTAAATTTCCAATTGCACTTTTTAAACTCAAAACTAACGCCTTTTTTTTTGTTTTAGCAGACCAAACCATGGCGAATTAGTGTTATATGATCATGAAAGAAAATGACCTTATTTATGAATATGTATAAAAACCCCAATTGTTTGTTAAAAAAAAAAAAAAAAGATTACCTAGAGTGGTATTTCATAATTGTATGATATGGTTCTTCTGCTAACTATGCACACTAGTAAAGTCATGTGACATTATTAGGGGTGAAAAGTGTTTCGGAGGAAAAGCTGAACCACAGAGAAAATGAAAGTTTGGGAAACTAAGGGAGGGTTAGTAGTGTGTTTTACCTTTTCATTGAATAGGTTGTTAAAAGGTTTAAAAGTATGAGGCAAATCCAGATAGGGAGCATTAGTTTCCTAACTGTAAAATTCAAGGTGGACTAGGAACAACTTCTGTAGGTGACTGTGGCACACTTGTTTTGGTATCATTCTGCATAGATTCTTATGACAGTGGGGTTTTCTGTGCTTGGCTCTGTTTCCTTGCCTGTCATTCTTTTGAAGAGCAGAGCACTGGAATATAAAATCCCATTTATGAAGAGACAAATTATGTTGTATTTTTTTCTGACAGAGACTGCAGAGAGATTTACAGCCCAGCTTCCATGAAAGAAATGTTTAATTCCACAAACATTTGTTTATTGATATGGAAAGCTGTTTATGTCTGCAAAAAAAAAAAGTATAAAATTTATTAGTAATTTTGGAAGAAACTCAACCTATTCTTCTAAATATTGTTTCACAAGGAAAATGCCTGGAACAGTAGGAACCTGTAGAGGACTGAGGAAGAAACTGAGTTCTCTGCAAAGACTAAAACAAAGAATGATCAAATGCTGAAACATTGATTATATAAGAAAGTATGTTCTGAGTTTAATATCAAAGTCTATAGGATGTCACATATCTTGGAGCTGTGACAGTTAGGACTGAAACAAAGCAAAGGACATGATGGAAGATCTCAGAACAGTAAGCTATGAGAAAGAAAGTGTTGACATGAATGTGTATACAGTATAACCTGAAAGTGAGCAAATCTGATAGCTTTCAGGCAAATTAACAGAGGTGTCAAGAGGAAGCAAAATCACACACAGAAGACTTCTGCCAGAAAAATGAAAGTAGTCCTGGAATCAGAGGAAAATAATCCATAAGAAAATATTAAATCCTTGAATAAATAAATGATGTGGTCCTTTGGTTTCCTTCAAATCTGATGTAATACAGCTTCTGTGTGTGTGAGTATTTCAGTGGCAAATTCCTCATTTTACTAAATTTTCACAATACATGTCCTGATTTTGACTTAATAAGAAATAGATGATACTATAGACAAAGTAAATTCATTACATCTTGTGCAAGTCTACAACTGTGTTTAAACCAGTGGCCAAGATAGATCATTGGTGTCAGAATAGATGCTCAAAAGAGCAGCAAGTGCACCTGGATAGCATGAAACACACTTAAAGAAAATCACCCTATCTTTATCAGGGCATCAAGGCAGAACTATTGTCCCTGGAAGATATCAAACTTATGCTGGAAGCAGTTCCAGAAGGTATTAAAATATAAACCTGAGAGTGGTTCCAGCTGTTCATTTCCAGACAGTCATAGTAAATAGAGTGGCACATCGAAGTGGAAGTCTCACCAAATACCCACCAGAAAGTCATGGTCAATAGATTTCCTCTCAGTGTGATCCCATCCATGATCAGCCACTCCTGAAGAGCACAGCTGTCAGGGTAATAAGCTTACTATGGAAGTACAGCCACTCTAGGCATCCTCTGTACTAATGTTCACCAGGTGATCTCCACGGACTGGGAGATGCTATAGGTGACTTGGCACACTCTTTGTGACCTTGTTGGTCTTGGAAAAAGAGTTAGTGCTCCAGGAGTTTCAAGGAGATAGCAAAACTACATGATTTTTGGGGGGCTGTGACTAGTTTTTATTTGTTTGCTTGTTTTCTTGCCCATTCAAGTAGAAGCAGTAATAGAGAGAGGAAGGTATTCTGTATAAAAATTGAGGGAATAAAGACTCATACAAGTGAGAAAAGGAAGCAAATATTCAAGAAGGGTAAAAGAAATTAAATACCACTTGTGGTTGCATTGCAAGGGACAACAACAGAGCAAGACATAATATGTATAGGGAGCTGAGGGAAAACATAAAATTTGAGTGATCCTGCACCTACATATTGGCTTGTTATAAGGAAAGAGGAGGCAAATCAAGGCATTGTGAACTGGGAGTAAAATAAGAAAACGCTGGTGAAGCTAAAAAGGAAGACATAAAAATGTTATCCTTGTATTTGACTACCCAGCATCCTCATCTATGCAGTAGGAGAAAAAAAGGACAACTACTATATGCTTTCTTAGTCAGATAGTGAAAGTATTTTTCTCCATGTAGAAGTTCATGAGGTTTTGGGACCACTTTGTAGCATCCTAGGGGAAGATGATGAAGGTGGTTGTAATACTGCACTAAAGTCTGTCATCTAACCTGTCATTCATAGTAATGATGGATAAAATATTTAAAAAATAGACAAACCATGCTGGACTAATGATATTCTCTCATCTGTTAGGAAAGCAGTAGAGACTGACAGTCACTATTCCACTCAGGCAATCAAAAGCAGCAAAAGACTTGCCTTCTTCTGTTACCTACTATAGAAGCAGGATGCTAGAAGGACTAGAAGGACTGTTCTTGTGCAACTTTTTGGCCACATTTTACTAAACAGAAGGTGCATTTAACTCTGTGGATATACAGTTCAAATAATGTTGCTTTGCTTGTTTTATGATATAGTGCATGGACAGAAACCACAATATAATTCTATTTATGTTATAGGTAAAAGTATTGCCACAAAAATGCTAACAATTTATAGGAACAAGTGGGATCTGCAAGGTTTTCAGATGTAGTTCTTAAATTCAGTTAGAAATTGCAGATTCCTGTAGGGGATGTCAAGTTTTACATCAGCTTGTATAATGTCAATGTAATAAATTGTTGAGTACTGCCTTAGTTTATTGGCAAAAAGCTATTAATTTTAAAAAAAGTAATTGTTTAATTTAAGTACCTTCACTTGAGCAATTTTAGACATTTTTACAGATGAACTTGTACTGTATACTTAAACTTATATCATGAAAATTTCAAGCTACATAAAATTCCAAGGTACTGTATTTCTTTTTATTACACAAATACATAGGTTCTTTGATCTTTTGTGTCTGATCAAATTGTGATTCGATTAACCAAATAACAAAATGTGACATTTAACTTTTCTTTTTCTACTATTTCCCTCTTACTACCGAAAAATAACTAACAAACAAAACTCTACCCTATGAAGGAAATATCTCTGATAGCCTTCTCTGTATATGCATTTATATTGTATCTTATTAGATTATACTATATTACTTATATATTTATCTTACACTTTTTACTCAATGGAAGAAGAATGTTATGCTGATTAATGAAATCCTCTTCTTTATCTACTGCTTGCATTCTTTCCTGGGTACCTTTCCTTCTATACTTTACTTGTTCACTTTTGCTCTTTCAAATTCCCCCAAACTGTTTTTATTTTTAATGTCTGCCATTCTTTTCATTAGCTTTTGTTAGCTTTTGCCAGCTGTCTTAGCCAAGTTCATTCTTTTCCAGTTATCATTCTCACCTTTTTCTTGATACCACTCAGGTTTTCTTCTGCCTCATCACTATAGCATTTGAAAGCCTATGTAAAATCAATAGCAATAGAAAAGTTCCTAAACTTCCATGGATTTACTTATCAGCAACATTAACCTTTACCAGTTTTTTCTTCCCGCCTCCTCCCCCCATCTTTCTAGTCTTAATTTTGTTTTTTCCTATCTAGTGTACCTTAATGTAAGTTTCTAGTAACGTTTCTATCTTTTTTTCTGACACAATACATTCCAAGCAAATGTAGAGAATACCATGCAAATGAGAAAAGTTTAAAATATTACCACAAAAAGTTTGACTTCACAAAAATTTACCTCAAAATCTTTCTAGAACATGGATTCTTCTTACATATACCCAGATTGCAAATGATAAGCAATAATAAATAAATAAATTAATAAATAAATAAAACCCTCAAAGAAATCAAAGACAATGCAGATAAGGTAAAAGTGCAGCACATACTGAAAGACTGAGAAGTGGAAGAGAAACCATCCACTTTTATCCAGGCTTCCTTCAGGACTAATTTCCAGAGTTGAAAGCTGTTGTCCCAAATGAAAAGAGATTTTATGGGGATTTGCAATCTATTATATTTGAGCCTGTCCTTTCCTAGGTTATTTCATAGTCATGATTATATTAGTCTGCTTGTGTAAGGAAGGAGAAGCTTACCTTTCCAGGATAATATATATAGTTTGATATCTTATACAAATGTATGAAGCTCTAGGAAACATCTGCTTTTTGCTAAGAATTTGCTGAAGTATATAGATAACCACTTTAATGCTAAGAGAAATTTCTGAGATTGTATTAATTTGGTCATTAATAGCAATGCATCACAAAAAATAAGACGATCACTAAAACGTTATGAATACTAAAATGTTATGATTGTCTCTTACTATTTTTCTTCTTTCACTTTTGGTGTCTTAATTTCTAAGTGTTTCCTTCCAATTTCTTTTTCAGGTTTGTCAATAAAACCCTTTAAAATGTCAGACTCATGTCTCCTTGTCTCTTTAATGAGATCCCATCAGCCATAGAATCACAAAATTATTCTGGGGGGATGGGACCATGGCAGATCACCTCGTCAACCTCCTGCTTCACCTTTCTAAAACAAGGTCGGCAGCCATATGTCCGTCTATTTTACATCCATCAACGGCCCTGCAAATCTTCAAAGTGTGTTAGTTCTTACAAATCATATATTTAACTTCCTTTTTTACTGATAATTCAGGGTAAATTAGAGAAGCTTGCCAACAAAAAAAAATTGCAGTTTCCTTATCTTTTTAAATTGCTTACAATTTGATGAATTTTCCTGGATAACTATAGCTTCTCCTACTGCAATGTCCTATATTCTAAATTCATTATGTAATGTACCATATACACTCATTATATATTGTATGAAAATGACACCAGGTCCAGCAAAGTTTAGTAGATCTTCTGAAAATCCTAGCATGGATCTCAGTCATACGAGGAAATTCAGATCTTTTTAAAAACCTTTATTTCCTTCACCTCTTTTTTTTCCTTGTCTCCAGCTCTTTCTTCCCTATTAGAATTTTTTATGAGTTACATGGAGTGAAAACATTGATGCCTTTGCAGTCGAAAAAAACTATAATATGCTTTAATTAGTCATCAGTCATTTCAAAATCCATTTTAAATGAACAGTGAACTATCAAATGTTATTTATTAATGTTCCTCAGACAAAATTGTATTTTTTTCAATGCTCTTAAATAGCTTTGGAGTCAGTGTGTGCAAATTTACCCCGTCATCGTTCTATTGTGGGGAAAAAAAAAAGTGATTGGGCAATCTGTGGAGAAAGCAAGAAAAGACAATTATTTTATGTTCCAGTCAGTTACTTTCAAGCGACAGTCCTAATGGAAGTGGGGAATGTATTTGATGCAAGTTTGACTAACAGTGTTGAGCTGGCTCCAAAGTCACTGTTTTACTTACTCGAAGTTAGAACTAAGTCAGCAGTTTGTTGGGCTCAAGGTAAGGAGGATTCACATAGGTCAATCATTTGGAGTGTAATAAACAGCAGATACAGTAATTCTGCTTGGCAGTTACACTGCAGGCATCGAGACCTGCAACCACAAATCAGCAGTGCTTACTCAAATGTTCCATGACTCTTCCTATCACTTTTTCAAAAGGATGTCATCATTCAATGAAATGAACATGCTGTCACTATTAAAAATATAGAACTAAGCTATAGCTCTAAAAAATTGAAAGCCACTTGAACCTATATCATTCTCCACTCCACTAAGCCAAACCAGTTTTATATTTTTAATGTTTTCATGCAAAATCTTTCTAGCTTTACTTACTGGGCATCTTATTTGTAGAGGACTACACCTGGAAAAAGACATAAAACCCACCTCAAAGTTAAATAACATGAATATAAACAGAGACAAATAATAGCATTTCTTGGGGAAAAAAAAAAGAGGGAATTTTTTTTAGAGTTTGCAAAAATTAAAACAATCTGATTCTTATTTAAATGCCAGCTTTTTGTTCAGCTCTTTAGCCTGAGTTGTAGAAAGGTTTAAGCATCATATACATTGTCAGTAAAATGTATAGGAAGCCTTGTAAGTGAGGATCAAACATGGTAAATCTTTGTATCGGATTTACCTCAAATTCCATGAAAGAAAGGCTGATTTGTATGTGAAAGTTTTCTGTGTTGTTTTGGGGAGACTGTAGGTATATATAAAAAACTTTAGCTTCTCAGATGTCTTTTCAGTTTCAGTTGGAACTGGAAATCTAACAGAGCAGTAATGCAGCCCTAATCATTGAGGGTTATTCAACAGAGAACATCCTGTATTCAACATTCCAGTCTACAAACTTAAAAATCCTATTTAAAAAAAGGAGGGGGGGGGAGCATCAGGGTTGTATGAGGCATGAGAAAGAGATGGCTTTGGCAATAAAATCGCTAGGCAGAGATCTGTGATCTCATGATGTGAACAGAGTTATCAGGCAGAAGCAGTGGGATGCTATAAAAAGTTATAGCTCAAGCTGATGGAGAGAAAGGGGAAAAACAAGAGCCCAGGACTCTGATGAGATAAATTAAAACCCTCTTATTCTGAATATGACCACTCGTCTTTCTACAAAGATACTGTTATGGGAAAGAAGAGCTGGAGAAAGGCATACTGAATTGAGAAATATGTTTTTAATGGTCTGTAAATTCTTGGGTTTTGTTCCTTAATTGGAAAAAACATTAGTGTATTTAAAAACTCTATGCCAAGCTTTCTCCTCACATCTGTTGTGTTCTTTTAAGAAGTAAGCTAAGATAGGAGACTAAACAAATCACACTAACAATGCGGAAAAGAGTGTTTAAAGTACAGGTAGCTTGAGGAATAAGGGCTAGACTTAAGGGAAAGGTTTTTAGAACAAGTTGGTAGACCTAAGTCCTACAGGTTGAATAGGGCCTGTAGGACTTAGGTCTACCAACTCGTCCTAAAAGTCACCTGGTGATCTAGCAGCTTGTACAGGGTCTGGCTGGAATGGAGTTAATTTTCCTCATAGAATCATAGAATGGTTTGGGTTGGAAGGGACCTTAAAGATCATCTAGCTCCAATCCCCCTGCCATGGGCAGGAATACCTTCCACTAGATAAGGTTGCTCAAAGGCCTATCCCACCTGTCCTTGAACAATTCCAGGGGTGGGGCATCCACAATTTCTCTGGGCAACATGTTCCAGTGTCTCACCACCTTCACAGCAAAGAATTTATTCCTAATATATAATGTAAATCTACCTTCTTTCAGTTTAAAACTGTTACCCCTTGTCCTATCACCACTACACTCACTGATAAGGAGTCCTTCCCTACCTTTCTGTAGGCCCCCTTTATGAACTGGAAGGGTGCTATAAGGTCTTCCCAGAGCCTTCTCTTGTCTAGGCTAAACAACCCCAACTGTCCCAGCCTGTCCTCATATGAGAGCTGCTCCAACCCCCTGATCATCTTTGTGGCCCTCCTCTGGACCCACTTGAGCAGGTCTGTATCTTTCTTCTGCTTGACCCAGAGCTGAACACAGTACGCCAGGTGAGAGTCTCATGAGTGCAGAATAGAGGGGGAGAATCACCTCCCTCGACCTACTGCCCACATGTCTTCTCATAGCAGCCTGTATGGTGGTGTGTTTTATATTTGTGATTAAACCAGTGTTGATAACACACAAATGTTTTGGCTATTGCTGAACAATGCTGAGAGACTGAAAGAGTTAATGTCTCAAACATTGTGGCGACATGAGGCACTATTTGTATGGCGATGGCAGGTCAGAGAGCACGGGGTGGGGGAGAGAGAAAGCAGGACGTGGAGGACGTGGAGAGAGCATCGGAGGACGCACGGTTCCAGGTTCCAACGGACCTTACCATATATGGCGAGAGGTCACAGAGTTGATTTGAGGAAGGGGCTTGCGACCACCCGAGATACCCCTCATGACCACCCCACTCCCCCAGCGCTTGCACAGAAGATTGAGAACTTTCTAGAACAAGAACCATGTAAGTCCTCAAGGGGCGTAACCAGGGGGCGGGGATTAGCATATAAAAGATATGCCCTCCAGGGAACCACGCATGTGCTCACCACTGGAGGATTGCTGCGTCTGTCATCGTGGGACCCAAGGGTGGTGATACTTTTCCTTTCTCTATCCTCCTCTCTTTTCCTCTCCTTTTCTCGCTTCTCTCTTCCTCTGCTCTTCCAATATATGTAAGTTTTGGATAAATTGTGATGGGTTGCCCAGAAAATAGCTCCATTGCCAAATCGCCTCTGGTCATTCGTTGGGCTTGCTAGTTTGTTAAATTTGTCCATTTGTTGAATTCGCCAGATAATAAAGTTGCTGGCCAGACTGTTCCTCTGAGTCATTGTCGTGACTCTACCGACCACGCAGCTCTACTGAGCAGAGATCGGCCTTTGTTGGTACACAAACCCTCAGGGAATCAAGAAGATTCACCCATCTTGCAACTGACCAAGTGGGGCGGGACAAATGCTTGCACAGGATAAAGACCTTCTCTGTTTCTTACTCTGCCCCCAAAGTGAGTAGGCTGGGGATGAGCAAGAAGGAAGAGTCACAGGCATGACAGCTGACCCAAACTGACCAAAGAGATACTCCATGCCATCTAACATCTTGTTTAGCAATAAAACTGGAGGGAGGAGTCCTTCCAAAGTATCTGTTTCTTGGAGCCTGTCTGGGCATCAGTCTGCTGGTGGGAGGTGGTGAGTGATTGCCTCTGCATCACTGGGTTTTCTTTCTAGTTTTTTTCTTCGCTTATTAAACTTTTTTTATCTTGACCCATGAGTTTTTCAGTTTTGCTCTTCTGATTCTCCCCCTCATCCCACTGTGGGGATGGGGTGAGTGAATAGCTGGTGAGCGCTAGGTTGCTGGCCTGGGTCAAGCCACTATGAAGCTACATCACACAACAAAAATCCAGTGATTAATATAATCATATTTTGTTATGCTAGTCTAAAGAAACGTCTGAATATGTTAAAACAGAAAAGGGCAGGAATGATAAGTAAATAAAGAGGTTGGTCTGAAAGGGCTTTTCATCTCTTCTACAAGTAGAAGTGATAACGCACTTATAACTCAGGCACTAAATTCAAATGGAAAAATATGAAATGAAGGGATCTTTTACAGTTTATATAGTACCTTGTCAAACTATTACAAGCAAAAAAGAACAAACAATGAGATATTCCTCATTCTACAGGGGAAACATTGTAAGAGAGAACCAAGAAGGCATGCACCTTGGCAGCAAGTAGCATTTTGCTGGATTCACTTTATTTCCAGACATTAATCCAGGGTTGTATACACACAGTTTTGTCTTTGGGTTTTGTGAAGCATTTTTAAATGAATCAGCTTTTAAATGAAATATTTTTGCATTATAAGAATTTCATAAGCATATTGAAAAAAATTCTGTGCTAAGATGTAAGCCCTGTAAAGTTTCATATTTAATTACATAAATTATGTCTCTGTTCCCCTTGGCATACAGGTTTTCCTTCATAAAGAAACCCTTTGGTTATAACTAGGCATAAAGAACATTTCAAGTATAGATTTTGTAAGCTTTTTCACAAGTTTTTTTATAACGGTAGAGGTGGTTGTGAGGGAAGCTGGCTTCTCTTTCATGGCTGTGCCTTTCATAAGCTAGCCTGGGGATTCAGCAGAGTTTTCCTCCCTCCTCCACTACAAATGGCTTTGGTGATCTCTAAAACCCCTGTGAACGCAAACAACACTCACATAGAAATGAACAGCATAGACTTCCCTCTTCCTTTTGTTTGGTTAACCAGGATAGAAGTTAATGCACATGGACTGCTCTAGTAGCTGTCCCTAGACACTTGGTCTATCCAGGAATCTACCCAGCTCCCAGTTCCTCTACTTGCTGGCCTCCTGACCTCTTATCCTTACTCTCTAGTTATTCCACTGGAAGTTCTCTAGCAATTTCGCGTATACACATATGCGCACACACACGTGCACTCATGCACTAGAGAACACACATAAAAATAGCCAGCAGTAGAGTTTAACAAGAAGGTAGAAGAGAGATGGTGATCAGACCTGGGGTTTGGGCATAAAAATGCTCTGACCAGCATCCCCTCCCCTCTCCGTTTTTCCACTCTGGTTTCTCTCTGATCTACCTTGATCCCTTTCTTTCCTTGCCTTCCACTCTTCCTCTAAACACCCCATAATAAGCTTTACGAATTCCCACAACCTCTTTAAAGCATATCTTCATAAACAAACCTCAGATAATAAAGCCATTTCAATAAGAATACACATAGAAAATCCTGGAAAAAGAAAAATATCTTTAAAAATCCCAAACACAACAGATCACATCTATTTCATGTACCTCCTTATAAGAACCATTAAAGTAATCCACATTCATGATTTATGTATACAGATCATATGTTTTTTTCAGAAAAATGAACATGTTTTATAAGCAGAAATTTTCCGACGAATCTCTCTCTTGGGCTATGAGATTATATATCACACGATGAGATTCTGCATCCTCAAGCTACACAGAACTCTAACAATATAAGCCCAAACCATAATCTAGTTCAAATTTGAATAGCTTCAGTCAAATTTTTGTCTTGCTATTTAAAGAAAAATAAAACAAATTTAATGAGGTATATTGTAATATCATCAGATAAGTAAGATTAACCTAGTTGAGACCAGCCGTCTCTGAAGATTTTCTTTGCAAATGATGCATTTTTAAAGGTTTTACTTTATGAAGTATTCAACTAAAAGCATACAAACAAACAAAACATGCTGTCATGTGATACCAAAAAATTATAGTGTACTGAATGATTATTTATTCAGTCACTGAAATCTCTGTTGATTTCAGCATAGATTAAAAAGGAATTTTTAAATATAAGGTTGAAAAGCAATACTTACAGGTTCATTTAAAAAGAATCTGTTTGATGTATGTATGTAAATTAATTTTGTACATATTTTTCTCTATAAGGTCTTCATGGACCCTCTTCATTAAAGCAATGGGTAACAAACTGTCTGCTAAAATAGGGTAGAAAATGAACAAGAAAAGATAGAAGGCTAGAGGCACTGTAAACTTCTAGAAAACAAACTTCATCAGAACTCAAGACTATCAAAGTTGTTTGTATATTGTTTCATATTCAGTTCTTTCTTAGATAACTATATTTATTATTCTTGAATCAAAATTCTATTGTAAAAACTACTTTTGACAACAAGTCAAATCAAGTGGATAAAGGAATTATTTTTTGCTAAGTCATGTTGGAACAATGTCACTCAAAGGGGCTGTTAAGGGAAAATGTTAAAGGAAGCCTTCCCCATACATATATGGCTGTTAGGTAGAGAAAAAAAGCAAGGAGCACCGGAGTCAGACACAAATAGATCAGCAAACAACATGTTCTGACATAAGCACAATTATTCAATCATGTTATAAGATAGGCCTTGATAAGAAAGTATATTTTCTTCTTTTAATGCTAGGAGAGTCCTGATACTGCCTGAGTCCTGGTATTGCCATTGCATACAAGGTGGCTTCCTCTACTATATGTACCTTACTCAGTCACAGTTACTCTGCTCTCCACATCATCACAAAAAGCTATACTGAACTTCACTAACACAATTTATATTGTTCTAAATATTACCTAGTCAATCAAAATTTTTTTGTAGTTTAAGTTTTTGATGGTGCTTCAACACTCCTATAACTGAACATCCAAAACATTAGAGCAGAGTCATATACAAAGATATACAAATAAGAGGTTTCTTTGATAGATCTAGTTCATCTTAAGCTTCAGAAAGAATTAGGTTATTATAAGTATCCACTCTTTCTTTACAGTTTCAGGCTGGCTGTTTCTGGGTTTGAGTCAAAAGACCCACTTAAGGATGAAGTGAAACAGTGTTGTAGAAATGTGAAATGCTGATCATTACAAATGTCTCTGATACTATTAATTCAAGAACACAAGACACTTAGAATATATGAATATATTTTAACTAAATGGGTAGGCATTTAAAGTAGATCGTTCACAACAGGAAGGAAAGCCACACTAAAAAAAATCCTATATGTGTAAAAGAATAGACAGCAAGATCTATAGTACATAAATTTCTTACTAAAAGGTGAAGCTGTAAAGCACTGACATCACTAGAATTACATTGCCTCATACCAGCTGAGAATCTGAAAATAAATATTTTTCTTCTTTTAATGTAGTATATTAATAAAGAAACAAAACCAATGGAAATGTATAGATTAGTCTTGTGTGGAAAGGAGGACATACCTTCTGTGTTTCCCACCATCCTTTTTATGACATGATTCTCTTTTTAGTGAAATTAAGCTGTAGTTTAAATGACTTCAGTCAAACAAATTGACAGAATAAATGTTCATCAAGAGTTGTTGACTAGAAAGACACAACCTGCTATTCAGGATGTCCACTAGTTTCAGAGTTCAGGAGCCCAGAAGATGTCCTAGGGAGATACAGTTACAGGCTTGTCTGTATTCTGTCCCTGAATGTATCCTACTGGTGGCTGTTAGAAGTGAGATCTCAGCCTAGGAAGTCCAACTCTGTACAGTTATACTTCTTTTCTTATCAAGCATATCAACATTTAGCATATTTTAATATTAGGAGATAGTTTCACTGAGATTGATATGTCAGTTACCAAAATAACATTGGCAACGTTTCTCTGGTCAAAGTCAAAGGAGATCAGAACCACAGAATAAAGGGAAAGGAAGAAAAAAATTGCAGTTGCTTAATAACTAATCAGAATTTGAAAAGACAGAACAATTGCTTTAAGGGAGAAGTAAAAACTTTTTTTTTTTTTTGCATCATATTGAAATGTTCTTTTTGTCTTAACTTCTTAAGGTGAAATTCACCATATTTCACAGAAACAAGAGAATGCATTCGGATGTATATTTCTCTCTCATACCATGAAAGATCAAGTTTCAGTCTTGCCTTCTAGTCTGTAGTCTGAGAGAGCAAGAAACTTCTCAGACATATGTTGAGACTACTAAGACTACTCTTACTCTAGTCTGTTCCTGATTTGCCTAAGTACTAATATTCAAAGGTATTGAACTGTAAGCCTTTATGATCAGTTCAGATCTCATAGGTGTGCTGAAAGCTTTAAATCTATTCAGATTTTTGTATGACATTAAAAACAGTTTCCATATACCATATTTGAACAAATTTTACAGGGCATTACTAGAACCCTAACAAGAGGTAGAATTTCACCTTGATGTGAAATACACCTTTTTCTTTAAAAGCCATTACAATTACAAAAAACAAAAGAAAAAAAAATCCACAACTAGTTACCAAATTTAAAAAAAAAACACCAACAAAACTTAAACCAGGAGACACCCTCCTTCATTACTTATTAACGAGACCACAGTAACTACACACTGTTAGTGAAGTAGGAAGCTAGTGAACATTTCCAGTTGTATAGTATCACTTGAACTGATCTAAAAACTGAATATGTCCTTAAATATAAATAGAGTAAAGGAAAATATTTTAAAATTGCAGAAATACCTGAATTTCAGTAAAATTACTATCTATTTTTAAAAATACTTTCCTATTACTTGTTTGCTTTTGACACTTCATACATGCCTTAGCTTCTACATTTCTTATACTGCTGATTAACTATTAATAATTCAAGCCATTTTTCCTTATGGTAAGGAAACATACAGCATAAACATCAAAATTAACTATACAAATCTATAAAATTGTAGGTGGAAATAAGAAAATCAAAGTGATAGAACTTATTTTTGCAATTTTAACTTTCAATCCATTAATTTATTATCCAGACATATTCCACAGAAGTCAAGACAGCCTTTCAAATGTGTCGAATATCAGAATCAAATATTTTAAGAAATAATTTAACACAATAAGAACCTAGATCTGTGACATATGAGTATCACCCCTGCGTGCACTACACTTTCATTTCCTTTTAGACTGAGCCAAGATCTGATTCAGAGACTGTGGACTAAAACTTCAAGAAATCATGGCCTGTTGAAATGCAACTCATTTTACAACATCAAAAACTGTCTGCAGGGAACAGGGACACATACACTACAAGTTTTTTGCTTTTTCCAGTGGGCTGTGGTTGTCTTTCTACATGTCAACCAGGTATGTAGGAAGATACCTTAGGTATCTTGGGGATGAGGGAGCATTATATTCTGTTATATTTAATGTAATATGTCCTGGTTTCAGCTGGGATAGAGTTAATTTTCTTCCTAGTAGCTACTATAGTGCTGTGTTTTGGATTTTAGTATGAGAATAATAGTGATAACATGCTGATGTTTTGGTTGTTGCTAAGTGTTGTTTACACTGGTCAAGGACTTTTCAGCTTCCCATGCTCTGCCAGGTGAGTAAGAAACTGGGAGGGGGCACAGCCAGGATAGTTGATTCAAATTGACCAAAGGGCTATTCCATACCATATGATGTCATGCTCAGTATATAAACCGGGGGGAGTTGGCCAGGGGGTATTGATCGCTGCTCGGGGACTGGCTGGGTGTCGGTCAGCGGGTGGTGAGTGGTTGTATCACTTGTTCTTTCCCTGGGTTTTTGTTCCTCTCTCGTTCCCTTGTTGTTTTCCTTCTCATTGCAATTTATTATTATTTTTTTTTTTTTCCCAATTATTAAACTGTTCTTATCTCAACCTACGAGTTTTCTTACTTTTGCTCTTCCTATTCTCTCCCCCATCCCACCGGGGGGGAGGGTGAGCGAATGGCTGTGTGGTACTTAATTGCCGACTAGGGCTACACCACAACATCATAGTATCATAGAATGGTTTGTGTTGGAAGGGACCTTTAAAGGTCATCTAGTGCAACAATCCTGCAATGAGCAGGGGTTTATATTATATTTATTATGTTTATTATATTATATTATATTATATTATATTATATTATATTATATATCAATTACTGATGAAAGCATTGTTTCTTGTACACATAATAGAGAGCTACAGTGTTTGCAATGTGCTTGAGTAAGGTTGCAGTTGATAACGTGAGACTATGCGGTGTCATGCTGAACAGGCTAGAATGGTTTGAAACAATGAAAGCACACAGTGCCTTCTAAATATTTCTGCTTCCATTTCAACATTTTACCACTATGTGCAGCAACTGTTTATTCTGTCTGGTAATTTTCTATATCAGTGTTGACACAGTGACTATTACTTGTGATTAAATCAGGTGTCACTTGGCCTCAGCCAAAAAATAACTTGCAAAGGGCTGTTCTTTCGAGACCAATTGGGACAGCCTATAGCCCTTGTGCTTCTGTAGTTCTGTAAATCCTTTTAGGATCAGCTGAATCCAGAACCTGGGGAAATGTAACTGTGATTTAGGGAATGCTGGAGATTCCTTGGGGATCCTCTAGGGGTTTCTTAGGGTATCTGGTAGGAAACTCTTGCTCTAGTAAATTATAAATCACATAGCATATTTACTCAAAGCTGTTGCTATGCCCTGCCAAAGGCATTCAAAGAACCTGCACAGCACTATGAAATCCAGCTGAATGAAGAGTGGGGCTTGGGTTCATTAGGTTTTGGGTTCATCCAAATGTGATTGTTGACTTTTTTTAAAGCTTTCCAAAATTTACCTCCACCTACTCTTCAGCCTCTGCAATTACTTTCCTAAGTTTCAAATGTTTTTTCTAGTTTGACCATAGCTAAGATGATCAGTGAAACTAATAAGACAATTTCATGAAGCAACAGTAGCAGTGCATGTAGGTTATTTAACTGGGGTATCCAGCCCTAGAAAGTATGGAAAAATTGGATGCATGCCGGCTAGAGTGGTCAGGTTTCCTGGCTCCTACCTTAAATTTGAAGAGCTGAATCCTGATTACAGCCATGAAAGTGTACTATTTTCTGCCTTTCTGGTCATTTACTCAACACTGCCACTGTACCAAACACCTGAATATCTCCCAACAAATGCAGCTAGGATTTAGAGAACGTTTATTGATTATAATTCATAGTATTCCTTTTTTCGCTTTGTAAGAAAACATAATTTCTTGTGAATCCTACCAGCTCTACTTACACAGGGAAGTTAAACTTGACTTTCAGGCACAGCTTACTGTCAAGTAGGGGGTTTGTTTCTTTCTTTCTTTCACTCTTCTTAAAGATGTGCATACATATCTTATGCATTGCATATATATCTCGTGCACTGAAGAGGTCTGATAGTCCTGTCATATGGTTATCCAAAATCTTTATTCTATTTTCACAGAATTATGTATTTTACAGCTTTTATATTGTCATGGTTTAACCCCAGCCAGCAACCAAACACCACACAGCTGCTCGCTCACTCCCTGCCAGTGAGACGGGGGAGACAATTGGAAGAGTAAAAGTGAGAAGACTCATGGGTTGAGATAAAGACAGTTTAATAGGTAAAGCAAAAGCCACACACACAAGCAAAGCAAAACAAGGAATTCACTCACTACTTCTCATCAGCAGGCAGGTGTGCAGCCATCTCCAGGAAAGCAGGGCTCCATCATGCATAATGGTTACTTGGGAAGACAAACTCCATCACTCCGAATGTCCCCCCTTTCCTTCTTCTTTCCCCCGCTTTGTATGCCGAGCATGACGTCATATGGTATGGAATATCTCTTTGGTCAGCTGGGGTCAGCTGTCCCAGCTGTGTCCCCTCCCAACTTCTTGTGCACCCCCAGTCTACTCGCTGGTGGGGTGGGGTGAGAAGCAGAAAAGGCCTTGGGTCTGTGTAAGCACTGCGCAGCAGAAACAGAAACATCCCTGTATTCTCAACACGATTTTCAGCAGAAATGCAAAACATAGCCCCATACAAGCTAATATGGAAAAAATTAACTCTATCCCAGCCAAAACCAGCACATATATCAAGATGACATTTGATTGATTCTTAACCAAGAGGAAAACAAGTTTATTATGAAGTTTCACTTTTTAATCACATTGATTTCAAGTTTTGCAACTAAATATTTTGGTTTGCACTTCACAAAGTTCTATGATAGGCAAAAAACTTTGTGGAAGCGATATCCTCATTGAATCCAACATTCATGACTTATTGTAACTAAACCCAAGCACCATAAAGACAACAGTAAAAATAGTGTTTGCCTTATTCTTCCTCAGCAGGTAGTCATATCCTGAACATAGCAGGTCTGTGCTAAGTCAGTTGAAAGTGATGGAGAACATAAATCATGACAGTAAGTAGATTTGGAAGGCAGCTGTTGAACTCAGATCTTCCTAGCAATAAAGCACTGTTAGGAATAATGTTGTTATTGCTACCTATATATCTTTTGTTTTTCTTGTATGTGCCATCAGGATGAAAAACTGCATGACTCTAGGGTATCATAAATTCAGGTACAGTCAATTATGTCAAAGTAGTTGTGCAGTTCATGACTTATAAAAAGGTTCAGTTAGCATTGAGAAAATTCATATTGCTTGTTCTAAAACCCAATTAAAAATTGTGGGAATCTGGAGTTCAAGAATATTAGGTTTCCTGAGTGTTGGCAAAAGCTGTCTTCTGGAGGGTTTTGTTTGTTCATTTGTTTGTTTTTCTTTTATTGTCTCTTCTTTTTCTATTCCTGATAATTACAAGACCAAGTAAGAAATTGCTATCAAACAAAAAAACCCCTTTGTGTTTCTTGCAAAATAAAGATTCTGATACTCTTCATGTTAAGTAACACTTCTCTTCCTCAGACTATACAATACAAAAGACTTTTCAACAGTAGTAAGAAACTTGTGTTACACATTCCATCCATTCCATTCTACTTAAAAAAAAAAAAAAAAAAGTTTGGTGTTAAATTGTATTCTCTTTTTAAATGACAGGTATACAAGCAAAGAAAATTCATGTTTTCTGAAGACCAGTCTTTAACTAAATACCTAGAGAAGCTTTAGCAAATTTCTCAGTTACCATCAAAAATCCAGCTTTAAACATAAACCAATTACAAAAACAGTATTATGATTATTGTAATAAAGCCCAAATATTTGTTGATAGTTTGTATAACTACCTACTTTTTCCAAACTAGATACTAGCACTTCTTTGATTTGTATCATCTGAGTATTTCAGCATTAAATTATGCAAGACTTTAGCTCAACAGAGCTGCAATAGTGATGCTTAATATTGAACACATTCCAACCATGCAAATTATTAAAGTTTAAATGATAAATTATTAAATGTAAATAGTGTTCAGTTTTAAGCAGCGTAGTTTAATGTTGCTAAAACTACTATCATACTTAATTTTCTGAGCATCTGCCAGTCTAATTCATCACAGCATGTGTGGAGTTATTCTTCTGGACAACCCTGAAAGACTTGATTTTCATGACTTGCTTAAGGGTTTTTTTTAGTAGCTGTTACTTAGACTAATCTACTCCAGAGCAAATTATTCCAGACTCTTCACAATCACTTTAGGAAGGTACTGATCTGTGATGTGATACAAAATATCTCACAATGTAGATATGTGCTATTTTTATCAAGCAAAACCCCTTGCATTTTAAATTCTGTTGCAATAAAACCTATAAAATGTCAGGACTGCAAAGAGACAGAACAAGATAAAAAAGATATAAAAGTTGGAAAACAGATACAGTGATCATTTATTTTGGCAACAATTGGAGCTTCTGATCAAGTTAAAACCCAGAAACTTTAACAAAGCTATTTTCAGCTCCATTTCTTCTTTAACAAAATTCCATACTTACTGATTTAGTCAGTCCACTCTCTATTTGTTAGAGATGCTATTTACATTTCTGTGCTATTGAGCCAGCCTTTTTGCATTTCACTGAAGTTCCTTTCTGCCATGGGTTAAAAGAACCAGAATTTTACAAATAGTCTTAAATTACATTATTCTGTCCATTCACAAAATAAAAATGTGCTCATGGGCTTTACCACCATGTACCTGGACTACAAAAAAAAAAGGCTTCTCAATATTGAATGACAGGCCGAATGGTTTCTGCTGATGGTGAGTGAGCTTTCCTACAGTTAATGAAAATGGCATAGAAAGATGGAAGTCTTGAATTACACACACATTAGAAGTTGTAGGGGGTTGTCCTTAATTCTGTCATGGAAAATAGAGCAAAATTTGACACCTGACTGAGAAAAAAAATAAACTGATGCAACTCTCGCATTTTTTGGATAGGTAGTAAGAGGCCTAAAAGAAGCTTGACAAGTTTACTAGAGAAAATATTTTATGATAAGTTAATACAATAAGAATGATGGCACTGGCAAATGAAGTAATGTTTTTCTTCCCATTAAAAGACACAGCACTGACTGCACTGTTCAAACATTTCTTAGAATCATGTCAGGTCTTGTTAAAAGGAATGCAGTATGGCTTAAATACCGTTTAGATCAACCTTAACTGGGATCCTGGAATTTATAATTTTAAAATGTGTAGCAAAATCAGAAAAGATGTGTCTCTACTCAGAGACAGGGCAATAACCTTTCTGCTGTGTGTGGTCATTGCCCACAAGTGCTGAGGGAGGTGGCCTATGTCATTGCAAGGCCACTCTCAATAAAAGGCAATCAGGAGAGGTTCCTGAAGACTGGAAGAAATGAAAAATCACCTTTATCTTCAAGAAGGACAAGAAGGAGGATCCAGGGAATTACAGTCTGGTCAGCCTTACTTCAGTCTCTGGGAAGGTGATGGAGCAAATAATCCTGGAAACTATTTAAACCTGGAAACATATTAAGGACAAGAAGGTAACAGGGAATAGTCAGCACAGATTTGTGAAGGGGAACTCAAGTTTGACCAAACTGATGGGCTTCTGTAAAAAAATGACTGTCTTGGGGATAAGGGAAGAGCAGTGGATGTTGTTTATCTTGACCTTAATAAGGCTTTCAGCACTGTCTCTTGTAATATCTTCATAGACAAACTGATTAAATATGGGCTACAAAAGTGGCCAACAAAGTGGACTGAAAACTGGCTAAAATACTGTGATAAGTGGCATGAAGTCCAGCTGGAGGCCAGTCAGCAGTGGTGCACTGAGAGGTTGATATTGGGTCCCGTACCGCTTAAGACAATCAGGAATGACCTGGACAATGTGACAGAAGTGCATCCTTAGTAAATTTGCAGACAATATGAAACCAACAGGAGTGGTTGATAGACCATATGGTTGAGCCGCCATTCAGAAGGACCTCAGCAAGCTGCAGGAATGGACCAACAGGAACCTCATCAAGTTTTACAGCACAAAATGCAAAGTCTTGCCCCTGGGGATGCACCAATCCCATGCACCAGTACATGCTGGGGACCCACTGAAACAGAATTGCTTCATTGTTCTGGTGGACAAGAAGTTGAACATGAGCCAGCAGCGTGCCCTTGTGACAAAGTAAGACAACAGCACCTGTGGCTGCATTAGGCAAAGCATTGTCAGCAGGTCAAGGGACGTGTTCCTTCCCCTCTGCTCAGCCTTGGTGAGACACATCTGGAGTGCTGGGTCCCATTCTGTCTTCCCCAGTACAAGATAGATGGACACATACTGGAGCAAGTCCAGCAAAGAGCCACAAAGATGATGAAAGGACTGGAGCACCTGGCATACAAAGAAAGGCTGAGAGAGCTGGGGTTGTTCAGCCTGGTGAAGAGAAGGCTCAGGGGCATCTGATCAATGCATATAGGGGAATAAAGCAGAAGGAGCAGACTCCTCTCAGTGGTGCCCAGTGAGAGGACAAGAGGCAAAGGGCACAAAGTGAAACACTGGAAATTAGATTTAAACATAAGAAAACACTTTTTACTGTGAGGGTGATCAAAGACTGGAAGAGGTTACCCAGCGAGGCTGTGGAGTCTTCACCCTTGGAGATATTCAAAGCTCTGGTGGCCCTGAGCAACCAGACCTAGGTGACCCTGCTTTGAGCAGGGAGAGTTGGACTGGATGATCACCAGAGGTGTCTTCCAACCTCAACTATTCTGTTATTCTGTTTCTGCCTACTCCAGTTCCTTGAGCTATTTGGTCAGTAGTTATGGGGAAAATGCAATGTCACTGGTATTCTGAATTACAGTCAGAAGCAGGGATTTTTTAAAAAATTATTTTAAAAGTAAAGAATAATTCCATAAAAGGGCCAAAAGTACTTTAAAATTTATCCCATGCATTGTGCTATTGTGTAATACTACATACCTTCAGAATTTTACAGACTGTTACAGAATTCTCTTTACAGCACTTTATTGCCTGAAACAAGAAATGCAAATTAAGAGATGGAAAACTTGTGACTCTGTTTTAATTCAGTCCTTGTAGAAGTCTATTTGGAATGCACAATTTGTTTGAACTGACCACAACTTGAATTACTATGCCTGATATTTCTTTGTTATACAAAAAGGACATTTTCATAGTGAAACTCTGATAAATCTTATTTTAGAAACACAGTAGATGACAGCAAACATTCCAGACTAGATATTCAGATAAATGAATAGAAACTATGAAAATCATTGGACCTTAACATTATGAAAAAAGGAGCCTAATGTTATTTTAGAAGAACCTTTGTAAAACTGCAGAGATTTGGATTTTAAATCCATTGACCAAATAATGATTTTGTTCTATTAAGAGAAAAAAAAATGTTTACACTGTGATGATTCCTTTAATATTTCATTCTTCTATTTCATCTTTACAGAAATTGATATAATATGTTCCTAGATCCCCAGCTGATTTTAAAATTGTTTGATAGTTTCTCAGGAATATGTACCTGAAATCTTGCACATACCAATGGATTAATTTTGTCAGGTTTGTATATAATCTGAAAAAAAAGTCTTTAGGGGAAGCAAACACACTGTCCTTTTATAGGCTTCATGACCACCTTTCAAACATCCCCTAAGGATAAACTAATTCTCTGAATCTATTTCATTTTCCCAAACAAAACAACAGAGAAAAGGTCTTGCTGTTCAAAACATGAAGTTTCCTGTCTAAATGGCAGCATCAAAAAAAACTATGTTTGCTCAAAGGTAGGTACCTTTCATGAATAAATACACTCCAGGAATGATGACATTAATCCCAGAGCAGAAGACTTGCATATGCCCTTTTGGATGCCTCAAGAATGGCACTAAAACCTTGATTTTTCCTGTGATATCGTGATTTTCTCTCATTTAAACTTGTTTTGTGTTCTAATCAGCTGTCAGTCATGATTGTATACAATGAAATAATTTCTAAATTGTAGAAGAATAATTATCAGAATGGGATATAATCTGAATATTACCACCGACATTTTCAAGGTTAGTAGGAGTCTGCTACACAAGTCTTGCTATTGAAACTACTGTTGGGGCCCTGAGTGCACCAATAGCTCTGCAACCACTTCCCCCTTCCCAGCGTTTTAGCTCCCTGTGTTCAAAGTCCCCTCTGCTGTATCACAGTTTTGTAACCATGGACCAGACTGCTGTGGCAACAATTAAGTTGTGAGAAAGAGCTGCAAGGAGCCTTGTCAGGAGCCTCCCTCCTTAACTGGAGAGCTGCTGTTTGAGCTCCATCCTCTAGTCCTTGCCTGAGCAGTGTGCCATGTAGGTGTGCCAAGCCTTGCCTCCTGCCCTGCTGGGACTCACCTTCCCTGGCTGGCCTGATTTCCCAGCTTGTCACTAGGGATTTGTCTTCCTACTGGTAATTATTCTTGTCTGAGCCATGCATAGTCTATGAAATGTGTATATATTGACTCTATTTATTATGCTTAGATTTGTAGCAATTTTCCAAGTTAAGCTAACAAAAAAATGAGGCTTCAAATGTCTCTAAGTTGCCTTTTTAATTTTTGGTTGAATTCAGAATAAATTATTAGAATGCGGAGGATTTTAGAATGTCCTCTTTTATCAGGTTGATAGAATTACCTTGATAATGTATGTACATTGTAAACTGACATTTTTCAGGCATTCTTTCCCAGTTTAAAATATTTTCCTTTAGAAAGTTACTTTACCAATAACAGCCTCTTAAAAGCTTGAACACGATAATTCATTTAACCTTACTACTTGCAGCCTTTCCTCCTGAAAACATTTTCCCTCCTCTTCCCATCCATTCCCTTCCATTGATACTGTGCTCATTGTCATAGTCTGAAAATCCCTATGTAAGTGATATTTTGATTGCTGTAACTGCAGAGTTCTCAAAATCTGGGGTTTTTTAAAGGTTCATAGCAGGTTTTGCATCCACAAGCAAGATATTAAACTGTTTTTCTATTGTTTTTTCACAGGAGAACAGAAGACTAGCTTAGGCAAGGAGCCTGAGAGTAGAAACTTGAAGTTTAGTGAGATCAATCCATCACTGGTTCCCAAGGAGTGAAAAAGCATCTGAATCTATGAAGCTGGGAATCTGGCATAAACCATCTGTGAAATAACAGAGCAACAAGTATTGTTCTGATGAATAACAGAAAGTTTAAGATGTTGCCCGTTGTTGGGGTTCTGCATGTCTTCCTCTGAAACATCCAGTATTGGTACACACTGGTGTAAAAAAACCACAATAGAGAGTGAATAGAGACTGCAACAGACCCACACTTTCTTTGTCTAAATCAACTGGTTTTAGTGACTGAATCTGCAACGGGTTTAAATATTTCAGAATAGGAATAGCAAGTAGTTCTAATGTGAATCAAGGTTATATATCAGCCACTATGAGAGAGCTGATAACCCTGGAAACCACAGCAGCCTGACCTGAAACGGCTCTGTAATCACCCAGGGCAATTACAGCTTAGGGGATGTCTTTAACGCAGCCTTCCTTAGCATGTTTATGAGAGTCATGGCCTCTGCTCGTAGAGCTGTGTGGACTGTTAGGCCGTACATTGAAGAGTCCTGCAAAATTTTGGGAGACAAAAAAAATAGAAAGATGTTTTTGTCTGTCTACTGAAGCATAAATATGAAGAGGTATGAGGAGAACAGTCTTTTAAAGAATGTGTGTAATTCTTAGTAATGATTATTAGAATGCTGTGCTAGTATTTGGTGTTGTCTCATTGCTAGTACTTACATCTAAATAGAATTGGAAGGGTTAGTTTTCATATTACCAAAGATAAAAGCTGCACACAGGGATCTTCTTCAAAGGAGTTTGACTTAATAATCAGTAAAGCTATAATTACACTGGCCATTTAAGCCCTACATAGTTAGACTATTAACTTCTAAAACTATTTTGGCTTGTTTTGTTTTGGTTTTAAAATAAAAATTGAAAAAAGGGAAACTTTTTATTTCCCCTACTCAAAGGAAAAGAAAAAGCATTCTACGTCTCAATAGACTTCATGTTCATCTCAAGGGAAAAGCTTAAATATCAAAAGAGGAAAGTATTATGTCAGTTATTCTACAAAACCTCAGCCTAAAAGTCTTGTAGTGAAGCCCTGTGGCACATTGTATGTCATAGATAAGAATCCATTTTAATTAGATAGATCTCAATTCCTATTTACAGAACTCGGTGGTAAAATGGCTATTGATTGCAGTAATGAAGAATTGTGCCCTAAATTGTTTGCAATTCAATTATTTTTAATGGAAATTATGAGCATGTTCCCAATTTTTCATGTAGCTCTTGTAAAAATAAGCTTTATCTGTAGGATCATTGTTCTCTGTGTGTGTGTGTGTGTAAGCATGGTCTGAACTAACCACTGAACTGAAGTCAGCGCTGTCACCTATACTAGATGATTCAAAGTTGTTCAGTTGTGTTGGTGACTTTAGGACTTTTGTACTTTCTATAGTCGCAAATTTGCAAGCAATCTGTTTAAAGACATGACATCACTAGATCACTTGTGAACACCAGCAACACCAAGCAAGATTTCTTTTGAAGATTAACCACAAATTGTTATGAAAACACCATTTTCTCCTTGATGTCATGTTAAAGGCCCCTTTGTTAAAAAGTATAGACCTAATCTCAGCTGAACCATGGCTTTGATCTGAGACCTGTTTTAGTCCAAGTGAGTTTATCAAGTGAAGAAAGTTATTTACTTAAAGTCTGCTAGAAAACCCAGAAACAACAACAAAACTTTTAACCCCTAAATACAAAAATTGCTCTTTTAAGTGAGCCATATACTAGAAAGCCTCCTGACCATCTGTCTATGACGATCTCAGATCTAAAGAAAGACTTTAGAGGAACAGCAGTAGTATCTTGTTTCTGTGGTGGAAAAGGCTCATGATATAAGTAAGACAACTACATGTGACCTTTTCTAATTGGACTAATTTTAATGTATCCCCCTCAAAATAGTTATGCAATAATTTGAAATTCCATAAAGTAAATTTGCACCACTATTTCTAGAATAATGCTGATAGCATTTCAATTTTATAAGGTTTTAATTTTTCAGTCATACTTATTTTTAAAAAAAGAGCATAATACAGCATAGTAATATTGTGGCAAATATACCAGTTTACCTTACATATTATGCAAATCAATGAAGCTCACAACTGAGCTAAAGGAAGATCTAGAAAAACATTTCAGTCTTCACGGTCTCTGGACTATGATCAGTGTTCATTTTGATTCCTGTTTCTTTCCATTGAGAATTCCTCCTGTAATTATTATGTTTTCTTAATTTTTCTGGAAACGAAAATAACATATACATACCAGATCACATTATTTCTATCTTTTCCCCTCTAATTCTAGCTTTAGCACATTTCACAGGGAGAAAGACTGAGAGAGGTGTTATTAAAAGACACTCTAGCATGAGTGTTCCAGGTAATCTGTGAAACGTTTGTCTGTTTTTATTTAATAATGATCCTATTTCTTTGTGCATTTCAATTACCACAACATCTTAGTCTTTTCTAAACAGCAGATAACTACAAACTAGTATAATTCCATTAAAATCAGTAGAGCTACTCCTAATTTACATTTCTTGAGATCAAATCTAATTGTCATTGATGTTGAGAGTAACACCTTGCATTTGTATATTGCTCTTTACTTGCAGATCTCAAACTGCTTACAAATTAGATAATTATCTTCATAATCCCTATTTTGCAGAGAAAGTAATTGAAACACAAGAGGTGAAGTGACTTGTTCAGCATCTTTTAAGTCTTGTACATGTATTCTTTAGACCACATTGCCTGATTATAAACTTTTCTCTACCACATCGATCCCCCGATAAATCAAGCACCACATTTAATATATCATCTTTCACCAGGTATTTCAAAATCCTTTCATGTCCAAGCCACGGATTGGTTTTTTTGCAGGGGGGTGGGGGTGGGGAGGTGGTGTTTGTGTTTTATATTATTAATAGTAGTATTAATATTATTATTAATTATTATTATTATACATTTGGTATTTTAATCTATTATTTCATTTTTAATACCATATTGAGAATGCTTTCCTCTATTTAGTTTAATTACTTAAAGCCAAAATAAAGGAGTAGATAATTTCTATACATTTAAATTTTAAAAATTCAGTTATGAATGCACCAACTAAAACTGAAGATGAAGCTCAGTTGAGTTAATGGTGACATTTAATATGTTTCTTCAGAGATTTGGATTATTAATTATCATTATTGATTGTATTTTCTTTTAAGGTATCTAACTATTAATTTTTTATAAATTCTGTGGAGTTTGAAAAACAACTAAAGTCTTGAAAGTTCAGTGAAAGATGATGAAAAATATTCATATGAATATGTTTTTGTATAACATTGGAACCATTTCTATCTTAGAGAGCAGAGAAAGTCATAAAAACAGTATAGAAAAGAAACCTTTCCGGTGCACAAAATGTCCTTCCATATTCTGGAATAACAAAAAAAACATTGTTTCACATTATGAACAGTTAGCTTGTGCAACTCATTTGTACAGTGTATAACTGAAGAATAGAATTTATCTGGATTCTAAAAAGGAATGAAAGTTTATATATATAACAATAATCAGAACTAGGAATTGTTTAAACAACAACTGAGAGTTTTGGAAAGGATAAATAGAAACCAAGTGACATTACTTAAGATTACAAAGAAATTTTACTTAGGTGAAGAATACATTGTTAATTCATCACACCCTTTTCTTCCCAGCATGGTACAAAGACCATCTCACAGGTCTCTGGACAAAGAAATAGTAATTCATCCTACTGATGAACCTTCCCAAACTAACATGTAAAAGCAAGTTCTGATCATAGGAGCTGACACAATGGGGTTTCCTTGAAGGCTAAATAAGTTGTTCAGAGCAGTCTTGAATCTTCAAAGTAACTATCTTTGGGGATTTTCCCCAGTAAATTTTGCACTCACTATATGCCAGGTCTATGTAGGTACTTAGGTAACCTGTCTCTACAAGCACCTAGATTCACAATTTTTGTACCAATAACATTTTTCAAAGCTACCCTTCCCTTTGTGTCATTCAGCTACAGTGCTAAATCTGCATGACACCCAAATTTTTTTCAACAAAGTTTTTTCAACCAAAAAACTCTTGTGTTTACGGTCTGTAATCTGTCTCTGAAATCTACCTCAATGCTGGGGTGTAAATCAGCAGTGTAGAGTCCCACAAACTACATTCCCACACAAGGTATCATCTCTGGTTCTTCTCTTACCAATGTTTCCAAGTCTTTGTGCATCCAAACGCATGCACACAGAGTACCAAATCCAGAAATAAAGGCATGTTAGTGTGTGTTAATCACACCAGGGGTCCTCTACAGCTGAGGAAATATCCACATTATAATCTACTCACTTCCAACAGGAATGTAAACATTGGTTTCACAGTAAATATGCTACCCTTGAATAAAACTTGTACATGGTCCTGAAGATCAAATGTCTGCATTGTTGTCTCTGTCTTGTATTTGAACTAGCTCTGGTCTCACTAGAAAGTCAAGAGAGGTGACTTGCAATTACAGTCCTTCCACCCACTCTAATTTACCTTTTCAGGCAAACTAGTGGCAGGTAATTTCCTCACCGGGACTGCTCAGAGAGCTTTGATAATTTCTTTAATTTAATTGAAGCACACGCTACCACAGAAGCATCAGATTGTTCCAATAAGGATGTCCTTAACATGCCAGAAAAATGCAAAAATTTCAGAGAGAGTGCCTGTTCTCTCCCCATTCCTCTTACTTCCTTGCTCTGATACTGGCTTGTCAATATCTCCAGCAGAATTCCCAGGCAATCCAGGTTTGTCAAGTAACTTACTTGCTTCTGAGACCATAATATTATAAGCCAGCTGCAACTCACCTTGCATGATTATGATTTTGCTCTTTACCTACAATTTTGAGAAGGTACCATTGGTGCCTGAAATCTGCTTGAACAAGGACTAAGTAACATGGAGTGTACAAATGATTCCCTAGAAAGAAGTCTCAGTAGGCCATCTGATCAACATTTTGCCTAGGGTAAGAATACCTAGGTTTTTCCTACAATTGCTCATAGATATCACTAACAAATCCCCAAAATGCAGTGTGTTGCCAGCTTGAAGTAGAAGGATTTGACTGCTCTAATGAGTCTGATAGGTTCATTTTGTCATTGCACCTGCAGGTATTTTACCCAAATTACTGCTATAAAGAAGGTGCTATACAAATAGAAGTTCTTTTTCTCCCACTCGATAATGCAATAACACACTTCAGCAGGCAAATTGAAACATGAATATAAAGTTCTCATAGTTGAATGAAAACATCTGAACTTTGATCTCTTGGATTGTATACTTTCCATATAACATCTTGCTGTTTTTTTCATACATAGTATCTCTAAATTATTAATCATAATACAGAATTAGTCAGTAAACAATATCATCATCTTGGGTATTATTGACTAGACATGTTTCACAAATTTGGTCTTGTTTACTCAACATAATTTTTGGTTCCTGTATTTCCTGAGCAACCTTTCATGAAAGACACACAATTTTGAAAGTATTGGGAAGCTGAAATATTTCTCATAGATTCTCAAAGGGACTTAAACATTGAGATGTAATTCCCAACAAATGATGGTGGTAATTATCTACCCTGGACCTTTCAATTTTGAGCTGATTGTAAACCAAAGGGCTGAGCGTCAGGGTCCTGAGTACCTTAATGGCCCTGACCAGCCTCATCTGGGGCTTCCCCCTTCCTTTCATGGTCCCAGGGGTTCCATTTAAGGTCAACTGGGGGCCTTTACTCCTGGCTTGGGTTATGTTGTAGTAGTGCTGGTCTGCAGTCCTTGTTTCTGAACAGACCTAGAGTCCATATGGACAGAAGTCTTGTCTCCTTTTATTTCCACTTACACCTTCCTCCTTGTATAAAATGGACTTTGGACCTGGTTTGTTCCTTTGCCTTGTCTGGTGCTGTTGATCTACATCTTTGTCAGCTCCTAGTCCTGCCTACTGTTGTCAGTCCCTATGGGACTGCATCTGCCCATGAGGGCATGGTCTGCGCTGGGGTCCCCCTCAGTTCCTGGCTTGTTGCCCTCACAGGGCAGTTTTGCTCCCTCACACTCAGACACAAGTAATTTATAAATACTGTACAGTCAGAATCTATATTCCTGTCTGAATTACACTGTTGATTAATTTAGTATATCAGTGTGAAATAAGAACATTTTTCACATGGGTCAATCAATTTATCTGATTGCCATTCATGCTAATGCTGGAAGGCCAATGGCATGGCTTACTCTCTTGTAAACAAATTGCAGTATTCTTCCTTTGAGTGATTTATTAGCCTAGTAGCGTTTCTACTTCAGGAGCCCCTGAAAGTCACAGCTATCTAGTTCAGAATAACATTATTATCACAAAATTAACTTCTGAGGTCACACTGGAATCAAAACTTAAATGTATAATGCAGGAAGGCTTTGTGTATTTGTATTTTCTCTTCATGATACCAAGGAAAACAGCAAGATACTCTTCCATGTGTTCTGTGTTAAAAAACAGCATTTACATGGGATATGTACTGAAGAAATAATAAGACCTTGTGAGACCTATAAGATCTGTGAGTATTCATCCTTTTTTATAATCTTGATTAGATTTCCCATCCAGTTAACTGGCAACATGGAAAGGTTGCATGCAGCACTTCTGCCATTCAAGCAGTATGCTGTGTACCTTTTCCCACTTTCTCCTAGTCCATCAAAATGCACTGAGATGCCTTCCAGTTGCCCACTTCTCAGCACAGTATATATCTCACAATAGGGAACTTACTGAAGAAAATGAGATATCTCTAATTCTTCAAAAGACAGAGAATGATAATGGTTTCAGGAAGTGAAAACCTCATTTTGAGTGGAGTGAATATTTCTTTTAATGAAAACTCCTATATTAATTTGGCAGGATGGTAGCAGAAATGGACTTTCATGAGTAATTTTTTGCCCTTGTTTTGGTGGAGTTGTCATTGCCTCTGAAAGTGAGAATAACAGTTTCTTGCCACTTACAGAGGAGCTGCCTCCTCACAGAAAGTCTTTTTCGGAATGGTTGTAAAGAGACAAATGGGCTTGTGCGACACTTTGTCCCACAGGAGATGTCGGACTTGAGATATGGAAGACAGCTCAGAAAGTGACTCTTCTAGAGTCTGAGAAATCATAGGTGTCACAGTTAAGAGCTTTCTTTGAGAGTAACCAGTCTTTCTGGACTAGGTC
This sequence comes from Ciconia boyciana, assembly GCF_034638445.1. Classification (NCBI taxonomy): domain Eukaryota; kingdom Metazoa; phylum Chordata; class Aves; order Ciconiiformes; family Ciconiidae; genus Ciconia; species Ciconia boyciana. The sequence goes on from NC_132936.1 coordinate 48,548,103, forward strand.
AACTAAAGAATAGAGGACAGACATTGGAACCACTTCACAGAATGTTACAACTTGTTGCTGTTACCCTCTGTTCCCCACTTTTATTCCATGTGATTTGTGCGAGAATGATGCCACAGGTTTGAAGCTACAGGCCTCTGATGGGTTGTGTTACTACTGCTCTGGTCCCCTTGCCCTTCCTATTCACTTGATGAGGAGCTGTCAGCAGCCTGGAGTCCCTGTTCTCTTCTTTGGCCGTGGTGTTTGGTTCTTTTTGTTATGTGAAAAGTGGCAATTCCTTCCTTGCACATGAAACAGAGGTGCTTCATGGGATGTGATTTATCTTAGTCACTTTTAATGCAATAAGTCTCTTCTGAAAGCAAGTTGGTCATCCTGTTCACTCTTCACTAAATTCCTTTTCACATCTCCTCTGTTAGTTGGAAAGGACACTGTGTGATGAACTACCTCTTTGTGAGCTGCCTGAATAGTTTTTGCGGCCTAAGTGTGGGAGAAGTTAGTGATCTACATAATCCTGTACTTTAAACCAAAAGCTGTTGTTGCAAGATTACTAAATTGAAATATAATTTTACATAGATTTACACAGTTAAAATATAGCTCTATGAAAAAAAAATAAAAAAAGGTTAAAAGTATGCTTTCAGTAGTAACCTCTGAAATAATGTATTAGCTTGAAATTGCATTTTTTTTAATGCTTTCTTTGATGTCCTATAATGGAACTGCTGAATTAACCCCTAGCTCCGAAAATATTAATTACTCTATTCATTCAGTGAAGATACCTGACGGATATTAGCTGGTGCAGCAAAAGATGAAGAAAAGTCACTAATATAAGGAAATGATTACATTTCTCCTCTTCCATCGATTCCTGGCAATAATGCACCACTGCTATGAACTTTAAATCAGAGTGGAAAGCAGAACATTACCCAGTATATTAGTATTATTTTAAAAGTATTTTGTCTCCACATTGAGAAGAAAGCACTTGACATTGCTCCTTATAACAGAAATTTTATGCAGATCACCTCAGGTTCAAGGCCAAAAGTTTCTCATGTTTCTAGCCCAGATTCAGTGCAACAAATAATTGGTTATTTTCAATGAGAACCAAGCAATACATTGCCCTGATTTCTCATTCCTGGAAGCAACTAATTCACTGAAGCTAATATTAAGAAGAAAAATTCACCAAAGGGGCAACAAACACTCTGAGTGAAGTGGAAGTCTAAACCAGACCTTTCTCTTGGAGCATTTCAGCCAAAGTTATTGTATTTTATCAAGATAAAGACAACTAAAATAAAATTTTGCTATGAAAACTGTCCCTTTATTATGTGTAGGAAATCTTAATAGAATACTATAAATCTGTGCAATAAGAAATAAGTTTTGCAAGTGCTGTATATTAATTACTATCAGACTTTGCTGTAAATATGAGTCAAAATATTTCACATCTTTTAACAGAAGGACAAGAAATGTTTCTGTGGCAATCTGTATGGAATAAAAAGAAGAATGTGTAAAGTGAGAGCAAATTAAAAAGCACCAATAAAACTTAAAAACAAGGATCCAAGATAAATTTTGAATATAGAAGCTTCCTGTACAATAACCAAATTCCTTTTGAAATGCCACAGAAAAGTACATGATTGTGCAATGATCTCACGTGGCTGCTGTTTTACATTCAGAGCACAGTCTTGTTCAGCTTGCATATATTCAGCCATTTTGAATAGTGATTTTAGAAGCATTTAAGCAAGTCTAACAGTTAGAATAAGAAGGTTAAAGAAGCCTGACTTTCAGTACTTTCTTCATGCAAATTATTTTATTTTAATAATAATGAGACAGTTAGTTTTATTTAAACTGTTCTGTGGCTTACTCAAGCGCATAATTAAATAAAAGGTACCTGAAAGCAGACACCTAGAGACCAGAAAGATGTAAGCAGAGCAGTCTATATGGGACTTCTTTTTTTGAGAACAAGATACTTAACTCCTCTGGAGTAAGAGAATCTATTTTTGTGCTCCCATGTGTTTTGAATGATGTAATTTCTAGTACTTCAGGTCTGTATTTTGCTTTCTTTTTGTGCCTTATAGAAACTGTATGGTATTTACAGAACAAAAGCTTTGTCTCTCAGTATAAAAAGTTTGGGGAAAGGAAGAAATATTTTTTCTTATTAAAAAAACCACAAACAGAAAAAAAAACACAAACAGAGCACCTATATGGTGATGACAGCAAGAAAAAACCCAAGCCTGATTTGTAAATAAAGTTAGATACATGATGAATTTAATTAACAAACTTTGTCTAGTTTAATGACAAAATGGGAGATCATTTAGGAATAACTATGAAGTTACACACTAAAGCAAGTAGCCAAGGCAAGAAAATGGAGAATTTTCTGAAATAACAGAATCATGATAGTATAGCAAGGGTCTGAGCTGTTGAAAAAAATGGTAAAGAAAGAAAAGGCATGGATTAGACATGTATGCTAGGGTTATTAACACTAATTCTGATATGAGAAAAGAACAACATTAAAATTCATTTGGGTCAAAACCAGTTTAGGAAAATAAGATAATATAAATGGGTATAATGCTGGAGATTTCACCATAAAGTCAAAGAGATAGTTTAGATATGGTCAGATTTGTATCTGTTAACAACAACAAAAAAAGTGTTAGAGAGGTAAATACTGCTGAAACTATGTTATAATGAAAGTCTTGGCATTCTTAGCTATCAATTAGAAACCAAATGATAGTAATAACTGTATTCCAGATATTACTGAATGAGATAGCCACAACTGTCATGGAATTAACCTAAAAGGTTTTTTTAACTTATTTTAGGAAGCACTGACAATTTTAGCTGAGGTCATTGTAGACTTTGTGGGAGAGCTAGTCACAGAGAAAAATTTTGGACTGACTAGTCATTGGCTGATTGTGTTCAAATGGAGTGTCTAAAGCTTGAAGCTCAAAAACCAAAAAGCATTGGTCAAGGAAGAGAGTTCATTAATCAGTTAAATAGACTGAGGAGGTGGGGATTCAAATGTTGAAGCTTTCTGGACTTCTTTTTCTATAACATCAAAGATATACCTATCTGTACCTTCATGCAATCATAACAAACTTGGTTGGAGTGCTACATCTCCAGCTGAATGAACAAACATCACAAAAATGATATTAAGAGTTAACAAATATTCTACGAATATGATAAAAAAGAGATATCTCTCAAATGACACTAGACACTTGTATGTTGTAATGGTATCCTTTTCTACCCAGTTGTAACTGCACTGCAGCCATACTTCCTATTTCCACTTTCCTTTTCAATTTGGATAGCTGAGGAATCTTTTGTTATTGTGTATATGTTCTAGAGCTAATAAAAAGATATAAATCTGTGATAAATCTTGCTGCTAATATTTAGAAAACATGTGCATGCTCTCCTGACAGAGCCGTTTGCAGAAGAGGGCTACAAGAACGATTAAGAGCATGATGAGACGGTCTTATGAGAGGAATCGGAAAGAACTTGTGATGCTTGGTCTGCAGAGGACTTGCTGCCTTGGACTGCTGCCTTTACCACCCAATGAACAAAGAGAGAGCTGGGGAGAAAATAAGCACTAGGGAGAGACAATTTCATTACAAAATGTGAAGATAAGGAAGAGTGGAGGTGGATAGGTAGGTTAAGTTAATAATAAGCATATAACTTTTAATGAAATATATGGTCTTAAGGCTATTAAAATCAAGCCTAATTCTGTTCCAGTTTTCAATGTAGGTAGAATGTAGCTTTCATCTGGGACACTTTCTCATAAGCATAAACAGACAGAAATTTTCCTTAAGAAAATTAAATGTCCTTCATTTTCGGTGATTTTGGTTCTTCTCTGATTAGAATACAGAGACAGAAACTTTCTTATTATAGATAATTTTAGCAGATTAGTCTGCGTATTGCCTTTGTCTCGGCTTTCTGTAAACACCTGTTAAAACATCAATAATTTTGCGGTTCAAAATACTTGTTCTGTTTTGCTTAATATTTCAAGCCTTCCTTTGTCCTTCTGCTATCTTTAGTATTCACACTTCTAAGAATGGAAGTCAGAGTAGAACTATCAGAAATTTAAAACAGATAAAGTCAGCAGAAGGTATCTTGTAGATAAGTTTAGGTTCCTATGGTGAAATATTAACTGTAGTGAAATCACTGACCAAAACCAGAGAAATCTCTTGCATTTTCCCGTACTGTCTGTTGAACTTAAATAATAAATTCCTCATGGCAATGGGCTTTTATTTTATATTAAATGTATACAAAGTTACTCTTTCATCAGTAGTGAGTAACAGTGTGTGAAAGAAGTAAACATAATAATACGCTCAGCAGTTTAGTTAATAAAATCGTCACACTCCAGAGCACTTAAGCTAGAATTTACAAAGTTAAACAGTTCAGCAATTTTATTTAATCCCCATGACACTAATTCAGAGGTCAAAGGGACTGTTATTTTCAGGGAACAGCCATGTTAGTAGAAAAGCAGGCTAGACAAGTGCCCGTAAGAAAAGTGACAATAAGAAAAAAATAAAACTAGAGCCAGAAAAATACTACGCTACAAAAAGGAAATTAATTTTGAGAGAAAAGAAACAGAAGGAAAAGAGATAGTTCCAGTACCTAAGAGGAAGTATTCACTGACAGTCATTTTTAGAGTCCAGTCCCTACAGATAAGTGTTTATGCGTACAAGAACATAATGATGGAGAGCAGGATGGGATTCCTCCACAGGAGCCACCCCACCAGCATGGCTCCTGTGCCACACTGACATCCCTCGGCACAAAGCCTGTGGGAGAACCACAATGGAAACAGGGCAGCATTATCCAGTGCAAATTGATTGGACTTGGCAAGCCGCATTACTATATAAATTGGTATACACTGCACATGTTTATAGATGAACATATGCCATAAAACAGCACCAAATCAGTTGCCTGCAGGTAAACTGTAATTTGTATGCTGATGTAGTAGAAGAACTATAGAAGGAAAAGCAGCCAAAGCCATAACCCCTTCTTTACCCTATTTGTATGCAGTTAGCACAGTATTCGGTCACATCTATCTGAATTACCTCAAACCACCTGTACTCCCAGGTAAATTATACCATCGCATAACCTGAGAAAAATCAAAACTGAAGCTTAAGGACAGTGGAATAGAGGAAGAAAATATGTAGAATCAGTAATACAGAATTTAGAAGAAACAGTAAAATGAAGATCTTAAATCAATTTTTCCTTATACCACCAGTAGTAACTGTAGTACAACCACCAGTAATACTGAGTCAAATTATATTTAACAGATAATCTGTGGATAGTATGCCTGAAACCATTACAGCAATGTATTAGTGACCTAACAGTGGAAAATGTTATAAGATGTTTAAAATCTGAATTAGTTTGTCTTTTGAAGCATTATCTTTCAGATGAAAAGTTGTTGCCCTGCAGAAAGATTTGTTTCTTGCCTCAAATCATAATACAAGATATATGATCCAGAAATTACAGCTGTGTTGTGGAGTCTTACTCAGTAACCTGATTTACCTCAGAAATTTTCCTCACCTTGAAGACTGAAATAGACCCAAGTCTGCAGAGCTATTTTGGCTGAAATCTAATTTGCAGCCTTGTAAATAATGAGAAAGACATAAATGAAGTGTGTGGTTTGGTTTATCTCTTTATACTCAATAAAAATGTGAGGAGGCAAGCAGTTTCTGAATAGCTTAACCAGTCTGCTGTCCAAGGCCAATTTCAATTGGAGGGCATGGGGAAAAGGCATGGGGTATTGGATCAGAAATTCCAAATTCATTCAAGTTTAAAGGTTGTTGTTGTTGGTTGGTTGTGGTGGGGATGTTTTTATTTTGGTTGGGGTTTTGTTTATTTGATTGGTTGGGGTTTTTTTGAGTACAATTAAATTCTGGCAAACAGAATACTTTGGGTATGGGGGAAAACGCTATCCTACAATGGCTGAGGAAGTTCCTGCAGTACAAACAGTTGGAGGCAAAGGAAAGTGTCATACCTGTTTTCTTGGATATCCCTGGGTGTTCAAGTTATCCATAAAGCTTTGCTTCTATGCATCTCCAAAAGTGTCTTTAATTGCATGATCTGTTTTCCGCCTAAACTGGAACAAAATCTGTTGCAACTATCTATAAGGAATTTACTTAACATTACATTATACTGAAGTCTCTATAATGATCCCTACATCCCCTTAAAAACTCCAAATAAGCTGTGCTAACCCCTTTCTTTAAAAAAAAAGTTACCACAGATGGAGGAGATGTTACTGATGTCACCTCTTTATGTAATTTTACAATGATTAGTCTTTTAATCTGGAAAATTAATCAGGCAGGTTTACTGATCTCTGCTTGAGAGGCAGACAACTCACATTTACAGACCTGCAAAAGGTGAACTATTCACCCTCTCAGACTCTGAGCACTTCAAGATAGCAGCATATGTTTGTAATAGACTAGCATATAAATTCTTGGTTGAGACAAGATTTCAGGAATGTCCCTGTGCTTTGCTTTCCTATTTGGCAAAACTGCAACCAGAATGTTGCTTTTTTCCCCCTTTTATTCCATTTCTGTTTTCACCTCCATCATTTCCCCTCCACATTTGTACTGAGGAGATTTTGGTTTCCACAGGAGACTAAAAACTAGATGTTGTAACAGTTGTTGTCACTTGGTTTGGGTTTTTTATTATTATTTTATTTTCACTCTCTTTTTGTGGTTATTTATCAGAAAATCACAGTAAACTCACAAAACTTAAATGGGGTCTTCAAAAAGTTTGGGTGAAAACAGATATGCCCGAAAGAGAATGTCTTTGACATTTACATTGATCTTTCAATTGTAATTCCCAACATCTGCTTACAAAATTTTGGTACACAAAAAAAAGTATCTGTTTGTTTACATTGCTTGCTCTTTGAATGATTTCCTTAGGGCAGTAATGACTAATCAAAACAAAGCCTCATAGAGGAGGTGAGGTAAGAATCTCACCTGGACTGCAAACAACTACTTCCATGGTTGCACTGTAATACTACTTACCTGTGTTAGAGCTTCACAAAATACTTACTGGCACTTTGGGGATACAGTATTCTGACATGTGTTTGAATTCACTGTATTTTTATTGTGAATAGAAATATCCTGTACTATCCAAAAGTTTATAGTAAATGAATCCCTCCTCCTTCTAAAACGCTGAATGTCGGAGCCACTGACAAAACCATGGGAGAAGGTTGTTAAAACCACGTGTCTGCTGGTGCAAACAGACCAACACTCTCTGGACTTGTAACAAGGAATAAAGCCAAGCTCTTTGTTACAAGACAAACGTAGAAAGGATTTTTAAGCATCTGAATTCAACTGTCAGCTTGTTTTTCTAATATTTGCCATGAGTTTTATTGCAGAGGGAGCAATAAACCACAAGACTGCTAATCAAAGTAGGACTTGATAGAATGAACTTTAACAATTCCAAAGGAACCTGAAAGGACCCTGTATAAATATACACACACACACAAGTAAAATCAAGGGCTGTTCTCAGAGTGTATTTCTCTTAAGTGCCATACTCTGAGGAACAGGTGGCATCCGTGTATATTTTCTCCTTTTTATATCTTTTTCTTTCTTATCAGAGAGAAAAATACTCTGTAACAACGTTGATTTTTATCCATAAAAAGATGTTCAGACAATGGAAATTTAGGTTTTAAATAATTTACCAACTTCTTTCTGCAGAAAGATTCAGAGTTACAGTTTCTCGAAGTAACATTAAAGCAATATCAAATAATGAAAATTTCTTACAGAACAGAAATTTTGATTTTCCAGAACTATTGCTATGAAAAATCACACACTTTTTTTCCAGCTGATCACAGGTCCAGGCAAGAGAAAGGAGAAATGCTGAGATTACTTTTTAATTATGCCTTTTAATTATGACTTTTTAATTTTATGACCACCTAAAAATGTATTTTTATTTACATATTTTATTTATATTTTATATAATTTATTTATATTTTATCCATGTATTTTCTTTTTTTTTAAGATAAAGTTAATGTCCAAGTTAGTTACTCATGGAGATAGGGTTGCCTTAGAATACAAGATTAGTATATATTGAGTGAATGCTGGAATGGCAGCTACAGCTGGCTTTTAAAAAACATAAATATTGTTATTAATAATTTGAAAGTTGGATAATTTTAAACTACTCAGGCATGAATATTTCCATCAGTTTCATGTATGAGAGCAAATAGAAACACATTCATCTTACTGCTTCTTGTCACAAATTTTCAACTAAGAAAAGCTAAACAATTAAAGGCAAACACATTAATTTGGTTTCTTTAAGTTACAATTTAAAAATAAATGGTTTCATATAAAAATTCAGACTGCTGTTGAAGTTACCAAGAACTGTAATATAACCAAAATCAATGTTTAGGATTTGACTTACGATTATAAATATATTTTGTACATGCAGTCTAGAAAATTTTCACCTGTTCTTAAAAGCAAAGTAAGGCTTCAAACCAGTGCACACTTTCACACCTGAATGCTACTACTACTACTACAACTATTACTATTACTAAACTTTATGTTTCATTGTAGCTGGAGCATATTAAATACTAAGACAATAGTATTTGCTCTTTAATCTGAAGGAAATTATCTACACTGAAAAATAGGAGGAACAGCTTCAAATAAACACTGTCAAAATAATAAAATCAAGTTACAGGGATGAAGTGAAATGGCAACAAAAAGCTCAGGCAAAAGTAAAGTACCATTTGAAGGAAAAGGTTTTTTCTGTTTCCTTTAAAAAAATAAACATCACCCCCAACCAAAAATCTAAACAAAACAAACAAAAACCCCAAAACAACAGACAGACACAGTTTGAAAATTACATGCCTTTTTTAGCTTAAAATAATTAGTTGTATTCAAAAGTTATTGAAGACAACTTCAGGAGACCCATTTTCTGAACCCCTCTGGGAAAGGTTACATTTACAGGGAGTAAAGATTTAGCATTTCCATAGGAGCCTGGCAAGCTGGAGTAAGAGAATTTAGCAGAGGTGGTTTAGGAGCACTGACTATGAGAAATGTTTTTTAATGCAAAAGAATTACATAATGTAAGAATTCTAATGGCTGAAGAAAATATCTCTAAATTTCCAACTGGCCCATAAAGGCTTTTTATGCTGATTTTTTAATAAACTTTTATGATAATCCTTTAGAAATTGTTTTGTATACTAATAAACCCTGAAATGGAAGAAAGGTTGCTAATTTCAGTTCTAATACAATCACTGAATATAGGAGGGTGCTAACATTCAAAAAGAAAATATTACTTTCAGAAGATATCACACATGGAAGCCACCTGTTGTGGTGGGTTTCATGTGTTTTTTGTCTACCATTTTTCTAGGTATGAGAAAAGATACAGTTTCTGGCTTAGTCGTTTTGTCCCTGACTCTGAAAATGGATTGACAGTGGGACCGTCTTCTCCATGTGATGGGCCATCTGTTGCTACGTTTGCCCAGCCACATATTTTGACAAATGAAGACACAGAATCTCTTTTCTTTTTTCTCTCTAGGACATCTGAGCTGGTCAGTAAAGAAAAAATATGAATCAGCTTGATTTTTTGGGGGGGTTGGAAGGAAGGGTTGGACAGTGTGTTGAAATTGAAAAAATGCATATAAAAGAACTGAAAATAAAAACTTAGTTAAAGCTTAATAAGAAGAAAATAAGAAAAACTTATCATTTTCAGTATTTCCTATTTTAAAACAGGACTGAGAGGACAGGGATAATATTTTTTCAGAGTTTGCTGGTGGCTGTGTTTTAGGCCCTGCTTTGTCAGCTCATATTAAATGTAACCTTTCTTATTTAAATATCATTTATATGAAAAAGGTCTAATACTTTAGTATGTACTACCTCACTTGTAAGGGGGAGAAGGGTCTGCTGTATGTGTCTAGAAGCAACCAGCATTTCCTTTCCCCCTGTAATTAATACAGCTAGAGTCCTGGAGCTTATTCTATAATGTACTGACATGAGCTAACATATAAGCCTCTACAGTTCAGAGTAGCCAATTATACCTGCTGACTGTCTGCTGGTAGCCATGGTATCTGCAGGCTTTGCTGGTTGTTCTCACAGCAATCTCAGAGCTTAAATAAGCTCAGACACTGGCTCAGCTAGTTCAAAATTCATACTGCTCTGGCTTTTGCAGAGGGATCACACTGCCACTCATTAGGGACTGAAGTGCAAGGCTGTGGAGCCCAGAGGGCTTTGTGCTATGCCAAGTAGCCTTCACAGGAACAGGAGGGATATATTTTTCTTAGGTTCATGCAGATGTTTCAGTAAAATTTAGCGAAATTCCAGAGCTTCTATTAATGCATCTGTTCTTCATCTAAATTTGGTTTTATGCTGTGTCTGATTATTTTGTGAAAAATGTCTGCAAACAATGTATGCTTAAGGTAAAAGATACTGCTTCTTTCTTTATGCTGTGGGTCTAATTTCATTTGAGAAAGCAAAAGAAATAAAGTCAAAGCATTCCAATCTATTATTAATCACTGAATTTGCACAGGTAAACATAATCAACCAAGCACTCCCTGTCATGTTCCTGTTCTTGTTTCATGTGTTTGTACTTTGAAAAAGACACCTTTGGGAGGGAGGTGATTCCATCCTCAGTCTAAGTTAAAGTGTGAAAATGACTTCTTTTCTAAATCTGATGGAAAAGCAGTTGGGTTTGAGTTTTTAAAAGGATTTGAATTATTGAATATGAATAGATGCACAATTTGAGCCAAGAATTCCCCTTCACTACAAGGAATTAACATCCAAAGGAACAAATTTATTGTGCAAAAACAAGAAAAAGTATCTGTGGCAAGTTACCCTGAGTTCTAAACACTGGCACTGTCCCATACAAAGAACGCTGAAATATTTCCAGGTAGCAGGTGCACTCTGTGCTATTCTGCAATCTGTTTCTACTGGATAGCCTTTGTGGAAGTGTAATTGAGAAGCATTAGTGCTTCTCCCATAGCTTCATCTTTCTGCCTAAAGGAGTTTCATTCAAGTGTGGCCTGTGATTGTTCAGTTATGTCACTTCTGAAGAGAAGGATCTGTCTCTTTCTGAACTACAGTTTTCTCTTACCTCTACTAACTGAAATTCCTGTTAAGACTAAAGGTGTGCTAACTGGGGCCTCTTTTTCTTTCTTAGGTCTCAAAAGGTCCACTCGTTCTAATACCTGAACTGTATACAGACCTCATTACATAATGTTAAATATCTACCCTGAGAACCACAAGAAAGAAATGAACACAATTTATTTTCGCTGAGTTTTATTTGCCCTAAACACAGGTTTTGAAAAGGCACTTTTTGAGCAATATTGTCTGTCTAAAAAGGTAAAATTATTCAGAGGTTCATATTTCATCCCTCAAAAGTCTATCCAAGCTCCATGATTTTGAGCTTTTTTTCCAAAGAAACTACGATCAATTGACATTGTGGAATGTTCTTGAGTATAATTCTTCCTCCACCGATTCAGTTAATGTTTACTATGCTGTATTAATTGAAATGTAGAATAATAACATGACTTACCAGTGGGATAGATAAATATTAAGATCGAAAAGTTCAAAGCATACTAGCTTTCTGCATCATAAATATAATATTGTTCCAATGTTTTTTTTTTTCATTTTCTACCTTCTGCTAGTTTCCCCACTTGTCACATTTTATCAAAATTTTATCCAGTCCTGAGATGTTAGATATTTTCATTAAAAACTGTTGCCTCTCTAATCAGATATATATGTTAGAGCTTCAGTATCTCTTTAGAGAGTGAGAACGGGGTTATGGATAATTAACCTTAAAAATGAGAAGACAACAAAATGTTTTCCTGTTTTGTAAAATTTTGTAAAACATATCTTTCTTGGCCTTGTTGATTGCCATGACATGAGTAGGTCTATGCAACATAACAATGCATTTTCTTTATTACTTCACATGATTACCTGAACTTTCTAAATGCCATTGGGGTTGGGGACAGCATGCATTGCACCAAATCATGCCTGTCACAGTAATGCTATGTAGTATTTCAGTAATGTTTCTTCATTCAAAGTACAAATATAAAACCTACTTGTGATCACATGTAAGCAACTTTTCTCCAAATCAAATCTTGTGAAGCAGGTAAATCTTGATTATCACAATCTGTCACTCATTCTGTTTCCCATAATATTAAACTTTCATTTCACACAGTCCTTAGGGACAGTGTAGTCCTTCCCCACCAAAACCTTTAAAACCTCATAAAATATTACTGAGTCTTATTTTTCTACCATGCTAAGCACATGCTAGTGCTAAGCACATGCTAGTACCAAGCCCTGCACCACAACACACTGAAACAGGAATTATACTGCACCTACATGTTGAGATCCTTTCTGGCATTAGAGCTTTCACAGACAGATCCCATTACAGTTGAAAATGATGTGACTTTTCTGCAGGGAAAACACACAGAATAATGGACAGGGTAGAAGAATGCTTTATGCGTGAGGAAAAAAAATCTTTGGGGGAGAAGAAAAGAGTAAATATCTGAGGAATTAGTAACTTTACAATTATATTCTTTTTAGTTGGAAAAATTCTCCTGAAAGGCAAATCCATGAAATTAAGAGAATTGCTAACGGTGGATAAATGTCAGTGCATTCTCTGTTGCTGTTCTCATTGTTGGAGATGTCAGCAGTGAAACTAAGCTATCATTTGATATGTAATACATTCCACATCCTTCCATAGCCTGACTCTAAAATAAATACATACTTAAACATGGACACACTTATGTACCGAAGTATAAGACTTTGCAATATAAACTTGATCCTTCATGTCTAACATGATATTGAACCTCAAGAAACAGTACTTACAGCTGATAAATCCAGTGATCCTAAAAGCATCGTACCTTGCCTGCACAGAATAATAACAAGATAATAACATTTCCAATAAAATATTAATAGCTTCCTGTGATTTAACTCTTTAAAATAAAAAGGCCAGTGTTTGCCACTGTTACTACAAGATAAAAGGAGAGTTGACTTTTATCAGTGCTTTCCACCAAAGGCTTCTCTGAAAAGCAACCATCTTCCACTTCACTTGTTTCACAAGGTTTAAAGACAATTATATAATCTAGAAGCTTATATCTGACCATCTAATAAACCAATGATGTTATATCCCTGAACAGTACCGGAGACAGCTACATTTATATTCGTTTGTTCACAAGGAGTGTAATCTTACACTTTTGTGATCAAGAAAGCAGCACAAAACCTCTTAAAATCGATACTGACCTTTGTTTTTTCAATGGTATGAAAGTATTTTCCATGAAACAGCCTAATTATATCAGTTCAATGAACTTGAAAATTTGCACATTTCAAATGTCTTTAATTTTATGGCAGATAAATTCTACAGCCTTATTAGGGAGTCAGTGTGTACTCTTGATAAAAAAATAAAAATAAAAATATCCAAGCCTGTAAAGATATTACATGAAAAGTAATTAAATGTGATGGAAAAACACATAATGTCCCAGGTGTAATAAAAATGTAGTTATAGAAAAACAATGATACAATGCTATATTATTCCTCAGGGGACTTAAGATAAAAGAAAACATAGAGAACCTAATTAGCTCAAACACCAGAAGAGTTTACCTAGATATATTGCAAAAAAACTTGGTTACATTGCACCATTTGGAGGATGATGAGAACAGGGTAAAAATGTTTTCTGTAACTTATCAATAGACAGAGTTGTACACAATGTTTTAGATCTACTTATGTATTGCAGTATGTTCTCCTTGCTGTATCACTGGAGGACTTCAGTGGTTATTCACAGATAGGCATATATGGCCATGTCTTTGGGGGAGCAAGTTATTGGTAGGCTTACACTTCCCTGACCACAGAGAGAGCTGCAGAGGATATTCCCTATGTGAGTTTTTATCTGCTTCCATTATTAGCTGAAGGAGAGCCCAGATAAAGGGCTGACAGGTCTTGCTGATGAAAACCTAAGCCAGCCTCAAAAAATGTTTTTGATGAAAACACTAATTTGCTTAAAAGGCAATTCCATCCATTGATATTATGGCTCCCAGAAACATAGCAAACAAACATTTAAGAAATGTTTAGTCAGGTACTGCATGATTTTATTGATTTATTGGGTAAATATTAAGATCTTTCAGACATTGTTATATTGTGACATAACTGCAGCCCTGCATGGTATGCCACATGCATCTGCACAGCCCAAAAGAAAGCAGCTCACACAGATGTAGTGTTCTTCAGAGCTTTTCAATTACTGAGTATATTTGATTATAAAGGATTTAATCTTGCTTTGTTCTGTATTTGCTCTGCATCCTCTGATTATACCTATTTTTTAATTAATTAATAATAACAAAACATAACACAAATATAAACAAGAGCACTAATAATATGATGATGATGAATAAATAAACACTGGTGTTGTAAACAACTTACAAATAATTTCAAGCTAAAATGAGCAACTCTAGGATCATCACTAAGTCTTCTAAGAAGACAGACAGATTGTATAGGCATTGCTTTTATTGACCTACCATTTGTAGTCTTCAATAACCAGAAAATCAACCAGACATATAATAAAACAGTAACCTTCCCTAAAAAATTAAGACACTGCCTTGAACCATCAGTGTGGCTACTGCAAGAACACATCTATAGTACCTAACTATTTTTCCACCAAAATTTCAAATATGTAACAATTCTTACTGCTTCAAATTGACTTTATTTTTTTTCAATGGGTAGTTTTTTTCCACCCACACCATTAAAGTGAATAATGCATAGCATTGCAGTTAATAGGTGTTATTCATAAATTTAAGTAGAACAAATTCCTTTATACAATTTAATTCTTGAACCACTGGGAGCTTTTATTAAATTGACTCTCTGCATATTAATTCATCTTGGCAGACAATTTATGCTATTATTATTATTATTATGATAATGCTACATCAGAAGATGAAAACAAAGCATATGGGGAATCTATCCATGCCTACTCTGCTCTTATCACCTCCCTTACTGTTTATAATAATATTAAGTAAAGCTCTTCTGATGTAAATCACGTATTTTTTATTCTTAATGTTTCAGGAACACATTGTCCCTTTTGTAGCTAATAAAGACTTTTTGAACTTTAAATAATGCTAATAGTTCTGTTAGCTTTAGGGAAACAACACACAATATTATTAAAGAGAAGTTAATTTTAGCTTTTAACTTCTCTTTTCTGTGGTTAAATAAACTACACCAAAAGAGCTTATTCTCTTTGTGCCCAAGTTCAGATCACACAAATAAGGTAAGTTTAGCAAAGAAATAACACGAATTTCATTATTAAAAGAACAAATGGCATAATTAATGTAAGGTAGATCTGTTTCATGTCTTCCATTAGCTTTTTCCTACTTATCTCTTTCAGAGGTTAGAGTCAATTCCTTAAAAGTATTTAGGAACTGGAATAGACTATCATGAGGTATAACACTGCCTCTTCAGTGTATCTTTTATGCCATAGAGACACCACTGTAGATCTTTCCCACAAATTTCTCCAGGTAAGAAAGCAAACCCAGTTTTGCTCTAACAATGTCACAGTGTATTTTGAACTTACATTTCCTAATTCATTTCTCCAAGGTACCTATCTTGTGTGACTCTTTTAAAAAAATCTTATTCAAGTAGGTATTGTGTTCTTCATTGTCCCAGCAAATTACATGTCTATATTATTAGGAATAAACCACCTACATACTAGATTACTTTTGTCGTTGTTGTTTTTCACCTGCTTTGCCCTAGGACTGTGGTTGCATGTTGAGTGAAAAGGGAGAAAAAGGAATAATTTTCGTAGCACTGATGTGATTAATTAATGGATTGATGACTGGCTGTTTGTGAAGTTGCCATTGTCTATTCTGGTCTAATGAAACAAGCTATTGACTTGAGGTAAGCACATTGCATGATTACTGCATTACTGTATTCAATATTTCCATTACTTAAAGTCTTGCTAGATACCTAAAACTCTTCTTTTTTTTTTTTCTTTTTTTTTTTTGTTTCCTTAGCACCATTAATTCATTTCTGGACACTACATTGTAGTAATGCACACACATTGTCTATTTCTCATACAATGAACTATTTTTTACTTTTTTTTTCCTGGGAGGAGAAATTTTCATCACGAAAAGAAAAAGAAGGTTCAACAAATAACATACCTTCTTTTTCTCTCTCCTCTCACTTCTGTTTTGTAAAGCAGTAGGCTCTGAAGGCTTACCTGCTTAAGGGGTTTAATGAGAATGTGTTTAACACACGAGTAAATTTTTTTTAAAAAAGTGATACAGTTTATCATGTAATAGAAATAAAGCTCTTTCCCCTCCCCCCTTAAAAAGAAAAGGTTTCGGGAAAGCATCAGGATGCTCAACGGTTAATTTCATTTTTATTTTTCAGTAAATAGTTCAATGGTCAAAATGATCATGGATTTCATATGTTTTGAAAATAGAAAAGTAAGAGCTCCATTAGATGTTGGAAAGTATTTTTCTGTTCACTGAAAATTGAAGTAATGACAATGCATTGCTAACCTGGTAGCCTTACCCTGATTTAATGGTATCTGAAATAATGCTAAAATAATAAGCAGGGTCAAGTAGTCCTACAGTGTTCGGAGTGCAGCATTCAGTGTCTTGATTATTTTCTTTTTCACCTGACAGTGAAACAATGTTGAGAGCAGTTTGTTTTACTTAAATCTCCTGATAATATAATAATAGCAAGAGTAAATGACAATTAAGAAACTGGTATTAAAAAGTCTTCCACAGAAATAAGCTATTGGTTGTACTGAAAGCAAAACTCATTTCATTATTAAAAGGACAAGGACTAACACTAATTGGATTAAACACCCATTGGACATTAAATAAGACCATATTTAAGTAATTTTTTATGATTATTTAGAAAAGACAAATTAATATGCCACAATGAAGAAGACTGAAAATTGTCTTTAATCAATCCTTAACACTGTCTGAAAGCTGCTGTGGTCAGAAATATTTGGCATATTTCAGAAAGAAAGGATGGCCTTTTACATACAACACATGAAGAAGAGTTTGAAAAAAATGACACAGTAGGGTAATTTCACATAACATATGCAAAACACTTTTCTTCTAGATCAATCTATCCTTAAACATGATTTGTTTTCCACAATAGTATTTCTGACAGAACTTTAAGATATTCACTATTCTTTATAGTATTAAAATTCATGAAACAGATAATAATTGGCAAGACCTTGTGGACAGAAACTTAGATGAGACATTTTCTACTTTGACAAGTAGCTCTATGCTATTCAATACTGAATGATGCGTGAGAATGCTGCTGTCAGATTTGCTAGAAACATGCATCATTCTCCTTTGTAATCAATATCTTCAACGGCTGATGACTAGCAGGGGACCAGAAGTGTGAGAACATTTAGCTGCTTGTCTTGCCATGCATTGTCATTTAACTTCATCTTAAAAGCTGCCTTCAGATGTCATTGAACAAAAGTAAGATGATATAGACCAGTACCTTGAAATTAATCTCTTTTTCATGTTGGTATTATTTTTATCTTGATGTAAGTCAACTCATATTGTCAGTACAACTAAGAACAGTCAATACCCATGTCACTAATCCTTTAAGAATTCTCTTTTGTTTTCAGCAATATATATATATATTTGTAGTTATATACCATTTAATTTGTTCTCATATAAAGAAAAGTACATAACACTAGTATTTTTCCTATATCTCCTAAATTTGGAACATTATTTGGAACACAGCTGACATTAGGAAACTTCAGCTTATCGTACATATAATATTTTAAGAAAATACTTCTCCTACAAGTTTGTTTAATTACTCCTGATATACTGATAATATTCCTTTCACTCTTTGAAAAGAGATTGTACCTAAAAAACTTAATCCTCAAAACCATAAAGGTGTGATGTTCTGTTGGCATTTAAAATGTTATTTTCCCTCAGGATTGCAAGGTTTATTGCTGACATTTCAGGAGCTGATAACACTTTCCATGATAATTTTTTAGCATGAGTAATGTTACTTTCTCAGCCTACTTACTACTTTGTTGTTTATACTTGGCCAATTATGATATTAGCTCTTTTTTACAATAATATTGCCCTGTTGACAATGTTACTAGTCATCCACTTCTCCTCTTTTTCCCTCTCTAAAAGACACAGTCTCCATTTCATCTATATGACCCTCATTTCTTTTTCCTAGGTGAGTAAATATTTTTCTACCTTCATTAATATGCTGTTTGCTTAGATTGACTCCACTTCTTCCATCTGACTGCTGAGTCCTTCCTTTACCTTCTTAGTGTTATCCAGAAATAATGAACAGTGAAGTTACATTAACTTTCTCATCACTTATGAAACTATGAATGGCACCAGTCTCTCTAGACCATACAGCATTTTTAAAGTTCCTAAAATTCAGTGAAGATTTCACACCGCCAGCTTTTTTTTCCCAATAAATTTTTAGATACTTACTGTATATTCTTAGAGAAGACTTGTATCAGGTTTTCTGATACATAAATTACATTGATAATAGTTTATTCTACACCAATCTTTTAAAATTACATTGATATTAATTTATTGTATACCATTCTTTAATTATTTTTTAACAAATCAGGCATTAATATTTCCCCACAGTTAATGGAAACATAGCAGCTAGCACTACCTGAATCATCCTGTTTGCCCTTCCTGAATATTTTGTACAACATTAGCTCTATGTCTGTTTAATGAAATTTCTGTAGTATATCAACATTCATTAAAAATAGATTTCAGCAAGCCACATATCTTCTCATTCAACTCTTTTATGTCCCACATGCAAGTTATCAAGACCTGATGATTTAAAATTGTTTATCCCTTATAAATCCCCATTGGAATATTACATTCCTTTACCAATGGAAAGTAAAGCGCTTTATCATTTTTATGTGATATATTCCTGTTTCTTTTCAAATACATAAATTATTTATTGAAAATTTCTGGCTGTTCTATCAGCACTTTCCTAATCATTGTGAAAACTGTTAGCCCATCTCTCTTATTATAAGAATACATTATTTCTAAGATTTATTGTGTTCCTAACATAATTTGAAAGCATTTATTTTTTTACTCCTCCCAAAGTTGCGTTTTCCTTGATGTCTTCAGACCTCCTTGAGAATTATCTCCATTCAGTAACTACGTTGAAGTTTATTTACCTTTTTCTGTTATTTGAATTATAGTTCTAGCTCCTAACATTCTTGCTTACAGAATACAATAAAGCATGTTACAAGCCCATACAGATTAACTAATTATGTTAGATATCTTGAACCAGGTTCAAGATCAATAATTTATCATCATTAATCTCTGGTTAGGTAAGCTGTACTTAAGAACGGAGGTTACTTTTATACAAATGCATGTTTAGCTATTAATTTATCTAGATAGACAAAATAGAATGTTCAGATATCATAAACACTTTTCATTTTATATTTTAATTGAGAAAAAAGCTTATGAAAATGAGCAGATATAATTCTGAAGTGGGGTTAAATGCATATTTGATGCACTTGCAGCTCATGATGCAAGTGATGCATGGTAAATGAAGTTCATGTTCATGTTTATTTCACTTCTTCTTTTCCTTTTACCTTTCTATTATTTTTCCTTTTGAGTTCTTTTGTTTGCTTTATCTGCATCAATGCATCTGTCACCCTAAGCAACAAAAGGTATAATGTGTAGGATTATTTTCTTCTCACTTTTTCTGTATCCTTCTTTAATTTTACATTTTTCTATTGTAATTTAAAATAAATGAAACATATCTTTCTTAAAAATCAAAGATTCTGAAATGAAATACTAACAAAAGAAAATTATAAAAGAGAGAAAAAAACCCAAAACAGTAGATAAGATTATAATGTATTCAGAGAGAAAATGGAGACTGAAAGAAGGAAGTGGAAAGAAATGTGATTTAATATATAGGGATTATTAATTAATTGTTAGTGTTTTTCTTTAATTATAGACTTAATAATAATTTAAAAATTGCATAGGAGATGGAAAGTTTTATTTGAAGATTTCCTGTAAAAATATACGTACATGCTTATCTGAGCAATACCATTCAAGTCACTGAAAAAAAAACCCTGAGAATTTACACTGATATGTATATACATGGAAAACTCTGCATGATAACCTCATCTGTCTGCATGAGTTCTTTTCATTGCTGTGCTTTCAAAAACCGGACTAGCAAAATCCATTACCCACTTTTTCATCTAAATGCTTCCATATACAATAAATTATATTAACTCAACATACAGTTTAATTAACTGCAGTATCCATCATGGACCAAGTTCAAGGTCATTTTCTTAATGAAGCATTTATTCCTATTTCTATAACCAAAACATAACCTTTAAATTGATTAAAGCTGTATATATCCTTTGTTTTCTGATTTCCTGATTTGTCTGATTCTAAGAAATTTCCATAAAACTTAAAAGTGCATGGCAATTATTCAGTATGGTATAATTTGTTCCTGAAACATATTTTCCTCCAAAGATCAAGGAATAACCAGTAGAAATTTTCTGCAAGATGATGCATTAAATAAAATTAAATTGTAAATGGAAACTTTTAATATATCTTCTTTTTTAAATGGGTTAAAAAAAACGGTCTTTTCTTTTCAGTACTACAAGTAAGATTTCCATTTGTGCATGTGCATATAAGGATATATTTTTCCAGGCATGTAAGTGATACTTAAAAATTAAAAACAAATATAAACCATAGTCTGCACATGTCCGTACATAGATTTGCTAAAGCTCTAATTCAGCAAATGTACTGGGATTGACTGGGATTAAGTCACCTTCCTTCACAGCAGCCCATATGGTGCTGTGCTTGGTATTTGTGGCTAAACTGGTATTGATAACATGCCAATGTTCCGGAATTTGCTGAACCGTTCTTGCATGTCATCAAGACTTGCAAGTCTTACTCTTTCCCCCCTCCCTGCCCCAAAGTGAGTAGGCTGGGGGTGTGATTTTGGGAGGGGATACAACCTGGACTGCTGGTCTTAACTGACCACAGAGATATTCCATGCCACATGATATCATGCTCTGCAATGAAAACTCAGGGGGAGGAGGAAGGGCTGATGTTGTGGTTATGTGTACTTGTCCTGGTTTTGGTTGGGATAAAGTTAATTTTCTTCCTAGTAGCTGATATAGTGCTGTGTTTTGAATTTAGTATGAGAATAATGTTGATAACACACTGGTGTTCTGGTTGTTGCTAAGCAGTGCTTACACTAGTCAAGGACTTTTACACTTCTCATGCCCTGACAGCAAGAAGCTGGGAGGGGACACAGCAGGACAGCTGACCCAAACTGGCCAAAAGGATATTCCATACCATATGACGTCATGCTCAGTATATAAACTGGGGGGAGTTGGTGGGGGAGGGGAAGCGATCACTGCTCAGGGACGGGGTGGGCATTGGTCAGCGGATGGTGAGCAATTGCATCGTGCATCACTCATTTTGTATATAATAATAATAATAATAGTTATTATTATTTATATTATATTATATTATATTATATTGTATTGTATTGTATTGTATTGTATTGTATTATATTATATTATATTATATTATATTATATTATATTATATTTTCCTTTGCTGTCCTATTAAACTGTCTTTACCTCAACCCATGGATTTTTGTTTGGGTTTTTTTTCCAATTCTCTCCCTGTGAGAGACTGAAAGAGTTAATATCTCAAACATTGTGGTGAGGCGAGGCGCTATTTGCATGGCGACGGCAGGTCGGGGAGCGCGGGGTGGGGGAGAGAGAAAGCAGGATGCGGAGAGCGCGTCAGAGGACATGCAGTTCCGGGTTCTGATGGACCTTACCATATGTGGCCTGAGGAAGACACAGTTTGCCTGAGGAAGGGGCTTGTGACCACCCGAGAGACCCCTCGTGAGCACCCCCCTCCCCCAGCACCTGTGCAGAAGATTGAGAACTTTCTAGAACAAGAACCATGTAAGTCCTCAAGGGGCGTAACCGGGGGCAGGGATTAGTGTATAAAAGACGCCCTCCAGGTAACCATGCACGCGTCCACCACTAGAGGATTGCCACGTCTGTCATCGTCATCCTGGGATCCAAGGGTGGTGATACTTTTCCTTTCTCTTTCCTCCTCTCTTCTCCTTTCCTTTTCTCGCTTCTCTCTTCCTCTACTCTTCCAATATATGTAAGTTTTGGATAAATTGTGATGGGTTGCCCAGAAAATAGCTCCATTGCCAAATTGCCTCTGTTCTTTTATTGAGCTTGCCAGTTCGTTAAGTTTGTCCATTTGTTGAATTCGCCAGATAATAAAGTTGCTGGCCAGACTGTTCCTCTGAGTCATTGTCATGACTCTACCGACCACACGGCTCTGCCGAGCAGAGATCGGCCCCTGTCGGTACACAAACCCTCGGGGAATCAAAAAGATTCACACATCTCGCAACCCACTGAGTGGGATGGGACACTCCACCATCCCATGACGGGGAGAGGGTGAGCGAGCAGCTGTGTGGTGCTTTATTGCTGACTGTGTTAAACCACGACAGTCCTTTTTAGCACCCAATGTGGGGCACAAAGGGCTGAGATAATGACAGATACGATGAGAACATGCTAAAACAAATTTGTTATAAGCATTATTATATTACTTTAGTAGTCATTGGTCATAATGTTGATTTATTTGCTCTCCAAGTTGTGCTTGTTCTCAGAGTTCTGTTATGTAACACAACTCCAGCCCTCCAACAGCAAACTCCAGCCCTAAAGGGCAAAGGAGTCCAGGAAGGCTGGACATTCTTTAAGGAGGAAGTCCTAAAGGCACAAGAGCAGGCTGTCCCCAGGTGCCAAAAGATGAGCTGGTGGGGAAGAAGACCGGCCTGGCTGAATAGAGAACTTTGGCTACAACTCAGGAAAAAGAGGAGAGTCTATCTACGACCTCTGGAAGAAGGGGCAGGCAACTCAGGAGGACTACAAAGGTGTAGCAAGGCTGTGCAGGGAGAAAATTAGAAGGGCCAAAGCCAAGCTAGAGCTCAATCTGGCTACTGCCATAAAAGACAACAACAAATACTTCTTCAAATACATTACCAGCAAAAGGAAAGCTAAGGAGAATCTCCAGCCTCTAGCAGACGGGGGAGGGAACACAGTGACAAAGGATGAGGAAAAGGCTGAGGTACTTAATGCCTTCTTTGCCTCAGTCTTTAACAGTAGGCCCAATTGTTTTCTGGGTACCCAGCCCCTGGAGTTGGAAGATAGGGACAGGGACCAAAATGGAGCCCCCATAATCCAGGGGGAAATGGTTAGTGACCTGCTATACCGCTTAGACACTCACAAGTCTATGGGGCCTGATGAGATCCACCCGAGAGTACTGAAGGAACTGGCAGATGTGCTCACCAGGCCCCTTTCCATCATTTACCAGCAGTCCTGGCTAACTGGGGAGGTCCCAGTTGACTGGAGATTAGCAAATGTGACACCCATCTACAAGAAGGGCCGGAAGGAGGACCCAGGGAACTACAGGCCTGTCAGCCTGACCTCAGTACCGGGGAAGCTGATGGAGCAGATCATCCTGAGTGCCATCACACGGCATGTAGAGGATAGCCAAGGGATCAAGCCCAGCCAGCATAGGTTTAAGAAAGACAGGTCCTGCTTGACCAACCTGATGTCCTTCTATGACAAGGTGACCTGCCTAATGGATGAGGGAAAGGCTGTGGATGTTGTCTATCTAGACATCAGTAAAGCCTTTGACATGGTTTCCCACAGCATTCTCCTGGAGAAACTGGCTGCTTATGGCTTGGATGGGTGTACTCTTTGCTGGGTAAAGAACTGGCTGGATGGCCGGGCCCAAAAAGTGGTGGTGAATGGAGTTTACTCCAGTTGGCAGCCAGTCACAAGTGGTGTCCTCCAGGGCTCTGTGTTGGGGCCAGTCCTGTTTAATATCTTTATCAATGATCTGGATGAAGGGATCGAGTGCACCCTCAATAAGTTTGCACGTCTGTCACTCCCCAAGTAGTGTGGGGGTGTTGATCTGCTTGAGGGTAGGAAGGCTCTACAGAGGGACCTGGACAGGCTGGATCGATGGTCTGGGGCCAGTTGTATGAGGTTCAACAAGGCTAAGTGCAAGATCCTGCACTTGTGTCACAGCAACCCCATGCAACGCTACAGGCTTGGGGAAGAGTGGCTGGAAAGCTGCCCGGCAGAGAAGGGCCTAGGGGTGTTGAGTGACAGCCGGCTGAATATGAGCCAGCAGTGTGCCCAGGTGGCCAAGAAAGCCAATGGCATCCTGTCTTGTATCAGAAATAGTGTGGCCAGCAGGACTAGGGAAGTGATCGTGTCCCTGTACTCGGCACTGGTGAGGCTGCACCTTGAATACTGTGTTCAGTTTTGGGCCCCTCACTACAAGAGAGACATTGAGGTGCTGGAGGGTGTCCAAAGAAGGGCAACAAAGCTGGTGAAGGGTCTAGAGCAGAAGTCTTATGAGGAGCAGCTGAGGGAAGTGGTTTTGTTTAGCCTGGAGAAAAGGAGGTTGCGGGGAAACCTTATTGCTCTCTACAGCTACCTGAAAGGAGGTTGTAGAGAAGTGGGGGTCAGTCTCTTCTCCCAGGGAACAAGTGATAGGAGAGGAAATGGCCTCAAGTTGCGCCAGGGGAGGTTTAGACTGGATATTAGGAAATTTTACTTCACTGAAAGGGCTATCAAGCATTGGAACAGGCTGCCCAGAGAAGTGGTTGAGTCGCCATCCCTGGAAGTATTTAAAAGATGTTTGGATGAGGTGCTTAGGGACATGGTATAGTGGTGGTCTTGGTAGTGTTAGGTTTATGGTTGGACTTGATGATCTTAAAGGTCTTTTCCAACTTATACGATTCTCTGATTCTGTGATTCTGTAACACCTTACTTGCCATATATACTGTTTATTATTATTTATGTGCTGTTTATCATCTCTAGGTGGTGGATTAATGTTATCACTTTGCTGTACTGTGTAACACCAGCTTATGGTATGATAAAATTGTTGGTCGTGAGATCAATCTGGTATTTGTATTCAACACTGTCGTCACTTCTGTACTTCGGGAGCAATCTATTGGAAATTATTAATAATTACACTTTTTACTTCTGTCCTCAAAGATCCAACCTATGTGGGAGACACTTTCCTCCATCTTCCCCTTCTCCTCCAGGCTAATTACAACAGCACTTGAGAATTTTGAATATCCCTGGGATGTTCAAACTAGCATGTTCCTATTGCTATGTCTCCTGAATGTGTGTCAGGTCTCGCTTAGGGTTAAACAACTATTTAAGAGTACTGCAGCTACTCAAATCCCGGCGACAGGCACTGCAGCTACTCCAACTCCCACGACAGGCACTGCGACTACACAAACTCCGGTGACAGGCACTGTGGCTACTCAAACCCCAGAGACAGTCACTACAGCTGAACCACAGAACCAACCCATGCCAGTATCAGTCACCCTCATACACAAGAAGAAATGTTGGAAGAGAAAGTCAGCTCTTTTAGTAAGGGATGAAGACGCTTCTCCTAAGAGGGAGCAGGAGGAAGAAACATACTGCCCCACCAGCGAGTAGCCAGACTACTCTAAAGCAGGGCCATCAACAGGAAGAGGAAGATGAAGAATTCCCTGCTTCCCCCCAAGGAAGAACTCAGCGGGAGGGTTCCTTCTCTTCCTTGGAGGGAGAGGAAGAACTCATAAACGAGACAGTAACAACCCGATCCCTATCCCTGAGGGAGCTGCGAGATATGCGAAAAGATTTCAGCTGTCATCCAGGCAAGTACATTGTCACCTGGCTTCTCCGATGCTGGGATAATGGGACCAGTAGCCTGGAATTAGAGGGTAAGGAAGCCAAGCAGCTGGGATTCCTTTCTAGGGAAGGGCATTGGCATTCTAGGACACTGACAAAATAATTGGAAAAGGGGCACAAGTCCTCAGCCTCTGGAGGCAACTCCTGTCAGGCATGAAGGAAACATATCCCTTCAAGAAAGATGTTATATGTCACCCAGGCAAGTGGACCACCATGGAGAGAGGTATCCAGTACCTGAGGGAATTAGCCATGTTGGAGGTGATTTATGATGACCTGGACAATGAGCAGTTATCCAAAGATCCAGATGAAGTCAAGTGTATGTGACACATGAGGAGGAAGTTTGTATAGAGCACACCATCGTCATATGCCAACTCATTGGCAGTAATGACCTGGAAAGAGAGAGAGGGACAAATGGTGGATAAATTATCTAGCCAGCTCTGGCAATATGAGGAAAGTCTCTCTTCCTCCCTACGGGCCTGTGTCTCAGCTGTGGAGAAACTGTCCCAGGAGGTCCAGCAACGCAAAGAGGATAGGTCCTACTCTCCACCTGTACGGACCAGTATTTCAGCTATTAGGAGTCAGCATTCTTCTGCTCAAAAGAGGGATATAGAAGGTACACACCACGGGGCACCCTGTGCTTTTACCTGTATTACCATGGAGAGGACATGAAGAAGTGGGATGGAAAACCTACCTCGAATCTAAAGGCATGGGTACGTGAGTTGCAAGGAAAAACAATCACCAAAGGGGGATCTTCCAGGAAAATTGCTGCTCCAGTTTCCAGTGGACAGTTCCCCAGACAGGGCGGAAGGGCTGATCTTACTCCTGATCTTAATGAAGGGACTTGTGATGCGTATTTACAAGAAGTGGGTAGCGAATATTATGACGAGGACTAAGGGGCCCTGCCTCCAGCCAAGTGGAGAAAAGGGACAACCGGCTTTATTGGACTGCATGGATTCAATGGCCTGGCACATCAGACCCACAGGAATATAAGGCTCTAGTGGACACCAGTGCACAGTGTACCCAATGCCATCAAGCTATATGGGGGCAGAACCCATCTGTGACAGGGGGATCCCAACAGCTAACTGTATCAGAGGCCAAAGTGAGCCTAACTGGGAATGAGTGGCAAAAGCACCCCATTGTGACTGGCCCAGAGGCTCCGTGCATCCTTGGCATAGACTACCTCAGGAGAGGGCATTTCAAGGGCCCAAAAGGGTAGCAGTGGGCTTTTGGTATAGCTGCCTTGGAGACGGAGGAAATTAAACTGCTGTCTACCTTGCCTGGTCTCTCAGAGGACCCCTCTGTTATGGGGTTGCTGAGGGTCGAAGAACAACACGTGCCAACTCCACCACAACTGTGCACCGGTGGCAATATCGTACCAACCGAGACTCCCTGATCCCCATCCATAAACTGATTCGTCGACTAGAGAGCCAAGGAGTGATCAATAAGACTCGTACACCTTTTAACAGTCCCATGTGGCCAGTGCAAAAGTCTAATGGAGAGTGGAGATTAACAGTAGACTATCGCGGCCTGAATGAAGTCATGTCGCTTCTGAGTACTGCCGTGCCAGACATGCTAGAACTTCCATATGAACTGGAGTCAAAGGCAGCCAAGTGGTATGCTACAACTGATATCGCTGATGTGTTTTTCTCAATCCCTTTGGCAGCAGAGTGTAGCCTACATTCTGCTCTCATTTGGAGGGGTGTCTCGTACACCTGGAATCGACTGCCCCAGGGATGGAAACACAGCCCTACCATTTGCCATGGACTGATCCAGACTGCATTGGAACAGAGTGAAACTCCGGAACACCTGCAATACATTGATGACATCATTGTATGGGGCAACACAACAGAAGAAGTTTTTGAGAAAGGGAAGAAAATAGTTCAAATCCTTCTGAAGGCCGTGTTTGCCATAAGACAAAGTAAGGTCAAGGCACCTGCACAGGAGATCCAGTTTTTAGGAATAAAATGGCAAGATGGACGTCGTCAGATCCCAATGGATGGGATTAACAAAATAACATCCATGTCCCCACCAACTAGCAAAAGGAAACACAAGCTTTCTTAGGCATTGTGGGTTTTTGGAGAATGCATATTCCAAATTACAGTCTGATTGTAAGCCCTCTCTACCAAGTGATGTGGAAGAAGGATTTCAAGTGGGGCCCTGAGCAACAGCAAGCCTTTGAACAAATTAAACGGGAGATAGTTCATGCAGTAGCCCTTGGGCCAGTCCGGGCAGGACAAGATGTAAAAACTGTGCTCTACACCGCAGCCAGGGAGAATGGCTCTACCTGGAGCCTCTGGCAGAAAGCACCAGGGGAGACTCGAGGCTGACCCCTTGGGTTTTGGAATCGGGGATGCAGAGGATCTGCATATACTCCAACTGAGAAGGAGATATTGGCAACATATGAAGGGGTTCGAGCTGCTTTGGAAGTGGTTGGTACTGAAGCACGGCTCCTCCTGGCACCCCGGCTGCCAGTGCTGGGCTGGATGTTCAAAGGTAGGGTCCTCTCTACACATTATGCAACTGATGCTATGTGGAGTAAGTGGGTTGCACTGATCACACAACGGGCTTGAATAGGAAACCCCAGGCGCCCAGGAATCTTGGAAGCGTTCACGGACTGGCCAGAAGGCAAAGGTTTCGGAATTTCACCAGACGAGGAGGTGACGCCTGCTGAGGAGGCCCCACTATACAATAGACCACCAGAAAATGAGAAGCAACGTGCTCTGTTCACTGATGGGTCCTGTTGTATTGTAGGAAAGCGTTGGAGGTGGAAGGCTGCTGTATGGAGTCCTATACGACAAGTCGTAGAAACTGCTGAAAGAGAAGGTGAATCGAGCCAATTTGCAGAAGTGAAGGCCATCCAGCTGGCTTTAGATATTGCTAGACAAGAAAAGTGGCCAGTGCTCTGTCTCAATACTGATTCATGGATGGTGGCAAATGCCCTGTGGGGGTGGTTACAGCAATGGAAGCAGAGCAACTGGCAGTGCCCAGGCAAACCCATCTGGGCTGCAGCACTGTGGCAAGATATTGCTGCCCGGGTAGAGAACCTGGTTGTAGAAGTACGTCACATAGATGCTCATGTACCCAAGGCCACAGAAGAACATCAAAACAACCAGCAGGTGGATCAGGCTGCTAAGATTGAAGTGGCTCAGGTGGATCTGGACTGGCAACATAAGGGTGAATTATAGCTCAGTGGGCCCATGACACCTCAGGCCATCAAGGAAAAGATGCAACATATAGATGGGCTCGTGATCGAGGGATGGACTTGACCATGGACACTATTGCACAGGTTATCCATGAATGTGAAATATGCTCTGCAGTTAAACAAGCCACACAGTTAATGCCTCTGTGGTATGGAGGATGATGGCTGAAATATAAATATGGGGAGGCCTGGCAGATTGGTTATATCACACTCCCACAAACCCACCAAGGCAAGTGCCATGTGCTTACAATGGTGGAAGCAACCACAGGATGGCTGGAAACATATCCTGTGCCCCATGCCACCTCCCGGAACACTATCCTGGGCCTTGAAAAACAAGTCCTATGGTGACACGGCACCCCAGAAAGACTTCAGTCAGACAACGGGACTCATTTCCAAAACAACCTCATAGGCACCTGGGCCAAAGAGCAAGGCATTGAGTGGGTATATCACATCCCCTCTCATGCACCAGCCTCCAGGAAGATCAAATGATACAATGGAGTGCTAAAGACTACACTGAGAGCAATGGGTGATGGGATGTTCAAACATTGGGATACACATTTACCAAAGGCCACCTCGTTGGTCAACACTAGGGGATCTGCCAATCGAGCTGGCCCCACCCAATCAAAACTTTTACGTCCTGTAAAAGTCCCTGTAGTGTATGTAAAAAATATGCTGGGGAAGATAGTCTAGGTTATTCCTGCCTCAGGCAAAGGCAAACCCATTTGTGGGATTGGGTGCACTTGGTGGGTAATGTGGAAGGATGGGGAACTCTGCTGTGTACCTTAAGGGGACTTGATTTTGGGTGAGAATAGCCAATGAACTGAAAGGTATGATGTTAGTTGCTATATAATACTCTATGCCATCACTTCTATGCTTGCTATGTGCCATATCAACGATATTAAAGTAAGAATCACCCAGATTAATGAAGAATGAACTTTGATGAAACCAAGCAAAGTGCAGCAGTGATGGAACCAGAACTGGCTTCAGCATGCAACAATCCGACACCACATACCATCTCTCCTGCCCTGGAGGGCTGTTATGACAGATGGAGCCCAAAGTCATGCACTAAATGAACTCAACAGACATTTTAGAGGGATGACCCATACACCAAGGGAATGATATCTGTGTGTATATATTAAAATACAGGAAAAGTGGTGGTGATTAATTGGGATGTATTGGAAAGAGTGGGACCTGGGCATGACGTAGATGGTATGGGATAAGGGGTGAATATTGCCCTGGTTTTGACTGGGATAGAGTTAATTTTCTTTCTAGTAGCTGGTATAGTGCTGTGTTTTGGATTTAGGATGAGAATAATGTTGAAAACACACTGATGTTTTAGTTGTTGCTATCTAGTGCTTACACTAGTTAAGGATTTTTCAGCTTCTCTTGCCCTGCCAGCGAGAAGCTGGGAGGGGTCACAACTGGGACATCTGACCCAAACTCTACCAAAGGGCTATTCCATACCATATGGCATCATGCTCAGTATATAAACTGGGGAGAGTTGGCTGTGGGGCAGTGATCGCTGCTTGGGAACTGGCTGGGCATCAGTCAGCGGATGGTGAGCAATTGTATTGTGCATCACTTTTTTTTGTATATTCTTTTATCATTATTACCATTTTCTTTTCCTTTGTTGTCCTGTTAAGTTATCTTTATTTCAACTACCGTTCTGTTGGTTTTTTGGGTTTTTTTTCTGATTGTCTCCCCCATCCCACAAGGGGGAGAGGATGAGCGAGCAGCTGTGTGGTGCTTAGTTGCCGACTGGGGTTAAACCATGACAGTACTGAGGCCTTACTTTCCAGAAAGTGGCTGGACATCTGCCTGCTTATGGATACTAGTTAATTAATTCCCCTTTTAATTTGATTGCACACACAGCTTTTGCTTTCCCTGTTAAACTATCATTATCTTGATCCATGAGTCTTCTTGCCTTCCTTTTGTTTTCTCCCCATCCCACAGGATAGGGGAATGAGTGAGAGGCTGGGTGGGTGTTTGGCTGCCAGTCAGAGTCAACGTACCACAGCAATAAAGTCCCTGAGGTCAAGTTTAATATATTCTCCTAATTGCCTAACTTTTTGCCCTATTCTTAAAATAGTGCCATACATATAATTTGATATTGGAAAAAATGATATCTAGTGGTCTACTGGCTCTGCAAAATGTATATATTTACCTTTTAATAGGACGAATAAGTAAGCATAAAAAATACATTGTGTTTTGTTATACTCTTGTAACAGTTTACTCCTGTAAGGAACAGATTTATCAGGGCTATCACAAGTTAATCTTTCTTACTTTCTTGCCATGACAATGAAATCACTCATTTTCTTAGGCCAGTGCACCTATGGCTCCTCTAAAACTCCTCAGTCACACTCACAATAATTTTGGAGAAACACAGGGAAGTTGTGGTGAGGTGCCAGAAATGGATATGAAGCCAGTACTATAGCAGGAGAGCAGAGAACAAACGGAATTGAAGATTTAAAGCTGTAGGTCATAAGTCTCTCTTCACTACATGGCTTCTACAGTGAGAAAGGGAAGGACCTACCCTGCCTGTCTATTTGGTTACAGTCTGTTTATTAGCTGTGCTAATTAGCTTGAAAAGGACCAAGGACTTAGACCAAGTATTTGACATTAATAATCAAGGTTCTTAATTATTTTTTTTTTTCACAGATGCTGTATTTTCACAGGTAAGATGTATTTACATGCCAAGTGCTTCCAAATTCTGCTGAGAAGGATATGTTTAGTCATGGGAGCTATTTCCCTTTATGGGCTGGATAGCAAAAACCTTCATGGCTCTATGCTGCACTGTGCAGAAACATGAATATCAGTTTACAGAGGTACATAAGGATCAAAACCTACATTGGCATCAACTAGAAAAGCACCAGAGCTCACTGCAAGGATGGTTGTTGGTAGCAACTCACTGTCTGGCCTGAGTATCTCAGATAAACTTAGATTAGATCACTCCTGCTCCCTCAACTTCATTTATACTGCAAAGGAAAACAAAAGCATATGCTAATCGGAGACATTAAAAGGAGAAATCAATTGGAGAAACTCAGTCCATTTAGCTATCCTACTCTTAAGGCCCTGCAACCTGTAGCTACATTTTCTTGTGTCACAAAAAGCTGACATACTGAATTGTGGCTCAGTTAAAAAAACAGTCTGAAATGTATCGAAAATGACCTTGCATAGCTTTAAATAAAACTTAAAGAAGTGTTTACACATCTCATCTTTGGCTGGAAATAAACACAGCTATGCATTAGGAGCTGATGAACACAAATAAGAGGCTCCAGGAGTGTAGGAGCTTTATCCATCATTTAGAACATTTTAATTAAGACCACAATGAAATTCTGCCACATATTAGTACTTGGCATTCCAGATTATACTTAACACATTGCTGAAATCTCTGAAAAAAAAACCCAAACCAAAACCAAAATGCACAACACAAAACATTAATTCTCTCTTCTCTGAAAGAGAGGAATCAATAAAGTAAAATCACTTATGTTATTCTGAAAAAAAAGAGATTCAGAAAGCTGTGGACCAAAACCAGTAGGCTACAAAATAAGGTAATTTGTATCACAGCTATGAGAAATAGAAAATAAGTGGTTTAAAGAAGAAGCAAGTAATTCACAACAGTTAGTGAAATTGACAGAAGTCTTAAAAATACATTTTGTATTCTGCATAAGTTGAAGGAAATATGCCTATTTGGTAGTCTCCTGCACAGCTGAGTTTCTACTTACTTTATTCACTGTTGAGGTTCCCATTTAGTGCCATTTTTTAAGTCTACATGATAAACTTTCCAGAATCACTTCACAAGAAGCAGAAACAAATCCCTATCCATCTTTGTTTATTTATGGAGTGGGAAGCTTCTTTGCAATACATTGGAAATTAAATATGTTTTTCAACATTACAGCCCTGCCTGGATTGGAAGAAATGACTCATTTTTCAACTGCATTTTCTCCTTATTCCAGCTAACTTTTTTCCTAACATGTGAACTTGCTTCTTAATGAACACTGAAGATTTTTCAGTCATAAGAAACTAATTCCAGTAAGCAAACATGATTGAGACATCTTTACTTCATGAAGGTAGAGGATCTGTCAGTCACCTAATGGGTAATCCTATTCTCATCTGAAAGTAGAGACAATCATCTTGCCTGTCTCAGCTTTTATACAAAAATGAGCTTAGAACTTCTAAGTGAAGCCAGATGTACCTGTGATGTGCCTGCAACAGCCTGACATTCAGGTGGAAATTACTACATGCCTTGGTACGTGAAAAGGAAGAGAGAAGTCACTTTGGAACCAAGAGTCTAGGCATTCCGGATGCCTAGGAAATAAAGAATCATTACGGTCTGGTGTTGTTTTTTTTTTTTAAATTTTGAAACATTTTTTTCAGGCCTCAACATTTTGAGGCTATTTTTTCAATAACCTCATAGTAATTCTGATAATTAGTGAATTTAGGGGAGCATTTCAGACATTCTCCTGCCATAAAAAATCCTTCAAAACCACAGGTGGGCCAAGGCAGAAACTATGAAAGGAGAATGGGAAGCATAACAAAGGCATAATATTATAGTGCTGCTGAAAGAGAGGACAAAAAGAAAACAAATAAAAAAAAGTATAGGGTGAAAATAAGTTCTTGTCTGAATATTTGTTATCGTGTTTTCCACCCGCATAAAATATTCATAATTCCCATGAACTACAGATTAGGACTCTATTTGAAGTCTTCACAGTAGAATAAAAAAGTTTTAACTACGGAAGATGGTAATATGCAAGTTCCTTCAACTTGTGAATGCTCTTGTTTATTGCACTGATGAATGTTGTTTCATTTGATAATCATATTCCTGTAATGTAATAACTACTATTAGACAAGAAACAACTAATACAGGTGACAGGTTTCTTCTTTTTTGTTTTGTTTTGTTTCATTTTTGCTTGTTTAGTTGTTTTTCACAGAGTGTTGGTGAAAAGATTGTGGATTCAGCAACATAAAGTCTTTGTATTACAGGCATTTGTTAAAACACCAAGAGCATTTCATCTCCAGGCCTGTAACTTTAACGATAGTTAACTATTGTTTCTATAGGAACTACAAACAATGAATATAATATCCCAGCTACTTTTTAAAATGAGCTAGCTTCCTCAAGAAAATTAGATAAAGTGAAGATTTTTTTTTGCTATTAAATGTTGATGTGTTGGATTACTTTTATTTCTTGACTCATATCTTACAACAAAAGTTTCCAGAGCTGTAGCAGGAGTTATAGGAAGCACTTACACAGAAAGTATTATTTTTTTTAAGTGGAAGAACTTATGTCTCATCCAGCGGTCAAATTCTATCCCCACAAGATTTAGCCTTGAATTCTTAGTTGTTTGTGAACCTTCAAAATTTCTTGGATTGCTATGAATGAAAATGATGATTCAATTAAAGACACATATTTTCTTTTGCATTCTTAAAAACATATTAATGGATATTCTTATTTTTTCTTAGGTAGAAGGACCTCCATGTAGAAGATGTGTGCTCTATAGCATACGTGGATTAGTGCAGTCATTGAAACATTGTCGTATAAATGTCTCTTTCCAAGGCCATCCATAGAAGGGTGTTTGTGTGAAAGGTAGGAAGAAGTCGGGAGTACTCTGCTCCAGATGCAGACACGTTGAGATCTGTTTGAGATTATCACATCTAGGTGTTTACAGTGTAGGGTTTAGAGTTCAATCTGAGATAGACACCTACATTTTGATATCAACATGACTAAATATTTGCTAAATACCTACACTTCCTTTATAAGCAGTGGACTTTAACTATGCGTTTAAAGGAATCTAGAGACTGACTCAGCTAATTCAGTTACTTGCCTGCACTGAGCATCTGGTCCCCTCTGTGACTCCCTAAGAAACTCAAGTCATATATAAAGGGATTATAGATATCAGACATAAAGGATATCTGAAACTTTCTCCAGTAGGAGATAGAAGCAAATATAGCAATACAAATATCACTAAATGCCTGTTTTCAGGCATCTGAATCCCTGACTAGAGGGATTCAGTGGCCTGTGCACAGGGTGCACCTGAGTCTGGCCTCTAGCTGTCAGTCCACAAAGCAATGATCTCCTGTTTATCTTTTGTCATACCAGCCAATGGACATCTTAGGGTAATTCAAATGGCACTGGATTCCTGTGTGTAGGAAACAGATATTTTCTACTAGTTATCTAGCTTAAGGAGAACAAAATTATTTTATAGGCTCCACCAATGGTATCTGCTAAATCTTTATTGAGTATAATAGGAGTTTATACACCCATCTCACTTGTAGACACTTGTTACAGATAACTAGTTGGTTATCTGAATCTGCAGCTGAATTTTGCCACAAGTCTCTTAGAAGGGATCACCATATAAATGCTTGGAGAGACTCCAATCAGCTCTGAGGACCACAGGATATCCAGTACAGATCCCTGTAAAATGGAAACGCTCACAGACTTCATCAGTCTGAGGGCTTTTCTCAAACACAAAGCATTTTAGAAACAGAATGATACAAAAATAGACTTGTACAGCATCTTGGTTTGCTTGAACAGTCTGGTTACATCCATGCCAGTAAATTAAATCCTGTTTTAACAGTTTAACAGTGTAGATGATCATATACCAATGAATAAGAACTGTTTAATATGATCTTACATATATAGCCACTTCGGGGTAGATATTCACTTAGCTTGCAGCTTGCATCATTAAAATATGTTGTCTATCCTAGATAATGTGTCAGGAAGAGGTTAAGACAAGCAGTATCTGAATTTTGGATGGGTAAGTTAATGCTAGTATCATTGCTACTTGCAGTGTGCCTTAAGTATACATAGTACTTCCTTCAGGCACATTACACAAAATAAACTCTATCCCTAGTAAAATATAAAATGGTCTTGTACAGAAGAAAAAGGGAAAATAAGAATTTTAATTAATTAATTTCTATAATCTATAGGAAAAAGAATATATACATTTATCATAGTTTTTTATGACATTTTTTCTATTTTCCCAGTGAATTTAAAAATTATATAGTCAGAGTATTTACTGAAAAACAGCTATGCAAGACAATTCTATTTAAATGCTTCCAGAATAACTAATTTACCAGTTTGTGTCAAGAACTTAACTTTTCTGTTCTAGCAGGGGTCTGTCCTTTCAAGTGGCAATGGCAAAAGCATAGTCTGCATTATGCTACAGCTCCTGCTCTTGCAATCTACCTCTTTCTGAGTTACGATAACACTTGAACCTAGCATGACATCTGTCTTCTGTAATTGGAACATTTTCAAACTTGCCAGTTCCTCTTATAAGTGGAACAAGCTAGCCTCAGTCCCAAGAGCAGGAGAAAATTAATTCATGGCAGAAACTACATGAGACGAGCTGCACCTGGCCTGGAGCAATTTAAGAAAAAGGCATAATATATGAAGTCGAATTTTGTGTTTCTCATATTAACACTGAGAAAAGTTTTGGAAGACAATTTTCTATTGTATCATAACAAATTAATTTGTTATCTCTATAGATACTTTCAAATAGTTTGCAGCACTTGAGGTATTGACATTACAGGTTATGTTACTACAAAAAAAAATCTTATTTTTGACCTTCAACCTTTCAATATATGTATATAAATGCAATCCTTAACAAGATTTTTTAAAAGTGCAAATTGGTTGAAGTGTATGATATCCTGCAAAGCTTTTCATAGTTTAGATAACGTCAAGAGTAGTCTTACAATCAATGAAATCTGTTTTCTGGAGCTTAATTGATTAAACTCAATACCTCTCAAATAGAACAACATCTGAGAATGTATTGTTCACCCATTTTCTTAAAAGCAGGAGGCCATGTTCTCTGTTTTTCAAATTCATGTAATTGAACAAATGCTTTTCAATAAAGCTTCATATCTAGAATTTCTTATATTGTTATATATTTTGACTTTTACTATTTAACAATAAACAGTTGTACATTTAATTTTAACAGCATAGTTTTATTTAAGTTATGTTTTTAAAGGATATATTATGATTTCTAAAGGTAATTTACATTAAAAATTACTCAGTCATTACTGTACAGATGAAAATAAAAGGCATTAAGGAGACTCCAGTTCATCACTATTAAGCTAATCTTAATATCTACGACACTCTTCTTAGTACTTTTGACATTAAGACCCTGCAGGAGAGAAGTGGGAAAGATGCAGTTATTGCTGTAAATCAATCCTTTTCTCTACCAGAAATACTTCATAAAAGATTACACCATGCTGTTAGATTGCACAGGAACTGATCCATACAGTGAAGTGCCAGGAACTCTCATATAGACAGCCTTGGTGTGCAGCCTGGAGTGCCAGCGAAATGTCAAATCTCAAGTTGGTGGCAGGAAAGTGTCTGAACAGATCCCTAAAGAGAAGAATTTTTAGCTTTAAACTAGATGAACTTAGTCTGTTGTCTATCCAACAAATGTGAGTGAAGAAATATTCCCTGCAATAATCTGGAATAAATTGTAAATTCTGACTTTGACACATAGCCTAGCAGTAGGAATGCTGACCATATAGGTAAATTAAATGTTCACTTATACGATATGCCTTTATATTTATGTAGAATTAACAAAATGAAAATCCCTACATGTCAATTTCATTGATGACATCATATAATTATTTTCTACTAAACTTTCCAACTTCTAAACCCAGGAATGTATGGATATGGATAGGGATAGGGAGAGGGAGAGGGATAGGGATATATATTTGCATGTATAAAATAAGGAAGATGTATGTAAATTTTCTAAAAGTCAAGGAAAAAAAAAATTGTTGTTAATTAAAAAATTCTGCATCTTGTGTTCACAATCTCTTTTTATTTGAACATAATAAAACAAGTAAGTATGATGGGCTAATATTCTTCATTCCCATGGATCATGGAAAAAATTTTTTAAAAAATTAGAGCCCCAAACGAAAGCAATTCATAGAATCTAAATTGTTTTACATTTTGAATTTAACAGGCCAGCTGTGTGTACTTCTGCTAAACTTTTATTCCATAAATGTGTACCTTAGTTAAATGCACATTCAGTGCATTTTACAAACCAAGTGAACCATTTATAGGAAATCAACTGGATTTCTCCCTTCCCCTCCAGTAAAGCTGAATCTTAAGAGGAATGAAATAGTTATGAGACTGCAGGGTAAAATGAATAAAACTGATTCACTTTCTGATGAACCAAATGAAAATTTAAGGGTTTTGGAGAGAATGAAACTGGATGCAATTTAAGGTGTCAGAGAAAGCTTTATAGTCATTGCTAGAAATAAACTGTGCTGCATAATTTGAAGAGATTTTGAGTCAGACTGAAGGAGCCAGAGCTCTGCAATTGGCTACTTTAGGTTCTTCTAAAATAAGAAGAATCAGGAAATATAACCCCATTCTCAAAACACGTTATTAAATACTGTCTTGGTGAGCAGACAAATAAAAAGAAAATGAGGCAACATTGTGAGATCATCAACTCATACACAAAGTTTTAACATGCATATTTTAAATTGGAAAGGGAGGCTGGAATTCCATTATGCTCAGTTAATTACATGGATACATTCCTCTTTTCCATTTTTTTCCTCTAGAAATCAAAAGGTTGCAGATCTGTAAAAAATATTCACATGATTTTTTCCACCTATCCAAGTATCTTCTCAGTGTGTATCACTGAAATTAGGGACTACAGCAAGGACATTAAGTAGCTAGTTGTAGGAACTTTTGAGTAGAGGGAATTTTCTAATCTGTGTATGAATGGTTTATAAATTCTGAAAAAGTTGCTCTGCTCTGATTAACTGAAACCTCTCATCTGGAGTATTCAAATATTGGCTGTCATTTTAGGTTATGTGGTTCAGGTATCAAGTAGGATCAGAAATCAGATTCTTGAGGGATAAGGACAAAAGAAAGGAAAAGTTAAATTTTCCACAAATGTGTTGCATAAGCTGAAGTGGGACAATAGGACATAGAAACTGATTGTCTATTAACGTGGTGTGAAACTGAACTTTGTCACAGAGAAATATTAAGAAACAATGACTATAGCTAAATTTCAGTGTCAAAGGCTTTCAAAGGAAGTGCCAAATTCTAGTTCCTCTTGCCCCATACCTTCAACTCCAGATAGCTTTACTCTCAAAGATTTTTCACAACACTTATATTATCCTTAAGTAAGGATATCTCACTGTAGTTAAACAATAAAGCTTTTTTTGTTGTAACAAAATAGAGAATGAGGTTTCCATGGAATCACAGATTTCCCAGGTACACACCCATTTTATTACAGAAAGTAGAAGAGCTCCTAAACTCTACATCCTTTTACAGCAAGGATGTATCCTTTTACAGCAAAATGTATCCTTTTACAGCAAGAGGAGGTTTGACTGACACTCAGGAAGGTGTGAAAGTGCAGTAGTTCCATCTTTGCTTTGGAAATTACTGTAGGTGCTACGGTCACTGAAGTGGCCAAAGAAAGGACTGGTATGTTTGGTTTACATTACTTTTACTTCCAGGTTAGAGAAAATGTGAATTTAGTTTTGTGATCTTATTGTAGTCCTCAGTGGAAGGCTGGCTAGTTCAAAACCCACCACACAACTGAACACAAATCTGACAGCCTTAGCACAGGGAAAATGTAGGCAACCACTACTGGAGCAGCAGAGGTGTTATAAGACAGGAGTGAAGTGCCTTTTGCAGAGATGTATAGAGATGTTAATGCACAGCACCTGTCAGCACTGTGCCTTGAACTAGCCTGTACTATAAATCTCTCATTTTCATGAACAGTAAAATCCCCCAAACTTACAAAGAAATATAAATACAATTAAAAAATGTTTTCCGTAGCCCAAATACAGTTTATTCTTTATGAATATACATGTGCTTCTTTGTAGTATACTTTTCAATCTGGGAGCTGTCAAGAGCTGAGTAAATGGTAGCTAGAATATATGCAAGGTCCTTTTGGAAAAAATAAAAAGAAAGACTTAAATACAACATAAACCATTTTCTAAGGCTTCTGAAATACGGTGTGCTGGTTCTGAAAATCTTTGAAGTCCCCTCGAGGATCTCCACCATAAAGTAATGGGTAAATTTGCTTTACCATCCCCAGGGGAATGTTTTTTTAAGATTATCTGCTAATAAAAATAATATAAAAATAGTATATATGAGGGAAGAAAAATACCTGGTTTGATATGAATTCAAACTCAGTAAGATTTCAGAACTGGATAGATTAAGAACCTGCATATTCGCTTCATAAAATTTTTTGCTCCAAATTTTTTCAGAAAAGATATTTAAAAGAAAAGCTGTGTTTATAATTTTTCATGTTTATCAGTTTAGATTTTTTTCTTAAATGTTTTGGTCCTGTTTTGTATTCATAAAATACAACTATTATCCTGATTGCTGTATAAATTAAAGGATTTATCAGATCACAAATAAGCATTAATATAGTTTTAATGCAATAACACTGAAAATATTAAAACATCACTGATGTGTAGTTTCTTAGCATTGTCATTTTAACTTTCTGCTTGCTTATTTGCTTCTTATACAGTTTTCTAATACTGAATTAAAAATTAATTTCTTTATATTTGGGGTCCTTCTTGGTTATAATACATTCTGTGCATGAGTTCAGGAAAATCAATGAACCATCTTGGAACTGGGATATGAATGATCAATATGTCACTGGTTTTCTATATGCTCCTATAAGACATGTTAGTATTCTTGTACTGCATATAGCTTATAACATCTGTAAATGTATATCATTATATTGTTCATATCCACACTCTTGAAATGGGCTTAATAGATAAGGCTTAGTAAGACAAAAGAGAAGCTTTGTTTGTGCAAAGATTATGTTAAACTTGCTGGAAGCAGTAGTGAAATCTCAGGAGAAGAAATAAAAAGCAAGCAGGCAATCTGCGTGCCTCTCATCTCCCTGAAATTCCTAGAGGTTACATATAAGAAGATTAGGAAACAACACACAGACACAATTGAAAAGCTTCCTAATGAAAACAAATTTGCCATGTTTGATGGCTTATATATATAATCATTTTTTGACAGCAACATAATGTGGAAAGACAATTTAATGCAATAAGAAGATTTCACTTTCTAAGCAAATTGTTTGGGATAGTTCTCTTACAAAGAAAGAAGAATTGAAATGACATTGGAATAACCCGATTCCAATACTCCTAAGAAGCAGATAAGCATTGATGGAAGTGATGCTATTCTTTCGATGGTTATTTAATTTTCCCAGTGAAATTTCAGAAAACAAAGTAGCCTGAATGGATTGGTCAATATATGATATCTACGAGCACTGTCATGACACACTTATTTAGGCAAAACTGTTCAGCACACACATCAGACATTTGAGACAGAAAGCTGAAGAAGCCATATCCAATCCATCCCTTTGCCAAAGCAGTCTTAACTGGCTTAAGTTGCAAAAAATATTCATGCTGTGTTGAACTTCCTTATGTTCAGCTTTATATCAGTACTTCTCAAAAATGCTTTAAAGATCCTCTCTTTTAAAATATTATTATATATTTGATACTTGTCTCTACCCTCTGTAATCTTTATGCCTGACTATTCACATATTCAGTATCCCTTAAAGTGAACATCTTTCCTTGAGTTTGTAATCTTTTCCTTCCATTTTATCAGTGCTCAACTTATAGTGGTTAAATTTGAGTTCCCTGTGTTATTCTGAAGCCATGAGTAAATCAGACAAGATTAAGTCATTTGCTAAATTTATTGTTCATTTGACTTGTGTGCCAAACAGCTTTCCCACCGTTTTAGGCTAAAATTCGCACCACTTCCACTGACTTCCGCTGAAGTTTCACAAAACTTCTACTGGCATATTGCAATCTATCCAGGTACGTACATACTCCAACAGAACCACTCAAAGTAGATTTACTTTTGTTAGTAACATTGTACCAGCATTGCTTGTTTCATATCTAGAGAAAGAATGAATTCTAGTAACTAGGTGTCCTGGTTTCGGCTGCTATAGAGTTAATTTTCTTCCTAGTAGCTACTATAGTGCTGTGTTTTGGATTTTAGCATGAGAATAATATTGATAACACACTGATGTTTTGACTGTTGCTAAGTAATGTTTACACTGGTCAAGGACTTTTCAGCTTCCCATGCTCTGCCAGGCGCACAAGAAACTGGGAGGGGGCACAGCCAGGATAGTTGATCCAAACTGACCAAAGGGCTATTCCATACCATATGACGTCATGCTCAGTATATAAACTGGGGGGGGAGTTGGCCAGGGGGTATTGATCGCTGCTCAGGGACTGGGTGGGCATCAGTCAGCAGGTGGTGAGCCGTTGTATCACTGTTTGTTGTTCCCCCCCCCGCCCCGAGTTTTGTTCCTCTCTCGCTCTCTAGTTGTTTTCCTTCTCATTACAATTTATTATTATTTTTGTTGTTGTTGTTCCAATTATTAAACTATTCTTATGTCAACTCATAAGTTTTCTTACTTTTGCTCTTCCGATTCTCTCCCTCATCCCACTGGGGGGAGAGTGAGCGAGCAACTGTGTGGTACTTAATTGCCGACTGGGGCTAAACCACAACACTAGGAGAGCATGAGCTACACTTATATTTGACACACTTACTAGTACAGTTCAACTGCATAGTTCTGGGATTTTTTTTAATACAAATTAGAAGTATTTTAAGAAAAAGTGAATACAGTACTTACTGAAAAAAATACAATCTGAAGTTACTTTGAAGTTTATTTAATTTGGGCTGAATTAGTGAAAAATTTCTGCTAAAGGAGAATAAAATGTGTAATACTTGTACATAGATGCTGCTGGTTGAATGGCCAGTCCTTGTCCTGCTGTCCTGTTTTGGAGGGAGTTACAGTGCACTGTTGACTAGACACAAGCGATTTCTTTCACTGGAGCTACTTTTTTATGCATGAACCCAAAACTTTCAGCTGAGTCTGTGCCAATGATGAGAGACATTTCAGAGTATTCTTTTTTCTGCATTATTGCAAAAGCAGGTAGAAGTGGCTGCTGAGCAGCCTACCTTTAATGACCAAACTGAGCACTTGGTCAGCTAGATGAGCAGCTTAAGGAGCATGAAGACTATGACAAA
This sequence comes from Ciconia boyciana, assembly GCF_034638445.1. NCBI lineage: Eukaryota > Metazoa > Chordata > Aves > Ciconiiformes > Ciconiidae > Ciconia > Ciconia boyciana. Next base: position 48,590,995 of record NC_132936.1, read on the forward strand.
CTTGTGGTGCACAATGTAGTGCTCACAAGCATGCCAGAGAGTTATAAGAAATGTCATACCCCTCTGCATAGTATGGGGTAGTAGCTGCTTGCAGCAAATAAGATTCACTACTCTCTGCTCTGACACCACAAAAGGGAAAAGTGATCTCCTCCAAAGTCTCTGTTGTCTCCTGAAGTAGCAATGCCTTGCAAATGAAACAAATTCTTAGATCTAGATGCAGAAGTTCAGCCACTACTGTTGCTGGCAAAAATAGGGGCTGAGGACCTTTGACTCTTGACCAAGGTCTACCTCCTGTCACAAGACAATGTCTCTGAGAGCCGTCCTCCACCTCCTGTGACTACACGAGGCTTTTAGATTCATTCTAGAGGAGATGAAAACAAAGACAGTAGGTGGACGCTGCCTACTTTGCTATCCTTGCATTTCAATGAGTAAGCAATGACACAGTAGCAGTTCCCCTTTCCTCCCAAATCATGGTAACCAATCATTTAAGGAGGCTAATGACTTCTTTCTGGCCTTTTAATATCAATTCTTCTCCTTTTCTTCCCATCTGACTGTAAGATCTTCTCTTTCCTTTCTTTTTAAACTTTCATAATTTCCCTTTCTCTTTTGACAGCTTTTGTTAGCTTGTCTTAATTTGGGGGGCAGTCATTTATTAAACCATTGCCTGATATTACAAGAGGTTCGATCTGACTAGAAGGTCATCTGACTTCTGACAGGTGAATGTTAACTGTGCCAGATTCCTCTGCAGCCCATGAACCCAGTGAACCAGGCTCTTGTGAGGCTTCCTCTCCCCATGTCTTCTCATTTCAAAATGGGAATCCTGGAAGGACAAAACCCTGATAGTCTCAGCCCTCTTCATGGGTATAGAGGCCTTTTTCTCCTCTCTAATACATAAGAATTATTTTCTTAAGTGTGTACACTTTCCATCCCTCAGGTTCTCCTTCAGCATGATGTGAGTCTCCTGGTTGCCTAGTGTCCAGAGACTGAATGATGTCCTATGCAGTGGTCAAATGCAGTTCCTTCTCAGCTCCTTTATTTGGAGCTTTTTCCCTTAGAACAGCTTTTCATTAGAGCAAGGATCTGAACACAAACATCAGCTAACTGTCCTTATGGTGCTTGTAGACGGTTGCTAATTAGAACCTTCAGTTAAAGCTAATAATTGTGTTATATATTTAAAAAAATTAAATGTAAACTAATAAAAAATAAATTGTTATGGGAAAGAACTTGTGAGGATAAGATAGGGATATTCAGAGCTCTCTCAGAGGTCTCATAGACTCAGGGACAGTGAATGGTTTGAACTAGAACAGTCTCAGTGAATGGTCTTTCAGTTCAAGCTTTACAAGCCTTACAAACTACCTGTGCATTAATGATATTGAATGACTAATAAACATTTAAACTAGTTTTGAATAAATCTGCTAAAAAGAGAAGAAGACAAAAACCAAAGGAATTTCAACTGAGTTGTCTAGGATTTCAAGCAAGTGAAGGGAATGAGGAAAGACCATTCATTTTCTTGTTATGGATGACAGATGGATTTGAATTCTCTTCTAAATACAGAACTGGTTTTATTTAAAGTGAAACAAATTTTCTTTCTCCCAAGTGATCTAAAAGATACCTATCTGAAAATCTTCTGTCTGAACACATACTTTTGTTCATTGAGCTGAAAAATCCAATAATTCCAGTAATCATGCGCCAGCAAAGCACTCCTAACTATAAACATGTTTTCAGAAAAGTCATTCCATATTAGAACAAATTACTGATTGTACTGAATTAAAAGATCATTGTTTATTTGGCAAAGGCAGAATTCTAAAGAGAAGAAATTATTTCTTGTGCAAACAATTTTTATTTATTCTCTCTCCTTTTACACCCGCTTCCTTAACTACATTATCACATATTATTTTTCCATTCAATTTTCAAGAAAAAAAGATATTTTAATTCTATATTGGGAAACATAATAATAAGCATTTAAACTAGCTCCCAGTATAATACATAATTTTTCTGTGTGCTTTCAGACAGACAGACTTGCATATTAACTCTTCAGAGAGCTTTTCCCTGCTTGGCCCAGGCTTAGTTTCGCCTTAACTAGCACATTTTAGCTTGATTTGAAAATGAATCCCAGATGTCCTTGTACACGCTGAAGGCTTTTGGTACATCTGTGCAGGCAGGGCACAGATGTGTTTGAAGCTGCCGTTCCAGATCCCATTAAAGCAAGATAGCAAGCCCAAGTCCTCTTTGTAGGTCCTCAGATAAGAAAGTGCATGGGGCAAGAGTGTACATGTAGGACGGATCTTAAGATGTCTCATTCTTCTTACTCCTGCTGTAAGAGGGCACTTCCCAAGGAGGAGCAGGGCTTCACAGAGAGAGCCCTAAGAGCTGTCAGAAGTAGAAGATATGCTATTGGTCACATCTGGGCAAGGGAGGTCCTTTCTGACCCTTTCTTGCCCAAGTCCATATTCTTCTTCCTTAACTTTTTCGAAGTTTTCCACCCACAAGCACATAAATAATCTATTTCGGGAACTAAGCTGAAAAAGCATTTTAATTGGAAACCTTAAGACATTTTGGCTTCCTCTCCTTACCTTTCTGTTCTTGCTTCACTCAGCAAACTCAGTTTAGCACTTATTACAAACTTTTACTTTTAATCTAGATATATTAATTAATATAAGAAAAATGTTCCTTTCCCATTTCCTCACTTTACAACTGATGAAAACTACCAAAGCTGATTTTACAAGAGACTTGAAACTCAAGAGTTGAGAGGTGCAGAGTGGAACAACAAGAGACTATGGGAATAAGTTGAAAAAAGAGGGTTTCAGACTGGAATTAAGGTAAAACCTTTTCATCGAGAGGACAGACAAACATGGGAACATGTTTCCCAGAGAGGCTGTAAAGTCCCTGTCCTTGGTGGTTAGCAAGGTTTGACTGGACACAGGCCTGAGCAGGCGGTGTCCTGGTTTGATCTCAGAGCTGACTTTAATTTGAGCAGGGACTTGGACTAAAGATGTCCTGAGGTCCCTTCCTCCCTGAATTATCTTATGAAGCCAGGTCTTTTTCATGTCCCAGTCTGACTGCTTTTCAACAATTCAACAGTAACTGTTGAATTTTGACTAATTCTCCACATTATTTTAAAAGATTATTAACATTAGAAATAATTTTATATAAAACAGTCTCTTTTAAGTTTGTGTTGCCTTTTATTTCCTTACTTTCCTTCTAAACATTAACAATAAGCTGTTGGCTTAAGTGTGAACATAAGTTTAATTAATATGCTGCTTCTGTTTTTTCCAGATCATTAATTAAGATGTTAAAAACTGACTTAACACATTGCTTTGCTTATACTCAACAGAAGTCATGAAAAATTACCTCTTTTGTAGGAGTAACCCAATGTGCTAATTCCTTACAATAATTGGCACCAATACTGCTATAGCTCATAATTAGCTGAATATAAATTTGCTTGAAATATGACTGAGAAATTTATATTAATGTTAACCTAATGCTTCATTTACATTTACAGCTGGTTTCAATTATTTGAACAATCACCAAAAAATTAAAACCTGCAATCAGTGAGGTTTCACCTTCACAGATGATTTTCTGGGAATTTAGTAAACAAAGCAGACATAAATATGATGAATTATTCCTAGGACTTTGCCTTTGCAATTACCTGTCAAATGCTTTTATTACAGCAGTTGAATGTTGTATACATGTTTATTAAGCTCTAACTAAAAAACCCATAAAAAACCTAAACAAAAAAAAAGAAAACCCAAACCCCCAAACCTCCCAAAACCCCTGCTTCTCTCCTCTTTATTTGTGTCACAGTAGAGTGTCTGGGCAATGCCACCCGTTGATCTTTTTTAATGTGATAAGTTGTTCAAAATGTGGAGACATACAAGCTTTATTGTCTTTTCATGTTTTACAATGCAATGAACTTATTTATAATATCTTTGTAGAGACAGGATTTCCTCTTCCTTCATATGAAGTTTTCCCTTCAGCCATAGTGGAAACAATTTGAAAAAAGTATTTTTAATATCTTTATCAGAACTATTTTCTCAAAGAACAAGCAGGAAGGTAAACAGTCTTCTCACTGGTACTTTAATGGGACTTGTCAATTCAGTCACAAATATATGAGCTGAAATTTTCTGAAACTGTCTTGGAGAACTATATTCCCCAAACCCTTTGAAGAATATGATCTGTGTCCCCTAATCCCTTATTGTCTTTCAAAACCTAGTCCATAAATCCAAAAAAAAAACCATACAAGCTACTATGAAGAAAATTAATTCTATCCCAGCCAAAACCAGTATATCCCCAAAGAAAGAAGTGCTGAAGAATTTTCAGTAATTCCTGGCTATGATATTTAACTATTCACAAAATCACAGGATTGTTTAGGTTGGAAGGGACCTCTTGAGATCTTCTAGTCCAATGTTCCTGCTCTAGTAGGTTCAGCTAGAGCTGGTTGTCAAGGATCATGTCCAGAGAGGTTTTGAATGTCTCCAAGGATGAGCACTCCACAAGTTCTCTGGGAAATGTGTTTCAATGTTTGACCACTGAAAGCAAAAAAGTGTTTTCATAATTGAGTGATGGAGCTGTTATTGGTTGACTTTTGCCAGCTGCCAGATGCCCACCCAGCTGCTTTCTCACCCCCTTTCCTCAACAGGGCAGGGGGAGAAAATAAGATGAAAAAACTCATGGGTCAAGTTAAAGACTGGGAGATCACTTACCAATTACCATAATGGGCAAAACAGACTCAACTTGGGGAAAATTAATTTAATTCATTCCTGCTTAAGATAGATTTGGATAGTAAGAAACAAAGACAAAAACTAAAACACCTTCCCCCAACCTCCATTCCTTTTTCCCAGGACTGACTCCTTTGTTCCTGACCCTTCTACCTTCTCCCCTCCCTGTCCCCCCGGCCTGAGTGGTGCAGAGGGATGTGGATTGGGGGCTTACGATCAGTTCGTAACAGTTACTCTCTACTACTCCCTCCTCCTCACACTTTTCCTCTGCTCTGGAGTGGGTCCTCAATAGGCTGCAGTCCTTCAGAATAAACCTACTCCTGCATGGGCTCCTCTCCACAGGCTGCAGCTCCTGCCAGGAGCCTGCTCCAGTGCGGTTTCTCCACAGGCCGCAGTTTCCTTTAGGACATATCCACCTGCTCCAGCATGGGGCCCTCCATGGGCTACAGTGTGATATCTTCTCTGGCGTAGTCCTCTCTGTGGGCTACAGGGAAATACCTGCTCTATCATGGCCTTTTCAAAAAATTCCACAGGCTGCAGGGGAATCTCTGTTCCGGTGCCTGGAACACCTTCTCCCTCTCCTTCTTTCACTGACCTTGGTGTTCATAGGGTTGTTTCTCACATTTTCCCCGCTCACTTCTTGCTGCCAGGCAGTGTTTTGCCCTTTCTTAAATATGTTTTCCCAAAGACACCACGATCTTGGCTGAGGAGCTCAGCTTGAGGAGGCAATATAAGGTTTGTCTTCACTTTAACCATTAGGTTAGGGGAACTGCCAGTTCAAAGTCAACTGCTTTCTTCAACAAGCTATATTGACTGGAATTTGTGTTACGTAAAAAGGCAGGTATCCTCTGCTGCTAGTAAGTTGACAAGATTTGGGAACTGTCCATAAGCCTGGGACATTAAAGAAGACAGCTTTATTTGTACTAGCATCTGGTAGTCTTTAATTTCATATCTTTAGAGATGTATCCAGGTGAGGATTTGGAGTACGGGCACTTTAGTAATAGTCAGCCCAATGAAGTCTAATTAGGAAACAAAGAATTTAATTTTTAAGCAGTTACTAAGCAATGGTAATAAGAACATGATCTGTGAAAGAAGTATTTTATTTCAGAGTTAAGTTGTACAATAATTTGGATGCTTTTGTCTTGTGTTTCCATTTCCAAGGACTGAAAGAGGCTGAGAACCATCAAAATCATTAGGCCCTCCCTAACCATTTTGTGTCAGTGGCTCTACAGTCAGGAGCAAGAGAGAATTTTGAAGCAATAGTCAGGAAGTACTCTATGTTGCTATGCTTTAAGATATTTAAAGCAAAAAGGGGGCAAATATTGATATACGGGGTTGAGCCTGCAAGAATCAGGCATAGCTGTGTTGTCTGGTACCAAAAATGTGCAGATGTACCTGGAGGTTGCAGTTGAATTTTAAAGAATCAAAGAATCATAGGATAATTCAAGTTGGAAGTGACCTCAGGAGGTCTCTAGTCCATGCCCATGCACAAAGCAGAGTCACCTATTTGATCACACCAGGTTGCTCAGGGCTTTGTCTAGTAGGGTAAGTACCAATGAAGGGGACTGCACAACCTCTCTGGGAAACCGGTCTCATTGTTTGTCTTCATGGGGAGAATGTCTTTAAATATGTTCATTTTTATCAACTTGTTACATTGATTATTTTATCATAGAAGACTTTATATCAGCAAAAGTTTGTTCTACAGAATTGAAAATTTCCACAGTTACAACTGAAGTCAAGTATTTTGCCTGACAGGAGTTTTGGAAGACACAACAGAAAACAGGTCTTCTTGGCCCCATACTTTCCCAAAAACTCATTACCTTAGATCTACTTCAACCAAACCTTATAGAAGGGTAGCCTGTTACAGTTATCCTACCTAATAAATTTTCAGTTGAGTTAAACAATATTCTGGGAATCTTGCATCTCTTCCTGTGCTATCCAAACTTCTGGTTCCTTTTTCTCCTAATGAGATTTTTATTTTCACTTTTCTGAATGTCTCATTTGCCAACGGTGAAAACCAAAGACCAAGTAGCTCATATGCCTTACAGTTAGAAGCCTCTTCAGTCTTCATCATAAAAGCTTTTCCTCTTTATGGAATCCTAGTTCTCTTTGTATCTTATTCTGGTTTACATATTCTTTTTTTCTTATATGAAAAAGAAAGGTAAATATTAGAATATGTGTAGACACCTGACTAAATGAGCTAACATTCAAAAGAGCAAAATATGCAACTGTTTCTACCAGAGCACAGGAATATTTCTCTGATACCTAAGAAAGAAAATCCTAGAAAATCGTACCTTGTGTGTGTAGTATGCCTTTATGCCACTGGAAGAGAAAACAAAAGTTGGCTAAGACCTTGAAGAAGTTCCTCTAGTTTTCTAGAACAGTCGAAATCCTTTTTCTTCTTTTCCTTTCTATAGTTAATGCCTCTTAACTTAAAAAGCCTTACATACATCATATTGACAATAAATGTACAACTACTTTGTTTCCATTAGACTAATTGATAGGGTAAGCTAGCTATTGAAATTATAGGGAACTAAACTGTACCTGAATTTAGTGTCTGGTCTACTGTACTTTAAGAATGAGATTTGTCTTCTGTATCTATTCTGTATCTTCTGTAACAGTTTGAGGAGATGACATAATAGTAGGACAAGAGTTTTTGAAGTTTAAAAAATAAAAATTTGTTCAGATGTAAAGCTTGTTAAAGGTAATAAATATTAATCTGAAAACAACTTGAGTAATATAACATTGAAAGAAAGGTTACTGTAAATTAGATACTTTTAATCTAGATAAGAATGATTAGAAAAGCCTTTCATATGATTATAACATATTTTTACAAACAGCAAATCAATACTCTAATTCATCAGGCAATGGCTGGAAAGTTTTCTTTTTTCTTTTTTTTTAATAAAGACAACTATTTCAAAAATTCTTAATGAGTTTTTAAATCAAAGTCAACATCAAAAGTAGGATGTGTTGTCATTTAAACACTCTCAGTTGACAGGTTTGAGTTTACTTTGCGGTGGAAATGCTCTCCAAGTGAGATTGTTACCTGTGTAACTACAGCAGTTGTACTGGACAATGCCTTGTTACATTTAGAGATGAACATCAGGCTGTGGAGAATTACAGTCCCTTTGTTTTGTTCTTTCAACACCGTTCTGGAATGTATAAGGTAATATTTTTATAGGTTCTCTGCAGGAAGGGAAGAAAGAATTATATGTAAATTGCCATACTTTCCCTGTAAAGCCCATAAAAAAATTTTCTCAACACCTATCATCTTCTAAAACTGCAATAAACCTGTGTGTAGTTTTCTAATTGCTTTGTCTTCCTCTGAATCTGTAATTCCAGTCAGAGCTAAAAGACTTGCAAACATCTTGCACACACTGCAGCCACTAAGAGGATGTCCTCCTTCTTACACAAAAATTGATGGACTATTTAAAATATTCTTTATCTGGAGGATAAGCATGGGCCTTTCCCCCAGCCAATTTATCTGGTGTATTAACAATATAGATTATAATCACAGATGCCTTCAAATAAATGTTTCTAGGCACATTTAATAATGTGAATACAATGTTATTAAGATACTTGAGCTGTAATTAAATATGACACCAGTTAACACCAATGGAAAAAATGTTTGGGATTACATCTGTTTTGAATCCTTTAGACTCTTTCACTGGTGGGATTTAAATACTCTGTGTTACGCAACTAAATTTTGAACAATCTTTGCAGATTTAGTTCTATGTTGTGACTTCCTTTGCATTTCTTCACTTAAACATAAATTAGCTCTTGTGAGAGACAAGTTTTGGGGTGTTTTGGAGAGGGGAGATAATTTATTCTTATTTGCTTCCCTTTGACTTTGTGCACACGTTCAGTTTTTCTACCAGTGTCTTTATGGTGTGAGAAGGCAGAAAATTTCTCATATATTAGAAATATAACACACCCGGTTTAAGTGCACCATCTAATTAATGTTGTTGTACACCAGAGAGTCCCTCATTAGTCACACTACGTAACTGTGGTTAGCCTTGGAACCAAGGCACAGTATGAGGGCCTTGGAACACTTAGCTCTGTCCTCAGTTCTCACACATCATTTTATGGAGTCTTGTGTGAATTTAACAGAACCTTACAGACTTAAATGGTTTAGAGCCTAAACTATTAGGTTTAGACACTTATCGCTTAGATAGCCATATTTAGGTGAGATTAACATTTTCCATTGAGTTTCGTAAATAGCTTTGAATATCTGGACTTTATTTACCCAGTCCCAAACTTTCAGACCTATAACACAGGGAAATTATACTTCATTTCTTCTACACTCTGCCTGTATGTTACATATGGCAGATTCTTATAACACTCCAAATAAAAGAATCATGATCTGGGCTAGAGAACAAAATCTAAATAAATAAAAAGAAAATAATGAGTGCTTTATAAGGAAGGTTATGTACATCATCTTTTATATTCAAAGAAATTAAGTATTATCTAATTTCTTAAAATCATACATTAATCATCTTGGAAATTTGCCTTATTTCCTGCTAGATTCTTGGCTCTTCTGTAAGCATTAACAACACAATTTAGAAATAAATGGGGAAAAAACCAAACAAACAACACCCAAAACTTCCAACAGTTAATGTTCCTCATATGTCTACATTTTAACAAGGTAAGTATCAAAAAAGGAACTCACTCCAATGTCTTCCCTGAAAAAAAAAAAAGTTTTATCTCTCTTCTTTTAAAATTTCTTATAATAACCATTTTCTTTTTTTGCAGTATCTAATTCCCAGATCATATCTTCCAATCCTTATATTTCTAACATTGAAAACTGATTTGACTTTAATTCAGATCCTTTTTAACACCTGACATTTGCAGTCAATCACTGTAACACTGCAAGATCAAATGTCAGTGTTTCTGTGCATTTCCTCAGATGCTGGATGATCATCTGAAATAATTTGAAAAGTCAGTTAAAGCTCCTCCATTAAAAACAAATATACTCAATGTGGAAAGAAAAGTTGCTGCAATTGTTTCTAAATTCTTAACCTTATTTAATATCTACATGAGCTTTTCTTGTGTATGATACAATATAATGTAGGTATTTTTAAATCTGAAATTGAAAGAAAAAAATCTTCTAAAAAGCTGTATGAAGTTCTGGAGCTAAAGGTTATGCATGTGACAGAGTAAGGAGATAAAAATAAGGCTGTATGATTTTGAATAAAAGACTAATTTGTATGTCCCTAATTATTGTCTTAAGGAAATTTCAAGTTTGAGAATAAAACAGATGTCTAATTCTATACAATCAATGAATTGGACCACAGACAAGCCCTCTTGTCCTTTGCATCAATATAAACATGGATAAGCCCTTTGGCTTCATTAGTGCTATTTGTGACACATAACTGTGACTTTGGAAGGAAGGTAGGATCTATAATTTTTCAATATTTGTAGTGAACACACGTTAGTAAAAGAATAAGTCAGCTAGATTTAGGACACAAAAGAATTAGAAGTTAGAAACAAAAAATGCAGTAATCTAGTGTTCACACCTTGCCTAAATGTAGTGAACTTTTTTGGCAAAGAAAAATTGATAATATCTCCCAGGCCTCTGAAACATGACTTTAACGGCTGGAGACTGAGAGTTTCAAGTAAAAGAAAAAAAGCCTCAAAGAAGGGGAATGCCTTGAAGTATAATTGAAGTTTTGCTCATTAAGGGAAAACCTGTGAAGACTTGACATTTCATCAAGTTTTCAGCCAGAGTTCCTAAGAAAATAGGCTTGAGAAAGTTGTACAGAGGACTAAGATTTCTTTTGCAGCGTTACCTTTTGACACGAATCTTAGAGTCACTCTCTCCACTTTTGAGAAGCCAATAGTGTAATTGGGAACTTTTTAGCCACATGTTGACCAAGAAGAGCATAAGCTAAAAGAAGTTGCACTGTCATACTCATTAGAAACAGACACTAGACATTGTCATTGTTCTAAGTACTTCATTGATTTCCCTCTCTAGACAGGCTCTGACTCTTTGGTACAGCTCTACAAAGGACTAAAACTTGAGGCAAACTACTCAAAAATAGACTGAAAGAAAGTCTTTCTAACCAAGAAAACATGTGAGAGCCAACAGTATAATGGTCATTGAGAAACATCACTTTTTCTGTATTTCTATACACTGCATTTCTGTAAAGACAGCAAAGCCATCCCTGTTCAAATGTTTCAGTGTTTCAGACCATAAGTGACTGCAAAAATTTACTTGGAATTTTCAGCCCTAGGTGATTCAGATACAGTTCTCTCTTCCCCCCCCCCGGGCTTTTTTTCAGGGTTTTTTTTCCCCTTTGGTAATGTCCCTTTCCCCACATCATTAGTTATTCACTTGATTTTTTCTACATCCTTTCTGTGAACAGCAGCACACATTTGCAGCCTTTCTCCATTTGCTGTTTTCTCATAGAAGATTATCGTTACTTCCCCCCCTCTCTTCTTTCTTCCACACACCATCACTGCCAAGGTTTACATAGTTATTCCAGGAGGGTGATTATGAGTCTTCTTTGAATGTTTGCCTACAGTTTTTATGCAGTGACCAACATCTGTGCTATTAAGATTGCTTGGATTCACTGCTGGTTAAAGATATTTATCTTATATAATGAGTAACTAGGAGCAACTTTTATACACTCATTGTTTCTAAGAAGACTCATGTCTTGTATATTTTTTTTTTAATACAAAATGTATCATATCTGGTGAGTATAAAGACTAGTTATGACGAATTGCTACCATGTCTCACACTCCAGTCATTGAAAAGCCAGCAGATTAAAAAAAAAAATAGTTAGTTACAATCTTATTGAGCTAGAATACCCTCAGGTTGATGACTTACAAATAAAAGCTTCCTCAACAGTAACAAAAATTTACTGAGTCCCACAATAACAGTCTTAGCATTTTGAGAAGCAGGTCCATTTGCAGGAGAGATTAATTTATTAAATCGAGATCTAAGGTTTTTTGGAACAAGAAAGGAAGTCAGCTATCCAGCGTACTCTAAAACATCCCCAGTGATCAAGGGTCTGTATTTTTGCCATTAAGTTGATGCTTAACTTTTGGATTATTCCTGGACACTTTCATGTTACTGGGCACTGAAATTGCTATTTTCAAAATCCCAGGGGAACAACAACACTTACAGGTTTGACTCATCCCAAAAGAGATAATTGTGTATAATAATTTTGAACTTGATGTGTGTGGAATGGATTAAAGAAGAATTCAGATATTTAAACTGTAACCTGAATCCTTTGGTCCTGGAATCTAATGTGAAGGGTTTAGATAGGAGTTAGTGTTTCCTATTGAAAATGCTATTTTGTTGGAAAGACTGAGTTGAGTCTATAATCTCTGTCAGGAAGATATTCTGTTTAGAATATCCCAGTAGTAAGGCAATCACTTGCAGTGTTTCTGACCTCACTACAACCTTACTGTGTAGACCAAAATAACTAGATCAAAAAGTCCTGCTTTGACAGACATCTCATAAACTATGTGTTTAAGGTCTGACACTAGACATGGTGGACCTATTGCATATCTTCAGGTGGTCTGCAAAAGCCCAGCAAACCTAGAGCTAGGCATTCTGTATGTGTTTAAAACATCTGCTTATTACATACACGTATAACATAAAGTCTCTGAAGATATGCCTAACCAGGTGTATGCTCGGACCCTCCAATGCTTTCAAGAAAGCCCTAGGGCACATTCTAAGCCAATACTTTGCTCTGACAGAGGAAGAACTGATTCAAACAGTGTGTAACTTTTAGATTTTTCTTTATCTAGGTTCAAGAGACCCAGTTAGATGTGTTCCAGATGGCTCTCTTCATGATCTGGCAAAAGTGTGACTAAAATATACCCATATGCATTAAGTCAAAGGAAAGGCATCTGAGAATACCACTTTCCTGCACCGAGTATCTCACTTCCACTCCATATGCACAGGTATAATGAAGAAAAATAAATCAGAATCGCTGTCATCATAGAGCAAGAAGGAAACAGATTAAAAACCACCAACCATTTGGGCAGTCATATTAAGAATTTACTATTTTGATTTGAACCACCCCTAACTTTATATCTGTTCTTTGGCACTGTAATATTCTGTCTCTCTCATTTTGTTTCTTCTGCTTCAGTACTACTTTTTGTATTCCGAAGGCGCTTCCTCCTAGACACTTTTACTGGTGCTGATCAGCTTACTCAAAGTGACTATCAGAAATGCCTAATGCTTGTCTAAGACTAACCCTCAAATAATGCTAAACCATGTCCAGAATGCTGGAAGGATTAAAAAATTTATTTTTGCAACAAAGCCAGACAATATAAAACATCTTGTTCACATCTTTCTGTATTGAATTATAGGATTATCTGCAAGAAGTTTCACAGAACATTAGCTAATTTATTCGTAGTATTTGAGAAAACATTCAGTGTTCCTCAAGTAAATAATTTTCCCTTGAAATAACAGTTTATAGGCCACACAATATATTTTAAAGAGAGGATAAAATGCAAAATATTTTAAAGGAAAACCTGCATCCCACAATATGAAAATTAGAGACTATAGAAGCCTCTCACCTGCTTTTATTTGACTGATTATATTTTCTAGGATACTAATACAGGGTTAATTACTCATTATACACCATGCCAAGACTTATTTTCTGGGTTTGCCTTTTAAATAGTGGAGAATATCAAATTTTTCAAGGTATTCTTCTACATTCCTATAGAATTCTGTGTATTCTGGGTGTACCATCTGAGACACTTAAGCAGCAAACCCAGTCCTGTAGTGAGTGCTGTACTGATAGATCTAGGTCCTTTGAAGCTTGTGATATCAGAACCTAAATTCTTCAGTCCTGCAATCTGATGTTCGTGCTTGGACCCTTACAGCTGTGCAGACCCTAATAGGCTTCTTCTAGTCACCAGATCTAGCTCTCTGGATTTTGTTGTATAGATGAACCTGAGGAGAAGTAGGACTACCTGCAGAACAAGATGGAATGAGATGACAAGATAACCAATGTTATTGTTTAATATGTTTCGAAGTATCATTTGTCTCTGTCTACCAGTTTGAGAACAACTGGCATGAAGGGTTTGAATGACATCTGCAACATGTTGAAAGGATATAAAATAAACAAATTAGCAGCAGAGGAAAATCTTGTTTCCCTAACACCCGTCACTTACAGTTACACATTTTTCACAATAATAGTAGATACGATGTAGGTACTGTTTAGTGGGCACTAAATGTCAGTTAGAAATACGTTTTTAACTTTGCAGTATTCCTGAAGTAGAACATAAAATTTTTTTACAGCTTTTGGGGGTAATATATATATTTTTCCACAGGAAATGCTGTATATACATGATTTGTTTCATCAAAACAAAAGGTGGGTTTCTTAGTTTTCCAATAACTGTTGAATAAACACATTTAACAGATCCAGAAATAAATGGGATCAATGTTTACCTTATAAATTATCTAATTGTAAATCTGTGATCTGAGTATAAGCTAAACTACCTTATATTAGCCCTTTAAGTCTCAAGTATTAAATCGTAATCTATTTACAGTTGATTTAGAAAGAGGAAGAATTAGGTGCAAAGCACGAGAAGGGTAAATATTGATTATACATTGGAGGAGCCACTGAAAGACAAAGTCTTTCCAGCAAGTCCTAACTCATGAAAACATACTTGGCTTCATTTGTTTAGTATATGCAGATCTACTGTATTGCTTGGGTGTGTGTATTTGCACTCACTTGGGTGAAGCCTGGAGTTGAGGGGGCATCTGGTATCACCTGTTTGTATGTACGTGGGTGAGAGAAAACTAAAACTGCCTGTTAGAGAGGGAGCATCTGGCATCATCTGCAAAGAGGCGAGCTCAAGCTGTTGAAACCATCTGTGAAGAGGAGAGAGATACAGAGAGATAGAGATACAAGCTTCAGAGATCAGCATAAAGTACCAAAACTGAAAAGCTATGTTCTTAAATAGCAAACCTGCTCCAAATAAATTCTTAACTATAGACACTTTTTGGATGCTGATAGGAAGAAACAGTGACATTTCCCTGGTGACAGAGCTGTCTGTCTCTGCTGCCTGGGCAAGGCACATCAGACATCAGGAGTCTCCACACAGCTTATGTATGGTGGACATCATAAGTCCACAGAGGTCCAGGTGTGCTGTAACAGGAAAAAGCCTTGTGACTTTGATTTCTGAGGTGAAAAGGCAGACATGCCAATCCTTGAAAACATCCATTCCTAAGTCCCACTCAGCCTCCCAACCCCACTACTGAAATCTTTGCTGTCGAGATGTTTATGTATCCCTCTGAGGAAGGAAATTTTCCCTCCTCTTTCTTAATCATATTTAAACTTGTCTCCTTTAAACTGACCTAAAATATTTCTAGGTGGATTTGTACAAATCATGGTGTTGTTCATTGCTTCAAACATAGCTAACTCAAACCCTCCTTACTGGAGCTCTCATTTTATGCAACTTCTTATCACTTTCAAAACCCTTCAAGGTTAATGCCCACCTCATCTGCAGTTGTATATATACATCAATGATGCAGATTCCCACTGCCGTTCTGGCTGGAATCCTGGCTTCTGAACGCCTGTTTTTTTCATTTTTCACACAAACAATGTAATTTTCTCACGTTCCCATTTCTGTGTGGAAACAACTCTAAAAAATCCTCACTTCCACTTTAAATCCTTCCTTCAAGCTTGTCTTTGTGGCAATGATAGAAACCACTTGTCAGTTATTAGCCAGCTGGTGTGACCACTGCTTATTGCACTGGTTACAGCTGTCTTACTGCTATTTTTGTGTTTCCTCTCCATCTGTCTTATCCACCTGCTGTTTCTCATTTCAAACTTAAATTTAAGCTCCCTGGACAAAAGCTCTCAATTTGTTATGCTTGTACAGTGCATAGCACAGTGTGTCCTTAGCTATATGTTCTCCTACAATGTAAACTAATATGCACTGAGCTGACTGAGAAAGAGGGATGGTGCAGATTCTGCATCTCAGGGCAGATTTACGCTGTCTGTTCACTGATACAGAAGCCTGAGCAAGTTTAAACACTGCTGGTTGTCTCGGCAAATGGCCTGGGAAGTAGGATAAAATAGCACATTATGAGTTCCAGGCTGTCATGAGTGGACCATAGCAAAGGCTGAACAGGGCTGTCTCTGTCTTTACACAGCAGTGGAAAAGGTAAACTCAGGAATATACCTGCTGGAGGAAGGACAAAATCTATACTTTAGGTATTATAACACACAAACACATATTTGTACAAGTTACATGATATTGTGCATAATATTGTACACAATACAGAAGTGCATACACAATGTTTATATTGTAATGCCATTTATTTTTCCCCTAGCCACAGAACAGGCTGAGTAATAGCCACAGAATCGCAAAGAACAGAAAGTGGAAATTGTGGAACTGTGTTTTAGCTTCTCCACTCCAAACTTTTCTTCTGATGTTCTGTGGCAGTGCCCAATTTTAGAGGTACTTTAGGGATTTAATTCCATTACAGAATTTTATAAAAATATTATATTTTTTTATTATCATTATTTTTTAAATTAAGATGATATCACTCTTTCCAATAAGGCTTTCCTAAATATTCCCAGGTCTAATTCAAATGTTATACAACACCATATCTCTACCACAGTTCAAATATTGTTCAATAATCTCAATTAATTGTAGAATCATGCTGGTAAATCTTTACATATGGTTGAGAAAGCACTTCTATGATAAACTCCTATGTTTAAACATGTGACATTGTGGAAAAACTAACTCTATGAGATCAAATTTCTTATACTCATTGCCTAAAGGCAAATTTACATGCTTATTTAGAAAAATACCATTTACTTGTTTGTAAATTTGCAGCTGTGTAAGGAGGGAGACATCATGCTTTAAAACACTGTTCAAGTGCTTGATACTTGTTTTGGATATCCACAGCTTGCACATAGAATGAGTAGGCCGGAATAAAATTAGGCTATGAATTTAAGGTACAAAAACTAAACTGCAGCTATCTGTACAGATTGTCTTGTCCTGTTCTATGGATGTCTGCCAACAGCTTAGGTTTATTTATTTTTTATTGAAAATTCCCCAGATCCTGTCCTTGGTAGTTTGCTTCTTTGATAAACTTCAGGTGTGTGTAATACAACGACAGATCTAGCAGAGGTATTATGAATGAGTGGAAACTCATAAACATCATTATAAAGATTTATAATGACATTAATATTGTCTGCGCTTTTATTACTGATTTCTGTATTGTCTTTTCTGAACTGATAACTTTATTTACAAGGTGCTAGGAAAAAAGGTAAAGTAAGAATCCAGTCCCGAAGTTTGCATAAGTAACAGTAAAAAACAATTAGATAAGAGGATATACAAAAAGGGTAGAACAACTGAAAAACCAACCAACCAACCTCCCCTCACCCCAAAAAAACACCCAGGACAAAAGCTTCAGAAGTTCTTAAACTCTGTGAACATTTCTTGGCCTCTGCTCCCAGGAGCACTTCCAGAATAGGTATGTATCCTAGCAGCACCCAGATTCCCTTCCTTGCTTTCCTCCTCCTCCCTCAACCCCCCTCACACCTTGGCTTCTGTGCAAAGAAATCACAGACACCACAGGCTGAAGGAAAACAGTGAAGTAGTCCAAGACATCCTCTGATCTGGGTGATTAGGAAACTGCAACCCTCAGGCACTCTGCAGCTTGCCCCAGCAGGTAATTGTAAATTGGTACACCAGGGATTAAGTCTTTTAGACTTAAATGGCAAAAGGCAAAACAAGAACCACAGGCAGGAAACTGATTTGCAAATTCACAAGAGACTCAAGAAATATTTTAAGGTAGCTTTCTTTTTCTTTTAAACACTGAGAGATTTGCTATTAGAATAAACTGCTAAGCGAAGTAATAAAATGTTTTAGTTGACCCTAGCTGCTTTTATCATGCATGTGTTTTGGTCAGCTGGAAGGCATTGTGGTAAATGCAAGATTATTTTGCCTAAATTACTTAGTATAGTGTGATATAAAATTGATTATATCTTCTGGCATTAAATATGTGTTAGAAGTGTGGCTAGCAGGTTGAGGGAGGTGATCCTCCCCCTCCCCAGAGACCCCACCTGGCGTACTGTGTTCAGCTCTGGGTCCAGCAGAAGAAAGATACAGACCTGCTCAAGTGGGTCCAGAGGAGGGCCACAAAGATGATCAGGGGGTTGGAGCAGCTCTCATATGAGGACAGGCTGGGACAGTTGGGGTTGTTTAGCCTAGACAAGAGAAGGCTCTGGGAAGACCTTATAGCACCCTTCCAGTTCTTAAAGGGGGCCTACAGGAAAGGTAGGGAAGGACACCTTATCAGTGAATGTAGTGGTGATAGCACAAGGGGTAACAGTTTTAAACTGAAAGAAGGTAGATTTACATTATATATTAGGAATAAATTCTTTGCTGTGAAGGTGGTGAGACACTGGAACATGTTGCTCAGAGAAGTTGTGGATACCCCACCCCTGGAATTGTTCAAGGCCAGGTTGGATGGGCTTTTGATCAACCTTATCTAGTGGAAGGTATTCCTGCCCATGGCAGGGGGATTGGAGCTAGATGATCTTTAAGGTCCCTTCCAACCCAAACCATTCTATGATTCTTTGGTTCTATTTACAGATTTGAGTATTAAGGGTTTAGTCCATCCCCTGCCAAAGCAAGTTTTGGGGGTTTGGTCTTTATTCTTTGTTTGTTTGAGATTTCCTAATATTGATTACTTTCCTGGGAATAATTTGCTGGTCTTGGTTATTTTCAATTTAGAAATTTTAACAAATCTGAACATGCAAACCCAAGTGAAGTTTCTCTCTGTCTCCTTCCCTTTTGCATCCCTTTCTGACATTTAAGGATACAGGCACAGAAAATTAATTTCACTGAATTGGAAAGGAATTTGCACCAGCAGTGTAATTATGTAAATTAAATTTGCATAAACTTTCTCAAAAACAAAACAGACTATTTACCCATCAACATAAGCATGAGGTCTAAACACCTGAAATTTTCGGGTCCACAGTATTTCACCTAATAGCATTTACAAGTGAGGGCACCAAAGTTTATCTCCAATATTCAAGTTTGAAGTTAGCAAATTACAATTGCTAACTTGTGTGAAAACTACCTTTACTCAGGTAGTGGTCAAAACTCTGTGATAACAACCACTGTCACCCAGAATGTGAAAAGTTTCAGGTAACAGGTAGTGACAGGCAATTACGGTTATATCAATTTCTGTACTTGCTTATATTTCTACTCTTACAGTAGCACAGTCTCCTTTTTTGAATGTCCTTAACAAGAAAGATGATTAAAAAGCCTGTAGTGTTACTGATTAATCTACTACTCTTCATTACTTTCCACCACTGTTTGTTTTCTCTATGTTCTGCATCAACACACTTAATTTCTGTTTGTTTGTTGTTGTTTTTTTTAACAGTTACAAAAAATCCTCTAATTTAGCAATGTCTCTGAGTGCTCTTTTTTTCTGATTTGGGGCTATTTCAAAGTCATTAATTTGCTAAATTAAGGTAGATGGAAAGCACTAATTGTAGTAGTATTTTTTTTCAGTCTTCTTGTCATCCACCATTATGATAGTAAACCTATTGTGTGGCACATTAATTAGATATAGGCTAAATTGATCCAGGAGATTTTAGTGCTCAGGAATCTAATGCTTGAAAGAAGTAGTCTGGCACTGGGCTTCCTATGAGCTAACTGGTTCTATACATGGATACAGTCATTGGCTTCAGTAAACAGCACAGATTTGAAGGGGTTAACAAAATTCAGAAAGATCCTACTAGTCTTCCTTTAGTAACAAAAACAGGATATATGAACTTTCCTTCCTATACGTGGTTGGTCTGATAGTATCTCCATCCAGGATCTCTCACTAAAGACTATTGCAGAAGTCTATTTACACAGTTTTGAGATGGAGATTAATAAACAGCTGAGCCTGTGTTTCAGCATGCAGTTCATTATATGAATTGGTCATAGGGCAATATGAAAATATCATAATGATCAAAAAGGTTGTGCATTCCTCTTTGAGGACCTTTCAGCTGTGATATGAAGAATGATGGATAAAATACTCCATTGTCTGGTTTCATTGCTAATTTTCTTTCCAGGTACATAGTGTTTAAAGAAATAATGCATGCTTCAGTAATTTTTTACTTTGGACTAATGACCTGAAAGTCTTCCATCTTTTGTAGATATACAGAAATGAGAAATAAGTGAAGTATAATCTATCTTTTTTCTTTTTTTTAAAAAAAATATTTATAGTCTCATTTTTCTATCAGCTCTAACTCCAGTCGCAATTTTTTTCTTTTTCATTGGAGTACCTCCTGTGAATCTTGGTGACCTGTTTCTTATTGGTGTACTGTCGCCTCCCTCCACCCCGCAGAAAAAAAAAAAGATAGCAAAAACCCCAAGAAAACAATGCTGAAGAACACTAAGGCCGTTAACTGAAGAACTCCAGAGGCAGGAAATGGAATGCCTTCTGAAACTGGGCTACTTCAAATTTCATTTATTATGTATTTTGTATATTTCATTTCTTACCTCATTGCAATCACTGCCTTTTTTTAGTTACTTATCTGCATATAATAGACTTTGGTGTCTCTCACAGATTTTTTTTTCTTTTTTTTTTTTTTTTAAGAACACTCTATCTTCTCATTCTTATTTATTTGTTTATTTTAGCTAAACATTAAGCTACTATTCCCCTGTGCCCTTGTCCTGATTAGGTGGAAACCCTAACAATGTGAAATCAGTGGGATGATGTCTTCTCTTCTTAGATCAAGATGTCCAATGTGAGAAATAAATTTCTCACTAAAGAAGGCAGTCCACTAAAACATGAATCCATCACCTACTTCTTTGCATGATTACAAGAAGGACGTGTGGACTTGTTTTGTATTGTTTTTCCAGTTAAAATTGATCAGTGCTTGTCTACTGTCTAATCTATTTCTATTTGTTATATGAAACTTCTGTTGGCTAAACCAACAGAAAGACCTGAAATATGCTGATGAGAACACTCCTCAGAGTGGCACCTTTGGGGCAGAATGCTTTTCTATTTTTTCTATTTTGTCTTCTTTTTATTAGAAAGTATTAAATCACAGGGTTTTTTTCTTTTAGTGCCTCACACTACTTTGGGTTCATGTTTTATGTTTGTTCAGTTTAGAAGAAAACAAACAACATAACATTAAATCAAAGAAAAATGAAAGAAGAAAATAGAAGAAAAAAGCAAAAAGAAAAAAGGGAAAAGGAAAAAGGAAAAAGAAGAAAGGAAAAGGAAAAGGAGGAAAAGAAAGGAAAAAGAAAAATCACATTGCTTTCAATCAGTAAATTCATAGATGTGCCCTCGCTCTGCAAGCAATCTCTCAGTTGACCTAGCTATAAAAGGTCCTTAATCATGAAAGTTAGGAAGACAGGAAAGCTAGCCACATCATTTTCTCCTCTTAAGTTAGCCACACACAGATAGCTTTAATTATGTGAGTTTTTGGAAGAGGATTACAGGTTCTGGGAAGAGGAATGAACCTCAAGAGTTTGGCCACAGAATGAAAAATTCAAGAATGGCTTCTATGGAGCAGTCATAGCTCAAAGATACACTTTTGCAAGGTGCTAACCTTCTACCTCAAATATTACTCAAGGAAAGCTATTTGTTTTGTTTGTATTCAGAAATATATAGATAATGAGAGGTAAAATGCTCAGAAGATACAGCATGTAAGCTAAGAGTTTTATTTTGCCTTTGAATGGTATTTGAGATTCTTAGTTGTTAATGAGAATTTTATATCCACTCTATTGCTAAAACTGTTATTTCCGAGGTTTCTGGTAGTCTATATTATTAGTATAGCAAGGTCAACAAATAATTACTGCTGTTCATTCACCTATATACTCTCTGATTTTTGTTTGCCTCAAACACCATCATATCTATTATATAATAATTTACTGATGGCTAGGACTAAGATCAATTTTCAGATTTTTTACATCTCTTTAGTCATATTTCTTTTATCTGAGAAGAAAGTAGAACCATCTTAGAGAAGATAAGACACTTGAGGTTTGAAAGCACCTTTGACCTATTTAAAGACAGTATGAAGTGTTGCATCTGTATTTGTTTAAAGAGCAGAAAAAAATATTAAGATCTGGAAGTAATCAGATGTCTTGTGGGATGATAAATTGTTTGCTGCTTGCTTTCAAAAACAACATCCTTGGTAAGCTTGTGTGCTCTTTAAGAGAAGATGTATTTTATAAACGGAACATATCTTTCAAAGTACTGTAGCACAGAACGCACCTACAGAGGGACCTTCTGCCTGCATGTAAGGTTATTCCAGCCCTCTGATGTACAGTAAAATTAAAATTACAGTCAGAAAGAGGCCCAGATGCAGAAGCAAAGACAGCCCGGAGCTATTATTTTTCCACACACTATTCCTAGCTTTGAGAAGGTTTCAATGCACAATATTGAATGTGAAATGCTACATTTCCTAATCAAATCAATCTTTTGAGATCAGAGTGGCTATTCTTTTCCAGTACATAACTTTATCTTGACACACCAGGTAGTAACCCTCCTACTGCAGGATACTGTGTACTTTGATAAACACAAGTTGGTCTCACCGTCCTTTGATTTTAGCACACTATCTCCAGCATAGGGAGATCTGTGTTAAAAACATTAATGAGACTGGTCAGTGTTATTCCTGGCTTTAGCAAAAGCAGGATAAACTCTGAAGTGTTTCAGGGCTGGGTAGCTCATATACAGAAGAATAAGTATTTGAAGAGGGAAGACATAGGAATACACCAAAAAGGCCTTCTTTATACCCTCTTGGAGGTATATTCTAACTCATGAGCAATGTCTTTATAAGCAGAAAAGAAACTTGAAACTATTGGTAGGTAAACCTTTTCTGACTAGATACAGTAGCAGACAAATCTCAGTTCCTTAAATTAAGAAGTAGAAATCTTTGATTAGTGTTTAATGTAGTAATATCTGTCTGATAAAAAAGTGAAATACAGACTTTGCTCTACTATGAAGACAAGTTCATGCTTTCTCAGCTACCTGACATGTTCTGGATATTGATGCACAGTTTGAAATTTTCATGGAAAGAAACAATATAATGATCAAAACTGAAATGATGTAAAGAAAACATTCTTGTAGCTTTTATTGGAACAGATGTATATTTCTGAATTAATTTAGTAATTAAATTCCTCACATCTCAGGTTTTATGAAGTCATCTTAGGTAAATTAGAGGGACTGCGAAAAAAATGAATTAATTGTAAAGTTCCTAAGACTGTTGTTCTTAATTAAAAGCCATTTTAGAAACCTAAGTCTAGAAATCTATTGAGAAGAAGATATAGTCAATGAAGAATGACAGGGAGCTATAGATCTTTGGAGGTTGAGAGAGAGAGAGAGAGAGAGAGAGAGATGATAGAATAGTAGCTCTTGTGACAAGTCAGCTATAGAAGAACTGAAGTCAAGCCATATAAAGAAAAGAGTTCTCTGATGGAGAAAAATGAAAGCCAATGCAACGTGAAAGTGTGAAAAGGAAGAGACACCTGTCTAAATTAGCATTCTGGATCCTTTTCCCCATATCACCTCTTCACTGATAGTAACCTTTTTTATAAGTACATTATCACATCTGATTCCAAGCACAGAGAGTGAAAGAGATGAGAAATGCTTCATTTAGTGGCTATTATGCCTCACCCAAAAAGTACAACTACAAGACAGAGAAGGCTGAGTTTCCATTTTGTAGGGAACAAACAGGTGGCAAAGTGATAGTAAAGCAGAAAGCTTTTAATTTATGTGAAATCCCCAAACTGTGTCATGACCAGATTAAATGCTAGATATTGCAAATTGCTCTGGGCTGGAAATGAGAGCATTTTAGTCAAATGATTCACAGAAAGTGTTTCTTATGTTCGTACCCCTAGATCTTTGGTCTTCTTTTGCTGCATATTGGTACCAAGAGAGAATAAACACAGAAAAAATTCACAGGTCATCTGTGGTCACCAACTAGACTAATCCAACACCACTTCTGAAGTAACCCTAGTGTTGCTCATTTTTAATACTTGTGTGCATAACTGTAGTTAACAGAGAGGAAAAAAAAAGTGATCTGAAGAAAAGTTTTTTACCTTCTATTGTGATCCTCAGTGGTCTCCACAGGTCAGAAACATTTTTGGGTTTTTAACTGGGAGGGGGCGCTACTTCTGGAAATGTTCCATTTTATTGCATTGAACATCTTCCCAAATTTATTTTTCTGACATCAGTGTAGTAGCAGAAAAATAAGTCTACCAAAAAAAAAAAAGTTGAAAATAAAAAGGGGGAGAGGGAATAATTAATTTAAAGGGTTAATTTTATTATTTCCCAGTAGCTAATCAAATCTGAAAATTTTATATAGACTATTCTTTAAGAAGAGAAGTTTAGGTAAAATTAGATTTTTTGTTTGTTTCCCATTTCAACAGGAATCTGGTGATTATTTGACACCAGGAATAAATTTTAGCTGCTAAAATGAGTGCTATGTCATGACAGCTTTATACCATGGCTGTCTTATGTCGAAATTCCTAAATGAAATTTACATCAATGTCCATCTCTTAGAACGATGTTACCATATTCTGAAGAAAACAAACAAACAAACAAACAAAAACCCACAACAAACACCAGCTAATCAATCTTTATAATAGGTAAATGAGGCTAAAAGTCTTTTATATCACTTTTACTTTAAACTGTCTTCACTCTAAGATATTAGAGCTTCAACTTTTGCTGTAGGGAATGCTTTCTCTTTTTTATTTTCCAGCTAAGGTTCACTTTCTCCAATTTAGATTAGGCAAAAGAAAAGACAGAGATAGAAAAGTATAATTGACTTAATTTAGTTTAATTAACTGCAAGAGAATGGAGACAATTAGTTAATGCATCCTAATGAATTAAATTATGAAATGCATTGCTCCCAATGGGAGCAAATGATCCCTGTAATGGGAAAAGTGGGTACGGAACAAAAAAATAAAACAGCAGATTGCTTTTTCTCCATGTTAGGGTGACCAATCCAAAGCAACTACAATATTACAAATACATCACATACTCTGTAGTAGCATTCAATGACTTGCAGATGAACCCTGCTTGGTGAGTTCTAGGGGAAGTCAACACCCTAAAATTACCCAATGAGGCCAAATTCCTGATTTCTGGAAATGATTGTCGGCCTTAATTCAGCTTTCAAGATATCTTAGTCCGTAACTGTAAAAGTGTGGGTTTCAGAACCTAAATGAAATAGACTAAGAAATATTTAAAAAAAAAAAAAAAAAAAAGAAAACTCATCCAACTACCTTTTAGGGTTACTAAACCCTATAAAAACCAATTTATATATCACAATAATAGAATAAAAGTACACACATTAATTGCATTAATCCTGACTGTTTATCCATGCTATCTAAAATTCAGGTCCTCATTAAAATTAGCAACCATAATGTCTGAACCAGCGACTACTTAAAAAGTAATTTAATCCTGATTTTCTACTTTTTCTAAGAGTAGTCAGTTGAAATGTTTTAGGCACTCTTAAATACAATAAAACCTACTTTAAGTAACTGAAAAATTCCTACCTTTTTGAGTGTACAAATAATTTTGTTGGGAAAAATGTTATATTTTGGAACTGCCTTATGTTTTTAGTTTTGTCCTTTTTCAGAACTGTACTTCGCTGTGTAATCATGGTGAACAGAAGAAAAATATCTGATTATATTGGTATAGTATTATCCATTTGTTTTCTTCTGATATTTAATGTATTTTATTCATTTAATGCAATGGAAAAAACAGATAAGTTCACAGCATTCCTTTACTAATGCAGTGCCAATTGGATTACTGGAAAATTACAAATCCTACATCAACTCAGTTGTAAATATTAAATCTAATTGTTACTGCTAGCTAATAGCATTCACTTTTCCACAATCATCGTTTTTCTCTAGCTTTTTTAGCTACTATTCAAGTGAGTGCTCCAGTTGCATATTGCTTGATGGCAGAGTTGAACAAAAGGAAAACATGATCAGCAGACTGAAAGAGGCAGTTTCAGCACATACGGTGGTTTATTACCTTGGGAGCAGAAAACTGTTGCAGGTCTCTGATATACAGGCTCAAACTACAATCTTGTAGGAAATTCTAGGCATTGTAAAGATAACATTTGTATAGTGAGTTGAGGGAAGGGAAGGGGAAGGAAAAGGAGAAATGCAGTTATCCTTGAAGAAAATACACTTGCTGGTCTGCTCATTGCTTAAAAAGAGAAACACTTCTTTGCTCTTACTTGTGCTCTTTTGTTATGGGACATAGCAAACAGTTTTAATATAATTTCTCTTACATATCATAGGTAGAAACAACAAAATGCAAAATTAATCATAAAATATTTTCAGCTTTGTTTCCACATCTTTCTAAGTTTTTATGGTTTTCTTTGAAAAATGTATCATATTGCATAACTATCAGAATGAAACTGCAAATCCATTTCATGTTAAAGTGACTGTCTCATTGGTATCAGCTGAAAAGAGCAGTGGCAGTCTGCATAGCCAGTGCTGCAAGGGCTGCATTGCAGCACCCACCACAGTACAAAACCTGTGTGATCCTCTTACTAATGCTTGCCCTTCCAGACAGTCCCCTGCTTGCTACTAAAGTACATTTTATCACATGTAAAATGAGCCTACAGCAACATCAGAGAAAGTTTTCTGCCTTTATGCGTGAGATGATTGATTTCATATGGAGGGCTAAAAATGAACAATGTGTGAGGTTTGTAGAAATGGACTCAAAACATTTCCAAAAGGAATTACAAAACTTTGGTGAAGTGTATTACATTGTGAGTTAGCTAGATGGTGCTAAAAGCTACTTATGTGTTGCTTAAGTTAACGTGACCAGAGGCAACAATATTTTAGGTAAGAGGTGAGAATAAACTGGACCATTCGATTTGACTGGCAGTTTGATGGTTGAGGTTGGAGGGAGGGAGTAGAATATTTTAAGTAAAACAAAATAGCTTCAGTGTTCAAAATAGTGGAAAAATACAGCACTAGGAGAATCAGTGCTTTGCATAGATATTGTGGGCTGAGCAGTGAAAGACCTGAACATCTCCTGAGATTTCAGAGGAGATATCTAAAACAATGGCGAAGAGGAGATAACTACTTTCACTATTTTGATCGTACAAATCTAATCTTGGTACTTAGGCATATAAGATCATGATCAATTTTCTATCAAAAAAGGATGTACCAAGAATAATCAAATTATTAAAAAAAAATATCCTCCTGACAGTCAAAGCCAGTGTGTCTTGTACAGGATTGACATGAGTGACACAAAACAGGAAAAGATTTTTCAAAAAGTTTGGTTGTATAATGTTTCTTCAGGTCAAATAAAAGTAGATGGATGAAACAAATCAAAGGAAAATTAGATACTATTATCTTTAATGAACAAAACAGAAGATTCTGTTTACCTTTTAGTAATGCACACAGCTGCCATATTATATCCACATATTTATATGTGTATATGCATGTCAACAGTGATACGAAACAAGCTTATTGACATGGGAACATGGTTGGAATAGCAAGTACTAAAATCTGTTGTGGTATAATCTCATCCCAGTCAGTGCCTTCCTTTTTAGAGGAGAAGAGTGTGCCTCAGATACATGTTATTTTGCAGAATGCTGTTTCTATCCAGCAATAGCCTTCGCTATTGTGGTGGCAGCAGCAGCAGCAGCCAGTAAATGGTGCTCTGGCATTACCCCTCAAATGTTCTGCGCAAGATTCTTTAGTCTTAAGCTAGTCAGACTTCCCAAACAGAACAGAGTAAAAATCAATCAGTAGTACACTAGGTAGTGTACTGCAGGTGGAACTGGTTGGGAATTTTCAGCCATAATATGTCTTTCAACAGAAAAAATAAAATTATGATAGGGAAAATTGTGCATGAAATCTACCTGATAGAAGAAACCGAGAGTATGAACTGCACATCCCCTAGGAAAAATTGGAACAGCTTAGGCAGAGATAATTAATTTCCAACCTCTTCTCCCCCTCAGAAAATAGAAATTATTTGGTTCAACAAGCTAAACTGTTCACTCGGCATGGTCCTGATTATAGGAGAGGTTTGAATTAGATCTACTCTAAACCCTCTACTCAGAGGAGTAGTAACAAAGTCTCCCACGTGCACTTACAGAGAGTGAAGTTGTTGCTGCTGGGAGAAGTAGAAGACAGTGGGGCAGGCCACACCTTGCTTGCAACAGCATTATTTCTCAGTAATGGACTGTGAAATAAGACTTAAAAGATGAAATTTTGCCCTTTGGGAAGTATTTCTTCGTCAAAAGTTCACTCCTCATTTCCAGTAGGGGAAAGGGGATTGTTTTGGTATGTGTGATTCAGTGTGCACAGTTTTCTGATCACCTGTTATATTATGCTGTTTTAGATATATCTGAAATTAACATTTTTCCTCAATACACTTTTTAATAATGCCAGACAACTTGATATAAGTAAATAATTTGTAATAAAAGTCAGCATATAAAAATTTATGATTAGGTCTATTTTTTTTCCTAAAGGGTATGCAGAAAAGCCAAACCAGTTCCCCTGTTGGCATTGTCTTTAAACAGCCATTTTCAGTTCCAAACTCATATCTCTCTCTTTCCTTTGCTTGCTTTTTTTTTTTTCTTCTTTTTTTCTTTTCCTCCAAGAACAAAGGAGATGAAAGCAACACTATCCTGTGAACTGAAAATAACATACATTCCATTCATGCTGGAATCATGGTCAGCTTTCATACATTTGGACACATTGTCCAAAAGAAAAAGCTTATCATTTAGTAAAATAAGAATTTGGAATCTGTTTGTTAGATAATTTAGGTGCTATACTACCAGACTTCTCACATCAATTGATACCAGTACCATAATTCAGTACCAGTATCTTTGATGTAGTTGTAGTGTAGTTTGGAAATACAGTCTGAATGTAATGAGAATAACTGATGTCATAGTGAAGATGGGTCTAATATTCCTTTGAAGATCAGTAATTTCTGCCTTACTTTTCTAAAAATGTCCATTGGGTTTTCAGTAGTATTGAGCAGGAAACTATTGAGAGAGATTTCAGCAAGCTAGTTTCCAGTTTATGTACAAGGAAATTCTAGTTGTTATGAGACGCTTTACCACTGAACAGCGTTATAACAATGCCAGATTTGTTTAAAGGCTAAGCTCATTCCTATTGCTGTCTTCCTTCAAAGAAGAACATACATTGCTCAGTTCTGGAACTTCAGCAGAGACCTCCCAGTACTGAAGGGAAACCAGGAATACATGAGACATTGGAGAAAAGATTTCGAGTATGATCACTTACACTACAGAAACTTTTTTCTTACTTTTTAACTTCTTTTTCACAACATGGTTAATGCTGAGAGAATGCATCATCATGATGATTCCTAGGTTGTCACTTCTGCAATTCAGGTTATACAGATGAAGCTGTCTTTGTAGCTATATTTTCCCTTACTAATCAAGAGATGGATAGAAAAGTTCTGTTCTTCTGAACCTTTAATGTTTCTGGGAAAGCAGATGCATCAAAATTCTTCTCCCCATTCATGACTAAACAAGAATAGACAACTGTTTAGCAGCAAGAGCATTAGACTGCAGTGTTATACTTTCAAGACACGAAATGCATTTTCAACCAGTAAAGATCTGGAGCCTCAGCCACATGATCTTTACTTCATTACACTGATCAGTCAGAGTGATACCAGACCACCAATTCTGATTTTTTTTCAAACAAACTGTATGTCTTATCAGGTAATTTCTAAGCTTCCTCAAGAAGAGTTTAAACAACACTAAATCATGCAGTTTAGAGAACCTAATTAACATTCATATTTGGTATGACAGTACATGAGTAATTAATTTTATTTTTCTGATCTAGAACACTGACAAGTATATCAGCTCTTCTCCATTTCCAGCTGAATGAATGGTATTTAACTGTTTAGTTCAGTTAGTAGGTTTAGTCTACTGATAGTAGCACGTATTTCAGCAGAGGCACTTATATTTCTCTAGTGGGTTGTGCAACTTGCTCTGCTCATGAAATTAGACTGCTACCTATGCCTGAGAGAATTCATTTAAAGTTGGTTTGTTTATGTCTAGACCGAACCATAGCAGTGAAGCATAAAATGATTTCAGAGAAAGTTTTTACATAATAGCTTTCTGGTAAATATGTTTTCACAGTCAAGTTACTTGGCCATGAAGTAATTGCGGTACTGAGGAGGAGCCTCTATCCTAGTCATATCAGGATTGTGAACCCTATTACATTAATCTGGAACCTGCATACCTGTCTGACTGTATATCAATAGGATGAAATAGGGGCAAACACTTTCTATGGTGAAGTGAACCTCAGACTGCTGAAAAAAAAAAGACGTGAGGGTTCTGGTTTGTACCTGTTTGGTGGGAGTTTTGGAGGCATGAGAGCAGTGTCCCTGTTTAGGAAAGAAGGATGCGTGGCACCGGAATAAGGGATAGATCATGTGTCTGGGATCAACACCTCAGTTTCTGAAGTCAGCTGATGCAGGTGTTAGAACTACTACTATGTTTGTCTACAGATTTTCTAGACAGAAGTGGAGGGATACATAGTCAAAACACATATTCAGCAAATATTAGCTTCATTGCACATTAAACAATTGTGCATATGAAAATAAAACTGATAGTACCTTCAGGTAAAAAAAAAAAAACACCTTGAAGCTTCCAGGGAGCATTAGTCTTAGTTGCCCTGAGCATTCAAGATGATTTGCACATTAGCTTCAAAAATAATCAGCATTTCTGAGTATATGGCAATTTGTTACTACCATTTAGTAGCTCAGACCATGATGCCAGATATCTGGGTAACTAAGCACAAGCCTTAAAAAATATTTTTATGAATGTTTTACGTGGTAAAAACCAGAATGTGGCCATTAAAATTTAGCTATATACACACCCTAAGGGTGTGGCCAAGGAACTAGAAACTTGTCCTCTTAAAACAGGTGGTGCACCAGACACCACTGCTGTTCATAGAGTACTAGAGCTAACTAAGTTTAGAAATTCCTGTATTGAAATAAAGTACATTTTTCAATAAATGATCCCTGAGAGAATGGGTTCAGTGTCTTAGTAGCTAAGGTGTTACGTAAAGAAAAATTCACTTTTATCTCAGCAGGGGAATGAAAAGTCATCAGCAACTTGATAAGTTTCCATGGATGCACAAATTTTCTTGTCAGAAAAAAGGTTACTATAATCCAGGAGACTCCTTTCGGTAACTTTTCAGGTTTTGAGAATCACCTGTTTCTTTCTACAAGAATGAGGCCTTATAGTTTTATGTATCTATATGGAAAAAAAAACATCCTAAAATATGTCTGAGGACTGAACAAGACTCAAGATTTCAGTTACAATGTGTTAGTGTTTTGAAACCCCCTAGCTGAGAGAAAAAAGGATTAAAATGACCAATTTATTTTTATCCCAAAATACATTGCAGTGTAGGCTGATGAGAACATCTCACTCAGTGTGTCAGGAATCTGACTGTCTTGCAAAGTGTTATCAATTCCAAATTTTTGCAGATGCTGATGGAAAAAGAAAGAAAAATCTCTGGTACTTTGCAATAATGCTATGAAGTAGCTTGATTTTCTGATCTTGGAAGAAAGATTTTGCTGTTACTTTTAAATAATGGATTATACCCGCTGGGGAGCCACCTATTTATTATTCTCCCAATGTCAAAGATATATATGGGCAAATCTCAAGAAACTTAAAAAAAAAAAAGGGGGCAAAACCATTATATTTGCTTACAGTTTCTGCCATTGACCTGTTTGTGCAGATCATCACACCTGTCCTTGTCCTCATCATGTCAGAATGAAACATTCTGACACATGAGGCGTATCTTTGAACTATTCTTAAAGTCATGGAATTAGTTGTGGGTTAGTGGGTTGTGAGAGACTGAAAGAGTTAATGTCTCAAACATTGTGGTGAGGCAAGGCGCTATTTGTATGGTGATGGCAGGTCGGTGAGCATGGGGTGGAGGAGAGCGAGAGTGGGACGTGGAGAGCGCGTCGGAGGATGTGTGGTTCCAGGTTCCGACGGACCTTACCATGTATGGCCAGAGGTCAGACACAGTTTGTCTGAGGAAGGGGCTTGCAACCACCCGAGAGACCCCTTGTGAGCACCCCCCTTCCCCAGGGCCAGCGCAGAAGATGATTGAGAACTTTCTAGAACAAGAACCATGTAAGTCCTCAAGGGGTGTACCTGGAGGCGGGGATTAGCGTATAAAAGTTATGCCCTCCAGGGAACCATGCACGTGCTCACCACTGGACGATTGCCATGTCTGTCATTGTCATTGCGGGATCCAAGGGTGGTGATACTTTTTCTTTCTTTTTCCTCCTCTTTTCTCCTTTCCTTTTCTCGCTTCTCTCTTCCCCTACCCTTCCAATATATGTAAGTTTTGGATAAATTGTGGTGGATTGCCCGGAAAATAGCTCCATTGCCAAATTGCCTCTGTTCTTTTATTGATCTTGACAGTTCGTTAAGTTTGTCCATTTGTTGAATTCGCCGGTTAATAAAGTTGCTGGCCAGACTGTTTCTCTGAGTCATTGTTGTGACTCTACTGGCCACACAGGTCTGCCGATCAAATGGGTATATACTTATCAGTTCTGTTCTTAGAGTCTCAGATAATATGGGGGGATAAGCATGTACTCAACATTTGATTCCTAGGTGATTCTGAGCTCATTTCTTTTTGAAGAAATATCTCTGCTGTCAAACTATTAAAACACACAAGGAACAAGCGTGACAGGAACATGCAGAACAGAAGGAAGATGAAGATCAGCTCTTATTTGTGATTATGGTTATGCACATTGAACTTTCCTTTTGCACTAAAAATGTCTGAGAAAGGAACATTATACAGTCAAACACCACAAAGCATTGCTACACAAATTAATTCATTCATTGTATCATTCTTTTGATGAAAGAGAACAGTCATTGAGGTGTCAGGGCCCTGAGTACACTGACAGTCTGTAATGGCCCTGACAACCTTCCCTTGGGACCCCTCCGTCTCTCTCCACATGGCCCAAGAGCCCCATTTCAACTCAATTCAATGCCTCCAGTCCTGGTCTGAGCTGTACTGTGGTTATACGTGTGCTCAGCTGTATTGCCTGCTCATACTGAGATGGTTTGGATGACCTGGTCCTGACTTCTTACCTTGCCTAGGCTGATGGTTTCTGGACTGTTGATGGTACCTCTTGTTATCACCAGCTCGATTCCACTCACTCTGCTCATGTTGTGGGACTGCACCATGGTCCAGGCCATCACTGACTTGCCTGTGCTGTCACCCTGGCTCCTGGGCTGCCTTCCCTCACAAAACAGCCCTGTTTCTGCTGCTCCCTGACACATATCTAGCTCTGAAGAAACTTTCAATCATCTGTGATTGCTGTGTATTTTTTGCTAAAACATCAAACTGACACAAATAAAATTATCATAATTTAAAACTGGTTACTTACAGGGATTCCATACAATATTATTGCTAAATTGGTGGTGTTTAGTTTTGGGGTTTTTATTCATAATATTTAAAAAAATTAGAATAGAATAGAATAGGGCTATTTCAGTTGGAAGGGACCTACAATGATCATCTAGTCCAACTGCCTGACCAATTCAGGGCTGAACAAATGTTAAAGCATGTGTCAGGGGCATTGTCCAAATGCCTCTTAAACACTGACAGGCTTGGGGCATCAACCACCTCTCTAGGAAGCCTGTTCCAGTGCTTGACCATCCTCTCTGTAAAGAAATGCCTCCTAATATCCAGTCTGAATCTCCTCTGATGCAGCTTTGAACTGTTCCCACGTGTCCTGTCACTGGATACCAGGGAGAAGAGACCAGCACCTCCCTCTCCACTTCCCCTCCTCAGGAAGCTGTAGAGAGCAATGAGGTCACCCCTCAGCCTCCTTTTCTCCAAACCAGACAAACCCAAAATCCTAAGCAGCTCCTCATAGGACATGCCTTCCAGCCCTTTAACCAGCTTTGTTGCCCTCCTCTGGATGCATTCAAGGACCTTAAATATTCAGCAAGAAAAAATATAAGACAACTTTATAACAAAACCACCTATTTACATTCCTTCAAATCATGCTTTCCATGTATTTTCCCCTCCAGTCAATCTACCAAATAAACATAAAATAAATTTCTTCATGGTTATTGAAAAGCTATAAAAATCTGTTGTTCAATATCTTTCTCTGTTTATTTCAGTGTTGTCCTTTGATGCAATGAGGGGGAAAACCATTTCTGGTTATATGGCTCTGTACGGGTTTTCCTATTTTCTTTCTTGCTTAAGTGCTACACCCAGTTCTGTTTGTCTGAGGGTAAACTCACCATTTTCATTTCTTTAAAAATTTCTTTCTGAATCTTCAAATATAAAAAAATCTTTATCATCCTACCTGAAGCAAGTGGATAATGAACATTTCCTTCAGCTGAAACTGAAGACCCATGATTAGATATGATAAATATGTATTTACATTTAACAGCTAGGAATTTTATTTTTAAAATTATTGCCAGCCTGGCTGCTTGTGCATCTTAGATGCAAATTTATAGACAATTGAACTTGTTCAGATACTCTCGCTAGATCTTGTGCCAATGTTGTGAGTTTTTAATCTGGTTCTTTTTATTTTCTTTTTTTTTTTTTCCTGATTGTTTATAGCCTCTTATAATTGGCATTTCTGCACTTCTCTCCTTTTCCTCTTAAACAGTTTACCAGCTCTGCTGGCCTATTTCTCAGCAACTGGAACTGTTTACTTCCCAGGGAGAGACAAAAGAAACTATTGGGTGTTGGAGAGTCTCCTCTTCTTCACCTGAGGCAGATAGAATGTAGTATACAAAAACCTTGATAGTGGCAAATCCAGAAGAAGTATTTAAAATTAAAAAGCTCCTCAACATTTACAGCAGGGAGCACACATAATTGTTAAAAAATGCAGGTATCTTTAATTTTACAAGGAAAACTGTTCTCTAGGATGTTTTTCATTCAGTGTATTCTTAAACTATCGAAGATCAACGAAGTCAAATAACTAAAGAAAGGAATAAATAGCTCCAGATTTTTACTTATAGAAAGTATAGATAGACTACCATCCTTCTTTTTTCTTTTTTTTTTAGTCCAAATGCTAGAGATAGTGAAAATATTATGATCATTCCAAAAGACTGAAGAAAAGTAGGAGAAAAGGCTGTCAGACACCTATACAACAGAAACTACTTTCTGTTTCTGATTTAGTTTTGAGGTCTTCTGAAAGGTTACAGTGAATGTATTGTTGCTGAAATAATTCAGTTATCACTGTCTTACATACCTCTTACAATCCCTCATATTGTGCTGAAAAACATATTACATTCACTGTGTTCCAAGGACATATAATGAAAACAGTTGGACTATGATATGACTATTCCCAAATGTATTAGAAAGCATTAGCTTGTACTCATGTACCATATTGTGTCAGGTGTAGACAATGGAAGAAATCTGTTGAAACAGAAACTATTTCCATAACATGAATATACAAATGTAAAAGTATTATAACAACTGAGTTTTCAGATTACCTGGGTTCTACCTACAATAATTTTATGGTCTCAATTTAGAAGTGAAAGAGCTCCTCAAAGACCAGCTAACAGACATCACACAAGGTATTTACTTAACAATTTCTGCTTATAGATAGATCTGAAGGAATTTTCTCCTATCCAGGGAAATTATGCATGATACACTGTTTGGAATTTTTCTAGAATAATTTTCCTGTTTCCAATAAATAAATTTTATTTCAAATTTGAAATAATATTATTCCAAAATAATCAGCATATTTAAAATGCTCAGTAATTACTGTGGAGCTAATACTACTTAGCCAAAAGAGTTCCACCAGTATTTAGCTATAGGTTTTTACAGCTATTATCTTTGTCTTTGCAGGCAGAGTAAGCTGCTGAAAACAATGCTTTTTGTACTTTCTCACTCTACCAAACAAGAACCTCCTAAAGGGCCTTGGCTTCTTCTCTAATAGCTTTTGTAGATAGGCAATCCCCACTTCAGCCAAAAACTCACTACTTATGTCCTCATGTTGCATCTGTGCAGAACAGCACCTGAAGAAGGAAACCACTTTTTTTTTTTTTTTTTTTTAATTTCAGTCCCTAGTCTGAGGGATGTACTGGAGTTCTAGTAAAATCCAAATTTGTCTCCCTCCCTGCCCTTGAAAAAATTATTCCTTTTTAATGTTTTCAGGAGTCAGTCTTGACCTTATTGCTTTGATTTATTAATTGCCACTACCTCTGTGGAAATTACAGTATCACTCTGACAGGTCGTGTGAAGTCATTCCCTCCCTTGACATTATGTGGAATCTTGTTAATGACTATTAACTCATTAAAACAATTTTCCATTTGGTAAGTCAATTTGCAATCCTCATCTTAGAACCTTGTATTTTATATAAACCCCAGATAACTAGCATAAATTCAATCCATTTATATATTTGTGAAGTATGCATCAGCTCAGCAATGCCACTGATAGACAATCCATTTTGGACAAAAATGAGTTGAAGTGGCTTCTATCCCTCTGTGTTTTTAGAGGAATTTTTTGACATTTTTCCTCCTAACCTTTCTCCCCTCAGGTAATTCAGGCAACAGAATCAGAGCTAGAGGAAAATAAAACTGTAACGCTTTTCATATAGAAGAATTTAAACTGTATTAATTAAAAAAGAAAAATTGCTTCAAATGTCGTCTGAGTCACATGTATTGAACAAAAGTGCCTGTATGCATCATGGTGCTAATGAAAATATTTTGGTACAATAGACAATCAATATATGAATGTGACACATAGGCACTGGGGAGACTAAAAGATAATATGAAGCTTTCATATTTGGGTATTATTTATTCTACTTCTTTATAATGTCAGCCTTAAAGTTATTTTCTTTTACTCATCTGTGTCCTTTACACTTCTTGACACACTGTAGTAAAAAAAAATATGCTAAGTGATCTCCTATGACTAAAGTATTTAGAACTTAAAGGAAGAGCAAGTCTTCTTCAAAATTCTCTGAAGCCAGCAGAAGGGAAATCTAACGCAAAGCTTTTTATTCTTGTAGTGACAAGTATTCTCATTTGGTGATTAATTTTGTAAAACCTAGATTGAGTGGATCATCAAAAAGCTGTGAAAGAACATCTTAATCAACCCAGAAAACTACAGAAAGTTTTGGAAACACAAATAAAATCAAGAATACTTGGTTTGTTTTCATTCTATCTGTTACTTAGGAAAGCAATGAGTACTCCTGGGATTTCTTTTGGGAAAAGGTTATGGGAACTTCTATTGGCTAAATTCTGTCATCCATATTCATTTTGAACAGTTTACTACTGAATGAGAGGTCACACACACTGTATTTTAGAGTAAAGTTCAATTCACTAACATGAGAAATGTCAGAATGCAAAACAAATGTATATATTTATGGAACATCTTTTAAGATTTGCTTATACTAAATTGTAATCCAACTCCCTAGACCCTTATCCTGCATCTTAAGTACAATGCATTTAAGTAAGTAATTACCTTTATTTAAAATCTAAATAGTCTTTAATTAATTAGATTCAGTATTAGTGGAATTCTCTGAACACTTGTAGTGTCCTGTTTAAGGATTTGACCAGAAAAGTGACTATACTTCTTTTGAAGAGATTTAATAACTTTTCATTCCTCTTCTGAAGATCAAAACCACCCACTGACAAGGTAGTATGTTGTCAACAAGCTATACTAATTGCTTTACAATGGACTGGAAACACAAATATGATCAAAGCATAACATGTTTCTTCATTAACTTCAACCATCACAATGAGTAAGGTTCATAATCATCTTTAATCATCATGAAACAGTAATGTTTCATTTTCATCCTGTTCTAACTTGCACTGATTGGGTATCAAACACAAAATGCTGTAGAAGCATTTTCTGAAATGTGTAGTCCTACCAGCCTACTACTAGTAGTTACTACTATTATGTATTAGTTAAAGAAGTCTAGATAGGGAATCCTTTGGTTCAAAGTATCCCCAGCCTGAGGAATACAAATCTATTCCATACTTATGTGCCATAGTCTGCCAACTACAACATATTTTAATGCAAAACCATCTTGATGTGTAGAAAAGAAATAAAGTTTCTTAGAACTAGGGGAAAGGTAAGATGCGACTTTACAAAAAAATGGTGGATACCAAGTGGGAAAAATATTCAGTTCTATTCTCTGGCTCCTATTCTCACCATTTTTTTCTCTTGTGTATCCCTTAACAATTTCAAAAGAACCATATAAGTTTCTGAGGTCCGCTGAATCCAATCTCAATAAACTACTATATTATGAAGTCTCATGTGATATCTTGAAGAATCTTGGTTCTTTGTGGCACAATACAGTAATTTCAGCAGGACATAACTATGTGTAAGGTCATCAGGAGAAGCAGAATTTCTTGATAATGCCTGGATTTGGAATATGGATCCTTTAAATGTTCTCTATTGGTATAATTTCCATTAAGTATGAATAACATAGCATTAAGAAATAGCAGAAAAAATATTTAGGTACCCAGAGCATCCAGTTCCTTAAGGTTTATAGGAAAGTGAGATTCATTGGGACGTATCAGCACCATACAATACTTTCTTCAAAACAAAATCTGAATCTTTTTGCTTATTGTTCTCATTTTGTAGCACAAATATGTAATCAAAATCCTGTATGTGAAGCTAGATATTTTAGTAGCAAGAAGCTTTGCTTTTTGTTTTCTTGTGACTAATTTTTAACCTGAATTTTGAAATTGTGCCAGCAGTTAGTATTGTCTCCTTAACTGAAAGCATATACATATGCGCATATGAGCATACACTCCACAAATAATCTACCATAATGGTGAATTTATAATGCTGATGGACTGGCACAGAGGTCGGTGACCGTACCTTTCATGGGCTTTAAAGACAATGACCGATAAAGATCATGGCTATAGATATAGCTACTTTTTAAAACATAGCTTGACAGATTCATACTTCCAGTTACACATGATTATTATGAAAAGGATAGGATCAAGTTCTGTTCTTAACTTCATCCTGTATACATTTTAGTATTTAGTCATTACAAATAGATTTAAATCTTAAGCACTCTTTTCTGTACAATAAATATCCTATGAATGTCATTAAACTATTCACTATTTACAGTGTAAAAAAAGAATCATAAATCTTCTCAAAGAAAATCAGTGATCTTTATCTCTACCTCAAAATATATTTTGTTATTTTAAAAGAGCAATTTTTAGTAAAGGTATTTCTCCTATCATTTATTTAGCTTCTGACAATCTTCAGTTTATTGATTTCAGTTTTATATTTAATTAAATTATTCCTGATGTTTATGTCAACTTGCATTGACTGACTTAATGAAAATTATTTTGGTTTTCAACGGTGTC
Source organism: Ciconia boyciana (assembly GCF_034638445.1). NCBI lineage: Eukaryota > Metazoa > Chordata > Aves > Ciconiiformes > Ciconiidae > Ciconia > Ciconia boyciana. The sequence continues at coordinate 48,629,987 of NC_132936.1, forward strand.
TTATTTTAAGCTAATGTTTGAGTTTTTAAATAAGGGCACTAATTAGCTCTCCATGAGAAACAAGATGTTAGTTGATTCAATAATTTCAGCTTTCAAAAGAGACTAAATACCATCCTGAAATGATGTATCCTATTGGTAAGTTATGCTGACAATATCCCTTGAGAAACAGCTGACAGGCGCCAATCAGATTTACAAAATGTTGGTTTTGTTTTGCTGCTCAACATCCTATCTCTTGGGAATTCACAACTGCAGATAACATTAACTTTGACACATCACATGTCTGATTTTGCTCTGCATTACAACAAATTACTTTTTTTAAAGCTCACAAAAAATGCTGTTTCAGGCAATTAAAAAATTTTCAATGAATTGTTAGGATGCAAAAATATCTTTGCTATCATGTGACAAATTTCGTACACAATTTGGGTTGATACAATATTAAAGATACAGAAAATAGGTGGGTTTGAATTTTATAAACACATTGTAATTTAGGCTTGGGTTTTTGGACACCTAGGTGAACATAACAAATGGGGAAAAAAGTTCCATTTCTTGGTCTCCAGTTCCCCTAGAAATAGGCAATGTCAGGAAAACATATGGGATGAAAATTACAAGAAAGAAAGTATGCACAGAAAAGAAGGAGAAAAAGAACCTGAAGGGATGCTCTGGAACAACTTTATAAATATACTTTTTAAGATTTAGAAATATTTAAGGTAAAATTTCAAGCATAGCTCACTCAAAAGGATGAATATTCACATCATGACAGTAAAACAGAGATTAATATGATTAACAATTACAGGCCTAATACTCTTAATTAGTTTGGCCAGATTAATTTTAAAAAGCAATCTAGACATATTCCCATGCTTTCATCATGACATCTGGGGGAAAAAAAAAATCAGTGTGAGTAATAACATATAAACGGATCCCAGAACAATGATACCTCAGTAGGTACACTAGAAATATTCCATAATCTTCAGACAGAAGCTTTTTTTCTCTGTCTTCCCTACAAGGGATATTTCCCTTCTTCCTCATTATTATTTCTTCTCTCTTGTTTCCTCATCTGTGACCTTCATTTCGTTTTGTATTTGTTGTTTCATTCTTTCTGCAAACAGAACGTGACTTTTTGTCTGCAAAATACATGTAAAAATGACTGAACTGTATAGTTCAACAACATAGTTTTCAACTCAACAACAGTAGTTTTCAAAGGTCCATACTTCTATTATTTTTTAGATGGAAATTAAAGGGCCTAACAGCCCCTTGAAATTCTCCCTCAAAAGTATAATACCGATAGCTGAACTTGTTAACTCTAAAATATACTGTGTGGCAAGACGGTTTCCTGAAATAACTTAAACTTTTCAGGGTCAGTGACTATGGATATTGATCAAAAGACACTTGCTTTTTGATGGCTAGCAGTTTGTAAACAGATGCAGTATTCTTATACTATAATTGATTTTTCTTGCCTGGAAAACCAGATGGTTCCTTCAGATTTAACATAGATGGAGTCAAATTTTAGGAATTAATAAGAGGAAGTAGGTCTTGATTTCCAACATAATATTGCAGTAAGTTTGAATTCAATATAGTTGCTGGAGATTATCTCTCAATACAGGATATAATGGAACATGTAAAAGTGATAGGCCAAGTCAGGTGTTATGCAATTACTGTAAATGATAGATTAATAGGAATAAAGTTCTGCTCAGTGTCTGCGTTGTGCCACAAAACGAGCAAAAGGGAGACTCCTCCAAGTTGCAGAGGAATACAAAGCTTTCCTAACAACAAATGCAATGCTTTACCTATGTCATAGGCCTTGTGAACTACTTGTCAAGCCTGTAAAGAAGTTCAAGAATGCTCAAAAAATTAGTGATCATCAAAGCAAAATACAAGGATCATTGAGTTATCCTCTCCTGCATCCTTCAACCATGTTATACTGGCAGTAAATGAAAAGACATGCACTTTACCACCTCAGAATGAATGAATCTTTTTCCTTTGGCCATACACCAACAAAACTTGAGGTCTGAATTGTCCTTATGAATGTGATGCATCATGATATCATTTCTTAAATCAGGGGAAGGCCACAGTCAAACTATAAAAGGATGAAAAAATCAAACCAAATAAAGCCAGCATGTTAATAAATCCCAAATAAATTGGCCTAGATTTTCCCATACAACTAACTTAGGTAATAGACTTAATAAAGAAAACCTATTAGCAAAGTCAAAGGCATTAACCTTTCCCTTTTACCTTGACAGATGAAAAAACACTTTATGAAGAAGCACTGTCCTCTAATCCTTCATACTTGATGCTCTTACTTGCAATACACACTCCTTCATTAAACTTTACATCTTTTAGCCATACAGCTCATTCCTGAACTTCAGCAAACCCTTGACATAAATCATCAAAAGGACAACCCTGTCTGCATTTGCATTGAAGTCTTTGAAGAAGCTCTTTAATAAGGGGACTTTGACTCACTTTTCAAGCCTTATTCTAGAATACCTTATGAAAATGCATAAAGAATTTCACAATGAGACAAGTGAAATGAATAAAATGCCATAATGACCGTTAGTACCAGAACTGAAATGGCTTGATATTGTGTAAAAGAATGTACCATTTAAAAAGTTAACAAGATACATTCTACAAAAGTCTTAGAGGAATCTCTGAACAAATAGCAATATCACATATAGGTTCCACAGAAAATTAACATTGGGTATTAACCAATGAGATATTCAGTACAGTACTAAAAACCAGAAATAAATGCTTGAATTAGAGCTGCGTCTAAAGTTATTTTAAGCTATCATGTAGGTATGACTACAACACTGATATGGTAACAAAACAAAGACCATCACATGATTTTTGCAAGTATAGTCCAACTGTAAGCAGACTGGCTTAAAGAACTGTTTACTGAAGCCTATTGAATGTCTAAGCCCATGAGCAGAGCACTTGGTGGGTGGGGAGTGCAATCCATGTTTTAGTGCTATTTAGCATCTCTTAGCGTTCCTATTCTGCAAGGCCTATCACACTTCAGGGGAAATAGAAAGTAATTAAAAAATTACAAATTAAGAACTCTAAAATCCCCCAAACTATGAAAAGCATAAAACAGAATTTCTTGCCATTTTACACTTAAGATGATTCATCAACAGCAATTTAGACTTGAAGGAACATCAGATTATCCATTTGACTTCCTTTTGTAAACTGTTAAGATGGAAAACCTTCATCTCCATATTGTTTCATAAGTCATGAAACACAGTCTTGGTCTTCATCAAACATTGACTTATTAATACATTTTTTTTAATAGTAAAAGGGAAAAAACCTTATACTTCATGTATTTGTTAATTCCTTACCATACAGAAACTGTAGCATATTAACAATAACATAGTAATTTTTTATCAGATTGTACATTAAATATTTGCAAAGACTATATATTTTGAGGCCGGAGTTATAGATGTAAACTTTAATTGGAAAAGCACAGCTTGTTTAGGTTGGAAGAAAAAACAGTAGTTAAGGATTTTTTTTTTTTTTTTGTCATACTACTTTTCTAGGCTTAATTACAAGGTTTTGCTTATTTTGTTAAGGGCAAGAAAGTCAAATGCCAATACCTATTAAAATGTCAAAAACTTGATGTATGATCTCTGATATTAGAGCTAGAAATGTTTCACAAATTTGATAGTATCCAAAACTTTACACAAATTCCCTAACTCTTAAGAACTATGGTATCCAGAACATTATGCAAGTTGCCTAACTGTTAAGAACAAAAAATTTAATCGAGCTATATTTTATGTTTATGATTCAAGTTTTTTATAAATTTATAATCTCATGTTATCTGTAGCGTTTTACATCCATGTAATTTTCCTTTTATCTATAAATTCATCCGTAAATTTTATTACATTTAGTCTGTATCAATTATAGTTACGTAAGACATGGATATATATGTATAATTTGCTCATGAGAGAGAATATAACTATTAAGGGGCATTTTACAGATAATGAGTTTAGAACCACAAAAGCACTTCTGGAATATGGTGTTTGGATGCCTTTCCCTTTGTAAGCCTTACCTTTCCTTGGTGCTGGATATACAGACATTCAATGTATCATATTATGGCATTCAAAGACAATACAACTGAAATCTCTACAGAAGGAGTTTAGTTTGGATGTAACATAGATAGTTCAAGATTGGAATCTAAAGTAGAATTATGAATGGCAAAAATGTCTAGTTTTGAAAAAATCAACACTAACTTAGGGAAAAAAGATACATCCTTCTCTCAATGTGACAGAAAGTGCTCCAGAGAGATGTAATTTCCTAAGAAGGCTGCTAGGTGTTTTTCCTAAGGCGAGGAAATGGCTCAGAAATCTTAATATTCCTTCCAATGACCATAAGGCAAACGACATGCAAATTATAAACACAACATCCCCCAGAAATGGGTCATTCGGCTGACACTCAAAACAGTCCCTGGGATTCTTTGGCGAAATCAGGCATATGTTTGCCCTAGGGGAAATCAACCCATGTTCTCAATATGTCATACTTACAGCATTTTCTCCTCTTTGATCCCAACTAACCTAATAAAGGTGTGTTAACCTGCCGTGTGGGACAGGATAACAGGATTTAATGAAGTGGCAACTTGAGTGAGAAGAGTAGCATATATATCAGTGGCTCAAACTATTTAAGTCATCTGTCAGAAAATCGAGTTTATATAAAAAAGACTTTAGTGTAGAAACGTGGATATTCACAGGGCACATTATATCGTTATACAGTTGTCCCTTGGGGATGGAAGTGAACCAGCTATAAATGTGCCTGTTGTTTCAGTCTCAGGACAGACACACAGACTACTCCGTTCTGTGGGATTCCACAAAAAATGGTCTTTTGCAAAATGGTACCATTCTAGCACAAAGTTTCATTTCCTGGCAAGAAAGTGAGGAGCACATTGAAATACTGGTCTCCAGAAAGGGTAAGGTTCTTCTGGAGCTCTCTTGCAAACAGCTCTGTTCCTCTACTTACATAACATAAATGGGAACATAAACCTTTTTTTTTTTCTTCAGAATAGCTCAGAGAGCACAACCTTCATTTGAGAAACAATAGGACAGTACAAAATGATTTCAACTAGCTTTCTTCAGCTCATAAGGCAAATTCTGGTTGTCAGGAAGCAGTAATTACATTGGTATTCATAACCATCTCAGCTTTGTCCAGTAATTCTGTACATATTTTTTGTTCTTTATTTTATTAATGTCTTTTTCTGATTTATTTTTAAAGGACTTTTTAAGGGTTTTTTTGTTTTACAGAGCTCAGGACTGATCCAACTTAAAGTATGTATTTTTATAAACGTTTTAAATGAACCAAACATTGTTTGTATATGCAGTAAGTGAAAGCTAGAATTTTAATTAGTAAGAAGCAGTAATGATTTTGATATCTTCAGAAAATACCAATGAATACAATAAACACAAAAAGACAGAAAAATCTTTTGTTCAAATGTTCCTATCTTAGGCACTTCACAGTATTTATTACAAAGAAAAGAATAAAAAATACTGTAGCAGAATAATATTTCTACAGTTTTATGAATGGTCCAGTAACTCTGCAGGCATATTTAGTGGAATAAAACTTCTCCATGCCAAATACTTTATCCCTAGCTGAAGTGTCTGCTCATAACTACCTGAAAGGAGGTCGTAGCAAGGTGGGTGTCTCTTCTCCCAAGTAACAAGTGATATGACAAGACGAAATGGCCTCAAGTTGCTCCAGGGGAGGTTTAGATTGGGTATTGGGAAAAATTTCTTCACTAAAAGGATTGTTAAGCATTGGAACAGGCTGCCCAGGGAAGTGGTTGAGTCCTCATCCCTGGAGGTATTTAAAAGACATGTAGATGTGGTGCTTAGGGACATGGTTTATCGGTGGACTTGGCAGTGCTAGGTTAACGGTTGGACTTGATGATTTTAAAGGTCTTTTCCAACCTAAACAATTCTATGATTCTGTGATTCTATAAAGGAAATTATGGAAAGCCCTCTAAAATATCATCCATTCGGAACATCAGAGTCATTCATAACAGGGAGAAGGAAAATGATCCTATGTGATATTTTGATTCAAGAGTTTTAAAAGTGAAGACCAAAAAAGCCCACCCTTCTTTGTAATGGATATTAATTCTTAAAGCTTCAAGGTATGAACTAACCTTTAGTTAACAGAATCAGGAACCTTTCCTTGCAAGTGTGTTCCTTCATAGTTGCATCTTTTTTAGTAAATATTTTCTTCTGAATCATCTGGGTCTGTTATATGGTAAACTATTTACTGGATTAGATATGTGACTAATCTAATCCTAAATGGTGGCTCTAAGGATTTAATGAACTGCTCATCAGCCACTTTCATCTGGTAAAATACAGATGTCCCCATCCCATCCTACATAGGAAGTAAAAATCCCACACATTTAGCTTGCTAATTGTTCATTTATGAGCTCAATCTTCTGTTGTTTTCTCTCCAAATGAATGACTTACACATCAAAGATAACAGCAAAGCACAAAGATACTATTTTGGTAAGAAACTTTCCTCAGAAGTCTCAAATGAATTCTCAAGAGAGAAAATTTCTGAGAGGTTTACTCACCTAGCTTGCTGGAAAAATATATTTACCTTTGTCGCATTTCAATTTCCAGGGTTTATTTTTTACTTAGATTCCAACAGATAAAAGCAAGTTTTATTTTTGGAACTCACAGTGTGAAATTCAACCAAGTTTTGGTAACAGAAATTTCTCAATTGTGTTGAGATAAAGTTCATTTCTGAAAGCCGAATGAGCCCAGGGAATTCACAGCATGAACAGTAAGCAACTAACAAAGGAAAGTGTCTCTGTTTTCCAAGGCAGCCCTCCCCAGGTAAGACCTCCCACATCAGTAACAGTCACCTTTGGACCATGGCTTGCAGGAGACAAGGGAAGGTAATTAAAATCCATCATTGCAGTGTAATCAGGTGTGTGCCTACACTTAACCAGAGGAAAGAACTGCAAGGATGCAAGTCTGACAGCAGGTGCAGGAGAAGAAAATTGAAAAAAAAAAAAGATACTGAAAGGGTACAAGACAGAAGAAAAGTCAGTGTAGGAAATAGAATAAGAACAGAGAAAGGAAGCAAAGATAGACTGTACATAATGGAGATAAAAAGGTTAAAAGTTGCCAAATCTTTCTTGCTCTCTGTATAATTCTTCAAACCTCTCTAAAATACTTCTCTCTGCCTGATTCTAATCATCATAGTGCTGACAGTTCTTGTTTTCATCCATCTTCAGTACGTCAACAATATCCTCAAATAATGTCAGTCTTATCTCACACAACTGTAGCTGCTACACTAAAAGAGAATTGAGTATTGTTGCATTTTGATTAAGTAATTTTTACTTTACAGTGGCCCAGTTTTTCTCTGTAAGCATATGCAATAGATTATGAAACTATGTTAATTGCCTAAGTTAAATATAAAGTCAGGCCATCAGCTGTCAGGAAACAGTTGTTTAGGGATATCATAAGAAATATTCTTAAGTACTAATGGACATTAAAATAAAAATGAGCAAACTTTGTTTAGTTTCTGTTTGCTCACTCTAAAATACGAACTTAGAGTATTATTGCTTCTAGCTTGCTGTAAGTGTTTTTTCATATTATTGTATATAAAAATGAATTAGAGGAAAGCTTATTCCAATTTATTTACATTTATTCCTATTATGCAGCAAAACCAGAATCTGCATTTTTTACAATATTTAACGAATAAGAATTTCCCTAATATTGAAACTCTTGTTGTCCTTTACACCGCAAAACCAATCATTTTCTAAAATATGTACCTGAGGTGCATTTATCCTGACTAAATTTTACTTTGATTGGCTCTGTGCCTCTTCTTATTCTACTTCTCCACATGCAAGACACATCAGTTGAATAATGACCAGAGTGTTTTACCCCATACCAATCAATAAACTTTTTAGAATTGTCTTTCTAAAATTTTCCTGTGAAAGGCACTTTGCTTCATTAAAATGTTTGGCCAAACAAAACAGTTAACATTTCTTTTTAAGAAAGTGTCAGAATTAGTGTCTTATATCCTTATTCTGATAAGCTGAGGAAGTAATCTTATTTTCGTGCATGCTGAGTACTTATTAAATAGGAGTAGACAGAATCTGATGGTAGCTCAGCATGTTGGAGAACATTAAACGACTGGTTAGAAATCTTTACAGCCATTTAAGTTTACTTTTGCCATTCAGCTTTACCTAAGAAAAAAAAAAAATCACATGTGTCGTGGATGGAGGGAGAGTGCACTTCACTCGTTAGAGAGAAGTAAAAATATAGTTTATTGATACAGAATAGGGAGTTAACAAAGTTCAATGCGACAGTGTTTAACAAGATTCGATGGCGAGGTACACTTGATCATTTACTGCATAGAGGACAGGGTCAGACAAAACTGTCAGGGAGACCCTCCCGTTGAGTCATGAGGTTCAGAAAAGATCTCCTTGCTTTCTAAACTCCTTCTCAGAGAGGAGTCTAGGTGCGGCTAGATCCAGTCTTAGTCCCAGACTTGGTCAACAGTTTATGTCTAAAGGATTATATGTGCGCAATCAATCCTTTATATCACTTAGCTAAGATTTCAAAGTTTAGCATGCTATTAGTCACTTACCGAGGATCTGTTGTGGCAAGGAATCTCTCAACCTCGAGGAGTAACCTTGAGAGACGTCCCTGCTCAAGGGGAGATCCTGGTGTGCAGCCTGCTGCCGTGCAGGAGAGCTCAAAGGGCTCTTGGGCTGCTCACTATTTATGGTGGTTAAGATGATTGACCCATACTCATATTTGCATGCTGACCACAGATTTTAGTTTCTTCGGTGGGCACATTGCACAATAGCCCTAGGCTATTGTGTTGTTATCTGTCTCCTGAATGCACTTTGAGCCGATGCAGCCATTGTGACCAGGTGCATCCATTACAATTGCCACTGGTGGTTATCACCTAAGCAGGGTTGCAGAAGATAAAGGTCAGGGGTGGGGGAAGCACACTGTCACAACATAGGATACTGGACTAAGTAGAGAATAAATGGTCTTTTTTATGAGTTACATGTTTAACATTTATAACTGGGTAAATGTTTTTTGTCATTGACACAGTGATTGTAAAATGGATCCAGAATCGGTGTTTGTGTTTCATTCAAGGAATATTATCAACATGATAGCTATGTAATATTCGCTCTTAGGCCTGAAGATTTCTAGAGGTGTATTGTTTCATCATATAAAGTACCTGAATGGGTTATGGAACTCAAAGAGAACAGAGGCTGAATTTTGCTGCTGAGGTAAAATCAAAACTAGTTTATTTGAAAATTAGGAAATAGATAGCAATCCATCCTGCACCATTGGAGCATATAAAGTCAAGTAAGCGTAACCATATCCTAACTGTTGAATAACATATTCTTGGCTATGTAATGAAAAAGATCATGATTTTTCAAATACAATACTGAGTTTTGGGAAAAAAGGAGCCTTTTACTTAAGGTATAACAATTCAGCCTTAGTAGTCAGCCTTACATCCAATTGTTTTGATTCTTTTTATTTACTGGGTACAAAAAAAATCCCACAGCCTTCCCCACAGGAATCTGTGGCAGTGTATTTCCAAGTTTCATCATTGGTATACAACCTGGAACTTTGAAATTATTTTTGTTGTTCAGGAAACCATGTTATTCTGCAGAGAATAAGTGATAAGAAGTACAAATCACTATGTAGTACAGAAATTGTTCTGGCTGATTCCTGGAATTGTTAAATATCCAGGGCAGTTCTATTTTGAACATAAATATATAGAGATATTAAAGACATAATTTTTATGTTGGAAAATAATAAAAATCATAGCTTCTGTTCAGAATGTATCTGTCTCAATGACAGGAGAAAGGCTAAGCAATTTGTTTCATTAGCCCACTGGTCCTCCCCCATTTGATGCAATTCTTGTCTCTAGTTTCAGAGTTAAACTACTGTTAAAGTTGTGCTATATTTTGCAAGGACTCATTAGCTATCTAGGCTAAGAAGAGGGATGTACTGTAACTCGGACACTCATCTGGGATACAGAGTTGTTTTTTCTTGTAAAAATGGTCTATAATTTGTTTAACTTAAATAAATTAACTACTTTTGCAGCTGAAACTGTATATAAATTGCTATTCTATTGCAGGGCAGTGTCCTAGATCATTAAATTAAAAAAAATCGTGCACAAACCCCTAGACATCCCCCATGTCTTCTCTGCAGTTCAGCACCATTTTCAAGTATCCCTGAAACAGAAACAGTTTCAAGAAATGTTAAGAATTTCAATAGAAGGGCTCAAAAAGTTGCTACGTCATGGCCAAAGGTAAAAGGGATTACTGTCAGGAATTAAGTGTTCAGTTCTTAGAACAAGGCACCATTTTAGGAAGATGTCTGTGTTTGATATTTCCTGTCCATCAGTGAGCTCATTGTTGAGCTCAGGCATTTGCATTTCCTAGACCTCCTTATCTGTTGCTTAGGCAGCCCCTGTGAAGGGTGGTACAAGAGGTGCTGAATCCCACAAACATCAGGTCTAGTATTCCTCTTGTCCGGTCACTGAAGCTCACCCCAGTGCACCCTGCGACCTAGGGATCTCTGTCTATTAGAAATAATAGACCTAGATTTAGTAAGCTTTGGTAGACTATCGTAAGCATGAAGAGGATAATGTTTGTGCTGTGGAAAGTAATTGGACAGTAATTACAGATTAAGTAGAAGTAAGAAAATTAAGAAGATCAAAGCTATAAAATGGGGTGGAATTGGGCAAATTAAATACACAACATGTACATATGGACACTTACTATGTATTTTTTAATATTTTTCTTCTTGTTTGCCATTTCACTTTAGACTGTAAATCATCAAGCATGAAGGACTTTTATAGCACTTGGCTTCCCGTGTACTTATACAGACGTACTTTGTGTTTGCCTAGCTAAAGGCATGCAGTAAAAATGTAAAATAATGTAAATACTCCATAAAAAATACAAAAAACTGATTTTTTAAACTTTTTTTCTCCCAGTTTGGTGTGGTTTAGCCCCAGTTGGCAATTAAGTACCACACAGCTGCTCGCTCACCCTCCCCCTTCTGGTGGGATGGGGGAGAGAATTGGAAGAGCAAAAGAAAGAAAACTCGTGGGTTGAGATAAGAACAGTTTAATAATTGGAAGAAGAAGAACAACAACAACAACAAAATTGTAATGAGAAGGAAAACAACAAGAGAGGAACAAAACCCGGGGGAAAAAACAAAACAAGTGATACAACCGCTCACCACCCGCCGACGGATGCCCAGCCAGACCCCAAGCAGCGATCAATACCCCCTGGCAGCTCCCCCAGTTTGTATACTGAGCACGACGTCATATGGTGTGGAATAGCTCTTTGGCCAGTTTGGATCAACTATCTTGGCTGTGCCCCCTCCCAGCTTCTTGTGCACCTGGCAGGGCATGGGAAGCTGAAAAGTCCTGGACTAGTGTAAACATTACTTAGCAACAACTAAAACATCAGCGTGTTATCACTATTATTCCCATACTAAAATCCCAAACACAGCACTATACCAGCTACTAGGAAGAAAATTAACTCTATCCCAGCCAAAACCAGGACACAGTTCCTTGGAGGGTGTCAGACAGGTTTCTCTCTGGATATGGCAAGACGGAATTCATGGAAGAGTCTGAAAAATAAAAAGTTTTCTTATATATACACTTCTTTGCTTTTTCTGTAATGCTTATCAAATGGTAAATGTTGAACTAATACTTAGAAGCTAGACTCTCCCTTTCAGAAAACTTATATTTTTCTATTTTGCTACCTATTGCAGATACATATTTGACATAAAAGCCTGGAAAAGCAGTAATTGTAAGAAAGAGTTTGAATTGTAGTCATTCATTAATGAGGTTTGTGTTTAGTTTTTACTCATGGGGATTCCACAACGTAAGTATGTGGCACTGAGCGAAAAATTAAATGAGAAGACTTTTCAAGGAATCTGCATATTGTTTATTCCTGTTGGATGAAACAGTACTGGTGACAAACTTACCTTTTTTTTCCTGGGATTTTCCATTATTTTAGAGTCTAGGTATTGCTTTAAAACATATCAAGTAGAAAATTTAATCAGTATTATACACTGATTATTCCAAAAGCTTTATTTTTCATCAATAGACAGAAGATTCTCTTGTCACTGCTGTGGTTTGAACAGTGTTAGAATTTACTTAATGCAGGTATGACTATGCATGTGATTTACTCTGCCTCATGTAAATTCGCCTGCCTTGAACATTGCACTGCTGCAGTTTCAGGAGTGAAGCCTAAACTACACAGTTTAACTCTGTCTCTGATATCCATGCATTATTGCAATGACTTGTCACTGAAGAGTCACATTTTCCCATTTTTTTACTGTTAGCAAAATTTCAAATATAAAGAATAACAAAACAGCTTGGTGTGTTGTCTTTATAAAAGATTGGTTCTCATATGAATTTCTGCTGTAATAAAGAGATTCAGTCAATTATTCAAACCTTCAAAACAATACAGATCTCAATCTGACTAGTTTTACTCACAGGAGACTTAATAAAGCTATTTCTGTAAATAAAGTGGTCAAAATACATTTCCAGATAATCTGTTTGGGATTTCTGTCACATATGTTACCTTAACTTTTTTATATTTTACTTCAGCTTCTTTTAATATGGATAGTATGGACTTTAATCTGATGCTTCAGAAAGGCAAACAGGAAAAACTCAGGCTCAGGTTGTATAATTGTATTATTGTACATTAAGTACAAGTATGTACAAGTATATACACAAGTATATTACATTGTAGATATGTTAAAATGTAGAACTTGCTGAACTACCCTGAAATATACATTCACCATATTTGTTGTGCTGTTTGTTAGAAATGTTTTGATTAATAAACTAATAACAAAGTTAATTTGAAAGAAGATGGTAAGTTTGGTAAGATAACAAAAAATTTAATATTTGGCAATCAGTTCTGAATATAATTTAATTCTGATTGAAATGAATGTAGATAAAGTAACTGATTTTCATTAGGACTAGTTTAATTTCAATTTAATCTCATGATCAGGAAAAGAATTCAAGGTACAAGAAAAAGGCCTGAGGAAAGAGGGAGATGTAGGAAAATGAAAATCAAATAGCTAGGAGTGAAAAGACTTTAAATTCAAAGGAAGGGTTTGGTTATCTTCTCATTTATGTGACTTTATACCATGGTAACTATGCAAAGGCAACAGAGCATGCTTGTAAAAACTACAAGGATCAGAGCAGAATCAGAACCAGATGTTTTTATGAATATCAATTCTTAAATTGTCTCTCAGAACTATTTCATCTGTCAGACTAGAATGAAATTTTGCCTCTATTTATACCCTTTGAAACTAATTTATACCAGCAGCCTTCACCATTGTTTTCAATATCAAAGTGCTACTAGTGTCCTTTACTCGGGGAAGCATTACTGTCAGACATTCTCATTTAACTAATTTTGCAAAATTACATTTATTTACAAGATCTTCTTTTACATATTATGGATTCCACACATCATCAGGATTATTATTATTTTTTTAAAATTCACTTCTTAAGCAAAAGCTTAGCATACACTTATTCTAGGTAGATAGGTGTAGGAATATACAGACAGACGTTACGAGAAGAGAAGAGAAGAGAAGAGAAGAGAAGAGAAGAGAAGAGAAGAGAAGAGAAGAGAAGAGAAGAGAAGAGAAGAGAAGAGAAGAGAAGAGAAGAGAAGAGAAGAGAAGACTATTTCAGTTGGAAGGGACCTACAATGATCATCTAGTCCAACTGCCTGACCAATTCAGGGCTGAACAAATGTTAAAGCATGTGTCAGGGGCATTGTCCAAATGCCTCTTAAACACTGACAGGCTTGGGGCATCAACCACCTCTCTAGGAAGCCTGTTCCAGTGCTTGACCATCCTCTCTGTAAAGAAATGCCTCCTAATATCCAGTCTGAATCTCCTCTGATGCAGCTTTGAACTGTTCCCACGTGTCCTGTCACTGGATACCAGGGAGAAGAGACCAGCACCTCCCTCTCCACTTCCCCTCCTCAGGAAGCTGTAGAGAGCAATGAGGTCGCCCCTCAGCCTCCTTTTCTCCAAACTAGACAAACACAAAGTTCTAAGCAGCTCCTCATAGGACATGCCTTCCAGCCCTTTAACCAGCTTTGTTGCCCTCCTCTGGACGCATTCAAGGACCTTCACATCCTTCTTAAGTTGTGAGGCCCAGAATTGCACACAGTATTCAAAATGAGGCCGCACCAGCGCTCAGTATAGCTGAATAAATAGCTGCTTATGCATAAAAGATAGATTTACACTAACTTAAGCTTGCAAATATTCTTCATGTAGAAGCTTCAGTGATTTCCGGAAGAGCTGAAATGTTTTAAGAGAAGCTGCCTTCTGTGGGATACAACTGAAAATTCTCAATCACTGTTAAATGTTTCAGGAATGTTTTTATTTGTTTCTCTTTAACTGTAGATACAGAAATATGAGGGGGAAGTATCCTCCATTTTTCCAAATATCTTAATCTTCAATAAGGATTTTACTTGTTCCATTTTTTGTTACAAATAGAAGTATCTTAGTAGTATGATTTTAAGTGGTCAGTGAATACATAAGGTTCCCCACAAAATCTGCTTTATTCTGTATGCAGTTGGAACTGACTGTGGCTAATACTGTATTTCTACTTAGCCTCTAAGATGTACACTGAACTTGCTGAAGAGTTGGTGCTACCTGCTATCGATGGAGGAATACCTGAGAAGAACAACCAGGAGAAGAAAGCCAAGTATCTACCACGTAGAGCCCAGACACATCAAGCCTGAGATGGTCTTCCAGTGACCCCATTGACTAGTGGATGTAGACATGTGTTCTTAATCATGTCATTCTCCAGATAGTGCCAATTCAGGCAGAGAGATATCAAAATAAATAATATCCTCTGCAAACAACAGGTGAAAATGTCACTTGTCAGGAATGAGTCACTTCTGTTGCTCTGTACTGAAAGCCCGACAAGGTCAGTTAATGGCCTTTCAAAGATGCAAACCTGACTATCCATGAAGCTGTAACCTATGGCTCAGTCTTATAAGGCTCATCTGTCTGTGACCCAAGTCCCAGTTTTATGAAGAACAATTGTGTCATTGTGAAGGAGCAATTAAGGCTCACACTTCTTTACCTGATGATGGACAACCATCGGACAGTAGAGTTTATCATGTGAGTGAGCATATTAATTCTTAGCTTGTTAGTCTGGCTGCTCCCAATCATTTATCATACCTGCTAGGTAATAAATAATTGTGTGCTCATGAATTGTATACAGAGAAAGCATTACAACACTGTTCATCATCCACCAAAAACTGACTACTTCTGGTCTCAATATTCATTGAAAAATTGGTTTGTATTGCACAATTTTGTCTCAGGGTCATTGAAACAGACATCAGTTTCCATACTGTCACATGCACTTTTCACCTGTACCTTATATGTCCCACAAATCCCCCTGAATTGTGCTTATGTGTGTGGGAAAGAAGGATTCATCTCACATAACTTCAGTCATAAAAGTCAGTGTTTTAAACTAGCCACCCTAGGTTACTTTTATAATAATAGGGGGAAAAAAGACTGTCTCAAAGGGTAAATCAACTCATTATAAAGCACACTTCTGAAAAAGGTTTGTATGATTTACTGCCTGGAGAAGTCTCCTCCACTGATTAAAAAACAACACTAGAAGACAAGATTAGAAGTAAAGGATTAGAAGTCTAAATGACAGCCATCTAATGTGAGACGAGATGAGTAATACCTTGGGAGCACTAGACATGTGGATGAATCACAGAATCGGGATGTTTGGCATCAGGCGTGAAGTCTAACCTAAGCTACTCTGACAGCATAAATGCTGTCCTTGTCCTTCAATGGCAGTGGGAGAGCACAAGAGCATTTGACTATTGGTGGGAATACTGTTAGAGCATGAAAAACTTCAGCTATAGGTTCCTCAAAACAGGGACTTTAATTATGATCTCAAAGTTCTCAGCACCTTATGCTCTAATAAATTATTCTGTAATAAATAAAATCGCAGATAAATAGACGTGTATATATAACATCCCTCTTTCAAAAACTCATGCACACAGAGCTAAATGTAATGAAAATTACAGTTCTTGCTTCCTCTTAGTTTTAGTAAAATTAAACAATAGTTCACCAGGAGTCCCTAATTATATAAATTATAACACAATATGTCTTTAGAAAACAGTGTATCATATACTTAGTCCACACTTCTATGGCAGCTATCAAATATAATTTAATAGCTTTTCTAAATGAAGAAAAAAAATTTAAATTCTAATGAAGTTGCCTGATTTTTATTTTCTAAACAGTCAGAGTTGCAGCCCATAAAAAGGAGTTACTATAAGAAGAAAGTAATTATCAAAATTATTATAGGATCATTGAGAAGTATAACAGACTGTTTAAAGGGATGTTATTGAATTCTTTCACTTCAGCTGCTCCTTGGAAAAATATAACAGACATACTACCATTATATGTTAAATCTTCAGTTAGAAACTTTTTTAAATATTTACAATATTTATATGATTGTATCAGGCTTTTTATTTTCTCTTTCTTTTTCTGTAAATATGAAGCTAGCTGATTGAGAAGAAAATATTTTTCACATAAAATGAAAAGTATATTATTTTAATTTATTCTATATTTTTCAAAAGTTTAGATTATAGTTCAACTCTGTTGTGGTTTAACCCCAGCCAGCAGTTAAGCCTCTAAGCCCCACACAGCTGCTCACTCACTGCCGCCACAACAGGAGGGGGAAGAGAATCAGAAGGGTAGAAGTGAGAAAACTCGTGGGTTCAGACAAAGACAGTTTAACAGGTAAAGCAAAAGCTGTATGCTAAAACAAAGCAAAATAAGGAATTTATTCACTACTTCCCATTGGCAGGCAGGTGTTCAGCCATCTCCAGGAAAGCAGGACTCCATTACGCGTAATGGTTACTTGGGAAGACAAATGCCATCACTCTGAACGTCCCCCTGTTCCTCCTTCTTCCCCCAGCTTTTATTGCTGAGCATGACGTCATATGGTATGGAATAGCCCTTTGGTCAGTTGGGGTCAGCTGTCCCAGCTGTGTCCCCTCCCAGTTTCTTGTGCACCCGCAGCCTATTCACTGGTGGGGTGGTGTGAGAAGCAGAAAAGTCTTTGGCTCTGTGTAAGCACTGCTCAGCAGTAACTAAAATATCCCTGTGTTATCAATACTGTTTTGATCACCAATATAAAACATAGCACCATATGAGCTCCTATGAAGAAAATTAACTCTATCCCAGCCAAAACAAGCACAAACTCCTGTATGTAAAGAATGCTCAGTTAAACTTAAGATTTATATTTAAGATTTATTTAAACTTAATTTTCACAAATTATTTTGTCATTAGACAGCTTTTGTCTTGAAATACTGGTACACTCTAGGATTAGTAAATATTCTAAAAATTATTAAAAAAAAATCTATTTATGTTTTGACAACTGATATCCTATGATAAAGTAAAAAAACCCAAAAATATGTTTTTCATGTAACTTTATATAAAAAAAAAAAGGAACTATTCTAAAGCACTAGCTTTATAGAAAAGGTTGTGTTTTGTTGTTTTTTTTGGTTTGGTTTGATTTATTTTGGCTTTCCAGCATCCTGTTCAGAACTTATTTTGAGCTCAGTGATGTTCTCAGCAGCAATGGTTTGGATATCTATCTAGGGTGCAGAATTACCTTCTTCCTCTGAGCCCACTTGGTAATATGCTGTTGAATTTCTGACTAGAGCCGTGCCTTTTGAGATACGGTAATGAAATTGCTTACTCCCTGGTATTTCTTCCCCTGTGCAGGTTTAGGCTGTAATAATGAAAACATGATTCGGGCAAGCAGAAGACAGTAGAACACATAAGTATTATTTTCAGGAGTTTTGCATACATATTGAAGTATTTATTTTCTCAGAACATACTATTCATATAAAATGATGACACCAAATATACCACTCAGCTTGCCAATATTTGTCTTTATCTGCTAAATGCTTTCTAGTTTTCTGGTTTTAATCTAAAAATGTAATCAAACAGAAATTAAAGGTTGCCTGCCCCATACTTCCAGCCATCTCTTACATCTATTTTGTTAATAAAATAATTCCACTAGTAATCCCAGAGATTTTTCTTTTCATCGTACTATAAAGGTTCAAAAGCACTCACGATGCCAAAGATCTTAAGATCCATTAGCAGCTATCTTCTAAAATGGTCTGAAACCTTCCTACAGAGAATGAAATGATGGGAGCAAATGGAAGATCAAGGGTAGTCTTGCAGATATTCCAGGTATCTTGAGAAATCTGGAAGCAGAAGGACACTGCTGGCTGTTGAGATGTCTGTAGTAACAAGGCCACTTCCAGCAGAGATCTTGCCTACAACTGCTTCAGAGTAAAAAATTATGGAGAAAATACACTGTATGACTTAGGGAGCAAAGTTGAGCCCTGAAAATTAACTGGATGTCATAATATTTTTCATTTCATATTAGTACATGCCTCCTTGTGCATGTAGATTATTGTGGGGATACTTGCATGGCCCTTCTTTGGTGAAAGATCTTATATAGCTGCAGCTGTTAAGATGGGAATATCAGTGTAGCCAGTGTGTGGGGTTGGGACACCCAAAACTATCTAAGGAGGCATTTGACCAGAAAAGATCATGTTAAAGAGGATGACCCCCATCAACTGGATTAAAGAGTAACCAGGGAATTACAAAGGGATTTTTAAAACCTAAGAAAGCACAAGATTGAAAAGTACAGAAGCAGCATGGAGTTTTGTACCAGAGGGGTGACTGAGCAGGTAACAGAGCATCATCCCCATGGTGGCCACAAACCCCTTCTGAGGTCAAGTGGAGCAGATTTGTGTGTGTGTGCATCTGTGTGTGTGTGCACATCTGTGTGTGTAACCCACTCGGCCTTTGAGGGAGGTGTGCCTGTAACTCAGAGGCACTTCTGAGGATTAGTTATAGAGGGGTGTTTAGACTTTTCTTGTCATATAAATTAGCATTTTGTAAATGTCTAGTACTGTGGTTTATTTGTTGTACTGCTGATATTGATCTGCAGTGTACAGGTCACTGACTGCCAGTTAATTATGTGTCTTTGATAAATTAGTAAACCACTTTAATCTATTTCAATCCATTTCAAATTAAAATCTTCTTGTTTAGCTACTTCTGGTAAGAATACAGACTAGAGCACTGAACTGATCAAGTTTGACTGCTGTATTCATTATTGGCAAACAGTCAATGACACAAAATATGTATAATCACTCTACATTACTTGAAAGGATCAGCCACGAAAATGGATGAAGTTCAGGTGGAAATTACTTAGCTGTTATTATTTTACTGAAAGAATTATAATCTGGAATTTTGGTTTCCTCTCTGGCATGCTGAAGAATCTGTTCAATGCTATAGTGAAAAGCTAAGGATTCCATCAGCTGAAGCCCAATTTTGTAAAGTGAAATATTTTTCAAAGTAGTTCTGAATACAAATATCAGTTTTCTTATTTTCTAGCACCTTTTGGCTTTATTATGAATTTGAATTAATAAGTAATAATACA
Organism: Ciconia boyciana; assembly: GCF_034638445.1. Taxonomy (NCBI): domain Eukaryota; kingdom Metazoa; phylum Chordata; class Aves; order Ciconiiformes; family Ciconiidae; genus Ciconia; species Ciconia boyciana. The sequence continues at coordinate 48,649,502 of NC_132936.1, forward strand.
TATGTTCCCAGGTATTTGATCACCTCAAGTTCTCAGATGTTCTTTGAGTTAAATGTAACAGCAGTCAGTTTTTTCTAGAACAATTTTACAGATACGTATGTGTCACACCTGCCACTTCTGTATAAAAACAACTTTGGAATATTTTTGGTTTAAATTTGTTGAAAGGTTGATCATAAGATCAAAATGTATGTAGCTTAGGATACTTATTTTGCTTCACAAACAGTGCAGTTCCTGTCTGGGTATAGGCTATAAATACTTTAACATTTACAATTCATTAACATGCTTCTGCAATGATTCTCTCTTCCTGTAGGACCTATATATTTCTATGCACTGGATCACATATTCTGTTGGTTAGATTAAAGAAAAAAGTGATACTAAATTTACCATACATACTTAAAACTAATAAGGACTTTGAATTTGGCCTATTTAATATATGTTGCACAAACAGGAATTTATCACCATTTTAATTTTTAATACTGTGCTTTGGGGATTATGTTTGGTTTGTTGGGTTTTTTTTAAGTACAGTTTATGTCTCTGGTAACTTAGTTCAAGTCTAACTACTATTTGTTACCTTTATTTCTCAACAGAGGAACCCCTATTCAAAACATTAATAAAGCTCCTTTACTTATCATTGCTTATCAAGAATTGTGCATCTTACAGGTTAAAGCTTAGGGCATGGCAATGTTGACAAATGCCTCCTTATAATACTCACTAGTTTATGAAGTGTATTTTTTCCCTCTTTTTCTCTTGGTAGCAGTGTGCATTAGTAAGAAATAACCTCTCAGTTACAAAAATGTCTTAGTTTTGTTTTATCCAGACATAGTTTTCAAAATGTCCACCTATTGGATCTTTAAAATAATATCTATTACTTCTCCTTTAACTGAAGTTAAACTAACAAAACTGTAATTTAGCCTGTCCTTAGACTTTTATTTAAATAATGATGTTACACTGGCCACCTTCCTGTCTTTCAGGATGTTGCATGTAATAAATGAGCATGCTAAAGTGCCATTAAAAGTCCGCTCAATATTCTAGTCGGAAGTCTCATTTGTGCTATCTATCTAGTCATATTACCACACAAAACATCATACAGTGTTACATTTACTTTAACAGTTCCTGTTTTGATATCTGAAGTCTGCTATTTTATTTTCCTATCAAGCACCCCCCCAAAGAAAATGATCCCTCCCCCCTAGTGTTACAGACCTGCTCAAACTGCAGAGAGCTTACAGAATGACGCTCAAGAACTCTTCAATCAGAATTCAGTTTAGTTTCATAGCACATGTGCCATCTACGGCAATAACTCCTACCCAGTGTTTCTCAGTGATCTGATACACTCCTGCAAGGCATAACACAAGCAGACCCATTAGATACAAAGCAATAACTCCTCATGTGACATTTAACAAAAATTGTTTATAGTAGAATCTTGAAACATATGCCTTATCCTCATCCAAATCAATCAATATTTTTTTAATAGTCCAGAAAATAGACTGTATGAACTGAAGATATACAGGTGGGCTAGAATCAGTTTATTCCCTGATTATGATGGTTATCAGCAGGTATAACATCAGTCATACTTGCTACTACATGCACCATTATGACACCACTTATTTTAAGAAAATAAAATAATCAAGAACATAACCACTACACATTAAGTAATACAAGACTAATCTGTCCTACTTTATTTCTACTATTTTATTTTAAAGTTTCCTGTCACAGGTGTTTAAGCATTGGTATAAAGGTAACATGGAGCTTTTGTTATTAACAAAGAACAGAACAAACTTGATGCAGAGGCAGCAATGGACATGAGAGGAGCAACGAGCACACAGTACCTTGTTTTTTCACTTTCTCACCTACTGCTCCATAGCTGTTCTCACAGGAAAGCTCTGGACACATCGAGGTTGTTAAACTTAACACTTCCAGGGCCTGTTTTCTAACCCCAAACGTAGCTGGCACAGGCTGACTGTGGCTATACTTTTAAAGTGCTTTAGCATCCATGACAGCGTCCACATGAAAACTATTGGTATGGAAGGATGCCTGCCCCATGTCTGGCTCCCGCACTCTGCTTGGAAGAATGGTAGTTGTCCTGGCCCAAAGCTGTGCTGGGGATCATTCTGACATTTAAAATATACACTTTTTTTTGAATTCCAGTAACCTTGCCTGTGACCTGACATTATTTAATTTACTAACATATGTATAGCCAAGATCCTTGAGAGTATGCTGTTGTTTTCCAGCTCCATAGAAACTGAAGATTAAAACACAATGTTACACAGGATTTGGTTACTCCTATCGGTGCTCCTCAGATGTCTCCAGCCAGGGGCATGCTCTCCCTCCTTTCACTGCTGGCAGAGTTCCTTCATAGTGCTGTGGTTTTTGCCATTGCACAGCTTGAACAGAGAGGGAACTCTGTTCCTGCCCCAGCCTCTGGGAATGCATCCCACCTCCCCTACTTTTCTCATTGTTCACAACTCCATTTCAGTGTGCAAATCTCTGTTAAAGAACAGTCCTTGTTCTGAGATGCCTGTAAAGTTATAAGAGAAAAAAATATGCACTTATTTGTAAGGTTATAATTTTAGAATTTGCAAGTTCACGATAGTTAGTAGTGAAATTCAGGGAAGTCACAAGTTTGGCTTAGGTGGCGATCCTTTTTGATCAATGTTATTGTTTTAAAATACCAGTAATCTCTGCTAATGTCCCCTGCTGTTTTCCATTCATCATTTCGCATTATCCTTTTAGTATACAATCTAATCAATTATCTATACTGTTTTATTGTTCTATAGGAGAGAGACAGATCTATATAATAAAAAAAAAATTATGCTTAATGCGATTATAAAGAGAGGATAAATTTTATTCTAAGTTACACTTTCCAAAACTCAGTTCAAAGTTGGATTGATCAATACCAAAACATAACTGGCAAGTTGTAAACATCTGTCCGCAAACCAGGAACATTCTCTTTGCATCATTAAGGGAATATATGAATGGAGTTCTCCTTTGAATTCTTATTTCAAGTTTCTGATTAACTGGAGAATTTTAAAATCAGGGTTAGAACTAAAACTGTCATGTATGGCTGAGGCAGTGTTTATGCAGTAACTTATGATTTCAAATGCCTTTTACTTCTAAAAACCTACTCATTGCCTGTTACATTGGTATACTTTGGACCTGAGAATTGTCTGACTTCCTTTTTATTGGACAGTGGAGAACACAAAAAAAAAATTCACTACTTTCTTAGTATAGATGATGTTAATGACCTCTGAAGATGATGACCAACTCCTAGTTTACCAATAAATGAGGTCCAAGGTGAATAATCAATCAAAGGGAAAGAGATGGGATAGGGAAAGGACTTACAAAATTGTTCACTTATTAGTTTGTTTCAGTGCCTTCTGATTTAGTTTTGGACTCTGGAAGAGCAATTCTCTGTTAGAAATGTGTTCAGTTAATTAGGCACTGAGTGTTATTATTCAAAAATACAGTTGAAATACAATACATGTTAAGACAATGTATAATTATTTTCTTTCTTAAGCCAGTGCAGGGACATCTTTCTATAACTTTATCTGTGTGTTATTCCCTTTCCAGATCTAAAGCGTTACCAAAATTTTAAAAACAGCAAGAGGAAGTGAAAAAAAAGAAGTCCTTATAAAAAAGAAGAATTAGATATGACTATCTAATGAACAATCTGATTTTAGTATTTCTTTCTGTAGAGTTTTAACTGATGTATCTACCAGACTGACTGTAAAGACCAAACATATCCAATTCCCAGCACCAGTAGTGAATCCTAGCTTACACTATCATCAATAACAACATAGATAATCAAATTACTTCAGCTGATGATTAGCGAATCCTGTGAGCAGTCAATGTTAGCAGTCACATATCACTGAAGTTATGAAGTTGTACAGTACAGACTTTCCATTTAAATACAATATTTAAGAAGACATGTCTCAAAAGAACATTATCATTGTCAATTTTTTTGAACAATAAGACCTATCATATGAAGAGAAAACATAAATCCCACAGCAATCAGAAACATTTTCTGTAGCATAGGTTTTTAACAATTCTCTAGTATTTGTATGTACAGCTAAGATTTTGGGATATTGCTGCTGGATTTTTTTTCTAAGAGCCAAGCTAATAAGCCTGCATGGCACTGCATGGTGTTTAAAAAAGAAACCACCTCTTCTGGAGCTAACATGGAAATATCTAACATAAAGGTAATTGTATGGTTGATCTTCTCTGGCCATGGACATGATGAACCTTCAGGTTCACTTCTTTCTCAAAAATCATTTTTTCTTTGTGGTCAAGCTGCTTCACTAGGCAACTTAGTGCTGCTCTGTATATGCTGGATGAGAGACTTGCCCTGATGTTTGTGCTTGAAGAAAATGAAACTTGCAACTCCATGGAGTCCTCTTGATCTTCCTTCTTAAATGGTAAGAGATTTTTTTAGTTTTAGAAGCCAGTGTTCTCTGAAAAAATAAGCCAACCAAACTTTAATCCTCAAAGTGTTAAGAGCCTTTTAGATGGACAAGAATTTTAAAAATTTCAGGCTCTTAACAGGACTCAAGTGCATTCAGTTAACCAAAGAAATAATAAAAAATAATGCTAGATTTAAATGAAATAGTTAGAGACCTGTTGGGTTTAGGAGAATATGCCTTCAAACTCAATTTCAAGAAGCGTAGAAGCTTCTTCAAACAAAAATGATATTATATTCTTAGTTTACTGTTGTCAACATATACTCCATTAAAGTAACATTTTCTTAGCATACCATGGAAAACATGCATTGTGAAAATTGTGTAGTAAATTTATAAAACCAGTTGATTGGAACAGTTTTCCACAAAATTACTGCAAAGACTTGTAATTTTCTAGATTTAAGCTGCTGAAATCAATTTGTAGCTTGTGCAAAACCATCTGTATTACAATACAAAAAGTGAGATTTATAATAATAAAGTGGCACTATTCAAACAAATAAAGCTGAATGTTGCAATAATGTTCAATTAATGATAATATACATTTGTCCATAGTACTAAGAATTCTCTGTTAAGGCCTGAATTGTGTATGAAAACCCAGTTTTTAAGTTAAAAGCCTAAGAAGGACTGGAAGCATTAAGGGCAGCAAATCTACTACTGTTGCTCTTTACAGTTTCAGGGATGCCTATTAAACTAGATGTACAGTTTAAAACATTCTGTAATCTTATCATTGTCTGAATCTTGCACAGATAACTGCCAGCTATCATTCAGCATATGGGATTACTATGGCAGTCCATATGCTTTGTAACAGTTGGTGTTCAAATGAAAATTTGCAAAGTCAAATAAGAAGGTGGCCCAGGCAACAAAGCCTAATTACTAGCAGCTACAACAAGCTGCCGGCTCCAACTCAAAATATTTTCCTGTCAGTTTGTTTTTTTAAACTGAATTGTATTAACCTGTTTTACAGCTCCAAAAATATACTGACGACATGGACCTGTATTTGTACAATAAACTTAAGACCCAATAAGCTTGACTTGGTATGCTACAGATGATTTTGAAGGAGGATAATTATTCTGTTTTGTTTATCTGAGTCATGTATCTGTAGTACAGGCTTGTCAATATGCCTTCATGTGATCAAAAATATTACAGTACTGGAGAAACATTTGTCCAATTCTAAACTCAAAGCTTGCTGATGTTTCATGCTACAACATGCTTCAAGCACAAAAGGTCTGATTCATTTATCTCAAGTAGCTCTTTCAGTTTCAGCCTTTTTTCTGACATTTTTCTTCTTCTATTTGCCGTATGTTTCTAAAATGCTGCCCTGGAATCCTTCTGACAGACTTTCTTGCTCATTTAAAGCTATGTACCTTACTCTTTAGACTTGAATCACTGCTAAACTTTTGATGTGGATCTCTTGATCATTCCAACTTCCTGCACTTAGGTTTGCATCATACAGTCTTCTCTGGAGACATCTACCCTCAAAATTTAGTGTGCAGGATGGTTTTTTTGTGGTTTGGGGTTTTTTTGGTTGGTTTTGGGGGGGTTTTTTGGTTGGTTTGGTTTTTGGTTTGGGGTTTTTTTTGGGGGAGGGTTTTGTTTGGTTTTTTTTACTGGAAGTTTGCCTTGCATTTTAGTCCCTTACAGTGTGTCCTAGAGCGCACCTCTAATGTGTTCAAAGCAGTTTGCTTCCTGGTGGAAGTAAAATTTAAGAAGTGATGCAAAAGCATCATATAGAGTAATGTAATGTGGACGCATTAGCTCTGTCCTCCAGTTAGCTCTCTGTGCATGTGCCTAAGAAGGCAACTTCTGTGAACTTGATTTCAACAGACACAATGTGAAGTACAGTCCTAGAACTGTAATAAATTACAATAAAGGGAGCTTCAGTTTATCTATGTTTGCACTGCAGCAGTCAGTAATGTAGAATTTCACTCCAAACATCCAAATTGGATTCCCTTCAGCACAAGCCAACCTGGAAGATGGTCTCCAAAAGTACTCCAACAGCTAACGGGTGTCTGACCAGGCAAGACCCCAAAATAAAATCCTCTCAGTGAATTCAGGCATACTCAACTGTTTCACCCTACAGATCTGCTCCTATTGTACTTTTCTGTTTGTTAAGACAAATATAATTCTATTCTCTGAGACCTCCACCTAAACCATTGGCACTTTAGAGCCCAAATGAATCCCTGCTATCTCAGTCAGCAAACGGAGTTCTCTAATTCAGTAGTTATTCTCAGTTTCCTTTACAATTGATAAAGAGAGGATGATTCAGGTGCTTGTCTCTTCTGAGAGTAAAGGGAGCTTTAGTTAAACATGTTCTCAAATAATCCACTTTGGTTAGATGCCTAAAGTAAGCTGGAATGAACCCAAGCTAATTAAGGGTTATTTGGGTACAATACGGTAGACAAACAAAAAACACAGTTTAAAGGAAGGATTTTTCTTTAGCTGGAGAAACTCTCATATAATTGAAGGCAGGCTTAAAAAGAGGTTTGAAAGTATTGCAAAATTGTCAAAGTCCCTCTTCTGAGTCCCTTTTATGTACTACCATTACTTTTACCTTTAATGATAATAGGTTTTCTATACATGACAGTTTCTAACCTTGTGTAAAGGCCCTCCACCATGTGAGTAGTCTAAGACTCTCTGGCTCTTGAGTGGAAACAAAATAAACAACAAAAAGCTCAAAGCAAACAAGCAAAGAAACAAAAAAAGTTTCAAGTAGTTGAACCCATAATCAGAAGACAATGAAGGTAGCTAATCCAGCCTGCAGCACTGACAACTTCTAATCAACATTTCTTCCATGAGGTGTCAGGTACTTTCTTAGATACAGTAACTATCAGTAATGCATCATAAGACATTGCTCTCAGGCAAGCATACATATACCCAGGATAAAAATGGGCTCAGGAATTCAAAACCTAACATAGACGTAGCCTATTGCCACACTTCTATACATCAATAAATCAATCCATTACTATTTCAAATAAACTTTGCTTTCCTTGCTACCAAAAATGAACATTTTCACCAGCAGTTCTACTAGAATTGGAATGAGGTCACTAATCCCTAAAAAGGATCAAGTTCTACAGCTAGAAGAAAAAGAATTACAATAATTGGAAACTGGTGTGTATGCATGGCACAATCATAGGGTAGTATTTTTGTTTTTAACTACAAATCCAGCATTTATTAGTACGAATCTTCCAGGAGTCTTCCAAGGAATATCTGTGAGTTTTGTTTTCTAACATATAGGATTAGGATCCTGGTAATATCTTTAGATGAAAGAACCAAAATAACATAGATATAAATTATATTGGTTCACCTCAGATTCATTGATCCAGAGAAGTGATTAGCAAAGTTTATCAAACAGCCTATGAGCTGAGCTTACAGTATTAGGCTCTAACTTGAAGAATATAGCAACCGTACTTATGGTTTAAAATATGAAAACACATAATCTACCAGTATCTGGAATTTCTGCACTTGAAATGGGGAAAAAAATTCCATAGTAATTCTTTTTAAGCAAATATCTCAAACTTCATATGTGACAGACCAGTGGTGGTAGAAGAATGTGGCCTAGGGATATGTAAATAACTCCACATCTCATTTTTCAGTAAGCCTGATGCAGATTTCAGGGTATATGACAGTACCAGGCAGTTGGAGTAGTGTCAGCTGTTTTCTGGCAAAAATAAAATGTGGCAACATATATCTTTTCTCTGTGATTGCTCTGTTGGAATTCAAATATGTCAACGTGCAGAGGTAGAAGAAGATACAGCTTTGAACACTACCAAAGTATTTTGTTTTTTTCTCATATGTTCTCCAAAGAAGCATGGAAGCAACAACAGGAAAAAACTGTTTCATTCTCTCATGCTTAGTTGGGGAATATAAATGCTGATACTGTAGCCCACATGTTTGAAAAAGATCTCCATTTTTGTCTCATACCAAGGATAGCACTGGGTATTTGCTGTTGTTTGTTTAAAGACCAGAATCTAAGTCTTTGTGCAAAAGCATCCCTATTAGTTTATTTTTCCATTCATTTCTTTGTAATAAACAGCATCCAAGTGGATTCCAACGTAATGGGAATTTTACATTTGATAATGTAAAAATTAAAAAATATGTATATTTTTAAAAAATTAATACAATGAGAGAGACAATACCTCAGCAGTGATCTGGCTATATATGGAGTTAGGTAATATTTCCAGGTGCCTGCATAAAAAGTGGTAATACACCATTATTCTATTTGTTTTAAGGTGTTACTAGAGATCTGTTACATCATCTAAAATATGAAGCAGAAAAGTCTTACATTTCTGACTACAGACAGTGAATAAAACTTATTGTTAAACTTTGGCACTGCTCTGCAGTGAGGTTTCTATCTGATGAAAAAGAGACTAGTGTTTCTGTTTTCTGATGCACACACTATTGAACCTGAACTTCATTAAGACATTTATGTTAAAATATTAACTTACAAATTTTTCACATGATTTTTTTAAAGACTGTTTGTATTTCTTATGAAAATATAATTTCTAGATGAATACTCAGTCTTTCAATTTCTTTAGCTATGCTTTACCATCTCAGTTTTCTCTATTCTCCTTTCATGAGCATAACTAGCCTTTGAACAGATAACTAGTGAAAATTTTGCTTACTTCTCCCCCCCAAAAAAGACATAAAAAGCTCTACTCATTTTTCCTAATCTATTCCAGTTGTCTGAGACACCTTCTCACTCCTGACATTTATCCTGTCAACAGTTGCAATTATATCAATAAATAATAGATATTTATTGTTTAACTGTCTCATCTCTAACCATTGCATGTTATACAAGTTTGCAAGCCAGATTACTTCTGCTTCATACTGCACATCTGAAGTCCAAACTCAAGTCCTAGCCAGATTTAAATGCACCAAATCCATCTTTGGCTTCAGAGGATGTTATAATTTCATCTCTCTCCACCAGTCTGCCCTCGATTGTTTCAAACAAATTCACCATTAGAATTTCACTGAAGTTGAATAAAACTTAAATGTCTTTTATCATATCTAAGAGGTTCAATCACAACACACCAGCATTTGTTCTTTTCCAGCTTAATCTATTGCCTATGACCAAGCTACTGTATTCCCTAAGATAATTTGCATATTTGCCACTGGCTCCCTGTCGTTCCTCTTCTGTGGTGATGAACTACATAAGACTGCCTTATCAGAAGATGAGGAAAAAAAAAAAAAATCACATCTGAATTAATCTTTATCTCCATGAGATTTTCATTGTATATGAATAAATTTGTACTTAATGTAAGTTTATAAATCTTTTTATTGTGTGATGAACATCTGATTTCAGATTTTTTGAGATTAAATAGCATGAGGATAATGAATTCTCATACTTCAGGGCATAAACTCAACTAAATGTGATTAGGAAGAAGCAAATTCTCCTAGTAGCCCTTCACTGTTGATTTACAAGGCACATAATTTAGGTGAGTTTTGTTTTCCTTCACAGTAACAGCTTGTTTTATTATCAAAGAGACCTGAACCTAGTGAGAGCTCTACATATTTATGGGAAGATACAGGCTCCTGAAATTATTTATCGTGCAGAGAAAAAGGAAAAGGAAATGGAGGATGTCAGAATGGAATAAGAGAATCAGGTGGTCATACTGGAACTTAGTAAGTGTCTTGGGATGAAAGCTGATGCTAAAACAGGGTTGCTAGACCTATCACGGGTCTGGAATTTCAACTTCTTAAATATTAAATAATTTCAGTGTGAAACTATACTACGACTTTTGGAAAAAATGAAAATAAACCCTCTATATATATATCAGAAAAGACCAACAAAATTTTTGTTTAAGGAAGTTTGAGATGGTTTTCTATACGCCTTTATTGCTGTAACGCATCCTGGAAACAGGCTCATGGTCCTCATTTTCAGGAAGCAGCAAGAGTGGTTTACTCCTGTAGGGAAGGCAAGCCAGGAGCCAAGATCAAGCTTGTGACAGCAAGGCAAAAAAAGGCATTAGCCTCACTAGCAAAAGGTGCAGTCCCACAGTATCCAAGCAGGAAGAGCTGAGCAGGTCCAAGGTCAAACCAAGAAGACAAGTGAGCAAAACAAGGTCAGGACCACCAAAGTCCAAAGCCAGGAACAGGCATACCCGCAATGTGGCTCAAGCCAGGACCAAGATCCAGGGCCCAAGCTTCAGTGCAGCTCCTGAACCAAGGAATAGAAGCCCCAGGAAGGCTGCTTTTCACAATTTGTTGTTTTTAGAAAAGACTCATGTAAGCTTGCCAAGCTGCACTGTATCAGGGATGATCTTGAGCACAAGCAGCTTGTGTTCAAGCTCCGCCCTGATACAGTACAGTTTGTGTACCCAGGCACCTGATATTCATTCACATCTCATTTCTCCTCACAGTTTTCAGTCCTAGAATGGATAAAGCAGATAACCCTACAGTTTAGAGGAGATCAAATAGTAAGTACTAGTGAAAGAAATCCTTAAGAAATGGCCAGAAAAAGAGAGGACCAAGGAAGACAGTCACAAAATGAGCAGAATTATGGATAGTACAAGGGAAGATAAGGATAGCTTAAAAGAAGGTCCTTACAAACCTAGATTATATAAATTGAAGATGGTATTATTCTACATAAAGTGGAATACAGAACTGCTGTCAAGCAGGGATGTGTGTAGCCCCATGTCCATACATGTTCAACACTTGTCTGTGATATACAATTGTGGGCTCTGATATACAATTACAAGGGTGGCACACAGGCTAAGGGAATAATACCCTTGTATATATCAAAGGATTGTAATGGGAAGGTGGTAGTTAATGAGGACATACTGGAAAGTGTATCACCTGAGCATGACATAAGTTGTATAGAATAAGGGGTGGAAATTGTACTGTTTCTGTCCAGGATGGAGTTAATTTTCTTCATAGCAGCCTGTATGGTACTGTGGTTTGGATTTGTGACTAAAACAATGTTGATAACACACCAGTGTTTTAGTAATTGCTGAATGATGTTAGCATTGCCTCAAGGCCTTGTTTTTCCCCACTCTGCCGCTCCCAGCAAGTGGGCTGGGGTGTGCAAGAAGTTGGGAGGAGAGACAAACAGGACAAGAGGATATTCCATACCATACAATGTCATGTTCAATAATAAAAGTTCAGGGAGAGGAGGAGGAAGAGGGAAAGTTCATGGTTATGGCGTTTGTCTTTCTAAGTAACTGATATGCATGACGAAGCCCTGTTTCCCTGGAAATGACTAAATATCTGCCTGTAGATGGAAAGTAGTAAATGAACTCCTTATTTTGCTCTGCTTGCACATGCTGCTTTGCTTCACTTAATTATCTTTATCCTGACCCACAAGTTTTCTTGCTTTTACTCTTCCAATTCGCTTCCCCATCATGCTGGGGGTGGGAGGTGAGCAAGCAGCTGGGTTGGGGCTTAGCTGCTGGCCAGGGTCAACCCACCACAGCACTAGAAATAGCCTTAGACATCAGATGCTGATAAGCCTGCAGCAGCCCAGTTTTAAATTTCTGATACCCCTGCATTTAATGAAAGAGATTAATAGACTGTTTACAACAGTTACAAAGTATAGTGTGCAATGCTTGCATGCATACTATTCATCATGTCAACCATTCTACCTTAATGTCTAAAGTATTACAGGATAAAGTAATTTTCTGCCTTTGAATGCTAGCGAATGTGAAAACCATTTTTTTTTGTGTATCAGTCTTGCTTGGTATAGGTATGCTGATCACATACGCTTCTTTCAAAAACTAATGTGCAAAATCATAAACACAAGTCTCCATTTTATTGATGTGTTTAAATTAAGGATTAACAGAAAACAAAAGACTCCAAAATTCTATAAACAACTGTAGTTTATCATCCCCAATTAAAATTCATATGCCATAAACAAATTAGTTTACAGGCACACTAAGAAATTACATTTTGTAACTGCATTACTATAATTAACTCTCTATCAACCAGAGTGGTCCGATCTCATGTAGTTAAGAATGGAGGTCTCATTCTTTCCTCATCATAAGTAAATCCTTTCTCTCCAAGTAGACTCTCTATATGTTCTATTGTGCACTAGATTTTTAACATATCATTCCTTTTCTAGTTTATCTACTCATCAGCACAGTATTTTGTAAATCTTGATTAAGCTCTTCACAATGAAATCAGCTTCACCTGACAAGTCCTGACACTTTAGGTTCTAAGTTGACATAAAAAATATATTATGTTTTAACTATGTATTACCACACCATAAACTGAACTTTGACGTGTTTAACGGTAGCAGAACCCAAGGAGAAGACTTTTTATTCCATTTGAATAAGTTTTTTTTTGCACGGCTTTGCAATCTTTCCAAAATAGCTGTATCTTAGGAGGCACTCACTAGATTGATTTCCTCTTCACCTGCTTTGCAGATATCAAAACCGTAAAATCTTTATGTTTAAAGATCAGTCATTTGTCTTTAGAAACCTTCCCATACTCAAACTTACTTTTGGACACAATATGTTAACTCCGAGATGCTCCCTGCTACATCTTCCTTGTACGGTTATGTCTGTTACTAGAAAATTAAGACCTGCTCAGGACAGATCTGTGACACCAAAGCCAACTGGCATGGATTGACTCATATCTCCACTACCTGCTGGGAAGTAAGTGTTCCTGGTGTGTTCTAATTTGTTAACTATGGTTGGAAATTGTTTTGGAGAGTCCTATTCAGCACAAGCAAAAACAGTGCTAGGGAGAGTATTAACTATTTAACAATACCGAATTGACTTCTAGTGCTCAGGGACATTCCTTTGTAATCTTTAATTTATTAATGTAAATATAATTTATCTTTTAAAGATTTTTTTTTGCTTACTGTAACTTCTCTCATCTGCTTCTTCAGCTCCTCCTTCTCTGCCTTCTCACCTGCCTCTTCTTTTCTGCATCTGTCTAGAACTTAGCCCCATTAAATCCAAACAGCATGGCATGGATCAAAAAGTCAGATTACCAGAATTAACTCAAACCATTCAATTATTCACTCAAATTTATTAGCATCCTTCCTTGCCCTTAAATAAGATTTGGCATCAATATCTAAAATTATGTTGACTGCATTTCAAGCTTTCTCTACCAGATATTTCATGCTTCTATTTCATAGCTAAGGGTCACTTGAAACTTCTTCAGTTACTCTGCTGGAACTATCAGCACATTGATTCAATGAAGTGAATTTGAGTAGATAATGTACTTGAGCTTGGCAACTCTTTATGCTAGAATTCAACTTGTTCAATGAGTGCTTCTCCTTTAGAAATCTAAAAGTAGATAATTTCTTTTGTCTTCAGCATCAATTACATGAAGAATAAAGCCTCTGTTATTATGTAGTGCTTTTTTTTTAATAACTATTTGCATAAACATCTGGTGATCCATATCTAGCATTTCTAGTCCCAAGTCTTTTTCCTTTTCTCCCTCCTTGATACAATATTTAGAGTTTACAGTATAAAAGTAAATGAAATCAAAAAGTGTGAAAAATCACTTGAGAGCTAAAGCAATAAGATAATTCCAAAGAATTAGCTAACATATTGCTTTAGTGGAATTTAAGAAGGGAGAAGCAGCACTACTTGATGATTTCAGACTCAAGATTTCAATATCTACCTAGAAAAAAAATAATTAGAAGAAATATGATAGATCAATCACAAAAACTACACTACAACATTATATGGAGTGTTTTAGAGACAGGCATTATGGAGATTACAGACAAAAGCAATACTGTGTCCCTCACAGTTAAGAGTTCAGACCATAAGGGCTGTCCAAAAACTACACAAAGTATAAGGAAAGTGGCAACATAGTGAGCAAAGGGCAATTTCCCATTTTTTAAAGCAAGGATTAGGGTCAGTAACATGAGCAAAGGATTTTTGAAGAGAAACTTGAATACCTGAAAGAGTTTCATTCTGCATTTGTTTAAAAAACAGTAATCTAAATATATGACCATTTGGTGAAGCTTTAAAATTGTTATATTTCCAAAGTCTGCATTTATTTTTGAGACCTTCCACAGTATAAACTAATTTCTCCTTCCACATTACTGTTCCCAGGTAGTGGAGCAGATGAGAAAGGAAAGATACAGAAGCAGCCAAGACTAGTAGAAAAGATTACACACTAACCAAATTAATGGAAACCATAAGAAATAAGATTTTTTTAATATTGGGTAGGGGTCAAGAAGACCCAGGAAGATATGTTGTGAGCTAGCAGGCTGCAATATTTCCAGGATATGCACTAAAATTTTGGCAGCTGAAGAGGGAGGAAGCTGTGAATATGTGGCAAGGTAAACAAGAGCTGAAAATGGAAACCTTGAAATCCAAACAAACCATTTCGACACATTTGCCAGCTGGAGCATCAAGCTGACAATTAAAAATCACTGACTTAACATAGTCAGACACAATAGAAACACAAATATTGGCAGAAAACAATGTGAGAAAGAATGTGCCACACATCAAGGTGCATTACAAACTGTTAATGAGAAAACAGATTTCAGGAAACAACTGGGAAAAAAATCCAAACAGGAAATAAAATAAAATTAATTAGTGTGAAGTGCTTCATAAGCTGGGGGGCCAGCAAGCCATTCTGGGTACCCAAGAACATACTTGACCCAAAGGTTTCTAATACCTCTAGTTTACATTAGCTTTACTTCTCAAAAATAACACTCATGACATATGAAATTTATACTTAAGCCATTATTTTCTGCAAAGATTAGTCTTTTTATACTCTGCTTGCCTACTGCCAGCAGTTTGGCAAAGCTCTCTGCTCCTTTCACTAGTCAATTATCTGCAGGATTCACTCTACAAACCCACCTGCCTAAAAATCTGAGCTGAAAGAACACAAACAGTCCAGCCTATAGCTCACCAGCACTGTTCAATTATTTACTCTTACAAAGATCATGTTGTATTTAAGCTCTCTTTAGGTCCATAACTGTCCCACTTCAGACTTGAAACACATGATAAACCACAAATTTTGGTAGGTTCAGTTCTCTAATACAGTCCAGAACTCTATGACAGACTGGAACAGATGTACCAAATGCTTCAGATATCCTACCTGGTCTTCCATTCAAAAAAGTGATTACTCTAGATAGTAAGACACAGCAATTCTAGATCTTAAAGATAAAAAATTTCCAACAGAGTGTATTTTCTTATTCATAAAAGCATCAGCAACTGACAATAAAATGAGAGGCAATCCAAAAAACCCAAACCATACATCTAGTCATTGTTAATAACCGATCTCTCTAACACAAAATCTTTAGGGCAATGATAGATTAGCACAAAACAACAGATGGATGTGACAAAGGGCATGGATCTAAACCTTAGTAACTGAAGTCTGTGGCCTGAAAGAGCGGGATATTAGGCTCAGGAAACAGTCACACTAATACCTGACAGCCATTTATTATAATGAACTGGTGCATTACTGGTTACTGACTACTTGGTTCAAGGTTACTAGAAGAAACAATTAGAAAGGATGAGAATATTTTATAGTTTTTAATGAAAACAAACTATCAGCCCTCATTTCACTGGACTGTTGTGGATGAGCCTCTAACTGACCAACTGAAAGCGTAAAACATTAAGTGACTTTAAGTAGCTACCCTTCTCCATTACTATTAATATTTTTTCATGTGAAAACATAAGAAGTTCAGTGTGCCCTTTCCAATCAATACCTGTACTCCAGCATGCTAAAAGTTTTAGTCAGACAGATATACAAGCAAACAATTCCTAATAACCTAAACTATGGTCCTTAACCATAGAGAGAAGAGTTAGCCACCACTCAGAACAAACATGCTCATAAAGTTTACATTACCTACAAAAGAGGAACTTCACATGCAGTATTGCCTTCTTTAAAAGCAAAACAAAAGAAATTGTAACAATTTAAGTTCAGGACAGAAAAAAGGCCAGTACAATGAGTGCACCACCAAATTCTGTAGTCTTGATGCAGATATTTGGCTGCCTGCACTCAAGGCCAGCTCTGATGTAGTGCAGCTGTGTAACCTTTAATCCAGCTGCTGTGAAGAGAACTAGTTGTGAGAAAAAGCTGTGAGAAACCTTGTTAGGGCCTCCTTGCTTTGGCTCAGGAGCTGCAGAGAAGCTCAGGTGCTTTGCCTTGGTCCTTGCCTGAGCAACAACACAGGTATGCCTGTGCCTGGCTTTGCACTTTGCTGATCCTGGTTTTGCCTTGTTGACTTGACATCCTGGCTTGACCTTCAGACTTCCTCAACACCACAGACTTGTCTGGCAAACGCCAGACTCTTGGCTGACCCTGGCTACCATCACCAAACCTGCTCTGTTCACCTTGTTCAGTCGCCGTGGGACAGTGCCCTTGTTGGTGAAGTCCCTGCTCTGCCAGCCCTGCCATCACCCTGAGGGCTTCGTTTCCCTTGCAGGAAACCACTCATCACTGCCCCCTGAAAGTGATATATCCTGTCTTTGATAAGAGACCGAGAGCCAGGACTAGCCGATTTTCACTGATGATGAGTACATAAATATTTCCTGCAATCCACCTCCTGTTTTCTTAGAAAGTAAAAAAATGCAAACTTTTAAATTACAAATTAACCACATATACTTATATAGTACCTGCTGTCTCCCTCCAGCCTGAATCTTTTGGTCTTGAGACTAAGGAACAATACAGAATAAAGCTCCCCTGGTAAAAGCACATCCTTTACTGTAATGTGTGTTTTCCGTTCACAGTTAAAAATCCATAATTTATAGTCAGAGTTGAACATGTAAATAGGAAATAGTCCAATTAAGTTCTGAGAATCTTAGCTAGACCAAACCTCAAAAACAATTTTTAACAGTCATCTTCTACATCCAAAACTCACAAGACTTCCACTAGGGTGAAGTTGCATGTCTAAATTATTCCATATTGTAATCTTATCAAATTTAGTGGGTTAATGAGAAAAATGGAGATAAAATGTCAGTATCATATAGATAATTCTGAGCTCCATTTTTCTTCAAGGTTAAGTAAGCAAGAAGACTGTCCTCGTTACACTCCACATGTTGCTGAAGTCAAAATCTGTAGCATTAGCTGGACAAACCTAAATCCAAACCAAGCCAACGTTTGGCTGGTGAGAACTTCAGTACTTGAACTAAAAGACCTTGTTTCCTTTCTAGTGCTTCCAAATTGTAGAGACACCTGCTGTCAATGAATTTGATCCTCTCAGTTGTCCAAGCATCCATCATGGTTAACATCACTCCCTACACACTAATTACAATTGTGATTAGCCTCAGGATTACATCCTCTTTTATAAATTGCCCATTCTTGCCTATAATTCTCTTCCAGATTTAATTACTATTACATTAAGAGATATTATAAATTACTATAAAATATCAAGGATTAGAGCCATTGGGAGAATTATCCTATCTCTGTACCTACTCCAGAAATTTGCAAGAAAAATTTTAAGAATTTTGCACTACTGTATTTATCATTATACCCACATTATTGTTCCTCCTAGTTTTTAACAGATAAGAACTTACTTAAACCTCTATGTAAGAGGTGTCAGAATCGACTCCAAATGTTATGACCAGAAACCATTTTAAAAAGTCCAAATACCATTTTTAAGTCTTTTTGAGTTTTTGGCTTTAACAGCTTCCAGTTATAAGGAGATCCACAGTTCAGTTAGGCATTGTGTAAAAGAAGTGTTTAATCAGGTAGGAATTTTCTACTTTTCACTTTCAGTAAATATTCCCTTATTCTTGGCTTTACCCATGACTTTGAGATGTTCAAAGAATTATTGTAAATTAATGAGATGTGATTTCTCTTTGCGGAATTCATATCATTACACTGCATTTTATGTTGTTAACCCAAATACCTCAGTGTTCTTTTTACTATTAATTTCATAGTTATTTAAGAATGAAACTAGAAGCCCCAAGGAAGCTCTGGCTTGAGAACAATGGCAGCAGAGGTCATTATGAATATACATTTCTTGCTTTCCCTCTTTGCTCTGGAACTCCACTCATAATTTAGCCTCTAGAAATTTATCTTAACATTCAGTATGACAGTTTTCAGCTTTCCAAGAAACAGCTTTTCCTTTCATCCCATGACAGATATAAATACATCTTCCTTGCATTTTTATGAAAGATTTATATTAGTCTAACAGTTAGTAAGGGCTATCTACCTTTACAAACATAAAACAAGAATTTTGATAAAATTCAAAGGTCTAGCAATTAACTGTGCAATCAATAGTGTGAAAAAAAATTGTATCAGAAATACCAACATTCAACATTTCATCTTTTTTTTTTAACTTAAGCAATCAGAAGACTGCATTATTTCTTACTGTCAAAGCTTATTACAGATTTTGTAATTCTTCTATCGCTCAGCTTCTTTGAAAATATTTTATTTCCCGCAGCATAATCTTCTGACCAAATTCATCTTATATGTAACAAAATCATAGGTTCCATCCTATGTCAGGGGAGACAATTGTGACATTCTCACATAAACCTATTCACTTACATATATACCTTCACATATACATGTCACTAACAAAAAGTCCCTACCTGTAATTCAAATAACTTCATCATTAACTGGAAGAGAAAAGATATTACACATTTGCAGTAGTTCTCATGTTTAAAGAGAACTAGCTGTAACAAGAATTTCTGCACCCTGGGAAATTTATTTATTGAGTTTCTACTGCAAAAAGAGAAAAAATATTTTTAATTACAGAAAATATATCAATATAATACTTGTTGCTCATAAGTTTTAATTTATTTTACCTTTACATTTCATGCTGATTTAATAGCAACATAACAATTTCATTCAGATTATGGCATAATACGATAATATATTTAGGTCCTTGTCCTGGTTTCGGCTGGGATAGAGTTAATTTTCTTCCTAGTAGCTGGTATAGTGCAGTGCTTTGGATTTTAGTATGAGAATAATGTTGATAACACGCTGATGTTTTGGCTGTCGCTAAGCGGTATTTACATTGGTCAAGGACTTTTTTTTTCTTCAGCTCCCCATGCTCTGCCAGGTGCCCAAGAAATGGGAGGGGGCACAGCCAGGATAGTTGATCCAAACTGACCAAAGGGCTATTCCATACCATATGATGTCATGCCCAGTATATAAACTGGGGGAGTTGGCCAGGGGGTAGCGATCGCTGCTCGGGGACTGGCTGGGCGTCGGTCGGCGGGTGGTGAGAGGTTGTATAATTTTATTTTATTTTTTTTCCCCCCTCCCTTGGGTTTTGTTCCTCTCTCTCTCTCGTCGTTTTCCTTCTCATTATAATTCATTATTATTATTATTATTATTTTGTTCCAATTATTAAACTGTTCTTATCTCAACCCACGAGTTTTCTTACTTTTGCTCTTCTGATTCTCTCCCCCATCCCACTGGGGGGGAGTGAGCGAGCGGCTGCGTGGTGCTTAGTTGCCAGCTGGGGCTAAACCACGACAGTCCTTTTCGGCGCCCAACGTGGGGCACGAAGGGTTTGAGATAATAACAGATTAACCAGAGCGTATTAAGGAATTCAAATCTGTTAGTAGTTGTGGGACGTGATATTGATCCATCTGTTCCTAGCATTGGTTTACCTGATCTGCACCATGCTCATTTCTTTGCTGTACATGTTAAAGATCGGTGTTGGTTTTTGCAGTTTGCTGTGCTCTGCTTTAATTGGTGATGTTTTGCCTGTGAGATTTGTTATTAAAACAGTGACCTTGGGTTTATTTTGGTATCTAAGTGCTGTACTGAAACCGTTATTGTATGTCGGGTATCATCTTATGGAGACAATTTGCAATTATACCTCTGCCTCTGAGAGGTTTTTTATGGAGGAAATGCAGAATTGTACCTTCACTACTTTCTTCTACAATGCTTCCTCCTTCATTACAATAACTTTTCAGTATTTTGAACAACCTTGGGTAACTAAGATACTTCTGTTGGTATTGCTTGGGAATATTGTTTCGATCTTGTCCAAGGTTTGTAAGCAATTTAAGAATATCATTCAGAGATCTGCCCCAAGGCTGGATAGTTATGAGTGGCAGGGTGTGTGGGATAGCATGGGCAAATGCCTAGGACGGTGGGCACCTCCAGTGTTTTGGAACTTCACCCCTGAACAAGTGCAGAATCCTGAAAAATTAGTAGAATATTTGGAAAAAGTATGCTGTCACCCTGGCAATTCTAGGGAGACACAAATCACTGCAATGTGCTGGGGTCTGGCCCATGCCTACCGAGCCCTGTTCAACACTATTCAAAACCCTCAAGGATCTGGTGACAAAATGACAGGCACTGCGGCTGTTCCGGTTACCCCTGCGACAGGCACTGCAGCTGCTCCGATTACCCCTGCGACAGGCACTGCCGCTGCTCCAGCCCCCCCTGTGACAGGCACTGCGGCTGTTCCGATTACCCCTACGACAGGCACTGCGGCTGCTCCGATTACCCCTGCGACAGGCACTGCGGCTGCTCCAGCCTCGCCTGCAACAGGCACTGCAGCTGCAGCTGCTCCGGACAACTCCGTTACAAGCACTGCCGTTCAAACAGGGAACGAACCCGTGTCAGTATCAGTCGCCCCTATACATAAAAAGAAATCCTGGAAGCGAAAGTCAGCTCGTTTAGAAAGGGAAGATGAAAGAGCAGGGCCATCACAGGGAGAGGAAGAGGAAGAACTCATAAATGAGACAGAAACCACCCGATCCCTATCCCTGAGTGAGCTGCAAGATATGCGAAAAGATTTCAGCCGTCGTCCAGGGGAGCACATTGTCACCTGGCTGCTCCAATGCTGGGATAGCGGGGCCAGTAGCCTGGAATTGGAGGGTAAGGAAGCCAAGCAGCTGGGATCTATTTCTAGGGAAGGGGGCATTGACAAAGCGATTGGAAAAGGGGAACCAGCCCGCAGCCTCTGGAGGCGACTCCTGTCAGCTATAAAGGAAAGGTATCCCTTCAAGGAAGATGTTGTATACTGCCCCGGGAAATGGACCACCATGGAGAGAGGTATCCAGTACCTGAGGGAATTAGCTGTGCTGGAAGTGATTTATGGTGACCTGGACGACATGCGGTCACCCACAGATCCAGATGAGGTCCAGTGCACAGGACCTATGTGGCGGAAGTTGGTACGGAACACACCACCGTCGTGTGCCAACTCATTGGCAATACTGACCTGGAAAGATGGAGACGGTCCAACAGTGAATGAAGCTGCTAGCAACCTCCGGGAATACAAAGAAAGTATTCTTCCTCCCTTGTCTCAGCTGTGGAGAAACTGTCCCAGGAGTTCCAATGGTTCAAAGAAGATATGTCCTACTCCCCACCTATACGGACCAGTGTCTCAGCTATTAGGAGTCAGCGTTCTTCTGCTCAAGAGAGAGGATATAGAGGGTACACACCACGGGGCACCCTATGGTTTTACCTGCGTGACCACGGAGAGGACATGAGGAAGTGGGATGGAAAACCTACCTCAACCCTAGAGGCATGGGTATGTGAGTTGCAAGGAAAAACAATCACCAAAGGAGGTTCTTCCAGGAAAATTGCTGCTCCGGTTTCCAGGGGACAGTTCCCCAGACAGAGTAAAAGGGCTGATCTTACTTCTGATTTTAATGAAGAAACTCCTGACTCGTATATACAAGAAATAGGTAATGAATATTATGAGCAGGATTAGGGGGGCCCTGCCTCCAGCCAGGTGGAGGAAAGGGACAACCGGGTTTACTGGACTGTGTGGATTTGATGGCCTGGCACATAAGACCCACAGGAGTATAAAGCTCTAGTAGACACCGGTGCACAGTGTACCCTAATGCCATCAAGCTATATCGGGGCAGAACCCATCTGTATTTGTGGAGTGACAGGGGGATCCCAACAGCTGACTGTATTGGAGGCTGAAGTGAGCCTGACTGGGAATAAGTGGCAAAAGCACCCCATTGTGACTGGCCCTGAGGCTCTGTGCATCCTTGGCATAGACTACCTCAGGAGAGGGTACTTCAAGGACCCAAAACGGTACCAGTGGGCTTTTGGTATAGCTGCCTTGGAGACGGAGGAAATTAAACTGCTGTCTACCTTGCCTGGTCTCTCGGAGGACCCTTCTGTTATGGGGTTGCTGAGGGTCGAAGAACAACAGGTGCCAATTGCTACCACAATGGTGCACCTGAGGCAATATCGCACCAACCGAGACTCCCTGATTCCCATCCATAAGCTGATTCGTCAACTGGAGAGCCAAGGAGTGATCAGTAAGACTCGTTCACCTTTTAACAGTCCTATATGGCCAGTGAGAAAGTCTAATGGAGAGTGGAGACTAACAGTAGACTATCGTGGCCTGAATGAAGTCACGCTGCCCCTGAGTGCTGCCGTGCCGGACATGCTGGAACTGCAATACGAACTGGAGTCAAAAGCAGCCAAATGGTATGCTGCAACTGATATCGCTAATGCGTTTTTCTCAATCCCTTTGGCAGCAGAGTGCAGGCCACAGTTTGCTTTCACTTGGAGGGGCGTTCAGTACACCTGGAATCAACTGCCCCAGGGGTGGAAACACAGCCCTACCATTTGCCATGGACTGATCCAGACTGCACTGGAACAGGGCGAAACTCCAGAACATCTGCAATACAATGATGACATTATCGTGTGGGGCAATACAGCAGAGGAAGTTTTTGAGAAAGGGAAGAAAATAGTCCAGATCCTCCTGAAAGCCTGTTTTGCCATAAAACAAAATAAGGTCAAGGGACCCGCACAGGAGATCCAGTTTTTAGGAATAAAATGGCAAGATGGACATCGTCAGATCCCAATGGATGGGATTAAAAAAATAACAGCCATGTCTCCACCAACTAGCAAAAAGGAAACACAAGCTTTCTTAGGCGTTGTGGGTTTTTGGAGAATGCATATTCCAAACTGCAGTCTGATCATAAGCCCTCTCTACCAAGTGACCCGGAAGAAGAATGATTTCAAATGGGGCCCCGAGCAACGACAAGGCTTTGAACAAATTAAATGGGAGATAGTTCATGCAGTAGCCCTTGGGCCAGTCCGGGCAGGGCAAGATGTAAAAAATGTGCTCTACACTGCAGCTGGAGAGAATGGCCCTACCTGGAGCCTCTGGCAGAAAGCACCAGGGGAGACTTGAGGTTGACCCCTTGGGTTTTGGAGTTAGGGATACAGAGGATCCAAGGCCCACTATACTCCAACTGAAAAAGAGATATTGGCAGCATATGAAGGGGTTCGAGCTGCTTTGGAAGTGGTTGGTACTGAAGCACAGCTCCTCTTGGCACCTCGACTGCCGGTGCTGGGCTGGATGGTCAAAGGGAGGGTCCCTTCTACACATCATGCAATTGATGCTACGTGGAGTAAGTGGGTTACACTGATCACACAACGGGCTCGGATAGGAAACCCCAATCGCCCAGGAATCTTGGAAGTAATTATGGACTGGCCAGAAGGCAAAGATTTCGGAATATCGCCAGAGGAGGAGGTGACGCATGCTGAGGATGCCCCACTGTATAATAAATTACCAGAAAATGAGAAGCAATATGCCCTGTTCACTGATGGGTCCTGTCGTATTGTAGGAAAGCATCGGAGGTGGAAGGCTGCTGTATGGAGTCCTATATGACAAGTGGTAGAAACTGCTGAAGGAGATGGTGAATCGAGCCAATTTGCAGAAGTGAAGGCCATTCAGCTGGCTTTAGATATTGCTGAATGAGAAAAGTGGCCAGTGCTCTATCTCAATACTGACTCATGGATGGTGGCAAATGCCCTGTGGGGGTGGTTACAGCAATGGAAGCAGAACAATTGGCAGTGCAGAGGCAAACCTATCTGGGCTGCAGCATTGTGGCAAGATATTGCTGCCTGGGTAGAGAACCTGGTTGTAGAAGTACGTCACGTAGATGCTCACGTACCCAAGAGTCGGGCCACAGAAGAACATCAAAACAACTAGCAGGTGGATCAGGCTGCTAAGATTAAAGTGGCTCAGGTGGATCTGGACTGGCAGCATAAGGGTGAATTATTTATAGCCCGGTGGGCCCATGACACCATCAAGGAAGAGATGCAACATATAGATGGGCTCGTGATCGAGGGGTGGACTTAACCATGGACACTATTGCACAGGTTATCCATGAATGTGAAACATGCACTGCAATTAAACAAGCCAAGCGGTTAAAGCCTCTGTGGTATGGAGGGCGATGGCTAAAATATAAATATGGGGAGGCCTGGCAGATCGATTATATCACGCTCCCACAAACCCGCCAAGGCAAGCGCTATGTGCTTACAATGGTGGAAGCAACCACAGGATGGCTGGAAACATATCCTGTGCCCCATGCCACCGCCCGGAACACTATCCTGGGCCTTGAAAAGCAAGTCCTATGGCGACATGGCACCCCAGAAAGAATTGAGTCAGACAACGGAACACATTTTCGAAACAGTCTCATAGACACGTGGGCCAAAGAGCATGGCATTGAGTGGGTATATCACATCCCCTATCATACACCATCTCTTCTGCCATGAAGGACTATTATGACAGATGGAGCCCAAAGTCATGGACTAAATGAACTTAATAAACATTTTAGAAGGATGACTCATAGACCAAGGGAATGATAATTGTGTGTACATATATATATATATATATATCAAGAGACAGGAAAAGTGGTGGTGATTAATTGTATTAGAAAGGGTAGAACCTGGGCATGATGTAAATGGTATAGAATAAGGGGTGGATACTGTCCTGGTTTCAGCTGGGATAGAGTTAATTTTCTTCCTAGTAGCTGGTACAGTGCAGTGCTTTGGATTTTAGTATGAGAATAATGTTGATAACACGCTGATGTTTTGGCTGTCGCTAAGCGGTATTTACATTGGTCAAGGACTTTTTTTTTCTTCAGCTCCCCATGCTCTGCCAGGTGCCCAAGAAATGGGAGGGGGCACAGCCAGGATAGTTGATCCAAACTGACCAAAGGGCTATTCCATACCATATGATGTCATGCCCAGTATATAAACTGGGGGGAGTTGGCCGGGGGGTAGCGATCGCTGCTCGGGGACTGGCTGGGCGTCAGTCGGCGGGTGGTGAGCGGTTGTATAATCCCCTCCCCCTTGGGTTTTGTTCCTCTCTCTCTCTCGTTGTTTTCCTTCTCATTATAATTCATTATTATTATTATTATTATTTTGTTCCAATTATTAAACTGTTCTTATCTCAACCCACGAGTTTTCTTACTTTTGCTCTTCCAATTCTCTCCCCCATCCCACTGCGGGGGAGTGAGTGAGCGGCTGCGTGGTGCTTAGTTGCCAGCTGGGGCTAAACCACGACAGTCCTTGAACTATAGTTTTTAAAACTTAGATTTATTGTTGGGTTTAGTATTAACTAAGGCATTTTATTTTTTTTTCACAGAAGTGTCTCATTTCTTTCTTGTACCGTGCACTAGAGACTTTGACATTTTGAAGTAGCTGTCCCTTGGTACATTCAGTGCTAATCTTGCTACCTAGCTGTGATAAGAGATCATCTGGGAATTACAACACACAAAATATTCTGAGTTAAGAAATAAAGTGGGGGTTTTTTGAAATATCTATTTTAAAATGAAGTATAAACTATCTAAACCAGATTATTCCAAAGGCATATCTGTTTCGAATTATTTAGTGAGAAATACAACTAATGAGTGCAGTGAAATAAAATATATTTTGAATAAGTTTTGAAGCATTTTTTCCTCATAAAATTATGATCTCATAAAGGCATATATAATATCTAGGAGAAAGGTAAATTTGTGTGTATATATATATATGTGTGTGTACTAATTCAAAATAGCTATCAACATTTAGTATTAATTATATGAGAGGATACAAGATGTTTCTACTAGTAGTATCTTGGTATTCCTTCATAACTAAATAAATAAAAAAAAAAAGTTAAATATCTGCTCCCACAAGTCTGAGTATACAGTATGCTGTAATATGTGCTTAGATTGTTTTCTCTAGATTCTCCAAAATAGCACTGGTTTTCTAAAAGTATAAAATATCTGTCCACTATTTGTATATATGTACTTAAAATAGATCCACTTGCAGCTGCAATGGGGAATGAGAAGATTTTAAGTTTGTATGTATTTTTGTCCAAACTTTGGGCCAGATCTTCCTCAACCAGAGTCTAAATACCCAGCTGACACTCCTGCTTGTTTCTGTCGATCAAGAAACTGACAGAAACAATAAGGATGAATTTTAACTTCAGTGTTATCACAGAAAAGCAATTACAGACCCTGACAGTTTTTGGCTTTAGACTTCCGGGTTTTCTGCCAAATAAGTAATCCCAGGAAATAGCATAATTGTCCACAAAATGTACACATGCCAATTGTATTACCATAAGAAAAGTACATTCTTTGTTTACTTATTTCTTGTTTAATAAAGCTAAGCTGTAAACTTAGCTACTACAAGATCTGTAGTAGCTCTGATAAGGTATATAAATTGCTAGTGTACTATGTATAATCTCGGGAATTTGATTTAGGCAGATGATGTTGAAAAAAACTGTTGAAAGTAGGATAACTTTAAATATAGTAGATTTCATTAAAACAAAAACAATTTTAAAAAATGAAACAAAATAAGAATTCCTTTTTCCTAAATAACAATTTACCGTGCCTTAGACGTAATTTAAAATTATTTTTCTAGGCTATGAGCTGACCAAGAATATTGACATTTTATATCCTATCAGCTTAGTTCCCAGAATGTGATTACAGGTTTTTCTCATTTATATATATCTGAAACATACATCGCTGCACCAAAAAAGGTGAAAACTTAGTAGAGAACGTATACAAGAACATGCCCTTCTTTCTATAGAACTATCTAAAGACGTAAAAGAAGAGTGTACATTCAGTGAAACAACAAAGTGAGCCCAAGCTTCTCTAGATAATGTGAAATACCTGTCCCTTTAATAGAGATTCTGACAATTTGTACCCCAAGTTTCAAAACCGCTTTTCTTACAGGATTCATTTCTAACCTGTGAACTGCAAGAATATGTTGTCCTACACAGAGTGATTTTTTTTCACATTTGCCTGGACAGTCAGTTGTAACTAATTGAACTCACTTTTATTCTTGTCTCTTCCAAATCTTCTCCTTCAGCTGCATCTTATATTGAGAAATGTAAATCCTCTCACAGTAGCACTAGTTTAGAGATAAGAAGTTGGACCAGCACCTCTAAGAGAAAAATAGCCCATTTTAAATCATAAAGGGTTCCACAGACATCTACTTCTTTTTCAAAAGTCTTATTCTTCACAGATTTTACTAACATCTCATTTGTGATTAATGTCCTGCTGTTTTGACTTAATAATGTTAAAAAAGTCTTCCATAGTACCTGTAGGATCAAAGGATTCATCAGAAGGGCTCGTTCTTCCCTCAGGCTGAAAGCATGGACTGTATTACTAGGTTTCTGGAAATTCTTAAGTTGAAGCACAAAACCAGAAGTACCATAAGAGCTGTGGAGGGCTATTTACTTCCATGATGTGCTAGCCTGGATTCTGTTTATCTTTGGGGATAACTTCTGTTTATCTGGTTAAATCCAACAATGTACTTGGGAAACTCCATTTGAGGACCTCAGTGTAATCCAATAATACTTATAAACTACACAACCAAAAAGAAAAAAAAAAAAAAATTTGTCTTGATTCCTTTAAAAGGAAACATTTTTCCACATCCTCTTCCTTACCTGTTTTCTTCAAATCTTTCCTACTTAGTTAGGACATTTATCTTGATGAGACATCATCATTTGTCAGACTTTATTGCCAAAATACACAGCAGAACTCCTTTTTCTCAAGATTCAGTTTCACAGTCTGTTTAGTCTTGTCTGTGTACAGGCTGCAACCAGGGTGGGCAGCCCCACTTCCTCCCACTCTTGGCCACATGTTCTTAATACTTCCACTGGATACAGCAATAGTAAGACTGCTGGCTGAACAGGGGTAACTGGCTCCTCCTGTTTATGGAAAAGTCATCTTTTTGGTTTGTTTGTTTGCCCATCCTCGTCCCCATCGCCCTTCCCATCCCTTTCCCACCATGATTTATCCTGCAACCACAAAGTTTTAAAATTTAACAGGAGGGAAAAGATGAAAGTGTTTGCTTTTAGGAGAAAAAGTTACTTCCAGTTCATTTCTTAACAATGTAAGTAAAAATACATAAAAGTATCTCCATCCACCTGAGATAAAGCAACTTTATCTGAAAGTATTTTCCTATTACTGTTAACCATATTTAAATATTAACTATTGAATTGACATCACAATTTGGGTGCTCATTCTCAACATCAATCCAAATGAATAGATCAAGCCATATGCCTCAAATTAGATAGCTAGATGGACAAAAAGAAATAGCAATTCTGCAAGAGAGGAGAAGTGAACCTGTAGAGGCAGATGACTCGAAGTCCCAAACCCCATTCCTTCTACCTCTCCTAAAGATAAGAGATAAAAACACAGGGTATTTTCCCTGCCCTCCCATCTTGTTCTTGAGAGCTGCTTCTTTACTTCTGATGAATCTCCAACACAAAATGTAATGATCTTTCTGTTTCTTTCTAACAGAAATCTCCCCCCCTCCCTGTTTGCCTTTTGTCCCCCTTGGATATGTATCCTGCATTACCAGTTCTTACACTGTAAACTTTGCAAAAAATGAATATTTGGTATACCCTAAGAACTTCTGCTTGGGATATTTTGCATCTGTCATTTTTTATATAGGTGAAATTACAGCAAGTAAATCAATGTATCATTGTAAAGTTTGTACATGAAACAGGAACAGTAGATTGTACCAACAAACATGATTCTAAGTGAAAAAAAAAAAGTACAGGAACTATCTCTTCAGTTTTGAACTAAGGAGTGGGAGTAGATGTTGATTTTGCATCAGTATACACCATTGGTAAGACATACTTCATTGCAATAATTTAAGTAGTTTTATTGAGTCAAAATTGTCATCTGTTTCTAAAATTGTGATCAATTGTTTGTCTAAAAAAGAGGTCTTTTTGTACTAGAGTATATAACACAAAATGTGCTTACATGTATATACTAATTTGTTTTACTCCGAACAGTGGTGCAAAATTACTCCAGTCAGATTGCCTCCACAGTTTGGTCCTGTTAACAGTGGACTTTTGACTTGTAAACAAAAAGGGCTTTAGCTTCAGCAGCAATAGTGATATTTATGTTATTTGTAAAAAACATTTTTGGTACATGTTGATCAAATTCTGCTTGTCTGATGTTCAGAAAGGAAGGATTAATAATATGAATAAATATAAGATAGAAAAGACAAATAGTTAATGAAGCAATTTATTTAAACAAAGAATCATACTGCTCCTACTAATATACTTATTAGTTATTACTTATAATTTAACTATTTAATTCATATTTTCAATGTTGCACTAGCTTAACTTTAATATAGAGATTAGCGCTCAAGACTAAGTATTAATAGAAAGCCATTCAAATAAAATTACCATGTAGACCAGTTACTTTTTCATCACCAAATTGCAATATTTAAATTAACATAATTAAATAATAACCACTTGTGCTGGTTTTGGCTGAGATAGAGTTAATTTTCTTCATAGTAGCTAGTATAGGGTTATGTTTTGGATTTGTGCTGAAAACAGTGTTGATAATACAGGAATGTTTTAATTATTGCTGAGCAGTGCTTACACAGAGTCAAGACCTTTGCTGTTTCTCACATCACCCTACCACCGAGTAGGCTGGGGGTGCACAAGAAGCTGGGAAGGGACAAAGCCAGGACAGCTGACCCCAACTGACCAAAGGGATATTCCATGCCATATGACATCATCCTCAGCATATAAAGCTGGGGGAAGAAGAAAGAAGGGAGGAACATTAGGAGTTATGGCGTTTTGTCTTCCCAAGTAACCATTATGCATGATGGAGCCCTGCTTTCCTGGAGATGGCTGAACACCTGCGTGCAGATGGGAAGTAGTGAATGAATTCCTTATTTTGCTTTGCTTGTGTGAGTGGCTTTTGCTTTCCCTATTAAACTGTCTTTACCTCAACCCATGAGTTTTCTCACTTTTACTCTTCTGATTCTCTCCCCCATCCCTCTGTGGGAGGAGTGAGCGAGCATCTGTGTGGTGTTTAGTTGCCGGCTGGGGTTAAGCCACAATACCATTTAAACAGACTGGCATCTATTATCTGATGTGCTGGTGACAAATGTCTTTCCATATGACTCAATCTTTTGTACTATTCATTCTCACTTGGAAAACAGCAGGAGTGAATGCAGTCATAAGTAAACTTTTGATCTCTGCTGGTTCACCATATTATTTCAGCTGGAAAAAGACCTGTTGAAGAGGAGAAAAAAAAGTCTTTCCAAGTTAATAAGAAGTCAATAGCATTTTGAATTTTAAGCAGGTAGTCAGCATCCCATCATCAAGCTGTTCTATTCATTTTATTAAATGATTTAAAGGATCAGTGCCTCATTCCAAGGTTCTATCATGACACATCTCAAATGCTAGAAGAAATGTAGGCACATAGGGTTTGATCTGTTTCCTTGGAGACATACAACATTAAAGCAGGGCTAGTTACAGGAAGAGTTGTCCATTTGAGGAATCCCTTCTTATCACAAACTTTCTAGCTCTGTTCTAGCCTAAATTTCTCTTCCCCCGGTTCCTGTGTAACCAGTGAAGCGCAGGATGGGAGGGAATTGCCTTTTTAGCAATAAATGCCTTAGTGGCAACTCAGTATGTAAAAAAAAACCCCTCTGATTTAACTCTCATAACTCTGACCAACACTGGTCTGTTAGTCCATTCCCAGAGCTATGACATCATTGGTATTAGTGAGACTTGGTGGAATGAGTCCCACGACTGGAGTGCTGGGATGGAGGGCCATAGGATGTTCAGGAGGGGTAGGCAGGGCAGGTGAGGTGGAGGAGTTGCACTGTATAAAAGGGAGAGGTTTGACTTTACAGATCTTACAGTTAGGGATGATGTAGTTGAGAGCTTCTGGGTGAGGATTAGGGGGATGGAAAACAAAGCAGATGTTGTGGGTGTCTACACCCAGCCAGGATGATAGCACTGATGAGTTATTCTATAGGCAATTAGCAGAAATCTCTGTATTGGTAGCCCATGTCCTTATGGGAGATTTCAACTTCCCAGACATCTTCTGGGAATACCAGACTGCTGTGATAAGCATGTCTGGGAAATTCCTGAAGTAAGTTGAAGAAAATTTCTCGTCAAAAGTACTCAGTGAGCCAACTAGGAAAGGTGCGGTCCTAGGCTTGTTGTTTGTGAATTGAGAAGGACTCATTGGAGATGTGATGGTAGATGGCTGTCTTGGCCACAGTGATCATGAAATGGTTAAGTTTAAAATTTTTGTTGTAATGAGAAAAAAGATCAGCAGAGTTGCTACCTTAGATTTCAAGAGAGCAAACTTTAAGTTACTCAGGAAGCTAGTTAGCGATGTCTCCTGGGAAACTACTTTTGAAGGCTTACAGTTCCATGAGGTGGGAAAAGAAATTGTATGATCTCTCGAAGCAAGGTTGGGCTTCACAGAAAGATTACAAGAACTGCTGTTCGTACATGTAGAGAGAAACCATGAAAGGCCAAAGCTCAGCTGGAGTTGTGACAGACAACAAAAAAGGCTTTTAAAAATATGTTAATAGTGAGAGGAGGTCTAAAGAGAATATTTGACAGGTACTTGATGAAGATGGCCATCTGACAAGTAAGCATGAAGAAAAGGTGAAGACAATGTTTTTTTTGCCTCAGTCTTTAATATTAATGATAGACTGTGGGCTGCATGGTGCTCTGAGTTGGAGGACCATGACTGCGGGAGCAGTGACCTTCCATTTGTGGACACTGAAATTGCAAGGGCCAGTTGTATCAGTTGAATGTTCATAAGCCTATGGGGTCTCATGGGATTTATCCCAGAGTACTGAAGGAGTGAGTGGATGCTACAGCAGGACCCCTCTTGATCATCTACCAACGGTCTTGGGAGTCTGGGGAGGTCCCTAATGACTGGAAGCTAGCTAACGTTATCCCACTTTACAAGAAGGGCATGAGGGAAGACCCAGGAAACTACAGACCTGTTAGTCTAACCTCAGTTCCTGGAAAAATCATGGAGAAGATCATACTGAGTGCTATTGGAAGGCATTTAAAGGAACGTGTTTAAGAGACATTTGAACAATATGCCACTAGGAGAAAAGGCACATTAATATGCCTTAAAAAATTTTTTTTCACTTTTGTTCAGCCCTGAAGTGGTCAGGCAATTGGACTAGATGATCATAGGTCGTTTCCAAGTGGAACTATTTTATTCTAGTCTAGTCTAGTCTAGTCTATATGGAAAACCTAGAACATCAGTATCAGCACAGAAAATACAACATAAAGCCATCCTTCTTCCTCATCTCCCTACTGGCATCTAAAAATATTCAGAATTGAAATCAAACTTATTTTCATATTTATAATAACAGAAGAATTCACTCTATTGATCAACTATTCTTTTAACTGATAATTTATTACTTTGTAATAAAGCACTGGAAAGACAATGTGATCGAAACTTTATAGGCAGTACAACGACAACTACTCAGTAACTAGCCCTACACTCAAGTCCAAAAACTAGATGAGGTACTGAGGGGAAAAAACAGCAGTGACTATCAGACAAATATGTGCGACATCAAAAATGTAATACAAAATATTCAAGATAACATTCAATGAGCAATATACACTGTTCAGGCTATGTGTAGGGAATCAGTAAAGACAGCAAAGAGCTGTTAATATGAAAAGCCCTCAGCTTTCACATGTTTTCTAGTCATGGATATTTGTTCACTGAGGTCCTGAGCTCTGCTCTGCTACTGCTATGAGTGCCTAGGTGAATAACTAAAGCTAGCTTGGGTATATCAATACTATGTGGTGATCACTTCCAAACTTCAGTGTAGACATACTATATATCTTCGTCCTGGTTTTGTCTGGTATGGAGTTAATTTTCTTCCTAGTAGCCGGTATAGTACTTTGTTTTGGATTTAGGAGGAGAAGAATGTTGGTAGCACACTGATATTTTAGTTACTGCTGAGTAGTGCTTACACTAAGTCAAGGACTTTTCAGCTTCTCATACTGCCCTGCCAGCGAGGAGGCTGGAGGTGCATGAGAAGCTGCAGGGGGACACAGCCAGGACAGCTGACCCAAACTGGCCAAAGGGATATTCCATACCATATGACGTCATGCCGAATAAAAACTGGGGGTTTGGCAGGGGGGCGCAGCCGCTTCTCGGGAACTGGCTGGGCATTGATCAGCGGGTGGTGAGCAATTGCATTGTGCATCACTGGTTTTGTATATTCTTTTACCATTATTATTATTTTCCCTTCCTTTTCTGTCCTATTAAATTGTCTTTATCTCAACCCACGAGTTTTAACTTTTTTCCAATTCTCTCCCCCATCCCACTGAGGGGAGTGAGTGAACGGCTGTGTGGTGCTTGGCTGCCTGCTGGGTTAAACCACAACAATCTTTTAGATACCTTGTATATTCTAAACACTAGATGCTATGATAGTCATATCTTCTTCAAATTATCATCCAGATTTATAGTTAGCACTATTGATTACAACCCCCTCCAAAACTGTTTCATATGTATGGGAATCAAGTTTTCACACTGAAATAGGACACAATTTTTTTTTCTTCTTCTTCTCCTTCCTCTCCTCTTCTCCTAGTGGCAGGTACATATCTGTCATCAAGATGGTCAAAATTTGATTTTTTTTTAGCTGTTTAACTTTTGTTTTCTACTGAAGTAAATGGAATTTGTAAGCATTTAGCTTTCATCTGGAATCATGTTCTAATTAGCAACAACACTGTAATTTTACAAGATCTTACCTAGCAAATCAGTTTGCATGAAGGTGTGTTTCCTTAGCTGTACTGTTATCAAGTGATCAGAAATATCCTTGCAAACCATTTGTGCTACTCAGCCCCATGAAT
Source organism: Ciconia boyciana (assembly GCF_034638445.1). Lineage (NCBI taxonomy): Eukaryota > Metazoa > Chordata > Aves > Ciconiiformes > Ciconiidae > Ciconia > Ciconia boyciana. The sequence continues at coordinate 48,683,678 of NC_132936.1, forward strand.
AGGTTAATTACACAAAAAGTATTTCTATTATCCTCCTTAATTTTAATTTCAGCTCTGGATGGAGCCTGCCTACTTACTGTTAAATATGAGCATTATGAACATACACCAAAAAAAAAAAAATCTTTTGGCATGAAACACATTTAAGTTCCAGATAGTAATATATTATGTCACTTTCCCAGAATCACTTGACCCTATAGTGGCGTATTATTTTTACAAGCTTCCTTCCTTCATCTGGCACTTGACTTCCAAAATTCCATTTTGAAGATGACTGTTTCCCAGAGGAAACATCACCCAAACATTAACAGACAGGCAACACAGTTCTGGTCTAGGTTTAGGTAAACTGGTACACCCAATTTAAGTCCAGGTCCTCTGTGAAAATCTTAAAATTGTAAATAACATTGCATCTCTATAGTTGTTTGAACACTCAGAAAAGAAGTGAAGATGTAGTGCTGTGGACCCTGGTGTGAAACCGCTGTGTCTCTGTCTTATGCATGACTGTGGTTTTCCTGGATGAGCAGTGACTTCAGGGACAATATGAGGAAAAAGGGTGATCCTATCAAAAGGGAAAAGGCCCTGCTTCCTTTACCTTACTCAGCTGCAAGTCCTCACATCCTGCTCTAACTTGTGCACTTCTGCTTCTACATTTGTGCTAGCACAATCACCTTGAGGAAGATTTCTTTGGGAAAGTATCAGCCAAGGACCTTGCTCTCCTTCTTCCTGTATGAGCATTTGATTATTACACACAAACCTAGTGTCACCTTTTTTTGTTTCATTAGTTATTGTAAAAGAGGTCCAGACTATAACATTTTGCTATGCTTCTTATGGAGCATCTATTTACAGAGACTTGTTCTTCCTTTGGAGGCTCGTAGACATACAGTTGTGGACTTTCCATCCACTCTCTGTGCTCATGCTGGTCAGTATCTTTTATGCTTAAAAAAAGATATGCATTACTATGCTAGACTTTTTGCAAGTCTGTGGGTGTTCCTTTTTTTCCCCCTATTAGTCATGAAACATGTATAAGCCCCCAGCTCTGGCATCCTTCCTCCTTACAGATAGAAGATTATAACCAAGATTTAAACTTCAATGACAAGATCAGCATCAGAAAACATTATTTCCACATTCAAACTTTAAATAAAATTTTATCTCCCCGAGCTGTGCCAGTGTCTTCAAAAGATACTCAAAATAAGGTGTTCTTCCTGAACATACTGATAAAAATTTGTATGTTGCAGTGCATCTATTCATTGAGGTGCTTAAGCGCATGTGAAATCAAGAACATTATTTATGTATTAGGCAGCATTAGCTTCCCAGTACTGTGACAATGAGGTAACATAACATCTCAGATGGCCTGAAATATTCAGTAATATTTGGAGAATATGCCTGCTGTAGAAACACAACCATGTCTTGCATCTGCTATTCATTTCATGTCTCTATCAGTTAGTTATATGATGAAGTGCTCTGGAGTGATTGCATTACAGTTACCATAAGAAATAAAACAATTGTCTGAGTGATTCAGCTTATCTTTACTAGGGAAATCAGGATGTGCTAATGGTACTGCTGCCAGGCTGAAATACTGCCAGACTGTTAAGGGAGTCTATTCATTTCACATACCTAACTCACTTGATAACTCAAACTATCATTGTCTTCTTGGATAGTCAAGTTGTTTCCTATTTGCTAGCAATTAACAGTGGCTGTTAAAAAAAAATAGGTGGGAAAAATTTATATTACTTGATAAAAGTAAGGGAGGATTTTTGGCACAAAGAACCTCTCATCAAACTATAATCTTGTCAGTTTTCCAGGCCTGGACAGAGGAATAAGAGTAACAGAGAGATTTGGAATTAGATATTTATTATAAACTACACAAAATAGATAAATATATGTGCCACAGGAGAGTATAATGAGAGTTTCATTTTACATGTACTTGCAATGTTATTAATGGGACTGCCTAAAAATGATCATTCTACAAGATGGAATAGTATCTGTTTCTCATTATTATTGCATTATTCACTTCAGCTTCTGAGGGAAAAAAAAAAACGCAAACCAACCAAAAAAAAGTGGACAACAAGATTTCAGGAAGTTAATAAAGTAATTTTCAGGAAACTTACATGCTCAGCATCTTTAAGAAAGGGTCCAAATGTAACTTTAAATTTGCAAGCAGAACGCACATTGAACAAGAATAAACTCAAGAAAGAATAGAATATGTGGCAAAAATAATAAGAACATAAATGGAATGTTCAATCAGAAAAATAATTTAGGTATCCCAAAAGTTTTTTAGCTTTTTTCAAACTTGTTCTTGGAACCAGTAAACATTAGAAGCCATGGCACTCTACTGGTTTTGGCTGGGATAGAGTTAATTTTTTTCATAGTAGCTTGTATGGTGTTATGTTTGGATTTGTAACCAAAATAGTGTTGAAAAGAGACCAAGGTTTTAGTTATTGCTGAACAGTGCTTGCACAGAATCAAGGCCTTTCTCGCTTCCTCCCACTGCTCTGCCAGCGACTAGGCTGGGGTGCACAAGGAGTTAGGAGGAGACACAGCCAAGACAGCTGACCCCAACTGACCAAAGGGGTATCCCATAACATATGATGTCATGCTCAGCAATAAAAGCTGGGGGAAAGAAGGAAGAAGGGGGGTTGTTTGGAGTGATGGCATTTGTCTTCCCAAGTAACTGTTACATGTGATGGAACCCTGCTTTCCTGGAGATGGCTGAACACCTGCCTGCCAACGAAGAGTAGTGAATGGATTCCTTATTTTGCTTTGCTTGTGTGTGTAGCTTTTTCTCTACCTGGTAAACTGTCTTAGTCTTAACCCATGAGTTTTCTCACTTCTACCCTTCTGATTGTCTCCCCCACCCCACTGTGAGGGGAAGTGATTGTCTATTTGTGTGCTGTTTATCTGCCTACCAGGTCTAACCCACAACAGGTACATATTTATTGATTTATTTATTTATCCATCCCTTTAGGGATATATATTTTTTATTTTGTAATGTTTATTGGTTCCTTGCATTCCTTCTTTTGTTTTATGCCGTGGCATGCCTCATACACAACCTCAGACTAAATTTTAGTACTTCATATACTCAAGAATAAAATTGTTATATATGAACAAAAGGAGAGATAGGCTGGAACTGAAAATTAATATGTATTCAAAGTTAGTATGATAAAAAGTGGAGACTCTGAAGAATAGACAAGTAGAAAATATTCACAGTCATATATCTTCTACACATATATTTTATCCTAAGTGTTGACTTTGACATGATTCACCCTGCTGAGCATAAGGATGGGATTTGTCTCACTTAGCTTAGACATGTCAATGTAAATGTGTATATCCTATCTAGTGACCTCATGCTCTCTTCATAGCCAATAAAGAAAAAGAAAAATAGGCACTTTCAGAGACCAATTCATCTTATCCCAACGCAGGTTTCTAAATAGATCAGACAAATTGAACTGCAGAATTGCCTCCTTCTCACTGTCAACTATGTAAAGTGTCCTCTGTGACTCAGACATGCAAAGATCCACATTTAGCTAAGGCGAATCCCATGTGTAAGGAGACAGAAGCAAGGGGAAAAAAAGTACAATGGGAAAAGGGAACTGTTAACAAATCCAGCTTTCATGTTTTTTTCTTCTGTTTATCTCTTTTTTTCCATCTCCTCCACCAATCCTGAAAAGAAAACCATCAGAAAGACACACCAGCAATGGTTTGTGTGTAGGATCAGTCTAAATCATTTTTATTATCACTTTGCACAGTGAGTAGTCAAAATGGAGACAACTGTGGGCATTGTGGCAAAACAATTATGCACTGCATATGAGTATTATCATAAGCTCTTGATTTATCTCAGGAAATTTCCCTGCTGCCCACCACGGTAATATACTTTCTACCCCAAAAGTAGCTGTATCAAACCCCTTTATTAAAGTAAAAAGTAAAGTATTTTATTTCATGTATCCTACAGATAATCAATTAAAAAATATAAGAACTATGACTCAAAAACAATGCAGGTTACACACAAGGGGAACTTACCCTAGAAACCTCCCTTTCTTGGAAGTCTACACCTTCATGATCCCCTCTAGCCTGATGCCCCTCTGCTTTCTCAGTTTATTTTACTTTTCATATTCTGTTTTCTACTACTAGTCTTAGCTCAGAATTGTTGACTTTGTGAAAACTTCTCCTGTCAGAATGGAGGAACAGTCAGGTTTTATTAGGCATGTGAGTTATCCAAGATTTGTGAGAGGATATACTGTAACAGAGCAGATCTCTTAATGAGGTTCAAGTTATATGCAGGAAAACATGGATGCTTTGTTTGTTTGATTGTTTGTTTGTTTTAGGATGCCTGGAAGATAAGCTATTAAATAATAATAATAATAAAAAAGCTGGGTACCGGTTAGGTATACAGGTTTATTGAAAACACTCTTAGGCCAAAGGTTGTAACAGTCAAACCACCTAAATGTATTGGATACACAATCCAGTAAGTAGAATGCTAGGAGGTCTGGCAGGATTTTGGCATTATGGTCTTGTTGCCTTTTTCTTCTCCCAATGGGCAGAACTCACCCATTTTATATGTGTATAGACATTAGTTACCTGCTTGATCAGTTACCTCCTTTATTTATTTGTTAAGCAAGAGTGAGATATATATATATCTATATATATGTTCTAAAAGTTCCTCATTGTAAGTTACATGGCATTATGTACTATATATGTTATTATCCCTTAACCTTACCCACACAGTTTCACCAGCTGGGTTTCCAATATTAAGTGATTGATTAATTAAGCCAAAACTACTTTGCTTCCTCTTTTTATAGTGCTAGAAATATATCACAAATGAAATTACTCAGAGGACTGTTCTGTTTACACAAAGTGGGAGTGAGTTTTTAATTCTAATTTAATTTAGTTTAATTTAATAGTAGAAAATCTAGAAAAATAGTTACCTGGGTTTTTTGGGGGGTTGCAATCTTTATGGGCTTTATATTCTAAAGGTGTGTAACTCAGAGACAGAATCCTAAAATACATTTTGATAGATTTTTATATATATATATATACACATATACATAAAAGATATGCAGAAGGATTTTATTCTGTAGTATTATGCAGTTCATTAGGAACAGATCTTACTATGTTACAGGAAATTTTCCGTTGTGCTGTTCCTTTATTATTAGGAATCTTATGGAAGAGAAGGTGGCCTTTGCCACGAGACTTAGAAATGTTGGGAATTATTTGGTTTTTATTAAGAAAACCTAATATTTTAAGATGTGTTTTCTGAAATAATTTTCAATATTTTTCTTCAGGCAATTTACTAACTAGAAGTTCTCCCACTTCAGATATATAAACAAAAAAAATCATTATCAAAGAATTTTAAAAAGACTTGTAATAAATGCCATAATTCTATCAGCCAAGAAAAACTTTCCAGAAAAAAACTTTGTTAGATAGTGGAAGAAAACCATTTAACCAAAAGAACTGAATAACTAAATGTCAACATGTAGCAAAAACATGAGCACATTATCACAATTAGATATCTCAGTCATTTATTGTCTTTTTTAAATGTGTTAAGTATTCAATTTTTATGTATACTTGATGTCAATTATTTTCATTATGGAAACAGCTGTAGGAAGAGAACTAAATCCATAAAGCCTGTATGAAGACAAGTTAATGTATGTGAAGGTGTTGCTTCTACAACTCAAATGGAGAGTAAGCAATAATCTGATTTTTTTCTGCTTATAACGTGCTGAATAGGTATTTCCACAATTCAAAGTAAATTTGCAATTTGGAGTATTGTGTTTTGTTGTTTGAAAAGGAAAAAAAAAAGATATTTTTAAAGAATATAAATATAAGTAGATCATTCTAAATATCCACAAACCTGCACTGGAATTCCTAACTAGGTCTCGTTATAAAATATTAGAATTTGGGAGGGTGAGTGGAGCAGTTTTGAGGAAGGAGACTTTTTAGCTCTTCCATAACCTTTCCATTGTTATGTATCTCTTGGAACACAACTTTCCGCAAAAAGAAAATCTTCACAACTGTATTCTCAAATTGGGGAAATCATACTCCCATGACTTGCAAAAAGACAAAGGCACCAGGAACTCAGCTGTAGCCACAATACTAGTGCATCCACTGCAGCTAATGCTGTGCAAAAAACATACTGGGGGGGGGGACAACAAAAAATGCACAACAAAAAAATCCTGGGCATGTTCATACCCATGAGACTGCAATGGTGGGAGACAGCTCAGTTACAGAGCAGCAAGGTATTCTCTCCAGGCTTATTCTAATATATTGTGACTAGCTCTAGTATGTTTTATGTAGGTCATTGACAGAAGACAACACTCTGATTCCTATATAATTTATAAATCTTTTTAACAAAGCTCTCACATAAAGACATACATTTAAAACAAAAAATAAATAAATTCTGTAGTTTACTAGGGGGTGGATAGCATGATATCAGACTATTTTTATCAGGGTTCTAACAGGCCTGTAATACTTCCCCTTCCATTAACACTAATAAGGTTATTGAGTATACTTTGCAACATGGCGCCAGCTGCTTGAACTTTTTACAGCTCAGCTGTGGATCAGCTCCCTGTAGCTCAAGTGGAAATAGTGACCTATGAATACAAAAAATTCCTCCCTATTGTAGTGATGACCACTGATCACCAGTAGTGATCACTCACTACTGAGGGATCAAAGAAACTTCTGTTTATTCCCTATCATTAGATGTTAATTTGTACTGAGCGTAGACATTTAGATCTTTTCATTAGGTTTGCAAAATTCCTTCCACTCTTCTCTTTCTATATTACACACTAGTGAGCCTTGAAGGACATTCCCTGAACAACAACATTATTTTCCCTTTCAAAACCCTTAGCACATTTGATAGATTAAAGTGAAAAATACCCCTGAAAAGAGATTACTCTGAAACCATTCATTTCCTGCATTTAAGTTCTTAGAGGTTCATCTGTCTCCTCCAAGTAGCAACTTTCTACATTCTTCTTTATCAGGTATCCTAAATACACTCAAAATTTAATCATTTCAGTTATGACTTCTTGGAGGAAAATATGAGTGCATGTATAATACTTCATTACAATATTGATTTGCAACAACTTCACTCGACCATAGAGAGAGAGTAATCTGATCTGCTCTTATCTGTTTACTGCCTCAGGCAGCATGCATAGAAGAACTAGATTCCCAGACCACTTTGGTGATATCCTTAAAGGCAGAAAAGGCTTAAAGATAATATTTTTCTTTCTCCAAAGGATTTCAATTGGACAGGAAGCCTTTTCTTAATATAGATTTTCTATCTAATGGTAATTCTTTAAGGATTTATACCAACACTGCATAGCAATTTAGAGAGGAACACATAGAATTTGGATTTATGCAATGTACTTAGGACTTATCCAGAACATAGCTGAAGGCTGGGATCCAAATGTTACCTTGATTTAATAGCATTACATTTTTAAAGACCAGAGTCTTCTCATGTCAGTGGATAGGCATAATTTCAAAAAGTAGAAGACATCTTTGCTTCCCACTAAGATTTTATTTCAGTGCAATTCCAGTTCCAGCAAAAGATGGGATAACTTCACAACTGATACTTTGAGGTGTTTAGGTGTCTGACACCCAAACATTTTGCTGAATATTCCTTTTTTCCTCTGATCACAGTACAAGTCTATATATATAACTGAGACTGAGACATTAATATTGGTCTGTATCTTCACAGGCTTCCATAAACTAACAACTGATAATGCTAGAATGCAAGTAGGCAGGACATTGTGCAAAATACATGAGATAGATGACTGGCAAAACCAAAACCAAGATATGCATTATCAGGAGCATAACCCCACCACCCCTTATTGGGAGGGAGACTGCAGCATAAAAACATCAGTCATAAGAGAGGAGACTTGAAAAGGAGGACAAACTGACCTCTGTTCCAAGTTCACTTGTTAACTAGCTCTCAAACCTGATCAACTATGGCTAAGAGCCATAGATAGCCATCACTGCTAACTACGTGTGCTAACTGCATCAGTGCAAACACATCAGCTCTGTGGTATAGTATACTAATAGCTGACTTAGAGTATAAATGTAAAAAATAAGAAGTTTTTCATATGTAGTAATGATGATTAATATTAGATAAGAACTAACCATTAGCCAGGAGAGTGTTGTTAGATAGTTAAGTTAGAAAAGTTTTCTTGTACAACTTAAAACTGGCCTGATTTGTCAGTCTTCTGAACCTTCCCACCGCAATGATCTTTAGTTGTCTGATACATAAATATATACACATACTCCATTGCAAAAATAAGATTATGCCTACATGCAGGTGTCTAACTGTTAATGTCCACATCTGCACTAGGTGTCTAAATGCCAATCATAACATTTAGTCAGTTGAGTTTCATCACTAGGTTCCTAATTAAATGACTCTCCTTCCTCAGTTGACTGTATTGATTAGGTGTCTGTTGATTACAATGACTCTTTTTTTGACTCTTAGTAAGCCTGTGGTTATTTACATGTAGCTGTCTGACTGCATTACATGGTCTTGGTTGCCCAAATGGTTTAGTTGCCCAAATATAGGCAACTAGTGCCATTTTAAAGATACTAGAAGATGCAAGACATATGGAGCAGGTAAGACCCAGAACTTGTAACACAGTCATGCCTCTTTAGAGTTGAAGCTAAGGGTCAGGTGCAATACCCTAAGCCATCTCAAATGACAGTACAGGCCTGTGTTTAGGCTATCATCTTATTGCGACAGTCTTGTTCTGTTTACAACGAAGTCTGATTTTATCTGGCTTATGTTTAATCATTAATCTAACCTTTCTGGAATGTACATATCTTTGTCAGTGTATCCTATAATATACCTAGGCCTTTAAAAACAGATGTGAGCCAGAGACAAAGTTTTTCCAGCTGAAAGAATAAAAGAAGATATGACTGGGAAATGATCTCCTGTAGCAGATTAGATGAATCAAAAACTAAATATTTTCAGAATTTATCTGAAATTTTCCTTATTGCCCTGGTTTCAGCTGAGATAGGGTTAATTTTCTTTATAGTGGCTGGTATGGGGCTATGTTTTGGATTTGTGCTGAAAACAGTGTTGATAATACAGAGATGTTTTAGTTGTTGCTGCACTAGTCAAGGACTTTTCAGCTTCCCATGCTCTGCCAGGTGCACAAGAAGCTGGGAGGGGACACAGCCAGGATAGTTGATCCAAACTGACCAAAGGGATATTCCATACCATATGGCGTCATGCTCAGTATATAAAGCTGGGGAAGAAGAAGGAAGGGGGGACATTTGGAGTGATGGCGTTTGTCTTCCCAAGTAACCATTACGTGTGATGGAGCCCTGCTTTCCTGGAGATGGCTGAACACCTGCCTGCCCATGGGAAGCAGTGAATGAATTCCTTGCTTTGCTTTGCTTGCATGCGCGGCTTTTGCTTTACCTATTAAACTGTTTTTATCTCAAGCCTCGAGTTTTCTTACTTTTGCTCTTCTGATTCTCTCCCCCATCCCACCAGGGGGGAGTGACCGAGCGGCTGCATGGTGCTTAGTTGCCAGCTGGGGCTAAACCACGACACTTATTTAAACATTTTTTCCCATTCCTGCTGGCATAGACTTGTTACTGAAGAAAATGTGTTCTTATAACTTATGACATCATGCAGTCATCCAGAGATTTTCCTGTTGTCATTTTCTTTTTCACATGGAACAAATTCATACCAAAAATGAAAGAAAAATTGTAGTAGGAAAAAAAAAAAGTAGCAAAGATGTTTCTTGTTCTATGAAATGAATGAATATCTTTACTTGAGAGTAGTTTATGCAACTTGCATCTTTCCCATTATTATATGCTTGTATTTGAGCGAAATTCTTTTTTTCTTATGGAAGCATTTTTACTAATGTGATCTTTTAACATTTATTTGCTTTATAAAAACACTGAAACTAGAAACTGAAATATCCACTACTCTTCTGGAATGGTGAACATGTCAAAGCCACTTTTACCCTTGAAAAAATTATAATGCTACACTCCCTATAACATGAATTATACATTATAGGTTACAAGTTACATTAGATCATGTCAAAGCAGATAGTTTGACATACATGGAAATGTGTACCAACTTGACATTTAGATTAAAATCAAAAAGCTTATTCTTGCTGTAGAAAAAGTCCAATAGATGGAGAGAATCACACTCATGTTAAAGTACATCTCATGTGAGGTTGTTTTTCATTCAGACTATGTTGAAAGCACTCTACCGTTTTCTTTAGCACTTCAGACCAACCATGCTTTCCCAGAAACCTCTACTTTGCTAGATCCGCTACAAAACTCTTCCATTGGCTATATTCTTTTTTCCCCTTTTTTAAAGGAAAGCATCAGATGAGAACATGGGAAACATGGAAAAAAACCCCCAACCAAACACAAAACACTAGAAATAGACATCTTATGTACTTCAAAGTAATTCTGATACAGAAAATACAAAAAGTGGATACCAAAAAATACTGTTGCCTGCAGAAGTGCTCTTTTGCACAAATAATGTGTATTTTTCTTCACTTTTTTCCCCTGTAATTGTAGGATATTGCTGTCTTGCACAGCATTTTACAGAAGAAAAAAACTAATAAAATTATGCAGCTCAAAATCTGATAGTAAAATATGATACTCTGGGCCATAGTATACTTAATGAAATGCAGAGTATACTTAATGATGCTGCATGTGTGTTGGAAATAGGTGATTATCTGTCAAGCTCTCCTCAACTGACCAAGGTTCTGGGCACTTCAGTCAGTCCACGCTGCCATCTTATAATAAGAGAGCTAAAGCTTTCTGTGAAAATGTCATAGACAGTAATGGTAGCATATGGACTAAACTCTCCCCATTCTCAAGTACAAAGCTGGTTCTAGTTGGGCTGTATGACTATTATCATGACTGGTAATGGTGAAGTGGAGGATGTTTAAGGTGTTTTTTAATAGCACTGTTTTAAAAACAAGCAAACTATTTTTTTAACTCGTTTAAAAAACTATTTTTGCTTGCTGTATGCAGGAAAATCTGTGCTGAAAAGTAATAGACAGCATTCTTGGCAGCCTGTTGAAAAAACTTTATGTATGGAAATTGTTGCAGTTAGCTTTTTCTCTGGTGGCATAATGAATCCACTTTCATAAACAAAAGTTCACAGACCACCTTAGAGAGAACTAACTTGGAGCTTAACTTGGTTTTGTTTCTTGATTATATTAGAACTGTCATCAGAAAATAGAATAAAGTACGAATAAAGTACAAGTAAAGTGACTTTGGACAGGATTGTGTTGCTTTCCCTGGATTAAATTGTTCTATCAGTTGACATTCTCTCTCTGATCTCATTTTAGCTGTTTCTGTCCTGACAGTTTCCCTCATCTGTTCCTGATACCTTTCTGAACTCATTTACCCCACCTTTTCTTTAGAAAAGTCTTGACATGGTCCCAAACAAATTCTGTAACTTTTCTTCCCTTTAAGGGAAAGGTCCAATAAAACCTGAATGATCCTCCTCCTCTTTCTAAAAGATGCAGAGAAATCCAGCAGCTATAGGATCTAACCATTAGACATTCTTCATATGAATTTCTTTTGAATACCATTTTTGTATCTTTTTTTTTACAACCTCAGACATTTTTCTTGAGTCTCCCCAGTCTCCCACAACAGTCTGGCATTCAAAGCATTTAAATGGTGATAAAAAATCCATTAGGTAAACCTGTTAGCATGACACTCTCCAGATTGAAGACACAGTTTATGTTAATATAATGAGCCTTGAATAACTAATGGAATGAAAACAGCTAAGAAAAGTTACCACCCATATATTCCACAGATTCTACCATGCATGCCTTTCCTTATCATTAGAGTTGTGACTTTCAGGATGTGCTATAAAGTCAAAGGATAAAAATGCACTCATATTCCTCAGAAGAAATATTTCCTCACCGGAAAAAAAATGCAGTTCATGTGGCTTGTAGGACTTCCATGAGTTCATTTGCAAGAGCCTGTGGACACATACTGTTTTATGTGCCTATTACAATTGCATAACACTAATATATGTATTACAGTGTGGATCGCTGGAATTGTTTACCTTCCACAAGGAATTAGTTGTTTGCCCACCAGTGCCTACAGCTGGGGGAACATGAAAAATAACAGCATTTCTGTTTAGTGATGTATGCATGAATAAATGGGATGGCAATCACTAATTCTGAAATGGGTTTCTTGCTGCACAGAGAAATGGAAAATTGTAAGCGGGTTTGGAAGTAAACTAACCAAAGTGTTCAATCTTCTCTGGGAAGTTGGCATTGTCATACTGTTTGATATGGGTATGGGATACAGTTGTATGGGTATTTCAATTTACTTATCTCTCTAAAAATATTTTCTTCTACAACCCGTCTGAAAAAAATTGTGATCTGTGGACACTGCAATCAACAGAAAGGTACCCTTTTTTTTTTTCTATGAGTCTTTGATAAGTCTGCCCATCCCCTTAAAGCAACAGCACTTTTATATCTCTATACTGGCTTGCCACCCATGTATCAGATTAATAAGCCATATAATGTTGGGGAAGTAGTGTATCATTTCATAATCAGTGTATGAAAAAGTGAAAGGGAGAAGAAGACAATAACAGCATATTTGGAGAATTTATGGTGCAAGGCAATGAACTAGAAAAGAAAAAAAGAAGCCAAAGATGAGGTGTGACTCACCTGAGTGGAATTTACTAGTTCTATCCATGAATAGCAAGTCATTGTAACATGTTACAGGCACTTAGTGATTATTTTTTCTCAATACTTTATTTCCACAATGTGTTACACTAATAGGAGAAATAAGATATTTTTCATATGTTAGCAACTTGAAAATATATAAACAGTTTCTCTGTACCATTTATTCTTCCTTATCGTAAAAAGAAAGAGAAAAAAAAATAAAAGCAGTGCTTCCATAAACAAGTGTTAGCCTGTCTGATTTGAAGAGAAGAGAATAGGTATTGTGCATAGCACAACAGTTCAGATCAGTCTGATAGATTAAATGTGTCATAAGGTTAACAAAAATGAAAGACAGAAAAACAAACTCATATCAAATAAAATCAGATATCGACAAATCCCAGGAACCATGTTAACACTGCATCTAGCAGACAAGGGGAGTAAGAAGCAAAGCAATAGAACGCGATTGATGCAGTAATAAATAATTCTAGAAAGTAATGAGACGAGATATCTTTTTTACTTTAAGCTTTTTAATAATGATAGAAGGAAAATGCATGGGCAGAAGGGGTGAGACTCACCAAAGATTTTGCTAAACATAGTGAGCTCTTCAAGTTTTCATTGCCTTGAATCTGAGATATTGCTTGATCTCTTTTCCAACATTATCTGTTATGAGACACGTCTGTTATGTTCTTAGCCTTTTCTGTGTTGCATTCTAAATTAATACTTTTTTCTTCTTCCCTGTCTTGTTTTTGCCTTCTAAAACAAAATCTACCTCAGTTGATCAAGACAGCATATTAGTCATCTATTCCATGGCTATAACTGCAGAAGAAGTAGCTTCTTTCTTCTTCTTCAGCACAAACATATAGCTTTACTAATAAGACAATGTAGTATGGACTCACTGGGAATGCTAAAAAGTTTGCATCTTTCTGTTTTAGACTACTATTTTCTGACAACAAGTTTGTAAGAGGCAATTGCATTTTCTAGATTTGCTATGCTTTTACCTTTTTTTCCCCATGTATTTATCTTATTTTCAAGGAAACAAGACTTGACTTCAATGACATGAAAAATAAAAATGAGGATCAGCCCATTTCAACTCACCGTCTTTCCTCTGAAAAAGAACATATTTAATGAAACTTAATGGCATCTAAGTGACTGTGAAACAATATATTCTTCTTTAAGAAAAAAATAAAAATAAGTAGAACAGTGTCTGTCTTGAAGGACTGGGAATTAGGGTAGTTATTAAAGTAAAAGACTCATTTAATACTATTTTGGTATTCTTTTAGCTGGATATTTTCTTACCTCCCTCTTCTTGTTTTTTTAGTCTTAAGTAAATGAGTTTAAATAATATTAACAATGATCACTTGTCACGTAACTAAATTGGTCAATGTGTCCTCACTCAGGTTGCCCAAACTACCAGAGTATTTAACTGTTCAAGGTGACAAGCATACCTTAATGCCTGAACTGTCTGGGCCTTCTTATTCCTCAGTATCAATGTAAGAGCAGCTAGAAGTCCCGTAGTGACACTGTCCGCAGAGCTATTTCAGCTGTTATTTCAGTAAGTGACATGTCTTAATGATGCTGCAATAAATGCCATTCATTTAGTGGCAAGGTTCTCTAAAGAGCTATCTTAGAAGCTACTGTGACTGTGTCTCTCATACGAGTGAAGAGGTTCATTGCAGTTTATATACGTTTAGCATGGAGAAATGAGAGGATGGAGAGAAAGGAAACCATTCATGGCATGATCACATTCTGCACATTTTGGTTCTTAAGTATTCACAGAGAAGTCTCTCATTATTGCATTTACAGTGACAGCCCTGTTTATTAGCTTCTTGAGATTTATGTGGCTTTGTCTTGAATGTATCTAACAGAACTATACATCATTAGTTATTGTTGATAGCACAAAGGCTTTGCAAATAAGTTCAGTTAATTAGATTGATACAATAACTTTTACAAGGTTAATAAATGTCATTAAGACAGTGTTTGACTACTTCCAAAACAAAAAGGTACATGTGTCTAAATTTACCCTTGAAACAAAAGTTCATAAATTATACAGTTAAATGAACTTGTAGGTCAGGGTAGAAGGGGGAGGTTTCAAAGTTTTTTTGAAAGTCTAAATTAAGTTGTTTTCACACTTCCATGTTATTCCCATGGAAGATGATTTCTAAACCCCAAATTGGCATAGCTCACAGGCTGTTAAGTTTAACAAATCACCACTCATTACAACTTGCTTTCTTATTTGAATATCCTGCAGATACATAACTAACTCATAAGGGTAGTCAACAGGGCTTCTCTCATGAAAAGAGCTCTGCTAAAGCATGGTGACCTACTCCTCCTGAAAGTTAGTCCAGTGTTGACTACCTTTAAGAATTTTAGCCAAATCACTTACAGGATTGTATTTTATATGTGTACATTTAGCAATTTATTTACTGCAAAATACTGATGGTAGGGATGATGCTAGGGGTTGCTGAACTGTTAAAAATTAATACTCTGTTAGGATAAGTTCCTTATTTCTCTTCACAGTGTCCAAACTCTGCCTCCTTCATAGCATTAAGATACTATGCATGAAGTTCTTAGTCTGCATATGGGTCATGTTGCAAGAATTCCCCCAACTCTGTGATAACTACATTTACATAGCCAGACACTTTCTATTCCAAAGTGCAGTGTTCTTTCTGATTTATGATTTATGCACTCATACTGTTACTAATTATTTCCAGAGCAGAACGGATAAGAATGTTTGTATTAGAACTATGCAAAAACAAGCTAACTTCCGTCCAAAGCAGTAGTAGTGAAGTATTATAAAATCTTAATTATATATATGTATATAATTATAAAGTATAGTAAAATACTGAAAGAAAATAGTGGAAGAAAAAAGCTCTGCCAAAAGACAACTATGTGTAACTACTTTGCAAGTGAGACTATTTGAAATTTGTTGTGAAGTTAATTTTTGATTTGGTTTGGTTTAATAGAAATTGGTTTTTCAATAAAATTCAATATTTTAACAAAAAATCCTGGGGTTTGAGTTGATATTTGAAAACAAGAGGCAAGGAAAGACCTCAAATAAAGTAGTATTAAAACCAAGAAGCTAACATAGATATTAATGACTAGATCTAGTTTCTGTTTTATGTTTTAGAGTGGTTATCATAACATTGGTTTAACTTTTATGAAATGCCTCAAAACATTTAGACGCACATACATAAAACCCACATCCTTCAGTGTGAAGAAATAAACATAACAGATCATGTCATTGCTGTGTAACATGATCTGAAGCCCATTGAGGTAAAGGAGAAATTGCTACTGGCTATAGACCAGATTCTTATATTTATTACTCTGAATGTTGTCTTGGTATTATTACTTGTAAAGGAGTCACTGTATAAAAGAACAGGAGATGCATTTTGACCGTAAAATTTCAATATCATTACAGACACTTGAAATTTTACAGTGGGATATGGAGTCAGGCTTTTGTTGCTGTTCTATCTACAACAAAATGTGTTTATGGAGGATGTGTCAAAAGAAACAGACTGTATTCCTAAAAATGCCAGAAATCTGCCTGATGTTAATAAGAATCTTGCCTGTGTATGGAATACTTGACCATGTACTTTCTTTGTATATTTTCCTTATGGATGACCCTCTAAATTAACACATAATACTGAAGCAAAATTACTACACAGTATGGATGCATGAGGTTCTACATTCTTATGCATTGGATTATTATCACTTAAAACATTAAAAAGTGAAAGGATAATTCACCTTGAAGGACAAAGCATGTATCTTTTAGCAAAACGTTACCTTGATTCAAAAAAATCTAAAATTGGAATAATTCATTGTCCAGTGAATCTTAGTAGCACTGAGCTGCACAATGTACAGGAATGTCATTTTAATGTCTAAGTACAAGAATGTGATCTTCTTGTCTTCTTTCTCTTGTTCCTCTTTCTCCTTCTTTAATATACTTTAATTTTTTTCTTGTCAGCTACAAAATGACTATGAACAACTTTTTCAGAAGATCATGAAATACAGGAACTTAGAAATATTTGTACTGCCACAGGATTAAGTGCTGAAATAATTTTGATGACCCAGATCAAAGTCCAACTAACTTTTATTGGCACTTAATGCCCAAAGTTCTGCAGAAGATTTTAACTTTATCTAAGTTCAGCCATGCAAACCCAATACATTTTTCATTACCCTATTCTGATTTTGATCAGTAATAAATTAAATTAATTTCCCCAAGTCAAGTCTGTTTTGCCTGTGATGGTAATTGCTGAGTGATCTCCCTGTCCTTATCTCAACCCACGAGCCTTTTCATTATATTTTCTCTCCCCTGTCAAGCTGAGGAGGGGGATTGATAGAGTGGCTTGGTGGGCACCTGGCATCCAGTCGAGGTCAAGCCACCACACTCCTTTTTGGTGCCCAACATGGGGCATGAGGAATTCAATAAGGATAGTAACTGGGAGAGGTAACGGGCTAAACATGGACTGAACACAGCTAGAGAGCAAACAGCACAATGTTTGCAGGGAATTTCTGTTGTAATTGTGGTGAAGGGATGAGGGGTGGATTGTGTGTAAATTGTCCACTTTTGTTGGTGTTGTAATGATGTTATTTTGATTTTGGTGTGGAGAATTTTTTTTGTTGATGTGAGTGAAGTTTGTGAAGATTGTGAAGATTGTGTGATGAATGTGTATTTTAAAGATAATTCTTAAATATATGATTCACAGAGGTGAGGGGTGGAATGTATTGTGTTTGCGTGGCAAGGTTTTGGTAGCAGGGGGGGCCTACAGGGGTGGCTTCTGTGAGAAGCTGCTAGAAGCTTCCCCTATGTCCGACAGAGCCAATGCCAGCTGGCTCCAAGACAGACCTGCCACTGTCCAAGGCTGAGCCAATCAGCGATGGTGGTAGCGTCTCTGGGATAACACATTTAAGAAGGGGGGGAAAAAACTGCTGTGCATCAGCAGACAGAAGAGAGAAACGAGAATATGTGAGAGAAACAATTATGCAGACACCAAGGTCAGTGAAGAAGGAGGGGGAGGAGGTGCTCCAGGCACCAGAACAGAGATTCTCCTGCAGCCCGTGGAGAAGACCATGGTGAGGCAGGTTGTCCCCCTGCAGCCCATGGAGATTAATGGTGGAGCAGATATCCAGCTGCAGCCCATGGAGGACCCTACGCTGGAACAAGTGGATGTGCCCGAAGGAGGCTGTGGCCCTGTGGAGCACCTGCACTGGAGCAGGCTTCTGGCAGGACCTGTGACCCCATGGAGAGAGGAGCCCACGCTGGAGCAGGTTTGCTGGCAGGACAATGTAACCCTGTGGGGGACCCACGCTGGAGCAGTCTGTTTCTGAAGGACTGAACCCTATGGAAAGGACCCACACTGGAGCAGTTCATGAAGAACTGTAGCCCATGGGAAGGACTCATGTTGAAGAAGTTCATGGAGGACTGTCTCCCATGGGAGGGACCCATGCTGGAGCAGAGGAAGAGTGTGAGGAGGAAGGAGCAGCAGAGACAATGTGTGATGAACTGACCGCAACACCCATTCCTCGTCCCCCTGTGCCACTTGGAGGGAGGAAGTAGAGAAATTGGGGAGTGAAGTTGAGCCCAGAAAGAAGGGAGGGGTAGGGGGAAGGTGTTTTCAGATTTGGTTTTATTTCTTATTATCTCACTCTGATTTTGACTGGTAATAAATTAAATTAATTTCCCTGAGTCGAGTCTGTTTTGCCCATGACAATAATTGCTGGGTGATCTCCCTGTCCTTATCCTGACCCATGAGCCCTTTCGTTATGTTTTCTCTTCCCTGTCCAGCTGAGGAGGGGGAGTGATAGAACGGCTTGGTGGGCACCTGGTGTCCAGCCAAGGTCAACCCACCACAGCTATACAAACACAACCAAAGGAACAATGTCAGACGCAGATGAGTTATTTTTTTCTTTCTTACTTCTGCTAGATATAGGATTATCATCACTCTTTTCCAAACAGGGAATTGAGATTAAGTGACTGAAGTAAAGTAATGAAATAAATTTGCGAGAGATACGATACCTGAACAGAGGATCAACTTCCTGACCAGTACCTTAATTGCACCAAGTGTTTGAAAATGGTATCTTAAAATGGGTAGTGTTGTCTGGAAATTATTTTAAATTTTTCATCTTTTTCTATATTTAAATAAAAAATATTTTGAATAACTGCTTTCCCCCTTACTATTATCACTGCAATTAGTCTCTTTTGCGGACTAATAAAAACAATTGAGAGGAATGTAGGAGTTTCTTTTAAAATTTACATCTTTGATGTATATTTCAAAGTAATAGATTTTGCTAGTTTTACTTTCATGGATTATCATATTCCTCAATAATTCACTGATTTCAGTGGATCAGAAACAGATAGTTTTAAAAATTACTATATTAAGATAGTGTTAAAACTTAATAGCAGAATACCTGAACAATTAATTCTTTTGTTGCTATATAGAAATTTGTGTGTACATCACTTGCTTAAAGTCTTGTTATACAATGATTAAGCCAAATATTTCTAACAGGAAAATTACAATATGTTTAAAATGTTTTGTTCTGTTTCCTGGAGAAGCCTGTTATTTTACAATGAAACAACAACTGAAAAAATAATAGGTTGAAGAAGTAAATGACTGTAACATTCAAACTGGTCTCAAGACAATATTCTTCATTAACACTTGGTAAAGGCTTTTAATGTGAATAACTCATAAGAGATTTAAACATTTATGCTCTTATATAGTCTTAGAGTTTCCTCCATTGGCATTAATTAAAATGTCCCCAACTCAAAAAATATTAGAGATTTAGTAAGAGAACAGAGTGGTGGCCAGATGAAGTTTCTGATATTCTTTGAATTTTTACCCCTAAGTGCTTTGCACCAGGGTTCAAACAACAGTCCCACAGACTATTCCTGTTTTTGTTGGTTTAGGGGTAAATATACTGTATGAAATGCAAATATGTTGTTTTAATCTAAACAATACTCAATAAAATTGGATACCATGTGTCTAATGTACTTTATAAAAATCTTTAAACGAGTCCCAGTGACTTATAATGTAGTATGCAGCTTAAACATCTATTAGAAACATAATCATTCATTTACACTCATTCTCACTTTGATTCCTCATATTATACATGTCTTTAGTAAAGCATTTATATTGGCATATCTTTTGGTTTTGCTACAGTGGTGTTTGAATGAGGGTATTTTGTGACAATTTGTAGCTAGATATTTTTGAGTAAGTAAGTAACATATTGGTGAGAAGTAAAATAAAAATTACAAATCTGCATTGATTTTGACAAATATGATAGATATTTTGTTATATCAATGAGACATTCTTCATATATCTTTTCTTATTTTGCATGTTAGTGTTTGGGAGAGGCTCTTAATTTGATGTAAACTCTAAACCTAAATGTTTAGGAAATAACAGACAAGCCAAAGAAGTACACAAATGGGTTTACATCTTTTTTTTTTTCCCCCAATATCTGCCTTCAAAAGAAGGAGAAAGGGGAATTTGACAGGAAGTCATAAAGCTCTTTTCAACTTCAGAGAATTTCCACCTATTCCTAATCTTCATCTCTCTCTTTTGCTCTCATCCACTACTTTTTCTTGAAAACATAAGGCTCTGCAAGAATACGTACAAGAGCAGTCCCCAGGGAGCGCGAGCGACCAGGAGCGTGATGAACAGGACGGGCAAACAGGGCGTGGCGCGTCAGAAGGGCATGGTGTGGCAGTTTGCACGGCAGTTCGCACAGGCACGGCGTGTAGGGAAGGCGAAGTCACCCTACCAGCTCAAGAGGTGAGTTCATTCGGTAGTCCTCATCCTTTCAGAAGAAACTTAGCTATGGTATTCACTCAGCAGAAAGCAATGCCCTCTGTGCTCGCCAGAGTGGATGTGGCTACCCAGATGGAGCTCCCATGAAAACATGCAGCTGTCCAGGTCTCAGGCTGCAGGGAGTGCCAGGGCCTCTCACTGTTCACAGATGGCAGCCGTGAAGACAGCTGTGTGAGGCGCAACCGGGTGGATGATTTGCTCTGTATGGTGGCATAGCTACAGGAGGAGGTAGAAAGGTTAAGGAGCATCAGGGAGGCTGAGAAAGTGATAGACTGGTGGTGCCATGCTCAGCCCCCCTGAGGCAGGAACAGGAGCAGCAGCAGCCACCAGTAAGAACCCACGATCAAGGGGATCCTGTATCACCCCACCACCAGGCTGAAGGCAGCAGCTCAAAGGAGGAGAGTGAACGGAGGCAAGTCCACGCTTGTGGCGGCAGGCGAAGGCCCTCCTTGCTCACCTCGCCTCCCCAGGTGCCTCTGTACAACAGGTATGAGGCCCTGGAGGTGGAAGGCCAGTCAATGGAGGATGGGGATGAGAGTCCATCTATACCAGAGGTGTCGCCTAGGTCAGAAAGGCAAACCTCTCATATCAACACCACCTCCACAAGGAAGAGAAGACAGGTTATAGTTGTGGGTGACTCCCTTCTGAGGAGAACTGAGGGTCCGATATGCCAGATGGACCCTCCTCTTAGGGAAGTCTGCTGCTTCCCTGGGGCCTGGGTGAAGGATATCATGAGGATACTCCCTAGCCTGGTACAGCCCTCGGACTATTATCCTCTACTGCTCTTCCATGTGGGGGGCGATGAAGCTGCAACACGAAGTCCTAGGGCAATCAAAAGAGACTTCAGGGCCTTGGGACGGCTAGTAAGGGACTCGAGCACAGGTTATTTTCTCCTCTCTCCTTCCAGTTGCGGGCAGTGACGCTAGAAGGAACAGAGACACCCAATATATTAACTCATGGCTCCATGGCTGGTGTCATTGCCACAATTTTGTTTTTTTTTGACAACGGGATGACCTACACAGCACCAGGCTTGCTGGTGTCTGATGGGATTCATCTTTCTCAAAAGGGAAAGAGAATCTTTGCTCAGGAACTTGCAGGGCTCATCGACAGAGCTTTAAACTAGACTCGAAGGGGGAGGGGGATAATATCAGGCTTGCCCAAGGGAAGCTGAGAGACGACGTGCCACGGTTAGAGGGAGCGGGTGCCAGCGAGGGCACTCAGCCTGTGTCTCTGAGATGTGCTGGGTACAGTGGGGCACAGCTGAAGTTGTGCAGAGTTGAGCTAGGGAATACTGAGGTAGTAGGAGCCAAGACGGAAACACCAGTGAAACACCTCAAAGCACACAAGGGGTGTTCCTCTATGAAGGAGACACAGACGACAGCCCAGCTGAAGTGCCTCTACACCAACGCACGCAGCATGGGCAATAAGCAGGAGGAGTTGGAAGCCATTGTACATCAGGAAAACTATGATATGGTTGCCATCACGGAAACATGGTGGGATGATTCGCACAACTGGAGTGCAGCGATAGATGGCTATAAACTCTTCAGGAGGGATAGGCGAGGCAGGAGAGGCAGTGGGGTAGCCCTATATATTAGGGAGTGTTTGGATAGTTTAGAGCTTAATGATGGTGACGATAGGGTGGAGTGTCTATGGGTAAGAATCAGGAGGAAGGCCAACAAGGCAGATATTGTGGTGGGAGTCTGTTACAGACCACCCAACCAGGATGAGGAGACTGACGAACTGTTCTATAAACAGCTGGGAGAAGCCTCACGATCGCTAGCCCTTGTTCTTGTGGGGGACTTCAACCTACCGGATGTCTGCTGGAACTACAATACAGCAGAGAGGAAACAGTCTAGGAGGTTCCTGGAGCGTGTGGGAGATAACTTCCTGACACAGCTGGTGAGTGAGCCAACTAAGGGAAGGTGCCCCGCTGGACCTCTTGTTCACGAACAGAGAAGGACTTGTGAGCGATGTGATGGTTGGAGGCCATCTTGGGCAGAGTGATCATGAAATGATAGAGTTTTTAATTCTTGGAGAAGTGAGGAGGGGGGTCAGCAGAACTGCCACCTTAGACTTCCAGAAGGCAGACTTTGGCCTGTTTAGGAGACTGGTCGAGAGAGTCCCCTGGGAGGCAGCCCTAAAGGGCAAAGGAGTCCAGGAAGGCTGGACATTCTTTAAGGAGGAATTCCTAAAGGCACAAGAGCAGGCTGTCCCCAGGTGCCGAAAGACGAGCCGGCAGGGAAGAAGACTGGCCTGGCTGAATAGAGAGCTTTGGCTAGAACTCAGGAAAAAGAGGAGGGTCTATGACCTCTGGAAGAAGGGGCAGGCAACTCAGGAGGACTACAAAGGTGTAACAAGGTTGTTCAGGGAGAAAATTAGAAGGGCCAAAGCCAAGCTAGAGCTCAATCTGGCTACTGCCGTAAAAGACAACAACAAATACTTCTTCAAATACATTAGCAGCAAAAGGAGAGCTAAGGAGAATCTCCACCCTCTAGTAGACAGAGCAGGGAACACAGTGACAAAGGCTGAGGAAAAGGCTGAGGTACTTAATGCTTTCTTTACCTCAGTCTTTAATAGCAGGGCCAATTGTTTTCTGGGTACCCAGCCCCCCAAGTCAGAAGATAGGGATGAGGACCAGAATGGAGCCCCCATAATCCAGGGGGAAATGGTTAGTGACCTGCTGCACCACTTAGACACTCACAAGTCTATGGGGCCTGATGAGAACCACCCGAGAGTACTGAAGGAACTGGCAGAAGTGCTCACCAAGCCCCTTTCCATCATTTACCAGCAGTCCTGGCTAACTGGGGAGGTCCCAGTTGACTGGAGATTAGCAAATGTGACACCCATCTACAAGAAGGGCCAGAAGGAGGGTTCAGGGAACTACAGGCCTGTCAGCCTGACCTCGGTACCGGGGAAGCTGATGGAGCAGATCATCCTGAGTGCCATCACATGGCATGTAGAGGATAACCAAGGGATCAAGCCCAGCCAGCATGGGTTCAGGAAAGGCAGGTCCTGCTTGACCAACCTGATCTCCTTCTATGACCGGGTGACCCGCCTAGTGGATGAGGGAAAGGCTGTGGATGTTGTCCATCCAGACTTCAGTAAAGTCTTTGACACAGTTTCCCACAGCATTCTCCTGGAGACACTGGCTGCTCATGGCTTGGATGGGTGTGCTCTTCACTGGGTTAAGAACTGGCTGGATGGCCGGGCCCAAAGAGTGGTGGTGAATGGAGTTTACTCCAGTTGGCGGCCGGTCACAAGTGGTGTCCTCCAGGGCTCTGTGTTGGGGCCAGTCCTGTTTAATATCTTTATCAATGATCTGGATGAAGGGATCGAGTGCACCCTCAGCAAGTTTGCAGATGACACCAAGTAGTGCAGGAGTGTTGATCTGCTTGAGGGGAGGAAGGCTCTACAGAGGGACCTGGACAGGCTGGATCCATGGGACAAGGTCAATTGTATGAGGTTCAACAAGGCTAAGTGCAAGGTCCTGCTCTTGGGCCACAGCAACCCCATGCAACGCTACAGGCTTGGGGAAGAGTGGCTGGAAATCTGCCCAGCAGAGAAGGACCTGGGCGTGTTGGTTGACAGCCGCCTGAATATGAGCCAGCAGTGTGCCCAGGTGGCCAAGAAAGACAATGGCATCCTGCCTTGTATCAGAAATAGTGTGGCCAGCAGGACTAGGGAAGTGATCGTGCCCCTGTACTCGGCACTAGTGAGGCTGCACCTCGAATACTGTGTTCAGTTTTGGGCCCCTCACTACAAGAGAGACATTGAGGTGCTGGAGCGTGTCCAGAGAAGGGCAACGAAGCTGGTGAAGGGTCTAGAGCAGAAGTCTTATGAGGAGTGGCTGAGGGAACTGGGGTTGTTTAGCCTGGAGAAAAGGAGGCTGAGGGGAGGCCTTATTGCTCTCTACAGCTACCTGAAAGGAGGTTGTAGCGAGGTGGGGGTCGGTCTCTTCTCCCAAGTAACAAGTGATAGGACGGGAGAAAACGGCCTCAAGTTGCGCCAGGGGAGGTTTAGACTGGATATTAGGAAATTTTACTTCACTGAAAGAGTTATCAAGCATTGGAACAGGCTGCCCAGGGAAGTGGTTGAGTCACCTGGAGGTATTTAAAAGACATTTGGATGAGGTGCTTAGGGACATGGTGTAGTGGTGGACTTGGTAGTGTTAGGTTTACGGTTGGACTTGATGATCTTAAAGGTCTTTTCCAACCTATATGATTCTGTGATTCTGTAATAAAAAGTTCATAAGTACACATTAATTAAAAATAAGTATCGGACCTGTGCACATTTCCAAGATCAAGTCCACAAGTTTGGAAATGTAAAGGACATTCTTTTGATGACAATGAACACTGATCAGAAATAAAAGACCCTTTGTGAAATCTCTTAGTGTTTTTTTAAGTGGAAACATGATATTTTGGTTTGACAAATAAAATGTCTTTCTGAACACTGCAGTACCCATCAATGGTTACAGTTCATTGCCTCTTTGCCTATGGTTGTCTTTGCACGAGTAAATAAAGCAGACTAAAATCTGCTGTCTGACTCTGAGTTACAGCAACTTTCACTAGTTTGGTGAACTTTCTTCCCCTTATAAATAGCTTCATCTGTACTGTCCTTGAGGGTAAGTTCTTGACTAACATTATCTGTGACCATACTCGACCATTGTCTAATAGACTGTTACTTGGCATTGGCCAAAAGCATGGCAAGTAGCATGCTCACACTTAAAGATGCTAGAGAAGTATAGAACAGAATTGCACTTGAGCGCTAGTCCTACTTAGCTCATTAGTCTAGGCTTATGGATCAGGCAGCCTGGCCAGGGAAGTATCCTGCAATGTCTTGCAATGGGTATGAAGAGAAGATGCAGTGATGTGTGGTGAGAGACATAGCCTTCTCAGACTGTCTGACACAAGAAGAAAAGGAAAAAGATTGAAGCTTGACTATTCAGTATTCATTTGGCTTATCCAGGAGCTTATGACATCCTTCATCACACATTAAAACATATAGGAGTTTTCTATCTCCTATACTGGTTATTATAAAAATCATTTAACACAAATGATGGGTCTCTGTCATTTTAAGACTGCCAGTTCTTTTCTGGCTTTCAGTTTAGGAGGACAAATGGATATGGTATTGAAAGAACAATTTAATAAAATAATTTTTAAAAATTCAGCTCTGATGATGAAAGAGTAGTCTGACATATTAAAAGGACTTTGTTACTAGCATCATTTCTTTGTCTTACTCTTTGTCTTAAGCTGGGGAAGGCCCTGGAGAACATTCACTGCTTACAGGTATCATACTAGATAAAAAGTACCAAATTATCAAGCTAGTGGCAGAGCATCATTTGTCTAAACCACAGAGTGCTTTAGAGGTAGGTGATGAAATAACGTAATAATGAATGAAAAATTCTAGGAGTTTATTGGTACGATCCTACCATTATTAGCAGCCTGAGCAATTAAGCCACAACTCTGCTGCCAGTGGTGGAAGGACTGTCCTGCAAACACCTGTATCACTGAAGGAGTCAGAAGTTTTCCATTGGCAGAAGGTAATCCTCTCTATTTATGCTGATCAGACACACCAGCATGCAGAGGACAGTGAGGATAACCAGGCAAAACAAGAATGGCAAGCACCAAAGTGTGCAGGCGTTTCATACCAAGACTCATGATAATATTGTATCATTATTACCAGAAGGGTTTACAGCTCAGGTCAAGGATGTAGCCTGGGTTCCTTGAAAAAAAATCATAGTGTGACTGTCTTCAAGGGAAATAACTCCTTATTGGCAAGCAAGGCATACACTAATCCACCATTTGATTATGACTAAATAAGTACAGGAAAATGAAAACATAACTCCTGGATAGGATCAGCAATCATCTACGTAAGCTCGGGGATAAAGTTCCCTGGAGCTGGGAGCTGCATGAGGCTCCTGGGCCTGCAAGACCCCCAGCCAGGATGTAGGGCAGTCATGCAGAGTTCACGATTGAGAGGAAAGAGGAAATTTCCCCCTTAAGGGAAATTTTCCTGACAAAGCTTTTCATGACAATACATCTAGGTAGTTAAAGATTTTTACAGAGAACAGCTAAAGGCATTTTGGAATAGAAATTAAAGGAATAAGTAACTTCAAATAATTTGGAGTATTTATTTGTAACTATCAATAAAACCTGCTCCTTGTGGTTTGGAAGGCACTCCTGTTGGAAACAGTGAGAGCCCTGTGTATGTTGTTTTGTGCAATTAATAACTGAAATGGCAAGAGTGTTGTCTCAGCAGAAGGCTGGGAGAAAAGAGGTACTTAAAGCTGATTTAGTTGTATCTCCTTGATTCAGTGTCAGTACCTTACAGTGGAGCTCTGAATTGCCCTCTGAAGAGGACTAGTCTTTCCAATGACTAGATTAGCTTCATAACTCAGCCCCTGACACTATGTCTATGCTAATAAACTAAATAAGACCAGGACAGAGGCATGAGCACTGGCCAGTGGTGATCCACACTGCTCTACTGTTAGCATTATCATTGGCATGGCTTTTGCCTTTGCTAGCTAACACGGGACACAGCTAGGAGTTAGCACAGACCAGAGTTATTTCCAAAAGGGAGTCTGAAGGTGACCATCCTGCTACAGAGGCCAAAGCTGTTTAACACTGTCAGCATGGCCAGTCTGAGAGCTGGTTTCTCAGTCAAAGAGACAGTGCCAGAACAGTGTATTTCACTGGGAAGTGGCCGAAGTGACCACTGGATTAATTTTGCATTAAATTTTAAGAATATGAATCAGGTTTCACTCAGTGAAGTAAGGGAAGTCTCACTCACAGCAATAAAACACTGCTTTCAAGTCTTTCCAAAGCCTGGGCATGTCCAAAATACCCAGTCATGAAATAAAGGTTCCCCCCCGCCCCAGTACACTGCCTTATTATGTTTTGGACTCAGATGAAGGTGTACAGTTTGTGCCCAAGTGACTGTATCTTTGCATCTGATAGACAAGAAATAAGTTTTAAGTGAGCAATAAGAGCTTGTTAGAATCACTTGTACTAATGTAGTCTTAAAAAAGTAGTTTGTTCCTCAAAATGAAAGTTGCAAGTAGCCTCTGCAAGCATTTCTAATACCATAGAAACAGAGGCATCATGCAATTTTTATGTTCCTATCCTATCCTATCCTGCTCTTTGTCTGTTTAGTTTTAATGTGTTTAGGTTATTCATGGTATAGTTAATATATCTCAAATATTTGACATAAATTTAATTATGAAAATTTTTAGATTTAACTTTTAAAAACACTTTTTATCTCAAGTCCAGAGCAGATGAAAAAGTTGCATATAATGAGTAGTGTCATAAGAGATTGTCATGGTTTAGCTTCAGTCAGCAATTAAGTACCACACAGCCATTCACTCATCCTCCCCCCCCAGTGGGATGGGGGAGAGAATCGGAAGAGCAACAGTAAGAAAACTTGCGAGCTGAGATAAGAAGAGTTTAATAATTGGAAACAATAACAATAATAATAATAATAATAATAATAATAATAATAATAATAAATAATATAATGAAAAAGAAAACAACAAAAGAGAGAGAGAGAGATGAACAAATCCCAGGAAAAAAAACCCAAGTGATGCAACCGCTCACCACCCACCGACTGACACCCAGCCAGTCCCTGAGCAGCGATCACTGCTCCCCAGCCAACTCTCCTCAGTTTATGTACTGAGCACGACATCATATGGTGTGGAACAGCCCTTTGGCCAGTTTGGATCAACTATCCTGGCTGTGCTCCCTCCCAGCTTCTTGTGCGCCCAACAGAGCATGGGAAGCTGAAAAGTCCTTGACTAGTGTAAACATTACTTAGCAACAACTAAAACATCAGTGTGTTATCAACATTATTTTCACACTAAATCCAAAACACAGCACTATATTAGCTACTAGGAAGAAAATTAACCCTATCCCAGCCAAAACCAGGACAGAGATTTAAACATCTTAGCTGAAGCAATGTGCAGGGTTCAAACAAATGTATAGACTTTCTAAGAGAGTTCCAAACAAATCAATCTCACCTAAATTTGGATTAATTTGCCTTAATATTAGGTGCTTAATAGTTCATTGTCTAAGCCAAAGATAGTAATTCTAAGCTTTCTTTATAGTTAATGGAGAGAAATAACCACCTTCAAATGATTCATGTTATCCTAAAATAGATGTCCAAGGGAAGACAAAGAATTCTCTAAAGGTTTTTATTCTACTAAGTATACAGGAAAGCCAAAATAGTTTGCTTTGACTTGGATAACTAACTTTTAGACATGTAATATTAGGTCAGAGATATGCCAAAGAACTCTAGAATTTACTGAATTAATGTATATTTTACACACCTGAAACTGGAGCTCTGAAAAGTAAGTAGGTTACTAATAGCCATGCTTTAACTTGGGGACAGAATGAACATTGAATCCAGACCTGAGTATCATTTCAATCCTTTCTCTGATTACTCTAAATGCTTCTCTATGTATTATAGACAGTAAAAAAAAAAAAAATTGTGCAGAGCCCCATATCTTTAAAAAAATGAACAGTACATACCTATCCTAAAGGTGTGGAACCTATATAGAAAAGTAGTCCTTTTCACTTGGTTTAATCCATGCAGGGAAACTTTTATCAAGATTAGGGAATGTGAAGTCATTTGATAGGTCATTTGTGAAGGCCAAGGACTAATGCATAAACAGGTTCTTCAATATTTTGTCCAAACAGAGGCAAAACACCCACCATTGATTACTAGCCTTGCCTGTAAGCAAAAAGTGAAGTATGAACTCTCCGACCACACAACTACCATGCCAATGCTGCTTTCACTTAAATGAAAACTGCTCTTAGCTTGTTTTTCATTTGTACTAGGGCTTATTCCTACCCTGCTGCCTTAAATATTTTAGTATTCCCTTTATCAGGAGAACTTGAAAATTCAATGGCTGCTTTAGGCAAGCTAAATAAAGTCAACACCACAATTATCGAATTACAATTGCACCAGTCATAAAAGTCATCTTCTTTAACTGAAAACTAACAAAACAAGCCCAGTGCATTAATAGCAATGACACTGTCTCACGTTAAGGCATTGCATGGGCTGTGGTCTTTCTGGGGGCTGGCAGCCTGCGGTGGGGGGCAGCCACAGACTTTCCCACCACCCCAGACAGGAGCAGGGCAGCCAGGGAGGGGGGCACCGGGGGCAGCACCAGCCCTGGGCATCGGGCACCTCCTTGAGGACAGGCCAACGCTGGCCTGGCATGTGGGTGGGACCCATGGCTGAACAAGGCAGGGCTGTGGGGAGCTGGAGACTGGCATCACTGGGGCAGGGACAGGTGGCCCCAGGGGGCTGAACTGGGGTCATGGGCTGTGGACAGCTTGGGGGGAGCCCCGGGAAAGGCTGGGCAGGGGAAGCAATGCCTCTTATTGACCTCAGGCTCCTGACATCTTGTACTTCATGGAGAACTACAAGAGAACTAAGAAATCACTGATGTTTCTAGCAACCCCATTCTGGCAGGATGCAGCTGGACAGACAGTACAGAGATGACAATGGGAACCTTTTATTTAAAAAGAGAAAAAAAAAACAACCAGGAAAAGATAAAAGTTTTTTTAAAAATACAAAGCATACCTCATAAACAGAGCTTCATCTTCAGTCTCAAAATTGACTTTGTGAAAACAATCTGTTACTTGGGCCTGTTATTTGTGTATAGTTGAACTTGTCAACAGGGAGGTCTTATAAGCAGAAATTAATTTTATGCAGACAGTAACAATACAGATCTGGGAGAGTGCACTGCATGATTTTCTGACTTGAACATAATCAATACAATTGTTAACTAAAAGTTCCAGCTGCAGGACTATTTTTCAGTTCCACTATTTTTGCTGTTTTGCCTTCGGTTACATTTATGCAACCTGACTGAAAGTAATGGAGTTGCACAAGTGAATCTGAAGGCAATACTTGACCTGCAAAAATCTTTATTATTGGTGATCCATGAGTCAGATAGAAGACAAATAAGCTTCAAATCCCAGTCTTAATATAAAGGGCTGGCAGTCAGAAAAGCATTTCAATTGTAAACTGAATGAATTTGACTGAGAAATTATGGGGGGAAAAAAATCCTATTGAATGTGACAATACTATTTTTGTATAGAGTTTTCAGAATAGCCTTGCACTTTAAGAATTAATCACATCCTGCTGCTTATTCCCTACTTGAAGGCAAAATGCTCCATTTTGATATTACAATTGGTTGCCATAGAAATGATAATCAGGTCAAAAAAAAGGATTATGATTTCAGGTGAGGCATAAGCTGCAGGAACCCTTGACAAACAAAGAGCTTTCTTCCTTATAAGTATCAGTCATAACAGATGTGAAGAACAGAAATGTTGTAAATATTTTTACATATACACACACACACATAAATGAAGTTAAATAATATATTTTTCATTTTAGAAAACACAGCTCCATTTAGTTGCAAGGAAAGAGTGATGGGTAGCACATTGCTATTTAAGACCCTAACCGTGCAAAACCAAATTATAGAGTAGGTCTTAAAAGTTACCACACACACACACAAATACAACCAACCCAACCACAAACACTCCTCCCAAACAAACAAAAAAACACAAACAAAAAAACACAAACAAAAAAACCACAAACAAACCCTTCCAAATCCTTAGATATCTGTTTACCATATGAGACCTACAGGTTATCAAGAATTTTTTTTCTGTTCTTAATGTCTTTGCCTTAAAAATAAGAACATGTAGTTAAGATTTTTCACATAATTAGATATTACTGGCTTTTAGTAAGTGTTATGAAGGAAAGAACCTGGAGTGTATCAGAATTATTTATATGCTCAAAAGAAAAAAATAAGTCATACTTATAAAAAGCACTTTTAACTACTGCTGTACTTAACACCACTGATTTTTATTTGGGTGCCCCACCAGGACAATGCGGCCAGCCCATGACATGCAGTTATTTGGCTTCTCAGGATATGACTGCAAGCTACCTTATTTTTTCTTGCCTTCTCTAATCAGTTCAGACCCCTTTCCCTACCTACAGGTATATACCCAGTCACATAATAAAGGAGAGGAAAAGGACACCCTGGATAAAAAGTGTTTGGGTTCTTCTTTTTCAGTAATGTTTGGGGTTTTTTTTTTAATTTGTTCTTCTTCTTGAAAGGGAGTGTCCTTTTGGCATATGGTTAAGCTGCAGAAAGTTACAGGAAAGCTGTTGAAAATGGACAGAACTGTGTTCCTTCTGAAAGGCTATAGAATACTCTTATCCAGAAAAGAAGTTGGAATTTTCCTTTCCTTCTTTTCATTTCCTAAACAAGCTCTCACTGTTTTAACTGAATGCTTGCAGAGTTGCTACAGTGCCTGATAGGAAAAGCTATGATGCTGCAATAAAGATGTACCTAAAAGGGGTGTTCACGGACTTCTCATTTAAGGTTTGCTATCACAGCACTAGTAAAGTATGACTCAGGTTTTGCTAATGAAGACACTAATGCATGCAGTATGAGAATAAACATGATGCATTAGAGATCCGTGTGCAGTCGCAGGACTATGATCTTGTTGGGATCATGGAGATATGGTGGGATGGCTTCCATGACTGAAATGTTGCGATGGAGGAATACAGGCTCTTTAGGAAGGACAGGATGGAAAAACGAGGAGGGGGAGTTGCCCTTTATGTGAGAGAGCAGCTGGAGGGCACGGAGCTCTGGCTGGGGATGGATGAGGAAGCAACTGAGAGCTTATGGGTTAGGATTAAAGAGAGGACAGGTAAAGGTGACATTATAGTGAGTGTCCTTCCAGGCCACCTGACCAGGAAGAACAAGCGAATCAGGCCCTCTACAGACAGATAGGAGCAGCCTTATTTTTGCAGGCCCTGGTCCTCAGGGGGGACATCAGCAACCCTGATATCTGCTGGGGGGACAACATAGCAGGACATAAGAAATCCAGGAGGTTCCTGGAGTACCTTGATGATAACTTCCTCTTCCTCCAAGTGATAGAGGAGCCAATGAGGAGAGGTGCACTGTTGGGCCTCACGCTCACCAACGAGGGGCTCACTGGGGATATGAAGATCAAAGGCAGCTTTGACTGCAGTGATGATGAGAAGGTGGAGTTAAGGTTCCTGAGGGCAGGGAGGAGGGCAAAAAGCCAGATGACAACATTGGACTTCATGAGAGTAAATTTTGACCTCTTCAAATATCTGCTTCAAAGAGTACCATGGAATAAGGCCCTAGAGGGAAGGGGAGCCCAGGAAAGCTGGTTACTATTCAAGGATCACCTCATCCAAACTCAAGAGAGTTCCATCCCAACAAATACGAAGTCAGGCAAAAATACCAGGAGGCCTGCATGGATGAACAAGGACCTCCTGGCCAAACACAAACACAAAAAGGAAGCTTACAGAGGGTTAAAGAAAGAATGGGAAAACTGGGGAGGGGAAGGGGGGGAGGGAAGGGGAGGAGAGAAGAGAGAATAGAGGAGAATGGAGAAGAGAGGAGAGGAGAGGAGAGGAGAGAAGTTATGAAGTTGTTTGGGCCTTTATATAATCTTCAATAACTGAATATTTGCTAATGGTAACTGTAACTGGCTAACAAAATCAGGTTTATGCAGTTTATTTGGATAAAACAGGGCTTGAAAATCACTACGTATCCAGTATGTAATTTAAGCAGAAAACAGATATGAAATATGACTCTGTAACCTATTTCTTCTCTTGCTAGAATCATGGATTTTCTTGAGGCTTTCTATGTCTTTATGTAGACTGGAAGAGCCATAAAAAAATAGGAATAGTCTAGAGAGAGAGATGGGAATTAGGACCTTCACTCATCCTTTGCGAACTCTCTAAACTTGAGGGTGGTATCCTTCCATGTCTTTTTTCCTTGTCCTGTGAGGTATGTTTTGTACAGGAGAAAGTGAAAGGTATTTCTACCCAGTCTTACCTAGCCTAATGAAGAGGGTATTTCCATAGGTGAGACTGGTCCCTCAGGTCTTCCAAATGAGGTATGTACTCCCTTCTCCAATATCCAGTTTAATAATGCTCATTGTTGATAGGTTTTGGTATACATTTCTTTCCATTACTTATTCTGTTCAGTGTTCTGACAATTCTTATTTCACCTTTTTATTATCCTCTTTGAAATAATCTCCCTTTATTTGACTATTAAAATGATTTCTTCCCTGGGCTACTAACATTTTCTTTGTAGTTTCCTAAGATGACAATGACAAGCATCTGCAAAGCATATTTGTGATGCTTCCGTTTTTCACTCCTGTTTTCACACTCTCATTAAAGGCTAATACTGAAAGTTGTGTTACTGCTGTATTCATTTATTTATTTGCCAAACCTATCATTTGTGGATTTGTTATGCAGTAGTCATATTTTCACTAATAATTTTGCAGCTGATATCAGAAAGTTAAGCATGTCAAAGAATGGATTCATTATAAGGGAGGGAAAAAAAAATCCTCTGAGTTAGTGAATAACAAACTACACTGTGTAAAAATGTCTCATTATTGGCTGTCAGAATTAGGACTGGTGATTAGCTCCATAAATTCACAAAATACTAAATGCTGTTGATGGATACAGGTTATTACACAAGTATGATAGCCAGACAGTCTCCTAGAACAGCATATTAGATGTGTAGGATATGTTCAGACATCATTTAGTGGTGGAGCTTTCCTCCAGTGAGTAACTAAAATCAGTATAACTTAAGCAAAGAGCTTCACTCTAGGATTTTTTTTTCCCTTTTTTAAGTGGCATGCATGAAGTGTGTTTATTAATGAAGTGAAAACTGATGTTAGATGGATAAGGAGCACCACTGGCATCCTTAAGAATATTTCAGGACAGTTAACATTTCTAATCTGTGAAAGTCAGAACTAAATTCCAGATCTAATTTTCTTGCCTGGAAGAAAAACGATTCTATTTCATCCATGATCACAGGACACATCTCCAAAAACCACATGTTAAGCAAACCTGGATTTTGCTAAACCTGCATTAGATTTTATGAATAGTATATTTCTTCTTTTCCCTTATTACAACACTGATTGAAAGACTGTATTCATACTTCATTGTCCAACATGCTAAACTGAGTAGAAGACCTGAGATGAGTCAGATTATTACATTTGTACAGATGCACTGTCTGCTCTGTACATACTAGTTGAAACTGAACAGGCAAAACAGATATTTTTAGTTTCATTTTATGAAGGTTACAGTACAACAGGCTAATCTTGGGGATCAATGATTAAATGGGTTTAATGGTCCTCAAGAGCAGTTTGGATTAAATAGATGCTTATTAATTGGGAAAAAATGTCCATCTTCTTTGTTGGTCTTTACATGTCCTAAATCGATGACCTGGGTCAGACTTGCATTGATCTCCTTCATGATATGGTACACAGCTGTTACAATTAAAGATATGAAATATTCGTTTAAATACTTATGTCAATAACCCTTTTCTTTCAGTTACCCAAAATCTTGCTTAAAACAGGTGATGATAAACAAGAAAAAGGTAATCTCCCCTGTTTGATATTCCAAGCTAGGAACAGAGCAGTGAATAAACTCGGCCTTGACAAAATAAGTAGATAAACTGTTTTACTTGAGTTTACTTTCAAGAAAAATGATGCTTATAAATCCTTGTAGAATACTGACTTCTCAAAATTGCAGTGAAAATATTAAAAGTTTAAGAGTCTAGAAATGTGTATAACTTACTAGTTATGTTAGATGATGTAAGACACAGGGACAATATGACAAAATGTCTCTCTACCACATTAAGAATAACTTCATTTGTTACAATGATGTTCTATCTTTATTGATCTTCATCACTAAAACACGTAAACCCTGTGTTGTTATTTGAAGTCCATTTAAGCAAGATCTACCAGTTAAAGTCTTTTCCACTTATCCTGGTTTTTGACTTTAATTTCCCCCATTTTTATTGTGACAGCACAAGCATTTGACCTAACTTACAGACAAGACATCTGTCGCGGATGGAGTGAGCGTGCACTTCACTCGTAAGAGAGAAGTAAAAATATAGTTTATTGATACAGAATAGGGAGTTAACAAAGTTCAATGCGACAGTGTTTTAACAAGATTCAATGGCGAGGTACGCTTGATTATTTACTGCATAGAGGACAGGGTCAGACAAAACTGTCAGGGAGACCCTCCCGTTGAGTCATGAGGTTCGGAAGGATCCCCTTGCTTTCTAAACTCCTTCTCAGAGAGGAGTCTAGGTGCGGCTAGATCCAGTCCTAGTCCCAGACTTGGTCAACGGTTTATATCTAAAGGATTATATATGCGCAATCAATCCTTTATATCACTTAGCTAAGATTTCAAAGTTTAGCATGCTATTAGTCACTTACCGAGGATCTGTTGCGGCAAGGAATCTCTCAACCTCGAGGAGTAACCTTGAGAGGCGTCCCTGCTCAAGGGGAGATCCTGGCGTGCAGCCCGCTGCCGTGCAGGAGAGCTCAAAGGGCTCTTGGGCTGCTCACTATTTATGGGGATAAGATGATTGACCCATACTCATATTAGCATGCCGACCACAGGTTTTAGTTTCTTCGGTGTGCGCATTGCACAATAGCCCTAGGTTATTGTGTTGTTATCTGTCTCCTGAATTCACTTTGAGCTGATGCAGCCATCGTGACCAGATGCATCCATTACAATCACCGCTGGTGGTTATCACCTAAGCAGGGTTGCAGGAGATAAAGGTCAGGGGTGGGGGAAGAACACCGTCACAACATCCACCTGAAAAGAACTTAGAAAAAGAACCCTCTTGGACAAATCAATGTCCCTACTTAATTCACCATCGAGCTGCAAAGAGCTCTTTGGAAGGCTATATAGGTGTAGGAAAGAGTTGGAAGAGAGAATTCAATCTTTGACAGCAGTGTTACCTTTCATATATGTCAAACTGATACATCCTTACCAAGTAGTCACAGTTTGCCTTTTTGATTTACCTAAATTTCCTTTCACCTATTGATTAAACTCACAGGTAGACCTTTGCTTGGCAGCTGAATGAAGTCCAGCTGAATGAATTTTGTTGGAGCTGTGTTGATTTAAGTAAAATTCACAGATTAAGATTCACAGAATGCATTTTTTTTCCCATGTTTTCCATCTGAAAAGTGTAGGCCCAGGTTTTAATGAGATTTGTTTTGTGGTGGCTTTTTGTTTGTTTGTTTGTTTGTTTGTTTTAATTTCAAACAGTTTTATTTGTCTGTCAAAGTGTCCTCTGTCCAACAATCATCCAGAATCTCTACTGTAATTCTCTTAGACATACTCTCATACTTTGTAGAATGAATTAAATCACTCAGAAAATAGATATGTCTTCGACACATAATTTGATATAGAGCAATTTATCTGCTCTTAAATTCTTCGAAGAACTCTAAAAATTTCTGTTTAAAGTCCCAAACATTCTACATTAAACCTGTAGAGCTCCTATAAGGGCTGTGTCTGTACATATAATATGCAAAACATTAAAGTTTTCTACCTAAACTTTTACATTTTAAGCATGCACTTACAAGAATGATTTTAACACACTGTAATTTGCCTTTCATTTTGAACTACAAATTGAACCTTTTGTATTACTGTTCTGTATCCGAACATGACGTTCTGTGGGCCTCTATTAGTTTTGATGGGTTACCATGGAAACTGGAGAGACAGAAAGAGAAGGAGAATACGTTTGTATGCTTAACCACTGTGAGTTATGTCCTTTTCCACATTTCTGTGAAAGAAATCAATGACTGAACGTAGAGTCAAAAACTTATTTTTATAGCTAGGCCATAGTGCAACGTATATTTTTGGCAAGATGGAAGGTATTAATGACTATGCTGGATTTGCATTAAAGGCTTCTGTTTATACTAAGAACATGAATGTCACTGACAATGGGAGTTCAAGCTGTCTGAAACCTTTATCAACCTACATACCCACCCCAAATGGGGCATGAGAGTGAAAGGTGAACCTACCAAATTGCGCTGCATGGCAAGACATCAGAAAACAACTGCTCGTTTTGAACAGAACCAAAAATTCATCTCCTGGAGCCTATTGAAATGCTCTCAGCTTACCATGACTTTTTGCCCTGATCAATGTGGGTTAAAATTAAAATAGTGATGAAAGGGTTTCTATAAGGTCCAATTTACAAGGCTATTCAACATGTAATTGTGGGGAAAAAAACACAACAGTAATGAAAAATAAGAGTTTTGTGGATTCTAAATACAGTTTGGAAATAAAAAATAAGTGGGTTTTTTAGTTTTTTAAGGTAACAAGTATGAAGAAGAAACCCAAAACAATTTTTACAAATAAATAGTAAGCAGAAATTTGACAGTGATATTATATATTACTTGCTATTACTAGCATTGGAGAAATTCAGTGATAACTTACAAAGTACACCATGTGGGGAAAATGAAACACTTAAGTAAGTGAATCCTCTAACCACGGTACTATATATGTTATATATTTACACAGTATATTTTAGATAGATGCCCTGCCTTTATCTTGGACTGAATGCACAAATTTATGTTGAAAAACCAAGCTACTTTGTATCACAGCTGTGTAGACTCACTCAGACTTAGTGGGATCTTTTGTTCAGCTGGGTGTACAGGAAAGAGATTATATCCATTCACAATAAAAATTGCAAGCAGGTCTACAGATACATTTTCACTTTTTTTTCTTTTTTTTTTCCTACAGATAAGCAGAAATTCAGTTATTCTGTTAAAATAAAAAAAGGAAAACAAAATAAGTCAGCTGTGGCATTCACAGTTCTCCCATCCAAATTTAACATACTATTATGTGATTAGAAATACCCACACTCTAACTGAAGGTTCAGATCCTCTCTCTTCTGCTATAGGATTGAACTTCTGTTCAAGATCCCATGAAAATTGCAGTGTTGAGGTGCTGTATATAGTGAGTTCCGTACAACCAGAAATATACACATGGCTGTGATCAATGGAGTGAAAACAATCACCCAGAAAAGGGCACTTAAATCCTGCATAAGTGCAAATATAACAGAGGAGCTGAGTTTTTTGGCTTTGGCCTTGACTTTGGCTTCTATCTTCCACTGGGCTGCTGTGGCACTGGGAATTCAGACATTCCAAGAAAACACAGCACAGTTGTTTCTCCATTCTGCCTTGACTCATATGGAGGGAAACAGAGAGAAACTGTAGTGGTAAACAATATAGAAGGAGCTTTTTTTTTCCCCCCCTGATGTAAGTGCTACACTTTCATCCCCTTCATTATGTAATCTGACAACACAAGCACGCAAGGTTCATGCCACTCACTTGAGAACCATGACCCTTTCATATGTACAACACAGATGGGAAAGGAATCTCTTATCGTAAAAAGTGAAAGTTTAAAATGAAGTTAAGTCCTTATAATTCCTTTTTTCTTAGATGGATTCCTTTATCATGTGATGACTTTTTCAGATTCTTTTCTAACACCTTAAATACTCAGTCTTGTTTTGAGACTGAAACCTCTTGAGAAACTCTGGATTCCTTCAGAAAGAAAAGCATCCAGAAACAGGCACTGAAATTACCTGTGTGAAATATCTAGGTCTTGTTAGGTGCAGGTATATGTGTTTATAAGTTACAGGTTTGACTAGAGATCTGCAGTATAATTAAGTTTTACAGTTCTTAATCAAGCTTTGAGTGATGGAAATTCACCAAATCAAAGCAGCTCTGACTCCATTAAGATCACCACTAAAACTTTCACTGTCTTTAACAGTCAGGACTGTTTATACGTAAGTATAAAAACACATCTTCAAAGTGTTTATCAGAGATAGCTTGTTAGTCAATTATGTGCAATGTTTAATTACTTTTAAATTACCATGCCAGCAGGATAAATTTAAATATTCCTGCTGAGAGTGTGGGTTGATATTTACAATGAAATGAAAACCAAAGTAAATAATCTCTATTTACCTCAGTTATAATTCTGCAGGGGAAAGTACGCTAGACTAAGTATGAACAAGTTTCAGTGCAACAGGAAATAAACTAAGATACTAAAGAAATACCCTGTGAAAAAAAGAAATTGTCTGCTTTGGCATATATTAAAGTGACAAGAACCTTGAAGTTATATTTGATAATAAAAGTAGTCTGCATATTCCCATTGGTTATATGTATTATCTATCAATGCTTTCACATAGGGAGCATGCATCAGTAAGAAACATTTTAATTTAAAATGATGCAAAGCAGTCCCAGTGCAAACAGAGATATTGAAAAAATGATTAAACTATTAAAAACTGTCCAAGTACTGAATTTTAAGATGACATAATATATAAAAATTCATTATGCAATGATGGCAGTTGTGCAAGATTGAATCTAGTGCCCAATACATTTACTGTTATTATCTTCAGCTTTCACATAAAGACAAAAATCTTACAATTCTCACTTATTCAGGTAAATTACTTTGATATTCAAACATACTTTTTGGAGATTTTTTTTTCCTCCATTTGTAAGGCAAACAATTTTTCCCAATTCATATGAATCACTCTAACATCACTGAGCTGATGTCAATTTCCATTACCAAGGAACAGTTCAGAAGCATTCAGACCATTTTGAGATTATACAAGGGCATTATTGCCTTCACCATACTGATCAGTATACAATACTGCTCTGATTACATGGTATTTGCCTGTAGAAATTTATTGCAGTTTTAGTGTTCTGAAACACTGAAATGAAATATTCCCAAATAAAAATAATACTTTGAAAAGGTTTTTAATGAAGAAAAGAATCTTATCACTCCATAAAATTCATGCTGCAAATAACTAGTATGTTATATTACTTAAGTTCTCATTATACTATTCTGAAAAACAAATTTGAGAATTCTCAGTGAAAGAAAGTTCCACACATAGGTATCATCTTTCCTATGCAATTTGACTTTCTTGCAGATGGGCATAGAAGCTATTATAGTTTTTGCAAAGATATTATGGTACTGCATACACTAAGGATCTCCTGTCTCTTTGGTAATACCATAACAATCATTCTAAGATGCAATATGAGTACTTCAGATTGCAGGTTTCCAGTAGTGACAGTAAAAAGTCAGATCAGGCAATTTGATGTTAAAAGAGGTCAAATTTAGCTGCTTTCAAGTGTGATATTTTAAATAGACTGTAATGTGCAACGTAGACATTTAAAGACTGAAAAAGCTTCAGTTTAGATGGCATTATTTTAGCTTACATTTATTTCATACAGAATATTTTATCATTTATTGCACATGCAGTCAAGGGGGTAGGCAGTTAAATTAAATAAATAAGAAAAAAGTAAAAAACCTACCTACAATATTTTTTCAGTATGGTTACACAGTAATTAATTTATTAAGATATCTGCCTTTTATCCCTTCCTGCTTCCAAGACTTCGTGTTTTAAATACTTTATCCTTCGGGTTCATAAATCCATTAGTAATAACTGATGGACTACAATACAAAATAGTGTGTTTGTATTCTTTATGGAGGAAGCAGTTAGTGGTAGTCACATTCACTTTTTTTTGAGAATTGCAACATTAAAACTTACAAACAGATGCTGTTTTTTAAAAATTCACTAGCAGGATTAAAGTAGTACTACATTTAGGTTGATAGTAATATTAAAAAATATAATATCAGATGAATTTGCTTTATGACAACAGATTTTTATTTTTACTAGGTCAAATTTTCATTGGTATGGGAAATATTACCCACTTTTTATTATTCTATTAACAATTTTTAAAACAAATTCAGATTCAGCACATTTACATGTTCTTCCACATTTTGTGATTAAAAAACTAAGAGGGTTTAGGTAAAGAATTTATGACTATTTTTGTCTCTTATTGAGGATTATATCTAATTGAAAGCACTAAAATCTACCTACAGCTGATGCTAAGATTTTTTCCCCATGAAACATAAAAATGAAACCTATTGTCTTTTATATTTCATGAAAATGATCTCACAAAAGAAGTTTAATGTGACTGTTCTTCCTGTAAAATTTAGCAATTTTTGCACCATCCAGGCTGTTTTGGCGCTACCTTATTTTCAACTATTTTTTCATCAGACAAAACATTTGATGATACACAAAGTTTCCAAATTTTACCATTTGCCAGGATAACAGTCACAGAAATATCATCAAAATTGTTGCATACTTACAGAAAGTGTAACCAATAAATGTGTTCTGCAGTTTGAATAACTTCTTATTTCTAGTCTCTGCCAGCAGGTCAAAGGAGGTAATCCTTCCTTTCTACTCAGCACTGCTGAGGCCACAACTGGAATTCTGTGTCCAGTTCTGGGCTCCCCAGTACAAGAGAGACATGGACATACTGGAAAGAGTACAGCAAATGGCCACGAAGATGATGAAGGGACTGGACTGTGTCTCATATGAGGAAAGGCTGAGAGAGCTGAGACTGTTCAGCTTGAGAGAAGGGAAGAGAAGAGAAGAGAAGAGAAGAGAAGAGAAGAGAAGAGAAGAGAAGAGAAGAGAAGAGAAGAGAAGAGAAGAGAAGAGAAGAGAAGAGAAGAGAAGAGAAGAGAAGAGAAGAGAAGAGAAGAGAAGAGAAGAGAAGAGAAGAGAAGAGAAGAGAAGAGAAGAGAAGAGAAAAAAGAGAAGGCTCAGGGGGGTCTTATAAATTTATATAAATATCTGAAGGGAGGGTGCAAAGAAGACAGAGTCAAGCTCTTTTCAATAGTGCCCAGTGACAGGAACAGAGGCAATGAGCACAAACTGAAACACAGGAGGCTCGGTTTGAACATCAGGAAACACTTTTTTTACTGTGAGGGTGACTGAGCACTGGCACAGGTTGTCCAGGGAGGTTGTGGGGTCTCCATCCTTGGAGATATATTAAAAAACCATCTGGACATGGTCTTGGGCAATGGGGTCTAGGTGGCCCTGTTTGATCAGGGGGTTGGACCAGACGACCTCCAGAGGTCTGATCCAACCTCAATCATTCTTTGATTCTGTGATTCCATCCTCTCTCAATGAATACAGGTTTCTGGATTTCCCAGCCTAAGAAAACCCTGTTATTGGCTGCAAGATAATCAGAGAGGGTGGAATATCCTTCATTCACCTACACAACAGCAGAAAGGGAATGACAGACACACTTTTTTAAAAAAGCCACCAAATCATACACAGCCTATGTTAAGCTTGAAGTCCAGCAAAGTACATAATTTCCATCATGACCTTCAAGGTACATCTTTGTGAATCTCACAGGTGCCTGCTGTCCTTATAACGTATATGTAAGCCTTTTACGGTTTAAAGACTACTGATAGGACAAGAGGAAATTACCTCAAGTTGTGCCAGGGGAGGTTTAGATTGCATGTTAGGAAAAATTTCTCCACCAGAAGGGCTGTCAAACATTGGAACAGGCTTCCCAGGGAAATGGTTGACTGACCATCCCTGGAGGTATTTAAAAGATGTATAGATGTGGTGTTTAGGGACATGGTTTAGTGGGGGGCCTGGCAACGCTAGATTAATGGTTGGACTTGATCTTAAAGGTCTTTTCCAACCTAAATGATTCTATGATTCTATGATTCTACTGCCACTGATGACATGATTACATCTTACGTACAACCTTGATAATTCTGCAATATTGCTCATCTGCTGGAGTCACGAAATTCTTCTGAAACACAACTAAAATAAAAATTACCTAACTTTGAAGAAAAGGATTTTGATACAGAATTGCATTTTTAGGGCAAAAACAGAAAAGGGAAATTCAACCACTGATTTCAATGACATCAGGATTTTGTCCATGCAGTTTACAAAAAACAAATTAAATCGTTTTCTACATTAAATCTGGAAGTTTTGAGAGTAAAATCTCTTTCAAGAAAAAAAAGCTAATTTTTTTTTTTTTTTTTTTGGTAGTCAAGGGTTTTACTCCTGAACACAGATATCTGCAACATTACGACGTCCTTGGGAGTGGATCAAACCTGACTATTACATACAATTTCAGCAAAAAAATTAGAGTTAATTTAAACTTGTATTCTTGGTGTTGTCTTTGAATGTATTTTTCTTAATACAGGTGAATTTGTTACTGTGAATGTGCATGAATGGTTTCAAACATAAAGCTAAAAAAAAAAGAAAATGCACCATTATCTCAACTTTTCTTTACAAGGATATACAAAATACATATGTTGCTTCTCAGTCATGTACGTTAAGCATAAAGGTTGCATTTAAAACTGACATTAACTGCTGGGCTCAGATCTGCATACTTTTTTTTACGGTCAAGTGACCACAATTTTTTTTTCTTGTCACCTTTTGCAAATTTTCAAAGGTTTTAGAGCTTAAGATTCTACAGTAATACCCTGACTTGTCTCACAGAATCCATATGCTCCTTCCCAGTGATGGGATCTATGTAGTAATGATTTGACAATTATAGGTGAAATTCAGATTTATTACAGCCTTCCATAAGATGTGTTAGCCTAAGGGCAACCAAAGGAAGTAAGGAAGTCTTTACCTGCATTGCAAGTATTCGTATACACTTTGCCAACACTACACCCCAATATACACATGCATAAATGTAACCAGTCCAAAACTAGGCATAACGGCATGAGCAACTTGCTGAGAACTGACCTTTCTGGGCTCAGAATGGGTTTAAAATTGGCTCAGAAAAATTCCCTCCTTCTCCTTATATTACTTTTTCTCTATTCTATGCCCACTAATTTCCCTTTGTGGGCATACAGTTTGGATCTTAAGTGAGTCCTGTTCTTGTAAGTGCAGAGACGCTTACGTACATGCCACTCCAAGCCCTATGAGCATTTGTTCAGACAGGAACTCAAATATATACAACTTCTTTTCCCCAGAAGAACAATTAAAACATTTTCAGCATCAGAATTCTAAGAAACAATAG
Organism: Ciconia boyciana; assembly: GCF_034638445.1. Classification (NCBI taxonomy): domain Eukaryota; kingdom Metazoa; phylum Chordata; class Aves; order Ciconiiformes; family Ciconiidae; genus Ciconia; species Ciconia boyciana. Next base: position 48,727,844 of record NC_132936.1, read on the forward strand.
ACGAAAACCACATACGCTTATTTATGTATGTCTATGGTCTCTGGCATACAAATGTAAGTTTTGGTATGAAGAGCAGGCAGTTATGCTCAGAAAAAAAACACAGTGATAAACACTTTTGCAAATATGAAGGAAGGAGTCTGAATGCAACTGAGACAATCATTTCTTCAGAACTGCAATGGATATTTGAAATGTGGTGTCCTGAATTTTTTCCCTCTAAATTATTCATTTGAATCCAGTCCAGGTGAGTGGAAAGTTGTTAAATCAAAAATTTTTGCCATTTATCTAATGCCTAGTCTCTGAATAGACTGATGAACTCCATCCCTTTCCTGTGGGATGATTCACACTGTACAAAATCTTGCTCTCATCTGATACAAATCAGGATCTTAATTGGCAACCTAAGCAAAAGATCCAGAGCAGATCTATCTTTTAAGTGACACTTCCAGGAAAAATCTCTAAAATCCAAAGGCATGGCAAGCTTTTACACATGCTGTAGTTCTTCTGTATATAGACAGTTTCAATCTCTAAGTAAAATATATGTGGGACATAATTGTCCATAAAAGTCTTGAGTGCTGACTCCCATTCAAATATGCTTACAAATCCCTAGTACTTTTAACACATATTTTAAAATTGCTTGAAAATAAAATGTTGTGCTATATATTGGATCCAAGACTCCCATAAAACTTCATTAATGCTGACAGATTTTTTTTCCTTAATATTGTCAGTATTCGATAATATTTTAGGTAAGTAGCAAACGCTATTGTTGCTTAAAAGGAAAATTACTACGTTGCATTTTCCCTATATATTCACCCACAAATCCTAAGAAAAGAACATTTTGGATAAATGGTCCAATATATGCAATTCATCATTTTATTGTGAAAAAAAATCAGTGTTGCAATGTTCGGCTAGGGGTGATTTTGTTATTTGACTTACTGCAAAATATGGAGCAAAGCTCCTACAGTACTGGCAAAAGCTAAGATACAACTAAAATACATTTGCAGGGGAGAAAGAAAGAGAGGGGTGGTTTTTTGTTTGGTTGGTTTTGTTTTCTTTTCAAATAGTGATTAGACTGGAAAATTAGCCACTTTGGGATTTTTCAGCCAGTGGTAACAGATGGCTGAGTTAGTGATGAACCACTGAAGGGGCTGGAGAGTTGATTAGGGAGACTGACTGAAAGCATGTATCCTCAAATTGGCAGAATGCCTAGTAAAAGCAGTGACCCATCACTTATAGTGAGTCTTTAAAATATTAAGTGGACAGATATATTCAGAAGGAGTGGGGGAGAGGGAAAGCTTGCCCAGCTAATTCTTTTTTCAGAAAGTTTTGAGGTATAAACAATTTCTCAATTCTTGCTCATGATGCTTTCTGGCGTAGCTTCTTTTCCTACTCCTGTCTTTTTAAAGTGGGCTATAGCTGCACGAAAAGGAGTACGTTTTATTTCATTAGTCATATCTTTTAGAAAAATAACAACCAAATAAAACCCCCTCCTTTGAAAAACAACTTTTGTTTCTGTGGTTATAATGTAAGTTTAGTTTAATCATCTGAAAGGAAGGACACTGGCATTGTTTGTTTTCGTTATTGATTTTGGTGGAGCATTTGAAAAAATGTGTATTTGTGGAAAATGTCTTCAGTTTTAAGTTAAAGTTCTAAAAGTAGATGAAGGAGGTTAATATTCTATTGTAGACTAAATGCAGTCTTAGACCACAGGATTTCTAAATTATGAACTATATTGCTCTTTCTCTGGTAGTGGATACTTCCATCGTTACTCACATTTCTACAGCCATTAATTTCTCTTCGCAAAAAAATGAATTCATATGAAGGTGGTAGCAATTAGTATTTTGAAAATAGGAATACTTCTTTCACCCAGAAAATTTATAATTCTAGAGGGAAATGTGGCCAAACCTTTGACTAATGAAAATTCTCATTACCCATTTTGCATCTTGTCTTTGTTCTCTGGGTAACACCAGTGCAAATGATTGATTATATATAGTCTAAAACGGTTAAATAGTAGCAGTAATAGTATGCAGTTCAATTTTGCACCTGTCACTAGCTTCCATGTAGATGAAGCTGGTTTCCTGACAGTGGCTTTCTAACTCCTGCATAGTATTAAAAACATACCAAAAGCTACTAGAACTAAAGAAAAAAGAAATACAATCTGAGAAAATGCTTTAGGTGTTTGCTTTAATTTTTGTTATTTCCCACAACACTATGTAGATATTTAGGTATAGAATTTTGCCTCTTAGAACATGTCTGTTGTAGTATAAGGTTGTGTTCTGCCCATATATTATATCAACTCAGGTACTGGAATCAACAAAGACACATTCTGCTTAGCATTTGTCCTACACTAAAATAATGTCTTTTTAGAAAGGTTAATTAACCCAAACAAAGTACCACTCTAATATAGCTATATTTTTCTGTTATTTGAGCTGGTTAGTAAGTTCAGTGTAAAGACACCCCTTATGCATACACGGGTACTGTCTGTGCCTGATTCAAACTCACTGGCTTTACAAAGCGAAGAAGTAATTACCTCCTGGGATCAATATGGTTGTTATATCTTGGACACAGGTAAAATAGACTTTCTGGAAGTTCAATATTATCTCTTTTGACCAGAGTCTGTTGCATACATGCACTACAGTTCTGGAACTCGCAGATCTCCGCTTCTTTTTTTCACGCTAGCAATGGCTACTTGGTTGGGTAATTTATTTTCTCCTAGAGTTTGCTACAATTTGATATTCTGCTACCACTACCCATGTATGAATATGCTGTGTTAACATGTATGAATATTACTATGCTAGTCATCAGGGATGACATCAAAGCAATTTTTTTCCAGGTATCACTTTTCCTCTGCCTTTCTACAGAGATCTCCATTTGCCTAAGGTGGTACAAAACATCTAGAATAAAAAAATAGCTGTCAGATATGGAAACCTTGTGCCTCTAAAATAAATGCCTTTTTAATATAAGTTGCTCTTTGATATAGCTTGATTTTAAACACAGAAATTCTTTAGTCTTTCTATCCAGTAAATAATCAAAAGGTCCGGAAATATTCTCAGGAGGTGTTCTTGCAGGAAGATACTCACTGGAGCCTGTTGGCATTTGTTTTTAACCTTTTACCCAAACTCTCCTTCAACTCTACTAATAGCTGTACAAATAACTATGCTGAATAGAAGCACCCAGCACAAACACCTATATAAATCATCATTGTTAAGTGCCCTCGGCTAATAATGCTTATGCAGACAGACATGCGCTGTCTCAGACCTCAGTAATTTCAGGAAATGGTGTTAGAAAAGTGTCCTGGTTTTGGCTGGGATAGAGTTAATTTTCTTTCTAGTAGCTGGTATAGTGCTGTGTTTTGGATTCGGTATGAGAATAATGTTGATAACACACTGATGTTTTAGTTGTTGCTAAGTAATGTTTACACTAGTCAAGGACTTTTCAGCTTCCCATTCCCTGCCAGGTGCACAAGAAGCTGGGAGAGGGCACAGCCAGGACAGCTGACCCAAACTGGCCAAAGGGCTATTCCATACCATATGACGTCATGCTCACTGTATAAACTAGGGGGCAGTTGGCCGGGGGACAGCGATCGCTGATCAGGGATGGGATGGGCATCGTTCAGCGGGTGGTGAGCAATTGCATTGTGCATCACTTGTTTTGTACATTCTTTTACCTTTTTTTTTTTTCTTCTTCCTCTACTGCCCTATAAAACTGTCTTTGTCTCAACCATGGGTTTTACATTTTTTCCCAATTCTTTTGCCCATCCCACTGGGGGGGGCAGGGGGAGAAAGTGAGTGAGTGGCTGTGTGGTGCTCAGTTGCTGACTGGGGCTAAACCACAACAAAAAACAATAGCTCATACCTACTCTAATACTCTAAAGTCACATCATATTTTCCATAATGTAGTTAAAAATATGCTCTCTTTGTTTATTTGGTTGGTATAATCAGTGTATTGGGTTTACACGGCATGGGTTTGGTAGCAGGGGTGCTTCAGGAGTGCTTCTGTGAGAAGACACCTGAAGCTGCTCCCAGGTCAGATAGAGCCAGTTCCAGATGGCTCAAAGACAGACCTGCTGCTAGCCAAAGCTGAGCCCATCAGTGATGTTGGTGGCACTTCTGTGATAACATATTTAAGAAAGGATACTAATGCTGCACAACAGCAGCTGGGAGAGAGGAGGTAGAAAATGTGAGAGAAACTGCACTGCAGACACCAAGGTCAGTGAAGAAGGAGGGGGAGGAGATGCTCCAGGTGCTGAAGCAGACATTCCCCTGAAGCCTGTGGTGAAGACCATGGTGATGCAGGTTGCCCCCTGCAACCCATGAAGGTCCATGGTGGAGCAGATATCCACCTGCAGGCCATGGAGGACCCCACGCCAGAGCAGGTGGATGGGCCCTGAAGGAAGCTGCAGCCTGTGGAGGGCCCATGCTGGAGCAGGCTCCTGGCAGGAACTGCAGCCCTGTGGAGAGAAGCACATGCAGGAGCAGGTTTTCTGGCAGGACCTGTGACCCCGTGGGGAACCCATCCTGGAGCAGTCCATTCCTGAAGGATTGCACCCTGTGGAAAAGACCCATGCTGGTTAATGAAAAAATGCAGCCTGTGGGAAGGACCCACAGAGAAGTTCGTGAAGGACTGTCTCCCGTGGGGGGGACCCTGTTGTGGAGCAGGGGAAGATCATGAGGAGGAAGTAGCAACAGACAGTGTGTTATGGACTGACTGCAATACCCATTGCATATCCCCCTGTGCTGCTCAGGGGGAGGAGGTAGAAGAGTTGGGAGTGAAGTTGAGCCTGGGAAGAAGGGAGGGGTGGGGGGAAGCTTGTTTTAGATTTGTTCTTATTTCTCATTATCCTACTGTGTCTAATTTGCAATAAATTTAATTACTTTTCCTGAGTCGAGTCTTTTTTGCCCATCACAGTAGTTGGTAAGTGATCTTCCTGTCCTTATCTCAACACACAAGCTTTTTGTCATATTTTCTCCCTCTGTCCTGTTGAGGAGGGGGAATGATAGAGCTGTTTGGTGGGCACTTTGTGGTGGTTCCTTACATAGCCACTGTGTAAGGAGAAACGAGGGAGATGCAGAGAAAACACAGAGGCAGACTTGAGGAGAAACAGAAGAACAAGAAGATATGTGGTAGAAACATGGAGGAAATGCAAAGAGACATATTTGGAGGCACAGTGGGGAGTCACCCATGGAGAGGGAGACTCACCCATGGAGACTGATATTGTTGGAGACATGGTTGGAGGCTCTTGGAAAGAGGTGCTCTATACAGAAGGATGTGCGTCTCTGAGCGACTGCCACAATAAGGGACCCAAGTCGGGGCAGGGACACCCCTGAGGCATTGCAGATCATAGTCAACCTGTGCCAGGGCAGAGCGAAATGAGAAAGAACCCAGGAACAGCAGAAGAAAATGTATAAGAAGCAAGGAGTGGCAGAAGGAATCTGTTATGCACTGACATAAACCTCCCGCACTCTGGTCACCTTGTCAAAGGGGTTGGCTTGGCTGAGTGTAAGGCACAGTGAAAACAAGGGGAATTGAAACTAGGAAGTGGGTAGGAGAGTTGTTTGGCTTAAGTTAAGCCTGGGAAAGGGGACTTCAGGGAAGGTACTTAACTAAATGTTTCTTTAATTATGTATGTTTTCTTTTTTCTCAATACCTAAATCAGTGATAAGAAGTTTGCCTTAATTGGTAATAAATTAAGTAAAAATTCTTGAATCAAAACTGTTTTGCCTGCAACAAAACAAAATCAATACACAATCAATAATTTTTTAAAAGAACCTGCAATATATGAAGGAGCTCTCTGTCTAACAGCTCCGATGCTCATCTATCCTTACCACCCAGCATCTTTTTTTTTTTCGGTTTAGAACAGCAATATTGCTACAGGCTAAAAAGAAACAGTTTTCCTACCTATTCATTAACTCTTTCCTTTGCAATTGGAGAATACATGGCTTTCCATTTTCCCCAGACATCCAATTAATCTGGGATCGGTGATTTAGTGGCATATAAAAGGGTGGGAAAGTGTAAGTACATGGCAGTTCTAATTCAGACAGCAAAAAAACTGTTAAAAATCCTATTTCTTCAATTTTGAAAAACTAATACTCTGGGTTTTTTAATCAGATATCAACTATTTCCAATGCTGGAATGCTGTTTGTCCCGTACAACACAGACAGTGACACTGAAGTTCTCTAATACTGAAGAAACATGTTAAGACAGGCTCCTTCGACATGTAAGTATGGGTAAAAGAGAGTGACTGAATTGTGAACAATTACATATTCATGCTCACTTTGCAATATCAAGCACAAAGAGAGTTCATGTTACTGCTTTAAGTCATTGTCAGTAAAAATACTGAAGTTTAAAAGGAACAATACGCATATACTTTCTTGCAATTAGATTTTTTTTCACAGCAATATTTAAAAATATTGAAAGTAAAAAAATGAAATATGCTGGAAAAAAAATTATGTTGTAAATATAATGGAATGAGGTTCTTGACACTTCTTTAAAAAAGAACATTCCTTTTTCATATGTTTTGAAAAATAACTATGGATTAGCATTTAATAGTCTTTTTTCTGAGTGGGTAGCTGGTTTTGTCCAGTAGGACAAAAAAGTGTACTAAGAAAAAAGCTGAATTTGGGTTGAAAAATGGAAGAAGTTTTTGAAAGGTTTAAATATATGAGAAACAAATAGATTTACTGGCTTCATTCAAGGATCATAATTAAGCAGAAGAAACTTAACAGAAAGTAAGAGGACACTAGAAGCAATGTAGAACAAGGGTGCTTAACAAAAAAAAGACATCCAGTCTTTTAGCTCAGTCTTGTGTGTCCCTGTACGTTCTGCAGCAAAGAGTATAGGAGGTGATTGATCTAGGCCCTAACAAGTTGAATTTGAACTTACTTAGCACAAACTTAGTATTTCTTTTCCATATAGATGTGAAATGTATTTGCATTTTGGTATACAATAATATCCTGGCTGCTGCACACCTGGGGTATGAAGCTCTTTAACATGAATGTCTCCCAATTCTGGACATGGCTGGGGACACTTGCAGCTAGCTAGTCTAGTTCACCATTCTTTCTGTTTAGAGTATTGTCATAATTGTCTCAGGGAGTTCCAGACAGAACTAAACTTTTAAACAAGGACTGGTAATGTAACCTGAAGGGAAATGAAAAAAATTAAGCAAATAAATATGATAACTATCATTAATGTGGCTGCAGTAAGTGTTTGGGGTTTTTTTTGTTTGTTTGTTTTTTTCCCCTCAGTTAAGAAAAATTTATTTATTATCACAGTCACAACCACAGGAAATCTGAGTCATTTTATTTTGGATAAAATTATATTTTTTAAAGAAAAATGGGAACCTTCTATTATAACATTTACTGGTATTTGTATAGAATCACATAGTTTTCTTTGGATCATATAGATAAGTCAACAAAAAGACCCACTGGTTGCACTGGTGCCTGGCTTCAGAATGCACTATTGATCCTTCCTTTCTCCTGTGCTGCTATTTGCATAAATAGTCTTTAATTATCACTAAAGACGATTTACATCTCTATTACTTGTGTTTGTTCCAGTATTTCAATGCTTGTGCTTTGTTTGGTACCCCATACTTTTAGTTTGATTGTGATTTGCATGTAACTCTGGTACCAAAATGAATATTTAGAAACTTGTATAGACATCCAGGTTTTATTTCCAAGCACCTGTATAAAGAGAGACATGGGATCAAAAAGAACCATCACACTGAGCAGAGGATGATACAGAGCTAGCCTAAAGCACAGGCACGAGCCTTCCCAGGCAACCAGGAAATGCTAACAGGAGACATCTTTACCTGCTCTAGATCTCTAGTCTGTAGAGGTTAGACCTTTTCTTTTTATTATTTTTATCTTCTTTCAAAACCTCCAAGATAACACTTAAACTTGATTGAAGAGAAAGTGTCTTTTTGGTAAAACCCTAAGTTATGATCAGAGCATTTGGCCTTGTGTGACTGAGCTTCTGTCAACCTGGAGAGAACCTTAACCTGGCAGCAATACCTTTGGGTAGGTATAGTCCAGTCTATCCCCTGCTGTGAATGTGTGCCACCATTCAGAGAAGAATTGAAAACCAACTTGTCTTCATCACTGAGCAAAAGAGCTAGACATACTTTTGTTTTCCCTTTCTGCCACATGGAAATGCTTTGAAAATGTCCTCCTACAATTATAAAACACAGAGAAAATGGCAGGAGCTTGGTGTAGAGTCCATTTCTGTTTCTGTATCAGACCATGAGAATGGAGCCATCCAAAAATGACCATTAGGCCATGAGAATGACCATCCAAATGGAAGATCTGAGGGTTTGGCGGTGGAGTGGCCACCTTTCCATCTCAGGGAGTCTTAGGCAGGAAATAAAAGCTTAGGCATTAGGGACATGAAAGATCAATATATTCTGCCCCAGATTTAGGTGGTTCATGCAAAGGAATATTTAGATAAGTATTTTTGGGCATAGATACCTAAATATTACCAGTTTAATTACCTCTCTCCCCATTTGAAATGGTGCTAAAAAATAGAAAATGCAATTGAACTGAAAGCTCAATTTTCCTAGTTACTTATTTTCTCTGGATCTAAAAGATTTTATTTAATTTTCTGATTATCTTACCTCCTACTTAGGGACCTATTTCTGAAGTTTTTCCTCTTTAAGAAATCCCATTTTTACTCAGTGAAAGCTCTATGTAACTCACTTGAGAATGAGATTAAAAACAATTCCACATTTACAACACAGGATATCTAGGTTTTGGGCCATATTTTTATTTTATCCTGACATATGTGGGTCCTGCATTTGACCTCTAAACCTGCGAGACAGATCATAGAGTCATAGAATAATTTAGGTTGGAAAAGACCTTTAAGATCAAGTCCAACCATTAATCTAGCATTGTCAGGCCCCCCACTAAACCATGTCCCTAAACACCACATCTACACAGCTTTTAAATACCTCCAAGGATGGTGACGGAACCACTTCCCTAGGCAGCGTGTTCCAATGCTTGACAACCCTTTTGGTGAAGTAAAATTTCCTAATATCCAATCAAAACATCCCCTGGTGCAACTTGAGGCTGTTTCCTCTCATCCTATCATTTGCTACTTCGGAGAAAAGACCGACCCCCACCTCTCTACAGCCTCCTTTCAGGTAGCTGTAGAGAGCGATAAGGTCTCCCCTCAGCCTCCTTTTCTCCAGGCTAAACAACCCCAGTTCCCCCAGCCGCTCCTCATAAGACTTCTGCTCTAGACCCTTCACCACCTTCATTGCTCTTTTTTAGATACACTCCAGCACCTCAATGTCTTTCTTGTAGTGAGAGGCCCAAAACTGAACACAGTATTCGAGGTGCGGCCTCACCAGTGCTGAGTACAGGGGCACGATCACTTCCCTACTTCTGCTGGCCACACTATTTTCGATACAAGCCAGGATGCTATTGGACTTTTTGGCCACCTGAGCACACTGCTGGCTCACATTCAGATGGCTGTCAACCAACACCCCCAAGTCCTCTTCTGCCAGGCAGCTTTCCAGCCACTCTTCCCCAAGCCTGTAGCATTGCATGGCGTGACTCAGATAAATATATTAAACAGAACTGGACCAAATACTTAGCCCTGGGGAACACCACTTGTGACCAGCTGCCAACTGGAGTTAAAACCATTCACCACCACTCTTTGGGCCCGGCCATCCAGCCAGCTTTTTTATCCAGCAAAGAGTACACCTGTCCAAGCCATGAGCAGCCAGTTTCTCCAGGAGAATCTGTGGGAAATGGTGTCAAAGGCTTTACTAAAATCCAGGTAAACAACATCCACAGCCTTTTGCCTCATCCACTAAGCAGGTCACCTTGTCATAGAAGGAGATCAGGTTAGTCAAGCAGGACCTGCCTTTCATAAACCCATGCTGACTGGGCCTGATCACCTGGTTTTCCTGTACATGCCGTGTGATGGCACTGAAGATGATCTGCTCCATAACCTTCCCCAGCACTGAGGTCAGACTGACAGCCCTGTAGTTCTCCGGATCCTCCTTCTGGCCCTTCTTGTAGATGGGCGTCACATTTGCTAACCTCCAGTCAACTGGTTAGCCAGGACTGCTGATAAATGATTGAGAGTGGCTTGGTGAGCACTTCCACCAGCTCCCTCAGTACCCTTGGGTGGATCCCATCTGGCCCCATAGACTTGTGGGTGTCTAAATGGTGTAGCAGGTCACTAACCATTTCCCCCTGGATTATGGGGGCTTCATTCTGCTCCCTGTCCTTGTCTTCCAGCTCAGGGGGGCTGGGTACCTGGAGAACAACTGGTCTTACTGTTGAAGACTGAGGCAAAGAAGGCACTAAGTACCTCAGCCTTTTCCTCATCCTTTGTCACTGTGTTTCCTGCCGTGTCCAATAATGGAGGGAGATTCTCCTTCGCCCTTTTGTTGTTAATGTATTTATAGAAACATTTTTTATTGTCTTTTATGGCAGTAGACAGATTAAGTTCTAGTTGGGCTTTGGCCCTTCTAATTTTCTCCCTGCATAACCTCATGACATCCTTGTAGTCCTCCTGAGTTGCCTGCTCCTTCTTCCAAACGTCATAAACTCTCTTTTTTTTCCTGAGTTCCAGCCAAAGCTCCCTGTTCAGCCAGGCCAGTCTTCTTCCCCGCCAGCTAACCTTTCAGCACATGGGGACAGCCTGCTCCTGCGCTTTTAAGATTTCCTTTTTAAGAATGTCCAGCCTTCCTGGACTCCTTTGCCCTTCAGGACTGCCTCACAGGAACTCTATCAACCAAGTCCCTAAGCAAGCCATAGTCTGCCCTCCGGAAGTCTGAGGTAGCAGTTCTGCTGACCCCCTCCTTACTTCTCTGAGAATTGAAAACTCTGTCACTACATGATGACTATGCCCAAAATGGCCTCCAACCATCACATCACCCACAAGTCCTTCTCTGTTTGCAAACAACAGGTCCAGCAGGGTGCCTTCCCTAGTTGGCTCCCTCACCAGCTGTGTCAGGAAGTTATCTTCCACGCACTCCAGGAACCTCCTAGACTGTTTTCTCTCTGCCGTATTGTAGTTCCAGCAGACATCTGGGAAGTTGAAGTCCCCCACAAGAACAAGGGGTAGCGTTCGTGAGACTTCTCCCAGCTGCTTAGAGACTATTTCATCCATCTCGTCATCCTGGTTGGGTGGTCTATAACAGGATCCCACCATGATATCTGCCTTGTTGGCCTTCCCCCTGATTCTTACCCATAAACACTCAACCCTTTCATCACCATCATTAAGCTCTAGACAGTCAAAACACTCCCTAACATACAGAGCTACCCCACTGCCTCTCCTTCCTTGCCTGTCCCTTCTGAAGAGTTTATAGCCATCCATTGCAGCACTCTAGTTATGCAAGTCATCCCACCATGTTTCTGTGATTACAACTATATCAGTTTTCCAGCTGCACAATGGCTTCCAACTTCTCATGTTGCCCATGCTGCATGTATTGGTGTAGATGCACTTCAGCTGGGCTATTGATCCCGCCACCTTTTTTGGGAGAGAAGCCCTAATTCCTACATGACTATTCTCAGGCACTTCTGTGGTTTCTAACACATCAATAACCCTTGTGATGTGGAAAGAGAAGAATCAAGTAGTATATTTGGAGAGATATTTAAAAAAAGTTCATTGTATTGCAGATAGCTTGCAGAAGTAAATGATGTAAAATTTTCAGCAATTATAATAAATACTTAAACTTTTCAAGCAAATAATTCAAATTAATTTGCTTTCTGTATAATTATTCATCTGCATGGTTTAAGCACCATTTAGTAATCTTTCATGACCCTTTGTTTTTGAGTAGTGAACCTGAAATAATTTACTATGTTTCAGGAAATTCACTAGAGGCTTGAGTATATTATAATACAGTTGAATCGGGTATCTTTCCATTAGGCATAAACTTAATGAAGAAATTGCAACCTTTTTGCTGTGATTAGTGGGACAATTAATGACTAAGTACTGTTTTTCTGACAAAAAATGACATGTCTGTCAGAAAGAAAGTTACTGTTTCAATTCCACTTTTTCTTTCCAACTGCTTTTCCTCAGTCTACAGTAGATCCATCTTTCAGTGCAAGATATAGGTCAACTACTAACAAAGAGGAAGTATGATTTCATATTACCCACAATATATTGCTTATTAATAACAGTGCAAAATAACATGTGTCACAGAAACCAGACAGTTTGTTTTGATTATTTGACTTCTAAATTATACAAAACATTGCTTATTTGTATTCAGATATGCAGATACTAGCATACAATTAAGTAAATCAATCTACTCAAAGGCTATTGGAAACAGTAAACATGCTATTGGAAACAAAGTAAAGATTATTTGATTTGTAAATATTATTTGATTCATCATAATAACCAAAATTGTGTGTATTAGTCTACAAGGTGTTTTTCTTTGTTTTGCTTTATGTAATCAAAAGGAACATTCAATGAAGAAAATAATCTTTCAGTAGGAGTTCAGACCAGGTAGAAGTTTGGGGGTCCAATGGGTAGAAAAACGGTATTATCCATGACTATGTAGATGTGTATATGTAAGTATAAATATATATATGTGTGTGTGTATGTGTATAAACCTTTTCCTTTCTCAGAAATATTATACCTTTTTTTTTTTTATTTGTTCCTCATTTTGTATCAACTTTCTCTTGTAATAAATACCTTAGAATAGAAGGATTTTAAGGTAGGCTTAATTTGTTTGCAACATTGCTTTTTCTACATACTCTGTGGAAATAATTATTGATAATGACCCTGTATATTCCAAAACAAAATAAAAAGTACCTGACGTCACAAAAACAGGTTAAAATCACATTTTGTTTATCAGATTTTTAAATCAGATAAGATTTTTAAATCATTTGGTTTAGATTAATTGAGGAAAATACTAATGAGAAAAACACTATGTTCAATATCTTTATGGAAGCCGTGTTTAAACAGATCAATGATTACCCTAACATCCAACACTGTAAGAGCAGTATCTGAGTCTGATTCTTTGTATTGGCAACTACAACAATACTTTTATGTGAAAAGTGATACATTATCTCTGTTTTAAAGAAGGAAAGGTGAAACACAAATGGTAATATTCACCTGTCCAATAACAAAATCTTCACTTTAGACTGGGTAGGCAGTGGTGAGAAGTAGATCGTTCCATACCAGAAGTGTCTACAGAAGAAAACAGAAGAAAAACCCACAAAAAAACCCCCAATGCCTCAGACTTTTGGACCTGTAGCATTAATTTTAATTTATTCTTAGAATGCAGACATAAAACATATTTTTAGGTATTGTGACGGTCCTTTAAGACTTATACATGCAATATTATTTTCACTTGGGCACCTATGAACAGTTCTGTCAAATCCTGGCTTTGCAGCTTGCATCGAACTTTAGAGTGTGGATTTCTTCCTGAATATTATATAAATCTTGATTTCACTCAGCAGTATCAAGAACATTTGATAGGAGTTTTATACATAAAGAATCTTATACAGCAGTGTATATTCAAGTTATGCTGTCAAATGACAGGTTAATAGCTTCAAAATTATTTCTTAGGGATAATAATAAAAATATTAACTTTGCAAGAAGCAATTTGAGATTGAGATGTTCTGCAGATGATTTGTGTTGCTACTTCCACCAAAATAAAGGAAGATGTGTCAGTCCCCTACTATTAGCATGTAGTTCCACTTCACTGATGTTGCAGAAAAATATATATTTTTTTTTTCCTACAAACTATTTACAGCAGTTCATAAATGTGAATAATATGAACTAGGCTGAGAGTTTATCCAGTGGCTCTAAATCCAAAGAACATCAGTTGCTTGCACAAGAACAAGATAAGACTTTGCAAGGTGTATGAAGATATGTTCTTGAGTGCCCTAAGTAGGCAAAGGATGTATATTTTTGCTTAAGAGCTATCTTTTTATTGAGAGTGCAATTGCTGTCAGGAATTGATAGTCTCCAATGTATTTGTGACAGATATAAGTAATACATATTTCAAAGTTGGATATATATTTGTCAAAATATGATACCATGAAAGAAAGGTAAATCATATATGGTAAAACAAGCCACACATAAAAGAGTAAAATAATTTTCATCAGAAATTACAAAAAAACAGAGAAAAAGGAATTTATATTCCAGTTCTGTGTAGTTTTACCATGTGTCTCCCAGTTCAGTGCTCTGAAATCACCTTTGAATGTCAGTTTAGAGATACTGTATTTTATCTTTCAGAAAGAACAGATGCTGTTCTATTCCTCCTTTGCAAGGGTGAAATTAATTTTTAGACTGGAACAAAATTTTTATATTTTATATTTTATATTAGTGGAACATAAATTGAATGTTTCCTTTGATGTAAGAATAAAATTCTAGTGTTTTTTAAAACTTCTGAGATGCCAATTGATTTACTATATATTCTAATAATCCTTTGTATTCAAGTCAACAGTTTTATTAGCTGTCCTCATAGTCCAAAATATAATGAAGACTATAGAATCCTCAAAAAAATCAGAAAATGTTTTCCATTGAAAACACATTAAGAATATGACCTTGCTTTGGATTCCCTTTGCTGTTAATGAGTAGCACTGATACTCAGCAAAGGCTATTGTTCTTCACTTAAATATAAAGACCAAAGGGGACTACTTCAGTGCACAGGTAGTGAGTGTCCTTGGAGGATAAGGTGAAGGATCATGTTTCTGAAATTTTTAATAATTTAATAATTTAATAATTCTGAATAATTACTGTGTAATTACTTGGATTAAGGTTATCCAATTAGATCAAAGTTCATTGTTATGAGTACTAGAAATCATTTATTTTACTGAGAATAAGAACCCCGCCCCCCAAGAAAGGAAATATCAGTGCCATATGCAGGAAGAACACTATTGTCTATCATATGAGAACAGCATCATTAATATTTAATTTCTGTCATAGAATCACAGAATGGTTGAGGTTGGAAGGGACCTCTGCAGGTTGTCTGGTCCAACTCCCCTTCTCAAGCAGGGCCACTAGAGCAAGCTGCTCAGGATCATGTCCAGATGGCTTTTGAATATTTCCATGGATAGAGGCTCCACAACGTCCCTGGACAAACTGTTCCTGTGCTCAGTCTCTTGACTTGTTATTCTTTTATATATATATATATATATATATATATATATATGATCATATGATTTTTAAAAAATATATTTTTCTGAAGTATGTTCTTTCCTTTGGTTGAAGGTAAAAGGCAGAAAGATGAAATTAGAAAAGGTGAATAATATAAAATTAAGAAGTTCAAGATAATTAATAATCAGGACATTTGGGGTTTAATTAGTTCTAGGGTTTTTTTTCTTAATATCCATTCTGAAAGTGGTATTTCTCTTTCCTAATGTCCAGAGTATGAAAGTTATCTAATAATAAAAGTGAAAGAGTACATATATATCTGCATTTTAAGAGAGAGAAAGATGACCTGGGCATGCCCATGTAGTTAAGCTGCTTGGTGTCACTTCAGTGCTTTAGAAGTACTGCAAAACTCTTTAACCAACTGGTTAAGTCAGATTTCTCACTTCTTTGTACTGTGACACTGTGGAGGGAAAACAGACAGGCAGGGTTATATGGACCACATATTTTTACAGGTTGTAATTATAGAAATAACATAGTAGCAAAATACAGTATGGGCTACTAAAAAGACAGGGAAATGTATTCACATATGTGGATTAGGAGTCTGCAAAGGATTAGAAAAATGTTCATAGCTTCATTTTAAAATGAAAATGGAATTCTCACCCAATCAAATGACAGGAAATCTATGCAGCTTAACTTATATAATAGTACGTCTACCTTAGGTTACAGATTCAACATGTCCAATTTATCCTGTACCTTTCTCAGTAGGAATATAGGAGGTGAATTTTCATTTCACACAAGTGATATTACCATATAAATCTATGTATATAAATCTAATGTTTTCTTGATTTCCATATAGATCACTATATTTTGATTGGCTCCCATGCTCAGAATTTTTTAGTTGTTTGCTGAAACAATGCCTACAGAGAGGAGAGAAAAAATAGAGAAAAAAAAAATAAATCATTGCTTCCATAACTTCTATCATGCTCTACAATTCTTCACAGATTATTAACTCTTGTCCTTAGAGATCTTTGTATTTACACTGTATTTTTTTTTTACACTGTGTCTTTTTTCTGAGTTCAGAAATAATTTAAGGCAAAAGTATATGATAGTTGTTTTGGGAATAACCATTTTATTATTAGTTTTGTTATAGTATCAAGAGTGTTAATTGATATCAGATCTCCAAAGTACAGAAACTGTCCAGAAGCATTATAAATTCTTTGAAAGAGCACCAACAATATCTCTTAATCTGAATGGAGAGAGGGAAATGGAAGATGAAAGGAAAAATAAGGTATTATCTGGGTTTTACATTTAAACATTTAAATTTATTGAGACTGAAAACTAAATCCAGCTAGGATTCAGGATTTGAAAACCCTAAATCAAAGTGCTTAACTTTTGGTCACTCAGACCTCAGATATTGTGGCTAAGTAAACCCCTCAGAGTGGGTTCAACACCATCCAGTAAATTAGATGTAGGTCCAACTTTAGTCACTCAGTAAGCATCTACACACACTCTTTCCAATACCTGGGTAAAGCTCACTGTTTCCTTTTCTTATACAAAAGTGACTTCTCAAGAACTACAGCCTTTTCTATATGATTCCTTAATCACTGGAGCAGTCACGCAGGAGGTGAGAAACCAGTATTCACTCCCTGTCCCTGACTCAGGAGATTCCAGTCCATGTCTCCTGTCACCCTGGAGTGTGTTATCAGCACAGACAGATTTTTTGTGGAGACATTCTCCACTTCACCTTCCCAATATCTAAAGAGAAGAGAGGTATGTCGTAATTCAGGACTGACACAGCCATTTGGGAGCCCAGAGGTTTTATCCTTTTTCCGAAGTGATTTATGTTTTTTATCTTTTGACTGGGTGCAATGGTATTCTGTTAAAGACTAGTGAAATCAATAGTATTATGGTTGTCTTTTCACCTGGCAATCATGTTTGAAAGAATAAGTGGTTCTGACAGTTATGCAGGAAAACCAATCATGTGAAACCATTTCAGGAACACTATAATGGATGAGGTCTTTCAGGAGCAGGTAAAGAAAAATCTGTGTGCACAAGCAAAGGAAAATGAGGAATTAATTCACTACTTCCCATTGGCAAGCAGGTGTTTAGCCATCTCCAGGAAAACAGGGCTTCATCACACATAACAGTTACTTGGGAAGACAAACACTATAACTCCAAACGTCACCCTTTCCTCGTTCTTTCCCCCAGCTTTTATTGGTGAGCACGATGTCATATGGTATGGGATATCCCTTTGGCCAGTTGGAGTCAGCTGTCCCAGCTGTGTTCCCTCCCAACTTCTTGTACGTGCCCAGCCAACTTGGTGGTGGAGCAGCATGAGAAACAGAAAAGGCCTTGACACTGTGTTAGCATTGTTCAGCAATAACTAAAACATGCTTCTGTTATCAACACCATTTTCATCAACAATCCAAAACATAGCACCATATGAGCTACTATAAAGAAAATTAACTCTACCCCAGTCAAACCCAGTATAAAAGGCCATGGGACCCCAGCTTTGCTGAGGAAGAATGTTAAGTTGCTAACAGTAAAGTATTCAGGACATCCAAGCCACCTAGTCTTTTCTCTACTTGTCTACAATGAAGATTTTTTATTGTAAGAGGTCTAGGAGTAGTGCTTTTTTAGGTAATTGTACAATAGTTAGCTGCATAGATTTAGAATTTGAGTGGAGGTGCTAGGTTAATGCACATTTCACAGAACATTGGCAATATTGCCACCAACTAAAATTCCAGATATGGGAGTGAGTTTTCAGGAGTTCTCACCAAGCAAGAATTTAACTGAAAAATCTCTTTCTGAAGAAATTTTTTCTTTTTTTTTATCTATACACTGCAAACATTATGAAACAGAACCCTTGTATGAACTGGCATATTTCTCAAACAAATAAACAAAGAGGTATAAGTACATAACAGATAACTATGGATATTTTTTATGCTCATGTTCCACAACTACTCCTGGTTCCTGTCCCCAGCTTCCTACCTCCATATTATGGCAGCAACCAAGCATACAGCTGTCTCCATATTCGTCCTCTTCACTGGAGAGGAATCTTGGGCACCCAGAAGAGAGACTAGATCAAGAAAACAAGATTCTCTGTACCTGAGTATGCACCTTCCACGTGACTTAAAACTAGAATAGGAGAGGCTTCAGATTCAGTTTATATGAAAGATGGTTTAACTTCACTGTTGTAAGTGAATGCTGGTTCTGCAGGAGTAAAAGATTTTGGACAGGGAAATTACTGTTTTTAAGAGGTCAAAGGAGAATATTCCAGGTGGTCTGAACAATTCATAGGGTCAGTTATGGCCAATGCTGCTGTAAGCTCCCAAATAAAAATCAATTATGGTCAATGATAAGTAAAGTGAAAGGTAGATTGCTGTCAATTTTAGCCTTCACAGTTTCAGCTTTGTGAAAGTTAGCATCTAAATTGCACTCTTTGAAACCTGCTATCAGTGGGATGAGCCTAAAATTGGAAAGCAATAATTCATTTCCAATTGTTCTCACTTCGATTTAAAATAAAAAAAAGAAAATAAAAAAAAAGAAAAAAGATATAAAGGCACCAAATTTCCTTTTCTTTAGCAGAGCTACTAAGCATGCTCTTCAAACTGAACATGTGTGTCCCATAGGATGTAATGAAAATGCAATTACTATATAGAGGCATTATTAGAAGTCAATGTTAATTGACTCTACAATGAATTGCTAATGATCTGCTGTGTATACTGCAGTAATAGGTCTAGGTGGACGATAATTTAAATTCAATGGCAGTTGAATATGGTATGTAAAATAAACCCCTACAGCTCTAGGTCTAGAAGTGAAGGCAAAAGTGCTAGCTTTTTGATCATCACATGGAGTGACTAAGCAGTACAATAAAATTCAAAGGAATAGGCTTAAATTAAATGAATAGGTTTAAACACCACTGTGAGAGCAAAAATACAAAAGTAAATAAATCTTACACATATATGTGATATAGAGTACCAAGAATCAGCTTTTGATATCCATGTTAAGCAATGAGGTGAAAGAGAATAGATCCAGAATATTTTGCCATCTCATGCTAATACTGAATCCTTTGCATCACTGTAAGTCATCAGCATTCAGGACTCTGTCTGCGTGTCCTGCCAAAATCCAAGAGAATTTGGGGCCTAGAGGAATACTAAGCATTGTGTTATCACTCAAAATTAGTGCAGTACTTTCAATTCTGTTTTGGTCCATACTATTATATATCTAATGTGTATCTGTCTGTTATGACATCCTGAAAACTTTAGAAAGCCATTTTCATCCCAGTTTCTTCAAAATGAACATTTGACCCTTCAGTTTGAATGGCATATTTCCACTGAAATTTGCTTTAGCACATTTTCTTGGATTTGATTTTGATTTCTGTTGATCTTTGTGAGAGTCTTTGCCAAGGGAAGCTTCACAAATGAACAGACAAAGACAGACATAAGAACCATGTAATTGTCAATATCATGGCTGGAATATAAAAACTGAGAGCAATTCTTTATTAGAGTCAGGGCAATAAGCACCATTTATTATTCACCTTGTCTGATACTTCTCATAATAAGCCCCTGTGATCACTTATAATTGCAGCAGTCTGTAACAGTATGGTTGGGTTAAAAATTTTGAATGTCAACTGTCTGCCTCAATGTAAATAATTTCTGAATTTTTTGTAATAATTTCTGCATTTCTGAAACTGTGGCAGGTAATATTTATGTTTTATATTTAAAAAAAATATAGTCACTTAAATATCAACAAGCACCTATTCACATGAGACTTTGCAGCATGGACTTGAAGTCAGAGAGGAGACCTTTCATCAAACCTTTTGTCTTTGAAAAATCTCATTACACAGGAAAGCATGTGTAGAGCAGATTAGCTAGAACCTGTAACGATTTTCTTCTTCACTTGACTTCACTTGCTAATATACAACAGGCTTCTGTAAATTGCTCTGAACGTGTGACTTCCTAAAAGAACACTCTTCGCCTCTTACAGTTCCTGCATATTTCTGCAAAAAAGGGATGAAATGGTTAATATGGATATTGCAGGGAAATTTATGGGCTAGACAGAATAATTGAATTTAGAGGCTTTTAGTCCCCTTTCTTTCAAATCCCTCTGATTCATACTAGAAATGAAGAGAAAAGAGTGTAGGACTTGTGTTCAGATAGAAGCAACCTACCTGAATGAAGGCCAGACTGACAGGAAAAATAACTACTAGTAAGCTAATGAGAGATTTAAGATTATAAATTCTGAGCCATTTTACTTCTCAGGTAGAACTCAAGACTGGAGTCTGAGCTTTCCTTTGCTGTCATCAAGTGTGACATACCATTGTCAATATATGATCTATTTATTCTGCTAAACCCAGTGGCAGAAACCTCTGCAGTAGATCAAAAGACTCCAGGGTGGTCACATCCCACTTGTTTGTTATACAATGCTAAGAAGCTAGCTTGTTCAAAATTTGCTTTAATTGCATCAATATCTTATAATCACCTTTTCTGTAAAACCAAATTCTCACCAAGGAGGTGACTAGTTGACTTTAGTGTAGTCAGAGCTATGGAATCACGGAATAGTTGAGGTTGGCAGGGACCTCTGGGGACTGCTCAGGCAACCACTGCTGCCCAAAGCACAGTCACTTGCAGCAGGTTGCTCAGGATAATGTCCAGTTGAGTTTTGTATATTAGAGGCTGGAGGCTCTACAACCTCTCTGAGTAACCTGTTGTACTTACATTACTTAGCTATAGTTGCATCATGCAATATTAAATATGCTTTACATTCTTCTCTCTAGCAGGAGATTTGAGAGTATCTTTTCCCTACTGTAGAACCAGAACAAGGTTGTGACAGACACATACATGTATTTCAAGCTGTATTTGCTAATAGCTCACTGCACTGTTGCCTTTGCTTTCTTCTACTTTTTTTTTTTTTTTCCCCATCAAAGATTTTGGTCTATACAGAACTGTAATACGTAGGTAGAATACATTTCTTAGTGTCACTTTAATTTTACAATTTTAAAACTGATTATTTCTTGACAGATTCCTATTTGCCTAAATATTAATGAACTCCATGCTTGGCATCTGTAGAAATTTAGGAGTAAGCTTATAAGTGTATTCATTTTGAATTGTATTCCTTTGATGTCATCACAGGAAACTTAAATACAGATAAACAAATATCTAAATTAATTTCTGAGGATTTCTTAAGTTCCATTTGCAATAATCATTGAATGTCTGAACCTCAAATGCATTTTATAATATTTGCATTTTTCACATTTGAAGCCCAAATCACAACACATACTGGAACATATGCTGGTTATGCAAGTTATGATTATTGCGGCCTTTAACAAATGGACTACTGTAAGTTGCTCTGAGAATATTGTCAGATGTAAAATAAAAGTAATTTCAGACTTTTGCTGTTCATTCAAAAACATATTGAGTGGAAAGTACTGATAATTCCTCTATTGGTTTTATAATTATACACATCTTAGTTTTCTATCCTGGAAATTACTTTGCACTTGACTTCATCTGACATAGAGATGGTTCCTTTGAGATAGAAAAGCACTCAGAAAGATAAAACCATTTGCCTATATTTGTCATCACTTTAGAACTTACTTCTCTGCTGTCCCTATTTTATGACACAGAATATAGCATTTTTCCCCTAGACATCAGAGAAAATGTATATCTTTTCCAATAAAATATCTGTCTTTAGATTTTACAAGTTTAGGTTTTAAAGCTACATTTCTATGAAGATTCTAAAGGAGAATATAACCCTACTGGGAAGTCTGGAGGTCATTCCTTGATTTTCTATTCCTACCTAAGAGGTGGATTCAATTTCTACCTAGAAGATGGGGTCAACTTCTTTAAGCATCATACAAGAATGGATTCTGAGTGACAGGAAGAAGAATTCCTATTGGTGATTTGTTAGGAGTGGTTTTATGTTTTGACTGTTGAGAAATGTAACCCTAAGTATGAAAAATAATCCATAATTACAAAGAAGGAAAACAGGCAGTGAATATCCTTTTTTATTTTTTTTTTTTTCCCATGAAGCCAATTAAGGGACGCACATTCCATTGTGTTAGCAACCCGGATTTTCTAGCTGTGCTCTTGGGAGGAGATATCACAGCTATAAACAATGAGAATGATCACGGTTAATAATTAGTCTATTTTCTTGTGAGAGAAAAAAAGATATTGACCAATAAATAGTAGTTTCTTTTTTTTTCTTTCTCTCTTTTTTTCCCCTGTACTCTTCACTATTGAGATCTCCAGTAAGAACTGTGTTCTTAAAATCATTCTCCCCTTGGAAGGCACTGTATACTTTATTTCTCAGAATAATAACAAGTCTTATAAGTGTGTAATATAAGCAGATAATCATATAACCATATAAGAATGTAATTAAATGCTTTAATTAATGCTAAGTACAGCTACCTAAAAGATAAAGTCACCAGTCAGAGCTAATTATCTAGGCTCTTCCGTCATATATCCTCAAAGTGGTATTATCTTAGCTCTCTCTAGTGTCTATAAAGAGCCTACACAATCTTAGATTAAATACCTAGCTTTACGATATTTTGGCACGCATTCACCTGGAGTAAGTCCTAGGCATTTGGACAGAAAATGTCTTCTGATGTGTGTGTCTGGGTCCTCTTTAGAATCAGTGGAGATACAGCCAATACAGTCAGTCTAGCCAGGGACTGATTCATTTCATCCTCAAGTCAGCACCTAAACAGAGGACACACTGGTTAAACAAATCTACATTTCATAGAGTGGGAGTGGAAACTCTATCTAAGATATTTATATTGTATCTCACTTGTAGAAGGTGCGATGAATCCATCCTCTAGCATTCAGTAGAATGAACCCTGCTTTAATGCAAAGACTTATGAAGTTAGGTTAGGTGAATCCTACCATAAAGGTTAATTTATCCAGTTTAGCATATAATGGATAAGAGTGAGTAAATAAATGCATATCAAGAAAGAATGTAAAATATTAATTTATTCTTCATATTTTTGTGAGATTAGTTCATGTTCTTTATTCCAGAATAGAAGGAAAGCAGATTATCAGCAGATGCCGTTAATATCTTCAGTGATAACAGCATTTTAATACACCCATTAAAATCTTTTCAAGAAAAAAATAGCTTAAATATACTTCCTGTGTTACAGCTTCATCTAATCATGACATATTTAATCTATGGGAAGTTGTGAACTGGAAAGTTACTTCCTCTTGATCCTGTTGTAGAAGCTTAATTTGTTTTCTATTATATTAGTTGCCTGCCTTTTTGTTGGATTACACAAGTAAAGAGTGCTGTTAAATCAAGGATTGGAGGACAAAGAAATACAAAATGTCTTATTCAGCTCAAAATGTTGTGATGTTCTTTTCCATCACTTCATGGAGAACACAAACATTCTTATTTCATGCATGATTTCATTCAAAATTAGCTTTTATCATCCCTTCATTAGCTCAGTGCCATAACTAGTCTTTTTTATAAGGAGAAGATATTACAGTTTAGCATATTTTAATTATCTTTCTCTATGTGGAAAATTCCTAAACAATCTTTAAAGTAGGATTTTGACATTTTTTCTTTCTTCAAGCTAATATCTAAGATATTTATCTAGTTTTGCCTTCATCTAACAAGACAGGAATTTATCTTTTAAATAAATGGAAATATTTTACGTTTTCTCTACAAAGCATTTTGTTCTCAATATATTTTTAACTTAATCTACTAATCTGTTAATTTATGCTAAACTTAATCTAAGAGAGTTCTAAAGTAGGCATTAAAGAAAACACTGTCCTTTTTAACAACTTTTGGAGAGCTCTCCTGTCTTTCTCACTTCATTAAAAAGTTTCTTAAGGATGGCTAGAAAAATATTTCCCAGTAAATATAAATATTTTGCACTCATTTGCTTTCATCAATAATGGTCACATCAAATAATCTTACTTCTTTGTTCACACACAGTCTCACTCTTTCTAAAGTGACAGCTCTGTGTTCATCACTCCTCAGCCATACAATTATACTGCTAAGTTAATAGGTTAATTATAGATCCTTGATATTTTTTATATTGCTGTAAAACTCATTAATCTTAGCACCTAAAACTCTTCAAATGATGCTTTTAAACTGGGTTTTTAAATAAACTTTTTTTTTCCATTTTTTACCAATAATCTATGGCCCTTCCACTTAATTCTCACCTCTTAACTCATATTTAGTCTTTTTTTTTACTCATATTTACAGAAAAAATGTCACAATGTATCTGTGCTAAGGTAGTGCCTGATAAGAGCACATTTTCTTATGGTGTGTACATCTGCCTATATTAATGTTAGTAAGAACAATATGTAAATTCTGACAATGAAAGAACAGACATGATAATTAGTGTTTTAGATAAAATGTCTGAATAAAATTCTTTGTTCCTAATCTCATGGTATTTTCCTTCTAAAAAAACTGAAATGCCTTTTTCTCTGCACTGTGATGCATAGTATTGTCTACATCAAAAACTTAACACCATGATTTTATGACTAAATACTACAAAGAAAAGACAATTATTTCCAAAGTTGTTGTTTGTCACTGAGATTTTCCCTGTGGTTTTGTTTAATACTACTACATTTTTCCTCTAATAAACAATTTGATTTCCTTTCTCCTTTTTTCTCTTTTCCCCTTTTCCCACCTTTTTTCCCCTTTCCTGCCCTTTTTCCCCCCTTTCCCCACCTTTCCCCTCTTTTCCTCACCTTTCTCCCTTTTGCCCCCTTTTCTCCTGCCCTGCCCTGCTATGTCCTACTCTTTCCTATTTCATTTAACATCCAAATAAACAATACGTTCTGGGGAAAAGGTGTTTTACTTCCTTTCAGCCCGTCCTCTCCAATACAGTTTTCCAATGAATAGTTTTTATTTTCCCTTTCAATTCAAGATGAGGACTGTGTGCTTTACATATGTTCTCTTCTGTGGTCTTTTGTATTGTTTTGGGTTTTATTCTGTGCTTACCTATTTTGGTCTGCCAGTGCCACTTTCTGAGCACCTTCCAAAGATAAACAGAGAAAACTAATTAGCAGTTGTCATAAGTCATTCATTCTCCACTCCAGGTAGAAATGGTGTACAGGTGTGTCAATAAGGGAACTGGGGTCAATATAATTTGGGGGTTAACTTAAAGGTGTTTCCTCCTTAATGGTGCTTTGGTGTTTCTTTTTATCCTGGACTGAATTTCACAGAATCACAGAATCACAGAATCATATAGGTTGGAAAAGACCTTTAAGATCATCGAGTCCAACCGTAAACCTAACACTACCAAGACCACCACTATACCATGTCCCTAAGCACCTCATCCAAACGTCTTTTAAATACCTCCAGGGATGGCGACTCAACCACTTCCCTGGGCAGCCTGTTCCAATGCTTGATAACCCTTTTGGTGAAGTAAAATTTACTAATATCCAGTCTAAACCTCCCCTGGTGCAACTTGAGGCCATTTCCTCTCGTCCTATCACTTGTTACCTGCGAGAAGAGACCGACCCCCACCTTGCTACAACCACCTTTCAGATGGTTGTAGAGAGCAATAAGGTCTCCCCTCAGCCTCCTTTTCTCCAGACTAAACAACCCCAGTTCCCTCAGCCGCTCCTCATAAGACTTCTGCTCTAGACCCTTCACCAGCTTCGTTGCCCTTCTCTGGACATGCTCCAGCACCTCAATGTCTTTCTTGTAGTGAGGGGCCCAAAACTGAACACAGTATTTGAGGTGCGGCCTCACCAGTGCTGAGTACAGGGGCACGATCACTTCCCTAGTCCTGCTGGCGACACTATTTTTGATACAAGCCAGGATGCCATTGGCCTTCTTGGCCACCTGGGCACACTGCTGGCTCATATTCAGGCAGCTGCCAACCAACACCCCCAGGTCCTTTTCTGCCTGGCAGCTTTCCAGCCACAATTTCTTTGTTTCCATCTCAGATCTAACTACCTTAGATTTCTTTACAGTACAAACATTCAAAACATATATCTTTGTTCTCGCCTTCAAAAAGAAAAATAAATTACCTTGGACTAGAGGACTCAAGTCTTGAGGGAATGAAATTAGTACCATCCTTTGCTTGAGTTTACCATTATTGTCAAAAAACAACAGGCAGCTGACATCCTTAGCAGGGGAGTACACTTTCTGGACATCAGGCATTCAGACTTCTTTAATAAGGACTGAGACAATAAACCGTAGGAGAACAGTGTCTTAGGGAAGCAATGAAATCTGGAAAATACATGGAGAAATGATCACAAAGTTAAAGATAATTTCAAGAGTTTTGAAATAAAATTTAAAAAATATGTAAATTTATTTTTTCTGGAGGAAAAATACTCTGAAATTAATATTCTTTCAGGAAAATTAAAATGATAGCTCTCCCATACAGTTATGAGGAAGGCTTTTGTTGATTTTCCTTACTCTTAGTAGAGAGAAAGTAAGATTTACAAGAACGTTGCAGGATGGCAGCCAGAGAACTGAACCTGACTTTAGGAATTGAGGGAGTGGGAGGCTGAGCAGACAGAGGTAAAATCAGGAGGTAAAAAGTCTGTCGAAAAAACTGACATAAAGCTTGCAGTAAGTAAAAAGTAGTCTGTAAATAAAAAAATATATACTTTTGGTTTCCCTAAGTCTTTTTTTATTAGAGTTCTTTTCCTCAAGGAAATTCACTTCTCTTTCCTCTAAGAAATCCACATCTTGCTATGGATTTGGAATTAAGTTTTAAAAACACAGTGCATTTCATGAGAAAACACTTATCTTTTTTTTCTTTTTTAGATCTACATTTCTCACAGTCAGCTTTGTTTTGCTCAGTTCTTATCTATGTTCCTGTACTCTGATTCACTGTAGTACTCTTTAGATATGATTCTTAGGACAACAGCTAAACAAATTACTATAATCTAGATGGATTTACAAGATATAACCAAAGTCAAAATTTGACTATTCTTAGCATACTGATAAATTCTCCATAGTAAATAATACAGAACATCTCTCTTCAAGGCTCAGTTTCAGGAAAGAGTCTGTGACGTGAAAACTGACAAGACTTCAAAGCCAAGAACTATGATGGAAAAATGTTGTTCTGTCGAATTTGCTTCCCAGAGCAACTGTATTTCTGATTTCTCTGCAATAGCAATGCATTTTGAAAACATTCATCTTACATCAGGTAAGAGTCCCTAGCTATCCAAAGGTACAGGTACTGATACTGCACCTACATTCTCCATGGTTTTTGTACCATACCATACATCTTTTTTAAGGGAAAGGAAAAGAGGTGTCCTTCACAATCTAGTGTTCACAAAGCCATCTGATCTATTGTGGATAGTATGACTAGAAACTGGCTTTCTCTACAGCTTTTTCAACAGCAAAGGATTTTAAAATCTTCCTGGAGGACACCTAGTCCTCCAGTAAGTAAAAGTAAAAAGTAAAAGTAAAAGTAACAGTGGTCACCTTAGAAATCACTTTGCTAAGAAAGAAATTCTGCTTTTTTTTTTTTTTTGAGCCTTTGTCAAGAAATCCTGACACAGAGGAATAATTTCTAGACATGGTTCAGTTATGCATGCTTCTCTCTCAGTTTGAAGTAACATGATCATTAGCTAACTCAGGGAAAAAAAAAAATTAGAAGTGAATACCATTTTCATGCTTTCTGGATGTATGCCTCAGGGAAAGAGTGTAGTCAGTTCACCAAAACTCATTGTAATTGTATTATATTACAAAAGGACCTTATATCCTCAAGCATAACACATACCCTATTCTGTGAAATTCTTTAAGTCAAAGACAATATGTGAAATATAGTATCAGAACAAATACATATTTAAAATGAAGAGAAAAAAAGGAAGAGAATTCTTAGAAAGCTTTTCTATTGAGAAAAGAGAGACAAGCTGAGAAGATAAAATTTAGCTTTACATGAATCAAGAAAGCTGTATAAACAACTCAACTTTCAATAAACCACAGTCTTTTATAGGCCTCGGTTCTTTCAATAGGGCAGATGAAGAGATGCTACTATTTGTATATATACTATATATATGTGTTATACAAGGTATCATTGCTCATATGACCAACATCTTTTTAGGTTTTGGGTACATATGAATTTTACCTAAATATGCATCTCATATTTCTTTCATCTGCTAACATTATATAATAAAATAAATAATATATAGATAAAATAATATCTGTATAACAGTATAAGATATCATAAAAATATAATAAGATAAAAATACATTGCAACAAAGTTTGTTAACAACATTTAGGTTAATATTTTGAAATTGCACCCGTTCTCGACATGTTCACATGCATTAAGCCTATCAAAGGCACAGAATAACAGGATCTAAGTGGATGTAATTGTATCAGAGACCCAACAAGAAACTATATCCAACACATTTGTGAAAGGATTTTCATTTATTTTAGGACAAACAAAACTATACTTAGATGCTTGCAGTCCATTGTTCATCAATGACGGTAAGTAAAAATTGAGAGAGGGTAGGTTCAGAAGCTGCCTTCTGGTGTAATTCATGTATATGGTGTTCCACATCTATTCAGGAAAAAATTAAACTGGTTTAATCTGTATTTAACAGCAATTTAAGATTTTGGATTGGCTATGAACTAAACTGAGGGCTCTGATAGTCATATATCGCATCTGAGTTGAACATCTTCCAGTTTAGGAACTTTTCTAAGTGTTTCCCTGCTAGTAAGATTTGACATGTGGAAGAAATAAAAAATAAGGTCAAATAATATAGTACTGCAAAATATACAGACAAAATTTGGCTCAGAAATAGCCCATGATAACTTTCCAGGATAAAACTACACTATTTACTCAGATCTACCAAAGACCAGAAACATCTTGAAAAACCAACCTTTTTCCTTTTTTTTTTTTCTTCTTTCTTATGAGTTTCATATTGAACTTTTTAAAAGCATGGTACAGATATGTTTTTTATCTGTATAACACAGATTCCCTTCTTCTTTGGGAAAACTCAGAATTGGACTCAAACCTGTAACAGTTTTGACTATGAAACTATGAAACATTTTGTTTAAATATAAAATAGAAATCTATTACAAATGTTAAATCCATAATAGTAGTTTATTTTAATTGATTTGTTTAAAACTTAAGGTTTTACACTTCAGTATTGTAAAATCTTACACAAATAGAGTTTTTAATTATTCTGATTATTTGAACAAGAACTAGATTGCAGTAATGCTTCTGGGAAGTTGAAACATTCCAAGAAGAATTAGGAATTACAGTTTCTTTTTCTTTTGTGACATAAATATTATGATACATTTATTTTTTATCAAATGGACTTTTTGCATCTTTGACTCTGTACCTCAAGTAAGAAATCAAGAATCTAACTTGAGTTCAAACAAAATATAGTGCAATATGATACTAATAAACTCCAGCCAGTAGAAAAATAATTTATGTGTTTTTCCCTTTTCACCAATTATTTTTTATGTCAGTTTAATTGATCCTTCTCTACAAAATAATCAAAATATCTACCTGAAGCTACTGTGGGTTGCTAAAGCAATTATGATTAGCCAGTATGAAAAAAATTGATCTAAGATGAAATTTCCTACAGCTGAAGATAAAAGTGTTTCATTAGTCCATTTTTACGTTTTTTTCTCTATCAAGTTCCCCAATAAACCCTGTCTTCTTTGATAAGTGAAGAATATCCTGAAATGTTTTCCAGAGGAACAGGATATTAGTTTTCTCCTCAGGAAGTATACACAGGTTTGCTTTTTGAAGAATACAGTTGAAAATAAATCACCGAAAACGTAGTACTTTAAATGTCTCTGTACATGCCAAGCTATAGAGTTTATGAAGTATAAGTCATCATGATAAACTTTCACATAATGTGTTATGATTATTTGTATTTTGGGTTGTGTGCAGTAGCAAAATACTCACATCCTCATAATAAAATCTAAATTAAAAAGCGTTTTGTGAAAATGATGGATGAGTGGAAAATAATCAACTATTCATCAAACAGTAGCTAAATAGTAAAATGTTGTCAGTGATGTTTAGGAAAGACTGAATTCAGAGTTCACCACCACAGTGCTTAATGCTTTAGTGATAATGTCTACAACATTATAAAAGAAATATATATGGCATATGAAAGCCATAAGTTTCTGCTTTAATGTTCCACCTTCCCTGGTTTGTACTACCTCATCAAAATTATTCTATTTATTTATTTATTTTTGCTAATACATGTCAAATATTTGTTATGTATGAATCAGGTTGCCTCTGAAAAGCAAAAATACATAGGAAGTATAACAAAATTACTAATTCCTACATTAATTTCACTCAGCTTCATCCACCTGAATGTTAAGTACCCAAATTCCTTTAATTGTTAGTGCAAGAGACAGACACTCCAAAAGGCTGATACACTTCATTTTTGGAATTGAAGGAGGGATGATCTCTTCATCCTTTCTGCTCTTTTTTTAACCATGCAGGACCATTTAGATGTCATCTAACATCATTTGATGTTTAGATGTACCTTTTACATACCTAAATTACAGCCACCTAAAAAAATGGAGCACTTGTTGCCTGAAGTTGGTTTTCCTCAGGAAGTTGATCTCATCCAATGTGGTGTAAGAACAGGTCAGATATGTCTAGGAAATTGGGTGCTGAGTATGTCTATAAGTGTGTCATCCAGCAGTGCAGTCTGTCTAACTGGTGGCTGACAGCCTGATTTAAACGAGGAAGCTGGCCTCCAGTGTGGAGCCATAAAGCATATAATTAGCAATGTGTAGAACAGAGAGTTGGGAATGAGGATAAAGGGGAATATGGTCTAACTATATCTAAGAAAATAAACTTTACAGGAGTTTTGTGAGTACAGATCCACAGTACGAGTTTGTACTTGTCATGATTTTTATGCAGAAAAGGGTGTTGTAATAACCAAGTAAGATGATGACAGAAAATGAGATGGTAACAGCCTGGCTGAGACTTATAGCTGTGAAACTGGCTAGGAAAGAGGTTTATGCAAATAAGTTCGGTGAGATTTAGTTTGTAATCAGGTGTCTGAACTGAATTTTCTGCCTAGGTGTCAAATCTGAGTGACACTGCTACAGTGAGTGAGATATGAAGGGGTCATAAGGTGTAAAAAAGTGAGATTAAAGAGTCCTGTTTTAGTGTGAACTCATGCCTATATGTCAGAAAGTAGTATCAAATGTTATTTATTTAAATGTTTTACTGAGAACCCCATTTGATTTGAAAGCTAAAGGCTGTTTTACAAAGGCTACAGAATGGCCATATGCTCCCCAGACTTGCAGATCCCAGCTATTTCCACTCTCCTGCTTCAGGCTGCCTCTGATGAGAAAAGTAAAGTGTAATTGAGATATAAGCCAAATTTGGTGTTAAAATGGAAATGGATTTTTCCATACAGCTTTGCCTTAAAATGTGAAGATAACAGAAACATTTCTACACTAAAGTAATACTGTTGATGTTGATTTCCATCTGTTTATGGAGTCAAATTAGTCCTTAAAATAATGGTACTATGTCATAAATGATTGTCTACAAATGAAGGTGAAAAATGATGGTGCAGAAATTTTTTTTCCTACTCCTAAAAAGCAAAGAAATGTTTATTTATAAGAAAAATGTTTCTCTTGGAACATGAGTTATGATTAATCTGTTCAACTTTACTGAAGTTATGTAATAGCCTTAATCTATCAGTATAAGAAGAGCTGTACAACAATTTACAAATTGATAATAGATCTCTGATGGTCAGATAAAGCTCTCATTCCCGACTTCAGCATTTGGTATACACAGGTGAAGTCAGTCTTGATAAATAAGCGTCTTTAACAAATTTAAATTACATGTTTTTACCTTAGCATTGAAAGAGTTTAGTGCAATAGTGATGCAAAAAGGATAAAATAATGACTAATAACGTCTATTATCATACCAATTATCTTGAAAATTCAGAATATTAGAGTTTTAGACAACCTACTTTTTACTTGATTCATTGAATAATCTGACAAAATATTGTGCATTGGCAGGAGATTAAATGAAAGTTATTTGGTGGAAACCCATGCTAACCTCTTGCTAATTGGTTTTCCTGACTTCTAAGACATTTATACCAAGTCTAAAAGCAACAGCATATGAAGTAGAATGTATTTTTCCACTTAGCTAACATCATAACCATTTTCTTTCTTCTTTTTCTAAAAATGTTCTAAATACTGTACCTTGATCTGTATTAATGCTTGCTGAAGTAATTAGGTGTAATATGAAACATAAGATTCCTCATGCATAAGATATGCATGAGGAAATAAATATGACTTTGAAAACATGAAAAAGCTTATATAACTATAAAAATTTTCTATAGGAACAGGGTAAACCCATTAAACATAAAATCAATATGTGGAAAAGAAATGTTTCACTTGAAGAGGTTTTGAAGGCCTTTCACAGGGATCATGGCAAATACGATGATGCTGTATTGCTGTTGTCACCAGCTATTGTTGAATCACTCATATAAAATAAAGAGAAGCAGAGAGACTAACAAATTTCTTTTGGAACTGCTTTGACCCCAAAGTGGTATGTGTTGGCAGTGTGTTTTTAGCAGCAATGCCTTTAGAACTGGAAAATCTTGTTTCCTGTCAGGTATCTCCGATTTATTTTCTTTAATTTTTTTTTTTTTTTTTCCACAGCTGCGCTCTACCAACCAGTCAATAGCCAGATGAGGTACATAATACAAATATTTTTGTAATCACAATTCAGTAGAAAGGCGAACAGTGCCAACATCTACTCATTTCCCCAGTGAAAAGCTTGGCCTAACGAGAGCTTTGATATTGCCAGCCTCATAGATGTTGGAAAGCTGTCCTCCTGGACCACTTCCTGGCCACTAAAATGACAAGTCTGAAATGCTCAGCAGACACACAGTCATTCTAAGACAAATCTAATGGGGAATCCTCTGCTCGTCCAAACGACTCAGTTCAGTTCTTCCTAATGCCCAAAATAAAGGAACATAAAACATATCGTCAAACTGCACACAGCTCTACAGAGACTCATTACATGGTACGCTTTACAGAAAGGTTTTTCACTGTTATTCATGAAAATGAAATGCATAAAGACATAACCAGGACAGTATTACCCTATGTAATTTATGTATGATCAAACACAACACTGAGCATGGCAAATTGCTTGTATTTTTATCCTGCATCTAGAAAGTTTTCAGTTTTGCTGAGCCCTGGACTACCACAACTATTCAGCTAACAAACATTCTTTAAATGAAGTATTTTAAAGCTAAAATCTAATATGAGCTAAAAAGACATCAACGTGAGCTGTGCAGACATTTCCTTTGAGGCCGCTATAAATTAGTTATACCTGAATCAACACCTTCATCCTCTCCAAGATAATAAGTCCTGAAGGCCAGAATATCATTCTCTATATAAGGTAACTAGTAAACACAACCCAAATGAACCAGGTTTGAAACATTGTTCTTGAAAACACACAAATCTATAAAGCCAGGAACTGTGGCTTACAAAAGCTACAGAATGGATATAAATTTCTCAAACTTGCAAACCCAAGACTGTAACAAGTTTTTGCAGGTTCTGCTACACTAAAGATCTTCAGTGCGAAAGGTGAAAAATTGACATTTTCTGTAAATAAGAAACCAGCTCTATAGCAGGAAATAACCCAGGTACCACCAATATAGACATTTTAAGTGGGGCTCATTGCAATTTTAGTTAATATTAAGTAAAAGTGTTGTTTAACATTTTTCATTGTAATCAAACACTGTTTAGTATATAATGAATGATATTTTTTGGGAGGGAAGTTTGAAGCTGATCCAATCAGCTTTACCAATCATGTGTGATAAACTGCTTTCAGCAGCAAATCTACTGATGTATACTTTGTGCAAAAAGCTATCCTGTTTCTGGACACCTTGAAGCCTACCCTGTTAGACATCTAAAAGTTGCAGGCACTGTTGTATAGAGCAATGAGCAATATAGTAATGTGTACCATTAATATAACGCATTAAAGTGACTATAGAAAGTATGAACATGTAGAAGAAGCAGCTTAATAATAGGAGTGTTTTGGATTTCATTAACATGTACAGGTCAGCTTGACAGCCCATGAGCAAAAAGTTCTATGTGAGAACTTTTGTGTCTATGATTCTTTATATATGAGTCATGCCTGTTTGAATTTCCAATGTTGCCATGACAGCTTTTCTGTTCCCACAGTTCTCTGCCTCATTCATTATTGACTTTCTAATTTCTACAGCAATAAGTAGGCAAAGATGAGAGTGATTGTAAAAAGTAACCTCATTTACTATACAACCTTGAACAATTGCCAGAGCAGCATGTCTCTGGAGTGCACAAAGAGGTATAGTTCTGTGACACCATTGTACTTATTCCTAATCCAGATCTCAGGCTAAAATAAATATTTCAAGAAAAAGTTCTCTATTGTTCTTGAAACCCTAGAGAAAAAAGTCAGTGTGAGAGAGGAGTGAATCTGTAAGCTGGTACAAAGCAGAGACAGTGCAGGTGAATACAGAAACTTAGGAAAACTGAACAGAAATATTTATTGAATATATGTAAAATGATATATTTTTTTAAGTGCTCAAAACAGGTTGGAAGTAGCAGATCTTGCATATGCCAGGGAATCCCAGAATGAGCATTCGTGCTACTGCCCCATCAGATACTGCATGTCAACGAATCCTGATAATTATTTTTATTAAATATGCTCTGTAATTGCTTGCCAGGCTTGCTGCAGCTGTCAGCAAGGGAGCAATAAGATAGAGTACACCTAGGGTACCCCTTTAAGTATGGAAAGGCTGCAATAAGGCCTCCCCAAAGCGTTCTCTTCTTACTACCCCAACTCTCTCTGCCTTTCTTCACAGGAGATCTGTTCCAGCCCTCTGATCATTTTTGTGGCCCTCCTCTGGACCCATTCTAACAGGTTCATGTCTGTCTTGTACTGGAGACCTTCAAGCTGGATGCAGTACCCCAGGCAGGTTCTCAAGAGGATGGAGTAGAGGGGGAAAATCACCTTCCTCAACCTGCTGGCCACATTTCTATTTACACAGCCCAGGATATGATTGGCTTTTTGGGCTGCAAGCACACTTTGCTGGCTCATATATAATTTTACATCTACCAATATCTCAAAGTCCTCCGCATGGCTGATCTCAGTCTATTAATCCCCCAGTCTCTACTGATACTGGGGGTTGCCCTGAGCCAGGTGCAAGACCTTGCACCTGGCCTTGTTGAACTTCATGAGGTTCACATGGGTCCACTTCTCAAGCCTGTCAAGGTCCCTCTGGTTCCTTAGAAGAGGACACCAGGTAAGGTAAATTATGACTACCATGCCCACTGACGTAGATATGATATTGCTGTGAAAAAAGATGAGGTCTTTTCAGTAAAAATAAAGCATATTACAGCCACTGTGTATCCATAGCATTATGTGTGGCAACAGGTTCATCCTCATAAGTATATTGCTATGTCTAAATGTAACTATATTTACATAAAAAAAGGTGTGTCAAAATTCTACTGAGGGTTTTTTTTCAATAGATGAAACAAAAGTCCATGTTCAGTTTACTTTAATCCAGATGTTTAGAAGAAATTACCATATCATTCAAGTGTTCTTTTTCTTCCATTTAAGAAGAGTCTGAGGGTTTTCCTCTCTTTTAAAACAAAATGGTGTACATTTCAAAGAATTTAGATTAGTCAAGACTAATTACTTTTAGAGAGTAATAATTCATAATCTCAGATTATCTCCCCATTTTAAATATATTTGTAAACATAGTTCTGCTTTACAACTTTTATGACTTGAAATACATATTACCCCATACAAATAAGAAAATGAGTACAAAGCAGATCATTATTCTTACTAATTTCTCATTTAAAATTTGTCCATTTGTACATTCTGCATTTTACATTCACTTGTCACCTTTCTGGCATTCCAGGTCTAGGAATGTGCAATATCTAATAATTAAAAAAATTAGACAAAAGCAACAATTCATGACAGGACAGGCATGCAACTTCAAAACTTTTCCACGGAAGAGTTCTAGACTTGCCCTCCGACGTTTTCTATATGTTCAATTTAAGATTATCTTCATTGTTACATTCACATTTTTAGGGACTTCCAGGACCATTTTACTCCCCTATCTGAGTTCAAAAAAACTCAATGAAACAAAGTTCCTGCAACAGATTTAGCATAAAAATGCACAAATTCTGACACCAGTTTGATTCATATGGAATTCTTACATATAGTGACTCACAGTTCTCCTGCCTTTCTATTTTTCTGTTTCTACCTGCTTGCATAAGAGCTTAATATGTTTAAAAATATTTTTTCTCTGCTATCCAAATTGTTTATTTTCTTGCTGTATGAGAAATATTTCCAAATCATCCACATTTATTACATGATCGGCCATTTGCCATACCATGACTTTGGCAGAACATGGAACAGACTGACTTTGCATTCCAAAGTGGAGCTGTTAGTATCCACGAAACATGCTTTAGGTTGTGCAACATCTTAATTTGTCTGAGGGGATAAATTCAGTCAGCTTCTTACTTAATGGTTATCTTGATATCTGTCGTCTTTAATACATTTATTTACTACGGGGAACAAAAATATAACTGGATTTTTTTGAGTGAATAAGGAAAAAAAAAAAAAAAAAAGAGTGATACAATCTGCTTTAAGTGAGCTCCATGTCAAAGAACTCATTATATCAACTTGTCTTGAAAGCAATGAAGTCAACAAGCATGCTGAGATATCTGACAATCCTCTAATTTTTTTTTTTTATAGCAGTAAGGCCATCATCTTCCAATAAAAACAGAATTCTTATGCAGCTAAGCAGACCGTCCAAATTAAAGTCCCTCCTTTATTATAGACAAGCTAAAGACACAATGCACAAGACAGTTCAGAGATGAATTTGTGGTGTTTGACCTGTCATATTTCCCTCTGACACAGACATATTCATGCACACATTCACAGGCATACACACAGAAATGCACACACATATCTACATGCATTTATATGTATAAAACACAGTTCAGATTAGTCTCTTATTTCCTTTGCAAATCACAATCATTTCAGCACTTGATGCCAATTAAGCTTGTTTTAGTCTGGTCTCCTGATGTGTTTCAAGTGTTGCTGAACACGTTCCACAGATTATGATTTTGGTACCATTAAGTAAAATGACAGAGCTTTTTGCAAGCTATCATCTATCAGCTATGCTGCACTGTCCTCTTTGTTGCAGTTCCAGACTGCTCAAATTAAGGTTATGTAATTTTCTGTCTACTATAACTCCAAGGACCCTATCAGCAGAGTTTTTCCTTCCAATGGTATGTATCATTTTCTTAGTTTCGACACATTTCTCAGCAAATTTCAAGGTGAGTCCAGCTGATATTCTCAAAGTTATGTTAAGTAATTGGTAGTTTACTAAACTGTTTCTCTGTTTCTTAACAGCGAAACATATTAAATCTGGTCAAGTTGTAGTTTGTCCAGCTTTTCTTTTGGAAGAAGTCTTCATTTTTTCATAATATTTCCCTTCAGCTAAAATACATATGAAAATAGTTAAATATCATTATAAGCATTTAGGCAGGTTTTGACTGCTTACTTATAAGTTTAAAATCCCGTCAATGATAGAAACAGACATTACTAAGCTTGGCTCATCTGAAGCTTTTCATCACAGCTTAAAACAAATTTTTCTGCATGACTTCAGTTAGCTCTCTGTTACAACCCTCTGTGAGGCTATGTTCAGCTAAAATATATTAATAACAATTTATAATCAGGGATTAAAACACAGGGGTTTTTTAGCTTTAAAAAAAATAAATTTCCTGGGGAAAAAAGTAAATACATACAGAGCTGTAATGAAGTCATTATTCTGGAGATAATTCATGGTTAGTGTTAAAGCAATGATATAATTTTGTACTAACTTAACATGTGCCTAAGTGTGGCCCAAAATAAGAATATGATCTGAATGTGGGTTTCTGTGTATACTGGGGTTTTTTTAGTTATATTTACACCACAATAAGAAAAGTAGTTGATCATTGTATTCTTCATCATAACATTTTTTCACCAGGATAACTCAAGATCCAATGAGTTGTCTTGATCTATACAGTTTCTTTCCTATACATATTCAACAGAAAAATTTTAAACAGTGCTGGTATTCCACAAGGAAGTTCAGGATCAATTAGACTCTGTGCTGTGCAAACTGGAAATAAAACAGTTTTCTTCCGAAGTGAAGCAAGAAGGAGAAAGGCAGAAAAAGGATTTAGATTTTTCTTTTTATAACAAATGAAATAACCTAGGTTCTCCTTAGGAAAAGGCACCAAGTTTCTACAATAAATATATTTATTATATATACAGAACTACTTTTTCTCTATTCGGGTAGTTATTTCTGAAACTACCAACCAGATTAATTCTTTCTTTTCTGTTAATATGGATGTGTTGCATGTTGGCAAGAAGTTTTATCTTTGTTTATTTGTTCAAGCTTTAACATTTTAGAAGGTTTTTTATGCATCATTGTCGATATTTTTTTTAATTTAAAATATACTCAGTATAATTCTATCTTTTCTTTAATCTAGCTCCAGGTTCTCTATTTATTTCAGAATTGTATGACCATAGTAAAAATAATTCAACTTGCTTTTTATGATTCCCTTCTGCATCTGAAAACATCAGAACTGACAACTCATGTGTAGTTTCATTTTATTTCTCTGTATAGACTCAGATTAAAGCCTACTGCTTTGGGGGAATCAATTCTGCCTAAAGATCAATTAATAGTTTTCCTTCTTTCCCCCACATCTATGCCAGAGGTGACATTGTGTATGTCATTTGCATATAGAGATGAGAAAATAGAAAATAAAGTGATTAAAAGTAAATTAAGTAAACAGTCCACTCTGGACTCCTGGGTAATTAGGAAACATTGGTTTTGATAGTTATATATTATGCTTGTGCATGTACTGAATTTAAATGCCAATTATGATTTGTTCACTATTTAAATTTTACTTTATGATACTTAAATATTTATTTTAAAATACAAGAATACACATTGTTGAGCACAAACTGCTCGACTATACTTTCAAAGAAAAGAGAAAAAAAGGAAAGAAAAAAAATAGATTTCTTGCTGTATATACCTGTCTGATCTTTGTTCTATAGATAGCTCTTTCCAAACTGCTTATGTTGCTGCAGTCTTTATAGGAGTACCACAGGACTCCGCTGTTTCCACATACAGTCTGCCAGCAAGCAAACAATCAAAGAAAATATTATTGGTGGTCAGTTCTTAAAGAGTCTTTTGGAAGTTCTTGAAGCTTCATATGACTCCTGAATCTCCTGTTCTGATTTTCCAATGTTATCTCAGGAATTAAATGTATGACTAAGTAACTAGTAAGATTAAATTCAGCAGCTGTTCTATTAAATAGGTAAAAACACTAAATCCTCGGCAATAAATTTAAAAAAATAAAACAAAAACCTTGAAAAGAATTAATAAATCTTACTCCAGAAATGCCTCTTTTGCCTAAAGAAGCATTTCTTTTCCAGAATCATTTTAATTTGGATGGTAAAAGAAATCTGACCTTAATGTGGATTATCTGCAGTGCCTGAGCCATCACGCTCTTTCCAGAACAGATTGTCTCCACTTTTAACACTTCTTCCCCAGCATTCCTTGTCTTTCAGCAAATCATAGGACCTTTGATGTGTGAAATCTCTGATAGGTTTAACGTTAGAACTGTAAAAATATTGATGCAAATCTTCTGAAGTATTCATAAACAATTAATTTTATATAGGCTGATGCTCTGCTCTGTAAGAATTGGGTCACCTGAAGCAGAATTAAAAGAGCTGAACAGGAGTTCAACTGCACGCTTTAAATGTCAGCTTTTTTTAGACTTCCTTTAATGGAAATAAATTGCAGTTTTCAGAGAGCAGTTGATTTTGTGGTAAGATAGATGTCTAACATCTTTGGGATAAATAATCTGTTTTTTCTCTCCATTCATGACAGAGATAGCTTGGATGAGTAGCTCACACTATCTGCTTAGCTTCTTTGGAAGGTTAAAGCTAGATGATATGAATCCTAGCCTTTAAATCTAACATCATAGATGGATATATACAAGTTGTAAGTGAATACAGGTATACAATTTACCAAACCAATCAATCATGCAGTGGTCTAGTTATTATACAGTGATCAAAATGTTTTTATATCAGAAAAAAGTCTTTAACATTCTTCTATTGTGCCTAAATATGAATTTTCTTAAATCTGTATGATGTGGGTTTTAAAGCTCATGGCTTCTTTGGTTTGTTCATATTCCAAACACCTATAATTAACACTGACAAATGATCACGGCTAATGGAGTAAAAATCATATCTGAAATGAGTCCAGTGAAATATGGTACAATACGTTGAGAATAAATTGAACAACAACTAAAAATTCGGCAACTAATAACTTCAAGTGATAACATAAAAGGCTACAAGCATTAAGACAAACCAGTAGAGTGAACTCAGCAGTGAATTATTCACTTCAAACTTTCTGCTCATCACTACCCACAAATCATTTCTTGACAACATTTTTGGGAAGCAAGCTAGGTTCAAGCAAGCTTTTTTTAGTTGTGTGTCTTCTCCTCTCTCCTATTCTGTTCTCAGGCAGCTCGTAGATACCTGTGGGGCAACATCATTAACAGATTCTCCTTTGTCTGTGTACACCACCAGCAGCTTAACGGGCTTCCCATACCTGCATGATATGAACCAGACTGATTAGTGACACTTCTCCTCTCATCTCTCCTTAGGTGTATGCAGTAAAGCCTAGAGATACAGCATAGCATTTGCTGAGACACCAAGTGCAGTACCATGCCTGTAGCAAAAGCAAGTAAGACTTACACTGTGAGTCTAGAAGAAACAGGTAAGCACTGGTATGTCTGGGAAGATCCCAAACAGGGACATCAGAAAAAGGGTGACAAATATGTGATGGAAAAAGACAGCAGTCCTGTGTTCTGTGAAGATAAAAGAGAAAAAAGAAAAGCACATGTGCACTGGGGGAAATTCTTATGAAAATGCTGAGGAGAGGTTATGTCTACATTACAAATACAGTACTATTGCCAGTCCTTCATTTACATTTTCTCAAGGGTGTGTAGGTAGAGAGTAGACAAGACAAGGGTGTTCTAAACCAAGCATAGCAAAATTATCAAGATTTTTGTTATAAAATGGGAAAAGGAAGACACTTAGTAGAAGAGTGGAAGAAAAACTATAAGGATGAGGTGGAAGTAAAAAGTGATCAGTTAGTAATTAGGTAAAAGGCCTGCAGAAACCATAATGATTAAGTAAGAAATGCAACAGTAAGAGACTTGTAAGACTAAAAATGTCTTGTGGCCCCATTTCTTTCTCCTCAGTTCCTTAGTAGGGAGTGTCCTAAAATATCTGCTGGGAGGATTCTAGTCTAGAGCAGGAAAGCAGCATCAAAGTTGGTTGTGAACTCAAGGGACGTGTTGAAATATTTGCCTAAAGAATAGCACAATAAAATAATAATGATAGTAAAAAAGGAGAATAGAGAAACAAAACTATAGAATAAGATTTAATCTCTTCACTAAATATCTCAAGTAATTTTAGTGGTTTTTTAGATGATCTGTCTCTTCATCTTATGCATATGTCTCTTCATCTTATGCATAAGATGAAGAGTCTGACATTTTTCCCACATGCTATCATACACACTGACTAAGATGTCAAGAAATGAGCTCAAAAGTCTTTGGTAAGGCTGACTAGGTCTTCCCATTCCCTCCCAAACTACATAAATTATCCTTAAGGATGAAGGCTGCACATCCAAGGCAAACATTTGTTAACAATGGGACTCAAGAATGCTGACTGGTAGGACCTGAATTCATTTTGCTCCTGTTAGGCAGCAAAACTATATTGCTCTTGCTCTAATCTCAAGTCTGTGTGGTCAGAGTCTGGGTCTTCCACATTATCATAGTATGTCTGACTGTTCAATTTCAGTGTCTCACAGCCATTCAAAGCTGTTTTTTCTCAGATCGAAGTAATGATTACTTATAGTTAAAAAAATATATGTATTAATATATTGAACTCAAAATGCAACCTGTAGCTTGAACAAGAGAAAAAACAAAAAGGAATTTTAGGGATAAAGACAGAATTTGGATTTTAAAAGCATAGAGAAATGCAGCTGGATCTAGAAAGAGTTTTCTTTTTAATTATATGACACCACAGAGTGTCTCTTTTTCATGTTCAGGCTAGTTCACCTTGCAATGGAAGTATTTCTTTTCTGACACTAAATTCATGTTCCTCCAATTTTCTTTATATTCTTTTTACCTAAGGATAGAACAGGGTCATAGAGGTTTAAATGACAAAGGAAAGCATGAGATTTCTTCTCTAAAGCTAATATCATTTGGAGAAAGGCACAAATAGAAAAAAGTCTCAATGAAATATGTAACATGACTTGATTTTAAGCACTTTCCACACTGTACCCATCTGCTAGATGCCTTAGTTTCTGCATTTATTGTTCCATGTATTCAACAGAAAGACTGCTAATGAAAGTCTGATACTTGACTACTTCCTATTGAAATCAATGCCCTCAAGTATATTCTTGAGTCTTGTAATATTTCACAAAAATAGTATCACATTTCTGTAAAAAGCAATGCAAATTTCTGAAGTTATGTTGTGTATTGAGTTCTGTTTACTGTAAAATAAACAAGACTAAGGTTTTCTTTTTCTATTTTTTGTTTCCAGCTTTTCAGTTTGCATTTTACAATACTTTGGATCCCTATTCTGAAAGTTATTCACTTTAACCACAAGGGCAGAACACCAAAGTGAAAAAGGCACAGGCACAAGTAGAAAGAGGAAAAAAAAACACACGAGGAAATGAGATTGAATTAGAGCCTGAAAACTGGTATTTATTACCACTTTATTAATCAGATACTGATTGTAAGAGTGGATGTTCTTGCTCCTAACAAACAGTGCAGACACTGTGTATCCAGGAATTCAAGAATCAGTTCAGAAAATAGAGCCTAGTTCCCCTGTCTTTCCAATGCATAAATACTTGGTCTGATGGTCCAATTCCTGGGAACATGTTGACCAAGCCCTGGCAGAAATAGAAGAGCATGCCTTGCAGTACAGTGGCTGGTACATGTTAAAGGCCTGTGGAGGGTGTGGAAGCCAAGTTCCCTGTGACAAGAACATTCTGGAATCCAGCTCCAGCTGTCTTCATTTGTGCATAAATCTCCTGAACTGTAAAAAAATGGGAAATATGCTTACTGCTTTTTATAAAAGAGATGGTCCTGATGCAGAGGAAGCTACCATCAGTAGCTAAATTTGAAATAAAAAGAATTAAAAAACTAAAACTGGGTTTGATGAAGTTAGGCAAGTTGGCATTTGCTTAGTTCCCTATATGTTATGGGAGTAGCTGCTTAATTAATTTGATCATCTTTTTTTTTTCTTTAGAGGAGTATACTTGTCTCCAGTTACTTAATTAAGTGCTCATTTCAGGAGAAATGGATTTCATTTCATTTCCTTCTCTATTAGAGCAAGGTTTTTAAAATTTAGGTAAGGCATAGCACCAAAATATTTACATGATT
The DNA here is from genome assembly GCF_034638445.1 of Ciconia boyciana. NCBI lineage: Eukaryota > Metazoa > Chordata > Aves > Ciconiiformes > Ciconiidae > Ciconia > Ciconia boyciana. Next base: position 48,771,332 of record NC_132936.1, read on the forward strand.
AGTTATTTAGTGTGAAAACAAAAAATAGCCTGAATCCATTTTACCTGGGAGTCTGTAGACTTTGAAGCCAATGTGGACACAGTTAATTTTATTGTCTGCACACTGGTGAAGAATGAAAATAAGATGCTTGATTTAATTCTTTGTATAGTAAGACCTCTATTCTGTCTGTACCATCTGCCCCTCTGTACATTTTATGTCTGCTCCTTTCAAGGGAAATTCCCATAACCACCTCATGGCTAAGAGCAGAGCCCCATGTCATAACATCCCACTAGAAAGTAAGCCAAGTTTTACAACATTCTCCTCTGAAGAAAAGAGGAATCAGCCTTACATAGAACTGAACTGAAATCCCGGGTAAATGGAAATAGCAGACTTGGTAGAGATAACTGAATCCCATGACTAATGCTTCACAGTACTATAAATGCCACTCATGCTAATATCCTACTACTGTGACTAATGTGACACAGCTTTAATCTGCTCATGGTGAACTAGGTTGAAAAGAGAACATTTTCTCTGTTCTTTACTTTTCAAACTTCTTTCTTGAAGTGAGAGATGCCAAAATTCATTATGCTTTAATCTGGACACAGTCTTTGCTTAAAACATGAGCAATCCCCTGTAAGCTAATGCATGCGTATGAATGTATTTTTTTCCCAAATGGTAAATGCCGCTTGGGAGGTTGTCCTTTGCTCCTGCTAAAATAATTAAGGAAGCATAGTGTGTAACACATCCTGTATCCCCAAATAAGGTCTTCTCCTTTGTATTTTTCATTTCTTACTATAAAACACTGTAGTCCTGAGCAAATGTAGTGCAGCTAGATCTTATAAGGATTTTGATTAACATCATAACAATCAAGGATCAAGATGTAAAAATGAAAATATCTTATTGTTCTATCCCACACAGGTATTGGTCTTCTCTGGCCTAAAAAGAGTTATAATAATGTCTGATCTCACCTCTGAAGTCTAAGAACTGAATAGCCTTATATTAAAAAGCATATCTTATTGGAAAGTTATAGGATTTGTTGCTTTGATCTACTGGGCCTTTTACCTCTTCTACAGTGAAAAAACCCAACACTACATTAAAAAAAAAATAAATTACACTACACATAACAAAGTCCTTTTCTATGTGTTAATGCAATAGTGAGTTTTGCCTCAGAAATCAGAAAGCCTGACTACAGAGCCATTTATTTCACATTATAAGGAAAAAATGTGTGAATCCTTATATCCATGACAGAAAGAGAAGAAAAACTCACTCTTGATTACTCAATCACTCTTTCACTGGTGTCTTCTCTTCTGTATATGACAATTAATTGAATCTATGTTTTATATAATAAAGTAAATAGTTATAGAACTGTATTTCTTTTCCAGGCATTGGAAAACCTGTGACACATCTTTCTTACATTGATAAAGATACTCCTGTAATAGAAATCAGTCTATATAATAATAATAACAGAAATCAATTTTTAAACTTAATTTAAGAACTTGGAAAAGAAGTCTCTAAAACTATTCTTTAAAGTTTGAATTTGGATACAAAAGGGGCCAATAAGATGTGTTTATGATGTATCATTTTTTAAATATAAAATGAATAAAGAAATATAAAATGTATAAAGAAAATAATGACAATTCACCTTCTACACTTGAATGCATGCCATATTTTCAACCCAAATCTTCAACAAGATTGAAATGATGATTTTTGCTTCTAAAGCTTAAGGAAAATGAAAATATGGAAAGAAAAAAAAAAAGGCAAAAAAAAGAAGCTAGAGCCAGTTAAAGAATACTTAACCAAAAAGTGGGACATTCAAGATCAACACCTTGCCCTGAGCTAGTAAGAAAGTGACTTAGAACTTTTTTTTCTATCCAGTGGAAAATCAGGCGAAAATAAGCCTTCTACTCTACTTGCCATAAACACACTTCATCTTTGTACAACGGCATGAATAGTCAGGCAGGCAAAAACAAAAATGATCTTCTAATCTAATGCTTTGGCCACTGTTTTGGGAAAAAAAAAAAATAAAATCTGTTTTACAGGCACTGAATCCAGCTATTTTTGCTGCACCTTGATCAAGTGGTTTTGAAAGTACTGTGACTAATAGACTGGGAAACTACTAGACGTTGGAACAGAATCTGGCTTTCCTACCTCAAATTATACTGTAATCAAGAAATTATAAATGAGATTTTTTCCTCCAATGCTTTTGTGAACCTAGCCTGCATATTTCCTTAGTGTCATGGTAAATGAAAGAGAGCTTTTCTTGTTTTTCTCTAATAAATAAAAGAAAACTTTCCACAGGAAACTGTTGACAATGTCTGGTCTCTGAAAAAAAAATAAAATTAAAAATTGCCTTGACGCATCTGAGTACTTACATCTAGACTTCATGTCAGAAAGGTAGTACTCCTATTACTTTCAACAGGGACAAGGTTATTTTTTAGCATAAACACTGCATTATTTTGAATTCTATTTGAAATTTTTCATTATATTATGCACATGGTGTACTTTGCCATACAATGTATTTTACTCGATAAGGAAATAGTTATTGTTTCTTTCAAAGAGTTAGACGTTTTTCATCTCCAATGCATTCTGCATATAATTTCTAGAAGTATAATATTACTTCTGGAAAATATTTTCACCTCAGATTTTTTTTCTAAAATGTAAGATGAGCACATTTTTTTATTTCTCTATACAAAGCAACAAGTTACCACTTCTCTGATGACAGCAGGTTACTATCAAAACCGTATTGTATGCCAAACTGTAGTTTCCACATCATACAGCAGAACATTTAAAGGTGTTTCAACATTGCATGTACTTCAAAACACATAACACCATGACTGCAAAAAAGTAATGGAACGAATAAACACTAACACTCCTGTAATAACAGAAGTTCCCTGGACTATTCAATTATTCAAATCAGTAGACGATGGCCGTGTCCACCTTGATACTGTCAATAGCACAATTGTTAAAAAAAGTATTTCTAGAGACAGTTATGTGTACTACAAGTGAATGAATGGTGTTTGTCAACCTACTGGAACTGACACAAAATCCTTAAATCAGAACATTTCGTTAAACAAGATCTCAAAAAATACTATGATGTAATCTCATGATCATAGACACAAGTCTGGATATAAAAAGGCAGTCCAAACATCAGTAATCTACATATGCGGCAACTGGCTGTGTCTGTTTTCAGAAAGCAGGAGATATTACACCTGTGCATTGCTTATGTTAATGCAAGGAAGAAGACTGTGTAATCTAGATTATACCAGTTACTGCAGTCAGTAGTAGGAGCTAGCTAAATTCAATGGAATTGCTGAAATTGTCTTAGAATTGGATTGCTTTTTGTACAAAACTAAACTGATAGTGTGCTTCTGGAGTGCATCTAATCTATTCTAGCCACAAATAGGCAGGTTCTCCATGAGGTCAGATTAATCTAAAGTTAAAAAAATCATGAAATGTTTCAGGTGTGAATGTTGGGGCCCCAGCACTAGCTGTTTCACTCCACAGATCCACTTCTATTGGACTATACAAATTACTTATGCAATCACAAAGTGCTCAACTCTTTTTGAGAACAACTAGTACTCATAGTAGTTGGTTCCTGTAGGTACCATGTGTGTACTGTGAGTTTTTAACTAAGTATTCAAGTTATCTGAGTACTGTGAGGGGTCAACAACTTTTTGAGTGGTCCAGTGTCTTAAATCTTCCTTGATTCATAGTATAAATGGTTCAATTACTCAAAATATTCAACTCCCATCACCCAGGACTTCAGGCTTCAGTAATTCTGTTGTTACACAGCTCCTGGTTTCTTGGGAATGTCACTATTTGTTGACAGAAGACTTTGCTCTTGACACGTATATCACATTTCCCACTTTAACTGTCTGCCTTTCTAAGGTCTATTAATCAAAGTTACAGATTCACCTAAGTTACTTCATACAGTGTTTTTTAATGAGAAATAAACAAGCAGTGACTTCATTTGTTTAGCTTGAGATTTTATCGTCCTTGGTATCTTAATCCAGAGGTCCATTATTCTCAATGGTTGACTGGTATTTTCTACCTGATTTTGAGTTTTGTAGTACAAGGAAATTTCTGATTCTCTCCTATTATAAGTATCTTGAACACAGTCTTGAAAATGTATTTCCATAGAATCACCAGCAGCATTTTCAGCATCATGGAATAAATGACCCAGAGCAAAAATAAAAGCATGTAAATTTTCTATATTAAACAGTAAACAAAACTCAAGACCCCATTTTTTTGTTTTGGAGTGGGGAATCTTTCACCCAGGAAGAAGCTTCTGTTGTTATTGCTATTGCTGCTGTTCTCCTTCCTGAAAATATGTTTTCCTGAAAACAAAAGAACAATACATATAGAAAGAAAAAAGAGAACAGCACAAGTATAAAGAGAATGTACTGTTTCTAGTGCTGCCTCTTATTTGTGACCTCTGTGCTGGAATGACAGACATAGACCCATCCTGCACATTCACTCTAAGACCTAGATAACGTATAACATCAGACTTGTTAAGATATTTTAGTTATATCATAGCTGTGTCACAAAGAAAATGGATTTACCAGGCCAAGACAGGTTATTTTTGGGGTTTTGGTAGGGTTGTTTTATTTTGTTTTGTTTTTTAAGAACAGTGAAAGATGAAGACAGAAAGAAGAAATAGTGTGGAAGAAGTTTTGGCATAAGAGATGGTAGATGGTGGAAGACAGGAAGACTAGAGGGATGAAAGGAGGGCTAGAGCAGTCTAAAACCTGTACTGTCTAAAACCTGAATATTGTCCTGTTTTGAAGCAGTGGAAACACCTGAGCTTCTGTGTCTTCTGTCAGTTCTTTGGCAGTTTAGTTGGACTATATGATCATGGAAGCTGTCCTGAATGAAGGTAATGCAGAATGAAGTTGTATATAATATATAATAATTATAATAATATATTATATTGTATATAATAATAATATATAATTATTATTATAAGTATTACAATATTATATTATACTTAATCATTATTATATAAAGTTATATATTTACCTTAAGTTACAACAATAATACAAACAAAATAATGAATAAAAAAAATGTTCAGAAAACAAGACAAAGTGGAACTGGAAGGGAAAAGGGTAGGATAGGGGAATAAGCACTTAAACTAAGATTGTAATTCCAGATGGCCTAATCTTAGCAAATAATTCTTAGCAAATAATGATAGAAATTCTTGTAGGAACTCTACTAACAAACATGTCACAACAAATCTATGGAGTAGTAGTAATTCTGTCCAGGAAGTAATCTGACCATCTTTCTGAGTTCTCAATTTTTATTACATTTACTCATTTGAAGAACAAAATGCCTAATTTTTGACAGCAAATCAGTCTTTAGCTGTTTATTATCTCATATTAGTTTACACTGCTTTCCTCTTTTCCAAAACCTTTTTTCCCAATGGTTATCATTCCATTCTAGTTCTTACTTCTCTGAGGTTGGAAAGAAAGTTTCTGGAACACATTTAGTGGCAGAGAAACCTAATTTATGGTGGAAAGACAGTGAAAAAAAAAAACACCACAAACAACCCAACAACAACAACAAAAACCACAAAAAAAATTGAAAACGTGAAAGTAATCTTTAAAAGCTCTCTGGCTTCACAAAAAGCAATAAACTTTAAGGGCCATATTGGTACCTTTTATACTAAATCTGGCTTAATTACAGTATCTATCAAAAATAAAACATTAATATGTCCTGCTTTATAAATCAAAAGTTAGAAAGTATCCCTAGCAGGAAATGCTCTCTGGAATTATAGAATGCTAATGTATGTTTTGTGGGCTTGTGGAGGATATTAGACAACATTTTCAGTATGTTTCCCATATTACTTATATTTCCCTACCATCACAAACACTGACCTTCATGTTCTACTGGGGTGTTTTCAGCAGGAGGCTGGAAATCAGTCTGTCATGAGCCAACTAAGAACATTTCTCATAACTCTAATCACTGATCTTCCTTCTGTGCCTTACTATTGCTTTGTAGCTCCTTTTTTTATGGAACTCAGATGTGGATTCTTTAGAACTTGCATTTGCCTACTAGCCAAAACAGTTCTATTAACTCTGGTCTAATCTTTAAGAATGTCTGCTCATCACTGGTTTTGCACAGCCTAATTTAAACTGAACTGAGAAAAGAAGTGTCATATTACTTACAGGCTCTCATTATTTATGCTGAAGGTATGTCAGTTGTTCTCTGAAGGAAGTATTAATAGGCCTCTATTCTTCATATTTTTCAGATACCCTGACAGTGTTTACAGATTAGTCCTATGTCTTATTCAGTTTCAAAACTAATTAATTGTGGTGAACACTAAAGACTGTAGTAAATTCTTCCCCAGATCTATCAGAGGGTAACAACTAACATTCATATTTTTCAACAGACTGGGGGTGGACAAATCTTCTCAAAAAAAAACCAACCCACCTCAAAAGGCATGCATGATTTATATGTAGGTGAACCTACTTGCATCTTAAGCAGCTACCCTTTAACAAGCTCTGCAGTGCCAAGTGGCAGTGGATAGCCTTTGGGTACTGCCATCTGGAGCTTCTTTCAAGAGCTGCTGTTACACACATATCCACAACCTGGTATCTTTCCTAGTATGTCAGCCTCCTAGTGTAAGTAAGGTGTTCAGGAGTTGCAGTGTGTAGATAGAAACAGATGGGACTCAAGATCTGAACAGATACAATTCTTGATTAAAGAAACTAAATTTCTTCAGGTCATGGGCCTGCTCTTACAAAGCTATGTCACAGCATGCCCATCAGCAGCGCCAGTTTGCTTACTAGCCAACAAACAATTAAAAAAATTGTTCGTATCACAATAAGTTCATATCACAAAAAAATAAGTTCATATCACTGACAGGAAAATCAGATTACATTCCAGAGCTGCTCTTTTCAATAAAAAACAACAATGAAAGATTCCTCACAATTAAACCAACTGTAGCATAATTTAGAAAACACAAGCCCTAAGAAGTACTACAACTGTGAAGAAATGTGCTGCTGAATAGTATTTGTTTGCAAAAGTTAATGATTGGCAGCCTGTTATACTGAAAATGTACAAAATCAATACAGATATAAAACTCAAGAGCTGGCTGTCTCAAAAGACTCTGATCAGTCTGAAATAACAGTATTATTTAGTATTATTTTATGCATGCCACTATCCCCAAAATGCCCAGACTAAGTATTGAACATGAACCTATTGATATTGAAAAGTCTCAGAACGCCAGGCAAGAAGCTATGAGGGACAGAAGAATATGCATGCTGAGTCCAAATATAGCTGATGATGGAGGTGGAAAACTTGACAGCTATCTCACACCATTTTTATCACTGGAACCACTTGGAATTCAGAAAAGATAATCAAAGCATAAACCTAGTGTAAACAGGTACAAACAATAAGAAAGGTAAATCCAGAATGCTAAAATACTTCTTTTAAACTAAGTGTGACTATACATTAAGAAAGCAGAAGGACTGGTAGTGAAGAGTTATTGACAAGGGGAAAAAAAAAATAAAAATCCCAAGCCTTGACACCATTAAGCCTAAATCGATTCCCAGAAAACTAGTCAGAATGGATGCTGCATTGTGGCTACTGAACTGAAGGCAGTGGAGTGGTGTCCTCAAATGAGTTGCTGTTAATAGCATTGACTCTTCTGTTCAATGAGAAAATAACTGGAAATTATTTTTATGCCAAATAAGCCACTCTAAATTTTATTACCAACAGGAAAGAGAGCTTATATCTGCCTCTGAATGGTACAGATAAAACAATGAAATGACAAGTCATATAAATTACACTTTCTCAGATACAATCAACCATTTTCTAAGTAAAATCAAACTCAGAGGCATAATGTTCAATATATGTATATTTTTTTAAAAAATACTTTTAGCAGCAGACTATTTTAGAAAATATTGAATATAAAAATCATGAGACAGTTTCTGACAACATGTATTTTCTATGGAGGAACCTCATAATTTTGACTAAGTTTTCCATGGAAAAAAGACCTTTACTCTAGAACAGAAACAAATGATCATGGCAAAAGATTTAGAGTTAGTCTTTTCCTTTTTTCTGACCTTTACACATTCCTGGACATCTAAATAATTTTCAGGTCATAGTCCTCCCTAGTGAAAACCTGAGGAGAAAGTTGAATGTGCATTTTCCGATTAACTATCCTCTTAACTAGTCTACGAGTTATTTCTGTGTTACTTTTACCTGTTTTTCTAGAAAACACCTTAAGATCATTTGATAAATTAGAACATTTTTTACATCTCAAAAATATTAAAGAGTGGAAAATATATACCCAATCTACATATAATCATTAATGAATATGCTTTATCTAAAATAATGTAACTCAACTTGCCTAAAGTGCTTGACATTCTGACTGAATGCTTTCAGTTATTCGTCTTTTATCCCTTGCTGTGATGGTGATAGGCAATAGACTTCCTCTTTAAATCACTGTTATTTGCAGATGCCAAATATGACCCCAAGATCATTTCTCTGTCTGGGATATTCATGGGTCTCCTGAATACATGTGAAAATATACTAGTAACTGCTCTAAAGCCTTGATCAAGATGTTGGGAAAATGTAATGATTTCACTAGTTCAGTGCAGGGAAGATATCGGTAGCCACAGTTCTCACTTCTGTATGACAGGACAACTAACAGGTCATGTATTCCTCAAGAGTTCATTGGCAGATAAGATTCATTTCACTATTGGAGGACAAAATAATAGTTCAGACTTGAGGGGACCTGAGGAGATCACCTGCTCAACTGCCTGCTCAAACCAGGGTCAGCTATGAGGCTCACTGCTGGCTCATGCCCAGCTCACTGTCTGACACAAACCCCAGGGCCATTTTTGCAGAGACACACTCCAGCCAGGTAGGCAGTCCCCAGCCATATCTTCCCAGGTGCAGGACTTGGCATTCGTCTTCGATTTTCATAAGGTTCCTTTTGGCCCATTCCTTCAGCCTGTCTGGGTCCCTTCAGTTGACAATCTGCCTTTGAGCATATCAACTATTCCCTCCACTGCATCTGCAAGCTTGATGAGAGCGCCCTTTGTTGCCACTTCTAGGTTATTGATAAAAACATTAAGTAGGACAGGTCTCAGGATAGGCCCCTGCAGTACTCCACTTCTTGCCAGCCTCCAGGTAGAGTACAACCCATTAACCACAACTGTCTGATCTCAACCATATAAACTGTTTTTTACTCACCCGGACCACACATACAAACTATAGCATCCTAACTTGAATGCAAGAATATTCTGGTATCTAGTGTCAGAAGCCTTGCTATGGTGAAGGTAAATAACATCCACTGCTCTGCCCTAATCACAGAAGTTTATCGTAGATGGCAATTAGGTTGGGCAGGCATAATCTACGCTTGCTAAATCCATGCTGACTGTTCCCAATCACCTTCTTCTCCTTCATGTGCCCTGATATGTGTTGCAAGAGGACTTGCTTCATTATTTTCCCAGGCAGTGAAGTGAGGCTGCAGTTCCCCAGGTTTGGCCCTTTTTGAGGACAGGTGCTACCCCCATTTTTCTATAGTTTTCAGAGATCTCCCCCAGTCTCCAGAAGTTTTCAAAGATGATAGAGAGTAGCCTTGTAGGGACACTGCCCAGCTCTCTCACCGCCCTTGGATACAGTCCATCTGATCTCATGAACAGGTATGGCTTCAGTTCTTGCAAATAATCCCTGACTCAATCCTCATGTGCCACAGGTAGGTCTTCCTGAACCCTGTCTCTAAGCACAGAGGCCTGAAAGACTCTCTGATGGAGTCTCAGGCAAAGAAGGCATTGAGTACCTCAGCCGTGTCTGTTGTCACTACTTTGTGCAACAATAAGCCAACATTTTCCTTGTTCAGCCTTTTACTGCTTGATGTAGCAATAAAGGTCTTCTTGTTGCCCACAATGTCCCTTGCAAGTCCCAGCTTCAGATAAGCTTTCACTTCCCTAACACCATCTCTATATTCCCAGGCAATATTTCTAAATTCCTCCTAAAAATATGTTAACTAAAAAGATATCAAACCATTTTTACCATTATTTTTACCATTTAAAAGTATGTTAGTTCCGAGTTGCTAGGGCCCAGGATGTTCATTCAAACAATTTTCATTCTTCCTAAAATCCCACCTCTCCAAAAACATACTTTGGAAAAAAAGTCCTGCTGGAGTATTCCATTTTGAAGCAAGTCTATCAGTGCAAATTATCATCTGTCTCAGACTTGCAATTTTAAGTTTATACTGCCATGTGATTCCAAGTGTAAACTAATCATAAGAATCACTGTAACTACCATCAGATATTACCAACCTGAATTAAAAATATTTCAAATATCCCTATAAAATTCACAACAAATACATCACAGGTTTCAAAGCTGGAGCAAAACACAGCAGGGAGGAGTCAAGAATGGAGAAACGTATGCTCCCAGCATGTGGAAATTGTATGATTTAATATAGAACTCTCAGGCCACATTTGCCTTTGAATAAACTAGTTACAAACAAAACTACATTTTTCTCCAACACATGAGACATCTAAATTGCATATTGGAACTTAAAAGCACATTAAAATACACCCACTTTCACCTGCTGACTTTTAGATAGTGCTGATTCTGTCTGCATCTGTGTTCAATTCTTTTTAGCATAAAAGCTTTTTCTTTCAAAAGTGTTAAACTACCACATTACATAAAAATAAACACAACCTTATTTTATAAGTGGGAAAAAAATGTTCTCTAGAATTTTTAAATGTTACTTTTTCCAAGTAGGCCTAATTTTCAGAACATCGTTCACTGGTCATTTGGGGATGTCATAGTGTTGTTTGGGGAATACTCAGTAGTCATTTGGAAAAAGCTACAAGTCACCTAGTGTTGAGTCATTCCTCCTTATTTCTAAAGTGTTAAACACTAGTAAAAACAAAAAAGAGGCAGACTTTTCAAAGCTGTTTAAGGTTTTTATATGTTCATCCGGTTTAATTTTAAAGGCAATTTAAAAAAATTTGAATACTGTGAAGATGTCAGCCTAAATACGAGCTGGGGATATCTTTTTGATATAAATAAATGACTAAAGGTGCCAAAGGTACAGTAAATAAGTGTTGGTGAATCACCCATCTTCCATTTGTCTTCACTGTGTTGAACAGAAAACCACTCTAATATAGGTGAAGTGCTCTGTAAGTGTTTTAATGTTCAGTTAGACATATAAAAGTGTCTATTTTTCCATCTGTCCAGACACTGTCTTTCTATTTGTATGTTCAAGAATGCAGAAGTGCATGTTTGTGGCATGCCCAGGTTCCTATTCCGTGCCTATGTTTACATGCAAAACTGAATATAAGATGTTGATAGATCTAGTAATGAGTAAATTTAGTTTATCATAATCTCTGAACAGCTGTAAAAGACCTGTAAGTGAAGATGAGTCTAAGTATTTGTAAGCCTGTTTGTGATATTCCAAAAAGAGGAGGAAAAATCTAAATAAAATCAAGGCTGAATATTATCTTCTATACAGAAAATGAAAAGATTTGTTGCTTGTGTTCTAGTTTTCTGATATATAGCTATCAAATTCATTACTATTACCATATAGCTGGGATTGTTTTGGTTTGGTTTTTGCATAAGCACATTAGTTGCAGTGAGGGCTCCTTGATTTAGAACTATATCAAAGGCACAATGTATTGAAAATTATTTAAAAACAAGTAGATAATAATTAGCTCTTTTTTTGCTGGAGTAGTTATAATTCCTTTTTCCTTTCATACTTCTGTAAGATTAGTGTTTTCTGGTAAACCACTGCACTGCACACATCTCTGTTACTGTTTTCCATGTAGTTATTTATAGTTGTTAATTAAAATGTTGTTTTCCTGATTTTTTTTTTCCAGACATTACAGCTTTGTTTCAGCATTATGACATTTAGTATACTGTCCAATTAATCTTTCCCTGCTTTGGTTTAGTTAAAGTAGATAATATAATACATTTGCTGTAGTAGACATAGATTTAACAGAGGAAAGGAGGGGAGGAATTTCAGTTGTTTGCACTGGCTGTTGTAACATACTCTCTCCTGCACCAGGTGACTCAGTGACAGCTCTGTATCGGGACTGCATCTGGCTCTCAGTTGTACTTAGAGTGAATTCTACTTAAAGAATTATATCATGGTCATTCATTTCCTGCCAGACTGATCTGTTATAACAAATATTGACCTTTAATCTGTCTTCTCCAAGCCATGCGGTCTGCAGAAATGCAGATGACATATGTAAGACCTTTTCAAGTAGAGCTATGCATACAGCTCTTAAAAAACTGAAACTTTGTCTGAAAAAGGTTCAGTGACACAGGCAAGAAATTCTTACTCACAAGGAAAGAGGTCCTTTGGGGATAAAAGTGTCAGCATCTTTACACTTTGAGGTAATCATCCTTCATGTCTACTGACTGAGGACAATATTCTAGAGATATTGGAATTGAGGTGTTTTTCAGGGTTTTCTGGGTTTTTTTCTGGGGGTTTTTAAAAACTTTTTTTACACTAAAACTCGAGACCTTTCCCTGTCACCACTCTACTCAGAAAGTTACTTTTCTGTGTATGTCTGATACTTTCAGCTTAATTTTTCTCCTAAGCACAAAAGATTAAGACTTCCTATTAAGCTCAATTCTGGACCAAATGCATTTTCTATTCTCGTCTTTTGTGTTGTGCTGAAGGGCACTTCAGGCTGTCTGAAGCTAACAGCATGGTTTTGTGATTGGAGTGTCTGATGGCACAAAGTACAAACTGTTCCTATACGTCTTTTATTATTTTCTCATATCAACACAGCAGATTTTAGATTGGATGTTCCTTTCATATTTGAAACTATGTGTATTTTAAAGTGTACTGAAATCTTGATTTAGATATCAAAGATGTCAAGGAATTCACAACTGTTTTTCTCCCATTTTATCTAGGAGGTATAAATAATGAACAAAAAGAATTTCAGATGTTTTTTGAGTCTGCCATGGACTCTAGGCTCCAGTCCATGAACAGGGCTAGCTTAACCTCTCTTTATACTCAAGTGGAGAGGAGAGACCTTCTGAGGCTGAATCAGTGCACACCACAGCTCAGGCAAGGGCCATGGCAGCCCAGTCCCCTGGAAGGGGACAGGCTGCAGGCTCCGCCGGTACATTCAGGGTCCTGTCAATATCAAAGTAAATGTATTACAATATGGCTTTACCATGTACAACACCAGAAGAAAATACAGTAGAGCAGGAAAAATTAATCTCTCAATTAAATGCCAGCTTGCTGCTTGGGATACCTTGAAATTTGCAAGGACAAAGTAAACAATTATACTTTAGGAGACTAAGAGGTGAAATAATCAACATGGGCTTTTGCTAGTGAGTTTACTTAAAATACCTCCTCTCAAAAAAACCCCAAAATATAAAAAAACCAACCCCCAGAAAACAGGACCAGCAAAAATTAGGAGTCCCAGAGCCAAAGAAAACAAAAAGAAGATAGGTTACCAACAGATTGCTAGTTATAGGGTTATAATTTATGTCAAATTATGTTCTATTCACAAATTATTTTCTGTGTCGCAGCTCTGATTAGAAAGTCTCAAGACAATGAAATGCTCAATGATCTACACAGAAATTTAGTGTTCAGTGCATCAGAAAGCAGAAGGATAAAAACAAGATAAAAACAAGACATTTGTCTATGTAGCATTGATATATATGAGATGTAAATAGAATATGCACTGTTGCTATTTATGTATAGGCAGATTCAAAGTAAAAACAGTGGTGAATAAAGTTTGCTGTACTAAGCCACTGGTACAAACATTGTCAGAAGATGAATGTCAATTGCCTGAAGACTGTCCTTCCATCTGTTCTTAAAAGAGTGCTAAGTTTAGCATTTATATTGACAAAAAATTATAATTAATTACTTCCTTTCCAAAAATTCATTGTTGGATATTGTACAGATAATGAGCACATAGTACACCAAGTTGAAGGTATTTCACATTAATGTTGAAATATTAATTTTCAATATTTTAAAAGAAAAAAACAAACAAACAAAAAAATAAACTGGTTAGATAAGGTTGATAAAACTGAAAGACATAAAAGAAATGAAGAGTAATGTAAGTACTAGATGTGATTAGTCAATGCAGTTTCAAACAAACAAAACGGTAACTGTGTGTAAGTGGTTGGAACCTTTACAAGAGTAACTTGGACGGAGTTCCACACCAGAGACCATAGATAGCATTCAGCTAGAGAATAAGACATAGATTTATCTGTCTTTATATTTAGGCGGGTAAGTGTCTATGAACAAATTAGGTATAGGTCCTCAGTGTAGCCAACGGAGAAGGAGTCACAGAATTACAGAATCAGAGAATACTCGAGGTTGGAAGAACTTGTGGAGACTCTCTAGTCCAACACCCTTCTCAGAGGACGGTCAGCTAGAGCAGGTTGTTCAGGGCTGTGCCCAGTCAGGTTTTGAATAACTCCAAGGATAGAGACTCTACAGTCCCTCTAGGCAACCTGTTCCAGTGTTCAACCAACCTCAAAATAAATAAGCTTTTTTTTGTTTGTTTAAAATGAATTTCCTGTACTATAATTTGTGCTTATTGTCCCTTGTCCTTTCACTGGGCACCACTTCACTCCCCTCCTGCCTCCATCAGGTATTTATGCATATTGACCAGTTCCCCCTGAGCCTTCTCTTCTCCAGACTGAGCAACCCCAGCTCTCTCAGCCTCTCCCTTGCATGACAGATTGTCCTGGTTTCAGCTGAGATGATAGGGTTAATTTTCTTTATAGTGGCTAGTATGGGGCTAGGTTTTGGATTTGTGCTGAAAACAGTGTTGATAATACAGAGATGTTTTAGTTGTTGCTGCACTAGTCAAGGACTTTTCAGCTTCCCATGCTCTGCCAAGTGCCCAAGAAGCTGGGAGAGGACACAGCCAGGATAGTTGATCCAAACTGACCAAAGGGCTATTCCATACCATATGACGTCATGCTCAGTATATAAAGCTGGGGAAGAAGAAGGAAGGGGGGACATTCGGAGTGATGGCGTTTGTCTTCCCAAGTAACCATTACAAGTGATGGAGCCCTGCTTTCCTGGAGATGGCTGAACACCTGCCTGCCCATGGGAAGTAGTGAATGAATTCCTTGCTTTGCTTTGCTTGCATGTGTGGCTTTTGCTTTACCTATTAAACTGTCTTTATCTCAACCCTCAAGTTTTCTTACTTTTGCTCTTCCAATTCTCTCCCCCATCCCACCAGGGGGGAGTGAGCGAGTGGCTGCGTGGTGCTTAGTTGCCAGCTGGGGCTAAACCACGACACAGATGTTCCAATCACTTAATTGTCTTTGTGGCCCTTCACTGGACTTGCTCCAGTATGTCCCCGTCCCTCTTGTACCGTGGAGCCCAGGACTGGGCCCAGGACTCCAGATGTGTCTCACCAGGGCTGAGCAGAGGTGGAAGGATCACCTCCCTCAACCTGTTGGCAACATTCCTCTGAATGCAGCTCAGGAAACCACTGACACTCTTTCATGCAAGGGCCCATTGCAGGCTCACGTTCAACGTGTTCACAAGGACTCCAAGGTCTTTTTCTGCAAATCTGCTTTCCAGCCAGTCATTCCCAGCATGTGCTGCTGCATGAGGTTATTCCTCCCCAAGTACAGCGCTTTGCGCTTCCTTTTGCTGAACTTCATGAGATTCCTGTGAATCTATTTTTGCAGCCTATGGACGTCCTTCTGAGTGGCAATGCAACCATCTGATGTATTGGCCATTCCTCCCAATTTTGTATTGTCTGCAAACTTGCTGAGGGTGCATGCTGTCCCATCATCCAGGTCATTAACCAAAATGTTAAATTTGTGGTGTACACTACTAGTGACTGGCCACCAGCTGGACTTTGTACACCTGATCACAACCCTTTGAGCATGACAGTTCAGTCACTTTTCAGTTAACCTCACTGTCCACTTGAGCTCATGCTTCATCAGTTTGTCAATGACCTTAATATGTTTGAAAATGGTTTCCAGGAGTATTTGCTCCAGCACCTTCCCAGGGATTCAGGTGGGGCTGACCAAGCCTGGGAAATCCTTCCTGCCTTTCTTGGGGATAGGAGTGACATTTGCTTTCTTCTAGTCCTCAGGAACCTACCCTGATTGCTATGACCTTTCAAAGGCTGTTCAGAGCGGTTTCTCAGTAACATCAGGCAGCACGTTTAGGGTTCATGGGTGCGTCTCATCAGAGCCCATGACTTGTGATGCCCAGTTTGTTTACAAGCTCCCTAACCTGATTCTCCTCCACCTCTCAGTGGAATCTTCCTTCCTCCAGACTTTCCCTCTGGTCTTAAGGACCTGGGATTCCTGAAGTCCAATCTTATCAATAAAGACCAAAGTGAAGAAGGCATTGAGTACCTCAGCCTTTTCCATGTCCTTTGTGACCAGGTCCCCTGCCTCATTCAGCAGTGGGTCCCTAGACTTCCTTTTCCTGATGTACCTGTATAAACAATTCTTGTTGCCCATCATGTTCCTTGCCAGACTCAACTCCAGGTTGGCTTTGGCTTTCCTAACCGTGTCCCTGCAAGCTCGAACCATGTCTCTGTATTCCTCCTGGGTCTCCTGTCCTTGCTTCCATCTGTGTTATTCTTCCTTTTTATGTTTGAGTTTAGTCAGGAGTTATTTGCTTATTCATGCAGGCCTCTTGTCATGTTTCCTTGACCTCCTGCACATTGAGAGGTCCTGTTCTTGAGCTTGGAGGAGGTGATCCTTGAAAATCAATCATCTTTCCTGGACCCCTCTTATCTCCAAGACCATGTCCAATAGAATTCTTTGAAGCAGTCTCCTGCCGTCCTGCTTTTTACCTTGTTCCCTCCCTTCAGGATTCTGAACTCCATCATCTCATGGTCAGTGCAGCCAAAGCTACCCCCAACTTTCACATGCCCAACCAGTACTTCTTTGTATGAGGTCCAGCAGAACAGTATCAATACAGTGAACACAAAGACAATTGCTAGAACACTTTTCAGCTAATCTGAAACTAGACACGTGGCATCAGGTTGGCTAAATATGTGTATGGCTCTAGAACAGAATCCTTCCCACAAGGGTTTGTTAGTTATTGGGGCTTTTTATTTCATTTAACCCTTCAGAAGACATTGATTTTATCTATAGGAAGACCATTTTTTGAAAAGATTAGAATATTTTCAGCTGTAGAAGGGATTATGTTGACTAGAAATTATGGCCAGAACTCTACTTCCTACCTCCTATTTTGTAGTTAGCGGTTCACAGTCTAGGATTGCTCTCCACCTATCCCATGACATGTTATAGGTCAGAATACACCTTTCGAATAAGTTTAATATAGAATCAAAACTTTTTTTTCAACACAAGAGGCACAATGTTTGTGAGGAAAGAGAGGTAGAAAGCAATACATTTTATCCTCTCTTTCAGTACTCTTCTTTTGAGGGAAAAAGCAGAACATCAAAGGGTTTCAAAGAAGTAGAGTATAATCTGGATCTGTATTCACCACAGTTAATGGAAAGCAAGTGTACAGGAATAGACATTGCAGTTCATTTAAGCTACAGCAGCAGTTAAGTATTCCAAAACAACCCAGGTAGATGATATTGGTTAGTTTACTCTTTCACATGTTGCAGACCTCCTGTTGAAATATCCCTCAAGAGTGAGACATAAGTTAGAACAGTTCCTTTATTTCAGAACAATATCACACAGGAGATGCAGGGAAAACTGGAAGAAGAAAGCCAACAATCAAATTCAACTTCTGCAATGAGTTCCCTGAACCTAACTTGGAAGTGGACATGATCTATTTAGTGTGCAATATATATATAAATCATCACTTCCAGCATCAATCACTATGTTTACATAATTTACTTTATCAAGATCAAAGGATAAAACAGAGCTGAGCATTCCCAGTAAGTCTTTTTTACCGCCAAGCTCTGCGGAGCAATGAAAAACCACTAATTGTTTTTTTGCCTTAAAGAGGTCTTATCTGCCAAATACTTCTGATGCAGCATTTCCCTTTTTATGTATCATAAGATCAGGTATCAAAAATAATCACATTATCCAGAGCTTCTAGCATATTTTCAAAAATATCTGATAGTTTTCAGGCAGAAAGATGTGAATTGCAAGTTATGCGTTCTAAAGTTCTGCTAATTTCTTTTCCTTCCAAGTGTCTTGTGTTAGTACTTGAAAAAAGAGAGAATGTTTTCTGGTTTGAATATAAGTGATATCTTAGTTGTCTACTTTACCTCATTCTGTTAAGCTAGTAGGAAGCAAAGAGGAGCAAAGAAACGTTTATTATTGTTGTATACTATTATTCCTTTCTAGTTTTCAAGTTGCTGATGAAAAATCTGTATTTCTTGGATTATGTGTGCCTGGGGAGCTATGTTAGCATACAAAAATCCCACTACTTCAACTATATATGATTACAGTGAACACACATAATTTTGAGGAAAGGTTTCAATGGCATCCTTTACTGATAACAACAAGTCATGAAGGATAATTAAAAATGAAAAACTGTAGGAAGTAGGTAGATATTTGCTCAAGAGGGAACTTTTAAGGTTCAAGGCTAAAATAAGGTATGAATGATGCTTACTTGCACAAGGGCAAAGAAATATATAATTTAACATTAGAAGGTTTATTTCAAACAGCACCTTAGTCTATGAAATGTATTCAGGTTTCCTGGAGACTGCTCATGTGCTAGGCATATCCATAACATGGGTTTTCACTGATGCAACAACTTAAAAGGGTAGTCTGGATCAGTAAAAACAATTACAGGAGACATGCGGTAAGGTATAGAAGAATAAAGGGACCAAGGAAGAAGGATGAAGAAATATTAATGCCTTTCTCCTGATGGTATATTCCTCCTGACCCCTGGAAGGTATATCTATAACATTGCATTTGAACCTAGATCTCTAATTTTCAACAGCATTGCCATCATTAACTGCATTTCAAATAAATGTAACATTTCTGTTTGTTAGACTAAAATTGTATATTTAAATGCCTTCAGAAAAAGTGAAGTACAACAAGAATGCCTTGAGGAGACAAGTTGTGCTTACTCAAGATTAGCAGCCCCTTCTTCTCAGAATAATTTGGTTTCAGGACTGAAATAAATTATTTGTGTCTTAAAGACACTGAGATAATTAAATCTCTATTTGCTTATCATTTATGTTTATTCTTAGATAATAACTTACACTAGTTTCCAGTTTGCAGCTTTTTTGTCTGTTAACAGGCTTTACCTCAAGGGAGGCAATGTGTAGGAGAAAGAATATTTTTAAGTTAAATGATATGTTTACTTACCTGCTATTCTTTTCATACATTTTTGCTTGCCCACTGCAGACCACCAAAGCTGGTCATCCACAAAAGGATACATATGAAGAACCGCCACAACTAATTCTTTTACAAGGTTCCTAAGCTCAGTCTTTATCCTCAACCATAAAACTTTTCTCTAACATGCTAACAAAAGATCGAAGTTAAAAATGAATGTTTAAAAATGTGTGTTTTAACTATTAAACACAATCTAATTAAAATTAAATTAGATTTAAAAATTAATCTAATTTTTATTGAACAGGAGGAAATAATATTTTAGGAATCTGGAGCCATATCTAGTGTTCTACCTCTGCTGTTCTTACCTCTGCAGAATCATGTTCTTCAGGTAAAGCTGTGTAATTATTTTTGCTCCAACACAGTCTTTCCTGCCCAAGAATGTTCTCATGGTATCATGATGACAGTTTTCTAGGGACAACAGCAGACAACTTATTTTTCAGATCTGCTAATTTGAAATTTTCAAGAAGGTTTAATTCAACTACAGAAAATATTTCTTATGACAGTAGCCAAACAGACATTCTGAGTCAGAGTTACAGAATACAGTCAAGGTAACAATGCCACATGATGCTTGCTGACCTATACAGATATTAATGCCTAGGATGTCTACTGGTAGCATGTAAAGTAAAAGTTCCATAATTACTGAAACTACTCACTAGCCCAAATTCTCATATGACTTTCTTCAATATGATTGATCTTATCTAAAAAAAATCTGAATTACACTTCCAAGCCAGACAAAATAAGATAACAGGAGTGTAATTCTTCTCATCTAGGCTCCTACCATGTAGATATCTCAGTGTCAGAAAATCATACAAACAACTTTCATAGACAATGGAAATAGATATATCTAGAACATGAATCATCTCAATGTAATTTAGCTGTCTAAAATAAGTCAAATGCATCACAACAAAAAAGTTTCCATGGACACCTGTTATACTGCAACTATTGAAAAAGTTTAGACAATTAGCTCAGATGCAAATTTTTACACTGCTGATACAGATGTCAACAAGCTAAATTAGGCAAGCTCCTTGGAGTCATCTCAATGTCTCAGGAAATAGTTGAAAACAACACTAATGTGTCCTTTTGTGATATTGTGAAAAGAATCAGATTGGAAAGAGCAAACAGGATTCTCTATATTGTTTTTCTAATTAGTAATCTAATAATGAATGCTCAGTTAGGCCACAGAAAAAAAGGCAGAATTGCAGGACTGTCGTCTCTCAAATGAATGCTGTCACCAGCACTCTAAAGAGTCAGAATTCCCTTTCTGGAATAGCCCACAGGCTGGTAAATAGAGCACTTTCCTGGGAAAAGGGCAGTGTGAAGCTCTTCAGATTGCAATTTTGAGCTGAGAAGCTTAAATGCCACTGAAGTCTTCTAATTGATTTAGCCCCGAGGAAACTGTACGCTGCTGACAAGGCAAACAGGGTGCTTTGTTGGGAAAAGCAATAGACACTTTCTTGTCTGTCTGGAATATTGTGGGCAGATGGGAGCTCACTCTGCATCAACTAAAAGCTGGGCAGAAGCCAGAGTTTATTAGTTTGGACTAAGTGATAAACTGTTTTCAGCTGGCTCTGAGTGTGTACAGAGACAGCTTTATATACACTCCTTGCTGTCCCACTACAACTGTCATGCAAAAGCCATGCTTGCTCAGAGTCAAGACTACACACTTGTGCTCACCCAGGAATAAAACTAATCCATAATTGTGCCAGAGATTACACAATACCTCTCTTTCTAAGAACTGTTAAGCACTGTCATCTTGAAATTTCCTACATGCCACAGCTTTTGATAAAAGAAAAATCTGGCCATGCCTCTTATGCCTCATATCAAAGTACCAGAAAGGTTTTATGGTTAACTCTTCACTTACCCATAGCTGAGATGGTCAACAGTTACAGAAATTAGGCTTCTGGAATTGGAAAATATACTTACAGATATTTGCTTTACAAGACAAATTCTGTGTGCCCTCGACACGAAAAAAGAGGGCAAAGAGGAAAAAGATGAAAATTATAAAAATCAGCTTTATAAAACAAGAATTGTTCATTGTTTCCCTGGCTTAGTAAGATAACCCTGCATCAGGGATTGTACCTATCTCCATGCCAGCACATCTTGTCTCTGCTGCTGACAGACCTAATAAAAAGTTGATCAGCAATGGTTACTTCCCAGCACAAGCATTGGTGGCAGGTAGAGAATGAGCAAGATAGCCATGTGCTGAAAACATGCTGCAAGGACTGAAAAAAGTTTCTGATTATCTGTGTTGATTTCTAAAGGATAGATGTTATTGACTAAGTCACTATTTCCAGGATGTTCTCCATCCCAGCTACCGGGATATAGATGCTACTGCATTTGCATTAGTAAATGCAACCTGTGTGCTTCCTCATCCTTTTAAAATTCTTAGCAGTTAGAAACTGCAGCAGAATCATTGACACAAGAAACCACTAATTCAATACCTGAAATTTTCTGTAATTGTAATCATAAATGAGGGCAATGGCATCAAAGGAAATCACTTAATGTTATAATTAAAATGTTCTTGTAACTGTACGCATAATCTGAAGCCATAATTCTCTAGATATGGCAGAGATAAGATCATAACAAGGAACAAATGAGAATTAAAAGAATGTGAAATGACTCTGCAGCTCTAGTCTAGTGGAAGACCATCAGAGCTTCCATACAGCAGTATGGACATTTTAAAAATGTTATTTCACAGTAAAAATATCAGATGCTTAGGGGGAAAAAAAAAAGGCAAAGGAAATAATAACATCCTTCTTTCATAAATTTTTCCAGCTTCCCCTTCCTTTCCAGAAATCCATGAATTCCTCAGTGGAAATTACTCTGGACCAAAATTGTAGTAGTCTGGTGAATCTATCTTCTCTGTACTCATCAAATACTTTTTGATCATGTTTATGTTTGTCTTCTATCAGATCTCGAGATAATCAATTTCAACATGAAGATACAGTATATTATTTTTTTAGTTTCTTCATTTTAAAGCTGCTTCCTGATGGTTTTATTATGTGTTCTCTATTTCTTTAAATATTTATTATGAGATACAATGAAGAAGCATTTTCAATTACACTTCTCTTTTCCTTTATTTCATATATATCAATCTATTGTCTTTTTCACATGTAAAATGGACCATATGGTATCATGTTCTGCAGATACCATTCTGTATACTTGGTCATTTTGTTGCCTTTTCTTACATCTTTCAAAGTTTTATATTTTTTTTCAGATGGATTTACCTGAACCCCATTCATTATGGTTTTATAATTACAATATATAGTCTTAAGGTCTTATAGTTAAATGTTTTCTATATTATTGGTTGCTTCTTTCATAAGAATGCTTATATTCTATGTTTTATTTGGTTTCTATTTGTTTGTTTGTTTTTTCACCACTGACTTTTTTAGGAAATGATATCCAGACACTCACTCAGGAGTAGTAATAACAAATTAAGACTCCACTGGACCAATTGGACTACGTGCATTACCCGGTACTTTTGGATTTCATCACCTTTATTTCATTCTTTTCATCCACCATTACTGTCATAGAATCATAGAACACCCTGAGTTGGACAGGACCCATGAGGATCATCGAGTCTAACTCCTGACTCCAGACAGGGAAACCTAAAAGTTGAACCATGTATCTAAAAGTGTTGTCCAAGCACTTCCTTGAACACTGACAGGCTTGGGGCCATGACCACTTCTCTGGGGAGCTTGTTCCAGTGCTTGACCAATCTCTTAGTGAAGAACTTTTTCCTAATATCCAGTTTGAACTTCTGATACAGTTTTAAGCCAACCCCTCACATCCCATCATCAAACACCAAAGAGAAGAGATCAACACCTCCCTCTCTGCTTTCTCTCATGAGGAAGTTGTAGACAACAATGAAGTCAGCCCTCAGTCTCCTCTTCTCTAAGCTGAACAAACCCAGTATCTTCAGTTGCTCCTCATATGTCATGCTCTCTAGTCCCTTCACCATCTTTGTTGCCCTCTTTTGGACATGCTGTAATATTTTTATGTCCTTCTTATATTGTGGAGCCCAAAACTGTATACAGTACTCGACGTGAGGCCACACCAGTACTTGATTTTTACTTGATTTTCACTTGATTTTTAATATGCATTGACATTTACTGGGTTTAAAATTACTAAATACTAGCTGGGAGTCCCTGTGTTCCAAGCGGCTTCCAGTGATTTCACTTGTAGTTGAAAAATTTCAAAGTTAGCATGAACCAGAATCTAAGTTCTGTTTTGAGTTAACCATCTGGAAAAGTGATTATATATATGAAAAGTATGTTTTGTAAACTGAAGTCACAGAAAAAAAATCTTGTGCATCCAAATTACCTCTGCTGGTGCATCTGTCTCAAATATATATATCTGCCATATTCATGGCTCTTCAAGAGGCTTTAATTCCGCCTTTGGTTGGCCTATCTTCATCTAAATTCTGACACAACTCATTGCATTCAAAGGGCAACCGCAGGGTAAACTGTGACAGAATTGTCAAACTTTAAATATTTTCAGACGACTCGATTATGAGGAATAGTCCAATATCAAATATTTTGTCAAGTCCCTAATGTTAGGCATGCCCTTAAATGCAATCAGGAAGAATAGTGTTCATGCTACTGCCATTGTCATACATGAGCAATAGTCCAGATGTAATACTGAATCTCTTTTGTCCCTCTTCTCCTCTGCCTGGTATGATGTAAGAATCTGATCTTACAGATCTCTTTATGAATTATATTCTAGAATGAGTGTCTTATTAGTCCCTTTTGTATTCCAGTGTGTCTAGTTCCATTCATGCATCTCTGCACATTAACTGGAGACCTCTCCTGAGACTAAGAAAGACACTTAAGAATGCTGCACAGAGAAATCTGAAGTTGTTCCAGGTGGATGTACGCTGTATCTGCTATAAGTGATATTGAGCATGAGCTAGTAAGCTGGGTTTGATTTGAGCTGAGTCTGTGAGTTAAATAACCTCCTTTGCATGACTCTGTGATTTAGGTCATGCCTCGTCCCACTCAGTGGGTTGCGAGAGGGGTGAATCTTTTCGATTCCCCAATGGTTTGTGTACCGACAAAAGCTGATCTGTGCTCGGCAGCGCCGCGTGGTCGGTAGAGTCACGACAATGACTCAGAGGAACAGTCTGGCCAGCAACTTCATTAACTGGCGAATTCCACAAACAGACAAACTTAACGAACTGGCGAGCTTAACGAACAAACAAAGGCGATTTGGCAATGGAGCTATTTTCCGGGCAACCCGCCACAATTTATCCAAAACTTGCATATATATTGGAAGAGCAGAGGAAGAGAGAAGCGAGAAAAGGAAAGGAAAAGAGGAGGAAAGAGAAAGAAAAAGTATCACCACCCTTGGATCCCACGATGATGATGACAGACGTGGCAATCCTCCAGTGGTGGGCATGCGCGCTCTTCCCTGGGGGGGGGGGCATGTCTTTTATAAGCTAATCCTCGCCTCCAGGTACGCCCCTTCAGGACTTACATGGTTCTTGTTCTAGAAAGTTCTCAATCTTCTGCGCAGGTGCTGGGGGAGGGGGGTGGTCACGAGGGGTCTCTCGGGCGGTTGCAAGCCCCTTCCTCAGATAAACTCTGTGTGACCTCTGGCCATACACGGTAAGGTCCGGCAGAATCTGGAACTGTGCATCCTCCGACGCGCTCTCCACATCTTGCTCTCCCCCACCCTGTGCTCCTGCCATCGCCATGCAAATAGCGCCTCAAGTCGCCACAGTGTTTGAGACATTAACTCTTTCAGTCTCTCACAGGTCATAAGCATAACTAGACTTGCAGAGATCTGCATAGAGATAGTTTGTTTATGCCCATTTCAAGTCCTCAGTCTACCTGCAAACTGGGTAAATTTCAGTAATGTTTTAGATAAACATTAGGCCAGCTAAATTCTTGTTATGTAAATAGCAAATGGTACTTCATACCTTAAAATAGCCTTTACCGTATCTGCAGGGATGCATTGTCAGACAGTGTTGAAGGCTTCCAGAAAAAAATCTCCTCAGATAAGACTACAAAGGAAGAACTGATGAAGAAATGATCCTTTTATAAGAATTGTGTTACTCATCTTGAACATAATTTATTGATAAGACAATCTACAAGAAGAAAGTTCTGAAGACTATCACACTTAGAAAGAAATGCAAAGTGGGGTTCCATTGTTAATGGTGGGTGTGATGAATCTTCTGACCAGATAGAAATTAGTTTTGCATAGTAAAACTCATTAAGAGTGCCTGATGGGATAGAAGAGCATAAAGGAAAAAATAATGGAAAAGGTCATAATTTAACATCACCGAGGAATAGCAGTGGGACCTGAGAAACAGCATGAGAAAAGATTCCCCTAAAGTTAGATGTGAAACCTCATTAATTCTTTCTTGACTGTAGCTTTGTTATATGTTGTAGTCACAGAAATAATTTGACCTATCCTGTAGCTGTTGGCAATAAAGTTACACTTCAAATGATGTAGCATGTCACTGTATCACAGAATCACAGAATCACAGAATCATGGAATCACAGAATGGTTGAGGTCGGAAAAGTTCTCTGGAGGTCATCTGGTCCAACCCCCCTGATCAACCACCTGGACCCAGTTGCCCAGGACCATGTCCAGATGGCTTTTGACTATCTCTAAGGTGAGAGACTCCACAATCTCTCTGGGAAACCTATGCCCAGTCGACCTCACAGTAAAAAAGTATTTTCTGATGTTCAGAGGGACCCTCCTGTGTTTCAGTTTGTGCTCATTGCCTCTTGTCCTGTTACTGGGTACCACTGAAAATAGCTTGGCTCTGTCCTTTTTGGACCCTCCCTTCAGATATTTATATATATTTGTAAATGCCCTTGAGCCTTCTCCTCTCCAGGCTAAACAGTTCTGGCTCTCTCAGCCTTTCCCCATATGAGAGATGTTCCTATCCTTTAATCATCTTAGTGGCCTTTCACTGGACTCTTTCCAGCATGTCCATGTCTCTCTTGTACCGGGGAGCCCAGAACTGGACACAGTACTCCAGGTGTGGCCTCAGCAGTGCTGAGTAGAAGGGAAGGACCACTTTGCTCGACATGTTGGGAATACTTTGTCTAATGCAGCAAGGGCACACTGCTGGCTCATGTTCAACCTGGTGTCCACCAGGACCCTTAGGTCCATTTCTACCAAGCTTCTTTCCAGCTGGTCAGCCCCCAACTTATATTGTTTTTTATATATATACATACCTTATATTGGGTTTGTTCCTCCCCAGGGACAGAACTTTGTACTTCTACTTGTTGAGCTTCATGAGGTTCCTACCAGCCCATTTCTCCAGCTTGTTGAGGTCCCTCTGGATGGCAGCACAACCCTCTGGTGTATCAGCCACTCCTCCCAGTTTGGTAACATCAGCAAACTTGCTGAGAGTACACTCTGCCCCATCATCCCGATCATTAATGAAAATGTTAAACAGGACTGGACCCACTATTGACCCCGAGGTACACCATTAGTTATTGGCCTCCAACTAGACTTCACACTGATGATCATCACCCTCTGGGCCAGGCCATTCAGCCAGTTTTCAATCCACCTCACCATCTGTTCAGCCAGCCCGTACTTCAGCAGCTTCTCTGCTGGATCTTATGGGAGACAGTACCAAAAGCCTTACAGAAGTCCAGGTAGACAGTATCCACTTCTCTCCTCTCATCCACCAAGCCAATCATTTCATTGTAGAAGGTTATCAGGCTGGTCAAACATCACTCCACTTGGTCAATCCATGCTGAGTACACCTGGTGACTTTTTTGTCTTTCATGTGCCTGGAAATGGCTTCCAGGATTATCTGCTACCTCACATTCCCAGTGATGGAGGACAGGCTGACCAACCTGGAGTTCCTTGGGTCCTCCTTCTTACCCTTCCTGAGGATAGGAGTGACACGTATTTTCCTCCAGTCTTCAGGCACTTCTCCCAGTTGCCATGATCGATCAAAGATTATTGAGAGTGGTCTTGCAATGACATCAGCCAGCTCCCTCAGTACTGCTGAGTGCATCCCATCAGGGTCCATGGACTTATGTCTGTCCCTTTTCATTAAGTATTTCCTGATCTGATTGTCTTTTATCAAGGGTGTATCTCCCTTGCTCCAGCCTTTCCTCCTGGTCCCAAGGGTCTGGGTTTCCTGAAGGATGGTCTTTCTAGTAAAGGCTGCGGCAAAGAAGGCATTCAGTACCTCAACCTTTTCCATGTCCTGGGTAACCAGGTCCCCCACCTCATTCAGCAGCAGGTCTACATTTTCCCTAGTCTTCTTTTTATCACTTATGTACTTATAGAAACCCTTCTTGTCGTCTTTGATATCCCTGGCCAGATTCAATTCCAGTTGGACTTTGCCTTTCCTAACCTCATCTCTGGATTCTCAGACAGTGCCTATGTATTCCCCCTGGGTTACCCATCCTTTGTTCCACCCTCTGTATGCTTCCTTTTTGTTCTTGAGCTTTGCCAGGAAGTCCTTGTTCATCCATGCAGGCCTCCTGGCACTTTTGCCTGACTTCATATTCGTTTGGATGGAACTCTCTTGAACTTGGAGGAGGTGAACCTTGAATATTAACCAGCTTTCTTGGGCCCCCCTTCCTTCCAGGGCCTTATCCCATGGGACTGTTTGAAGCAGATCTTTGAAGAGGCCAATGTCTGTTCTTCTGTGTTTGGGTTTTGAAATTTAATCATAAATGAGAATAACTGCTTATCTTTACTGCAGGAATTCCCTTGCCTGCTTCCTGTATGCCAGTTCATGAGCAAACTGGATGTATTCCTCCAACCGGTGGGCCCATTTGGATGGTGGCAGTAGTGGGCAACAATGAGGTGTATCTAAATACTCACATACACATTACTGGACCTGTCTGGCCAGTTCAGATCTAAACCAGTGAAAGTTAACTGTGTTAATGAATAAAATCAAGGTCACTGTTAGTGATGAAACATACAAAAATTTCTCTCATAACCACAATCTAAGCAGACAGAAACAAGATGAATGGTGGGCATCCATCTATGGAAAAACTTTTCGAAAAAGAGCATTCTTTATAACCTCTTTTTGAGTCACAACATCCCATTTAAATGTTAAAAATATTGTGTGTGTATGACCTTACAATCAATTTAATTTCTATTGGCTCAACATATTTTGTCTGCACGTGCACCCCAATATTACTAAAACCTGCAATTTCAGGATTACTGAAGTCTATTAGTATCTATTAAGCATTTAAACTGGACCTGATAAAAAAGATTATCAGCTGTCAGATTTCAAGAGTACTTTCTTAACCAGTCAAGAAATTGACACAGAAAACAAGCAAAACTAAATGCTTTCTGTGTCAAGGATAAAATTATTTGTATGCCATTCTTTTCCGTATCAAACAGGCAAGCTTCTAACTTCCTAGGCATTTAAAAATATTTTTTTCAAATAATTTTAATAAATTGCTACAATTTATATATACAGCCTATGTCTTTCTTAAATAAAAGAAAATTGTCTTAAAGAGTCTTTGTAGGCATGTTTGTGGAAATGGACAGATTTTACATTGTATTCTATTTGTCTCTGTATGGTGACTTACAGCAAAGCTAGGTTGTTTAGAGCCATGACACAACACTACCACGTGGGGTAATGACCCAGAGGTATACTAAAAGGTTCAGCAAGGAATAGTTGCTGAAAGAATAACAGCTGTGAAATCTATTCACACTGTAAAGTCTGGATTATATCTGCGTCTCTGTGAAACAAAATGGTTCAGCCAGATCAACTTTTTCCTGCATATTCAGCCCTATCATGTTCAACTCATTCCTTTAAAGCTAGTTTAGCCATGCTTCTCCTTCATATCTGTCTCATTTTGTGGTACTGTATCTCATACTTACCTAGACTATTTTTATTTTTCCATGTCAGACCTTTTTTTTCTAGCCAGCTGTTGTTATTTTTATACCTTTTGACAATCTTCATATCCAGCTCCCACTTTGACACTCTTCACTTACCCACATCCTACCTGCTGGTTTGGTTTCTCTCCTTTTCCTCCCCTGCTGGGTCATTCCTCTTTATCCAAGCTTAATGCACTCTTTCAAACCTCTCTAGCTTCCAATCTCAATTTTTCCTCTTTTCCCTGTCCTCGATCCTGTATATGTATCATTCCACTTTGAATCACATCACATGCAATCACTTAATGGATTTTGTTCTTATTCCATTATACAGTCATAGTTTCCTGCTTTTGGCAGCTTCAGTCTTCCTACAGGTCCTGACATTCCACATACATGGAGGTATGCACATTGTGAAATCTTCCCTAAAATGTCACCCCTTCCTCCTCTCATTAGTATCTTACTTCCTCTTGTTCCAAATTCAGGTGTTCTTAATTCATTCCAGACTGATTCTGTTCTACTGAAATATTTTTCTTACGAAACGAGAAAATGAACTGGTATTCAAAGTAATCCTTCCTTAGCTTTGCATAACTTTAAATAATATACAGAGATCTGTGCTAATAATTTATTTTTAATGGTATCCCTGTACTGCGTATGACCAGCTTACATATTCCATAGAAAACAGATTAATATCTTATTCTTCAAGATACTGCATCTGTTTTTTTCTTCATTTATTTCAAAATGCTCAGGTAAAATATAACATGAAAGAAAATGCATTTCAGCTGAAGATATTTCTGAGATATTTCTAAGTGCCTATGTATTTTAAACTACAAAATACATGTTTATATACTTCAAATGCAATGTGAAGAAAAGATAAAGTGTTTTTAGAAAAACAGGGAGATATGAAATGGCTGGGCAGCATACCATGTAGACTTAAATTGAATGGTTATAGTTTCATATATTTTCAATAACATTTTTGTACGGGTGAATGGTTTCTGCATCCTTTTTCTATGCAAATTACTCATTTATTTCCAATCACTGGGCCAGCACAAAAGTGTGTAGGAAACAGAATTATTTTTTCTCCATTTGGTGCTAATATCTATCTTGAACATCCTATGAAAACTTGCACACCATTAAAACTTCAAGTGAAAAGATCCTTTTAAAAAGAAAATCTTGAGTCACAGAAGACTATTTGAGAATTTTCTTTTTGCATTATTTTGCAGAAAAAATAATGAATACACATTTTTGCTAGTTTATTGCCTCAAGGACAATGCGGTATTCTGTTCTCAGGTACTTCAGTGGAAATTCATTGGAAGTAAGGGTATATTGATGAAGACAAGAAAATGTGTTCCATGAAGCTATCAGGAAATTTATAGGTATTTCTAAGTGGATTTCAATGAAGTTGCCAAGAATT
This sequence comes from Ciconia boyciana, assembly GCF_034638445.1. Classification (NCBI taxonomy): domain Eukaryota; kingdom Metazoa; phylum Chordata; class Aves; order Ciconiiformes; family Ciconiidae; genus Ciconia; species Ciconia boyciana. Next base: position 48,801,777 of record NC_132936.1, read on the forward strand.
TAAAAAAAAAAAAAAAAAAAAAGAGGAGAATATCACAAAAATGTTTGCTGCTTTAGATAACAGAGTATTTTTCTTTTCTTTCTCTAGATGATAAGTTTCTCAGATCAGGGTGTCTGTATGTTGAGAGCACTGGCTTTTTTCTGAGCACCTTGAAAATACTGGTTATGTTCCAATGTGTATAATATTTTTTATTTTATTCAAAACGGTGATCTTCAGATGCTACATGCTCAGATTAATGAACAATTGAATGTAGATGATACCTATTGGGCTCAATCATTCCTCTTTATGTCCTTTATTCTAGAAACAACTCTAGGCACACACATATTAAGAATTTATGTTTCTATGTTTCTTATTCCTTAGTTTGTTCGGAAGTCAACTCCTTTCTTTTATTCTTTGTTTCCTCACTTGATTGCACATTTTCAATTTTTACAACATTTAGGTACACTCTGAGCTTGGGGAAACTGGTGTTAACAAATACATTGATTTTCTGTTATGTTGGAAGAGACACATTGTTAGGTTTCTCTCTGTAACTGATGAAAAGTAACATTACAAAGCACATACTTCATTCATGGATTGAGTTCTTAAAAATGCAAGTGCTTATGTTTTAAGTAATCTTGATGTAGCTCTTGGATTTAGCACTACATCAGCTCAGAAGCCGAGGAGGTAACAAAAGGCCTTTTGGCACACATACAAATCCCACTTCCCATTGCGTTTAACTGCCTAATGCGATTTGAGAGAATTTCTTCTGGCCTGATGACTTTTCTATCATGGAAGAGCTAAAAATAGGAAAAGATTGCAAAGGCAGTGCACACAGCTCAGAAACTGTAATTCTGGCAGTTTCTGAACAGAGTAAGGTATTTTGACCCACAAGTAATGCTACAATTTACACAAATGTTCATCTCCAAATTTACATCCAGCACTCATAGAAAATGAGCCTATGATAATCTCATATAACTTCCTAGAAAACAAAAGTCTGTACAATTCAAGAAAATCAAAAGTAGGCTGTGACAGACCCTCAATCACGGTGTACAAAAAGCTCAGTTATAGGAATTAAAGGTTTTATGGTAAAGTATATCTAATCATGCTTTCTGTGAGAACCAAAAACACATTACAGCTGTGTTGTGATGTAGCTTCAGTTGGCAACCAAGCACCACACAGCTGCTCACTCACCCTCTCCCCCTGGTGGGATGGGGGAGAGAATCGGAAGAGCAAAAATAAGAAAACTTATGGGTTGAGATAAGAACAGTTTAATAATTGGGGTGGGGGGGGGGATTGTAATGAAAACAACAAAAGAGAGAGAGAGGGGAACAAAACCCATGAAAAAAATAAGTGATGCATCTGCTCAGCACCCACCAACTGACACCCAACCAGTCCCTGAGCAGTGATCACTGCCCCCAGGCCAACTCCCCCCATTTTATATACTGAGCATGATGTCATATGGTATGGAATAGCCCTTTGGCCAGTTTGTATCAACTATCTTGGCTGTGTCCCCTCCCAGCTTCTTGTGCACCTGGCAGAGCATGGGAAGCTGAAAAGCCCTTGACTAGTGTAAGCACTGCTTAGCAACAACTAAAACATCAGTGTGTTATCAACTTTATTCTCATACTAAATCCAAAACACAGCAGTATATTAGCTACTAGGAAGAAAATTAACTCTATCTCAGCTGAAACCAGGACAAGCTGTTCAGGTTATCTATTAGAAAAGGCAAAGCTACTGATGTTGACAAAGGCAGTCAGGAACTCATAAAAAATAATCCTAGTGTCTACTATGTACTGTTACGCATATATCTTATTTTTTATCACAGTAGCCATCATAAGGCTTAACAAAGAGCTCAAGATTCATTTAGTTTAGCCCAAGCTTGGGATAATTCATATGAACAATGATAACTTTCACCCATTCTTATCATTATCGTGCAGTTTCCATGACCAGGATGCAGAATTCCTTCTAATCCAAAAGAAGATGGCTTTTTAGAGGGTTTTTAGTATTGACTGAGAATCCTGACTGAGAAACTGTCTCAAGATGGGAATATGAATTTAATACCATGTTACTAACTTATTTTCATGTTTCCTGATCCCAGAACAGATTATGTTGTTCAAATCATAACACTGGAGAGTTTTATGCTCTTAGAAGAATTTAGCTGTAACAGTTCTTCTGCTAGTAAAGGTAGACTTCTAATAGTAAATTCTACTGTCAGTAACAACTTGAAAGATTGCCAGCACCAGAATTTTGTTTTAGTTATGGCAGACTTTCTCCACCTTGCTTTCTTTAAGTGATCGTTATAGACTGTATAGGCGTTAAAAACCTATTTGTTTCACTGAATTTTATTAATGTCAGCTCAGAATATGTAGCCCATTTTTCAAATTTAAACATTTTACTCAACAGGTGAATGAAGAAAAAACAACAAAAAATCTATTTGTCAGAAAATGGATAATCTTGCAAAAACTATGTATCATTATTAAAAATAAGTTACAGCTACTTTTATGTCTTAAACAATGACATCTTATTATAATGTAGCTTTTGTCACATGAATTAGGCATTTAAAAAAAGGGGCATTGTAAACAAATGTATCACAAGGAAGAGATTGGTTTCCTGTTTCCCCCCGTTAAGATACATTGCAGTGCACCTAGTACTTGTCTCATTCCACTCGGTGGGTTGCGAGAGGGGTGAATCTTTTTGATTCCCTGAGGAACTGTGTACCGACAAAGGCTGATCTCTGCTCGGAAGAGCCGCGTGGTCGGTAGAGTCACGACAATGACTCAGAGAAACAGTCTGGCCAGCAACTTTATTAACTGGCGAATTCAACAAACGGACAAACTTAACGAACTGGCAAGCCCAACGAACGAACAGAGGCGTCTCGGCAATGGAGCTATTTTCCAGGCAAGCCATCACAATTTATTCCAAACTTACATATATTGGAAGAGTAGAAGAAGAGAGAAGCGAGAAAAGGAAAGGAGAAGAGAGGAGGAAAGAGAAAGAAAAAGTATCACCACCCTTGGATCCCGGTATGACGATGACAGATGTGGCAATCGTCCAGTGGTGGGCACGTGTGTGGTTCCCTGGAGGGCGTGTCTTTTATACGCTAAAAAATGTTATAGAAAAGAAATTACTCTGTCCATTCCTTATGAACAGACTACTTGATGATGCTTGGAAAGTATTTCCTACAGAATTATTGTTCTAGAGTTATTTAGCACTCTAGTAGCAAGCAAGAAATTATCTTAGTCATCTGGAGAACAGTGTATGAAAATCTTGTTGGAAGTGCTAATACAAATTCCTTTCAAGATACACATAGTTGAGGACCAATGAAGTTTGTTTTCAAAAAAAAGCAAATGAGTAAATCTAACAGCAAAATCTATTTGTTATGATGATGTTATTTATAGATATTGCTTAAATATCTCCTCCAGATTTTTTTCATTCATTCTTTCTGTGCTACTCTGCCGTATTCTTTGCTCAAGTAAGTGTTTCTTGCCCATATCTGCTGGTTTCTAATTCAGCCTTATCTTCTCAGAACTCAGATGTTCCCATCTTGTCATTATACTGACAATATAATCATTTGGCTTTCTGATTTAGCCCTCACCAAGGTAATTCCCTTAAAATCTGTTCTGGGCATACTTCTCCTCCCATTCAACCTTTTTCACAATAACTCTGTGTAGCTTACATTCATTCTTCTCTCTTTCTGTTTTCTTTCCTTAGGTAATACTGTTCTTTATAATGATGAAATTTGTCTACTCCTTCCTGATCTCTACTCCTTCGCTTGTCTTCTAACTTTCTAACGTCTCTATTTTCCTTGACATCTATTAAAATTTAGCATAGCCTAACTGAGCTAACACAACAAAATTTATTTTTTTTCTAATTCTTCTCTGTCCTCTTCCTTTTTATTCTGATCCACAAACTCCTTTCTTGTTTACTTTAGGAACATAGGTTTTGAATCCATCATTTCCTTTGTGTGTCTTCAATCAGAAACAATAACAGCAAGCACCCACTGTTTTAGGAAATATAGGTCAAATACTGTTCATAATTTGCAGCACATAGCTATCTTGCAATCCTGACCAGTCTAGTGTCACACCAAACTTCAACTTGAAAACTGGTCTTATTGATCCAGGCACATTTATCATAATACATGAATGAAGTTTTCAACAGTATTCTTCTCAGTCCCTTAGTCCACACATCCAAGTCTTGCTGGTGCTCATTCACAGCAGTTTATTGCTACGTAATTAAAACTGTGTTCCTTACCAAAAGTACAAAGTTCTGGGTTTTTTCCTGTGACGTTATTTCACCCATCTCATGTAATCATCTACAAAAAAACCCCAAACACTAATGTTGGCAATATTCCCATTCCTTTTTCTGTAACACTTTCCCTGAAACTCCTATTTCTGCATAAAATCTCAGATTCTTTTTCTTAGTTTAAACATCTTTCATAAATCTTTCTTTTTTATTCATCTACTGATAGAGTTTAAAAGATTATCTGCAGTTGTCATTCTCTTCCTATGGGATAGCAACATCCATTTCCCTAGCGCTTCTGCGTTCACTTGTCTGCTTCATCCACTAAAGCTCTTATATACTATCCTTCACTTACACAACACTGTCTTCTAACAATTTTAGGAAAAATCACTCTCCACAAGCTCTCAAGTATGTTCTCCATTATGGTGTCTTTAGAAAACCAACATGCAGCTCTGAATAAATAAGTAGTCAACAGGAAGAATTATTTATAATGAATAATCCATGATCATGTGTAAATGTCAAGTTTCAGACAGAAAGTCCAAGTAATAACATACTTATTAATGTTCCACACCTGCCATCCTTTTGTTATTCATTATAGGTATTAACTTAAGACTTAGAATTGGATATCCTCTTAAGTGTTTGGATAATATTGATTTAATCTGTAGTTTCAAGGCAGTATTATGGTGCTGAGAATGTTTTCATTATAATTTTATAGTCTTTTTCTGATTTTTAATTGGAGTAGAGCAAATGTGATTCTTTCAAAGGTATCATTTAAAACAAACTGCCAATCCAAATCAAACCAAAAAAGCTGAACCAAACCATGGCAGGCTTCTTTCCTGTATTTCCATGAAATTTAAACTTTGAGTACTGAGAACAGCTCAGCACTGTTTATTTATCACTGGGCAATTCAGATCAGAGAATTTAACCAGCTCTAGTATAGTTGTGCTTTTTTGGCAAATACCTCAAACAACAACTGAGGTTTATGCTATGGAAATAAAAGTTAAAACTGATATTGCTTAGTTCAACATTTTATAGAAATAAGCTAGAAAATATCTAAGTACTGTAAAAAGTAAAATATAATTATGTTCTTTATTATTTTATAGTATTATTTTACCTTTTACATGAGATCTTATAAATATATTTGGAAATTAAGTACATTATTTAAATGCTAACTCTTATTAGAAATACAATGCTAAGCAAGCCTGAGGTTTTATAAACTATATAAAATTAATAACAAATGAAAATAAACTTTTACATCTGATCAGAAAAAGATCACAATGTTATAAAGGTCAGTCACACTAATTTACTACCATCTTAGGGCATACCTTCATGTCTGATTTTAAGCAACAGCTCTTAATAAAACACAGTGCTATTCTTTTTTTTTATGGGTTTGCATCAACTATAGCTATCTGTAGAAACATGCTCATATAAAATTTTATCTGTCCTACTAGAAGAAAAGTACTGTTTTGTTCACAGTGGATTAACAAGTTTTCTTGTAAGTACTGATACTGGAACATATCCAGTACCAATATCTGTGATAGTGCCAGGAGTCTCACTAAGAAGATCAAACAACCAGTGAAAGAGGTAAAGTTCTTGTTTATACTTTAAAAGCTCAGGTAGAAATACATGCATCCTCCAAAGAAGGAGATGGCTCTACAGATGTTGATACTCACAAAATTTTGCTTTCTCAACCATAACTTATTATTGAATAATGGTAGGCTATCCATTAAAGAGGGAGAAAACATTCGTATATATTGACATGATAAATTTGAGTGAAGACTTTTAAGCGAGGATCAGGAGTACAGGGTAACAAGCCTGAGAGGTGAACAAATGCAAAATTATTTAAAAATGTTCTATTATATAGAAGGAGCAAAGTCTCAGCCTACAACAAAGAATAGAAAAGGGAAGAGATACATTCATTAAAATATTCAAATTACCATGATCCAATGAGTTTTGTGGAAAACTACTTAACCAGTGGTCAGTGAAATCTTTGAACTACTATTGTATATGTTTGAGAGCTCACACATAGCAGGTACACCAGGATTTTGGATGATTTGAGGAGAATAAATTCAATGTTTATACTTTAATGAGGAGGAAAAAAGAAGCAGAGGTAGGAATAGACCAGTAACATGGATTTGACATCAATACATTTAACACCTTTCTATGGAAGAACTGAAGAGCTGAAATTGGAAAAATGAACTAAAACCAGGATGAAATCCAACAGTGACAAGTATCGAAAGCTATCCTTAAAATGGACTAATTATCTGCAAACATATGGCATAGGCAGTAATAACTGAGCAGGTAGAAGATTAGTAGGAAAAGGATCTAGGGGAAGAATCCTTGAAATCCTTTTATAAAACTTCCCCTGCTCAGTACCAGCAAGGCTGCATCTGAATCTCTTTTGGACCCTGAACTTCACAAAAGTTGTGAACTGTGTGAAGAGTGTCCAGAAAAAAACCCATGAGAATGATCAACAGCATAAAAACATGACCTATCAAAACCAACTAAGGAAATAGGCATTGCTTACCTAGAAATTGAGAAAACTTGAAACTGTAAGTTCCAGAAAAGGGATTAGATCTGTTCTGATCCCTGGGACTCAAAAAATAAGAGTAGTTATAAAAGTTAGCAGGTTTCATCAACAGAGGATCCCTTCTTTTAGGAGCAGCTTGGTATATAGGTTAGGAAGGAAACTATAAATCCTGCAAGAAAAATGTATCAGAAGGGTTTGTAAGGCAAGTGTAGTGACCGTGACTGGAGAAGCATTGTACATCAAGGAGTTGGTGACCCGCATGACAGTTGACCAGAGTATGCCCAGGTCTGTGCTGTCCTGCATGTCCAGCGTGGCCTTCAGGCTGTGTTGTGCTGCACAAATCCCTTGGCTGCAGGATAAGCTCAACAACCTCACTGTAGCAGAGGAGCCTGCAGGCAGCTCCCACTTGGTACCAGTGATTATGCGATCTGCATGGCCTCACCTTTAACTAAAAGTACAGCAAGAATTTCTTATGCAAACATCATTTCTGTTTGACTGTAGAAATGATAAAGTTGTTTCCTTGTAAGAAAATCCTATAAGAGCTTGAATTACTGAAATTGGAGAATCTCTTCTATGGATGGGCTCTACCCAGCATACGGCATGTGGATAAGAGGCCCACTCAATGCTACGGCTCCCCAACATCTAAAGGGTTGTAAGATTATCTATAGTATTTTCTCCTTATAGTGTTAGGTCTAATAAGTAGCATTTTAAAAGATACTTTACAGACTGTCTTTCTTGCTGGCATCAGAACAGACGAGCACCTCCTGGTGCAAAACAACAAGTAAACAACGAACAAAGCAGAAACAAAGAGTCAAAAAAACACTTGCCAGATGATATCCTGGATTAAGCAGATGTGGAATTCTTTTTGTTATTTTTCTTTCCTCACCTGTGTCTTTTCTAACACTTCCTTTGTTGTCTGCTATAATCGATGCAAATAGAAATGTGTATTTGCATTTATCATAACTTGATTTAGGCTAAGGGTATTTTCAAAATGAATGTGTTTTCTTCCCTCAAGGTTATAGTAAATCCATGAAGTGGAGAGGTAGGACCCTTTTAAAGGTTCTTCAGCTCTCCAATGCATTCCCTAGAACATCCAGCAAAATGTCATCCCACAGATAGTATTGCATAGACAGGTTTGATAACCCATAAAATCAGGCAGCAGGGGAGGAAGAAATGTCATCCAGTGAATAGGAATTATCCAGTGTAATCTTTGGCTGAGTGCAAGGTAGTGAGGAGCTCACCAGAACTGCATGCATAGCTGGGGTGTTTGTCACACCCTCTGTGGAGACCCTTAACTCGCAAGCTGGACAAACAGGAGTTTGAAAGGGTACAGAAGAGTAGAGTACAGGGTGACCTTGTAGTAGGAGATGGACTTGAAGTCTTTCTAAAGCCCCTTCCAGCCTTAGGATTGATTCTGTGAAAGATACTCTCATGTATCTTATTTAAAGCATAGGTAGAAAAAAAAGGGCTTTTTTTTTCCCCATCTATTTCTGTACACTGTATCTATAGCTACTTTAATTATATTGCCTATGACTGGATTCTCATAAATGCATTCTTTAATTCTAGATTTTCTCTGATGTTAAGAGTAAGTAGTTCAGAGTGACATCTGAAAAACAAGCTGGACTATTCTTCTGACAATGTATATTCTGACTAATTCTAGGCAATCTTAGGAGTAACTGGTAATCCAAAATAATTTTCATGGGCACCTGAAGAGTAGCAAGGTGTTTCTCTACCAACCTGCGTAAGCAATATGATATTATAATTCTCACAGTAGGATCAGTGAGGGAAAGATACCTTCCAGTGATTAACACTAACAATAAATACCTGATAAAACAGAAAAATACAGGGTGAAACCCCTGAGAAGTTTCTCCTGTTGTGTTTTTTTGATCATGTACTATAAATATTAATTACAAAATATATTCAAATGCTCAGGAAAAAAAGTGTTTTCATTATTTAATCAATCCCATACGTACAGCTGCCAAGCTTTAAAAAAGACAAAAAAAAAAAAAAACCAAACCACAAACCTCCTGTCATTAGTATGTATAAAGAAACTGTTTTTATTTTCTTTGTTGTACTTGGTTTATATGAGGAATTGTTCTCATTTCTCTTCTGCAAAACATTCTTTGCCCTCCTATGGGAAATCTAATGGAATCTAGTTAGAAGTTATTTTCCCTTTGGATGTTCTCAATTTGTTTTCAGTGGAGCAGGAAGGGAATGGAATTTTTCCCTGTTGTTATATGTTAACAAGAATTTGCTTCTTTACATACGCTGACATTGTTATCATTTTGCTTTTAAAGTGACTGCTGTTTGGAGAGCACTTTCACTGTGCAGATCTCCCCACATCTGCTATGCACAAATATAAAAAGCTTTTGTGACCATGTCATTTCTTCTGTCCTTTCTAAGCTTTCTGTTTCTGTAGTAGATCTTACTGATACTGTACCGACTGGAGTTGCCTCTTGATTCTTTAGTTCAGTATGCCTTAAAGTGATAAATATTTTTATATTATAAAATTGTGCAAAGCTGACTGTGGAAGTGCACAGTGTTTCCACCTTAAAGAATTTCTATTGTGTTAATACTGGTTTCTGCTAAAGCTTCCAGGAAGATAGATTTTTTAGATTTTTTTTCTCCAGTATCATTTCAAAATTTTAGAAGGTGTTTGTTTGATGATTTGCCTGTATAGTGCAATATTAGGCTTGATCTGTAGCTTCTCTCTTTTATGTCTTGTATATCTAATTTTATTTCCTTTGATCCTTCTTTCTTCCTCTTTGCTGATATTTTCTTTGTTCTTTTGCTTCCCCCATCCCTGTGCTTCGTTCTTCTGAGATTCATTCACCTTCATTTTCATTTAATCCCTGCCTATGCCGCCACCTATATCTTTGTTGTCATAGCTCTGATGTCTCTCTACTGGTTATCTTTTTATCCGGCTATCTGACTTTGTTTGGCTTTTAGTCTTTTAAATTCTCTCCATTGCTTGAGTCTCTTTTAATCTTCCCTTAGTATTGCTTCTTGTTATAGCTCTTGATCTTTCAGAGAGGAGTGACAAAACTGATAGGGACCATCACATATTAAATTTAAATTTAAAACAAAAATAAGTAGTCACTTTTTGTTGCTGAGATATGTAAAGTATGTGACCAGAATTAAAGATGTGCAGAACAGTAGAGCCTTATTTCTGCACTTGAGGCATTCAAAGATTGCAATGGAGGCTTGTGGCTACTCAGAATCAGCGAGGGGTAAACTTTTTGACCGTGTATGACCTCACTTCTGCTTGCCAATTAATCTGAGGGGTTTTATGCATATTTGAGCTATTCATACATTTCTGATGGAGGATTTAATTTGAGTGCAGGGGTGCTAGCCTAGAAGATTTGGTGAATTATTAATGCTTATTGCCCCATGGAAAAGAAAGGCTTCAGACTGGGCTACTGCTTTCCTAAATCACTTGATAAATATCTTCTTCTCTAAGTGGCTGAACCTAACATATATGCAAATGTCATACCTGAAGAAATGACAAAGAAATTAAATATGTATTAGAAATGATATGCCACATTTTAATGTAGATGTAAGAATAAAAACTAGGGAGAAGCCTTTTCTGATCTTATTGTGGCATTTTATAGATATCATATTAATAGTTTGCCCACTTACACAGCAGAAGGACTTCATTAGCTAAGCAAATAAGAAGAACCTTACATGGTCTCTACCGTGCTGAACTTTGTATATGTGATAGACACCTTTTCTTCAATTTCGGGATGAATTCTCAAATTTGGAGGCTCATTTTCAGTAGAAGTATTGTGTGGGGTTTTTTTGTTTTACCTTGTTTTGCAGAGTTCTGTTTGGTTTTGGGTTTTTGTTTGTTTTCCTTTTGTATTTTTAGAAGAAAATATGTAATTCTAATACAGGAAAGAGACCATGCTTTAAGATCAACAAATATCAGGTCAGTCCATATATTCATACATCTGAACTCTGTTCCACTCATTTAGACAGCGTATTGGGCACAATATCTGGCAAGTGTCTAGGCATCAACTGTTTGGCACAAGCACTATCATGCCTGAAAGTGTGATAATAATCTTAGAGTATGCCAGTACTTGTGAACCAGTGTTCCAGGTCATTCTCTGCCCCCATTTAATTTATTTAAATAATATAGGTTTTAAAAATCAACAACTGGTCAGCCTTTGGTAGGCATTTGTTCTCAAATATTTTATGCTTTGCCTAGCGCTGCCATTTGCATGCAAGATTCCCTGTAAGCATCCCACAGTTCTCTCTCAGAGATTAAAAAAAAATCTGCAGAAATAAAATAAATTAAAAATATCAATACATAGGTGTAGAAACTCCTGCTATATAAATTTTTGTTTTATTATCATATACATATATATATATATACTATGAACATAGATAAGCATAGAGTTCAAACAGATATCTATTCTTACAGGTAGACTTCATGAGATCCCTCCTTACTTTCAGGTTATATCATGTTTTCAAACATCCCAGACATAAACTCATCCCACAGAAAACTGTGTGCCAATCTCCATTCTTTTCTAAAGGACATAGTTCATCAACAGAAATCTCTGAACTCAGAAAATGGTGTCATATTGAATAAAAAAATATTTCTGCTCTCCACTACAGCTGTTATCTACACCTACCCTTTCTCTAAAGTTCTCACAGACCACCACTCACAGACCATTTCATCGCTTCATAGTTCCATTCTGGGTGATTAAGAAAATAAATAAATTTTTTAAATCAAACATACTTTAACTCTTCCTCCCCCTTTATTGTTGCTATCTGAGTAGTTCAAGAACATCTTAAAACTTTTTCCAGTGTCTTTTTCCAATTGGTGGCTTTTCCTTGGTTGGAAGAGACCAGCTGTCAGTATTTCTGAAAAATAAAAGTAAATGTGATACCACAAACAGATCCTTTTTTAAAAAAAAAAAAAAAAAAATTCTGCATACCACAGTCCTGCTGAGAAGCTTTTATAAATTCTGATTAAATCCAGCTATTCACAGCTGACAACAAACTACTCCTGTTCCTGGGGAACTTCCTCTCTTTTTCTCAGCCTTTCTTCACAGGGATCCTGAGCCAATCCAGTCTGTTTAATTGCTGTTTCTCTGCACACCTAAGGATAGCACTGCAGGAAAACAGTGGGTGGACAGCTCAGCATTGACTTACAGTTTTAGTGAAGGTGATGGCATGACGGATTAAAGCATTACTGCATGTGGCACACTGACAGACAGAAAGAGAGATGAGAGTGAGAAAATTCCTCATCTACTTCATTGTATTCTGAAATCTGCCTTGTATGAAGAGTGGGTAGGTATATGACCTCCACTCCCCGCTTTTTCTGGCATTTATAAAGTTTGTGGAAATTAAACTTGCTTTGAAAGTATAACCTCTAATTCACAAGCAAGTAAAGCCTTGAGGAAACCTGAAACATTAAACATTTAGGTCGAAACTAATTGTTTTTCTCACATTAATAAATAATCTAGTGGGGTTTAAATTGTCATTCAAGTAATAATATATTCTCCTCACCTAAATATTTCAAGGCATCTGGCTTACACCTAATCAAATAAAAGCTGTGGTTTTTTATACTTAAACATAGGTTTGCATCTCACTTCATTTTTACTCGTATAAGAACTCTTCCATTTGCAGCTGCAATGGTTCAGCTGTTCTGTCTGCAACTACATTAGAAAAGTATTCATAGGCACTTCACAGAGTTATTAAAAAGTAAAAGAAGTTGACATCTCAAAAACGTATTTAAACACCAGTTGTATAAAACTAAGCAATGGGAAAAAAGTAAAAGGAATAAAAGATTATTTGACAAGGATATCTGAAACAAAAAGAGCACCCACCTCGTTCTGATTTTCTATCATTGACTTATCCTAATGAAGCCAGAAACTTCACCTATGCTAAACTTCACCTAAGCTTCACCTATGCTATGTATTAAGACTGAAAATTTCTTAGCACTGCAAGTATTTCAAGAAGACATCAGGCTCTGACTTAATTGTTACTTGGGAAGCAAGGTAATGCAAAGGTGGGCATTTGAGTTCAAGAGTTAAAAAAAAGATCAGAAAAATCTCAGTCAGTTTTCAAAACATGCTGGATAAGACTGTTTCTACTCTGTCATACAGGCAGATGAGATAAAAGAGGGGAAAGAGAACAGCCTCTCAGAAGACATCAACAACATTGTCCCTTGGGGTAAGTTCACAAGGTCAGCGGTAGCATCCATTGGCCAGAAAACATGGAAGGGCAAGCCCGTGGTGGTCAGTAAGAAGTATCCTTCCAGAGCACGAAGGACCTCAGCTGCCAGAGTAAACCTGGCTTAACACCTTGCTACTGTGGCACCCAGTGACTTCACACCCTCTGAGTCCACCTGCAGACACTTTTTTCCATCAGTCTGATATTTATGTAGACTACCTGTAAGGCCTCCATGTAGGCAGCGGATCTGGCAGGTAGATCACTTAAAATAAGTGCAAGTGCAGTCGAAGTAACTTACACCTAAACACCTACTGGGAATTTCAAGAACATTGAAATCCCCATTATTTTGTGGACTTGGAACTGCCTTCAGTCAGCTCATAAATTTCAGTATTTCTTTGCTGATTTCAATAAGTTGTTCGTGCAGTAGGTGTTCTTATAATTTCACATGCTACAAACTAAAGCCGTATTCACAACACATCTTCTTTGCAGACAAATTAATTATTATCTGTTTTATCATTGGGATAATTATGAGGAATGCTTAGATGATGTGCCTTTTTCTATCCATTCTTGCAAAACAGTAATTAGGATAGTTGAGAATCCCATCTAATTTTAAAAGGAATAAAACACAAATGTAATATACTTGACAGTAAGGATATCTCATAGATAAAGATCGTAAATGTTGGCAACTTAATCATATTCAAAATTTAAAAACCTTTAAAATATATAACACATGGGAAAGAGGAGCTAATATTCTCATTAGTGACAGTTGGAAAGGAACAATTTACTACTTGACAGAATTTCCTTGAGGGGATTCTTACATGAAGAAAGCATGTTTAATTGAAGCTGCCAAAATCGATATAGGGAAAAACAACAGTCGTGTTCTTTGAGTTGAAATAAATATAGAGAAAACACTTAAAGATGTAGGCCTAAGCTCTTTACAACAAAAATGGCACAGCAGAACAAGAATGTTGTACTCCAGAAGTTATAGAGGAAGCTTGCTCAGAATACTAAGCATGGTAACACAGTGTATAGTAGATTTTTCATTTCTCACTAGATGGAGTAGAAGGAGACCTACAAGGAAATGTATATATTAATTATTTTTACAAGAAATATATATTCTATATTTATAAAAAAGGATGTAAAAATTATTTTCTTTTTCTATGAAGGCCTTATAAGGAGTAAACATATCAATAAATTTAAGAAAAAAAACAGTTTAAGGACAGTGATCTAGTCCCTAAACAACATAAAATAATTTCAGGGCACTTATGTCAATATACACCACCTGAATAACAGATGCGTTAGGTTTAAACTGAAGTTCCATAAGTGTCGATGAAGAAGAATCTGCACTCTGTCCTCACTAAATTGTTGTTCTTAGTTATATAAAATGTTGCTAAACCCACCTTAAGATGGGTGCTAAACCATAAAAGTTATATCTCTACCTGTAAGAGATATATCTCTGTAAGTTATATCCTGTAAGTTATACCTGAAAGTTATATCTCTACCTGTAAACAATGTTGAAGCGAATTTCAGAAGATATGGATGGTAACAGGCTAAGACCAAACCCACTGCATCTGGTTCTTATCCACCTCTGCAAGTAGGGATGCGTGTAGTCTTTTGACCCCAAACCTCATGTTTGAATGTAACCTAGCATGAAAAAAAGCAGAATATGAAGTAAATTTACAGTTTAAAAGCAGTCTATCTGCAAAACACATTGCCAGCCCTGGGAAACTGGGAGCTCTGAGGTTGTAAGGCAGTGTCAAGTGCAGATCTTGAGAGCCTTCTGCTGAGTGGTATAATCTGTGAAATTCCCAGGGATCAGTTCCAAAGAGCATTTCCAGACCCCAGAAAGCTCATCTTATCTGGGAAATTTAGTGTTTCTGTTGTATAGCATTCCCTCACTATGTGATTCTGTATATGTTTTAAAACATTTTTTCTATTAAAAAGTTTCATCCTGATCACATATTTTAAAGACATGCTACTACACTGCAATCTTTTTTCAGCCCAGTCTCATTGTGAAATTAATACTTTCCTCACCATTTCTCTTTTCAGCAAAGCCAAATTCATGGATGAAGAAAAGAAGTAATAATAATGTGTGTGCAACTCACACTTGCTACTGGCCAATTATACCAAGCATCTAATCAAGTAAAGTGAAGGTTTAAAAGGCTGACACCAAAGAACAGTCAGAGAAAGGCCAGCAGTGTAAATATTCTGTATAAATGTAGGTTTCTGAGTTCACGTCAAACCAGAAATTCAGATCTCAGATATTATAATGCTATTTCCATTATTCGAAATTTTAAGAATCTCATGAAGCCCATTAGAATAGAAAAAAAAAACAATGCACAATACTGTAAAACAATTCTAACTATTTTATGCCATACATTTACATTTCACAATAGTGGAAACAATATTTCAAGCCCTTGGGTTTGTTCTAATGGCGATTGCACAAAGGATAACCCAAGCTGACACTCCTCCAGGCGTCTGACAAGCTGACATTGACAGTATCGTAAGCTGCAATATTGCAACTGTCTGCATGAAGGCAAGGCATTATCTACAAAGCCGGCCCTGCTCTCGTTTTCAGTGTCAGACCCACTCATCCTGCTATTCTAAACAAATATATTTGTTAAAGCTATTGCAAGAAATGTATTATCTCTATTTTTTCACAGACAGAAACAAATGTTCCAAATGGATGTGAATTTAATGGCTGTGGAGACACCATGCCCTCGTTAAATCTGCCCTGTTCAGAAGACCAGCTTGTGCCTCATGACAGTAGTATTTACTTGGCTGTGCATTGTTTCAGCTTGGGCATCATCTTATTGCATTGGTATCAGTAACTTTTAGTTTAAAACTAATATAAGAATATTGCAAGTATCCAAGAAAAAAAGTGTTACAAAAGCAGACAATCCAGAGTTCAGGTTAAGCACAACAGAAAACACAACATATTAACACAGATAAGTTTACAATAGCGACATCTAGAACTTTAGATTTTCTTTTAATGCTTCTGTGTTGTAACAAACATATGAATATACTTAGTGCATAAAAGTGTTTGTAGGTCTGGATTGGATGAAAATTATTTTAAGAGCATGTTAAAGTTTCTTGGTTTTGATTTTGTTGTTGCTGGCATTTTTCTTACTTTATTCCTCTGCAACGTCTTCAAAAGAGTTGAATTAGTGACAACATTAATTAATTAATTTCATGACACAGTTATACTTTAGGAAAATAATCTCAGAGAAAAATATAAATCAGTGTAACTAGAGCTTCCATCTTTCATATAAAGTACAAAATTAATGTTCTCACCAGCTATAGTAATCAAGGCTCTTGTGGCACTTCTAAAAAGCATAGAGTTGTTAATTCCACTGTCTTGGTTAAGTTATATTTTGGGTAAATCAATTTACTCTCCAATTCCGGTTAGACAGTCGCATTCTTTATAACTTCTGCTACATTACCATAAATCAGCACATTCCAAGTGGTTACACTTCAGTAGAAGGAATTCAGTTTCCATGTGTTTGGTCTGCAAATTGCTTTAGGATTCTCTGAAATAATAGTAGTAAAAATAGTGAAGTCAAGGAATAAAATTCTACCGCAGGGTAAAATTTGTGCATTGAGCTAAAATAATTGCATTTTTTTAATATCAGGAAAAAATTTAGCCGATGCTGAGTGGAATTTTTATGTCTCAAATATGTTTTAAATAAAAGGATTTGGATTTTTAATTCCAGATAAAATATTATCCTTTCCCATACTCTTTGCCTTCCTCCACTATAAATCATTAGGTATGAGGCTGTTTTGTGAAAAATATGATTCAAATTCCCTGAGCCTCTCCTGAGTTAACTTTGACGGCTCAGTCTGAAAAATAAAAGAAGGTGAAGTGTATTTGATCACTTCATGGTGTGACATGATGTGTCAAAGTAAAAATAATAATGAAAAAGATTTTGACTTGTCAGCACCTTCTTTGTTGATGTTCATTCAAATTATTTTTAACAATTTGGTCCAATTCTAATTATCTCTATGCTTGAGTAAAAATAATGGCAAAATCACAGATATTCAGTGCAAGAATGAATTATATATGGATTATTTCTCTGGAGTTAAAATATAATTTTTTCCTTGTGCAGTGGAAGCAAAAAGAAGCGTGGAAGTACCATGAAGAACATTTCATATGAGTGATTATATTTTCATTAATTGTGTTATAGTAGGCCACTAAAGCTAAGAAAATAAAAAAGGAATTTGTTCCCTACACCACATCTGAATATTACACATTTGCTTTTTTCTTAAGGAACTAACATTTCTTTTTTCTTTTTTTTTTTTTGCCTGGTAGATATCCAGTAATTAATACTATTGTATGTTCATTTGTCAAGGGAAGTGAGATTTTTTTGTGTTAAACTAGACAATGAAGAGGTCTCAGATACATAGTTTAATGCAAAAACTATCCATGTAGCACTTTGTTTTTTGTTTCTTTATTAGTTTTGTATTACTGATTATTTAAGTATTTTTTACTCACAATCTCATCAGAGTCAGAGCACAAAAAAGCCCCACACTCCAACAAACAAAAAAATCAGACAAAAAAACCAAGAGTTAAGTTATGTCCCATATCCCTTTAAATAATTTAAAAATATTTCGTGGTCCTCTGATTCAGAACTGTTCCAGAGTTAAAGAAGTTTATAATTTGGAAAGACTGGCTCTCTTTTTTGCCTTATAGGTGCCCAGAGGTTTTTTTTTCCCCATTTTTAGATAATGAACTATTTAGTAGCACTTCCATATTTGTGTGCTTCCCAAATGAATCCTGTGCAATGGAACATTTAATCTCTCATGAATTAGAATTTTCAGGTGAAGAAACTTTGATAAAAACTTCCAAAAAGCGCTCAGGTTTATTATTTTGCTTTTACAGCAAGTAACTCCTACCTTGCTGTTGCAAATTGATAACTGTCAAACCATTTTTTGTTTCACACATAGGTTGCAAGGAATCTGACAGATGATCCCAAACACCTGTATCAGTTAGAACACCACTAAAATTCATTAACCAGAACACGTTTCTGGTGATACAGCACTGCTTAATCACATACTTTAACAGATGCTTCAGAATGTTGAAATCTACAGCTTTTCTTTTTTAATGACTGGGATTTTTCCTTGATCTTCCAAGATGTCTTTAGCAGACTAAATAAGGGAAGGGACTAGCCATCATCATCTCTATGGCTGCATCTGAAGATCTTCCTGAAATGTGAACATAAGTTTTCTGCTTTTTCCTCCCTGCTGTGTTGATTTCTATTGCTGTCTTTTTCCTCTCACCTGTCTTCAATCCTTTTCATTTTACTTCCCATCTATTAAGAGCCTGACTTAGCAAAGCAGCTGGTGGAACATAGCTGGGGCCAATTTGGCACACTAAAAGCAGTATGATGTTCAGTGTTTTTTCTGACAACTTAACTACAAGAAAGTGAGAAAGTGACTGGGGTTTTTTTCTCTTTTTTTTTCTTTTCTTTTTTTCTTTGCCCCTGTATGTATAGTATGTGCCTATTAATGCTTAGTTTGTTGCATTCCAAAAGAGATTGGCTAAACCAGACCTGAGAACTTGGAGGAAATGCCTGAACTAATTTTCTTACACTCTTTCATGACATTTTCAATAAAATTCTCTGTTAGAATTTAGAAATAATAGTTCTTGGGTTTTTTTCCCCATCATTCATAGAGAGACTTTATGATTAACAAAATTATAAGGCAGGTCTTTAAAACAGCATATTTTCAGCTTTCAGTTTCAGTTATTTTCTACATGGATATTTCCGGTTGTCTCTTATTTCATTGTATGTGTAATTAATGTTAAGAGTAAATTCTTGCTTGGTAATGTGCAACTAGTGTAAGAATATCCTACAGCAGAAAGCCAAACTGAAATTACTGTCAATAACAGAGGGGAGGGAAAACAGCCCAAGTATCTTTAAAATCTGCCTAATTTATCCAAGCAGAACCTTAACACTCTAGCAGCTTTTTTCTTCTAGCAGCAAGGAAAATTTTCTCCCTTTTTCACATTCCTAGTAATAACTAGTAGCCTTCACGTAATTGGACTATTCCAGTAACCTCATCCAGCATATGATATCAAACACTTCTTTCCCAAAAGGTGGTGGTTCTGGATGGAGGAGTCAAGTGAAAACAACAGCAACAACTAATCTATCATCCTGGGAAAAGAAGTTGAGACTCATTGATTAGAAGTACAGGTCTCATTCTTGTAGATCTGTGCTCTATGCGAGGTAAACAAAAAAAAGATTATTTTCAGATCCACAGCAAGAAAATAATTTTTGAATAATTCAGATATTAAGTGGGATCTTAACAAAATGCTTAAGACAATTGCATTTAAGATACATGCTTACATTCACATTGCATTATAAACTATCACTTATCAGGAACACTTAGAATTTTTTTTTTTCCAGAAAGATGCAAATCTTACCTAATACAATGTTTTTAAAGGCCTTAAACTAACATTCATTCATTAATGAAAAAATAACTAGATTCTGTCCTTCCGAACAGCTACTAACCTAAATGAAATGCAAGAACACAAACTGACTTAGAAGTGTACTCATGTAAGCTATCCACCTACCTATAATATTGGTTTGAATACCGTGGAAAGATGGTACCTAGTCTCTGAAAGGCAAAATGCTATTCTGAGGAAGAAGAGGTCATACCTTTTGTCTTTACATGCCTTGTTCCTAGTTCATTGGCATCATAGCCATGGTAAGGTTATTTGGCCTTTGAAATGCTGAATTCTGCCATTAATTTTATGCTCTTAGAAAGGGTGGGGCAGGGTGAAACATGCACATTTTTATGAAGGATATGGGGAAAGAAATCTTTCTGATTGTATTTTTCTGCAGTGCTTGCACAAACAGGATTCTGACACTTGACTGTAGTCTCCAGATAAACCCGCTATATAAAATGACAACAATAAAAATTGGGAAAAATGGCAGAACATACTTTGTTTTTTTCCACCCTATGCTCAGAAAAAAGCTCTCTATCCTGTAATTCACAGTATGCACAAAAGATTGGTGTTCATCAGCATTGAGTCTTGGTGATACAGCAGGTGGAGTAGATAGCCATGCCTTGGATAAACCAGTTACTATTACCAGCCTTGGACCTCACCTTTTTTGCCAAAACTTTTTCTCATCTTTAAAGACATATTTTTCTTGGATTTTTTTCCTTGTGTTAATGGGCAGTTAAATAGCTATTTAAACCCACTGACCATATACTCACTGTTCAGGCTAACATATTACAACAGAATTTTTTTAAAGGCATGTCTTGAGGACGACATTAAGTAGAATCTCTAAAGCAGTAAGCTGTCTCTGTTAGAGGTCTTATTGTCAACTAAGAGAGATTAGACCCAGATGCTCTGTGTTCCTCTTCATTCTTCATCCTGGTTGAGTCCTGCTGCTGAAGGCAGAGATCATAAATTTTTGGTGTGAGTCAGTAAGTCTTGCATAATAATTTGAGGTTTTATGGTTAAGCTCATTCTTTACATTTACTTAAAAACCAAATCAATCCAAATTGAACCAAGCAGAAAAACACACACCCACTCCCCGCCCCAAGCCCCAAAACATATCTTCAAGCCTTAGAATTAAAATTTAGTCAAGTAATTTCCATGAAGCATTCCTACATCTTAAGTTGACTACTAGCAGGTCTGCAATTCAATACCCACACTGTATGAGGAAGGGTGTTCATTAAAATCTTGACTTATGGAAGAAGGTAAGACAAACTTTCATTGCATTTGACAACTCTTCATTGCACCAGCTATATTTCAGCAGTGTTTTATTTGTGGATGATAGGGCTTAAGTTAAAAACAAGATGTGCCAAAAAAGGGTACAAACCCCAGAATAAAAGCAAGATGACTAATCAAATAATGCCTAGAGATCCCTCTACATGGATTAGAATTTACTTTTTTATGTGAAGCTTTATTTTTACCAGGGAAGTAGAAGAAAAAATGGCTGTCACAGAAGAGAAACTGAAGAGTCAGTGCAGAGACTAAGATAAAAGGAAGCTGTGAGTATGTGTGTTGAGCAGGAAACAAAAAGCTGTAATACATGAATTGAACCTATACAGAATTAGCCAAGCTAACGGTCAAGTTATATGTAAGAGAGAGGGTAGAAGTGAAAACAGAGGGCAAAAATATTGCTTAGATGATCAAAAGATGTATTTTTATACAGGGAGTGATTAAAATGAGGAAATCAGAGAAGATTAGAATAGAGGTGATAATTAGAACAGGCTGTTCATTTTTTCCATTAACTCACATACCAAAGTTGTCCTGATTTGCAAGTTTATGAATTTCTAGACTTTTAACCCAGATTCTTCATAGCCAATTTGCTCACATTTCATCTAGAAGCCATTAGTAGACTCCACAGGTAGAAGTGCTTTGTGCCTGCTATATGATATTGCTTTTACATGTCTGAAAAGGATCCAGCTTTTCATCATTTTTGGTTCATGACATCACTGAGTTATACATATAACACAAAAGTGCATTTATCTAAATAACGAAAGGCTGAATTCCTGCTGACAATGAAATTAGTATTCATTTATTGTAGCTGAAGAAGCTATGATATGTTTCTCTGGTGAAAACAAATAAAGAATTCTTTGAAGAAATTGTTTTCACTCTTTATTATATCACAAAACCATGTGGCTCTGTATAATACTTTTATGGGGGATTTAGGGATGGTGGTGTTGTAACAGGACCAGTTAATCTAGCTTAAGAGTTGTTCCTATGTATCATATGAAATGATACATATTCATATTGATGCACTATGTGCTAAATAGGTTAGATTAATAGATTCAGGGGGAGAAAGAGGAAACAAAGGAAACAGACGTAAATATTTTACTATTAATCCTATAAAGATATAGTAATTTATTTCAACATTCACCCTTTTCTAAAGCTGTTAAAAACCTCAAGTGACTGACTGGAGTCTCAATCAGTCTTCAATCAATCATTGTACTAAAAAAATATAAATTTGAGGAGAAGCAAAAAAAAAAAAAAAAGTGAATGAATCAACAAATAAAACCCAACCAGTATTTCTTTTTAATTTTGGCTCTTCTAGTTAGCAAAAAAATCAATAATTAATACAGTCCTGAATATGTGGACTGTTAAGGAGGTTAGGAAGGGATGTTAGGTTGCACCCTCCAGGTTCCCCTGCCCATGCTAGAAAGAGAACTGGACATATTCCCTTTCTAGTGCCAGGGAGGTCACACCAGGTCCTTCCTGATGACAGGAACAAGTCAGACAAAAGCAGAAATAATGTCCAAATTATGGTGGTCAAGCACAGAACTACTTTACAAGTACCCCTGAACCACACTGATTACATCATTTGCTTCACTTTATGCTTCCTTTTCTCCTGGTTTCCCCTCCCAGGTTCTTCTCCAGTTACGACCCGTTGACCCTCCCAAATAAAAAACCTGCTCTTGGTTGTTCTTAACCCATTGGCCCCAGTCTGCTGTCGTGATACCCCTTTTTTGGTATTTATGATAGGATTATCATGGTAATCCCTCTTCAGTCAGCGATCCACAGAGTCACTATTCTATTCTTGTTATCTACAACATATTTTTCTCACCGTTGTCTTGTTAGTGTAGCCATAAATCAGGGTTAACCATCTGCTTAGACTTTACTTTCTCTTTGATTTAAGGAACATTCAGCATTCTCATGTTGCTGTCTTATTAATATAACTATATGGCCAAAGTCATTTGTCTGCAAAGCTCAGCAACATCAGCTTCCGTTTCCAAACGTATACCTTACCTCTTCAAACAGAAAAGACCTTCTGTATTTGTCCTTTCCAAGGTGTGGAATTCATTACAAGTAATTTTGCTAGTTTCAAAAAGTGAGCAGAAACTTGATCAGTTGATCTACTATAATGAATGTGCAGATGCCTGGAGCAATTTATGCTAAAAAAAGGGAGGAAATAGCCTTACTCTTTTGACCTCAATAGTTAGCCACTAACCTGAACCCACTTAGTTCGCAGAACCAGAGTGTGTGTGTGTGCGCACACACGTGTGCGTGCGTGCAAGCCTCATCCTACTCATTCTTCCATCATGCTTGTAGGAGCGATTCCTAGGTTTAAAATATTCAAAACCTAAGCAATATGTCAAGAACTTGTGAAGATAATTCTAGAAGCTGCTACTGACAGGAGACATCCTCTTAAAACTTTTCGCAGGGAGCCAATGGAGAGCCATAGGTAAAAGGAACTGAATTTTTCTCTGCAGGCACAACACTGCTTAAACTCTGGCTAAATTAAAACATAGCTACAAGACTATATGAAGTTCTTCCTCGGAGAAAATTTGATTTTTAACTAGATTCAGTTCAATCAGATAAACATAGTCAATTATAATACAGAATACTTTCACAAGGAAGCAATAAAGCATACTGAAGCCTACTAAACTCTTTTGTGGTTTTGGTTTTGTTTTGTTTTTTTTTTACAAAATTTCTTTTTTGTCCCACTAAATGTTTTACTTTTACTTTGTTGCACTAAGCAATGTTAGTATGAAGAAAATACACTTTTTGCTTCTTCCCTCATTTTTTTCACCTCCCCCCCGCCCCCCCAGTTTACTCTTTTTATATTTAGTAATTATTTTTTCCTTACATGGCTCTCTTTTTGTAATTTATTCTTTTCCATAGTGGTATTTTCCCTCAATTTCTCATTTGTAGGAGCATGGATTGTTTTATTTATTCTTCTTAAAGAAACAGTAAGAACTTATGCCTTTTTCTTTTTTTTCAATGGAAACAAATAAATAGATTTTTTAACCAAACAACAACAAATTCTAAACTGATTCCATTTTCTCTATATCACTATCATATTACCCAAGAAGCCAACAATAACATTTATGGAAAGTAAAGAGGTATTTACTTACTTGAGGGGGTTCCCTATCTGTCTGTAAATGGAATATAAGCATACTGCAAACAGAGAAATAAAGAATTCATGGAAGTTGTGCATAATGTCTTCAGAAAACATGTTCTTATGCCTATTCCATGATCTAACCTATGTATTAAAACTGTTTGAATCAAGCAGCATGGAATTAACAAAAGGGAAGGGGAAGGGAAAAGAAGAGATTTCATAAACTTGTAATAAACACAGACTGATCAAAATCTTCTAAATTCACTCTTATTTCATGTATTTTTCAATGTAATGCAATAACTCTCAAAAGCACATTTTCTAGACACCAAAAATCCACAGTGTTGGAAACAGAACCTGCACACAGTGTCTCTCATGGCTTTATAAAGCTATGCTGCAATCTACTGTGAAAGAATTAAAAGGTAGCTTGTAATTAAAATCTAGGTTTGTTCCAGTATGCACCTAATAGGGCAATCAGTAAATTAGAAGATAATGTAATAAAATAAAAAAAAAAAAGAAAAGGTTACTTAGTGTTTGAACTGCTTCTGGGGAAACCTTTTCAAGCCCTTTACCCTTAGAAAACTGTCTTCTTCCTAATGTAAAGAAAAGAACAGAATAAAGTTTAATGACCCTAGAAACATTTTGATTTTTCTTCCCAAATGTTTTAAGATTAGCATGAAATCTACACTTAGGAAATCATTCACCACAGTCTAGAGAGGGGAAAAAATATATATATTCCCAGGTTTAATTTTTCAGAAATGAACTTTCTTGTGAGTTCATCCGTGTTCCAAAAGGAAAACTGTTTACCCTTTAACCTAATATTCTAGGGATTTACACTATATTCAGAATATAAAACTGCAAATAAATTCCAATATTGGAACGTGTTGAAAATGTACCTACACAAGAAGGAACCTTTTAACAGATGCTAATTCCTTGAGTGCATGTGATTGACATCTACAGAGAGGCATGTTGATGCCAATACCTCTTAGGCTCTAAGTACTGGACTTCCTGTTTGCCTGCACTGGAGGACAAAAGCTGTACACTTTGCTTGCCTTCTTTTTACAAGACAAGTCCCAGAAAACAGCTTTTCTCTTGCTTTTATCACAGTGAGCTGCCAGACTCCAGTCACTATGGGAGATATGCCATCCACCTGCTTAATTCAGGAATCATGCTGGTTATTGCATCCCAGGTCAAGGAACTGATAAACAGTTCAGACCATACATTATCTTCAGCTGACAAAATCTTTTGCCCTTCATTCCCATAAAGAGTGCTGCAGTAACTACATCAGACATCGTGTATGAAACTTCACTTTATCTAGCTTTAACTGTCTAAAATCAGGTGACTAATCCATATCATCATCTAGTATCCCTCTAGGTACTTAAAGAAGGTGATTCACCCTATCCAGCAATACATGTCCACGATAGCAAGGATGAATTGTCAGTTGGAGTGCCTTTCTCGCTCCACTGACAGTCATGGAAGTCTGCCTTCCCTAAAATAGGTACCTAATTTTAGGTGGAGCTAATAAAGCAAGACAAATCCACTCCCACAGCAGAAAATATGATCATAGCCCTATGAATATAAATAACATTTCCTAAAATTCTTGGAGTCTTGATTTCAGACTAACCAATTTATTACATTTTATAATAAGTTTTATTTTCTGTTCATTTTTTAACAGGTCATCTGTAACATTCACAAGTCACACTGGTCAGTGCAGCCATTTACAAACAGCCAGTGTTATTGGACTGGCAAACCTGGGAATTCTAGCATTAGGTCAAGGACTTTCTTGAGGCCAAAGAAGCTGAAGTTTACAGAAATATGAAAACAGAAACTTTAAATAAAACTACCAAACACACCTGCTTTAGAAATCCGACTTTAAAATGTGAATGACTGGAACATAATTGTACTGCTGAGTCTAATCTCCTGTTTGCATACTTGATTATTTCAATTATAATACTATCCATTCAATTATTAAATAAGTTATTTCAATCCGAAGCCGTACCAACAAAACATAAATTGCACAAATAGAAGACTTAAAACTCTTGGAGACCTTGAAACCTTCAGCCTAAATTCTTCTTTATATGCCTGGAAGCCAAAAAGGCGACTCTGTAGAATACACAAAAAATTAAAAAAAAAAAATTAGCCTGTGGAAGACAGGCAGAAATAAGAAAAGCACTGTAAAAGGGGGAAAAATATCAAAAGATGGCATGTCCACTGACAAGGCTGAATTAGAACGTGTCAAGTGAGTATATTGCCAGAATATTAACTGATTAATAGTGGTGTAAAAAACTTAAGAGTGACTGAAAGAAATAAGTTACTGACAGATATGAAGGCTAATCTTTCTACTGAAGAAAACCTTAGGACAATTTCTCTTTCTCAGGGTACAAAAGTCAAATATACCATATAAACCCTCCAATTTATCAGTTTATTTCTGACATTCTGAGCTGAAAAATTGACTTCATGTCTAGATGGCTGTCCTTCAGAATGGTCAAAAATATTAGTTTAAAATTAATTTAATAAATTTCCACACAAATAACTTTACATAACCCAGGTTTTCCATAATACAAAATTTTAGAATGTTGGTCGCTCAACCCGTAGTGTATGAATTCCCTATAGTTTCAGAGAAAAAATATGTACAGTGATATTTTGATGTATTTTTAGCCCCTCTGATTTTCCTTCTACCAAGCTTTCACTGTTCATAGCTTCCCACATCTCTTGTCCTTAGATTTGCTATGTCCTAGCAGAAATCTGGTTGTAAATTTATTAAAATTTTTATTAAAATAATCTTGTTTAGTCTTCTAGATAGAAAAGAATAGAAGTGAATGTGACAAATATTTGTTATTTTCTCAGCTAACTACTGGATGGCATACAGATACTCTAGCAATTGATGTGATATAATTTAGCCAAAACAGAATACCTATCCAGACTGCTACTGATTCAGGTCAATTACAATGCTTAGTTCTTATATTAAGTAATAACAACTATTCTCCTTTTTGTCATTTTATCTTATTCATAAACAAAACATCTGCATTTTCTTGAAACATTGGCAGTAATTGCCTGTATGTGCAGTAATGTTGTACATACCTCTTGGAACTACTGGAAGTGTGGAACAGTGATGACAATAACATGGAAAAGAAGTGAACAGTAAGCTAGCAATATTATTGATGCAAGGTATGGTCTCCAGTGTAACTTTGACTTAGTCTGAGCTCACCTTTGCCCCCAAATTCATGATTTTGGAAATAGTTCTGAAGAGTTAGAAAAGTTCCCAGAAAACAGAAAGCAGAATCAGTCTAGGACTGTAAAAATCTGCTGGGATACATTGCCTCTGGTCACTGTAACTGTTTTATTTTTCAGGTAAGTGCATTCAGCAGTGTTTTACAGCCCGCATACCCTGCAGCCTACTGCCAGTGGAAATTGGGTGCACACCGTGGTCTTTTTTTGACATGAGCTGACATGCAGCAAAATGTATACTGGATATCATGTAGGT
Source organism: Ciconia boyciana (assembly GCF_034638445.1). Taxonomy (NCBI): domain Eukaryota; kingdom Metazoa; phylum Chordata; class Aves; order Ciconiiformes; family Ciconiidae; genus Ciconia; species Ciconia boyciana. The sequence continues at coordinate 48,829,018 of NC_132936.1, forward strand.
GTACAACGCTGCAATTAAACATAGCCACTGTGACTGAAGTTTAAAAAAGACAAACATGTGCCTGAGTAGAGACTCTATTAGTCTGAAACCCTTCTGAACAGGGATTGGAAACATACCAGCTGGTAACTAACCTGGTTTTCTTTAAGTCCTCCAAAACAGGTGTTGAACTCTTCAGGGCTCATACCTCACACTCCATTTGTACACATAAGGAAATGTGTCCTGTTCTAGAATCCTAAAACCAGGAACTATTGCTTTAAAAATCTATCTGTGATGATCCCAAAGGCATTCAGGTTATCTAGCAGTTCTGAGTTTTATTTTGTCAAGCAGCATCACAAATGCACCTAGTGTGAGCCACAAGCAAAGACTGACTGTGGAGCTGCTGTTGGCTCGGTAAACCCAAGCCCACCAAATAGAGACTTTATATAAATATAGCTGTAAAGGACTCAGATAAGGCATATGATATGCAAAACCATGGAGAGGGTTTGGGAGAGCAGAAATAGCTACTGTGGGCTGGAGAAGAATTACAGTGCAAGAATAGGATTATATAGCTCTGTAAAAATGGGGAAAAAGGGTTTCTCTGAAGTCATCTGGACTTCTGTTTACATCCATAGGTTTGAGGATCTATGCTAGGTGCTTTAGAAGCACCTTTCAAAGTTACATATGTTCACCTCTAAGAAGCTAGAACTATACGTCTCTCTGTGTCATCACTTTGTTTAGTATCTGTTTCTACAGATATTTTATGTGATATATGCAAATACCACACCTCCATCATTTTTTCATTTATTTACGTGGTTGAAAGAGTTTTTGTTTGTAAGTCTGAGAACTTTTCAGCAATGTGTTTTAAGTAGTTTAATCAATATTATGTGCTCTTGCATATTGCTCTCATTTCATATTGACTTTTAATTGACCTTGTAATTACGAAAGCAATAACTGTATCTAGCAAGGGTAGACAATGTTCCCTAAAGGAAATTATTTTTATCTTTATATCTTGTTATATTTAAATGGGGAAATTTATGTTGTTTTTATAACTATACAAATATATGCAGCATGTAATGATAAGCAAGTAAGGACAAGCCCTCTCTTCCAATCTGCTGAAACTTATGTGTGTTTGTGTAACTCCAGGCTTCAGATGTTCAGAACATTCCTGGAAATCTCAAAGTTAAAGTTTCCAGAATGCTTTTTAACTTTCTCGTTACAGCTGTGGACAAAGAACACAACCTCTGTATATTCCATTGTTACCAGAAAAAAAATAGGTCTTACAACTGAAGTGGAAAGATAAGAAGAAGTGTCAGAAGAATAGTGTTTAACATGTTGTCATGGTGTAGCCCTGGTAGGTAGCTCAGCCCCACACAGCTGCTTGCTCAGTCCCCCCACTGTGAGATGAGGGAGAGAATCGAAAGGAGAAAAGTGAGAAAACTGGTGGGTTGAGACAAAGACAGTTTAATAGGTAAAGCAAAAGCTGTGTACCCAAAGCAAAATGAGGACTTTGTTTACTGCCAGTTCCCTGCTAGCATAGGACAAAATAAGTCTTTAAATATGATGCATCCTTAGGTGCTAAAACATTGCTTCTGTGATTTTTTAAGTGTTCATTGTTTTGTCATCTGCAGAATGAAATCTCAACTTTATTTTTTGTCATTCAGAAGATTTTTTTTTTTCCTGAGTAACCATATTCAGATATATTGTTAGCTTCTAAATTTGCTGCAATATCTTGCAGAAGTGATGGGTTATCATTATCAGCATTATGCCGATTGAAAACATCTGCTTATGTAGCCAAACAAGCAAAAACATTTTCAATGTATACAATTTGACCAAGAGAATAAGATTAAAAATTATGACTATACAGAAGAACAGTGTCAATGCTTTCACATGCAGCACGTAATCAGTTTTGGACACATATAAGTCAAAAACTGTATGGCTTTATTACAGCTGTGGGTCCCTGACTAAATTTTAGTAGGCAAACAATTCTTATCAAGCAGCAAAGACAAAGAACAAAGCCAATCATGTTTTTTCTCTTGGAAAACATATTTTTTTTCCTTAAGGAAAAAAGTAAAGCATTCAAAAGGGCAAGGTTTCTTTTGCATTCATTAGGGATAGAATAAGCATATAAAAATATGACACTGAAGGACTTCAATACATACAAAAGTTACAGAGCAGATTGATATTTTTGAAGCTTCACTGAAGGCAGAAATGTAAGATTGATTAGTGCATTCTATTGATCTTAATATTAATTAAATTACATTTATTTTTCAAATAGGTTCTTATTCATATCATTGAAGATCGATGTCAACAACATACTGCTGTAGGAAGGGCTATAGATGAACAACTTCAACACTTCGCATGCAGTTCAGCAAGATCAACCACATTTCTCTTCTCAAGTTCGTTAAGGAAGTTTGACTGTTTCTCAGAGAATTCTCGACGTATGCAAAATATTGAATTTTGAAGACTTTGCAGATTAAGTACTCACCTGAGTGTTTCTATAATAATACATTTTAAAGAACAGTTTTGGAACACATTTAATTTCCTTTCCCCTACTTTATAAAGATGATATTTCAAACTGTATAAATTAAGATGAATTAAAATAAATAGTCAGTTTGTTGTAGTTCTTGGTCCTAATCTGTTCCCTCTTTCATATAGTAAATCTTAATTATTTAGAAAAAGTATTCAGTTTCTTTTTTTCTTTCATTTCAGCACAGATCCTCACATCTGACATTTCCAATGATGAGGTAAACAGAGTGCACTTTACTCAAACATTTTCAGAACCTAAGATAACTGAAGTTTCACACATCATGAATAATAAAAAGTTATTCTAGTAGTCATACTGCAATAGTCAAGCAAAACAGAACTGACTCCCAGACCCTAGTTTTTCCCTTGTCAGAAGGAAACAGGATCTCTCAGGTAATGATATTTAGAAATCTGCATAATCCATCTTCCTTTAATATGCTCTACTTCCTTCCTTCCATTGTAGTTCTCAAATGGTCTTTAGGAAGCAGCAGCCATGATATTATAAAACACAGATATAATTTACTATCAGTTTGTCTACTATTAGTAGTTTTGGGCAAATTTAAATCTGACTGCTAATCTGTCTGATGTTTTATTACCCCTCTTCCTTAGATAAATTTCAGTAACAGAGGTATAGAGACAAAAAACTGCTTAAAACTATTCCAAATTACATAGATTAGTATTAGTTTTTATGTTGGATTACCTCTCATACTTTGTATAATCTTGCATGAAGTCTACACTGACATATTTGAGATGTGTGTGAGATTTCTCTGTCTTTTCTGGCATCCACAAAGATTTTTTATTTTAATCTATTGAAAATAAAAACTGTAAAATTATATTTGCCACATTAAACACCCCCCCCCAAAAAAAAAAAAAACCACAACCAAAAAAACCCAAAACAAACCAACAAACCAAAACCTAGAAGGGAAATACGCATGTGCACTTTTCAAATGAGAATAAGTAAAAAAAAATAATTAATAAAATCAGGGAATTAACAAGATTCAGCTATTTATAAGACATACTTTCATTCTCAGATAACATCTGAAAAAGGCAGGTTCAATGTTGAATAAATGCACATTAGAATATTGCCTGAAGTATTACTGTGCTGCAGATGTCAAATTATCAGTGACATTAGTCAACAATGCATGACTCGAAACCATGTAAAGAAGATGTTGGTGTTTAACTCAATATAACTTCATTTATGAATCTTACTCAAGGAAGGAAAATACAATAGGAAAGGAATCATTATAATTGAACACTTTTTCTGTAGAAGAATTTGTATTCACTCATGTAAAATCTGTGCATGAGAGAGTTATGTTACCTTAACAGATAGAAAAACGGCTGTCTTCTTGAATTTTTCATGCCAATGAATTCTTGACAAAACTTGCTAATTTCACAGGAGAGCATGAGGAAGTTAGAGTACGGAAGCATTCTGAGTTTCAGGTCAGAACGAAGATCAACTGAAAGCACATTCGTGCTTTATGTTACATTTGTAGCCAGTTCTACAGCTGTTGACTGCTGGCTGCCACCACGGTTACTTGACCACAGAATAAATCAAGCACCAAGACTGAAGACTATCTTTTGCTCCCATGTAGGAACAAAGTCCTTATGTTTGACATTTACTGTTATCACATGATAAAAAGAGAATTGACTATAAAGTTTGAGGAAAGACAAAGTATACAATACCAGTATTTAAAATTCTTTGGCAGTAAGAGAATCAGTAAAATGTAAATACAATGTCACCTTTGGAAGCTAACAGACTTATTAAGGATATGCTATTGAAACTAAACTAAAAAAAAAAACCAACAATACTTTTAGAAGGTATAAAATAATTTTTGTTACTCTTTGGGGGAAATAATTTTTTTACTATTATGGTAATGAATTATTTTATATATGTCTGAACAGGGCTATGAAGAAAATAGTTTGGAGCTGACAAAGCCATCTCTTCCCTGTTAACTGGGACAGATTCCAGCTTTTAGTTCACCCATCAGCCTAGACAAGTCTCTCCCCAAACATCCAGAATTAACCTATAATCATACCTTTCTTGTTTATAGCACCAAATATGTGTGACTCCACTCATATCCAAGGCCATTATAGCTTATTCATTTTTTGTTTTAAAGAACATGTCTGGAAAGCTGCACTGCCAGCTCTGAAGTCTGATAAAATAAGAATCCCCAACCAGTACTTGCAGTGACATTTGAATCCAGCTCTATATTGTGTGTGGACCAAGTCCAGGCAGACATTATGAACTGGAGAATCATACTGAGAAACTAATGGCAAAAAGCTCACAAGTGCACGGCTAGCTTCGTTATAAAGAGTGAGACCATTCATTTAGCTAACTGATTCCAATCACCAATCATGTTAATTAGGAGAATGAGACATGAAAGAGCAATAGTCTAGAGATCTTGCCAATGCATTTTATTTCTATGCATGGGTATATGTGAGGCTGGCTAGAAGCTTGTTAAGAAGATTTTTAAGATTGTTATCAGACCATTCTGCTGTACTTCCTCCCGGCTGAAAAGGGAGTCCTGGGCTGGGAAGAGAAGAGAGACATGCACTTTTTCTACTGCTGTCTAGCATCTTTCATCTCAGTTCCTAAAGAGTATCTTATGTTGAATTATATTTGATTAAATACACAATCTTGAACCCATTTACCCTCTAAGAACTGTCTTACCACCAGACTATGGAGTGAATTAAGTTGTGGTCTTCGTACAGTTGATAATACACTGTATAACAGCAATAATGTAGCAATGAACAAAGGAAAGAATAACTCACAGGGAAGAATTCTGGTCCATTGTTCTTGTGTAGTTGCAGACATCTCTTCAGGTTGTAATGACACGATAGGTCCTAACCTGCAACTCTTTGTGTAAGTAACTGTTTGTAAGACCCTAGGGTCCACCCCATGGACTCTAAAGAGTCCTAGTCACCCACTCAGTTTCTAAATTTCACTTTTGGGAGACAAGCATTGCCTGTTTGAGTTTATCATGAAGTTCTCTGATCCTCAGTACAAGCAAGGACAGCAGCCTGGTTCTCATGTCTGCTGCTGAGCTGTAACATAAATATAGAAAGGCACAGGGAAAGCTCCTAAATCTACTATCATTTTTCCCTACTTTCAGCAAACCTCACAGGAACACATTCCTTTGATGTTTAGGTGTCAGGTAATAATAACTCGTGCTAGTATTTTGCTGTACTCATTTAACTGTTTTCTGATATGGTCTACGAAAAGTGGCAGAAAAGGAAAATGGATCAAACTAGCACATGGTTCTCTCCAGTTCCCTAGACCAGAGTTGTCAAGCAAGCTAGCAGAAAAACAGGCACTATAGTGAAGCATTTAGGTACCAAAAAGAAGCTTGAAATAAAAAGACACTCTGATATATTTTTGAAGATTTAAAATGCTCACAGTTGATCACTCTTCGTAAGATAGTTAAGTCTGTAAGAACTGCAAAGGTATACTTTCAAAGCATTGTCTGGGGCTTTGACTTTGATTCTGTGGCTTTAGTGACAAATGTGAGCAAAAGTCCATTTAAAGACAACCCTCTGGGTTCACTACAAAAAACCTGATGATGGTTTCCATACTGTTGCCAGACCATAGCATTCACGTTTGTAAGGGCTAGTGAATTCTGGCAGTTGCTGTCAGTACTGTGATATAGCAGCTGCTTTCTGTTGGTGAGACTGTGAGTCATGAGAATTAAGATCTATTCCTAACTGCTATTGTAGAGTATCTCATTAAAAACACAATGAATTGTTAATTCCTTCAATTTAGAGTCAGGCCTTTACAAAAAGCTACTTGGCTACTTACAGTGTCACTGTGCTCCAGAGTAAAATGGGGAAATTGAAGGAGATATTTATAAAGTTCTTTGAGCCATAGTGTTCAAAAATGTTACATATTTAATTCATTTTACCATCTCTGTTTAAAAATAATAGTATTCAGTATTAGGATTTTTTGAGGTGGGAAGAAAAAGGATGGTCTTTCTTTGGAACCAGAAAATGATTTTATATATATCAGAAAACTATTTAGAAGGAAAATTGAAGGAAATTGAGAATATTTCATACTTGAAGAATACTTGCCAATGTGTTGCTAGATAGGGCTGCTGCAAATATTATCCAGGTCAGCATAAACCAAACTTTTCAAAATTATCATTTTTCATGTGGACAATAGTATATTCCTTTGCCACCTGATTTTTAACTGTAGACATGCCAGAAGCAATGTGATTTTACATTCTAGGCCACTCATTACAGCTTTGTTTGGAGGCCTGTACTAGATCAGACTTGTGCTGATCTAGTGTCTTAAAGAGCAGAGCCATGTAAGTCAGTGATTCAGATAGACTTTCTAACAAAATATGTGTTCACAGAATTCACAGGACCTGAATCAGAGTCACAGCGGCTGGGAGAATTCATATGCAAAGTATATCTATTTCAGCACTATTTTCCTAGGAAACCACATGATAGTGCTTCAAAATATGTTCTATTGGAAAATGATATCCTTGACTGTTGTTAATATTCTGGTGACAGGAGAGAAAAATGTGAAAATTACACACACAGCAGATTACAAACACTGGAAAAATATATTTATGAATTCTTGAATTGAGAAATAACATAGAAACCGTAACCGCAAAAATTGATATGGCTAGAAATTGTGCTAAAGCTGTAATTACACATGAATTGCTTGGTATGTTTTTAATTAAATTAAACCAGAAGTTGTTTCTGAAATAATTTCTTAGTTTTAAATTGGGACAGCCATTAACACATCTCAAGGGAATGTAGCAATTTACTGTAGTAGTATTTCATTTAAATATTTCTAAAAGTTGCTTTTAGACATCCTGTTAGAAACAAAAAATCTAAATTTAAGGTCTTTATTTTTAGTATTTTTATTTACATTTTAAAATGGAAATTTTTAAATAAAATGTTTAAAATTTTATTTTGGCAATATGGGTTTTTTTAAGTATGCAGGCTGAAATATTCCATTCCATGTTCAGAGGTAAAATCATGGACACTTCAGGACTCAGAGCCTGAAGCTTCATTCTGGGACTTTGCTGCTTTAGCTTCCCAGTTAAGTAGAACTAAACCACTACTATCACCTACCCCTTCTGAATCAAAAAGCATACCCAGTGGCTTTTGAATGCTTCAGAATGTTTAATATTATTAATCAAGCAGATTACTGGAGTTAATGGATTTTTTTCCCATTGAATTCATAGGAAGATCTGTCTTTTTGTCTTTTCAGAGAACAGATAGATACACAAAAGATCTTTGGTATTTTTCAGAAGTTTTGGAGAAATAAAGTAATATTTCAAATATTTTTAATTTCTCACTCAAGCTACCATAAAAGTAAATAAATTCATTAAATTCTGTAGTCACTTAAATTTCTACTGCTGGGAATATACCATTTTCAATTAGCCAGTAGTCAAATAGTCCATGCAACTGCACTGGCACTATTAAAGATATGTCAGATTGCAAGATTAAAGGTAGATCTGGAAATACAACTCAGTCTGATAAAATAGTAGAGAGGAAATGTATTCTGAAGAAATAGCTTTAGCTAGCTCCTCACCCACTATGCCCATTCCTGCAATATCTTCTCAAGGCTCCTGTCTTCTCTTGTGGTCTGTGTAGGAAATCTGAGTGCCTAACTTGGACCTGTAGAGCATTAAGGAGTTTAAGAGTTTCATGCTCACTACAAAACTAAACCATATTTGGATATATCTGAGATGATGAATCTGGAAGTGCTCCTAAACACAGCTATGCAGCTCTGGCCTTGTCCTCATTTGGTATCAAGCAAAATCAAATGTCTCTCAGGGTCTTTTCTCTACTCCTTCCAGCTCCTGCACACTGGGCACATGGACCAGAAATAAGCTGGGATGTTCTCCCACCAGGTCCCCAATTTGGTTGTGATGTGAAGCCGATCTACTACTTAATGTAGACTGGATCCCTTAAAGCTTGATCCTCTACCCCTGAAGCCAGTAGATAAATTTAATTACTTTCATTAGTGCACAATGAGAAACCCAGTGAGTTCCATAGAGTAGCTATGGATGTCTCCCTCTTTGCAACTGGAAACACTGTCACATTGTCTTCTTAGTATATCTCAGAATAAAAGGTGTGAGCGTTCCTTTGATACATATGGTTTTCTGCCCAGCAAGTAAAATGCATATTTTATTACACACTATGATATTCTGTAGCAGCACAAACATGAAATCATAGCATGCATAATGCACAAAATTAATCTAAAGATTTATCCATAACTCAGGTTAACAAATGAGGCATTAATAAAGATTATGAAGTGCTTTCTGTGAAACAACTCACAGGCCATCATTTCCCAGAATACTACATATTTTATCCCCACTGTACTTTATTGCAATGTCTGTATGACAGAGGGAGTTCAGACAGACCTAACTTACAAAGCTTGTATAATAACTTGTGCTGCTCTGTTCTAAACCCAAAGGAAGCAATGTTCCTACTACTTCTAATCAAAACAAACTTGCTCCGATGCAATTATAACATCCTGACCTTTTTAAACTGTATATTAAGTATTTGAAAGCATGTAGTGCTAGTGAGTGTTGTGGGGTATTTTTGCCTTTAGCCTCACATGCTCACATGAATACAAATCGACTATCAGAAACAACTCAAGGAAAATTAATTTAATATTTTCCCCTCGATCTTTGGGCAAAGTAATGTCTTCCTCCATTAGACTTTTTGAATTAGTATTTAGAGATGTATGTGTTTAGAGTTCATAGGTATGTGCACATACATATACATGTACATGTGTTTTCATAGATATGAGTATATATATATATATACCATAGTCACTGTTGAATATGGAAATATTCACATGCACATATATGCACAGGCACACACAAACCCTTCATATGTTCAAGAAAGATACTTTTATCACAAAAATCTTTATGTTGTATGTGAACTTCAGCAGCTTCAGCAAACACTCATTAACAGCACTGTGAGATATGGTTGCTGTGTAACAGTCACACTCATACCTCACAAAGAAAGGAAATTAGACAGAATTTTCAAATATCTGTACCTCAAAGTAGTTCCAAGATTTACAGTTTACTATGTCTATTTATAAATGATTGCATTAGGATATTTGAGATGAAAGACTGCATTTTCCAGTATATTTAGTCACATAAAGCTGAGATGAGACAATGCAGGCTATATGTCTTTGTCAGTGCATTTCCCAGTCCAGTATAGTAGTCCACAGTTATCAGCAATTTAAAGGAATTTATTTACCTGCCAGACAGAACTTCTGCTCTGTTTACTACTACCTACAGCTGAGGTGCACACTGGTTATTTGGATTGATGGTATCATCTCTGCCCCAGCAGGACTAAAGCTGCCACATTAGTTTCTAGAATTGAGCTTAGTTCAGATTCCTAAAATAGCCCAACATACCCGGAACGAATGCTCTGTCCTCTAGCCGTTTCTTGGTGGCATGTACAAAAGCACCTAAGATAGATATCTCAAGGCAGTTTAAAAGAAATTAAAATTCCTAAATCACCATGGCTGCTTTGAAAATAACTTTTGACAGGACCTGGATTCTTTGGTGCCTGAACACTTTAAAATCTGACTTCAGGAGGCTTCTCAAGAACACTAAAGTGAGAAATCAGACTGGAACACAGCAGTTCTTGTGTTTCAGTACTGTGCTTGTAACATTTGTACCCTTTCAATCTTGTATTTATTTAAGATGGAGAGATTTATGGTAGAATAAAGTCCATAAAAAAAATACATCTGAATTCTAACTACACTTGTGCAGGGGTGGGCATGGAAAGGTGTCTTTAATTAATAAATTTTCATGTTAACTTTTAAGCAACCTTTAAAAAAAGAAGTATTGAAACAAAACAAATATTCTAAGTCTAAATCATCCAAGCTTTCCAGATTTCATTTTTTTTATGGACCAAATAAAGGTCAAAAAATGAAAGTCATTGTCACAGCTGGGAAGTTTCCTATATTTGGCATAAGCAATGTAAAAAAGTCAATTTAAAAAATATGACTGATGTTGAGCATATGATTCAAGACTTTGCTGATTTATTCTTACGTGCAAGTAACAGATCAGTTCAATATGCGACTTAAATCACATTTCTCCAACATTTTTTAAATTCTTATTCTGAGTCTCACACTCCATAGTATGCTGACAAGAATTTTTGGCCAATTTTTCATATGTGAAAACTATCTAGTTGGTATAGTATCTCAAGATGTTATTTAAAAACTATTTGTGCCTTTGAGCTAGTAAGTGACCAAAAAATGACATTTAAGTAATATATTTATGATCTGAGAGAGATGCAGAAGAAATAAATATAATAGACATGAAAAAAATAACATTGTCTAAAAGCCAGGAAAATTGGATGCTAACGTTTTCACTAATATACTTTGTGACCTGGGACAGTCTTTTTTCTTTGTCACGGGATTTCCCCCTCTAGTAAAGTAAACAAACACTAACTAGATCTGGCAGATCTCCCGCAAGGGAACACTTCTCATGATGCTCTGCATTTTACCCTCTATGCATGTTTGGTGTGCTTTTAAGTCCTTTTTGGTCTTTAGACTGCGTTTATAGTACTGTGTCTTTCACTCTCTGGCCCATGTATTGTTTTTCTTTACGTCTAGATAAGTAGAACATTCTTTCTGGAGCTGTAGCCCTGTGTTTTAAATTTGCAACTCAGTCCAAAGTATAGTGAAAAAAGAGACACACACTGACTTAGTCACAATTACAAAAGCTGATCCCTTTGTAATTAAGGTAGTGACCACACCCACCTACCCTCAAAAACACAAACAAAAAAAACCAACCCCCCTCCAAACAGATCTAGACAAAAACAAAAAAAAAAGGTGTATGTTTTAGTGGACTGAATGCTCATTAGGAGTTACAGCACTTTACATGTGTTCCTGGAGTGCATCTTCCAGCTTAGTTTAATCAGAAAGAAATGGCTTTGCACTCTCCAAGATGGTTTGGCAGCCTGAACCAAATTGTAGTACACAGGGACAATTAGAAAGTTCACTTTAGAAGTGTGCACCTGATCCAAACATAATCGCCAATAAATACATAACTGTAGAGACAGCCACAGCAGTATGAAATACGTTGATTTTCTGTTTCTCTCTCACACACCTTTTAAAGTTCATTTATGTCTTCTGAAGCTAAAGTTACAATTAAGAAATTTCAGGCAAATCAAGTCATTTTACTGCTACAAATCTCAAGATTTCCAAGGAGTTTTCTGCATAAACTTTAAAGGACAATACTTGTACTTTGCCTCAATGTTATTTCTTTTTTCTTTTTTTTTCCTTGCTGTTAGGCCTTCTGCTATAAACACGGAGAAAGTTAGCTTTACCTTATCATTTCATTCATTCTGTTAAAATGTTAGTCACCCAAGCCAAAAAGTTCTCCACTTGTCCTTCATATAGAGCACACCAGGCACAGTCTTTACAACATACAGCGGAATCTATGTATCTGATGGTTTACAGAAGAGAGAAACTTAGTAAACTTAATGAAAATTCACTGGCTGTAGAAATATAGATTTCCCCAACTGTTCTACCTAAAAGAGTGGTGGCTTCTCTCTTATTTCAAAACCAGCTGAATTCTGCTGCTGTAGCAAGCAGATGTTAATCACTTTGTAAAGTTTGTGAGTAGAAAGAAGCAAGACATGGAGAAAGGAATTAGTAGACAAGAATAAAGAGTTATGTGTGTCCTCAGTTGGACACTTGGCCATCTGGTGATATGTGGGTAGGGTGGGAGTCAGAAAGTGTCAGGAAATATGGTTGTAGTATGAAGGAAGAGCTGGAGAACAAGAAGATAACATTAGGGAAGACAACTAGAGATATTACTAAGGCAATGGCAGGAGGTTAGTGCTTGGCACTAAGACAGAAAGGGCTAAGTAGCAAGGGAAACAATGCTTGGCAGGTAAGAATCACATTAATTGCCTAAGAATCACAGTCACCACCAAATTATTTTACACAAAGCTAGCAAATAAATGTAACATGACTAACAACATTTGGTAATTACAGCTAAAAGCCAGGTTTCTTTATACAAATAATCTGTATGTTTATACTTTTGCGAGTATGGGACTCTTAGTGTGATGTGCTATGATACGCCTATGCATTACTGGAAATTATGTCACTGCCAGTTTAATGGATTTATTGGATTATTCCCTGCATAGCTTTATATGTTTAATTTGTGTATTTTCTTTTACTTCCAAAGAAATTAAATATTCTCATAGGCAATACAGATAATTGAATTTCTATTCTGGAATCCATATAAGCTTTAAATGTTCAAGCATAATTCCCCAAATAGCATAGATTGTTTAGCTCTTTCCTGAATCAGACAGCTTGGTAGAATACCTTCTCTGATTCTAGAGGGCAAAGCAGATAAACAAATATAAATATCTAATGCTGTTCCAAACACATAGAAGAAAATAAAGTTATAAAAATTCCTCTTAAAACAGCAGCAAAATTTCTTTTCACTTCACCATAATCTGCTGTATTCTCTACTACTAATATTCACCCACAAAAATTGCTCAGTGAATTTAATCAGGGATCCTAGCTTTACTGAAAGATAGTGACAAGTGTTGCCTAGTCAGCTAATTATTTAACAAGAGAGAATTTGGAATGTCATGAGAGAATTGTATTTTATGTCTTTCACAATGTATTTAGTTGTCCCTGCATAAAGCTTTTCCCACAGAACAGGTGAAAGAAATTCACTTCATTGTCATGGATCAGCCTGACAGCATGCTAGACAGGTAACTGTTGATCTGATTGAATGTGGAAGTTAACAAGAAGATGGCAAAGGCAAATACCAGCATGAGTAACAACCCAGAGTGGATGACACTCAAAAATCAGTAAATCTAGACACCTTGTAGAGAAAACAAGCACAAAAATAGATCAAAGTCAGAGCTCAAATAAGAGCACTTCTTATTCTTTCTACACATAAAGCCAGTGTGTCTTTGGCAAAACCTTACTGCTAATGTACACAACTATGTTTCTTCAGCTGCTGCATATAGATGGCTACGGGTAAATCATAGAGTTCAGTAGGTTTTATATTTTTATATATGTTTCTTGCTACTTACATTACTCTAATTTTGTTTTAGTTATATGTCAAAATTCCATTCCATTCAAAATATTTCTTCAAAATCTATTAATTTTTCAAAGTGACTTTCAAATTTTATATACTAGGGAACATGGTAAGCATTCTAGGTTTAGCAACATTTGAGACAGGATTTTCCATTGCACCACATTCTGAAAAAAACCCCAAACAACAACAAAACCCCCCACCAAAAATAAAAGCCAAACATTGGAAAGACATTTTATCTCAGGTTACCATATTGTTTTCATACTTCAGCACATATCCAGGGTTCAAAATACATCCAGCCATTCCTCAAACTGTTTAAAATTCTTTTACTTTTTTTTCAGTTAATGAAAGACACATAGTAAGACAAAATCAAACTCCTGAAGGAGCTTGCATCTCAATAAAAGTTTGTAGAAGAGTAGAAAGCGGTCTGTCCAATTACCCTAACTTCTAAGATAGAAGTTTCAAAAGTTACACAAAGTCTATTGTCTACGAGATAAAAAATTTGTAGTTCTCTTCATTTGCAGAAGTAATTAAAAATATTCTGCAGTTCAGAGTTCCTACAGTTTTTCCTTCTGAAATATTACATTAAACCATATGTAATAGCTAAAAGCAAATTATTTCTAGACAGAGAGAAGTGATGAAAAAATATATGGCAGTAGATATTATGCAAAAGCCTATGCAGATAAATACTTGAACTGTTACATGTCAAATTATATGCACAGACACTTAATTTTACTTTCCATCTGTCCATTGGCATCACACAGTAACAACAAATGTCACAGTGAAAAGATTTAAAAAAAATTAGATCACTTACATGACCTAATAATCATCCTAGAGACTTGTGAGAATATTTTTAAAACAACAGGCAAGGCATTACAGAAGGCAGTTTTCAAAGAAAGTGTGCAGGTATATGAAAAATCAAACCCCAGTCAAATAAAACACACACTCAATAGTTTGAAACAGGAAGAAGGACCCTTACCAGCTTTAGGAGAAGAGATGACATGTAACGGTTTGCCTGAATCCTTTTCAAACATATTGAAAAACAGTTTCTCTGTTTTCTGAAGATTATAGATGGCAAGAAAATTGTAATAAGTTAGCCTTTTTTACAGAAGTTTCACAAAATTAGGACACGATTTAACTCCCCTTATTCACATTCCTTATTCACACTCCTATTACTGTACATAGCATACAGTACTGTATTTTTAATAGAGCATCCCATTAAAATTTTCATTTCCTTCTCATCTCTTTGCTATAAAAGTTAATATTCTTTTTAATTTTCACAAGCTAAGGAGAATTCTTCAAAGACAGGCATCAGGATACTGAAACTTTAAGTGCATGTAAATATGGGATGCACATTTAGCAACATTTAGTAATTGTATTTAGTTCTATCTTTGCCCCCCAAAAATCTTGGTCTCTCTTTTTTTTTTTCCCCCCCCTAAGTTATTCAAGAAGTCAGTACAATAAAATCACCTTAACTTTGTCTTGTAGTGTTCTAGTTGGAGCCTATAATAGCCCCTAAGATAAGGGGTTAGCAACTATTAATTTTAATACAATTTTAATCTGTTTTCCTCTTTCATGTTATTAATACATTAGCTTTCATTTTAGAATCATAGATCTGTAAAAAAAATGTAAATAATAATCAGCAGTGAGCTAATGAGCACCCATGGCAGGTTCTCCTGTCTTCCTTTGAACTGTTATTAAAGAATACAATGTATCGATGAGCAAACAGCTGTGAAGACTATTTCTGGCTGTGGCTTGTAGTCCCCTTGGATGGATTTCATCTTACAGAATGTAGAACTCTATAACACAGAGATAGTCACCCTAAAAGATCCCTTTGAGTGAAAGTAAGGAACATTTCTAGGTTGTAGGTCTTCTCTTCATAAAGCAGACATCTGAAACTGAACAGCTCTCTTTTCAAAGAGCCTACTTTTCTCCATTGCTTCTAAAGAAAGCTTTAGTGGGATCCCACTCTCGAACCCTGAAGAATCATATGGCAATTATGATCCATCAAAAACTCAACACACGGCAAGACTGCACAGGAAGTTGTTATCCTGTTAGCTAAAGCTGCCCGCCAGAGAACTCCGTATATTTTTCTTACAGAACGCTGTAACTTTAATCTTGTATTAATTATCTATTTTTTCTAGGTGGTGGCTTGGATGGTGGTTTTGGAGAAAATGAGAGAAGCAGCTGCTTCAGCACTCTCTGGTTCAAGAAATCACCAACTACTAAATTCCTAAAAGTGGGATGCTAGCTTTCACTGACAAAGAAAAACAACGTGCTCCTTTGAAAATGATATTTTGAACTGTTCTTTGGGTGTCCAGAAACTGCAAGCACTGGTACTTTTTTTTTTTTTTTTTAATTGTGAAGAGTCTCTTCATACTAGCATAAATTCAGTGTGTTCATTTTCTTCTCCCCTTACAGAAAATTGTGTTTCTGGAAACAACAGAATTAAAATGAGGTAATTAAAATGCAAAGAAAGAATGCCACTTTTTTCAGTTTCTTTTTGATGAATTGTAGTATCAATCTACTCAAGAAACAAAGTGCAAGAATCATCATTTGGATTCTGAGTTGCTGCTAGTGCTAACAGAACTTCTTTTTAGTCTAAACTTTTTTTGCTTTGGGTGTCACAAATATAAACCATCTGGTATGCCAGCTGCCCGTGTTTCTTTTTACGTATACAGCAAGAGTGGGTGGAAAGGCTCCAAAATTGCAGACATTATCCTTTTTCTGCTTATCATCATCATCATCATTATAATCCTCTTAGCATTTTAATATATGACTTTGCTGCTTTGTGGCCTCTGAGATCTGTCAATATGCTGTAGAACGGAGTTTTGTTTTGCTTCCAGTGAGCACTCTGTAATTTAATGGGAGCAGAAACCTGGAATATATCTTATTATGGCTTTGCTGTTCACCAGTTGCAATAATTTTATTCCACATGTGAATGTAAATTTGATTACTATATTTATCCACCTGTCTGTTTTTAAAAAGGTTGAATTTCTCAATATAAAACAATTTTAAATACAGTTGAAGAGTATATTAAGTCTAAGGTTTAGTTTTGTTCTCTGCATTTCATTTCACTTACAGAGTTTTGCCAGAGCTTCTCAAAGTTGTGTCTTCTGGTGAAGTTCTAATAGAGTAATAATTTAATTACACCTTAGCTACAGTTTATGGCCCTTCTGCCTAAGAAAAGCAAAAAATGTAACTAGGAGTCAAAGGTGAATATCTTGCTCATATAAGCAAGCTGTTCCATGCACAGTTTCACTCAGTTTAAAGGGAATCCCAGGACTCTGGTCCATCATTCTCAATAATAGTCCAGAATGTAATTCAAAGCTTTATCCAAGCAATTCTTGAGAAGCCAGCTTTTCTCTATATGCCATAAAGCTATTATATTCAACATAACTTCGCACATACATGTCAGGAAAAAAAATGTTATCCAGATGGATACTTATTTTTCTGTTAGAGTCATCCCTAGGGGATGGGTAGATACAGCCCTTGTCTAAATGGGGTCTGTGAATTTGGAGGGACTAAAAATTTGAAGATTGATTTCACAGGTAGTTACTCCATATCTGGGAGCATAATTTGGAAAGAACTAAATGAGCACCACACTAGGTTTTTCCTTCAGGAAATCCACCCTACCCCTGAGGTCATCAAGGGAACATTATATGACTGCACATCAAAAGCAAAATATGAGTTAATCAGCCTTACTATAAAAATCAAAGTAATTGTACTCATAAAGGAAAACCTGCTAGGATTTTGTTCTGTGCTTGTGTGCTCACAATCCTGTTAACCTTCTCTGCTTGGCAGAACAAGATAATTCAATTCTGAAGATTCCATCTTGGAGAAAAGTTGATCTAAACCAGTAATCTTTGGCATGGCTCATTGCAGAAGTTATCAAGCTGTAGAACAACCTTTCTGTATTAATGGTAGAAAAAGCTCTATAAAGGCAGAAATATAGAATGAAAAAATGTCATACATAGTGTAATGGTCTTGTTTTGTGAATAGCTGTTAGACGAGTATGGTCCTGTTCTGAGGAGGCTGCATAGAGTGCATGAGATTGATGTCTTAGTTTAGAGAAGAGGAGCAGGATTTTGGAGGAGGTAAAGAAACAAATTTGTGGTCTTGAGCCTTTATGTGAGGTAGTACAAGTATATACAAATGTTATTATTTTTTGTCCTGAATTACACAGGAACATTAGTGTGCTACAGCACATAGGTAATCTCAGCCTGCCAGGAAGTATCAGACTTCAGTAAAATCCAAAGGGTGAAGAGGTTCTAGACTTACAATAACCTGTTCAGGCTTACTATAAAAAAGTACTACATCTGGATATCTAAATTATTTGTAAAACAGAATTAAAAAAAAAAGAATCATAATTTCTTCTGGGCAGAATTTTTTAATGATCTAAGAAAAATTATTAGTGAAAAGTCATATGGCTTTCTGTATGAGGTCTAGGAAAGAAAACATTACATTTAAGAACACAAGTCTACCCGTTAATGGTTAAAAAAATAGTATTTGATTCCCACAGTGCAATCGGGGAGTCGATCTCTATTGGTCATCCACTTTAATTTACATAAGCATTATGTCTGTTGTTATATTACTATTATGAATTAACCCTGCAACTTATCAAAATATCTAGCATCAAAACTCTCCTGTTGTAACTCTTCACTAACTGTTTTATCCCCTTAATCTTTTTAATCTACTGCTGAATAAATAAGAGGACAAAATATTCTCTTCTGGAACAAAAACAAGATAATGTAGGTATTATGTACCCATAACCAAGTCCCTTACACCAAATATACCAAGTGTAGGTATTACGTACCCATAACCAAATCCCTTACACCACATATACCAAGTATCAAAGCTTTTAATTAATGTGGTATCCAATGGCCTGCATTTATTTTGCTTTGCTTTCTGCATTAACCTTTGATATACTTAAAAGTCAGAAAGGTACTAAGCTCATTGAAGAGTAAAGACTAGAAACTTTAATACTTTTCAATCATAATAACATCATAGTGACTCTATCCTTTGGAATGTCATTAGACATTGTACTTTTGATCAAACGGATTTATTTTGTACATTATTTTGTAAAGGTATTCACCTACTACAGATACAAATAACACGGGGCAAAATTCTCCAACATAACATTTTGTCTAGAAAAATAAGCCATCTCCTTGTATCTACAATTCACTTTTCCTTCTGGCAGCTTCTCATGCAAGAAGACTGGGATAATAGTTATTTAGGGACCAGTCAACAGGTAACAGGTAGTTATTTAGAAACTACTGAGTAGTACACAGAAAAGCCTTTGTAGTTGATGTTGCTTAATCTAAGAGTTGATTATTATTTAATGTAAGGAATGATTAAAATTTTAGCTGTTTTCTGATGACAAGAACAGATGAAACTGTTATGCTGTGATGATCTTTCCTGTAGAAGTATATACCTTCTGATTATCTTTTGAGAAAATAGTGTATCAAGTTGGAATGGGTCAGTCATGGAATATCTTTTTTTCAGAGTCAATGGAAATTGGTGGATGAAAAACTGGATATGTGCCGGCAGTGTGCACTTGCAGCCCTGAAAGCTAATTGTATCCTGGGCTGCATAAAAAGGAGCATGGCAAGCGGGTCGAGGGAGGTGAGTGTGTCCCTTCTATTCCACTCTGGTGAGACCCCAGCTGGAGTACTGCTTCCAGCTCTGGGGCCCCCAGCACAAGAGAGACATGGACCTGTTAGAGCGGGTCCAGAGGAGGGTTACAAGAAAGAGCAGGGAGCTGGAACACCTCTCCTATGAAGAAAGGCTGAGAAATGGGGTTATTTAGCCTGGAGAAGAGAAAGCTCCAACTTTATTGTGGCCTTTCAGTACTTAAGGGGGCTTACAAGGAAAATGGAGAGATATTTTTTACCAGGGCCTGTAGTGATGGGAGAAGGGGCAATGGTTTTAAACTGAAAGAAGGTAGATTTAGATTGGACATAAGGAAGAAGTTTTTTACGGTGAGGGTGGTGAGCCACTGGACCAGGTTTCCCAGAGAAGCCCCATTATTGGAAGTGTTCAAGGCTGGGTTGGATGGGGCTTTGAGCAACCTGATCTAGTGAAAGATGTCCCTGCCCATGGCAGGGCAGTTGTAACTAGATGATCTTTAAGGTTCCTTCCAACCCAAATCATTCTGTGATTCTACAATTCTGTGAAATCAGTGTTAGCTGGATCATTTAGATTATGGGTGCAAGATTTGGTTATGAAAGAAAAAGTATGAAACAATTCACAAGATATTAGTGTTCACATCATGAAAAAGACAAGAAAACAGATTAGCTGTGACAAGCCTCAACAGAGTTGGGAAACTGGTACCACAATAGGGACTTTTAAAAGTCCTTTAAAGGAAGGAAATTAATTTAGAGAATCTTTTATTATCTGGAAATTGCTCAAGACAGTGAGACAAAACATCCTAAGAAGGAAAAAGATAAACATAGAAAATAAGTGACCAGCATGGCATCAACAGAAGCTCTTTAGATTATGAAAAAATGAAAAGATCTTTTAAAAAAGGAAGGGAAAAAAAACCCAAAACAAGGTGAAACCATGCAGCACACCAAACAAAAAGACTAGTAAGCAATATTGTACCTAGCAATGGACAGTGAAGACAAAAAGAAATATAGATACTCCAAAGAAGAGAGAAAAGTGAAAGGTGTTATAGCCCCATTGTTCTAGTGAAAAACTAGAGGCACAGAAAATATGCTTTATGCAGTGTAATTTTTCACACAGACATGAGAATGTGGACGAACAAATTATTAACACAGCTAAAATATGGTAAGAATAGGTCAGGAGAGGGAGTTACAGAATAAGGGGTACTTTTAGACAAATATAGAATTAAAGGCACCTTAAGGAAGCAAGAAAGGAATCTTTGAACCTTCAAAAAGTATTTGAAAAATCATAATGATGTTTTAGAAAATTAGAAGAGGGCAATAATAATTATTTTACTTGAAAAGTGCAAAGATAAGGATCAAACAGTCTAATTTTATAACTGGAAAGCTGGAACAAATTATTAAATATCCCACTTGCTAAAGCCTAAAGGATAATAAGGTGTCAAGAAACATAGGACATGGATTTGTCAAGAACAAATCATATTAAACAATACAATTTATATCATTGACAGGGTAATTGGCCCAGTGGGTGTGATATAACTAGATTGTAGTAAAGCTTTTGACACTGTCTCAAGTGACATCTCATAAGGTATGAAAATACTGCCCAGATGAAATTACTATAAAGCAAATGCACAGCCTGTTGCAAAAGCTCACTCAGAAAGGAGTTAAAAAACTTCAATGCCAAAATGGTAAAACAGATAAAATGAATTGCCCCAACTTTGGTACTATTCAATATTATAATTAACTGAGTGATGGAAGATAGCATGCTTCTTACACTGATCTGGGAGAGGTTTCAAGACCAGACCTATAATTCAAAATTGTTTTGATGCATTGGAGAAATGGTGCAAAGCAAATTTGTTAAATTTTAGAACAGGCATTCTAATGAGCAAATACTGAAATAAGGAACCAGATGTGAGGCAGTAGCACAGTAGAAAAAGCTGGGAGCATCATGGCGAATCACAGACAAAGATTGAATAAAGAACATCAGTAACCCTTTTTAAAAAGAAAATACAAGAAATGGAGAAGGTCCAGCATAAACTGACAAATATAAAAGAGTGAGAAAATAGAACTTAACATGGGGCACTGAAAAGACTCAATTTATCTAATACATGAAACAAAGAAATAAATATATAGAGAACAGAAGGTTGCTTTATCAATCTTCATGTATTTATTACATTTGTATAAAGTTTGTCATAGATTTAGCAAGATGCTACAATATACTATTACTTCAATTTCTACTTCATGTTGCCTGGAAGCTGCGGTCATAAGAAAGTCATCCATTGTGCTAGTCTTTGTGAAGCACTGAGCACGATGTTATTCAATGGCCCAACCATCTAAGTTGTTATTATCATGGTGCAACTGTAATTCACTGGTTTTTTGGACACAGAAATGGACACAGAGACTATATATAATAAATGATATTTTGAAGCAATTCTGTTAGTGAATCTGAGCTTCCTCTTCGAAGCAAGGTGCCAACAAAATCTGAACATAGGATCTTTACGGTTGATCTGAGCTAGTGCAAAGCTCTTTGTCTTTTTTGAGCATCTGAGTAGTATCTTGTCTTGGTGTAGATGTCAGATCCCACTGACGGGTTTCTAGCAAATGCCAGAAATTGCACAGAACAGTTCATCACAAATCAGGATTAAACCCACTGCTTCCAAGGAAGCAAACCATGGTTAACTATTTGGTTCAGCAAGAGAGCTACCTCCAGTTCCTTCTGGAAGCTGAATGGTGATAACTTGCCCAATTAGGCTTCCATGCCTATCAGTTCCTGGGAGTCAGGGCCATTGCTGCCACGGGGGCAGTCAAATCTCTTGTCCTTGTACAAGCCAGTGACTCTGGTGGTCATAGAAATTCATCAGGTTTCTGTGCATCATAAAGATGCAAAATATAATTGAAGCCAATAATTTGTGTTCCCTAGCTTTCCCCTAAGAAAGCAGAATTTGATGTTTTAGCTATCAGTATAGGATGATAAGAGAAGAGATGTTTGGCAAGAAAAACACACCTTAATTTTGCTTCCACATCATTACTCCCTAATTCTTCTACCAGTTTATTAACACCAGCCCCAAATGTATATTATAGTCTCTCTTGAGAAGGAACAGCAGGATTGGAGAGGTGTGGGAATTTGGGAAAGGGCTGACTGACTGATGAAAGTCACAGAAAGTGATAGGTAAAACATTCTGAAATGTTATCATGAGAATTGCACATTATGCAAAAGAAGAAAAAAAAAGCATCATTTGTAACATGCAATGCATAAAAATTTATAGATGTGATGACACATAATTTTGCAGTGATCAGCTGTGATCTTTCAGTTCAATTGTGCATTACAAATTAAGCAATAGGAGCTTGTTATATTTACCTGCGTAAATACGTAAGTAATCCTGTTGGTAATGGAATGAAAATAGTTAGAATTCTGCAAGAAAATAATTATTCAATAAATGTTGTATGTTTTCACATAAAGCCTACCATACAACCTTTAATTACAACAACCAGAGTTTATCTTTTGGATGTTAAACCCATGATGCTATTTTTTTCCTTCAGTGAACAAAATAGCACTTCCAAGAGTCTAGTTAGACAAACTAGGCTCTTGCAAGTGAGAGGTGAAAGGGGTGGATGCAGATGATGGCAACATTTGCACACTTCTAGCTTACTCTGTGACTCACTACTGAATATTGCTCACATGCTGTTATTAATGCAGACATTTGGGACCTAGATTATGAAGCTGATAGCTTGTTACACCAAGAAGTGTTCTAAGGAGATAATTAGTAGTGATAAAATGCTAACACTTCTGACTGGGGGAGAAAAAGTTTGTGGCCAGCTCATGAATCATGTGTCATTTTGTAGTATATCTATAAGCTAACCTGCCTTGGGAGTCCGTAACACTTTATTTTTTTTATGAGAGTGGGTTTGTTTAAAAATTAATGACAGCAATTTTCACAATGGCTGCAGAACCCCTGAAGATAACAGTTAAAAATGCAGCAACGAAGGGGAAAAAATTGGAAAGGTTTGCTAAAATAAGAACTTTCTCCTCATTTATACTGACAGGAATTGCTAGAATTTGGTTTCCAGCAATTCTCCTCTATCATGTTAATATAAAGTTATTTTTAATGAAAGACCAGGGCTATGACATAATAGATTTCTATTTTCTTTAGATGGATGCCCAAAAGCTTTTAGATTCTCAAATCAATTTATTACTAGAACAGGAAGATGCTCCACATCACCTATGCCCAAGAAAAAGAGGCAGAGTTTTTGTTCTAAGTCTGATAAAAGATCAGCCTTAAAGAACAGCACAGGGTAGCTTGATGGAAAACTTGACAAAAAATGCCAACATTACAATGCTAAATTGTTTAATAATTCTGCAGTAGCCAACACTTACCCTTGTGATGAAATGTTGTTTCTTGTTGTCATTTACCATAGGCAGAGCTGAGAGTAGCATCTGTTCAGTTTTTTAACCCCTGAACTTCCTAATGTAAAACACTTCTTCCCATTACCTACAATTTTAACAAAGATTTCAGTGATTTTCTTTATGAAATTGGAGAATAGTGTTTGATTTAACTATGCTAATGATTCTAACAGCCTACCTGTTTCCCAGTATCAGTTGAAATATTTTACTTTAGTTTCTTTGAATACTGATCTGTATTTGTAAAATAAAGATAATGCTATCTCCATGCCACATAAAGGAACTGCAAAAAGAAAATTATCAGTAACTGTGAACTGCTAAGGTGCTTCAGTTGTGTGTTCCTTAAAAAATGATGTGAGGATACATTTGCTCTGTGTAGAAGATAGTTTTTTATGTTTCATTTTGTCCATGTTGGTCACCGGTTGAAAGCAAGGTTCACAAAAAATTAGCATAGAATGACATCATTACATGACTTTGCTCACCAGTGGCAAATTAAAATTGCTTAGATTAATTGCTTAAAGTAATTCTGGCATTTCTTATCTTCCAAGAGCTTGGCCTTGTAATCTCAAAACTACTATATTAATTATTTAGTATATTTTTACTTGTCTATATATTTTATATTTTCATAGTTATTTTAAAAAGATTGTTGTTTGAATTTAATGGAAGTTTTCTTAGTATTTTTCAAATTTGGTTCTTCCTTAGATGAATTTAAATTAATGCCTTCTTAAATGTTTGTCATCTAAACTTTTACCTGTCCTGATTTAATTGATGAAAGATTGTCTCTGTAGTTGAAAGATGAAAAGAATATATTATAGAGAATGTTGCAGGTTATCTTCTTCTCATTTCAGCTGTGCTGTAGACTGATTCTTGTGCAAGGAAGCACCCAGTTATTTCAATATTATTCCATTGAAAAGCATTGCTTTAGAAAAGATTTAAATTTCAAAGGCCTTGACAACTCTTCAAATTGTTGATGCTTTTCTTTTTGCCCTGATTATATTCATGCTTCATCTCCTTTTACAGAAAATACAAGAAAGTCAACAACGCAATATTGAAAGAATATTGAAGAGAGGGCAGACATCATAGTAGTTTTGATGGCCTGTTTGATGGGTAAATATAACATTACTGGGACCTGCCTTCGCTAGAGAAATGCTAGTTTAAGAATTGTTAAACTTGTATAGTTTATATGATCACAATGGGGAAAATCAAGGCTCTTTTCTCTATACCCTCCCTCTTTGGATCCTCATGGTCAAAAATTGAAAATGTAGCCATTAAAACATAATGCAGAAAAATGTTTGTTTGAGTTTAACACAAAGAAAGGGAGTAACTACAATGAAATAAAAGCCAGAGTCTATTTTCTTCCTATACAGACCATGAAAATAACTTTTTCTCACACTATTTCATGTGTTAGGCCTTGAGTTAATATGTTATTAGTAAGTTGTGAGGTACTAAGGAGAGAAGTAGAGTTCATAGCTAAAAAGAACAGAGGAAAACCTTTTTGTTCATTGACAGATTCCATCTTAACTGCAGAAATATTTCATTATGGTAGAGGAAGTCTCCCAGGTAGGCAGTAAAGCATTTATCACTGGTATCCTCACCTCATCTACCTGTTAGATAACTCATTTGACAGAACTGTCTTCCTGGAATAGAGAAAGATAGGGGCTTTATATTATTAGCATTGTTAATACCCAAACTGTAATGATTCACAGAAATAAGGAGGATAGAAGGAAAACCCATTGAATAAAAGAACAACAACTTAAACCATATCTTAAGGCAAAGCAGCAAATCACCCTGAAACAAAAATCATCCTGACAAAAAATATTCATTTGATAATAATTCAGTTCCTTGAATGAAATTACCAATGAAAGAAAAAAATAGGGTTTTTTGTCTCATATAACTGCATCCTTGTTAACAGCTTTTGCTGTTGTTCCTGCTAGCCATGTTAGTTAAAGGGGATTTTTGGACTAAGGAATAAGAACCAATAAAAACAAGTTTATAAACTAAGTTAACAGGAATGAGGAAGTAAAAATCAACCCCAAAATGATTTGGACATTGTCCTGGTTTCAGCTGAGATTGAGTTAATTTTCTTTAGAGTGGCTGGTATGGGGCTATGTTTTGGATTTGTGCTGAAAACAGTGTTGATAATACAGAGATGTTTTAGTTGTTGCTGCACTAGCCAAGGACTTTTCAGCTTCCCATGCTCTGCCAGGTGAAGAAGAAGCTGGGAGGGGACACAGCCAGGATAGTTGATCCAAACTGACCAAAGGGCTATTCCATACCACATGACATCATGCTCAGTATATAAAGCTGGGGAAGAAGAAGGAAGGGGGGACATTTGGAGCGATGGCGTTTGTCTTCCCAAGTAACCATTACGCGTGATGGAGCCCTGCTTTCCTGGAGATGGCTGAACACCTGCCTGCCCATGGGAAGTAGTGAAGGAATTCCTTGCTTTGCTTTGTTTGCGTGCGCGGCTTTTGCTTTCCCTATTAAACTGTCTTTATGTCAACCCTCGAGTTTTCTTACTTTTGCTCTTCCGATTCTCTCCCCCATCCCACCAGGGGGGAGTGAGCGAGCGGCTGCGTGGTGCTTAGTTGCTGGCTGGGGCTAAACCACGACAGTCCTTTTTGGCGCCCAACGTGGGGCTCGAAGGGTTTGAGATAATGACGGATTTGATTGGAATGTGCTAGATAAAATTTATAGCTGTTATTGCTGTTAAGCTATTAATCGGCAGGCTTCTGTGCTTGCCATAGGGCTTGCCTGCCTTACTGTATGTTAGAGTCTAGGGCTTGTTAGTGGCTGCTTTTTGCTTTCACTGCTTGCCGTGCTGCTGTACTGCTGATCATCTTACTGTGCTGTGCCTGGGAACATTTTGATAACAGCAATAGCCTTGCGCCTGGGCTGGCAGATGGCCAGGGCATCGCTGCTGTTTCTGTGCTGCTGTACTGGACAGGCTGGAACTCCGGTGTGAACTCGAGTCAAAGGGACTGTGACCTGTGGATGAATCCACGTGGGAGCAGGACACCCCAGAGCGTCTGTGCCCACGGATTAGCCCATGCCAGAGCAGGTATATCTTGAAACGTCTGTGGCCATGGTTATGTCTGTGCCACAGCAGGTATCCCTCTGAAGGGATTGTGGCCCAAGGATAAGTCCACGCTGGATAAGGTGCACCTCGAAGCATCTGTGGCTGTGGATGAAGTCCATGCTGCAGCAGGTACACCTCGAAGCATCTGTGGCTGTGGATAAAGTCCATGCTGCAGCAGGTACACCTTGAAGCATCTGTGGCTGTGCATGAGGCCATGTTGGAGCAAGTTTACTTCTGAAGGTACTACATTCTGTGGATAAGTCCAAGCTGGAGCAGGGGCAAGGGGAGGACTTCATTGCAATGTTAAACCTGATGGTCTGTCCAAAGGGACCAGAGGTGAAGATTGTAATGGAAATACCTTTAAATTGTTGTATCCCGGGATTTGAGTTGCATGTTGTGGGAATTACTATAGCAGGAACCCCTTGTTGCTAGCCAGGCTAGGAGCAAGGGGAGGAGTTCATTGCAATGTTAAACCCTATATCCTGGTCCAAAGGGACCAGGGGTGGAGATTGTAATGGATATACCTTTAAATTGTTGTAACCCATGATTTGAGTTGCATGTTATAGGAATTACTACAGCCGGAACCACCTGAACCAATGGAGGAGAAGCCTTACAAGAAGCAGTGCAAGTGCAGCAGTGACCTGACCTGAGCTGGCTTTGGTGCCCAATAACTCCAAGCAACACACCACCTCTCCTGTCCTGAGTAACAACCATAAGAGATGAAGCCCAAAGTCATGGACTAAATGAACTCAGTGGACATTTTGTGGACATTTATGGACATTTTACAAATATTTTGTAGGGGTGGTCCATAGACTAAGGGAATGATATGTGTGTATTATATCAAAGGATGGGAAGGGTGATGGTGGGTAATGAGAATGTATTGGATAGTGTGAGACCTGAGCATGATGTAAATGGTATGGAATAAGGGGTGGATACTGTCCTGGTTTCAGCTGAGATTGAGTTAATTTTCTTTAGAGTGGCTGGTATGGGGCTATGTTTTGGATTTGTGCTGAAAACAGTGTTGATAATACAGAGATGTTTTAGTTGTTGCTGCACTAGCCAAGGACTTTTCAGCTTCCCATGCTCTGCCAGGTGCAGAAGAAGCTGGGAGGGGACACAGCCAGGATAGTTGATCCAAACTGACCAAAGGGCTATTCCATACCACATGACATCATGCTCAGTATATAAAGCTGGGGAAGAAGAAGGAAGGGGGGACATTTGGAGCGATGGCGTTTGTCTTCCCAAGTAACCATTACGCGTGATGGAGCCCTGCTTTCCTGGAGATGGCTGAACACCTGCCTGCCCATGGGAAGTAGTGAAAGAATTCCTTGCTTTGCTTTGTTTGCGTGCGCGGCTTTTGCTTTCCCTATTAAACTGTCTTTATGTCAACCCTCGAGTTTTCTTACTTTTGCTCTTCCGATTCTCTCCCCCATCCCACCAGGGGGGAGTGAGCGAGCGGCTGCGTGGTGCTTAGTTGCTGGCTGGGGCTAAACCACGACAGACATATAATTAAGGTAGACATTTTTGTTCCTTTCATGTCATATATGTGAATTTTGGGGCCACAACTTGCAGGTAGTCCAGGAAGGATGTTACAGACTTAAGAGGAAAATGGTGTGAAAGGGATATAAAAATCAAAAAGCTGTGAGAAACAAGACCAGCAATTGAAGCTGAAGCAAATTGGACTACGCCTGTGTGCAGCTGCTTAAATCTGAGATAGGAGAGAGGGGAGTGCCTAACTTTGGACAACTAAGTTTTGGATCTGAATTTAAAAACTGGCCTTCATATTACATACCGCTATGCTGATCTCATTTCACATACCGCTATGCTGATCTAGCATCTAGCTGCTTTGCTTCACTTACCTGCTCTCCCAGCTTCCTTCATGTTGACACTGACATTTTTCTGCTGCTCAATGAGCTGGGTCAGAGCAGAGGACCCATTCAACAACAAGTAAGTAGTTCTACACTGGTTTAGCTCCTGAACAAGACCACTGATGAGGGTCAGACAAATGTCAGTGCTGACACAAGGAAAGACAGGGAAGAGGGCAAAAACACTCCTTTTGGCAGATTTGATGAGGTTAGCTATATCCTCAAGTTTCACTGATAAATTATGGCTCTACATCAACCATTAATGTAGTTTTTTTGCTCTCTTTTCTTCTGTCTTTCTCTCTTCTAGCTAAACCATAAAGACACTATGAAAATTAACATCCTAGTTTAAGTATCTAATTTTAAGCCTAAAATTAGACCATATAAACATAGACACATAAAACCACATCTATTTTGTGGCTTCGTAGGTTTAGCATTTAAGACACAGCTTGTGCAGTGATGAATTTGCCATCTTGTACTTAGCTGCAATGGTCCCACGTCACCCTGTTTCAATTCACCTGCTAAGTTCAATCGGCCATTAAGCAATAAATCTTTAAAGCCATGTAAGGGACATGTGTGCACAAATCAAATTATTTATTAACAATATACCTCAGCAAAATTTCTGTGCGGACTGAAGACCTCATGCACACCACTTTAAAAATAAGCTCCCTGGAGCCCAACCCAAAGAAATTGATTGAGTGCACTAACGTATTCTCATGCATTCCTCTTGATGCGGAATTTATCTCAATCATGAAAGACTTTGCAGAACATTACATAAGTTCTTTATTCCTTGCTCTTGAAGGTGTTAAGCTAAGAGTTTCCAAGTATACCTAAGCATGTGCAAAAAGCAACTCATTGCAAATATTTCTGAAAAAAAACCACAGTGTCGGGAGTGAACCTTTGCCATTGTTCCATATTTGCTTGAATAAGTCAGAACTATTGAGTTGATTTGCAAAAGAACTTATCGCACCATGGCACACAGTACCTGAGGTGAAGACAAAAGAGAGGACTGTAGATGGCTACCAAAAAGATGTTTTATCTCATTCCACTTTAACACATCTCCCAGTCTAGTTTGCCATTTTGATCTCATTTCTATTCAAAGTGTTTTCCCTGGATTTTCTCTATTTATTTCTGGATACCTAATCTTGTTCTTTTCTCCATTTTAACGACTTCTCTCCAGTCTCTCATTTGCCGTAGTATCTTCCCCTTTGTGGTTTTTTGTGACAAGGAAATGACAGATGCATAGTCTGGTTTCTAGTTAAGAAAAAATATTCCAAATTAAACTTGAATAAACACTTAGTAACTGGGTAGCTTCATTTAGCCAAAAAACAGGCTTTTAAGAGTGATGTATCGTTATGGTATATGTTTCTATAATATGTGTTTACATAAGCATTAATATAGCTTGTTATATAGCATGTTATAGGAAGGAGTAGGTAAAGATAATGTATGTTAAAATTTCCCCAAACAATACCTGTAAACAAGCACTGAGGCAAGTATTAATTAGGCAGATTCTGAACTGTTCAGCTTTGCCAAATACTTTGACTGAATTTCACAAGGCAAGACATATGGTAAATGACATTGTGTCTGTCCTAATATAACAAATGTGATTCAATTTTCGTGTAAACCTATTCTGACAATTTCCTTATGTGATTTACATATGCATTTTGTATTAAACTTGTTACCCTGAAGCAAATGTTGTGGATTGTACACTATAATTCTATTAGCAAGGGAAACACAAAGATCATCAAACTTATCAGTTTCATGCTTATATTAGAATGCCCCTGTAAGTATATCTTTCAGAGACTAGTTAATATTTTGTTTACATTATAAACTTTATGAAGATGGATTTTTTTAACTTTGCTACAATATAATTGCAGCATAGTTAAGAGAAAGGAATGCCACATTGTAGTTAAAGACTCTTCCATTTTAGTCTACAGATAACTATGAGAATCCTTGCTTGTTTGTGTGCAGTAAATATTTTTAATATATTTGCTTCCACATTAAAAAGATCAATATTGATAAGACAGCATGATTACACAATAATAGGTACGAGGTATTTACAGGAAATAACATAGCTTCTATAGCACAAATTTTAGATCCCTGTAACTTCTCATCTATGATCTGGGAAGGCTGGTGGTTCACAGGAGAAGTTGTGAAGTTGATTAAAATCACTATTGCTTGATAAGCTAACAAGATTTATATTAAATAAATTTTGCAAAATGAAACTACTCTTTCTGTCAACTTTATTTCAAGCAAATGTAATACAAAGCTTTTGTCCTTTTTTTGGCTTTGTGGAATTGGAATAATAAAATAAAAAAGCTATGCATTTTTTCATAAGAAGTAATATATTTCAGGGCAGCAGGGTTCTCCTCAGAGACAGTATACTCCAGTTTCCCACCCTCCACCACTCTGAATTTTTTTGTTTCCTTTTCTCATTCTAATTTAACAAAATTTCTTCTCAATAGTTCAGTCAAACAACGAGTCAAACCCTCAAACCTCAGCTGGTTCTTCAATTTTCCTGTAGTATTTAGCAGCTTTTTTTAAGGAAACGAGAAGTAGAAAACACTAATTAGTGTGGGTCTGCTGCACACAGCTTCCTCCTGCAGAAACCAGAAAAGTACTTGCATAATCCTTCAAAGGAAGCAGGAGCCTGGGGTGAGGCAGCTTCCTCCCTCCACAAGGGTTCCTGATCAGCAGCGAAGCTCTTGTAGTGTCCAAGTTTAGCTCTAGCATCTGGATTTCCTCATGATGCGCATATAATTACACCTCCAGTATTTCACATTTAGGAAACATTGATTTCTAATTCTTTTTGATTCTTATTAAAACCCCAGACATTAATGCACTTGTGTAAGTGTAGACTGTGCAATTCATATGGTTCAAGTTCACAGTCCTTTCAATGTTTTCAGCACTTTAAAACAGCACCTCTACCAGTATTTCTAAAACCCAGTATGTCCATTTGCAGAAATAGAGATCATGAATGCTTTATAAAATAAAAAAATAAAAAACCCCAATAATTTAATAACTAAATAGTTTTTTAAAAGTACACTCAAATACTTTTATTTTTTCAGATCAACTTCAGCAAGAAGTTTTCATATTTCTTAAAGTCTTTACTAAAAACCTGTTGAAGGTTGAAGGAAATCAGTATGTCTTGGATCATATCCTAGCAACATGCTCCTGCAGAATGCTGAGGAACTTTATCAAGTATGTGCTTACATCCCCGTGGCTTTTCTGGAACTTAGATGAATAAATTGTTCAAACATCCATTTTCTTGTCATTAAGCTATGCATGATTTCAGCAATGCTTGATGGTTGGATACAAATAGACTTGTCTACTCCAGAAGTGTCTTTCATGTATAACTCTTTTATGTTTGTTATTGAAGTGACAGAGAGTAGTTTTGATGCATCCCCTCAGTATTGCAAGAACAGTATTTGGAAAATAGCTTCACTAATAATTTATTGCATTTTTTTAAAGTAAATTTCTTTTAAGAAAGTAGCTTATCTCTTTATCACTGGTCACTTACTACAAATGGGAAGAGTTGGATTTCTGAGGTAATTATTGGCTAGCTTGTCTCATTCTACGAAAAGAATTGTAGAAAATCTACATCATTGTGCTCTACAAAAAAAAGAGATATAAACTCTGAGATCTAGTAGGCATTAATATAGTCCTGAAAGATGACACAAAGGGTGGAGTTCATCTGATACAAAACACAAATATAACGTCTCCTTTGCAAACAATGAAAACATAGGGTGATTGGCTCAAGCACAGTCATAGAAATATTCATTGAAAGGGACACTGAAGGTCATTTAATCCAATTGCCTCCTCAAAGTGGGACTATTCTCAATGCTAGATCTAGTCAGTTTTGTCTGGTTTTTTTTAGTCCAGGAAAACCTTTTAATATTTGGAAATTAATTCTAAGAGCCTGGACTCCACGATCTCCTCAGGGGCTGAGTTGAGGATGACCAGCCTCAGCCAAGTAAATGTCTGTAAGGAATATGTCTAAACACAGGTGAGAGGAATCCCATAGTTCAATCACCTTTAAATGAAATGAGCTCAAACAAAGTATCTTTTAAGCTAAACATAATTTCAAAATTCTTAAACACTTTCATTGCAAATCACCTCAAGCTACAGCCAACAGTTATATTTTCTCTTAAAAGAAACCCAACCATACTGTTTATCCTAAGCAATATTTAGAAACTTTTACATCCAGTCCTTCAATCCTCATTGAAATCTTTCTGTCATCAACCATAATAAGAGCAGAGTGAACATTAAGAATCAAGCTTTCAGTCTTTGTAACAGCTGTTACAGAACAAAAAGCCTGTCTAAACAGATCCTATTGTCATCAAAATAGGACATGAATATTGCCTGAAACTGTGTCCCTTAAAAATTCAAACTTTGAATCATTTCATTTCCTAGAATTAATTAAAAAAATTCACACCTATTAAATGGATGAACTAAAGTTGATAGATGCTGGTTTACTACAGATATCTCAAGATAAATGAGGCTTAGAAGATAGTTTTCCTGTAGCTTTACTGAGCGAAGTGGTGATCAAAATGGTTTCTTGGATTGTATGAGTGGCTTATGTCTTCAATATGAGTTTCTGTCTAACTGTAAAAATTAAGAAATCAGATAGAAGTGGTATACTTTACAAGTTCTGAAAAGGCTTACTGTAGTCAACAGTGGGAATATTTCAGAATTGCACTTCCAACTTAAACTTAGTGATTCGTCTCAGTATTATGTTGATAAAGCATACGTGCTAACTGTGGCTTTTGTAGGCTGGAGCCTGTAGAAAAACCCAACAGGTTAGGACTGTTTGAATAATTAAAATAAATGTTATCAGCTACTGTATCTATGTATATATACATATATATGTATACTTATATATGTATACTTCTACACATATGCATACACATACATATGTTCTATGTTATGTGTAAGAACAAAATAACCAGGTATTGTCATTTAATATATTTCCTAAAACTGTAGAAAAGTTTCTGCAACTTCAGACAAGACACTGTTATTCTGCAAGAAGAAATCAAATATTTAAATGAGAACTAAATCTTAAGGAAACCTGGAAGCCCAGTCCTGTCCATTGTCTGCAATAGAGACATGTTCACTTTTGGAACAATAAAAAATATCCAACTTACTAAAACAGGGGCTATGACATTTTCTAGTATCCCATATGATAGATCAGCTTCTTTTTACAGGTACTAATACCACTGAATGTTCCCCCCTTGGGCAATCTTACCAAGACAAATATTAATTCTGAGGTAGGGTAGTATTCATTGTCTATTCAAACAGTCTTATTTTCTTTTTTTTTTTCTCCTAAGAAAGTATTTTTATTTCTAGAATTTGGTTGAAACGTGAGTTATTGTCTATTTTTCTGATTCAGAAAGAAAAAAAGGTTTTATGTACAGCTGCCTACTTGATTAGTCTTAATTATAATCAAACAAAAATCTTAAGACAAAAATGTACTTAGGATGGCTGATTTAGTATTGTTTCAAGCTCCTGAGGCCTATTCTCTTACCCTAACACATTTCAGATATGACAATGAAATACATCTTTATGAATACAATTTGTTTTGAGGGAAGTTCTAAGATAATTGTTTCCTCTCTTCCATTTTTTGACACCAACAACTGGTATATTTTTTTAGGAAAACTATTACTTTAATCCTAAATCAATTATTCTTTTCTTGATTTATGATTCAATAGAATAATTATGCTCAGAAGGATAATTCAACTTTCAGATTTGATTACTTTTACATCAGTTAGATTTACTCTGCAGAACAGCAATTCACAATTATCTACTTTCCAATACTTTTTAAAATGCCTATGCTATGCATTTCTTGAACTGTTAGGAAAATCAGAGGTCTTAGTTGTTTCCCTCTCTTCAACACTTTAGAAGTGTTCCATATTTAATTCTCTGAATCAGGAAAACAGAAGGATCTTAGTCCTCAATAGATAAGCATCCATGAAATATAAAAATACAGGTATGTGAACTCTGGAGTACTTATGGCATCTTTTGAAAATTATCCCTCTTTGGGATGCAACTTCTTCTTTTGTTATTGAAAGGACCTTTCTGATATAAGGGAAGAACTAGCTTCTTTTCATTTTGTTTGGGCTGTCTTCCGATTACAACAGCAGTCTTGAGCTCATTGGAAACTCCATGTTATATTAATACTATTGTCTCCTTGGGTTCAAAGACATGAAAGTTGTTGGCTGAGGACTGAGGTCTATAGGCTCAACTGACAGAGACTTTATATCACGTTTCTCAGCCTGGCATCTGTGACTACATCTGTACTAATACACTAAATAGTGTCAGGGCTTGTCCTCTGTCTCTGCAGTCAACTGACAGTGTCTAACCACATCCATATTAGCAAACTACCTCAACTGCTCAAATAGGTAGGCCACATACATGGTAACCTGCTGGAAATGTTCTTGCTGCTCCTAACTATCTCCAGGAATTGTGTGGGAAAAAGAGAGAGAGACAAAAGTATCACAGCTGTATCCTGACACTGTTTAGGTTGCTAGCATTGTCGTCTTCTTTTTTTTTTGTGCAACAGCAGCTCAATAAGCAAAAGTAACTGCATGTGAGAAAATACAGAGGGATTATAAATATGATTGTCTGATTTGGCCTTGAGCATTTGAAAGTAACTCTATAAAGCCTTAATTACTGCTTATGTATTAAAATATTTGAAAGCTTCCCTATGTAATTCTTCTATAAGAGTATCAGTGGGGTTTTGGTCCTTAACTGTAATTTGTTTCTTGACACTAAATTTATCTTACTATCTCTTAATGTGCCTTAATGATTCCAACTGCCAGTACAAGCCTGTCATGAGAACATAAAACACTCTATTGTTAAAATCTCTTTTCTTTTTTTTTTCTTTTTAAATACCTTTCAGCTATAATTGTTTTTTTCTGTTTTTGAAACACATTCATTTTATTACTATGAATAATATATATCAAGACATAAACTGAAACAATTTACATAAGGGCACAGAGGGAAAGAGTTGGATTTGACTATAGCACAGCCTCACTGTGAACAGCTATGCTGTCCACCTTGCAGAGGACATTCCTGCTAGAGCATGGCAAACAATTTGAAAACTTGCTCCTTCCTATATATGGAGTGCAAAACATTACACTTATGTCTACATAAACAGCTATACTTACTTAAGTATGTTTTACAGCAAAATTTTACTTAACAAAACTAAGGTGGGGACCTAGTGTAAAGCAAGCACATAAATATTTCTCAAATATCCCAAACTACACATCAGATAGGTAATTTGAAGTAGACAGTGGCTGAAAATACTTGAAGAGAAGCATATTGCACTTGCAGCACTTATCTACAGCCATGAGCTTCTAAAGAAGAGTGGGTGTGAAGCTGTGAAGAAAAGCAATTCCATTCTCAGTAGGCTACCACAGTACATTTTCAAAAGTTTCTAATTGAAGATATGCTTCATTTGCCTTGGCTATAAAAGAAGTCACATTTACTCATTATTATGTCTGTAAATGATCTCATAAAAAGTAGTCTTGGAAAAAAAAAAAAGACAAACAAAAAAACCCAAAACCCAAACCCAAACCAAAACAAAAATAACATTTGGAAAGCATTTTTAATTATGTGAAATTGTACATTTATTTTTTGTATTATCTATCCAATAGCAAGAGAGTTAAATTCCATTAAGCTCAATAATTTAAAATTACTTTGATTGCAGGTATATTATCTGTATTAGGAATATACTTAATTCTAATATGAAAATGTCATGTGTTTAGGCTTGCAAAAACAATATATGAAAACAATGATAGTATTGTGACTAATGTATTTATTCATACTCAATACATACAGTGGATCCTTCAGAATGTTGTGATGAAAGTTTTTAATAAGCTAACAAAATTATAATGAAACATGCAAGCAAAATCAATAATTGTGATACACAAAATATATTGATTTCACTGACAATTAATTCTACTTGAATATGAGGACTAGAGTGCTTTTAATGCCATAGCCTAAGTATGCCTAATCTCATATTTGAGACTGTCAGCTCTACTTGACCACACAGAACACAGAGATTTATGGTTCATTCTGTTAAAAGTACTTAAAATTATAAACCTTTAGATTATTTAGGGTTTGTTTTCTGTTTGTATGTTTTTTTCTAAGTAGACTAGGAGAAAATAGTAGTCAATACATTTTAAACAGAAGTTTTACATCCTAGAAAAAAATGAAGATGTATTAAAAACCTTGTAACTAGTTTGCATAATTTAACTTCTAGGAAAGTATGGGAAAACAAAAGTGTACTGGTTAAATTAATTTATACAAGTTTGCTTTCATTTTTTACATAAATACAACATTTCTGGAAGATCCTTCTACTCAGAGCTCTAGTCCAGCTACTCTGAAAGTGAGACTGATCTTGCCTAATTTTATGTTTCTATCAATCTTAGCTAATCAGGTGAACTCCTTTAGTTGCCTGTGGTGAAAAATAGCTGTTTCTGAGATGTTGTTTGGGATATTTAAAGGTAGACATACAGAAATATACAGGTGTATTTTTTTCTAAAATATGCATTTCTTTCTACTGATTATAAAGTCTGCTTTGAGGCCAAGCAGATATCTGATATGAGCAAGAAGAATACTCTCTGTTATTTGCACACTCATGGATATGTACACTTCCTTGGCCAAGCACTGCTGAAAAAAGCTTTCACTGGGAGTATTAGCTCATCTGGAAGGCCACACCTTTGCCTTCTACATAGGGTTTTCAGTCAGTCCAACCAGAATAAAGCACTGCAAAGCCTGCGTAGAGGCTTGGCTTGCTTCAAACTAAGGAACCAGGGCAATTGTGAATTTCATGACATTTCATTCATAAAATTTTTCATATTTCATGATGAGAAAAGAGTAACTCTGTTTCCTGACTTGGAACAAAAATAAATAATGAAATAGTAATGAATTTAATACCAATTCCAATCACATTCAATTATCTTTTCTTTCAAGCTTCTAATTTTTAATTTCTCTATGGAAAGCCTCCAGGAATGTAGATACTATGCTGTAAAAAAGTTCTCAGAACTCAAATTTGCTGAACATAAAGCAGCATGGTTCAGGGCCGATGGCTTTGTCCTTCATGCCAGCACCCCTCCTTCTGTCCCAGTGCCCCAAATGGATCACTATTATCTATTGAACTTTACTTCAGCAAATAGTATGTTTATATCTGCAAAAATAAGTACCTCTCTGCAACTGTGATTTAGAGGTCAATTTATGGTCCTTTCTCTGAGCTTAGAAAAGGAAGGAAAATACACACGAGTTCCAATATTTTCTCTGTTCTTGCTAGAATAAAAGAAAATGTGCTATATCCTTTTTTGTATCAGGGAATTGTTCATGTAACAACACTCTAGGATGTTTTTCCTACAGCGTTTAAATTCATGTTGTTTCCTTTTGAATTTTATTTGAACAAACTAGATATTTCAAAAAATAAACTTTTGAAAGAAATACATAAGTAAATTCATAAATTACTAGTTCAGACCATTTTCATTATTTGTTCACTTTTTTCTACTAAGGAAATTTACCTTCTCTCTTTGCAACAATTCATTGAAATTACTCTGATAGTTTCCAACCCATATCTTTGAAGAAGGAAGGGTATTGAGCCAAAGGGAGCTTGTATGTATGTTATATGTCGTGTGCACATGTGTCACAGTATAATTATCATGATATACTGCTTTTCTACATAGCTTTCTGGTTTTTGAGCTAATTGAACTGAGACAAAAAAAATAAAGTTGGGAAATACTAGAGTCTGCTGGTTTATTGCACTGGCAGTTTTAGTAAGCTAGTCACTTCATGAAGTTTATGAACACTTTTCCTTATTTATTTAATTACGGATACCCAACAGGCCAACATATGCAATTTAATGGTGCAATTTACAGAAGTTACAAAAAGCAGGATCCCTGCTGAAAATTTAAAGAGGGAGTGTACCTATTTTCTGCTTCTATTACTTCATATAATGGCTTCCCAGACAAGAGAGAATAGCAAGCAAACAAAATGTTGATGATGCATGACTTACACCAACTGCTTGTGAATTGAAAGCAGATGTGGACAGTGGGAGGCTGACCATCTCTAAATACAATACAAGTAACTGAAAAAAAAAACCCAAAGTCTGCCAGTGTTGTTCAAGAATGTATCTCATAGTTAAAATCCGTCTCCTTTTAAGCAGGCAGTCAGAATGACAGTCACCGCAATAACAAAAAGGAAATTATATCAAACTTATAATGTAATGAAATATAAATTAAAATGTAAATAAATAAAGCACAGCGGCATCACTGTGATCATGTATGTTGCTATGTACCTATCAGATTTATTAGGATTTTCAGCTTTACAATAAAAATACCAGTAGTATTCAAACCTGAACACCTGTAAGTATCACTGCCATTGCACTGTAATAAATACACTGCTTTGTACAGAAAAAATCTTTGTTAAAGAAGCAGCACATCATACACACACATTGCTTGTTAAGTATACTCTTAAATATACTTACATGCTCTGGAAAAGGGGAAGACAACCAGATTTGACTCCACTAGTACAAATTCCTGAATCAGTACACTACTCATTACCTATATTTTCATTACGAGTTTTTCCATTTTCAACTAGTCCTTAACATAGTACTCTGATTAATTGTAATTCTTTACTTTCCCAGGTGCACTGTACTTCTCTCTTATTGACCCTTTCACAAATCAACTTTATTTACTGGTCTTTGGGGTTCTATTATAGCAAAATGTCCTCTAAAACCAAGATACTCTAAGGGATATTCATAGCTTTTATCTCACCAATTCTTTTTGGTATCTAAACAAAATAACCTCTTTCCTACCCTCAATTTACTAGATTTCCTTATTAAAGATCAATGCTAAATACCCTTAATTAATGTCAAAGCTCCCTTGGTGTTTTCAGGCTGTACCTGATTCAAGTTTATATTCAGTATACTACAGTGAAGGTTATTGGTCTTCTGAGACTATTTTACTAGAGCCACATTAAATCACTTTCTACATACTGTGACAACATTTAACTTTCTCTACTTACATTATTTTTCCAGCTTTCAATAAGTTTTTGGATATGCTACTAACATTTGCCCATTTTTTTTTCTGCTCATTTCAGATTAAAGCTCCATTTGGCTTGAGCATTTTGGCAGCTTTCAGAGGGTGAGACCATTCATCCTGGTTTGATCCTCATTTCAAATCCATATTTTGTCTTTCTTCCTGTGAAATGTATGTCTTTTTCTGGAATATGGAACTTTTCTTCCTTTCCTAATACTACAGTTAAAAATTTATATGATGTTTTTGCATCAGCTGATTCACATTTCAATAAATTACTAACTTCATTTTTTAGAAGCCATACAAGTTCAACCAATAACTTATGCCCCTTAAAAAGACTTGGGGAAAAAAAAATCTATTTGTTTCTATTAATCTTCAGAACCATTTTCTTTGCACACATTATCTCTAGTGGTTTTCTTAACAATTATTATTATAGTCACATTTGTACTATGATTTTTCTACTCCTCTAAACATGTTTCATGTCTCTCTCTCTCTGCTTGCTTTTCCTTAAACTTTGAAGAACACTCTGGGATCTCATTAATGTGCCCAGAAAAAACTGACACAGACTTCAATGGAAGCAGAATAAGGCCCAAAAAGTTCTTGTAAAATTCTTGATACATCAGTGTTGGGATTTTTACAAACTCTTGAAATGAATCTTGCCCATTCACTGCTATTCAGTGAGATCTTTGCCAGGGACCCAAGTAAAGGAATTATGTCACTTGTGAGTTTTCAGTATTTCTTAAAAGCAACAACAATTTTGTACATGGAAAAAAAAAACCAAACCAAGTTGTATTTTCGAAGCTAAGTAACTAAGCTAAGAAAAGACTGAAGAGAAAATGCAAAAGAAGTTCTTGAAATATGCAAGGAGAAATATGTTTGAAAGGCAGACTGTTGTCTTTCAGAATTAAAGAACTTGGTAGAAACACAGCTGATTTTCAGTCTTCCTTGTAGTATATTTAGACTACTAATGGAGGATAAGATGATAGAACATTGAAAATTTTGTGATTTCCGTGGCGAAAGACAATTAATTCATCTTCTTTACAATGTAGAAGCAAAGAACTACAGACCTTCCTGAGCAGGTAAACTACATTTTAAGTGTGACTGCAGTCCAAAGTATATTTAAGTGTATGTCCAAACTCATCACATGTGAGACAGTGTTGAGTTTTGAAGGATATGGGATATCATGTCTGTGATAGGTCTTAGCACCCTGAATCTACCTGTATGGCTCTATATTCACCCATTTGTACAGCCCAGGCATTTCTAAGTAGTTCATTTCCAGGGATGCCAGAAAATTCCATTTCTCAGAAAAAGACAGGAATCAGTCATGCTGACCCACAGTGCCTGGCTTCAAGGACTCATTGACCGCAGACAATCGTACAAAGAGGGAATGGGCTGACTGTGTAGTCACAATGCCCTCCACATCAAGGGCATCTATCCCGGGTTCAAAATATTAGGCCAGGAATCAAAACTCCTGAGAACAGGATGACCCACAGTATGACTGAAACCAGTAAAGTTCTTATCTTTACTGCTGTTTGATTTATTGACTTGAATAAAAATCACAAGAAGGAACATTAAGACAGAGTTTACATCAAAATTTTATATAATTTTTATTTCCACTATGCATACAGAATTATAACTAGTTATATATACATATATATTCAACACAAGAATACAGGGCACAAGGCTCAGGATCTCTTGGTCTAAGAGAGATATATATCCCCTCTTTTGGTTTGTTATGCCTCTTCACAGCTGTCTTGATGGTTCAGGCCAGACTGTATCTGTAATCTGTGCTAGACCATAGCCCAAAGAAGGCCTGTATTTAGAGAACTGGATTTTTTTTAAATTAATGCAGTAACAGTAGTTTAAAATAAAACCTTAATAGAAGTACAGGATACAGGAAAATTTACCAGAGCAAGTTTTACATGTAAGACATTTATTTGGAAAAAATATCATTGCATGTAGTTAGCAAACTAACTTAATAGTTCTGATTACTTTATCCTCTAAGATTTTAGGACCAGTATATATCATTATTGCACTCTTAGTCTGTATACATAGCCTACAAATAGCTTTCCTTCTCTTTCATTCCCATTTGGTTTCTCAAGTTGGAGCAAACTAGTCATTGAATTGATCTACTCTGATAACTTAGAATAAATAAGATGTTCTCTCTGCACCTGCAGAAGGAGCAGATGCTGTCAGAAGTGGTTTGGCACTTCAACAGACTGCTTCTATCTGCATAGCCAGTGACTTTTGTTAGTTCAGTAGTCTGATTTCCTTAAAGCTTTGGCAGCAAATATGTTCTACTTCATACTTTTTGTCTTTTAAATTAAATGTAATACACTCTAACAAGTTTAGGCCTGACTGTCATAGTAATTGCCTCAAAGTAAAGGCTTTTAATGTATGAAGTAAGCACAACCAGTAATTTAAATAAACAGCTCTGGATCTGTTTTGGTACATCATTGCATTTAAAACCAATGCCACATTTGGTCTGTGGTTTGTTTGAGATTCCTTAGGAATATTTTTTCAGGTAACGAGATTTGTGTGACACAGTGGATCTTTCTCTGTTGATCAAGGTCCTTCTCGTCCTTACTTGCCTTCCATGTAAAGTATTGCTTTTAATCCCTTCTCAGCAAGGTAGGCTGTCCTCACATCCTAGAGCACAGGAGGGATGAATGACAGGATGAGCAGTTGGCTCTCTCTCCTTTTCCAGAAGAGGCAGAGCTGTCTAGTCTCCAAAAATACATCTCTCCACATATCTATGTCGACTTTTTCACTTCTTTTCAAAGTTTGTCCATCTTTATCCTACAGCGTGCAGGAAGGACTTGCTAATTTTTATTCAGTGCCATGATAGTTCATCTAGATGAGCCAACACATCTGCATAGTACTGTCTTGTAACTCAAATCTTTGTACCATACTCCTTTGCTCAGAGTAGACATGATCTGCATCCTTACAACACATCACAGAAAGTACTTAGGTATCTAATCCTCATTAGTCTCACAACGATTTGTGGCTTAGGGCCTCAACTGCATGCAGACATTTCCAATCCCTGATCCTGCAGCAACAGGGTTAAGTTGTTCTTCATCAGTGAATTAACTGTGTGTAGAATTGGATACAAAATATGACTGTAATTAATTAATAGAAAAACATTATTACAGGCTTACCATAACATACTTATGCAAGGTGTCAGAAAACGGAAAATTTGTACCTACTCTTATTAATTACAATATTCAAACTAATAGATTTTTCAGGATTTTTCTCTGAGTTATTGCATAACATGGATACATTAATTACCTTGTAAATTCAGAGTATTTAACAGTCCTAATTTTTGCTCATGTTATGAAAAGAAGTGAATTAATCAAAATGGCATTATTTAAATAAGGGGAAATATTGTGCAGTACAGAAATGCTCATCACTTGTGAAATGAGATCTGTTTGAAAAGTTCTTCAAAATTTAGTTAAGTTATAAATTGCATCAAGCTTGTGGTTATTTTTCTGCTCTTTTATCTAATTATGCCTTATCTTTCAGTAAACTGCTTCTCAATACCTTTTTTATACTGAAAGAAAGCCCTCCAGGAATCAAAGAAGCTTATCTCCATCACTGTGGCTTATGCACTTATCTTCATCTTACAGAAATGTGTGATGTGCTCCCTGTCCCATTCATGCCTCTGTGAATGACAATTGGATGTTTATATTTCCAGTCCATAACTGATGGATTAAATGTATCTAAAGCTTCTGCTGTCTCTGGTATTTGAGATGTGTACATTAATACATGTGTGACTGTACTAACTGATATAAATGTTAATTACTGACACGGTCATCCACTATCCATTTATATTCTTAAGTACTGATCACATTTATCAGCTTGGTTTCCTACTATCTTTCAGTTAGAACTCTTTAAAATGCCGTAAATATGCATTTGAATATTTACACTCCACGTAATGAAGTCAATATATTCTATGCAAATTCACCCTTTTTTAGATTTTGCTTAACATATCCTTTCAAGAATGAAGTTATAATCTTGAATATGCATACTGTTGATTTACAACTGGATGATGCATGTGGTCAGCCTGACTTTGTTCTATGATATGATGTGTAAGGCCCATCTTTCAAGTAGCCATCGTGAAAAAAATTGCTCTTCCATATTGCATGAGACATTACAGAAGTTAATATATTATAAAATATTTTTTTAAACTTAATCCCATGCAGTGGATATATCTATCTAAACCTGAATTTCAGATACAACAGAAATTCCCATTGTTGCTTTGCTTTTACAAATGAAATTGTGGTCACACAAAGACAACTGAATTTCAGTTTTTAATAGAGGTTTGCTTTTATCCTGTTTTTTTTTGTTTACGATCTGAACAGAAGAATGTGAGGGAGCACGTAATG
This sequence comes from Ciconia boyciana, assembly GCF_034638445.1. NCBI lineage: Eukaryota > Metazoa > Chordata > Aves > Ciconiiformes > Ciconiidae > Ciconia > Ciconia boyciana. The sequence goes on from NC_132936.1 coordinate 48,872,971, forward strand.
GTTGCTATTACATTTGCAGTAAGATTTTCCTGCCCCAAATATTACTGCTGAGAAGCTATTAAAAAAGTAAAATTTCAAAACCACAAATAGTTAATAGTGTATTTTGTATTCCAGGTGTAATTGAGATAGCTGAATAACAATGCATACTACAATTCAGTGAGAATGTCTTTTATAAACCACATAAATAATGTAAGAACTAATATTGCAGTTTTAAAGGAGAGTAGATTTTTGACAGGCATAGGTGCTGCAGGTAGTGTGGGTATCCAGTGCATTACAAACTGTTGAAACAAAAGTTTGTTAATAAGTAATATCTTCAGAAAGACTTGTTTATTTTAAAATATCTTTTTTTTCTGCATTCTACTGCTAAGATGGTAGACTGAGGTGACTTGAAGGATTTTTCAAACAAAGTATATTCATTTGGCACAAAGAAAATTATATATATAAAGTTTTACAGTTACTTGCAGCCTGTAATAATGTTCTCTCAGAGACCTGAATGAGATAACACTCTGAGGAACAACTTATAACAAACTAGACCTTTCTTTTTACTTTCCTCTTCCCCCCTCCTGCCCCATATATCATTGCCTACAGACAAAAAATTCAAAATAGATGTCTATTAAGGAACTATTTTATCTATCTTTGGATAAAGATGCACCATGAGTGATTTAAATTGTGTGAGAAATATTTTTGGTTTCCATTTTCTGCTTGTAAAGAGCTGCAGTTCCTTGCCGTGAGTCCATAGGTAATTCTCAATGAATCATTTCACAGTATTATATTAATTTTAAATGAGAACAGCTGGGCAGTGTTAGCTTCCTTGGAAAGCTGGGAAATGTGCCCTTTTTCTCATAGTTTCTATGGGACTTGAGAGGTTTTGCCATTTGGTATTTTTGTTTTTGTTGTTGTGGGGGGTTTTTTGGGCGTGGGATTTTTTTTGTTTTAATTACTGTTGACATGCATGCCACCACTGATAATAATGCCATAATTTACATGACAGCTCCTAGCCTAGTAACATTTTGAAACAAAGTTCCCTGATGAATCTTGCCAGAATCTTTATGGTAACAATTCAGGACCACCTGGATGTGTTCCAGAGAACTCAGTGTGAACATGGTTTTTTAGGTAGAATGGTAATTGCTGCACACGTTCCTGTAATTCATTTATGTTAATTATGGGCAGAAAATATTTTACACCCTTTCTTTTAAAGTTGTGAGGTTGTTTTTTTCTGTTTGGGTTTTTTTTGACTTTTTTGTTTTGTTTTGTTTTGTTTTAGGTGGAAATAACCATGTAAACATGTTATTAGATATTTTATTATAATTTGCTGTGCAAAATGTTGGTTTTTAATCAAAACCGTAGAGGAAATTAAGTTATTCCTTTAAGGAGGATTTGTTGCTTTCTTTACACTGCAGAAATTCTCATGCATATGGAAAATATTGTAAATATATTCCTAGAATAAGATTGACTCAGTACATGAATTTCTATCAATCTGAACATATGATTAGTTAGAAAGGAATAACAGATACTGCACTTCAAGATATAGTTATGAATTATTAAAAACAACAAGATGTTGGCAATTTTATTCATACTGTCAAATAATTAAATTAATTTTTTCTTTTAATATTGGGTATTTGGTATAATTTCATGTGTTGGAGGAGGCATACAAAATACTTCAGAAATTTTAATATCTCTTAGTTTCAGATTCCTTCATCTAAGATTCTTTTGCCTTTCTTATTAAGGTCTCACATCCAGCTAGAAATATATACACATAACACTACATATCAGAAATGCTCTTTCTCTAAGACATAGTTTTGTAGGAGATTGTTGGTCAGCAGGAACAAATCGAAGTGAAGTAATTGTTGATTTAGAAAGAAAAAACCTAAGCACTGGGTATTACATACTGAAAAGGGAAATAATTTGGAATAAAGTTATAGATATCGAAAATCCAAATTCTTAATACTTAACTCAATTCATCCTGATAAGATCTAAAACTTGTGCAGCATTATTTTTAATGCTGTACCAGCTAGGACTCTTATTGCACTAAAAGTAGAGACAAAGTATACAGTTCCTGCCTCTTTCTCTTAAAAATGCTGTGTCACTGAGTTGGATGTGGTAATGTTCTGATTAAAAACCTACATAAAATGCTAATCCTGACACATCTTCAATATATCTGGTCTCTTTCCAGGTAATAAATTGTACTATTTTATATTCTCTGAGCCACTAGAGAAACCAACATAGTTAGAAATACAGTATACTATACTCTGACTTACTTTTTAGCTGGAAAACTTCCAAAGGCAGTAACTTTCCTCTATGTAATAAGAGCTCCATGCTTCATAAATTAAGGCTACGAGACCTCATTCTCTTTCTAGCCATATTCCAGACTCACACCCTCTGCATTCCTTCTCTTCCAGCTTCACAGGAAAGGGACAAATTGTATTTTCCCACTCACAAGTCTCTAGCTTCCTCTGTTTCCTCACTTGCAACCTACAACTGTATTGCCCACCCCAAATATTACAAAGCCATTACATAATTTTCCTAGAGTGATTTACAGGTGCCTTCTGTTAAAATGCTAGCCTTCAGGTAGAGATGCAGAGTGTCCTTAAATCTCCTCTGGAGGCAATATGGGTCTTTCTCAAAGACAAGAATAATTCATCATTCCCCTTAATTGTGGAAAAAACAGTCAAACCTCCAAAATGCTGATCACAGCATAGCAGTAGTAGCTCTCCATAGGACCATCAGCTGAGGTACTGGAGGAAGCTTACTGCTGCAAAGTAGCAGCTTTCTGTTGGAATAACTGTGGCAATTTGCATTTCTTGGAGCTATTTTTTTCAATTGCATATAGACTACGACAGATTTTTATATTAAATGGTTTCTGCACATCCACACAAGCTAACAGGAAATATCATTTACATGAAAGCAAAGATTTTGATTTTCACTGTAGCTTAAGTGGGAAATAGTTTTCAAGTGACATTAAACTGAGATTTCAAATTTTCTCATCTCTAGTTGTTTTAGAAGGAGTAAAAAAAAAATCTCTGGGGTTTTTTTTGGTCAGAAATAATGGAACAGAAAATGAAAAGTTCAAAATTACAAGTATCACATAGATAAGTGTGTCATCAGAATGTGAGAGGCCCAAATTGTCCAGATTTGTAGATTGGAAGTAAGTGGAGCTGGAAGATACCTCCTGAGCTTGTTTAATTCCTTCCCTCTAAACAAGGTTCTACTGTACCCTCGTCATAGGAAAACTCTCTGACAAAATTTTGTTTAAATTGTTTATAAAGCAATGACACCTCTGCGGGCTCCTTAAAATGCTTAAATAGTGTCATCATTAGCCTTTTTTTTCCCAAAATGGATCTTAAATTAATTTTCCTGTAGTTTACATTTCTTGTTCTATGGACGTGAAGAACAATTATTTCCATTTCCTTTGCATCAACTTCTTATGTATTTGGTTATTATGATTTTCCCTGAGCCGTATAGCAATGAATCTTTCCATCTTTACTCTAGATCATATTTGCTAGACTTGTAATTACTCTTGAGGCACTTTCACAGTATTCCTCATCTTTTACATCTACACTTTGATTTTCCTGGCCCAGGCAAGGGACCTGAATATGCCTTCAGACAAACACTGATATTATGACCATTCTGAGGCAGGTCTCTTTAATCTCTCTTAATATTTCTTAGTCTGAGGAAATAAATAATCATTGAAAAGACAGTTGAATATGACTCCTTAGATCTCAGGCTGAATACCTGAAAATATACACAACAGCAATTAAGAACATTTTCCTCCAAGTTTCCTAAAGACTGCTGTATCAGTGGGGAGCTTTGGGTCTGGATATATATTTGTTTTCTTTGATGATTTTCCTTTTCACTGACAAATTCCAAACAACCTTCTTTTTCATGTAGTAACTTGCATACAGTGGTCTCTGTCATGTTATTATTTAAGGCAAAAATGTAATTAAATCTGATTTCCAGGTATCGGGATTAAATGTAATGCCTAGCAAACAAAAAGATGATTAATAATAGAGATAAGATTCTTTCACTACTTTCTTGAAAAGTGGTTTTCATTAGATTTCTGGAACTATCTCTTACACAAGATATTTGAAATACAGTCCTGAAATTATTTCCTATTTTTATTTTTCAGATCTGTACCTAAGAAGAGTTTTAATACATTTAAACATCTAGCTATCATTCACATCTGCCATTCTTAGTGTTTAAGCAGGGAGGTAGAAAATAGCATTTATTATTTTTGAGTAATGATTAATCTAAAAGACTCAAAGTTCTTCAAGTCAGCAAGGAGTGCCACTTCTCTAGGTAAAGATTAATACATTGCATGATATACGATGTGCAAGAAGGTTTAATGACTGTCACTTTTTAGCAAGATGGTCAGACAGTGTATTTCCCAATTATCACCCTTGCTTCTCCCAGACAGAAAAATCTTCAGTGTCCTTTATCACCACTAGTCTTTAATAAAGGGAAACAGATACATAAATATTTTCAACATTAAATTAACTAGTATAGAATCATAGAATCATAGAATCATAGAATCATAGAATGGTTTGGGTTGGAAGGAACCTTAAAGATCATCTAGTTCCAATCCCCCTGCCATGGGCATGGACACCTTCCACTAGACCAGGTTGCTCAAAGCCCCATCCAACCTGGCCTTGAACACTTCCAGGATGGGGCATCCACAACTTCTCTGGGCAACCTGTTCCAGTGTCTCACCACCCTCATAGTGAAGAATTTCTTCCTTTTATCTAATCTAAATCTACCCTCTTTCAGTTTAAAGCCATTACGCCTTGTCCTATCACTACATGCCCTTGTGCAAAGTCCCTCTCCATCTTTCTTGTGGGGCCCCTTCAGGTACCAGAACGCTGCTATAAGGTCTCCCTGGAGCCTTCTCTTCTCCAGGCTGAACAACCCCAACTCTCTCAGCCTGTCTTCATAGCAGAGGTGCTCCAGCCCTCTGATCATCTTCATGGCCCTCCTCTGGACTCACTCCAACAAGTCCATGTCCTTCTTATGTTGGGGGCCCCAGAGCTGAACGCAGTACTCCAGGTGGGGTCTCACGAGAGCAGAGCAGAGGGTGAGAATCACCTCCCTTGACCTACTGGTCATGCTTCTTTTGAGGCAGCCCAGGATATGATTGGCTTTCTGGGCTGCAAGTGCACATTGCAGAGTCATGTTGAGCTTTGCATCAACCAACACCCCAAATGGATTGAGGGCTGCTCTCAATCCATTCTCTGCCCAGCTTGTATTTGTGTTTGGGATTGCCCCAACCCATGTGCAGGACCTTTCACTTGGCCTTGTTGAACTTCATAAGGTTCACGTGGGCCCAACCCTCAAGCCTGTCAAGGTTCCTCTGGATGGCACCCCTTCCCTCCAGTGTGTCGACTGCACCACTCAGCTTGATGCCATCAGCAAACTTGCTGAGGGTGCACTCAATCCCACTGTCCATGTCACCAACAAAGGTGTTAAACAGCACTAGTCCCAGTACTGACCCCTGAGGAATGCCACTCATCACTGGTCTCCACTTGGACACCGAGCTGTTGACTGCAACTCTTTGAGTGCGACCATCCAGCCAATTCCTTATCCACTGAGTGGTCCATCTGTCAAATCCATGTCTGTCCAATTTAGAGATAAGGATTTCATGTGGGACAGCGTCAAACGTTCTGCACAAGTCCAGGAGATGACGTCAGTTGCTCATGTGCATAAGTATTGCAATATTTCTGCTCAACTTGTTAGTTTGTTATAAATTCATATCTGGTCATATTATAAATGGAATTTATATAATCATTTTTGCATTACAGTTCTTTATTAGTAGTTTTATGGGCTTTCTGCAGTCATCAGTAGACTAGATCTTGATGACTACCTTAAGTGACAGAACACCACAGAAATATGAGCAATAACCCATCTCTGTGATTCATTTGACCTATCTTAACATGCTCTGATAATCTAGCATTTCTTGTTACTGTCTCGCACTGTCTGCTACCTGCCACTCTTTGTGTCCTTCAGAAAAAATACTAGAGAAGGAGACTCAATATCTAGCAGTGTTGCTATGGTAATTTAATAAGAAGCAAAAAAGGGGTATTAATACAGACTATATCCATACTGAAGTAAGGATATTTTACATTTAATATCTAGCCAATAAGGTCTGATTTTATCACAGTTTTTTCACTTGCAATATTTACAGTAATGACTATAAAGTTAAGTCACTTTGTGCCTTGAATAAATTAATTCTTGGAGATAGAAAACTTAATCATATTTCTAAGTATATAGGAAATTCATATCCTATATTTTCTTTCACTAAGAAGTAAATTAAAAAAAATATTTTTCAGGAGAGAATTTAAAAAGTTATATTATTATTTTCCATTATTTTTGGGTGTCTATTTTGCTTAGAATACATAGGCACTTCCAAAACCAGGCATATGAATCACATCACAGCAAGAAGAATACCTAAAAGAAAAGTATCATGGGCACAGTGAAGCAGTTGCAATACTTATATAGACTACACTCTAGAAAGTCCATTCAGTCTGAAAAACAATAGTTCCAGTTCTGTTTTTAGTATAGTTTGAGGAAAAATGATTTCCATTTTGTAAGAAAATAATTTTCTCTATTCCATTTACCTTGTCTTGCATATACACACACAAACTCATACACATGCAAACAATAGTATGCTAGTGAATACATTCAAAATTATATTGTAAGAACCAAAGATTTAATATAGGGAGTATGTTATCCTCTATAGAGCTTTCAGGGTTTAATTTATAGAAGAAACATTTTTTAAAAAATTATATGGTATATAGATCTTGTCAGATATTGGTAATTCAGTGTGTATTTGTCTCAAGGATAGAGATGAAGTAAAGAAATGCAGAAAGTTGGCGAGGGGTTGTTCCAAAAAGACAGCTCTGATGAGTTAATGTAGCTTTAAAAAATATGGGGTTTTTTTTCCTCCTTTCTTCTAGAACTCACAAATTAAGTATTTTCATTGGGAGGCCTTTGAAGTAAAAATTACGTTTAGGAAAAAGACAGAAGAATGTAAGTTTTTCTCAAAATGTAGGACAATTCAGTAAGTTGATTACCTTTGTTTGCTTGCATGTTTGCAGTCAGCCTGCCATACCTTTCTGACATAGTAAAACATTTCTAAATAATCCAGGAAGTCCAAGCAAGTAGGGAATTACTAAAAGATAGTATATACTAACTGTGTCTGTTATTTCACCCCATTTGGTGCTTTACTTTTTAATTTTAAAATTTAGAATTTTCCTGCTTTGCTTCATCTGAATAATTGGCAATTATCAAGTTACTAACCAGTCAATTAAAATGACCAACCATCCCTAAAATAACCTCTTCATACTGTGAAGAATCTTCAGATCCTTCAAGGTCCCTGACCCAGCAGTTTCTGTCAGGGATATTTGATTTCCCAGCTGAGCAAGCTGCATACTTTTCTCTGATTCTAAGGAAAGGATAAAATCTCTGCTGCTCTTTCATTGGCTCGTTTTGCATTCACAGCACAGTTAGTCTGTATGGTCACAATTGTGGCTCTCCAGAACTATGATGCAATGCATAAACACACGTACTAGTTAGGGAGAAAGGACATCCATCACCACCTAAACATTTCATGAAATCTATTTGTGATTGCCCTATTCCTATGGGATCTCCAGGAACAGCTAGGTAAAGGGATCAGTACGTTGCACTGGAGGCCAAAATTTGGACACCCTTCTTTATGCTCTGGATGACTAGTATAAAAATTGAGCCACGAAATTCCTACAGTCAATGGTAAGAATAATGGCACCTCCATGAAGTTAATCACCACTTCTTAAAACGAGCATTTAAAACAATGAGGTTGGTTGTCCTGAGGGAGATTAACATGGATTTAGAACATTATTTTTTGGAATTCTGAAGCTTGGCAAGATGAATGTCTTCTTAACTGTAATAATACCAGTAACATAGCAGTTTACCAAATAAAATAATTCAGTACAATAATGACAGAATAGTTTTAAATCCCTAATTATTTTTAATAATGTGGTAATTTTCAGTGGTTTTTTCACATGTTATTTTATATTCTACTGTGGGTTTAGTTCTGGATTTTCTTTTGCTGTTTTTTAAGGGCAAAGAATCATTCCTCCTATCTGAAGGCCCATTATTATTCCTTAGGTCAGTCCCTAAGATGTACTAGTTGGATATATTCTTACAAAATCCTTTGTCATTTAAACTACAAAATATGGAGCAAATCAGTAAAGCACTGTTTTAGATAATTCATAGAAATTTTTTGAAAGCAGTTCCTGGTAGAAGCATATATTTATGGATTGTTCTTAAAAAGTTAAAAGTTTATGAATAGTCTAATACCAAAAAAGGTGGCTATTTATTTATTTATTTTAGGCTATTTCTTGCTCCTACATGCAGAACCATTGTACCAGAAGGTATTAGATCATTTGTTTTTTGCTGATCATTGTCAGTCAACAACTTCAAGTTGATTCACATTTATTTGTACAGTTTGCTTTTACTTTTCTATGGTAGTGTCGGCATCCAAAATTATAATTACAGGTCTTGCCAATTTGCAGAATATGCTCTTAGTTTATCCTCCAATAACACTAGATTAGGACTTTAATATTCAGAAACTGTAAATTATACGTCTTCCAGTGTTCCTTGAGAGAGTACTCAGAGTCATCTTATTCATCAGACAGCTCTGAAAATTTGTGATATTTATACTTAAAATTTCTACTGATGAAATACATGTACTGTAAACTGCCCAAAATTCACCAATGTCATATTAATTATAGCAGTAAGAACCGATGTAAAACCAAAATTGGCATAAAATTTTATTTTTAGTAATGATCTTGAAAAAACATCTCATGAAGAAATATCCCATGCAAAATTATCATTATCCTGTATAAATAAACCAGGCTGTCTCAAACCTATCTATCTGCCTTATATGAAGCCTTTGCCACCCTGGCTAATAAAAAAATCACTGTAAGACTGAAGAATATGGCCAGCACAAGATTGAAAGCAATTTTTAAATTCAGCTATCTTATGCAAAAGATAATGATTCCAACCTAGGCGTTACCAGATGTCAAATACATATGCTGGACATCTCTGAATCATTTTGTGTCTTAGTTCCCTCCAGTGTTCTTGGACTTCAAAAAAGAATAATAGAAAAATTACATAAAGTAGCTGCTAGACCTAACATTTCCAATTCTTAAATGCCTTAACATGAATTATTGCAATAAACTGGTAGTTTTCTGCAAAATTGTACAACTATATTGATTTGGAGATCACTAAAGTTTAGCTTACTGCTTTAGACTTTTTAATTAATTTCCTCTGCAAGCAATCTATTTTCTAACAATGGACAGGGAAAAAAACAGTGGGTAAATATTTCCTTTTTTTGGAAACATTAGTCAGAATTTCCATTTTTTTTACTTCTCTTGTTTTCTTGTACGTTATTTTATAAAATCAATTAATCTCTGTAAAAATTGAAGCCCTCTTCCTTAAAGACCATGTGGAGACATCATATCTCAGAAGAAACACTCTGAAAAACATTGCTGTAGAGGTATGATAAACTCATAGCAAGTGTATTCCTCTCTTAGATGTAGCTTACACCTTGACCTATTTTCTTTACTTAACCCATGACAACCACTAGTAGTAAAAATATTTTTAAAATTGGGAGGAGTCTTGAACACAGACACACACTTTAACTTTGTAAATGAAAAATGATAAGTTTTATTCTGTGTTCATTAGCTTACTCCTGGACTGTTGCAGGGAGGAACACTTTTCAAGGAATACAGCAAAGAGAACTTTGGCTTAAGATCATACACATGCTTCTTTTCTTTCTCAATATGAAATAAAAATGTTCTAGACTGAAATAAGATTTTTCTTACAAAAAGGTGCAGTTGTACAAAATTTGCACTGTATTCCTTTAAAAAAAGTAAATTTCCTATTTATTTGAACAAATTATACTTATTTTAATGACTTCTAATTTTTTAATAATATTTATAGCTCAAGCATGTTTTAAAAAATCTTTGAGTTTTGCTGCTAGTGTTGTCATAAACACAGCTTTCATTGCAAATACATGTAGTTTGGATTGCAAGTAAAGCTAGAAAGTTAATTATATTTCCCACATATAAAACCCCAGCAACAAAAAAAATTATCACACATAGCCACTGACTTCCCAGATAAAATTGGGTTCATCTCCAGGAAAAAAGCATTCACCCTACACATATGTATGTGCTTAATCTGATGTAAAGGGATGAAATTTTTTGATCCATCAGAGAAAACAGAACATCAGCTAACTAGGAACTGGCCTGGTAGAAATCCTTTTACCTGAAAATCTTTTATTATTCAACAGGCTTAGAAAATTACAAAAATCAACAAACATCAGCATTAAGAGATTATATCTTTCATCACCAAAAATATAATCTCCTTTGCTAGAAAGCAGCGATTTAGGACTCGCTTTATCCTGAGTTCTCACCTCTGTATTTTCCTTTTCCTCTTCCTCTATTCCTAATTAATTTATTCCACACCACCAACCAGTCTCTCATGCTCCTCAAGGGTCTTGTCTACATTTCCACTTTGGTCAATAGTATAATTCAAGCAAGTGTGAAGGTCAGGTACTGGGAAGCCAATGGGCACACTAGCACATTTCAGGAGGGAGGGCTCCTTTAGACTCCCTCTGGTCTGGTTCTGTGGTCTGACTGCCCATCTTCTGTTGGAGCACTTTATGTGTGTGCTCCTGGAGCACATCTCCTCATTCAGCTACACACATACAGACACACATGCACATATATATATATATATTTATGAATGTAAGAGGTACTGTTAAGTAGCCTTTACACTCACCTTTTGTCTTTGCAAATACTGCTCCCTTTTTCAATGTTCAATTCCCTATTCACTTCATTTTTGATGCTGCAGTTTCTTTTAGCGACAGTTAAATATATTTTTTCTATCTATATATTTATATAATCTAACAAAGGTTACATGTTCTGGGGTTCCCCAGAATGACAAGATAATGTCAATCTCCTTGCTCTTTATACAGGCTAAGATAGGAAAAAGTATTTTTTTCCTGAAATAAAAGCTGAATGTTCCTGAAAATTCTTCCACCAAACACTTTCCACAACAGCTACATTAATAATGCTGAAAATTCAAAGGTAGGTAAATCTGACTGAATAAGCCTTGGAGTAAAGCAAAGAAATATTATATTCTATCTATAACTCTCCAGACTGATCCAGGTACATTCAGGAAGAATGTGGCATCTATGAAGTGCTCATTGCATTTCATAGCTCTGTGAGCATTGGAAGGCTTGTTTACAGATTGGAAGCCTTCTTTACAGGTAGATCACATACGTGCCACCAGTCTGTTGGTATCAGCAATCCACCCCCTTCTGAAAAGAGTAAACTTGACCTCAGGAGGAATATGTCATAGCACAACTAACATTTGAATGTGAGTGTACAACAGTTCCAGGGATAAAAATCCTGAGAAAGATTTGCTCTCTAGAAAACTTCAGAAGCTTCACTGGATCCTGAAAATGAATAAACAGAAGATAAAGTTCTAACTTACAGCAGTGTTTACTCAGTAATATTTTTAGCAAAAAGTTACTGTATCTGCCAAGCTTGCTTGTCCAGTGACACTTATTTTGTAAGTGTGTTAATATCCAGCATATAACAATTATGTCTTATTGGATTTTCTCTCAATATAGAGCCTTCACTGAAACAAGTTTCTTCTCCTTCTTCTTTATTTGCTACTACTGAATTATTTATTTTTCAATATCTATTCAGCTATAAGGAAAACAAATGATTCCATGGGTTTTTTTGTAGCAACAAGAGCTGGTTTGGGGCTTAAGTTTCTAACATTCCCATCTTAAAAAGAACCTCTTCCTTCTTGGTAACATTCATGGACATGGTTTGTTCCTTGGAATTTTCAGTTATTATCTTTGCAGGTTGACTACTTTTATGGGGATTGTGCTAGGGCAGTAGCACACTGTCAAACCTTTAAAATTTGTCACTGTGTCCTTCAGTTGTTTTAACTTCAAGAGCTATATTCTGCTTCAAAATTTGCAAGTGTGAAAACATTCAAAGAAATGTCTGCACAAGTTTGCATGAGTGAAAAATGTAACCTCATCTGTCTCTTAGATGTACGATGCTATGATCAAAACTTTAATCATGACTGATCCCTAGTCAAGGCAGACTGAACGTGACTCAGACCTGTCTGGTTATGTCTTTGTGGTCTTTGATCTCTTCATTTCAGCTAGAGCAGACACTGAATTGTCCTTTGAAAGCAGTTTGGTTTCCAGCTACCCTTTTATTTATTTATTTATTTATTTATTTATCCTTTTATTATTTATTTATTTGATCACTTGTCATAATCTAGAGCATAAATATTCACAGAATTAGCAAAAATTAAACCAATTTAAAGAAATTCAAAAAGTAAATTTACAAAGACTTAAATGGTTTATTCATATCTAGATATTCTACACCTACCACTTTCTCAATCCACTAAAATGCTGTAAAAAACCTAGAAAAATCACTGTTTTTTTCACACTACTGCTATTGAGTTATATTTTTCACTATTTTCACCACAATAACATTTCCAGAGTGTACAATCACCTGCTACTTAAACAATAACATTTTAGTTGATTTTTTTATACTTTTTTCTTAACAGGTAATCTATTTTATACTTTTCAGTTCATATTATAAAAGGAATACTTTTTTGCTACTGACACATCTATGTGTATTGAGGATTTTCAAGTATGCCATTACCTGTTTTTCATCATCTGCCATAAAACAAGTTTAATTTCTACAGTTTCAGAAAGAACTGAATGATCACTTACTATAAAAAAAATCTGGTTCAAACATTACTTTCAGGTTTGATTCCTGAATACCTTTAATCATAATGTTTCTATGCTTTTCCTCGGAAAAAGGTCAAACTGACTGCTTCGACAGTCCCAAACATTACACAGTTATGTTTCTATTCTGTGTGACAGACATTACTTCTCAGGTTTGAGTGGAGCTGTCATGCCTTATAATTCTAATCTTTGTTAAATATTTTATACTTCTGCTTTTGCAAAATTATTGTTTCAGCAGCCATGTACTTATATACTCATATTTCTTTGAAGGTTTCTGTTGTGGTTTAGCCCCACAGCAATTAAGTACTTAATTCAGCAATTAAGTACCACACAGCCACTCACTCATCCTCCCGCCCCCCTGGTGGGATGGGGGAGAGAATCGGAAGAGCAAAAGTAAGAAAACTTATGGGTTGAGATAAGAACAGTTTAATAATTAGAAATAATAATAATAATAATAATAATAATAATAATAATAATAGTAATGAGAAAGAAACCAACAAGGGAGCGAGAGAGGTACAAAACCCAGGGAAAAAAAAAAGTGATACAACCACTCACCACCCACTAACCAATGCCCAGCCAGTCCCCGAGCAGTGATTGTTGTCCCCCGGCCAACTGCCCCAGTTTATATACTAAGCATGACATCATATGGTATGGAATAGCCCTTTGGCTGGTTTGGATCAACTGCCCTGGCTGTGCCCCCTTCCAGTTTCTTGTGAACCTGGCAGAGCATGGGAAGCTGAACAGTCCTTGACTAGTGTAAACATTACTTAACAACAACTAAAAACATCAGTGTGTTATCAACATTATTCTCATACTAAAATCCAAAACACAGCACTATACCAGCTACTAGGAAGAAAATTAACTCTATCCCAGCCGAAACCACGACAGTTTCTGAAAAGCCTGTCAGGAAAAAACTGTATTGCATTGTTGCCCACCTCCAAAGTCAGAATACTGTTCTGTTTTTATTTTGCCAAAATGTGTCTCTTCATGTCAATACATTTGTTCCTGTCATAACTTCCCATCCAATTTCATGATACAAGCAACGATGAATTTGGGGTCTAAGGCAGAATTTTTCTATTGTCTGTCTGTGGAGAGTTTCCACTGTAGTCAGGTCTTCACTGTACTTCTGTTATTCATGACGTTCTGAAGATTGTTTAATTTTTTTAATTTCAGGAGTTAAACACTTAGGCTATATAAGAGGCCTCAGTGAGACAGCATTATGAATCATAGTAGTGTTATGACAAAGGACTACTCAAGGTTATTTCGTATCTTGTTCACAGAAAAGAGGATGAGAATAGTATCTATTCTTATATGGGCAATAAGGTCTGATTCATACACAATCCCCTCAGAATAATTTATAATAAGAATTCTTATTCCACATAAATCTCTTCTTACGTACTCCAAACCTGTTTCTATTCATCTGGCTGGTCAATATGTTCTGCTACACCATCTGGGAACTTGTCATTTCAGATCACGACTTGTTTTTTAAATGTTGCATACACAGATTACAAATAGCATCATATAATGCCTTAAATTATTGCTAACATATTCTAGTCCTCTAACATAGATGTTAAGATAGTGATTTGCAGTTCCTGGTGTTTTTTTAAATTGTTTCTCACACCATTTTACTCTTACTGTATGTTACAGAAATGTGCTTGCGAGAATTCAGTCATTACTCACTGACACTTTCTACATGGCCATACTAGAAACTGTTTCTTTCTAGTTTCTAGTTTAATTTCTAGAAAATGCTCTTTTTTAAGAGCATTGCTGTGTATTTTTATAATTCAGAAATTGAGTTATTTTTTTAATGCCATGTTCTAAAAAAAAGATGGAGAGTAACCTTAAAATACTATGTTTTTACACTCCATGAGAATTTTATCAGAATAAACTTTATAACCAACTTTACTTATAAGCAACTTTGGTGAAAAACCAAAATCTTTAAGCTCTTAGAATTATTATGACCAGTAAAAACTGCAAATCATAGGCTTCATTTTTCCTTAATGTGTATTTGGTATGTGACATCAGTGATAATGAAATATCACCAATGAAGATATTTTTCCTGATTTACAGTATTATAAAGTTCAGGGTATATGGAGCCATTCTCAATTAATGCTGAATCAATTACCTATTAGAATACTATGCTTTGTGTATTTTCGTCTCTATCTTTTCAACAGTTTTGAAAGATTGGAGAGCTATGAGCCAGCAAGGCTGCAGAAGTTTAATTTTCCTCTTTATCTTGCTAACCAAAAAATAAATATATCAATCTGTCCGTCAAAATATATATGGAGGATTGAAAACTGATGAAAATAAGCAATGTAGAGTTCATACCACATAATTCTTGCTCTTTGACAGATCAGGTTTCTCTGTTTGATGGTCAACAATAATGCTGTGAAGAGTGTGATCAGTAAGGTTTGCAGTAAATAGATTTTGAAGAAGCTGTGAAAAGTATAAACACAAAAGAGTTCTCAAAAGAAAAATTAGCTGCCAAAATTAAAGTGGACACATTATTCAGTACTGAAAGCTGATTCTGTTTTGCTTTGCTTCGTTTTTCAGTTTAGCTACTTGTTTAAAGTTTAACATGTTGACTAACTTAGAATGGAAGAGAAAATGTGTATCTAAGATAAGCAAGGCTAAAAGGCTGTTTCAGTATCATATGCTAGTGTTGAATTCTGAGAAAAGCAAATAGGCTTTGTTGGTAGCAATATTAAAACCACATAGTTTCCTTGTTTAGATACCAAGTAACTTTGAATCTATGCTTGGGGCTGGATGCGCTCATAACATCTAAAGTGCAACAACTGATTAAGCTTTTCCTGCATTTCGGGCATCTGTAATGATGCTCTACTATGCAGAATTTCTGGTGTTCAATGAGGTTTGACATAATGCTTAGCCTTTATTTCTGTGGATATGGTAAAAAAGGTCACTCTAGTCTACTTAGGCAACATTTTCATGATATCGTAAAATATAACACATTTTCATATTTCTATCTTTCTGTCGTATTTGATCAAAATTCACCATGTTCAAAATGTATTAGAAGAAATAAAGTATAAGTTTATTTTCTTATAAAAACACCTGAAAATAAAAGCAGTAACAAATGAAGACAAACAGGGGACAGGAAGAATGGGAAAAGAGAGAGATATTTTATTGCAACCATGTGGCATAATAATGAGGAAACATGGACTGATTGGTTAAGTGACCCTTCATCTGCTAAAATTTAAAGAAAGATTTTTCATCATTTCATTAGTTACTTTTTTCTGGATATTTTGGAGCCTTCAACACATAAGGACGAATATGCTTTGAATTAAATTATGAGCTTGTGTTTGGATGCAATACAGTATTTTAAATGCAGCCTTATTTTGCAAAATACAATTACTACCCCATAAAATATTTAAAATATTTTTAAAACACTTCCTGGTGTGGGAAAAACCCAACCAACAAAAAAAACCCCAAACCCCACAAACATTGGAAGTGTACACCATTTCCCAGGAAAGGTTATGCGTCAATCATATATTACTATTCTTTATTGTAGCTCATGAGCATTTATATTCTGCTATGATTTAAAACATATGAATTATGGCTTATCATTAAATATAAAACAAAATAACTTTTCTTTCTGCCAATATCAGTTGGTGTAAGTAATTTATAGCTAAGGTGGCAACCAGTGTGAAATCAAAACAATGTTTTAGAAACAAAGTCATCTTAAGGGAAGGAAAATATTTTATTCTGTCAAGCTGTAATTTCAGGATTTTTTTCATCAAGACTGACATATTATCATGAGTGCTTCAGTACCAATGTATCGGAACTTTTTTGCATGACTCCTTTTTACAATTCATAGCAGAATATAGCAAAAGAATCTTGGTAGTATTTTGGGACAATTTTTTGGCTTCTTCTCTTGCTATTATCACTTTATACTGTTAGATTATTTTTTACTTAGCACTGCAAGTTTCTTTGTCAAATTTAGGTATTTCTTTCTCAAACTTAGCCATTTCTTATCTGTATTTGAAATACTTAGGTTTTCACAGAATCTCACAGAATCACATAATCACAGAATGGTTGAGGTTGGAAGGGACCTCTGGAGATCATCTGGTCCAACCCCCTCAATCATGCAGGGCCACCTAAAGCCAGTCGCCCAGGAACATATCCAGGCAGCTTTTGAATAACTCCAAGGGTGGAGACTCCATAACCTCCCTGGGCAACCTGTGCCTGTGCTGTCACTCTCACAGTAATAAAATGTTTCCTGATATTTAGACAGAACCTCCTGTGGTTCAGTTTGTGCCTGTTGCCTCTTGTACTGTCCCTGAGCACCACTGAAAAGAGCCTGGCCCCATCGTCTTTGCACCCTCCCTTCAGGTATTTATATACATCGATGAGATCCCCCCTGAGCCTTCTGTTCTTTAGGCTAAACAGTCCCAGATCAAGGTGATATCTCGTTTTCACACTGGGCTACATGAAGACTTCTGATAGTAGATCTTCAAGACCCAAACTGTAGTCTGCCTGTGATCAGCTGGCTGTAGTGATTACATCTTTAATATCATCAGCTTTATTAACTTTTCACAAGCAATACAAATAAACTTAAATTCATATGCAAGTGTCACTATACATAATTTTGGTCCAAGACAAGGAGATTTTTTCATCACCTTTTAACAAAATGAGCCAATGCCTCTGCAATTTCATGTACTAAGCGGTACTTGCATATAAAAGTTGCTAAAATCAATAAATACAAAGTAATGTAATTCTACATCTATTAGAAACAAATTGAGATCTGATAAGAGCTTTGCATTTAAGAGGATGTAAAGGTAGCTGCTTTGTGCAGCTGATATTGTTGTTTTTTCTTTCTTTTAATTCTTATAAGTAGAAAAAAATAATTCCAGAAAAAAAAAGAAACATTAACTGCAAAATGGAAATTTAAAATTACTGCTTTTACGAAAGAAGTAAAGGATGCAATGCTTCCTTTTTACTCCTCTTTGGGGATGTAAGAAATGTAGTGAGTAAGAAAATTAGTCTTTTTGATGAAACCTGAATACACGTCTTACCTTCCAGAAGAGTGTTCTCACTGTGGTATGTTTGTAGGTAAAAACAATGCATTTTCATCAGACATATTGATATGCATGGATAAATAGGCAGACTTCAGATATGCAGTAGAAGCATCAGATTCCGAAACAGGTAGAACAAATACTGTACCTTATCACCTTTTTCTCTCTTTCCCCCTACTGACACCTACTCTAGTTCTCAGCATCAGCTGTGTTTCCTTTCAGAGATGGCCTCCTGCATAACTAAACATGCTCTAAACAATTTTTTGAGACTTATAAAGCTTTGAAATCTGCTGCCTCTATTTCAGACATGAAGAACTGTTTGGGTGTCTGAAAGTGTGGCTAATATTCTCATATACACCAGCTGGTGAAAACCTGTATCTCTAGCTACAAATCCTGTACTGTCAAAATTTTTAGACCATGAAAACCACACCAAAGCACTAGCATTGTTGCACACTGAAAATCATTCCCTGCCACCTACACAACCCCAAAAATCTCATGTTGGTGTTGTAACTCTTTACATGAAGTAATGAGCTTTTCACTGAGGCAACAAGAAGTGGTTTCACATATAAAATGTAACTCTGAAGAATTTTGCCCCCCACATGATGTTTCACCTTTTCCCCATTTTACCCTTCCCTATTCCTAACTTCAAGGAAATAGAAATCTATTTTAAGGTTGCTGCTACTAAAAGGGGGTGAGGGTGCATGGGGAAGTAGATAATTTTTTGTAGGTCTACGTACTGGTTTTGGCTGGGATAAAGTTAATTTTCTTCATAGTAGCTCATATGGTGCTGTGTTTTGGATTTGTGATAAAAAGAGTGTTGATAATGCACTGATGTTTTAGTTATTGCTGAACAGTGCTTGGAAAACATTAAGGCCTTTTCAGCTTCTCACACCACCCCACCAGTGAGTTCGCTGGGGTGCACAAGATGTTGGGAGGGGAAATAGCTGGGACAGCTGACCCCAGCTGACCAAAGGGATGTCCCAGACCATATGACATTGTGCTCAGCCATAAAAGCTGGGGGAAGAGGGGGGAAGGGGGAAAATGTTCAGAGTTACGGCATTTGTCTTCCCAAGTAACCATTACATGTGATGGAGCCCTGCTTTCCTGGAGATGGCTGAACACCTGCCTGCCAATGGGAAATAGTGAATGAATTCCTTGCTTTGCTTTGCTTGTGTGCTCAGCTATTGCTTTACCTATTAGACTGTCTTTATGTCAACCCACGAGTTTTCTCACTTTTTTTCTTCCAATTCTTTCCCCCATCCCCCTGTGGGGAAATGAGTGAGCAGCTGTGTGGGGCCGAGCTGCCTACCATGATTAAAGCAGGCTATTGAAACTACAGAGATAGCAAAAAGGAATCTTAGTAGGTGGCCTAAAAACTCAAGGAAAATTTGTACTTTCTGAGCTTCAAGTGAGTAGTGAAGTCAAAACACCTGTTTCAGCCTCGTTGGACACTCAACTCAAATTACAGCAAATTTTTTATCTTCAAGTACTCTGAAAAGATTTTGACCTTTGGTATTGTGCAAGATAGTACATTACCCACTGCAATTCCAAGTTTAAAATTGCCTTTAATATTTACCATCTTCACAGCATAAAAAGTAAGGGGTTTTATATGATATTATATAAATGATTACATTTCTATTGTACACATCTTTGGGAAATGGTGTTTAAACAAAGATATTGGATGGATTAATAAATCCTCATGTGTTTGAAATAAAAATGGTTGGGTTGTTAGCCAATATACCAGAGTTTATAAAACAGCTGAAATTAATGGCAAAAAAGACCTACATAGTCACCTAGCACAGTCTGTTCTCTAACTGAGATGAGCCCTGTATAGCCTCATTTCAGTGAGGGTCAAATGATGGTCATGGTATTTCTCTTGGGTGGCTTTTTCACAATCTAATAAATTTAATCATTCAGAATCTGTGTATGAATATTTCACGTATAAGGTTTGTGTTTTGTTTTTTTTTTTCCCCATGCCTTATCATACATCTAGTTAAAAATTACCATACTTTTGGTTGGAATACTGACTTAATATTTAGTTTAGATAATTTTTAATGGTACACTTTGTCGCTTCTAAACATATATTTTTTTAACATGTCAGCCAAAAAGAAAAAAAGCTTTTTTTTTCTATTTTTGTGCAGGACAGAATCTTATTTTCAAATGTAAGACTTCTCCCAACATGGAATAACTTTGATCATCTAAGAAAAAGACTCTTTGGCTACTGTTCATCCCTTAGTTTGGCTTCAACAGAAGCTGAAGCACTCACAGGCTGATTTGTAACTTTTTTCCATGCCTTGAGGCACAGCTAAACACCTATTAGTTTTGATGTTTATTTTTTCTTTTAAATTTTCACAGACATTCTTTCCTGAACCTATTAACACCTGAAGGTGTCTTATTACCTTTGAAAAGTGCTTTTCAATTTACAAAGTAGCTTTGGTGACCTTATCACAAGTATTAATTCTCACTGTTTTCCTAAGGTCATTCTCTTTAATGACATTTATAAAAAACATTATTCAAATTAATTTGAGAGAGAAATGTATAAAGATTTTCAAAGTGTATCTTTAAAATAATATATTTTAAGTTGAGCCTTTCACAAAGTTCAAAGTGTTATGTCCCTTATAAGAAATGCATTAGTGAAATTAGATTATTTGGTTTCTTTATCCAAAATGCAAGGAAAAAAAGCAACCAAATCAACAGAACTGATAGATGGAAAAAAATGACATGATAACATTAAAAAAAATTGAATTTTCTGCTCTTAAAAAGTGATTTAGCCAAATGTAATACTGTGTCCTGTGCATTTTGGTCCATTTTTTCTGCTTTCAAATATTAACAAGGTTTATGTTAGTAAGCCTTATGGACCTTTGTTTTTCATGTCATAGTATTTTGATCTTACTGCCTACAGTATCATGTCATATTTTTTTTAATCAGCATATCACTGGGGAGGAAAAGACAGAAGGATAATATAATGCTGCTAAAATCTGATAATGCCATATGATTTAGGAATGTATTCATAAGCCTCAGTCTGTCTGTTCCCCACCCCTCTCTCTGCAGAGGAACAGACTTGGAAGTTCAAGAACAGTTTAGCTATTCGGCTAGCTGAGATTATAACTCTTGAAATTTTGATTCTGGGGTTTGATCAAATTTTTTGTCAAATGTAGACTGTAAAGTGCAACCAACAAATTCCATTTCCTGGGAACTAGATCAGAAATTTTAAATAAATATGAAGGATCATATTTCCCTGAAATATAATACTTATTCTAGTTTTATGTATCTAGAACTACTTTTAATTTTCTTTTAGTATACTGGTCTTCTATTACACTATGGGTAGAATTGAAAATTGAGACAGAGAGGTCTCACCTTTGAAATCCAGAATTCCATCTGATATGGCATTTAGAAAGAAAAATGTAACAACACCTATTACATTCATTACTAGTTCAGATATACTGAAACTTCCTCCTTTGTTTTGTTATGCTCTTTCCTACCTTGTAAAGATACACTTTGTTTTAAATTCATGAGTGCAAAATTTTAAAATTACAACCAAAGCTGGTAACCATTCCATGAAATCTCAAAGTACCTGTTATAGAAGACTATCAAAGCATTTCATACAAATTAACAGAAAAAAAATGGAAGATTAGTGGTCAGTTGTTCTGATTTTGAGAAAACTTAACCAAGATGCATTTTATATTTCTGGTTTTGAACTTTTTATTACTATAGTCAAATGAAGAGACAGTTTAGATTAAAATTTGGAATTATTTTAAAATTAAATTTAAGAATAAATATGTTTTAATCAAAATCTAACTTATAGACTCAGTGATTCTCCAGTAAAGATTAAACTGGAGACTAATAGTGCTCTTACTCTAGTTTTTTCAAGAAATTGGCTCCAATGATGTGTTGGTTCCCCTCATCAAAGTTATTTGTGGGTACCATGAATGAGAGAAAGCAAATCATAGGATTATTGTTAGACTTTGTGGCCACCGTCCAAAACCAGAATTTAACATGCATTTCTCTTCCCTTTTCTACTTATAGTTCTATATGGTCTTATAAGATGATTCTTTGTTCTGCAGGTTTTAATTCTGCTTCTGTACAACATGCAGAGATACACACCAGGTTAAATCCAAATATACCTCAGGTTAAAGCCAAATCTGCTGAGATCCAGAAACTCCAGTCCCCAAGGGTCTACTCCAAAAATCTTGCTTTGAGAAAAAGAATTTGGTCAGGAAGCCATGTTATCAAAAAGATTGTATGAACTCTGAAGAGGTAAATATTACTCAGGTGATTCTGTTACAGACAGCAGGAATGCTAAACTTTATTGGGATAGGCAGTGCCCAAGAGGGACCCTGGTTGTATCTTGGTAATTAAAAATTTCACATAATAGCAGGAAATTCAGTACTCTAGCCTTTACTCAGGGCTGTTTATGTGTTTTACATGATACATCATTGAATAAAAGCTGAATTAATTCTGTAAGTAGGAAACTGTGTTTACAATACACTACTAAAGACATCAGACTAGAACAGAGAAATGTACGACTGAGATAACATGACCATGCTGTTTGCTAGGAGCATAACCCATAACATCTTGATTACACTTGTGCAGTTCTATATACATTATTGAAATAACTTCATCATAGCTGTTTCAGAGAAGTTTCTGTAATATCAGATGTCTTTTGTCTCTTACTGTTTTTCATTTATTTTCCCATGTGGAGAAGCTATATGTGTAGTTCAGTGTTCTGATGTTGGTGGGTTTGTTTTTCTTTCCTTTTTAACACAGTATTAAGAGCTTCATGGAAGTAAATGCAAAGTGCAGCATGTGTTCAAAAAGAAGGAATTTTGCCAAGACTACTAGTTCATATAAGAAATGGATCAGTCACTGCAAAGACTTATCTTTCCACTTTCAAAAATGATTTTTTCTTTCTAGTGACTTATCTGGACTAATCCGTTTCTTACTTGAAGACCTTGTTCTGCCCCAAACGACAAATGTTACTTCCCTCTTTCTAAAGTGATTTAGTAGAGTTTGCAGATAGCTTTCTTTTGGACAGCTTTGGATCATCAGTGGTGAAGATGTAGGACTAGGCTAAATCCTGTCTGAAGTAGAAAACCTTGAAATGTCTGTATTGTACATGCAAGATTACAGCACCCTACAGCTTCCAGTCTACTGATCTGCTCTGACTGTGCTACATTAGTTGGTAAAGTAGGCATAGCCTACAATTCCAGATAACCTATTACCTATTAACAGACTACAAAAACTATTGTATCCATTCCTACTTTGTGTAACTTACAAAGAAATGGAATACCAAATTAATCACTTTAGCTGTAATTTTAAAATGAAGGTGTATTGCTGTATATCCTTAAACTACTTAAATTATTCTGCCTTTTGTTCTTACACTAATTTCATTTTTAAAGGAATGAATTACTTTAAAGTCAAAATAAGAAATGTTAGTAATTTCTTTGTCATATATAAAATTGGTCTTTGAGATAATTAAACTTCTCACTCCCAGATGCAACATGACCTTAAGCACTCCGTTCAGTTTCCCACTTAAAAGAGTCTAAACACATGCAAAACAACATAAGGTCCTGCCTACCCATGGCTACTTCTCCCGAGGGACACAGCTTCCTCATGAGTACTGTGTCATATGCGGATATGTAGCCCACAAAGTATGGAGTTGCCATTTGCTTGAAACAGGCTACAGGCCTTGCGTTAAGCTATCACCAAAGGCCTCATAACTTGTTAGACTTGGCCTGTCTGGAGATTTGTTTTGGATTGTAATGGCAATAATTGAACAGCCAGAGGACTATTACCTACTTTGGTTTAACTTGCTTAGCTTTGTGCAATTGTGTGTTATAACACTTGTCGGTTGGTGGTTTTTTGGTAGTTTAATAAAGGCTATAGCAAGTAGCTATGCAATGTAGAATGAATTATCTATGACCCGATAATAAAAATGCAGTGCAAGGGAATAAAGGCATGGGATGACATGCCTTGATGAGGCCTTGAAAGTACAAGCAGATAATACTGGAGGCCAGCAGTCAGTCACTGGTCATATAAACAACGCAGCCTTGGGATCCAGGTAAAAACAGTTTTAAGGGTAACAAAAAGAAACAAGATCAAGTAGCCAAGATAGATAAATCACATAATCTGCAGTAAATTTGCCTAAAAATGTGAAATTGCAGATCAATAAAGACCTGGGTCTAGATTATAGCAAACACATAAAAATTACTCCAGCAGATGCCAAAGCAAGGAGGAAGAAACCATCTATGTCAACGTCATACTGCTCCCAGTGAAGGACTCCTGCTGCTGCTGATTCGCCATGTATCCCCTAGTCAGGCAGAAACCCTAGCCACTAATGTGTAGAGGGGCAGTATAAGGGTGAGCATAACATCACAGTAAGTGTTAGATAGTTGAAAATTTGTATACATATAATTCCAATCATGCATAATTTGAACTATCATTGTTTGAACTTTGTAACTGGGCTGATAATTCTTAGTTTAGACTCTTAATACTTTAATTAGACTAACATGAATTTCTTGTTTATAAACTGACTTCCTTTTACCCATGACAAGGATCTGATTGCAACAAGCTGAAAGGATTTCAAGCAACCTATTCTGTCTGTTGCATACAAGAAATCAGTAACACATATACCATCTCTACGTGCTGTTTGAAATATTACTGGACACACATGTGTGGATAACCCAGTCTAGTCTTTAATATCATCTAAGACATTAGGTAGGAGAAGGAAAGACTTCTTTATCTATTGCCATTGAAAGAAAAATATAATGGAATCTCCCTGACAAAGGTAGGAGAGATTGTGTGTGGCTATAAACATGTGAAAATAGTCTGCTTGTTTGCTTTGAATTTACTGTTATCAGAAAATTGATACTTGAAAGATAAAATTTTTATTATTAATTATAAAACTTTCATTTCCTTATTTAGGAGAAGAAGAGTAATGTAAAGAAACAATAAAATTTTGTTTTGGATTTTTCTAAAAATACAAAATTAATGTAAATGACTTATTGTGGAATTTGGTTTGTTCATATATGAAAATACAGTTTCTGTGTTCAAGAAGTCGAAGAAAACCAGCAAAAGCAGATGAATAAAAGATAAATATACAAATGTGCTATAAAGATAATAAAGTATCACACACTTCCAAGGCAGGTGGAAAGTTTTTGTAACACTAAGGAAAGTTAAAGAAACCTGTAGAAATCAAAGTATGAGAATAAATCTCTGTAAGAAATGTAATATTTCTGAAAGACTAAGTTTTTTCAAGAACGCTGCCTTCTAGGTTTCAGTGTTACTTATCTTGAAGTGACCCTCCAGCTTTTTGTCTCTTTCATCTGAGAGACTTTCCTACCATAATACAGGCAGTTGATTGGATTGACTTTATATTCATTGGCAGTTGCAGAGACCAAAATCATAGAATCATAGAACAGTTTGGGTTGGAAGGGATATTCAAAGATCAGCTAGTCTGACCCCACTGCCATAAGCAGGGACACTTTTCACTAGATTAGGTTGCTCAAAGCCCCATCAAACCTGACCTTGAACACTTCCAGTGATGGGACATCCACAGCTTCTCTGGGCAACATGTTCCAATGTCTCACCACCCTCATCGTAAAAAATTTCTTCCTTACATCCAATCTAAATCTACCCTCTTTCAGTTTAAAGCCGTTACCCTTTGTCCTGTCACTACAGGCCTTGGTAAGAAATCTGTCTCTATCATTCTTATAAGCCTCCTTTATATATTGAAATGCCACAATAAGATCTCCTCAGAGCCTTGTCTTCACAGAGGTACCTACTACATGTTAGTATTGTACTCCTGGTGCTCTCCCAATTGATCTTGCGACATATTTCTGTGGCTGTTTTGAACAATGCCTTAGAGGAATTGTCTTTACCATAGCATCGGTTATAAAAACAATTGTTCAGTAGAAAACTGGGTTTCCCAGTTAAATGAAATATTCATAACTATACTAGGAAAATAACTGAACAAAAATTTTATTTCCATGGAATAGTCATCTGTCTGTATTGCTGGGAGCTGTGGTTTGATTCCTTGTGCATCTATTCTGTCTCATAAAGAAATTTAATGTCCTGAGGCTGATATCATTCAGAGCCTCTCTACACCCACTGGGGATGTTATGGTATGCAAGGAAGCTGACACATGATTTGTTATCATGGTTCACATAAGAAAACAGGAAAAATAACCAGAAGAATACCACTCCTTTGAATTTTCTCCAGTAAAGAATATTTTAATTTTTATTTTTTGTTTAAAGCCTTGAGGTGCTTGAGGAGCACCTTGATTCTCAGTCCTGTATCCTTCCTGTATCCTGACTCCACTTTCAGATGAGATGTTGCTAAACACCATCTTCCCTTATACTGGGTTTTTTTTCTGTTTTTTTTTTCTTATTTTCTTGTTTGTTTGTTTGTTTCTGGCTTTCTTAGGGGTTGGCTTTGTTTTGTTTTGGTTTGGTTTTGTTTTGTTTTGGTTTGGTTTGGTTTGGTTTGGTTTTTTTTTGTTTTGTTTTGTTTTGTAAGAATACTGGGGCTTATGCAGAGGTACTCAAGTGCTGAATATAGCAGTCTGGATAATTAGGGATCAGCACTCAGAAGTATACTGCAGCTTGCATCTGTCCCAGAATTCCAATGTGTCCCATGGGTGTATCCTTGAATCAAGACACTGGAGAACAACCATTAAGAGGATATCATGACCTGGGTGTTTGCATAAGTGGTGCCATTATGAACCTTTACCTACGCAGTTCCTTTTCTAGCATTGAGCACACACATCCACTTTTGCCAGGATTATATGAGGTCATAGTCTGAAGGGAAAAATGTGGTCATGCTCCAACTTTTTTCTGCTAAGATAGCTGCAGAGCAGAGCTGGAAGCGCAGGCAACAGTGTTATGACTGCCTTTTACTGCAGTCAAGTGTTTTTTCAAACTCAGAGCCTGCTGGGAGAATAGTCTGGAAGAGTCATTTTACCACCAGTGCTGTGCCAGGATAGGCCCAACATAGACCTGAAAAACCTGGATAGTGCATGTATCCCTCTGTCATTCTCTCTCCTTTTCTCTCTTTCTCTTTTAGGGATTTGATTTTGTTACTCCTATCAGTATGTCAACCATGACAACTACTTTTTTTCTTTTGTCATCTGTTTTGCACAGACAGAAAGACAATTATCATTTTTTCTAGATACAATTTAACTCAGTGCATGGAAATTTTGAATTATTTGGGCCTGTTTCTATAAGAATTATTTTTTTTGACAGATACATTAAGTGGGAGACCTCTGACCAAAAATATATCCACACTGCTTTCATATACATCTGAATTAGTCATCATAGCTTCTTTTTATAGTTAATGGAAGGAAATAGGCATTCCTAACACATGAATCACCTCATGTAAATGTCTAAAATAGGTCAGATGAATCATGTTCTAAAAATGTCTATCTGTTCATTGTCTGTAAAGACTGGCTAGCATTCCTAGTTCAGATGTAGATGACAAAGTTAAATTAGATGAATGTTCTCCAAGGAATCTTTGAAATAAAAATTTTAAGTATGTGTGACTACCTGCTTCTATATCTACCTTTCATCCACAATCCAAGATGAAAAATGAGTTCCCCAAAATTTAGGCTTTCAGATCAGAAGTCATAGAATCATAGAATCATAGAATAGTTTGGGTTGGAAGGGACCTTAAAGATCATCTAGTTCCAACCCCCCTGCCATAAGCAGGGACACCTTCCACTAGACCAGGTTGCTCAAAGCCCCATCCAACCTGGCCTTGAACACTTCCAGGGATGGGGCATCCACAACTTCTCTGGGCAACCTGTTCCAGTGCCTCACCACCCTCATAGTGAAGAATTTCTTCCTTTTATCTAATCTAAATCTACCCTCTTTCAGTTTAAAGCCATTACACCTTGTCCTATCACTACGTGCCCTTGTGAAAAGTTCCTCTCCAGCTTTCTTGTAGCCCCCCTTCAGGTTCTGGAAGGCTGCTATAAGGTCTCCCCTGGCAGTAGAGGCAAGGAAACAGGTGTTTAATACCTAATTAAATATATACACACTTTGTATATGGAAGTGTTATAACATAAATGCTCTTCACTACGTACAAATGCATTACAGTCAGGGTATTCCCCACTATTGCTTTAGGATTAATTTATTGTATTATGTTTTATGCAGACAGAAGGATAAATACTTACCAAAATGGAGTAAAATGTGCATCCAAAGACTGTTCCTAAAATTACTTATCATAAAATATATGCATTTTTAAAGCACAGGTATATGCTTTCCCATTGCCATCCCATATGTCACATAAGAACTTTTCACTTTCAGCCTGCAAAGGTTTAGTATATGCACAGCTGAAAATGAGTAACTGAAATGCTGTGTATGTCTTTCCCCACCCTCCAAAGAAGCCATATTATGTACAGATAGGAATGGACTGAATGCCTGCAAAGACATAAGACAATAAAAAATGTTTCTATAAATACATTAACAACAAAAGGAGAGCGAAGGAGAATCTCTGTCTTTTATTGGGCGCAGGGGGAAACAGTGACAAAGGATGAGGAAAAGGCTGAGGTACTTAGTGCCTTCTTTGCTTCAGTCTTTAATAGTAAGACCAGTTGTTCTCCCAGTACCCAGCCCCCTGAGCTGGAAGACAGCGACGGGGAGCACAATGAAGCCCTCATAATCCAAGGGGAAATGGTTAGTGACCTGCTACACCACTTAGACACACACAAGTCTATGGGGCCAGATGGGATCCACCCAAGGGTACTGAGGGAGCTGGTGGAAGTGCTCACCAAGCCACTCTCAATCCTTTATCAGCAGTCCTGGCTAACCAGGGAGGTCCCAGTTGACTGGAAGTTAGCAAATGTCACACCAGTCTACAAGAAGGGCTGGAAGGAGGATCTGGCAAACTACAGCCCTGTCAGTCTGACCTCAGTGCCGGGGAAGGTTATGGAGCAGATGTTCATCCTGAGTGCCATCACGCAGCACGTACAGGAAAACCAGGTGATCAGGCCCAGTCAGCATGGGTTTATGAAAGGCAGGTCCTGCTTGACTAACCTGATCTCCTTCTATGACAAGGTGACCCACCTAGTGGATGAGGGAAAAAGCTGTGGATGTTGGACTGGACTTTAGTAAAGCGTTTGACACCATTTCTCACAGCATTCTCCTGGAGAAACTGGCTGCTCAGGGCTTGGATGGGTATACTATTCACTGGGTAAAAACCTGGATGGATGACTGGGCCCAAAGAGTGGTGGTGAATGGAGTTTACTCCAGTTGGCGGACGGTCACAAGTGGTGTTCCCCAGGGCTCTGTGGTGGGGCCAGTCCTGTTTAATATCTTTATCAATTATCTGGACGAAGGGATTGAGTGCACCCTCGGTAAGTTTGCAGATGACACCAAGTTGTGCGGGAGTGTTGATCTGCTTGAGGAGAGGAAAGCTCTACAGAGGGACCTGGACAGGCTGGATCAATGGACTGAGGCCAATTGTATGAGATTCAACAAGGCTAAGTGCCAGGACCTGCACTTCGGTCAAAATAACCCCGTGCAATGCTACAGGCTTGGGGAAGAGTGGCTGGAAAGCTGCCTGGTGGAAAAGGACCTGGGCATATTGGTTGACAGCCAGCTGAATATGAGCCAGCAGTGTGCCCAGGTGGCCAAGAAGGCCAATAGCATCCTGGCTTGTATCAGGAATAGTGTGGCCAGCAGGCGTAGGGAAGTGATCGTTCCCCTGTACTTGGCACTGGTGAGGCCGCACCTCGAATACTGTGTTCAGTTTTGGGCCTCTCACTACAAGAAAGACATTGAGGTGCTGGAGCGTGTCCAAAGAAGGGCAATGAAGCTGGTGAAGGGTCTGGAGAACAAGTCTTATGAGGAGTGGCTGAGGGAACTGGGGTTGTTTAGCCTGGAGAAAAGGAGGCTCAAGGGGTAGCTCATTGCTCTCTACAACTACCTGAAAGGAGGTTGTAGAGAGGTGGGTGTTGATCTCTTCTCCCAAGAAACAAGAGGAAACGGCCTCAAGTTGTGCCAGGGGAGGTTTAGATTGAATATTAGGGAAAATTTCTTCACTGAAAGGGTTGTCAAGCATTGGAACAGGCTGCCCAAGGAAGTGGTGGAGTCACCACCCTGGAGGTATTTAAAAGCTGTGTAGATGTGGTGCTTAGGGACATGGTTTAGTGGTGGACTTGGCAGTGCTAGATTAACGGTTGGACTTGATGATCTTAAAGGTCTTTTCCAACCTAAACGATTCTATGATTCTATGATTCAAAGAAATGAACTTCATTTCTATAGACTTGGAGAAAATTACTTCAAAAGGGGCTTCTAGAAGAGAGCACCATGCTGCCAGTCATTAAAAATGAACTTCAAGGAACTCATAGGTGCTGTATATAAATGAATATTACTCTATAGAATTATTTGATCCATATTCCACAGAGGATGAACATAGGACATGAATAAGTCATTGCCAATCCTAACATTTCACTTCACTGCATTCATAGCTGTAATCCACCTGCTTCTTATCTACTTATGCATCATTTATGTGTTATTTATTTCAGTCACTTTGGGGAGTTATAGCTTTATTACTACATTCTTATTCTACCTCTGAGAAATACGATGTGCTTTAATTGGAGAAAAAGCCTATTAGTATATAGTTTTTATTTTGTGCTCCATACCTTTGTTAGTCACAGTAAGGAATTACTCACTGAAGCAGAAAACTAAAGCAATCTGGATTTGTTTTATAATAAATTGGATCAGATTATGCCCAGAGGCCAGAGTAGAAAGAGTTTGTTCAATAATAAGGTCAGTTCATTAAACATTAGAGTATTGTGTTCTCTCCCAGAGTTGCATGTTGATCTCATATAGAGTAATAGTGTTTGCTTCTGTAAATACATGTTCCTATAAGGCATGGAATTAGCATTTTACATACCACCATCAATACTCAAATGAGGAAAAAATACTGCTTCCCTACTAGGATTAATCTGTACAACTGTAAGTACCTGTGAATTACTAAATGACATGGTCTGAATGCCAGAGGAGGAAAGGAGAAGGGAAAAGATTAGTGTTGTTTATATCTGTCTTGTGACAGAGCATCAGCTAATACAGAACTTTACAGAATACAGAACTAATTTGCAGAACTTACACCATCATTTTTACTCCTTTTTTCAGGTTGCATAGCTTAAAAGTGTGATGGCAAACAGTTCACTGATTTTTAAATCGGGCTTCAGTTGGACATTTTTATACCTCTTTGTTATTTACAGTTCATATTTTTTTCATGCACTTTGAAGCAAATTATGGTCACTGCATATGCATGGATAACTAGCATACATTAAGCTCCCTAGAATTAATCTGAGCCAACCAAGAGTTATTTTCACCTGTACCTGAGAAGTGCCAGGCTTGATATATGGGCTGGATGTAGAAGGTGTTGAAATCCAGTGTTCTGTTCTTAGCTCACTGCTGATTAGCATTAAAAATCAGATGTTCTTCTCAACCTTTATCGAACAGCATTTCAGACATCGAGTTTCAGCTTCTTCTGCTGGTCTGCCACATACTAGTCTGACACTTTTTTCTGTGAAGAACTGTTTTCATGATGCTTTGTGCAAAGTGCTTTGGAAGAAGCATACAGTATATTTTAAATGTTACATTTGCTGGATAGTGGTCGCCAGATATTTCACAACAAACTTTTAGAATGACTGTACTAAATGAATGAGGTTCATCTCAGCTAGCTATACTATTTACAGTATTTAGAAAAGAAAAAAATACTAACAGATTTACTTGGCGGTGACTAAAGACAGTCAAAGTTCTAAAGCAATGGAACTGTTAACTTCAAACTTTGTTAGAATTCAGACTTTAAAAAAAGTCTGTAAAATTCTGTTTCAGAAATCCCAGTCCATATGCTGTTTTAAAACTAAAATATACAACCCATGTAAGGCAACCTGGAGCATTTTCTGCCTCCTTCCTCTGCAGTAACGAGCCAGAAATCCTCATCTCATGGATTGAGCTCAGATTCTGAAGTATTCTAGGCTCAGGGCAGCAGAAGCAAAAGCAAAGTTTCATGTACAGTCTTATTATTCTGAATATCATCTAATAACGACTTACTCCAACAGTCATACAGACTGTGACAGTAAATATGTACAGAGACAGCCAGAGCCTGTGTGAGCCTGCTTTGGTAGTAGCATACCTAGAATCTAACAAAACATGTATAAATCAGTTACATGACTAGATATAGAGAGAAGTGAGCAATGGGTTAGGTCTGATAAGAATAGTTTACAAGTTTGTTCTGCCCTCTGGCCTACCTTAACTTAGAAAGAATAAACCAATGCTTTTCTACAAAATCTATGTACCTAATGTTAAAACATCATTTTTGAGAAAACATGGAAGTGCAAACATGTATGCTTCAACAGTTTGACTACACTGATGATGATTGTATTTCCATTGTGGAGAAACCTAGTTTAAGTAGAATTTTTTCCACCTTTTCAGCAGTTGTGCATGAAATCTTGGCTTTCATTGTGGCTTTTCAATCTTGGCTTTTCATTGTGTTTCATTGTGGCAATCATTGTGGAATGAATTGGTTTCAGCGCTTTACTACCAAAGTTCAACTGGACTGGATTTTTCTCATTCAGCTTTAATTATTTAAAAGTTAGTTGCCTGTCCCAAACTACTTGTCTAGGCTCTTTCTGCAGCCATATAGTAATGTTAAAGAGGTCGTTTATCAACCTAAGTTTGATATGAAAATTGGGTGAGGTAAATTTTCCTCTTGAATCACTTATTTTTCTTCATTAATTATAAAGAAGATCTAGACAATACAACAAAACATGGTGAGATGAGCATGAGCCTTTACTGTTCAAATAAAAAGGACACATGGGGAAAAGGGAACATAGAAATATATTTTACTATTAGGGAGCAAGCTGATTTAGCTAGATGCTTGTGCAATGGACTTCGAAAAGAGTAAAACAGAAGAATGTCTGTAGGTGGGCAGTGGCACCAATATGGAGCAGAGGAAATATATAGGGATATCTTATTTCAAAATGCCTCCACTCCCCATAAAAGGATAAGATCTCCCTCACAAGTCCAAAAATTAGGTTAAAGAAAGGCAATTGGAGGAATCCAATTTGAAATATGATTAACTCATGATGGATTTTCTGGGAATGCAAGCTATTTCCTTATCTACAAAATCCTTTTCACCCAGATCAAAAGAGAGAAAAATAACATAATGATGGGCTAAAGACACAGTGCAATGAATTAACTGTACAGAAGAATGACATTCAAAAAAGGTTGTGAATTGCCCTGTCTTGGAGAAGGAGATTGATATTGACTGTGGGAATGTAAAAATCCTTTCTCTGATAACCAACTGGAGATCTCATAAAGTAAATGATGAATTACGTAAAGTAGTCTGTGCTTCACTTGATGATGCACATCATCAACAAACTGTGTCGTTGTTTTTTTTTTCTTTTTGTGATCATGAAGAAAATGTGTAAAGAGAAGATCAAAGAGGGAGGAAAAAAAATAAAGAAAAAGAAAAATCTCCATTGTTAGGACAATTTGTTAGAACATTGTTAGAACACTTCTTTCACAATGGAGAAAGGAGAAGATGCAACTGAGATGTCTCAAAGATGAAGGCATATGCCTGGCAGACATCTCACTGGGCATGTGGGAGAATTATGCCTTTTTGGAGTGGCACTGGGAAGAAACAGAGATACTCTACAGCTACTGAAATAGAACTAGAAACTCATGTGGGGAACTGACTCAAATGCAATGAATGTAATCATCAAAGAAATAGGTAGCTATAGAGTGACAGTATTGAGCAAAAGCTATCTTTGGATTAAAATTTTCAGTGGCTAACCAATCAAATGTATTGTAACTAGACCTCCAAGATTTTTTGCATTGCTGTAATTTATTACATAGTTGCCAACAATCAACCTGAAGGCAAGGAACACAATAATAGATTATTCTAATTGATGGAGGATTTGAATGGAACTGTTCCCACCCTGACACAATCTATCTTAATGGAGAAATTTGAAAAAAAGGACTTGAAAAATATCCAGAAATATTTAGAAGGACAATTTTGTTGCCTATGAATTGTCAGCTGCAGACAAAATCAGAATGATTCATTTTCCAAACAAGCTGTTTTGGCAGTAGTATTTCCACTATTAAAAATATTATTCACATGACGAAAAAAGTCATAAACGTCATTCTTTTTTTTCTCTTTTTTTTTTTTTTTTAAATTACACTTTGGAAAACAATAGATGGGCATAGGTAGTTAGGGAGCATCTGTTTGAGGAGAAAAGAAGGCACCAGCCTGTTAGAAGTTTCTTCCAATGCAAGAAATTAGCAGGCAGTCCTAAATCAAAAAATATCAGTACCACCTAAAATGAGAAGCAAAAGGTCACAAAAATTGCTTAAAATCAATAGCAAGATCCTCATACAGACAACTTCTGGAAAAAATAAGAAGGTATGATGAAGTATCAGGGAACTCTGAAACTGCAAGCTACTTTTGAAGTTTTGATGAACACTCTTGGAATGTGCAGAGCAGGAAAATTACTCCAAAACAAAATAATCTTTTAATGTAATTTCAGAGGAATTAATTAGTATTCTTGGCCAAATTAAATGACTGATCCAGTAATATATATTGTGTTTTGCCATGATACGGGAAGGCAAAGTTTCCAAGAAACACTGACATATGTCAACATGGTGGTTAAAACTATAGCAAGACATCATGTAGCATGTGAACAACTGTTTGCTGTAGGTATGCCCCACCAAAGAAGAAAAATTTTCTTGAAATTTCAAAGTGTGTGACGCTCATCTAGAATTCAAATTTACTTTATTAGATGTTTCTAAAAAAACATGGAGTGGAAATAAGCCCTTTCTGGTGATAATTGACTCCTTTACTACATGGGAAGAAAGTTTTTTAATTAATTTTTCTAAAATAATAATATTAAGAGACTTCAAAAGTCTTAGCTGAGCAAATTGTGACCAGAATAACATGCTCTAAATGTAATGGAATCAGACAACAGTACCCATTTTGTAAAGGCAATGACTAAAGCAATTTGTAAAATGCATGAAATCAAGAAACAATTTAATAAATCCTACCACGTAGAGTCCAGCAGGCAAGAAGAGAGGAGTAATAAGCCATTAAGAAGTCACTAGGGAGAGTTGTCAAAGGAACAGGAAAAGCATGGTATAAAAGTCTTCCCTTGATCTTGATGATCTTACAAACAGCACTTAGTATCTCCACTGGATTTTCTTCATTGGAAGTGATGGTGGGGAAACAAAATGAGGCCACTGAAAATGTGTTATGTACCAATATGTAATGAAATGCAAGTGTTGAACAGAAAACGGTTTTCTACAGATGTTGAATGAAAATTATTAAGGACACAAAATTACCAGCAAATACTTGTTCCTCATCAGCACTTATCTACAAACAACATAATGGTAGAATGTTTGGGGAATGTGCTTTTGTTTCCCTTTGTAAATGAACATACAAAACTTGGTTAAAGTTAATCCACAACTTTTAGTTAGAGGAAAAAATAAACCCAAGTTATAAGCAAAGATCTGAAATAAGGTTGAACAGAATCTAAAGTGTATACAATAGGATCTTTGAGAGTGGCAATATAATTAAAAAAGATATATTTGGTTCAGAAAAAAGATCAAGTTCCCTAACACTGGGTGTTAGGCAAGGAGAAGAGGCAAATACTAGGAAAGGAAAGTTGAAAACCTTAAGAGTAACATAATCCATGTGGAAAATTTTTTTTGAAAGGATGTATTAGCTAAATCAGGTTTTCCAGAATGCACCCTAAGGGATTATGCTAAATAGGAATGGAATCATAGAATCATGGTATCATTTAGGTTAGAAAAGACCTTTAAGATCATCAAGTCCAACCGTTAATCTAGCACTGCCAAGTCCACCACTAAACCATGTCCCTAAGCACCACATCTACACAGCTTTTAAATACCTCCAGGGTGGTGACTCCACCACTTCCTTGGGCAGCCTGTTCCAATGCTTGACAACCCTTTCAGTGAAGAAATTTTCCCTAATATTCAATCTAAACCTCCCCTGGCACAACTTGAGGCCATTTCCTCCTGTTGTACCACTTGTTTCTTGGGAGAAGAGATCGACACCCACCTCACTACAACCTCCTTTCAGGTAGTTGTAGAGACTGATAAGGTCTCCCTGAGCCTCCTTTTCTCCAGGCTAAACAACCCCAGTTCCCTCAGCCACTCCTCATAAGACTTGTTCTCCAGACCCTTCATCAGCTTCATGGCCCTTCTTTGGACATGCTCCAGCACCTCAGTGTCTTTCTTGTAGTGAAGGGCCCAAAACTGAACACAGTATTCGAGGTGTGGTCTCACCGGTACTGAGTACAAAGGAGAATTAGAAAGAAGAATATTGTACAACAATTAATCATCATATTATTATATGTTACTTCAAAGGATATTCTATTGTCTATTGATTCTTCTATCATCACTTTAAATTTAAAATTTAGTGTTATTAATTAGTGTTTGTAACAATATTCATAAAATGCATAATTTGGGCATCAGTGATTTTCTGTATCAAACTGCTAATTTACTTTTGTGATTTGTCTTATACAAGTGCAACTAATGCAATCAGAGTATTAGGTGTCCATATCATGGATGTATTTAATCATTGAAGTGGAACTTCTGGTGAAAGGTTCTTTCCTAACTGAAAAATTCCAAGAAGACAGTGAAAGCGAAGATGACAGTTTTGCAACTCTTAGAGGCCAAGAATTCTTTGCAAATGAATAACAAATGACTCCTAGACATTTACAGGTTTACAGGGAAAAATACTTTTATTCTAATTAGCAACAAGTAGGACTGCATCCTGTTTCAGGATAGAACTGAATGAACTTCAGGGTGAAAAATTAAACTGGTTTACCCTCTCTAAATACTTCAGAGAAGAAACTGCTACTTATAAATCCTGATTGAAGAACAAGACAGATCTGTTTTAAGGCCGTATGTGGGTAACTCATGTGGATAGTAAGTCATATGGGATTTGTAGGTAGTTGAAAATATCAGCCAGATGCAGTAAAAATAGAGAGAAAAAAATGACAGATGGAGAACTGACAGACAGTTAGTCAAAACTCCAGACAGACACTCATTATTGGCTCTGATATCAGTCTACATTTCCTTCCCAACTTCTTTTTCTCCTTCTTCATCTCCCAGCTGAACTTAAAGAGCTAAAGCCATAATTTGTTTTCACACTTTTCTATTGTATACTATTATAATATCCACAAAGGAATGCAATAGCAAAGGTGTATGCAACCATGACTGGATGTCATTAATTCGAATTGCAATTACCTTGGTCATGAGGAGTAACAGCAAGAAGAGTTGGAGATCCTGAGAAAGTTTTCGTGACTGTACTGTCCTTGAGTAGAAGTATCACAGAGGTCCAGACCATCCTACCAGCCTACCAGACAAGCTGGTGACAGCACAGTGTCAAAAGTCTTGCTGAAGGTAAGATAACATTTATTGCTCTCCCCACACTTACTGAGTTAGTCATTTAATTATAGAAGTCTGTTAGGTTGGTAAAGCATGATTTCCTCTTCATAAATCCATGTTGACTATTCCAAATCACCTTCTTGTCCTTTTTATGTTTGGAAAAAACCTCCAGAATTATTTATTTCATCACCTTCCCAGGAACTGAGGTGAGACTGACCAGCCTGTAGTTCCCCAGATCCTCCTTCTTGCTCTTCTTGAAGATAGGACTGACATTTGCTTTCTTCTAGTCCTCAGTTGTTCCATGGGATTCTTAGAAGGTCCCTGAACAGGCCAAAGTTTTCTTTTCTGAAGTCCAGGACTGTGATCCTGTTTTTTGCCTTCTTCCCTCCCTTCAGGATCCTGAACTCCACCACCTTGCAGTCACGGCACCAAAGGCTGTCCCCAGTCTTCACGTCCCAGACTACTCAGATTAAAAGGAAGCTTAGACCTCCTTTAAAAGTAGAGAAATATTTCAGGTTATTGTGCATCTAACTAGATGATAACTCAACATATCTCAAATAAAGCTCTTATTCTGTAGCTTTAAAACAAATTAATGTACAGTGCCCACAGGTACACTTGTAAATAAATACACGTTCACAGAGTCTAAGAAAGCCCAAAAGAGATTTTTGTAAGAAAAGCATTCAATATGCCTTTATTGCCCAAAGGTAGTACACCAGTGTTAAGAAATTTATATAAATAGGAAAAAAAGTATTAATGGATTGTGGTATCAGTATTTGCTGCCTTTAACACACTTTTGATACCTGCTGCATTCAAACTTACTGAAAAACTTTGGAAAAGTTATTACAAAAATGCTGTGCGTGATCACAGAGATAACATTAAACTGAAAGAATGTGAATTATGCTTTATAAATATAAATAAGGTATTTACATTTCTTACAAATATCTGGCCAAAACTTGTTGCGTGTTTCATGTAATGAGACTCCTTGACTCAGACTGTGTTGTTAATTTATATTCCAGACATTCAATACTATATATCAGAATAATGACCCTGTTCTCTCTCCCTTCAAGTCCAAGACTGAAACAGAAATTTATTTTGATTGAATCTGCTTTCTCTGGATAACACATGCTACCCCTGCAGAACCTATTGTCAGAATTTAGTATAACCTTTAATGCAATTCTGGAATAATCAGAGAGACAGACATAGACTACTGCATTAAAATAAAATCTAATGAAGCCACAGTGGTTGCATTATTATGATGACTAACTGCTAAACAGGAAGAGACTGCTGGTTTTTTGAATACTGCCAATAGTATTTTCCTCCTAGTGTTTCCAGAACGGAAGAGGCCACAGCCTTTGTAAAACATGTCCAGTTTGATTTTGTTTAAAAATAAACAAATACTAGAATAACGAAAATCTGCTACTGGTATTGTCAAGAAATATTTTTTCTGTGCTTCTTTACATACCTAACATTTTTTGAGGAGATTTTTTTTGTCCATTATGGCATACTGTTGTGTCTCTTTGTGATAACTTTATTAATAAGTATGTATTCTCATTCAGTGACCACACCTGTATAGAGATCAAGCCTTCTTAATGATGATGGTGTTAAAAAGAACATTCTGGCAGATGCACTTACCGCTTATGTCAAGTCAATTCAAGAGGTTTTTCATCCCTTATCTCTGTCATGACTTAAACTGCCCTTGCCCACAGCAGAAATAAGGTTGTCAAACTGAATTTTCAAATTTATCAGTTTAAAGCCTCTTTTTAGGGCACTCAAAGTTATCTGTATTGAATTAATTACACAAACACATGGATCTACGTTTTATCTACAGTCTGAACAGACTTGGAGCAGGTGGATGAGGTGACTTTCTGACCTGTCTCAGTACATTTGCTGCAGCATTCCTAGGAAATAATTGACTTTTTTTTTTTTCCTTTTCTTCTTCTCCAAACACTATGTGCTTGGCTGTAAAACTATTACCTGTGTTTCAACTCACCATTAAGTCTGACAAAAAGAGATAAAGAAATATTTCAAAAAAGTTAAAATGCAGTTTTACTTTGGGAAGGCATTCTTTAATAGGAAACACAGAAAGAATGGCTTTCGTATCCCTTCAGTTCACTAGACTTATTTGAGTAACACAAAACAAAGTCTTAAATCTTTTCCTTTAATTTTTACATAAATTAAGGTATATTTGAGAACAACTCATTTTGATATTCCAGCTCCACTCTAAGAGGTCCATGGAGGTTACAGATGGTTAACTCCCATCTTGTATTTCAGTCCATCAAAAAATTTGATCATTCACCCTCCATGGGGATCAGTTCCCTTGAAAACAATCTCTGCAACAAGCTGTTGAAAGGTAGCTTTTAAAATGAACATTATGGAATTTCACACTTCACCAGCTAAATGTAGTGATACTCTTGTGATAACATGACAGAGGATTTGGCATTTTCCTTGTAGATATTTCACTTTCATTAAATAGTTTTCTTAGTTTTTATTGGTGCTCACCACCCGCATCCCCCAATAATAAAAAGGTGTCATAGACAGACAAAATGTTCAAAAAGATTCAGAATACATTGTTCTAGTAGACTGAATACAACCACTACAA
Source organism: Ciconia boyciana (assembly GCF_034638445.1). Classification (NCBI taxonomy): domain Eukaryota; kingdom Metazoa; phylum Chordata; class Aves; order Ciconiiformes; family Ciconiidae; genus Ciconia; species Ciconia boyciana. Next base: position 48,912,841 of record NC_132936.1, read on the forward strand.
GTAATAAAGTTGTCTGCACTCTGCTTTAATTTCTGATGTATGGCATCAGAAGTTAGCAATAAAATAAAATCATGAGAACAAGGAGAAAGGAGTAATTTCATATTCATTTCCTATTTTCATTCCTGTCCTTGTCTTGGGCCTGAATACATTTTGTCCCCAGTTCTGCTCTTATTATAGTATAGCCTTACAATTGTCACGAGACTAGATAAACTCTGACATTTTTCTTCTCATTTTAAAGGGGGATCAGTTATTAAAGAAATTAAATAAAACACTGTAGAAGTAAATTATGTATTGCAATTGCCCATGAAAAAGATTTTAACGCATATAGAAAAGCAGGAAAAATTAATTCTTCCAACACAAAAGTCTTAAGGTCATAAAAACACTTAGTCGACTTGATCCATTAGGCATGGGAGAAATTTAGCACAGGTGAAATGGTGCTGTGGTGGCACCTTTGCCAGCAGGCAGATGCCCACCCAGCCTCTCTCTCACTCCCCCTCCTCAACAGGACAGGGGGAAAAAATAGGATGGAAAAGCTTGTGGGTAGAGATAAAGACATAGAGATTAACTAAAAATTACCATCACAAGCAAAACAGACTCAACTTGGGGAAAATGAATTTAATTTATGGCCAATTAAAATAGAGTGGTGAGAAACAAAGACAAAAACTAAAACACCTTCCCCAAACACACCCCTCTTCTAAGGCTCAACTTCACTCCTTCCTTCCCAACTCCTCTTCCTCCCCCCTCAACGCCAAGTGGCACAGAGGAGGTGGGGCATTAGGAGTTGCAGTCAGTCCATAACAGTTCCTCTCTGCAGTTCCTTCCTCCTCACACTTTTCCCCTGCTCCAGCATGAGGTCCTCCACGAGCTGCAGGGAAACACTGGCTCCACCATGATCTCTTCAAAACTTCCACAGGCTGTAGGAAAATCTTTGCTCCAGTGCCTGGAGCACCTGCTACCAAAACCTTGCCACCTACACCCAGTGCAGGTGCAAATAACATTCATTTGTTTGACCATTGCTATGTCTCTGGGCACTGTTCTCAGAACTCATGCTGACATGGAAACATGCTTGTGCACCATGAGTTAGAATTAGGAAAAGGAACGAGATGCTTTGCCCATAGTTAGGACATAATTCATAACATTTACTACTACTATTTTTTTTCCTTTTACTGACACAGACTTATGTCCTATGAAAACATAAACTCCTTAGGCTAGAAATGACCACATTATCTCATAGTAAGTGAGGGAGGTAGGCATTGCTTACATATCATCCATGTCAGAAGAACACAAATAGCACTTAGGATGACTGCGTGCTTTCACTAATGAAACTAGTTCTCTGTGTGATATTGAATGTAGACTTACACCTACAGCTAAGGTCTTACCTTGAGCTGCAAGCAGGACCCAGTTTTTCAAAGCCTCAAAAACCAAGTATCTCTGAATTAATTTGGTATACAAATGTAGCTAGACTGAGTGGACTGTTTCACTGGTTTTATTTCCTTGGTGTGAGAAACATTTACTGCCCTATTTTGCCAGAACAGATGAACATTGTAGTGATTACATGACCATGACAGAAGTCAGCCACAGAACACGACGCCAAAACCAGGTCTCATTAGCTACCAGTTAATGCTATGACTTTGGATTGTTCCAAATATAGAACCTGAATGGAAAATGGAATAGCACACAATTCAGGGCTATGTTCTAAGGTAGGGAAAAAAAAAAATTACCTCTTTGATTCTATACCATTTAACCCATAGCAAGGATAATTTGTGAAATATTCATATAAATAATTGAATATTGGAATGTTTTAGCATGCTAACCTAAGCCAAACTAACTTTTTTTGAGATATTTTCCACTTAATGGTAGTTTTGAACTTTTAAGTGTGTTTTTACATGTAGAAGAGATTATTTTATTAAAAGGTCTTAATATTGAGCTACAATGACACCAAAATAAAATGTCATGTATTCAGCTCCGGAATTCTTCAGCATTTCCATGAGTTTTGCAGAGGTTCTTACTAATGCAGAACCTCAGATGAGCATTTGTGGTATCTGAATTTTTTTAAGTGTTCCCTTGCCAGTAAGATTTATGCCTTCAGGATAATAAAGTAAAAAATTATTTGACACTGGAATTATGCAAATGCTTTCTTATGGTAATTGACAATAAAAGCAATGATTCAAAAGTAGAGGTGGCTTACTTACAGACGATGTGAATTTTTTTTTTCCTTTTAGACTTCATATTGATAGTAAAAAAAATGTATTTTTTCCAAAATCTAAATTAAATGCCTCTTTTTTCTCTAGACATTGGGAAGAATTAATGCACTTTCAAATCGTCTTCCAAATGTGAAGTCTGTGACCAGGTCTGATCTCCTCTTTAGCTCCTTCAGTATCTCGGCATGGATAATGTTTGCTAGTCCGTATTTCTGTATGGATAATGTTTTCTAAACGTCTGATAATTTTAAGTCCTCTTTTCTTGACTCTGCCATTGGTTCAAATTCTCAAATTATGGTGCCCAAAACTCGATGCAGAATTTCTATGCAAGATTTACCAGTACCTAGCACAGCAGAAGGATTTCACACATTACAAACCTGCTTATATGTCCCAGCTTGGTGTTTATCTTTCTTATAACTTTATGATAATGTTGGTCAATGTTGACCTTTTTGTCCATTTTAATCACAACCTTTTTCTGCGGGATTGTACCTGGACAGCCATTTCTCATCTCGGATTTATGTAGCTGATTATTTGCACGTAAATACAGGATTTTTCATTTTACCTTGTTGGACTGTGGCTCAATTTTTTTGACCATGTCTCCAATTTGTTGACATCGTTTAACATTTTAGTTCTGATACCCAACATGTTTGAAGTCCATCCTAGGTGGGATTGTTAGCAAATTAACAAGCATACTTTCTGTTCCTTCATCCAAGTTGCTAATGAAAATATCAAATAGTATCAGACCTAGAAAGAACCTCTGGATTCTACTCAGTACATCTTTTTGGTTTGACAATTGATAACTACAGCCCAAGAACAAATTTTCAAGTTTTCTTCTCCTATCTGAAATAGTTTAATCTCCCTGTGTCACTTACTGAGACATCTGCTACTTCACATGAATCAACAAAGGTTTATAAGGTTTGATACTCTTTATTTTAGATTGAAAATGATAACAATGGATATTTTGATCTTATTTATTTCTGAAAAATCTATACTGGTTATAATCTCTTTCTTGACGTCAAAGTGCTTGCAAATTATTTCATTGAATTATAACAATTGCCTGTATTCCTTATGTACTTCCTTCTAGTATAGGCACAATGCTTCTTTTTTCTGGCCTTATAGAACCTTTTCCTATCCTCCATAGTTTCCCAAAGAAAATGGATGTATTTTCTAGGTACTCCTGTGTAAATTTCACCAGACACAACTGATTTGAAAACATTTAATTTATGTAAGCATTCTCTAAACTGTTATTTCCCTGTTTTACCACTCTGTCCTTGATACTGCTAGCCAGCTAATCACAGCTGACTTATTTTGTAAAGACTGAATTAAAAAGGCATTAAACATGCTGTCTTCTCAGCGCCAGCTTTCTTTTTCTGCTGAATAGCAAACCAACTTGTCTGCCATTTCTAGAGATATTTGTAAATAAGCCTTTTCTATATTACTGTCGTGGTTTAACCCCAGCCAGCAGCTAAGCACCATACAGCTGCTTGCTCACTTCCCCCAGTGGGATGGGGGAGAGAATCAGACTAGTAAAAGTGAGAAAACTCGTGGGTTGAGATAAAGACAGTTTAACAGGGAAAGTAAAAGCCGTGTATGCAAGCAAAGCAAAACAAGGAATTCATTCAGTCCTTCCCATGGGCAGGCAGGTGTTCAGCCATCTCCAGGAAAGTAGGGCTCCATCACATGTAATGGTTACTTGGAAAGACAAACACCATGGCTCCAAATGTCCTCTCTGCCCTCCTTCTTCTTCCCCCAGCTTTATATGCTGAGCATGACAACATATGGTATGGAATATTCCTTTCGTCACTTGGGGTCAGCTGTCCTGGCTGTGTCCCCTCCCAGCTTCTTGTGCACCCCCAGCCTACTCGCTGGTGGGGTGGTGTGAGAAGCAGAAAAGGCCTTGACCCTGTGTAAGCACTGCTCAGCAATAACTAAAACATCCCTGTATTATCAACACTGTTTTCAGCACAAATCCATAACACAGTCCCATACAAGCTACTATGGAAAAAAGTAACTCTGTCCCTGTTAAAAACAGCAGAATTACCAAACCACTGGATTTTTAAAATATATTTTGCTCATCATTCATTACATGACTTGACTTAACAAATTTTATGCCATTCTTTTACACTTAGTCATCTCTCCAGCTTAAAATTTCAGTACTTTTCCATTTTGCAGGATTTCACAATACAGCCCAGATGCTCTATCATGACCATCCTAGCTTTATGCTGCTTGAAATAGTTTGTGCTTGTGCCCTTGATGCCATTTAAAGAACTCTCAACTGTCCTAAACTCTTTTTTTCCATGCATTTTCCAGGGGAATTTATCCACTGATTCTCTTACTTCATGAATTTTGCTCTTATGAAGTCTTTTTTTCCTGTTCCCCCTTCTTTTGCTGCAAGAAATGCAGACTCTATATGGTCATTGCTATCTCAGTTGTGTTCCGCTTTCACATTCTCACCAATAGAATAATGCCAGAAAGGAAACAGTTCTGAGACTAGGTTCACACATTGACTTCAAAGGAACTATCCTCAGTGAATAGCTATTTCAGGGCCAGGATCAAAGGTCTCTTACTATAGCTAGAATACCCGTCTAGAGGGATCCTTCTGACATATGTGTATAGATTTTAGTTATAGGAGAATGCTCTATGTACCCCCATTAAAGAAAAGGAATTTAATTTGGAGTTTCAAATTTACCCACATCTCTAGGTTTTTCTCCGTATTCTATAAATATGAAATTTTCTTTTGCATTTTACAAGAAAGCTTTTCTAGCAAAATATAAATATCTGCTACTAAGTGTGGCTGAGTCTTTTTTCCTTGAGAATTGAACTACTACAAATACAAACATTTTGTAAGCTTGAAATGCTAGGGTTTTTGCATTTGCAATCATCTCACAAGCAGAAATGGTATTTTCAACATGCTTTCAGTTTTTAAAATAGAAAAAGACTAATAGAAAAAAAATGCATGTTGTTGAAAGTTGAGTTACTACTAAAATTACATGACAAAGTTTTCTCCATCATTTCACATTCCTAATTCTATTGTAAAAGTATTCACTAGAGACAAATACTACAAATGTAAATTGTGAAGAACATCTCTTTATCTGAGAAGAAAAATAAGTTCTAATACACATCCTTTCTCTCTGTTTGATTGAAGAGATTTTTTTCCCCTTTTCTAGCTCCCTCTTCTTTCCCCAAAATAATGAATAAGCCTAGGGAATAACTTTTTTTCACAGCTCAATCACACAGAGCACCTCCTTCACAATATTTTCGCAAACAAGTTGAATTTTTATCTAAGTGGGTGAAAAAACTCATCCCAGTCAAGACACTGGAAATTTCTATCAACTACGTCCAAATTCAGAAGATGAGCACAAGGTAGACACTGACAGCAAAGATCACCCTTGAGGATATTTAGAAGAAAATCTATCATCTGTAAAACTGAAATGATAACAGCCATTACCTGCCAGGGATGTATTCTTTGTCAATTTTCCAAAAGAGAAAATGCATTTACTAAAAAGATAAACTGTGACTGTCAGGCTGGGGGGAAAAAAAAAAAGGCAAAAAAAAAGGACATTCTTATCATTGACAAGCTTAGTGACTAAGAAGATTTTAACAGACTAGCATAGTGGGACAGTTTGCAAAGCTATTGTGTACTACGGCCTAACCATCTGTTTATGAAAGGGGATACCTTTTTCTTTTGTACAGTGAAAAAAATTAAACAGATTTAAAGTCAGAAAACTTTTGTAAAAAAAAAAAAGAGTTTTTGATATCTCCAATACTTAGTATAGTAATCAGGACATTTCAAACTGCTCATTTTCACAAATTCCTATATTTCATTGTATAACAAAAGTTCTCGGCAAAGGGAAACATTCTAATTTCTGTTAATTGGTACCAGTATAAAGTATTCTGTTGACCAATAATATATTTAAGAAAACTGGTGATGGAAGCTATATATATATAAAGAACTCTCATTTAATGCTAATTTCTGCTTTAATTCTCTATTCTAGTATGGTATTCAGAGGTAGCTTTAAACATTAGATGAAATAATAGCCATCCCTACCCAAAGTGTTTACCTTAAAACATGTCACTAAACAAATACATTATATAGGTGTGTATGTGTATATATTTATACAACGTATATATAAGGAAATAATGTTCAGTGCAGCACTGAACATTATTTCCTTATTGATGCCTGAACTTTTATTTAAATTGTGTAAGGCAGAAACTCCAACCCACTCCATGAGACATTACACACAAAAAAAAGGAATATTGTCCTTTTCCCAAATTGCTTATAGTCCACAAATAATAACAGGCAGGTGCTTCAAATAAATAACTTGAAGCACAAGACAGGTAGGAGGTATTTACAGATCTTGTGATAAGTAGTAGTCACAAAGCATCAGCTGGATTGTTTGAAACCTGGATTGATTGACTAAGAAAGCTCCAGGGACTGTGAGATTCCTAAACAATAACAACATAGAGACAGTTTTTTGAACAAAAAACACTAGAGATGGAAATGGTAATTAGTTTTCCTCATAAGAGATACTCCTTTGCAGAGGTGGGCGAGGGAAGTCCTATGTTAGTGCCTGTATTAAATCTCAAAGAACACATTTAATTTCCTCTCACTGAAAACTAACTGAAGCAAAACATTCCTCAAAGCCCATTTTTGGCTGGAAAAGAGTAAGGTGAAGATCTCAAGAGACTTTCAATGAGGCTGATGTGAAAACCACAGACAAATGAGTGTGGCAAGACTTCATGCTTCAAAAGATTTTCACAAGTTGGGGGGAAGACTGGAATATCTCAGGTAAATGAAGCAGCAAGCAAGTTTTACAAAACTGAAACAGGATATATTACCAAACTAAAACCAAGAAGGTATCATGGTCAGTGACAGCTCCTTTAGCTTTTTTAGCTTTTTTAGCTTAAAATAGTGCAGCAAATGAGTACCTACCTGAGTATGTATATGGGTATGTGTGCACTTTAATAACACAAGAGACTTTAAAGGAAAAATATCATACAAAAGAAGAAAAGTATAGGTTGATCATTATCAAGATAACACTGGTAAGATGAGGATATTTAGTTGTTACATGTTGGAAAAATGAAAAAAAAAAGTCTATTAACTTGTAAGGAGCCTTGTAAGAATCTCATGTGTGCTCATGCCCGTGTGGCTACATACCCATTTCTACAAGCTTTCAAAAAGCCAGCAAAACCCCTACTGAGAACTAAGACACAGGTGCACAAATGCAAAAGAACTCTGTATTGCATTTGAACATTGGTTTAAAAAAAAACTATGGAAACTTGGTGCATGTCATTACTTGCTGTATGTTCTTTTACATCTGCACTATGTAGAACAACATATATTTATTTTAGTGAGGTTTATAAATTTACGGTGTAGCTGGATCCCACTATCCACAAGGTATGAGCCATCTCTGAACGTGGGGACTGAAAAAGTCCAGTTCAGTCTTTCATGTGTGTAAAAAGAGCTACCCATTGAGCCAAATTTCTTCAGCCCCTGGGAGAAAAATCAGCAGGGGTAAGGAATGTGTTGGCTGAAAATGCTTTCAGTTAGTCTGGCAATTGTCTGTGTTTTTAATGTTTGGCTGTACCAAACTTGCCCAACCTATTGCCAGCATAGCTTAACATGCTAATTACAACAGTAGTGTAGAATACAAATGAGTTTCAAAGGAAAAAAAGAAATGCACATTAAAGAGGAAACTCAAACAACTGCTCATATGTGCTACAAAAAATATGATGTATTTAACTCTGGACCAAAAAGTTCCTGTCAGAGAATATAGTCCAACTAATATGTTTACATGAACACTCAGAGATGCTTGAACTATCAGAAAACCTTTAAGGTTCATCAATATTTTGATGACACTGACACAGATAGACGACAATAGATATACAGTTTATAAAGAACACCTATTAGCTCTTAGAAAGCTGAAGATCTTGGAGTGTCTTTTACATGCATTGATAATCAGCTTGAAAACAATCCAGGATGGAATATATGTTTATAAGCCTTGCTGATATCAAAGAATTTATAAGTCCCACTGTTCTGCTGGAGTTTATCTACTCAGCTGAAACACTAAGAGTCATGGAAATCATAGGATCTGTTAGAGCGGTACTCAATTCCAATAGTATGCTGTATTGTGTTTTCATAAATTGTACATTTTGTTTCCACATGTCCATTCGAGTGAAGAGTTCAGGAAGAAACTCAGTCTGTAGGAAGTTCTAACATTTTTTTTTTTACTTTCTCAATCACTGCCTCCAAACATCTCCATATATATGGCCAATTAGAGTTCTTCAAAACAGCATTATTCTCAGTGAGACAATACCTGAATGGTTATTACTATTCTTTCCAGCTGGATTTGACAACTAACAAACCTCAAATAAGATATGCTCAACTTTAAGCGTGCCTGCTAATGTTGAACATGGTATTGGTTCTGCTGATCTAAAGGCTATAATATAATGTAATAAACTCATGTAAAATGCCAATCACTCCTTAACTCCTTCTTCAAAACAATTTACAGAATACTTAGGGTTGTTCAAAACCCCAACAAATCCTCCACCAATATGGATTTAATATAATTTTATAACTAATTACTAAATTAAATGCCAAAGTCAATATGTTGAGAGTAAATTAGAGAATTGCATTCATTCACTTGAATAGTGAAATAAAATTCTAATCAGTTACATATTTTCAAGTTTTCAATGTGCCACAGTTTGCTTATGCTAATTAGAGCTATGCATATAATGGGGAAAAAATGCATGCTAACTGTTGCCAAAACATGTCCTTCATTAATCTGTATCACTTGATTATTTATGTGGAAGGAAATTTAGCAAGTCAAAATACTAATTTTTCATTTTGAATTCTTTCTTTAATTGGGCTAAAAAAACATAGCTCAAATCTGAAGCTAAGCAATTTGTTTAATTCAATGGCATTTCAGATTTTTGTAATTGCCTACAAAGAAAAAAATATTATTTACACAATTTTATTGGAAATGTTAAGTGCAAAATATAATTTTAAAATGTATTTTGTGTGTGGACAGAATAAAGCTAAAATTTCAGCCAGAAAGGCAACATAATTTTCTCTATGAATGTAGAAATATAGAAGAAACAATCTTAAATGATCAGCAAAAAAATCTTTTCTAACAATGTGATTTAAATCATTGTTACTAGATTCAAGAGTTATCAACTTCATGAGTTACAATCAAATGAATTCCTAGTCATGTTAAATCAGATGCAGGAAGAATATCACAAAGAAAATAGTAATCCAAGTTTTCCTGTCTCTTTATGTCTCAGAAGGACAAGACTTCATTATTCACCTCTCAGCATTAGTATAGAGGTTGGTTATGTTGTGTGGGGTTTTTTGTTTGTTTGGTTGGTTTTTTTTAATTATTTTCTTGCAGATTAAACATGTAATAATAATTGGAACATATTGCAATAACGGGAGATACTTCAGCAAATTCCATTACCACAGAGCTACACAACTTTGTCCTAATATACATGTTGCTCTAGAAAGCACCTGTAACAATTTGAACTCCACTTGATATCTTTTGAAGCCCAGTGGCCTGACACAATTTCATAAAGCAAAATTTCATAAAGCAAATTTACTTCCCATGTGCAACAATTCAAGTGCATTTCCTGCTTGATGTTAACAAACAAAAGTAGAACATGAGAAAACAAAAAATCTTTCTTGCAACACACAAGAAATTAAGTTTAACAATTGTTTGGACAAGATTTTATCTGAAAGTTTATCTCAAGTTATAACATTACAAAGGCCATATCATATGCTATGGTTAAAGCTCTTACTTGTATGGAAACTTATGGCATGGGTTTTTTTCCAAGGATATAACCTTAATGTAGAATTATAGTTATTGCATTATTTTAAAAATCTGTAGATCTATGGATTATGAGAACAGCATAATTTCATCTTGTAATTTCATTCACATGTCATTCCTAATAAAATTTCTCATGTGAGGATAAAATAACTTCTGGGATTTGAGGAATGCATTCTTACAGTATTTTAATTCAGAAATCATATCTAAAGGTTAAAATGACCCAAAACTTTATACTGAATTTCTTATGCTGAATGTTATCATCTCAGTCATAAATATTACTTGCAAAGAAAAAGAAAAAAATCCCATTTTATTTGTTGACTATCAAGTAGGTATGGAAGCATGAAGAAAAAGTTAGTTCTCATTTTATTATATTCTATTCAATACTTAACTGTCCTATCCTTGTTTTTTTACAGTAACATTTCAGAAAATAACTTCACAAGGTTTACAGTTGTAATTTCCTTATATTTCAGAGTTTGCTATCATAAGTAAGAAGTTTGCTTTTCAGTTTTGCAGGGGAAAGGGGATTCTTTTTTGAGTAAAACCTGCAAGATAAGGGTTCACATGGTCATTTATGTAGCTGACTGTTTAAAAAGAGATTTTTTTTTTCTCTTAAACACGTTTGAATGAAAGGCACAGTGCTAGAAATGGCTAATTTATATTAATGATCAGTCAATATTGGCATGCAGCTAAAAGGGGGAAAAACAGTAAGAAAGGTTAAAAGAAGAGAAAAACAAAGCAGTAATGAAGTTTTAAAAATCAAATAAGAAATAAGAAATCAGTGCATCTCAATTGATGATTTAACTGAAATGAAACAAGGAAAGTGCTAAGACATGTTTCTGGCATCAACTGGTTTCAAATGGAATATAATCACTTCCAAAAGCAAGTAGGATTGCACCCTGCCAAAGTCCCTGAAGTTGTGCCTTGTGATTCATACTCTCACAGCAAGCTGTTCTAAGCTATGATCCCTTTCACGTGGTATTTTACATGGCGCAGCTTTGTCTGTTTGGGCAAATCCCTGCAGCTATGTCTAGAGCAGTGCTCTAAGCGGTGGTGGGGCCTGGGCACCACTGCTCTGCTGGCTGTACTGCTAAACTCCTGTAACAATAGAAATCTGGCATGCTTTTGGGCAATGCCAGCTGGCACCCTCCCAGAAAAATCATGGGCAAGTTTGGGGGGTTAGTGCAGGTCAGAGATCATTCCTAAAAGGTTGAATGCAGTTGTCTCATTTCGGAGGCTGGGACAGTTTAATCCTATAGTCATGGCCAGACTCTGCCAGTTGGCATGAGCACCAGATAAAAGGTTCTTTTCTGTATTGTTCACTATTATAGATATAATATACTTTCCCTGTACACAGCACTAGAGTTTCTGAAAAGCACTGGAGTAGTAAAGTCATTTGGTTTGTTTGTAATATTTCCAATAATGAAATCTTAACAGGCTCACCCTGAGCTTTCTCTGTGCTTAGGGGAAAACTAACTGTCTCACAGAGTACCACAAACATGATATATAATTCATGCAGATTACTTGTTTCTGTAAGAACCAAGTTAACTGGGACTGTATTCCTAGTTTCAACATCTCTTCTCCAAAAACAAAATCATAATTTAGATACAGGGAGATCATTGAAAAAGCAGCAAAAAATTAAACTGATGTGGAACTACTATATTTTCTCTCACTGAAAATCAAAAAGGGCTAAAGCCTCAAGTACACAAAGTGGAGAATTTCAGCATTTCCATATTAGCAATTCATTATTCCAAACAATGTGCAAATCAAGAACTATTCACTAAAGGCACCTATGAATAATTTAAAACAGTAAATAATTCCAAGATTTTTGCAATTTGAGAAAGCACAGATCATGGTAAAAAGAGGTTAATTAGCTAGGTGCCCAGGTAACATTTACCACAGAAAGCAGAGTTCTAACCTACCAATATTTTAAAGAATTTTGGAACAAGAGAGATACATCTTCTATAGAGCTGTTTTACTTAAGACTCTGAAATTTATTCTTAAATGCCTCCTAGTTTACATAAAACATTATAAACTGCCTCCAACTGCTGTAGATAAACCTTTATAGGAGAGTCCTTATTGTATGAAGTTAGAGCACCTTTCACAACTCAGTGTTAACCCAGGATGAGGGCCTCTTAGAGCTATAGAAAAATCATGGTATCATGGGCATCCAGTGAAAATGAGCTTCTTTCTCCATATTTTAACTTACACTTGCACCACCTTTTTCTTCAAATACAGCAGTAAGCTTCCATGCAATTTTTCCTCATTGTATTTCCTGTTTTATTATTGTCCCTGTGTATTGTTTATGTTTGTGTATATGTTTATATATATATATACTCTAACACAGTACAAATAAAAAAAGTCTATTGCAGAAAAATATGAACCATCATTTTTCACTGTAATGCTATATTTAAGGTGTTGACATAAAACTTTATAAGTTACTCATAAATGCAGCTTCTATTTTATAGCAAGATGTGTAAAGAATGTGTGTCATGAACAGATTTGACTCAGAATGTTAACTGCCTCCTGACTTTGCTGAAGTTTAGAGAAAAAAATGTAATAAAGCTTCGCTGAGATAACACATATTATTCAAAGACATGTAACAGTTTTTACAGACAACAAAAATCTTTTTGTTTTGGAAGATAACAAGGAAAGTGTTTTTATTTGAACTCCAGCTAATTTTGTTACAACGTAAAAAGTCTGAACCACTGAGAATTTTCTATCCAAATAAGTGACTTCAATTATCACTGTGGAAATGAGGTGACATTCAAAGTTGATATATGGCAAACCCACATCTGACAGTCTTTATTTGAATGTCAATAATACACATTATTCCAATGAGAGGAGACCTTGCCTGAGGAAGGAAAATTCTAAGCCTGTCAGAAGACAATTTCTTTTACAGCAAATAGAAAATTATTTACCCATGTTTAAGATTTTCTGTCTGTGGTATTTCAGATATAACAGCTGGGTTTAGTGGAATGCCTTATTTTTTTCTTATGCTAATGGAGTATAGAAATGTTAAGGAACAAATCACGCAAAAGGAAAGGGGAACAAAGAGGTAAGGAATCATAACTGCAGTAGTTCATCATAACTGTAGTAGTTCATACCTGCTCATTTGCAACTGAAACTGTTTTAAAAACCCCCACGTAAGGAAGAGAAAGAACCCACAAGAAATCTTTTAAGTATGCTGAACTTAACTACTGTACTTAAGGCAAATGCCCAGTTAACACAATCCTAAATGTTAAGAAATTGGCATGTAGGGTTTGTAATTTTGTACTTTATATCTAAAACACTAAAAAAAAATCCCCTTCCTAGACCTTCAGATGTTCCTGAAACAGTTTATATTCATGGCTAAGCTGAACTGTTGAGTTAATCATCGTGTCTCCCTGCCATCTTTTGCAAAGAAAGACTAATTCTGACATTTGGTGAGGTGGACAGACCCAGGAAAGACTGAGGTCAGAGCTGAAGTATTCAGAGTCCCACTGGCCAGGCAGGATGATAAGAAAACAAATCTGTCTCTTCTTCATCTTTCTTCTATTTAACAATATAAATAATTGTTCTTGCAGCTGTAGTACAGCAAGCATGTTTCTAACAGACTATAGCTCTCATTAGGCTCCCCAGTTTTCATATTAGGAAAGGTATTTTATGGGTCAAATGGCACAGACTGAGCAAGACTTCCACCTTTCTCATAGAAATAGAGTCAGTTTGAATAAACTTCATACTTTTAAACTAATATCTCTGGAGAAAACAACCATAAGTGCCATGCTTGCCAAAACTGGAGGGATTCTGAAGGCAAAGTTTATGCTGATCCAGTTATTATTATTACTATTATCATTATTATCATTCTTTACCTCTTTCACTGTACTTTATAAGAAGCAGGCATTTTTCTTGTCCTTTTCAGTTTCCAACTTTTCTACTTGGTCATATGTTTGAATATATGGTCACATTAAATACATATTTTAGAATGTACCTTTTCCCATTCAAAAACACCGGATAAAAAGATTTAGTTTAAAATTTCTATTACATACTTTTGTACTCCCCTTTCACAGATAAAATAATTTTTTTCTGTGAAGTTGTTGCATGACTAAATCCAGTCAAGAACCTGTGAAACAAATGACTTGAAATGCACCTGAAATGCAGGTTTTAGAACAACCTTACCCAAAGCCACTGTCTTTTTTTTTCCTTTTTTCTTTTTTTCTTCCCCCCCCCGAGTTGGAAAACCTGCTTCTATTGTGCCCTCTCTTTTTGGAAGGAAAGAAAACAATCTTCCATAAACAAAATTTGTCTTCATCATTTATTCCTAATTCTACAGGAACTTTCATAGCAAAGACACCACAAAAAATCTGAACTGAGCAGCAGTAGATTGTAGCTGCAGTACTAGGAATGCAATTTATAAAATATACAAACACGACAGGCTAAGTCAGGAAGCAAAGTACCTTCAACTGAGACAGCAGCAGTGTTTATAGTTTCATAAGAATATAATTTGGAATATAGTTTTCCAAATATGAATATAGTTTTCCAAACAAGATTGAAGACAACAGGATATTGGTATTTATAAAATGAGTCTTGTGAAAAGCCCCACAGATAGATAGATGGCTACAAGTGATGGGGAGATACTGCTCCATTGGATGGAGTTCTATTCAATGTATTGCTTGCACTACTTGTTTAAAAACAGACGTCTTCCTCTGAGATCTTTAAATAGATTGTGATATTTGAGAAGGTTAAAGTTCAACAAAATGAATACAGAAGCGGGACGTTATGCACCATAAGCTGGTACAGAAAGGAATAGGCTTAAATAGGGTATGTGGAAAACCCTTGCCTTATATATGGTTTGAATACTTCAAATTCATTTGCAGTTGCCTTAGGAAACTATACGCATGACTGCAGAATATATATATTGTAACCTTTTGACTACTATAAATTTAGTTTGCAAGGGTTGTATAATTATGTTGTGCTTAAAGAGACGCAATACAAAATAACATTTTTATATTCTTATAGATGACTTGTTTCTGGAGGGAAAAAAAATCCCTGTTACTGGTATGACAGTCTTAATACAATAGTCTTTCTATTTGTTTTCTCTCCAGTCATTTCTGGAGTAGATGTGACTTGGGAGAGTTACCTGACTGCTATTTTGTACCCAAATTCTGACCTCAGAAAGAAGTCTGTGCCCTCTCCATAGAAGAACATGCCCTATTTCAAAGTTGTAAGAATCTCGTATCTGAAGTGCTGAACTTTTCAATAGCTTGGGATCTCATTAGAAAGTTCTCTCACAAAATCAATATTTTTTTTTTTGTCTGAAGCCATCCAAGTAATGAAAGGTAATAAACTATTTTAGTTATAAGTTAGCTATCTTCCAGGTTTCAGACTTGTTTTTCATAGATAGTGTGGATTAGTATTAAGTAGAATATAGGAATCTCTTTCCAGAGACTTTTAAACCAAAACTTTGCTAGATAGGGGACTTCACAACAGTTCTTGATATCAGTAGAATAAGATCTGCATTAATTCTCAGGGACCCTTCCTCAAGGATTATCAGCATACAGTTTTGGCTGGTTTTAGTAACACCATTTTTTCCATACATTGGACATTCATCACTAGGATCTAGTTAGGTGGTATTTGAGGAATCTATTGGATATATACGTGTGGCAGTTTTATTAACTATAGAAAAGTATTTTAATATGGAAATTGTTAAGGAGTTCATTAGTTCCAACAGGGCAAAGTGATTCTGTGTATGCAAAACAGATATTGTGTTTCAAAAATGTTAAAACCTTGAATGAAAAGCATATTGATTGTTTTAGGTATGCAAAAGTTTATGCTGACAGGTTTATGATGCCATATGCAATATACACACATATAACAAATGCATTTGTGTCTACATTGTGTTGAAAAAATAAGAGTTGCAGTAATTAATTATCTGTTTCAGTTCAATTTGCTTTCTGTTGAGAACATCTCATGCTGTTTTATAGTACTTAATAAAATCTAATCCATTAGACAATGTGATAGAATCTTATAATATATACTGACTGCAGGCCCCCTTTGGTTCTAAAACCAATTTATATGTAGATGATACCCATTTTAAATCTCCTCCAAAATAATTTAGTTTACAGTTTCAAATAGTACAAACTAAGTACTTCTTGAAGGCCAACATCAATTTCACAAACTCTTCATTGTGCTGTTCATGTAAAAAAAGATAATGAAGCTCAAAAAGAAAGGATTCATTTTTTCAAGGTACAAGCTAAAACCCCACAATGTTCATTAATTTAAAAACCAAACAAGAAATGAGACAACTATGATGTAATTTTGGGAGTTGTTCTGAAAGTTCATTGCTAGCATATGTGGAAATACAAATTCATAGATAGAGCAATTGGGAAATTTTCTGCAAAAGAAAACAGAAAAAAACCTTTGTTTTCCTCACCAAGGATGGATCTGTCTAAACCAGAATTGATTGTAAAAAGGATTTTTGCTTAAAAAGAAATTTGATATCTTTAAAACATTGTTTCACTGCCCTTTTTACCCAAATGTTTCAATGGTATATGTGCTTTCTAACTTTTTTTTTTTTGTAAGTGTAAATGTAAATAAGAAAATTAAAATAAAGAAACTGAAATAAAAAAGAAAATATTTGTATATAAATAATATTTATACTAGTAAGAAAGGCAGCTGAGAAGGAAGCTAGAGCTTTATATATCATCCAGACTCAGAAGGAAAAAAAAAACAACAAAACACAACTGAATCTTAATAATTGCAGGACAGAAAAACTGCTTCCCACACAACCGTATGAGAAAGTCACACACCATTAATTTGATTAATATGAACCTTACTTATGACAAGCAGAAAACATTAAAAAGAATAAATCCTATATCTCTAAGTTAAATTTTATTATTCTCTTTACAAATGACTAACTTGCTGCTGTCTTTTAACTTCTAAAAATAAACAATGTTCTAGGGATCTTATATGAACACTCACTATATATCACAATTTTGACTGTTGATGGATTTTGCTGTTGAATCCATTACCAGAGAAAAGGTCAGAAATCACAATCTAACACAAAGGAGTCCTTTAAAATGTTCTATAGCCACCTACATTTGCAGAAGGAGTCTCTGCATATTACATTATTCACATGGCCCCCCATAGTCCTTTTTTATGACCAGTCTAAAACAGGAAAAAAAGAGGGGTTTGGTCCTGCAACCTGAGAGATGAAACTTAGGAGCTATTCCTCTATGCTTGTAAATAGTGAGAAGACAGTAGAAGAAAAAATAATTTTGACTTCTATTTCCAGTTTTACACACAAAATGCTTCTAGAAATTAGAAGTTGGGATAAATTGGTCAACACAATTGAAACTGGAAATTTATTTTGTGTAATAATTATTTATTTATGTCTAAATTGTAATTATCATGCAGCCATACTAAAACATTTCTGAAACCGAGAATACTATTCTCAGGGGGAAATATTTTGTTTAGGACACATCTAACATTATGCTTTAACATTGAGGGCGTTACCTTATAAATAAATATATAGAAATCACGCTGGCAACATTTTAACAAACATGTTCAAAACTAAAGATTTCTATACTGAGGCCCAAGTGTCAGAAGACAGTCATGGTATTAGCTCAGTTCTTTCTGAGAGATTCATCTCATGTTTCCACATTTCAAAATTTGACAGCTGAGCTTATTTTAGTTATCCTAAGCTCCTTTGTAGCCAAGAGGGAGAGAGAGCAGCCTGCATTTAGAGCAAGAACTTTGCTATAAAGGTGGAGTTTCTGGGATAAAAATATAGCAAGCCTGCCTGTTACCAAGAAAAACTCCACTTGACTGGAAAGCAAAAATTAGATTTAATAGTTTAGACTAAGGGCCCAGATCTTGGTCTAAGCCAGAATACTGTCTCAAATATTGGCCAAAGGTTGATTTTGAAAGAAGAGTAAGAACACAGTGCTGAATAATGATTTCACTGACTACTCTCCAATTTCTTGACTATTTCTAGCCCTCGGCATCTTCTAAGCTGTCACAGGTTGCCTATTTGGTAATCTTCATTGGGTTTCTCTTTCTCTTCCAGGCTCGCCTTGCACAGTCTCCACTTAAAAAATAAAATAAAAATAAAATTCCTTTAGCTCCACAATTCTACCACCCTTGTGTGTGAAACCATCTTCTTTTGTTTCTTTTTAACCTGACTGGTGGCAAATACTGTTGATGTCGCCTAGTGCTTATACTGGAAGATAGTGAACAGTTACTGCTATTCACCCTACATAGCTCCTGATTTTGTAGACCAGTGCCATATTCACCCCCACAAATTCTCTCTGCCATGAAGTCATTTTTTGATATATAACTGACTATTCTCCCTTCAATCAATCCTTTTTTGTGCACCAGTTAAAATTATTCTTCAGAGGATCCCACATAAATGACATCTATTTCACACACTACATGAGAAATATTACTATTGTCTGAATTATTCCATTTCCAGTTTCTTGTAACTGCAGTGGGGAAGTTACCATTTACACCACTGACCACTGATGACTTACTTCAACCAGTAATATGAATTTCAGTTCTATTTATGGATTAAGCACTCAATGCACTCAAGCACAAAACTGAAAGGAAACAATATATTTTTCTCCAGTTTAGAGAAAAAAAGAATTAATTTGTTTCATTTATGACAGAAGGTAGGACAAATCATGAGTGATTCAATTCAGAAAGGAGGGAAAAACCCACAGACACTGAACACTATTAGAACTTCTGCTAACAGATGATATTAAAATGGTCATTTGAAAATACTGTATACCTTTTTTAATAAGCAACAAAAAGATGTGAAACTTACATTTTAGAAACTGCATAAATATTTGTGTACTAGAGGCATTGCTTGAATAGTCTGAGGAAAAATTCTGCTAGCATACTTCCCATGGAACTATTAATGACTCAGTTTGGGGTCTGGTGCACCTCAACATACTTCTGACACTCTTTTCCCCATTTTGAAGAAAGGTTCTCACATTTGGTAAATAGCTTTTCTTTTTTTTTTTTTTTTTTTTTAATAACCTTCATCCTTACTGTTTCGAGCTTTGGCTAATACTTACCTTACTTTTATATCTTTTTATAGGTGCTTTTAATATAACAGATTCTTTTTTTTTTTTTTTTTTTTGTGGATCCAGAAATTTTCAGTTAATACCACAGTTAAGATTATTCTTGAACTTAATAAAAATTTGACATCCCATATCTGTCATTGTATAGTCTTTTTCTATGGTCAGAGGACAAAGGCACTTACGAAGACAACATATTTTGACTCTTCTAGGCAAATGTTTAAGGGTAGATTGTCTCTGTTCAGTGAAGATAAGAATACCCTATCTTTGAGTAGATTAAATGTCTAAAGTAAAGGGTAGAAGAATCCTACTTCATGTATTTTGTTCAATCTAAACAATGAATGTATTGTTTCTAGCAAATTATGCCATCGTTACATGCTGGCTGTATAGATATCACTATAGATGCAAAATTCAAGCTACAAAAAAAGTTAAATTGTCTGACACAGGATACTGCACCCACTTCTCTTTCGGGCAATTCCACAGAGCTGTCACAGAAGGAAGAGAGATGAACACTGAAATATTACCAGTGAGCAGTTTTTCTTTACAGACACAATATATAATTCTTTACAGTGCCCCAGCTATGGCATAATCAAATCATAAAATTCAGTAGACTACATTTTCACCTGTACATTGTTACAGAAAGGTAAGTTTAATAGTCTCTCATATGAAGAAAAAAAACAAAAACAGGGACTGACACCGGCTGCCCTAGTTTCTCTCAAAACTCTAAGGTCAAGTTAGGTGAGAAAGGTGAGGTCATATTATCCCAGTGCACCACTTATCATCTGCTTTCATGTGCAATACTTGAGATGTCCAGGCTTAAAGTCTTTTCAATAATTCTTCAAGACATTGCTGCTCAAATAGATGTATAATCTACTTTGGCAGAATAAATTTCTCACTATATATTTGTGGTGAGTATATTTTCACCCCAGCTAAACTCCAAAATGGGAAAGCAACAGGGAGCCTAAAGAACTGAGGCATCACTTCACTGAGTATCGTAATGCCTGAGCCAAAGGCACATGCCAAAACCCAGCATGCTGAGTTACATAAAATGCAAAGGCAGAGGGAGAACAAATGTAGGCACCCAAAGCCGGGTAGTTGAGGCAGCCCAGAGCTGCACGCCAACAATCTTGTTCTTGACAAGATCCCTCGCAATGCTGATCACTCTCTTGATTGCCAGTGAAAACCCCAATCATTAAGCAAAAGACCAGCAATTATTATATGCGTTGCCTCAAACCCCGCTCAGGAAGGGAAAGATCAATGCCAGAGAAGAAGCTAAACTTGGGTAGCTGGGGTGGTGTGGGCAGTGCAGGCAGAGGAGCTCCTCAAGGCCATGCCCAGACAGATGCCATGTGCAGGGCGGGTTGCTCTCACCTCAGGGGGCCTCTGCAGACTGATTTACATGGTCATGCCAGGCAGAGTTTGCTGGCCTGATCGTTATTTCATACTTAGTCAGAGACTCAGATAAGCCCTGAAGAAAACAAACACACCAACCTTTCTCTGTTCCCATCAAGCTGACCTTCACATAAGCCACAGGAAGGCCCTCTGTGTAGGAATAACCTCAGAGTAGTAAAATATTTTTGATCAATCTCCCCTCCAGGGAAATTTATGCTGTCCTCTGCTATCTCTGATCTTCAGGTCCACTGCTGGCACTTTCCTGACAGACAGACAGGATGACTGCTGCCATGATCTTCAAGGGCCATGTTTCTTGACAGTACCCATCTTGTTCTCACCCTCTAGCTGACTTAGTCCCCTAATAAAATTTATTGCTGAAATTTACCTGTGTATTTATTTTGACTATCTCCAAAATGAAGCAATAAGTGAAGGCGTTTTGACATCTGAATGACAGACTTCAGCACTTCTAGTGTTTAACCTAATAAAGTACTTGGCAGCTACAATTTCCTGGGGGTTATTTTGTTTTGTTTTGTTTTCTTCTCAGTTTCTTACTACGCAGATTATTTCCCCCCCCCTCCCCCTCCCGGCAATGGATTAGGGAGGAAACATAATTTAAGGAAAATACTTACCTCGTGACACGCCCATTCATCAGTTCCTCATTTTTGTTCCTAGTAAAATAAAACTTATGACCACTTGTGAAGTTGACAGACATTCAAATTAAGACCACTCTTTGCTTGCCAGATAAGAAGCTTCATGAATCACAGACAACCAGAGCTAACACTTCAGTGGTAAATGCTGCAAACGAAGCATACATTATTAAAATTAACTTAAAATTAATTTAATAAATCACTCGGTAAGCAGCAATTTATTGACCCTGAAGTGAAGATCCATCCTTCGAACAAACCATATAGTCATTAAGTCAGTACTGTGCTTAAGATTTCATTCCGAAGTGGTTCTTACTCTTAATTTATCTGCCCTTCCAGGAAAAAAAAAACAAAACAACAACAAAACAACACACCAACAAAAACAAAAAACAAAACCAACCCAAAACTACCATCACCAAAAAAACCCCAATTTTTTTTTCCTTGTTTTCTTTTACTTACTGCAAGATTGTCGTGGTTTCAACCCAGCCGGCAACTAAGCCCCACACAGCCGCTCGCTCACTCCTCCCCGGTGGGATGGGGGAGAGAATCAGAAGAGTAAAAGTGAGAAAACTCGTAGGTTGAGATAAAGACAGTTTAATAGGGAAAGCAAAAGCCGCGCACACAAGCAAAGCAAAACAAGGAATTCATTTGCTACTTCCCATGGGCAGGCAGGTGTTCAGCCATCTCCAGGAAAGCAGAACTCCATCACGCGTAATGGTTACTTGGGAAGACAAGCACCATCACTCCTAATGTCCCCCCTTCCTTCTTCTTCCCCAGCTTTGTTTACTGAGCATGCCGTCATATAGTATGGAATAGCCCTTTGGTCAGTTTGGATCAACTATCCAAACTATCCAAACTGTGTCCCCTCCCAGCTTCTTCTGCACCTCGCAGAGCATGGGAAGCTGAAAAGTCCTTGACTAGTGCAGCAACAACTAAAACATCTCTGTATTATCAACACTGTTTTCAGCACAAATTCAAAACATAGCCCCATACCAGCCACTATAAAGAAAATTAACTCTATCTCAGCTGAAACCAGCACAAAGATGCACAAAAACATTGAGGTTTGTCTACATAGTGTGTAAACTTACATACTATGTCTGTCTAGTTAGCATAGAAAGTATACTGTAGATGCATAGATCTTGTCCATAAAATATGCTGCACTGTTCAGCTCATGTCAATAACAATGAACAGATAAACAATTTAGGGAAACAATCCTTTAAAAATACCTTTCCATAAGGGGGGGGGGGGGGAGGGCAGAAATACAACTTCAAAGCCACAGTAAAATCTTCATATTAGCTATGTGTGCTTATTCTTTTGAAAAGTTTCTCTCAGGTATTTTTAAGTTGAGCATTCTAAGCAAGGGATTGTGAAGCTGGGATTCACTTCACTTAACTTAACCATCTAAAAATTAAACATCTATTCAATCCTGGTTTTGTAGGCACACTCTTTAGTCCAAAAGGTGGAAAACATCCCATCCTACCTGTTCTCTGCTTTCACTTTTGGATTAAAACAGAAGCTTACTAATATAGCCATCCAGCTTTATTTTTGCAGATTAAATAGAACAAGTGAAGATACACAGTCTAAACGAACAGGCAAAATGGGAATAATTTTGGAAAACTGGAAGAAAGTGTGACGTTATAGTGTTAAGGGACACCAGACTTGGCAGACTTTAAAACCCAGTGGATTTCTGCTTCCCATTCTGGTAGATGGAAGCTGCTGCTGTTGTACAGTAAGAATACCGAAGATGCAAATACACACACACAGAGAGCACATATGACAAGCCATATGAGTCAGCACAGATGGAAGAACAATGGTTTTACCAATGCTCACTTCAACTTAAACAGCATTCAAATAAACAAGAACAACCTAGATGACCAGTCATGCTCCTCTTCTCCAGCTGATCATGACTGAAGGTTGCTGGTGGAGCACACACCCACCCTCACTCTCACAAGCACACTCACACCAGTAGGTCTCTCAAAGCCTGGCTTAGCTGTTAAGTCCATGTGGTATAAATACATTGTGCCTTTTACCACCCACTGGCTCTCTTCTCGTGGGCAGTGCTCTCTCACTCCCTGGGTGGTTCAGTTCCAGGTTGGCTAGCAGAACTTACACATAAAGAAACAAACACACAGAGAGCATAGAGAACACATTCAGACGGGAAAAAAAAGTTAGGAACACAGCTCTTATGCAGGACTTGGCCATACAATCATGCTGACCAGCAAGCTGCTTATACATGACCAGACCCTTTTGTTCTCCCTTCATTTCCACACGCTTATTTCCCTTAATCTTCATGCTTTTTCCTAGGTCCCTCACTTTCCTTTCCTTAATTATTCTGTAATAAGTTTCACTGATTCATGCAATCCCCTTAAAACATACCACAGCAAGTTCTAAACAGTCCCACAAAACCCCCCAAATATCCCATAATCAGTTTGCTATTTCCCATGGCCCTCACAATAATTTTGATCTTCCCATTTCTTATCAGTTACACAATTCCGGCTGAAGCTCTTCAAGACTATTCCTTCAATGACCCATCAGTCAGAGACCTGAGCACCTGGCTTTTTGTTGTGGTCACTGATATCTACTGCTCCACAGGGTTTGTGTTTTTTTGGCTTTTATGCTTAATTATCATTAACCAAATATCAAATGAAACATCCTTATAAGCCAGATGTTCTTGCATACAGGACATCAGATTTGTGGAGCAGAATCAACATAACCACGGTACATTTTTACTCCAGTGATGCATACATGCTTTAGGATGAGAAAGCCTAGCTTACCAGCCAAAACCTTTATTGAGAAGCCTAAGCAAGTAGAAAGAGCAGCTGTTTGGGACATGCCCTATTCACACAGAAGCTGTTGTAAGGCGCTCAGTTGTTGGGGGATGTTGGAGCTCCCGCAACTTCACCATAGCAACAGCCCCTCACTGCCAGATAACTTTTCATTGCCAAATGCAATATATGAAATTAAATCTAATACAGTTCTTGCCACTTCTTTCTAAATCTAAGCCCTATCCCTGAAAAATCAGGTGCAGTGGAGTTCATTAATAAACTTCTCAAGATCTCTGGCATTTCTCCGCTTTCAGGACAGAATTTCTGTTGGGGGGGCATGGGCTTTTGTCATTTATTAAAATTGTATTTTTTGAAGGTTGATTTGTTTGGTTTTGATTCAATAGGGTTTATTGGGTGAAGGTTGACATTTTGTGAATGTCATGACCACCTCAGAGGATACCACTCATGTAGATCTGTTGAGCTAGCATTATACCAATTAGCATTGGTCTTGTGTGCATGGTAGCCACGGAAACATGGAGCTTCCCGTGGTACACTAAAATTGCATAGGTAGCTGGCCTGCACAGAGCTTCTGTGAGAAGGACCTGAAGTAGCTCATGAAAAACTGACTGATGTGTATCTGCTTAGTTTTTGGTGAATGCAGGACAGAACACAGCCAACCATACGCCTTCAGAGGACTGAGTATCTGAGAGGTCTTCCATTTACAAGCTGACCAAGATATAATACGATGTGGTGTTTATAGCATGTTTCAGTGGAATTACTGCTCTTAGAAACATGAACTGTAAGAGAGACTTTAGCCATATTTAACAAAGCTGGATGACAAAAAACAAATGTTCCTAGAACTTTTGCAGATGGGTAGTATGTTGTCTACATTCTTGTTTGCAACTTGCACCAACTCTGTTATTTACTTACAAAATACAAAAAGCTCCGAATGTTCAATGCTCATGAGAAAAAATGACTACCAGAATGCTTCAAAAGATGTTATCTGATATTGGTAGGTTTTGTACCTTTGCTCCTTTTTTCACATGCAGAGTGTGATCTCAAAAGCAGTTGAAGGCAACTTCTATTCAGAAAGAGCACAGTCAGTGGCTTTGATTTCTGAGAGTCGGCAGATATATAAACAACTAAATGTGATATAAACTCTTCTTGCTTTATTCCAAAAAGCAATATTTATGTGAGGAAAAAAAAAGTTTCATTTTCACATCTCTCTGAATAGAGCTTATATTTTCATTTAGATTCTAGATAATGAAGTCTCTAAGCTATGAAACCACAAATGCAAACTTTGAGGTGATTAAAGCCTTAGGCCTATTACCGTAGAAAACGACCTTATTTAGGAAACAAGAACAATTTGATGCTAATGGATTTGGAAAAAGAATAGACCAAAGAGCTTTCTTAATGTTTATTTACTTTTCTCTGTGGAAACAAGAGTTTGTTTACAAGTATTGTTCTCATTACATATTCTAAATAGTACTGGGTGCATTTAATTTAATTACATTTAATTGAATTGCATTACATTTAATTACAGTTAATTAGAATACTAGTTAGCTATGTGTTCCTACATAGTTCTAATCTGATGCTCAGGCCCAGAACCATGAAAGGACCAAAATGCACAAATTCTGACCTAGTCCAATTTTAGAGTAGTCCTCTAGAGAATGTTTTTTAAAAGTTCAGTGTGAATGTTGGGTACTTAAAAATCTATAGAAGCTTCAATGTTTGTTATGAAGTTCCTTAACTCACAAAAATATCTGCTTTTGTTAAGGCTTGGAACTATTGCCATTTTTGCAATGCTGAGATCTCTACCTTCTTTTGAAACTCAGCCTGGCCAGAACTCCCAAAGTAAATGATAATCTGGTTAAGGTCCAATGATCCTTACAAGCCCTGTTTTAACATGTCCAGCACATGTTAATAAAAACAAGTCCAACACAGAACAAAGAAGCTACAGCTGTTTCTATTCAAAAATAGAGCAGCAGGAATGTATTTTATCCCTTTCTTAACAAGAACTGAAGGTATAGTGGACAGACATGATACTGAAGAACTTCATTCTATGCACTCATCAACCAGAGACATTTTACAATTATTGACATTTGCAAAATCATACACGCATAGTAAGTGAAAGCCAGAAGTTAGACTTCTGTGAGCAAATATTGCCTTTTTTTTTTAATGTAAAAAAAAAAAAAAATATTTTTTGGGGCACAACTAATCAGTAGTGATGAGTGATCACTATTTTCCATGCAAGAATGTACTGCTTGGGCTGAAATTCCTCCCTTACTCCTTTTCATCTCACAATCCAAAAATATCAATCAAGGAATTCAGTCTTGTAGTGGGAAGTACCAGGTAACCTAGTACTTAGGAGTCTCTGACAGGTTACTGTTTCAAATATCTATATAAAAACTAGACCTGTTGTCACTGATAATATATGCATATTATATCAAATTAATATAAAAATTGTTCTATTATACAAAAGTAATGGGATTTTTTCTAATGTTTTTCTACCACATAGTATATACACAGTTTTAACATTTGAATGATACTGAAGCATGAGGAAGAAATAGGAGATATTTTACTCATGTTACTTACATCAAGACATAGAAATTGTGGAAATAAGAGTAACAAAGGCATAATGCATAAAAATCAAATGACAGCAAACCAGCTACATAGATTAACTGCAGAATTTAAAAAAAAAAGTTAGACCATGTGGATTTATGGTCTCCTTTATATTAAAAATAGAAAAATAAACCATTTAAAATTTAACTTTTTGTCTGTGGAGATAGCAGTATCTACATGATACTAATTGGAAAGAGCTTGAAAAGGGTCTTTTTATGTGAAAGTGTAACAAAACCTGTGTCCTGCATTATTCTTGTTTTGTAGATAACCGCCCTGCAATCGGCTGTATTTGATTAAATGAACATGGCTCAAACAAGTGGAAGGAAACTTTTGCTCGGGGCAGAAACCACACTGGAAAAAAGAGTTCTGAATTTACACCATTGTTGAGCATTTTTACTGAATGCCTTTATGTGTTTTAACAGCCTTTTTTTCAGTGCACTTTCATTTTAAAGAGTTTGAAAACCTCAGTAGTATTTGGGTGGACTTTTCTTTTAGAATCTCTTGCAAAATCCAAATCAATGTTATGATGTCAGCAGTAAATATTCCACATTTTTTACAGTCTAAAGAAGCACAGTAGCTAAAGAAACTGCATATGTTGGAGTACAGGACCCCATATATAAGCAGTTTTCTTATTGCAGTATTGTGTTCAGTACAATGTCCCACAAAGATTTTTCACCTCACACGAACATCCATTAAAAAGCTTATAGTGGTTGTCAATGATTGACACAGCAGAATGTGTCATGAAGCAAGTTGTTTTTAAATTAAATTAGGTTTCCTCTAACAAATTTTAGTATAGCAACTATGCTGTACGATGCAGAAATACACATATTGTGGCCTAAAAAACTTCCCAATTTCATAAGCAATGAATGTGCAACAAAAAGGGAATGAAAATTAATCAGAATTTATTTTGCCTTTTTATATGCTACATCTAAAGCTTTTGAAATGTTCATGAACAGTCTGAACTGTAGTGCTAGACAGTGAACAAACACAACTATGAAACTCTTACCTAAAAATATTACAACTCATTCCTATCAGATGAGCATGAATGCATAAATAACTTCCCAGTTAACATTTGTAGCTTTTCTCTTTACTTGTCTGATTTGTTTTGGTTTTGAAGGACAACTTCCAAAGATAGCATCATCATTTTAACCAGTCTTTATATTTCAAGACAATTTCCTCAGAAGCATGCATTAGTTTTAATTTGCTCATTTACTGCTCTTCCTTTGGAGGTTTCCCAAAAGCATCTAAAAATATGGATATGTTTATTCTGCATTTGTTGCTTTTTATCACTTTGAAATAGAAACGCAGAGAATTTTGAGTCAATTAATGACACTTTCAAGATGAAACTGAAACCCTTGGCACAGGATTTCAGCTGTCTGTGATCCAAAGCCAGCTTGGTGTAACACAGCTGTGTGTTGTTAATTCAGTTTTGTTGAGAAAATCATTGTGAAGGTGTGAAAAATTATATGAGCCTAAAGAATTAGAGATAAGAAATGTAAAACCACAGAAGAAATTTAATCGTTAAGATAGCAATTATTAGGAGCTCAAAGACACAGAAGAAATAATACTAGTTGGAAGCTATAAAATCTTAAGGAAACAAAAAAATAATTGGAAGATGGTAACTTGAAAACATCAATGACCACCCTTCTTCAAGGAATAGTGGACCATTCCCCTTTGATCATGACTACCCAACCAGCAGAAACTCACCGGGTGTTTTGTTTGGGCTGGTGAGTAGGTTAATATGTAGCCTAGTTGCTTAATAGTGACTTGTTATCTGTTATATACAATAGAAAATAAATAATTGCACTGTACGCTGCAGAGCTGTACAAATCTTGCCTGAAGTCTCTTTGTGTGCCACAAAAGTTACCCAATGAAAGTGACCCAGAGAAGAATTGCAAAATTTCTGCTGAAGCTGTGCTGAAGTAATATGACTTCTTAAACAGGAAAGCACCATCACCTTTGCTTCCTAGCAGTCATATTCTGACAAAAGACTAAAGAAAGTTGACAATGGACATCAGTAAAATAAAGTCTGATATTTACTGCTTACCCATTCACAACAAATGTCACTCTTCCTTTCAAGCAAGCCAACTCATAGGGAGGAGCATATATAAAATATTGACAGCAGTCCTAATCCCACAGGAGTTTATGGAAGAAAATAACACCACAAAAACCTCTGGTAAAGGCAGAAAATAAACAAAACATTGACTCATCCACTAGACTGGACATGTTACATAGTATAAAAAAATCAAGCTGTATACATTTCTAATATACATGTTTACTGTTGTTAATTCGCAAGAGTGTTAACTTTTGCTGAAGTGATTCCTTCAAATTCTCCTTAAAATAATCTTGCAAGCAGAGAGCTGAATAGTATTCCCCTTTTCAGACATAAGTCCCAGTATAAGAAAACCTACTGCCAGAGGAGACTAAGGGACAGATTCTGATCCAGACTACATTTAACCTTTGTTTCATCAGCTTTAGTAGGAGACTTTAAACCTTGCCTGTCTCAGAATTCTTTTGATTTGGGAGAAATAGGCTTTAAAGGAACTTAAGTTGCTCTGCTAGCTCTGCACAAGTAGTATTCAAGACACATTTATCAACACAACAGGGTATAAATGTTCCAACTGTTCTGAAGTGCGCAAACGTCACTTGGGAGTTATTAAAAGGTCTGAAGAAGGCTGGCTTTTTTTCAACACGACTTACAAGTTACACAAGCCTGAGGTTTCACCAGCTCCATGAGAACTGGATGAGCACAATATGCAGCATAAAGCCACTTTTCCCTGTTTTCTTTGAATCCTGTAATAATTAATGTAGCCAAGTAAGGGCTGATGATCAGAGTGCATATATGCTCCTGAGAAAGAACAGAGAAGCAGATAACCTCCTGGTATGAATTTAGCAAGTAAAATAGGTCTGGATGAAACTTTTCTACCAAAATATTTTTTGAAAGAAATCCAGATTTTCAGTAAAATGTTCCCTATCACCTATCACCAACATCCCCCAGAGCAAACTAGACAGCTTTGTCTGAAAAATAGGAAAATTTTTGGGGCGGGGGTGTTGGGGGGGTGGAGGTGTGTAAGTAGAAGAGTTGATTTTTTTTTTAATTTAACAATATTATTTTGATGGAAATGTTTTGACATCCTCTCTAAAAATATGTTTTCTCTTTCTTTTTTGAACAAAATAATTCAGGAAATGTTTTATAATGTTTAAAGATTATCTAAATTTTTCCTATCTCCTGTTGCCTCCTGCTTAAGAACATCTAGTTGTCACAATTGTTCTTTATAACATCAAAGAACTGAGCAGAAACAATGCCATGTTACTTAGTGGTTTTACCACACAATTAGTATCAGCTGCAAAGTAGCAAGAGCTGCTTTGTGAAACTGACAATATATTAATAATGATTAAAAAAAAATCACAGAAATACTACACTTCAGAAGAAGGACGTTCCCAAGAAGTCAAATTGAATTTAATTAAATGTTGCAAAAAGGGGGAATGAAAAATTAGTAAATAAGATATCTAGTGATGAGAGGACACACAATTAAGCTTTTTAAATCCAAGGTAAATATATGAAATGATGACTTTTAAGTCATATCTGAATCTTTTTCACTCCCCAAATTCACATTTTAAAGACTGAAATATCAACTCTGTTCTTGAGAATGGTATATCGTCTACAGTAGACACCTAACTCTGCCCACAGTAAGAGTTGTGTCAGATATATCAGCTACTACACCAAACACGTGCAGTTGGCCAACCTTATCAGCAATATTTGTTCAGAATGTGACTTTAATTTTCTTTGAGTTTAAACATTTGATCGAATAATATTATTGAGGGGAATTTTTGCTGGAAGACTGACTGTAAACAATACTTGCAAAAATAGTGAATATTTGTTGGTGTGAGTCTGGACACAGGAACCTTATTCTTGGAGTTACTCATCCAGTTTGAAAATAAACACATTGTGCATTCTTACATAATTTAGCAGCAGTCCACAAGCATCTAAATGTGTGAGCATCTAGCGGTTAACAGAACAAAATATTGGTCGGTGCCGTATAGCTGGCTTATCTGTGAGACCCAGCTATCACTGGAGGAGACAGAACAAATCACCGAGTGATAGTGAATTAGCCTTACATTAAAAACAAACCATTCAGCAAGCTTTTCATATGTCAAATTTTCACTGAGTCAACTAGAAGCATTGCCTGTGCAAGGAGTCTTGCAACAAGTCTTCAATAAATACTGTTGTGCATACGGAAAAACAAAATTGCACGTTTCAACTAATGTTTCTATTTAAATGTGTTATTTAAAAATTGTCCAATTTGCAGCTGCAAATTTAAAGCATATGACCTGGTTTTCCCAGGGATTGTTCAGAGCTTTAATTCATTCCCTTTGTGAAATGTTTTTTCTTTAATTATGTTCACTATCAAAAATACTTAATTTCTTTTTTTGATTAGCTAATTATTTCTTGCCATTGCTTGGTTTCTATTTTGGAATGTGCTGTTATCTGTTTGTTTGCATATGCTTAATTTTTAGTGTTCAATAATCTTTCTGACATTTAGTTCTTTATCTTCCCCTTTCTTGCATGGAATTGTTTGGAATGGTTTTAGTCAGCTTATCTAAGTGTTTGCTTACAGAGATTTACTTTTTTTGTCTGCTTTTCTGTGCTGCCTTAATAATTCCTGTTAAAAATGTTGTTTAAGTAGCCTTGCAATTCTTCATTCTCAGTTTTTTAAGTGCTTTATAATAACATTCTGTATCAAGGCTGCAAAGAGCAGTCTGTTTAACCACAGTCTACTCATTCTTCTTTGAGTTTCTGAAGAGGTGGTTTTTATACTTTTCATCCTTTGCAAAAATCTTTTGATGCAGTGAATACTCAGTTCTTTGCTGGTCTGTGTCTGATATAACATTTTCACTGTTAACCTTTTACTTTTTACTTTTATTTACGGCAATACAGCTTTATCTTGTGTAATAGCTTCCTTACACACTCTACTCAAAGTGTAGAACAGAATTATAGAAACATGAAAATATAGAAGGCAGAAAACAGAATAACCTTATTTTAATTAAAGTCTTTCACTTCCAAAGCTGATGAGAGCAAGAAATTAGCAGACAAAGGTAAACAGGGCAAAAAAAGTAAGATTTGCTACTAAAAGTGGAAAGTGAAGAAGTATACAGGAATATGTGAAATAACAGGGTACTACAGATAATAAAGTCTTCATTCCAGAGGTATCAAGATAGCAAAAAAGTATAAAAATGATAATAGAATCATTATGTGTTAAAGTTGGTTAGAAATATTCAGCACATAAATTAAGGAGCTTCATGAAATGTGTATTGCACTTGATGTTGAAACAGTTGTGAAGTATGTGGGATTGATTTAATCATTATTTTTGATGATTCAAGAAGATGACAGATGCAAGAGTTGAGTCATAAAAGCTAGAATTCTAAAACTTGCCTGAAAGGATGTTGTCATGGTGGAAAATAAAGTATAAAGGAGCATTTGAAACATAGAACACACCAATTTGAGACCAAGATCACCAGTCTATTTCTCATCAGCATCCCACATGAATAACTTTTGGTATATTTCAACATCATAATAGGAAATTATTTCATTCATGGAATTTCAGGTGTAGATGATGAGGAAGAACAATAAATTTTATTCTGAATGGAAAAACTAAGGAGTACCAGTAGAAGATTCCTATAAAAATAAGCATGAGTGAGAATTCCACCAACAATCTTAAATAAGATATTAACTCATGTTAGATATCCTTTCTACAGACAAAAGATGAAAATTTTTGTTTCTGCCTTTTTTTCCTGACCATAGATCAGAATAAATAATATAAATACTGTATACGTTGATGCTACTATGTACAAAAGAAGTGAAGACTGAAGAAATACCAGCTTTTACATTTATAGGAAGTGAAATGCATTGAACTTACATGTTTGAACTTTTGATAGCTTACTTTATCCTTCCAATGAGCATTTCATCATAAAGAATGGAATTAGTGATCATGAAACTTATCTTGATGCTTTAGATGATCCTTTAAACATCTTTTGCCAGGGTCCAACCATTTTAAGACAAGCCCCTGCTTTCAAAGTTGACACAGAATATGAAAACCTGGAACAGAGAAAAAATCTTGTTTTTCTAAGATATACTGTTCTGTTATATATTGACTTAGGTATATTGATTGCTGATAGATTCATCACAAAGTGATAGAGGTATGTATTACTGACACCACATAATCAGTCTTAAGTAAAGGTAAGATTTTTTCAAGGAACACCAAAGATGTTAAAAAGGGTTCCTTAAATAAAGATGAAATAATGAATCCAGCTGCTTTTTTCACATAATTAGTTGATCAGTACTGAATGAATTTTAAAGCAGATGAAACTCCACATTGGCTGTGACCTTTCCTGAGAGTCTTTCCTTAGCATAAGCAAAAGGATTTGGCTTGAGCCTGTTCAATGATGGCTTGATGTCAATCACACACTGAGCCATGCAGGATCTGAGTACAAGAAGTTACTTGTGAAGGAGGAGGAAATCATTATGAATAATGATTAATAAATATGAAAAAATATAATAAGAATAAATGTAGTAATATTATGACTATAAATATATTTTCCTTTGCATACGAATGATGATGTGATTGATGTCATTACGGTTTGCGAGGACTAAAAATGTTATACTTAAAAGCAATATTCAGGGCTTGAGATGAAAGAGTATCAGATACATAATCATAACTTAGAAGAGAGAATAAAATATCCTCATATTTGTAACAGGGAATAGAATAAGAAAACGACTGACTATATTATCCCAAGAGGAAATATACTGCAAAAGGAGTCGTTGTTGTACGGGACTGAATGTCTCTGGAGACTAAAAAGTGGGAAACTGTTTAACTCTGGAGAAAGAATCCATGCAGAGTGGAAAATTAGTTTAAAGGTGCTAGGGTCAAGAGGGATCTTGGACAGAATGAGGAAAAGAAAAATACTTTTGCCAGTGATGGCATTAAGATTACGGTCAAGTGGAAGAAATGAGTGAAAGGATTAAGAGAGACAAGCATGGAGAGGAACCTGAAATATGTTTTTGCTGTACAATTTTTTTAAAGGAGTATTTCTGAAGGAAAGTCAGGTAGAGCTAGTGTTTTCACAGCTGTGCAGTTGCATGCTTTTTCATTCTGGAAGTGGCGTTTTCTGAAAGTACGAATCACAGAGTATTGTAAGAGAATACTTTTGCCTACTGTATATTTGAGAAATTGTTATAACATTTGTTAAATAACATGTACCTAGCAGGAGTAATATTAATTTACAATATTAATTGTATTATTCATTACAATATTCATTGTTTGTGGTAGTGAGTGCAATAGCCATCTAACTTTACCAAGTTAACTGAGTTCCCATTGACTGTAAGAATGAGCATGAAATTCATAGGTGCCCTAATAGACTAAAGCACCTTTTGCTAATACAAGTTCTGTCACTTGGATGAAGTATTTGAAGGCTAATATTTTCTTTTTTATTTGAGAGGTTTGGGTATGCTGTTATTTTGACCTTTTCCAACTTGTGTGTTAAAAATTGGCAGCCATTTTCATTTTTCCCATGTACTGCTTCTCTATCCTATGAGGAACAGGCAAAATATCATGTACTAAAAAAGGACATTTCATTGTTTTCTGTCTTTACATGAAACATTCTGTGTTCTCTCCCATTTTACTACATTTAACATTCAGATATAAATTATTTATTTCCTGCTATCATTTTATTTGCATTCTTTTTCTTCCCTCATAGTAATATATTAGAATAAGAGAATATTAAAATATAATTTTCCAGTGACATTAATAACTCATGAATGGGCAAGTCCACAGGCAGTATAATAGTGGCTAATAACTTTTAAGGCACAATGGAATTCTTCAATTTAATTGGTTGAAATATTACTGTCCAGCCTTTGATTGCATTAGCACAGATGTTGCTAGATATCAAGAGCTCCTAATTGACTTAGGCTACTAAGCAATTTAGACAGCTGGGGGATTTTTTTGTTCTGAGTACAAAATATGCTC
Organism: Ciconia boyciana; assembly: GCF_034638445.1. Taxonomy (NCBI): domain Eukaryota; kingdom Metazoa; phylum Chordata; class Aves; order Ciconiiformes; family Ciconiidae; genus Ciconia; species Ciconia boyciana. Next base: position 48,947,368 of record NC_132936.1, read on the forward strand.
TGTACATTTTAGTGCACTGAGAAGTGACATCTGCATCCATATTCTGTTACACTAAAATATGTGGGTGAGAGATTACAACCCACAGTTAATGAGGAAACAATGGATGCAGACGGAAAGCAAAGAGCAGGTGTATGTGAACAAGAGAGATCTCGGAATGATCAAAAAGCTTGAAAGGAAGCCCACCTCAAACATCAGTATGTAAATACTTGCAGCCTGGGAGGCTGCTTGCAGCCAGGGAGCCTGCTTGCAGCCAGGAGGAACTAGAACTCCTCATGAGGTCACAGAACTGTGAAATCACCAGAATAACTGAATCATCTCAGAGTAACTGAGAGCTGGTAGGACAGCTCACATGGCTGGGGTGCTATGATGGATGAGAACAAAGAATGATGGGCAAGGAAAATGAGGAGCAGCTTGGATGTATGTGAAGGAGCAGCTTGGATGTATGAAGATCTCTTGTGGGAGGGACAGCAGATTGAGAGCTTGTGAGTCAGGATCAGAGGAGAGGCTAGTAAAGGCGACATCATGGTGAGAGCTTATTACAGACCACCTGATTAGGGTAAGGATGTGGATGAAGCCTTCTTTAAACAGCTGAAGAAATAACTACATCACAGACCCCAGTTCATGTGGGGGACTTCAATCTCTTTGACATCTGCTGGAGGGGCAACATGATGGGATGCAAGCAGTCAAGAAGATGTCTGAAAGGTGTTGGGGACAACTGGTCAAACAAGTGGTGATGCACAACTGTATCCTCTGTTCACTAACAAGGAGCAACTGATTGGGAATGAGATGTTTAAAAGAAGCCTGGACTGTAGGGGAGTTCAAGATACTGGGAGAGTGAGGAAGGCAAGTAGCAGAGTACAGATCCTGAACTTTAGGATATCAGAGTTAGGCTTATTCAAGGGAAAGGTAAATGGAAGGTAAAAGGGAAATGATAAAGGAACTCAGGAAAAGCTGGCAGGTCTTTAAGGACAGCATCTTCCAAGCACAACAGTAATCCCACCCAATACTCAGGGAGACAAGTAGACATATCAGGAAACTGACTTGGCTAAACTGGGAACACGGACAGCCAATGCAAAACAATAGTATAGAGAAACTGGAGGCAGGGACAAGTGGAATCTAGAAGCATCACTATGCAGGGATAGTGTCCAGAAAGCTAAAACTGAACTCAAGCTGAGACTTGCAAGGGACATCAAGAAGAGTTTCTACTGCTGCAGTAGTAGTAAAAGGCTGAACAAGGAAAATATTGGCCAGTTGCTGAATGGAGTGGACAATTTAGTGACAGGAGACAGATAGGGCTGAGCTACCCAATGCCTTTTTTGCTAGTCTTCATCAGTAAGTCCTCCCAAGCCTCTGTGCTTAGTGAAAGGGTTGAAGGAGGAGAGCGAGCAAAGTGCATGAGAATCAAGTGAGGGACTACTTGAGAGAGCTAAACCCATACAAGTTCATGGGACCAGATGACCTGTATTGAGGTGTGTTGAGAGAACTGGCCAATGTGCTTGTAAGGCTTCTCTCTAACATCTTTGAAAGTTCATGGAGACTAGGTGAGGTCCCTGGCAACTAGAAAAAGACAAGCGTGGCACCCATCTTCAGAAAAGATGAAGATAATGATCCAGGGATGTACAGGCCAATCAGCCTCATTTTGGTGCCTGGAAAAATCACAGAATGAGTCCTCCTGGAACACATTTCTGGACACACAAAGGAGAAGGTGACTGGGAACCATCAATATGGCTTTACCAATCATGCCTTACCATCCTGATTGCCTTCTATTATAAAATGACTGGTTTTGTGAATAAAGGAAGAGCCTTGACTTTAAAAAGGCTTTTGACGCTGTCTCCTACAGTGTTGTTGTATCCAACTTTAGTGGTCTGGATGGGCAGATAATTAGATAGGTAAAAATCTGGTTGAATGGTTGGACTCAGAGGGTAGCAGTTAATGGGTCATACTGAACCTGGAAGCCATTAACAAATGAGGTACCACACGAGTCTCTTCCTGGCCATGTCTTGTTTAATATCTCTATCAGTGATCAGGTGACGGAGTGCTTGCTCATGAAGCTTGTAGATGACACCAGGTTAGGGAGACTGGGTGATACCTTAAGGGCAGGTCCAAAAGGATGCAGACAGACTGGAGGAATAGGCCAACAGGAACCTGGTGATATCCAACAACAATATCCCAAGTCCTGCACTCAAAGAGGAATAACCCCTTGTAATGATATAGGCTGGGGACTTCCTGGCTGGGGAGCTCTGGATCTACAGAAAAGGTTTTGGGGTTTCTGGTGCACAGCAAGCTGTGCATGAGCCAGCGGTGGGGCACAGCAGCAAAGAGGGCCAATGCAATCCAGCGCTGTATTAGCATAAGCACAGTCTGTCATTCAAGGAAAGTGATTACTCTCCTTTACTCATCACTCATTAGATCACATCTTGATACTGCATCCATTTGGGGGCACTGAGTAGAAGAAAGACATCACTAACCCAGAGAGAGTTCAGCATAGGTCTACTGAGACAGTCGGGAGCTGGAGCACTTGCCTTGTGAGGACAGGCTAGTTCAGCCTGGAGACAGCTCTGGGGGGACCTCACAAGACCCAACAGTACCTATAGGGAGGCTACCAAGAAGATGGAAGAAGGCTCTTCAGTGGCACACAGATCTCATGGAATGAGAGACAACAGACATAAACTGAAACAGGAAAGGCTCAAAATGGATATAAGAAAGAACTTTTTCACTATGAGGGCAGTCAAGCAGTGGAGCAGGCTGCCCAGTGTGGCTGTGTAGTCTCTGTTCTTGGAGTTATTCCAGTCTTACTGGATAAAGCCTGAACAATCTGAGAGCTGGCCTCAGAGCTGACCCTACTTTGGTCAAGGAGTTAGAACAGAGACTTCCTGAGGTCCCTTCCGCCCTGAATTATTCTGTGATTCTGTGATTCTATGAAGAGATAGTTGTCTAAATAGCTATGACATTCAAGAAGTCAACATCTGGAGCCACCTTCTTTCTTTATTATAATCAAAACATTATTTACTGAAGTCCTAAGCCTGTACGCATAGCCATTCAGATGAATAAATGACTGTCTGTCACAAAATCAAGTATATTTAAGATAGTTGTTTCAAGTGTCCAGAATATAGTCCTTCAGTCAAACAGACACAGTTATTACTTATTCCTACATCTATGAGATCATGATATTGAATAACTACTTAAGCAGAAAAATGGGAAAACATGTGGCCCTCACCATATCTACCTTCCCCAGTTATCAGTAGCATGAGTCCACTAAAACAGCACAGCAAAAGGAACTCCCCATACATACATGAATTACTCTACTGTCATTCACTTGGAAACTGCTTATGGAATGGTTTGTTGATAAGTACAGATTTACATAGTAAATCTTATAGTGAATCTTCCTAGCTGACATTTTCTGCTATACCAAAGCATGCTCAGGGGATGGCATGAGAGGAAGGTACTGCAAGTGTAATGCTTCTTTGACCCATTTTGTAATAAAATGTGAATCTCAGATGAGACACCCTATCACACACTGTGTTTGCAAAACCATTTTTCTTGAGGAGTCCACATCTCCACTAAGAAAAGACAGTGGATTAGAATTGACTTTAACTTCTTTAGCCTTCACAATAGAGCTTTTGCTGGGAGAACTTAACATTAGCTAAATGAGGAATAAAATTATGATATCTGGACTACAGAGATTTAAAGTTATTCTAAGACTGTATATCAATTTCCCATAGTGCTTTTCTAATTCTTATCTTGATTTTTGTAGATTTATGCCAAAGAAGGTTTTAGAACAGTCATTTTCAGATACGTTACACTACTGTTTATCAAAGCCATTCTCTCCCTATCTTCTTCTTAAAAAGTGCAAGTTAATCTGAATAATTGTCATCATGATAAATCCCAAATCTAAAATGTGAGTTGAGAAATTCAAGCACATTTCAGCTCATTGCTGATAAAACAACTACATAATACACATCATATGTGAGATGCTGAAGTCAGTAGAACTAGTTGTATAACAAGGTGAGAAAACTTGGTTCACTTTATTATAACAAACTTAGCTCTAATTCAGCCTTGCTAGTTAAAATCCTCTACAGGTGAAGGAAATGCTGAAATGTGTGAAGCAATCGTTTTGAAGTGTATTTTCCTTTTTTTAAATTATGGATAGAGTTCAAGAAAGGGGGCAGAATGGATGCACTGTAAAGTCTCAAAAGAATTTCCCAAGAGAATCATTGAGGATCTTTCTTTATTTGTCCTAGGTTAAAATTTATGTACTATCAGCAGTACTTTGGGTGTTCTGTAAGGGTTTTTTTAGAAAGTTCTGAAATAACATTATGGTAGAACTTTTTAGGACAGTAAATATAAACATAAAACATAAATATCTCTATATAGCAGAGCTGAAGACCTGATCCAATCTACCTTCCTGAAGTTCTTAGGGATAGGTAATGAAAACCATACTCCTCCTACTTTAGATATTAGGAATGATTTTAAGGAGTGCTAAACTTTCAAGGTTTTATAATCACACAGTAACTTTGAAATGTTTTTCCCTCTAGGAACCCTGACTGAAATATAGATTTCTCTGAAAGTCATGCATGAGTTAATTAATATATTAACTCGCAATAGCTTGAGAAGTAGGTACACAGAGTTCTCAGTCAGCCCAGCTTCGATAGCATGATGAGGATCATTTTATTTCTCTTTAAGCTAGACTAGCCAACGGTCCTGTTATTGCTCTCTCTTTTGTTATTTCAAACATAACAAAGTATAAGCAACTTAAGGCGATAAAGCATATTTAAAATGTATTCCCATTTAAGAAATTTCTTTTATGCAATCAATACTTTTATAACTATGATGAAAGAAGAGGAGAGGAGAGGAGAGGAGAGGAGAGGAGAGGAGAGGAGAGGAGAGGAGAGGAGAGGAGAGGAGAGGAGAGGAGAGGAGAGGAGAGGAGAGGAGAGGAGAGGAGAGGAGAGGAGAGGAGAGGAGAGGAGAGGAGAGACAGAAGAATTCAATTTCTGCAGGGCTTTGCCACAACATTTGACTCTTCTATCAAAAGAGGAAAGATAGACTCCTGATACAAAAGTAAGAAAAAGATCAATTTTCCTACTAATCCAGTCTGGTTCCATACTTTGTGATCAGTACTAGACTGAAAAATACTCCCTGTATAATCATTTGCACATTTATCATGCTCTTCTCTTCACAGGACCAAGCCCTCTTTTGGTAGTCTGTATAAATACTGTGCAGTTAAGTGGCAGCTGTTCAGATTTCACATTGTCCTTTTATTAAGTGTACAACTTCACCTTCTATACAGCAAAAATACCCTCTTCTGAAGTCATGAACTCTCTTATATTGTTCTCCACTAATGTATTTGAGAATTTCACAATTATTAACAAGCATGTGAGGTGTTTTTTATTATTTTCATATTCTGCTTAGAGAATGAATCTGCTCTATACCATCATCTACATTCAGATCACAGCTATCATTTATTTCAGTTTTATTTTTGAATGCTGAATATTTACATCAGGGTATAGGCAGACACTTTAGGTACAGGCTTTTTAAGGCACTGCCTCCTTGGTTTCACTGCTCTGGATTCACTGCCTTCATTCCCTGAGCAATTCTTCTTGCCTCTGCCTGCCTGCCCGTCTCATATAACTGTGAGACAACAGGGAAAGAGTGCCTCTGTGTGAATGTGTGTGTGTGTGTGTGTGTGTGTGTATATACTGAGAGGAAGGAGGGAAAGGAAAAGTCTGTCTTGAAAGTCCTGCCCAGCATTTCATAGGAAATTCATAGCAGTTCTGTTCTCCAGGATACTAGTATAGCATCCAGCTTGTACAGCAGAGGGGTCTTAGAGGTAATAACTTCTTTCATTTGCTTCATTGCTGTTGAAGGAGCATGCTGTCTATCAAATAACAATGGGTTCTGTTGCATAAAAGAGGAAAAAATAATCACTGTAGTTATATTCTGTATCATGAAACATATACAAGGGAGCTAAATAAGGATCCAGTAATGCTGGCATGTCATGAAATATGATGGCTATTTAATATTTGAACACTTTTAACACAGATTATTTGCCTGCAATTTTCTAACCTTTTAAAGAACAAACGGTAAACCCCAGGAGTTTAGATGCATGGCATACAGTGTATCAATGCTAATGATTGCATGGATCTTATAAAAGATTTAAGTCTGTAGACCCATAATACATACCTGTGGTATTTGAGCTAATGAACTAATTGGTATCACTAGTGGGTTTTCTTTCTCTGTGTAGACAAGTTAGAGTAGACACACATTATTAGCCAATATGCTGACTGTAGAGGAACACTGAACCTCACTAGGCCAGAGCTGTGTTTTATGTCCTGGAGAACAGAGTATACTAACCATTTTGCTTCTCTTTCATCTGCCCCTGAATTGATCCTTTTTTCTATCCCCTAGCCTTGTTTCAGGCCTAGCTTCCTTACTAAAGTTTCATACTAGAAGTAAAATCCTTTTTCTCACTTCAAGTTTTGGCTCACACTTTATCTTCAGCTCCCACCAAATCACACCTCACCTCTCTCTGAGGCCTCTGGTTCCATGGATTTATTTTCTCCATATACCAAAAGCTTTATTTTGTTACCTCTGCGTCACAATCTTAGTGCTGAAGGGCCACAGGGGAATGTTTAAAACTGCAGATCCAAAGTTTTAATTTTCCTGTCTGATACCCTATAGACCAAAGCAACAAACCCAGCAGTTTTGAGAAAACTCCCATCCGGCTACTGCATCTGTCATCTGGAATATGTAGAGTGGAAAAAAAAATTCCTTGATTTTCCTCTGAAATGCAATAAGTCTCTACCGAGCAAATGCAAGCTGTAGTTTTCTTGAATAGAATGTAATATCAATCAGGTAGATTATACAGAATAAGAGAAAAGAGGAAAAGCAAATTACTAAGAAGTTTTCAAGTATTTTTTCCAAAGTATGTGGAATATTTTTCCCTTTTTTGAACACAGGTTATTTTTTTTTAATCTAAACTGGTTCACAGGTATAAAACTTATTTTTCTGAAAATGTGAATGGGGGCAGCATCTATGAATAGTATGAAGAGAATTCAGTTCTCCAGGACTGAAAATTTGAACAGGGGCACAGAGAAATAAATACCAAAGAAGTTAGAAGCAGACAAAACCATCTTGGAATAGGGGATTTCATTCCATAAGCCCATGGTATGACTAATAATAAAGAAAGTATCTGTACACATAAATTGAAGTTCATATAAATGTCATGGTTTTAACTGAAAACCTAAAGGGCAAATTAAAAAGCTATATCTTTTTTGTTTCTAGTGGGAGTTAAACATCTCACAAACACACACCACAAAAAGCACACCATCTGATATGTCTCATACCCATGGAAGCAATAGAAGCAGTTAGCTCTTTCACAGTTTTTTTCCCTGTTCCTTCCTCTGCCCACCCACCTGCTCCCTGCTTCCTCCAGTTCTGACGAGCTCTCTGGAGCTACTCTGATTCAAGTGGACATTTCCAGCCCAATGGTGCTTCTGCAACTCATTCACCAAAGGGATTCCTTGGGAAGCATTCCCACCCCCTGCCTCTGCTTTTCCATGTCTGCTGCATTGGGGATGGTTGGTAGCAGGCCTAAACTAGAAGCAACACCAGGATCAGTGAGCCGCAGTTGTGTCTTTTAGTGCAGCATTAAGCTATTCTGAAGTCAAATATTGCTCATCCAGAGCCAATTCGGCTCCAGCTGAAGTCATCAGGAGTCTTCCATGGATTTCAGTGATCTTCATATAAAGCCAGGAGAAAACAAAACCTTCTTTCTTCCTTGTGTGAGCAAGATAACAAAAATGGAAACAGTAATGATTGATTATGTAGGTCATTGTCAGTTCTGTGAGCTATGTATTATATATAATGTATTAGGCTAACCCTAAGGAAAAATAGTTTGTGATGGGCAGTAGACATGACTAATTCTAGGTCCTGGGGTACTTGTTTTGATCATTTTGATGTGAATAGCTCTTGTGTTTCACTGGGTCTTGGTAGGACAGAGACAAATTTAGAAGCAAATTTTGCCTTAGATCTTCACTCACAGTGTCTATTGACTTAAATGAAAACTGATCTGACTTAGCTAGGGCAGAATTTTGTCTTTACACTTTTGAATTTTAGTAGAATATATATCTATGTCCTAAGGTGCTATGTTCATTTTTCCAATGTTGTTTTGACTTGCCAGTTGTTATTTTTAATACTTTTAAAATAAATATGTGCTCCCAGAAGCAAAATAAATTTAAAAAATGCCTCTTTTCACTGCTTTTTATTTTAAGTATGCCTTATATACTTTATAGTGCATGCTTATGTAAGAAAGGCTTGCTTACTAGAACTTGTGGCTCTTGAAGTCATTAAGAATAGGGCCTTAAAGAATAACTTAAAACTGCACCTCAAATGAATATCAGAGCATTAGGTGTAAATCACACAGAAATATATCTCTGTTGCATTCCCTAATAGATACAATACTCAAAACAAACACAACAGAAGTGTAATCTGCAAAAGCCTGGGGTTACTGTAGAGTTTAATTATCCAGTTGGTTTTGGTTTTGGTTGTTGCTTTTTTTTTGGTAAAATATATTGCTAGCAGTGGAAAGAAGTAAGGCAGAGAGTGAGAAAAAAAGCCTTCCAAGCATTTAGGAAAACCTGTGTCCTCTCCAGAGATGCTTGATCTATTTGTGGTAGTACAATAAGCTGTTTCTTTGGCAAGAGAAGGTATGCTAGGTGGTTCACACCACACAATTTATTTACAAGACTTCAAGCTGCAACAGCTGCAACTCCATTCTTTGCTGGAAGATTGAGGGAGTGCATCCAAGTGTAACATAAACATACAAATCAGATGTGCCTCTGTCAGATGCCATCCTCAAAGACATTTCACTTGGAATGAACGAACTGAAATCTCCAGGTATTATTTCACACTGAGAAAATATAATAATGAAAACAGTACATTTAAAGAATAGATAGAGGGTTTGTTTATTTATTTATCCTGGAATGCAGCAAGGTAATATGCTAAAGGATCTTTTAAAGGCAATAACTAAAACAATCTATTTTGAACTTCTATTTCCTTATCAAAGAACACAGCCTTTCTATTTTGCATGGCACCAACTATCCAGCCAATAAAATATTTTTAGTGAAAGGCAAATTATATATGACTGATTATTGAAGATTTGTTTCATTTTAATAGTATTTGATTATCAAATACGTGTTCCTTCATGCTAGGCTGAATATTGGATTACCAATGGATCATTAGAGGTTCTTGCATGTTAAGCTGTCTTGGCCAGTCATGTTAGGATGAAATATGGCATATAAGAGGTATCTCACAAGAGATACGCAAGAAGTAGCACAGTTTCTTTATAACACTTTAGTAAATCCTAGCATAGAGCTAGAAATGGGAAATTGCTTTCGTTCCATTAAGTGCCCTGTTCCCCAAATTAAGATTTTTCAAGATAAAGGATTTGGCAAGATTATCACCCATTAAGCAATTGCCAACATAACCAGGGCCATGAAGGGCTCTTTTTCAGACAAGTAATAGGATGGGCTCAGCTGTGCAGCCTCATATTTCCCTCTTGACTTTTGCCTTGGCCAGCAGGATTCTGCAGTAGGGGTGTTTCCAGCATTCCTGCTTCCCCATAAACAGCAGCCAATTCAGGATTTGCCCTTACAGTAAAGCAAGACTTAAATGATGTTAAACAACTGGTGGGTGAGAGGTCTGGCAGCAAATGTAATAAATGACTATGACATTAATTGAATTGAATTAAGTTTGTTTATCTTTTGACTTGCTCAGTTAATGGAAAAGAGTAAAGTTGACAGTGAGATTGTGAGGAGTTTTGAGAAGCATTTCAAGATCCCATTTCTTTTATTGTACAACTACAAGAATTGCTCATCATTTTAAACAACATTATTTACATGAGTATGTGCTTAATGAATTTATTCTAAAGAGTCCAGGTAATTAATTTTGAGCTAATCATTTAACATTTCTAGCCTTTTATTATTACAGGATTTCCTGTCAGTCCTTTCTAGCTAAAAGATGGCAACTACAGTATTTTAGTAACATACTATAGGATTTAAATATATTAAAAGTATCCTTTAGTTTCATAGATATTGTTTTATTGCTATTATTTATAATGTATGTGCATATATGTATGTATGTATATTTATATGCATGCATAAGTAGAAATCTAGGGAAATGTGCACTAGAAAAGAGTACATGAATTTAGGTTGTTTAGTTTAGAAAAGATTCTGGAGACACGTGACAGTCTTCAAATACATGAAAAACTGCTGCAAAGAGGAAGGCAGCAGTCTGGTTTCTGTATCTGTGATGGATTATACAAGAAGCAATAGGCTTAAATTGCAGTAGAATAATTCAAGGGAAACTTTCCAGACATAAGGACAACTGCATTTTGTTACATTTAATAATAAGATTGTTAACCTTTACTTGTAGCTCATCTAGTAAACAGTCTTAATGATCAGTCAGCACAAAAAGCTGTATTTCAACTGGATGCATAAATCACATCAAGAGGCTCTGTTACTTGACCACATAATAAAAAACCAGATGTGTGATGTAAATATTCATGTTAATCAATTAAAAACTTGTTTTCTATAAATAGCCACTAAAATTCTTTCAAATTGTGACTACCTGGAAGAATATTCCTCTTGCAACTTTATCAAATATTCATGTAATCCCAGTTCACAGTAAAATACATAATCACTTAAAAATTGAAACAAATATTTGAAGAAAACATCTGGCAGCATTTTTGCAGCTCGAGTTATGTGTGATGATAATTGAACAGAGCAAGAGTGAGCTGATAAATGGAATATCCACAAGACAATGGGAAAGATTCAGAGAAGGAAGACAAATGAAAATATGTTTGACTTGTGTATTCTACTTGCTTGAAAGTTCTGCTTGTTAATTGCACACGCTATTAAAAACAAAATCAATAATCAAGAGGTTCTGCTGATATTTATCAATGTTATGTTATTTGTCCTCATGTAAATTGAGTGCAGACATAGTCAGTTAAGTTTAGTAACGATTATCTATTCTTTCCGCTTGGTCTTTTGGAGTCTATGTTGTTCAGAATTACTTTTATGTCAACACATCATCATCTATGCATACCTGTGTAACTAAAGAATATGTAGTATTTATGTTTCAGCACCAGAAAAAAAGCAAACACTTCCGCCCCCAAAAATAAACCAAAGAAGCTAGGTAATATTGCAACACTAAAAGAAATAGCATAATAGCACCATTTAGGTACCACATTTCATGTTTTTCTCACAAGCCCGGAGGTGTGGAGAGATCTGGTTCATGTAACTACTGAAATATCAGTAAAAAAGCAAAAAATCATTTTCATAGATTTTGAAATTCAGAAGATAATAAATATGGGAAAAGGCTTTATTTATTTTTTAAACAAGGTATCTGTTTTCTGTCTAAGGTGTTTGTAGATCACTTCCTACTGTGGTAACAGAGCACCTAATTATTTTAATACAAATCATAGAATCATCGAATCATAGAATTGTTTGGGTTGGAAGGGACCTTTAAAGGTCATCTAGTCCAACCCCTGAAATGTCCCTGTAGGACATAAAATCGATATTTACACATGAGAAATTGGGACAAAATTGGATTGACTACTTGAGTTACATATATCTTGCATGAATTAAGTGTTCACGAATGAGGTTCACCAAGACTAGCCACCTAAGTAGTGTGGTGCTTGTCAGCCAACAATACCGCAGACAAGGTTATCAAAATCACGCTTCTCATAAAGTGAAGAATTTCACTGCATCTATCAGGGAAATGTAAATGTTTGTTAAACTGGTTTCTTACCTTGTGTAAGTTTTCTCCCTGAGGGCTGTCTCAGATTGGTTTCTTTGATTAAATTATGGAAAGCAAATGGTTAGTAATAACCACAAAGAAGGGAGCCTGGTTTCCAGAGCTTCGTTCTGGCAAACCTTGATCCTACTTATCTGAAAAATAGATACGAGTTTAGTGAGAAAATTAACCCTCATGGGTGTGGAAGTTGTTTTGCTTTTTGAGCAAGAAGCCAAGACGTGCAGAGTGAGAGTTAGAATGAGTAAGAGTAAGCACTTTGTCATGGGGGAGTTTGGGGGCCAAGGGGAGGAGGGAGCGGGACTGGCAGTGGCAAATTAATGGGTGGGCCGCGATGTGAGAGCAGCCACAGGTGGGAGGCTGTGCTGGCACGGACAGGAACAATCACAGGATCTGTGTGCCAGCATCTCCCCACGGACCTGACCGATAGGCTTGTCCGTCCCTCACACAGCACTGCTGGGGCAGGGTGTTTGGGAGGGCTCACTACCCACTACTGTTGTGTCTGCTGTGAAGGGCAAAGCCCTGACACAACGGGGGAGGCTGAGAGTGAAGCAGGACATGCTGTGGGGCAGAGAGGGACTGATTGTGAAAGAAAAGCCCCAAGTCTCGTGGGGAGGTACGCTGACCACTGATACCCAGCAATGGCCTTCCCCAGCCACTCTTGACTCCTGCCCACCACACAAGTCCATGCCGGGTATGACACGCATTCCTGCAATGCCCCCTTCCTCTCCAAAGTCACAAAGCGCCCTTCCAGCAACCTCATCCCTTCCTGTCACCCAGTCTGCCACCCAGAGTGGGCCCTCATGGGGGAAATCTCTCAAGGATGCACCCCCAGGCCCCAGAAAGTGCTTAGTCACTGGCATGCGCCCTCCCCTCTCCAGCATATGTGCTCTGTCAATGGGTAGACAATGACCAAGATATTTATGGACAGAGAATCCAGAATGGTGGTCTCCTCACCCACAAGGAGGGCACTCGCTCTAGTGGGCAAGGGGACCGCAGCCCAGCTGGCAGCCAGCTCTCTGTGTGTTGGGTCCACCTGAAGCTTAGCTATCCCCCAAAGGACCACCACTTTCTCTAATTATTACTTCCTAACTTAGCTGGCTGGCATAAGCTGCCAATGGCCACATTTATCCCATAGCCCCAGGCTGATCTCTGTGATTTTCTCTCTACCAGAAATCAATTAGGTACTGTTACCTGGGTCACTATCTTCTGGTCTATTGTCCTAAGTGTGTTACTTTGGTGTAAAGATATTAAGAATTCATCTGTGGTTCTTTCTTTCCCTTCTGTGTATACCCAGCCCATTACAGGAAGGCAGATGCAGTCTAGAGCTTTAGGGAAGCCTCCTCTAAAAATTCCCTGTGCTTGGCTTTTATTCCTCAGTGCATACCATAATCACCTTATGAGTTTATGCTGGGCAGTTGTAGACGACGTCTCGATTATCTGAGTGATACTTTCAGGCAGGCTTCACCGGTAACGCTTGTGCAGAAATATTTTTCTGCTGAACAATGCCTACCTTATACAAGACTTAAAGATTCTTCTGGCTCTAAGAGACACTTCACTAGCACTCTTCTTGTTACTTTGGAGCCACCACTTGATAATACAGCAATGAAGATGCCTAGCCAGCAAGCAAAAATTGCACATTTCCATTGTGGGGAAACAACAAGGTTATGATACCTGCCCATTTACTACGTATTTTCACCATTTCTTGGAAACTATTTGCAGCTACGACTTTGCTTCAGGTGGAAGAAAGTATGTATTTATACAAGTACACACATACAGCTATACATATCAAACAAATTAAAAATATATTTTACATCAAGGTGAATAACAGAACAATTTTATTTTTTTTTTAATAGGAGATGGTCTGCCTGAGACTCAAATCTGTAAGGAAAAAAATCCTGTACCATTACTTTGGCTCAAAAATAAATGTTTTGACAGAAAGTTTATTTCAGTCAAAAGAGACCAAAAGGCTGGAGAGCTGATTGATAGGTGTATAACTGCACTATATGATTTGGTTTTGTATGAACATTTAGTAGTGGAAAGACTGATTCATGATCAAATATTTGGAAAGGGAAATTGTTCCATATTGGAGAATGTTCAACAATAAAAGCAGATTTAACACCTGACGAGACTGAGTTTGTTAAAAGGACTTAAAGGTATCAGTTCAAAGAATTAATCTCATAAATGTTCCATAGGTACTGAAAATAATACTGGTAATTTAAAAGTCAGGTGCCACTACATTTGATTTCAGAAACTATTCAGATATTATAAAGTTACATAAATATGTAAATATTTTTGTGTTATTGTTTCTAAAGTCTGGTAAGATCAAGTTTATGATTTTCTACCATCTTCTGTGCTTTTTCAAATTTCTGTAGAATTTTTTTACAGTTTTTTTCTTCTGTGTGGAATACCCACATAAGTACCAAATAAACTGACTATCATACCAAATAGAATCCTACCCACTAGAATCCATATACAAAGTAAATAATTTGCAAAACAAGTAACCATCTATTTTTCTTCTTTTTCTTTAATCAACAGTTTATAACTATGCACAAATAATTTTAAGTGAATGTAAATATTTGGTAACAATGCTAAGTTAAATATCAATTCACTGATCAGAAGATATATTAAAAAACAAAAAACATAATGAATTATTCAATAGTACACAAATGCCAAACATTTAGTATAAAAGGACAGCTGAAACTGATAGGAAACAGTTCCAGAAATACAACTTACTTTAAAAAAAAAAACATATTGGCAAAGTCATATTAAGTATGAACCTACTTGAAGGTCGTTCTCAGGTAACTGAGATGCCAATAATGAGTTATAGAGGGACAAGCACACTCAGAGAACAAACTAGCTCATCTAAACTAAATTTTCAAGTTTTCTATATGTTGACTACAATGAGAAAGTTAACACAAGTAGTGTCCAAACTTGCCTACTACAAAAGGTGTTGTTGGATGCATCTGAACCATCAAACTTTCTTTTTTATAACATAGATGCCATTAATACCAAAACCTCCAATGAAGAAAGGAAACAAGATAGAAATAATAAAAGGTATATTTTGATGTATATCTGTGTCTGATTCCCATAACGTTAGTAGTCAAGACAAAGGGGGAATATAGATGGGAATTAGAGAAATACAACCTTGTATCTAATGCAGTCAGGGAGTGTTTAAAAGTAGATTTTTCTGTTTATTTTCTCTTGTTGCATTCATAGATATTTAAAGATAAGGATTTAAGATGGGGAGAGTTAGTAATTCATGTGTAATAGACATGAGTAGTGGTTATTATATTTTTTTAATGCAGGATTTAATGAATAGAGCATAATCATTTGGCAGATTGGAGCAGGGAGGTTTTCCAGCTAGGATCTGATGCTACCCCACAAATGTAGAAGTGTAACATAACTCTTGTGTCAGTATAGTAAAACAAAATTAAATAAAAATTCTCAGAAAAAGCAATTAACATAGTTTATTTGTTCTAGAAATGAGGTCTTGGGATAATTCCATGTGGCCTAAAATATAAAAGAATTTTAAAGAGTTTTATGAAATTTCTTATTCCTGCATCATCTCCCTTGGGTCTTCAGACTCTCTGCATCTCTAATGTCCTCCATCCAATTTAAGAGCTGTGCTATTCAAATCCATTAGAACAAAGTGGTACTATATGATTTCAGGACCATATCTCAAACACATTAGAAAACTGAACACTGAGCCAGATTATAAACTCAAATAGAACAAACTTTTGCATCCATTTACAAAGATTTTTCTCATGTTTTTACATTAAAATGAAAAATATTTTCACTATTAGAATCTAGGCTTGGACAGTAAAAAAATAAACATTATTTTAGTTAAACAAATAATGTCCTGTGGATTAGCCTGCCTTATGTAGCTATAATAAACAAATACAGATATGGATTTCAAATTTGAGTGATAGAGCTGTGAACTGATTTCACTTGTATATACAGTGAAATATCTTTACAGACTTTAGTTACTTATCCAAACCCAACTCCAAATAAACTTTAAACTCAGTACAAACATAGCAATAACAAGCTTTGTGTAACCTGATACTGTAATGGCAGTTGTCACAAAATGACCTGGATGGTTTTTTCTTCTTGTGAGCAAATATTCTGTCTTGGAAAACTTCAAAGTGTTTCTAGTTTTGGTAGTTTGATTCTGTGTAGTGTATCAAGCAAATACAGAAGTCCTCAAAAAGATGAATATTTGAACAGTTTCAGAGTTTTGCTTTCTGCCTTAGCTCAAGATGCAACATATATAGTTTACTTAGATGTCCAGTCTTTTTTCAAAATCCCTCACCAAAGGTTTTCAAGGAAACTTGGCAGTCATGGGATAAAGAGGAAGCGTTTGGCATAACTGTTTAAGACATACAATATTTTAGGAGACATAATGGCCAGTCTTGCAATGGGGGCAGTTCAGCAGTGGAGTTCTGCAATGATCTGGGCTACAATCTTGGTGCTGACACACACCTTAAGTAACCTGGGAAAAAAAAAAAAGGCAAGCAATGTGGGGAACAAAGTTTGCTGATGCTAATAAAGTTATTCAAAGTAATAAGGGCAAGATCAAACTGAAGAATTTCAGAAGAAACTTAGCAAGTCTCAGTAAGAAATTTGGCAGTTGAGATGCCAAATGAAATTAAATTGGATAAATGTAATGATCTAAATAGAGAAAAAAATCTTTTGTATCATTACTAAATTCAGTCATTTACCTATGTGATGAGCTCCGAACTGATTGTTTCCATTCAGAAGTAAAGTACTAGTGTTACTAGAGCTAGCTCTATGGAAATAGGATGGGCTTGGTAGTACCCAATAGCAATCAAAAGAATTAAAAATATTAGGAAGTACTAGGGAATAAATAAAAAACCAAATAGAAAACATGATGGCAAATTCGTGGTTCACCCATTCCCTGAACCCTGTATATAGTGCTGGTTCTCTCATATGAAAAAGGATATATGAGAACTTGAAAGTAAATTCAGAGAAAGGCAACAAGAATCATCAAAGGTATGTATTGGCCTCTGTATGAAGAATGATTGAGTATGGTGGGACTCAGCCTAGAAAAGAAATGGAAAGGGGAGATATGATAGAGGTCTATAAAATCATCAATGACCTCGAGAAGACAGACTGGGACTGACTGTTCACTGTCTTTCTCAACGGAACTAGTGTCCGAAACATAAACTTAATAGCTTAATTTTAACTTCTGGTTCAAAACAAAGGCTATGGTTCTTCACTCAACAGCTAACAAAACTGTGGAATTCCTTGCCAAAGAATTCTATGGATGCGAGAAGTTTATATAGGTTTGATGGGAGACATACTTGGAAGACAAATTGACTGATGTTTAGCAGATAAACCTCAGAGGCTCAGGAAATCCCCTGAACTGAAAAAAGAGACTGGGAGAACTGCTTAGAGGGCATACAATATAGCCTTATCTTATTCCTATTCTTCCATACACCTCCACTTTTGACCAGTGCTGGAGACTACATACTAGGCTATACAGATGCTTGTTCTGAACCATCAAAGTTGATTTTATGTCCACATGTTAAATCAGATTTTTCTCTTTGGAAAACAGGCCAATTTTGCTTAAATATATATATGTGCATAGCTTAATCTGTCGTGTATACACCTGGGAGGTATACAAAGTAAAGATAGGTAAAATATACTTAGATAAGTATAGTCTAAAAATTTTCTTCTTTCTTTCAAAGCCATCTGTCAAAGCCACAATATCTGCTACTTCTCAGGGAGGTAAGACAGTGTTTTAAAAAGGACATTAGCTTAAATTCATATACAACATCTTGCTTTCTAAAATCACCAATATATTGCTTTGAAGTAAATTCTTTTGGAAATCTGGAGGAAAATGTCACTGTGAACGTGTCCTTATGCTGACACTTTTACTTTATATGCAAGATAAATAAAAGAGGTTTCTCCCCTTTGATGCATTTTCTACCTATTTTGGAAACAAGTCCTCCCAACTAATCTTAGAAATTCAAATGAAGTCCTTCCTTGGCATAAAACAACTTAGTTAACTGAAAATTCAAAAAGTATTAAATATCTGCGACTGTTTTTATTTCTGTTTGTTTCTATTTCTAGGTGAAGAATTTCTATTTCAAGAATTTGGATACTGTAGTGAAAATACAAAGCAGAACACTGTTTAATGCATACTCTGGCCTTTTAGCAACATGCAGAAAACTTACGGCCTCAGATAACGGTGTTCTAAGGCAGTAGTGCTCAAATTATAGCTCTTAAGGGATGTGAATATGGCTCTCATGAAACCCATGTGTCTCATTTGCATTCTTTTTGTTGTATTTTAGTCCTGGACAGACAGAAAAACAGTAATAGTAGCAACAACCCCTCTGCAAAAACTTACCTGCAATCAGTAGACAATTGATTGATCAGTAGACAATCACCTTGCAACCTTTTTAATTAAGTGAAAGATGCAAGGAAAAAAAAAGAGGCATAAGGTAGTTGCTTCTCTGAATAGAAATGCATATGTGAGTAGGGAAAAAAATACTCCTTTTCAGCACTTCAAGCTCTCCTTGCCCCCTGACTAGCTATAGTCGTTGAGTCAGGCCAGTAAACAGTTAAAAAAAATAAAATTTTATTGTTTGAAAACTCAGGTTCTACTTGTAAAGGACCTTCTGTTTGTGCAATTGCAACCCAACCTGAGCTTCCATTTCTATCTTAACATTTTCTTCATTTATTTACATTTCTCCCAAATATGACTTCAAAGGCTGACAAAAGGATAGAATGACAGCAATGTCCTCCCCCCGCAATGAATGTACTTGGCTCATTTTTAGTCCTATCTTGCAGGCTTGGATTTCTATGACTCTGTGAACCTTCAGTACAGATTGAAAAGGAAGATATTAAATGAAAGAGGGTTGGACATAGAAAGAATCTTTGAATACTTTATTAAACCATATTTTTATTCCAGAGACAGAAAGATACTTTCAGTGAGGTTCATGTAGGTTTGTTCTGATGTCACTGCTACACCCCTTCTCCTGTGTCATTGTTGACATTTCCAGATCCTTATGCACACAAACTTTCTAATGATTTAATTTTAAAACCCAACTGGAAGAATTCTCTAATACCTCCTATGTGCTCTCAAGATGGATGAATAATATTTTAAAAACCCTACATATGTCTGCTTTGTTAACTTTCCATACATTTTTATCCTTTGTGTTTGCTTTTCCCAAATATCTTGGCACATTTTTTTAACTGCCCATAATATCTGTTGAAACAGATGTTTTGTCCATCAGTGTTATATCAGAAAGAATATTGCATATAAAATAATGTGTAACTGTATAACAAATGCAGGATCATACCTGCGGACAATGAAAAATCATTTTAACAAATTGTTCTTGCTTACTCGTTTTGACAGTTTGAAGTGAGGTCCAGTCCAAGAGAATATTGTGTGCTTCAGTGCTATGTTACATACAAAGGATGTCAGCAGTTGCTTAGAGCTAAGCACTTTGCCCCTGATGCAGTGAAGCAGATAAGCATGTGCTTAGCTTAAAGTACAAGAGCAGCTAACCAGGGACACATGGTGAGGTTTGAGCATTTGACTCATTTCCTGGAGCACATCACAAGAGAAGAAAGAGATATTTAATGATCTTAAGGTCAGTAGACCTTGTGCTGCAAATATAATGGCTTCAGAAAAATGAAAATCATAGAGATACATTTTTATCCTTTATTGCTAGACAAAGGAGATATGAATCTTCTAAACAAACAAACAAGCAAACAGATGAAAAACAGAAAGACCATTAGAAAAGGTGTAATCTTTTAATCTCGTGTATTGGCAATATTGAGTATGACTAATCATGCCAGGCTGGCTACACTCTATGAACTGTTTGCAGGCAATTCATAAACCAAAAGTTATGTGAAAACCTTCAAATGCTGTTGACTGATGAGGCTAGGTCTTTTTCTACCACTGTTCTACTATTAGCTAGCAATGGAAATAGTCTGTTGAGCTAAGTTTGACTTAGGATAATTGATCTTGTGTTTGAAGAACAGGTTTTTATTATTTTTGTTCATAAAATGTATGAATGTAAAGTGTTTAGAAATATAATTCAGATTATTTGTCATGGAAATCTGTTAAAATATGTTAAAAGCATACGAGGAAAGAAAAAATGAAACTATAACGATGCTTAATAGTAGGTCTTTGGAGGAGTCTTAGTGCCTGCTGCATATATACACTAGACTCCTAAGTCTTCTTGTTACACATGGGTGTTCTAAAAGGTTGAAACAATATGATATAAGTTATTAGGTACAATTTACCTTTTCCGTATGTAAAGGCTATAAGGATCCTTGCCCTTCATGAGACATCATTACCCAAAAGTTGTAGTTAAACTTTAGACTTAGCAAAATCACACACAGCCAGGCCAGAGCTCCTGATGTCCACGTGGCTCCCATGATCATGCTAGGTTGTGCAAGTGATGGTGAAGCCATGTGTCCTTTCTTTCCTGTGAAAGGAAGGGAGGTAACAGGGACAGCAAGGTTGGACTTGGAAATGTTGATGATTAGCCCAGTGCTATCCTGCAATGGAGCAAAGAAGCCCTTAATAGAGCCAAAGTGTCTCCGGTATACGACCAGTTTGCAGAGTTCTTCCTTGCCCGTGGCTTTCTGAGATAGGTAGAGTAAGCCTTGTGGCTATCAGCCATACATAAATGCTAGTATGTGATTATTAGAAGATGAGGAAGTCTGGTGACCAGAAGAATTTTTATTGTGTTTCTTTCACATTAGAGTGTGAGTGCGTTTGCTCTGGAGATGAAAGATTAAGGTCTTCCTGTGTGCACAGCAGAAGGAAAATTGAGTTCTTAACTGGGGAGACTGATCTATTATAACACCTTTCTACTAATTTGATTATGAAATGTGTTTAGCAGGAAATCAGTGCTGATGACCATTGAGTCCCTTTCAGTCTTTAAAATCTACAAGCTGAAAAAGTTATATTTTTCTTAGATCAGATATTCACAGGATTTATATACCAAACAAAAGAAAGAAACTTAAGTCCAAAAGAAAAAAGCTGATAGCAGCAACAACAACAACATCATCATCATCTTTCTACCCAGTCTTCAAGTTTTTTGAAATAGGGTGTCCAGCCCTTCAACAACCTCCAAGATCTATTGGGGGGGAAAAAAAAAAAGACATAATTTTAGAGATTAGAAAAGTCCCATTTGTCCCATTTGCATATTTATCCTGATTTTAAATTCTGAATAGAAACATTTATGCTCCACATAAATAAAGAATACTTTTTTTTTTTTTTTAATAAGCATGTCTGGGTACCTGATGCAGCAATTTAAATGAAATTTAGATTTTTCTGTACTGGAAAGCTTGGTAACACTTTAAAATTATAATTTTCTCTAAGACACATATTTGCCCTTGAATAAGGTACTTATCATATAAATTTGATAGACAGTTCAGGGAATGTCACATTTTGGGAATGAGGAGAAGAATTTGTATCTGTTCTCGCTAATTAATAGTAGGCTTCTGGGACTCAATACTCCACTCTGCCCACACCAAACACCCACTGAAAACAGATTTGGGCCTACAGTGGCTATGTCTGCCTGATCTTATGCAAGATATGGAGGGGGATAAATGTTATCTTTGCTCTGTGGAAATTGTTTCATTCTATTCATTCCTTTCAAAGTTCATTTCTGGCTGGATAAATACCTGTTCTGCGAGGGAAACTAAAATCTGCTGTGATGATTATGTTTACAGACTCTACAAATGTTCTGAAGTTTGCTATCACTGCCTTGGACTATAAAATTACTGCAATGCAAGGCAGCTTAATGTTTTATTTCAAACCTCAGCAGTGTGAGAAAAAGAAAGCTGTTTGGCTTCAATGAAATAATTTCTTATTACAATAAGTGGAGGAAGGCAGTTTAGCCTTCTTAGTGTCAGATACTTAAATTGAGATATAAGCATTTATAGCTGCCTCCCACTGCATGCTCAGCATTGTTTGCCATTTTATAAGTAGATCACTACTTAACTTTTTTTTTTAATTTACAATGAAGTGTGATGTTTGTGCTATGTTGCAGTGCTGAAATCTCCATTGTAATGCACCAATCCATATGCTTTAAAAAGTGTCAGTAAACTGTCTTGTAGCTGTACTGTGTCACCTTGACGCTATTTTACTGTGTACAAGTTTGTTGTTGCTGCTGCTGTTGTTTTTAAATTGTGGTAGATTTTATAATTTTATCAACTTCTCATTAGGATTTTCAGAAGTGTCTCATCAACTTAAGTGATGCAGAAATAAATAAAACCCAGAAAACACAAACAAAGAAAGTCTAATACATTATTTTGCAAAAAACCTCTGTGAAGCAGTCTATTAAGACTAAAACAGAAGGATATGAACGGCAGATATTGCTTACAACTAATTATCTTCAGCTACACAGTCAAAATATTTTGTCAAAGAACCAGTGCTGTAAGAGTGAAAGATAATGTATTCTACAGTTTTCAGGTCACATGATTAAATAGGGTTGACCCAGATGTCTCGTTAAATGAAGAATGTTACCCTTTATTTAGAGTCATATCATTTAAACCTATGACCAGAGTGGATTCTCCCCATAGAATAATAAAGATAATTTATCCCCGTTGCTTTCTTAATTTCTTTCCACCAAAACCTTACTGTGCAGGGTGGGGGAAAGAAGGACATGTCCTTGTATTGTACTTTTAATTCCACTATTTTAATGACAGAAAAAGTAGAACTGATCTGTATCATTGGTTAATTAAAAACTAAATTTCTTTTACTTGAGCTCTAGCTTGCCACTTAAAAATTAATTATGGACAATAACAAATAGCAAAATGTTCCTTTTCCAGAATAAATTCCCCATTGGGATGCAGTGAAAATATTAATAATTAATCAAATAGTCTAACTTGGCATTATTTTTGCTACCACACACATATACAAAACCCCACTGATGTTGTTTGACTTTTTTTGTTTCATAAATATTTATATATAATTGCATTTTCCTTGTAAATCACATTTTTTCTGCCCAAGGGGAGGAAAAAACAACTTGTGTGTTAATTTTATCTCACTAGTTTTGTTCAGCTTCAGTAGTTCTGTATATAAAATAAGAGATTAGATAAAAAGAAATGCATGCAACCTGTGTTTGTTAATGTAAAGAATAATAATTAGGGAATGCTGCTAATTTTGTAGCAATTCAGCTACATTGCTACCTACCTACGTCTAGTGAAAAGCAGGCAATTCAGTGTTTCTGTTCCCCCACCTTCCAACTCTAATATTTATTTTATTTAGATTCTGCTGCCCCCTACAGAATAGTTGAAAATATTTAGGATTTTATAAATCCAAGGATTGCTGTCCGTTATTTTTTAATCTTACCTTGACAAATAAATGCACAGCTTTCATAGTCTTCTAGAGAAGCAGAGCTTTATTTGTTGTCATTGTACTTCTTTGATACGTTCTGCATGACCTGTAACTTAAAAAATCTCGCTTCTTTGTGATATATTGGTAAATACAAATAGAAGTGATAGGCACTGTTATTGAACCACTGAAATAAGATGAAATATATTTTTACATTCTCCAAGAGAACAGAAAGCAAGTTTACTAACCTTTAACTCTCAGGAAGTGAGCTAATTATATACTTTATCAGCTGCTACCTGTATACTACTACTCTTTCCAGACCCTACTATCTGTAACAAACAGCAGCAGTTAAATGCAATGATGCACTTAAGACTCTAATAGAAAACAGACTGCCAATAGGACAGGGGGGAATAGAAAAGACTCTAAATGTAAACTGTATACTTTCAATTACAGTTCAGAAACATAACATGCTCTTTGAAATCAAAGGAAAAGTAGCATTTCTACTAACTGATATTCCTAAAAAGCAGCTAACTAAATAAAATCCAAGGCCTAGGTTATACTTCCTGCAGCTAAACTCAAAGGTGAACAGGAAAGTCCGTTCTCAATGGATATGCCCTGGCTGTGTCCATTGCACTGTATCTGTCTGTCATTTAGGAGATCATGCATGAAGGAGAGGAGGCCGAGGAGTCTTCCATCATAACCTGTCCTTGCAACTGTGTGGAGAAAGCAAATAAGCAGGAGATTTCATACAGCCTGAATTACTTCCTTTTGTACTGCTCTGCTGAGTTATAAACTGTGTTACCTAGAAACCAGGCATTAGGGGGAAGAGAACTGTCATAGATGTGCTTGAGTTTCTCTTACTGAACACTTCCCAAAACTCACATAGCACAGAAACTCACATGTCCTTCGCTTACTGAGATTAGCAAGAAGTTAGGACACTATACTAATGACATCTCTCAAACTTCTTCAGTTTTCCTGAGTGTTGCCCCAAATGCTCAGAGAAGGTACTAGTCTTGAGGAGACAGGTACAGATTACATCTTCCAACGATATGGCGAATGCATCATGGAGCACAAAGGTATTTGAGCATGGCTGGTTTTACTTACAAAATAATTTTGTAGACATGTCAGCAAAACCAAGAAAACTTACAGGCATTTTGATGCCTCAGCGCCTTCATGTCTTGGAAACAATTTTTGATCAATAGCTTGTAGATGTCCAGAATCTTTCTCATTCTCTTCTGGTTTAAGGCTTCCTTTCAATATCCTTTCTGCAAATTCTGTTTTCCCCTGTTAATGTCCTTTTTCTTTAGCCTTGACTCTCCTGATATTTTAACTGAGTTGCTTGTCTCTAAGTATTTTATTTTCTCTTGCTATGGCTCAAAACTTCCTGTGGGCCCACTATTAGTATTATCATTTTTTGTTCTCCTTGCTCTACTCCAAATTAGCTAAATAAGTCTAATTATGCATATCAATAGAAACTGATGGAGAGAAATCCAGTCAGAAACTTACTTTAGTTCTTCTAAATGTGCTTCTGGAGGACAGTTTCTGCCCCTTTTTTCTCTTTCCATTATGTGTAGGAGAATCCTTGAGGAATAAATTTCTCTGAGTTAACATTAGCCTTTATAAACAGTACACTAAAACACATCCCAGATGTTCCTTAGGAACTGGCTAAAGTCAGTTGAGGATGTGTCATTGGATCCTTCTCTTGTGAGCTGCCTGGTCAGACTGTATGTCAAGATTTTCAGTACTTTGACTGCCTTCAGTACTTCAGGTACAAATTCATGTCACAACTAAGCTGATCTGACAGCTAGACCTACTGCTGAAATTGGCTGTCTGTCTCTCATTCTTGGCCATAAACTCCTTGTGCAAGTTCCAGTGATCTTCTGACAATTTGATGAAGGGATGAAGTATGAAAAAAGGAATAATCATCTCCTTATTTAGCTCCTTAACTCTCCTCACCATGCTGTAACACAATCACTATACCTAGCGCAAAGGAAACGTGCCACTTGGAAGGGGCAGAGTAACAATAGCTAGCTTAGGTATAGCCAAAAACTGCAGCCTCAGATTATAGGCCATTGCACAGCACTTTCTTTCTCATTCTCACTCTCAAATGATGTCTGGATCCTTCAAAGATTTTGGCTGTGGTCAGCATTGCCCATAAACCATCCTCATCAGCCTAAAGGGAAGTAAATGCCTGGTTGAATGCAGTGCAGATAATGTTTTGGAGAATTGGTCCTATCATCTTCTGAGGAGGGATTTGGATTGCTTTGGGATTAATTGTATATTAAATCCCAATTTTTAGTGGAGCCTTTGCATATTATTTATTTCACAAATAAATAACAAACAAGAATTAGCTGTAAAAGGGTAAAAGATCCATGATGACAGACTCAAAGACATTAATGGGGAGTGCTGCTTCAATAAGCATAGTACAAATGTCCTCCAAAAAACAAAGATCTCTCTCAGATGAGAGAAGTATTTTTCTGATCACAGCATTTGTTGCATCTGTTTGATGCAGCAACCACTGCATCACTGAATGCAACAAAGACAACACTACATGTGTATAGAATAGTTTGCCCAGAGAAACTTGCTGGACAGGATTCCTTTCAAATAACAAACTGTTTGCTCTTGAAAGGTATTTCAGTATTTTCTCACCTGTATGTTTAAAGGATGAATGTATTTCCTGGAGATAGGAAAAGGGAACAGAAAGATTAAAAAGAGGCTTCAGAAAAAGCAGGTTTACTTTTTGAAGCCTTGGGCTTTTTTTTTCTTTTTCTTCCCCAGAAAGAAGAGAGACATTAAAGGTAGGGGGGGGAAGCCCCCTGCAAAAGTACCTGTTAAATGTATTTTCCAACTTTCAGCCCTTCTCTTACTCTACAAATCTGTCATTCACTCAAATAGTGCATTTATTTCCTATGCACGTCAGGAGCATATATGTTTACTACTTCACAAAAACCTATAATTGAACATACAGCACCAGGCTATTAAAGCTAAAAGCTTTGAGAATAAATCACAAACCCGACACTTTTCTATGGTTTTAACTTGACTAGGCTGGTAGGAGCAACTGAATAAGAGAACAGCTTTGCAAGCTTTATCTAATACTTCAAATAGACTAAGTGCAGATTTTGTAGATTTAAATATTCACATTAATATTGATTTGCAGGAGTATCAGGGAAGAAAAACAACAGCATTAAAAAGATAGAGACGTAATTCCAATTATAGTTGTTGGTAATGGTACTGGTGCATTACTAAAAGCTACAGTCTTAGATTAGAGAGGCACAGTAGTGATTCAAACCCAGTGAGAAGATAAAAGGAACAAGAAACATGTCATTGCTACAAAACCAGAACCAATAAAGAATGTAAGCATTTAAACAGTAAGACATTATTCCTTCAAATAAAACTGTGCCACTGTATGGAAAAAAACTCTCAAACATTTATCGCGCAAAGGACTGGAGACCTGTAGACTATGAATGAGTCCTAGATTCCAATTCAGACTTTCAACACTGTTTCTGTATTTTACATTCTTGCTCTTTAATTTAAATAATAAAGAAGTTGTTGTTTTAGGAGCAGAGTGTGGAAACCATAAATCTCCCTATGAGTTCTTTAACTACTAGGGTACAGTCAGCTTTGTGCTCCTCTTCACCCTTCTCCCTTACTTTCTCCCATGTGCTCAGCCCCAGTCTGAGTGTTTTATATAACCGCAAAAGCTGAAGAGTACTACCTCACCCAACTTACATTATAGCCTGCTCAGAGAAAGAATTTTAACTGAACATTGGTCAGGAGACCCCTTAGAATATGGGTTCCAGTAGGTTTTAGATATGAATAATGTGGTCTTGCAAATTAGGTGGTCTCATGGCTGGTGTGATCTGTTAGAGGAAGGGAGATGGAGGAGTGTGGATGGAATTCATCTTCGGGGTACAGATGTAAATTCTCTGCAGACAACTTTTCTTTATTACAGTGTATATTTCCTCTTGTGTTTCTGACAAGGAGCCAGTTTTATTGTTTTGATAGCACACAGCATTAATGTCAAGTCCCATCTATCCTCGGTGAAACATAGTGCTAAAACAATTTCCTTGGTGTAATCTACAATTTTAGTATTTCACTAGGAGACATATAGACAGAAGCTGAGGAAGTGATTTTGCTCTCCAGCTGAAGAAGAGTTGCAGAATTTTAGCATTCAGTGTTCTTTTTCCACTGAATGCAGCAAGCAATGTTTTTTAGACAACTTCAAAACTATCCTTGAGATCACCAGGTACAAAATAATATAGAATTTATACAGTTTTTTCTAACACTCAGGATTATTTGAACTGATAGTCTTAATCACATCAGAGGGTGATATATGCTTGTTTTAACTTGAATGACCCTAACTCTGGCTTTGAAGGATCTTTCAAACATTGGTCACATTGTGTCTTTCAGGCCCTGGCAGACACTTGGTTTGTGTAAAGATCAGATTTGCCAGTATGTCAAGTGTCTATTCAGGGTTTGAAATAAAGGTGTGCAGAAGAAAATTCCTCACACTTTGAGCTCTTAAATTCCTTGCTCCTTCTACAATCACTATCAATGCAAAATAAGAATGAGGTTTTGACAGATTAGAGGCAGGCACAGAAATAACTGCAGACTTGGCTTTCTGTATGCAAGATTGCTTCTTTCTTTATATTTTTTGGCTTGCATTTTTTGAAGCAGTTTAATTTTGTCAATTTTGTTTACTTCACTGCCTTTTTTCCATTACTATCTTGCCATCAGTATTTTGTTTCAATGATGTGGTTCATTAGTATGGCATTAATAGTTCCAGGTATGCAAATTTTAAATCTAACCTAAATATTTTAGTGATGCTCATATTTCCTTCTCAACTTCCTTTTATGTTGTGCAGCAATACCTTTTGTTAGATCAGTTATTTTAAGGGTAAGATTGGATTCTTTTCTGGTGAGACATTTATGGAAATATTTGTATACAATGGAACTGTTTCTAATTTGTCTTTTCATATGTTAAAATACATCATAAACAGGAAATTTAGAATATGCAGCTAAGTATCAGAGCATATTTTTAATTTAAGCTACAACTCTTTATGTCAACCTAACATATTTAGTTACTTTTTATATGGATGTGGCATTCCATATTTTATATGGAGTTATATGCAATTGAAGTAACGGTGCATGATAAACAAGGCCAACACCATAAGTGTAGTAAACAACATACACACAAGATGCTGACTACTTGAATACACTGAAAACCTATTCCTTTCCTTTTATAATTCTGGTTTACAAAGTGAAACCCTAGGTTTTGCTGTAAGTGCAGTAACAGTAGAGATAAGCTTTGCTTAAGGGAAAGGATTCTCTATGGCTCAGTGCCTCAGTGAGGAATATAGCTCCCTTCATAAGGACAAGGTCTTATATTCCCTTAATGCATCCCATTGTGGTTCATAATTTTAGCCAATCACTGCTCCACCATATCATCTCTCCCATTTAGTCCTGCAGTTTGACAGAGAAGGTCACCTTGATACACAAAACAAAATTATTCTCCATTGAATTAACATACAGCATAAACCAGTGGGAGACTGCATGATCTCATTCAGCATATGGCAGTCCCCAGAATTTCCTGTCTTGTCAAGATACTGGTCTACCAATCTTTTTACAAAAGAAACAGTAGTAGTCAGAAAAAAAGTGTTAACCAATTAACCATGCATCCATTCCCGCTGGAAGTGAAGAGTCTTGGGTGTTCCCCTGGACACACAAGAGAAAGTAACACTCCTTGGTTGTCCAGTTTTAATCTGAGAAACAGGACAAGCACTGCGTGCTATTACTACTTGCATGTCCTGTCAACTTGCACCAATCTGTAGCGTAGGCCCTCCTTGAACTAGAGGTTGTGTCTGTATGGCTGTGCTTTAATAGTTCTCCATGACTTCAGTGACTTAATATAGGATTGTCTTGAATTGTATTTTTTTGTCTTAAAAGCCATCCTACCACAGTGAGATACAGAATGCTAGTGTGCACTATGTGAAAAATATATTCATTTTTGTTTTATTTATTTTAATTTTTTAAGAAATTAACTGCTCTCTACATTTTGTAACGTGAGAAATGGTAACCAACTTTTCCCTATACATTTTGTTTTCTATATCATTAATTACTTTATCTACGTCTCTTCTATCCCTCCTATCTTTCTATTTTCCATGCTAACATAGTCTAAAATAGTCTAAAATAAATGTTCCTGTACTTACTGTCTAAGCTGCATTGGCTTTTTATCATTACGTCATATATATACAGATGTGTACTGATGTTATTTTTTGTGATGGTTTGCTTAGTAAAAATCTTTCTTTGATCATCTTCATGGCCCTTCCTTTCATTCTTTCTTCTGCTGCCTTTTTTCTTGGACAGTCTGACTACAACTGCACACCAATATTCAGGACATAAGTACTTTTCGATTTCTATTCCTTTTCTAGTAAATTCTAAGATTCAATTTACATCTTAGAGCATTGCTGAATGATGTTTTCACAAGGATTCAATGTCATGGGCATGGAGTACCGGCAAGGTAGTTGCTAATTTTGAGTCCACTGTGGTATACCTTCAGTTAGGATTACATTTCTCCTTGTACACTTGCTTTTATTTATGAACATTACATTTATTATGTTTTTAAATTTATTTCATAGTGTTGTGGTTTAGCCCCAGTTGGCAATTAGGTACCACACAGCTGCTTGCTCACCCTCCCCCCCCGGTGGGATGGGGGAGAGAATCGGAAGAGCAAAAGTAAGAAAACTTATAGGTTGAGATAAAAACAGTTTAATAATTTAATAGTAGTAGTAATAATAATAATAATAATAATAATAATAATAATAACTATTATTATTATTATTATTATTGTAATGAGAAGGAAAACAACAAAAGAGTGAGAGAGGAACAAAACTCACAAAAAAACAAGTGATACAACCACTCACCACCCGCCAACTGACACCCAGACAGTTCCTGAGCAGCGATTGCTACCCCCCAGCCAACTGCCCCTAGTTTATATACTGAGCATGACATCTTATGGTATGGAATAGCTCTTTGGTCAGTTTGGATCAACTATCTTGGCTGTGCCCCCTCCCAGTTTCTTGTGCACCCAACAGAGCATGGGAAACTGAAAAGTCCTTGACTAGTGTAAGCAACACTTAGCAACAACTAAACCATCAGTGTGTTATCAACATTATTCTCATACTAAAATCCAAAACACAGCACTATACCAGCTACTAGGAAGAAAATTAACTCTATCCCAGCCAAAACCAGGACACATAGTCAGTCAGACTCATGATATGATTTCTCAGATATTCACAGTCTGTGTTACTTTTGAGTTGCCTGAATAATTATGCATCATCAGCCAGCACTATCAGTCACTTCTCACGCCTGACCTGGACAATTCAAGAATACAATGAGCAACACAGGTCCAATACAAACCCCTGTGGGATTCTTACATTACTCTCCATCCATTCCAGGAGTTGATAATTTTTCCTACATTTGTTTCCAGTCTTTCAGTCAGCTATTTTTCTGTGACAGGACTTTTCTACTTTCCCAAAAAAGCCTGTTAAAAGATTTTTGGAAGCTCTTATACACTGTTATGAACCTTACTGACAAGTTAATTGACATTACTAAAGACCTCTTCAAAATTTTTAGGGCATGACTTTATTCTACAAAAGCTGTATTGATTTTTCATTGTAGTATCATATATTCACTTAATTCTATTCTTTATTATAGTTCTGACTGCTTTGCTTGGTACAAAAGTTAAGTGCATTCAGACCAGTGTCTGTATTCCTACAGATTTCTTCTGAAGACTTTTGTGAAAATGACACTGCATTTACCGTCTTCCTTTCCTGTGGTAGCAAGACTAATTTAAATGTGAGGTTATACACCACAGTCACCACTGTGGCAGTTTCATATTAAGCTTCTGCAGAGTTTATGCATAAAGAGGATCTAGTCCTTGCTGCTTATTTCTCCTGATGGATCACCTTCTAACAATACTTCAACATGAGATCATTCTTCATATTTCTCCCCTATGAAGACTTCTATTGTGTTAAACTTTCAAACTTCTCTGAAGTGAACAGTTACAAAAAAAAGTTCATTTAGCTTTTCTGCTATGACATTGGCTTCTCTGAGTGTGCTTTTTATAACTTCATTATCCATCAGTGTGAGAAAAGCATTCAGAGGTTTTATTTTAATAGAAATCTTAAAGTTAAAGCTCTGTATCAATGAACTGCTGCAAAAGAGCATGACAGTTTTGCCTTTAACATGTACCTGAATGGACTGGTCTAAGAAATCTAAGACATCCCATTTTCTTGCTTCTCAATAATTATTTCCTCCCAGAACAGAGAGCAGTTGAGCTTCCCCAACTAGCAAACACACACATATACTGGAATTATGTAATATGAATTTATTCATCTACTGTAGGTTCTCAAATGCCTCTATAAAGGAAGAAGTCAATGAGTCTTTTTAAGCTTTTGGGGAATGTGGAACAAGTCAGTAACTCTGAAGATTATCTATAGAGTGATTTGACTACTGCAACAGTGTAATGCAATCAGAACAAGAATATGCTTCAACCAATACAGGGATTTCCTACTTTTTGTACTTGTGTAAAATTCAGAGCAGGTCAGAAATTCCATGTGTAGACCCAGATATTCCATAACTGCAGGTAAAAGAACCTAAGGTATATTTTTATATCACATTATAGTAATTATATACTAGCTACAATTATATACTCTGGTAGCTTCAAACTCCATTCATATGTCTACTGTCAACTCAAGGCATTTTACAAGAAAACACAATGGAACTATGTAGGGTGAGTATATGAAAAAAAAACCCACACCTACAGCAGTGGATAATGTAGTATATACTTATATACAGAGATATGTGTGTGTATATAGGTATATAGGCTTTAATGTTTCAGTAATTACTGCAATAGAAACAGAAAGAGTAGTTGTAATAATATCAGCATCTGGAGCTTAGGGACCTAAAAAGAAGATGCTCAGTAATAATCTTTATTTTAATAAACATCCAGAATATTTACAGAAATGGGGACTTTTTTGCTGTGCCTCCATGCTGATATCAAAAATGAAAGCTTTATAGTAAAGAAAAAAAAAAAAAGGATCTTTAATAGTCTAGTGAAAATCATATGAGGACATTAATATAATTGATGATAGTATCATTTTAAAATTAAGTTTTTAATTTGTAATATAATTTTCCCAATAGTGCTTCTCTAAATACTTTAAATAAATAAAAATGCCTACACTTTTGATTGATTATATCTTCTTCTCTTGCATGCAATATATTCATTATAAATTATTGTTTTAGAATTATATTCTAAAAATAATTGTTACTATAAAGATACTACTTTGTTAAAAGCTAATTTTAACTTAAACAATTTCTGTCATGAAGGGTAAACTTTTCTAGGAGGAATGCAGATCCACCATAGAGCTTTCTTGAATTTGATCACTTCTCTGGCTAAAAGTTGTTTAACTTTTTACAATTCACAGAATCACAGAATTACAGAATGTTTGAGGTCAGAAGGGACCTCTGGAGATCATCTGGTCCAACCCCCCCCCTCAAGCAGGGCCACCAAGAGCCAGTTGCCCATGACCGTGTCCAGACGGCTTTTGAAAACCCACAAGGAGGGAGACTCTGCAACCTCTCTGGGGAACCTGTGCCAGTGCTCACTCACTCTCACAGTAAAAAAGTGTTTCCTGATGTTCAGAGGGAGCCTCCTGTGTTTGAGTTTGTGCCCATTGCCTCTGGTCCTGTCACTGGACACCACTGAAAAGTGGTGCTCTGTCCTCTTTGCACCCTCCCTTCAGGTATTTGTACCCATTGTACACATTGTACCTATTGTACACATTGTACACATCGGCCCTGAGCTTTCTCTTCTCTAGGCTAAACAGTTCCGGCTCTCTCAATAATTCATGATATTGAAGGACATATTAGCACTCAAATTTCAAAATAACTAATTAGAGTATGTCCAGAAAAACACAAATTGTTTTAGTGTATTGGGTTTATATGGCAAGGTTTTGGTAGCAGCAGAGGCTGCAGGGGTGGCTTCTGTGAAAAGACACAAGAAGCTGCCCCCATGTCTGATAGAGACAGTTTCAGGTGACTCCAAGATAGACCTGCCACTGGCCAAAGCTGAGCCAGTCAGTGATGTTGGTAGTGCCTCTGTGATAACATATCTAAGAAAGGGTAAAAACTGCTGTGCAACAGCATCTGGGAAAGAGGAGTGAGAATATGTGAGAGAAACAACCCTGCAGACACCATGGTCAGTGAAGAAGGAGGGGGAGGAGGTGCTCCAGGCACTAGAACAGAGTTCCCCTGCAGCCCGTGGAGAAGACCATGGTGAGGCAGGTTGTCCCCCTGCAGCCCATGGAAGTTAATGGCGGAGCAGATATCCACCTGCAGCCTGTGGAGGACTCCACGCTGGAGCAGGCTCCTGGCAAGACCTACAGCCTGTGGAAAGGGGTGAATGTAGGAGTAGGTTTGCTGGCAGGACCTGTGACGCTGTGGGGGATCCACTCTGGAGCAGCCCGTTCTTGAAGGACTGCACCCTGTGGAAAGGACCCATGCTGGAGCAGTTCATAAAGAACTGCAGGCCGTGGGAAGGACCTACGTTGGAGAAATTAATGAAGGACTGTCTCCTGTGGGAGGGACCCCATGCTGGAGCAGGGGAAGAGTGTGATGAGGAAGGAGTGGCAGAGACAAAATGTTATGAACTGACTGCAAAACCCATTTCCTATTTCCCTGTACCATTTGGGGGGAGGAGGTAGAAGAGTTGGGAGTGAAGCTGAACCCAGGAAGAAGGGAGGGGTGGAGGGAAGGTGCTTTTAGTTTTGTTCTTACTTCTCATCCTACTTTGTTATTAATTGGCAATAAATTAAATTTGTTTCCCTAAGTTGAGTCTGTTTTGCCTGTGACGGTAATTAGCAAGTGATCTCCCTGACTTGTCTTGACTCATGAACTTTTATTCATATTTTCACCCCCGTCCTGTTGAGGAGAGGGAGTGATAGAGTGGCTTGGTGGGCACCTGGCTGCCAGCCAAGGTCAAACCACCACATTTAGATAACCAAAACCAGCCAAAAAACAAAAACAAAACCAGCCAAAAAACACAGATACAAATTTCATTTAATGGCTTCTTTCTGATCTTATCCATGTTGGTTATTCTCTCTTACAACTCCATTTATGTCAAGGAGTTCCTCACAGTCGCATTGTTTGCAACAATGCACTTCATGTAGTTATGCTTATTATACTTTTAAAAAAGCAACTTGCTATCTCTCCATGCCGTTGGCCATATCGTGTTCTCTGCAGTTCAGGCTGCA
Source organism: Ciconia boyciana (assembly GCF_034638445.1). NCBI lineage: Eukaryota > Metazoa > Chordata > Aves > Ciconiiformes > Ciconiidae > Ciconia > Ciconia boyciana. The sequence goes on from NC_132936.1 coordinate 48,981,822, forward strand.
GCGAAACTGCAAAAGATTTTTCTCTTGGAAGCTTCACATGTGTCCTCTTCAGCATTTAGAAATAAAATGCTGCTTTGCTTTTGGAAAATAATGTAGTTTCAATGGGTAATATAAAATCACAAGTGTGATTTAAAAACTCAAATGGGCTTTCTTCAGATCATACAGTCTGATTTCTATATGAGTAGAGGCTGTAAAATACCACTTCTATCCCTGTAATGCAACCAATACTGCAATGTGATTAGAATAAATTTCTAGAAAAGCATCACATACATATTTGATAAGAAATAGATCCGATGTACTATAACTGTAACAATTTGAAGGGACTGGTGGCGGGGGGTTGTGTGCTCATTTTTAGTGTTCTCCTTATTGTATCCTCTACAACAGAAATAACTGTTCTATTGTCTCTTCAATAAAAGCATATGGAATTAAATTGAGAAGGGTAGCAGCATCTACATAGCTAATATTGCCCTTGAAATAGCATATGGAATAACATTGAACACTGAAACAGCATTGAACATTGAAATAACATATGTCAAACCACAAATTTTGGCTCTTCTTCCTAATGACTCCCACTGGTGCTCAAAAGTAAAGTTATGCCTGGTAGCTGCAGCTGGACAGTGGTTCCCTGCACCTCATCATAATTTATAAATCAGGTATTCAGCTACTTTTAAGAAGGGGAAATTCAAATTGTAACTGCTCAGCAGTGGTAATTTGTGACTGAGGAATAATCTGGCATGGAAGGCAGGAAGGCCCAACTGCAGAAGGAGTTAAAGTGGCTGGAAGCAGGAATGCAGGAGACAGAAGGACTCTCTGTAAGGGAGTGACCCAGCTGCAGCATTGTCTTGTAGCCATCCTGGAATGTATGTGCTCAGGGGCTTCCTTTTGGCAGCAGAGCTGGGCTGGGGGGTGGACCCAAGGCTAGGCTGAGGTGCCTCATGCAACTGCTCATGGGATTGGTGCTGGTGCAAGTGTATATAAGGAATTGGCTTGTGACACCTTTGTAGGCTCCTTATAGAACCACTTATGGCAGTAGGACTCTGCCCAATGCATTTTTCATTGTTTTATATTTATATTTAAGCACAAATGTGTGTTTAATTCACCTCAAGGGGTACCATAAAAATTCCCCAACATGTATCACCTGTGCTACTCCATGTCCAGTAAGCATCACAGTGAAGCCTGGACTTCTTAAAGAAGCACCACCAAAAGAGTCTTGTCCTCGGATTACTTAGCACTTTGATTGTGAAGTCTTACCCAGAAGAAAAGAGAATTCCATGGAAAATCCACTCATCCCATGTAAGTGTCTTATTCAGTGCAAGGAACATTACTGCTGTGCAACCAGAGTGGCTTCTACTCAGCCTGAGAAAGCAAGCCCTTACCTTATGTACCTTCAGGATAGCTTTTCAGATTCGGATTCGGAACTTTTTCTGGCATTGCTGACAAGGTATTTTTAAGTCAAAAAGGCCTAGAATTAAGAGGTACATGTGAACGTATCATTTGCCTTTGTCACTTTAGTTTTCTCAGTTGGTTGGGTAGCTATAAATTATTTTTATATTTGCTTGGTTCTATGTTAAAATGATTTCATATCTGTTCAAACAATGAAGACAAATGGCTTTATTTTATGCCTGGAGTCTGCTTAAGCAGTGTCTCTAAACCTGGATTGAGGAAACACTTCCTTAAATATAGTGCAGTCATAAGCTTTGTAAATAGTGGCATCTGGCTGATACATATAAAATGAGACAATCATATGTGTCAGGCAGGTTTGCATGAAAACAGACATGCGTGACAACAGACATAGCTATCAGCATAGTCCTCTTCGATTAAAAACTGCAGTGGATACAGTTGTGTAACAAGACAGGTCTGAAATGCAGTTAATACTGCTTATTGTTAAGCGGTCATACAGCTACCTGACTGTGACCTCTGTTTCTTTAAGCAGGTCTGCTGGACAGTCACAGTTCCCATGTGCACCGATGTGAGAGACTAGAGACTTCTTCCTTTAACCCCTCAGGCCCTTATTCATAGAATCATAGAATGCTTTGGATTGGAAGGGACCTTTAAAGGTCATCTAGTCCAGCCCCCCTGCAAGAGCAGGGACATCTTCAACCAGATCAGGTTGCTCAGAGCCCCATCCAGACTGACCTTGAATGTTTCCAGGGATGGGGCCTCCACTACCTGTTCCAGTGCTTCACCACCCTCATAGTGAAAAAGTTCGTTCTTAAATCCAGTCTAAATATGCCCTCCCTTAGTTTATAACCATTGCTCCTTGTCCTATCACAACAGGCCTTGCTAAAAAGTCTTTCCCTGACTTTCCTATAGGCCCCCTTTAAGTACTGGAAGGCTGCTACAAGGTCTCCCCACAGCCTTCTCTTCTCCAGGCTGAACAACCCCAACTCTCTCAGCCTGTTCCCATAGGAGAGGTGCTCCAGCCCTCGGATCATTTTCATGGCCCTCCTCTGGACCCGCTCCAACAGGTCCATGTCCTTCTTGTGCTGAGGACTCCAGAGCTGGACGCAGTACTCCAGGTGGGGTCTCACCAGGGCAGAGTGGAGGGGCAGAATCACCTCCCTCGACCTGCTGGCCACACTTCTTTTGAGGCAGCCCAGGATACAGTTGGCCTTCTGGGCTGCGAGCACACATTGTTGGCTCATGTCCAGCTTTTTGTCCATCAGTGCCCCCAGGTCCTTTTCCTCAGGGCTGCTCTCGATCACATCAGCCCCCAGCCTTAAATTATTCTTTCTTTGTTTCCTTTATAGAACAAAATAAACCAGGATGCTCTCCTGCCTAGGGTTTTGGAATAGGCACATTTAAAATTATTATAGCTTTTGTCATATGTAAAGTTAGTGCATCAGCATAACCATTCTGCTGTCCTGTCAGTGAATAATATGGCCACAAAGGACCTTCTTTGCTTTTGAAGTAACTAGAGGTCCAGTTGCAACAGCGATTCTTCTGGGAACAGGGAAAACCGGCTGCTCTTCATAGTTTTCGTACCCATCAGAAAATAAGTCCAGACCAGATCATTAACCTTATCTAAATATGTCCTAAAATCTGACATTTAAGGGTTTATATTCTCATTAAGAGTTACAGGAAGGTAATAAAAATTGAAATTAGATAGTACTGTCAGCCCACTACATCTTTGCAAGAAAGTAATCTCAAGGTTGGGTAACCATGGGGTGAGTATGTCAGAAAAAAAACTCATGTGGCCCTGGGAAAAAATCCAGAGAATATCAGAGCATTATTTTCCACTGCCTCACACTGTTGCCAAATGCCAAGCATGGCATTAAGCACACACATTGCCCAGTGATAAGCAACCATGCAAGCTTTTGGTTAAAAGAGAATCAGACACTTAAAACTTCACGCCTTTAAAATCAGTGAAAAAGTCCCATTCCATTCAGCATTTCACTGTCAAGATTTAAGATTCCCCAACAACTGTTTAAAAAAAAAAAACAACAACTCAACATGAATCAAATTATTTCCTCAAATAAGGATACTGTTGAGAATTCAGGTTCTTATATTTAATCATTTTATACTCTAGAATTATTCACTAGTGGTCACAGGTGCTGAGTGGATTTCATCTCAGGTAGTTAGGTATTTACTGTGTAGGTATCTACATCTAGACCAGTCACCTTAAGCTTAGTTAATAGTCGATGAGGAAAAACAAGCAATCCCAGGCCATGAGTCTTTTGACTTGTTTTAGACATCTACTTTAGAACAAGATATATCAAGTCACCAAAGTGCCTACTGACTTTGCTGACTGCCTGAAAAGAGAGGCCAAACGAAGCCCCACATTTAGTAGATGAATCCTGCCCTCTGAGACTTTGGTAGGAGAGCACGGGGTATCTTACTGTTACATGCATGGCTTCATAGTAAAATAACAGACCTAGAAGAAAAAATGTTCAAAGACAGTATGTGTGTGAGAGGGCAACCTTCAGCTGCAGCTAATATAGAAAATCTGTATCTTGGGATGAGAGAAAGTCAGAAAAAGAACAGGAGAAAAGATGAAATAGTCATCTTAAAAAAGTGACCTGATACATATGGCAGAGAGTAGCAATCAACCCCCACATCTGTGATCACACTCAGATGTTGTAAATACATACAGACTGCTTTGGCCGTATTAATGTTGTACGATCAGCAACCACCAGAAGTGTCAGCTTGTGAAAGTAAAATGGCTAAAATATAGGCATGAATTGTATCAAAATGGAAGGCAGAGGCATAAGCTTATAGCAGCGTATAGTGACAACAACAGCGAATACTGTCTTCTCTTTGTCCTGTCACTGAGAGGAATTGTATTCTTCTCTGTTCAGCTGTTTGGCAGGCACACAATTTCTGGAGTCCACATCATCATTTGTGCCTTTTTTCCATCTGGTTGGCAGTATTTGCAGCTGTGTTGCAAGAAGCACTTGAATTGCCTATTAAGAACTTTTCATTTATGTATTTATTTATTTACTCTGAAAAGCATACTCATGCATGCATCATCAATCATCTTCTATGAGCTTGAGTCAGCTATGGTTCCTGAGCTGAGCTGCTGACTCATACTGACATCTAACACATGGATTGTATTACTGTTAAGTATTTCTTACTGATGTTATTAGTGTCATAGGCACAGACTGGGCAGACTGAAGTAAGGATGTTTGTACCTTAAAGTGAAAGCTGAAACATTGATGAGATATATAGACATTCTGCAACTCTTTTAAAAGGCCTTTGGTCAGGGGAGATATAAAAGCAGTAGTTATGTGACTCCTATTGTGACAAGTTCCTTTATCCATTTTAAAAATATTCAGCCATAACGAGGGGTATATAATAATGTGTCAGAAGGAGCAGAAGCATGAGTTAACCTTACCATATCAGCTGAACTCTGTAAAAGCTCCAGGTCTTGCAACATATATGGGATTGCTAGGATAGAAGAGAAGCAATAGGTGCCTTGACCTGATCATTTTCCTCTGTACTTCTTGGGTTGCTCTAAACTTCCCCAACTTTGTTACGTAGCTCTGAATTCCCATAATACCAGTGATAGGTGATGTCGACAACAGGGTTACATCCTAAAATTAAACTTGGGGGGATGTACAAAGCTTGAATGAATGAAAAAAAAGGAGCCGGGGGTCCTGGCAGACTACAAGGTGAACATGAGTCAGCTGCTGAAGATCTGGTAAATCTCACAATAAACCTTATACATAACCATACTGGGTTATCAACAAGAGCATAGCGAAAAGTTGAGGGAAATGATTTTTCCCTGAACTTTTGCGTCCCACAGTACAAGGCAAGCTGGAGCTAATAATTCAGATGATTAGGGGGTGGAGCAAACAATACATAGTTGAAATTGGTTTCTTTAGCCTGGAGAAAAGAAGGCTGAGGGAGATCTTACTGCAGGGGGACTGCAGAGGAGATGGAGCCACTGAAGGGGGCTCCACTGAAGTCCCCCACTGAAGGGGGACTGCAGAGGAGATGGAGCCAGACTTCGCCCAGCCATGTGCGGTGAATGGCAAGATGCAACAGTCACAAGTTTCAGCAAGGGAAACCCTGACTGGATGTGAGAAAAAAAACTCTTTGCACAAAGAGTGTTTAAGCACTGGAGCAAGTTGTGCAGAATGGCTGTAGAATAACTGCTCTCAGAGATATTCAGAACTTGACTGGACAAGCCTCAGAGCAACCTGGTCTAACTTAGAAGCTATCACTGCTTAGAACAGCAAGTTGCCCTGAATGATGTCCAGGGATCTCCTCCAAACAGTCTTTCTTTTTATGATGCTTTGCTGCCTGTTAGCCCTGGAAGTAAAGAACTCTCCCTCTGGCAGCTGTGGCCATTAATATTTGCAGGAGTTCTTGGCCAGCTACCTTCATCATCGGGCTGTTGAAATCAGTCACTTAGACCACTGGTGACTAGAATATGTTGGAACAGACAAATGTAATATAATGCAAATTAGAGGAAATGATGAAAATTACTTGCATCCTGAATTTGTTTCAGGGAAATAAATCATGCGTATCATTGTAGCCATTCACTGAAAACATCTGTTCAGTAGGAACTAAAAACAACTAAGATTTTTAACTGTATTAAAAAGAAATAGAGATCATCGAGAATCTGACACTGAGGCATAGCTCCTCCTATGATTTGGCCTGCAACTATTTTATTTATTCTGGTTTTCACAGCAAGGCTAAAGGAATGTTACTATTAATTTACTGAGTAAATAAGTATTTCTAAGAGAAGTTTTCTATCTGCAGGATTTCTGATGTCTTAGTGAACACAGTAAATAACCTCACTCAGTATATGATGGTCTGAATTATGGGTTGTTGACTGCCTTGATAATGAGATGGGTTTTGTTCCAAATGTCAAATGTACATATTCTGCCTTTTCACCACATTTATCCATAAGTGCTATACACCCTGGATTTCACAAATTGTCAGGCATATTTATTGTGGGAGGGTAGCTTTCTGCTTCCAGTTGCCTTTCCATTTAGAATTGCTAATTAGTTACCTCACAGTTTAAGACGATATGCCATAGATTGCAAATTATTTCAGCATAGTTATAAGCTAGATGCAGAGAAGCTGAAAAACAGGTGTCTGCCTTTTGATTGGATGCAGTGCTAGAAATGAAGAGAAAATAATGATTGCTGAAGAAGGAAGTTGGATAGAAATCTCTATCTCAGCATGTAAGTGCACCCAGTATGCTTGACATTTTATCAAGAAAGCACAAACACCACCTCTTTTTAGAGATTTTAATGGCAGAACTAGAACAATATGTCAGTGAAAGGGTGCGATACCAGCAGACACAGGAGGATTTGCATTGAAAAGTGTACACAAGACATCCTTTATACTGTTTAAAATTTGGGCACTGTGGAGGAAGCAGAGGTCTGAATTATATAGTCAGTTTGCATCCCAGTCTTGAAGATGAACTATGTCCAAATTTGGGGTTTTAAATTCATTATGCTATGCCTTTTTATGGTTTGCACGTATAGTTTTAAACAGTTAAAAGCACAGTACGCTTAACAGTATGGATTAAAGCTCTTCCCTCTAGGACAAACTATACATTCCTCCAAGTCAAGAAAAGCCTTAAACTTCTGATGTGAAAAATCCTTTGGCATCCAATAATTTCACTAAGAATTAGCTCTTTTTAAAGTGTTATGTATATAGAGCCAGAGAGAATTTGCTGATTTCTGAATGTCATTCCTTTAGCTGGAATGACTCCCAAAGGCCTTGTTGGGAAACTTTCCTGAAAAAGACAGCCTATCAAGTTCTACCATGCACAAGTTCAAAGACAAGTTCTCTCTGAAAATAGAGAGGATAAGCAAGAACTTTTAACCTTCCTTGAACCTTTTTAGTCACCTCTAAAGTTAGCCAGCATCATTTTCAATGGCATAAAGCAACTTTTCTCTCGTCAGTTATGACTCCTTGAAATTTCCCAGAAAAAACAAACAAGCAAACAAAACAAAACAAAAATTATGTAGTAGTTGGAACCTTCTGCCATTTCTCAGCTTTTGTGGGTACAGAGCACAGAACTGCAGTTTCTGCAGTCTGTAGCTGCCCTTTCCATTTTTACAGAGATTGCTAAGGAAGGAGGGAGCCTGGAAAGCAGACAGAGCTGGAAGTTTATCTAAAATTGGACTTCTCTGAAAGCCACAGGAGCCCTGGCTTGAAAAGCACATTTCCATGATATTCATGTCATTTGCACGTTACCCATGGCATTTCAGACCCTTGGTCTGTGTGACTCACACTGCATGGGAAATCAGTTGTCTCCAAAGCCAGAAAGAGACAGAAAAATCTCTGGATCTGATGCAATAATGCTAATACAACTGTTAGCCCTGCAATGTTGTTGCCTCCCACCACTACTAGGAACAAATTCAAATGAATTGTTGGATTACTTTAACTGCTATTATATAGCACATGTCCTACAAGTGCAATTTTGTTTATAAATAAACATTTCATAATTAAATACTGAGGATTTTCAGTATTGAATTCTTGAGTTTGCCATTTCATTCTGAGTAAGACTATTATTTTTCTAGAAAACAAACAAAAAAACAGATAAAAATTCAATTTCCTGATCAATTCTTGCAAAACACATTTAGAACTCTGTGTCAGGGAAAAGTGGGTTTAGTGACACTTTTGACAACAGCCCATTGTAGCATGGATGGAAATGGATAGAATTAAGGTTATTGCCTAACAAGAAAATCTTGGGGCACAAATTTAGAAAGCAAGTGCATGAATTTTAGGCATTTCAAATAACTTAATAGAAAATTACAATTATTTCCTAATATGTGCAAAGATTATTTAAAGTACCTGTGGAAAGGATATTATTTCCAGATAGGAGCTATAACTTTATAGAGTCAGTTTTTCTTATTAAGAAATAAAACTGTTGTGGGAGAGCTCCTGACAGGGCATGAGGACAGTCATTAATACAAGGCAATCCAATAAGGTGACCCTTTTCCTCTCTGCTGGAACAACTGGAGCTTTGCTGGACAAAGAAATGTCAGTTTGTATCTTGCACGGTCTGCACATAATGTGATATATACCTAATTCAGCTTCAAGCTTCAGTACTTGGAATAGGATAGCATTTGAGATTATGACATCTAAATGGAGACGTCTTCATGGTGATATCTTTAGGTCCTGTGGCTGTCCATGCAATAGCGATGTGGGACTTGATTCAGTTTCCTAAACAAACTTTTTCGGGGTCATTTTAGGTGCCCTACAGTATCTTAGCCAGCTTCTAGCTGCCACTCCAGAATGCTGTGGGTGTCCTGTAGGTCTTGTGTCAGATCTACTAGCCACATGGGAAGGTCTCAGAAAACTTCATATGCCTTTTATGCAGCTGAATTTGAAAACACAAGGGAGGCTAAGGTGGACAGCTAGAGCACAGGTACCAGTTTGAATGCCCCAAAGTAACACATAATAAAGGATGTATAAAAAACTCATGCCTTTTTGAAGTGGCAGCTGGAGACCTAGGAGAATGTCTTAGGACATCATCAATAGTACTAAATCCTATGTGTGGGCACCTGAATAAATTCCTCAGTGCTTATGTAAGATACTGATTTATGCAAGATACAGACACCAACAAAATTTACAAAATCATTCTTCTTAAAGATTAATTGATTGTCTAAAGATATGTGCTTAATATTAACAATCCCCTCTTCAGTATCCTGACAAATATATGCTAATTTTGTTTATTTTTCACCGAAGCTGAAACAGATAATTTTCTCAATATATATATGAATTCTGGTTTAACATAAGAGAGAAAAGGGAGAATATTTGAGAAATGTTTACAGCTTCCACATAAATATCACAGATGATTAGTCTATTTTAAGCTGTGGTAACAGTTGCATAGAGTTTGAGGATGATTCCTCAATTAAAGCAGCCATTGGTGAGTAAACAACAAGACATTTGTTGAAGCTTGTTTGTTCAGTTTTGATAGTATATTAAATTATTTTGGCCCAACAAAATAAAATTACAATACAACTTTTGCCTTCATCATAACACTTTTTTGAGAATCAAATATAATCATGCTCACTCCTCATTAGAACTGCTTCAAGAATTATTACTAAGCATATATTGTAACTCTTGGAAGTTCTCCTAATTTAGAATCATAGAATCATAGAATCATTTAGGTTGGAACAGACTCTTAAGATCATCAAGTCCAGCTCTTAACCTAGCACTGCAAAGTCCACCACTAAACCATGTCCCTAAGCACCACACCTATACATCTTTTAAATACCTCCAGGGGTGGTGACTGAACCACTTCACTGGGCAGCCTGTTCCAATGCTTGATAGCCCTTTCAGTGAAGTAAAATTTCCTAATATCCAGTCTAAACCTCCCCTGGCGCAACTTGAGGCCATTTCTGCTTGTTACTTGGGAGACAAGACCAACACCCACCTCACTACAACCTCCTTTCAGGTAGTTGTAGAGAGCAATGAGCTACCCCTTGAGCCTCCTTTTCTCCAGGCTAAACAACCCCAGTTCCCTCAGCCTCTCTTCAGAAGACTTGTGCTCTAGACCCTTCACCAGCTTCATTGCCCTTCTCTGGACACGCTCCAGCACCTCAATGTCTCTCTTGTAGTGAGGGGCCCAAAACTGAACACAGTACTCGAGGTGCGGCCTCACCAGTGCTGAGTACGGGGGCACAATCACTTCCCTACTACTGCTGGCCACACTACTGCTGATACAAGCCAGATACTGTTGGCCTTCTTGGCCACCTGGGCACACTGCTGGCTCATATTCAGATGGCTTTTGACCAACACTCCCAGGTCCTTCTCTGCTGGGCAGCTTTCCAGCCACTCTTCCCCAAGCCTGTAGTGTTGCATTGGGTTGTTGTGGCCCAAGTGCAGGACCTTGCACTTAGCCTTGTTGAACCTCATACAGTTGGCCTTGACCTATTGTTCCAGCCTGTCCAGGTCCCTCTGTAGAGCTTTCCTCCCCTCAAGCAGATCAACACTCCCGCACAACTTGGTGTCATCTGCAAACTTATTGAGGGTACACTCGATCCCTTCGTCCAGATCATTGGTAAAGATATTAAACAGGACTGGCCCCAACATAGAGCCCTGGGGAACACCACTTGTGACTGGCCACCAAATGGATTTAATTCCATTCACCACCACTCTTTGGGCCCAGACATCCAGCCAGGTTTTTACCCAGCGAAGAGTACACCTGTCCAAGCCATGAGCAGCCAGTTTCTCCAGGAGAATGCTGTGGGAAACAGTGTCAAAAGCTTCACTAAAGTCTAGGTAGACAACATCCACAGCCTTTCCCTCATCCACTAGGCAGGTCACTTGTCATAGAAGGAGATCAGGTTAGTCAAGCAGGACCTGCCTTTTGTAAACCCATGCTGACTGGGCCTGATCACCTGGTTGTCCTGTATGTGCTGCGTGATGGCACTCAAGATGATCTGCTCCATAACCTTCCCTGGCACCAAGGTCAGACTGACAGGCCTGTAGTTCCCCGGATCCTCCTTCCAGCCCTTCTTGTAGATGGGCATCATGTTGCTAACTTCCAGTCAACTGGGACCTCCCTGGTTAGCCAGGACTGCTGATAAAGGATTGAGAGTGGCTTGGTGAGCACTTCCACCAGCTCCCTCAGTACGCTCGGGTGGATCCCATCCGGCCCCATAGGCTTGTGTGTATCTGTCCCGTCCCACTCAATGGGTTGCGAGATGGGTGAATCTTTTTGATTCCCCGACAGTTTCTGTACCAACAAAGGCCAATCTCTGCTCGGCAGAGCTGTGTGGCCGGTAGAGTCACGACAATGACTCAGAGGAACAGTCTGGCCAGCAACTTTATTAACTGGTGAATTCAGCAAACGGACAAACTTAACAAACTAGCAAGCCCAACGAACGAACAGAGTGGATTTGGCAATGGAGCTATTTTCCAGGCAACCCGTCACAATTTATCCAAAGTAAGTGGAAGAGTAGAAAGAAAGTGGAAGAGTAGAGGAAGAGAGAAGCGAGAAAAGGAAAGGAGAAGAGAGGAGGAAAGAGAAAGAAAAAGTATCACCACCCTTGGATCCTGTGATCACGATGACAGGCGTGGCATCCTCTGGTGATGGGCACCTGTGTGGTTCCCTGGAGGGCTTGTCTTTTATACTCTTGTCCCCGCCTCCAGTTACACCCCTTGAGGACTTATATGGTTCTTGTTCTAGAAAGTTCTCAACCATCTTCTGCGCAGGCGCTAAGGGAGGGGGGTGGTCACGAGGAGTCTCTCAGGTGGTTGCAAGCCCCTTCCTCAGATCAACTCTGTGTGACCTCTGGCCATACATGGTAACGTCCATCGGAACCCGGAACTGCGCATACTCCGACGCGCTCTCACCCATCCCGTGCTTGCAGACCTGCCATCACCATGCAAATCGTGCCTCGCCTTGCCACAATGTTTGAGACATTAACTCTTTCAGTCTCTCACAGTATCTAAGTGGTATAGCAGGTCACTCACCTTTTCCCCTTGGATTACGGGGGGCTTCATTTTGCTCCCCGTCCCTGTTTGCCAGCTCAGGGGGCTGGGTACTGGGAGAACAACTGGTCTTACTATTAAAGACTGAGGCAAAGAAGGCATTAAGTACCTCATCCTTTTCCTCATCCTTTGTCACTATGTTTCCCCCCGTGTCCAATAATGGAGGGAGATTCTCCTTCACCTTCCTTTTGTTGTTAATGTATTTATAGAAACATATTTTATCGTCTTTTACAGCAGTAGCCAGATTAAGTTCTAGTTGGATTTTGGCCCTTCTAATTTTCTCCCTGCATAACCTCACAACATCATTGTAGTCCTGAGTTGCCTGCTCCTTCTTCCAAAGGTCATAAACTCTCTTTTTTTTCCTGAGTTCCAGTCAAAGCTCCCTGTTCAGCTTTACTTTCTCTTTTCCCATCCTTTCTCTAAATGATTGAAAAACTCTCATAATGGCAGTCACCAAGAGTTCTAGATAAAGTAACATTCACAAACTTGATAAAGCAGTCTCACTAGGAACTGACCTGGCAGAATTCATCCTTCTCTATGGCATAGTTGTCTCTATCAGATCCATCCTTTGTTTACTCAAGAACTTATTTGAAAATGTAATGATTAAATAGGAAGACTTCCCAATAGCTTCTGAAGACTGATTGAGGAACAGGGGAACAGAACAAATGGAACATATCATTGTTCAAAATCATTGTATATTGTTTCTCAAAATTAGAAACAATTCTCAAAATTAAAACAATTAAAAAAAAAAAAACAATTTCTCAAAATTAGAGTTTTCCACTCACAGTGGAAAAGACAATTAAAGGCAATTATTCAGCTAGATTACAAGCAGACCATACTTGCTTCCCAGAATATCATTATATCTACAGTTTTGTCTTTTTTTTTTTTTTCCCCCTCTCTATTCTTTTCATCTGCTCATTGGTCACATTACAAACAACATATAATAGTAACTCATTACTGATTTTCAATTGGTCTAAATTTTTAATTTCCATAGTATTAATTTAGTGAACATTTACTATTTTTCTGTGGTTCTAAAAGTGGAATGATTATTACAATATGGCACAATCCAAGTTTTTTGGGTTTTTTTGGTTGGTTTATTTACTAGTGTCTTTAAAGTAATTTATATACCATGACTATTTAAGTCTTAAATAAATTAGCTAATTAAAAAAAGTTAAAGGAGTCAGAAATTAGATTTTTGGGCAGCTTTTTTTTTTTTTTATATATAGTTTTGAGCCCTGCTGAGACATGCAAAGAAAGTAATCATAAAGTTGATGCTATAGTTTATTTCTCCCAGTAAATAACAGAATGAATACTGAGACCAAATTGTATATCCTATATCCTCAGAGAATACTATGCCATCTCTGGATGGAAGACAAGAAATTAAGAAAAATTAAATGAGCTGTTAATTACAATTTATCCACATAATGAGCATGTATATAGCCCTTTTAAGATTAATAGATTAAATTGATCAAATTTTTCCTAGAATTTCGGTATTCAGAATAATTTCAAAGCAAGTTGCAAGATTCATTTCAATGTTCAGAGCAGTGTATATGTTCTCTAAAATAAAAATAAGAAAAAAGATGTTGGTTTAAATGAGCAAAGTGGGTGCAAAACACAATGAAATATAATTTATGGAGTAAGGAGATAATCAACTGCCTCTCAAAATTAGGGGTGGACGGCAAGACAATGACTGGATAGGACATAGCATTTCTGAAATGCGTGGGTGTTGACTGGACCATCAGGGAAGATTTAGCAAGAAAGAATGTCTATAAACATGAAGGCTAAATAGGAATAACAGGAGCATTGTAGTAAACTCTAAAAAGATATGTAAAGAAATGATCACTGATACAGCTCATGTACACGCTGACATTGAACAATATGCCTTTACTCAGTGACAATTTATTGCAGATAATTCTGAAAAAAAGCTTTAATTGGGTGTATACACAATTAAGTGTGAGCTATGGCTTTCATCTCTCAGCCTTTACCAAAATGGGCAAAATAGCTTCTATTGCTTTTTAATCACCAATACATGTATAATTTCATAGCTGGCTTCTTGCAAATGTAAACATACATCATTGAGGAACTATAGCCAGCTTCTTGAAGACCATATTCCACAGCAACAGTTGTCTTAGAAAGATTACTAAAAGCAGGATTTATCCTACTTTTTATGCTTTACTTTTTATGATCATATCAGTTTCATATGATGAAATTTAGAGGTAAAATAGTCCAAAATTGTATTAGAGTGATGGTATTCACTAAAGAACTGAGTGAAACTGGATTATTGGATTAAACACTACACAAAATCATTATCACACAATGGGGGAAAAAAAGCCCAACACCTAAAAGAAAATCAGAGACTAACTGACACAGTAGATGTTCCATGAATTACTAAAACCAATTAAACACATGAGCAGACCTTCACAAACGGAGCTATGATGAATGGAAATGGAAAAGAAAAGAGAGATTAATTATAAAAGAGAGTGCCAGAAAGCCGAAAAGAACCTACAAGATTTACTGCATTTTTCATGCTTCTTCTTGCAGTAAAGTATTTCTTTGCTACTATGTTTCAGATTTTGACACTAGATCTCTTTAAAAAAACACATCTGAAATTTTACAGTAAGGTATATAATATTTATAGAAACAAACTGTCTAGCTTTTATTACAATAGCAGCTAAGCTTTCTTTCTTTTCTTTTTTTTCCTTTATTTTTTCCCCTCAATGTAAACATGTCTTTCTGGAGAGCTTGGAGAGACAGATGACAGCAGATCTGAAGAAATGAAGCCTAGCATCTAACTAAATTGACTAGTGCAACATAATACTGTTGCCAGTCTGTATTTGTCAGAAGTAGCTATAAGAATGAGCTAAAATATGTTTGTGAGAAAGACAAGAAGTTGACCAAAACAAGTGGAAGAATTTGCAAACAAAATTATGTGTAAATTTTAAGGATTCCTGGGAAAATGACATGTCCATTATAGGAATATGAGAAACTTTTTGCAGTTGATAATAAAAAATGATGGCTTGCAAAAACATCAGTTCATTTGTTTCACAAGTTTCCTTAAAAATTACATTTTGTTTTGCAAAGAATAATCTTGAATGACAAAAAGTATGTTACTAAGAAAACAATTGAGGCAAATATTGAACACCTCAAGCATTCAACAAAAAATAGAAACTAATGAAAAATCATGAGTCGTTCTTTTATTTTACTTAAACACTTCCTAAATTTTCAGGAACATTCCGTTGTATTTACCATTTTTTCCTCAATGCAATATAGTTTATTGTAGTCTAATAATTTTATTTTTAAATCAATGTAAAGATTTTCTCATGCAGTTGGATATCCCTCGAACTTGTGTATTTGAAGATATATTAAATATAATAACATTGAAATTACAAAACCGATGAGTTTTGTCATGGCATGTATAACACTTCATTTACATTTTCAAAATATTCTGAAATAAACAAACAGTAACAAAAGTTACATAATCACAGATCTGTGATGATGCTATTTCCAGATTCTAGTGGAACAATAATACACCACATATTCCCAAAAGTGAAGATTCCTGGCAGCTCATTTGTTGCTTGCAGAAGCCAATACTGCACCCTCCAATGGGGCTAGAGTTGCCCATAGGCAAGGCTCTCACATTATTTATGAGAGGGTTTCACTGCCTGTAGACACCATGACCTGAAGCAAGACCAAACCCAGAAAGCATGTAGGTACTTCTCCCCAGTCAGACAGATTAAAATTCAGATAAGATCCGAGCTCTTGAGAACCAGAATAATTACAAGAATACAACTATTTAAACTGATTTCAGATCATATTTTCTATCAGAAAAGACAATTTCAAAGGTCAGTACAACAGCCAGGAGCAGAGTATACAATATAAATGAACACTATCTAAAAAAAAAATAATCCACTGAGCCCTTGAGTAAGTAGAAAGTTTTCAGGCTATAGTAGTGGAGGCAGAATAATCTCATTGGCCCTGGTAAGATTCAACCTGTAGCTTGTGAAAGACTGATCAGTCCAAGAGAAGGTATTTGTACACATTTTCCTGCAGAAGATTTCCACTTGGTATATTCCATACTTTTTTTCCTGCTTTAATTTATTCCTGAAAAATTCAGAAGTTGAACACTCTTCCTACTGTGTAAGGCACATACTTTTCTCCCTTGCTTTTCTGCCCTCCAATTTTGTATTTATATATATATATATATATATATATATATATATATATATATATATATATTTAACTGATAACTGGTATCTGCTTAGCCCAGAAGGGTTTTTTCCCCTTCTACAGATGTCCTGGCAAACTCAGTAGCCATGGAAAGATAACATTTAAAGCAATTTCAGCAACTCATGGCTGTTTTCCTGAGGGATCTTATTGTCAAGTTTAGAAAGCTAAAATCAAGAGAATCCTCAAACACTCTACACTGATTCTATTTTTGGTCTATATTTATCACATGAATTTAACATCGTTCAGTAGTTGTCTGAAATGGCTAAGTGGGTAGAGGAGTGTTATCCAGATTTCCTCATTGTTCCTTATAGGCAAAGTTCTCCTTTAATGCAACTGCCAGTTGCACCAGCCTTGATCTAAGAGCCAGTGACATACTCTTTCTGTGTTCCCTGTCTTCTACAACTGACTTCACATTAGGATGACAAAGAACCATCTTACTGTTTGAGTATCTATCCCTTCCCCCCAGATTCTCAACATCTCAAAAATTAATCATTATACATCATACTACAGGAGTTTATCTGTTTTCATGGATGAATCCAATAGTATTTACAATAAAGCAACACTAAAGAAGGACAAGTTTCTTCCTTCCAGAAAGAAAGGGCCTTTACTTTCTGTATGCACAGTGTCACCAATTGTGAATGGCAGAATTGCTATCACCATGAAATATTATCTCCTTTAAGCAATTACCTTAGTTTTAAGGAACTTAAAGAAACTTTTAATAACTTAGTTTCAGTAACTCCTGTTATTTATCAATTTCAGTGAAAAGTTGTATAGAAAAAATAATAAAAAATAAGCTGAACAAAATTACAGTAATGAAATTCTACTATTAATTTCCTTTTTGGATGCAGATTTTGTTCTGCTTATGTGATGTTCTTCTTATGTTCTGATATGTGATGTCTCCTGTTTCAGTTTCTGGTTATTGTCTCTCATTTCCGAGGTCACAAGCATATGACTGTCTGAGGATTTTCCAGCTGCTATAAATTTAGTTACTGGATTTCGCATTAGAAAGTGTGGAAATCTGGCAGTCCAGTACTACTGGAGAAAGAAATTGTGGAAGGAGGGAGAAGGGATGGAAAAGATATTTCTGATAAACTTGATAAGATGATTTTTCCAAAAAGTTCTATATTCTCTGGAAATTCTCATCATCATTATATGGGAAGTGAGTAATTCAGAAGTATTTTAAAGTATATGCTCTACTGCTTCAGAGGAAAAAGACTGACATCTGAGGTCTACTTTATAGATTAGGTGAATGCAACTAAAATTATTTTAGGGAATTTTTTTTCTAATTCATATACATCTGAAAAAATGTATTTTCATCAATCATGTTTTAATCTTCATCACTAACTTTGATTGGCAATCTCAGAATCTTCAGGAGTTCAGTTCTGTTCAAGTAAGCATCCAAAAGTCTGAAGCTTATGTGTAAAAATCAGAAAGCATACAAAAGTACAAAACAGTAAATATATTGTTTGGAAACATGCATCCCTTGAAAATCTAATATATGTTGCCCTCAGTCTTACCAAGCAATTTAATTCTGTAATCTGGACCCACAAACAGTTTTCATGAAAATGGAAAACATTGCAACTTAAATAAACAGAAAATTGGTAAATAAATATAAGTCTGGAAAAAAGTTCATATTCCTTGGTTAACTTTATCATCTCACATATTTTTCCAAATAAATTTTACATTTCAATGCATTATTGAATATTCTTTACAACTTCTCAGTGAATTAACTCTTTTTAGTCTAATGCATTAGAACAGGTGACAGTTTTTTTTCCTAGCAATCCTGGCATTTGTCCACCAAGTTGTGACTTAAATGGGGAATACTTTCAGTAGATTTTATAATTGTTACAATTATTTACAAAATAATCACATCCGTTGACAAATCTGTTAAAACTAGTGTAACCACTGCTTTTGATTGCACCTGTCCATTAATGTTTGAAACACCTCTTCATGACATGTCATTTCTGTATTGAATTCAGAGTTTATTAATGCAGTTAAAGTTTCACATTTTTCTTTGAAAAAATGAGGCTATAATTTAGTAATGTGTATTGTTTTATTAATATTGATTTACCTCTACTAGTTTTGTTGTTGGTCGTTTTATTGAAGTGTTTCTTCCCTGTATTTTAAAGGAAAATGTCAATATATATATATAAACATGAAAAAAATCATTAAAATCTAGCTGAGTCATTTTTCCCTTGCAGACACCTATTAAAGTACTGATGAAGATGGAAGGATGGCTCCTTACATACAAAGGTCTCATGGTATTGAAGGGAAAGGATGGAGTGTAGTGGGCAAGAGTACATTTCAAGACATTGTAAACAGAATTAGCAGAAAATTTTTAAAATATGAGATGAAAGATGATGAAGTCCAACACACATTTCAGGCTTTATCCAAACCTTTATACACCTCCAGGGTTTAAGGAATACTCTAAATGCTGTACATAACACAGAGGTATAGCAGAAAAAATCCCAGAACAGACACCCTCCCGTCATCCAAAAGCACAGTAATTCACTTTAGGATAATTAAAGTCTCTCAAAGATAGAAATTACAGGAACTGTAAAGACTAGAAGAGCAGTACCTCCCACTTCCAGATCAGTTTTGGTTGCAAACTAAAACATCATCTGCTGAAAGTGTAATAGACAACAGATCTATTTTAGCATAAGCTAGTCAAGCTTCCTCTCTTGTACTGCCATTCAGCACAGTTTCCACAATCCTGCAGGATAGAAAAAAAAAAAAAAAAAAAAATTATTATTGTTTCATTACCTGGGCAACTCTGCGATAAGCCTTCTGCATTCTAGATTCTTTTTAGTTTCCTGTCATTATATGTTACAGCTGGAGGGTCTAGTTGATTGATTATGTTGTTGATGTGGACGAGGGCAAGTCTTTCTCTCAGTTCAGGGCAATCCATTACAGGTCCTGAATAAAAATGCAAGCTTTGTACATCCATCCTATGGGAAGGATGATCTTTACAAAAAAATAAAAAAAGAAGTGGGTTTTAAAACTGTAGTCTTCACCCAGAATAAAGTACGGCTTTCCAGGAGCCAGTGTAGATAGAAGTGCACTCAAATAAAAAAGCTTTATCTTACATTAATACTTCAGTGGAGGACATATATTAATATGGGGAACAGTGCTATGCTTTTTTCTAATGAAAATCCTCCTTTTGCTATATATAAAGGTTGAGCAATATAACAATAGATGAAATATTATCTAGACTTCTTAGGATAGAAGAGAATCAATTTGTTATTTCAAAATGTTTTCAATCACTTTAATTAAATAGGAGGGTCATTTCTTTTGACATGCAAGAACTAAACCAGGTTTTGAAATAAACTGTCAGTTTTTTCTCCTCCCTTAATGACACTATTTAAGATCTCTAGAGAACAGGACCAGGTATGATAAATATCAGTATCAAATAATTTGCTGCTGTTCTTCCTACATTTTATTAGAACTTGATACTGTTAACTTATGAGCTTTTGTGCTGACATCTGATTTCACTTTTATAGGCTCATGAAACTAAACATGACAGGATTTTCTTCTAATGTTGTCTCAAACATCCAAGGGCATTTAAACCTGCAAAATAGATCAGATACAATACAGTTTTCCTTATTGGTATATGTTGCTAAATAAAATATTATTGACATGGCCGATTACCCTTCTTCCTAAATGGTATACAACTTTCTTAGATGTTTGGGAGTCATACATCCCAGGAATGTACTGATGTTGACTTGTCTGTAGAATTGCTATATAAATAATGAAGACATTTTACAGATATAGAAACAGCAACCAACTTTTAAGACCTCTTTATAATCATAAATACTGTTGAGAAAGGTTCCATAAACTCTATTTGCTTTAACATTGATCTGACTTGCATTTTAATATTTCCAGCTTTTCTCATTCCTAGTTTATTTATTTTATCCATTTCTCTCTCACTTTGAAGAGACTGACTGCTTTTTCTGTGGGCAAAATGAAGCAGGAGAAAATCAATCATTGCTCAACGTATATGATGCCTTGGGCATAACATCATCCTACTGGGAATACTTTACAGATTTAAGCTACACTTGTTTGTACTTTCTTTGCAGGAGGAATTAACTTCCCCATTATAGGTACTTATTTACTGATTTTAGTTTGCATAAAAAATATTTATTGTATAAAAAGTCAAAGGCCTCAGTCATGTTACTAATCAAACACAAATGTAATAGCTTCCCTTAAACCCAGAGAGAAAAGAAAATAAAAACCAGCCAGTTCTCTGTGCACATATCCTTGTCCTCAGGATAGTCTGGGTAGCACACACACAAGTTTAGCACATTCTGGGCATTTTGGTCTAGAGGACAGAAAGAATTCTAGAGTTTAGGGATTGTCCTACCAAAAATCTCTAATGCTTAGCTTTTGTGATCACTGCTATCATTGGTCCCAGACTGATCTGGATGTTATAAGAGTCAATATCTATAAGTTGATGTAGTGGCTTATTTGTTGGCTGAAAGAAAAGCCCTGTGAAGTTGCCATCTTTAAACAATCACGAGAGTCCACATCTTCTGATTAACACTCTCAGAAACCTCAATATGGGATAAACAAGAGGAAACAGTGCTGGATTCCTGAAGAATCAATTGTACAACCTCTCTAAGACCTTTCTTGTGCAACCTTGAAGGACACTTAAAAACAGGTCCACCTTCTCAAAAAGCTTCTAAAGAAAAGCAATCAAAATAAGTCTTATTTTCAGCACATTGAAGAGAGTTCACAGATGGAATTGCGGAAAATCACATTTGATGAGTAAATGTTTCCAGTGCTATGATCTTCAGCTTTCAGGAGCATAGTAACAAGTAAAAAATTAGCTAGGTGATACCCTTGCCCTTGTCCTATAATCATTATAACACTTAAACAATATATCTGGAGAAATCACCATCATTATCAGCATTGGCACTACTATATCCAGGAGATTAAAAATTTTGGGAGCTCATATTGGGACTTTCTAGTGAAGTAGGATTTTAAGAGATCACCTACCTAATTGTATTGGGTTTCTGTGGAAAAGTTTTGGTAGCAGGGGGGCTACAGGGGTGGCTTCTGTGAGAAGCTGCTAGAAGCTTCCCCTATATCTGATAAGGTCAATGCCAGCTGGCTCCAAGTCGGACCTGCTGCAGTCCAAGGCTGAGCCAATCAGCGACGGTGGTAGCACCTCTGGGACAACATATTTAAGAAAGGGAAAAAAGCCTGTGCAACTGTAGCAGAAGAGAGGAGTGAGAATATGTGAGAGAAACAACTCTGCAGACACCAAGGTCAGTGAAGAAGGAGGGGAGGACGTGCTTCAGGCACCAGAACAGAGATTCCCCTGCAGCCCTTGGAGGTTAAGGGTGGAGCAGATGGAGGACCTGCAGCCCATGGAGGACCCCACACTGGAGCAGGTGGATGCCCAAAGCAGGCTGTGACCCTGTGGGAACCTCACACTGGAGCAGGCTCCTGGCAGGACCTGTGGACCTGTGGAGAGAGGAGCCCACACTGGAGCAGGTTTGCTGGCAGGACTTGTGACCCCATGGGGGACCTATGCTGGAGCAGTCTGTTCCTGAAGGACTGAACCCCATGGAAGGGACCCATGCTGGAGCAGTTAGTGAAGAATTGCAGCCCATGGGAAGGACTCACGTTGGAGAAGTTCATGGAGGACTGTCTCCCATGGGGGGGACCCCACGCTGGAGCAGGGGAAGAGTGTGAGGAGTCCTCCCCCTGAGGAGCAAGGAGCGGCAGCAACGACGTGTGATGAACTGACCACAACCCCTATTCCCCGTCCCCCTGTGCCGCTGCGGGGCGAGGAGGTAAGAGAACTCAGGAGTAAAGTTAAGGCTGGGAAGAAGGGAGGGGTGGAGGGAAGGTGTTTTAAGACTTGGGTTTTATTTTCTCATTGTCCTACTCTGATTTTGATTGGTAAGAAATTAAACGCTTTCCCCAAGTAGAGTCTGTTTTGCCCATGACAATAATTGCTGTGTGATCTCCCTGTCCTTATCTCGACCCATAAGCCTTTTTGTTATATTTTGTCTCCCCTGTCCAGCTGAGGAGGGCAGTGATAGGGTGTCTTTGGTGGGCACCTGGCATCCAGCCAGGGTCAACCCACCACACTAAAAGATACACTTTGATTCAATTTGTAGAATATGCAGTAATGTGCTGTAGGAAGGAGGTAGTCATCTTTTGTTCCACAGGGCTTATTCAAGAGATACTAATTTCATGTTAAAACAGCCAAAGGTTTGCATGTCACCAGTGATTTTCAGAACTTCTCAACCTATGTTTCTTCTGCAAATCCTTACCCACATCTACCACGACACCTTTACATTGGAGGACAGTGAAAGAGGCAGAAATATAGTTCAAGGTTATGTTATAGTTATAGTTCATGGAACAGTAATTCCCAGCTCAGGGAAATGTGCAGATATGGTATTCCCTTTGCACCAAAGCATTAGTACAGAGGAAAAAGAAGTGATCCAGATAAACTTGATAAGCCGTCCAAGTTTGCGTGAAGGATTTATTGAGTTTGGATAAATATCACAGACATGCTACTCCTCCTGTCATCTTCTCTACTGCTTTTAATCCAAGGCACACCTGCAGCCACCTCTGCTAATATAACTCACCAACCAGGCTTCTGTAGTTTATTCAGAATAACAAGGCCTGATGATTATAAAAATCTGTCACTATATTGTTTAGCAAAAGCCAAAAACTCCAGATGAACATTTTTTCTTTAGAACAGAAGTGAAAATATCTCAGTGGTTTAGGACAAAGGACAGATAGATGTGATTGTGAAAAGGAACAATAAATAAATAATAAACTTGTTATTTCACTACTTGTGGTAGTCTGTGTCAGTGAGTCATGTAGTTTAGCAACCTTAAATCAAAGTTAATGAAGATTTTTGTGTGAGGATTTTGTGAAAAATATATACGAGCCAACACTAAAAAGGAACATAATAGAAGCAGGATATTGAATTGATTTACTGTATCCAAGATGAATTTGGTAACAATATTAGATTTAAGGCTAGCCAGTTAGTTGGCTCAGTGCTCTAATATAATTGTCTCTTCAGAAATGCATTAATTTTTTACTGTGTCGTGACAGTTTTTTGATCATGAATAAAATTCCTTTATTCTTATGCTTTTCCTTCTTTAGATGTCAGCCTCCAGCATTCAGTTATCAGGAACAGTCAACGTGAAGTATTCTTCTTGATTTATAAATATGATATACGCATGTATAATTATATATATATATATATGAAGTCATTGCCTGAGAGTGCAATATAGGTATTTATCATGTTTATTGGCTAAAAGCAAGAGCAATTACAATTTAAAGACCAAGAAAAGTAATTCCTGTTTAAATAAAATTAACTTTATGTATTACAATTATCTGTTCCAGTCTCTGTGATTAACCAAAAGTTCACTAAATTAACTACAATAGTTTTTAGAGACTACAAAGTTATCATTTTTTATTATCGTCTCCAGTTCCCCTGAATACAATTTTCAGGAACTGACTTCTCAGACCATTTCAGGTTTTAAATAGATTTTCTTTTCTTTATTGTATGTATACAGGCTGATGATTTAAATAATGTGAAAGCCATTGAAGGTAAATTAAAAGTTGAGTTAAAATTAAGCTGCAATGAAAGAAAACCCCATAACAGGGCCCATGAGGTGATATTCACATTAATATCAAATGAACAATTTCAGTGGAATAAATAGCAGATTAATTTAAATTGCTGAGGCCATTAATTAATATTTTACTGAGAAGTGTTCGAATCTGGCATACTTTCAGCTTAATATTACTAAAGTAAGCAGGCAGATGACCAGGCCCTGGCCTGAGGTTTAGCTAACTGAACAGGCCATGAGAAACTACTGAGTACCACAGGAAAAACTGCTGGACATAACAAATAACCAGCAGGTGTTGGAACAACTGTCCCTGCTGGGCCAGAGGCTTCGATCCAGTTGGAGGTTCAGCCGATGGATGCAGCCCTGCAAGTCCCAGGCTGCAGGGAGTGCCTGGGGTCTCTCTTTAATGCCAGGAGAGATGGCCCTCCGTCCTGCAGGAGGGGTGCTGTATGCGAAGAGCTGCGTTGTTAAGTGGAGGGGTTACAGAAGGAAGTGAGCAGGCAGCACAGCATCATCAGAGAACATGAAAGAGAAATAGGCAGGATCTTCTCAGAGACACAACAGCTTGAAGAGCCCTGGACCGCAGCTGCAGTGGAGACACAGGTGTTGTCCGTCCCCAGCATAAGAGTAACGCAACCTGTGGGGAAAGTGAAGAATGGAAGCTGCTGACTTCTGGCATCAAGAGGTCTCCTGCTTCACCTAAAGGCTTACGACTGTGAAACTGGCTCACCTCACTTAAAGTCAGATGTGCTTTTAAACCAAGTATCTGGGCCACCTCACCCTAAATCATGCAAGACTACTAGGAGGAAGCGGGATACAGATAGTACCATGAGGGTGGCTGGATTTCACTAATGGTTAAAGGGGAGTTATGTGAGAGACAGCCAGACTCCCCAGAGAGTGGAGGGGAGTTTTCTGGGGCCTTTTCAGGTGCAGAGTCTTGCAAGGCCAGCAGTGCCTTGCTGACCATATCAGTAATATTATTTAAGGCTGAGGTAATATAATAGCCTAGGTAGCAGTATCAGAAGTACCAAATTTAGGTAGAGAGGTAGCAAATTCTGGGACTGATGGGAAGAAATTGATTAGAGGTGGGTTGTTTATCTGAGAGGAGGCAATGCTGGAACAAGCCTCACGGGGCAGGATGTCAGTAGACAAGCAAAGATGAAGGGAGCCCAAATTGTATTTCATGCTCCCCTGCAGTCATTGTGCTTTACCTTGAATGAGACACAGTGGGATTCACATTGCCTAATTTTAGGTACATTTATATCTGAGCCAGTCAGCATAGACTTTCCAGATAATCAAAGATGAGAAAAAAATGGTTTCAGGGCACACTTTATCTGCCCTATTTTAGACATCTGTTCAG
The DNA here is from genome assembly GCF_034638445.1 of Ciconia boyciana. Classification (NCBI taxonomy): domain Eukaryota; kingdom Metazoa; phylum Chordata; class Aves; order Ciconiiformes; family Ciconiidae; genus Ciconia; species Ciconia boyciana. Next base: position 49,006,917 of record NC_132936.1, read on the forward strand.
GATGAGATGAGTCATAGCCTGAAATAGCCCATTAGAAAAGGTTGGATGGGAAGGGTGGTATTTATTCATGAATCTCGAAGTTGATTTTACCCACTCATATTCTTTGTCATAGATTTCATTCTCATATTCTCTTATCACATACACACAAGCACCAACACTCAAGTTTGCATGGTCTGACCGGGATCAATTGTATGTGACACAGAGATCAAGCGACACCAGCATTGAGTCCTCATCATGTTTCTGGGATTCTTCTTCTTAGGTGATGTCAAATGTGCTATTTATGTCCTTAAAGTGTCTTTATTTGGCATGGAGTTGTCCTTTGCCTCAGAATCTTGCTTACTTCATCTTCCACAAGTCTTAGCCAAGTTGTCTGTTTTACCTTGTTTGGCATATCCTTGCATTTGAAGTGTTCCTGGAAACTGGGAAAGGAATGGTATAGATTATACGCTGCAATGTTGTTGCCATCCTCTAATTGTCAGCACAGGGTCTTCTGCCGATGGGTCGTTTATCCTTCAGTCTTATGAGAACTGAGGCCTTCCTGGATTTCACATAAAGAATATGTTCCTCAGTTTTACTACTGGGAATGATATCTTAGGAAAGGCACTGGGAATGGTGTCCATCATTGTCAATATAGGCCATTCTTTTAATCGTTGTGCTACTGTTTTTTCTTGTGTTTTCACACACATATTTCCACTCATCTTTCATATGTATTTCAATATTCATATGTAATTTCAATATTTCTGCTACACATCTCTGTGCTATGCCAAAAATATTTCCATTAAACAGTACATATGAAATACATACCATCTATACAGCGCTTTTTTTTTTAACAAAGAAAGGGTTATACACATCAGTATAAATTATTCTAATAATTTATTTCTATTTTGAGGCCCTTGTTTCTTTAAAAAGATTTTTTCTTACATATTAGAAGATAAATATTCTGCTTATGGTTTAAATAAAAAATAAAAATTCAATTTAAATGCAGAACGTGTTTTGAAATGCATTATGTAGATAAAACTACCTTACATGTTCTTGTTGCACAAGAATAAACAAAATATTTTCTTAAAATATATATCCAATTGAAGACTAAATTTTCACAAAGGAACAGAGCGGGATTCAGCAGCTGAAACACAGGTGTCTAATGCCATCCTAGGAAACAGGTGTCAGAAGAAAACTTCCAGGTACCACCTCCAACCTTTAAATGTTAAAATTCATTATAAACTTGGAAGTACATAGTCCTTATCTGTTTACCTTTCTGCCTTGAGGGATGAGCAGAAATGCAGAAGTGTTTGTCTGTACATGAAAAGGAAGACTGGGAAATATCCACAAGCTAACGTCTGTGCAAGGCAGAGAGGCTATTTCTTTAGTGAGGCTCTGAGACTGACCCATGGAGAACCAGGTTAGGGATAGTGGCCCACACCATGAGGACATCTCTGGTGACTGAAGAATGGCAAACTGATTAACACATACCACAGTTAGGCCTCAGTATGCATGAAGTTTGAAAAGGTGTGATTAGTGCATACACCTGTGTCTGTCTCATGTACAGTGGCTAGGCCACTTCTTGAAAAAGTCAGATTCAAACTTGTTTTTCATCCAACTGGATATATATGAACCTAGATTTCTTACTTTTGAGAATCTAAAGAGTTGAAATAGTCTATGAGTTCCTTCATTTAGCCATTTTTAGTTTGCTATAAATATTTTAATAATCATTAGGTTAGACATGAAAATGTTGCCATATTTGCCTTCTAAAGTAATTCACATGGGATGTAGATGATTCAATGTTCAGTCCCTTCTCTATGTCTAAATTAAAAAAATCTCAAATTCATTTGTAAATGGTACTCTCCATGGAAAATAGTGATTTATAATCGACGTGGAATTCAGCTATCATATTAACAGTTTCATTTTCAAGTTTCAAGGAAACTTCCAGATTTTCTGTTGCTATTAAGAACTCTCATGTTTACTTACAAGGGTCTATTTAGTCAGCTCTCTGTCTATTTTAAAATTGTTTTCCTATTTTCTTTAAACCAAAAACAGTCCCTCTAAAAGAGAAATACAACCTTAGGATATAACTACCCACAGCTTACAGACATACTATACTGCTTTCTGAGAGTTAAAATAAAAATGCAAAGATTAATTTTGGAATTCCTCAGCTTTAAAAAAGATAACTTATGTGCATCCTGGAGCTTAAAATCAAACTTCTCAGAGCTTGTTGTATTCTGACAGTGACTAATTTGGACAGTCATCTAGCTGTCCTTAAAGCAGTCTTGTTTTAGAAGAATGAGGTCAACTCAAAATGGCAATTTTTCTGTTCATCTATCAATGACATGTCTCCTAAACAGTGCTGAAAAGAATCACAACCTAGCTCACTGATATGTATGTACAGTGAGAGGCAGTAGACCAGGTCTGTACCTATCGTTTTATATATAAATATATAGGCGTATACCTATCTACCAAGAAGGAAAATAATTATTTAACTACACATCAATACATTTTAACATTCTAAATGAGTTATTTATATAATTTCCTCTATAAGTTTTACATTTAGCTAACACAATTTAAAAGGATTAAAGAAAGTTTTTTCTTATTTAATTACATTTCTATAAAAATAAGCATGTCTATAAGCATGTATCTGTGTATGGGAGTTTATAAGCTTTTGTGTGTAGAGTTTCTGCATTGGCTCTGTCGTTTCAGTGCTAGGTGAATAGTCTTCCACAAATATTGCCAAAATGAAATGCCTAGACTTTCTTGTGCCATGAGCTACCCACTGTCAGAATCTATTATGTTTTAGTCATTTGTTCTCATATGAAAGGTTGTTTTAATGATGGAAGGTGAGAAAAATTTTGTCTTTTATCTTGACTATAGTTTCATCCTGAGCTTAGGCAATGGCAAATTGCTTGATGAAAATTAATGATTATCTGTCTTTTTTTTAGAAGTGACTTAATAATAAGTTTTATAAATAATGGATTAGTAATTCATTACATAACAAGCTGTTGAAGTTAGTCCATTAAGTGTACCTTCTGTTATGGTTATAGGAGCCTGCCATGCATAGCAATCAACTTACTTACAGAAATGTATCCTGTGTTGCAGCAGCACTCACTAGAACTGTGATGATCGAGCTAAGGTCCATTTAGCATTTCCATTATAAACCACGTTTTTCAGCATCTAATTTCTCAGCTGTTTCATAGAGTATTTGGATCAAACTTGGTACAAAAATTTAACACTCAGTCCCTTCCCCTTCTCCCTTTCTCTTGCAACAGCCAAAATAGACAAAACATGGAATTTCTCAAAATTTATTTCCCTATATGTATTTTCTTTGCAATGCTCTTGAGGAAGTCTTAGCTGGATATGAAATGAGTATGTATATATTGATCTACCTGAGGTTAACATAGCCATTTATGTGATACAAAATAAGTAAGAAACTTTTGAATTACTACAATATGTAATTTAAAACTTTGCTACCAGACACGTACAGTTGCATTTTTAAATCTCTTTATCAAAAGTCCAATCTTCACTATGATACCTTTGTTATAAATCAAAACTTTACTTATATTGTACACTTATGTTCCATGGGATTTCACATTAGCTAATTAGAGATGATTCTGCAATTGCAATTTTATGTATGTCACGTAAATGATTCAGTTCAAGAAACATATTCCTTTTGGAAATACATTTTTATGATTTACTTTTAAAAAAAGGGGAGCAAGATGCCAGGAAATGGAAAAAAAATGTTGTTACTCTCAGATAAGACCAGAAGTGGATGTAAAAGAGCACTGAAAGATATAACTACTAGTACATTACTACATACACTTTTAAAAATTACTGTCTGGTTTTGCCCAGAAGTTTGGAAGCAGGTTAGCTTAGAAATGGCTCAGAAAAACACTTCCGTGTTCAAGTAAATGTAAGTAAATTTACTAACTGGTCCAGTGCAAAGGCACCAAAGGTATCCTTTCCAACTCCAGTCTTTACAGGGCCAGATACCATTATACTTGTCAATCACAATTCAATATTTTGCTTGAATTATCCTAATATTTTCAAGTGTCTCTTAGAACTGAATACATCATATTCTTTCTAGGGGCAAATTTGAATTTTTAGCTATCCCAACAAATAAAGTTGAGATTGTTAATTAATTTCAACCTTCTAACTCTAAGTCAGTTTGGATTACCGTTAATTACATGAATAAACAGAGACTTTTTCAATTTATGAGCTATTGTTCACATCAAATCAAGGAGACTTAATCCATCCTCAATTAGGAAACCATTTGTAACAACTTTTTTTTTTCCCTTTAAAAAGATTTTGATTTACTTTGAAAGTTTCCTACAATAATCTGAGCCAGAACTGAAGCAGAAATGAGGAGAATGGAAATGTGGAAAATTGCTGATTTTGGGGGAAGATAAGCACATTATACTATTTTCACTACAGCAGAACTCCTGTATCTCTTTAAATTCTGCTGCCAGTCAGGAGTTTGAAAGCCCATCCAAGTATTTCTCATCCAGCTGGAATAAAGCTTAGTTTGAGGATGTTGTATAAAAGAGCTCTGTTCAGGATCCTTGAAGAAGCAGAGCAAACAGTAAGGACCATTAGCTTATTCTCTCAGTATAAAGCAAGTCAGTGTCAGACAGAAGTTTAACTCACTGAAACTGGATTAAGAAGGTTATGGGCCTTACATATAACATGTTCATTTTTCAGAGTATGGGGAGATGTTATTTAAACTTTACATATATACTGACAAATAAATAAGATTACAACTACAGACATAAACTTCTTTCTTACTTTTGTATCAGCATCTAAAGCTGGTGAGAAACCAACATTGTGTAAGGAATTCATCTTAAAGTTGCTAACATAGACGATCATTCCTTACAAAAGTCATTTTGAGGAATAAATGAACAAAGAATACAGTACACAGTTGAGAGACAGTCCACTGAAGAATAATGTACAGGATTTAAAAGCCGTATTTATATTTTTTTTTTCCAGAAGCTATTTTATCTGTATTTTTCTTTTTTTTTAGTGAAGAAGATGTGTACATTGACTTTCAGCTAAATAAAACAAGATGCTTCTTAGGTGTAATGCCAAAGTGAGTAATAGAAATAAATTTTCTTTAGGAAATATGCTTGCGGTTTTCCGTGTTGTTGGTTTTTTTAATGAGTATTGTTTATTTGCTCAGATACATAATTAACCATTCATAAAATCAAAGTAAATATAGCTTATTACCCACAGGGGGGGGAGAGAGAGACACTACTTATTCAACAATGATGTGAATTGCATTCAAATACCTGAAACTTCTAGCTGCAATTTTACATTTATTGACAATCAAATTTCTCCAAGAATGTTCTCTGATGGACTTGTCATGAGCTCAGTGGATTATGACTAATGGTTTAGTAATAAAATATTTAATACTAACTGCTACATACAAGTGGACACAAACTTAAATCTATACTATAATTTTTCACATGTGATCTGATCCATACCTTGACTGTATTGGATTTAATTGATTTTCAAGGAATTGGAGTTATTACAAAAAAAAGAGTTACGCTGTGAAAATGACAAACTGTTGGCCTATTTATTCCTATTTTTATTCAAGCAAGTTTGATGAATTCAACAGGATTACTTCTAAGTTTTTATGAAGGTTATTTCAGTGACTGAATACAGGCAAAAATCTCCAATACCTGCTTTTTCAGTTACAGTCGCTCACCTGAGAGCAAATGAGTGGGGAATTTGATCTGGATAATTACTAACCATGCCAATTGACCAAGATAAATCCATTAACAATTCAATAAAACTGACCAAAACTCAGATACCACCTCAGAGGTGGCAAGTGCCTCTGGTACCCATATACCTCATACAGTGCGTGTTCTGATACATGCCCTTGGACAGATTTGATGATGAAAACCACATGTATGGACAAAAATGGGGAACACTTTATGTTTGTAGGTCTCCCTCCCCTGCACTGACATGTCAACTGGATGATAAATTTTGCATGCAATTCATATGACTAGAAGGAATTGTTCTACTTCCCTATCATTGTATTTGAAGCAAATTTTTAGCTGTCCTGAAAACTAAGAATCCTAAAGAGAAAGACTTCAGAGATGTTCTGAAGAGAAGTACTTTCTCCCCAGTGTAGCTTTGCATGAGCATCTTGAACAGGAATTAAATGTTTGCATTCATCAGTATTCAGCTTTGGGGTTCTTCATATGTGACAAGGAGAATTATCAGAAGTGATTCTGTAGGCATCCCCTTTGCTGCAGTAATGACAGTAACCTGACAACGCTTAGGAAGCTAGGAAGTGGATTGCTACCTCTTATGCCAGTAAATATTGTTTTGGAGATCTGCCTTCCAGATGCTTGGATTGTTTAAATGCCATAGGTTCTCCTGGAACTAAAGGATATTTTAGGGTTCTTCATGAAAGTGAGAGGAAAGTTAACTAGGGAATTCCTAAATATTGTTTGCCTGTTTTCTCAGCTAGGTTTTCATTCATGTCAGGATATCTGGATGTTGAAAGAATCCAGAACTGAATCACTGGCAGTTCTGTCACCTGCAATTTCTATGGTGCAACATGCAATTAGCTTGGTGGAACAACTGAAGTCAGAATAAGATAATTCCACATAGGAGAACTTAGTGAGGACAGGACTCTCTTGAGGAGGAATTAGGCATAGCAAGAGTGAAAGGGTTAACAAGATTGAAGTACTGAGAGTTTGGGTTATGCCTGAGGGAAGGAGGCTGTGTGTCAGGAGTAGGAGTGGATAGCATTGGAGAGAGATAAGGCGAGCTCGTGATTTTTTGTTGTGAAGAAAGGAACTGCAAAGTTGCAAAAAGATAGCCAATTGTATTAGCTGAAGGAACGCATGAAGGACGTGTGAACAAGACATATAAACCAATAAGAGTTCTCTCAGTAGCGCATGTACAAACAATTAGAAAGTATATAAGCCATGTAATAGTTCAATAAAGGGTCTTTGATTTATCCCTCGATCGGAGTCCGTTCATCAATCTGCTACACTCTCTCTTACGAATCTTTCACTATGTGCAATGCCACAGACAATTCAAAGCCAACCAAGCAAATACTTCATACACAATCCCAGATATGCTTGTAACTGAGCTTTTTGAGAACAGCGACTGAAAGCTGTTTTCTGACAGCAGCTTGCAAAATTACCTCATAGTAGAAATAATGTGATATTTCCAAAGTTATCTTTTTAGTCATTGAATTCCTTAAATATTAGATATTAGTATGTTTTAAACTTCCTATATTTTGACTGAATTTTCATGCATTACTCATTACTCATGCATTTTTCAAAAATTAATTTTCCATTTCTTCTGTGTCTGATATAAAGTGCCAAAAAATTGCTGAATGCAACAAAAATGTGAGTTTTACTGCACAGTTTTACAAGCTGGCAATGTTGTTGGCTATTATACCCTTTCTTACAAGAGTCTTTGAAATGAAAGATTCACCTTTGTCAAGAACCCTCTCTAGTGAGACAGCATTTACACAGCACTATTGTGAAATTCATTTTCAAAAGAAAACAGAAAAATCAATTCACACGTTACACTTCAGTTAACAAATTCAGAGGTTTACCTCTCTTGAAATGTCAAGGAATAAAAATTAAATTTCATGTAGTAAAATACACAGAGAAAAAAATATTAATATCTCCTGACAGTAAGTTTTCTGTCTCTTACAGGCATTCCTTTTATGATGTAATGAGCCACTAAGGCACATGTATGTGTTGGTAGGGTAAATGATGCATCGTTTGGAGGGCTAGTGACATAAACAACTTTTTGTTCATAGTGTTGCCATAACTATCCTAAGGAATCTCATTGTGTCCAACAGTGTTAGGTGAAACTACTTGAATAAGGATAACTGGCCTGCAAAGGTCAGTACCTTTGCCTGCATCACCTACAGGTGAAAAATTTTTCTGTAGGTTTTTTCTTTTTCTGTTTTTTTGTGTGTGTGATTGTTTTTGAGGTTTGGGTTTGGGTTTTATATTTTATTTGGTTGGGGGGGGGCTTTTTTTCAGCTTATAGGAAAACATGTGCTTAAGTGGAAATGTTTTCTGATTTTGTCTTGTAGATCTTAACCTAGCAAGGTACTCAGATATCCTGATGAGAGCTAGGGTGCATAGTTTAGGTATTTGTTTCATCTAAATTTAATTTGATTAACATGTGTTATCAGTCTTCATAAATCAAGCATTTGTAATTCCTATCCAGTCAGAAGTGAAGTGAAGAGAAGTAAAATCTATACCTACAGAAATGATCTAGTCCATCTAGTTTAGGCAGCTGCCTCTCTCTCCATTGGATGTCCTGAGCCTTTGTTGTAAGGTATATAAGTTCATATATACTTGGTCGCCCAACCATATTTGTTAATTAGTTTAATTATTTATACTATAACAATAATGCTTGTATTATGTAACAGATTTATGATCATTTCAATTTAATTACAGTTTTACATTAATATCTACGTAGTTTATATAGTTCACTTGAGCATTTTCATGGTGTTTTATTTTCTTGGGAAGGAATTCTATTATGTAAATGTCTTCTTATCCAAATTAATAGCCCATTCTTGTTTGATGTGGAGGGTAATTATATGGTGTTAAATTAATTTCAATACAATCAAATATCAATTTTTCCTCACATCCATCTGTATATCTACCTAATTAAAATGTCATGTAGTGTTTCTGGAGGATAAAGAAGAAATAGCCTATTTGAGTGTACTCGCGTTTTAAGTAAATATTTATATCAGATGGTGCACTCAATAACAATAGGATTATCATTTTCCATACTGTGTTACAGAAAGTCTTTCATTAACAGCTTAAGGAATGGAGTTTTTCTGAAAGAGCTATGGAAAATTGTAATCTGTTCCAAGGCTCTTTGCCATTAATTCATTCATAAGGTGTAATTCATGACCATGTTTGTGTTAACTGGGGGATTTAAATATGTTCCTTGCCTCCTTCTAGCTACCTTTTTATGCTTTAGTGCTCCTAAGCGGGACAAATATAAACTCAGTCCTAGTAATGAATATTGAACATGAGACTGATTCAGAACCTTTCTTCTCTTGACATTTCTAAGAGTTAGATATTATGAAAGTAACGTATCTTGAGCATCTATCCATATAGAAGCATTTAATTCTTTTATGAAGGGAAGGAGATGAGAAAAGGCAGCAAATGTCAATGGATACAAATTATAGCAAAGTACTTAGGTTTTGCACAAGCTCTGCCCTATATTTAATTTTACTACAGCTTACTTAACATGCTGAGATACAAGACTCAAAAATAAAAAAAGTAATTTTGGATCAGAATATTGAATTGTGTCATTCTGAAAAAAAAAAAGTCTTCATTTTTATATAATAATAAATAAAGGTCTCATTGGAGAGAGAGACCATCTGCAACCTCATGGAAGCAGAAGGTCAAGTTCAGTTATGACATAACTCTACTGATTTCCATGACTTCTGTCCTATTAAAAGAGAAACAAGTTTCCTCTGAAGAACTTTCCAGAAGGTAACAAAAGAAGGAGACCTAGAGAAGTTTTTTTTTAAATGTAGTAATAAATTAATTATGTGATGTCAAAATTAGCTTACAGGCAGGTTTTCAGTTTTAAGACTGAAAGTAATTGCTCTGATAGCTGCTTCTAATCCAGAAAAGGCATACCTTACTGTCAAGCCTAACCTTTCAGAAATCAAATTGCTTAACTTTCAGCTGATTTCTGATTCAATTAAATTCTGCTTCAATTCAAAGAACAATTCTTCAATGAACAAAATGCCATTAAAGAGGATAACCAAGCTAATGGACTCTACTTAGTGATGCTTGCATTAATATGTCAGGCTAGAGACAGTACTAATGATGGGAAAGTAAACAAAATAAGGACTACAGAATGGTTCAAAGTGAAGCTAATAAGCATGGGATTAAAAATCTTTGGGGCTATTTTTTTTGGTTTTGAGAAATGTTATTTGCCTCTCTGCAGAACAAAAGCATAATAGGCATGTACCAGCTGAGAAATCCAGTAGACTTTTAACAGCAGTTTTCCACAACTGTGTATGATTCCAAAAGATGACAAATTAAAATAAAGGTAATAGAATGAAAAATCTGAAGTATTTTTAATGTGTCATTTCTGTATCTTTGTCCTAATTTTGTGTTTCCTCTCAAAACTCAATGGTACTTAGTTGCTTCAAACAAAAGGAAATTAGATGAAAGAGCTGGCTGCAAAATGAAATCTTGCTAACTTGATCATTAACATAGGCTTTACTAAGAAATCAAACATGAAGTGAAGTATTATTACTTTTTAAAGTCCTAAAAGTCCACTAAACTGTGGGAATATGGGAACAGATCATGCACATTCTTAACGTAGAGTAACCATGATGTAAAATATAAGTGCTTGATTAAAAAAAGGTTTAAGTTAAGGTAATTCATCCTGAATTTGAAAAAGTCTGAAAGCACTTATAAAGTTGTCCTGGTTTTGGCTGGGGTAGAGTTAATTTTCTTCCTAGTAGCTAATATACTGCTGCGTTTTGGATTTAGTATGAGAATAATGTTGATAACACACTGATGTTTTAGTTGTTGCTAAGTAATGTTTACACTAGTCAAGGACTTTTCAGTTTCCCATTCCCTGCCAGGTGCACAAGAAGCTGGGAGGGGGCACAGCCAGGACAGCTGACCCAAACTGGCCAAAGGGCTAGTCCATACCATATGATGTCATGCTCAGTATATGAACTCGGAGGAGCTGGCCAGGGGACAGTGATCACTGCTCAGGGACTGGCTGGGTGTCAGTCGGTGGGTGGTGAGCGGTTGCATCACTTGGGTTTTTTTCTGGGCTTTGTTCCTCTCTCACTCTTTTGTTGTTTTCCTTCTCATTACAATATTAATATTAATATTAATATTAATATTAATATTAATATTAATATTAATATTATCATTAACATTAACATTAATATTAACAATAATATTAATATTAACAATAAATTATTAAACTGTTCTTATCTCAACCCCTAAGTTTTCTTACTTTTGCTCTTCCGATTATCTCCCCCAACCTATCGTGGGGGGAGGGTGAGCAAGCAGTTGTGTGGTGCTTAGTTGCCAACTGGGTCTAAACCACGACAAAAGTTACTGAAGTTAAGTCTCAGTTCCTTAACCAGAGAACTGACAAAAAAAGAAGCATAATTAATTAGATTATATTGTTTACTTGTTTAGTGTAATATGCATATTAGTTTAGTGTCTTTATGCATATTAGATACAAATCAAAATTCATATATGTAAGATTAAAAGATTTAATAGAGAAGTTGTCTGTGTTTGACATCTTTCATAACATGTCTCACAGAAATTTATGCAAAAGTACTGAGTTCATAAAGTTTTGCTGAACTAGTATTTTGGCAGCACATTTACCAAAATTAGCTCTAACGTCAGGAACACCACAGCTTTCTCTTTTTTAATCAGTGTGGGCAGCCATGCTGGAAATCTGGCCCTAACTGGCAACCTGAAAACGATACATAACTATTCCTAATAAACGTAAAATGGTGTAGCTTTCTCCTAGGCCTGCTTACCTTTGTTCTTTTGGCATCATTAATTTGAAAGGAGTTAGCGAGAGCAAAAGGAGTACCACCTATTTTATACCAGTTTTCAAAAATTATGAAGAAAAATTTGTTCTCAAAGTGATAAATGAAAGAAGCAGATCTCTCTAGATTTATTTTACAGATAAGAACTTTTAAGTGTAAGAGAGGTAAAAGTGATTTCTTTGAGCTCATCAAGCAGCTAAGTTGCAGAACCTGAACTAAAAACTTAAACCATTCACTTTACACTCCAGTACACTAACTTCAACGCTTCACAAAAGCATTACCAATACATGTCAGGAAGAATAGCCCCTAAGCTCAAATGCGTCACGAGAACTTTAGAAGTCTCATTATTCCCTGATGCTCACTATGGTACAGGAAAGCCTTTGAGACTATAGTTAATCTTCAGAGTGTTCAAGCTTGATAGTATAATATAGTATATTATTTTATAGTAAAGCGTAGTATAGTATTAATTATATCCTGAATTGCTCTGGCTGTCTAGCATTTGTATGACACATTCTTTTCATATTTTGGCATACTTTAGTTATAGAGTCAGGAGATTTTCAAGAGTAAAACCCCTTATTTTTAAAGATTACATATATATATGGATACATATCTGCAGTGAAAACTAAGTTTTAGCAATTTTCATAAGTCTGTTTCAGGCAGACACACAGACAGACAGAAAGAGTATCCTATCTTCTCTTCTTGCTAGGTATCTCTGAGGAAATCACTAAAGGAAGTTTAAACAAACATGTTATTTCTCTACTCCCTTGGGTATACATGTGCTTTTGCTTACAGATTAGAAAGACATTACAGTACATTTTGCTAATTAATGGGCATGCAGTTGTCTGCAAGAACTTGGTATAATTTCAGTAGTATGAGTTCTTGCTGCTGATATTTAGTGAAAGTGTTTTCCTAAGAAATGTCATGGCTTAAGAATCTAATTTACAATTAGCTGGAACTCGGCATACGAGACCTCTAGCAAAGAAAAATATTTCAAAGCACTGATGTTATTCTGAATTGTCATTTGGGGGGCAAGATACCTTCTGCACTTCTATTGAACTTGCAGCCATTGCCTTTTGTTTTTAATGCACACTATTTCATGTTCTACCTTTCTACTTCTTCAGGCACAGTATGGATGAGACTTAACTCTTAAGCTTGACACAGTATTCCAGCTTCTTAGATTAGGGGTATCTCTCACACCCAAAGTCTATACTGACATGAGGAAGGAAGGAAGGAACGAAGGAAGGAAGGAAGCAAGGAAGCAAGGAAGGAAGGAAAAGGAAAGGGAAAAGGGAATGGGAGAGAGATCTTTATAAGTCAGCAGATGAAAAAAACGCTCTTCTCCAAGCTGATATGCTTTCTCCTGCTCAACTTTCTTGTAGGTGTTAATACAGAGATGACTATTTTTATACTGCAAATAATTTCAATAATTTATTTTCTGCAACATGTTGGTATGAAACGTATCTGCTAACTGATTTCATTAGCAACAACACCTCAGGCATATGGGGGTGCAAACACTAGACACTTTATATGGAATATTTTTCAAAATTTCTAATGATAACTATAATAATAATAATAATAATAGCTGTTGCTTAAAAATAACTCATATAATCATAGAAAGGTTTGGGTTGGAAAGGACCTTTGAAGATCATCTAGTCCAGCCCCCCTGCCATAGGCAGGGACATCTTTCACTAGACCAGGTTGCTCAAAGCCCCATCCAACCTGGCCTTGAACACTTCCAGGGAGGGGGCATCCACAACTTCTCTCACCACCCAGTGTCTCACCATCCTCAGTGTAAAAACTTTCTTCCTTATGGCCAATAGAAACCTACCCTCTTTCAGTTTAAAACCATTGCCCCTTATATTATCATTACAGGCCCTGGCAAAAAGTCTCTCTCTGTCTTTCTTATAAGCCTCCTTTACATATTGAAAGGGTACAGGAAGGTCTCACTGGAGCCTTCTCTTCTCAAGGCTGAACAACCCCAACTCTCATCCTTTCTTCATAGCAGAGGTGTTCCAGCCCCTGCTCTTTTTCATGGACCTCCTCTGGACTTGCTCTAAGAGGTCCACATCTTTCTTGTACTGGGGACCCCAGAGCTGGATGCAGTATTCCAGCTGGGGTCTCAGAAGAGAGGAGTTAGAGGGGGAGAATCCCCTCCCTTGGCGGGCTGGCCATGCTTCTTTTCATGCAGCCCAGGATACAATTGGCTTTCTGGGCTGCAAGCACGCATTGCTGGCTCATGTCCAATTTTTCATTGACCAGTATCCTTAAGTCCTTCTCCACAGGGCTGCTCCTAATGCAGCAAGTATTGTTGTAGTTCTATAATACTGTAATGCAATACTGCTTTGAACTTAGATCCTACTGGACATAAATGCTACAACCATATGTTACTATGTTTGGACTATCACTTGTTATTTGTGTGCTTTTTCCAATAGCAACTATATTAACAGTAAACAATCACATTAAAACATTAAAGATTATATGCAATTATAATTAACAGAAATACCTTAGTACTAGCTCCCATCTTGCATTTTAATAATGCAGATCTATAATTTGTCCTTTTCAGCAGCTTAATATTGTTTTTAAGGACAAAAGCTACATTATGCTTGTCAGAAGTTATTTCAGTTCCATTAAATAGAACAAGCTATAGAGGTGAATATCAGAATTTCCCTTTTTTTTTTTTTTTGTTATGTAGAGTGTGTCTATCTCTTTTCTAGTTGTTTCCCCCAAGCATCTTAAAACTATCAAGCAGAATTAACACTTGTATCCTGGTGTATGTGATTCAGCCAGTATGAAAGAAGAGATTACACATTTTATTTGCAACATCAGACTGTGTCTTTGTGATGCTGTTAATCTCCAGGGTCAATTATAAGGTGGATTATACTAGAAAAAATGAACAGCAGAAATTTAATTAAAATGTTTTAAAACTTTACAGACTGATAGCCCCTTGCGTACTCAGCAGTTTCACTTTTACAAAGATGGTTGATCATGGCAATCTGTCTCTCTTGGAGATGAAGCCTGGAAACTACTCTTTCTGCTGCCTGCAAGCACCATCCTCCATATCAGCTAGAAAGGGCAGCATAATCCCTCCAAGGACTAGTGTGCTTTAGCACACAGATTAAGCAGTGATCAAATACTCCAAGACCAAGAGTGAAGAAGCAAGCTAGTTTAGTTCCCATTAGAATGCTTGAAATAGAGTACAGACTTATCCATTTTCAGTTAAATCTAAAGAGCATTAAACCTTTTGTAAAAGGAGTATGAATCCTTTTGTCTAGCTCTTCAGGGACCAGAAGAAGTTTTGTACAAATTCTGAGACAGTAGATTAACACGAATGAGACATAATAACCCACTTAACTGGTGCAAGTTTTAAAGGGTTGTGAACAGTGGAGGGTTTTTGTGGATAGCATTTTATGGGCAATAACTTATTTCCATTGAGGGCTTTCAAGTGAAAACAGAATTGAAAGTGAAATCTCCCAATGGAAGACAAAATCTGAAAGAAAAGAAGGGATACATAATATAAAACACCATGCAATAACTAAAACCAAGGCATCGATAGTGTTTCTGCAACAAGCCAAAGCTACTGGGAGCTTTGAATAACTTTTATACTTATGACCAGAGAGCTCCAGACTAAATAAAATGCTGACTACTACCCAGATATGCCTCCAGGGTGCTTTTCTGACCTTCACCTTACACCTTCTACAGGTTAACCTCGACCTTCTACAGAGAGGTGACTGTATGAAATAAGGTGAGTACACCACAAATTTCAAAGCTTTTACCTCAACCCTGCAAACAACTACACCATGACATTTACCCTTCTAGTAGGTAAAACTCAGATCTCATGAACGGAAGTACAACACCTAAGTAGTATCATTTTATACCAGATCTGCAGAGAGTCATTAGGGAATCTCCAAGTAGTGCTAACCAACTAAGGAACATAGCTGCTACTGATGTTTGACAGGCCCTGTATTCCTAGATCAACTCAGTATATTTGAAAATTCCATTTCATATATACTTGCGTCTTTGTGTTTGGAAATATTTTATCATGGAGACTACCACAACAGTTGCTGGGAGAATGAATTAACATTCCAACAGTGTCTTCAAAACATTAAGTGTTTTAAGTACTAGAATATTTATTCAAATTCAAATAGGTTTCTAAAATAAATTAATTGAGAGAAGAAAAAGTTTATTGAGTGGTTTCAGCTACAACACTAAAATGAACTCTCTTCCTACTGATTGTACCTCTTGACATTTCTTCTTTAGCTTGCAGTGCTGAATCTTCAATAGTCTGGGAATGAATGCTGAAATGTGGGTGAAACTCAAACTGGGTGAAATTCAACATAAGTTCAAGCAGCTAAGGATGCATGTATTGCACAGTATGCTGAGGACTCATACCTATGAGGCAAGATGAGAGTACTCTAGGAACTGTCAATATTGTACTTGTGTGGCAAACTACCAGATGTCCTATATAGTCTTCCTGAATTTTTCTTCACAGTGATCAAGCACAATTTTTAGTCTTGAAAAAAAAATCTCTATATTACTAGATATGTGTGAAAGGTTCCCTGTAATACAGAGATCCTTAAAGCAGGTGATACTTAGAGAAGACCTAAACTTAGTGCCATAGGTTGTTCTTCTGTGGAGATTTCAGAATTCTCAGATTTACTGATTCTTCTTCACAAGCACAGTGCTGGTATCAAAAGAAAGCACTGGGTTCAGAAGAAGCCGAAATAATTCTCTTATGAATAGCATAGCACATGGTTATTTATATTCTTGAACACTGTAGTGCAGAGTTATTACATTAAATTTAGCTCTTAGCTAAATCTTTAATTTCATAATTATTCGGAGCTCAGCAGCTAATTAATATTTTGAGATCTAATAATAACAATGAGGAACATTTAGTTTGTTTTTAAATGCTAATACTAGAGATTTATAAGTTTCCAAACAATTTCATTAAAATATTAGAACCCCGAATATTAGGTAGTTCTCTGTGTTTCAAAAGACAAGGTCAAAAGAGAAAACATGATTTTCTGCACACTAATACGGATGTTTCATGGATGCCAGTCGAAAATTTTTCCTTGGTTTCATTAGCAATAACTGTATCTCGGTGGAAAAAAGACATTTTTTTCTCCAAATAATCTGTTTGTGAATGGAGTAGAGTCAGATGGAGTGGATAGACACTAAGGATAAAATGTCTGTGCTGGAAAACTAATATTAAGAGTTTTGCATGTTATTTGCTCATCTCCTGATTATCATATAATCATATAATCATAGAAAGGTTTGGGTTGGAAAGGACCTTTGAAGATCATCTAGTCCAGCCCCCCTGCCATAGGCAGGGACATCTTTCACTAGACCAGGTTGCTCAAAGCCCCATCCAACCTGGCCTTGAACACTTCCAGGGAGGGGGCATCCACAACTTCTCTCACCACCCAGTGTCTCACCATCCTCAGTGTAAAAACTTTCTTCCTTATGGCCAATAGAAACCTACCCTCTTTCAGTTTAAAACCATTGCCCCTTATATTATCATTACAGGCCCTGGCAAAAAGTCTCTCTCTGTCTTTCTTATAAGCCTCCTTTACATATTGAAAGGGTACAGGAAGGTCTCACTGGAGCCTTCTCTTCTCAAGGCTGAACAACCCCAACTCTCATCCTTTCTTCATAGCAGAGGTGTTCCAGCCCCTGCTCTTTTTCATGGACCTCCTCTGGACTTGCTCTAAGAGGTCCACATCTTTCTTGTACTGGGGACCCCAGAGCTGGATGCAGTATTCCAGCTGGGGTCTCAGAAGAGAGGAGTTAGAGGGGGAGAATCCCCTCCCTTGGCGGGCTGGCCATGCTTCTTTTCATGCAGCCCAGGATACAATTGGCTTTCTGGGCTGCAAGCACGCATTGCTGGCTCATATCAAATTTTCCTTGACTAGTATCCCCAAGACCTTCTGCACAGGGCTGCTCTCTATCCGTTCATCCCCCAGCCTGTACTGATACTGGTGATTGCCCTGACCAAGGTGCAGGACCTTGCAGTTGGCCTTGTTGTACTTTATGAGGTTCTCACAGGCCTACTCCTTGAGCCTATCAAGGTCCTCCTTGATAGCATCCCTTTCCTCAAGGAAGTCAACTGCACCACTCAGCTTGGTGTCATCCACAAACTTGCTGAGGGTGCACTCAATCCCACTGTCTATGTCAATGATGAAGATATTAAATAGTACTGTTCCCAGTAGGAACCCTTGAGGGACACCACTTGTAACTGGTTTCTGCTTGGACATTGAGCCATTGACTGTAACTCTGTGGATGGGGCCATCCAGCCAGTTCCTTATCCATCTAACCCATCAAACCCATATCTCTCCAATTTAGTGACAAGGATGTTCTGTGGGATTGTGTCAAAGGTCTTACAGAAGTCAGGGTAGGTGACATCAGTTGCTCTTCCCTTGTCCACCAATGCAGTCACTCCATCATAGAAGGCCACTAGATTAGTCAGGCACAATTCACCCTTGCTGAAGCCATCTTGGCTGTCCCTAATCACCTCCCTGTCTTCCATATGCCTTGACATAGTTTCCAGGAGGAACTGTTCCATGATCTTACCAGGCATAGAGGTGAGGCTCACGGATTGGTAGTTGCCAGGGTCTTCCTTTTTACCTTTTTTAAAAGTGTGTGTGATGTTTCCCTTTTTTCCAGTCACTAGGGATTTTGCCTGACTGCCACAATTTTTCAGATATGATTGAGAGTGGCTTGCAACTACATCATCAAATTTCTTCAGGACCCTGAGATGCATCTCATTGTGTCCCATGGACTGTTCAGGTTCTTCAGATGGTCTTGAACCTGATCTTCTCTTGTGATGGGAGGGACTTCATTCCCCCAGTCCCTGCCTTGAGATTCAGGGACTCAAAAGATTCGGGAAGAACAATTGCTACTGAAAACTGAGGCAAAAAGTTATGTAATTATATAATGTAATGGTAGAATACGTGCAAGTTAAAATAGTGGTTTATAGGAATAGGTATGTTTTATAGACTTCAAGTCATGTTATTAACACGTATTTTTAACTAGTAGTTGGTGCTACCCCAATCTTTGTCACTCTTTGACATGAATTTACATTTTAGAGTGCAATCCAAACAAGTACTTCATAAAACAGTTTTCCTCTAGCTGCATTGAAATAAGACCATAGTTATCAGCTTGATTTGAATGAAGAACAGTGATTTTTTTTTCTTTTTTAACTCATTCTTTGATGGAAGCTTGCATAGAAAATGTACCGTTAGGGATACACTCTGATCCTTATCCACAAGAAATAGTATTCTCACTGTAATATGACCACTAGCAGGTGAAGATAATATTCGGTGAGATAAAGGGAAGCAACACATCTCCTTCAGAACTCAGTTTGTCTTAGAAGCATTTGCTTTCTCAACTCCTGCATCTTCAGAGCTTTTGTTCAATATATTTGAAATAGGTGTGTTCAGAGCTACATGTATTTTAAGAATGGCTAATATTTCCTTTATTGAACTACCACACTGACTGTATGAGCAAACACAACAATTTTTATTTCAGTCCCCATAATCTTTAGAAATTCTATCCTTTCAAAATTGTTAATAATGGCATACTTTCACAGAAATGTATCAAAGAAAGAATTACACCATAGGTGTATTTTATTGACTGTATTTCAAGTTCTCTGGATGTAGAGTAACAGAGCATATATTCAGGGAGAATTAGTTTTGCATGTTTTTACAGCAGAAAAAAGTTCTTATGATAAAATTTGATTATATAGAACTTCTTTATTTGGACATACGACTTTGTTTAAGAGATCGTTTATTGTAGTAGGGTAATATTTGTTTATATGAAAGCTAGCTTTCCCTCTTTTTATAGTTACCTAGTAATAAAATAATGATAAACAACTTTTAAAGTACAGGCAAATTATAAAGATTCTGTATGAAATCTAAAGAGTGTTTTTATTTGTGTCATATCTCAGTACATCAAACAATCTCTAGCCTGAAACACTTTGCTACTGAAGAAAAGTAGAGATTGACAGCCACCAAATGATGTAAATTCTTCTAAAGTACCCTAATTACAGAAAAGAACTGTACAAAAATAGCTTTGTTCTGAGCCACTGGGAAAATTTCTGGTGTTCAACAGCCCTGAAAATTTCCCATTCCTTACCTGTTGTGAGGTGGCTTAGTGGCTGCACATTGAGACACTGGTTCCAGACCTCTGTAAAGACAATCAAAGAACTTGGAAACTGCATTTGTGCTTTTATATGCATTAGCATCTCTCTATTTTTTTTTCCAATCTTCTAATTAGTATTTTAATAATATTGTAGTTTAAGCTGTATTATAGCTAAAGCTGTGGTCTAGAAACTGGTTGGGATTTGGAAAATTTAAATATAAAAATGTGCTTGTAGTAAATCTCTTTGGCTGCGTTACACGGTCCAGTTACAAGCCATTGCACTTTTAGTAATATTTGGCAGATACTTGAGGACATCTTGAAACAGGAAACTTCTAGGCTAGCTTCTAGTATGTTCTCTCAAGCAGTCTAGAAAGTCAGAAGCCAGCAGCACCTGTTCTTAGGATGTTCTGTGACTAACAACAAAGCTCTGTCCGGCAAAGGTGACTACCAAACCCTTTTTATGTCCTTACTCTGTACAACACAGTGATGGATCCTGCTTATTGGGAATGGTCCCTAGCCTGAGCTGCACAAAGGAATTGTTGGAAGGGTAATAGAGTCCCATGTTTAACAGTAGAGATGATGCAGTTACAGTACTCAAGACCATTTCCACTCACTATTTCATTTATTAATATAGACAATAGGAACACCTACTCCTCCATTTATTGTGCCAACTGCATGGTTATTTCAGCAACACTGTGCCTGACAAAAGGCACTTTCCTTGTACAAGACAGAAATGAATGCCCTGTCATAGTTTTCATGAAAAGATATTAGGTAAGTTGCCAGCACTGGAAACAGAAAATGCCTTAGCTCTGTGGGGACCAAAAACATAAATGAGGCCATGGAATGGCTGCCACAGCACCACCACCTGCTCCCAGCATTCATCTTTCCCAGACAGCCCATTGTTCCGTGTTTAAATATGAGATGTTTCACTGCTAGGCATGATATTGGCCAGCCTAACCTATGTCCACACAAGATAAAAACTATTGGAGCCATCTGGGTTATCCCTAGGAGGTATGCTTACCCCAGGAGTACAGGCAATTTAGTAGTCATCTCCTTGTCCTTTCCTACTGCTGTGCCCTAGTCACATAGCATGTTCCATCTCTGCTATGAGTTGACCCACCTACACATTGGCTGTTTCCACGTAGTCTTTCTCCCATGTGATACATACTTGCTCAGGTCGAAACTGGCAACTCAGCTGACATTTTTCTGTGACAATGCTTGACGGGAAAACAAGGCTTAAGTGAAATATAGAAATCTGCACTGGTCAAGGAAAAGAAGAGACAGGCTTGGTACCGATCACACGATAAATTCTAGTCACTACTAATCATAGAATCATAGAATCACTTAGGTTGGAAAAGACCTTTAAGATCATCGAGTCCAGCCATTAACCTAACACTGCCAAGTCCACCAATAAATCATGAAGTTACAGCTAGGGCTACCTCAAGTTTTGCTTCTAGTTTTCTCCCGAAAAAGCTGAGCTAGGAGAAGAATGCCCTTAAAATATTGGTAGTTAGTTGTTCTCTCATTCCTGTTCAGATAATCTGAAAAGAACTCACCAAGATGTTTCTAAAGCACAGACCTGACCTTTTGAAGACCTCATAAAATGTGGCGGGATGTTTTTAATTAAACAGAAGCTCTTATAATGACCTGTATTGGGTTTGTGTGGAAAGGTTTTGGTAGGGAGGGGGCTATAGGGGTGACTTCTGTAAGAAGCTGCTAGAAGCTTCCACTATATCTGATAGGGCCAATACCAGCTAGCATCAAGTCGGACCCGCTGCGGTCCAAGGCTGAGCCAATTAGTGACAGTGGTAGCACCTCTGGGAAAACATATCTAAGAAGGAGAAAAAAACCTGCACAATTGTGGCAGAAAGGAGGAGTGAGAATATGTGAGAGAAACAACCCTGCAGACACCTTGGTCAGTGAAGAAGGAGGGGGAGGAGGTGCCCCAGGCACCAGAGCAGAGATTCCCCTGCAGCCCTTGGAGAAGACCATGGTGAAGCAGGCTGTCCCCCTGCAGCCCTTGGAGGTTAAGGGTGGAGCAGATGGAGGACCTGCAGCCCATGGAGGACCCCACACTGGAGCAGGTGGGTGCCCAAAGGAGGCTGTGACCCTGTGGAAACCTCACACTGGAGCAGGCTCCTGGCAGGACCTGTGGAGAGAGGAGCCCACACTGGAGCAGGTTTGCTGGCAGGACTTGTGACCCCATGGGGGACCCAGACCCATGCTGGAGCAGTCTGTTCCTGAAGGACTGAACCCCATGGAAGGGACCCATGCTGGAGCAGTTAGTGAAGAATTGCAGCCCATGGGAAGGACTCACGTTGGAGAAGTTCATGGAGGACTGTCTCCCATGGGAGGGACCCCACGCTGGAGCAGGGGAAGAGTGTGAGGAGTCCTCCCCCTGAGGAGCAAGGAGCGGCAGCAACGACGTGTGATGAACTGACCACAACCCCTATTCCCCGTCCCCCTGTGCCGCTGCGGGGCGAGGAGGTAAGAGAACTCAGGAGTAAAGTTAAGGCTGGGAAGAAGGGAGGGGTGGAGGGAAGGTGTTTTAAGACTTGGGTTTTATTTTCTCATTGTCCTACTCTGATTTTGATTGGTAAGAAATTAAACGCTTTCCCCAAGTAGAGTCTGTTTTGCCCATGACAATAATTGCTGTGTGATCTCCCTGTCCTTATCTCAACCCACGAGCCTTTTTGTTATATTTTGTCTCCCCTGTCCAGCTGAGGAGGGCAGTGATAGGGTGTCTTTGGTGGGAACCTGGTATCCAGCCAGGGTCAACCCGCCACATGACCCTGCTGAAGTGATCATATGATGAGGCGAAGTCTGGAGCAGGATGAAGCATAAACATCTTTCCAGAGAAAGCACAAAGGCTCATGAGGTAGGTAAGATGTTGGAAGAAGTCACATTCTGCTGAACTGTGAATGCTAGCCAGGTAATTTGACTCTATTTCCCTTTTGCTGTTTCAGGAATGAAAGCAAGTACAGACCAAGCTTTTTTTCAAAATCCTGTCGGTTTAATATGAAAAAAAGGCAGGGTATATCTGAGGTTAAGATCCAAAGTTCACATCCCTCACTAAAAATTCCTTCCTAACTTTATCTTTTAGCAACAAGGAAGACACAAAATAAGCCTTTTCTTTTCTCCCTTTACCCATTAAAGAACAACTTATAGAAAGGCATTATTAGTCTAATATAGTCCACTTTTCTACTTCTCTGACCTTGAGAAATACAGTCTTGCATTTCTTATGGCCACCTGGAATGCCAAAGTAAAGATCATTGTCTTGGACCATTCCTTTAATCATGTAGTGCAGGTCAGTGCAGGTTGCTACAAACTATGAAGTGCTGTTTTTTCCTTTTTTGGGGAAGAGCTGACTCTAGGCATATAATATATGTATCTATGAGACAGTGTTTTGCTGTGATTCACTTGGTTTTGCTTGGAGTTTTGGGTTTGTGGTTTTTTTAAAGATGTGTCATTCTATATAAATATTTGAATGAGAAAGAAGAAATAAAAGGATGGTGTGATGCAGTTCTCCCAACTCCTTTCTCCCCTTTTTTTTAAACATACAGCAGGAAGAAGTAACATTACAGTAATTTTATTAGAGAAGGGTAAACATTGTCTTCAAAATCATATTACCTAATAAAGTGTATACAATCCCCAGGCTGAGGATTGAGATATAATAAAAAGAGAGTAGAGACTTCACATAAAATTATAACTGAGAACTGCAAACAAAATATAATGACTAAGAAGGGAATCATCATTCGAGGGAGCCATGTATTCTACAGAGTCACAGCAGATTCTAAAAAAAGAATTCACACTGCACCAGCTATAATAAGCATGACATAAATTAATATTTCAGGTTTCTTAATTCTAGTATAAGGATATGTAGTCTAACCATTGGACAGTCTGGTGACAGGGCTCATGCTTTGATAATCCCAAATCACCTTCCACTAGGAATATGTAAGCCCTTAACAGACACAGTGGAAGTAGTAGTGCCGTTCCAGAGCACCCAGCTTGGGATCCTCAGCTGTTCCTGCTACACACCCTGTAGGTGCCCAGAGACTCTGTGGAACAGCTTTTTTCCATGCTGCTAGCACTGCTGTTCAGGGCACACAGTACTCCAGTGACTATATGGTATCCATGGTAAAGAGTTTTTTACAATTTGATACCTCCTTTTTTCTCTAAATTGTTCTCTGAAGATTTTACCTGATACTGAACTTATGAAAGCCCATGGAAGACTCCTAAAGGATGTTAGCAGGTTTATGTCCTTTATATATCAGAGATTATTACTGAGCTCTCTAATTAATTAGATTCTCTAGTCCAGCATTACAGTTTATTATCATAATTTGTAATACGTAATGGAAAAACATGTTTTATTCTCAGACACAGTTAAATAATTTTCTACTGCAACATCTTGGTCAGTCCAACTCAGATGTGCTGAGCTGAATATCTGACAGAGTCAGATAGTCTGAAAAGCTTTGGTAAACCAGTTAAATCATGGTATTGGAAGAAAAATAGTTTTCAGGAATTGCTTTCCTACAGAATAATGCCAGAAATACTCAGCCACTGAAATTTGAAATCAGATATATTTCTAAGATCTGCATGGTTTAGAAAAAAATAAATGGATCAAATCTGTGCAGGACCTAGCAGATATGACTGATGTGGCTCTTTGTCTAATATATACTGGCAAAAAAGACAGGATTATCTGAAAGCATATTCTCTAATGACAAGTTGGGCAAAGCAGGTGGGAAAAGATACCAAAGGGCTGTTTAAGTCATTTGAAACCAATGGTTTTCCAGAGGCAGTTTCATACAAAGACAAAATTGTGGCTTTAGCTACCAAAAGCATTAAGAGGGTGCCTATTTACTCCAGTGCAATGAAGTATAAAGGTAGTAAAGCAAACCTGAAGTCAGGCAAACCTGGAACAGACTGCCATGCCACTGAGTTATGTGTGCTTCTAATATTTATGATAATTTATTTTGAATTAGCTTGGCCTTCTTTATAGGCCATGGATTTATGCCATTTAAGCATCCACAAAAGAGAAGTGGATAGCAAAGGAAGTAGAAGAGGGAGTTTGCAGTATACACAAACTGTAACACATAATATAAAACAGAGCAACGTTCTGGATAAGGAGAATCTCAATATGTGAGGTGGATATCTGTTCTGAAAATATGAAGTGCCAAAAAGCAAATGAGTTATTAAGGATAACCTACACAAGGCAAATGAAAGAAGAACAGAAAGGATAGCTCCACAGTGTAAGGACATGTTTTTGACCACTTCTGTCCTATTTCAAATAGGTTTCTGGATTTATAGGAGGCAATACCTACCAGCTTCATCTTTTCCTATAGAAACCCACATAGAAAATTGGAGACTTTTGTTTGTTTTAGTTGAGTTATTTTGTTTGTTGCTTTGGGGTTTTTTCTTACAATGCAGAATAAGGCAAAGGAAAGCAATGAGGCAAATCTAATTATCTCATTAGCTCCTGAACAGATATCCCATAACATTCAGAATTGACACTGGAATATAAGTAAAAAGCATCTCTGAGAACAAACATAGGAACAGATTTAGGCCATGCCATGATATAAAAATTGTTTGTATGGGCAACGTTAGCTATAAGATTGGTCTATATTATAATATATTCTAGGAGCAAAAATTCCAGGACTGAAAAAAGTTAAAATCAGTGTACACAGTAGAAATCCTGGACAAGATTTTCATGTATGGAAATCTCAGTGCAAAAGACACTGGTATTCAATTTACCTAATTTGGGTGTCTGAATATCAATTATATGAACCTCAGCTCACCACTCTAAAGTCTTCTTAAAGTCAATGAAGGGATATAGGTGATTCACTTCAACCTAAAGTGGGTGTTTAAAATTGGAAAATTTTAGTTTATTCTAACTATCTTCATCTTAGTCAATCAACTCCTGAATTGTAATACTCAGTAAGATGAACCCTATTAAGGATTGTTTGCAAGATACTGATGTGAAACAAGTTTTCTACAGAAGTGCTATTAACAGTAAGTCCAAAAATGAAGATAGAATTCCCGCATGTGGCATAAATAGCTGAAATTGAAAAGATGGAAGAACCTTCAAAATAAATTAATTTGATGATTGCAGGAAAAGATAATTGATTTGGATATGCAGGTGACTAAATAGAAAGCACAAAATACAGTAGTGGTGGAAAAACACTTCAACTGTTTCGCAGAAGATGGATCACCTAAAATTGGCAAATTTATTCAATTTATTAGGTTCTCTCTCTGACTACAGACAGATTAGATGATAGATCAAAACAATCAGCAAGCTAATTACTTTAAGTGCAATATGGAAGAATCATGCCTAATGATTTTTTCTAGAGGAAAATCACTCTAGTAAATACTTTTCATAAGAAACGGTCCAGCAAAAAGATGTACTATATCCTGAAAGACCTGATTGGGGCTGAAGTCTTGTCAGTGTACTTTTTTTTTAATACGTAACTGCACCAAAGAGGAACACAGCAGAAAAATATGTAAGAGGGACAGAAAAATTTAGAGAGTACAACTTGAAATCAGATCTCAGCAAAGTGCCAGTCAGGTTTGAAAGAATGAATTGCTTTAGTCACTTCTTTGAAAAAGGAGACATCAAATCAGATCTAAACAAACCTGGAGTGCTAAAGGATTTTCTAGCACAAATCACCAAAGGAGAACTGGGCACTACATTGTGTAAAACCCTTTGTAAGGCTTGTGACATTCATGTAGTTTAAAGATACCATCTACAAATAAAGGCCTCCTGGAGGAGATTCAAGTGCCACATCTTGGCAGATAACACTTTACTTGATGAGACCTTGGACGATGTGGACATTTGGTAACAGCTATGGGCCATATGTTCCGTTCAGCTGGGCCCTGCCGTCCTCCTGCAGGATCTCACAGGAGATATTCAGCCAGCTGGCTGCTCAGCAGTGAACATGCACAAGCAGGCTTGACACCAGAGCCTTAGTGCCATCAGTGCCATGTCTGCCCTACATGCCTCATACAGCTTGAACAAAGAGCAGTGATCCACTCCAGCAGGAGCAGCCAGAGCCAAATCAGATCCTCCAGTGCCTTCTTGCCCAGCCTGGCCTTCCTGACCCCATAGGACCTCCTGACAGAGAAGTGTGTGAGACCATCTGTGCCTGTCTGCCTTGAGGCCAGCTCCATTAAAGCAAAAAACACTATGGCTCACTTTCTTTTACCATAACAGCAGCTAAAAATAGATCCGTTTTTCCTCTCTCCTTCTCCTTTGTTGATCAACCGTACTCATCCCCACCCTCTTCTCTCCATCCCTGGGTCTGTTAGCTCTGTCTTGCTGCACGGTACAGTGACAGCCACAGCCCCTCTCTCTTCCTGGGAACTGCAGCTTCAGGTCTTGTTTGCAGCTATCCTCTCTCTCTTTGCTCTTTCTTTGCCTTGCTCTTTTTCAGTTATGTCTTTGTTCTTTTCTTCTCCATGTTCTACACAGGCAGAAATTCTCACAAAATGTTTTTCATTCCCCTGTCACAGTAAGATCACACTTAGGGTTCTGTTACCTCTAGTCTTATTGGTTATTCTTTCCCAATATTGCATTGTCCTCTGTACTCATGCCGTCTACCCAGGCACTTAAATATCCTTTAGTCGCCAGGCAACAACATTAGCAGACAACATAAACCTATTACAAAGGTTACCGTATGAAACCTCAATTCAGTGTTCAGAAGATTTATTTAAAAGGAAAGAAAAGTAGTTACAAAAACAGAGGGAAAGTAACAGGGCAGGAAAAATAAATAAATAAATGAAAAGGTGCTGTGTTGCTTCACAAGTCCCTGGCACCACGGGCATTGTGGATGCAATGTAACCTGTGGAGCCCCAGGAGACAGTCCCACCCTGAGACAGGGTTAGATTCAAGTAGATTAAACAGTCAAGAAGACCTAAAGGTCCTCCCTATTCCTCTGTTACTTGAGCCACTCCCACACATGGGTGAGGTCAATAGCCCTCTGCAAGAAGGCCAGCTGAGGGTTGCATTGGGTCAGCCTATGGTTCTAAATAAAAGGACTTCAAACCTGTGTTGGTGGATGCCCTCATGCAGGGCAGCCTCTGTGCTTCCCTAAATGCTTTCCAGACCTTACCACCAGATGTCTCTGTGAAGTCCTTCCTAGCAGCTGGGAACACATGGTACAGTGCACAGTCTCCCATAGGATCTTTCCTATAACCACATTAATTGGAAGGCCAGGTCCATAACCATGTTTGAAAAGGTCTGAGTTGGACCTATTACAGAAGCTGGGGAAAAACCAGGGAAGAGTTGTCAATAAGATGGCCCTAATAATCTAGTGACTATGTTCAAAGCGGTGGGATGGCAGTGTCCTGAAGTGTAACAACCAGAACATCTGAATAGCAGCCGGAGGGAGCTGTGGGCAAGGAGAGTGATGTGGATTTGGGTCACGTTTGCTGTGAGATGGATTCTGTACACATCGGACTTCCTTGCCATCTCTTTGTCACCTGCTTTGTATGGGAAGTGGATTGAGCATGTGGTGCTGCAAGAAAAAACTTAACCAGTGGTGCTGCAAGTGGAGGATGCTTTCCAGCAGAATGGAGGGGTGCTAGCCAGTCTGCTATGTGTTCTTTGTGTTGTGCTGCTGTCTTGTCAGGTACAAAAGTAGTCAGGCAGGGTTTCTGTGATCTCAACAGGCTATGCAGCTGGCACACTTATACTTGCAATTCCAACTGTTGCACAGAAAGGATACCTAGTGTCCCAGAGGAGCAGTGATGACATTTTGTAGAAGGATCACTATCAGAACCACATTCACTGGACCCAGAGCCTGTCCTATGAGAGGAACCAAAAGATGCTCATTTTTACCCTGAATGTCAGATGAAGCACAGATTTTGTGTCCACAGCATAACAGATTAAATATGGCTTCTGCCAAACTCTGATAGGGCTGGCTTGGAAATGGTGCATGCTTCAGATTTCTGCAAGGCCTCAGAGAAACTCAGCAGGTAAAATAGACCTGTGTCAGGAAGGGGGAGGAAGAGGGCAGAGAAAGTTACATGGCTTAGCATGTCTTTTGCATGTGCCTAGGCTGAGTTGGGGTCATGGGAGACAGGAAATGCAAGAAAAGAGCAATGGTGGCAAGTTCCACCAGATAATGCTTCATAAATGAAATGACATTTGGTAATAAAGGTGCATTTATTGCTTTCAGGAATGTGGGAGGCATGGGGGGTGGGGGAGGGTGGGCAAGCAGTGTGTGCAGTGTCATTTTTGTGAGTAGCTTCTTTTTCCCCATGCAGAGGACAAACAGTCAGAAACAATCACGTGTGTGGCCATGTGTGGAGTTCTGAGAGAATCTGTCTTGTTCAGGACACGTGAGTGTGTGACTGTTTCTGCTGTTGCCACACCACATACCCTTTGGGGTGGCACCCTGCTCTGAGGCATAGCTGCTTGCTACGCAGACATAATCCATCAACTGATGATTTTTTTGTTCTTTTCTGCTGAGTTGCCATGGGAGACCGTCAAACTGCAGTGATGGCAGGTTCACTCTCCCCCAGGCTTCTTTCCTCTCTGTATATGCCGTTCTCAGTGTCACTAAGCTTGTGATTCCCCTTCTTCCCTCCCCTGCCAAGAGCATAAATACAATTTACGCTCACTAGATCTCTCCTCAGTTCTTTCCTCTGCCCCTGGACTTGACAGTGATGGCAGAGTGGCAGGACAGCGTAGGTAGGTGTCTGCCCTTGGCACAGACTTAGGAAAGGAGCCCTACTGTGGGGTGCTGGGCTACTCCTTTGACGGGAGGGCACTGCAGCTGCAGACCTCAAATGCTTGCCTTGTATGGAAAGGCAGCAATCTGGCATCTAAATGCTCACTGCAGCATATAGTATAAGAAAATATGGGGAGCTACATGGTGAGAGGTCCCCAGCAGTGTGTTTTTATTTAATTATTATTGAATACCCCATGCAGGAGGGTATTTTTGTTTACCATTGCATTGCCAAGCACCAAACACCACAGGCCATCTTGCCACCTCAGCCTAGACCAAACAGAAGACTGTCACAGGCAAAGCAGTCTTGGCTAAGGGAATTTTTTTTTTGTAATTTAGTTTATTGCCATTTATCACAAACTTTCAATTACTGATTTGAGTATTCAAAAAAAAAGGAAACATAAGTAATTAAACAAGCATTTAAGAAAATATCTTTCCTCTCCCTTCCCCAGGCTCAGCATAGGCAAAACATATTTCCTCCCCACTTCTCAGTCCTGACTTTCCTTGGTTTTGCTGCAGATTATGCTCAGCCAACCCAGCTCCTTTGGTGAGGTGATGGACGGTGCAGGAAGCTGGGGTTGGTGCATAATGGTTTCTCTCTGCCACTCCTTGTTTCTTACTCATTTTCCTCCACTGCTCCTGGGTTCTTCCTTGTTTTCTTCTGCCCCAGCATGGGACACCCACAACCACAGTCCCTCAGGGGTGTCCCTGCTCTGACACAGAATGCCTGTGTCCCCAACAACATCCTTTTCCACATCGCATAGAATCATAGAATGCTTTGGGATGGAAGGGACCTTTAAAATTCCTCTAGTCCAAACCCCTTGCCATGGGCAGGGATGTCTTTCACTAAATCAGGTTGCTCAAAATCCTTACAGAAGCCAAGGTAGATGACATCAGTTGCTCTTCCCTTGTTCACCAGCTCCATCGTAGAAGGCCACTAGATTAGTCAGGCACAATTCACCCTTGCTGAAGCCATCTTGGCTGTCCCTAATCACCTCTCTGTCTTCCATATGCCTTGACATAGTTTCCAGGAGGAACTGTTCCATGATCTTACCAGGCATAGAGGTGAGGCTGACGGATTGGTAGTTGCCAGGGTCTTCCTTTTTACCGTTTTTAAAAATGGGCATGATGTTTCCCTTTTTCCAGTCACTGAGGACTTTCCCTGAGTGCCACAATTTTTCAAATATGATTGAGAGTGGCAAGGCAACTACATCAGCAAATTCCCTCAGGACCCTGAGATGCATCTCATTGTGTCCCATGGACTTACGTATGTTCAGGTTCCTCAGATGGTCTTGAACCTGATCTTCTCTTGTGATGGGAGGGACTTCATTCCCCCAGTCCCTGCCTTGAGTTTCAGGGGCTTGATAAATGTAGGAAGAGAGATTACCATTGAAAAATTAGGCAAAAAAATTGTGAATACCTCAGTCTTCTCTATGTTGGTTGTCACCAGTTCACCTGCCTTATTTATTGTAGGGTTACATTCTCTTTAATCTTCCTTTTCTGGTGAACATACCTGTAGAAGCCCTTATTATTATTCTTAGCATCCCTGGCCAAATTCAGCTCCAACTATGCCTTAGGTTTTCTGATCCCATTCTTACACTTCTGGGCAGCATCCCTATATTCTTCCCAGGATACATGTCCCTGGGTCTACTGCCTGTGCATTTCCTTCTTACACTTCAGTTTGATGGAGGTCCTTGTTGAGACATGCCGGTCTCCTGCCTTCCTTGCCCTTTTTCTTAGACATGGGAATCAAGAGCTCTTGTGCTCTAAGAAAAATGTCCTTAAGGAGCTGCCAGCTCTGTTCAGCTCCTTTGTCCCTGAGTGCAGTTTCCCAGGGGGGCCCATCCATCAATTCCTTAAACAACTGAAAGTTTGCTCTCCTAAAATTCAGCATTCTGACTCTAGTCTTCACCTGCCCATATCCCTCAAGACTGTGAACTCCACCAGGGCATGATCACTGCAGTCCAGGATGCCAGCAATTGCTGCCACCAATCTTGACATTTCTAATTAGTTCATCCATGTTGGTATGCAACAGGTCAGTAACACTTCTCTAGTCAGGCTGTCTGTCACCAGGATTAAAAAAGTATCCTTGTCACTCATCAAGAGTCTCCTAGACTGCTTACAGCTTGCTGTGCCACTTTTACAACAGATGACAGGGTGATTGAATTGCCCCAGCAGGATCAGAGCCTGCAAGTGTGATGCTTCCTGTAGTTGAGGTAAGAATGCTTTATCAACAGGATCCCCTTGATCAGGCGGCCTGTAGTAAACACCAACCACGAGGTTTCCTTTGTTGGTGTGGCCCCTAATTTTTTACCCATAAGCTATCCACTGTTTTTCAAAGACAGCTCTGTGCAGTCAATCCATTCTTTTACACAGAGGGCAACCCTCCACCACTCGTTCCTTGCCTGTCTCTTCTGAATAGTTTATAGACATCAATTGCAGCACTCCAGTCATGCAATTCATCCCACCATGTTTCAATGATAGTGATTGGATCATAGCTTTCTAGCTGCACAGAGGTTTCCATCTCTGTCTGTTTGCAACCCATGCTGCATCCATTGGTATAGAGGCACTTCAGCTGGGCTTTGACCTTGTCATCTTTTTAGAGGAACACACCCTAATTCCTTTGAGGCATTTCACAGGTGTTTCCCTGTTGGTTCCTAATACATCAGGAGCCCCTGGCTCTTCTCTGTAGCTCAAAACTTCAGTTTAAAGATCTCTGTATGTCTGACCAGCTTGTTGACGAAGACCTTCTTACCCCACTTGGTAAGGTGAATCCCATCAGCTCACAACAGGCCAGGCTTCTCAAAGGTAGATCCATGATCATAGAAGCCAGAACCTTGAGTACGGCACCAGCCATACAGTCAGGCGTTCACCAGTTCAATTCATCTCCTCCTTCCTAAACCCCTTCCTCTGACTGGGAGGATAGAGGAGAAACCACCTGTGTGCCAGATCCTTTTAATGTTGCTCCAAGGGACATATAGTCTCTTTTGATGGTTCTGAATTGCCTCATCGCCATATTGTTAGACCCTACATGGAATCGTAGGAACAGATGATAATCTGCAGGGTTCACCAGGCTCGGCATCCTTTCAGTGGTGTCATGAATGTGAGCTCCTGGTAGGCAGCTCAGTTAGGCAGCTCCTTCATTTCTTCTCCCACAGTGGCTGGCAGTCTCTCATCATTGCCTGAGCAGAGGATCTTTAGGGTCCCCCAGCTGCAGCAGTTTTGGGGTGTGATGGGCTGTTTGTGTTGGTGTCAGATCCAAGCGGAACCAACTGTGCTTAGCCCAGGGCAGGTCATGGCCACCTCCCACATAGGGCATCCTGACAGGCCGCTACCACCCCAAACCTGCTAGTTATGCCTTCTTATACAAAAATCCAAATAAATCCCTTTGACTTCTGTTCCTCTTCCTTGCAAACAGTCACCCTGTTGGGACCTTGCATCTCTTCACTATTTCCCCAGTTGTAGGTTAATGAGAGGGCTGAAAAGCAGTACTTTAGAGGGGGGTGTTTGTAGTACAATAGCAGGAGTGGCTCTGGGGCAGTTTGGGCACAGCAAGGAGAGCAGGAAGGGACAGACATGTAGCCTTCGAACATATTGTTGAAGTACTGTGACTGAGTGACACTGCTAAGGTAATACAGTCTCATCCATGTCATGTGGCTCCGTTCCAGGGCCAGTGACAACTGGCAGGCAATGGTTAGCACTGACACAGTGCCATCTGGTTTGGACCAGAACAATGTAGGAGACAAAGCTAACAACCTAGCAGTGCAGATGACTGCAACCCCACACTGACAAACTTCTTCAGTGATCAGGATGATAGGACAGAGTTCACCCTCAGCAAGTTTACAAATGGTACAAAACTGGGAAGAGGATCTGACAGACCAGATGTTTGTGCTGCTGTTCAGAGGAACCTCAATGGGCTGGAGCAATGGGCCAACAGGAATCTAATGCAGATCAAAAAAGTGAAATGCCAAGTCCTGCACATGGGGAGGAATAACTCCATGCACGAGTACATGCCCGGGGCCAACCAGCTGAAGGACCAAAGCAGTTTTGCAGAAAAGGACCTGAGGGTCCCTGTGGACAACAAATTGGACATGAGCAAGTGCTGTGCCTCTGCAGCTAAGAAGAGCAATAGCACCGTGGGGGACATTAGGCAGAGAGCATTGCCAGCAAATTGAGGAAGGCGATCCTTCCCTCTGCTCAGTGCTGGTGAGACACATCTGGAGTGCTGGTTCAGGTTCTGGGCTCCCTAGTACAAGGGACACAGACATACTGGAGCAAGTCCACTGAAGGGGCAAGAAGATGACAAAGTGTCCTGGTTTTGGCTGGGATAGAGTTAATTTTCTTCCTAATAGCTGGTATAGCACTGTGTTTTGGATTTAGTATGAGAATAATGTCGATAACACCCTGATGTTTTTAGTTGTTGCTAAGCAGTGCTTGTACTAGTCCAGGACTTTTCAGCTTCCCATGCTCTGCCAGGTGCACAAGAAGCTGGGAGGGGACACAGCTGGGACAGCTGACCCCAACTGGCCAAAGAGCTATTCCATACCATACGACGTCATGCTCAGTATATAAACTGGGGGAGTTGGCTGGGGGAGCAGTGATCACTGCTTGGGGACTGGCTGGGCATCAGTTGGTGGGTGGTGAGCAGTTGCATCACTTGGGTTTTTTTGTTGTTGTTTTTCCCTAGGTTTTGTTCCTCTCTCTCTCTCTATCGCAGTTTTACTTTTTTTTTTTTTTTAATTATTAAACTGTTCTTATCTCAGCCCATGAGTTTTCTTACTTTTGATCTTCAGATTCTCTCCCCCATCCCACCAGGGCGGGGCAGGGGGGAGGGCGAGCAAGCAGCTGTGTGGTGCTTAGTTGCCAACTGAAGCTAAACAACAATATAAAGGGACTGGAACATCTGACATACAAGGATAGACATCTGGGATCATTTTCCCTGCAGAAGAGAAGGCTCAGGAGGAACTGATCAATGTGTATAAATACTTGATGAGGGGAGTAAAGAAGATGGAGTCAGACTTTTCTCAATGGCACCCAGTGAGAGCACAAGAGGGAAAGGGCACAAACTGAAATGCAGGCATTTCCATTTAAACATAAGAAAAATCTTTTTATTGTGAGTGTAGTGAAACACTAGAACAGGTTACACAGAGAGGTTGTGGAGTCTCTATCCTTGAGATACTGAAAACTCAATTGGACATGGCCCTGAGCAACCTACTGTAGCTGAACCTGCTTTTAGCAAGGGGCTAGGACTAGGTCATCTGCAGACATCTCTTCGAACATTAACTATTTTGTGCTTCTTTGATTCTGTGATTCTGTGATTTTCTGATTTAATTTACTGCTGTAAATGTAGCTGTAGAGAACTAGAGTCCTGGTCACACCGTGTCATACATGTACCGTACAGTCACGATGAAGCCAAAGTTGCAAAGTATCAAATACAGAACCAGAATTACAAGTGATGTAATTACTGATGCATTTGTAACTGTTGAATTATGATTGCTTGCTTGTACATAGAGGAAATCACAATGATTTTATATTGTTCCCCTCAAAGATCCTCAAGAAAAGGAATACCCCAGGTGTATCAAGTCTGGCAGTTGTAGAAATGGAAGCTTCACTCATGGTGTTCTAAATCAAAGTGAGTCTATATATGACTGCATATACACATTAGCAGCACTGTACTTGAGTTTAGAAGCCTAGCATCTCTATGTCAGGCAAACAAAATATTTTGGCACACCACAAACACACTGGAGCTGGCTGAGGCTAGCCACCTCAGAATATATTTTGTTGTTCTCTCATAAATCCACTTAGACACGCTGTAAGACCAAGACATATGCTTTCAGTGCTAAGCATGGGAGTATCTTTAGGCAAGTATTTAAAAGACTTGTTAAGAAAAATCTTATTTAATTTCACTATATTTCTCCACTGATGACAATGTTCTACATCAGGCAATACTCCAGAAGATAATAATAGAGGACAGAAATGAAGGACAGATCTGAACATTACTAAGCTTTGAAGGATCTTCAAAGATGAGAATGAATTTTTATGGGGCCTATGAGGAAAAGCTCTCAGTGTGAACTGCTCAATAAAGAAATATGAGTTAAAGCTTGTCCAAACAGGATTCTATAGAAAAACTCCCAGAGTGTGATCATCTTTAGACTGCACAGTAGTAGACCTTCAAAGGTAAGGGAAAAAGGAACAGTGTTTATATTATATAACTTAAATTTTTTTCTTGAAATTATTGAAATTATTGAAGGAATACTATTATAATGTATAAAATAGTGAGAACCCCATGTGACTTGAATTCACACCTGGCCTCCTTCAATTATTGGGAAATATATTGTCTTACCCCTTGAATGCTATAAAGAAGTAGTTTAGTGACAGAATAATATACCACAAATAAATATGGCATTGTGAGGGCCTAAATTTTTATATTTTATAGCACAGTTAATCTAAGTACTTCACTGTACCTTATGTTTTCCTCATTTTTAATCATCTCTTGCTAAACTACTCACAGAACTCCCACGGAGATTCCATTCATTTCATTAGAAATGCCGTATATAAAGTGTCGTGGAATCTGTCCAAAAATTAATAAGCCTAAACAAAACATAATCTGTTCCACATCTACTCTATACTTTGAGGGCCTTTGCTAATTCATGCAATAGTACCATTACTGTGCCTCTCAAGAAAGAAAGGTCAAAGTCCTATGGAAATATCTCCCATATTGTTACAGTTAAACATATAATTTCAAGGGTAAATTTGTATGAGAAGGCTTGGGGAAGGAAGCAAAATTATCACAAAGGTCTAAAACAGGGATGACTCATTAATTAGTGTTTTCTGTGCAAATTAGGGGAAAAATGGTTATCAGTTTAAAGCTTCTGACCTGAAAGAGGTAAGTACAGAAAAAGCGATCACAATAAAAATTAACAATATGTATTATTTGAGAAATAAATAGAAATGCCAGTGAAAGCCTTTGTTCAGATTTTTAACTTCCTAACCTACTTTTTCACGTAAAATGCAACATTGTGAGAGCTGTAGCAATAAGCTCTACCATCCCCTCAGTTTTCACGACAATGCAAAATAAATTCTAAACGTTTTTCCTTTACCCTTAAAATAATACTTGTATTAATGTAAGCCTTTGCACAGTGTGATATGTGAAATTTATGTATTCCTCAATGTATTTTGTTATCAATAGTGTGCCTAATCATAAGGATACATCATCAAAAGGAGGGGTTTTTTAATATTATATTATGAAGTCACCTAAAAGCCAGTGCTATGGACTGTTTTCCTTTTTGATAGTGCCAGATAAACGTACAGTCCACATATCAAAAATCCTTGACTTAAGAGGATGACAGAAGGGGTTTTCCTATTCCACCATTACTGGTTTTGAAACTCCAAATTTTATTTCATTCTGCATTGGGATGAAAGTAAGTGTTAAGTGGTATAAGAGAGTGTGGCCACCTCCTCCAGCTATTCCAGCCCAGGACTTCCAGCCTGGCTGCTGGAGCCCAACCCAGTGTCCCAGGGACCCTTGGTCTATGCCCAGGCTGAGGGACGTGGCTGGAGCTTTCCTGGTTGTAGGCTCAACCAGTAGTGAAGCTGAGCACGTGTCCCAGAGTCACACACAGACACATACAAGACATTGATATGGCCAGTCCCAAAGATTGCCACAGACAAGGTGGTGCCTTCAACTGCACCCACATATAGGAGTCATGTAAAACATAAATAGACAGCGAAGTGCCCTTCCTGCTCTTCAGCTGGTAAAGACAGAATTTCACTAGTGAAGGCACACACAAGACACTCTCTAAGTTCACAAGCGCACATTCACAGATCCCTTGAGCACCAGCACAGCCCCTCTGTCTGCTTGGCTCCCCTGCCCAGATCCTGGGCCCCCTTACCTGCTTCATGGGTCCCCTGCTTGCTGGCTAGTCCAGCTTGATGCTCGCTAGCAAACACACAGCACTCACACATTCTTCCTTCATGCACTTCACATTCGCACGTACCCCGGAGCATACCAGCACAGAACCTCTGCCCACCTGATATCCATCCCAAACCCAAGGCCTCCCCACTCGCCATCTAGTCCAGCTTAAAGTTTGCTAGTGAATACGCACGCATACCCCCCACACACCAGGACTGGGGAAGATACAGACACTCAGTCCCCAGCAGCCAGCACCAGGCATAAAGACTGTGACCTGTGGTCCTGCTCCAGCCGCTGGTGCAGAGCCCCTCACTCACCTCACTCGTGCCAGCCCCCCTCATTAGCTGGCTTTTGGGGGACACACAGTTCCCACTCCAGTGGCTGGATGTTAAAGACACCTACTTGCTCCAGCAGCTGGCACCACAGGCCAGGGGTGCTCACACCCCTGGTCTGACTCCAGAAAATTGGTATGGCACCAATTTTCACTCCCACCCGTACTGGTCTTACCGGTAGCTGGCACATAGGCCTTGCAGCACACACACACACACACACACACATGGGGCAGAGAGTGAGATTATGCAGAGACACAGTTAAGAAATGATTTATTGAGAAGATACAAGAGGGTACGACAGACTGCAGCGGTCAGGCACAGGGCTCAGCCAGACAAGTGTACAGACTCGCCCGATTTTACTCGGGACCAGTCCCTTTTGTACCTTTTCCTGCCTACTCCCCCTTTGTTCCTTCCTGCTCCCCCTTCCCCCTGCAGGTCCTCCATGGGTTTGTACAGCTTTATGACTCCCGAACCGCTCCCAGTCCAGGGTCTCCCCTGGTTTACAAGCTTACCAGTAGCAAAGTCGATGTTGATCTTCCTGGAAGTAGCATCTGTGATTTCTCTATAGCCCATCAATTAGTGTGAGTGGTGAGGCTTGTTTCTTGTTTTTGTCTCCACGTTTGCTTTGTCAGGTCTTCGTCTTGGTATATTTTGGTTTCTGGCTGCCCCCTTTTCCCTTGGTTTCCCAAATGACAAGATCCCCAGTCAGATAACTTTGCTGGAATAAACATTCACAGACTCTCACATGCCCTCATCAATTAGTGTGACTGACCAGGTTTAGTTCTCATCACCACCTCTCTTATCCTTTGTTGGTCAGGTGTGTGTCCCTGGACATTCTTGTTTATTACTTCCTTCTTTTCTTCTGTCCTGGTTTAACCCCAGTAGGCAGCTCAGCCCCACACGGCCACTCGCTTTCTCCCCTCACAGTGGGATGCCAGAGAGAATCAGAAGGGTAACAGTGAGAAAACTTGTGGGTTGAGATAAAGACAGTTTAATAAGTAAAGCAAAAGTTGCACACACAAACAAAGCAAAACAAGGAATCCATTCACTCCTTCCCATGGGCAGGCAGGTGTTCAGCCATCTCCAGGAAAGCAGGGCTCCAGCACATGTAACGGTTACTTGGGAAGACAAACACTGTAACTCCGAATGTCCCCCCTTCCTTCTTCTTCCCCCAGCTTTATATGCTGAGCATGCTGTCATATGGTATGGAATATCCCTTTGGTCAGCTGGGGTCAGCTGTCCCAGACATGTCCCCTCCCAACTCCTTGTGCACCCCCAGCCTACTCGCTGGTGGGGTGGGGTGAGAAGCAGAGAAGGCCTTACTGCTGTGCAAGCACTGCTAGCAGTAACTAAAACTTCAGTGTATTATCAACACTGTTTTCATCACAAATCCAAAACATAGCCCCATACAAGCTACTGTAAAGAAAATTAACTCGATCCCAGCCAAAACCAGTGCATCTTATTACCCCTTGTTGCATTGTAAAAGGTCCTTGTCCAAATACCCTTAAAGGAAGAGAGGTTCTCCTTCCACATACCCTTACATAATGCCTTTCAAAGATTTACATCAAAAAGTCAAATGAGAGGCTAATTCAATATCTAGGGAACTTCCCTGGAACATGATAAACTATTCTTGAAAACATTTTAAACAAAGTGCAAGAGAGAAGAGATTCATCCCAGAATAAACAACTAATCGCAACACTTGCCGGATGCATAGGAAATTGTTTGCTTTGAGCTGAGCACAGCAAGGAACCTGGATTATCATTTTGGAGTATCAATACTCCAGGTGAATGCCCTGAAGCTTGAAGTGTTGGCACCTCTGTGCTAAGAGCTTTCTACCTTTCTTTTGTTTGGTTTCTTCATTTTGTATTTCTTTTCCCCCTCTGAAAGGTTTACTTTTTCCACTCCACACCATGGAAAGATTCCAATTCAATGAGCTGACACACCCCAACAGAAAATTCACCTGTTTTTTTACAAAAGGCCTGAAGTAGTTATTTTCTAGAAGAAAGTGATTCTTTATTCAGCTTAAATTCACTGATACTGTCATGCAATAATGAATTATGTGTATTTGCAAGGGCACTGCTATATTTCTAGTTTTGAATTGTGGAAGAAGGAATTGAAACATTAACGCTATAAATTATTGTATTTTTGTACATGATGGAAATTTTTTAGCTATTAAAATTTGCTATCTGCAAATGGTATTAGAGCTACAGTCAAATCACTAATTTCCTAATAGCTATTATTTACCTTCCCCAAAACTCTCCTCTTTAGTGGTATGAAGAGGTTCTGGCACTGTGAGGACAGTTTATTTCTCTGTGGGCTCACTGTGACAGCAGGAATTTAAGAACTATCTTATGGAGTAGTTCCACCTAGCTGTGATGACACTTTTTACCATCAGCTCTCCAGTGCATGTGAAGGAATTGACTATCCCATTTCTCTTTAAGATCCAAGCATTATTGACATATTATTTAAAATTCTCCATCTCTCTAGATTATCAGTATTTCTCTTGTCTTTTATGTAGCTCAGCATCACAGGAGCTGCTTTTCCCCATCCTTCTAAACTGATAATTTCAAAAGAAAATTAGAAGTATGAAAGTATGCAAGTGCCTTCTCAATAAAACTTGCTAAAGATGGAAAACAGAAAAGCAGTGAATGAACACAGGATAAATAAAATTCCTTGGGGGAAAAAAGGCAGAAGCAGCAGGTGCAACTTTAGATGATTGAGGAAAGGTAGGAAAGGGTCAGAAAAGGAAGGATTAAATGTCCAAAGGACAAGTAGTACTAAATATAGTAGAATTGTATTTGTATATTTTCAGTGCCTGGGGACAAGAGAAAAACAGAAGCTGAAAAATAAACTGACCAAACAAAATAACAAATAACAAACAACCCCCATCTTCAGAGCTAGCTTGAACTGACAGGAACTGGATTCCTGACTCTGTAAATAAGACAGTCAGATTTTGAGAAAGAACAGAAAGAAAGAAAAACCACAAAACCCTCAGATTAAGCATTTTTTTAAGGACCCAAAATTAAAGATACTAAGGAAAAGGACTTGTAGTTCAGTTACTTCAGAAGGAGGGAAACAAATCTGATAAGGTAAATGAAGACTATAGATTTCAACTGTTGAGGCCAAAGCTCAGAGAGTGAAAAAAAAGTTATTCCTTTTGTACTATTATATTTTGTACTGTAAATTAAATCTTAGTGTTAATAATGCAGAACATTGGCCAAAACTTCCAGTCAATAAATATTTGATGTGTGTTCCTTTTATTTTATTTCAAATTAGAAATTTTATCAAAGATTTAGTATAACAAACATAAAGTAGGAAAAAGGGCTGAGTCGTGTTACAAGCAGCCTCTATAGTCATGACAAACAGAAACGTACACAAACATTTCTGTGCAATTCCAGAAATCCACCCAAAATCCAGTTATCACTAAAAGTAATTATATATAACTACTTTAACATGTATAGTGTGAACTCTCCACAAACCTTCTCATGACTCTAAACACTGATAAATAGCCAATGCCTTTAGTACTGAATTTTTCTAGTCATAATTAAAAGGAAAAGCAAATGCCAAGTTGTGTAAAGCTACAGATTACTGATAAAACAGGAAGTCCCTGAGTATATACCTCACCACCAGAGACAAAAATAACCTACTTACGAATGACTGTTCTCAATCAATAACAATTGAATGTTTCAGCATCCTCTGAGTCTCAGCCCTTTCCATTGTTTGCTACACGTACTACTATTTATTCTTTAGTTTCTTAATATAAGTAAAAAATTCTTACTGTTATTTGTAGAACAGAAAAAAAGCCCCAAAACTCAACGGATAGTCATCTCATGTTTTATCCAGATCTGTTGTATACTGGGTTTGAAAGGAAAAGTGTTCCTATTGCAAAGTCTTTTTTTTCCTTCTTTTTCAGAGATGAACATTTATGATTTTATATGCAATAATACTCAGTTTGATTTTCTACTGCAGTCTAATGACACTTAATGCACTAAATTATAGTCCTACATTTGCACTGCCATGTCATGCTAAAAATTACCCTTGCATTATAATGCCTCAGAGTTACCATACATAAAGGCTAAAAACCACATTTCTATGCCCAAGCTATACAGGACTACGGAGGAAAAATGGGAATAAATGTAGGGAAGTGTTGCTTCAGCACAATACTTCCCCATACACGCAGAAAAATTCCTCTGGACCTGAAGACGATGGGTGAGGCAAAATATATGACAACACTCCACTGAGCCATTTACTATCCCTACTAAAGCTTGTGAGCAATAATCTGTGCTTATTCCTTCAATGCAACAAGAAGTACAGGGACGCTGACAGCTGGGAACAGCAGCAAAACATAAATCCTGCCGGAGCCACCTTGCAAGGTTTCCATGGACTGATAGGGACCAACAGCCTGGTCAAGAAGAAGCTGTAGTCACATGCCTGATGAAAAATAAAAT
This sequence comes from Ciconia boyciana, assembly GCF_034638445.1. Taxonomy (NCBI): domain Eukaryota; kingdom Metazoa; phylum Chordata; class Aves; order Ciconiiformes; family Ciconiidae; genus Ciconia; species Ciconia boyciana. Next base: position 49,048,996 of record NC_132936.1, read on the forward strand.
GAAAATTTCAGCCCTCTTAGCAGCAGAAACCTCCTTCTTTATATGAGACTGAACCAAACACATTCACAGTAGTAGGCACGTATTTTCCACCTAGTCCTAGTCTAGTCCTAGTCCTAGTCCTAGTCCTAGTCCTAGTCCTAGTCCTATCCCATCCCAATCATTTATAATCACTGCCTGGAAGTCTTAAATAATTCTTGTAGCAAGGACAAGCATTCAAGACCTCCCTGTCCCTGAGTGACACCACAAAATCATTACCATTGACTTGTTCTTCTCTTCTTTTGATACTAAACCCTCTTCTTCTGATTTAGCCCAGAAATCAAAGAAATTTAAAAGATTGATTGTCTACTGTGAAGTTCTGGAGCAGCATGGATAGAGCTATCTACTCGCTGCTCTGCCCTGTAAAAACATGTTCCTGAGAGCATAAAAGATTTAGCATTTCCTAATGAATAAACTTGAACATCTTCCTAATCATCCAATGGGGTTTGATTTCCTTTCTGAAATGCCTGCTACTCCTTACACAGCCTACGGACAGTATGGGCAGTGAATGCTAACTTTTCATTGGACCAAAAACATCAAAGGTTAAGACATTGCAAACTTGATATCAGTGAGAGCTTGTTTACATTTCCAAGACGTTGTTACCTTAGCTCCAAATTCTGCAAAGTCTTAGCCACACACGGAGTGAAATACATTTTTAAGTGCACATATTCAGACTTAAAAAGGAAACTCCTTTTTTAACATACATGAAACTTGTATATGGTATGATAAAGCCTTTCACTCTGAAAGATGCTTTTTATCTGAAGTAGCGTTGGAAAAGAAGTTCATCTTTATACCACATGAAGGAAAATCCATTGTTTATTTTCAAACAATAAAAGGGACCGTTTAGGTTGGAGAACTACATAGCCTAGATGATTGGTAATGAGGTTTAACTTGGCTACTTTTTTGGTCTGAATTACATAATCAACATAAAGTGATTATTTATAAAGTGAACTACATTCACATCTGTAGTTTAATCCAGTGAAATAGATTGTGAACGTGTTAAAGGGAGACAGGAGATAAGCCTGAAATTACTCCATACCTTATAGGCAATGTTCACCCAGAGCTACCTCCTAAGTCATTAAGAGACTATACCAAGGTAGGAGAACCTATTAACCCAAATAAAAATTTAATCCTTTTCTGTCTCTTTACACAATTAGTAATCAGGGCTCTGCATAAAAACCAGGATAGGTGAGGAGAACGTGCCCATCTGCTCAGAGGCAAGAGACTTGGAAGACCTACAAAAAGCACTAGGTGCTTCCAGAGTAACAAAAATCCTTGGCTGAGATACATGTTCTACTACTGACTCACAAGTATGGCTGAATTCCAGAAAATAATCTTTTTAACCTTACAAACCTGTACATATGTGTTTGGATCCAGGTGGCCACAGCACCTGCTCACTCAGCTACTCAGGAATAATTTTCTCCATCCTTGGTATATGTACAGCATTTTTACTGTGGCCCACAGTAACAGATACATCTGAGAAATTTAAATCACAGGAACATGAACACTTCTTTCCAGCCTCTTCCCCACAAATCAGTGCAAAGTTAGTAATTACTAAAAATAATAACCCTTCATCTTGTAATTACTGTGTTCAGTTTACTTCTAGGAAGTTCTGTATGTTGCATAGTTTAAGTTAAATCATAAGAAAACTAAGATACAAGTGGCAAATTCTGCATTTATGCACTTCATAATTTTAAGCTTTAATGTTTTTGTATGATTTACTGAAGAATTTTTATGAGTCATATCTGTAATGTCATTGGCTATGCAATATTTAATCAATGAAATATTTACAAGTTAAAGTCAAGTGTAAATTTCATGTTACAAACCCCACATTTGTGATAAAATTTATTGTTCATGTAGCACAGAACTTAAGGTGTTTTTTAAGCAAAGAAATTACTGAAGCTAGCGTTTAGATGTTTGAGCAAGAAGCTATTTGTCTTAATTTAAAGTGTTCTGATTTTTTTTCCCATTTGGGCACGATTATTTTAATTTAATTTTTGTTAGAAGATCATCAGCTTTGAAAAATATCATTTTTAGTGATGGTAACTGACAACCTACCATATGTGCTCCAAATACCAGTTATATAGCCATTTTTTTGTGTATTTAAAGCAGTAAAAATGCAATCATGATAGAGAGTTGTTTGTCATTGTTGTGGGTATACTCAGCATGCAGCTGTGGAACATACTGATGTTGATTTATCAGGTAGCACAAGTGCTGCTGTAAGCACCTATTTCTGAGGGCCATGGGATTAGTTAAAGAAGCTGGGTTAGCATGAGATTCCAAAGCGGGCTCACACAAAACTTGAATACGCCTCTATCAGTAAGAAGCAAAACTGATTTTCTAGGAGATGAGTTAAAAGGTAATGGCTTTTTGATACAAGCTTAGGTTTAGCAAACCCAGAGACTTTGAATTTGGTTGTCAACTGCTGTATGATCCTGGGATAGGAATACCTACCTGAAGCTTCTCTCACATTGATTGTCAGTTTTAGTTATTTATGTAGCCTTCTGGACTTAAACACTCTGTCACGTAATGCAACGGGACTCTAACTCAGTTGAGACCTCTAGCAGTTAATAGCACTCAGCAGCTTCTCTTTCAGATAACACTAACCGAACTCAAAATAGGAATCCCTGATATTGTGTTTTCATATCACTTAGCTGGTAACAAGAAAAATTGTTTTTACCAACCTGGATGAAATGCTTTCAGTCCAGATTTTCCATGTTACAGTCTTAAATCATGACTAACAAATATTGAGAAAAAAGTTATGGAAAATCAAATTATGAAGAAATAAAAATATGGTAAATTAAAAACTAATGCAAATGGCAAATATTATTGGTGAAAAATGGCTAATTTCTGCCTCCTGATGAAGATGCATATGGATTTTTTTTACCCTAATCTGTCAAAGATTCATCCCCCTTGGTTAATGCTGTTCTTCTCCAGATATTTATAGCAAAGTCTAACATATATCTGAACTAGAATGCCACATAGATACAGTCAGCAGCAGCCTATGGGGGTCTGAAATACCAGCACCAACTTTCTATAAATTACTTAGAATTGTTTTCTCTATGTTTTTTGATTTAGATTCCGTTCCTAGATTTCACATGCTTCCAAAAGGCAAGTCCTATATGCGTATTTTATATATTATGTTATATAAAGTTATATTATACTACATATAAATATTATACAGATCTGTACAACTATTATCTAGATATATATCTGTGTGTCTAATACATATATATACACTGCGTGGTGAAATCATTCCAGTACATGGAAACACATGGAAAGGTCTGCCCACCAAACAAGACTCCAGAGTCCCTTACAATTAAACCAAATCCAGAAGCTTCTAAGGAAGATTTTTTTAAAGTACATAAATAAACTGTCATATTTGCAGACAAAAGTCTTAGTAACCATACGCTGACCATATTAAGGCAACAGCTGTGATTGTAAATAATAAAACTTATAATTTTCTCATGTTTAAAAAAAAAATGCTGAAATACTTACTGACACTCATGCCTTGTATACGTATCTCATCATATATAAACACGTAAAATTCCCCCACAGAGTAGAAATTTTATTCTTAACTACTATTTCATCACAAAGTCCTCTCCGGTTGATGAAAAGGGAGAAGGACTTCCAGACAATGACTCACCCATTTAATCCATTCAGTAACCATGGATGACATCTAGACAATTAGTTCAGCGTAGAGTTCTTACAGTTCAGATCGTTATATTGGAAGGACTTGATCTCATTCCAAATACCTCATCCAAACAATGCACTTTTATTTGTGGCTAGTAATTAGGAAAGGTTTAATCTTACCTTAGAGTTAGGCTTATTAAGAAATCTATCTGTTCATGGGGACTTTGGAGAATATGCTTATTGCAGGAAAGAAACTGAAATATTTCAAAAGGATTTAATACAGGATACATCTAGAAAACTATAACTACACTCAATTTCTTTCTGAACTGGAATGTGTCTGGGGCAAAGTGAAGCAGATCTAAGAATAAAATTCATACTAGAATACTAGAAACTCCAAGACCCAAAATGATGTGTTTTAATAGCTCATCAAAACTCTACAGTTGCTTTTCCTTTTTGTTCCATCTCTTAAGTTGTATTTACCTAATAGTGATAAGCTTGACAGAAAAAAAGAACCTCTTTTTATCCACAGACCAGTTGCAGTATGAGCCACATAAGTAGTTGTGTTCACAGTGTCCTGCTACTGGCCTCAAAAGCTCAGGAGGCTGTTTCTAGAGGTGAGAGAAGAATTTGGCCATTTTCTATTTCTTTTCAACCCTTTCCATCCCTGCTGAAACTGCCAATTAGTTCCAGCTCCAGTGGCATTTGAGTTCAAAAAGAACATGAGGAAAACAATATATTTCATTAACAAATTCTTGTCATGCTACAAAACAATTAACTGGGAGAGGAATAAAAATAAACAGTAACTATTATTAGTTTGGTTAAACTTTGACATCATCTGATCTTCTGGACTCTTACTTATACTGTACAAAATCACATTAGAGATAGCTAAAGTTCTTATGTTTGATTTTTGAAATAAAAGCCTTTTTGAATTTTGCTTTCATTGTATTTTTAGCATGGTACTTTTTCTCTGACATTCAGTCAGAAATATTACATCCAGACTAAGTTCAAACTTGGAATCACAGCCTGAGAATGATGTGGACATTCACATCAGCAGGTACTAAAGATCAGTAAGGGTACATATGTGGAGAAAAATTGCTGGTGACGAGTATATGTTGTTCCTACACATCTGTGAAGGGTTGACCCTGGCCAGCTACTAAGCACCCACCAGACGTTCACTCACTCCAGCCTCCCAATGGGAGCAAGAAAAACTCCTGGGTCAAAATAAAGACAGCTAAATAAGTGAAGGAAAAATAAGGAAAAGAAAAAAAAAGTGATGCACAGACAATCACTCATCATATCTCACCAGTAGACTGATGCCCAGCCAGTCTTGGAGCACCAGCTATCTTGGAAAGACTCCTCCCCCCAGTGTTATTGCTGAGCATGGTGTTACATGGTATGGAATACCTCCTTGGGGAGTTGGGGTCAGCTGTCCTGCCTGTGATCTCTCCCAACATCTTGCCCAGCCTACTTGCTGGGGGGGACAGAGTGAGAAACAGAGAAAGCCTTGACGCTGTGCAAGCGCTGTTCAGCAATAGCTAAAACATTGGTGTGTTATCAACACTGTTTTGGTCACAAATATAAAACATAGCACTATAAGGGCTGCTTTGGAGAAGATTAACTCCATCGCAGCCACACCAAGTATAACATTTCTTAAGATTTCTCCCAACATTCCCTAATTTATTTTAGTCCATAAGTTTTCTGTCTGTAACTCTTTAATTACTTTCAGTCCGGTGAATCCTGTGAATTAGATCTGTGAGGTTCACCCACACACACGATCACACAGAGAAGTAGTTTGTTGCTAACGCTACTCATCATCTCTTGAGCCAGTCACTTTTCATCGAGAGCTTTTACTGAAGATTATATGGTAGGATAGAAGTAGAAAATAAGCTAACAAATACAAGTCTCTTCTGGGTGAATTTTCCCATATATAACAGCAACATCATGTGTAAATTAAAGATTACTAATCTACACTCAAGTTTATACTTATATATATGTATATATTTAGAAATGTATATATATCATATATGATATATTAGTGTGTGTATGAATATATATATGCATATATGTATTAACATCACAGAACTGTAGAATCAGAGAATGGTTGAGGTTGGAAAGGAGATTGTCTAGTCCGTCATTGTTTCTCAAAGCAGGATCAACTAGAGCAGATTATTTACAGATGTGTCCAGTCAGGTTTTAAATATCTCCAAGGATAGAGACTCCACCACCTCTCTGGGCAACCTGTGCCAGTGTTGGGCAACCTGTGCCACAGGGAAAAAAAAAAAAAAAGTTTAAGAGGAATTTCCATTATTCCAGTTTGTGCCCACTACAGCTTGTCCTTTCATTGGATATCTTTGAGAAAAGTCTGGTTCTGTCTTCTTTACTCCCTCCCATCAGATATTTATACACATTGATCAGATCCCCAGCTCTCTCAGGCCCTCTCCATATTACAAATTCTCTAATTCCAAGGTATGCAATATGCGCAACTGTCTTCATTTAACCCAAGACCATCTCTTTTCTGTATGTTTGCATCACGATGTATGTACACTGAATTACTGAGACCTCAGTCTGATAGGTAGGTGAACCAGCCAGAGCTCATCATTGCTGCCTTCTGGCCTGTGTGTCAGGATTTCACCCTGTAGGAAACCAAGAAAGAAGGGTGGGGAAGATGCGTCATGTGGACATGGAGGTGGGACACAGCCAGAGCCCAGAACCAAGAGGCACTCTCAGATCCTGCAGTTTAGTAACACCCTGCAAAATCAAACTGATTTACCATGTGACATACAGAATAGCATAATTGCCTAGCAGTGTTTCACAGTAGTTTTATGCAAGTCCTCCCAGATTCTTTCCTAGTCCTACAGGTTTAATTCAAACAATGTGTCCTTTTCTTAGCTTGTCAAGCTCTTACAACCTATGCACTGTCCAACAACTTTAACGTCTTGTAAACCAGAGGGTTTTCTGCTCCCACTTTTCACTTCTTATGGTTTGTTGTTGTCTGTAAGGAAGGACTCATTATATCAAACCTTTTACAGGGAAGATTTTTAACACAGGGTTGTTTGGTTTTTTTTTTTAATTTCTGTTATTAATAAGAGGTAAATTGCATTGGTTTACAGAAGCATCAAATATAAACACTTTCTAGCTCCTCTACTCTTGGGTATACTTGTGCTTTTAGACTTCAAAGCAAACTTTTAATTACAGGAAAGGAAATGAAAACATGCAGCATTTTGATTTATAGCAACTGCATGGTATTTCTGAAGTTTGAGAAAGTTATTACCCTAGGGAGTTTCAAACACTTCACTGACAGTTCTTATTTTCTAAGAAAAGTAATAATAAATATTGGCACTAACTAGATTTAAAAAACACTTTATTCTCTCTTCTTTCTCTCAGATGGGCTGAGCAGAGCTTTGGTCCAGATAAGAAACTGGGTCTCAGCTCAGTTCAGGATCTTATTATAGCTACAGGGTAAGATTTACACCCTCTGGTGCACAGGGAGAAGTAAGAATGAGAGGGAGTGGAGGCAGTCTGCCCATGAAAAACCAACTGCGCTCACTGCTGCATCAGTCTGGTCCCACACCTTCACACAGAGGCAGATACATGCTAGAGCTGCAGTTTTGTCAGGGGAGGTGCGGTGAGAAACACCAAAGTGTTCCTGTCTGCCTTTAGATCTCTATTCAGCCTTTCAGCTGACAGTGGTAGTATTTGTTCTAAAGAGCCAGGCATTATTTGATTGACCCTCCTTTCCCCCAGTGCTGTTGTACGTGGAATAGTTACTCTTCTGGGTATATACTATAACATTTTCAGCTACTACTGTCATCTTAATATGGTTTTATAAAACAATTTGGTTAGAACCATGTCTACTAATAAAATATATCTATGAAGAATCAATACCTGTTCCTCTGAGTTCGCTCTCTTTCTGTGAGTTTTAATTTCCCCTGTGTGTAAGTACGTATATGTCTAGAGCTGCTGGAACTGTTCTGGCCTGCAGGACTCAAAGTTAAGCAGCGTTACTAAGTGTTGACTGGGTCTGGATTAAATGTGCACTTAAATACTGGCCAAAATGTGTATAAATTTGCTTGGAGTTCAAACTTGTCTTCTGCTGGTGCAATGATGTCTTTCTCACAGCTTCTGGCAATTTTTATGTCCACTTCTCTACTGGAAAAAAAAAAAATCTTACAACTATAAAAACATATTTACAACAAAGCAGATTCATATATTTAAAATATTTTTATTGAGGTAAAGGTTAATAGAAGGACCACTAGGATTTAGGAAAAAAAAAAGTTGTCTTTAATTCCCTGTTCTTACACAAATATTTTCTGTGCCATTAATGAAATCATTTAGCTTTTGTGTGCCTCACTTCACCCTTCATGATATGGAGATAACAGCATGGCCATATCCTCCTAAGGACAAACTGTGTGTTGGGAGAATATACACATTAAATTATTATAGTAATTATGATAATTAAGTATTAAGATAATTAAGCTATAACCTAAGGCAGAGAAAATACAAATCTTGATAAGGTTTGTGGTTTATAACCTATTTCAGTCAAAATACTGCATTCTTGAACACTGAAGTTATACCTAAGCACTTTACTGAGAAATTTTACAAAAAGGGAGAAAATATATTTTTAAGAGTTTTGTACCCCAGAAGAAAGAGACAAAAAATAAATTACCATTTTATTGGTAGTGAGGACTCTGTTGAAGCAATGGGAAGGATTAATATGAAACAACTCAAAGTAGTTGCCTGCTTATACTTTCTTTATCTTCTTCACACCTGTGTAAACTTTGGAATACAGCCACTCCAGGAAATATATGGAAAAAATAAATCCTGACTACAGATTTTTTCCGCACCTCTTTATTCATGCCTTTGCATTATTTTTTTTAAAAAATTATGTTTCTTTCTCCAAATATCAGGACAACTTTAACTTTTTTAATATACTTGAGATCAGAGCATTTTCTTGGGTTGGAATCACCTCAGGAGATAACTCTTTGCATCCAGATCCCACTAGGTAGCTGCCTGCAAAATAGTCACTTGGGAAACCACTCTGAAACTGAGGTGTATGGAGCGCTAGTGGTATGTGAGTAACTTCAAAGAGAAGCATGGTCTACCATGGACCTGGGAGCAGATATTGACTATGAGAACATAAGAGTGGTCACACTGGATTAGTCCAAAAATCAATCTAGCCCCATATCTTGTCTCCCACAGTAGCCAAAGCAGACAATTAGTGAGAAATATCAGAACAGGACACATGTACATAATACCTCCAGAATGCGAGAACAAGGATTCTTGACACTTCTGCCTGGCCAGAATATACATACATATGAACATACGCATATAGATGTATATAAAATACAACAAATATATAAAATATATAAATTATATAGGTATAGGTGTGGATATTTTTTATGAGCTTTCACATAGTAGCTGAACATGATTAACAAGTTAGGTTTTTCTTTTTAAAGAAACCTTCCACAGCTGCACTGCTGAGAGGGTTGGTTTTATCTGTAAGTTCTGTCTTGTCTCCTTAATTTCTGTAAGCCAGAGGGAATTTGGCTGGAGTTGACCAGCCAGGCACATGTGGAAAAGTTTCAGCTAAACAGAGGGATGCCCAGGAATTTTATCATTTTTTAAGACTAGGTAGTCACTTAGTAAATTTAAGTGATTTTTAATCTCAGTTCCAAAGTGGTTTACATTCTTTTATTTTGTACTAATCTTCTCCAGTAAAAACTTATGTCTTTTTGAGACTTTTAATATTAAGGTGGTCTGTTAAATACAGATAAGTTCTGGAAAAGAATCTGAAGTCCTGCACTCTTCTGCGCTCAGCCCACCTGGCACAGAGTTCCAGCCTCTCTCTGAAGTGTCTCTTCTTTCAAATTAATTGAATCTGCTTGTTTAATAATATCTCAGAATAATCTAACTCCCTTAGTACCACACATCTCACACATCTGCTGCCTTCCAGGGCACAAAGCAACTCTTTCTGAACCTGTCAACTGAAAGTGAAGGAGGGGGTGAGAGAGGAAAAAAAAGTTTCCTTACCTGAAGAAATGGCTGATAAGCTTTGTGGCTTCAATTATTTGGTTTATGGATTGAGGGAGGGAGTTGTTGGTGGTGGTTTGTTTGTTTTCATTCAGCACAGGAATCAAAAAACGTACATGATAAAAATATACTTCATTTCTCCTTCTAACAGCATGCATTTGGTGCTTTGGAAATATACAACAGAAAGAGCAAGGAAATCTTCATTTTTATTTCTTCAAATAGAGTTTGAATTTATTAAGTTATTTCTTTTGCAATACACTATACTTCATAAGTTCCAGAAACACTCTGTTTTTAATATTTCCACACAATATTTAGGAAAATCATTATAAATATCTTGTTTTTCAAGCTTCAGTTTAACTATCCAGGCTACATATTTTGTTTATTTGAATCTTCAACTAAAAAATGCCATCATTTATTTTCTAATATTAATTCACTGAACTTAATAAAAATTGGGGAGAGTTCAAATGTTTTATTTTTGTATCTAATCATCTCAGTACCCTGCAAAATTGTAACTAAACCACATCATAAAATATTATTTATAACATTTGAATTTGTATATCTACATGTTCTTATCGTTCCATTGTTCCCTTTGTGTCTCAAAGCACTTTCCGATTATTGTAAATTCATACATTTTCTCATTTCATTCATTTGAATATTTCCACTCCTAGCATACTATCATCTTCTAGAGCGAGTAAATATAGCATTTTACTTGTTCAATATACTGTACAGATTTTAATAAACGATTACACACACTAATCCAAGAGAGTTGGCTGAATAATTCATAATTAATCTTTCCTATTCTTCAGTTTACATGAATAATTACTAGGCTGTAGACTGTTCACAAATAGTTTATTCTGAATATTCACTATTTAAAATCCCAAATCTGTGATGGTTTATTGATGTGTAGGTTTTATGCAGGACGTGGAATATCACATTTTGCTTCCCTGAAGACTGAAATTCTTAACTTCAACACAAAATAACGAAAGAGTTAGTATGATATTCAATGACAGAATAGGAGAAGCTTTTATGGAAAATGGCCTATCAAGCAAACATGTATTTCAGGCACTGAAAGAACAGATTTGGCAGACAAAGAGCGCTATGTAAATGTAACATGTTTGATAAAACAGGTAGCATATAATGTGTACATGAAGTCGTAGTAAAATAAGTATTAAATGCTACTAGTAAAGTTGACATTAACTGTGTGATACTGGGTCCAATACTGGTCAACAAATTCATTAATGATCTGGATGATGGTGCAGCGTACCCTCAGCAAGTTTACAGATGACACAAAACAGGGAGGAGTGGCTAATATACCAGAAGGTCATGTTGCCATCCAGCGGGACCTTAACAGGCTGGAGAAATAGGCTGACAGGAAGGAACTTCATGAAGTTCAACAAGGAGAAGTGCAAAGTCCTTCACCTGAGGAAGAACAACCCCAGGCACCAGTAGATACTAGAGGCTGGTCAGCTGGAAGACAGTTTTTCAGAAAAGGACCTGGGAGTCCTGGTAGGCACCAAGTTGAATGTGAGCCACACATCTGCCCTTGTGGCAAAAAAGGCTAGTGGTATCCTCAGCTGCATTAGGAGGTGTGTTGCCAGCAGGACAAGGAAGGTGATCCTTCTCCTCCATTCAGCAGGGGCCACACCTAGAGTACTTTGTCCAGTTTGGGGGTCCTCAACTGCACAGCTGAGGAAGGGAAAAATTGAACATAATGCTTCTGAAAAGATCTAAGAACTGCTAAAAACAACACTCAATAATAGTATCCATTATAGCTGTGATAGAAAATAGCTGTTCTTTGATTGAAAAAAAAAACTTACAGTGTGTGAGAATAGAAAATAATTTTATTTGCGCTTTTACCATGTGGAAACTGATTTTTTAATTTAGAATGACGTCTGTGTGTATACACTTAAATATGGCTATCGGCAAATTGAAGAACAAATATACAAAACAAGAAAAACAGGACTGAAAAATCAGAAGACTAAATGCAGCTGAGAAGCTCCAAGAGATCTATTTCTTTAGCTTAGCAAAGAAAGCGCTCATAGCTTGTTTACATTAGCTAAAAGTATCAAAGAAACACAAATTTAAAAGAAATGAAAACATTATCCTTGACAGTGGGCAGTATGGAATATTCTGACATTTTTTTTCTTTTTTTTTTCCAAATACATGTTTCTTTGTGGAAACTCTGAACTTTCTACATGACATGAAGTGTTCTTCAGTTCCTGAATGGCATTTCTACCATAGGCAACATGGATTGCTGCACATACAGGTCATCCTTGGTGATATAAGAATTTCAGTTTCTAGCCTGGCTGTGAGAAAAAACTTGAATCATGAGAGCCCTTACAGCTGGACTGTTGTCCAAACAGGAACTGGAGTCTTTCACACTTTGATTATATCTATATTTTTAGACATTTTGGAAGATCTTAATTTCATTCTATAATGGCTTCAAAACAAATTTCAAAGTTTCTGGATTTTTGCAAAATTGCATTTGTTTTATTCTTTCTAACTCACCTTAAGAGTTTACTATTGAAATAATTACCAGAAGAAATAGAAAATCTGTTTTATTTTGCGTTGTAAAAATGTAAAAAAACCCAATACTGCTCCTTGGGGTGAGAAGAATTTTGCCAGGCACAAATTATTGCTCTTCATACCAGGACAAATGAATGACATAAATACTTAAATCTGAGTCACACAGGAGACTTGTTTCATGATCATATGTTATCTTCTGTCTTTTTAGTCTATGGTTATTTAAAAAAAAGATGTTCTTATACTGAAAAGTTTTTCCCAAAGCAGTGAGAAATTTGGGGAAACTGAATGAATTGTTTCCCTATTTTGGAATGTTCTGTTTTGGAAAGGTTTGTAACAAAAGCCACCCCATCCCTGAAACAAAACCAACAAGAGAAGAGTTGCAACCCTATAGCACAGGCTCTGACTGTTTCTTTACCCAATAACCTAGTGACTAGGCCATTCATCCAAAGTCCGTGACAGAATTCCTTTGCTTTTATTCAGGGATCTCAGCCAAGATATCCAGTGAGAATACTCTACTATCCTATAGTATGCTTTGAGAAAGGATGCTGTCAGTCTCTCCTAGGGTCTCTGCTCTACCTTTACTAAATATGCAATAGTCCTTGTAGTAAGGTTTGGAAGCTAGGTATAGATCTAGACAGCTGAACTACAGACCTAAGCTTTTGCTTGATGTTTTAAAGAACACTTAAATATTTAATGTAGAGAAGAACAGTATCAACAGCAGAGACTAAGGTTCGTCTTAAAATGCGTGCTGTTGGGAATGCACTTGGGCTATGGCAGAAAAACTGAAATCTTCTCTCTATTTCTTACTGTGAGAGAAAAAAAATCAGATTAAAACTATAAAGATGGATTCTACATCTTGCTTGAGTTTTCTGACTGCTGCCATACTGTACAATGTAAGAAATACTTCCACTATCCATTGTAGTTTCTAAATTCACTCTTTCATTACCTTTACTTTTATTAAATAGCTATTGGAACATTTCAGAAATTCAAAAATATATTTAAATAATTGTATTTTAATATCCACAAGTGTTTTCCATTACACACACACACACTTAGCTGCCAAAAGACAAACAAAAAGTAATTCGGATATGATGGAACCTGAGTTTATCCTTGGTTCAGTCCACAAAGCAAACAGTCAAATATTGGCATGATTCTGATCAGGATAACCTATTACAAAATTAGGACACGTTGGAAGGAACTGATATTTCCCTTTTTTTTAATAAATACTCAAAATAAAATTATTTTTATGGTACTTGACTTTCTTCCATATATTTTCTTATATTTTCAGTTTAATCACAAATGCTTACCAGTTTAGTTTATATATCACTGCTTGTAAGTTGGTCAGAAAAACTTTGCACGCTACTGGACTTGTTAAAACCAGTTCATCTTTATTATAGTGCTGTCAACATATATTTACGTTCATGTGAGTACCCTCTGTTTGTGTACATTATATTTATCACAGGGAGACAAATAGGCTCACTCTGTGTGTGATGCTAATTACTAGGTTGCCAGCATAGCAGCACTAAATTATGTTTTACTAAGACAGATCCAAAGAGACTGTAAGCTTGCCGTTCACACTCCATGAAAAAGACTCATCTGTACTAAAAAGTCCAGAAACAAATGTTTCCCATAACAGTGACATACAAATTTTACCATCATACCAGAATTTTTTTTCCTGCTGTCGCCGAACACCTTCTGATTTTGTAGTTAACTGGAAAATGGCCCATGCCCTGTGAAACCTTAGGCAGTGGGTGATAGAATATCGGCACCGTATGAATAGTGTACCTACAGTGACAGACTATAAACTGCCTGGTGCCTGTAGTATCTCTCATGCTGTTTTTTCTGCTACATGTTAACTCTGTTAGGTTTATATTTAAGTTGAAAATCATCTAATATCTGTAATCAGTGAGGCTCCTAGAGGGACATCTAGCAATTCATTTTAGCAGCCTTTGGTGTAGCAGCAGTATTGCTGGATGTCTTTTGATAGCCTACTGTATTATGATGACAAGCAACTTAGCAATATGTTTTTGTAACAAGGAGACAGCAGTTTGCTTTTGCATTTCAACCCCTCCAAATTTTTAATCGTGAGCCCCCTGCCGGTAAATGAGTTAAACTGATTATAGTGAGTACTTGAATAATAGCAAGAACTTCATAATTAGAAAGTCATGCTATTGATCTTATTATGAACTGTTTTCATTAGAAATGTCTAGAAATTACCATTCCCCTGAAAATACTTCACAAAAATAGAGACATGCTTAATTAATTCTAATGCAAGGACAAACTTAGTCATTTGTTTTAAAATCTGAAACAAACTCCAAATTGAGTCTTCAGCTTTGTTTTTTATTTATTTTAGTGATGCAGAACAAGAGCTGAGCATTAAAATAAACAAGAATTATCAAAAACAACTTTATGAAAATTGAGCTTCTACATATTATCATTCAAATAAATTAATCCACAGAGAGAAGTTATTTCTCTCCATATGAATATGAGAATTACAGCCAAAGTCTTCTGTGGCTTTTATCTTGTATGGCAGCTACAGGAAACCAAAATAATTAAAAAAAAAACCAACCAAAAAACGGTTTACTGACCCTTCCCTTCTCTTCCTTTTCGTCACAACTATAAAGCAGAACATAATGAAGAAGCCTAATTTTAGCTTTTACCATAAGAAGGTCATAGTATGACTCTTTTCTCTTCTATTTTCCTTTGCTTTTGTGGAGTGAAGCCCGATATGAGAGATATTAATACTACAAATACCCAGGTTTGAGTATGCAGTTGCATAGGGCACAACTTTCTAATGTCCATAATCTTTGCACAAACATGAATCTTTCAGCTTTTATTTTGAGACAGCTAAAGGAGAAAAGGTAGAAAAAGGTAGTAGCAAAAATCAATTATATGGACTTTCTAATTATAGATTTCAGGAGGACAGTGTCTCAGAATAACAAGCAATGAATTACTCAGCCCATTTCTTGATATATTGTATATTCTAATGCATAACTCACCAAATGTTATGAACTGCAGATGACTTCTGAAGAGGCTCTTGAGGATTCTCCTCAGCCCATGTAGGCACCCAGATCATAGACACCTGTGGCTGAGCTATTTTTACAAGCTCTTTTTACAGTCAGAGGAGTTAAACACATTGTTAGGATAATATTAATCTAATTTTAATGTACACTTAAGAAAGTCAGAAAAATTACCCATTCTTTCTGTGAACTATACAGGAAGTCAAATGCAGTTTGTAGACATTAACAGAGATAGTGACTCCTAGTGTTGCTTTCAGGCTGAGGTAAATTTTGGTAGCTTACAGGGTGTATGAGTGAAAACTGGCTAAGGCTGCAATGAGTCAGCAAAGAGCAGCAAAAGAGGCATTTGAATGCCCTGGTCAGGAAAAACACAGGCCCAGGTCATAAAGTCCCGCTGGGCCAGGCTGGGATGCCAGGGTGGCAGTTTCCAAGGAGGACGTGGCTTGGCAGCCCCAGAGGCTTACAGCAGGGATGCTGCTTGAGACCCTGAAGCTGTGGTAGGGCAAAGCCCAAGGCTTCCTGCAGGACGAGTCCCACTGCACACACCGTGTTGCAGCTGTGCAACACTGCCTGGACACCACCACCCTAAGAGGACCCTCTGGCATGGTCAGCTGAGCACCCACATGTGTCTGATTTTGTGTGGCACTGAGTGCATGTTTTCCCTTGAATTTGGCACATCTTTTCCGTGTGCTTCAGCTGGCTACTTTAAATAAAATTAAGTAAGTGGAGCGTAGCTTGTGTTTGACTGGTTACTTCTTTGGGTAACACCAGCATCACCCTGGAGTCTACACACTGACTGAAAAGCACTCAAAATAACCCCATGTGACTTTGGAGATACTGTCAGTTTCCAAAGGGCGGCAGGATGGAGGGAGAGAGAGAGAGAATAGATAGAAATAAATTAATGGAGAATTGGGAACTCTGTCCAAAGAACTTTACATTGCTGAGCATCTTCAAACTCAATCAATTCAATGCAAATGGAGGACTTCAAGCAACATACATACTCCTCCTCTTGAACCCACCTCCTGCTCTGGGACTGCAGGTATCTTTTACCACAGTCTTGCCCTTTTTCCTTTAGACATTGATACATATGTAAGGAAAAGTAGGCTACCATCTTATTAGGGATGTCTCTGGTCACTCCTGGTTCTTCCTCTGTGTCTTGTAGGTGGCAGTAATCCCTGGAGAATGTTTTGATTCCTCATTTGCAGTATGCGAGGGCTAATCATACATCAGAATAAAATGTTATCTTTGGTCTGATGTATGACAAACATTCTTTTTCTGTATTTACTATTTCATTGATAGATACAATCATTCTAAAAAGAGATGAATGAATAAGAAACACCTTTTTTTAAAAAAAAAATAGCTTTATAGTTATGGTAATTTTCCACCTTGAATGGTGATGGTCCCCACAATAAACTAATAACTGTTTCTGTGCAGAGTACAGCTGTTAGTGCATAAGATTTGGGAACTTAACAGTGTGATGTTTTAAGATCTCTTTTTTAGGAGAAAGGATATTTTTATTAAGAGGAAGAATCACCATACCTATGAATATTCAATTCACATCCTGCAAAAGCTTAATTACAGTAAATGTCACACCAGTTATTGGTAAAGAAATGAGAAAGCAAGGCTTAGCCTTAGACTTCATGAAGTCTTTCATATACCTCCACCAAAGAGTAATAGAAATCTTTGGGATGTCATTTTCAAGTTCTGTCTGGAATGTCAACATAGTACAATGCTGAAAAGATATCCAAAGCTGCTCTTTCAGAGCTAGAAATCCATGACAACCAATTGTTCCAGCTACTATGATTATGATGCCCCTTGTAACTCTGCCTGTCATTACACAGAACTATGCATATATTTTCTCTCTCACATACATACAAGTATTCACACTCAGGCATTTGCAACTCATTTGCAAATCATAATTTTAAGTAGCCCAAAAGTGATCTTGAATCAACCAGTGACTAATGCCTGAAACAAAAAAAAGAAAAAAAAAGACAAACAACAGCTTCCAAAATAACAAATGACTGGATAAATAATGATCCCTTTAAATTCCCAGCATCCTCTGATATTGCCATTTCATTCCTCTAGTAACAGATACAGATGGTGCTTCACTATGTGTTATTCCCATTGTGCTATTTTTTATTATCCCATGCAAGCTGGCAAGTGAATGAGCCTTAGATCTCCTTGGTTCTTCATTCAGATTATCAGGAATTTTTCAAAGAAAGGTTTCAAAAATTGAATATCTTTCAAAGCCTGTAACACAAAGATAAAAAACAGAGTTAATCTGAAATATTGTTGTTTCTCTTAGCCTTCTGCAGACCTTCCTACCTCCAAATTTAAACTGCACATACCTTCAGTAATATTAGTTTTACTGTGCACTGTGCCTGTGTCTCACAGGATGACCTTGACCAGCTGAGACCCAATAAGGAAGAAGATCAGTTGGCTGATCTGGAAAATCTACAGGGAAAAAAAAAAAAAAAAGGCTGACTGTAATGTAAGAAAAAAAGAAATTAACCTGTTCATGATTGAAGAGGAAGATTATAAACCAAATCATACTGAATGTGCTGAAGCACTAGAACTGGCTGCCCAGAGCAGCTGTGGGATGTCTATCCTTGGAGACATTCAAAACTCGACTAGACCCCAGGCAACCTGATCTAGCTCTAGTGATAGCTCTGCTTTGACAAACAGGTTAGCTATATGACTTCCAAAAATCCATTCCAGCCTAAACTATCCTGTAATGAGCAATAAACTGTTTGTTAGAAAGTAATTTTTGTATTGAATCATCTTACCTTTATTTCCACATTTTGTTTCCTTAATAGTCCTCAAAGAAGTTTGATTTCAAAGAAGCTGGAGTCTGGTCATTGACTGATCCTTAACTAAAAGCAATTTGGAAGATATCAGCAGAGATAATGCTGAATATTGAATATTGAATATCTTGAATATTTTGAAATCTGGCTATACACAATAATAGTTTCTGTAAAAAGAAAATCCAAACCCAACAGTATAAGTAGAAAATAAAATATATCTTTGGCTGTCAATTTGTGTCACAGGGTAAATTATGAACAACTTCTCAACACTAAATTATCATTTCTGACAACCAATGACAATTCCCTCAAGACACAGAATATGTCTTTAAAGTTTATGACATTAGTTTTCCATACTTTCTTCCTGTCACAAGAGCACCAAATATGACATCAGTCACAAAAACAGCATCCTGAGCCCTGGGAAAGGAGAGAAGTGTCCCAAAATTTGACAGATTCATTAACATTAGCACCTGTCATCAACATATATTTTTGTCTTTGGAGTGTATAAAATTTCTCAGCTGAAATTTTTGCACAAAAAAATAATAGCAAAATACTGTAACTGAATGTTGAATTGATGAAATAATCTATTTTTTAAAACTTAAATTTCTTACAATATCAAAGAAGCTAATCCATGATGCTCAGTTCTGTTCATTCAATGACAGAAATTTTAATCTCGGTTTCCTTGGAAAAATTGTGATAATTTTACCTGAGCAGTAAAAAATAGATTAGGATAAAGGAAACAATATGTAAAACTGTTGTGGCTTAACCCCAGCCAGCAACTAAGCACCATCCAGCCGCTTGCTCGTTCCCTGCCAGTGGGATGGGGGAGAGAATCAGAAGGGTAAAAGTGAGAAAACTCGCAGGGTGAGATAAAGACAGTTTAATAGGGAAAGCAAAAGTTGCACACACAAGCAAAGCAAAACAAGGAATTCATTCACTCCTTCCCATCAGCAGGCAGGTGTTCAGCCATCTCCAGGAAAGCAGGGCTCCAGCACACGTAATGGTTACTTGGGAAGACAAATGCCATCACTCCGAACGTCCCCCCCTTCCTTCTTCTCCCCCCAGCTTTATATGCTGAGCATGCCTCCATATGGTATAGAATATCCCTTTGGTCAGCTGGGGTCAGCCGTCCCAGCTGTGTCCCCTCCCAACTCCTTGTGCACCCCCAACCTACTCGCTGGTGGGGTGGGGTGAGAAGCAGAAAAGGCCTTGACTCTGTGTAAGCACTGCTCAGCAAACATCCCTGTGTTATCAACACTGTTTTCAGCACAAATCTAGAACATAGCCCCATACAAGCTACTATGAAGAAAATTAGCTCTATCCCAGCTGAAACCCAGACAAAAATAATTTTCTCATTTTAATTTATAATCAAGAGGTTGTCAGCATGACACTGCATTTTTCATCCTATATTGTTCAGTTTAAAGTTTGATTTACTACATTAGCATTTGGGTCACTGAGACTTTGCACCCAGCCAAAATTAAACTAGGAATTGCAGGTACCTGCTCATAAGAAGTTGTTGATGTTACAATCAGGGAAAGGCAACCAACAAAAATCGTTAAAGGTAACTGGAATAAAAGATTATTTCTTGTCTGTGAAGCGTTTGTTAAAATCTTTACTAAAATAATACTGTGAAGAATAAAAGTGAGTTCAGGAGTAGACTCAAGGCAACTGTTTCAAGTACACCAGTCAGTATTTATAGCTTAATCCTAAATATCCCTGTGGAGTTTGTATCTCTCATGCATTTCTCCAGAGAACAGAAATACTTTCCTAAGGGATGGTGACAAAATCCAAACTGCAAACTGAAAATGTCTGGCAAAAAAAGTTAAATGAGTAAAACAGTTTTTCCGTGGGGTTTTCTCTTCCTGAGTATTCCCAAAAGTATAGGCTGTGGCTTGCGAACTGGTTGGTAAAGTTCAGATCAGAAAGTCTTTGTCACAAAGACCAACAGTATTTTCAACTTCTTCTAATTCCTCCTCAGTAATGCAGAAAAGATTTTGTATCTCTCCACCATTTCCAGCACTTCCCCATTAAAGAGGCTAAAAAAGACCTTGCAGACATGGAGTGTACCTCCTAGAATGCCTAATGATTTGGGAAGCAGAAAAACATTATTCTTTCTCAGTGTTTCATTTTTCCTGGGATCTCCATTAACTGAGAATGTCTTGATCTATGTTCACATTAGGGTATTAATTCAGGTCTTGAACTTGCATTAAAGCTCAAACTATTGTTCACTCACAGTGCCTACATTTTGACTCATATTTGCTGTGATGATGATCCTGGTCCTTCTGGTCCTTCTATATTCTGAATTTCCGAGATCATGTGATTTTGTGAAATATTGCACGAGTATACTTTAACTACATTTCAGCTGATGGATAATATAGCTTTTCCTGATTTATTTTATTTGCCCAAAACCTAGAATCTCATTCTACTTAAATGCAGTCTTTTCAGACAATACTGTTCACATTGTTTCTGTAATGGTCTGCAGCCTAAAAAAACTCCAACAGCTTAATGGACTGCTGTTACATATACTGTTACTTAAATATTTTTCCCCCAAAAAAAAACATCCTGGGCCAAAATTTTGAAAATTTTATTGATATTTACTAGGTATTTTCCAGTATAACACATCTCTTTTTTTTTTTTTCTCCCCTGTAGAATAACTCCTCCAAAAAGAAGCCCATGATATTTTCCATGGAGCCTTTTCACTGAATCCATGGAGACAGATTCACTTACTGGTCAGAGTAGTCCAGTAGGATACTGACACAGGGAGAAATTTAGTAGAATTTTGAAGGATATTACCTTTGTTTCTCTGGTTGTGTTTTTCTTTTTGATTTCCATTATTTGATGTTATCACATTCTAATGTATCTTATCCATGTATAGCATGACAAACTCTTCAATATCACCACCAAAGCTATCAGCTCACTAAACAGTTGTTCTTGGTTGATAAAGTGTAATTAAAGTCTAGTCAGAGATAATTATTATGGTGGCTGAATCAGCTTAGGAACTAGACAGAGGAAAACCAGGTTATTTGAAAGAAATGGGGGGAAAAAACCCAAACCCTCAGTACTTCAAATAAGAAAATATAGATAGAACATATATTGGAGTTGAAAGAAAATGAAGTTATTTTTCTGAATTTGTTACAGAAAGGTCACAAAAGAAGTAGCTCCTTTTTTTATTCTGTTGTTATTCTAACAACAAAGTGCTGTTAATACTCACTAATTAACAGGATCTTTGAAAAGTTACTTCTGATTCACCTTTTAATACAAAACATGGTTTACTGTTACAGAAAGTAGTGGTTCTGAAGTGCAAAGATAAACTTTGATAACAGCTGAGCTAAAAGTAGTCTACAAATTTTGCAAAAAAAGATCTGCAGGAAAACTTTGCATAACAAAAACTATGATAATAATATAATTAATTTCCAAAGTAGTAAGTTAAGGGTAATAAACAGTTTTTCATGTTGAAGATAACCAATGGTCAGTGGTGTTTGTTTAGAATGTGAGAGACGGACCAAGCCTCTGCTCTGTTGGCAGTTTAATGGCTTTCAACCATCTGAATATTGAAACTAATAGCCATTTCCAGGTGAGCTGCTGTCCTGGGGTGAACAGGGTTCATTTCAAGCCTTGATATGTTTTACTTAATAGAATTTGTGTTTTCTTACTTACCTGCAATGTGGCTCTTCTCCTTCTTTTATTGATTTCTTTTCTCAAGATCTGTTCTGTTAATCCACATGCACCTCAGTCCTGCTGGTATTGGATCACTACCACTTCTGATATATGTTGCTCTCTAATGAAGTCAGCTGTGTCCTTAACATTTTCTCTCAATGTGTTGTTTTATTGTCTGCTAAAGCCTGCCTTCACAGAACCTCAATGAGAAGGCTAGGAATATAACTCTCTGTTGCATTCTCATATATTTTCATTATTTTAACCATAAAGCTCCATTATATGAGGTTTCAATGAAGTCTGAATTCCTGGTATTATGTATTATTTATTTTATTACTAAAATAATTACAGATTTCAGACTGCTTAGGCTAGGAGGTAACTTAGACTGTGAACGTCTAATGAAACCATCTTCTAATGAAAAGGATTCAGTGCCTCCCTATTGTCCACTTGCCAAACTGTCCAGAAACATCTATGTAACCCCAAAGTCTTCTAGGACCTATTCACTCACATAGATAAGACTTCAGTCTGAAAACCTTCACAGATCTTTATCTCTCTCCATCAACTGTACCAGAAATTCAGGTCCCAGTACAATAAGGTGGATTTCATCAGGTAACTAAAACTTTGAGACCTCCCAGAACCAGAAGTGAATATGACTTTTATAGCCCCTGCATCATGTCTGCCACCTGTTTGAAGATGTTTCTGCTTACCTAGGCTGTCCCAGTGGTTCTACATACTTGTATTGAGGCAACTGATGGGCTTTGGATGTTGTGATTTTGATCTGAGTCCCACTCAAGATCCCACCCTAATATTTTTACATTTCTTAATTAGAAAAGACAGAAAATATGTCAAGATCATGTCTTAAAGGTTAAAACTCAAAAAGCTAATGTAAAAAATGAAAATACATTAATTTATTGACTCTTTTTCTGTAGCTTGGATTTTATGCCCTAGCATTTATTATATTCTTCTTGCTGATTTATGAAAGACATGATAAATCAAGCTAAGGAATCAATGAGTAGTTTTCCACTATAAAAATACAAGAAGTTGAAGAGAATCTTTTAAAAGTAATATAGAAATTAATATGCTTCTTAAAAGAGTAATAAGTATGTAGTTTTAGTAAATTCCTGGAAGTGTCAGATGCATTTGGAAGTGATAAAGAGCTTGGAAGACCCCAAGGGCAAAAGTGATAGGGTAGGCGGATGAACCTACACTGGTAATGGGATATAGAATCTTTATGTCATTACTACAGATCTGGAAATTATTAAAGGTCATAGCCAAAGAAAAGGTTATTTGATGCCCACCTTCAAAGTGAAATGGAAATTGATTGGAGAATTGGAATATGGACTGATCATTAGAGAAGATCATCACTCTTCCAACTCAAAGGAAGTCACACTGTATAGGGAAGTGTAGAAATTTATTCCATAATGGTTTTGTATCTTGAATCCATCAGTTAGCACAGGTAAGGACTTCCAAGGTGATTAAGAAGAAAGTTTTCCCATAATAATACCATCTAGCAATGTATTTGTTTATGCAGCACGTTGAAGGCAGCCACACAGCTGCATAACCCCTTACTCAGATCATAGTTGCACCTGATGAAGTGTCTTGTCCTTGTGATAAACATGCCTCAGCAAGAAAACTGAAGGATATTAGTGAGGGTCAAAAGGAAAAAGTATTCTGATGTGAAACAAAAAGGCATCTCTTGTTTACATTTGTGGCTGCTTCTTATTTCTCAAATCAATGTATTCCTTCCTTTTTACACATCTGAGAAAGCTGGCTGCAAGCATGCAAGTTTTCAAAGGCAAAAATAAAAGATACCCACTAAGAACAAAACAAAACAGGCAATTAAGTGTCTGAAGCTTTAAAACGTCCACCTCTCTGTTGATGCATTTGCCCATAATTATCTCATTCAAATTCAGCAGTTACTTCCTCATGTGCAAAAGCTTTATTAATGCAGACAGATCATAGTGTGGCATGTCTTCACTTTTTAGCAGAATTATTTCTGATTACTTTATAGACTGTATTGTGCTAAGATGTCAGGGAAGAAAGTAAAAGGACTTGTGGCAGAAAATGAGTAACGTACACCTGTGGAGGACAAGGACTGCCTATATAAACCCAGTGTATAGAAAAGATGTATTAAAGGATCCTCATCATAATAAAAACAAAAAATTAAAAAGGAAGAGTTTAAATATTGGACCAACCTGAAGCCCTTACTACAAACATGCTCAGGTGCATTGCTCTATTAACGTTCTCTTAAAAGCCACTCTATTGCTGGAGAGGACTACGTAGTTCTACACTACACGTCTTTTCCAGCCAAAGCAGGTTCATTCTGTGCCAGCATTCAAGGCACCATGCACACAAGCCCAAACACTCCCACCCGGATCAAAATAAATGTCAGCAAATCATGACTGTTCTACATTACAAATACAGCTTAAATTCACCAGGCAGCTCTACAAAGAAAAGCTTGTTTGAGCTCTGTCATTACTTACTATTACACCCACCGTTACACCCACGATCAAGGGGATCCTCTATCCCCCCCACCAGGCTGAAGGCAGCAGCTCAAAGGAGGAGAGTGAATGGAGGCAAGTCCACGCTCGTGGCGGCAGGCGAAGGCCCTCCCTGCCCACCTCGCCTCCCCAGGTGCCAATGTACAACAGGTATGAGGCCCTGGAGGTGGAAGGCCAGTCAATGGAGGATGGGGATGACAGTCTATCTACACCAGAGGTGTCGCCCAGGTCAGAAGAACGTACCTCTCATATTAACGCCACCTCCACAAGGAAGAGAAGACGGGTTATAGTTGTGGGTGACTCCCTTCTGAGGGGAACCAAGGGTCCGATATGCCAGATGGACCCTCCTCTTAGGGAAGTCTGCTGCCTCCCTGGGGCCCAGGTGAAGGATATCATGAGGATACTCCCTAGCCTGGTACAGCCCTCGGACTATTAGCCCCTACTGCTCTTCCATGTGGGGGGTGATGAAGCTGCAACACAAAGTCCTAGGGCAATCAAAAGATACTTCAGGAACTTGGGACGGCTAGTAAGGGACTCTGGAGCACAGGTTATTTTCTCCTCTCTCCTTCCGGTTGTGGGCAGTGACACTAGAAGGAACAGAGGTACCCAATCTATCAACTCATGGCTCCGTGGCTGGTGTCATCGCCACAGATTTGGGTTTTTTGACAACGGGATGGCCTACAAAGCACCAGGTTTGCTGGCATCTGATGGGATTCATCTTTCTCAAAGGGGAAAGAGAATCTTTGCTCAGGAACTTGTGGGGCTCATCGACTCGAAGGGGGAGGGGCATAATAAACTAGACTCAAAGTCGAAGATAAACTAGACTCGAAAGGGGAGGGGGATAATATCAGGCTTGCCCAAGGGAAGCTGAGGGACAACGTGCCACGGTTAGAGGGAGCGGGTGCCAGCGAGGGCACTCAGCCTGTGTCTCTGAGATGTGCAGGGTACACTGGGCACAGCTGAAGTCAAACAGAGTTGAGCTAGGGGATACTGAGGCAATAGGAGCCAAGAGGGAAATGCCAGTGAAACGCCTCAAAGCACACAAGGGGTGTTCTTCTATGAAGGAGACACGGACGACAGCCCAGCTGAAGTGCCTCTACTCCAATGCACGCAGCATGGGCAACAAGCAGGAGGAGTTGGAAGCCATTGTACGTCAGGAAAACTATGATATGGTTGCCATCACGGAAACATGGTGGGATGGCTCGCACAACTGGAGTGCGGCGATGGATGGCTATAAACTCTTCAGGAGGGATAGGCGAGGCAGGAGAGGTGGTGGGGTAGCCCTATACGTTAGGGAGTGTCTGGATAGTTTAGAGCTCGATGATGGTGATGATAGGGTGCAGTGTCTATGGGTAAGAATCAGGGGGAAGGCCAACAAGGCAGATATTGTGATGGGAGTCTGTTACAGACCACCCAACCAGGATGAGGAGACTGACGAACTGTTCTATAAGCAGCTGGGAGAAGCATCACGATCGCTAGCCCTTGTTCTTGTGGGGGACTTCAACCTACCGGATGTCTGCTGGAACTACAATACAGCAGAGAGGAAACAGTCTAGGAGGTTCCTGGAGTGTGTGGGAGATAACTTCCTGACACAGCTGGTGAGTGAGACAACTAGGGAAGGTGCCCTGCTGGACCTCTTGTTCACGAACAGAGAAGGACTTGTGAGCGATGTGATGGTTGGAGGTTGTCTCGGGCAGAGTGATCACAAAATGATAGAGATTTTGATACGTGGAGAAGTGGTGAGGGGGGTCAGCAAAACTGCCACCTTAGACTTCTGGAGGGCGGACTTTGGCCTGTTTAGGAGACTGGTCGACAGAGTCCCCTGGGAGGCAGCCCTAAAGGGCAAAGGAGTCCAGGAAGGCTGGACATTCTTTAAGGAGGAAGTCCTAAAGGCACAAGAGCAGGCTGTCCTCAGGTGCTGAAAGACAAGCCAGCAGGGAAGAAGACTGGCCTGGCTGAATAGAGAGCTTTGGCTAGAACTCGGGAAAAAGAGGAGAGTCTATGACCTCTGGAAGAAGGGGCAGGCAACTCAGGAGGACTACAAAGGTGTAACAAGGTTGAGCAGGGAGAAAATTAGAAGCGCCAAAGCTGAGCTAGAGCTCAATCTGGTTGCTGCTGTAAAAGACAACAACAAATACTTCTTCAAATACATTAGCAGCAAAAGGAGAGCTAAGGAGAATCTCCAGCCTCTAGTAGACAGGGGAGGGAACACAGTGACCAAGGGTGAGGAAAAGGCTGAGGTACTTAATGCCTTCTTTGCCTCAGTCTTTAAAAGTAAGCCCAATTGTTTTATTGGGTACCCAGCCCCTGGAGTTGGAAAATAGGGACAGGGACCAAAATGGAGCCCCCATAATCCAGGAGGAAATGGTTAGTGACCTGCTGCACCACTTAGACACTCACAAGTCTATGGGGCCTGATGAGAACCACCCGAGAGTACTGAAGGAACTGGCAGAAGTGCTCACCAAGCCCCTTTCCATCATTTACCAGCAGTCCTGGCTAACTGGGGAGGTCCCCGTTGACTGGAGATTAGCAAATGTGGCACCCATCTTCAAGAAGGGCTGGAAGGAGGACCTGGGGAACTACAGGCCTGTCAGCCTGACCTCGGTACTGGGGAAGCAGATGGAGCAGATCATCCTGAGTGCCGTCACACGGCATGTAGAGGATAACCAAGGGATCAAGCCCAGCCAGCATGGGTTCAGGAAAGGCAGGTCCTGCTTGACCAACCTGATCTCCTTCTACGACAAGGTGACCCGCCTAGTGGACGAGGGGAAGGCTGTGGATGTTGTCTGCCTAGACTTCAGTAAAGCCTTTGACACAGTTTCCCACAGCATTCTCCTGGAGAAACTGGCTGCTCATGGCTTGGATGGGTGTACTCTTCGCTGGGTAAAGAACTGGCTGGATGGCCGGGCCCAAAGCGTGGTGGTGAATGGAGTTTACTCCAGTTGGCGGCCGGTCACAAGTGGTGTTCCCCAGGGCTCTGTGTTGGGGCCAGTCCTGTTTAATATCTTTATCAATGATCTGGACGAAGGGATCGAGTGCACCCTCGGCAAGTTTGCAGATGACACCAAGTAGTGCAGGAATGTTGATCTGCTTGAGGGGAGGAAGGCTCTACAGGGGGACCTGGCCAGGCTGGATCGATGGGCCGAGGTCAATTGTATGAGGTTCAACAAGGCTAAGTGCAAGGTCCTGCACTTGGGCCACAGCAACCCCATGCAATGCTACAGGCTTGGGGAAGAGTGGCTGGAAAGCTGCCCAGCAGAGAAGGACCTGGGCATGTTGGTTGACAGCCACCTGAATATGAGCCAGCAGTGTGCCCAGGTGGCCAAGAAGGCCAATGGCATCCTGGCTTGTATCAGGAATAGTGTGGCCAGCAGGACTAGGGAAGTGATCGTGCCCCTGTACTCGGCACTGGTGAGGCCACACCTCGAATACTGTGTTCAGTTTTGGGCCCCTCACTACAAGAAGAGACGTTGAGGTGCTGGAGCATGTCCAGAGAAGGGCAACGAAGCTGGTGAAGGGTCTAGAGCAGAAGTCTTATGAGGAGCGGCTGAGGGAACTGGGGTTGTTTAGCCTGGAGAAAAGGAGGCTGAGGGGAGACCTTATCACTCTCTACAACTACCTGAAAGGAGGTCGTAGAGAAGTGGGGGTAGGTCTCTTCTCCCAGGTAACAAATGATAGGACGAGAGGAAATTACCTCAAGTTGCACCAGGGGAGGTTTAGACTGGATATTAGGAAATTTTACTTCACTGAAAGGGCTATCAAGCATTGGAACAGGCTGCCCCGGGAAGTGGTTGAGTCGCCATCCCTGGAAGTATTTAAAAGACGTTTGGATGAGGTGCTTAGGGACGTGGTTTAGTGGTGGTCTTGGTAGCGTTAGGTTTACAGTTGGACTCGATGATCTTAAAGATTTTTTCCAACCTATACGATTCTGTGATTCTGTGATTCTGTGATACTAGCAGATTACTGAATTTTCTGGGGCAAGGACTGTATCTCTGGGTTAACAACCAGAAGATGTTACCCAATACCTCTAACTGGCTGTTACTCATATCCTCTGACTGTACCTGACAACTGATATGAGGATTAATATCTATCTCTTTAACCCCCAACTTTCTTCAATAAGGGCTCACTTTATCCTTCCTTCACTGTTTACCTGTCATGTAGCTACCTACCTATGTATATTCTCCCTAGGAGGTTTATATTCTGGTTTGTGTTATTCAAAATTTGGCCAATGACCACAGACCATGGGGGAGAACAAAGTGGGGAGTACATTAGAGCTGCAACGTTTATGGAAACAAATATTTTCATAAAGTCAATGAACTATGGGAAAGAAGGATTTTCTGAGAACTGTTGTCCTTCACTAGAGCACCAAATCACAATACAAGACATCATCAGATGTTTCAGATTGCTGACAGGAATTAAAAGTAGTGGTTTTGTCAAAGACAAAACCAATTGCCTCCCTTTTTAAACACCCTGTCTCGTAGGCAGACTCCAAGAAACAATAGTCCCAAAACCTCAGTGCCTTGTAATACCCAGAAGGCACTGGGTCCCTGTCCTGGTTTCGGCTGGGATAGAGTTGATTTCCTTCCTAGTGGCTGGTGTAGTGCTGTGTTTTGGGTTTTAGTATGAGAATAATATTGATAACACGCTGATGTTTTGGCTGTTGCTAAGCGGTATTTACACTGGTCAAGGACTTTTTTCAGCTCCCCATGCTCTGCCAGGTGCCCCAGAAGCTGGGAGGGGGCACAGCCAGGATTGTTGATCCAAACTGACCAAAGGGCTATTCCATACCATATGACGTCATGCTCAGTATATAAAGCTGGGGAAGCAGAAGGAAGGGGGGGACATTCGGAGTGATGGTGTTTGTCTTCCCAAGCAACCATTACGCATGAGGGAGTCCTGCTTTCCTGGAGATGGCTGAACACCTGCCTGCCCATGGGAAGTAGTGAATGAATTCCTTGTTTTGCTTTGCTCGCACGCGCGGCTTTTGCTTTCCCTCTTAAACTGTCCTTATCTCAACCCACGAGTGTTCTCACTTTTACTCTTCCGATTCTCTTCCCCATCCCACCGCGGCGGGGGGGGAGTGAGCGAGCGGCTGCGTGGTGCTTAGTTGCCGTCTGGGGCTAAACCACGACAGTTCTTTTTGGCGCCCAACGTGGGGCTTGAAGGGTTTGAGATAACGGCAGATTTGATTGGAATGTGCTAGATGATAGAATTTATAGCTGTTATTGCTGTTTAGCTATTAATCAGCAGTCTTCTGTGCTTGTCATAAGGCTTGCTTTCCTTACTGTATATTAGAGTCTAGGGCTCGTTAGTGGCTGCTTTTTGCTTTTGCTGCTTGCTGTGCTGCTGTAATGCTTATCACCTTATTCTGCTGTGCCTGGGAACATTTTGATAACAGCAATGGCCATGCGCCTGGGCTGGCAGATGGCCAGGACATCGCTGCTGTTTCTGTGCTCTGCTTTAATTGGTGATGTTTTGCCTGTGAAATTTGTTATTAAAACAGTGATCTTGGATTTATTTTGGTGTTATCTAAGTGCTGTACTGAAACCGTTATTGTATGTCGGGTATTACCTTATGGAGGAAATGCAGAATCGTACCTTCACTACTTTCTTCTACAATGCTTCCTCCTTCATTGCAATAAATTTTCAGTATCTTGAACATCCTTGGGTAGTTAAGATACTTCTATTGGTATTGCTTGGGAATATTGTTTCGATCTTGTCCAAGATTAGTAAGCAATTTAAGAATATCATCTAGAGATCTGCCCCAAGGCCAGATAGTAATGAGTGGCAGGGTGTGTGGGATAGCATGGGCAAATGCCTAAGTTATTGGGCACCTCCAGTGTTTTGGAACTTCACCCCTGAACAAGTGCAGAATCCTGAAAAATTAGTAGAATATTTGGAAAAAGTATGTCGTCACCCTGCCAATTCTAGGGAGACACAAATCACTGCAATGTGCTTGGGTCTGGCCCAAGCCTATCGAGCCCTGTTCAACACTATTCAGAACCCTCAAGGATCTGGTGACAAAGTGACAGGCACTGCGGCTGCTCCAATTACCCCTGCAACAGGCACTGCAGCTGTTCCAATTACCCCTGCAACAGGCACTGCCTCTGCTCCGATTACCCCTGCAACAGGCACTGCCGCTGCTCCAGCCCCCCCTGCGATAGGCACTGCAGCTGCAGCTGCTCCGGACAACTCTGTTACAAGCACTGCGGTTCAGATAGAGAACCAACCCGTGTCAGTATCAGTCACCCCTATACATAAAAAGAAATCCTGGAAGCGAAAGTCAGCTCGTTTAGAAAGGGAAGATGAAGGAGCAGGGCCATCACAGGGAGAGGAAGAGGAAGACGAAGAACTCGTAAATGAGACGGAAACCATCTGATCCCTATCCCTGAGTGAGCTGCGAGATATGCGAAAAGATTTCAGCCATTGTCCAGGGGAGCACATTGTCACCTGGCTGCTCCGATGCTGGGATAGCGGGGCCAGTAGCCTGGAATTGGAGGGTAAGGAAGCCAAGCAGCTGGGATCCCTTTCTAGGGAAGGGGGCATTGACAAAGCAATTGGAAAAGGGGAACCAGCCCGCAGCCTCTGGAGGCGACTCCTGTCAGCTATAAAGGAAAGGTATCCCTTCAAGGAAGATGTTGTATACTGCCCCGGGAAATGGACCACCATGGAGAGAGGTATCCAGTACCTGAGGGAATTAGCTGTGCTGGAAGTGATTTATGGTGATCTGGACGATGTGCAGTCACCCACAGATCCAGATGAGGTCCAGTGCACAAGACCTATGTGGCAGAAGTTGGTACGGAACGCACCACCATCGTGTGCCAACTCATTGGCAATACTGACCTGGAGAGACGGAGATGGTCCAACAGTGAATGAAGCTGCTAGTAACTTCTGGGAATACAAAGAAAGTATTCTTCCTCCCTTGTCTCAGCTGTGGAGAAACTGTCCCGGAAGGTCCAGCGACTCGAAGAAGATATGTCCTACTCCCCACCTATATGGACCAGTGTCTTAACTATTAGGAGTCAGCGTTCCTCTGCTCAAGGGAGAGGACATAGAGGGTACACACCACGGGGCACCCTATGGTTTTACTTGCATGACCACGGAGAGGACATGAGGAAGTGGGATGGAAAACCTACCTCAACCCTAGAGGCACGGGTACGTGAGTTGCAAGGAAAAACAATCACCAAAGGGGGTTCTTCCAGGAAAATTGCTGCTCCGGTTTCCAGTGGACAGTTCCCCAGACAGAGTAAAAGGGCTGATCTTACTCTTGATTATAATGAAGAAACTCCTGACTCGTATATACAAGAAATGGGTAATGAATATTGTGACCAGGATTAGGGGGGCCCTGCCTCCAGCCAGGTGGAGGAAAGGGACAACCGGGTTTACTGGACTGTGTGGATTCGATGGCCTGGCACATCAGACCCACAGGAGTATAAAGCTCTTGTAGACACCAGTGCACAGTGTACCTTAATGCCATCAAGCTATATAGGAGCAGAACCCATCCGTATTTCTGGGGTGACAGGGGGATCCCAACAGCTGACTGTATTGGAGGCTGAAGTAAGCCTAACTGGGAATGAGTGGCAAAAGCACCCCATTGTGACTGGCCCAGAGGCTCCGTGCATCCTTGGCATAGACTACCTCAGGAGAGGGTACTTCAAGGACCCAAGAGGGTACCGGTGGGCTTTTGGTATAGCTGCCTTGGAGACGGGGGAAATTAAACAGTTGTCCACCTTGCCCGGTCTCTTGGAGGACCCTTCTGTTGTGGGGTTGCTGAGGGTCAAAGAACAACAGGTGCCAATTGCTACCACAATGGTGCACCGGAGGCAATATCGCACCAACCGAGACTCCCTGATTCCCATCCATAAGCTGATTTGTCGACTGGAGAGCCAAGGAGTGATCAGTAAGACTCGTTCACCTTTTAACAGTCCCATATGGCCAGTGAGAAAGTCTAATGGAGAGTGGAGACTGACAGTAGACTATCGTGGCCTGAATGAAGTCACGCCACCGCTGAGTGCTGCTGTGCCGGACATGCTGGAACTGCAATACGAACTGGAGTCAAAAGCAGCCAAATGGTATGCTACAATTGATATCGCTAATGTGTTTTTCTCAATCCCTTTGGCAGCAAAGTGCAGGCCACAGTTTGCTTTCACTTGGAGGGGCGTTCAGTACACTTGGAATCAACTGCCCCAGGGGTGGAAACACAGCCCTACCATTTGCCATGGACTGATTCAGACTGCACTGGAACAGGGTGAAGCTCCAGAACATCTGCAATACCATGATGACATCATCGTATGGGGCAATACAGCAGAGGAAGTTTTTGAGAAAGGGAAAAAAATAGTCCAGATCATCCTGAAAGCTGGCTTTGCCATAAAACAAAGTAAGGTCAAGGGACCTGCACAGGAGATCCAGTTTTTAGGAATAAGATGGCAAGATGGACATCATCAGATCCAATGGATGTGATTAACAAAATAACAGCCATGTCTCCACCAACTAGCAAAAAGGAAACACAAGCTTTCTTAGGCGTTGTGGGTTTTTGGAGAATGCATATCCCAAATTACAGTCTGATCGTAAGCCCTCTCCATCAAGTGACCCAGAAGAAGAACGATTTCAAATGGGGCCCTGAGCAATGACAAGGCTTTGAACAAATTCAGCAGGAGATAGATAGTTCATGCAGCAGCCCTTGGGCCAGTCCGGGCAGGGCAAGACATAAAAAATGTGCTCTACACCACAGCCGGGGAGAATGGCCCTACCTGGAGCCTCTGGCAGAAAGCAGCAGGGGAGACTCGCGGTCGACCCCTTGGGTTTTGGAGTCGGGGATACAGAGGATCTGAGGGCCGCTATACTCCAACTGAAAAAGATATTGGCAGCATATGAAGGGGTTTGAGCTGCTTTGGAAGTGGTTGGTACTGAAGCACAGCTCCTCTTGGCACCTCGACTGCCGGTGCTGGGCTGGATGTTCAAAGGGAGGGTCCCCTCCACACATCATGCAATTGATGCTACGTGGAGTAAGTGGGTTGCACTGATCACACAATGGGCTCAAATAGGAAACCCCAATCGCCCAGGAATCTTGGAAGTAATTATGGACTGGCCAGAAGGCAAAGATTTCGGAATATCGCCAGAGGAGGAGGTGACACGTGCTGAGGAGGCCCCACTGTACAATAAACCACCAGAAAATGAGAAGCAGTATGCCCTGTTCACTGATAGGTCCTGTCGTATTGTAGGAAAACATCGGAGATGGAAAGCTGCTGTATGGAGTCCTATACGACAAGTGGTAGAAACTGCAGAAGGAGATGGTGAATCGAGCCAATTTGCAGAAGTAAAAGCCATTCAGCTGGCTTTAGATATTGCTGAACGAGAAAAGTGGCCAGTGCTCTATCTCTATACTGACTCATGGATGGTGGCAAATGCCCTGTGGGGGTGGTTACAACAATGGAAGCAGAACAATTGGCAGTGCAGAGGCAAACCCATCTGGGCTGCAGCACTGTGGCAAGATATTGCTGCCCAGGTTGAGAACCTGGTTGTAGAAGTACGTCACATAGATGCTCATGTACCCAAGAGTCGGGCCACTGAGGAACATCAAAACAACCAGCAGGTGGATCAGGCTGCTAAGATTAAAGTGGCTCGGGTGGATCTGGACTGGCAACATAAGGGTGAATTATTTATAGCCTGGTGGGCCCATGATACCTCAGGCCATCAAGGAAGAGATGCAACATATAGATGGGCTCGTGATCGAGGGGTGGACTTAACCATGGACACTATTGCACAGGTTATCCATGAATGTGAAACAGGCGCTGCACTTAAACAAGCCAAGCGGTTAAAGCCTCTGTGGTATGGAGGATGATGGCTGAAATATAAATATGGGGAGGCCTGGCAGATTGGTTATATCACACTCCCACAAACCCACCAAGGCAAGTGCCATGTGCTTACAATGGTGGAAGCAACCACAGGATGGCTGGAAACATATCCTGTGCCCCATGCCACCGCCCGGAACACTATCCTGGGCCTTGAAAAGCAAGTCCTGTGGTGACATGGCACCCCAGAAAGACTTGAGTCAGACAACAGGACTCATTTTTGAAACAACCTCATAGACACCTGGGCCAAAGAGCAAGGCATTGAGTGGGTATATCACATCCCCTCTCATGCACCAGCCTCTGGGAAAATTGAGCGATACAATGGACTGTTAAAGACTACACTGAGAGCAATGGGTGGTAGGACGTTCAAACATCGGGGTACACATTTAGCAAAGGCCACCTGGTTAGTTAATACTAGAGCATCTGTCAATCGAGCTGGCCCTGCCCAATCAAAACTTTTACGCACTGTAGAAGGGGATAAGGTCCCTGTAGTACACATAAAAAACATGCTGGGGAAGACGGTCTGGGTTACTCCTGCCTCAGGCAAAGGCAAGCCCATTCATGGGATTGCTTTTGCTCAAGGACCCGGGTGCACTTGGTGGGTAATGCGAGAGGATGGGGAAGTCCGATGTGT
The DNA here is from genome assembly GCF_034638445.1 of Ciconia boyciana. Taxonomy (NCBI): domain Eukaryota; kingdom Metazoa; phylum Chordata; class Aves; order Ciconiiformes; family Ciconiidae; genus Ciconia; species Ciconia boyciana. Next base: position 49,083,681 of record NC_132936.1, read on the forward strand.
ACCTCAAGGGGATTTGATTTTGGGTGAGAATAGCCAATGAACTAAATGGTATAATGTCAATTGCTATATAATACTGTGTGTCATCACTTTTTCAATAAGGATCACCCAGATTAATGAAGAATGAACTTCAGCGAAAGCAAGCAAAGTGCAGTGGTGATGGAACCAGAACTGGCTTCAACATGCAACAATCCAACACCACAGACCATCTCTTCTGCCCTGAAGGACTGTTATGACAGATGGAGCCCAAAGCCATGGACTAAATGAACTTAATTGTATTAGAAGGGGTAGAACCTGGGCATGACGTAAATGGTATAGAATAAGGGGTGGATACTGTCCTGGTTTTGGCTGGTATAGAGTTGATTTCCTTCCTAGTGGCTGGTGTAGTGCTGTGTTTTGGGTTTTAGTGTGAGAATAATATTGATAACACGCTGATGTTTTGGCTGTTGCTAAGCAGTATTTACACTGGTCAAGGACTTTTTTCAGCTCCCCATGCTCTGCCAGGTGCCTCAGAAGCTGGGAGGGGACACAGCCAGGATTGTTGATCCAAACTGACCAAAGGGCTATTCCATACCATATGACGTCATGCTCAGTATATAAAGCTGGGGAAGCAGAAGGAAGGGGGGGACATTCGGAGTGATGGTGTTTGTCTTCCCAAGCAACCATTACGCATGAGGGAGTCCTGCTTTCCTGGAGATGGCTGAACACCTGCCTGCCCATGGGAAGTAGTGAATGAATTCCTTGTTTTGCTTTGCTTGCACGTGCGGCTTTTGCTTTCCCTCTTAAACTGTCCTTATCTCAACCCACGAGTGTTCTCACTTTTACTCTTCCAATGCTCTTCCCACCGCGGGGGCGGGGGGGAGTGAGCGAGCGGCTGCGTGGTGCTTAGTTGCCGTCTGGGGCTAAACCACGACAGTCCCTATAACTAACTGGGTTACTAATACAGTAATAGAGGGCTGGGTTTCCTGACCTTTGCCAAAATCTAATATATAAAGAGGAAACATGCCTAGACTCCCTTGTTCCTGTGAGTCTCATGAAAGACTGGTGACATAAAACCTCTCTGCTGGTGATCCTTCACTGATGTTCTCTGAATTAATTGTGGCCATATGCCAATAATGTTTGCTTCTGAACACTGAATCCCAAAATCAAAAGCTACACATTACTCTGTTGTTCCAAACCAGTCTTCAACTTAAGACTGAGAATTTTCTGCACAAGCAACTCAGCCAATTGAATAGGGTAGATAAAAAAAACACTGGGGTATCTGTCTTACAAACAGAAAAATCCAAAGAATAAGTAACATATCCAGTGTCTCTTAAAAACTTGTTTGCTTTATAGGATTTTTTTTCCTGGTTTTCTGTACCCACCTAGAACAATAACATCCAAAAGCAAAGAGATATTTTTAGTGGCAAAGCTGCACAAGAAACAAGAGAAGGAGGTGCCCTGGTGTACGTTCTATGGGACTATTAAAATAATTTACTCCCAGATATTAATTCCAGCTTTGTTTAAGGATTTCTTAAGCTCACTTTCCTCTCCTGACTTTTTCCTGCTTCTTCTGAGAACCAGTGAGTAACCAGAATTAGAACTTTCTGTATTTTCATCAAATGACAAACATACCGCAGAGAACAGGGTGGCACTAGGAACAAACTCATGGACTCTATTTTCTGGCAATGACTGAACAGGGAGATCATCATTATCATTAAAGGATCTGAGTTTGTGCCCACAGAAATCAATGAATACATTGCTGAGCCACTGAACTGTAAAAGCAATGAAGCATCTGTTTCAGTGGAAAGACTAAAGAAAAAAATAAAACAGATTTGTTCTGAATATACCTGAAATGTTTCATTGAACTTAAAATGCCTTTTACTTCCATTTAACTTTGACAAAACTAAAAATATATTTCAAAGTGAAAGAAATCAAACTAGTCATTTTTGCATGTTTTGATTTTCTATTAACTTAATCTTCTAAGCCAAAACTTTTTTTTTCTGAATCTGACCTGATTTCACTTGTTTTGTTTTTTTTTTAAAATCCCTCTTCTCTTCTGGAAACTATGTATTTTTTCCTATTTCATTATTTCACGCAGTTCTGAGACAGTGTATCTGTTCATTGAGTCATGTATCTCCACAATAACTGTAGTTACAAGCGGGCATCCACTCCAGACTGAGACACCTAGGTGTATGTGCCTACATGTATGAAAGTCTAATCTAGTTAATACATCCAGCTGGTTAAAAGAGAATCTCACTTACTATACTTCACCAGGCCTCCAGCTACCAATGTAAGTAAGCACAAGTTATCCATAGGTCTTATGCCATATGTTACAGAACTGTATGTGAATTTCTCAGATGCCATAAGACATTTCAAAGGGCACTAGATAACTCTGTGGGGCAGATGAATTGACCTTTAAATGTCTTCTTCAGAATGAGTTGAATTGTGGTCTACTGAACATGACTCCACTGACTGATGTATCTAGGTCTCCACTGACAGTACCAGGAGCGTCGGCGATTAGCATGTGTGTACATCTACATTTAGACACATAAATATAGATGCCAGTCTGGAGATGAAGCCTACTTTTATGATCTGTTTGAAACTCCAGTCCAAGAAAGGTCAGAAACAACCTTTGATTTCACTGGAAATTCTGTAATTTGACACTTGTCATTACAAAAGGAAACTAAGAAATTTGTGTTTGCTTTTTTCCTATAAAACAGTATTTTCAGCCTGAGTTTGGGAGTCAGTTAAAACATCTTATTAAAATAAAATTATTCTTTTTAAACCTTGAAAATTTTTCAAATTTTTTCCATTGTATTCTTGGTGGAGAGAAAGAATTTCTGCCAAAAAGTCATAATTTGTAGATGAAAGTAAAGAAAGTGTTGATATAAGAACAATGTGTCACAAATGGGCAGTGAATAAATTGAAGCTGGAAATTAAAGTAGATGAAATTCCATATGATAAGATTAAATTCTGGAAATAAATTTCAAGAGGATTTACTGTAAAGGCAACAACCATCCCCATTTTTAAAGACAGACCTTGATCAGATGATGACTATAGTTGTGTGTAAGCTTGAAAAGAAGTATGAAAGGGTATTTGTAATGGAGGGGAGACAGAGCAGGTAGCAGAGCAGCAGAGCAGCATCCACATAGTGAATCCCTGCCCCTTCCTGGGCCTGGCAGTGCAGCTTCCCCATAGGGTGCCAAGAGCAGCTCCCCACCATGAGGGGGCTTGTGGGCCTCTTGCAGGGAATGGAGTTGTGACCCCCTGAGGGGCTTACTCACTAGGGTGAGCAGCGGTGGAGTTGGCATGGAGGCATGTAAGGCTGGAGTACCCTCATCTTGCCCAGGAAGGGGGAGTGAGCAGGGAACTTGCACTGCTGGTTGGCAGGGGGGAGGTGGTAGTGTGTGCATCCATGTCCACGTTAGTGTAAACCACATGGCCTGTGGAAGGGGCAGTGGATGGGGAATAGCCCTTTTCGGGATTAGGTATAGAGAGAGGGGTGTTTAGAACCTTGCAGTTGTAAATTAGCATTCTGTAAGTCTCTGCTGCTGTGGTTTATCTGTGGTATGGCTGAACGTACAGGTCACTGATTGCCAGTTAATTATGTGTCATTGATAAATCCATAAACCACTTCAGTGCTGGTTTGGTTTAAACTATGTCAACTGAGCAGTTTTTCCCTGTGACATAAGACTACAATAGCAAGAAATGGACTTGTTGAACTGCAAGGTCCTTTCCAGAAAAAAATATTTATTTAATTATTTTCATGAAGAATCATAAAAACATCATTTGGCAAAAATAGTAAATGACTTTGCTAGCTGAAGCTGTCATTCAGGCTCTACAGTACCCTTTCCACACTTTGAGGACATTGAATTTTTTTGGAAGTAACTCTTACTTTGGAGGCTCCAGAAAAGATTCAATTTGTCTCTGAAACAGGGTGCTAAGTATATTCAGGGAAAGAAATACAAGACCATCTGCTATCTAACATCCAAACTGCACAAAAGAAGAAATGACCAGAAGCTAATTGTCTTGCAAACTAGTGAAAGCAGATTATTCATGAAACAGGAAGGAAAGTGGCACTTCTTTTCTGAATATAAGTAGAATATATAGGTAGAATACAGGTACTATAGGTTTTCAGTATCATAGCATGAAACTTTTTCCTACTATTGAAGCTTTTGATATTTAGAGCTAAAAATCTATGCAATGGGTTATTCATGTATTACACAGTAGCTTGTTAACTTTCTGCAGTAATACATCAGGCTACACTCTTTATTTAACAATGTGCTAATTAAAAGTGGTTTTATATAGTCAGGTCTTTCCTACTTTCATATGGAAAGGAAAAAATTCAACTGTGATTATTATCTTCACTAAATTTACATGATCTTGCTGTTGTAGGGTCACTTTGTGATATACTGAAGTCCATTTTTCTGCAGTACTGAGATGTGTGGGCTTAAACCTAGGCAATGAAGGCATTTGTTGACTCCAGAAGATCTCCATCATAGATATTAAGTCTGGCAAGTCACTATGATCAAGTCTGTTTTCACTATGTTCCTGTTAGAAATAAATGACATTTCAGAGATTTTCAAACCTTTGAAGTTCACTTTTCAAGACAGGGTGTTATATAATATCAGGTAGAACAAGTTTTTATTTTATCTTTTAACTGAGGATAAAAAAGGTTTCATTGTTTCTTCCTATAGGCTACAGTCTCCAGAATATTTTCTTGAGGAATACAAGCATGAAGTCATTGACACATTGGGAAACAGGACACTCGTATTACTTGTTCTAAACATTACAGGGATTCAGTTTCCTTTATTGCAGGGTTAGTCCAACTGTATTCCTCAGTTCCTGAATAGCAGATGTTTTATAAGTATCTGTTCTGGACATGATTTTCCTTTAGCTTCCACCTGCTGCCTCATTATATTTGGTAGCATGTTACATCTAGTTTGATGTAGAACAAATGATCACATAGAACTCTGCCTCAATCAAAAGGCAAAAAATCTGTTTGTGTCCGGAAAAATTACATTCCAAAGTGCTCCTTTAAAACACTTTAGTTTTGAAGCAAAGTTGAAAAACGTACGAGTACAACTCCTGTGTTAATTTTTTGCCTACTTTTAAGTGTGAAGGATTTCTGATGCTTAACCCAGCTTTCTCTCTCTAATTTGAAATGCTTTCTACTGACTTTTCTAGGGACATTTGGTGAATTCATAGTATTGCTTTGCTCGTGTCTACATTTCCATAACAATCAGAATAATGGTAGAAACTCTCTCTTCTCAAAAAGACCATTCTTTAACATAGTGGGTTGTATCAAAAAATAAAAAATGAAAGCGTCACATCTGTATCATAATGATATAGGGTTACTAGATAAATCAAGTTTTCTTCACGGTAAATGTGATTGTATTTTTTTTTTCCTTTTGTTGTTTCTTTTTTCTTTTTTCTTTTTTTTCCCAGGGAACCAGCTGAAGTACATGGTTATTCCACCATATTAGATTCAGGCAAATTTTATTGTGTTTTCCCCATGCTGCAGCTCCAAATAAGTAAACTACAGTGATGTTGACTTCCCACAGTTCCAAATCTGGCCAAGTTACATAATAAATTACAGATAATAATAGGTTTCTCGTAATGTTAATCATGTGTTTTGTTTTTATATTGTATAAACAGGCCAATTCTCAAATTCTTAAATATAGATGATAGAATATCTTCAGTGAAGAGCCCCAGATTGTGCAACAGATTTATCAATATCTTTAAATTCAGCCTTGATTAGGTTCAGAACTTGGACAGGCCGATCTTTTCTTTTCATCTTCTAGTTGTATTCAATTTAAAAAGAAAGAAAGAAAAAAAAGAAAAAGGCAAATATACAAGAAAATATGGAAGAGAAAGAAAATAAGTCCGTTCAGACCCAGTACTACTTTCAGTTGTTCTGATACTTGTAATAATAGAAACACCTGAGAATGGTACTGCTCCTACAGACCTTTATTCCTCAGACTTGTCCACACCAGTGCAATCTCTGAAGGATAACACCACAATGGTACCCATCAGAATCTTTGCTATGGTCTAGGAGTTGAAGAGGATGAATGTAGCTTGGAAACTTCCAAGTGATATAAAGATTGCAATGAGGTTTATATTTTTACCAAGACTACATTAAAATTCTGTAATGAAGTGGTGAAAATAAGGTTTATGCTACTTAATAGGAAACTCCTTTTCCAGTAGCTGGTCTCTCACTTTCTCTTTCTCTTCAGATGCCCAGTGATTATTCTGTTTACAAGTATATCTAGTCTCCTACATGCTGCATTTAGAAGCTCCAGGTTTAGAAACAAAGGACAGAGAGTATTGTTGTTTTGGGAAAAAACAAGATCTCCCTCTGAAAACATCATTATATCTCTCAAAGCCCTTTCTTTCCTTCTGTATCAGAAATCGGATATCTTATATTTTAAGGCTGTAATATAACTTCCAGGGTCTGCAACTTTCTCATGATCCAGAAATGCCAGGATATTTTCATATGTATAGAGTCCCAACACAGGTAACTAAGATTTACTGTTTCAGACTTTCTCTCCTGTTTCTGTGACCTGTGAGATTTCCACTTCACACACACACACACTTTGTCCTCCTTGTTCATACACTTACGCTTAAGAGTCCCAAAGACATTCAAGAGCACATCTGCACTGCTCTGATCAATAGCCAGAGGGAGGGAACAAGCCTTCTGCAACACTCAATGATATTTGCTTCTCTTCTCATACTGCCCCAAAACATTGACAGATTCTCCTGGTCCAGCTCAAAAGGTATGAGGATCTGTGGTGAAATAGTTTCCATTGTGGTGCTGTGCATGCATGTATGCTTTTTTGTTTATATCCTTTTGAATACTTTACATTCACCACAGACTCTGAAAACATTGAACGAGGCAATCTTTCACTGTTGCCATTTATTAGCCTAGTTTCCAAAGAAGCTAAAGTTTATTCAGCTCAGTCACTGAGTCTGTGTATGTATATGAGAAAGAAAAAGTGTTTCTCTAATAACTTCTGAACACCTTGTCTGATTTCAGCCAGATGTGACAGAAGAGGTGAAATATAAAGACAATTTAAAGTATATAAGGTCTTTGTGAAAAATAGGCAGCTGATTTTGGAAAGACCTTATGACTCTCAGTAGTTGTCACAAAATGATTTCTACAGAGAAAGACTAAAATTAGACACCAGAGGTTCTGTGACAAAAGCCTTATTGGTGTTGTGATCACAGGTATAGCTTCCACTGAAGCACGCAATTAACTGGGAGATATAAATCCATAATAAACCAGGCTTGATTAGATCAATGCTTACAGAACTAGTAGTTTGCACTGCAAAAGCAGTCAAAGCCTCAGCCATGGGTCAGATTCCCATTTTCGTAATCAGTGTACAAATACAGAGCAGAAAGTCCATTCCCAAGGAGGTTTTCTACATACACATCTCCTCATTAAGACTGACCCTTTAAACTACTTAGCCTTTTTCCCCCACAGCAAGGGCAGCTGTTTCAGTGAATCTGCACAAAATTGTCAAGTTTAACAAGTTTCTTACTAAACCATAATCAGTTCTAATCCTCTAAAACTTTGAGATAGTTGAGGTCATAGGTTAAACTTTGTCTTCCTTTCGGGTTGTGCACAAAGCTTTAATAAGTTTCATGGTTTCAAAGCTTAAAGCCAAGGAGATGATTATACCATCTAGTCTGACCTCCTTCATAACAGGGACTTTGTTTCATTATACTATGCATTTAGTGAATGGATAACAAGTGCTGGGCCAAAGAATGCCCTCCGAAAGGTTACGCAGTCCTGTGGTGTGCTAACCTTTACTGAGAGCCAAACGCCCACCCAGCTGCTCGCTCACTCCCCCTCTTCAGCAGGACAGAGTAAAAATATTGGGTTAAGATACAAACAGGGAGATTTCCCACCAGTTACAGTCACAGGCAAAACAGACTTGACTTGGGGAAAATTAATTAAAAATATTGCTGCCAGCTTTTCTATAGCAATCGTGTTCTAACTCCACCCTTTCACATACCACTGAGAAGTAAAAAAAAAAAAAAAAAAAAAAGAAAAAGAAAAGAAAAAGAAAAAGAAAAAGTCCTTATTACTATTCTAGTCCCTAATGCCCACAGTTGGTCCTTGGGAGCTTATGCTTATGTTCAGCTGCACATCTACAGCAGAAATCTTTGTCAGAATGATTACTTTCAGAATACACTCCTGCATTGTACAAGATATTTTCCCCAAAAAGAAAGATTAAAGAAATTTCAGACTGCAAATACCTTTTGTCCTTTCCTTTGCCTATGGATCACTCCTTATTTGAAGTGAAGGCAATATGATATATTGACAAAAGTTTTCTTATTGCCTTACTTACTTATTTTCTTATTTCTGACTGTTACAATACCATAAGCTACTGAGACTTGTCTAGGACTAGCCAACTAATCTGTTTGAAAACAGACCTGTTTGTTCCAGAAAAACATTCAGGCCTAACTGAACAGGATTTAGAGTCAGTTGTGGAATCACAGCAAAGTGGTAAAACCTGGAGACCTTTCCCACAAATAGCCCTCTGTTTAGGAAGTATTAACAAGGTTGTTCCTCCTCATTCCCATCTACACCACCTGACTTCAGCTTTAGAGAAGGCCATTAAGTTGGATAGGGCTTCTTAGATTCCTCCTAGAAGAGTAGTTTCAGGATGTTAAGCACCAGCAGCCCTTCCCGTAACGAGTGCACTTGATTCATGTTTTCAATTATTCAGTGCCCCTTACTCACACACCCTCAAAAACTGGGAATAAAAGAAAAGAAGGACAAGAAAGGATTTTTTATAAGTTTCTGTCAGGCCAGCTGCATTTACTGATCCCTACCTTAATACAGTATCATCGCTGCCTTTGTGTGACTCATATATAGCATCACATTTACCCTTGCAACATTTCTATGAGAGAGGAAAATGTTGTTTCTCCTTTTATACAAATGAAGAACTGATATAGAGAGAAAGTAAGTTACTTGAACCCCTGTCTCCAGAGTTCTTGTTATGTTCTTGAATGCGATCATCCATCACATTTTTCACCTGCTGGCAAGTAGAAAATAACAACTCCCTCTACTCTGCTTCTGAAGCAGAATTATTCATCCTTCACAAAAAACCACAGCAGGCTCAACCACACAAGCCTCTACTGATATGGAGAGCAGGTTGCTGGTTTTACTTTCTTATCAATTTCTCTGCACTCAAAAACAGAAACACCATTGAAGCCCATATTTTTAAAGCAGGTGAGAACAGAGTAAGAGTAACAGAAACAGAAGTGTTAGTCACTGTCTACATACTTAGGGTAATTAGCAGTTAATATGCGTAATATTGTTTCCATATATCCAAGGTCAAATTGGTACCATATTTTAAGATAAATATAAATGTAAATTGCATTTATATTTGTCTTTGTGGTGTTATGTAAGGACAAAATTCTTCATGTTTTATGCCAGTGAAGGGTTGATAGATGAACAGATGGAGAAAATACTCTACTGTGTCTCCTGTCAGCTGTATGCCATTATCAGAATGTTACTGCATAATGGGATAAACAGATTAATATGGTTTTGTTGTTGTTGTTGTCTTATAAATGGTAAATTTTCTGACCAACTGTGCAACAAAACTGGACATGCTTTTCTGTACCACTCACTTCAGAGGTATTGTTCTTAATTCTTGAATACCCATGGAAAGTTATACAGACTTAACAATTTTGGAAACTGTAGCCATGTACTACACACACTGGGCGGTGAATGATACATGGACATTATAAATAATGTCAAAGCAGTTTGGTCACCCTGAGCTGTTTTATGAATGTCTGCCAGGCAATTATTCAGCTATGTTCAGGCTTTCCAATATGAAGCTGGCTTTGAATGATTTAATTAACATAATTATTGATATGAATTTTAAAAATATCACTGCAATCAAGAAGAAGGTGCACAGTCTGTACATTTGGTATTCATGTAGTCTTGGAAAGTGTTGATTAAACAACATGAATTTATATTTGAATTTATAACGGAAAGAGGTTAAACTTCAAGTTACTCCACAGAGATATCACTTGGATTCAAGTGTTCAGCAGTTCTATGACAATAATGAACATTTTTAATAAACATAATTTCAGCACATATGTGCAGAGGAAGAACAAACAAGTGGTTAGAGCACTAGATTAGGTCATGCATGCTTCAGCTCCCATCCATAGTGTTCTCAAATAACCTCAGGCAAATCACTTATGGCTAGATGCACAAATCATTTTAGTTTCCCATGTGTCCTGGGTAGCCACCCAGCTGCCAGAAAATCAGAGCATTAAAACTCCAGTCCTTCTAGTAAACACCCCTCAAAGGTAGGACAGAATACGCTCCAAGGGAAAGGAGGATACGCAAAGAAAACACTTCTGACTTGTGTCCCTCCCTTCCTTCTTTCCTGGTGCTTTCACCTGCTCACTCCCATCTATAAATGTTCGTTCTGGCAACTATATGAAGAATTTAACAATTACTGAGTTAACAGGATGAGACACAAGCCGATCTGAAAGTATATGGTTTGTGGGGAAAGGGAGGATGACACAGAAAGAAACAAGCGTTCGAGCAAGAATTCAAAGTATTCCAGAAAAAAAATTACAAGTCTTAAAAGTTTGAGAAAAGTTTCATGGAACTATTTCAGAGACCTAATTAAGAATTTAATTCAAGATTAATTACCTACCAGTCTAAACTCTCATTATAGTCAGCACAGATCTGAGGTACAATATACTACAATAGGTGTATAGTGTCCTTTGAGATCATCTAGGATATCCCACTTGGACTTCAGATGCTCTTGTAGGATGACAGGTCTCCTGTCTTAACATACAACATTCATCATGTGCTCAAGCAGTTGCTTCACATGCCAATGTAGTGACTGGAGTACAGAGAGCAGTCTGACTGACATGTCACTAAGGATGCACAGGCAGTTGTGCAGGCTGTTGCCAGTAAGTCAAGGTAGGGACTCAAGGTGAGAAAAGTGACTTAATGTTACTTCACAGAGTTTGGAAATACCAACTCTGTACACACACCATACAGGAGAATGGTGACAGTATGATGGAATATTGCATAGCAGAAATGTACTGAATTTTGTCAGAAAAGAAGCAAATTACCAACTTGAAAGCATGGGAAATAGTTATCCTTTCCAAAATGGACAAAAGTACACAATCCAAAGCAATGACAGAAAATATGGTATTAGAGAAACTGTCAGGCAGAAGTAAATGCACTGAACCCCCACCTTTTCACTGTTCTTACGCTAAAGAGTAAGTGAATTATACGAAGATTTTAGAAAAAAAATGCAGTTTCTAATATTACTTTGGAAATAGTACTCATAATACACTGTGAGTATTGTCAAGCCATTAGAGGAAAAATAACTGAATGTTGAATTTGAGAATATTTCTCAAGCGTCAGAGAACTCTCAGATGAGTACAGACAGAGATGAGGGAGCCTATAATCAATTTAAAGAGCTAGGAAGTTGTATCCATTTTTGGGAATCACAGAACAAATAGAAGATTCACATTGGATGTGTTTTCTAGTCACCATGGAAGAGAGAAAAAGGAACATACCACCCTATCTAAGAGAGAGAAATTTTACCAAATATACAGAACAAAAATAATTAAGTAAAAAATCTTATGGTTTTACAATCTGAAATAATTAACATTCTGATAGAAGTTTGAGATGGGATTTGTCTTACTTAATTTTGATGTCTGCATCTGAACTAGTAGTCATCTGGACTCCTTTACGCTCAGTGGAGCACAGCAAAGTAATTCATCTCATCTTAAGGTAGGCATTTAAAGCGAGTCAAACGAGCCATTCTCAGAAAGTACCCTTTTCTCTTGGCTGACCATAAAAAAGCCTATACAATGCCTTTGGGATTAGAGCAGTACCTCTGCCTTGCAATTTAGAGACATGTGGCTGATATTTAACATCACAAGGAATATTCTAATACAGATTAGGTATTGTAGGAGTGAGTTAGTGTTAGCAGACTGACTGACAAGAAGACACACAGACTCTTTCAATCTCTTAGAGGCAATTTCCTCTAAGATTTGTTGATCAATCTGTTTTTACATTAAAGCTTCATCATAAAAATCCAAATCATCAAAAATCATCATCAAAATCCAGGTCAGAATTCAGAATTTAAGAACACAAAGACATGGTGTTTCAGAGGAAAATACGCCAGATATTTAATAATATACAAAAATTACTAAAATTACATAGTTCATATTTTCATTTGAGGAAAAGCTGCAGAAAAGAGTCACATCTTCTGTCCTGGAGTTAAATAAACAATATGAATTATATATCTGGCAGAAATTTAACACTGGGTACATATATGTCTGAAGCTCTCTGCATGTGAGAAATAAGGATAATAAGGATAAGCCTTAAAATGCAGATATTTCTAGGGAAATACGCAAGCAATCTAGATGCTTAAATCAGCAATTTGAGAATGCTACTATAAAAGGATGTCTGGTGGATATGGGATGCAAGCATCAATACATAATATGAGCAATCTAAAAGAGTTTGGTAGTACAGCCCTGATCTTCAACTATTTTGACAGGAAATTCACAACTTAAGTTGTACATTGGTGATTCCAAAGAAGAGCTGTTAAATTGTGGCTAAGAACGAATGATCAAAATGGTTGGCAAGTAGCTTATGTATTTTGAACATTAAAAGAAAAGTAAATGAAAATAGCTTTAATAAAAAAAGGAATTTCAATTTTATTCAAAGAATCAGATCAAACAACATGATTAGCTGTAACAGACAGTTTACCATTTATTGACAATACTATCACATCAGAGTCACAAACTGAATACTAATGTGTGAGATGTGCTGATTGCAGACATTCTCTTGAAGATACTACTTTGAAGTGTGCTTCAGACAAACGCCAGATTTAGAAATTGTGTATAAAAACTTACTTACAAGAAATGAAAAACTCTGTCTGGTGTTAAAAAAACTGTTGACAGAACTGTAAAATCTACTTCTGAAGATAAGACCCCAGTCAGAGTACACCCAAGTAATAGTTAGTTCCAATTTAAGAGGTATTTCTTTCTTAGATGAGATTTAAAAGAACAGGGACAAGAATAATAATTTGTTGCAGTAAAATATATTTTAAAGGAAAACATAAAAAAGATTTATGGATTGATAATCTGCGGAAAGATTAACCCTCTGCCCCCATTACCCTTTTCATCAGCCCTGAAGTTTGTGTCACTGTTTTGCAAATCAGATCAGCTCATTAGTTTTTCTGAAAATTAATTGGGGGGGGGGGGTGGGAAATTTTTTTTTAGTCAAATAGGTGAGGTGATCTGACTGACAATGATGCCATGCAAGCCCCAGGGAGCTGGTTCAGGGGAGTCTACAGGATCACACAGGAGCGGGGAGGGGGAAACAAGGAGCAGAGTGAATCACCCAACTGCAGCGGCAGCACCAATCATGAAAGGACTCCTTGAATTCCCTCCCAGAGCTGTGTGTCAGTCAATGGGGGAAATACAGTAGGACCATGTGGTATGCTAGTATATGATAATAAGGGGTTAACACTCAGATAAAAAGATGTAATTGTTGTCATTGAGTCAGCCGCAAAGTTAATTTAGCCTGGTATTGTGTCTATGATGGAAATCAGTAGCAATGCTTAAGGGAAGTTAAGAAGAAACAGGAAAAGGATAAAGTGACTCTCCCCTGCAATACAGTTTTACTTTCTGTAATTTGTGGTTGCAGCTGGATCACGTTTAATAGCCTCAAACAGACAAAGCCATTTCTCTTTAACTTCTCTTTTTTAATCCAATTTGTGTTTTTGGTATCCAAAATATATTGTAGCAATGAGTTCCAGTATTCAATTGTGTCTTGTATGAAAAAGCATTCCTTTGTTTCTTTAAAACCCATTGCAGGCCGATTTAATTAGATGCCTTAGTTCTAGTGTGAGAAACAGTGAATAAACATTCCCACTTCCCCTTCTCCATGCCATTCTTGGATTAAATTATGTTCCCTGGGTAAGGAACTAGTTAGCTTCAGTAATGTTAATTTATTTTCATTTAAAACAATTAATTGTTACACCTTAAAATTAAAAAGTTAACCTTTTTTTCTGCCAGCTAATCCTGTAAGTTTTCCCTACAAAACCACAATATGAAACAAAATACCTGTATTAATGTGTCGCCTCTGTTGCTCTGCTAAGACTAAGATGGTTTTCATTAGCCTCAGCCTACAGCATCAAAACCTCTTAAGTAAATGGATTCCATGCTATCGAAATACTTTTCATGAAAATAGCCCTATTAATCAAGATTTATTTTAATGAAACAAGGGCAGAGAACACAACCCAAAAACATGGGTGATTTGCTGTTACATAATCTGCTACACTCGACAATCTATTGTGAGCAAGCTGTGGCTGAAGGGACAACCCCAAAGACCATGCTACAAATGAACCCAGAAGAAGTTGTCCTGACTCAATTAGTCTGACAGAATGGGCTGTGAAGACCTTCTTAGGAAATAGCCCCATTAACTGATGTCAATCATGTAACATTACTGCAAGGTATTATAGGATCTAAGGTGGGAAACTTACCCAAGTGGGCACAATGTTGTGTAAGGCCTTTTCATGCGTGGGTATGCTGTTGCCTAGGGTTCTCCTAATGCACATACAGCTTGCAAAAACTGAGTGCTCCCAGTCAATATGGTAGTTAAGCAATGTATGAGTAGTCAGCTTCATGGACTTTACTATGGATTTCCCCTTATGCAACCCATGCAAAAGCAATATGGATGTATTCATCAGACTGTATCTGAGCTGTCCACAGTTTCATTGTATTTTGGAGGCAGCAAACCTGCTCATATGATCATAAGAACACCTGTAATGAGTTATACTGAAACTCAATCTAACAATGCAATATGGTTTTCTGCCTTTGACAGTGGCTGACAGCAAATACCTCATGTCTCCTGTGCCCTGCAGCACCAAATTCCACTGCATAAATAATCACCTTATTTTGATTATTTTGAACTGGCCATCTACAGAAAAGGCAGTCAAAACCTGATTCACTTTTTTCATGCTACTCACAGTTTTCATAACCCCCTTAAAACACATCTTTTCTGGAATGCAGCATCCTAACCAGCACAGCCCCCCTCTGGTGGAAGTATTTCCTTCTGCTGTCACCTTCTCTGTACCTGTTCCTGTTTCTCAGACAAGGTTTGGCATCCAGGTCTTTCATCGGATGATGAGGTTAAGCTGTTCAACTCCCAGAGAAAGCTCACAGCTCCATTTTCTAACAGAGGAGGGAATTCTCTGGCAAAGGAGAAACTTATCACTCTCTAGCCAGCTGGCTCCTTAAAAGCTTCATGCTACCCTTTTCATTCCTGCTCAACATAATACTTCAGTCACGGGTAACTTGGAAATCTTTCCTTACATGAAGATGAAGAGGCAACGGATGAGCTTTGGAGCAGGGGATTCCACTTCGTTACAGCCAAAAGGCAGCTGAGGATGTGGGCTTAAGTGATATGTTAATATGAATTTTGGCATTGAATTGGCATTAAACCTACATTTTCCACATTCAGACAACCATACTTCCCTACTGTGTTTTTTGTTGTGGTTTCTTTTTCCCCCCTGAAACAAGCTGTATTTCTTTCAATGCCCTCTTTAGTTTCAACACAGTTTACTGCAGAGTTCATTGTGACTTAGTAAACCAAAATGTGTGTAAACCAAAACCAAACTATTAAGGAATAAAGAAGGTAGTCCAACTAAATGAGATTGATTTTGCTTCTTGCTTCTTTTTTCTGTTTTGTTTTTTTTTTGTCGTACTCACTTCTTGTCCTTTGCTTTCAGAAAAAAAGCTGTTTTAAAAAAAAGGGAAAACAAAAAACAGATATAGAATGTTCAGTAGAATGGCTCCCTGAACTTTCTGTCCCCTAAAAGACTTGTTAAACAGTAAAAACAACCAAACAAACAGAATTATTAATAAGGAACTGTTTGTCAAGCATACATTTTTATTATGTCAATTACTTTCACTGGAAAAAAAAATATCACTGACTCCTTGCCTATACTTCTTCTTTCAGGACCATGATCACCAACATTAATATAAATGAAAAAAAAAAAAAAGTGAAACTTTAAACTTTTTTTTCTTTTCAGAAGAAAACATATCCTTATTTCACTGCCTGTTCATGATGTTGCTAATTTGACAGGAAACAGCATTTTCCTATCTTAGTAGACACCCAGAAAAAAGGCTGTTTTGAAGCACTTGGCCTGTAAAGCTGGTGAAGTTATAGGAACTGTATTGGCTGCCCGCAGACCCAAGAAATTACTCATTAAAACTTGGAATCATGTCAGTGTTTCCATATCAAAGATAGCATGACTAGAGTAATAAAGTGAATTGAGCGAGAGTACCTTAAGGTAAATAATTATGCTTCATTTCTTGCTTCATCTTTCATATGCAATATCTGGAGTGATTTGGAATGTAAGAGACAGGTGGAAAATGGTCATGAAGGAAAATTCTTGAATGTCAACAGAACACACATGAAGCCAGATCCACACATCAAGAATCTGATGAGAAGGAGAATAAGACCTTGAATATCACTAATAAAAAAGGAGAATAAAACCTTGAACATCACTAATTCCAAGCCTGGATTTCCATAAAATGATGAGAGATTGGTGTTTAAAGCTGCAATGTTCTCCAGCACCGAAGTTATCTTGGAGACCTGCTGTTTCTAACATTTTCAGATTTCTGCCAACTGTGTGTAAGAGCATTTACTAAACTCATTATTTTTACTAAGTGTTTTTAACAAATCTAATGTCCAGCTATTTTTAAAACGTAGCTCTTAGGGTGACCTTTGACCTCCCATGGGAAATTAGAGAATGGAGAAGTTATTGGAGGAGGAGATCCAACAAAATTACAATCACGACAAGCTTGAATTACACCATGTAATTGAATCTATTCAGAAGCCAAAAATCAATGCAGTCAACCAGAAGCATACCAAATGTGACATTCATTTTTTCTGCTTTATCAAGCTTAATTGATGTCTTAGGAACTAAATAAGAGTAATAGGCAGCCTTATGGTAGAAACCTCAAGAGATATTTCAAGTGGCTATTCATAAAAGCTGCAAATAATTAATAGATTTCACTTTCAGTTGATGCGGTGATAGAATAACTATGTTGCTTTTAAATACCACATGCCCTGGCATTACTTTCACCCCCATCCCTCCAGACTTCCTACTGAGAGAGGTAACAGGCACAAATCCATTTAGTTGGCATATCCTGACTTAGAGAAGCTCTTGATTTGTCAGTTTCATTTTGGACAGAAAGTTAACATACCATGGATAGCATGCTAACACTAGTGACATTTCTTGGCATTTCCAAATACAGTTTGTCATAATGCATATGCATACATAAAATACATGAACATATTCCAGAGTCCAACAAAGGAGAATACTTGCAGGAACTTAATAACATAGGGAATGCTTCAGAATAATGCTCCATGCCCCTGACTCCTTGGTCATATCTAAAATGATGCAATAGGGTCTAAGCTACAGTGATACAAGGAACTCTAAGATGATCACCATACGATGTCAATGAATTTGAAATTTACCAAAAAAATCTGAGCTATACAGAATGATATTGAGAGTAGCTCTGCTGATGTCCTGAAAAGTGTACTGAGAAGTAGCCACCTACTTTTATACTTTTGAGCAAGAACAAAATAAGAACAAAATACCTTAAAAAACCAGACACAACTATCTACTAGAAAGCAAGATCTGGCTGAACTTTTCAGTAATCAAAATCATGACTAGCATATTTTGAAAGCTGTATGATCTATAGATTATATTTTACTAGAAAATTCCAATTTCAGAATATTCTGATTTTGATAATTAACCATCTTTCTTGATTCATTTATTATAATTTAGTATCAGTACTGGAGAAAGCAGCTCTGATGAATGAATGAATCTTATTCCAAGAGTACTGTTGGTTTAGATATTTGGTCTGAGAGTTTCAAAGGATATAAGGAAATTAGATGTGTAAATTTCATCTTATCTCTCTCACAAAACATTCCGTCATTTCCTGAAACCAATGATCTCCCCTTGCCTAAGCATAAACAGATTTCACACAGGATTTAATAGTAAGGGTGATGACATAAGTAATGATGCAAAACTTTCTATATATTCAGACATCCTGGTATTTATATTAAAGGGAAAAAAATTGTCCTTCAGACATTTATAAGGCTCCATCTATGTGACAAAGAAGTAAGACAAGTTCAGCCATGTTTCTGGTGCTTTTTAAAGCAGACACTAATTTCAGCATACTTACTATCATTTTAGTATAGGGAAGACACAGGCTATATGAAAATGACTCAACTAGCAGTGTGGCCAAACTAGTGAGCAACTGAAATGTCTACTCTGATCAAGATTTCTTTACATTCGAGCTGCCTACAACTCTACACACACACTTTAGCAGAGACCATCTTATGTCAAAATAAACAACAGAAATACCTTGACTTTTCCAAATCTTCCCCTGTTCTTTGGACCAAAGGTACTTGTTAACACAAACAGTTTGGAGGATTTGGAATTACATTTCTGGAGAAATATTAAATAGTAAAAAATAATTTTTGCAGTTCTTTTTCAGTGCAAATTGTACTGAAATGATCAAAGATAACAAGAAGCACAGGTAATCTAAAAGCACTAGACCAGACAGGGCAGGCTTAGTACAACAAGCCCAATTTCAAACAGCCTGCGTAGCATGGAATAGAGACATATATGTTGCCAAGCTGTAGGGTTTTAAAAAAACATGTTTCTGAAATGCATGAAAATCTTATAGCTTATCATGCAAATAGGTTCCAATCTAAATGTTTTTTATTAAGAAATATTCCTGATTGCTCGCATGTATGGCCTCCCTCGCTGGAAACAGCACACAAAGAGTTTGTGGATGGTGGAAGTGTAACACTTTAATCATATTACCCAGCCACCAAACCCATTAAAAAATGTAACACCCACCTATAGCTGTGTTACTTTACCAGCTTTGGTAAGAAAATGACCTGTATTTGCATTAATTCATTTAAGCAATTACTTTTATTTGTGAAGAAACGGTTAGCTCAGTCTTTGAGAGCTACATGGGCTTAGATTTAAAATCTAGCAGTTGCCAAGAGCACCTGTTTATAACTCCTCTCCTGTAGCATAATCTTATCTTCTGTGAAATATGTTACCGCACTTCTCTTTAGGCATGATATAGATAAGATTTGCCAGCCTTGGAAGAAACCCTACTTTCAAATTCCAGTTAGCCCCAGATAGTTGCTATTTCTGTCATTTCCACTGCATGACAATCAGCTAAAATATCATCCACCATCTCAATCAACTTTACAGCAAGGCAGCTGAATGTTAATTAAGCATTACTTTTGCTGTAAGGAAGAGGGGCTGATGAATCAAACTTCAAGCTATCGACATCTAAACACACAAAATCAGTTAAATTAATATTGAAAAATATTACAAAGAAACAAATAAACAGCAAGGGACAGATCCTTCTAAAAAGCCTTTAATTTTGCGTCCCAAATTTTTTACATATGCAAAGCAGCATGGAAGGTCTTAATTACACTTTTAAGTGCACCTATACAGTTCAACAGAAATCAGTACAGAGACACATCCCACCCACCCCAGCACCCCAATTCAGTGAAGATTTCACCAGTATGAGAATGGAAGCAATCAGCTGCACAGTTCTGCACTGAAGCTAATTAGCCTGTTTGAGAAGTACACCATTTTACCTTGGGCTGGCACTGTGCTATCATGCCTCAGTCACTTTCAGCATCTGAACTGAGATTTCCAGTTACTGCACAACTCTGCGAATGTGCCATTTGCAGGCTGTGCAAGCTACACAAGCTTTCTATATTGACACTGCACATTATAAGAGAATTTTGGTTGGGATCAAGATCTGGAACTGTATAACATCTAAGGGATATACTCCCACCCCTGAAACTAAAATTAGTCCGTCTCATAAATGTGATCTTTGGAGGTGCCCAAGAACAGTTTGTGTAGCTGAGGAAAGAATTTCAAGGGACTTTTTACTGGTGAAAGACTGAAGCCCCACTCAATCTTGTTACACCTATTCCTTCTTCTGATGTGCCCTAGTCTCCATGATGCCTCCCTTTTATGAGAGTGGGAAGGACACAGCATATATAAAGATGAATTGTTATGCCAGAGTCCCTGCAAGCAGCAGATAGGCCTTAGCCAACCTTCCCCACTTTTCCTTTTAAAAAAATATCTGTGATTTGCAAACACTTTATTGTACCTATAATGGCACATTTCAGCTCCTTTCCTGGCTTCTGGAGAAGAAGAAAAAAAAAAGCAACCCACACAAAAGAGACTCTCTCATTGTAAATCAGATACAAGTCCAAGCTATTTTAAAACATAAAATTCATTTTCTATTCATTCTTTTTTTCCTCCCTCCAATTAGCAGCTAATCTCATCCATATAGCTGCAGGCTCCAAACTAGTAAATGTTGTGATTCACTAAGAACTAGTTGGGAACTTTTTTCCTTATAATTACAAGATATAATTGCTTTGGAGCTTTCTTAGACTCTTCCATGATTAGCAAAGCTTTTGGAAATTGTAGACATAGCATTTATATTTTTAATAAGTGGAAAACTTTTATGTTCAAATAAAAGAATTAAGCCCACAAAAAACAAGCAATTTAGGGCTTAAAAGTCCCTGGAGTACATTTGAGAGACACAAAAGCAGGACTTCGGGGCCATCAACTTCTTTACATTGAAAACAGGCAATGATATTGTGGTTATTAGTATCAAACTGCAGTATATACATGCAGGAAAGGAAGATCTTGCTGCGGGGGGGGGAACAAACAGAAAAAGACTCAAAAGGCTGGTTAAACCTTGTATGATGCCTTGTCTTGAAAACAAAGAAGAGAGAAAGAAAAAAAAATCTATTTTCTCCCCCAGCAAGGAGCTGAGGAGCAGCAGTAGGCTGAGGGTAAAAGGAGGCCAGGCTGGAGTGCAGTCTGTGCTCCAAGGGTACAAATATAGTAGGGAGAGGAAACATTTCTGGGCACAGGAGCTCAGCTCTCTACGTTAGTAGCTTATTAGAATTGACCCTATCATGTTTTTGGGCAGTGACAAATAGCAGTCCCCAACAACTGGTGAGTACAGTTCAGCAGTTAGCACAGGTCAGGACCAGTTCCCAATAGGAAACTTGGCTGCAGCAGGCTTGTTTTGTAAGGCAAGAGTCCTTTCGTACTGATGCAAACAGTTCTGTTGTAGCTGTCCTCAGTGTCAGCCAGTGGTCCCAGGAATACTCCATTTACTGGGATGAAGACAGCCCTAATGCTGAGCACAGAAGCTGTGCAGGAATAACAACACTGTGCAACATCTACACTGTGTCTCAGCATACTCTGAAGAGATCTCCAAAGCAATGCTGACCTGATCCAAAACCTCAATGCAATACATCAAAGTAACATGCAGATGCAGAAGATGAAAATAGAGTTCCTCTATTTGGTGCTACACCTGAGGTAGTTAATGATTCCTTTTGGACTTTCATCTCAGCTCAGAAATGCATCAACACAGCTGTATTACTTCAGGACTTGAGCTGGCTCAAGGGGAGAGAAAGTAAAATGCAGATCTACAACAGATTTGGGCACTGGGAAGTCCAGAGCTAGGCCGTTCAGCTGAATCTACAGAAGCACCACAAAATATCATATGTTAGAGTCATAAATATTTGACTTAAAAATATTGACCTCATAAATGAGTGCTAGTGTACAGGCAGCACTTCTAGGAGTAGTCACTTACCAAAAAAAAACTGTCAGGCAGGTTTTCTTTCTTGTGCAAATGGAAAACTGTGGAGTGGAAAACTACAAAGGAAAATAATACCATGATATGAGGTTCTGCCGGCTCACAGGAAAACTGAATCACGGCAACAAGACCCAGACTTCTAATTCCTGTAGGGCTGGGGAGTTAAGTTGTCAGTCTTTTATTTGCTGCTTGGACTAAAGAGGAAGCAGAGGACAGATTGAAATGATCCACAGTCCGCACCTAGACTTCATGCCACCAGCTGAAGCATGCTACAGTAGGATTTGGCAACTGCCAATAGCTAACTTTTCATTTAATTAGTGATCTGAATAATACTTTCTATTACCATAGTTCTCATTTCAGTGGAGGCAAATAACAGTTTTACTATTGAATCATATGAGATTGGGATTCCTCAATGTAATCAACTGGACATCAAACTATTGTGTGATTACCTTTGTATGAGTTTGTTTGTCCATGGTTATGTATCTCCTCTATAAAACAAGTGACATCCCAGAACTGATAAATAAAAATGGTAAACTGTGGCTTTCGGTGTGTTTTGCATAATCCAGAAAACAAGATAATTGACTCTGAAGGGAATAGGAACAACAACAAAAAAACTGAAAAGACATTTTTGCAGTTAGTTTCTCAGAAGAGGTGGAATAGAAAGATGAGGAGAAAGCACCCAGATATATGAGCCAGGCTGTCTAGAAAGAGCATGTTAATGGCCTACATTTGCATAAGACATTTGCAGAGAAATAAATGTAGATGAATAAAACAAGAATTTATTACTGTGTTTTTGATTCTTTTCTCTATCTTGACACAACAGGGAACTGAACTGTTATAAAACACTTTACCTTCTTTCTCTCCATCTTTTTGGATAACTGTTCTTGGCAAATGTTTCTGTAAGTTTTATGCATGATAAAGGCTGAGTGTGTCTGAAATTGATAAAGGTTCTACAGTGATGTATATTTGCAAGACAGGTTGTCTGTGAATATATTTTAATGCAAATCTTATCAACAAAATGTCAGTGGTGTCCTGGTGTTATTCCATACAGTCGCAGCATATTCACTACAGAGCCAGAAAGCTGCTCACTAGGGATTCAAACTTTAAGCAGAGACAGAAAAAAGAAACATGAACACTGTATAGTTCCAGATAAACAAAGTTACTTCCCTGGACATTGCAGTTTTAAATAAAATTTGGAACTGAATTTTTTGTTTAGATACTGTCAGGCAAAGAACAAACAAATAAATAAATAAATAAATACTACTACTACTAATAATAATAATAATAAATCTTCAGCATGCTGTTGCTTACATAATTCAAGTTGAAAATTACATAGGTTTTCTTACCAACTAAATATAATACATTCTTGCTTCTGCCTTATTTTGGATGGGTTATTTTTCTTGCAAAAAATTGTCTGTATGAGAGAAATATGTATGTCTGTAGTTAACTGGGAAAAGGTGACATTCTGCTACTAATAAGAACAGAATAGAAGATTGTTTCCTAATTTTTAAATCATTCTGGAATATTTCTGTGAGAGTTGGAATGCAGCTAAGATTAACAACTATGCTGTAGGAGGAAAAATGTGAGGACCATCATTATTTTTAGCTAATATATAACACATCAATCAATCACTGGTCTGTTGCTGGGGGCAATATTATCTCTAGACTTGTCACTTATCTACTGAGTTTTATTTTAACATTGTTTTAAGTCTAAGAGAAGGAATTATTACAGAAATGAATGGATTTTGCAGCTTCTATTATGTCTTCCTGAATGCTCTAAGCAAGTGAAAGACTCCTGTTGACATGTTTCATGGGGGCCTTTTGGAGTGTGGCATAATATGGCAAAGGGATAGAAAAACTTTTATCTCATTATCACCAGTTTAAATGCAGTACATCTGAAGTTACCTGAAATAAATCCTTGCAGCCGCTTTTGAACAAAAAACGTTTACATTCTTGCACATGTCTGTATCAATGGTAAATGACATCATTACAAGTCCATTTTCTGGTTAACTGGAGGATCTGGACTTATTATAAACACCACAATGAGGAGCTTTCTGAGTCTCACTCAAACAAGAGGAGATGCTGAAGTTCAGAGGACCAATGAAAAAAAAAAAAAAAGAAACGAGACATAGGAGGAAGAGAAAACTAATGTCCACAGATGTCTGAGACGCACTAGTGTTTTGAACAGTAACTTCTCAAAATATCTGAACAAGGACCATATTGTGCATGGCCTTTGCTGAGCTGATTACTGTGTATCTGTCTCCTCAAGATCTGTCCTCTTCCAACATCCCTAAAATAGGCATTCCTCCACCGATCTCTACTGAAAATCTCTACTGAGCCAGTTTGCTCAGGGTTCATAGAACACACAAAGTTTACTTAAACTATTACTTCTAATGGCTTGTTTGTTAGAACATCTGCTCCAGGAGACCCATTTTGAGACCCCCCACACAAAGGACAAGGAAGGTTAGGATTGGAGCCGGTGCATCATAACAGACTGTGCTAATCACAGAGCTATGGGAGGCAACTGCCTTTTATCCTTTTTGTGGATAACTGTGCCACAGTGAGAAAGAAGTGCAAAAGCCACATGGGCCAAAGGAGTGCAGATGTTAGCAGTACAGCTGGTCCGATGGGAAAGATGCTGTCTTGAGTGGCTGCTCTCAGAATTATTCTTGGTTTGTTTTTGTTCCTTTATCCAACAAGTAGCAAATACAAACTCCATCAGCATCCCAGGAAGCAGAACACCACTTACTGGGCAAGTGCTTTTATCAGGCGAATGTGCAAAAACCAGAACTCTGGCTTCCAGCTTTGGGGAGTGCAGTCCCTGCAGGAGACGGCATTTCAGAAATGCTCTGCTCTTCCACATTTCCTATTGATTGGTTTGGGCATCCCAGCACTTAGTGTAGTGGCAGCTGTCAATCTCACCTTGCTCCAAACTGAAATTAGCTTTGCAAATTCTGCTCTTAGAGACGGGCTCTGAGGTTGAGGGTGTTGCATGCCACATGTCACAAAACTCAAGTCCTCTCATTTGAGCAAGATTTAAATTGCACTCTTCTTAATTCACTATTTTTCCCAAACTTGCACACACAACTTCAAGTGATAGACAGAAAACTCATTTCACAATCTGTTTTTAAAGACTTTTTCATCAGCTGAAGTCCTGTCCTAGAGAAACTACAAGTCAGTTAAAAATATATAGCTATACACATATAAGCGGGAGCTCCTCATCTTGACTGAGTTATTTAAAATATTAATGCAATAAACACAGAACATTAAAAATGAAGCCATCATCATTTGGGGCTATCTTTGCATATTTTATAGCTAGATACATATTTCTCTCAGGCAAGACTGTCTAAAATTCATTAAAATACTAATTTCCTCACAGGAACTGTGTCGCTTTTAGGACATCGTATAAACAAAGAAAAACACCCACACCAGATTATTCAACACACCATAGAAGAGGAATGTCTCTCCCAGCATGAAATGTTTCTCATCTAAGTTACCATATGCCTCCTACTCCTTATTCCATTTTTCCATCTCCTCTAGCATAAACACTTCCATCTATTAACAACCTTTCAAATTCTTTACACTTTAAATATTGTATAGCAACACATGTAAACAGAAATCTATGTTACTTTTATTGCACTCTTGGTACAAATTCACAGTAGCTGACAGCAGAGTTTCAGCTCAGTGTAGGAAACACATACCTGCTCAGCTGCAAGATTTTATATACAATAAATCCTGTCAAATGCTATATAAACCTCCACATTAAGGTAGTAATATTATGCTAGAGCATTTCCTCTGTTTTCTCTTTCTAATTTCCTTCAAAGTGTCTCCGATATTTCAAAGAAAAAAAAATCAGGTGTAGGAAGAAACTGTATTAACTACCTACTCTCTTAAAGGCAAAACAGAGCAGCTGGAGAATATTCCTGGGCTACAGGTTTGGCTGGAGCACAGCCAATAAAATGAGTGAAGTCCCGTTAAAGTCAGTGTGCCTGATTCCTTCCGAGTACCTAAGTAATGGACAGAAAATAGGCAAACTGCTGTTTCAGAAGCCTGTTAAGGAGGCATTAAAAACCTGAATCTGTGTCAGAGTATAGAATTTATGGTCCAAGTGTTTTTTGTAAGGACGGTTAGTTCTGACAAGAACTTTTATTTTGCTAATAAATATTTTTGTATTCCTTTTCCAAAGAATTAAAAACAACCCACCAGAAACCCTAAGCTTTTTACTTCCGATTTGTTAAAGTCTAATCACAGTGCAACTGATCCAGAAATTTCCTTCTGTGTCAGTTCAATATTAAGCAGCATTTTCTCTGCCACTGACAATAAAGTCAGTGCAAGGTGTGGGGTGGAACCCTAGAGAACTAGCTCTCCTTTGCTAATTTCTGAAGATGATGCTATTTGGTTCACTGCAAATAAGCCATCATGCAGAAATCTGTCTACACAGAGAAAAGGAGCTTTAATGTTAGCACCTCTCATCAGGAAGTGAAGCTTAATATTGTGCCAATTCAGTATTTTACCAAGAAAGCAAAATGCAATTACTTTTTGGAAATGCAAAATATTTTAACATTTTCAGGTGAATAACTGTTCTGATGTTTTTGAATGAGTGTTTTTGTGTGGAAACTTTCATTGTATTTATTTAAACACAATAACCTTACATGCAAAAATAAAATTAACAAAAATACATTTCTTTTTAATGTAATTTTTCTGCAGGCTGGTAGCTCAAGATCATGCTCAGATCTAATTCTAAGATATTTAGAAATCTGTCATCCCACAAGGCCTGGTATTATGAAAGTGCAAAGGTTGTGAAATCAACTTTTTTTTTTATTATTGTAATGCTAAAAATAAATTTTGGATTACATCTCTGCATTAGTCACTAAAAGCTCTGCGTAAGGCTTGGCATTCATATTTAAATATGTTATGTAAAGCTCTGCATGTTTCTATTGACCTAGTTGATAATGCTGATGAATAACTAATTAAAAAAACAATTTAACCTTAATCTTCCAGAAAAAAAAGAAAAAATAATTGAATGTTTCTACTAAATGGGTAATTGATAGAAGATGAATATTTATTATAAAACTTCTGGTTTCCTGGTTTATAAATGGCTATATTTAAATTTAAAGTTCAGACCTTTAATAAGAATTGGATCTGTAAACATATAATATTCATTAAATTATCATTCACATTTCCTTAAAATACTTTCACCATGATTTAAAGACTCATTTCGTATTTAGTTTCCACAAGTCCCCAGTGAATTTCTACCAACTATCTAACACCAAAGAGCTAACTATCTAACAGCAAAGAGCTCACAAAAATACAAATTAAGAAGAGATCAAAATGAAAATCAGTTACCTCATATTTTCGAGTCCTGAAGTTATTTCATATTCTTTTCAAGTACCAGATACTTTTCACTGTCTAAAATATAATACTGAGATCCTGAATATTTCGGTTCCTGCTTTCAGCAGGATTTCTCAGTTTTGAACAGGTATACTGAAGTCTCAGTAGTCTGCTCCTATGTCAAATACAGTAGGACAAAGCAACGGTGCATTGAGAGCATTTCTTTTCTCTTGTGCCTCCAGTATAAGCAGAAACACTAAAACAAAGCTCAAAACTGATCATTATAAAGTGTCATAAAATAGTTTATTGAAAATTGGGGATAAGAAAGGGAAGTTAAGAGGCAAAGTCAGAAAAGTGACATATAGGGAAGCCATGTGTCATTGCAAATGGCGCTGAAGACCTGCACCCTGGTATCACCCCTGTCACGGCTGCCGAGCCTTTTGGCCAGTCACAGGCAGCAAGAAAGATGCTGGGCAAGAAGAACCGCTGGATAAATCAAGGTGATTTGGGCCTTCCTCACAACATCTGAGTTAGGGTGAATCTTCTTTATTGTGATTTTAATTAATAAAAAAAGTTTTCAGTAGTTGCTGAGTTCTAACACTCCCTAAATCATTCTGGGAGCATCTTGGCACAACTTTTCATAGTATATCCCTGTGTGAAGTATGTATGCAAATGGTGTATATGTATCATACCTACAGGACACGTGCTGCACAGAGGATCTGTACCTGCACAATGGACTTTGCATGTCCCAGATGCATTGCCTCAGTGGACATCTGCTATATATTTAATTGGCCTGGATCATCCTTTGTCCAGGGTTTTCAGGATATGTGGAATGTATCAGGTTTCAGTAGTCTTTTCACTCTCCAGGCAAAATCTTGTGCATCATCTTTTATTGATATGATATGATATGATATGATATGAATATGATATGATATATGATATAACAGTGCAATTCTACACATAAGATTTCCATTCTCATCTTCTAAGATGTACAGTAACAAAAAGGAAGCCATAATTGACAATTATGTTATTTAACATATGTGTACATATTTATTTATTTATTTATTTATTATGTTTTGTGCTTAAAACTGTTTACACATTTATCCCTTTTAAACTTTGAAAACTAATGGAATTAATTATGCCACACTGATTGAAATAAACGCTATGTTTCTGTTCCCATATTGCTCTCATTCACTCTGGTGTAACTGAAGTTTAAAAATTAACAAAATCACCCTTAATGGAAAACCAGTATGAAATCAGAATAAATGCCCCTGTTTATAAACATAAAAATAAACAGTTCTCTTCATTCACTGTCACAACTTTTCTCCCATGGGAAAGAAAGAATAATCTTGTTCTTAAATATGATTTTAAGCAGAATTAGAAAACATCCATGGTTAAATAAATCTTCTGAATTGGATGTAACTGGTTATTTAAATGAAAATGCAGACTTTAAATTATCTTTCTCAAGTTAGTGCTACATTATAGAACTTATCAGCTAATGAAAGAGAAACCTTACCCTTAAAATAACATAAGGCTTGCAAACCTTATCGTAAACTGTAAATGAATATAGTACTTTGTTTTTAAGCTACCAAAAATTTTAGCCATTCTTTAAGTCTTAACTTGTCATTCAATTACACATTAATGAACTGCATGTGGAATTATAGTTTATCATTTAATGTTTACAATTTATTTTCTTGCAATTTTAAAGGTCATATATTATTGAAATTACTCTTGTAAAAGTAGCAAGTGGACATTACTGGTAATACATGGTCATCTTGCTGTAAAACATTATGTAAATAAGCATATCCCTTTCTTAAACTTTAAAATCAAGCAGTATTTCAACTGAGTTTTAATCATGCAGTTCAGTTAATTATGTCCTTTATAGTGCTAATGTTAGTCTGTACAATTTCACTCTAGCTATACAGGCTCAAACTTGACTGTGTAGTTCAACTGAATTTATTTTTTTAATTCTTCCATGCATGAAACAACTACCATTTACAGGAGTGAAATATGAGTGTTTGCAGGGGCTACAAAGGATGTGTACTGCAGTTCTCTGCCACTGGGCAAAATACAACATATTTAGTAATTTAAACAAGTCCATCCTAAACCTGTCCACGTAAGTTCATGATCAAAGTTAACTACATTGTGGCAGGGTACACCTAATCTCTTCTTTTCCACAGAAAACAACAGAAGGGGTAGTCCCATAGTCAAGCATTTGCTCTGAGACAGTTTATTTTAAAGGCTCTGATTCAGATGGACTAGAAGTATTATTTAAAATTATTCTGATTACTTGGTTTAATTGCAAGTCTACTTCAAGACTCCCTGTACTTTGGAATACAATTATACCTGAATATTCTGAAAATAAGTGTCTAGTAGTAATTCACAAGATTGAGGAACAATTTTGGACAAAGGCATGAAAGCCTTTATTTTCTTTCTCCAAAAATCTTGGGTAAAATTTCAGACTTTCACTTGTTCTTGAAACTAGCAATTAGGTGCATTTTGTTTTACTTGATAAGTGGATTACTCCAAACAGAGCCATTATTCACTATACTGTATGTTATATACTTACATGACATACATAGTTCTAAACTATTATTTAGACTGTAAGTTTTTAAACCCTTATATCAGCAAATACATTGATTTTCCAAGCCCTGCAATAGGTATACATTGGCATTGTAAATGTCACAATAGATTATTTTAGCAGTTCAATGAAAACAATCTTGTGAATTGAGAGCATTTATAAACTTGTCAGATGATTTGCAATTTCTTGTTTTCATTATTTTTATGAACAATAGAAGATATGACTGAAGTTTTGAACGTTCTAAGTAAAAAGACTCTTAGCACTTAAACTGCTCTAAGCATGAGTTTCATTAGAACAGTAGAGAATCATTATCCTTTCCTGGTTAGCCTTATGCATGATGAAATCTCACGCGCTCTGCCACTGCAGCTTACCACGTTCAAAATCAATGTTTCTTTTGCAGATGGTAAAGTTGAACCTATAAAGTCAAGATGCAGTTCAAGTTCAAGATGTGCAAATATGTGTACTTATAAGTGTGCTATCTGCCTATTCTTGGATTATAGTCTATGACCTCTGAAGTAAACAGCTAGTGGCTGGTCAGTGGAATTGCCCTCTGAGTTTCATGGATTGTTTGGACTAGTCAGCACCTAGATTAAACACCTAGGGAACCTACAGACAACTAGAATATAATTTGTAAATTGTAAATATGCCTAAAATACATGTCCAGTGCCATCTGAGATGCCCTTGGATATCTGAGACATCATCACGGAGCTGGCAGATATGGCACAGGACTGATGGGAGATCTATATCCTCCTGAAGAGGCCCCTAGAGGCTTTCTGGAATACATAAGGGTGCCTCAAAGATTGGAAGGGGTTGTGTTTAAGCAATTGAAGCATACTCCTACAATATAGAGAACCCCAAACCAGATGTCTCAGTTTCAGCCTGAATCCCACTGTAAGTTAGCCAGCTAAAATATGGATTCAACTCTTACTATTTGTCCAGCTCAACCAAGGGAGACAGGTTGAGCTTTTAGTAATAGTTAATATCTAGTTAGGAGACCACAATAAGGTCTCCCTGGAGCCTTCTCTTCTCCAATGTCCTATTGAGCATGAGAGAAATAAATATCAAAGAATTTGAATGAATAATTCTCAAACTGTTTTGATTCTTGTAAATACTGTATACATGCTTTTAATTTCAGTCATCCAACCTTATGCCTGAATCCAGGACATTTACTGTAACTTTGCTTGTGGAAATAGGCAAAATCTGTTAAATGTCTGGCAATGTCCTATTTTCTGTTTGAGTGAGATTTTGAACCAAGAGTAAAAATTGCTTGCTGAAAGTATCTCTCTGCATTTGGAGAAAGTCTTTCAGAAATTAATAGCTTGTCACAAAAAGCTCACTCTGATAACACTGATCTATAACATCATATGTTCCAACATATGAGCACATTTCATGCTCAAAATTAAAATATATATGCACACTTGACAGTTCCATGTAACAGTATGGAAAATGTCTATATTTTTAAAGACTCTGTGAAGGATGAGAAATTAGTTATATAGCCAGAGACAGTGTTTTTTAGGTGATTTTAAAGAAACCGTGACAACTGTAGTCAGTTTGTCTTTAGGAGTTCGGTCTAACCTAGGCAGACAGGCTCCTCCAGAGAATACAACCTATCTTTCTTTTAGATATTTGTCATAGGATGAGTTGAATTGTCCCTTGGGATCTTTCTATGTTGATTTCAGAGACAGCCTAAACAACTAATTTAGGTTAAGATATTTACATTCTAGAAGCCTAAAGTAATACTGGATTAATCTCACTCTATTTGACAAGCTTGGCATGAAAATCAACATATTCAACAAGTACTATTACAAATTGAATTTTTATCTAACAAGATCATTGACATAACAAGAGCACTGTTGGTTTTTCTTCTGAATAAAATACCATTTACAAGTTTTAGAAAATTATACCAATAGTTATGTCACTACTTAACTCTCCCCATTCCAAGTAATATTGGTACGCATTTTTACACGACTGACCTGATTTTAATTTTTTCAAAATGCTTAAACTGTATTATTCAACAGTTGATTGTAATATAGCTATACAAAGGTAAGCACAAACAAATTTTTCAGTTCCCTAATTAAAAAATAAGGGTTTTCTCTTTATTACAAAAACAGATCGCCTAGTGAAATAGGAATTTAAAGGGGGGAGTTGAGCCATTGATTTCAATGGGGCGAGCATGTTTTCCCAAAATGTTTTTAACAGCTAGAGCTAATGTACGGTAACAGAATGTCTTTCTGTAACTTTGGATTCTTATAATTCTGATATAAAACTATATTATCTGAAAGGACCAAAACTACTAATCTCTAACATGCTTTTGACATTTGCATGTGTCATGCTTTAGGTTTACTTGGCAACTAAGCACCACACAGCCACTCATTCACCACCCCACCCTCCCACGATGGGATGAGGGAGAGAATTGGAAGAGCAAAGATAAGAAAACTTGTGGGTTCAGATAAGAACAGTTTAATAATTGTAAATAATAATAATAATAATAATAATAATTTGTAATGAGAAGGAAAACAACAAGACAGTGAGAGATTAACAAAACCCAGGAAAAAAAACAGTGATGCAACCGCTCATCACCTGCCGACTGACACTCAGCCAGTCCCCAAGCAGCGATTGTTGCTCCCCGGCCAACTCCCCCGTTTATATACTGAGCATGATGTCATATGGTATGGAATAGCCCTTTGGCCAGTTTGGGTCAGCTTTCCTGGCCGTGTCCCCTCCCAACTTCTTGTGCACCTGGCAGAGCATGGGAAGCTGAAAAGTCCTTGACTAGTGTAAACATTACTTAGCAACAACTAAAAAATCAGTGTGTTATCAACATTATTCTCTTACTAAATCCAAAACACAGCACTATACGAGCTACTAGAAAGAAAATTAACTCTACCCCAGCTGAAACCAGGACAGCATGCTGACAAGTTCCTCTGTAGTATCAACACTTGTTGCCTTGCTGCCAGCAATCAGTCTGGTCCATTAACTAGAGCTGTGACTTTGTCATTACCTTCTACAGAATATATCTTAATGAAAAAAGTCAAAGAGTTTTCTTAAAACTTTTAATAGCCTGCACTGCACAGAAAACTGTTAGAAAATGTTGCCACCTACTTTCCATCTACTCTTAAAACACTGGCTTTCTAAATTAGTTTTATTCTTTGTATAACTGCAGATGCTTTCTCCCAAGCACATGTCACATCACATGTAATTGGACTTGGTTTATTATATAAATAAGGCATACAGCCTACTGCAGACTACATGTTATGCTTCTTCAGTTTTCTGTACACAGTATACAGTACTTTTAATGATATCCTTAGAGAGCTGGTCAAAGAGCTTGGGGGTGGAAATGTGCTAGTGACTGTAGGTTCAGCCAAAGCTCAGAAGGAGCTCACAGTAGGATTTGTGGTATTTTGTTTGTTAATTCTCCTTTAAAAACTCTCCCTTCAGAGTAATAAGATGAGCATCAAATTCTGCCTCTGGTTTGACAGACATGTAAGTCTCCCTTGGGCTGGAAAATATAATGAAAAAGAGCGAAAAGAAATGGTAATACAAGAAACATAGTTGTAATCATTGAATCATCCTGACCATATCTGTAAAGCAGAATGAAAATAGAATAAACTATTATAAAAAATTAATTTATATTTAACACTTTCTTTGATTTGATGAAGCTTGTCTGTTCCACGTAGGTAGTGTTATTGAAGTTCCCCAGCTTTTGTGTGCATACAATTCTTCTTTCTTCTCTACTGGATCATGGCCACAGAGAATGAATTAAAAAACAAATACTTACAGAACATTGTATGTCTGCAGAGTGTGTTTATGCAAGGGAATATCTAGTAAATTATGAACACCATGCTGTCTCAGAACATTTGATTACCCTATACAATATCTAATGGGATCTATGGCAACAGTTTATATGGTTTGGCAACAGCCATTATTTATGACTCTGGAGAAGAAGCAATATATCTGAATCTAAACACAAATACAAATCTAAAAAGATGCCCTGCTTTTGAAGAATTCAAGGGAATATTTGTGTCTTAATACAGAGTTAAATATCCAGCCTCAGTATTGAAAAATGTGAATTTAGCACATTATGGATGTTGGCTTACCAGAAATCATAATCAAGTATCAACTTGTGGTTTACATATGATCAGATATTTGATTAGCACAGATACACAGTGGATTTGATATACAAAGCACTCTGAATACGTTGAGTCAATAATGGTAGAATGAGCAACCATGACTAACATCCTTCAACAAGATGATTATATCTACCAAAGTCATTTTACAATGGAGAAATAGAGACATTTCAATAGGGCTCTTCCTCAGTGTGATTGTCTCCTGCTTTGAAAGTAAACACTTTATGATTGTGTAGCATCTGGCGTCTATTACATTTTAACTATGTTTTATACAACTGATGCTTCCCCTTAACAAATGTGCCTGAGAGATCACTATCTCTTATTTATTCTGCATTGATCATTTCAGTTTTTGCTTTTTACATTTTCAGACCCAACTAAATAATACCAGTAGAGAAAGATGGTAAAATTCATGATGAAAAGTCTCAGAGACTCAATTTAACATTATGATTATCTATTATTTACTGAAATAAAATCTGCAGAAACATACTAAACAGCAAAGTAATTTGGAAGCTGCTAGAAAGAAGGCTCAAAAGTCTCTAGGCAAACATTCAGCTATGGTGAAGACAGAAAGTACAATGTAGACTTTCCAGTTAACCATTGCAAAAGACTGCCAAAGGAAGTGGTGGGCTGTCATTTCTTTAAGTTTTCATTTTTCTGGATGTCTTGGAATAAAAAAATCATTCAGCCTAAGTGCTCTAATGGTCTCCATTGGCCCCATATTTATAAAATTATGATTTCCTAATCATTTAGTATAACCATAAAAAGAAACAACCTTTTTTATCCCCACTATGGAATAAAAGCATAAGGACGGGGGGGGTGGGGGGAGAAGTTAGAACATTATTATAAAAGCAACTACTCCTGGAAGGACCTACATTTACAAATGTAGATTGCGTACCACCACTAGCTACAGTTAAAGGAACAGTTGTCAGTTGATTGAAACCTAGACTAACAACACAGCCTCCTGCAATCTTTCGCCATAGCATAGCTGGGTTTCCTGTACTCCTGTGATCTACGTTGTGTTTTAACAACATGAAGCTTCAAAAATCTCCTTGACCCCAGCACTGAGATTTAGATATTTCCATCTGAAAATGTAATCTGAAAGGTCTACAGTGTTGTCTGACTTTGGTGGAACTTGCTGAGTTTTTCCTGGTCTGACTGGAAGTCTCCTGGATACACACTGGTCTAGAAAGGCAAACTCCTCTACCTGGTCTAAAACTCCATTGCAACTTGGGTGCTTTTCCACTATATGTCTCCACCCATGTGATGCACAACTTCTAATATTCATGAACAGAATTTGCCTTCCCTAGTATCCATGGCAGTGCCGAGAGGCTCTGTTCCCTCCTTCTTGCAGTATTTGTAAGTTGATACAGTCACTGGATACAAAACTGAAAAAAAAGAAAAGAAAGAAGTGAATCAAGTGCTGGAACACAGATTTTTCTCCCCCTGATCAGTCTGTTACATTGTCAGACTCCCTTTCTATTGATATTTTCTCCCAGAAGGATGTTCCATAACCAGGTGGGAAATGGGAGTTGTGATTTGAAACCTTCATCCCAAGTGCAAAAATGAACAAGGGTTCACACTTCTTGACAGTGAGCTCAGTCCTTGGCCTACCTGGCAGCAAAATCGTACTGTCTGTCTTAAAAACAAATGAAGTACACAAGGAAAAAGATCCAGCACTTTCCTGGTCCTTTTATTCCCTTATACATAGATTTAGGCAGAGTCTCCTCAGTACATTGCTTTTCTGGTCTGACCCTTCAGTAGCACTGATCTCCTAGTCACAGAGACCATAGAGGGAGCCCAAGAATTAGGATATTTGGTGTTATATGTTTATTATGTTCCCTGTATCACTACAGCTCACTAAAAAGAGAGTCATAATGCATGGGGAAAGTAGAATAATAGGACACAAAGGTAATTTTTAAGACACCTTAAGAATATTTTTATTCACTTTTATTTACTTTTTATTTACTTACTTATGCACAACCAAAATTCTGAACTATACTTGATCTATCTACTCATACTTCATCAAAAATATTCACTGCTCTCAAAGCTGAAGAGGAGTCAGATGTGCCTACAAGGAAAGAACCTGGTCCACCTAACCCTAGACCATGCAAGTCTACCAGGAAGAAACAGTGAGTCATTGTGAGTCCCTGCTTTGGGGGACAGAGGCACCCATCTGTCAACCCGACCAAACATCGTGAGAGGTTTGTTGCCTGCCGGGGGCCAGGATCCAGGATGTTGTAGAGGGACTGCAAAGCTCGTCTGTCTCTCCAACTATTAACCCCTGCTCTTATTCCATGTGGGCACAAATGATACTGCCACAGAAAACTTGGACAGTATCAAAAGTGACTTCAGAGCTCTGGGACCAGTAGTCAAGGGCATGAGAGCTCATGTGGTGTTTTCCTCAGTCCTGCCATTGAGGGGAAAGGGTGCGAGGAGAAGAACACTAATAGGACAAGTCAATAATTGCCTGCAGAACTGGTGTTGGCGACTAGGTTTTTGGGTTCTATGACCATAGGACCCTGTTTACAGATCAGTGTCTATTTGGGAGATATGGGATCCTCCTCACAAAGAAGGGAAAAGCTATTTTCACCAACAGGATGGCTGACATCATAAGGAGGGATTTAAACTAAAAATGGTGGGGCAGGGAGACAGTAATCAGCAGTCCTGTGAGGGAGTGACGGACAGGGTCCCTGAGCAAAGGGCATGGGATGATGTCACAAGAAAGGATCACAAAATCAACAAAATGGGTCGTGATCAGTGGCACAAAGTCTAATTGGAGGTCAGTAACTAGTGATGTACCCCAGGGGTCAATAGTGGGTTCAGTCCTGTTTAACATCTTCATTAACGATTGGGATGATGGGGCAGAGTGTACTTTCAGCAAGTTTGCTGATGTTACCAAACTGGGATGAGTGGCTGATACACCAGAGGATTGTGCTGCCATCCAGAGGGACCTCGAAAGGCTGGAGAAATGGACAGACAGGAAGGAACTTCATGAAGTTCAAAAAGAAGTACGAAGTCCTGTACTTGGGAGAAAAAAAACCCATGCACCAATACCTGTTGGGGGCCACCCAGCTTGAAAGCAGCATGGCAGAAAAGGACCAGGGAGTCTGGCAGAAACCAAGTTGAACATGAGCCAGCAATGTGCCCTTGCAGCAAAGGCAGCTAATGGTGTCCTGGGCTGCATTAGGAGAAGTGTTGCCAGCAGGTAAAGGGAGGTGATCCTTCCCCTCCACTCACACTGCTGACGCCACACTTGGAGTAATGCATCCAGTTCTGGGCTGTTCCAGTTCTTCCCAGTACAAGAGAGACATGAACATACTGGAGAGAATTCAATGAATGATGATTAAGGGTCTGGAGCATCTCTCCTGTGATGAAAATCTGAGAGCTGGGACTGTTCAGCCTGGAGAAGAGGAGGCTCAGGGGGGATCTCACCAATGTATATAAATATCTGAAGGGAGGGTGCAAAGAGGACAGAGCCAGGCTATTTTCAATGGTACCTAGTGACAGGACAAGAGGCAAAGGGCACAAACTGAAACACAGGAGGTTCCCTCTAAACATCAGGAAACAACTTTTTTTACTGTGAAGGTGACTGAGCACTGGCACAGGTTGCTCAGAGGGGTTGTAGGGTCTCCATCCTTGGAGTTATTCAAAAGCCATCTGGACATGGTACTGGGAAACTGGATCTAGGTGGCCCTGCTTGAGCAAGGGGTTGGACCAGTTGACATCCAGAGGTCCCTTCCAACCTCAACCGTTCTGTGATTCTGTGATGTATGGAACAGCTTTCTCTCTCAATTTGAACAGGCTGAGAAACAAATCACTTCATATCTATCACTACATACATGAACCGTACCTACCTTGTCCTAAAGTTTTTTTCACTAGGTCTTTCTTCAACAGAGATCATGTAAGGAATGAACACATACAGCAAAGAAAGAAAACCCCTGCCCTCTCCCTCTTTCCCAATCTTTTATGTATGAATAAAAGCCCTATGAAGAAACATTTTTATTTTTAGACAAACCAACTTTGAACTTGACCTGCAATGTAAAATCAATAAGCTACTAGGTATTTGTATTTCAATGGCAAAAAAGCCTACTAAGGACTAGGGTTAAAGGTTCAGAACAGTCAAAATTATTAATCTACTCAGGTACTTTTTCTGATTATAATCACTGAGTAGGCAGATACTCAAAATGGCAAGGAGAGGTTGCAGCTTTCCCTGTATCTCCTACAATATGTTGCATGCACTTAGTACCTTTTGAGAAAATGTCACTCACTTCGCATTCTTAGTTCCAGATGCTCAGGTAGTCTGCATGCAGATGACAGATTAAGACCTTTGTATAGCTAATCATATGATGGGGGAGAAAAAATCCTCCTAGAGACTGAGTTGAATATGTAAATATAGAAAAACATCATTTGCTTTGCATGAAATGGAAAACTTTTTGCTTTAAAGAAAACTCCCAGAAAAAGTTTAACATTTCAGCAAGTATCTCACAAGTTATCTACACTTTGTTTAATGTAAAGGAAAGCACTGGAAGGTCACAACATTCACAGTGTTTCAACTTACTTTAGTCTAGAGCCAATTCTTTGAATTCTTGCAAAATGCCACATAGTACACACATAAAATCATGCTGATGAATCAATAGTCCTAATATTTAGAGCAGTCAGGAAATTTCAGATTAATGCCAGTCCCTTTTTAACTATACTTACAGTTTATTATAAAATTAAAGATATAATTTATAAAGATATAAAGATTTAAATAGTTAAATGGAATTGTGAAAAGTGCCTAAAAAAAGCAAAAATTCTTAGACTGTAGTATATTTAACACTGGTTTCATATGGAGCCCAGATTTGATAGTAAGAGATTGGTATTTATCAGACTAGAAAATATATTTTGGTTACATGAAAAGTGGAATATAAACAAACTTGTTCATTTATGGATGTAATATGTAAGTCATTAGAATTTCCTAAGTGAAAGCAAAACTTACTACTGGCTGATGAGCCTAATTCTTAAAAGATCACAAGTCCAGAAGCTATTATGTAGTAACCCAAAACAATGATTGTTACTAATCTATATGAATTTAGCTATGTAACATTCATGAATATACAAAAATGTGCATTCATAACTTCTTACAGACCAGTTTTGACATCTAATCTAATCAGGAAAATGATGTTAAAATTGAATCTTAGAATTACAAGAATTATCCACACATGTACTTCATTTTCTTTTGTATAATTTATCTATTAAAACTATTTAAATCTACCATGAACATTTAATTCTGGACAATCAAATACAATGTAATGATTTCAGTTTTGAATAAGTATCAAAGATAAGAGAAAAAGTAAGCCCAATGGTCTTTTATGCTGAGCACTGTAGTTTAATAGTAAGACAAATTAGTATAAACAGCCACATAATCAGACATTCTACATTGATATTGATGCCTTTTAATATCCTCTCACATGGCTACAAGTGCTAATTCATGCAACTTTTCTGCTTTCAGCACCACTACTACTGCATCAACATGTCACCTAAATAACTGTAATTAAGCATTCTCCGTAGCTGCTGATTACAGTATGCTGATGAACATTCCCACTGGATTTAGCAGCCTCTTTCATTACAACGACAATAATCATCTCATATTATAATGTCTGTGCTTCTGAAGACTTCTTAAATAATCTAAAATTTAAATTGTACAGACTGTTGATTATTGCAATCTAAAGTTCAACAGGAGCTTAATCAAAAAGGTTCAAGTATCACACCACTGACAACTATTAAGCAATATGGTAATATACATCTTGGGAAATAAATACTTAAGCTACTTGGTCTTTCAACCAAAGTAAACTTTTTACAAAGGTCCAATGCCCTCTTGAAAAGACTACTGGAACTTCTTATGTTACTTTCTGTTGCAAGGAACAAAAGAAATTTTACTTTCTTTTCAGTGAGGATTTCTTAATTTTGTGAGGTATTGTCATTTTGCATTGAGAATAATGACATTCAAAAAGTCAAAGTTCAGAATGATGTCTCTTATTAAGGTTTTTTGTTATTATCTTTATGGTTTTGAAAGCTAATGGATCACATTTCTTTGAACTGAAACTACGCAAATTCAACTGTGCAGTAGTCACCTGGACCAGTGTACTGTCTGTGATGATCTCTAAACTCCTTGCAAACTGTGTTACTTATATTATGTTTTCTTGCTGTTATTCCTGAATAGAAAAAATATTCCATGCAAGGAGTGGAAACCCCTTTGGTTTATCCCATCACAGATGACTTAAGAGGCTACATTCCTTTGAATACGTGTACTTAACAGAAAGAAGTATTTTAATTTTCTTTCCTGATTGTGGTCCATGTTCAACACAGTCAAATCTTTTGTTAAATCACATACAATAATGCAAGTCTATGACATCTTTCTTTACAGTCAGTAAGGAACATACCTAGTAACATGAGGTTCATATGTCAGGAAAGACTAGTGCAGAACCTGTGCTACCAATTTCTGGCAATTTTTAGAAACAAGTAATCATTCTCCCTCCCTCTCCCAAATGCTGCAGAATGTAACATATCTCAGCATAACTGCCCTCTAAATGTTCTTCCTTCTCATTCTCATTCTCATTAGTAATTTTAGACATATATACTGCATTATTTTGTTAGCCTATTTTTAAAAAATACATATATATTCTTCTTATGTTTGGATCACAGGTGTTTCTCTGACCCCTTTATTTCTCCATCTACCACATCTCTTGTTCAGAATGCTCTTAATGCCCATCTTTGTCAACAGAAGAAAGACAAATATCCTTGAGACGGAATATCTACAGAACCATTCCAGAAATTCTCCTGGAGTAATAAGGCATAATTCTATTTAAATCACTGAAATTTTGCTAAGTCTGTGAGGGTCAGGGTTGAGATATCTTCTCTGAGTATTCATTTTGACTACATTGTTTCTTGGGGAATAAAGGACAATGAAGAAGTAAACATGTAAGACCCACATTCACATGAAATACATGGCTTTATTGGTTTGTATCTTTTATGCTGTGAAAGACAGTCATCTTCTTCATTGCAGTTTCTTGATATAGCATCAACAAAACTATTTATTGCTTCTTAAAAGCCTTCTCCAAGAAAAGTATTTATCAAACAGCACAATAAACCACCTGAGATGTACATAGGCATATGTGTGCCCATATATGTATTTATACATATGTGTGTTCATTTGTCAGGTGTATTAACAGCTCATGGTCAGATATTTGAAACTATAGGCATGGAAATGAAGCAACTCATATGCTTGGGTCATTTGTAGGATCTGGTTTTAATGTTATTTTCAAAGTGTCTTTATCACACCTTCCCATCCAATTCAAAATGCATTAGCAAAAGGGCAATGTTCTTTCAACAGGGGAACAAACCTCCAGTGTGTAAACACAATCTTTAAATCTTACATTGACAAAAGTATTTGAAAGGGACAAATGGAAACAGGAAAATGAAGATATTTTGTTGTAAAGCAAGAAATATTACTGATTCTTAAATCAAGCTTTTTTCAGCAATTCCATTTTGGTGTGTAAACACACAGGAGCAAAGATCTAGAGAAAAGACACAGAAGCAAATGCCTCAGAATATCCTTCCACACCAGCTCTTCCACTTTCTGCATTACTTTTGCTCCTCAGTCTTAAGATGCTCTGGCCTTCTCTATTACTATTCAAAGCTTTTTTGAGAGATTCTGTTGACCTTTAAGTTCCAGGCAGAAGTTAAGTTTA
Source organism: Ciconia boyciana (assembly GCF_034638445.1). Taxonomy (NCBI): domain Eukaryota; kingdom Metazoa; phylum Chordata; class Aves; order Ciconiiformes; family Ciconiidae; genus Ciconia; species Ciconia boyciana. The sequence continues at coordinate 49,125,169 of NC_132936.1, forward strand.
CCTATTGTAGCATATCCATATGAATGGTCTGGGAAAAAAACAGGTCATTTTTGCCCTTTAATTCCCTGTAATACAAGAGAAAAGAGTAAGGGTGGAAGGAAATCAATCGTAACTTATCCCTTGACGAATATCAGCAAACACTGTGTCACAAAACCAACGTGAAGAAATGGAGTATGGATTTTCTGCTGACATTTGTAAAGTGTTTGTGTCAAAATATTTTTCTAATATAGCAAAGGTTACAGTTTAACAAATTAAAGCACATGTTTTCTTTGAACTGGCATGCTGGTCATTTGGGTTAATTTAAATAGCTTGTGTTTTTCTAATAAACTCTTAACCTAACCTACTGTGATTATGGCCACACTTTGCATTAATCTGCCACAAGTAATTGCTTTTTCATCAAAATGAGCTGAATGACAACAGTGTAATAGTCCATGACTTTATCTAATATAATTTGGAGGAAATACTATATGCCACTTAAAATGTGCCCAGAAGTGAATCTGCATTGCAAAAACCTAAGCTATGACTTAGTTTTAATATCTATAATTTCTGATGACTCAAGTGCTCTTTGATATTACAGGAATGCTTGAATGAGATAACTATTTTTCTGTGAGTTATAGCTTCTGTCATTAAATTTCCTAACAAAGACAAAACCTGTCTTTGTTTTCCTCCTCTCCATGACTGAATTTACTTTAAACTAGTTTATATAAATATTTAGTACTTTTGAATTCTACTGTGACAACTTATACGGAAGACAACATAAATGCAAAGTTGTCATTGGATTGTCATGCATTACCTCAGGAATGATCATCCTAGAAAATTAATTCCACTTTAACTAATAATTGAACAACAAATATAATCTTGCAAGTCATTCTTTATGCTCTACTCCCAGTGTTTTTTTGCTCACATATGCAAGTCTTTTAGGAAAATCCTTCATAAATGTAGTATCATTATAAAGAATTCCATAAAGGTTCCATGTGTGATTCATGAAAATATGTTGACTTCCTAGCAGACTGTTCAGTACTAATGCTAAGGCATTTCTTTGTATGTAAAAAAACCCAAACCCAAAACATTTTATTTTGTGTGTTAAATAAGAAACAACATTTTAGAAGACATACATTTCCCAAATATTTGAGATCATTTTGATATCAAAGCCATAGAGTGGATTCTTCTTTTTTAATTCTTAAGATTACAGTGAGATGACAAAAACTAGGAAATTTAGCATCAAGGTGTGGTCCAACTGGTCCCTTCATAAGAATAGTTGCACCAATATAATGTGTTAACTGATAAGCCCACTACTTTAAGTGAGCATCTTAAAATTATTTACAGTGCTACATATGACCAAAATGTTTTTTAGTTTTCCATTGCTAATTAGTGCCTAGAGCACAATAATAAAATACATGAAACATTTCACTAAACCTTCACAGATTTTGCCTAACTGTACATACATGCTTATAAAGCTTACTGTGAATGGCATATGAAAGGCCTTTCAAGAAAATGAACTGTGTTGAAGAGGATAAAATCTTTCTAGTTCTGAGGTTAGACTCTCTCATAAAGGGGGTGGGACCATGTGTTCTCAGGATTCCTTCATAGATGAAGAGCATGGCAGAAGCCTGCTTCATTAAATGTTTAAGTTATGTGATCAACACTTGTGTGATGTGTCTCTGCATAATACAACAAATGGAATGCCTTTTCAAAGAATAGTTTCCACATTTTCCTCTGCTGAATATAACAGGGAGAATCAATCATTACAATAAACATTATATAACTCCAAAAACCAAGAACATGCAAAGAATCAACCTATTGTGTAACAATAATCAATCAACTACTGAACAGTCCATGCTAATATAAACAACTTGTGGGTGTCCTTGAAACAATTCTTGTTTAAGAGCAATAAATTCTTAGACATGGTTGTGTCGTGTCCTGGGGCTCAAAAGCATAACAAGGCTTTATAACAAAAGGTAAAAACTCTGAGATTACATTCACTTACCTTTAATTGTCATTAAACAGTGTTTTATTTTTCATATAACAATTTTAATCCACCTTTAAAATACAACTTAATTTTCAAATTAATGAATCTGCTTAATAAGGACCCTACTATGTGTACACAAAAGAAGTTAAAACAAAAAAATCTCCAGTTCACACTCAAGACTGATATTGTAACGATCTATTCTGGAGGATGAAATGTTACTACAAATATGAAGGTAAAGTGTATCAAAGTGCAAGTAATTAGGACAAGACAGTTCAAGTACCAGCTAACACACAGATACTTTGCTGACTCTCTTACTGTAAACTGTTCAGACATAACATAGTTTCCATTTTATTTACCTTATAAAATGTGAATATACTGCTTCTTTGAAACTCAGACTCGGGTTCTCATAAAGTGAATGCGACAGTGTGTACATATTTAGTTTAATTTGCTTAATCCCTTCAATACAGCATTCTCCAATGACAGGTCCAATTTTTTTTTCCATGTGCTCTGAAGTAATTACTTTATGAGATATAGAGAATTTTCAACGAAATATTTTGCATTGCAGAAATACAGTTTTGTCAAAATTTAAATGCTTTGTACTCACAAACTTGATCAGCAGCAATTTTTGCTCTTTAGACTTGTTTCTTGAGTTCAGAAGAGACTTCTGATTTATTCTTCAAATAAGGGACTAAGGGAATAAGCAGGGCATGAATACAGGATGTAGGATAGTGAGATGTAACCTTTTCATCAGGTAAGATGACCAGGGATAGAAACTCCTTTTCTCCCACAGCTCATTAACCTCCTGATCATGGGCTTTGGCCTTGCAGGATAATAATTTTTGGTGACTTAGGTTTTGTCCACTATGAACGCAAACCACCAAAATGCTTCAGAAACTCTTCAATTTCATTTCAGTTTTGAACAGGAATTCAGAAGTTTTGCATACAGGGACAGAATTTACCTTCCTGCCTTATTTCTGTCCTCTGAATTGCCAAGGTTATTTCCCTGTTACACTGTCTAGTGCTTGCTAGTCCTTTCAAACCTTCCACAGTGTCACAGTCTTTGCCATGTTCCCTTCTACAGAGTATGAATTAATTAAAAAAAAAAAAAAAAAAAAAGGTGACCACTCTGAATGCCACAGGATCACTTGCAAAACAGAGGCTCACATACACAGAGGTATTATGATTCTAAACTGTACACTCTTGATCTTGCTAGTGAACCCAGGTTCTGCCTAGATGTGAAACAACTGTGGTACTGCAGGGTGGTCCTGGATCAATGCACATGGTGGATACCACACATTAATAAACTTGTACTTGATGACAATGCTAATGGGCAACACACTCCTAACTCATTTCATCAGCACTGTTCCCAGAAAGAAACTAATAAAGCATGAAGGACATCTGTTTGTGGGAACCTAGAAAAGAAACAGAGTCAAAATTACCTGTATTCTATACAAAGAATTAGTGTGAGGATTTAAACTTACTTAGTATCAGAAAGGGCAAAGAGAGCTGGCAATGTCAATACAGTACAAAAAATAAGTGGAAATGAATCTGCATGAAACCCTAACAGTTGCTTGTGGCCTGTCTGAGCAAACTGAGCTTCTAGCTCTAGCAAAATATAACAAAACTCTGTTCCAGCATCAGAATCCCTCCCACTCAGTTGTGTCTAGCAGCTTCAGTTCTCCCCAGACACTGGCAAAATGGCCCTAGAATCATGGAATCATAGAAGAGAATCACAGAATCATATAGGTTGGAAAAGACCTTTAAGATCATCAAGTCCAACCGTAAACCTAACACTACCAAGTCCACCACTACACCATGTCCCTAAGCACCTCATCCAAACATCTTTTAAATACTTCCAGGGATGGCGACTCAACCACTTCCCGGGGCAGCCTGTTCCAATGCTTGACAACCCTTTCAGTGAAGTAAAATTTCCTAATATCCAATCTTAACCTCCCCTGGTGCAACTTGAGGCCATTTCCTCTCGTCCTATCACTTGTTACCTGGGAGAAGAGACTGACACCCACCTCTCTACAACCTCCTTTCAGGTAGCTGTAGAGAGCGATAAGGTCTCCCCTCAGCCTCCTTTTCTCCAGGCTAAACAACCCCAGTTCCCTCAGCCGCTCCTCATAAGACTTCTGTTCTAGACCCTTCCCCAGCTTCGTTGCCCTTCTCTGGACACACTCCAGCACCTCAACGTCTCTCTTGTAGTGAGGGGCCCAAAACTGAACACAGTATTCAAGGTGCAGCCTCACCAGTGCTGAGTACAGGGTCACGATCACTTCCCTAGTCCTGCTGGCCACACTACTTCTGATACAAGCCAGGATGCCATTGGCCTTCTTGGCCACCTGGGCACACTGCTGGCTCATATTCAGATGGCTTTTGACCAACACTCCCAGGTCCTTCTCTGCTGGGCAGCTTTCCAGCCACTCTTCCCCAAGCCTGTAGCATTGCATGGGGTTGCTGTGGCCCAAGTGCAGGACCTTGCACTTAGCCTTGTTGAACCTCATACAGTTGGCCCCAGCCCATCGATCCAGCCTGGCCAGGTCCCTCTGTAGAGCCTTCCTCCCCTCAAGCAGATCAACACCCCCATACAACTTGGTGTCATCTGCAAACTTGCTGAGGGTGCACTCGATCGCTTCATCCAGATCATTGATAAAGATATTAAACAGGACTGGCCCCAACACAGAGCCCTGGGGGACACCACTTGTGACCAGCCGCCAACTGGAGTAAACTCCATTCACCACCACGCTTTGGGCCCGGCCAGCCAGCCAGGTTTTTACCCAGCGAACAGTAAACCTGTCCAAGCCACGAGCAGCCAGTTTCTCCAGGAGAATGCTGTGGGAAACCATGTCAAAGACTTTACTGAAGTCTAGGCAGACAACATCCACAGCCTTCCCCTCATCCACTAGGTGGGTCACCTTGTCGTAGAAGGAGATCAGGTTGGTCAAGCAGGACCTGCCTTTCCTGAACCCATGCTGGCTGGGCTTGATCCCTTGGTTATCCTCTACATGCCGTGTGATGGCACTCAGGATGATCTGCTCCATCAGCTTCCCCGGTACCGAGGTCAGGCTGACAGGCCTGTAGTTCCCCAGGTCTTCCTTCCGGCCCTTTTTGTAGATGGGTGTCACATTTGCTAATCTCCAGTCAACTGGGACCTCCCCAGTTAGTCAGGACTGCTGGTAAATGATGGAAAGGGGCTTGGTGAGCACTTCTGCCAGTTCCTTCAGTACTCTCCAGTGGATCTCATCAGGCCCCATAGACTTGTGAATGTCTAAGTGGTGCAGCAGGTCACTAACCATTTCCCCCTGGATTATGGGGGCTCCATCCTGGTCCCCATCCCTATCTTCTGACTTGGGGGGCTGGGTACCCAGAGAACAATTGGCTCTGCTATTAAGGACTGAGGCAAAGAAGGCATTAAGTACCTCAGCCTTTTCCTCATCCTTGGTCACTGTGTTCCCTCCCCCATCTACTAGGGGCTGGAGATTCTCCTTAGCTCTCCTTTTGCTGCTAATGTATTTGAAGAAGTATTTGTTGTTGTCTTTTACAGCAGCAGCCAGATTGAGCTCTAGCTCAGCTTCGGCCCTTCTAATTTTCTCCCTGCACAACCTCGCTACACCTTTGTAGTCCTCCTGAGTTGCCTGCCCCTTCTTCCAGAGGTCATAGACCCTCCTCTTTTTCCTGAGTTCTAGCCAAAGCTCTCTATTCAGCCAGGCCGGTCTTCTTCCCTGCCGGCTTGTCTTTCAGCACCTGGGGACAGCCTGCTCTTGTGCCTTTAGGAATTCCTCCTTAAAGAATGTCCAGCCTTCCTGGACTCCTTTGCCCTTTAGGGCTGCCTCCCAGGGGACTCTCTCGACCAGTCTCCTAAACAGGCCAAAGTCCGCCCTCCGGAAGTCTCAGGTGGCAGTTTTTCTGACCCCCCTCATCGCTTCTTTAAGTATCAAAAACTCTATCATTTCATGATCACTCTGCCCAAGACGGCCTCCAACCATCACATCGCTCACAAGTCCTTCTCTGTTCATGAACAAGAGGTCCAGCAGGGCACCTTCCCTTAGTTGGCTCACTCACCAGCTGTGTCAGGAAGTTATCTGCCACACACTCCAGGAACCTCCTAGACTGTTTCCTCTCTGCTGAATTGTATTCCAGCAGACATCTGGTAGGTTGAAGTCCCCCACAAGAACAAGGGCTAGCGATCGTGATGCTTCTCCCAGCTGTTTATAGAATAGTTCATCTGTCAATGGATGAGAAAGCAACACTGTGATTTTGTTTCCTCAGTGCTATTACAAGTGATTATTTTTAACTCATGATGGTAACAAAGCATGCTGCCAATTGGCTCGCAATCCTCTCTTTCCATTTTATACAGTTAAATAAGAATTGAGTTAATTACTTTGAATATCATTTACTTCTGGCTGTGGTGGGAAGCTATCACTTCTCATAGTCTAGTGTTTTGTAACATAAGAAGCCATATGGGACTGCTTTTAATGAAGGACTTCCAGTTGAAGTGTTCTTACATGACTATGATATCCTTCTATTCAAAAAACAGGAAATATTGGTTATGTATCTGGTTCACCTACCTCAGATGGGACTGTCCTTTCTGCCCTGAAGAGTTTGCTTTTCATCTCCTTACCTGATTTGTCACATCGTTCGACATAACCAGAATTTTAATGCATTTTAACCTACCTCACAATCACTTGCCCCTATAAAAAGCATAAAACTGTAAAATTGGATTAGCACCATAGAGTGCAATATATAATTTTAAATCAGTAAAAAAATAGGGTTGTAGACCAGGATTTAGGAAGTTCTGGCTCCAATTAGATTTGACAGGGAAAAAAAAGGGAATAAAAAGACAGCAGTGCTTGGATTCGGAGGAATGAGCTCATTAATACTTATAGCTCTAGGCTGTGATTATTAAGCATTTAAATATTTTGCTGTGATAGATCTTTGATGCCTAACTAGGAAAGTAAGCTCTGTAATAAAATATGCAAAAATCGTTTGAAAAAAGGGAGGGAAGTTCATAAAATTAATAGACTTAGAGAATTTAAAAAATGTAATATAGGAATAAAATAGAAGTATTCAAAATTACATATTCAAGGAATGTCATGTGGATGCACATTTAAACAAACCCACTGACTAATCAGAGCTTAAGTCTTGTGGGTAGCTGGTAGGAAGAAACACAGAATTTTGGCAGGGGGGAATAGGTGTGAAATCATTTTAATGTGCATCTCTAAAATAATATAGGTTATGTATGATAAACTGTGTTACAGGTGAACTGCATACCAGAGATGTGTATTTCAGCTACATGTCTCCAGATTTGGTTTGGTTTATTTAGATGAGATTTTCAACAGGGACAAATAACTTTGGGTGCCTAGCGTGGAATAGCTTAAGGGCACATAATGTTAAAATGAAATCCGTGTATCATTTCTCAATTTAATTACAGTGATTGCTTTTGAAAAGTTTGTCCAACATAGACACAGGTCTGCAATCTGTTAGGAAGAAAATGTAACCCTCCTTTTCATGATTGTAGATAATCCCAGTCCATATGCTCAGAATCTATCACAGCTTTTCAAATCAGAGATGTTCATTACTAGAAGGCTAAAGTTTCTGCCATGTATTTAAGAGAATTTACAATGTAAGAAAAAAAAAAACGGTGGTGTATCTACTCATGGATGGATCTGTCATAAAAACATAATAGTTAGCCTTTTTACTTAGAAACATACCAGAACTTAATCACAGGAAAACGTTCTCTCACAGAACAGTCTAAAAGAAAATAGAGCAGATCTGTCCATTCTTATCTCAGTGACCAGTTCCTAGCACACAAGTAGAGTCATTATTTGGGACAGTTAGTGTATCTAATAGCTGATCACGTAATTTCAGATACAGAATCAAAACTACTGTTATGCATAACCTATTTTTCGCTTAACATGCAAAGAAATCTTAAATGAAAACATACCAATGGTAAGTTTTATCTCAAGAGATGTCTAAATATAAGTCATTAATCACCCTAGGTTTCTTCAAAAGCCAGTGGTGAGAAATGACACCTTCAGAGACCAATTCATCTTAGATAGATACCTATTTTAGGAGGAGTTGAAACATCCCTTCCAGAGGTCTATTTTTTCCTAGGTAAAGGTGATGAGTGTACACTTAAATAATGTTTAGACACCTCAGCAGAGTGGAAAGAAAAGCCTTCTTGGAAAACTACATATGTACCTCTTGAGGAAAGCTCTCACAGTTAAAAGCCTCAAGAGCAGTAACAATAATTGCAGGGCAGGTGATGCAGTTAATCAGTCTCAGTAAGCTCTGACCTGTTCATTGTCTGCTTCAATTAGAGTTCTCACCAATACACACAAAGAAGCCCTTCAGAGGTTCCAGCTCTGTCAAATAATTAAATTCCAACCACCCTGCTCTCTCCGAAATAATTTGGACCTTTGCCTGGAAGGAACTTGCTGCCTCTACCAACATGCAGTATATATTTACTATTTAAGCTGTCAAGTTATTTCTATCTTTGACTTCTTATCCTTTAAGTAGCTGAGAATACTTGCCCGTAGAATAAACTGTATTCCTGTCCTTCTTTCCCCTTACTATTTTATATTCTTTAGAATCATGTTGACATGAAAAAATGGTTAAGAATGGCTACTGAAGTATTATTCTGTCAGATTCAATTTGTTAATTTGTTCATCATTTACCAATAGACTATGAAGATGTTTCAAAGACAAGGCTTTTGGGGGGATATATGTAGGTCAATTATGACCTAATTCTTTGGGTTAACAGCAGCAGCATTCATTTGTAACATTCACTACTGTAAGATCAGTGCAAATTAATGGTAAATAATAAGTCACTGTATGTTATGGCCCAGCCATCAAATATTCAGACATGGGTTGAACAGCCTTACCAGGAGAGCTCATAGGGCTTTAGCCTTCCCATTAAACATAGTCTCAGCATTGCCAGACTGTTATACTCAAGGCAAAGCACTATGAATTTTTATGCCTTTCATATACGGCACACCTAGAATATTTGGATCAGAAATATTCTTTGAAGCAGCCTGAGCATGTCTACTGCACCATAAAGGAAGCAGCCTTTTCTGTGACCCAAGGCTGGATTGCAAAATACAGTGCAGGATGAATAATTTCTGGATCCTATGCCACAATCATAGGTGCACTGCTTTCCAACCGTGCTGTACCCACTGCATCCGCCTCTCATCTATATTGTACTTAGGATGGCTTCAGCTGTAGATTCAAAGCCCAGTTTTCAACTTGTGTAAAATGCCCTGCTTCGTATATTCATTTGCACCAACTGAAAGACCTAGGTGCTTGTTCTCTGCGTGCAAAAATTCACTACAGTCCCCTGTCAATGCAAGAACTCGTCTGCCACTCAGACAAATGATGTTGTCCTCTGCTCCCACAGTGTTACACTTCTTTACTGGACAGGGACTCTGGGATTCAGTAAATATTTTAAGAACATCTCTCTAGGATTGTAGTCACCTCAGCAAAACAAGAGGCTGTCATTAAATCATGATTCTGAACCCAACAGCATGTGCTAAGGACAATACTATTTTCTGTGTAGTGTTAGCCATCCTAGAGACCAAATATTCCAGGTATCATATAAGCTTGCTACCTTGTGCTAACTCTATTTGGATCTACATCATCTCTGGGTTCACTGTGGACAGCCCAGGCTGTGACATCCATTTTATGAACTTGCCTCTACATGTAACTGCTTCTGCAAACCAAGTACCATCCAGGCTTGGAAGAATGCTTCCAGCTCAGATCCACAAGAGAAAGAAGCAAAGTTTCCAGTTGCACTATGCATCATGGAAGGCATCATGGTCCTCCTAGGACTGGTGGTAGGGAACGGATCAGTCTGCACCATGGGAGGGACTCTAAACCACTCATAATTGCTGTTTGATGTGCCTTACAGGGTTGTAGCCAACCATCCATATCCTTATTCAGACACCAGTACCCCCAGCACCCTTGGTCTCAGTAGTACCTCACAGCTGCAAAAACTAAGATTTTCTTTTTTGTAACATAGGGGTAATATAATTTTCTGATACTTATGTTTTATTGCACAGAAAAACCTTTTTCTTGGTTTGAATACTGGTGAAGTTTGCAAACAAATTCAGTATTTTCAAGTCCACTGTGATTCAGACAAGTGCTGCCTGTAGCCATTAATTTGTTTATTATTACTGCAATGTGCTTTCAGAAAGAACAACTATCTTCAGGCCCCAATCTAGATACAATCATTACTTTATTTTTATTATTATTTTTAATTCAGTCTGGAGAGCTACAGTTGCCAACAATAATGACTAGATTTGAGCATTTAGAAGTAAATTACTAAGTATAATGAGAAGATGTGGACTTAATTTGCATTTACCATAAAAAGAACTGGACATCAGCCAGTGCTCAGATTTATTAACACTCAGAAATGCTGTCACAGCTCATGTGTACATGGGACATTAGTCATGCATTTTGTTAATCTAACATAATATGGAACATAATTTATCAGGACATCAAAATAATAGCTTTTACTCCATTTCCCCATCTATGTGAGGATATGCACAATAGACTCTGAAGCTATACATGCACTCTATTAGAGCTAATTGAAACTAGATGATACAATTAACCTGCTTCTTAGTAAAAAGCATTAACACTTAATGTAAAATTCTAATCACAATAAAAGAGAATAACGTTGGAAGGAAATGTGGTGTATAACCGCAAATCATCCTTTTCAATTTATTGAAAAATAAAATGGAAAATTAGTTACCAATAAAGGAAAATCAAAAATATCAAAAGCATCAGCTAGGTCAGCTACTGTCTCCAGATTTGCTCATTGTATTTTCCATGGGAATGTGACATTTCAGTCACTTCCAGAAGTGATGAGTTTATTAACTCCTGGTATTTAGATGCCACACAAGAGAACTGAACAGGTGGTCATGGTACAAATAAGTTGTAAAGATAATCCATTTACACTATACATTGTGCTGTTGTAAAAACTGAAGTTTAAACTTTCTGTTTAGGAAAGCATCCCAATATTGCAATGAGACTGTCTTAATTTTTCTGTTTATTATGATTAATTTTTAATGCAAACAACTGTCAAAATTTCCAGGACTGTAATTTACCACTTTTCCCAGAAAACTGAAAAAATTCTCATGTTAACACTTTCTTCATCAGCTGATTCACTGGTCTTATATTTTATTTCTTCAGATTTTTTTTTTTATACATGCAAAGAAGAACAATAGAAAAACTAAATTCAAGATATTTGGCAAATGACAGTATGTTATATGAATGTTTATGGATAAAGGTCTTAAAAAATGTAATACACCATAAAGACTGCAACTGTATGGAGTAATACAGATGAAATCAAACATCACAAGAGCATTATGCAGTACAAATATATGATGATACATATATACCAACAGATTTGGGACTGATTAGCAGGCAATGCTAAAAATATTTTTAAACTAATATTACAGTTTGTGATATTTTCTAGAGTGTAGCCCTGGAGAATGAAATAATCTGGCTTACTGCAGAAAAAAAGGCCAACACACAGCAGAACCTCAACAGTGTGAAGTTTAAATGAAAAAGAAAAACCTCTCCTTTTTTTCCTTTCCAGGATTCTAAAGGTCTTCAGGAAAGCTGAATATTTACCTGGATCTTGGGCTGGCTGTGTGCTTCCCTAAAGCATGAGAAAAATCAAATTTACCTGCTCCAAGAGTGTTGTGTTAAAGTTGTTCCTTGCTATGGGAAAGTTAGGGAGAGAGTTGGGTTTAATACCTGATGTTGGGTTGAATAGCTGATAATGTTTGGAGGGAAGGAGAGGAGAAGTTGGAGACAGGGCTTAAAGACCTAATTTGCTCATCCTGCTGGGACTGTACAGGGGGAGGAGGGGGAATTAACAGCTGCTGCTCAGTGACTGCTGCCCTGAATATTTCCTTGCTCTCCTCAGCAGAAAGATCTGCAAAGCTTTTCAAAGGAAATGTAAGTACTAAAGCTGTGGCTGCCCCAGGCAACTGCCTACTTAGCCTGCATCTAGGTTATTCAAAAAGTTTGGGGTGGAAGCCATGAAGAAATAAAAAGGAAAAATAAAGGAACATTGGCACTTTCAGGTGCTACTGTAAATTATATCTGGGCTTTATTTGCATAGCTACTTTCACTGGAAGCTAGTATAGCAAAAAAAGTATGCATTTAAATCAAATTTTTGTTTGTCTGGGGGGCTGCATTTTGCTTTTCTCTCATATTTATGCATTGAGGTTCCTGGAATCCCTCAAAAAGTCTATGTGTATGCACAGCCACATTCAGCTTGACCGTTTCTCACTGTCCGGCTTATTTATTAGGTTTGACACGGGTGTGAGGAAAAAAAAGGGTTGGAAGACTTTTCTGTGCAAAAGGGACAGATATATGTCTTAGTCCTGTTTTAACTCTGCCAATGACCCCCCAGAGATACTGCAACTGGTCAGATGAAGCAACTGAAAAGCTTCTTCCATTTCCTTTTCTAATGAAGCAGAAATATCTGCTGTCCTTGATTTTTCTCCCTGAAATGCAAAAATGGTTGAAACTGGAAGAGCTGAAAGAAACTTCTGTAGGTTTGCTCTGTGCCATGGGAAAACAGGTCATTATGCTGTTTGCTTTACACAGAAGTCTTTGCTTTCTGTGGCACCAGTGCCCTCTTAATGCACAACATACGATGCCTGCAGAGGCGGGCTTCAGAGTGACACACTGGTTTACCCGTACCAAGCAAGGCCAAGGGAATTAGTATGCAACCTCTTCTTTCCACCGTCCTGGCAGGAACAGGCCTACAGCTGTAGTGGCAGATCTCACTCAGACTTGACACTTCCTGAGTGAGCGTCTTTGTCCCATGTCGTGAATGGCTATTGCACATTACTCCAAGCTTTGCTGTCCATCATCCGAAGGAAAACACCAAAATGCATCAGATAGATAGACAAGGGATTTAACTCTCCTTTTTATAAGTCTGAAACAAAGATGAGGAAAAGTATGGAAATAGCTGCAAACAAAAGAGAAATTGCATATTACAAGTGCATTCGCTGGGGAAAATACATAAGCATTTTATTGAAAGCAGATGTTCTAGCTTGGAACATTAAGTCTATTTTAGAAAGAAGCAGGAGAAAAAGCATGTGAAATCAATTTACATTCTCAGAAGATAACCCAATCATTTATAATCTTGGCATCATTCATAATTAAGTCAGATTATTAGTCTAAAAACAGAATCAAAGTGTCATATAAGTACTTCTGTGAAAGCAGCAGTAGCATACTTAATGTTTACTACAATTTATTAAAAATGAGGTAGAAGAAAGATCACTTAAAAGAAAGGAGAGCAATTCCATGCTGCATTTCAGAAAGGAGCTGAATTTAGTGCTAGCATAACATTAGTATTGTAACATAAAATTGCACTAAATGGCAGTAAGGGTTTTTAAAATGTAAATAATGTGAAATTACTAGATGTGCATTTAAATGCAGTGAAAGTAACAATCTGCTATCACTTGAAAAAAAAAGGTTGGTTTTTTTTCATGGCACTCTGATTAAAAACATATCACATTAAGGCTCTGTGATATTCATGCTCTCCATTAATAATGTCTAAGACCACTTGAACAATCAGAACAACTGGGAAGAGCTATTTTAAGCATTCCAGATTTCCATATAATAAGAATATGTAGTAAATGAGTAATTAGCCAGGGTAAGGGATAAGGTTTAAGTAATGTAAATGATCTCTGTCTTAATATTTTACAACAGGTTTCTAGATGATGTTTCAGAATTTGATCTTCACTCAGCCCCTTTTCACTGGAGGAGTGAAATTCAAGTGGAATTCGGATAGTGTAAAATGCAAAACCAAGCTTTTTTTTCTTGTAAAATGATGAACAGGTAAAGTACAACGAGCATTTTCTCCATGTTCTTTGACCAAATCCCTCCTCAAGTCCTATGAAATTTACCATAAAACCTGCCAGTTCAGAGCTCTTAGAGCTCTACCCTGCTCCTGCTGTAATGCTCATATGACTGAGAATAGAGCAGAAGGAGATTTATTCATAAGAGCTCTCTTACTGACCTGGTTCACTGACAAAACTATGAGGATTGAAGGGATATTATACAAAAGTAGCTCTGTCTGAAGTCATGAAGAAGAGGCAAGGAGCTGATTGAGCAAGACTGAGACATTTTGCAATCAAGCAATTCTTCTAGAGGGACAGGAAGAAGGCTTGCCCTACCCTTAGGACACTAAGGTACTATTTTGTTGTGTTAAACAGTAACAAATACCAGGAGTGGCACTTGGCAAAAGGAGAAAGGATGTAATGAATGGCATGGTCTGTTCTCTCTGGGGGAGTGTTGTGTTAAGAGTTACTGTCGTGTACAAATAGGAGTCTGAGGAGTGGCTGGGGGGGGGAACCCTCCCGTTGAGTCACGAGGTTCAGACAGGACCCCCCTTGCTTTCTAAACTCCTTCTCAGAGAGGAGTCTAGGTGCGGCTAGGTCCAGTCTTAGTCTCAGACTTGGTCAACGGTTTATTTTCTAAGGACTGTGTGTATAGCATCGTTAAGGCGACAGCATCAGTTTTACACCCCCCAGTCTGGTTGTGTTGAAGGAACTATCACGGCCAGAGCAGTGAAGAGTGCAGTTTATTGGAGCAACAGACACGCAGATTCTTTGGATTACCGGTGATAAATTCACTGTCTGCAAAGCACATACAAATGCCAAGAATATGAGTATGAATAACACGGCCGGACACAAACAAGTATATAACACGGGCGGACAAGAATATAAGTAACACGGCCGGACACAAACGCGTTAAAAGAATAAGAAAGCGACTCTATAGAGATTTCTAAGTTTTCCGCGGAGGCACTTGATATAACCAAGTGTTCGACTCTTACCCAAAGGCGTCCCGATGCGGGGGAAGAGAGGCTCAGCCCGTTGACTGATCCCAAACGTCAGAGTGGTACGCGATGGTGTCTTCCCCAACATTCTCTTTCTCTTAAACCATTTTATACTATCTTTCACCTTTCGGGTGGAGCTTGAGTGACTCTAGTCATACATACCTTTGTTTAGGATTGGTGTAAAGTTTTCTCACTTCGCTTTTAAAGGTATAAGCTAGAAAAATTCAGTGCGCAAGCTCAGTGAGAGGTGGTCGCACCTTGGAGGAGGGTAGCTTTTGGGATGGAGGTGTGTTTTGGTATTATAATGATGTTATAATGAGCAAAGTTCACCAAAAGGACAGCATTTCGTCAAAAACGTGGCAGGCTGTTGGCCCAGGGTAGTAAATATGCAGCTTATCAGTTCCATGACACCTTTAAGTTCCCCTATTATTGCAGAGCCTGGCTGCAGCATCTCCACACCACTCCACCCTCCGGGCAGCGCCTCTTAGAGTCAACACATCAAGTTCCCCTGGCGTTACCAACATCTAAGGTTGCAGGCCTAGGGAACTCCCATGCAATGGATTCCTTACATGTCAGCCACATTCCACCTGGGGAGCTTCTTCAATGCTGTGCCTTACCTGAAAGTGTGAATATAAGTTCTCATTTTTAAGTCACCTCAGCCATTATCCTACAGGGAGAGAACAAAGGTAAGTAACATACAGCAAAATTACATTCTTCCATTGGAGAATGCTTTATTCATTAGTTAGAGAACTGTCATATTGTTCTAAGATGACCATGTACATTTTTCTTATATTTTCATTCATCTTTAATTGTCATTGTTTTATATGCAAAGTTCTTGCTAAGTGAAAGTTTTGTCTACACAACTGCCTAGGAAAGACACACAGCAAGATCAGAAATTTCCACCAGCTTAAGTTAATGCTGTCTCCTAGTCTCAAGAGAGACCAATAGTTATTTGAACATCACCTGTAAAAACAAATCACAAAAAGTTAAGTTTTCTGAGTGTATAATGTGGTTCGTGTTTCCAGCTTTCTTTTTTGTAAGCTTTCTCTGTTTGAATTTTTGTCTTATTTCAGTTGTTGTACTTGGTGACCCATTAAATTGGTTTAGGAATGAAGAAAACTGAATTTGAATGACAGCAGAGCTTTTAGGAAACAAGAGCTCCCATGCATTTACCAAAAGGTATAAGCAAATTACTGATGAGCAAAAGATGGGAGTTTATACTTCTTTTATTTGCAACAGTCAGATTCAGAAATGAACTGGGGTGTTACTGACCACAGCTTTAGGCACCGCAACACCTGGTGGACTTCATAAGTTTGAGCAGTTGTCCTGGTTTTGGCTGGGATAGAGTTAATTTTCTTTCTAGTAGCTGGTATAGTGCTGTGTTTTGGATTTAGTATGAGAATAATGTTGATAACACACTGATGTTTTAGTTGTTGCTAAGTAATGTTTACACTAGTCAAGGACTGTTCAGCTTCCCCATGCTCTGCCAGGTGCGCAAGAAGCTGGGAGGGGGCACAGCCAGGATAGTTGATTCAAACTGGCCAAAGGGCTATTCCATACCATAAGATGTCATGCTCAGTATATAAACTGGGGGGGAGTTGGCCGGAGGGCAGCGATCGCTGCTCGGGGACTGGCTGAGTGTCAGTCGGCGGGTGGTGAGCGGTTGCATCACTTGTTTTTTTTATTGGGTTTTGTTCCTCTGTCGCTCCCTTGTTGTTTTTCTTCTCATTACAAATTATTATTATTATTATTATTATTATTATTATTATTATTATTATTATTATTATTATGTTCCAATTATTAAACTTATCTCAACCTAGGAGTTTTCTTACTTTTGCTTTTCCGATTCTCTCCCCCATCCCATGGCGGGATAGGGTGAGCAAGCGGCTGTGTGGTACTTAATTGCCAAACTGTGGCTAAACCACAACAGCAGTGTACATACATTCTCTGTGCAAGCATGGGGAGAGTTATGGAGCCCAGGAATGGAGTTCACTATAGTTAATACATGGCTGCTGGGAGTGATGGAAAAATCCAAAGGAGAAACTCTTCTAACTTTTCTGGGTAGTGTATCTGATTACACCTCTGAGATGGACACCATATGGACATCAGTTTTCCTGGCCTGAAAACTTCTTTTGGAGATAGGATTGGGATCTACATTAGACTACAGATTAAACTAAACAGCAGGAGTGAATGTGTCCTTTCAAGTTAAATTGCCTGGAGTAGTGAGTGTAAAATTCATAGGACCAGTGAGAGAATGAACATTTGGGAAGTCATGTCTGTGGCTCAGTGGGGTATGCCCCAGAAAAGGAGTTATCTAGTGTTTTATTCACTGTTCCGTAGATCAGGGTCTACATTAAAACATGTAAGTATTATGTTAAAATGTGATGAAAAAGAATGGTAAATATATAGAATTCAAAATTAAAAGATAGGAAGCAGAATTGTTTAACTTCCAAACTGGAGGACACAGCATTGAAATCCATTTCTCCCCCACATTTATAAGTGATCTGAAGAAGGGGTTGAATAGAGAGGTATTCAAAGTAATGTGGAGCCTAGCAGTTAAGATGAATAAATGTGAGGATCAGGAATTTCTGAAAAAGAACTCTGATAGTGACTGGGCAGTAAAGGCATAAATGAAATTCAGTAGAATTTGAATATAAAATTAAAGACATAGGAAAACAAAGCTCTGATTTTATCTATACAGTGATGGACTCCTGAACTGATTATTAGCTCTTAAGAACAGGGAGAATATAATATTGAGATTATAAAGATAGCGTTATAAAAATGTCAGCTCTGTGCTGAGTGGTAGTCAGAAAAGCAAAAAGAATCTTATAAATTATTAGAAATGGAATAGAGGAAAAAACTGCAAAGCATCAGTACATCGTGTTATAAATCTATGGTCTTGAATACAGGGTGAATTACCACAGTAGTACTGGAAAATATTCAGAGAAGGTAAAAAGGATGATCAAATGGACAGAATAACTTCCATAACGTTGTTGACCTAAGGAGACTAGGACTTATCAGCCTGGAAAAAAATTATCAAAATGGAATGTGATAAAAGACTACAGAATCATGAGTGGCAATGAGAAGATGAATAGTGTTTGATTGTTCACTGTCTTTGCCAGGGAAAAACCAAAGGGACGTTAAGTGAAACTGGAAGGTGGCCAATTCAGATGAACAAAACAAGACAACCTTTTACCCAGTTTATAATCACTGTACTTTACAGAAACTGTAAGATTATCCATGTCCAATGAGACAAACTAATGGAGGAAAAATCCTTTGAAATCCTTTGAAATTTTAGATTCTATGAAACAAGTACTTGGAAACTAGGAGAATGTTTTGGGGAAATATCACAGCACGGTCATTGAGTTTTTACATTTTCTTATTCATTGTCCAGTATAAAGGTATCATTAGTCTGATTTGGTAGAGTCATATCCATGTCAGCATGGGTTCAAAATCCAAATCTGCAGCAGAATGTTCCCACCAATAAAGTCTAGAAATTTGCTTTCTCTGTCCTGTGCCGTAAGGTCTTTCTCTTGGAAATGGGAAAGAGAGAATGTAATTTTGAATCCTCATAGGCTATTCTGGGAACTGAACCCAGTCTCTTGGAATTAATCTGTAATCCTCAGGGACTGCTATTTTAAATGAAAGTACTTTGCTTTTGTTTCACCAGACGCTGTCCGTATGTGAACTTTCAGAGCACGCTTAGAAAATGCAACACTCACAGCTTTGTGCAGGGACACTCACTTGGTTAATCCCAAGCATTTCTAGGCGTTCTCTACCAACTATTGACACCTCTGGGTATCAGCAAACAGATGACATTTATGAAACCAAATACAAGGATCTGGATCACCAGACTCTTGTTCTCCTGTTATAGACCCAGTAAAGGAAAAAAGGTGTTCTGGATGAAAATTTGGGACTAGTGTCCCAAATACATTGGAACAGTCCCTGTGTTACAAGGCTGTCTCAGACCATCTTCTCACTTCTGGGATCTGAATAGCAACTACAAGTTACCTGAGGTGCACATAGTCTTTCAGATTTCCAGTCAAAATTTGATGACCAATTTGTAGCTCTTTATTGGTGTGACAAGACTATCCTTTTAGCTGAAGTAGTTTCCTCTTTCCCTGGTGTTTAGTCATCTGATTCATGTGATCTGAACAATCATAACCCCCTCTGCCTTGAATGTTAATTATATTCAATCAAATCCCAGCTTCTAAGTACATATATAATTTGAAACAATACAATTATCATGGGAATTCTGCAGATACATGGATTGTAAATTTAGGGGTAACTGTGTTTATTATTAGGTTCTGTTCCCAATGCACAGTATTACATTAACAGCATTTCTGTAGAGATTTGAGAAGGGTGCACTTTTTTCTTTTTAGGTTGACTTCCAGGGGACAGTTTCTAGATTCTCTGTTTGTAGTTATTGCTGGGGTTTGTGTCATTTTGCGATTTTAGTCCTCCTAAGTACCTAGGACAATAAATGCAAGAAAGAAATCTTTGTGGATGTACACAGTGCAAACCTTGTCCATTGTCCTGTCATATGCATGTTTTATTTCTTCAGGGTCATAGAGTTATAGCTACTATTACCAGAGAAACAGATAAATATTGCAATGTTGGCAATAGAGAAAGTTGATGATATCTCATTTACTAAGTGGATACGCCTATTTAAAGGATATTAATATTTTGATAGAAGATCTTGCATGGTATTAATCAAACAAAATGCTCTTGTCTCTGCCTAGTGCACACTGAAATGAAATACCTATGTAATAGACTCTCTATATCTCACTGGTATGCAGCACATTCAGAGTTGTTTAAAGCCTTCTTTTGCTGGGGCACTATCTATTGTTCAGGAAAATCAGATGTAATTGTTAAAAAAATACTAAAAGTTTATCGAGCATAAAATAATAATAATAAAATCAATACTATAAAAATGTTCTGAGATAGTAGAGAGACATTAGTCCTAACGGCTGTAGAAAATGTTGTTATAGAATCAGCTAGAACACTTAAAGGTTATGGACTATTGTTCTATTTCCCTGCTTAATAAGGCTTTACTTCAGTGGCATATGAGTATGATTTAATTTTCAGACACATCTTTCTGTTGTGAGATGAAATTCACTGTTCCACTGGTCAATAAGCAAATGCAAAGTTCAAAAGACACCAGGGAACTGAGTTAACAAGGTAAAATTAGAGGAATCAAGGGGCATGATTATCCATTTTTACATGAGTTTTATGCCAGTGTCACCCTTTGTGTACCAAAGTGAACTGGGTCTAATGCATGTCAATTATGACAAAAATATAACCAACGCAACTCCGTTCATAAAATTAAACATTCGTTCATGCATACAGTCTATTTTTTTTAATCAGAAATAAAACATATTTTTTCAGTTAGGAATTCTCTTGATATTTATATATCATTTGGTGGTCAATTTCTTATGAAGGTAGTGAACATAGCTCTCTAACACATTACAAGGGCATCCAGCAGCAATCCCTTTATTTTAGTTATCACTTTCTAGTGAATCTCACATTTTTTAGCATAGATGTTCATTGGAGGAGAAAACGGTATCTCACTTCCTCTCTAGAAAAACCTCCAGGCTGGTGACTGGTACATGCATCTTGTCAGCAAGAGAAGTAGGCTCAGCTTCTCAACAGAGAGAGTTGAGAATTGAACCCAACCACTTTACATGCCAAGTGACTGCTATTCATTTGGCACAGGGATAAAAGCACCACAACATCCTATATTTTTATAAAGGGCATGTTTATGTTTTCATAGCATTAGAAATCAACTGAATTATACTAGGAGATAAACCTTTAAAACATCAAGCTCTCCATGCAAAAAAACCTTCCACCAATGACAACAACCAACCAGCATCACCTCTCCTCTTGCCCCAAAATCACTCAAACAGTCAATACTGATCAGCCCCAGATTTGCTGCAGTTGTGTTAGTACAGAGATCTCAACTAACGTGCCCAGTCCACCTTTGTTTAATTACTGGGGTCACTTGCAAGTTTCCTTGACTTCACCATGACTTCAAAGTGATTTTTATATCTGTCTGACCAGAAGACAAGCCCAGTTGTAAAATGGGAAAGGACTTTCTCCAGTAATTTCTCCTCTTCCTGAAGGTATGTTGTAGATCAAGCAGTTCCTTCAGATATGAATGTTATACTAGTGACTCATAGTACTAGTAAATTCAGTATGTACAGAAATGTTCATGGTCATTAAACTGTGACTATTTACAGAGGAGACACAACAACATGCAGTCCAAACATGGCCCACCTAAAACAATTCTGAGATGTAGTCTGGTGGTTCAAACACTCCAGGAATACCCATATACTCATAAAGCTATCAAAGCTATAGAAACTCGGTGAAATCGAACTACTTCCCTGAGAAAAGACTAGCTGTATAGCTGAGAGTTGCATGATCAATACTGAGTGGTATAGCATCAAGGAATGCATCCATGACAGCTGTATAACTTGTCTTTTTTAAATTATCACTTTGCTTGTAGTATTTGTTTCCTGTAAATTATTTGGCCAGAGCAAGGAAGAGGTAGTCAGGAGCACAAAAGAAATATTACCTCTCTTTTTCTTTCCTGTTTTCAGCTCTCTACTCTTATCTTTTCTCATTTTTCCTCCAGTTCTTGCATGCTGATAAGTCAGTGCAGGACCTTCCTTTCTGGATAAAGGGTTTGAGTATCAAAAGCAAATGTTTAGTGTTTGGCAAGATAGCACCAAATGACCAACTTCTGCAAGAAGAAAGGCGGGGCACACAGGTGGAAGCAGCTGAACAGATGGTATCAAAGTTGTAAGAGAAAGAGCCATTTCACCTAACTTTAGATGTTTACATTGTGGACATCTGTACCTGAGATAGTCTTTTGAGGCTCTCTTTATATTCATTGAAAAAGCTGGGTTAATCTGATCTCTAATAGTCACTCACTCTGTAATACCTCAGTTCAGAAGTGATAGTCCTCCATAGACTAGGAAGGGAGCTTTGGGGGACTAGCTCAAACATAGATGTCTCCCAACAGCTGGATGGATACCAACATAATTGTGTTATCCTTGTGGCTTTTACAAACCCAGAACAAAAAGCGCACAACACCTCTGGAATGCCATGGTGCTGCATGTACAGTGGCCAGAAAAAAAACTGTAGCTCTGATGAGTCCATTTTTCCAATGAGTACCACTACTATTCATGCATTAGAAAAATCCCAAGATCACTCTTCTATTTTCAGGCCAGTACAGCGTCCCTTGAGGTTTTACTTCATAATCTTTTCAAGAATCTGCCCCTAGAGTTTCACAGCTCCCTTAATTTTTTATTGGCAGTCAGAATCACAGCATCCATTTATGTTTAATTCAAAATTCTCTTGTTTTAAAATCTATTCCAAAGAAAATAATCTTAGAGCAATAGGTTCCCTCCTAAAGGGTACACTGTGGTACTCTTCTGAATTTTGTTTTGCAATTAATTCTTTCTGTCCTTAGGAAAAAGAAAAGTGTTAGTAATCATGCCAAGCTGGCTGATCACTGCAATTATTTGACAGTGATGTTACTTCTAATTATTTTCCCTTTCATTTGCAAAGTGGGATGGTAGTTTTTTTAATTTCAGTGCACCCTTCTCCCTTACCATTTCTGTACTGTCATTTGTTCAGCTACATTTGGGGGGGAAAAAAAACCCTTTGTCAAATCCTGACAAACAAATAAGCACACTATGGGGGACATATCTGTAAAGAATAATCCTTCCTTCACTGTGCAAGAGACTCCAGGGTATGGTGGACTTTACCCTATGTTACCTTATGTGTCTGTGTCTTTTCAGACTCACATGTAACTTTACTTCACAAAGATGTTAATCCAGGAGATTTCTGTGTGTTTCTTGCAGTGCACATGCAGAATGAAATCTTGGCCCTTACCTTTGCAGAATGAAGCCAATGGCAGAACTCCATTAGTCTGCGTAAGGTCATCACGGTACTTTGGATATTTGCAACCTACCCTCCAGGTTTACCCTTGCTGAGGGCAAACAGTGAATCTTAATTTATATACAGCAGTTTTTCCTTTTAAAAGCCGCTGCCACTTGTGGTGTTTCATGTAACCAAGGGAATTGCCCTCAGTCCTGACAAAAGGGGTAGGCAGTAGTTCCCACGCAGAACTGCTCTCACTGCAGCAGAATTGCCAGTGCTGTGACCAATGCAGTAACCACTTGGGTGGCAGGGAACAACATGCCCAAAAGAGCAGCATCTTCCTCAAGGATACATTACAGGGATTCTTCCAGGAACTAGAAACACCAAGTACCAAGAAAGTATCCATGTCATTCAGACACTAGTTGGGCACAGCTTGTGCTCCCAGCTGCATAGTGATTAATGTGTAGCACAGTCATATAGGGGTGTAATTATGCTTTTCACACTTTTTTGTTTGTCACCTGTACGCATTTAATCTTGTGTTGGGCATGATCACTTAAAACATTAGCTGATTTAAAATTCCCAAGCACTTTTTGGAAACCAAATGTTTGTTCTGTTACAGTATTTGAGGTACAGAGGTTAGTTTTCCTCCTTCATTTAATTAGTTTTTCTCTTCTGTATTCTTAGCACAGTGATTTCTTCATCAGGGTTTACTGCCTCCATGTTAATGGGCTGTCTAAAATAACAGTTGTTCTTCATCATCATTGGACAGTTTTAAACGTAAGATATTATGAAGGTAATCTTCAATTTCTGAGGCTCTTGGTGTGCTTACTTTTTCATACCTCTGCTCATGCTTAGGATGTTCTTAATATTTAAAACAAGTCACTCCAGGTCTCAGACTGAAGATGAAACTCTACTACTTTTCAAAATGTAAAATATAATTTTCTCTTGGATTGCAGGCTATTTTAAGAATAGAAGACTTTTAAATCTCTCTAATTTTGGAGTAGAGTTTTTGAAAAAAACACTTACCTAACAGACTAGAAATATAAGGGAAATATATAGCCAGAGAACACCTAGCATGGAAGTCTTTTCATTTGGATTAAATTTCTTCATATGACCACATTTGCATTTGTACAGGGTTCTGATCAGAGCCTAAATGTGCCATAGGAAAAAACTAAATGGAAACTGTGCATTGTATCTTGGACTGCAAGTGGCACCTCAAAGCAGGCTCAATAAATATATTTTTAAACAGTATTTCTCTACAGATCCTGACTTTAATTTTAAGGGAATCAAGTGCCTCACTATACTGTGAATATTTTCTACAGTAATATAAATGACATCTACTCTTTCATTTTCTTCTTTCAAAGGGAACACAGTTATAAACCAGTGAGAAGAAATTTTATTGAGGCATTCTGAACTCTTTCACTTCAGCCCATGACTTCTTAACTGCTAAGGTTCATGAGAAGAAAAACTACCCAGGAAGTGTTTTTTAACCTTAATTTAAGGTCCTTAATTTAAGTATGGAAAAACTCACCTTAATATTAAAAATTGTTGTGTGAAGTTGTACATGTAATGTATCATATAACAAAAGGATTTAGGATACTGAGATAAAATACTTAACAGCAATGGCTAAAGTTGATTGAAGTGCATGGTCCCTCTTTTCTTTGGAAATGGTACAAGCTGAACAATGCTACAAATGTGCTTAAAATTAGATACTTACCTTATTATCTTGTTGAATAAATACTTCTTCGTATTTCCTGGGACTGTTTCCACTCTTGAGATTTAGTTCAGTGTACAGATTGGGTTTTCAAAAGAATATCTGTGAGCAGAAAGGCAGGTTATGTTATTTAGTACTCATTCCCTCATTTTGAATAACTACACTCTTCAAAGCAAAGGACAAGGACACGATAGCTGATATTCTGTGTATGGGCAAACACTTTTAAAAGTAAATAAAGTCTCCACTGATGACAGATAACACCTTTTCTGACTATGACAGATAGCCATTCAGTGAATTTTCTATATATCCACTACACAAATTCGATTTTGTCAGCCTGATAAGGAAAAGTGATAGCAGGTAGAAATCTGTGTCAACACAAAGTAAATTAAAAATGGGGATCTTTAATCCGATAGTATCTTTTTATGTAATGTAATTTCTTTAGCTAATGTTCTGTTTTACTTCAAAAGGTTATAGAAAAAGTGTGGCTGATGGATTATAAAGGAAATAGGCAAAGCTGCACAGAAGAGCATAACATCAATTGTAATAAAAAGCAGTTCTTCTGGTATGTATTATAAAACCCTATTTGTTGTCACTTTATAAAAGCCACACATTCCCTCTTGCTCTAGAAAAACCTAGATGTTAAGGAGACAAAATACATTCAGATTTATGAGGATTGACATTGCTATTTCCTGTGAAGTACAATGGCCCAATGACAATAATGTTTGCATACTTCATTCTCTTCAAACTTTATTTATGCTTGGTTTAGATGTGATTTGATTTATTCCATGTATTTTGATATTCAAGGAACCCAAGAGAGTAAAATGGAAAGTTTTAAACAGTGAGTAGAAAATTCCATGTAAAATTCCTATAAACAGTGGTGGGATATGTTTGCCTCATTCTCCATGATTTGTATTGAAAATTCACTCAAAAACTCTAACAATGGAGCTTTAGTACAATACTGATCCATTCCAAAAGATTTTCAGGGACATCTGGTATTTCACAAAAAAAAAAAAAAGTGACGATTGGGCTATTGAATATTTCAAAGGAGACAGAAACATACTGATTTGTCACAAATAGTAATGCCCATCCCTGTTTATCACCAATTGCTTTAGAAAGATGTTTAAAGAGAGCAATATACATAATAGACATTCTATTTGTAAAATCAAGTGTTCCATTGTCTTTAACCTTGAATCAACTGACAAAATACGATTATAAATACATGTTCCCTCTGAGAATAGGAGAGGCAACATAAGTAAACAGCATACAAGAATACATTAAAATTACTTTTAAAAATAGATTCCATTATAATAATTTGATGATCAACAATTAGTTCAGCCATCATTTGTATGCTATTATTTTTTACTGAATGAAACCATACACAAATAGCCAGACTGCACACTTACTTGCAAAAGCTAGTACGTATAATTTATAAAATAAGTATTAATGAAATGAGGGGAATTCAACAATGCAACTCACTGCATCATGCTGTGAAATTTTTTGCACAGCAGGATGTATTAAAGGCCATTAGTGTATCATCTCTTTATTGTGTGTGGTTTTGAAAAATATGAGATTGATAATTCTGAAAAGATCTTTCTTTTACCTACTGTTCAGATTGATCCACAATACTTTGTTCATGTGATTTCCAGTTTTTTCTGATAGTTCTAGCTGTGAACATGATATTTCCATTCAACTCTTGACCCAAAAAATGGCCTTAAAACTTGAAAAATAAAGTAAGCTTTTAATTGCCAATTCAGGAAAGCACTCAAGCACATATTTAAGCATAATTATGTATTTGATTCCTACTGACTTTACTACAGTTAGCTGAAAATGAGTAGTTTCCTACACTACTAATGAATTTTTGCAAGCCAAGTTTCTGATCCACAGTCCAAAGAATTCAGCAAGAACCTCTGTGCAAAGCAGAAGTAAAATGGTTCATGGCCAAAGTTATCAAAGTACCTTTATAGAAATCTGCTATTGAATGAAAGGTAGATATTGGATCCACCAAATCACTGACAAAAAAAAAAAGCTATAGAAGATAACAGAAGACCATATCAATGACAGTAAAGTTTCTACAGAAAAGTTATCATACAATATTCATTTATTTAATGGGTTTTATAATGGCAATTGTTTTTAGGAGACAAGTAAGATCCAATCTTAAAAAGAAACAGTAAGAAATACAAATTACTAAGATATGAACAGGCATATCCTATTTGCAAAATTGCAAAGACAAGGAATAAAAAAAGTGAAAAACAGAGCGGAGTTTTTTATTATTTATGAAAGTAAGCAACAAAACATCCAGTCTTTTTTATTTTTTTATTCAGAACAAAACCCAGAAATACAGGACAGAATCTAACAATAAAATTACATGCACAGGAGTTTGGGGAGATAGGAGTATCCAGAACAAAACTTTTCAGCACCTTCGAATGCCTGTCATGTCTTAGAAATTCAAAATGTTTCTTGTATCTCGTTATACTGAAAATTACCCTTATAAAAATCCTTTAGAATTATATAAAAACTATAACCAATATACAACATTTTATTTGATTTGAACTTGGATAGATGAGAGCAATATTATGTACTGAACTTTGCATGGAATAACAGCCAATTACGATCAACAGAATGAAATGAGGTGATTATAAATGCTTATAGTAAGGATATTATAAATTTATTTGCCTAGATTCTGAAAGTTATCTGATATTGGAAGTGATATAAGTGACATAGAGAATCTTCCTGCACAGAATTTTCCTTACAGAAGGATTCAGCCTTGATAAGTTATCCTGTATGTACATAAAATAGTTAGTTTGAATTGAAGCATAGGGATATGAAAAATATATCTATTTTGCTGACATAGTGACAATGTCACTTTTCCCTGGACTGTAAAGTGGTTTCTCACTGCTGTAATTTTAATGTATAAATTCTATTAAATTGATCATGCACTGAAGGAACCAAAAAAAGTGATTGAGTTAAGTGTTTTAGAAACTGAAATTTTCTTGTTTGTTTTCTTTGGAAATGGCTGGATATAGAAATCTCTGTGGGCACTGTCCATTATTAGTATATAGAAGAGCATTATTATAATAGTCCCTTTTATACTGCAAAGTTTTGCATGCAGATGAAAACGGTGTTTCACAAAGTTTTCGTTTCACCTCCTTGTTGACCAGATGTTCATCCCCTCCACAGTTAGTAACTGTGATGATGTCACTCTTACTTAGAAGCAAGAGATTTTACAGAAATTTAGATAGATAGATTTACCTAGTATTTATCCCAAGATCCTTTTCACATTTTTAAGCAATATTTAAGAATTTAATATGAAATTCCAGATATCTGTAGAGATTCAGAAATGTATTAGGTAATTCATAGGATATTTTATGTTTTCTGTAAGAGTTTACTCATATAAATTTATTCCCTATGATTATGTTTCTCCCATTTGTATTTTTCATAATGTCTTAACATTCACAGCTTTATAAGAACTCTGAGCTATAAGATGACAGAAGGAAAATGTAGGAAGGCATATATTAATAAATATAGTCAGCTGAAAAACCTGTAGCAATTGAGAGATCTTGGTTGCTGTAGCGTGCCATGGTGTAGCTAATGTAGCATCTGCTTTGTGATGTAGCTAATTGTGCTGCATTATTTTACAAAACACACATAGCCCAGTGCAAGCACCATATAAATCTGCAGCTTGAATCCTTCCTTCAGATACTGCTAGTATTTCTTTAGAAGCCCACATGAATGGAGTACTATAGCATTTGTAGTCACTTCAGTTGGTTGATGAATAGCAATTTCTGTATCTTTTTAATATTAGTTGTTATAACATAAACATAGCAGGACTTGTAAAGCAGATATTTGTGAACCTGGAGTTCTTTTTTCCAAATAAATCCATAGAAACAGGTTTGAAGCTTCTGTTACTAGTTCATTCCTACATGCATCCCCTAACACTCCCCATTTCAAAAGCTAAAAATCTGAAAATGTTGATACAGTCCACCCACATCTGAGGCCTTTAATTGGCAGGACAGGGCAAAACGAGGGGTTTTGATCCACTCAGTACTTCCATCCAGCAATGAAATTGTTTTCACTTCTGTTTTGTGGGGGTTTTTTTCAGTAATCCAAAGCCTGCTAAAATATTTAACTCTCCTTAAAAAGAAAAGAGAAGGGACCTCACAAGTTAATTGCTAAATAATGTAGACCAGAAAAGGGCTGACCTTTCTCACTCTTCCTATTGTTCTGTCTGGAAAACTTTTCTGCTCTATTACTTTTCCTACTTGTGGATGTTTGAATGCATGCAGGCAGGTGTAGCAGAGCTGAGAAAAGCACAAGAAAAATGGTAATTTGATACTTTGTAGCCACTATTTGGGGCAAAAATCCAAGTAGCTTCAATCAATACCTTTGACTTCACATTGTAGAAAATTTGCTGCTGTGTTTTTTACCTTTCTATATTAGGGCTGATACTGATTGCTACATACATAGCGACAAAGAGATATTGATCAGGACATTCTGGAGACAAAGATAAAATTGCTTTGTGGTTGCAATAAGTCTTGTTCTTAGCTGGAAAGAAGAAACAAAATGTACATGATGCAGCAAAAAGCATTTCTGATGTGATTTTGTCATGTTAATTGACATTCAGTCTTTGTCATTTTCAGGAAAACTTACATCTTTTGGTTATCTGAAGTTCAAGCTTACAATGTCATAACAGAGAGCTGAAGAAAGGCCCTATCATTTCAGTACCAGAGAAAGCTCAGTATCTCCTCCTTCTTTTTCTTCCTCAGGTGACTGAAGCATTAGACAGTAGTAGCGCTTGTCCAGGACTGTGTCCTTTGTGAGCCAAACTCTCAACAGTGTTAGAGCACCGGCGCATCCTGACTTGGTTTGCAAGCACTGACAAGGCAGACAAGGAGGAGAAGCAGTGTACAAGTCAATATGGATTAGAAAGGCAAAAAAAGAGTGAATACGGGGGGGAGTAAATGTGATTAATACCTGTTACTGACTTATTTTTGTCTCCTTGCTGAAATCCCCTCTCCTTTTGATGAAAACAAAATCCCACCATAAGGAAAGGAATATATATATAGTCTCCACCATGGAGACTATATATATATTTAACATTTTATTCTTTATACTGAAGGGTTTTCCACATTGGAATAAGGATGTCCCCACTCCCTTTCTCCACATTTGCCCGGTCCAATATTTCATGGAGTTTTAAGGAAATAGGTATATTTTCTGAATAAAAAGTGATCCCCCACATAATACTCCCCTTCAAAGAGAGTAGGACCACAAAACCACAAAATTAAGAAGAACTAGATGGTAATCAGTTGCACTAACTGTCAGTTGGACAAATCTTTATGTTACCCATCCTGCTTCCCTTCTGTCTCACAATTCCTTCATAGCTGCACATAGATAGATTCCCTGGCACTGAAGAAGAGCTCTCCTGCATCTTGCTCTTCAGAGTATTTCATAGCTAGTTAGCTGAGCTACAAGAAGAGTGAAAAGGGATGTCTCTGCAAGATGGATTTTTGTGGAAGGGAAAGCAAGCACAGCCCCTGACAGACTGGAATTAGGAATGCAAATGTGTACTCACAGCTTGGCAAAATGCTCAAAAATTTGGTTTATTAAAAAAAGGTATTATAACTTTAAAAAAAAAAAAATTCACTGTCTGGTCTTACCTTTTAGAAAATGCTGGTATGCTGCTATGGTACTTAATGGCACTTGTAGTACACCTGGTAAGTATACAATATGCATTTCACTGAACACTGACCTAAAAAATTTCAGGGAAAAAAAAATCCTGTATTTTTTGCAAAACTTTTCTGAGTGCCACGAATATTGCATTACACATGGGGGTTGGGGGAGGAAGGGAGAATAAAAAGAGGAAGATGACCAAATGACCAGAAAATAAGAGCTTGTATGTCAGCTTCAGTGCCCTTGGACACTCATTTAACATCTCTCTGTTTTCCACTCTCTGAAAAGGGTATGAAAGCAGTTAGAATTAATTTTATGTCACACTGAAAAAATACCAAGTACTTTCATAATTCAGACTAAAAATCTACTGCATGGTTTATATCCTTTTATACAAAAAAATACGATTGGGGTTTTTTCCCCAGAAATGTTCTGCTCATTTTTTCTGCTTTTCTACAGCCAGAGGTCTTTTGCAGCTTACTGCAGGAAGTATAGAAAAGCAAATGTCATAAAACTGAGGAGATAGTTGTACTTCTGAGGTGACAGGGACACTATTTTACTACTTCCACTACAACCAATTAAATGTCTCACTAAAGTAAAAATAGAATTGATGCTTGAGAATTTAAATAATTTCACTTGTACACCTGGTGGGACCAGGTGGGACACCTGGTGTACACCACAAAGGCGACCTGGTAAACATACTGACAAAGAAGGATATATCCTTAGCTGGAGTCCCAACACATCTCTGATAAATTCACCCAAAAGATCTGTGATGGGGAGTAGCTGGCAGGACAAAGAAACCTTGATGGGTGCAGGATGAAGAAACTGTGATGACTTCCAGGAAAACAAGAGTCAGTAACAACTATTCCGGGAACTGATGTCCTATGCCCACTTATGTATCTACACTAAAAAGGTACAAAAAATAACTTGCTACCTACTCAAAGAGAGCTTGTCTGCACACTTTTCCAGTGCTTGGCCTGCACAAGATCTCACGAACAGACCAGACCCTTGCTGCAGATGGCTGGTTGACTCCGCACTCCATGACATGGATCATCTTTGAAGTGAGACTTTTTCCTTCATCGATTGAAGCAGCTTGGTGAGTGTTGTAACAATAACACCTCATTTTAGGTGTGTACACATTTATAACACATTTATAGGTGTGTACCCACAGATAAAGATTCATGAGTATATATTTGCTTCAGTAGTTGGAATTCAGTAATAACTTATAATATACATGTATTTGCTTTACTCTTGTAATATATATATATATACTTGCTCTCCTAGTGGTAATTTTGTAGTGACTTGTACATATATACTATATATTTGTTTTTACTAATAGTAGCTTTGTAGTAATTTGTAATAAAGAAATTCTCAGAAGCCCAGACCTCTGCGTCCTTGTATATCGTGGAACCCTGAGAACCCCATGGTCACTATCTTTGCGCACCTGCCAGTTGGGGAACCCTCACAGGTCATGACTGTGGCCACTACAACACCACAGCAAAATGAAATGTTAAATGACTACAACAGCTAATGGAGAAGAGCCTCCTGGCATAATGGTAGAATGCTTAACATGTTTGATAAGGTCAATTTCCACATATTTGATAAGGTCATTCTCTACTGTCCGCTCCTAGATAGGGATTTTTTGTTGTTACGTACCATTTCACGTTTCATCAGACTAATACCTACCGAAGAGAAAAAACAGGATATTTCTTCATTACATTTGTGATAAACAATTAAAAACTTATTATTTACAATCATAAAAATATTTTTTTAATATCAACAACCTTAGATAAGAAAGTTATATATTAACCTCTTAGTAATATTTTAGGGACTGTCAGTGAGACAGAACCATTGCCTCCACTAAATTTTTCCGTATTATTCAAAAATTTAATTTTAGGTCATGCTTAAGATTCTGGCATGAGGTTTAATAGAGTTACGTTTTCTCCAATAAAAGGTAGGGGAAACAGTTGTCCTCAGCTTGTAAGGTTCTGCCACAGAATGCTGATGTCAGGAGGAGTTACATCACTCATCTGAGTGAGGTCAATGTTAGGATTTACCATAGAGGTAGGACTGGGGTCCCTAGAGGATCATTAACTCAGTTCTAAGTGCCCAAAATATATCCCAGTGGGCATCGAACGGTTTTGAAAACAGAGCCCTCATTCTGATACAAACCTGAATCTGACTTATCTTTGAATTGGTAGTTGTTCAGAATAAATTGGAAAAGTGATAAGAGGAGGAATAGCTTTCATAGATCTCCACAGAGTAAGAAATATATTGTGTTACAGTAAATATCCCAAACATATATTAACACCAATAAATAAAGATAACAGCACAGATGAGAACATTGATATATTAATAAATTTTGATCTGGTTTCACTTTGTGTATGACCCCATTTAATCTCTGCATGTTTTTAAGGTTGTCATAACAATCTCTTCTAATCATTTTTTATTATTAAATGATGCTTTATAGAACAGTTCTATAATCTTGTCAATAGCCATTTCACCATACACTTTAATAAATGAGACTTATTAGTCAACTGTGGCTACCTCCTGGTAAGATAAATATTCTAAAAGTTGGATAAAAATGACAAATAAAAATAATCTATTAGAAATGAGCTTCCCTGTTTCTAGTGATGAATGACTGGCTCTGCCATTCATACTGCATTCATACTGCAGGACATATTTGCCACTTGCTCTGCCCCAGCCCACCATATATTTCCTCCTTGACTGCACACTTGCCCCTCTAAATGCAGATAGTGTATGTGAAGAAAAAAACACCCCTTATTCCTTCAAGTCACTTTGCATACTGTCACATTTCTGCATCATATTGTGCTGCATCCCTGCAAATAGCCAACTTAGGCTATATGTAATGATAAAAATATAACTAAACTACTTTTTAAATGGTAGCTATTATCCCACATTTATAGCAAGTCACTTGAACTGCTCATAATCTAGCATGGACTTAAGCATTATGTAAAATTATGATTTATGTTGATAATATCTACTGTGCAATTAGCATTTATTTTGATAGTGTGGAAAATGAATAGAATAGGTCAGAGACTAATTTTTTTTTTCTGTTATTTTATTTACTTTCTAAATTTACCAAATTTATTCTAAAGTTTGTGCTATTTATTTTATTACATTAACCATACACTCAACTGTCTGTTATCATGTCACATGCTTTTTTGCTTTATTTCTTGTTCAGTGACTGAACAAGCATGAAGATATGTCACACAGCAGTGGCCTAGGTCCACAACCATGGCATGAAGCAGGGCTCTGAAGAGCAGCAGAAATCCAACTCCTTTCATGTCTCAAAACTACTAGTTTCCCCTCTTCAACTACCACTTTCCACATAACTTTCTTGTAAGAAAGCTTCTGCAAGTACTTGGCACCACATCACCCTGCTTTGTGTCAGCTAACCACTAAATGCATTGCTCCCAAAGTGGAATCTGTGATCCTAGGACAGGTACTCAAGGTCAGTATACCACATATGGGGAGCGATGATCACTTCAATGCTGGATTTGTAATAGTGAGCATGCTGAAAAAAAGAGCTGTCTGAGCTGACTAATAAAAAATGTAATTGAGAGAGTGTATCTTAAGCTCTGTCCTAATCCACGGAGAAGCACTTAATTCAAGGCTGAGTGGAAGCACCTGGTGCCCCCAACCAGGATTACAGTCAGAAACACTCCCAGAACTTGGAGAATAAGTTGTCTACAAGACAGCAAAGAGGGAACAGCCTATCCTTAATGACATGGCAAGAAGAAGAAGGGCCTGAGGTGGGGAGATTCCCCATTGTCCTTCCTCTAGCAGTTGTAACGCTAGCCCAGAAGTTAGCACTAATATACATTCACTTCTGTCTGTCCTTGGAAGGAATTGCAATTCCCTCCAGGTCTAACCCACAGCTACTGCCACCACAGAAGCAAACACACTGCTAAGCCACAGTTTATTGTGGACTATCTATTTTCCAATACTGAATTCATTTTCCAATTCCTCTCTGTTTCATCTACTGAAGCTTCCAATCCTCTGCTCCCTAAACTCCTTTTCTCATCTATTCTCCTCCACTGCTTACCATAAGCAGTTTGCACCTATTAGCAGAGGCTCCATTCAACAACATCCCATTCTTCTTGAATCATATTTTGCCTTCAGCTAGCAATGGGAGTTGCTGCATTGGCCCTGGATGAGGGTTACCTTTCTCTTGATAAGCAATTACTCTTAAAAATCAGCACCAGAAAAAGATGACCAAATTACCTTTCATACTGTGTTTTCTCTTCTTTTGTGAGTGCTCAGTTTTAGGAAGACAGGATCAGACTTAACAAGAGCTACAACAGCAGTTCCAGAGTATCTTCACTAACTTTTTTCTCTTTTTCTCCCAAATGAACAGTTTTTACTAGTTTAAATACTGTCTAAAAGATGGCCATCCAGGGTTTTCCCCTCTGTTAAAGCTTTCTGCAGCTAAAGAAATAAACAATTGAGAAAGCAATATAAAGTCCTGCTGCAATGCCTTCATTTTGAGCATACTGTATTTCTTGGTGCAGATGAGCCATCCACTAATAAGTTTTTCAAATTATCCAAACAAACTCTGAACTTCCTGCTGGTTCATTTCTCTGCATCCTTCTCTTTTCTCTTGTTGTCAGCAGCATGGTTCCTTCCATGCTGTTAGACCACCTGTTCAAAAGAATAATAATAACAATACCCCTTACTGTTAAAAATATAGCATTTCTCCCAAGTTAACAAATTTCCCATTACACCACTTTAAAATTATCTTGGTGCAATTAACATATCCTGATTGATCCCATTGGAAGTATCCAGTTAGTTAGCCTCCACAGGAAAAGTCAGCCAAATCACCTGCTCACACTCATGATGGGGTCTAAATTGAATTCCACAGGCACAAGCTCTGGCAGAAGTCACAGTTTATTTAATATCCACCAGGAGTAAGCTGTGCTATTATGGAAGTAGCTGCCGCATTCCCTGTATCACATCCAGTGCAAACAAAAAAGCTCAGTTTACCGGGTACTCCACAATCCAGTATCAAACCTCCTTCCTACAGCTGGGTTCTCTACAGCAAGTTACTTCCAACAGAAAGATGCTTCCAAAATTAAATTGCCTTCCCTCAAATACTAAATATAATAGCTTATATGTCTCTAATTATTCTCACTTCCAAAGCATCCCTTCCTAGCTCCAGTGACAAGTTGAGTGTGCAAGTATCTTGCCCATCCTCAGACCTGGGGATAAGGTTATTGACATTCCCCCTCAATACCTGCATAGCTTAGCAATGCCCTAGGGTTTGTTTAATTGGGGGAATTATGATTTTCTTCTATTCTAATACAAGTTTTCCCATGGGATAGCTTTGGGTCTATATCAGCCTTTCTACAGCAGAGAGAACAGTAATAATCTCCAGCTGTGGGGTGGAATCAGGTGCAGATTTGAATTCAGTTATGAAAAATACAAATAAATTGCATACTCTCAGAGACTGCTGAGTCAAGATTTGGCCAAAGATACATGTGCAAGTGTGGAATACAGTTGATCCCAGGATTTATTTTATACTGTGAGAATGATGGCTTGGTTTTGTATTTAAAAATGAAACAAAGCAAAACAACAAATAACAACAAAAAAAACCCCAAACAAACAAAAAAACCCAACCACCCATAGATCCCATTGTCTTAGATTCTAAATACAAAGGAAGAAAGAAGAAAGTTACCCCAAAGAATTGCAATCTAACTACACAAAGTAGCATCAGTTCTTTTAAAGAACAGAGGACTGAGCAATAGATCATATACTTAAGATTTTTACAGAAGGTTATGACAGAAATACCAGAAGTGACAGAGGGAGGAAATGAAGATAAAATGTCTCAAATTCAATCGGTAATCTTAATCAAGCTCATCCTTTCCTCCCTCTGAGGGTCCTGATTAACTGCACAAAATTACTGATTCCAAGCTACAGTTTATTTTGAAGATACTAATGTGTAGGCTGAGGCCACTCCTGTGAATTCTGATGAACAAAAATTACATCCAAGATCATAAAACCAACCAACCCACCAACCAAACAACCAAACAACAAACAAACAAACAAACATGGAATTGCTTGGATATACCCACATCCTAGTCCTGTGAAATAGTTAGTTATATCCCAAAGATTCCTAGGACAATCAAATGGCTTGTGAATCATTCACTTGCATTGCTGAAAAAAGTTCCTCCAGACTTTATTGGGCATGCCCATGGTATAACTCCAAAAAGGAGAGAAGCATTCCTTTCCCATCTAGACTTCTGAATTTATGCTATAGCCACTATTAAGCATGGTTAGAAATTACCAATGTTCATCTTATTAAAAATCTACCTTTTGGCATGATTTAAACTTATCTGCCA
The DNA here is from genome assembly GCF_034638445.1 of Ciconia boyciana. Taxonomy (NCBI): domain Eukaryota; kingdom Metazoa; phylum Chordata; class Aves; order Ciconiiformes; family Ciconiidae; genus Ciconia; species Ciconia boyciana. The sequence continues at coordinate 49,161,628 of NC_132936.1, forward strand.
TGTTCACAAAATCAGCGCCCTGCACTTTAGAAGGGATTTGAAGTATCTGTACCTTTAACAGCAAAACATCCAAAGAATAAAATCTGCTATATCAAAAGAAAATGCTCAACATAAAGCTCTGTTCTTTAAAGGTCAGTGTTGAAAGTTATATATGTAAAACAAATCTTGATCCTTTTTCCTTTTTGTAGGTTTTATAGAAATGTTAATTATAACATTAGGCTTGGCTAACATTATTCTGGGTTTTCTTTCCTTTTTAAATAAGTAAAAAGCAAGGAGAGGTTGTTTTCCACTGTTGTTTTGTTTTGGTTTTTAGTCAGAGACATGTTTTCAAGTCTGGTTAGGAACAAATTCCCACATGTCATGGGTCTGAGAGGAACATGGAACAAAAGGTCAAATTTGACTTGCTGCTGCATGTTTCTGTGTGGAAGCCATACCCACAATGGGAGAAGGATGCAGCCTTAGAATGACTTGTGTGGGCATCGAAAAGCCTTAGAAAAATACAATTTAAACACAGTTGTGAAAAAAACCTACCTAGGAGTGCTATATTATTCCTTTTTGATGCTGCTGTTGTAGGTTTGGGGGTTTTTTGTGATTTTTTTTTGTTTGCTTTTAGATTTTAATGTTAATGATTGCCTACATACAGAAAACACATCCAAGGTAGTATGTTTTCCCTGAACACTCTTAGTTCCATCCTCCTGGCAGATACTCAGCTTCTATTGTTATTCACTACTATCTTAAATGTGTTTACTATCTTTTGTATGAACTACTTCTCGCAGAACCACCTATTTACTTCAAATCTCCTATCTTCTAGATTATATCCTCTAGTTTTGTGGAAAATTTAGCTTCACAGAAGTAAGAAAACCTTTCCCTATTAATGTTATCATCCTGAGTCATGGTTCTGAAATTTTTCATTTTGTAACCTAAAAACCTCCATTCAAATGGGGATAATTGGAACATACTTAATTTTTCATCAAAACTTAGACTCTTGAGACTCAATAACACTTTTGTTGCATCTTCTGAAAGACATTAATATCCTCTCTATAGATCAGTGAGTAATTGTTCACAAAGTTTTCTACCAGAGGACTCCCAAGTGCATGATATGATAACAGTATAATCTTCAGCTTAGAATTCTCTCTTTCTGCTGGTACTGACTCAGATTCTATTTGTGTTTCTAAAGGATGCTCTGCATGGAGTAATCAGTTTCAGTGATTTTATTTTTTTTTCCCTTACAGAGTAACCTCTTTTCCTAATCACTGTGTTGAAAGCTTCCTGTATTTCAGATTTGTTTTGAAAACATAAGCAATAGTTTTCTGTGAGTGACTTTTTTTTTCTGCTGGGAGGCTCTCAGAAAATTTGCTCTTACAGACAAGGAGTGTGTTTGTTTAGATCACCAAATCATTAATCAATGATATGAACATCAAAATCAACACTTCATAAATATGCTAACAAAAATATAGACATCCATCTACTCAATGGTATACAAGCAAAGATAGCAGGACTTGAATTTCAGGCTTATTATTAATAAAAAAAATCTAATCCTTTAGAAAGAAAATAGAAGAGACAATAGGAAATGAAAGCTTGATTTATACAGAGGAGGGAAGAAAGAGGAAGGATTAAGCTCTCCCTTGTACAGAACGATCCATGTGACAAGGAATAGATTACAGCACTGTACATATGGATTTCCATGTACATATATATATCAGCTACATTGAACTGGCAATGCAATTAAGCCATAAAAGGCTTTATCATAGGCAAAATTCCATTAATCCGTCAACAATATTTTTTCCAATTTTCTTATGACTTTAACAACTGATGGAGAAATATTATTTTGTTTCCTTCCCTAGATACTATTTCCTGTCATCTGATATCTACTTCTATCAAAGTCAGCTATCTATCCTTGCTTTAGAAAGCTAGGAGCCTGTAAGTCCCCACACAAGGCTTTGTCACATACATACTGAGGGACAATTTGTGTGGGATTTTAACATGAGTGGTATGTACAGAAAAGATGTTTGAGATCTGAATTTTATGTTGTCTTGAGTGTTAACCATAAATAAGGGAAGAGGGCTCTTGTTAAACTTGCAGAATAAATCCATTCTACTGCTTCTGCAGTAGTCAATGGAAACAAGCCCTTCCACTTGGCTCTATTTGGTTGTAAAACATGGGTGACTCTGTCAGTCATTTCAGTGGAAACATGATAAGAAGACTGGCTGCAGATATCTCAAGCTCATCTCTGAAGTAACTAGATTTGTTCCATTTCAGACTTGTCTATACCAAAACTCTTTGAACTGAATCTGGAAAATACCTGTAAACCACCACAACCTACAGATTACATAGGCAATAAACTCCCAAGGCAGAAGGCTGTAGACAGGCAGGCTATGGCTGTAACCACCATGCTTTGCAGATGAGCTTCTGACAGATTCTAGATGGAGGCATTTCTAGTTAAAGCTTCTTCAGCTTTAACTTCCTTTCAAAGAGGCAGAATTAAGCAGCAATGGAAGAACTCTTTATTCATGTATGGATGGGAAGCTGAATACTAATCTTTTTCTTCCTGTTCTAATTTTTCTTTTAGCTGCTATGCAAATGTCCCTAAACCAAGAGTGAAGTCTCTGGCTGGTGTTTACTATGTCTTTCTTCACTGTGACTTTTTGGCAGAGTAGTTTAAATGTTTCACTGTAGAACAGAAATAATTGAAGTCTAATGTAGGATACCATTGAGTAAATGAATTACATAACAAAACAATTTATGTTAACTATTTATTAATTTTATTAATTTTGTTTTATTTATTAACAGTTTAAATTACATAACATAACAGTAACTTAATAATTCATTGGGATTGTGACCCACAGAGTAAATGTGTTGCTGGTCCTCCTCTGGATATTGCTCTTTACAGACGAGTAATGCTAGGTGCTTCCTTCCTTTCTGTTTCAAGTGCCTTGAGCTCAGGCATAAGACACACAGAGGGGGATTCATCTGATTCAATGCAGATGTTAGGTCTAGTCAGTCCCTCTTCCATCCATGGAAAGAATGGGCATTTCCAGGGATTTATTCTCATCCTCAAGGAGACATCTAAAACATGTCAAATGATTCATGCCTTTAAACTGCTTATTTCTCCTCACTGAAAGTAAAGGGCATTTAGGAAAATAACTCAGATGTAGATATCTTTGCTATAGACACCCAGAGTTCAGTGAAATAAATCAACCTTCACAGCCAGGTCTCACATTTTAAATTGTCTTAATTTGTGCATACCTTGAAGTATACCACAAAAATATTATAGTCACAATTTTGTATAGCATAGCAATGCTTTTCCTCTAGTACTTGCAATTCAAAGAAGAAAATAATAGAGAGGGATACACCAGAGAAGACAAGCAAAAGAAAGAATGGAACTTACTATTACTATTCAATAATGTGTTGACCACTACATGAAGGGTTGCAACTGATCCAGCTTTGATGGAGGGGCAGATCCTAGAACACAGTAAATGGCAAAGCTGTATTTATTGTTCTCCTTCTCTGCTCAAGCTTTTGTTTTCCAGAGATCTCAAAGCACATTATAAACAAAAGAACTCTCATTATTTTAATTATATAGAGACATAAACTGAAGTGCAAATAAAGGAAGATATTTAACAAAGGTTGCTTATTAAGCTAATGATGGAGCTGGAGTGAAATTTTCCTTAGTCCCATTCCAAGTCACATTGGACTTTTACAGTGTTTCAGTTCTGTAGTCTTTCACACAGGAAAGGAAAAGAACACATTGGAGATCAGCAATGCATGTATAACCATCTTGAAGAAAAGACAGTAACACATTTTGTCACTCACAATGCTGATGAACTTGTTTCTATGACGTTATCAGAAACATGGATTTTATCCAAAATGTGTTCTTCCTTTACAGATAAAACAGAACAGATTCACAGGGTTACTAAATGTTGGTTTTGTTGTTTTTTTGGGTTTTTTTTTTTTGGGGGGGGTCTTTAAAAAGAAGAAAACCCTTCTGGAATCCCTATTCAATCTGTAGCATCTCCATTGCTAAATGTGGTTTAAAACTACAGTGGTTTGATCATGTATACTGGAATGTTTGTATGAATGGTCTTCTTCCACATTTACAACAAATGATTGTACTGGCAGAGCTGTGTAAACAGACTTCTATGTGATTGTCAAACAGATTCTGAAGCAGGCCTTTTCTTTCTTTTTCTATTTACACCCCTTTAAAAGCTCGCTTCTTCTGAGGAACAGAAATCAAAATCAAGTAGAGTAACAGTAAGCATAATACAACTAATTCAGTATTTCAGAGATAAAACAGCATCTCTGATGGGGAAAAGAACACCATCGTATCTGTAAATAAGCCTTTTTAAATGCATCACTTTAATGTAGAACTTTTTCTTCAAGATATTGAAACTTTGATTTTTTATGTGAACTTCCACATACTGTCATATGAGAGTGGATAAAAACTACAAAAGTTATGTGTGTATAAACATTAAGAAGTTATGTGGTAGAAAAGTTAAATTGATAAGGTAGAAAGGAATTCTTCAAACTGTGTTATGTGAAGACTTTCAGCACAGACTGCCACTTGAAATACAGCATTAGTTACATTAGCAGGGGATTGATGAATTGAGCTATGCCTAGATGATCTTAGCAGGCATCTCATACCCCATGTGGCAAAGAAGGCAAAATGTGTGCAGGTCCCTGCCATGCTAAAGTAGGAGGAAATACTTTCCTGAACCCACATATAATGATTGTTTTGTCCTGAGCACACCACCAGGCACCAAAACCAGAGGATATCATACAGCAATAACAGCAACAGCAGAAAGAAAATAACAAAAAAGCAAATGATGCATCAGAATAATTTTACATCAGGGAAAAAGTCTTTCCTCATCCTCCGAAGCAAGTGACTGAAGGCCTTTGTAATTTTAATTGTCTTCCTACAGTTGCAACTGTTCTGAGCCTGCTGAAGGCATCCCAGGCAATCTTGTCACCCCCTCTACTCATTAAAGAAGCAGACAGGCAGACAGCTTATGGATTCATAAATTCCAATACCGTAAGGTAACACCAGGGCTATTCAGCTAACAAACACATGGGGAGACTGCAGGAAGCAAGAGGAGGAAGGTGGTCATGTTTAGTGACTATTTTCACAGCAAAATTGGAGCTAAATTTCATGAGTCACAGAAAATGCACAACTTTGACAAAAGAAGAGGGATATTCTTTCTGCTAAAGGACATATGAAAGATTTTTATAAAAAGATTTTTAAAAATTCCTGCACTGAAACCCAACTATGCTGTTCTATGCAAATTTCTCCTGGCAATATATAAGGTATCTGTACATCTATAGTCCCCAGATTGTCAGTTTAAAAATAATAATTTTTTAAAAATGAGAAAACTGTGATTCAGCAACACTGTAGGTTATATGAGTGAACAGATACATAAAGGGAAATTTACTTTTTCAGTCTTCTTGTAAACTGCCCAGGTTAATTTCCATACCCCTAGCTTCTACCTGAAATCTCTTCTAACTTGCATTCTCCTGTCTCTGATATTGTTTTAAAGGTCCAGATTTTATGAGGATGAGAGTTATCTATGGGCTAACTTTCAAGTATGGAAGTTTTTAAAGAGATGCAATTAATATGAGATTAAAATTATTTAGATATATGAATTTTTCTTGATTTAATAGCATTATATTCAAGAATCTATTGAGTATTTTTGCATCTTATGCAGTGCATTTTACTTTGCATGTCAATACATCATGCACACTTTACAGTAACCTACAATTCACCTAGGAAAACTACAACAGCTAAAAAATTACTGGAACAACATAAGAAGAATAGACCTGTCTATTTTCAGAGTTTAGTATTCTAAACCACTCATAATTATTACATGCTTTACTGAATATACTATCATTAATGGAGGAGCAAGTGAAAATTTAGGCGTTATTGGTCTCCCATTCATCAAAGATTATTAATTAATATATACAGCTGAATAAGAAGTTCTTTCGTTTAACAGTGCCCACTCTCTTAACTGCTGCATATCAGGTTGTTTGGAAAAGTGATCAAAAACCACAGCAGTCTATTAATTAAATATAAGCCAAAAAAAACAAAAAGAGTATTTTCAGGGCACTTTCCTAACATAGGGACGACTTCTAATTTCTCAAACAAGCAGATAACATACAAAGCCTGCTTAAAGGTCCTGTGCCAAGACTTAGAATGCCTACCATGAGAGGAGTTTGTCATAAGAGCAAATACGGAAGACCCTACAGTTTTGCAGAAGTGCTGGTCATCTAGATCAATGGTATGCTGCAGTGGGATTTTTTACCAGCATTGGATCAGGTCAGCAGCTTTGTCTAACTGATAATCTCCAGGTAGGGCCTTTCCGCTTAACTTCACAGGGTTTCTGTTGACCAGTCTGCAAGTTTCTCACGGTTCCTCTGTTTGAAGCCACTATCCCTAATCATCTGCAAATTTGCTAATCATGCCCTGTGGGTCACCATCCAGGTTGCTGATGAAGATGTTGAAAAATAAGGACTCTGGTATCTACCCTTCAAGCCTGGCACTCCAGGCAATTTTCAATCTACTTACAAGTCCATTCTTCCAAGCCCATATTTCCTCAGCCTCCAAAATGGATGGTGTAGGAGACAGCATCAAAAGCCTTACTAAAGTCAAGGTACATTATATCCACCAAACACCCCTCATCCGCTTAGACAGTGACTTCATCACAGAAAGCAATCATGTTGGTCACACGCATGATCTGATTACCTTTTTACCATTCAATAACCGGAATTAGCTTTGAGGAGGACATGCTTCATAAGGTCTCCAGAGACTGAGTAGGGGCCAACTGGCTCTAGTTCTGGGTCCTGCTGCTTACTCAAAGACAGATATTTGCTCACTAACAGATCCCCACAGTCATAAAATCCATGTGAAGAGGCACCCTTCTTGGATGCATCTCTCCCATGCTCTCTGGTAACATGGCTGCCTCTGCCCATGTGAGAGAGTGTGCTCTAATAGAGTCAACTTGGTGTCAGGTTTCAAGAAGCATCAAGCAAGCTTCTCTGCATTAGGGAAAATGATCAAAAGAGAAACAGGCTCTCTGCAGAGACTCTGCAGCAGCAAGACCTTTAAACTCCTTGAGGATGAGTGTGGTGGTATGGTCAAGGCAACACAGGAACAAGACAACATAAACTCCCAAGAGTGAAGAGAGGTTAGAAGCTTGGAAGCTTGTGACTTCTGGCCACAGGATGAAGGTTCCATCTCCAAGAACAGCTCTTCCCCTAGAATATAGGTCCAGGGCCTGGCAACAGAAGTGCAGGAACAAGTTCCCAGGGAGGTTTTTGGCTGGACATCTCACATCTTCATATTGAGAACAGAACCATCAAGAGGAAGTGATAAGTGTTAGTGGTTGGCAACTCCTGCCCATATGGGACAAAAGGATTCCTCTGCTGATAGACCTGTTTTTCCCAAGAGCTTTTGTATTCTCTCAGATGCTAATTATTTGATGTTGCACAGAGACTGGCATGGATCATCTGATCTTCTGGCTATTAGTCCCTGCTACTGATCAATATGGGCACCATGCCAAGATAATACCTCGAGCATATCAAAGGGTAACCATAAAGCTCTAGGGACAAAGGCTAAGGGGATAAGACTCTGGGTGATGCCCTCCTCAGTTCTTCCAGCTGGAAAAGGAGACACTCAGCAGATGCTTCTGGTAGATCAATGTCCGGCTTTACAGATGGTAGTGCCAGCAACAGCTTACTTCTTCATCATTGTCTTTCATCTGAGGATAAAGGACTCTGGGAATGAGATGTTACCCACCTGACTAAGAAAAAACATATTTTTGATCAGGCTCCTAACATGGTGAAAAGGAGCTTTAAAGTAGTTTCACCAGTTCATGGGGACCAAAGTCCAAAGGTAAGAGAGGGAGAGCTGCAAATAGAGAAGGTATGCAGAGAAGAAAGCCACTGGGGGCTTTCACATTCTTACTCAGAAGAGAGGGTATCCAAAGGCTTTCCTCAGGTGGCTAAATACTAATGTGCATAGCTGAGGCAGTAAACAAGAAGAATGTTGAAAGTTTGCACACAGTCATGGGGCTATGACATGACAGGAATCACAGGAACTAGATGAGATAGCATGAAGGATTGGGTCATGGTCACAGACTGTTACAGGCTGTGTAAGTGTCTCTATGGGGAGGAAGGGGAGGAAGAGCCCTATGTTAAGTTGCTTTTTGACTGCCCAGAGCTATATCTCAGAAATGCTTGTTGAGAGTATCTGGGTCAAGGGCAAACATCAGAAGGGATGTTGTGGGAGACCTGTTACAGACCAGTCATTCAAGAGGAGACAGTATATGATGCTTACCCCAGATAACTTAGCGAAGTCTTTCACTCACAGGCCTTTCTGGAAGCTGCAACTTCTGCTGGAAGATTGACATGGAATTATACAAACACTACAGGAGGTTCCTAGGCTGTGGTGATTTCCTGAAACAAATGATAAAGGCAACCACCAGGAGTAGTGGAGGGAAACTTTTGATGTGCTATGGCTGTAGAAAATTGCATGAGTCTCACTTGCAATGAATAATTTGACAAGTGCTATGACATTAAGCTGCAGAAACACAGTCAGGATAGTACAGATATATACTAGCAAAAAAAAGTTGGATGGCATATAATGTCAGTGAGATTCTAGGCAGGGTATAATACATAACAGTTCCACCATTTACACTGAAATAGAGGTTAAGTTGTAATATTAGTCTAATACCATAAACTAATTTCAGCATAGAGGTGAAAATCAAGCTTTGAATTTATGGAAGTCTGGCTGGAAAATTCTTCCAAAGATCACCAGATTTTACTTCACATCACTGAATCAGCTACTGAAACGTTTTATAGAGACATCATGCCGAGAAATTAAGTTACACAAAATCATGTAAAGGTTGTTCATCACACAAGCTGACTAATGGCAATATAAACTTACGAACAAGCACTCATATGGTGCCCAGTGGCAGGGCAACAGGCAATGGGCACAAACTGAAACATCAGGAAACACTTTTTTACTGTGATGGTGACTAAGCACTGGCACAGGTTGATCAGGGAAGTTGTGGAGTCTCCACCCTTGGGGATATTAAAAAAAAATCTAGATATGGTCCTGGACAACCAGCTCTAGGTGGTCCTGCTTGATCAGGGGGGTTGGAAAAGATGACCTCCAGAGGCCCCTTCCAACCTCAACCATTCTGTGGTTCTGTGATTCTGCAGCAGATCTTGTATTTTGTAGTTCAGAAAATGGGGAAAGGAAGAAAGAAGGGAAGAAAGGGAAGAGGAAAGAGAATGTTACCTCACTTTAAAAAAAAAAAAAGATGAGATAAAAAGTATTCAAAACTGAATGCTCATGTTATGGTTATATTAAATATACTTTTGTTTATGCTATTTGTAAATACCTGTGAGTAATTTAAGATCCAACATTTTAATGTAATTATTAAAATTCCACCACAATGAAATACTTAACTGAAATAATAGCTTCCAATCAGATGTAAAATACTTTATTTATACATATTCATGTTATATTTCATGCATTTAATTTATTAAATAAATAATATATTTATTTAATGTTTATGCTACTTTTAATTAAGCTGGTTTCTAAATATTTTTTATATTAGGAAAGTATATAAATGTGGTCCCCTGTTCTGTAAAAGTGCAATATCTACAGATAACATGGGCAAATTGATGCATTATAGAATTTCAATACATCATTTATACATGTCAAAGTGTAATAGCATGAGATGCATCACCATAAATCATTTCTCTATTATTTAAAGCGTTGGAAAGGTCACCTCCAGACTTAGGCCAATACTAGCCATATTGGTTTTATTAAGTGAGTGATCAAACTAATCATTGAAAGTGTGCTATTCACACTTTGCAAGTACAGTCTGTTCGTTCCTTTTTATTTTTGTCAAGGATGACTTCCTTGCTGTAAAAAGAAAACAAGAAGTAGAAAAGGAGAGATTCTGAGTTAAATGAGTCTATTAAATAGGATGTTGATTGCACTGCTTCTAGATAAGGAGTGGCAGGTTGCTATAAATTAAATGCAAGCTATACCTGACAGGGTGCCTAGAGAATTCCAAAGTCTGGAGGAACTGATTTATCAATTGCACAAATGTACTGGTTCATGCAAGACCAGCATACAAACAGTCAAATCAAAGGATGTAAAAGGTGCTGGAAACAAAGAATATATTTCTGTATACACTGTGAAAGAGTTTATTTTATATTCACAATGCCAGTTATTTGGATGAGCACTATTTACAATGGAATATTAAATTGGTAAAAAAGTATTTTAAGAGGATAATATCCCTGGATAATCTGCAATGTTTCTTATTATTGCTGTCTACTATTATTAAAAAAAAAAAAAAAGGAAAAAAAGCAAAAAAAAAAAAAGAAGCTGATGTTGAACACACTTTGAGCCTTTTTTTAGTACTCATCTAGTGTTAGATAAAACTTTTTTTCTCCATCTAGAATATTCATACCAGCCTAAACTTGCAGCTATATGGAAGAACATTGCAAGATTGACATAATGTAATTTTGTTTCAGTTGGAGTATAAACACTGTAACAATTTTTCCCAGCCTTCTGTAGGAAGCTGAGTTTCACCAGATAAGAATTGTTTCTCTAAGCAAGACGCTCAGCAGCTATTCACTGTCACAGTAGCACGTACTGGGCGTAGAGTTGCCCTCCAGGTCCAGAAAAATCTTACTCTAAAAGAAACAAATCCTTTTACAGAATATACTTTCTCAAGCTCATTATGTTCATGACTCCAACTTCCGCACCACGCGTTTTGGGGTTGGGTTTTTTTGTGAAAACACAATAAAAACACTATTCTCAGTGTTTTTATTGCCTGGAGCACCTCCCATTTGAGTTTTTCCTTGATATCACATATCTGAGACATAGCTGACAATTATCTAAGTCTCAACTGGTCATCCATCTGGTCAATTGGAAGAGGATTCAGTCTTAAAACACTTGTATAAGATAATGAAATCAAATCATCTTCTGCAGCTGGCTCTTCCTTTTCACTGATTCAAAAATAAATCTCAAAAATTAGCTTAGATTTAGATAATTAAATGTCTAAACATATCTAAAGGTGAATTTTGCTTTCCATCTTCAATCTAGATTTTGTCCTTTGCACTCTTTGCAAAATACTTTTATTGCTAAGCTCCTTTCAACCGAATGTTAGAACCAACACACTGCCCTCTATCTTCTTGACCTGTCTGGTTTTGGTTTTGAAACAAGTGTTTTCTTTAATCTAGTCCTCCTTTGTATTCTGTAATTCCATCTTATCCTGGCTCTCCTCTAGCTCTAAAATATCCATCAGCCTCTCCTCCAGGTGATTCCCATCCTCTTTACAGTGTTTCTATAGATCTGTTGCAAGGCTCTGGAATCTTTTTCCTTTCCAGGTCATCTTTGGTAACCTCAGCCATAAGCACAAACTTATCTATCATCTTTATGATAAAGTGACTCTGATGATTCTGTGAATCTCCTTCCTCCTCTTTCCTTCAGGTCTGTCTCCTTCTGTCTTACTGCCTGACATCTCATATGGGTTGTCCTGCCATCAACTTAGAGCTTTCTATTTTCCTTCCCCAAACCACCCAGCTTGATCACTGTGAATGTCAGCTCATTACTGCCCCATCACACCACATCTTGAGAGTATTTTCCTTTTCTCAGATTTCTCCCCAGGTTCCTATGTCTGCATATCATTCATAAGATTTTTGCTTCATTTATTCCAAAAGTACATGTTTTCATGCAAACTCTTTTTATCTCCTATCCTATATGAGCATTACATCCCATTGCCCAGCCTGAATCTGTGATCAGTGTACATCCATTGAGATAATTGCTTCAATGCTTAAAAACAGCCATCAGTTCCTACCATTCTGATAAATGTTGTGTCATGGTCTTCTCATACTTCCTTGCTTGCTCCTAACCACACATTTTTGGTACCTAATTATATGTCTGTTATCATTTGAGGTTCTTTACAGTACTTGTGAGATGCTCATACTCTTTCCAGTCAGCACCTGGAGACAGACAGGATCTAAATTGGCATGTAAAATTATGTCTTTGTTTTGGCAACTAAGTTCCACCCTTCCCATTCCATACTTAACTTTTAGATGGGCCATTGGTATTGCTGCTTCTTCACAGTGCCTGCTAATACCCAGTTTCAAGGTCAGATCTGGGGCTGTCAGATGCAATCACGCAAATAAAATTGCAGTGAGGTGGTTTCAAGTCCTGTTCCTTCTCCTTTTTTCCTGAGGAAGAACAACTGCAGTAAGGAAAAACAGATGATCATTGGTTCAACTTTTGCAACTAGCATGATTTAGAGGAGCCTCTTTGGGTTCTGCACTTTTCAGACTGCAGCAATCTGGGTGTCAAAAATTGGTTTATGCTGCTGTAAGTTGATCAAAGTACTGTTCACACTCCTCTTTAAAAGTATCAGGTTCAAACTCGGAAAAGCTTGAATCCAGCCCTTTGCTTTATGTATGAGTTTGTCTAAATGCCTGTCCCTGTCACATTTGGCAAACAAAATAGAACAGAAATTATGTTTGCCTGTCACAAAGACAGCAAAACAAGTAAAACAGGAGAAGGTTATGTTGGAGGAATTTTCTCTTCATAATAGATGTATAATGAACAAACATTCTTGTTTTGCGTGGAAAAACAATCAAGGGAAAAATTCCACTAATGTAGTCAGTAAAATAAAGAGCTTTCTATCTTGATAACAATTTATCTCCCTCATCAACAACTTGAGTTCTACATGGGTCTATTATTTTAATCAGAAAAAAAGCTGCATAAATTTGTTTTAAATATTGAAAATAAGTGAGACACTCCCCCAGTTTTCACAGTATAGAATATGAAAGCTACAGATCTTTCATTATATTTTCATCCACCACACAGCAGTGTAAATTGTCTTGACAGAATAATATGAGGCTCAAATGGCTTTGGCAAGTGATTAAAATCCAAAGGGAAGTGGTGATCATCTGAAACACTATTTGTACTTAGTAGGTGGCAATGCTATGTATTTACAGTGAAATAAAGAAAGGCCAAGAAACAACAACAAAAACAGTGTTTTAAATGTTGGTGGGGATAGAAAAAATGGAAAATCAGAAGAGCTGGCAGTCTTTGAACACACACTGATGTTCTTCAAGCAGCTGCCTGCATCAGATACCTGCCTTTGGGATTTTTTTTAGTAACTTAACTTCAACAAATTCCACAACAATATATTCCACAACAAATATCCAAAAATCCTGGATAATTTCCACTGTGACTATGAGATAACATTCAACACTTTGGCCTTTCCTGAATTCATTCTTCAGCCACAGGCACTGAAAAACCAACAAAGAATGGAGCCTGTCAAGTCCAACCTTCTCCCGGTTTGCCACTTTCGTTTACCTTCTGAGCTATGGTTGGTGTGGGATTTACCCCAGGGAAACTAACTTGCAGGAGTCAGCACCTTCACAGCCTTTTAAATTTTCATTCACAGCTGTCCTGGTTTTGGCTGGGCTAGAGTTAATTTTCTTCCTAGTAGCTGGTATAGTGCTGTGTTTCGGATTTAGTATGAGAATAATGTGATAACACACTGATGTTTTAGTTGTTGCTAAGTAGTGTTTACACTAGTCCAGGACTTTTCAGCTTCCCATGCTCTTCCAGGTGCACAAGGAGCTGGGAGGGGGCACAGCCAGGACAGCTGACCCAAACTGGCCAAGGGGCTATTCCATACCATATGATGTCATGCTCAGTATATGAACTGGGGGGATCTGGCCGGGGAGCACGATCGCTGCTTGGGGACTGGCTGGGTGTCAGTTGGTGGGTGGTGAGGAGTTGCATCACTTGGTTTTTTTTCCTGGGTTTTGTTCTTCTCTCTCTTTTGTTGTTTTCCTTTTAATTACAATATTATTATTATTATTGTTATTATTATTGTTGTTGTTGTTTTTGTTGTTGTTTATTTTTTCTTTTTCCCAATTATTAAACTGTTCTTATCTCAACCCAGAATTTTTCTTACTTTTGCTCTTCCGATTCTCTCCCCCATCCCACGGCGGGGGAGGGTGAGCGAACGGTTGTGTGGTGCTTAGTTGCCAACTGAAGCTAAACCACAACAACAGCTCCACCATAGCAGCTATTTTTTCACCAAAAAAGGATTTCCCCCCTACTGGTATTTATACCCTGTCCCTTGCCCATCCTCTCTTCTCAGAACAGTTTCTTATACTTCCTTTGCTCTGACTTTTCTCAAGAAAGGACCCTCTAAGTCCCTGATGAATAGCTTTTATACACACATGTGCTGCAAATTAATAAAACTAGGTAGCAGGAGAAAGGAGAAACTGGCAGGGAGGGACAGGGACATCCGCTTATAATTTTCAGCGGGTAGGCAGTGAACATGAATTTTACAGACAAAGGACCAACAAGAAGAGGGAGCCAGATTTTAACCAAATCAAAACAGCTTCAAGAGAGCTGTAGTTTGAAAGACTGAAATTAGAAAAGCTGTACTAAGGCTTCTCTGATCAAAAGTGCATCTGGTTACAGAGAAGAACTGAAAGGAATTTCTCTGCCACTTTGCACAGCCCAGTTTCAGTAGATGTGACTTTTGGGGAGAGAAAGTCAGTCTCGCAGTGACAATGGGAAGCTGTTCAGGCACTAACTACTACATTAATCAAATACTTTCAACAGAAAAACTTCTCATCAGGCAAAGATTGTTTCAATGGAATGAAAGCTTCCAGCAGCAAGACTTTCCAGGGAAACCAAGCAGGCAAACTGGGCAACTGTCTGCTGCCCAACACCCGCATGGCCTAGCTGCCTTGCTGGGCTGTAGGATGGCTGACAGCATCTTGGCCAGTTTGCCATGGAACTGGCTAGTGAGAGTGGAGCCAGGAATGGCTTGAGTTTTCAGTTTTCATAAGGTGTGAGGAAAGGCACCTTAAGAAAGAATACAGAATGAAGTGAATCAGTAGCAAGTAGAAAATTTTAGTGAAATGCAAATTTCAGTTTCTTAGATTCTCTGTTTGACCCTATCTCTTAAAAATGGTTCTCTCATATCCAGTTACAGTTTATCAAGCTTCATCTCTCAAATGATAATCTTTGGATACATGAAGAGCCACCATCAGATATTCTGCTTAGGAGAATATCTTAGATGCACATCCAGTTTTTCTTGCAGAAGTATTTGCTTATGATTTTCTCTGACAAAGAGCAACCTTATTCTCATTACATATTTTAAGTAGCAATGGTTTTATATATTTAGTATACACAGTGATTTCAAGGAAGCGGATCATCAGTGAACTGTTGTGACTTTTTTCTGGTGCTTTATAATTTTCTGCAGAAAGTGACAATGAACACACCTCTAAGTTAATTATCAAACTGTTGTAAAAGAAAGAGAAAAAAGTGGGAAAGAAAAGACATTATGGATTGCTGAGTGGGGATCTACACTTTCAAGTTTAGACAAATTTAGGTTTGTGTGAAAAAAATGAACCAAATTTCAAATAGTAGGATATAATTAGATAATGTTACATATATATATATATTCAGACTTCCCAGTGTTGATTACTCCTACATGGAAACTAGAACAAGTGATAAGAAACATTTTTTGCTTTTAAAAAGTAAAAAAAAAAATCCCTTCAACTGTTGTATATACTTTATGCTTCATAAATGATTACAGTATATTTGGAAGGTTTATTTAAATTTCATTTAATAAAAGTAAATCAACATTTTAGTGAATATTCAAGGGAATAAAAATTAGAACCTGTATGAAATAACAGAATGAAACCATTCTTCATTTTATTTAATTTTGTGACTGGTTCTAATACATGTGGCATAATTTAGAAAGATGTTCACTCTTGATTTAATGACTCTAAAGCATAGAATATTCATTGTACCTCAAAGTGAATCATTAAAATTACCTTTAGAAAGTACTTTATTTATGTTCTAGAATTGGTAGCTTCACATTCTGTTTAAGATTCTCTTACACCTTTGTGTTTAAGATTACAAGTTTTTTTACACAGGAAAATGCAAGCAGTTATTCACATTATGAGAAGCTCCTGTCCAGATGGTGGGAAGCAGTCCTAGGCGGGGTCTTTCAACTAGCATAATTCGGTAACAACCATTTTCCATAACACTACATTGGAAAGGCATTAATGATTGCTACTGCTGCCTACAACTCCTCACCAACTAAATGCTAAAACTGCGTCTTTTCATGGTCTCCAAAATCAAACTAAAAGATAGACAGTTGCCCAGTTCATACCATTTAGACTCCTAAAATACCAGTATAAAGTATTATTTTCTTCTATAATTCTCACTAGTAAAAATGTTGTTGATTATTTATACCAGTGACTCAGAAAACCTCTCAATATTTTTAAAACTCTCGAACAGAACAGAAGTATTCATGTAGTTGGAAAAAAATTGTAATTCAAGAGAATACTTATTACACTTCCAGCTAATTAATGCTGGCAAAGAAAATATTATACAGTGCCATATAGCTCAGAAAAGACATATTTACTAAACACTGCTTCCTCTCCATCAAAGAAATGAGGATGGTAACAAAAGGCCTCCTATTTCTGAAGTTTCCATTGACTTACCTGACAAGGCCTCCAGTCTGGTCCTGTTTCTGCAACCTGGCCCATGCATGGACACAAAAAGGTTCTGGGCAGCATTCATGGGCTTCCACAAATAATAAACCAGACTCTGGGGAAAAAGCAGGAATTAGGGAATCTAATAAGAAATCATTTTTAGCAATGAAACTTAGGGGGGGAAAATGTAAGCATTTAATCTTATTCTTTTTGTATTTCAAAAGGAAGGAATATAAATTTGGGGGCTTAGACTTAAGGTCACTTAGAGACATCATTTACCAAAAGCAAGAAAAGCCCAAGATGGAACTTCATGTCCGTCGTCTTCTTCCTATTCCTCTCAAAGTTAACAGAAGTTAACTTTGTTTTTAGAATGCACGAACCCCAACTGATTTCTTCTGATTCAAGAAGAATATTAATACATTTTATTTTCATAGTAACCCTTTTTCTTTTATTAATACCTATTTGAGAAATAAATGAAATTATTATTCTAACGGATGTAAGATACAGAATGGTCTTTTGATTTTTAGGTGATTAAAACAAAGTCCGGTCTGTATAATCCCTAAAGAATATTGTATTCCTATGTAGTGTAGTCTATAATTCTGTGTTTCACTAAATGAATTATCATGTATTATACTAGATGACCACTGTGACCTCCTACTAATGTCATTGCTTATGGAAAGGTTAGTCATAATTGCTATACCAGCATAGATGTAACTTCATGGTTTATCTGGACAGGGTACACATAGAAAGAAATGCATCTCCCCTAAACCAAAAATGGCTGCTGTGTTTTGATGAGTGTCTGTTGCAGGGGATTACTTTTTAAAGTGAAGTTTTCATGTGGAAAGCTACCAGCTGGGAAATTAAAATCAAGGACATCTCAATATATCTCAAGATCAGATATGGTGGATGAGATGGAGTCTAGAGCCCAAAGGAATAAAAGGACTGGTGGGAGTCCATGAATTCTCAGAGGGAATAGTTTTACTAATGAATTTTCAACTGAATTGCAAAAACAGATGTTATCTGTAGGACCTGAGGACACTGGAAATTGATTGTGCTCATAGGGCATACAGAGCAAGTACCTACTCTAAATGAGTTTCTTCTTTACCTACCTCTGTGTTAGAGTTTATGGTTGATGAGATGATCTGCAAGGGAAATGATATGCAATTGCCACCACCAGCTCTTAAACAATAATTACATTGTTTTAATTATTAGGGATTCTAGGAGCTGTTCATTCTAGTTTGTGGAGTTTGCTTTTTTCATGTGAATGAGTAAGATGCAAAGAAGCTTGCTTGTGTGTCATTGCTTCACGCACCCCATGCTTTGCTTTGTAATCCTCTTTCTCCTACAAAAAAACCCCAACACAAAACCAACCAAACAAAAACCAAAACAGTGGAGACAGCCCACCACCCAAAAGTTTAGAGAACCATGAAACTTCACTAAGCACTAGTCCCCTCAGTTGGAAAACATTTAAACATAAAATAACTTTAATTTCAGTTCATGTAAAATCTAACTTGAGAGTGTACAAAGCATGAAAACTCTCGCTACTTAAGATGTGTCATTCACCAGCTGTATATCTGGTTCTGATTTGTGGTAATCAGACACTTCTCATCATATATTTCTTATCATTTGCACTGCAGGCACTACTTGTAAAGGCTTGCAAAAGACACTTTGCTCCATGCCTTTAGAATAAACTCCACCATGTCTTTGTTTCACTCCTTCTGTTGCCACTGTTCTGGAAACTGGGAATTATGAGAGAACAGCCTAAATAAAAAGGGAAGTGCTTGTAGATTAGAAGGAGCAGAATGAAAAACAGATTCTCAAAACAGATCATGGAAATGCCATTGATACCATACCTAATCCTAAGCAAGGCAAACACTAGTCAAGATTATTGGTACTGATTCATAATTATCACAATAAAAATCACAGGCAAGGATCCTCCTGTGTTAGAGACTGCAGAGAAATGGGATAGAAAAATCACCTTGTTCAAAATGCTTGGTGTTTAAGTGTAAGTAATGATGAAGTGAGTGGAAGAAAAAAATGAGAGAATTCTATAAAGTATCCTAAATTCCATCTCCAGCACACTACCTGCTTAATCATTTTCACTCTTATTGGGACCTTCTGTTAAAGGTTACTATCAGGGAGAGTATTACAGGGAGATTCACAGTTACAGAGGTGGTTTTGCAAGTGTTGATAGGTAGCTCGTTTTATATAGTAAAGGCTTCTTTTTCTCTTTTGTGTTGTTGCATTAAAGTAAATAGATTGTGGTTTGGCCTGGATTTTTTTGTTTTGTTTTGTTTTGGGTTCCCCCCCTTTGATTCTTTTGGTAGAAACAGTGATAGAGGGCCAAAATTGAATTACATTGTACTGTGTGTCTCTCATCCACCATTTTTAATTTGTTAGGTCTTATACTAACAGCCATGGAGACATTTGCAGTGATGGATGATTGAGGGCCTTCAGAAGCTCCTGGTGTTTACTGTCCCAGCTCCATTTCACCTGTGGTTCTTATTTGGCTTTCACTGTGGAGGCTCTGGAGTGTCCCCTTCTATTATCTTTTATTATCTTGTCTCCTGTCCTGTTCCATTCCAATGTATTCTGTTCTGTTCCCTAAATTCCATGGTTATACATAAATAAATAATAAACTTATTTTAAGGAGTCTTTGCACACAATGCCTATTTCCCAGCCCGCCCTGAACTCTTGCTGTAAAATTATCATTCCCTGCTACAAAGATCTTTTGTTCTTGTTGATCTCATTAGCAGCTATATTTCTACATGCTAATTCTAAGAGTTAACCTGAATCCAGTTCATCATCTACCATCCACCCAAGTTTGAAGTAAATGGGTTTACACTTCTCATAATGTTCTCAACATTAATTCTAGCCTATATCAGTTAGAAATTGACACTTTAATTCTAATCTGTCACAGTGAAGAAGATTAAATAAATTACATGGTTGGAGAAAAGTTTGACTCTTCTTTTTTTTAGCATAACTCTCCAAACAATCCTGAAAACCACAACGAAACAAATTATGGATCCAAATTATATGTTATCAGATACCCTGACATGATAGATCACTTATTAATGTGAGTTAAAAGATCCAGTATATTTATAAAGAAGAATTCTTTTCTCAGTAGGGTTTAAAAAGCCAAAAACATGCTAAAGATAACTTCAAGACATAGTCATTATCTAAAAAGCCAAAAAGGTCAAAATGGTGAGGTGAGTCATTAAAGGTGCATCATAGCAACTCCCTAATACAGAATGTGTAAAGCAAAATCATGATAGGAACTCCAAAAATCAAGAAAAGGTCACCACAAAATATGACAGTGCATCTCCCCAGAGTGTAAAAAACATGAAAATCAGAATCAGGGTGATCCATAATAGCCCACTTAAATTTTCTGCATTTTTTCCCAGGTTTTCCATTAATTTTACATTTAATAGCCTCATACCCATAAACTTCACATTTTTAAAAAGCAGATTTCAGACTTATGAAATTTATATCTATATTCTTTCTCATCTTAAATAATTACCAATTTACCGATTTCCATACTTTCATGATTTGTATTCTGTCCATGTTATATACCTGTTTCCAAATAAAAAGATTTTATCAGCCAGAAGTAATAAAATACATGCCACACTGATGATTCCAAAAGTGAAAGTGAAATGTGCTCAAAACTTCAAACTCAGTTTTTTAAGTCTGATATAGAGTACTACATAACTTATTTGTACAAACACAAATAATTGTTTTTCTAATTGTAAGTCTAGTTTGCTTTCCTACTAGAATGTTCAGAAACAAATCTAGTCAGCTCTTATAAACAGATAAATATATTTCGTCTCTCTGTTACATTGTATGAGAGCCAAAAGTGTATTAAAGAAAAATAAATCAGCTTTGCATTAAAGTTTTCTGCTCATTTTTCATTATTTCTTTACATATTAAATTTTCAGCATTCAGGGTATTTGCAAATACAGCAGATTCTGTTCTGTATAGAAATGATCAAATCCCCTAAAGAAAAGGATGTACTAGTCATTTTAACCTGAGTCATGTAATTTGTAGACAGATTTCTGAACTAGACTATAAGTCAAATGAAAATAGAAGATAAACTGCATAATGAAAGAAATATTTTTGAAAGGAAAAGGGAGAGTTATTGTAAGCCAAGAAGGTCTCTGTGTAAAACATATAAATGCACAGATGAAAGTAAAAAATCCCATTTAACTTAGCAGTAGAAATGTCAAAACAAACATTTTGCCCTACTGATTAATAGAAGAAAATTAGGCAATTTCCCAGGGTAAGATCACAAGTTTATGCTTTTACTTGATTCTCCCCAGACAATGACCAATTACAAACACCACAACAGAGCACTTGGAAACTGTGATAATCTGATTTTGCATCCAGACTTTTAACTACTGCAGGTAAGTCCTACCTGTTCAGCTTATTAGAATATATTAGCTTATTTGAACACACTGTCTAAATTGCCACTAACATAATTTGAAGTTTTCAGCAGAAAACTTCAGATTAAGTATGTCCTTTTTTAAGACATCTGTTGATAAAAATAATTCAAAGGGTTTTTTTTTTTCCCATCCCAACATTAAATGTCAAGAAAATCCTAAATAGTGCTGCTTGTTCTAGTATTGCTTAGGGCACTACCCTGCTGAGATCTGTACCACACAGTTGATCTAATTTTCCTCATAGTTCAGATGGAAAAATGCCAGAAAGTGACTTTGCCAAACACCATATGCCAAATGGGGACTCTCCCACCAGGATTTTTCAGAACACATTAAGATATTCATCTGGTACTCTGTAGGGGAACAACTTTCATCCAAAAGAGGAGGGTAAGGAAAAAGAATTGAACAAACCAACCTGGTAAGTTGTCCAATACACTTACATATTCATCAGTTTAGAGGTATTAGAAGAGTGGAGCAAACTATTCAGAAGTGCCCAAGAAGACATACAGTTCCTCCTAGTTTTCCATAGGATTTGGGTTTCTGTGTTCATTTGCTTCTTATAAAATTTGGGATTGAGCATTGTGAACAAGAAATGCACAAAGTACAGCTGGCATTAAGCTACAGTCTTCTGAATATTTTTCTGTATTTTCATCAAACAAGGAGGCAAGAAGCACAGTTTCATGTATTTAATGAAAAGTTCTAATCAGACATTTGCACAACTTCTGCAGCTGTACCTTTTGCCATAAGCTGAGTTTCTAGTCTTTAATTTTGCTCTGACTACATTACTATACAAGGAAGAATAGAGTGGGAAACAGTTGCAGAAAGCTGTTATCTCAGACAGATTAAGAAATCTAAGAAGCCTCACTAGTCTGAAGAGGTAGGACAGCAGAGTTTTCAAGGACAGTTGCCTCAAAGCAACACTTTTTGCAGCCACCTTGGTTTTTTTTGTTTGCTCCACTGAGATTCTTATTCTGCTCCCCTGCACAGTGGAGTCCAGACAGCCTTGTAGGCCACTAAGTACTTCTGAATTGTAAACAGTCCAGTCCTTTTTTTTGAAGAAATTATGGTTTACAGAAGGTCTGTTGTTCAGTAAGGCAGATTGCCCAATACTTAAAATAAAGTTTCGATATGTATATAGAATCAATGCCAAAAGTAGGATTTTGAAACTTGGGTTGCAACTGCGGTTTCTCTGTAGCTTGCATAGGTAGCTACCATATTAAAGAGAAAGTTTGGGTTTTTTTTCAAATATTAGGGTATCACACTTAAGACGCTAGCATACAAATTTAACCAATGTATCACCTAAATCTCTATTCCAAGCAGCTGGCTGTTTTCTTATGAAAAAAGGTTAGATGTGTGCATGTTTGGAAAGAAAGGTATTCATCAGTTTGTAGAAAGGCTTAGATCTAATTCTGAAAGAGAAGAGAAGAGAAGAGAAGAGAAGAGAAGAGAAGAGAAGAGAAGAGAAGAGAAGAGACGAGACGAGACGAGACGAGACGAGACGAGACGAGACGAGACGAGACGAGACGAGACGAGACGAGACGAGAAGAGAAGAGAAGAGAAGAGAAGAGAAGAGAAGAGAAGAGAAGAGAAGAGAAGAGAAGAGAAGAGAAGAGAAGAGAAGAGAAGAGAAGAGAAGAGAAGAGAAGAGAAGAGAAGAGATCGTGGTCAAAAGTTTTTATTCCACGGTATTTAACTAACAAGTACATCTTCAAGATAGCACATGACTCTTCAAAACAGCTTATTCAGAAAAAGTTGTTCTACTGAAAATACAAAAATTTCTGCATCCTCTCTTCATTTTGTGGCAAGCAACATTTAGACAATATCTGAGAGAATATTTCATGTCCACTTAATGGAAATTCAGTATCAGAAGCATACATTAACGTAAAAGTAACCACAGGAAAAAGCAGTGAAATTCAGGAGTTTTGCAATGGAATTTAGTGGAACTAGCATGTCCTGTCTCTTCTGTGCTGGATATGTATGGTGTAGCTTTATCCACAACTTCTGTTTTGATTTTGATTTAGTGGACATCAGCTGGAGAACTGTAACAGACCTCAGGATCAGACTACTTATAAAATCACAGAAGGTGTTTTGAATCTCAACATCTAAATTCCAAGCGCACATCACGAACGTTATCCTTAGGAAAGCTGGAACATGTTTCTTTCTAGTCACCCTGCAACTTTATTCTGTGTTATCTAGTCCTTGTGAAATAACTTTGTTGTCATAACATCAAGACAACCAATTATTTTCGTCTGTTCATCTGTTCATCTTCCTATTCAAGACTTGTGTTTGCTCTTTGCTTCTCATAATCTTATTCTGTATAGCTTGTCTGCTCTTATTTTACCCTGTTTTTTTCATACCATTCTTACGCCAGTTTCCACAGTATATCTCGAAGCCTTACAATTTCTTCATACCTTTTTGACTTCTGGACAGTGTTCTATATTTTATCTGCTTGCCTGTGTAGATTGTCTCTTAAAAAAAGAATCTGTGTAGTCTGAAAAGAGAAGACAATTATTTTCAAAAACATCAAATACTATGGCACACACACAACTATGTCCACAGATGCCTACAATTAGAGTATTACTAATTCTCTTGCATATAATCAAAATTGAGTATAGCAAGTTTTTCTATTGTGATCTAACAAAAAACGCTGTTGTGCCCTAAAGAATAATTTCCATACTTAGCCTGTGGGTAGAAAAGGGAGATCAGCAGGAACTGAAACTGATAATAAAAAACCCTATTGTTGAAAGAGCTACTTGGCTTCATACTTCCCCTTTTGCAAGCTGGAGATTATTTTTCAGACCCAAATATTTTATTTGAAAATTTATAACATGCATGAGAAATAGTGGTCACATTTGACCAAAAATGCTGTGCAGTAAAGTCTGAAAAAAATTTTGTACATTGCAATTGTATTCCTTTTTAATGGAATTGGCATCAGATGTTAAGTAGACCATGAATGCCAGAGCTAATGTTGAGAACAAGAAAGGAATGAAGAATATTAGCACAAGTTGGCTAGGAAATCATATTTATAGTCACCATCATCAATTTAAAGTGGAGCTTTCATTACAAGATAGGATTTTATCTAAAGGAACACAGGCAGAATACCTTATACTTTTACAGAATTTTTTAAAAAAGGCTGAGAAAGAAGGAGAAGATTTTATAATAACTTCAAAAGAATACTGAAATTAAGGCTTTCATGTATGCCAAGATATAAACAAATTCAAGGCAAAAGAGCCTGTGGTGACTGAAAGAAAAGATGTATTGATCCTATTAATTTGGCTGAAGAAGGAAAGGGAAGGGAAGGGAAGGGAAGGGAAGGGAAGGGAAGGCAAGGCAAGGCAAGGCAAGGCAAGGCAAGGCAAGGCAAGGCAAGGCAGGCAAGGCAAGCCAAGGCAAGGGAACTGTTTGTACGTTAATGGTTTTCAACTTGTGGCTTGCAAATTCAGGGGAAGGGTGATCCATGAGCTGTTTTTAAGTCTCAGGAACAGAATCTAAATAAGGCTATTGTCATCAAGTGTAAATTCAGTGCACGGAGGTTCACTTTATATGCTGAGGAGTTTGCAGTCAAAAAAGATCTTGTTCCCTTAGCTTTGGTGTTGCTGACCAGGTGACCATTTCTGGTCTGATGGGTGGGATGGAAATTAATGTCAGTAAAGTGGTACTGTTGAGACCTATTGCATAACAAAAAAATCACCGTGGTACTGAGGTTTTGAGAGAGGTGGGCAGCACTTCTCGGAGACTGACTATTGTCAATTGATTTAGTCAACAGAGTGACAATCAGCATTCAATACTTTGCACAATGTTGAGAGTGTTTGTGAATTGTAAGTATCACCTGGCTGTGAGAAGACAAAAGCAATAGGTGCCTTTGAAGTTTGGCATGAGTAGGTGATTACATTAGGCAGAAGCCCATAGTGCCTATAGTTAAAATGCTAATATTGAATGAGAGAGACCACTTCAGAACTGTGCAATTACAGAACAAGACACTCTAGACCCTTATGCCAGAAGACAGGCAATCAGGTTCCTCTTTATTGTTGCAGCTATTACATATAGCTATGCATTAGGGATTGTTAAACCTGATGCAGTGATTATACAACCTTAAAAAAAAAATCATCTTGCCCTTGATAACAAGCAATAACGTTTTACCATTCCAGTGTTCCAGTCCAGCAGCTCACATCTCATAGATTCACTTCTCTTCTCTTGTCTGCTGTGACTGACAAAAGAGTCCTACTGTCTCCTACACATACATCTTCCCTGCAGGAGGACTTGCCACTAGTTAATTGTACAGCACACAGGAGGTTTTAATCTTCTTTCTGCCCAGTGTGGTGAAATGTCGCACTGTAGCCCAGAATTCTGTAGCCCAGAATTACTAACATTCAGTACACTATTCCAAAGATATTACTTCTTCACAAGACTCCTTTTTTGTCTCAAGGGCATATAGCTTTTGCAGTTCCTTTCCATTTAATCTCAATGAAAATAAAATAAAATCATAAAATAAAATAAAATAAAATAAATAATAAAAAAAAAAAACCAAAAGGATTTTCCTCTGATTGACTTGTCAGCAGCAGACCTCTTCAACTGCCTGACAGAACATGCACTGAGGTAGCCAGGGCAGACTGTCTTATTTTTTAGGGAGAAATTTCAGTACAAAATGTATCCTGGATTACTCTAACAACCAAGTGCCCAGTGCTGGTTTTTTTTCCTATTTCATTTGGACATGGTGCATTTTTAAAAGGTGCGAGGAAATATCAGAAGTTTTCTTTTCTTCAGTCAGCAAATTCATGCTTGTTAGAACATGGACTGAAGCCAAGTATGTGCAAGCTCTATTTTAGGCATAAAAGCTTTGATTTAAACATTTAAATTAAAAGTTTTGATGTAAAATTTGGTTTATATTCAAAGGCAACAAATCTCTTGGTCATATGAAAACTCTTGTCTTTTTACAGAAATTAGGATAAAATCTGGCATAATAGTATCTAAACTGGGAAACAAACCTCTTAATACAATGGTCCACATCAGAATTTATGCAGTCTTGTCTGAATATGACTGAAATGTGGGAAATTCAAACTGGATATAAGGAAAGACAATTTGAACATGAGGTTCATCAAATACTGGAACAAGTTGCCCAGAGTCATTGTGGAAGGTGCTCCTTAGAGGTGGTCAAGATTCGACTGGCCATGGCCCTGAGCAACCTGATCTGATTAGACCTGTTTTCAGCAGGGGGCTGGACTAGATGACCTCCAGACATCCCTTCCAACATAAATTATTCTATGACTATTTTATGTCTTTCCCCTTCAGTGGAGATAAAGCAGAAGATAATTGTCTTCTCTTGCAGCAGACTGTGTGTACAGCATCTTGAACTCAGTCATATTACTCATCCCTAAGCAGTCCACTGCAAATCAGTGTGAAAGCTCCAGAGTAGTTATCTGAATAAATGTATTTATACATAAACTCCTGGAGAAATATGCAACATAGGGGATGGTCTGTGCAAACCTGTTTGTGTTCCTGGGGTATTTAATACCAGAGATCATGAACACCATCAATGCACATTTCCTTACACTTATTTGAACAAGAATGGTTTCCACTCTCAATAGGTATTTATTTGGTGCTGCTAGTAGAACCTATAGTGTTACCTCTGATGTAAAAGCGTAGAAACCATATCAAAATATTTGGAGTAATTACTCTATATGACATAAAGTTTGTGCATCTTTATATTTATAGTGATCAATCTCTGATAAACAACTCTGTAAAAGTGAGTCTTTAGCAGGTATTTAAATATATAAAGGATAATGGTCTTGCATGTCTTGGAAGGCGAACATAGCATTGGACCAGGAACTGTGAAAAGATGTAGAACCAGTGAGGGTCTGGGCCTAGGCGATGGGCTCCCAGCTTGGAAGACCTGTGATCTACTGTGAACAGACTAAACATTGCAGCTGAATATAAACAGCAGGTCTGATGCACCAGGTTTCCTAAGCATGTGCAGAAGACTCTGACTAACATCCTGTCTCCCCATTCAGATAATATAAGACTTACTCTCACCTACATGATACCTGAACTCGAAGAGTACAGAAGACCCCTTGAAAACTGTTCACTAGTTGTCTGCTTCCAGCTTGCTTCATTAACAGGCAAGGTTTCTGTAGCCAAAGTACATTAGCATCCTCACTGGCTCTTGGTGATGAAAGCCAATAGCGAATCAGTGTCTGAAAAGTAGATGTGAGGCATTTTAAAAAATCTGATTAAGTTTCCAGTGAATATTTCAAGGTCTGTGGTTCCTTTGCATGGTCAGATGGGAACTGCCTCTTTTATTGACCACATCTGTCAAATTCTCAACACTTTGGCTCTCTGACCTTCCTGAGTGCTTCAATCAATAATAGATACTGATTTATTATTTTTTCCTAGCTGGCTTCCGATGCAGCAACGTAAGAAACTTCAGGCATTGCTTGGATTTCCCTGATATTAGAAGGAGCTATTTATTTCTAATGTACAGAATTCATATGTCTTCTAAAATATCACCCAAAGTATCTGCAGTACAGCATTGTGTACTCATCAGAAGCCATTTTTAGCAGTAGAAGCCCGTAGCTATTTCTGATAAGGACACTAAAGGTGGCTGATGATTCTACTATTCTTAAAGCAGAAGAACTCCTGTTCTAGGGTACCGACATCTGCCAAGGAGGCACTCCAAAAGCTTCAAAGCTTTTGATAGGAATTTCAAAGCTTCATTCCTATCCTGACTGCATACAGACTTAACTGGTGCTGCATTCAAACAACTTTCCTTTACTTTGTAGCTGTCCTCTACCCATTTTCTTCCTCCTGTCTTCAGAAAAAAACCCGATTCATTTCTTCTCCCAACACACTAACTTTTTAAGAGGAATGGTAGAACCGTCTTTATGTTCCAAACAAAAGAGCAGCAGCACAGAAAGATGTTTATCCTAAACCTGATACAATCCAGCAATTGCCTTACTGGGCTCACTTGTACAGCAGTGGTTTTTGTAGAAAGGAACAATAAAATTTGGGATTGGTTAAGGATAAAAAAAAAATTATTAATATTGCTGGGACTACACCCACATCTACAACAGTAAGTAAAATGGTATGAAAGAAAAAGCTAAGGCATGTGTTATTGGGTAATTCTGAGAAAAGAAAGAAGCCAGTGGAATGCCTTTTAGTTACTATGAAATGAAATGAGCAACATATAATTTTCTTTCTTGAATCCCATTTAGGATTATGAAAGGAATGTGAATGAGGATTATATGAACTTTTAACATTTCAAAATAGGAACTCAAAAAACGATCTGCACAATAGATACATTTTCAGTGCAGTAAAAAATAAGCTCTTCCTTGGGATGTAAGAGACAGCATGGTCTCTGCCCCAAAGTCCTTCTAATCTAATTTTAAAACACAATAAAAGAGTGGCAGGAGGGAGGAATGCTGGCAAGAATTCTAAGGAGAGGATTACAAGGTCACTTATATGTCAGGCACAAACTTGTGGTTCTGTTATCCATAATCAACTCTGTATTATTGAATTCAGTTTGCCTTGGCACCTCAGTCATGGAATGTGCCACTGACAGACACTGCAGTGGACATTAATGTATCCCCTCAGAGCTACAAAGCTTCAATATATAAATTGCAAGTAAGCCAAGAATTCCAATTTTATGCTTAAGAATAAAGATAGTTTAATGTGCTGAATCTCAGAGCTCTGTATATTGAACTCCAACAAAAAAACTTTTAATTCCCGTAAGAATACAGACACTAGTATTTCTTGCAACACTACTATCTGGATATTATTGCTTTCCTAAAGATGACTTTAACTTCTATAAATAACTTCACAGAACTCCTGATAAATGTCTGATGTTCTCTTCTGGTTCATGAATTTGGTCAGTTGTGCTACCCTTTTGTTTATGTCATCTGGAGACCATTACACTTTCATTATGTGAAATGCATAAAATGTAGCTAAAGGTACTCAGGAGTCAATAGCAAGGTCATAATTTACTATCAGGATTCTGCTGACATTTACAGACCATTTAAACTTTGTTCTTCTGCTTTATAACATCAGCATCAGCACAATCCTTGAAGTGCATCACTGCCTGCAGTGTGGCTGTAATGGAACTCATATGAATAACTAGCAAAGAATTAGAATTCCTGTTTATGATTTATCTATGTGCCAACTGTAAACATTCTAGTAAGAACCACCTCATTATAGAACAGCTAAACGAAAATGAACATTGAGCTGAACCTTTTAAAAAAGAAAACTTTCTGTGAACTGTAAGACTATAAAATTATCTGAATTCTTCACAAATGAATCAAGAATTAAAGGGGTACCTTTTCTCAAGTGAGGACAAAGAATTGTCTTTTCTCCTGACACTGGGTAACTAAAAACATGCTTTTAAACAATTATTAGAGGCAGGAATAACATTTTAGAATGTTGTAGACCTGTTTAAATATGCAAATCAGAATTATTGTGCTCAAATAAAATATTAATGAAGCCAGGGAATTCTTTTCATGTTTGTATTACTGTTGCAGTTCCTAAAAAGTGCCCTCCTTGGACAGAATTTGATACACCTGAACATCTGTTAGTGGAAGGTAGCCCATCAATACTGACAATATCTATTGCCATGGGAAAAAAACCCTAAAAATGTATCAATATTTAAATATATATAAAACCATAAAATTTTCTATAGCTATATAAAATTAAACGTAAGTATATAAAATGTATACTGCATGTATTTGTAGCAAATGTACAAAGACTTCCACAGTTGCACAGATTCCCCCATTTTTTTTCCTCTTGGTGCTGGACTGATGGATGTTCATCTTGTGTATTCTGTGAAAGCAATCTGAGCTAGAGGTTATATCCTAAAGTGAGGGAAGGAATTGCTAAGCCCAGGAGAGGAACAGGAGTAGAAGCTGTTGGAGCAGAAGAGAGAGCAGGAATGATGATGAAACAAGAGAGTCAGAGAGACTCATGGTTTTAAAACAGAGTTAGAAGGGGTGAACACTGAACAGAGAAGTCAGGTTTTTAAAGACATTCTGAATTATTTGAGGAGGTAATCAAAGTAAGTCTCACAATCAGAATACCCTCTTGTTTAATTGTCTTCTACTAATGAACTGTCATAAAAGACTGAGGTACCCTTCTCATCAAAGTGACAAAATAAGCTGATGTACAGTACATTGTTCATGAGCCAAATGGTACTTTTAGTAACTTGATCTGGACTTATCACCTTGAATAGCATGTCACATACCTGTTGCAATATAACTTTGGGGTTGGAGTTGGTTTGCAATCAATTGGCTTGGCGTACAGCTAGAGTATATTCACACCTGCCTGCAAAATATTGTATAGAAATACTCCTAGGTTGCTACACCTGAATATCCACTAGAGACTAGATTTATTGGCTATATATTCATTCTCTATTACCATCTGTTGTCTGTATTAGGGTTTCTAACAACTTGGTTGAGATTAAAATCAATGATTTCTGGAAGGAAGGCAAGGAAGCTCATCCAATAGCAGCTCCCAAAGACAACCAACCTCTAAGCCTAGTTGCAAAGTCAAAATCAGGTCATACTTGCATCAGGTTTTCATTTGTCTTATTTAGCTGATAGATTTGGTTCTCCGGTGAAAGCAGACATCTGCTTGTATAAGAAGAATCCAGACCAAAGAAATACCTTTCTCTGCTAGGTCACATACTCATTTTTGTCCTGTTGTATCATGAGGCAGAAATCCCAGGGGTTTTTTCAGTCTGTTTTTGTTGAATTGGAAGGAAAATAGCTCTTTCTAGCCAAGAAGTTTGATTCTGTTATACTTGAAGTGTGGCTTCCTCAACTTCCATGGGTATGGCAATGAGAAACATCAGTTCACTCCAGACAATGAAAAGAGCATTTCACACCAGCATTTTCCTCTCACTCTAGATTTCTGTCTAGTGCTTCTTGCAGTCCCTTCTGTTTCGATCAGAACACATTGTCTTTCTCTGTGTGCCTTGCCTTTTCATATGGACGTTTTGTTACTGACCTTGGTAGATCATTTACTGAGCTCATTTGACCCAAAGTCCCACTCTGGGTTCACCCTCATTCCAACTCTCAGTTTTAAGCAGAAAATCTATTTCTTTTATGGTCGTGGTCCACCTTACTTCTAACCTCCAGATGCATAGTGTAGCATGCAGTAGGCTTGTCCATTCATGGCCTTGCTATAAAGCACAGCTGAAGCTTCTTCTTCCATGAAAAGCATACTCTCTGGTATCTTTTGAGAGCAAAAGCTCTGGTCATCTTCACCAGTCACAAAATAACCTGTTGCATTCCCTGATTACTAATGGCTCCAGATCCTGTAATGCAGTATCAACACTTATGTTAGCTCTTTCACTTTTCTTATTAGACAAATTAAAAAAAAATTATATATCCATAGAATCATAGACTAGAATCCTAGAATCATAGAATATCTCAAGCTGGAAGGGACCCATAAGGATCATCAAGTCCAAATCCCTGCTCCTTGCAGGACTACCTAAAGCTAAACTATATGACTAAGAGCGTCATCCAGATGCTCCTTGAACTCTGACAGGCTTGGTGCTGTGACCACTTCCCTGGGGACCCTGTTCCAGTGACCAGCCACCCGCTCAGTGAAGAACCTTTTCCTAATGTCCAGTCTGAACTTCCCCTGATGCAGCTTCATTCCCTTTCCTTGTGTCCTATCGCTGGTCACCAGAGAGGAGATCAGCACCTCCCCCTCCTCTGCCCCCCTTGAGGAAGTCGTAGACTGCAATGAGGTCACCCCTCAGCCTTCTCTTCTCCAAGCTGAACAAACCAAGTGACCTCAGCCACTCCTTGTAAGTCTTGCCCTCAAGGCCTTTCACCATCTTGGTCACCCTCCTCTGGACACACTCTAATAGTCTGATGTCCTTCTTATACTGAGGTGCCCAAAACTGCACACAGTACTTGAGGTGGGGCCGCACCAGTGCAGTGTAGACTGGGACAATCACACCTCCCTCAACCGGCTAGCTATGCTGTGCTTGATGCATCCCAGGACAAGTCGGCCCTTTTGGCTGCCAGGGCACACTGTTGACTCATAGTCAACTTGCCATCAACCCAAACCCCCAGATCTCTTTCTGCAGGGCTGCTCTCCAGCCTCTCATCCCCCAGTTTGTGTGTATAACTAGGATTATCCTGTCCCAGGTGGAGAATCCAGCTCTTGCTCTTGTTAAATTTCATACGGCTGGTGATTGCCCAGCTCTCTAGTCTATCCAGATCTCTCTGTAAGGCCTCTCTACCCTCGAGGGAGTCCAAAGCTCCTCCTAGCTTAGTATTGTTGGCAAACTTACTTAATGTACATTCGATTCCTGCGTCCAGATCATTTATAAAAACATTAAAGAGCACTTCCCCTAAAATTGAGCCCTGGGGAATCCCACTGGTGACTGGCCGCCAGCCTGATGTAATCCCATTTACTATAACCCTTTGAGCCCAACCCATCAGCCAGTTGCTCACCCAACATCTTATGGACTTGTCTACCGGTGTGCTGTACAGTTTATCCAGAAGGATACTGTGAAAGACAGTATCAATGATTGTGATCGT
Source organism: Ciconia boyciana (assembly GCF_034638445.1). Taxonomy (NCBI): domain Eukaryota; kingdom Metazoa; phylum Chordata; class Aves; order Ciconiiformes; family Ciconiidae; genus Ciconia; species Ciconia boyciana. Next base: position 49,194,143 of record NC_132936.1, read on the forward strand.
CCAAAGCTGTGCTTTTATTTGGGCACATCAGGCCTTCACACTGCTCCCAGCTTCATGCTGTCAGGCAGGAGGAGGTGGCAGGAGAATCATAGCATGGTTTGGGTTGGAAGGGACCTTAAAGATCATCTAGTTCCAACCCCCCTGCCATAAGCAGGGATATCTTCCACTAGACCAGGTTGCTCAAAGTCCATCCAACCTGACCTTGAACACTACCAGGGATGGGGCATCCACAACTTCTCTGGGCAACCTGTTCCAGTGCCTCACCACCCTCATAGTGAAGAATTTCTTCCTTTTATCTAATCTAAATCTACTCTTTTTCAGTTTAAAGCCATTACACCTTGTCCTATCACTACATGCCCTTGTGAAAAATCCTTCTCCAGCTTTCTTGTAGGCCCCCTTCAGGTACCGGAAGGCTGCTATAAGGTCTCCCTGGAGTCTTCTCTTCTCCAGGCTGAACAACCCCAACTCTCTCAGCCTGTCTTCATAGCAGAGGTGCTCCAGCCCTCTGATCATCTTTGTGGCCCTCCTCTGGACTCGCCCCAACAGGTCCATAATAAGGAAATATATTCTTTTTAGTGAGTTCATTTAAATGAGAACCTACAATGCAAGAAGTGTCTCTTGGAAGCTGAAGAAAACTTCCAGAAAGATGAAAAGCAGGGGAGCTAACTTCCTAACATCATTTAGATGAATGGCTGCTTCAGAAATGGAGAAGAATTATGTCCAGGAGATCCTATACCCTCTAAGTTTTCACATAGGCCTCTTCCTCATCTCACCATTTCTAAACGGTATATTAAGGCTTCCAGTTTGATGATTTGGCATTTCAGTCTCTAATATGCTGATAGATTGAGTTCAGCATTCTAAGTAACCTTGTAACTGCGGCAGTGTAATAACTGTAACTATAATAGGGCCTCTTTTGCTTGGAGTACTGATGGTCATTCAGATTAGTCCAATCGACTGGTTAATATCATACCCTCATTATGCTTTCTGAAATGCTTTGAGCTGTGGATAATTGCTTCTCGTTCTGGAAAAGAATGAAAGTTTCTTTCACAACTTACTGGCTTGGTGGTAGAGGCTGTATTCAATTTAAATTTCTATGGGGGTGTCTAACAAATACATCAAAGGACACAGAATGATGCTGCTGCTGTTGTAGTCATGTTTTTTAAGGATTTATTACAGCTTCAATAGGAACATCTGTCAGCTAGGGCTATTTCCATGGGCCCAACCAAAACTGGAGGGCTTGGAAAGCAGTATAAAAGAAAACAGTATTTTTTTCCACAAGCACGAAAGTAAAAACATCTTTTGTTTCTGCCAAATCTTCTCTCAGAGAAAGGTCTTACGGGAATTTCACTTAGCAGCTTTACTCTTTTTTTTTCTTTTTTTTTTCCTTGCATGTTTTATGTATTCACTCATTATTGTTCCTAAAACAACTGGTTGGGCAGAAATGGAGGGGGAGGGGAGAAAGGAAATTACAATACATACAATGCCTTCCATAAATTACTATTTTTTTTCAATTTACTCCCAAACCATTCAAAAGAATTATACATATACACACACATTTATGCATGTACATTTAGTGCCATACCCTTACCTAATAATTTGCTCAAAGTAGCAGAAGCGACATAACATATATACATTTAATAACAGCAACACTTGTGTACACAAACTTAGCAACCAGTTTCAGCAGTGAGTAGCCACACTGCTCTGAATTAAAATAATTGTAGGTTTTATTCTTCAGATTACAAAAATCACCCCATGGGCTGGCCCAGACCATTTCTTTCCTTTCCAGTCATCCTGACCCAGCAGTACATCCAGCCTTCCCTGTTTTGCTCTCTTTGGTTTTGCATAAATTAATTTTACCCAACTCCCAAGGCTGCATGCCTTTAAGCACTAGTAACTGACCACTAGTGAGTTTGTTTAAAGACTCTGGACCTTGGGTATCAACTGTCAAGTCCTCTGTTACCATCCCCTTTCTGTACTCCTGTATGCTACATTTTTGTTCTAGGGTCATAGATAGTTCATTCTATACAGAATAATGACTTGTTGTTAATATATGTTAATCACAAAATCATAGAATGGCCGAGGTTGGAAGGGACCTCTGGAGGGCATCTGATCCAACCCCCACGCTCAAGCAGAGTCACCTACAGCAGGTTACCACACACCTACAGCAGATTAATCACACAACTCAAAAGATACATATAAACCCATTTTAACAATAAGCCACACAACTGTGCAAAGCTAAAGCTGAAACCAGTTTATACTGCTGTGTTATGTCTGCATTGCTCTTGGTAGCCGTGCTTGAGTTAGGGTTGGATTTCCTCAAGGCAAACCATGTGAGCCAGGTACAGCCATGCTGTAGGCCCTTGCCCTGGCTCATGTAAATTGTGAGCATAACCATCTTTCAGAGAAGAATGCTCACCCTCTTCAGTTTTCTCTAATAGAATTATACAAACATATAGAAATTTCATTTAAGGAAGATAACGTCCAGTTCTCTGTACCAGTAACTGTCTCGGGTCTTCAACAACAGTGCATGACTTTCTCATTCCACTATTTATGAGATTGCCGCTGCTTCTGAAGCCACACCATCCTTCCTGCAAGTAAACTGTCATTTACAGACTAAAACCTACAGTGTTGGCTGATCAAAACACTAATCTGAAAAGTGATTGATTAATCATTAATTGTATACTCTGTCTGCAAATAAAAGTCATCAGAGGCATTGGCAGAAGGAGTCTACATACACATCATCTGAACAGAACTCTGTGTGGAGCTGAAAGGCTGTCCCTATCTCTATAAAACATTTTTCCTAGGAGTCTGTGATTATCTGCATAGGAAGAACTGCTACAGTGGTATAATGCAGGCTCCTAGAATTAGCAGGTCACTTCATGGAGGCTGAGGCTGGCTGCAACAAGAATAATTTTTCAGTCTTGGGCCATACCACTACCGGATAGGAATACTGGTAACAAGTACATACCAATCTGCACTGTAATCTATGCCACACATGGGGGGTTTATATTCCTGGCCAGACAATACAGACCATCACTGGCTCCTCAGCTTGGCTATAAACTCTTGAAGGGTCTCCATATAGAAACAGTTTAAAGGCTTAACCTCAAGATGGCAAACTCCCAAGGCTCACTAAGATATCTGCATACAGAACTGTGTGCTTTACTGTGATTTTCAGACTCTGAACAAGATCAGAAAGCACCTTCTTCTAGACTGGATCTAGACGCTGGGTCATCTTTTCCCTATGTAATTAAAATCAACGCGGGCAGTAAGCCCTCTTCTCATAAGAAAGGACAATCCGTAAGACAGTATGTGTGCATGCTTTATGACAGCACACTGCAGCAAGTACATAGGCAAGCATGTGGGCCTGCAATATGCACAAGTACTGCTCATTCATAATCTCCTCAAGCATCTCCTCCATTTCTTATGATAAACATTCTCTCCTCACTCTTTCCTTCTCCTACCTCATGAACCTATTTCTTCTTTATGAATCTACAAATGACTCTGTGCAAATAAAGACTCCACTCTCCCTCCCCTACAGCAGACCACTCTTGCGGATGTACTTAGACAAACCAGTGTCACACATCAATACTTACTAACACTATAGCTTGCATAGAATATCAGTGTATCCTAATGTTGACTTTTCAAAAAGGTGAGTGTTCATATAAAAAAACCCCAATTTTTAAATGTATTTCTTTTCACAAAAGAAGAAAATGGTTGTTAAATAAATAACAAAAAACATTACTATTAACAGGTGTGTGGGGGTTTTTTCCTATTAGCCCTCAGATATAGAAGAAAGCATAGTCAGAGATGTCAACTATTCTAGTCTCAATAAAAAAAGCTTTAAGGAAAGTGCTAAGCAGCATCTAGCTGCATGCCTTTTGGTGCTCTTCCTATACATCAGACCTGACTATTTTTCTGTGGTTCTAAAGGAAATATTTTTGACTGGACACTTAAAGTCCTCTTCTCTTAGTCAGTCCCTGAGCAGTCAGGCAGCATTTCAGCTTAGGTGCCAGAGGCAGGATGGACAAAGCATCAGCCAAGTCTGCATTCCATTTTTTGTCTTACAGAGCCACTGTAAAGAAGGCAGGATTTAAGTGATGATCAAGCCCACATAGTTTTACATTCTTGAAAATCAAGTATATTTGCAGTGCAATAAAGTACACCACTGGTAATTTGCGTTATTCTGCCCAGCAGATTTGAAGAATGTCCCACTGCACAATTAAAGTAATTTCTTCATAACTGAGAAGAGAAATGCATATAGGTGTTTTAAGTCTGATATACTCTGATTTATCTTCATATTATATCTTACTTTTCTCCTTTCACAATAGGGCTGTACTATAATAGGGCATAATAGGCTGTATATAATAGGGCTGTACTAAATATTCATAAGCAAATTCATGGCAGGGTATCAGGGTAGCAGTATAACTTATAGCTACTAATGCATTTATAAGGGCAGGCAGTACCCTGGGGATGACCTGTGACCTTTCACTAAGAGAATGACATCTAGTTGCAATAGGTTTTTATACCCAGCTGATTTAAACATGTCATTACCAAAAGTATTTGGGCAGTTGTTAAAAATTTGTTAACATAGTTGTGAAATATAATGAATGAATAATTATTCCATTTAAACAACAAAAAGAAAAGGTTACCCTATTCCCACATGATGCCTCAATCCTTTTGATGTTGTATAAAATATAGTTGCCTGTTTGTGTTTGATAGAAACCAATTTAACAGGTAAGGGACTATAAGGCTTTTCTGTTCAAACCCAAATTTATTTTTCAAACTTCCATTTCTCTTATGTGTCCTGAGATCATGTACTAATAGTGAAGGATTTTTGATGTTGTAGGGTTCTTTGGTAATCAATAGTCTCTCACAAAGATAGGTGGCTAAGGTGTCTCTTCATGGCAAGATGCACAAAATACGACCTCACTGAAAATCTCTCAGATCCCCAGCACAACCAGATGAATGCACTGACAATTATTACATTCAACCTTCATTCACATATCTGATTCTTTGGCCATACAGATCAATCTCAATGCTTAATGTGTAGTTTATGGTGACTTTATTGTTTCTTAACAAGAAAGGAACAGAAGGTAAGGACTTTCCTGTTTTTCAGTTATGGCCAGTTACATAAAAACTGTTTCTGGAGTTTTTTCATATAACTTTTGTATGTTAAGTATATAAATATTTAAACATACTTCTTTTGTATGAACTATGCTGTAGCCAAATTGCCTTGCAATGGGAAATTTCTATAAATAAATATAAGTTACAAAGCCATGAACAATAAAGCATTAATGAATATTAAATAAAGATGACCTATTTAAAAAGCTGTTTACTTTATGCCTGTTTCAGAAAGGCTTACATTCTGTGTCTGATCCCAGTCTGCAGAATGGGAAGGATACTAAAGAAATTAAGAATATCTCTACTGCTGTCAGAGTAATAGGCTCTTTGTGTCTAGTACTTATAATAAAATATGACACAATCTGCATGAAAAAATTGGTAGCTTCTAAAATTAAGATAAATATTAAAAACTGGTTACATGAAAATATTCACGTTTGTTTTAAAATCACAAAACTCTGAGAGGAGAGCAGGACAGGCTGATTCTTCAATTATATAGCTATACTAATTATATGAGTGATCTTTCAGGGGCTTTTGTCTTCAGAATTGATGGATAAATGAATGGGGCTGTACAAAGACTGCAGTAGAGTGGAAAAAAGTCTATCTACAGAAGCAACTTGTCGTGGTTTAGCCCCAGACGGCAACTAAGCACCACACAGCCGCTCACTCACTCCCCCCTGGTGGGATGGGGAAGAGAATCGGAAGAGTAAAAGTGAAAACACTCGTGGGTTGAGATAAGGACAGTTTAATAGGGAAAGCAAAAGCCACGCGCGCAAGCAAAGTGAAGCAAGGAATTCATTCACTACTTCCCATGGGCAGGCAGGTGTTCAGCCACCTCCAGGAAAGCAGGGCTCCCTCACACGTAATGGTTGCTTGGGAAGACAAACACCATCACTCCGAATGTCCCCCCCTTCCTTCTTCTTCCCCAGCTTTATATACTGAGCATGATGTCATATGGTATGGAATAGCCCTTTGGTCAGTTTGGATCAACAATCCTGGCTGTGTCCCCTCTCAGCTTCTTGGGCACCTGGCAGAGCATGGGGAGCTGAAAAGAGTCCTTGACCAGTGTAAATACCGCTCAGCAACAGCCAAAACATCAGCGTGTTGTCAATATTATTCTCATGCTAAAACCCAAAACACAGTACTACACCAGCCACTAGGAAGGAAATCAACTCTATCCCAGCCGAAACCAGGACACAACTAAAGCAATTTTATAACTAAAGTCTTGTGAGATTAATATCTTCTTTGGAATGATTATGATATATGGCAGAAGAGAAGATAGCTGGTTGCTGGATGCATCTATTTCTGTTCGCTAAATCCAGCTCTCACAAAGAATGCTTGTTGCATTTGAAACTACATGATCTGCAAAGGTAATCAAAGGTGGGAGGTAGAAGAGAAGAAGGAAGAGGTACAATTTAGAGGGAGAGACAAATAGATCTGGATGATTTATAACATATGGAAACATGCTCCCCTAAGTTAAAAGATTTCTTCTGGCGGAGACAGATTTTGATATCCCAACGTGGTGTCACATCCCACATTGGGGGAAGGGGAAGTAAAATCGTGACGCTCAATATGTCACGTGAAGGGCGTGAGTCTGGCGTGTGGCTAAAGGAAAAGAGGTGGCCTTCCCGTTGAGTCACAAGGTTCAGAAAGGACCCCCTTGCTTTCTAAACTCCTTCTCAGAGAGGAGTCTAGGTGCGGTTGGATCCAGTCTTAGCCTGAGATTTGGTCAACAGTTTATGTCTAAGGGTTATGAGGACGATAAGGGTAGCCACACGGCAGAGTCAGCGTTTGCCTGCCAGATCCCTCACCACCCCACTTGGGAGTGACTCAGATTAGTCCCTCGGACTAAATTAAGGTGAAACGACACCAAACAATCAATTAGGCACTTTATTTGTGGGGGAAACAGCTTGAACTCGGAACGCATAAACCTGAAAAACTTGGAAAGCATAAAAGGGTTGGCAACGGTGGGATCTTATTGGAACATTTACAAGAAGGAAAGGAAAGGAAAAAAAAGGGAAGAGAGAGAGAGATAAAGAGAGATCTCACCACCCTTGGATCCTGCAGTGACAATGACAGGCATGGCAACCCTCCAGTGATGGGTGCGCACCTAGTTCCCTGGAGGGCGTGTCTTTTATACTCTAGTGCCTACCTCCAGTTATGTCCCTTGAGGACTTACATGGTTCTTGTTCTAGAAAGTTCTCAATCTTCTGCACAGGTGCCGGTGGTCGCAAGGGGTCTTTTGGGTGATTGTAAGCCCCTTCCTCAGATCAACTCTGTGTGACCTCTGGCCATACATGGTAAGTCGTTATGTAAGGTACATCAGAACATGGAACTGCAAGTCCTCGGACAAGCTCTCCATGTCCCGTGGTAGCCTACCCCTGCCGTCACCATGCAAACCACAACTCGCCTCGTCACCATGTTTGAGACATCAACTGTTTCAGTCTCTCACACATGGTGACAGCCAACCCAAGGATCCTAGAGCAGGAGACAAAACAGTAAGTAGTAGATGCCCAACGTGCAAACTGAAGCAAGTATCCATAATGTTACACATCCTGCCTGAAGGAAGCAGTCTCTTCTCCCTATCAGGCTGGTAGAAACTCGGCCACTATGAAGCCAATAATACAAGAATTACAAGATTGCAAGGAGAACTGGAAAGAGGCAGAGTAACTATCTGGAGGAAAGAAAGTTGCTGGACAGGAAAGCACACACAAAGAGAAGCACCAGGGGACAGATCCCAGCATGTCTTTTCCCTCATTCGTTCAGGCTGTAACACCAGGCTCCCCAAGGTCCCTTTCTCACCAGTCCCAAGACTTGTGTATTCTTTTGCCTTTATGGTGGTCTGACAGGGAGAGGGCAGGGAATGAAATGTGTCTCTCCACTGTGATTCCCATCCCAGGACATCGAAAGCAGTCTGTAGTCTGTAGTCTGTAGTCTGTAGTCTAAGGGTTAAGGAGCTGATGGGATGGGGGCTGGAGGGGGCAGATATGAATCTTTGCACGCTACACAGAAGCTAAAACTAAGATTTACTATGTCATCAGCAAACGATCTGATATTGGCTGTTATATAGCATATGGATATTTCCACCTCCACACAGAGAGTGTCAGCTAACTGTTTCAAAGTCCACATCTCAGGCAACTAAACTTCTCATTATTCCTGGGTTGATGTTTTCCTCCTGTGAGAACCCTGATGTGTGCCACATGCATCAGATTTGTCCTAAACTGTTTTACTGCAAACATAGCAATTCTCTACTCTGTAAGCCTGAAAGTTAACTGTTATCTTTCCAGAATTTCTCGAAATTTCATATTGTGCCTCAGTTCCTTTTTTTTTTTTTTTTTTTTAGTATTCATGTCTCAGAACCAAGGCAGAGCTTTTTCATTCTAGAAAAAACTAATTATCCAAACAGGGTGGAGTTGGATTTTCTTCCTTGGATTCTTTCACATCTTATCTTGACATTTAGTTCAGAAATATGTCATAACAGCTAAAATAGGACATTGAGGTGAGAATATGTGAACACTTTCAAAGCTCCTCAGATCTCCAATTACAACTGCATTGTTGACTTGGGTAACTCGGTTAATGTGTGTGCCTCTACTTTCCTTTACTGTAGATTTAAGTTATAAACTTATCTGTATTGTGAAACTGCTGTGTGTGAAGACTTCCAATACCTGATTATAAATTGCTCTCTGAGAGCCTCATAAAAAGGGTGGAACTTACAGCTAGTGCCAGGAATGATTATTATCATTAATAACAATGAGATGTGCTATGCTGTTAAAGCAGTCATTTTTTTCCCCCTTGTTGGATTAAGAAACCTTTCTGTAGTCTTTGTATAATCAGAGGTATGGAAAGCATTTTGGGATCCTTCAGGATGAAAGTGACAAATAAAAAATGTGACATGAATCATCACACTGTTAATCAATCACAGTGTTAAATATTCAGTAACTGAGCATTTATAATTGAGTGGGGAAAAAAAAATTACTTTGTGCTACATTCCAAGCTCGGATTTGCTGCATGTTGTGAACAAGGCAGAACAAGCTGAGCAGGCAAAGCTGGCAGAGGTATTCTAAGAGCTCTGGCTTTCTCTTCATTGATTGCTGTCCCTGACTTAATGTCATCAGGCGCTTGGTGATTTACAACATACTGGTAATAAAACAGAGGTATGTGAGTAGAGAGAGAGTGAGGGTTTTTTTCCTGTTCATCCCTACAGTTCATTCCTTGGTTAAGACAACACCATGGTGACAATCAGCATGCAGCAGAATGTAATGAAAGTGAAGAACCGTGGGCAGATTATGCTGACAGAAAGACGCCTTCTTTCATTGCACTGTAAGTGATAGTCTGTCAAACAAACATGAGCCAATGTTTTTGAGCTCCATCTAACAACACAAACAATCCAGCCCCAAAAGGCGGAAAAGCTCTGATGTTCAACTGAGGGAAAGTTGCAATGGAATTGTAATGAGAGATGATATATTTCTACAGCTCTGCTGAAGACAGGAGACATATCTATTCCATAAAGTTATTCAATAAGCTGAAACTCCCAATGGCCAGTATGCAACATTATTGAACCAAAAGTTCACAGTTGTTGTTCTTGCTTGTTTGTTTGTTTGCTGTAAAAGCTGGAAATTTAATAGGCTTTTTTGAAAACCCCTAAAATCTTCCACAGTGGTAAAATCACTCACAATATATTTTCTACTAGTTTTCTTCACCAAACTGGGACATTTACTAAAGATTCTAGTAACAACATAAGTGTGTAAAAGGTGCATACTTTATTAAAACCTAAAAGGACATGCAGGCAGAAAATTTGTTTTTAATTATAGGAGAGAAATTTTCAGAAAGTGTATAAAAGGGAGACAGAGTATGGTGGTGTGTGTCCAGCTCAGATAGAATTTTGTAAAAGTAAAAGTAAAATAAACTGTGCCGTACAGTCAACAAGTCCTAAAAGAGAGAAAATTAAAAATACTGTAGTGATACACACAGTATCACACATTAGTGATGTGGAAGTGTGAAACCACAGGAAAAGACAGCCTAGTGCCTAGAATTATTGAACCATTTAGATAATCTTAAGACTGAGGTCCTCCTTTAAGATAAATTAGAAAAGAAACTTTTATGGTGTCTTCATTAGTGATCATGCTAGAATCTATGCAGTTTAAGTACCAGTACTTTGGGGAGTTGCCAAATTTTACCCAAACTATTCTTGCATTTTAATCAGGGCTGTTAGAATAGAAATATCAGAAAGCAAGGCTTCTTCAAGTCAGGAAGCTTTGTAATTAACTATTTTGAATTTTTTTCCCCTGCTTTATTTTTTTTTTTTTAATCTATACTAACAAACAGAAAGTATTTATTTCTTGTAATTTAAAAACAAAAGCAACAACCAAAAAAGGTTTTTACCATACTGATTTGTTTTCCAGCTCTGCCTGAAAGTCAAGGCAAAGCAAGGCAAGGCAAGGAAAATGGACCCATTTCCTAAACCCACAGACAAAAAAAAATAAAAGCGGTTTAAAAGGTTTTTCACATACAGGCACAGTCTTACAGTCGTTATGTTTTGAGCTGGGCCTGACTAAGATTCCTGAGATTTGCTACTTAATCTAAAAATGAAAATATTTTGGCATTTAGCAGGAGGATTCATTGTTACAGACTTAAACCAAAAGCAAAACCTTCCAGAAAGAATGATGCTTCAAAGTGATGGAGTATCAATTACATCCCCCAAATTTTATTCAGGAAAAAAATCAACAGGTTCATAAACTCATCTCTTAAAAGATCTTGGAACAAATAGCTGTGGAGTTCAACTTGCATTAAAAGACCTTCTTCACTCATTAAAAATCCATTTCATTTATATTCTTGTGGTGAAGTTTGTACTTCTTTTTTCTTCGGTAAGAATAATGTTTTTATTTGTAGACAGCATAAGATGGATGATGTCCTTAACTATCCAAAGCTTTGCTTTCAACTGCTATTGTTAATGCTATTATATGGATACGTCAGCAGGCTATATTTTGCAAACAGATGCAAGAGAGAACTGCCTGCACACCAGCACAGTTGAATCAGAGCCAGCTTTAAGCTGGAAGCTGCATAGCTATGGCTAGTGTTATACTGATTCCGTGCTATTAAAGCCCTTCTGAAAAACAATGTGTATCTTGATGCAGATACAAAAATCTGGGGCTTTTAAGGTGGTTTGCATTCAGGTTTCTCAGTGAAAACTTCAGGGAGGGACAGGATAAGCTCATGTCTTCTGGAAAAATCCAGTGTAGATAAGCACAAAGTAGCCAGTGTCTTCTTACTTCACAAATTCAAAGGGCTTGAAAAATTAGTACTTTTGTGATATAATTTCCTTAGGTGCCTCTTCTGAAGGCATTCCTTTGAAGGTCGGATTACTGTTGAAAACTTAACTACCAGAGCTAGACAGTACAGCAGTTTTTTGGAGTTTGCTTTTTGTTCATCACACTTTTGAAATTTGCTCATACAGGTTAGTCCACTGCAGATAGACAGTGAAAATCCAAAATCAGGTGGTTCCTCTATTTGGGATTTAGCTTTATTACCTCTACCAAATTACAGATTTTTTTTTTCTCTCAAATTCTGCCAAATGACATGATTTCACAATAATTATTAGAGGCTGGACTCTAAAGTTACATCTATGCTGGTATTTAAAATAGTCAAGGGACCATTCTCTGACACAGCAGACAGCTGGCACAGCATAGCTAGTCCCCATAAAGTTAAATTTCCTCAGCTCTAAACCAGTGTGGCCCCACTTGATTTGTTCACTGGAAGTGGTCCTTGGCCCATGCTAACACCTATGCACTGCCTGGCATCTTTGCAAAAGACCAGACTACAGATTTGACACTGTAGATGACAAGACAGTAACACTCATGTACATGTCCTGGCCCTCTAGCTTACTAGTTAGCAAATACCATTCTTAAAAAGTGTTGGGTTTGGCTAAGTTCAGAATCACTGCATGCAACTCTGCTACAGCAGACCTTGATGTCACCTGCAGAATGTCTACTGAAAAGCTTGTTATCTAGCAAATTCTCCAGCCATTGTCTGCACATTTCATTGTTATTGTCACAATGCTTATGTGATTGCACAGGAAACAGAGATAAACTAAGTAATCAGTGTCTCTACCAAAATAATGACTAGTCATTTGGTCTTCTAAAAGGACTATGTGATACATTCATGGAAATTAACACCAATTATTGTGTTGCCAGTTTTTATAATATTTATATACTATTGTTCTTGTTTTCCAAAAAAAGTTTCTGTTTTGCCCATACCATATCCCCATCTCCCCAAACTATAAGTACATGATCACTAGTGTGCAGCGAAAAATAATCTGACATTGTTTACTGAATGTAAGGTTTCACTTTAATCCTATTTGTTTTTTAAATACTTAATAATTGAAAATGGTTAAGTGATAAAACTGTGTATAAAAATTATGCTTATGAATGTCAAGGAAAACTAAGCCAAACTAATTTATATTACCTTTGCCAAAGCTTGAGGTTCTCAAACTGTTCAGAAATCATCATCACACTTTAAATGGCATTGGGCTTATGGCATTTAGGGGGTTAGAATAATGAAAGTTTTAAAAGATATATGACTAACTATAGGTTTGATTGCGAAGTCATTGTCTAGGTTTTTCTTCCCAAGAGTAGCTGCAGCTTTATCTGTGCATTCCAGATTCCATAGGATTTGATAAAGAATGTATGCAAAACAAAGTATATCAATTGGAGCCCTTATAAATAAAACCCTAAAGCATAACCACACCATACTGCAGCATATTTTCTCATAAAATCTCAATGCCCTTAATAATTTTTTCTCAGAAGTATCATGAGAACAAGCTACAATGGCTATTATATTCCTTACAGGGAATTAGTAGTTGTAAATCCATCCTTATCTAAAACAAGATAACAATTATATTAACACATTCTGTGCCTCATGAATTCTCACATCAAAGAAATGAAAAAAAATGTGGTTTTCAACAAACAATAAAACAACTAAGATACACAAGCAGTAAGAAAAATAGGGAGAGAGGAAATAAACTGAAAGCTTCTGTCTGTGAGTGATCAAAAAAAATGCTATCTTCCATAGTAATATAAAAGTCTGCATTAACCAATACCCTAGTCCAATTACTTTTCACCCCTCATCTACTGTCTGCTTCAAACATTTTTAATCACTGAACATCCTCTTTTTAATGATGCAAGTATAGGAATTAATAGATGAATTTGCATTACCAGGCATCCAGCTAAGGACAGACAGCAAAAAGAAATAGAAAACCCAGCAAAAGGACATTTGGAATTGCATTATTTCACTGTTCGCTCCAGCTGGGATTGAAAGTAAGCTACCCACTGGCAAACAACCATATTTTATACTCACTCTCCCATTTTACTTTTTACTGAAAAAATCTTCCAGCTCGCTTGAACTTGTCATTAGTATGAGTAAAAATATATAATTGGATATTGATTTGGGAAATTACACCACCTCACAAGGCATCTACAATTAGCTAAACACCACATATTTGCAGTAACACTGCATTTTCTAAATACAAAATTTTATTGTTCCCTGCACTAGGAATGCAAAGAGAAGGGCAACATTCATGCTTATATTTTGCCTGTATTTTTCTAAATTTACAAAAATGGAGACTGTTTTTCTCATTTAGATTAATTCTTGCAGTTTTCTACACTGAAATCTTCAATGTAGTTGCAACCCTCAGTCGCGTTATGTCTGCAAGCTAGCCAACAGAAATCTTTTATTCTTATAATGATCTGAAGCTTCCTGCAAAAAGACATGCCTGTGATCAAGTCCCCAGGAACCTGTATGGCCCCTCTTGTTGTGGGGATTAGGCAGGAACTGGAGGGATGTTCAGGCTACAACTCCACAGTGCTGCAATTTCACTCTGCCTGATTACAATCCCCATATATATTCACTCATAAAAGATAAGAAGAACTGAATTTTGGTCAAGAGATTTAAGACACAGAATTTGGGTTATATGCACACATCACATCTTCAACAGAAATATAATAAAAACATTGGCATTTTCTGTTTTCATTACCAGTTGAAAGCAATCTTGGCCACATACAATTATTTTATTGTATAGCCAGTATATTTTTAAAATACATTACTGCATTACTATATATAAAACAGTATTGTATACATGTTATTTTGCAGGCTGACATAACAGACCACCTGCAGATAAAGCAAGTCTGACAAATTGGCAGAACCTGGATATGTAAGGGAAGACTGACATGTAGAATATTCTTAAAATAAGCAAGAATGGGCTAGATTTGAAAATAACCTTGGAAATATAGGGCATATTAACATATCAGACAGACCTCATTCTATCCAAGGTAGCAATTGTATCATAAGGTTTTCATTACAATTTTTTCTGCTCTTTTTGGAGGGGAAGTGGAGAAAGAAGAGACTGATATTTTGTTTAAAGCCACTAAATAGATATAACCAAAGAATGGTAGGAGTAGCATGGAAATCATGATTTGGGGATACGTGAGCCAATGTTTGTAGGCAGAGGCAATAGCATAATTAGGACAGCTGATACAGTATGACAAACATTGAGAACAGGGAAACTGAGCCACAGGTGGAGATGGCTCTTTTGCAGGATTTTAGGGAGTATGACATAAAAATGCCATGAAAACAGTTTCAGATTATGTATTTCCACTATCCAAATATCTTTGACAGGCAAGGAAAAAGGAAATTATTCCAATGATTTGGATATTTGCATATAAATACCTACTGGAGTCAATAGGATTTGACATTTAGCGGACCCAGACTTACTAGGTAAGAATAGAGGAAAGAACAATACTGCCTGACACTCTTATACCCAAATGGTGTTTTAGGATTAATACCTTCTTTAACAGCATGTATGACAGAACAGTAGAATAGCAGCTATACCATGGGGACTGATCTTTCAGAGGCCACTCACAAAACCTTTTTCCCTTTCTTTCCAGTTTTCCCCATGCTTCTGCACTATGAGTCACTAAGTTCAAATCTATGTTCCTCACAGTCTTTGGAGAAACAGTCTCAAACTGTCTGGGAAAATCTTTTGTACACTAACTATTCCTTAGCATATTTACAAAAAGTCACCTTTTGCTGTAAGTAATGTTAAAAGCACTTGTTTCTGTCAAACTCCTCTACAGATCAAGAGACAAGAGTTTCCTAAAAATGTTAATTGCTTATTTTGTTCCACTCGGTAAGTACTGGGTGGAAAAAAGATTATGGTGATGTCCCATAAGGCTGCCCTCCCTGTCATATCTTCAAGAAAGCAGACAGCAGTAGTTATAGTCATTGGTACCAATAACAGTTTTATTAGCTGGTAGGAACCAATTCTTATTAAAAGCATGCTTTATCACATTGCTTCCTTACAGGAGTTAGGGCACTTCCTTGCAGGAAAAAGATTGTAATGAACATGTGATTAATTTCCCTGAAGTTTAGAAACTGTTTTTCTCTGTAGTCTCAACATGAAGGTATTCCAAAAATGTAAGTAGAAACACATGCTACTTGCCATTTAAATGGCAGATCGAAGTTCCTAGAGTGGTTCTCTCTTATATTTGAATAATCTACGCTGCATATCTACCACTATCTTATAATTACACTGAAAGCTAAGTTTCTATTGATTTTTCCAATGTCCTCTGAAACTGGAAGAAATACCTCCACTGACTACAGTGGAGCTTGGCATGGACAGGATATAATTATGTACAGAGGGTTTCTTTCATCTAAATGTTATTATTTAGCAGTTCTGCCAACATGGTAGCAGGTATTTATAATTGTTTTACTTCTTCTTTCCTTTTTTCATACATCATGTCCTCAGCCAACTTTTCATTTTTTCAAAGATTCCAACCAGTTAGACATGTCATTAACCTCAAATATGGAACTTTGTCAGAAATGCTTTCTAAAGGAAAGATAGCTTTGTCATTTCATTAGAAAATTTGCATTAGGGTTCAGAAACAGTTTTATCTGAATCCTCTTTTAATCATCAAGCTTGCACAGTCTCCCATCATAACCTCTGATTTCTGGGTTGAGGATAAAATAATTTCCTTTGCAGGAAATCCTGACACCTGAAGCCCTTGTCATGACATTAATTTAGTTACTGAACTCTTATGATGAATTTATAGGAGAAAAATTTTCTTTTCAAAAAAGTGTGGGGTTTTTTTTTTCTAGAAGAATATTCAGAATACATTTACATATTTCTGATGAAATATATTGCTTTGTACTTTGTTTCTTAAGGGCTTTAAATAACATTTCCTTCTTAATTTCTTTTTTTCATATTTCAGTTCCTCTTGATTGGTGTCTAACTCTCCCAAGGTAGTAAGGTCATTCAAACAATGAAACGTCTGTCTTTCTTTTTGTTTCCAAGGTTCTACCCTTCCCCTAATGGGCCAGTTCTTCCCTAGCAGGATTATTTCTGTGGGGGATATGTTTCCACTCAAAGTGTCTTAGGAATCCTTCAGTGTTAAGTGGGACAATTGGACTTTACCATACAGTTATGTTCTTTATATTTTATTAACTTAGATACTCTATAAAGATACCTTTATACTCACTTTATACCTTTTTCCATGAGATCAGAACTTTCGTGCAAATGGAGAAGTAATACAGATGGAGTGGGGGCTGAATCCAATTAGCAATAAAGCTTTTTGAATGCTGATCCTTGTCCACCCATGCTCCAAGATTGCTATATGCAAACCAGCTTCTCCCTACAGGCTTTGTAGCTGCAGTTATCATGACACTTTGCATAAGGTAATTAGATCTGCTCACATCTGCCTACTAAAGACCATACAAATGCACTTTTAGATGCTAAAGGATAGAGACACCTTCTTCCTGGGAAAGCTTGCTGCTCAGCTCTCTTGTATGCAGCAAGCAATTTGAAGTGCCGTCCTGGAGGAGGGGGGGATATGTGCCTGACCACAGAGACAGGTTCCTGTCAGTGGTGGTGATGGTTATAGAGCTCCTCCCTTGATATGCTGACCCCATTCCAAGTTGAATTCCTCCTACCTTTTCATACTGCACAAAGAAGGCTAGGACACCTCATGTCACAATACAGAACAGTAGTGCAAAGGTGTCCAAGATGCACACAGAACAGAAAGGAGGACTGCTGTACTAGCAAAGTGCTGTGCTCAAGATAATAAGCCTAGCCTTCTATGAAGGCAAACAGGGAGTTTACTTTCAAAATCCATGGATTTATGACTAAAAAGAACTTCTGTGACTACTTTCTAGTTTGAAAAAAAATAATTCTCCCTTCCTACAAGCCCCCCAACAAAACACACTTTATTTTTAAATAGAGATATTCCAAAACTGAAATATTTTCAATTTGGAGTTACTGTTCTAGTGCTTCATGGGAATGGTCGTTCAGATCTCTTGCACTCCCCTTGTGTTGGTATGAGACTTTCCATCTGTACTTTCATATTGTATCATAGCTATTGCCTGCTACTACTGAATATCTCTTCCCCTATCTGATGGCAACAGTAATAGAGATATAACACATACAAATGTTAACAAGAGAATGGTCTTTACTTCCTGATTCCATCCTAGTGTTTAGATTAGTATTACACACAGTGACATTTCAACATCTTACAAGGAATTCTTATGTTGAGGGGGCATTTTCCCCAAAATGTTAAATTTTTAGTATAATTTTTAATACTAAAAATAATAATGTATAGAAAAAAACTCAAAACTTTTCAATTAAATTATTTATGAAAGGTAGGGTTTTTATAGCTCAAATATTAACAAACCATTAAATGTAGAGATGGCTAATCATCACTAAAACAGTGTCTTTAAAAAATGCAATTGCTAACTTTCACATTTGTAATTGTAATTGTTAGCTCAGACACCATAAAAAGCAATATAAATATCCCAGAAAAGACCTCACAAATCATCAACAACAACAAAATGTGGAATAATCAAACAAAAACCTGGAAAAGATCACTATTTTCTTTTTCTTTCTTGGGATTTCCCACAATATATGTCTTTCTTGGAACTGAGAAATGTGTTTTGAGAAAAAAGCAAACACATTCTATGAAATGTAGATGAAGGCCAGTATGTGTGTGTCTGTGTGTACATATGTGTGTGCACTAACTGAAGAACAATAGAAGGTTAGAGATTATCCTAAAACCAGATTAGAACATTTTGTTTGCAGAAATTAAATGAAACTAATAAATATGCAAATCAGACTGTTATTATGTAAATTGCACAGTTTCAATATTCTGTTTGGTGGAGAACTATTCAACACTTTCAGTTAAAAATTACAGTTGTTTAAGTATCATAGATTTTAAGAAGGAATTTCTTGACAGCATATGAAATGTTGGGAAAATATTATTTCTTTATCACATTCCATCCTACAAGTACCTTACCAACACAGTCAATCATGACCTAAATGCTATCACAAGAAATGAGTGGAAAAGCTGAATAAGACAGTTACATTTCCTTTAGCTTCATTCATCATGGAAAATGTCCTATGAAATGAATCTGTGCAAAAAGACAAACTTTGTCACTTTCTTTACAGTAGATCCTCCCTCAGTCAAATCCTTCTCTTCTTTCTTTCTCTCTCTCTCTCTCTCACACAGAAAAAAATACACATGGTCTCTTTTTCACATTTCCACTTGAATGAGAAATAGAAATACTAATAATGGAACAGATGTTTTAACAGGTTCTCTTTATTTTATTGAAATCCAGTTTACCTAATCACAGTGTCTCTTCGAACATTTTCATAACAAAATTAGCAAGTCTTCATAATCCCATTGAGAGTAGTTCATCTAAGTATTGTCATTAAATTTTTCATATGGAAGAATTTATCATTGCCAGCTTGTGCTAGGGTAATGAAGGACAATCTTCGTGTAAAGTAGCAATATCAGCATTATTCACCTTGAGGACTAAGCAGTCACACTTTCGATTTGACAGACCTTCCACATTACGTTGTTACACAGGTGGAGCTGGCCTTTCTGCTTTTCAGTGATGTTCCAGGCAAATCCTATTAGCAAATTTCATGTTGCTAATCACTTTGGGAGATCAACAGATCAATGCCTACTGGCCTTTTGATGACAGTTACTGCATTAATTAGTAACATGAAACAGGAACACAAAAGGAAGGTTGTTGTCTTGTACCCAAAAGCAATGCTTAGAAGAGTCCTTACTGGAAAAGAAATTATACATGCACAAATTTTCAGATTCTACAGGAACAAGCCAAAGACTGCATCACTTCCAAATTTACTTCTTTTAACTCACTCTTATCTAGGAATGATAAGAAATGTTCATCTTTCTCCTTGTTCATGATGGATAGTGTGAACGAAAGTAGTGAAACATCAAGAAGATGTGATAGTCTTAAGATAGGAGATAGAATATTTCTCAGTCCAAAAAGTGCCTCGAGGATCTTTTCTGCAATTTGTATGGTAACTTATCCTGACAGAAAAATTAAAAAAAAAGGAGAAGTGGGGAAAGAAAACACTGCGTATTGTACTCTGCATATTAGAGATCCCTGCAGAATGTCCTGATATGCTGCACACAGCTGATGGGCTCACACTGAAGAAGCTGATGGTGCAGTTGGTGGCATCTGGCAACATATCCTGTTGGAGAAAAAATGAGGAGGGCTGTAGCAACAAAATGCATTCATACTTCTCTTTCTCTAGTCTAATACACACTATTTGGAATCTGCCCGGATTCCGCACCCTGGAATGGTGTGTGGAAATCGCAAATGTTCAGCCCCTAAGGCTACACCTTCTGCTGCCTGCCCTTACAGCAACAGTGGCAAGTGTATGGCTCAGACGGAAAGAACAGATATTCCTAACAACAGGAACCTGTACCATATAGCTGTTCCTATTTTTAATGTAGTTAACATCCAAAATATTACATAGTGTCTATGCTCCTTTGCATACTGCTTAACCTTAAATCAGATGTGCAACAGGAAATTTGGAATGGGCTCCGAATTATTTCATTCACATTTTCTCCTGGAGGACAGGAAAATGAATGCATCCCTCATAGAGGAGGATATGTAAACTATGTCAGTAGATGACTTGGTTTAAAAATGCTCTCAATAGTGGCACTGGAGTGTCTTATGTAGTTTTGTATTGTCCAGACTACTAAAGCTTGATTTTGCAAGGAAAAACAATGACATTTCAGTGAGGATGCTAATTAACAGTGTGAATTTATTGTGTAAAGTCCTACTTATCAAACTGCCTGCAGGGCATTTATTGTAGAAGTTGAGGTCACCAAGGACATTGTGAGCTTTGGATGATGGACAAATGTGGTTATTGAAGGTGGATTTGTATTTGCATAATTAAGCAACAAAGGCAAAAAAAGTAAGCAAAGGGGGTTTGAAATTTTTTATTGAGAAATCAGTCTTTCAATTAACTAGCCTGAATAATACAAGTGTTGATTGGTCACTGCACTCCTCTGAGACATAAAGTAGAGATTTTATTAGCAAATGGGTGAAGATTGCTATCAATAGGTTTAAAAGGAAATCAGACATTGCTTTTCCAGCAGCAATTAACCCTGAGTAATAGGAAGTTTGCCCACATGTTATTCATATAAAGGTTCTGACACTGTTTCTAGAAAGAATAATGAACTTAAGATCTAGATATCTTCTGTTGCCACTAATGCTTTTAACTAGCAGATGAGGTCTAAGGGTCATGTGAGTTTTCAGGGAGAAATGCAGGATGGACCAGAGCAATCAGAGAGGTAAGAGTGTAATCAGTATATGATTGAGATTAATGCGGGAAAGATAATCAGCAGTTTCTGTCTCTCAGGAAAACTGTTGACCTGCACAGCAGGGATTGGATTTTACTCAAGAAGCTGAAAGGCAAACAGCAAAAAGTAATGACTACTTAGAAATGGGGTGGGGGAAGTAATCATAAACAACTTAATCTAAAAGAAGCATAACTCTAGAAGGGCAAAATATGGACCATAAAATATTAGTAAAAAAGAACACCTGAATTTTAATGTAAAATATAAAAATATAGAAATGGCAAGAAAAATGTGTAAATTAGTCTTTCACTTCTGTGTAGAAATGGAAGGCAATGTGACCCAGCAAATGTATGTGATATATAACCAACGAGGAAATGAAGGGAATGTCAGACTTCAACATTATACATTCAGCAAAAAATTCTCATTTAAGTTTAAACCACCTAAAGGAGGGAGGGCTGGTTTCAGTTCTCCACACATACTTCTGCATATCTTCTACTCAGGTCACTAGAAGCAACATCTTCAAAGGTGCCTTAAGACTCTAAACACCCTCTCCCTGCAATGAAATGTAAATCTTTGTTACCTACTTTCATTCTGAAAATGAAGAAGTTTTCCAAGTGTTTTGGGAAACTTTACTTCCATTCTTTCATTTTCTTAGCTTTCCATGTGGTCACACTATCTGACTTCACAGAGGTATTATAAAAAAAAAAAAGTGTATTAATAGAGGTATTCTATTTTAGTGATTACAACCAGTGAAAAATATGGATAGCTGGATGGAACACTTGAGGTGACAAAGAGTAGTTTTCTCTGATTCATTATTGACACATCTCAGACTAAGAAATACATAGAAGTAAACACCTGTGGAAGAGAAATTTTCTTTTCTCATTGCAATGTTTTCTATCATAACTGAAAAAATGAGAACTAAAAACATAATCTGTAGTATAGGAAATCTCTCCTGTATTACAGAAATAAAATTATCTTTAAGAAACAGCTAGAAGAGGACTATGGGCAGAATGACTGCATCTGCATGCAATTTCACAATTCCAAGAATGGTTGGTAAAATCCATTTAGTTCTGAAAACACTTTAAAGAATTAAGTTAAATTTTATCAGGCAGTTAAATTTCTGTGCCTGTGCAAACTCAGATGTGTCTCAGGCTTCCCAGTGTTGGAAGTCCCATCTACCAACACCTTTGGGGATGTAATAGATGGTGGGGCTTTTCATGAGGCTACCACACAACTATGGGTTCTGGTTGCACACAGACTTTGTGTTCTCTTTTAAATTACCATATCCCTTGTTTATTAAAACAATACTTATGCTAGAGTGACCAGCTGAAATTTTGTACCTCCCTATTCTGAAGAGATACGAAAGAGTTTCCAACTCCTTTGCACTCCCTTGAGTATCCCAGTCACTTTTTAGGCTATAGGGCAGACATACATATGTACATACATGTGTGTTCAACGTCCCTACACCGCAAAGGTAATTTGCAGTGGAGGGAGGTTATAAATAAATAAAAAACACTGCAGCAGACTCAAGCTTCACAGACACAGAGAGGAAAAGCTAGTGAGTGTCCCTGCATAGTGTGTTTAGACTACTCTCTGGGTTGTTTATGCATCCTGATCTATGTTCCTAGCCACTTACCCAGATCTTTGCCTATTTATTAGCTGTTGTGAATTTTTTTGCACAATGCAGCAGAAGGAAAATTGTAGTAATTTTAAATAGGATGCCTTACTATAAGCATACTAATTGATTAACTAAGTACAATATTACAACAGCTGTCTATTCCATTTCAAAAGCTCTGGCTTTAAAATTTCATTAAGAAATTATATCTACAAACACCAAGCATTAATTATCACTACTGTGAAACAATTTCATATTGAATTAATATAAACATAAAATTATGAATGCATATCTCCTGTTAGGTGGGATGAGTTCTATTTCTAAGGTCTGCACTGCAGGATACTGAGATTTCCAGGGTAGCTCTGAGAAACAGCATACTCAGAGTTACAATATGAAACAAGAAAGAAGGCACCAAATTGGAAATAATATGCCTGAGTTTTGGCTGCTGTTGTCACTCAAAACATTATTGAATTGCAATGAAACATAAATCCCTTTAAAGCTGCTGTTTCTGCCACCAGATAAGGTAGAAAAGACAACTTTTCAAAAGGACTGCCACTGTGACATATAATCATCAGCTACAGCTCTGCCTAAATGGCTGGAAATATAAGACAATGGAAGGTCAGGAAGAAATGTTAACAGACATTTCAGGTGTTGGACTTTGTAATTTATTAAGCACCTTAAAATCAATATGAGACTTTAAAGGTGCCTGTGACAAGACTACAGGTCATACAAGTAGAGTATGACAAAAATCAACTTAATCTGCCAGAAAAATGTGGACAACATTCATTGGAAGACATTGCAAATGCTAATATACCATAGCTAACCTAGAGATGCAAACCATTTTAACTTCATTAAGATATGTGGCATCCAAAATTATATATAACAGAGGTCATTACCTAGGATAAGAGACTGCAGTGTGAGGATCAAAAGGAAGTGTAAAATAGAAGTGGCTGGCGTTTACCTACCCAAGGAAACGATGGCACATCGATGAGAAATCCATCCTAAGGGTAGAATCTAAGTATTAAAAATACAGAAGATCTACAAAAGCTCTTTGAGATGTGCCAAAGCTTAACCTGTATTAGATGGATGTAGCTTACTCCAGATAAGAGGCAAATGAGTCAAACCAGACTATGAGTGTAGCAGCAAGCCCTGCTGTGAACTGAGTTATGGAAAATTCCAGTGTCAAATACTGCCAAAAGCTAAATGCTGTTACACATTTGGAAAAATACCAGCAAATTCCTAAAATCAAAATTACTTCTTTTTTCCTCTTGAAGTAATGGAGTCTTGGATATGAGAGGATAACATTGATAAAAAAAGAGCCCAGTTTCACCATGAGAACATTGGTCTTTCAGCACAAACACAAATACACTAGATGCTCCCACTCCCTGTCATCAGCCAGTGTTTCCTTTATCAGTGCTTTCAGCTTCAGAGTCACGATTTTCATGATAATGTACAGATGGGAATACTGAGGCAGATATATATAAGGCATGGCTGATCTCCTTGGGTAACAGGCAACACATCACAGAGCCACACAATCATTCTTATCATTTAGGGTGAGAGGCATATGACTGAGAGTTGATAGAATCATAGAAACATATAATAGTTTGGGTTGGAAGGGACCTTTAAAGGTCATCTAGTCCAACCCCTAGATTTAATTGCCTAGAATTCCTCTAAATTCCTTCTAGGAGTAATTCTAAAAAGTGGTTTACCTCATCATTAAGTGAAGGCCTGATAATACATTCATTATCAGAATTGTAACCATGCCTTTCTCTGCACTGACTGTAAGGGGAGTTAACAATTTCAGATGCATGCATCTGAAGCTAGGTGAGGTGAATCCTCTCTACACTGATGTCTACATCAGTGCCTACAATGAATAGTGTTAAGATAACCAGCCTAGCTCTTGAAAACTGTATCATCAGCATTGCAGTAGAGTGTGGAAAGAAGGACGTCATCAAAATGAGAACACAAATGCCTGAATGCTGTCAGCTGCTACTGACACACAGCCAAGAGAAATGGCAGATCCCTGGCAGTAGCTAGGAAGAGTGCCTAAAGAGCTAGAAGAATTTCAGTGAGGGGATGGGAGAAAGAAGGAGGTGCAACTCCCCTTATTACCAAGCACTGTCCTACCACTCTGAGTACAGCAGAAGCAGTACATTAACATAGTTCTGCCCAGACTAATATACCCTGCTTCCTATTGTGAGTCACAGCAGTTTTAACTTGTATGAAAGGGCTACTGTGGCACACAGTGATTTAATCTTTTCACACTGAGCTCTCCCAGTAATAAGCAACCCCAGATCACTGCAGCAAATGTGTTTCAGATGAGGTTATGAGTCATTCTGAGGGAACAAAAGTAGCCCATTTAAGTCTCACTGCTGCTGACTACATGTACTGAGTACATGTTTCAGAGTCCTTCATGTACAAAATTCTCTCACCACCTGCATCCAGCCAGACCTGTTGCTACTATTTTAATAGGATTTCTATAACCAGGTAAAAACACCTCATTATCTGAAGTAGTCTCAAATAATACATAGGCAATGCTCTATGTATTAGGTAATATTCTCCAGGATTTCAAGACACATCCCAGATTTTAAGAGCGACCACCTCATCATTTAAAATAAGGATTTTGAAGTGTTTTGTAAGTATTAATTATTTAAGCCTCACAACACCTTTGTGACCAAATAAATGAGCATTATCAAAGCAATTTCCATTGCTGTCACACAGCTTTAGAGTTGTGGTGAAAAGCTGCTCAGGGGTCCAGGCATTAGAAGCCCCAGCTGAAAAGAATTGCAAGTACATTTGTGTAGAAAGCCAAAAAGTACAGAAATTGACCCAGAAGGCAGTGTATTGTTTTCTATTAACATTCAAACTGAATGGCTTTATACACGTTTCTTCCCTGAAAATGAACAAGCCACATTTGTAGAGAAACGTCCTTTCATCAAAAGGTATTTTTCAATTTAGAGGGAAAGATGGAAATGGAACAAGGAAGCAACTACAGAAAGGAGATCTATACCTCATCTTTTTTGTTTGTAGGGAAGATGATCAGAGATGCAAAGGTGGATACTGGCGTGCATTGAAAATAAGGATCTCAAATTCCCAGATTTTTGTGCCTCTCTCTGCTTCCAGTTAACATGGGGGTAAGTTTTAAAGTAGAGTATATGGTATAGATGGCGTGTATAACTAAATCAACCATCTATGTGTGAGGAAAGGTATACACAAGAGGAAAGATATATACATCAGCAACTAAGAAGAACTTAGTTTGCCTATTTAGCATGCTCCATACTTACACACTCGTGTGCTGTATTTATATCTGTTTTACTTTTTCTTATGATAAAAGGTGTCCTGGTTTCGGCTGGGATGGAGTTAATTTTCTTCCTAGTAGCTGTGTTTTGGATTTAGCATGAGAATAATATGATAACATATTGATGTTTTAGTTGTTGCTAAGCAGTGTTTATACTAAGTCGAGGACTTTTCAGCTTCCCATACTCTGCCAACGAGGAGGTGCACAAGAAGCTGTGAGGGAGTACAGCCAGGACAGCTGACCGAAACTGGCCAAAGGGCTATTCCATACTATAAGACGTCATGCTCAGTATATAAGCTGGGGGGGAGTTGGCCGGGGGGCAGCGATCACTGCTCAGGGACTGGCTTAGCATTGTTTGGCAGGTGGTGAGCAATTGCATCGTGCATCACTTGCTTTGTATATTCTATTATTATATTTTATTTCAATTATTAACTGTTCTTATCTCAACCCAAGAGGTTTTTTTTCACTTTTACTCTTCTGATTTTCTTCCCCATCCTACCAGGGGGGGAGTGAGCAAGCAGCTGTGTGGTGTTCAGTTGCCAGCTGGGATTAAACCCTGACAAAGGATAAAAATAGATTAAAACAAGGGTTATCCCTCCATTAAAAAATCTAGTTAAAAATGTTCAACTACAAGTTTTGCTGTGGTACTCACTGCTGATATAGTCCAAAAAGCTATATTCTCCTTGCAATTAAAGATAGTAAAGAGGACTAGGCTTTACCCCTTCAGAAGTCACAGGGAATACTTCACAGATAAAAGACAAGGTGAGGATATAGTTGGCTTATAAATTACCAGCACAATTACCATCATGCAGTATTATTTTTCCATGGCTTCAGTCCTAATGAGCTAATCAAAGAAGATATCACACATTATCTACTTTCTCAGACAAGTTGTTAAAATATAAAATGTAACAAGACTCTGCAGCTGAATCACAGAATGCAAACTACTGAAGGTATTTTTGCATATGTCATTTCTACATTCTCTTTAACCAAGACAACTGTCTTGTGTCTTGTGAGCTTTCATTTAGAAATACTTCAGCAGCAAGAAGTGACAATTCTAATCCTCAAATTGTAACTTGGTTTGTTTGCTTAGAAGCCATAATTATCAAGAAAAGCAAGTTAAATTTGAGTATAAGAAAGTACAGTATTTGCTCATCAGTTACAATATTCGTTGCTATTCTTCATGAATCAAAAGAATATAGTGGGTTTATTTCACAGGGAAACCGCAGACTTTCATGAGGTGGACTGTCGTGGTTTAACCCCAGCCAGCAACTAAGCACCACACAGCCACTCGCTCACTCCTCCACGGTGGCATGGGGGAGAGAATCTGAACAGTAAAAGTGAGAAAACGTATGGGCTGAGATAAGAACAGTTTAATAGGTAAAGAAAAAGCCACACACAAAAGCAAAGCAAAACAAGGAATTCATTCACTACTTCCCATTGGCAGGCAGGTGTTCAGCCATCTCCAGGAAAGCAGGGCTCCATCACACATAACAGTCACTTGAGAAGACAAACAACATCACTCCAAATATCCCCCCCTTCCTTCTTCCCCAGCTTTATATACTGAGCATGGCATCATATGGTATGGAATAGCCCTTTGGTCAGTTGGGGTCAGCTGTCCCAGCTGTGTCCCCTCCCAACTTCTCATGCACCTAGCAGAGCATGGGGAGCTGAAAAGTCCTTGACTAGTGTAAACACTACTTAGCAACAACTAAAACATCTCTGTATTATCAACACTGTTTTCAGCACAAATCCAAAACAGCCCCATACTAGCTACTATAAAGAAAATTAACTCTATCCCAGCCAAAACCAGAACAGTTATTATCTCTCCTATTCACTTAACTGAAACCTTCTTGGAACCACCAGCCATACAATGAAAAATCTGTACCTGCAACAGAGTGTAATGACAAATTACAATGATTGTACTGTTATTCAGTATCGACAACAAATAATTAAACAGTGAATGAACCTGACAGAAGACTTTAAGATGTTGCCAAACTCTATATGGGTAAACTGAATGTTTACAACACATCTAGTCATTTCATCAGTCTTAATTGTAACTGTGGCTGCGTGAAAAACTCACATGCTCTAAAAGTAATGAAGAATGTGTCAAATGTTTGAACAGAAACAATTAACTTCTGCCCAAATATTTATTGTTTTGCAAATAATCAGAAACTGGGGAAAATGATGACAGTTACAAGAGGAAGTTTATTGTCTGTACACACAAAAGAAATTGCCTTACACAGCAACTTTGAGTAGTAAACTCTTTGAGTATATTTAATATCAAGAGCGAGTATATTTAATATCAAGAGCTTCCTTCCCCCCCCCCCATAAATATTTACAAAATACCTTGAATTTAAAATAGAAAAAGAATTGCTCAATATTGACAAGCTCACATAACATGCTGTTATTACTGACATGTAAACAATATATTCAGTGTTCAAGGTCAGGTTGGATGGGGCTTTGAGCAACCTGATCTAGTGAAAGATGTCCCTGCCCATGGCAGGGAGTTGGACTAGATGATCTTTAAAGATCCCTTTTGACACAAACCACTTTATGATTCTACAATTCCATTGGTTGTACTCTTGATTCCTCTGTATAAAATAGCATTATTCCCTGTGGCTTAAAAAGAAGCAACACAGAGCTGAATAATGTACCTGTTGAATTGAAGACATAATTTAACAAAAAATATGATTCTTCAAAAACTGTGTGAGCAAATCTATATTTATCAGTATTTCTGCATTCTGCTTAGGGAAGACAGAGTAAACATAAATCAAACATGTAAATGACAGACTACAGTTATTAGGTATAACAGTAAACCCAGGAAGGAACACACATACACATACAAAGGTAAAAGTGTCTAAAAACATGCTATGATTTGGTATGGTAGTATGATTATGAAAGGTTTGTATCAGGTTGAATTACTGGGCTTCAATGGCTGTATTATACACCTTCCCTAAATCTATTTTAATACTTAAGACAGGACACCTGAACAGAAGAAAAACATTAAGGATTAGTTCATTGTGTATGCTGAAGAACAAACTGAAATTCATTACAGGGTAGAGAACCAACTGCAAGTTGTCCATGGAAGAAAAAATGTTTCAGGAATGAAGAGGAGCCTCTATTAGAAGACTATTGGAAAACTGAATGTCTGATTTAAAACCCAGTTCAGAAATCCAGGCTGGAGAGCCCGATGAACAGGCAGGATTTTGGACTTCATGAAAACCCGAAGTCTTTACGAAAAGCACTCCCAAAAATATTCTGAACTACTCTTTACAACTGTGAAGAAAACAGTTCCAATATAATTAGAAGATCACCCTCTTTACTGGATGGCTCATGACTTCACAGGTCAGAAAAAGGACTGAGGCAGGCTTCCATTTTAATGTTTAATGTTTAAAGAAAGATGGACATTTTTGAACATTTCTTTTAAAAAGTCTTTAATCTATTAAAATTTCTATCTTGCTAAATAGATTCTAAATGGTACTTTTCTGAATAGAAAAAAATGTCATAATGCAGTGGTCTTGAAAGTTTTAATCAGACAACAGTCTTCAAAGTTTTGAAGACCAAATCAATCAGACAATGGCCTTCAAAGCTTTAATCAGAAAAAACTGCATTCTTGCCCAATGCTTCAAGTTGAAATGAATGAGTATTATGACTGTTAAATTCAGGGCAGCGTCACATGGATCCCAAGATTAGTCTGGCCAATACGAGGTCCATAGAACTTTTTTAACTAGAAACGGTGAAGAAAGGAGCTGGCTAACCCCAATCAAGTGAGGAAGAGGTAGCCCAGGTTGGAAAGTGAAGAGTGCTGGGGGGATGTGGACAAGACAGGCCTTGTAATCAACAAAAGAGCTAAAGGGGGCCCCATCCTGATGTTAGGAAAGCCAAACCCATTTGGAGTTTAATCTGGTGAGCAATGTGAAGGGCAACAAGAAGAGCTTGTACAGGTACATTAACAGCAAAAGGAAAATGAGGGAAAATGTGGGTCCACTGCTGAATGGGGCAGGGGACTTGGTGACAAAGACCATGAAGAAGGCCAAGATACTCAATGCATCCTCCACCTTGGTCTTTACTGGTAAGATTTGCCCTCAGTAATGCCAGGTACCTGAGACCAGTGGGACGAAATTCTGGAGCAAGGAAGATTTCTCCTCAGTAGAGGAGAATCAGATTAGGAAACGTGTTAAAAAAAATGGACATACCAATTCCATGGGACCTGATGGGATGCACCCACAAGTGCTGAGGGAGCTGACCAGTGTCACCGTGAGGACTCTCTCTATTACCTTTGAAAGGTCATGGTGATCAAGGGAGGTTGCTGAGGGCTGGAAGAAAGCAAATGTCACTTCTACCTACAAGAAGACAAGAACAAAGAGCCAGGGAACTACACATTGGTCTACCTAATCTTGAACCCTGGGAAGGTAGTGGAGAAAATCCTCCTGGAAATAATTTCCAAACATGTTAAGGATAAAAGAAGGTGTAACCCTAGAGATCAATACAAGGGCCAGTACTATTTAATATTTTCACTAATGACCTGGATGATGGGACAGAATGCACTCTCAGCAAGTTTGCAGATAATACAAAACTGGGAGGAGTGGTTGATACATCAATTACTTGTGCTGTCATTCAGAGACACCTAGACAGACTACAGAAATAGGTTGACTAGGATCTCAGGAAGTTTTACAAAGGAAATTGCAATATTCTGCACCTGGGAAGGAACAACCTCATGCACATATACAACCTCATGTATATGCTGGGGATTGAAGGCTCAAAAGCAGCTTGGCAGAGAAGGATCTGGGGGTCTTGGTGGACACCAAGTTGAACATGAGCCACCAATGTGCCCTTGCAGCTAAGAAGGCCAACAGCTACCTGGGCTGTATTAGGAAAAGCATAACCAGAAAGTCAAAGGAGGTGATCCTTTGGTGGTAACATACTTTGGTGATCCTTTGGAGGTGACATACTGGGGCAAATCCAGTGAAGGCTGATGATTAAGGGATTGGAGAATCTGACATACAAGGGGAGGCTGAGAGAACTGGGGTTGATCAACCTCAAGCAGAAAAGGTTCAGGAGGATTTGATCAACGTTTATATTCATACATGAAGCAGGCGTATTGGGTTTATGTGGCAAGGTTTTTGTAGCAGGGGGGCTGCAGCGGAGGTTTCTGTGAGAAGATGCCAGAAGCTGCCCCATGTTGGACAGAGCCAGTTGCAGCTGGCTCCAAGACAGACCCCACTGGCCAAAGCTGAGCCCATCAGCGACGTTGGTAGCACTTCTGTGATAACTTATTTAAGAAAAGGTTAAAAAATGCTGTGCAACAGCAGTTGGGAGAGAGTAGTGAGGATACGTGAGAGAAACAACTCTGCAGACACCAAGGTCAGTGAAGAAGGAGAGGGAGGAGGTACTGGAGTACCTCCAGTACCTCCAGGACACACTGTTCCATGTGCTGGAACAGAGATTCCCCTGCAGCCTGTGGAGAAGACATGCAGGTTGTCCCCCTGCAGCCCATGGAGGTCCATGGTGGAGCAGATATCCTCCCTGCAGCCCATGGAGGATCCCGCACTGGAGCAGGTAGATATATCTTGAAGGAAGCTGTGACCCCTTGGAAAGCCCATGCTGGATCAGGCTCCTGGGAGGAACTGTGGTCTGTGGAGAGAAGCCCACGCCAGAGCAGGTTTTCTGGCAGGACCTGTGACTCTGTCGGGGACCCATGCTGGAGCAGTCCATTCCTGAAGGACTGCACCCTGTGGAAAAGACCCATGCTGGAGCAGTTTGTGAAGAACTGCAGCCCATGGGAAGGACTCACACTAGAGAAGTTTGTGAAGGACTGTATCCCATGTAAGGGATCCCACACTGGAACAAGGGAAGAGAGTGAGGAGGAAGAAGTGGCAGAGACAAAGTGTTATGGACTTACCACAATACCTACTTCCCATCCCCGTGTGCCGCTCAGAGGAGGTAGAGAAGTCAGGAGTGAAGATTAGTCCAGGAAGAAGGGAGGGGTGAGGGGAAGCTGTTTTTAGATTTGTTCTTATTTCTCATTATCTTACTCTGATTTGATTGGTAATAAATTAAATTCATTTCCCCAAGTCTGTTTTGCCTGTGACGATAATTGCTGAGTGATCTCCCTGTCCTTATCTCAACCCACAAGTTTTTTGATCTTATTTTCTCCCCCTGTCCTGTTGAGGAGGGGGAATGATAGAGTGGCTTGGTAGGCTCCTGGCAGCCAGCCAAGGTCAACTCACCACAGCAGGCAGTAGGGAAGATGGAGCCAGACTCTTCTCAGTGGTATCCAGCTCAAGAACAAGAGGCAATGGGCACAAACTGAAATACAGGAAATCCTGTTAAAACATAAGAAAAAGCCTATTTATTGTGAGGGTGGCTGAACACTGAAACAGATTGCACAGAGAGGTTGTGGAGTCTCCATCCTTGGAGATATTCAAAACCCAACTGGACACAACTTGAAACAACCTGCTTTAGTTAACCCTGTTTTGTAGAAGGGAATTGGATTAGATGGTCTCTAGAGGTTCCTTCCAGCCTCAACTATTCTGTGATTCTGTGAAATGTTAGGCTTTCTGAGTCGAGTTTAAGTAAGGCTTGTGTTGCATAAGAATCACATCGGCTCCCTGCAGAAAGGCAAATTTCACTCCTCAGTGTTCAGCTATGCACATGAGCCTGCAGGTTGAGAATACCATTTTATGATCTTTAAACACAACTTAGGGGTAGAAAAGTTAGGAAAAATAAGTGACCATTCTTCTGTAACTGAGAATGGTGCATTGTAAATATTTATATAGCAACATACCCATGTATATTTACTTCACTGCAATGCACAAAATGCAGTTAAAATCTTACAGACAAGTGTGTTATGCTGTTAATATTCAGCAGTTCTTATTAAGTTCAAGATCATGTCTTGCCCTGATTTATTTATTTTTAAATAGAGAATATTTTCTTAGCCCTGAGAACATTGCTTGAAAGAACAAAATAATTCTACAGGCAAATATGTTGAAAATTAAACTCTGGCTTTCGTATACAAAGGCAGGAAATACTAATGCCTTAAAATAACCAAAGCATATGGTAATGACTGATGTGAAGAGCAAATTGTAAAATAATAATAAGACTGTAGAATAAATGCCCACAACCAGCAGATATCTCTAGAGTACTCTTAAATGTCTGATCACAATGAATTATGAATATTTCCTGGTTTTGTTCTTTTCCCTGTGGAAAACTGATCACTGACCTGCCTAGCACATGCTGAATGCACTTGCCCAAGGACAATCTAATCACAGAAAATACGGAGGCAGCATGTGTTAAATCCCAACCCTAATCAAGGCTAAAGGGGAAAGGCCACAATTTCTACCATATTTGAAAAATTTAAAGCACTTATCAGCCCTCTGCAGGAGAGGACTCTGATGGCTCTGCATTTGAAAGAGAATAATCCTGTGGTTTTCAGCTCTCCTTGTTTAGGCTGTGATCATTTTTAAATGTGAAAGTAAAAGGCTACAAGCAAACATAAGAGTGCATAATAGAAGCAAATCACATTAAGTAAACTACTCAAGATGTACTCTGGGGTAAAGACTTGTAGCCTATATTCATTTAATGCACAAAATAGCATAACAAATACAGGCATTGCAGTGGTTCACTATGATGAGCTAGTTGTTAAAAGCAGATAGACAGACATCTGAGAAAATGAATGCTAAAGAGATGCTGAGAAGGCTTTTACCACTAGCCATAATGCCTAAGACTTTCCCATGTATGTCCTGTGAAAGACTTCCAGTTTCCTAATTTAAAAAGTAGTTGTAACTACTTCTGATTGCAAACCCTAAGGAATGTAGAAAGGACATCTTTAAAACAGCCTTTTCCTCTTCAGATTCTTACCTGGTGTGGGGTACCAGAAAAGGGTACTAGAAAAGTCACCTGAGGCCACAAAGCTCTTTCAGAATTTATCTAGAACTGGTAATTCAAGTGGAGGGGCAGCTGTCATCTCCAGCATCTGAAGGCTGCTGCCTGCAGTTGTCTGCACAGGTAGAATTTACTTCAAAATCTTCACAGCCTCTCTGCTGTGGTCTGGGCTCCTTCTGCGGCGTTTGAGAGGACAGGTGGATGGTAACTTCTAGCAGTGGCATATAAATGCCATAGCTGGAGGCACATTCCCTCCCACATGTGTGAATCTGCTTTAATATAGGGGCAGTTAATAAGTTTGTTGACTTGGGGAGGGGTTTTTGATATCAAAATGAGTACAGTTGGTCAGGATTATGATGGGCAAAGTCATGTGTGAGCTGCATATATTCATTCCTTTATTAAAAAATCCTGAAGAAAAAACATCACAACTATTTACAAATAAAAAGATTCCTCTTGTCATTAATTTAAACTGTACATGCTATTGTCAGGCTGTTTGGCAAAGGGGCCATGCTGTAAGTGGAACAGAGATGGTAAGGCAGAATAGCAAAATATTTTTCCTTCGCTGAACTCCTGAACATATAAATGCTGTCCTAGCCCACTATACACTTAGGTGTTACCACACATGAAAGGGTGAGGAAGGACTGGAAGCAGGGTTGCATACAGCCACTCCCAAAGCAGATCAGGGTATGATGCATAGACTAGAACATTAAGCATTCCTGAGACATTCAGATAAAACAATTTGGCTCCCTTCTTATGTCTTACTGAAATATACATCTGGTGAATAAATGCAGGTCATTCTCGCGGCGGTGTAGAATCAAATATACCTTGTCTTTTTTCTCGTTGGCATACTCTTGCCAACATTATCAATACTAGCTGTTCAAAACATTCCAATACCATGACTGAAGTCTTCTAAGATGTCAGAGTATTGTAAAAATAACATATGTAGTGTTACTTTAATAGCATTCTGGGTTTAGATCATACAGAGTAAAGTAGGTGAACCTATCTTTTTTTCTAGAATAATACTTTAGCTTTCTCCTTGAAGTTATAGGCTATTCTGAAATAGGAATGGTATCTTTACCAAATAAATTATCACTGCATGGCAACAAATACAGGATTCCTTGAGCCTGAAGGAGAGCAAGCAGGAAGGAGCATACATACAGCTCAGTGACATGGGTATTGAGCTAGCAATAGGGAGACCAGCATTCCAGTCCTGCTCTAAATACTTGTTTTGTTTGTAGTAGGAAGATACGTTACTTCCTTTGGAAAGGGGACCCCTCTCCTGAGTCAGTACCCTGAACATCGTGCTCAAGAAATAAGTACCATTCCATGTCTTTTGAGGAGCTGCCAGCTGTAGCTGTGGGCTGTGCGCTCTGCAGAAGAGTGAAGTGGGAAACGATGAAAAGGCAGTCAGGAGTAGCATAAGGCAAGTGATAAAGCACTCAGTTGTGTCATGGAGGAGGCCATTCTGGGCACGCACAGAGCCAGAGCTGTGTGTTCCCGAGGCACTTACCAGAGACAAGCCTGGTGTCTCTGGGCCTTATATTATTTTGAAGTGAAGGAAGAAAATTTTTAAGCTCAGTCTGTCCCATACGAATCTGAATCTCAGAATAAAACAAGTAAATAATCAGTTCATACTGTAACACCAAGAGCTTCAAACTCCTGTTCACAAAATCCAAAAGACATTTCAGTACTTTGGAGACTCTGAAATAGCCTCAGGATTTTCTTAAAGTGAGAAAATCAAACACAGCATTTAGCAACAGCATTCACAGCATGACAAACAAAGCACTTGTATGAATTAAAAATGGCTTTAGGAGAATCAGAGGCCTTTTTTTTTCTTCATAAGATTGCTTAATCTTCCAATCCCTGTTTAAGAACAGTTTGAATTTTTGTTTTTAATATTTCTCAGAAATCTTAAATATTTTAAGGGACAGAGAAAGTACATTCTGAAAGCAACTGTTATGAAAT
This sequence comes from Ciconia boyciana, assembly GCF_034638445.1. Classification (NCBI taxonomy): domain Eukaryota; kingdom Metazoa; phylum Chordata; class Aves; order Ciconiiformes; family Ciconiidae; genus Ciconia; species Ciconia boyciana. Next base: position 49,229,682 of record NC_132936.1, read on the forward strand.
GGAAGCAAGTTCAAGGAGTCTTTTTTCCCAGTGTTTCTTAGCACTAGATCTGAATACACACATAACCTTCATCCCTCCCTCCCCAGATTATGCCAGTTTTAAGATAAATCATAGATCTTAGCTTCCTAACTGTATTTAAAAGTGTATTTTCATTTACAAAGACTTAATTCTTAAAATAAAAAAATGATTTTTCACTTGGCTTTAAAGACCAATTATTCTGAAAATTTTAATAAAATCTAATAAAAATTGAACAATCTAATGAAGTACTGCAGTAATTTAGAGTGGTGGTTGAAACTATAACCATGGCAACAAAGAATAAGAAAAATGAAAGGTACTTTCCATCTCTGTGTTGTCATGATTACAGAGCTATAATGGAAGATACAATGGTTTATTTAATGAAATGTTTAAAAATGCAGTAATTGTTCAGATCCTACCAATCTTTATTTCAATTTAAATCAAAATATATACACATGTATAGAACAGCTTGGTTAGTATAGTCTAACAAAAACGTGACTAAAAGGCCATGTGACTGTCTTCATCTGTACGTTAAAGGTTATATCTCAGGGAAACAGAAGACTTGTGTAAGCTATATTAGTACATCAGCAAATGGAAATCAGCTGATCATGACAGCATCCAGTCATAAAATTGCAGGAAGAAAACTTTCTAACAATCAGAGCAGGAATGTTCTGGAAGAGGAACAAAAATAGTTCAGGAAAAGTTAAAATCCCAGCTATAGAACTTCTAAAATGGCATAGAACTGATTTATGAAAGGAATTCAGTGTCATGGTGCTTATGGGTACACCTACATTTACAAGTAACCTAGTAGCAATTAGGAGCAGGAGCACATATGTGGATCAATGGAGTTGATGCTGAGTAGTCAACATCCACAATATACGCATTTCATTGAATCATAGAATCATAGAATAATTTGGGTTGGAAGGGACCTTTAAAGGTTATCTAGTCCAACACCCCTGCAATGATCAGGGACATCTTCAACCAGATCAGGTTGCTCAGAGCCCCATCCAGCCTGACCTTGAATGTTTCCAGGGATGGGGCATCTACCACCTCTCTGGGCAAACTGTTCCAGTGTTTCACCACCCTTGTTGTAAACTATTTCTTCCTTATATCTAGTCTAAATCTACCCTCTTCTAGTTTAAAACCATTACCCCTTGTCCTATTGCAACAGCCTCTACTAAAAAGTCTGTCCTCTTCTTTCTTATAAGCCCCCTTTAAGTATTGAAAGGCTGCAATAAGGTCTCCCTGCAGCCTTCTCTTCTGCAGGCTGAATAACCCCAACTCTCTCAGCCTTTCCTCACAGGAGAGGTGTTCCATCCCTCTGATCATTTTTGTGGCCCTCCTCTGGACCCGTTCCAACAGGTCTATGTCTTTCCTGTGCTGAGGGCTCCAGAGCTGGACGCAGTACTCCAGGTGGGGTGTCACCAGAGTGAAGTAGAGGGGAGGAATCACCTCCCTCGACCTGCTGGCCATGCTTCTTTTGATGCAGCCCAGGATATGGTTGGCCTTCTGGGCTGCAAGCGCACATTGTTGGCTGATGTCCAGCTTTTCATCCACCAGTACCCCCAAGTCCTTCTCCGCAGGGCTGCTCTCCATCCCTTCACCCCCCAGCCTGTATTGATACAGGGGGTTGCCCTGACCCAGGTGCAGGACCCTGCACTTGGCCCTGTGGCATCTCATGAGGTTCACACGGGCCCACTTCTCAAGCTTGTCCAGGTCCCTCGGGATGGCATCCTGTCCCTTAGATGTGTCAACCGTACCACTCAGCTTAATGTCATCTGCAAGCTTGCTGAGGGTGCACTCGATCCCACTGTCTATGTCATTGATTAAGATATTAAACAGTATTGGTCCCACTACAGACCCCTGAGGGACACCACTTGTCACTGATCTCCATCTGGACATTCAGCCATTGACCACTACCCTCTGGATGCGACCATCCAACCAGTTCCTCATCCACTGAACAGTCCACCCATCAAATCCGTATTTCTCCAATTTAGAGAGAAGGATGTTGTGGGGGATTATGTCAAAGGCCTTGCAGAAGTCCAGATAGATGACATCCGTAGCTCTCCCCTTGTCCACTGATGTAGTCACTCCATCATAGAAGGCCATTAGGTTGGTCAGGCAAGACTTGGTGAAGCCATGCTGGCTGGGAATCACCTCCTGTTCTCCATGTGCCTTAGTGTAGCTTCTAGGAGGATCTGTTCCGTGATCTCCCCAGGCACAGAGGTGAGGCTGACAGGTCGGTTGTTCCCAGGGTCCTCCTTTCTACCTGTTTTAAAAATGGGTGCATTTCGGTGGGGGTGTTTTTGATTCTCTCTACCCTAGTCCCAAGGACTGAATGTCCATTAGCCATTGCATGAAATGCACTCTTGACATTTATTTTCCAGCCTAATTTCATCTGAAAGTAAACCAATTTATGGTCTCTGATGCCCCTCCATGATGAAAACCAAAGGTGAGAATGGAAACATTTGGGAGAATTGCTTGAAAAATACTCTGTGGTCCAAACTAAAAAGCTAATGTAGGTGCACCCATCTGGTAGCAAAATCAGAATTCACTAAATTTTGAGGGGGAATTTGCATCTAGATGTTTACATTTATTTAAAAAAAAAACCTTCTATAGAACTGAAGATGTTTTAGAATGTGTGTTCACATGTAACAAAGGAGAATATAAGGATCAGTCTATTAACTCATTTGGCAGAAAGCAGTAATGGAAGATATACAAGGTCTTGGGTGCTTCAAAGTTGAAACATATTTTGTGGAAAGTGATGAATATTAGGGTCTTTCACCCCTTAATGTTCCATAATGGCAGTTTTTATTCTTATTCTATTAGAAGTTCAATCTTAAAAATAAACTTACGTAAAAATACAATTTCTATCATTCGAATGTACTTTCATAATATAGATACAGCTATAGATATGAGTTAGAGCTAACAGGGGACTGCAAGAAATCAAATCATGGTGGATTTCCAGATTTTTAAATGCATTTTTCTTTAAAAAAGTAACCTAACTCTTCACAAAATGAATCTCTACGAAAAATACAGTTTTACATCTAAGCATTCTTCTCCATTTTGACTGCACTTTATATTATAATAGATAAAGCAAGAAATACATAAAACAATAGGTAACTTCAAAAGGAACTATTAATGCACTTCATTTATAAAATATAAAAATAGTGTATTTCAACATTTTCAGGACTCCCTTCTTCCCTTTATTCCCCCGGCCTTCAAAGGACATACTGACAAAATCAAAATCAATTTTATGCAGTGTTTTGATCTTGACAGAATTGCACTGTTCTGTGGAAAAGGGCCTGACTCAATTTTTGACTAAACTGTTCTAGTTACAGTGTTGACCTTGCATCATCAGCCACAAATTATGAAATGTTTCTGATGAATCTTTAGAAAAGGTATAACAGATTTAATCTGAAGATTAAAGCAGACTCCTGCTGCCCAGAGACCCATACCAACTGTTTCATAAACATAGTTACTGAATCTCTATAAGCCATTTAAATTAATATAATGATAGAAGGTAAAATATCATTTTAACAAAGCAATTAAATTACTATAATCCTAACAAGGACAAAGCTGATGAAATGCAAAAGTGTCCTATACAGGAAAGTACATGCAAATAGACACTTATAGATAGGTCTGGTTAAAATGCTAGGGGATTTTAGGATTTTATTGGTATCATTAAGGTGGCACAATTTTACACCTATTATTCCCTAAATTTACTTCAGTAAGTGTTCAGAGAACATCTGAACTGCTTGAAATTTGATGTGGGGAAGAAGGAAGAGGAAACAAGGGTTGATAACCCTTCCAGAAAGACAAACAAGCAGAATACTTTGAAAGGAATCCTTTGCAAGTTCATCTCAATTTTAATTTCTGCAGAAAAACAAATCATATCATATGTCATAGACATGTATATGAGCTTCTCTGAAAAGACTCCTAAACCTCAGTAGAGAAGCCATAATTGTTTTACTTTCCTAAACTGGACCAGCATCCAGTATCCCTTTGCAATACATCATGTTGGTTCGATAACCACAGCCTCTGTCCCTGCCTCTGGCTTGTGCCTCACCATGACAGAACTCTGCTGATTCAGACAGAGTTCAGACAGAACTCTGTCTGAACCCAAGACAGGGACATTCGCACATTAATTATGTACTAACGCTTAAAAAAAAAATCTTATTTACATTGATTTTATAATTATTTAATTGTATGCTGTATTATTTGTTTACTTACTATACTTACATTACTTATTACTTACTATAGTTTTACAGTTGATATCAAGTAGAGAATTCACACAGATGGGCCCTGTATCATCAGTCTGATCTCAGTGCCAGGGAAGGTTATGGAGCAGATCAACTTGAGTGCCATCACGCAGCACGTACAGGACAACCAGGTGATCAGACCCAGTCAGAATGGGTTTATGAAAGGCAGGTCCTCCTTGACTAATCTGATCTCCTTCTATGACAAGGTGACCCGCTTAGTGGATGAGGAAAAGGCTGTGGACGTTGTCTGTCTAGACTTTAGTAAAGCCTTTGACACCATTTCCCACAGCATTCTCCTGGAGAAACTGGCTGCTCATGGCTTAGGCGGGCATACTCCTCGCTGGGTAAAAAACTGGCTGGATGGGCAGGCCCATCAAGGCTTCAGCAAGGCTGAGTGTCAGCTCCTGCACTTCAGTCACAATGACCCCATGCAACACTACAGGCTTGGGGAAGAGTGCATGGAAAGCTGCCCAGAAGAAAGGGACCTGGGAGTCTTGGTTGACAGAAGGCTGAATATGAGCCAGCAGTGTGCCCAGGTGGCCAAGAAGACCAACAGCATCCTGGCCTGTATCAGAAATAGTGTGGCCAGCAGGACTAGGGAAGTGATTGTCCCCCTGTAGTTGGCACTGGTGAGGCCGCACCTCGAAGACTGTGTTCAGTTTTGGGCCCCTCACTACAAGAGAGACATTGAGGTGCTGGAGCGTGTCCAGAGAAGGGCAACAAAGATAGTGAAGGGTCTAGAGCATAAATCTTATGAGGAATGGCTGAGGGAACTGGAGAAAAGGAGGCTCAGGGAGGAATTTATCGCTCTCTAAAACTACCTGAAAGGTTGTAATGAGGTGGATGTCGGTCTCTTCTTTGAAGTAACAAGTGATAGGACAAAAGGAAATGGCCTTCAAGTTGCGCCAGGGGAGGTTTAGATTGGATATTAGGAAAAATTTCTTCACCAAAAGGGTTGTCAAGCACTGGAACAGGCTGCCCAGGGAAGTGGTTGAGTCACCGTCCCTGGAAGTATTTAAAAGCTGTGTAGATGAGGTGCTTAGGGACATGGTTTAGTGCTGGACTTGGCAGTGCTAGGTGTATGGTTGGACTTGATGATCTTAAAGGTCTTTTCCAACCTAAACGATTCTATGATTCTATGATCATGTACTAGAAAAAGCATGTAAACCCAATACACCTATGTAAAGTGATTTTATAATTTGGTAGTAGCTAAGTGCTGCCATTAACATTAAATGAAGGCCCGCAACTGACCTCCTTTGTTCCCCTCTGGATCTCTAAAACATATTGACTCCTGTTCAAAAGCCACATGTAGGGGGACTGAAAGGCGAAAAGTAATTCTATGCATGAAGCTCAACTTTGTAATTCAGCTGGTGCAGAGGACTGATGTGGTTGATGTGCTCTTTCAGGTAGGCTGTTCTGCTTTTCACAGCACTTAAAGGCAACAGGGCAACCAGATCTGTGTCCACAAGAACATGAACATTGTAAAGCCTGCCTGTTTTTTTCTGGTTTACAGCAAAAAAGCTCTGTTTATTCCATTAAATTTTCTCTGGCAGAAGCCAGTAATCTGGCATAGCCACTGCCTCTCAGTTTCTTGACAGAAATAGAGAAGAGGTTAACACAGAAGAGTATGGCTCCATACCACTTTATCCCTCTCTAGTGTTTTCTCTTCACCACATAACAGAAATCTGCCTATGGAGTAATGCATCTATACCATATAAAGGCTTGTGGAACAGCTTATGTTTTCCCCTGTGGTATTTCCATGTATAGGTGCCTGCTTGATTCACTACTGTAGTGCTCAATACTATAAAAAATGTATGCTGTTATTGTCTAGGTGGAACATTTCAAATAGTTTTAATTTTCTCACTTTTCAGTTAGCAAACGTATGGAGTTACAGGCTACGATGTGGATACATTAGAGGTAGATCCAATGTTGCACCACTGTTTTGGAAACAGTTCTTTCCAGAAATAGACCCAAACACACTTTGAACTTCAGAAACGTCCCTTTTGTGTTGCTCAATCTTATTTTTCCATCTCTTACTTTAAAACTTAAAAGGGTGGGGATACTGTGGGCATACCACTAGACTTGCCTATGCTAGCACCAGTCCCATGAGATGAGCCTTCCAAAAATTCTGTCTTTAGTGCCCTTTGAATTTATTAAGGGCTAAGAGCACTCATCTTTCTGCCTCTGTCTGAGATGTTAGCAAATGCATTGGCAATGATCACAGCTAATCAGCAATGTTCACTTTCATAGGTGTGCATATCAGGCACTGCACACCTATTTCATATTCTGAGCTGTACAGATGGAAAATGTATGGGCTTTGTCTTGCTGATTTTGTACTCTGTTGTTCTCCTAGCCTGCAGTTTTATTTTAACTGCTGCATAATTTATTAATACCACTTTTCTCTAATCCTCCTTCAGCACACGCAGCAGGGTAGCCTTCATTCAAGCAAAAGTCACAGTAGTCCAGGATTTCTGTTAAACTCTGCACCCACACAAAAATAAGATTTAAAAACTCAAGGTAGAATTAGATTTAGACACAGGGGTTTGGGGCTCATTATTCAATATTATTGAGGCAGAAGTATGATTTTAAACCAAAATGAACTCTGCGAATCTAATAATTACCTTACTTCTGGTATAACTGTGGAAAGCTATTACAGACCAGCCTATTACACTTCTTTGTTACGCCACTCTACACTTACTGAAAGTCATGTACTTTTTTGTGATGAGCAAAACTCTTAAGCAGATGCATTGAAAAAGAACAGATGTGTTCACAGAAGAAATTTTCCATGCTCCATTTTCCACTACGTATGTTTGTTTGTTTATGGAAGTAGGAGGCATAATTCAAGCAGCGGATGGTAAAGGACCTGACTATCCATACAAATCATATCTGTTTAAACATTGACTGGAAAGGACAATTCATTTTAAGGGATTTTCTTGGGTCTGTTTCTGTGCCTAGAATTTCTATAACCTTCTTCAAAAATTAATAGGTTTTACACCCTCCAGTCACCTTTATGGGGTGAAACTTGCAGTTGGTCTTAGAAAGCTCACTCCTGTACATCTGCTACTACCAAAGGGTAAGACACAACCTTCCCTGTGGGTGCTGCCAAGGAAAAGCTTTCATATAGAGAGATGAACCTAAGTCAACCTATCCTACTATTAATTAAGGCTTTTTTTACCCTAAAAATGAATTCTTGAAATAAAACTTTTTTTTAAATATGCACAATAAGTCAGTAACTAAACTCTAAAGCTTTTGAATTAAACTTCTGAACATTAGTTTTTTTCAAAACTGTTTCACCAGAGCCTGTTATTTTTTCACAGGAAAAGAAAAGATATATTGTTTGGTTTTTTTTCAGTGGTTCTGTCTTTTGTAGAAAAAGCGTGTTGCAAGAATATCTTAGCATGAGATTTAGCATGAGATTAGCATGAGAATAATTAGCATGAGATTATTAGCATGAATAATTAGCATGAGGATTTAGCATGAGAATAATGTGATAACACACTGATGTTTTAGTTGTTGCTAAGCAGTGTTTATACTAAGTCAAGGACTTTTCAGCTTCCCATACTCTGCCAACGAGGAGATGCACAAAAAGCTGAGAGGGAGTACAGCCAGGACAGCTGACTGAAACTGGCCAAAGGGCTATTCCATACCATATGACGTCATGCTCAGTATATGAACTGGGGGGAGTTGGCCGGGGAGCAGCGATCGCTGCTTGGGGACTGGCTTGGCACTGGTCAGCGGGTGGTGAGCGGTTGTATCACTTGGTTTTCCTGAGTTGTGTTCCTCTCTCTCTTTTTTATTGTTTTCCTTTTCATTACAATTTTTATTATTATTATATTTTATTTTATTTCAATTATTAAACTGTTCTTATCTCAACCCATAAGTGTTCTCACTTTTACCCTTCCGATTGTCTCCCGCCTCCCACTGGGGGGGAGTGAGCGAGCAGCTATGTGGTGCTTAGTTGCCAGCTGGGGTTAAACCATGACAGTCAGAAACTCCAAAGCAAGCTTTCCACTCTTACATTTATTGAGAAATTCTATCATCTTCTGCATTCATTTTAGAATACCACTAGTTAAAAAGATTAAGTTTAGTTTAATATCCCTTATGGTCTCCTGCAGTCACATAGTAATTCATTACCTTCTGGAATGTTTTGTGATTGATGCTATAAGGCACAATAGGCCGGATTAATCAAAGAGATAACAAGTAGATTTTCACCTCTTGAATATTAATGAATAACTGGAACTCCTATTCATTGACATTCAAAAACAGATAAAGAACCAGCAGGAAATCTGTAGTAAAGGACAACTGGCACCCAATTTCTGCCTTTAAATTAAAACTGGCAAAAAACATTTCTTGATAACAGCAGAGTTAAATATTTATGAAGTGCAGTTTGTTTAATAACAATCTATATCAACAATATATTAAAACAGCAATTATCAATATAATTACGGACTTGTTTTCATATTTAATAACTGGAAACATCATTTATACAACAGTGGCCAGTTTGCAACTGATAAGCACTGCCTCAGTACAATGCTTCCTACAACTTCTGTGTAGGGAGAGAAGCCAGCACAGCTTTATCTCTTTTTCAAGCAACAGCCTAGAAGGTACTCAAAAGGCTTCTCAGCTTGGGTAAATCAGGAAACAGATAAGTAAAATATACACAATTAAATATGATATCCAAATTCCTAATTTGGGCATGCACATTTTGAAACCACAAGATCACACGTATCTTTAGGAACATCCTTCCACTCTTGCTATTACTGATGTCAGCCTGGCCTCTCCTTAGCCCTGTAAATGTTTGCGTTTCTGCTACCAGGTATGTACAAAATGTCCCAAGCTCTCAGTTCTCACATTATTTCCCTTGTCTGCTTAACTCTGTTCAAAGTCTTTCTCAGCATGCTCAACAAACTGCTGCAAGAAAGGTCTGTTCTGGCTGGATTGGGCACCTGCATCCCACCGGTCAGAAAACAATCTGGCTGCATCTATACTTGTAAACGATTTCCAGGGAACATACCTGAGCACTGCGAGTCATTTGTCAAGACTTGCATTTTTAAGAATGATCTTTAGACAAAATTTTCCCAAAGTCAGCACAGCCCAGGCTGTAATCCTGAAACAGGTGAAAACTACCCTCAGAGACAGAGAACAGTCATGAGCACATACAATTTCTTAGTATGAATACAGTCATTTGAGCCAGGAACTTGCATCTTTTTCTCCTTAATTCCAGGAAAAATCCTTAAACACCTGGATATTACAAATGCCAGGCAGAGTGCATCTGAAGTTCTCTTTTGACTTTCTTTTAACCTGATTACTGTTTAATTATGTAGCTAGTATAGAAACTCATTGGGAGAAAAATGCAATGTAAGAATCCACAAATCTGATGGTTTGGGCACGTGGAAAAAAATGGGATTACATCTTCCCTGCTCAGCCAGGCGGATTAGGGTTTTGCAAATATCCTTTTGGAGTGTAAACCATGCTATCATTAGGTTGTTCATCATTCCTGTCCTAGGTATTTCATACTGGGATATTTTGACTATGTCTATACAGAGGAGTATAAACAAAAGTTAGCTCATGCTCAGTGTGCCAGGCTCACCAGGTATGAACCCAGCTCACAGAGCATTCATATCTGTTTGCATCCAATACTGCACATCAACTATTGAGGTTGTCGCTATCTGTGAACCCCTGTTCTCAGGTAATGACTGCTGTTACGAACCGTGTAAGAATAAGTGTACCTGACACTGCAAAGCAGTTTCTATAACACAACAGGGAGTCCACAAGTTAGGCTTTGCAACAATGACTGCAATTAAGCAAGTTCTCCACATTTGTTTTAAGTACATCTATCAGTGATTTGACTTTCAAAGATGCTGACTATACACAAATTCCAATGTAAGTAGATTAAAAGTGAAAAGAGAAGCAAGAGTTTGTCAGCCCTCCTGTAAAACAGCAACTGTATTTCATACAGTTGAAATACATAGTTGCTGATGTGAAACATTAAACACCTTGCACCCAAAATTTTAGTCACAGAAAGGAATGGTCTATGAAAAATAAACACACATAAGTGAAAAACAGATATTTGTACATGGTGACAATCAGCTACATGAAAGTTACAAAAATATTTGTGAAATATTTTGCAAGCATGGTTATGATATATGGCTATGAAAATTAAATTAACCATTTAAAAAATCGTGTTTTGACTTAATCAATTTACACGTTAGACATTCTTAGTGTCCAATCTAACAAGCAAACTGTAACACCAGAAAAAGTAGGTTTTATGATAACCAAATATTTTCAGGAATAAAAAGTCATGTCAGAGCAGAAATGCATCAATCTCTTCAAAATGAGCAGTTATTTTCAGTTCATTTTCTGGTTTTGCTTAAGAATCTCATTTTAGCCTGCATTAGGAAAAGTGCTTCAAAAAAAACTGTGATAAAAACGTGTGCCCTTCACCAATCACTTCATATGCTCTTTTTTGAAATTTATTACGATAAAGTTAGAAAAAATGTGGGAGAACATAGCTTAAAATACATGTTTTTTAGGCTGGGATTGTCTGGAACCTCTTGGAATAAACTGTATTTGGCTTGTATTTTCATCTAACTGGCACCTTCAATGACAAAATGCAAGAAGTGTGCTCTGAAATTTGCATTATTGCAAGGTATTCTGAAAGGATTAAAAACTCAGCAGGATTAGGATCTGAGAAAACAAAGCCCTGTTAGTGTGGGGAGGCATCAGTGAATTACTAAATGCTATTTGGGGTTAAAAATACAAGTAAATGTGATAGGTGAAGAGAACGTGTTGATGACCAAGACGTAATGAAAAAAAAATTTCCAACTTTTGCAGTCCAATAAAGGTTTTTCAGAGATAACCATGTGGTAAATATTTTTAAATATTTAAATATTTTTAAAATGAGATTTTTAAAAATTTAAGTATCCATTCTATGCCAATTTTCCAAAGCTCACATATAATATGAGAATTTTCTTTCACTCTCCAATGAGTTCTGACTTGCCTAAGGCATCATTTCCCATTTTATTTACACGTCTACTGTTAGTAGGTTTAATATTTTAAAGAAATTCTACATGAAGAAAATTGAAAAGAAACCTTTCACTTTAGCCTGAATCAAAATACTTAATTTCAAACTGAAAGCACTGACTACTATATCTATCACTTTACTTTGTTTTTGTGGAATTTTTGTGGGAGTTTATGTTTCATAGAAATGCTAACACCATTTCCCACTGACTATATAGTGCCCCAGAATTTTAAGCATAATAAATTGACAATGCACCATGGGAAATACAGTTTAGTCTGCAGTATGAGACATTAAGGACTCAGAATTAAAAATCCCATGAGGCACATCAACAGCTCTGGCAAACACAGACAGTTTCCAAGCATATAGGCCTTAAAACATTTTTGTTCCATGCAGCATTACTCTGTTTTGACTTTTGCCTTAACTCTGGTAAAAACATACATGGAAGTACCATAATTCAATACCACACACAAGTCTGCTTTGTTTGAGTGACTCCAACACTTAGTTTTCCTTTCTTCTGTACACTGATATGACCAATATGACCATAATCTGGAGCTGATATGCATTATCTGTTTCTCCTTTATTCAGTTTCATTTTTCTGCACATTTTCTTTCCCTATTCATACAAAACCTACACCTATTTATATATTGTTCCCCTTTTTCTTTCCTCTGTCTTTCCAAAATTCCCATTTCGGTGCCTTTGGTTTTTTTTCTCCTTGGCATATCCACGTCTCTTATAACTTATCCCATACCTCTTTCTCTGCTATTGTCACTCCCTACAGTTTTGTTGTTCTTTACTAGCTCCAAGTCCTGGCATCATTTTTGCACTAGGTTGAAGTTAAAAAGCTGATTGATTGACATACAGAATTTGAGATAAAAGTACTAGAATATGCCAGTATATTTCCAGATGAGACATTAACAACAATGAGCAGGTGAGCATCCGGAAGTCAAGTACAGCTGATTTTTTCTAAGAAGAGGTGGCTTGATTCTTTGAACAGCATTTCAATAATTTGCAGAATCAATTATTAATCTGTACAACGTGCTCTTGTATCCTTCAGATTTAACAAGTGTTGATTTTACAAACAATTAGAACACTATGAAGAGTATATGGAACTGAATTATTGGAGCTCATATATTTTGGAAATTGAATGTGATTATCATAAGAATGCTAATGGCTCTTAGTTACTTCACAGTAAAGAAAGATACCTTCCGTAGAATTCAACGTAAAACTTCTTAAGTTCCTAATAGCTATGTTACAGATCTTTTATAGTTGTTTAAAAATTGACCCTTTGTTTAGATCTAAAAGATGCTTATCATCAAGACCATTTCTCTTTAAGAAATCTGAAACATTGTACAGTGTAACACTACAAAATAAAATAAATGTCAGGCACTTAAAGCATCCAAATAGTAAAATCCTGACAGTACTCTCACTAAATGGCAACTTCTCAAGGATAATAAGCTTCTTGTCATATTTCTTGATGAAAGAGTATGAAAAATGTGCTGTTCAATAAATGAATATCTCAAGTCCTTTCACTTTTTTAATTTTAAAAAGTGCTGGTGGCAGAATCCATAAATCTACAGGAACATTTGAGGCAGCAACCATACACAGTGGTCCAAAAATCAGTCTTGAAGTAAATGGACATGTCTCTATTGGCATACAGGGAACATATTTATTCTTATAAATGCAGAATTTTATCTTACGTCTTCATTACACCAAAGGCTACCCTTAAGGAATGACATATTAATTTTTCACCTGTCATAAATATTTACTGATTTCCTGGAAGTCACAGTGACAAGATATGATTCCATAAATCATTATTTCCAATGGGTCCATTTTCAGTTGCACCACTGACAAACTAACAAAAGCAATTAGTATGAGAAGAACTAAGACAGTGGAAGAGACTGAAATAGGCTTTTACAGTAAACATATTTACTTAAATCCAATCTAGAATCTGAGCATTCTTAAAGTTTATTAACTCTAAAAAGCATTCAGATATTGTCTTGGTTTCTGATCCTTCCCATGCATTCCCAGGATAACACGCAGCAAGCAACCTGTTATGACTAATGACTTAATTACATTCTATAACTGAAATTCTTGATTTCAAAAGAGAAACTACAGACTTCAGGAGTAGGAGGGCTCAAGTTTTTTCAAGGCTGATGACCCAGAAATTCTAGAATAAAAATATCTTAGAGAAGAAAAATCATGTGGAGAAGAGCTCCATAGCAGAGCAAATAAAAAACCTCTTAAAGAAAGAGATGAGATACATACAGGGGACTGACAAGAAAATAAAACAGAATCCAAACTGGTCATCAAAGAAATTCCTACATTCCTTTTGTTCAAGAAGTGTAGAAATAAACTGAGACTGTGCAAAATAAGACTGAGGCAGAAAGAACAATGGAAACCAAAGCAAATGGCAAGAGTTTGTTCTCTTACATTGAGAAAGGGAGTGCAAAGAAAGAAGAAAAATGGAGGGACAGGAGGGAAAAAACCTAGATATGGCTCAATTTATTTTTTTTTTCTTTCTCCTCACACCTATTGTGTTTCAACTTGGAGCAGTCACCAAAATGTCAATTTTTTTTCCAGGAAGATTCAATTTTTCTTAACTGAAGGATAAGATTTTTCAGTTGCTGCTGATTCATGTGATGACTAATGATCAGTTTAAAGGCCCCATTCAGAAGTAAGTGGGATGTTGTAAAGATGCAGTGAAATACATCAGCATGAGGTACAAACATACTTAAGCGTTCATTTGGCAAAATCAAAACTCAAAAGTTCGTACAGGCAGGTCTTCAAAATACCATAAAGTTTAATTGGAGTGCCCAGAAAACATGACTCTTCAATGAGCAATTTTACTGGTGGTGGTTGATCAAAGACAAGAAAGAAACTAAGCTCAAGAAACAGTGACCATGGGCAAAGGAATGAGGAAGATATGTTCTCAATAAAGGAACTTTTATGCTGTTATATGGCCACTTGCTCTTCCAAGTGACGAATACGAAAGGAGGAGGTTTGAGGTTACACATCATATGGGTGTATTTTGGAAACATCCATGTTCACAAGTGGAAAGGGAAGAGGTTGGAGCAACAGTTCATTTCTCTCTGAAGAGGAAAGAAGAAGGGACAAGTAATATTTTTTTGCTTGCTCATTGGGAAGGCAAGTTTCTCTGACATCCTTAGTGCTAGACTATTTTCATTATGGCTTACTGAGAATTAAGTTCTATTTTTGGTGCAAGAAGAAATTCAGATAAAAATAATCTTTTCCTCAGGAAAAGAATTTGTATTAAAGAAATTTTCACTCTTTTTTCTTTACCAAATTTAAAGGTGCACATGTAGAAATGCTATCTACTACATGTAATTGCATTATTCTTTTGCAGAAATGACCTTAAAATAAAATACTGCTGATGATCAAGGGTTCTGCTTACTTACATTATTCTATTTGTATTACATTTCTTACTTACATTATTCTTACTAAAATTATTCTATTTCTGGTGCTGAACCACCATGGACTTCCCCCTGGCTTCAGTAACGTTGCTGATAGGAGCAGCTATCTCTGCAGTGGGCTTAGGTCACTCTGTGGCTATGAGAAACTCCTGACCTGATTAAGGGCATAGTTAATGTTGCTTGAATAAAAGCAACACAAAACTCAAATCAGACTACGGTGAATCAGCTTGAAAGACTGAAAAAACAGAAGTTGCAGAATGCTTAATTGCCCCTAAATATGGCCCAAGTGTATGTCTTAGTACCAGAAAAATAAGCATTTATATGCTCTTTTTAGCACAGAACATTTTGGGGTATACTGTCTAAAGTAATTTAACTAACAAGGGCCGATACCTGTCAACATACAAGTGTAACCTTTGGGTCAGAAATGCCGCCTCAAGCCTTTTATCACATGCTGAGGGGACACAGTGCATGAAGTGGTGGGGAAACATCTGAGGGGGGAAGGAAGGTGTTCCACATCATTTCATAGGACAGAAGTGCAAGTGACCAATAAACACGGGAGTCGATGTCTCTGCATCTCTTCCTGAAAACCACCTCTGTGTATATGCTGCAGGTAACTGGAATGTGATGCAATGACTCTACTATTTTACTGTAAAATTTATGGGTCAATAGATTTGTTCTGACTAGTTTATAGTTAGAGGAATACACAAAGAGGGAATAACCGCCATCACTTGGGCGATGCTGTGAAGGCTCCCTCTTTCAGTAAAACACAGTAGACGAGGCCTCTGTGTGTGTGTGTAGGAGCGGGGTAGTTTTGCCTGTTTTGGGTTCAGAGATTTCAGCTCTGCATGAAATGGTTCCCACAGAACTTGCCCACAAGTTGCTGCTATTTAAGGAGAGGCCCTTGGCATGCAACTTGTAACAGCAGATCTTGCAACTGAACTTTAATTTTTGGTAGAATATCCAAAATTATTTTTAAGCGAGATCAGGCAGGCTACAGTTAAAGCAATTGCATTCCTGGCAGTGCCCGTCTGCAGTCAGCACGACTGCTGTGCCGGTGTCTCTGCCAGCTGGTAATGGTGCTCCAGAATTCACGCTCACAGCCTGACTCAGACGTGCTTCCTGCTTCAACAGGATAACCACTCAGAAATGAACTGCACGTCTCTCTCTCTCTCTCTCTCTCCTTTTTTTCCTCTTTCTCTCATTTATCTCTATTTTAAGAGCCAATAATGAGATGAATCAAGTGGTGATGCCCTTTCATTTTTCCTCATTAGGGTTGCTGGCTATTTCAGCCTTACCCCTGCTGAAGAATTACTTCAGGGATGCAGCCATGTTGCAATTCCTCTTCATAAAACTGGAGGAAGTAAAAGTATGTAAAAATCACATTGTCCCTGTTGTGTCAGCAGTCTGGAGGAAGAATTTAATGGTTATAAATGGGCTGTCTCTTATAAAAATATCTCATATGTGCAAAGATAAATATAACTTTATAACATTGTATATGCTTTGCTTTTGTTCATCTCTTAGAATGCTCCCTAAAACTTTAGGGTTTGTTCAGACTTTCTGCAACTGATGAAAACTTAATTGTTTTCTCAATTTTAAAATGTGAAGAGGGGTTATACTTATTCAGCACAAGGAAGAATGAGAAACCCAAATGTATCTCTATACTTTTTTCACATTTGAATTCCATTTCTGTCTCTAGCACTTTTTTTCCCCACAGACAGCACAAGAACAGACATCTGACTCACTCTTAGCTCTTCTACGGTCCTGCTGACACTACAGTTAGACACAAGTATTGAAGGTGGAGTATTTTCCTGTTACAAAGATAGTGTTTCATCAAATTGGATATTTTGGAAATAATGTCTGTTCGGAGAACATTATTCTACATGCCAGTTGAAAAATAACATTTCAGTTTTTCAAAACAAGGTTTTCAAATTCAAACCAGTGGTTTCATTCAGTGTTTCTTATATTATTTTGAGTGGTCTGCAGTAAAAATTTAAAAAATATTATAAGTTAAAATATGCTATTAGAAACAAATGGCATCAGAACATATAAATTTTTTACAGTTGTTCAGTTTTGATGTTCTGGACTTTCCTATGGAAATTCCAGCCCACATTCATTAATAAAAATAATTTTAAAATAGCAGAACAAAGGATTTTCTGAGAAAACTTAAAACTTCAGTACATACTTGTCACACTCAGAAGGAGCACAGTCATGTATCACACTCCACTGAGAAAAAATACATCTGATTTTTAATATGAGCTTTAAACCACAGCATCTTATCATGCTGCCAACACGAAAAGAAAATTTATGTTTTATATTCTTGCTCATACAAAATTATTTTGGTGTTGCTGTTCTAACACAATGAGAAAGGAATAATTTCTGCAACTCTATTAATTCTCAAGTCTTTAAATAGAAGTACAAAATGAAGAAAAATATAATAGAATCTAACATCTACCATAATTAACCTAGTTGAATAACATTGCATTTATTTGTGTTTAAAGTGTCTTTGTGTCTTCTTCTGTGTTTCTTGCACAGAAGGGGCGGGGAGGAAGAGATAAAATTAAAAACAATAAAAGGTCCTTCTTCCCTTCGAATAGGTACCATGATCTTATTCACTGTACGAGTTGTAAAAGCAACTAAGGTGCAGAGCTGGCAGCGAGAACTGCTTTGGGTTGTCTTCCCTTGCAATGCCAATTGGGCAGTGGAGTTGTGGTCTCAGGCCACCTTGAGGAGGAGAGATTTTCTTATCATAAGACTCCCCATCTCCTTTGTTCCTCAATAACTATTATCTGTGATAATAAGCAGAGGCAACCATTCACAGCTTAATAGGTCATGGTACAAGTCTTTATTATTCTACGCAGAGAACAGACTTTTCTGTTCATTAGTGTTGCTTTGGGAGAAGACAACAAGACTCTTGCTGTCATTACCAGGGAAGAGCTGCGCAACACTGCAGTTCTGCACCCAAATGGATGCCAGAGCTGCACGAAGCCTATGCCACTAAAGCCCACCATGTTCACCTAAACATGAGTCAGTGACGCTGTCTAGAAGTGAACGCAGGGAAAAAAAAATCCACTTTCTTGAGAAACAGTGTTGTGGCTACACACCCTGGCATTTTTGGAAGTTACTGCTGACCCTGTCCTCACCCTCCACAATGCCTAATGAAAGTCCCTCAAAGGCACTTTATTTTAAAATAATGTGTTTGTGAAATACTGTTCATTTTTATTACTTCAGGTTTCATAAAGACTATCCTACCTTCCAGTATCTAACAGAAGCAAGAGAGATTAGAAAAGCAGTTCCATTGCAGAGGAAGAAAAATAAATCCAACCATTATTGCTTTTCATTAATCTATACCATTATTATAAATTATAGGACTGTTAAATACAGTGTGTCACTATTATCTGTTATTTCACACCAAACATTATTTGCATATTTTGATTTCTCATTTATAACCACCTATGCTCATTCTTTACTTTTATTTGAAGTGTAATTCATTTAAACATCTATAACATGGATAAGAATCTAGTTTGAAATATAGGCATACTTAAGCTTTATAAATTGGGACTAAAGCAGTAAAAAGAAACATCCAGCATTTTCTTCTTTTCTGCAGATGGACCCCAAAAACATGCAAAGAATTCACATACCTTAGAGCAATAAGCATAATTATTTTTTTTAAACTAAACTATTGCAAATGGCATTGCAAGGCAAGCAACGTTGACAGCCATTTCACAAATGGTTGGCTTTTTTAGTTTTTTTTTTTTTTATGGTGCTAAATCTAGGCAGCAATATTAGTCACTAGCATTGGTCACAATCACAAAGAAACATAGACCCACAATTTCCTAAGTCTAAATTAAGATAACTAAATGCAAACTCTGTCTCTTCAGAGCTAAAATGCAGCAGCTGTTAAACCCAGGATGTATAAAGATTCCTCAGGCATCTGTGTTTCCATCAGTAAAAAACAAAAAACCCAAACAAAAAAAACCCACTTAAACTTCAATAGTTACAATCAATGACAACTACATGAGTCCTGACAATGCTGGACTCTTCATTCTCTAAATCATAGTTAAATATGTGAAGCATTTCTTTCCTTATCTTGCCTGCAAAACCATTTTCAGCTCACACACTTCAAAATGAGGGCTGCACAAAACACATAGTAGAGGTGGGTAACACTCTTATACCTTATATCCAGGTGGTTGTCCCATAGTGTGTTATAGGTGATCAGACTTACTCACTTCTGCTAGACTTGAGCAGAAGATATAACCCTGATGCCTGGTGTGTTTTTCTGGGAAAGTTCTCAAGTCTAGTTTTCTAGCCAACTTTAAGAAAAGAGTGCCTAAATCCTTACATTCTCAGCTCTCTTTGGGATTGTCGGTTCCACATCTGTCCTCTCCTACGTAGATCCTGTTTGCAGGAGAGTAACTCTCAAGCTAAAGTGATTTCAATCCTCCTGTCATCAATTGAGATTAACTTCATTTCAGTTAACATAGGAGTCCATAGCAAGTTTTTTAGGTCTCTTACTACTTCGTAGTAACTCTACTTATAGTAAATAGGAAGAAATAGATACCAACCGAGGATACTTCACCTCATTCAAAGACAGAATCAAAAACAGATGAGACAAATTACTTTGCTAAGGCACCTATTCTCTTCATTTATAAAGGAAAGCTGGCTGACTATCTTAGATCAAGATTATTCAATTTTAGGTGACTTAAAACAGGTGAAAAAAGGACTCATTGATGGTTTGATTTCGGACTTCTCCTGCGCATTGCAATGCTTCATTATAAAGTGGTACCTGGCAGCACTGACAAAAGCATGTATCATCAAAGCAAGTACAAGCTGTACATCAAAATGCCAGGCTGCACCAATCCTGGCGACTATATGTCTGCTTCAGCTGCGTTTAACATACACTGTTTCTGAACGTTCTTGCAGAAACCTATCTGTGGGTGAAAACCTTCACACATGTTCCCACAGTTGCCTTTCCCTGTTAACAACACCTGTTGTCACCTTCATAGTAGCAAGAAAATTGCACAGCAAAATGCACATGGAGGATATTTCACAGACATTTAAAATTCTCATTTAGATGTTCAGCTATGTCTGTGCTGTTAAACCTCCTTTCTGAAAGGCTTGCAAGGCACTGGAGTAGGTTTGCAACTGTAAATAAATAAATAACTTCACCTTTCAATGCAGAATTTAGGCCCACCATCTAGAAAGTTTAGCCACTGGTGTTTTACTGTATCCTGTCAGAAAACATAGGACAGAGGAGTATTCAGCCACAGGCAATAAAAACTTCTGAAAGGGTTTTTATGTATGATAAAAAGATACCTCTCATCCAGTTTAAATTCATTACAATTTAATATTGGAAAAAATGTTTTGAGTGCAGTGCTTGCCAGGATGAGCAATCCATTAAAAGAACTGGCTTTGCAAAATAAAATTCCATTTTAAAGGCTGCAGGTTGCTGATGGAAGTCAAAAGTAAAAGAGCTTGACTCAAATGTTCAGATGATTATAGAATGTTTATTTAATTTCTTGACCAGGTGCTGTGCTTATGTTTTCACTAGTTGGCTTTCTTCAGGCAAAGCACCTGCTTAGGAAATGAAATAAATACAGAACGTCAGTAGCATAGGAGAGGCAAGCCTTTACTTCATTGGACTTTAACCAACATGAAGAGAAAATACTTAAAATTTAAAGGGTTCTTAGTACTTTGCACATGTTTTTTGACACCACAGTAAAGTCCCTCCACGCCAATTTAGGGAATCATGTATTCAGGTTTCTTCTGGACAGGTGGTGACAAATTTAGGGTCAAGTCCCAGAAGTAGTGAACACACTGCTGATGGGTCAAGGTAGGAAACAACCATTCCCTGAAAAAGAAGGCCCAGGTTTCTGAGGCCAGATCATGCTAAACATTTCTCCTCCCACGCAGCACAACCAGCTTGCCTGATGTAGTGAAAATGAAGAGAGAGGACATCCCAGTAAACCCATAATTGATTTTGCTTAGGAAAATGTTGACATGTAGAGTTCCCCTCCTTCATCTCCACCGAGGATATGCTGTGTACCGCTGTGGAAAGTCTATCCCAAGGATTAGCTTGAGTAAACTCTACTCCACACTGAGCCAAAGTTTCTGCCTATCTGCCCCTTCTAAATCTGTTCAGAGCCGAGGTGACGGCCTGGACCATACTGCATTACAGGGGCACTTGAGGTGCTCCAAAACATTCTCCAGGCCTACCATCAGTTAACTTGGGAGAAAGCACACCAACACAGTAAAACTCTCCTCTCCTTCTAAATAACAAATGGTCTCTAGGCTGCTTCATTCCTTGGTATAAACATAACCTATATAATGTGAAGGTATGTCCATAGCCATCAAAAGTAGTGCAATTTAGGGTGCCCAAATTCTCATAAAGCACCGTGTGAAACTTTTGCAATATTTTCTAAAGATCAAAAGAAAGTAGGCACTGCAACAGGCACAAATGGCAGGGTTTGGTTTGGGGGGGACTTCTGGGGTGCCCTGTGTGGGAGATGTCTATGACCCATGTGTTCCGGGCACAGCTGGTTCCAGCCAGAGATGACACCGATGCAAACTGCCCACCACACCTCAAAACTGCTGCAGGCAGGGAGCCTGTGACACCTCTGCTCAGGAAGTGATGAGCCACTGCAAGAGGAGCTTGTGGCTTAGGCTGAGCATGAGGAAGGGAAGGAAATATGTTTCCATAAATGTTTGCTTTCTTCTTTGTGGTTTTTGTGTGTTGTTTTTTCTCTCTCAATACCCAAATCAGTAATCAAAATTTTGTGTTAATTTGCAACAGATTAAATTAAGAAAAGTTCCCCAAAGTCAAGACTGTTTTTTCCTCAGAGCCACTCAGAATGGAATTACCTTCATCTATGGGGGTAATGGAGGCAACTACTTGATCTCACACAGGAGTCAGCCAGCCTCCCTTCATAGTCAGTTGTGGTGCTTCTTAAGAGGACAGGAAGTTGAACATCTTAAAAGTGGTTATTTCTCTGTTAACTGTATTAGGGAATCTAGATCAAATGCAGATATCTGCTTTGCTAAAGTCAGAAGTCAGCTGAGATCATTTCACCACTTAAGGGAAATCCCTTTTCAGGCATAAACAATTTCTTTGTTTCATTTTGTCACTACTGATAGTGGGTTTGTTGATTTTTTTCAGTCTTAAGTTACATCCAGAAACACATAAGATTTTTTAAAAGTTGCGTGTTATAGTTCACAATGTCAAAGCTGAATATACAATTTTATCAATTTAAACAGTTTGTAAAACAAGAAAAAAATTATGATACAGTATCCCACACAAAGTGTACCTGAAAATATTTCAGATGAAAAATTATCACAGTGTTTATGCAGTCAAAGAGCTAGAGCTGTAAATTACCCATTAATCTAGGTGGTCGTAAACATGACATGAGAATTAAAGCCATTTTGTAATGTCCCCATTCTGTCTGGTTTTGACACAGTTAAATTAAAAGCATGCAGTGAACAGCTGGTATAAACACCAACTATTCTTCTTACTAAACAATATGAAGCAGGGAAGCAACTTTTCAGATTGTTTTCAAAACCATAATTGTTCAGCTCATGTTGACAAATTAAGAAGCAAACAGAACCTAATGACATTCAAATAACGTTTCCAAGATGCAAATGTCAAACACTTACTTATGAAGTATACTTCAGGTAGCAACTGCATCTGTCAATTCACACACATTTTGACTAGATTGTAATGGGCGGACATTCAGCAGCCTTCTGCACCATTTTTCCCCATTAGATGAATGATTCAGAAATACATTAATTTTCTTATGTCATTTAGTGTACCATGATTCAGTCTTTGACACTCAGTGTTCAGTATAAGCGCTATTAAAAGTAAATTGCATTAATTGTTTAATTATCAGTGGCCCTTGAAATGACAAGAATTAAGCATTTTACCAAGATTCTGGAAAGGCAGGGCCCATTTATTTAAATTCATTTTTATATATTTAACATAAACAAGATCAGAATTTAAGTGGAGTCTCTGGGTATTGACTTAACATAACTATTAATACTAATTTAACAAAATCCTCAAGCATACATAAAGTACAATTACTAGGATTTGAATTTAATAAAGTATGCCAAGAGTTTTACCATTGCCATTGTCAGGACAAGAGATGGAAACGTAAACCAAGGTAGATGGGTGGATTATATGCGTATTATTTCCAGATCACAGCAGCTTTTCAAAGTTTTTTTGTGAATCACCATGCACCTTTATGATTAAACTTTTCAAGTAACAATTAAAAAAGTGACACAGATCTGTAGACCAACTTATAAACCACTTGTCATGATCTTGTTAACAGTAAGCAGACCTACTACTTTAGCCTATGTAGCATGCCCTCAAATGCCAAGTGGAGTTCATTTCTCATTCGCAGCAGTAAGAATACTGAAACTGTGTAAAAAGATCCAAGGTAATCTCTTTATATAGTAATTATAAATGCTTGAAACAACAGACTGTAACAATTCTCTTTGGAATTCAATTTTCATACCTAAATGTACATAATGTTTAAGCCAAAGCATATAATTCTGTTTGAATTCCATAGTTACAGTACCTGTACTGTGTACTTGAGCACTGAGGTGCAGGCAAACTAGAAATAAAGGTATATGATTAAAAGAGCCATTAATGTTTATAGTTTATGTTATATTCAGAAAAGTAAGCAGCCAAACCACTTCACTCTTGCCAATAAATGCTATGAGCACCAAACATTCCGTATATGAGGACAGCAGCAATCCACGCATTTAGCAACATTCATAAGTTAATGTTATTAAACCAATAAAGATGTTAAAAGTATTTATCTTATTGATTGAGCTGGGAATAAGCAACTTGCATATGCATTTTGTGTTCCTAAATCTACCTGAAAACCATGACTGCAACAGAAATGAAGGGCACAATACTCAAGATATGTACACACAGTATGAATATTTACTTGTAATTTCTCCGGGAACAGGGTAATAATCACAGCTTTTAAATCTTGTGCAGTATACTGTATTAATAAAGTATTCACAGAGTTCTCTGAAATGATACCATTAGGAAGTAAAGCACAAGGGAAAAGGTGGTCTTGATGTTTAAGTCAAAAAGATTAAAAAATGCAGATAAAGAGATATTGGCCTTCTGAGTATGCATTGGTGGGTTCTGGATATTACCACCTTCTTAACACATCACTACAGGGAAATGGTAACAATGGTTTTGCAGTTGACAGTAGAAAAAGCTAAGAATTTAGATGGCTAATACTAGATGAGGTGAACCCAGCGTCAGATAAATACACAAATGTAAGACAGGAAACAACTGTCTAGGCTGTAACTTGGATCACTTAGGGTTACAGTACATGACAATCTGATCATTAGCAAACAATATATTATGGTTGCAACATCATCTATGAGACTTGACAGTAGTCTTCAACACATGTAATTGTTGAGCTAGAAAACTGGAGAAGTTTACACAGTATTTAAAGGAAAGACGTAAAACAGCTGGAGAGACACCAGCATGTAGCAACAAGAATGATCTTGAAAATTTTGCCTGTTAGGAATAGCTGAAAGAGAGCTGTTAAATTTAGAGAAGGAAAAACTGAAAGAAGATGTGATTATAATAGATAGCTAGATAGAAGATAGATAGATAGATAGATAGATAGATAGATAGATAGATAGATAGATAGATAATGAACCTAAGCTGCAGCAAGGAAGATTCACTTTAGATGCTAGGAAAAAGTTTGTAAGAGTTAGGATAGTAAAATACTAGAATGCATAGCCCAGAGAGCTTGTAAAGTCATTAGAAAGATTTCACAAACAGTTAAATAGACAACTGTAAGGTATGATATAGCTGATCTTGCCCGAAGTAGATAACCTCCTGAAGCCCTATTCATCCCAGTTTCTATGTTTTTTAATAGTACCACATGCAAGTTTAACACAAGTTCCACAGCTGGGTTCTTGGCAACATTTTTCTTTCAGGGAAAACAGTGAACAAAAAGGGTAATATTCCTAAACTGTAGATCACCTGATTTCTGTCTGACCTTCTAGCTGTCCCTGTCCCAGTAAATAAAATGAGTTAGGCACCTAATTTGCAGGCTCTGAGGACAAATGGCATGTGTGACCAGCAAGTATTTGTACAGCTAAATTCTCTGACTTACCCAAACAAGGTCTCTGTACACACAAAGGCCTCTGGCCCTCAAGACCCCCTAACCGTGTGCTTCTGGAGAAAGCTCTAGCTAGTACTGGTCAGTGCTGTGTCAGGGACATGCCAACAATGAGTACATAGAACAAAAGGACAGTGCTCAAGCCACAGCATGGCCCTGGTTTGCATATTTGAAAAGCTCTAAGTCCGTATAGCTTAAAACTTGAAATTTGGCAAATGTTCCAAATTTGCCCTCCTATCAGGAGGAAATCTCAAATGCTATAGTTAGTATAGCAAGTGCTATACCACAAGTATAGCTTCCTCTCAAGTGCAGAACCACAAAAAGTCCCCATAAGCTACATAATACAGCTTTGACCATATTACATTGCATGTTATAATGAGAAATAGACTAATCTTCAGCACTTTAAAAGACTGGAGAAAGGCAAGAAGATTGTTTAAAGCTACATTTTCTCCCCACTCCCCCATCAGCCAGTCTTTCCTGGCTGAAGTTGCAGCTTGCAGGGGCTGAACTGACACGTAGAGTTTCTGCTTTTCATTATTCTATTTGTGCGTCATGCACAAATAGAATGGTGTTACAATAATAAAGGTGTTACAATAATAAAGGATGCAATGGTTTCTGAAGTTTGTTTCAATTTATTCAAAGGATCCTGTCCCAATTTTTCTGAAGCTCATACAAACCTTAAAAAAAAAAATTCAAAACAGGCCATGTTTTTTTTTTATACCTCAAAGCTACAGCCCTGCAGAGTGAATGCCATAGACACTGTTTCGTCAGACATTCAAATTATTCAGTTAGATGTTCACTGCTACATTCATTTTTGTCTTTTAAAAACTCCAAGGTTTCAGTGACTCAATAATTTTGATAATTTGAAAGTAATTTTCTTTACTGTGTAAAGAAAGAACCAAAATTCCGGCAAGGTTAGTAATAAAGAACAACATTAATGTAAAAATTGTACGTTTAAAGTGTATATAAATCTGTTTAAAGAAGATGAAAATTAAAACCCATCTGTTACTGTAGAAGTGCAAACCAACTGCATTTTCTTGAAGTTAAAGCAAAATTTTAAGGATTATATACTTGTTTTCTGTCAACATTCTCTCTTCTGTTTTCATCAGTGAAAGTTTTTCATTATTGTTTGTCACTGAAAGGCCACTTCCAACAGCTAATAAGAAGCTAAGCTATATTGAACTCCATTACTATTTTGGAAAAAGTTTATGACTGAGAAACACTGAAAAGATCTGTTAATATGACAACTAGAGTTATCAAAGAGTAGGTTCAGTTTATCAGTCACAGTACTATTCTCATAATCATAGCTTAGGAGACTTAATTCCATTATATATTTTTAAATTGAAGTGTCATTCATTAGTGGCTGAAACAGCATGCTGACCTGATTAAAAAAAATTAATAGAAAAATGTAATTATTCCAGTTCTGCTTAAGTAAAATCCTTTCATTTCCAAACAATGTTGCGCTGTTGGTCTCCAGATTTTTTCATTTTTGCTAAGGAATATATTTTCAATTAAAGACTGCTAAAGCCATTGATTTACCCTTTGTGATGAAACTAGGCCAGCAGACACAACTGCAACAGAAGGTTTTTTATTTTTTTTAATAAATAGATCTGAGGTAAGACAGTAAGTTCCTGGCATCATCAGACTAGCAATTGTAATTTGCTTCCCTGAACAGGCATATATTCCCTAGAAAAATGGTATCAACAAAAAAGCTGTAAAATGTTTTGCTACAAGCTTCAAAAGCAATTTGGGATTAGTTTTTGCTTGAAAATAAAAATAAGGCAAATGTTGCAGACAGAGATTAATGGAATTACAGTTGTTATGCAAACTCTCTATTTCGTGGGCTAAACTGGACCCAGATTCTCAAAGATGTTTGGAGATCTCCCATTGATTCACCAGGAGGAGGGGCCTGCCATCACTGGAAAAAAAGATAGTCTGTTATTAAAATAAGGATCTATTTGTGCATGGAGTTCCTTAAGACCCAGCAACTTCCTGTGGAGTCTTATTCTACAAAAAGCAGCTGACAATGTTTGATTACCTGGCTATGTTAGAGCAGGTATCAAGGTACATGGTTACAGCAGGACCTCAGACCACTCTTATCAGGAGGACATTTTTGGCATTTACAAGCTCCAGACTCTTTCAAACTAACTGAATTCACCTGGCAGCATAGTTTGGTTAAAAGTAAACTGCTTTCAGGCAGCTGCTAACTGTATTGGTGTCATCAGTCTGCCTCTGACAAAACAGATAATAAAATACTTTGCTCCATAGTCATAGAAATAAATTAACTGCTCGAATTTGCACTATTCAAGAAGTTAAAAAATAAGAAAAACATATTGTATTAAATCTGTGAATACAAAGATAAGCAGATTAATACAAACTCTTCAATTGATTAAAGGCTTGATAAACTGTAAAATGAAAGATTTTACATGAAAGACTTTACAAAAAAAATAAAATGTTGACTTTCCTGGTGTTTTTGGAACTTAAAGTATAACAGTTCTTCTATATTGGAACAGCCTTCCAATACAGGACTTCTGCATCTGGTGAGTTATAAACAAATTGAGAGATATACAAGTATCCACAGAAAAATTTTGAGTTTATGGGTGTGAAGTAGTAAGGTGATGAGCATTCCAAACAGTGAACATCATACATTCCTTTCTATTTGGCAACTGCTTAGCAAAATGTAAGCAAAAAATTCAGCAAAGGAAGGTCAGCAGGAAACTTGGAAACTCAGCACTTTGTAGACACAAACCTTAGGGCCTTTTGCCATTAACCTGTTTCTGGGACTACAGTAAAATGTTTGTTTCGGTTCTCAACAGGGAGCTTTAAACAGAAATAAATAGAAGCATAAAAGTTCTTTAAATCAATTTAATGTTATAATTGGGATTTGAATGTCGGAAGATAAATGCTTAATAATTCAGAGAAAAAGAATCAGTGAAAGAATGAGCGTATAGCAAATCATGGTATGTGTAAATAGGAAACAATTTATCGGTTCAAGGAGAGAAGTGAATTAGTGTTCCAATTATTATGTTTGCAGAATTCCTTGGTGAATAGTTCTTCTCATTGTTAGACAACCCAAAATAATTCAGTTTTGCAGAGTAAGTTTTCCAAGTAACTTGGGGGGATTTAACCATAAGACTCAATAAGTCTGATGGAAGCCTTATAACTGATCTCTCTTCACCAATATGGTAAAGGTATGTACCTCTGAGATAGATTTTAAAGGTGTTTAGACCTTCTCTTCAGAGTGATTAGACTCCAGTCCTCCAAGGGAGGACAACCTACCCTCAGCAAACATTTGCACATGATAGTGAATGATGATTTATTAGCTTCAGTCAAAGGGAAAGTCCACTTTACCTTATCACAGAATCACAGAATCGTATAGGTTGGAAAAGACCTTTAAGATCATCGAGTCCAACCGTAAACCTAACACTACCAAGACCACCACTATACCATGTCCCTAAGCACCTCATCCAAACGTCTTTTAAATACCTCCAGGGATGGTGACTCAACCACTTCCCTGGGCAGCCTGTTCCAATGCTTGATAATCCTTTCAGTGAAGTAAAATTTCCTAATATCCAGTCTAAACCTCCCCTGGTGCAACTAGAGGCCATTTCCTCTCATCCTATCACTTGTTCCCTGGGAGAAGAGACCGACCCCCACCTTTCTACAACCTCCTTTCAGGCAGTTGTAGAGAGCGATAAGGTCTCCCTCAGCCTCCTTTTCTCCAGGCTAAACAACCCCAGTTCCCTCAGCCGCTCCTCATAAGACTTGTGCTCTAGACCCTTCACCAGCTTCGTTGCCTTTCTCCCTTCTCCCTTCGTTGCCCTTCTCTTCCCTTATTTGGATAATAAACATCTCTTTTTGTATTGTACTTCCAGCTTTACCAAAAATGTTAAAAAGTGAGTGATCTTTTTTATAAACATTTCTTGTGTTACTTAGGTAAAGAACTTTAGAAGATTGGAACTTCCAAAAGAGTCTTCAGCATGTCAGCAGTGATAACAAAACTGTTATGAGAAGTGTTTTTAATGCAAAAAACATTAGAATATTTCTCCCATAGACACATAACTCCCAGATTGATTTATTCTTCAGTATAAAACCACTTTATCTATAAAATGCTTTGTTCCCCTTTAAAACATTAAGACCTTTACCATCAGGAAAGATTATATCTGCCATGCTAAAAAAAAACACAGAAGGAGTCAAATTTGTTTTAGAGAAAACAAAAGCACACCAGAGCTCCTCAAGCTTAGAAGAAATAGGATTATATGTTTCCAATACATTTTCAAGATTTAAAGCACGGAGATATAAGCAAGCAACTTCATAAAGTCCTCATTCTTCAGCAGCATATGCAGCCTTGAAAATAAGAGGAATGTCATCACTTTTTATTGTTGCACATTAAGGTCATCCTTCTTATCCTCTTCCATTAAAGTGACTCTAAGCTTGTCTCCCAGGTCATATCAATTGTTCAGATAAGAAAGAGAGAGGGTGGCAACATACATCCTAGGACAGTTCAGGGAAAAAAAAAAAACAAAAAAAAACCCCACCACCCAAAGCCTAAATAATGCAATGGTAAAGCCAACAAGCAAAACACAAATATTCATATCACTGGCTGTCCTATTTTTCACATGACTTTGCTTGTATCTGCACTGAATATTTGTGCTTGCAAAAGCAAGCCTCATAGCAAGCTGCACTTCAGGCTCCGTATGTCCATCCTGAATGCATCCCTCAAGTAACAGGCCTTGCTGGCTTTTTTCACTTTTTTCCAAGTGGGCCTATGTTGTCCTCCCTCCGAGGGGCAACTGGAAATCTGCTTGCTCCCTGAGAACATGTCCAAAACCAGCCCTTTCCAAACAGACTTGTCAAAAATTATATATCACACAGAGCTAAAGGAAGCTTCAACAGAGGCCCAACATGCACATCTCCCTTCCTTACACCTTCCTCTTTGACAATTTTTGGCAGTTACGTCCAGCTCAGTTGAACCTGATTTTGCTGGAAGAGACAGGCTGTGCTGTGTTGTTTTCTATAAGTAGATCTCTCCCTCTGATGGAGAGCTCATAATCCATTCAACCCTAACCATTCCTGCATAGCTAGCATTTTTTAGCATAGATATACTGGCAGAAGCTAGTATAGCTTAAAAAAAATATATTTTTATAGCTAGCTTGGTCTAGCTTTGGAAGTATGTATCTTGATAGAGCACTGAGACCACACAAGGATTATATACCCATGTGAGCATCGAGTTTTTTTCTTCCCATAAAACCCTTGACAGTTCTTTGACACCACCATTTTGGTCCATTCATCCCTTCTCCCTTCATTCTCTCTATCTTGCACAAATACACAAACACGTAGATCTTGGTTTGAGTTAACTCAATGCACTAAGAAAATAAAATGGTAAATTGAGGAGAGAGCACATGACACCTGTAACTAAACAGAACACATATAACTTGCCCATTCTCCTCAGTAATGGATGTTTACACAACCCAAGCATGACAGCTTTACCAACAATATAAAATGTTCAGACTGTAAGCTAATGTTTTATCTTCTGATGTAATATGTTTGAATTATAAAATTGCTGTGACAACTAAATCAGCAATGATTTTCAGAGGGACTAAGATTCATGTTTATAACCAGCAGTATTACAGGGGACTCCTGACTGAATGGAATAAGGTGATAGCATGTGTCTTGTATCCATCAAACCATTTATCTTTCACTGTATTTCTGCTTTTCTAACTACAAAGCAATGGACTAAGCAAGAGGCATAATTATTCCTATCATAGGGAAAAGCAGAAAAGATGAGGGGTAGAGCAGGCACAAATCAATACTCCCACAGGCAAACAATTGCTGTGGAGGTGCACATTCTATTAATGACGAGTGAATATTGATTTAGTTAATAGCAGTGTTGCAGTAAACTTTCATAAGCATCAGTGACCCCGGTTTGTGAACTCTTCCATGAAGGCAGATCCCATTATCTGTATGGATTCCTGTTCATTTATAGAGGGCTTCTTCCATGAAAAGTAGTTTAAAGGACTAAGGATGACTAACAGCAGAGCAGTTTTGAATAGTTATAATGTAAACTTTTATCAGGCCATTAAGTTTTACTTATTCCCACAGTTCCTAGGAATCTACAAATCTCAACCCACTCAAAGTCCAGTCCTGAACTTGCAAAGATATACAGGTAAACAGCCTGACATTTCAGATATTTCCCTGAAAATTCTTTGGAAGCTGGTTGCTTTTTCTGTTTGCATGCTCATAGTTCATAACTTTGGGTGAAACTTCACTGTTTCAAGACAGACTGTATTCTATTTCACACATCATTTGGATTCATGAAAAAAAAAAATTAGACTAGAAATACTGAGGTTTTTAGTTTTGTTTGAGGTTGTTTTTCCCCTAGAATTAAACTGAGGAGAAAAGTCCCTTTAAACATTTCTGCAAGTATACTGAGAAAGAAAAGAAAGACGGCAGTATTAATGTCTTTACAAATACTGGTAAAATACAGTTGTTGCTTTATTGTTAAAATATAGCTAATATTGCCCATGAAGTCTTTTAAATAAAACCTGCTGTATGCAATTTTCTTAAATATAGACTTCAACACTATAGTCCAACTGTACTTTCAGGAAGGCCTGTTACACCTCTAATTTTTAACAATTAGAAAAAAAGAAAAAAAAAATCTTTTCATTCCTGTTGACTTTAGCTAATATAAAGTTTTTACAGTATAAATGCATAAGCATATTTAGTGTTCTGGATCTTTTTAAAATCTTGCTGTAGTATCAGTCCCACCATTTCTTTCCAAGTGTTCACTTCTAATCAGAAAAGGGTATGCCTTTGCTTCTATTCAAGCAGGCCAGGTGGACTGAAGATTCAGTTTGCCCTAGCTGTCTGTCAACAAAGTGTCTACCAACACACTAATGTTGCTCTTACTTGGCTTACATGGAATTATTTTAGCTTTTATCCAGTAAAAAGGATTGGATTCAGCATTAAGCTAGAGATATAGGTGCCTGCAGGTGAGATAGGTGTCTAAGCTTTCATTATTGTCAAAGGCAATCTAGTCAATATAATCAATGATGAGTGATTCAGCGAACCAGCCACTTGGGCAGAACTGCATGACTTAAATATAAGCAATGGCATGGCATCATATCTGAGATGCTTTAGGGTATGTAAGACATAGGAATCAGCAGATAAGACACAAGACCAAAGGGAGACCTGGGCCCCCAGGTCTGGAGTAGCAGCAATCAGGATACTGCAAGGTATCTATCTCCAGTGTCACCAGCCAACTCCCATCAGGCAAAGGAATCAATGCCCCTCTCATCTTCAGTCCAGAGGGGTAGATTGCTCTCCAGGTACTATTTATTAAGTCGATATGCATTAGCTCAACTGATATAATAATTCAGAACTATAATTCCCCCCAGTGAATCTTAAAAACTGTTGAATGTTCATGATCTAGTCCTGCTTCCTGCATAGTCACTGGTGGATAATTAAAAGGCCAAACAGCTAGTACTCCCCCTGTTTCAGCTGAGATCAGCACAGGACTTGCCAGGTTCACACTCTGGGACACAAAGAAATTCCCCTGCAGCAGAGTGCTATCAGCAGGGTCACAACACATTTCTTCTCCCAGGAAGCCAGGAATCTCGCTCTGTTATGTTACAGGGATACTGAAGGAAAACTTGGAGGGGAAGTGGTGCTCCACTGAAAGCATGGCTGGATATGTAGGAAGAAGGAGTATCACCCTACTTTTGAATCCAGAAAAACCTTGGGTCCCTCTGTAATTCATCTGAAAGTGACAGATACTAAAAAAAAAACCAACAAAAAAACCCCCACCAAAACTGAGTGCACTTAAGATGTGATTCAGTCTCTATAAGATGGCTACCTTTCTTCAGTGATTGCAAGGGAGTTTTGGCAGTCAGGTCCTCATTTATTGCCTTCGGCTAGGTAGGATAAATTTAGCCCTTCTGGCTAGAAGACAGTCAAAGATAATACAGGGCAATTATGTTTTCTTATTTCTGCCCCCTGCTGAAGCCTGCTAGAATTTTATTTTGGAGGTGCCTGTTAGAATATTTTGATGAAGGCTAATTTTCTGAGACACCTGTCTAGTTTTGAGACAGCCTTCTCATCTTCATAGTTCAATGAAAGCTAAGTAGGCTGCCGCAGAATAAGTTGTCGGTCTCTTGACAAAGTATATTTTGCCTATGAACCTCAAAAGACATTTCTAGTGATTCTTCTTAGAGAATTTCAGTTCTACAGCAAATAAATATTTTTCCTCATAAAAATCATAATTGTTTTGGCTTTTTGTCCTGTCCCAGGAAAAATCCTCCTATCAAACATGCCATCTTTATTTATTTTTAAAAATTAAGTCATTTTACTCATAAAGTTTCTTCAGAATACCACAATATCTACATATGTATCTACTCTGACTTCAAATATGCAAGTTTCTACAATTCTTTTTCAGAGACTAGTCTATGGTCTAACAGAGCTTACCCAGATGACGGATACTAGTCCATATATAAATACAGGAAAGTAGGTATTAAACTGTTCTTTACACAGTACCCCAAAGCTGTTAGTTAAAAACAACATTTTGGAAGGTATTTTGATGCTGTGAAGTATTGGAAAGGTTTTCCCTCTGAAAAAATTTTAGTGATAAACAGTTACACATAAAGACAGCAAGAGGAAAACACCTAAAAATTTTTAGACATGCCCAAGATACATTTTTGTGTTTGAAGAATTAGAAAGAATGCATTGTACTTCTAATGTAGCACAAAGCTGGTTTTATTTTTCCTTCAGAAAAGATATTCAAGGGTGAATCTATTAATACATACCCAAATTCATTCTTCCTGTTTCTACTATGGAATTTAGTGTAATTGTACCAGCAATAAATTTGTCTATTTTTGCTATTTTTGGTGAAGCAAATTAGACAAGTGAAGAGGGAAACTGGTGGGATTTTTCTTTGCTTTTGAAATGTTCTCTAATTAACAGCTCAATAGCTGTGCACATCCCTGACCTTTCTATTTTTTGTGAAATAAGTTTATTGTTTCACATTTCACTTTCATAATCTTATTATAGTCAAGAAAAATATTATCCAATCCACTGTTTTTATAGATGTTAGGGAAATATTTCCCTGACTAATTTCATGTTATTTAGAGGATATCATTTTATATCAAGCAAGTACAGATGTGCTATTTTTAAATGACTTATATATTTCTGGAAATCTAAGTACTATCATCACAAAAGGATTGTAGTCTCCAACCAAAACACAGCTTTGTATAGAAGTATCTTGCTTTGTTGTAATTTAGAAAAATATGTGCATTGGTGTACGTGACTCTTAAACATTTTAAAGAATATTGTTATTAATATATAGATTTTATTAAAGGAAAAAAAAAAAGGAAAATGCCAAGTACCCTGAAGAAAAATTAACAAGACCATCTTGGTTTTGGAAGCAAGAAAATAAATCCTAAAAGAATTGTTATTTCATACAATGATTTAGCAAGTCTATTGTCTGTCAGTGAGATATTTAAGATACTAAAGAAAATTATTAAACATACCAAACTTGAGAAGGCACAAATCTTTCTAATACCATTGTACTAACTAAATAAACTAAAAAGCCAAAAATTTTGTCAGGTTTGCAATACTCTAATCCTCAAGTCACTCCTAAAATTTCTTCTCTCTGCTTGTAAGAACACTATTTAAAAGGTCTAAAGGAGCTCCAGCAGGAAAAGCAACGGACTAAGCAGATAGCACAAGGGAGACTCTGCAAGACTAGAACTACACCATAATTTCCCCTGTCATCAATACAGAATTAGGAACAGAATGAGATTCTGCAGGCATTAAAATGTATTTTGACCCCTGTGTATATGTCACTTTCAAGCTTCCCATCTATACCTTGCTACACTACTAGTAGTGGGAAATAGAGCTAGCTCCAGCACAATACATGAAGTTATTGTCTCAGACAGAGAGGGAAGTCGATTATATCTTCCTCAAGAACATGTATACTTGTGCATTTAGTAAACTGGTGAATTTGCATTATGTATCTGATGTTCAATGACCAAACTACTGTAGTCTTTCAAAGTGTATAATTTTTAGGAATTATTGGAGAAGCCTTATACGCATCTTTAATAATCCACCACACTTATTACCCATAGGCCAGGCAGGAATGAGAACATACCTTACTGAACACTAAACACAGTATGCACTTTTGACTTCAAATAGTTGATAATCTAAAAAACACATGACAGAAAGGTGAAAGAAGTATGGTACACAAGCAGTGCAATGTCCACAACCATTAAATTAGCTCCTTGCTTACTAATACCTGAGAAAGTATCCAGGGCCAGGAGGAAGAAGTAGGGTTGGCATAAACAGACAATAAGAATATAGAAAAACTGTTCTACAGCATCAAAGGTCCCTGCTTCAGCTGTTTCTGTTCCTCTGTTCCTCCCAGACGGGGTTTCTCCCAAAGCTGCATGTGGGTGTCCTCTAATAACTCTATTGTGAATAAAAGGTAAATGACCCCAAGTCTATCCTTTTCTTCAACCTTTAGCATACCAGACTCCATTTAACTTATTTTTTCTTCTTTTCAGTATATTTCCTTGTTGCATGAATCATACCTGAATACATGATCTCATGAATTATGATTAGAGCTATCATTATAAGCATGATTGAACACTTGCTGCCAAGTAGACTTGCCTAGACTTGCAAATTCTTTTTACAGGGAGGAGAGGAAAAAAAACGAAACCCAGGACTACTTACAATTTAGGAAATAACAGAAATAAGCAAGCCTGATTCTACTGCATGTTTTTATTTAACATGGCCTTCCTTTTATTTAGCCGAGACTGATCTCTTATTGTTTCAAAAAGTGTCCCTAGATTCCAACAGATTTATTATTGAGGGATTTCACGAATTACAGTTCTGCATTCACTTTATCCATTCTTCATAATTTTCAGGAAAACAAAAAAATATTATACGTACTGAATGTCCTTTCTCCCTGTGCTTAGAGACACCTTCACAGAACTCCAGCAGGTCAGTGTGGCGAGATTTCCCTTTCCAGAAGCTGTGCTGAGCAACTGTTTCCTGTAGACTGCCCTTATTCTCTTCTGCACTATGGATGCTACCATGTTACCAGGGAAGGAAACTGAATTTGCAAATAGTTTCACCTGGGAAAAAAGAATGGATGAAAGTTAATTGGGATCACTCATGCTCAACAAATTTTATTTACAAATATGCAAAGCTGGTCTGTTTAAGCTGCCATGGAAATTGTCTATGAAAGACAGTGACAATTACAGACAGATATGCTGGACTAGTCCAAAAAGAAGGTTTCCTTATTTTTTCCAACAACCGTGTTTCAATCACATCTAAAAATGAGATAAATGGGCACAGAGATTAACAAACCCCCTTAGTCCTATTTAAAGACCTGTTTAAAATGAAAACTAACAAAATAACCCTAGGGAAAAATAAACAGAATGGGAATATTCCCTTAAAACACTTTGCTGGAGACCTTCATTTATAGTTATACCAGAGGACAGCTGGCCCTAAAGAAGCCTTATTATTGCAGCAGCTATGACTGCTATCTCTTCAAATCCATTGTGACAGCATTAGCTTATTATTGTTCTAATTCTTAGAGATGAACTACCAAAAAATTAAAAAACCCAAACAAAAAAGAAAGCCAAAGAGACAAAATTATCCAGATAACTCTACCTATCTACAAGTGCCAACTAAGTGCAATGAAACTCATTTCTTTCTCTTATAGTTCCTCCTTGATATTTCTCCTTTTTCAACAATTATCCAGTTTAGACATCCAAAACTGTGTATTTTCCAGCACTGCTGTGAGATTGTGATGAGAGAGGTAGCTGAAAACAACGTCTTTAACAGGCTCATTCTGGGTTTGAACTTGCCAGCATGGCAAAGAACAGGATGTGAGATTGTAAATCTGCACCAGGAAAGCTGCAAGTATCATTCAACACCAGGAAGACAGAAGCATAATTTTCTGCCTTTACTTTTTTTCCCTCTCTCTTTTGTTGGTGTCTTTAAGAAAGACACCAATATGTCTTCATATTGGTGTCTTTAAGAAAAAAAGACTCCAACAAGAACAGAAACAGTAACACATTCAGTCCACTGCAACTTTTTCTCTTTCACAGAAAAGGGCAAAAAAAAGGCTCTGTCTACAATAACATCTCAAAGACTGTCATAATAGGTTTTGCTAATAAACAATAGGTTTTGCTAATAAACAATATTGCCATGTAAAGAGCTGGTACAGCTAAACCAATGAGAATTAGGAATGCTATTGAAAGGACAGACTTATTTTACATTCTGCAGTTCAAAGCAGAAGATTTAAATATGGGACTAAACATAATTTGCAAAGGGAATAAGTAGACGAAGTTGGACCTGCTGAGTTAGACTAGCTACCACAACCTGAGTTAACTGTTTAATGAGAATTTTAGCAAGAGAGTCATACTAGCAACTTTAACATTCTCTGTCTTTTTATTCTATTGACAGTCATGTAATAAAGTCCATTTCAGCTAGCATCTGTAGGCATTATAACTCATAGATTCATCACCATCTTTCAGTACCTTATCAGAAAGAACTCTGCAGCTGGAACCCACAAAAATTATTAACATTGCTCATCTGCAATTTCCACTGGGACAAACTCACCTCCAGCAACCATTTGAAAAACACAGTTCAGCTTCATCTGATCTAAAGCCACCTAAGCAGTCTATAAATATTGCTTATTCTTGGCTACATCCTGAGGAACACTGTCTGTGATTTTACAGCCTTCCTTTCCTCTTCAAGTTCAAACATAGTGCTACGCTTAATGGATGTTATCTCTGGAACAGCAACCTTCACGTAGTACCTTTTCATCAGTTTCTTTCAGATAAGCCCCATACAGCTCAAATTTACACTCATCAATTGTTGTAGACCATTAAGATCTTTGGTCATTAACTTGTTGCCTCCAGAGATCCTATTGAACTGTTTTTCAAGTGTTGGAACTTACCCTCCAGGCCTGCAAAACTAGAAGCCCCTACTGAGGATACAATACTGTCAGACATTGAAGGTTTCAGCTGTTTAACTTACTGCTTCAGCAGACAATGTTTGCCACTAGGCATTCTGATTAGGTCAAGTAAGCAAGAAATCACAGCAAAATAATCCGACTCTCAAGAATGAACCTTTTTTTTTTGTAAAGAAGCCGTATCCAAACTTTCAGTCTGAGCCCTGTGATAATAGGGCCCCTCAGTTATTTTTGGCTAGTACATGCCCATTTCATTAACAAATACTTACTCTTTAGCATGAAAGGATTTGTGGGAAGAATAAAAATCTTCTATTGGGACAATGAACACAGAAGGAAACAGAAAGGCAAGCTTTTGGACTCAAGACTGTCTCGGTGACAGAACTGAAAAGTGACAAAAACAGGGTAACTAGAAAATAGATACAACTGCTCTGAGTAAATTGAAATTATGTTAATCAATTACATGACTTGAGAGAAAAGGTTAGTTAGCATCCAGTGAGCAAAAACAGAAAGGTGAGAAGCTGTTAGCTCATGTGGTGTAGAGGCAGAAAAGGGGTTTTAGCATCAGTATTAGAGGAACGGGTTAGCCCTTTTATTTTTAGTAGCAAGTAGAGTTATGAATTTTAGTCTGCAGGTTCATCTTTTGAAGGTACTCTATAGGACTCCTTAGAGGATCAGGACTGAGCAGTCAGAAACAGAGTGAAAAATGTTCTCCTACTGTTAAGCGGCTGTTTCTATCCTTTACAAATTGCCTGAGCTAGCTCATTCTAGCGCACAGTACTCATTTAATTACACCCACGTCACATTCACAAGGGCGTTTGGTCCATCAAATGACGTACACCACAGATTGGGCTGAACATGTGTAGGACCTATAGATTTTAATGGTTTTGGTTCGGGGAGTATTATTTGTAGTAACTGTGGAGAGTGTTGGCATTGCTCTGGCACAGTCTAGTTCCATTTGACTTTTGTTGATATGTGTGAGTTTCTGAATGTATGATTGGTAAGGCAGGGGATGGTTTAAAAATTATGAAAGGAGTCATTATCACAATCCATGTAAGGCAGAATCTGTAAACAGTGTTTTCAGTTTTTTACTAAATTGCTCTGTAGATCTCAGTCTGGAGTGGGATGTTGTTCTCAAGGGTACATAGTTAACAGGGCTTTCTTGCACTTACGTAGATAAAACTCACTTTGGCAAACAAATGCCTTGTACTTAATGCATCTTTTAAAGTCAAATTAGAAGATGTTACTTTGGAATTATAAATTATTTACTCACAGTAGAGTATTATCCTGAGTAATTTAAGAAATATTTTAAAAAATAATTCTTTTGACAAACGCTGATAAGGAATTTTAAGAGCAATGAAACCTGTTTTCTCAGTGATTGAAAGTGAAACTCTTGCTGGTAGGAAGATTCTGTAGAAAACACTATGTATCAGTTAAGCCTAGTTTCTACTAGTTTCTACTAGTAGTCTAGTTTCTACTTGACAAAGTAGAGTTATTAGCAGGCTAATAAGAGACTATAACAGAGTCTGTACTCCTTACCAGATTATAATAGCTTCCCAAATCTTTTCTGTGCATTAACATTTAATAGGAAGAAACAACTTGATATTAATGGAAAGTAAACCTGATAATCACAGAGATGATCCTTTCAAATTATCACCTCTGTGATATGAGAGGATCAAATCACAGAGGATCATTATCATGGCAAACTGGGAGCGTTGGAGAGAAGTTGTTATTGATCATAATGCATGCTCAGTTTAGGTTAATTATGAGTAAGAATTGAAATTTGAAAGGTAGGAAAATTTTAATAAAAGTAGTAAATAGAATTTTGTATATGCTCCATTTTCCAGTGTATCCAAATCAATGTATCCTACAATGAATATTTACAATTATGTGGTTTTTATGGTTAAACAGTCAGTGAAGGGCAAAAATAATGATTAAATCTGCCTTAATGAGTTTTATGACATGATATAAATGTGTATAAAACTAATTACAGACAGGTTTTAAGAGTACTTGCTTTCATGTCCTGGAATTTAAAAGTTCAACAAATCATACCTTACAAAAAGAAAACAACAACAAAAAACCCAAAACAAAAAAAAAACCTACAAGGAAAAAAGCCGGAGACTTTGATTCAGGTACAGACTAATCTAGATCAGATTCATCCGAAACGTTACCAAATCAGAAGACAAATACTTTATTTATCTCTTTGCATGGTCCACATAAGAAAAAGGTAAAGAAAAGGCATTCCTATGGTCTGACATCAGAAAACTGTTCTACCACACGGGCACTAACCATACCAATCTGTACTAGTTTTGGATGGTATAGAATTAAATTTCTTCATAGTAGTTTGTGTGGTGCTATGTTTTGGATTTGTGATGAAAACAGTGTTGGTAACACAGGGGTATTTTAGTTACTGCTGAGCAGTGCTTACACAGAGTCGAGGCCTTTGCTGCTTCTCACCCCACGCCACCAGCGAGTAGGCTGGGGGTGCACAAGGAGTTGGGAGGGGACACAGCTGACGCCAACTGACCAAAGGGATATCCCAGACCCTATGATGTCATGCTCAGCATATAAAGATGGGGGAAGAAGGAAGAAGGGAGGGATGTTTGGAGTTACAGTGTTTGTCTGCCCAAGTAACCATTACACGTGATGGAGCCCTGCTTTCCTGGAGATGGCTGAACACCTGCCTGCCGATGGGAAGGAGTGAATGAATTCCTTGCTTTGCTTTGCTTGTATGCACGGCTTTTGCTTTACCTATTAAACTGTCTTTGTCTCAACCCATGAGTTTTCTCACTTTCACCCTCCTGATTCCCTTCCCCATCGTGCTGGAGAGGGGAGTGAGCGAGCGTATATGTGGGGCTGAGCTGCCTACCAGGGTTAACCCACAACAGAATCGTGACAGAGGAGGACAAAAGAGATCTCTCTTAGTGGTTAGCAAACACATTCAGATGGCAGGGTAATGGAAACAATGACCTAAAACCTCAAACTGCTCTTTAGGTTATATAAAAAATGTAAAGACAGACAGACAGACAGACAGAAAGAGAAGCCACAAAGAGCATTCAGAGCAGAGACCTGCCTGAGGGAAAATTTACATGGGTGTTTCCAAATAGATCTGAGCTATATTCTGTGCTAGCTTGTATCCTGTTTCCTCAGAGCACAGAGTGAGTTTGTATTTCTCCGTACATTCCTTTTCAAAAGAAAGCTGGAACAAGCAGAATAAACACATGTATTCCTTTCAGTCAAACTTTCAAAATTTTTGTCATCCACCCAAGACAGGGAAACAAGCCAAGTTGCCTCTCTTTGAATTCAAGTTCATCTTCCTGCAGAGGAAGTACAGACTTCTACAGTACAGACTTATACATTAGGACTGGGCAATACTACTTATTGAGAATGGCAGGGACTTTTTGGGTACCTATGAAACCCAGCAGGCTGAATCCTACTACATTTTTGGTTGTTTGTTTAAAATTAATAAATAGCAAGAAAGACAGCAAGTCAGAAGTCCAAATAAATCTAGAGCATATAATTATTTTCTCAGTAGCTTTGGAAATGAGCCTTTCTTGGATGTGCCTCTATACTAAAACAGTATGTGAGGTGCTGTATTGAGCTGGACTTTAGATTGCCCACACTGAAGAACTCTTAGTTTCTTACTAATTCTGTTTTACAGTGTACCAATTACTTTTCTTCAAGACAAAACATGGTTTAAACAACAATTCATTCTGGACACCCCTCCCAAAAGGTGGACCTCTGAACTCTGCCTAACATGGTCTTCCAGCTTTACCCCAGGAGGCATCATATCCTCAAATATTCCCCATGATATTGTTATCCCACAAGTGTGAGGTCGTTTACCCGGTGTGTGAGATGCCAATATACACACAGGGCAGAGGTATTTTATTTAATGTCTGCGCAGAGATGGGTGCTAGGTGGTAGCTCCACAAAGCTAGCACACAGTTCGGTCATACAGGTACAGTATTTATACAGTCTAGTTATGCACATGCATAAGCAATTACACAAAGCAGTTTTCTATTGGTCTACATTTCTCTTATTTCAACTTAAAGCTACAGTGTTACTTTAATATTCTGCGCATGCTTAAAGGTGAGGGGTCTCTGCTTGGGCCAGGGTCTCCAGCTCGAGAGGTGTGACTTTTAGTATTATAATGAGGATAGTTCACATGAGGGTGCTTCTTATCACACTTCTACTAGTTGTTTCAGATGGTTCCCAAAACATCTTAATTAGCTTACATATTTCTCCAGGATGTGCTTTACTCCCAAGGACAGCAATTCTTGTTTAGACGTTCCACGTTCCTGTCTGAATCCCCCTTATCAGCTTTACATAAGCCCTGGCCTTCCACCAGCTCCTGTTAGACTACACTGTTAGACTACAATTCATGACGGACTCTAACGTATACTCGGTTTATCTCTAGTCTCATTCTATAAAATACTACTGTTGTGAGAAGTACAGCCCTTATATTGTTTCAGGCATTTACAGATGAAAAATTACATATAAAATTAGCTACTTCTTCAGGACATGGAGGATATGACATGGGGCCAGAAGAGAAGTGAGTACAGGCTCCATGGAGGGTGTGCACACACTAAGCAGTGTGCGTACAAGCCACTGGACATCATCTGAACTTGGAACATCTCTAGAACCAGTGCTTTTAGGAACATAGATGCAGCAATCATGACCCAAATGTGATCAAAGTCACAAGTGTACATGTATTTTAAGTCTTTTAGCCCCTGTTCTCTTATGTTAGCACTATGTATTTATCAAGGGGATAACAAGACTCCTAAATCTATACAAAAAAATTTAAAGCTTTGATATATGATAAACCACTAGGATACTAACCTAATCTTACTAAAATCTTGAGAATGAGGGTTTCCTTATTTTATAAGTCCTGTGGTGCTACTGATTGTGTTACAGGCAAAAAATTTTGCCTTACCAAAATCATTCTATTCATGCTACTTGAGATAATAAGTGCTCAGTTTTGGTCAAGATCCTGAAGAAATGTCTGGGCACTTTCCAGTTTCCGTTGTGAGCAATGTGCTGCCCTTACAAGACCAAACAAAATGATTGGAATACTGTGGAGTGAGGATGTAACAGCATTTTTCACATTGTGAGGAGATATTTTCAAGTCAGAGATTACAAATTTCACATCAGAGACTCAAGCACTGTCTTAAGCAATAATATCTAAATATTAATTTGCAATGTCCTAAAAAACAGAGAAATAGAAATTAAAGTACCACTTGTAAAACCAACTGAGAAATACCTGGCTTCACGATTTTTTTTCTGGGTGTAAGGGTATTACCATAATAGAAAATACTTCCTTTTAGCATACCAGTGGTTCCTCACAAATTGAACAAGCAACACTTTTTATTATTTTGCATAAATCATGAAAAAATAGTAACACAAAAAATGTGTTGCATTTAAGATTAAAGCTTTAGGATGCTCAGCCAGTATGAACTGATTACCTCCGCAGAGCCACCGAAGCCAATAGTATATAGGTTCTCCTACTTTAAAAGCCAGTCCCCACTCAGGCACTGTGATTATCCTCTTCAAAGACTGCACATTATATACATCAAATATTAATTCTTCTTTCCAATTTCATGCAGGAGGTGGTGTCACATGTGACATTTCCAGGATGATAGTCCTATTTCAGGATGGAAAATGCCTAAAAACTTGTGACTTTGTACCTATAGTTTTCATTCAATTGTGTAACTGATCTGACATGACTGGAAGCTTCTCTATCACTTACACAGGAAGGATACTGACAGTTTTATGTCAGATTAGGCTCTCACACCAGTTGCTTTTGCATTCTCTTATGACTCCAGCATGACAGGAAACAAAATGTTCAGCATTTAGTCTCTTCCAATCAGCTATTTCTAGCACTGTCTGGAACCGAGCTCTTCCTTTTTGAAAACAGCTAGAAAGTATAAAGGCTATAAGCAGTCCAGGGCTCTGGCTGTAACCCCATGGGCAAGTGGCATGGCATGACTAGCAATACACACAGTGAAAACTTCCCCACCAAAACAGATAGCTATATCCCACCTATTGCTTATCCCAAGCTCCCTATTGGGAGTGCTCCACAGCTCATGCTAATTCCTGAATTAGATTTGTGTATTATCTTTGATGCTACTAGTTGGCCTGGATAAAAAACAACAATTACATCTTATGAATAGAGTTTGCACAATAATCAAGTCCTGGTCCTAGACAGCTTAGTTCATTAGTATAAATATAGCCACAGATATCAGCTGACTCAGGGCTACAGCATACACGCAAGAGCATGTGCTTTGTCATCTCAGTATCCATTTTGTAGAAGAGGAGGATTTGGTGGAATGGATTTTTCTTTGCTTGTTTTTGTTTAAAGGCGAATACAAAGGGGATAAGATACTCTCCATTAGTATTTCTGTTAATGACCTGAATGAGAATGGGCAGTACTTTTATAAGCTTGGAAGAGGACCCCAGGCTAGAAAGAGTTGCTTCAGCCAGCAAGCACATTAGAGGATTGTATTAGAATTCAAAATGATGTTGACAAACTGGAGAAGTGGCCTAAAAATGTAAGATACAATCTGATAAAGACAAGTGCTAGATTTTACTGTTAGGAAGAAATATTCAA
Source organism: Ciconia boyciana (assembly GCF_034638445.1). Lineage (NCBI taxonomy): Eukaryota > Metazoa > Chordata > Aves > Ciconiiformes > Ciconiidae > Ciconia > Ciconia boyciana. Next base: position 49,274,139 of record NC_132936.1, read on the forward strand.
CTACACAAATGTTGTGTTGAGAATGAATGGAAAAAAAGCAATAGCAGCTCTTCAGAAAACTGTCTAAGCCTTATAATAAATAGATCACATGCTGAGCATGAATCAACAGTGTCATGCTGTAGTGAAAAAGGTAAATGCCAAACAGAGATGCAAATAGAATCATCATTTAGAAAAAAATGAGCTTAATTCTTCTGGTGTAATAAGCGCATTGTTAAGGCCCCAAATGAATACTGTGTCCAGTTGTGGACATCAGACTTCAAAAATAATGTTGACCGACAAGAGAATTTGTTCTGCAAGCGATGAAAATTATCATAGGTATAAAAAATATGATCTCTGAGGATGCATTGAAAGCATTAGTTAGTATTAATTTAGTTCAGAGAAAAAAGTTATGTTGGGCATGGTAACAGTCAGAAATCATTCCAAAAATATTCAGAAAATCTTGATCTTAGCAAAAAGTAAGGCTTTCCATGTCCACTGCAAACAGGACAATAAAGAAAGCTTAAAGGGGTTTAGGTGGGACATAAATAAAATCTTTCTGAATCTAGGGCTCATCAAGCCCTGGGGCAGGTTGATGCCTGAGCAGGTTTGTAATCTCCACTGTTAGAGGTTCAACAGAGACCAGTTGGGGAGGGTTTAGGTCTGTCAGATTCTGTTTTAGAGCATCAACATCTGATGAAAAAATCATGGTGGACTGAACAACTTCTTGATGCCAGTTCTATTCACTTTTCAGTGAGTCTATGATTAGAACAGCAATGGCTTGGATCACACTCCAACAATCTTTTTACTATCCTTTTTAGAGCTGATATAAAAAAATGGACTGAAGTATAGAAGGGCAAGGTGAGGTGAGCAAGAGATGAGAAAGGAGAAGAGGAAAAGCAACCAGTAATGGGAGAGAAAAAAAGATAGTGAAAGAGGAAGAACCTCTCATTGGGCCCTAGCTCATTAATGAATGTTGAGTTTGCAGCTTTGTACATGCACATTACAAATTAATTTGTTCTGGGACATGTTCAGGCCTAACTGGATAAAACCCTGAGCAACCTGATCTGAACTTATAGAGGACCCTGCTTTGAGCAGGAGGTTGGACTAGACTATCCCCTGAGGTCCCTTCCCGCCTAAATTATCCTGTGTTCCTACTGTTGCTACCCCACTTCGTCTCTGTATTTATGATGACCTTTCCAAATGCAAATCTTATTCTTTTAGATACATAAATGTAATTTAGACATATGTGAGCCCTCTTGCAAAACCATTTCTGATTAGAAAAAACATAGAGTGAAGACCAAGAATACTATTATTTCTAGAAAAATTAAATAAAACTTTGCAGATCTTAAATTCCTAGCAATAATATGGAGATGCCTTTAAAAATTCCTGATTTGTGGTTGTTTAAAGCTGTGGAATTTGTATCATTAATTATTGGTGGGTGACAAGCTACTGTAGCCCTAGATAAAATGTAATTTTTGCCAGTGTTCCAGATTTAAAAGCAGCTTTAAAGCTCCCTGACTCAAACATTTAACCTGATTTATGGGTTGTGCTCTGAGAGTACTAAAGCTAAGTCTCACTAAGATCACTTTAAATGACTTTTAAAATTAAGTAAAGGACCAAATGTAACTAGTAATCTAAACATACTGTGAAATATTAATTATGCATTTTAAGTGAAGAGAATAAACAAGAAATAATTTAATCTGTGACATATAATAAATTCCAAAATATATCCTTGCTGAAGGCATTTTCTAAATAAACACTTGTTTTTAAGTCACAAAGGAACTGAAGTTGAAACCATTAGTTACTGAGTCAGAAGCTGTTTATTAAATATTTTTTGCAGTCACCTCTTAAAAATACATAAACGTCTCTAAAGGGTGAATACATTGAGAGAAAAGTAAAGTAGCCTGACATGAAAATGAAGGAAAGACCTTTGTGTTATGCCTGGCAGCGTTCGTTAATGAGATAAAACTACTTAAGATCAATTGCAACTGCCAAGTCAATGTAAAATATATTTTAAGTTCACACAAAGTTCTAATATTTCTATCAACATGTTACACAACTGCGAAAATTGAGACCTAAACAAAAAATTATATTTCCACAGACAAACTGTTCATGACCCACTAGGTACACATTCCTAATGTTCTTTTCATGCAGAAAGTCCCCTGTGCAAAATAAGCTCTGTGCATCGCAGAACCCAAATATTAAGTATACATTCTAAATGAAATATGCAAAGAAAAGGCCCGATAATGCTGACCTCTTTTCACCGGACAATCTCATCAGTACTAGAATAAGATAGGTCAGGAAAACCTTTCTGCAGTGTAAATATTACTCCTTCTTCAGAAAGTATTTAACCCTTCCACTCCTTCTTCTGTACAATTTGAGTACTACAGAGCCATGTACCAGTTTACTACTGCAGAGATAAGGCGGGTTTTTTCCAGTGAGCTATGCAGATATCAGACATATAGAGTCCATAGAGACACTGTTAAACTTAGAAGCATTGTAAGTGAAATCCTACTGCCCTCCAAAATACATAAAGAAAAGAGAAGAAAAAGAGAACAAAAACATTGACCTGTGGTGTTTTCCACTCATGACCTTTCTTTAATCTGAGTAACAGTGCTATTTCACAGAACACTCACCTGGGGGATCTGCAGACGTGCATGTACAGATGTGAATATTTAATAAGAGAGAGAGTGGTAACAGTCAGGATGAGAACAGTTCAAACACTCTGTCTAGTATTGTTCACATTCAGTCTTTTTCCTTGGAAGAGCAACTTTAGGCAAGGGCAAGAAGATAATTGCACTGAAGTCTGGACTCAGAGGACCCTTTTTCCCACCCAAAGTTACTACCTTTCCATCCTTCCCACCCAGAGTTGTTACCTTTCTGTTTTGATCCAGACAGCCCAGCAATTACAGATCTGTGTCTGGATTGGTGTACAACTTATATTTCAAGTGCTCAGTACAAAAATTTTCCCAGGACCCTGTGCCATGGACCTCCAGAAAGTCCCAGCAGAGTAAGAGACCATGGCCAAATGGCAGTCTAACTTCTTTTGCTGAGTGCTCTGTATCTCCCTAGCAGCCCTTCATTTTTTCTTCTAACTTACAGTCTCAGTAAACACTCACACATACACCTCTGCTGCTGAAAATCTGCCCTGTTCCTAGCATGACTTCTGTCCTGGTTTCGTCTGGGATAGAGATAATTTTCTTCCTAGTAGCTGGTATAGTGCTGTTTTGGATTTAGTATGACAATAATGTTGATAACACACTGATGTTTTAGTTGTTGCTGAGTAATGCTTACACTAGTCAAGGACTTTTCAGCTTCCCATGCTCTGCCAGGCACACAAGAAGCTGGGAGGGGACACAGCCAGGACAGCTGACCCAAACTGGCCAAAGGGCTATTCCATACCGTATGACATCATGCTCAGTATATGAACTGGGGGGAGTTGGCCAGGGAGCAGCGATCGCTGCTCGGGGACGGGCTGGGCATCAGTTAGTGGGTGGTGAGCAACTGCACTGTGCATCACTTGTTTTGTACATTCTTTTATCATTATTTTTATTATTATTATTTCTTCCTCTGCTGGCCTATTAAATTGTCTTTATTTCAACCCATGGGTTTTACTCCTCTTTTTTCAATTCTCTCCCTCATCTCACCGGGTGGGGGGGAGGGTGAGCGAGCAGCTGTGTGGTACTTAGTTGCTGACTGGGTTTAAACCACAACACTTCCTACCTTTTTATCTGAATATGTTGATGGTGTACCATCTCCTTTTCAATAATCACACCCCATAACATTGATCGTCATGTAAATATGTTTGTTCTACGTATGTCTGCATACAATTTTTTCTCAGTTTCAGAACTTTTCAAAATATTGTTAATCTGGTAATGCCCTTAAGGCTCAGCTACTACACCAGTATGCTGTACTTACAGCCTAATTTCAAACATGACAAGTGAACATTTTCAGAACACTCCCTCTTGGTTTGAAAGTAGGGAGAAGTGACTTTCAGTGAGTTCAGAGGTTATATTTTCACACTCACATAAACATTCTAATTTTTCTGGCACAGCTCCAATGTGAGCTTTCACTGGCCTTGTGTCATTAGTCAGGCCTGACTATTGTCTCTTGCTCCTTAAGCCATTAGCCATTGAAATCCCTGCAATTCTCAAGGGTAAAACATGTGAGCTCAAGAACAAATGGACTCAGTCTCTACAGTGTTTTAACAAAAGAAGAGTGTCGCGCCAGCAGGAAGCAGGAAGCATATGTCTATATTCCTGTGTATACCATACTGTGCACTGTGCTGAAGTACTCCAGAAACAGAGTATATTGAGTCATAGGGTTCCTTAAAGAGGAGACATGCCACAGAAGTACACTGCAAACCCCTTACAACATGAACTTGTTTCCTGTGGACAAAGGGAAGGCAGCGGTTGTGGGGGTTATTTTTTTGTTTTAGCAAAGATTTTGATACTGTCTGTCCAAGTATCCTCTGGACAAAATGTCCAACATACAGCTAGACATGTACACAATATGACGAGTGAACGATTGGCTGAAGGAGGGGGCTCAAAGAGTTGTAGTAAATGGAGTAACATCTGGCTGGTGGGCAGTTGCTGGTGGTATTCTCCAGGGCTCAATTTTAGGGCCAGTTCTCTTAAATGTTTTTATAAATGACCTAGACACAGGAGTTGAGTGCACACTAAGTAGGTTTGCCAACATTACTAAATTAGGAGCTGTTGATTCCCTCAAGGGTAGAGAGGTCTTACAGAGACATCTTGATAGATGTCATCAATTGTATGAAACTTAACAAGGACAAATGCCAGATTCTGCACCTGGGACAGTGTAATCCTGGATGTACGTATAGACTGGAGGACAAGAGGCTGGACTGCAGCCCTGCACAAAGGGATCTGGCGATTTTGATTGATGGTAAGCTCAATATGAGTCAACAATGGACCCTGGCAGTCAAAAGGGCCAACCATATCCTGGGGTGCATTAAGCACAGTTTAGCTAACGGGTAAAAAAAAGAGATTGTCCTATTATACTCAGCACTGGTGCAGCCTCACCTCGAGTACTGTGTGCAGTTTGGGGCTCCACAATATAAGAAGGATATAAAAATATAAGAATGTGTCCAAAGGAGGGCAACAAAGATGGTAAAAGGACTAGAGGGCATGACTTATGAGGAGCAGCAGAGGATACTTGTCCCTGCTCTTGCAGGGGTGTTGGACTAGATGACCTGTGAAGGTCCCTTCCAATCCAAAGCATTCTGTGATTCTATAATTCTATGATACTAGGTTTGTTCAGCTTAGAGAAGAGGAGACTGAGGAGTGACCTCATTGTTTCCTATAACTTCCTCATGAGGGAAAGTGGAGAGGGAGGTGCTGATCTCTTCTCTTTGGTGTCTGGTGATAGGACACGAGGGGATGGCTTAAAGCTGTGTCAAGGAAAGTTCAGATTGGATATTAGGAAAAGGTTCTTCACTGAGAGGGTGGTCAAGCAATGGAAAAAGTTCCCCAGGGGAGTGGTCATGGACCCAAGCCTGTCAGTGTTCAAGAAGCATTTGGACAACACTCTTAGGTATATGGTTTAACTTTTAGGTTGCCCTGTGTCGAGTCAGGAGTTGGACTCAGTGATCCTCATGGGTCCCTTCCAACTCAGGATATTCTATGAGTCTATGATTCTGTCTTCCTCAGGCAACCATTGACACAGGTTTGATAAAGAGGGGTTAAGGGTATTTGCTGTCATTACTATCTGTCCTCACTCAAAGTGTGGGAACACAAGGATTGAAAGAGCCTCCTTCCCTCTTGTGAAGCACTGCATAGGAATCTGATTCAGTGTTCACACACCCAGACACCAGTTATAATTGCTGGAACCAATAAATCAAAACAAGACATTTCATGGGAAGCGATAACAAGACTGTGTTCTTAAGAAATAGATGCAATTTGAAATATTGTATCCAAACATCACCATCTGTGCAGCTCCATTAGTGCAGACACTCAAGAGAGGAATCAAGAATTTTAGAGGAACAACAGAGAGGTTCTGCTGGTAGCAGAGAGATGATATTGATGTACCCCTAACCTTGGCATATCAACAGGGGATGACTTTGCTACATCTATAGTGCTTAAGTAAATGTACCTTGGAAGGTACAGACATATAGGGACAATGTCTGTTGAACTGGAGACTCTTCACCCCTCTGAAATGGCCTTATCTGCTTCACCCCATTGCTTCTAGCCTTCCCTAATGATACCACTTAGCCCCCAATCAAAAGATGAGAGAGAGAGAGAGAGAGAGAGAGAGAGAGAGAGATTACACGATAATTTAACAGTCGTTAGCTGAAACCTCTTTATAGCCCCTAAACTATGCTAATGTGTGGCAGGACTTAGACCAAGAATCAATCCATGAACTTAAGGAGCCACACAGCAACCAGGCATTCAGTAGAGTCTGGGTCTTGACATTTAGTAATAATTCTGGATGTTTAAAAATACAAACACAAAGACACACACATGCATATGTATTTATATATACATATATGTGTGATTGCATATGATACATGACAATAACAGTAAAAAACTTTTCCCAACATCCAGTAATGAAATTTAAACGGCAAAGTCATGCTTAAGACCATACCTGTATCCTATCTTGTAACCTAAAGCATTTTAGCCAGTTTGTGAACATGTACCCTATCAAGTTACAAGCAGACAGACACTCAAATAAGGAGATTTAATTATTTAGATTTTTATAAAAACCTTTGTTCACTGAGTTACTAACACGCTGTGTGGTGATGAATACCATCTACATTTCCTGAAACAGAAAAAGAAAAATCCTGTCAATTGAAAGAATGGACTTGGGTCAATTTACAACAGGCACTCTGAACTCCGAAGGATGGGAAATCCTTCTGGGCATGCATTTGCCTTTAAAAATGTTTGCAATTTGTATTTAAGTGGTGACAAGTGACGCATGGATGAAAGAGCAAAACATCCCTTTCATGCTCAGCGATACATAGGAAGATCATATACACATATGATCACAAAAGATATTGCACATCTGTGCTCTTAAAGCTTGGCTTTCAAACCCTCCTAGGACACAAACCTGTCTTTAGAGAAGAGAGGGGAAAAAAGTCACTTGCATTGTTTTATTTTTCTCCTGTGCCTATAAAATGTTTCTCGCTGCAGTACTGCAGCTGGCCACTGTTACAAAGATTAAGGACACAATCTCCAAGAAATAAAGGCATTAAATTGAATGCTTCTGAAGTTTAATCCATGCACAATTTGCAACACTCAAGTCTTCTATCACAGACAATGCACAAACCTACAGTCACACACACCCATCAGGAATGGGTAATCCTTTCAAACAGCCCATGCTACAGCACAGTCATTGAGAAAATTATCCCATGCATTCAGGAGCACGGTAGGATTCCCACTCAGAGCTGGTTGACCTTTGCCCAGGTTCCAGTGATACGCTTTTGATCGTGTGATTTTTAAAGGCTAATTTGTCTTCGTAAGGAAGACCACGCTGCTGACGGTAAATTTATGAGCTTAGAAATACTGTTCTGCTTTTGCGTGAATCCTTTACATGCAGCTTGTATTAAGCATTTTAGTTCTTTTGTTATCGTACATTAGTTTGGATTATTCTTCTCTATCAGAAGAATGTGCTACCAGTGAAATTAAACAGCTGCTTAAAGTGAAAAATAGCTCATGATCTATGTAAAGTAACCTGCTGCTTCCATCTGACTTTCCTTTTAGTCCTTGCTTTCAGAAGTAGGCTGATCTATGTGCATCATCAAAGATTCAAAATCATGTTTACTGACTGTAGTGGACTTAAAATCTCATGCATAAGGTTGCACTAAAATGAGGCTTTGGGGTTTTTTGTTTGTTTGTTATCACAATCCCAGGACAATTCAGTAAGCAACTCAACCCAACCAGCTGCATTATTGTGTACAAAATGTTAGCATGCATTTTATTGCTTGTTTTGAAGAATGGCAAATTGTGATATTTGGAGGATTCTCTCAACTGTATCTGATCTCCATTAAAAATGTTGTATTGTCATAAATATATCACCTGTCAGCTGGCCCAAGGTCATGCAGTGGTATTTTGCATATGGCCACATAAAACTGTGGCACAACTTTTCACAAGAATATTTGAAAACAGGCACAGGAACGCAGAGAAAATGCAGCCAAAAACTTAATGAACAGTTTGCTTGAAACTATACTAACTGGCAATATCATCACTTACCAACTCCATAGTGAATCCAACCCTGTGCAGATGGGTAACTCGCTGGATGTTTTATTTTCACAGGTACAGAAGAGATTGCATTGTTTCTCAGAGACTTTTGCTGTTTCCCCTCTTGAAGAGCTTGATGCATCTCATTATATATATTTCTTAAGCAGTAGTTTTCTGATTCCTAAGGAGGTTAAATGGCCTGATGGACTGAGCATGAGGCCAAAAAGCCAAGAACTCCCAAGCTGTAACATTGGCTCTGACACTGATTGACTATGTGGTTTGGGTTTAACAGATGCCATTTTTCCCTAAATGAGGGCAGTATTATTTAAGAACCACAAAGAGAGCAGCAAGGGATAATTATTATTTTACTGTGTTTTGAAAACACAAAGCAGCAAATCTATCCACCAAGCTAGGCATGAGTCGCTGAGGTTTTCAGAGTTTTCCTTGGTAGTAATGAGAGGAGACAGATTTCGCTGGAGACCGTGCCATCAGCAGAAGGAAAACCAGTTGCTAAGGGAAGATGCATGTGGGAACTGTGGGATGAAGCCCAGACTGAGGAAAGCTGTTTTATTTTCTAATCAGGGCAGAGACAACCGGTAATTGCAGCAGTCTGAGGGGAGAGCTGCCGGGCTGCTCGACCTGCTGAGGAGGCTGTGCCTGACCCCCACCTCGCTCAGCGCCCGTCTCCAGCTGGCAGCTGAGAGCTACCCAGGGAAAGCAGGCAGACCTGGCCCCAGCAGGAAGGCCAGGCCTGGAGCAGGAGCCAGGAAGGAGCCGGTATGAGGGGGAGGCTGCATCTGGGTGACCCCCGCTGAAGCACAGAGCATCCGCCACACACACAGCCATGGGGTAGCCTGGCATCAGTCTGGCCAGGAGTAGCTCAAGGCAGCTTTGCCAGCTGCTTCATGGACATCTGCTCCTCACTCCCGCCAGGAGCTGGTCCATATGAAGAGCTAGTTTATCAGCCCAAAGTCCGCAGAATCATTTTGGACCTGCGTCAGGGCATGGAAGGAGACAGTCATCAGCCAGCAGCGCTTGGGCCAAGCCTGAGCCCAGCCGCTTGGTCTGCTCCTGTCTTCTTGCCGGGGCATGCAGCACCAGCAAACTTCCCCTGTACTGGATAAATACATCAGTCTTGCACTGTTTTTTAAGCTCCCAGGCATGATGTGTGATGTTAATACTTTCTCCAGGGTGGGAGGTGGCCAGGTAGAGGCAGAACACCCGGGTACCAGCGGGTGAACTGCCATTAACCATGCGGTCCCCAGGCCTCCGCTGTGTGGCCGGGTGGGTTGGTGTTTCAGGGGCAGGCAGGATACTCTTTCAGTCTCAAGTACAGCTTTATTTGAAGTTTATGTGAATCACAGGTGGTTTTAAAACATTTCATGAATTAGTGAAAAGTAGCAACAGTAAAAGCAGACTTTTCTGGACACAGTCATAACTGCTGTGTCCTCTGAGCCCACTAACGAGATCCTAGGGCTTAGTCCCTAGTCCCCAGGACTGCTGACTTATGCTAGGCAGCTTTGTGGGAATGCTTTCTGGTGGCATTTCCAATTAAAAGCAATCTAAAAACAATATTGGGTGTTTCTCTCCCTCCCTACAGTGTTTCCCAACCAGAAACAAGCTATTTCACTATCTGGGTATGTGTTAGGATGCCAATACAGAAAAACACCAGTCAAATGCACTGAAAAATAGCAGCAGGCTACAGTATTACCATTAAAAGCTATTAGAAATCAATCAGGACTTCAGCAGGGCCCGAGGGGCAGACTGATGTAATGGAAGGCAGTCTATTAAATATAAAAGTCAATTATGCAACAAGTTCAGAGCTCCTGTCCTCCACCACAGAAAATAAAGGCAAAAGAGATGATACCAGCTTGGGCACTCATCTTGTCACAGGCTCACAACCTCAAGGCTTGTCACTAACAACTGTGGTCCCATGAATAGATCCAAGTAAAGGACAATCAGGCAGGAATTTGTAGGAACCTAAGTTCAAAAAATAGTGAAGGTAGCTATCATCAGATCAGACATCCTGGTCTGGTGTTTCGGGATGGTGCCTCAGTGCTATTTGGAGATCACTTTAAAAACTCCTTTAAAGTGCAATGCCACTGATTATGTAAAAAAACATTTACCGATGCCAAAGGGAAGCTTAGGGGGAAAGTACACTTCAAGCACTTCTTAAATATAACCTGTATATTCCCCTCTTGGGGAGATGACTTCTCATTGGCACTTAATTATATACTATGCATATATAAGGTCATAATGACTTGTTCCCTAAATCTCTACACTCATGCAAAAAGAACTAGCAGCTGATGGGAAAAAATTGTTCCTCCATCCTGAGTCTGTCAGAAAAGCTTAATTCCAGCAGCCAGCTTAAGCAGAAAAAAATCCATACGACAAGAAGCAGAGGTCAAAGGAATAAAGGGGTTATTTCTACTTGCAGTCCCCTGATAGTAGTACAAAACTTCTAGAAAGCTGGGATAGGTGAACCTCTTAGTTTTGGAAATGTAATTCAATTCAAGTCACAGAGCAATTAAAAACACAGGAAGTGCTGATTAGTTGTCTTACAAATTCTAAGGGAAATGTGCTTTATTTAGTACACTATGTCACAATTTTAAGCAAGAAACATAAATGTTGCCCTCTTATATTTTCCTGAAATATTTTTCTTATTCACTTCTTTTCACCTTCTCTGCCACTTGTATTGGATTCATACATCCAGAAACAAGGTATAAACATACATCCAGTAACAAGGTATAACATATGCACATACTAGCCCTTGGTCTCTGAAAAGCAGGGTTTAAGTTGGCTTAAAAAATAATTCCAAAGTGAAATATGTAAACCCACATACTTGCTCACCCTGATATTACCAATGCTGGCGAGAACCATTACTCAAAAGAGTGGACTGAGTGCAGAATGAGAGAAAGGTGTATTAGCACTGTCGGAAAGCATGAATGTTGAGTTAGTTCAGACTAATCAGTGAGTAACCTCCTGGAGTAATGAACGTCACCAATTTCATCTATATGTTAGAAATATACCAAATCCTGAGAACAGTGGAAAAAGCACATCATTGCATTTGGTCCTATTGTGCAAAAGATTTTATACTGTGAGAATGGCCTATAGTTAGGGGAGAAGAGGAACCTAAAGTGCCCGAGAGGCACTGTAATGTAAATGCCAAGGGTAAGCCGGAAAGTATTTATAGCTCGCTATTGCCCTCTAGTGTATGCTGTGCAAGCATTTGTGGTAGTTTTAAGTGACGAAGGGGAAAAATTTTTAAGTACAGCTCTTTATTTTACACGAAAAGCTAACATCCCTTTCCAGAGAACTGGAGTTTTGTATAATTTCAAATTAACCTTGAGAGAATCTGGAGTAGGGAGGGAGAGGAGGGGAGTTTGGAAAGGTGATGATAATACACCATTCCTTCTCTCCCCTGATTTTTGGGACAATAGACATTTTGCTTGGAAAACGTTTGCTTCACAGACCCTCTGTCTTCTAATTTAGTTGCAACGTATGGCAACAAATAAATTGTTACCTGACTGTTATAAGGCAAGACAAGGCAGCAGAAGATATTAATTCCAGCATGAGATAGAGAGTAAGGGAAGAGCTTTTATTTTAAAGGAAAAAAAAAAAAAAACCTTGTCCATGGTCATTTGTTATATATATGTATTTTTTTCAACTTAAGAATATCTATAAGGATTTAAAGAGATTTCTTTAGATACCAGGATATGTAAAGCACTAGCATGACAAATCTGACTGAATATTTCTGAGAACAGTATTCCCAGAATGCTTTATGTACAGGGAAGCAATACTGCTGCAAGTTAAATAAATGGAATTTTTAGCATAGAAAAATATATCTAAAGAGATAAGAAAAATTACTTATGCAATTTCCTGCACAAAATCTTATGATTACTATAACTTAAAATGAGAGACTGAGAAAGAAAGGAAATAATTTGTACATTTAAGATAGGACGGAAAAATGTACTCTGAAAAAAGACATTTTCCTTGCTAAGCACTTGACTGTGACCAGTCTCCATGTGAACTTGAATATAATTTATCATTTGGTTGTGCCAATAAAGGAGACTTCCAGATCCATTTCTATGAATTACTGCTTGTTCCACCTGCAGCAAAGCTCTCTGTTTTCCCTGCTAACATTAATACTTTTCTTTTTCTGCTTACTACCTGCTAATTTCTCCAGAGCAGGGAGTGGAATTCAGCTGTTCATTCAAAGGCATGTGCAACATGGACATACACATTTTTGTTTGCTATCGACAGTCTGTGTTGTCAGTGAAAACACTTAAGTACTAGAAAGTGTGATTTACCTTACTTTTAAAAGAAAGCATAGAAGAACCAAACCCAGGAAAGGCCCATGCCTGAGCCTAAGGTGATGAGCCCACATGTAGCCGTTCACTTGGAAAACCTCTAAAGTCAAGCAAGATGAGTCCCTGAGCCTGGTCTCTAAATACCAAGAACATGTTGAAGATCCACCTTGCCTTCAGAGCAAAGAAATTTGGGAAATAAGCTGCTCCCCTCTTTCCCCTTCTCTCCTGCACCAGTATGAACTTCAAGCTTTCTTTTACTTTCAACTTTACTCATCCAAACTGCCTACTTCAATGCAGCTGTCTACAGCCAGTTCCTGGAATCTATTTAATCAGAGTCACTTAGCCACTGCGATGATACTAAGCCTTCATTCTTTCAAGTATTCTATTGTTAGTATAAATCAAGAGCAAAAGAACATTTTAAACCCTGAGGACTCTTTATTGAATGTCAGACCTGTGTGATTTGATGAACTGGGATGAAAAAAATCCCTCAAATGCTAGAGTTTGTCATAGGGCAACTGACAAACTCTTAGCTTAAGCACTGCTGGCATGGCATTATCATACTGACATCAATTGCCACAGCAGATAAAGTATGTGAGTTTGACAAGTTCATTCTTTCAGAGGATCTAATTTGATAATAACTATTATTTTACAAGGACTAACCCATAGATGAGATTAAAAATTAAGCAGACATGCTTTGCTGTCTCATGCTTATCAGAGAGTATCCCAATGTACATTCAAGGATCGTAGTGAATAGCACATACAGACATTAATTTATTCATTACCTGAATCCAGGAAAAACAGATTTATTCTGGATTTTGATCTTGTTTGCCTGTCCTCCAAAAGTGTCAGGTGACTATATTTACAAAGCAGCTACACAACTGTGCTTCACTGTCCACATATTTCCATTGTCCATGGAAAGATCAGTTATGCTGGTGTTTAATGGAACAACAGAAAATCAAACTCGGCAGCTATATATCCATGGTTAAGGTACTTTTAGATTTGAAGTAGTTACCAGAAAAAAAAGTTACCTTGTCTAAACTACATTGCACAAAAAAATCACAAGAAATCAAAAAATCTTATATTTGAAAGAATCCCTAAAGAATAAGGAGTAAACTTTACCTCTTCTAAGCAACCGTATACTCTGTACCTGGATTTAGAGCCCAGTTTTCAGCGCTATCCTTTTGTAATCCAACAGAAACACTCAAGGCCCCAGTTGAGATGAGGGGTATACTAAGTTAAATTCATAGAAAAACAGATCTTACCTGAAAAAATCTAATCGAAATAGAACGGAAAAAAAAATGGAGTGCTTTTCCAAATACTCTGTCCAAGAGCCTTTCTCTGGCTAGCAAGCTATCTGCCTCCAGAAGAAAGTGACCACATGCAAATTGTGTCGGAAGAATCTCTCCTAGGTCATTCTAACTTCTAAGTCTTGCCCAGGGACTGTCTGTGAATTGCTGGTTGGCACGTGCTAAAGTCATTCCAAGGAACTCGCTAGCAGCTTACAGACATGGAGGGCAGAGTGTCAGCACTGCCAAATATCCTGCGCACACACCTGGTGATAAAGCATTGATAGAAACTTCCTGGCAAACCCATTTTTGTCAGACTGCCCAGGACCAGTCCCAGGGAAATCAGGTTCCCTGTCTTTAGAGTTCAGACTCAGGTTGGATAGGGAATGGAGCTGTGAAACTTGACTTGAAGCAAAAAAAAATAAAGTTTCATTTATTGCGACCCTTACTATTTTCCACACAGCAGGAAAATTTGAAAACTACACATTTTATTTGCTTTGTTAGTGGGGCGAGAGGGAGGATTGCTCTCTGCAGTAAAACTAATTTCAGAATTTCAAAATACATCACAAATCAGAAATTCTGGCTTTCAACTGACTCTACTTACAACCAAAGAAAAATGTTGAGCAGTGAAACAGCTGCAGCAGGGAACTCATTCAAAGGCAAATAAGATGCTGTTACATGACCCAAGAACAGAATAGTGCTCTGATTCTTGATGAAAATAAGAAGCCAAGAGAAAGAAGGAAATTTCAAGGTGATTCAGAGTCAAACATGGTTTATATTCAACTAAATTTCAAAGCTAAAATCCCAGCCAATTTGTTTTCCATCTACTGTGTGTTTTATGCCACGGTGCCATATGCTACAGTTTGGAGTACTGTCTCCCTCAGTTGTCTTTTAATTGGCTTGACCTATGGGAAAGATGGCAGGAAACCAAGCTAATTATATCAATTCACCTCATGTTCTATAAAATCTGCTATAGAATCACATGTCAGGTGAAAAAATAAAAATGAAGCCATAGCAGAAATGCAATAACATTTTCTTAACATATTTCTACATGTTGGGCCTTGCTTATTGCACTATCAGCTTATGGATTTCTAAGGATTTTATTGACAAAGTGAGCAGACTCAGATCTCAAACTACAAAGTAAAACTCTGGGAGAAAAAAATACTCATAACATTTATTCTCCATAGAACTCTTTTTAAAGCCATTAACAGTACTTTCAAAATGAGCAGGCCCCAGTCTAGAATAACTAGCTTATTTCCAATTAAAACCAGATTCAGTATTTTTATACCTTCTACTCAGCATACATTAGTGTTACTCTCCAGTTACACTGCTTTAAATTGAAATATCATTTCTAAACTTCTGAGAAACTGGGAGTTGATGTCAAAAAAGCTGTTAAGAGCGCTAGGTGACATGAGTTAGACACTGAAGTAGATATCAGAGTTGTAAGAAAGTCTTATTCAAAGCCACAATTGCATGTCCCATGTGTCAGTAAAATAAGCATCTTATCCCAACTAACGTCATATCCACTTTACAGACTGATATTTGAAATGATGAACAATGGAAAGCTTGTGAAATGCTATCCCCAGTACACTTTATAGCTAGTGTAGAGTGCATT
Source organism: Ciconia boyciana (assembly GCF_034638445.1). Lineage (NCBI taxonomy): Eukaryota > Metazoa > Chordata > Aves > Ciconiiformes > Ciconiidae > Ciconia > Ciconia boyciana. The sequence goes on from NC_132936.1 coordinate 49,289,524, forward strand.
AGACACAAATGGGTAGTATTTTAATGACTACTTACACTGAAATGAAAGTCTGTCTTACCTAATTTTGGCCACCTAAAAGGTAGTGGTCTATTTTAGTTCCCTAGTCTTTGTTAGACCAGCATATCTCTCTCTCTCTTCATTGACACGGGAAGATGTCTGGGTGATTGACTTAACCATCAGTGACTTAAGTTTGGTGAAATGAGCACCACTTTAAATCCTAAAGATTTAATCCTAAAGATTAAATCCTTGCAATACATTCCTGAGAGATTTAATCAATGTTTTTCAACAAATAGCATACATACATAGTTGCTTATTTGTCACATCCCTTCCATAGATTGGTTTACATATATGAAAGTGCACCCTCAGTATGCATTCAAATACATGCCTACAGTTTCCAACAGGCTTTTAGAATTCATTCTTATTTGTATCTTGGTTTTGTAGATAAGAGAATAGCCTACTAACAAACCCACTTAAACAAAATAATTCACAGAGTAACTATAGAGGCTTAATGAAACCACTGGGAAAGAATTAATTAACTGCCTCCACTAAACAGTTCAACTTAAATGCAGAAAAGCGCTTGGATATCTGTTTAGTTTTGACAACAGAAATAAGCACTGCTTAAATAGTCAAAGAAAAGTCAAAAGAGTCTCAGCCTTGCATAGAGTATGTCAATGACAATGTTGTGCAGAAATGCTACTGCTCTCTTCCATGTAGTTTTCCTGAAGTCCTAGTCTTTTCATTTTCAGAAATACAGTACATTACCAGGTTTCACCACTTCACAGGATTTGATACATAGGGCCCAGTCTCAAACTGAGCTGATATGCCTATTTGGCCAGTTCAGTTTTAAACTCACTGTCAAATTTCCATTCTGATACACCGCTTGCCAAAGTCAATATGAATCTTTTCACGGATTACAATGGAACTGTGTTAGCCCAGTCCTTATTTTAAGTTATATATTCCAGGGTTTTGGCACAGATGCTCTCTGATAACTGGATAGAGATGATTCCTGCAAATCAGTTATAAAATGGCCCTGTTACTGTTACACTTTTCTAGTGGAAAGAGTTGAGCAAAAATTGCCAGTACCAATGAATCATAATAGTCTTATATTTATTTTTTCCATTTAGGAAAAGCGATTACAGAAAATGGGCCTATCTTAAGGAGAAAAAAAAAATTGAGTAAACAGATACATTCTGTACAAAATATTCCTCTTCCTCTTCACTCTGTGAGAACACCTAATGGGGTGCTCTGTAGAGATAGTCTGCACTCTCTGCAGACAATAATCTGTAAAGTGCTCACCTGAGGCATACCTCTTGTCTGAAAAATGGCGAGCGTTCTGTAGTGCCCTTTGAGCACCATGCATAGCAGAGCATTCTCACAGATGAGCCTTCTTCACCCCCACCCCTCCAAAAGAAGATACTGGAGCTTTATTTGACCACATAAACTATTTTTGTTTGAAACTGATAGGATCCAAGAAGTGGTTTTGGAAGTTTTTAAAATCTCAGGCTTAGCTATGACTGGCTGGGGCTTAAATCAACATCTACTTGCTTTCTCACAGCTCACCTAGACCTGTGAGAGCTCATAATCATCTTATGGCAAGATCACAGCAAACTGCTGCTAAAGACTATTATGATACCACAGATCTAACACTGGTAGAGCAACAGAGAGTGAACTTCTAAAGAACAAACAACTTGTTTCCGTGTAAGGACTTTCAGCAATTCAGCATGCTCTAGTAATTCGACCACAAGCTGTTACGTTATGTGCAAGAGTCCCTGGGTGAAATTGTGTAGGTTGGGTTATGCAGGAGTTCAGCCAGGATGATCATAATTGTTCCCTGCAGCCTTTAGATGTATTAAAAAAAAAAAAACAACAAGTAAAGAAACAGCTGAAACTGCCATATGTAGGGGAGGCAGAATTGTTCCTAAATCTTGGTCTTTCGTTTTGTTTTCTTCAAGTGCTGTTCTTGACCTGAGATTACAACTTCTTTGACAGAGCTGATACGATCTGGCCAATCAATCATAGTGTTCTTCTCCCAAAAAAAAAAAAAAAAATCATAGCGATCCCATAATTTTTAAGGTGAATTTCAGGAAAATGAGATGAAACAGCAGGTAGTCTGAACTTGAATGTGAACTAAGAATTTTTATTTTTCTTTACATAACAATAACTTCTGCCATTCATACATAACAGCTCTTTAAGTAATCACTGAAACTGACCATAGAGGGGCTTTGCTGCACTGGCCTGCAGAAGTTTTAAGGCCTTTAAGACCAGCGTACCTACAAGAATATGGAGACAGTTTATTTTAGAATAAAAAGTGCAGCTGCTGTCCTGCAATGTAAAAAGCAGAAAGGAAGTGCATGACAGTTTGGGAATTGAAATCTTCAAAATACTATAGCTTGCCAAATTTTGACTTCCAATATTAAATTATTCTCTCCTTTTAGTTTTTAAAATAATTCACAAGCGCAAGCTTTTTCAGCTACAAGTGAATGCTGAGTGCAAACCTGAGCATTGCAATAATAAAATTAATATAAGAAAATTCAGTAGACGTCTCAGAAAAAATTACATAAATAAACATCAAGTAAACCACTTCTGATGTTTCCAGCAATATATTACGATGTTCATTTATTTAGCTACAATTCTGAGAGAGAAAAGTGAAGAACATGGAAAATTCATCTGGACTTGTTACCATGTGGTAAAGGCTATGTACTTATTGAAACAAGTCATTCTCAGAGAGGCTGTGAGATATGAAATTCTTGGAGATACGAAAAACTCAACTGGACGAGTCTCTGGGCAACCTGTCCCAACATTGAAATTACTTCTGATTTGAGTGGGGTTTTTACTAGTCCACAAATTACTTTCAATCTAAATTATTCTACAGTTCTAAAAACATGGAAATCCCCACTGATCAGAATCAATCTTAAAATCATCCTTCGTGACTTTTCCCTATTTATTCCATACTTTATATTCCATACTTTATATGGAATATAAAGTATATTCCATACTTTCCACTTAGGTCCAGTTTGATTGTGCACGTAGTCCAAGCCCCTTACCTCTGAGGCCTCCTCATCTTCCTGTCTTCAGAGATACACACACACAATATCAGGACTCAGAGACAGAAACACTTGCCCACAGCTTGTTGCCTAACCCATCCACATCAAAACAAATCAAGGGTCACTCCTAAAATGAGCAAGTGGAGTAAAGTCTCCCAATTGAGCTTACCGCACAGTGGCCTAGCTTCCACCATTACACACTCCTCACTTCCCCTTGAAGAGGCCACTCTCTCCAGCTTCTCCAAAACTTGGATAGATTTGAAACCTTGAGATACACAGCAATCTCTGTTCTCCCACCCATGGGCAACCGGTGTCACCACTGAGCAGTCATGCAAAAGGAAACAACCACAACACTACCTCTCCTGGGTGAATATAACTGACTTTGAATATAACTGGCTTTGAATATAACTGTCTGATTGTATTGTGAAGAAGTCCTTCATGTAGATGACTTTAGGGCTTCCCTAGCCATATTTCCCTGATTAGGTCTTCCAGAGAAATTAAATGACAGGAAGTTTATATGGACACTTCTGATCAGACTAAGGCATAAAAGAGATGCCATACTACTTGGCTACTTGACTGAACGGATGTCATGGAGGTACACTAAAACTAACTCAAACGAGGGATAAGCTCAAACAACTTTATTTCACAAAACAGCCAAAACCACATGACAAAAACCAATGAAAAACAGGGGTAAACCAAAATCAATCAACACCCCAATAATATTTAACACATAACAGGTTCGAGGTGTCAGTCGGGGTATTGTTATGACATGGCAATACATACAAGAATGATGATCCAAAGTGTGCACACACACTCACTCACAAAGGGGAAAACTCTTTCTCTCGTGGGTACCCAGAAGATATAATTGCTCACTGGGGGGGGGGGGTGGTGAGGGCTCAGTCAAGGACATATCCAGAAGAAATCACTCACCAAAGGAGGTGAGGGCACTCAATCCCATGAAGTTTCCTCAGGTGGCGTTCCAACCTGAGGGAGAGGTCCCAAACACAGGCCTGCTGCTCCAAGAAGACCACTCTCACAGGGGGTCTCCGGTGGCGCCCTATTTATACCCTGGGTCGACTTTGAGCTGTGGTCATCAATTGGTCATGATCTAGAAGCTTCTCCGAGCCAAAAGCTTCTCCGAGCCAAGGTGCCTCACTGGCTGCGGACCCTGTCTGGCAACCATGGCGTCCCGCCTCTCCTGCTCCCCCTGCCGAGGTGTGTACGTGCCTGGGGGCACAGCGGAGCACAAAAGGCGCAGAAATGAGGCTCGAGAAGCAGGTGATGGCCATACCAAAAGCCCAGATCTTTATCGGGGAGGGCGGGAGGCGGGTGTGAAGCTTACCTGTCACAACAGACTCAAAAGCACTTGGAGTTTTTCTTTGAAAAATTACTAAAGCAGTGTGGTGGTTTGACCTTGGCCGGCCGCCAAGTGCCCACCAAGCCATTCTATCACTCCCCCTCCTCAACAGGACAGGGGGAGAAAATACGAAGAAAAGCTTGTGGGCCGAGATAAGGACAGGGAGATCACTTGCTAGTTACCATCATGGGCAAAACAAAGTCAACTTAGGGCAAGTAATTTAATTTATTACCACTTAATAACAGAGTAGGATAGTAACAAAAAAGAGCAGACCAAAAAACACCCAAGTGGTGCAGGGGCAATCAGGAATAAGTGTGGCAGTCAGTCCATAGCACTTTGCCTCTGCCACTCTTTCCTCCTCACGCTCTTCCCCTGCTCCAGCGTGGGGTCCCACCCACAGGAGACAGTCACTCACAAACTTTTCCAACATAGTCGCTTTCCACAGGGTGCAGTCCTTCAGGAAGGAACTGCTCCACTGTGGGTCCCCCACGGGGTCACAGGTCCTGCCAGAAAACCTGCTCCTGTGTGGGCTGCTCTCCGCGGAACCTCCAGGTTCCTGCCAGGAGCCTGCTCCAGTATGAGCTCTCCACAGGGTCACAGCTTCCTTCAGGGTACATCCACTTGCTCTGGCGTGGGGTCCTCCACAGGCTGCAGTGTGGATATCTGCTCTACTATGGTCCTCCAGGGGCTGCAGGACTGCCTGCTTCACCATGGTCTTCTCCACGGGCTGCAGGGGAATCTCTGCTCCAGTGCCTGGAGCACCTCTTCCCCCTCCTTCTTCACTGACCTTGGTGTTTGCAGGGCTGTTTCTCTCACATATTCTCACTCTTCTCTCACAGTTGCTGTGTTTTTTACCCCTTCTTAAATGTTATCACAGAGGTGCTACCAACAACGCTTATGGGCTCAGTTTTGGCCAGCAGCAGCTCTGTTTTGGGGCTGGCTGGAACTGGCTCTGACTGACATGGTGTGTTCTCACAGAAGCTACCCCTGCAGCCCACACCACCACCCCCTGCCGCTACCAAAACCTTGCCATGTAAATCCAGTACAAGCAGAAACTTAAGCTAAGAAGTGGCTTACCCAAAATCACAAATTACACCAATGGCTGGGCAAAAAAAGGAATCCAGATCTCCAAAATGCTAGTCTACCACTGCACAATGACTTGCTAACCTGATTTTGCATTGCTGCATTAAGGATAACAGGGTATGAGTGTTTTCATCAGTTTTGTTCATGTCAAAGATACTTAGAGTGCAGGATAGATCCTTGCTTCCCTAGTGCTAATTCTAAATGGAAAGAAAACTATAGTAAAATAAATTCTGTGAATTTGAATTTCTCCCTAACCTCCTAGAATGATTTAAAAGGCCTAGAATGATTTAAAAGGCCTTTTTCCTACTGGAGAGGCCTCCAGCCCTATACCTTCAAGCTGCCTTTTACAAAGCAAGCCTTTAATTTATAGTACTAGGGATCTCTAGTATAGTACTAGGGATCTCTAGCCCACTTGCAAAAACAGATAGAAAAACAATTTTACATCAGAGGAAAAAAATGTTTTCAAGGGGGAAAAAAAAATTAATTGCCACCATGTGTGTATTAATGTACATTTGCAAATGCAGACACCACAACACTGACATTAAAATAATGCTATAAAGAAATATCTTATCCTAGTGGATAGTAGCCATTGTTCATAGTGAGAGGAGAAAGATAAAATATCGGATAAGTAGGGAGATAATGCTGTGCAAAAGATCCACTATATTTGCACTGAATCATATTTTCTGTTTCTGCTTTCATCCAATGGTGTGTATAATAAAAGATGGTTGCCACTGAAAATTTGATGATCCAGAGAGTATGAGCAAACATAGAATGTGATCTGGAGCATCATTTGTATTGGTGAAATTCTCAGCTAGAGTCCCACAGAACTACAAGATATTAAATAGATTTATTGCCTATCAGTTTTATACCAGAGGGAGAATATCTGCTTCTCACAGTGAAGAGATGCATTATAAAAAAAGTAACTGTGATACTAAGAAATCATCATTCAGCCAAGCTAAAATAAATGATAAATTCCCTTTGTGGCTGATTTTTATCTGGCTGCACCTGACGGCAAAAGTTTTCACAGGCAGATACCCACAGATCTTAAAAGGAGAGTAACTCTAAACAACATTTCCTGGTATCAGTTTAACCCTCTCCTTCCTCTTCCCTATTTTCCCAAGCTGTTGACTGGAACAGAGAAAGCCCTTTATCGATTTATCTTGAGTCTATAGGGAACTCAAAAGATAAGTCAGGCAAAACATAGAATATAAATTTTCATTACCATTTTACACCTTCAGCAAAGTAAAGGTGGGCACAGTCTCTGCTAGAATTTTCTGCCACTTTCTGCAGCTTTACAGTCTTCAATAAAGTGTAAAGGACTAAAAGGATCCTGATGTGCTACAGCATGTGAAAAATATGATTCTGCATCATACTTCTGCGAGTAACAGAAACTAGGGGAAAGACCCTTATACTCTCCGTACTAACATAAAACCCAAGCACAAAAATATAGATCTCTTGATTTTAAAAGTGAACTATAAAGGACATCCTCTATTAAACAAACATTTACTGCATAGAAAAGTTATTACATTATGTCATGATAAACCATTCAATAATTCATCCCTCTTTTGTTTTGCCAGGGTCTATAAATCAGGAATTATAGGAGATGGAAGCACACCAATAGGCAGGTGTAAACATCTTTTAAGTCCCATAGATTAAATATGAAAGTCACAGATCAACAGTAAATCTGAAGTAGTAGTCTCATCGTCTTAACATAAAACTAGTTTTATACTTTTTGTATCAGTGCAAATAACCAAAGAGCAGCAGAGTAGCAGGCATTACTTTACTATTCTGAACTCATCGAGTATATTTATTTTTTTTATTCTGTACTCCGTAAGATATGGTTTGTTTTTCATGTATGTCTCTTGGCTGCACATCTCTTTCTCTTCCTTATCTTTTCTACCTTTTTTTCTTTTTGTACATAGACATTTTCCTATTCCTAATGGGTTTTTTGAGTGGGATGTGGGGTACACTTGTCAATACAAATTTGTTTGCCAATATTGACATTCACATCCTTTGCCTTTCCTGAAATGTGTTTTTTCTGAGAGCTGAAATTCATTTTTACTGTGAGCACAAGGCTGTTGTTTATAAGGGATTGTTGCCCCCCCATGGGAGCTATTGTCTGTGACAGTGAGCATTAGGCTTTGAGAAACTGTACTGTAGGTTCCAATGAAACTGTGCTCCAACTCTTACTCCGAAGTCCTCAGGGTAGGAAAATGTAGAGGCACTTAGGTCTTCACATAACAGATAAAATATCTTGTAAATAATAAGAAGAACCTGTACCTTTCTGGTAAAGGTGCGTAGCCAGAGATCACATCCAAATTAAAGCACAACACATTTCACATGAAGAAAAACAGGGAAAGAGCTACATTTGAGATGGGGTGACTCCTTGTTCATACATACGAGGAGTCACCCTGAAACTGAAGGGCAAATCTAGTACTCACTGTGCATGGGCGATAGGTTGAACATGAAGGCAACAGAAAAGTATCTTTGTGTAAACACTAGATTCAACCCTTTCCCTCTTTCTCTCATGTTTTCCTTTTGAATTGAATATGTTCATTAATTTCATTGAGAATTTGATGTGTGTAAGGTTTGGTAAATATAATTATTTACCCTGCCAGTGGAAGGTCCCCCTATGTTCAGAAGTAATAAAGTTTACTGACATGATTAGACCCATTTTAATCTATGTTCTAGTTCAATTTTCCCCCTCATTTCTCCCTTCACTATTTTTTTTCTTTTCTTTGACCAATTCTTCTGATAAATATTCAACAGCTGGATTACTCTGGAAACATGTTACAGGGTGGGGGCAGCGGGGGTGCTAGGGCCTCAGTCCTGCAATTCATTCTGTGCAGATAGAAAAAAACAGGTTTAATGATTAGCACTGTCTCTTATTTAGACAAGGGGCCTCTAACAAGAGGCCCCAAAAGACAAGATATGGTATTGTTTGTCCTGTATATTGGAAGAAGTAGGTATCCAGGTTGACTCAATTTCTCAGCCCAAAGAAGGAATTTCAGTTTACAAGAAAACAAAAAAATCAGTCCTAGAAGAAAGACACTTCTTATTTCTAATTCATGGTTATGCTATATTTTATCTTAAATGCCCACCTCCTCCAAGAGTCTTAATATAGACCCCATTCTGGAATTAGACAGCTGCTTCCTCTAAATAAAGTACCTACTCTACTGCTGTTGGACAAAAAACCTTAAAGACTGTTTGTCTTTTTTTTTTTTCCCTAGCAGCAAATTCTTTTTTGCCTGTGCTTTTTCAAAAGATCAAAACTATCACTGATTTCAATATTATATGGGTTAGAGGGTTTTTTGGACACAGTATAGTTGATATGCTCCTAATGCATTCTTGAAAGAAAATATATGAGGAATGCAATTTTTAAATAAAATTGTTAAGGTATATCTCAGCTTCTAAACATGCAAGATGTATCAGTGCTCAGCAGTAAAGAATATGGTCTGACACATTTTCAAGTAAACACAAAATGCCAAGTCATTGTTTTAGGGGTTTTTAACCTTTTTTTCTTTTATTTTGATCAAACAGACATGCTTTCTCTATTTCCAGGAAATCATGTTTCTTTTTTGGGTGAATTTACTAAGGAATTAGACTGAAATCTGTCATATCATAGCAGTTAAATCTTACTAGTCTCCATTAAATATGGTCGATAAAAGAATTCTGTGTAATAAAAGGCTCCATATCAGCCTAAGGCACATCAAAAATGTGGTATAAGAGAGGATTTTTTTTCAAGAATGAAGGTTCAGTTAAAACAAGATGTCAGTAGTGGTGCTTCAAGTCTGCTCACTGTTTTTAGCATTTGTATTTATTCTTTTACAGATTCATGGAAGCATAATAAATCCAGACTAGTAAGCTTTAAAAAGCTCTTACTTCTGTCTACTCAAATATGATTTTCTTCCCAAACCATTACCCTTCACCACCACCACCCATGAGTTACCTCTGCTGTATAACAGTAACAGATGCATTCTTCTCACTGCATTTTGTTTGCATTGTTTCTGTCTACATTTATGGCAACAATTTAAACAAATGTTTTTGGCACACATCATTAGTCTTGATTGGATTTAACTGGTATAACTGGTATATTAAACTGCCATAGCTTCTAAATTTACACCAGAAAATAACACCAGGATATTTTTGTTTCCAGCTAGCTTTAAAAAAGAATGTGGAGGCATCAAAAGTAAGTTTTAGGTAGAGCAGAAGGGCTTAGAATCGGGCTCTAAAAATCCCCTATTTCTTTGTTGCCACCTAGCTCAGGACAATACAGATGAGTAAACCAGACGTGGAAGCAAAATGTGCTCAAGACCCTGAGTCTGGCTGTCACAGAAGGGGTCATTCATGGTCTGAAGCTCCCTCAGCTGCCAAAGCAGGGTAGCCACATGCAAAACGCCTGCGGGAATGCTCCCCAGACTGTGCTGAGCTCCCAGGCAGGACTTGGGAATCTGGCACAGCGACAACTGTCCCAGGCCAGAGCTGTAGCAGGGACTCTTCTGACAGCAAAGATAAACAAATGTCAGTCCTCTTCTCTGGCACTGCTCAGATTAGTAATATAGGCCTGGCTGTGAAGTCTAAGTACTTTGGTTGCTGTTTTGTGAATGGCTGAAGCACCCACTCCTGCCAGCTGAGCTGTTTGAGACCCACTTCACACATCAGCACAACCAAGATCTATAAACCATGACTTTGCCATCTGTATACCGTAAGTTCAGTCCTGTGACATTGCTTAAAGAACAATTCATGGCTTGGGGTGACTGTTGCTTCATTTAAAATCCTTCATCAGGCAGTCTGAGCATATAAGAACTGCTTTGACAGGGAGTGTGAATGTGTCTGTGTGTGTGTGCAGTGGGAGAGGAAGCTAATGAATGCTCCCTTTAGTTTCAGGATGCCAGCTTTCAAACACCTGTAGAAACTGCACACCTACATTTCCAGAGGGAGTTCACAAATCCCTGCCAAATCATCTGCAAAGCAAAGGATGTATAACTGCTCAGCAGATCAGGACAGGTGGAAGCGTACAATTAGGAAGGAGAGCCTAGGGTTCCCGTCCCTCTAGAGGTGCTTCTTTAAACTTGTAAACTATCCTGGAGCAAACCTACAATAAGTGATCTGCTGAAAGTGAGCCGTCAGTAGTACTTCTTTACCCTTCTCCTCTGTCACCATCTGGCCCAAAGCAACTTTAGTGCTTTTGTAAAAAGGAACAAATTCAATTAAAAACATGATCCCAGAAAGGCAGTTAAGGCATTGCTTTGCAAGATAGCTGAAGTGAGGACAAATCACAACCACACTGTTAGTGCTGAATGGCAAGGCACAGCTTCCTGGCAGGGCTCAATAAGGCACCACCATCATGGAGGGGGATGCACTTTGATATACATCTCTAGAAACTCACACCCAGCATGCAAGAGGATGCAGAGGCCTGTGCACGTGCACATTGTGATGCCGTACTCTACGGTGCTCTCCTTATTCAATGCGCTGTTTAGGAGACAATATTCACCTCTGGGATACAGTATTCATCTCTGGGCTGTGGATTTCAATTGAATGCCATACATCTGAAAGTTAATGGTACCATTTGATCCTGCAGTAGCCAAGTTCTTTCCGCATTCTGACAATTTACATTTCTGACTTGCATTAGAGAATCTCTTTGGGAACCTGGTCATAAATCCAGATGGGAATTATATGATGGGGCAGTAAAGAGACTACATGTCCTTCAAGTCTTAGGTCAGGAGCTTGGCACTGAAATTCCAAGTATCTGGGCATGTCAAAGCTCAGAGTAATGAATTTCTGTCTCCTTACTGCTCTGCCTACTTTCAGAGTTAAGCAAACTAGTTAAAAATGGAAGACAAAGTTTCTCACAAGCAGATTTAGCAAATGAGCATTCCATAGGCAAAAAAATTAAAAGCTAAATAAGTTTTTTCAAGTGGTTCACTGTTTAAGTAGGTTTAAACTAAAAGAGAATCAGAAATTCATGTCCTTTTTCTCTCTTCTTTAGGAAAACAGCCATTTCAAGTAAACGTGAGTAAAACAAAAATTCAGAAACCAAAGCTCAGTGGTGAAATATTAGCATCGTATAGTGGAAAAGCTATCAAACAGTTCATGTCCCCCTCTGCCTTATATCCTATTCACGTCAGCTGAATATCAAATTTTCACGTTTGGGACTGAAAGAAAGCTTTTCGGTGTTTTGATGACATTATAATTCTTGATTTACAGCCACGGAACTAGTTCCTGGAGCATTTTCAAACAGCAAAACGTCTCAACAGCACATATTTCCAGGCTGTAGTTTTAGCAGATAACAAAAATAGCTCTTACTGGATGGTGTGTGCTAGACACCAGTCAGTGCATTCCCTGCCAAAATACTCAATGCCATTTGAGTACATCCAGGGTGGAGAGAGACCAGTGAACAGCCTGTATATAAAACAACATGCAAGATAATAGAAAGATATAACTTTCTGCTTCCTTTCACTGCATACTGACTGTAGGCTCAAATGCTGTCATTTGTCTGGCAGCTGCAGTGGCCCATGTATAAAGCGGTAGCCTACATTCTGGAGAGGCAAGTTTCCCTAGGTATCTGGAGTGCTTCTGCACATTTTTGACAATTCTATCATGCTCTTGAGCTGGTGTACCTGGCTTATTAGTATGCACATTTATTAGTGCAGTTTCTCAAATTGTCAAAGCTTTCCTCCCTTAAGTACATAAAACATGACTTGTACAGCATGCCAGCGTACTTTCTTTTCCATGCTACCAGGTGAGATTCATGTTTGTACTCCTTTTTTCCTCTTTTCAAATGACAGGTTGAGAATTCTTCACCTGTCTCAAGGGTGGGACCCTCAGCTGCTCAGATGCCCTGACTAGAGCTCCATCTGTTTTCCAGCTCTGTGAAAGACAAGACAACCAGCGGAGCCGAAACTCTCCAGGAGCTGAAGACTCTGGCTGATTAATGACTCAGAAAATGGGTTCTCCACAACAGAATATTACCTATTCACCCAGAGCATATAACACACACCACAAAGTGTCAGAACAACCAAGTATTAAAACGTCCATTCCCTTTAAGAATACAATAATCTTTCCTTGGAATATATGTGAGGCTCTCTCATCCCAGCCAGGCTAAGAGTACCAGGTTGATATGTTTATAGTAGTTACCCTGCATCTTTGTGTAAAATAATCCATCTGGATTTCAGTCTTATCTTCTGTAATTTAGTCCTATTAATTAGTCCAGCATGCCTAATATAATATTACCTGTAATTCTGTATATTTGACATGGAAAGACTATACACTAAAAGACCAGCTGTAGGGCTGTCAAGTAGAAAGTACTTCTACAATAGCTCCTCCACTGTTTTTCAGATACTTTCCAAGTGATTCTATCTTTAACTGCTCCTCTCTTTCCTCTTAAACTTCTTTTGATTTAACTGTGTATTTTCTGATAGGTTACTATCACACAGGTAATTAGTCAGATCTATGACATTTACTAAAATACTACAAAGAATTCCCTTATTCATCACATACAATAATTAAATTCTCATTATATGCTTATCAAATTAGTATTTGACTATTAAATATTCAGTAAATGATACTTCATTTTGTCTTATTCCCATCCTAAGCAACAAATATTGTTTGTGATCCCTTCCTCCCCCACCTTTCTTGTTCTGACCTAATCATCACTCCTGGAATAGACTGAAGTTTCCTCATGATGGTCACCTCCATCTTGTTATTTTGGCAGATAAAAGAAAAACACAGAAAAATGCTAGGGTCATGTTAAGATGGTAAAATAGGTCTAAATATTTGCTACCAAAGATCTGCATTATGTGTCAGGTTCTGGTGAAAAACTTTCCATAAAAATTCCATGGGCCTTACTGAAGTACCTAAGAAAGGCGGTGAGACAGAAAGTCACTGGGCATGACCAGTGAATAATAGAACTGCAAAAGAGAGTAGGATGCTTTTGTAGATAAATTAGTAATTCTACTAGGGTAAAGGAGAAGGATGTGTTTGCTCTATTCTCTGCATCTTTTAGGGAAGGGTTGGCTTAAGTCCGGTATTTAAAATAAATGGGGAAATTCAAAAAGTGATACTTGACCTTAAGTATTCTTTTTTTCCTAACCTGACAGACTGTGTTGGGATTACACTAACAGTAATACTAGCATAAGAAAATAAACCTTTACAAGGCTGTAACTGACAATAATTTCTCTTTTGCCCACACTGCCTGCAGCCACACTGCACTAGCATACGCCAATGAGAACGGGGGCTGCCCCACCTCCCTCGGCTGTTTTTCCTGACTCTGCCCACATACCTGCACTGTGTTAACATATACATGCTCTTGTGAAGCCCCGAGGAGTACCACACACCATGAGAGTAATCCAGGTGAAGATTTCTTTTCCCTTGTTCTCTGCCAGAGTTTTAGTCCCAGCGTGGTTCCCTCAGTGGCTTCTCCTCTGTCAGCAGCAAGGGATTGAGGACAAGCCCCTGTTGTGGCTGAGACTGCTTCTTTGGTAGGAGTGCTGGCTTCTACCAGTTAGACATACACAACATCTTTAGTCTATGGCGAGAAAGATTACCCAGATCAGCAGTATCATAATACCTTTAGCTCATCAAGATAACAGTGCAGAAAAGATAAAGAAATGAAAAGTGAAGAGCAGGCAGTTGCTGCACTGAATATTTATGAATGGAAATAATGACCATAAGATTTTATTAATTCCTGAAAAATAGGATATTACTTGAAATTTGCTTTTAACACTGAAATATTCTATTTAATTTTCATTTGCAACATTTTTCCCTTTCTTTCACTATTAGCTGGTAAATTTGGGTAAAATGCTTCAAACAAAGAAACAATTTTAAAAATATCTTTTTTCTCACACCAAATGGCAAACTTAATTTATTTCACTGTGGTTGGAGGTGAATACACTTAAACTTCACATTTTATACATACATTGACTATAAAGATTATTGTGCTTTCAGGGTTATTTGAAAACAAGTGCTCATGAATGATAAAATTTATGAGGCCTTTAAAATACACCATGTCCCATGAGCTGCAGTAGATAGTCTTAATTATTAAGTGACAATCTCAAACATATGCACACTGCTAAGTAATCTCTGTTAAATTCCTAGCCAGCTGAGTTTACAGGGATTTGGGAGGCACACTGCTTTTTTTCATACTATAGGACAGGACACAGATTTATCCTAACTGCGCATATTAACGTCTCCATACCATAGATTTCAATTTCAAGTAGAATAGCTTCATCTGCTTTCTTTATCTATCCATTCTTTGATAAAGGGGAGTGGGGAAAAGAAATTTCATGCAAAAACCTGGCATGCAGCACTGAGGCTAAAACAGCAGGTACCCAAAATTAGTAAGTGTATTGTTTTTAAAATGCAGAAGTAAAACTAAATTTCACACTTAGCCTATTTATAGCCATATGTAACTGGTATAGTGTTCATATCATGATAATTACTTCATTACTAATACAATACAATACAGATCTGTCTGATTTATGGTAATACTGGTAGTTCTGTATTGTTATCCTTTACTGTATTTCTGTGTTGCAAAGAAAGCATGAAGCTTCAGTGCTTCCTACAGCACAGTTGGTGACTGACAAAGTTAGTCCCACTCGCACATCACATTCTGCTCTACAGAGCATGGCGACTATGAGATTATGATGATGTAATAGAGTCATCCTGACTGCACAGTGCTTGGATTTTATGTTTCTTTCCAGATGTTTAGTTCAAATCTGCATATCTCTTCATTCTTAATGGCTTTAAAGTAAGTGTATGGATATTTATTTATTTTAGTGCTTCCAAGTAAATCTATAGGAGAGAGTGGAACAGTTCCAAGGAACTAGAAGAAAAATGGCAGATTGTGTACAGTATCTAGAGTCGGGGTTTTCACTGATGAGGTCTTCTCTGTAGAATTTTCTTCCTTCTTTCCAGTGAGAGACATTGCTCTGGGGCTGAGGATCACCTTTGGTGGCTCCGTGCTTCAGCAGCTTGACGTGGCTTAGGCAAAATAGAAGTCACCAGTAATTTTCACTGAGAAGAAAAAAACATACAGATTTTTTTTTTCCCCTCCCTAGAAGTGTTTTATCTCAGGAAACTTGAGCCCATTTTTTGTTTTCTGCTTTCCTCTTCTTTTCTAGTTTTATGTCTCTCCAAATTGTTGCTGCTCTAATGTCTTCTTTCCTAACTGCCTTCCACAATAGCAAAGTGGAGAAAGAAAACAAAACAAAAAAAAACAGTGGAAGAGAAGGGGGAAAGAGAAAGAGAGATATGGAAACCAAATTTGGAAAAATATAATCACAAAATGGAAACATCGAAATTTTCCACATACATGTTTCAAGAATCTGAAGTTTGTTTGGTTTTCCCTTGTCCAAAAAATAAACATGAACTCAGTTCGACTGATTTATACCGTCCCCTTTCTGTTGTACAACATACAGTTGGTCATATTTGTGGCATAATGAGAGAACATGCCTCAAGTTTCTTATTCAGGGAACCAGAAGCACATGACTTCTGAAAATCTCTTAGGCACCCATAACAAGATTGTCTGAAGTTTGAGTATTCCTTACCCACTGCAGAAAAACTTGGAAATACCTTGGACTTCGCTTTGATATAAGTCTAGTGTGTGTTGCTGAAAATTAGGATCTTTAGGAGAATTTTTTATTTCTTATGCATTCATAAGGAGTAAGTTTACTGCTATTTCAATAAGAATGAATTAGTCTCCATAAGAAAAAAATCTGAAGGTCAAAAGTAATGTAAAATAATTTAACAACACTGTAGATTCCTGTGTATTCAGTACAAATGGGGTCCAACTAGCTGTGAGTAGCTTAATTGTTGTCTGTGTGCAGCAACCATTTTAAAGAGATGCCTGCTTACTACATCTATGATGTCAGAATAAATCTAGCATCCAGTGATAAATCAATGTTGGTTTTAACATCACCACCCAGAAAATCTTATATGGAGCACCATAAATGTGCTAGTGACCTTATATTGTATTATATCATCTTACAGTAGTTCTTTCTACGTTTTTATATGATACAAAAATCCAATTCTGTAATGCTTTGGCAAATTCCCACTGCACCATATTAGTCTGATATTTCAATAGTAGTTATCCTTCCATAATATTAAGCAAAAGCCCTACTGTGTTAATATTCTTCTTCCAAAACTCTGCCAAAAGCTCTTATCCAAAGACAGCATTACATTTGTGTAAGACTCAATAGTTTTGAAAGTTTTGGAGGCAATCTGAGGATTAAACATCTATAGAAACAAACGTGAGAGGAAATATAGAATCATAGAATAGAATAATAGAATCGTTTAGGTTGGAAAAGACCTTTAAGATCATCAAGTCCAACCATACACCTAACACTGCCAAGTCCACCACTAAACCATGTCCCTAAGCGCCACATCTACACAGCTTTTATATGCCTCCAGGGACAGTGACTCAGCCACTTCCCTGGGCAGCCTGTTCCAATGCTTGACAACCCTTTCAGTGAATAAATTTTTCCCTAATATCCAATCTAAACCTCCCCTGGCACAACTTGAGGCCATTTCCTCTCATCCTATCACTTCCTACTTGGGAAAAGAGACTGACACCCACCTCACTACAACCTCCATTCAGGTAGTTGTAGAGAGCGATAAGGTCTTCCCTGAGCCTCCTTTTTGTCCAGGCTAAACAACCCCAGTTCCCCCAGCCCCTCCTCAGAAGACTTGTGCTCTACACCCTTCACCAGCTTCGTTGCCCTTCTCTGGACATGCTCCAGCACTTCAATGTCTTTCTTGTAGTGAGGGGCCCAAAACTGAACACAGTCTTCGAGGTGCGGCCTCACCAGTGCCGAGTACAGGGGGACAATCACTTCCCTAGTCCTGCTGGCCACGCTATTTCTGATACAGGCCAGGATGCTGTTTGTCTTCTTGGCCACCTGGGCACACTGCCAGCTCATATTCAGCCAGCTGTTTACCAAGACTCCCAGGTCCCTTTCTTCTGGACAGCTTTCCATCCACTCTTCCCCAAGCCTGAAGCGTTGCATGGGGTTGTCGTGAGCAAAGTGCAGGATCTTGCACTTAGCCTTGTTGAACCTCATACAATTGGCCCCAGCCCATCAATCCAGCCCATGCAGATCCCTCTGTAGAGCCTTCCTACCCTCAAGCAGATCAATACTCCTGCCCAACTTGGTGTTGTCTGCAAATTTACTGAGGGTGCCCTCGATCCCCTCATCCAGATCATTGGTAAAGATATTAAACAGGACTGGCCCCAATATGTCAAATAATTCATTCTGACCATAGGTTAATTCTTTTGTTTGGCTAAAACAGCTTACTTTTCACTCTCAGAATTTTTTAAAACCCTGTATATTTTTCAATAACTACTTCTTCTCCCTCCCCTTCACTGTTCTCACACAAAAAAGAAATTGCAGTATTTGATTTTGTCCCATCACAACCCACACTCAGTAGGAACAAACTAAGATATGTTCTCCTGCTAGACAGATCTAAGCAAATTGCCCATGTCCCTTCTCACTGTGTGTAAACCTTTCCTTTTTATTGAAGTCACCCTCCAGAGAAGTTTTACAGGCCCTGTGTGGTCTTTGCCACAGACCACACAACTCCTGCTGTAACCAAGCTTACAGCCGGCCAGGATGCCTCCCCACAACAGCTACATTCCCTACATAGACCAAGAGCTTCTCTCATTGAGGTTAAATTCCCTGGTATAGTGGCACTTAATCAGCAATTTTTGGACTCCTACATGTAAAAAAAGGAGACAACAGGTATCCATTCTGTCCCTTTCACCTATGGGATGTAGTGGGGTACCAGCAATTTTCTGCAGGATTTTTCTTAGGCGTGTGTTTGGGGGTTTGTCTGGTCCATCATTCCTCCTGACAGAGGCAATGGGCTGGATGGAGACATTAAATAGGCCAGGTGCAGTCCTCAAGCTGCCATTTTGACCTTATGAGGTAATGCTACATCATGAAGAGGTGCAGATGTGAAACAACCCTTGGATTCCGGGTCTATGTATTTTCCGCTTATGAAGCCTCCAAGAGCACCTTTGAGTCATAAACTTTTCCTGTCTATGATATGTTTGGGGTTTTTAAATCTTCATAGGGAATTTGTGTGTTAAGAAAACAAGAAATCCTTAGGAAAAAAGTTCTGGACACTTAACCGTGAAACTCTGCTAATGCAAGGCAGTGCATACAGCAAAAGCAGAGGTCAGTATGCCATAACCTCTTACAGACTTTTTTTTTATACAGGAACAGGGTGTCTATCAAATTCCTTGGCCATAGAGGATTCACACACTAACTGGCTACAGACAATTCTCACACCTGTTTCTTAATAGTGCCTTTGCAAATACAACCAGAGTTCAAATTGCTTTGGCACCAGAATAACAAGCAGAAATGGACAGACAAGCATAGCTATGACTCATACTACTTCGCAGAAGTTTCCTATTCCAGAATTGCTGGTAGATCAAAATCAGACTATCACCTCATTCCTTTCCTCAGCCATTGCTACAGCTTCAATTACCAATGCCAACATGTTGCAAGGAGGTAAGAGGGAGTAGGACCCTACTCAGTATGGATCAAATATGGATCATCTCTGTGTTGATTAAGGAACAGTGAGTATTGGGTGTGAGCACTTATGAGAAACTGTTCTGAGCTGACTGAATTTTCCTGTAGCAGAAAAGCATAGGTTCATTTAGCAACCTCAAGGCATGTCCATTTCCAGCTCTGATGGACAGATTTCCCAATGCAGATCAGCCTTTGCCGGACATCCCCATGTATTCCACTCCATACACACTCCACGTTCAGGGATTGAAGAGAATGGGACCTAGGTCATCTCCCATGGGTGTTGCCTCCTTGTATTGATACTGGCTTCATATTTAGACTTTATCTGTCTGCTTGGTAACCATGATTGCATTCTTTGTAGATCTGCCAAGCCCACTGCTAACAATGTCTGCTAGAGGTTATTCCATTCCTATATAGAAATGTTTATAAAGCATTATACAGCCTCTTGTTACCCAGTAAATAAGCTCAAAACACAATCTATAAGTCAGTATTGTAAGGAGATTTAGGGAAAGGATCACTTCGTGTAAAAAAATACCAACAAAAAACAACTGTGAAAAGTAAGTCATGGACCCCACAAATATAAGGGCAATTCTGGAAAGATGCAGGAACAAAACGCCAAGTACCATGCAAAATATTTCACGAATCATGAACTTTTAGGGAAAGACCAGACACTGGGTTGTAGGTACTTAAATTCTTTTTAAAGTATCTACCTTTTTTAGGAGTTTTGATCATAGATTTTACCAAGGGAATCTGAAGAGAGGGCCCAGGGCTTCTCACTTTCCCCTATTAAACAGAGACTGCAGGGGCAACCGGCTTGATATTCTACCACTTTAACCTTTCAGAGACATAATGTGCAGCAGTGTACTGATGGGATGAAGCCAGTGCCACTACATCTGTGATACCAACCTCAGCCTGGGAGAGCTCTCCATGGTTTCATCTCAGTTCCCTCAGTGTACTCTCTCTCAAGTGTTACAGCCTAACAGTTGTATAATTTAGCCCAAGTGAAATAAAATTATCAGCTTTCTTGACTGTCATCAACAGCTTAATACAGAATTTAATTTGCTGAAGTAGATATTAGAGAGTTTTTCTTTTGTTTTTCTCCAGAGTAGCATCACAGACTGGGATATCATTTATTTGCAGCTCTAGCCACAAACAGAATCTGTTAAGATCAGAGTTGCCATAATATTATTAGTTTCAGTTGTGGGAAGTTGGCATGGGATTTACTTTTCTGTAAAGGCACACTAATTATCTCTTGTTATCTAGATTTTTAAAAGCATTTTCAAATATGATGCTAAATAATTACATATGTCAACAGTCATACAGCAGATAACATAAGAATTAAAAATGTCTATCTAATATCAGTCCATTTTGCTCACTGCAAAAGAGCTGTGTAATACTCAGCTTGTAATTTGATAATCCCGACCCAGAGGAAAGGGAGGAAACAGGTGTTTTATGTCAGCATGAGAAATATTTTTTCCTCACCCATTATGTTATTAGTATAGACTCAAAGGCACAGAGATGATAATTCTGGCCTGGAAAATGAAATTCTTCTCCAGGGACCCTTTTCAAACTGATTTGCTCAATCAGAGCTCTCTCTTGCTACCTGATCATGGCTGTGGTGCTTTAGAGTGTCTAATCAAGAGATGATTAGAGATGATGACATTAAGGAGGTTCAGGTTTAGTGCCATCATGGTGGCCAATCAATAATGTGATTGTCCAACCCAGTACTCAGGGGATCTGTGTATAAATCTTGTTATTTACTAACCCTTCATGTCCTGCTATGAAAACAAAACTGATGTGCTCTTACAGTATAGAAATGCTTATTCTAAGAATATTTTGTCTGGCATAAGCATTAACTCCCCCAAGTCAATTATTTCAATCTCCTTTTGGCTTTATCGTGATTACAAATGTTTTCACACTTCCAGTGATTTGTCACTTTATCCATGTTTCATATGTTCCAAACCAAAAAATACCACCTGGCTGTAGTTTTGTGGATATACTGATCTCTAATAAAAGATGCCTTCACAATACTTAGAGCCCTTTGATACTGGTTTTGGAAAGGCAGTCTGATCAGGGAATTTCAAATTCTAAAAGTTATTCAAAAACACAAACTAAAAAACCTCCAAGCAAACGAAGAGCTTATTATAAAATAGCAACAGGTTCGCCTTCTTACACCATAAGACTAAATCAATTTTTCTCTTGTGATTCAAAACTAATAAAGTCACATCTTTGTTTATAAATAATTTTACCTGGAGAATCACAAGACTCAACATCTAATGGTTCTCCTGTTCTCTGACAGGCATTAGATATTCCACTTCAACTAAAGAGCAGCAGAACCCAAGAACTCTTTCAAAGTCCTTTTAGACAGAAGGAACTAATAACAATTCACATCGATTAATTAATAAAGATTCAGAGTCATCCAGCTTTATTTACTTTGCTGCACTGTACATTTTTGCTTTAGAACAGAGTACAGTATTTTTATAACTTCCTCCAGGATTTATCTGTAAATAGGCAGTCTGCTGTTCACATTCACAGGTGGCCACATTCTGGTCATAGTCACTCTGTCATCAGTAAAAGTCCAAGGACTTCTGTGTTTTGGCCAGAGTAACTGAAATCTGGATCTGGCAGAAGATTTACCAAATTTCGATCTAGTTAGTTTGATTTTTATTCTGCAGTGTCTCAGCAAAAAGCAAGGTAATATTGAGACCGTGTAAGAAAATCCCTGTAGCTAACATCAACTTTCTTCTGAGGAATTAGTATGTAATTACACTGTACCCTGACCATCTCAGTGAGAATCCCCAAGACGGCTCGATTTCTGAATTCACCAGGGCAGAACAAGATGATGTGGTGCTGTGGGTCAAAACACTTTGAATGGAAGCACTCTTGGCACAATAATTTCATCATTCACTATTTAATGAGAGAAAAAAATATTCAGTTATTAGCTTTGTCCTGGCATCATGGACAAGGCTTGTTGCCTTGGTCTATGCTTATTTTTTGAAATTTGATCATCAGGTCAGATCAGGTACTTGTCATTCATAGATGTTGCCAAAGTGTAGGGGTTTTTTTCCATGAGGAGTCAGACTTAAGTATTTATTGGTATATAAGATCTATGTGAAAGCCAAAGAAGCTTCAAAAGGTGAAACTAGAAGCAAGAGTTAAAGTTTAAAGCTACCAGATTTAAGATACTTCAAAGATTTGAACCTGTTATATATAATGGTTTGCAAAATTGCCTTTTGAAAATAGTTTTCCCTAACACTTTTGGGCTGTGAGTGAAATATCTTCTGTTTATTATTTTCATGATGTTCAGACTCTTATCTGATAGAGTGTGAAGGATTTGATCCTGAAAAAAAAATCCTGCAAAAATAAATAAATCAACCTACTGTGACCAGGGGTAGCTAACAGGAGCAAAAAAAGAAAAAACTCAGTACTTAAGTTCTGCACTACAAACAGAGCATATTTAAGAACATAAGTGAAAATGCAACAGAGAGGGAGAGAAAAAAAAAAAAAAGAGATATGATTTTGAAATAAAAGGTAAATGAAAAGTGCACTTAAAATGAAGCACTTAAACCAGGTTAAAAATATAAATATCCTCCCCTAAAAATAACAAAGAACTCAGGCAACAAAAGTAGAAGTTAATACTAGTCAAATTAAACTAGAAAAAGAACAGAAGGAAAATGCATGAAATAAATAGTGCTTTAGAACTAGAGATAAATAAGTGGAAGCAAAATAAAAGGGATATACTGCTTGGTAAAATGAAAGATACTCAATTTGTTGTAAAATAACACTATACAGCAATAAAGCTATACAGACAACAAAAAGAACATTAAAGTTATCTATATTTGAGACAAGGATTCAGGCCTCAAGTGCTTGCAGGAATGGATGCAACAAGATTTTAAAGGGTTTTCAAACCACTAATAGTTTTATTTCCTTGCTTTACTTATTTTTACACAAGCAGTTGCAAAGTGATAAACTACAGGATAAGGACAAAGTGATAATAGAATTTGATAAGACAGAACATGTTCAGTGGAGTACAATTCATGCCAGATGGTGAAACTAGCAGAAGTTACAAACAAATAAAAGATATTGTTATTTCAAGTCCAAAGCTGACCTCCCAGAATTCACAGGGAGAATATCAGATAAAAGGAAGAAAATGTCTTTGCCCCATAGCACAATTTTGACATGAGCTACAGTGCAAGAAAGCTCATGCCTAACCAATTACCTGTCTTCTTCCACATTTATTACTTGGCCATATTTTGGCCCAACACCAAGCCTACTCCATTTCTAGGATCTCAATACAGTTGCTACATCCTCTAATTCAAAACATGTATTTCTCCTCTTTTCCATCACTGCTTGACTCCTCCTTTTCATAGCAGGGAGGCAATCCTAGTCCCATCCTAGTCCATTTATTGCAGACCACAGCTAAGTCCTCAGGCGATGAAGAGGGGAGAAGCAGGAGGACAGCAAAACCGTCAGAAGCATAGTTATTCATTCTTGCAACTCACCAAGATTATCCAATCCCTAGGCCTGATTTGTTAAAACACAAGGAGTTCTATTGCTAAAGGGGAATTTTTATGATACAGACTCCTGCCAACAAATAAATACTTCAAGACTATTGATTAGCATCAGAGAGACCATCATCTGCTACAGTTTTGCCAGTAGACTAGTCTGAGCAGACTTCAAACTAGCAGCTAAAAGAAGAGTCTTTCTTATTCCTTGTCAGCCACCCACTTTCCTACAGGCAGGGTAAGATTTGCCAATACTTCTGTAGTACATTCATAGGCATAACAAGAAAGAGTATTACTATTAACTGGCCACAGCACTGACTTCACACTTACTAACTCCTCTGATCTCCTTTTCCTCTGTTCCTAATTAGCAGAGGATGCTTGTTTGTAGGCTTCAGGCTGGAAGCAGTCACCCTTGCATCCAGTTGGATGTGTGGCAGTAATTGCTGCAGCTGCAAAGCCACCATTAAAGTCAGAGGTCCCCCCAGCCCCAGAGGCTTGCTGCAGCTGTGCCTCTTCCTGACAGCCTAGCTGCTGCAATGTGAGTTTAAGCCTAGCTCGGGTGAGTGCTTCCACAGCTCTTTTGTAAAGAGTAAGGGCCTGACTCCCCATTGCCTTGGGCAGCATGCTGTCATTTACCTCTATGCAAAGTGAGTATAACATACTGTTGGAGCAGTACATTAGACAGATGAAAACTACTAAGATCAAGCTAACAACATGAGATGCTTTCCTCTCAGCAAGAGATTTCAGTAAGACACTTTCAATTTAAGTGTAAAATTCTCTGCCTTTTTCTGTACTGTAGATTCAGCAGGGGCCAATTCTTTCACAAGCAAGCCTCTGAGTTGATTTTTTTTTTTTTTTTTAGGTTTCTTGTTTTCCTCATAGCCCAGCAAACACGGTCAAGGCTGCCACTGTAAAGGTATCTTACCAGGCTTACCTGATTCACACAGCAGGCTACGATGACAGCGAGAGATCTGATGTGAAAGCAGGCTGATCCAGAAGAAAGGAATAGTAATCAAAGATAACATTATTAATGGAAAGGGGAAAAAAAGTCTTTAAAGAGCTATACAAGGAAAAAATGCTGGTAAAGAGCAATTGAATTGTTAGCTTTAATTACAGAGGAACAACTGAACAACAACAAAAAAAGACTACCATCTCCCAAAGATGAAAGTGGCGCTCCCCCCACTCCTTTACATATTGTAAGAAAATAAGCCCTTAATGAAGGTGGCAGGGTGGATTCAGCAAAAATGCAAGAAAAGGAGACAGGACCATCAAAGCAGTAAAAAGGAATGATGCAATGCAATACACCTTTATGACCTGTAACCTTTAATGGCTCAGAAGAGAGACATACCTAATTCCTTACTGTTGGGTTTGTTTCTTTTTTCTATGGTTGCTAGTTCTCCAGTTTGTTTCATTTCCATTTTCTGTAATTACACACAATATGCCCTTACTACTAATTTTATAACTGTTTTGGGGTGGTTTGGTGTTTGTTTTTTTTTTTGTCAGATGTAACATCTTGTGGACAGAGAATACACAGCTTGAAAGAAATTGTGGCTGTACAGCATCTTCTCCTCTACCTGCAGGGGTAGGGGCTGTCATAACATACTGTTTGGAAAGCCAACGATGCCTAAGTAGTTGAAACATCAGTGATGCTATGTATCCAAGCATGTCTGAATTGCAGTCAAAGACAAAACCATACAAGCTAGCTTTGAACTAGACAGCTTGTGTGCCAACAGCAATGTATCTCAGCATCACCACAGGTCTTCCTTCACTATTCCAAATAAATTTCCTGATGTGATCTATCTGAAGAGAATCAGAGTTCAGCACACCTGTCACTTCAGCCTGGGCAATACTAGTAATAATAGCATCTCTTTTGTAGTAGAATTACAGTGATGTATAAGGGGAATATGCTGCATAGAACAGACCATTTTAATTAACGCTCATGTTTTTCAGGGGAAACATCATTTTTCCTTGTCTAAGCATCAGAAAGATCTAATCATTATATTTGAGGAGTACTTTATCCATCCATCCACCCGTAGACAAGAATATCTCACAGTATGATACATTTCCATCTCTCTCCATGGAATCCCAATATTTGCTGTTAAATAAAACAGACGCAGGGACCAGTCTCTGAGCAAACTGTTTGACTTAGCTACAATCACACTACACAGCACTTAGTATTAATCTTTCCCTGGGCCTCGGTCACCTTAAGTCATGTTTATCATCTCTATATGTTTTTTTTTTCAGTTAAACATATCTAGACTACTGAGAAATCCATGTTGCAGTCTATCAGTGTTTCACTGCCTGAAACTGGAGGTGTTTTGGAGGCTCTGGAGTGTAGCCTGAGCATGGACACATGGGAGTGCTTGAGGATGCCAGTCTTGCTGGGATACTGTTGGAGGACTGTACAGGGCAGAATTGTTGCACTATGTACCCCTCATGGGCAGGGATATGAGAGCTCCTTGACACATGCTATCCCCCAAATTCTACCCAGACGTTTTCTCAGAAAATTCTGGTGGGTGCCAAAACCATGACTGGGAGCATGATAGCAATTAAATAGCATGCATGATGACAGAGCAAGTCCTTAAGCCCACTCCCTGGATCTGGTTTATTTAGCAGTGTAGATACAGTTTATGATACACACATTCCTGACTAAATTTTCCACTTCTTTTGTCTTCTTCTTTTATTAATGCCCCAGGCAAAAAAGATTGTACAATGCAGTTGAATCAGTGGAATATTTTAACAGGACCTAGCAGTCAGCAAAGAAAACAATAAAGACAGGAAGCAAGTATAAAGAAACAAAAACCTGATTACAGCAAGACATTACATGCAATTAATGATAATCCAAATCTGAGAAGGAAACAAAGGCTTAGATAGCCATGGCAGCAATATTTCCATTTATGTGGTGACGTACTCAAACATGCAAATTATTCTGTCCCTGGTGTCACAGATCACTGTTATAGCAAAGCTACAAAAGATGTCTTAAGTTTTGGGGGCTTGTTTGCTTTTATTCCCCTCAAAAAAAGGGACAAGCTAGAAATCCAAGTGCAGAAAAAGACAGTAACAGCTGCCTTTTACTGACAAACTGCTCTAGCAGTTCAGATTGGTTCCTTGCTGCTTTGCAATTAGTTATGAATTTTTGAAGCCCTTTTCTCCTTGCAGAGAAGACACAATGGAAATGATGAGGGCTAATCGTGGTGTGTAAGCCAACACTCCCATTAGTGGTCTCTGATGCAGTTGCAACTCTGCTAACTACATCGCAGCACTGATCAGTCTCCAGCACAGAAAACCTGAAGTAAGAATACATGTAGACTGTGATCACATTTATAAAAACACCTAAAAAGAAACTGAAAGCTAATTAATATGTGCAAAAAAGATGTGCTCTGTTTTTCTAGGGACATTCACATTACAACTTCTTTTGCTGCAGTTGGTCTTCAAGTAAATGAAGGCAAAGTCATTATCTTCTGACCAATATAATTAAAGAAGTGATTACTTTAACAAGTAATTGGTAACAAAATGCCTAACCAGTAATCAGAAGCACAGGCCATATGTTTTTAAATATGACCAAATCATTTGCATAGTGTTTATGTGCAATAAATTAAAGCCAAATGAAAAATCTGCTGACAGGAAATAAGTAGCAATAAGGGTAGAGCGATATGTTAAATCCTTCATTCTGGATCATTTAGGTAATGTTCCATTCATTTTAGATTCATGAGTAGAAGCCTTTACAGATTGGGCATGCATACCATAAATCTCAGGTTATCCATTATTAGGTGGCATTCTGCTGTTTGCAATTGTACATGTTTACTTTGTGCATAATTAACTGCATAATAGCTGTCTGTGTTCTGCACAGAATTTACACTCAGGCTCTCATCAAAACAAATGACTCTAGAAAGTAGGGCAGTTCCATTAAGCTCCGCAATCTGCATTTTCTAATACTGGTTCTCAGAAAATGGAGTGGGAGCTTTGATTTTCCAACTGCAATCAGAATAAAATCCAGTCTTTCAAAGGGCCCCATGTTTGTTTTTCAGAGTATTTTATTAAATCTCACAGAAGTAGTTGGAACACCAAGGGGTGGAGACAGAGTGAAGCTGAGAATACCTAACATAAGCTGGGATGATACATTTCCATAAAAATAATAAGTACGGAGCAGATTTGGACAGGCAATTGATCATTGCACAGCTCCATGCTATGGATCAAAAACTTCACCCTGCAGTTCTTCTATTTCTGTGCACGATTACCACTACTAGGTCAACTACTTCTGCCATACAGTTTCTTTATACACTGTATGTCAGCAAAAGCTCACAGATTTCTTTTTACATAATGCAAAATTGGATGGAGAAGAGAAAAAATAAAATAAAATAAGGCAGAAAGAAAGGAGGGAAAGCTGCTAATAAAATAAAGTCAGGCTCAAAGAAGGGGAAAAGCTGCTAATAGGGAGGCCTGCAGCCACAGAATAAAATGAGACAAAATACAGAGAAATGGTGAATATGACTGCTTCATGGAACTGCAAGCTGATGTCTCTATATTTTTAAATGATCTAGATGCTACATAAAGAATATTTAGTACAAATGCAGGTATGCAGTGAATATTATTTTACAGCTGATCTGCTGCATAAAGAAAGTGTTTTATAACAGGAGTTGTTTGAAAAGTGATTACTAAAAATGTGTGGGAAGAAATCTTATAACCTACCCTTATGTTTGAGGGAAGTGTTGTGATAAAATGTGACTATCATGGTGCAGAATAATATAAATATTCATGACAAATAAAATCTCTCAGATTGGGCAGCTCTAAGCTAAAAAGCATGAAGAATATAAATAGCCCACTAATGCTAATGAGCTTCCATTTTTCCCTCATGAAATGATTGTAGGGCTACACTTGAGGGAAACAAATTAAATGCAAAATTAATTGCAAAGATAATGACATGTGTTTTATATAAATTCCTTTGTTTCTGTTGTTTTACAGGTTACCATAATGGAAATTTACATTTTTTTCTTACAAACAATTATACACTACATTCACTTGGGGGACAAGGGGGGGTGGGAGGTAATTGTTTGTTTCTTGGTTTTCCTTTTTGTTTTTCAAAGAAGCTGTGGGTTCTTTCAGGACAGCAGTGGGAGGGGCTCTTTTTTATTATTTTTCTAATTGCTTTTCTTGGAAGGGATCTCCCTCAGTCCACACCCTACATCCCCCAGAGAAGTTTGGTATATCTAATTCGTGTAATGTCAGAATGTAGGCTTTTTCATTACAGGAAATTCTGAGATCTTGTGAAGTAAATGACAGTGCCTTTCCAAAAGTTGTATTAAAACAGATATATATTTCTACAGCCTGGCATGGTTTCCTTTATTTTTTTTCAAACTCTTCACTATTGAAATGTACATATCAAAACATATCAAAATCAAAACCAAAACATGCCACATTCTGCAAGCTGATGTCTATAAATTTTTAAATTATCTAGCTGATATGTAAACAATAATTAGTACCGACGCAGCTATGCAGTGAATATTGTTTTACACTGATCTGCTGCATAAAGAAAGTGCTTTATAACAGGAGTTGCACTCAGTCCTCATACTGATTAGTCCCAATGTATTTTTCTGCTCCCTTTTGTTTTTTAAATACAAGGGATGAGCTGCTAGCAAACAAGTTTCTACTGCAGGATTTTCCAGGCTGAGATTTATTTATTTCTTCTCAACTCAGATGTTATAACACTGCTGCCTTATACCCTACCTTTCAGCAAAACACGTCATTATTAATAATTCCTTCTGTAGACTGTTGTTTTGTATTCTTTATACCTAAATTTAATAAAGAGACTCATCAAAGGCTGTTAAGCACCCAATGGAAGTCAATAGAAGTTTCTGCTTATTTCCCATTTATGGCTTTGAGAATCCCTACTCTCACCCCTGCAAGCACCATTGTACGAGTCGAAATAGAAGTCTGCATTCATCAAACAGCTACTTTGGTAGAGTCATTCTTTTCATTCACAAGCCCCTGTCATCTTTCTTACAAGGGAAAAAAAAAAAGGAACAAGAAAAGAGATGGAACTCTTCAAAGAGAAGTAAAATAAAATTTTAGACATTAAATGTCACTCAGACCCATACGCATCCAAGGGGTACCTGTATAAAACCGTGTACAGCTCAGAGTCTTAAGCAATTCTTCCCATCTCAGCTATGATCAAATCCAATACTTCATTTTGAACATCTGCTGCTGTAAAGCAGTACAGCCTCCTGGCTTTCAGGAGGCTTGTTCATTTTCATTAATTGAGCACTTGGTTCTTTTTAGCTTGTGTTTGCTCTTGTTATGATTAGATAGTATATACATATTATATATGTACAAATGTGTATATATGTATATCTTTGCTACGCAATTTATAAACACAAACCTACATACACATGCTGTGCTGTGAAAGATTATTTCCAATATATTTTGTAACAAGAAATATACGTAAAAGCAGGTTTATTTCAACAAAACTGGTCTATTTGTGATTTTAACATCCTCAGAAGAATACTTTGTGCAATGAGAAGGGTAAAGGTAAAGGTTAAAAGAATGAGAAAGAGATACGTCAGGACTTGTATTAGCTTTATAATGCTGATGATATATAGTACAGTGTTGAAAAGCATGCTTGGATGAGATGAGAGCATTTACTAATGAGCTTTTAAATGTGCATAGTAAGAATGAAGAAAATAGCATTCTTTGTTTGGTAGGCTTCTTTTTAAATAACAGCTGATTATTTCAGGGTCAAAACCCTTTCCCTTTCTTTAAAATACTCAGTGGTGCATAAGTTGCTCCTCTGTAAGAGCTCCAGAAATCTGGAGAGGATTCTCCTGCAGGAACAAAATTGCCCAGTCTGGCACTTTCTTCTACCTGGAAGTAAGCAGTGAATCAGGGAGTGTGAAGATGTATGTCTACAGCTTATAGTTAGTCAAAATTTAGATGATGAATTCCTAGGAATGGCCAGAGAGGGGAAGGATAAGTCTGAGCATCTTCAAAGAGCTACCTCAGAGTTAGGTTACAGTTTGTTTTGTCTGCAGCAGCCCAGAACAAAGAGGGAGTAAGGACTTCTCAACTCCTCCTTGACCACCTGGGTTAGATTCCTCTCACCTATCTGACCACAGTCATTGACAATACAGGCATCTACGTATAATGCCTGGTTCTCCTCTTGGGCAATGGAGAGAAAGGGGTGCTTCTGAGGTTCAGTGGCCTATTTAGATCGTTCCTGTGGGATAAGATGTTTTATACCCTAGAAAACCTCTTTCTCTGACAAGGAAGAGAACCGAGACACATACCTTGGTAATAAGCACCCGCACTGCAGATGTCTATAATTTGGTCAGACATATCCAACCTTTTTGTCTGCTCTAGTTCTCAGGATCCATATTAGTGCTGTTCAAGGCCTTGACTCTAAGTGTTTTTCAGCTGTTGCAGCTCTCTGGTGCAAACAGTAACAAAGGTTTTATCTGTAAACCTGTGGCGACAGAAATCCTGCAGCAGCAGGATTTAATCTGGTCTGGCCAGCGGAACCATTCTAGAAAAAAATCTGGATCAAAGCTCATAGTCTGAGTAACTGAGCAGGTAATATCTGACTCTTGGCTCCATTTTTTGGAGCCTCTTCTGCCTAGATAATGTCTGTCAAATGGGATCTTGCCTTTCAAGGTCTTTCCATGTTGTTGAAAGAGCTCTAACTTATTTTTTCTCCAGAAGCGCTTTGTGTTGGAAATGAGAACTGTCCTACTCTGCCTCACCTGATAGTCTGTATTACTGGGAAAGCCAAGCCGCAGGAAAAACAGGCTGCCCTCTCTGAGCTGCTGGTGGTGAGACTGTGTCCTAGTTTCAGCTGGGATAGAGTTAATTTTCTTCCTAGTAGCTGGTATAGTGCTGTGTTTTGGATTTAGTATGAGAATAATGTTGATAACACACTGATGTTTTAGTTGTTGCTGAGCAGTGCTTACACTAGTCCAGGACTTTTCAGCTTCCCGTGCTTTGCCAGGTGCACAAGAAGCTGGGAGGGGGCACAGCCTGGACAGCTGACCCCAACTGGCCAAAGGGCTATTCCACACCATATGTCGGCATGCTCAGGATATAAACGGGGGAGTTGGCTAGGGAGCAGTGATCGCTGCTCAGGGGTGGGCTGGGCATCACTCAGCGGGTGGTGAGCAATTGCATTGTGCATCACTTGTTTTGTACATTCTAGTAGTAGTGGTAGTAGTAATAGTAGTAGTAGTATTTTCTCTTCTTCTGCTGTCCTATTAAACTGTCTTTATCTCAACCCATGGGTTTTACTTTTTCTTTTTCTGATTCTCTCCCCCATCCCACCAGGTGGGGGGAGGGTGATCAAGTGTCTGTGTGGTGCTTAGTTGCTGACTAGGGTTAAACCATGACAGACTGCTGTGTATTGTCCTGTATGAGGTCTTGCTGCAAAGGGTTCCAGTGGTTTCTTCACCACAGCAAGCAGGCAACAAACTTTAGTCCTGTTATGAACTTATCCTGACAACTACATTTACTTCCAGGCTGGTCTTAAAATCAGCAGAAGAAATTCTACTAGAAATTCTGGATTCCATAAAATCATAATGTCTTGGTTTATTGTTTTAGTCACTTTCATCTATGCAAATGTACATTTTGCAGACAATAAGAATGAGGTGTGCATCTCTGTTCACTAGCTAAAAAGTCCCGTTCCCCTGTGAGCCAGCATATTTTTCAAGAACAAACAGAATCGTGAACGTTTAACATATAAAAGCAGGAAAACGCAGAAAATAATTGGATGTAAATTTATTTCATCCACAACATCCATTATAACAGCAGACATATTTAAAATGAACTGATGTTACGTCCTGCATGTCTGAGCCACAGAGGTTCCTATTTCTCTCTACTGGCTAAAAAGGAGGAGCCCAGTGAAAAAATCAGGTGAAGATATCTAATCAAAAGCTAAGCAACATGAATGCCACCATTCCTGTTTTCTGATTGAGTTTTCATTCTTGCAAATCGTACATGTAGATTTAGAGCTCAAAATCAACTTCTCTGGTGAGTTGTAAATATTTACAGTTATTATCTTGGATATCATCCTGGGTCACTGCTACATTTACCCTGCTGCTTTTTCTTATTCTAGGATTTTGATCAAAGATTCTGTTGGGAAAAGTCATCTTCCACCCTGCTAGTTTTGCTTATTCAAGGTAGAAGGATGTTTTCTTATGGTAAAATGTGTTCTCGTCTCTAAACTGTGCTATGATCAGAGTAAAATCCTGAGGCTGGTTTTCTCAACAAGAATGCTAAACTGATACGTGTGAAAGTGATGACTGCTTAGATCTGTATTCCAGAATGTGTATATAGGTGCAAATAAAACAAATTATATTTAAACTTCATGTCACTCATTTCTCCTTTAGTAGGAAGAGGAATTATAATGCCCTGGGCATTTATAAGTATTCTGCAAAGGATTAGGTTATGAAAAAGAGCTACTAGCATTGACATTCATAAGAACCATTTCACAATGTGTCTTCCACAGTATTATGCAGAATTTACTTAATGTTTGATGCTTTTGTGTTTCCTCCACACTTTGTAAATTAATTTGCTCACACAGTCATAGAAAATGAGCACTCTACAAGCTATCTGATATAAAGAACCGTTAAATTTGTGTACGTATTAACAGGGGTCATCCATGCCTGTTTTTCACAGAGGCATGCTTGAATCTATACTTAGAGCTCAGTTTAAGTTGCTTTGAGAACATGGTAGCAGTTAATACCAGAGGAAGGTATTTGCAGCAGCAGGAGCTGTTACAAAGCTGACTTGAACCCCTTCTTCAACTGTTGTTTATAAACACCAAATGAGGAAAATAGAAGAGCATACTCAGTTCCACTGTAAATACAAATGCTTTTCAAACATGCTGCCTCACAGTCAGGTTCACTGAGGTCGAATGTGCTTTTCATAGCCATAATCCCCTAATTGTTGCACAATGAAAATACTCTGATGTCCAACAAGCAATTTCTTGCACACTTGTAAAGTCAGCCCAAGCCAGACCCTATATTAATCACATCACTAGTATTGACTGTTTCATTTATTTTCCAATCTAAGTGTCTCAGACATACTCGAATGAAATGCATGTCAGCCCATAATGCTTGGTTTCTATTCAGTAATAGGAACGACAAATGTATAGTCTGCAGCAATTTATGTCAAACCAGTGTCATGTTATTTTTAAACCGTATTTGGTAGGGAGATTGAAGTGTTGTGAATAGGGCTATCAGTCTCTCTACCACCTACAACATCTTTGGAGACAATTTTCATCACATTTGAATAATGTTTTGGCACAGGAACACTTTATCTCTAAGATTGGGGAGCAGCACTTATACACTGTTTTCTTACATTTATCATGTCCTATATATTCAGAAAGAGTTAGAAAGAAACATGCCATTTTCCTTTCTGTCTGGCTGGAAGTTCTGTTAGTGCTTGTCATCAGTAGAGCAGAGAGACCACCAGAAACAAAACTAGGCATTCTGCAATGCCTTATCCAAACACACAGTCAGAAATAACACCATCTCTTACCCAAGAAAGGACTATCATGTTCTATCATTGGTGCCTGCTCTCTCTGTAAGAGTCATAAAAGGAAACTAACTTTACTGTCTCCCACAGCCTACTAATGCATGATGAAAGAGCCATATATTATATATAACGGAAGATGGAGTGCATCCTAAAAAGAAGGTTTCATTGATGAAAGAGAGAGAAATTCTGTCAAAACCTAGGGAAGACATCTCCCTAAGGTTTGGTGAGACCCTTTTATACACAACAATGTGAA
The DNA here is from genome assembly GCF_034638445.1 of Ciconia boyciana. Taxonomy (NCBI): domain Eukaryota; kingdom Metazoa; phylum Chordata; class Aves; order Ciconiiformes; family Ciconiidae; genus Ciconia; species Ciconia boyciana. Next base: position 49,323,813 of record NC_132936.1, read on the forward strand.
TTACTACTGCCTGTATTCTGGGCTGCGCAGCAGTTGGGGGCTTATCTGCGAATAGTGGCATATCACCATGACAACTTACATCAGCCTGGATGTTTATGGTTTGTTGTTTCTGGTAGAAGTTTAAAATTCTGTTCCTTCTTCAGTAATCATAACATGTGAAGACTGAACTAAGAGCCTATGTATTTATCTTTGCTTTCTGTCTACTATTATATGCCTTTTCTGATCGCTCTTATTTTAGCTTGCCTGTCTCTGTCATATTCTTAACTTGGATTAAATTTCCACTAACAATAAGTGAGTTAGGCATTTCAAAAGGAACCATGAAAATGTGAATAAAGAAGTTGCCTTTAACACAGAAACTTTTATAAGTGGTAATACTTTAATGAGACATCACTTATATAAAAACAGAGAAAAAGAGAAAACATGGTAAGAATACAGCTAACATAAATATGTTGTATAGTAGTCACAATTCATGTACTGTTTCTTTCTAATGAAACATTAATGACCTATCAGTTGCACAAGCCAAACAACAAAAACTGCAAGTATAAAAAAAAAAAGTGTGAATTACTTTGTTTTAATTGTTGATTAATTTCAATTTCTCCTACTGTTGATCAATTGCTGTTATAAACAGACTATGTTTCTTTCAGTTTATGGGTTTTTTTCCTAACTCAGCAAAAGACCTTTCCTATTTTACTCTTTAATGTGGAACTCCATCTATTAGAATTAGTAGGAAGTGCTTGGATCAAGGGAGATCAGTCTGCTAATCCCAAGGATCCGACTGTGCATGCCGTTCTCATCTCCTTACTAGAAATGGAATTACTGCTATTTTGAATGAGGAGGGCAATGCTTCTCCACATTAAGTACCATTAATCACCATTATTCAGCAGTCAGAAGAGTCAGATCCCATCCTTCACTTCTGTTTTGACACATCCCTGAAATCAGCAGCTTTGAACTTTCAATGTTCAAAATGGAAATTTAGAAGACATAATATGAAAATTTTAAAATAACACTTACCTGTTCAAACATGTTTGTTTCAACTGAAAACAGAAAAGAAACAGGAAACCTTTAAAGTCTCAGTGCCACAATGATGTGCCGCTATACACAGGCTCATTTTGAACAATTAGTATTTATGTAAAAGCAAACTGTGAAAGGGAATGAGAGAGACAAAGGTCCACCTAGATCAGTATACTGTCTCTGACTCTAATCATAATGCTATATGTCTTGTAAGAGTGAAAATGAAGCAAGCATGTCTAATGCTTTCTCCTATCTTCAGCTATTTTCACTTCAGTTCAGTTCCTGGTTTAAAGAGGTGCTTTCCTGTGATAAATACAGCTACTAAGTTATGACTGTACAGAAGGCTGCAGTATTCTCTAGAGATAAAAAAATGACCTATCAATAAGCCAATTCAACTATCAAAAGTAATTTAGCCTATGCAGGAAGCTTTGCATAAATTAATTTATCTTGATGATCACTGAATTATGTTATGTGTAGTTGGGCCAGTTGGGCCTTCTGCTCTTGAAGTTGGCTAATTTAAATCTAGCTCTACATTAACATGATGCCATTACACTGACTGCAGCATAAAACAACGTGGCTTTTTGCAGTAATACTGCAGTGTGAGGGTGATGCTCCACAGGTAGATTCATCACTGCTCAAACACATGCCTGAAAAAGACAAGAGTTTCTTGACTTTCTGTATTGACTAGGGAGGAACCCAAGCCATACCTCTTGGACGTCTAATGAGTAAAGGTTGAAGTGAAGTGACACATATCGCACCGTCGTCACCTCAACATGTATCACTGTTTTCTAGTATTGTTTTCTAGTCTAGTTTTCTAGTATGCCTAGTATTCTCTATTATTTGGTGGGAGGCAGCATATGCTAGAGATCTAAACATGGAAATTTTTGGAGCAGAAGATCAAACTGTATTCCTGGGGATTACAATGTTTAATGCAAGGGCAAGCCTAATAGTTTACTGTAATCCCAGTCAAAGATATTTAATAATGAAATGCACTATTGCTAGCACATGCTCTCTGTAGTTTCACCTCGGATTTTGACATATCAAGAATCTAGAAAAAGGTTGTAATGTTGTTATCACACATATTTACTGCCCCATTACTGCAGCTGTGTTAGAGATATAGACACAGGTCATGTCTTTGAAGGACTGAGACATTGACATTGCTAGTATTTAGCCTTTTCAAATACATTTAAAAGAGATATAATTAGAAATCATCTCAGCAACCTTTTCTGGTTCATAGCCTGGACATGGGGCAAGTAATTACTGACTTAATTTTACTGTGTTTTCTGAAACCTCTTATTTAAATGAACGTAGAGAATCTCTTCTCTAAGGACACTAATTTTGTAGATATTATATGGCTGATCAAGTTCGGTAACTTGTTGCTGAAGGAACAAAATGATTTCTGTGAAACCAAATAAGCAATCCACTGAGCATGGTCTTTGGCAAGGTACTGCACTGTTAGAGTTGTTATCCTTTCAATGAGGTGTTACAGGGAAGCCACATCTGCTTGCCTCTCTTGACAGATGGAAGTGAAAAGACCCCCAGTAGTACTACATTCATGCTAATCCTGGTGTCCTTGCCAACGTTCTTTTATCTATCAGTCAAACGAGTCCTGATCCTGGGTCCTGTAAGCTTGAGTCGTTGCTGAATATAATGCATATTGCAATAGGCCATGTTGTCATTGCACAACCCTTTTCTAACCTTATTTATTGAAATATTGTCAATACTATGCATATGAAATTGACTTTGCAGAGACGGACCTTTGCCAAAACCACGTATCTGATCTTTTTGAATTTGGAGAAACATTTGTTTCCACTCTTTAGAAACAACTTTCTTGGTCCAGTCTTTAGAAACAATTTTCACATAAGTAATTTGGGGAAAATAATAATTTACTTGCTGCTTTGTGAAATGGGTGTGAAATCGTAGGCAGACCCCCTGAATCTGTCCTTGAATTGTATGGATGACCCAGGATCCAGTCTCCAAAGACCTGCATCATGATCTGAATTCTATGACTCAAGACTGATTTCTAATGTAAGTCAGACTGCGCTGTACCTCACATGCATAAAATGAGTAAAGGACTTTATTTACTCTTATCTCTAAGTAAAGCTTCAGCTCGTCACTCTTTTCTAATATACATTTAAATGACTTTAAGTTGTCTTTACATTCTAGTCTTAAACTGATACTTGATATATTTCTGCTCTGTGTGGTTTGTGCTCAAGGAAAACAAAGAGAAAAAAAGAAAACAAAAATAGAAACTTCATTAGATATTCACTTTGACATTCTGGTCCCGGAAGAAATAATATTAGATTCATACTTTTCCATCTGTTTTTCTGTTTTAGCTGGAGAATCTCTGCTTATAATTTTCTAGGCACATGTGGGCGACCTTCCAGTTGTGCCATTAAAATCCATTACATCCTAACAACATGCTAATTAATGTTCTCTGATGGTTCTGCATGCAAAACTGCAGTGGAAAATGCGTCCCAAAATGAAAGTTTTGAATTCAAAAGCAAAAGTCAAGTGATGTCTCTTACTTTCTTTGGTTGATATGAAACCTTAGTTTAACACATCTGCAATCACATTTCAATAATAATAGATTGAATTTCAGATAAGAATACACAAAGCATTTTTTAAAGTCAGCTCTCACAAGAAAAAGGCTGACCACTCATGTTGCCTAGCAACTCCATTTTGTTACAGGGAATCCAATATTGGATTGTAATGATTTGGGGAGTGCTAGTTAAAAGTAATAATTTGCATAAGAAAGATATTAATGCCTGCTCTCATTAGGAACAACACCTCTTTACTAAAATTGGTCAGCAGTAGTCTGGAGTAGTCAGCCATCTGCCTGGATATGCTTTTGTTTGTATGAAATGGCAGGTGAACATCTTACTATCAGCAGCATATTGATGGAACAACAAAGTGGTTCAGAAATTAACACGGGAAAACAGAATCTTGCTTGAGCTTTCACACTGCTAAGATAGAAACATATTGCACATTTAATAATATGTCCCATCTGAGGATTTCAAAGACCTTTACAAGCATTCAAGTTAGAAACAGTAAGTTATCATATCAGTCCTCACTGGCAGGGCTTCCACTGATCACTTCTAGCATTTTTTTATGTTTTTTTCTTTTACACAATTTTCTATACTGGTGTAATTTTCCCCTACCCCCCTCCTTTTTTTTTTTTCAGTCTTCCCTTTCTGTAAAACACTGATAATTGGCACTTGGAATACAATTTAGGCATTAAATAGCATTAGAATTGTAAAGTTGTATCTGCTCCAGCTTTGTGTTCCTATATAACATTGCTGTGGGCAGAGCCATTTTAGACAGGCTGACTCAGAAACAACCTTACTGGCAGGAAACAGGCCCTGGTGGGTCATATTTTGGGTTTTTTCCTGGATGTTAAATTTGAGTTTGAATATAGGCCTTTAAGAAGCTCACAAAGACAAAAAACACAGGCACTGCATCAACACATCCAAATTAATTGATTATTTACCTTTGCTGAATTCTGACATTTTATGTCCAAAAGGTTAAGGTGAGTTCTGTTCATGAAGCTTTGTGTTTTCATCTGTCTTTTTTCTCTTGAGGAATTATATTTATGGACCTTTTAAACTTCTCCCAGAGGATTTATTACATTCCGATATATTGTAAACAAATACCATTTATAGGCCTACAGTTCACCTTTATGATGAATACAAGCACAGCAGAAATCAGTTCCACCCAAACTGTAAGAAGGTGGTTTGGCTTCTTGAATCAGCATTTTCTTCAGTCATGAAGCACCAATAAATATGCTTCATTTTAAGCTTGCAGGTAGCCCCACTGAAATATGACTTCCCTTGAGCTCTACAGATCTAATCTCTGACAGAGGCTAGAGAAAGACTTAAAAATGAATATGCTATTGTACCCCTCATGGTGTTTCCTCTCAGCTAATATCAGCCTATGGCTGAAGAACATACTGAGTGAAAGGTTATACCTGTACATCCATATTAATTAACCTCTTTTAAACTTCTCTTCCATTAATTCATCTTACTGCTTTCCATTTTCTCACTTACACTTGTAGCTTCTACAGCCACAATGGATTCCCACTCTTAAGTCTGTGTTATATAAAGAAGGAATTCCTTTTGTTTAAGTATGCTGCCTGTTAATTTCATTAAGTTCCTCTGGTATTTTCTGATGTAAGAAATGGTCACTATTTCTTCCCCGCATATCTTTTGCCTGTCACTGATATCTTAGGAAGTAGTCTGTCACTACAGACTAAACAGAATAATTACATCTGCTAGATATATGGTTTTATAGAATCTACCATAAGATCACCTATTTCTTTCCCATGTTAAAGTATCCTCTATTTAATGGTTGTACAGAAATCATTCCATACTTTCCATTACATCTGCTGCCATTATCTTTACTTCTTCGTGTTCTACCACCGCATTCTTTTTCTTTTCTTTTTCTTTTTTTTTTCCCCAGTAGAACCAAAATCACACGAAGCATTCAAGATTTAGCTCACCGTTAATTTCTGTAATGAGATAACTATGTTCTCTTGTTTTATTCCTTTCCTAATGAGGAATTCTCAAGTTCTGTTGACAAGTGGACTGCTGTGGACTACTGAACATAAAGGTAAGCAAGTACTTATGCATTTACTGCATCAGAGTTCAAGGACCTTTGCGTATTTTCTAATGTCAGAAATAAAATTAAAAAGGCTCTGTCTAATTCTGATCAACTGCCAAGTTATAAAGATCACATACTTTAATATTTTGGCATTGTTATAGTCTACCTGATATGTTTAAAATCTAAGCCTGCAATATTCAGAACCACTGATCATCCCAGGAGGTTGTTTGAACTCAACACCAGCAAATATCGCAGAGTATCTAAAATACTAAGCAAGAAATGTTGAGCTGGTGTCAACTGAACATACAATCCTGTGCAGCTGAAACATGTTCAGGGATAGATATTTTAGAGGGTAGATTGAAATTCATCTGTGAATACCTCAGAAGAACAACTAAGGCATTCATTATTTTGGCTGAAAGGCCTATTGCTGCTGAATGGTGTAGTCCAAATGTCCTGTCACTGGACAGATGGATCACTAAGGAATAGGATGTGCTGATGGTGGAAGAGATGACTAATCTCAGAAGAGATCATAATAAGTACCTTACTACATGGCTTCCATTCATCGTACTCGTTGAGAAGATCAATGTTCTAGGCAAAGAAGCATCATCTCTGTTTTTACTGTATTAGGCTAAGCCAACTTTTAAAATACCAGGTTGTTATTGTTTGTATCTTCATCTGCGTGCTTTCTCCAGTGATAAGAACAGCCATAGCTACATCATGTTTCTTATTAGGAGTTTATCTTCTCACCATAGCTCTCACCATAACTCTGTGATGCATTACTCTTTTTGATCTGAAACTTTTTTGTGGGAACTGTTGGTAGCAACAAGGATCAAGTTCAAATACATATATATTCCTTTCAAAATTAACAGTGTACCACTTCTGGCTCTTGCTGTCAGTGCCCTTATTTCAGCTTCTTTTTCCTTCCCTGTGCCAGGGTTTTGGCTCCCTGGTGCAGGGACAGGTTTTGGTGCCATTGAGAGGCCCTAAATCAGAAAGCCGTGTGGAAAGAGCAAGGTAAGATAAAGCAACAAGAAGTGGTCATCACCCTCCTTCTGCAGAAGCTGCATTTAATCCATGGCATTCACTCTTGGTCCTTTCCTGCACTACAGTGCAGCTGTGCCCTTGCCTGGCCACATACCTTGCTGATCCAGCCCCTGATCCTCACCTGCAGACTTGAGTTCCTGGCTTAACCTCAGTCCAACCTATCTCATGACTACAGACTTGTCTGGCATTCACCAGACTTTTGGCTGGCCCTGGTTACCATCACTGACCCTGCTCCACACCTTGTTCCAGCACAGCAGGACTGCACCCTTGTCAGTGAGACCCCTGCCTTGCTGGCCCTGCCGTCACCCTCGGCCCCCAGCTCCCCTTCCTGTGCGGAGCAGCCTCCCTCACTGCTCCCTGACAATCACTTAGAAACTTGGGTGATCTAACCGCTTCTTCAAGCATTCTTAATTAATCAAGTTTTTGTTTAAAATGAAAGAAAGCCAAAACAACTATTCAGAAAAGAGACACAATTAAATGTGGTAGCAATAAGTAAATCCATGTTTATATAAATAGAGGCAAAACAGGTAGCACATTGATATTTTAGATATAAATACTCTGCCACTGTTCCCACACCTAAGAATATGTATATCTGAAATGAAAGAAGTGCTTCTATTGTCACCTCTTTTCACAGAAATAGAAGCATAGTGTGACTGGCAGGGAATCTGTTGAAGGAATAAAAAGAGATCTTGGACTGTAATTTACCACTGTTCACTTCACCAACTATGTAAACGACTGCATGGATCTCCAAATAAATATACTAAGCAGATACTTAGTAGGCAAACCACAGAAGCAATGATGCCGTCTCTCTGCCAGTTTAGTCTGCCTGCAGTCCTAGAGTCATGCACTACAATGGAAAGCTCTTTTATTCCCAAGGATGGCTCTGGAGAAGGTCTGTCCACTACAGCTAGGTAATTCAATGATTTATCTCCCAAAGCAGGCTCCCATTCCCATCAGCAAATTGACGATGTTCTGCTTCACAATTCCTGCACCAAGGGAAGCCATTGCTTTTCTTTGGAAAAATCCTCTGGAGCTCAGTTGTCCGTGCTTGTAACTGTCTCTCCAGTGGACTGTAAGCATTAATTAAACATTACTTATGTTTGTATGCCTTAGTTTGATGCAGTTAATGTTTTTCCAGTGGACATAACTTCCTTCAGGATTAGAGGAACTGAACAAAACCTGAGTCAATATCTTCTGAGAAGCAGAAAAAATGCTTTTATGAGAGACCACTTGTGGTTTAGTCTTTCTGTGGGTAACTAGGTTTTTTTCTGGTACATTTTCTAGTTGCTGAGAAAATTATATCTTTGCTTCTAAGATATGGCAAAAAGTTTCTCAGTGAGGCATAAGTCTGAGTCACTGACAAATTTCCCAAACATTACAGTGTCAGTGTAAGCTCCACAATACTGTTACCAGCAGGTATTGACTCCTTTCTTATATGAATTCTGGAAAAAATGCATTCCTGATTCTCCTCTAACACTTCTGCTCAACAGCAGGTATTGCTTATACTTTTCATGGTTATGGCTTCAGCTTGTGAAAGATTTGCTTTTATTTTAGTCTTTTTATTTTCTGACTTCTGTGTGCAATTCTCCATCTTGTTTTCTGACTTTTATTTTTCTCAACTAGTAATTATGTTTGGAATTTTCAGTCACATGGGAACTAGGTACTCAAATCCTATTAATGATCAATTAGATGGACAGTTCTAATGGACATTCAGTTCTGATGGAGACCCAATGAAAATCTGTCATTATTTTTGACCCTGTTCTAATCTGACAAAATATGGCTTATTCTTCAACCCTAAACTAATCTTTTTTTCCTTTTTCTTCCTTTAATAAATATTGACAGGACTACCCATTTAAATCTTAACTAGACACGTGTTTATGCCATGATCTCATTGATATTGTGGTTTTCAAATGTTTAATCCACTCTTCACAGACAAAAGTTGACTGTCAGATCACACTGACACTATATTAGGCCTAATTAATCCATATAACTTTTTCCAAGTTCATTTATTTCTAATCATACTGAAATTATTGCAAGAAATTCAAGATTTACGTCAGTGGAAATCACATGGGAGGGTTAATGTTTCCTCCTTTCTTAAGGTAAAGAAGTCTTCAATCCAGGCCAATGTCTTTGTGTTGGTTGCATTGAAGAACACACCACAGGGAAGAGATGTATGAGGAAATTTATCAACCTGGATCCAGAGAAGCACTCTTTCAAAACAGCTTTTTATATGTTTTATTTACTTTACCTACTGACTCCCTAAATATTTCTTTACCTTACTGGCCAAAACATTGAAGTATCGAAATCCTGGTGGCTATTGCAGTCTCTTGTTAAATTTGACTGTTCTCAAATGTATGACAGCAGTTATTATCACATTGCAAGTCTAAAATTACATAAAAATAGTAAATAGCTAACTCAAATTTACCCTAGCATTTCTCTAGCTAAATGGACCTCTCATTTCTTCATTTTTCTTTCCAAAGAAGTTTTCAAGATAACAGAGAATCATCAGTGTTTCCTCAATTCACTTCATTTTAATTAAGAACTCATTTCAGCCCTATCTTTCCCAGCTTGCCAGAAAAAAAAAAAAAAAAGGGAAAAAAAAGGAGAAAGTCATTAAGGTCATAACAGAAAAGTTTAATATTGCCCTTATACAGACATAGAACATTCTCTTTACCTTGCTGCCTCTTTAGGAGCAATTACTTTCTTTCAAAGGCTCTTTTGTGCCTTTTCTAAGTTGAGGCTTAAACTTGAACCTATTCTCTAATCAGCATAACCATGAGTCTTGCTTGCATCACTGTTATTCTTCATTGCTACTCCCCTTTCCTTGTTGGTTTTTTTTTTGACTGCTTCTGAAAACACTAACTAAAACAGCATTTCAGTGCTGAAAACTTAAAATGTAATAAAAAATACTAATTTATTTAGATTGTTCTTTTCCTCTGGAAAACCACTTAGTTGAATCTTATTTCTGGAAAGAATTCATCAATATTCTAGCACAATTATACCTTGAAAATCTCCCAGTGAGAGTACTATTTATGAGGAAAAACATTATTTTATCAGTATTGCTGATGTCCAAAACACAAGCTTTGTAAGCATTTTTATTTAATATATTGTTGGTTACATGTAAGATTTTCTTTCCACCCTTTTTGCTGACAAAGCAGATTTTTTCATCATAAGCCACTAAGCCCGGTCCCTCTAACCCAAGCACTGTTGTCCCTGTTCAGTGTTGACACAGGTGGGCAATTTCTGTAATACACAAATTTAATACAACATTTCCCATTACCTTTCCATTCAGCAGGCCACACACAAAGTACCAAACAATGTGAAATATAATTAACGTGTTCCTTGTGGGAAGGGACAAATAATATGAACATATTTTACTTACTTCTTCATTCAAAAGTTTCAACAGCAGACTAATCAGGAGGTCTCTTTTAGTCAAACAGGTTTGTTTTGGGTGTCCGTGTCCAGGTGCTGGCAGCTGGTGGGCTGCAGAGTTGGCCTCTGTGAGGAGAGGCCAGGGGCTGCCCCATGCCAGACACAGCCAGCTCCAGCAGATCCACCACAGGACACAGTTGAACCCTTCGGCCTAGTGGTGCCTTCGGGAAAACGTATTTAAGAAAGGATAAAATGCTGCTCACCAGTGAGGAGTGAGGAAAAAACCAATACTGTGAACACCAAGGTCAGAGAAGATGGAGAGGAGAAGGTGCTCCAGGAGCCAGAGCAGGTATTTTGCTGTAGCCCATGGAAGTTTTTGATGTGACTGTGATAAAGCAGGTATTTCCTGCAGCCCATGGAGACACCACACCAGAGCAGCTGCATATTTCCTGAAGAAACTGCAGCCTGTGGAGAGGACCCACGCTGGAGCAGGGGAAGAGTGTGAGGAGGAGGGAGCGGCACGCAGGAGCTCACCTTCTCATTCCCATCCCTCTGTGCTGCTCAGTGGGGGTAGAGGAACTAGAGGAATTAGGAATGAAGGAGTGAAGTTGAGCCTGGGAAAAAGGGGTTGCAAGCAAGACGCTGTTTTAATTTGTCTTTGTTTCTCACTATGCAAACCTATTTTAGTTGGTAATAAATTAATTTTCCCCAGGTCAAGTCTGGTTTGCCCATGACAGTAATTGGTAAGTGATCTCCTTGTCTTTATCTCAGCCCATGAGCTTTTCCATTTTGTTTTGTCCCCCTGTCCTGTTGAGGAAAGGGAGTGAGAGAGCAGCTTGGTGGGTGTCTGGCAGCCAGCCAAGCTCAACCCACCACAAGATTTTACATGTCCTTGGTCCATGGTACTTACTTACCAAAGTTACAATCCTAGTTTAGGAGCAAGTTTGTAGATTTTTCCCAGATCAACAGATAGCTTATTCTTTAGGGGCCAGAACTTTTAGTGTAAGCTGCAGACTCTTTCTTTCTGTTTCTGGGTTGTTTTGGTTTTTTTAACAAGTTGGAAAGTTGGTTTTGGTTTGTTTAATTAAAGCTATTTTGAATTATACGACGTACCTTTATTGCTGAGTAGCATTATGTAAGTACATAGCAAATTTGATGCATTGTACAACAGTGATTAAGTAAGCATAGTGTGTTATAATAAACAGGTTCATTGTATTAGCAAAGGGTAATTTTGCACATGCTGATGTATCACCAATCTGCAGGATTTTGTGTGTCAAGAAATGAGATAGTTATGAGCTTCTCATTTTTACCACTTTATCAAAGTGCATCCACTGGAACTGTGCATACAAGTGGAAACCACTTCTACTGGAATGTGGCAGTATGAAATATTATTCACTAACCATTCCCATTACTCATGTTAGATAGAGGGAGGATGGCATCAAAGGAATATAACTGCAGAGACTCGAGTGGTGAATAAAACTAATTAGAGTCACATTTAATATCTTTATGTGGTTTATGTCAAACTAACAGTATGTCTGTACTTCCCGTGGCAAGTAATAGGTCCCTTAATTTTTACACAATAAATCACTATAGTTCTCCATCTCATATAATACTTGAATAATGTGAAATTAGAAGAATTTTGTTAGAGAAGTATTTTAATCTTCTGTCTACCTTGCCAGAAGGAATGTTAATGTATAACCAGTTTTATGGTTAATGTTTCAATCTGAGGTGTGAGATAATAATAACTTCTATTTTCAGCACCAATATAGACTACATAGATTACAAAAAGGACCATGTTACTTATTATGAATAGACTAGTTCAAAAAAACCCTCACTGGTAATAAAAGAGAGGGCTTTCTTCCATTTTTTATTATATAGGACTTATCCTATGGAAATAGAAAAATAATTCATCAGAATCAATGAAGTCACTCTGGGTTTAGACCATTATTAGTCAGAGCAAAACTTGGATCATTGAGTATAAATACCAGGAAATAAAACCCAATATTTTTCCTCATGCAAATTCAGGTGTTCTGAATTATTGACTTTTTGATAAGTTAAGTTTTCCTATGTTTAAATGCCTACAAAAACAAAATTGGAAGGGAGTAAATATGCCACTCAGTTCCTCTCTGTAAAAATACATGATATATAAGATATATGTGAAAGGTGATCCCAATTTACCTTTGAAAAGGCAGACCTGTTAAATATTATGAAGGGATTTTATCTACCTCAAATTAGACACATTAATGTTAATCATTCATATGAAAGATAGACACCTCAAATCCATTTTAAAGACAACGGAGAGAAATAGGCACATTTTATCTATCCTAAAATAGGATAGAATAGGTGCTCAAAATAGGTGAAAGGAAATGCCATGTAATTTTTTTCCCCTTCCTGATTTAAACAAAAGACTAAGAAGGCTGATTTAGAGTTAGGTGAGGCCAGTTAAATCAGAAGAGATCAACTCTGTCCTATGTTTTTAAAAAAACAAAGCCATGCCCACTTGGTTTGTGTTATTTGTTATGACTTAAGGAGCACATATATAAACAGGAGATGTCTGGCAATGCCCACTTCGATGTGGGCAGTGCGATTTTCTTTTCTACCAACAAAGATGGGTCAAGAAAATGATGTTTGCTTCCAAGTGCAATTGTTATCAGTAATGATAGCAGAGCCTTCAGAAAAGCTGGTCCAGTTTTACTCCAAAATAAGGAAACCACAAGTCAAAATGAGTTCCCATTCATTTAAAAATGATAGAAAAGACACCTATATGCAAGATATATGGCAACTAGGGCTGTTATAGGTCTTTATTTAATAGTATTTCTAATTAGTATTCCTATTTAGCACTAGTTAACATTAATTAGTATTAGTATTTAGTACTAGTAAATATTAAATGTCTGCAACATAATCAATAAAATAAAACCAACTTGCTCAAAATTCTCACAAAATCAGAAAGCAGTCTACATTTACATCTGAGCAAATTTTGTTCCGGTTGTAATTACACTAATGAATGTTGTAGATCAAATCTTCCTCATTTAGAGACACATTGTCATTGTGGTGAGGGAATTTTATTTTGTTTCCTTGTGTTCCACACACATGCAAATATGAGCTTTTAAAGTGTTTACTCCCTATAAAACACTGCAATTGTGCATTTCATGAAACATACAAGCAAGGATCTAACAGTCACTAGCTATGTATATGCTAAAGAACTGTCACATTATTTTTAGCATCTTTCAACAAGCTCCTGTGTAATAATTCACATGTCAAAATGCCTTATTTCAAAATTGTTAACTTCTTAGAGTCATTTGTGTTCCTTAATGAAAGGTACTACTAGTGTTTTCCCAATATACAGAATTTAAAAAATCATCATCTTCAAAATGTCAATTACATTTTGCAAGACAGCTATATATAGGGCATATGGGATTGACATTTTAAAATAATCATGAAAATTAATTGCAAGCAGCTGATTAAATATAGCTTTAATATATAACTTGCACTTAGTAATGTCCAATAAGAGGTTTCTGCATAGTAAATCACTTTCTAGCAATTAGTTAACATCTTATTCTGTTTTATTGCTTACAAGTTAATTCTTTTATTTTTAAATGTGTGAGGCCAGCTTTAGGAAATTCTGCATTTAAGATTGAGACACATATATTTCTATCAGCAATGCTGAGAGGTGAAAAAGCTCATCTTGTAAAACCAAGAATTTGTATTTGTCAGTAATCAAACTGACATGATGCTTTCTTGTTGGAAGGCAGTGAACAGCAAGGTAATTTAATCTGCCACCATTATAGGTGAGACATGCACAAGTCTTTCAAAATATGTTTGCTACATTGAATGAATTTTTCTGGAAAGAACTAAGGGGTGCAGTAATAATTCATAATGAGAAAAACTCCTGTATCCTTAAGAACTAATCTCATTTCAGCTAATGTTATTAACGTAACAAGCTTGTTTGGAGACAAATGTAAGTGCATTACTTTTGAATGTGTTCTACATCATTGTGGTACAAGTGGAAGGCTTTTGAAAATATATTCTTACTCAAACTGTCAACAGCTAGGCATGAGATCTTGAGAAGAGAAAGTCAGACACAAAAGTGTACTTACTGTCAAAAAAAGCCCATAAAACCATTATGGAAAGATACCCTTTTAAAAAGTCCTTAAGTATTTAAAGCAACAATATCATATTTATTAACCAATTAACCACCACCTGGAAACTAGCTAGTTTTCTGTTTGCTTGTTTGTTTTGACATTTACCCTATTGAACTTCTTCAGAAGCTCACTGTGCTCTGGAACAATTCAAGCATCCGTTGTTCTAATTGTCTTTTTAATTATGCCTCTCACTTAACAACTGAAATACATGTTGGTCTGATTTCTTTTCTGGCTAGAGATGTCTTCAAGCAAGTTGGCACACACTGATCATTTTCAAAAACCAGGTGCCACATCATAAAGCCTACTGGAAGACTTTCGAAGTCTGCAAAGGAAGTAGCTCTAATTTCATTCCACTGTCCGTGAGACTCTAGACATAAAACAGCCAAATGAAGAGCCCTGATATTTATCTTTGCTGATGGGTACTGCCCTATGCAAGCTTCTCCTAAGACATTGCTTCATAAAAGGACCAGCTTTCCAAAAGTAAAAACCCAATCTCCCACAAAACCCATGGGATCTCCTATGTGGGGCCCATTTTGTTTGAGTTTAATGCAATTATCAGATTTGGCTCTTTATTTCAGCTTCACTGTTGTCCTAAAAATACCAAACCAGGATTACAAATGTAGATGATGTTCTCACAGCTGGGCAATGAAGGCATGAAGACAACTGAAAACCTTAGAGAATTAATACAGAAAAAGACCAAGAACTGTAAACATTGGCCACATCCTTTAAGTGCTGTATTTTAATTATTTCTTATCAGACTATTTTTTTCTTCCAGTACCAGGAATATGTGACTTATAACTGGGAGAAGAGAAGGAGCAAAAGAAAAGAATGTAAATAAGTTAGTTTGCCACTTGAAGTTTAACTGCACCATATCAATGCAAAGGCTAACAAACCTTAACACAGTTTATCTACCAGATGTGTGTTTTTAAAATATTAGGTGCTTAATGGTGTCACTGACAGCAGATTGCAAAATTGCATTCTGTTATAGAAAAAGTGTTTTGCAATCTTTTCACTTGATACCTAAAACTTTGTTTGCTGGCATCTGCAATAAGCTACCGTCTGCAGATGATTCACAATATGATTCACCACAGCTTGTGCAAGGTGAACAGCAACACATCAGAATTACCCTCTAATCAGTTAATTGAATCCCTATTAAGCAATATATTGACTTTGTGTTGCTCTTTTGACCTATAAATCGTTATTACATAGTACTGATCCTTCTTTTCATACTTAATTGGTCTACTTTATGTCTGCATTTTTTAACTAGTAAAGATCCCTTAGGCATCCATTTTCTTGCTATTTATATCATCATTAAATATGATTGATACAACAGTATCAATCAGTCAATCCCAGGCAACCAGTTTAAACTGGGATTAAAAGTTTTCTCATCTTTTTGTCATTTTGTCTTTGGTTGGGTGTTATGCATACACATTGCCTTAAAGAGGCACCTCTTGAAATGTCTGGAATTGATCCAGGCAAGACAGAGGAAAGGTAAGTAGAAGTATTACTATCTCATTTTGCAAATAGGAAACCTCAAAAGATTAATTACTTTCTCATACCTCAGACTCATGAGATTCAGTTCCTTCACCACAAGACAAAGCCTCTTGGGAATTCTGGGTTTTCTGGCATTTGTTTCTTCACAATATCAACTCCCATAAACCAGTTCCTCAGTCGTAAGGAAAGTTTAGTGGATTTTTTTTATTCTTTTTGATGGGGAAGGGGTTTGGGGGTTGGGGTTTTTTTACTGTTGTGTGCAGTGAGTCATAATGCCCTGAATACACTCTGGAGTAATGTGAAACGAATGTTAAAGTCAGTGTCATAAGCATCATCCTCATCATCTAAAGTTTTAATTGTGTTCTAGAGTAGTGTTAGAGAATAAGACGGAACTGCTGGAGTCCAGCCCTGCTCCCACAGAATTTTTCACAGGATCAGACTCAAGCTGTGCAAAGTCAATTCATTTGCCTTTTCTCATCTTGTCAATATTGACATAAAACTTTTTCTTAAGCAATATGAGAGAGACAAGACCTACTAATTGGGAGGGGGGGAAAGAGGAGGTCTTTCATTATCAGCACAAGCTGTGCTGCTTCATAAACAGTGAGTGATCAAATATAATAAAGATAAACCCTTGAATTCCTGCTGCTCTACTGCAGCAACACACTGCGAAGGCTTCAGGCACTGGTTTGGGGAAGACTGAATCCCAACATATGGAGGGACTGCCAACAGATATACAGGAGAAAAACAAAGCTGAACTCCTGCATCTCTATTTCCTGCTGCCTCTCTCCGGCCTTAGGCTGCAAAGCCATTTCAGATGCTGATTTTTAACAACACACAAACCATAAAAAACCAGCCTTAAAAATCAGTCTTAGCATACAAGGAAATTCTCTTTAAAGAAGCCAGAGAATTTGGTATGGGGTAAAATGGGACAGGGAATTTAAGGTAGAGACTAGTGTAAAGTGAGGATGATTAACTGCCTTTTCTCTACAGAAATTTCCAGATTTAGGGTTCAACTGCCAGAACGCCTGCATGTTTGCAAAAAATTATATTTCTTATGCTGAAACAACATTTCCCTGAGAAACAGGGTATTTTTCTACCATTTCTGTAAGTCATAGACTGCATGATACCTTCCAAGATATGACTGGGGTGGGGTGGGGGGAACTAAAAACTAGTATTTTGAGAGCTGGTATGGTTTCAAAATTTAATTTAACCAATTCTAAGTCCCTAACCATGATGAATGGAAGGAAGGAAAAAAGAAAGGAATTTCAAAAAGAAGCAAAAAGGAGATAAGTTAGGATAAATGTATGGCCTCTGCAATTCCATCTGTATTTCAATGGGAGTTGTAAAACTGAAAGTTGAATTATTAAAAAATTAAAAGAAAACACAGAAACAGAAGGAGGATGTTTGGTCATGGTCATCTATCTAATTGCACCAAAATACAGAAAAAAGTTTAGAATAACAAAAGTGTGATTCAAACTGGATATCCCTAATCATAACAAAGCACTGAAGTAGTTTATTTAGTAGAATGGGGGTTCTCCATCATTGGAGGTCTTGAAGATACACAGAACAAACATCTGACTGTAATGATACAGGGACAGTCAATCCTGCCTTCAGAAAGACGGTCTGTTTCAAGGTTGTCTCCACTCTGATTCACAACGAACATTGTTTATTAAGTGCACTCTTTTCAGAAAAGCGTGAACATATTTAGTGTTGTGCCATGATAAGGAGTCTAGCTGCGTGATGTGTTTAAGTGGGCACAATTGTCTTCTCATTAACCTCAGCAGAGAAAGGAGCAGCAACATGGAGTTCCATTTCTGTTACCTATGTTTTTCTTCAGATTTTGTGATCCATCAGCCTGTTCGTGATGTTATATGAGCAGCAGCAACACAGGTCAAGTGCTTACTGTTCAATTTTGTAAACCTAATAACTAACTACTTCAGTATGAAGAGATATGCTTTTGTATAATGCAAGGAGGGCTTCTCCATGTGAAGAATTTCATGAGAGAAGTTAAAAATGGTGAAATACCACTACTTCAAATACTGTAAGGCACTTACAAGTGTGTCTTTTAAAACATCTTTGGAAATAGTCACTCGCTGTTCTGTGTTATTGAATAAGAGTCTCACAGTTGGCAAAAACAACTTTTAAATGCAAAATCTGTTTTTTTCCATTACTGTGAGAAAAGAGTGAAAAGCCTTGGGGTTTTGTTTTTTTTCTTTTTGTGGGTTTTTTTTTGCTGTTTTGTTTTTTCCCCACAAAAACAGCAAAGTATTGCCATGTTCCCTTTTTAGGTATGAAGGTATGTTCTTAGGTATGAAGATTTTATTTCCAAGCCTAATAAACCTCAATCTAATTAAATTTAAGGGTAAGCAGAAGAAGGAAGGCACATTAGAAAAAAGCCAAACTCTTGAATCTCAATCAAATTAAAATATCTATATTAAACTGGCTTTGCTCATCCCTAAACGCTGGTACCTACTTATCAAGTCTCTTTCTACTAAATACATCAAAGAAATTAGAGCACTGCCAAATCTAGATACACTAAAGCAGATATACTTGACTATGCTGAGACAAGAGATAGAGGATTTTGTGGGATTTTTGAAAGAGATTACATCCACTAATGCCACAGAAGATCATAATGATTTACATTATTACAGAGGAGTGCCATATGAATTAGTAATCATTGAACATTTATTCTGAAGTGTCACAAGAAACTCTTTAGCAATCACCTGCCAGAAAAATACAAGTTCAAAAATTTGTCACATGCAGAACCTGTCATAGTATGTAATGAAAAAGCATAAGTTATCTGCAGTATAGTTAACCCTGTGCTAACCCATCACACTACAAACTTGAGCTCCACTCTACTCACTACCCGTGATGTCCTGGACACCAAAACGTACAGCTAATGCAACAGCTTGTGTGATGTTTTCTGTTCAACGGAGACAAGAAAGGGTGTTAATTATGCCTGAGTAGAAATGGTGTCACCTTAGCAAACAAAAATAGATTGGCACCTGGCAGAAATCTTGTTAATTGTCCTGGGATTTAATGTCTCTTTTTACTATAGGCTGTTATCAGTTTTGGATCGGATCACTCCTCATCTTTCATGTTGCTACAGGATTGCAAGGAAAGAAACATTCATTAAGGGAGCAGAAAGAATAAGAGTAAAGGCAACATAAGGTAGCTCAGAAGTGAGTCCTTTGCTGGGAAAGAGGCTGCCAGGGCCCTGGGGGCACCAATGAGCTTTGCTGTCCCTGCCCAACACCTCCAGGGCTCCCTCAAACCTGCCTACAGCCCAGGATCCCATTTCAGCCCCCCAGCTGCCCTACTCCTGGCTGGGACAGTGGGACAGGTCCTAGTTGCCAGGCCCTGCCCTGACAAACCTCATGGGAAACCCCCACCACTCCATGTCCTCAGAGAGTGCTTGTGCCCTGACAGAGCTGAGAAGGATCAGGGTTCAGGTTCCATTTCCCAAACTAGATTGAGCTATCTTGTCCAGTTACTGTTTACAAGGTCAGGAAAAAGGATCAGAGACAAAGATTTGCACACTTGACTGTGAGCCCCAACCTCTACTTCACACAGCTGTGCTGCCTTTTCCCCCTTTCTCTGTTTTCTTACCTTCTACCTGCACAGTGGTTCAGCAACAGTAAGTAAGAGTTAAAGATGACCCTTTTCCTAAGCCTACTGCACAGTCTTCTGTATTTCCTTGTTTTCACTGTTTCTTGCAGACAGTCTGTATCATAGAATCACAGAATCGTATAGGTTGGAAAAGACCTTTAAGGTCATCAAGTCCAACCATACACCTAGCACTACCAAGTCCACCACTAAACCATGTCCCTAAGCACCACATCTACACAGCTTTTAAATACTTCCAGGGATGGCGACTCAGCCACTTCTCTGGGCAGCCTGTTCCAATGCCCTTTCAGTGAAGTAAAATTTCCTAATATCCAGTCTAAACCTCCCCTGGTGCAACTTGAGGCCATTTCCTCTCGTCCCATCCCTTGTCACCTGGGAGAAGAGACCAACCCCCCACCTCTCTACAACCTCCTTTCAGGTAGTTGTAGAGAGCGATAAAGTCTCCCCTCAGCCTCCTTTTCTCCAGGCTAAACAACCCCAGTTCCCTCAGCCGCTCCTCATAAGACTTGTGCGCTAGACCCTTCACCAGCTTTGTTGCCCTTCTCTGGACATGCTCCAGCACCTCAATGTCTCTCTTGTAGTGAGGGGCCCAAAACTGAACACAGTATTTGAGGTGCGGCCTCACCAGTGCCGAGTACAGGGGCACGATCACTTCCCTAGTCCTGCTGGCCACGCTATTTTTGATACAAGCCAGGATGCCATTGGCCTTTTGGCCACCTGGGCACACTGCTGGCTCATATTCAGGCGGCTGTCAACCCTGTAGGAGGGATGCTCGCTGTCTGGACCCTCACTT
Organism: Ciconia boyciana; assembly: GCF_034638445.1. NCBI lineage: Eukaryota > Metazoa > Chordata > Aves > Ciconiiformes > Ciconiidae > Ciconia > Ciconia boyciana. The sequence continues at coordinate 49,343,895 of NC_132936.1, forward strand.
TCCCCAGGCACCACAGGGTGCCATGTGCGGGGACAGCTTGTTCTTTCCTCTAAAAACACGTTTTCTAACATGACAGTAATATGTCAGCCAATGTCTTGGTCAAAACATGGCCCAATATTCAACATATCCTTTTTCAGGTCTAGCCCAAAAGCCGTTGTTTCCCAGTAGAAACACTGGGACCCAGATGTGCATTTAGTGTCAGTTGTTTTAGATCTGTTAAGGATAATGCTATAAAGATCAAAGCAGGATATAACTTTTGCCACTCCTCTCTGCTTGTTTTAGCTATTATGTCTTCAGTGGCCTTATTTTAAAAAGGCAGTTTGGCTTCTAGAGGAACTATGGATTCCAACTGTGTTCCCAATCTTAAGTGAAGAAAGAGGTCTGAAAGGAGCAATTGAAAGTTTTAATCTGCATCATACTTATACTTGTATTTACTTGTGAAGGGAAATATAGAGTATAGGGTCATTGACTCAGTTTGGGGATAAATGTTTGGGCCTACATAGATTCCTTCTTTGAACAAAATATTTGTATCTATCTAAAATGTTTTAATGTTACATTTATTTATTAGTGTAAAGCCTTGAACCTAAATACCCCTGCCACTTGAATGCACAAATTCAAAAATACGCAATCTGACTTATACATGTTGTTAGATATTTCAACTCAATCTTAAATTCAGATTCAACTCTTTCTTGGTTAAAAATAATGGATTTCCAATAGAACTTTAATTTAATTTAACATGATATTATTAAACTTGTATAAAGTGGAAAATAAGATAGTTGAAGACACATGTATAAAGTAATTTACGTATAATCCTACATCATTATGGTCTAAGTCTTTTTAAGAAGGGCCCCTTTTCAGTCTGTAACTATGTTTTCAACATAGTAATGAAAACAAGCTTCCAAGTAACAGGTATTCACTGGATTATACTGCCTATTTTAGAAACATTTGTCTAAAAGCCCTCACTGAAGCCCATACACCACCCTCAGTAGCACGGTGCTGCAAGTTTTACAATTCCAAAACAGAATTTGATGCAGCTGTTCAGACTGAACTCAGACTGAAGCATCAGGGAAAAAAAATACGAAAGCACTAAGGTTGAGATTTAAGGAAAAACAATTTATTTTCAGATCAGATACCTGCTGCTTCCAATTTAGATATTGGATAAACTATCTGAAATGAAAGCAGCAGACTGAAATTGAGTGTTTTCCTAACCTCCTCTAATTAGAATCAGCTAGTTCAGTGCATCTCTAACCAGAATCACCTCTTCTTTGCCTGACCAGGGTGACCTGCCAAATGGGAGGTGTGAATGTTGTCAAGGAACATCACAGCCTCCAGATAAGCAATGAAGGCTTTGAAGAAACTGTGAACACCCTCTGGGGAAGAAATTAGACTTGTGAACTTAGAGGGGGAAGAAAGGCATACAAACAGTTTAAACAAGAACTGAAGACAGAGGTCAACAGGGATGTTTCCAACTGGAAGTCACCTGCTGGGGAAGAAATTAGTTTTGAACACCTAACGCAAATCAATGGAATAGATGGGAAACGTTTTAAATTATTCATCTTTGTCAGGAAGTCCTGGTTTCTATCTTCTGTGGCCTCCTCTACTCAAAGTGTGTTACTGGATGTTGTGGTTTAACCCCAGCCAGCAACTAAGCACCACACAGCCGCTCGCTCACTCCCCCCCGGTGGGATGGGGGAGAGAATCAGAAGGGTAAAAGTGAGAAAACTCATGGGTTGAGATCAAGACAGTTTAATAAGTAAAGCAAAAGCCACGCATGCAAGCAAAGCAAAGCAAGGAATTCATTCACTCCTCCCCATGGGCAGACAGGTGTTCAGCCATCTCCAGGAAAGCAGGGCTCCATCACATGTAACAGTTACTTGGGAAGACAAACACCATCACTCTGAACGTCCCCCTCTTCCTTTTTCTTCCCCAGCTTTATATACTGAGCATGACGCCATATGGTATGGAATAGCCCTTTGGTCAGTTGGGATCAACTATCCTGGCTGTGTCCCCTCCCAACTTCTTCTGCACCTGGCAGAGCATGGGAAGCTGAAAAGTCCTTGACTAGTGCAGCAACAACTAAAACATCCCTGTGTTATCAACACTGTTTTCAGCACAAGTCCAAAACATAGCCCCATAGCAGCCACTATAAAGAAAATTAACTCTATCTCAGCTGAAACCAGGACACTGGAAAAGTATAACCTGAGATGAACTGCAGTCTAATAATAAGAACATAAACATAAGAGCAAAAAAGCAAACATAACGCATCTGAGCAAAGGTCCATGTAACCTGTATCCCATTTCTGAAAGGGGCCTGTACTAAATGTATGGTGAGAGAGCTTGAGAACAGCTAAAGCAGAGATTGCTACTTTCTCTCACTACTTTTCCAGTTTCCAGCAGTCTGCCATATAGAGATTTTTTCAGTTAAAAGCTGCATCTGCATCCTGTTTGATAGCCCTTGATTGATTCTTCTTCCATGAATTTGTCTAAGAGATTTTCAAACCCATTTACACAAAAAGCCTCCACAGGAGCCTCTGGTGATGAGTTCCAGAATTTTTCTGCATGCTGTGTGAAAGAGCACTTCCTTTTCTTTGATTTATACATGCAGCCTGACCATTTCATCTGATGCTCCACTGGACTGTTGCTGTGAGAAAAGGGCGATAATTGTTCCCTGTTACATTTCTCTATGCTACTTTATCATATCCCCCCTCAGCTGTTTTCCAAACTGAAGAGTCCTCATCTCTTGAAATCCTTTGCATACTGTACTGGGTCTTGCTGGGATGGAGTTAATTTTCTTCATAGCAGCCCATATGGTGCTGTGTTTTAGATCTATATCCAAAACAATGTTGACAACACACCATGTTGTCACCATTTTAGCCACCGATGTTTAGCCAACAATAGCCATTGTTTCTCACTCTTCCCCCACAACTAGTAGACTGGGGATGGGCAAGAGGTTGGGAGTGGATACAGACAAGACAGCTGACCTGAACTGACCAGAGAGATAGTCCACACCAACGTCATGCTCAGCAATAAAACCAGAGGGGAATTTTTCCCAAGTAGCCATTGCTCAGAGACTGGCTGGGCATTGGTTGGCTGGTGGTAATGATCATGTTTGCACCACTTGATTTTTTCCTTTTCTTTTTTTTTTCCCTTCACTTATTAAACTGTCTTTAACTCAACCCATGAGTTTTCTCACTTCTGCCCTTCCAGTTCTCTCCCCCATCCCACCAAGGGGGACCAAGCAAGTGAGTGGTTGAGGGCTTACCTGCCAGCTGAGGTCAACTCATCACACATACGCAAAGTGCTCCATACTTATATACATTTTGGTCACTCCAAGGGTTTTTATTTGATGTCTTCCATTTCTTTATGCTGAGGATAATTTAAGTGAATAGTATGTTTCATATTGCAGAAAACCATTTAATAGAAGCAATGGATTTTCTAAGACCAGGAACATTAGCGAACAGTTTAAGTCTGCACAGCATCGGAGAATGGCAAAAGATAACTCATTCCCCAATTGAGCTATTGCCACGTACCCTCCATAACTTCCTACCTACTAATTCCAGAGACAGGATTATACACATGAGTAGCCCATTCTACACAGTGCAGTTGAACTCAAATACAGACAGAGGTTTTCTTTCTCCATCCCAGGTTCCCTTTCCATCATAAAATCATAGAATGGTTTGGATTAGAAGAGGCCTTTAAAGATCATCTAGTTCCAACCACCCTACCATGGGCAGAACTTTCACTAGATCAGGTTGCTCAAAGCCCATCCAGCCTGACCTTGAACACTTCTAGGGATGGAGTATCCACAACTTCTGTGGGCAACCTTTTCCAGTGCCTCATCATCCTTATAGTAAAGAATTTTTATTTCTATCTAATGTAGATCTGCCCTCTTTTAGTGTAAAACCCTTACACCTTGCCCTATCACTACATCATGGGAGCAACAGTAGATTAAAAACAACATAACAGTCAGTGAGGAGGATTATGCCAAGCAGACAACAGCATTTACAGCATGTACACTAATGTGTACTATCTAGGATACAAATCATATTCAAAAGTCATATTTAATGCAAATCATGAGTAATATTTAATGTAAATCAACTAATTTTTCCCCTAGGATAAAAGCTTATGTGCTAAACAAAACTGCAATGACCTTTGTGATCTAGTTATCACCAGGCTGGAATTCTGGTAAGCAAAAGCTAACATTTCAAGAAAAATCTGTTTTCTGAAAAGTTGTTAAATTTTGCATTATGGAGGGGTGAGGAAAGGCAGTTGACAAAAACATGTCAAATCTGTAGTTTATACTTGATTTTCATCAACTTTTTCAGCATATATTATCTTATAAAACTATAATATATAACATATGTACATAAGTTTTTTGAGTTAACTATCAATTTTATGTCATTGCATCTTTGCAAGCATTTTAGTTTAGATCCTGGGTGCTGTTTTGAAGGACATTTTCCTATACCTCCCATTTACTGAGCTTCAGTTCATCACAGGGTGGAGTGAAAGGGTCTCATAGTGTCTGAATTCCTTTCAGGTGAACCTAAACCAAATTATATTTCTAGAGATTTTTGGTTCTCCAGTTGCTATTGGGCATTCAGTCCACAGGACCAGATTAGAGCTAATGTGAAGCAACCTCCATAGCACCTAAATGCACATAGTGGGCGCATCACATCCTCATCTCTTCTCAGACCCACTCCTACTACACTCATGAATGTAGACATAGCCTAGAAAGAACGCTAAATGTAGAAACTCATATTGTGGAAGAATTATTTCAGATGCATTGGTGAAATTCCCTTTCTGATAAAAGCTTTTTAGTCAACAGTTTTTAAGTTGTTCCTCACCCACAGTATTTACAAGGGTTCTTTCCTAAAACAGACCTCCTGGATACACAGAGACACTGGTGTGTTCACTAGTGCCTCTTAAGAAGACTGTTTCTTTGAGGCAATTTATAGAGTAGTTGTGTAGCACACCCTACAAATGCCTAATTTTTGGATGTGCTGCAGTCAGTCATGATTATTTCAAGTATGAAATATATTTTTGGTCTATATGGGTCCGTAAGACTCATCTACAGATTGCAAAACCCTATAGTCAACCTAAATTCTTTAGTGTGAGATGTTAAAAGCTGCAAAACCTAAGTCTGATGCAATGATAGGACTGTTACCCTGTAAGAACCATATTGCCATTGACAGCAACATGCAAAAGGCCTTGTGTTAATTTTGCCTTATGCTATCCTTAAAAGGCCCTGAACCTGGCCTATTAGGCCTGCTATCAACCTGTTATGAGAACTTGCTATGTGACCCAGAGATTGATACCTGGTGTCTTTTGCTATGATGTGGAGTTCAAGCATGAGATGACAGCAAAAGGCTTGAAAATATGGGTACAGGCTGAAACATGACTGAATCTCCATGACTGTAAATAACTCACTGATGGCAATTACTGGTCACTGAAGAATTGCAGCCTTGAGAAAAGACTGTTTTGTGCATGACAAAGAAGCAGCAGACAAGCAAACAAGAAAAAAAATCCCTCTGATTTTGCATGATAAGGCACCTGCCACCATGTGGGAAAGTATCACCAGCATTGCATAGTATGTAGTCTGGAGAGTGGAGGGTGGAGGACAAAGGCTATAAAAACTGCCTAGAAACTCAAATATCTTATAAAATACAATTTGGAGAGGGAAAATGGGCATGGGAATTCCCACATGAGATCATCATGGGAATTGTCTCATGGGGAGATCATCTGAGCTGCGAGTGCACTGCCTACTTTTCCTGCCTGCTTTTCCTGCATGCTCCAGTCGTCCCTGCTCCCATGCTCTGCTCTCAATGCCTGATTTCTCAAGGCCCTTTTCACATGCCAGCCAACTAGCCAGGACAAGATACAAGGAGATGAGAGACTCTGTGTGTTTCTTTGTGTGTGTGTGCATGTGTTTGTGTGTGAGAGAGAGTACATGTGCTGTAGGCTCACAGAAGAATAGGGAATTTACTCAGAGTAGCTTAGAAAGTAAACTATGACCCAGGCTATAGAGGAAGGCAGAAATAATCTGTCCAAAGCAGCAAGGACCTAATTCCTTCTTGACAAATCTGTGTATCAGTCTAACTAAGCACATGAGTAAGGCACCTGAACCAGGCAGTCATGGCAATTTCCCAAAACCTGTTGAAACAGTAATGCACCTGCAAAAGCACCTTCTGTCCAGCTATGGCCATCTGCAATGCAGCTGGAGAGGCTGGAAAAACACCAGGATGCCCAGACACAAAGGCACTCATCCATGGGAAGTAAAGAAGAAGGGACTCTACCAGCATCCTACAGGTGCCCTGAAGCATGGAGAAGATTTAAATTTAACTGGAGTGATTAGTTAGGAGATAAAAGAGAGGAGACTTACCTTTTTTTCATGGAAACAAAAGGAATATTAAGTGCCCTTGTTGGGTCAGACATACTCACAGAGCTCCACCAAGTGTGTGAGTCAGGATTTCCATTTATTGAAGCTATACTGAATCTTTCCCAACATCCCTGTGCTTTTCCATGTGCCCAGTGGTCTTATCTTTTAGATATTCTTACCTTGCCAGGGTGGAAGTCACTCTCTGGTCTGTAGTTCCCACATTCCCCTCTGTGGCTCCCAGTCTTTTTTTGTAATGGGAGTTACTCTTCTAGCACAGTAGAAGTCACATTGCACTGTTTGCAATGATAGTTTACAAGGCTTTGCCAGATGCCGTGCAGTTTCACATCTGAGTTACTCCAAAGATTTCTGTCAAATGTTATCCAGTTCTGGAGACTTTTGGTCTAATTCCTCCTGTGTATTCACAACAAATTTATCTAACTCCTCTGACCCCTCTGCTGTAAAGAATAGGGAGGAAGTGGGAATTACCAAAGTCTTCAGCAGTAGACTAATACAAAAATCTGTTACACTTCTCTGCTGTGTCTTGTTCATCCCTGAGTACCCCTACTATGCCCTGGTCATCAAATTTCCTGTTCGTCTTCCCACATCTTATGAAGAAGTAAACAACTTCTTACTAGCAACTTGAGCATTCTTTGTAAGCCACTCTTCAAATTCGGTTCTAGTCTTCAGACTTTGTCTTTTAGCTCAAGCTGCCGTGTTTTATAGGCTTTCTTTTTCCTCTCATTTAGACCAGCTTTCAGTTTTCTATAATGCTGACCTTTCCTTATGATAGCCTCCTTAACTTTTCTATCAAGTCAGGCAGGTCCAGTAAAAACTGGACCTATTTTAGTTCAGGGTTTTTTTTACTTTTGTTTTAGTTTGTACCTTTTATATGACTATTACTAATAGCAGACATTTATATAGTACTTTTCCTCAGCAGATATCAAAGTGCTTTAGGAAGGAGATAAATAGCACTAGGTCTGCTCTTAAGAAAGGGAAACACAAGTGGTGAAATAGCTGTCCCTAAGCCTTTCAATAGACCACTAGCAAACCAGGAATAGAATCCTTCTCAGTCCCAATAGTCATTACATTGCATGCACCAATAGGGTGGAATTCATATGCATGTTTATGCACGGTAGTGAGCATCTATCCAGCCATTTCAGCTTTGCTATGCAAGAAGTCCTCCACAACCATACATGGCTTAGTGGGCACTAACAGCAATGCAGACAAACAGGAAAGTGTATCTAGGATAGGTTAACAAAAGCAGTCTTGACTTTTAAATTAAAAAAAACCAAAACCCCACAACAGTTGCTGCAAACTTCTTTCTGTACTAAAAAACAATGAACTGTAATGGCTAAGCCTGGGTGTCATAAAAAATGCGTTTAAGTTTCAGTACTGAGAGAGGACAGTTTTCCAACTGGAATAGTTTCAGGCTGGGACATGGTGAACTCAGCTTTGCAGTGTTCCTTGGTCCATAAAGGAAACCTTTGGAATACCATTCAAAGTGCAACCTTTAATTAAAAATAACCATTAAGAGCCACCATAAAAAGAAAGCATTTGGCAGGGATTTGTGCTAAATGACAAGCACTGACAGCAATCTAACTAAGGTACAGTGAAATGTCTTGGAATTCAATTTTAAAACAACTCATTGGACTCCTCCTTCTCTATTACATGAAGGCTCCTTCACAGTGCTTGGCTGGAGAAACAACCATAAGGTAAATAAGAATAAAACTTATTGGTACTTGTCACTATCACTTAGTCAAAGTGGTGCAGGTAATCACTTCAGTGTGAGATCTATTATAGCTCAACTACAGCTTGAATTTAAACAAGCAGCAAAGAAAAGGAGATAAACTAAGAAGGAAGGAGAAAGCAATGCAGCAGGAAAGAAATTCACATTTAATATTAAAAAACCCCACACAAGTAAAAGCTAGAAACAGTAAGAAATGGAAAGACTACAGTAGTTCAAACAGATGTAGTAAAGACATTTTCATCCCGATTTCAGTGTGTTACTTGATATCACTGTATAAAATTTTGTGCAATATACAAAGATTTTATTTTTATTTACTGAAATTATATTCTGTAGAGTCTCAAGGTCAAACATGCAATTAGAAGGTCAGAACAAAAGGGAAATTTCTGCCAACTTCTTGTTTAAGAAAGTGTGCAGTTAGGTATATTTTTTTCAACCCCAACTTAAAGAATTGCAATCATTACAACTTGTCAGGCCATTTTTCTGTGCTAGGGACTTCTCCAGAAGCTGTATTTCTAGGATACTTTAGCTTGTATGCTTCCTGAGACCATCAAGATCATCAGTACATTACAGCTTTATTTTCACTATTAAAAAATGTATGTTCTTAAATCACACTCATTGGTAAGCAATAAATATTTTGAGCTTAAATTCTTTTGAAGACAAGACGCTTGCAGTTTTACCATCATTTTACCGTCATTTACCGTCATGCCCACAAAAGAGTGACACTATGAACTCTCAGGTACTCTTAGAGCACCTGTAACCAGATCACCCTCTCCCCTTCTACTTATATGCAGTTGCTCCTGCTTGAATTGTTCCTAAATAATGATGAAACAGCACATATGGTATTCCCAAAATGTTACAGACATGCCTATGTCCTTTGTGTGTCTTTTATGACACTTTTTCAAACTATAGTTCAGGAAAGGAAAGTTGTGTTGTGATAGCCATGAATGCCATAACCTCTGTAAACTGAACAAAGACCAGAACTAAATATTATTCTTGCTACATCAGTCATGTTGTCATAAACCAGAGCTGTGATAACAAGTTTTACTGTTAGCTTAGCAGTTTTACACTGCTTAAGAGTATGCATACTCATCATTTTTACTTCTTCCTAAAACTATTTTTCTTTCCATGAGGCCATTTACAACTGCCATTCTAAATTTCATTGCTTCTGTGAGCTCCTGTTCCTGAGAAACATAAACACATACCTCATTCCAACAAGAATTGATGAACTACAGCATGATTTTTAGTTTCGTATTTTAAACAAATACTTGGTGTAAATCAAATCTTGGAGTTTAAATCCAATTCAGACTATGTATTATTGACTTTGAGACTTCATGGCAACAAGAATGCTTGACTGATACATCACAAGAATTATTCCTTTCTGTTCTTGATCATGGCAGCTGTGCTGACAGGAAGTACCATAGCTGATGGGGCCCATGAGAGAAAGTTGTTACGCTATTCTGTATTCATTACTGAGCCTAATTACTCTCAGATTACAATGCAAAATGCATCTGCTTTAAATGACAACCTAGTAATAGACACGCAGAGTGAACCAAATAGCTCTTCCTAATGTCATACAAGTGATTTCTTCTTCAAGAGGGTGAATGGTGTCAATATGCACATATGTATTATTCACAACAATTTAACAATTTAACACTAATTATTCACAGTAGTTGAACGTGTTATTTTCATGTATCCAATAATACCTCAACGTTGTAAGTGACATCTGTATTACTGGATCCAGGAGTGCATCCATGTTCTCAGGTCCAGGCACTCCCATGACTACACACTTCCAATGAGGTCTGAAAGATTGATGGGGGCCCAGACCCTCCTTTCACTCCATCTCTGCAGCTCCTGGTTTCCATGCAAATAAAATACAAGCACGTAGGCTAGATAGGAGCAGCAGAGCCCCTCAATGAAATGCGAGATCAGGGCAATGGGGGGATTGTGTTCCTCACACCTGCCTGCGTGAGTGTTGCAACAAGAGGAGTGGATTCATCCAGAGAGTCCGATAACTTAAAACAGAAATTGAACTAATTGCCACTTAACAAGGTTGCTTCTGTTCTTTATAGTTATTGTTCCAGTTTGCCTAAAATAACAATAACATTCAAATTCCATTTTTAGACAGATTTAGAATCCCTTACAGAATATTCAAAGGCCAGCTATTCTAATACTACATCAGCTAAGACAGAAAATAGAAGTGAGATTTTTAGGATGAAGCTTCTTTGTCTTTTTCTGGTTTTTTAACTGAAAGATTTTGTGTCTCAAAGAAAAATCAAGAACAAACAGCAAACAGTGCCCATATATTTTTTTGGTGTGGATCCTGTAACTTAATAAAAGCAATTACTAGAAGAAATGTTTTCTGTGGATTAGAAGTTGTATGCTAAGGTTTAGCTTGCAGTGAATTTGTACTGATGAATTATAAACTACTCAAAATCATAGTGTAAACAACTGTAATGGAAATCCTGATTTCAGAAGTTTACTCGCATGTGATGGAGCACCATTATAATAAGGCCTTTTCATTTGCATAGCTCTTCAATATTTAATTAAAATATTTTAAACATATTCTGAATAAACTTAGCCACTCAATACTAATATATTGCATATGCAGGGTTTTTTTCAGAAAAAATTCTGCTTTAGATTAAAATTACCTAGGTTATTTCACCACAACTATGCTATAAATTGCATCTCACTTAATACATTTCACAGGACCTTTTTCCACTGAAAATATTATCCATTGCTCCTTACTTTCTATAAAAAGCTAGTGCAGACTTTGTATGATTAACTGAGCATGGAGCTTGAGAAAGACTATTTTAGTTTGGGTAACTCTAGAACCTCTAGGTAACATCAGGAGATTCCTTATTTACGTCTTTTTGTCCTTAGTGTCTGATCACTTTCACTTTCCTCTACAATCCTGGATTCTAAAGATACGTGAATTCTTTAGTTCTTTCTAGTTGTACCAAAGAAAATGAGAGCAGTAAAAGAGGAGAGGCAGAAAATTGGCTGTAGGACCTGAAAAAAGTGGGGAATGGTAAAATGCACAAATGCAAAAATAGTCAATATAAGAGCAAGAGACTTCCACAGCACACATTACTTTCAAAGGCAAATACGAGAGGTTAATCTCTTGTCATATCTTGGTAGTAACATGGGAACACCTGAATGAAAAGAATGTTACAAATTGCCAAGCTTAAAACTAGATTTAGAAATCAAAATTGAAAAATCCAAGACCAAATGCTTCTTCAGTTCAAATTTTACTGCCATTTAACTTGTCTGTAACTGCTGAAAAATTATCCTGTATATATATTTGGGTTACACAGGAGACATGGATAGAAGCAGATGTTTCTGCAGAAGACTGAGTACTGAAAAGAACAGACAAATAACAGTTTCCAGCATTCACAGAATTTAATATCATATTTTAGCGTTCTCCCAGAAAGAAAAAAAAAGATCTGAAACAGGATTTTCAGCATTACTATTTGGCAGCAGAAAGTAAACAAAAAGAGATCTGATTGACAATAAAAACTTCTCAAGCAGTGCAGTGTGGGGGGAGAACTGTATGGGGTTTATGGGGTTTCACAATAGAGAGGACTGTAAAAGGCAATCTGTGATAAAACAATTCTAGAGGAATATCCTCCTAAATGTACGTGACATCTGACAGCGTGGAAAGGATGCTAATTCTGAACATGAAGACAGCATTGGAGTTGAAGAGGGAAATAGAGGATTAAGATGTTTTAGAGAATATTTCCCATGAGAAGCAAAATGCTGGCTTTCCTATATATAATTCATCATCCCACCGAGTTATTTTTAGCTATCATAGATATCTGGCAATCAAAACAATCTGGATTGATTGTTGACTGTGAAGCATGATTGCCTAGTGTAATGTCACATATTGCTTCATTGTTCCCCTGATTAAGAGCACTTGTTTGTTGCATATTTTTAAAGAATCCCCAAATTAATGCAATTGGAAGAAAACTGTCAAAAATATTTTTAGAGTGTTTAGCTCTAGCAAACTTGGATGAATCAGGGAAAAGCAATTATTTATGTCGCTAAAATTTTTTAGTTCATTTTCAGGAATATAATTCAAGAAATTTTACATATCAAAAGCACACAAAGGAAGAAAAGAAAAAAAAAACAGCAGGGGAAAGGACGTAACATGGAAGTGTAAGAGAATCTATTTTTTTCCACTCTTGCTCTCATCCTCCAACCAGATTCTCTCTCAAATCATTCATAACAATTAAAGGTGATATGATGATGTGCCAAGTTTGGCAGATATATGAGTGGATATATGCATATACACAATATAATAACAATGGGCTAATGGTGATGATAGCTGATAATGGAGCATCATTATGGCATTTTAATGTATCTTATCATTACTACTCCTTTTGACTTGGAAGTAAACAGTGTCTTCAAGAAACGTAACCCAACTTGAGGTCTTGCTGGAGGCAGGCATTTACCACTGTATGGAAACAACTGTTGGCAATATAGGTGTTTCACTTCAGATTTACCAATAATTTGCTAGCAGTCAAATAGTGTTTGCATTTAGGGAGCAAAGTTTCTTGGTAAAAGAGACAGAGCAGAGCCATAAGTTTTACCACTACAAAGGGAACTTAAAAGTACTTTTATCTCTGCTTAGATCCTAGCGCTTGCTGTAGTCTAAGCTTTCTTCTGGGCTGCTCATAGTTTGGACTCCAAGGCCATGGCTTCACTAGACACTCATTAAATTTGCAGTTGAGAGAAGATATACTTTGTCTGCAGGCCAAAGAAAAAACAGTGTTTGAGTGTCCTTCACTTTCTCCTATTTACAGAAAAATAGGGCCAAATCTTGGTCATGCTGACTTAAACTTGTGTCTTAGCCATTGACAGATGCTGAAAATTTTGGTGAAAAGTTATAAACATGTAAAAATATATATATTTTTTGATTGTGAAGTATGGAAAGAAATAAGATTTTCTTTTGTTGGTTTGCCTGAGTTTAGTAATCAGATTGCTACAGTTAGAATTTATGCCTAATCATATATTTAGCTAAATTAGAAAAAAAACCAGCAATTCGACAGTCAAAAGGAATCTCTGCATGCATCCAGCTATACAGTAGGAATTATTAGTAGAAAACCATATACTGAAATATTTGGATTAGTTTGAACTGCATACAGTAAGGACCCTGAGAGAAAAGCACCCCACAATCCCTGATCTACCAAGGAGAGAGAGGACATATGCTGGAGGGAGTTGCTGATTGGCAGGTTAATTGTTTGGGTAATTTTGGTATTTGTTCCCCAGATTTCACACATGTTCTATTAAATAAATCTCTGCCTCACAGAAAGACTCTACCCTGGCTTCCCTTGAAGCTGAAAGGGTCATATGGAAGAGGGAACAAGAGGGAAGATAGAGGGCAGGTTATTAGCACTGTGTCTGATTGATATAAATAGAAAAAGACAATTCACCAAGAAGAGTATTTATACTGTGCTCCTCTCTTGGTACAGGCTAGCAGTAACAAATATTCCTACTATGCATGAGAACTGAGATCATAGTGGAAATTATGAAACCTGTTCATCCTGCAACTGGTGTGTATCAAAACTTTTGGTATACATTTGGTGTTCCAAAAGGTGTCAGAATGGTATAGCTTTTTTGTCCATTGTAAGACTCATATGAGACCAGAATTAGGCTTTATGATTTGCTTTGGGCATAGTTAAACTTCCTCTCTGTCCACCAGAGTCAAGCTATAATTTTCACCCACAGCTGAGTGATTAGGACAGTGTGTGTTTTTCCACTTTTCCTATACCAGAGCAGTGAGCAGGTCGGTTGAGAAGGTTATGTTCAAATTGTGACTGAAATCCAGTGCAGGTACTTTCCCAGAGGAGAAATTTAGCCCTCTAGTAAGCCATAGAAGAATACAAAGTTAGCAGAAGTCTCTTAAGTATCCATGATAACATCATATCAACAGAGAGAAAATGTTCCCCTTTAGCCCTCCTTTTGATAACTGTTCAAAGAGAGTTCACTGATTGAGTCAGGGCTGCTGTCCTCCATTCCCCACAACACGGTAATAATTAAGGAAAGAAAGATGGTCCTCACAATATGACCTTCTCTGTGTTATTTTAATACAGTTTTATTCTAATTAAGCCACACTGCCCACATTTGTCTCTTTTTCCTGTGAGGCTAGGCCAGAGCTGATCTCAACCTGAGCTCTAGATAAAACCGTAGTGAAGAGTACAGCTTTCACACAAGTAAATAGGTCAAGCTAGAAACTGGAAGTGAGCTCCAGCGAGAAACTTGGCCATTATGATTTCAGTACTGCAGTGCCCGAAAGTTAGCCACCTAAATCTGAAGGGACTCTACTGCCCTGTAAGGAGAACACAGTCAGTACCCCATACAGTGCCCTATATAGTCAGGTGCCTCAATTTAGGTTTCAGGATGACCAAACTATTGAATACCAGGAATAAGGAGTTCATCTATAACTCTGTTTCTCACTTTGTCCATGTCACTGTGGGAGTAAAAGGATTGACTCAGATGCCAAAATCATGCTTTTGAGTACAGAGAGAAAAAATGACTTTATTTTAAATCACTCCTATGGCTGGTAGCCACCTTTTGTATAATGAACTTGTTATCACAAGTGTACTTTGTTAGCACAGTAGCCTGTGCTGGGACCTGCTTTTACAGCTTTCCTGGAATGAAAGAAAGAGTGCATCCATTGCTAAGATTTACTAAAATCCCTAAATTTTATCCCCATCATGTTAAATTGCTGTAGTTATTTTAATATTTTATTTATTCAGAAATTTTTCTGGACAAATTTGCACAGTTATGTTTTTATTTCCTCTCAGCTATTAGCTTTGTTACAAATCTTTTGTTACAAATCAAAGAAAGTACACTTCACAGAGAGCTAGCCTTGTATTATCTTCTATAAAAAGAAGGGCTGAGGTAGATTTACTATTTCTTTGCCTCTAGGACAATGCAACATTTAAAATCAGCAAAGCTTTTCAATACTGCCTCATAAAAATAAGCTTGATTAAATACTTAATATTTCTAGATTCTAAAGCCAAGTCTGACCTTTTTGATCTTCATGTAACTTTTACAGTATTTTCACAAAATCTAAATAAAGAGAGACACTGGAAAACATTACTGTGTCCTCTAAAACTTTGTTGATATATTTCTTTTGGAGATAGCAGAAAATCTTAGTAAAAGTTGCAAAACATGAGCATAAACTGTCCAAGCTTCCAAGTATTGAGAAACATAAATACTGAAAAAACAATCTACTGTTTCAGCTGTTGGTAGTTTATACTAAAGAAAGCTGTTCCACACTTAACTGTAATTTCTGTTTGAACAGATCATGTTCAAAAGCGATCCCATTCGACTCTCTATGCAACAGTAATGAGCTGATCCTGCCACAGGAAGGGACTGCTGTACCTCCGTGGTATTTTCCAGAGAGATTCAGTGTCATAAGAAGACTGTAGTAAGATGATCAGGAGGTAGTCCAAACCTGTGTAAAGAAAAGTGGTCTGAAAACAGGTCCCAGCCACCAACTGATGGCCAGGGCTTAAGACAAACAAAAAGCTGACCATTGTGCTGTAGAGTATAGCATATTGAACACGATCAGGTGTTGACATGATTGGTTCAAATCCCCAGTGTGGTTCCTGAAGGAGCTGGGGGTGCTGTATCAAGCTGCAGGAGCAGTGCTGGTGCACAGCTCAGAATCAGTGCTGGCTTGCTGCATTCTGCGCTCTGAAGCCGCACACAGCACTGGAGCTTACAGTAGGGGCAGCATCTGCTCCCCTAGCAGGTCTGTGGTAAAAATCTCACATTTTAACTCTGTTATTTTATACACACACACACACAGAAACAAACATATTTATTATAAATATGCACTATGCTTATTTCCATCTCATTGACTTTTTAAAAAAAAATAATGCCCTTAGCTCTCTAATAAATGTGAGTAATTCTTGTAAAATACTGTCACATTTTGAATACATGAGTATATATAGAACAAATACCAACAAATGTAATGCTGTTCAGCATAAGGGGGAGCAACTCTGTGTTCACTTGTCACAACGGCTGGGCTGCCCACCAGTCCCATTGGGGTTAGGAACAGTAACAGATCTCATTTCTCTTCTTTCTTGGTCCAAACTTTCTTTTACTTTGTTTCATCTCTGTAACTTTGAGAACTTAACAGAAAAATGTCTTTACTACAGCTATGACTGAGCCCATAGAATGCTGTCTTTGATTTTCCTTCATTTGAGATTTAGGGCTGATCCTGATAGACAATGGAAATGAATTTCATGAAAGTTGCTGCAAAAACCCTTCAAAAGGCTTTACCTTCCACAGGATCACACCTTCCATGCCCAAACTTTGAAAAGAAATGCCTTCTTCCTAAAAGTCTCCTCCAGACCATTTTTATGGTTTTTTTTCGTTAACAATGAGCTCATTCCCTGTCTAGTGAAAACTTTGAACCTTTTGCAGTATGCTTATTACAGGATCATCTGCAGTTCTCCCACCAGCTCAGCAAAGAGGTGATGTGTTGTTGGGAGGCACAGGTACAGCCCACAAGACAGACTGTGAATCAGACCTCTGCTCTCTGTCATCTGTGTAAGCAGTGCAAAGGCTAGGGAGGGGGACATTAGGTAGGATACTCAGGCCCTGATTTAGTTCTATATTTATACAAGTTTCATGCTAGTAACTTATATGTTTATGTAATATGTTTATTAGTAACTTAAAATGTTTATGCTTCAGTATTTATGTGCATTGTCAGCTAAATTAAGGGGTCCAATAGATCTAGCTTAAAATAAGTAAGCACGACACAGTATGATGAAATAAGGTCCTGTTCTGAAGTGTCTGATGTCAGCTTGATGTGGTAGCCTTCATAAATAAAGTAATTACTTAATCCTTTGCTATATGAAATTTCTGCCCTGCTACTTGAGTGTACATACCTTACTTGTATATCTTTTGAAAGACATTATACCTTTACGTCACATAAAATAGAGACATTCAAAATGACACAGAACAGCTTAAAGAAAAATGTTTAAAAAGGCTAAGGTCAAAAGATAAACATGACAGTAGTTCTACATGCTAGAAAATGTAATGGATAGTAGCATTCTACTTTATTATAGTGAAATATTGGTATCTAAGGCATCTGCACAGGGCTGACAGAGCTGACACAGGACTCGGGGTATATCTGCCCCTTGCTAGATCAAGAACTGAATGCCAGACCATTACCTAGGAGGACAGGAGAAAGCTCCTTTAGGCATCTAAATAACTTTGCTACAGTTAAGTGAAGTGAAACTCACTTCCTTTGTCTGCTCCAAATTTGTATTCCAGAGGCAACAACAAGCAAGAACAAAGTAAAATAACAATAGCTAAACAAAGAAAGAATAAAACAACCATTCTTCCAGGGAGACGAAAAAATATTATTTTTTTAAAAAAAGCAAAACCAAAAAATAAATTAACAATAAACAAACAAACAAAAAAAACCCCCCTCAAAACAGAAGCAAGTTTGAAGACTACATATCTTAGTTTTAAGACTGGAATAAGAACCAGCTCATGCTGCTGCTGCCAGAGTAATATGTAAAGCACAGAAGGACTTGCCCTGGATTTCTTGAGTTTCTGGAGAGGACTGCTGTGACTGCTGAGCTGTTCACAGCAGATATATTTTAGACCAATCCCAGTTAAGTCCAATTTTTGAGCACTTTTAAATCTTTAGAATAAAAGACAATGAAGTAGAACATATTAATACTAAGATGCTGTATGGAATATTTGTATGACTATTATTGTAAGCTAGAGAGAACAAGTGGTTTGAATATAATAAGATTAGCTGGGAATTCTTAAGTAAGTTTGGGCAAAAAGTTTTATTTATATTTTTTTAAGAAATTAAGGATCTGTTTCAATCAATTTCTTCTCTCTAAAGTAATAGTAATTTATGAAACAGAAACAGAGGGAAAGGTTTTTCCTATGAAAAAAATGTTAAATTAATTTATTTATAGAATTGCAGAACCAGTCACAGAATTGTTGAGGTTGGAAAGGACCTCTCAAGATTGACTAGTCTAACCCCGTGCTCAAAGCAGGGTCAGCTAGAGCAGGCCATGTCCAGTTGGGATTTGAATATCTCCAAGGATGGAGACTACACAGCCTCTCTGGGCAATGTCTTCCAGTGTTGGATCACTCTCACATCTCATTAGGTTGAGATTATGAACACCCACTATGATCACTCTCATTATTTTTAAATGGAATTTACTGTATTTCAGTTTGTGCCCTTTGCCTCTTGTCCTCTCACCAGGCACCACCAAGAAGAATCTGACTCTCTCTTTCTCATTCCCTCCCATCAGGTACTTATACACATTACTCAGATCGTCCTGAGCCTTCTCTTCTCCAGGCTGAGCAACCCCAGCTCGCTCAGCCTGTCCTTATATGAGACATCCTCCAATCCCTTAGTTATCTTTATGGCCCATCACTGGACTCTGTCCAGTAAGTCTACATCTTACTTGTACTGGGGAGCCCAGAACTGGAACCAGAACACCAGATGTGTCTCACCAGGGCTGCGTAGAGTAGAAGGATCACCAACTCTGACCTGCTGATAACATTCATCCTAAAGTACCCCAGGATGGTGTTGGCAATCAGTATTTGAATCCTATTTTTATTTTCCAGGTACTTATTGGTATTTTTGGCATATTGCCATCCTTTAACTTTCCTGTTATATTAATAAACTAATGGGCATAAAAGGGAAAGAAAAATGCCATAATGAAAACAGCTTCTATCCATAGGAGATGACCACAGATAATGGGCTGCATACATTTGTGAATTAAGCCATAGTAGAAATAGGCAGGATTTATATGGGCAAAACTAATTGTTGACAGGTATTGTGAGACAATATTATAGACAAAGAGCATTACTATCAAAGAGTAAGTAGAATCATAAATTATAACTATAACTGATCTTGATTGTATAAATTGTAGCTTGACATCCCTATACACTCCGTCTTTTATCTGCATAGTATAAACTTACCTTCTACTCATATAGTTGTGACATTATTATTTTTGAAGAAGGAGAGACTTCTTGGTTCTGCCTTTTCTTTTTGAGTTGTCTTTTCATTTTAAGAAAATGTGAAGAGATATAAGTACAGTGTCTCTCTTCCTGATTGTTTGAAAAACATTAAAGCAAATATCACATAATTCAGTGCAAGAATGTACTCATATATTTACAACTCTATTTGGCTTACTACGAAATTTTTCATAAGACACAGAACACGTTTCTTCTTAATCCTAAGAGGTGAACAAATTTTAGTTATTATATCAAAGCATTAAGAACAATTATTTTAGTATAGGGTTTGTGGTTTGGAGTTTTTTCCTCTTATTTTGCTGTTATTTTTTTTTCCTTAATGGCTCTTCATCTTTAATTTTGGTATGCTTGTAGGTAATTGTACCCACCTGTTTCATCAGATAAGAAAAATAAATGGAAAGCAGGTCCTGAAAAGAAGGGATGCTACACAAGGCAACACACAAGAAGTTCCCACATCTTAAACCTTTCTGACTTGTCAGCATCAGGGAGATAGAAGCTGGATGTACTGTAAGGCATCATGGTAACTGAATCTGTAATAACCTTTTCCATTAGTCAGACTACTCTCCTTCTTCATAGTGCCAAAGGAACTGCTGCTCCCTGGAAGATGCTGAGAATCACCCTGGTCACTTGTTTTGTGCACCATTTTTTTTTTTTCTATTGGGTCTGACTTGGCTAAGAACAAATACTGTGCTTTGCCATTTCCACAACTTCATAGAGATACAGTCAGGTTAAACAAGATGTGGACCAAGACATTCAAACAAGAAACTTATAGAAATGTTTCACTGTCACAGTTTGCTGCTATGTGCAAATAAAAAGCCAACTGTTGGGACTGAAAGATTTGAGATTTCCCTGGTGGACGTGTCTACGTACAAAAGGGAGACCTAATATCTTTACAGACCAATGTCATCCTCTAGTGCCTGTCCTCCCCTTACCTGTTTGTGAGGATCAGAACCAAAGAGATTAATTAGAAAGACTAAGCCATATCAGAGAGCCTGAATAAAGTACACTGAACTATATGCCATAGAACAAACAGCCTACAAACTCTGCCTTTTTGTTTTAATATAACTGTGGGTAAACCATGTATGCTAACACCACTAAAAATAAGTCACACTACTTTCTGTCTTACAACACAAGATTCTGCAGTATAATGTCTTTGCCTGGGTTCTCTCCCCTTACTTCTTTTTCCAGAGGGTTCTAATTGCCAACCAATTAATACTGAATATAAGAATTAACCTGATAGCAGGATAATTTGTAAAGTGCTTTGAAATGCAGTATAACGCATTTAATAAGGCTAATGTTCTTTTCTCACTTACAAAAAAAGCATAAGATTCCCTCCAATTACTTTTCCTATGAGCAGTTCACTTTTTAAAGATTTTTTAATTATAGGTGCACAATGAAAATACAATTAGCAGGTATTTTTAGGGAAAAGTAGTTGTAATGCATACCTTATTAGTGTAAGTGACATCAGAGAATCCCTAGTGTTTGAAAACCTCTCATAGAAGACTTCTGAATTTGGCATTATATTATTACTGTTTTTACTGTTGTGAAAAGATAAATTCTTTCTCATTTCTTCTCTAGTTTCCCTTCAGTTGTTTTTCTGGAAATTATACTTCATGAGGATATTTACTAACTATTGGAGAGAAACAAAACAAAACAAAACAAACCCTTTTCCAAGATTGTACTAATTATTTCATAATCATTCTGTTTCTTCTTCAGAAGAAACAAATTATTCATTTGAAGTTGATGCCACGCACAAATGGCTTTACTAATAAAACTGATATTATGGCTCCAGCCTCTTGGCATATAGTGATACAAGTCAGATTGCAACTGCACGTGCACATTTTTCCTGAAAAGCCTGCTCTGGATTTCACTCCACAAACTCCACAGATCTGAGTGTTCTATGTTCCTTGCAGCAGTGCTAAGTTTCCACACCAGCTTTGGGCCTCTTAGATATATTTTTAGCTTGGGAATCTCCCAGGGATTCCCAACTAAAATATAGTCCAGATTCAGAAAATTATTGAAATATGAATTTAATTATATATTTATAAGCTGATTTGACTTGGCTTTAGTGATAATAAACATTAGTGCTAATAACATTTCCTGATTATCATTTCAACAAGTGATCATACATTTATCTTTTTTATTATCAATTTTAAATAGCTTTCCAGCTCCTGCTTAAGCTGCAGTCTCTGTTAGAATCACAGAATCACAGAATCATATAGGTTGGAAAAGACCTTTAAGATCATCAAGTCCAACCGTAAACCTAACACTACCAAGACCACCACTATACCATGTCCCTAAGCACCTCATCCAAACGTCTTTTAAATACCTCCAGGGATGGCGACTCAACCACTTCCCTGGGCAGCCTGTTCCAATGCTTGATAACCCTTTCAGTGAAGTAAAATTTCCTAATATCCAGTCTAAACCTCCCCTGGTGCAACTTGAGGCCATTTCCTCTCGTCCTATCACTTGTTACCTGCGAGAAGAGACCGACCCCCACCTCTCTACAACCTCCTTTCAAGTAGCTGTAGAGAGCGATAAGGTCTCCCCTCAGCCTCCTTTTCTCCAGACTAAACAACCCCAGTTCCCTCAGCCTCTCCTCATAAGACTTGTTCTCCAGACCCTTCACCAGCTTTGTTGCCCTTCTCTGGACACGCTCCAGCACCTCAACGTCTCTCTTGTAGTGAGGGGCCCAAAACTGAACACAGTATTCAAGGTGCAGCCTCACCAGTGCTGAGTACAGGGTCACGATCACTTCCCTAGTCCTGCTGGCCACACTATTCCTGATACAAGCCAGGATGCTTGTACCAGAGCTAGTGATCGTGAGGCTTCTCCCAGCTGTTTATAGAATAGTTCATCAGTCTCCTCATCCTGGTTGGGTGGTCTGTAACAGACTCCCACCACAATATCTGCCTTGTTGGCCTTCCCCCTGATTCTTACCCATAGACACTGCACCCTATCATCACCATCATTAAGCTCTAAACTATCCAAACACTCCCCAACATACAGGGATAATGTTATGTTTATGAACGTGAAGTTTATGACCTCTCTCTCAGAAAGTGGAGACACACATAATGAGCTCATCAGTTTGCAAAACCGGAGCAACAGGCAACTCCAGCAGAGGAAAAAGGAGTGAGTGGCTGAGGAGAGGACAGGAAAGCCTCTTGTTTCTGTTTTGCCTTCTGACTGCATGCAAGCAAGGTGCATTTTCCTGATAGAAGTGATCCACTTGCACAGCCATATGGCTCCTGGTACTCAGTTCTGCTTGAATTTAAATCTACCATCACCTTTTCCACCAGTGAACATTAAATTTACCCAGTGAACACTAAATCTAATCCTCTTGCAACGTGAGGAGGGAGATGATGCTATGATGTATTTTAGCTAACCAAAAACTGGCACACAATCTCAGTGGGAAGATCTGGTGAGCAGATGGAAAGTCTGCCCAGAGCATCCATGGATAATGATCACTCTTTAAGAATGAATTTTGCGGGTGACAGTGGAGAACAAATGTGAAGGAACTTGAAAAACATAGAACTGGGAAATTTATTCTACAGTACTTTCTTTTTCCCAGTGCTTCCATTACAGCAGAATCTGAAGTCCTTGTGTAGAGTTTTGATCTACCAGACTGATCTGCCAGGAAAGAAGTAAAGCAATGACAATCTGTGGGTGGAATTGGGGCAAGAAGCCAGGATGGACCTTAAAAACTCAGACCAAGTTTATTCAGCTTCTCAGATGAAAAAATTTATTTGTGATCTCCAAAGGATTAGTAAAGCATAGCTCTTGCTTTTTCAAGGCACAGCTACTGAGCAATTTTAGCTGGACAGTCTTAACAAGATTGTTCAACAAGATGAATTCAAAAAGACTAGCAGAAAGTACTCAAGGAGGATAAGAGACACAACACAACTGAATGCATCATTCCCAGTGGGGAAAAATCAGCCAGGCAGAAAATATACTAAGGGCATAAAAAGATCAGAGGCATACTATAAATTCATAAGGCAGTGCTGTTGTAAAGACAGATCTCACTTCAGGATGTGTACTAGGAGGTCCTACATAGGACAAGAGAGGTAGCTATCTTTGCCCTGTTCACTGGTAATATGGTGTCCCTAGCTGGAGGATTCAGGGTCATTCTGGATACCTTTTTCTTAAGAATGATGCTGGCAAGCTGCAGAGTCCAGAGAGGAGAACTGGAGAAAATATGGAGATGCAAAGGGTTTTAGAAAACATGACTCAGGAGAAAAAGTAGAAGATGTATTTAGTCCAAAAAAAGAATAGGCTGTCTAGTAGAAAACATAACTGTCTTCCATTACCTAAAAAGCAGTTATAAAAAGGAAGATGAACATTTGTTCTTCACATACATAGAGGGAAAGACAACAAGAAATCAGCGAAGACTTTAGGTTTAGAGCAGTAAAAATGTTCTAATGAAGAGTAATGAGGCACTTCAGCAGGCTACCCAAGGATGTGATGAACCATTCTTCACTGTTTTTAAGAACAGATTAGACAAACATATGGTAGTTTTACATGATCCAGCTTCAGTGCAATGGATTGAATGAAATGCCTTGAACTCTGGAGATTCTTTCTGACAACATATGTCTGTGATCCTTTCCTCTTTTCATGTTATCCTGAAATGTACTTTCAAAACATTGCAGTGATTACACTTCTTGGAAAAAGGATAGTAGCAGTCAGTATACAATGCCAGGTTAATTTTGCAAATAACACAAGCTAAAGTATTCTCTTATTCTTCTTCTGTAACACACTAAATGATTCCTTCATTTGCAGTATATCAGGAAGGAAGGTTTTCAATGCCATACATTCACCTAAGGCATATCTCCACTACAATGCCCTTTTTCTCCTCTTAACTGCAACAAGAAAGGATTTTAATCTAATATCCTTAAAAAGAGATCTGATGAGTAAAATGAATATATTTAAATATAGCAGAAGCAGGCATGATTAAGTGCATAAAGAATTGAGGTTAAAAGTGGTTACAATAAAAGGTTACATAAAAATTAATTTTAGCATACGCTTTGTATAATATTGCATAAGCTATTCTTTTGTTTCGTTGCCTCTTTTTTGGGGCCTTAATTTTCAGTTAGTCACTGGCTTACATCTTATCTCACACCATAATGGCAGAAATTAATGGGATAAAAGTACTCCATTCAAAGACAAATTATCATTTCACTGATCTACTTCACTGAGTGCAAATTCCCTCTGCTCCCATTAAAAGCTTTAGAGCAGTAGAAAAATGCTAGTTAACTAAAATTGTGTTTCTTTTCTTAGACCATAAAATTTTCATTTATTCTGTCTGTAATACCCTTGTGTAAATACAGTAATTCTGAAGCCTTTCAGTATAGTGTGATACATATTTTGGCATTGTTGCATGTCTGGATTTCTTCCATGGTACTTTAATTTTGTGGTTCAGTGAGCAAAACTAAGAGTTCTCCTGAAGGGCCTGTGCTTGAAACAGTCAGGGGTGTGTTGCCTGCTGAAACAGTCAATCTTTCCCCTTGACAAGAGTGTCCATCCACTGTTTGTATGAACTGCATCTTTGTTTAAATTTGCATCAGTTCTTAGCAGCAACTTCTTTCAGGCAAACAACAAGCTGTAGTAGACAGCTAGACAAGGAAAAACATTTTCAGGACATGATACAAAAATGTGATGTCCGTTGGAATACAAGGGGTTTCAACATTTGGAGAGGAAGTTAGAATTCAAAAAAACACTGAGAGATGTCTTCAGCTGTTTGAGTTTGAAGCTCCTCGAAAATGAGAAAAGAGATAATCTTTGTGTGAATCTTTGTCTAAGCTTGAAGATAAAGATCAAGATTTCGTTTGAAGGAACAGAATATAGATTAACTATAATTTCCCAAATCCAGGAGTTACAATTCCTTCTACTGCTAGGAGCAAAAACAAAATGTTCCCCATTGTGATTAGAAGTGCTGAGTTCTTTGCCAATGTTAATCCTTCAGATCAGTCTGTGAAATGAAGTATTACTTAATAAAGGTTTTACCAGTATACTATATTATCCTTCTTCTAGAGAGAGCTTAAAGCTATGCACACTCCTCATGCATGCATGCATGTATAATAAGTACACACACGTACGAACAGCTATTCATATGATTGTGTGTTCAATATCTGAAACACTATTCAT
This sequence comes from Ciconia boyciana, assembly GCF_034638445.1. Lineage (NCBI taxonomy): Eukaryota > Metazoa > Chordata > Aves > Ciconiiformes > Ciconiidae > Ciconia > Ciconia boyciana. Next base: position 49,369,186 of record NC_132936.1, read on the forward strand.
TAAAAGTAGACTACAACTGTCAGTGTAACACAGAACTTTGAACTACAGAACAGAATTTTTCTGTCTCTCATTAACTATCTCAGAATATTCATTAACAAGGCCTACTATATGCAACTGCCATTTGTAAGTATTGTAACATATATCAGTAATCATAGCCTTCAGGGCAAAGCAAAATAAGTCAACCAAACACCAAAACAAGTGAAAACACCAACATTTCTTCCTCAAAAACCCAAACCAGAATCTTTGCTAGGAGCATCATGAAATAAATAATTTTAAGTTTTAAGAAAAACATACATACATTCATTCTACTAATTTTTACAAACAACTGATAACTGATTTTCACCTGCTTGTGAGCTTCCTGCTAATTTCAAAAGATTTATTTTTCTTTATACAACCCACCAGAATAATTATATTTGAAGTCCTGGAATTTCAGTCCTAACTGGAAGAAACATTTAATGTAAATCTTACAAATGAAGCCCAGAATTGCTCTGACGGCTAGAAGTTTAATTGGTTTCAGTGAACCTTTCCATGAGTAAGTCTGCTATGACAATGAAGATAAAGTTTTAAGATGTTTTCTCCTGTGTAGCTAGAGCAATAGAGGATGTAGCACTGACTAAGGCTGGCAGAGCAAAACCAGGCACAGAGCCTTTACCTTTTCTATGCAACTCATCTCAACCAAGGTGCCTTGGAAAGTCACCAAGCAAATTGCTAGGTCAGTAAAGACAAAGACAGTTTTATCCCAGAGAAAAATCAGGATATTATTCAGTCATTCTTGGTGGCCCTGGAAATGTAACCATTTATCATAAACAAGAGCTTCAGGTTAGGGAATTCTGTGGGAACAAAGGAAAACCAAAGATCCTGACACAGACAGTGTCTCAGTTGTTGCAGGCCCAGCGGCAAAACAAAAAACCCATTGGACTAAGTCCATTTGCAATGAAGTTCTTTCATTCCACCCCTACAAGTGGAATGAAAGCAAGTCTACAATTATCTTGATTTAATTAATACAGCACCCCTAAAACTATAAACATAATCACATTATTTTTCTACAGCCAGATAGAGAAAGTAGAAACTTCTGCTGAATCCTTGAGGAACTTTTAAGGACACAGAACAGTTAATGTGAGGATGGGTAATAAAAGTGTATTTCTGTACATGTCAGCTGGGAGAAATCCAGTCTTCTCCGTATGATGACCTTCTACCTCCCAGGTCTAGGTGGAAGCAGATCAGAATCGACAGAACACTATATACCTGCCTTCGGGCTGTTCTTCACTGAACTAGCATTTCCAAAGAAGTAATGCAAAAGGATAATATAAACTGCATTTCCAAAAATAACATAAATTCAGTCTTTATAAACTATTAATCAAGTCTGATTTAATGGGATCATTATATCTGGCATTCTGCATGTGCTAATAGCATCTAATGCACAGATGCCTTTTTTTGACTGTTGAATGAATAATGATCTGGGATTCAGGTTTCCTTAATGGTTCCTTAATATCAACCACTTTCCTAGAGCTGCAAATAAAAATACATGGCATTTATTTTATATTAGCAGCATGAAAATGTGTATATTTGTAATCAGGGTAAAATTTGACAATGTAGACTTAATGATTTTTACTGAAGAGGAGATGATTATGAAGAGCATTGCTTCCAGCATATGTATGGAGTACTGTCACATTGAAAAGTGATGTGAGAATAAGCAAAATATTGATAAGATACTATGAATTTACACAGCAAAAATGAACTGCTTCTTTCTGAAATAAATTACTTCTTAGAAACTGAGCAAAAGAAGACAGGAAAGCAAGGACAAAACCAGAATTTCATGTGTTTTCTGCCATGCAGCACAGTAGGTACAGAGGAAAAAACAACAGAAAAAACTTCAGAGGACTGTACAACATATGTATAACTATCCTATTGATTCATGAAGTTAGCATGAATAAGTCAGTTAACCCTATTGCTACACTATTGCTATCTGTGAAATTTGTATCTGTCATCTGTATAATACATAACTTTTACAATCGCTTGTTGGACTTTTTATGCTATAGAGAAAAAGATGTAAAAAAACCCCAAAACCATGAGTAAAAAAGAACACAGATCTATTCTGTAGTGCCACCAGAAATCTGACTTCAACTTGCACAGGCATATAAAAGAGCTTGAATATAGCTAGGCAAGTATGAACGAGCCACCTGTGAATGAGTCAAGACTCAGTTCAGCTTGTATATTCCCAAACCTAAAGCACAAGCCCTTGAGAATTTATTACTATCGGAAGCAGCTAAATTAAAGATAATACAGGTATGATTACTTGCGGTACAACCACAAGTTGCGTTGTTGTACACTGGCATTGGTATGTCTTAGCAAATGTTCCTAATGGTTACGCTGGTTTTATGCAGATGCATGTGTTGTAATGAGATAGGGCGAGCCTGTATTTGTGGACACATAAGTACTTGTCAAGCTCAATCTTAATGGTGCAACTCTGGTGCTTTCAGCTGGCCTACCCATGCTGGTATGTGTCAGTAACTTACTATGAGGAAGGAAATTTAACCTCCTTTGGAGATGATTTTACAGAGGACTTAACTCTGCATACTCACATACTCACTAGTGAGAGTGTCCACACTGAAATGACAGAATCATTGAGATAGTAGCTGACAAGGCCATTCAACCCCACTTAAAAACTGCTCCATACATGGGTTGAAGTTGTCTATACAGGGATGGGACTTGATATAGGACCTATGTTTGAGTTACAGATTGGTTTAGGTTTGTAGTAAATACAAGACCTTGGTTATGTTGATGCTAGAGAGATAATCAGAATAAAAAGAATCATTAAAGAAAAACTTTAGTTTTGTCACTTAAATAAGTAGTTGTGACAGTACATACAAGGAAAAGATCAACTGTGAAGTATGATCAGTGACAGCTGTACTTTTGATAAACAAAACATGAATACAAATGAAAAACGTCAAATTTAGATTGTGAAAGGAAAAATGAGTCAGATTTGGAAGGTTAAAGTTGCAGTCTAAAAATGAACTCAAAAAGTTAAGGAATGTTCTTATCTTGGGGCTTGATTTCTCACACACGCACATACACACTCATTGAGAGGAATATCTCAAGAAAATGTGTTTTAATGTTAATTAATTTTGTCAGACTGAAAGATTGTTCAATCTGGGTTCTGTTAAATTTATGGATCATTAGTCTCTTATCTTTTCATTATGGTCTCCTGAGAGGAACCATCATAAAGTTAAATGAACACAGTAGGAAATTATTACAAGCCTCCTTTCCCTTTTACCCTACCTCCCTCACTGGAGGAGACATTCCTCCAGTGTATCAGTGCATTCATTCCATGCAACAAATGATAAATATCTTATATGATTTAAAGTGTCTAAGGGTCTGATTTATTTTGTAATTTTATAAGTGCTGTGATTAATGAGAAAGATGTAATGTACGGGTTTACCCCAATACCAAAACTACCAAGCCCACGTTAAAGCTTGGCTGCCAATGCTTAAATAGAAGACTGAAAAAGGCAAATGTTTGAAAGGAAAAAAGTTAATGATTTGTTGCACTCCAATAAATTAAAATTAACACCCCTCCACCCCAATGTCACAGCTAAAACTAAAGATTTGTGCACACAAACAAAATGTTTGTGCCCAGAAATATATGTTCTGTTCTTTAGCCCTGAGCTTACTTTTTTGACTAACTGAAAGGCCATTCAGTACTTCAGCGAAGTGCAGAAGTATACCAGTAATAAAATAATCACAAAATTAATTTCTTGTAAATCATACTGCCAGAAAATAAACTCTAAGAAAGCATGATCATTCGTAGACTAAAATAAGCCCACAGCGCTTCTTGTAAATGTTGCAATACACAACTTCTATTCGCCCTAGGAAAAGAAATAGCTTTTTAAAATGCAGAGCTCAATTTTCTTTGGAATCACATTTTGACTTACTAGACTCTTCAGCTGTATTCATCAGAACTATGTTTCAGGGTTTTGTTTGTTTGCTTGTATGCTTGCTTGTTTCCATTTTTGTTTGCATATCTTGCCTGCTTTAAAATATATTGAAAGTATCTAAAAACAGACGGACAGAAAAGGAAGTGTTTCACACACAAGAGATTCAGTGACCTGAATGTTTGTGCCTCTGCACTTTATCTCCTGCAAACAGTTGCCTCCTTGGCATGAGGTATAATTCACTAAAATAAAAGGATACAAAGTGCAGCTGCTAGTAATAAGGAGAAGAGAGTAATTAAGTGTTCACAAATGCAATTTGAAAGGTCCATGGTGCACAAAAGGAATTTGTATTTAATACCAAACCAAACAGACATGCTTGATTGTTGGAGAAAAGTTATGGTATTTTCTAGTCTATTTTTTTCTGTTTACCAGATGGGATGGGAGAAAATTCAATTTCACTCATTGTCCCAGAGATTTCAACACTGAGATCAGCAAGAGTCATGTGGTACCTGTAAGCTGGCCAATGATTTTCTTGTTCATTTGGTGCAGCTTGTGGCAAGATACAGCAATCAGAAGTCATTACTAAAAGCAAAACTCAGCAGTCATTTTAATCAGACATTGGCAAAGTCAGCAGCAAGTGTGCTAAGTGGATATATTATTTCTGAAATCTGCCACTGTGATTTTAGTAGTGTTCTTGAAGGGAAACGACATGATACTATGTAAAATCAATAATGACAGAATCAAGTATTTCTTTGGATAGATGTCACACTTGATTGTATAAAGACGCTGCCCATTGCTTATTCAGCTATAGCTGTGGTTAATGACTCACATGATGTGCAGATAAAGTGAGTACCTGCTGACCTTAAGCTATAAAGAGAATGCAGTTTAAAAAACAGAATATGATTCTTCTCTCTTGCTGTTTTCATGCCTAGAGAGCCTTACTAATGTAATTTATTTCTGACTTCTATACAACTGAAGACAGAAAGAGACCTCAGGCACATAGAAGTCTGCAGAGAAACATGGAATAGTGCTTTCCTTCACCATGCAGCAATTCTTTCCAGTCTTAGAAGTTATTTAATCCATTTTTTAATGTAAGGGGAGAAGCAAAGATTTTCCAACTTCTTGAGACAAGTAACTGGCAAAATTCTTTCTTGTGCCACAACTTAAGCTTGAATTCCAATTTACTTAGATAAGTAAGAGTTAAACTCTGATGAATGTTGCTGCAGCAGTTTTGGACGACACTGGCTGTGATCTGGCCATTTGCTATCAGCAGATGCATATACTTATGTACTTCAGTGCTCCAAGTCCAGCCTTCTAGTGTAAACTGCCTTCCACACTAGTCCACACAAAGCTGCAAGACATGACCCTGAAATGACAGAGCAACAGCCACACATTCAGACTGGCATTAATGGACAAATTAAATCAACAAATAAATTAGTTGAAATACAAAGTAAATAAAACTTGAGAAATATTTTGTTCACACTGAGTTGATTTAAGCCAGGAGCTGGCCGAAAGGACCTTTGCAGATAAGAGCTTTATCCTTGCTAGTAATCTATTGGTTCTTGGTACCTCCCTTCTTTAGTTTCATTTTTGCCCCTAACTCATTAGAGCTTGTAAGCATGGTGCAAAAATAACAAAATATTGAAAAGAAATGTCTCGCTGTACTTGAGCCTTTCACAAAACTACAAAGCAGAAAAGACTGTTGAATTCAGGAAGGGAAAATATCATCAGGATCCAGGAAATCTCTGTAAATATGGAAGTGATGTGGCTGGCTCCTGTTACAATCCACCTGCTGCTCCAGCTGCAGAGACCTGACACACAGGAGAAGGTAGCTTCCCTCCTCTTGTGAGCTGGTAACTGGTTTCTTTAGTTCATATTCACTTCACCTAACTTAAGTGCAAGACTGAGCCAAAAGCAAGGAAGAGTGTAAAGTGGCATAAATCATCTACTCCAGATGCCTATCTGTCTTCACTCCCCTGAGGCTCTCACCAGCTTAGGACAACTGGGCTCTTATTTTAGATACCTCAGGGAAGATGATGAAAGACCCTAATATCTCCTTATACCTCTGGCACAAAGACAGATGACATTTTTGTTTTGGAGATGTCAAGCAAAAAAATTAATTGAAGGAAATATACTTGGGTAGATTTCAAACAGACCTCTAGCCGATTCCCAGTTTTGTGAAGGATACACATTGGTCCAGGAGCATTTGCAATTGAAGATATGGTCAAAACTTCCTACTCAAATCATTTCTTTGAAAGAATTAACAAACTGGAAGGCACTTTTACATGCTCAATATACACTTCTTCCATAAAGACTGAACAACCCTTTATTGCTCTATATTTAACTTTTAATTAATACATAAATTTGAAATTTACAAAAATTATATCATATTAAATGATGACCACCCAAAAGACATGAGCAATCCTAAAATCATTCTTCCTAAATTCTTCTTGTCTGCCAACTGTGTTTTTCAACAGTGTTCCTCTTCAGCGTCTTTTAATATTCATTTAAGAAACTTTAATAAGTTGCAATGAAAACTACTGACAACTATTAAAATAAAAATTAAGATCTTGAGAACAGTCATCACAGGCTAGCTTTAGAGAAATCTTTGGTTGGCAGATTTAATTGTCACTTTGTTTTCAGCCATGAACTATACATCTCCTTGTGCAGGATCCCCTTTCTCTCAATCTCTTTCTCATTCATTCTCTCTCTCTTTCCTCCTACATATTGAAAATATTTTAGTGTGTACGTATATTTAAAGGTATACTTACAGGATCTATTCCATATTTGAGCTAATCAACAGGGAAACACTGACCTCCAGATATGAGCAGAAAAATCGTAAAAGTTGAAGAAAACATCTTCAAAGACACTAGACTTTCAAAAATTCCTTAATAAATCAATTATTAAATTTAATGAACACATAAAGAGTAAAGAAATGTAGATATATGGCAAATTCATGTACTATTGTGCTATGAAGCACATGCAAGTGATTAAAAAGTGGGTACAGAATGAAATTAAAAAAAATTTTAAAAATTAAGAAAGGCTTTTTAAGGCAGAAATCTTACCTAGCTTAACTAAGTTCAATGACCAGTCTTTAAGAAGTAGTAGGATCTCTGCCTGAACACAGGTTCATGGGCAGAAAACTGTAATTACTACTTCAGTGTTTTACTATTTCTTAAAAAAATCTTAATAAAATATTTTTACTTTCATTAACAACAAACTTGATTGATATAAATAATGTAAACACATATCTTAAACCTAAAGAAGGTGTAAAGTATGTTTATTGGCTGATAGGCCAATTAAGTCCTCTCTGCCCTACTCATCTTACATTTCTTGATTGAACATCAGATTACTGCTTAGCCTAACAAATGCTAAGATGACATGCACTATATGTAACAGCTTAATACATATTAAACTAACTGCGCTGTTCCTATCCTATCCTGTCTCAACTGTATCATGTTCTCTATTATAGACTTCTGTATTATCTTATGGCGTTACTATATATACATCTATGGAAGAACTTACAACAAAATGAGAAGCCTGCGTAAGGTTTGATTACCTTCTCCTTTCAAAAAGCCATTCTGTACAAGGCCTGTGCAGCACACCTCACCGTTCACACCCCCTTCCAAGCACATACCGCCTGCAGCTCTGGGCTATAGCAAATGGAACCCAGAAAGGTAGACTTGGAGCCCAGAGAGACTTGGACAAGTGGGATGTCCAGCTTAACGTGGGAGAAGCATATTGCATCCCAGGGTGTGCCAGATCCCTCCCAGCTGTTCCTGTGGAGTAGTACCATACCCCTCCAGCAATTTGACTGAAATACCATGTACCGGCTTAGTCACACATGAAAGATGATTCAGCAATGCTTAAAAAATCACTATGCTCTGTGTAAGCTACTTGGCCATTCCAGCATTGCCAGGAGTTCTACGTTATACATTTCTTTTAACAGCTCCCCTAGGCTTAGCAACGCCCAGTGGCTTTACATCCAATCTTCCATAGAGAAAAATATTTACTCAACACAGTGTTACATAAAGATGTGAATGCCCCAGAAGTCTCCTGATATTTCCCAAGCTATTTATCACAGAGCTACATTCTTCTTTCCCCTTTGAATATATATAAGAAAGCTCAGACAGGTAACAAATGAATCATAAAAAGTATACTTGAGCATTCAGCATACTGGTTCAGACCAAAGGTACACCAAACCCAGCATCTTGTCTGCAAAGTTGGTCGGTAACAACTGCTTAGGGAAAGCACACAGAAACATGAAAATAAGGGGAAACTTCCCAGTCAAATCCCCTTTCTAGAAACCTCAGATGGTTACAAGACTTTACCAGCAAAGCAGTTGACCAAATAGTCTCCCAAAATATCACATAAATTTTGTTCAGCTAGAGCGGAAGCTGCTGTTATTTGGAACCGATGGGGGGTGAGGGCCTGACCGTGTGGGTTTCTTGCTATAGGATAGAGACCTGCAGCACTGGCCAAACTTAACCAGGAATTGCTATACATCCCAGGTGTCGGTATTCCCTTCATAGTTAAACCTTTACAAAACTGTTACAATCATTGCTATTTATCAGTGACGGCTGTATTTGATGCAAGTGCCCAGGTGCTGGCAGTGGGGGTCTGCAGGGCGACCTCTGTGAGCAGAGGCTGGGGCTGCCCCGTGCCAGACACCATAGGGCACAGCTGAGCCCAGAAGCCAAGATGGTAGCACCTCTAGGAAACCATATTTAAGAAAAGGCAAAAAACATCTCACAGAGGGAGGAGAAAAGAACAAAGAGTGAGAAATAACAGCAAGGTCAGAAGAGGAGGAGGTACAGCAGGAGCTGGAGTAGGTATTCACACTGCAGCCCACGGAGAGCCCGTGCTGGAGCAGGGTAACATTGTGAGAAGGAAGCAGCAGCAAGAAACTGCTGTGGACTGATGCTAACCCATCCCATCCTCCCTGTGCTGCTCGGGCTGGGGGTGGAGGAGTCTGAGTTCAGCTGGGTAGAGGGGGGAGGAAATGTTTTGGTTTATATTTGTCTTTTTGTTTCTCAATACCCAAATCTATTTTAATTGCCAATAAATTTAATTTTCCCGAAGTCAAGTCTGTTTTGCCCACGACACTAATTGGTAATCTATCTCCTCGTCTTTATCTCAGCCCATGAGATTTTTCATCCTATTTGCTTCCCCTCTCCCACTGAGGAGGGGGAATGAGAGAGTGAGCAGCTGGGTAGGCATTTGGCTGCTAGCCAGGGATAACCTGGCACAACAGAAGAGGTGGGAACTGGCAAAGAATATATAACACCAGTCTGGTAGTCAGAAATATCTCACTGTGTGTCTCGGGACACATCTTAGCTGCACTGCCTGAGAGATATAAAACATTTATATCTGGCTTTGTACACTTGAAGAAGCATGGCAATTGGTATACACTCACCTTTCACATATTGTTGGTAGCATATCATCTGAAAGCAAGATAAGAAAATCCACTGAAATAACAAATTCTTTGAAAAATTAACTCAATTTGAAAAGAGCAACAACACCTTGTCTGCAAGTCAACACCTACAAACAAGCACTGAAATACAATGTTGGCAACCTGGTTGTACTGAAGCAACTCCATGCACACATTGGAGGGTAATTGAACAGGGTCATATAGACCTATTGTTCAAGTGATAAATGTTATGAGTGTACAGAGCAGAAGGTATTAAAGTTCCTTAGAGGACAGAGTGCAGTATTAGACTGAGGTTGTCAAATTATGATTGCACATAAATTATAGTGGCAACAAGGGAAGGACTAAGTCTGCCGAGCTCAGATTAACAACAAAAAACTTCCTGTTAAATGTGTGCATGTGATGAGGATTTAATGACTGAATAAGTCTTCTAAAGTTTCTAAGATATTCCCTACAAATAGCCAGATGATTTTTCAGGGATAGGTTCAGAGAGATTATAAGTCTAAGATCAATATAATTCACACCCCTAATGCTTGCCTAACACTGGTTAGGCACATTTACACTGAAAATGAAAGTTTCATTTGAGTCTCTGTGGAATCAACTATATTATGAATCAAGTCTAAAGTTACATAAGAGAGACAAGAAGTTGCAGCTGTATTGCCATGCTTTTCTTAGCTTACTGTTCATCCCAGTGATATTAAGAATCAGTTTAATTAAAAAAAAAAAAATCAGAACCATGTAAACTAATGCCTAACTCATGAAAACACTGATGCGTGGGATTTTAAACTAAAATACATTCAAAATAAATACTACTAAATGTACTTTCAAATGAAAAACTGTCCACATTTCATTTAGAAGATGACTACTCACATTACAAGGATCATAAATCAGCATACTATTATCAATGCAGTGGGCACTTTCAGCTGACTGACAGATTGTTCTACCCAGGGACAATGATGAAGAGCCATACAACAGTATTAGGCAGGAGGCAAAAATGGATCTTGATCTAAGGAGACAAGACATGAACATTTGCTGCACAGTGAGACTATATTGTACCTGAAGAAAGCTTTTGAATCTGGCTTCTGTTCTTGATAATTTTTATAATTAAAAAGAGAAAAATATTTGTGCCAGGAAACATAAGCAGGACTCCTGGAAGCAGAACCGCTCATCTAACTGAGATCACTGGGTGAGTCGTGCTTTTTGCTATTTACCTGACTTTGATTTTTACATACTAATTTGCTTGCAAAGGACTGACTTGGAAAAGGGACCAAAGACCAAGGTCTGGAATAGCAACACAAGATTCATCAGAAATACAAGTCTTTATGGCTTGGCAGATGTTAATGTCTTCAATAAATTTATTTAAAACTATATCTTTCTAACAGGAAAATTACTGACTAACCTAAAATACATCTGACCAGATTTCAACATGTGCACACTAACTACATGTCTGTAGAAAAAAAAAGTATATGGCCTTTGTTTTAACATTTTTAACACAACTTTACTTGTCATATATTAAATTATCACATTAGAAACACTGGATAAGATCATTCACTGTCATAAACCAGTAAAGCTTATTTTTCTTTTTTTTGTAATTACAGTTTTTTATAATCCTAGAAAGAATAATTACTAATTGCATGCAGTTGTTTCCCCTTGATTAATATTTTATTATTTTTCATCTAATTTAACTTTAACTCTCTTCTTACTAATTCCACCAGTCAAAAAGATCATAATTACTGAAGCCATATCCCATCTCCCAGAAATCACTAGCAACAAAACAACTGACTTATTGACATATTTTCTGTTTGAAGTGAAAAAAAATTTAAGAAAAGGAGGAAGTTATTACGGAACAAATTGCAGCCTAGATACAATCCCTGCAACATCAAGCAAGTTTTAAAACACAAAACATACCTTTGGAATTCTGCAGGAAAGCCATCAGTATTTTCATGCAGGTTAGTGTTCAGATATTCTAAGATAGTATCCCATCATATATTACTAAGCATGGTATAAGTACTTCAAAAATAATAACAAAATAATTTCTTTATCTAAGAAAATTTGAGAACTGGGTAAAATTCTAGTTCTAGTATAATAAACCACTGATTGAAATTCGTTCTGCAGGATTATTTTGTTTTGTTTTCTGGGTTTCTATTTTCTAGAGACTATGTATCCTTCAGCTCATTATATCCTTTAAAACAGATTTCAAGATGGATCTTTTCACCATTCTTTTCTCTCTCACAAACCTCATTATTACCAGCATTCAGTTAAATGACAGTTTTTATGAATTCTGCCTAGTTAAATACACAAGTCCAAGTTTGGCCTTATGCTTTTGCCTACTGAAAATCCTTTATAGGCAAAGTATTTTGAATCACTGTAAAGGTGCTCTGTCATTTATGCTCTGAAAACCTCCTACCTCTCCTTTTTCCTTCAGATTATTAAGAGAGACAATCTTTTTTCATCATCTCTGGCTGGAATGAAAATGCAGAGGTTTAGATTTCAAAAGGCCTCCTATTGTAGTCTTGTTGAGATACAGCCATTAGTATTTTCCTGTTATTCAGTGTGAAACAGTTGTAGGCACTAAATGGGTTCTTTTATATTGTGATTTAAGAGGGAGGTTTCAAAAAAGAAAATAGACAATAATGTAAGGATATATACAGCCTTGGCATGAAGAAAAAGCAAAGCAAAAAAAGAGGAGCTCTGGCCAAACGGAAGTGACAAGCTCGCATATGTTTTTTTCCTTGAAGCCAAATGTGACACGCAGCAACAGAAGCTTAATAACATTTCAGTGACTATGCTGATTAGAGTACGAGGATTTTTATTCACACTTCAGGCAGTGCCCATTCTCAGCTCCTTTTGCAAATTTTGCATATACAATTTATTTTTGAAAAATGTAATTTCATCCTGCAATGGTAAGTTTCTATTTTTTTGTTGTTCTTATGCATGACAATAAACTCTGGTAAGTCTGAAAGATGAAAGAGAAAAAAAACATAAGACCAGTAGGGACAATCTTCTGTGGCAGAAAACACAAGGCTGAGCTCCACATGTAAAACAGGGACTCACACATACAAACCTGTATTTCCAAATGATTAGATTACTACTCCAAAGCAAATAACCCAAGATTTGGCTATATGAGTCAAGTAGAGCAATACTTCTACAGGAAAGAAATCCTGCCTCTAGCACATGCAGTTTGGTCACAGTGAATCTCCACATAGCCTTTTTCCCTCCCCAATACCTAACAGTCCCACCCAACCCAGCCTGTCTTGTCCTCCTCTACAATTGTACATTATCAATGATATTTGTGTCAGTCTTCAGATCATGTACCTATTCACCATGCATCGGTAACAAGCAACATGAATTTCAAACAATTCAACACATTTCAACACATTTCAACATTTCAACACATTTCTCCATTTCTTCTCTATAGCTCAGCTGTAACCATGTGTGCAAGGATCTGAGTGAATGAGAAAACAGCACAGCAACAGTAAGATGTGAACTAATTTGTTGTTTATCTTGCTTTCCTTTTTCATGACAAAAGGAACATTTCCTACAAGGCACACAAAAGACCTTTCAGAAGAAATTTTGGGTGACTGATTTGTTCTCCATATCTTCATCATATTAGGTTTCTGTATGCCATTCTTTGGTTTTAGTTTAATTTTGGTTTTCAGGAGGACTTAATAGATGATATAGGCTTCCATTAAAAAACAGAAAGGAAAAGAAAAGGAAAAAAATTATGTTGGAGATTTCAGATGCATTCTTACAGGTGGTACTGAAAATGAAAATGTGGTAATCTTGATTGTCTTGTCTTTTCTGAATGCCCTTTACTAAGGAGTGTCTACATCCATGTCTCAGCCATCAACCATCATCAATAAATCATCAAAACTTGTCAGAATCATAGAATTATAGAATATCTCAAGTTGGAAGGGACCCGTAAGGACCATCGAGTCCAAATCCCTGCTCCTCACAGGACTACCTAACACTAAACCATATGACTAAAAGCATCATTCAGACGCTCCTTGAACTCTGACAGGCTTGGTGCTGTGACCACTTCCCTGGGGACCCTGTTCCAGTGACCAGCCACCTGCTCAGTGAAGAACCTTTTCCTAATGTCCAGTCTGAACTTCCCCTGATGCAGCTTCATTCCCTTTCCTTGTGTCCTATCGCTGGTCACCAGAGAGGAGATCAGCACCTCCCCCTCCTCTGCCCCCCTTGAGGAAGTCGTAGACTGCAATGAGGTCACCCCTCAGCCCTCTCTTCTCCAAGCTGAACAAACCAAGTGACCTCAGCCACTCCTCATAAGTCTTGCCCTCGAGGCCTTTCACCATCTTGGTCACCCTCCTCTGGACACACTCTAATAGTCTGATGTCCTTCTTATATTGAGGTGCCCAAAACTGCACACAGTACTTGAGGTGGGGCCGCACCAGTGCAGTGTAGACTGGGACAATCCCACCTCCCTCAACCGGCTAGCTATGCTGTGCTTGATGCACCCCAGGATGCGGTTGGCCCTTTTAGCTGTGAGGGCATGCTATTGACTCATATTCAACTTGCTATCAACCCAAGCCCCCAGATCTCTTTCCACGGGGCAAATGGACTCAATCCTGAACAACCTAGCCCTAAAGCTCTAGGTTTAAAATTAATCTGAGGCAGTGACTTATCCTTCCTCCCAGGTTCAGACAGCAGACATCCCACTCGCTTCAAAGCCAGTGGTTTGTATGGATACAATCTCACAAAAGGTTGACTTCTCACCAATTCTTCCCAACTTCTACCACCCAGAAGAGAGAAACAAATCTGCCAGCTGCAGCCTGGTGGTTCCTCTGTTCTGGGACAGAGTGGCAGAGACATGGGGGCTCTGTGCAGCCCTTTTACCTCATGTATGTAGGACAATGCCTCGTATGCAGCAGCTTTTGTGTGGGGTCAGAAAAAGGACCTTGGGGGCTTGGAAGACAGAATTGTGTAGATTCACTGGCCCACATATATATCTATAAGAGACTTCTCCATGACGGTTTCACACAGGAAGAGAGTCTGTTTTGTCATGCAACTTACTCATAATATCAGGTTTTGGGCTAAAGGTTATTTTAATGTACCCTGAAGAGTTAGTTATTTCAAGCCTGCCATGTACTGGAACTATTTGATTGTACAGTTGAAAGAGGAGCTACCAAAAATTGGTTGTAAAACAAATATACAGCAAAAGAAATTAGCGGTTTAAGTGAAAAAAGGAGCAAGTTCAATTGATTTCAGGGATGTTCAACATTTTAACTTTAATGTTTTTTATGCCATTACTAGATAATTATTATTATGGTAGGTTTTCCATTTAATTGACAGGCACAAGAAAGACTCAGCACATACCAACCTAATTTGTAATTAAATTCTGGATTTAAAACAAATCCACTTGAAACATGAGAGATGTTGGACAAATCTCTTCTCAGCAATAATGTAAATAGAAGTGTTTATACAATATAAAATGCTAATTTTGGACACAGGCAAAGTATCATACATGGCAAAATTGAAGCCTTCATAATGAAAAACATTCATCCAAAGTGGCTGTTTGCTTTGGGAAGCACTAGCTTTCAATTTCTCTTTCTAAAACATAATTTGTATTGCCTAATATATTTCATATACTTTTTCCAGCTTGTGATCCCAGGAAAGAATTCAGATACTCATTATTCCTTAAGCATTTTTATGATTAATTATACCTATATAATAATGCAGCTCCACAGAGCCATTAAAAAAATTGTGTGGGCATTTGTAAAAGAAAAAAAAAAAAAGTACCTGAAGAGACATTCAGACCAGGCAGGTATGAATTTTTGCACTAGAGACTCTAATAAAAATAAAGAAAATTTTACCTCACATTTTGAATTCCCTGGTGTGCTGGTTTTGTCTGGGATAGAGTTAATTTTCTTCATAGTAGCTAGTATGGGGCTATGTTTTGGATTTGTGCTGAAAACAGTGTTGATAACACAGGGATGTTTTAGTTATTGCTGAGCAGCGCTTATAAAGTGTCAAGGCCTTTTCTGCTTCTCACCCCACCCCACCAGCGAGTAGGCTGGGGGTGCACAAGGAGTTGGGAGGGGACACAGCTGGGACAGCTGACCCCAACTGACCAAAGGGATATTCCATACCATATGGCATCATGTTCAGCATATAAAGCTGGGGCAGAGGACAAAGGGGGGGACGTTCGGAGGGATGGCGTTTTTCTTCCCAAGTAACCATTACACGTGCTGGAGCCCTGCTTTCCTGGAGATGGCTGAACACCTGCCTGCCCATGGGAAGGAGTGAATGAATTCCTTGTTTTGCTTTGCTTGCGTGTGCGGCTTTTGCTTTACCTATTAAACTGTCTTTATCTCAGCGCACAAGTTTTCTCACTGTTACCCTTTGGATTCTCTCCCCCATCCCACTGGGCAGAATGAGCGAGCGGCTGTGTGGGTCTTAGTTGCCAGCTGGGGGTTTAACCACGACATCTGGAAAGTTGATAAGTGGTACAAGATATTGCCTTACATAAGACGTTTCCCTGACTTTTCTCTTTTCATCTTTCAGCATCAGAACTTGTAGTTAAAACAAAAAGGCAGACAAGGAGTTAAAAAAAAAAACAGGCAGAAATGCACATACAGGTAAGACTCTACAGATCAGAATATTAAGGAATAAACTTTCACTGTTCTCCCAGAAAGGCTGTTACTTTGATGTCAGAGCAGCTGCTGTGATGGAGGTCTTCTTTGAAATGCTTAAGGTGACATGGTTTTGTACAGCTTTGTAACAAGATCTTCTTGGAAAATGAGAGACATTGAAAGCTGATGCTAGAGGTAATTCGATAGGTGACCAGCTGGATTGTGCATCCAGACACTGGTACTAAAAAGAAACCAGCCATAGGAGACAAAGGGGCCAAACTGCTTCTTTTGGCAGCAATATCAGCTTCTACTGTCCTCTGGTACTGGAAGGTAAAACTGACTTTCTCTGTACTGTTCAGTAAAAGGAAAGTGATCCTGGATGTCAGTACTGACTACCATAATGCTACGTGTTAGAAATAGGTGTTAAACTGTTTTTTTTAACAACTGAACTTACTATTTTTCCAGTTAGTCATTATTCTCTAGCATTCTATCCATTCCCTAACAATCTATCCATTAGTCGCTATTCTTTAGCAAAAAAGACTTGGAGAACCATCTTCAAAGTTAAGCAAAGCACGTGGTTCATTGTGCATTTCACAAGAGTAGTCAGATGCTTAAAATTAAGCATGGCCTTTGTTGAACTAGGGCCTTACTGAAGGTCAATTAGGTGTGTGTAAAGACAAGCATATTTTCAGGACCATTAATTAAAACCCCACTGACTAAAAGATGTTAATTGATAAAAGTGAAGAAAAAAAAATCTCATGGTATAGCAGAACACAAAAGAAAGGTACCACACTAGACAAGCATGGGGTGGGGGGAGTATTCATAAAAGAAGGCTTCTGCATCAACTACATATAAGACAAACTCAAAACCTCCAAATAATACTTTAAGAAGTTTAATCTTGGATGCAAGATCATCATAGTCACCTGCACCTAATATCTGAGGGTCTTCTAATTGAAAATACTAAATAATAAATGTGCTATTAGATTATTTCATATTTATAGTGCCTTTTATTTGCAGATGTCAAATACTTTCAGACCTTTATTTAATTTCACAATAAAGCAAAGAGTAAGACTGGCATTTATGAACAAGATAGATTGATATTCAATGAATATGTAAGGTAAATGTATGAGGTAATTAGGTTTTGCATAGTCCAAACTTGAATTGAGATACATAATTTAAAGGGTATATTCCTTAGAAATAATGTTTTAATTTTCTGAATAATCTCTTTTTCAGTGGCTATATGACATCAGTAAAATGTGTTATTATTAATTATTGTAATGTTTATGCTTGTTAATTGTTTGTTGGCTTTTAGTAACATACTATAATATATTGTTGCTATACATACTTTTCGTTTTCTCACAAACTGTTTTTATATGTTATCTCGCATTACCTTTTAAAATCTTAATATAATAAATGCATCTTTTATCATCTTAATAATAATGACTATTCAAAACAAAACATTCTTAGGTATTTTGAAATCATATATACTGCATACTTAGAAGGATATCAAAAGCAAAGTGCTGCAGAATACTTATAGGCAGATCACAGTTACACATGTAAGTACAGCAACTAAATGTTGGTGCTTAGTAAAGTTTCTAATTAAGGTGAATACATATGTACTGCACTTGAATACTCAAAAGATTATCATATCTCTCAGACAATCTGTTTACTTTGTTTTCCTGTTTGCAATACATGTTCGAATAATTCAGTTTTCATTCATCTTTAGGCTCTACAACTGATAAAATGGTGCAGAGTGCAGATATCCCATGTTCCGAGCACTTGTCAGATTTTAGGAAAGCAACTCAAAAGTTTTTTTTCAAATAAACATCCATTTTTTAAATCAGATTCTTGCACTGTGCTTAGCCAAATCGAATAGAGAAATTTTCATCCTTTCTCACACCTGGGCTACATTGTAAATGTTGTATTAGTATTGGAGGGAAAGAGATAACTACCTTACGTTTTGCTATGGGTTTAAATGGGAAAAGGCGCTTTGTTTTGCTGAGGATTTTATAGTTCTTACTTCTCTATATAAAGGCAGATTCGATCGAGGCTACTCGATCTCCTTGGAAGGAGAGAAATAATGTTATACGACCTTGTTGAACTTCAAGCAACTACATCAGCTTTCAACCTAAAGATACCCAATATTACCAGACAGATTCCACTCTGCCTAGTTCTTATTTATTTACTATAAAAATGAATATTGAGAAATGGGAGTGGGTTCAGAGAATAAGCAATTTAAGGAGCTCAATAAATTCATTTTGTAAAAGAAATTGAAGCAGTGACAGAACTCCAAATGTAGGCAGAAAAAGAACACTTCAAACTATAGAAGGAAAACAGTACAATGACTAGAGTTAGAAGGAGGAAACCTTCTTAAAATAAGGCACAGTGATTTTAAAAAAATGTTTGAAGGTAAATTAATTATTGATACTTCTTCTTGAGAAACATGGTAACTTATCTATCACTGAATCTTTAAATCAGGACTAGAAAACTTTCTTTATAGTATGAGGAAGAAATCCTTTGCCTCTTGAAATTACGTGGAAATGTAGCCATCGACAAGAAAGGTCAGTATTTATTAATGCAAGTGTTGAGCTGTATCTCAAAAAAGGCACAAGCCATCTCTGAGATGAACCAGGCTAAGACAGAGGAGAAAGGCCTGTGAAGGACAGCAAATGGCAGCACAAGGGCAAAAGTCCATGCCAACCTGAGCACTGCTATTAGAAGGAAAACGCTATACTCCTCTGTATCTTTCCTCTCCTGCCTCCCTGTCCTTGCCTCCCTGACTGTTGAATAATTTCATGCCTCCTAAAGACTTGCTGTCTCTAGTCCATTAGAAGGCTGACTGAAGAGTTCTGCTAACCAGTTTAACTGCATTTATCTTATGTTAAAGATTTACCCAGCAGCCTGTAGTTTAACCTGCAAAAATACTGACAAGAACTTCGCTATCCCTGCACTCACTTTGGATTATAAGCAGGGTCTCACTAATTAACAGAATTCTACAGCCCAAAGAACATGACAAAGAATGAGGGACCTGTCCCTGTGAGTTGACATGAATACCTCGTAAGGTTGTCAGGAATTTCCAACATCAGATTATTTTCCTAAACAATAATGCATCAAGTGTATTTCTTTTGTCAGCCAAATATTGCTCTAGTCATATCTGATTTTAAAGATCTGCTCCTTCATACTTCACAGACTGAAATCACAGAATCGATGTTGAAAATTTTTTTCTCCCATGGACAAAAATAGATGGCTGAACTCTTGGTAAATCCATTAGTTGTAGTCCCTTAATTGCAACAGGTCTTTATTTGTACATTTCCGTTTTGATGAATAGTTTAAGAGCTCAGATTAAGTTCTAACTAAATCATATTAATGAGAGTGCTCACTTCCTAGAGAAAAAATGGGAAAAACAGGCTGAGCACCAAACATTATTCTGGTCATTTTTCATCCATGTTCAGTGACGCCTTGTTGACATCACAATTAATCTTTTCCTTCTTGAGTGAAAGCATCAATAAAGTCTCGAGGGTATCCCTCATTATATGGCCCTCAGTACCTGTATGCCCAATCACACATTTATGAGCAATTGTTAGAACACGTTAGAAAGTTGAATTTGTATGAAAACGCAAAATAGTCCCTCTCCAACTTTCTTGTAGGCCCCCGTCAGGTACTGGAAGGCTGCTATAAGGTGTCCCCAGAGTCTTCTCTTCTCTAGGCTGAACAACTCCAACTCTCTCAGCCTGTCACCATAGCAGAGGTGCTCCAGCCCTCTGATCATCTTTGTGGCCCTCCTCTCAACCCACTCCAACAGGTCCACGTCCTTCTTATGTTGAGGTCCCCAGAGCTCAACGCAGTACTTCAGGTCTTGTGAGAGCAGAGGGGGAGAATCACCTCCCTCAACCGGCTGGTCATGCTTCTTCTGATGCAGCCCAGGATACGGTTGGCTTTCTGGGCTGCAAGCGCACATTGCCGGGTCATGTTGAGCTTCTCATCAACCAATACCCTTAAGTCCTTCTCCTCAGGGCTGCTCTCAATCCATTCTCTGCCCAGCTTGTCTTTGTGCTTGGGATTGCCCTGAACCATGTGCAGGACCTATCACTTGGCCTTGTTGAACTTCATGAGGTTCACATGGGCCCACCTCTCAAGCCTGTCAAGGTCCCTCTGGATGGCACCCCTTCCCTCCAGCATGTCGACTGCACCACTCAGCTTGGTGTCGTCAGCAAACTTGCTGAGGGTGCACTCAATCCCACTGTCCATGTCGCCGACAAAGATGTTAAACAGCACCAATCCCAATACTGACCCCTGAGGAGCGCCACTCATCACTGGTCTCCACTTGGACATCGAGCCATTGACCACAACTCTTTGAGTGCAACCATCCAGCCAATTCCTTATCCACTGAGTGGTTCATCCATCAAATCCATGTCTCTCCAATTTAGAGACAAGGATATCGTGTGGGACAGTGTCAAATGCTTTGCACAAGTCCAGGTAGAATATGCCTTTTGGATACTCATCTGCAGGCCCTGCTGCCAGCTACTTGAAATCTCAACAATTACAGAGGTTATAGTGAAATGACTCTCTACACTCAAGCTGTTTCTTACATAAATAAGAGCAAACACCATAAGCAAATCACTGTCAGTTATACCTTCTTGCATAAACTCCAGGTAGGTAATCTGATTCATAAAATGTTCTTCACCAGTTACTGAGAGAACATATAATATTTACATTGATTAACATTAAATTCCCCCCATTTTCTGTTTAATGAAATAAATTTGGTTCATCAAAACCTAGGAGAAGCATTGAAGATATTTGCATGTGCCATTTTATTGATGTTCAAAATGGAAACAAAACCAGAGCTAGCCAATGCTGTTTGATAACCACCCATGAAAGAAAGGCTTGGAATATTGGGAATTCCCTAAGTTTATGCAGAAACTTCCTGAGACTTCATAAAGTCAGCTGATTAGACTGACAGTCACTACTTACATAATTAACTGCTCTCAGTAAAGTGTCCTAGACAAACTAAATGAAAACCAGACCATTCCACACTCCTTACTCATTTGTATATATGACATTTGCCTAAGAAAAACAAATTTTGAAAATGGAGACATATGTTTTGAAAAGCACAGATGTAATTGTCACGGTTGCATGAAACAAAAGAACAGACCCAATGGCTAGAAGTAATTGTATAAATTCAAATTTCAAAAACGTTGTGCGTAGTTTCAGAAACTGAATTAATTCACCACTGGAACAATCTGCCAAAGGAAGTGATTTCTCCATCATTAGAAATCTTGAACTTAAGATTGGACATGGTCCTAAAACATGTGCTGTACTTCAACATGCTCCTTCAACTCAGAGCAAATACCAGGCAAAATTGTCTTTCTGGTGTGGCATAGACTACAACAGCCATAACAGCTCCTTCTGGCCTTGAAATCTAGTGCATATGAATTACAGCATCTCAACTGAAAACAACTTTTGTGTGGCCTCCTAGAAATACTAGCTCGTGAAATAGCCGTATTCACTCCCCAGAGGTATATGTATCAGAAAGAGTTGAACTGTATGTAGTAACATCATGTTCTGAGAGCCAGGCTTTGCCTGTTGGGCACAATCCTCCAGCAGCCAATTGCACAAAGGGATTATGAAAGCACAGTGGTGTTGAGGGCAGAAAAAACTGATCCCTCCAGTATCTCCAGCTCTCTTCTGGGCTTCTCTTTTGTCCTCAGTGTGCATTGAAAAGGCCAGAATCCTTTTGCATAAACTCAGTCACTGTGCCTGGAGATCTCCTGAGTAAAATTTATAAAGTATACAAGACAGAGTATGGTTTATTTGCCCAGAAACTGCAAATTTCACTAAATAGACCCTTAAGCAAAATATCCTCTAGGGGAATCAGCATCTGTGAAAACTGATACACAGGACAAAAAAAATCCTGGTTGAAAATAACAGAAATCTACTCAGGCAAATCTTAACTGACGAAACTGAACCAAAGCTGGAACAGTAAATCATCGATAAAATTTGATAAAATTGGATGAATTTGCATGGAAGTCATAGCAATTGCACCTGCTCCTACCAAATCTCATTTTCTTCAAATGCTTTTCATAGCTGACATGTTATTAATTATTCGCTTTCCAGTAGTGCACCTGGAAGCCCCAGTGTTCATCAGTGTGCCAGATACTACACAAACTCAGGAAAGAATGATTGTCTTTAATATTCAGAGTGTTTCAAGTAGTTATTTACCAATAATCCTAAATACTGTTTCCAAAATATGTGCATCTTCCATTTCACTAATAGAATATCACCTCTGTTCACAAATACTATGACAATAATGTCATCAGTATTACGTACAACCAATTATTTTCTTAGCATTCACTTTCCAATGTGTATCAGCAATCGCAAGATTCACAAAAAATGAAAATAAATTCGTGGAAAACATAATGGGAAATTTCTAGTCTACTTTCAGAGTTGTCACTCATCCCACACTTAGTTATACCACAAATCTGACTTTATAAGCACATAATAAGCATGAAAGATAATTGTTGCCCGTAATGAACTACTTTCTACACTGTTCTAGTATCTACTTTCAACATAAATTTATCAAAATTAAATTCCAATGATGCAATGCTATACTCCTGATGATCTTATGAAGAAATAAAGACAAATTCTTTTTTGTTTTAGGTAGAAAAAATATATCCCCAGCCACTATCCTCATTTGTAACATCTGTCTCTCTTTATTGATGCAAGTGTAATAACTATTAAGGTGGTCCCCAAATGATACTCCGTCTTTGCATGTTGATTGGTATTCCTTATCAGGATGGGAAAAGCCTTCAACATCTGTATATAGCCAAGCTTTATTTGCCTTACTTAAAATTATTATTTCTATTTTGCTTGGCCTTTTTTTTTTTTTTAAACTTTAGAACTTCATTCTTAATCAAGGCAGTAGATCAGAAATTTGCTAGAAAGCTCTTCAGACTTTTACAGATTATATTAATGCTGGAGAAGAAATGTTCCAAGAATGCTTTCTGATTTCACTGTCTTTCTTCTAACCTTTAAACACTGACTGATCATCAGAAAAGGAAAAAAAAGTTCTGAATAATATATTTGAGCAAACTTAACCCTCTGTCTAGTTAAAAACGTCTACTACCCAGCTTCTGTACAACATTCACTTAAATAACATCTTTTTTTCTTTCTTTAATATGAAGTCTGATATATTCAAAATTGCAAAAGAATTACTCACTTGTGACTGGCCACTTATATAAATTCAAGATTTTTTGTTGTAAGAATTCATAATCATAAATTAAGTATATGTTAATTTATATACATTGAAATTCTGCTTCTGCAATATTTACTATAACAATTCAGTTCAATCTCTTTATTGTAGAAAGTGTACATAAAGGAGAATTTAGCACAGTCAAAACAAAAGTGGTAATTGGAAAACAGCAGTTTCTTGCAGTATTTTCCCAGATATATTAAATAATAATTGTTATTCTTCCTATATGGGCAATACATGTGTTTTTCACACAAGTCTACTCTCTTGTTAGCAGGGGAACTTTTTAGAAATATATTTATAATTTTAAGTGCTGTTTTTCTGCAGAATTCATTTTTAGTTTTGAGATGGGACTTTTTTGGTCTGAATCAAATTAGTTAGCTTGTAATAATAGCATGAGAGAAAAAAAGCCTTATTATTGTAACCAAAAGGAAAGTACAATGATTATTTTCAAAGCTAAATGGAACAAAATTAATAACTGAGATCTAAAAGCAGTTAGAAAAAAAGAAGAAATAAAAATATTTTAAAATGAAAGCTAGAAATATACCAACATGCACCATGGTCCAGTTAACACCAGTCCGTCTGGTCATAAGTTCCTCACATATGTTTTCTAGGCTTATTAATAACTATTTCTGAACACAAATGCTTCAATAGTGGTTTTTCAATCCTATGATTTTCAGCCATATGTTCATCAAAAATGTCATAAATTACATAATTTGTGCACACACAAAAAAAATATAAGGCTTATGAACACGCGAAAGAGAACTAAGTGTCCTGTTTGGTAAGAATCTTTTCAATCTCACACTCCCACAGTTTCAAAGGATTTCTGAGATTTATGGTTGTTCTTAACTGGAACTACCATTTAAGAAGACTTAAGGCAATTTAAGGATTCTCACATTCATCAGTACTTTCAGGTTCCCAGATGAGACTTCTGACAAATTCTTCAGAGTTTCACACACCAACCATTTTATGAAACAAAGCTGGAAGCAACCACAGTATGTGATGGGAGATGCTCTCTGCTCCCTGGTAAGGTTAGTGCTGCTTTACCTAATCTATAGTCTATAGCCACTTTATACGTCATTTTTATGGTAAATCCACCTTAAAACAATATCAGGTAAGAAAGGACTGGACAATGGTTAAAATTCTGATTTTCTGTCTGTAGGCCCATCTAAAATTAAAGACTTGACTTTTTTTCTGAGTTGCTCTGACTTCTAAAAAGACGTGTGATAAGAAACCAAAATACTGCTTTTACAGCAACTGTATCTCAATTAATTAATTACACCTGAAGTAATATATGTTAATATACCTGCATGGCCTCAGAGCACAAATATAACAAATAGTATGGCTGAAATTTCTGTATGGCAAATCAAAAGAAAAGATTTCACACAGCACATTTAT
Organism: Ciconia boyciana; assembly: GCF_034638445.1. Lineage (NCBI taxonomy): Eukaryota > Metazoa > Chordata > Aves > Ciconiiformes > Ciconiidae > Ciconia > Ciconia boyciana. The sequence continues at coordinate 49,393,782 of NC_132936.1, forward strand.
ATCTGCACCTCCAGATCTGCAACACCACCAGAGACAACTTACAAGTGATTTACTACCACTGAGCTAAGCCTCCCTTCACTCCTGCTTTTGTTCTTCTGTGTCCCTCTTAGAAGCACATTTTACTGCAGTATGTGCCACTGGATGATGGATCACTGGACACCTAGCATATATTTATCATTTCAAGCTGATTTTAAACAATAACTGAATGAAATAAAAACACCATGTCTCCTTGAATTTCTTTGCTAGAGGAGGATACAATTTCATCCTTCCAAAAGTGTATATATAGAGAGAAATTTAAAGATGCATTTTCCAGGGGTTGCCAGTGGTTCATCAGAGTATGCTTTTACTGGCCAATAATTTTGATGAACCAAAAGGAGCTAACAGCAAGATCAGCACATATAACAGGAGCTGTGTGGAAAGTGTTCAGTTACATAAAGAAAACAAAAACTTTCTAAATGGAGCTTTAGGGAATAAGGCTTACAGGTAACTAGTTTGATTCCTTGAAAATCCTAGCTAGTGTCAAGAAGGTGATTTCTAACAGTCATAAAGGGCAGGTTGTTGACTGCTTTCCTAGTGTAAATGACAGAAATCTGTATGCTGAATGCAACAACAGATTAGGCAGGACTAAATACTAAAGAATATACTGTTGTTAATAACCCCATACTAATAAGAAGATGGCTTAAATGGTTTATTGAGTCTTTTCCTTCTCCAGCTTCTCTAGTTCACAATCTATTTTCTTCCTGTTGTCCTTGGATTTTTAAAGAATACAACATAAATGTATTACAGTCCCAAAGAGAAAGGGCAGTCTTGTGACCGTAAAGGCTATGAAAACTTACATATCATGATCAGGGGAGTGTAAGGAATCAGCTGAGACTTCCAGCACCATCATGCCTTGTGCAGAGAGACAGCTTAGGACAGAAAATCCAGCACATCTCTGATCATTTTCCATCTGAACATCAGAAAACACTTTTTACTGTGAAGGTGACCAAGCAGTGGCACAGGTTGCCCAGGGAGGTTGTAGAGTCTACATCACTGGAGATATTTAAAAGCCATCTGAACACGGCCCTGGAAAACTGGCTCTAGCTGGCCCTGCTCAATCAGGAGGGTTGGGTTAAATGACCTCCAGAAGTCCCTTCCAACCTCAACCATTCTGTGGTTCTGTGATTCTGTGACATCTGTATTCAACTGACACTGACTTTGCACCAGGATTAGGTGCTGTAAGCCTTGTATCTGACAAACCTACCTTTCCTCCATCGATAAAGGAACAAAACTGTATCAGGAATATATTCTGGCCATCACTTTCTATGTGACTTTTATATATTCACTCTCTATATTCAGTATGTCATTTTAAATATGTAAACATGCCACAAATATTTCACAGCGTAAACACAATCAGAGCCCCATTTCAACACCGTTCAGTAGTAGAGTTCCCAAGTGTTCACCTGCTTCCCGGCCCACTAAGCTCAGACGCCTCTATATGAGTTAGAGGCTGTTAAGTCCCTCCTATCTAAATCTTGCTTCGTAGAAGCACATTAGAAAAAACTGCTGGCACCTCAGATATGCATAGGATGTTATGTCAAGGTGACGGCTTTTTTATGTCTTGAAACTGCCAACAAAAATATTTACCACCAAAGATAAATCTCATAATAGGCTACAGTGCTTAAAGACCTGCAACAGCCATTTACTTGTAGTATCAAAACTTTCCTAGCAGGCTTAGTCAATTATTATTCTGCCCAGTGATATATCACTAGAAATACAATCTGATATTATTTTTTATAAAGAAGTGGTATTTAGCAATAGTAGCATGCACATGAAATCTGATTTTATTTTTATGCACATTTAAATTCTGCTGCACAAAAACCCTGCAGTTAACTATTATTACAATACCTGTTGGCTATCTCTTTCCTTTTATTGATGTACACTAAGCACTTCTCAATGATGTTTCATGGTTTGCAGAACATATCTGAACTTAGCTGAGAAATTATTTCAAAAGTAGACTTCCACTGGGAATGTCAATGAGGTAAGGACATTTTTGACATATTATCTGCATTACTGAGCTTTATTTGATTTGCAAGATTAAAAGAGATTGAGTTGAAAGAAGCAGTGAGCTGCACCTTAATGGAACAATAGCCTGACATCAAAGATGTGTGTGATTTGAAAGACTGAGTGGCAGCTGCTACAAGGAGATTATAAAATCAGAATCCAGGCTTCAATAGTGTACTCCAAGTCATGGTGTGGAACACAAACGTGCAGTTCAGTTCAGGAATAATTTTAGCTCATCAAACATGTAATCTAGGCTGACTACTTTCTCGCTTCCATCTTTTTCTCTAATTAGCTAATAAACAACAGCTTACTTGACTGTCTGAAATATCCAGAGAGAATTATGTTTCTTTTCTACTTGTGAAAGTTCTATTTTTAGCCTATTCTTAAACTCACTGTCCTCATCATCTAGGGAATGATTCAGTGGGGTGACGTCAAAAATGGCAATCCAGACATGTAATTTCACTTCCTAGGAAAGGAAAGCAGAGAGAAATCACTTGTGTCAATCCCTCATTCCTATGCAGGGGATACATAGGAATTTGAACCTACAACTCTCTGGTTGGTCTGGTTCCTGGGTAATGTATCAGTTGCGGGATTCTTTTCTAGGTAAATGTATTCTTCCCCTTTTTGTCTTCTTTGTGAAATAAACGTCGGACCTGGTTTTGGCACTGAGCTGTAGGATAGGTTTGGCAGCTGTGAGTCCCTCTGATCATGAGGTATGCTCCTACACGTTTGCATGATTGGGATAAGGCCATGCCTTAGTACTTCAGCATTTTCCAGTGACCAGTTAACATTTGCTAGCAACTGCCAGTTTCATTCTTAGGCACTTAGCTTCCCTTATATCATGTATGGAGAGTCCTGGAATTTAACTTGGGCTCATGAATTCAGCTGCATGGCAGGATGACTAAAAGGAATTGAAATGTTCCGTCTTGCAAACCCTGAGCAGTGGCTTTTACCTCAATCATAATGTAAGAGATATTCTGAAGTTGGTATAAAAGACTGAAGGCTGTAAAAGCATTCTGAAGGGCAAATCAGGATGCTTTCATATTTGGGCTGTGTTGTTTTTGGCAAGATAAGAGGCTTGAGGGAAGGGACTTGGCTACAGACACTCACATTCACCTTCTCTGGCCGGTACCTTTTCCAGAGGGCTGTTTTTCTTTATAAATACGTCAGCTCATATTAAGAAAAAACTACATAATACAGAAGAATAAAAGTAATCTTGTATATGACAGGATGGAGAATTGACACTTATGTTTCAGTTGGAACATTGGATCATCCCAAGGATATTGTCATACAGGGACACAGGAAAATGGAAGCTGCTAATTCCGCCTCAGAGTTATTTGCATTCTCCTTCCCTCCCAGTTATATGCCTAATTCAAGAAAGATTTTTCATGTACTCTGGAACTTTGAAAGGAGTAGATCAGTAAAACTGAAGTACCTATAAATGGCATTCTCATGGAGTGCAATTCTGCATCTTTCAAAATGAGTGCCTTCTGTACCTTTAAAAACATGGCTGTCCAGAGCCAAAATCGGTTTTGAAAATTTAAGTTACATTTAGAGCAAACAGGTCAGAGGGCAACAAGGTAAAAAACTTCAAAGCTTCTGAAATATTGTTTTCAGCACAAAACCCTGTGTACTAGTCTTATTCTCATTTCATTTCTAGTACAATTCAAATCGGTACTACAACATCCATATAGTGAAGTGAGTCTGGCTGTGAAGACAAATTATTTTTGAATCTGAAACCTTTTGTCTTCATCCACATTGTAGATACATGTGTAGGTCTGCAAGATCAAACAGATGTAACAAGTGACATATTGTTATAAAGATGCCAGACAAAATCAGATGTAGGTGTCATCCCATTATAACTGTTCTGTACGCACTATTGGCGGTACTGAGGATGCTAACTGCACTGAATAAAGAAAATTCCTATTTTTGTAAGGAACAATTCCAAACACAGAACTTTGGTAACAGCTAATTTATCACCAGTAACAAAACAAAAATCTTGTCTCATAAGCAAATAAAAACCAAGCCCTTGAAAATATTAAAAGCCCAGAAAATAAATTCAGAAGGTAATATAATAGGAAAAGGTAAATGTAATTTTTAGGGAAGGAAAATAAATTGTCACTTAATTACTATGCAAGTTTCCTTCCCTGTGGCCCAGTCCAAGTATATTCCTAGACCCAGGTAGGAGCATCACACAGAGTTTAACTAATCAAACTGAGAATAGTTAATCTTCTTGACTTGACAAGCTTAAAGTTATTCAACTCACTGTGGTTTTGTGTACTATCAAATGCTTCTCAGAGGCAACATCCTATATATGAGATAATAATCACTTCCTGAGCTAAGCAGGATAAATCATCACAAAGGTATGTTGGTTTCTTTTTTTTTAAATGTGAATTTTATTATGAATACCATGTGATCAAAGTAATTAAAGACTGATAAAAGTACAGTAACCCACCATTTAGAAAGTGTTGTAATAGTCATGCAGTGCCTAGAATGTCCACAGTGTTTAAGATGTCAATAGATCTGGTCAAATCATGGCATTTTTATAAGGTGAACTTTCAAAAATGTATTCTCAGCCCACACTATGGACATTATTTTTATGGAATCAAAAACCTGATAAGAAGGTGTTGAATAATTAATCCTTCATAATGCAATAATTATGTAGTAAAGTATGTCATGTAGTGTCAAAATAAATATTTCAGTATCAGTCAGTAACAATACTACTTGGAAGAAGTGTCTTTTTGGAAAATATTTGCCAAAATTAAAAAAAAAAAATTATTAAATCTAATCTATAAATTCCTCTATAATTTTTTGCTTTCAACAAAATATTTTTATAACTAAAAATGCAGTGAAAATATCTGAGCCAAAATTAGAAATGAGTTAGGAATGAAGAAAAGAGCTTTATATGTTGCAGTTACTGCATATGTAGAGCTAATGAAGCTGTAAAAAAGATAGTGAATACTACAACTATTGTTGCTGACCCAGCATTTTTACTACCAAGACTCCTGACCTTGCTCCAAATGCTGAACATGCCTCCATCTGGTACGCATAGGGATAATATCACTGTCATCACAAGTATTAGATCAGTGGTCATTCCCATGTGGCGGCAGTCTTAAGAGTCTCATACTTTATCATTATGGGCAATGTTATATAGAATATTATAAGCTGCCTAACAAGTAACTAAGAGTATTTCTTTATTGATATTAGATAATACATCATCAAATCTCTCCACCTATGTCCTGATTTAGTACAAATTCACTGAGATGGTTTGTCTTCATCCTGATCATTATTTAAAGCCATTTTCTAAGGCAGTTACGTTGTGCTGTGCTATGTTACTCATTCTCTGAGTCATTTAGCATTGCATACGTTCCCTAGGAATTCTGTTCCCTGTGAATTTCACAGTCTTTCAGATAAATATAAACTCATGTTAAAATTCATTTAACTCTCATAAATCAAACTTTTCTTGGATTACCTATTGATATTCCAAATACAAATAAAAATAGGACTCTACTAACCTATGAGTATAATGCTACCTCAAAAGTTTAAATTTGTATCAAATGTAAACTTTTTAACATGAGGGGTAGCGTGGTCTGATGGTCTCCTTTTACTCCCCATCAAAATATTCAACTCATCAAAAATTTCAACAAAATATTCTGCATTACTAATTTTGGCTGAAGTAGAAATGGGTACATTCTCATGATTAAAGCCTTAATATGCTACTCTTTCCCAGACCGGTGGTTGTTGGGTCATATAATGTTTGCTAAGTACTTGCAGAACTTTGTAGTTTGGCCATGAGACCATGCTTTGTTTATCTGGAAAGGACTGGAGATTTCCACATTTAGGTCTAGAGCAATGAACTGAAGCCTTCCAATGATATATATAAAACATTTTATGGATTGCACATATTTTATCCACATACTTATGTAAAGATGAGCCCCAAAAAAGGTTTTGCTATGCTAACCATGAAAAATCTCACTTAATCATATCAATATAATGAGCCCTGAAAAAGATTCAAAGATGTGTTCTACCCCAGCAAGAAAAAGACATGCAGGAAAACTGCAGCTGATGCATTCTGTGTTACTACATAAGATATGAATAATCAGGAATTTATGTCATTTTTGCATAATTTATGTTATGACAAAACTATTTTTATTGATATACAGATACATATAAATCAATTTTTATAAACGTTGTGTTTCAGTGCTTAACCAGGTGTTAAAGCTGTAAAAATTTAAATATTTCAACTCTGCACAAGTTATTTTAATGGACAATGGATTAATATGACTTTCCCGTGTCCTGTATCCTTTTTTATTGTTAATATTTAAGTAACTACATAACCATAAAAAAACTAGGCTAATATGAATAAACTGAAATAGACCAAGGAATAAAACTGAAACTGTCATGGACAAGACTACCAATGGAAAGAATTAATTCTTATGTAAACATCTTCCAAAATAAAACAATTTAACTAGGTAAATAGTGGCCTCCATATTATAAATAGATGTACACATTTAATTTTCCACACTGATCTAATCCTCTAGAGTTAATCCCATGTGAAACACACATAGAAGTCTGTTGGTATACATCACACCTCTGTTTGGAGCACAGCCTGCTTTCACGTGCTTGAAAAACATTTACTGTACGAATGGGTGTTACTGAAAAGTTAAAAAAATAAAAATAAGTATCTTCCTTCTGATGATACCACGTTTTGGTATCAACATTTTGATACCAGCATCTTACAAGTTCTTCCAAAGGCTACAAAGACATTGACACCTTAAAATCCTAGTATCTCTATGTGATCATAAATCAGTGCATGTGGACAGTGAGAAATCCTGATCACTGATGGACTGACTTAGTAAGTACAGGGCAAAACAGGGCTTTTCCTCTAATCTCAGATCTACTATCCATGATATATATCTGGAATCATGTGGGTAAGTCTCTTCAATCAGCTTGTTTATTCACAACAGTACATAGCACTTTTTTTTTTTTTTTTTTCACTAATGAAAGTCAAAGGCAATTACCATATTAATTTATCTGGTCATCAGGACTCAGAAAAGAAACGTCTATAAACAGAGAGGTTATGTAAAGAGAAACACAACTGAAGAAGTAGGAAAAAAAGAAAAACAAGGACAATTTTCATCTAGAAATGACAAGCAGAAAAATGACAAAATGAAAGCAAATGAAATTAATAGTTCAGAGAAATTAGATGGGGTTTTTGCTAAGTACCCTTTTTTCATGAAAGAAGAACACAAGGCGATTGTATAAAAATGAAAGACTGAAACATCAATCTTGTAACAGAAAAACCTTTTCACCCGACAGCAATTAAACTATGGAGCCTCCTGCTGCAAGTTATTGCTGATGCTAATAGAACAGTCGGGTTCCAGAAAAGGATCAAACCTGTAAAAATATTATAATAATGACATGGGTTATAGTAGAATAAAAACCTAACCAGGAATTTTGCTAGACATGTTCTCATACACCAAAGCACAAAGTATCCTTCATTAAAATGGTCCAGCCTTTTATAGCTGTAGTTACAGGTTAAATTTCAGCTGCAGAATCTTCTCAAAGATCACAGGTTCCCTCTCATCTTTTAACCCTCATACATAAGCCTTCCACTGTCATCTGGATATCATACCACAGCTCAGCCTCTATGAACCAGGCTGTGTGCTGGGATAGAAGGAAGTATTAGACTATTAGGGGAAGAATATTTCTTCCAAAAGCCACTGCCATCTCCTTTTGTTTTCTCTCATCTTTCTTCTAAACAGGCAGTACTGGCCACTGCCAGGAAGAGGATAATAGACCTCCATTCTGAACCTGTGTGGTGAATTCTGTGTGTGCATCTGTCAGTGTCTGGCAAACCTTCTGCTTCCTCTGTCTCGGTATAAATAAATATAGGCAAGGTTTCTGTAAGGATGCTGGGGGTTTCCTACATTTTCAAACAGTTCTAAAGCTGCATTTTGGCAGCAGAAACATAGCTACTGTGCTGATATACTTGATCCAGTTAATGTCAAAAACCTCAACATGAAAGCACAGCGAGACCCCTGTCATATAAATGCATAAAACTCAATGTGTTGTTGCTATTTGTGATTTAAGTACTATTCATGTCTTGTGTTTGAAAGGAAGTGTGTAGCAAGAGTAATTCACATGAGAAAATAAAAACCATACCAAGAAGAGGAAAGACTCAATAACGGTGTAAAATCCTTTCTGTACATAGGATTTATTAATATTTTGCTGCTGGTAGCATTCATCTCTCTGCTTTAGACAGCTCATTAAACAACTGCTCAAGTGTTTAATAAATTAACTTATGGTAATAAATTAACAGCTTACCCAAGATCAGAACCATTTTGACCACACAATTATCTCCAGTTCCCCAAGGCTCCCATCATGCCATAACCTTATACCTGATAAACCAAGCAGTACTTAAAGAATTTTTACTGATAATTACACTAGATATATTGCATTTTTTTTCCTCTTTGAAGATGATGCTGCAAGGTTATGGACTTCGTATAATGGCTTCTAGAAGCAATATTGACTCAACTGTAAGCCATTAATAATATAATTATTATGCCCTATAAAGGATGCCATGCTGGCGTTGTTCTGTTTTCAAACCACAAATATGTGGTTAAATCTATAGCAAACCAACCTTATTAAGAAAGTTCCATAGATATAATAGCATGCTTCAGAGCTACTCTGAAACCTGCACAACTAGAAGAAAATAATAAACTATCAGTGCGCATTTGAGAAGATAAAAACATCTTGCACAATCTTATAAATGTCTGAGGATATCCTTTTCACTAAAGTTTCTACAGTGGCTCAAGCATCAAAAATGCCTGCAGTCCTTTGAGTAACTGCTTCACATAGACCTCCTTTGAGTAACTGTTTTCCGTACAGCTACAGTTCATCCTGTTGCACTACAGATGAGCCCTAACCAAATACCGGAAATAAAGACCTCTAAATTTTTCTCTTTCATATTTGAACACAACCTTTATTGTGACAAGTCCATCATAAGATCCAAAACATATTTGTGGAAGAAAGGTCACAAAACCAGTGTTTATTATCTGGACTATATTATATATATATTCTTCTGTATTTGGTTCTTATTGGATCTTCCCAGTGAAAGAGCTTGTTATGATCAACAGCTTAAGAATTGTGAGCAGATTGCACATAATTTTAACAGTTTAATAACTCAGATTTGGTCTCTGAATAACTTTTCCTGATCAGTGGAGAAATTTCTGTAAATGATCACTCTAGAGAGTTTGACTGAAGAAAAACCCATATACTCTTGCAATCACATGAAGAACTTGTAACTAAGGAGAAGGAGTGGATGTCATTTACTTTGTCTGTAGCAAGACACTGCCTCACATAGTATTCACATATTCACATTAGGAGATCACAGTCTGGATAGATGGACAACCAGATGGGTCCTGTTTAATATTTTTATCAGTGATCTGGAGCAGGCAATGGACTGTGGTCTCACCAAGTTTGCAGATGACACTAAATTTGGGGAAACAGCCAATATGCCTAAAGGCAGGCTGCCATTCAGAATGATCCAGACAGGCTGGAGGAATGGGCAAAAAGGAACTTGATAAAATTCAACAAGGCCAAATGTGAAGTCCTGCAGCTGGGAAGGAAGGACTCCCTGCAGCAATAGCGGCTGGGGGCTGCCTGCCTAGCTGGGGAGCAGATCTGCAGAAATGCCCCGGGCATGGTGGCAGTGTGCTGGGCATGAGCCAGCAGTGCACCCGGGCAGCAAGGAAAGCCAACAGCATCCAGGGCTGTATTAACAGGGTGACAGGCCATAGATTAAGGGAAGGAGTTATCCACCTGTTACTCAGCACTCATGAGAGCACATCTAAGTACTGCATCCAGTTTTGGTCTCCCCGATGCCAGACAGACATTAATAAAATGGAATGAGTTCAGCAGAGGGCTGCCAAGACAGTGGGGGGGGGGCTGGCACACTCACCACATTAACAGAGGCTGGGGAAATGGGGCTTGCTGAGCCTAGAAAAGAAGGTGCTTCAGGGGGACCTAACAGCAGTCCACCAGCACCTATGAGGAGGTCATCAAGATCTCTATGAAGATACACCAAGATGTTCACAGTGGTGCATGGTGGGCGGACAAGTATAAGGCATAAGCTGAAAATAAGAGAGGTTCCCACTGGATATAAGGAAAAATATTTTCTCCATGTAGTAGGCAGTGTAGCAGGTTGTGCCCAGAGACGCTGTGCATTCTCCACCACTGGAGCTTTTCAGGACCTAGCTGGATAAAGCTGTGATCAACCTGGTTTGATCCCACAGCTGATCCTGCTTTGTGCCAGGAGTTGGACTAGAGATCTTCTGAGGTCCTTTCCCACCTGAGTTATTCTATGATTCTGCAAATAGCCACATGAATGGGTAATCTATGTGTCTATCAGATGTGGAAAATAAAAAGCCTGCTCATTTCAATTAAATACTTTGATAATTTTGAAGTATGATCTGAAAGAAGAGCTAAAATTTACTCACCTATCCTTATCTCAGTTAATAAGTACTTATTCACAAATTGTTTGAAGTGCTTTTGAAAAACCTTATGTCTACATTTCCAGATATCTTTACATCTTATCTCTTTTATATTTTTAAGTTGTATCTGCATACTAACTTCTGTCCCTTCATCTCTGTTTCTTACCCAATTCTTATTCTGATGATTCACATCACATGGCAAAAGAATAAGACTTACATGCTTAGATGTAAGACACTGAAGGGAGACACTGAGATTAATTTTTTTAATGAGTGATACCATAGTATATGTCATAGTGTTCTCAAAAGACTTCTGCCTTCAAGATCATAGATCACATTTAAAGATTAAGACTTTAATTAGAACTTCCATAAACTGCCTAAATATAGTGTAAATAAATCCCTTTCTTGGGTATTCACCACAGACATATTCCAAATACAACCCATAAAGCTCTCTCATCAAGGTTCTTTAATGATGCTGTAATTAAACCTGTTTTTCATGCATTTTATTTTCAGATTTACATTAATTTTCTGTACTAATAAAACACCAATGTATAAACTAAGTCCTGATTTCTCAAGGGCTACTTTCTGATGAGAAAGTTGGCAATCTTTTGAGGGTAGCATGCCAGACTGCATTTTTCTTTCTTAACTTAGACATCAAAGAGGTCAAAGAGTAATCTCAGTGAGGACCAGAAGACACTGCCTCTCAGAAACCACAGGTGTCTTATCAGCAAGTGCATCAGCCTTTCCAGATAGCAAGAAATGCGGATCTCAGCAGGAGTGAGCTGTTGCTGCCTTTCACTGCTGCCTCGACCTAGATGCTGTGGCTTTCTTAGCCCTTTTATCTGACATCCTAAACCAGCCTTTATAGTGGGTTTTGCTCTTCTTTAATAGGTTGCTGATCCCAAATCCAGTACTAGAATGACTGCATTTGGTGACTAGTTAGACATACTATAATAAGAGCTGGTAATCTCAGTTTCAATTTTTCCCATGGAATGAATCAACCCTTTCTAGCTCTACAATTTAGAAGGAAACCCCTCTCCAGGATTTCATATAGATGAAACACATCTTATAAAAAAGTACAAAAACAGATTAAATCAACCAAATCCAGATCACACATATGCAGATAAAAATACAACCTTCAACTAATAAGGAATTGCTTGCAAGAATATGGATCTCAACCATTTCCACTCAGGAAAAGCTGAAACAGTAAAACAGCATGAAAACTTTATCATACTACATTAGCAATTTCCCATTACATATTATTAGGAACTGTCATATTACCCTAGAGTCCAGCACAATCATGGATCTCCATTAACTTAGCAGAAGGGCTTTCTTCTCTCCCTGACATAACTGCTAAACTACACAATACTACTCTTTCCTTCTGTCAGAATATGGCTCCATCAGATTAACCATCTGGCCCGAAATACTTTCCTTTCCTGTTCAAAATCTGTTCCATATTCCACCCAGAAGAGGTTTTGAACACAAAAGGGCTATTCAGGCCTCACTATTTATCTGGCAGAGCAGACTTCTATCCAACTGCAGATACACTCACAGCTGTGATGGTGTTCTGCAGAGAGTAATTTTCTATCCACAAGAGAAACTGTTTAATAAAAAGAAGAACCTATTTTCTGATTCAGAAGGAAGGCTATATCACACAAGCACAAGGGTGTACCGTAAGTATGATTTCTTTTGCTATTTGTAAATCAGTGCCAGCTAATCTCAAGGAACTGGGGCCAGATTACCTTAAATAATTGTATATAATATTTACAGCATATTTCAGGGAAGGAAGTAGGTTAACAGTCATAGAGTCTTCATCCTCTGAATTACCAATACAGACATTACAGAATCACAGAATCACAGAATCATATAGGTTGGAAAAGACCTTTAAGATTATCAAGTCCAATCGAGATCATCGAGTGCCATAGTATTACTATGCCATTTTAAAGAAGGTAAAGCTCTGTGTTTCAATGAAAAATACTGGACCCCAAATAGATCATGTGACTTTTGAACCAAAATTCCCAGGTGCACAAATCTCCATGTGTTCTGTATACCAGCAAGATAATGCTCTTCTTTCTTTCATTTACCCTAACTGTAATTCAACCATCCACCAAAAAAGTGGAGAGCTGCTAAAAGCAACATGAGTAAAGAAACTCCCATTGTGGAAAGTTTAGTCATTGCATATAACTTTATGCAAACTCTTCTTTGAAAGTATATTTGAAATCCTGGATGAAGGAGGACAAACTCTTTCAAATTTGCATGTACAGTAACTACACAGAGTGATGAGGAAATTTTACTTCACTGAAAGGGTTGTCAAGCATTGGAACAGGCTGCCCAGGGAAGTGGTTGAGTCACCATCCCTGGAAGTATTTAAGAGATGTTTGGATGAGGTGCTTAGGGACAGGGTATAGTGGTGTTCTTGGTAGTGTTAGGATTACACTTGGACTCGATTATCTTAAAAGTATTTTCCAACCTATACGATTCTGTGATCCTGTGATTATTTCCCTATTCTTTTTCTCTGTATTCAAGAAGAATGGACAACTTTTATTTCAAGTCACTTTAACTTTCCAGTCTTTCTTAGAGCAAATAATCAAGCACCTTTCAATAAATACTATTTTAGCTCAAATGAAAGGGAATCTGAATCACACAAAGGAATCAGTACATCACTTAGCAATTATTGCTTGCCTTCTTCAAAGCGTGTAGCCAACAGAGAGCCCTGTTGAACAGAGAGCTAATTGAACATCCAGTTGCCATTGGGCTCAATAAGGAGCTAGAGAAGAGGTGCCATAAAGCCATGAATCAAACTAATATCAAGAGCTGAAAAAATTAGACCCAGTTTTAGGAAGTAAAGCCACAGGCATATTCTGGAGCTTGCTGAGATCAAGAGTGCAGGTAAAATAGTCTGAGCACTGGGCTGCCTAGCCACTTCACTAGCTACAGTGGAAGCTGAGAGTGCAAAGTACTCAGAGAGAGAGTGCAAACGACCTCCAGTAACACTATAGACCTGCTCCTCACTGCTAATGTTGGTTCGATTAGAAACTATTCAAAGATTACCAGTGACAGGTCACCAGATCTAGGGAGATCGAAGTTTTACCTTTGGCTCCTTCACTGAAACAATCCCCTGTAATAATAAAGCAATATGATTATGCACAGGAACCAGCCACTGTCAGAGCCTCTGTAACCTATGCATTCGCCTACAGAGAGCATGTTTTTAGGAAGCAGAAAGGAGCTTATCCATCCTTGTTGGCTTAGGGACACCACACGGTAGCATAAATACAAGATGGATGGGAAAATGCGCAATACTGCTTTGCTTATCAGGTGGTTAGTTCCAACGTACATAATTCTTGGGTTGGTGTCTTTCCTTGCACCCCTTTCAGTGAGAAGATCCTTTCCAGGTACACATCTGACTACAGTTGTCCTGAAATCCACAAAAATTAAGGTTTGGAAACAAAGAGGTTCAGGACCTACCCTTGTTTTCTTTTTTTTTTTTTTTTTCCTGGTACACATTCATTCACTCCGGCACTATTAACAGGAGAGTATATACTAAAAAGTCTAGTGACAGTCTTAAAATGACTGGTGGTAGCCTAGAAATAAGAGATTTTTGTTTTCAGATCATCTTATAATTGCTAACATAAGACTTTTTATATCATTTAGAGCATATGAATCTTTAGATTTGTTGCTCTTTTCCCTATGAAGTGTATACATTTTTGTGTGTTTTAATTTCATTATAGATTTCTTTCTATTGCCAAGACAGAAATGTTCTCCCTTTCTAGCTTTATTTTTCTTTGGGCAGACGATTAATTCTTTACTTCTGCCTGGATTTTATTTCCACTCCGTTATTCTGTGGGGTTTTTTTTCTTACAACACTGTGGTGGGTTGACCTTGGCTGGACACCGGGTGCCCACCAAGCCGCTCTATCACTCCCCTCCTCAGCAGGACAGGGAGGGGGGAGAAAATAAGATGGAAAAAACTTGTGGGTCAAGATAAAGACAGTTTAATAAAGCAAGAGCAAAGGCCGCATGTGGAAACAAAGGAAACACAAGGTTTATTCTCTACTTCCCATCAGCAGGCGATGTCCAGCCACTTCCCAGAAAGTAGGGCTTCATTACGCATAGCAGTTGCTCTGGAAGACTGTCGTAACAACAAATGCCCCCCCTCCTCTTCCTTTCTCTTAGCTTTTATTGCTGAGCAGACGTCATATGGTATGGAATATCCCTTTGGCCAGTTCGCGTCAGCTGTCCTGGCTATGTCCCCTCCCAAGATCTTGCCCACCCCCAGCCTACTGGTGAGGGGGGAATGTTGCCAAGACAGCCTTGATGCTGTGCAAGCCCTGCTCAGCAGTAGCCAAAACACTGGCGTGTTATCAACACCTTTCTAGCTACCAATAGAAAGCACAGCACTGTGGGGGCTGCTATGGGGGAAACTAATTCCATCTCAGCCAGACCCAATACAAACACAAAGGCTTCCTCCTGAGCTTCCAGGTTCTCTGTTTCAGACATCACCTTCTGTTACTACAGTGTTTATTTTTACAGTAAGATAAAAGAGTGTACCTTTCATGTGACCATTCCCATCTCAATATAACAGGTACTACAGATAGATTCATTAATCAATCCAACCTTTCCCCACTGATATTTGAGTCTTTGTTCTCCTGATTTTCTTGAGGAATTGTGAGGAATTTTTTGATTACTCAAGTTTCTAACATTTGGGACCTGGGGATGGGGAGGGTTTGTTTTCCTGGAGAAACACTTGTTCATGACAGTCATGAACTGTGAGAGAACCTACACCTTGGCACACAAGTAAGGGGTGGAGTCAGGCAAAATAGTATTTATTTATTTTTAATTCATGGAATCAATTGGCAACTTACTCCCTACATTGTTTCAGGCCATATGCTTTTATGTATCTCACCTACTGCTCTCTTTTTCAGCTTTAGGCTGGACTACAGAGCTCTCACTCCTGTCTGCAGTAGCAGTGGTAGCACCGTTAAGTTTAGTGAGACTGCTCATGAAAACAATGATTTGCTACTGATTTAAGGAAGTTGCTAGGAAGTAAGTGGGTTCAAATTCACATGCTCAGACAGGGAAATCAATGGGGGAAAGATGAAAGGCACCTGCTGTCATTCTGAGGGGTGCTCAGCAAAGTAATCTGAAGCTGGATGTCAGTATGATTTTGATGGCTGTGTTTACTATAGAGTACTGCAATGTCTATGACTTGCATGAAGCTGACAATCCTCCCCTGCCTGAGGAATCTCTGACTAGTGTAATAAGATATATTTTGTTTATGTTCTTGCTATTTACCATCAAAATAGTATATATTCTTCTATATGATTCAAATCTATTAAATGAGCGGTGATAAAATCATTAAGATTAACCTCTGGGCCACTCCCAGAAGTGGGGTATGTTATACATGAGAACAGGAGCAAAACTCTAAATTGAGAGCTGCTGTAACTCAGGCACCGAGAAAGCAGAGGGTTCTAGTGCAGCAGGGGAAGCTGGAGAGAGCATGTATGATACAGCAATGTACCCTGTACGAGTAATGCCATAATAGCTGCATGGCTCTTCAGTGAAGTATATATCGACCTTTTCAATCTGTGTATCATTTCCAAGGGACAGAAAAATGAAAATTATGTTAAGCATTAATCTGCAGTCTGAGCACTTTATTAAATGTAAAGCTGTTAAATTAAAATAATAATCAATGCAAACTTTTCCTTTTTTCAGAAGTAGTATTGAAAGTCTTTCTACTATAGGGCATCCTGAAGGTCATTTGCTGAAGGAGAACTTAAACCTGGTAAGGGTCATGACTGTCATAAGTGCCTAATCATCTGGGATCAGAGCAAATCACCCAGGTTACTATTGATAGCATCTTCTATGGCTGCATGCAGGCCAGCACAACCCCAGCTGCTTCCCACACTCTCCGTTGCAGGTTCAGCATCTCATACTTTCCATTAAAAGGCACTATTTTTAGGTAGGCGATCAAATGCTCTTTGCACTTGTTTTAAGGAAAGGCATTCAATAGCAATACAGGCGATCTGAAAACCGACCTGAATCCTTAATACAATGTAAGCCTTCCATCACTTGTACCAGCTTAAATAGTACAGTTATAAGAAAAGACAGGGTATCTGTTGGTTTTTCCCCTCCTCACTGCAGACAGACAAAAATTTGGAAAATAAACAACTTAGGAAGGTGACAATATGATTTATAAATTTAGGGGGCAAGGGAAAAGCGTTCAGGAAAACAATATACAGATTTTTTCCAGTGGGTACACAGTTTAAAAAGTGCTTGTGCCATATGGAACATTGATGATTTATAACCAGGGGACTTCAAGCTTGCAAAATATATAAAACTATTCCCAGAATATTTATTAAAAAGAAGAATAGTTCCTGTGCAGAACAGCATTTACTATGCTAATTTCTCCTGCTTAAATGGAGGAATAAAAAAAATAATCCATAACTTAAAGGGCCAACCATTTGTTTCTTTGTTCTTAACGATGCACTTTAACACAGCAATTTATCCTTATTTATTTATTTTCCTTTCAGGCTAGCCTGCAAGTCTGGAAGGTGTCAAGAAGTATTAGCAAAGAATTGAAGGTCATGGGCTGCTGCTGGCTACTGTGGCATGAAGCTGACACTCTCAGTCAGCCGGGTGCAGCTCGCTGGCTTGCCGACATAGGGAAGACACTATAGTGTGAAGTGAAGAACCACTCCCTAAGCAGCACTGGGCACAGATGCGCTGCACGGAGAGAAAGTGTGCTATAAAGACACAGAGGAGAATGAACCAATATACATGAAGCAGAAACAGCTGTATGTATGTTTTCTCAAGGTATGAATGTGTTGTGGGTTTAGCCTTGGTAGGCAGCTCAGCCCCACACGGCCGATCGCTCATTCCACCCAGTGGGATGGGGGAGAGAATCAGAAGGGCAACAGTGAGAAAACTCGTGGTTTGAGATAAAGACAGTTTAATAGGTAAACAAAAAGCTGCATGCATAAGCAAAGCAAAACAAGGAATTCATTCACTACTTCCCATGGGCAGGCAGGTGTTCAGCCATCTCCAGGAAAGCAGGGCTCCACCACATGCAATGGTTACTTGCGAAGACAAACACCATCACTCCAAATGTCCCCCCCTTCCTTCTTCTTCCCCAGCTTTATATGCTGAGCATGATGTCATATGGTATGGAATAGCCCTTTGGTCAGCTGGGGTCAGCCGTCCCAGCTGTGTCCCCTCCCAACTCCTTGTGCACCCCCAGCCTACTCGCGGGTGGGGTGGGGTGAGAAGCAGCAAAGGCCTTGACACTTAATAAGCGCTGCTCAGCAATAACTAAAACATCCCTGTGTTATAACACTGTTTTCAGCACAAATCCAAAACATTGCAGCATATGAGCTACTATGAAGAAAATTAACTCTATCCCAGCCAAAACCAGTACAGAATGGTAGTCCTTTAACATATATAGTAGGAAAACAAAAAGTTATATTGAAGGCAGAATAAAGCAGAGGCAGAAACACAAAAGTCCTTTACAGTTCTCTCTGTGACTGAGAAAACAAATCTTTCTGTTCTACCCATTGCAGTTAACTAGATGGATTTTGTAGCATAAAAGAAGTCAAGGAGAATAAGTTCTCTGAAGCTGAGAATATGCACTTCCATCTTGTACTAAGACATAATTACAGCTTGGCCCCTGCAGTCCTGTACAAGGGGAGAGCTGATCTCTAAGGCAGACATTACAGACTAAAACTGCTCATCAAACAAAAGATGGCTTCTACCACCTTCCATGGCGGTCAACCATGCCATTTTCAGTCACTACCAGTACTACAGTCCCGAACATTATTTCCATTAACTATGTTGAAGGGTTATTGATACAGCAGCTATTAATGTTCTTTGCAATTACATGATTGTTGGTCTGCCAGGCAATTTGTACTTATTATGCCTAGTAATAGTTATGTTAGAAACACTCCTTGAATGACTGTTCAAAGCAGGGGAAGGAAAAATTGGGGAGAATGAGTGAAGTTTAGGTCCAAATTAAGAATTATATGAGCACTAGTAACATTTCAAGAGTATCTATTATTCTTGCGTTTCAGGAATTGCTATTGGTGTCAGTGAGCCTTGCTCTTTCTGTGGGCTACCATCACCAACGGAACTGCAGCCTAAATAACATGAAACAAGTGCACCAGTCTTCCAACAGTAAAAGCTGGTAGATATTTTCCATTAATTTCAAACATAGTCTTTCTTAAGGTTTTAAAATACTTTACCTTACTTGTTTTTCTTTCCTTTGTTCCTTTTGATCATAGCTGAAGCAGAAGACCTGAAGTACAAAAAGAAATGCTTCTTTAAATATGACTGAAACCAGGAAATATGACTGATTCTAGTTTTCAAATATCTAAGAGATTTTAATTGCTATGATTAGGCTTAGTTAAACAGTCAAATTAAATCCTTTTTAAATATAAATTAAGGACATCATATTTAGACATCAGATTTCTCAGTTATTTGAAAAAAAATTCTATTAGATATCACTGTAGCAAGCAGAGTTCACAAAGTACTTAGGATGCACTAATTTCTCTATAGAACCCCAGAGTTCATAGTGAACCTTCTTTAATTCCTCTTTCAACTCCTTCTTTTTAAATTTTGTACAAAAAAGAAACCTGAGAGAGGGATACAACCTCTAAAACATACCTTTAAAACTAATATTCTGTCTTACACTTTCACTAAGTGGTTTAATTGATTCCCTTTCCTAAACGATTGACGTACAGATTTTATGTGCTGTTGAATGCCACCTGCTCTATAATCATTTTAATTATTGAGTTGCATCGTTGTACCAGCACATAACACCTTCACCTTAGTTTAAAATGACAGATCTATTTATGCCTCTGTATGATCTTCCCTTGCATTAGGATCTTAACTGTCACAATACAAATCCAGAGGCCTTTATTTAGGAACTGTAGCAGGTCTTCTCTTTTTCTTTATTTACTCTGTGAGGTGTGAAGCAGAAAATAGTCAGATTACTTCAGGGCAATTTTGGTTTTTAGGGTAACACATCTAAGAGTGGGGCTGGATGACATTAGGCATGTTCAGGTTTTTTAAATCACTATTACTATTAAAATGTGGGGTCAGCTACAGAGGGAACTGTTTTGTTTTGTTTTGTTTTGTTTTGTTTTCTTTAAATGTGGGATCAAAGAAAGCCATAAACCTGGGGGAATCATTTCATAAATTTCACTCCACAATATACACTCATTTCTTAGATCACACCAAACAGCTGTGCATTGAGTATATATGCTTATGGCTATGGCTGTGATAAAACCTTTGAAGAAAATCCCTTCTGTAAGCACATCAGTTGAGGAACATAGAAAACAGAATGTATCTCCCACACCATTAGTCTCGGTGCTTTTTCTTTAGTATGATACTGTTTCATGTTTATCTACAAAAGCCTTTGTAAACATATTTTTTAAGAAGTAACTTACAGTCAGTCTAATGACTAGAATGTGCAAAATAAGTATTGCTCAGGATATGCAATGAAAGCATTATCAATAAGTCACAATATGAATGTTACAGTTTTTAGAAAAATTAACAAGTTTCACAAAGAATCCTTCTATTTCCAGTGTAGTATCTTGGAGATTCAGCTGTTCATCTGTTAAGGTGAATCTCCCTTCACATCAACTTGAATATGATGGGCAGGTATATGTAATATAAAAAATCTCCATAAGAACATGGAAAGTTATGGAGCATATTTCTCAGTGATGTCTGCACATTAGTTTAATAAAAGTATTAGAGGAATGAATGAATAAATAAATTAATATTCCATTCTCTCTATTCTTACAACGCCCTTAACTATTTAGGTTAGACTGCAGTCAGACAGAAGCAAGGAATGCCCTGCATTCTCCACATATATTGAAATGGAAAAGCTTCCTAGAAACTGAAATGAAAATCCTCAGCTCAGTTGTCTATTTTGTTGTTTTATATGACACCAGAATAAGCTGTAACTTCTTCATTTGCTCTTTTACTGTAACACAGATTCACAGCACCAGCCTTCATTTTATCTCTGAACCTAAAATAATATATGCAGCTTTTATGTTGTGACATTAAAATAGGCTTTCCTGTGACTGCTACTGTTTTATAGCAAAATTTTATTTCCAGATGTAAAACTCTGGAAGTGACCTAAATCTATAACATAAATCTATGAGTAAGACACAGGATAGCTAAAATGAAACAAAAAGCAACTGAACAATAGAATGAAAGAGAATATTAGCTTCATGTCCTCATCTTCCTCAAGACCTAAACTCAAATCCAGGCTTGGATCATAAAAGAAAATTAGTTTGATCTTCTCATTTTGGCATCCATTTGTGGAAATCAGAGTACTTCAATGGAGTTAACAGTCCCTGGTCAAGGGAAACATGAAACTGAAAGTCCCCAAGTGTTCAAAGCAAGCAGATGTTGGGGTATTCTGAGATAAATTGCCTTCAGCCGTTCCCTTCCTTGGGACCATATAAGACACAAGCCAGTGCAACTCCTCTTTATTTTAGGGAGGGTGTAATAGACCAGATAAGTCTCAGGATGATAATTGCCTTAAAAATTATTAGCAGAACAGACCTGGCATTGACCATGAAATAGCAACAGCTCCTCAAGAATATTTAAGAACTGAACACACATATTCTTTAATATTAATTTCAGTTCAGCATTTTTAAGGACTGAAAATTCCAGTTGCTCCTCATTTGGAAAATTTCTTAAAACCTTATGGAATGAGACAAATTAAATGGACTGACTTTTGTGAGCTGTGAGTTTTCTGAGAGCAGTAGGTTGACTCCATAGTATGCAGCTGAGTCCATTAAAATTTAATTAATGAAATTTTCTTCAGTGTGGGCTTCCTTTGGGAATCAAGAACATAAACATTACAAAAAAGAAAGCGCAGAAGCCGTTCTCACCAGTTCACTTCCCAACCCCACTACCCAATTTGCTGGATACTGGGAATACTTAAAAGTGTATCTACGGAGCTCATCTTCATCTTTCAAATCACAATATTTTTAGCCTCTTCAAGAAGTGGAATGGAACCCGAAAGACCCTAGCCTCATTTAGTCCAGCAAATCACTTCTGCCTTTTAGGCCAGAGTGCATTGACCTTGCTGAATCATTTCATTTGTGTGACAACCGGTAAAGAAATGTGGGCTTGGAAAAGGAAGAGGTTTATAACTCCATAAATAACCCAAGCTCCATTTCCCCATTACCATAACTGATTTTGCTCCTATCTTTTATTCACATCCTGTAGTGTATGATCCAGTCCTGCAGTACCATCTACTGGGGCTTTTCCTTAAAGGGGTTCAGGGAAGTACCCATCCATTTTCAAACAGCAAACTGGGGAACCAACTATTTATACCTCTTATTCATGTCAAGTGGGGCTTTAAAGTTAAATTCCAAATATTGGTACTTTGAAAATACAGCTGCAAGCTCACTTGATATAACATAGTCCCATGTTATTTCCAATGAATTTTTATGAATTGTGTGCCAAATAATTTAACAAAATGGTAGCACAATATCTTAAATAAGAGAGTAGCAATAGGCCTGAATATGAAAATAAGCCTGTGAGAATAAAAAGAGGAGAACCAGGAATCAGAAATAATCCACAAAACAGTATTTTAGACATTACGTATAAAAAAGATGAAACTGGAATACTACCAGTTTAAAAAAATACAATCCACTAACTTGAAGGAGTTTGTTTTTTCCTTTTTTCCCCTTCCACCTTACAGGAGACTTGGAACAGAAAGATCATCATAGAATCATGGACTTATAGAATAATTTGGGTTGGAAGGGACCTTTAAAGGTTATCTAGTCCAACACCCCTGCAATGAGCAGAGACATCTTCAACCAGATCAGGTTGCTCAGAGCCCCATCCAGACTGACCTTGAATGTTTCCAGGGATGGGGCATCTACCACCTCTCTGGGCAAACTGTTCCACCACCCTCACTGTAAAAAATTTCTTCCTTATATCTAGTCTAAATCTACCCTCTTCTAGTTTAAAACCATTACCCCTTGTCCTATCGCAACAGCCCCTACTAAAAAGTCTGTCCTCTTCTTTCTTATAAGCCCCCTTTAAGTATTGAAAGGCTGCAATAAGGTCTCCCTGAAGCCTTCTCTTCTGCAGGCTGAATAACCCCAACTCTCTCAGCCTTTCCTCACAGGAGAGGTGTTCCATCCCTCTGATCATTTTTGTGGCCCTCCTCTGGACCCGCTCCAACAGGTCCATGTCTTTCCTGTGCTGAGGGCTCCAGAGCTGGACGCAGTACTCCAGGTGGGGTCTCACCAGGGCAGAGAAGAGGGGCAGAATGACCTCACTCAACCTGCTGGCCATGCTTCTTTTGATGCAGCCCAGGATACAGTTGGCCTTCTGGGCTGCAAGCGCACATTGCTGGGTCATGTCCAGCTTGTCATCCACCAGTACCCCCAAATCCTTCTCCGCAGGGCTGCTCTCAATCCCTTCATCCCCCAGCTTGTATTGATACTGGGGGTTGTCCCAACCCAGGCGTAGGACCTTGCACTTGGCCTTGTTGAACCTCATGAAGTTCACACAGGCCCGCTTCTCGAGCTTGTCCAGGTCCCTCTGGATGGCATCCCTTTCCTCAGGGGTGTCAACCACACCACTCAGCTTGATGTCATCTGCAAACTTGCTGAGGGTGCTCCCACTGTCTATGTCATTGATGAAGATATTAAAGAGTATTGGTCCCACTATGAACCCCTGAGGGGTACCACTTGTCACTGATTTCCATCTGGACATTGAGCCATTGACCATTACTCTCTGGATGTGTTTACAGCATCTGACTCACTTTTCACAGTTTAACAGAAAACTAGATGGTAAAAATACTGGAAGTGTTTCATGTGCTTGGAAAGGTCTTGTTGAAGATTTGGCTAGAAAAAAAATGCTCGTTATCCATTGTGTCTTACAAGGGCTATAGGTGCTAGTAACATTATTTTGTTTACCGTTGCTGACAAATCCAAGGTGATGTGCACTTTCAGCCATAACTGTAGATACACTATCTATCATTATTTTTCAAGCATTCCAGTTCAGTCAACCATTGACAGCCGCTACCTTTTCCCCCAAGGCATGTTGTATCAACAGTTCAGTAAAGTTGCCAAATATTTTTCATATTTTTAAAGGAAAAACAGTCCAAAACTGAGTATTTAATATTTTCCTTTGGTAATAAAAATAGAAAAGTTGGTTCCACAGAGGGAAGAATTTCCATGAACTGTGATCTCTGTTCAATGTCTACCATTAGCTAGTAACAAAAAGGTTTTCTTTTCAACTGCGCTTCTTATTTATGCAGGATAGATGAGAAGGAAAAGCATAGCATTTTTCGCTATGATCAACTGTTTCATTTTGCTGTTTCTTTTGAACATGCATAAATGTATATTCCCTGAGTTGAGTAACTCCCCTAGGTGTGTTGAGCTAGCAGGAGAGTTACAGATTTAAAATAGACTCAGACATATCACTTACAGGGAAGCAAGTCCCATACATCAACTGGCCCATGGCAATTGTCCATATACATGCTCTTAGCCCACAGAAAGGGCCAGATAATTGAGATTAACTTAGCCCTCAGTAGGACTGCGTGTACAGACAGACAGTTCACACTGATCAGCTAATGGGCAGTAACTTGTCCTCTGCGGTTAAATTGGTTACCTGTTTCAGCCCTATATTTGATGGCGTACCAAGGCTTTATATAGAGCATTACTTTAATATATAAACTTTTCTCTGTGTTTGTGTAGTAAGTACTGCAGTGCTGCCTTGGCTATGATGGGGCTCCTAAACTAGATGTCATAAGCTGCAACACAAATTACAAATACCAGAAGTAACTTTAAGCATAGAATTACAATATTTCATTTATGGAAGCAGGGCTTTCCTGATTCCACCACAGTCCAACAGGTTTTCATTAAAGTTAGCCTATGCTGAACTCTTAAATCTTTCAGTCTGTCTGTGAGGGATATACTTATGAAAGAAAGCCCTTATATCGTATTATATACATTAAGCATCACTAATACTCATCCTTGAGGGAAGGTAAGAAACATTCCACAGTATAAAGGGTATTCTGGTATCAACAAGATTAATCAAAGAGAAATGTGATGTCATTTTCAGAGGACAACACAAGTGGAATGCTTCCAAATTCCCTGTCTGATGTGAGGGGGATTTTGTGAGATGTGGCCCAGAAATCAACTCATCTGAGGGAAGTTCTCAGTGAAATACATGGCTTCACATTATAGAGTTGAAGAGTAGAAGGGAGCAAATTCTGTGGTTGTTCTGACAGACTCTGTTTAACAGGTCATTCAGATTCTGCCGGTTACTTCTCTCTGAGTCCCATAAGTTGTGTTTGACTTTCAGAAAGGACATCCAGCCATGATTTGAAGACTGCAATACAATGAGAATTCAAGCACTTCCTTTGTTCCAATGGTTAATCAATCTCACTTTTAAGAATATTGTGCCTCATTTTAATTTTAACTTGTCTGTCTGCAGCTCCCAGTCATTGGTTCAGTGTTCTGTATTTTCCCCTGAAGATACTTATACACTATAATCAAATTATCTCTCAGAGATTGTGCAGTCTCTGAAGGGCATTTTACAGTTCTTTTCTGCACCACCATTCCAACATCCTTTTCAAAAATGTTGATACCAGAGCAGTGCATGATACTTTTGTACCAGGCTCACCATTGCCATGAGTAAAGATTAAAATCACTTTCCTGCTCCCATTTGTTGCCCCCCTGCCTATACGCCAAAGGATCTGCCAGTTCCTTGCTACATACCACAAGCACAAGTTTAGTTGCTTGTCCACTATAACCCCAAATTGTCTTCCAACACTGCTTTCCAAGCTGTAGTACCCCTTTCTGCTTGGTTTCCTGATTTCCTTATTTCCTCTGCAGTTCAAAGATACTTTGTTTGGCAGTATATGTCTTAGATCAGAACATTAATGCTACAGTGTCAGTAAGGACATTTTCCTTCATTCGAGGTAGTAAATTTAACTAATGACAGTTGCCCTTTACAGACTGAAACTCTGGACATGACATAGGTATCTTTGGTCATGTTATTATTAGAACATTAGGAGATACAGCTGTTACATAGATGTAAAGACAAATCAGTGAGATAAAGAGAAAGAAAAAATGTATATGCATGTATGCATACATACATATATATAAAGACTCAAAGATTGATATATTTTAATATTCATTAATATTTACAGCTTTACACAGTTTTCATTTTACTGTTTTGATAAGTTTAAATTAAAAATTCTTCTTTTTTTCATACAACTCAAATTTTATCACGCAATCTGCACTATACAAGTGCCTGCACGCTTCACTGTAATTGTGTTTTCTATGAAAAAAATATATACATTAAAGTTATATTATCTGTATAGCTGCTAGAAGTTCTGGATCTGCAATCAGCAGCTCCCATTTAGTCAGGCCTATGCATTTCTACAGCTAATCATGGTGGTTTTGATAGTTCAACCCCTTCAAAGGTGAATTATTGTGAAGATGTCAGTAGCAAGGAGAGCTTTCTTGTGCCTTCAGCTTGTAATATACTGTAGGAAATTACAGCATCTTAGTATTGGAAAAGTACTGAAGTAAAATAAACTAGCACTATCAAGGTCCCAGAGTATTTTATCAATTTGGGGGGGGGGGGGTTGGGGGTTGGGGTTTTTTTTAATAATAAATTGGGGGGAGAAGAAATATTGTTACGTTTCTGTAGTGTTTCTTTGGCCTAGGAGTTTCTTTACATTCACAGGGTTGGCTTTATTCCAAAGCAGGACAACTGTATCAGATTATTTAGGATAACATGCAGACAGACATGAGTTTAAACTGTGGTTTTAAGACCTTTTCTGCTATATTATATACTGGCTGCAGCATAGTGTTCGTGGTCCACAGAGATTTTGAGGTGAACTCAGATTTGACCCATTCATTCTTTTCAAGTTCTCAAAGAACCAGAAGAAAGGAGCAGAAGAGACCAAGAGAATCACCATATAATGAGGCATAAGATAAAGCACAGCCTGGACTCAGTCCTTCAAACTGCTGTTTCCCATGTGCATGGTTAGATAAAATGCCAAATGACTCTGCAACATAGCTCTCACCACACTACAAGGCAACAACAGAAAACATCCCTACTAATTTGACAGAGGAAAATTCCTTCTGGACTCCAAAGCTGCCAAGCCTAATAGAGCCATTACATTACTCTCATACCCTGCTCAGACAAAGAAAGCAAGATTTATTTTATTTTTTTTTAAGGAAGCAAACAGACCATCTTAATCAGATCAGCATGTTATTGTAATGAATGAATGCATGAAGTTCTGATTTTTGGCCCAGCTGGAAGAACCTGACAAATAAACATCACCGCGAATGCTAGGCCTATGCCTCACACGTCAGGGACACAGACATTTGAAATGGCTTTGCTTGTGCTGACACTGAAAGCAGGATGTTTGGTGAGCACAGCATATATCCAACCCTGAAGCCACTGCTGAATTGTGAAGACTTAATGTTGTGCAGCTCCAACTGCTCAGGGACCTCTGCAGCATCTCCTCTCTATGGTGCAGATCCACCCTCAGGTCATCACCATTCTTTATCCTAGGAAAGGCTGTCATTTTTTAAAGTTTACAATCTGAAATACATACTGAAAAATAGAGTATAAAAATATAAAATACAGAACACAGCTACCTGTACCTACAGAATTTCTGTGTACATAAATATAACCCATTACAAGCTAGTTCTGTCCTCTCACATTCTTCATGGTCAGTTATTTACCTCCACAGTTAATGCCCAACAGATCTTTCCCTTCAGGAAAACTGGAACTGTCTGAAAAGCAGAAAACATTTGGCAGAAATAACCATAATGAAGATAAGCATTAACACAACATGCTAAACTCAGTCCGGGACACAGGCTTTCAAACTGCTATTTCCAGCTCGCAGTTGAGAAACTGTTTCAGACAACATAAGAAGCTGTATCTAACACTTTCTGACAGTGCCATATTGGCTGGGACTAACACAAAAAGGAGGTGTACATGAAAAGGCAAGGATGATTTCACCTTCATTGCTACAAAAACTTCTAAGCTATCAAAATAATCAGGACATAAACCCCAAAATACGGCGAGAAACCAGCCGGCTTGCCTTCCAGCAGATTCAGTTGGAAGATCAATGGGATCTTGACAGTATTGGTATCATCCACCCTGTACAGCTATTCAGATGTTTGTTTAAAGTGAATTAAAGAAAGCCAAGCTTTAAGAGTGAAAACAGAAATAGCGATAACGGAACAACTCAATCAAGGGAACAAAACCATACTATAGTCCACAGAGAGTCCAGCACAGAAAGGTGTGCACTTACCATTGATCAGGACAAATACAACCCACTGAATAAAGGTTAAATAAAGCAATAAAAAAAGGTACCCAAAGCCACTGAAAATGGCAAGAAAAAGGACAAGCTGTAATCCTACACAGACCTTTAAAAGAGGGCTGCCCAAGCTTTGTCTAGCTGATATGTATATTGACAACAAGCAGGGAACTAATCTGCATGTAACAGAGGGGAATTCAGCCTTCCTCCTTTCTTTTTGCTGAAAAAAGTATTGATTTAAAATTGTTGTTGCGTGACATGAAAAAACAGCAAAAAGATCTTCCCAATTCAGTGTCTCAAGGACTGAATGCTACTCTTTGCCTGCATCAATTACTTTCACAGTGGTTTACTTGCACAGTCCTCGGCAGGGGCAAAACCTGCCTCCAGGGACAGGCACCAAGAGATCTGGATAAGGAGTCTGTAAGAGTTCACAGGCACTCTCCCTCTCTTTGTGCAATTAATTCCTCATAAATGGGCCTAGGGGAGTCTCTCATTTTCCTTTCTCTCACCAAATGTCCATAGTAGAGATTAAACCCAATTCAGCCATTTCAGCAATCTTAAAAGTCTTGAAATTCAATTTTAAATGAGGAAAAATATTTTTTAAAAAAACAGCTTTTGTTTAATTTAACATTATAAAGTATACAAAATATTATTCACTTGGCTTTATTTCATATTCTTTCATGCAATGTAAGGCCATTCCGTTCATTTTCTAGAAAAAGCTTCCAAAATAAGCAAAAGCTTTACGCATAACCTCCACTTGCAAAACTAAGTGCCAGGAGGGCTGGCAGGGTTGCTCAGGAACTTGGCATGGTGCAAAAAATGGACTCAGCAAGGCAGATAATAAAGCCATGTGGCCAACCCAGTGCCCAGTGCTAGATTTATTCACTAGTGACTTTTTTGTGCAGACATAGAGCAGTGCAGACGTACCCACAGCTTTTAGTTTGAGAAATCCAATGAGAACAAGCAGCATGAGGAGTTAAATAGCCTGCTGCTGTGTACCAATTACAAAGTTAGGATGATTTGATGAAAAATAAATAATACAGTTGTTCACAGACTCTGACAGATCTTATTCCTCAGCAGGACATTTGTGAACTGAAGGAAGATTTCAGTGCCTAAGCCAAAGGTGATAGCAAAAGAATGGAAAAAGCTACAGACAAGGAGAGCCTAGCTGGTGGAGTGTGCCTGTTGACATACACAGAAAGAAGCCTTTAAGCCAATGCAGATGCCTTATGCTTAGATCACAGCTTTTTTTTTTTTAATTTGTAATATCATTGGGTTGTGTTAGTATACGAAAAAGAAAAGTATTTATTACAATTTTCCAGGGGGGGGTGGAAATAAAAAAAACCCCAAACCTATGCCTTTCTTGCTTGGAAAGTACCAACTCCTTAAAAGCAAAGACTTTCATAAGAACTGTCTAATGCAATGGAGATCTGTCAGAGTCCAAACAGTGCCCAGTTGGACACTCCAACCTCCTGCTATTTACTTGCTATGGCGACCCTTCTCTATGTTTTCAGATCTCCAGAAATTAAATATCCTGGAAGTTGACAGCACAAGATACTAACTCGTCCCAGTTCCAAGCTCCAGCCCCTTCAGCTGGGGTTCAACTTTTCCTCCCTACATGTACAAAAGGAGTATCCACCTTCTTCAAAGTTAATTTCTTCAGAATATAGTCTTCGAATCTCTTAACAAGACAGTCCTGCTTTTTTCTTCCAAAAAAAGAAATATGTGGAGGCTCCAGGAGAGAGATTTTTTGGTTTAGCTTTTCACTCTTTAGAATTTTTGCAGGAAGAATATCCCAAGTTTTGTTCCCCTCTTAGCATTACTTTTATTTTGCTGCATGGAATGTAGTTATCTTTAATTCTATGTGATACAATTTTATACAGGAAGTAATTTCATTATATAATTACAGATATTTAAGACATCTTTCGGTATAAATATGTTAAATGTTCTGAGCTCACCATATTCGTAGCAGCTCTAGTCACAGCTGGTAGTACTAATTGCTCTAATTTCTGCCTCCATTTCTCTCTCATCTTTTATTTTGTGCTTTCTCCCTGCTAGAGATAAAATTTTGCACTCAAAGTAATGTAACACTTCGACAAGAAAGAACGGTTGAAACCATATGGTTAAGACCTTCAGTTTTACCTACTATCCACTGACATCAGAATCAAGCTGGTCTCCAGAGGGCTTTGGCGAAAGTAGTTGCACCTGCAAATTATGACCTTTTTGCAGTTTGCACACCCTAGATCAGTAAACAGATGCATTAATGAACATCTGAAAAGGAAAATTCCTTTGGGCATTGCTCATCTGTGACCACTTGAAAAAACTGTTTTGTCTGGTGCTTTGGTTGTAAGGGATAATTTATGAGCTGCATCCTAGGAGGAGAGCCGTCACTTCTGCCTCTTTCATTGCCACAAACACACGAATCTGCTGGGACACAGGAACACCGTTGTGAGCAGAAGGAAGACAGCATCAACAGTGGAAATACATCATACATAAAAGTGGCACTCACACAAAAGACCTATAAATCAGATAACAAATTAGCAACAAAAACAGGCAGCTTCCTTGCTGTCAATATCCATCATCACAGGAGCTAGGGAGGCATTAGACAGGCAATGTGTTGCTCTGATTCAGCAAGCTTGTAAGTCCCTGACGGCACTCATTTGATGGTCAGCACGTGTAGGTACGATGGTTCTCCTCAAACACGCAAATGAACTCAGAGGAGACTACTCCTGAGCACAGTGTTAATGCCCTGCATATAGATTTTTTCCTTTTGCAGAAAGGAGACTTGGGGCATTTATAAATGTGCTCATTCTATCTATCTGATGTAACTAATTCCCCAGCATTTTATTACCTAAATTTCCAGGTGATAAAATTTATTGGTCTCTGAACCTAGATAAAGAAACTGATGTGACTGTGTCCATGTACATACGTGAATGTATGTAAGGAGAGGAAAAGAGGATAGGATAAGAAAAAAGGCCAACAGATTTCACATTCTTTTTTTTTTCTTCCTTAAAGGCATATAATTTAAAATTATTTGCATAATTCTTACATGTCTACATAGCAGTGAATTCTGTTATTCTACATAGGAAATTACAGAGAAGAAATGAAAATAATAATAATACCTTATTAGAGATATAATTAACTGATGAACAATAGCTAAGTAGGAAAAGAGAAAAACATACATAGAACAGCAAGGTATCAGCCAGTTGGTAAACAAGTGTTTATTTTATTCTATAACATACTGGACCATGACAAAAGCTGGTCTCCAAATCTACAGACAACTTCACCATTTTCAGTCTATAAAATCCAATAGCAAGAATTACTACTAAAGCATTTTATAAATGTAATATTACAAAGGAAGTTACTTGCCTGAAATGCTAGAGGTGAGTATGTTCTCACTTTGTCTCAAGGTTTGAGAGAAATGACATTGCTAAGGACAGGCCAGAAGACTATATAACTCTAAAACTTTAAGAAGAAAATGTGTTAAATGTATTAACATATTAAAATACTGTTTATTTGGGGCACTATTTTTTCTGAAGTAGCAGTTACATTTATTTTTTAATTGTGAAGAAGACAAAGACTTTCTCATATATTTATGTATACATACACACATGTATATATGTGGGGGAAAAAAACCAAACAGTTTTTCTTGATTCTTCACAGGAGACAAAATACTGTGGCCAAACACTGGAATAATTCCAAAGGTGTGAGACAATTTAGACATTTTCTTTAGATGCAAAACCAAAAGATATCTATGTCAGCCTATCCAAATACTAAATTGGAGTTTGTCAAGCAGATCTGGGATAAGGCATCTATTCACATATTAAAAAATTCTACAATCATTAAGGTCCAATTGTCTCTAAGATAATTTCATTTACTAGGGCTGTTCACTGTGGTTTTTAACTGTTTTAACTGCAGTATTGAAGAATACAATACAATACTTGTGGTTTTCTACCTTAGACAAGAACAAAGAAGAAAAACAGAAAGTGCCACTGTGGTATTGTACAAACCCAACCATCGCACCGTCTCAAAAAAGAGATAGCAGAACTGGAAAAGTGCAGAGAAGGTAACAAGAATGAACAAAGTCACTGAACTTTTGAGGAGGACTGAGAAAACTGCTCAGAGATTCAGCTGGATCAGAAACATTTGCGGGGATGGGTGGGATAGCAGAGAGGCCTCTGATGTCATGACTGTCATGAAACACTGATTATTCCTTGAAATAAATGCTCATTAAGCTACACACTCAAATAACTTTACTATAAAGTGCATGCCTAAACTATGAGTTCATTGCTATGACACGGTGGAAACCAGCATTATGAGGTCAAAGACAGATTTGTAGATTGGCAGAAGAAAGATCCATCGGTTACTATTAACCACAACACTATGGATACAACAGATTGATGGGAGTTGGAAAGGCTCATGAAGGGAAGCTTCAATAAATACTCACCCTCTTCAGAAACCCCATCCCTGCACTTGTGGTACCAGCTTCTCTCTCATGGGAGACACTAGGCTCAGCAAACTTTTAGTGTAATCCAGTACAGCTATTTGTATGGCTTTAAACATTATTAGGTGTGGAATTTTGGCAGTGTATTTTAGTCAAACAGATCTATTTTTTAACTTTTTTTTTACTAGCAGTGTATGCAAAAAGAAGATCTGACTTTCCCACGTCAACTCTTTGGGGCTGCTCTGTATGGTCTGTGACTGTGTCTTCCGTCTTTATCTGCAACCAGCGATCACTGGTGGGAACGTCCTCTGAAGCCATCTACTGTTCATTTTAAGATCAAACACCCAGAATCCAGAACATCTGAGCTTGAGTTAGGTTTTACAAATCAGAGCTTGTTTTCTGTTAAAAAGTTTCCCACAAGACTTCTTCAGCAGATGGTGGAAAAGTTATATATTATTAATGCTATCCAATTCCATTAGAAATCATGGGTTTGCTATCTAGGACAAAGAGATAATTCATAATCTCCATCTGTATAGAATGTTTGATTCTGGAGAAGTTTTATGTAAGCAATGAAAACAGGTAAGTCTACTCAACAGTTATTGCAGAATCAGAGTGCTGTATAACAGACATCTACTTTTAAACCCATTAAAAGTTGTTCCTTCTTCTTTATTTGTAAGCCCCAAAATGTAGACGGGTAGTACAACTTAATATATCAGGCTGAAATGAGTCTAAAATCATACAATCATTTACAAAATAGATTTTTTTCCCCATCTAGTTCAGAAATATCTTTAAGAAATCTGCTTGTTTTGTAACTGTGGAAAATGTCACAACCACAAAATATTGGTCTTTTTCACCCAAGAGATGTTGATATTAATATTAAAACTGTCTGAGGCAAGGCATTTTCATCCATATTTCATTTCACATTTAGATTCACACTCTCCTGTTTTACTGAATCCATCTGCATCTCTATTTGTCTTTTTAAAATGTTCAGTGGACAGAATTCTCCTCTGATTTATACCTTGATCAAGCTGAGTGGAACAAACACATAAGTTTTGGAGACCAGCTACAGGTACTGAGTCTCTGATAAATGCTGAGAAGGTTCCCAGTTCCTATCAATTGTATCGTATCCATTTTGCTCTCTGCATTGCATCAACTTAAGAAGATGGGCTAACCGAGGCACAACAAAGTTAAGAGCTGTTAGGATCACAGTCTGAAGGAAAAAAAATCTTTATCTTCCAATGCTACATAAGAGAACCTTTTACGTAATATGGATGGCAATTAATATTTTTAGAAGATAGAAAAAACTTTTTCCAGTATTTTGGAGCCAATAAAAACAAATAGAAAAGTTTGAAGACTGTCTTCCCACGCATTCTGTCCGTCAGGCACAAAAGTCAGTAGCTCACACTTGCCCAGTCTATGGGTAATTCTGGTTCTTTCCATTTCCAGAAAACCTAATGGTAAAATATTCAAGCTGCCTACTTAAATATATGTTTAAATCTCCACTGAGACACCTAAATAACTGGTCTTTGGACTGCATAAAATTTCTCTCTTGCAATACCATAACAATTTGACCGAGACCTTTCAAAGTCACTGCAGCGTCCACTAATGATAAGACCATCACCATTAAAGATGGACTGCATTATTGCTGCCCAGCCCCCACTGAGGCATCCCAGCTTCCCACTTCCCAAATCACAACCATGTCAACACACAAGCTGATGGCTGCCCAGTGTTCCCTGTGAGTAGCCCACCTAGTTGGATGCCTGCATATGCCAGCAGTCTTCAGAGGCAAGCAGAAATGAGATACAGCTACCTTTGAGCAACATTGTATAAAACAGTTTGCACATAGTTTATCAAAAAAGGATTTTTCCACCACTGTTCTGAGAGGAGATCACCTTCCCACTGGAGCAATATGGCAGGGATGTCACAGAGATCTCAACTTCCCCAGCTGAGGATGCTGAGTACACAGACCTGACTTACACTTACACTCTAAAGTCTTTGGGGAACAAGTGTCTTTCTGTTTATGCCTGCATACTAATTTTCCTGTCCATGAGTAGAGCTTGTAGGCATATTGATAATAAAAATAATCACTAACAAAACAATAGCACTGCACTAAAATATGAAACTATAACTCTGCTCAGGATTTTTACTTTACTGCTATTGTATTGATATATTGGTGTACTGTACTCCAATATTTACAGGCAAATATATTTAAATCATGCTTATTATGGCATACCTATTCAACTTAAGTGTCTTGGGAAATCTCTCTTTGGGCTTTTCAGCACTAAATTGATTTCAATGAAAAACAATTCCTTTACACTTTCTGAAAAGAAATACTTTTGAGTGAAATAACATCTCAGTATTTCAGCCTCCGCAAATTTGAAACTCATATATCCTATAGGATATGATGGTGCCTGCTAGTATACACTATATAGATGGTTCCTGCTAACCATGAAAACAGGGGACATACAACAAGTGACACAGACTCTTGAGGGACAGTGATGGGTCTGGTCTGTGAGTCCAAATTTGAGGTAGCTGACCAGAAATAAAGGAAGCCCTTTGGCTTCCCCAAACACTGTGTTGTGACCCTCACACCCAAATTAACTGGGTTGCTGAATCAGGGCTTGAATAGATGGACAGCACCTCTCTAAGACAGAGCACATTGCATTTTCCACAGTATAGTTTTGAATGTAGAGGAGCATTAGGATAGCCTTAGTCTGAGCAGATCCCTGCTCTACAAACACTACAGCTTGGTGGGACATCTCCTTTGTAAAGTACTACACAAGGCAAATGAAGTCAGCTACAGCTAACCCTTATTTTCACGAGTATAAATAAGCATGAGAGCTTGCTTTTATTTGGTCTGAAAATATTGATTAAATTCACAGAAAATGTCAAGGAATCAGCTTCAAAAAATTGTTATGCAGAATGCTCTGGGGGACCTCAGTTTCACAACGGCTTTGAAGCAATGCAGACAGTGATAGGGAATAAAAGATGTCTTTAGTGTTCCCGAGTTGTCTCACATTCTCCCTTCTAATTCCTTTTTTTATACACATTTATTAAATAGAAGAAATCATGTGATGAATAGAGAGAGTTAATTTTTCCACTGTTAAAAAGAAATCATTACTGAGTTGCAGTGGAAAAAAGAAAAGGGAGACACATACCTCCCATGTCTTCACATTATGAACTATGCTTGCCAGTCAATAAAAGTATCAGTCTGATACACTGTCTAGCTAGTTCACAGGAGAAATGAGTTCTGTACCTGAGAAATACAGACTGATATCTGACTTATTTGTAGTTAACAGTGAGCTAAGACTAAGAGATGACAATGACTATGACAGCAAAAAGACCAATCAATAAGACATCAAATTTGACACAAAAAGGACACTCTGAAGTCCTGTTATGCCAAACAAAAGCTTTCCCTCCCCAGCTGAGAATGTTTGGCTCTCTAATATTCAGAAATAAAGAGAATGTATTAAAGATCATGAGATGCTTTAATTTCATACCAGGTTATATTTCATTCACATGTTCAAGCTTCTTTGCTTAACTACAAGACACCTAAACTTGCAATTTTTTAAATGAAAGTTGAAATTCTAGTGTAATCACTGAACTTATGGCAGGCCTTCAAGAAAAGACACTTACTGCATTCAAAACACAAGAGCTGGCAACAATGAGTCTGATTCTGACAGAAGCTTTAGCACTTTCTAACTTTAGCAGTGCTAATTAATGATTAGCAAGCTTCTGTTTCACACAACAATCCTGTACTTTCCATACTTATTTTAAAATTTTTGTGTACATATACTAGCCACACATTGCATCCAGAAAAATGCAAGTACTATATCCAGAACATGGGGAATTATGAGACAAGAAATGAATCTGTGACCCTGAACAAGTTTTTTTGTTACTTATTGTACTCTGACTTGCTTTTTTCTTTCCTGAGAAAACAGTTTGCATAAATGCTATTTCTCTCAGCATATGGTAGTTGGATAATTTAGGGAGGAGGTTTACAGAGCTTTTTATCTTAATAAAAACTAGGAATTAAAAAAAAAAAGCAGTCTTTGACTGAAGCCCTAAATCAATTCATGCTAATCAATATTATTAAAACACCTTTTCTGCAGAAGAAAATTAAAAAATTGCAGTCTTTCTTCTGTAGCTAAGGCGGGTTAACCAGGAGCCAAATGAGCAGAAAAGGTTTTAAGAAATATCTGGTGTACTTTCCAACATTTAAAAACATTTCCTGGCACAGCTCTAAGAAGTAATTTAGAGACTGTTTTCTGCCCAGGGGAAGAGGACAGTTCTGGGGAACTTTATATAAGTTTAATAAAAGTAACTAATTTTTCAAGGCCTTGGAAAGGTTGGCAGTGTTTCAGCTAAGCAGCCTGCAGTCACAAAAGCAGTGCTCTGCAACAACTGACTTCCTGCAGCAGTAACTGTGTTAGGTACGTTTTGGCCTCCAACTTCATCTCATTCTGTTTATTCTGTCTTTAGTTATTCAAGTTAGTGTGCTTCTTCATCATCACCATCACCATCACTTCTTTTGAGCATGTGTTAGTCCTCTCTTGCCCTGCTTACCAGCACCTTAAACATCCTTAGCCCCCTTCTACTGCATTCAGCCCAGCTAATGCATCTTCTTTCTTTTTGCTGCTCTGGAAACTTGCAGCAGCTAGGTGAGTCCATGGCAGAGGCTCCCAGCGGTGTCAAGGGCAAAAAAACAGGTTGGGACAGTCAGTCCCATGCATGTTGAGCGTCCCTAATTCTGCACGTACCAGCTTCTCCCTTAGGTCACTGGGGCCATAAAGAAATCATATCAGCAGTGCACGGATGTGGCCAGGGCATCTGTTCCTGGAGCGAATGTATATTCTTGAAAATATTTAAGCATAGCCAAACAGTGTGAGTGCCATTAGATGGGTAAGGAGCACCTGTATTTTCTGATGAAAACAGAAGCTTTGAGCAAACTAGAAAAAGCTAGTACAGCTAGTACACTGCAGTACAGCTGTTTATCCTATTAATTTTCCTTAGTCCCCACAAATAAACCAGTTCTAGTAATAGAAACCCCTAATAATGGATCTATGGATCTAGTGATCACTTCCGAATTTGTAGTTATGTAACAATTTTATATGTACTAGCATCAAAACATGGAAAAGGATCAAACAGCATACACGGGTTCTTTTTACAAAATTTCTAACACACTGAGATTTTCGTGGGTTCATTGGGTCATACAAGGTCTGACATAATAGATAGGCAAGGATACTAACAATATAATGATTAATTTTTCATAATGTATGATGTTTTCTGTTAACCTTATTTGTCCCTTATTTTTTCTGGACTGCTCCAAAATGCCACACATATCAGCTTACCCAGACAGGACAGTGGGTATTTCTAATACATAAGAAAATCATGTATTCTTTTAAAAAAAAAACCCATATGATCTTTACTAATTGTGGGAAAAGGAGAGAAGAAATTGGAAGAAGCAGAGCATAAAATGTTACAAATTAAATTTTATGAAAGTTACGTCTGCTGCACAGTGAGGCACAGCAATGCATTAGTTAGAATTCATACTGATGTTTACCCCAAGCATTAAGTTGTCTGAGTAATTAGGAATTTAATGTTACATCCTCGCCTAACTTTTCTGCCACATTTGACATCAGCCAAAAGGGTCACGATCAAGAATTTAATCAATAGTTTCCTCTTGACACAAACACAGACTCCTATCCAACATATGGGAAAATTAAAAAAATCCTCTTCAAGAGCCCTCTCGCAAGGGCAACGTCATCCGTACTGGCAGGGTATGCAGGCAGGCGTGAAAGTCTACTTACCAGACCTCTGCAGTTCTCTGCTTGATAAGTGTTACCCTGGAGCGCAACACACAGCCATTTGAACAGCAATGTCTCCCTCATAGGGGGTAAACAAGAGCACTTTGAGGTGAGTCCTCATAGCTTGGGAAAGGCTCTTTTCCCACAAGCTTCTCTAAGACCTGCTATTTCAAAAAAGTCTGAAGTTCCTGGAGAGGTATATGAATTTTTCTACAAGCATCATCTTGCAATATTTCTTAATTGCACAATTTCAGTTGTTTCTAAGTTCCAAGTGCAGGTAAAGCCATTTCTCTGTGGAAGTACATCTCTCCTTTTCTCTTTCACTAGCTTTTTAACACTGAAATTCTCATGGATATGAATGGTACCTAGACATCATGAGGGATGGTGAATTGGAAGCATAGGAATGTGGTTAACAGGCAAAAGCTTTTGGTCTGAAAATATCAATTAATGGGCCAACAGCATACATTTTCCTTTACACCATGAGCAAATGACTGTAAGCAAATACTGATCTGAAACAAGAAGGATTTTTTGAGTAAGTAATGACAAGCAAGCGCCATACAACATTCTGCTTTTCCCTCTCTTAATTTGGTTTTCCCCAGCTTTAAAACATAAAAACACCTGCAATAACTTTCAGTGTTAAGTATCATACTGATTCTGATAAGGTTCTTCTTTCCTTTCCTTTCCTTTCCTTTCCTTTCCTTTCCTTTCCTTTCCTTTCCTTTCCTTTCCTTTCCTTTCCTTTCCTTTCCTTTCCTTTCCTTTCCTTTCCTTTCCTTTCCTTTCCTTTCCTTTCCTTTCCTTTCCTTTCCTTTCCTTTCCTTTCCTTTCCTTTCCTTTCCTTTCCTTTCCTTTCCTTTCCTTTCCTTTCCTTTCCTTTCCTTTCCTTTCCTTTCCTTTCCTTTCCTTTCCTTTTTTTTAATGTGTAGTATCTTAGCCAAGGTACCATGTATCCTTAATGCATGTGTGGATGTGAAAATTATGTTCCATTGCAAAATATCCCTAAAGTACGTCTTGAAGACTAACATCTCTACTGAACCTAGTTTTAAAGAATTAAATGGGTGTTGGAAAGTCATTGGGGAACATAAACAAGGGAACTACACTCAGCTGCTACCTCAGCTTAGTTACTGGAATATGAACAGATATCCGCCCCGCACCCCCCTCACCCCAATCTACAGTACAGCAATTCCTTCTTACTACAAGAAGGCTTTCCGCATTCACAGGATAATGAAAGGAGGAGGAAACAATGGTTTATATCCCTTCCCATACTCCTATGTAATTCATAGCACTGAAGCTTACTTACTGTGCTGGTGGGAATCTGTCTCTTAATTAATACCAGGTATTTTAAAATCATACATTAAAAAAACTTACACAAAACTATACCATGATACTTAATTTCTGTACAGCCAATCGGCAAAAAGCAATTCTTTGCTTCATCAGTTTGACAAAAAAAGAAGCAGAGCAAAGCAGCTGCTGTTTCAAGAGAAGTGCTGCTGAAGCTTTTAGATTATTTCCATTGACTTTAGATAGTTGTTTATTTGTGTGCCTGCATGACCAGGCAGGTAAGGTTAGCTTCTATGTCTGCCCAATAAATTAGAGTGAATTGATGTTAAGAGGAGAGGGAAAAAAGCCTTATGCAGAGATTTCCATTTTGTTTTCAATTTCTAATAGGAACTTTTGCAAATGTGAGTTCTACCTAATGTGCTTATTAACAGTTAAAAGCTTCTATTAGGCAAAACTATTACAATGGTATACCAAAATGGGAAACAACAGTATTTTTAAGGTTATCATTTTCCTCTGTGAGGTGCATTATTCAGTTCATCATGCCATTTATTTAACAAAATATTTCTAGCAACATCAGTTAGTTTTACTCTGTTAAAATTATAAGAGTCCCTTCGTCTGAACCAGTGTTTCTTTTTATACACAGATGGACTTATTCTTTAAAGGGTAAATATAATTTATATTATTTAAGAATGATAGTTATATTAAAGAAAAGGGAGCACTCTTTACTAAGAAAAATCTATGTTTCTTTATTGGGTTTTCTGCAACAAAACCCCCCAGTTAAGACAGAGACCTGGAGAAGGGTCACTTAATCAAGTCTTCCTGTAATACAATCAGTGACAAGTTAAGAATGATTCCCAAAATGCCTACTCATGCCACAAAACACTCACAAATACTCTAAAACAAACATACCAGTATGAACATTCCAAAAGTTGTAAGTAAAAAGTGCCACAGGAAGAGCACAATGGGCATTACAAATTTCATAAATGACTACAATAGCAGGTAATTTATTAAATAATGTAGCAAGAGATTTCTTAAAAGATCTTATCTCCTCTCCCAAACATACCTATCTCATATGAAGAGAAATCCTTTATGAATTTAAATCAGTAATAGTCTTAATTCTTATCATCTGAACAGGATTTACCAGCCCAGCACCTCAAATGGTTTTTTGTTGTTAGTCACACCCCTGCACCCCCACCAGTGTACTGTCCACAGATGCACAACCTCTCGTGCATCAGAGGAAGAAGAGGGGGACAAAGGAGAAGAAAAGCTGGGTAAACGTCAAACAAGGAAAAAAAAATCTTCCTGTCCCCACTGGTGTCCTGAAGCATGGGATTAATGCAATACAAAAAAGGTACAACCAAACAGCTATTCAATCTCCCTTCAACATCTCTGGGGAAAGCACTGCAATGGGCACCCAAGGAAACTCTACAAGCTGAATTTTCTGTGTGTTGGAATGCTGCAATATGTCATGTAAACATTTCCTGAGGTTTACCAAGATTCATCGTGGAGCACATTTTGCTCATCACAGTGCTGTTTGGCTGTCAGATTATTGTTCTTCAGTCTTGAGATGGCTGGGAAGTTTCTACTACAGAGCAACCCGAGATACATTCCTCTTCTGGGAGGAAGATTTCCTGGTTAGCACTAAATTAGGAGTTGGCAATTTATAATGAAATCCATGGAAAATCCAATGTATCCACTAAAACATTATTAATACATGTATTGATAAAAACTAGCATAGGTTAGGGATTTTTTTTCTGTATTCTTGGCAAAAACATGTCTTTTTCTTTCATGTGACTCATAGGTGCTATGCTTCTACAACTGGCAAACAAACCCTAGTACCAGGAAGCAAAGAATTTACTTCTACTTCTAACAAGTACAAAATCCCAAAACCAAAAATCCTACAAAAAAGTTTAAAGTCATTCCCTCTATTATTTAGAGTAGTCTGAACACAAAGAAGAAAGAGGTGATAGATGGCAAAAGATAAAATAAGAATAATTTTAATAGCTGATAGGCCTGCCCACATGTACATGAGTATGTAAGCAAAGAAAGCAGTGGGTAAACAGCTGCATGTTCAAGCTCCTGAGCAAAGTCCTCCAATTTCCTATGTCTCTATAATGTAGGAGCCCCATCTTCAAAAGCAGTGAGGGTTTCTTGACAAATGAAAACTCATTTCTCTGCATGCCTTTTACACCTAGATGGACCAAAAGCCCTTTGTAAACTAGCAATTTGCTGAAGAGCAGTTTAAACAAGAAAATCCACAGCCTGATTTATATTCTGCTAGAGACTGTGCATGTAACTCTTGTTAGGAGAACCGTATAGACACGTTACACGGATGCATAATTGTACAAGTTAAAGACGGCTGGCTCAGAGAGTCAGCAGTTTGTCCACGGGTTTCTGCTGTGAGCAGAAACTCAGAAGAGAGGCCCATATAGTGACCAGTGATTAGTGACTGGGGGCTGGTAGCAGGGTCCTGGACAAGGCAAGGTGGTGAAGCAGGTCCTGGGTCCACTGAGGAGCAGCAGGAGATGGGGCTGGAGATCGGCACACCTGCAGCACAGCTCAGGCAAGGCCTGGGGGCCGAGGACTCAGTCAAAATGTGTCTCCGTGGACAGGAGTGAGGGTCCCATGTGAGGCTGGACAGGGCTGTTAAAGCCTATTAGTGCCCTCAGGACCCTGTTAGAGCTAGATAACGAGAGGAAAGTCTATAGTCCCACAGTCCCGCATTATAGTTGGATAATATAAACTACAACATAAAGATATATCTGCACTGGTAAGATTTCATTTTGATTACTATGCTTTTCTTATCCCAGTTATCCCAAAAGTTTCTGAGAACTGAGTCCTCTGAAATAGAAATGAAGCATTTTGGGCCTGTGGACTCACAGAGAGGTTAACGTTAAAGGAGAGCAAATATACGTGTATGAAGAAGGTGAGTTGTAGTGGTTTAACCCCAGCT
Source organism: Ciconia boyciana (assembly GCF_034638445.1). Lineage (NCBI taxonomy): Eukaryota > Metazoa > Chordata > Aves > Ciconiiformes > Ciconiidae > Ciconia > Ciconia boyciana. Next base: position 49,436,121 of record NC_132936.1, read on the forward strand.
GGCAACTAAGACCCACACAGCCGCTCGCTCACTCCCCCCGGTGGGTTGGGGGAGAGAATCGGAAGGGTAAAAGTGAGAAAACTCGTGGGTTGAGATAAAGGCAGTTTAATAGGGAAAGCAAAAGCCACACACACAAGCAAAGCAAAGCAAGGAATCCATTCACTCCTTCCCCTGGGCAGGCAGGTGTTCAGCCATCTCCAGGAAAGCAGGGCTCCAGCACGTGTAATGGTTACTTGGGAAGACAAACACTGTAACTCCGAATGTCCCCCCTTCCTTCTTCTTCCCCCAGCTTTATATGCTGAGCATGCTGTCATATGGTATGGAATAGCCCTTTGGTCAGCTGGGGTCAGCCGTCCCAGCTGTGTCCCCTCCCAACTCCTTGTGCACCCCCAGCCTACTCGCTGGTGGGGTGGGGTGAGAAGCAGAAAAGACCTTGACTCTGTTTAAGCACTGCTCAACAGTAACCAAAACATCCCTGTGTTATCAACACTGTTTCCAGCACAAATCCAAAACATAGCCCCATACAAGCTACTACGAAGAAATTTAACTCTATCCCAGCCAAAACCAGCACAGAAGTGGGTCCACTTTGTAACAGCTAGAGGGACTTACCTTCATTTAGGACATATTCACAAACAAACAATTTATTAATGTGCTTCACTAAACATAAAAAGCAGTTGGGTGATTTGAATAGAGAACCAATTCAGTTAATTCACAGAGAGAGAGCATTTGAGACATATATCAGACCTAATCACTTGACAACTTTGATAGAGAATTCCTCTGAGAGTCAGAAGCCTTCTCATCTTCTTAGGCTCTATTTTCAGATGCAAAACCATTTCTGTAGTCCCAGATGATTCCTATCAAACATGGACTGCAACTTATGGTTACTACTGGGCCCTCTTAGCAGGGTAACTTCATCTGAAATAATTTCTAATAGATGAATAGCAGAAATCAAAACCAGGAGTGGAATCACTTAAAGTAAACAAAACTAAAAAGGTAATTCATACAAGTACAAATGCCTGTGACAATCACAGGTTTAAAATAAAGTAGCTCACAAAAGGCTGAACCATGAGCCTTCCTTCTGGAACTGTGAAGACCAATCCAACACTCTACATAATTATCCAAAACTATCTGTGTCTGGGAGGAAAGGTTGGTCCCGCAACCTGGGGAAGCTGGTTCCTCCCTGCCCCATGCAAGAAGAGTGTCTTCAGCTTCAGTGCCTCAGCCTGCACAAAGAGGTAGGAAGCAGAGAGTAAAATTAGCACCATCTGATCTCCACTTACCTTCTCTAAAGAACAAGGACTGAACAGTGCAGTGCAGTCCTATGCCAGGATCAATTTCACAGTGCATACTACTGGTTTAGATTCAGGTGGTAGAAACTAGACAAGTTACAACCTGCTAGCCACTTTCTGGACGGCAGATCCATGCGGATTTCTTTTCAAAAATTCTTGGCAAGGGAAGGGGGGGCCTGCACTCTCCTGATAGAACATATTCATCCTCAGTTTCAAAACACATTATGATACAAAAATGATTTAACTGCTTAATGAGGTTCTACTCAGTCAGAGAAGTCATATCACAACTCTCCATTGTCCCTTGATGTAGCTCATTAAGTTTTAGAAATACTGTCTGAAAAACTTAAGTCATCCAAGTCTCTGTCCACTTGCAATAAAACTCATGACCTTCTCAAAAAGAGATTCTATTTGAAATTGTGCCTTTGTATAAGAAACAGTGATGTTTAACCTTACAAAGATATTGTTTATTCCCCTGTAAGCCCAGGAAAACATTTACCCAGGCTGTTGGGATTTTCTAAATGTCTTTTACAGCAATATTTCATGAAAAAATGCATTAATTTCATATTTTCATGTATGTATATGTATTTAAAGATTGATTTTAAGAAACATTAAATACACACAAGTCCATCAAGTAGTTACATTCACTGACATGTTCAAGAAGTGTGGGAATAGAGTTCTGAAAAATAATACATCTGAAGTTCACCATGTGCTCCAGCCCCCACCAGCACCTGCCACCCAGGGACAGCTTCCCCCATCCAGTCCCTTCTACCAAGACAACAAGCCCATCAGGATGCTTCCTAACCACCATGCCTTGATATTGTGAATACTGTTGCCACCACATGCTCCTTCCACACATGCTGTCCTGGCATCCAGCAGTTACTGACCCTACAGGAGAACACATGGTAGTTTCTGAAACACTCTAAGCAATTTTTTTTTTTTTTTGCTTGTCCATGTTAGAAATTTTAATTAAGAAAAAATTATAGTATACATTATAATTAGTTTGTATTTCTTCATATACAAAAAGAAAGAGTAAAATATTTTTTCTCGTGGATTTTTAGGATCATGTTTTAAGTCAGATATTAATATGCTTATTCAAAAGAGGAAAGGCATTTTTCCAGTTCTATTTTTCTTAATAAAATAACCACAAATATACAAATAGATTAATAAATTACTTAAAGTAGTTTTTTTAATGAAATGCATAAATCTAAAATGGGCAAAATTTGAAGAATAAGCTGAAAGAAAAAAATTGCCTGTGTTACTCTCTACTGGAAATGAGTGTGGATACATAGTGAAGATTTCAGAAACTTGAATATACTTGGGATGTATATTTTCAAGAAGACATTCTTTTATTGCTGCTTCTTAGAGCCCCTTCATGCTTATGCTTAGGTTTTTACAAAGCCTTGCAGTTAGGTGCAATTAAAGTACTTTAATTTGAAGAATACAGTGAAATTGAGAGAAAACAGAAACACTGTATGAACAGTGGACACATGAGCTTCTCTATGCACACCTGTGCCAGCTGGTTCCTTTGTGTGGATTGTAGGAATGGGACCATATGGACTAAATCAGCCAGCCTTGACACAGCCAGTAGATATTGCTCCCCCACATCCCGTCCAAAGTCCCTGTGTTATTCTAAAATAATTAAGGCAATGTACATCCACATTATCCTTTTTCCTTATTATTGCATTATTATACTACAGTACTTCATAAACTGATTTCTGTATGTCAGACTCAGGGAAATAGAAAGCCAGGATGCAAGCATGTCTCAGTGTAGGATCAATGGTTACACCATCAAAACTCATAGTCTCAGTGTATTAATAATAGTTTGACAGGAAATCTCAGGAAGAGACAAACTAGAAAATCCTTCAAAGAATGCAACCAAAACATCTTCTTATAATTGTTTTTAGTCTCTTTTTTATTACTTGTGAGCTGACATTTTATGAAGTACATTTTAACAGGTCATCAGACTAGGCCATAGAGCAGAACTGTTTAACTGTTTGCCATGGTAAAAACTTTATAACCTTCAAAAGTTATCTGTCCAGTTCTACGAAGTTCTCTGTAGACAGAGAGGCTTTCATTTGTGGGTAACATATCTTTGCTGCCTTCGATGAATTATTGCATGTTTTTCTGGGCAATGTTATATTCTATTATTGTTTGTTTCTGCTAGGACTCTCTGTGTGACAGTGGCTATATAAATATGAAAACACAGGCGACCTGAAGAGCTTCGGTTTTAAGCAGTGAAAAAGCAAATAGGAAATAACACTGAGATGAGGAATTTAAAATTGAAGCAATCTTTTGGTAATCAGCTGCATTTTGATTACACCAAATTACAATGCACCTCAGTTTTTGTTTATTTGAAATCCTGTATAAATCTACCACAATGTTATTAAAATTGAGTACCAATACAGGTACCAGCCTTGGAAGGGAATTTAAAGGTAGTGCACGTAGAGATTTTACAGACCCTTTTCTACCACCACACATAGAACGGTCTAAAGTACAGGAGAGAGAGACTTCATAGGAAAAGCAGCATCTTCAGATCTCTTTAGATACTTCAGCCCATTACTAACAAAAACATACATGCTTTGAGTATATAATGCTTTGTGCTAAGAGAAAATATTATTGTGTATTCTAAGCCTTGCCTTCGTTTCAGGTGGCCTATGTGCAGGGAAAAAGTGGAAGGAAAGCTATTAGAGAAATAGATACAGCTTAGTTGTGAAAAATCACATATTTGATTCCCCTTTCACCTGCTCTGAATGGTGATCATCTCCCACAAGATGACCAAGAGTGAACTCCATACCAGGGTACCCTCCCTGAAAAATATATGCTTAAGCTTACCTGTGTTGGTATCACTTGTAGCTTGAAAGAGTATTGATTTTGGAAAAAGAGCTATATAAACCATTATGAAGTCTCAGATGTATATTGGCTCCTGTACAGTGTATTCCTGCAGAGATCAACCCACCTGTCCTGTGTCATTGTCCTCCCTTGTGCTGGATAAGGGATTCTGTGGAGAGACAAGTTAAATGTGTAAGATCAGTGCGTTCTTAACACACATTTTATAGAGACTTAACACAGAACGAGTTCCCTAACAAATATGTTTTTCTTACTGAAAAACTCAGGTAACTCACTATTCCAATATTGAGTTTGGCATACAAAAATAGGTAGAATGTAAAATACTGTAATATACATAAAGTCTTATAACAAAGTTTTACTATTGAGAACATTGACAGACCTTAGTTCTGTTCCATTAGATAGCAAGACCTCTTTTTTCAATTTGTCTTTCTTTTTTCTTTTTTTCTATGCTTAACCCTTTAAAATGTGGTAAGGTTTACCAACACCTTCACCTTGAACTTTGGGCATCCTACTGAAGAGCAATCATTTTTATATAAGACAGTAGATATGATCTGTGTATTTGAAATGAGGGAACTAAATTAAAGATACTGTGATGTACAAACATCCTCTTAGACTCTACTAAGAGTCTTTCCTGTGACTCAGAGTGAATTTTAATGCCAGGAAGTCTGAGGTTATAGCTGAAAACACAATTTCCTTACTCCATTTTCTGGCTTGAAAACCAGGTTCCCTGTATATATGCCCTTCCTTTTCCTTCTAATCCCATCCATTTTCTTCCTGATTTCCATAGAAAGAAAAGAGGCACAGTGGCTGCACAGGACATGTACCATATTCAGTATGTCCACATTAGCCTGGCAGGCAAAAGACTAGGCGGTTGGCCAGGCCCTGCCCTGAGGTAAAGTGAGCTGAACAGGATGTAGAAAACTACTGGACATGACATGAGAAAGTGCTGGATGTGCCAGAGACCAGCATAAGAAGCTGACAAAAGTTACAGATAGTGCCAAGAGGGACATCTGGGTTTGGCAGTTGGTTAAGGGGGAGTTATGTGAGAAATGGTTGAACTTCACAGATAGTGGAGGGGAGTATTAGGACCAGCAGATTCTTGCAAGGCTAGCAATGCCTAGATGACCATATCAATAATACCTTATGAGACCCAAACTATCTTGGTTTCAGTATCTGAAATGCCAAATTTGTGTACAAATGTATCATAACTGGGACCAATGTGGAAAGAGTAACTAACTACAGTTGGCCAGGTGGTTTATTGCTATCTGCTGTGTTGGTTCAAGACCTTGAGGAACCAGTTTATACTGTAAGTTATTGGATCATATTAAGACCAAGGAAGCAGGTCTCCCCATCAGGAAACATTGCTTTTACCTTAGGTTGAACAGAGATTACCTCTGCTCAAAAAGGCATTAGAAAGAAGAATCAGCCACAGCAGAGTACTTTTCCTCCAACCATCACTCTATTCCTCGCCAATGGTCCATGCTTCCTTCCCTCTCTGTACACCATAGTAGGAGCTGAACAGTGGACATGGCAAAGCTACCTCCGTAACCTTTGTCTTATAAGTTCACAACATGTCCAAGGGCTCTTAGACAGCACAAAATTATTTTAGGTGATTGAGGAATTTAATTTTAGGGCAGATAAGGACCACTGTGTTTTTATCATGTCATCTGGATGGCTTGCACAACCTGATGAGACAATGTTAAATTAGACATTTCTGCCTACATTATGTACTGACTCAAGAAAGCACTGTAACAGTAAATGAGATAAGTGATCTTTTCTAAGTATTTACAGACAGCTCTGCAGTTTCTGTTTTTCTCTTTTAACATTTTCCATAACTGATATGCAGTGCTTTCCTATGGACAGTAAAGAGTTGCTGAGCTTTATGAAGAAAGTCAGTCTTTTGAGTTTCCTCAAACCCTTTAAACTAGGGATCAGTATGAAAGGGTAGACCTTGTTAGAGGGCACTTTAAACAAAATAAAACTATTAGTCAAAACAGTGGCTTGATAATGCAGCTGAGGCAGTAAGTTATTTCAGAATGAACAGTGCCTCACCCAATTAACCTGATATCAGAGTGGAAATCCATGTGAACAACAACAACAACAACAACAACAAAGGAAAAAGAAATGAAGAGAAGCTGTTACTCCAGAGGTTTTCTTTTGCTGCAGCCTTTCCAAGCACAAGTCAGTGTAGGTGATCAGTACAGCAACCTGTTGCAGAGCTCACTTGCAGTTTGATAAGGTCAAAGTAAAGCCATTTTCCTTCCTTTCAAAATATAAAGGTCTGGTAAGAGAAACTTGTTAGCCAGAATGACACAGTCTAATTATGAAGACTGTAGCATCTTTGGCCGGAAACTTTTGAAAATCCTGGTTTGCTATTTTGTTATAGTCCTAAAAATACCAGCAGCTTTTGCTGAAGTTTTGCAAAAGTTTGGTAGAACAATTCTTCATATGAATGTAGTGCCTCAATGAATAAAGCCCTGTTATGCCTGAAAACCTAGTACTGCATGTCGTCCCCTTCCCATGCCTCCACAAAAGCAGAAGTCAAGCAAAAGTTCCCATTAAATGAAATAATATTTGGCTGTTAATATTGGCAACCTGAAGGCATAAAACTGAGCAGCATGACATAATTGAAAATAAATGGCAGGTCCTATTGGGCACAGTGAGACAATCGTAAGCCTAACTCTCTTCAGCTGAATCAAAGCAGCACACACCATCCACTGTATTTACAGACCCCAGGATCCAATTAAACCTCAAGCAACAGATCCCTTCTAGAAAGCATTATGGACTGAAATTTACCTTGTGCAATGTCAGACTGCAAAAAGCTTTATACTTTCTGAATTAGCAGCAACAAACTGCCAATAACACCCTCAATATTTAAACTGCAATTCAGCTGAATTTATCTGGGGATTCAAGCACTGCTCTTGCTACTACAGAGTGTCCCATGATTGCAGTAGGGTTCCTCTGAATCAGTTGCAATGTGCAGAGAATGTCCTTTTATGACATGCAAGCCACTAATTCTACAAGGATTTCTCATATGGCAGCATAAGGGAGAGAGAGACACTAAAAGCACCCTATTCCTGTTCCCATACTTCTGAATGGGAATGAATGTGAGATTTAAATCATCAGATCATAGGTATACAAGTTACCAAGAAGGGAGCCCAAGACATGAATCAGCTACATCAAGTGTGGACAAATCAAGGGAAGACTGAGACAGCTGTTTGCTTACAATTCTTAAAGCTAGTCAGCGAGAAGTTGTTCTCTAGATAGACTGTTTAAGCATTTACCATCCTAATAGCAATGGCTTCTTAGTACTCAGTTTAAATACTCCTTGATCCAAATGGAGTTAATTCCATCTTGTCCTTGCTCAGCAGAGACAGAGAACAATTGCTCACTATCTTTTTATAACAACCTTTAAACACAAGAAGATCATTTCATGACTCAGCCTCCTCTTCCTTAGACTGAACAAATACTCTTATTTCAAGCTTTCCTCATAGATCATATCTTTTAAATCCCTGTACTGTCTTTGAGCTCTCTCCTGGACTCTGATGCCTTTTGCTCACGTCTTATTTTAAGACTATTAACCAAGCAGTGGAAAAAGTGTTCTTTCTGAGGCCTTACCAACCCTCACCAAGTGACTCATGGTTTCTCATACAATATTCCTAATAATACATATCAAAATTACCAGGGTTTACATATTTTTCAATAGCATCTTAAAGTTAACTGTAACAAGTCCAAGGTGATGCCTATTCTCAGATCCTCATTCTATTTTTAGGATGTTTTTCAATAGGATCTGACTAACATCTCAGAAAGGACACTTTTTCCTACTCACTTGGCAACTTGGATTACCAGCCTCTCAGCTTAGAGGAGGCATACTCTGCAGATTCCTAAGGACTCCTGCAACTACAAAGGGTTGTTGATCTTCTGAGAGTACTTAGCAAACCCTAATTATGTTTTCTACCCCGTGGCATGAGAACCTGAACTGACTAGGAGCAATGTACTCCTATACATGAAGCGACGCCCATGTTGCTGGACACTTGGACACAATTGCCAGTACTGTTACACAGCCATGCCAACTCACATGGTCCCAGGGAGTATTTGGTCCCATACTACTTCCCATTCTCCCGTGCAGTTCCAGGGCATGCTTTGGGACAGGCCAGGCACCCATTCTTAGTTTAGTTGGAGCTACACTGCTCTGGCATTAGGAAGTTTGGATGCACAAGTGTAGACCTCAGTGTCTAGGAAAGGTCTAGGGTACATTGGAGGCACTGCAGGAGACACAGCAAATATTCACCAGTATCTACCCTGAAGTAACTTTTAGTACTGAGAAAAGATTTGCAGGCAAAATATAAACAAGTTCATTCGAGTGAAAAGCACAATTAGGATGTGATGACAGACACAAAGAGATAAGCACAACATTTCACCTTATTACGCCTCTGATACATTGCCTTAACTTTGGGATTATCTCCGTGTCTCTTTCAGCTAGATGAAGTAATTGTGCAGACTGAATAATCATCACAGCTTGAGAGAGATGGGTTTTATTCAATAAGTGGGGAAGACGGTTTGAGACAAAGGTATCACTCTGAGTCCATGACACTGACTTGTACATAATTTGTGAGAGACCCTTTGCTCCCATATATTCCCTTAGCCAGTCGTTCCCCATTTGTGCATTTGATTTATCCTTGATGAAGTGTAGCCCTTTGTAGTCGTCTTTTGTCAAGGGGTAATTGAAATCTGAACCAGCCCTTGAATGAGGTGGTAATCCTCCCAGTTTGATGTCAGACATAACACATAATGTGCCATCTTTTCCACTATCAAAGTCATTAGCAAAAAAGCGGAATAGAATTGGCCAAGGACAAATCCAGCTGTGCACCCACCTGATGATAATTTCTCCTCAGCTGCATTTCCTTTGGGCTTGGAGGATTGGGGGCTGGAGGGAGTCATGGAAATGGGTTGTTTGACAGGACAATACTGATATGTCTCACAAAGCCAAAGGACTACAGAAAATGTGGCACAAATGTGATTTAATTTAAAATAAGATTACAGCAGGTCATACTATTATAGTAAGAAAAATATCATAGGAGACAGTAGAGGATTGTGGATTTTAGTATTCTGAGATATTTTTGAACAACTGTGTCTTCTTATACACATGTATAGTTGTATGTCATTACACATACACAACTAACATAAAAATCCACTATTTTCTATTCAAGATTTTTTCTGAGACACAATTTTCTATTGATTTGGTTTGAATACTGACTTATACAGAAATCCAGAGTCCAGCTTCTTAGCTGCTACTTTGACTTCAATGAGAAGTTGGTATTTTGTATTATCTGTTCACTCCTTCTCTCACATTAATGCATAATGTTAAGAAAAAAACCCCATATGCTTCTATTAATGAATATTTAGTACAGGAGATTAAATCTTGCTGCCTGTGTATAGAACAAGCTTCAACTAATACCAGTGGAAGTTCATCCTATACAAAGATTGATAATTTTTTCCCATAGAGACTGCTTTAGATTTCAAATCCACAAACTTTACTCAGAAAAGTCAGAGAATCTGGACCTACTGTACTTTAGCACAGATTGTAAAGATAGTTAAGGACATAATGATATAGATTTGACAGCAAATCATTTACATTTACAGAGTATTTTTTTTCAGGTTGAACATTTATGGGAATTGTAAAAAAAACTCCAATGAACTCTGAGAGTTTTGTGCTGAAATTCTGAAAAGCTTACTAAGTACCTAGCTTTAAATATTTGGCTTTTGTACTCTGTCACTTGTAACTACATGAAAGAATTGTATCTATAACTATTTTACTGGAATGGGTTACAAGTTATATATATACATATACACTAACAAAAATAATAAAGTCTCAATAAGAAATAATAATAATAGTAACAGTTGTAGTAGCAGTGGCAACAATGATAACAATTATGCAGATGAATGCTTTCCTATTCAGGTATTAAAACCACCAACAGCTAAATGCTGAAATATATAATGGAAAAAACTTGGAGCCTAATTCTCTTGTGATATATATTTATTAAATAAAAGTGGACCTAGAGCAGCAGAGAATGTAGCCAAATTTTATTCACAAATGTACAATTTCCAACCCTAAAAATTTTTATGCATGGGCTGATTATTATTCTCAGATCTAATCTTATTTAACAACATACCTAACCTTTAGAGCCATAAGGCATACGAATATTTCAATGGAGATATTGTTATTGATAAATAAGTACAGCAAAGCTTTTTGTTCAGAATTCTTTTTTCCTCATACAGGCACTGTGACTTTTGGTTTGCAAATAACCATTACTGAAGAGCACTAAAAATTCTGTTGTGCCAGAAATGAGTGTACTCAGAATCAGGGCTTGGTTTTTTCCAGTTATTAAGATCAATATTTTAATAAGAAAACAAAAAGAAGAAACATTTTTATCCAGTGCAAGCCACACTCAAAAACGCCAAATATATATGTAATGTTATTAGTGCAGACTATTCCTGCACTTCAAATTATCCATACCTTTAACCATCTTCTGAAGTGAAGAATTAAGAGGTCATTTTTCACATTATTTCATGTGTCTTGCAGCAAAGAACCAAGTAAGCTTTCCATATACAAACACTAAGACAAGGTACCTCCTTTCAATTGGTGATACATTATGCCTTAAATCCTTTCAAAAAAAGGATGCATTTAGTCCTCAGAATAAAATTACTTCCCGATTTAAGCTTAAAGATTAATGCTTTCCTTTCCTCAGTTCAGCTGTCATATGGCTCCTTGCTGGATCACTTGTTATTTGGGCATCCAAATCCTGTACCATTTTGTGTCCTCATTGAAGTTTTAAAAATACAGGGTGGTGCTTAATAATCAGTAGCAACTATCCACTACAGCTTTTTTGCTGTTGTTTTGTTAGCTTGTCAACTAGATGTCCGAAGGTTTTCTGCAACTACTTCTTAACATTAAGCCTTTATTTGAAATGTTTGATTTATAGATTATGAAGAAGAAAGTGCTAAGGCAGTGCTTTTCAAAATTAAAACTTAGAGAACCAGCTGCTGTAAAGCAATACCTCTAAAATGTAAGATGAAAGTAGCAGTATGACATGTTCACTTTTTTCTCTAATTAGAAACATGCTAAGAATATCCTTAAGGAAAGTTCTAGGGAGCTCAAGCAATGATTTTCTTTTGGTGATCCCAGCCATGTCTCCTCAATTAATTATAAACATGCTGAGGAAAACTAGGACTGCTTAAGCAATTAGCATACTGTTTTGGACAGGAAAGTAAAGAAACCAGCAACAGCATAGTGACTGTCTGACCTAACCAAAGAGAAGTAATTTATTATAAAAAGCTGTTCTCTAAATACATTTTAACAAGGCAAGAAGTAGTGTTTTTAATTTGCAAGTACAGCAACTACTGTAATGAATGACTCTACGTTCAATAAACTCCTGGTTTTAATAGCATTTAAAACATCTCACATTTCTAAGGAATGCATTTGTTTACAACCTACATTGTTCTGAAAATTGTATTCCTCCCTCTACGATAACGGACATTCAATTTTTTCATAGGTACAAAGGACAGAATTTTCAAAGAAACTGCTTCCCATTATTGCTTAAATTCTAAGGCTAGATGGCCTACTAAGCTGTTTTGGAAAGCCTAGCCAAAAAAGATGTCACAGTAGTTTACAGATTGCTCCCCTTGTCTCCACTAAGCCCTCCTACTTTCCTAATTGACTTCACTCAATTACCTTTTGTGCTCTGCAAAATGTTACAATCCATCACATTTATAGTGTGATCCTCTTAAGCAGATGACTCAGCCCTGATGTTCTTCAGCCTGCATATATCGCAAATGCAAACCACAATGAGTAGAAAGTATTATTTGCATAATAGTGCTGGAAAATGACTCAGAGGTGACTCTGAGGGAATTTGCGTGCTTTACTTTTAACAATGTTTACCACCACTTTAATAGCAGAGGTCAAATAATAAGAAAAGATGGGATTGCCTGTACTACTTCAATTTGCAGTGTGTGCTGTGTCCTATTTACAAGTAATGTTTTGAAAGATGTGTCAGATCTCCTAAGTCCTTTCCCCTTTTCCCTGTTTTATCATGGTTTCATTTATTTCCTTCTGTTTTTGAAAAATGTTAAACTTCAGGAAGGCAACCAACTGAGTTAAAATTGGAAACTTAATTATTTGTTGTTCCTTTCATGTGAGAAAAAAAGTTACTGAAGTAGTTTTCTGGATCAGTAAATCCTTCCCTGCAGTGAAGCATTGTCTTTTCCTTGCTTAGCCATTGTTATTTAACTAACTCTACTTCTTAGGCTGTTAAGTATGCTCTAATATTTGACCAGTGATTTTTTTTCTTACTTTTCTTGTGTAAATTGTCTACACTGGCTAAGTAAAGCAAGATTCTTGAATTCCTATCCACGTTGAAGGAAAGACCAAAGTCATGTTTTCCATCCATGATCAGGTTTCTCCTTTTGCAAATAAAAGCCCTTCTTCCTGCAGTAAGTCTTGCACATGCTGCCATTGCCTCCAGTGAGTTTACCAAGGTGGGTAAGTGCTGGCACACTAAATAGGAGTCTTCAGATTCTTACCATGTGGATATTCACTACACACAGAAACTGATTTACCTTTTTGGTCTAAAATACCTAGTTTCTACAACCAGACTACATCCAGGAAAAAGCTATACGGCCACCTAGCTGGGCATGACAGATAAGAGTAATTTCTCACTACAGTTTCTATTAACTAGGAGTTGTGAAGAGTTAAGAACTGAAATAGAGCATCATGTTTATAAGCCAAGTCTGTGATTAAATACCACCATTTCTACCTTGCCTTTTTATTTTTGCCAGCTGTGGATAGGTGGGTAGACACAGTTTGAGATTAACTTCATTTCTGGGCCACAAGTACAATTATTACCATTTCAACTGTATTATACTTTTTATGAGATGCAATAATCTTTAAAATTTAGAAAGCTATATCTTTTTACACAATCTGGTTTTGGCAGCCGCACCTGTGAGCTCCTAGCAATATTACAGTTCTTACACCTTTAAGGTGTATCTTGTACTGCTTAAAATCTGACCCTGTGTTCCTAAAGAGTTTGCTCAGTTGGCTGGAAAGCAGCTTGGCAGAGAAGGACCTGGGGGGCCTGGTGGACAAAGATGATGAAGGGACTGTCTGCAAAGATGTTTAAGGGATTGGAGCATCTCTCCTGTGAGGAAAGGCTGAGAGAGCTGGGGCTGTTCAGCCTGGAGAAGGTTCAGGGGGAATCTTGTTAACATAGATAAATACCTGAAGGGAGGGTGCAAAGAAGACAGAGCCAGGCTCTTTTCAGTGGTGGCCAATGACAGGACAAGAGGCAATGGGCGCAAACTGAAACACAGGAGGGTCCATCTGGACATAAGGAAATACTTTCTTATTGTGAGGGTGACCAAGCACTGGCACAGGTTGCCCAGGGAGGGGTGGAGTCTCCATCCTTGGAGATATTCAAATTCATCCTAGGCAACTGGTTCTAGGTGGCCCTGCTTCAGCAGTGAATTTGGACCAGATGACCTCCAGAGCTCCCTTCCAACCTCAACCATCCTGTGATTCTGTGAAAAGGTCCATAAAGAGACACTAAAAAGAATAGGCAGGGATACACCGTCTAACACCCCTCATCCAACATTCATGGATGGAGGGACAGTAGTTGTGGCAGTCAAGGAAAGTCCCCAGTGACTGGAAAAAGGGAAACATCTTCCCCTTTTTTAAAAAGGATAAAAAGAAGGCCCCTGGGAACTACCAACCAGTCAGCCTCATCTCCATGACCGGTTAAGATCATGGAGCAAATCGTCCTTCCAGTCCAAACTATTCTGTGATTCTATGATATCTTGTGTTCTGAAGCAGTTCTGTATAATTTTTTTTTTTTTTTTAAAAAGAATTTTAATTACAAATCAGTTTCACTTAATTACTTCTGTTCTAGGTCATTTATAATAAGATTATGAGAGAGAACAAAAGACAGAATATGCCTCTCATGTACATATGTACTCATTTTATACATATGTATAAGCATGCACTCATTTATATATACAACAGTGTGTATCTATTCCTGTTTGTTTCTCAAGGAAGAGATTTTTCTAGCAGAAGGCTAAAGTTTTAATATTTCATTACTGATTTTCCCATCATTCATCAAAATTCATTAATATTGCAATATCTAACCTTGATGGTATAGGAACATCACTATAGAATTAGTGCCCTTACTACAGAACTGATTGTCTCAACCACACTCCCAGAAGTCTGCCCTATTTCAACAAAAAGGAATTCTCCATTCCTCACAGCTGTTTCTATTAACCCTTTCAAAGAACCCTTTGCTGATACACAGAATTAATTTGTGTGTCTCTTTTGGGGGATATGCCACCCTCTTCTTAGTTATTGTATTGCCTTAGAAATCACTGTCAAGAATGAGAAGCCAATAAAATTTAATTAAACATTTAGTTTTTTTCCTAGACTTAGTCACTCCACATTCCCTCAATAGACTTTCCACAGTGTATGAAATAATGACATCTCTAAATTAGAGTTTGAATAGAGAATGGTTTATTAAATCTCCTACAGCTATTGGAAGATTATTATGATTATCATTTATAATGTAAAAGCACCTCAGAGCCCTAAGCATGTACATGTCACTGCACTAGATGCTGTACTAGCAGAGAACAAAAAGATGGTTCTTGCTCTAAAAAGACTTTCATTCTATTGTTGAGGAACAATAAGATTAATTCCTCTGTCAGTCATTTTGAATTATTGCCCCATGTCTCTTAATACAGTCTCTAAACACTAAAGAATTCAAGGTGTCCATTAAATGCTCACTTCATTTATTTACCGTTCATGATGGGTAACAAGTCATTAGGGTCACATATGAATACTTGTACTCCTTAGTAGTGAGGACTTAAATTTCTCTTTAAAGAAATAGAAAAAAAGGGAAATATAACTATTTCACAGAATCAGAATCACAGAATCACAGAATCGTATAGGTTGGAAAAGACCTTTAAGAGCATCGAGTCCAGCTGTAAACCTAACACTATCAAGACCACCACTATACCATGTCCCTAAGCACCCCATCCAAACGTCTTTTAAATACCTCCAGGGATGGCGACTCAACCACTTCCCTGGGCAGCCTGTTCCAATGCTTGATAGCCCTTTCAGTGAAGTAAAATTTCCTAATATCCAGTCTAAACCTCCCCTGATGCAACTTGAGGCCATTTCCTCTCGTCCTATCACTTGTTACCTGCGAGAAGAGACTGACCCCCACCTCTCTACAACCTCCTTTCAGGCAGTTGTAGAGAGCAATAAGGTCTCCCCTCAGCCTCCTTTTCTCCAGGCTAAACAACCCCAGTTCCCCCAGCCGCTCCTCATAAGACTTCTGCTCTAGACCCTTCACCAGCTTTGTTGCCCTTCTCTGGACATGCTCCAACACCTCAACATCTCTCTTGTAGTGAGGGGCCCAAAACTGAACACAGTATTCGAGGTGCGGCCTCACCAGTGCCGAGTACAGGGGCACGATCACTTCCCTAGTCCTGCTGGCCACACTATTTTTGATACAAGCCAGGATGCCATCGGCTTTCTTGGCCACCTGGGCACACTGCTGGCTCATATTCAGCCGGCTGTCAACCAACACCCCCAGGTCCTTTTCTGCCTGGCAGCTTTCCAGCCACGAAATTTACAAGTAGCTACAAGTAGCTACAAGTAGCCACGAATATTTACAAGTAGCTACATCGTTTAGATTGGATATAGTTAATATAGTTATTGGTATGCTAAAAAGCTGTTATGCCCCTAACAGTTGTACAAAGAAAAATGCATTTGCTCAAATATTTCTGAACTGGAAATAAATAGGCATATCAACTTAGTGAACACATATGAAAAAGCACAGCAACCACAACATATAGTGTGGCTGTATCCTTGTCTCTGAGAGCCTAATGGTCAGAATATCCACATTTTTCATCCTGGACTTTTCTTATTCCAAACTCTTTCTGAAATAAAATACCTTAAGCAATGTAATAATATCCATAGCCCAGGGAAAGAGTTGGAATTGCAATGGCATTCTATGGGCACTCTGCACAAAATGTTATTGAGTTTCCTTCTTTAGACTGGTTGTTCTGAGCTTAGCTTGTATAACTTATAAATGGGAAAATACTTTTGTTAATGTCGAGAATGCCTTTAAAAACGTCATACTGAGCTATACTCTGTATAAAGAATAGATTTTTTTTAAAATTCATGATTTGTTGAAATCACAATAAAATATCAAGATAACTCCATATTAGACCAACATGTGCAACTGTCTCATGAAGAGCCTAATGCCAGTGTAGATGTGATACAAGGAGAGGAGAGAGACTTTACAAGTTTGAATTTTCTAAGTTTGACTGATGCGACAAGGCTTTCATGTCACTGATTGATCGCTAAACCCAAAAGATCTATAAAAGAAATGTAAGAATTTCAAAAAGCAGGAAATTCAAAACTAATCAAGTATTATTCCTTTTTACTGTCACCAATAGGAGGCCAACAGTTGGGCTGGAATTTACAGCCCAACTTTAAATTTGCCAGCTTTGGTCAGTAAATATCAATATGTCTGGTCTGCCAGAGGCAGCAACCCATTTCCATAGCACTGACTATTTCCGTATATCTGAATAGCTTTTCAGAGATCCAGTAGACTCACTTGCTGTCATACTGGGCAGGGGAAAGGCTTTAGTTCTCAGCTGAGTGCCCAAGCTGAAGTTAAACATAAATTAGGTTGCAGTCTGGATAAGGACTAAAGGCCACAGGGTTGGAGGTCAGATGAATAAACACAGGCACCTAGTGCAATTTCAGAAGCCCTATGGTATCATCTTCTGGCTGCCATACCAGAGAGCCACAATCCTGTGGCATATCTGTGAGCCCCATGAGAGTGACTCACTCTCCATCAGTAATTTTAGAATTTAAATACTTAATGCTCGATCTTGCAATGTCTTAAAGATCAACAAAGAGCTGATCCTAGCAGAGAATACCTAAAGTTTGGCTATGGCTAAGGTTAGGATTAGGATTACTATTAGGAAATCAGGGGCTGAAGAACCTTGTTCATTACTTGCCCATGCGACATCCCTGAGACAGATAAGTGATAAATGTCAGAAAGGGAGAATGGTTATTATTTTGTTCTAATGCCAGGCAGGATCACTAGGTCTCTCAGTTAAACTCCAAGCTGTCATAAACATAAGATTTATAGAGAGAAAGGCTATAATTTGGGTTCTTGCAAGCCCTTTTAACAGAAGACTGGTCCTGGTACTATAAAGAGAAATAGCTTACAATATATTCTGGTATGGGTTCTTCTTACAGTTAGGGTTTTAAATAGTAGAAGTAGTTCTAATAGTAGAATAGTAGTTCTAAATAGTAGAAGACTTATAACTCTTACTTTAGAAGACCACTTCTATTTGGGCACCTTTAACTGTGTAAAATAAGGGGACTTGTAAGCAAGATTATACAAAACTAATGAGTACAAGACAATTATCTTCTCTACATGGAAAATAACTGGAACTAACGGTAATGCTCACTGTCCTGGTGCAGGCACCTAATGGCTTTCTGCTGACCAGCAGTCATCAGGCAGCTGGGAAGTATCAGGTTTAGTGATACTTCCCAGATACTGCCTAGAGCAGGATGATCCTTGATCTTGCTAAATTGCCATTCTCCTATGCTCTATACTTTCTCTCAGAATTTTATACCTTTCCTTCAGGCCAGTATTTTCCTCCTGAGCTACTGCTATTATTGTCTCAAGTGATTTCACTTCTGACTTGGTTTTTGCTTTGCAAAACTGATGCACTCTCTCAAAGTCAATTTTTTTTCAATAAAATTGAGCCAAGGTCACACAGCTGCATTTCTCAAAACCAGGACCTGGGTCACACAGAGCTGAGTTTTGCAAAACTATTATTAGCTATTATTATTAACTATTATTATTAGGGGATATTGTTACCTTGAAGTTTGTGCTGTGGTTAAACACAGGGTTATGGAAAGTAGACTCTGCACAGTTAGTCTCAGTACTACATTGTGTAACATCCAGACATGAACTAGACAAATGCTGAAAGGTAATAACTTTTCTGTTTTTCTTTTCAGACTAGGTTGCTGTAAACCAAGAGTAGAGTGCAGAGGGAGATCAGGCAGAGGAGCAGCAGCGACCAGAGACCTCCTTGCAGAAATCCACCAGGTTCCCTGAGCCAGTACAAGGACCAGCTGCAGAAGGAGAAGATGGCCATTTGCTCCACTTAACATGCATTTATTGGGTTACTATTAAGGCTAAAACTAAATTTGCACTTACAGTGAGAAGCATAGATTAAAACTCCAAGGAGTTTTCAACGCCTGCTGAACTTCAGCAAAGGCTGGTTCAAGAAGAAAAGAATGGTCCATGGTTTAGGTTAAAGACACTGTAATAAAGGGCTTGAAGAGTTTGGGTTACAGAAAAAGCTTCATAGCAGGCAGGAAACCTTGGCTTTTTGGTGTACCCAGACACTTCACTGACTTCAAACAAGGATGAGCTGAGAAAGGATTGGAATTAAGGTTATGGTTACGAGCACAGAGCATCAGGGAACAGCAAGAGCAGGGCTTCTCCCCAAAGGATGAGGAGCCAGGAGTGAAGCCGGGGCAGTGACTGCACCAACAGGGCTCAGTCCCACGGTATCCAAGCAGGGCAGGGGTGATGACAGTAACAGGCTCTGTTGACAGCCCAGCAATCATCAGGCAGGGTGAAGTCTGGTCCATCCAGGAGTACAGCCAGCAAGTCAGGACAGCAGAAGCCAGAAACAGGGCTGGTTCTACCTACAGCATAGTTCAGACCAGGAGTGGGGGCCAGAACCTAGGCTGAAATGGGGCTTCTGGCCCATGGGTGGAGGGTGAGGGTGAGGGTCCTGATTGCTCAGGGCATGTGGTGCACTCAGGGCCATGACAGCGGGATTGCATAGTTGTATACTGTTGCACACCAAAGATTTTGCTATGGTAAAAAATGGCTTAGTGCCAGGAGAATGATTTTTCTGACTATAATCTGAATGACTTTTCCACTATAATCTGAGTTCTAGACTAAAATATCTGCTGTTGCTAAGCCTACACTTGAGCCAGAGTTATGTTGTGAACTTCAGAAAAATAAGATATTCCTCTCTTGTGTGGCTTTTGCTTTGTAGAAAGTTGAGTATGAAAGAAGGAAGTGGTTCATGTTTTGTCCCTACCCAGAGATGATTCTCTGGGTTTTTCTTAAGACTGTGGAAGTTGTGGAGGACAGTAGCCAAAATGCTGTCTTCTGCCAAAGCTGCCTGGGTGCTTGTTCTGGAGTAGAATGAATCTTAGTGGCAGAAGGAGTTTTTCTCAGTCCCTTCATTAATGTTAATCTGTATATTAGCGCTCCAGCACGAGAATCCAGTGCTGTAGCTACCAGATGATGGAGACATAAGAGTTTATTTTTCCTGCTGTATCCTGCAAGAACTGTTATACAATCCTCGTTTTATAAATTAAGAATATTTGTATGTTGTGACACCTGACTAGGAATCTTTCATTAAGCCTAAATTACACAGGAGGTCTTGAGAAGTTCTGAATCCCAGAAGGTCAATCAGTCATTGATGAGTGATGATTCTGGAAGGAAGAATGGTTTCTTTTTTTTTTTTTCCCCTGATGTAATAACAACAGTGACTAAGCATTACTGTTAAAAACAGGGTGAGGACTGGGTCAGAATTAGAGAAAGGCATTGATTTATTACTGAATCCTTCAAAACTCCCTTACATCAGATATTAGAACAATTAGTTCCAGAAATTACAATTGTAGAGCAAGTTTTGGTTAAGCAGAACAGTGTGTTGGGAGCTACAATTACTGCTGACTAAAGACCCTCAATCAAGGCAGAGACTGGTAGTTTACTTTGAGGTCTCTGGTTTATTATTAAGCCCTGGTTTAAGTCTTAGGTAGGCTCAGGGTCATGGACAGCAGGAACCTGCTGATTCTACAGGACTTCCTCAGAGGTGATAAAAAATGATTCAGGAAGAAGATAGTGACTTCTAGGATTTTTTTTCCCCCTAATCTTGGCAGTGATGTAAAATGATAACAGTTGTCAGAGCAAGAAAGTAGCTTGTATTTCATTTTCTTCCTTGAATAGGGTCTCTCTATAACCAGTAAACCTATGGTAAAGGATGAGTCAGGGTGACTGATTTTCCCAAGATAGTTCCTTTTACTAAATTTATAGCTGGGGTTAGGATTAGAAAGGAGAGGGAATGAAGTTCCTACTTTATTACTGGACCTTTCAAGGCTCAGGAACATAAAATATGATCTAGTGCTACAAAGAAAAAGTAATTCCTATTTCATTCACCATCCAAGAGTGGAGTATCTCCACTCTTAAGCATAGCGTAACAGTTAAGGTTACAATTGCAGATAGAATATTGGGAAGAGAAATATGGCTGTTGCTGAATGGTTAATGTTAGGATTATAGAGAAGTGCTACTTCTCCACAGCATCCTGAAATCCTGCATCCCCAAGTCAGGGGGAAAGAATACATCATATTTTTACTGAAGTCTGTTTTGGAGTCTCTAGTTTTTTGCTTAGTTTAGGTTTGGGTCTGAAGTTAGACTTATGCTTACCAAAGCCTGTGCAACAAGGTTATTCCCCTGTTCTTCCCCCTGTAATTGTGGCTTGCTCTAAAAGAGAAGAAAAAAATGACAGAAGCCTGTGGAATAAGACTAAGCTTAGCAGTGGCCATGTAATGAATTAGCATTACCTTACAATAGTGTCTGAGAAATTTGTTTTATCTTGGTTCCTGCCTGGCCTTTAGACTAAAACCAGAGGCAGTTTAATTTATATATTGCCATAAGCTGTCTTGGAGGCTATGCAATATGTTTTTAAGCACAGGAAAACTGGGGAAGAGATGAACTGCAGGTCCCTGGCAGCCATTCCAGAGAATGGCTGATCTTTTTTTCTAGTCCAACAAGAAACTTCTTATGTGTTGGCAGACATAGGGTTATGGTTCTGGTTAGGATGACCAGCATGGTAACCAACGACATCAGTTTCCCTAATGTCCTGTTATTCTCAGATGAAGAGTATTGTTATAAATGCACAGTTTACAAGGCTTCTGTGACCTAGGATAAGACACCATGTCAGACATAAAGAATTGCTCAATTTTTTGTAGCTCAGGTCTTGGGGATATTTTTAAACTCTAGTACTGGTAGGGTAGAAAAGAGAGTGAAGGGACCTTCACTGACCTATGATAAAAATCAGTGCCAGAAAATTGCCCTCTAGTCCTATAAATTTATATACTTGCTAACTGTCCTTACAATTGTTTCCTCTTAAGATGAAGACCCAGTCTTTTTGATTGATCCTGAAAGGTTCAGCCACCTATTTTGAGGAATGATTTCTATTGTCTCTTGATGGAGTAGGTAGAGACGAACCCTACTGTGTTCTACTATTTGAGTTCTGTTTAAGGTTCTAAGAGCAAAGCATGAAGAGAGAGTTTTACTGAGGGATCCTCCAATACCCGAATCGTAAATCAACAGCTTACGTTTTGCTTTTCCTCGCATATGAGTATGCTGCAGTGAAGCACAAACTTAGGATGCTGATTCCACTGAGGTTTACAGAACACCACATGGCAGCAGGTCTCAGGGAGCCAACCCAGAAGAAAGCTTCTTTTCACGTTGGAAGATTTTTTTGTTAGTATTTTGTTCTGTTCTTGTAAACATGTCAAAGCTATTAGTATATGAGTAGAGCTATGGTTCATGTTAACTTTCCTGGGAGCAGGGCCTGAAGCCATGAATGTAAATTCATGTTTCTTTAGCCTTCAGGACTCACTGAGACATTTTGTTCCACTGTGGCAGAAATAAATAGCTTAATCTTTTCTTTTTTTTTTCCTTGTCCATCTCTCTATTCTGTTTGAGAACGTAGGAATGGAGTCATAGTTATGGCTAAGGTCATGGACTGGACAAGCCAAGTAGTTAGATTTATTTGAGATCCTGTAAAGCTCATGACCCTATGGGTGCATGTTTATTCCTTAGTGAGTTGGGAATTCTTAATAAAAACAGCAGATCTTGAAAAGCCACTTTCAGTATTTGGTCCTGCAAATGATACCAGTCTATAATGAAGGTTTCAGAAAGAAAAAAAGGCCTTTTTAATTTTCTTGTTCTGGATGCTGATTAGGGCGTAGACCTTGGGCTGTGGGAAATTGAAATAAAAATATCAGGTTTATGCATTCAAAAGGGCTCTGCATGAGGAAGAAAGCAGTTTCTGGAAAGGAAACAGTTCATATTTTAATCTAGTCCATAGAGGAGCTTCTAGTTAAATTTATAAGGATTTTGGAGTACAGGAACTTAACAACTCCGTTACTGAGACCTCCTCCTACCAGGTCCACCATTAGAAGGAGGAAGGCTGGTTCCAGAAGACAAAAACCTTTATTTTCTGTTGTCCAGGGAGCTGGTTCTCTGGGCTGATATTTCTGAATAGTTAAGTCTTGAGTAAGAGTTCAGTCACAGAAAGCAGAAACTGTAGAACTACATAGTCTACTGGGTGACAAAAGCCCTGTCAGCTTAGGTTGAGACATTGTGCTGAAGAAGAGAAAAGCAAACCTGTGGATTCTGAGTTTTGTGACCCGAAAAGAAGTGTCTGGGCTACGTTTAGTATTGCAAGTATGGTTTGGAAAGGCAGCAGCTGAAGAAGATTAGATTAGCACCACTGAATGATAATGTAAAATGAGGGGAGAGTTTCATTCTGTTCTGATATGGATAGATCTTGGAAGGGCTGTTAGTTCAGAGTAAGGATTTGTTCCAGAAGGAAATAATAATTTGCATATTTTTCTGTTCTTCGTAGAGGTTTTTGGCTACTGTTCGGATTGGATTAGGGTAGGTATAGGATCAGGAAATTCACAAAAAATAATTTTAATGTTTGAGGTGTCAGAGTTCCCCGGACTGCACTGAGAACTGGTTTTAAGGCCAACATGGTCTTCTCTCAACAGAAGACCCCACTGAGCGTGGACATAAAACTAGAGCTACAAGTGAGAGGGCCTGTTTAGGATGACAGCTGGTAGAGACAGTAAAAGTGGCTTATACTTCTCTGGCACAAATGGTCTCTGGCTTGGTTTTATGTTTTAGGCTACCTGTTGTATTTAAGATTACGACTGCACATAGCAGGACCAAAGTTAGGATCACATTTTTTTGTCTTGCAAGAATCCAGAGGATTCAATTTAGTATTGGTGCCTATATCACCATATGAGATCATGGATTTTATAGCCCTTGCTAGATTTAGGACAAGGTCAGATGCACTTTTGACCACAGAAAATAAGGGTTAAAACTTGCCTAACCTTCTTTCTGAACATTATGTATTTATTAAATCCAGGTTATTTGTTTGTTTTTGTGATTTCCAATATTTTGCCGTTTCCAAGGTAAAAAGAATACAAATTCCTTAATTTCAGGGTCTTGAGAAGATGATCCTTTCAAGGTGAATTAGTGGCACTGAAATATCAGATCAGATGAATAGGTTAGAAGATTCTAGTAACTTAATGACATTTGTGCTTTGAAAAAGGTAAAAAAAAAAAAAAGAAAAACATTATTTTATAGAAAAAGAAAAAATTAGACATGTAATATCTAGAGAGTAACCCATAAGAGAAATTTTAAATTATCTCCTTCTTTTCTATATTTTCATTAGCAATACTACATGGCACTTGTTCCTTAAAATAAGTAACATTTTTATACCAAAAAAAAACCAAACTGAAGGAGCTAATTTAAAACCAATTCCAACTGCAAACAATCCATACTTATTACTGGTATAGTTTCATCCAACTCCTCAAATTGGCTCTTTAACACTCTTCTTCCACATAAAAACTAAGTATGCAGTACACTTTAGATAATGATGCATCAACATTTGTGACTTTTTTATCTTGGAAAATTAAGCCTAATTCTCAAGAGCAACACTAAGAAGAAGTACATTTTAAAACTACAGTGCTATTTTAAACTTGCTTGAAAAGTGTACTGCTGCAGAATTTGAATCCTTAAAGTGCATTCAACAAAAAAGGCCGAACACCAACATCATGCTCCTAAGCGTTTTTAATAAATAAATCCCTGGCACTTGCTCAGACTTCTTATATCATCATCCAGGGAGTGATCAGGTTAATCAGCAGTCCCACTTTTATTAGTCTTACATGCATTCTGTCTGCTGGAGTACTGTCATTTATAATTTGCCTTTTCTTGTTGTGGATTATGGAGGTAAAAAGAATGTGTCCCTGGCTACATTTCATACCAGGTCCTAAGTACATTCAGACAAGACTTTGTTTTGTTTTTCATTGGTCTCACCTCTTAATCATTGTAAGAAAAAGAATCAAAGCTATAAAAAGCAAACAGGCATTGAAAAAGCTACAGGGAGCCTGAGATTCAAAAATCTGCTCATGTGGCTGTAGTAATTTAAATCACTCTAAATACCAATGGAATGAAACACGTACATGAAATAGTAAAGGCAAATGCTACTGTTAAATAGGTACAGATTCAGGCTGATATGTAAAATTATATAAAGGCTTCAAAATGAATTAGCTGCCTCTACTTTATGTTTCTCCTCTCACAGTCATCTGCATAGATTCATTGCTGCAGTAAGACATCATCCTAGGTCTCACGGTACTGAAATATGGTATATTTTAGCATAAGAGAAACATAAATCTTGCAAAGAAGGAAGCATAAATCCTATTAACTAGAAAAGCCCAAAAGATTGCAAAGTATCCAGGTAATACCTATTTTCTCACAACTTAATAGAACCAGCATTTTTTCCCTCTTCACTTTGTAGAAGTTCAAAAGCCAGAGCAGCTGCCTCTGTGAAGATCACTCTCTTGTTTAGGAAGACTGTCTGAAAGTAATAAGCTCACGTAAAACCTCCTATGTCATTTCTCCTCCAGGCTTCCAGTATTATGCGATTCTAAAGGTGAATAAAACATAACCCCTACTGTCATACTTCAACTATAGCATAACTAGCATAAATAAATACTTCTCAGTGTCAATAGAAGCACTCCCAGCAATGATGACTGCGTGCTTTATGTTTAGCTCTTCAATATCGGGAAATCAAGCAGTAATCCAACGGTCCAATCAAGCAGACTGCAGCCATCCATCACAGCACTACAATGTCTTTGATGCAGAAATGAGCTTAAATCAGAATGCAAGATCAAAGTTCTCAGCATGAGCCCTGCCCTTACTGGACAAATCTGAGCTTGCATTTTGAAAACACAAGTCCTCCTGGTTGCTTGCAAGTGGCTTTTTATTTGGCAAGGTTTCAGAGGTACTATTTTCAACTGATTTGTAAAGTTCAGTTCAGCTGAGATTCCTGTATAATTAATTTTTTTTAATCAAGTTATTCACTAAAGCTACAATCCAAAAAGAAAATGCATATTGCCTTCTGTTTTATTACCTGACCTGAGTTTTCAGTCTAAATTTGAAACATCTCTAAATTATTCCTGACTTCTGTCATCTCCAGCAAGGAAGCAAAGCCTTGGAGGTCCTATCCAGGATCCTGCTCCAAAAGAAAACTACTTTTCTTGTATGTGATGCCATCAATAGCACATTTTTCTATTGATTTCAACTACATTTCCACCATTTCTTACACTGTTTTCCTCTTAGAGTCCTTTTTTCCACTTTTGATAAGATTCACAGTTTATGCCAACATATAAAAATACAGATTTGGCTAGTTTGAGGGTAGCCATATGCACACATTTTTGTCCTTACCTCTCTGTCTTTCAAATACCTTTAGCATAGTAGTCAGAAGAGATTTATCTTGTCCTACTTACCCAATATAGGAGGAATACTCAGACTATTCCTCTTGGGAATTCATAGATTTCAGCCTCAGCCTGATGACCTACTAATCATCATTTCACTGTCATTAAGCTCACAGTCTGCCACAGATAAACCAACAACTCAGCTGAATCAGTATCTGCTTCACTTCTTTCTGCTGAGGGCACTCTTTCTTTTCCTTGTCCGTTTCCTGGAAAGGCTTCTAACTCAGGTTTGTTACAGCACTGGCTGAGATTTCAAGGGACACTTGAACTTCCTTCAGGTTGGCCTTCTCACCTCTTATAAATCACCAATTATTTGTTTTCTTTGATGGACAACTACTCCATTTTTCTCTTTTTTAATAAATCTGAAGTGATTTACTAGCATTAGCAGAAAAAGCATTGACACTTAATAACGCCTAGATAAATGGTCACGATGTATTTAATGTTACGTGCTTCTCAAGACTGACACTATTTAAGTTTTGCTTGCTTTTTAAACTATTTATTTTCCTCTCCTGGTTTTGACTAGGTACACTATAAACAGTGATGGAAGCATAACCTACTGTTAAAGCTGCTCAGTATTTTCCAGTATGCAACCCTGTTTTGAGATCTTTGATCAAACCATTCTGTTCTGGCCGACATTCTTGTTCAGGTTAGCTCTGACTGAGCTAGTCCCAGCATGACTTTTTTTCTTAAAAAAGAAAAAAAAATCCAGACACATCATTCATTTTTTCTTTGGTGAAAAAGTACAGAAAAAAGAGTGGAAAATGAGGTGAGAGAATGGAATTAGATTAGTTAGGGGTGTAAGAGTTCAAGTTTAAGACAAAAGAGTGGTCTCTCTGGGGAAGAAAGTTATATTTGATCTGGTGATTAAAGAAAGTATGATCAAGTGTACAGACAAAGCAGCTAAATTAAAGCTGAATATGCAATTGGACTGCTAGAATTCTTTAATTTTAATGTTCCTTTCCATCCTATGATTAATCCGTATTTTAAAATACAGAAAACTATTTGCATTCCATTCTACCTTGTGTAGATTCAGCTTGACAACTCTTCCATAAGAACCCTTCTACCTTTTAGCTGTGTTCAGCTATTGTCTGTTTTTGTTTATTGCATGTCTTTTCCGGCATTCACTGAGATCAGTGGACTTTAGTTCTGGTCCTGCATATGAATCATTTAGAAGTAGGCTGTAATGCAACAACTCTGCCAGATACACATAGACAGTATGGGCTAGAATGCCTTCCTCCCAGTACAGACACAGTTTGGACCCATATATACTATCTTAAGTAGAGAGAATCGGATGCTAGGTACCCACAGTAGGATGTTTGCCACTCACTTTTCAGATACTATAAGCTCTAAAGACAGGAATGCTCAATGGGAGTATCAAGCTACTTGAAAGGTAACCTATGAGTTAAGTGCAGCACTTTCTATCCATTTACCATAATCCACTTCTGTGGGGGAAAAGTCCATTTTATTGAAATAATTCTTCAGTCAGGAGAAAAGAAGGTATCTATTTCAAAAGTAATACACTGGACAATCAGAATGTTGTACATACCATGAGGTATTTCTCTTTCGAGAAATATATTTATATATATCTGTTAAAATCTTTCCACTTCTCTCAATTACATATTCTTGTGAAGATAAAAGCATATAAGCCTGAGCAGTTCGCATTTACACACACACACACAGAGAAGTGTCTACCTAGATTCCCAGGCATACTGTTTTGGTGAGCGTAATACGTCCATTATGGCAGTAACTACTGCAGTACAGTATTGAACACAGCAGGCAGCAAGTAATATGGTTTCTGCCACAGAATTATAGAAAACACTAGGAGGCACACTGCAGCAACGATACACATTTACAGATGTCATTGCAGCAAGAGTCATGCTAAACTGCTGGAGGCCTAGATGCTTGCAGTGAAATTGGTTGTCCTTTAAATGGTTTCTTCTAAAACATAATTGCTTGGTTCTGGATAAGAAATAGAGAGGAGGGGGAGCATGTATCCTTTTTCCTTTTGCAACTGTGTGAGACAGAAGAGTTACAGCCAAAATTCTGAGTTAAGATAAATGAGAAAGTCATTGTGCTTTTAACTGAATGCCAAACAAATTTTCTTCTGCTAGTTTTTAGACAAGATTCATTTACTACAATAATCTCTTTTACACCTAAATACTGCTATGGTCACCATCTGAAAGCTTTATAAATGATCCTTCAGGTTTGCAGTATAAGACAATTACCTATGTGCAAATCAAACCCTGTCAAAACTCCAAAATGTACAGCAGGTTACTATTTTCTTTTAAAACCCACATTTGCAACATATGCATATAAATTGAGCATCCACCAACTGAAATTGCAAATGTAGATATGCATTTTTCCCCTACTACAAAACTATAGACCATTTCAGCTTAAGCGTGCAGTTCCATCTTTTGCATATGAAATTTGTGCACCAATTTTAAATGTGTTATCCTACCTATTAATAAGGTATATAAAGCATGTTCCTAGTCTGTGTAAATCAAAGTATATATTTGAAATATATAATAGCTATGATTAAGCTAGTGCATATCTCCATGCCAAATTCACATATAGTAACATTTGTGCCAGTAATCTACTCAAAGGTAAATACAACCAAGTTATGAATATATTTCTACATAAAGAGCTTTGAAGCTCTGAAGTATAATGAAAAGAGCCAAGCAGAAGCTGCAGTGCAACTAATGAAATAAGCAACCAGACTCTCAAGAGAAGAACAGGAGACAGATATAGTTAGAGACTAAAGCCCAAAGAGAAATGTGAATGATATACAGAGTTTGCAAGGGAAAAGAGGTGATAAAACAGAGAAGAGAGTACCTGAGATTCATGAGAAGAGTAAAATCTATGCAACTGGGGACTAATTATGAAGGGGAATTAATGTCTGTCACCAGTGCAGATCAAGAAGCTGGAATAGCAAAGTAACCACCAGAGTAAGGATCTAAAATGTGGTTCTGAAGTTGATGGAAGGTAGGAGAAAATTCTATAATTATCCTTTCTCTATAATGATCCTTAATTATCCTAATTAATCTTGATTGCCTTCCATGATGAAATGACTGGCTCTGCAGACAAAGGGAAAGCAGTGTGTGTCATTTACCTTGACTTTAGCAAGGCTTTGGACACAGTCTCCCATAGCATTCTTGTAGGCATGCTGAATGGGTACAGATGGGATGGGCAAACTTCAAGGAGAAGGAAAAACTGGCTGGATCACTACACTCAAAGGATTGTGGTCAACAGTTCAGAGTCTAACAGGCATCCAGTTACAAGTGGCTCTCCTCAGAGCTCAGTAACAAGGACTGATACTACTAAACACATTTGGGATAGGATCATCTAGTTCATGAACAACACCAAACAGAGAGGAGAAGTTGATACCCTGAAGGGAGAGCAGGGGACTTTCACAGATGGAAAAACAGCTGACCCATGAAGGTGGAGGAAAGCAAAGGCAAAGGCAGAATCCAGGTAAAGGCAGGTAACAGCAAGGCTGGAGGTGACTGCTTAGAAATCAGCTCTACAGATAAGGGCATGGTGGACAGCAAGTTGAATATGAGGCAGCAGTGCACCCTTATGGCAGTGAAGGATAATAGCATACTGGACAGAAAAAGTGTAGCCAGGAGGTATGCGAGTGGTTATTTCCTTTTGTTTTGCCCTTGTGAAGCTCCATCCAAAACAACGTCTAGCTTTGGATGCTCCCAGTAGCAACTGATGACTAGGATGATTAGGAGGCCGCAGCACATGACATACAGAGACCAGAAGAAATTTATTTGTTCAGCCTGAAGAAAAGGAGGCTAAGGGGGGATCAGATTTCTGCCTTCAACTACCTAAAAGTGAGCTGTAGAGAAGATAGAGCTGGCCTTTTCTCAGACCTGACAAGCAAAAGCATGAGAGACAATTGTCACAAGGTGTAGCAAAGGAAATTTGCCTGGACCAAGGGAAAACTATGTTCATGGTGAGAGGGATTAAGCACTGGAACAAGTTCCCAGAGACATTTTGGGGTCTCTGTCCTTGGAGATTTTCATACTTAGTTCAACATGGTCCTGATCAAACTTTGAAACTGAGCTTGCTTTGAGCAGGATTAAATGAGCTCCAGAGATCCCTTCTGAACAAAATAATTCAATGCTACTAAGTTTAGGGTGGATATTAAAAGAAGTGGGCTCTGAAGTGACTTTTAGGGGAATATTTACTTTCTAGCAAAGGACAGGAATAAGCAAAAAGAATAAGGACAATTACAGCTTGTGTTAGAAAGAAGATCTGGGGACTTGATGATAATGATGACTTGCCTGTTAATTCACACTCTTCTGAGGGAAAAGAGCATTTTCCTAGGGATTTGTATATTTGTGATTAGTTATGAACTGGGATAGTCACTCTAACACCTAGATAATCAGTGGCTTTAAAAATTATACCCAAAGAGCATCAGTCTTTCTGAAAATTAATTAGCCCAGTAAATCATTTTCAGCAGTTTATTCAGACAAGTTAGAGTCCACAGAAATTCTTCAGATCTGAATCTGCATTCTGAAGGTCTGAATCTGAAGAGAAACTTGGAGAGACTTGGTGGCACATAAGGTAATATGTATGCCCAAAATAAGGACTCTCTTCAGTGAAAGTAATAATGTTGGAGAAAGATTTTGTGTAATAAATCCTTGTGCGTGCAAGTCCACCTAAGGATCCTGACAGCTTGTTTGATCAAAGAAAGAAAGAAACCTTTTGGAGATGATCTAACATACAGATTTTCTTTTATGTATATACTCCTTTCTCTAAACATAGTACCTGAGCTCATAATATTTGGATTTTATAAATATTTACTTTATTCTATCTTAACATTTCTTGAATATAGGAGTAACTCTAGGGAACTGGCAAGCCAGATATTTCACACATCTGATTATTATTAAAACCAGATTACTGCCTATTCCACCAAGGTAATGCTAAAGATACTTGAGAGGTAGGGAAGATCTTTCAGAAACATTCACAGACCAGCTTAGGAAGTGGCAAAGCAATGTGCAACCTTGCATGGGGCTTTTGGGCATGTGACATGATATGAGCAGGGCCCTGAAGGGCCCGAGCCCTGAAGGTCTGTCAGGGACATTGCAACAGAAAAGGTGTCTCTGTCCCTTCTCATTGGACTGACTTCTGCTAAATCCTTGGAGTACTGATTGTAAAATCAGTGTAGACAGGTTTTATGAGAAAATTAAGTGGAAATTAAAGAACATTGTTGGGAGAGAATTTTAATAGCTCCACACCTGTTTTCAGTACACAGAGAAAAGAAAGTCAGGTAAATAAGACTGCAATAATGGATAAAAAGGCACAGAAGGCAAGAAGATGAAGAACAAAAGAAAAAATCCCACTCCCCCAAAATGAAAAAACAAAAAAACCCCAAAAAACCACAATATGAAAATAACTGAGAGTAGAAGTCAATACAGCTAATGAAAGTTACTGCACTTAATACACATAAGAAATTGGATGAGGTCTGAGAGAAACCATTTAAATGTTCCTAGATTAACGCAAAAAGCCTGGATGACAAAGCAGAGAAAATGGAGCTACTAGTACAGGACATTAAAATGCTGTAACAGCCATAAAAGAAAAAATCATAGAATAATAGAATCATAGAATCATTTAGGTTGGAAAAGACCTTTAAGATCATCGAGTCCAACCGTTAATCTAGCATTGCCAAGTCCACCACTAAACCATGTCCCTAAGCACCACATCTACACAGTTTTTAAATGCCTCCAGGGACAGTGACTCAACCACTTCCCTGGGCAGCCTGTTCCAATGCTTGACAACCCTTTCAGTGAAGAAATTTTTCCTAATATCCAATCTAAACCTCCCCTGGCACAACTTGAGGCCATTTCCTCTTGTCCTGTTGCTTGTTACTTGGCAGAAGAGACTGACACCCACCTCGCTACAACCTCCTTTCAGGTAGCTGTAGAGAGCGATAAGGTCTCCCCTCAGCCTCAATTTCTCCAGGCTAAACAACCCCAGTTCCCTCAGCTGCTCCTCATCAGACTTGTGCTCTAGACCCTTCACCAGCTTCGTTGCCCTTCTCTGGACACGCTCCAGCACCTCCATGTCTTTCTTGTAGTGAGGGGCCCAAAACTGAACACAGTATTCGAGGTGCGGCCTCACCAGTGCCGAGTACAGGGGGACAATCACTTCCCTAGTCCTGCTGGCCACACTATTCCTGATACAAGCCAGGATGACATTGGCCTTCTTGGCCATTTGGGCACACTGCTGGCTCATATTCAGGTGGCTGTAAACCAGCACCCCTAGGTCCTTCTCTGCTGGGCAGATTTCCAGCCACTCTTCCCCAAGCCTGTAGCGTTGCATGGGGTTGTTGTGACCCAAGTGCAGGACCTGGCACTTGGCCTTGTTGAACCTCATACAATTGACCTCGGCCCATCGATTCAGCCTGTCCAGGTCCCTCTGTAGAGCCTTCTTACCCTCAAGCAGATCAACACTCCCGCACAACTTGGTGTCATCTGCAAACTTACTGAGGGTGCACTCGATCCCTTCATCCAGATCATTGATAAAAATATTAAACAGGACTGGACACAACACTGAGCCCTGGGGAACACCACTTGTGACTGGCCACCAACTGGAGTAAACTCCATTCACCACCACTCTTTGGGTCCGGACAGCCAGTCAGTTTTTTACCCAGCAAAGAGTACACCTGTCCAAGCCACGAGCAGCCAGTTTCTCCAGGAGAATGCTGTGGGAAACCGTGTCAAAGTCTTTACTAAAATCTAGGTAGACAACATCCACAGCCTTTCCCTCATCCACTAAGCGGGTCACCTTGTCATAGAAGGAGATCAGGTTAGTCAAGCAGGACCTGCCTTTCATAAACCCATGCTGGCTGGGCCTGATCACCTGGTTTTCCTGTACGTGATGGCACTCAGGATGATCTGCTCCATAACCTCCCTGGCACCAAGGTCAGGCTGACAGGCTTGTAGTTCCCCAGATCCTCCTTCCGGCCCTTCTTGTAGATGGGTGTCACATTTGCTAATCTCCAGTCAACTGGGACCTCCCCAGTTAGCCAGGACTGCTGATACAGGATTGAAAGTGGCTTGGTGAGCACTCCCACCAGCTCCCTCAGTACCCTTGGGTGGATCCCATCCGGCCCCATAGACTTGTGTGTGTCTAAGTGGTGTAACAGGTCACTAACCATTTCCCCCTGGATTATGGGGGCTTCATTCTGCTCCCTGTCCCTGTCTTCCAGCTCAGGGGGCTGGGTACCTGGAGAACAACTGGTCTTACTATTGAAGACTGAGGCAAAGAAGGCACTAAGTACCTCAGCCTTTTCCTCATCCTTTGTCACTGTGTTTCCCCTCATGTCCAATAATGGAGGGAGATTCTCCTTCGCCTTCCTTTTGTTGTTAATGTATTTATGGAAACATTTTTTATTGTCTTTTACAGCAGTAGCCAGATTAAGTTCTAGTTGGGCTTTGGCCCTTCTACTTTTCTCCTACTTTTCTCTGCATAACCTCACAACATCCTTGTAATCCTCCTGAGTTGCCTGCCCCTTCTTCCAAAGGTCGTCAACTCTCCTTTTTTTCCTGAGTTCCAGCCAAAGCTTTCTGTTCAGCCAGGCCAATCTTCTTCCCCGCAGGCTCATCTTTCAGCACATGGGTACGGCCTGCTCCTGCGCTTTTAAGATTTCCTTCTTGAAGAATGTCCAGCCTTCCTGGACTCCTTTGCCCTTCAGGACTGCCTGCCAAGGAACTCTGTCAACCAGGTCCCTAACCAGGCCAAAGTCTGCCCTCTGGAAGTCCAAGGTAGCAGTTCTGCTGACTCCCCTCCTTACTTCTCCAAGAATCAAAAACTCTATCATTTTGTGATCACTATGTTCAAGATTACCTCCAACCATCACCTCACTCACAAGTCCTTCTCTGTTTGCAAACAACAGGTCCAGCAGGGTGCCTTCCCTAGTTGGCTCACTCACCAGCTGTGTCAGGGAGTTATCTGCCACACACTCCTGGAACCTCCTAGACTGTTTTCTCTCTGCTGTATTGTATTTCCAGCAGAGACCTAGTAAGTTGAAGTCCCATGAGAACAAGGGCTAGCGAACATTAGACTACTCCCAGCTGCTTATAGAATATTTTGTCTGCCTCTCCATCCTGATTGGATGGTCTATAACTGACTCCTACCATGATATCTGCCTTGTTGGCCTTCCCCCTGATTCTTACCCATAAACACTCAACCCTATCATCATCATCATTAAGCTCTGGGAAATCAAAACACTCCCTAACATACAGAGCTACCCCACTGCCTCTCCTTCCTTGTCTATCCCTTCTGAAGAGTTTATAGCCATCCGTTGCAGCACTCTAGTTGTGCGAGTCATCCCACCATGTTTCTGTAATGGCAACTATATCATAGTTTTCCTGGTATACAATGGCTTCCTGCTCCTTCTGTTTGTTGCCCATGCTGCATGCATTGGTGTAGATGCACTTCAGTTGGGCTATTGATCCTATCACCTTTTTTGGGGGGAGAAGCCCTAATTCCCATGTGACCATTCTCAGGTACTTCTGTGATTTCTAACACATCAATAACCCTTGCGTCCTTGCTGCCGCATGTATCTCCATCCCCTACGTCCACCAAGACAGCAGATCGAAGAACCTCGCTAGCACACCATCCCTCAAACATTGGCATGCTGCCCCGAGGCTTATCTCCAGTGAGACTCATTTTATCCCTTTCGCCTTTCAAATTTAGTTTAAAGCTCTTTCAGTGAGTCCTGCTAACTCCTGTGCAAAGATCCTTTTCCCCCTTTGAGACAGGTGTACCCCATCTGTTGCCAGCAGGCCTGGTGCTGGTCCATGATCAAAAACCCCAAAATTCTGCCAGTGACACTAGGCTCAGAGCCAGGTATTGATCTGCTGGCTCTTCCTGTTTCTTCTCTTATCATTCCCTGCAACTCGAAGGATACAGGAGAACACTATTGGTGTTCCTGATCCCTTAACAAGTCATCCCAAGGCCCTGAAGTCTCTCTTGATTGCCCTCAGACTTCTTGTTGCAACTTCATTGCTGCCTACCTGAAAAATCAATAATGGATAATGATCTGAGGGCCATACCAGGGTAGGAAGCTTTCCCTTCACATCTTTAACCCAGGCCCCAGGGAGGCAACAGACTTTCCTAAGAAGTCAGCCAGTCTGCATATTGGGCCTTCTGTTTCCTTCAGAACGGAGTCTCCTATGACAACAATGCATCTCTTTTTCTTTATGGAAGCAGTTTTCACGCAGAGCATAGGTCGACTTAACCTCGGTGACACCTCCAAGCTAGATGAACCATCGTCCTTGTCATTGTTCGGTTCCACTTGCAGAACCTCATACCTATTAAGCAAGGGCACCTGGGAAGGTTGGGTAGTCACAGAGGAGATGCACCTGCTGCACCAGGCAGGAACTTGTCATCATTGCCCCCTGTCCCTTCAGTCACTGTGCGAACTGCCGCACAAACTGCCATGCCACGCCCTTGCTGACACGCCCTGTTCGCAGCGCTCCTGGTTGCTAACGCTCCCCAAGGGTTTCTTTTATACGTGGGGGGGTGGGGCTTGGCCGCCATTGCTCCTGGCCCTGCCCAGGTCTTGACAGCCATGGTCACATGAGCTGCGGGCTCATGGTGGCTCTCTTGGCTCCCCCTGAATTCCCTGGGTTCGGGAAACCCCACCGTGCATCACGCTGGAGCGCTCCGCTGTAGATCATGCTGGCACCAGAGCTGCTCATCTCGGCAACTGAGTGCTAGTTTCGGTTATGGAGCAATAGCAACCCTGATGGGAAGTAGGTAGTGGTTTTCTTCAGAAAACCATAAATAAACATAAAGGCAGAGTAGTTGCACTGTACATTAGCAGTGTGACAGAGTAAAGAAAAAAAAGAAAGTCATAGCACAGATAAAGTGGAACTGGTTTATATAAAAAATTATTTTAAGGAAAGATTGGTATCAGGGCAGGTTTTTCTAAAACCCCTGAATCAGATTTGCATTCAGATGGAGACTTCATTTTATTATTATAGAGAATAAAAGACACCTGGAATTAAGTCAAGAAACAAAAAGGCCCAGATGTTTCTGCATATTGTACTTGACAAGTTTCTTCAGCAGAAAGCTTTGGAGTAAAAAATGCTAGGTCATCTTTGGGTTGGCAGTGAAGAGCTAATCATACAAAATATTATTGAAAGAAGTGATCATAGCTGCCTTAAATGATGTTAAAAATATACACAAAAAATACACGTGTAACTGAAGTTTCTAATTTCAAAAGCTTGAACAGGAAGAATTTCAGGGAGATAGTAGATGAAGTCTGGTTGTCTGGAAAGCTCAAGGAAGTTTCCTCTATGTCCATATCCTCTGAAACCAGTAGTATAAAACCATCTTTAACTTGTATCCCAAGCACCATGAAAACCTTGTGTGGAAAGTTCCTGTTCTAATGGAATAAATTGGTGTCTCAGAAAGGTTATTAGAAGTCAATGGAGAGCTAACAAGCAAAGGGAAAGACTGACGGTTCACCGAAGAAAGATGTAAAGACCACACCATCCTTCAGAGCTCTCAGGACCTTCATTTCTGTAACTGAGTAAAGAAGTCAATCAAGGAAGGTGAAATGGTCATTGCTCTCTGTTCTGCCTTGATATCCTCAGTCCTGAGAAGGCTGCCTGGTATCCAGAAGAAGCTTCCACTAAAGAAAGATGAGAGCATTTGGTCCTGGTTAGTGAAGTCTGATGAGACAAGTGAGACCGCTTGGAACATTTCTCCGGGTGGGACTGTGGCGGTGCAGGGCAGGGGGAGGGATGTGTTTTGCCTACTACCCAGGTGCAAGCCATCCCTGTGAGTATGTCACATGGTTGTGACTGACTTCCCAGCCCTCCAAGAAGGCAAAAAGAAGTCTTTGTTCTGTACATAGGAAAGGTGCAGTTAGGACTGATGCCATTTAGGTTTTCATACCTAGAGCGTTTGCCGTGCAGACAGGATAATGCTTAGAGTATCAAAAGACATCCTGAAAATCAAAGGCATTTTGGTCACAAATGCCCTTGGTTCAGGCATCTAACTGTTGGTGTCTAAGTTAATTTTATTACTCCTTTGACTAAATAAACTAGGGCTGCTTAAATGGCACTAGATGGAATTCTTTCTGTAGGGAATGTGCTAATGTTGCTTCTCATCAAATCAGTGCCTTTTCCCCTATAATTTAGAATTAATAGCTTAATATATACAGCAGGATTAAAAATGCTTGAACTTTCCAAATGCATTTCCAGTTCTGCCAGTTCAGCTGTGTTACAGTAGAAGATTAACTACTAGGAGCTCAGGAATCTGACTGCGTCAATTTTGTATATTCATCTGCATTGGTATTTATTTGTTTGTTTTCTATAACTTCTCTACCTCAGGTTATGCCTCAGAAAACTTTCATTCACATCATGAAAAAAATGGCAAGAAACTAAAGCGGTAAAACTGTCCTTTTTTATCCCTTCATCAATTTGGTTTATACTTTAAGAACCTGCAGCCAATACTTTTGCAAAGGGTATCAGTAGGAACTTCTCCCTCCCATGTTTTTTATGCCTCTTCGCAGCACGTTCTTTTTTTTCTTTCTCCCCTTTGGTGATCATTTTATGTATGAGTGGACAAAAGTGGTAAGTCAGGTGCTGAGCAAGTAAACTGCCCTCAGCATCACGGTCCTTATGCAACGCTTGTCAGACTTGAGTGTCTTTCATTGTTCAGGCTCTCTGTCTTTTGGTCCAATCTGAAACGGGTCAGTTTCTCTGGTGCACCTTAAGAACATGAACCAAAAGCAAAAGTCACCTAAACTTTTGATTTATGGCATTTGCAACTGTTCTGCAAGAGTTTGTATGAAAGTGACCTACAACAATCTCAAAACAGTCTGGGAAAGCAAGATGTAAGGGCCATTGCATTTTCAAATAGAGAAGTGAGAGTTGTCTTTTGTGACAATTGTCTTGTTTCACCATCCGCACAACACTAATTGAAAAGGTACATGCTGACATACAACTTGCAAACATTTCTCTTAATAATTATGTATTTACAACATTAAGTAGTTTTGCATACTGTGAAATAACAAGCAAGAATACACGTTTTTATAACACCTACTTTAAAACCACGCTATTTGTGACAAAAACAACCCTGACAGCTCTTTGCACCATTGAAATCAACAACTGGGTTACATAACCTTATTCTCTGTGATATGCAAATTCCTTGGCTTGGGGAACAAGCATAGCAAAAGAAGTTGTGCTGGTATTAGCCTGGTCTGAATAGAAGGCTGGATAATAGCACAGAGATCAGCTCTGTTCTCTATATTCAAGTTTGGGGATCAGAGAAAATGGATGCAAGTCATTAATCACATCATTGTGGGGTTCTTTCATTGTTTCACGAGGAAACATCAAGCTGCATAGCTGGCAGACTTGCCCGTTCTGTCAGTTAGAAAATGATAAAAGTGTTTCTTAAAATAATCTTAGTCTAATACTGTGACTTTCACACACAATATAGAATTGCCAGGTCTCTACCATATTTCAAAGAATATGATTAGCGATGAATGCACTCTTTTTCTTTTGCTTTCATTTTGCAGAGACACTTGAAAATGGTAAATCTACTCAATGCTAGTAGTACTTCAATTTTTTTTTTCTTTGTGAGCTGTTAGAGTGTTTAATCATCTAGTTAAAGGCAGCAATCATTTGCCTAAACCAGGAAATAACAAGTAATGAGATATGCAAAACAGACACATACGCACACAAAAAAAAAGTTCATTCTCATAAGACTTGCTTTCTGAATTGGCAAAAAATAATGAATCTTTATGTCTGCAGTGATAAAGCAGGACTCCTCACTCTCAGTATCTCCATCTTCAGTTAGATTGCTTGCAGATCCACTGAAATTAGATGTCAGTGTAAATTATGGTGTAGGCCAAGTTGCTAGCCAAGGCTATGAAGGGTAGACACATAAAAACAAGGTGCTATTGAAGGTAATTGCTTCTGATCTTAAAGTTCTTAAGTGACAAAATTGGTGCTGATGTGGCATTTGCATCAGAGGCTCCTTTTTAATTGCCACTGACTAGATAGAGGGCTTGCTTTTTTTCCTAGAGGTTTTTTTTTTTTCTGCCTAATTCTTAAAATCCACCTTGTAAAACAGTGCAGACTGTGGAACACAATTCAGCTTAGCAGGAAAAGGATATTTGCTTTTTTCACAGGATTGAAGGAAAAAGGGGGTGTGTGTGTGCACGCATACGTGTCGCATGCACACATCTATATGCACGTGTGTGTGTGCACATGTGTTTTATACAAAGAGGGGAAAAGAGCACTTTTAAATTCATAAGCAAAACAGTTGTGTATACAGTGTTAAATCTGAAAAAATGATGGCTAGATTTATTGCAGTGCCTACCTCTCAGACAAGCCATTGTCTACTGTAGTGCTCAGCTGGATTTAGTTCCTCAGGCTCCCCATGTCATCTGTAAATAAAAACTCTAACAACACATTGAAGCCATCAAGTCAAAGAAGGCACCACCTGAGCTAGCCAGGAGGAAATGAAGGGAAAAGAGCAAAATAAGCTTCATATATTTAATGCTTTTAAGCACATTAAGCCAGAGAGATGGAGACACTAGGCTTTTCAGTTTTCCAGCTAAACCTTTCTCAGAAGGGTTCTTCTAATGGAGTGATGCTTTCAAAATGCAGAAGGCACATACCTACCCCTTGCTAAGCATCCTTCAGCCAGTTCTCAAAAGACTTGCATGGTGTCCTGGTTGTTTGCTACAGACGTGCACAAGCCCTTGCTAGTATAATTGGTTCATTTAACACTGAAGTAAGATTACATCTTGGGAAGAAGAGAGTAGGGTAGAGAAACAGCTGTGGATGTCAGGTGAAGAAGCAGAGACCAGCCATCACATCTCACCACCTTGTGCACCCCTGCAAACCTCACCACAGAGTTTCTGCTGATCCCTCATCACATCCTTTCAAAGGAGGTAGTACTGAGGTGGGATTCATCACCGTTTATTTTACCCATCTAAAGGGCATCTGGACTAAGCTGCCTAAGAGCTCTTTGAATTCAGTGGAGGGAGACAAGCACTTCTCAATGACCACTGATT
The DNA here is from genome assembly GCF_034638445.1 of Ciconia boyciana. Classification (NCBI taxonomy): domain Eukaryota; kingdom Metazoa; phylum Chordata; class Aves; order Ciconiiformes; family Ciconiidae; genus Ciconia; species Ciconia boyciana. Next base: position 49,476,043 of record NC_132936.1, read on the forward strand.
TCTGGAGGTGACAGCTACCTTGGACTGGAGGCAAAACTTGCTGGTAACAGTAGTTACTGGAATTGAGAAGGCCATTCTCTGTCATGTTTCCTCCAATGGAGAATGGATGCACAGTACTCTTTAGTTGCACAACCACATTCCTGTTCATTACCCAAAGGAAAAAGCTACCTACAAGCATTGTTTTATTATTACCTTTATACTAACATGTGCAAAGCAAGAGGACAAAACAGTGGAGTTCACTTTCAGTGAGATCATTCCCCAGAGGCAGGGCTGGCTAAATTTGTACTGCCTACACAGAATTTGGAGTGAGAGAAGCCATAGGAGTCTGCTCTGAATGTCCCTCTGGAGAAGTCCATCTCTAGACTAGTCAGGAGACTAACTGCCTAAATTCACCCAGTGCTCTCCTGAAAGTGGCTCAGCCCAGGTCTGGCCGTTAAGAGGTCAGGCTCTGGACCCATGAGCCTGGCTCACTGCGGCCACCACAGCCACATCTTCCTGGGAGCCACACCATCTCCTCAGCTCCGCAGGCACTTCAGCATTTTCTCTCTTCTCACATTCAAGCCAGCTCCCAGGAGCATCCCTGCTCCCCAAGAGGCAACCGCGGTCATAACTCCTGGACTTATGTTCCCCCCCCATAGCCAACAGATATTCAGTGCAGTTCAGCATTAGGCACCTGAGATAACTCTCTGACGGTACATGTTAGGCACCCTCAGCGCCTCTACCATCCCCATACAGCTACATGTTACATGAAGACTCTGGTGGCATCACTCACAGGGAGGCTCACGGCAAAACGCACGTGTGCTGGTGAGGAAGAGGCAGTACTGTCTGGGCAAAAAAAGAAAACTACAGCAAAGTTTAGGGAACTTTCTGAACCATCATGAACATGAGTAACTTGCAAGGCATCAAGAAACTACTCCAGTGAGCGCAGTTACTCCTGCCCCAGTCAGGACTTTATAATATTATACTGATTCTGTACATATATCCTGGAGAAATATTGTTAAATGACACCTATTTTGGGCATATTAACCAACTTGGTTTACCACACTTTTTTTCCACAACTTCTTTTTCCCTTCAAAGAAGCAAATAATAATACTTCCAAAACATCATGTTTAGTAGCTTAAACTGAGGAACTGCCAACACCTACACAGTTTCTCTTAAGGCTTTGCTGAGACAAAAAAATGCAGCTATCTTTATTTCTGCTTTCACATCTTCTGTGGTCATCCATTCTCATTGATATGCTCACATAATAATTGACTAGCAGAAAATTTACAGAACTCTAGCAACCATGTGTATTATAGAAAATCCATATAAACTCCATTCTGGGAAGGGATGTTATGATCATGTAATTCAAGAACAGAAAGAGAAAATTGAGACCTCTGCATTTTGGGCAAAGAAACTAATTCAACCCCCTTTTACTATGCATCCAAATTACCATGTTCACTATTTAAAAACACACAGGGAAAAAAATAAGAGAATTCACTCACAAACTGTGCATGCATGCATTGTTTTCTCAGATCTGCAGTAGATGTATGCTAAAGGTATTAACAACAAAAGTGATTCCATTTTCCTTTAGATGTTTTTAAGACTGAAGTTGTGAAATTTCCCTTAATGTACTTGGTACAGATATCGGGTATAGTTGGAGCCAAACTCACCTATCCTTATGGCTTATCCTTAGAGATCCTATATCATTTCCATCTTTCAGCTTTCCTTCCCCTGTCTCCCCCCCTAGCAGTTTATTCAAGAGGTGTAACAAGCACATTTGCATTTTAAAAACTGAAAACTAAGTGATATAGAAGGCACAGTGAAAAACTATTTCTACAGATTATACAAAGCCCTTGATGATAGCTAATCAGTTAGTGTTCAGACACTGCTACTTAGCACACCCAGTGTATTGGTTTTCTTGATAGCTTCCCCTCCACCCCTCCCCTGCGACTGTTTGTTCTCTTTTACTGTTGTGCCTTGTCATATGTCAAGATCGTAAGCTCTTTACAGCAGAGATGGGTTTATTATGCACATGGATGGTGCCTAGAATAATAGGGTCTTGAACCCTATTTGGGATCCTTAGATGTTACTGCAATAAAGAACAATTATTATTATAATAAAATGAATTGGGTTGAGAATGGTTGGTATAGTATAAATGCATGGAGGCAGTTAGAAAGAAAGACCCTTTTCCACTGTCAGAAGCAGAAGGTTTGTTCAGCCATTTTTTTAAATCGGTGCCTTGCTTTTTTCCCCTTCAGGATACATAGATATAAGCTACTTATTTGTTTGTATTCCAAAAACAAAGCTGGTGCTAGTTAAAGGTGGAAGGACCACATCTGGATGTGGCTAGCAGATAAGCCAGGAAAGTACGTGGTTTCCCATAGTAATTTTATTTTTATGTCTTCTGAGTTGTTCTATTATGTCTCTGAATGACAAAGAAAAATTCACCGTAGTCTCACATTTTCTCTCTTTCCATTTCACGTTTAAATAATGTATTTCCTTTAAGTGCCTTAGCTGTAATAGAAGCATGTCCTGATAAAACTATTAGGAAAGAAAATACAAAAAAGCTGCAAAGTAACCTTCAAAGCCACCATAAAAATCACAACAAAGGAATTAGAATTTAAAACATCAAAGTATCCAAAGTACTTTAATCGCTGAAATGGAGGGTACGGGGGAAGGAAGGAGGGGTTGCATTCCCTATGTTGTTATATTTTTGCGACTTAAAGATCCATGTACTTCAGCAATAACTTAAGAATAAAGCAGCTGTGTTATAAAATACACAAACAAATGTAAATAGGACATGTCATTTTTATTTCTTTCTGTCTTTTATCCATTCTTTCCCTTAGCATGACATTCAGTGTTCATCTGAAGTCAGAAGAGCTTGTGCAAGCCTCCATTCTTTCTTGGCTATTGTGATTTGCCTCTGTTTCCCTGTTTAAAGTAGAGCATGCAATTTGCTACCTAAGGTGATTCAAGTGGAGTGTGGAAGACTGAACACTCAGTGACCTTAGCTCAGTGCCCTCTCACTGCAACGAATAATGCAGTTCCTTCCAATTGTCACAAGAAGGCAATCACACTAAAACCTTAATCTTGCTCAAAAATTCTCCCTGGATAAAAGCATATAATTTGTACACTCCAGTGTATCTAGCTGTCAGACATGGATTTATTAGCTTCACCTAGGACCACTTTCCTATTCTGCTGTTTCTGTATCTTGCTGTAGAGATTAGAATTATTTTCATCATCTGCTTCTATTTTCAGCTTCAAAACTCCTGTTTGACATTTATCTAAAAAGCAGGATTCTAGCAAGAAAATGTAGCTGGAGCCAGATCCCAGTTTCCTTTGGGAACTCCACCTCCAAAACATGATTTTTTTCCCCTGCCTACAGCATTTCAATTATATTAAACTCTCTAAAGCACTGCTGTAATGGCTGTAAAAGTATTTTCCTGGTGAAAAGGGATAAATAAACATGAATAGAAAACAACTTCCATGTTTTTCAAGCTGTGGGAAGCCTTAAAAATCTCAGCCTCTAGCAAAATTTAATTCTTACTGGAATGCAAGTTTCACGACAGTATGTAACGTTCACCAGTGAGAAGTTCCTCTACCCTATATTTTGGACTTCTTTAGTTTTGTGAATACAAAGTATTTTGTGAATACAAAGTATTCACAAACCACAGGCCTGGCTTAAAATCTCTTTGTCTCAGTTTGGACTTACTTTATTTCTTTTTGATTGGCCACAATTTGGAATTCATCTTCACAATCACTGTAGTTAGAAGCTTGTTAAGTGACAGCTACAGTCCTTGTTTCCAGAATGTGGTACTACAAGCAAAGCGTAAAATATCAAGAGCCATGCAATAAAATCTACAGTTTTAGATAAAAATAGCCTAGAGAAAATTCAGGGGGTCATCTAGCTTGTCCTATGCCATGGCGAGATTGGCTTCAGTGATGTCCTATCTCATATATTTTTGTCTCATCAGTTCTTAAAGATTTCCAGCTCTGCAGATCCATATCCTCCCCAGAAAATCTATTGCAGTGCTTCACCGTTTCTACCATTAGAAAGGTTTTTCTAAAATCCAGCCTGAATTTTCCTTGATACAAGCTCATTGCTCTTCTCTCATCCACCAAGATTATTCTTCCCCCCTTCACAGCAGCCTTGAACTTACCTCACCGTGGCAGAGCCACTTTTCTTTTATGGACTACCCATGAATCACTGCACGCAAGATTAGGCCTCATAGATTGAGGCTACTTTTGTGATGCCAAACTGTAGCATTTTCTGATGGTTACCTTGCCTTCCAATGACCCACTAAATCCTAGATTTCCACAGTAATGCATCTTTGCTAGGAAGGCTTTGTACTAACATTAAACCAGCAGCAGAATAAAACCAGTTCCCTTCCCTCTCGCCTCATAAGTTACTGGTGGGGGTGGAGGGGGGATTTCTGCAGAAGGAATCCAAGGAAACAAATCTACCAGTAACATCCCATTTGTAGGCTAAAGAGCACTGGTGGCTTTCAAGGCCTGTTAAATTCAGAGGCAAATAATGCCACCAATTATGTTATGAAAAATGTGCTCCCTGATCAATCCACAATGAATTTTAAAATAAAGCATTTAACAACGATGGTAAGAATGGAAAATTGCCTCCCTGCACCCGATGGGGCTCTGTGCCTCCTCACTGCCTCCCCCAAAAAGTGAGAGGAACCCCACAAAGTATGCCACTACCCAGTATCCAGTAGGGCTGTGGGAGAGCAGAAGAGGAGTGTGATCATGCATGCCAGACCAGGGCAGAGGAGCTAGAAAAGTTAATTTTCATCCCCAACAAACCTTTGATTTCCTGGAGCAGACCACAGAGACTTGCAACTTGCTTTGACTAGAATTCAGAATATATTATCTGGGGAAAGGGACAGAGATCATAAGCACCATTCTGTTCTCAGTAGTGTTTGTTTGGGATGAGAATTTGCCATTCAGGCAAAGTTCAGTGACAAGACCCTTATCTCACAGGTCAGGACACAGAGACAGGCTGTTGCGGCAACAAGAACCTTCTTATTTTAAAAATCAGTAAGGCTCATTGCCAGCCCAAATCTCCCTCTGCCCGAGCTGTACTATGGATATGCCATGCTTACAACTGCATTTGTGCTTAGCTGTAAGGTTGCCAGGAATTTTTTTCCAGAGCCAACTCAACACTCTTCAGCAGAATAAGCATAGCTGAATTTTACTCCTAGACTACAGACAAAGGAAGTAATTTTGTTCTTTTCACAGTACGTGGAGGGAGGAGGGCAGCAAAATTTGATTTTGCAATGGAGATGGAGGTAGCACTGTGGGGGAGAAGACAGGTGGAGAGGTGGCTGAGCAACAGCCCTAGGACTAGGGGATGAGGACCATGAAGGACCAAGAAGGACTCTGAGAGGTGACAGGTTTTGGGTACCATGGATGTGGGAAGACATCTTTGTTTTCCCCATTGCTAGCCTTGTATCTCACTAGCCAGGCTTACTTCAGGCTCTGCAATGCTCTTTCCCAGTTTACAAGTCTCTTAGGAGCCTCATCAGCCCAGGATCTGGGATCTCCACTCCCTTCTCCAGGAACCAGGGTTCACCTTGCACCCCAGAGCAGCCATCCTCCTTTGGTTCCTTCTACACAGTGTCTCCACTTCCCAGGCTACCTCCCACACCAGCTACTCTGAAGAAAATTATATAAGCCAACCTAGAAACGTGATATTCTGCAAGTGCCATAATGAGGTCTACGTGCCATGTTATTTCCTCTTCAGCATTTAGTTTAGAGGTTATGAAGGACTCAGGTGGACCAGGCCTTGCGCTGACCCGCTCTGCTGGCATATACACATCCCACAACACTGCTAGGACTGGCACTTTTTCATGGGTGCACCAGTAGGTCACCTACTGTGGCTTTGCCACTACTCAGTGAATGCAACATGCACGCTCACTTCCATGGGGTGAAGACACAGCTGCCCTCATGTATTTGGCACACTTCAATCTGAAAAATAATCAACCAAAAAACCCCACAAGTACACACACAATTAAAAATTATGCTTTGGGACCACACAGGGCACCACATGCAACCAGGGGAGACCTAGGACTGACTGCTGGGTAAGGTGGACACAATTAGTCTATGGCACCTGGCTTAAAGACTGTGTTCTTTTTGGTTGTATGGATGTGGTTTTGGACACTGAGCCAGGGGGAATAGTCAGCTGTGTGAGCAGAAAGGAGTGTGACAAGTTTAAACAATGTAAGCCTGAACTTCAGTCTGGTCTTTGCCTCCCAGAATGCAGGTGCACAGCATGAGGCTTCTCATTAATTCCAATCGTGTTCAATCAGACCACAGCAGTCTTCAGTTACATAATGTAACTTTTAACTGCTTTAAGACTTGTTTTATAGTGCTGGCAGTACTCAGCAGTATTAGTTGCCACAATTTCCTAGGTTTTAATGTCTTGTTCTTCTTTTTTTTTTGTTTAGCATTAGGTTGTTTAATTTTCTTTAACTGTCTATTGTTTGCAATACGGGAGAGAGCTTTTAAACTGGTGAAGAAATGTTCAACTTTTCTAGAACTCCTCTCAAATGAGTGGAGGTTGGTAAGCCTGAGGATTGTCAAGTCAGGAAAAGCTCTTACTACATTACCTTAAATGGCAGCAGAGAAGCTGTCCTATGCTGGCAAAATGTCTTTGAAGTTGACATAAGGTTATAAGCCATACTCTTCAGATAAGAAGAAAAAGCAGATTCTGGACCCATTGGTTCACCTGTGAAAAGGTGTCAGTCTGAGCAGTCTTACAGAGCACCTATATGCCACTGGCCTTGGGTCAGCACAGGGCCTCGTCCACCTAAATCCATCTTAACCTCTATTTTACCTGCTTAAGAGGAACTAACATGGCACGCAGTCCTCATTTTGGCACTTGCAGAAAACCACATTTCTAGATTGGCTTATATTAGTTTTGTCTCACAGCCTCACTAATTTGAACCTTTTAATGGAAATCTGATTGCTCTCTTACCTCTGTTTTTTGTTTGTTTTGTTTGGTTTCAAGCTCATTAATTTACGGCAATTTTTTAAGTCTTGAATGCAAACTTTGTATTGCACACCAAGTGGTTAATGATATCCGCTTAAGCAGTTATCACCCATCAATACCATTTAGCAAAGTCTTCCTTTTCCTCACAGAAAACCCATGTTTGTAACAATCCATTGGTGCTCCTTCAGCAGCAAGAAAATTGGTACAAACACGCAGTACTCTCTGCAGTTCTATGTTGGTTAGGCAAAAATGAGTAAAGAAGACGGTAAGTGCATAGTACAACTAAGAAGTTCAGGAATAATAGGACCATTAATCTACTTTCCTTTGTTATTTACATTTTACATTAATATCTCTACATAAATCTCTCAGGACAAGATATTATAAATTGTTTTTTGAAGGCAGTTTTATCTCATGGCTAACGGCATCAGAGCTTAATATTCCTTACTTACCAGTGATAAGGATTATAAACAATACTGGCACTGCCTGTACCCTTCCACACTTCTCTATATACACAGAAACAGTAATGTATAAGTACTTTCCTCTCCTCTCAGAACTGAGGAAAAGATTACTCACTGAAAAAGGTACAAAAAACAAGAGCTGTGTGAAGGATTTGAATTCAAATTAAAGATTTAGCTTAAACTAAATCACCAGTTAGACTGCCACAGTTCTTCACAGTGATGTGTTACACTGGAAAGAAAAATGACTGACTGATACAAAAAATATGAAGAATTTGGGAGTGGAAATTAGGCTAAATCCCAGTTATAATTTTGTTTCTGATAGACAATACACTATTCTGAATGTACTTATTAATGTTTTTAAAAGCATTTTATTCTGAAGTTAAAGGAACTTAAAAAGCTTAGATTTAATGTGTTATTCTGTTCTCCCTGTCAATGGAAAATGGATTGCTAGGTCTAGCTGTATCAGGTTGATAAAAGAGCACAAGCACACATCTTGTAAGAGGCATCTAAACTTGCATATGCCATAGCTGGATAAATAAGAATATGGTACATAGATCTGGCTATTCTTTTAGTTCAATAAATATTCTTTTTAAATTAAGTTGAATATAGTTACATTATCATTTGAATATCCAATGGTATTGAATGACAGTACTCATATTTCTTTCAGGAAAAGCAGTGAACTCCTGAGAAGAGGTAGACACCCCTTGAAGTTGAAATAAGGAGCTGCACCAAAAAGAATCATGGGCCTAAAATCATTGTTAGTGGTTTGGTATTTTGCATTATGACTATGTAATATTTTTCCTGTTGTGCATGTGTTCTACCAGAAATTAACTTCTCCAGAGACATCTGAAAAAATATTTTTGAACTGTGATTGCTTCATATCCTGTAGTCTTTGGTACCTTTGAAATTCTAACATTTTCATTTTGTATCTATGTAAAAAACTACCAAGGGATAGAGCAGGGCAAAGAAACGTCTGCCACTTCACTGATCTCTAGGGAACCTCAGTAGAAACAATGGCTTCTGTGGTACACAGCATTCACCGTGTTGTGTTTGTTACTTTGTTTTCCTCTCATTTCTATAAATTCTAAGTAGAGAATACAGCAGGTGCCACTCAGGGGTCCTTATACCACCACAGGACTCAGAATAACATTCCTAACATTTGGAGATATTAAAGGTGCTAAAATAATAAAAACACACACAAATATATATCAGCAGCTTAGTTCTCTGAAATGTAAAGATAACCCTTATCTGGGCTTCCCTGCCCATCCATTGGCAGCTTAGTTTTTCAGCCAAGCAAACAAATAAGCCCAAAACAATTTTTGGAAGCTCATCACATGAAAGATCAGAGCACATATGAATCCACACCACGGGAAGAATAAAATCCTTCCCACCCACACACCCCACTACGCAAAGCATGGAGAGCAGCTGGGGGAGGCTTCCGAGAACATGGCAGAGAGATGCTGCTGTGAGATGACCTTCTGATGAGCTGCTGTTTAGGAAGGTGTTGGATGTAGGACTACCACGTTTGTGAAATGAGACTACATCACAGTCATTGCCAGGCCATGTAGGAACTAGTTAGCACTGAAATCTGGTAGGGCCAAACAGCCAAATTATCGGAAGGGTTTTGAAGCCTTCACAGGTCTACGCAGGTATCTGCACCTGGGCTAGCTATTTTAAAGCTAATTTGGGTAGGTTTAAATGTTTTATTATTGGCTATAGTATAGATAATCTCTTCAGATGTGTTTTGGAGACGATACTGAATTTCTAGGCCTTGAAAGACGACACACATGGATATTGAGTATCTATGCATTAAACAGCCAAGATAGATCAATATTAAAATCTTATTCCTTCCTTCATCTCTCCTGCCCTCCTCCACACAGGTTTTTCTGAAAGTTTTCTCAGGAGGGTCTTAAACAAATCTGGCACCTCTACTGCTGACTTACTCATAGCAAAACCCCTTACCATCCCTTTCCTTGGCGTGGGACAATTTTGGCTGGTATCTATCTATCTCACCTGCTGCAGACCAGAAAGAGCTCTGTCCCTTGGCAATGCCAAAATCCTTACTCCAGGCGCTGCCCATCTCAGTACAAATCTCTATGCTGCATTTAGGGCTTTAATTAAGTCTGCTTTTTCATGCACCAGCTTGGTAGGCTCTTCCAAAGCCCTTTCCAGACCTTTTCTATATGGCCACTTTCCAAGCATGCCTAAGAAACATGCACAGACTTTATTTTCTTGAGGACTTCAGCTCCTGTTTCTTTCAGGAACATTCTATAAATAGAGATGCCTCCAATTATGTAAATACTGGTTAAATGAGTAAATGCCAGCAGATGGTGCTGAAGAATATGCAGCAATGCTCTTGTACACACTAAATGGCTTCTATCCTGCCGTTTTATGCACAGCCTTCAGTCTCAAGAACCATACCCTGATGCTATTTTGACTTTGGGCCGATCCAGAAACAGATATATGCAGCATATGCTGTCTGAAAGGGCTCCTCCAGTCTCCAAATAGCCCATGTTCAGGCATAACAAAGGAATTCAGACTTTCTATTGGAGTAACCTTACTGGTAATTTTCTTAAAAATTATTAATCTGAAAACTCTTTGAGGCTGAATACTATTATCCTCTTTGTGCAGAGAGGGACACTGAGGTTCACAGAGTTTGAATTAACCCAACATCAGCAGTTCCTATCTCTATGTCAGGGAGTCACTTCTGGCTTCCTACAGTTTCTCTATTGCATTAAATATAATACCAAGCAATTGTGAAGGGCATAATCTGGCAAAGAGCAGGAGATTTCCAATTTTTCCTCATGACGCCCTTCACACGCATAAACACCTAAGTATCTGGCTACATAGACTGTTATCTTTGGAAACTAACAAAAGTCAGCCACTGAGAAAATGTACTAACATCCATCAAAGGCAGAGCTGTTCAAGATCTGTGAAGCTCACCATGAGCTGCAGTACACAATGTAGAAAAACTCACCCGGTAGAACTTATGAACCATATAATCTGGCATGTGAAAGCTGCAAGTGCCAGATTTCGAACAAAATGGCATTTCACAGGGCAAGTCTGAGTTTGAACACTTCTTAAAAAGGAAAAAAAAAAAAGTCACAGAAACTAATAGTATCAGTCAGGCTAAAAATCTGGGAAGGGCAAACATGTCATGCAGTAAATTATCTGACTTCTTTTGTCTATGCAGTGGCATTTAAAGGCAACACAGTCTCCAGGTCTAGAAAATCTTAGACACAAAAAAACAGTGAAACAGTAACACAGTGAAACAACAAACCCATGATGATTGGCTGGCATCAGTAATTTATCACATTTCGTTACTGGATACTACCTTTGCGCTATGCCTTAGGCATCAGTTAATGTCATATTTCCAAGCCACAGAGTTCCTTGTGCAGTCAGAAGCCGGAAATTACAGAAAAAAAGGACCAACATTGAGTGACTCCATGGCAGTCTAAAAGAGCTTGTCTATAAGTATCCAGGAAGAGAGCAGAAAAGCCAAACCTCCTGCATATTAACATCCAGAATTTATAAGAAATTATTCCTTTGGACATCAGTGATAAGGCACAGCTGCTCTACAACAATCTTGAGAAACCAAACAGATGGACATGTCCCTGTGGATGCCTGGCCCCCTGTAGAGTACTGCAGGCTCATTTAACCCCTGCCAGTACCAATCTTACAGGAGCTCTCATGTCTTTAGTTCAATCCTTTTTCCAATCCTGACCACAATAGTAAAGTTGCATGAAGATCTTGAACAGCATTTGTTTCTGATTAGATTTCCAATCGGGAAGCTGATGGGGTCAGCGAGAGACAAGGAGTTGCTGATGCTCCTAAATTCTGTCATCTACTGTAATGCAAATTCCCAGAGAAATTACTCTGGTGTTGTGGTTTATATAGCTACTTTTTACACTCTAAGCCAGAATGGTGAACCAGATCAAGCCATAAAAACAAGACTTTTGACTTGCATATGACAAATGGTATAAATGACAGCCATGCTCTTAAGTGCAAGCTAAAATAGTTATAAAGTTATTCTCTTTTGCATTAGCTATTAACAGCCACAGAGAACATCCCAGCAAATTCTCATAGTACCTGAAATCTGCAAAAATGCATCTTCACAAGTCTTTCCATACAACCGCCTGGGGAACCAAATGAGATGTTGCACAGGATGTGTTTGCCTTTTTGACTCCCTTTTGTACCATGGTCTCCTGAACTCACAGAATGTCATAAAGTGCTTCATACCATGTAATTTCATCAGCATTGATAAAACCAGTGTTCCATTTACAAAAAGGAAGTCTCAGTGGCCCTAACAGAAGACTTTTCCATTTCAGCTATTCCTTGCACCACGGAAAGGAAGCCATCTGGGCCACCACCACCAAACAAATCATTCCGTCTCCTGGATAAGCAAGTTCAAAGGAAAATCCACAGGATCAGCAGAACGTACAGTCCCAATAGTGCAGTTTCTCAATACAGAGAAGAACTTTAGATTCAAAAAATGCAAATTTTCTATGCATTTGTAGAAATAAAATTATCCTTTATTCCACATCAAAAATAGCTATTAATCCTTTTAATGGCATAATTTACATATTTCACTAGTATTTTGTATGTATACAGTTATAGTCATTTAAGAACTGCTGCTAGTATGTCAGCAACAATATATTGTTCTGCTGCCACATAACTATGATATAACACAGACAATAGCTACCTTTTTTAGTTGTGCCATGAGCTGATGTCTAGCAAGAGTGGATGCCATCTCCTAAACACTTTTGTATTTTGCACACACAGAGCTCAGATACTTTGTATCTAGACAAGGAAGTTAACATTTCACAGTGCCTCACAGACTCATGAAAAACAAACCTAAATTGCCTTCTGTTCTTTATGCACTAAAGCTGGACTCCAAGCGTATAAGAGGTACTGCACAAGCAAATGATCCTCAAGTTCTCCCTGCCCCCAAGGATGAGCTCGCCTTAGCTGCTTGTGTGCTGACTAACCACAATGAACATATGGTGAGCAGAAGATGGCTGTAAATGAAACCATTATGTGCTTTGTAGCCACTTAGCACTCTCTGGACCACATTCTCTTGACTGTCTACATGGTTCCCACCACCATCTACAGAGCCTGAGAAAAGTCCATCTTTGCATCCACCACATGCTACAGATGCTAAGCACAGGCAACAAAGAGAATAGCAAGCAAAAGGAGAGTAGTAAAGAAGCTTTTTGTATATCTCCTATTGTCTCTGGGTGACAGGCCAGCCAAATTTCATTAAATGGATAAACCCTTATGAAAGAGCAAGAAATACTCTTGGTGGTGGATAGTCACAACATCAGTAATTGAGCAATTTCTTCAAAATTTACTGATTTAAAAACCCAATAAATTCTCCTTACAAGTGTAGAACTAAAACTCTTACTTTAAATAAAATCTCCCTCCTATTAAAGATGAAATGAAACAGAAGCAAAGATAAAAGATTAGTGGGAAAGTTGAGAGTGAAGCAGAAAACCTGAAGGACAGCAAAAGCATGTACACATCCATCCAGCACTGAAGAGGTCAGGAAGAGCATACGACTCCATTAACATCGAAGTCATTAGAGTATGAGATAACAGTTTGTTACATTATTGTAAAGAACAGCAGACAATAAGTTATTGTATTCCCATGTACTTCATTCCATACTTTTCTGATAAATTCAAATTAAATATACTCTAAATGCATTGCTGAGCAGAAATTAGTCTATTTAACATTTACAATTATAGACACTCAAATCTAATTTGATTTGTGAATTCCTTGTGTTTTTTACTTTGAAAAACTATGTGTTAGAATGTCTCTGCCAACTGAGATACTCCCTTTGAGAAGGCAATTTGAGGTATGTGACTCACTTTCTGTCCTCTGATGGCTGCGCCATGTCTTTTTAATTTTTTACTATCATACTAGGCTGCTGCAAAAATATTGCAAAAGTGGTGTTCTAGTTTATAAAATTGAGAAAGCATTACAATAGCCTAGTGAATATTCTCACATGGAGTTGAAGAGATGCAAAGTAGAGCTCCTGATAATGCTCTTTAGCATTCTGAACTCCTAACTTCATCCTCTAGCACAAATGTACATTTTTCTCTTACATTAATGAATTTTTATAGCAGCAATATGGTAACTCCAGGTGGTGCAGTTATCATGAGATAATCACTCCCCTAGAGAATGCCTCTTAACACCCCAGAGGTGATGATAACCAGGCCCTCTCTCATGCCTTATTGCTTATATATATGCTGATGGCAGCAACTAGAAAGAATTGTTAAACACGAAGAGCATGCAGAATTAATCTGCACTGTCCATTTGTTAATTATAAAGGCAATGAACACTGCCAGTGAGCACCATCTACACTTTTACATTGTCATCATAATTAAAAAGTTTTAGTATGTGGTTTTGTGTTGCAACAACATCGATCAAAGTCCATTTCCTGACATGTGCAGCAGAAGCAATATGTTCCGCATAGGTTATTTCTGGAATTGTATTACTTACTGTAATAGAGCCCTGTCATCCTACCTCTATTGCACCACATATACCTGCCATGGTTGCAGTGGCTTATTCCATTTCCTGGCTCAGACCTTCTCAAGCATGGACCAAACGGAATTGTTGCAAAAAAAAGTTGAATTTATCTAATATTCTGCTGAAGGATTTTTTTTTTTTTTTTTTTTTCATTTTTATGCACTGCAAGACTGATTTTTGACTCTGCCCTGTCCTCTGGCTATCCATTAATATGCTGCTAGGAACAGGAAAACAATTCTTACAGAAGCGGGCCAGAGAAGGGCCACCAACAAGGATGCAGCACTAGTGGGAACTCTGTGTAAATTAATACTCCAAGTGCAAAGCTAAAGAGCAGAAAGGGTGGATGATGGCTTGGGCCACTCATGCTTGTAGTGCAAAGCATGTGGCACCAGGTAAGGCCACTGTGAAACAGCCTACAGAGTTTGCAGTTGTGGCTCACTTGAGCCCCAGCCACAGGGACCTTCCAGTCAGCACTAAGATATGAGCAGCCCCATCTCTTCTTCACTCTTACCTGCGATACACTTTCTCAAGAAAGAGAGCTTGCTTCTCAAGCTCAGAAGCTTTTCCACTAAAGTAGAGGAAATTACAGAAACTCAGGCCTCCAAAGTTTTAACTATTTATAAAACAAATATCAGGCATGCAGGGGAAAAAAATAATTTAAAAAAAAATTCCTCCCTTACAAAACTACAATAGTAAAGAATGTTTGTGGAGGGAGGGAAAGGAGTGGGAAGTTTAATACCCATTTTACATCAATGTCCCACTTGTTTACTGTTCATAAAAATGTAGATGAGATGTCTGCTCTTCATGTTTTAGTGTCTAGCAAATGATGCTTTTCAGCACCTTGTTGTCTGCAGAAGAAAAACAAGAGAAAAGTTGAAAAACAGCAGTGCCTTGACAATAACACTTTTCTTGCTTTTGATTTTCTACTCAGGTTCTGTAGGTGTCATAAAGTAGGAAACAGATAATGGGTCATCTTTGAGGTTAGCAAAAGGAAAAGACAGTCTAAGCAGGGAACTTGACAGAAAGATGGTAGTATCCCTAAATGACACTTAGTATGTGTTGCAGAAGGAGCACTGATTTTTGGTGTTCATGTGAGAAAATCCCCCATAACATTTGCAGAGTTTGATTTCCTTCCCAGAATTTAACTAACTGTACAAAATTAACACACTGCCCTGGTGCATTGCAGAAATCACTCACAGTTACAGCCAAGTGCACTATGTTCTATTACAAAAGCATTTAAATGAGGCCAGTTTCAAAATATATAGCAGAATCTCCTTCTGGCCTGATTTGTGCCACGGGATACCTGTCAGAAATTAATATCCTCTCTTCGTACGTCTCCGCTTCTGTAGGTATAGCTTTGCATGTGCTGTCTTTCAGTTGTACAGTTGTGCTTTTGAATAGCAGGGACTAGAATATATACTTAGAATACAGAAACATATGGCATTCGTATATGCACCGATCTACTGGTTGCCAATGAACAAAGATGCCGTTATGCTCATTAAAGGATATTACAAATGTGCAATGGGGGATGAAGACTTCATTATAGAGAGGAGGAATGGAGGGGATGTACTCATTTGGGCTATTGACAGCCAGGCCAGGCAGTTCAGAAACACATGGGAACTGGATACAACCTCACCTGGAAAATCTGCTCCTGAGAAAACACTGCTGTTATTAAAAACCAGAAATGGTATTTTCAAAAATGTAGTTAAAATACATGACTACATACTCCCAGTGAATGAGAAATACACTGACTTTAAACACCTGTGGACATGAAATAGGATAAGAATACCGGGGGTTTATCTGGTTTTTCAGGCAGGTGGGATAATGAACATGACCAAAACCAAAAGGCAAGCCAATGTCAGGATTACTGAAATCTCAGGCTAGGTCAGCTAACTAGTGTCACGGCTTTTTCCCAGGACCTGAGCGCAGCTAACACAGTCAGTGCTATATGGAGAAAAGACTCTCTCCACCTTCAAAACAGGGTAGCGATTTCTGATTTGTAAAGCCTGTTTTCAAAGCTGTGCCCCAGAAACACTGCCAGATGGCCTGGGCCAACTAGGTTGTATAAAAGACTTAATTCAGCATAAAAGGCTGAATTCTCATGCCTGTCCCCATGTCTCAGCACCAGCTAATTTCCTGGTATGCAGTGAGCTATGGTGTCCTGTTAGAGCTTTTTGCTCCCTGCTAGACCTTATCACCTCCTGAGATCTCACATCTTCAGTCCCTAAAATGGGAACAAAGATTTTTGCATATATGGGATAAAGGATGTCTAAGCATTGTCTGTTTTCTAGTTTTGCTTATGGTAAGCGTCTTTATTACATGCTCAAGTGACATGTAGCACACTGTCTCCCAAGCAGGTCACATTCTGTGTATAGGGTTCTTCAGTTTGTAACAGAAATAAGTATACCCCCGAGTGCTCTGTAGACTACCTAGTTCAGGATAGGGAGCAAGGGGCAGAGACAGAAGCTTCTCTTCTTTTTTTCATCCTTCCAACTCAAAAGACAGTGAAATAACAGTCCCTGCATTCAGGAGATCTCAAAGATCAGTCTTAGCATCTTCCTTTCCACGCAAATGTCCCTGCAAGAGACTAAATCATCATAGCCTCATCCCCTCCACAGAAAACCACATTTATAGGCTATTTAAATAAGTGGGAGCTTTTCTACTTTCTGCAATTATTTTTAAGTACACTCTGATTTATTTTGCCAAGAGGTACATATATATAACACCAAGAGCAGTGAATAGCACACCTACTGTTCACTGAGAAATTTGAGGGGTTTTGCACTTACGCCTAATCCTTCTTATAAAGGGAGAGGGGAAGGATTAAACAGATTGTTCACTAATTAAACTACGTCTTATTTTGAGGGCTCCAACTCACTGTATTGCTATACGTCTTTACATTGAAAATGTGACATTTTTATCCAAGACTTTTTAGAAGTTTTGACCAAATTTGGGTGTTCATTGAAACATCATCTGTCTAGTAATTACACCAAAAAGGGCACTTGAGGTTCATGTATGGTTTTTACTGAGAAGGACCTCAGCTTAAAATTGCTTGAAACTTGCTTAAAATTGCTTTAACAATATTCTCAAACCCCTCCCCATTTCTGCTTAAGATCTTAATTTTTTTCCCTAGCCAATCCTTTTTGTGTTACTATAGTTCATTAGCCTGATTTTCAAGTGGTTAAAGATTAAAGGTTTGAACAAGAAGTTCTGCTGTCTGCCCATGTCAATAAACATCCTTTCCTTTCATCTAACCTATAAAGTCAACACTGTTTGCACTGCCAAAATACTGAATCTCAGTTTCAACTACCCAAACTTAAAACATTACTTCTTCTATGGGATAATTTTTAGGATTTTATAATGACATTTCAGTGTCTTTTTGGTTCACACAAAGGGAAAAAATGAAAATCTGAAGTTTGATAAATTTAATTTATAAACAGCAGAACTTGATCTGCTTTAAAATCTTCTTAGCTTTTAATTTTTTACTGCCATTTATCTCCTTGTTAGGTTCGTACTGCTCTCAGGGCAGACGGTCCACCTGGGGCATGAGATTTCTAAATACCACATCTTAGGACATGAGACATTTTAGGAGGCAAGTATAGTCATATGCATAATGTGTTTCTAATGGTAATAGCATGAAAGTTACATAATAGACTACAATCTACTGTCAGGAATGTCATGGGACTGCATCTGAAGCATCTACAAATCTTTATCTAAAGAGAAAGAGAGGAAGAAAGTGAAAGAAAAGGAAAGGGGAGATGGAAGCAGAAAGAGAGCAAGGAAGGAAGACAGAGAAAGAGAAAGAGAAAGAGAAAGAGAAAGAGAAAGAGAAAGAGAAAGAGAAAGAGAAAGAGAAAGAGAAAGAGGGAGAGAAAGAGAAAGAGGAAGAGAGGAAGAGTGGAAGGAAGGGAGCAAGGGAGGAAGGAAGGGAGGAAGGAAGGAAGGAAGGAAGGGAGGGAGGGGGGGAGGGAGGGGGGAAAAAAAAGAAAGAGGAAAAGACACAAAGAAGACACTGCAGTTTCTGGAAGACAGGAGAAAGGCAACCTGGAAACATTACCATATTTCAGTGGTAATGAAAAGTACTTGCAGGGAATGGATGGCTTAAAGGGCCAATAAAATACCACAGAGTTTATATCTGGACACTCAGTCATACTGGAGCAGTTACTGACTGTAATCCAGTCTGACAACTTTTCAGAGGCATGTATGAAATTTCCCTTTGTAGCTCAGGGTGTCTATCCTCATAGGAGCTAACATCCCCTTCGTCAGTGATATCTGTACAGGGAAGCAGTAAATTGGTATTGCACAGCTCTTGCCCCTCCTTGTTAGTTACAGGAGCTGCTGCTGGGGAGCAGAACTGTTAATTTTCCCTTCTAAGTACAAGCTATAATCAATTGGGGGTCGAGGGAGAGAGAAAGTGAAGCAAAGAAATTCATTATCTTCCCTACATGAGGCTTTCAGACCCTCAGCTGGGGCAGAGCTGTACAAACATTTGATTTTACTTTTAGGACAACAGAGGGGCATGAACGAATAGCTGCCTCTAGTGCAGATCTCCTGCTAAAGGCGAAAATGTCTATTATGTTGCTGGCTGTTCTGCTTTAGGAAGATCCTTCCCCACCTCCTGCTGCTCTTTCTCTCCATTTCTTCACTTTCTCTCCCTCTTCTTCATCCCAACAGAGGGTCTGACCCTTCAAAGTGTTTGGAAGACTGAATCAGTTCTTCATCTCGTTGCGCTCTGTTGATGCTAAAGAAACGAATCAATTATCACTCATGAAAGTGATAGGGAAACTGGTCAACTTTTACCAGTCCCGTCATGAACACGCACTGGTTGGTGTTCAGCACAGATACCAGTCCTCAGTCTCCTTTCTCCCATTGTCTTGTAAACTCCCCTTATTCCCCTCACAGTGCAAAGGATTTTGTTCAGGTGAACAAAGTGGTGTCTAATTACCTCTCCTTGGGATCTTATTACACTGGCAAATCCTCCAAAAGAGGGTAAAAAAGTCCACTGTTCACATTTTTTTGAACTGTTTTGCTCAAGGAAAAGCCTGCCTCTTGGCTGGTATTAGAAAGCACTTCAGAAGGGACTTCTCCAAGCTAGACGTCTTGGACAGGGTTCATTTGCACAAACGTAGCTGCCAAGAATCATTTTAGGCATTATAGGGGATACTGCCTGGCCTCCAGCCAGGGCAAAGTTGTAGATAGCAGTCTCATGGAGATGTCTCAGAGACCCTATAGTGTCTGAAGTTCACTCAGCACTTACGTCTATAGAATTGAATTAAGTGGGTTTTTTGCTGTAACATTAACATAACTGAAAGCAGGTCTGGAAAATGAATGCAGAAGATTGGCCCAGGAAAGGAAGTTCGTCAAAGTGACAAGAATAAGAGGCAGTGAGACAGATGGTGTTAGGTCAGACCTTGGAATCACTGCGGTGTTTCAGAGGAAGAGAAACAGCATATGTGTGCAAAGGGATAAGTGTCATGATCAGGCTGGCAAGCACACAGTAATTCATATACTGGTATGTGTACGTTGGAGGAACCTACTCATTACATACATGCAGGTGCACGCGTGCATAAATATGCTTGATTTCAATGCTAAATCTTGAGTCATCTTGGGCTATGTCTAAACAGAGAAACCCTGAAGTGCTGGTTCTCTTGTAGAAATGTGGCTTAATTTTCTGTGTCTTTCCTCCAGCTCACATATTCAGGTTTTCCTTCCCTGAAAAAGACCTAATATGTGTTATACGTCTTGTCCTTATATGGCTTTGGGAGGTAAACCTAGAGCAGATGGAATTGTCACACCAGCTTGCAGTCTGGTATGTACTCCAATTCTGTATTTGGTACAACCAGCACAGCTTATGTTCATTCAGTTACCACACTGGAAAACTTATCGTGAGGGTCAGCGCACCACCACTTTTACAAGGATTCAGCCCAAAAATGCTCCACTGTTTTGTAGCTGCCTAGAACACTGTCATGGTTATCTTCCTCAGTTCATAGTGAAAGAAATGGTCCCCACCCTATAAAGTCACACTCTGTAAATTAAAAGGACACTCATGATGGAAGTAAGTGAACTACTGATAGTTTAAGTAACTCTAGAATTATATGCTAGAAAAATATGGCTTCTAAACTTTTTAGATTAGATATGTGGTAGCTTTTTACTCTGATTTCATTGCAATTTTTTTCAAAATCCCAGAACACAAATGTTGTTTATGCATGCCAACAGGACATGATTTTACAGAGCCACTACATTTTATGTCTCAATTATAAAACAAATACATAGAAAATAACATTTTTTTTTACATTCGCTATAGTTCTGAACCATAATGTGCCAAAGCCCTTTGGACTTGTGGGAGTATAGCATTTAAACAAGTTTCCTCTTGTTTTGAAAAGACAATATGTAAATCCTGTCTCTGTTGCAGCTACTAGTATTTTTGTTAATGGCTTCAAAAAGTTAGGGCTGGTTCTAGGATAGCGTAATTTATCCATGACAAAAATCGTTGTTCAATATATATCAGTTATCAATAAGTTATATGAGGAATGACTAACTAAAGACCTGAAGACTGGATGTAATCCACAAGGCACCTTTATAATTTTGGCTGGTTAGCCAAATAGTACGTCTTGTCCGGCTGGGTGACCAACTCCCAGAGTGCTGGTGCCATTTGGTGAGCAGCAAGTGAAAAATATAACCGTAGAGGTAAGCAACACAGATCCAGCTCAGATCCACCAGATTTTATCAATGCAGGTGCAGCGTTATCCAAATATGATTTGCTATGATTTGTGTTCAGAGTCATATTTATAGCCTTTAGCATTGGGCCTAAGGTCACAAGCCCTGAGTCAACTCTGTGACAAAGCACAAACTCGTGACTACTGAGGAAGGTAGTATTACTCTGTGTCAGTGTAGCACATCAGAGCCCGGTGGACTCAAGTAGATCCCCCATGCGCTCCTTCGTCTTCCAGGCTACATCATTCAGCACAGCCCCGGTTCTGCTGGACCATGCTGGCTCCTGCTCAGAGCTTGGGCACTCTCTGTTATGCTCTACAGTGCACAAGTTATTTGCTTGAACTCTGTATAGAATGAAATTATCTTGAGTTTGGTGTTCTTCCTAAAGCAATAACCCTCACAGAATACAGAACATAATTTAAAAGCATTTTCTGCATTACCTTCCCCACAATTACAGGAGCATGTGGCCATAGCATTTGACTGGCTCCAGTCCACAGGGCTTATGAGACCTGATTCTGTGCCTTGCTGTAGTGCTTAACAGTACTTAACCTGAATTCACTCTGGAAACATGCCACTTCATTTGCATTAATCAACTTTGCCAACCCAGACCTGTATCAACATTTTGTCTCTTCTTTCTTTTCCTATTGTGTCTCTCCACCTCTAGGTTTCCCACCTTTCCTTTCTCTGTCTCACTTCCCCTACCCCCATGCCACCCCCTTTACCTCCCCACTTTTCCTTTATATTATCCCTAATCTGTTTTAGAAGCAGGGACAGACAGGCACTCTTGCTCTGTCTGTGTTGTAGACACCTGAGCAGCTGTCACTATGCCAGAGACAATAAGCTACCAGGTCAGGCATTTGACTCTGTGCTTCCCAGGAAGCAGAGAGGTGGGAGGGCCATTTGCATTATTTGCAGTGGTATCCATCCCTTTCCCCTCTCCTTCCTTTTCCTCACTCTACCTTTAGTCTTGCAAAAAGCAGACTATGTGGCCACCTCATGGTACTGGTCTGGCCCCTGAACAAGTGACTAGTGAAAACCATAGCCCTGTAACAGTAATTAAGATGGCATTTAGGATGGTGCAAGTGTCAGCTCTGTTACAAAGCAACTTGCTGGTTGACCCTCTTCTTGCTAGGCATTTCTTCTGCCATTTCTAGTATCCTCATATTGCTCCTAACATTTCAGGTGGTAATCAATTTGCACAGCCCTGTAATTTAGCAAGTCTAATTCTATCCTTGCTCTCAGTACTTCTGCACTATCATAAATCCAACAACTACAGTTGGATTATTTTCATTAAAAGAGCACTGAAAGTAGCCTCAAGACTCCAGAGAGAACAGGTTACAGCATTTCACACACAACTTCCAAGGATTTTTCTAATGCATAGTATAAGGTTGTAATATCACACCATCGATTTTTCAATAAATTCCCCATTGATCTTTCTAGGGAGGTGCTCTTGAAAAAAAAAAGAAAAAGAAGGGATGTAACATGGCTTAAACTGGTTAGTTTGAGCTTGGAATACTTGTCAATAATGCAGTAGATCTTAAAGATAACATTATATGATCTCTACATTGCATTGCGTTGGATGATATCCACAAACAGACTAATTCCCACCAGCTGTGCATCTGTAGTTGAGATGGTCTGGCAGTTGGGTATGCAAGAAGTAAACAGTTTAAAAGAATTGCAGTTTCACAGCCTAGAATCATGCATGGTGTTGCTTCTCTTCACAAAGCTGATCTCAGTATCGCACGTTTTCAATTTTATGTCTCAGCACGAGGATTTCTAACTTCCAAGCCTTAATGGAACCCAGAAAACCTTGATATTAGCACCAATTTTCTGAAAGTATCTCTTGTAATTACATCGCTACACAGAACCTACCCAGAAGTGCAAAATAGGTCAGAAGTTTCACATTAATGTGCAGCATTTTCCACCTGTAGGTCAGCAGATCAAATAAGAAAAGGTCATTGCAATTTAAATTTGTGTTGTTACCACCTGTTCGGATGCCGGCACTTTGTTCAGCTACATGCTAGTGAGCATCAGTGGTGTCCTCTTTACTTAGTGGTGCTTTAAATCCACTGTGTATTTACTATTCAAATGTGTAAGCAGCGATGCAAAACATAAAACAGTAGCAGTTTAGAGCCCTAGCCTCTGCCACAAAATCATGTTTGCTAATTTCTTCATTAGAAAACAGTCACCAGCCAGATCCCCAACCAGTGTTTTATGTAAAACGAACGCATAATCCTTAGTGTGATGGAAGGTTATTTTTTCCAGAGGATTTTTTTTTTTTAATTCTTTGGAGATATTTCATGTGCCAGTCATGAAGATGAAACTGTGCTACCCACACCCCATTTTTCTTAGCTTTCTTTACCCCACCTCACCAATAAAAAAATCCCTTATGTAAACAGTTTCAGTACTGTTTTATGTTTTAGAAACGTATGCAATTTTGAAACTAATTATGACATTTGCTCTTTCAGGCTTGTCTTTTTTCCTTAAAAGCTGCTCTTACAAATCACTTGGCCATTAGCCAAAAAATTTTGCAGCATTATGATTCTGTAGGTGTTTCACAAGCCTTTAAGTACATTTTTGAGGTTTGCTATTAAGCTAATCTCTGAGTAAGAAGATGTGGAATATTAATGGAAGCATTTTGGAATTGTAAATAAACATGTTTGGAGCAATCTAGATGAAGAGCAGAATGATAAAAATGGTTATAAAAATCTAATTAACATTTTAACTGTAAAAAGCTTGCTGCTTTGATACCACAAGAGAATAGTCTCAGACGGTAGATAAAATTAAATATTCCCATGTGATTTTCCAGCAGATGAAACACTGCTATCAATATTTAATGGAATGTGTCAGAATTTACCATCATTTGAAAGAATGCAAATAGAGGTTACCATAGAAATCACCTTGACAGAATACTGCACAAAATGCAACACAAACTACCCCTGAAGCATCCTCGAAGGAGTTGATAAGATCTTTGTCTGCTACCCTTTCATGTGGTCTCTTGAAAGGAAGGAGAAAAGGCCTATGTGTGTGAATGTGTGTAAATATACATGATGATAAGCTATTAATTAGTAATGTTAAATAAGAGAAATAAGAAACCAAATATATTCCAAACACTTTCACATCACAGATACCTGGGCTCAGTTCAGTGCAGCAGACCAAATAATAGCAGTGAATGGGTTGCTAAAATGTCTCCATATAGTTATGAAACACCTAATTGTATAAGCCACATACCAAAATTCTCATATCCATATCGATATCAAACGTTTGCAAATTTTTTCTCTCAAGAAAGAATTCCCCATTACCAACTTTGAGCTAATCTTTACACTGCCTAAATACATGTATGTCCACAAAATACAGAAATTTGGATAGTTATCAGGATAAATTTGCTGGTTTTCATGGTTTTCCTCTACAAGAAGAATCTGTATCTTCTTAAATGTCTATCTCCACAAAAAGCTATTTATAATCAACAAAATTTGGCAGTTCAGGAAGCAGCTGTATGTCTAACTATCCTATCAATTTTACAATGCCTGTATCCAGAAGATACAATCCTTCCCAAACTACCACATTTTTCTTTTGAGACCTTTTCCTTGTAGCTCTTGCCAGGTAACTTGAACTGGAGCTACTGAGCATCTTTAGAATACGTACAGTTCCCCTCAGCTTCTCAGAAACAACAATATGTTGAAAGTAGTTAAGAAGTACTCCTTGACTACTGAAGAACATAAGTTGATCCAAACTTCTTTGTGGTCAAAAAAACCACATACATGTAATTTCTTGTCTTTCAAGAGTGAGTGACAGAGCTTGAAAGTAATTCGTGGTGATATAGTCCGCCTCTTCTGTAAATTATTCCAAAATAGTTTAGAAAACATGAGTATCAGATGTAACTGGAATCTTATCTGCTATCACACCGCAGAGCCTCATCTTGTTATATTCTTGTCATTCATATTTGAAGTAGGCAGTGTATGTTACTACTTAGTAAAGAGAGATATACAGATTTTGATTATGTACATTATTTGTATACTAAAAATGTCTGAAATATGATGTTTTCTGCTTGCCTTTTGGAGGTTATATGTGCATTCAGGTAATACAGTAAAGCACACTGCGTTACGGCATTTTTTTTTAAAGGAATTTTTTAAGATACAACAGTAACCCATATGTAAAATGACATAATTTCTCCTCTGTAAAAATGTCTGCACCAATATGTTGTCCACCTTTTCATGATACCTCAGCCAAAGGAGAAAGTGGTTCAAACCTTCATATTGATGCCTTGAAGGATGTCCCTACCACCACCACCAGTCAAGGTACACACTTGACTGAAGCAATGACCATTCCTCCTATTGGAATTGGACCATTGTGTAGCAAGGTCTGGAAACGTATGAAGCTGAGAATAAAGGCAAGAAAAACCTGCATCTAGGAGGTAGGAAAGATTGGAAAGAGCCCCACTGTTTGAACCTCTGGTGTTTCAAAGAGACTTCCCTAAGGGACAGACTATAGTCACTTCAGTTTCAACTGTGACAAGCATGATGCAAGTATCTAGGCAGAAGATTTTCCCATAAAAATTTTCTGAAAATATTCAGGATTTGTCCCTTCAAGACAGTGGATCTTAGTGGAGCCTAGTAGACTTTCTGCCTTCAGTGCTTCCTCCCCATATTCTGCTTCATTGCATGTGACACACTACAACAGGAGCCAAACAACTACTTCTTACTTTTCTCCTGCAGGACCATACATGGTGTGAACTGTACAACAATATGTGGCAAGAATGGCAGTAGATCCTGGATTGTCACACATCTGAGCTTAATTATCTTATTGCTACTTTTGTTCTTCATGGCTCTGCTCCATAGCCTTTTGAAGGCAAAAGGAATGTCTCCTCTGACTTGACCGACTTAAATTGTCAGGCCTTTCACTAACATTTTGCTATATAAATTCTTCTGAAATCCTTGTGACTGGTTAAGGAGCATCCTGTGACTACTACTGCAGACCACTGAGGTACTCAGTGATGCTGCTGACACAGTGTTATCTGAAAATACTGATGTTCTTTCAGTCTCAGAAATATGAGCCTTTTCTAAAATACCTGACCAACATTAGCGTTTTGTGTAGCTCAGTTAAACCAAATTACTTGGATCTTTATACAGTCATGAAACAAGAATCCCTTCTGAACTTCATAAAAGCTTCACATACTGCTCCTCTGGCCACGCTTGGTAGCCAACCTGGCTCAAAGAGCAGAAGTGATGTGTAAAACAAAACACCTTTCTTGCAGTGTCATTGCCCTAAGCAGGAAGCACTTGAAAATTCACAGGAAAGGTTATTCACAGGAGATCAGATCCATTTTGTACAATTAAGGGTAATTCAAAGACAATTCTGAACCTATTTTTTTTTATGTATCTTTGAACTCAGATTACAACAAGCAAATTTATCCTAGCACATAATGGACTGAATGCTTTGTTCTCCTAAGATGCCAAATGGATGAAAAGGCGTAGATGGAAACTTTTATGTCTGCTTTGGACTGGCATGTAGAACATATTGCCATACCAAGCTCTCTATAAATTGTGAAATAAAAACATTTTATTATATATTTTGCAATATTTTACCCGTTGTTTTCTTTGTCTTGTTTAGGTAGATACTTCCACTCAGTAGTATTACTATTTTCTTTTAGCTGGAAGGAAGGGCAAAAGGCTCCAGGCTAGTTCTGCAATCAATGCTAATGCTGCTCTTTAGACAGCTTGAAATAAGACCAGTCTGCTCCTCTGGAGCCAAAGATCCTGGAGTCATAACACTAACATCTCCCAGTACACATAGTTCTGTTTTCTTAGCTAAACTTTTAGACTTGTAGAAAAAAACTTCGGGGTTTTTGGATAAATGTTCTTATACTTTCAGATACAGTTACTTTCCAAGAAACACAATTCAGCTGTAGCATACTACAGCACAGGCTGTATGTGTAGAATACCAAGCAATTTATCTGGTGATTCAAGGAAGAAAATGTTTGCTTTGATTTTTGATCAAAATGAAAAACACCAGTAAGTCTAGATTTTGTCCCAGGTGTCTGTTGCAGCTGAAGCAAAGCTGCAAACTCATCTAAATAGGAACAATCTGAAAGACATCTGGGGAGGTGAGAATGCAATAATTCTCTCCTCCTGTTGTAAACCCCACCAGCATATGGAACAAATGCAGACTAAGGGCTAAATGCAAAGTATGTGGAAGTCAGAGTGCTCTTCAGCTGTCTTCTCAGGGATACATCTATGTTCCAGCATAGAGACTTACCATCTACAGACCAAAGAAGCCCCTTCCATGACAAATATATAGCAGACACATGGCAAATACAGCCACAGTAACTGTTCATTATGTAATAATTTTATATCAATATTACATCAAAACAAGGTTTATAGATGTGACTTAGGTTCCACAGGTGACCTGTGCACTTCTGGAGCAGAACCTAGACACCAGCCAGGGTTCTCAGGTGGGGATGGACACCTAGTTTTAAGTAACTGAGTTAACCAGCTGTGACAGGTGGTCAGACACCTAAACAAATGAGTAAACTCTTGTTCTAATCACTTAAGTTTAAGTGTCTCACGCTGTAGCTGGGACTGACCTTCATGTCTATGTAGCATTTTTTCAAATAGAAGCTTCCCTCCAACAGCAGGAAGCAGATGGCAGGTGCTGGAAATCCTGCCAGTTCCTTAAGCAACCAGAGCTCAGAGCAGGGCTGGTCCTTTCCTAATATTACTGTGTGGTGGAAGACTGCACTCCTGTAAGGTGGATAAGGTTTCTGTCCTACTTGCTCTATCTTTGTGCTTTCAAATTTGTACAGTAATTTTGGTTGGAAAGGACCACTAGTCCCAACAGCATTCCCACCACCATCTAGTCTCAACCACAGGGCCAACACCATTATTAGAGCACGTTCCTCAGGACAATATCCAGACAAAGCTCTGAACACCTCCAAGGATGCAGATCTCAAAATCCTTCTGCACAACCCGCTCCAGTGCTTGAGCATGCAAAGGGTGATTTTTTTTTTTCTTCCATATATCTACTTGGAATTCCCCTTGCTGCAGCTTGTGGCTTGCCTCTCACCCTTTTGCTGGAGGAAAGGATCCTGGCTCTGTGCTCTGATCCCCTTTAGGTACTTGAAGACAACAACCAGATCCTCCCTTAGCCTTCTCTTCTCCATGTTAAACAAATCCAGCTGTCTCAACCTCCCCTTAGACAACAGGAGATTTCATATTGTAAGAAACTTGTACTAAAACCTCCTCCCCTTCCTGAGTACCTACTTCCCCATGAGTGCTGCTGAACCTAAACAGGAATCGTACATAAACTATACATCAAAATGAGTGTGCAGTGACACATACAGGAAGTTAAAGAGCTGAATGTATGACTCTTTCCTCAAGTAACAACGATCGGGATTTTCTGAGAGTCTTCATATTTTATGTTGCAAAGACAAAACTGTTCACTTCCATTTACTCAGAACAGCACTTTATAAGAATCAGTAAAACTGAAGTCCCTTCAAACTTCATAAAGCTTTGTATTTTAATAGAAAAATTTTTATCACTGCAAAAGCATTATGAAATGCATGCTTAGCAAAACAGCACTGTTATTTGTATGAAGTCAAACCCAATAACAGAGCTTCCTATATCTGCTGCAAGATTTATTTTCAGGCTCATTTACCCTTGGACTGATAGAAAAGCTTCACAGAATTCTCCACCTAAAACAGCTTTGGAATATAAATGCAGACTCAAGGGAGTGAAGAAAGAAGAGCAAAACCAGGGCTGAACTGAACCTTCACTTGAGTAGGAGCAGACACCCAAATTAATCTCCTGTTGCTAAGCAAGAATATAAACTAAACTAATCAAGGAAGGATAAAAAGGTTGGGTTTGAAGTTGAACCTTAAATTCAGATTTAATCCAAACACTCTAAAGCCAAAGCAAAACTGATCGCTTGAAATTAAACATAGTGTTCTATGTGCATGAGTTATGAATTGCAGCTGGAAACAGTTGAAATTGCCTCCAAAACAGCAGGAGAGAGAAGGGGAAGAAGAGAAAAATCATATTTGGGTATAAGAAGTAGCAAACGACCATATGTTGGGTCACCTAGTAATAAATGCCCCATGTTTGCCCAATATCATGAAGCAGGGTATTATATTTTTCTAAAAGTCTGGTCCAGTGCTAGGTTTAAACTTCAAGCCCTTTCAAAGAGGATTACATTTCTGTAATTTTGGAGAAAGTTGCAGTGATTTTGGTCATGATCAGAACTGCATATCATTCTGCCTTGCAATCTGAACAGCTTCTGCTTTATCAGCCCCACAGAATGAACACAGAATACAGCTAAATAAAAGGAAGTCTGAAATCTAGTCTATGTGGCAGGCTGCATCCATGTCTAGTTAAGGATGTTTAGAGATAGAAAGCTACCCAGTTGCCATTACTTTTGCAATGAGATTGACTTCTGGATCACTGAATGGCACAATACCTTTGCTGGAAGAACAAGTGTTTGATATCATCCATGTAGACGCAGCTACTGGCTAGCTCAGTTGTTAAAAAGATGTATTAGTATCTGTTTACACAAAAACAAGCTTGTGTTTGACACAAATAATGGAAGTGGATGTATAAATAATTGCTCTGATCTCCCATTGACTATGTCTAGCATTAGCCTCCCACGTGCCTATTTTTCATAATCTTTACTAAAACTCTGCTCTGCTTGATAAGAACTGATATACTATTGCCATAGAAAAGGACATTGTTTACATACAAGGAGGCAGCTCCTTGACCCTGCTACAATGACTTTCCATGCCACTGTCAAACTAAGCAGCAGAGTGAGAAGTCCCAGTATATAGGAATGGCTTGGGCAGCAGGCAGCTTGGGCAGCATCATGGTCCCCCACTTTGACACAAGGAGCAGGGCCTGACCTCACCTCCAGGCTCTTGAGAGTACAGCTTGCTGCATCAACTCCTTTGTGCCCATAATCACAGCACACCTGAAGCTGCCCAGTCCTCAGATAAGTCTCCTTAATGCAAATAAATAATAGCACCTTTTGCTCCCCTGGAGTGCAGCAAAAGAGAGATCCCAGAGATTTTTCTCATATGTTCTCTCCTCTAGGGTCTCTTTCTCTTATGCATTTTCTGATTGGTGAGATTAGCTTGTTGCACTTTATAGGAAAGGTCCAGGGTTACCCTGCCTGCAATATTATTGCTAGAACAGTAGGGAATCTACCTTCTCAAAATTGCCATCATGAAAACTGAGTATGCTTGTTTCTGTTTTCCCAGGCACTCATCATGAATGGAAACAAAACTGCATTTTCTAATGCTAGAGGAAAATTATATTGAGTGTCATATGAGAATAAGATTGCCTTTATGACACTAAAACAGAAGGGGAGCATGAATCAGAAGAAAATTACTCCTTTTCTCAGCATGGCCCATGCTTGGTGCAAGTCCTTGTACCAGATAGGGAGTACGGAAGCTGGCTTTGCCAGACGATGTTTGAAACCTTGGCTTTGCCCCTACCTGGCGTAAGCCACTATCACCGGTACAAGGAGGAGGGGAACAAAAAATAATAGAAAAAATTAGAAAGTGGTCATATCTGCAGTCATAATTCAGTGCCTGGCTCATCCTGTGATACTACAGATATGTCACACTTCTTCCTAAGGGTTGTTGTCAAATAACTAGAAAGAGTGAAAGCTGGTTGCGCTTCAGAGGGATCGGGTTTGATATGCAAACAAGAAAGGACCCCAAAAGAATCCAAGCGATTAGATCAGAAACTCCAAAGCTTCACCCAGCATTCAAGCCTGGCTGAAAAGGACCTCTTTCCTGTACTTCTGTCTCTGCAGTACCATTGAATGCTTATAAAAAATCTTTTGTAGAGTCACAGTCTACATCTCTGTCGGATTACGCTTTAACAGCTATGCTCTTCAAAACAGTAATTTCATGTGGTTTCACTGTTCTTTGTGTACAAATATTTTGTAATGAGAACATTCACAAAACTTCCACATGCCATATTTTTCTAAAATAAGCTAGAGAGCACTGGTTAGCATCACTGTAAACAAATCTAAGATATAGAAACCATAATTCTGCCCCCATCTCCTCTCAGAATCTGTGGAAACACTCATCAAGCTGACTCACACATAAATAGTGCATGGAATAGACTGGTCAACAACACCCACTTCAGAATATTATTTCATTTTAGAAGTTTGTGTGCTACACATTTGCTTAAGTATTAACTGCATGATGATTTACAACTTTTGGCAGATAAAAGAGTAAACAGCTCCAGCTTGTGGAGCCAGTGTCCTTCTGCCAAAGTCCCAGTACTGTTGATATATGTGGTTTAATGAAGTTCAGGCAGAAATTCTGAAAACCTTTTCTTTTTTATTTTGAAGCTTGAGGTCTAATTAATGAAAATATTTAAATAAACAAATGCATAGAGTAGGTGAATAGAAAACCTCCATTTCATTAGGCTAAGCTTTTTTTATAGTGGAATCAGATAAAAAGCTAATGGACAAAAACTATTGTAAAAATCCCATTCTCAGGGATTTAGCAAGATGGAATAGGTTTTCAGGATTCAATTCTTACAATATAAATTATTAGATGAATGCATTAACAAAATGTATGAGTTGATTTAAACACTGAGTAATGAATGGAGAGGTCTGCTTTTCTGTTCAAGCCAGTCTAGGAAGCTTTTAAACCCATTTCTCCTCCAGCTACAGTCCAAATAAAAGCATTTTTCTTTATAAATGTGTGCACTGGAAAGAGAGAAGGGGTTTTTTTTTCTCCTCATCTGCTTAGGAAGGAATATGAAAGCTGTTTGGTTGAAAAGTGCAGCTTTCCACTCCAAATATGAAGCATTTGCCTTAAGAAAGTTTTGAACTTTTCAAATTAACTAGCATGATGTAGGATGCCCACAAATGTTGATATACCTGAAACACCATGATAACAAACTCATCGAAGGCCCCATCCTGCCTTAGCTGTTCCCAATTATGAACTTTGACCCCTTTGGAGAGAAGTGTTTGCTAGTTTTCCATTCCTGGGTGGAATTGTTCCAGAAATCCTTTTAACATTAGCACAGCTGAACAGCAATCTGTGCATGGCAGCTGGCAATGGTGAGATTAATACATTTTCTATAATTATTTATCATGAAAAAAAATAGCCTTTTAATGAAAAATATATTCAGTCATGTAGTAACTGGAAACCCAAACCATCTCCTGCCTTTTGTAGAAACCTTCTAACAATATTCATTTTTCAGGATTCTATTTTGTACTCAGTTATGGAAGGAGAGGAAGAAGAAAAAAAAGTCCAGTGAGTTCTGAGGACATTCATTTCATATCTATCTATCTAGTTTGCCATCAAATTTCTACGTACATTATGATGAGTCCTTGAAGGAAAATTCTTTAATCCCACATGGAAAATGATGGGCATAGAAATTTTACACCTGGCAAGAGAGCTGGGAAGTAGATATTGTACTAAATAAAAAGGAAGCATTGCAGGGAAAAGAGTCAGCATTGGTGACAGCTTCTTGATTTTACGACAATTAATTGCTGTTTGTATGTAAAGTTTTACACACTCCTAGTCTGTTCCTACCCCAGCATAAAAACTAACCTAGAAGAAGATCATCAGTTAATTTGACATGTATTAAAAACAACTCAAACAAATGGAACATTGTTTTCCCTCAACATTTAAGAAATTAATTTCTCACTTCTGCAGAGAATAGATAAGTGTACAAAGCTACTGACTGAAAGAGCTTTGCCCCATCACCTGGTCCACATGCGAGGGTACTGCAGAGAAGTCACTCTGTACAGCTGGAAGCAGCAGTACTGGAAGGAGGGCTATAATGATTAGTCCAGATGACTGACTGGAGCCACCATTTTGGAGGACAGCAGATTCCAGTTATTTTCGTGCCAACTGTTGACAGTGGGCTATTATATTCAATGTCTTTTTTAAAAGATCTGTATCACTCATAGTGCAGACTCTTAATTTCACTGAGAATTAGTACAATAACGTTATCTGAGCATATTTGAAGAAGAATTAGAAAAAGGCAAGGAAATGAAAGCAGCTCCACTCTTGGAAATGATCTTCAATTAAAAACCATTAATGCAAAAGAAAAAGTCTAAGAACATTTATAATATTTATTAGGAAGAAAAGACCATTGTGGCTCTAGAAAACAGGTCTCGAGCCTCTGCATACATAAATCATTCTAAACGAAATTGTAGCAGCAAATGTGGGTCTGGTCTGCCAGTGAAGTATTAAGAAAATTCTTACTTCACTGGTTTTTTTCTATGCAAGAGAATATATCTTTGGACTCTGAGTTCAATAAAATATCAAATGACTTTCAGAGAATGTTATACATTTCTGAAACTGTTATGATTTTTAAAAAAAAAAAAACAAAAAAACCCCCCTTCTTTTCCCTGACTGGAGAATTAAGTTAATTCTTCCAGA
Organism: Ciconia boyciana; assembly: GCF_034638445.1. Taxonomy (NCBI): domain Eukaryota; kingdom Metazoa; phylum Chordata; class Aves; order Ciconiiformes; family Ciconiidae; genus Ciconia; species Ciconia boyciana. The sequence continues at coordinate 49,509,128 of NC_132936.1, forward strand.
AACCAATAAAAGAAAGTCTACTGAAGTCAGTGGGTGTCTTTCTGGGTGATTACAACGGGCTTTGTATCTTGTCTCCGGTTCAAATATTCATATGCAGAAAATTAGGATTGGAGTCTGACATACGTTTTCAATGAATGTTCATTGCAGGCAGATTGGCTGCATGACTCCTCATAGAAACTCAAGTCACGCAAGAGTCACAAATACATTTATTCAAAAGCTCAAATACATATCACAACTTTTTGACTTTCTGACCAGCTGCTGAAGGCTAGAAAAGCTTAGTTCTACAGTTTTAGAGAAAAAAGCGACTTTCTTTACTCAGTGCAGAGGATACTGTATGTTTGCACTGATATTTCCTTACACTGAGGATAGATTAGATGAGTTCCAGATGTAGATTTTTGATTTACACAGACATGATGGTAGGTCTGGAAGCAGCCTTTCACATGGTGTTGCAGAGGCACACAAAGTCAAATTAGGCAGGTGATGAAACAAAAAATAAGATTTATTCTAATCAACAGTGTTTTGGTACTCTGACGAACATTTGTAAACCACAGGTTCAGGATGCCAACAGAAATCAATACTACACAACCAATTTAAGAATTCCTAAGCTTTAGAACTATGACCCAAGATACGCAATCACTCACCTAATAAGGCCAGGGGTCTCAACCTCAAGGAGTCACCTTGGGTGGCGTCCCAACCCAAGCGGAGAGTCCCTGACTGCAGACCCGCTCTGAGGAGGACCAACTCAGTTTGCCCTCCGGCAGGACTCCATTCATACCCCACTCGAATCTGACCTGTGATCATATATGGCCGTGCCAGCTCCCTGTTGGCTGAGGGCTACGGGCGGCTGTGGGCGTGACAACAGTCACCGTAAGGGCGTAAAGGCGTGAAAGGTGAGGGCACGAAGAGAATCAGCAGCCGCTATGTTAAAGCCCCTGTCTCTATCATGGCAGGTGCACCTGCCACACATGATAATACTGAATAATCTAAAATTTGTATCAGTAAGATCTAACACCCAGGTAAGTGAAGATACATGCAACTATTTTAAAATAAGTCTTAATATAATTCAACAGCTAAGAGAACATTACAGGCTGTTCTCAAATAAGTGATTATTAAGGACGAGCATAACTTAATCAAGTATTTATATAAGCTACTTACAGACTACTTAGAGATGCATTGTACAATAGACACAGTAGTGAGTACTTCTTTCCATCAATACTAGAAGTATGTCCCCTCACGGAATTATAAAGAGCATGTGGAGAGATTTCTGTCCAACTGGATCTACTAGAAATAGATGTATCTATTTAAATTTGTAGAGCTTCTGTAGGCCTGTACTGTATTAAGACTTAACTCTTATCCCTTATCTCAGAGTTGTGGAATTGCTCCAATTACAGAGGTACAACAATTTGGTGTCCTGAAAGGAGAAGTCTGTGCAAGCCTGGCCAAAAGAGTGGGCACAGTGGCTTAGGGTTGGTCTTGCCAGATGCATTCCCTTTCAAACTTCCAGCCAGTCATTGAATCACAAAGGAAGGGTGGCATTACGAGCATGCCCTCCCAAGTGGAGAATCTCTATTCAAGAGTAAATGCATTGTTTTTCATAAAAGGACAGAAGAATACATCTGGCCTTCAGAGTGCCGTTAAATCAAATACATTTTGTTTTGTCTAGTAAGTCGTTATACAGAAGACAGCTAGCAGAAATTACTCTTGCGTGAAGTTATTGTTTTGGTGAGTAAATCAATGACTTTTTGAACAACACTTGGAACTGTCTTGGTGGCCTGATATATTCCATTTAGAAGGAAGAACCTAGCTGCTAGTTAATTGTTTAAGCGCAGGGATCAGTCTAACGCTGATGTCAGTCTCCATGGAACAATGACAGCTATTGAGCAAGGCTGATTAACAAAATAAGGCAGCACAGCTCAGGATAGGTTTTGATAATGTTTGGTATGGCAACTTGTTGCCAAAAATTGCAGACAAAAAAAATAATTATAGGGATATTTAGGTTTTAAAAAATTAGAGCCATGTAAGCTTTTTTAAAATGAAATTTTGTTTGTGCTGCTTTAGTATCAAACATTTACCAGATGCAACTGGGACTGAAAAGTCAATAACTCGTCAGAGAAAAAGTGAAAATAAAAATCTACTGGGACTTCAGACAGGACAACCAAGGCACTGTAATATATGCATATTATGGATTACAATTTGCAGATTAGAAAACTTTCTTTTCTGAAGAGCCACTAAAGAACTTGCAGCAAGGATGTTACAAGCTGTCATACTTACACACTTCTCCCTTCTGAATACTTTACTCCTAGAGCCTTCTTAGGAGAAATATAAAAATATTTTTAATTAAACTTTACAAAATCTCTTTTCACTAAGAATGTACCATAAATGTGTGGCAAAAAAATGCAGATGTCTCCACCTCTAATCTTCAGCTTCAACTACTAAACCATACCTCCCACAGTCAGTCCAGTTTCAGCACTGTGAGATCCTCAACAATCAGTCACAAATAGTGTGTCCTATTATTTTCCAGTCTGTTAAAGCTTATTTGTGGAGCTGAATGAGTAACGTGCAAACTGCCCCAGACTAGATAGAAAGAGCCAACATTAGCAATGTGCACACTCCTAATATAAATGGAACTGTCTGGGGATTACGTCAACATTCAGATTCATGGCTCTAAAGTCTCCTAGATTTAGTGCAGCAAGACTAGTCAAGGATTAAACAATGTGTTACCAAGGGAATAGCCGACATGTCCTGGAAAAACCACTGAGAATCAGTGCAATCAGCATGTGGAGGAACTGGAAAGATAAATGGAAAGATTTGAAGCATAAACTGTACACAGAAAAACTAAATTAATACTAAAACCACAGATGGAAAACATTCTGATGTTCCTAAAATGCACATTAAAGACCTGAACATATAACTCTCTGCAATATTTGCTACAATGCTCTGCATTGTCCCAGAGCACTAATAAAATCTTGAGTTAATTCACTAAAACATAATACTAAGACAAAGGCTAGACTAGGAATCTTTTAAGGATAATTAACCTATTTAGAATAAGAACCAACACAAGCTTCCTCTAAAAATTTTAAATACACAGAAGCAGTTCAAATGTTATTATGAACAAAATCTTTGGATTAATAACTTCTTTCACTCTTTTTTTTCCCCTTAACACAACCTTGTGCCAAAATAGCCTAGAAGCAGAAAGGCTGCAACAGCCACTGAGAAATTAGCATCATATCCCCAGGACCAGGAAGCCAACAAAGTTTCTAATAAGATTCCTTGGAAATTTCAGCTCAGTTCTGAAGTCCTGAGTACTAAAAAACTTAAATTATTTATGTATTTGAAGAGAATAGGGATAGATGTTAATATTTTGGGTATTAGTTAAAAACATCCCACTACTCTTTGACCCCACTAAGTTAGCGGATGGCCAAAAGGGTTCCAAATGGAGTGAAAAAAAACCTTAAAATTACCTGACAGCTACCAAGTCTCAAGTATATAAGTGACAGTTACCAAGACAGCCTGTCCAGGATCTAATAAAATGGACTGTGATCTTTTTGTTTCTTGTACCTTTGGAATACTCCTTATGTGAAGGAGTGGATAGGAGGTAAATCAGCTTTATTGCTATATCTTGGAAATCCTCAACTGTGCCCTACAGAGTAGTTTTACAGCCACTTCATGCTGTAGGAAACATTTGAAGACTCTTCCTGATTTCTAAACTCTTTACTGGCAAAAACTTCAGAAATGTTATTTAAAAGGAAGTTACAGTGCTCGTACTGAAAACTGTTTACTTCGAAGAGCGGAGGAAACCAAGCATTACATTTCATGAGCAAGTGGAAGTATCCAGCATTGGCTTTAAGAGAAAGAAATTAGTTCTTCTGTAAGGGAAATGTAGGCAAGCCCGCTTGATACAGAGCAATAGATGTGACATTTTGTGAGTAGATGCTCCTTGAGGATACTTTGTGTTGATTGGGTTTGTCTTGATGTATTTGGTATTACAGCCGTTTACAATCCACTTACTGGCACAGGCCTAGAACCTAGAAAAGCACAGAAAGTATTTACAGCAGTTCAAAGAAGAAAAGAGTACTTCATTCATAGATTTCAGGTTAAAATATATATAACAAACAAATCTTCAAAGGTGACTCAAATTTTTTATTTAAAAAGATTGAGTTTTGAGGGAATAGCCTCCAGGCTTTAGTTTTGTACAAAACTGAGGAATATAATTTGGAGGAATAGAGAAAAATGTAGCAAAAATATTATAAAAAATATTTTTAGTTACCTCATAGGAGGCTTGAGTTCCAGTCTTTAATGTGAATTTGCTTTAGGAAATCTGAACCTGCATCTTCATCATCGCAGCTGAGATTTCAGAAATTTCAGAGATTGTATAAATTTCCTATCTCTGACTTCATTATGACTGTTTGAGAAAGAAATTAAGTTAGCTCCTCAGGGAAAATACTGTTTTCTTTCAGCCTAAATGAACTTGTTTGCAATGATAGAAAACCCTGCAAATTTTTTACTTCACACTAATCATATTTTTCTCCCTTCTCTACATTCTTCCTAAGGCATTCCCCAGATCTGGCATTTGATGGGTGGTTCAGAAACTTTCCATATTCCTATAATGTAAGGCAGATGGCCTCTTACCCAGCTCTGCTTAATTGCTCTGAGGACCATCCTGTGGAGGAGAGCCCCATCTGCATCTGTAGTTCTTGTCCATAAAGCATTTTCAGACTATCTTTGCCCACTCTGCAGAGTATGAGCCCTCTTAGTTACCAATCAACATTAAAGCAGGACATAACTTGTGAGATTGCAGCCAGGAGTTTCTGGCAATGTCTTGCCATGCCACTGCAGGAGACAGTGCTGTAATGCTCTTCCCAGGCAGACAACATAATTCAGGCTCTACAGCTTCTACAGCCAGCCCCCAGCACCAGCACAACTACACCACCACCAAGACCCGCAAAAGCATAGCCAGGTACTGAAGGCCACCATGACTGACCTCAGGCCTACAGTAGCTTGACAGCTACATTGCAAAACCTAATTTTGTATATATTGCTGAGAAACCTTGAGCTGGCTTGTCCTTGTTGGCTTGCTAGAAACTCCTTTGTTTCTAAGTGGCTGGTGTTAGATCTAACCAACTTTATGTAACAGAATTTTACTTTTTTTATCTAACTAAAAAGTGATGAATGCAAAAGAACAGCTTTTATAAAGCACAAGACAAAAACATAGGAATTTCACCAAACCAACCCTACTGTAGAGGCAGCCAATACGCGTTTTTCCAGAGGATGGTAGAAGAAACTCCACTAGATTAACATGGGATGAGGTGAGAAGTAAAATGAGGAAATTTATATAAAAACCTTTTTATCATAAAATTTTCACAGCTCTAAACATCTGGTGATAAATGAGTTTGTGGAGGTCAGAAAAAGAAGGGGGTTTTTTTTGAGATTCCATCAACATAGTGTCTCATTGACTTCAAGCAGTCATCAAAGAACAGCAAAAATCTGTCAATAGCTCATTACCAATGAAAAGATCTAAAAATCCTGTGTACTGCATTTGGCAGTCATAATTATTCTAGTATAAGTGATAATATTCCAAAATGGAACTTAAGATTCCTGTGGGATGGGGATCTTCAGCTTTTTTGGCTTTCAAGGGGTTAACTTAGTAGCTCAAGAAACCAAGCAAACACTGTGGTGCTAATGTGTACTGCCAAAGGTGGCTCAAGAGGACAGCTGATTGCATATTGTTTTGCAAATCCTCCAAGCCAATATCTCTGAAGTCTAAAGTGGAAACTATTTTTGTGCAGCTGATGGATTTAACTTCAATTTTTTCTTAGCAACCGTTTTCATGTGGATAGTAGGAAACACATCAGACTCATTTGTCATCTGGATGAGACCTGGTTCTTCTTTTAGTTGAGACAATTGAGATTGAAAGTTGCTTTATAAGAGACAACAAACTTTTTTTTTCTTTTTTTTTTTAATTTGAGAAGCTATTTCTACACATCAACACTTGACTAGAGTAATCTTTGACAAAGAAACTATTCCAGATCCTAATAAACTCTCGTATAGCAAGCAAATATATGAGGCAATTAAATTGTCAACAAATGCAAAATCAAGGCAGAACGTTCTTTTGTTTATTGGAGAAAAATATTGCCAAAAAATATGATAAAAGCAAGCAATGGATTTAAGAGTTGTCAGCATAGCAATCTGTAAAAATTTTTTTGCAAAAGACTAAAATTTCACATTTTATTACTGTAGTCAGATAAGACAAATATGGAGCTACAATGTATTTTCCCTTGTTCCATGGTTAGTTCTTGATGACTATATTTGCAAACCTGTGCAGAGAAATGAAACTCCTTATAGCTTCAGTGCCAGGTCTGTATGGAGCTACTGTGTTGCTTACTGAAGAAGTAGCAAAGAGGTTCTGGGTTCCAGCCCTATGCTTGCTGGCTGGTATTGCCTGAGGGCTGGAATACTAGTTTTTAATTGATAAAAAAGTAGTAATGGGGAAATTTTGACTTGTGCCCACATCACAATTCCTGATTTTTCACCCAGGGTGAGCTGTCAGATATACTCTCCTCTGGAGTAGGCCTACAGTGATATCTTAGAGCAACTAACTGCTGTCCTTATGACTGCAAAAAATTTTTCCACATACCCTTGATGCCTGTGAATTTCTAAAGAATTTTCTCAGCTTTGGGGCAGATCTTTTCAGCTTGTTCACTGCCGGGAGGCAAGCATACTTTGAGCTTTAATACCTCAGCCATTGTTAAGACAGAGAAAAGAGAGGGGAAAAAGAAATTTTTCCAACCTGTGAAGAAAAGTTTTTCAGCAGGTTTTGTACAGGACTGTCAAGAAGCACAGGTGCAGCTGCAATTCATTCACTCTTTGTTCCATTTATGTCTCAATAGTATTTTTAAAGTGAAGAAGATGGTTTTGACCACGTATCCTTTTTGAAGGTGGTGATAATTTTTCTACACAGAACAAAAGAAAATAAAAGCAAACCATTGGAGGTAAAGGCTGAACCTCACCTGTTTCTTTGCTATGTGTATTGGGTTTACCTGGCAAGGTTTTGGTAGCAGGGAAACTGCAGGGATGGATTCTGTTGAAAAGACACCAAGAACTGCCTCCATGCTGGGCAGAGCCAGTTTTAGCCAGCTCCAGAATGGACCTGCCACTGGCCAAAGCTGAGCCCGTCAGCAGTGTTGGTGGCACCCCTGTGAAAACATATTTAAGAAAGAGAAGAAACACTGCACAGCAACTGTGAGAGAGAGGGGAGAAAATGTGAGAGAAACAGCCCATGCTTGAGCAGTTCTTGAAGAACTGCAGCCCATGGGAAGGAGAAGTTCATGAATGACTGTCTCTTGTAGGAGGGACCCCACGCTGGAGCAGGGGAAGAGTGTGAGGAGAAAGGAGCAGCAGAGACAAAGCGTTATGGACTGACCACAAGCCCCATTCTTTGACCCCTTGCGCTGCTCGGGGGGAGGAGGTAGAAGAGGTGGGAGTGAAGCTGAGCCTGGGAAGAAGGGGAGGGGTAGGGGTACGGTGGTTTTAGTTTTGTTTTTGTTTCTCACTACCCTTCTCTTTTATTAATTGGCAATAAATTACATTCATTTCCCCAAGTCTATTTTGCCCATAACAGTAATTGCTGAGTGATGTCCCTGTCCTTACCTTGACTCATAAGCTTTTCTCATTGTATTTTCTGCCCCTGTCCCGCTGAGGAGGGGGAATGATAGAGCATCTGGGGGGGCACCTGGCAGCTAGTCAGGGTTAACCCACGACACCATGATACAATCATAAAGTATTTCTTTTTGTACTCCTTTGACAATACATTTGCCTATACATTGTGCCTTCTTTCAGAAAGATATGCAATTATCTTTTGCAGTACCACTTCCAAGCTATGCTAAATCATGGCAGCATAACCGCATTCAGATACTGAGTTAGAAGCTGAGAAAACCAGCTCCTCTTTTGGTCTCTACTACTGAATCCTCGTAAGATACATTATTCCTCTGGACCCCAAATTTCACATCTTCAAAAAGGAGTTAATGGCATCCACCTTCTAGTAGTTCCCTGATGAGAAATTATTTAAAGGTGCCAAATATTTATTATTAGACATACAGCATCAATACTGAAGAAACTACTAGTGTAAAGCAACATCCATGAAAATTTCTCACAACTTCACATTTTTTAAATAATGTCATATTAGGAATGACATTTAGATAATAGCCATTGAATAGGCACAAACCATTGTCAGACAAAAGCTGATAATCTTTAAACCTTCTTACAATGGAGTTCAGAGAGAATATCATGACACCAGTAACTATCAAATTTGCACTGGCTGAGGACAGCACTTACTGAAGTCTGTCATTGTATTCTGTCATTTATTATTTTGAAGAATCTTATAAACTCTGCAGCAAAGGTGACTTTAATTCTGATCTTTCTCTAAGGCCTTGTGTTTCAGTTATCACTTCCACCTGTGTAAGGTGACATGACTCTCACATGGTAAAAGGCAGCCCAAAGGTACATTCACCTGGGCAATAGCCACAATTGCACATGCAGGTACAGTGTAGGTCCCTACTGAGATCTCTTTTCTTGTAAAATCATAGCCAGGGATTAACGTAAGAAACAAGCAGTCGCAACTGCTCATTATATTAAACTTCTTCTTATATGTATTTTTAAAGGACTTCAGAGATAAAAAGTTACTAGGTTTTAGTACAGACTAGTATCTGCCAGTTTACCAATGGGTAATTTGGGGAATTTAGGTTTCTTCTAGACCCGATGTCTGAAGGACTGGATAGTATAACCTCTCCCTTTGCTTCCCAGAAACACCTGTATCCTTTAAAAATCTCTTGGTCTTTTTGGCCAATTAAGGTTAAAAGCAAGTTAAAGCACAACAAACTCTGGGACCCACATGCTTTTCATTCCTCTCATGGGCCCAGTTCTAGCTATGGCTCAAAGCATTCATTAAATGCATTAAACATCTACTGGTGGCTCAAGATGCAGGACGGCCACCTCAGGTCTGCTGTGCTCAGACTGAGCAAGAGCTGAGAGCTGCACTGACGGTCTGAACACACTTGGCTGCCCCACGCCTTGATGGGGAGCTGGCCTTAATCTGTTTGTGGGTGTATGTTTGCACATGATTACTGGGCCTGTCAGACACATTTGGGTTTGAAAGTGAACTCAGGTCTCCACAAATATGAGTGTACACATATTTGTTGGCAACAACCCGAGTTCACAAGATAATGTCACTTTTCAGTGTCCACAGTCATGTTTTACTCTGGTAGTAAAACAAGGCTTGCAGCATATTGGAGACTGTATCTAAGATGCTTAAAATTTGTTTTCCCTTCCATCTTACTGGAGTGCAACTAAGATTTTCTTAGTTGGAAACTATTTGCTTTTTCCCAGTGATGGTCTCCACTGAACCAGTGCAATGCTACCTTTGAATAACTATTCCATTACCTGTTGCATAGTTACAATCATCTGTCTTGATAGATAATAAGTGACATACAAATTTAACAAAATTACCACTTAGCAGGTAGGTTTGTACAAAAAAATCATTACCTAAACCTCAGGGGAAAGCCAGTTGTTCTGAACACAAATACTCCTATAGAGGTTGCATATTTCCCAAATCAAACTTTCTACAAGAATTCTCAGTATTTTCCAGAAGTTTAAATAAATATGTTTTTAATCAAATCATGTCATTTTCAGAAAACTGAGCCGCTGTGTTCTGCTGTGGGGAGAAAATTCAGGACAGGATTTGTCTTGGAATAATTTGTATAGATACAGTTGCCCTATGTATATACAGATAACTCAGTTATACACTCTTTCAGAAAGATTCAGATCTATCTTTGTGTAAGATTGGTGTAGGCGAAGTACAAGGAATTGTGGAGAACATTTACCCTTCAACGCAGCCAAGCCTGGGTGGATCCAAATTCAGCTGGTGGCTATGTTCTGATCATGTAAAAGCTGGATGGAGGTGGACTTCGTACCAAAGTATGAAGCAAACCACAGGTTTGAAAACTGAACCTATTTCAATTTCTCCTTAAAGTTAGGACACTGTGCAGCCAAGAATCAGAGGGCAACAGAGGCAGCAACCTGACACCTGATGGTTAGAGACCGCAGTTAAAACTGGAGATACATGGACCTTGCCATGGCTCTCAAATTTCCCTCAGCAAATACCTCCAGTTCAGATGTGCTTTACTGTGTCAGAGAAAAACTGTAACTGACCAACATGTGCTTTTAAAGAAAACAACAAAATCTGAACCATTTATTAAAAAATAAAAAAAATATACTTAGGAACTGAGTAAAACGATCCCATTTTGATAAGAAAGAAGTATAAAAATACTTCATAGAATATTGTTTGCAAAATAATCTGTGCAAGTAGATCAGAAAAATTACGTACTAACTGCATATGGTAACACCAATATTTTCGCAATTACTGGGGAAACAAATAAGTAAAGAAACAAGACAGATTAATTACATAACTGATCTAATGCAACCTTCCAAGGAATAACTGATATGCTATCATTACCACAACAACTAATTCACATGACAAAACTGATACATGACACTGTCTTAGAAGCCAGTTAAAAATCATTACTAATCACGTCATTCTGCATTATGGCAAATAGGATGAATAAAAGCCTATTTGTAAAACATTTAGTATCATCATTTTTCATAGTTCTCTGAATGAAATACTGATGGTCATCACAGTTAAGAGTGAAATGTCTCTGGAAAGAAGAAAGAACTATAGACTCCTAACATAATACAAGATGTATAATTGTGAAAAATACAACGTCTACAGATACATCAACATGATAGATTATTTTTTTTCTGAAGTGGAAAGGAATTCATAATACTCATTAAAAGAAGATACCAACAGGACTGCCATGTCATGGACAGACATTAGCCAGTTTTAAATGGGCATTTGAATAATTCTGTTTTCAGTGCTCTGTTTTTTCATATTTTGAGGTGATTAAAAGCACTGAAGTAATTACATTACAATGACTTTAAGTGGGGCAAAATTATCACTCACTTCCCAGGAGGGAAGCTGCTTTTGCAATGTATTTTCTCCTTTTCACAATCATCCTGAGAAGTTCCTACAGCCACGGAAAGGGCAGTAGCTTTTAAGAAGTCAGGAGATGGAAAAATGCATTAGTTAGTTATCCTTAAGAGGGGGCAAATAATGACATTTTAAAAGGTTAAATTCGGCAAATTAATTGGCAGCACCAGATGGAGAAATCAGTCCAACTGAACAGATAGCAACTTTTTCATACAGTTCCAATGCATTTTGTAACACTTGGCCCTGGTAGCTGCTCCCAGACTTTGAAGCCTCTCTTCCGTCAGGTGAGAAAAAAGGACATTTATTTCTTCAAATGAAATGTGTCAAAATTATATCAACTTCTTGGTGTGTAGGAATGTCTGGAGGAACAAGGATGAGGATAGCCAACTTTTTTTGAACAGAAGTTATAAGAGCTTTAGGATATTCAGAACAAAGTGTTGTGGGCTTTCATAAGATGACAGAAACAATTTTAAAATCTAATTTTGGCACAACATGACTCAATGATATGCCTCTTGGGTTTTACACCATCATCTCCACTAAACCCATTTTCTCTGCTTCTTATGTCATATTTTTTCAAGCAATTTCCCAGCCCTCTTTTTCCCTGGATGAAAGGCAACAAAGGGTAAAATTCTTATCCTGATATGCCAGAATATACATATGTAATAGATTTAATTTCTAAATAACTGTATTTCAGCCCCTGAGACTCTGAACATGCAACTCACTTATTTTAAGGGAAAAGTCCCTACACTCATACTGTATGTTGTTTATGCAACTAGAACTCCACTGACTTCAATGAAATTTGTCTAGGATAAGAATGCAAAGTCTACCCCTAATGCTGAGAAGAAAGCCTTTTTCCCCTGTTGGACAGTTTTATATAACATACATAGGAAAAAAAAAGTGACCATGTACTATGATTATTTGTTTTCAGTATTAAGGGCCGTTCAGTTCAACAGCTGTCCAGAGAAAAGTAAAACAAAAAAGTCCTTACGAATATGGAACACACAAAGAATTTTGTAGCTTCCAGTCCAGATGGCAAGATCTGTCCTTCCCCTAAAGAAATTTCCCTAGCAAAAATTATATATGCTATCACTGGAATCACCTAGAGAAAAATGCAACTTTGGGCAAAACCTAGAGAGCTGCAGAAAATGTCTTTAGTAATTCAGCCTTTCTCTGGGAGACAATATTCATCCATCCCATGACCTGGTGCTTCTCAGGACTAGAGCCTTCCTGTCACAAGGATGATATGGCACAAAGAATTGCTTTGCTGGATTATTACATGAGTAAAAAATTATGGTATCCACTCACATGTGACTGCCACTGCTGACTTGTACGTAAATGGCTGAAAGCATTCTCTGATGGTTTTGGATAAGAAAGGTGTTATTGGTCATTATAAGAGCTGTGTAGAGATTACAGCTAGGAAAGATGCTGATACCTACCTTCAGCAGACTTCATTGCACTGACTCCAGGTCCCCAACAGCTGATTGACAGGAAAACCTCTTCACCATGTTGCAGTTCAAATGGGGTCAGTCGCAGTCCAGCAAGTTTGATTTATACACGTGGTAAATCATCAAAAATTTTGTTCACATTTTTAGATTGGCAAAGGGCTAGGGGAGGAAAAGTCAGCTTCATTGTCTGAAATTTTTGTACTGCCAAGTTTCAGTACTCTAGCAGAAAGGTTCAGCCAAGAGAGAGAAGGAAAAAACTCCAGGAAAAAATAGCATGAGCTTTTAGATAGAGGGTCCACAGACATGTCAAGAGGAAATACAGTAGAAGACTTCTTCTGGGTAACTCACTCTGAAAGGGATCTGAAAACTATACAAATGCATTCAGTGCACATTTACGACATTTTCCATTTCTTCCTCTACTTTATTTCACTTATGGTAAACAACTTACGAAAACAAGTTTGGTCATTGTAATTCTATGTCCAAGCATTTTTATTGACATGCTATTGTATTCAGTATTAAATAACTTTGATTTATGATGCTAGAGGGAGGTACCACCCTGAAGTCTAATTATCCCCCCCTTCTTGCATTTTGTCTGCACGCCAAAAATCTGCAAGAAAACATGTGTGGCTTTCATTTGTTTGGAATGAGCAGGAGACACAGATGAAGCAGAGCTACACGGAGGCAGAAGTGCTGTTTTGCTTGCCTTGTAGAAGCTCATAGAAAGGTAGGGCTTCCAACAGCCCTAAGTACCAGCCTGCTGAGGCCCCAGGAGAGCAACCTGGGAATCCAATTGGCTTCTTTTCCAGGATTCATTTCCAAAAGGAAAAATGCCTTCCCATCCAGCTTTTGCATGGCTAAGTGAACCACGGGAAACTAACCAGAATTTGTACTTCAGTGGGAGTTGGATGGCAATTTAGTGCAGCTTCAGCAAGCAACTTTCTTTTTTTGGATGCTTTAGCAAAGTGAACCTCTGATTCATCTGCAGTAAACGGAGGCTGAGCCTAAAGCTAAATCTAACCAACGTCGTGCTGGAACACCAAATTTCACAGTTCCATGCATATCCAAGAGACACAATAGGGCATCTGCAGGCAGATGGAGTTTGCAGGGGAATGAGGTATTGCAGTTCTGTTTGAAGTTACCCCAGTGCTTGCAGACAGCTTCAGAGTCTGCTCAGACTGCTTTGTCCATGACTCAGTCTCTATTGGTATGTCTTGACAGATTTATATTCCTAGATTGGACAGAAAACCCACTTTGTTTGTCTTTTAAACTAAGAATTAGCAAAACCAAGTAGTGCCACTATTCAGACTCATGCATGCCTTAAAGGGGCCTTTCTAGATTTCAGCTTTAACCTAAAAAAATATGGAGAGTGACAGATTCAGCTAATGCTCTAAGCTATCCGGAGGTTTCCAAACCTCCCTAAACTAAAAATAGCCTTGTTGACTATATCACTACACTCTACTATATCATTATGTCCTAAGTATAATTAGAATATGAAAATATAGAAACACTGATTCGTTCCTTAGACTATAAACACAGGAACCAAGGTTTGCATAACCAAACAATTAATTTACAGTAATCTTCACCATGTGCTCCTGTTAGCAGAGATCTAATAGCAGAATGCTATGGTAGCATTTCAATTTAACCTATTCTATTCCCTTTAAAATGTACATTGTCTTGGAATTAGCATTAAGCTGTGAATACTTTCCAAAGGAAAAAATCAGTGGAGATCACAGAGAATGTTAAAATGAGACTAGTCAAAAAAACACTTCGGCAAAATCAAGGATAGTAAATTAAATGACCTTGTGCTCCATTTCCACTTCTGTGTCTTTGACCTCCAGTCCTTGGACCCAGCTGTGAGCCAGACAACATAAGACCTAAGAAAAAAGAAGAATCAATATTTTGCCAAATGTTGCTACTTCAAATTACAATGAAATCATATTTGTCAAAATAAAGCATGTTATGCAGAGTTATTTATTTTTATGACCCCACAGTTATTGTTAGTCTCAAGAATTTGTTCGCTCATTTTCTGATTCACAGATTCCGGTAACTTTGCCTCTCACGAATGGCATGATGAACTGACAATTACCTGTCATGAGGAGATTAAAAGTAGAGGTGCACCTTGGAAACAGAGTTTACAAAATCCTTTAAATGTCTTTGAGCGGCTCAGTAACCATCCACACTCTGCAAGGGAGCCCAGTGGTCAGAGGTGTAGGTATGCACACCATAGGTAAGAGATGAGAAACTCTGGAAGCTATTGAACAGTAAATTTTCACAGCAGATCAGCACAAACATATTTAGCACAGGGTTTTCTGTCACCATGAAGTGTCAAAAGAAATTTGAGAACGTTCAACAGTTTTCCTGCTCTGCTGTTTGCTTGTGCTCCTTTCTTCCCCTTAGTTTGTCTTTACTGAATTTTGAAGTGCTGCATGGCATGAAAAGTACCCTTCCATTATACTGCAAGGTATTATCTAAAAGGACTTGACCAAAAAATTATGCTGGCCCTAGTCTTTTACTCCTATAGCCTTATAAAGAAGTGATTCAGAATAGCAACACAAAAGAAGTAATGAATAAAATTTCCATTTAGGTAGCTAATCCTCCATGGACCAGTGTGTGAAACTATAATGTATAAAGGGGTCATTGACCTATACCTTCAGCTATATTCCTCAGGATGATAAACACTACAGGAGAATCAAAACCACAAAGCATAATTAAACAAAATGCCTCATAACCAGCTGTTTTCTGAAGAGTCAGTACCTATATGCCATTGAAAGTTCAGCATCAACCAAAAATTACATCCCAGTGGTACAAAACATATGGGCACAATTTATTTTCTGGGTTAAGAGAAAAGCTTAAAAACACCTGTGATAACAGGTAGTAAATGTTGGCTTTACTATGATATCCACTAAAATTCCCATCATTTCCTTCTTGGGGTCGCATAATGGTTGTTTTGGATTCATTCCCAGCAATATCAGCTATTGGGGAAGTCAATAAAATATCCAAAATACTTTAAGTTTGGAACTGTTTTCATATAACATTTTCTTATTATATAAAAGCAGATTAACAACTAAGACACCAGTCATGCAAACACACATCTGCATAAATCCCAGTCACCACCAACAAAAAAAAAATGTTGCCTTTTTCTCTATAGGCATTGCATAAACCCCTATCCTTTAACCATCAAACAATACTGTTTGGTCTTGGACCACTGATGTCAGTGGGAAAATGGACAGGCAAATAGAAGGAAACCTATGAAGAACATTCATATACAATGTAGATGGTGATACTCTATCAAAAACACGCTGAGAATGCTGCTAATTAAGCAAGAATTAAAAATGCTGGTTTGGAAAGTGAAAAGAAACAAATCTAATTAAAAAATATCAAATCTTGAGCTTTTAAAATTGTGTTGCAATTATTTGACAGAGCTTTCTTTTTTTAAAAAAAGTATCACAAAGAAGTGTCTGTGATAAAGGCACACAGAGATAGTAGTCATGTCTTTTGTCCATGCTAATATGAAAGAGCAGGGAAAATGAAAGACTTGAGTCTTTCTTGTCTAGTATTTGTCTAGTGCTGGATCTGGCTAGCTCTTGTTCATTTTGGAAGCTTTGTTTCTATTTTTGTTTTGTTTTCCCCATTCTGAAATTATTCATTGTGTTGTTCCTCACATGCCTAAAGCATGTCTAGGCTGCTCCCAAACTAGCATTTAATGAAAGCAGGTTATTCTGATTGAAGGACAGTAGCTGCTTCATACTGCGGTTTGGGGCTTGTGTCCCTGACAGCTGTATTAAGGCATCTATTTTTGCCCTTTCATGAGGCCTTCGACATCATCTGGTATGGGACTGAGAATCTCACAGGCGCTCTCTACTCCAGGGTAAGGAAAAGTGAAGGGGCAATATCAGCAGAGCTGGAGCAGCGGTAGGAGGCATGATTTATTCTGCCTCAGTGTAAGACTACCACAAAAGAATGTATTTTTTATAACGTGTCACAACTAGGTTTGTAACAACATAAACAAAATACACAGCAGCCGTGCCAGCAGTGATTATAAATACATGTTTAGCATAGCAGCTATAATAACTTGCACATCATCATACAAGAACAAATTCTTGTCACACTCTTGTAGGTGGAAAAAAATATGCTCTCTAAAATGTTTCACATGAAAATTCAGTGCTCCCATTACCAGAGAGTGCAGTTCTCACAGGACAAATAAGACTGCAGTCTGAAAACTATTTTAATAAATCAAAACTAAATACGCCGCTGTCTATATTCTCTTTAAAGGCTTATTTTGACTCTGGCTCGGGGTTTTGTAGAGCAGATGTGGCAGTGAATGTGTGCACACATTCTCTCTTCTTTGTCTTCCTGTCTTTTTAAACACAATAGACAGAAAGCCAAGTAGCACTTGCTTGCAGCAGTCCCCAGTCCCAGAGGATCCTCAAAGCTCCTTTTAATCCTACTTTTGCTAATAATGTAATATGAAGAATAACCAAGTGGAAAGCCCATCCTTTAAAACAAGCAGTGGTTATAATATGAGCTGGGCTCTATTCCTACTTTTGCCCCAGTGTTTTCTGGGACTACAAGCACAGAAGTCCTTTTGACTCTCTTAGCCTCCATTTTCTTGCCTGTCTTCTGTCTTATCCTCTCATTTTAGACCACAAGCTCTACAGCTCAGTGATTTTTGCATTATCAAGGTAACTTTAGGAAAGTCAAACCGCTGGAATCATACCCGTTCCAAATATTTGCCCTTTTACATCGTTGCATAAATCAGACAGATAGTTGTGCTTTCACCCTCAGCTTTCATTTCTGCATACCTACACCTTTTGTGCTTAAGACTATCCCTTTTCACTCATCGCCTGCCAGGAACTAGCAAGTACAAACAGTTATTTTAATTGCAGCCTCTGAATTTGGGACGCTCAAAAATGTACACCACTCCACCTTAGAAATATTTGATCCAAAAATGGCTGTTCTAATAGCCCATATGCTTCGTCATTTGAAGACCTTTTGAGGTATCCATGTGTGTTGGTTTGGGCTGGGATAGAGTTAATTTTCTTTATAGTAGCTGGTATAGTGCTGTGTTTTGGATTTTAGTATGAGAATAATATTGATAACACGCTGATGTTTTGGCTGTTACTAAGTGGTGTTTACACTGGTCAAGGACTTTTCAGCTCCCCATGCTCTGCCAGGTGCACAAGGAGTTGGGAGGGGGCACAGCTGGGACGGCTGACCCAAACTGACCAAAGGGCTATTCCATACCATATGACGTCATGCTCAGTATATAAAGCTGGGGAAGAGGAAGGAAGCGGGGGGACATTAGGAGTGATGGTGTTTGTCTTCCCAAGTAACTGTTAATGTGTGCTGGAGCCCTGCTTTCCTGGAGATGGCTGAACACTGCCTGCTGACGGGAAGTAGTGAATGAATTCCTTGTTTTGCTTTGCCTGCGTGCGCGGCTTTTGCTTCCCCTATTAAACTGTCTTTATCTCAACCCACAAGTTTTCTGACTTTCACCCTTCCAATTCTCTCCTCCATCTCACCAGGGGGGAGTGAGAGAGCGGCTGTGTGGGGCTTAGTTGCCGGCTGGGGTTAAACCACGACACCATGTCAGAGCCCTGTCAGATCCACCATTGCTGCCCTTGAGACTGGAGCCTTGAACTCAGTCCTGTTGGGGAGAATGCAACTCTTGCTCTCCATGTGAGTAGTTTCTCCTTTGTATTCTTAATAAGTAATTGCTTGCCATGGAAAGGTGCTTAAGATATTGGGAGCTACATGTCTTTATTGTTCCAACATTACTTTCACATCTCACTTCTATTGAATATATATCTTACTTTTATAAAACTGTCTTTTAAGGAATTTTACTCTCCTAATGTGGTTGGAGTCAAGTAGGGAAATGTAGTGTTCTGTGTTTTCTTCTGTCAGAACTTCAAATATTAAGCATTTATTCAACTTTGTATTTCTGATTGTTCACTCCAATCTATTTAGTCCTTCTCTTTTCTCTTGATATCCAGGGAGCCAGGGCTACAGGCTTCTGAAGTCAGTTCAGATGGTTATCTGCAATTTCTCTTTGTAGTGCTCTTCGAGGTCAAATCCATTACAGCATGTGCTCAGACTGACTTTCCACACTTAACTCTGCCGGGCTTACTGTGACACACTCAGCAGTTCACCTCAGAACCTGTTATCCATAGATACAACAGATGTTAAATTTGATATATAAAAAGAGCCTGTTTCCTGCCTCCTCTTCACCTTAAAAAGTCTTGTGAACAAAGTGACATTTTTGATGAAAAAGATAAACATCATACTAGATGCTAATTAGTACCACTGCATCCAAAATGAAATACACCCACAAAAATTACCTTCACGTAATATACAGTACAGCCACATTTGGGAAGTTTAATCACACTGGCTGTCCCAAAGAGCTTAGAAATTGTGTTTTCTTTCTGTCATATGATATCAACTGGGAAAGAAAGGTACATCAGCAAATAAAGCTCCTTAAATATTTGCAGCTGATTTATAATGGAAATTACAGAGCCAGGATAACATTATTTTCTTATGCCCCACAGTCTTGGGTAAACTGGTGTATATAAAGCTTTTTTAAAATACAGGAATAGATTTAAAATCCATCACAGACATACTAATGCTGAAGCAGCCAGTCTCAGATACCTGCAATTCACACTCCAGTTGTAGATTGATATATCAGCCTTTTGCGTCTGGAGGCAGAGGGCTCTTCACCCTCAATTTTCAGAGGGGTTTTTTTAATAATCTAATTAAAATTGAGATTATTATAGTCATTAGGACAAAGACACCAATATGAAAGGAGTGAAGGAATATCAACCCTTCAAGTGAAGTTAACGTTCTGGATTTGGTTGACATTTCTAGATTCCCCAGCCTAGCAGTAACCAGGGTGATCCTTCCCCAGTTTCTTAAGACAAGGAGACTGAGACAGCCCTTATAAGCAGAGATCAAAAATGGCTCAGCCTCAGTTAAACTATTCCAATATTCATCTGTCCCAAAAAATACAAAAGCAGAAGTGGGGGAAAAAGAAAAAAAAATAAATAAAGGCCGATACACTTCCTACCAGTCAGGGGTATCTTGCCATGACTGTTTTGGAAACATCTATTTTGGAAACAGAACTGGCAACCCAAGACTTCCAATGACAGTTTTTGAATCATTATTCTCCAGGTATGGATCCTAAAATGACGTTAGGGCTGCTTATCCTAAAGACATCCTATGTGTCCCTGCTCCTCTAGCTAATGCTCTGGTCATCACCCACAAGAGGTACAAATTTCAATACCCTCTCAGCATTCATCAGCTTCTTCTTCCACAGCCTGGTAATCCCTTTGGTCTTAAAATGGACATTCCCTATCATTAGTCCAATAGACACTTTGCTAACAGTAAGGATGGATGGAAAAAGGGAGGGTCAGAGTTTACAGATAAGCTTACTTTTATCTTTTTCATTCATTTCACATTGCAAGCTTATCATTCAGAGCTGAGGTGGTCAGATGTGTCTCAGCTGGGGATGCTAAAAGTTTCCTTACTAACTCTGCAGCTACTTTGCCAAAAGACAGTATAAACAGCCCAGAAAATTTTGTGACAATAAAAAGAGTACAAAAGCAGCTCTAAATGTTAGAAAAGCAAAAAGAAAAATATGTGGCCATATCATCACAGAACCATAAAGTTCTTCTCTAAACTATTCAGAAGAGTGCCTTTGATTTTCAGTAAAAGGTGCTTTGTATCTCAGAAGTACAGTACAGTAGCTTGATTACTATCATGTAATGTGGCATTTGCTAAGATAATGACTTTTTTTGTGAATGTCTGAGTCAATAAGCACATAAAATCCCTGTATTTTGTCAGCGTCTGTGTTATTGCTGCCCTTCAGCTGAAGTAATTATACCTTTTTCCTTTGCAGAAAACTTACCCAGTGTTTTCTTTCTCTTTATTATGACTGCTCTACTTATATTTAATTACTCAAGGTTTGGCGATCTGCTTCTTATTGTTTGCACTCCCATGCTATGAAATGAGCTGCAATAGGCTGGCTAATGTGCTTAGTTAGAAACACTGTATCAGGTACAATTATCTGAATGAATAAGCCAAAAATTTATATTTCATCTTTTTCTTTGAAATTTGAAGATTATTATGCAAAAATACGTATTTCACAAGCATATCATACTCAAGTTTCTAAATAAATGTTAGGGGAGGAAGAAGATATATTCCCTGTTCCCCAGTAGGTGAAGTATTAGCTAACTCTAACTCTGCTGTCCCTTCCACTTACTCAGGTGTTAGCAGAAGGTCTAAAGGAGGAGACAGGAGGGTTGGAATTTCTATAGGATATACACCGGAAGATTAAATTATAGAGAGCAGGACCTGGAAGACCGGGGTCTGTTTCCTGACTTTGCCGTACACTGCTTGTGTGTCTCTAAATAAACCATTGGGTCCTTAAGCCTCAATTTCCCGCACTGATAAATGCGGGTAGTGTTACTTACTCTCACCCTTGCTTTCTCTATTTACATTTTACACTTTTCTGGGCACTACATTTATAAACTGCATAGAGGCCACAATTCCAGACTCTAAAAATTAATTTTAAAAAGAGTTTATTTTAACTTATAAAATAAAGTCCCAACTGAGAAAGCTACTGATACATATATAACTGAAGTCAATGGGGTCACTTAAAGTTAGGGATTTTCTTAAAGACTTTACTGATTCAGGGCCTTAACCTCTCAGGAACACATTGATTCATAGCTTGAGGTAGTGGTTATTTTGCTCTTTCCTTCAGTGCATGCTTATTTATAAGGATTTTCCTTCCCAAGCAGACCTTATGGCCTTTGCTGAGCTGGGTTTCTGCTCGGTAATCCCACTAGTTTATAAAGATTTCTAAATATGTAATTAAAAACTTTTACATCTGGTAATTGGACCTGTCAAGGGATTGAAATGGGAGGAAAACAAATCTTTTTGCTGAGAGCTTAATGGCCTGAAGTACAGCTGCGATGTTTGGAAGAATCTGTTTGAGTGCCATTTATGAATCCCAGTGTAAATGTGGGGAGTGATTGCCTTCTTCCCGGTCTTTTGCTTCCACACTCAGATAAGAGCAGTAAGAAAAGGGAGAAGAAAAGGTTTCAGGTGGCATAGAAAGAACAGGAGCAGAAGGAACAGAACCTCCTTAGATGGAACATCCCTGGTCATGGCGACAGCTCAAGTAAACCAGGTCTTTCAGCTCTGCCCTTCAAGACATTGAGGAACAAATCATCTGTGATGTTCTAACAGTTCAGCAGACCTAATTAGACACCGACTTGACAAAGGGTTGTGATGTTCATATAAGATAGGAGTATCTCCCTGGCTGTATTAAAGCAAGAAGAGAAAAGGCCAGGAGCAGAAACAAGAAACATACTGCACTATATGGAGGGAGGAGATTTCTCAGTTGGGAGTGAAGGTCAGAAATAGATGGGAGGAATCTGGCACTGCACATACATGTGGGCTGTTTTATTGTTTCAGATACATGTGCACTCTTCTTGCACAAGGCATAGCACATTTACATCTCTCAACCTGACACAGTCTGCATGCTTCTCCTGTTCCTACCTACCACGTTTGCCTCAAGATGTGATCTAAGACTCAAAACCCTCACAGGCAGGAGCCCTGTGGGGCTGAGTCTGATCTGCACTGCTTGGAGATGGAGGACGGCAGGCTGTAGGATGCTGTGTCTGTGAAAAAGGAAGGGGGTTGGCAACAGGAAGGAGATGGGAGCATAAGGGAAGGGGAGAGCACTGTGGCCTCCTCATGCAGAATGGAGCATCTGCAGCAGCTGTGCTGGAACCCAAGCACAGGCACCCTGGGGTGCCCAGCGAGCAGGCAGCCAGCAGGCTGCCAGGGCTGCACGGCATAGGCCTCTTGGCCCTCTTTCGCAAATGCCTGGCATTTTCTCATGAGACGAGCATTAACACCTTTGCAATATCCATGCTGAGAAGAATGGAAATGGACCCTGAGGTACCTGTTATTCTGGCTTCCATCTAAAGAGAGTTGAGAAATATCCATGTGGGTGCTGTGAGCATTGCCAGCGCCCACATTGTGCAAATTCCATAGGTAAGCAAAGGACTTGAGTTTTCATTAGTCTCAAGCTGGCAACTTTTACAAGCATAAAAATCCTATTTTAAAACAATGTTCATTCACCTGTTTTCAAAGAGTGCCAAACTGGCACATTGCAGAGATGAGAGACACTACATGCCTTTCCAAATGCAACTTCTGCCATCTGGGAGCAGAGCGATGGCTTTCAGCTTAGCAGGCTAGCAGGTTCCTAAAGCAGCCCAAGAGTACGATAAGGCACTTCTACCTTCAGGAGCAGCAGAATTTTGCTGGTCAGCTTTGAATGATGGTCAGCTGGTCAGCTTTCTGCTGCTTTGTAACACACCTGTCAAGAGGTTTAACTGATGTTATGTTTTCCGAGCACACTTGTATTGACTTTTCTGATAACCTTTACCTAGGAAATCATGCATGAAAACTCACCGAACAGATGCTAAACTTTTTCCTAATAGCCATTCTGCTCCATTTCCTATATCCTACACATTGACGTTTGTTGCATATTTAGCAAAAATCTTTATAGCTGCATAGCAGATTTTGATAAATCCCCAGTGTTAGCATGAAACCCAAGTAAAAAAAGACCTAGTGTGGGGGTTGTCTGTGGGCTGAGGCATATGATAACAGTGGCTTAACAAGTTACTGTAGATCAGTCTGAGGCATCCATTTGTGTGCATGCCTTTCACATGAGCATATATAAGATGATGAAGAAGAGATCAGCACAGGGATATTAAGAACTGCTCAGTAGACATGCAGCAGCTTGCTAAGCTGCCAAAGCATGATTTTTTGTCTGAGCCTGGCTGCATAACCTGTGCTAGGTTAATATCCAGAGGTTTTCTATTACCCATCTGTTTATATGGGTGTAAGGTGACGTTGTCAGGTACTAAACATCAGTCAGCAGCTCTAAGAGTCTTTTTATCAATTCTTCATATTACAGCTGCATGTAGGGGTTCCATCTGCAATGATGACTTTGCCATGTTAGACATACAGCAGTGCCCATGGTGGCAGAAGACAGTCCCTGGCTTAAGGGCTGTCAATTTTAACAAAAGAGGCAGATGCAGCAGGTAGAATTGCCTCACCTAACTTCAGTCTTTTAAAAATCAGCTTGAAGCCTGAGCTAGTTACTTAGACTCCCTTCAAAGTAAGAGAAAAAGCCATGTACATAGAGGGGCATTTTTCCCAACTGTCTTAGACACTTCTTTTACCTGAGATGAATGTGTCTCCCCCTCCTATAAATATAGGGAGAGCCCAGATCATTAGCTAGATACCCAGCCCTTGCAGGACTAAGGGTTAGGTAAGATACATCTCCCAACAAGAACATGAAACAGAGACATTACACCTATGCAGCTGACAGAGAGCTGGAGCACAGGGATGTCAGTGTCAGCTGCCCGGGAGCTATGTGGTAGTGCCCAACCTGAGCCAGATCCTTTCAGCAACAAAGATGCAGGCCCTTCTTCTAGCCCTTATGGTGCTGGAGAAGAAGGTGGCTCCGCAAAGCTGCAGGAGCCAGGTCCCCCTCTCGCCGTGGTATTTCATCTGCTGCTCAGTCCCAAAGTGGAGTCACGAGAGTCCCCGCTGTGCCTGCAGTTCTCCGTGAAGGATTTCCTATTTCACACACCAAATGCGTGGTTGGTTCCCCACGAAGCAGAATAATTCATTATGTTTCAGGAGCTTAGATGCATAATGCTAACCACTATTAACCATGGATCAGTTGCTAAAAAACAAGAGAGTTGAATTTAAGGAAAGGGAAGAATAATGAGTGACTGCAACATTACCTACAATTAATTATCATGATGGTCAGTTACAAACAATTTCAAGCCATTTTTTGGTTTTAATGCCACTGTTGATATTCACCTTCAGGCTAGCTGTGCTGGAATCTCCCTGAGCAGTGTGCTGCCTCATTCATTGCTTTGTGGGCTCACATTCAGAGAGCCATTTGGCCTGCGAACTTGCTGGATTATCTGTAAACACAGTGAAAGGAGACAGTTATTGCATGAAACCCAGAGAGTGCACCTGCATGCTAATGAGTTAAATGTCATGACAGAAACACAAGACCAACGCTCTATGCTGCCCTTTAGAAAGGAAGCAATTTACTTCTGTAACATTTCAAACAGGAATTAGAGTGTAACTTCTTGTTTCAATACATAATTTATTTTGTAATAAATAACTAAATGCATATTTATTGCACCCCTATTTTAATCCACTGTTGTGCTTTTCACAGGTTGTCCCTGCCCTAGAGGTACTGTTCAGATTGGTTATAATATCTTCTGGCTGAGGCTGCTGTACACTTAAAGCTCTATTACAATGCAGGTGTTCAGACCAAGAAACAGCTTTCATTCCCCTCCAAACACCCCCAAGCTATTTATTTTGCTATTTTTGTTTTATTTTACCTTAAGCTGAAGGGGTTTCTAGTACCAATAAAGAAAAAACTGAAGACAGCATTAACTATAAAGCATATAGCTGGTTTGTGGTGGTGTTTTTTTTTTAAATCTGCATTGCAACTGTGATAAAATCAACAGTGCCAGTAAAGTCAAGGCTAAGGCTGCAGTCAAACTTTGATAGTCCCAGTGTAATTAGGAATTACAGCAGCACACAGCACACAGGACACAACTCAGTATAAACAGAGCTGTGGACTACAGCATACAACAATGCAGAGTATTTGCAAGCTGATTTCTGCAATGCAGACCCAGAGAAACTGAAGAGAAACTTTCTTTTTCTCCTATGGTTTGAGGCTTATTCACCTTGGCAGTGATTGAGAGTTATCATAAGAAGGCTGTTTGACCATCCATGTAAAATGAGATGGATTTACTTTATTTACGTGGTGGGCCTATCCTTCTCCATAACTGATGAGTGCCTGCAGCATAGAATAACTTCTTGCAGATGATACAAACTGGTAGTGATGGGTAAATTTCTAAGCTCTAATTTTCAGTTTTTAAAATACCATAAGAGAAAGGACTGTGCTCCTCTAGCTTCGTTCATGTATAGCCTCAGAGAACTTTAGTTACATCTCACCAGCAAATGCCATGGATGTATTACTGTGCCTATGAGAGCAGCCTGTCCCACCAAGGCCGCACACAAACTGGGGAGGGCAGGGCAGTGAAGAGGAGCTACCTAGTGTCCCATCCACCTTTGTGCTTAAGCCACCAAGCCATTCTTCATACACAAAAATAAATGTAAGTTCTTACCATAAATTACACAGTTGAATTTCTAGCATCGGTACTGTTGAAAAACCACCTCCAGAATTAGGTGTTGCCAAAAAGAGTATCCCATTTTAATTCAAATAATATATTACTTGTGCCCCATCCCTGCATGGCAGCTGTCTCCTAATGCAGGTTTCAGAAGGGCACATCCAAGCCAGACCTCATGGAGGAGAACAACCAGGGGACCTGAGCAGATTTCTTTGTCTGCCCTTCTGCCCAGCTCACCATTTGTCCTCCAGGACCACACCAAGCCCTGGATCTTACGCAGAAGTGCAGATTTGCTAGATAGCTGAAGGGTCTTTACCCCACCCCATCTCCTCATTTCATACAGGACCAGACAGGGCACCCAGTGAGATCCCTTGCAGCCCCACAGAGGCAGTGACCCCCAAGCACAGCCCAGGCAGAGCACCAGCCCCGCCCGAGCACCATTCCAGAGGGCAGCGCGGGGTTCCTGCAGCCCCCGCGGCCTGCCCCGCTCTGCTGCCGCTCTCGAGACGCTGGTGCGCAGAGGAGGCTCGTCACCACTGGCCCCACAATGGCTGCTCCACAAGAGGCAGAGCCTCCAGGACAGGCCACCGTGCCTTTGCTGTGCAGACCCAACCGTGCTGCTTCCCCTTCCCTCCCTGCACAACAGGGGAAGGAATGAGGGGGAGGGAAAATCTGAAAGTAGTTTTTGTAAATCATTTCACAGTACCTCCCATATGACTAATGCATGGCACCCTCATCCATCCTATGCCTCCATGCTGTCCGGAGCACTTCTCTTTTGGAAGGAGAAAAGAAGGGGGAAAATTCTCCGATATTTCTGAGGTGCAGAGAGAACACATGGCAGCACATACTCTTTCTGCTGCATTCAAGATTTCAGGGCAGAAAGCATTTCCACCAACAGGGTCCCAGTTTTGCTCCCACTGCTGTGAGGGGGAAATTCTTGAAGGAAACAAAACTGCGTCCCTGCTCCTGCAATAAAGCTGAGAGGGTACTGACCTCCTCCCGGTGAGCAGTACACATTTACAGGCCCTTTACAATGCAAACTCTGGTACATTAATACGCACTGAAGGCTTTTAAGAGTGAACGTTATTGAACCACTGGGCTGACAACTCAAAGCAGTGATATTCTGTTGTGTAAATACATGCACCGGGACTATTCCAGGTCCTCCTTCAGCACTCTCAGCATGCAAACAGAGTGCTTCAACACCCAGCGTGAGATGATCATTTCTAATTCTTCCATTTAGAGAATTCCCCAAAGGTGGCCCTGGGCCATCTATTTTTTGGAACAATGTCAGCAATATGCACATTATCTCTGTAAAGAATGACGCTGTTACTGAATCAGAGAAACAAGAAAGCCATCTAACACACTCTGCCCAAAACTCCTTTTACCAGCCAGAAATAAATCTCAAACACGGTAGCTTTATATATCTACAGAAAATGCAGTCACTGTCTTTGATATGTAATAGCTGTGCAGATGGAGAAGTCTCCTTAGTGGTTTTTACTGCTTCTCTGGAAAATGGGGCATGACTCTCCCTTGGCTGAGTTTGCTCGCAGGCAGCCCTTGCCTCCCTCCTCTCCCTCCTCTTGCACACGGTAGTGGCTGGCAGCAGTCTCAGGAGGCACATGTCCTGCCGCTCCACCGCTTTACCTAAACAAATCCTGGTACAAAAGCGCTGCAAGGAGCGGAGAACCTCAATATTCCTCTTTGCCTCTGTTAACCCCCCAAAAACAAGCATGCTAATTAGGCTTTGGGAAGAAGAATAATGCGAGCTGCACAGGATTGTGGCCCTAGACAGCTCCTGTACTCCTGCTTCCTCACTGCCTAAAAGGGTAGCCTAATTAATTGACTTTATTGAATCTCTTCCTGGGTGCAGGGTGTTGATGCATCAGCTAATAAAAACAGAAGCGAACCTAGCACTTACAGAAAATGACAATATCAGGAGGAGGCAGGGTGTTTTGTGTTTTGTGTCACAGCTCATAACAGAGTGCAGTCGTTGACATCTTTATTAGCTCCTAACTTGGTATAGGGCCCTATGCGTGCGCCCATGTGTGCGCGTCTGCCTGTGTCACAAGGAAAAGAAAGAAAAAGCAGATGTGTAGAAGGTAACTTTAACACCTTAATATAGTATACAGTACTTTTGTGCACTATAGATTGAAAAACTATTGTAAAACTGATATGGACAGTTTTGAAATATTTTACTACACAGGGACAGCAGGGTGTAAAAGGCCTTAACAGGAATTATATTTTAATGCTGTTTTACTGAAATTCTTTTAAAAATTACATATTTGAAAGTGCTTGGCTTAAAAGAATTTTTTACAGATTCTGATAGTATAATGAGGTCAAGCTGCAATCTTGCAGAGGAGTACAGCATAAATGAACTAATGAAAACTAATTTCAACCATTTCCTGTAGAGCATAACTGGTAGAATACATCCCTTCCAAATGCAAAAACAAAATGATCAGCAAAGACTTTATTCATTTAAGACCCACCACAGAGCTAAAGACAAGGGTACATGCTGCTTTTTTAAAATGTCAGAAATCCATTTCACAGTGTTAATGATCTCTCAATGCCCACTTCATATTTAATCAGCGAGCTACTAACATTTTCTCAAAAAAATAACCTGCCTTTCATGTTGATCATATCTGTATGTTGTTCAGTTGCATGAATCAAGTATAAATGAGAAAATTTGAAAAGCTAAACAATGTAACTACTCAAAGCTAAGCATACACAGAACTTTTCAGCAGGACCAAAGCAAAACTGAATATTCACTCCAGGTAGTATCTAGCTATGTCATCTGCTCTGCTGCCATTTTAGCCTGTTTTTCTGCAAAAATCTTCTACACACATATCTCCTCCCATTCTGAATTATCTTACAAAGGACCTTGGTCCCAACCTCCACTGGTTCCCATAAGAGCAAATTCTCTACTTTTCAAAGGTTTTTCCTTCTCTTTTATTAATCCATTTGTTTCTGCAAGTGAAATACTGCAAACCTAGACTAAAACCACACCTGCTTCAGTAGACACTGTGCAAGCATCTTTTTACAGCTCTGCAGATTTATTTCCATATTGACCTAATTAACATTTCTTCTATTTAACTTCTAAGTGCCCGTAAACCAAGATGAATTTAGCTAAATACAATGAAGCATCAATGGTATTTCAGCCAAGACCAGCAAACTCATTTAACCACTGACCTCAAGCAGGCATGAGCCTCAGATTTTGGAATAGAAAGACTTAAGGAATTTAAGCTTTGCTTTTTTAAAGGATGTGAATTTACTTAACAGAAAGCACTTCAAGAATTAGATAAGACAGTCTTATAAAACCAAAGGTTTCTGATAAAATAGCATTCTTATTCATACCCTGTTCCCAGAAATGCAGTAGCTCTGATACTGTAAGTTTTAATAGCAGTTCATGATGCTTTTTTCCCCCTTCTTTTTTTTTTGGGGGGGGGAACCTGTTTCAAAAGCTTAAGATTTAATCTGTGAATTATTTTTAAAAAGAATTGTGATTGATGCAAATATTAGAGACTGCATGTTTTTTAGGGTTCTTCTTTTGTTAGACACTGTCTTAGAGCAACATCTAGTGGCACACTAGCTCTGCATCTGCCCTCAAAATCACTTAAGATGCAAGACAAGAGTTACGATGATAATTAACTGTGACAGGTTTACACACACACACACACACACACACAGTAGCAGGCATTATCCCCAGCCAGTCTGGGAACCACTTACACACCTTTACAGCATTTCCATTATATTTAGAGTGTAATCATTAAAAAGTCGTAACTTAGACACTCAAATTTATAAGAACTGTTGAGTAGCTTACTTTGTTTTTCATAGCTGCACCCACGTTTAAAACTCTACTTGTTTTGTCTTAGTTCATCCAAAATAAGTGTATTTGCTGTATAAATTTCTGCGTTCAAAAAAGGAAAAATATACATGAACATTCTTTCCTGATACAGAACTCAATTTCTCTATTTGTATGGCTAGGAACTATTTGCACAAGATTTGGCACCCTGACTCAAGCAGTTAATTCTTGTAGTTTTCGTGATTTCAGTAGGAATCAATCCTATTCTATTGATTTCACATTAAATCAATTTCAATTATGTGCTTGAGGAGTTGTGTTTGTACCTTAGACTATTGTGGCAAAATTGCTTTGGTCTCTTTGAGTTGCTTTTCAAACATCCTCAGTACAAAACCTATCCTGTGAGTTATTCAGGTTTGGTCTATACTCTCTGAAGAAGAAAAAAAAGAAAATTATTATGATTTTAGACACATTCAGTTACTACTCAGGAACTAAAATCTAAAAAAAATGTTATTTAAATAAAAGGATGGAAATAGCTAAAATATAAATAAAGATTTCAGAAGTTAAATTTACAATAATGAGTAAGGTTAGTCCTCTTACAATGTCATAAAAACATTTTAAATTAGTTAAAACCAGCATGCAAGTAGAACATTTTTGTAACTAAGTTTTTACAATAGGTAAAATCAGCAAACTGATGGGGAGCATCAGGTGAGATCATGTGAAAACTCTGACTGAAGTCTTAAGCTATTTTAGCAGTACTTTTTCAAGTGCTGAAAGATTTTTTTCCCCATTCATTCTGATTTAGAAGTTTTGTACAGTATTTAGTTCATTCAAAATATAAAAACTGAGTGGGATTAAAAGGTGATAGTTTGTCTTCCTCATCCAATCTACAAACAAAAACAAGCCATTAAAGACTAAAAGCTAATTATTTTAAAGTCTTGGGGAAATTGTAATCATGAGAAACTTGTTTAGTTCACTAGCTACAATGAATACTTTCTCATTAATAAATAAGTTAGCTCAAACTACAAAAAGTTTTAATTTAAAAATGTCACCAGTCTATTTAAAGTAATTTTATTTCATTAATAAAAGCCTTTAAAAGATGCATTTTCTGCAATTAAATAGAACTCCAGTTTAATAAAATTTCCATTTCCATCCACAGTAGTTTGACAGAAAGAATGAGTAAAAGTATCAGACAATAAACAAGAAATGTCTGATAAAGAAATGTCATTAGACATTTTAATGATAAAATGTTAAATTAAGGAGTAACAGTGTGTAGGTTTAATGTGTAGTTTACATTTAGTTGCAAATCAACATGTCTCTATAGTTAACAACCAATAACAATCAAGTATTTCTGAAGAAAATAATTTGAAAGTAAAACAGTGATGCTCAACTAAAACCAGTAATTAGTTCAATCAAGATTTCTTGCCTTGTGATAGAAATCGTGGCTGAAAACACTTGGTGTATTAACTCTTCCTTACACATGCTATATAGACTATTTTTCAGCAACAGTACTACATTTTTGTTGCTTTTCAAGTTTCTTCAGCTCAAATTGAGCCCAACAGAAAAATTCTTAACAGCATGCCCATGTGTTTGCTGCAAACTAAACAACCCTTGACAAACATCACACCAGCTCAGTGACTGAGAAACACTGGACAGTGTCTAATGGGAAAAAAAAAAGGAAAAAAAGGTACCAAAGCTACAGAAACCCCCAAGTAAAGAGAAGGGCTGTAGAACTACTCCTCCACTATAGGATGTCAAGTGAGCAATACAACCATAGGCGATACGATGAGAGAAGGAGAGTTGAGCTCCTTAGCTTCACTGGCAAGCCCAGCTCTGATGGGCACTCCTCAAGAATAAAGAAGACATATTTACTTTGTAAATGTATCAGAATAGCTAACTGAACAACATTTTTAAACTGCAATATATTGTTGAATCCAGTACGGTCTAAATGCTAAGCTCTGGGTCCTCCACATCATTCTGGCATGCTACATGATCTCTGTGAAACCTTGGGAAAGGATGACCAGTTCCATTTCATACACATATGTTGTGGTTTAGCCCCAGTTGGCAACTAAGCACCACACTGCCACTTGCTCACTGTCCTCCTCCCGGTGGGATGGAGGAGACAATCTGAAGAACAAAAGTAAGAAAACTCATGGGTTGAGATAAGAACAGTTTAATAATTGAAATATTATTGTTATTATTATTATTATAGTAATGAAAAGGAGAACAATGGGGGGGGACAAACCCCAAGAAAAAAACAAATCATGCAACTGTTCACCAGCCACTGACTGATGCCCAGCCAGTCCCCAAGCAGCGATCGCTGCCCCCCCGGCCAGCCCCCCCCAGTTCATATACTGAGCATAACATCATATGGTAGGGAATAGCCCTTTGGCCAGTTTGGCTGTGGTCCCTCCCAGCTTCTTGTGCACCTGGCAGAGCATGGGAAGCTGAAAAGTCCTTGACTAGTGTAAGCATTACCTAGCAGCAACTAAAACATCAGTGTGTTATCAACATTATTCTCATCCTAAATCCAAAACACAGCACTATACCAGCTACTAGAAAGAAAATTAACTCTATCCCAGCTGAAACCAGGACAACACATTAGGGCATATTTTTAGACTGACAGTATCTCTGCCCTGTGATGAAAGAGGGTATTCATACCACTCAGCTGTAGCCATCTAATTTAAACAACTATTCTCTCTAGGTTCCTGCCAATAGCCAGTGGGGAGAAAAACAGGTTTCTCCTGGAGGTGATTCAGACCATGTAAATCGGAGCTCACTGGAGAGCCTGACAATAGGAAGAGTTTGGGTAATAGGTTGATCATATCCGCTGCCTAAGACTGGATGATGTGAACACTTCCTTAAATCTTTTCAGATTGATTCAGCTGCTCATTATGAGCTATTGTACTTGAACAATTTGAAGTTTAAAACTTGGTTTGGTTTGAAACATTTCCTTTTCCTCCTATCTGGACAAAAAAGTAGGATTTACTTTGTATATTTAAATAGGATTCTTTTATAACCCAAAGGCAGCTGAAAGTATTCTGCTGAATCCAAATACTCTCTCAAGCATGGAAAGCTATGTCATAAAAGTGAATGTTACAGGAATTAATGAAAGTATAAAAACAGAATTTTATAACAGAAACTGATCTGAAACCTCCTGATGACCTCTCTGTAAAGCATTAGGTTGAAGCCCTTTTCAGAGATAGCTCTATTTAAACACATACTGAGTGTAAGTATCTTTGGAAGTAGAATTATTGGGTCTGAAAAATTTGTAGGAGATTATAAGCATATGAATAAATACAACCTGAGAATATGTAACTACTACAGCTAAGTGCATTCAGAAGTCTTTCTGCCAAGTATTACATTACAATCCCTTCACCTTTTCAATAGCTTATTGTAAGAGGAAACAGTATTTTATCATCTGCAGTGTTCAGTATCTGAGAGAATTTGCTAAATTGCAACCTTAACATTATAAATTCAGGATTGCACCATTCTTCTCAAGATCATTGTCACTAGCTTAGTTTTATCATCTGCACTATTTTCTGTCCTTCTCACAGTGCCACAAGAAAGAGATCAAAAAAGTCTGATGTCCGCTAGACCCTGTGGAAGAATTAACTTCTCCTCTGTCTTATTCTGTGTCACAAAGTTTAGTGACCTTTAGTTATACTATTTTCCACATTTGAATCCTCAGCAATAGACATGTTTTGTTAAAGAGTTTTACCCAATGGAATAAATAAATGGTAAAAACAGTATATTCTTGATTTTCAGAGTAAGATTCTGATGATTTGCAAAATAAATATATTACATTAAAACCAGAAGAAACAGCAGTCTGAACTTTGCCATTAGCAATAATCTAGGAATAGCTTTACATATTTAATGACAATAAGCATGTAGCAAAGCATTCTTGGAGATCAAAAATAGCCTTGATTCACTGAGTTGGTTGAGACTCAGTGCTGGCAGGTATTGAGTTACACCTGATGGGTGCCATCTTCCCCTTGCACTATGAAAAAGCACCTATTGCTAGTCTTGTAAATTCTGCATAATGTGGCAAAACACTATAAGTATGTGTGTGGCCTGTTAGTATTTCATCTTTCTTTATAAAATGCCAATAAAATTGTAAATTAAAAATAAAGAAAAAAAGAAATTCTGAACTAAACCATGACAAGACCAAACAGCTCCCATAACTTTGTTTGCAAGTCATTGTAAAATCAGCTAATCTGAATTTCAGATTTCAGACATGGAAAACAGGATAGCAGAAGTTCTTATTGACTGAAGGGCTAACGGAGGAAAAATAAAATCTGAACCTTTATAGTACATGAGATATACTTTCTCTGCTATTTGCAGAATGAAACTAAGCAGACCTCAAAATTATGTGGAATTTATAATTCACTACATTCACCAACCTGAAAGAAAGTATTCTTATTCGTAAAACTGAAAATCTGTAAACTTTCAAGTGTTGTCCTAAAACTCAAGCAATCACTCTCTCAAAAAGGATTGTTGCTTTATTTATGCTTTGTTGGAATACAAAGAAAAAGTCTCTTGGTTTCTCTCCGTCCATCCTTCTCAAAAACATTTGAGACTTGAGAATACAGTCATCCAGCATGGCATTTTTCTCTCATGACTCTCAGAAATACAAAACCAACACATTTGCCAGTTGGAAGGACAGAAAGAGGACAGCGGCAGGAGGAGGTCATCTGACACCAGCCAGCAAAGATAGAGAAAGGGAGGATAAGAAGTCATCCAAAAATACCAAAACCAAGTAATAAATCTCAGGTGCTTGTTAGGATAAATGGAACAGACAAAGAACAGAGAAAAGGATCACCGGTAGGGGGTTGTAGATATTTTGCGCTGAAATTTTAATTCCTTCTAATTCTAAATGACATGGATTTCCAGGATTATTTATTTCCTGTTCATCTCAAACCCCACCACATGATTCAATCCAGAATCATTTCAAATGAAGTTCAGAAGGTTTTCCAAATGCATGGATCTTCTCAAGGAAGCACTTCCAGAGCTGAGGGGCTCAGCTCTGCTGCTCATTGTACACTCAAAAGATCCTCAATCCACAGCTGACCATAATGTTTGGCCAACTGTATACAGTTAAAAAATCTTATTTTTCTGCTTTGTTGGATGCACCACAACTACACACCTAAAATTATGCGGCATTTTTGATATCTTGTTATCAACCCACTCAAATAGGCTATCACGAGATTGTATCACATCCTACATCTGGAAGCTTAAGCAAGCACTCACTGCAAAGTATGGAGTCCTCCTAAAGCAAAACTTCATTCACCACTTTGTCAGGAGAGAGAGTGCCTCAGGGATCAGTATTGAAAGAATAACCCAGCTACCTTCTTTGCAAAACATGATCATAAGTTGCTTCACTAAGCATGGAGGTTTTAGTATTAATGACAGATAGGTGATTAAATTCTCATGCACTAAGACAAGGTTATAATTTATGTCACCATCTGATGCTATTATTTGGAAAAATCTAATAAAATAATACGGTTTTCAGTCCTCTAACTGTAAATATTTATTGATCATGTGATCTCATGCAAAACTACTCACTATATAAAATCTGGTCATGCCCGGTAGTATATATATATATAGTCACCTGATAGCTCTTAAGTACGAAGTGTGTTTGCATGTATATGTATATACAAAGAGGTGAGAGAGAGAGGCCAAAAAAATATGTCACATAGCTCTATCATTTTAAAAAGGATGTCTTATTATTTGGCTTGATCTGGTTATTTGTGTTTAACAGACTCAGATAGGCTAGTAGTCTGCATTTATAGAAATCCTAGTAAAGTAGTGTAAAGTCTAGTTGCCGTTACTGAAACTTGGTGGGACGAATCCCATGACTGGAGTGTGGCTATCAATGGCTACAAGCTGTTCAGAAGGGACAGGCAAGAAAGGAGGGCGGAGGTGTTGCCCTCTACATGAAGAAATGGATAGGTTGTGAAGAGCTGTCTCTGAAGAATAGCCATGAGCAGGTTGAAAGCTTATGGGTAAGAATTAGAGACTGAGGCAACAAAGGGAACCTTGTGGTTGGTGTCTACTACAGGCCGCCCAATCAAGGGGAGCCTATTGATGAAGCCCTCTTACTCCAGCTACAGGAGGCAGTGCGCTCACAGGCTCTCACTCTGCTGGGGAACTTCAACCACCCCAACATCTGCTGGAAAAGTAGCACAGCGAGCTGTAGGCAATCCAGGAGACTTCTGGAGTGCATCAAGGGTAACTTCTTAAGCCAGGCAATAGACAGTCCTCCCAGAGGGGATGCGATACTGGACCTGACAGTCACCAATGCAAGTGAGCTAATCAGTGATGTCAAGATTGGAGGCAGCCTGGACTGCAGTGATCATGCACTGGTGAAGTTTGCAGTCCTGAGGGATATGAGTCAAGCAAAGAGTACAGTCAGGACCCTGAATTTTAGGAAAGCAAAATTCCAGCTGTTCAAGGACAATAGGACCCCCTGGGAAACTGCCCTCAGGGACAAGGGAGCAGAACAGAGCTGGCAGATCTTTAAGGATGCTTTCCATAGAGCACAAGAGCTCTCAATCCCCAGGTGTAAGAAATCAGGCAAGGAAGGTGAGAGACCTGCATGGCTGAGTCGAGACCTGCTGGTCAAACTAAAGGGCAAGAAGGAAATGCACAGGCAGTAGAAGCAGGGATAGGTATCCTGGGAAGAGTATAGGGACACTGCCCGGTTGTGTACGGATGGGGTCAGGAAGGCCAAGGCGCAGATGGAGCTGAACTTGGCAAGGGATGCAAAGAATAATAAGACGGACTTCTACAGGTATCTCAGCGAGAAAAGGAAGGTCAAAGAAAGGGTACCCCCTTGATGAGCAAGACTGGCAAACTAGTAACAGCGGACGAGGAGAAGGCTGAGGTACTCAACAACTCTTTGCCTCTTTGCCTCAGTCTTCACTGGCAACCTCTCTTCCCACACCTCTCGAGTGGATGGACCACAAGACAGGGACTGGGGGAGCAAAGTCCCTCCCACTGTAAGAGAAGATCAGGTTCGTGACCACCTGAGGAACCTGAACATACATAAGTCTATGGGACCTGACAAAATGCATCCCAGAGTCCTGAAAGAACTGGCTGCTGTAGTTGCCAAGCCACTCTCCATGATATTGGAAAAGTCATGGCAGTCAGGTGAAGTCCCTGGTGACTGGAAAAAGGGAACCTTTCCACCCATTTTTAAAAAGGGTAGAAAAGAGGACCCTGGGAACAACCAACCTGTCGGCCTCACCTCTGTGCCTGGGAAGATCGTGGAACAGATCCTCCTAGAAGCTACACTAAGGCACATGGAGGACAGGGAGGTGATTCGAGACAGCCGGCGTGGCTTCACTAAGGGCAAGTCCTGCCTGACCAACCTAATGACTTCTATGGTGGAGTGACTACATTAGTGGACAATGGAAGATCTACGGATGTCATCTATCTGGACTTCTGCAAGGCCTTTGACATGGTCCCCCACAACATCCTTCTCTCTAAATTGGAGAGATACGGATTTGATGAGTGTACTGTTCAGTGGATGAGGAACTGGTTGGATGGTCGCATCCAGAGAGTAGTAGTCAACATTCAGTGGTCAGCTCCACTGAATGTACAGATGGAGATCAGTGAAAAATGGTGTCCCTCAGGGGTCCATAGTGGGACCAAAACTCTTTAATATCTTCATCAATGACATAGACAGTGGGATCGAGTGCACCCTCAGCAAGTTTGCAGATGACATCAAGCTGAGTGATGTGGTTGACACCCCTGAGGGATGGGATGCCATCCAGAGGGACCTGGACAAGCTTGAGAAGTGGGCCCGTGTGAACCTCATGAGGTTCAACAAGGCCAAGTGCAAGGTCCTACACCTGGGTCTGGGCAACCCCCTGTATCAGTGCAGGCTGGGGGATGAAGGGATTGAGAGCAGCCCTGTGGAGAAGCACTTGGGGGTACTGGTGGATGAAAAGCTGGACATGACCCAGCAATGTGCGCTCGCAGCCCAGAAGGCCAACTGTATCCTGGGCTGCATCAAAAGAAGCATGGCCAGCAGGTCAAGGGAGGTGATTCTGCCCCTCTACTCTGCCCTGGTGA
The DNA here is from genome assembly GCF_034638445.1 of Ciconia boyciana. Lineage (NCBI taxonomy): Eukaryota > Metazoa > Chordata > Aves > Ciconiiformes > Ciconiidae > Ciconia > Ciconia boyciana. The sequence continues at coordinate 49,546,720 of NC_132936.1, forward strand.
GACCCCACCTGGAGTACTGCGTCCAGCTCTGGAGCCCTCAGTACAGGAAAGACATGGACCTGTTGGAGCGGGTCCAGAGAAGGGCCACAAAAATGATCAGAGGGCTGGAACACCTCTCCTGTGAGGAAAGTCTGAGAGAGTTGGGGTTGTTCAGCCTGCAGAAGAGAAGGCTGCAGGGAGACCTTATTGCAGCCTTTCAATACTTAAAGGGGGCCTATAAGAAAGAAGAGGACAGACTTTTTACTAGGGGCTGTTGCGATAGGACAAGGGGTAATGGTTTTAAACTAGAAGAGGGTAGATTTAGACTAGATATAAGGAAGAAATTATTTACAGTGAGGGTGGTGAAACTGGAACAGGTTGCCCAGAGAGGTGGTAGATGCCCCATCCCTGGAAACATTCAAGGTCAGGCTGAACGGGGCTCTGAGCAACCAGATCTGGTTGAAGATGTCCCTACTCATTGCAGGGATGTTGGACTAGATGACCTTTAAAGGTCCCTTCCAACTCAAACTGTTCTATGATTCTCTGATTCTATGAAAGTGACATTGAATAGGCCTGAAAGCCATCTACTCAGTTCATACTCTCATGGCAACACTTTATAAAATGTTGAGTTCCATCAGCTCCTGAATTGAAAAGATTGATTTGCTTGTCATGTTGAATAGAGTCTAAAAGAAGTTTAAGGAACAATTGACCCTGAGCAGAGCTGCAGCAAAGTCTTCTGGGCATCAAGCAGAAAGCAGCTCAAGATTTCCAAGATAACTCAAATTGTCTCAGTTATGAAAAACAGCACCATAGCTCACTGTGGACTGAAACACTCAAGAGGATTTTCATAATTAAGACTAAGAGAAAAGCTTCTTTAAAAGCTGCATTTGCATAAATATAGTTAAATCTCCACTTGCATATGCTTGGCAGAAAAAAAAATCAATACAGATTTGGTTTTGTATTATTTTCATTCTTATTTTCACTTTTAAATACAGTTCTTCAAACTTAATCCACACTGGGATTCTTGCTGAATGAAAGAGAAGAAAAAATGAATCAATGCTGGCATCTCAGGGTGGATGTGCCTGGTGGATGTGCATCCTTGCCAGCACTTAATGATGCACAGTCACACATCTCAGGTTGCAATGCTGGCAGGGGTGGGAGCAGGGGATCCCTGAGGGGCACAGTTAGAGCATGCAATACACATCAGGATTAAGCTTCTGCTCTCTGCTTGAACCTCTGCCCATGAACACTTGCAAATCACATGTCTAGAACAACTTCCTCTCAAAAATGAAGACCTCAGTTAAGTCAGTATCTAAACACAATAGGAGGTTTAAAAGTCTGTTTCTGCCCACCCCCTTTTCAGGCAGTTTCAAACTTTTTAATTCCTGGGCATACAGAAACCTCATCCTATGTGTCTGTGCTAAATGACACTCAGGTGTCATCCCAGACATTCCAAAAGTCTTTAAAAGCAATTAATGCTAGAAAGAAAAACCACAGCTCCCATATGGCCCCCACCCCTCTGTGATGGATTTATTTCAAGGATCCTGGCTAGGGATCATTGTATCCTACCAAGTGACAGTGCCATGCCCGGGAACAGGACAGCTCTGCAGGGCGGCGAGAACCTTGCGTCCTCAGGCTGCTATTCACCACACCGCATTGTCAGTAAGGTCAGAGGGACTGTATGTGAGACGTTGGACAGCAAAGTGGTCAGCCACTGGCATACTGGGCTGAGCGATAAGCTGCTGATAGGCTTGGTCCCCACCAAATGGAGCAATTCCGTCTCTGGGGCAGGTAACGCAAATGAATGCCTTACAAAAACTTTAATGTTTGACATAGTAAGCAGCATCTGCTCAGGATAGGCCTAAGATAAAAGCATGCAATTCTTTACATGCGCCTAGTTTGTAATAGTCTCTGTTTGGTACTGAAAATGAATCACCAAGAAAAAAATACCAGGGGTACAACATGATGGATGCAAAAACCTCACCACTGAGTTCAGGCACTGAATGAAGAATTACAATCGGATTTTTGTACAGTTGGACTGGGGGGAGCTAAAAAATATTTTTTTCAGATAGAAATACACAGTTAAACTGAAATTTGAAAGCATGTGCATTTCTACGAAATTTTCGTCAAGAGTAAAGTCAAATGAAAATCATACTGATAAAGCTGAAATGTTTAGTTGTTTTGATAAATTCAGACTTTTAGACAATCTCAAAAAATTATCAGTATAACAATTCTTTGCTAAAACAAAACCAAACTTGTGCACTTAGGTTTGTTCATTATATAACACTTGTTATATAATATGTATAGGTATAAAAATATATATAAAAACAATCATGTTATACATGTTTGGTTTATTTCTTATGTAGGTTATACTTTTACGTGAATCACAGGTTTATTTTCATTTTAATGATTTCGTAATGTGAGATCATATCAACATATTTCATTTTATACAACAAAACATGCTGATAGTCCCAATGCTTTTTTTTTTCATGAAGGGCAAAATACTCTTGAAACCAGCTGAATTGCCTATAGACTTGAAATTCCAACTTGTGGTGATTTTAGATCAGGGAGAATATCAATGGCTAAAGAAATGCCATTTGATTATTATTGTATTTATTGCTTCTCAAAAGGAAGCAGGTTGTTTAGATCTGATGGGTCAGTGAAATAGAGCAGGCTGAGGAGCACGCCTGAGCTATAAAAGGCAGTAGCTCCTGCGGGCCAGGCTCTGCTGCACATGGGTTACTAAGAAGTATGAAACGCCAGTTGCAGCTGTTGACTGACATTGCAGTTGCCCATCACAGACTGCCTAAAACACTTCAACTGCTCATTAAGTCTTTTAAACTCCGGAGGTGAGGTGGCAGTTATGTGTAGCCAGCACCAGTGTAAATATAACATGCAAGTCACATGCTTCTATTTTCAGGCCATTGTTTCAAATTTGGCTAATGAAGAATGAGTGCTTTTACATCAGCACATTCCAAGGTTGAGCTGCTTTATAACATGCAAACCCAATCACCTCAACTGGCTGTGTTCCCACTGGCAAGGCGAAAAGCTGGCCATTAAATTGCTATATAAAGTGATAGTGTGACCGTTGGCAATGTTCAAGTTTAAGGTTGTGTCAGCAATAGCCTTTCCATTACAAACCCCCATTTTTCAGGGGGGTTTATGCCTTGAGATAAAATCCAATTGTAATTTTTCATTCAGTGCCTCAACTCAGTGGTGAGGTTTTTGCATCCATCATGTTGCACCCCTGGTATTTTTTTCTCACTGATTCATTTTCAGTATTAAACACAAAATATTACAAAATGGGCACATGTAAAGAATTGCAGCAAGCAGAATGAGCAGTGCTTCTGCCATTTTTCTGAAAAAGAAACAGGAAAGAGGCCTCAAACTCCCTGCCAGCAAAACTTCCCTTTTCACCTCAGGGTATCTACCATACATCAGGTATTCTAAGCTAAAAACACAGCGGAGACAAAATCTACGCCCTTGTGCAAAGTTACCTTCTGCATTGCCTTCACTTGTATTTTTACCTCAGGCTACCTGAAATATATAGTACCCTGAGGTAAAACACGGCTTTTGTAGTAAAAAAGACAAGCCCTAACAAGGATCCCGATCCTGCCAACAGTTAGAAATAGGTTTATTCTCAAAGAGCATTAATAGCCCTACATCAGGAGCCATGCACGCAAAAACCATCACAGTTCTTGTTAGGATGAATGGATGTACTGTAGCATTTTTCCTTATGCCCAACGTTAGAGACAGTTTGGGCCTGTTAGCCTGCAGAGCAGCTGCCTGTACATAGCTGGCTGGTGCAAGGGGCCACCTGGAACAGCACAATTTTTTCTTGTTTCCACTTAGATGATCCGTTATCTTGTCTGCGCAGGCATTGTAATGTTCTTAGATGGTGGTTAATTAGAAGTCAGTGCTAGAGTTGATAACTGAGATGTCTTTTATATAAGAACAAGTAAACTGAAAAAAAAAACCTTAGGTTAAAAAGGCTGAGAAGAGAAAAATCTCTGTCTCTCCCATTACCTGCCACCACCTTTCTGTCTAACCGTCTTAACTGCAGCACCCACGATGCTTCCAGGACTGCCACGCTTCAGCACAAAGCCGACAGGGCCAGATACAGTTATAAAAACCACATGGGTTTCCTTTGTCACCTTGCACCTATAGCTGAGTTAAACAGTCCGCTGTACCCCTAAAGAGAGTCCTCCGAACGCAGGCTGCTCGTGCAGAGAGGCGAGGGCGTCATGTGCGCACCGTGCTCGTGATGCACCACAAACCCAAATGGTTATGCAGGCAGGAGGGCAACAAAATCAGAGGCATCGTTTTTCTGTCTGAAGTTCTAGCCCTTTCAGTAGTTTATGGTTTGCCTATTCAAATCACTTTATCAAAGTTACAAAGAGAACTACTTGAGAAATTTTTTGTCTGCATTTTTTAAATGAGAAAATATGGTCAGTGAACAATGTTTCCTGTAAGTGATATTTTAAATTTGACAACACTGGGGGGGGGGGGTAATCCCATCAGAAAACCAAAACACCATATTTTGCTTTGGGTTGAAATGACTCCAATAAAAACACTTCATTTACGTTTTGAAGCTGAGGCTTGACATCCATATACAGCTTTATACAGCCAAGTTCTACCACAGTGTATATTCTGGTGTGGGTCTCAGTTTCTCTTGTTAAAACCTTTTCATTTCCTAGAAATAAATATTTCTGGAGCAAAGACTTGAAAGTCTGGCCCAGTGAATGTAAAGAAATTATTCAGAGAGAAACAAGTCCAACAGACAAGAAAGAGATTGAATCTGTAGCTGAGAGGTTTGCACTGAGAAGGAATTTAAAAGAAGAAAGCAGAGCTCTAGCAGATCAGTTCAACGGTTTTCTGCACAGACTGTTGCTGAACTTTGACAGCACAGTTAGCATTGCTCAGAGAAGAGAGACACCCTCAAGTCACTTATAAATTAAAGACTTGACCCTTCCAGCATATATTCTTGTATACTGTGTACACCGGTTGCCTTAAGTCCTCAAGCGCTACAGCAGCATGCTTTGCCATTCTGAAAGATGTTATGCAGTGCTGCTTCCCACTTTAATTATTTCAATTATTTTAGGGTAGCAACGGCAACATTCAAGACACGTTTAAATAGACTTCTCATTGTGAACAGGACTAAGTGTCTAATGGAAACGCCATCAGCACCGCAAACAAATACCCTGACCTTGAAAATTTTCAGAGCAAATGGATACAAAACTGAATACAAATGTTTATTTAGATGAAAAATTTACTGCACTTGGCTTTATCATTCCGAGTTACTCACGTTTCAATTTTCCTAAATATGCTCAGAAACCGTGGTTTGTGACAGAAAGGAGAAGAGTGGATATTGTTGCCATGGAAACAAAAACATTTTTCTTCTGCTCCAAAAATGTTGTCTGTTAGAGACCAGTGAGGGAAAAAAATAACATGTGTATATAATTAATTTTACTCCCTGTCATGTTTTTCAGATTTCAAAAGATTGTTTCTGTTAGGGTTTTCAGAAAAAGAGATACTTAACCACAGTCGGAATCTTTACAGGCAATGGGGTCCACCTTTGCTAATGTAGTGAAGTGAAGGTGCATTTCGCTTTGCTATCCCCATGCTTCACTGGGAATTTTATTTCCTCATACATTGTTGTATTGGATAGGACATTCAGACAGGAGCTAGATCTGCATTTTATATTTGGGACTTAGAGCTATTGGCTCTTGATTTATTGCTGTTAACCGGCCAAATAAAAATGAGAGAGATTTTTTTATGAGCAGACAGTTTGTTAAAATGCAGGTGATCATTGTTTATTCCCTAAAAGCTTTGCCAGCTTATTCTTTCTCAGACTGAGCTCCTTCCTTTGTTCTACATGTAGATGACCCTGGACTTTAATCCCAGTGGTAAAGCTCTAATTTTCTTTAGAACTTCTGTGAGTTCTGGCATTCAACAAAATTAGTGTTTTGCCATCAGTCCGGACAGAACTACAATCCCCCTCATATACCTCTACATGCAAAAAGCACTTAAGTACCATCTCCATTTGGATGCCAGTTTGTTCAGCTTGATTTTTGTGCAAGAAAAGAATTAAAATGATTTTTTTTTTAATTAACAAATATGCATGTTCTTACGAAATTTTCTACTTTGTCGTCACACCCATGTAGATTATGTACTTCATCACTGATGGGGAAGCACACTGAAATATTCAAGTATCTTCCACTGTTTCAGTTCCCTCTGTTTTGGAAGTAGTAGATACTTTGTGCTCCTCTTGTCTTTCAAGAGTGATTTAATTATGTGATTTCTTATTAGCTTTTTGTTGATTTGAGCTTATTTGGTGCAGTTACTTGTGATTCTGCAACACATGCTCCATCATCTCTTTGATTTTTTCCTAATTAATTGAAGAGTCTGATCATCCACTTCCAACTAGTTTTTAAGTACCCTCAATCATTTTTTGTTTGGGAATTGATTTAGAGTTGAAACACGTCTCAACTAATTGCAAGACATGATACCACAAAACTGTATGAATTAACAAATATTAATGCATACTTAACATCTATCCTAAATACCAATATTTATACACACACACAGAGGGTGCTGCTACAGGCTCAAATTAGAAGACAGCAACAACGCAGTTTATCCAAAGTCTGTATTTCTCTAGTAAATTCAAATCAGTGTGAGGAGTATATCCCTTTCAGACTAGCTGTTCAGCATCTTCTATGATAACAGGAGTTTCTAGATGACCCTTATGCCAGCAGAGGTTGTGCTTCGAGCTGGTATTACTCAGTTAACATTCAGTGTGAGGTATTTCTCCAAATGCTTTGACTGCTGTATACATCTTTAAAAAAAAAAAAAAAGACCATATACTTTTAATTTATCCTGTTTGTCATCCAAATAAATATGACATAAACTTTCACAGGAAAAAAGGTGTTTAGAAACACTTTAGAGCTGTTAAAACATTAAGTGATGCTGTTCTTCAGTATCTTCCATCCATGAAGTTTAGCTACCTCATAGGATCAAAAATCCAGCTGTACAGGCATCAGAAAACAACAAAAAACCAAAGCAGGGGCGGCGAGAAGGGGAGGAAAGAAATCTGTGTGTGGCCTTTGGTGGTTTTAAGACCTACTCAGAATATTGTACCTTCATCAATTATTAAAAGTCGTTCCCTTTTAAAATGTACCAAGCTCTCATTTTTATGTGGATGGATATTACCACACCAAAAATTCAACCTCTCACTGAGAAAAAGGGTGATAATAAGAATGGGAAAACCATTCAAACAAGTAAAACCAATGCAAATGCAAACCTTTCACCCACTCCTTGAAAGGGATTGACAGTCTGAAGAAGTGTAAACACTTGGGGCCCACATTTCCCAAAATAACTACTGCTGGCAGATGCTCAGCTAGCACTGACACAACAGGTAGCCATCAGTCTGGGAGGACAGGTGTTCTCTGAAAACTGGGAGCTTTTAAAAAGATTGAAAAGAAAGCACTCAAACACCAAGGTGCCCCAAAAGATTAATTGTTTTGCAAATACACATTTTGCCTCTTTCTCAAGTCTCTTATTCTTTCCTCTTTGCATGTGTCTTTTCTTCCTTGCTCTGTCTGAAACCAGAAAAAAGAGGGGAAAAACACTATGGGACTAGAATAATGGGTATATATACACATATTAATTGTACACATCCATATCACTCAGCAGGCTAATTTTTAGATGACATTTTGATTACATCCTTTCTTTTTTTGTTGTTTTTGGTTGAGAATATTCAGGAGGTGTTTAGAATATACATTTACACACAGCAGAGACATTGTGAATGGAAAATACAGCTTTGATTCTGCCCTATTTAAATGAGTCCTGGACATATACCAAGAGGCTTCATTTTGGACCGGTGAGAGAGACAGGAGTGAAATGAAGAGCAAACATGCTTTTCAATGGAGAAAGCCATAACTCTGTTTCTGGTCCACATCTTTAAACACTGGATCTCTTTATTTTTTGGCTCCAGGAAGGTTGAAGGGGGAGCGTAGGAGGTCTGAGAGCTCTGGGTCACTGGACGGGCATTAACAATGGCCAAGATCATTCTGGATGAGTGAAAGAGAGGATTTTGCATCATGTTTTTTGCAGCTTTTGCCTTACTCTATACTTTCCAGCATCAGAGAATGGGTCTTATGCAGACAGTTCATTGAAAAGCCTGTGATGATTTGCCTTAACTGTCATAGTCTCCAAAAATTCAAACTGTAAATCAGACAGAAAGTAGGATGCAACTACGGTATCAAGAGCTTGTGTGGGCCTGTGTTGGAAGGCACATTAAAGCAGCTGGGTCTCACATCACAGAAAGGGATCTTTGACAACATTTCGATACTCTAAAAAGGTGCATTGCTGAGTCATCTGGAGCAGCCTTTGGCCATTTTGAGCCTGCTCACACCAGTGGGTTGCTGAGTGCCCGGGACTGGACTGATGCATCAGCCTGGTACCTGACACAGGCAGGGCACTCAGCCCGGGCAGTAACAACTGCCAGGGAGATTGCTGTTACCAGAGCTTACCTCTGTCTTGCAGAAATTTAAATTTCAGAGCAATATTTATTTTCATAGAAACAATTTGCATAGGAACATCTAGGATCTCATGCTGACTGCCTCCGAGCTATGACCACACCGGCTTCAGGGAAGCTGTGAAAACAGGGACAGCTCCTCACTGGGCAAACTGGTGATGCTAACCATGTGCATGCTCTGCTTCTATGCAGTTTAAGCACTTTCTAACCTTATTTAGTGAAGAGCAGGGATTGCATGTGGTTTTATTCACAGGGACAATATTATCAGTCTGTGGGAATACACTGCAGACTGAAAATTACAATGGGCTGTAGAGATTTCTGAGCTAAGTTTAAACAAGCAGCTTGGGTATCAGAAGCAGCCTGGTGTGGCAGCCCAGAGCTCAGTGCAGCCTAATTTAATCTGTTTAATTGTGTGTAGCTGGCATGGAAAGCAAAGCCAGATTTTATCAGATATATCTAAATGCTTCTTAATAACCTGTGGTTTCATCAGTGTTTTCTCTACGCCTTGTTCTTTGTGAGCAGTACTTAGCAGTTTATAGTCCTTCAGAGAGAGGGCTGACTGCAGCTGTGAAGTAATCATAGAGAGCAGTGACTCAGATTTCTTCCATTTTAGATATTCAGGCCCAAATGCCACACATTCATGGTGGAAGTGACTTATACTCAGGTACTGCATGATGGGAAAAATCAGTCTAATTGTCATACCTTAAAGAATAAAAGGAAAATTGTCCAATGTCCTCCATCTTATCAATATGCTAAAGACATGCAAGGCTGACTGGCTTGAGATAGCTATCACATCTGTACCTGTACCACAGGGACTGCGCCAGTACTGCTCCCACTGCGCAGGCTCTGGAGCATCACTAAGTGTATCAAACTCTGCACCCTACCAGCGGCTGTACCCTGGATGCCTATAGCCAACCTGCTGAGTGTCTAATGACGGCGTCACCTGCTAGAAACACCATGCCCTGCACCTTTCCAAGGGCTCATTTGAGCCTATGCACACAGGTTCCCAGCAGGCACCAGAGAGGAGCCGAGGTCAGAGAGGAGCCACCAGCACACTGGGAAGAAACACTTCAGAGGAAGCAGAAGGTCCATTGTGTCTTCTGCATGAGCACGCCTGGTGTCAAAAGAAGGCTTTATACCTTCCCCTACTCCATATGTGGCATCAGCACAAAGCTACATTTGCCAGTCTCCATCCACTGTCATGGAAGACATAGGGGCATATAGCTGGAACTGGCCTGCCCAGAAATTAAAGCACAAGTAAAATATACCAAAGAGAAAATGGGGCAGGAGAGAATCTCCTCTTCAGACATTCCCTGCTCAGCACTCTCTGGAAAGAAGTGTCAGGTATTTTGAAGGAGATGGAACAAATCTGGAAGAGCTCATGGGGCTAATTTCCAAGTTGTAGGTCCAAGCACAGGAAAGAAAATGGTAATTCTAATGAAAAAGAGAAAAAAAAATCAAAAGAAAATAGAAAATTCTTAAATATATGTGTTATCCAAAGAAAATATGCAACCATGCACTGTGGACAATGGAACATGTGGACATCCATAATAAAAATCCAGTTTTCATGGGACCTGTTGGAGATGAGGCTATAAAGGCAATAACTGTGTTATACCCCCTTGCAGGCACATCTGGAAACAAATCTGGGAAAACACTGAGACACACACAAAACAGCATAAAGCCTTCCTAACCTGCTTCCCAGTTCCTGCATTTGATCATGTTATTACAACTCATCTTTCCTGCTAATACGCAAGTTGATCTAGACATGGAAATCCCACTGACATTAGGGTAGAACATGGCCAGTCATTTGCGACTGCAAATTGCAGAGTACTAATGGTTGAAGATACCATGTTATTCCATCTGTAATTACTAGATAATTTGCAGCATTACAAGAAGATTGCAGCGTAGAAGACAGAAATGAGTGTTTCGTGGCTATTCTGTAATAACATGGAATTTACTGTGTAGATTCTTGGTCAAATTTTAGCCTATAATTATACAGCATTTTACATAGTAGCTTGTCTGCACCCAGTAACATAAAGAAGAAACCGATAGCAAGGACTGATACAGGTGTATTTGAAGCACAAGCTTCTTGAAAGCTCTTCTCTAAAGCTTTCTGGTAAATTTCTAATACTTGTGAAACTATTTGCTACATTTTGCATATTTTAAAAATAATCACATAATGTCTGAAGATTTAGAGGGGATTGACCTAGATGGGCCTCAGCCTCTTTCTGTTCTAAAGTTTCTTAAAAGGATAATAGTGCTATTCTTAGAGCCGGAAAATGTATCAGTCTCATAGCCTGTGAAGAAAAATGCTTAGACTAAGTATCTTGTCTACTTTTATTTCCTTGTTTTCTCAATACATCTTATCAGGAAGACCGCTTCAAAACAAGCATTGTAAATTCTGTGGATGCCAGAATAAAATACTCCGGGTCCATAGTTCAGTCTCAGAAGATGAAAGAGCCCAGAGAATGGAGAGTCCACGCTGTGTTTTCGATAGGCACCTCAGGAACAAAAGCAGCTCCATTCTGAAATGTGCCAAACCTGCCCACACGCTGTGGATTTATGGTTTTGTTTGTACAGTGAAATTTACTGATCATGAATATCTGAAGCCCTCAGCTCACCTAAGGCACTCAATGGACCCGAGTGCCACGAAGGCAGCAAGCAAAATTGCCAGGGAGTGCACAGGCATCTGGAGGGGACGGACAAGAGGTGGTGAAATGAAAGAAAACCATTCTGTAGGGCACAGCTGTGGGATGGCAAATGCCAAGGGGCTGGTCTTCGTCCTGCACTGAATTTAACGGTACCACTTCCACTGGCTTCTTCCCCCAATACAGGTGGGACCTTGGGCTCGGAATTGATACCCAAATCTCCCAGAGGACAGATTACATCTATGCAGCTCAAACTGCAGATGAGGGAACATGCTGCAGCCACAGCAGCAACCTCTACCATTACGTCTTAATTATTTTACCAGTAGATGGGGGAATTGAGTATAAATAATAAGCTGAGATTTGTGGTAGAAATCTAAAGACATTCATGTGGTTTATAACCACACTTAAAATGTTATTGTCCCTCCATAAACTCCTGCAAAGGTTTGTCTTAAAAAAAAAGGTTTGTCAAAAAAACCCCTCTTACTATAATTTTAGAACAATGTAAAATAGTATTGATCTGCTATAAAGCACTCTCCCAGTAGATCACAATGCATTGTGAAAAGGGGATAAGTATCACTGTTCCCACTTTAAAGAAACAGTCTAGTATTTTCCCCCATATGGAAAGCTTAGAGAGAGAGAGAAATAGAGAAATAAACTGCCAAATGGTTCTTTTCCATTTTACTCAAAGATATTAAAGTCAGGTGAAATGAGACAAGGTTTTCTACTCCATTTTCTCCACCTCAAAAAAAAAGATATATAGCCCACCACTAAATTTGTATTCTGACAGCCTGGTTGCCTGAAGTTAGGCGAATACAATAAGGAAGGATTACCAGACATGTGCTTTGGTCTCATGCTTTCCCTTAATTGCCTGGTCGTGGTTTCTGTGTGACCAGCAGACTGGATTCAGATTCTCATGGTTTTTATGGCATAATTCTTCCCCATTTGGGAGCTTAGAGATGAGGTGGTACCTCTCGGAGAACCAGGTAGAGAGCCTCACAGGGCTGTACACAGACTTTTTACCATATCAGGCCATAAGGGGTAGACAGAAGTGAATGACACAGCTGCCATCTTCCATTCCAGATCCTTTGCAGGTGAGAGGGGTGACCGAGTGAGCTGTTTCTTTGCTGTTCCCAGCCAGATCCCCTGCTGTAGCAAATACACTGTGGTATCTCTCTGGTATTTGGGGGTGTTGCCATGGTCAGAGGAAAGTGCAGGATACCTCAGCTCCCAGGTACCTGAAGCTGTGCCAAGGGTTCAGGATAGCTGTAGTCTTTGCTCATATGCATCTGTAAATAGCCAAATTTACCTTCCCAAAGTGATGCTGGGAGAGGTATGATCTAACTGAATCTTTGGTCAAGACTTCTCCCTTCTTACAGCAGTAGGGATTCTTTGTCTCTAATGTCCTTCCAGCTACTCAAGCAAGATACTAAAGGCCAAGTGTTTATTTCTGTAGCTGACACAAAATTATCTATAAATTTTATGTTATTTGCCTCATGAAAAGGATATAGCAATGAGTTACCAGAGTCATCTTAGAAAAATGCTGCATCACAGTGATGCAGGAAATCTGTATGAAAAGCATGAAAACAACATGATCTGGAAAGTTTTCAGCTGCTTGTAAGTTTAATTTGTTTTTCAAATACTCATATGAGTGTTTTAAAGTGTAAATGAATGAGGAAGCTCTTTGGATGCACGGGGGTGGGACACCAGTGAAGCAGAGAGCAACGATATGGTCTTTGTTCCGGCAGGGAGGCAATCTGTCCTATCGCCTCACCTGGCATGACATCCATCCTGATGTACGCAGTCGCAGCCACTTGTACCAGCAGGGGAAGACTGGGTCCTGCTCATGTGCATTATGCATGTGCTACCTCACTCTTGGGCTCTAGCTCCCTTGGCGAAGAAATCCAGATGAGGTTGAGGAGACAGTTCTTTCTAGGCACTAATTTCTATACAGTATGCACACAACTGCACCTCACGCTGCCTCCCAGCTCTGTCTGATCCTGGTCACAAATTTCCCCACTCTCCTTATACCACAGCTGAGGGTGCACAACATATGTTTCGGAAATCACGCTACAGAAACGCCATTCTGGCATGCTGCAACACAGCCCTCTCACTGCTTACCTACAACTGAAAACAACAAAAACATTAATAATAATAATAATAATAATAATAATAATAATAATAATAATAATAAAAAATCTTAAAGCCCAAAGGGCTGCATGACCAAAGTCCAAATGCTAGGTGGCATTGAGATGACCCATTCATTGTAGAGAAGAATAGTTTTGACCAATGTGGACATGAGCACTTCAGCATCACTTGGCATGAGACTGGTCACTAGGATGGAAGCCATCAGCACAACCGTAGATTCAATGTAGATATGACCATAGCCTGCACTTTATGTCCCTCTAATTCTTTCTATGAACAAGCACCACCTCAGAGAGATGGACTAGCCTGACACTGCATGTAATCTCAGTCTAAAAGTTGTTCAGCTAAACAGGAGGAGGAATGATGCCATATTACTTACTCACCTACATATAGACTTTCTGACATCATTTCCCATAGGAAACTCAGCCATGCAGCCACATTACGGTTTCGACCTGGGCACAGCTTGGTTTTGGTATGAAAAGAAGTAGCTAGCAACAGACAATTGAGAGGGCACTATCTCCCCAAGACAAATTTATGGCAATGCCATAAAGGGAAGGATTGGGGGAAGGAAGGGTAGCTGTTTCTTCGGGGACAGCCACACAGCCAGCAGCCTGGTTTTCATACTGTGCAACTGTTGCAGTGTTGCTCTGTAGCTACAGTATTTGACAGGGAGAGCTGAAAGGAGTTCTCGAGATAGACCAAATACACAAAAATACATGCCATGTGTGCAAATAAATGTAAAACTGGCTGAAGGCTCAAAGGGATAACCCGAGGTCAAATTAGCAAAATTTTGAAGGTCATTTAATTTCATTAACTCATATGCAGCAGCTTCAAGTAATTTTTAAGCGTGTTTTGCCTATAAAATGCATGTTTTCATTAAACGCATCATTACTTTTATGGCCTCTGCAATCAATCTCCCTTTTCCTCCTTTTTAAACATGAGAAACCAATCAGACATAGACACAAACATTTATATTGATGAGTTTCTTTCTAAATGTGTGTGATAGCTTAGAGGCAAGAGAATGAGCTACCATTTCATGACATATGATAAAAGAGATGGTTTTAACTACCAGAGGAGAAACACACTTGAGAAAACAAGGTCTGACACCAGAGATGGGTAAAACATCCATGGATGATGGGAGGATACAAAACTATTTTTCTTATTCATGTATTTCTTTTTCTCTTAGTACATATTGTTCAATTGGTATAGGACACAATACCTACAAATGCTTCTTTTTCTATAGTACTTACACAAAATATGCAGTCCTGTATACAATGCACAGGCCTAAGATTTCAATTCCTCTCTTCTGTTTCTACCCAAAACCTTGAAACACACCATTACTTTATCTCCAACCGTGTCATCACCATTTCATCAAACTTCTTCAATCAATGCCAGCACTGACCTGTTCTAAGGACTTTTTTCAGAGAAATACAATCAGGAAAGTGCTTGGTATCAGTATAAGATGCCATTTTCCTCTAACCTAACTCTGTGAAACACAGAAATAATTTTTGGTCAACCTTTAAAAAAATTCAATCTATGAGACAGAAGCAGTAGGGAAATTTTCCACAGAATAAGAAAACTATTTCCTGTTCAGACCTGTAGCATACCCTACATTATCAGAGAGGACAGATGGTTGGAATATTCTGGGAAATGGAGAAAAAGGTAGAAATTGTAGGTTCATGGGAAGCTCTGAAGAATACAGGGCAGCAACAGCTCAGGGTCTCTCATGTCCAGCAGAATTTATTAGTAGCAACCCAGTTCCAGCTGATTTCTCCTTCTTATGCTGACAGTCTCTGTAGTTTACCAAGATAAAGTGTTTCCAGAGTTGTGAGGTAGGGGAATGATTCAGCAGCCAGTGTGCTATCCCGGGTGAGCTTGCTCAGTGCACACAGTCACCGGCTCAGCAGGCGGGCTGGGGAAGGTCTGCCACCAGAGCCTGCTGTCACATCAGGAGCCCGTCGGCCACCCGTACCTGCGGCCCCGGCACAAGGACCCTCGCTCTGCTCCTCAGCCAGCCCTGTACGCAGTATGGCCACATTCGCGGAGCATCGCGCCTGAGTTTAAAATAAAGACCCCTAGACTACAGCTGGCTCCGCACACAGCTAGCCGGCATGTTGCCCCATGTGTGACACAGTAAATCCACAAACCAAATAAATTCTGTATGGATAATTGTGTTGACTGTATTTGTAACAAAAAGTGGTAATCGGCAGCTTGTAATGTAAACATTTAATAAAAACTGCAGCCAATTAAAAAAAAATCCCTATGCCAAGTACAATTATGTGAGGATAGTGCATACATGCACGATTTTTGCCAAAGAATAAATGTAAACTTTACCATTCCTGACCTTCATAGAAGCTAAACTGCAGTAACTGTCTCTTATTATATGCTTGCAGTATCTGACACAGTGGGGCTCTGCTCTCAGCGTTATAAATAACAATAATTAAATGAATGGCTGAAATCACAGCCCCCATCATTGCATTCCTTCTTCCCCCTTTCTCATCCCTGTGCTAAAAACTGTATACTTCAGCTCAAGATTAGAAATAAATTATTCAGAACCAGTTTATCACAAACAAACACTATCTCATTGCTTACAGTGGAAATATTTGCTCGTTCATTTTTGTCTAGACACCCTATACTTCAGGAATTCAATGTTCCTTCTGGCCTCTGAGTGACTCATTAAACAGCAGATCCATACAGCACAAGCAACCAAAGGGAGGCAATGAAAATAATTAGCCAGTCCTGTGGTTCTAGAAAGCTCAAATAGTAATTAAAGTAGACAGCTCTGCAGAATAAATCATTTTTAAAAGAGTAAATTAGCAAGTGCATTCCTGCTGGTTTGGAAAGTAAATGCACTGGTTAGTGCAGTGATGAATGCTTGGGCTGGATTGTTCCCTCTCCCCAGAGGTGAAGAAGGGAGGGGAAGCTTAGACTATTCATGACCCACCACAGTTGTCCACTGGGCCCAAAAAAGCTCTAAGGTCACATTCTCCAGCTCCTGGGAATAGTGGCCTGGGGTTAAGGGGAGTACCTGAGAGTGTTTCACATCTCAGCCAGACATTAAGCTCCCTGGATCCAAGCCTCTCCCTCACGTCAGCTTGCTCAATCTTTGAATTTGCAGTCTTTTCAATGGAATAAGGAAAACTATATTGATTTACATACAATGGGCATTTTTCTGCTTCCATAACCCATAAAAATCTCAAAATGCATTTTCTTTTATGTAATGTATTCAGAATAGAGTGCACGAGTCTTTAAAATTCCAGCTTGCAACACTTTTTCAATGCAAGTCTGCTACTTCCTGTTTGAAAGGGAATCAGGAACATGGAGGTAATTGCTGAATGAGAGAGAGAGAGAAAGAAGCACCTACAAACTTACTCACCTTGCAATAGCATCTTGCAATACACAGTTGGAAGTCAAAAGATGATTCAAAACACCAAAGTCATGCCTGTGGCCATCGGAGTTCATCAGGGCATCACAACCAATCAAAGATTTAAGCTGTCATTTTAGTAGTAAACAAGAAACGAGAGAGAGATGAGAAAGGGTCTTGAAAATAAAGACAAGTGACTCATGTTTGATTGAGAGAAAAGGGGTGGCAGCTGAGGAACCCAAAGAGACAGCTGATTTCAAATTAATAGAGTAGAGAAATTATCTTTGTAACAACACTGTGAATGGATGTGAGCAAGACAAGAAGGCAGATGTCAAAGGAGGAGATTCCAGGAATAAAGATGTGAGGAGGATCTGGACTAGCAACGTATACGCATGGATGGATAGGAAAGGCTTTCTGTCTCAGAGGCTTTGTATGGAACAAATCTATAAGATGCAAACATAACTTGAAAATGATGACTTAAAGAAAAATCTCAGCAGGTTACAGGAAAAAATGAGTGACAGTTGCTGTTCAGCAAAAGCACCCAAAGGGAGGGACAGGAGGTAAGGAAGAATTCTGTCCGCACATACAGCCCATGTATTTTCCTTCGCACAGTCACTGCCGCTGACATGAGCTGGGTTTGTCTCCTCTGCTGCTTGCCACTCACAAGCTACTTGTGTCCAGACAGACAGCATAGTGTGTTGCTTGGTACAACCTGTGTCAGATTTAGTAACTACTTCTGAGCTGGAACTGATTAATGTGAATATACATAAGCAGTGTTTAACTAAGTTACAAATAAGCTACGAATTAAGAAATCACTCCATCTGTGCTATGAAATCTTTCAGATAATTTTTATATATAATCAAAGGCAGCACATCTTAAAGCAGAATTGGCTTTGTGTGAACAGAGCCCTAGTTGTTATAAATATCCTCAGACAGTATTTAAATGATCTCTCTGCAAAGCCAAGTACGATACCAGAATTTGGACTTGCGCTAATGTAGCTACCCTGTGAGGTGGGTTTGAAAGTTAGCTTAGTATCAAAAAACAGTTGAAAGATTTCATTAGCATTCCTGCTTCAAAAAAATATACCTTGCTGAATTTACATGTCTAATAATTTGTTTTATTTAATTGAGTTCATCTTTTTTTGCTGCAAACAAGCTTCAAGTCTTTGTGACAATCTGCTTGAGAAATTAATACAGATGGGAGTTTTCCATAACAAATTTTAGCTTTTAACTTTCTGTCATTTCAGCTCAAGGGTGCCTGGAAGATGTTGTAAGCATATTACTTTTAATTAAAGAAATGTGGTTATTTTGATTCTCTTGCAGAATACTTTTTCTTCAAACTGGAGATGAAAGCAGGAAAACTTTTACAGGTAAAATGAATTCCTGTTTACCTGAAAATAGGAACTACAGCAGGAACCAGTATTTAGTCTAAGATATAGCAGTAACCAAACAGGAGTGCTAGAATACTTAACAGACATTTGATTTTGCAGCTTTTACTGGGTTAGCCATCAGCAACCAGAGTCAAGTTGTATTTGAGAATCTACATAAATATGAAGTTTCATAATAACGTTTTGCTATGGTTAATACAGTAAAACACCAACTGCAAGAAGATTTTATAATAACATTTTATTCAGTGTTTTTCTCCTTAACAAATCTGTGTGAAGAAAATTTTGATTTTATTTCAATATTCCATTTTTAATTCCATGGAAATATGTGCTATACAGACAGCAAAAAATTTTGTCTAAAGGCAATCCATGCCATGCTTTTAGGGCAACCAAAGGCATAAAAACAGCATGTATGCACACACTTCTAGCTAAGTTAGTATAAAATACTAAATGGAGAATCTGCATTTTACCTGGGCCAGCTCAAAACCATATTTCAAAATCTGTGACTTTTGGTCTAACTCTAGGATTTCTCATTAGGGAAGGGACTCTAATTTTGGCACAATCATTTCTGCCTGCAGTGCCTGTCATACGAGCTTCTGCAAAAGCAGCCACCCAGCCGCTCTGTGGGAGAAGGGTACACATCCTCATTCCCAGAAGCACCCAGAAGCCTCAACATCAGCTGCATCAGCTTTCCATGGCACACACCGGACAATCTTCATTAAGCCATCCCAAAGAATAGCTTTTCAACAATGAAAATAGTTCAGTGGAGGAAGAGAGAGTGAACACTCTGAAACTTCACCCTGGGAGCAAACAACTTCATCCTTAGTGCATAAGAAAAAAGGTTGGAGATCTTAGGCTAGCCCCAACAGCAAAGTCGCCTCCCCATAACCATCTGTGTCCAGGTGAGGGGAACCAGTCAAATATTAATGTGAAGTTATGTTCCTACCTGGCCTCTGAAATGCAAATGATTGCATTTGCCTGGCCTTGGAATTAATTGCTGCAAGTTAATGTTCGTTGGTGTTTAAAAAACAATGACAATTAATTTATAAGGATTAATTACAGGGACTATTTCCAGGTCTTTGCAGCATTCTTTGAATGACCCAAAGGCAGCCAAGGGCATCTGTAAGCTCTCACACTAACTTGGATGATGTATCACTGTCTCTGAGGCAAATGCAGCTCTTAAGTCACAAGCTGCCAGAGAAGCAGCATCTCCAGTCTTGATCCTCTTAACAGCATACAACTCTGTGTCTGAGCTCAAAAAGAGATACCCAATTTGCCAGGAAGCATTTGCTGGTCATGTAGCCCCTGGGGATAGTTCAGAGATGAGATGAAAACATCTCATGACCTTGGAGAAACAATCAATACAGCCTTGGTAAAAGCCAGCAATCTCCCTGGCTTCCTCAACTTTACTTCTAGTACTAATGGTACAATTTTAATAGACTGTTTATCAAAACTGTTACAAGCAGGAGAACCCAGGGGAGTAGGACAGATCAGCACCTTCCAAGCAGGTACTCCTACAGCTTATCCGTGGCCTGCAGTGTTGCTTTAACACAAAATTATTCTTAGTCATTTGAATATAGCTAAAAATACTATTCAGGAAAATAAAGAAACTTCTCAAAATCCAGATCCCATTTCCCTATCACTAGTTACAAGATCAAGACACTGTAAAGCCTGAAGTAACCTCTGTGCCCAGCTTACACCGAGAGGGTGCCTACAGCTACAGAAGTACAGTCTCAGAAGTACAGTCTATCGCTATCTGCATGTCAATCCTTAGCATCCCCAATGGAGAGAAAAGCAGAAAGACTCATATTCTCATGCATAGGAGACATTTTCCACCTGGCCCTTACCTGTGACCACAGAAGGATGGGTACCTGAAATGAATGGAGGATTTCTGATTCTTCCTATTTCTCCATACTACTCTGAATGCTCTAAAACATGTGTGCATAAGATCCGCTAAACAAAATATCCTAGGCACGTCATGAGAAATTAGAACTTTTTTGTGCCCTCTGAAAGCTCAGCAGACACTTATGCAAAGAAAAGCTTGCCACAAATCAAGTGTTTCCGGAACAAATCTAAACCTAATTGAAACAAACTGCAGGGTATCGCTGTGACACCAGAAATTTCCTCTAAGCAAGCCACAAACACCCAAAGTGTCTGACGCAGATGACAGCATCTCTACAATTTACACTCAGCCATAACAAAATTTAGCCAAGAGCTCGTCTACCTGCTTCAGCTGCTGATGATCAAAAAAGAGAATTTTGGAGGTCAGCTAAGGACAAGAAAAATACTATATGAACCCTCCTTTTTGTTCTCCACTCCCCAGGGAGAAGCTGGTGAGCCACTGGAAAACAAGAGGAACAAAAAAACAGTTTCTGGGCATTTTTCTGGAGCATTGTTTTGGTGTTAAGTACCTCTGGCAAAGCACAAAAATTTGTGAGCAAGCTAGCCAAACATTTTATTGTTCACAGTGAATGCCGAACTCCCACTAAGATTTGCAAGGTGCAAATGGAGTTTACAACACACATTAGTAGAGCTATCCAAGCCCTAATATCTGATTTTCAACGTGTGAATATTAACTTACAATCAAATTAACTTTCGCAAAAAAATAGCTAAAAGCCAAGCATAGAGGCAGAGCTGTTCCTCCTGCTGAGATCCAAGGCTCCTAGCCGAGGCCCTGATTCAGCTAAGTGCCTACATGCAGGCAAAAAGTCCAATGCACTCAGCTGGATCTGTCAGCTGACTTCCCAGACTGTGATTCACTGTCCTGTTTGTATGACCCACTATATGCCTGACCACAGGCTAAAGAAGAAAATTAAATTAGCCTACATGAAGCAAGCCAGCTGAAGACTTCACTCTCTGTTGTAGTTCTTAGGTGAAACTGATAGCAAAATAAGTGAGAAGAAAAATACTGAAGACTTAAGAAAACCCATTTTGATTTACAATGTGCAACTGCAGAGAAATGTTAATGACCTTCTCTCAAAAAAAAGCAGCACATGTTGTCATCCCAGACCCTTGAAGGCTTCCTAGAGAAATTGTACTGCAGGTGTGACTGTCTGCTCAGCGAGCTCCCTACACAACATGATAAACCCCTTGATCCAGTGGTGACATGGGAAGGGGTGGATCTTGCATGCTGTGAGCTTTTTAACATCCACTTCACAGTCCCTGAAGTGCAGTACCAGAGACAGGACAATCCTGAATGTGTCAGGGCGTGAACAGAGCAGCTACAGGTGCTGTGGAAATAAGGACAGTAGCGCTCTGTGACAATGCAGCACAGAGGCTGCGTTACGTGGCTTAATCAGGGACTGGCTGATGCAAAGGAGAAGCCTAACCTGTAGCTTAATATTAAGGCAAAGGTAACATGCCTCTCACGTGTCAACATAGAAAAGGAACTGCTCAAGAATGTAAGCAGAGATAAAAAAGGAATGCATATGCAACATAAACATGTCATTAGCTGTGATGGAGAGCAGCTGCTTTTGTTCACCTTCATGCTACTACTGCAAAAATGGGGAATTGCTTTCTTCTCAGCACTCCTTTGAAGAAAGAGAGAATATACGTGCACAGTAGTTGATGAGCCTGGTAAAACCATTTTAAAAAGAGTACCAAGAAGAAACAAAGTTTCTCCACATAAGAATCACCGAAAGAAAAACGAATTTTGTTGACGTTCTCTAAGTGTTTGTAGGAATAGCAGTGTGGATGCAAATTACTGTAACTATGTAAATTGATATTGACTCCAAAACCACTCAAAAATCTGCCAGTGATCCAATAGATGATCCAATGAGCCTGTTAAATGTTAGATATGTAAATAAATTTTGTCCATAGCAACAAAAACTTGGTTAAAAAAATAAATAAATAAAACAACCAAGCCAACCAGTAATTACTCCAATCCAGGAAGCTGCTGTAAAGTGTTCAGAAAGACTTAAAGAAAGAAAGAGTAGCCTTGCCTCAGGGACAGACAGACTTTAACTGAATCTTCTCATTTCTGGGGTCTGCAAGAATGTTTCCTCTACCGGTTACGTTCAATTCTTCTCGATTGCTGGCCCCATTCTGCTCAAATCTCCCATTGCTGCCTGATCTTCTGGTATCTTCTGATACCACTTGTTCCACATCCTTGCTCATTTTCCCCTAAACTCATGCCCTATTCATTTTCCTTCTCTCTCCTAAACTCTGCATTCCATCTGCACGTCTTTCTCCTTTCCTCCTTTCTTCCCCCGAGGGCAGCAGTGGGAGCACCCACCGAAGAGCACAGGCACATCCCTGACTTCACCGCCCAGCCAGCATACCTATCACTCCAGTATTTCAGTGCTTCCAAGAGAAACAGTTTCAGGGAAGGTCTTGCTCACTTCTTCCCAAATGTTGGTCATGCCACAGTTAGCAGTAGGAGAGGGTGGGCTATGCTCAATCTTTGGAAAATTTTAGCTTATAAAATTAACAAACTTCTACTTTTTTGGGGGGGTGAGGGGGGGAGCGGTGATTGTTCAGATTTAGAATTTTGTTTTCAAAGGATTACCAAAAAAATATTTCATGTTGTAGGGTACATACAGTCTTTCTCCTCCTCTTCATCTAATGTCATATTCCTAAACACTGAAGTGTACAGAATTTGCAAATAATATTTTTTGTAGAATGGACAGAATAGCATGTTTCCCTAATTTCATATTCTGAAAGAGGTGAATTGCTTTAGCTGAGGCTCTCTAGAAAGAAAAAAAAATTGGTGAGATGAATAGCCGTCATGAAAAGATTTAGCCCAAGTGCCTGTGATGAGGTCTAAGCTATTCAGATCAGCATCTTCTAGCAGTATGAGTCGAACAAAGTGAAAGGCTCATCTCACCACCTGCTCTGTCTATAATAAATAGAAAGAGATATGAAAAACAGCAGGAGAGAAGCTATAAGTCTATTTGCAAATAATAAGGCTCATTAGCCAGTTAATTTCATAAAGACAGTTCAGTAATTTCAATCTTAAATGCAGCCATCTTGGCCAGATAGGAAAATGCTAGAGGTGTTTGTGCATTTGGAGAAAACTAAAGGAAGTTTGAGGAGACTATAATGTACTTTCTATAATTAATACACATTTTACAAGCTTATGCACAGCCTTTCACAAGACCTTTAAGCACTGGGGTTTTTATCTGGCACTGTTCAGAGAATGGCAGGAAGCTGATAAAACGCTCAGTGGAATTTGCCATTCATTTATCTGTCCTTCTGTGGCCTTCAGAATTTACAATTTTTATTTTGGGGGGGCTTTCAACAGCATAATTATATATGAAAAGGCTTCCCATACCACACAAGCTTGCATTATGGCATATTAGAATTAAATGAGAGGAAAAACTTTTCATTATATGGTTTTCATTGTTATTCATTCATGCATTCATGTAACAATACTGACTCAGACTTCTCTGTGTGTACTCTTAAGCTTCAACAAACAGTTTATCTTAGTGCTTCATCCACCAGCCAAAGCTAATTAAAAGGAAAGAATAGTCCTTATTCCTGTTATTCTAAATAGCAATTGATGAACTTCAAAGGTTCTGATTTTTATCAGAGCCCTCCCCAAACTTTCACAAGCACTTTTAAAAGCTTGTGCTCTCTGTACAAGCCTGGAAAAGCAGCTTACTCTTAATACAAGGCCAGTTATATTCAGAAAGGAATCGTCCCAGTTTGTTGTGTAAGATCATACATATTCTGTAAGTGGACTACAGGGCAACTGATTCTGCACAAGTGTTATGAACTGAAAATTACACCTTATCATGTCAAAGTAAGACCCATTATAAGCACACATGGTATAGAGCCATACGTGATATCATCTAGATGACATGCAGAATCAATATTTTACGAGCTTATTCATACAGCCTGTGAGCACCAGTGAACTGGAACAGTCTCATCCTAGTGTTCTCCATATCTAACTTGAGGACTAGAAACCAAATCTGAAGACCTTTGAACAAAATGAGACTTGTCTCTAATTTTGAACCAAAACAGAAAAGCGTAGAAATTAGGTCTTTAAATTAATGAACACTGCACTGTTTAAAATTATGATAAAACTTTGGGGGTCTGTTTTTAGCTTAACCATATATATACATATTTACACCCATGCTGCTGTTTAGGCCTGTAACTTTCTTAGTTCATTTGCAAGCTATGGCTTTGAGAAGGCCAGAATTCACATCTCAATTACTGTAATACACATACAGATCCAGGCTTCTCAGTTAATGCCCACCTAACAAAAACATATAGAAAGAAAAATCACCCTAAAAAAGTTTGTTGCCAAAAATGTTATGGAGTGGGGTGGAAAAGAATTCTAGAGGATTGGACATTTTTCAGCAAAGCAATCCAGTCTCCAACGGTAGCCTTGCGTTGTAAAGATTTGTGGCCGTCCTTGTAACAAATTTCATTGGTCATTTTATCTTATGATAGGAATTACTCTTACCTTTCTAATTTCCTGTTTCTTTTACAGATACTTCTGTTCACAGCACATTTTTCCAAAAAAGCATAGTGAAGAATGACTGCATGTAAAAAATACAACAACTGCCAGATTTAGGAGAAGCTCAGTGACACAGTTACAAGTGGGAGAGACCTACCTTAGCATCATTGTCCAGTAGCTCAGTCAAGATATAAACAGTAGTAGGAATCAGAATAGTAAGGAGTAGTAGGAATTAGAATTTGCCAGTAAACAAAGTAATCAGGGAAAATGTTTGAAAAAATAAAGTTTAGTCCAAAGTAGCAGACACTGACATTGCTACCTGACCTGTGTCTGCTGAACCCACGGGATGGGGAGGAAACAGGAAGAGTTTAAGTTCTTACTACCAGTTTGCTCATAATCGAGTGTTTTGTTGTCCACGTTAAACTCCTATGGAACATTTTGATCTTAAAACTCGGTAACATTATTAGCAAGGACATGTTCTTATATATCTTTGTTTTGGATTATGTCAAGATCCCTTTTTACAGAAGACAAGGTTGATGCTTCTTATGACATTTCACTTTTTTAGATTTATCTACTGACCTTACATTATCTGAAAGGACAGCATGAAATGCCCTAGAAATTATAGATCTAACTTGATTATGCTGTGAGTTATTTCCTTTCTCCAGGGTATATATTACCCAGAGAAAGCAGAGGCCAGCACAGGTCTCCACTTACTGCAGTTTTTGCCTGTCTCTTTATGAAGGGGTCATTTGAACAGCATGCTGTGTTGGAAACCAATTCAAGGGCAAGATCGTAGCTCAGATATGTTGATGAGATTTTGTCAGATTTTCTTTGCTTTCCTCAATCTTCCAGCGTCTCAGTACTAGATGTTGGACATCAAGTTCACTGACATGATCAGAAATTGAAGAAAGGAGAGCAGTTTTGGTTATTCTAACTGCTGCTCCAAGTTTTCATTTCTTTTTCCTTTTCAGCGGCTTAGTCGTGACTCTGTATTTTTCTTGATGTTTTCCTTCAGAATTGTAAGCAGAGCTTCACCTGGGCCAATTGGAACGACACTGGTCATCACTGATCCCACTGTATCTTCTTAAAAGAAATATTATTTATAATTCTTGTTAGTCTGAATGACTTTCTTCAAATGTGAAATTCCCTCTTTGCTATTAATTTACTATGATAGCAGATAACAGGTCCTCTTGTGAATCCTCTGCCATCACGCTAGTTACCATATAAGTATACACAAAGTCCCTCTCTCAGAGTTTACAGCAACCCATAAAGGAAAATAGCATCTACTGAGCCTAACTTTCACATCATTTACTTCATCCAGCTAGTCTCACAGGCTTCCTTTAAAGACAGTGTAGAGGGATAGACTCCTCCAGAAGGCAATTCAGAGCAAAGGGTAATTTAGGGTCTTTGAGTCAACCCCCTCACTGAATATCAAAGGACCAGAGAAATATGAGCCAGCTATGTCTGTTACTCACATGGGTTATATGAATAAAGCCTTGGGTATTTACTACTGCACCCTTTTTCCCTTTTCTTACCAACCATCTTTTCTTTCTTAAAGCCTACTTGTTTTTCCACACATATTTTTCAAAGAAAAAAGAAATCCAGTAGGACTAGGAAAACTAGGATATTTCATGAATTCATAGAAAGGAAGAGTTATAGGACCATGTAAGTTGGAGGGACCTCCACAAGCCACCTACTTCAACCGTTTGCTCAGAGCAGATCAGTTTGAGTAAGACTCTTGTATAACTGGGAGATGCTTTTCCCGTGGCTTGTCCAACAGACAAAGCAAGAGGTGAGCTGAAGACAACTAGTTCAGACTGTCGGCCTCATTCAGGCTTCAATTCCTTTCCTGTGGTTGCTAGAAAATACCTAGCAGGAAGGGATGGTGAAGGTCTGTTATAAAGATCTCCTTCACTAGAAAATATGTTAAGATGATCGAATATTTTAAAAGAGGCCACCAAAATAACAAAAATAAAGGAATTTGAAAATAATTATTAATTTTCAAACAATTAATTTTGGAGCACTGATACATCAAGTAGAAATTATATTTTGTGTTTTTACAGAGCTCTAGAGGTACTCATGCAGTATATGACAACACCTTTTCTTATTAAAATTCTGAGACTTTATGCTAAATATACTGTTTGAAAGAAAAAAAGAGACTGCCAAAAGTCTTGTGTGATTTAAAACCTGACTCAGCAATAAGATTACCCACACACTTGATGCGAGCTGTGTGCCAAAGTCACTCGTGCTTACAGGACTACTTTATGTTACTTCGGCTTAGGATCTCCAGGCTTAAAGCAAGGATAATAATCCCGTTTTCCTGTCTATCACCTATTCAGTGACAGAACCATGTATTTAGGTAGTCACATTGTGTTTTTCCTGGGAACAAGCTAATTTTAAAAGCCCATGACTCCCATCTCCTTTCCTGTGCCCCTCCTCCTTTCTAGCCACCCCAAACCACCATCAAACTGCAGTTCACAGCTGTGGCAGGGCAGCTACTCCTGGGGATCTTTTGTAAACAGTACTGTTTCCTGAGCCAGACTAAAAATAATCATAAAAAGAGTATGGGAGGACTTTTTGGGTTTGTTTCTGCTCGGAACATGGCAGTGAATCAATTTGGAAATGGTTGTGTTGTGAGCAAAACTGAAGAGAGCCCAGCCTGAAGGCAGGAGCACAGAGCAACAGCTGAAAAATTTAAGTCAGCTTCAACACTGAAAACATGGAAGACAACTTGAATTTAGGATCATAAATCACTTCCTGGTGGAAGAAAAGGGGAGATTCAGTGACCCAAATGTTTACATTATTCATATAGAATAATTTCAATTCAAATATTCACTTTTGTGTATTCTAACAGGTGATTTTATTCAAAATGTTGATGCTTCAAAATTTCATTCCTTAAGCATTTTTTATCCTCATAAATTGATTGAGTCCTAAATGAAATAGTTAGTTGCAGATCAAACAGACCTCATTCAAAGGATTTTTTTTTTCAGCTTCTGAAATAATGTCATTTTGGTTTTGTTTATTTTTGATTGACTCAAAATCAGATTCTTGAATTCTGAGAAGTCAATACAAAATTTAAAAAATAGTATTTACCAAACTCTGATTAGGCTTTCTGGATGCTATAGTAATACAATTAGAGTAATACAAGCATCCTCCTAGCACATTATCATCTTTTTCTACTGGTATTCTTTTTCTGTTACCAGAAAATATGAATAGCAATATGACATGGAGACATTAAAAGAGAATTGCAGAGGGAGTGATAATAAAGAAGCAGCATAGTGGTTATCCTAAAAACTTAGTATGTGTAGAATTTAGAGGAATTAGACACAACTTAATTTTTCATATACTTTATTTCATAAATCTCCTATAATTTCAGGTATCATCCATATTTTTAAAAAAACTTGAAGAAAGAGGAAAATATAAAACAGAAATTCTATTATAAATGTACTACTCAGTTATCATAAGGCAATCATTTATCTTTCAATGCTGAAGTGAATTTTCCAGTGTATATGGACCTAGTACAAACTCATTTGTTAAAGATATGTCTGTTAGAAGGAAAAAAAAAACCACAGGACTTCACAAAAAAAAAAAACCTGTGTCTTTGCAAGCTAAGCAGAGTATAATTGCCTCTCCTCAATTGCTAAAAAGGTATTTCCAACCTTACAGCATTGCTCCTTTGTTCATGAGGCAGCAGAGTTCCTTTTATATTTCTAAACTTTTTCACTCTGTCTCCTTAGCAGGTTTTGCCATGTCAAGAGCTGCGAAGAGGTAACATATCCACTCGCTCTGGAGAACAACATGAAAATCAAAACCAACCCTAGAAAATGATAAAGAGGAACATGAATAAACAGCACTAAGCATGCAATCTTCTTAAACAAATGGGTAAACAAGCTCAGGGAATTAGCAAGCTTGGCAACAGTGTTTTTTGTGCTGCTAGAACTATCCTGTAATGAATTACAATGATTAGTGCTACCAGACAAAGTGGTTCAGTTTCACAGAAAATTTTCCCAGCCTCCTGTCATTAATCTTACCTGGGTTTATTACTAGCACTGTCACTTGCAGCTTGGGTAGCTAAACTCCTTAATATGCAACCTGTATGGGCAGCTTAGCATTCGTTTCCCACAGCAGAACTCACGGACTGAGGCTGCCGTGCACGCTGTATCTCGCATAAGTTTGTTTAAAGAGAAAGGAGGAGAGATTGTGAGCTGTGAGTATCCTGGAATGTAACTTCAGATTTATTATTCCCTAAGGAAGGTGTTTTCTAACCATCACACACGTAACAGGGTTGGGTAATCAAATACTTGGATAGAAATATGAATATTCTCAGGTGCCAGTATAAACAATTGCTTCTAAGCATTATACTATTATAATAACTGTTTACAATCACATATTTTATTTGTATGTACCAAAATAATTCTATAAAGCACTTTGTATATTATTCTGAATGATTTCCATACTTTCCTTCATCAGCTTCACAACCAGTAAATATCCTATCAGACAAAGCAAACAAGGTTTTGTGTCTGTAAGGTGAAAGCATGCTTTTCTTTTCACTTTGCAGGCAGTACTCACTAGCTCCAAGGAAACAGGGCATTTCTTTTCCATCTGCAGCCTCTGAGGAGGAGAGGAACATGCCTGATTGGTAGTAATAACACAGAAAATAAATTATCTGTTTCATAATATTAAGCCTCAGAAAGAACAGAGATGAGCACTGGGAGGGGCTCCAGTGATGAGAAGCAGATGTGAGGTGTACAGCGCTGCGGTCTGCCCATGGGGCTGCTCACTCTCCTCCCCCTTTAAGCTCAGTGAAGGGGCCTGGATCATCCCACCATAACACAGACAGTCAAAAGAAATGGAATTAATTGCATCATTAAGTGACAATGATTACAAAAAGAGTACAACAAGTCTTGGACACATAATGGTATAAACACTCTTGAGATTCACATTTGGGAAAGTGAGTCCAGTTACAGGCCCTGAGCTTTCTTGTACTCACCTGTGAGATGTGGTCATCTCTCAAACATAAATACATATGCACAGTGTGTTCAAAGGGTTATATTCTCTATTAATCTCTCCCCCTGCCCTTGCACACACACGCATGCATAAAGACAAGCAGATGAGTCATGGTACTAAAATGAAACAGAAAACAACAACAACAAAAAATCCCACAACACACCTTGCTCATATATAAATACATACACAGACATGCATGATTTTGCCACAAACATGTGTACATGATTTCTTGGCTGGCAAATGACCTCTTTTTGTCATCTTTAAAAGGCAGATAAGTCAAAGTATAGAGACCACTGTGAAAATAATTAAGCAATCTCTCAGTCTGAAGAGTGAGAGATAGGCCAGCAATTTGTCCTAAATATAAACACGTGCAACAGCAATATAGTCACTTTGGTGAAAAGTATGATAGGCAGAGATTTAGGCAGAGATTTTATTTGAGACATAAATGCTACATGACAAAACATAAAATATTCAAATTCAGATTTTCTTTCAAAGCAGGCAATAAAACCCATGACTTTGAAAGGGTTTTGGATTATTTCAATTAATTCATATTTGATCATCAACTATTAAGTTTTTTATTTAGGTAATCCTTCGTTATACTGAATTATAAATTGAACTTTCAAACACAGTGAAATTTATGTGTTTTATTGTACATTACAATACAAGCAAACAACTCTATAGTGAAATATTGAATTAAGAAGTTTTCTGTGATTAAGGCTGATTTGCCAGCCACCTTGAGGACCAGGTTCCCACGGGGCTGGAAAGGCAAAGCACACCTCCCCCATTTCCCTGCCTGAGGGATCAACTACAGAGGGATCGGCTGGAGTCCTGCACTCCCTTATCATTTCTGTAGATACAGGGAAAATGCCAGTGTAGGGGCTGGGAATGTCATTATTCTCCCCTCTCCCACCGACTTCAGACTTACATATATAAACTGTTAACTTACATCCCTGTGTGCTTCTGTAGCATCAAAAATGAGCTGTTTCTCAGGAGGCACAACAGGAATCGTTCCCTCTCTCAGTGCCCAGTAGCCCAGGTGGGTGCCTCTCAGCTCATGGAGCACAACTATCCAGCAAAGTCCCTCTCTCCTCCTTCCCTGTTGTGTTTCAGCCTTACCGCACCCTTCTCCTCCTGCTACCTTTATTTCAGCATTAAGTTAAACTCCACCTGTAGGGTTAGTTAAGTCCTGTATCTGAAACCATGACACCAAAGTAGGACCTGTTTGGAAAAGTTCGTGCCATTCCCTGGCTCTAAAATGGTGACAATCATTGTCCACTCATGAAGTCTTACACGGAAAGTTTTGTCTAAAGTATACCATGTTATATTAAACTTTTATGTTTCTCTTTCCCCAAAATACAATACTACTGAAATAATATTCAGCTTGATTCTCCTTGGAGGTCAGAAGAGGGACAATAACCAGAGGAAAGATTCATTCTTCAACCTAAAAGCTTTTACAGGTATCATCATTGTTTGATTTCTACAGTAATAGCTTTTCATCATATGACTGCACATCTTCCTTCCACCATGATTGAATCCAAGCTCCTTACTAACCTTAAGCAAGTTAGCAAGCTTTCTGGTTTGGATCACTCTCATCCTGCAGGCAGCAGAAAAACTACTCTTCTTACTTCCTAACCTTCTGTTTCTTATTTTCCACTCCTATTCAAAAAACAAACCAAATTTGTTTGGATTTCAATTGCAGAGAGACTGAGTACGTGAAGATGCTAAACTGGTTCTGCTGCTCTAGACCTTGTTTTCTTCTCCAGAGGTAACTGCAGCCCTTCTTATTACTATTTACAGTGGTATTAAGCATATTCATAAATGATATGAGAAAAGGGGCAGCGGTGCGGTGAGAGAGTTTGCTGCTATGATGGGGTTATACAAAGCATTATGCTCTATGCAATAAAATGGCAGGTGAAGTTCAACAGAGACAAATGCAAAGCTATGAACCTATGGAAAAATATATCGTAACTTCACACATACAATGAAGGAGTCTAGGATGCCTTCAGGAGTGAGATCTCCAGGCAGTGACAGACAGTTCCATAAAAACACTGTCGACATGCTCAGTAGTAGCACAAAAAGTGAGTTAAATAGGGAATAAAGAAGAAAAGAGAGGCTAGATCACTACCTTATATATGCATGGCTTGCCCACACTTTGAATACTGCGAGTTGTTCTGCTGTCCTCATCTCAGAGAAGGTACAGCTGAATTGAAAAAAGCTCTGAAGGCAGCAAGAGCAATGAAAAATGGCTTTGCAGTGAGGAACGAGGAACTGCTGCTTAGTGTGCGATTCTTCAGCCTGGAACAGAGACAACCTGGTCTATGGCAGAGGTCTGCAGAGCCAGGAGTGGCGTGGAGTGTGCGAGCAGGGATCGGCTGCTCAATGTCTCTCCTCGTACAAGAGCCAGAGGCCATCTCAGAGGAAGCTGGTAGGAGCCAGGGTCAACCTGAACAAAAGGAAGGAGTTCCTCCTGCAGTGGATAGAAATACTTTGCAAAGGATAATGGGGATGTGAGAAGGTGTTTTACCAAATATACATATAAATATATCCCTGTTCTTTGTCCATAGGCCACTCCTGGGGACTGGGGGAGACCAGATTCTGGGGTAGACAGACCTTTGGCCCAAAGCCGTACAGTGACTCCTATATTCTGCTTATATCTTTATTCACATAGTAAATCATGTTACACAGCTCCAGTGCCAGCCCACAGGACAATGTGATTCAGCATTGGATACACCAGGTCCACCAAACCCAAAATGCTGTCTCCAGCCTGTGTTGGATAACAGTGACTGTCGTGACTGCTTCCCTCTAAAGGGAAGGGCAGAAGAACAGGGTAAGCACAACATCGTTCTTACCCAAAATACTCTCCCACAAATTGCAATTCAGCATCTTCCCATTCAGCCATTAAAAAAAAAAAACAAAACCACAACAACTAGGAAAACTCTCAGCAGCTATTATTTAATTCTATTTTAAACATTTACAACTTCTCAGGGAATAATGCACAGTAATCACTCAGTCAATTTAACACCAGTATCTCTATGCCTAGGCTGTCATATACTAATAACATATACATATACTAATATGTATATATTAATGACATATACATATAAATAATACTCTTTTATAAAATGGCTGACTTCTATCCTTATAACCTTGTGGTAGCAACTACATGAACTCTAATAAATACAATAATTACTTAGAAAAATATTGATTTGCATTTGCTATTAAATTCCAAAGACTGTTTAACA
Source organism: Ciconia boyciana (assembly GCF_034638445.1). NCBI lineage: Eukaryota > Metazoa > Chordata > Aves > Ciconiiformes > Ciconiidae > Ciconia > Ciconia boyciana. Next base: position 49,579,425 of record NC_132936.1, read on the forward strand.
TAAAAATAGCCACAGTAAAAGAAATAGGCTTACTTACTGGGATCCAATCTTTTAAAAAATTCAAGCTATTTAAAATCAAATTACTTTTGGCAAAAGTTACATTGGTACATGTAAGGAAAAAAAAAAAAGAAAAAAAGTTGTCCAAATTGCTACATTTAATGGTTAGACACAGAAGAAATGAAAAATTTATCTAATTTAAAAATATTAAGAAGTAGCTAATTATTAGTTGGATGCCTCACATGGTAGAGGAACACAAATTATATCCTACTCCCAACATTTATAATGAAATAAGAAACCTGACAAAGTATATACGTAGAAGTTATCAGTGGGCACACTGATAGAGATAAACAGCACAAAGATAAAATAAAAATCAGTATGGACATTCTACTTCGCACAGGGGAAAAAAAGAATTTCTATGTTCCTTTGACATTTGCTTTACTTCAAGACTGGAACAATCGTGTTTTATTTGCACAGGCATTGGCAGAAAGCACATTTTACACTTGCTTTTGCACATGTTCACTCTGGCATACCACAGACTCCACGATTCTTGTTCTTTCAGGTCCTTCTCTGCACCCAGCCAAGCAGGAAACAGAAATATCTCCTCTAAATTTGTGACCAGTCACAAACACACAAGGGTATTTAGGGGACTTGGTTTTGAATGGCCATGGCAAAATGTTTTCCAGTCATAACGTAACAGAAACAAATGCTCACAAAACCGTATGCAGCAGCTTTGCCTGGCTGAAGCTGGCAGCTGCCTGGCAGCTGCCTGTACTCAGCGGTGGCAGCTATTTTGTCACATGCATTATTCACTGTGAGCTACTACTAACTTATTTGGTTATGTCTTCAGCGATTAAGTTCTGGCACCGGACACGCTTTAAACAAGATTTTCTTAGAAACAGTTCCCTTTGCAATTGGATTGGGACGAATACCTGATAGATAGGAGTAGAGTAGCTGCCACAACCAGTTAAGTCAGTAGCCCATCTGGCTCAGTGTCCTGACAGTAACTATTACCCAGGGCAGAGATTTATCTCCATCATCATAAAGTAGTTTGGTTTAAGTTACACCGTTTAAATGTCTAAGGCAGTAAGACTTCTGGTTGCCTTAAAAGTGTGAATCAGAATTTCTGCAGAGGTAAGCTGGTGAGGCTGTGTACATCACACAGCTAACGTGAAGTCCCCAGGGGCTTTAAGCTTTAACCGTGCTTTTTCAGAGCATTATTATCAGCAATGCCATAACTCCAGCAGATCTCAAACAGGGCTGGAATCTTACTGTCCTAACACAGTACAACATTTTTTGAAAGGCACTCTACACCCAGAAGTTCTTATGCCATGAATTGGTTAGAAAGACAAGGGAGAGGAGGATGGCAGAATTCCAGATCCTTGTCTGAAAGCACTTAAGTTTTCACTAAAAAAAATTCACAATAAAATATATTTCATAACCCTTGATGCTCAGTACAGTGTCTGATGTTGAGTGTTCCTAAGCACAATTTTTTGCATTCCGGGCCACAAGATAATATTTTACACTACACATTTTTATTTTTATACTTTGTTCCTTAAGATTGTATTGTTACAATGACAAAACTCTTTCTTTATTTTTACTATGCACAGATCAAATAGCCTGTAATAATATTATTGCTTTAACAGAATGAACTGGATTAGTAAACACAGGTCATCTTTAAAATTACTAAACAGTATCTCCATGAAGGGAAGAACTTTTTCCAATATATCATACCAGAAGAATTTTTCACTTCTAATGAATAATTTTCACAAGCATACATGATTCAAAACCAATAGGCACTTTTGCCTTGACACAAGGTTGTTGAATGATGGCAAAACATGGCAGCAGAAAAGGAGCAATTTATCCTAAAACCCTCCTTGATGCAAGGAGAATGAGTGGAAGAAAATACTCCTAATGTCTGCCATGGATGACCAACATCAGCCTACAGAGATTCTGGAGATATAAATATAAATCAGAGAGGGTATTAAATAACACTTTATTGCATTTAAAGAGCAGATTTGAGCTTCAGAGAAGTGGTGATAAAAGCCAGCAATTTGCAATGCGGTTTAAAGTAAAAACAGAAAAAATTTAGATGGATACAGACTGTCCCCATTCAGGTTTTGAACGGTAATTGGCAATAAGTATTTATCTCAATTTGATTGCAATGTTCAACAATTTAAAAAAATGCAGCAACCTTTGTTTACCATGTGCCGAAGAAGGTTATTATGAGAGGTAAGATCTTTCTCCAGGGTTAAAAAATGGTGAATTAATTCAGAGTATTTTGTGCTAAAGTCACACCAACATGTCTTCTCTCTGTGAATGTGCCCATACTTGAATGTTCCCATAACAAATGCTTTACAAAAGTGATTGTCCTTTCAGTCTGGGATGTCTCACAAGAGGCCAGTTGTGTTTCTTATCATGCTACCCAGCTTTTACCCAAACAGGGTTCCCTCCATGCAATGAAGAGTGGCAGGTGCCCCTAGAGGACAATTATTCTCATCTATCTCACATGTACTAACTTGGGATACAACAAAACATCCACTGGCGGTGTCTCTCTCCACTGCTATGAAGGGAGCCTGGATGACCAAGACGAAATAGAATCACAGATTCACAGAATGGTTTGGGTTGGAAGGGACCTCTAAAGATCACCTAGTTCAACCCTTCTGCCATGGGTAGGGACATCTTTCACTAGATCAGGTTGCTTAAAGCCCCGTCCAACCTGAACTTGAACACTTCCACGAATGGGGCATCCACAACTTCTCTGGGCAACCTGTTCCAGTGTCTCACGACCTTCATCATAAAAATTTTTTTCCTTATATCCAACCTAAACTTACTCTCTTTCAGTTTAAAACTGTTGCCCCTTGTCCTCTCACTACATGCCCTGGTAAAACTCTCTGTCTTTCTTATAAGCCCCCTTTAAGTACTGAAAGGCTGCAATAAGGTCTCCTGGGAGCCTTCTCTTCTCAAGGCTGTACAAACCCAACTCTCCCAGCCTTTCTTCAGACAAGAGATGTTCCAGTCCTCTGATCATTTTCATGGCCCTCCTCTGGACCTGCTCTAACAGGTCCCTGTCCTTCTTGCACTGGGGACCCCAGAACTGAACACAGTATTCCAGGTGGGTCTCATGACAGCAGAGTAGAGGAGGAGAATCACCTCCCTTGACCTGTTGTCCGCACTTCTTTTTATGCAGCCCAGGATACAATTGGCTTTCTGGGCAGTAAGTGCACATTGCCGGCTCATGTCCAATTTTTCATCCACCAGTATCCCCAGGTCTTTATCCACATAAATTCTAGATGGCTGAAGTAAAAATAGAAGCAATCCCATCTTACTGAGCTGTTCTTAACCGTCCCTCTGGTGCGAGCGAACAGTGAGGCCATTCGGGGCCTGTGCTAGGACTAGTGTCCTTCAGGCACATGCAAGTTGTCAAAGTAACAAAATGCTACATGGTATGGGAGTCTCACATGGAAATTTTGGGGTTCCAAGGAGGCAGAAATAGCCCTGGATGCCATTTTCTTTGCATGCTAATGTCATAGCAGAGAGATGTGGTTGGGACAAGCTCAGGAAAACACACACTCACTTTAATCTTTCTATCTAGCACTGCGAATGTGGGGATGCAAGCTTACCATGCTCACTAGCTAAACAAGCACCTGCTTTGTCAGGCGAAGCACGTGTACCCTTTCTTCACTGCCACTCATACCTGCAGATGTGCAGGTGCTATAAACCCATCTCCCAGTCGCTCCCCATGATAACACAACACAATCCGCATGAGAAGGAAATTACCGTTTTTGCCATGTTTGTTCAGGTTCATGTTCTTTGTGCCTGTATGGTTAAAACAGGCAGAAATCCAATATAGCTAGATGACATTTTATTGCCATCCTTGTAATTTTACTGGCTCAACAGACCATCCAGAATATGAGAGTGGCTGAATATAAATTATTTATAAAAAAACAGACTCCAAAGATGCATTCTCCATGGTATTTCTCTATGACAGTCCCAAACACTAAATCAGCTATTAAACGTTGCCTGCTGTTTGTTTGACTTTGGCAATGAATTATCATACCTATCCATCCATGCGCTTTGTTACCAGCTTTTTCCAGGGATGGGTGGCAACATGGATATCAGCTGATGTACAAAGTAATCCAGGATGTACCCTATGTCTCATCAAAGGATGCTGCATGAGATTACAAATTCAGTCACAGTTAACTGTGAAGGAGTTTATCTGCATTTCCAAATGCTATCCCAGATTTTAAGATCCTGAAAACAAGGAATAGGTGCTGAATATGTACCTGCCAATGCAAGAAACCTAACAACAAAGTACAAAAAAAAGGATGTGGAAAAGAACTGTAGCAGCACAATGCTAAGGAAAATTAGAGAGGCACCACCTATAGAAGGGCTCCTCTGACAAATCCTCTATACTACATGTTGTGCATAAGCACTGTCTTACGTTTTCTTGACTCAGGCAACAAAACTACAGAGCTGTGACATTTACTGAATAAAGTCCATACCCTACTTGCTACTTTCTCTCCCTCCACCCGACCAAGGCAGTACTTTTTCAAACATTCAGACAGACACTCATGAGGTTCAATCTTGATTTATTCAAATACATCTGGGGGTATGGCAGATGCTTAAACAAATAAGCTGTGCACTTTCAAAGAATGCCACTGAAGATGGCACTCAGTTTTCTTAGTCTTTTTAACCTGAGTTATGCAGTGATTAAAATAACTGAACCAGCTCAAAATGCTGGGGATAAAATGCTCAAAAATAAAGATTCAGTTCACATAGAAATGCTACAATAGTTCCAGATTTGCCATTTCAAGAGAAAGAGCAAGATTTCCTTTATTGTTTTGCCACAGCAAGACATTAGTGACATTTAGAAAAAATGATCATTCCTGAACAAGGCACTTATGTTACAATACAGTTTACAACATTGAGATTTATTTTGGCTTCAGGCGAAGTTAAGATTAAAGAGATGGTGCCACTAAGACTACAAAGGCTCATAAAACACTAAGCCATTATCATGACCTTAATATAGAACTTAGGATTCAAGACATCCATGGTTATAATAGTCTTATATTCATTTAAAATTCAGCTACAGTTTGTCACAGTCCCATTTTAGTTTTGATCTAAACTACCCTGAACTTCAGCTGCACAAAGTATTTATTATTTCTTTATTAGCTGCAAAATTCACAAGATCCAAAGGTGGGAAATATCAAGTCCCTGAGAAATCCAAGAAGCAACCGCAGTATTATCCAGGCTGTCCTCTTGCACTGCCTTTTTATTGTAGAAGGTCAATTTACAACATAATAGAAAACAGAATTACTACAATTTCAGGCTTGCCATGCAGGAATACATTTGCAGTGTGCTGAAGACTGAGACAAATTTTCACACCACAACCTTGCAGTCATTAATAAAGAAGATTGTGGTCTCTGTTTGTCAATATGTGTTGCTTTTACAAAATATCAAATCAGCTTTTCCTTGAGGATGGAGGGAGCAAAATGAGTTTGCCTGTGGATGCTCTTGGTTTCAAGTCTGTAAAAAGCATTATGCTAGAAAACTTAACCTTTTGCACCTTTTGTTTGAAGGTCATCCTCAGTCTGGTAATTATTAAATTGTAATTATTTGAATGTTCTGGTCAGAACCTTGGGTTCACCTGTATTCCTGCAAAAGTAAGGATTGTTTTTGTGGGGCAAAACTGCACAACCAAAAGATAGGTCAGTCTTCAGAAGCGAAAAGGAAAAAAAAAAAGTGCAAAGTTTCAGTAATGCAAATATAATCAACAACAAAAGCTTGGTGAAAAACAAACATTTGCTGGCCCCTAGGCAATGACTCTGTTGGAGGGAAGGGATAGGGGTACACCAACCTGGAAAACCTGAGGCATCAAGACCAATAGATATTTACTCTTATTACTTTTCTTCTGGCAGGCAAACAGTGGAAGTATTAGCATATATCTGAAATGCAGACCACAGGTGGCAAGAAAGAAAAATATATGACAACCCTCATGTTATAAGATTTGGGCTTCTAACCACAGTTACAAGTAACAGGAATTTTGTAACAGGGTTTTTGCTTGTTCAAAAGAAATTATGAAATTATGAAAGCCACTAACAGAATCCCAGCCACTATAGATATACACTCATATTTACAAAGCAGATGTTTCCAATAGGAATAGGAGACACTATAGTAATGGTTTCCCAGAAGCATGTTGCTGGAAAAAAGGAGTCTCCTGAGTCCAGTATCACGCAGCAGCTTGTCTCTCTGGCTAGGATTTCCTGATAACACTACTCATTTTCTCTGACTTTCTTCCTTGTCAGATTGCTACCACGATTTTGCTTTGGTGTGGCCTCATAATGTGTTCCCCCCTCACAAATACTATCTTTCCAGGGTAATGCAGTGGATCTTCAACTTAAGGGTAACTTCTCCACCCTAAAATGTAATTAAGCAGACAAACCTTCCCAAAATATACCCAGTGGATATCTGTGGGGTCCAGCAGCTGGGGACCCCCAGCACAGCTGCAGCTTCCACCTTAGGGAGCAGTATGTCAAGTCTCACACGGCAAGGAGCACCCATGAGAAGCAGATCTGGACCATATTTTTTATTCAGCTTCAAAAACAAGCAAGTTTTCAAAAGGAGGAGGAAATAACTCAGCCAAGCGTCTGTTCTTCAACAGATACATTTGCCAAATACGAGTTACAGCAAAAAGGTGTTTCTTCACTCAAGTGCTCAAGTCCAGTTTTACCTCTTTCTGGTTTTCCCTTTTATTTATGCCACTTTTTATTCCCCTCACCCCCTCGCCCACTCTATTTGCTGCAATGCATACTTTCACACAGGATTGAAAAATGGAAGCAATCAAAGGGTCATCCAAGGATCAAAAACTTTAAGCTGTTGTTCTCAATTTTTATTTATGTTTATTAAACTTTCCCAACTCATTTCATTATTTTTCTGCTTACCCACCCTGCCAAACACCTCTTCGGTGGATAATGAAATAATTCAAATAACAAAACCAGACATCTGATCCAATTTCTCTCAGCAGGCAAGCAAGAGAGGGAAATACCAGATAATTATGGGGAAAAAAGAGAATATTGCACATCCATAAGCATTTTGTAAACCTAAAGACCTCACAACCTGATGATCTCTATTTCCTTCTAGGTGTTCCAAATCTTCAGAAAACTACATGATATATATGTATCAGGGCATAAAATCTTATTCTCTGTGTGCTTCTGAGTACCTGTCCATGTAAGCCACCACATCTGATCAAATTTAAAAGTCTTGGTTTTTAAATGGCCTATAAAGAACAAAGATGGAAAGTGTCAAAACTGGTATCAGTAAATATTCTTCACAAAGGAAGGAGGGGGAGAGTCGCTATGCCTGGTTATAATGTTATTAATAATAGATGAATTTCAGTATCTTTTCATAGTTTATTAGCAGACTGGTATCTGGGACAATGTTCATTCATAGTTGCTTCACTGTTTCATGCAAACAAAGATCAGTTTTAATAAAAATGAGTCTGTCTGATGTCCCTCAATCACCTTGCCTTATTAGTAGTATGTAATTTTCCACCTTAGCCTCACAGTGCTGTTTCTGTTCCCAGGCTGAAAACAGTGTTGTCTTAATAAGCAGAGTAAGAGCATGTTTGAAGAGCTGGACTTTGGTCACTGAGAGGAGCCAAGTATTCTGTAAACCCACTGACTTCTCTTGGATTAGGGTTGCACCTCTTGACCCAGGCTATGCTCTGTAGATCATAATTGGGCTAATGAGGTTGCACACACTATTTTATTTCCATCACAGTTGCATAACTCATGGAGCCGGGGCGGGGGTGGGTATCAGGCTGTACAGCTCCAGCCTGAGAACCCCTGACTACACAGGTTACTTACCTGTAGTTAAAGATACCTGGAAAAAGGGACCATCACAGGTGTGGTTTCTCCCTTTTTTCCCCCTAAGCCCCACAGAAAAATTGGTAGTCAGCAGAGCACAGGCCCCAGGGGCAATACGGATGCTTGCACAGCGGCTCCCAGCCATGGCCCCTTGTAGGGTAAGCACTTTGCACCCTGCTGAAGGAAGCAGTGCTGCCGGCATCTTTCAAGCACATCTGCTAATTCTGTTGGCCTCTAATTAACATCTCCATCACCATTCACCCAAATCGCTGTTATAAGCAAATTGAGAAACATATTGGGGGGAAATGTATACTCCTGCTTGGGTAGATCAGAGTCAGTTGAACACTGAAAAAAAATCTGCCTCTTTTATCTTCCTGTCTGAGTAATACAGTTACTAGAGAGCTTGAGAGAGAAAAACAATTTTTTCTGCTCTCAGCGACTCTTTCAGCCCTGATTCTTTCAATACCCAAGTCTGATACAGCTCTTGAGTTGACTATATCATGTTTACATCTAAGAAGGGTTGTCTTTTTAGTGCATTCGACTAGGTTTAGGGAAAAAAACATCATGAAACATACACAATGGTGTCAAAATGATTACACCCTTATAAACTCCAAAGTATACTTTTGGCATATTCCTGCATTTCACTGATATAAAGATTAGGCTTTGGCTGTACATCTCTGATCTCCAATCTTTTAACCACCATTAAAATTAGCTGTCCAAAAAGTGTGGGCTTTCACCCATTAGCATTTTCAAATGCTTTATAGTCATGTTATAGGCTGAAATTTGGGTAAACAGATTGACTTTGAATTTTGGAGCATGCCAGCTGCCCTCCATTCAGGCTAACTGAAAGAAAAGACAACATGACTTTAGCTTCAGCTGAAACAACAGAAAACTGCCTGTGGGTTAGATCACAAACAAGCCTCCACTATACAGAATTTGTAACAAATGCAAGGGCAGGGGATTCAAGCAAGTGTAGCTCTTCACTTACAGTTAAAGCAGCATGTGATTTTGCTTCCACTTGGCCTGAACAGAAGGTGGCTGGCATGAGCAGCAGCCTTCAAGCCATTCATGCAAGAAGTTTTCACCAAAAGGGTCTGTAAGTACATGGATTTGCGTCTGCGTATTACTCATCATCACCACTGGTTTTTCAACTCCTAAGGGAGTCAACCCTCAAACCTCTGACCATGATGTTAATGTTACATTATTCAGAGCTCTGTATCATGGGGAGCTGAGCAGGATTTTAATGATCTTGCAAAATCTCCTATTTCCGCTGTCACCATATAAATATGAATTCAGGCGGTGGTGGGTGGGGAGGGGTTGTGTTTACACCACCAGGTTTCTGTCTCTTCCTCTCCCCTCCAAGCACCGACAGCTGGGAGGCAAAAGAAAGAAGTTATTTGTTTTAGAAAGAATTCTTAACCAGAGTAAATCACCAAGTTGATTTTTTCCCATTCAGAAATTCTCTATCCCAAGATAAGGTTTGTCACTATTTCAGAAATTATGGTATGGTTGCTCTGTGATTACAGTCACTGAGGGAACAGAATAAAGCAGTGCAGTTGTGTGTCAGCTGTGAAATGGAAAATGTTAAACAAAGAGTTCTGGAGTTTGAAATTATCCCAGAAAAAGTATTGCATGCCATGAGAACTCTCAGTATGCCAAACTTCCCAATGGATATTAATAATAGGAGTAAATAACACAATAATAAATGTAGTTCTAAACATACTAAAACCTTTCAATCCAGCTATAAGACTTACTGTCATTTCACACTAATACCCAACTTTCAAGAAACAACATTATTCAGAAGGAATTGCAGCTCTACAAGCATGGTTGGCCAAGTGATAAATCAGGCCAGTGAAGCCATCATTGAAACAGACAGTCCACCCTCTAACAGAGGAGCTTTATTCAAATCGTATATAATTATGTAAAAATAAGAAGCTTTGTAGTCCGCATTAACAAGACCTTACCAATCTTTTGGACAGGTATCTGGGGAATCTTGGGAACCTGAAGACACTATATGTAAGAAATCCATGCAGATTCAGTTTCTTTACATTCAGAATGATCACAGGGTCTTTGTTGTTGTCACCTTTTACAGTATCCAGATCTTTGAGTCTGGTAACATCTCCACTTACCTCAGAAGTTGCTTTTTCTACCTCAGTTGCAACACCCTTTCTGTTATCTTTCCAAGGACACTTTCCTTGGCTTCCTTTATCTCCTTCTGTTCTGCTTAGGGAGTTTTAAATCACACAGTGGCAGCTATTCTTCCCATTACTTTTTATGGTTCAGTCATTGGTTCCTCATGCAAATGTGCTGCCAGCGACAGACTGCTTGGCCTAAAATCCTCTCTCTGATGGCCCTCTTAGGATAAAGGTGACTTGGGGACCATCCAAATCAAGGTCTGGCATGGTAAGTGCTTCCGCCACTCAGCATCTCCAGGGATGTAGCAAATAGCAGAACTTACAGTTCTTTCTGGCTTGTGCCCTTGATCAGCACAAGAGACACCTACGCAGTACTTTGGACAGGTCGACAGTGTGGCACTTTTCATCACTCAGCCAGCAATGACACAATGTATTGGGTTTGCGTGGCAAGGTTTTGGTAGCAGTGGGGCTACAAGGTTGGCTTCTGTGAGAAGCTGCTAGTAGCTTCCCCTATGTCCAACAGAACCAATGCCAGCCAGCTCCAAGAGGGACCTGCCACTGGCCAGGTGTCCTGGTTTCAGCTGGGATAGAGTTAATTTTCTTCCTAGTAGCTGGTATAGTGCTGTGTTTTGGATTTAGTATGAGAATAATGTTGATAACACACTGATGTTTTAGTTGTTGCTGAGTGATGCTTACACTAGCCAAGGACTTTTCAGCTTCCCATGCTCTGCCAGGTGCACAAGAAGCTGGGAGGGACCACAGCCAAACTGGCCAAAGGACTATTCCATACCATATGATGTCATGCTCAGTATATAAACTGGGGGAAGTTGGCCAGGGGATAGCGATCGCTGCTCGGAGACTGGCTGGGCATCAGTCGGCTGGTGGTGAGCAGTTGCATCACTTGGTTCTTTTCCTGGGTTTTGTTCCCCTCTCTCTCTCATTTTCCTTTTCATTACAATTTCTTATTATTATTTTATTTTATTTCAATTATTAAACTGTTCTTATCTCAACCCACGAGTTTTCTTACTTCTGCTCTTCAGATTCTCTCCCCATCCCACGGCAGGGCGGGAGGGAGGGGAGGATCAGCGAGCAGCTGTGTGATGCTTGGTTGCCGACTGGGGCTACACCACAACACCAACACTGAGCCAATGAGCAACGGTGGTAGTGCCTCTGAGAGAACATATTTAAGAAGGGGGAAAAGTTGCTGTGCAACAGCAACTGCAGCCAGAGACAGTAATAAGAACATGTGAGAGAAACAGCCCTGCAAACACCAAGGTCAGTGAAGAAGGAGGGGGAGGAGGTGCTCCAGGCGCTGGAGCAGAGATTCCCCTTCAGCCCGTGAAGGAGACCATGGTGAGGCAGGCTGTCCCCCCGCAGCCCATGGAGGTTAACGGTGGAGCAGATATCCACCTGCAGCCCATGGAGGACCCCATGCCAGAGCAGGTGGATACGTCCAAAGGAGGCTGTGACCCCGTGCGAAGCCAGCACTGGAGCAGGCTCCTGGCAGGACCTGTGAACCCATGGGGAGAGGAGCCCATGCTGGAGCAGGTTTGCTGGCAGGACTTGTGACCCCGTGGGGTCCCATGCTGGAGTAGTCTGTTCCTGAAGGACTGAACCCCGTGGAAGGGACCCACGCTGGAGCAGTTCATGAAGAACTGTAGCCCATGGGAAGGACTCACATTGGAGAAGTTCATGGAGGACTGTCTCCCATGGGAGGGACCCCACGCTGGAGCAGGGGAAGAGTGTGAGGAGTCCTCCCCCTGAGGAGCAAGGAGCGGCAGAGACAACGTCTGATTAACTGACTGCAACCTCCACTCCCTGTTCCCCTGTGCTGCTGGTAGGGAGGAGGTGGAGAAAATTGGGAGTAAAGTTGAGCCTGGGAAGAAGAGAGGGGTGGGGGGAAGGTGTTTTAAGATTTTATTATTATTATTATTTCTCATTATCCTATTGTGACTTGATTGGTAATAAATTAAACTAATTTCCCCAAGCTGAGTCTGTTTTGCCTGTGACAGTAACTGCTGAGTGATCTCCCTGTCCTTATCTCAACCCACGAGCCTTTCGTTATATTTTGTCTCCCCTGTCCAGCTAAGGAGGGGAGTGATAGAGAGCCTTTGGTGGGCACTTTAGCAGAGCTAAAAGTTCTTTCTGGCATGTGCCCTTCAACACAAGGAACACCTACACTGTCTTAGTTCTTTGGACAGGTCATCAGTTTGGCACTTTTCATCACTCAACCAGCGATGACACCATAGTCATTGACATGATGTTTCCCACGCTTGCATTAGCAATGCCGCTACCCAGCTGGACATTTCAGAAGCAAGAATATTCCCTGGGAATTACTGCTTGGCTAGCACAGCTTGCTGGAAATCCACAACGTAAAGTGCATTTAGACACTTCAGATACCTGGATCATCTTAGAGGAAAGCCAGGAGCCTTTTGCAGCTTTGATGAATTGATGATTTAGGATCTTTTTGTTTTAAGAACGAAAGCTTTTTGGAATGAGCTCTTGGAATAATCAGTTCTGACAACACTCATCCCACTTGACCCTATTCACTCAGTTATCCAAATTATGAATCAATGCTTACTCTTTCTCATTCATTCTCTTGAGGAATGAAAAAAGAAAATATTAGTAAGCATCACTCATGAAAATATGACACTACTGGAAATGGTCTGAGAGCAAGTGCTGTGTATAAACGCTACAGTCATTTTTATGTCTCCTAAACAATAGCTGACATGAACAATAAAAGTAAATGTTCCTATTGATTTCCTATCTGGTATTCTTTTTCACTCCCAAAGCATATTATTCAAAATATATCAGCACAGATTCTCTGTGAAGAATGAGACAACAATTCACATAAAAATATTATAGTCACTAATGGAAAGACTAGTAAAAGAACAGGATTTAACCTTATGAAATCATGTCATAACATTTTTCTTCATTCATTACTTCAATATGGATAACTTTTGGTTCTCTCAAAAAATCAACTAATATCTTCATTATTGGCATATTTTGTCAGGTACTGAGCATTTCTTAGACAGCTTAGGTGTCCATAAGGCCCTGCATAAAACAAGAGTTAAAAGTCCCATTCAGTAACAGAGACCTCCTGCTATGCATCAGAGAATATTTTTTCCTTAAATACCCAATGAAGAATGGCTTTCCACTAAGCAAACAGCATGTTGCCTGCTTTTGCCATGCAACTCAGACTGTGTGCATTCAGTTCCTGCTGTATTTTCTCCTTTTGCTGTCTCCTGCTGCCCAAGGAGAGCATCAGCAAAGCCCCAGAAGGGCAGACTGGAGCGAGGAGCTCCCGAGGGGCTGTGGTCAGCACAGAAGGGGAACAGGACAATGCAAGTCCAGTGCTGCCTTACATCATCCTGAGTGACAACCAAAAAGAGAAAGTGGGCCAATATATGACCAAATTTTAACTAATCTGTCTGCAGACTGCAGGAATAAATGTTAAAAGGCAAATGTCAAAGACAGATGTCTAAAATTCAGCACCCAGATCCATTTTTAAAGGTATCCAAATAAAGCACTCGAGTATCACAGATGAGGTACAGTACACCAAAGATTTACCATCTTCCCCTCCCTCCTGAAATATATTATTTAACTCAGGAGGTTTCCCACTTCCTTTGGGACCATACTGGTTGCTTTCCAGATCTATAAGATTTCATGCTCCAAAAATAGAACAGCTGCTGCTTAGCTCCAGCAACCCAGCACTACACTACTCCATCTGCACCGTCTTTCATTCCCTTGAGAACTACCTCCATGCCAAACTAAACGTTTCGTACCAACCCCACAGTTCCCCCGTGCCCTTGGACAAGACCGGCATAACAGGCAGAGTTAGGAACTTAATGTTTCACATTTGGGCGCTTTGCTATAATTAAAATGATTCTTGTACATGAAATCTAACTACTGGTCATTATTTCTGCTCCGTATCTGTAGAGCATCCTGTAAAACCCCTAAAGTCTTTCTTGCTCTCTCTCTCTCATTACCTTAGGTTAATTTTAGGCTTGTTTCCTTTACAGAAAAGGCATTGTAGTACTGTCATTACAGAAAAGAGTACAATGTACTTCCTATTGTCATCACTAGACAATTAACCTTAGAGCCATTTAAACCTAATTGGGGAATTTTGTTTGAACAGGTGCTTTCATACCACCATCATGGCACAGCACTTCTGGCTACCATAAAAATATCTCCTGATGGCACAACTCACTTCTTTCACGAAATTATTCTAGTTTTATATACAAAATTCAGCACTACCATGCTCTTGAGTTGTAAAAGAATATAATGGGCTCCAGGTTTTGCAATGGCTTCTCTATCCTCTTGCAAAAATGTGTGCCAATGTTCCTGCCACCACCTCAAGTGAATGTACAAATAGTGAATGAACTAAGAAGTTGACAATAGAAATCCAGTAGAAGTATCTAATTCTCTATGCAAGACAGTATATACATTTAGGACCAGATCAATTATTCTAACTTTTTGCATCTAATCTGAGGAGCACCATCACTTAACTCTCTAACAAATGCATAACAATAGGTAATTCCAGAAGATGAGGCAGTCCTTAGATGGCTGGAATGAGATAGCTGGCACCCACACAGGCTCCTCTATAACACTGCCAGTTTTAAAGGGATTGTGGAGGACTATGCTTTTACATTAAGAACTTTGGCTAAACATCTTGAAAAGGATAAGGTAAATCCAAGCCTTCACAGCAAACTATAAAATGTTTGTGCCAATTGAAAAGCATCTTACTCTTTGAGACCTACTGAAATCACATAGAAATTTCAGCAGGAAATGGCCTATTAAGGGAAGCAGCTAGCCCTGTGAGTAATTCTACCCATATGGACTCAACATTATTCAAGTTTTTTATATGCATTAGTATTGATGACATCAAAGCCTAAATAATATTTAACACTGACTTGGTTACCACACTCCAGTTCTTAATGCAGTGAAAGAAATAGCCTTTAATTTTAGCCATCTAAGAATTAAGAATACTATTTAAAAATACTTGTAGCACACTAAAAAGAATTTTAGGATAGTCTATTCACAAAGCTAATTTTACTTCACAGCTACAACCACCATAAAATGATAAAATTAATATATCTGATATCTGATTACAAAATTTTGATTTATTACTATAATTCTATCTGATTAAAAAACTTTAAACAACTGTCAAAATTATGGTTGATTAAGTTTAGATTAACATGGCCTTCTTGCCACTGACATGTAAATTCCTCATCCAGAGAGGGCAAAAAGCTAAACATCTTCCCTGGACACCTTTACCAACAAATCCACTCTTTTCTGCCAAGCCTTGATGCCAAGGGTAGACAATT
The DNA here is from genome assembly GCF_034638445.1 of Ciconia boyciana. NCBI lineage: Eukaryota > Metazoa > Chordata > Aves > Ciconiiformes > Ciconiidae > Ciconia > Ciconia boyciana. The sequence goes on from NC_132936.1 coordinate 49,594,752, forward strand.
GGATTAGTGGAAACCTGTGAAGCCCCTTTCAGACTCTACTCTCAAAGTCTATCAAGCCCCACATCCAGTGATTCGCTTCTGAGCCTTCCGTTTTCTGAAACCCTAATTTACATTTGAATAAAGGAGTTTCTCTTGTCTGCTTACTTTTTTCTAGTATCAGTTAGTTAAATAAAAGATATTCTCTCTCCCTACAAACCCTGCCTTTTTTCTACCCTTCAACCACAACAGCTATATCATTATCACAGCCCTTTCCCTCTCCCAGGGCACTCCAGCCCCTCAGCCATGCAGCAGAGATGACCAGATTTCAATCTGCCTGTATCCAGCATCCCAAGATCTCCAAACTCATACAGTAAGTATCATGCCAAGGAGACCTCTTTCTTTGCCTAATAATGATTACATTGATGTGTGCTTCTCCTCCTACCAACATCAGGCCCCAGAACTGTATTTCTAAAGACCTGGATGCTGCTCCTGTTAAGCAGTGAACTTGCACACTAAGCTAACAAAGCCTTTAAAAAGTGCCTCATTTCCAGTGTATGCATATACATGTGGCATTCCTCTGCACTGACTGATTTTTAAAAGCCCAGTTTCTGACAGATGGAAGTTTTAAGCAGCTACATTCTTCTTATTTATGTGCAAAGATCCTCCGTGGAGATAGATAAAGATCCATTTGTTCTCCTGCAAAAAAGTCTTCTAAATAAGAAGTAGGAATGCATTGCATACCTTCAACATTTTTCAAGTTTAATTCATCTACTCATTATCTCAAAGATCTTCTCAAGCTGTTGACACAGAAAGGCATAGCACTTTAGTTTACTACCACTTCATTTTCAAGAAGCATTATATGAATATTACCTATGCAATAAACTGTCTGCTGCATTTTGTAGAGTTCAGCCTGAATTCCCAAAAACACCCAAGTGATTTAAGGTGCCTTGACTTTATATTTCCAAAAGCAAGAAACTGCAGGTTATTAGGGGTCCTTAACCTTAATAGCACCTGTCTGCTATTTTGTCATGTGTAGCAGAAGCCTGTCCACATCTACTGCTTGTGTGGATGTTCATCACTTTGAATATCTCTCCCTGGCTCTAGGTCAGGTACACAAAACCAGAGGATCCCATTTGCAAGTTGCTTTGTAAATGTCGACTCAGAGACTTGTTCAGGCACAAGCAGTGGGGTTCAAAGCAGGATGGACAATACAAATTGAAGAAGTCCTTGTTTAAATCCGTATGTCACGCAGCCAACACTCACTTTAACCAAACTCAACTGAGGTCATGTTAACTCAGCATGTGCTGAGTTAAGAACTCATATCTAAAAATAGTTACTGTGAGCAAATGACAGTAGATATCAATTGTGTCACAAAAACGTGATAGTTTGCCTGGAGGTAAAGCTGAAATGTTAATGAGTTGTAAAAGTGCCTGTTTAGTGAGAGAAGCTGTTACTTCACTTATTAGAACGTTTTTTGGCTTGACTAAGTTTAGCAATAAAATTTCCTTTCATTTTTGTCATCTACCTTTCCATGAGCTATACCGTCTGTTTTCAAGCTTCATTGTTAAACTTATTCTGAAGGCAATATAAAAACTACTAGATCTCAGTTTTTCCAGCCATAGTTGCTATGGTTACATATATGCCAGTATACATCTGGATAAAATGAGGAGAAACGTCTGACTGTTTGCCTTTTAAAAAGGAGAGCATTATGTTCCACAGCTAAAAGCATGACTGAGGATCATTTCACCTGCTCTGCTTCAGGTCAGTGGGAGCAGAGCTGAACTCCATGCCACCTCCTCTCCGTCTCCCTTGGACCACTGACCAGTGTGAAGACCTGCCTGCAAAAGCACCACTGCTACCTCTGCATGAGCCACCGTGCCCAGCGGGGCAGGCAGGATGCCCGCATTCACCAGGTACATGGGATGGACGTCATGCCTCAGAGTGGTGCTCTGCGCCCTCACACAAAGCTCCTCAACCATCATTCTCCTTTCTGCTCCCTATCATGCTTTCACTGCATGGTCTTCTGGTCTAACGTGTATGCAGTCTGTGTCATCTCCAGTTTTGCTTTATTTTGCAGATAAAGGAGGGGTTATTTCCCCTTCTTTCCTCACACTTCACTACCTTTGGTAATTGAGATTTGACCTTATGGTTGTTGATTCAGACATGATTCAGTTTTCAGAAACACACAAGCCAGGTCTAGCAAGCTATTGTTTAGTCCTAGGGTCACCAGTGAATAGCATTTTGTGCCAAAACCAGGCCAGTCAGATTGGCCATAATTTGGAGCAAGCAAGAAGAAAAAAATCTAAAGGGATTTTGTGGCATTGTTTCTTTACAGCTGTTGTGATTTAACCCTAGTAGGCAGCTAAGCCCCACACAGCCACTTGCTTGCTCCTCCCCAGTGGGATGGGGATGAGAATCAAAAGAGTAAAAGGTAGAAAACTCATGGGTTAAGACAGTTTAATAAGAAAAAGGAAGAAAAGGCGGGGGGGGGGAGCGATGCAAAAAAAGCCAATTGCTTACCACCAGCCAACCAATGCCCCGCCAGTCCCTGAGTGACAGCAGCCCTGACAAACTTCCCCTGGAAATTTTATTGCTGAGCACCATGTCATATGGCAGGGAATATCCTTTTGGTCAGCTGGGGTCAGCTGTCCCTTCTGTGTCCCCTCCCAACTCCTTGTGCACCCCCAGCCTACCCACTGGCGGGGTGGTGTGAGAAGCAGCAAAGGCCTTGACTCTGTGTAAACACTGCTCAGCAATAACTAAAACATCCCTGTATTATCAACACTGTTTCCAGCACAAATCCAAAACACAGCACCATACCAACTGCTATGAATAAAATTAACTACGTCAGCCAAAACCAATACAACAGCATTTTGCCACCTCTGTGTTCCCAAATATCACAGTAATTCAGGTCATTAGTCATTATTTGAAGATTCATATTTTTGTTAGTGTAGAGGAAAAGTAGTTACCTCTCAATTACATCTACTTTGCAAGATCAAATTCTGTAGCATTAGCACAAGGGATTGATACTGGCACAAAGAGCTTAAGTGCATGTGAATTGGCTTCAAATCTCCCAAGCAAGAAGGTGATTCCTCCACTTGTCTTGCAAAATTATAGGACATTTTTTCTTAAATTAGCATAGTTCTTACCAGAGCACAAATCAATCATAAATAGACTCTAACCTGAGTGGTTTCAGAGAAAAACCTTACAGTACAGTGTAAAGCCTTTGACGCTGTCTCCCACAGCATTCTCCTAGAGAAGCTGGCAGCTCATGGCTTAGGCGGGTGTACTCTTCACTGGGTAAAAATCTGGCTGGATGGCCAGGCCCAGAGAGTTGTGGTGAACGAAGTTAAATCCAGTTGGCGGCCGGTCACAAGCGGTGTTCCCCAGGGCTCAGTTTTGGGGCCAGTCTTGTTTAATTTCTTTATCAATGATCTGGATGAGGGGATTGAGTGTGCCCTCAGTAAGTTTGCAGAGGACACCAAATTGGGCAGGAGTGTCGATGTGCTTGAGGGTAGCAAGACTCTGCAGAGGGATCTGGACAGGCTGGATCGATGGGCCGAGGCCAATTGAGGTTCAACAAGGCCAAGTGCCAGGTCCTGCACTTGGGCCACAACAACCCCATGCGACACTACAGGCTTGGGGAAGAGTGGCTGGAAAGCTGCCCAGAGGAAAAGGACCTGGGGGTCCTGGTTGACAGCTGCCTGAATATGAGCCAGCAGTGTGCCCAGGTGGCCAAGAAAGCCAATAGCATCCTGGCTTGTATCAGGAATAGTGTGGCCATCAGGATTAGGGAAGTGATCGTGCCCCTGTACTCGGCACTGGTGAGGCCACACCTCGAATACTGTGTTCAGTTTTGGGCCCCTCAGTACAAGAAGGACACTGAGTTGTTGGAGCGTGTCCAGAGAAGGGCAATGAAGCTGGGGAAAGGTCTGGAGAACAAGTCTTATGAGGAGCGGCTGAGGGAACTGGGATTGTTTAGTCTGGAGAAGCAGAGGCTGAGGGGAGACCTTATTGCTCTCTACAACTACCTGAAAGGAGGTTGGGTAGTGAGGTGGGTATCAGTCTCTTCTCCCAAGTAACTAGTGATAGGACGAGAAGAAATGGCCTCAAGTTGTGCCAGGGGAGGTTTAGATTGGATATTAGGAAAAATTTATTTACTGAAAGGGTGGTCAAGCATTGGAACAGGCTGCCCAGAGAGGTGGTGGAGTCACCATCCCTGGAGGATTTCAAAAAACGTGTAGACGTGGCACTTTGGGACATGGTTTAGTAGGCATGAAGGTGTTTGGTTGACGGTTGGACTAGATGATCTTAGAGGTCTTTTCCAACCTTAATGATTCTATGGTTCTATACTTTGTCCATCAAAATTACTGAAGCTGCTCCCTATTGCATACACAAGATGTAGCCGTGGACAAGCCTCAGAGCAGAGAAGCTCCACAAATAAACTATTTCTCCCCATGAGCCAGAACCCATAGCAAAGCATACAACAGAGTCTTATGAGCTGATCCAACCAGACTGAGCAAGAAAAATTCCTTCTTAGTAACAATTATAGTGACCAGGTAAATTATGACTATGCATGTGCTACCTCTTTCTTACCATCAACTGGATTGAGGCAGTAAGAGGAAACAAATGTTGAAAATCCCTCTCCCTTGGGAAACTTCCACTCTAGTTGTTTTTATGTTCTATTCCAGTGCCATGAAAATTAATATTAAAATTACACTGTATTAACACATTTGAACAAAGCCTGAACAAGGAGATAGTCATTACTGATATTAAGCTGCTGATATTTAAATAATTGCTTTACTTTATCAGCCTTATTATCAAATGATCTTGTTACAGCTAAAGAATTACCTATAATCACTTGCAGAGAGAGGATTTTAAGCCTGATCAGAAAAGAATCACTAAACATTAATTAAAATACTGCTTGTACACTCTGTATTTGGCTTGACAGTTTGCAGGAGCAGCCTGTTAAACAACTCCTGCTAAGTGCAGAGGTAAAGCAAGGTGTGTCTGTACTGAGTGCACAACTGGGAACTGGAAACATTACTTTAGTCCATTTATAAAGTTTTCTCATTAGGTTTCAATTCAGGAGCAATGCCACAATGGTATTTAAAGGATATTCAGTCACTCATGACAGAAAAGCTAGACTGACATTGCACAAATAGTGTTTGATTATTACCAATCTATCATGTCAGTTAGCAGGAGGAAAAGATACATTTCAATTGACTTCAAAAGACTGCCATGACAAATGCATTCCAGGAAGCTGGGCAGTAACAGATTTCAGATCCTGATTAATCTGGTATACACAAAACTGTATACCCTGGCCTTTTTTAAGCACACAACACACTCTTCAACAGAAAATTTGAGCAGCTACATGATCAAACACTGGATTATTTTCTTTACAGTCTTTTATTTGATTCTTGTGTTTGTAGGCTCAAGCTGACCAGCACATTAGTCTGTTCAGCTCTCCAAGAGGTAGTGGTTGCAACATTCATTAAAAATCTGGACTTCAACTCATTTGTTATATTGTCACCATAAGTAAGAAATAACACAGTGTCTTTGAGAAAATGACCCAAAATATTTGGGGACCATAAAAGTCAGTTGGATTACATAGGAGAAAGTAATACAATCAGCCAGGCTATGCTCCAAACATGATGGTATGTTACCCACCAGCAATGCATTGCACAACCTGCTACCTCCAGCTGCTCTGAGGGGTACCAGGGTCTATTGAGGAGTCTCCCTCAATAAGCAGACCTGTTTGTCAAAGAAACATCTCCACTGAGTTATTTTTTCCTTGCTGTGGACACTGGTAGTGAAACCTGGTGTGTAGTGTTCTCTAGAAACAACATGCAGGTTTTCCCATGTCTTCTGTGTTCCCAGATTTGTTTGCCAAGTAAACACAAAAGAGCTGTTGAGCTTCCAAACATGAAGGAAACATGAAGTAAAAGTAGTATGTTCAAATCCAACAGTCCCCAAGCAGAGAGTACTTATACAGAGGTTACCGGCATATATGTTTCCTTAGAAAGGGTCCCATTACAACAGGGAAAGCCATGGAAGTAGGTTAGATTTATTTGTTAGATTACCTGGTGATTAAGACAAAGAATTGTCCTTGCAGGAATTCCCTTTTCTTTCCATATGGGTAAGAGAGCCAGACATTTTTCCCAGTCTTCTCCACTCAGGATAGCACAGAGACACAGAATCTAATTTTTTTTTAAAAAAAAAGGTCCCTTAAAAATACATTTTCAAGGGTGGAGAAAGGAGGTGACAAGGGAGAATTTCTTCTCTGCAGGCTATAGTCTGTCTAGTTAGAACCATGTGATCGGGGATATGGCTTTGAAGAAGCTTTGAAGAAGCTATGGAAGTCTTAGTCATGGAAGACTAAGTGCAAGAAGTCATAAAAAACACAAGCTCCTTCATCATGCTCCTTTCACATTAACTCTGATGGTCAGGGCAATCAACAGAAAGAGAAGAAGTGTTACCCTTTTTGCTAATGTGACTAATGATTAACTAAGAATGTCTAGCACCGAGGGAAATATTCCAACAATTAATGGGGAAAGTGTGAAATGTAATCTGCTGGCTTCTTCGTTAGCTGAGGAAGTTGAGAAAAGAATTAAGTTTAACAGTAATTGATGTGGGCTGATGTAGTGAAAAAAAAACAGGAGAATTAATCCTGTGGTTCAAAGTCTTGTTCTCCGATGCACCGGTGTAATCTTAGAAAAACATCTTTTACCTTCACGCTGGGAAAATGAACCAGAATATGAATCAATGAGAGGCAGTCTTTCATTGGAATGACTGTACATAGAGACCTTTTTGGCACTTCTACCACATTTCCTCCTTCTGGCAAATGGCAAGAAACATAATACTGTTGGATGACTCCCAACAGACTGATCCATTACAAAGGCTTTGGGAAACTCCCTGAATTCCAGATAGGGCTCCTGAATTCTGTATCATAAAGCAAAAAGGAAAGCAGGGAACCAGCTTCCTTCCATACAAGCCCATAGTCGCTGCTTTCTCACTGAGATTACGACTATGGTTGAATGTTTGAAAGTCTGATTTCAGATTTTTCTTAAGGTTGGTTTCTCAGTACAGATATCTTTATTTCCAGCTGTAATGGCAACAACTTCCAGAAAAAAAACATCCCCAGTTTGCCTCACAGTGACACTGAGCTGCAAGGTTTAATCACGATTAGCTAACAGGATGCTGAACACAGTTTCTCCCGGTCTAGTAAGGCTATAAAATCACAATCAGAAGCACAGCAGCCATTTATTCTTCAGAACAAATTTTGCATTTCGATAAGCTTTTACTCATGTTTTCAGTGACACTGTTCATAAAGTGAGGGACTGCTCAGTGAAAGTAAAGGAAGCAGAAATGAGATTTGTGATTGGCACCATTCTTGTAGTCATATCGATCACAGAAAGCCATCTTTCTCCAGTCAGGTCCTACGGGGTGTTCTGAGCACATGTAAAAACAGAACTGCTGAACTAATTATTTCACACTTCTCATAAGAACAAAAAACAAATCTATTCTTGGGTCTGAAATCTTGTGTGACAAGTTCCAGTCCATTTACTAAAACCCCTTGACGTATGGAATTCATAACCACTCTGATGGCCTTAGTTAAAAGTATGCCATTATAATTTGTCACTCAGCATAACTATTACCCAAAAATTAGGTTCCTGCATATTCACTTTGTGAAACGTGGGCTGGCAGGGAAAGAGGGAGGGAGCTGGGATAGGGCATCATGGCACCCAAAGCGGGCTTCACTGTCTTACACCATTTGTTGAAAAATGCACTTTGAAGTTAATCACATTGCCTTCACCTCAATAACCAATGTAGACCCTGAATGTTTAATTATGCTACTGGTTTTATACCTAATCAATCTTTTTCATTAAAATCCAGTGAAGCAGACAACTGAGATAATTACTGAAGAATCATCTTAATTAAAAATTTTAGCTTCTAATTAAGAGTCATTGTTTACCTCACCAGAAAGCCATTAGGATTCAGGACAAGGTTGCCCTGTTCATTATGTTTTCACCTTATTTTTTTTTTAAAAAAAAGCTTTGGGCAAAGAGAGTGAGACAGGATTTTATGTTAAAAAAAAATTATTATAGTTGTCCCATGAAAAGGGAGAATATGCACAAGCCAGTGTCGCCGTTTGTCAGAAGCCCCATAGCATATTTACATCCAGAGTAATTGCAGAATATCTTTGCATATAAATTGACACTGCCCTGGTCCTTGAAGATAAAGCCATGTCTATACTTAAAATGGACATGACCTCCTAAATGATTTCTTTATTGCTTTCCAGCTACAATGAAGATAATTTCAAAATCACTCAGCACTCCTATCCTGCAATCAGAAACTTCTCTCTGCTTTTCACTGTTGTTTTCATGAATGTCTGACACTGACTGAGGTCTGCTTCAACTTCATGAAAGTACCATCAGACATTTCAACTAAGGAATTAGAACTGCATAGCAGTTAAATGACATCGCTGAAGATGTGCAGCTTCACCATGCTCACACTCACTGCAAGGCATCAGCACCAGCTATACAGATGCAATGATGCTTCACCTGACAGAATTAATCAGGGAAAATTATTATCCAGTCCTAATGCTTGCAGGTTTCCCTTCTCTATATATTCCAGGGCAGAAGGCAAAAACCAAAGACACCTCCATATGGAAGCTTTTTTCCACCTTCACCTCTAGCAAGGAAATTTGTAAAAATCATGATGATGTCAGACTAAGCCGCTGAGTTCAGACATTTGAAATGCAAAGCTAAACATGTATAGCTGAAATGGTTGCTAATAAGCCTCTGCTATAGACAAAGCAAACTATGTTAGGATCAGCACTAAAACTAAACAAAACCTATTTTATAAAAACATCCTGTTCCGTGTGTTTATTCATTTACTTTTAGTGGCATCCTGCAGGACATGGTGTAAGGAGCAATACAAATCTTCAGTTACGCTTCTCAGCTGACCAATATTTCTGACTCAAGGAGTTCACACTTTGGAAAACTACTGATCCACACTTCCCATGAGGGCTTGAGAAGACAGTATAAAGAGTATGAAGAATTTCTTTTTCATGCAAGTTCTTTGTAACCATTTAAGTAGGTAAAGGTAGAATGAATAGCTGCCAGGGAATTCATGTAAAGCTTTCAGGTACCACCTGGGTGTTATTAAGTAACAATTGCCTCTATCAGTAGGAATGACATTTGTCAATACTAGAAGGTAGCCAATTATGGTTCAGGAGAAAGTATCAGATTATAGGTTAGTTTTAAGGGAGAGAGGGAGACCGAGAAAACAGAGACATTCAAAAGAAACTACACAGAAAAGAAAATAAAAGCAGCTCCTAGCTGGTTTCAGACAAAGAACTCAACTGTGCTAGCTGGTGCCAGCACTTCTTAGTCAGTCGTACTTGCTCTAAGCTTTTAATAAAGTCTGATTGCAGGAGGCTGAAACAGTTCTTGCTCCACTCAACAGGTAATTTAAGCATGCACAGCTGAGTGGTAGGCAACCAGCTACAGTACAACAAAATGGCACACCAAGACAGAGGCTTTAGGGGTCTGAAATGCCAGGAGGCATACGTTTGCCTGGGACACTCTTGCACAGAGGAAAGGCAAGATAAAAGGTTACATCTACAGATGTACCTGGGTGACCTCACTGAAATTTCAGGTGACCTGATCCAAAACTTAGATCTTCAAGCTATTGTCAGATGCTAACTGTACAATTTCCAATGCACAAATATTTCTATTACATTGTCACCGAACTGACCAAAATCTCTTGTCCAGTAAAAGTCTCAACCCTCCTGGAAGGCCACATCCTATGAGCTTGTTCAGATATCAGAGATCGAGTTCAAATCCTCACCCTCTCTGAGTTGGATGAGTAAGCAGAGGAAGACCCACACCATAGCCTAGCCATTAGGGAATTCAGACCTAACACAACATTTCACATTTCTGCTTCCAAGTAAATATGGGATCTCATCATTGGGATCTTGGATGTAGAGGAAGGATAACCAAGAGCAAGAACAAATCAATCATTTTAAGAACCGGTCAAGTCCCTTAGCTTCTGAAACAGGTTCATGACTGCTTATCCAAAAGGAGCGAAGCATTTCTTTCCAGCCAAGGGTTGGGTGCTTGCCTACCCATGCTAGAGAACAGAAAGTTTTTCAGTACTGTATCTGTGGGAGCTTAGGCACCTCTTCACTCAACTTTTTGATGCTCAGTTGTCGGCACTTCTGCTTCCCCATGCACTACAGGGAAGCCTACGTAGCCTGATTTTACTACAGAAACTTTCTAGTTACTAAGTTGCCAAGACTAGTCCTTGTAAAGCTAAGCCCTATGCACCATTACAGAGCTGGCTGTGAGTCGCTTTTACTGGTCACTTTATACTGTGCCCGTATAAAGCTTTTATTGTAGTCACTAATGGAAAACACATGTCAAACTAGTTACTTATTACAGCTGTAGGAAAGCTAATGACATAAAACAGGCACAGTGCCTTGCCACTGACCCCCTATAAAATTTCAGGCCTGCCACTTTAATTGGTGGAACTAAATCAATTTATCACTTAATTATTTGTCAATTTATGAAGAAAAGTGATTTTTTATTTTCTTGCAATCCTACTGACCAGGGATGCAGTGGCTAGAAAGTCAGAGATTTAAGCATAAAAAACTCCTGTCTTTGCCATACCCACCCACTTTAACAACTCCTTTAACAAAAGAAATTATCTGCTTACCCGAGAAACCAAATTTCAGAGGTTCTGAAATGCAACAGTAATGAAGAGCAGTTGTAAGGAGTTGTAAGGTAAATGTGAAGATTTTCTAGGCTGGGTACAGTTCTAGATTTACAGTTAGGGTAGATGAACAAACATTCTCCATCTCAGTTTTTTGTTATCATCTAGGAAACCCTGAGACAGATGACAGAAGAAAAAACTCAGTCATTTAAGCATTGGACCTACTTGAGCATAAGTAGCTCCAGATCCTCATGTTCACCCATGTAATCTAAAATTACAGAGGTATTTTATGAAATCAGAATAACACTTAACATTGTATCCATGTGAGGCACAGGAACTGTTGCTTGCTCTGTTCCTGGGGCTGATTTGCTTGGTTGGTTGTAGGTCCTTGTCTCTGGGACAGTGATGGCAGTGCCCACAGCACAAACAGATAGTTTTCCATATAGCAATGCAAGGTCTGGCAGAATAAGAAGAAACGGGAACTGCTAGCCAGCAGCAGGCTCTGCTGCTAAGTGAATAAAAAGTTAGTAATAAAGAAATGTCTCCTTAAAGGACACCTAGTACAAGACAACATGCGCTTGAGACCATTGCAAGGGCAGTGTTCACGTAGGTCAGTTTGAGGAAGGGGAAGTAGAGAGAGGCCTCTGACTATAGAAAAAGAGGGCTGTAGTTCTGCTTTCTGTGGAAAGCAGATGGGCTTTCCATTCAAGGGGCAGTATCATCTGCCTGCAACACTGAAGGCAGCCTGGGGATGGGCAAAGCACATTAAAACTAGTCCATGCATGCCCACTCTTGCCTTCAAAGCTGAGTGGCTACAAAGCTATGAAACAGAGTAAGGAAAGAGATAATAAGGAGCTACAGCTAAACGGGCATCTTAACAGATCCAGTAAAGGTGCTACCAACCCTTAAAACTTCCAGAAAGGCATTAGTAAACTGTATCCTGGAAAGAGAATGAAAGAAGAGCCAAGCCAACCTCTAGACCCAAGCACTGCGTGAATGTGAATGACAACAAGAGGATACAGGAGGCATTTGCTACACATAGCAGGGGAATATAGTGTCAAAGGAAAACTGTCAAATATCTAGATTTCATTCTGATTAGCACAACAGGAAAAAGAAAAAAAAAAAAACATTTAATGGTGGGACTGAAAGCTGCAAAAATCATTAATCTTGGCAATATACAGTGGAATCCACATAAGGACAGCTCAAGGCAGAGGAAAATAAGAGATTTCCTGACATGTTGGAGGGCATGGGACATCTGCTAAGACAATGAAGAACTCAAGCTATCACTGAACGCAGTGTCAGTGGTGCATGCACAGCAATGTGCGTCAGTAGCATTACGGCCAAAGTGGGAGAGCAGCTCCAGCATACAGCATAATTAAGTGTAATTGGAAAGGTGGAGGAATCCTCAGAATGAGTTAGCTTGATTGCTGCAAGTAATAAAAAACCAAAAGCATGCTGGGCCAATCTGAATGTGCAAAGGCCCTTGGGACCCACACACAGCTAAAATGGGGAAAATTGTACTGCAGCCACCCTCACAGATGTAACTTGCAACGATTCCATAAAGGCTGGGTTCAGTGCATAGGAACAGATACAGTCTACTCTCATCTGCTGGGGGAAGCAGAGAGGTCATTACTTCCATTACTGCATTAGGAGGAAAACACTTCTATACATTAGAAGCACTTCATATCTCAGAAAAGGCAATGAGATTAGGAGAGGGGAAGTGATCTGATCTAATCCTCAAAGGAGAAAACTTGCAAGGATTTAAAGCACCAACCTCCACAAAAGAACTGAACCACACTGAGTCTGTGAACTCCCTGTTAGTATTTACACAAAGATTAAGAGAAATGTCAGCACTTCCATGAGGTGTGAGGGATAGAAGAGAGCAACTGGTAGTGAAGGAGATGGACAAGAGTATCCAAAACAGAAAGGGTGACACTCACACTCAAATGATTCAAATGAATTAAAAGTCAAAAAAAGAGAAAATCCTGTAGCAGCTGTCCTCTCATGCAGCAGGGTGATGGCACACAAAAGAGAAGGGATAGATGTTCACTCACACCTCTGATCTGCCAAAAGAAATGGGGAAATGGGAAGGGAAGCACAGTGTGTAGATACTATTGATTTCTTTTTAATACAGCTGGCAAGGCCTGGATGTCAGGCACACAGCATGGTCATCAGAGATGTTTGGAAGAAAGAAAAAATTCAGGCTCTGCATGCGAGATATGAACAAGTCCAAAAGTGGTTTAAAGAAAAAAACAAGGGATTCTAGAGAATATTTCCTCCAGACATTTGGAAGAAAGTCTGTGAGGGATGCTGAGATATTGCACTGTGCAAACGACAAATAAGTGCACAGGAATTTTCCAGAAAGACTTCACAAGTAACATAAATTCTCCTAGAGTGTTTTATTTATGTAAAGTATCAGAAAAAACAGCAAGGAAGCAATGATAGTTCATGATGCACCTAATAGAGGCTTGGCAGCAATTGGTGCCTGATTTATATGAACATAGGCAGAACCACTACCTGCTGATACTTGATTATTACAGTCGTTTTGTCAAACTTAGAAACACATTATACAGCACTGCAATGAGTCAGACCACAGTAATATTCACCAGGCACAGTATTTACAGCAAGCTAATTTGGAATAATGGCTTGCAATACATACCCAAGGAATTCCGAAAATTTGCGAAGGACAGTATTTCATATACACAACAAGCAGTTTGTATTAGCTGCAGTCCAATGGAATGGCTGAAAACACACACTTGAGTACCTGAGTAGACATTACTCAAGATAAATGAAGAGCGATTGAAATCCATACTTCAGTTTAGTACACTACCCAAACCAAGTTGTGGAGTTTTATCAGCACTGATGCTAAAAGTGCAAGAAGCACTCTATTTCAGAAAAGGTGTAACACCCAGAGGTGCAAATCACTGAATACAATAGAGCGCGGTGGACGAAAGATAATGGAAATTTCACTATGAAATGTCAGGCTGCTAAAACCTTTCACAAGAAATGTCAGTGTCAGAGTATCACATCCAGGCAATAAGGTGCAGTAACAGGATGATAAAATTATTTCAGGTTCTTCTGTAATATAGAATATTGTAATATATATAGATATATATACTATAACATAGAATACTACCTCATCTGCAGTAAATAGCAGCTCTTAGTCAGATACACCCCACAAAGAATCTACCAAAGCCACCAACCTGGCTGGTCAGTGAGAAGTTGTCACTATTGCTAATGCACCTGTACCATTTCTTCAAGTTACGTATTTCCCACTTGCAGCTGATGGGTCTTCTGTTATCTGACCTGATCTGCTTTGCAACACCTGATGATATCCCCAGGCAAATGCTGCACCCTCACATACAACTATGGGATTAATAGAAAATTAAATATAAAATAATACAGGAGTGAATATCAAGAGCATTAAGTACATTAAGATTCAAGCATTCGGTAGTTAGAGAATACCAAGATAATGTTAATTCATGCATGCCTCATTCTGTCCTGGCAGGTATAAGCACCATGAAAACTTTAAGTGTTTCTTTTATTCCACACAAAAGTGGCAAAACCAGGGCTGCAGAAAGGGATTGGACCCAGAGGTGCTGTACAAACCATCCGGTTGCGAGGCATGTCCCACTCTCAAGGATTTAGAGTTTAAAGTTACCAAACAAGAACAGAAGGTCAAACAAAGGCAGAAGAAACTTACTTGGGGTCATGCACCATGTCAGTATTCAAAATGGGACCAACACTAGTCCTCCTGAACCCCAGTTCAGAGTTTATTCTTTAGATGTTGCTTCATAAGAAAAGTCAACCATTGGCCGATAACTTGGGCACACCACAGGATGCCATGAAGCCATCAGCGTGGTTCCGAGTTTGACTGAAAGAACACCAGCGTATTCATAGATAACAAATCCTTCCTCCCAAGGTCGCAAGTCTTGCAGACTCAGTGGTAAAGCAAACTAGACCTGCTGGGACTAAACAGGCCTTGGGTTCATAGCTATGTAACAGAAATTCAAATATTATTCAGATCTTTAAAATAATGAGGACTTAGTTTTTTAATATCTAAATAATCCAAAGAAGCAGACTAGAGGATGATGCCTCTCCCCGGGCAGTTGTAAGCAATGATATATTTCCAGTAATACCCTAACAGCAGCCTGAATATGCAATAGATTAAAAGTACACTGAAAGAGATGATTAACAGACAGTCCATTATGGGCTCCCTAAAGTAACATTTTCTGAAATATTAATATTTAATTATGGAGGTGGCAGCAGGCTGCAGGGTTTCCCTTCTTTCATTTCAATGTGTTCTCCTTATCTGTCACTAAAATATTAGAGATAATGAGAAATCATGTACCTGTGTAAACTGTAATAGCAGTAATATGGCAAAGCAGAACAGAAAAAGAAATAAAAAATAGGCCTCAAGCTATTCATGGGGTCTCTGGTAATTGGAAGAGTCAATGGCTATATGATTCAAAAAAATACCTTCCCTGGAGAAGGAGACTGATTGTCCCGCATTTATACAGCAGCTAACCAACTCTAAGCAGGCTTTCCTTTGCATATTATTGGTGCCAGCCCAATGAGGCAGAAAATTGCATCGTGTCATTTAATTTCCCAATCTTTGTTTTCATTGTATTAATCTTTTGGCTTTGCTTCACTTTATAATTTGAAGGCTCAGCAAGAAGCAAACCAAATGGAAATTCAGCTTACTTTCATGTCTAGCTGAATGTTCCTTGCAGTTTTGGAAAGTTTAATTCTGCGTAATCTCACCCATGAATAATAATCATCTGGTTTTGTATGCAGACATATTAGTGGTTATTAAAGACTGCCTTAAAAATTCTTGGGATTGTGCCCAAAAGTCAGTCACCAAAACATGATTAACAAATAGGTTACAGGAAGAGAGCAGATAGATAGTTTTTTTAAGCAGAACCGTGTGCCCTGTTGTTATAGAAGAAAGTAAAGAAGTTGGCAAACTTCCTGAACTTGACTAATGATTTTAAAGTTTACAGTTCCCAAATTGGAAATTCAGATACTGAGGATGTTAAGACAGAGTGGGTATCTTGGAAAAAGCACAGGAAATAAATACGGAAGTTTCACTTAGACAGAAGGGGCGGAAAAAAAGAAAAAAACCCTGATTCTCTCCTTGTGCTTAGAGTTAGTTGGCTCACCAAGGGCTGTGTTGTGCTGGGTACCACTCAGGCAGCAGGGCCCTACAGAGATCTTCTGTTCAGAAGCAGGAACAGATTAGCAGGATTATCGCACAGAGAAATGCCTTGCCTCCACTTCATGCACCATGCCAGGGCAAAGTGAGGAATAGATCCCAAGTCCAGGCCTCCAGTTGACTCTCTTCCTCCCAGAAGCACGCTGACTCCTTGTAGAAGGTCTGAAGGCTCACTCAATTGCTCCTGGGTGCCTTACGTGCATTACTCTTGTTTTCATTTATTGAACTATCATGAAGACAAATTTATACAACACATCTAATATATATTTCATGCTGTGGTTATATGATTCCCAGTTCATCCAAATAGGATTCATGAGCCATATCTGATGAATAAAGCTATTTTTAAAATGAGATGTCTTTTTCATGATTCTGTCTCTATTTTTTAAAAAGGGGGGATTTTTCCTTTGACCAGAATCTCTTGTAACCATGATGAAGAGTTTAAAGCTTCCCCTGCTCAGATCTCCGAGGACACATCTTACCCATAAAAGTTTAAGTTTTTGCCTGTTATCGTCCAATTGTGGGAAATTTCCACACTTGCATGCACCTTAGTCACATGAAAAGAACATACAGCAAATATTGCTGTCACTGTCTCAAGACCAAAACGATGAAGACCTAAACAAAATGAAGCTTGTGTTTAAAAAAAAGGGAGAGGGTACCCTTTAAATGTTCATGACCCAGGAGAAAAAGGAAAAGCACCATCAGGTAGACCCTGCACTTCAGTGCAGTTCTGCACTTCTTCGTAAGAGACAGAAAACCTCTGACCTGCTAACTAACTGATGGTGAATGGAAGGACCCAAAAGAAACCACTATCTGACACAAGACTCATGAGACCCAAGTTTCATTACACAAGTTTAGCCAACGTATTTCAACCTTGTCAGGGTGAGTAGCCCTACCCAGTCACTTTTCTCTGTTTCCCAAAAAAAAGCTGTCCTCATGGAACACTTCAGGAAGCTGATTGTAATTAAAAGACTCCAAACTTGCTCTGCTGCTGTCATTTGCTCTACTTGTGTCCCCTGAACGCACAAATCATGTAGGGGTGCAATTGCTTCTTGCTACTGGAGCCTGTTGCAGGTGTCTACAATTAAACATGTCTCGAAGTACTTGTTTATCATCAGGAAGTAGGTAAGATGTTTTAAAGCCTCTTGTGAGATGGTCATCATTCACCAAGATGTGTTTTGGAGTTTAAAATTAGATTATTTGAAAAGAAGAGTATTCAAGTCTCAAAAATGTGTTTTTTAAAAGTTTAGGAAATCTTTGCTAGAGTCACCCATGCTCCAAATGTACCAGAAGGTATTGGACTGGAGCATAAAATATGTCAGGAAATTCTGTATCTATAGTATTCTAGATGCATAATCAGGTAGGCATAATGTTCCCTGTAGCTCCCAAATTTCAGGAAAAGTTGAGCAGCAACTCAGAGCTCCATTAATCTTACTGAAATCCTAGAAATACCGTCCTCTTTCATCTGAGTTAATCTAGCCTCAAGCAAACTCAGAGCATACAAGGCTGCTTCAGTTTGCACATTGAAATAATCATTCTTCTACCATTGTAGACTCCCTGTGAGCTCATTAAAACAGACCAGAGGTACCCAAAATAGTTTCATAGACCTCAAAACTCCCTGACATAAATTCAAATACTCCACAGATTAAAGCTCAATGAAGTTTTCAAAGTTCATTAGCACCAAGAATTGGATTTGGTTCCATATATCTAGAAAAAAACAAGTTCCAGTAACAAAAGGAATTGAAAATTTTAACATTGTGGCTTAAATTGTCAAGAAATGCGACCTGCTTCACCAAATTGTAATTGAGGCAATAGATGGACAATTGTCAAATACTATGATGTGGTATAGATTTAAAGGGTCTTCTTACATAAAGGTTGATGTGTCTCTGAAAGTTAATTACTAGTATTTGTGCAAACTGTCATGCAGTTTTCATAGCCAGGACCTGTCATAAATATATTGCTGATATTTAATTGCAGAACTGAGAGAAAAGGAGACATGTATCAACACAACCAAATTATAAATGACAGTTACAAGTCCTGAATTTGATAATTTATGGGTTATTTCTACAGTTGATATCACTTTTTAATGGACTTTATGCTTTCTGTCAGAATGTTTTTGTTTAACTTGTTTTTTTCCAAACACTTGTTTTTCCTTGTTATTGTGATTTGATGCAGAAAGGATGAACCTTTTCTTTCAGAAATTTGGCTGCAGAAGTAGCATGGGTATTTTGGGGCTGCATTACTGCAGGGGGAGAAATAATGCACACCTCCCCCCTTCTTCCTACTGTACTTGAGAAAAGTGGGATGAATCCATTAGTCTTCAAAGACCTCTCTCCCAACCTGCTCATAAAACATGAGGAAATTACCTCTTTTCAACTCCTTCTTCTATTCCGCCCTGTTGACAAACCTTCCAGGAAGCAAGAATTTTAAATACCAGACTTTTACAGCACCAGAGAATGTCTGGTGGGTCTCCAACCTGGGAACCAGATGAGGACAAGGGAGATGGTCCCGAGCCTTGCCAGCAGCCAAGGAGAGCAGGCACTGGTCTAGGGCAGCAGCACAAGCGTGTCTGGACGATGAAAGAAGGATGTGGAATAACCCTGGTACAAAAGGTTTTCTGCTATGGCTCAGCCTAGATGTTAAGCAGAAAAGTGCAAAAAATGAAGTGCTAGCCAGCCTTCCCCAGAAGTCTTTCCCAAAGACTTCACTTGACAGTTAATTTACATCTTCATGAAGATCTGTATGTGTGTAAACACATTCATCAATAGCTTAAGGCAACCATGAATACACAACTATAACTGGAATAATAATGAAGTAAACAGAATTATAACATTAAGGAGGTTGTGGACATCTTCAGTAAAAGAATAAAAGGACTGTGCAAAATGTTAAATAAAATAAATACACTTACAGACACTGACATGTTGTAAAATAGATTAACCTCCATGAGAAATTACACGTAGTGGAATAGCTTAATAAGCAGGTTTATTATAATGAAAAAAAAAACTAAAAGGAAAGTTTTTGGCAAAAAGCTTAAGAAGTATCTTTAACGTTTAACATTTAATAAGAAGTATCTTTAACATTATAATTATGTAGGAATTTTTCTTTTTCATTATGCAAATTATTCTTATTATCCAGATTGCCTTAAGTGAAAAAATGAAAGCAGACTTGGTCAGCCTAGTCTTCTAATCTAAACGAACTAGTAAAGACTTGTTTGATACTAGAATTAAGGGGTGCCATCTTTTTTTTTTCAAGCCCAGTTCCCTGAAACGTTAGCAAATCATTAACAGCCATTTAAGTCCTAAACAGGACTTAACAGATGGTCTTCTTAATGCACCACAAGTCACAGAAAGTTGCTAACAAACAACAACTCATACCACAAAAAAAGAGGAGGAAAAAACAAACAAACAAACAAAAACACAAAAAACCCACCCAAAACAAAAAAAAAAGCCATAAACTACAAGGTACCAAAGCAAGAAAAGAGTGCAGGCATCACCAGCTTTTTAGGTCCCCATAATAGCAGGATATTCATTAAGAGGTAAAATCCTATTCACCCTGGAAAATGAGCAAGCAACAAGGAAGTGTTCACACTGGCAGAGAAAGTTCAAAAGTATTGATGTTAGGAAACTATTTACATATAAAATTTTGGTAGCTTTTTAAAATTCTTTTAGTTGACAGTTTAAATTTGGTCTCTACAACTCTCTGACAGTATGCTTTAGCATACATAAACATACACTTGTTCCTTCCCTATGCGGAGATAAGGGTTCAAAAGAGTTGATATTAAAGAAACAATTCACAGTTTCAGAAAACAGCTTTCAAAATGTTTGCAATGGAAATTACAGCACTGTTTCCAGAATTTGTATCTAATTGTTCTTCCAAAACCAAAACTCTCATACTTTCCACATCTATCTTCTAGATGGACTATAATTTTCTTTTACAATTAAAAACAAAGGGGGAAAGACTATGAGAGTTTTAATTTCTTCGGGGGGGGGGGGTTGTACCTTCTGTGTGAGCCACAAGAAACAGATGTTATAGCTAACAGCAATGAAAATAGTATTTTATGGTTTCTTGTGTTTTCAGAGCTTTGTATGGGGACATCAGGGACAGTAGACTGTTTCATTTGTTTTTAAATTTCCACAGACTGCAGAATATTTTTGTACCTTCCCACCATTATAACATTCTGCCTTCAAGCTTTAAAATATTGAAGAAACTTGAAGAATAGTTTTAGATTGCTCAACGCTATGCCCTTGAGACTGCTGTAGCCTTGCAGTGCCAATAGAAATGATCTTTTGACTTTTCTGGACTTTTGATCAGACCCTAAAAGTATAATTTCAGTTCCGACTAATTGGCTCAGATGAAAGGAAATGGTGATAACCATTGCCCGAAGTGTTGGACCCATATGCACTTCCATGAGGTCTAGATATTAGTGCAGAAACCCTGTACCCCATGTGGCTCTGGCCTCTGACACCGCTTTTTAGGAAGACTGTCACGTTCAACAGCACTGGCAAGCTCTAAACAATAAGGGATTTCTGATGGGAGTGAGGAGGAGAGATACTGAAGCTATGGCTACAGGCAAGTGCTATTTTATTACTCCATAAATACCTGAATTTTGAGGCCTCAGTCTGGAGCCAATTCCCTCCCAGACAGTCTGTCCTTACTTGTCCGTCTGTGGTGGGTTGACCTTGGCTGGACGCCAGGTACCACCAAGCCGCTCTATCACTCCCCTCCTCAGCAGGACAGGGAGGGGGGAGAAAATAACATGGAAAAAAACCCCAAACCTCGTGGGTCAAGATAAAGGCAGTTTAATAAAGCAAAAGCAAAGGCCGCATGTGGAAGCAGATGAAAACACAAGGTTTATTCTCTACTTCCCATCAGCAGGCTATGTCCAGCCGCTTCCCGGGAAGCAGGGCTTCAGTACACATAGCAGTTGCTCTGGAAAACAAAATGTCATAAATAACAAATGACCCCTCCTTCCTCCTCCTTTCTCTTAGCTTTTATTGCTGAGTGGACATCATATGGTATGGAATATCCCTTTGGCCAGTTCGGGTCAGCTGTCCTGGCTATGTCCCCTCCCAAGATCTTGCCCACCCCCAGCCTACTGGTGAGGGGGGAATGTTGGCAAGACAGCCTTGATGCTGCGCGAGCCCTGCTCAGATGTAGCCGAAACACTGGTGTGTTATCAACACCTTTCTAGCTACCGATAGAAAGCACAGCACTGTGGGGGCTGCTATGGGGAAAATTAACTCCATCTCAGCCAGACCCAATACACCGTCACAGCTTGTAGGCGACTGCTGCTGCATTTACACTGGTGTGCACTGCAGCCCTACCGTGTCCCATGACCATCCTGGGACTTGCAGCTTCTTAGTTCTGCTCTACCTGGGAACAACACATCTCCTAAAATGTGAGAAAAGGCCAACAACAACAAAAAAAGAGAAGTTCCGCTAATAAGCATTATAGTCTCCATTTCACACAAGGGGAAACTAGGGCAGAGAGATTTGTTTGCCTGGAATCGCAGAAGAAGTCTATGCCAGAACCAAAGACTGGAACCAGGGTCCATGCTTTGACTGTAACCAACCTATCCTCAGGTAGGTATTACCCACATCCTGCGGGGTGCCTTCAGTCACTAACCAAATTACCCCTGATACCAGAGAAAACGTAAGGAGCAGTGATGGCACCATGTGAAAATCCTCAATCCAGCACCGTCAGGGTGGTTTTTACCTTCTCCAGAAGACACATACCACCCCATGGCAGTGTTGGAATGTGGACGCTAAGACAACACACTCATCCCAACATGGGGGGACCTGCGCAGGGACAACGATGTGGGTGCTTTCAGGGAGATGAGCAAATGTGTCGGCAGGAACAAGAGGCAGCCCTGCCCTGCCAAGCACCCTGCCGGAGAGCCGCATCCCGCAGACAGGGAGGAAAGGAGGAGAAAGAGGGAGGAACCAGCTGGAGCTATAATGAGAGTCATGGAAGAATTGCAATTGAAAAAGGTAACCTCTCAGCTAGAAAGAATACGGTAGTTGGGAAATGGGAATAGGTCCACACTCAACAGTTTATGCAAATAATTTTGATGACCATTTGGAACAAACATTTCGAGTTTGCATTTAAAGTTGAATTGGGAGAGACAGCAAATAATAAGAAACAATGCAGACAGATACAGAAGGTCTTAGAGTAGATATTTTAAATACCAGCACAGCTAATAGATGCAAATGAAGTTCAGTGCAGATAAGCACAGAATTATGAGACTGAAAGCAAAGAATAAAAAGGAGGAACTATCTGCTTAGTGGCAATCAGCTGCACTGTAATGACCAAGAATGAGATCTGGGGAATTATTGTGAAAGAAATCCCTAAAGCTTTCAGCCCAGTGAGGAAATGATTTAAATAAACAAGATGATAGGCTTTATTAAACCACCAGAGTATAATATTCAGCTTCCACACCCTGGAAAGGGTAGGAGTGAAATGCACCAAAGCAAAAGGATTAAAACCAAAAAAGCAGCACTAACCTCATAGAGTAAGACAGATTTTTGCCCTTGGCTTTTGTCTGGAGTCTGAATCTTCTCGATTGCTCTGCTCCTTTGTTACTATAATGTACTCTTTTATTATTTCTCTTCCTTTTATTATTTTTTAATCTGTCATATAAAACTTTATGAGAACTTAGCCAAGAAAGGACAACATCTCCTTCACAATCACTCTAATCTATTGTTCAGGTCAGGCAGATTTTTAAAACATAAATCCAAATTCTATGTTGGATGCCTGCCTGGATTACCAGATGACCTCAGAATTATGTGCAGGAACAAAACTAAAAGCAGTATTACTGCAGTATAGCAACATTCACAGGGGGTGTCAGCAGAGCCTGGGATGTGGCAAGGAGGAAGCAGGTTGGACAGAAGGACTTGCACTGACAAAGCTCTGGTGTGGAGATAATACAAAAGCTATATGCAGAGGAAACCTATCACTCCAGCAAGTCAGTTTTCCCAGCCATCTCTCACCACAGGCCCTCCAGTACTGACCGGGCAGCTCCTGGCAGCCATTGGCATCTTCTGGTACAACATGATGCCCCTTCCCATCCCTCATCCTCACTGCTGACTCCAAGAACATGGCAGACCAGAAAAATGGACATAATGTGGCAGCCTGAAAGTTCATTTAGCTCAGACCTGCTAAGGGGTTAAGCACAGAGCAAACACATAGCAATATTTTCCCAGGACTTTTTCAAGCTCCTAAATAAAATGCTGTTGTTCGAACAGGACACTTTGTTTCCATTTAGTTTGTCAGGTTATCTTTTAAACTCATAAACTTTTAGCACCCACCCAATCTTGTGGCAAGAAATTTCATGGGTCCACCCAAAATAAGACTGTTATTCTAGCTGAGGCCTTTCTAGTGATGAGCAGAACAGGGGATAAAGTTTTCCTGCTTTTTTTTTATGGTTCCATATCCTGCCTCAAGAACATTCAGCTTGTGGGCCAAAACAGCCTTAGATTTTTTCCACAGAACTGGTTCCCAGCCAGTTATTCTTAATCCTGGTTTTGGCAGCAGTAAACAACTGCACTGAGCGTGGAGTCCTGCCTTTGTCATTATCTTTTTTGTGTTTAGACTGTTTCTGCATGTTGCCAACACCATTTAACCTGTCCTTCACATGGCTGCTCTCCCCTCCTCATTTTGTTTCAACTTCAAATTTAATAGGATATTTCCTATCCCTCAAGTAGGACATTAATGACAGCATGGACTTGTACCTCAACAAGAACAGACCCCTGCAGATACACTTCCATTCTGTCAGTGAAATATTGTCTGAGTACTTTTCTAATATGTTTTGCATCTACCTTGCAGTAATTTCATCCAGTCCATAATTGCCAGCGTGCTTCCAAGAATGCTGTAAAGACACTCAGAAGCCTTACAAACTTCACGGTTTTTTTTCGTTTTACTTGGTTTTTTTTCCAGTAGGTACTTGTATGTAGTTCATCTACTCCTGTATTTTCCTACAGTTGAATTCAAGTTGACTGGCCTTCAGCAGCTCTTCCACCCATTTTATCTTTCATGAAAAGAAACACTACCTGACCTTCTCCCAGAACCTCACCCACACTCCCTGAGCTTTCAGAGATAACTTCCTATGGGTCCAGGATCATTTTGGGCTCTAAACATCCTAGTGCTAAACTTCCTACTGCCCAGCAGGAGCAGTGAATTCAAAAGCTTGAACTTCAGATAACTATTCTGCACCTTCCCAAACTTAATTAGGATGTACCTGAACCTGCAATGAAGACGAAAAAGCAAAAGCCTTTAGGCACTCTCTTTCGACGACATTTTTGGTCCACAGCTTTCCTGCTCTGTTGAGCAACAAACCAACCCTTTCCTTTGCATCATCTCCTTCAGCAAGTGTGGCTGAAGAATGATTTCTTGCTGCTCCTTATGTCTCCTGCTAGTCAAGTCGATTCTTTTCACACAAAAGAGTAACAAGCAACTAAAATGACAGTGACACAGCGCTGATGTGATCAGGGTTCAAACTGCTGAGCTACAGGTGCAGCTCCCCCATTGCCTGGTGATGTATTAAAAATGCCTCCTCTGGTCTATTCCTGCAGACAGCTGTTTTCAGATGGATTCCTGCATAATTGCACTTTCCAGGGCATATTGCTTCTCATTCTGTTCTAATCCTTCTATTTTGGTCAGTCCAGTCTACGAAAGCTTAAATCGAATATTTTCAGGCTGTCACAAAGGTTAAAAAACCTATTTACCACAAAATTAGACTCTCACTTGCAGGAGATGCCAAGCTCCTCCAGACTCAGCAGGGCTTCAGTCTTTATTAGGACCTCTGAAAACAGCCATGCTCCTAATCAGGAGCTCTCAAGGCTGGCTCTTTTTATCTCAGCAAGGCTACTTTGCACTCCTCTGCTGGCACAACGGAGCCCAAAACCTGGGGTAAGTGCTGCCTGGGCATTTCTAGAGGGCACAAAACCTCCATAAACAACTCTAGCACTTTGCCTAGACTTTCCCAACACAGTAGCACAGGGCTGCTTTCTTTATCCCTTTGAGTCCTTGTGTATTTAGAGGGAGCTCCCAAAGGGCAGAGAAATGCCATAGTAAATTTTGCATCACGACCAAACCACCCAAACATCCGTAAAATGTGCCTGGCTTAGGGTCATTGCAGCCCCAAGGGGAGCTGGCACATGCCAGAGCAAACCCAGAGGTGGGTGGGGGAATGACTGTTGGTGGGGGCTAATATCCCATCTTTAGCACCTTTCCAGCACAGCTCTGCCTTTGGGTCATTGACTTTGTGACTTTTTTCACATTGAAAAAAAAAAGAAAGAAGGACGTGGTGAAACATAAGCATTTGAAAAGTACACCTTTAATAGCCTCTCCTGGGCAGAATCAGCTGAACTCAGACGGAAAACTGCTTTTTGCCAAACTGCATGAAAGCATCATAAGATCTCATTTTATCTCTGTTCTCTAGATTTATTATAGTGGTGTCCTCTCATACTTCCACTCCAAAAAGCATTCCCATTATAAACCTCCTCCCTGTTTCAAAGATTTTAACTCATCTCCGTATGTGCACGATGCTGTAGCTTGGCATACAAAGTCCTTAGTCCAGATGTCTTTTTTTTTTAAAGAGGCTAAAATGAGTTCTGCAGTTTTTGATTTACAGACACATAAAAACGATAAGATTTACACTTTAAAGAGCTAGGAAGGGTATCTGAAAAACAGAAATGATTGAAACCAGGGAGAAAATGAACTATCCCAGATTTTAATCCTGGAATCATCTATTTGAAAGGCAAAATATTTTTTCTCAGACCTCATCTTCTGGGCATCTACCCTTTTTAAATATAGCAAAGGCTAAATTGATTCTACCTGCAATAAAGGTGCTGGGGGGTAATATAGTAGGAACAGAGAATTTTGCGTGTGATATGTGGTAGGGAGGGAACAATTTTGGTATTTGTAGTTATGACTCAGGGAGTTACAAAGTATGACCAAAGGAACCAACATCATGGCACCAGGCACGGATGACAGTAAAATGGGATGCTAGCAAAGCTGGCACTGCATGCAAAAGGTAACAACTTCTGAGAAGTACAGAACATGGTGGCTGATGCCTTAGAAATACAGCTGCTAACAAGCTGTCCACACACCCACATAGGGTAGTTTTCTCTGTGTGGTCTGAGCCCAGTGTAGTGTTCCAGGTAGCCCCAATAAAGCCAACTCAGTTTTGCTGAGAAGTAAAATCTGGTATACACCAGTACTCAAGACACTCCAAAGGGGGCTGTAGGTGCCACAAAGCAAAGAAGGGTCCACCTCTGCTTTCCTGCATTATTGCCTGAGTCCACCTCTAACTGTTTAAACAAACAGGCATAAAACTCTTAAAGACTTAGTTTACAGTAAAAAGGAACAAGACGCAGCTGATAAAGGACCTAAAAAGCAGCGTTCCTACGTCAGTTGTTGAAAACATCTTGCATAATTTTATAACCCACGTGGTGCTTTCCATATTCAGCAAATGAAACCACAAGTGGCAGCATCTTTTATACTGTCCTGCTAAGTTAGAGTGGATGGGTAACACAGGAGACCTGCTTAGCAGAGATTCATGACCAGAACGGACCACTGGTCTCATTTACTGTCTCCCTCTCAAACAGCTAAGCATACAACGCTGCACTCTGTATCTCATGCCTCAGCTTGGCAGAGGCTAGTGGAACCTAAACTCTCGTGGCCTGAGTATGTATTTCATTTGCTAGTCACTGCCATCGCACCTCTGCTGCCTCAACCCAGTCTTGCTGCTGCTCTCCCCATGCAATAACCCATGTACTCCTTGGTCCAGGCAGACACACTGTTAGGAGACTGAGCCAACAGTTCAAAAAGTTGCATTAGCTCCTTGGCAGATACATTGCTGGTCTTTCCAAGGAGAAAACTTAATTGACTAGGTTTTCTGCTGCCTCACAACAGAGGGAGCCCCTTTGCGTGTATTCAGCCTCCAGGTACTTTGAAAGACATCCCAAGTGCTGAGATGCAAGGGGAAACTGAGGCTGTCTCAAACCCAGTCACATCCTCTGAGTCCCCTTGGCTTTGCTCTTCTTCTCTCTCTTTCCCCAAACACATGCACTGAAAAAGTCTTTCACCTATTTCAAGAGCCATGCCAAAATTTTGCTATTTTTACTAAAGCTATGTGCTGTAATATTGCTACTATAGACATTGCCTCACACTTGGAAGTAATCCAAACAAGAGAAAGTAGGAACTTCACACTTAAATTAGACAAGTTCAAAAGTCAGATCACTGAAGGTATTTCAGTAGCAAACGAAAATGGGTCAAGACACTATTTATGGCCTTATTAATTGTTTCTTGTAAATTGAGTAATAGAAGAGATAAAATAATGACTGCTTCATTGTGTTCCTTTGTGATACATTGCCTTAAAGACCTGACATATTTTAAAAGGACACTGTGATTGAATATTTTAGATTTCCCCTGGCATTATTTTACTATATATTCTAGAAAATATTTAGCTTATTGAGACATAAAAGAAGTGCACAAGGAGATGGAAAAATGGAAGTGACATTACAATTTTCTTTTTAAGGTGATTCATAAACCAACAGCTTGGTAACTGCTGACTGAGATATTTTGGTATGAACTTCATAGTATTCGGTATGAAACTTCCCCAATCTGTTCTGCAATGAGCAAGGAGTGTGGGAACAGGATATTAACAAAGGTGCAGCTTTCTGATAATCCACAAAACCAACAACTCACATTGCATTTAAAAAATGAACTGCACTTACTCCTATGTTCTGGTTACATTTTCTCTTTAAATTTACTTGTAGATGCCTTGTAGGTGCAGTATTCTCACTGCCTATATCCTGCAGCTGTGAAGGTTTTGTTTTTCTCACTTGATGGTGAGTAAAATGATCCCCCAATATATGCCTCAATGGTAGGACATGAGATTTAAGTGGGTTTTGTTTAAGCCAATTCTAGAAAGGAAACTGTCATAGTATTGCAGTGCAAAACAGTAGCCTTTATTTTTGCAGTTTCACTTTTCCAAAAATAAAAATCAAACCACTTGAAAAGAGAATAGTTTAAAACGAAGTTAGGGAGCTCAGTATTTTCTGCTGTGCTTGTTCCACTGAGCAAGCTCAGTTGTGAGCAGGGACTTTTCCTCCAGAGCAATGAATCCTGCAATAACATACAAGTGTAGAGCATTTACTTCCCCTCATAAATTGTCACACTTGAAAACATCCAAAAAGTGTTTCTATATTCTCTTTAATCAAAATCAGTTCTATAAAAGCAGAATACAGGTTTAAAGAAGGCCTCAAATAGTACATTACCAGGACACTATAAGGCACGGTGTGCATGAGGTATGAGGTATGCTACACTGACATTGCTACTAAGCTGGAGAGACCTGCAATGCAGTAAATGTTTGATAGGAAATGAAAGGCTAGGAAGGTTTGCATTTCCCTTACATGTACGCAAAGCATTTCATATTTCAACATGCTTATATAAACATGCCCTTGTTTCAGGCTTTTAGAAAAAAAAAACAAGCACAGTTTACTACTAAATGACTACTATCTGCACATGGCAATTCCAGCTAGCAGCCTGTAATTTGTCAGGGACAGATAACAGAACGCTGTTATACTGCACCTGGTTAATCCTAGACCAGTTTATCTTGTGTGCATGTCTGCACAGCCCAGACTTGTAAGCGGTAACAAATCTCACGGCATATGCACACATGTTGTTGCCTTGTTCATTAGATTTTATTGTCTTTTTCTAAGCCCCATATAAAATGTTCTTCCAAGATTTGCTAACTATAGAATGTACCTTTGAACTCCAGGACAACTGAAACTTAATGGGAACCTCAACTCTCATTCAGCTGTTTTGAGAGAGGTAATAAGAGAGGGAGAGAGATTTTTCTAAACAAATGAGTTTTCATATTGGAAATAGTCTACTTTATGTTTTAATGCGTCATGGCGGAACATTAAAGTGTGCTGTGCAGGCTTTTAAAAGAGAGAATATTACCATTTGTGGTTAGTCACCATCCACAGCCCATTATTTGAAGGAAAATATTATCCACTAATGGCAGCACACAGGAAATTGCTCCCTTGATAGAAATGGTTTACAGCAAGTAGGAAACAACTTTGGAATGGAGATTTGCTAATAGCTTTACCTTGTCTTTGCAACTTTTTATATTCTTTGCCTTTACTGCAGAGTTGACTCCTTAATAGGATAGAGCCTTTATCAGAGAATATTAGTTATTCATGTAGCTTCTGTGAGCAGCGGAAATAAATCATTGCAAGTTGAAAATGTTTCTCAAAGACCATAAAAAGCACCTCTTTTAAATTGCTCCATTAGGTACAATTATTTTATTTATTTCCAGCTTTATATTTCTGTTAGTATCTTGTTCACTTGTCCTAGGGACAAGTTGTAATTTGTCTTATCAAAATCACCCAGCCCAGTCTAAGGTTAAATTTAATTGGGAAAGCAACTGGTAACGATATAGTTCATCTTTAGTAAATATGAGATAAGTGCAGTGTGCCCAGACTTTTACATTAGCAGGCAAATACTACACAGAATAGCATGGATCCAACATTAAATCTGGATGCTGCTTTTTCCTTTCCACCAGCAGACACTGCAAAATGCAGAGATTTCAGTAAAGCTATTTTTCAGAGTAAGATTTAACCACGTAACTCTCTTACACACTACAGAACGTGTGTTAATACCTTTTTTCCATATTGTCTTTCATCTGACAATCTCAAGTGGCTTTTGAGGTATTAAGGTATTAACCAAAAATGGTTAACATGCTACCAAATGAGATTTCTTTCTCTACTCTTGATCCTTTTGAGTTTCTGTTCCCTGTATGGCCAGAATCCAAACATGGGGTTTTTTTCCAAGCCAGCCATAGGAGTCTGTTCAAAGGAGTGTTTCCCCTGACTCGTTTTGAACTGCTAACACGCATAATGACTTTCATGATGTGTTGATATTTGCAGAGAGTGAAGCCCTGTCTGATTTCCACCCCCAGTCCTTTTCCTCAGGAGTTTGGAGGGGCTGGAGAACAACTCATAGGCAAAAGTACTTGGTAGTTGGTTATATTGTGAGCCTCTGTCTTCTGTCTGTCAGAGAGCAAGCAGTCAACATGGTAGGAAGCAGAGGTCAAGGGAGACTCGTGAAAAACTCGTGGAGCTGATGTGGGAATCTGAGCAAGTAGCAAGGTTTTTGTCTCTCTGGGTGCCCCAAGGAAAAAAGAAATCTTGTTATTCACCCAGTAAGATTAAAAATATGCTTAATTCACACTCAGTTCATGGTCATTTAGATCAGAACATCCAATAGTTTGGGCATATACCTATCATCCTCGGGACCCTGAGTTGCCAGCTTATGTTCCAGCTGAGTACCTCTTGAGTATTCAGAAGAAAGGTTTGCAGGTTCAAGCCTTACAAATATCAGACTATGACAGTCTTCATGCTTATATAAATTGACACGTATTCTGACAACTCTCTGTATAGCTATTTCATATGTTAGCCAACAGCACAAACAATAGCAGAGTTTGTCTCTTTTAGCTTGCCATAATGAAAAAACAGGCTAACTCACTTGAGCATCCCTCCTGGTCAGGACCACATGCAGGCACAACCCTTCTCTCACATCGCAAGCCCATTTCTCCAGAAGGCAGTACTTGTAGTCAGCTCAAGGCTGAACCCAAACGGATCATCTCCTCAGGGGGAGGAACAAGCTAATAACCCACCAGTGACAGGAGGAGCAAGGTGCTGAGCCCTTCCAATAAATTCTCCCCACCTAGTAGGAACAGGCTGTTAGCTGTCTGCATAAGTTATCCCCACAATCTGTAAAATAAGGAGATTCTACCTGTCCAGCCTTCCCTCCCTGAATATATTGTAACAGTAGGACATAACTCAGCTGCTGCAGATTAAAACTGTAATTCAGATGCCCAAGTACTTTATAGGTGAATTAAACCTGTGTTTGAATTTTGTCTATTAAGCATTTCAGCTGAAAGGGAATGAGAAAGTTGCATAATTTATTATTTAATGTTTTCAGTAGACCTCACTATCATACTCAAAAGCAAATAGTTTGCATGAGATACATATGTAGACAGGAGTTATAAAAAGGCTATGCCAAAAGGTTTTATGGTGACGCAGATGCAGTAAGAAGATTGCTATTAAATGTGCTTTCTGTGTGGTAGCTCATTTAAAGACTGGAGAATTCTTTGTTCATTATCACAAATGCATACAAGATAAGTTCAGGTTTTTTAATGACTGTGGAGAGCATGCCTCACTCAGGCTTCCAAATTTTGGTCCTACTCTTTCCTTACGTCTCCTCACAGATGACATTTGCCTATTTCCTAAGTAAAGGTTAATTTCTTTAACATCCTTCACAAAAGATGAACCAAAACAACACACTCCTTTATGCTTTTCTTCAGAACATAATCATTGCAAGTTACCTGTCCCACCAGTTCTCATTTTCTGTTAACCCGCCACCAGAGGCTGTGCAATATAATAAAACCTCCTCAATTTTTCTTTTGAGATGGTGTTTCAAAATACTAAAATCACAGGACTCAGCTACTGTCACTGCTCAAAACATGAGTAGCCATTTCAACAATTAAAAAAGTCAGGTATTAAACACCAGTGTTGCAGCCCCGTGTTTTTGCAACCAGCATTTCCACCTACTTTTTGCAGTGGTACAGGCATCACTCCCTGCTCAAGATGCGATTACTGTCTCTCACACTGCCAAGTCCTTTAAAGAGACAGAACCATTATAGGTGCCAGCTCAATGCACCGAGCTAACAGAAAATCAAGCACACATTTGGTTTCACAATGCCATGCAACAATAAAAGCATTTTTTTCCTGTTATTTGACCCAGACATTCTTAACTACAGAACACTCCAATCTGTAACCCAAAACCCTGAGAAGGTCTCCTATTTCAGGGACAAAAGGCAGAAGCTGATATCATCACAGCTGAATTAGTGGGTTGCTTCAACACTTTCTCTGTCATCAGGCACGTAACTTTACACATCAGATGTTGCCAGCAGGCTTGTAGGAGGCCAACTTGCTCGATGTCTAGAGACAACAGCAATGGCATGCCAGCTGTTTCAGAGAGAAAGGAAACCAACAGTCCTAACCTCAAGGGCCCAGTTCTGTATAGGGTCATTGGATGACTGGGAAGCCGGAGGGAACCAGAAACAAAATTCTGTAGACTCAAGTTCAGTCGAGGGACCCTGTGGGATACCAGTGGTTTGTGACAGAAGCGATCATCAGATGGGATGGGGAAAATGCACAGATAATTGGTTGAAGCAACACTTATGCCCAGCTAATCCTCCAATTCTCAACTAATACTTAAAGGAGATGTCAAAGGAGCAATAGAGCTACCAATAATGATTATATCACTTTCATCCCATAAGATCTTTGGATGCTTTTCAGGCTACAGGATTGCTCATCCACTGCCGAATTACAGCTAGCTACAACAGCCATTTTGCAGCACTATACAACAGCTATTATGAAGGAAATTAAGAATAAACTTCCTCTATTGATCCAGCAATGGGAATCTTCAATAGACAGAATGTAATTGCCTGAGCAAGGTTGCAAAATGGCAGTAACTATGAATATTAACAAAGCACAAAGTTAGCAAAGTTAGCGTTGAAACAACCAAGAAATCTCTGTGAAAAGTTACAGAGCACACAGGGGGAATCAACAGCAAGCTTTAACATCACATCAGGGAGCAAGGAAGAAGGCAAACTCAGCTCTGCCCAACTATCCCACCCTCCTTCCCCCACAAATATAGCATCCTTTCCAGCCAAAACCACCACTCCCTATGGTCTCGTCACAGGAGTAAACAGTGACTGTATACGGAAATATAATTAACTTGGTCTGAAAAAACAGAGTGAGAAAGGAAGATAAGGAAGGCATCTTTCCAAAACAGTCTCCCTCATACTGCCTGTGGGGAATTACACTACTTACGGCCTTTTTGGGTGGCAGTCCTCCCTTGTTCTCTGGCTCCAACAGAAGCCCTGGCTTTGCTGGCAGCACAGCAATGCATCCTGGGAACACCCAGGACTGGCATTGCGCAGCGTGTGCTTTGCTCTAAAACAAAAGTAGCTCCTAGACCCTCTCACTCTACAGCTTGAGGGCCAACAAAAAAACAAGGGTGATACACTCAGCTATGTTTTGCTCAGATTCTGCAGTACACCTTTGTTGCCTCTAGTTATTGCTCCTGCAGAGGATAGTTTCTTTTTTCTGCAATGGGGTTTTCATGTTTTCCCACAAAATATGGCTGCTTCAGAGCCCTAAGGAAAAGGAGATCAGCAAATCTCACCATCCACAGAAACAACATCATTTTCTGAATTTGCATGTTACTGTGCAAAACTACTCTTTTCTGTATCAAAGACTGTTTGACACATACAGCAGAAGAGAGGAGCAAGGGTGGATCTAAAATTTACCTATAAAAGTAGTGAGCTCAAGACTCTGTGTTTTTCTTCTCCCTAGATCACCTCAGATCTTCCTGTCCTCACTGATGTCTTCCTACCCTATCATCCAATTACCTTAGGATGGTTTTTCCAGAAATGTGTTCAATTTCTCCATTAATTCAGAATTTAAACACAAAGGACATGGTACTGAAGGAGTCAATTGGTTTTGTTTTCATTTACTTTTAAGATTATCCAAAACATCTTTGGCTTCATACAAGTAAGGAATGTACCTTTTCACCTAACAGGCACATATCTGCAGGAGAAACAAAGGCCGTGCAATACCAGCTCCCAGTAGTTAAGACCACACTTTGATTTGAGCCTTAGGCATTGTGCTGGTTTTGGCTGGGATAGAGTTAATTTTCCTTATAGTAGCTAGTATGGGGCTATGTTTTGGATTTGTGCTGAAAACAGTGTTCATAATACAGGGATGTTTTAGTTGTTGCTAAGTAGTGCTTATACTAAATCAAGGACTTTTCAGCTTCCCATGCTCTGGCAGGTGCACAAGAAGTTGAGAGGGGACACAGCCGGGACAGCTGACCCCAAGTGACCAAAGGGCTATTCCATACCATATGACGTCATGCTCAGTATATAAAGCTGGCGAAGAAGAAGGAAGGGGGGGACATTTGGAGTGATGGTGTTTGTCTTCCCAAGTAGCTGTTATGCGTGCTGGAGCCCTGCTTTCCTGGAGATGGCTGAACACTGCCTGCTGATGGGAAGTAATGAATGAATTCCTTGCTTTGCTGTGCTTGCGTGCATGGCTTTTGCTTTACCTATTAAACTGCCTTTTTCTCAACCCATGAGTTTTCTCACTTTTACTCTTCCAATTCTCTCCCCCATCCCACCAGGAAGGAGTGAGCGAGCGGCTGTGTGGTGCTTAGTTGCTGGCTGGGGTTAAACCACAACAGGCATCTGAAGGCAGCTTATTTGTTTGAACTGCAAACTCTTGAGAAATGTGCAAAGAAATATAAAGGCATTACAAATGACAAAACTCAGAAAAGGCATAAAAATCACTCCTTGACAAGGTGCAACACTTTACCGACCATTCAGGGATGGACAGTAGTATGAATACGAAGGTGCAGACTGTCTTCCACTGGTACAGAGGAGAGGAGGATGTTAGTCAATAGAGTCTTTTATAGCTTCCATCTATCATTTATACAACAAAATCCATCAACCTTCAAAGAAAAAAAAAATCATATAGAAAAGTCCATTTTCAAGAGGCTTGTTGGACTGCCCACCATAATGAATATTACTGCTTGGAAGTTGGCATTTTCTACAGCTTGCAGCAAGTCAGATCAGCAAAGTCAATCTGGGGAAAAAAAAAAACAAACAACTTTCATCTCCTGTTTGTCAGGAAACTGGCTGTGTCTCAGGTACATTTAATCCATATTTTATAGACTGTGTAATATTCTGCAAACATTCCACTAAATGTTAGTTGTCGTGCTGTAGCATGATGCATTTAAACAACCTGATGACTTCATTGATTTAAATGGTCTTTGGAAAAGACCCAGGCTTGCATCCTTGCCTAGTCTCATATTTGCCAAAACCCAATTTAAAAACCATTAATTCCTGTGAGGAGGGGATTATCATTAAGAGATTATTTTAATTCAATACCATTTAAGCTTAAATTAATAGCTAATAACAGCAGTCAATGCTTAAAAGAATGTCTATAGTGCTTTGAAGATAGAAAGTGTTCTTTAGTATTTATACTGAAAAAGAGAGCTGATTTTGAGTAAACAGCATCTCTTTTCAGGGGAGGGAGACAGAATAAAGCAAGCTACTATGTGTCAGTCTGTAAATAAATAGCTTTTGTGCTACTTGAAAAGGCTCAGACAGCTAGTAAGATTGACGTCTGAACCAGAAGATTTCAAGTGTTCTGGTGCTATTAAGTACTAATCTATTTCTTTGAACGCTTTCATAAAAATGGCCATCTTCATCAGACAAGTGAAGTGGTAAAAATCAGGTCTCAGCAAGACAGCTTTTCAAGAGCTTGCCAAATTACAAAAAAGGACACACAATCAATTATGGCTTTGATTTAATTAACTTGGGTAAGCTACAGACTAGCTGTTCTAGTTTTATTTTTTCCTCATAATTATACTCAGAGTTACTGTGCTTCAGTGATCAGAGGCAGATGAATCTCACAGGTGAACAGTTCTCCCATGCAACAGTTAAAGTCATAAATGTGTTGATTCATTCCCACCCTAGAGACTGGAGGTTGCTGGGAGCTCAGAAGGATAGAGGCAAAGCAGCCTGAGTTATGTCACCAGTGTGAAGCTGCAGCACCTAAAACAAATGTTATTCCAGCACATGTTAACAAGGGTTTAATTTGTAAGATAGCAAATGGGTTTTTCAAGAAAGCCTGAGACTGCTACCTTAATGAAGCAAACATCCAGGACCCTTGCTTCAGTGCTCTGCCTTCAACACGGAGAGCAAGATTGAGCAGCAAGCAGTTCTACTGTAAACCCCTTACCTTGGTGTGGTCTCTAAATGAGTGTCAAACCTGTGATCAGCCTCAGTTTGACTTACTGTTGTCAAGCGTCATTGTAAAGTCGTCTTTTCTGAGGACCTTCTTTTGGCTCTGTTATGTGGTGAGGACACAAATGCAGAGCTGCCTCCCTGTCCTGGTCAGGGCTGGGTGGGTGTGAGGCTGAGATGGGGCAACGATGACTCATGACTTAGTGTGTGAAATGGTCCACTGCTGCTCATGCCCTGAGTTGTTCTCTAGCAGCACTACTATGTTAAAAAACACAGTCTGAAGTTAATTCTGGTTAGCCTTGAATAGTTATCTTCCAGACTCAGCTATGCCAGAAAAAAGGGCAACCATCATAGCTGCTGATCACTCTTCTCCCTTGTTGGAGGCTACTGTCCCCGGCAGTCTGTAAGTGGAGAAATCTGTCCAAGCGCTCTCATCTTGTTTCAAGCCAAGCCATGTGAATTAGCTCATATAACACCACAGGTGTTTTTTTCCTGAAGTGAATAAGAGCGAAAGCTTGCACAAAAGTCCCCATAGTCTGACCAACACGGGAAGTAACCTCTTCCACCAGCTCAGCCAAGAGGTATCTATGCACAGCCTACACTGCCGGTTTCTTACATAACCAACTTTTTGTTTCAAGGGACAGATCCTCCAGGTCTCAACCACATGATGCCACAAGACAGCTTGTACAAATAGGTTACCTGTCTCCAGATAATCTGGCCAGTTCTCCTCAAGTTTCACTCTGTTTCAGAAGTGCAGTAGAAAGGGTCAGCTAAAGAAGAAGAGTAGCATCAACAAGATGACACCTCTCTGTCAGAGTCTTCCTGAAGCCAGCATGAATAGGCCAAGACAGAGGGACCTCAGGATGTCAACAAACAGCCTCAGAAGTCAGATGCTGTTACAAAGCTCTCAGTTCTGCTGAGAAGTGCCTCTTGGGAGATGTGTTTGCTTCTTGGGAAGCAAAGAAAGGAAGGAGATCCCCTTCGGGAACTGGGAAGGAAGGAGATACCCTGTTCTGTGCACTATCATGAATCGCATGAATCTACTACAGATTCTGCTCTTCACTCCATGGGTGCCTGGCTGCCTCTGCTAAATGCTGTCTGAAGGCATGTTTACTTTCAGGTGTGTGTTTGCTCAGGGTGACTTTCAGCAGATAAGTGCTATGAAAAATCCTCTTACCTGTGCTAATAGCAAATGCCTTTCTGGATCATGAAATGAAATCAGGATGAGTAAAATGACATTGAAATTGCACAGAAAATGATAGTAATGAATCAGCAGGAAGACAAACAGTACTTCTGCAATTACATGTGCTACACAGAAAGCTCTCTGTCAACAACTGACCTCTTCAAGTCGTCATGCATAATATCTGATTGTACAATTCACCATCTATAGCACTGAAAGGAGAGAGTTGTCAAGCGTCATTTCTTTATTATTATCATTTTCCATAGATTCAAATGCTCTTTGAAGTGATCAGAGATTAATAAATAGAAACAATTGGTCTGTTCCATCACTCTGCAAAGTTTAACACAATTGCGTCCTTGGCAAAACCTTGCCATGCAAAGCTAACATGAATGCGGCAGTAAGGAAGATGTTCAAAGGATTCTTCCAGACCTAGGAGCAATTTACAGCTGCTTTCTCTGGGTGTCAAAACAGGAGTATAAGATGAGGCCTTGTCCCATAAAACTTGAGTCTGGTTTAATATATCTCAGGAAAGGATATGAAATCAACTGAAATTGGCAGTATATTTAACAAAAATTAGAAGAAAAAAACCCCAGTAGAACAGGCTCCATTTTTTCTTTTGATACCTTCCTGCTGTTATCACTAATCACCTCATAGGCCATACGCACAACACTTCCATGAGCTGGAAAGTAAGGCTAAATAACATGCCCAAGCTTCTTTAGGAAGTCTGTTGAAGAGAAAAAAAAAACTAAAAAAAGTCAACTTGATCATCCAAATCCCAGGCTAGCCTCCCAAGCACCGGAGCATCTTTCCTCTGCCAAGTATTTATCAGACCACTTCACGATTCATTGCCTTTCCAAATAGCTTTTCACTGAGGAACAGTGAGTTGCAAAAGGCTTTGTAGATTGAGCTAGAAAGGTCTTCAGAAGGTGAGCCAGGAATGATTTCAGATACAGAAAGCAAAATGCTGTCTTAAAAGAGGTCAGAGAAACAGGTCCACATCACTTCAGTGATGCTGCAAAACTGATATGCTGAACATTTAGCCTCAAACATGAACTGAGGAGCCTCCATCCCCCCTCCTCCCTGCCCCTGCAGCCTATTCCTTAGCTACCATTCGAGGATTTTTCAGCTCTTTCATCTCTTACAACAGCTCCTCAGAGCTCTTCTACAATCCCAGGGCAGATTGTTATAAAAATAGAATTATGCCTGTTACAGATGTGACTTTTGAAATATTATCAGCATAACCCTTTGTGTAGACACCAACTGCATCATGACAGTATCATCTATGAACATTATTTCTTTTCCTTCCTATCCAATTAGACAACCAGCCTTACTGACCCTGTGAGCAACATACAAAACTCCTATGACCAAGAGCCATAAAAACAGGTATGTCAGAAAGCCAAGGGGAAAGGAGGGGGCAGATGACAAGAAAGCCTAGGGCATAACAGCTGCTCAGACCCTAGGGCTCTATTGCAGGATGGGACTCAGCAAAATATCTGGCTGGATCCAAGGGTGCCCCAGCAACGTTCAGCCAAACATCATCTACTGACAGGATCCTCTGGTGACATGCTGCCCATGGCTCAGGCGTCACAGGCTGGCCACGTGGGAGTCATTGGTACCACTATCAGACACCTTCATACTGGTATTCATGGGTCCATCCTGGATGAGAGGAGGGAAGTTTGTGCCCCTACCATTATCCTGACACAGTTAGAGCAGAACTTTCACACTCAGGCAAGATTTCATTTCACTTACCTGACCAAAAAAACTCCAGAGCAAAACCTTCTTAAGTGGATTTTGACCAAAAAACTACTTGCAGCTCAGCCACTAAGGACAACCATGCTCTTTCTGTCTGAAACTGTCAGCGGTCCCCTTGGCAAAACATCGACTCCAGTGCCACGGGGTTTGGGGGCTGCAGGGAGGAAGAAGGTAGATTTTAAACAAGTCCCATCAATAATGTCTTACTGGGTAAAGTGCAAGAGGTTATTAGACTCAGGACCTTTCAACAAGACTTTCAGTTTTCTTCTTCTGAAATCCTGCAAACTGAGTTTTCAAGTTCACTGAATATTTTCCCCAGTCTGATCATATAAAATAAGATTGAGGTATAAACAGAGACCTGGACACTTCACCTGAATACCCATTTTCAAACAGCATATCCAGTGGTGTTCAGAAGGCAATGCCACATGAAGCGCTCCTCCACATTTTGCTTCAAGCTCTCTATAGCCTACCAGAATTTTTCAAAAACAAGACAGTGCATCTGTAAAAAAAACAGAAACTGAAAAAAGCTGCCAGTTTAGAGTCTTGAAGTCTGCTTAGTGCTGTGCTAGAGGGAGAAGACCACAAGCAAGGGGTCTAGTACCAGCAGAAGAATAAGGAGGAATAACTACACAGGTGCTTTTTTCATCCAGTGTGCTCAACTCAACTTGCCTTGGGGAGGGAGGGAAGGTGCCTGGCACAGGGGATGAACAATTGTTCAGTTGTTCTGAAAAGAGACTGTGCAGAAACAAAGTTTAAAGTTCTCCTAGTTTTGGGGAACTGTTACTGACCTCTTTCACTGAGTTGATAAGGGTTTGGGGTGTGTTTTACTTTTTTCTTTTAAATTCTGAGATGTCACTTCCCAGACTAAACTCAAGTCTTTGCCAGAAATCAGCTGCTACTTCTTCCTTGACTCACTGTCATCATTAGAAGCAGTTTTATTTTAAAAAACAATTGAGATAAAAGTACTTTTATTTACAATTCCAAAATATTTTAATCTAGGTATTTCTTTAATGTGATCAGTTTTGAGTTCTTAAAAACAAGAGAATGAAACTTAACATAATGGTCGCTAAGTACCATCAGCACAACACTTACCTGGGTTGTGGTTTGGCTTTTTGAGATCGCTTAACTATCTTTAAAGCACACCAGGGTTAGAGAGGCATCAGACATACCCTGTGACTGTGTGGAATTGGCTGAGAGGTGAAACCAGTAGAAACTGGGCTGCCAGCAAATTAGGGGGTGTCATTGTCACCCCCAGAGACAGGTCCTCTGCCATGTCGTGTCCCCCCCAGCAGACACATGTTGAGAGTAGATCTTCAGCTTTCTCCCAAGGGCATGGATTTTTTTTACACAACTGACAGAAAAACATATAAGCATCTGTGAAAATAGCAAGAGATGTTTACTGTGAGTATGCCTGGATATCAAATACTGAAATGTTATATGCTGTTATAAAATATTTACAAAAAAACACAGAGAGAGAAAAGACATCAACTTCTAAGTAGAACACCTCTTAAAACGATCTATTAGCAGCTGGGGAAGTATTCATAGTTCATTTCTTGATAAGAATATCTATTTGGAAACTCTCAGCCACTATTAAGAGACGTCATAGTTTGATGCTGCTTTCTTCTAATCAGTATTTTTAGAGAAAGTTTTGGGGTTTGTGAATTTAGTTGCACTGTAATGCAGAGATCTTCCTCATATTTCTTTGCTTCTCTATCTCATGACTGGTTTTAGCAATTTATTCTGACAAAAAACAAATACAGTCATGCTAAGAGGTTAAATACACACGCATTCTCCCAAGGAATTTCAATCTTGTTTATCACAAATGCATCTTTCATTTCTGCTTTTTTCCATTCCACAGCAGTAACCAGATGAGCTTTTGCATGTTCATTTGCATCCAATCTCGTCTCCTTTCAAAAAGCTCAAAAATATACTGCCAGCTAGGTGCACTGTATTTAATTATTACCTGACAGTTCATACAGGTCCCTTTCACATTTGGGGCTACATGGATAACACTTTCGCTTTACACCATTAGCAAGCAGCAAGGTTGGGCAGCTCTTTCTTCTGATACCTGCCCACCTATTCCATCTGGAACTCTAAGCACTTCTGCAGCACAAGGTATCATTATTTGCAATAATTATCTGCATCTTATTTGCATAGACAGTACATCTTGATGCGCAGCATCAAAGCAGCGTTGCATTCTGTTGAGATCAGCAGAGCATTAAGTTCAGTATCAAAGGACAGTGGAAGATTTCCCATATAAAGCATTAAGGTGGTGTGTGTTAAACCAAAACGAAGAGCGAAAAAAACCCCCAGTCTACTGCAGTTTTTCCATTCAGTTGCATGGTCTGTTTCATCATACATATGCCTTTCAGTTTGCCAAAACAATGTCAAATTTGGAGTTAAACTCTAGATACCGTAAAAAGGAGACCCACATGATGCCAAGCAGGCATTTGTCTGTGCATTTGCCCTGCCTAAAACTAGGCTTTAGGAAAGAGCTCCGTGGATAGGAAGGCATTTCAGTTAAAATACAAAAGCCAGGAGAGCTGCATTTCCAAATTAAACGCTTTCGACTTTCTTCTGTTCAAAATGGGTATATCTCATGTCATTATCCTAACTTGTAAGAAAAGCAATTGCTGAAACAATCATTCCAAGCTCCTCCTCATGGGACAGAAGGGTTAGACTTCTCCTAGAGTACTTCCATACACTTTAAGACATTGCTGGGGGTGTTACTAAACCCTTCATATGTTAGAACTACATAAGGAATTTATCAGCTTCTGCATGCCCATTCTATAATGGCATGGTCTGCTGGCCTATTGACAACAACCTTCCAATAAGGTCTTGCCATGGCAGAGCTGACAGCTAGGGTTGGCTTGTTTAACAGCATCGTAACATTAAAAAATGTTTCTTTGAATCTTACAGAAACACTACAACATCCTGCCACAAGCTCAGTGAACTGTGACACTGAGTTTCCTTGAATTGCTTCGAGAAAAAATAATCTTTATTAAATATGAATTCAGAACAGAATTAAAAACAAAATTAAGTCACTTTTGGCAGGAAGCTGCTGTATGTTCTTTATCAGAGACCACCCATGATTAGCAGTCCACTGGGCAAATGTTAAAATCAGGGTGCCCAGCAAGAACTGAAAGTGCATCACCTTCATTTCCAGTCCCTGAAGTATATTTTAACCTGTATTTTTCCCTTTATTCTAAAATTTGTTTAATCACTTGCTACAGAGCATCACTTAAAACATGCTTTCTAACTTGCTGAGTTGTCGGGGATCATTCCTACAGGTCTGGTTTTGCATCCACAGCGCCATAAATAATGGCCTTCATTTACGTCCTTATTATCTTTCCCATTTTAGTATCTCTCAAAGTGGCATTTTGCTGGATGCTGCTGTGTCTGAGATGGAGTTACAATACTCACAGGTACTGAACCACATTTATTAGAGAAACATTCCCTGGGTTATTGACTTATACTCTAACATGGTTCTCCTGTACATTTTCCTTGCAAATTTTAGAACTAATCATTTTACAGGTGGTTTTAAAGCAGAGCACTATAGCTTCTCACATACTTTTCCTTCCTCTTGGAAGCATGCACTTGCATTAGCAAGTTACACTCATGTTTTACTGCTCATAGATTGAATTACATTTATCACTCTGCAAGCAGAAACAGCATGACTGCCCTTCTACATGTGAAACATGTAATTCATCGATTTCTGGAGCTGTAACCACAGCTTTGCATTTATCATATGTCAGTTCTCGTTTACTGCAGTCCCCTGTGCGGGACAATATAGTTTAAAACATTGCTATTAAAGAGAAAGAAAAAGAAACATTTCACATACAATGGTAACATTCATCAACTGTTCTTTGCAGAGCAATGTAGCACTATTTATCAGCTACCAGTTTCCAATCTCTCTAGCAATAACTTTCTTACTCTTATAGACAGCTCAGAGATGTAAGTACAAAATGACAAAAAGAATAGTTCAAACACGACCCATATAAACCTGCTACTTGTGCCCCTTTTTTACAATAGGAAGAAAACAATTTTTGATCCCTGAACTTTTTGTCTGAAGGTTCAGAACAGCTTCATGACCCTTAAGAAAATTGCTTTGCCCCCAAAATTAAGAGCTTCACTCCCAATTTTGAATACCCCCATTTGAGTGAACAACTCCGTATCGAGGCATCCTATTTCAGAAGCCTCTGAACCCTTCAAGCACTCAGCTTTGTGTAGGCAGCCCCTGTTCGAGGGGACTGTCTGCTGACCTCATGGGTGTATTACAAACCCAAACAAACCTTGGCATCTGCCGTTGGGTTTTCAGATTAAATAAAAGTGAAGGTACGTGACAAAAACCTCATGCCTATCTCAACGATTTAAGTTAAAATCTGCAAATATGTAACACCTTTACCTAGTTCTGAAGCTCTTTCACCCATTTGCCCCTTTTTTTAAATCTGTGGCGGTGATCATCACGAAGGCTCTGACAACTGGTTGGGTGTGCAGGGCCAGTGTGTCTGGTTCCTGGTCAAGCAAGCCTATTCTGTTGTCCAGGAACTCAGGAGAAGG
Source organism: Ciconia boyciana (assembly GCF_034638445.1). Taxonomy (NCBI): domain Eukaryota; kingdom Metazoa; phylum Chordata; class Aves; order Ciconiiformes; family Ciconiidae; genus Ciconia; species Ciconia boyciana. The sequence goes on from NC_132936.1 coordinate 49,638,042, forward strand.
TTTTCTTCCCTTCTCTTCCCAAGGTGTTGCACATCCCTTCCAAATCCCAGATGGACGGTGGGAGAGAGGCTGCGGAAACACACCTAGGATTGTCTGCAAAATATTCGGCAAGCAAAATTTCAACAACCTGGAGCTTGTCACATCTCTCTAGATTTTAAGGAACAAAGTGTATTTCAGCAGAAGGAGCAATGAAGTGATGGTTTTGCCTGCTGCCAGACCTGGGGGCAGAGCAGCTGCCTGCCTGACACCATGACAGACACAGCAATGCAGTCACCCACTCGCTCCTGCTCAAGGATCTTCTCTTAGTCCTTTGCACTAGAAAAGACAGCTCTTGCCAGAAGAGCTTGTCTTGGGGTAGGAGGAACATGGGGGGAAGAGGGTGGCAACTGTTACTGCGCCTTGTTCCTCCAACTGAAATACATTTTCAGCGGGCTGAGGGGAAAAGCAGAATTTGTTCTGTCAGATGACCACAGGGACACACCAGCACGACTGCAGGAGCCAGCAGACTTAGACCTCCTATTGAAAATATATTCTCCGAGGCAAATGAAAGCAGAATGCTTTAAACAAAACAATGTCTTCTTATGACACTTAACCTTGAAGATTTTTTTATTTCTATCAGAGCTACTTTCATGCAGTTTACAACATGAATAGCAAAATCACAGACTCCTTAATCACAAAGCAGGTCCTATTTGTTTGTTGTTCTCTGTGTGTGAAAATTGCTTCTTTGGTTAGCATCAAAGATGTCTGAAATGAAAGGCTGTAAAAGAAAATCTCCCAAAAAAGCATTGGCTTCCACTATTGTGCAAAAATATGTTAACAAAGAATAAATTATGTAATTATTTTATCTGGTTTTATCTGTTTTATCTGTTCAGGAGTAAATTATTTTTAGATGAAACAGGGCATAGGAAAAGATAACCCCCAAGAACTCAATTCCCATCTCCTGCAAAACTTGCTAGTATGAAAACAAAGCAAGGTCTTTCCAATGTTTCTTATTAAGAAAATGTCACTATTTCAATTAGGATAGTCACTTGAAAAGTGGAAGATCCACATTTGAGATCTTACTGACAGTTAGGCAAAGCAGAGACTTCAGTTTGTCTTTCTCAAAACCCAGGTCCAGAAAGGACCTCAAAAGGTCAAGTGATCTGACCTCCTTTTCAAAGCAGATCTGCTGGATCAGGTTGCTCATGGCCATGTCCAGTCTAGTTCTGAACATCTCCAAGCATGGAGACACCACAACCTCTCTGGGTAGCCTGTTACAGTGGTGGAAAAAAATTTCTAATATCTGCTTGGAATTTCCCTTGTTGCAGCTAGTCTCTGTTGCCTCTCATTCTTTCCCGTGCACCTCAGAAAACGTCATTAAAGTGCACATCACCCACTGCACTCCCTTCATCTGCTCACCACAGAAGGCGGTCAGACTGGTCAGGCACAATCTGCCCATGGTACATCCATGCTGGCTGTTCCCAGTCACCTTCCTGTCCTTCATGTGCTTGGACATGGCTTCCAGGAAGACAGGCTCCATAATCTTCTTGGGGACAGAGGTTAGGCCAATAGGTCACTGGATCCTCCTCCTTGCCCTTCATTAAAATGGCCAAGACATTGGCCTTTTTTTCTCTCCTCTGACTGCCATGACCTTTCCAAGATGATAGAGAGGGGTCTTGCAGTTGCATCAGCCAACCCTCGGCACCCTTGGATGCAGCCCATGTGATTCCACAGTCTTGTGTTTGCTCTGTTGACTTCAGTGCTCACTAACACAGTCTGCCTTTCCTCTAAGTCAAATATCACTCTTCCAGTCTCTACCACTAGACTCGGAGAACTGGGAGGCTCAGAGCAAACTTTACCAGTAAAAACTGAAGCAAAAAGGTTATTGAGTATCTGTCTCAGCCTTTTCCATGCCCTTTGTCCTTAGGTCCCATGCCCCGCTGAGCCATGGCCTCACAGTTTCCCTGGTCTTCCTTTTGTTGCCAGTGTATTTGTAGAAGGCCTTCTTGTTGCCCTTCACTAGATCGAGGTCCACTCCAGTCATGCAAGCTGCCCCAGCACATTTCTGTAATCTCAATGATATCATAAGTCTGCAACTGCATGCAGACTTCAAATTCCTTCTATTTGTTTCCCATGCTGCATATGTACCTGCACAAATGCTTGATTGATTAATTGTCTGCCTTTATAGAAAATAAGCAAGCAAACTCTCCTCCTTTAATACTTCTCATAAGAAGTTCTGTTTATCTATATACATATAAATGCTATCACAGTTCTTGGATAGCTAAAAACTGGAATAGTAAGTTAAAAGCTTTCTTTTTGCCTATATATGGGTTTCATAAGGTCAATAGTCAAACACTAGCTATAACTCCCATGTCCACAGTCTGAAAATAAAACACACAAAAAAGCAGATAAACTGGAGGGGGTGAAATGGGGTCTGAAGGGAGTGTAACAGGACAGACAGGAAGAGAGAAGGGATGTACAGTTGGATATTCTTGGGTATTGATACTCTTCTCCAGTAGTGACAAGTATTCCCCAATCCTGAACACAGAGTTCAAATTATTTCAAAGTCTCAAGAATTAATTAGAGGCACGAAAGATTTTGGCTATGGAGTCAAAGTGCCATGGACATGGAAAGCACACCTTACAGAAGGAATATTTAATTTAATGGAATAGAAAAAGCCAAGCTCCAATGGAAGTTGAAGCCAAGTAAATTTAAGTTATACATTAAGTTACAAGTTTTTAAAATAGTGTGGCAGTTGACTACTACAACACATTTGTAAAGAAATAGTTGGAGTCTCCAGCTCTTCAATTCTCTTTGCTCGCAGTCTTTCTGGAAGTATATTTTAACAGAAAAGAAATAATTGGCTCCTGAAAAAACATATCTTGTGGCCTCTTATACAAAAGGTCAGAGGCAAACATACCAATAGACCTGAATGTTCATAGACTGAAACCAGCATAAAGCATGTAGTTTCTTGGTTTTGCCTACACAGCAAACAAAATATTCAGCAAGCACCATAGCAGGTGAGAGGTGTCCCCAACTGCACCACGTTCAGTGTAGCTGCTAAGGCACTTTCTGCTGGAAAAGATTCATTTTCCTTTTACTTGCATTAATAAATTCAGATAAAGTTTTAGGCATACTGATGTGAATACACCAGTAATGCAGTAGGGCAACAGCCTATTTATATTTCTGTAGAATGACATTTATTGCAACAGTGAACTTTACAAACACTTTGGACTAGATGGCGACTGGTCTCCTTGATGGCACACAGGGGAAGGAGAGCCCCTAAGAACCGAGCACAAAGGAAATCTCAGCAGTTCACAAGGTAACACCTCCACTGACAGTAGCTTTCCCAAAGCCACAGGGCTTCTTCTGTTTGCCCTTTACATGGGGCTAAGCCTAGCTGGGTATGAGGCTCATCAAGAGGAACAGATGTGGCAACCTTGTCAAGATGGACAGAGCTGTCCTCTGCTCCTCACAGTCTTCAGAGACTGGAGCTGCCTTCAACTGAACTTTTGAAGGTAGTTCAAGCCTATGTTGAAGTGTATCAGAATGTTTGGAGAAATCCTAAAGCGAGAACAAAAGGACAATGTTTTGCCAGGTAACTGTCCTTTTTTGTTCAGGTCCCTGATCATTTGCTCACATTCAGCAACCCTTTTTTAGCTTTCTTCTTTTGCTGCCTGTGTCAGCCCCTTTTAAACAGCTTTCTGTCCTGACCCCCCAAGCTGCATATTTTGATATTGGTCCTGTACCCCACTGTGATGAGCAGAACTTCATGCCCACGCTGCAGGAATAGAGCAAAGCCCAGCCACTCCAGCCAAAGGGGCCTGGAAGCAGAGACATCTTTCCTCTTCCCTAAGATGACTCCCATGTCCTGGTGAACTCTCACAGCTCTCACAAATAGGCTTTAAATTGTTTGCAGGTAAATGCTAACCTTCTGTCTGCAAACATACACTTCGGTCTGCACACTGCAGATACACTCTTTTGGTTATATGAAATACAACTATTCACATCAGCAAAATCTACATGCCTTGCCAGGCTCTTTGCCGTTAATTCTCATCTGTACCAAAGAAACAGGATGCTCTTTGAGATACCTGATGAAGGTACTCTTTAAGCACTTATCATTGCATACATAGTGCATACGGAACACCACTGTTTGTGTGTATGTCCGCAGTGCAACATTTGAGAATGTACCTTTGCGTATTACCATATTGCAGGCAACAAATACAAGCTTAATGTAACAACGTATCATTTTCACAATCATTCAATGTATATGTTATGAGGTCAACTTTGCAGACTCATCTGCATAGACAACATAGCAAAAATGTTTAAAAGAAAGAGATTTAGAAATAAAACTCTGGATGCTACAATTCTAGGAGAAGTAACAACTAAAAGCTACAAAATAATGCAGACTTCATTTTGGACTTGTTGAACTTACAAGCACAGTTGCTTCAGACATTCTCCCAAGAGAACTGAAAGCCACTGGAGGAAAAAGCATTTGTGTGCGTGCATGCATATCTTGTGCATACACACAGACACATACATTATATTTATGCATGCACATGGTGCGATTTCTCCTTTACACTGAATAAAGCATACAGGATGCTAGGAACTACCAGTTAATTTGGTGGCTGTATCTTCAGATATAGAGCACATCTGCCAAATGACAGAGAAATGGATTGATCGCCACAGATTTTTTTCTTATTTGATGCTGATGTAATTTATATCAGAAGCAGAGCTGGAATGCCAGCCTGGACCAGCAGCCAGCTGCAGCCCCAACACGTTAGCTCCCGGACTCCTCTGTTAGTTGTGTACATCTGTAGATCTATCAACCTGTCAGGCCCAACTTCCGAACTGCTTTAATGTGCTCCAAAGATAAACACTTCTATATTTAGGAAAGGAAATGAGAGGCTTCTTTTGCTGATAAAAATATGATTTACAACAGGCATTGGGACAGAACCTTTCCAATTAAAAACACCGTTTAAGCATTTTTTTGTCCTCAACGAAATCAGAACATCAGTGCAATTCTGATTGTTGATTTTAGCTTGATTTACTAGGAATAATCTCCCTGAGCCAGTAGCTGACCTCCAAAGCATTCCAGCTTCCTGTGGGATAACAAAGAATAATAAGAAACATGCTACTGTAAAATAAGCAAGGCTGGTGTGAAGTTTGTTCCTGTGTTAGACAGACAAGCCTATAGCAAGTACTCAGCAATGATCAAATAAATGTCCAGAGACCTTTTCCTAACAGACAACTCAGCAACTTCAAACAGATTTCTTGAGCCAATTCACTTGTGGTATGGGCCGATAAAGCAGTATTAATCTCCTGCTTTAAATCAGGTTTCTGTCATAAGGTTCAATTAATCTCTCCCATGTTATCAAGTGTCTTAGCAGTAGGAAATTATATTTCTAAATTGAATTTTGTTCTCTTTCAGTGTACCAAAAAATATTTTCCAAAATTCTAATAGGAAGTGTAAAACCTATGATGCCAACAATACATTTGAATAAATAAAAGCTATAAATTAAAGCCACTTTCTTCCAAGCCCCAACGTTAGAGCAAAATGACAAAAATTGGCTACCTAGGATGAAGGAATTAAATACAAGATTTTAAATGAAAGTGAGGCAACAGATGGTTAACTTTTTTATTTACCTTTTTATAGCAATTGGATTTTTTTTAAAAAAACTTTATAGTCAAATAATCTCCAGGCACTAATAAAACACTTATTGATTCTTAGTGTGTATACTTACTCTACAAGATGTCCTAGCCTGCAGCCTTTACTATTTTTAATGGAAACAGATACTCTTTACACAAGTCTGCAAAGTTAGTGCCCCTTTATTTCATGGGAGACAAATTTACAGTAAGTAAATGTCTCTGCATTAAATTTACTATGCTAAAGTTAAAATGAATAACCACAGGTGACAAAACAACTTAATTTTATGGCCAGCAATAGAGCTGCAGGGTGGATGGGGTAGGAAGCAGCAGAATCTACTGCAGCATTGACAAATTTTACAGCCTTTGCTTTTCAAGAAGAACAATACCGCAATCTCAGTAATGTTTAGATAGACTTGTCCCACAGACTTCTTTGAATCTTATCTACTGCTGACCATTACCATCTCACTGAGTGCAACAAACAGCACTGGTGCAACAAACAGCACTGGTCAGGGGCTTAGATCAGAGATACCACCTGCACGGTCGCACAGCAGTAAATACAGAGAACTCTTGTATATCAATATATTTGGATTTGCATTAGGCAGAGCTTTCAAAGCCACATGCCTGGGCACCACCACTCAATCCACATCAGCTTTGCAGCCAAACCCAAATCCAGGTGGTACAAAAGGAAGGAATCATCTTAATTTATCTGGTTTTGGATGACTTAGATGGATTCAATTTCACTCAGATGCAATTTACATTTAAAAAAAAAAAAGACAACCTGTGTAGCTATAGATTTATTCCCTCTCTATAGTAATTAGGCTTTTCTCACAAAGTGAAAGGCAGAACCCTTGTCACAAAACCTTTACTGTGGGAAGGGGTGGGGGTGCTGTTAACTTTTAAGTTCAGCTGGGAAACATGATGTAATGACTGAATACAATCAAGAGCACAGCAAGAACTGACTTGCCTTAAAGATTCCTGTTTTCGCTCCTATGACAATGATCTCGGAGAGTCCCCTCTGGCATCACCATGATCTTCATTGCTGCATTTTCTAATATGTCCCAGCCTTTAAAGTATCTATCCTCATAATTAGAGCAGACCATGAAAACATGAAATAGTTGTGAAAGTTTTGTCCATAAGGAAAATTTATTATAAACATTTTCCAAGGCTAATATGGGCACGTGCATGATGTATTTGCAAGTAGAGCAGTCTCATACACACACAAAACAACTAGTAGTGAGCTGAGGAGGCTACAGTGAAGACCGTCTCTCAGACTACTGGCTGCTTTTGGTGGCAGGAACTAAATATGATCTGATGCAGAGCAAAAATACGTGTTTCCACAAAATAGAGCTCTTCAATTTTGGCCAGCTTGCTTTGTGGCAAAGGGAAGGATCATTCTCCCATTCAATAGAAAAACAAGGGAGAAAAGAGAGAAGGGGGGGAGACAGAGAAAGGGAAAAGCAACAGAGAAAGGGAGAAGGGCGGCTGCAGCCACTGAGGCTGGGGAGAAAGGGGGAACACATCCAAGAGCTGGCAAGCCTCAGGTCAGCATTGCAGCAGCTGTACTGCAGTTTCTGAAAACGATTAGTAATGAAAGGAGCCTGTTTCTGTCAATGCATCCGAAGGGGACTCAACATTTTTTATAGTCCCTTTGTTTGCCAGTCGGGCTACTCCCTCACAACATTAATTTTATCTTCTTTCAAGTAAAGCTGTTTTACTGCACACATTTGAGGGCGTTTGCGGTCCCAGCTCCAAAGCAAATAGATGGTGCGTACTGCCGCATTCAGCAGCCTGTGCACGCCACATCTCCACAGAAACTTCTTCTGCAATTTGCCCTAGGTATCCCTCTGATAAGTAGCACAAGAAATGTCTTCCCAAAACACTGATGTTTTCCCTGGAGACTGCTGATCAGAGTCTTTTCCTACCATAACCGAGATCCAGCAATAAAGAGGAAATATGGTCTTAGGACAACATAAGCAGAACCACATGCTCCTCTAAAATTCAGGATTTTAAGAACTCCTCAAGAGTACATGTAAAAATATGTAGTGTAGGGCAGATGTTAACTCTCATATTTCAAGGTGCTCTTCTACATGGAGAAAGAGAATCTAAATAGAGTAAAAGACTCCTTTAATGTAGGTGTCCTTATTTGTGTTACCTGAATTCAGTAAAGATTTAGATAAGTCTCTGCTCAGAACATAAATATAGAAGTTTGGCAATAAAAATAAAGGCCAGTAATCTAAAATGGAAAGCAATGACAAAGCAAGTTATTCAAAGGTCAAACCCACACCTCTCATAGACAGCAGTCTATTAAAAAAGGCCTAACATACAAACACTAAATTAATTAGAGGAAAGAAGAATTAGACTTATTATCTTATAATACTGCTCATTAGAGGAGTATGATCCACCCATTCCAGTGATTTCTTATACCAATTTACAAGCAAGAGACCATTTTCTTAAACAAGCTTCTGATACAAATTATGCCTTTTCCCAAAAGTCAAAAGCCAAGCACCTTTGGAAGTTCAGCAAAGATTTCTGAATAGAGATTTCCCTCTACCCACCAAGTTACACGAGCTTGATGTACAGGATGGCCAAAATTTAGTTTGGCCTTTGACAGGTTTAAGGCCTGGCATCCTACAAAGATAGAAATCAGAGCATTCTACCACTGGCGAGGCAGACATAGCAGCAAATAATTCAAGACAATTACACTTAAATGCATTCCCATTGCTTGATGATACTGATTCATTCTTTGCACGAAGCGTGCAGCAAAACAAAACCAGATGTTTACTTCTGATGTAACTTTATATGCCAAAAAGCAGCTTAAAGCCCTGAAGTAACAATGTCCTATAATATTTAATGGAATGGCTGGCAAGATGATCTCACTTGTAAAGCTGGGTGCCACTAATATCTCAACCCTCCTGCAGTGAAAAAGAAAACACAAGTTTCCGCAAAAGTGGGTGTTCTGCAAGTAGCCCTGTACACTTTGAGATCTGGTGCTCTGAGACTATAATCTGAATTTTGTGTGCTATAACCAGAGATAGATAGGTTATGCCACCTACATACATGGCTCATCTTTCATTATGAAATATTCTTAGTGTGTGATTTCTTGCTTCTGATGATGTCTATCTTTGCATTACAACCAGGGAAATACGAATGTCATAAAAATCACAAATAATTAAGTTCTCTTAAGCAGGTTCAGACATACTGAACTAGCACAGCTTTATGGTCCAGGATCAGGGTAGATAGTTATCCTAAGGCAGAAAAAGCAACGGAAATATTTTAGATAGATTTATATTTGGCACTCCTGTTTTTAGGGCTGGTAGGAGCTGATGTTTGGCATATATCACCACGGGGCTATATATCACCTTCAGAATTAAAGACCTTCAGACCTTGCAGATTCTTTGCTGGTTTACTGCTTTCTATCCTTGCCTTCATCAAGACATGCTCAGAAGCATTCCTGATGCTGTGAAGTTTGATTTGTCTGAAGGGGAGGATGGCATGAAATTTAAAGATCTCATATTCTAGAGTCACAGAAAAATAAGGTATGTTTTAAAAAAAACAGCATCTCTGTAGAGCTGCAGGATAGCACCCTGCATGAAGAGACTGGCGCATTTCTGGAAAACCAAGAAACTCCCCACCCTTACTCCCCAACTTCTTTTTTTTCTTTCTTTTAAGTGCTGCCTGTTTCAAATACAAAGTTTTTTCATGTATGTAACTGCTCATCTTACAAAGATACAAAGCACAGAGCAAAACTAACCAAACAACACTTACTTATCTTTACACTGTCCAGAAACTGCTTTCCACTTTGTAGGAAGCACCAACACCCAACTCACTTTTCCCCTCCAGGAAAATTTTCACAGAAGCAGAAGGCATGCACCTACACCAGTCACACTAACAGTAGGCTTTAAAGCATGATGCCAATGTAATACTGGGGAAAAATAACTCAGGAGTTTGAGTTAGACAAAACCTGCTAAAATATAGGCATTGGGCTTTATTTTACTAAACTAAAAAAAAATTTGTTATTTGTAGCAAATATATATATTGAAGGCACATATTAGATTTAGTGTCAGAGTCTCTACATAACAGAGAAAAAAAAATGCAGACTTAAGAAAGACTGTACTAGTGAGAGCTTGCACGTATAGAAAAAAGGTAGGATCCACACAAGATGGACTGCGGGTTCAACGTTAAGTGGTTAGTCTTGGTACAGAAGTTGCCAGGTGATGTTGAATGGATACAGAAAGAGAGCCAAACAAGAGGAGCATGACACTGACATCAAGCCCTCTGAAAATGAATTTCATTTCTGCTGCGAGGAGAAAGTAAGATTTCCCATAAGATAACCCCTACTGCTTAAAAGCAACTTTCCAACTTTGTCAGAAATTGGAAAGCAATAACTAGAAACTTATTTAACTGAAAGTTAAGTCCCCATGGTTTAACACTGATTCCTTCCCACCTTTATCAAATGCACGTCTTCATTCAGGCCATCAGTTTCTGGACGTAAAAGCCTTCAGCAGCAAAGCAATGAAGGCTCTTGAGAAGATGATGCCTCTAGGTCACGTTAAAGCATCTGAGTCACACACTTATGGAGCATCCCCACCAGTTCACTAGCTCTTGAACATGATCGCTTTCCAGATAGATCACAGGAATGAACCTATTGCCCCGCACTTTACCAAGCATATAGTCAAGGTGACAGGGGAGGACAAGACACTGAAGCAGAAGCAAGCCTTGGAGAGTGTTTAACTGATCCTGAGTCCTTCTGTATAACTTTATTACCGTTTTCAAAATTTGTGACCAGTGAGCTCTGAACAGCATTTTCAAGATACAGAGGTTTCCTAACTGCATGTTTATGACAGCCATCTGCTCTGGCTTGCTCCAGCTGCCGGAAGACCTCAGCAGGATGGCGAGACAGAAGAAGAGCAGGTAGACTCCTGAGGTCCCACTCAAAGGCTGTCTCCAAGGAACAGTCACCAGAATTAAACCCTGGGGAAAAATACAGACACTAGATCTGGATACTTCCACATGTCCCTACCGAACTCATCTGTTCTGTGAGGTGTCACAAAGATACACAAAGGGTGTCCCCTTTCCTCAGAAGTTTACAGTCTAACTATAATAGCATGGGCCTACGTACAGAGACACGAAGTGATTTACTAGGGTTACAAAGGAGGTCAGTGGCAGAGGTAGACATCAAACGTGAGCCTCAGCAGTCTCCGTGTAATCTGTCTGTCCACTGAACTTTGCTGGCTGTTAAGCAAAGATACACGACAGAGCAAAAGCCCCTGGTGAACTCACATCAAACCAGTCAAGACTGAGCAACAGAAAAGCTTGGTACTAGAGACAAGACAGACACAGAAACGGAAACAAAACCTACAGTCCAGTAGTGCAAGCCATGGCCAAAAGTGATTTTTTTTTCCTGTGAAAGACAATAAGGAAAAGATTTTCTTCAGGCTTTTCCACAGACACACAAATAAAGTACACATAGCCATGAGATGTAATTAACACACAGCTGGTCTCTTGAACAGCTTTAATCAAGGTATTAATACAACTTACAGAAAGCATAGGTTTACATTAAACGTTATCACAGTTGCTCACTCATACATTTCCATTATTTTAGTACATTTCTCTGGTAACGCTATTAGCGAAGACATAGAAAATCATCACCAAATACACAGAAAGAAACTGTAATGAAGAGCAAAGACTAAGTATGTTTGTCTGGTCTTTCTAAGACAGTTCTTAAATTGCCACAATCCAGTCAAGACTGGAGATGGAAATTCTAAATATGCTAAAATAAAAACACTTCAACAAGAACCCCAAACCTAAATAAAGCAAGTAACATCTACTTGAATTTCATCCAACTGGATTTTCAACCTTTGTGTGTGAATTACTTCTGCGTACAGTCAGGAGAACGGCTCTTTGCTGGCAAGGAAGGTAATATTAACATTCAGAACTTTTTTTTTTTTAGAGTACACACACAGACACCCACAGACTATTTCCAAGACAAACAGGCAACATAAATAAGGTGCATTTCAAAAAGATGTCAACAAGCTAAGGACCAAAAGCACAGATAGGACAATTAACCCCCATGTGTCCTGCCCACGGAGTTTGCATTTGGAGTTTTCTTAAATTAGAGACACATTTTAGCAGTTACGCATGCTGTTGTGCTTAATGGGGAGCATCTTGTCTGTACAGAAGGGACTCCCTTCTCATATACAATCTGAAGCAGTGCCCTTTCAGCAGAAGCTTAACTTGCTTTAGCAAATACTGCCATGAAAATCTACCTCAAGGCATGGAGGGGGGAATATCAAAATGACAAGTCAGCAGAAGACTCATTCTGAGCTAGCATCAAACGTGAAACAGAAAACACACCATCTCCACCAACCCTCCTCTAGACCTGCTGAGCCCAACCAGTCTTCCCAGTCTCTGTGGGGACAGACTGTGGCTGTCAGACCAGGTGGGGAAGAAAAAAGGATCACATCTAGAGGAGGCCCAGGCACTTTTCCCACCCGCCAGCTGAATGACATATCTGTTGTCGAAAACACCCCTGTTATTCCACATTTACACTCAGGACACTACTCACCTCTTCCCTGGAGATACTCTTCACTTTCAGAAGTGTACTTCTACCGTTTATTTTCTCTTTTCTCTTGCCTACGTCTTAGAGCTAGAGCATCACTAATATGTGCCACAAATCAGGGGTAAAGAGCAGTAGTTGTCTCCAGGCCAGCTCACCAGGCCTAATCTATTACAGAATTTAGATTCCCTATAGCACAATCCCTTCCTTTAGGTGACACACACCTAAAAGCCATACTGCCATAACATCCACAGGAGTCCAAATACTAATCAATGGCTGCATCACTTTATTTCCACAAAGACAGCAATTAGAAGAATTAATCTAAAATAATGCTTATACACAGATTCACCTAAATACATCAGAATAAACTCATTAGCACACACAAGCTGTGAAATCTTTGCCCATGTGCATGTACACTAGTATCACTCTTCAAGTATTCAGTTTTCTTTCCAATCCATGTAATTTGTAGACCAAGGTGTTTTTATATACTGGACAGCACTAAGGTTCAGTTTCCTTTTACCAGAGGTTATAAATTTGACTAGACAGCAACAATTGCTTTTTAATCTAAGCAAACTGATCTGTCAGAGGCAATCAGTACGGTGAAGCTATCCCAGGAGAATCCTAATAATCCTGATGAATCACTCTGTGCTGTATGAAACTCAGTAGTTGAACTCTTGGCACAGAATGTCACAAGCACTTAATGCAGCAAGTATATACGGCTGCAAACAGCGGGCTCAGGGACACATGCCTTCACAGTGTTTGCGCTCATGCTGAAATTCTACGTCTTTTGGTATTAATCAGTTTCTAATCACATTAGTATAGCTTTTTTTTTTTTTTTTTACAATTTCTCATGGAAAAAAATTAACACACATTTAGGGATAGTTTTTGCTATTCCTATCAACGGGTACATGTTACATTCAGAGAAAATGGTGCAGAAAAATCTGGGTGAGAAATTGGAAGGGTTCTGTTGTAAGAGAAAGTTTAGCAATATTCAGTAGTCAATGACATGAGGAGACCAAAATGGATGGAAGACACTGATTTCAGATGAAATATTTCAATGGACCATTGCAGCCCTTCTTATTGGTGTTTTGAACCCATCTATAACATTTCAAACATACTAAGTGAGCGTTTTAAAAATAATGATGTTCTCCAACTAAATTATATGCCATGTATGGAAAGACATGCAATAATGCCATTTTTTAAACCCAAACTAAAGTTTCATAGGAAACCCATTCTATTTTAATTCAAATTTTATTAATTTATTCTTAATAGAATTAATATTTTGGGTTATATGCAGATTTTTATAACTGCAACTAGAAATACTGCTTTATACACCTATCTAGAAATGTTTCAATCTACCTAACTGTATAGAGCTATTTTCAAATGAAACTAAGTATAAGAGTAAGCCAGTAACCTTGTTCTAGGTTTCCCTATATGGTTTTGATTCCTACTGTCTCTGAGCTCCAGCGAGTCCCACGGAAGTATATCAGCTCTGTTATTTGTCCTTAGAGAGTAAAAAAATCATTGAATTGACAAGTGTGTCTATAAAACATATATCACAGCCTCTAGTCTATCAGCTGTATGATTATCTATAGTAAGTCTAGGTATAAACAGATGTTCTGACTTGAAAAGCACTTATCTTTACAACTCAAGAATCCCTAAGGAAGTTTAATCTAGTTGATTTAAAGCTTTGGTTCTTAGCATCAGTTTAGTAGTTGGCCAATTTTACTTCTTAACTGGAAAAATACTCTTCTATAGACATGCTAAAAATTCTTAGTAACAACAGCTGCATATACAAACTACTGATTTGCCCATAATCTCAGCAGCCTAATTGAAAACCCACCCACTATTTCAAAATGAAGGTAAGGAAAACACAAGCATACACGCAAGATCCCCAACTACAAGGCTAAAATGGAAAGCCTACTTGATTTAATCTATACAAAAATAATCCAGTTAGTAGCATTAATAGAGGAAAACAAAATCTCCACAGACTAAAACACTCTGGTATGTAGCATTTTACTATAGTAGTAGTAATAATATTGTATATGGATTTAAAATATATTATATATAATTAAAATACTTTGGGTTTATGTAATGTATATATTTAATATATATTGTTGTTTTATGCTTATTTAAATATTTATTGTTATATATTATATATAATATAGCATGAAAACCATAGAGAAAAAGAAACTAGCCTTCAAAACCTGAAAAGCTGTCTTGGGAAAACACCTTCTTGTTCTCCACTCTTCAACATCTGCATCACATTCCAAAAGCTTGTGGTGGAGATAAAAGATGCTAAACACACATCACTATGCCTGCCTGGTAAGAATTAAGACCGGGTCATCCATTTGCTCTTACCACAGTTCATATTTATCAGTCTGTTAATTAATCAGTTTTCTTTGAACATTCTTTCTAACATGCAAGAAAAATTCCCATAGAGATGGTACCATCTTCATTTTCTGATTTCTGCAAAGGGAACTGATTACCTACTACCTGGAATAGAGGATACCAGAATGGCAGTCAATAAAGGAATATGTTCAATTTAATACTGTAGCTATTTGGCTTCCTAAAGTACCCACTCCAGAAAGACTTTCAGTAGAAAGAGAGGCTCCTAGCAAATAATCTTGGATCAGAAGTAGGGATTGACTAGTGTAACGGTTCCCAGGCAAACAGCTGTTCCTGTGCATTATATACTGACACCATCTCAGATTTCTTCTAGAAACTATCCGGTCTTCTTTTCCTCCTCACATCTCTGTTGATTGATCAAGAGACTTGAGGTTGACCTCAATCATGAACCAACAACTTCTGTTTAACATGCATAAAAAGAGAAGTATGTAAGATGGGGGAAGAGAGAGAAAACAAACCTTGAAGAAGTCCTGCTTTCCGCTCTGTCCTGCCAGCATTAAGCAGACATCAGACCTTATGGAAGAAGCCTTCCTTCTTAAACTACCAGCATTACTGTATTTGATCTCAAATTTCTCCTCTGCTTCCCCCATCACTAGGCCAGGAAGCACTATTCCTCTTTTGCCTTTTCTCACAGACGAAAACCACTCCCCAAAAGCTAAGGTAGAGAAGCAAAATGGCAATTTCGGAAGGAGGAAAAAAAAAAAAAAGAATCACAGCAAAACTCCCCTATCTTTACGGACTGTAAGCCCTTTAAGGTGAATATTGTCTCCACTCTGGAGACTGCGGTGATGTTACAACAGGAACAAGGTATTAAGATATGGCATTCCCTAATTCACTAGCTGTCTTCCTTCTTCATAAAGGTGCCTAAAAAAAAAAATTTCCTTTGTGAATTCACTGGACTTTTTAAAATTAACAACACAAAAGTTGTATTAGAAAGTGGGATATGCTAAAGTACTTTTTCAATACCCTTTAGTATTTTAATAATTGCTTGAAACATTTCTTTAATAGAATATTTTATAATAAGCAGTTATTTACAAGGTCTTCAAAATGGTGACTGGGTGCTCTTAGCAAGACTTCTGATTATGATGGGCTTTTTTTTTTTTAATTCTAGAAGAAACATGGAAAATTTATCAATTGAGGAATTTGCCTTCTATCAAGATTTGCTGACACACAATCAGCAGTAGTACACTGCAAGGAATTCAAGGTTACCCTAGATAACAACCAAGCATAACCAAACCAGGGTCTTTACTGAACCAAGAATCCAGAACTCAGCAACTGTATTTAAATAATACCAAGAATAAAACTCACACAAAGAACTAAAATAGCGTTATTACAAAAATAGTTAATCCTGTTGGGAGCATTCAGCAGCTGCATTCTTTAGATTCAATCAGCTAAAAAAAAAAAAATTAAGTCTTGATGATTGAGGGAACTCTGGATTTTGCTTTTCAGCCACAGACGCCTGGCTGGCAGAGGGCACTGGGAGGAATTGAAGCAAGCCAGTGCCGGCAAAAGACTTCAACTGCCTGAACAGCAAAGGGCCTCTTGTGTCCAGGGAGCAGAACTGCAAAGACTGCTTTCCTTCAGAGTGAAGGATCAACCCATTATGCACAAAAGGAATGGCAATCGCTTGGCTCAATTTCTACACCTGATTCCTGTGCCACACCGTAGAAGTATTACTGAAATATCACCTACACGTTAAGACCGGGAGGAACACCTACACAGTATTGCTTGTTTGCATATCATGAGGGACAAATAAGGTTTGTTATTTGTTTATTCACAATGTTTAGAAAAGCATTCTGAGCAACCTTCTTCCTCCTTCCTTGCTCTATGCACCGTACATCCAGGTGGGACGTCACTGAAGAGAGCTTCCCTCCTGCTCAGGTCTGGAAGGGGAAGAGCAAGGCTTTTCTGATGCTCTACTGAGCTGCACTTGCAGAGCTGAATCAGCTCATTAGACTTCAAGAACAGTCCAACTAAACTAAAACTACAATTTTGAGTTTATACTCTTAAATGGAGTGTTCACATGCTTCCAAAGCATAGGTGGTCCTAATATTTTTCTACTGTACATGTAGAAGTCTCCAAGTCTCTGGAAAATTCAGGCCAACCACCTTCTCCCTCTCCTTCCATTTTCAATCTTATTGACTATGGAACATACAGTAGAAGTCATTAAGCTATATTTCACAGTTTATGGTTTTAATGGTTTTGCAACATTAGATGCACAACACATTTTCAAGCATCAAAAACTAGGCTTTGCTATCTAACATTTCATAAAGATAATAAAAGTTAATGAGCGCTCATGATCTATGATCTGACAAGACATCTGTTCTGTTCTTCCCGAGATAAAACACTCACCCTGCCTTGTTCTGGCACAGTGGGAGAGAACAAATATAAACCAGTTAATCATTCTAAACTATAAGCTATATTAAGTTATAGTTTCTCAACAGGCTTTTCATACCCTGTTGCTAATAGGGCACAGGTGTCCTAAAAACAGTCTTTCAATGCAATAATTAAATCCTGCTAACTTCACATGGTCAACTGCAGCAGACAGTACTGTTTAGCATTTCAGCAGGAAAAAAAAACACCTGTTCAAAACGAGCAATAACAAGGTTGCTGGTATACCAAGAGTCCATTATCAAGACCTCTATTCCCATTTTTTACATATTTTCATCATGCTTTTTTATTACTGGAGTATTTTAACAAAATTTCTTTCTGACCTATCAAGGGAGTATTTGGTACAAATATTACAAGAAATACTACAAGATACTTCATATGGGACATGAGTAACATCACTGTGGGGGAGGAAGAAGTAATCTGCCTCCCAAGCCATTTGTGAAGCTGTACCAGGGAGATTGGTCACAGGGAACTATTGAGAACATTGAGATTCTGCACTCCACTACATTTTAAAACCAGTTGCCAAGCATTTTAGGAATACTGTTTAAGACCAAATTCAGCTTGTTGATACCTATGTCACCTATAGTATAACACAAAAGTATAAGTGCAAAAAAAAAAATGAATCTGATTCTTTTTTTCCCCTTCACTCAGCCTTACAGTGTGACATGTTTTGGACACTACGCAAGAGTACGCAAGGTTTCCATTTCCTGCAAACCGCTGTATATTACCACGAAACAGAACATGTGAAATGAAAAAAGGAAAAAAGTCTCAGATTGCATAGTAATCAACAACAGTATTTACAGTTGTAAACCCTCGGATAAAGATAAAATGCCAGTTTACATAAAGAAAACAGAAATACATAATTCCTGACAAATACCTTGTACACTCAAAAACAGTCTTACACTCAAAACACTGTCCTGCAATCCATCTGCCTTGCAGAGGCACACAAAGAAATAAGCTATATAGCCAGGGAACCAAGCACTGCCCAGCTGTGCAGAAAAGCAAAGTATTTTTAACTGAAGGATGCAAGATAACTGGGATTTAATGCTAAAACCCCCCACAGCCTCAAACATCTAGCCTATCTAAATAATCTAAGCTTCCTAGAGCATGCCAGAGACGAACAGCATCTCTCCAATGACTGAAGCAATAGTTTAACCAGCTTTCACCAGATTGCCCTGCTGGAAGAGTCTGCTCTTTCCGCTAACTAAAAGCAGTATTCTCCTATAAGTTGCAGTCACAAACACTGCGTAAGAATTTAAACCAACATTTATGCATAGATGTGCACAAACAGAACTAGAAGGGAAATAAAGCTAGTAAGTCTATGTATAAAGCTTAGCCCAAAGGAAAATTACTGCAGCACCACTGAATCAGATGGTCCACAGATTTCTCTCTCACACCCCCAGAGAGGTTATGTATGCTTTAGATTAAAATAAATAAAATCTGAAAAAACAGCACCAAGCAAGCAGCCTAGACACATCAGCTGGCGAACTCAGGCTACACATGTATTAGCACTTAGCATAGGATAACATGAATGGATTAGCAGCAAACACTTTGTGCTGAGGACCTGAACCTTGAAGTTTACACATTTGCAGGGTTCGCTATGCTTGAACTCATTTACTAACTCTTCAGATCACCTCTTCAGATCAGTTAGGTCTTGCAGACATAATTAGATGTTCATCCATTAGCATTTGGTACATTTTTGGATCATGTTTTTCTGTTTAGTTTCACCTGGAGAGAATCCAGTTTGCATTCACTGAAGCAAAAGCATGACAAGCAGGGACGACCAGATTAATTTAAAGGAGAAAAAAAAAAAAACAAACAACAAAAAACCCCCAAAAAACACAAACAAACTACCAGTCCTAGCCTGAAACAAAGCAATAATGCAAACCTACCCTAGGGTCCCTAAAAAGCAGTTATGCAAATGCATCACCTACCCCAACACGTGCAGCTACTCATCATCAAAAACACGGGCTGATGAGCCATTGCTGTGTATTTTTACATATTATGAGTAATATATTCTAATTTTATGTAAACTTTGACATGAGATTCTAATTATTATAGTCTTGCCAGTTAACCTCAATAAGCTCAAGTTCCCTCCTTGTGCATTTGCTTATGTCCATTCATACACTTTGATAATGCCTTCTCAAATACTGCTTCCATGACAATTTAAATTATAGTAAGATGAATAAAATCCTGGGGAAAAAAAGAATAAAGCACCCGCAAAGACACACAAACTTGTCACATTCAGATTCTGGTAAAAATATTAAAATTTAATAATACCTTTTGAACATATAATTATGTCAAGGAAAGAATAAAGGCATTCAAACAAATGGATATAGATCTTACACAGTATTTACAAATTCTAAACTGCAAGTTGACTATAAAGTCACAAATACTTTAAATATTTAGTAGAATATAGTGTAAATTCTAATATAAATTAGATATTAACTTCATCTGTTATTTTTTCCAGTGATAACAGTCTAATCTTTACATAATATATACATTAAAATACTAAAAAGTTATAAAATTTTATTTCTGTTACTATGCAAAGAAATGGAAAATACATCAGATCTGTCTTACTGTACAATATCCAAATTGAACTTTCTGCAGTGTCCTCTGCAAAAATAAACGGCACTTTCACATGCAACAAGGCATAAAGTACAAGTCTGTCCATTACCAGTATGCCATCTGAGTGCAAAGTAAACTAAAACACAAATGTCATTCAACCATATAGTTGAAAATCAAAAGTAAACTGTGGAAAGAGATTCTGACAAACTTTCTGATTCAGACTGAAGTAATAATAAAAAGCATGTAAACTGATTTCCATACAGATCTGTCATCTTAAAAAATGAAAATGCAGAATACTGAGAAGTTTGTCGTGACAGTATCAAAGTTACTTTGACAACACATAATGGAAGAAAAGCTGATGATCCTGTACGAATTCTGAAGCCCAGCCCTGCCAATGGGCTGCAGCATCTAAGCTGCTTTTCTATTGACAGTTTCCAAAATTACTTCTGCCACTCTGAATTGCACATCAGTAGTCAGATGAGTTTTCTAGACTTCATTATGCCATTGTGTAACCATAGCTTCCACAGTGCAATGCCACAAGAAGCCTGTCCTTAAGGATTTCTTTACTTGGGTATTCAGGTAACTTCAGCATGTTGATACTGAAAAGAAAGAAAAAAAAAAAAGCCACATCACAGTTCAGCAAGAAACCCAACAGTAAAGTTTTCTAAATTAAAACCCTGAAGATGTCACATTTATGGAGCAAAACAAACCTGTGCTGCATTACAGTACCACTGGGCATTCAAATACATCGCAGGAAATTAAGGTTTTTCACTTTAGTAAATTGTAATACAATAATTTAACTTCAATATTCCCTTATTAATTTCACTGCCTTTAGTAATGCAAAATGAAGTAGTAAACAATGAGCAAACATAATGTAACATCATCTGGGTTAAAACCCACCACTTTCATGTCAGATAGTGAATACTCCACAAACTGTCCAAATTTTTTTTGGCCTTTTAATGAGAATAGTCAAAAGAACTTTTGACTGCGACTGACATGAAAAAGCCCTGTTTTTAAGATATTTCAATGAGACTAGTTAACATACCATGTGCTTGATGTTGGTAAAAGATTTGCAGTATACGGCACAGCAGCAATTGTAAAATTTTGCAATCCACTGCCACCCATTATATGGGCAAAACCACCATGAGGCACTCTGGAACTGAGAAAATTCACAGAAATTAGACCACTACAAGAATGTTATAAGCCAAAAAATATGATCTCTACGCTGCAAATATCTCTTACTGATAGTAATTAGACAGTTACTAATACTTTTATCAAGGTTCCCCCTTTCTTACCCATATCAAAATTCTAATTGTCTAAATGCTTTTAATTACAATATTGAGTAACACATTTGTCCATTTACATTAGGCATCAAATTGTTTGAATGATATTTAAGAGAATTCTGTTTGCAAAAAGGAGTCATTTCTACAACCAGTTTTTATAACAGAATGTTATCTCAGTTTAGGCAAACATCTATGACTATTTATACTTACAGTTTAAGAAACACTGCATCATAAAAAAGTTTATTCTCCAACTACTATCCGTGGGACAACTGACCAAAGCGTTCTTGACGTGTCTTTTCATTTACTACTTCAGACCAAATATTTCAAGTAACTAATAAAACCGTTACATCAGTCACAAAACCATAAGTCATACTATCAGCCAGTGACAACCTATGGCAAAACCAGAACACACTAAAAAATTCACTAGCATCTTCAGGAATACATTCTCATTTAATCATATTACTCAATTTTTTTCATTTTACCAATATATTATTCAACAATTACTCGAGGTGTAAATGGACAATAGCCCTGGAGTCTTCAGAGTCCTTCCCTATAATTTTAATGTAACAGAGACAAACAGAATAAAATTCAGATATTTTTATAACATCAACTTAAGTTGGTGTTCATTGCAAGGTAACATGTTATTACACAGCCCTCACATTAAAAAAAATATATCAAAAAAACTATAATGAAAGGATAAGGACTAAAGAAGTTGAATGTGAGCCAGCAATGCATCCTTGCATCAAAGGAAGCCAGCAGCCTCTTGGGCTGCATCAGGAAGAATGTCACCAGCAGGCTGAGGGAGGTGATCCTTTCCCTGTACTCTGTGAGAAACATCTGGAGTCCAGCTCCAAGCTCCTCCCTTACAGGAGGGACAGGGACTTACTGCAGCAAGTTGAGCAAAGGGCCACGAAGATGGTAAGGGACTGGAGCACCCGACACAGAGGGAGAGCGAGCTGGGACTGTTAAGGCTGGAGAACAGAAGTCTCAGGGGAATCCGATCAATGTATATAATTACTTGAAGGGAGGAATAAATAAGACGGAGCATGAGTCTCAAGATGGAGCACCCAGTGGTGCCCAGTGACAGGACAGGATGCAATGGGCAAAAATTGAAATCCAGGAAATTCCATTCAAACATGAGAAAAACTTTTTTACTGTGAGGTGGTCCAGTACTGGAATAAGTTGCCCAGAGAAGCTGAGGGGTCAGCACCCCTGGACACAGTCAAAACCTGAGTGGACAAGACCTTGAGCATCCAGCTCTAGCTGACCCTGCTCTGAGCATGGGGTTGGATTAGACAATCTCCAGAGGTCCCTTCCAACCTCAGCTATTCTGTGATTTTGTAGCTAGCATAGAAACAATCTGATAAAACAAAATAAACCTTCCATAAAATACATAACAGCTGTTAGAATTTTAGATTACAGGTACTTACATTAAAAACAATGCTCCCATATTCACAAAACCAAAGTGACTGTAAAAACCAGGAGCAAGAATAGAAAAGAAGAATGAAGCAATCTTTCCACTCACAGTAAAACTACTTGGCAGAAATACAAAAGAGTAAGGGTTGCTACTGCCAAATGTTAAGGAGCTAGGACAGAGTTCACAGTAATACTTTTTAAACATACCTTTAAGAGCTAGCTATAGTATCCAACACATAAATCTGTATCACCTAGCTTAATGACAGCAATGTTGGGCATATAGTTCTAGCACTGGTACATAAGGCAGCCACTATGGAGGGAAGTACTCATTATTTGCAGCATACTATTGCTGACATACAAATGGAATTGCGCTCACAGCCACAGTTCAGAACAGTTGTAAAGATTTTACAGCGGTACTCTTTCATACCGTGATTTTGGCTCACATCTCTAATACAGTGCTGCCTCCCCTGCAGTGACTTTTTTTTCCCCTCTGATGAACCAAGAGAATTCCACATTCAAGTCAGCAATAAGACACAGACCTAACTGTTGAAAATTTTTCTTCACCCCACTATTAGCTAGAAGTTTTTACACTTTAACTTATTAAAATGTTTTTCATACAACAGGTCAAAATCGTACAGTATGATCAGGGCTTTGAGCATTTAAAAGTAACAGATGGCTGCCAACTTATGCCTCCAAGAATGAGTTTTCTTTCCAAGCAAAACACAGCCAATATAGTAAAGAAAGCCTTCTAAATATGTGCAAATAAGATCACAAGATCTTACCTCTCTTACTGCATGTGGTGCTTAGGGACATGGTTTAGTGGTGGACTTGGCAGTGCTAGGTTAATGGCTGGACTTGATGATCTTACAGGTCTTTTCTAACCTAAACGATTCTACGATCCTATGTGCAAACAGCCTTCAGCAAGAGTAACAATACGATTTCATAGCTGTGGAAACTTCAATACTATTAAAATGTTTAAGTTTACATCTGAATCCTAACTTTTCTACCTATTTTTCCACTTACAGATTTTGCATATACTTGAAATGAAAACAGTGTAGAAGACCAAATAGATCGGGAGGGAGTAAAAGCATGTGGAATTGGCAATACCATCTCAAGCAGGTGTCAGCAGAAAAAAGGAGGTGGTGCCTAAGTAAACTTTCAGATCCCCAACATGAGGCACAAGAATATTTAGGCTTTTTCTTGAGTGTGCCAAAACCTCCAAAAACACAGAATCTGCTATTCAAACATTGCTCACGACAATTACTTTACTGTTAAAAGATATCTTAAAATTGGTATTAACGATGAATGTAATGGTATCTCCACTGAAACTACCACAGCAAGACTTCATTACATTGACGAGAAAAAGGTGTAAGAATGGGGGAAGACAACAAAAGACAAAGTTTAAGAAATATTCAGAGAAACACTGAAGACAATAATAAATATAATTGTTTTATTTAATTCACTAGATTAATTTCATAGTCTTTGATTGGAAAGAAAGAACAGTACCACTTCAGACACACACAAAAACATCAAGTAAGTGAATATGCAGAAGAGATTAAAGGGAAATGGAAAAAAACAATGAAAATTTTGAATGCAGCCTGCCAACCAGTACACACAGAAACAAATTCTTCACTAAGGAAATGTGACTCCAGAAAAAGGTCATAGTTTGAAATCAGGTATACTTTTAGTATACAATTTTACTTAAGATACTGGCCTGTACTAGACTAACTGCTGTTTTAGCTCAGACAACTCAGCATCTAAATCTTCCATGCCCAGAAACTAGGACTGTCTGGGGATTTATGTGCAAAAATGCCAGCTGCATACCACTATTAGAGGTAACTTTCAAAGGTTACATTTTTATGGAAAAATACACCTATTACATTCCAATCACTGAAGAAAAAACACAATGGGCTCCTACTAGCCGATACAGAAAAAAACTAAGTGATTTGTTTTTAAATTCCAGCCCAGAGCACTTAAAAGACATACCAAAAATTTCTTTCCTACTAACAAGAAATGGGTAAGAACAAGTCAGTATGTGATTTGTGACCAAAATGAATGGTGCTCAAGCACGTATTAATCAGACAACATAATTGTTTACTTGATAGAAAGCATCCTCTAGAATCCAGTAGATTATCCCAAATGCCATGAAAACAGTGAATGCCACTTCAGTATCATTTGGAATGTTTTAAGAAGCATTTGAAACATGACCTTACATCTCAAAGATCCTTATTTGCTGTCTGGATTTAGCAATGGACTAGTCCACTAAAAATGAAAGACCAGCAGCTGGTTGCAACAGATGTGCAGTTAGAACTGCAGGAATCATTTCTGCAGCAGACAAAAAGAAAAGATCGATGTGCACAGAACTAGCTTCTTAAATTGTCTGTAATCCCTAAAACCAATGAAATTCATAATAAATCAAGTGAAACTAATAGAACTTGAAGACCATGCCATTTGATGATACATCCGTGACTGTGAAATTCCTTGATATAAGAGACAAGGTTTGATGATCTTAATTTGTATTTTACCATTGCTTAACCACAAAACTTATAAACAAAAGGTCAACTACTCTACTAATCCTAGAATATGAAGGGAACATCAGATTAAGAAGATGGTGCAATCTCTACCTGCCACCAGAAGAAGACATGAATTACACAGCTCAGGTGCCACATGTATGTCTGTGGATCCACTTTGCAGAATGTCGGTATACACAAACTTGGGAACTCACCCAGCTCACAGGGGCATTTATTGCTCAAAACTTTCCTCCACTGCCCCCAAACTATAAAAGGAAATAGAAGTGGCTTTCCCTGAAGAACAACTAGAATGTAGGACAGAAATCCTATACAAAGCAAACACAGTCTTGCATAAGGTTACATCTTCACTTGATCTCAACACACTGCACTAATGTTGAATTCAACTCAGCTTTAGGAGAAGGATGTTCTGTTTACACTGACTGAAGCGATACCTAGTTATCTCACACATTAAAGCCTATATTGATTACTGGAAAAGCCAAGAGCCACATAAATATGCAACAGGAAGAAGAATATAAAGCGCAGTTAAATTCACTACTGCCTTGTTAAAAATTGCCTGGGACAGCAACAAAGGCCTCTTGCAAAGTAATCAAGTACAATAAATAAGTAATCAATCATTTTGCTGGCAATATGGGCAGCAAAAGTATTAACACACACTTTGTCTACTTTGATCAACGTATAGAACACTGAAGTATGCAAAACAGTTTCTAGTTAGGTGATCTTGTATGGTAATCTGAAGTCTCTTGACTTATTTCAGAGTATCCAGACATTATATATGTTATTACAGAAGAGTTTCTCACCTGCCAGTAACAAACTGTAATAGTAATACTCTCTCTTCCTGAGTTAGTTCTTCCACAACATCCCAGAACCACTAAATGAAAAATAAGTTAGTTTGTATTTTCCATTAAATCCTTATAGTACTTGAAAAAGATAATGGTAAAACAATAAATGGAATATTTGTGTGTTTGTAACTTAAATGATGGAAGTTTTCATATGAAATTCATACATAACAAAGCCACTTAATATAGGAATATAGTATAAAGTACTTCCACAAATTTCAGCCAAAAGCTTCCATAAACACACATGGAAAACGACAATAACAACAAAAGCACCTTTTTTTGGATTACAATGCAATAGTCTACATTCTTGAAAAAAATAATTTTACCTGAATAACTTGGTCTCCTCTCTCGTAGCCACTGGTATATTCTGTATTTTTTAACCAATCATTCACATCAATTTCTGGCATACCAGACAACAAAAGCTCCTTCAGAAGAAGTACACAGATTGTGATTAGTCCTCCTGACTAACCATTAATTTCAAGTGTTTATGCTATTTTAAAAAATAACGCTTTAAGAAATATAAAAATTACAGTGCGTTTTCTGTTTAGTTGCAACCTTGCGGAACCTACAATTCTTAATACAAGAAGATTCTTGAATTGAGGTAACTTCATATGATCTGTTTAATTTAAGCACACAGTATCAAGATACAGAAATTATTGCCAAAGAAGTTGAAAGAAAGATCTCTGAGTTTTGGCATGACTTGAGACAAAACTTGAGATGTGTTGGTTACAGAAGATCAAACCACCACAAAAAACTTATTGGAATTTGATTCTGTGACTCAAAAAGTAATAGACAGCATCTCCTTACTTTTAAAGAACTTCTGTCCTCCTGAAAGAAAATATGAAAAGGCTTAAAGGCCAAATTATCCTGATTCCATTTTGAAATTACAATTTAAGGCATTTATCACTGGCACATGAAGTTATCACATTCCAGGAAGACAGTCATTCTAAGTAATTAGGATAAACAGGAATATACATATTGAGATCCTCACTGATAGATGCCCACGAAGTAAAACCAAAGTGAAAGATACAAAATGGTTATTTTGTGGGTACTGAGCTTTACTTCTACATCGTTACACTACTGATGAAGTATGCTGAACGAAGTATTTAAAACAGTATAGGCATTTCTGCTTACCAGTTCATATTCA
Source organism: Ciconia boyciana (assembly GCF_034638445.1). Lineage (NCBI taxonomy): Eukaryota > Metazoa > Chordata > Aves > Ciconiiformes > Ciconiidae > Ciconia > Ciconia boyciana. The sequence continues at coordinate 49,664,807 of NC_132936.1, forward strand.
TCAAAAAGCTGGATCAAAGACGGTGGAATGAACATATGGAACCCTTGTAAAAAGGCATTTATCTGAGGCTGAATGGCTCTTGTCATTCTAAGCTCTGTGACAAGCTGGACATACTCAGCCTGCAACATAGAAAGTGACATTAAGACATACAATAGCAAACATACATAGTGCTTGTGCAAACACACACACGTAAATGCGGTCCTCAATACATTACAAATCTCATCCACTGTAAGATGTTAAGAGTCCCTATATGCACTTTTCACACATGGAAGCAACCCAAAATAATTCAGAAGGCCCCTCAGAGTTCAGAGCCCCTTCTGCTCTTCCCCTTTCCTACCTTCCAAAGACAATTCCCAAACAGAAATGTTTAAACGGTAACACAAACCAGTCAAAAAACAGGGACTTGGACTAAGATAAAGGAAGTGAATAAAATTCAGTTTGTCATGCCTGCATCTAATACAACCACTGTTGTGATCATCTAAGGACATAAACAAGGCAAAGTTTGTCAAGAAAAATACTCTATTAAGCAAACTGACATAACTCACTCAGGAAAAAGGATAAACTTCTGAAGGAATATTTGTGAGCCAAAAAGCTTTCTTGCTTTCCCCCTATCTCTAGAAGTCTAACAGAATATATTACTTATCCCTGCAAGCTTTATTGTCTTAATAACAATTTCATTTTTTTTAAGAAAGTCTTGAAAGTCTCCTCAGTTTTTAAAAAGGCAAAAAAGACAGAAAAGCATTTATACCATATAACATAACCATGTGAATAGACAGTATCATAGTTTGCATGCTTCAGAGATTTGGGGGTTCCATCCCCTTTAAAAGATGCCAGTTAGAAAAGGAATCCACCAGAACTTTACTTTTGTTGAAAACACAGAAGCCTAGGAGGCGGTTAATGGAGGAAGGTTTTTAGAATGAGATAGACAGAAATGCCTACGTTAAAGCTGTATAAACATGTCTTACCTACCCTGACAAAACTATGCCAGTCTAAAAGTTTCTTTACTCACGAAAAGAGATTTCTACTTGAGAACAAAATTTATTCCTAGATTAAGGTACTCTGTTTCAAAGTAATGCTTTGACTTCCTAATCATGATTTTTAATAATGAAATCATGAAACATGATTAACCTCCCAATTAAACCATCTCAACTATCACCTTCCCTCAAGACAATAATCTTACAAAAATATGACCTTGATTTTTAATTTTAAAAAAACATCAACCTAAACTTTTAGGTTCTGAACCTGCACAAAAGCAACCAAGCATTCTTTCTTTCCTCTCTTTCTGAAAAACAGTATGAAGTATGAAACATTTCAAAACAGAAGAATATTTTTGAAAGGCAATTCCTTACATTCACAGAAGTACAGAGGGGTTATCATTTGCTTTGCAGTTGGAAGATACTTTTAAATGCATTACCACCATTTTATTCAAGTGAGAAGACAATTAATTTGTGAAGTGCTCTGAAGAGGAACATTACCTAAGCATATCTTCAACTGCAGAGCTGTTCCCAAAAATCCAGTTTCAATCTAGTAATCTCCCTAGGTTGCTTCTACCGTCAGTGGAACTGAAGACACCTCCCTTCTCTAATGAATTAGAGGGGTAGCCAAAGGAGATTAACTGCCCTAGACAAAAGTCAGCCTCTAAATACATCTTACGAGCTCTAGGAAGAAATCAGAAACTTTAGCAATATCAGGATTAGCAGTAGTGTTAAATGCTGGTTTTCAATGATCAGAAATATTTGTCTCACATCTTGTAAGTTCCTGTTACATGAATTAGGCTATTCAGAAAACAGAGTTGTAGAAAGAAAAATTAACCATCTTATTTTTAAAAAAATACCTTAGAAAAAATATGACACATTTTCTGCATTACAGAAATATTTACATTGAACACTTTAATTATGAAAGAAAACAGTTGCTGTGCTTTAGGTGTAACAAGAAGTGTTTTAAATAGCCTGGAACAGCCAAGCATACTGACTATCAGCAGTGGCACATGCTGAAAGACCTGTACCACAGAATTTACATAATATATGCCAGTAAAAAAATGGTCAATTTGTTTTTCCCTCTGTTCACTTCATTTACATTTTATTCCCTCTCAGAAGCCTTAGGAGCACATTACAAAACAGAAATATCTACATAGTTTCAGACCTACATATGCATTCCTACATAGTGCATAAAAGGCACAATCCAGACTTCTTTTAAGAGGGGAGATTTGATTGAACGGGCATCACAAATACGATGACAAAGTCTGGTTTGGGTGAGGGGTTGTTCTGTATTTTCCTTTGAGGTAAATCAAGCAGAGATCATGCTTCCCTGATTTCACAACTCCATATACTGTGAGATGAGGATCAATGTTCGTTATGATGTTCAGATTCAGAGAGCAGCTCCATTCCAAAGCTGGTTGAAAAAATACGTAATTTTTTACTGCCAAACAGCACAGCCAGCTCACAGATAGACAAGTCCTGGGAGGACTGAGAAAGCCATAGGATTGTGGAGATTTGCACCATTTTTTTTAAATAGCATATGGTTAAACTTTGTCTCGCTCTGATTTTATTTTTTCCTAACAAGTAGAAAGCTGCAAAAATACACACAGCAAAGAACAAAGAATCCCATAGCATGGACACTGGAAAAAGCCTGACTTTTCCCTTTGAAGTCTCCCCATTACCATGACAAAAGGCAGCTGAACCACTACTATAACTGATATTTCAGTTGGAGCTACATGGACACTCCAATTGCAAGACTGGAACATTTGCATCATATGGTCCCACAACCATTCACCTATTACACAGCTGATGTAAAAAAAGAAAATGCCCTTGTTCAATGAAAACAACTTTATACAAACAGCTATTGCTACTGCTCCTCAATGGGGCATTTACTCTATTTGGGTTTTCAATAAGAGGAAGATGGATTGTTTGGGTGATTGGGGGTGTTTTGGTTTTGGCATGGGGGTTTTTTTTGTGAGTTTGTTGGTTTGGTTGTGGAGTTTTTTTAAGGAACAAAGATTCACTCATAATTTCATTTTTTAAAAATGCTATCCTTTAAACAGGAAATCTGCTAGTGTGCATACACAGCAAATTCCTTTAGAAGCTGAATTTTCTTCTCCCAGAGGTACAGCAAATACAATAAGTTTTAAACAGCGATCTTTTATTCCTCAGGTAAAGGCAGAAAAAAAGAAAGATATCTCTTTCAGGAAAAAAAGATGGTTTATAAAGTAAAGGAGACACTTTCCTGTTTAACCTGTTAGAACTGCTAAGCTAAAACATACTGCAAAACCACGTCACATTAAAGAAGTTGGGAAAAATTCCCAAACGCCAGTAAAACACAGATCTACAATTTTCAACAACTCGGTTCGCCACTGTCAAAATCAGTGAACAAGAGACAGTGCCGTCTTACAAATGTTTGTTGACTTCACATTTTGCAGCTTCAAATTTAAAAATCAATTAATACTAACAGTTTCAAAGCTACAACAACAGTCATCTGTTCCTTACCACCTTTCAAATAAAAGCTACACAAACTCCTGTCCCTTCCCTGCCACAGCTGAGGAAGGTTGATGAGCTAGAATGGATGCACCTGTTCTACACATGTTCATTCACCCTTTTTAGTCTGTGCCCCAAGTCAGAAGTTAACAGAGCAATGTAAGCTACTAATAACTGAAGATATCCTTGTGTAGGCAAACTTCTAATTTCATGCTAACTGATAACAGTTTTTAAATAGTTGTTATGATATCACAATTTATGTCAAGTACATCTATTTTATATATTGAGACGCCAAGACTGCCCAGAAACAAGAATGAACATCCCTGCTTTCTCTAATAGGTAATAAAGAAATTAATCATCCACTGCCTTCACAATTAGACTTGTTTTACCATCTGTATTCTTTCATGAATGACTATACTGCAGAAAACAGTGCAGAATCAGGCTAATAATATGTATTCCTGTTATTGGAATGACACTCTGCTTTAATGAAAGTGAGGATTAAGCAGAAAAGAATCCAGTGCCAATTGCTCCAACACAAACTAAAATTTTGTTAGAACAAATGCTGACACCAAGTGGCCATTTACCAATACAGCAACTGTCTACGCAACTGGTAGTGCTGAATGAATACTGTGTACACAAAGCAAGTTAGGATAGCTCAACACAAATGAAAAATCAACGCATAAACCAGACATAAGGATCAAAAGAGCCAACGATACAAAAAATTGCAGGTCTACCCATGACACTCCTACAGTTACTCAAAACTATCCAGTGGGTAACCGCAGAATTCAATTAGACTGATGTCTACTTTAATTTCCAGATGATTTTCAAAAGCTGGCTCTGTTTTTCCATATTCATTTTTTAACTAAAGCTGCAGAGAACTCAGAGACTTTCCAAGCTGTTACTATTAAAGTAAATTAAAAAGGTAAATTATTTCCATACACACCAAGTGACTTGCAAATGGATGAAAAAGCTTCCTGTAGCCTTTTACTGTATCAATTATCTGTATGTTACTGTAGAGCAATCCAGTGCCACAGACTGCCCTAGCAGCAGCACACTTTGCAACATTACCTACCAATTTTACTTGTAGCAACTACTACTGTTTTACCTTCCTGGTATATACACGCATGACTTAACTTTAGGAATATTTGTAACTTTTAAAATATACCCTTCATTTAAAGTTGATCCTATTTTCCTTCTAAAAGTTCTGTCAGAAAAAAGAACCTCAAACCTGAACACTTATAGAAATTTAATATAGTACTATTTCTATAACGTGCTAAGCTAGAAAAAAGGGGGAAGAGTGTTGGCAACTTTTTTATTTTGTGCATTTCCTTCAAAACAGGTATACCATTTATGCTTCCAGTTACTCAGAAAGTCAGTCCAATTGCTTTTCTTATACTATCAACTTCTGAATAAACCTGTATACTCACCTTGTTTTCCTGTGTAACAAGTATACTTGCACCCCCTGGCTTCAATGGCACTTCTTCCATTGCTCCAAACACATCAGTCTCAACAGAGAAGGTCAGCTCTAACCCCAGATCACTGATATCGTTATCTAAAATCCACTGCAAGTTCTTTGCATACTCTGGATCAATAGATGCTACATCCTGATAATTTACAGGTATACCTAGAAAAAGCAAAGAGACAAAACCCCCTCAAATAAATAAGATAAAGCAAAAAGGGTTCTAACTTAATATATGGTAGAAGATTGCCCTCTAGAGAGAAACCAGAATAATGCAGTAAGAGGAAAAGGGAAAAAGGGATTCACCATTACTAACTACAGCAGAACTGTTACTTACTACACTTTAAAAGTATTAAAGAATCAAGTTTCCTCTGTATGTTTTTCCTCCCAGTGAAGCAAATAGCATACCACTTGAGCCACAACAATTTGTACAATTTTAGATCACTAATGGATTTCAGTAAAAGCATCTAACCATACAGCACACACAATGTTAAATGAGTTTCCTAAAAAAATCTTACCGTTTTCTACGTAACTTTTAGAAACCCAAGTATCACATTGCTCTATATAATATCATCTTTTCCCCCAGAAAATTATTTAGAACTTGGGGGAAAAAAGAAAAGACCTTTCTGTACTTAGAAAACTCTTTCGCTCTTCAGTTTTCTTCTTTTTAATCATGCTGCTATGAGACCTATTATACAGTTGAAAAAAATTATTTATAGGAATTTTACATTTTCAAACTGAACTTGCAAGCCATTTAGAAGCATTAAGAGGAGAGTTGCTAGAGGTTGGACTTTCATCCAAATACCGAAACTGCCTACTTACAGCCCCTTCACAGACATGGCACTCAAACAAATTTGAGCAAAGGTGCCCAGAACAAGGTCACCCTGAGTTTGCGCAAGAGAACTACCCTCTTCACCTCACGAGAAAGCAAACCCCAATTACTTTAACTGTCTCATGATAGATACTTTACCAAGACAGATAAATACCTGGGAAAAGGGGCAGGGGGTGAGGGTGCTAGTAGGTTTAGAGAAAAGCAAGTTATCGAGAAGTACTCTCTTTGCTTCACCATCTTCTGTGCGTTGTGAAGTGTCAGAAGGGTGCCCATTAGTAGAAGTCTTAGCACGCTATGGACTGCAGAAGCAGTACCCCAGAGAGTAACACAAAATTCAAAGGTTAGCAGCCGGTGCAAACAGGTAAGTACAAAAACTGTTACAGTATTTCCCTGGAAGAGCTAACTAGTGCTGAAATGGTGCACACACAAGCTGTAAGGCATTGTTTTTCTAATAAAGTCAAGCAACACTCCAGTTTAAGGGAGGAATAGATAATTTACTAATGAATTTTCACTGTCTTCTCTCAAAAAAAAAAATCTAACAGCTGTCTAGTAGTTTCTAGAGGACTTTCACTTTTGCCAACTAGTAAGCATATGTGCATTTCACATATGAAATGTGGAAATAATGATGTCTCTGAGGGATATAAGCAAAACGTGGGAAAAGAAGCAGACTGAAAAGTAGGAATCAAAGACTCCTTTAGAGAAGAAACTGAACTAGAGCGTTATGATGAGACTACACTTATAGTCAGCATGTTGTGAGACCAAAGCACTAAGCTCACTCATTTGCTTGACATGGTTTACCAATCAATAGACTCAGGCCAGGCAGTTACAAAGAAACTCTGTCAGATTTATCAGGACAAAATTTGAATCCCATGAAATACTATGTATCTTTCTCCTGCTATACCCTTAAGGCACCTATAGTTTGAAAAGGAAGAGAAATCTATCTTAGCATAAATGTGATAAACAGGTATTTCTGTGCAACACAGAACTTCAAAAAGATACCACAGGTAAGCTCTGAGACAAGTTCAGTAACTATTCAAGGATTTAAGGCCTCCAGCTCAATATACACTGACTCAGAAATTAATTTTTGCTTTTGTTGATGCCATTTTAAGGAGCATTTTCTATTATACTGTGAAAGAGAGAACTTAAGTCTAACAGCAGAGAGCACAGTTAGGAATTTATCTGCTATGCGTCTTTGTACGTTGGAAGTGGAAGTTTCCTTTTCCAAACACAAAAGTAATTGGCTCCTTAGAAAAAAACCAATGTAACTGGACAACAACACTAGTGAAACTATCTTCTCCTCCCGTTTAAGCAGAACGCAGACAGGCAGTTTGAGAAAAACAAACCTAAGAGGCCTTATTAATTTCTGACTATATTTCTGCCTCAGTTCTACATCTGTAATACAGTGCAGCCCTAATAAACATGAAGACCTATGGAATAATCTTTGATTTCACAACACGCAAAAAAAAAATCATGCAGCTACATACCTAACATCTTAAACACATTAGTTGTGTGTTATCTGGATCATCACTTAAGCTGGTGATCTTTCCTTGCCTACCAGATATTGTTGCAGAAAGATCTCAGTTCATCACAGTGAAAAAAGGTGATGCACGCACCTGAGTCTCAAAAAAGTAGCCATACTTTTTTGTATGTTTTGAAAAGTAGGCTACTCTTTTGAAAAGTAGCCTGTTCATACAGGTTTTGGCTACTAATTAAGGCACTTCCACATCATGTCTGTGGACTGAAGAGAAGAGTTTCCTTTGAAAGAGGAGGAGACCTCCTCACTGTTCCTCAGATAGAGGAGGTCTTACCACACAACTGGTGGATTCAGTACCATCAACAGGAAAGGCTACAGAAAACAAGGATCTCAGCGCAAGGTGATAAACCAAAGGAATGGAAACTACCTCAGGCTTCAAAAGATTTCATACTCCATGACTTAAGGCCTGACAAGTAGCTGAAGGGAATCTCTCTGTCTGTAACCTGGTAACTTGTATTTGGCATGAACAACAGTTAGCATAACCCATAGCTGAACCTGAAACAAAAATAAACCAAAAACCCCTAAGAGCATCTGCTGCTGTGCAACTCACGTTCCTTAAGCAAGAAGAGAGGAGATGCACAAAGTTGAGGGAAAAGGCCTTGGAAAGGTTTAAATAAACCATTCCGAGGAAGAAAAAGCAACTACTTTGGGAAGTGGAGGTGTAATTTTCCCAGTTCTCCGAGTCTGATAAGTAACAAGAAGTGTCAAAAACCTGTGAACCTTTTGAACTTAAAGATTATGAATGTGCACAAAACTCTCGAGTTCCAGGATGCCTGTTCAACAGAATGACAAGACCTTACAAAGAGGGACTGGTGAGATCTTAACAGACTACTCGCTGCTGTTTGTTTTGCAATAGTTACTCTAGCAAAATGAAAAAGAAAAAAAAGAGTAAACAATAGGTCATCTTGTCAATTCAGAAACCAACAAATCCAGTATATAAGCACAATTCAAACTAGAAAAGAACCCAAATTAATTAGTAGTCATTTCCAAAAGAGGTGACAAGAGCAACACTTGACTATTCTCAAGGTGTCACTGAACAGCAGAAAAATATGTTTTTCTCATTTGTGAATACATCACAGGGAGATTAGCCTGTAAGCATAATTCTTCTGGTCACACAGAGGCATCCCTTGATATCAGAGGCAAACCCTTAAGTCAGTGCCAAATTGTGCCACACAGAGATATGTCTACTTTGGAATCACTTTCCTACGTGAAGATCAATGACCAGGGAAGCCTGATGAGGCATTGCCAACATGGTGCTGCTTCAGATTGGCTGTCCTCCATTGCCTCTTGCCCAGTACACAGTCACACTCCTGCAGTAGAAAGCGGTACTGAAGGAGAGAAGTAAAATGCATCTCTTTGTCAGGAAGATCTTGACAGAGATGACTGAGCCTGCACCATCAACAAAGTGAAACAGTGTTCCCTGAACACTTTCAGGGAAGAGAAACAGTAAATCTGAAATTGATCTGTCCTGGACTCAGCAAACATCACAGGAAGACTGTAGGTAGACAGAATGATTACAGAAAAACAGAATGAGATGCAAGCAATCCCTTGAAAACCTTCCTAGGTCTTAAAGTAACGAGCGGTTCTTGAGGAAAAGTAAAACTTCCGACATCAAGCTATCTTATACTTCCAAAGAAGATTTAAGAATAGCGCTTAAACACAAAGGAAATTCTACATAAATTCCTTTGCTGCTGCATGCACTTAGAGGAGTGACAGGAACGCAAAGGGAATTTACCCTTCCATCATATATTCAGGCAAGACGAAAAGTTTTAAATGACAATGCAGAACAGGAGCATCATGTTTGACAATCAAGAGGCACAAAGGTTCTCGAAGAGCAGAGAAGGGCCCTAGACCACAGATACCACCAGCTAACAGTGGTCCTTCTCTATGAAAAAGAAGAGTTACATTTTTATAAAGACTTCTGACCAATCTTCTTGAATGCTACAGTAAGCGTATGAATTAACTTTCCTCAGGAAGGAGACAGGATGAACGGCATTAGTTCTGAAACACTACTTCAGGAAACAAGTAGTATTTGTTGCACTGGGTACACAGGGAGGTTTGCAACAGTATGGATTCACCTTGTTTTACACAACTGAAGAACTGCAGGCCTAATAAAGAATGGCCAATAGATTTTTGTCAGAGTTCATAAACATTATCAACTTTTTAAGTCTGTCCTAAGTTAATTAGGGAATGATTATTTTCATTTCTCAAGAATTACATTAGATGACAGGACAGATGAATTTCACAACTGTGATGCAAAGAATTACATACACCACAAAAACAATTGGCTGCACTAGTCTGCCTTTCAGGCATTCCTAGTCAGCAACCTTAAAGACAATTAAATTATATGATCATGCTTTAGAGAGATTAATGATGCCTTCCCTGTTTTTAATTTAAGATTCATATTCAAATATAAATTGAAATATTAGCTATTTTAATAAAAGTTGCTAACTGTATAAAATTCCCCATATAGTTTTGCAAATGTATTTCTGTTTTTTGCAACTATAACAGTTCCAAAGAGAGGCTCAGACTGGAATAGCAATTACTGCCATACTATGTTGTGACTCTGATATACACAAAAGATTAGCAAGACATTAATTTCCAAGACTTTTCCACTTTTAACACATACACACAAAAGTAAAAAAGGAAAGGGTTTACTGCTCAGACAACCATTATGACTAATAAACAGAATTTTAATAAAACCATACCAAGAATATGTTTGTAGAATGACCTCGTGAAGTAAATGTTCACCAACTGCCTGTGATTCAGAGCTAGCCCCAGGATCTGGCCTGCGAAACGGAAGTAGTTCAAATGATCTGGATTTACAGAAGAGTTGCTGTTGGGCTGGAAAGTTGTTCCTATAAAATAAAAAGATTATCATGTTTCATGACTTTTTTTTTTTTAAGTGACATTTATATTTATCAAATTCAGTGGTTTCAGATGCTTAGTTTAAGAGTTTCACTTTGGGATTCTGGAAGATTCTTTGGAGATTTTTGTTTACACCAAAAAAACATCAGAAAGAAATGTATTAGAATGTAATGACATCCTGTTATTACAATGATACTGCTTAGCCAGTCTCCAAGGCACCACTCTGAAATAATTATCATCAACATAAGGGTAATCATGATCTGCTAAATTTGGTCCTTCATCTTACTATATTGACATGTGCATTTTTTGCTCACTCTAAAGGGCAACGGTTCTATCGACTTGTGAACATGCTCAAAGGAAGGATCAGAATGCAGCCACTTCCTTTCATCTAGCTCCAGCCAGACATAGACAGGAGACAGTCCAATCCTGGTCTCCTTGGAAAAGACCATCTCAAATAGACATCCCTGAACTTTTCCTTTTAACTTTCAGGAACTAATCTATGCCTCTACTGTTGACTGAATTCCTTGCCACTTCCCGAGACTTTGTAAGGTAGAAAGCAAAACATTTATCACTGATTATTATGTGAAATCTTTTACTGATAAAGATTTGCTTTATATGAAGCATCCAAAAGACAAAAAGTCAATACAAGGTAGACCTGTGGAGATTAACATCTGGTTTTACCACAAAAATTAACTGATTGAGTTTGTGTATTTCTAAAAGGAAATAAAGGAATACCTCCACAGTTCCCTTGCAGATGCAGAAGGAAAACACTTTCTATACTGCTCTCAAAGTGTTATGTCCTTCTACTACCAGGCAGAAATAGCATGAACTCATTAAAACCAACAACTCTCCTGTTACAAAAAGGGAGAACAAAAATCAAGGGAACTTCAAATTAAGAAAAATATTTCACCTGTAATTATAAAAACATACAATTACCAGCCCACTTCTCTCTATATATAAGATCAATTCTGTCAGTGTTGCTTTTAAAAAGTAACAATCTTATATTCTGAAATGAATTACGTGACTTTTTTCTTGGATTATAAAAATGCTTTTCTAGAAGATGACACCCTAAGATTAGGAGAGGGGGAAAAAAAAAAAAGGCAGAGGCCTACCATCAGCTGACTGGGTAAATAAGGCGTAATCTGGGTTAACTATTTCACTGGACAAGATATCAAACCACTCACGCACCACACCCTGTCCCTGCATGTCAAAAGAATAAAACATGTTAGTACATAGAACTTTCATTGCACAAACAGTTACGCTGGGTAACCACGTATTTCTTAATAAAGTATAAAAATTATTTTAAATTAGGATTTAGTTCAAAATGATACTTGTGAAAGACAATTAATATTTCCATATATAAATACCATAAAGGAAAACCATGCAATTTTACCCACCATGCCTTCTTCTCCATGAAATCTCACAGCAATCCCCTGCTTTAGTTTTGCACAATTTGCTTTCGACACAACTTCACAGCTACTCCTAAAAATAGAATCTAAATACAAAGCACCAATTAATTTTTTTATCTCAATTCGTTATATTTCAATGTATTTCAAAGATATGCTAATTCCATTTATAACACAATACCTCTGTGAACCAAAAGAATGTCATTTTCATTGACAGGCCTGTGCACCATGTCCGAATCTGGCTGCCCAGCATGCAGATGTTCATAGAACCATTCACATCGATCTTTAAATGGCTACAAAACAAGAGGTAAACCATACCATACAGATGCATTCAACTGAGTAATTCCTCTCTCATAAGCATGACTGGAAAATGGTTATGCATACTTCTCAATTCATTTTTGAGATGTGCAGAGTTACTCAGTGCTACCTCAATATGCTATACAGTATTTTGGGAAGAGGAAAGGACTAGACATGCCCTTGAGTAATTGCTGAAGTCTGGTATGCAGAAAGACTGGACCACCAGTTACCTAGAAATAGCTATCGGAGTTCACTACACAGGAGAAAAATAGCACAAAACTTCTTCCAGGGCAGGAGGGGAAGGAATCTAGATAAGAAGTCACTGGCTTCTGTAACATCACTGATTGTCAACCACAGCTGAGCACAGAAGCACAAGTGATACAAACAAGTTGTATTGTAGTAAAGTTCATTGGCAATAAAAAAACAGCCCAAGGGAACCAGAAACCTTCCAAAGCAATTTCTAGGTGATAAGGTCCTAGCTTGTTTGACTCAGTACTTAGATTGACATTTTGCAGTTCTTCTGAGACAGATATGACACAAGTATGGCCTCTCTCATCTATCATGATTCACAGCACCTACTTTTAGTTGATCTAACAAACAGGGTATCAGTTCTCAGGGTCTCTTCATTATTCATAGGTAATGAATTTCAAAAACACACATTTCAACAAAAGAATGAGTAAACAATACACCTACACCATGTCCTAAAAATGAAACTGAATTACCAAAACCAATGTACATCTAAAAATAAAGACACATTACTGTTCACAACTAAAGAAATAAAGCTTTTGGAACACACCCTACACAATTATTTGGGTGTGTCTGGTTAGGTAGATGAATTTTACCTTTGTTTTCAGCAAATTCTGTCTTTGACCAAAATATTTTAATGTAAGGAACCTTTCTAATAGAGAACAAAGCAAAAGTATACTAGTGTGTGCTAAATGAAGGAGTTCCAAATAGCTCATTATCACCCAAAGACCATCTTCATTTGTAATAGAACAAATACACAGCTCTGTCTGAGCTACATGTAGACAGTCATAATCTTTTAAAGGTAAGTGATGAAAACGTGGCAGATGCTTAACACTACAGTGTTACGTAAAGCAGCAGACTTCCATACGGGGGTATGCTCGCTAATTTTTCCACTTAACTACACTAGTCTTCCCCAGAGTAACTCTTCATTCTTGAATTCATGTCCTGTGTTAAAACTGAGAAGTGAGTTTAGGATATGCAAGACATCATGATTTTACTCAAAAAAAAGAAACCAAAAAACCAATCCTAACAAAAGAAAATGGTAGGAAACAGAGCAAAGGATAACAAGATGACACGATGTTTCACTGAAGGAGCTGCCACTAATTAACTATGGCCAAATCAGCCAATAGTGGTGTATTTATCCCCTGGTTTGTCTCAAAATGTAAGTCAACTAAGGAAAAAACACAACATTTTAAAGCTCATTCTATTAGATGTGCACAAATAGATTTAATAATAGAAAGTAAATTCTGTTTAACTGAAAGTTGGACTTGTAAGACATTTAACATTGGTCATTTCAAATGGACTTACACATGAATTTTAAAGACTTCGCAGTACAGAAGTCTGGCTGCCATGTCTGTTTAATCTGACCTTTCAACATCCCAGATTCAGCAGCACTGGAGGCCACACTTAGTTCTTCCATCCTCCCCAAATGGATTTTTTTTTTTAAATATTAGTATTTTTAAACAAAACGCCCTCTTTATATTCATAGAAACTGTAACTAAGCATATCCTGGCATTTACCTGAGCTTTTATGATGTGCATAAATCTGGACATTAGTTCAGGACACTCAAGAAGAAAATGAAAGTGATCAAAAATTATTTTGGGATTTCTGAAAGAAAAATAGGTTAGAAGCCTGTTAGTCTGAGATCTAATAATAATGCTTCATGATACACAAAGTATACATAAAGAGACAATGCAATTAGTCATATAGAAAAGTTCCAACAGACTCTTCTATTTCATAATGTTTTCCTAACTCTTGTTTCCAAATGACTTATACTACCTCATCCTTTGAGCATGGAGGATACAAGCAGCTCTCCAGACAGAAGCAAGGTTATAAACTGGGCAGTCCCAGAAAAACTCTGGAAACAGCCAAATGTACAAAGATGGTTTAGACTCCTTTAAGAAGTTATTAAATATTACACATTTGAGGAAGAATGAAAGTTTTCATCTGCCTCAAAAGGGAAGGCTTTATTTGGAACAAAGATGAGGAAAGAATCCATTAAGGAAGTTATTCTGTTGCTCTGTGAAAAGGATTTTGTTTACGAAATCTCACAGAATCTCACAAAAGGATTGCTTACATATGCAGAAGAGTTCATTTAAGCCTGAGCTCTGAATCAATAATATACACTCCCTTGAATTTGGCAGGACCATTAAAGTGCATATGGTACATATGCCACAACAATAACCTAAAAATACAATTCAGTAAGAGGAAAAATTAGTCTAAATTATTGGGGGGGGGATGATCAGAAATTCCATACTTCTTGAAGCTTACCGGTTAACAAAACACTTAAGGACATCATCATGTTTACAGACAAATTCTATAAAACGAGGCGATGTCATCCTATTCAAAGAAAACAATAAGATGCTTTTGGTTAATGAAATTGAAAATTATTTGAATTACATAAATTGTTGCATTTTTTTAATAAAATACTATGCAAATAGAAACTGATGTTGTTTAACTAGTCAATCATGAAACAAAATACTCAGCAGCATTAAGATTTCATAATAAACTAACAGAAAAGGCAAAAATGCCAATAATCAAGAAGGTCGAGCAACCTGATCACTAACTGTTATTAACTATATGAACAAAAACCCCTCAACTAATGGAGATACGCATTCTTCTATTAAATCCTTCCAGCTTTCAATACAACAATGGAAGTACATATATGGAAGGACTGATATTATATGCACAATATACGTGATATGCACATTGTTCTATACTCTTGTTCATTGTATAAAACTCCCACCACACACCTTGTAAATTGTGGTAAGTGAGGAAAAGAGCCAGGAAGAAACAACATGACAAACTTAGCAAACTTAATGAGGGGTAAGGTGGTATTTAACGGCTTCATGAAATAACAAAACTACTTGCCAGGCAAGCGTCTCACACTAGTATGGAATTTTATTTTTTCCTCATACCTCTCTCTCTATATATATATGTAACCGGAAAACAAGGGAAGGATTAACATGGGTGCAAATTTTATTCCATTTATTTACATCTATGTTCTGTTTAAAAAGAGAAATTGTTAACTGGATCCTTTAGCTTCAGCAAAAGCTAATGAATATTTGCAAACAAGAACAAAACCTTCTCATCAAGTGCCTTGAAAGGTTGTGAAAAATAGTACTTCAAAAAGTCCAGGATAACAATTCTAGAACTGTTGCTGTTCCCCACACCAATTTAGACAAGAGCTGCTCATTTTATATAAAACTGAGCTATTTTCCTTCTCTCCCTTACTCTGGTTTGAAGAAACAAGTCTCACCATATCCCTCCCCTCATCCGCACAAAAAACAAATAAGCGAATAAAATCTTCCAGAGACCAAATATGAACATTTTAAACACACTTCTGGTCTGAGAGATGATCTGAAAGTATTAAACAACTAAAAGTCTTCCCTGAAAAGAAATGAACTCTCTATACCTGTAAATTGCCACACAAGCTGTAAGATGCAATATACAGACAAGAGAAAAAAAAACAAAAACTTAGCATACACTCGTCAGTTTTGATGGTGAAAACTTGGAACACTATTTCAGTATATTAATAAAGAATGCCTAGATTCAATATCAGCATTTGCAGAAGAAAAGCAATCATGGCAAGTAAAAGAAAATAACCTCAATATTTCAAATGTTAACCAGCTAATTTTCCATTTAAGCATGAAATGCCATCTTTATTGTATGAATATTAGGAATAATGGAAAACTATGAGCTCTGTTTACTCTCCTCCATTAAACATAAAGACACTCAAATCTAAAACTAAAGCCAATCTAAATTATTTTGTCTGAAAATGTCATTTGTTATAATTTCAAATGTTATTTGAAGATAGCAGCACTACTGAGTTACACCATTGTGCCATTTACTCCTACTAATATGAAAACTTCGGTAAAACAAAGTTAAGTCTCTGATCTTCGTACTTCTCTACGCAGTTCCAAAAAGCCTTAAAGCAACACAGAATTCAGGTGTGCTCTGCCTTACTTTCCTGCATCCCAGGGAGTTCTCCCAGTTGTCACTGAAACAGTTCTTACTCTCCTGGTTTCTATGATAACTCTCAATTAAACTTACGTAGTACCCACAGGAGTTCTCCCTAACCCGAGGCATAAATTATGCATAGGGACAGACCCATTAGGCAAGGCCCATCAGCAAGTCACCTGGACACAGGGAGACAGTCACCTCTCTGACTGAATTTTGGTATAAAGAGATAAATTGGTGGGATGAAATGTACTTAATCATTTCTATAAACATTTCTGCTTTTCATTTGGCTGCTGTAAAGAATACTTTACTGGCATTTTATCTTAGCGAGGTTTGATGGAGATTTCAAGGGTAAATGGCTAACCAGCAGTTCCTTTTTCAAGGTGGTGTAAAATTAAAAGTACTGAGGGGCTTGTGGAACATGCTGATCCCTAGATCATCTTCCAGAGTGTCCACAGAGGAGCATGCCCCAGACAAACAGTACCGGCCGACTTGAAAGCTTTTATTCCACTAGGTTTGGCAGAGAAAGAAAAACTCTTCCAGTGGCTGGGAATAACCAAGAGTTGTCATGTAGTGGGAACCTTGCTTCCAGGTTCCTCAGGGAGCTTGTAATACCATCATACTTGCCTAATCCTCCACTCAAGAGGGTCAAAGGATCCTTTCCTTGCAAGTTCACAAATATAATCCATAACGATCTTGGCCAGACTAAGACCTCAATTACAGTGGACACACTTTTTTCTTTTTAAACCAGACACTGATTATATTAAATTTACCTAAGTTGTAGTGCCTGCTCCACACAAAACTGTTTGCCAACCTGGGACAAGATTCCAAGTGAGCGTTACCTTGAGATTTAACTCTCCTTGTTATAAACTTCTGCAATATAGCCAAACAAGTTTTGCCCCAGCTGTCATTTTCATACACAAAGACAATAGACATTTTTTTCTGAGCTTATAGCTGTTGTTGCATAATCAGATTAAATTTAGGGATAATTTCATATTAAGAACCAACAGCAGAAAGAGCTAAGTTTCAAGAGATCAGAATTACATTTCCTGCTAGTATCCCACATGATTAAAAAGAGCCATTAGACATTCAATATGAAATCTGCCCCAATGCAGTTACATTCATAGGTAGCAGCACTATGGAAAATTTGAAATTTGCTGTGCTGCCTGGTGCCATTAAAGCCAAAAAAAAAAGCATTCAAATAACTGAACTAGTGAAAGCATTAAAAAGTATACCCTTGACTGTCACTAGTATCATCTGGTCAGCACCAACATTCTTCCAAGAAAGCATATATGATTTTAAAATTGTAACAGTTTCAGTGGCAAACAGGATCCCCTCCTTACCCCTGAGGCATCTGACAGGAGCAGCACATATAAAAGGCTTGAATGACAGCACTCAGCCTGTTTGCTGTCATGGAGATAACATCCTGGCAATCAGCACAAGCTTCCTGCTTCCCGGCAACATCGTATGCTTTCAACTCGCCAGTGTCAGTGGATAGCTCTTTTCTGCCCTCGGGTCCTGCAGCGGCAAAGGAAGGCGTAGGAGTAGCATCCTGGTGATCTGGTCCTTTTTGCTTCAATAAAATAGAAGTAATGTTGGCAGAGTCCCTTTTGTTTTTCATCAGCTCTGTGGCTATAAGAACGAGCCATTCATCTAGAGAATGCCAGAGCAGTTCCAGCGGCTGCAATAAACACATGCAAAAACAGACAAAAAAGGAACATGTTGACATTAGATAATATACATTAGATAATATTAATGATGCGATAATCCTCTTAAGGCAAATAAATATCATGCACATTTAAAAGCTTTAAATGATCTTTTAGAAGTCATGTTAGAGATAAGAGTCAAATACTCAAAAAATTCTGTACTTGTAGCCATAGAGCACAAAGAGAAAATTTCACATAGAAGAAAAACAATCAAGCAGCAGATGGAATAAAGATAAAATAATTTAGAAAGGGTGAAACACTGAACTATTTAACAGAGTTTGACCTCACGGTTGTTACACAGCACACTACTGCCTGACTGCTGCAGTCAAGCACAGAGACAGTAATACACACGTGGAGTTTCCAGAATAAGAACGTGTCAGTTCTTTTTTAAGGCCCTGGTCAATGAAGCTCCCTCTACCAGGTAGATGGAGCAAATCCCAGACAACACCACTGAGATTCAGACTCATGCACACCTCTAGTAAGATGTGCTTTATGCATAGCATGAGTTCATACTACCAAAATGAGCTGTATGAGATGTCTTAGAGTAAGGGTCACCAATACCTAGCTTAATGAAATATAAACCAGTATCAGTAGAATCACATATCAATTTTTAATGCTATAAAATTTTATTTTAACAAAGTCACTCTTTATTCACTACCACCTGCTTAAAACCAATATAGTTGAAACCTGGTACAATTCCATCATTACATATTTGGTGTAGGTGCAGGTCTACTACAGAGGAGAGAAAGGGCTGAGAGACCTGTGGCTTTCTCA
Source organism: Ciconia boyciana (assembly GCF_034638445.1). Taxonomy (NCBI): domain Eukaryota; kingdom Metazoa; phylum Chordata; class Aves; order Ciconiiformes; family Ciconiidae; genus Ciconia; species Ciconia boyciana. The sequence continues at coordinate 49,683,359 of NC_132936.1, forward strand.
AGAGCATTTCAAAAAAACATGAGGACTGACTGTGCTGTCCCTTCATGGTGTTTAAGGGGATGTTTCACAAGCATACAGACTAGTGAGCACAGGGATGTGTATCCTACAGGGAGGCAATTCTGACTCAAGTCTTCCATAGCATTCCAAAAGTAAGAGTGAACTTCTAAATGCACTCCTTTTTCCATATATTACTGTTGCATCGACACTTTTCACCAATTAAAGCATTCAAAGACTTAGTAGATACTGAAAATTATGTTCTTATCTTCTAAAGTTGCCTTTAAAGATTAAGAGCTATTCTGTACCACAGCACACCATACCAGAAGTTTACACTATCTGGAGCACTGTCAGTACACCTAATAGCGACACGCTCTCAATACACAATAAATTCTCATAAAAGCTGTGTATTAAACAATTCTGTTGAAACTTACCATTAAAAAATTTACCATTATGCTTCAATTTTTTCCCAATAAGAAGTTTGGGGAAAGCCAGCCTGATGTCTAAGACTGGTAGGCTTTGCTCAACATACTGTATGATACTCGCTTAATCCTTGTACTCCTAGTGACCACACATTTCTCTAGATGGTGATCTGAATACCTCCAGTGTAGGTATCATTTTCTACATAAATGTCGGCATACAGGTTCAAGTTAGCTTATTTCCAAGACCTACCTGGCAGACCTTCACCACAAAGCACAATGTAGAAAAGCTTTCTAACGGAAAATAGGATTCATTGAATATATGGAAGGATTAAAATGCACCTGTGTTCTTAACACGTAACTCACAAGAAACTAGGTAGTTATTTACTAGAATAGTAAAATGTAGTTTTCTTCTCCCAAACTTTTCAATGCTTAGCTTGCTAGGCACCATTTTTCCACTGATATCTTGTGTTTTATCTTTTATTTCCCACACACTTAGCATGCCTTTCAGAACTCTTGCAACTGATTTGTTTTTCCAAAGCTAGTTTTTCAGATTCTGATCGCAAACTCATTCAAAAGTGTAGTCAAGCATAGCGACTTCAACATTTCACTTTCTTTTTTTCTAATCTAACTTCAGGATGTAAAGCACTCCTCTAAATATTGCCCACCACCTCCATATCCATGTCAGCATTTTATGTTAGCATCCACGAGCCGACCTTTTCAAGCATAATATGGACATATTAAATCAAACCATTAGCAACAACTTTTCGAAACTACAAATCAGCACTCTTCAGTTAATTCTTACCACGAACCGCATATTAAACACAAACCTCCACTCAACCTTCAGTTTTCATATCTCATATTTCAGAAAAGTTTTTTTGGAATTATACATCTGAGTGTGATCAAGTACCAAGCTTTTACAGCTACACACCTCATCTCTCAAATGCAAGGATTTAGCTATGCAACGCCTTCCTCTCTATCCATCTAGAAAGCAAGACACTAGAAATCAAACCCATATCCAAACTTCAACATTGGAGCAAAATCTTTTTCCAGGTGACAAATAGCTAGTCTTTTAAGACACAGGGAGCAGGAGATCACTAATCCATGAAGTGACTGTGTCACAGCAGGGAAGTCAATTCAATTCTAGGAAAGAATAGTATCTGAAATGAGGGAAAGTGTTACAGGCTTCCCAATCTTGTTCAACTAGATAGGGAGATTTTGCAGCAAGTTTCCCTAATATGTGATCATACTGAACAGCAATTGGAAGAGCGATGCATGAAAAAGTAATGAATGTAAACCTGGTCAAAATTACTATTCATAAAGTTTCTCACTGGTAAGATCTCATTTGAGTTAGCAGTAGCTTGTTTCAAGATTGGGTGTTGAAATTAAATGACTATTTTGTTTCTTGCAAGATCAGTACAAGAGTGTGTCTTAATTAGCTAGTGTTCCCACTTTAAAACATTTGGATAGGCCTGAATTGACCAGGCCTACAATGAATTACAAACAGGGAACTTCAGTAAAGCAAAGATGGCCCTGTGATTTTCTTGTCCTTGTGAAGCAGTAACATTCCTCAATAGCATCAGATCAAGATATACTCACATTTTCAATCCCTTCCAAGCTAGATTACAGTGACAACTCTTCAAAATATGTTCCATCAGTATACTAATACAGAAAACCTTAACACAGCATTAAGAAAAAAGTCAGAAGAAAGTTTTTCTTCATTTCTTATACTAGACAAAATATGGTTTTCCACCAGCTTTTTAAAAGGAGTTATGAAGTACATCTTTAAAGGTCATCAGGTACAGATCTATTTGGACCTAACAGGAGTGTGTTCAGAAGGAAAGGAAACAATCTCTTATACCATGCAATAAGGCCCAATAATGTTCCTCTGCATATCCCACAAGCATACCACAAGACAGAACTCCTGCCACTGCTACCCTCAGTCCTTCCCAGATAAAAGTTTCTAGGTCCATTCTCGGAAGAAGACAGTATTGAACAACAGATTAGCTTCCTATATAGTAAAGAAAGACAATATCTACAGGTCTTCACTCGCTCAAATAAACGGCATTCAGAGAAGTGGGTGGTGACCTGTATCACTTCCTTGTGCTCTGGGAAGTACTCAAGACCTTACGGGATATGAACCAGCAGTGAGAGAGACTTGGTTTTCCCCATAAAACCCGTATCAAAATTCAAATTATCTACAGCATTTATCCCCACAACTGAATTTTAAGATCGGCAGCAAACTCCGGTTTAAAGCTACTTTCCTCTAGAATTTTCAATATGGATCTCAAATTTAAAATCTTTAAGTTCCATGTTGACTTTTTTTAATACAGATTTAACTCCCGTTTTGGAGCAGCAACCTCTGTGGTTTCCTTAATAGTCTGTACTAAACAGTTACACTGCCTATATTCAAGAAAACTCAGATAAAACAAAAACCAGAAAAGGAGTTCTTTGTCACTAACATGCAAGTCTCACATGCAAGTACTGGTACCAATGAAGACATACAACTGCCAGGTCTTCAAGTAGCCTCCGTACCATTGCAATAATCTAGAGATATAGTGGGCTTTTTCCCTTCTCCCAAAAGGCAAAAGGGATCATCACAACCACATTTTCAAGGAAAGGACAAAAGTTAAAAAGGAAAGGGAAGGTAGGAATAAGAGAGAACACGAAGACACCCAATTGACTCAGCACTATGTCTAATCTCCCATTACCCAGCTACTGTCAATTCAGGGAAGAACAGGCTAATCTAACCACAACTGAAGATTAATTTAGCATTGCCAGACCTGTGTGCCCTATTCCCAATTGAGAATAAGTTCTCATCAGCAGTTCTGTATTTTTGAGTTTGAAATTTAAATCAACCTTAAAAATACCACAGAGACAAGAGCAGCCCTAATGAAGGGCTGCCTCAGTTTTAACACTTCTAAAATAAGTAATTTAAAACATTAACAAAATAAAAATTTCAGGATTATTTTAAAATTATTATTGTTAGCTAATGCAACAGTAGTATATATTTTGCTCATTTATTTAAAAACGTAAATGTTGTTTTTACACAATTAAGAATTACTGATATTTTCTGTGACAACTGTGCCAGTTGTGTAATGTAAGTCTACTGCACAAGACTTAATTCCATACTAAATTGAGAAACAATTCTTTCAGCATACAAAGTAGATTGGGAACACAGATAAGTGATTCTGCTGAAATACAATTTCCATTGCAAATTGCAATTGAATGTTTTTGTTTGTCTTATAGCAAGTTCTGAAATGATCCAGAGTTGAAAACCATGAAACCTTTATTGTTTTTCCTTTTTCAGCTATGAATAAACACAAAAGGCAAGGAAATGAGGTCAGCTACTCTTAAAATCTTGAAGAAAAAAAGGTAGCAGAACATCTACACAGAAAGGTAACAGAATATCTCACTGCAGATAGTTCCTCTATTAAGTGCATTTAACATCTGCTTGTTATTTAATCTGTTCTATTTAAACCAATTTTCATTAAAAGTGCTAGAAAATGCTGTCTTCAATAAAATTATTCTTGTATTTGGGTAGGGTTTTGGTTTTTGAAAATGGAAATCTGGTTAAACTCACAACATGCCAATCTAGCGCAATATATTTTAGTGAGCAACTAACTCTAAAGGACAATTATTACATTGCATACTGTACAATGCATTACATTTTGCACACAGTATTTTTCATACTCAAGAACTAGGTTTATGTTCATTATATAAATCAATTTGTTATTAAAACTATTTTGCTATCAGAAAAAAACATTTGTGCTTGTTTTTTAAACAGTCTAATGCTTTCCTTCTTTCCAAGAGAAGAAATTTAAACAAAAACTGAGCTACTTAACTAAATATAGTTGGAATTAAGACTATCATCTTTCATGACCTTCTCAATATAGCTCTGTCTTAAAAGTCATTAGAAGTAACCTGATGAACACATACCAGCAAATAAATACAGTTATTTCAAAATATCGTTTTCACAACACTCTGGAAGAAATGCAAAGGTTGAGGAAAATTCTCATGTAATCATTGGCATCTAAATTTGCTGATATGAACTGTGCCATGTAAGAGTATGGAGGAAGATGGGGGGGAAAAAAAGAGACTACCCTTCAGTTCTTAAAATTTAGGTGCTCTGAATAGTATGTCAGTTATATACCCAACGCAGATTGAGTGGCATGCAGGAAACTGGGACTGCTTTACAAAAAGGCAAGCTATGATTTTCTACAGAGGGATTCCTCAACCAACACATATTAAAAAAACCCTTCAGAAATTGAACATCTAAATGGCAAGCACCTAAAGCAAGTGTTTGAAAACAGTTATAAATCAATAACCTTGCAAGTGTAGTAGTAAGCTGGTATGTTTCAAAGCATGTAATAATAAAATTCAAGAACAACTTGGGAAAAAACTTCATGGTCACAGTGAAAACAATGAACAGATTAAGAATTCAATTATTTCCATTTATCTTGTGAAGCTGGATAAAACTGAATTATCAGAACTCACAATGAATCTCCAAATATCATTTTGAAATTACATTAATACAATCTATTATATTCATATTACCACATTTTGAGATTACTACACTCTTAAATAACATAATAGAAATAAAAACAAAGTTTACCAGAATCAGCTGGGTAACTAAACCTTCAACATCTAATAAACAATATATTAAATAAGAAATAAACAGAAATCATAAGATGAGATGTGCATCAGTGGTTAAATGAATCCAGTGGAAAAAAAAATAATTAAGGAGAAGGAAAGAGGTAGGCTTAACTTAAGAAGGGATAGGGACATCAACCAAACTTACTTCCTGTTCATGAGATGTCTGATTAATGAATGCATGCTTTGTGAAATTCATCTCTTTAACGTCTATCTTCCTAACAACATCATATACTTTTCTGACCTTGAACACCTGACTTCTTGGAGTTTTATTTCCATTGTAGCCCATGTCATTTCCATTACTGGGAGAGGATGGGCCAATGCGAAAGACATGGCAAAATATCCTCACGATCCTTAAGAGACTCTTCATTTGAGCTTCATAATTACTTGACAAGCTGGGGGAAAAAATGGAATATTTAAGTTTCTTTTCCTAGATGAAACAATTTAGTATATTAAGGAGTAAGCAATCTAATGTAGGGTCTGACATACATGTTGAAAAAAACCCTAAGTTTTAAACCCTAGTGAATTTTATCTTTCATTTCCTGCACCAGCCCCAAAAGTCAAATATAAGCACTATAATTTTACTAACATGTACTCATAATTTTAACTAGAAGTTAAATAAGAACAGCAAATTCCAGATCTTGCAAAATACTTCATTTGTTTTTATGCACAGGTACACTTCTTATGAACCACTGGTAAGAAATTCAACCGCTTCTTACCACTGGTAAGAAATTCAAGAATCTCATACGTTGAGATCCTACTACAGTAAGGATCTCAACGTATGAAACAAATTGGGATATCCAGATGAAAATGTTTTTCAATCCAGAAAAGATAGCATCCAATGGTAAAAGCATGCTGACTAATGAGATATGCTGCCACAGCCCATCCTCACCTAGCTATTATCCTAAATGCCCCTTAACTACCTCAATCAGACAAGGGATCAGGATGGTAAAGATGCCACTATTTCTACTCAAGAGAAACGTCATCTAAAAGACACAAAAGCACCGCTATGTTATTTATGTATCTAATAAATATATTAAAAGTTTTATTTCTTAACTGAACTGGCCAACACTAAACTCTGTACCAATACAGTGTAGAATATGAGATATTCATGAGTTCATGCACAAGCAGAATATTCTCCACCAAATTCAACTTGGTTTTCTTTCCTTAAACCCAAAGTAGTAAGAATTATTCTGTCTTGAACACATAACAAAAACTGCAAGAAATTAAAATTTTTTCTACTGAACTCTACTCACTTATTATTTATAAGTGAGCACATATTCAATTCTGTCCTTAAAGTACTTGTAGTTTAAAAGCATGCTTTCTAACTATAAGATCAGTATACACCAGAAAACTGACATCTTAGAGGATGCTGTAAACCTCTGATGCAATTAATAATCTGTTAATTCACAAATCTGCAACATAGCTAGTTGTAACTTCAAAGTACCTTTATCATGACCTTGCTCTCCCTATGGCATGGGTAAAAGCAGAAAACCTTATTTTTTTCAGCACTACATTTTAATGACTGCCAGTGAGGTGTTAGTTTTAAAAAAACACATACTAAGAATTCTACCGAACTGATATACAAAGGATTACTTTCTTGTCACAATCTAGACTTTCACCAGAGAATCTTTCAGTAAATCGAGATAAGAAAGGAACACAAAGAGTAAACAGCGCAACAGTAGGAATGTTAAGTTTTTAACAAGGTGAAGAAAATCCCCTGACTAGCAGGCTGTAATTATATTACCAGAAGCTCTGGTCACCGCCACAAATTAGCCTTTGTAAAATCTCTGCTTATATATACCAACAGAATCTATGAATACAAGAAGCTAACTCAAGAAGCTAACTTAAGTATTGGAAAAAAAAAAACCAAAAACACATTTTGACTGAGGTTTATTATCCCTCAGCAGCAGTGTTTTCCTGGTGAAATTTCAGTTCAAATCTCCTGGTATCCAGGAAGAGGATCCACATATATAAGAAAACAAAGTGGTTTTGATAGTTTACTGAAGCTTTTACCAGCATGTTTGTAAACACTCAGCTAGGCCCAACCTGCACCAGCAAGACCAAATCATGTCACATGACAATGACTTCTTGGAAAGAGGAAATACGCAATGGAGGTAACGCTAACTGAACAGGCTCCTTGCTGGTATTCAAGGCAGAAGTCCCCAGGCAGAAGCTTGGTGGCACTCCTGGCTACCTGCTAGAAGCATTACAAAAAACAACTTTATAACTAAACAACAAACAAACCCAACAGCAGTGGGCTGCAGGTTAGGACCCAGTAAACTAACAGTGATGATACTAGCTCAGCCATGCAGGAGTATCATTATTGGAGGTTTCCACGTACAGAGTGCATTTTACATACTATTTGTTGGAAGGAGAGAGAGAGGAAAGAGGCCCAAGCTCAGAGGGTCTATTTTCACCAAGTACTACCTTCATCCTTGCTATGTTAATAATAAAGCAACTGAGAAAACTAAGTTGAAGCAGAGATTGAAGCCTCTGACAGTGAACAGAATTGGAGAGAACAGAAACACAGTTTTTGTGAAACTATCTTGTAATAGAAAAAGAAAATAATTCCATTTTCCTTGTGACATATTACAAAGTACCAAAGAGAAGTGGGCCAGTAAGAGTCCACAGGACAACCTAAGTACAGGCATTTCTGGAAAAGCCTGCTCATCCAACGCAATGCAAAGCTTGCAACTTGTCTTCAGCCTTCGCTAGTCAACCCACATGCAGCAGTACAGGAGTACATACTGGCTCAAATTCAGAGACAGTACAAGCACATAGATACTGTTTCTACACTCATGCTGAGGGAGCATTGCTCAATACAGAGGAGCAATAACAGTAAGAAATCAAATCTAAACACAGTCAGTTTAATTTACCTCTGAAGATACTGAAATAAACAAATACTGCCTCATATGATCTAATCCAGCTACCACGACTTCTGATAATGTCCCCATACAAAGCAAGTTTGAAACCCTTTCCTGCAGAATAATTTTACACTTTATTACAGTTTATTTGTGGGAGATCTATTGGCTCTAAAGAAGTCTGGACACAAGAGGAACGTGTTACAAGTTAAGCTGATTACACACTGAAGCCCAACAACAGCTAAAGTTCTTCAAAAAGTTATCTTTGCAGCAACAAAGTGTCATTAATATGTCTACGCACTTTAGCCCCAAACATTTGAGGGATTTAAGTCCTTCATGCTCATTCATCAAGGCAAACACCCATCAGAACAAGACTGTGATTAATGGTGTCATGAATTTCCTAGCATTGTCTAGGAGTTCTACCTGCTATCCACAAGCTCCATCCAAATTTAACATGATTGATGGGGAAGAAAATAAAAAAGCACCTAGAAATAAGAATATATTATTTAGTCTCCACTAACTGATGGGCTCCTCGTGCCCTGGCCCCAGTTGAAGAGAAGCATTCAAAGTCTTATTCCTGTACAACCTATGCTGACAGGCCTCTCCGGTTACAGAACACTCTTAAACCTCTTGTTTCCAAAAAGCCATCCAGAACATGTTAGTAAGGAACTTCCACTCATGCTTTCAGGTTCTTGACCTCTTTCAGTAAAGATTTTCTTAGCTTCTAGTAAAGCATAAAGGTTAAAGCAAATTCAGCTAGCTTTTGAAAACAGTAAAATGTTACTGGTGTTCCAACAGATTACAGATAAGGCATGTTGCACAAACTCCCTCCAACAGATACCACAAAAACTAGGAAAGCATACGAGGAAAATATGCTTGCCTATTTTATGTGTTTCCCCAAGTAACCACTTCTTGCACTGCTGAGACAACACACTGGTAGATGAAATTTTTGGTCTCATATTCGTAGCCATGGAAGGCAATCAGAGCCAGCAAACATGAGACAAGTGTCTGAAGTAACAAAACTCTCCTCGAACATACTAAGAAAGCATGCAAAAAAGTAAAGATGTGGAAGAGAAGAAAAAAGGAGAGGCAAATAAAAAGGAATGATTGATAGTTGGCTAAAAAGCTTCCCTTCCTAGAGCTGACATAGCCAAACTAACCAAACAAAAAATACACTTCTCTGCAACTCCAGCTTCTAGGCACCAGCAGCTATACAAGGACACCAACTTTCTCTCCTGAAGTCCTCGTGAAGACAGTGATCTGAACAGGCACTGTTGTACAGAATCAGATTTGAGATCCATCTACTCCAGCATGTGCCCAGCATCAGATAGTTTAGATTATTAAAACTACTAAGTGGCACCAACTACCAGGTAGCTTATCAACCTACTTAGGATCGTCTCACACTTACCTAAGCAGTTTGTGACCATTTGTTGTAGCAACTTCAGCAAGACTTGTTAGGATTTTAAGATACTGGCTTTCGCTCTGCTGAGACAAGTGTTCCAGAACTTGCCGCAACTGATACATTAAAACAAAAGAAATTTCATAGTGTCATGAAGCATGATCAACATTTAATTTAGAACATTATCACCCAAGTGTTAATATCTAGCAATATTAATGCACGCCTATATTGTCCAACATCTAATCTAACCTCCGTTAACATTTCATTATAATTTACAAAGATTACTGAAAAGGTATAGATTCTACTGTGAATGTATGTACTACAGGATATATAATATTATAGAATGCTATGAACGCTGAATGCTTAAGCATGTACTATTAAATTTATTTTCATCTGAAAAATTAGTGGGATACACTTTCAACTTCTGAAAGCTAAGAGCATATTTTGAGTTTCATAATTCATAATTTACCTGTCTCCCCAGTTCACTCGGTTAGCTTATGACATAGTGTAAATGAACCTTGGATCCTAGAGTTTGCTCTCACTACCTTCATTTTTGCTCAAGATACTGAATGTCCTTCCTTGGATAAGAAGCCATACTCTGCTAAACAATAATTGTTATGATCACCCTCTTCTCAAAATTGTCCTTCTCCTTGCTAATACCATCACTTGGCTCACAAAGACTAGATACTGCTAATGCCCAGACACTGCCCTGTCTTCAACTCCTTTGTTCTACACTTTTCTCTAGCCTACACATTTTTTTGCAGATAAACTAACTCTTCAGTGGCACTGCTCTTCATGAATTCCTATTCTATCCTCATTTACTCCCTTCTCTCTCACCTTCAGAAAGTTCAGTAATCCTTCTCATCTCCTGTAGAAGGGTGGAATGAAATAGAATCTCATAAAGGTCATCTAGTCCAACACTCTGCCCCAAGGCAGGAGCACTTGTATCTGTAATCCAAACTGGCTTGCCCAATTTGCCTGCCTGGTTTTCAGGTGTCTTCTACTCTGGAAGCTCTGCAGCTTCACTAACTGATCTCTTCTAATACTTCACTGTCCTTGACCAAGTTTTTCTCAAGGTTCAGTTGAATCTCTAACTACAAATGGCTAAGGCAATTACCTTTCTCTCCGCAGTCTGACGATAATTTTTCCAGTTTGTCAAGAACATTTAAAATGCGAGTCCTGACTTCTAACATACATCCAGTCTCTTCAGGTCATCACTTTCAGATAATATGAACTGGCCATTATCCAACACTTTGGGCAGAACAGCTCAGACTTGGCCACAGAAAACCACACTTAAAATATGCTTCCATTTTGGCAATGAAGCATAACTACACCATATATTATCTAATATATTTCACATACCCTCTCATTCAGATCTTGGTTTTGCACACACCTCCACCATTACTCAGACGAAACATTCATTTTTCTTGCTTACTGTCTTCACTTCTACAATATACAGTAATCTGCTTTGCCATTTACCTTTCTGTAGAAAGTATTTTTTGTTCCATGGTTTCAGTTCTTTAACTTTAATTTGAAATCATCTACAACATCTCCCCGTGTTTCTAACATACACTTTGAGAATTCTCACCTCTCTGTCATTTTACTTTGTAAAACTCAACCCTGTCTCAGAAATTAAACACTGTTTCTATATAGACTTATAAATCCTCAGTTTTGTAGTGGAACTAATGGGATATCAGAGAACAATAAAAACTTCAAAAATCTAGCAAACCAAGTTCAGTGAAGTGGCAGCCAATACCTTACTAAATCTATTCTTTCTCTTTTTTTTTTTTTTTTAAATTTACAGTCTGTAAAATTGTTTGCAGTTATTTTCAAGCAAACAATATATTAAAAACCCACAGCTAGCTAGATTTGGAAGGGGAAAAGAGCACCCCATGATTCATTTCCCCCTACACAATCAAGAAATAAAAATTCCTTTCCTTGCTTTTTCTTTGCTTTAGATTGCACTACTCCACAATAATAAAAGAAACAAGGTATAGAAGAACCACTGAAAAAGGAAAAGAATAGTTTCATCTACAGCAATAATAACCAAATGAAACTGCGGCTGCAATCTTTTACACTCTAATTGTACAAGGCAACTTCATACAGATGAGTTCTCATACTCCGAATGTTCAAATTCATTGTAGATGATTCAAGCCTTGAGACACATCCTAGAATGGATATCTGCAGATAAGCACTAAATGAAGGAAAATAGGCCCCATTACACAAAGTAATTGTATATATAGAATGCTCTACCGGAACCTTTGTATTGAATCTTGCAATGAGTCTGCTCTTTCAATTCTTACACTGTCTAGATCACTTTGCCAAATATGCAAAATTAGAACACTAAATGAAAATAGATCCTACATTAAATCCCAAATTCTTGTGTTTAAAACTATGTGAAGGCTGTACATTTTCCATGGGGGAAAGAAAAGTACATAGTGGTCAACTACTGCAGCACTGACAGTCAACTGCTGGTAGCGTCTTGTAATCAGGACACTCATATCAAGCAATCGGATCTCCACAACACAGACAGATCGGTAACTATAAAACACATAATACTGTATTACCATGTTTTCCCGTAGATCTTCATTCTGCGTCATTTGAATTATTGTCTGGAAAAGTCGAGGATGGTATTGTATTAAGACTTCACAAGTCTCTCCATAACCACCCTAAAAAGCAATAGTTCAAAAACCACTTTAATTAAAAGAAACATTACAATCGGGGTTTATACTATTACAAGCATTAAAACCTACTGAGGATTACAATTTATTTTTTTTAAATGCTGAATGGAGAAATCCAATCCTAAAATAAACTGAAATTCAATAATGTATCAAAGTTAGATATCACAAAACATTCGGAAGAAGATGGAATCAGATTCTTTCAGTATATTGGCTCACATATATCCGCTCCCTTTCTTCTGTTTTTTGAAAGACTTTCTTACTTAGAAAGCCAAAGTTACATTTGAACAACACTTGACCTAACAATTTACCAGAGATTAAAAACAGTGCAATATTTAGCTTCTCTTCCCATTGCTGATGGATGACACGTCTGCCTAATCACACCCAGAATCTAATCCTTCAAAACAACTATTTTCCTAAAGGTTTTTAAGGCACAAATCTGCCTTGTTAAAGGAAGAAATAGGAAAAACCCATGAAAGGGTTATTTAACTTTAAAATCAATACACAAGTATGATCCACTTGATCAACAGCTCAGACTAACTTCACAGCCTTTTGAGAAAAATGTTTTTTGGAAAGAACAGAACTTGAATTTGCGGTTTATTTGTATCAACTCTTATTTAACACAGTTGCATTTTTAAGCAGGCACCTAACACCTGAATACACATCAAATTCTACACTGGAAAGATGACCACGTAATGTATTAAATGCTGCAACTCCAGAGGCTCCTTCTCTTTGCATGACAGTTTATAACTCGCTTCAGTGATAACAGATTCATTTAATTGTTGCTGGTGCCAAGAAATTAAGTATTAAAATTAAAACCACCCAGAATCCGCAAGAATTAAATAAAGTCAGCTCTTCAAAATCAAGGTAATACCATGTCAGCAAGAAGTATATGAATCTATAATTTCAGTCTTATAAAAACGTGTACCTACTCTGAAAAGCAAACCTGTAAGCAAAGAATAAAGCCCTTGATGTAAAAGAAAATAAAAGATTTTGGTTTATCCTTTTTTACTTAGTATCATGAACTTGTAAACTAGATGATCTTGAACGCAGTAAGATCTTCACTACAAAACAGCAAACACTAGGTGTCACTACTCACACCTAAAAAAAGTTGTCAGAATTTTATGTATAAAGTGGTGCCCTAGGGATTGTAAAACTGGAGACTGAAGCAGACATTTGAAACACTAATCATAAAAACTAAGAATAGTACCATTAAGTACACACTGGTATACTGTCTTACAGGTCTGTGGCTGCAGAAATCCTCAAAATTGACTAGACTTCATGTGGTTTTATGGTAATGGTAAGTAATTTTGCCATAATAAAGAGAAAAATAAAAAATCTAACTCTGAGCTTCACAGTTGAGCCAGTAGCAAGACAGTATAGTGATCTGGCACTTCTGAGTGACCGGAGCTGAGAACTTATTAGGATTTCTTATATGCAAAAAGAAATGCTGTAAGTAACCTAACTTGATCAAGACCTTCCACAGATAGTCTATGAAATAAATCTTTTGTGGTTAAACATTCCAAAAATATCACACAGGTACTGGAGACAGCAGTCTCTACCACATACACACAGCTACTTCAACTGCAGGTCTTAGGCACATGAGGAATCCTCAGAAATTAAATAACTTGAGATTAAAATAAGCTGCTAGTACAGCAAAAGATTTGAACATTTCAACTTTATCCTGCCAAACTAATGACATGCACCAAGGTAATGTGACGTCTGCTAAGTGCAGTGATTTTTTTTTTTAGCCTCCAGTTCAGTTTTCTAGTCTGATGATTACTAGCAAAGATTCAAAAGCTTCCATTCATTCATGTTATTTACAGACTGACCTTAAATTGATCCTACAGAAAAATGTGTATGTGTTCACAAATCAAGAAAAGACACCCTAGCAAGCAGTACAAACAATATTTGGTATCAAACAAGAAAGACTGCATTTTGCACAGTAGTTGAAAATGCTTAAGACTTTTGTTCCTCATCCAGATATAGTATTTGGAATACCTTTGAAAAGTAACAGAGTTAGCACCATGTCAGTTTTGTTTGTTTTTATTAGTAATATCTCTTCAAGAGAAAAGAAATTCTATTAGTTGAGATTAAAAAAAAAAAAAAAATCACTCCTTTCTGCATGCCTTTACCTCTCGTTAACAGTTAAGCACCTAAACAGTCTGTTACCATTATACCAAGGTTTCCCAAACTTTCTAGTCAAATGGAGCTCTGCAAACTCTTTGTTTCTCATGAGCACCAGTCCTGCAAAGTCTTTAAAGATGTTAAAGACTTTTGCAAAGGGTACAAATCGGGAACCTGCTTGTAGGATCAATTTAATTGCAAAAAAATTATTTTTGCACTTCTGTTTTGCCAAAGGACTACCATCTTTCATAGGCCTTAAAAATAAAAAAGATAACATTGATCAGGTAACACCATAGTAAGTGATAGAATTTCACAGAAAAAGAGTGCTGCTAACTCAATACCTGTACACAGAGATCCAGTGGAGTAATACCATTTTTGTCTGGTAAATATTTGGCTCCTCTCATCAAAAGAATTTGTGCAGTGTCTCTCTGACCATGACTATTCAAAAGAAGAGAAGAAAGAGAGTTAATACAGCACTTATGCTCTACTACGAGTGATAAATCTGACTTTACTGAATCTAATAAACAAAAGCAACATAAGCTAGGAGAAAACAAATAATTATGGTATGAAACTAAGTAGAAACACAGGATGGAAGATAATGCCACTTATATTCTTCTACTACCTTTCAAGGCCACTACAGAAGCACAGCGCAAAATTAGGTATGGCCCATTTATCAAGCCAGAGTCACTCTCATCATTCAGAAATGATTCATCCTAGCCTAGCCTCATAAATATGTATGAGCTGCATTTCCTGCGAAAAAAGAGCTCTTTCTCAGTTCACACCCTAATTTACTTCACAGAGAAAGTTTTTTTTCACTGGGTTCTTTGCTCACTCCTACCAGATTTGGGGAAAAAAATAATCTAATTGTGCTTTAACCATCAGTAAAACATTAGTAAGATTTTTTTTATTGATAAAACATCTTTTTTTAAACAAGAGTTCAATACATCACTCTTGGCTCTAATTTCTTTTAACCAATACATGTGAATGTTTTGCCTAGCCTTTACATGTGAAGAGTGATGAGTTTTACTTTTCCATTCAGAGTCTATTTCACAGGCTCACTGATCTATTTACGGGTTGTACAGGACACTTGTTTCCTTGAGTCAAGAATTTCACAAACAACTATTCCAACAGGACATCATTTTCTAGAAAAACATAAGACCAATCATTATTTCTATCCGTCAACACCTAGAGCATATACTTTCCAAAACCCTTTCTTCTGAAGAAAGTGAGAAATTGGGTACCAGCAATTAGATGTTGACTTCATTAAAACCACACTGAAAGACTAGTTGACTATTGCTTTCACTGATATTTAGTGCATATACTGACAAATGTAATACAGAAGTATCTAAAGGGTGAAATGAAAGATTGATACAAAAGACACAGTAATTAAGGTTACAGATACAAGTTTTTCAATGAAGTTTTAGATCGCAAGCTAGTTTGCAGTGCGCCCTTTACACAAAGGTATATGAGTATTTGCTGTCCTGGAACACATCAAGGCTGCCTGCACTAACAGTTCAGGAGGGGCACAGGAAAAGTGACAATTAACAGCTGAGAGGCAAGAGGTAGCTTCACTGGTCTCTCAATAGTTCCCAGCTGAGTACTCCTCATTCATGTCCTTCCAGCCCAGGAAACCAACAGGTTCATCTAATATACTGGACTTTGTCCAATGCAAACAGTCAGCTACCAGATCTCAGAAAGGAGCTAAGACTAATGGCCTCCTTGAAGCACCTCTTCATTGTGATTCTCTAGACTAAGTGCACAATGTAACACCTTGAAAAAACAAGGGTTTCAGGGTCAGACTTTGAGCACCAATACCCTTTCTCCAGCCATCACCAGCCACTGCTACCACATCCTGCTCTCCCTGTCATCAGGGACCTATAACCTTTCCTCCCGGGTGGCAGCACCACCAACTGGAACTTCTGACAAGATGCTGATTTCCGCTATGCACCCTGTTCATTCTAGCCTGCCAGCTGCTCCAGTTGTTAATTTCTAAAGGAAGATCACCGCCGTACTTGCAACACATTCCCTTCTCATGGAAAACCTCCAAGCCGAGGCAAGTTGCTTACTTCTTTTAAAGTGGATGCCAATACCAGTCCCTAAATCAAGCACCAAGGCAGTCAACTAGCTAGCAGCTATTTATTCTCCATTTCCTTCCTTCTCAACTGCCAAGAAGTCAGCATACACTAGCTCCAGAGCTCCAGAGACCCGGGCTCCCACAACATAACTCTTGGCAGGCCACCAGGTCAGTCCATTTCTCCCTTTGTTTATATTAACATTTAATCATAGGTGAACTATTTAACCTGTAACCAAAACATAGGGATTATAAAATTGTAAATGTTCTACCAAATAGCAGAAATGCTCCAACTAAAACAAGAGGTCATTTATCATATGTGATTAGTTTTGAAATAAAACTAAACTGTGAAAAAAACAGCATTAATCAAAGCAACAACATAATTTCAATTCAGCATTGTAACTTTAAGGCATATGTGCACATTTCATGTACACTGTAATACCATAATGTACATTAAAGAATAGTCAAACTTGCCTTATAAAAGGCTGAATTTTTAGTTTACTCAAAATAATCTAAGTTGGTAGATCTCATTTTTTCAGAAAAAAGTTCAGCATTCATTGATTTATGAGTCATGCTAGAACATGCACAGCTATGTGTTTAACATGTCTGTTAGAAAGAGGTATACAAGCCTGCAGTACTAACTGTTTAGATGAATCACTAAACTACATTCAAACATGAGGCAAGATTAAATACCAGTCAGCTTTTCTGTCTCCTAAATTTTGTGCTTTCTAATCATTGTTACTGCAGAAGGAAAAAAAAGAAAAAAATCAATTTCATTTTTAGCACAGTATTCAAAAGTATTCAAAAGTATTCAAAAGTTAAGAATATATACCTGCAAGCAAAATAGAGCGGAGTTGCCCCTGACACATTCGGCCTGTTTATATCTGCACCACTGTCTAGCAAACACTGCACAGTCTAGAACAGAAGAAAATACCAGCATTAGAAAAAGAGCAACAGAAAAGTCTATTGCCTTGCAAGTATTATTATTGTCATGCATGTCTAATTATACTGAAGGATTTAATTTTCAGTAATGAATCTCAAAACCAAAATTCCTAAACACTATATGGAAAATCATGGCTGTCAGAGCTCATAAAGGTTCCTTTGAACTTCCCATTTTAATAACAATGCCCTTTATTGAACTTCAGCTAATCCCAAAGACCCCTGGAACTACAAGCCATTTAAAAAGGAAAACAACACTTTTTAGAGAAGTAAACCTCAACTTAGTGACAGCCATAAACAGCCTTATCAGAAGGTGAAATTTTAAACACACACTACAATAGAAGAAATAAGTAAGCAAATTCTAAAATATGAAAACATTGAGCAGACTCTCAAACAACTTTTGCTATATTCCAGTCACATAAAGTAGATAAATCTATAGGTAACACTTTCTCAGAACTTGGTCTTCCCAAGTCGAGCTCTGACAATGACAACAGAAAGGATCTGGGTAGAAAGATAATTATTTTTGAACAGTAAATAGTCCTGGAGACAATCTGATTAATTCAAGATCACTACTCTACACGGTTGTAATGCAGTTCAAGTAAAGCATCCAGACCTGTACTCTGAGAGTAAATAGCCCTAATGCAAAGCCAGGTCTAAAAATTATTCACACGGATCAATAAAAGAAGAGTCTATGTGAATTTGTTTACTTCTAATGTTAAATATCTAACTGACCCAACTCTGTGTTCATTTTTTATTCACAGTAAATTAAGATCATTTCAGATTTCAAAAGCAGATAATGGATGGTAAAATTATGAATCAAACACAGCCTAAAAAGTAAGGAAGAACATTTTAAAATGTTTAACATTACATCAAAACCTGCAATCAACAAGGCAATAATAGTACTACAGAACAGCTGAATAGTATACAGTAAGTCACTTAAAATCCCATAAACACTGAGATCAATCATCTCCACAAGAATAAATTAGTTGTTCCCATGGAAGTCAATGCAGTCAATACTAAGACAAACAATAGAGATCTTCACACTTCTAACCATTATCACGTGCATGACTAGCCTGAAGTTTACAAAAAACACACACAACACCACTGAGGCTTTACCCAATTCTTCACAAACCCAGTGTGTTAATAAAATTTAGAAACTTACTGTCTTGTGTCCATTTTGACAAGCTACATGAAGGGCTGTCTGTCCCATTGCATCTTCAACATCTACATTACTGACATGCTGAACAAGATCATGAAGCAATTCTGTTCGTCCATTGACAGCCAACCAATGAATCTAAGTACAAAATGAGGATATATATGTTTCCTTTAGCAATAAGTATTTCATAAATATGATTTTTAAACCTGACTGTACTATTGTCAACATTTTCACAAAGAGAAGCTTTGAACAATACTACCATATGCTTAGGTACTTCGATCACATCTTTTGATTCTTAAGGGCACTGGACACACAGCAGTTTTGTCTATTTACATGTAAGACAGCAGATGCTTAAGAAATGAGAATCTTCAAATTCTTCCTTAATTTTAAGAGCACCATGAGAATAAATAGCACTTACTGCAGTCAAGCCTTCATTATTACAAATGTTGACATCTGCACTGTATTCCAGCAGCTTGCTCATACATTTCTTCTGGCTATAAAGAAAAGAATACATTAAAATGCAGCGAGGGAAAATAATTTACGAAGACCAAGTATCTTCTTAGAGCTCCACTCACTCTAATTCATCATTGTACAAACCATAGCAGGTAGTTTTACTTTATAAGGAGTATGGTATTGTGCATGTGAAAAAGAGAAGTGATCATCAGTAGCATCAGAGACTCACGCAGTGCAAGGGTAGCATATAACAGCACAGGGCTCAAAACATAGCTGTGTAGCTGAATGTTTTTGTGGAAAGTGTAGAAGTACTTCGTCACCACTCTAACAGCTTCAGCTCAGCATGAACTACACTCTCAAGACAAGAAGAGTTCAGCTAATGGAAATCCATAAAGTTCATCATAGTCTGCACACTTCAGTGAACACATTTACAGTACACCACTAAATCATTATTTAATGAGACACTCATTGTAACACTATGTAAATCTTTGGCGAGTACAATAACTGCCTTAATGAAAGTAGGGGTGTTTTTCCTACTTCATGTTTTGTTTGGTCTTTTAACACTGTCTAACGTTCTAAGTGCTTTACCCTTAAAAGTTTATTCTTACTTTTCCTTTTTATTTGGTACCTCTCACACCTTTCTCATGCCTCCTTTCCACATAACTGTCTCCTGTGTGTATGTCTGCATTTCACCATGTGCCACTTGGCTGCTTCTTTCTCCCTTCCCCTACAAATACTCCTCCCACATACCTAAAAGCCACTAAACACTCCCTCCTCATCATTTGAAGTACCAGCCGTGATACAATTCATTTACTGTTAACACATACATGCTCTAAAAAGAAAAAGATGTTACCATCACTAGCTGTGTGTTTCCACATACCACAATTCAAGAAATAAGATCTTAAAAGATCTTAAAAAGGTGCTTGCTCACTGTTTTGGTCCCCCCCCCGCCCCCTCCTAATATTGTGCAGGCAAACTTTGTATTCCTTTCCTTGTAGTAAAAACTTCCTTGGAGACACTATCTGAGAAAAATCTGAAACCTCTGAACCCTTCCAAACTCTCCAGTGTCCTCCCCAAAACCTTTTCTTATTTAGCTAACTGGAAGGTGAATGCATCCCTTGTTCGATCGCTGTTGTAAGAATCATTAAGCTCCAGCTTAACACTAAAATGACTGACACTGAAACTGGCACTTCAAACATAACTTCCTATTTACATAAAATTATTTTCTGAATATTCAAAGTATGGATTTTAACTTCCATGTTCCCTGTAAGTGTACCAACCCTATTTTCAAAAGTGAAAACCAAAGTATTTTGTTTGAACTATGCAAAAATATTACAGAACATGTCAGCTCAAGTATATTATGCACAAAACCATTTTAGAAGTTTTAAAAACTTTTTTCTTACCCATTCCTTGCTGCTAAATGGAGAGGTGTGCATCCTGAAATGTCCTGATAGTTTGGATTTGCCCCTTTTTTTAATAATAGAACAAGGCATTCAACTGATCCACAGCTAAGAACAAAACAAGGAAGGGAAAAACTGTAACAAGGATATTTACAAACCAAATCTATTTTGATGTAAAGACAACAGCAATACTATGTACAGATTACATTCAGTAGAAAATCTTAACACAAAACCATTTTTACACCCTCATAGTTCAAGTTACACAAAGCTAAAGGAAAGACACTTAAATGCAGTGAGAACTGACTGATCATAACTTGCACTAATAAATAGGTGCTAGCCTTCTATGTGATTTTAGTGACTTTAAAACCCAACAGTGAGTCTTGAAGACTGCGAATTGTTTAAAATGTAAACTGTTTGAAGTGTTTTGCTTACTATTTCCTCTCACCCCCTTCATCTTTAATCTATTCAGAGGACTGAATTTTCCATTAAATAACAATTCCAATATCATTTTTTTGGTACACTTCAGTGTCTGGAGGTTATGTTTAAAAGTTTAAATATCAGAAAAATTCTAAAACTCATACAAATTTTTGTATGAAACTGAAGACCCAAAGGGATGAAAACTGAAGACCAGCTGTACAATAAGTTGCAAAACAGCATCTCAATGACCTCTTAATGACACAACAACTAGCCAAGATAAAAGAGAATCCAGAAACTAACTGCAACACGATTTCTTGGCTTTTATGATCAACAAATACAGCTTTTCAAAGATACTTCTAAGATGTATGCTAAAAACTTGCTTGCATTTTTTTCTTTAAGTACTTTCTTAAGTAAATTTTATATAAGCAGCATGTAATTCTGAGATGGAATGTCTGGGAAACAGATATTTCTAAAACAGTCTGCTTCTACCTTTAGTGTGCCCAAATACCTGCTATTTATATAAAATACTACTAGTATTTCTTTTATTTTTACTTTTTTTTTTTAACAGTTTAAATGTAAGAACTTTCAAGATATTTAAAATGGGACCCAAATATAGAACATTCATTCATTAGTTTAAAGTTCAGTTTCCTGAAAGGCAATTTCAAAAACTGTCTGGTTCACT
The DNA here is from genome assembly GCF_034638445.1 of Ciconia boyciana. NCBI lineage: Eukaryota > Metazoa > Chordata > Aves > Ciconiiformes > Ciconiidae > Ciconia > Ciconia boyciana. The sequence continues at coordinate 49,704,611 of NC_132936.1, forward strand.
TCTATTAAGGTTATGTTAATCTGGCTGTTTCTTGGCAATATAGATTTATCCCCATTGAAGAGCTACATAAATAATAAATTATCTAGGTCACGGATTTGGAATTTGCACTTAAGTCCTTTATCCAGGACACAAAAATTTATTAGAAGCGAGCGGCCAAGTTATATCCCCTTCAATTATGGTCACATGAAGAACTTTGGAACAGCTGCTTCCCAATGAACATCCAAGTGCGTCCCACTGTTTTAGAATACTTCAAAAACAAGCAGCACCCGCAGACAATGTTTCTCTAAATCTACAAAGGCAAGAGTAACTGAGCCATACAGGATACACATAATGGCTATGTTTCTACACAGACTGAGATTTCACAGAAAGCAAAAAAAAGTATCCACCAAGACTTCCTTCACTAGAATTTGGAAAGCCATTTGATATCATGTGTAAAACCTGCCCTCTCAGTGAGGCAGGCACATTGCTAAAACAACAAACAAAATACAAAAAAGAAGTGTAAAAACAAAATGTTAACTGATACTACAGAGTTTTCCTGCTTACATTGGTGCCTTAGATTTGTGGTAATACTTTCATTGTTAACTTCTGGACTGGACTCAAGTAAGTCTTACTTTGCTGCAATATGAAGCAAACTTCTCTTCACACGTCCAAATGCATAATTCACATCAAATTTTGAATTTGACAGCAGCTCTGAGACAGACCTTCAAACAGAAATATAATTTTAATTAAAAATAGCTCACAATATCCAAGCAAAGTATATACTGTAACTTGTACACAAGTGCTCTGTTTCTTATTTGATCACTATTTCTTCTCCCTTCAACTAATTTCTGAACAAGAGATCCAACAGCTTCCAAGCATCTGCATATTAACAGTACTTTTACTCTTTCACTTCTTACTTGTACATAAAAAACAAACTGTGACACTGGGCAACTGTTTCAAATGTAAACTAGTAAGAATTACACCAGATGGCCAAATCACTTCTTTACAAATATGGAAAACAAGCATATTAATAGCTTTGCTTTGAAAAACAATAAATTCTCATCTTCCTCCTTATCTCAACACAGACATTCTAACTAGATATCCAGCAGCTTTCCCAAACACAGGCTAAGTTCAGAAGGATGACTGATATGTGAAATCATCGTGATGAAGTAGAAGGACACATGATATGCCAATAGGTTAAGAAATGTAAATAGGACCCTTCAAGCCCTAATGAAATAGTACAGATATGATACTAGTTAAGATAAAATATTACAAAATAGGCAAAACTGCAAGTGAACTGGTGATTTCAACCTCCAGTAAAGAGCTGATGACATAATTTAAAACCCTTGCACACAATACCAACAAGATATTATGTAGCAGAACAAATGTTTATCCTGATTCAATACACAGTTTACAGTTTCAGTAAGAGTTACTACCTGCTTGCCTACAAAACTCAGCAGAAGGTAACACCACTTAGCTGGCCCAGGTTCCAACCACTTCGAGGACAACTGGGTAAGAGAAACAGCTGCTCATCTGAGGAATCCCAGAAGTATCAATCTCATTGTCCAACTCTTATTCCATGTCTTTCTGAGATGTCTAATGAGACTAAGAGCTTCTATGTCATCAATAAATACACACTTAGAGCTACAACCCAGTTACAAAACAATGCTTTTGTTCTTATCCTAGGACAAATTTCTCTATGTGCATCAACAGAACAAATCCCAGCTCCAGTCTATGGCATAAAGTAAAACAGGTCTCAGGTAAGAATATGCTGGGATGCACACAGTCAGTGACTAACTTCAGCTACAGAAGCTATCTCAGCAATTCAGCAGCAGAACTCCTGAGAGTGCTCTAGCAGCTACAACTCTAACAAACATGCTGGTTTTTTGGACCTTAAAAAGAAAAAAAAATGGAAATTTAAAGCAGCTCTCACCTGTGCTGGTCAGCCATAACCATTGGCATTAATGTATAGACAGCAGTTTCATTATCTGTGAAGAAATTAAATTACTCCATTATCATAAAGAAATCTTCTATGTAAAATAAATTCATGTAGCAACACTTATTTACCTTTTAAAGTGTCCATTGTTCAATAGATCATTATTTTTACACAGGTTATACGTACCTAAAGTTTCATTATAAAGAAAAAGCCACCATACTCAGAAGAGGTAATTAACAGGATTGCTATACATGAAATTTCAATGTGGCTTTTTTTCTTTTACAAAGTAATAGTTACAGAATTTTCAATGGAGCATCAATTTCTTTAAATTGACAATTCTGTTTATTAAGTCAAAGTATTTAAGAAATGTGCATTAACAAAGAAGTAAATAGCTTATTTTAAAAAGAAGGAAATGTCCTGTGTTCCAAGGTGACTTCCATAGTCCTGATACCTATGAGTTTGTAAAAGTGATTTCTTTAAACCAAGTTACTGCATAACTACTCATTTTTGTCTCTAAACTTGAATACCTGAATGCAATAAATTTCATTTTAATTTCTAATCAGTTTCATATTCCACGTTTGAAGGCAATGAAAAGAGGCCAGAACACAAAGATCTAAGTCAATGGTGGGAATAAAGTGACATTCAGCTATACAGTCTCTGTGAGTGCTACTGCTGCATGTACCAGCACACTGTATGGGTATGACATGCCTGTTTGGTCACTTATAGACTTTCTGGAATAAAATATTATTTTTAAAGGATGAATTTGACAAAACTTAAAAGGCTTTAAGGTATAATAATTATTAATATTAATGTACAATAATAATAAATTATTAATGAAGTATAATTATTATATTTTCTAGCTTGAAACAAACTACCCATTGTTGGGAGTACAGTCTCCAGATTCTTCACGTAGATGCCAGCTTATGACAGGAGGGACTACACTTTCTGAGAACCCAGGTATATTGTTCTAGGATATGGAAATATAGGTCTGTTCTCATAAAACTTTTATTTTGAACTTTTTCCTCATCATCTTAATTGATCCAAACACCAAAGTTACAAAGCAATAGGAACAGGAAAAATTAAAACAGACCCAAACAAGTGTAGTTTCTCTTATCTTTTACACACCATACTTCTATATGTTCACTACTTCCACTAGATAGGTGAGCTGACATTTACCAAATATTAATTGAAGAACTCTTTAGTTATCAAGTGGAGTCAGAGAAAGCCTCATCATGCTGCAGCTATGCCATTTATTATTATTCCTCTACAGTGCTTCAAGATTAGTGCTGCTACCCACTATGTGAAGCAGTCTGTCTGTAGGTAACCAAAGAAAGAAGCAATGCTAATCTACTATTACCTTTGAACACTGAAAATAGGTAAGTCGTATTCAAATTCAAATCACATTAATTCTGTTATTTATAAAAACTAAAAAAAAAAAAAATTGCTTACAGTGAAAGCATGATGGAAGAGACACAAGCCTCTCAAAACACCAAATGATGTTTCAAAGCTGCAGAGTAATTCTAACCATCATCAAGTTCAAGGGTTTGACCTCTCTATAGGTTGTTCCTTATGGCAAGAGCTCTGTGAGCATCAGACAACTCCACCCCCAACATGCACCACTAGAATTTGACTGCTGGGGGACAGGGCAGGCTGGAAGGGAGGGGAGACACGCAGAGGGAGAGTCCTGGAAATAAAATTATATAGATGCTAAATAAAGATATCAATTGTGGAAAAGATTTGATCACTTTTTAAAAATGTATCCATTATTAGCTCCCAGTATATACAAATGAAAAAAAATTTCTTGCTTGAGCTCTGTTCCACAGATCTCTTGGCAGGAAGATAAAGCTCTCCAACTGAAACAAAAAACAGAATTTGAGAATGCCAACTAAATGTGAGCATGACATCCTTACGTATTCTCACAATCATGCCCTATTAAAGAGAAGAGGTCAAAAAAAAAAAAAGAAAATCTTTAAATATACCAGCACACTTAACTGAAATGCTTAATACTGATACTAATTAAATTTAACTATATTGCAAGTTTAGAGATCTAGAAAAAGAAAAATATTACTATAGCTGGGCCATAAAAGGTGTTTATGATATAGTTACAAAACCAAGCCCTTTGCTATTCTATTAACAGAATCTACACTGTGGAGCATATGCAGATTTTCCCAGAGTTTTTCTGTACAAAATAATTAAAAGGGTGTGGGACTAAGGAGCTTTTGTGCCTATTTTTGGTAAATATTATCGCCATTCATAAACAAACTCCTATTGACTTAAAGTAAAAGTACATGACACCAGGGGGACAAAAAGCATTATATGCCTCATGCACTTACAGAACTTATCTGTTATCTAACTTGCTTGCATTTCAAGTCATGAATACCTAAAAACAAATAAAGCACCCAAAATACAGAGTCAGAGCCAACAAAGAGCCTAAAAGCTACAACTTCGGGCTGCAAGGCCTAGTTTTCAGGCCCTGAGCCTTAACAGTAAAATCCAGAAATTTATGTCAAGTTCTTCAGTGCCCAGAAAACACCTGCTGAAGGATACTTCAGAAGAGTGATGAAAAAAACCCAATACTATTCCCTATTGGCAAGGTCAGCTCAGGGTATTCACTGGCACTGGACTCAGGTGTTAATGCTTGCTTTAAAAAAAAAAAAAAAAATCACACATTCATCATCTAGAATCCTGCCCTGACAAGATACACTTAATATTTTATTTCATAAGAGATAATTGGCTTGCATTTGGCAGAGATCACATCTTAAAGAAGTGTCAGCACCATCTGTATAATACCTTAATGGCTACAGCACATGCAAAGGAAGTTAAATACCTGGATTTAGTGCCTTCTTCAGCATAAAAAAGTTCAAACATACGTCTCCATTTCCTAACAGAGTACTATGACTCTTAGTTTAAGGATGTAGAGGTTAACTATTTATCTTTCAAATTAAAGCTATTCAAATGCATGTGGGGGAAAAAAAAAAATCATAATTCAAGAGGCCGGACACAGCACACAAGAAGCCACCAAACCACATACCATACTAGACTGGTGGCGGTATTTTCTAAGCTGATCCTGTCAGTACGTGTTTGGAGCAAAACACTACAACCCAAACCTGCTTCTCAAGAAGAGTTTGGGCAGGCCTGCATGAACCTAGGGAACACCAAGGTCAAGAAAGAAGACACATAATGAGCTAAGATGTACCCAAAGTTAGATGGTAATTGAATGGAGGTTTTCTTGAAATGTAATTTGACATTTCAGCACCTGAAGTCCATTTATCTCCATATTTCAGTCCAACTGTTATTTGTTTCATGTAATTCTTAGAGAATACATACGACTGACATTCCTTCTGCACTACAGGGCAAGAGAAGTACTTGTTCCAGAGCTCACGGGGCTTGCATTTGCACTACCACAGGCATAATTACCTCTGAAATGTAAGACAATAATGCCCAAGATAGGAAGAAAACAGCTGAACTCAAATTCAGAATGAATTTGCCTACACTAGTACTGGAATAAATTTAAAGTAGCTCCAACCAGCATATGTTGTGCTAAGCATTATTCATATTACCATTATCAATTAGTTAAACTGGTGCTACTACATTATTTCTGGAAGTCTGAGCTTACATTAACAGTATTACATCAGTTTTCACTGCTGCCATTCAAGAGCTTACAAGCAGCAGCAAAATCCATCTGAAACTTGTCTGTCATTTTGTGAAATTTATGAGCAACTGCACTAGCAGACACTGAAACTGTTGATGGGTGACAATAAGGAAAGGGTGTAGCAGCTCAGCATAAGGGGAAGTCCATAAGCAGCAGCCAGGAAGTCCTAACTGGGAATACATAGAGAAAACAGAATATTACTCATTTTCCTGCAACACTGGAAATGAAAGCTGGCAGACATACAGCCAAAGACTCGTCCGTAAAAATAAACCCTGAAGAAAGTACAATGACAGCACATGATTCACAGGAATAGAAACTTTTGCATATCCAAAAGCTTCTGCAGGGGTAGTCTTCCCAAAGGCTGGACCTAGCTGGAACACTAAACTACTTGCCAGAAGAGCCTGAAGCTGTATTTTCAACTCCATCCCGATATCAGGTAGCTAGCACCCATGAAAAGTAGTTTAAAACCAAAAAAATTAGGCTGTGACCGGTGACAGTGACTTACAACACCTTTTCAAACAAAATTCAGCACTATAAAAAAAACCCACAAACAAAAAAAAACCCCAAAGATTTACCATCACTAGTGTGTCACCAACGAAGCACCCGACGAGGGATTTAAAACAGGATAAAAAGAGGGTCCAGCACCCCAGACCACCCCCTCGCCCGGGCCCAGGGGCGGCAGCAGCGGGCAGGGGCACCCCGCGCCCTGTGACAGACACCGCCGTCCTCCGGCGGCGGGACACCGGGGACAGGAAGAGGACGGGGAAGTCGCTGCTGTTGTTGTTGTCACCATTACAAATAAAAAAGCCCCTCGGAGGTGAAGGGAAGGAGCCGATTTCCATTCTCCCGAGTCGCCTCGCCAGGCGGGGCTACGCAACGGCCCCCGGCTCAGCTCACCCCCACCGGGCCGGGAGGGTCCGGGCCGGGGAGGCCGCCGCGGCCCCAGGGCAGACCGCCGCCCCGCCGCCCCTCTCCTACCGTCCGGCAGCTCCACGGTGCGGGCGCGGCGCAGGGACCTCGTCAGCCGGTTGAGCTGCTCCATGGCTCTCTCCATCCTCGGGGCGCCCAGCCTGGAGCCGCTGACGCCCCCCGCTGCCGCCGCCTCGCCCCTCAGCCCATTGCGCCGGTGGCGGCGCGGACGCTGCCCAGGCCACCGCCGGCCCCCGACCCTCTGCACATGCTCAGAGGCCGGAGGGCTGCGCGCATGCGCGATGGACGGAGACGGAAGGCGGGAGTTGCGCACTGGTCGTAGGCCGCACCGGCAGCGAGGCGGCGGTGCTTACTTCAGTTTAATTTTTTCCTGGGGGACAAAAGAAGAGAGATGCGGGGGAAATAAATTGTCATAAACCTGTGAATATGGGTATTTAAACATCTCTTTGTTACGGTTTTTGGAAAAAAAAAAAAAAAAAAAAAAACCAAAAAACAAAAAGCTGCCTTTTGAAATCGCCTCTACTGAGTGATCCTGCCAGCATGGCCTGGGGCCTTCGTGTCCCCAGAGCTACAGGAGGTAATGGCCCCTGGCAAACGGGTCTGAGCAAGATGGGGCAGCTCTGCTGCAATCCCTGCCCTGAAATTGCAGCCAGGCTCATCAGAGAAGTCCCAGGCCGGGGGGAAGTGGGTTTTCACCAGCCAAACTTGAGAGCTTTAAACCTGAGGCGTTACTGAAAATTCAGAAGGAAGCACATAGCAGGGATGAAAAGTGTGATTGACTTTACTAGCACTTTCAAAGTAAGCACAGGAAAAGGAAGATTGAAGACCTGTAACCTAAAATAATATAAGCAGCATTTAATAATAGCAATAATACGTAGAGTAAGACATGAGAAGCAAAGAACAAAGGTTCATAAATTATTTTGTCAAGTCTTTTTGTGTTTCAGTTGTCACTCCCAACTACAACAAAGCAGATAAAGCCCTTGAATCCAAGGAGAAATTGTTATACTCTGAGAACAGACTAATGAAAGATGAGTTAGGTGCTCTTAAGTCAGCTGTGCCTCATGAACTCCCTCCTAAGAGCTGTCAAGACCTAGCTGAAATGGATTCATGGAGGATAGGTGGGGTTCAAAAAGAGCAGGCATAGTACCTGCCACTGTGGAGGAGGAAAACCCGGCAATTTATCAGCAAGTCCGTGTAACTTAAATTCCAGCTAAAGTGACAGAACAAAAACTGTAGATACCTAAAAGTCAACAAGGAAACAACTGCCAGAGTGAGCCTGTCAATTCATTTCTTCTTCTGGCAGGATAATACACGTTGTCAAGTGTGAAGAAGCATTCAATGTTGGGTATCTTGGCCTTAATGATGCTTCAGGTGTTATTTAATGTAATCTCGCCAAGACAGGGAAATACGAATTACATGAAAATTCTATAAAGTGAGAAGGTAAAAATGGTGGGATAATCATACCCCAACAAGTTGTTATTGGGGTATGTTATTGGGGTATCTACTTCCGAATGCAAGGAATTGTGTGGGAATCCACAGGGATCTGTTGTGATCTGATTCTGTGTAATGATCTCATTGTTTAATTCTGTACGATGTATCCCGGAAGGACAAATTGGAGAAAATAGATCTGAGAATTGGAAAAGGTTCAGAAAGGACAACAGGGACAATCAAGAGATGTGGATTGGCTTCCATGTAAGTGGGAACTGAGTTGGAACTCTGCTATCTAGAAAAGAAACACTGGAGAGGACATAGTAGAAGTGGAAAAATGATGAGTGGCATGGAGAGAGGAGATGGGGATCTATTGTTCACTCTCTGCAGTCAGGTAAGGGGACACTGAAGAAAGCTGGTAACAGTTAGTTTCAGAAGCAAACAAAAAGAGATAGTACAACTGCAGTTTTAGTTGTATTGCAAATGATGTGATGATTGCTGAAAACTGACATAGTAACACTGGAGAAGTTCGTGGAACAAACATCCACAGAAGACAACTAAATACATAAAAGTCATATCTGCCTCAGGAAGCCCCTAACCTCAAATTATTTGGAGCTTAGATTTAGCTTGGATACTAGAAAAATATTTCCTGATAGCCATAGCAGTAGTAGAATAGGTTGTCTGAGGAGACATATGATTAGATAATTTGCAAGAGGAGCATATGAGAGGAGTGATGTAGATCCAGTCATCTTGCTTTGGGATGAAGAGATGACTGGATGACCGCCTTGGAGTCCTTTCCTAAAATTCTGTGGAAAATACTAGGTATTTATTACTTATATCACAGTAACACTGAACACTCTTTGACCAAGAATCCCCAATCCCAATCACAAAAATAAGCAATTTGCATGATATAAAAAATCCAAAATGTGAGGAGGATAACTTTTAAGTGAGAATTGTTGAGGAGGAATAAAATTATACAGTGAGTTTTAATGTTGTAGTAAAAGGTAACTGAATGCTGTGAAAATGTAAAAAAAAATATTCAATTTTTCAAAAATAAATGTTCCAAATACCCACAGCATTGTAAAAAAGAACTCTATAAGTTAATTTGTGATGTGCAAATTTTCTATTTTGAAAATGCTAATAAGCATAACAACAAATGAAGCTTTACCATTAATGTTTAAATGAGATACCAGCTAACAACTTTCTTTTCTCAGCAAAATTAATTATTTGAATGCAATTTTAATAACTGTTGGTTTGTTAGATGTATGTTTCTACTGGTTAGCATTACATGGAATATTGTAGTAGACTAGAAATGATCTGGTGTACCACAATACCTAGTTCCATGTGACAAATTTAAATACCTAATTGCTTAAGGTTTACTTTTTTGATCTGTCAAAAAAGAGGGAAAAGAAAGATTAGTGTCCTGCATCAATAAGATCCTGTCTCAAATTAATACCTACTAGACATGTGGTGGCTAGACTCCAGTCTTCTCTAAGAAATTATCAGATGGCTTCCAGTCCTTTTAACAGATTTATTTTTCACAGTGTTTTTTAAAAGGTAATTGAGATGTTGATTATGCAGGCAAGACTTATGAATTTAACACACCCCGATGATGAATGAAAGGAGTTTGTGCTTCTTAGGGATCAGACTTCATTTACAGATAGCAAATAAAAACAGAGTAGTTGTTTAAATTCTAAGACAGCCTTTAACAACAGAAAAAAAAAGAACAGAAATCAAATGGAGGTTCAGAAGAGGAAAACAGGTTGCTAACCTGCCTACATATCTTAAAAAAAACCCTAATATGTAATAATATTCCCTGATCTTCATAAAGCTCCTAGGTACCCAGAGGACAGCCTGAACTCCCCTGGCAGATGATAGCAGCTGAGGTATTCCATTGAAAAGTCAGTCGATTAAAATATCTGGAGAATCTAAGAGGGCATACACAGTGAAGGACCTTCAGCACTGGAATTCGTTGTCTCCATTGGTCTGATAGTCAGAATATCAACTTTCAAGAATTTTGCAAAGCCCATCTGTTTTCTCAAGCCTTTGTTTTATTGGTGATTGAAGAGTATTTTTTAGTTTTAATTATGAATGACAGTATTTAAAGCTGTTGGGTTTATAGCTCTGTAACATGTAAAAGGAATTAAGAGCAGAGAAGAATTACGTATTTTGAATATTATGAGCACATGTCTGGTCAACCTGGCTCAGGAAAAAAGATTTTATTACCTCTGAAAATTTACGAAGAGAAGCAAGAAGAATGATCAATGATGTGGAATGGCTTGTCTATGAGGTAAAGCAAAGAAGACTAGGACTCTTGCATGTGAAAAGGATGGATTCAAGTGGACACAATAAAAATTTATAAATCTTATCAGTGTGGACCAGGTGACTAGGAAATGAAGTTAATGGGCAACAAGCTTAAAACAAATGTGTTGCGGAGGCCAGGGTGCAAAGTGTGTTCCAACAAAAATTAAGCTGTTCATGGAGTACTGGGTCATCAGCAGATTTTAAGCATGATGGATGTAAGTACAATCTGACGCAATCGCTGAACTACAGACTTCCACAACCAGGTGTGGCAACCAGGTAAAGAATCACACTGTGCACACCTTGTTCCGTAAACTCTGTAAGTATGCAAGAGATGTAAGTGACAGATTCGTCACCCCTCATGGTCAGACACAAGAAGCCAGACTAGCCTTTTGTGGTATGACAGTTCTTACCTGGAACAGCATGTGCTCTGGTCTGGCATTTTTAAATGCCTTTGCTAATCTCCGCAGAAGAGCAAATGTGCCTGTCCCTAGCTGTGTTGCCAAAACAATGCTTCCTCCTTCCCTTTTTCACAGGGTTCTGCTACCTGGATCTTGCCACACTTTCCTCCTTCTCTTGCAGACCTGCATGATATTGTTGCCAGGACAATACTCACCTGCAGCACATTTACAGAACACTTTCTCTACATGTGGAGGCTTGGGTGTAAGATGAAAATGGGTCCTATACATGCTTTTTAGAGCACAAAAATTAAATAATTTTTAAAATATTATGTTAAAAATGTGATTTATTTTGCCTCAAATACTTGATGGAGTAGAGGAGCCCTTTCAACAAGAATGTTAGCCCAACTTGAGTTTATCACGTGTTTCTTCTGGCAGATAATGGAACAAGCAATAGGATATAAATGAGGTGTCATCACGTTAGTCATGGTTTTGAAATCCATCCTGTGTCACAGTCTACCTCTCCTGGTCCAAAACATTCTATAGTTGTCTTTTTCGTATTTCATTGGTATTAAGAAAGAAAACGGACCAACTACAGAATGTCTCCATACTTAAGTGTTCCTTAGAAAAATTTGTATGTGAGTTCTATTTAAGTAAAATAAACAGTATAATGCAATTCTCCCCTTCTCAGTCTACTTCTGTAGGCGAGTCGGCAACACTTCACATTCAGCTTCGCCAAAGGCTGATGATGCTGCTAATAGAAACAAACAGTATTAGCATGCTATTAAACAGTGACAATCTGTGAGCATATCCAGAGCTTTTTCCTTTTATTCCAGGTTTCAAAGAATGAAGGTGTTCAGGGGCTAAGATTAGAGCTTACTGCAATTTCTAAATGGCCTTACTAGGGTAGAGGATGAATTAAATTACCTCTTGAAGTCCCTTTCCTTTTGTGTGTGTATGATTCTGGATACACCTAATAGTAGAACCACAGCATATGTGAACAACATGTTGTTTGCCTTTGCTCATCATAGCAATCAAAGAGGAGAAAAGCAAGGAAACTTGAAAATATATGTCCTTTCTAAAAGAATGTCTTTTGAGACCTTCTGTGAGTGCAATGGTATCTCAAGGGTACACCACTGCCACAGGACATACTTAGTGGCATCTTTTAAGAGCATCAAAATAAAGGGCTGAAACAAAACAAAAGCATTAAGGGTATGCAATCAATAGCAAAATGTTACAAATTCTGTATTTACCTTCTAGTTCAGTGGTAAATGCAAAATATATTCAGGGATGCATGTTCAAAAGTTAAAGGATTGTTACAGCAGTGATATAAAATCCTTAGTAAATTTTGTTTTAAATAGAGAATGTTATACAGTCTGGATGCACAGTGCTCTGCAGTCAGCAGGGCAGAAACGCTACTAGAGAGCAGGTAGACAGTGAAGAGATAACGATGTAAGCTCTTGCTCTTACTTCAGCCAGAGTTGCCTGAGTTTATGTTTTTGAGATTTTTCTTAGTTCTTCTTGGGCCACAGGATGAATAGAATCAATGATTATTACCTTCCATGTTGTCACAAACTTCTCAAGAAAGAAGGGAAGGCAGATACCCACTACCTGATGCCTTTCCCTAGCAATAAGCTACACAGTCTCCCAACGCTAAGTACAAGGCCTTCCTTGACCTAAATACAGGGTCTCCCACTACTGATCTCATGAGGTCTGCTATCCAGCCAAACAGCTCGGGCTTCATCAGGGTAGGAAAAGCAAGACCCTTTTCCCTGACTCATCAGGGAAGATCATCAGCCAAGCCCCTCGACTAATTTTGCTCCTGCATTTTTTGACCCTATTTCGGGTTTTCTTGCACAAACTCATTCTGCTTGCCAAGACATTCCCAAACAGATAGGACATATTGATGGGCATTTGCAGCTTTCAAGCCTTATTCTTTCCACTGTAGCAGGAAGATGTCTACAAGGAAAAGCATCTCCTGAAGTCTAACAACTCCTTTGGTTGATGACTGTATAAAAATTCAAGGAAGGAAAATCCAGTGGAGGCCCAAAAGCAAACCAGGTAGTGGTAACGTGATCTCAGTGGTCAGTGTCAGTGGTCACAAATTTCAGTATCACTTTTAGAGGCTGACGTAACTCCAGATCCACACAGCTGGTTTGAGGGCTGCATAAATGGCGAAGGGTCTTTCTTTTTATAGTAGACTATAGTAGACTTTGTCATCCTAAAAAACCTCAGCTCAACCCTATGAGCTGTTAGTATGTCCTGGGAAATTCCTACTTGAACAGTGTGCTTTTGCAGTGGTATTGATACTGTCCATGCCTATATGGACTGCCGTGGAGAATTGGGCACCTGCAGGTGGTAATTAATTCCATCTAGTTTAGAAATTAGGTATTACACAGGGATGGTTTAGGTATTACACAGGGATGAAACACCTTCCGAGGTATCTGTAAGACACCTGTAGTAAGACTAGGTCTCAAACTGAAAACTTTTAAGTGACTAAAATTAGCTGAAAGTAGTAAAATTAGCTAAAATTAGTTACACCGTGACAGGTATCATCAATAATACTTTGAAATTTTATTAACTTCTTTGGTGTCAAGGAAAAAAATGTCATCCCAAGGAAAGACTAAGATTCCCAGCTTACAGCTTTCAAATCATTTGCTGATTGAATGCAGTCAGCAGAGTTCTCTTCAGTACTGAGATAAGCAGACACTAATATATCTATCCATTGCACTTGCATATCTAAAGATGTCATGTTCAACTGCCTAAGAGCAGTTGGTCAAATCTGTCTTTCACAGTGAATTAAATCAAATCAATTATCAGTCCTGCGAGCAAAACAGTGTCCGTGGATTTTACAGGAAGTTCATTGCCGTGAGCATTCTCAGGGGAGACCAGAGATAGACTGTTTCTTTTCAAAAAGATAATACCATCAAAACAATTAAAACTGTGGAGCTCATGGCATTTATTTTGCTACGAGCAAAGTCTTTGTCAGAGATAAAAATTACTGTATTTTCAGGATTTGGAGGAATGCAGATGGTTGTCAGAAAGGGACTGAATTACTAAGTAAAAATAAAAACCTTCAGCTCTTTCACTCCATTTTTTTTCTGTACATTCTTCACGCAGACACAGAAAATTATAAGAAATTTAAGCTAGTTAGCCTGCAGCATAGAAGAAAGAGAGAAATTGATATTGATATTTCTGTTTTTAAATCTCCAGAGAAATTTGTGGCATAAAGACTTCAGTGAACTTTGGATCTCATTTTTTGTTGCATCTTGTTTATCATTAGATTGCTAGGTCTTCACAAAAAGTCTTCTCTGGACAGTGCTGGGCCCAAGCATCCAGTCCTAAATTGGACCTTTTTGGCATCACTGGATGCCAAAAGATAGGAACAACAACAATGTGTGGGAAAGTGCATTTCAGCTATATTCTATTGTTTCCTTTTACCAAAAAAAGAGATTCTGCAAAAGTTCAGGTTCACTTTAGCAGGCCCTATTCAGTTACTGGCAAACTATGAGACAGAACTACTTGAAAAAAAGATCAAATCTCTTCAGAAAGGAAAAATATCATTAAATATTTACAAATAGCTAAAAGAGTATCTTTTTTTTTTGTCTGCCACTCATACTGAAGGAGCAGATAGCGTGGTAGCTCATGTTTCATCAAGGAATGAACTAAAAATCTAACAGAGTATGATGTTTTTATGGGATACTCTAGATAGGCAGGCATGATCCGATGTGCTTCCCCCTGCAATTCCATTAGCCTTGATTCCTTCCCTAGCAGTGGACTCACGAGTGCAATATAAGTTCTTCCTGGAAGCTGCTCTGCCAGCAGAGATTTTCTTCTCTGCTGCATTGCAGTGTTAGAAGTCAGCACATTTTTGGAGTGTGGCTTGGAGCCATTTTTCCCAACAGCCACGTGCTCCCTGTGGACTGAGCCAACTTCTTCTGGACATGCCAGCAGACTGAGGTTGGAAACTGCCTGCATCTTCTGTGCAGGAACTTGCCTGTGCTGAAGATGAGGCTATGTAACACAGGACCTTTGCAGAATTATAGTAGAGATCAACTTAATTCACAGAGACCTACTTCAGCTACCTTCCTCTTTCCTATGTTACCATCGAAGAACATAAGACATTCACAGAAAACAAGTGCATGCTGCTTTCCCTCTGTTCTTGAGAGGACTGCTCTTATGGCTGGATAGATGCTCTTAGGGACTGAGGAAATCAGATGAAGACAGAGGACTATGCATAATCCCAGTGAAAACAATGATGAAGGATCTAGATGTGTCTCTGTGAATTCACTACTAACACAGCTGCATTTCTGCACTATACACTAATTCATACAGCTGTATTTTAGTAAATCTGACCATGTAAAATGCTACCGCATTTAGACTTAAAGTAACCTTTTGGGGATATATTAGCTGTGTATCATTGGATAGATAGGCTTTATACATATATACATGAATCCTTGTTTTTCCAGATGCTTTTTAGATTCCAAAATCTATCTTTAGCCTTGTTGTCAATAGTATTGAGGGTAAGAAAATGTAGCATTAAGCTGTTTCACTTTTAGCTGTTATCTGGACTGGAAATCAATTGTTTCATTTGCATATCCATCTTAAAAACAATCAATGCAACCTTGCTTTGTTGTCAATGGGATTTATAAGACAATAATAATAACAATATGGATTATGTCCACATTTATTTCCACTGCCAAAAGAAATGTGAACTTGGCTGTATTTAGATTTGAGTTCTGAGCCTCATTATTTGTGCTGTAGGTGACAAAGCAATACAAATAGAGAATATCTCACAAAATAAGATACATTATTTCTATGTCTTGTCTTATTTTTGAGGAGTATTATCCTATGTAAAAAATGCTGATTTTATAATCACTTAAACCCATTTTAATATCTTCTTTTAACGAATGAAGTTAGTTCCCCAAATAATCAGAAGGCCGTGTTCTAGAAAGTACAAATTGTGTATACTTTGGCTGGGTTTCTTTTCATTGTACTATGAAGAGATTTCATCGAGGGGGGAAATTCACTCAGAGAAGGCTCTGAAAGCACTGCAGTTGCTTTGATTCTGACAGTTGGCAGGTGAGTAGCTGTGTGTCAGGACATCAAAGAAGCTCACCATCACTTTTTCTGGTTTTATTTTATCTGCATTGTTGAACTGTCAAATTCTCTCCTTCTATTTCTTTCCTGCTTTACTATATGAACTATACGAAATCCTGGTTTCTCTTTCTGAAACTTATGACAGTGCTGCAAAAGAGGTACAGATCTTTTTAAAATTTGTTTTAATTCTAATTAGAACCTAACGTAAGGTTGAAAATGTTATTGTCTATTTTTATGACCCACATGATTTACACTGACTCTCAACAACATTTCTAAACTAAAGTACCATCAATTACAGTTTGTGCAGCATCCTTTTCTATTCTCTGTAGAGCAGTTAGTGCTACTTGATGCCTACCTACATTTCCTTAAAGCTGAGTTGCTGAAATTTCTCACTAATAAAGCATCCAGGCTCAGAGATATATTTTTAACTCTCTCTTTGTCTAACACATCTATGCTCCTGGTCTGAAGCAACTCTGTCAGTTCTATTATATTTCTCCCTATTAATATCTGAAAAGGAAGTTTTACTGTGCCTTGAAACAAATCCACAGTGCTCAAGGATTAGAGTGAAGATACTTTGAACCGTTTCCATAATGTCATAGCCCTTAACTTTGCAAGATCTTCACTGGAGCCTGAAAAGCTTACAACTATGTCTTATTAAAAAAAAACCAACAGCATCGCTCTTCTTTTAGTAAAATCCATCTTCTGCACAAAGCATTTTTGAGCAGAAAATACCAAGAGGTGAGTAAGACATGGACACAGGCCTTTGTTTTGCTAATCATTATGCCTCTCTCTGTATATTAGCCTAGGCAGAATCAGTAAAGAGCCAACTATTTAAACATCTGCTTGGGCAATAAGAAGTCAATAATTATTCTGTCCTTGTCTCTCTAACTTTGGTGATGCTATTCATGTAACAGTCTTGCTGGCTGTCATGTTTTCCCTACCACTTCTTTGGTTAGTTGTGTTGCAACTTTATTCTGTGCAGCTGCAGCTCTCTACAGATGTGAGGGTTTTTTTCCTCCAAATAATTATGGCAATTTCTTTATATTCTTTCATGTTTCTAGAACATGCATATTTACAGTTCTGCAATGGTAATCCTGACTTAAGGTCCCGTAATTAATTATCTTTATACTCATCAAAGGTCACAGTAAGGAAACCTAGAAGGTGAACAATGCTGAAAAACTATGTTACATCCTGAACAACAACCTAGACATATTAAATGAACAGTGGAACTAATTATTTTGTTGAATTTGCTCCAAATTTAGAGTTTACGATATACTGAGATTTTAATTATCTATCCCTGTTTCAGGTCCTCGTTAACTCTGTAAAAATTGCATTCAGGCTGGCACTATTTGCTATCATTCTAGAATTTATTCTATTTTGAACAACAAGCGAAATCTATTAATTTGTTCCTGATCAACTAATTTCCTTCATGGAAGTGTATTAAAACTGGGTTAATTTTAGTTGTTAGGAGACAAGGGAGCATTCTGTCACTCAGAAAAGTTCAAAGGCAGGCAATCTCCTTTCTTTTCTCAAGCAAATAAATAAATGAATGAATTATATACACATCAGAAAATACTGGGTTGTTCTATCCTTACTTAACACAATAATAACTGGAGATAATGGTCTGCTGTTTCTCTGCTACTTGCTGCTGATGCTGTACAGGTGGCCTCCCCTTGGTATCCCAAGCTTCCTGTAAGGTATTGCTGCCCAAGTTGTTGATGCCTGTGAACAAGCTAATAAAGTACCAACGGAAGACCAGAAAGTTTCAGATAAATGTCCAAATTATGTTCCAGCTTTGAATCAACATATTACACGTTGCAAATTGCTAAGAAAGTAACTTCTACCTTTAAGTTCAGAAGAATACGAAGATGTAACCTCATATTATTAGGCCATCCCTGAGATTAAAAAAATAATGCAGCAATTGCTATACTGTTTGGACTGGCTATAATAGTATTTAATGCTCTGAAATGGATCCTATTTTGCAGACATTGGCGGTGTGTCTTTTACGCTTGCACCACAATAAAAGACGTGATGAAACCTTGGGGAGCACAGCAGTGCTCCCAGTGACTGTCTTGACTAAATATATGCAAAAGGCAGGCCTCGCTCCACACATTCTGCTGCTCCAGCTGGACGCTGGTAGCTTTTAACTCACAAAAGACAGAACATCATTAGAGAGCTTTTCAAAGTGTACTCCCTTGTTACTCTAGCCAATGCCTTTAAGTTTGTTTAGTGTTCTTGGGTAGTTTTAAAAGTTTTTTTAAAAGTTTTAAAAATACTTAGGCTGATAAATATCAGCATGTAAACAGAGACGTGTTAAAGAGGGCTGTGACTGCAGCGGTAAGAACGCTTTCGTACATTAGCAATTCAAAACCATAAAGCTCTGAAAAAAAATGGAAGTAAATTTTGATACCAGCATTGCTTCTTTTCTCAGCTCCCTGTTGAGGTTACTGAATAATTTTCAGAATCATGTAGCTAACACACGATCGGTGACATAGAGAAGATGTACAATAGCTATTTAAGCCAAGGGAGAAATTCAGTCTTTCCTGAGAAACTTGAGCAGAAGGCAGCATACAAAAACCAACCACAAGATGTCAGCCTTAATGAATTACAGTAGATTATTCTGATTGGATCCTCCCTGATAAGTAACTAGATAGGGAAACACTATTTATCATGTTGAAAATTCTGTGGAGAAAGTAATCTAAGAATAATATTCTTAGTCATAAACATATTCAGAAAAACGAATTATCAGCTCCAAATATAGTCCCTACGCACATTTGTTTCTACTAGGAAAAAAGCTGAAGATTTAACCCTTCTGCTTGAGACTCACAGGAAGGACATAGCAGGGATTTGTCACTCCCCACTTGCCCTTTTTTTACACTCTTTCTCTTAGGCATCTGCTGTCAGAGCTGGGGTATGAGACTAGGTGGACTTTTGGCTTTTACCTGTACAGCTGTTTTTATTTTCCTGATAATCCTCACCATGTTCTCATCCTACAGTTCTGAATGCTTGTAAGATAATGACAAAGTCCAATTTCCATTTCCAGTCCATGTTTGGAGACATCCAAGTGACAGATATTGATCGTTGTTCCTGGAATACTTTGCAATCTATTCCCCCATAGTTCGCCATTTGAAAGCTGACGAAGGAGTTGTGCTCTCAATTGCTTTTTTTGAGGGACGCTCTATTTGCCTCTAGCTGCTCTCACTAGCAATATTCTTGTGTTTGGTACCGGTTGCTCACACTAGCCAGATTTACCATTAGCTACTTCCATCAGTCACAACCTTTTGTTGTTTTTTCCACTGCTTTGCTCTGCTCTGTTCTGCAGCAAAGCTGCTGACTGCTTCTCTGTCTCTGCCTAACCCCTTCTTTCTGCAGTCCATACAGTCTTTCAGTTGCGCTTAAAAAATCGAAGTGATACCCAGGATCTGCACAGAGATGTTGCCACAATGGGCAAATTTCCCAGCAGGATCTTACCCATGCTCTGAAAAAACAGACAAAACACCAAAAGATGCTTTGACCCAGATTTGCTTTTGGTTCCTTCGTCATGAGATGCAATGACGAGCTGCAGCATTTGCTCCCTCAGAAATCACAAGACAGGTTGCCCAGAACACAATTAAAACCCATACACATCAACTTGTAGCTGAAGTACCCCAAGGCACCACAACACTTACCAGGAAATTAAGCCCTCAACCTTTATTTCCTTCACTGGCTCTCAGCTCGCTGCAGGCAGGCAGGCTCTAGGCTCCCATCTTACAGGGTTCTCGCACAGGCTGTCATTCCCCCTGCACCTCACACCTCCAGCCTTATAAACCACCTCACTGAAGCTGACCGACTCTTGTCATTCAGCTATTAAGTGAAAGCACTTTTACTAAAGTTACTTTGGCCTTAAAATTTAATTCACCTGCTGTGTCTTCAGGTTTCATAATGCACTGTTTGATGATTGCCAGTCTCCCTTGGGGCATTTGCTTCTGCTTTCTGAAGAGAGCAGGCATCCTAATATGCAGATTAAAGGTGCTGTGGGGCTTGGCTCTGGGCTTTTCATTGGTAAGAAGCCGACGGAGAGCAGAGACACCACCCTGCAACTGCCTAATACTACCCCCAAAGCAGGGACAGCCAAAGTGCACTCACACAGGGCAAGGAGGGAGATGCACTGGTGTGGAGCCTCCAGAAGTCTCAATCTGCATCCCATGGCTGAAATTCACCTTCCAGGTGGGACAAGCGTGTCTGCAAACGTAGGTTATTTGTGTGCCTGGCTGAAAGAAGACTTGTGTTCTGCTGAGATCTGTTCTGTGCTTTGTAAAATGAACGTGTTATGGTAGGATGTTTCAAAATTTAGGAGAGAAAACATTTTGGGGTGCTAAAGCTTCTTCCTGATACCTCACTTATTATAACAGTATCCTCTACTTATAGTAATCCTTTGCAAATATTGAAAGTAAAAAGGTAAAAGCTGTTGCTTTTTGTTTCTCTCAACTTCTGTCTTGTAATTTGTCTGGAATCTGTCTGGTTTTTGGTACAAAATCAGTTCCTTCTTGTGTACTTTCTTGTCTGAAAAGCAACTAGACATATTGACTGCTACCACAGTCACAAGGGATATAGAATCATAGACTCAGGAGTTAACATACATTGATTTAGTACTCATCAATTATTTTGTAATGAGTACCACTGGAGAAATACAAAATGTCAGCAAGACAATGAAATACGAGAACTTATCTAAACATGTATTTGACATAGATAGTTTCTGCAGAAAGTCCAATGCTTCCAACATACAAAAATCAAATTTTCAGACCAGTCAGTTAATTGTGTTTGTATTTTTCAACACTTCTAAACAGAGTCTATTAGAATTTGACATTTAAAGAGCTTGTTCACGTCGCAACATTGATTAGTATAGCTCTCCAGCTCTTACTCCAGAAGCTCCTAGAACACTTGGTTTCATGGGTAACTTTACATTAGTCAGTACAACCCGAGCTCAAGTTTCATTGAAGACAGCTAATAGAGTTACTGTATTCCATTAAAGAGTTTTCTTTCCTTGCCTGATGCTTAATCAGCTTCTTAAATGTTATTCACTTGTTCACCTGTTCTCAGTATGTGATTTTCTAGTTTTAACATTTTAAGACAAAGTTATAGATCGATGTTTCTTTCAACATCAGTTTTAACCATTGACAGTGATGATGATGGATGATGTATATGTTCCCCCCATGGCAAGATGCTAATTCACAATCCATTTCCTGCCCTGCATTCCTAAGCTTACCCATCACATTCCTTACCTTCCTATTCTGCCACTTTATTTTGATTTTAAAAACTTGCCCACCCCCAACCACTACCTTCATCCTTCTCCTCTGCATCAGCTTCCAGTATCACTTCAGACCTCCAGAACATGCACTTACGGGCAGAAAACAAACCAACCCAAGCCTAGTGAGACATGCACAATTACCAGTTTTCTGTTGCAGTCTCGTTTTCCTCCTTGCACTAGAGTGTTTCCCAGAGGGCAGGATATGGTTTAGTAGCGTGTCTAAAGAGCTAGCCAGGCAAATGGGGATGATGTGTACTCTAAGGTAAGGTTTCTTTTTAACAGCTCATGGCAAGGCAATGGAAGGATAGGGTTCTTGGCGTTATCCTGGTATCGTATCAGCTTCCAAAAAACCATAAAAAGCTGTTTTTCCAGATCTTGTTTTTGTATTCTCCTGTACTACATGAAACCCATATTTGGATTTTGAAATTTTCAGACCTCTCGACACCTTCATCACCCCTTTTTTCTCCCTGAATTTGGACACGTGACAAAGTTCCTGTGGCTTGTGCCCTCCCTGAAGCACTGGATCATAAACAAGGCACCTGCTGCAGGGCAAAACTGTAGCTGGGGAGTCTGTTTTTGAGCATGTACTGCTGGTTGCTCCGCAGCCTTGTGGCCTCCCTTGTCCTCCTTGCCATATGCAGCTGGCCAGTTGGCCTTTCAGGTGCATGGGGCCTATGGGGCCCTGGAGCCAGAAAACAGATGCAGGTTAGCTTGGGGATACATCCTGGAGGTAGCTGATTGTTTGGTACCATGGCTTGGGAACATGGGACAGGGGGAGGTTAAGCGAGCGTCAGTTTTAAAGGATGATTTGACATACCTAGATTTGAGAGGAAAGGACATTCCTTCTCTGCTAGCCTCTAAACACCTGACAAACCTTGAGCACCAGAACACAAGTAATAATGATAATGTTAACTTTATTATTATTTCTTATTATGGTATTTTTTCTTTCTTATAATGTCTATTGTTATTCAGAGAGGTTTGTTGTTTGGTTGTGTGTGTTGCCAAAGAATTCAACTTTATGAGTGAAAGCAACTTCGTAAATGAAGAGTTAATAATCCAAAACATATATATGGTTGGGAAAAATAGCTGTATAGAATACCCAGTCTTGTCACCCTTGTTCATGTCATCATCTCATTAAATTCCTCGGAGCAAGGAGGCGGTGTGGTTCCTGGGAAGAGAGGAAGGGGTGTGCAGGACAAGAAGCAGAATGTTTTACATCACCCTGAGCTATTATTTTAGGCTGTTACTCATTTCCCTCTTTGGGCTCTTTGGGACCACCTAAGAGAAATCGGTGAGATGAATGGTCTACTTCATACACTTTGGAAAAACCCTCACTATTTATAGGTCAGTTCTTCTGAAGACAATGTACTTATAAAAAGATTTACCCATGGAAAGTGAAGCTATGATAAAAGCAGCTATGGTAAAGTGCTAGAAGATGTAGCCATAGCCAAAAAGTGGCACACAGCCACACACCATTTGGCAAAGTTTTCTCATACGTTGGTTATTTGTAACTTGAGTTACAGAAGCAAGGAAAAGTGACACTCTCCAGCGAGCTGCTGCCTGTAATATGCATGGGATGCCAGAGAGGGCACCTGACAGCAAAGAGCAGGGGCACGGTTCGCCCATGATGTTAGTGGCAACGTGGGACAAGAAGACAGGAATGCACAGGAAACAGCAGCAGCAGAAGGCTGCAGGGAGATAAGTACTACAGAGGAGTTTAATGTATTGCCTACCGCTGTCATTCCAGGGACTGGAATGAGTTTCCCATGAACAAAACACTACCAGCAGAGCCCCGTGCTCAGGCCACACATCCTGGCTACATTGCAGAGCTGCATGGAGCACCAGGACCGTCCTCTGTGGAGCTCGCCCAGAGGGACAGAGCAGAAACCTTGAGTTTTGAAAGTCTCATGTGCATATGCAAGGAGGTTAGGGCATGAGGTCAAGAGCCTTCTGAGCTGTCACATAAAAATTGCTAAGGCAGCCTAGCACCCGCAGACTGTGCTTGGCTTCTACTTCCCTTGGCAAGTTTCACAGCTGACACAACTTAAATTAGGCTGTGCTAGAATAAGACATGCCAGATCCCACATTAACAATATACTGTATTACCTACACATAAAAATATAGAATATGACAGACATACAACAGACCACTGGGATGTTTTCAGTTCTTGCAATGACCTGGTTTCTGACTGTTCATAAAAGTGGACAATAACTATTTTAATCCGAAACTTTGATTTTCATACCATACCTAAATAATTAATCAAGCAGCAAAAATTATCATCTAAACATATTCATCTACAAAGGTACATGCAACCATGTATTTACAAGAGAAATATGTTATTTTTTGTCTTTGTCCTTAAAAAAAATCCCCTCAATAAAACTGGAACAGTGGTTGAATAATATTTTTTGTCAGTTTTCTATTTATAGCAAGGGCATTGGTTAATGAGCAGAATATTCTTCCTTGTGAGTAAGGGAATCAGAATCCAACCACAAAGGAATTAATATCTATCTATTTACATATAAATTATGCCCTTAAGTAAATATTTAAATAGAGCATTAGGGAGATACCTATCCCCATGCAAGGCCAGATTTGTATATGGGTATGTATGTTAAAAATTCTTTAATGTGTTATTAAGCAAAATCTGATTTCTGGATATGCTAACTCTGCAGAACTTGTGTACTCCAACGGTTTAATGTCTTTATCTAATCCTGATTATTCCTAATCTTAAATCAGAGGAAATCCTCCCCTCCCCTCTGCAATCACCTGATCTTGATTCCTGGATTACCTTATAAATACTTAATTGCTTATTAACATGAATCATCTCCTTCTTTAAATATATATTCTATATAAATAGGGTGTATCTTTCATTTTCCCAATCCTAAGCATTGTTCTCTTATGCTATTATGTCTCCTAGGTCTTCTAGGTATACTGTAGAAGGAAACAGCTGGACTCATCTAATTTCTGAACATTTTTCTCCTGCTCCAAATACAGAGCAAATACAACATCACAGATTTGGGAGGACCTGCACCCACTCAGCATGCACACCACTGTGCCGATCTTACCCACCTCTGAGCTTCTCTGTGCAAGTAAATCAGTGCCTGGGACTGTTGCTGGGCACTGGTACTGAAGTGTCTGTATTGCTAAATTGTTGAAGGAGTTCTTGGAAGAGTTTTGCCCAGGCACGCCTCTCCCAAGCAATCTCCAGTTGTAGCTCAGGAACTGGTCAAGGCCAGGGACCATTTCCAACAGGGCACGCGTATAGCCACCCTTATTTAGAAACAAGGGCCAACACTGGCTGGTTTTGTCAGCCCCAGAGAACTACTAGTTCATCTAATTAAGTGACTAGTGAGCCCATTCCTTCATGGATGAAATGTGAGTTCATTTTATTTTGAAGGCTGATGATGGCTCCTAAAAAAAGCTCCCCACTAGGTCTGGTAGAAGGAATCCCAAGCCTCCCACAAGGCACGATCTCTTCCAAGGACAGGGAGCAATGATGCCCCATGGTATTTGCATGGGAGAATGATCCGTTTTCCTGGGTAAATCGACAGAGAAGAAAGAACAAATAGAAAACATCATTGCACCACTGAATACTGTGGGCAGTTCTGCCCCCTCACCCAGCTCGGAAAGGATCTAAAAGAATGTCAAGGATGGTTGAAGTTATCAAACTGCTGCCATCTGACGAGTTTCTAAATACCCAATGACAAAGCTGGGGGTAAGGAGGAAGTTATAACAGAGCTCTGTAAAGTCAGGAATAGCGCAAAAAAGGCGCACACAAACTGGCTATAGAACATCAAGTGAAATTTCCAGGCAGCAAGCTGAATAGGAACAAAAGGAAGGATTATTTCATACAGCACATAGGAAACTGGAACTAATTGCCACAGGACATTGTGGTAGCCCAAAGTATAGATGGGCTCAAAAAGCAGCTAGAGAAGTTCCTTAAAAAAAGTACACCAAAGACTGTTAAACACAAAGTCCTGGATACAACTGTGGCTCTACAGTGCCAGTGAACAAGACCAGGAGAATATACTGATCAGAAGAATATCACTATATGCTTTAACATGCTTTAGTGAATCGTCCTGCTCATTGCTGGAGATTAGGATGTTGGGCTTTACGTTTAAATTAGTAAAATCATTCTTATCTTCTATTCCCCAACAGAGTTAATTACTTAGTTAATTACAGAGTTGATTGTTAATTACTGCCAGGACATAATTTGCAGTGCCCATTATATAATGACTTTCCACTGGCTGTTTCATAAACTGTCGATCTGTTTTAATGTGTGTTAATTAATGCAACTACAAATTATAGTGCAAACACTATTTACATATTTGTCCCATGACTCAAACATTTGCGCCTTAAACATGGTTAATCAAAAATGTATGTGTCCAGTCTATAATATAATCATCTTAGTCAATTAATGTTCATTAACTAGAGCTTAAGCACAAATGAAAATTCAAGTTGGCCTTATCCAAAACAATCTTTGATTTGGGTCTTCACCTTACTTAAACTACTAGATAACCTTGAGAAAGAATGATAGCACCCCATCAGATACTGGCCTGCCAGATATCCAAGATGTGCAATTGAATATGTGCTAGGGACAGTTTTAAAAGAACAGAGTAAAGCTTCCATGCCTGTTGTTAAAGGGATATATCATCATTACTGTAGCTCAGAGCTGGATTAACTTTGGATATACAAAAATAGCTTCAGCGGCTGTGTAAGGTGAGTTTTGACTTTGGAGATTAGTGTTTCACAGGAAGAAAAGATTCTAACGAAGTCTCTACTCACAGCCACGTCTCAGGAATTAATAGTTCTGAAGTCAGGCCAACTAAGCTGATGAATCACTTCAGTGACAACACTGAAAAAGCTTGACTTTATGTAGCTCTGGACCCTATTTCTGCTAAATTAGACCCTAATAAGCAAGTTACAGAAGAATGGGCATCAACGTAGCAAGTTCTGGGCAGTCACACGAAGTTTATTTATTTAATATCCTGACAGACCTATAAACTGAGCAGTGAGAATGAGTTTGCCGTATTTCTTTCCATCTATTCATCATACATATATTTTTCTTTTTTCATATTTTTCTTTCCTTCCTTCAAACCCTGGCAGAGCATATATGTTTCTGTGTCTGACAAGAAAAGCACTACACTGTCTAAAACTATACAAGGCAAAGGAGGGGTTTTTTTACTTTGTAACCACCTGAGAGCTTGGCCAATGAGCTTGTGCAGATCTGTACTTTTAAAGTATTTTCCCCTCTGTAGGATATAAGTTTAAAGTTTTTGAAGCTTTAAGTAATATTGCTGTCCGCACAACCTTAGACTTAGTTAAAGGTCTACAGCAGCTTTCAGTCAGCTGGGCTGTATTGCGTCAACTTCCTTTTGAACAAATCTGTGCAATTACTGAATCCTCAGCCCACAGGGGAATAGCCTGGGATATATGCATAGAGTTGTTATAATGTGTATTAGTGGAAGATACCTTGATGGAAGGAGTAATCTTCTGGTTAAAGGGAAAATTAGCATCTTAAATGTAGTCCTATGAGATCTTGGTTTCCAAATATGGCACTAAAAGAGTTCCTAGAAATGCTGTCCTAGAAATGGGTCCTGCAGTTTATTCCATTCTTGAGCTCATTTGTATATTAGTATCTTGAATAGTCATATCAGAAAAATATGTATGTGCCAAATTATGTGCCCACAGGTGCTGAGGGCCATACAATTTACCATCAGTGAGGTAGAAATGCTGGCTAATTCAGAGATGGGGGGGAAACAGCTGAACCGGCAGAATTGCCTGAGAGGACAACTAGCACAGAGTTACAAGAGGGCAGCAAGACAAGCACTGTGTCTTGCAAACGTGTAGACCCCCAAGCATATTGCCTTGACATCCTAAAAGCATTAAGCTTTCAATTCCCTTGCATTTCCCTTGAGCACGTGCTGTTTTCTCCTCCCTTCATGTTCCATGGTGTGTAAATCAGTAGCTGTCTCTAAGTGCTTGTGTGTACCAGCGCAGGTGGTCAGCTCAACAGCACAACTGAATCTTCTCAAATATGCGGTCAGGGAAGAGCTCTGTGAATAATTTTGCACATCCTTTTTTTATCTCAAAGACCAAAGTAAGAAGCCTTTCAGGTGGCATCTTGTAGACACATGAGTTTCTTGGGGGAGACTGAAATGAGACACAGTTTACCTGAGGAAAAAAACTCATCCTATACTTGGTATTTAAGTTCTATGTTTCTCAACATTTTCCCACATAAGTCCAGATAATTGATAGGCTTAAGTGCAGACATAATACGGGTTAAAATATTTTTTTGTTTGCTTTTCTGGCTGATTTTATGGGCTTAGCTTTCAGCCAGGTCCATTAATGAAAGTTTCACTGGCCAGCTGCACAAGCATAAACACTGGTGTAATGCAGAAGATGTTAGTAGGAAGCTTAGGAGTTTTGCTAATGTGAATTTGAAAATTACCTTCCACATAAATTTTTTTTTTAAAAAAGAGAGAATTATCACCAAACCTCCAACCTCCTCTTGTAAGATCAAAAAAATTTTGAGGGTTTTTCTGTTTGTTTTTGATGAAGGAGAGCCGATGACCAGCTGCCAGAGTATGCAAAAATCTGACACTATAGAAGGGGCAAGAAAGCAATTTCACAGTTATGAAACATATTATTGCTCACCAATTCCTTTCCTGTTGAAATTAATAACCTGGTAGTTGGAAAACCTAATTCCTGTAGCATTTTATTGATAGGTGAAAGTTATCACGCAACAGCAGAACAAAAAGTTCTTTAACACTCCCTTTGAACAAAAAAATATTGACGTTAGCATTGATCAGTGTCATAAACGATGGAAACATGTCTTTAAAAGAGAAGAGTTGGCGGCATTTCCTACTCTGGATCATCCTCTTCTCAAGAAGTTTGCTCTGTCTCTTGTATCTCTGACAGAGAAATTTTTGTCTCCAGCCCTCCCTTACTTCAACCAGAACTTCGAATTGTCCAAGAGGAGCACAGCTGTGGTGATACTTCAAAGGTCAGGACATAATCTGTAATGGAGGACACATTTGATACATGAATTAGTTCCAAAGTCAGCGGAACAGTGGTACTTTACTTCATGAAAGTTTGCCTCTAAGTACTTTGGTGTCTTTCGTACACATAGCAAATGGTTGTCCCAAGTTTTATTTACTTTGTGCTCTGTTGAGGTTTTGTTTGAGGTTCCAGGAGGACAGGAGAGTAGGTCTGGGTCTGCCTGCTAGACCCCTCCTGGTTAGGTAGAGGTTTTTGGACAAAAGTGAATTGATTAGCAACTGCTAGGTAGTTTGCACACCGCTTGCATGATGGCCTGCTGGTTTTTCAAAGAACAGGCTTATTTGGTGAGTACCAGTGAAAGTCAGTAGAAAGAGTGTCCAGTTTCATTTAACACAAAATCTAAGTAAGAAAGGGATAAAAGATTACTTAGTTTCTTCAAAGTGTATTGAAGAAAGGCTCTTCACTTGCCTTCCCAAGTCCTGGGTAGACATACTGGAAGGCTGAGACAATAGCAGCATTGTTTGACGGAGTCCCTGGAGGGAGGGGACAATTAGCTTTACACAAAATTTGGAGGATGTCAGGAGTGCCTTGGGGTGGGGGAGGAAAGTGGAACGGGAGAGCAGCTTCATTTCAAAGCGTTTGATTTGCTCCCAGTCTACTTTCTTCTGTGTCAGCAGGGATTCAGCAGGAGCATTCATGCAGGAGAGAGCAGGTGACAGGACTGCCGGCTCTGGGAGAGGGCAGTACTGTCACATCTTGACTGCCATTCCACATACCACTCCCCACTGAACTCAATTTGTGGTAATCAAGTCATTTGTTAGTGTTGTGGTTTTACCCCAGCCGGCAACTAAGCCCCACACAGCCGCTCGCTCACTCCCCCACGGTGGGATGGGGGAGAGAATCGGAAGAGTAAAAGTGAGAAAATGCATGGGCTGAGATAAAGGCAGTTGAATAGGTAAAGCAAAAGCCACACACACAAGCAAAGCAAAACAAGGAATCCATTCACTCCTTCCCATGGGCAGGCAGGTGTTCAGCCATCTCCAGGAAAGCAGGGCTCCAGCACGTGGAACAGTTACTTGGGAAGACAAACGCCATCACTCTGAACATCCCCCTTTCCTTCTTCTTCCCCCAGCTTTATATGCTGAGCATGACGCCATATGGTATGGAATAGCCCTTTGGTCAGCTGGGGTCAGCTGTCCCAGCCGTGTCCCCTCCCAACTCCTTGTGCACCCCCAGCCTACTTGCGGGTGGGGTGGGGTGAGAAGCAGCAAAGGCCTTGACCCTGTGTAAGCACTGCTCAGCAGTCACAAAAACATCCCTGTGTTATCAACGCTGTTTCCAGCACAAATCCAAAACATAGCCCCATACTAGCTACTGTGAAGAAAATTAACTCTATCCCAGCCAAAACAAGCACAGTTAGTAAGGTGTCAGTTCCTGTGTCAGGTCAGGCTCTACCATTGCCTATTTGTTAAAATAATTTTTAAAAAAAACCCAAACCAAAACAAACCTTAGTGATTCTTCCCGTGCTGTTCCTTGCACTTAGTAGGAGCTCTCTACTGCAAGGCCATTTTGTTTTTCTTTTTCAGATAGGTCCCTTACGCTTCTTCCATAATGCCTGCAGAAAATATGACAACAGTTAGATTACTGGTGTGCTATGATCACTGTTATCTCACTGTCTCCTGATACCTTCTTATCAATCTTCATTCTTATTTTGAATTGTAAACTCTTTACTGAAGATACTGTCTTTTTTTTTTCACTATTTGCAGGAACCCTTACACAAATAGACTTGACACTTAGATGTCAGGTAGGGAAAAGACAAACAAGAAAAAGAATTCACCCCACATAATCTAATTCACCTATTCTCAGCCTGCTCCACTCACTTTTTAAGCTCTAGGTCTCCTTGAAAAAATGAAAGTTGTAGAAGACTTGCATGGCTACAGTTCAGCTTTCATGAACAGAGCCTGAAGGATGAATTAGTGCAGGAGGATGCAGGCTCAGTTGAAAATCTCTTCTGTTTTTAACAGACTCCTTTTTTTGTCTGACCGTAGAGATAATGAAGGGATAAAGCCTTTATCTCCTCCTTTCCTTGTTTTTGCTATTTCCCTCCTCATAGTTGCTGACGGGTTAGTTAAACAAAAGAAAAGAAAAAAAGGAATCCTTTCTTCTTCAGACTTCCAGCTGTGTTAGCATATCTGTTATTTAGATGTTCCCAGGTCTGGCACAGCACAATAGGATGGCTCTGCAGAGCTGTATGAGACTTGTCTCCCCTTATTAAGTGTCAGTTTATGGTTGAATGGCAGAGGAATTTATAAGCAGAGTTAGATATCCAGACCCAGGAAGGGCTTTAATGAAGGGTAGGAAGTGTTCTGTATCTATATCTATTAAGGAGTTACAGAAAACTCCTCGTTGTGGTTTGGTTTCTATTTAATTTTCCTCTGAGGGTTCCACTGTTAGCTGTTAAGTAGCATACACAGCATGTCGCCAAGCTGAAGTATGTGAATCCCAGTATTTGTCACCTATACTAAGAAAACAGCATGCTGAGGGAGACAGTTCTCTAGGCTCTCTTGACTGTTCCTCAGATTGGCAATTATTTTTTTAGAAAGGCAGTGGGAGTTGTGGCTAACAAACTTTGTGAAAAATTCTTTTCTCTAAAGCCTTTCATTAAGGGATGTTTTTATTCTCATACTATAAAAAGGGAACAGTGAGGGAATCCAGTTCCCATGGGAGAGAGAATTTTTAACAGGCAGAATGGATTCCCCAAATTCCATTTGGCTCTACATTTAATAGTCAGTGATTCACTGAGTGATACCGTACAATTTATTCTTTCATGTCTTAATTTCTGTATCCCTAGAGTGAGGCTAATATCTTTGTAAGTACCAAAAGTAATTCACTGAAGGATGCTAAGTGACAAGTAGCACTGCTACATAGTATAGCACATACAATTAGGAGAACACCGATCTTATCTGATTATCATCTTAAAGCAGTAACCAATAAATAAAAAAGGACTTCTTAAGCCATCAAAAAAATTCTTCAGTCATTCAAGTACTCTGGAACTACTCTCATGAAGCACTCCAAATGAACGCTTAATTGTGATGAACGTAGGGTAGTGAAAGTAAAAGTAAGTGTATCTATTAAGTTATACCTAATCTATAACTTTGGAATACTTTCCCTTTTTAAAAATTACTTTTTTTTTCAAAACTGGTCAAATATTCACCCCAATTTTCTCGATGTAGGGTATTTATTTCATGTAATTACAGTGGTGTTCATTCCTGTTCATTTAAGGCATCTTGTGTTTGAGATGTTTGTGTTTAGCGCACTGTAAATTTTACAATTTTTTAACATTTATATCATACTCTTGGGGGGTTTTACCTCAAATCATATCATAATCTGATGTTACAATATCCCTATAGAAAACCCAAAGAACTAGCATATGATGACTTCGCAAATCAGTGGTGTAGAAGTTATAACAAAATGTGTATACATATGTACACATTTTTTTAACTGAAAGGTGATGAAAGCTGCAGAAACTTGTGCTTATTTTATCAGGTCAGATCTGCAATTCCCCTTGGCTTAATGCAAAACTGAATACTTTCTTAAACGTAAAATCTACACATGATGTGCTTAGATGTTCTCTCAAGCAGCATTCAAAGCTGATGTTTTATTTATTCATATCTCTGTAACCTATAGTAAATCTTTAAATGTTCAATTGTTTCAGCTTTGCTAACAACCTAATTAACCTCTAAATTTGTATAATCAAATGTAATTTGATTAACTTTTTGAGGTTTTACTTTATAAGAAAAAATAGTCTAATGAGTAAGCTAGTAGGATAAAAATTAAGTGATAGTAGTTCACTTTCCAATTCAGGCATATAGCCATCAGCAACAAGAAAATAATTTTTTTTTACTTTACATCTCCTATCTATAAAGTTAGAAAAATACTTCTTTTACTTTCATGGCTGTTGTAAGAAATAAAATCCATTAATGGCTATGAGGCATTCAGATGCTGTGATGAGGAACATATGGATACACAAACAGTAGTAAACTAAATAGTGCCAGAGGATGGGTCTGAACACAGGAACTTACTCATCTACACAGACACTGAACCAATTAGCTCTTTCCTCAGCAATTGCAGGGCACAGCTCAGGAGCTAGCGGGGAGGAAGGGGACACCATTTCCAATTATGAAATTGTATCTGGCCACTGTTTGAAAATCTAGAGAGTTTAATAATACAGACCCTTGGTTTGGCTACCCCAAGCCAGCTGGCCAAGAGGCAGAGAAAGGTCTTCATCCATGAGAAGACATGGAGCCTGTTGGTCCTGAGATACGCTGTTTTCTCTGTTCAAATAGGACTTAAATTATAAATATACTTCCTGGTGACAACATTAGATCTACATACCACAATATATGGTATGTCACTGTTTTATGGGAGCAGATTTGAGGAAACAGTTTTCCATTCCATGACAATCAATTTTTTGAAAGCTCTCTGCTCTGCACTGTGCAGAAAACAAAGGACTTTCCAATTTTCCTTTTTTTTTTAATTGAAAGACAGAGAACAAGATAGCCATGCTGGTTGCCTCTGCTCCCAAAGATATGTTTGAGAGACCAGTTTAAAAC
The DNA here is from genome assembly GCF_034638445.1 of Ciconia boyciana. Lineage (NCBI taxonomy): Eukaryota > Metazoa > Chordata > Aves > Ciconiiformes > Ciconiidae > Ciconia > Ciconia boyciana. Next base: position 49,737,234 of record NC_132936.1, read on the forward strand.
CATGGTCTGAATTCAGCAGACAATTTCTTACTTGCCTGATCAGCTCCAATTTGCACAATGCACTTTAATTGCACTAACTCTATATCATATTCCACCATTACAAACTCTACTCAGACAGCATGGAGTTACCCAAGTGACTTGGCCAGATGAGTTCTTAACCTAAGTTAAGAACTTATGTTTTTCTCACTTTTCTTAATTTTGACACAGCTTTACCTGAGCACTGATCTTGCAAGCTCTTCCACCCAGATGAGCCCATGCAGCTATATACAGCTCCAGCTGAGCTGCAGTATCTGCCCTCAGGGCAGAGTTTGGGTTTATGTTTCATTTTTAATATTGAATGATTTATACCATTTATGCTGGCTGTGATTATGTTTGTGCTTAGTTCCATTTTCTAGGTTGCAATTCACTTTTTGCTTATGTATTATTTCCAGGGCTAAAACCAGTCTGTAACAGCGCTTCCTTTAGCAAAATGCTCTGTTTCTGCATCAAGCCGCTTTCCTCTCAGCTGTGTGTTTATGCCTGGGTTTTGTTTCTGTGAAAGTGCCTGGAGACCTGTGGAAGACAGGCACCATCTGAGTTAAGGACTTTTGTTACTATGTCATTATTATTAAACCCTTACCTTGCGTTGATGCTTATGTATTTCTGGTTTTGTAGCATACGTTCTTCTGCTGTCCATCCTCTGCAGAACCCCTTTAGTTAGTGTTTATTACACCCCACGTTTATTACAGAACAGTCTCATTTCTACTACATTGCCTTGCTAGTTGTTTCCACCTTGATACATTTCCCTCTTTCCCTCCATTTGCTAACATTTTCCTTTCCTTTCTCTTTAATGTTAAATTAATCCATGAATCTTTTCAGAGTCAAACAAATTTCTTTCAATATCCTGTCTTTCACTTAGGTTAGCATTTTTACCATAACTACTGTGATATCTTGTACACAGCTTGCCTCATTTCATAGATCACAGAATCACAGACTCACTGAGGTGGGAAGGGACCTCTGGAGATCATCTAGTCCAACTCCTCTGCTCAAAACAAGGTCACCTACAGCAGGGAGTAAAACAAAGTCATCTACAGCAGGATGTTCAGGGCTGGGTCCAGTCAAAGTTTGATCTCTAAGGACGGAGGCTCCACGACTTCTCTGGGCAACCTGTGCCAGCATTTGATCATCTTCCAAGTCTGTTTAAATGGAATTTCCAGTATTTCTGCTTGTGCCCATTGCCTCTTGTCCTTTCACTGAGGACCGCTGAGAAAAGCCTGGCTCTGTCTTCTCTCCTTCTCCCCATCAGGTATTTATACTCATTGATCAGATCTCCTTGAACCTTCTCTTCTGCAGGCTGAACAGTCCCAGCTCTCTCAGCCTCTCCTCATATGGCAGATGCTCCAATCCCTTAATCGTCTTTGTGGCCCTTTGCTGGACTCACTCCAGCATATCTCTCTTGTACAGGGAAGCCAGAGCTGGACCCAGCACTCCAGATGCTCTTCCTAATGCAGCCCAGGGTACTGTTGCTCCTCTTTGCCACAAGGGCACATTGCTGGCTCATGTTCAACTTGGTGTCCACCAGGACCCCAGCTCATTTTCTGCCAAGCTGCTTTCCAGCTAGTCAGCCCCCAGCATGTGCTGGTGCTTGGTGTTGTTCCTTCCCAGGTGCAGGACTTGTCACTTCTCTTTGTGGAACTCAGAGGATGCCTCTCAGCCCAGTTCTCCAGCCCATCCAGGTCCCTCTGAACAGCAGTGTAACTATCTGATCTATCAGCCACTCCTCCCAGTTTTGCACTAAGAGCAAAGGAAAAACTCTTACACCACTCTTATATCTGAAATTCATCTTTATGAAGCCTCTCATTTCTCTAAGACACTTTTTAGTCTTTGTGCAGGCTCTTTCTGGGGTTTGTCTCATAGAATAGAGCAACCCAGGTCTCTCCTGTGAAAACCCATATCAAAGCTAGCATGGCTTTTAAGGAGAAAAGGGATAGACATTTTTGTTGTTTTTTCTTTATGTCTGTCCCTTTTTGTAGAAGGCATCTCAAGTTTACAACTCACATCAATCCTGGGATACACTCCTAGAATGACCTGTTCTTCAAACAAGATTGTTGCAAGCTATAAATCTGCCTTAAAGGGTCTTTCGTTGCACAGAGGAGCTAACTGATGCCAGGAAATAAAGTATTTTCTCGTAGTAACTCTCCTTTCAAAAGTAAAACTGAATCTTTGGTAAAATCCTGCAGACTCAAAGGAACTTGGTAGAGACCAAGATCTTGGAAGAGATATTTGCAGTGTTTTTTAGGTTTTTCTAGAAACAATTGGTGTTTGAATAGAAGCTGGAAAAGGCAATACCCTAGTTAACTTATATATATGGCAGGTTCTGAAGCAATGAAGGTTATCAGTACGTTTGAAAGGGTAAGAAGGGCACTGCAAGCTGCTAAACAATGTCACGTATTTGAAGTATGCACTTAGACCAGGTGATTGTCACCTGCGAAAGGCATATGTTTCTAAAAAGTACTTGTCAGCTGTGACTATTCACTGTGATGTTATAGTCCTGTATATCTATAAAATAAGTTGAACAGGTCCAGCGAAGGGTCACTAAGATGATTAAGAAATTGCAGCACCTATCATACAGGGAAGAGGCTGAGAGCTGGTGGTGTTTAGCTTGGAGAAGGCTCTTCTCAGTGGTATCCAGTGACAGGACAAGAAGCAATGAGCACAGATTGAAATACAGCAGATTACATTTAAACATAAAAAATGTTTTTACTGTGAGGGTGGTTGAACGCTGGCACAGTTTGCCTGGTGAGGTTGCGGAGTTTATCAAAACCTGACTGGACATGGCCCTGAGCACCCTGCTGTAGGTGACCCTGGTTTGAGCAGAGGAGCTCGAAGGTGAGCTCCAGAGGTCCCTTCCAAACTCAACCGTTCTGTGATCCTGTTTGGGGACTGTTTTGTTGAATGGGCACCGACACACAGTTTTAAGGTATCCTGAAGACCTCTTCTCTTTAAGCTACAGAGCTACACTGTCTTACTTGAAAGGGAAACCGAGTAGCAGCTGCACCATGACACAATGAAGTAAGAGATTTGCGACCCTCTCTCACCCAAGTCTTTGTCTCATAATGCTGTTGTCGCAGCTCAGAGCCTGCTATGTCCACAGCAGCCTTCGATAGCTCTCTTCCTGCCTTATGAACATGGCAAGTCAGGGACTAAATCAGACATGACAGGTGGGGTTGTTCTCCCCCTCTTCCCACCCAACTCACTCTCGCTCACTTGCACGGTGAACCATGGGATTTATCTAGCTGAAAAAATCACCTCTCTGTACAAAGTATCTAGCTGAAAAAAAATTTACTTCAGCCACACCCATTCCCCAGGCCAGTTCCCAGTCAGAGAAGGCACCATTTGTGCCAGAATCAGCTTGAGGCAGAATACTTTTTCAGTGGCCTTTCCAGCTTAGTGAATGGCTCAGATTATGATGCATGAGAAGGTATCCCTACAAAAAGAGACCAGGCCTGGAAAAAGAACAAAGACCAACCTCTGAGACAGGTATCGTGTCATCTAGACTACACTCTCTTCCAAACTGTACTCTTATTTGTGAAAACAGACCATCTAGGTCAGGACCAAAAGGCGTTGGTGTCTTGCAAGAACCCAGCTACTTCCCATGTTGCAACTACTGTGTATCTGATTATCTTTCAGAGGATTGTCAGTTCTTTTATTGGCGTTACACTTGATTATGCAAGGAAAAAAGCAAAGCAAGTACAAACCCTATGTATATCAGCAAATATCTTCTGCTTTTTCCAAGAATGTGTTACCCACTACTTGCTTTGTATCTCTTCACTGTTCCAGGCTGAAGGGAGTTCAGTTTTCACCTCTCTCATGAATGCTTTATCTCTTTACTTCTTTCCAGGCTTGTTTGTTAGCTTTTCCCCTTTCTTCAGAAGAAAGCAAGTTTCATGATAGGTTCTTAATAATGATCAAGTCATCTCCTCTACACTAACTATAACACACATATAATTAACGATGGAAGCAAAAGGTTGAGTAAACCAAAGGTCATGGCAATTGAGGTTGATTTCATTAGACAGTGTCGGTATGTTATTGTTCCTAATGCAGAAATCTAGGTTTAAAGGAAGATAACGCGTTCATGAAACTGGGCCACAGGAAATGATCATTCTTCTGTTACTTTTGGGTCACCTGCAACTATTACTTTAATTAGGATCACAAGCAGCCACTGCTAATAAATAACCTGAAAATTATATATTAATAGAGCTATGAATATGCTTTCATCAAAATAATTCACAAACAATTAGATTCTTACACACTTACTTATTGGGTAAAATTTCCCAGTATGAATAATCAACCGTATGTGTAAGGGTGGAAAAGTTTCACCACTGATTTGTGTCACTTCCATTTTCATCTCTTGGTAATAAGAGAGGAACAGGACACTCTGGTCCATGTGTTTTGACAAATTAAAATAGATCTAGGATTAGGAAGGGATAATTTATCACATGAAAACTGAAGCATGGTACTTAAAGAAACACACAAAAAAGCAGCTTTCAGCTCCTTAGATGAAGGATGTGTTGCTGAAGTACAGACAAACTGCTTAGGGAAAAGGACAGGGTTTAAAGCTAGAAGTTACACATTTTGCTACTTAAACACACATCAGTCTATATAAATTGCAGTACTGGTGGTCTAGAATAATTTCTTTGATACTTCCATTGCCTGCAGTGGAGTTTTTCTAGCAATGGATTTAGCTCTGCACTTTAGTAGCTGATATTACTAAGCCTAATAACTTCAGAGTATCGATCAGATGATGCCAGTGCTCTGTTCCTGAGAGAGGAAAATGCCAGACACCTGGATGTTTTTTATATATTCACAGTTCATCATGCAGCTTTGCAGCTGCTGAGTGTCGGCCCTGCCTCCCTTCTTCCCCCATGTCCACCTGGCTGTGGCATGGAGTCTCCTCTGCAGTGGCTTCATTAACCAGCCAAATATTGCCAGTACTCACACTACTTGGTCCTTCAGTGATTGTCAGATTTTTGATGCTCCAGTTTCTCTGCCCTCCTTTTCATCATCAGTAATTCTTCCCTGATTGCATGAAGAGTCTTTGCTTCCATCACCATTCTGTAGCTAACTGATTTGTTCGCTTTATTTTGAGCCTCAGACATGCCTTTGTTATTTATACTCCGGAATCTGTTGGAAAAATTCCCGAGATCTTTCTGTTCCCACAGCAAGCTGATCCGCCACTTCTTAGCTCAGCTTTTACTTTGGCCAAGGAGCACCTCTTTTTCTCTTTTCGTTCCATGGTTTTTATCTCTGGCTGTTATCTGTCACTTTTTTTGCATATCTAGAAGATTAAATAAGTAGGATTTGCTAAGATCTCTATTCCATGCTTCCTTCCCCACTCACATTTTAACTTGGACTCTGTCTGCCTAATTGTTTTCCAAATTAGTTCTGATAGCAAGTACAATGGGACTTAAACTATACTGACTTTTAAAGAAAGTCAGAAAATAACTCAAAATCTATTAAAACACCATGCTACTATTTGCATTGTCTTTTTCAAAATTTATTTAAAAGGGTATGGGAAATAAGAAGGGAGGCTCTCCTGTATGAAAGCAGTCTCCATTTGAATCCGCTTAGCTTTCAATCAGTTCACCCTTTAGCAATGTGGTTTACTTCTGCAATTAATCTACTAGTGAATTCTGATTGACTCAAACTGAAGTGGCAGAGGTAAGCCAGGAGTAAAACAAAATCTTTTGAGACAATATTTTTGAGCACTTTAAGCTTTGCTTAAAGTGAAACTTGTTGAGTGAGACGTTGAAAATAAATGCTTGGAAATTATTCTTCTAGTTGCATATTATTCTAGTCCAGTGGAGATGCAGAGAAGCTCCTTCTAAATCATGTTAACTACTCTACCTGTTTTTTCAATATTCAGTAGAATAGAGAAATGCTGACCTAAATGACTGTAATTAGTTCTTGTGATTGGAGTAATGGTAGATGAAGAAACAAAGTAAATGTATAAACCAACTGTGGCTTACCACCCACAGACGCATGAGGCAGGCACTTTCTCACTCTACGCCCCCAACTCCAAGTAATCATTTCCTTTCTTCACCACTGTATACTTTGAAAAATGTTCTGTAATTTTTTCCTACCAGCTAACAATTCAATTTTTTGAGGCTGCAGTTCCCCGAGGAAACTAGTTCAAACTCCTTAAATCAAGCTGCTATAAGGAGCCAGACAGTTTGAGCTGATGAAAACTGCGTACAGTGTAATGCAATAAAACCCACAGACCAGTCTTGGTCATAACAAAATAAAACTTATTCCTAATATTAAGCTAACATTTTCTTACGGTTGTTATTCTTAAAGGCTATACATACTGATTTTAAAAGCATTAAAATGTTAATGGTTAACCAAGTATATGTCGCTGAATTCCTAAAAAAGTATTTGAACATGACTGTGGTCCTTTTGAAATAATTGTTTAAGTCTGAAGATCTTGTGCACTAATTCAGCTTTACCATAGATCCCTCATCCTGCACCAGACTCTTTGCTGTTGCTATTGCTTTTGATGAGCATTAGATGAAAAGCTATATATTATTTTTCCTTTTTAAAAAGTGCCACAACCACCACTCTGATAATTCTTCTGTAGAGGAGCATGCTCAAACTTTTCTGTTTGAACTGGACCAAACAGGAGTCAGCATCCTGGGATCAGAAATAGAATAAATATTTAAAAACTTGGCCGCAAACTACCACTTTGGGTAGTCAGCTGGACACAAGGAGACCTGAGCTCCTATTGCCTCCCTGCTATCTTTTTTTTTCTTCAGTGACGGTGTAATGTAAAATATAGAAGCAATTCAGACCAGCAAACACTCAATTATTAGTCTCTTTTTGGAGCTGGCTCTTACAAAAGGGGTCCTCATACTAGAGACCACCCCTTTCCCCCCCTCCCCCCCACCTCATCATGGGGTCAAGACCCAAAGGCCATGTCTATGCTGGTAAATAAAACAGTACAGGGCTCATCTTCTGACCCTGTGGCCAACTAGCTTGGCACATCTCACAACCATACAAGGGTTTAAACCAGTTATGCCTGCAACCAGGCCAAAAGCAATCTGCATATTAGGGCTTGGCTTTCGCCCATACTAGTTCCCCAACCACAGCCTGGCACTGATTGTTTTGGCGAGGCCTGGTTGGCACAAAACCCCTTCATGCACTGTGCACAACCAGCGCTCTGGCATTTGGCCTGGCCATGTTCATTTTGCTAATTCAGATGTGGCCAAAGAGTCTTCATATCCCTGAATGAGCAAATCAGCAGTGAGGACCCAGGCACAGGATTTTCCATCCATGAAACAAAACATGATGGGGGGAACAGACAGATCGAGAGCAGTAGTCCAATATACTCTGTTTTGTCAGGAGCAAAATATTTGTCTTTTTGCTTGATGTAAAACCAATACCTGTGTGACACACACATGGCACGCTCATTCACATTAACAGGAAAGCCCAAGCCAACAACACTTTTTCTGGAGTTGCACGTGTGGCCTCGCTCTAGAACGCAGAAAGCAGGATCTGCACTGACTGACGGGGTCCACAGCTTCCTCTTTGTTTGGTCTTCCTGATCAACCCATCACCAGCTGATGCCATGGCAGGTTTCTGGATGCACACAACTCAGTTTCTGCACCAGTCTAAACAACGAGCATAACCTCAGCTTTCACTCATGTTAGCGTATCTGAGCCACTGAACAAGGACAGAAATGATCACACACACTCGAAGGCAAAATAGCACTGGTTTGGAATTAAGTGTAGTCTTGTAAAGGTGCTAAATATTGGCTTAGAATAGGCATGGAGAAATCAACAGTTGAGGCTTGGCAGAGTGCTCTTAGTGTGCCTGTAATAAAGGCTTGACTGAAATGCAATTGACTTGGCTGCAACTAAATAAATGTCTAAAAAGGCATTTGTGAAAAATACTTTTCTCTGATTACTATATTGAATGTTCATGTGCTTAGGTATCTGTCTAGGTTTGCAAATGGAATGTTCTTGAGAATCTTATATTAAAATTTAAAGCTTCATAAAATGCTGCATGATTTTCACAAGGCCACAAAATAAAGCAGAACAGCGTATTTTGGCACAGCTTTTCCAAACTAACTTAAAAAAAATCACTTCCTTTCTTTGGCCCACTGGCAAAAGCAAATAAAATAGGAGGAGGACAGAAGAAAAATAGGAAACTTCTCTGTTAGTAACATTTTCATTGGGTCATTAAAAAATTAAAACAATCCCAAAGGGCAAAGAAGGAGACTAATGGCTAAAAAGAGAAAAAATAAAGTTCTGTAACTGCATACAGCCATTGCCAGCTAAGAAACAGAGCACATTTTGGACCTTCATGAGGCATGAGCAGTTCTGGGGAAAAGAAAACAGGAAACAGAAAACAAGACCCTCACCAGGGTCCTTCTATAGCACATTTTATATCAGATTTGCTGCCAGCATGCAGGGAACACTTAGCTTTGCAACTGCAGTAATTTTCCTTTGATTGAGTTTTACAGTACCCTTGATGTGTTTTTTAAAAAAATAAATGCAAAGGGGGTTAAATGGAGTACGTGGTAGTCATATGATTTATCACCAGGCTTGAGACTGCTAGGGTATATACCTTCCACAGCTGAAGGAGCAATCCTGTACATTACTGCTCCTGAGACCACTGGTGGAATGTGAAGCCGTAGGAAAAGGTCCATGGTGAGTCCGCAGTGCCAGGGGCAGCGAGGGGAGGCTGCGCCGCAGGGGAAGGGGAGCCAGGAGGCACGGGCGACGGCAGGGCCAGCGGGACAGGGTCTCACTGACAAGGGCGCAGAGCGGGTCTGTTGGTGGCAACCAAGGTCAGCCAAGAGTCCAGCCAGCCAGACAAGCCTATGGGTATGAGGGAGGTCCGAAGTCAACCCTGTCACCAGTCAGGGTCCAGATCAAGAGGCATGGGCATGGCTGCAGCGCAGATGCAATGGAGCTTAAGCCAGGAACAAGGGTGAGAGCCTCAGCTTAAAAACAGCTCCTGGGCGAAGGAGCAGCAGGCCCTCACTGAGGTTTCTTCTAGCTCTTTCTTTCAAGGCTACCAGCTACACTATCTCTAAGCCAGCCCCGAGCCCAGGCAGCCACACACCCAGAAGGGGGGATGCACGCAGGACCCCCCCCACCAGCTGTGTATACTGTTTCCACTCACAAGTTTTTTCCATGTTCCTGTCCTGCCTTCACCTACCACAGTTCCTTATCAAACCTATTTCCATACTCTTGTAATCCCCATTTTGCAGACAAGCATCTAAATCATTTTTTGTTTCTCCACTGCATTCTCAGACCCTTTTTCTCTTCCTTCTTTTAGTGTATCCTGTTCACCCACTAACTTCCCATGCTTCCCTCATGGTTTTGTAGTCAGTCTCCCCCACGCATACTCCCAGTCCCTGCCCCTCACAACTAATAGGAGAGATGCTGCTACTTCCCACAGATATATATGACAGGTCTTCCAGCCAACAGTAACCCTGTTGGTCTTCATTAACTCATACTTCACATATTGTGGATTACGCTATGCTGGCAAATAACCATGCTGATATGAGGTGAAAAACTCTTGGGCAGTGAGTCTCTGGCTCCGCTCCCCAGTTTCTATACTTAGCTTTTTGCCCCTTGAACAGTCCTGATCTCAAGAGACTCTTCCTCTTAATCTATTTTTTTTTCCTCATCCTGGCCTGGCATTTGTCTTTTTTCCACTTGACTCAGACAGCTTCTTCCTTCATGCTTCCAGGGTGTTAGCAGTAAGGTCAAGAAAAGGACAAGAGACAGAAATTCCTTGTTCTTAGTTCCCAAACAAGAACCTGTTTGGGAAAAGATGCAGCTAAAAGCATCCATGGAAAGTTTTCCCTGAGGTTCTGTAGCCTGAACAAGGAGGGGGAATATGTATGTGAACCGTACCCATTCGCTGTAGAAGACCCAGTGCACAGAGGCTGCTTGGCGTTCAGTGTTCGGAGTGACTTGGATTTTCGTTGGACCTAAGGCTTTGTAGATTTTAGCGGTTAAGAAAGTCTCTCAGTGTGTGCAAACTGCAGTTTGGCAAGGGGTTATAGCTCAGACAGATCTGGACAAAGTACCCACATGAACAACACAAGGCATTTTCCTGTCATTACACCGGATTGGAAGTGCCTGCTCTAAATGTTGGGACTGCTAGATCATTTTGAAGAAAATAATACCTTAACATGGACCAAATATATATTTTTCAATCTTCTTCCTGGAAATGACTGGAAAAAAACGTAAACAGACTATAACAGAAGGGATGAAAAATTTCATACCAGAGAGCTAGCTTGCCAAAGATAGAAGCAACTGGAAAACTGTCTTATAATGGGAAATTTTTAGACAATTTTAGTAATAGCTGACACAAACACACCAGCTTATAACAAATAACAGTTCATAGAAGTATTGCAGATAAACCTATACACAATCTCCAGAAGTGCCTGCTCAGACCCTGATTAAGCTGGCATAAAGCAAGACTAATGAAGGGGCTGGCAACTGGGAGATGATACCATCAGGAAAGAAAACATAGCATGATCAAAACAGAAGGCCGAGAGGATAAATGTGGAGGGACGGGAAACCTGAGGCAGCACAAAGCTGTGGGAGCAGAAGACTCTCTCTGCAGCATAAAATGAGTAAATGTACTCTCTGGTCTGAGTAGCGGTGGGGGTGGAATAGGAGCAACCGCTCTTGGTCTAAAACCTCTGGCTTTGGAAACCCGGCTTTTCCGAAACCCGGTAATGTGCTGTAGAAGGTGTTACCTGGAACCTCAGAAATTCCCTCCCCACAATCAGCATCTCAGCTCCTTCTTTTCAAACGTTCAATGAATATTTCCCACGGTTGGAGACACCATTACAGAATGGAAAACAGCGCTATTTACTGAATGTTTTTCTTTTTTTTTTTTTACTGAAGTGAAAAAGTTTTAGGAGATGTCGCTAGAAAAATATTCTATATAATGATTTTATGACATATTTTCATGAACTATTCCAGAAACTATTTTTGATAGCAGCACAACATAAATAGACTAAATGTTTTGTTTTGCTTTGGGTGGAACATATAGCATGAAAAATGAAAAGTGCTTTTTCAAGCACTATTTTTTTTCCAAAATATCTTCAGTGCTTTTTCTTTTTCACCAGGGATAGCAGGTCACTTTAACAGGTCACCTTAGGAAAAAATCTTGTACCTCATGAAAATGCCTAGAACGGTTTAATCTGCATAGGAAGAAACAAATTTTCCACCAAGTTCTCAAGGGAAACTCTGTGAACAAGCCCATTTCTCAGAAAAAAAGCTGAGAAATGGAAAGTAATAGAAAAGAATGTGCAGTGTTTTCACAGCCTTTCAAACTGTTTGAAGTTCAGTTATTTATTGAAAGAGTTCAATTCTGCTTATGTTCCGTATATAACTTGTTTTATACAAACTTGCTATAAAATTAGATTATGTCATATGCTGAGGGTACAAAAACAAAGCAGGTGGGGAGGTTTCTTTTTCTGCAAAAATATCTCAGCACAAATACCAGGGACCAGGAAGGAACTCTTCCTAATCTATCAGAAATAAATAAAAAATTAAGTGAGAAATCAAGTTCTGACCATGGTTTGGTTTTGTTTGTTTTTCAGAAAAGATCATGCATTCTCAAACTATTAGCAAAATATAACTGGAGGTGCGTCACAGTAATATAGCTACATATTGGGCTAGATTTTTATATATATACACACACACACAGATTGCACACTAAATTTTAGGTAATAGAGTCAAATATTAGGGGTACTAACAAAATGGGGCCACTTAAATCTCATCTGGGAAACACGAATGAAGTAACTTTCTAGGGCTGCGCCTAGATAAGTCTAAATGGAACGGTGTCATCTGGTGAGTCCCTGCACAAGACTCTCTTCTGAGCCTTGAAAATATTTCTCTGTCCAACGCAAAACCTTTCTCAGCTAAGTACGGAACAGTATTTGAAGGCTCGAGAGGCTCCATAGCTTCTTTAATCACAGGCTAAGATCATATAGCAAAAGTCTGTGTAAAGCTTTTCTTGTGAAAAAGAAGTTTAAAAGCTATGCATGGTAAGTATTTTAGCACTGACTGGGCCCTTAACTGCACTCAAAAAGTGCTGATTAACTGCACTCAAAAAGTGCTGATAAAGTCTTGAAAGTCTTACTGGATCCTCAAAAATTAAATCCACAAAGGAAAGCCCAAGAATGGGAAGCTGTGATCAAGGCAGGCGTACTAATGCCTAATGATAGAAACCTATGTGAACTGGGCTCACTACAGAGTAGGAAATGAGTGCTTTGAAAAGCCATCCTTTTCACGTGCCACATTTTTATCTTGGTCTCTTAAGAAAATGCAATTGCATTCACTATCCATCTCTTTGCTCCCAAATAACTTTCGAACCCTTTTTACAATTTCAGCCAAATTCAACATAAAGGACCCAAAAATACTAAGGGTCATGAAAACCATCGGTCAGATAAAAGAGACTGCTAATCAGTGTCCCCACCAGAGGAAAGATGGTGTGACTTCACCAGTTACTTACTGCTTGTCTTACCAGTTGGCTAATCCTCAGCACAAGTGCCTGGTGAGCCCGTCAGCATACACACCACTGGGAACCATCTCCATGTTGCTAGTGGACGTGGGAAGCGGGGACTATTGGAACCTACATGGAGGGGATGGGTAGAACAAGGATGTGGAACATTAATCCACAGGTAACCAAGCTTTGTTAACCCTGCTGTTTCTAGAACAATATATACTATATATACTTGGGTGAAGTATGTTCATGACGGTATGTGAACTACCCTTGGGGTATGCTGTGGATAAGTCAGAACAAGCTAGAAGAATGAAACTTTGGGATTAATAAAGTCTCACGTGCCGGGAAAGGAACCCCATCGTGGTGCAAGACAAGTGGGAGCCAACAAGCTCCGGACAAGCCAGTTGTACAGCTAGAAAAGCCTGCCTGCTTTGGGGATGCGGAGAGCACATCGTGAGACCCACCACCAGCAGGTCACGGCTGCAGCTGGTTACGGTGGTGTTAAGCTGTGCAAGATCCTCCGCACAAGAGCGAAGCCCCACCTGCCAACGGCAGAGCTGGGGTGGGCAGCAGCGCAAGGGGACTGGACGCGCTCCAGCCGCGGAGCCCAGTCCTCGGGGCGGTGGAGCCAGATGCAATCGCAAGAGCCACATGGCCTCCGCCATACGCAGCCGTGAGACACCGAGATGCCTTCAAACGGCGGGGGAGGAGGTGGTTGGTTGGACGCGGTGAGCGGGGCCCTCCAGGCTGGCTCCCGGAGGAAGAGGCCGTCGACCCCTGCGACGCCGTGCGGTGACCCGGGCCCACGCTGTACCGGCACGGCGGGAGGAGGCCTGTGGAAGGACAACGCCCGCACAGCTCAGCCCGGCGCCCGGGGGACGGCGGCCGGCGGAGCGAGGGCAGGGGGCCCCGGCGCAGGGAGGGCGGGCGGCGCTGACGGGGCTGCGCGCGGGCGCCGGGGCGCAGCGGGCTGGCGGGCGGCTCCCGGGGGGCGCGGGCGGCACCGCCCGCCCCGCCCCGCCCGCCGGCTCGCGCTGCTCTCGAGCGCCCCCGCGCGCAGCCGCCGGGCGCCCGCCCGCCCGCGGGGAGGGCGGCGGGCAGGTGCGCGGCGGCTGCGGCGTGAGCCAGCGTTGGGGCCGCGTCTGCCCGCCGCCGCCTTCCCGGCGTGAGCACCGGCTCCCTCCTGCCGCTGCGGCTCGCTTCCTCCTCCTCCGCCGTTCCCTCCTCCCAGCGGCTCGGGACGGCAAAGCCCCCGGGGGCGCCCGTCGGTGGGTGCGTGCCCCCAGCCCCTGCGCTCGCCTCCCCACCGCGGCAGCCGCAGGCGCAGCCCCGCTTAGCCCGGCCACCATGGCGCGCGGGAGGTAAGCGAGCTCCCTTCACCTCTCCTTCGCGGCGGGGCCGCCGCCGGCTCTCGCCCTCCCGCCGGCGCCGCACCTGCCGGGGCGCGCGCGGGTCCGCCGCCCGCCGGCCCCGGGCGGCGCCGCGGGCGGCTGCGGGGAGGGGGCGGCAGGCGGGTTTTTCCGATGCCAGAGGAAAAGTTGCGCTCGGCGGGGGCGAAGTGGCCCCGCATTGTTGTGTTCGGGCACGGGTGTTTCCCTGCGGGCGGCGGCGTGGCGGGTGTACTTCCGGGTTCGCACCTTTTTTTCCTTCGCCGCCGCTCTGCGCCCCCTCCTCCGCCGGCTGCCGCTGCCCTCGAGCGGGGCCGAAGCCGCCGCCGGCTGGGCTGTCAGCACCTGAGGCGCGGCTCCCCCTCCAGGACGGGGGGAAGGGGGCGGCGGGGCCGCTCCGCACGTCAAACACGAACGACGACAGCAGCCGTAGTAGAGGAAGGGTGAAGGGACGGAGTCTCCCCCTGCCGCGGAGCGGGGCGCGGGGCGCAGCGCCCCGCCGGGAGCCGCCAGCGCCGCGGCGGCGGCCGGGGCCGAGGTAACGGCCGGGCAGCGGCCGCGGGGACGGTGCGGCAGCCCGACGCCAGGGGGCGGCCCGCGCCCCGCCGCCGCCGCCGGATGGCGGTGACCGCCCGGCGAGCCGCTGCGGCCGGGGGGGGCGGGCGGGGAGCAGCGCGCAGCGTCCGCGGCCCGCCGGCCGGGGCGGAAGGGAGGGCCGGGACCGAAAGTGAACGGACGGCGGCGTGGGACCCGCCGGGCGGCGCGTCCGCCGTGAGGCGGCCGGGGAGCGGAGGATGGGGCCGCGGCGGCGCGCCCCGAAGGGTGCGGGGTTGGACCGCCCTGTGGTAACTACCGCCGGGGCGGGCGGGGGCGAGGGGCCGGGGCGGGCGCCGCTGCCGGGTGTCACGCGCAGCGCGGTGCGGGGGGTTTAAACGTGAGTGGTGGCGGGGCCGCCATTTTGAATGGTTCCCTGCCGCGCCGCAGGGAGCGCGGGGTCGCAGCCGGCCGCTGCCCGCCCTCGGCGACGGCCGCCCCGCGCGGCTGCGGGGAGAGGGCCGGGGCGGTGTGGAGGTGCGGGGGTGCGTCCCCGTCGGCAGGGGGGCGGGCGGGCGGGCGGGCTTTCCAGGTAGCGGTCACATGCAGCCTCACGGCTGGCTCTGAGGCGGAGTTGCCGGTGCCGACGGGACGCAGTGCGAGGGAGAACAAATAAAGTGCAGAAGTGCTTCCAACGCGCCTCGTTTCTCCTTGTCTGGTTTCACGCCCGGGGGGAGAGGCGGCGGGGTCGGCTTGGCCGGTGGGCGTAGGCTGGGCGGGCTGCCTGCGGCGCCGGCCGCCAGCGCCTGCCGCCGTGGTGGGAGGTACAATGGCATGTCGGCCCGCTCCGCGGCTTCGCTCCCGCCGAACCGCTTCTGGTCGTGTCTCGGTGGGCGTTCGTAGCTGAACGCCGGCCGCTTCATTCGGCTGCAGCGGTTAGACTGTAGTAAATCATACGGTGAATCAGATAAACAGCTAGTAAATTAATTTAAAAATAAGCAAACATCTCAACAGCAACGCGCGTAGATACTTTGCCCAAGCTATTACAAAATATGAAATTGGCATATCTAAGTAAATCTGAAAACTCTGGGTTAATTTTAAATCTCTTTTTGCTTTAACACGAGGGAATTACCCATTTTAATCTGATAAACGTATTGCCTAAAGAGATTTGATTCATCTACTTGTTTCTCTCTTACCAGTTGTTAGCTTGTTAGTGGTTGTGAGTAAATTACATATGACGTTCTTACAGGGACGGGACAAAATAATAGGACGCTCTGCCAATTTGTTTGCAGGCTTGATGCTTTTTCCTTATATAACTGATCTTGCTGTCCTTTTTAAATAGGCCATACACAGGGCTGGGCGTTTTTTCCCCATCTAATAGCTTGTTTTGGAATTTCACATCTTGCATGGAAACACTATTACTAATTGCAAGTACAGAAAAATGTCCCATCATGAACAAGTCATCAGATACTAAGAACATAATTACAGTTAAATTTGGTTGTAGTTCGTTTAAATAAAATTGTGTATAGTTTTAGTGGTATCTGGATATAATATTGTACTGAAATGCAATAGTGTGTGTTTACCCTTAGATTGATACCTGTATGGCTTTGCTTTACAAAACTACAAGTCATTTATTTTTTAAAACACACTAAAAACCCATTAAAACTTCAGAGGAGACAACACTGACAAGCTTGTTTAGAAAACTGTTTATAAGGAATGCAACTAAGCCATAGTTCTTTAAAGAACGATGATGGTTTTTTTCCCCTTGGTATAGAGTAGTAAGAATCAATAATGAATTAAATTATGACCTTAATTATTAATATACCAGGAAGCCAAGTTTCCTTTGCTGTAGTGAAACGAATCCTGTACGTAATGGCAAAAGTAGTGATTACAGCTGATGTTTGCCCCGTGTAGTAGCTACAAAAATGCAGCTGTAGTAAAAACTCTGCCTGCATGTGCGTGACAAAAATAGCTGTCTTCTACTCTGTTTTTAAAATACATTCTGTGAAGGGCATGTGCTGCTGTCCCAGTTGTATCAAAACTTCTTCTTCTTTTTTTTTTTTTTTTTTTAATCTGAGCATGTATTAGCTGGCGTGTATTAAAAATTTCGGAAGAGGAAAGCGGTGATAAATAAATGAAGAAGGAAACCCCCAACACTCTCCCGCCTAGGCCTGAACGGCTGCTGTCCAAGCCATCGCTAGGATGCAGTGGTAGGTCGCAAGCAGCGTTCCAGATCGCATCCCCCAGCACAGAAACGAATTGTAAAGCCCAAGCGCTTAAAATATTTGTTCCTCCTCTTCTTCTTTTTCGGAACTCCGAGTAGCGTTTTCTTTGAACCGGGGCTCGAAGCCGTGGTAGGCAGCGCGATCCTTGAGTGAGCAGGCAGGACTCCGAGGCAGGGCTCGGAGCAGGGCGCTGGGGCGGGAGGCAGCGGCCGAAGGAACCATTTTTCCCTCCGCCCGGGGCCTGAGCACCCCGCGTTGTCAGGCAGACGGCGGGTGGTCGTGCGGCCCCCGGAGGTCCCGGTGGCGGAGCGCGGGGGCCGGCCGGGCGTGCCGGGGGCCGGCCGGGCGCTGCCGGGTGCGCCGGGCAGCGGGGCGGGGGCGGGCGGCAGCCCCTCCTCCGCCCGCCGCGCCGCTGGCCGCGGTGCTGAACGCCGCCAGCCATGTTGGTCCCGGCTGGAGCCCGCCGCTGGCGTGGCGTGGCGTGGCGGGCCCTGCCCGCGGTCCCGGGAGGGTCCGGTGCCACGGGCACGGCTGCAGGCTGCGCTTCCGTCTTTTATTCGTCTCGTATATTTTTGCATCGTACACAAGGGGTCACGGTAGGGAAATGCTTTCACCAAAAGCCTTTATGTAATGCACTGTGTCACTTCGGTATTGAATGCTGTTAGTCAAATCGGTGACAGAAATACTGTCGTGCTTTCTTGGTTAGAAAAGCAGCTCTTCCAGCAACAAGGATTTTTTGCGGACGACTTGCGGAGCATAATGTTACCTATGTAAGATGGAAGTGCAGCTGAAACCGACAACTAGACAGGAACTTGCTATTTGCTATTTTTAACCACAGGTTCAGCTTATGAAAGGACATTCTGAAAGCTAATATCAAAACAGCATGTCATCAGTGAGAACGAAATAACCGCTGATAGTATGGGGAAGGTTCAAGAAAAAACAGGTATCCATTAGCAGCAATACAAACACAGATGTGAGCTTTTTTCTTTCTTTCTCTCTTTAAGAAAAGACAGTTAAATTTCGAAAGGCATGCAATCCAGAAGATTTTTTTTTTCCCTAAATTCGCTTCAGTGTGCTTCAGCATCTCTAGTACATTAAAAAAATAAAAAAGCTTTTTTTCACCACAGAGACAAGTGTTCGTTTTCTGTAATTGCACACTGGGTGTTTCAAATGCAGTCGCACAACACAAAGCAAATACGCTACTCTGGTTTGATGTGTAGAGGCTAAAAAAGACAAAAACAACCTGACGTGTTTCATATGGGAGGATAACAATTTTGAAAATATACAGACTTTTTAACGTTCTGCTTCTAAAAATAGAATGAATTGATATGCAGGGTCTTCAAATTAAAGGTCAGAGGTGACAAACCGGGACAAAGGTCATGCAGCTTATTTTCAAGCAATCAGTTTCTAGTTTTTTCATGGTTGAACAAAAGCTTAATTATACAGAAAAGCGAGGACTGTAATATTTAACTAGTCAGTTTTAACAGAGAAATAGAGGTGGTTTTACACAATTCCCTTTTTTCTTGAATGTGGCTGTAATAAGGAATTATTTGTGCTCCTGTTACTGATATAAAAACAGATCTGTCTAAATTTAAACATTTAAGTACATTTCTTAATTTAACATTTAATAATCTACAATCTGTATTTAGTATTTGTACTTGAGAACTAAGAGAAGAGTGTGTAGCCAGTTTCTGCTTTTTCAGTGATCTTAGCAAAAAAAGAGGTCTATCCTGATGATACATACTATGATTTCAATCAAGTTAAATTGCAGGTCCATGCGTTTTGGCATTCATGCACATACTTCTTATTTCTAGCAAAGCACTTTCCTTCCCAAAAATCTTACTTCCAGCCTGCAGCATTCTCTGTGTCACTGTGCAGTAATTACAGACTTAAAAACTGACTGTTTAATTAGTATGTGCATGTGATTGTCATTTTATTACATGCAGTGTAGTATTCTTTCACTAATTAAGATTCAGGGTTCTTAACAATTTGAAGGGATTGTTTCAATGTTTATATTAATAGTATCACATTTACACTAAGCCGTGTTTTCATAAATATTCTAAAGGTATTTAATAAATATTCTATAGGCAACATTTGATGTATATTTAGACCACATGTACTATTGCAACACCTAAGGATAATGCCCAGAAATTATACTCTTCAAATTTGCACACTCACTAGTATTTTTGTATCGCATAGTAGGTTTTTGCTTTTCTTTCAGACACTGTGTCTCCTGTACCTACCTCAAATACTGATGTGTGCACTGATTTTAAAGATTTTCATCTTTGATTTTAGAGATTGTGAATTTTTAGTTATATATCACTGATGTTCCTGTGTACTTTTTCCTGGTTTGAATTAATGACCTATCTGCACTAAAGTTTATAAAAAATGACCATTGCATTACTTTATTTGTTGTTTTAAACAGTGACTCAGTCAGAAGTTATGACTGCTGTCCACTCCAGTTAAAATGAGAAAAATGTCATACACCCTGTACTATCCACACTGCTAGGAAAGAGAATATTGGTGTTTAAAATACAGACACTGATCTGTTGTTTGACTTTTATAACCTTTGGTTTGATTGTTTTAATCCACAATATCCATAGCAGTATTTGGTGAGCATGTTAGGAAATACAAATGATAACAAAATTTCCACTTTATTATCGCTCTCAAGTAATAATTCACTGATTAAAAAAACCCACAACAAAACCAAGGAAGATTCTGTGTTTTGTAGGTAAATGGCATGTACAAACAAACCCAAAATTCTATGCAAAGGAAAGGTTATGTGAAAGATGTGTAAATTCCATGAAAACAAGTATTAGATTAATGTAAAACATCTCAGAAAGGAGGTCTGAACAAACCATACTAAACTGTTGTTATAAAACCAAATAAAATCTATAGAATATATTTTTAAAAATAAAACTTATTGTAGTGCCATCACTTTTGAGGGGATGATGTTAAAGTCTTAATTGGTTAGAGTATTTTTATAACCTAAATGAAAGTTGTAAATTATACCATTTGTTTATAGAACAGATTTAATCTTGGTTTCATAATGGTTTTGCATTGAGGTAAAAGCATGTACAGTTCTGGATTAAAAATGTAACATCGCTACACTGAATGTGAACAATACACATTCAGTTTAGTGTAATCAGGGAGAATGGAAAAAAACGTGTTTTTCTTTAAACTAAAAAACTTAAATATTGAATTCACCTTGTTGCCAAAATGGCTTTCTTAATTTGGCCTTTAACATGTACCTTTTCAGGGCTTCATTTGGCATTAGTTTTTTTGAAAATAGTTTTCAAGCGGGGAAATAAAATCTTACTCTCTCTCTCTCTCTCTCTAGTTTATCACAGAAATAAAAAACTACAAAATAAATCAGTGATCAAGCTCTGAAAAATATGTTGATCTATCGAGGATTTTAGAATTGTGGCTTCTAAAGGTTTTTTCCTTACAAAATACTGATGCTAATTAATTTTAAAAATACAAAGAAAAATCAATCCGAAAACAAATGTAAGATCACAAGGTAGTTTTCTCATAGTTTCATTTGCTGTATAGCAAATCAATGTGTGGCAATTTCAATATGCCCATGCTAACAGTAAATGGGAACAAAATACTTTAAATATGAAGTAGAAAAATAGTAGTAGAGGGTGATGTGTTGTATTTTTAAATTGTGTATTTAAAAAATTTCATCTTTGAATCTTACAAAATATTGTTTGAAACATACTTATTTTGCATTTTTTATTAAATAATTATAGTTGCTTAATATATGTACATTCAAATGCAGACTACATGAAATTGCAGATTATACTACAAATACACTAAATATGAGAATTGTGTATACCTAATTTCAATCCTTAAAGCAAAAATAATCTTGTTCAGCGTGTTCCTTTAATACATATTATTAAAGTTTTAACCTAAAGAAATCCAAAATAGTTTTTAATGCTAAAATAATTGTCAATATTAATACAATAATAGTATTTCATTTTGAAGAGAAACTTTGATCCTATTTAAGTAGTTGGCAGGCTTTCATTGGCTCCGATTCTGATACGTGTGGGGCTTATTACTCCTTTTTATCACCCCAAAGAATCAGATTTGTAACAAAGGCGGAAGCACATTTTACCTTTCTCTGTTCCTGTTCTCACTGCAGTTAAATGACATTCTTACAAGTAGTTAAAAGGTGCATAACTGGATGTTTGCTCTTCAAAAATGTGTACTTCATTTCTTAAAAACTAAAGTATGCTTAGCCTCTTTTTATCTCTGACAAAAGCATACCTGGACTATTGCCAAGCTATTTTATTTACTGCAAACTGTAATTACCTTCCTTCAGATCAGTGACAAAATTGGGTAAAATTAGTAAAGAAATACTAAATTTTAATTTGCTAGTTGTTCATTAATTTTCTTGAATCAGCATTTTTTAAATGTTTCAGCATCTCACATGCACTTGCTTTTATCTTCACTTACTAGAAAAATCTTGTAATGGTGTAAGAAAAAAAGTATGGAAGAAAAGCAAAGAAAATTACGGCTAGACTAAGAATAAAATTGTGAGAGTTTTCAACTTTTTTTCCCCCCAGTAATTACACAAGGACATTGACACCTGAGTGTACATTTTCAGGAAATTTTAATTTTTCTTATTAATGCATTTCAAACTATATTTTACTGAATGAAACAAAAGGAAAAAGAGAGTTAAAACAATTAAAACATCTCAGGAGGAAACACATTTTTTAGAATTGTACCTTAAGGAATCCATGTACATAATCTTAAAACAAGTTAATTCAGAGTATAAAGACAACACTCATTTGTGATGTTTGAAATCAAAATACTGTGTGCATAGTGCTTCTACCAGCAGTCAAGAACTGTAAACGAGAAGAGAATAAAGTGTTAGTTAATTTTTACTGACGAGTTCAAAAGATAGACGGCAAAGTTTGTTAATTACAAAATGCGTTTTCTAAGTTACTATGTCTGACGTGTGTGTGTGTGTGTGTGTGTGTGTGTATTTAAAAAGCTGATGTTTTATGCTCTTTCTATGCTTGGGTTCTGTACACAGTTTTAAAATTTTGTATATGTTTTGCAGCATTCATCCATTTAAGTCTTCGCTCCTGATGACTTAACTAAAAGAGCTTTTTTAACATCGGAATGTTTTCCCGTGTTCCTTTGCATCACTATCATACTTGTTTGTTATAAAATAAAGTATTGGTGGGTTTTGTCTTCTACTTCTTCTGCACTCTGATCATACTTACAGTACCCAGCATTCTTTCAAAAAAATACTGCTGGCTTTACTCTGTGGAAGAAAACAGTCCCCTGGCTACCACTGACTGTGAAAGAAACGGGTTTAACATCTGAATTTTTCTTTTCAACTTATTTTTGGAGGAAAGCATATAACTTAGTTAAATGCAGTAACTATGTATGTCTGCTTTACTTTCATCCAGGCAAATTATGTTTCTGAATCCTTTGGCAGCAAACTTGCTTAAGCTAATGAATTCAAAACAATGCTTATCAAAGGGAATTATTTTCTTTTTAAATAGGTATAAACTTACTATTATTTTCCATTGACCAGCAAGTTGTCAAAAAAACCCCCTATATAAGCTGTTAAGTAAGTTGAATTACAGAATGCGCTACCAGTAAGGAAAGGTGGATTACCTTTGTTGGATGTCTGTCAGTGTGTCTTGAACTGATACTACTCTTTTCATTGTATTTCCTATCCTGCAATAATTCCATATGGTGTTCTGTTGTGTTATTTTTTGTGCCTACTGTTACAGTATCCTTCCACATGCTGTGAACGCATAGTTAAAACCAGGATTGCTTTCAAAGCAAGTAACTTTTTCTGTAAAAACATCTTCCTGTCTAGTACATAATTCCTAAACAGCATTTATTTGGTTATTTGCAGTCACAAAGTTCATGTAAATGCCAAGATAGTTTCAGAACTAAAATGCCAAAATATTTTTCTATTTTATACAGCATATGGAGGCATAGGAGAGTTCACTGTGAACCATTTCAGAGCCCAAACCTGCTTCCATTTAAGTCAGGGACTGATTTCTTACGGCTTTCAGTAGGATGCAGTAAAATACATGCCAATTAGTTTCTCATTTAAAATATCTGGTTTAAGTGAGTTCATAGAATTGGAATGCCCAAGCTTTTCTACACTAACGTCCCTGGTGCCAAGTTTTGTGTATTGTATTGGGAAACTTTTTATAGTAACTACTTTATAAAAAAATTACATCTCCTTTTTTCTACTTAATAGTCTGATATGTTTATGTGACACTCTAAAATATGTGGTGCTTACAAATGTGTTATGAAATGGTGATACTGGAAACAAGAACAACTTGAGCTTGTGCTGTTTTCTGCTACAGTTTTTAAGAACTGTACTTTTCCCCTTTGAGTTCCGACACCACTCCCCCAAATATTTATTTTTAATCCCTTCATAAACTGAAGCAGACTAGGTGCCAAAGCCAAGAAGGATCCTTTACTCTATGCTTGCATATTTCATTATGTTGCATAAATAATGCAAGTAAATCTGAAAGACACAAAAGCCACATAGCCACAGGTTGGCAGAACAAAGCAGCAGACACAAGAGATTGGGCTTGAGAGCTTGAAGGTGTAAAAGCAGAGCTAGGTTTAATACAAGGCAAAAGTCCACACAATTCCAGTGGAAAACTTAGTTACTACAAAAGAAGAGGAACTGAATCAGCTTGCCAGTGTTGTTGCACTGAAAAGGAAAGCTGTACCATCCCCTTCTCGGATTCCTGGTGTTGGAAAGGACTCAGGACAACTGACTGTAGGGGAAAAGAAGTTAGAGAAATTTGATTCTCATTTGTCTTTGGTCATTCTTCTGGCTTTGCTCACTCCTAGCAGAATATCCCATTTTTTAGTAAAAGAGCAGGATCACTGTCAGGATGTGCTCTTAAATTGGAAAAAGGCAAATCTCAGATTTCTCTAAAAGAGAAGAGAACTGGGCTTATATCTAAATGGGAGGAAAATGCAATTCCTTGTTTTGGATGGGTTTTAATTAAAGTAGATTATTTAAAAGACAGTAGAGGGTAACAAGAGGACAGGCTTGTAGCAGGTGAGTTAGAGGTGAGTTTGTAGCAGGTGAGTTAGCATAGCATGCTCCTATCTATTCATCTTTCATTTATTAAACAAACTGGACAGCCTAAGTAACAAGCTTCCTCCAAAACCAAGGTCTTTTCCTTCATGCTTACTAGCACCCGCAGTACTCATTTTCTGCGTGATATTTTTATTGGCATTATACAAAATTAGCCAGGCCTTGCTCAACTAGATCAAAAGTACACCTTTCATGTCGTTTCAGTCAAGTCATACATCTGTATTTTTATGACTAATGGGTTTTGTTCAGATTGAGACCTAGAATTTTGTATTATTACATATTATGCTCTGCAATTTTATAGCTGACATAATTGAAAGCATTTTTCTATTGATACTCATGAATTGGCATCAAGTTGCGATTTTGACCATGAAAGGATCCCGAAGAATCATTTCTGTTGTTTTTTAAAATCATATACAAGCTATGACTGATTATTTAATTTGTACAATTTAAGTGTAGTAACGACAACTCACTAGTTCTTATGTTACCTATTGCAATTAAATATTGATAAAGGAAACAAACACCTTCCAATATCCAGCAAATCTGTGTCTTTTCCCTCTGTTGCCATCAACTGTGTAGCTTTCATAAGAGACCAATGAAAGGGGCAATGCCTTTACGGACGCTTGGGAAAACAAAAAGCAGCGGCTGATTTTTCTCTTATGCCTTGGTTATCTCACTGTGGTTCTGATGAGCTAGGTAAGTCTCAAACAGTTAGTAAGTTTACAGGTCAGTTCCCAGAGTCAATGCCATGGCATTTTATGGCCTAATGAGCCGTTAAACTGGAGAAGAGGTAATTAAATATGGTACTCTGGTACAATGTACACAGTACTGACTCCAGCTCTCTGATTTTAGGTTCCTCAGAAGACGATGAGGTCATTCAAGAAGGTCTCCTCAGGCTCAGGTCAGTCTTCTCTATAGCGTCTTACATGGCTGACTTTGTATCTATGAAACCGAGGTGCTGCAGCACTTGTGTCCCACCGACTCAGATGGACTTAATTCTTGGGGGGGGAGGGGATCATTAATTTTGTGCACAAGCTTCAGAGTTCTTGCTTGATGCAGTTTGAGTGTTCTGCTTCTGTAAGACAAATAAACAATTATGTAAGGAAAGTTTATTTACAGTAACTCACCGTCAGATACCTGTTGTAACCTGTAGGAGCCCCCGTGTCCGTAAGAACGCTGTTGGGGTGCCCGCACACCGTACGTACGATGGCCGTACACAGCTCAGTCGGCGACTAAAATTTTAACTCCTCGAGTTATTTCCACGCCGCTGTCGAGTTGCAGCGCCGGCTGGGCGTTACGGCCAAGCCGCCCCCTCTGATCGCGACGCCGCTTCTACAAGCGCAGCCCAGCCGGCAGCGGTGCCCGCCCGTCCCGGCCGGCGGCGGCGGGGCGCGGCCCTTCCCGAGCGCCCGCCGTGCCCGCCCGCGGCGGCGCATGCGCGGGGCGGTGGGCAGGGGGCGCGGAGCTCCCCCGCGGAGAGGCGCTGCGTGCCCGGGGCAGGGACGCCGGCCCCGCTCCGCGCCGGGCGCTCCTCCCAGATACACCGGCAAGCCGTCCGCGCCCCGGCTCCCGTACAGCGGCGGTAGCTAGCCCGGCGCTGGCGCTGGCAGGCGCCGGGCTTTACCTGTGTCCTGGGGCGGGAGGAGCTCCCCGTGTCACCGCCGGGCTGCCGTGCGGCGGGCGAGAGCGCCTGGGCGGTTGCCCGGCGGGGAGGATGCGCGCCTCGCCGGGACACGCACACCGAGCCCGGGAGAGCGCCTGCGGTGCGGACCCGCCCGCTCACCGACCTGCACCTACCCCGCGGGAGGGGAAGCGGTGAAACCGGGCCGCCGCCGCGGTTACTTCGGGCGGGCAGCGGCGTGCAGCCGGTCCCTCTGCAAGGGCCGGTGTTCCCTGCGGGGTTTTACCCCTGCCAGACGGTCTCCCACGACGACTGGCGAGAGCCACCTTAAATCCGCCGGGGAAGCGGTGGCTCTCAGTTGCAAATCCACAGCTGAGGGACTGTTAATGTACGCGAGACCACATCCTGCGGCAGAGCTCTCCGAGTGGGTGCCTCCCGCGTCCTCCTGCCCCCGGATCACGCGCGGGATTAGAGCAATTTCCAGTATTTTATAAATCCTCCTCGCAAGCCGCCGGCATTGCCGGCAAGAACCCACGGAAGGCAGGGTGGACCGCGCCAGAGGGCTGTGCGGCACCGGCAGCCGCCGCGTTTCTTTTCAACAGAAAACGTCGGTAAAGCGCGTGTTTGCAGCCACGCTCCGGCCGTCAGTTAAAATCGCGGCGCCTGCACACTGCGCCGCGATCGTCCGGCGAGGGCCGCCCCGTCTCCGTAACGATGGCAGAGGCGGACTCCGCGGAGCCCTGCGCGCCCGCGGGGGTGGCGGCGGTGGCGCCTACCTCAGGTGTAACGGCCGTCGGGGAGCTCCCAAAACCGTGCTCCAGTTGCCAACGGCGGGCGGGGGGTGAGGGGGGAGAGGCGTCTGCTGCGCCTTAAGACGGCATTTCCCGAAAAGAGCCGTCGTTCGGGACGGGCGCGGTGCGAAGGCACCGTTATAAAGCCGGTAACTTCATACCCTGCCGATGCACGTCGAGCAAATCCCGTTCCTCATCGTCCCTAGCCAGAGGAAGCGCGCAGCTGGGTCGAAGCGGGGTTCGCTTCTGCCAGAAAATCTCCCAAAAGATGTTTAGCTAAAAATATTTTTAAATAATAATCATCTCGCGGGAATAATACGGAGAGTAATTAGACCGAAGCAGGGAAAAGGGGAGAGCTGGGCGGTGGCTGGGCACTACCGACCCCGCTCTTCCGAAACGCGCGGGAAGGCATGTCGCCACATTCCCCGGTGGAAAGAAACCGCATTTTCTGGATGTGTTAAACAAAAGATGAAAGGCAAAGCCCCGCGCCGGGGGAGGGTTGCGGGGACAGACCCGCCGCCTCAGGCTCCACCGCACCCGCGGGCACTGACGGACCGCGGCCGTTGAGCGGCGGGCGACGAGCGGTTGGAAACGGTCACACACCCCCCACACCCCCCCGCCCCGAGAGACACGGCCGCTGCCGAAAGGAAAGCCCGCCGGGCCGGTGGCAACCCCCGCCCTCGACCCGGGCGCTTCACGGCGGCGGAAAGGGAAGGCGGTTTTGGCGCCCAAACTGTAGGTGAGAGGCTTTTGGCGGGAAGAGCTTAGCACCGGCAGAGACCCCTGGCCTGGGGCCGCACCGACCCCCAGGCCAGGGGTCTCTGCCCTGAGGCAGCGGCCGGAAAGGCCCCCCCCCCCCCCCGCATTAAGAAGAACCGGTTTCGATAGAAACCGTGTAGGAAACACGACGGGTGTCTTATTCGGTCAAACATCAGCGGGAACGGCGCGCGTGGGCCGGCGCTGTCGTGCGTGGGGCGGCCGCGGCGCAAAGCAACCAACCCCAACAAGTGAAGAAGAGGGGGGGGGGCAGGGGCTCTCCGGCGCCGTTCTTTGCTTTTCCTGCCTGCCCGTCGGCGAGAAATGTTGGCTGTGCTTTGAAATGGGAAGTCGTGGCAGCACCCCGAGCTCTGCTTTCAAGTGTAAAACACGCGTTTTGTTTCAAATGCACTCGGGTCGGTCTTCTGACTTTTTTGTTTTCCCCTTGTTTTGTTTTTTTTGGAGGTGGGGTCTTTTTTTGGTTTTGGGGAATAGGAAAAAACAGAGTTAGGACTTAAAAGTTTTAGGAAGGTGACAAATTGGAAATCCAACACCACTGGTTTTGGTTACATAGTTTCAAGTGAGTTCTTACTGTGCATTTAGAAAGACAATGATTCCAGCTTCCTATAATTGTCTTCACCAAAATTAGCATCTATTTAGCGAAAGTAAGGATAGAAATATCTTTTCTTTATGTGTGAACTATTACAATTAAACTAATTTTTCTACGAACTAGCTTGCTCTATAGGGCTTTTTCCCCTTTTATCCTCTTGGCTCCCCCCCCCCCGATTCTTTGCAAATTAATTTTGGAGGGGTGTTAGTGGGTTGGGTTCTCTTCCCCCCCCCCCCTTTTTTTTTTTCCGGAGAGTTCCCAGCTGGCAACAGCTCTCTACCTTCCACAAAACTTGAAAGGCTGATGTCCCTTGCAGGAAATGAATGAGTCGATAACATCTGACACCAGTGACCAGTCCAGTGACCCCAACCTTAATTCCACTAATACTGGAGGCCTGAAAATCTCAGTAAAGACCCTTTGCAAATCCCCCCCCTCCATTTTACAAAATCTGCATTTATTTTGCAATGTAAGAAATACTTTGCAACAATTATCTTTACATGCATTTATTTATGTGGTTTTGTAGTCTTTCACTTATTCATCGAGGAACATACACTGAATTTTCTTTCAACTGAAATTTGCTAACAAGACATTTTTTCTATTTAATGAACTCAATCAACTCGTTTGTGTCTGTTTAACCAATGTTCTAGCCTCCAAGGAATTTTTCTACCAAATGTCGGTAGAATAAATCAATCTGAAAAAACAAAGAGCTTTGAAACGGTATTAGACAGAATACTTTCTGTCTTTTCGAAGGGAGGGACAGGGAGAGCTCGTGTTTTATAAATGTGCCATTCTGCTACAAGAAACGTAGTCTTGGGCACTTCAAGTAAGTGGTGTAAGCATTTTTTTTTCTTCCGGTAACCTTAGTTTCTTGCTTCATAGCTGGGTTTTCACGTGTGTTAAAATCTCGTACATTTATTAGATATTAGATATCGTCCCGGTCATAAGATCCAAGCATATAAAATTCCTGGTGATTTAATATTGTAAAATAATCGCTATTGTGAAGGGGGAAGGGTGGTTACGAGCAAAAAGAAGTGGTATGTTGCACAAATGCGTAGGGCAGGTCAGTGTAGGAAGTCGACCTCCACTGTTGAAATAACCTATAGGAAATTTACGGTTGAAGACTGCAAAGGAATTTCAGGATTTAAAGCTTCTGCTCCACTTGCCCGGCTGCTTGTATTTGTACACTTTTGCCCACCCTCGCTTCTTTCTAGCAAACGATCAAACTGAGCACCCTGGTATTTCACACAGAAATGAGGCGCTAGCAGGGGAATTTACGCTTTCCTGAAAGGCAACAAAAGGAGTAAACAGGCCCATCGGGGCAAAGGTGTCCCCCTTAATTGGGCAGACTGATCGACGCCACTTCCAAAACAACAGCAAGTGCTTTGCAAATGCATAAACCCCTTGTATTCAGGTTCTGCACGGATCGGTTTGTTGCTTTGCCTTTTGTTTGTGTGTGTCCTTGGGATAAGAGAGGATGCCGGGGGGCGGGGGGGAGGAAGGGGTTTTAATAAGAAAGTAATTGAGCCCAGGTTTTAACAAGTTATAGGCAACGTTTAAAGGTTATACAATACTGGATGTGAAGTGAGGTTATATGTGAGTAGGGGGCGGCGAGGACAGAAAAGGCAAAAGCTGATGTTTTCATACCGTCATCTGTACCTTTGCACTGAAGGAGATAGGACAGATGGAACATAAACCGGAATCTCACCTAATTGGGGGGGGGGGGGAGTTACATTTCTAAAAATGTTTTTTAAATAAGTGTTTGGCCGTAAGTGCAGCAATCGCAGGGGCTTGCGAGCACGTTGATAGCTGCGTACCTGTGAGAGCCGAAGGGGAGTGCCTTTGTACAGGGGTGCGCTCAGGCTGTTACCAAGCCCGTTACATATAACACATTTCTTTTCCGAGGTGGATCCCCCCTCCCGCTGGCAGCGAAGACTTAAACCAGCAGTCCCCGGTCAGCGTTATTCCTCCCCTCTTTGTCTTCTTCCTCCGGCTTTTTTTTTTTTTTTCCGCCTTCCTCCTCTCCAGCAAATCCTTTTCTCTGTCAGTCCTCGTCCTCCTCCTCCTCTCCCTCCTCCTCTCCCTCTCCCCCGCGCTCCCGGGGAACAATCGCTGCTGATTGAGGTTCACTCCAATACTGGGCTTGAAAACTGGGCTCTTATTTAGGAAGTCATTAATCACATCCCCTCCCCCGGAAAGAGATGGCGGAGAAACCTGTGAAGTACAATTCCTCGCCCCATCCCCCTCCAGAAATGTTTTGAAACGCTAAACCTCCGCACATTCTGGGCCATATTAAGGTGATAATCGCGTTTCCGGCGCGCTTTTAATTTGAATGCGAAATTAGTAACGTGCAGCAAAAGCGTGAGCGGCGGCGGCCGCCCGGGAGCCGCGGCACACACGCACGCACACACATGCACACACAGACATGCACACACAGACATGCACACACACACACACACCCCACACATACACACACGTAGGAAGAGGCAGATTCCCCCCCCCCGGGACGCCGCTGCGCTGCGGGGGCTTTGGGCGGCATTTCTTCAGGTGGAAACGGCGATCCGGTTATACATCTGCCCGTGTTATGCGCAGACGGTAACACGGATGCCTCCCACCATACCTAGCGCATGTCTATACACATGTGCGTATCTCATGTGCTAGCATCTTGTGTTCGTGCGTGCACGCGTACCCCGCCTAGAGCGAGCACAGATACCCGAATAATCTCATCTGCACGTCCGCCTCTGCATGTATTTGTTGTTCTCTGGACTGTATCTCGAAACACACGGATCTTCCTACGTATTTGTGCATGCACGGAGTGCAGAAACCCCAGAATAATACGTCATCTCGATTTCCCGTAAAGACGCGTGCAGATTAGCTGTCGAAAAAAAGACGTGTTGGAAATTTCTTGTTCATTCATAAATTATTTCGGTGTGTCAGCCTAGTTGAAATGGCGATTGGCTACTCCTGCCTCCTGCCAACCCCTTAAGGACCCGATGTGAAATTAGTAGCAAGAAAGCATGTAATTGACCAAGTCACGTGTGCGCAGGGGGCCAGAAACGGAGCGAGAGAGACGGGGAAAAATCAAAAGAGGGAAAGCACATTAGACCATGCGAGCTAAATTTGCGATCGTTCAAAATCAGGATGTTAGATTAATGCAGAAGACCACTTCGATCCACAGGGAAAGTTTTCATCTCACGAGTTTGGAGCAGAGGGCCCGTGGGGCAACATGGCCGAAGGTTAATTTTCTTTTTCTATTGTTTTACTATGATTTTCGCTCGCTCGCTCTCTCCCTCTCTCCCCCCCTCTCCCCCCACCCTCCTTTTAACCCAACTATGCATTACCCTTTTTTAGCAGCTCGCGCAAGGGGGCTTTCTCCAAACCCATTGTTACCCGGCTCAGAAACTGTTCCGTACCGCCCACACCGATTCACAACTTGAAAAGCTTTCAGGGGGCTATTGTTTGAATTGTTCCTGTTTGATTAAGCACAGTTGCAGTGGTGGGATGAGAAAACGGCTGTACACCTGTCCCAACTTTAATCGAAAGTTTATTCCAAGGAGGGATGGATACACGTTGGAAAATAGTGGTTTCGGCGCTGCATGTGCAATAGCCAGTTGTGCAATCCACCCAATTTTGCTTATTCTCTCTCCTCCACCCCTCCTCGGCCGGCCTCCCCCCTCGCCCCCCGGTCCTGCGCCTTGCTAGGAGAGACTAATTGGGCTGAGAATTTCTGTTGAGAAATGGGATCGGTCTTAAACCAGCAATATTCAAGTAAAGTATCGCGTTCCGTGCTGTAATGTGGCTGAAAGATGGAGTTAAATGGAAAAATACACGTATGTACAGAAACGTGGGCTGCCCTGGGCAAAGAGAGAGGGAGAGCCTCCGTACGCAGTGCTTCCTCTCTGTAACCTCCGGTGATTTTATTTTTTTACGTATTTTGGGGAGAAGGTTGTTTATTTTAGGATTTAGGGGGGAAAAAGCTCTTTTCGCCGTTTGCTTTTTGCTTTTGTTTTGTTCGCCCTTTTTTCCTGTTTCTTCTGTAGTAACTCCTTTATACAGTGGCAAAAGGATGTTACCAGAATTTAACTCTTTGCTTTGCATCTTGCCCCCCCCCTTCGTTTTCTCCCCCCTTCCCCCCCACCCCACCCCCCCGGCCTTTCCCTCTTCCTCAGCAGGGGCGAGTAAAGGTGGAGAGGAGCCCGGGAAGTTGCCGGAGCAGGAAGAAGAGGAGGAATCCCAGGTTTTGCACGGAACCGGCCATTGCAAATGGTTCAATGTGAGAATGGGATTCGGGTTCATCTCCATGAGCAACCGAGAGGGAAGCCCCTTGGAGTCACCAGTTGATGTCTTTGTACACCAAGTAAGACCCATTTTTGTCTTCCATCTCAGCCTGCCACATTTGGTTGAGCTCAGTGGGACTCCAGTTTCTTGTGAAGAGAAGTAACCTATTTTTCCTAGGTATTTAGGTACATCTGTAACTAAAAAGTTGCCGTAGGTAGTGGTTTTGTTGGCATCGTACAATTTGAGTAAATAAGGTGGTTAGATTGTGCTTAGTCTCTGTGGCCGGAGCTTTGTGCAAAGGGATAATGTTGTTTCTTCGTATCTTCCTCCTTGGTTAGAAACTTCTCCTGGGCTTTTTATTTATTTTCAAATGCCACACTTTTCTTTTTAACAAGGTTTATCATTTGTCACCAGACCGATAGGAGCAAATATGCCTTTCCTTGGAAACTGATTAAAATTAAGCTCGGAAAAGGTTAAATAAATGTCGGTTTTCATTCCGATAACATTTGAATACAATTTTAAACGCTTTTCTTGTAAACCTCGAATTGCTTTTTAAAAGCTCATCTGAGATTAGTTACTGAAATTAAGACATAATTATAGTGTTATTTTGCAGTAATTCAGACCTGAGAGCGTCCCTGTGGTGATACACTGAAGCGTGCATGTGGTTTGGTTGGTTGATTTTTAAATATTCCTTCCTAGGGAAAAAAAATGTAACGATTAAGTAATCAGACCAAAAGCAGTGTCTCTCTAAGGCTGTTCGGGAGAGAAGGGCCGTGTGGCCGTTGTTTTTATTTTTAAGCCCAGCAGCGTGAACGGCGTTCGTATTTTGAACGTGGAAGCTGGTATGAATGCCTTCACGCAAAGGAGTTTCAGATGCAAGATACGTGCAAAATGATAAAGTTAAGGGAACTTTTCCCAAGGTCTGTAGCGTGGTTTGCGAAGAAGGAGCGTGTATAGACCTTCCCTGGTCCTTCAGTTAGTCTCCAGTTGCAACAACGCTATTTTGAATTTCACCCGTCTTCTCTGTGATCAGAGAACAGAAGAGCGCTATCAGGTAAAGAGACCATTTTGGGTTTGGCTAGGGCCATGTTAGGAAAGCAGAAAGGCATCTTAACTTTTTACGTGGTTGTCCATTTTCTATGACGTTTGCAATGACGGTGCAGGGGGGTGTTCCATGATTATATAGTGATTCCCTTTTAATGTTCCACTTGATGGCCCGGCCATATTTTGTGGTAACTTCCATCCGGCTTTTTTAAAGAATACACCTTTCATTAAGTTAATAGAAGGGTGACTGAAACTTAGAAAGAGTGCTGCTGCGGTGGCACGTTGCCTTGCTCCTTGCGGTGGTGGAGTGGATTTCTCATCTTGCTGTCTTACATATACCCTACACCTAAGGACCTGCACGTCAATATTAGCTGTTTGCATTTGGAATTATGTACAAAGTGTAGAATCCGATAGTGACCTTATTAAATTCTTACACTTCCTGCTCTGTACTGGCATATGAGGTGCCCCCCTCTTGGCTGCTGCTTTTTCTTTGTACAACTGAATGAGTGAAATACTTATCAAAGAAGGAGCAGTATTCCTCCTGTTTTTCCCCCTTTCTTCCCTTCTTAGTAGCTTTTTAAGGCGTGAAATTGCTCTTTACAATTCTATAAATTTACTTTATAGATAAAAACCCCTTTTCTGCATCTAATTTTGTGTTAATACATGTAGTTCCTTTTGCTTCTCAAATAATAGAAGACAAACATTTGAAGCATAGCAGTGTTGTTAAACGCATTTGGAAACAAAGATATTCTTAGAGCTGTGGAAATAGAGAAGTGTTGAACTGCATGATAACGTGATACATTTAAGTAATGCTAGACAAGGTGTGCTGTTCCATAATGGAAAGTAATCATAGGAAATAATTAAAAAGTATGTGGTAAATTTGGAAGTCGCTGTTCAGTTATGTCCCCTAAAAGGAGGGGACAAGAAGGAAATGTTAGACATGTTTGTTTATACTTCAATAATCTACAATTTATCAATATCCTTAGGTTTTTAAGACATATCACAGTGTAAAATGCAGTGAAAAATAGCATGTTTCATTGCACATAAACTGTGCACCTCAGTCATTTGGAGTATTACTTAGATATATGTCTAACCGAGTGAATTTATTAGTATTCTGCAATGGATTGCTCTTACGACAAAGAAAATATATTTCTCACCTTTTTCTTTCTGATGAAATCTAGGATATACATAAACTTCATGATGACCTGAATCTTCTTTCCATCAGTCAAAAGTAGAATTTTTCTGTTTAATGTAATGGGGAGAAGCAGCATCTATTTTGTTTCAGAGTACATTTTAGATAATCTATATTGCTATATAGAATGCTTTGTGTTAGCTGACCAGCGGTAACAGTAGCAGCCAGAACATAAAAATGTCTTTAAATCAGTAATGTTATTTAACAGTGTTGCTTGTACAACAGTCTGTTGGCCTGAACAGTGACCGGACCCAATTCCTATTAGTTTCATTAATTTGAAAAATGTAGTCATGTGAAAAGGCCTTTTCAAGGCAAAGATGTTAGTTTATTAATCTGTTGAAACAAAATATTGCTGTTCAAAACTGCTTGGAAAACACTTCGTTTATTTAAGTGCGTGCACATAGTGTTGCATGCATTCACTTGTTCCTCAATGTTTGTAGCTACTCGTATCATTTTATAGAATCGGACAGTCTAAGCAGAGGAAAGAAGCTTCTGTCTTATTTAGTCCAAATCCTGTCAAAGTTAGCTTGAACCCTGCAACAATATTTTTACTGCCTTACTCACCTTTTCTTGGTGAGGTTATGCCCAGTTTATGAGATCTTGCTATGAGCAAAAACTTAATTGGATGTCGAGTCAAAATTCCTGTAATAGTTTAAGCTCATTATACCTAGACTTTCGACCTTGCAATAAAAAATTTTGCTTTCTTCTTGGAGTTTCCCCTTGGTTGTGTGCAGATTATAGTCATGTTTTTCTAAAGTCAGTGCTTCGCTAATTGTATATATTGATATATTTTTAGAGGACGATGCTTTTGTTTGGACTTCTTTTCCCCTTCACGCAATGAAAGTTCTGTTCATGAAACTGCTGCAGTATTGAGTTTTTAACTCTACCTTTTAATTCCTTCCTTCAGCACTAATCATTTCGATTGATCTTCTCTGAACTACCTTCGGGTTGTTGTTACCCTTCTGGTAATGAGGTACCTAGAGCTAGATGCATTATTTAAGGTATTTAATATAGAAACACGTCCACCATTATGTATGTGCATCTGTGTGTGTGTGTACAATGTAAATAGTACTTTACATTTACTGTAAGTACACTTACAAACATCTACACTCTTGCCCTTTTTTAGCTTTATTCTGATACAGCTTATATCTTTAAGTCATGTGTTTGAATCATTCAGTGTCATATAAAAATTACAAGTCCTAAAAACTATTTAATTTTTCAAAGAGAAGCCATGTCCAAGCAGCAATGTGCCTAGTCCACTGTGTTTCTTTTACAAAAAAATGAATAGGAGCAATGTTAGTGCTGTGTAACTCTGTTAAATCCAAGGAATGTGCACCTCACTGAATTTGGCTCAGTATTGTCACTTGGACTTTTAATAGGTTAGCATGGAATGAATAATATAGCTTGCTTCTCTTTTATGATGTGAATGCTACACATAGTTATGTGTGAACAGGTCTTGTTAAATTTTAGAAAAAGATCTATTTGTCAAAGGGTAGAACAGACTGGAGAGGTGAAGTGAGCGAAACCTTTTGTGGTGCCCAAGAAAAAAAGGTCTTAATTGCTAAGAAGAGCTCAAGCTTTCATAAAATCAGAGAAAAGGATGATGTTTGTTAAAATTCTTTTGCATATTCAAAATTGTACACACAACTTAGATATGCACAACTTTTTTGGATGCTGGCAGTAAGGCAAAAATGCTGCGGGTTCTTCTTTGCAAACATTTTGTATGGACTATGTTAGAAACGTGTCTGTTTTCCTTTGCTTAGCATGAAGCCCAGTTGTTAAAGGTGATAATGAAGAGTAGGGTGCTGGATGTAAATAGATGCAATTAAATACATGTTTGTGAGTATAAAGGATTATAATTTTATGTTCTGTTTCTGAGTAATGTGGTCTTTCAGAATGAGATGGATTGTTCAGTTTAGAAGATGTTTGTTGGGACCTGGCTCTGTAGTCCAAACTTCTTACCGCATTAAGGGATTGATACAGGATTTCTAAACTGGGACCTTAAACATGATCCTTCTTTGGGATCCTCTTTTATGAGATGGGGAGAGGAAGGAAGGGAGGAGCAGCATGCAGGAGTTGGTGTATTTTGTTTTCTCATTAAAAGGAACATGGTTGGTTTGAAATTTTTCACTTTAATCTGAACTTTCTTACTGTTGCTGCAAGTTACTGTTATTACAAGATTTGATAAAAATGGAAGAGAGCCTTTTTTCTTTAATTGAGCCCTTCTGCACTGTGCTATCATTTGTATATTATACATTTTGCTCTTATTGTTGCAAGTACCTGTAACAAAAGGAGGGAAAATTACTGAGACTATTCAGTTATGATTGTAAACAG
Source organism: Ciconia boyciana (assembly GCF_034638445.1). Lineage (NCBI taxonomy): Eukaryota > Metazoa > Chordata > Aves > Ciconiiformes > Ciconiidae > Ciconia > Ciconia boyciana. The sequence goes on from NC_132936.1 coordinate 49,773,613, forward strand.
AAGAATAAATGGAAAATTAGAAATGTAAGCAGCATCTGAAAAGTCTTTTCCCTTAATTTGACTGACCATCCTTTTTGATGATGAATCAGATGCCTATTCTTTAAATTCCTAGTATTTAGCCACAGTTGAACTACTTTTTCTAGGATCAAGTTGGGCACGGTGTGATACACTGAATGCTGACTTTCTAATATTGTGACATGTGATCCTGTGCTTTTGCAAGGATACATTCATTCATCTAGCATATCTTTTCCATTTCTGCATTATTAGGAGCCTGTAAAAAGCTACTTAATTGCTCAGGATAACTGGAAGTTCTGGGCAAGCAAGTGGGATCAATATTACATTGCTCCTTATTGTTAAATGTGATATAGCAGTGCCCCTTTGAAGTACAGAAGTCTCCGTGCAGAGTATGCTATTACAAACTTGTCATCTTCTGCTGGGGACCAGCAAGCCCAGTCCTAATCAAAACAAAAGTGGCTAGCAGGATTTAGAGAGGGAAGCTGAGGAAGGAAGCGAATGGGGAGTAAATGTGCATCTGCAGTGAGCATGTGTATCAGAAATCCAGCAGAGATCAGACCTACGCTAAAGATGTGAGTGTCAACGTCTGCTCGGCAGCCTCAACGCATGTAGAATCTGTAATGGGTAGTTGTTGGAGATCCAGAGCCAAGCTTTGGCATTCACCAGTTGTGTTGGAGCATACAGAGAAAATTGACTTTAAATTAAGGGGCCATGGATTTGTGGTGTGGAGTGGTACAGCCTTGTTTGGGAATTTGTATTTATTTATTTATTTTGGCTACTAATTAGGCCCAGTCCTACATTTCAAGTTATACCTATGGACACATAGACAGATGGCAAAATAGTTCACTGAGAGCTTGATGGTTTAAGATAGTTGTCTGAAGAAACTTGTCATTTGGTATTTAAGTTATAGAGCTGCCATCTGTGGAAATGCCTTCCAGATTTCATCTATTTACATCTAAACCCAACATTACAGTGCATTTTTATCTATAGATGTATGTAGTATTTCAGTGAATGGCAAGTCCCATTAAACCTCAGTGGTGTTGAATCAGATCAGATTTTGCTGAAGAAGTTTAAACATTAAATGTTGACAAGCAAAAATCACAAGCGGCCCAAAGACAGAGGCCTCTAATGAAACTATTTTGTCTTAAGAGAGATTTCTCTCTTTGGCAGAGCAGTAAGCACACCCTTTCCAGAGCATGCTATCCTCCTTTTCTCCAAGACTGAGGAAGTTGTGCACAGGGGTTGGGATACTGGAAGGAAGAGGATATTTTGTCTGGGGCACAAACATAAGATATCAAAGCAGATATATGAACTGGAGCTAAAAGGAAATGAATTGTCAAATTGGGAAAAATGTTGTTATTGTTGCTTGTCCTGGTTTGCAACTACATTACTAAGGTAGTAAGTATATCTGGACCCATCCAGTTTTGTTTTAGACTCTTTACAAAGTATACTCCTATGTAAATACTGTTTAATTCATCTTCCTTATGTAACCCATCTCAGTAAAGGCCTGTCATCTTTCCCCACTAATTATCAACAGAAGCAAAATTAGGCCCATTGGTTTCTACAAAGGTGTATAAAAGTGACTGTAAAGGTATAATTTAAGTAAGATCCTAGGAACCTAGAAACCAGAGGGTAGAAACCATTTATGATGTTTCTTAAACAAACACAAAGAAATAAGGACATACTGTTTACATTTTTCATTCCCTGTATTTAAGGGTGCTTTTTTTTCCCCTTTTGTTAAATCAGCTGAAAAAGTTATCATGATTGATAGAAAGGTATTATGTGATACTTAGCTCTTTCTAAGGGACAGTACTTGGGACAGGTCTGGACTAGCTTTTGCTTGCTGGATGTCACTGGTGAAAGCAGTGAATCCTTAAATTGCTTTCACATCAGCAGAGTATCAGTATAAACACCTCTGCATGGAAGGTGGGGAAGTGCTTCTGACTGCTCGAGCATATTTAGTTGGAGAAATTGGTGTCCAGGCCTTTCCTCAGATTATTCTGGCTGGTTCTGACTTAAAAGGGGGGGTTAACTCCTTGGGAGATGGCTAGAGGGAATTCCAGATCCCTGCTCCAGAGATGGCTCAGCTGCTTGAGGAGCAGCTGTGGAAACTGCTGCAAGTTTTACAGTCCGCTGTATTAAGGAAAACTGGCACTGATTTTGATTTTTTTTCGTAACATGCAAAAGCTATAACATGCAGCAGGTCAGCAGCTGCTCTGCCAGCAGCTGAGTTGGCTTTGCAGTAACAGTGTGGTGAACAGGTGGAGGTTGAAACTCCTACAGCCACCCTTCTTGGTGGGAGTCCTGTGGCCAAGATTTTACTTTTACATTCGGCAGCAGTGCTGCTGCTTAAGTAAGCTTCAAGAGCTTTTACAGCACTCTCCCTGTTGGGCTAGCATAAGTGCTCATGAAGCTGCATGGAAAACCCAGCAGGGGAAATTTTGGTTTTCATATCTGATTTTTATCATTTTTCATATCAGAGAAACCCCATGATCCCCACAAATAAGGGTGGGTAGTGTTGACACCATGGAAGGGTGGCCAAAGACGCAGAAAAGCAGCTGCCAGGGTGAGGTGAAGGTATAGGAGGAAAGAGAGGTGGAAGCTACTGTCTCAGAAATGTGAATGGAACTGCAGTCTCCTCTGGTGCAAAATAGAATACTGTTGTTGCCTTCAGCTGGGGATGGAGAGACAACCAAAGTGTTTTCATGAAAAGAAAGACTTGAAAGACTTCAAGAAAAAGGGCACTTGTGGGTATTGGAATGAGTACGAGCATCTGAGCTCTCCTTAGAAGTGCAATGTTTCAGGAATCCTTTTTGGGTCACACTTCAGTTCAATCTTACACGTTTCTATTTTTTTCTTTTTTTCTTGTTTTATTGACTACAATTAAGCTGTGGCATTGAAATATATTGAATTGCTGTTTTAAAACTGCAGTATTTATAAAACAAAACAAAAAAATTAGGAGGAATTTTCAATTCATGACAATAATGTGTGTTTCTTCTACAGAACAGAAGTAAGTATATTTACAGGGCATGTTCATAATAATTTGGATATATCTTTTTAGCAGATAGGTTAGAGCTGAGTGAAGTTAGTTGATAATCTGAAAAGTATAGCCCCCTAATTATTCTATACATATAATTTTGAAAATTAAATACATCAATACATTTGAAAAGTTATTTGTCTGAGAGTATGTAGAATATCCTTGTTCTATTATCAATGCAGGAGCCAAGAAAATCACACAGATACTTTCTGTTCCAAAGTTCTAATCTAGGGCTAGAATTACATTTTTTGGAAGGAGGAAGGCTGAAAGTTTTATTTTGGTTTTGTTAGTATCACAGGTTAGCATTTTCACCTGTCAAAATTGTTTAACAGGTAAAATCTGAGTGAATGCATGTATAATCAATATTTGGAGTGTATGAATTTGTCTACAAAATCGAAGTAATATTCCATAACTACTACAGATCTTATGATGCTCTGTTAGAAAACACTAATGTTGTTATTACATTCATAAGTGTGTACTTCTCATGAATATAGCTGATGGTGGCTTTCCCATCAAAGATAATCTGTTCCCAGAGAGGCCCTCTTCTAATTAGTCATGGTAATTTATAGGTATGCAGTGCTGAGGGATTTTTCTTTCTAGATTGCTTTTATTATAGTGCCACTTGAGGCTACTTTAACGTTTGTGTTATAACTTTCTTTGTTTATGGTCATATAAATACATGCACCAAAATAATCCCGGGTTAAAATTGAGAGTAAAAGTGATAGCCCTTATGTACTTTAAGTAGACTAGAATAAGCATGAACTGTACTTTTTCAAAGTACAGGTGTCTTTAAAATCTCTTAATAGTGCACGTGTGCTATAATTTTAAAAATGTTTTATTTCATTTTACAACTGTGTTTTGCAAGCTAGTAATCAAAATCTTGGTTGGTTTTATGGGCTATTTGTAATAATACAATCTTAGTGGAAATAAGGGGTTTTAAAAAGTCTCTGCTGACCATGTGTAGTAATTTCTGAATATTCTTAGACTCGTTATATTGGAAATGCAAGAAATATATAGAAGTTTTAATCTAGAATGTACCTAACAGATCCAAGCTGACTTCTGTAGACTTTGGATTAGACCCCAAACTACTCCATGTATGTAGCAGATATATATTACTATCTTACCCTGTTTAATTACCTGGCCTAAGACAGGTAGATTGCACATTTTGAGAATTAGCCATTGTTGACACTAAAGTGGAGTAAGATCAAAGAATTATTCACAGACCTGTTTGCTACCCTCTCTCCCAGGTATTAAAAGCAATAGTACATTAGGTGAATGGAAATTTGAGAATTATTTCAACAGTAAACAAAAATTTATCTTTAACATAATAAAACCATGACATCCCTTCTTTTCTTGTCGGTATTACAGACCCGATGGGCCCAATTCTGCTGAATCTTCTCATGTAAAATGAGACCTGTGACCTTGTTCAATAAACTGGACAGCATTAGGAGTGGATTTTAAGTCTCTTACTTGAATTTTCTTACTGGAAGTACGTAGCTCATGTCCTTTTGTTTTTGTGCTTTTTGTGCTCAAAATCTTGAAGGCCGTATTATGATCTGATTTGTTCCCTGTACAGTACCTAAAATGTAGAGTAGTAGACTAGGGTTTGGGTCAGTGCTGCTTAATTAAAAGTTAACTTAAAATGATACAACTTAGTATGATGTGTATGCACGAACTTGACATTTATGTAACTTGTATATACTTTTCACAATATGCTACTTTTTTTATACTGTGAATGTATAATATTTAATGTCTTACCTAAATTCACTAATCTGCTAGGCTGCTTTGATGCAAAGCTCTTGGGCTGATAATGTTGTGGGGTTTTTTATCTTCCTGTTGAAAAATTGCTCAGTCCCAAATCATTCCCTCAAAGGAGGAAAGAGTGGTAGAAGTATGTGAAATGCTCCCAATGTGAAAAAGACCCCTCACCATGGGTGTGCAGGCATGTTCTGTTGAAGGGGAATGTTGAAAGTTCACCCTTGCAGTGAAAGCGCCTTGGGATCTTGAACAGCTATTCAGTAATCTAGAGACAGTTGGGGCCACCTGTACAGGGCCTTTGATTTCTAGCAGGGGTAACAGGATGCAGTAGGTATTGGGAAAACTTCTGAAAAACTTTGTAACTACAGCATTGTGTATCTGTGTTCACAAGGGGAAGGATGGGAATCCTCCTGGCAGAGTCCTTCATGATCTGCCTTTTTCCTGGGCCCCTATGCTAAGGATGTAGAGATCCTACCTATATATAAAGGGGAGCACTAACTTACGGGGAGGGGGAAGTAGCTGAACCCTCTGTCCAGACAGGAGGAGGTGGACAGTTTACAGATTTGGAGGCATAAAATGGTCCTCAATCATTTGTAAATGCAGTTAGTCAAAAAGTTTCCATTTTGCCACAGTGCTTAATAGCTCTTCACTACAGTGATTAAATTCTCATTTGGCTGTGCCAAACCTGCTTTGTTTGTCTGCTTCATTGTTTGGTTTTGGGGATTTTTGTGTGTGTGTGTGTGCTAATTAAAGAAAGCATGTTACATTTGTAATAGCTGTTTTATATGAATCAAAATCACATTTGTTTAATGTTTTCATGTAGCATGTTTTGCAAAAACTGTTTAATGGATGGGAAACATAGGGCAGAAGTTAACCCTGTAAGTAATGCGTGGTTTCTTGTATAGGGGTCTGTGTGGCTGTAGCATGCATGCTGATTTTAACTAACAGGACATTGAGCAGGGCATCCTGTTCATTGTGTGTGATTCTGGTTTAGAAACTATTGCAACCTAGAAACAAAGATAAAAGTAAAATAATTTTTAAAAGTGTTTTTAATTGGCTTCAGGAATTAGTGATAACTGTTATAGATATTACTTGTAGGGTGGTTGATCTGGGTGTGAAGCATGAATAAACTGTCAGAAATGAAGAGTTTCTTTATAGAGAACTTTGCATGTCACCATTGACTTTAAAGGACCAGTCACAAGGAGAGGACCGTGGGATTGAACTGTAGATGAAAAGAGAGCAAAAGATTTTAAAGGTGCGTTGTCAAGATGAAAATCATATTCAAGATTTTCAGGCAGAAATATACTACATCTGAAGATAAAATCTTTGCTTAGACTAATTGGAATAGGATTTTGTTAGTGTTAATTCATGCTTTTGTGAACACTTAATGCAGCAGTAAATACCACATCTTTCACTAAGGAGTGCTTCATTCTCCTGGACTGCAGTCTATTATCTACACTAAGAAAGTAGGTTATCAGATTCTCCTCTTAGCAATGCCTTCTTTTCCTCAGGAATTAAAAAAAAATCTACTAAACATTCTAAAATCTGATCTACCAGATTTGAAAATGTTTAAAATTATTTAAATTCAAAACATTCTGGTTGAGAAGGTTCCTTTAAATTTGATCTATGCCTACATTGTCTTCAGTAGAAATTAGCAAAGACTTTTGTAAAAAATAAAAATGCATTTTCCATTTTATATAATGTCTTTGCATTTAATGACTACATAACATTTTTGCAGGACGGCAGATACTTTTCAAAATTGATCTGCAGTCTGCTTTGAGCAACAAAATCTCTTTATGTTTAATAATGTAATTGGTGAATTCGGTTTCCCCAAATAATTTTTACATTCATCTTAATTAATTTATTTTCATTAAGCAATTATGTATTTTTTAAAATGGCAGATTATTTTATTTTTGTAATATAGTAGGTTTTTTTTTAACCGACATTTATTGATAGTTTATTGGAAAGTGATAGCCCATTCCATGCTTATGTGGGTTTATTGTTAATCTTCTTCACACAGATAGCACTTCTTTCTTGGTTGATCATTTCTTTAACTGGTGACAACTGTAAGTGGACCAAGATTAGACTGTTAAAATGGCCACAGTTGAAGCGCTATCCTTTTGCCAAAGATTAATTATTTTTAGTGTTCATTATTTGATAGTATAATCAATGTTTAACATTTCCTATGATCTCCTACATATTAATACAGATTTTTCATATGGGAATCAGTAATTGTTTTTAATTATATATAAAGCAATACTATGCTTTTATAGTTTTAATTTGTTTTCCTTGTATCCATATGTAATTTAGTATTTATTCTTTATTAATAGTATGTCCATTACAAGGGAGCTAAGCCAGCACTGACCACAACAGGTCATGAAATGCACCTATAGTATATTATATTCTCTTGAGAAGTATTGAGGTAATTGGCATAAAATGATTGATTTTGTTGTAGTGTTTCTGGTTTTAGGATGATTAATATAATCTATTTGTTAAATTCTTAAAAACTGGTAAACCTTAGCTTAGTTTCTGTTTTCTCCCTCCATTTGACATGCCTTTTAAAAGTAATGGTATATTTTAGCTACACTTTAAGGAGCAGATGTTACTAAGAGATGAAATGTTGAGCCAGATGAAATCAGTGAAATAGTTGTCAAGAAGTTTCAATAGGTATGCACAATTTCTCTCAAGGATTTTTTTCTGACAGTTTCATTTGGGAGCTTAGGTACTTAGAAAAGTTTGATTAAATAAATGTAAGGAGGTTTTGTGTGTATGAACTATCATTCAGTGTACTTGTTTTTACTATGTTTGTGAGTGCTTCACAACCTTTAAAATGCCCTCAAAACTAATTATGTAACAGTATTATTTGTATGAACTTACCGTATATGAATGTTCATCTAAATTTCTTGCAGCGCATTCAGCTGTACCATGTACCTTAAAGAGAAATGTGACTCCTCTTTATTTACATCTTATATGGCAGAAAATACTCCATTGGCTTCCTGTGTTCATTTCCACCAGGGTCTTCGTTAGTTTAAGCATAGCTTTGCCATTTTCTGGACAAGTTTGAAATTCCTGGCATTTCAGGTCTGAAAGAGGACTAACTTGGCAGATAATTATTTACTGATAATATGTAAGAGAATAAAAATGTGTACTGATCTATGGCTTTCTCCACTTAAGTTAACATGTAGAAAGTTTAGTATGGGGTTTTTTGTTGTTGTTTAATTCCAACAGTTTAACAAAGTTAATCTGAATTTGTATGTCTTGCTAGCACATTGTTCTTCTGGGCACACTCACATCTCATTGCCAATTATTTAAAGATGATGGACAAAAAAAGCAAAATTATTTCTCTTTATTAAATCTGTATGGAAATAAATTATCAAAAAATAAGGGTACATGCTAAATATATATGAAAGATAATAATCCTTGCTTCCTTGAAAAACTGGTTTGTTGAAAAATACTGATTACATTATTGTAAAATGATTTTGACACATTTACTAGACAAAATATTTTCTTGCCAAAAACAGATGTTCAGATTTTGAAATGTTCAGTTTCCATTAATTTGACTAATTTTATAAAGAGCTTTCTGGTAACAATGTTGCTATTAAAATGTTACTGTTAAAAAGCTACATTCAAGCATTAAGAAATTAAATTAGCAAATTAATTTAGATATTATGCAAAAACCCACGATGAAATATTCATTATGAATTAATACAAGATCTCTTAAATACTTGCATACAAGCCTTGTTTTCATCTTCTACAGTGTTCATGCCTATTTCAGGAAATACGTTTAACAATGTAGGTCAGTTTGGATTCTGCTGCATAAAGGAATGGCAGAGACTGATGCTAATTGTCACCGTGTTTCTTATATTTGTCAGTCCCCTTCTGGATCAGTGCACTGCAAATCAGTATCATTAGTATCTAGAAGGGACCAAAAGTAAAGATTCTGGGTCTTAGTTTTTCTGCTTGCCGACAAGATTTGCCAGTCGGCTATTGACTTCTCTGCTGTGCTACAGTTGGCATGTATGGAGGAAAACCTCTGGTCTTGCAAGGAACGAGCTATAATTTTTCTTGTATAGATGTTGTCTTTATTGTATGTTCAGTTGGTAATATTAAAGTAGTGCGGGTTGCTTCTAATATAAAAGTTGTCTTGGACGGCTCTGGTAATGAAGGGACTGTAGGATAAACGCTGTTAGTAGCTCTCTTCATTTAATACATGCATGAATGGAATAAGTGCAAAACTTTTTCGTTGTTGTTCTTATGCCTGTTTTTATCTAAGATCATCACAGTGAACATAAACAACAGCAAAACATTACCACTACAGTGAACAAAACATCCGAAATCTTGTTCTCGGTTACAGACTTATAAAATGTGGATTAATTGATTGGCTGATGAAAAGACAGACGATTCAATTTGCTTTTTCATGCCAGTGGCAAAACAGGCGCAAGACTGTGGGGTTTTATATTTTTACTGTAGCGGTACAAACCCATAGCCGGTTTTAACGCTTCGCTTAAAGAATTTAGGTAGATGAACTTCTGTGGGCAATTAGGCATTGGAAAGTGAGGAATATCGCTGTCGTGGGCTTTTTTTCCCAGCAGGCCGCGTACCTGGAGCGCGGTAGGCCCGACGGCGCGGGGGTGATGGCGGCGCTGAGGAGCCGCCGCGCAGGCAGGAGCCTCCTTAACGGCCGCCTCCCCCCTCGGCCGGCGCGGGAGGAATTTGCACCCTCCCGGCTCAGGTTGCAGGCCCTCCGATCAAACCGGGGAAGCCAGGGTCAGGGCTATTCACTGCCTATCGCTTCCTTGGGCCATTTATAACCCAGTCCTCCCCTGGTAGTTAACTGTGGCCCAAGGAAGTGATTGATGGGAAAGATTCAAAGATGTTCGTTTTATTACTCTCTTAATATGGTTTAAATTGTTTTTTAAAATAAAAGTTGATTTAGCACGCAGTGCAGAACTGGCAACGCTGCTTAGTATCTTTGAGAATCGAAATAATGATAGATCAGAAATAGCTGTCGGAGGGTCCGACTCGTTCGAGGGGACAGTACTTCTGAAGTTAATGGCTTCAGTGCTGCGCCGTGTCTTTCCAGCAATAAACCACATACTTGCCGCCCGCTGGAAGTGCTTGCGTGGTGCCGTGGGGATGGTCACCATTTCCCATGCTGGAGGACCAGTTTACCATCAGCCACAGAGCAGGTTAATCTACAGCAAACGCAAATTAAAAGAACGGGCAAATAAACAGCACCGTGCTCACACGTACTTAGATTTTTCCCGGAGGTTTGCTACTATTTAAGCCGGTGCTTAGCACCGTGGTAGCGTACGTTTATACGGGGGGCTACTGAAGACGTAAACACCTTTAAACTGAGCCGGGGTTAAAGCGAGCACCCAACGCTTTGTTCTTATCTCGGCATCCCACGCACCGGGCCTGGCCCGGCCCGCGGGACCAGCCGCCGCCGCACCAGGCCCCAGTCCTCAGGCCCGCAGGAGGCGCGGGGGCTGCGCACCAAGATGGCGGCGGGGCGGACGGCACGGCACGGCACGGCACGGCCTGGCCTGCTCCGGCGGAGGCGACCCGCCTGCGGCCCCGGCGCGTTGAGGTGCAGGCACGGGTTCTCCTTACGACTAGCCGCGGCCCAGGGCCGCTTTTCGGCCCGCAGGCCCCACCCAGGGAGGGCGGCGGTGGGCGGCCAATGCCCCCCTTTGTTCTGCGGCCGCGGGGTCCTGCCCCTTCCTCCGCCCCACAGGAGGAAAGGGCGCCCGCGGCAAGGCTGGTGGTAAGGTGGCTGTCACACGTGGGCAGCCCGGGAGGCGTGCTCGCAGCAACGGCTGTGCCTCGAAGCACGGTGCCTCGCTTGCACCTTTCGTTTTAGCGGGGCTGAAGACATGTAATTCCAGAGGGGAATCTCCCTTCCCACCCCCGCGCTAACCCCCTGCGGCGGGGGGCTGCGGGGAACCGCTGCCGCCGGGTAGTCAGTCACCTCTGGGCTCCTGAGGGAGGCCCGCGCGGGGCCGAGCCGCCCACCCAGCCCCTTCCCGGGCCTGGGAGCCCACCCCGCCGGGAACAACGGTACACGCGTTGTAATGCGGGGGTTGCAGAGCTTGGGGATGAAGGGGTGGGGGGGTGCGCGTGTGTGTGTGTGTGTCTTCCCCCCCTTCACTTTAAAAACGACTTTGAAAACAAATGCAACCTCCTTTTAAGGAGCACGTGAAACCTGAGCTAAGTGTTGCATTTGTTGTTTGCTTCGTTGATGCTTAGAGGAAAAAAAAATAGCGGGTGGACAATTAAACGTGGGTATGATAGAAAGTTATACATTTAGTGATTTTCTTAGACCTCTCAGTAAATAGCTAGACTTCCCCTCTTAATGATCAAGCAAAACATGCTACTAAATAACACACTGTGTTGACGCAGTCGTATTTACAGAAATATTTGACATTTTAAAGTGAATACATTTTTACCAACAACCAATAAGTTTTCTTAAACTTGTTAGAACTTCTAAGCGGCATTTTACCTCATGGCTTACAAGTTGTCTTTAATTTAATTTCTGAGTGTTGTAAAGTGACAACACAAAGAAAGGCTTTGCAAAATATTCAGCAGAATTATCTGCTTTTGTTTGTTTTGAAGGAGAATGTAGTCCTTCATGCTAAAAAGTCATTCAAAAAGATTAATGAGTGTAGGATTCCGATCTTGCAAACACTTGTTCTTTAAAGTAAGAACTATTCATGTAAATAAAGGTTTCAAGATTAGGACCTTAAATATGCAACTTTTATAACTAGTCATCCCTTAAAAATGGTCTTCTGCTTTAGTCTGGCCTTGGGCAAAGTTCCACATGGACTCGATGGGAATTTTTTTTCCTTGTGTAAGAACTATAGTTTCACTGCTTAAAATATTTTTTAATTGAGAAAGGATTGATAGTCTATTTTTTTGTTTTCTTTTTAAAAATTAAAAAAAGAAAAAAATCTGTACTATATAAGATATACATATATTTCTTCCACAACAGCAGTTTTGCTGCAAAGGAGATGGCTGAATTCCATCTATGTGGGTGAGTTGTATAAAACTGTTCTGCAAGTTCTCTGATTGTAGCTTATAACATATAATAGGTTGGGGTTTTTTTGTTTTGTTTTGTTGGTGGAGGTTTTGTTGGTTTGGTTTTTTTACATTTGAAAACACAAAATGTGCTTTTAGGCTGTGAGTGGTATGTAATGATTCACTACTCTGGGACAGTTTCCTATGGGATGAGTTTGGTGTAATTCCATTGGCCTTGATACAATTGTGTCAGTTGCCCATTCCTCCCCCATGAACATCCAGCTCGCTGGAATCTCATTGTTTTTTCTGATAACTTTTTTACTTGCAAACGATTTTTTTAAGATGCATATGTTGTGAAGGGAATCTGTACTGACAGAACCCTAAACTTGCTTTTGTTGTTTCAAAATAAAATAAGGCAGGGATTAAAGTCTACATTACTTGTATTGTTAGCTTCAAATAGGTGACACATGCTTTTTTAAAGTGAAATACTTCTGCTTGACAAACAGATTTCAAATACAGATAACTTTGTCTCAGGTTGATTAATTCACATGTGCTGTCTGGCAGTGGATTTTCAATTAAACATAGCATTGTTTTACGAAATGTATAGGTTTTTTACTGTACATGTCAGATAATTGTAAAATTTAGATAATGTTTCCGTTGGCGTTGGCAACTTATTTTAACCTTCCCATGTAAAATTCTTTGTCTGTTTTTAAGGTTAATATTAAATGTTGCTTTTACAATCCCAAGTGGTAGAAATGCTTTTCAAAAATCACAAATCTCTGCGAGCCCAAGCATTGTCACTCCATATACCAGTGCTTTAACGACATTTTAGTTGATACAAATGAAACTTTTCATTGCCGTTTTTGTGAGCCCCAGAATTATACTGCATGGTTATTTTTAAATTAAGTAAGCATCTCTATTAACGTTCAAGAAAAAATTGTTTGCTGAAGATGTGGTACCACTCTAGGTTTCTGGTTTGTTTTTTTACCTGGACAAAATCCTTGCTTGTTACAACCCTGCAGTTTCATTATTGCCTTAAGCCACCTAACTGTAGACTTTTGCTCAAAGAGGCAATCCCTCCCACCCCTGCCTCCATCCTGGCCACATGTTCCCACACAGACTCCTGTCTCTATTTTGCTGCCTTGTAGCTGCAGGAGGAATTACAATCCCTTGCTGTTTGAGCTGAAAACTAGTCATTTCTTTTGCATGTTTGAATTTCATTTTTATCAGCAAACTCATAGGACTTTGGTTTTGCTACCTGAAAATTTGAGCTAACTTGAGGAAAGCAGTGGAAGCGTGCAGCCTGAGGAAAAGCAGAATACAACCACTCCATTTGGTGTCAGGGCAGTGGTGGAGTGTAATTTTTGAGGAACTGAGCCAAAATAAAATAGGAGGTCTTGTTCCCTGAACTTCTCTTCGGTCTCATTGATTTAACTCACTAGCTAGGAAAAAATGGCAGAGCAAGACTTTGCACAACTGCAGGTTCTCATAGAATCTCTGTCTTTGTTGGCATATGCTCATCGTGACTGCACCTTGTATCAGTGCTGTGCTTAGTCTGGTGTTCATTTCCTTAGAAAGAGATGTTAACAGTCCGGTCCTGCAAACAGTAGATGTGTCCGTTTCTGTAACTTTTTAAAAAATACAAATATTTGTGAGTCAGTTTCCCATTGCCATTGGCAACATTTAATGTGTGAATGCCCTGCTAGTGTGTAACTAGCAGGTAAAATTGAGCCGTCTCCTTTGCCTGGCACACCTTTTACTTATAATATTATGGGGGGATGAAGTTAAGCTCCTTTGAAGAGTCTCCATGATTGAAAGTTTCTTAGCAGACCCTACGTAATGTATATTAGCTGAACTCAGTGGCTACTTTGACTAAGGTTCAGGGCCAACCAGTGCTATATCAAATAAGCCATAACCAGCTTCTCTCCTGGTGCCCAAGCTATGCTTCGAAGGAGGCTGTGGCAGTAATTTTTGTTTCTCTTTTAAGGACACTTGAAAAATATTTTCACAGAAATAAACCACTGAAGCGTCCTGAATGAACTGAGAAGTGTTTTTAAAGAAACACTTCTTCTCATGCACGTGCATGTGTTTGTCATTCGTGGTATTTGTTCAGTGGTGCAAAGCACTGGTTACCTGTGCCTTACCTACAACGTTAAGAAGTCACTTGAACTTCATTGGACTTGGCTGATGATGATCGAGGTCCCAAATGGAGCTCTGTACAGGACTCCCTTGCATGGCAAGTTGCAGGACGGCCTCTCAATTTGTCTGAGAGCAGGTAGGACTGAATTCTGTCTGTGCAGGGTCAATGAAATTATGCCAGGTGCTGCATATGCACGACCTGGGCAGATCTAGTAGATACATTGACAATGTTGAGGTCTGGTTGCTGCTAATCTAACATAAAGTCAGAAGGATGTTGTAGTTAGTAAAAAGCAAGAGTGATTATCTTGAAATTGTTTATTGACACAAATTGTGCTGTGGCTGGCTAAGGTGCACCATACTACAGATACAGTATGTTGCTACTGTGCATTAGAGTGCACCCCTCTCACCAAGGGGTGTTTGGTGAGGAGGTAATACAGATGTACATAAATTGAAGGAGCCTCACATATATATATAACTTCTGTCAGAGGTGAGTAGCCTCAGGCAGCTGAGGATGGGCAGAGTAGGAGTGCAAGAGATCCGGCAGCTCTTCAGGGCACTGCTGACAGTCTATGCTGGGCAGGGTCAGTGTGGTTTGGGGGGAAACTGCTGCGTGTGTCTGTTTTGAATTGGGGAAAAAAGTATGTCCTGAAATTTTGTGAAATATTTCTCTTATACAGATAGATTGCCACTGATGAATGGAGCCTATCCACTGGCAAAGCTCTGTGTTTAATAGCATTTGATCAGGATCCTCACAATAAAGTTGTCTTTCATATATAAAACTATATATGGTTTGAATTTGTAGCTGCTTTTCTTGTAAGTGCATCCTAGGTATTTATTTTAGAAAGAAAAATTGCCAAATGCCACTAAAAAAACTCAGTTTGACTGCAACATGTAACTGAGGAAATCATTACACTTTTCAGTAACCTTCATTTATTGCATAGACTAATGGTTCATTGACGTAATTTGGCACTTTCTCTTGCAAACAATAATTTGTGTGCCTTGTGCACTGATATTATGTACACGCTTTAAGTGGATCATGACTGTACACAGTTGCCTTAATATAAGGCTGACCAAAGTAGGTATGTCTGTTCCTGGCACACATATAAGAATAAGGAGGATATCAATATTGGGTATACTACAACAAATTGAATTATTTTGCACATTATTCTAGCAAAGACTGAGTTAAGTGAACAAAATACCATTTATCTTTATTTGTAGGTTGTTCTTCGGGTCATTATTGATTTCCAAATTTCAGGTAGTTATAATAAGTTACCACGGTGACATTAACAGTAAGCAATGTATCTTTTTTTCAGTGGTTGGGGGAGGGTATGTTGCAAACAAATGGAAAACTTAATGTAAGAAAGTACAAGCTGTATGTGAGAAAATATTTTTAAAGGGAGTATTAGCTGTGAAAGTAATGTTTGAAAAACTTAAGGACTATAAAATGTATATTTAATTTCCATTTAAAGGTATTTGCATAGCACAGAATTTTCTTTACTTTAGAAAATGAAACAACATCTACCTTTTCTGAAGAAAAATATATAAATATCTAATTTCACAAAGAGGAAACTTATAAACTATTTTCTCTCCCATCAGCTTAGCATTTGTGGATCAGCATTTTACCATAAACTCTTGACTTCTTTGCAAATAGGATATAAGCTATAAATAGGATATAGTAAATAATTTCAGAATTGCCCCTGGAAATTTGGGGAGGTTGACCAAGGAAGAGTTTCTCTTTAACACCTTTTTTTAATTCTCAGGTAGTGATAAGGAAGCACTACTTCAGTAGAGCTGAGCAAAATGCAGCGTATGCTGTAGACATTTCTGCTGGCTTTCTTTCATCTTCTGCGGGTGCCCCTCCTCCATTTTGTTTTCCTTTTCACAAGTTTTCTGGTTGTGCTCTCCCTTGACCCCATTGTGTGAGCTTGTTGCCACACAGGACACTGGTAAGATCAGAGAATACCACTGTTGGATTAAAACGTGAGTGCACAAGTCAGGAAAAAGACTGCAAAGGCAGCAAAAGGAAACTGAACGTCTACTGTTTTATCTATAAAATAATGCAGTAGTCTTAAGCCAGAGCTTCAGGTTTTGTACAGATTGTTCGACATTTAATACTGAAAGATAGCATGGCTATTTGTAAAAAATCCCTAAATAGATTTTGTTAAGATCTGTTTTTCTATTGTGATTTGTTATCACAATTCAGAAAAAATAAGAATAGTTAAAAGCACTCTCAGTCTAAAAAGGCAAGCAAGCACCCAACAGAATGATTATTTCCTTTCCGGTTTTCTGCGTTTCAAACAAGTTTCCCTAAGATAAAGCCTTGAAAACCATGTGACAATTTAAATATTAATCGGTCCATGTGTAAAATGAATGCCTTTTATTTATTCCTAAGAAATGCCATCTCTGATCTGTGCATAAATATACTTTTTCATTCAGAAGCTGACCTTAACTTAGTGTTCTGTAATAATTATATTTTAAAACCTTAAATTGACAAATTTAACCTCTTTCTTGGCATTAGTGTTCTGCATTCAGTGTTCTGTAGAGCAGTGTATTCACTTACAGAACATACACAGAAAATACTTGTACTTTTGTGATGAAGTATGCTTATACCTGGCTAGTTGAGTAGATGATGAAGCTGTTTAAAAGTGCTTTCAGTGCTTCTTTAGACAAACATAAGAAACCTACATTCCTCTTGTCCTTATGCCTCCAAAGTCATATTCATCTTTAGTTTGATTTTCATCTTTCCTTTGATAGGACTTTAGCACTACCACTTGTTAACCATGGCATACACCTGAACACCAGGGAATGTATTCTGCAGTCGGTATTACATTTCCATGTTTATCAGTCATGATTCTCCACGTACAACGAGGGGAGGCATTCACAAGTTTTGTGAAATAGGTACAGTGTCTGATTATAGAATCTCCTGAATACTGTGTTCAGTGACTTTAAACAGTCTTTTAAGAGAAAATACGTGTTGCATTAGTTTGCTAGTTTTCTGTACCTGAGAGTCTGTCTGCTTTTTACACGCCTGACTATGGATTCAGTTTCTTGGCAACTGCTTGTTGATTATATTAAAAAGTTGTGTGGAGATTTCTGTCAGGATCCAGAGATGAGAGAGGACTGCTGCTGAGCTGTGCTCACAGATACGAGGGTACAGGTTGCTTGCTTAAATTAAGGCATGGGCCAACTAAACATAAGTGCTGCAAACACCTGCCTGATCAGTAGCAGAAAGTCTCCCTTATTAACTGAACCAGTATTACTCACTTTGTGGGCTTTAAGACTGCATCTGGTGATAAATAAACCAGGGTCAGGAGCAGGCTGAGGCAGTGGAGTGTGATCCTCCGTGCTGTGTGAGAGGTCGCATGTTGTTCCCTATAATTTTTTTTCTCCCCGCAGCAACTGCTGCTACATCTGGCAAAAGGGTGCGTGCCTGGTGGCATCACCCCGGTCAGCAGTATCAGCACAGCTACCCTGTCTTTTGGGAATGGGCTGGAGATGGGGAAGGAGAGAATTTTGCCAGGTGGATGTTAAATTATGCTGTGCCACCTTGCTTCAGAGCCAGGGAATGATGTCCAAGCTGTTTAATTAGTGACATGTATGTAGCCTGAGACACAGAGGGATGGAGAGGCAGGAGAGACTTTGAAATGGGTGCATATGTGGCTGCCAGCAGACATAGTCAGGAGCCCGTGAATCGCAATGTTTGTGGTAATGGTAAAATTTTTGTAGCCTACACAGTTTTGTTTGATTTTATTTATTTTTTATTATTCATTTTCTCCTCACCTTTCTGTTTAATAATAACAGATTGCAAAGATGGCTATTTTTGTTCCTTTTGCAAAAGGATTAGGACATAGTAAATTTTAAAAGATGAGAGGCCCTACACTGGCTAGATAGACGCACAGAGGCGTTAGTTTGTACCTGGTTAAGGACAGCTTTGCAATAGACCTACCCTGTGCAAGTGGTATAGAGGCATTTGGCAGCAGTGTGGTTTCGGGTTGGCTTGAACCACAGGTGAAAGTGTCCTGAGATGCGTACTGTTTAATGTGATTGAGTGAAGTACTTGTGCCATGTGGGAGGTAACAGCAATTCACTAAGCACACGTGCAAATGCCATGTGTAGATGCACTGACTCATGTTAATGTAATTACCTCATTGTAATTGAGTTAAGTACAATTGATTTAACAGTAGTGAAGATGAGCCCACAGTTACAGTCTAAAATGTGAGTTCATATTTGATTGTCAGGGTTACTGATTCTTGCAGGAGGCTGAAAATTTTCTTCACGATGAAGAATGAAGTGAATGAAGAATGTGCTTAACATTAGCCTCATCCACAGTCCGAGTGGAAATTACCCAGGATGGTATTTTTCATTTCCTTGGGTGTATTTTCCAAATACTGTGTGAGCTGTCGATAATACACCTTTTGCAGAGTAGGAGGGATCAGCACGTTGTGCACAGCACCACTTTCTTTGATTAGCTGTTCTGTAGGCTGAGTTCCGATACTGAGGTAGAAATATCCTTTCTTATCACTTAATTGCTTTTGGGGAGGATCTCATGGCAATAATTTTTAAAGCCCTGTGGTTCCCTGCTCCACAAGCTTGATCTTTTCTCAGAAATTTTTTCATTCCTGCTTTATATTAGTTCCCAGTTACTAAGAAGCTCAGCTGTTTATCCAGACTTAGTCCAAGAGTGGTTGCCATTTCTAATTCAGTATGTTAGCATTTACTAATCCATGATTTTGGAGGCAATGGATGTGTGAAGATGTGATGAGAAAGGGGTTCAAAAAATTAGTATCTTGATTGGCTCATCAGCTAATGAGCTTATCAGATAGGAATTGTATAAATTTGGTATATTATGTTAGTGCAAACGGATTTGCTTCCCAGTGAAGTGGTCTGTACTGGTCTTTGTAGTTATTGATAGAAAGGTTTTGTCACAAATTCCAAATTTTCCATGAAGAGTTCATCTGTGTCCCTCTGAGTTCTGACCATAGTGTGTGACTGCTTTAATGAAACTTCCCACAAAGAAAAATATTTTGAAATTACTATTATTTACTAAACTTCATTTATCTTCTAAAGATTTAGGTGACTGGTACTCTCAGGGTCTGATTTGACATCACAGTTTAACCCATTGGAAGGAGTAGTCTTACCTGCTTTGCTCTTTCTGCACTGGCCCAGGCTCCAGCATGAGTCAGTTCAGCAAGCTAAACCTGTTTTAAAAACAAAACAAACAACCCCCCAAAAAACCCCACGCCTTTTTTGTAGAATTAATTTTGTGCTGGCATTGCTACCTAAACTAGTGATGACTCAGATGAATGTCAAACCTGGTACATGGGGTGGAGGAAGGAATCTGCAGCTGGGAAGAGCAGAAGGGAGCTGCTCCTGTTTCCTGAAAAGACCATAATTTAAATTAAAAAATATGTTAATGAGTTTATATGAGTAATTCTAATATTTTAGCTTTGTTGTCATTCCAGAAATACTTAGTTTCTGAAAACAGTCTGTATGTATCTACATAAAGATATCCCTATCCCTGTCTTTGTCCACACATATTCTTAGGAATTTAGTAATATATTGTAGATTCAAGCTGCTGTTTAAAGAGCCAGGTATTTTTATTTTACAAACAGTTCATTTTTATTTTATGAACAGTAATGTTTTGTTTGGTTTGGTTGGTTGGTTTGTTTTGTTTTTAAGAACCAAAATGTCATATTTGGCCAAAAAGCTTGCCTGGATAGCTTCTCATATTAAGTTAAATGGAGCAGAAAACAACAGGGACAAAACCAAAACATTACATGTAGTTGTGACTACAGGTTGTTACAGCATAAAACAATTAGTATATATTTTAAACCTAGACACCTTATTAAGGATATTACCGGGTTTTTAATTAGAAATTCCAGTTAAGCCCTGAAGTTGAAGCATGTTAAGGAAGCTAAAAATATTCCTGATGTTTAGATAGCGTATGATTGAGTCAGAAGGTTTTCAAGACTTGCGAGCAGGCTGTATCAGAAACAATGCAGTGTTACTATTTGATGTAGAAAAAGGAACACAAAACAGACGCAACAAATGTTTTTATATGTAACAGGTCATTCATCATGGTGAGTGAGAGTTTTTCAAATTTCAGAAAAACACCATTGATGGTGTTTTTTTCAGAAAAACACCATCTATCTAGTAGTGACAGTTTAAACTCTGAGACTTGGTGAGTGAAGCTCCTGTTGGCTTGGCTGAGTTTTACCCAGCTTTGAAGCAGGGAGGCATTTTGATCAGTGAAAAATTAGCTATTCCTATGGAGTCAAGGGCTTGGACGCCTACAGTTGTTTGAACATCAGTAACTGTAATTGAGACCAAGCCTTGTCTAAATCTTTGTATAGACAAAACCAATGTTTCTGCTTTATGTCTTATTCTCGGGGAGCGGGGGGGTTGGGGGGGGGGGGAAGGGGGCGGCAGAAAACCAAAGAGACCAGTGCAAGAAGGGGGACTCTGTGTATTGAAATAAACTAGTGTCGTTTGCAGTGCAAGCAATCCAGACCTCCAGCAGGCAAGCTCTTTTAACAATACTCAAAACCCTGTCCTCCTAACAAAATTTTTGCTCCCAGAACAGGGAAGCATCACGTGTTACAAGCACTGAGGCAAGTTGCCTTGCTAGCCTGGGTGGGCCTTTCCAGGGCTGAAGCTTCGACCCAGCTGCCTCCTGGCCCCGAGTCATCCTGTCTGCTGTGAAAGGATCCTGCAATGCTTCTGCTCAGTGTCAATCCCAGCAAGTGCAACTGGGTTTATAAGCTGCCATTTTATTCCCTTAAGAGCAGTGATGTGGTAATCAGTGACCAGAAATGACCTTCAAACAGAAGTATAATTTTTATAGAACAAAAAGCGACAGAGAGAAAAGGATCTTAAAATCCATGAGCCAGAGAGTGTGTGAATGAAGTGCTATGCTATGTAATTTCCTGGGCTAAGTAACGCCCAGTTTCTCTAGATGGCTGTGGTGGAGTCTGTTTGGGCCAGTCCATCTTTCTAGTTCCTTACAGTGACCCTGCCCTTTCCATTGAGAAGGGCCTTTCTCACTCTTCAGTGTTTGATTTTAATTTCGAATTGGAATATCTATGTCACTTCATCCTGGATCCTAGTATTTGTCCAAGTTGTTGCTTGCTGCTTTGCTGGGCTGTTTTTATGTGGAGTGCTGCTAGAGAGCTTTCTGTCACTGCCCTGGCCATGTGCTTACTTGACTGATCATATGTAGCTGGTTCTGTGTCCCTTTCACCAGACAACAAATGACTTTGCAACTGGTTTTGGTTTTATATGTGCTAGGCCTTAATTCTGAGTCATATCAGGCAATGAAAAATGGATTGGATAAGTGTGTTATTTGCCAGGAGAGATATCTGTGGCTTAGGTGTCTGTGAGTACGTTCACAGTATATGTTTTCTTTGATGAGAAAAAGTTTTTTAGATGCCTACTTTCCTTCTGCGCTCTTTGGAAGACAGGGCAGAGGGATTGTTAGTTTTTAAAAGCTGCATTCACGGCACAGCAGTCAATCCCCAAGAAAGCTTTTCACTCATTTTAGGTTATGTCATTTGAGAAAAAAAAACAGGTCTTAAGCTGTGCTGCGGTATCCATTTGGTAGTTTATACTTTAACTCTCTTCCAAAATCAACAGCTGAACTGAAAATATGAACATTTTACTGATACAAGGCTAATTCTTGCATCTTCAGCTGCTCATTGTTTTAGTTGCTTGCAGGAGGGAAGCCTGAGGTCTTGAGTCTGTGGAGAATCATGCATCTCCCAGCTCTGTGTCTGTTTTTATGGTGTCTCTTTTCTATGCGTTTAAATGCCCTAACTCTGCCAGGAGCTGTCCCCTCCCTCTCTTTTAAGTTTCTCATGCTTGTTAGCCTCAGGGGCTTAATTCTCTGGAAGCACCGAGGGTGATTAATCAAGCTAATTTGTGTTAACTTTAAAAAAACCAAACAATCTGACTTTAATTTTGTGTAGTCTTGACTTTCTATTTTCTTGTTAACGTTTTTGCGGAATTTCTTACCTCAAAAATATCTTGCCTGTCTACATAACAGACATTTACGCACCTGATTACTCTGAAGAATATTCCTGTGTCCACAGAACAAAGCCAGCCGTAAGGATTCCCACATGGTATATGAACTGCAGAAACTTCACAGGTGACTAATCATGAACATAATCTTATGCTTTCCTTGCATTCTTAAAATAACTGTTCACATGACATAGTGGTCATGTCTAAGTGGTCTGGGAGGTGCAGAAGTACTGTGTAGCTATAAAGAAAAAAGCTGTTTTACTAACTTGTCCTTAAGATCCATTGAATTGAAGGGGTGTGTGTTTAAGAAAGTGAGATAGATTATGCAGGATTGGCCTCAAAATGATTTACGTCTGTTCACCTGAACAGATGTAGGAAAGTCTCCTAAGTTTTGTGGTTGTTTTTTTTTCTTCCCTATGTCTCTGTCCACGAGCACATTTTGCTCATGAGCAGAATGTTTACCTAGCCTACATGGTCCTGTAGACCATGTTATTTATCTTTATCTTGGAAGAGGTGGTGGTTCGTCTGTCATAACTGTCCTGTGTGAGTTTCTCCCTGGGGTGTGGAAGCACATTCTGAGTATGCTTCAAGCTCATGGTGTCCAGTCTCTTGACCATCTGTGATCGTGTTGCGGTGCCTGCTGGGTACATTGCTGCACAGCCTGCCAAGTCTTCATGCAGTACTTTATGCAGCCTCATATCCACACTTGGATAATCGTTGTGTTCTCTGACACTGAAAAGGTGGTGCAAAAGCTTTGTCATCTTCTCTCTGCTGGGTAAGGTGGTGATCAGCTTCTGGAATTAGTGCACTACTTCTTTGTGGATACAGACATTAGTAGTGTATTTTTTGAACCTTTAGAATACCAAACAATCAGGTTAAATTTGTCAGCATAGTGAACAGAAATGCAAGAGCTCTGCCACAGAACATTTTCTTAGACTGCGCCTGTCTAATTAGAGACATATTTATTGCATTATCCAAAACTGCTGGAACTTTTTTCCCGGAGGAGGTCTTAGCCTCACTTGGGTGTCAATACCTTCTTTGTCCTTCAGTCAATGAAATTCTTATCTGCTCATCTATTTATGCCTTTAATTCTACATGTGTCTCATAAGAGAAAACGAGAATCTCCATTGTTCATGTTCCCATCTGGCTGAGGCAGGCAGGTCTGCTCCCCAGCTCATCCCTGTGCACCCCCTGTACAACCCCAGGGCTCTCAGGCCTCCTCTCTCACGCCAGGAGGGGGATGTGCAATCCAAAATTGTATTTCCTCCCTGTCATTGTATGGAGCCTGGATGACTCCTGACACCTGGTAGATCCTGCTTGTCCCCTTTGTTATCTGTAACAGTTTTGAGTCTCCACCTTCAGGTGGAGATAGTTTTTGACTGAGTGAGCAAAATCTGACTCAGATTAAAAAGTGAGTGTGTTCTCCAGCTATCCAAGCCTGGTGGAAATAGAGCACAGTGTCTACTCTGTGTTCTCACCACCGGTACTTACAGCTTCTCTAATTCTATGTTACAGTACTTTCAGGGGTCTAATTAAGGTGGAACATGAACAGCCTTTCAGGTGGGACTGCCACTCGTGTTGATGACAGTCTGCTTGCTGCTACTGTATTTTTGGGAAGTGGTGTGGTATTTTTGGGATTGCAGAGGATAGTAGTAACAAATCTTCCCTGAGGATTCACCATGTTCCTACTCAAGGTTTTCAAGTTATTTCACATAACAGTTTTATCTACCATCTTCCAAAACCACATTTACCAAAAGCTGAGTGGCCTGGTTTTGGCTGGGATAGAGTTAGTTTTCTTCCTAGTAGCTGGCCTAGTGCTGTGTTTTGGATTTAGGATGAGAATAATGTTGATAACACACTGATGTTTTAGTTGTTGCTGAGCAGTGCTTACAGTAAGTCAAGAACTTTTCAGCTTCTCATCCTGCCTTGCCAGCAATTAGGCTGGGGGTGCACAAGAAGCTGAGAGGGGACACAGCCAGGACAGCTGACCCCAACTGACCAAAGGGATACCCCATACCATATGATGTCATGCTAAACAAAAACTGGGGGGGTTGGCAGGGGAGGCACGGCCACTGCTTGGGAGCTGGCTGTGCATGGGTCAGCAGGTGGTGAGCAATTGCATTGTGCATCATTTGTTTTGTACATTCTTTTATCATCATTGTTATTATTTTCCCTTCCTTTTCTGTCAAGGGTGAATTATTTATAGCTTGGACATAGATAGTTTTTCAGTTTTTCCTAGTAAGTTTACTTCACTGCATCTCCAACTTCACTGCATCACCACAGCTATTTGTAGCTATAACTGAGAGTCAAAGACTGCACAAATGGATGTTGACCCATGTTCAGGTGAATCTACTGGTAATCATTAGAGTTCATTTAACCAGAGCTTGAACGACTGCTCACTAGCCTTCCTTCTCCTGTGCCTCTTCTCCCAGTGGGATACCTCTGTGGAAGCTGCTGGTGCAAGAATGGGGCACATGGATCCAGTGTAAGTACAGCCTGGATTAAAAAAGCCTTTGTGGTTAAATACTGCAACATACCTTTTCCCCCGTAGCATAATATGTACAAGAGGAGTTTGCAGAACTCAAGTTGCTGTCAAGTAATTTTTTTCTGCCAGCAAGAGCTTTCTAGCTAACCTTTTATTATACTTTGTAAAGGGCACCTTGTGTGGCCTAGTGTTTAATTCGGCCTCTGATTTATCTATTTGATCAAGCTAGGTGATGGAGGTGGCTTTAAATTACACGTGCGTTTGCACATGCACATACATGTATGTAAACTGTGATAAGGGAAAACTGAGTTTGTACAGTCAAGGAGGAAAAAATTTAGAAAATACTGAAGATGAAGTTGCACATGCCACTGCAAGTCTAACCCCTTTATACTTCTCTTACTTTAATTTGTACTTACTTGATTTTATGATCACCTCCTACCGCCCCCCCAACATAATGTGTCATGCTTTCAGCTACAAATGGCTGCATCTTATATAGTAGCCGGAAAATAAATGTTGGTATGAATATGGTCAGGAGATGTTACTGAAAGGAGTGTAAATAAAGAAATAATACACGGAATTTATTGTTTCCCACAACTCAGCTGTGTTTCTTGCATCTTAGTTACTATGCGATGTACCTCTGATTTTAGCCTTTGGAGTTTTCTCTTTCAAACAGTCCAATAAAAACAGAGCCTGGAGTTTGTTTACTTCTAGTATTAAAAGCAAACAGCTCAGGGAGGAGGCAACTTTTATTTGACCTGTAAAGGAGTAATATAGATGGTAGAGATTTCAGGCTGTATTTTGTTTATCGTGAGTTTCCGTTTTTTGGGGGTACTGAGCTGTTGGTGTGGGGAGGTTTGGCAGCTTTCACTGATCTTAGGCAGTCTGTGAGACCAGACTGTTGCATTAATGCAGCAGAAAGACTGAGTGGAAACATAAATATGTCGTAGTGAAAAGACTTCGATTTTTATACAGTTCTGTTTTTCATCCCATATAAGTGTAGTGTTATGAGGAGGAAAAGTCTTCGGCCAGAATCAAGGGGAATAAAATCATTACATAGAGAATGGTTTTATGTTTATTTCTATTGTACCCGTCTGTAATAACTTCTCAGAAGTTAAGAAAACATAACTACTGCAAAGCCAGCATCCTCGGTCCTGTGATACCTTGGCCCGGAAAGGGTATTTGGAAAAGAAGATACTTGTTCGTTGTTTGCTCTCCCTTCGTCAGCCAGGATCTGTACCCCTGACAGGCAGCAGAAACCTGAGCGTGCCACATATGCCACCGGTGCCCTATGAAGCAATGTGCTTTTAGTATTGAAAGAAGAATGGGGGAGAGTCTACAGCTCAAATCATTATATCGAAAGGATATTACTAGGGGATGCAGCTAAACCATAAATGTGTGTTTGGAAGGATTTCTCCTGTGGATTTGCCTTATAACTGCATCAGAACTAGTCACCTGGCTGTGTTTCATAATGAGATGTCTGGCATGTCTGAGGTGTAACCAGCCCACAAAAGCAAACAAATTCAGAGTTAACAGGCTGATCTTTCTGGGTCTGCTCTCCCCCATGAGTGTTGATGGGAGCTGTGTCAGCAGATTGTAAGAGGAAGGACTTGTCCTTAAGGAACCCCTTTATGTCTTCCTGCTGCAGCTGGTCTGACCCTCTTTCAGGAGGCCTCAGAAAACATTTACATTCTTTGGCAGAGCATGCTAAAATTAGGGCATAAAAATGACAGATTCAATATTGGAGTCTTAAGTAATATTTAAGTAGTCTTGCATTGTGTAATCTGAGCAGAAGGCAACATTACTGTCATTTGATTAATGCGGTTGTATGCGTGATATTCCTCACAATTACTTCCTGAATAAATATAATCATAACTATAGTAATAAGATACTATTTTACAGGTAAAGTTTTTCAAGTGTTTGAGTACTTCCCCAATACCTATGCTAATAAATTTAAGTAGTTTATCTTTTATAGTTAAAATCCTTTGTCCTCTTCCACAAAAATCACTTTAATCTGCCTTCCGTTTACTTTAGAAGGGTTTTGCCTTAAATGCTGTTTTCTCATTTGTATCACTGTAAATTCAGAGATGTTTCATTGAAACAGGGGACCTGTCCTTTGTAACAGAATATAGCTTGTGCTTTGATAACAGAAGTGGCTCCGAACCAACCATTTCTGTGAGCTTTTAAAATGCAGCTGCTTAGAGAACTAGTTCACAGTAAAGTTACAAATTAAATACTCTCCCAAATAGTAATTTAAAGGTGCTGCTAAGTTCAAGTTACTTTTTGAATCATCAACACTATCTCCTCCTACTGCTGTGGATTTCTAAAAAATAATTTAATTCAAAGTCACCCACTCATTTCCTGTTATGTCCAGACCATGCTAGACACTTACTACTAGTTTCACTGCTCTCTAGTACCTTAACTGTCATGTATTTAGATGACCTGCCACTCCCTTCCCTCCAAAAAAAAAAAAAAAGTGATAAAGGTTTCAAATATAAAATAACCTTGTGTTGAGTATTCCTCCAAGAAAAAAGTGTTCTTTTAATAAAATATCTGAATATCTAATCAATATTTGTAATACTGATAAAATTGTATCTATTTAAGATTTGGCTGACTATAACTTTAAGTTGGTAGAACTGATGGGATACTAGATTATCTAGTACTAGATTTAAAAAAAAATGAAAAAATTAGTAAATGTATAATCGGCTGTACAAGAATAGCTAAGGAGGATTAACCATAATAAAAAAGCATAGAAATACTAGAGAACTTGAATCATAAGTCAGGAATTGTTAATACAGTGTAAATGTTGCTGTTTAATTTTGCTTTGATAGTAAAGGAAAAAGTGTTTTGTTTTTACAGTATAGATAATGTTGTGAAAATTACTACAACTTAAAAATAAACCAGCCCCACTAAAAATTTCAGCCTGTTTATAACTTCTTTACTTTAGGAGCAATGACATTTGAACCCCGCCAATTTTGTCAGGTATTCTTGTCTTATTTTTGTGTGCATGGTGACTTTGATTTTAGTAAACAAATATTCTAAATTTTATTTTTGTTTCACTTGTATATTGGCATTTTAAATAAACTGAATTAAAAAATAAATAGTAAGTGTAGGTTCTGAACGCCAAATGACTTAGCAGTGTTGCTGTATTGCATGTTGATAAACCATGCCGCCTTGTATCATTTGTGCAGGACCTTGCAATGGTGCAATGTGAGTCCTCGGTGGGAACCAAGGACACCTGTACCATAAAAGTAAAAACAATATTTGCCCAAGAGCTTGAGAATAGTTCGAGAGAGGTTCCTGTTTACAAGATAATGGATTTTTATCTTGGAATTGCTTAGGGCATAGTTTAGGGAGTTTAGGCAACTCCCAGTTGGCTAAAATACCATCCGTGCTCACTTACTCCCCTGCTCTCTGGCTCGCAGTAGCTTTCAAGCAGACAGCTTTTTCCTCTCTGAAGAATTAGAAGAGCTCATTGAAGCATGGAGGGGCTTTGTGCTAATGAAGCTGATGGTAGTTTTCAGAAAGCATCCTCCACAGCAGGGGTTTTGGGTTTCTGAGGCAAGGACACATGAGGTTGCAATTGTGGCACTGTGCTGGGCTGGCGGGCTCTGTTTCTCAGCCCAGGGCCTGGGAGAGGAGGTGGTGGTGGTGGCATGAGGACAGTTCTCCGGGCTCCAGCCTATAGGTAGCTGGGACCAACCAGAGGAGAAGAAGAAAGAAAAGGAGGTAATGGCAGGGGTGGACTGCTAGCACAACCTGAGTCAGGACTGGGCTGTAAACCCTTGTTCCCCTTGTTCTGCTTCCAGGACTTGAGCTGCTCCTGTACCTTTGCAGCCTAGGAAGAGACGGTAGTTGACTCTTCTGCAGCTTTGAGAACCTGTAGCAACTGTAACTGTCAGCCACTTCTTTTCCACAGGTCAGTTTTAGCTTGAATTGTCAGCCAGGCCGTTGCCCCAGCCCATTCCTTGTAGGCTACCACCGCTGGTCTTTCAGCATGGCCTAGCCCTTCCACCACCCTGTACCCTGCTCCTTGAGAAAGTCAAGTTGCTGAGTTCCAACACGATCCAACCACCATCCTCTCTCTCACCTCCATTCTTCCCACCCCACAGTCCTACCTCAGCTTACTGCTCACAAGTAAGATCTTTTCTGTCCTGGGTATGTATTAGCCTGTATCTACAAACACAACCAGCTACCCTCTCCCCAGCTGCTGGTCCCCTGTTGGTCTGCAGAGTTGGTAGCTATCTGTTACACCATGCTTCAGAAAGAGGCAGGTTGGTATAATCGGGATATATTCTGCCATGAGAATAGGGTGAGTTGAACTGTCTTAACAGGTTCAGGACGCACTCTGTACTGCTGACTTGCTGAATCATTTGTACGAAATGCCTTTTTTCAGTGTCAGCCTGTGGCTTCTGTAGTTGCCCGCAGTGTTAGCCGTTACTCTGTTTACTGGTGAGCTGCAAACCACTCAATTCTCTCATGTAAAGCTGGGATGCAAAAAGGTGGCTGAACCACTTTCTCAGTATTTTCCTGGTACTATTTTTCATTACTGGTATCCAATTTAAAGATTAAGGACAGCTTCCCAGAGATGGATGTTAAGGGTCTGCAGTAAGAAAACATGACTCTCTTTCAGGCTACTTTTTATGCAGGGGAAGGGAAAGGTGCATGTGCAGGGAGAGATCCTGCTACACCTGAATTAGCAGAGCACAGTCTGGGCCTGATTTCTTTTTAATTATATGCAGTCTCTTGGGATGGCAGGAGGTGGTGAGGAAGGTGGATAGGAAACCTTTTTATAGCTAAAACATCTCCTGGCATAGGGGATTGTCATTCCTATGCATGGGAGTGTATAGAGGAGCACAGAAACGAAGCTTATAGACATTGTAGGGCAGGCTTGGAAAATAGAGGTGCTGCAGTTGTTTCTGAAAATGTGGTTAATGACACCAGAAAGGTGTAATAAATCTGGAGGAAACTGTTGTTTAGTTTTAAGTGAAATAACTCTACCATTGAGTCTGTGCTTTCTACCAGAGTACATTTTCAGTACTTGAAAAATGCAGCAAACTGTGTGGGTTGTACATTGTGCCTTCCTGTGCTTTTGCACTTCCACCTGTCTTTATAGGATGATCTATGTTGAAATCACCTAATTTTTAGATCTATTAGAGGAGAACTGTGTTCCAGTATATTCAGTGTGCTTTCTAAAAAGAGTGACTCGTAGCCATACTGTGTTCTGTCCTCACCATTAAACTCATAGGAGAGATGCCAGGCAGGAGACAGCTCAGCCACATCCATCATGCACGTTTCACTGTATTTGTATCCCTTGTGGAAGAAATGAGAGAACCGGACTTGGTGGCATTCGTGGATTTTCTGGTAGCCCACACTTTTTTCCTTATTTATTTCTTGGGGGGGGGGGGGGGGTGTTTTGGTTTTTTGCTTGCCAGAAAGGGGCGAGGGGGGAGGTCTAGGACTCTGTGTTACACCTCCTTTTTTCAGGTGATAGAAGACGAGCTGCAGGAACGGCTTGTTTTTACCTGTGCCTTGGAGTTTTTAACAGAAAGGAGGCTTGAAAAATACTCTGCCTAGATGGACACAACAAAAGTACGCAGCTCACCATGGTCATGAATTTTTCAGTGTGCAGCATGTCGTCAGGGGAAGAGGTACAATGTGCCCGCAGTCTAGCCATGCTAGTTTTCTCCCCCGTCAGGAAGTTTTGCACTTGACACTTCACTAAAATGAATTGAATATTAGGGTGCCTTGGAGAGCCTGTTCATCTGGATCTCAGGCCCTTGTCTCATGAAAGAAGGAAAAATGGGAAAACGTGCCTCCTCCCAGTGAAAATGCAAAGAGGATAATCTGCCCTATTTCTTGATTGCATAAAAGGTCATGTTTGTTTGTTCCTAATTTTTGTAGAAAGAGCCTTTGG
Organism: Ciconia boyciana; assembly: GCF_034638445.1. Classification (NCBI taxonomy): domain Eukaryota; kingdom Metazoa; phylum Chordata; class Aves; order Ciconiiformes; family Ciconiidae; genus Ciconia; species Ciconia boyciana. The sequence continues at coordinate 49,803,994 of NC_132936.1, forward strand.
GTTTCTGCAAAACTGCCTTACAGCAGATGAGTGTTTGGAACAGAAAATGAGGTGGTTTCAGTTGCATGAAGTGACTGTGCTTGCCTGAGGGTGGAATAGCTCAGTGGCGAGCGAAGGAAGGGAAGGGCCTCCATCCTGGGAGGATCTGTGGGGCTCCCAAAGGCAGCGTGGTCAGCGGGTAGCGAGGGAGCACTTGTGAGGAGGGAGCTTGGAGGTGTTTGACCATTGAGAGACTGTCAAGAGAAGATGATTCTCAGTGGGTGGACTTCAGAGGGTATTCTAACCTGTCTGGGATTAACAGTGTGGTTTCAGGAGATCACTGAGGCAGTGTCAGTGGTAAACTGGCAAGGTGCTGCATAGGATGGCCTTACCTGCCATGGCTGCACACTCGCACGGCTTCTTTTGAGGTGTGCTGGTGGGTTTTTTTTGACTCAATAGAACTGACTCAGGGAGCAGAAACATGGCAGAAAACCTGACATTACCAAGAAGAGATAAACGGTTTTCTTCCTGAGTCAATGTGAGACTGAGGTGGGGGAAGAGGAACCATCCCTTTGAATTGACTGAACTGAGTCCTAAAACTCTCTCTTGTGCCTAGCATGACTGATGAGAAAATACTTAAACTAAGAAATGGGAGAAAAGGCTGGCTTGATTTTCACGCCTGGTATTAAAGCACAGAAGAAAGAAAATTGGGTAAATGAGAATTGCATGTGCAGTAACACAAATGGCCTATGCAAAGGAGCAAAGGAAGGGCAAAAACTAGTAGTAGAAGACTAGTGTAGGTGCTACACTAAAAAAAAATATACTTACTATAGCGAGAAAAGAGAGTGAGGTCAGGGATGAACAGCAAATGAGATGTTTATTATCCAGGCTCTTTTCATTAGTATACAAAACTAGAACAGCTGGTGCTGAATGTGTAACCAGATATAGAGGCAGCGGAAACACGGTCAAATAGCATTCATGGCCTGAACACAAATACTGAAAATTATGCGGAAAATTAGTAAGGTGTCATGAATGAAGTGGCACTATGTAAAGAAACAAACAGTAGCATGGACACGGTAGAATCTGTTCGGCCAAAATCACTTTGGGAAGGAATTATGAAAGGACTGTTGTAGACCTCTACAGTTTTACAATCCTAAAGCTTAGGATTTATCTACAGACAATGTAATAACAATACTATGAGAGAGGAATACTAGTAGGAATAGTAACATTATAGGTAGGCTATGCAGTAGGCCAGATCTATATTTAAGCACAGATTATATTAGAACGATGTGATATGTCTGTACATGGCAGTCAGTAGTTTTCTTACCAAAAGAGTAATTCAGAACAGAAGGTGTGTTATTTTGGACTTGGAAGGAATTGCTGACCTTATAGAAAACCTGATTGTTTAAAAAATGAAGACAAAACATGAACTGGGTTAATTTGGTTTAAGTTAAATGGAATGATAAAAAGTCAATAACAATTCTTTTAAGGCAAACATTTGTTAAATTAGGAGAACTGGTTAGTGAACATAGGTGAGCTGAAGTATTGGAGGCTTAAATGGAGAAAAGTTTCAACTTGAATCCCAAGTAAAGGAAAAGAATTGTGGGAAATTACCTAATCCTTCTAGCAGAGAACCTTCTCCTGGGAGGGCTATTGGTAGAGAAAAGGTAATGCGAAAGGAAGGAGGAGTAGGTTATCAAAGCAAGTCACTTCTTGGAAGTTATGGTGGAACAAGAACTGAAAGTATTAAGCTGAGTTAGAATTTACTTAAAGTTCTTAAGAGTTAAAGCAATTAGTAAAAGTTTCTTTAGACATATAAATAAATTGTCAAGAAATTTTTCTGTTGTATAGGGAGGGTGGTTTTGAATTAAAAGAGACCGAGCCTTTTATTCAAAAGCTAAATAAATACCTTTGCACACTTCTCAGTAAGAACAGTAACAGTGTGGGGACAGCAACAGGATGATGAATGGGAACAAGGTTATGAACATGACTACGGTTGAGGTGGAAATTCAAGACAGAAACAAATTCCAAGTAAATACAGATGTGAAATTGCAGTGTACCAGCTGCATTGTGGTAACTGCCTACGTACCAGTTCCTTCCCTACTGTAAAGTTACTTGCAGTAGCTTGCCCTATCTAATAAACGTTATATACATGTAGTGTACATGGCTCTTCATTGCCTAAGAGCTGAAGTGCAAATCTTTGAGAAATAGTGTTTTATAGCTTTATTTTTATTATTTTTAAAGTAAAGTTAATTTATAGTATGTTGAGCTTAAAAAAATATTTGTAATACTATAGATTTTTCTTTTTTACATAAAATATTAAGGAACACATTCTGATCTCAGAAGTTGCCGTTTCAACTGTGTATGCCCTGGAGCTCATTGAACCTTTCTGTGAACAGATTTAGCTCACTGGAAAAAAAAAGTCTGTCCCTGTTTCCTCTTCCTCTTATCATCCCCCTCCTTTTTAAACTGAGTTTGTTTCCTCTCAGATCAGTGAGTTAAATTGGCTTATGGCGAGGACCAAGAAGTGCCAGATTTGGTGCAAGGTAAGCCTCTAGGAGCAGGAAAAAGCCCTTGAGGCCAGTGGGAGCAATGGCGAGTTGTCTTGTGGGAGCCTGGCCTTCAAATTCTGTGTTAGTGCAGCAGAGCTGCGCATTGCTCTTGGAAGGGCTGCTGTTCAGTGTAGTGGATTTTTTTCTTTGTTTTAGCATTCTGTCTGCAAAAATACATGATCTTCGCAAACCTCCTAAAATGAACTTTTGGTGGACAGCAAAAGTCCTTGCAGCAGGACTTGTATCATGCAACTGACAGTATTTTGCAGTGCTTCCCCTAACATTTGCAGTGTACAACAGTTAAATTCTGGTTTTGTCCTAATGCAGGTAAGAGCACTAGTATAGATCCAGTGAAAATTGTTTTAATTCTGTGTCCTCTTACTCTGTACTTACACTTTACTCAAAGTTTGCTAGCTCTTGATGGAACTGTATGACGTCGTTTTGGAGAGAATTTCTTACCATCTTCAGTGCAGTTGGGCTTCAGGATATGCTTTCCTTCATGTCTGGATTTAATTGTAGATAATTTTGGAGGGAAAACCGTGTTCTTACTTTGGGAAACCCAGCATACTGGTGGCATCTGGTCATTGTACCGAGCAATCAATCAATCACTAGATAAAAAGGGGCAGAAATGAGAGATACAGAAAATAAACGATCTAAGCAAAATGCCACCAAATAACTACACCACCACCACCCCCCCACCCCCCCCAAGAATTTAATGTCTGCGACAGCATTTGTTCACAGCCCTGACTAGAAATGGCAAAGAAGTTGTGAGGAGGTGCTTGCTGGGACCCTGTTCTTCCTTTCCTCCCCACATGTTAATAAAAGTAATGCACATGTATCAGAGGCGATCGGGCCCCTGTAATGAGCATTAATTCCAAACTTCCTTTCTTTTGTAGAGCCCGATGAGTGTTGTAAGCACTCCCTGACACTGCCCAGGAAATGGTACTTTTCTTCGGGACCATCTTGCCAGTACAGTTTATATTTGTTATGTTTTGATTTTTGTTTTGTAGTAGGAAATGCTTTCCAAGAACTTGTGATCATGGATTTTTCCACTCTTATTCTTTGTTGCTAATACTCTTAATGAAATTGCCAGCATTTTGGACCAAGCTGTTACTTGTGACAGAGGTGTGTGAGACTTTACATTATAGGCTAAAATACCAAGAAATAATAGGATACCTATTTAAAAAAAAATAGAAATGGCACTGTCAAGTTAAAAAAGAAAAAGAAAAAAAGCTCTAGTCTGAAATGACTGTATTGACTGCTGGTAAAAATAACAGCAAAGTCTCTGAGAGCTGAAGGAGAGAGAAAGGAGGAAAAGCATGTTGCTTTTAAGTTTTTCCCTTTGTTCATTGGCGGTGTGCCCATACACCCCATTCAGGGCTCTAGAAATGGTTCACTGACTTGAAACTCTCACTGCTTTTAATTGTGTGGGGTTTATTTGTTTAAGTAATGTGAGGAAAATACTGAGCTAGGTCTCTCAACATTAAATTACCAACTTGACAGACATTTTTTGTTCAACTCTTCAGACAAGTTAAGAGGGATTCAGGTTTTAGATTTGTTTTGCTGATTTCCAAATGCCATTTTTTTCACTATGGCTTTGAATTGTTATTGCACCCTCAGAGAATCTCACCATGAGCTGGCTGACAGCATGGTAGTATACATTTACACAGTAAGTTAGATGGCACCAAATCCATCTATAACATTGAAAAGCTGTTGAGGTGTGTTCAAGAAGAGTACTGTGCAAGTCATTTGGAGTCTTTTTTTCAACATTTTCTGTTGTTAAAAGTGCTTGAAAAAACAAACATGCAAAAAAGTACACTCGCATAATATGTGATTTATGAAAGCATAATTGTTCCATTAGTTTGACTTTTAAATATATTTAAAAATCCCTCTTATAAATATAGTGCTTTGTTTGGAAATAAAAGTTCTGTTGCTAAAAGTCAAACGAGAAAATAAAAACATTTTAGAGTACTAATAATGTCCTGTTTTAGGTTACATTTTAAATAAGTACTTCTTTCTTTTGAAGTAAAGTAGAAGACCTAAATGTTATGTGCATATTCAATGTCAACCTTTTGGTATTTGTTTTGTAACAGTGAAACTCAGAAAGGAAAAACACGTAAGTCTTGCTGAGCCTTAACTGTATCTTCATGAAGTTGTAATTAAGCAAAAAGACAAAAGCATCCATGCCATGTTCAGTATTACTGAGAAATAAGGACTTATGCTTGTCAGCTTGAGGTTCCCCTTGTGATTAGCACCCATCTGTGTTGTCATGATTGTCTAGATTTGGAACATTTAACTGTATGTTTTAGTTTGGGACAAAATATATGTTGTTCAGTTCTTTCGTTTTAACCAGATTTTCCCTGGTGGCTGCTGAAGACTGAAGAGGTGTGGGTGGACCTGGGGATGGATTCACGCCACAGGCAGAATCTGTTGTTTCAGTTGATGAGTGGTGGCATCTTATTTGGGCGTATTCTGAACTTGGATGTTTCTTCATTGTGACAAAGATCCCCTTACTGCTATACAGACATTTCAAAGTGGAGGACTTGCTTGACAATATTGCCTTCCTGGGTGCTTTGTTTCATTGGTTTATGTAGAATTACTGTCTTCCAGTTGTATTAGTGAGAAAATTTGCATATTTCCTTTTTCATACCTTATATTTTCATTTCAGAAAACAGCCAAGCTTATGATTCAGGGAACAGATATTATATATTTCTTCTTTCATGTGTGTCCCCTCCTTTTTAAGTAGTGCTCAACCTCTCACATACAAAGTCAGCTGTTTGTCTCATGCTTCACACTGTTACAACATTTGGTGGAAGAGCCACGTGTACTAGAGGTGCACAACTGCATAAGCAAAAACAGCCTTCATCCTACCCAGTGGAGCTGTATTCTTGCTTACTTTTGGCTGCTGGAAAAATTCTAAGCAACTTGAGTTCCTCTGTCAGACTGGCATTGGTAGTGTCGTGTTGTGTTATGAATGGTTGCTGCTGAGTGGACTCTGAGAACTCAGCTGGTCAGGTACTTGGGGTTTTTGGAAGCAAAGGTGCATGTGCTTTCACATGGTTTCATTAAAATAAATATTCCCAATTATTTTATAATGTCAAACTTAGTCTATAAGTGCTGTGGGAAATGGACTTTGCAGTGGTGTCCCTCTTTAGAAAGACAGGGAGAAGTTAAGTGACACAGGTTGCCCTAGGTAACTCTGCTGCAGAACCAGGCACTGCAATCCTGTTTTCCAGTCTCACTGGGTGTGATTCAGCTCCACATTAACATACCTGAATCACAGAAAAGTCTAGGTTGGAACGGACCTCTTGAGATCATGTGGTCTAACCTTTTGCTGAAAGCAGGGCCTTGGATTAGGTTATTCAGTGCCCTGTTAAGCTGACTCTTAGCTATTTCTAGCAAAGGGAACTATGCTACTTCTCTGGGCCTCTCTGTTTAATTCTTATAGTGAGCAACTTCTCGTGTCTGGATGGAGTTTCCCCTGAAGCAGCTCGGGCCTGTTGCTTCCTGTGCTGTTCTCCATACATCCTTGTGAAGAGACCAGCTTCCTCTTTGTGTATGAACTACGTACTCTGTAGGTGTCAGTTCTTGTGCTCTGCTAAAATAGTGTCTTGGTGCAGCAGACTTCCCATACCCATAACACGAATACAGGGAGCCTGTGTCAGGGATTTCCATCTGATTTGAACACGTTCCCTAGTTGCATTTGTGGGGTAGTAGGTATGACTTACAGAGTCAAGTGTCGCTCGGCTCTTTTTGACATGTGACTGAGTGGGAGGGCACCTGCAGTGAAGATTCCCTTCTTGACTCCATGGTTCGGCCAAGTGAATGCTGGAGAACAGAGTAAGAATCAGTCAGGATACATTTTTCTCTTTGCTGTGAAGAGTTCATGAGCAAAGGAAGAAAACGTGTTTCGTAACTCTCCTGCAAAAACTACAAGTGTTTGGAAATTGACGGATTTTGTAATATTCTTTGTGATTCCAACTGATCTCATTCATGTAATGTGTAACTTCTAAAATAAATGTTAAGTGCAACCAGTGTCTATCATTGTATCTCCCCCCCCCCAAAAAAAAAAAAAAAAAGTCTCACGTAACTTGATGATAATTTTATTTAAGAGTTTGATTCATCAGATTTGTCCTGGGATGTAGACTTACTATTGTACATAATTTATTAGGAATTGAGATGAAAATTGTCATTGCATCAAAATCAATGGTGAGAGTCTCCTTGGACAGACTTCAGCTTGTCCAAGATTTTGCTGCTACAGTACAATATCAAAAGATTTATCAGGATTTATTTCACTTGCCCGGATGATACTAATTTCCTTTTCTGTGAATGAAAAATACAAATCCATACCTAAATCATGCTAACTAGATAAGATTTTTGGGGTAGTGAACAGAAATTTAGCAGCTTACTAGGGATATTTGAATTGCCCATTTCTGTGGACTTTGTCCAGACTGCCTTCCTCCTGCCTCTAGTGCTCATGGTATCTTTGTTTCATTTTCAGAGCAGCAGAGCCATGTCCCAGATACAAGAAATAAGAATTATGATAATTTTGATCATAAACTAATTAGCTCTGAAGTGAACATTTGCTCTCTTTCCGTTTTCTTAAAAAAGCCTTTTCAGTTCCCGATGCCTGTTAGACAGGGGTTTTAAGAATACAGCATTTTCTCTGCTTCTTACGTCTATGGCATTCATCACAGAAAAGGAAAATGTTATTTCAGTTTTGTTGATCCTGAAAATAGGTTCTTGTCACTTATTTAGTGTTGAATAGTGTTTTCAGTGTATCCAGAACTATAATTTGTAGTATTGTCTGCTATAGCTCACACAGAGGAAACTGTTGCTCAACCTGTATGTATTCTAGGATAGTAGATAGAATAATCTGTCCTGTTGATTATGAATGTAAATACTGTTTTTAAGGCAATGGTAACCAAGAGTATTTTTCCTATTTACAGAGCAAGCTTTACATGGAAGGATTTAGAAGCCTAAAAGAAGGAGAACCAGTGGAATTTACTTTTAAGAAATCTTCCAAAGGCCTTGAATCAATACGGGTAACAGGCCCTGGTGGGAGCCCCTGTTTAGGAAGTGAAAGACGACCCAAAGGGAAGACAGTACAAAAAAGAAAACCAAAGGGAGATAGGTAATTACCTTACTTTGCTATTTTCCCCCCTTTTTTTTCTTTGCAAGTGTTTCTTGAAGTTATGTTTTCAGCATTTATTCATTTGTGAAAGGAAACCCTTCTATGTAAATTTGGCTTTTACATGTAGCCTAGTAGTTTCATTAAACTGATTAAGCTGTATCTATACAACTACATAAATTACCCACTTGATTGGTTTTACTTGAGAAGGTTTTATTGAATTAGAGGGAGCCTGCAAAAGGAATGTAATATTATTTTGAAAATACTGCTATTAGACTGAGAAGAGAGGTTAGTCTGAATACAGGTGAAATACCGCCATGTTTAGGTGAGAACTGTGCATGCTAAAGAGGCTATTGTGTGCTGTGGGGTTTTAAACTGTGCATCAGTAGTTTTATACAGAAGAAAGTGTACGTGGTGCAGTCGGGGTTGAGATGTACATAATTTGATTAATTATGTTTTTACTTGGAGAACAGAGTATCAGGTGTTTCCAAAAGTTTTAATGTCTGGTGGTCTGAAGAACTGTTGTAATAATATTTTACAAATTCCAGGTTAGTCTCGAGAGCTGCACTTCTTTATACACAAGTGCAGCAGTCTGACTTGCACTGTTTTACTTTACTTTCTGCCTCTGATGGCTTGAGTAAGTTCTGTAATCCTCTTTACTACAAAGCCACCTGTACCTGGTTCCCCAAGGACGGCCTTCCTGCCCAAAGGCTCTAGTATTTACGTGAATTTTCCTTTTTTCCTCATGTTATTGCCCAGCCCAGTAGCTGTAATAACTGAGATCAAGGACAATATATAGTTTGTGAAGGATCCTCGTAAGAACATCCAAACAGCCAAGTTTTGGCTGCAGTATTTGATGTATGGCATAACTAAGAGGTGGCTCTCTTCCATTGCAAATTGTGAAGCAAAGAGTAGCTTGGGAAAGAGGGGATCACCTGGAAAGGCAGTGTAGCCCAGCCTCAAGAAACGGGGGATCAGAAGCCTTTGCTGGCTACAGATGAACTCCACTTGTCCCCACCTCTGTTAAAAGGCTTCTCTCCCCCCCCCCGCCCCTTTTCTTTTTTTTAAATTAAAAACTGGAGACAACATGATAGTTGTCCCTCTTTCACCTTCTTTGTAAAAGCTAAAGGCCATGAACAAAATTTATTGCTGCTGTAACAGATCAGAGTCCATAACCACAACAAGGAGAGACTTTGTAAGGCGGACAAAGCTTTCTTTTTGATTGCTCACCATATCTGGCCTTTCAGAGTTGTGTTGCATGCAATGGCTGTAAAAAATCTTCTTTTTTTTTTTTGAGCTGGGCTTCCAGTATAGTTCTTATTTAAACCATTGGTTTTCTGTGGACTGTAATTACTAATCTATTTAGGGTATTAGCATTACCATTGTTACTGATGTTTCATACTATGGCAGCAAATAAAGGCACAGTCATGCAGTCATGATACTGTTGTCCTGTTTGTTGCACATGTGTATGAAGGAAGACAGTCCTTGCTTCAAAAACCTTGAAATTTAAATGGACAGGTTGTAAGTAGACCAGGAAAAACTACATATTGAAGGAGAGAGGGGTTTGAACAAATGCAGATATCTATAGTGCACAGTATAGTCAATGCAGAGGAAGCAGTGCTTTCAGGGTGCAATTCATCTCATCCTAGGGAAACATCTAAAATATTGGGGATGAATCTTGCCCTGTGGCTGTTTCTCTTCAGGGACTACAAAGGCAGCTTAGCTCCAATGTTGTAGGTACTTCCCTTACAAGTCTCTAAAGTTAAGTAAGCTGAATCCTACTTTCAGTAATGTTTTTTCATAGCTAAAGCATAGAAAAAATTGAAGAGATACACCCTAAAAAACAGTGCAGAGGAGTGATCCATGAGACAACGTACTCTTTCATGTTCACTTGCCTTTAAAGAAGGAAAAACTCAGAATTAAATTCAATTAATTTGAATCTGAAAATGTGGGGAAGAAACATCTACCTACTTCTGTCTCAAAATTCTTATGCTTTAAGTCATAAGACACCAAAAAAGCCTGAAACTTGGAAGTGTCTGAAGTAGCATTGACATTATCACTCAGTGAGGCGCAGTGTCTTTGCTTGAAGGAAAATTAGTTTTGATTGAATGCCTAGCCAATTAAAAAAGTGCATTTCCAGCATGTGTAGTGGAAAATTTCTTGAAGATTGCTGTTGTACTGTGAGAACTGCCTCCATTTATGAAAGCTAGTTCCACGTTCTTGTGTTTATCTCTTTTCTACATTATCAGTGTAACAGTGTGAGGGCCGAGCCTCACTCCATCTTTTTAAATGAATGCTATTTGAATGGATCCCATGACTCTATTAATGGTGTAGGCAGGATTTAAGGCAGAAGAGAAGACTGACAGAAAGAGTTAGAGATAGCAAAGGTGGGAGAAAGGAAGGGAAAAGCAGCAACATGTGCGGGGGGGAAGGTCATGACACTGAGGTTACCAAATATTGGTGCTTTTGCTAGATTTTGTGGTGCTTCCACAGTAGACTCGGAGTCTCTAATTTGCAGAGTGTTGTTGCTGTGGGGACCTTGCTGTGATAATATTTCCCCTTCAGCATTACTGTGGGCTGCATTAATTTTGTAACATGGGTGGGAAGGCTTTGTAATTGCTGTCGGTGATATTGGCCACTTCGGCATCTTTCGCAGCCAGCATGCTAGCACATGCCAGTACGAGGAAGGGAAAGTCTTTTGTGTTCCATGTGAAATGAAGCTGCGGCTATAAGCAACCTGCAGGCTTTAAGTTCCCAGACCTTAACTTTAAGCTATTCTAATATCCATGTGTCTTACGTATATATTTTTTCACAGTGTCTAGAGTGATCTGGGCTAGAGGGGAGGTTTCTAAACGAGACCTAAATTTGCATCTGACAAGTGCTGGGTTCAGAAGTGGTGTATTATGGCAGAGATGCACAGTGGCAGCTCTTGGGGCTGGTGTCTACCTAAGTAAGCCAGGGGGTGAATTTGCAACACGTTACACTGCGGCAGGTTGCGGCTCCCTTCGCAGGAGCTCTTAACACGTGCTGAACACAGTGTGTTTTGCTCAACTTTGACAGTGAGCTGACACAAAAGCATGCTGCGCTGCTCTCTAGGAATGACCATGGGGAGCTGATGCAGAAAAGATAAAGTACTCTGAATTCACACCTTAATCACCTGCTCAGGAACTTGTAGACAAGTCTGTGAAATCTTGATTTAGAGTAGAATAAATGAAATCAGAACCTAGCCCACTATCTCAGAATAAGGTTTCGAGGAGGGAAAAGGGAGGAAGGGGAAAAAAAATATGCTTTTTTTGTTGTTGTTAAATAAACACTCCCAGTGTTTGTATGTGACCTAAAATGAAACCGTGTAAAGGACCATTTTATGAGCTGTAATTTTTTTATTCAAGATTATTTTTATAAATTTAAATAGCTGGGAAAATATTCTTTAGTGCAGTGTATTTTTAAATAAATTTGACCCACAGACCTTTGGCCACAGACCATATTAACGAAGAAGATGCATGAAGCTCACAGGACTAGAAGCTGGAGTTGTCTTTGGGACCTAGAGGTATTATCCAGTATCTGTAAATATTCCTAGTAGGAGCTCAAAGTTGGATACTTTTTCAGCAGAGCATCTGTAGTGCTGTATCTGCTCGGCTTGGCACTTGCTTCAAGTGGAACATTTCGGGGAGATGGCGAGGATGACAACTTTTTTTTTCTTTTTTGGTTTTGAAGTATTTACACCAAAATGGAAGCAATAAAATAAAGCGAGAAGGAAGGGACAAGGAAGAAATAAGGGTATAGCTCCATCTCCCAGTTCTCTTATTTATTACATTTCAGTCCTATGCTACCCTCTGCTAACATCACACTTGTGGCAGGGAAGCTTTCTAGCACAGGTGACCTGTATCAGTAAGTGGTTTGGATTTAAACATGTAATAAGTAAGCAGTATGTTGTGAGATTTTGGGTTTGACATGAAACGTATCACTGACTAGGTTTATATCGCAGCCCTGCAAGTAAGCTGGGAGGGAGGGAGTTGGGAACTGCTGGAAATGAGCTTAACGAAGCATTGCCACTGGATAAACAGTGATGCTGGATTACGTTCTGGGAATATGGCTAGTGAAACAGCTTTGTATTTCTAGCTCAGTTGGCTAAATAGTAATGAGCACTGCAGCATCACTGTAGCACTTCAAAAACCTTTTTCCAACATAGGCATCTATGAAGGAGAGACAGCTAGAAAAGAAATAGTTTTGTGTTAAGGTGTAATAAATGGTGTTTGCCAGTAACTCTTGGATATGACCAAAAGCATAATTTTCAAATGAAGAAAAACATATTTGTAAACCACCGATTAGGTGGAAATACAGCCACTTAGGGAAGGGGGGCTGTAATTAAATAATATAATACTTCCCTGATGAACTGTCACTTAAAATTAGTTTGTGTCTGAGTCAGGCAGAAAACGCATTTGATATCTGAAGACATTCTGTAGATGATCTGAAGTCAGACTATACTAAGAAAATCTTAAAAGTCTTCTTTGAAAGCTCGTGATCTGCACAAACAGCCGCTAAAACAGTGTGGTGCAGGCAGAGATTACGTCATGGTGGAGTGCTGTGGAGGACATTTGGAGTGAAGTTAACAGGACTAGGAGAGCTAGTTTAGGACAGCAAAGTTACATGATACAAAGTCACTTCAAACTTGAGATTATATCATTTCCATCTCTACTGACTGAATCACACTGAAGTGTATAATTTAATTTTCATAGAAAAGTCTCCTATGGCTCGAGCCGAGCAGATTTTTGTGAAGGAGACCTGAATAATGGGAGTGGTATGGGCTGGGAAGGAGAGCCCTGAAGTAGTACCGAAATGGGAGAAGCTCATAAAAACTGTGCTTAACAGATAGATGGGGCCGAGGCAGATGGGGAAAGCCTGTCAGAGTCCCCTCACCTGAGAGCTGGGAGGCAAGGCCAGGCTGGTGGTCACCGCACACAGCTGCGACGCTGGGGGCATGTCTGCTTCTGCCCTCAGCCAGCCCCAGGGACCCACTTTGGGCAGGTCTTGAACAGCACTGGTGCGAAATGGGGGGCAGGCGAAGTGAGAGCGCCCAGCCATCCAGAGAAACGGATGAAAACTTAAGGGAGTTGTAGCCTTTGGCACAAAATGGTTTCAGCATGTCGCTGTCAAAGGGTTGAATTTTCCTGCTCCTCTCCAAGGTAGATCGTGTTCACAGTTCTGCCATTTTCTAAAGAGGAAGCTGGCGAAGAAGTAATGCAGAAGTTGCATGGCTTTTACACAGATTTCTTAAAAATACAGCCTTGCAAAAGGACCTTACTTGAGGGGGGTGTTTCAGAAATTAAAACATGAACACCTCCTCCTCCCCCCCAACTCTTTCACCTGGTTTTAGATGGTAAGAATTTCTTTCTTCCCACTTTTCCATCTCTGGCAATTAGTAGTTTAGGCATTTCTTCAGTATCAACACCTAATCTGCAAAAGACAATTAGATGATGTGTTAAGTACCTGAGTTGCTGGATGCAACTTCCTCTTGGATCCTCAAGCAAAATTTGAGATTATTTGTGTGGAGTTATATAGAAAAGGAGATAAACACCAGTCTGAGATGTGCTTTCTTACATGATCTTATTATTTGCTGACTGTGCCATGATAAGCCACTAAACTAGTGTGAACTGCTCGTAACAGGAGTAGCAGAACACTGCTAGATTTAAAAAAAAAAAAAAAGGCAAAAAACCAAAAAGCCTGAGAGCTTTGCACTACTCCAGTACTTTAAGAAGGTTATATCTTTGCTGGACCGCAATCATTAGAGACAAAGTTTTCTGTTCTTGCTCTTTTTTTCAGGCTGACAACTTTTTGGAAGGTTTAGCAACAGTACAGGTTTTTCCAAGAGTGGGATAAAACCAGAGGGCTTTATTAATAGGGTTAAAAAAGAGGTAAATTTTAAAAATAGCTGCCACTTGGTGCTGTGGATCGGAGGCTTGAAAGCTGGCTTGGAGATGGATCTCTAGGGCAGGGGGTTAATCTTTCCTTGTCTTTGTGCAGACCCATCCAAGTCTAAGTTAGAAGCCTCTGAAAAGTGTTACTACATATATTCATTAGACAGCCCTAGTTAAAATCTCTACATCATCCATCTGTGTTTAAGGGAGCTCAGCAGCCACAGCCTTCCTGCATACCAAACACACAGCATGCTTCCAGGACTTGGTCCGTCCAGCCTGATGAGAACAGAATCAGATCTCCAAGACTGGGTATTTTCTTCACCAAAAGATGAAAGGAAGGTGGCTTAAGGGAGGAAAGACAAAACAACTGCCACTGACTGTTGTGTATAGCGCCCAATATCTATAGACCATACACTATTTGGCATGATTTCATCTCTAGCCTAGAGTGTAGCTAAACTTCAGTCAGTCTTCTGGAATTGCCAAGTGTAGAGCTATGGTAGAATAAATGCCCCAGAGCAAGGGCACAAGCAGGAAAGCCTTGCCTCTCAGAAGACAGCAAGCTATGGCTAGCCTAGCTTCGACCCCCAGATCCAGCACACAGCATTGGGAGTTGCCTTCCTCAAAAGATAATAGCTTTCCCTTCCTGCCTACTTCCATAGCTCAAACAGTCAGGAGCCAGGATGCAGAGCCGAAAGATCAGTACACAGATGTTGGAGCCAGGTGTAGGAATGGTTACAGTTGTGCATAACAATATGTGTAATATTAGAATAAAAGGTTTTGTCTTTCAGAAGACACGTAGGAAATCCCATTCCAAATTTCAAATGTAGGGAACCCATTGTTTAATTTGCAAAGCCAAGTGCCCATAGTTAGATGCAGGTTACAAAGCTTAATTTGGTCCCTTACCAGCTGCACTGCTTCTGAGACCAAGATCAGTTACAGTTCTTTTGGGGTACCCGGGCACACTGTAGTATGCTGGGTGGTGATACAGGCATTTCCTCGTTCATTTGAAGGGCTGTTCACCTGTTTCACATGCTTTTAACTACCAAATTCACCACGAGGCAACTTGAAAGTAAGGGCTCATTTCAGATACCACATGCTGGTGAACCTGCATGACCATGTAGTGTTTCAGCTTTCTTGCTCGGGTGCAGGTGGGAATTGAGCTTTGCAGTTAGGTGCAGAAATCAATAAAACACATGAAAATACATGCTTCCTTCCCATCAGATGTGCCTTCCGATAGGGCTATTCACATACTTCAAGTGAATGCAAATTTCTGCGTTGAAGCAGGAGCTGGGAACCTGGTGGCAGTGATATCTAAGCCTAATTTTCTTCTTTGCAAGCTTATATTAAGAACAGAGTAAAGTCTGAATAAAGTTGTCTTTGGTATCTGTTTGTATGAGTACACAGGTAAGAAGGGATAGGCCCCAAATTTTTCACAGTGTTTATAATAAGAAATCTAAATTTTGTGCTAAAGTAAGTAGATACAATTCTGAAAATGTACAAGGAACAGATGAAGTGAGTAGGAAGGTGTCGTTTTTATGCAGCCTCATGTAGAGTAAAGCTGTCCCTGCACAGCAGATGGGTTTCTTAAGTACATACACTGTTTTTGGAATGCAGAATAGTTTTCTGAATTTGGATGTCTTCTCAGGCCTTGTTTTCTGAGTATTTTACCCCCGTTCATCAAGGGATGAGCTCGCTCTCATTTGCAGTAAAGTACCAACATATATTCAGGCCTTTGCTATAGCATACGGATATGCCTAATGATCACACTGCAGTCTTACCGGTAGTAATGATTCCTCATACCTGAAGGAATTTAGAAGCAAGAAAGAATTGAGAACTTTGCACAATTTAACAGAGAGTATGCATAACTTCAGTACAGTGTAAGTTAAAAGTATTTCAGTAAATAATTTACGAAACATGTTTTCTGTTTCTAAAAATCTTCCTGATATAAGTGGCATCTTCCTTAATTCAAATTTCTCCCTCGCTGTTTAATTTCTTACTACTATATGAATATACTACTTTCAAGTAGACAAGAACAAAGAAAAAAGTGCATACATTTTCAGGGCCCAACTCAGTAAATACTTAAGCCTGTGCTTTGAAAGTAGTAGGGAAGAGGGCATTACTTGAAAAGATTTCCCTGATCATGGAAATTTCTTTTTAAGCTGATGTTGACCGTGACTACAGACTGTGCTGATTTTTTGCTCATGTGACATGATATAGCTATCAATGAACTGGGAACAGAACTGCTCGCAGGACGAGTTGTCTTTTAAAAAGATGCACACAATCTGTGCTATATTTTACTACAGAAATGTTCAGTGTAAATACTTAAATCCCAAATTCCTTTTATTTTAGGAAAACAGTTGCATTTCCTTGCTTTTCTTGATGTGTTGCACTCCAGCATCACCTAGCAAATGTACCCAAAGTATGTAATAAATATATAACAGTAAGGAAAGATTATAATGGTGATTCCAGATGATGGAAAAATCGGCCATATATCTTGGCCTGTTGAAAAACATAGCAAGAACTTGAAAGCTGGAGAAAACTGAGTTATAGCATAGCTGCTAAATCAGATATTCCCAAAACGTTGCCTTTGATTTACTGCTGTTGATGAATCTGAAGCTCTTCAGAAGGAATAAAAGTTCTGGAGCCCTTTAACTTCAAATTAATAAAGTCTGTGCAGTAATATAATTCCAAATCGCTACAGCTGTTTCTTTTATTAGCTGTGGCTTCATGTTTCTGTCCTTGACACTTAAAGATCAAACCTACTTAAATATGAATCATTTTAAAATGTGAATTTACTTCAATATCTTATTTTGTCAAGAAGCTCAGCAGCTCATTATATAAGAGGAATGTGTCACAGAGGTAGTCATCTCTGTAGTGGCAGTGCAGGCACGCTACTGCTATTCCCACTGTGCACACACCCCCAAGTGCACCTACAGCGTGCTAGAGCACTTCTCAAGCAGGTAATAAGACATAGGCTATGTATTGAAAGAAATCATGGGTTTAAGGGCATATTTACACCAGAAAAGGTAGGTTTATTTGGGAAAAAAAGTACCGGTTTAAGCCACCCCTGCACAGCAATGTGGCATCCTCCATCCAGAAGTAGCAGGACTGAGTGGGACTTGGTAGTTGCCTCTTCTGGTTATGGGAAGCTCTTCAGAGACGAGACAGTGGAGCTCAAATAGAAAGGCTCCTGTGATGTCCGTGATTCCCTCAGGCAGGGTGACAGGAAGATATTGCAAGGGCAACGGATAGGGAGAAGATTAGGAAGGAGCAGGAATATGAAAACACAGACATGGGGGAGATCAGGAAGGAGAAGGGGAGAGAAGGGCTTGGGAAGGGGAGGACAGACCATTGAAAATTGTGTCAATATGAGAAGCACAGAGTTTTCCCAGTCTCCAAATGACCACCTCAAAGCTGGTAGTTTGGGCACTCTTCAGAGAGTCCAGAGAATCCTGAATCCCCTCAGGCACAAACAGGGATTGAATCAAAATTACCTCCATTTTGAAAGATTGCTGCAAGTCAAGAGCTAATGGACAAGGAGCTGAAGTGTAAGTGGGAGCTAAGCTCCTGCTTTGCAGCCCTGCAAAGGCTGAGGTGATTCCAGTGGATCTGGGAGGGTTGATCTGAAATGGGACTTTTTGCCGTAGTCTGCTTATTGTGTGTTCCTCGTTTACCGGGTGACAAATGTGACACATCTGGAGTTTGTTTTGCGGAACCACCAAATGCTCCTAGCTGTAACAGTTGCTCAGTTTGAGCTTTGTCCTAAATGTATTGGGTGCTATAAAATAGTAAGTGCTCTGTGGGCTCTAATATTTCAAATTGGGCACCTAGAATAAGGCTCCTCTGGAAAACAACTTTGGCTTTTTTCTTGTGCTCCAGAATCCTGTGCATTTCCTTGAGACCAATTAAACCACACAATTTCCTTTAGCCATTGCAAAGTAATTAATATTTGTAATGCATGAAAATATCTTAGTGAAAGCCCCAAAGTCAGTACTTTTGTATTGTGTTCAAGATTTAGCTGGATTTAGTGGTGAGTCTAGGCATTGAACTGAATAGGCTAAAGAAGTATACAACAACTATCCTATATTTCGTGCAGCAAATGAGAAAAGGTGATGTAGGAGAGCTCACATGTATGTCATCATATGGTTCACAGGCTGTTACTACAGTGTAAAGTGTTTCCTTCTTTTTTAAATGCCAAATTTGTAGGTAATGGGTAGAAATTAGCCTGAACGCTCCTCTGACTAGCAGCTAGGCTTAGGGGTTTGGACTGGTTTGTCTTTGAAACCGAACTGTGACACTGTAGGATGAGGATGAAGGGACTGGTTTCGCAGAAGAAATTGCATATACGTGTGCAAGAGAGAACAAAGGTGGCCGTGGCCAAGCTGGAGGAATAGCGAGCCAAGGCTGGCATTATTGATGGAGTAGAGGGAGCTGGGTTTGCTCAGTAACAGACCTGTGGAATGGTTAAAGAGGAAAGAGTTGTGAAGGGTCACTATGAAATATGGGAGTGAGCTAAACAATTTCTTTTCTTTGATCTCCCATTCATTTATAATCTTATTGGTGTTGAGTCTCCTGGCACTAGAGCTTTTACAATGAATAGTTGAAAGTACAAAAATTGATTTAAATTGTGCTGGTCTTATGCTGAATGGCTTTCTTTAGCCTAGAAGTAAGTTGGAGTTTTACTCTTTTAGCTGTTGGACAGTTTAAATGCTATGCATTTAATTTACTTCAGACAGCTCTGAAAACAATAGCAAACCACAGACTGCTCTTATTTCATTGTCTGCAATTAATGTTGCAACAGCCTTTGCATCAAAGTTTAACCAGAATGCTTTGATTTCCTCAATGATAAATGGATATCTTTTGACCAATATAAAAAGCTGAAATAGTTCAATGTTTCAAATTCAGCTTTAGATTTGCTAGTGTTTAAAATTGGTACCTCTGCCTTTTCATTGTGCTAAACTAATAATGTAAAACAAAACAATAGAGTGTGTATGTGCCAGTCTGTGCATAATGAGATGAGTTGCTATAAAATTATGCAGTGTTACTTCTTCTGTCAATGGGAGGGAATCATCAGTAGTTGGCAATAGGATTACAAATTTTATATAGCTTAGATGCAAGTCTATTTATTTACCTTTTTAAAGGTTTAATTTTATTTACATTCTTTTTCCTTAGTTGTTGTAAATCACTTCTTTCTAGTAAGTATATTAAAAAATCTGTAATTTCCTGTGGATCAGGCTCATTTTCCATGTTTTTGTGCTTTGATATATTTTTGGAGAATCATGGTTAGCTGCACACATAATAATTGCTAGGAATATGTGCCTACGTCTCCTTTTAATAATTACTTAAAATGTGCTAAGCACTTTAGTTTTCTACGTCAAAAAAGAATCCACAGAGCGTTTTAATTTACTTTTTGTTAAATAGTTCAGTGGGATTTTATGTTATTAAATGTGGGAGTATCATTAATGACTTCACTTTTAGAATTGTTGTTGTTATGTACATTGTGTAATGTACAAATTTTACTTGGAGCTCAGAAATAATTTTATCAAATGGTTTGTTCTTGTTATCCCTGTATTTCTAACTCACTGGAGCCTCATGAAGTTATCATTCTCCTTTACAATCTATACATTTCATTTATGCATAGAAAAGAAACATCTGGCATTTTTTTAATGAGAGCTGTACACTCATTGACCAAACAAGCAGCAAGGAATCTGTTGTATGGCTGATTATGGCAAGAAAATGAGGTAATAGTCTCACTAATAGTCAGTAAAATTTGTATAAACTGGTGCTGTCTCATTTTCTGAGTTAGCTAATCTCATACTCTCACCCTTACAAGAAAACAAATCATGTTTAAAAATGCCTGGTGTGGAAAAATGCTACTTTCAAATGTAGGGATTAGAAACATTTAAAACATAAGTCTTTGTGGTTAAAGATGCTGACTTTTAATTCTCTCCTGTCTAGAGCTTTCCTTTCTTATCTTTTAAGTTCAGTCATTATTCCATGTCGATGCCATTGGTTTTATTTATTTTTATATCCTACAGAAATTAATTAATACTGTTTAGATCCAGTCTTTTTAGAATATTTATGAATGCAACATATCAACAAGTTTATATTTTATGCAGCCTGTGGAGCGGATTTTGGAATTTGCTTTTTTAGTGGTTCTTTTGTGTAAGAGAAATCTTTCAGGCATGAATTGATAGTCCAGATCTTTTGAGGTCTGTCTGTGCTAACCTATGACCTCTGTTCTTAGGAGGTCAACATCTGAGGGCAGGAGATTAAGGCAGTTAAAAGATTGGAATGGGAACTGGAATGGAAAAATTAGCCAGCACATTTTGGGTGGAAAACATCAAAGTCATCAAACAATTTGCTTATTTTAAACTCAGTTTAAGGGTAACAAGCTAATTGTACTGTGTTTGTTGACGCAAGCAATTTATATTATTCAAGGATATTAACACGGGAATTTTTTTTTTTTATTGGAGAAACATAATGCCTGTTCAGTATAAACACACTATGTATTTTGTATACTAAATGGTTTTGTGCAACATTTTTTAGGATAATAATTCAGGATCTGATCGTACAGTCTGTATGCACTTAACTAGCTCTATTTCTTACAAACAGCAACAGTAAGTGTTGTGAAACCTGAATCTTGCTTGTGGTCTGCTGAAGACCCCTTGCTTTCACTGGAGAATACGAGTGCTCTCGTTACATGGGAAAAATTATTCCCATATTAAAATCGTGACTGTGATGCTTAAAAACATTTGTAAGCATCTCTTTTTGTTACAGCTTTTCAAATGTGAATTCCTTTCCAATGCAAACTTGTCACCCAGGAATGTTCTTTCATAGATTATGAATTGATTTAAAAGAAAACAGCACTGTCTGTTTGTTCTTGTCTGTCATAGTTTGAAATTCATTAGTATGTGTTTTTAGAAGAATGAGGACTTCATCTTTCATCTGTACAATCGATTTCAAAGATGTTCTTATCTAGAAAAAGACACCTTTCCACATCTGAAAATTATGCGAGTTCAAGGATTTGTGTAAGCAATCACATTTTTGTCTTGCTTGTTTAAAGTGCAAATAAAAGTGGTTTCAGTATCACATGCAAAAGCCAGACCAGTGTTTCAGCACGTAAACCCACCTATCAGGAAGGAAAACAAAATCTCACAGCTCAGGCTCTGACTAACAGTGTATGGATTATGGTACTTCTCCTATAGGTATGACTACTAACTAAATTAAAGTACTATAAAATACAGCTAAACTCAAGTGGACAGCCATCTGTAAGCCTGAGTCTAACCTCCACACATTATTATTGTTCCTTTGATAGTGAAGGATATGATTTCAACCTCTTTGCAAGCTTATAACTTTCCAAACTCTTCCTCTAAAGGCTAAACCCGTCCTTTTGCAGGTTGTAGCCCTGACTTGCACCTGAGGGGAAATCGAGCAAAATGGTCACCATCATTTCTTCCGCCTTCATGGAAAAGAAGGGAAAGCAGGAGGAGCTGTTGTGGACTGCAGCAGCCCATGGACCGTTCCCACAGACGCAGCCACCTCTTTGTTTCCTTCCTGCCATTTCACTGGGGTGGCTGGAGAAGCTCTACCCAGCTGCAAGAGCTGCCGTGGCCAGGTGTGCCCCGCAGCCCCAGCGGTGCCACCATTGACCGAGTGTGCCCTGCATCCCTGGTGGTACTGCCACAACCAGCTGTGCCCCATGTCCCCAGGAGTACCACAGGTGTAGGGGAAACAGGGAGCGTTTGAAGGGGGAGGACCAACCCTGAAGGCTGTTTTATCTTGGAGATCTGTTCCCCATTTGGATTCTTGGGATAAAATGGGGTAGCTTCTGATCAGCCATTTCGTGATTCTTGCTTGTCAGCCCTCTCTGTGGTTGAATAAATTGGTAGGATCGATGATGGAGAGCTAATTCTGTTTTACAGAATGGCTTTGCTTACCCACTTGTGAGAACACTTGAATCATTGTGAAGGAACAGAGGACTTCTTAATTAGTAAAGGAAAAAAGTTAAGCAACTACAAAGTTAGTGTGCCTGACATGACTTAAGATGACTTTCTTGCTGCCTACGCCCTTTCTATACCTTCGCTCTGTTCTGTGTGTTTAGATAGTAAACTCTTCAAAGCAGAATTGGTTTCCTTCTTAGTCCATATAATACTTAAAATCACCACTGTTTTTAATTACAATAGTAATTGTGATTCTTGGCTATTTGAATTATTAGAGAGCAATGATACATGCACACATTTTTTTAATCTGGAAGACCTGCTCCCCAGGATTTTTGTTGGATGTTTGTATCCTCTTGTTTCATGATGTTTGATGATTCAAACATCCTGTCCTGTTAAACAAGCCTGTCTTTTTTAACTATCTTTTGCCCACCCTTTAGAAGTGGTCTATAGATACCTGAGATCTACAGGTCACAAACTGCTCTAGGGTGCTGGAGGTTTTTCATCCCTTAACTATTGTTGCATTAGTTCTAAATGTACTAAGAACTGCCTCCAAGTTTTGTGTGCAGTAGCTTGCAGAGTAGACTGCTTGCTGAGTTTGAGGAAGGGGAAATTCAAAACTCAGAGAAGTTATAATACAATTTTTGAATGACTTAGAAACTATATTTGACTTTTTATGATGAAACCCTGATTTGTTTTTGTTTGATCTGTGTGAGAAATAGGTAAAGAATATATCCTCAGTTCCCTCGCATGTTCTTTTTCACAACAAAAAAATTGCGGCAGAGCTAGACAAAACTGATCAGAATTACTGCAAATAGTATTTTCAGGCTTATGTGCTTGTGAAGGTTGAAAATTCTGGCAGTGCAGCTGTGCCAGATTTCTGACTGCAGCCCCCAGTGCTCTTGGAATCAGTGTCTCCAAACAGGCTTTGTAATTTGCCTCAGCTGAGTCACTTCCTTACCACGAACTGCCATAAAGAGATGATTTCTTCTGCTTTGCTTTCTAGGGTTTAGCCTGTACTGCCCCCCTCCTTTTCAAAATAAGAACTCATCAGAAAATACCTTTTCAAGTAATGCAGTTGAGTTCAGAGGGTTTCAGAAACATGGATTATTGATGGCCTTTTTTGTCAAAGGGACTATTGGTATTTGTGTTCCTCATCTGTTTCTAGCTGCTAATTTGAATGAGAAGCCAGTGAAGCAGCATGTTGGTTTTCTTTGTAAGGAGTGGTTATAGTTCCCAATGGCCAGGTGAACATTTGAGGTGATAGCTATCCATAAAATATTTAGAAGTATATTGTAATATATCTAAGCTGTTATATCTCATTTTTCTTAATGACCCACATTTCTTGCTTAATTCTTGCATAAAATATGAATGAGTCAAATTTGAAAGCTTTTGAATTTGGCAGAATAATAATAGTCTTTACACTAGTGTAATGTTAAGATGCATTTTATAGAAGATTGACTTTAATTGTGAAGAGCCCAAAAATTAATTAAATCTGTTGTATACGTGTTGTATACACATATATAGTATACACCTAAATGTATACACAATAGATTTATGAAAGGTTGGCTCAGCTGCATTGAAGAAAGTGGGTATCAAAAGGAAGGTGACTTAATAAAAGATGAGTTCAGAATGAGATGTACATGCTAATGACCTCATCGATTAAAAAGAAAAAAAAGTCATTTTTATAGTTGCAAGGTAAAGCTGACAGGAACTGATTAGTGCTTCTTTCTTATGCTGACAGTGGTGCTGCCTTTGTATTCTAAACTTTCAGCAGGTAAGCTTGGTACAGGTAGTCATGTAATAAAGTGATGCTGTGTGTGGAACGTGGCATATCCTGGCTTTGTAACCCAGTTTAGTTTATTGCAGCCACTGGTAGATAAGACTCTCTGTGGCTGGCTTCTTCTAAAAGATGCTGCATGTGTTGCATTAGTCGGACATCTTCCTCGAACCAGCCAACAGTCCCCAGTCTACGTCTGTGTAGTCAGCGTGGCCGCAGCATGTGCTCCTTTCTCCCGGTTCTCTCTGCTCGTGTATCCTAGAGTGTGCTGCTTTACATTGTTCCCCTTTTGCAGTATGAGGTATTCGACAAAATTAAGCTATACCAATATAGCTGTCTTAGCTTGCTGTCATTAGACCAAGTAACAACAGAAGTAACAATGTCACGACATGTGCTTTTTGCATCTATGGTCTTGCCCACATAAGAAGGTCGGTTGAGAGTTTTCACAAACCTGGAAAAAATTCTTGAATTACAGATTATGGTTGAGACTGTAAGTGAAAAAGTATATGAATTGTAAGGTGGTATTAGTACTGGAAGTTAATCGTGACACTGTATGCACACTAATCACTGTAGTGGAAACATCCGGCTGCTATAATGAGATGCTGTGTTGGGAACAGGATACCACCATGTTCCCTTTCTATGGTAGCAGGTGGTAAATTTGCTTAAGCTTGCATATTTTGTTACACTGTAGAGGACTACAGTTTGTGTGTGGCATATAAATCCATTTTCATTTGACTTAGAACTGTTTTCTTAAAGCAGATTCTCATTCAGTTAAAGAAAAAATAAACGATTCTGCAGGGACAAGTTTATATGTAAAGACTTGAAACAAATCTGTTTAAAAAAAAAAAAAGGCACTGCTTTATTAAACGATAGTTCAAGTTTGTCAGTTTAAAAATCCTCATTTCCTTGAAGTAGCCAGCTGTGACCTCTGAAATGGTTCATGCATATCAGTATGTAAAAGCTAAATGTGACAATTAGGAGCAGAATCGGGATGGAAGTGAAGGTGGGGAGGTGAAGAACCGGAGATGGGGAGGAAATGTGGTAAAAGGGATCACTGAATATGAACTAGGTAGTTTGTGGGACTGCGGCTGACTGGATTAAAGAGAAGTGGTGGGTGGACAGTGCTCGCCTCTCCATGGCAGACGGAGGCAGGGCTGCTTCCGACCTGATGCTTTCTGTGGACTGATGACTTCCAGTGCCTGTAGACAGGTCTTCAGCATATTTCTGCCCTGAATCAGGCAAGCTGTAGTGCTCACCTTCCTTTTGCCCCTATTTTCCCCCAGTAAAGGTGAGGAATAAAGAGAAGCTTCTTTAATGTGCATATTTCACATGATTCAGAGGAAGCGGAGTGCCAAACATGGGTCAGCCGTGAGCTGACCAAGAGACAGAACAGCACAGGTTGTAGCTACGTGCTTTGCGCTCATGGTCCAGGGTGCATGGCTGGCCAGGGCTCTGCCTGGCTGGGATACAGCTCTCTGCCAGGGCAGGCTGGGTGCTCACCCTGTTGTAGCCACCCAGGGGCCCCAGGCACTCTGTGTGTGTGTGCGTGGGGTGTGCATTATCTGTGAACAAATGAAGCACAAATGAAGATGTGTGCCGCAGCTGTGGTTGCACTGAAGTCTGGTGGCAGAATGGCTTGGCGCCAAGTCCCAGGCTCCCTGTAGGTGTGCTGTGGCTGGTCTGTAGCCCTGGGGAGCGGGAGGGCTGGTTTTCCTGGCTGTGCGTGGGCTATTTGAGGAACGAGGCCAAGTATGTGGCCTGAAGGTAGGGGTTCTGCTGCTGCCGTGTGGGATGTGGATGAGCCAGGCTCGGGTGTCCCAGGGTGGCCCCTCCTGAGAGAGGATGGGCTGCACGGCGCTCGCTGTAAAAAGACAGGCGCTTGTAAAATTCCCCTCTTGGTATTTCAGACAGGCAGCACTCATGACACTGCCAAACGCACCCACGGGCTGAGACTGCTGAAACAGTCAAGCAGCGTGGCCAGGAGAGTTCTCCTGAGGATGCTGTAATAGATGCAGCCCTAGAGACCCGTTTGGCAGAGCGTGCCAATAACTTAATTCTGCATATGCTGCAGTCTCTTTCTACAGAGGAAAAGAGCCTCTCTGGAAGAAAGATGAAGATGGGGATGGTACAGAGATGGCCTTGGCCCAACCCCAGGCCATACCCTTTCTCAGGGGGGATTCAAGACAGATTCCTTCAGATTTGGGGGTTAACTTAAAATGTCTTGCATCAATAATGGTGTTCTTAAGCATGCAGTAAATGTGTACATTTAGGTTTCTGTCAGTATAGGCATTGAACATCCTGAGATTTTTTTTTTCCCTTTGTACGTGCTTGTAAATCATATATGCTGAGTATCAAGAGCATAAACTTCCAGCGGCTGGTTCTGTATCTCATGCCTGTGTCCATTAATACATAGCCAGGTCTTCCTCATCACACATTGACATCTCCTGGGGACACATAGCTAGTGTTCAAGTACGTCTGGTCCAGGCTTGCCAAAATTCTCCCCAACTATCACCCCAAAACTCTTTAGCCAAACACTCAGACAGCTGTGCTTCACAATCCAACTGATGTTTTTTGTGACTGACAAATGGTGCCTTTCAGGGTGTTTTTCCTTGTTAGAGAGGCACTATCAAGTTGAAAATACTGTAAATTTCAGCAAGTCATACTGCACCAGTTTTAAGTATGTATAAAGCATACGAGGTTTTTTAGTTGTTGATTTTTCTGCACTGTGCTGTACAAGCTGAAGAAACGGGAATCTCACAGGTACTGGACAGCATTAACAGATTGAATCCCCATTTGTTGCTTTTTTCTGTAGGGGAACTGTGACTTTAGAAGAAATGGATGCTGCCCCTTGCTTTGTAAGCTAGGTCTCTGCCAGGGTGCAGTTTCACATTACCAGGGGCCATCCGGCTGCTGTGGCCCCCCTGCACCTCCAGCCAGCGTTGTGGTCCTCTCCCCACGGGGTTGCTGGTGCTGATCTAATCCCACAGAGAGCCAGTTCAGGGAGCGTAACTGAGAGAAACTAATCCTGGGGGAAAAAAAAAAGGTACCAAAGATCAAACGGATAGGGTGGTGGCAGAGCAGGGGATGCCTCTTGGTAACAGCTCCGCTTTTTGGTACGTTTATCTGGGGTATGAAACTCTACAGGCAGCTCGGCATGAAACATGTTGTGCTCTCTGATCGGCGTGGCAGAAGCGTTCCCCGCAAAGTGGTGGTGGCTTTGTGGTCCCTGTAGTAGAAGCGATGCAAGGTCTGCCCTCACTGGTGGCAGGTGGTGATTTAAGAGCTGGCGGGGTTCACTGGAAGAAAGCGTCAGGAGCACAAAACCCAGCAGGGAGTTGGGTTTGGCCTCCAAATGGCCAGAGGTGTAAACAGGCATCGGCAAGACCTTGCAGACTGTTTGGGGAGCATCCCAGGCAAGGCCTTTTCTATTGAAGCTTCCCCTGTTGGACTGCCACGCAGATCTGAAGTACCAGATCCCACTGCACACCAGTTCCCCACAAGAACGATGGTCTGTGCTTTTAGCAGGGCTCCAGCTTGTGGTTTTCCTGGCTAGGGAAAGAAAACAGGATGAGAAAAGCAAATCCTACCTATTTTAGATGCTTTGGTGCCACGACACCATTAACTTTCCTATTAAACTGTACTGTACCAGGAAGTCAGTGACTGACTGGGAAGGTGAGCAGCATTCCTCAGCTCTGTGCCTGACATCCCTGTGGGGCTGAAGAGCAACCTTTAAAAGCTGCAGTGATCAGGCTTAATTCACTGTTAACTTCTAGTCTGACGTTTTAGTATGGCAGAGCAGCACATATGCAGTGGTCGTTTCTCATTTCCCTTCCTGCCTTTCAGCAGCTGCTCCTCAAAACGTGCAAAATGCGAGCAGTGGGCTTGGAGGACTGTAGCGTGTGGTGTAATCACAGCTCTTCCTTCCCTGCAAGCTTCCTCTAAGCAATCTGTTTAATTTTTTTTTTGTTTCTGTTGCATTAGTTTGAAGTACTGTGAATGATGTGGAGACAATTGGAGAAAACTAGCATTTCCCATTGTAGTGTTCTGCTATTTCACATCGATTATATTAAGTGTGTTACAGTTTCAGAGTTTTACTTTGGTACTGAAATGATAACTTACCGTCTTTGTGACAAGGAAAAAAATAACATAAATTTCACACACAGTAGCAGGGGCCATATTCTTTCCATCTAATTTTACTACATGCATCAATTATAGAGTGTTTGTGTGTAATACACAAGAAGTTAATGTTTCAGGTTTCTTAATGACAGTACTTCAAAGGAAATTTTCTCACAATGGAAAGGATTATGTAAAATCAGCACTTAAAGCTAGTAGTACTGTAATGCTGAAAAGTTCACATAAGTGTCAGTAACCTTTTGAAATTCAGTATATAGTCCATTCAATGTTGTGTTTTCCAGGCTTCCAAAAAAGGAAAGCGTATATTCCCTGATATTTCCAGACATGTATATTTTCCTAGTCTTTGCTAGGAATCAGTGAGTTTTCAAAGCATTCATAAATACTGATCAAGTATAAAAGTATGTTATAAAATGCTAATTTGCTATGTTGAGATAGCAAACTAGTTTTATTACAAATCTTTCAATTACCCTCCGTTACCAAGAAAATGAAACAAGTACATTAAAAAAAAAAAGTTCATTTTAAAAAAATACTTTATCATAAAGCTCTACAATGATATTAATGTTATTCAGTTCCTTTTGTACAAAGAGTGAGATATTGGCAACTAAAGTCCTGATTTATTGATGACTCCCCTTTCTATAAGACAGCTTAAGGTTTTCTTGTTATCATCATCAGAGGAAAGTTACCAGCTGAACTAATTCATTCTACAAGACTTCATAGGAGAAATAATTTTGCAGCTGTTTTTTCTAACCGATACACATGTGATTTTAACTCTGGTGGCGAGGGGCAGCGTAAGGTATGGAAATGCAGGCAGCTGCCTCTGAAAGAAACAAAGCTTCAAGGAAGCTTAGCATGCTGAAATCAAGGGGGGCATATAATCTCCATCCTAGGGTGCTAAAGTGCCAAGCGTCACATCAGTCTGGGGTTATTAACAGCTTTTGCTTTGGGATATGGACTTGGGTCTAAAGCATGCTCGTGCAAGAAAGACATAAAAACTGCAGGCAATCAAGCCAGTCCAATCTCAAAATATGTATGACAGCCTTGCATCCTACTAATAGCGAAGACCTGGAAAAAATTAGAAAAAGTGGGTGAAGTGCAATGTTTATCAGTTGCAAATCGTGCCTTACCTTTATTATCATACCTTACCTAGCATTTGTATTTTTTTAGCTAGATTATTTTCTTAGACAATGGAAATGTACTAAAGGTAATCTGGCCTTCAAAAAGGATCCGTTCCAGTGTGCAAGGGAAAATTATCAGTTAAAATAAGGTTTACCACATGAACTCTGAAACGGGTAAAAAATAGTTTACTGAGCCCAAGAGCTTCACTTGTTTTTGAACCTCCTGTGTTTTATGATTTGGAATTAGAAATGTTTTCAACAACATAGTGAGTATAAAACTGCTGTGCCTTGTGCAGTGTATCCCGCTGAGCCATGTTGTAGCATCTAGGCAGCCTTTAAGGACAACCATATTAAAGAAATATGCAAGTTAAAAATAACTTTCCTAAGTTGCACCCTGGTATTTATGTAAAAGATAAAGGGATTAGGACAGGATTTAAACTGGCCTGTGGGGAGAAAGTAGAGGTTACCATGTCCTGCCTTTCCTGCCAGTGTGTCTTTCCTGTGATTTCCCCAGTTCATCGGTCTTCCCCTTTGGCAGCCAGCCATGGTTGCCCCAAAGCTTTTATGGCAGGTTATAGGAACCCCAGGAAGGAGTTTGGCTGCCATTTTTCTGCTTTTGGGGAGCATGTAGGAAAGGGGAAGCTGCTCTTCCTGACGGTGTCTAGAGCAGCTTGGGGAAAGAAAAGAAGAGAAATGATCAGGTCCTTGATTCCCTACTCCGGTTCATGCTACAGCAGGCTCAGCGCTGCTGAGCTTCAGGTGCCTCCTGGCTCCTCTTCCCAAAGGCACGCAGGCCAGCTGGGAACGGCAGGAATGTATTTCAATTAGTAGTGTGTCTCCAACACCAGATGAGGCACTGACCTGAGGATCTGGTTAGGGGGATTTCCTTCCTTACTCTGCCAGTGTAGTGCAAAAGCAAGTCACTTTGAACAGGTCAGGGAATTTGCTCTAAAGTATTGATTATGGTTTCTCAGCCCTCTTAATAACCTGATCAGCCCCAGTGTTGCAAAAGCCTCTGTGTAGTTTGTGTAGCAACAGACAATTGTTTGCAGCATCCCTCTAATATAATTCACAGGTTATGCTGACTGCATCGTCTTCAGGAGCTAGTATGTCAAAGTCCTCGCAAAGAGGCAGACATTATTTGGTGCTTGGTGGCACAATTCAGTCATTTCTGGCTGCAGACTCCTTTTTGTGAGGTGCAGTTTGCTTTTCTGATGGCAGGCCCATTGGGGAGGAAGGGCTGGAGGGGTGGCTTTGCACTTTTCTCATCCCGTTCAGAACAGCACGTGCCACAGCTGGAGTAAACAGGGAGAACCATACTCCCCTCTCCCAACGTTACGATATCTCGCACCACAGCTGGAAACCTGCTAGGCAGCCAGCCGTAGTCTTGTGGGTTTTTCACTATCTCTGTTACATCGTGTATTGCAGCTTTTCATCAGCAAATGTCTGACGTTGCTGCATCATGGCGCAGGCATTGTGAGATGTTATCTTCTACATCACGAGCACTGTACAGATGGGTCTTGGCATGTAACAATTCGCAGGCTTCCCCTTACTTCTCAGCCTGAGGAGTCTGCTGTGGGCGGTCTTTACTCAAAACTCCTCTTGCTTCCATTTTCATCTTAAAGGCACAAAAGAGATCAAGACAGGGAAATTTGACCAAATTTTCAGAAGGCGATGATCAGTAACAAAAATTATGCAGGCAGAGGTTACCTGGGTTTGGTAGGAAAGAAATTATGACCTGACTGTTGATGAAGTCGGTGATGATTATTCGTGTGATTAAGAACCACTGGGGCAGGGTCTGAGGCTGCAAGGGAGGGAGAATCTGAGACTTTCTGATGAATATTCGAGTGAATGACACTGAGGTAATGTATGATGTGCTGCATAGGACGGAGTTAGGGTTTGGTTTCACTGAAGAACCAACAGATCAGGATTTTAAGAAGGGCAGGGGAAGAATGGGGGAGCAGAATGGACCTGCTGCTGCTGCTAACAACCATTAAAAAAATACAAAGCCAGCTGCTCTCAGAGCAGAGCTTGATCCTTTCAGTGCCTTTAACAGCACAGTATATATTCAGAGGAGGGGAATTCATGAGGCCCTATGGACCTACACCATGGTATTATACAAAAATGCAAACCCGAACAATGGGTGGCCTCAGCGGTTCCATCTGGCTCGCCATTAACAAGGTTAAAGTAAAGTGGGTTTCCTTGGCTGTGTCACACACAATTTACACTTCAGATGCTGTAACTTTGGAGTTGGACCGGAGGGAGCACCGCTCTAAACGCACGTGGCAAGGGTCTCCTAACGTGTGGTAAACACATTTGGTATTGATGCTCTTTGAAAGATACAGAGTAGTAGCATTTAGATAATTTGTAAGTACTATTTGGAAAGTGCAGATTTTTTTTTTGCTAAATCATTTACAAAAAAAAAATCCTGTCAAATTAGAATTATAGTCAAATATTGTTTACTCAGTATTTTAAGGACATTAAAGTGGCTGAATTCAGCTACCAGCAGAAATTATTGGAGGCCTGAGAAATGTTACCACCAGCATTTCTAGTATGGTAACCTGAAAACTCCAATCCACTTTCAAGCTAAAAGGGATATTGATACACGGAAATGTATTCTGTTGTAGAGCATTCTGCTGTCAGAGCCACCAAAATACTTAGCTAATGGCACAGTTAACCATGGCAAATAATGACCTTTAAAAAATTTTAGTTGTGGCAAGACAGTGGTACATCAACAGGTATGTTGGCCTGTTAATTTCTATGCCATTGAGTGTAATAAAGCATTGGAAGTATCACAGCATTTTGCAGAAATCATGCTCTTTGTCTCAGCTTTGAGATGCTTCAAGGGAACCTGACTGTCCTATAGGCTGTCCCATTCTTGAATAAAAATTCAGTTGTTACTGAATGAATATCAAAGTTGATAATTCAATTGTGAAGCTGTTTTATGACCTGTAAGACAAGCATTTGAGCAGTTAACTCTGTGGTAAAGATCTAAGGTAATTTCCAGAGAGAGAATACATCTGTTGTTGCTGCAGAGGTACTCAAGGTAATCAATCCATAGAGTGGGGCGAGTGTTGCACTGAACAACAAATAGAAGAAACCTAGCCATCTCGTCTGCCTTCGATCCGAAATCATGAGTTCAGTAACAGAGCAGAACTTCATAATCTTCCTGAAGTTAAACAATTAAACTTGTGTACCATAAAACCAGCAGACATCGTTGACTAACAGTTATCCTAGTGACGTCAGTAGTCTCGCGTAGGAAGGCCCTGAGCAAGCAGCCCGCCACACTGTGCTTCCTCCTTGGTGAGCTGTGCAGTACTGCTGTGACAGGGCACGCTTCCTCTTGAGCGCACTGCCAAAAGGTTGGCTTCGGTCTTGCCAGTGTTGAGCCCTGCAGTTGCTTTGCGCCTTCTAGGCTTTGCCAGCAGGTGAGCCAGTGTCACTGATGATGGCCTCTGTTACATGTCGTTAATAGAGGGGTTGGTGTGGATGGCCCTGTGCTTGTTCATCTCTCTCCTTCCTCTGTTGTCCAACTCTCTGACCCACTCTCATGGCCCCTCTGTGCTGCCCTTTCGTATCTCTTACACAGACAGGAATATCCTTAAACATTACACTTTACTTTCTGACTGTATGCAGCAGTCCTGTAATCATAGCCGTGATTATTGTAAGATGCCATTTGACAGGCATGTCAAAGTTGGCACGCTTCTCTCAAAGGCTTCCTGCCTGCTGCATTTGAGGTAACCACAGGCAAAGTAAGTGGAGCTGAGAACTCATTTTATGACTAATTGGTCACAAACTATTGACAATCCCTTCTCTTCTCCCTTTTTAGCTACCAGACTGCTCTGTGTCCATGAGCAGCAGCTTTTGCCTCAAGCCGTATCTTCACAATAGCACCAGAAAGAAAATAGTTAGAGAGCTATTCTTGCTGAGTCCTGCCAGGTGCAATGCTTCCACACCAAGCATTGCAATGGAAGGGAAATGAAGAAAGAATAATGCAGCAAGCCAGAACCCGTGAAGGAGGTAGAAGGGAAGTTGTCCAGCTGCAAATAGCACTTGCATGTGCATAAGGTGGGAAATGCCCCAGCTATGCTAGGTGTGAGTAGAGGGAGAGTTCACAAAAAAAAGGATTAGTAAACCTGAAACACGGATGGTTGATATTATGGGGAATATGTAAAAGAATGGTGTAAAACCATATTTACTTAGAGGAGGGAAAATATGCATCTCTCTGTGCTGTATTTAGTTTGTATTTAACTCAAAGCACGCTTTGCAGCCAACTTGGCTACTTTTTTGTCAGTTAAGTTCTTTTCCAGCTTTATGGTCTCTAACTGAAAGGGAATTCAGCCACAGCCACCCTGATTACAAAACTAAGTTCAACATCTGCATCTTGTGCCTGGACTTCCAATGCATGATTCTTTCATCCATCTTTCACATACACAGTCCTACTGGTGCAGATCAGATAAATTAAATATTATGATTGACATATTCATGTAGAAATCCAATACAGATTTGTGTAAAGGCTGTGCATGTGCTGTGACCAGGGGTAAGTCCCAGATGCAAGGTGCGCTTCCACATTGCAGTTCCTCTGGCAAGAGTGTTTGAGAATGATGGGAATCTCACTGCTTAATCTACACCCTCCCACCTCCTGCCAGTGTTTATCACACCCACAGTTGTGCCAATGCAATGGTGTATGATTTTGCCTCGAAACTGGAGGTGTGATGTGAACCAAGCTAAACAAATACTACAAACTGAAAAAAGTAGATGAATTAACTGAAAAGTTTTGCTGTTGAGAATCGGCTAGCAGTTTTAGTTACTGTATGGATCATCCTCAGGAGTTTCTGAAAGCAGATCATATGTCTTTGGAAGTGTTCTTGAAAAGGGGGCTGTTTACTGGATGATTATCTTCCATTTACTTTCACATTACCGAAGAAAAGCTATGAATGAAATGCAGAGTACTTCAGCTTGAGTCCTGGTCACTGCTTACAGTTCTGGATGGGTTGCAGCACTCGAGCAGGTTCCCTGGCAGTTCGCTGCGTCCTGCCTGGTACAGCACACTGTTGCTGGCTTGTTTCATAGTACAGAGTGTGAAAACAGAAGGCACCCCAGGAGCTGTTGCTGATGCTGCCAAGACAGCAAGCAGCGGTGGCATTTGCTGTGCAAAGCTTTGCGGAAACTGGGATGAAAGCTAAGCACAGTAGTTTGTTGAAGACATTCTGGATCAGACTTTTGCACTGTGTAGAAAGTATGTCTTTTCTGCATCTGATACTCATTTTTGTGCTTCCTGTCAACAGGGTATGAAAAAGACATGTGGAGGGTTTTTCTGCATTTGCGTGAAGTCCAGTTAAGCTCTTGATAGCTCTCGTTTTCCATGTAATGTTTGGGTTGTAGACTTAACTGAAATGACTTTTCACAACTTGTCTATGACTTTTCATCCCAATAGTTGGACAGTAGTGAAATAGCCATAACAAAGACAATAATTTCAAAATCAGTTATTATATCCATTGTCCAGGATGTGCTTGATTCCTGCTCTAGTTCAGTGAATGCCAATTAATTTGTGCCCTGATCACTGTATGGTTGTACTCTGTTGTCCGGAACTTTTTTTTTCTCCTTGCTTTACCAGATATAATCCCCAGGACCACAGACTCAGATTCTCAAAGCTATGAGGATCTTGCTTGCCTCTGAAGTCAGTGGGACTTAGGCATTTAAATACCTGTAAACGTTTGATTATACATGACAGGGTCACATGGCTGCCTGTGACAGAGAAAGAAGGTGGTGCCACACTCTCCTTCACCAGCTTCTGAACCTGGGAAGGATGAAACTTTTCATGAGGGAAATTTGTGGGCTGTGCTTGAGGTCCAGAGTCCTGAGTGGGGGACACATTCTCCCTCTACTCTGGTTATTTGGCATTGGGTATTTCCAGGTATTTTGGATATTTAGAATTAGAAGGTTTGTAAGGAGGAGGGCCAAAGGGATCTTGATTTAGGAGCAAGGCTTTCTGGCCTTCCAGGTTTTCAAGAGTGAGGCTGGTTTAATAAACAACTGGTTTCTTCCCAGAAGTATCCAGGAATATTGTAGGAAGTGTCAGACTTTTAAAGGTCTGGTCCCTTGTCTTCTATGGCTAAAACTGTTCAGTTATTACTATTTTCAAACACACAGAAGGTGTTGGGTTCCTAGATTTAATGTTTGGGTGCTGCCAAGAGCCTCAAAACCCAAATTTACTTGCTGTCTGTGTCTTGTTATCAGTTGGGGTTTCTACTGGACAGCCAGCAACTCAGTGCTCTAGCTTACAGCTGAGCTCCTCAAAATTATCAAGTTGGCTCCTGAGCCCTCCCCTTCACCTGTGTGGCCCAAGCCAGTGAGCACACTTTAACCTTACACAAAAGGTCCCCAGGGTTCACCACATACCGCACTCGCTGTGAAAGACATGTTTGGATGCAAGTCTTCCCTCCGTCAGCAGGTTGCTGTGATCTCCAGATGGTCGTTGTTCAGCCTTTTGAAGAAGGATTAGTAGATTGTGGGTAAGAGGCAGGGGTTTCTCATCTTCACTCTCTGGGGAACAGGGGTCACTGACCATTTCCAGGAGGACTACACCCAGTGGTGGAAGCAGCACCACAGGGTGTGGGAGGAGGCTGTGCCTGAAGGGGGCAGGCAGCGATGGAGGCTCTGGGTACTACGGGTGAAGAGTTTGGCTACCAAGCCTACGGCAGCTCCTAAGACTGTTGTTTTGGTTTTCACAATGGTGCAGTAATACAGATACCTAACACTGACACCAAATACAATTTGTTATTGCACAGATTGAGAGTTGTGGTGCCCGTATGCCACCCCTCAGAAGCAGCTGTGAGGAGGAAGAGTTCATGCAAATGGAGGATGCTGACTGGGGGGTAGGGGTCCTGCTCCAGCCTGGTGCTGAGCAGCTGGGCTCCCTTGCTCTGCCTGCCAGCAAACTCCCTGCTCCCTCTATCAAGCAATGGGCATTTATCCAGAGTGGAAAAAATATAGATCCAGTTCTCTGTCTAGCTATGAGTTCAAATCCACTGCCCCAGCTGGTTCAGCTGTAGTATTTTAAGGTCTTGTGGGAGAAGGATACTCTCAATTTTTCCTGCGGAAGATCTATCACTGGAATAGTGTAACTGCTCAATGAATAGTAAGAGTTGTCTTACTATTCCATAACCTCATAGCAGTATGGCCAATAATCACTAAAACAGGAAGAAACTGGGTTTCAGTCAGGGCTAACGAAATCCTGTGGATTCGACATGTTATATGTTCCATTCCTAGCCACTGCAGTATGTCCCAGTCACCTTTCCATGTCTTCTAATGTGCCCCCAGAGCCTGTGATTGGAGGAGAGCAGACAGGCTACCAGCATAACTGAATAATCCTTTATTTTGCCAGAAGTCAGGATTTGCCCTCTAAAACGGAAGAACTTGTAACCATTCCCCCTACAGAAATTCAGTGCCTTGCTGGCCTGTGCACACTTTGCGTAAGTGGCTGCAGAGACATACATGCCTTCTTCCACCCCAACCAGAGGTCTGATTCATCACTAGAAGCTTCAGGGCTTGCATTAAAAATGTGTTGCCCTTTCTGCCTCCATACGCTTCCAGTCTTAACGTACAGTTTTCTTGCCTTGCAGAGTGAGTGCTACTGGATAACTGGAAGGTTGTTTAGTTTAGAGTATAGATGAATTGTTAAGGCACAGACATGATGCTGGCATTAATCACTCTTCTGGTTTGTGACTGCTTTCAAAATTGTAAATTCAGGACTTCCATAATTGAAGTTGGAGCTTGGGTATGAATTTCTGATCAAAACTACAGATAGCTGGTTGTGCTGTGCTCGGTCAGCATATCCATTACGTTTTTGTTGGGCCAGTGCACTCGGTGTCCGACTTGTAATCTGCTGTCCCCTTGCATTGATCACGACTGGGGTGCCCTCATCTGAATTGTTCTTTGCTTTCAAACATTTTATTTAAGTCTAGGGTTCCCATTTTATCTAAATCTCCTGATGCAGAGTTCATCAGTCATGCCAGAAAAATTGATCCTTGCCCTATAAACATCCTTACTCTTGAAATCGTTCATTCATTCTTTCTTTCTTAACCTGAAAGGCTGAGCATAAATTGGCAGAAGAATCAAACACATTGCTCCTCTGCCTTGGCTATAATCCTTTGGTTTTCTTTTTTAAACTTTGTGATTTATACTGCATTATGCTTTCAAGTGTTACATCAACCAGCAAACACAGATTTACAGGTGGAACTGAGGGGCTTCAGCCTGCATTGCTGCATTGCATCACAGCTTGTATCAGCCTGACCTCTGCAACCAGCCTTGGCTACTGCAGTGTGACTTTTCAGTATTCATACACAGTGGGAAATTCTTTTCTCAGTTACACTATTAAAGCTAACGGAGAATAAGCTCAGTGAAGTCATCACAATTGGTTTGGATTTACACCCATGTGAGTGAGAGCAGAATTAAGACCATTAAGTTGCTCTGTTTCTGGGAAGATGCAGTCTTTTAAAAAAGTTTTATTAACCTCATTGTTACCATTTTACTGGACTGATATCACTTAATCTACGTAACCACAACCAAGAGGGATAAAGTGATCTCGTTTACCACATACAGTGAAATGCTTTCAGTTATGTTTCATTATTTTTAACTGTACACAGAATTAACGGAATTCAGAGACAGAAGTATTAAACTCAAACCTGTGCATGAGATTTGCCATCCTGATGCCAAACTAAGAAAAAGGAAACACCAAATTTTGAATTAACAGTGTTGTTTTTATATGCACAAGTGTGTTTTATTTTTATGTACACAATTATAGAGAGAATTAACAACGAAGATAAATCTGGTGGTGAGATAGGGTGGAATAGTAGAAAAGGGCATTATTTCACTTTTAATTCCCCGGGATCAGGCAGTGTGGGACAACAGAAATACCTGCCTCAGGTGGGAATTAAAAGTTTCAACATATGAAGCTTAATCCTGTTGCAGCTGAAATCCTCTTCTCATGCTTTACTGTTGCTTCTGCATTTCAAAGTGAAAAGCTTCAAAACTAATTTTTTTCTTTAAGATGTTGAAAGCCTCTCAAAAATGTGTTACAGAAAATGCTGAACACAACCATTTAGTAATAATATCAATATATGGAGCTAGACCATTTTAGCCATCTTAAGATGCAAGTTTGGAAAAGTGAATTAGGAACTGACTGCTTTCTTTCTCAGTCTGTGCTTCAGAGTGATACAGATTTCCCTTACCAGTGAAATGTGGCTACAGAGCAGCTGCACGGCTTAGTTCTTCTTGCAGGTATTGAACACGTGAACTTATAGGTGCTATTTCAAGGAAAACCAGCCACCATGTTTGATGTCCTTTTGTTACATAGTTGGGAAAGGAAGCCCTGCATGTATTTCATGTGACACAACTTACACTGTCAATTCCATGAGCTCTGGAAGGAACCCCTATAGAGATAGCTGGCATGGCCTCCTCATAGTGAGCATGTCAAGATAGTAACCATCCCTTTATTTCTGAAGCATGAAATGAAGATGTGAGTTGCTGGTCAAATCCTGCAATCCTTAACACTTGTGTGTTTCAGATATTTCTGAAACTTTGTGCATGATACCAATTTATAAGGGATACCTAAAGTCGTACAACTCTGAACTGGTATTTGGGGAAGAAGAGTAGGTTATGAACTTCCAGAGCAGCCTTCCTCCTCCTCCTCCTCCTCTTCCTCTACCACTACTTGCTTCAGTGCTCCAACCTACTGCCAGGATGCTATTTGCTGTGTCCTGCTGTTGTGAGGAGTTGGTGTTACTTGTATTTGCTGCTAATGTTAGTGATAAAATAAGGAACAAAAGGGAAATGGCAGTTTTTAAAAACTAATTCCCAGTTACCTACTACCCTTTTATCTCATCTGTGGATTAGCTGATCAGTGGATATAGAAACCCTGGAACGGCTCTGCTGAGAGGCAGATAAGGTCAGGCATGCCTCTTAGCTCATGAACAGCACCTCACTGACCCAGAAAGAGTTGAGCCGGTTTTATGCAGCGTGCATCCTTATCCACATGGCCAGGAGGCTCAAGCCACCTCTGTAAAGACTTCTGGTGTTACTGGACTATGCTTCTGTAAACAGGTGCACGCTGTGGTGGCAGTGGTTTCAAACACAGCTAGCCAAGGTCTACATAGTTCTGGCCACCCCCATGCCTGCCCAGCGCTGCACCCCAGCTAACTTTGGCAATAGGCTGCAAATGTGGGTACATGCTGCGATACCCAGGGCAAACCTGTATGGCAGCCTTTCCACCAATATGAACTATGGAAAATACTTACTGTTTTTAAAAGTACTGCATACAGAACTGTTTTAATTTAAAATCCCTTTTTTCTTTATTATTCCCACAGAAATTAAGGCTTACAAGGGAAATTTGTGGTTGAGAATACTTGTGTGTGTGGTTTCATAATGCAAAAAGATTAACAGTAGTAGACTTACTTGAAATCACGGTATAACGTTTCATGTTTGATATGCATGATATACGACTGTTTAAATCATAACTTACTTAAGCCATCGCTGATCTTGTATCTGCTTTATCTGGATGGGTTAAAGTCATTAAAATCTACACATTCTTTCCATGCTATATTGATACTATTGGAGCAAAACCATCTTCCATGTTATTTAGAAAAAATACCTCACTTTGTAAATTGTTATTTCAGGAGTTCTTAACTCACAATATAAAGAAAACACTTTTGTTGTAACAAATTAAAGTACATTCAAAGCATTCTTCTGTGCAGATGCATTTCATAAGGATTTTTATGTGATTATGTGAAAAATAATTTTCCTCCATGCCTGTAAAGAGGGCTGAGTGGATAGCAGAGATAACGTTTCATGGAAAGGAAGAAAGAATGGAAACAACATTATTGAGGTTATTTTTTAAGAGCTGCTGTCCATGTAGTCCTTTCCATTTTTGTAGAGAAAAAGACGGCATTTTGTGCATTTTGAACCACCTTTCTGTTTCATTGTTGTTCTTGGTTCTCAAAAAAAAAATAAAAAAATCCACCTTCCAGTAAAATCTTATTAGCAGATTTTAAACAAATTCGTTTCCTCACGAACTTAAGCTAAATTGTATCCCGACAGGGCTGACTTATCAGGCAAATGCCCCATGTTGTTTGTCAGCTTCTTTGTTGGGGGGGGAGGGGGAGGGGAAACCCAAGCAACAAAAGACCGTAACCTATTGATACTACTTCTGTGATACACCGGGGGAAATGGATTGATTTAGAACTAACCACAGAAAACTAGTTGATCTGATGAGTTTACAACAGAGCATTTTTATTTATTTATTTGTCACAAGAGTAAACATCATCAATATTCGGCCCTGTGTTATTGGAAGCCTTGCAGACCGTGGGTTTGTGTCAGCATGCTGGGGCTATCTATAAGATGAAAGAAGGCAAGCTTAAAAAAATGGAGGGACCTTGTTTTTCTCATGAAATTGAAAGTCTCCAATCTCCGATACGTTATCATGTGTTGTAGGATTTGGAGGAGAAATAGATAAATGAGCATTTTTATTTTATTGCATTTTTATTTCTTGAGGTTATCTTTTTTTTAGAAAACGATATTCCTGTTAATATCAAAAAGCTAGTAAAGCACAGGAAATTTTCAAGCTGAATTTTATTGAAGAACAACAGCCTGCAATTAACTTTCCCAGCATGTCGCCTCTGCACAGTGTTTTGCGTGAACCGAGGGGTTCAGGGTAGCAAATACTCACAGGATCAGCACAAATCTAAATGTGGCCCTGATGTGCCATTTTCTGCATTGATAATACACCATTTTCCAACATACTTGGCTAAAAATAATTACAGGTTTAAAATTAAACTGATTTTTTTTTTTTCCATGGATTGATAAATGAGGGTGCTAGTGAAGTTTTCTGCCTTAGTGTGACCGTGCTTGCTGGACACACCATAAATGCTCTGATGATGCTAAATGCTCCATTCTCTAGTTTATTTAACAAGATCTTTTCACTTGACCTTAAATTATTTTTTTCAGTATTATTTCAGTATTCAATATTTTGAATACTATTACCTTATTAGAGTGTTTTCAAAGTTACCTGTATTCTCTGTTGCATTCAGCTACAGCTTTAGAATTAAAGGTTGATAAACAAAATGGCATAAAACCCAGCAATGTCCATGTGAGCAGAAACATTCCAGCAATTTCCCTCTCGGAAGGCGCGGGCAGAGCGTGTACGTTCAGTGCATCTTGTGTATGTCTCGTTGACTCACCAGTGAGTTTTCATCCTTTAAATACAAAAAGCTGGGCCACGTTTCTGCAGGTTAATTCCCCGCTGGGTGCAGGGAGCAGGGCAGCTGCGGGGCACAGTCGGCAAGCAAGGGAGTGCAGCCATGCACCGCGGCGAGGCTCCCTCCTGTGCCCCATGATTTTTTAAAAAACACAGGCCGGCTTTATTTCCCCTGGGATTTAATGCTGCTTAAAAGGTTTGGGGAAGAGGTGGGGGGGGGGAGAAACCTCCCAAAACAATGCTTGCAAGGGAATCCCCCGGTAAAAGCGGTAGAGGAAGGAATGAAATGCTAGAGGAGCTGGTGCCCAGCGCGGGGCTGCTGGCAGGCGCTGGCTGCTGCTTGGGGCGCGTGGAGGTCCCCACCACCTCCCGCTTCTCCCCTGCCACATGCTGCTGCTGCTCCTGCTGCTTGTTGCCTTGGCAGCTGACCAAACTTTTTTATTTTCCAGGGACAGTTGCCGCGTGTTTTTAAGTTGCAGCGACTGCAGCCTCATATTCAGTTTCAGCATTTCTTCCTGTAAAAGGCTGAGGTCTGCACATGCTATCTGTTTTAAGGCATAATGGTAATGCCCTGTTTCAAAAAATACTCAAACTGTTTTTTCACTTTCGAGTGTAGGCTTCTCAGCAAGAAGGATTTTCGTATTATACTTTCATACTTTCATAAGTAAAAGTGATTAGTCCTTTTATAATACAGTAACATATGAGAGGTGCCCATTTAGCAGCAATCACCTGTGATCCTGTCAGTCTTTGGAGTGCTGCTGTGACTGATTTGATATCCAGGATTTGGTTACTGGAATATTTAAGTAATCCATTAAAATAAGCTTGTATTTATCTCAAAGACAATTTGAAATTAGCAGATCCTCAACAATCCAGAAGACTGTTCCCGTCCTGCAGAGGTGTTGGAAGTTTCTCACTCGTCCCAGGTAGTGCCTGAGCAAGCACACGCCTCCCCGAACTTTTCTAAGTGTTCACATCCACCAGCAAGAAGTGTCCCCTTGCGCTGCCCCATGGCCTGATTTTCAAGACAAGTCACTGAAGCCCTTGAAGAGTAAAAATCTTAGTTTTGTCTAAGATCCATATTTCTGTTAGATTATGGATAGTTTAACCTCCCTTTACAAGCAAAATAGGGTAATTCAAGCGATCTGCTGCATGTTCTGTCTGCAAGAACTGGCCTTTCTTTAGGTATGCTGTGAAAGTAATTACTAAAAAAGACAGCACATTTAGGTACAATTTTGAACATTTCCTTTATGCTTTACCTGCTTAGGTGGCATTCAGTGTATTGTAAAAACATCTCGCTTGCATATGCTGTTGGAATACTATATCATTTTTCAAAGCATTAACATTGCTAGATGGAGCATTGTTAGCCAAGATGCAGTTGTTTGTTGTCTGATAGCATTTAAAAAGGAAAAACAAAAGAGGAGTTGGTGTAGGGAATATCCTGGTGAATTATTTTAGTCTTCCTCTGACTATACCCCCTTTCTTCCCTTTGCTATCCCTGTTAGATGTTAACCTCTCCCCTTCCCCCCCCAAGAAAAAGTCAGTCATCAGGGTAATTTTAAAGCTTTTTCTCTC
This sequence comes from Ciconia boyciana, assembly GCF_034638445.1. NCBI lineage: Eukaryota > Metazoa > Chordata > Aves > Ciconiiformes > Ciconiidae > Ciconia > Ciconia boyciana. The sequence goes on from NC_132936.1 coordinate 49,846,365, forward strand.
GACAGATAATAGTGTGGAGCCACACAAATGATTCTCTACTTGTCATATATATTGGATTATCATCTAAATCATATTATACAGCAGCATGAAGAAGCAGGCAGTTGTGCTTACTCTCCTTACTGCTTAGCTCAGCTGAGATGTTATTGTGGCGAACTTACTTGAACGGCAGGGGTATTGTCATTTTGAAAAAGATAGGGCTAGGGTGTGCTTCCTAAGTAGAAGCTCACTGCTGGGACAAGGAAAAAAGCTGAAGACTAGGGAGTATTTTATTTTGCATTTGCATTTGGTTGTGAAATTGAGTACTTCTAATGAATTTCAGTCATCAGCTTATTGCAATTAATACAACATAGCTTATGTTGGAACCTGTACGCTTTTTGCTTGTTCGTGTTTCCTTTAATATGCATAGTTCTGTGCAATCACAAATCCATAGTGAAGAATTTAGAAGTGTTTTTTAACCTTGCTATATGCTCTCTTCTTTCTTCGTTAGTAGGTATTAATGTTACTGTTTTCTTGAGAATATCGAAATACAATGCTAGACAAGTTCCTCAAGGTATTCCTTTATTAAAATGTTCATCTTTTTAATATAAAAAAATCACCCTGATTCACCTTCCTGTCAGTGCTGTAGTGAAGAAAGGATTCCCTGTTAGGATAATTGCCATCTCTTTATTCACTCTGTTGCATTATTTTTTGAGCCTGAAGCTACCTAGTAAATCTTGGGAATCTACTGTGAGAAAGACAGTCCTATTTTAACAAATCCTTCTTGCTGTTGCTTTTTTGTAAGGGTTACTTCTACTATAATTGCACTTGTAAGGGCTTTTTGTGGTTTATTCATTGCATGATGTAATTTACATATAAACTTTTATGTTGTGTTTAAGCTAACATACATTATTTCCATGGTGCTTCTGAACTGAAGAAATATTTGCTAAGGTTGTACTAATGTAGAGTTTCTGAGAACATACTCAAATGAGAATTTGCTAATTTTCTTAGCAGGAGCCAGCTTGCATATTGTTCTATATATTTATCTATATGGAGATGTGGATGTATAAGCTTGTGTGCGCATCTCATATGCTATCAGGTTTCGTTATGTTGTAACGTAAGTATACACAGCAGAGAGGAGCAAAGAGTTGAAGCATTTTTGACAAAAGGGTTAATACCATACCTTAATGCGCGTGGATCATTTGTGAGCTCTGAGGTGGCTGACCATTTCCATTTTGGTGTAAATCCCTTGAGAAGGAAGGCATTTCAGAGAGGGGTGTGATCTGTTCTCCTGGTAAGAGTGATTGACAAGGAATGAATAAATAGTTAAAAGAACTGAATAAATACCACCCTCCTGTTTAAGTCCAGGCACACCCCGGCTGGCACATATATATTCTAATGCGACACTTTAGCCAGATGCTTGAGTTGGTTGGTAACAAAAACATTCTGGAAAAGCCAAATCATAGTTTAATCACAACTGCTTCTGATAGAGTTTTCTTTTATGGTGACATTTTAGCAGCAATCTGAATAAATGCAGGGAATTATGATATTTTGCAAGTAGGATGTATTGATAAATATATATGCAAAAGGTGACGGAGGCCTCTTGAGTGGAAGCAGGGGCCCTGACAGCAGGTTCTTGGTCAATTGGTGAGGTGAAATGGTTCACTGAATTGGATAACACAGTGCATACCATAGTGACTGATTAAATTGATTTGTCCATGGCTACCGCCTACCCTGCTACTGAGGCCCTTTAACCTATTTTCAAACTTTTGTCTTTTTTAAACCACTCTAAATGCATGTGATATTAAGGGAAGGAAGCAAGTGCAAATGCATTCACAGCTACAAAATTCTGTTTTCTGAATTAAGATAAAATGCACCATTTCCAGAATGTCTGCACACTCCCATGTTATACTGTATTATACTATACTTAGCCCAGGAACAAGTACACTGCTAGAAACCGATGAAGGAGACAATAATGAACATCATTCTTTAATATAACCTAAATTATAATAAATACCACATTTCTGAATCCTTAGATGTATTTATTGGAGAGGGAGAAAGTAAAACACTTAAGGGTTTTTGTTGTTGCTGTTCTTTTGTTTTTCTAATTGCAAGTTTTACTTCCGTATTATTTTATCCAGAAGGTGTTTAGAAAGCTTGTCAGGGAAACATAGCTGAATGCCAGCTAAGAAGACTGAATGCTACTGTTAAGTGGGGTTCACTAATTTGAAAATATCTGCAATGATTTGGGAAAAAGTCGTCAGATGGATATTGTTTAATAACTTAAAACTTTTTTTTTTTTTAAATTATAGGGGAAAAAAGCTTGATGTTTTGGTCATAGATCAGGATGTTTGTATTTTACAACATATTTAGTATGTCCTTGTTAGGGAAATCAATACTAAATGACAATGAGGCTTGTACATGTTATTTTCTGCTTGATTCAAGGGAAGCTTTATATTCTGTGTCTCCTTATGGGTTATTTTGTAGTATATGCAGACAGACTAGTGTAAGCATAGTCTTCAAATTCCACTGAAAAAATCACATAAAACTCCTGTGCAGTGGTGACAAAAATGGAACCAGTTCACCTAAAATATGTTATTGCAGTTGTCATAGAAGTGCAGAGTTCAGTATAATGGGTTTGGTTTCTTGTTTCTTATTAATTTTTAGGCAAGATACGACAATTTAATTACAACGTTTTTTGAAAGGATAATTAAGTTCTGTTCATCATTTAACTTCTCTAAATTATAGGTCACTCTCGTAGGACATGACAGCCATGCCATGGGCAACAAGCTGTTTTTTCATTTTTCTGTTAAAATAAAGATATAGTTAGTATCTTGCTAATAGTGAAGAAGAGAGATGAAGAGGGAGGTGCTGAGGGATTGTTTCTTGGAATGGATTTGCAAATGTTAACAGCCATTTTGCAATCTTTTTAAAAATTACGCAGGTTTCAACAATAGCATTTCTTTGGAAGGTAAAGTATATTCTGTAGGTGAGACTCCAGCTGTACATACAGCTTTGCATGGACTAAACTTCTGGGTTTTGTATAGACTAGGAGTGACCGCTAAATGCTGGCTGAAACAGTACATTGTTACTTTCCAGGAATCTGAAAATTTAAAATATTTTTATGTGGGCTTGAGCCAGACCATGTTGAACTATTTTGTACATATAGTTAGTTATAGTTACAGTCTTTTTTAGTCCTTCAGTTGACTCCACCAGGCCTAAGTATTTGTGCAATTGTTTTTTAAACTAGTTGATGGTTAAGCAAAAAAAAAATGGTCATTATTGGTTTAGTTCTCTCCAGTAATGTGTTAGATTATAATAAATTAAATGTCTATGCATTCAGTGCAAGTTTTATAAAACAAAGAAACAGAAACCATAGAAAAATAGCCAAAATAGAAACCTCAGTGGTGAACATGACCGGCATAGGGTCACCATGCCAAAGGCTTAGAATTATTTCTTCATATCATGTGTTAGAATAACGTAATCCAAGGACTGGTGTTCCTGGTGTGCGTTACAAAGCGAGAGGATTCAGTAAGGAGTTGCTGGAGATTTCTTCAGGACTCCCCTGCCTAACAAGGTCAATAGAAGAGTATTTAGTGGATTTTAGCCATTTTTGAGAACTGGGGAGGAAGCCTTGCCTGTGTGGTGTGGAGCAGGCACTCTGCGCCCATCGGCTCCTGGGCAGCCGTGTCTTGTTGAAGATGGCACGCCGGGTCACCACCACTTGCATGCGGCTTGGGAATTTCGAGAGAGAACAAACAAACCCTGTTTTATGACTCTTGCCAGGTCTTTATTTATTTGCTTTTGAATTGAAACCGTAAATGCCATTACAAACCCTCTGCAACATAAGCATTGTCAAAGTGTGGCCCGCACCCCTGCTCGCCGTGCCTTGGCTGAGCTGGAGGAGGCAAGGTGCCAGGCCAGAGCCTGGCTTGTGGCAGGGCACCGTGTCCCTCCTCGACGTTTGGGTTTCCCTGGCTGAAAGCAGCATGTCCATTAGGACACGGTTATGTCTGAGGCTGAGATCTCCTCTCTGCACGTTTCTTTTTGGCCCCGACCCGGCGACGGGTGCACGCAGAGTGAAGCTGCCTCAGGGTGAGGAGGCCGGTGCTGGTGACTGCCTCGCCTCCTCTCCTCGCCCGCTTGGCGATGTTCGCCCGGTCAGGCGTTGAAACACGAGTACTCGCAGGCGTTTAATGCTATAAATACCTGGGTAAACAGAGGTGTTGGCGGCGGCGGCGGGATGCTTGAATATCTGGTGCCCTCTAGTGGGGCCGGGTGCCGGGGCCCTGCCCGGGGGCGGCGGCGGCGGCGGCGGCGGCGGCAGCCGCGCGGGGAGAGCTGAGCCGGCAGGCAGGGATCCCCGGTAAAAGGTTCCCGGTCCTAAGCACACAAGGTGTTTTTTGGCACCGGTATGACCAAGGGGCACCTTCCAAGCGACTTAAAAAGCAAAAGTCAAACGTACCTTAGCCTGTGGCAGCGGGATATCGGTGCAGAAGTCTCTGCTGTTTCACCAGCAGACCTTGTGCACACTCACACTGAGCTTACCTGACATAGAAAATCTTATCGTTTGACACTGCATTTTATAATTAGCTGTCTCTCTTTGCTTTTAGATGCTACAACTGTGGTGGCCTCGACCACCACGCTAAAGAATGTAGTCTACCTCCGCAGCCAAAGAAGTGCCATTACTGTCAGAGCATCATGCACATGGTGGCTAACTGCCCCCATAAAACTGTCTCGCAGCAGCCCACTAGTTCTCAGGGAAGACACGAAGCTGAACCGCAGCCTTCCACTTCTGCTTTCCCGAGAGAAGGGGGAGGAACACATGGCTACTCGTCTCCATCGTACTCTCAGGAGGGCAGGTTGGAGATCTTGGAGCGCTCAGGCAGGTCACCACAGGAGGCTTCGTCGAGTAAGTTGTCTGCGTCGCCCGAAGAACCGAGCAGAAAGGGGCCTTCTGTTCAGAAAAGGAAAAAAACTTAAAGCATTTGTCATAACTTTCCATTTTCTTTATCCTCTTGGGATGTCTACCTCATGCAAGTACAGGGGAAATAATTTCATTATCAGTAGCTGACCTGGAATTTTAACTACTGTTGAGGAACTGTGAATTTTTTTTCTTTAATAGACAAATCACTCCAAGCAAAATACATTTGAGCAGGGTGCATTACGTTTTACCTTCTGTATGTGTGTGTATGAGTGTGCACGCGCGTGTGTGTATGTGTACATATCTATAAGTATGTATTTTTTCCATCAGACCACTCTCTAGCTCCCACAAGACATTACTGTGAAGCAATAGGCACAGTATCCACAAATGTTCCTGAACGCATTCCAACCTATTTCCAAATGTGTTAAAAAAAAAACAAACAAGAAAACCCAAGAAATCTTACTCAAAACCAAACCAAACCTGAAAAACCACACACAGAACTGAGATCAAGACTGTTACTTCTCTTGTGAACCAAAGGATACTTTCATATTTTAAAGCCGCCACATGGTACTAAAGATACTAAGACATCCCCCATGCCATCAATTTGACTTATTTTCTTTCTCATCTCCACAAAGTATCAAAACCCCTCCCCTCCCTGTGCCCATGCAGGGCAGTGTCATGACTCAAGACGGCTCTCATTGCCACCATCCTTTGTTGGTGTGGAGTTTAAAGCTCCAGAAAAGACAATGAATGTGTAGTTTCTGTGCTGGTTTCTCAAAATGTTTTGTTAAATTAATATGGTTGTAATTGTAATTTAGATGACTGTTGTGTAGGGGAGAATGTATAAGTTGTTACTGAACAGACCCTTTTGAGTGATATCAGGATACCATCCTGTTTAACCCTTTGTATTCTGTAAAAATTTAGGGGACCTTGGTGGCAGCAGCAGCAGCAGCAACTTCTCTTGGTCCCGAGTAATGCCCCTCAATTTGAAGGGACTTCCCCCTTGTTTTCTGTTGAAACACCATGGAGAGAACCCCCTAGGGATTTTGTTGTTGTTGTCTGTTTCGGTTTTAAAGATGACGAAATGCAAAGCTAATGAGATCCTGGGATAAATACTTTCTTAAGAATAAAGGTAGATGGGTACTTGCGGTCGCTCAGCCAGCCTCCCTTGCTGATGATACAGCATGCTTATAGTCAAGGACAGGTACCTCCTCCAGACAAGCTTGAGTGAAGGGACCTGCAAATTTGCCAGAAGCCCCGGGCATGATGTGCTTCTTGTGAACTGGAGACTGTTGCTGACCAGCCTTGGTCCAGAGCACGCTGGGACCACACACTTCTGCATTAAAGAGGCGAAAAATTGGTGGCCTCAGAGTGAGACTCCCTGGGCTGCAGCCCTTGCTCGGGGTTAATAGAGTTGGAGCCTATCAAAACTTGAAGTCGCTTTCCATTTGTAACTTCTGAATTACCAAGTCATACGTAAGATAACGTACTTTGACAAATCCCATTGCGGATGTAAGTTAATTAGAGAAACCTGTATAATCCTTAACATTGGCAATAAACACAGGCTGTTAAAGCTTGAAAGAGTAAGGTAGGTTTAAGCTCGGATAATCAAACTAAAGAAACAGCCTTCGTGAAAGGCTACAATGAGCCAAAGTCCTACCCATGGTAACTCTTTTGCGGACGATGGTTACAACAGGTATGCAGCTGGCTCATTACATGGCCTTCCCCTTCCCACTCGTCCTGCCAGATGAGACTTTTACTGTTGCTGCTGCTGCTGCTTCAGTAAACAGGTAGTAATCCAACACATCAGTGAAGGGCACCATTTCAAGAAAACTATTTTGTGTGAATTCCTTGCCAGTGTTTGTGAGAATCTCAATGGTTTATACTGAAGTTTTCAGTATGCTAATGCAAAACTTACCTTTGACGATATTGAATGTGATATATCTATAGAGAAGAACTTCCTTGCCTTATGTAAGGATAGTAAACTTATTTAAATTATGTAGACAAATCAAAGTGGCATTGCTTAACCTTCTAGTCGGTGTAAAAACCAGGTTAAACAGCAAAGATGCAAAACTTAGGTCACTTTGAAAATTTAAACCAAAGTTCCTTATAGAAATAGGCAATTGTGGATTTGAAAGCTGGTCATTCCCTGTTTATATGTAAGAAGTTCAGAGCTGAGATAAGGAAATATTTTCAACATGCAGATTTTTATTGGTGCTGTTTGAAATCACTGTGTGCACCAAAGTCAGACTGAACTGCTTAAGAGCACATACCAAACCCTATCTTATTGTTGAAAGCTTAAGGTTTTATTTTTATATATTAGAATGTTATCACTATTACATAACATACTCAGGACAAAGAACTTTGCTCAGGGAATATACCATGTAATGTTTTTTCTTTACAGAATAGTCTGCAGACCTGCTTACTCAGAACAAACCAAATAGTCTTAGACCTTTTTATCTCTATATAAGTATTATGTACTGATACTAGTAACTACCTCTGAGTTGACATAGACCTACACTTCTGATAATCAGATCTCAGCATTTTGTATTATAAGTTCCTGTGAAATGATAAAGTGGTATTCTGTACTGGTTGCTTATGTGAGCATTTGTGTCTTTACATTCACAGGGTCTGAGTTTTCAGAGATGCTGGGCAACCACAGCTCCCACTGACTTCCAGTCGGAGTTACTGGTGCTTAGCTTTTCTGGGAGGGGAGGGATGGGGGGGTGGAGAGGGAAGAATAAAAACACAAAAGCATCAAGCCCACTTTGTTTACATAAGTGACAATAAAATTATTCTGTTTACAGCAAAAGGCTACCTCATATTTACTGCATAAACACACCTTTGTGCTGCTCTAGCCTTAAAGGTGGCTGTTGATCTATGGTACATACTTTTTATCTGTACTAAATATGTAACTGATATTTCACCACTGCATACATTATGGCAAATACTTGTTTAAGATGAAGCATCCATTTGAAATTATGAGACGTTTCCAAACATTTCTTTGAAAGTTTTTATTTTTCTGTCTAACGGATTATGGGCACTGTTCACGAAAATAAATACATCTCCAGAACAGACAAAAATGTACATGCCTAAGTTAAACATATAGCAGCGCAAGCTGCGGCAGGTAACTACTTAGCACTGGGCTGCAGCAGGAAAAAAATCTAGTTATACTCCTTCAATAGGCTGCTCCAAATAAGCAAATAACCCTTTAAAGGAGGAGGCACAGACCGAGTTTGGGATTCTTCCTTCATGTCTAAGGACAAAATTAATATTCTGCAGCATTGGCTCAGCCTAGATTTCCCCTATTCACCAGCCTGTCCTTGCCAGAATACTTCACAATAAAACTCGTTTGAGTAGAAATAGTTCAAATATCTGCTCAGGGAGATGTATTTCTCTCCTAACAGTAGTGGAGATAAGGTTAAACCTGGAATAAGAGTATCTCTCCCTCCCATTCCCCCATCCCAAAATACTCAATTTGATTTAATCATGAGACATTGTGAGGTTTTTTTTACTCTCCCCCAAGGAGAGGTCATGGTACTTACTTACACGCTACAAAAGTTAGGCCATGAGGAAAACTTGTATTTGGAGGAAGAGCCAAATAACTTTTTGCTGCAGTTGATGGTAAATCTGGCATTGTAATACCATTTGCAATATTTTGCTTTTAGCCATCTTTCAGGGAGTGCCAAACACCACATTTGGATCCTACCTCTTCCCTTTGCAGGCCACCTTTTTCAGCCCAGTTTTACTCTGCACCAGTGTTATCCTGGAGTTCCTGCTTAGTCATACTTAGTTTTGTGAATAGAGCCCCATAAAAAAATGTTTATAGATCTTGTAACATTCTTTGTAAGAAGAATTATAAAAGAACATGGGAAATCTCATCGAGTCTTAAATTTAATTTAATTAATTTATCTGTAAGAAATGTTTATCATAAAAATATATATGTATTCCCCTGTACTAGATATAAAAGTAATTGGGAAGATATGTACATGTGCAGATGCACTGATTTTAATTTTCTAGAAGTCTTAATGAGATTTGAGTATTGTTTTAGAAACAAGCAGAGCCTTGTTAAATGCATCGATCTTATTTTGCTTAGTATATCAACAGCCTCTTCTTTAAGATCCGTTGGTTGTGTTACCTCTGTTACAACTGTTGACTGATAACAAGAGGTTGATCTATGAACACATGCTTCTTTTTTGATACTAAACCGGAGCTGTATATTAGCAGCTTCAGCAGTGTTTTTATGAGAATGTTGAAAAGTACCAAGGTATTTGCTACCATTGTCATGGAACCAAATGTAAGAGCAACCATCTTTACAAAGGATAATGGTTTTGACTACCTCTTGGATTACTAAGTTAAGCAACAACTGGCTGACAAACATCACCAGACTGGCTTAAACTAGTATGTGTTGCTTGTGGTAATAATAACAATAACCATACTAGAGACCAAAGTGAACACTGATTTCTATATGTCTTTAATACTGTGTCTTATCTAGTGTTTTTAAATTATCTTCTGTAGTATAGATTACCTCATTGTCCATTTTGACTTGTATGTTGTTTACAAGGTGAAATAAAAGAAAAATCACTTGAATTTTATGTTTTAAGAAAAAGACAGTGAGTTGAAGTTTTGAAGGTCATTTCACCTGCTTACTGTCTTGAGGGACTAAAGCACTGATTGCCTTTCTACATATTATGTATTTTATATTCTCATTTCATGCCTAATGTCTTTTTTTCCTGTCAGTCATGGATATTGTGAGGTTTAAAAGAATTACTTGATTAAAAATAAAACATATAACGTTGGCATTTACAGTGAGCCTTTGAGATTTTCTTTATTTGCATGATAAAAAAGCACCGTACAGTCACCAGGCAGACTTTTCATATGCACCTATGTTCACTTAGTTTTAGGATATTATCTTCAGAAAATATAATTTTAGTTATATAAGCTGTTACTGGGGGGAGGGAGAAATAAATGATTAATGCATACTGGATCATACTAGCAATGCTGCAGAAATTGCACCCCAAACCCTATTCAGCTGTTGAAATTAAACTGCAAGATTATAGCTTTTGGTACATACTCTCTGTGAGAATAAACTGGTCATAAAAGTTGCCAGACATTTGGGTTATTCTCTGGGATGAAAAGCTTTTGGTATTTAAATCTCATCCCATCTTTATTACTTCTTCCATAATCTGTAAGCTTGTACATATCTATTACATGCTAATTTAAAATTATTTGAAGAGTTGTTTCTTTTTTTAGAAATGAAAGTGCTGTCATCTACCATTACATGGAAATTCCATCTCTAAACTACATAACATGTATTAGTGAATTAGCATTAGCTCATCATTCTGTATTAAAATATTTGAGGGCTTGTATGTGCTAGCTCCAGTGCCTCTGTGTTTCAATACAGGGCTCTACATATAGGTGATTAATAGCAAAATCTAACGATCTCTACTAAATACAAGGCAGAGAAGTTTTTTCCTATTTGTACAAACATCTGCATAAAAGGGTAACCATCTACTCTATCATCTACTCTTCTAGTCACATAAAACTTCATTTACTCCCCCACTTCTAAGTCATGGCATCAAAAGAGTGAGCTATGAACATGTGCCCCGTCACATCCAGTCCTGTCCCCACCCCACTCCCAGCCTGTAGCCAAATGGTTTCGTCACTTTCCTGGAAAGGGGAAGAGGCAACTCTGAATCCCCTTGGCTAAGATCTCCCACATGTCCCACTTCTTGGGTCAGTCATGAGGAGCAAGGCTTTCTTTAAAGTGTCTTATGAGTGTTCTTTAAAGAACACAGTTCACACTGAGTTATTACGCATGCTCCTGGCCTGCCAGACCCCACTGTTTTGAGGAATGGGAGCGGGCACCTTGGGCATGCCACCACCTAGCTTCTGCACCACCCTGCAAGATGACACAGGCAGGAGCATGACACCTCAGGGAACTCTGAGCAGCTCTGGATGTGCACAGATGTAAGAAGCCCTTGGAACACGTAAAATGGAGAAACCTCCCTCCAGCAGCACCTAATAGTGGCTGAAACCAAAGTGCCTGGAAGAGCAGCAACACCAAATTCTTCCCATCAAATTCTTCCCATCTATCCCATCCGATACGTGCATGCCTCCCTCCCAGAGCATCTAGAAGTCAGTGGTCTTTACCCTTTCAGCAGCTCCCCCAGACAGTTAAGAACTATTATGTTCACGTTAAAGGTAGGAAGTCATGTCTTGTGCACTAGGCAGACGGATCATCAGGAGTACCTAAATCCACTGCTGCAAACCAAGCCCCTCCTTCCTAACCTGGCAGAGAAGAGGTAGCTGCCACATGACATTAACAACAGCATTGGTGCATGCCAACGAGAAGAAATTCTTGGGTTGAAGCTTCCAAATTGTCAACAGAGTAACATCAAAATCACAGCAGCCCTTTGAAATAATTATAAAAGCAGCATGTTCATTTGCTTCCCTGTTCTGTAGGTCTTAGGATGCACGCTCCCAAGCTATTTCCAGCCTTTCTGTAACCCTAGGTGCCAAAACAAATTTAGCCTTTTTTGAGAGAACTGTGTTTTTCCTGCAATCTGTTGGGACCAAAAGCTGTTTACACAAGCCAGTCATTTCAAAATTCCTCTTAATTAATGAAAGGCTCCATACCCGTCTCCTTTCCTCCTGACCAGTCATCTTTTCCCTGATAATAAAAATATCCCAGATGCAAACAGTTTCATGTACTTTCAAGTTGCTTACATATTTAAAACTCTCTTGTATATTTGCACAGGAAGAAACTCTGTGGCAGAGAGGAGGGAGTTAATTCTGTGGCCGTCCTGCTCCTGTTTATTAGTATCATTTAGGTGATGGCCTGATTAATTAATTTAAAGACCTTTTCAGCAAAGCGCTCTGCTGTGCCCAGGGGCATCTGCTGCCTGCAGTGTTGTTGACCTCCAGGATGACCAGGCCCCTCGAGAGCAGGTTACTGGGTACTTTTTTGCAAGCGTTGCCCACTGCACGATTGCAGAGTAGTCGCCATCAAGCCCCAGGCACATTTTCAGGCTGTTGATGCTCAGTTAACATGCAGCTGGTCAATTTTTGTTTCCTGGCCCTGGGCATTACTTGCTACGCAGCACTTAGCCTAGATATTCAGGGCTGGAGCAGCTGAACAGTTCATAAACCAACGCAGATGAACTGGTGTTGTTGCTCCCATTTTACCAGCCAGGAGAAGGTGGACTAGGCAGAAAGAGTAACAAGGACTGAGCTGAGAGTATCCATCCAGCTTTAGATGCTTACAACCCATTTTTTTTCCAAATAACCCAAAATTCAAGGGCAGAAAGTATCAGTAGTTTATCTAGTTTGACCTGCTGCATGACACAGGCTATTAAATTCAGGGCAGTTGCTGTTGTATTGAATTTTAGCACTCAGCTTTAACTGGAGCCTTGTTTGCTTGGCTGCTTTAAGCATATTTTCCAGTTGAGCTTCAGATCAGGCCTGAATGCTCTTGAGAAAAAAAGAGATGCTCCGCTCCATGACAGCTTGTTTTAATCACCCACTGCTAACAAGTAGTGCCTCATTTCCAGTTCCTCTGGCCTCAGCTTCCAGCTTTTTCCACTAGAGTAAAAAGTCCCTTTGTGTACCAGTAAAAATGCAACCCCCCCCATTTTTTTTCCCTTTTTAAAAATGATAGGCAAGACCCAGTATCTTATTTTTCATGAGGAGTTGCCTCCTCCTTTATCGTCATTTTCAGAAACTTGCTACTGTCCTCCTTCAGAGTCCTTCAACTTTGATGCTGGAATAGTGTATCCAGCTCTGGCTTTAAAACCAGCCTCCTGTCTTCAGGCAGGCATACTATGGTTCAAAGGCTGCGTTACCCAAAACCAGACACTAGTCAAACAACATACTCCTACTAGCCATGGCGAGACAGCATTTACTGGGCCACTGCTGGAAGTTGAACACTGCCTTTCTCCCCGCAGGAGAAAAGGCAAAAAGCCTGGGCCAGAAGTACGTGGACATTTCCATTAGTGAAGATAATCAACCAGCAGAACAATCCCCCAACCAAGGCACAGAGTTGAACTGTGATTTCTTTCCTCTGACATCTTCAAGACTAAATGTCTAGACTCATCTTGGCTGTTGCCGAGTAAATCTGTTACTGGCAGTACTACACAAAAGTCAGTTTTTTCAGTCATTCTGGCTTACTGCACAGATTTAGATGGCAGGCAGTTGCACTGCCACACTCTTAGTCTTCAATATGCTAGAAAACTAGCTTTTTTGTCTTTTTTCCCCTTTTAGAAATGTGCTGAATTATCATGCCCTAGGTTTTTAAAGCAACTAACTGAAAAAAAATCAAAAGCAAAGAATCAAAATTAAAAAACCTTTTAGTTGGAGTATCCAAAATATTTGAGGCAATCAGACTAACTAGGCGCTTTGGGAAATACTGGCTGAAAGTTAGTGGAGTAACTTAAAATAAATTAAACTTGGAAGTATTTTGGAAGCCGCCTATGAAAGAAAGCAGAAATGCTCCTTCTCCCCCAAGGCAGCCCAGCAAGGGCAGGGGCTCGAAGCGCAGCAAGTTCCTTTCCATCCAGCCCCGGTTTCTTTCATCTCTCCGTGACCTACGCTGACAGCTGTGACAAAAAGTCACAGTCAAGCCTGCTGAACCGTAACTTCTGTGGAGTTTCAAGGCTGAGAGTTTCTGAAAAGCAGTTGTCTCGCACAAAGCTGCGCAGACAGGAGCGAAGGCTCCCCTCACAGAGACCCTCTGCTTGGCAGCCACAGCACGGGAGGGTGAAGGGGGCAGGCGCAAACACCACCCCAGCGTTCCCCGAGCCCTAGGATCTGTTTCTGCGTTAGCAAAAGCCAAGGGGAATTAAAGCAAAAGAACTGCAGGAACAGGCATATGGGTCCAGCATCAGGTGATTTAAGAAAAAAGAGAGAAAGGTTTTCTAGCCCTTCAGACCAAAGAATCTGGAAAATGGGATTACTGGCAGCTCCTGGAGTTTAGGGACAGCCGATGAGGGGGTTTTAAGGAGCAGCAATAGGCTCAGCTCCCCTTCCACCTGCTGTGGTAAAGCTCCATTTCCAGACCAAGGCTTGGGGTTGCTCTTCCCCATAACTCATGAAGAAGCGAAGGCCCTGAATTGGCCCCTCTACTAAAAGCTACAGCCTTGTTCCCCTGAAATAATTTTAGTCGAACTCTTCGTCATTCTCAGCCAACACCAGAGAGTGCCGTTAGCCATATTAGCATATTTGGAGGTGATTTAACATACACACTCACATGCTAAAGAGAGCACATATGTCAGGAGGAGTGTTTAGACCATCTCCCTGAGCATTTCACCCTGGTCTCCTGAACCCCCTGGACAGGACAGTTGGACTGCGGGAACCTTGCTGTGGGCAGGTACAGCTTCCCGAGCAACACAAATGTTTTGGCTAATGCATTTGGGAAGGGGAAGGCTGAGATTCTCCTTTCTACCAGCTTGGCTGTGCACTCCCTTGGTTTTCTTTGGTTGTTGGTTTGGGGTTTTTTTTGCTAGCATTTCTCAGCATTGCACTGTTGGATGAAACAGCAAAAAAACCCCCTGAAATAAGTGACAAATTTGAAGAAGAATTTGTCACACAATTAAGAAAATTGCATACAGATGTTAAAGCAAGCTACAAACTACATTAGAAGCATCAGGTACATCATTACCAGGCAAATCTCACTGTTATTATCAGACAAGTCACCTCACTGTTCTGAGTGCTGACAAGACATAGGCACTTAGGACTGAAAATGTTTTTCCTGGCTGGGGCCAGCCCTATGGATTCAGGCCAACCCCATGCCAGGTAGCGGTATATACGAAGCAGAACACATCCTGCTGTTTCTCTCAACAGCTCAGCTCCAGGAATACCACTCCCTTCAGTGGGCATTTAAGTACCACGCATTCCCCCACGTGCAATTTCCTTCCCCACTTCCCTGTATTCTGTTTAACTGTTTCCTTGGGTGCTTGAATGCTTTTCACATCATGCCTGCCCTGGAGCATGCGCTGTAGCTGTTCCCTAGAGCACTTCACGTGGCTAGGTTTTATTTTGCACCTTTGACGTCCATGTATCTGTTGGACCCGTACCACAAGTACATGCACTGCCGCAGTGAAGGGCACGTGTCCCCTCTGTACTGTATTTGCAGACCATTAACTAGAGTGGCTCCCAACCCAGGCAACATCATTGCCCAGACTTCCTCCTGCAGTGCTGCACAATTACTACCGACAAGGACAGGAGGGTGCCTATAGCTGAACTCAGACCAGGCTAACCCACCTTGGCACAAAGAACAGACCCCACCATCTCCTCTGTGAAGCTCTACTGTGGTCATGAGAGCATCAAACCCTTAAAGTGTCCCTCTCTTCCCAGTGGTGCCACCAGCATCTGTTCCTGACTTCAGGCTTTGGTGAGAACATCTAAGACAAGAGCGTCGGTAAGATGCATCTTTGGTAAGAGCAGCTATGTCAGATTCCTGGTTTGGGCTATGGGGTAGCTGAAGGGCAGCTTAAAACCTAAGAGCTTTTAGCACTAAAGCAGCAGGTGGGTTCTGTGCACCATCTGGTTTTGTTTCAAAAGTTTCCCCAGTGTGTGCAGCTTCCAAATGGGCGAGCACAGCATCACATGCTGGCTGGTACCACGTGCTTTAGCACCAATAACTGATCCCTGCCCAAAATCAAGAGGGGCTAAGAATATTTCACCTTGGGCCCTTACCAGTACCACTGAGCGACAGCCACCTCTGCAGAATATCCTTCCTCTGGGTGCTGTGCCCTGCATCAGAGCTGACCACTATCCCAGCTGGATAAAGGCCATGCATTGCAAAGAGGAAGGTAAAAACCTGTTCCTAGAAACCTCTGCTGATCCACAGATCCTAGAAAGCAGCAAGGGAGGGGTTGAAATTCCAGTTCCCACCTCCAGCTGTTAGACCAGACAGCAGCGTCTCTACAGGTAATGACATAAAACCTCCCGTATTTTGTCTACTCACAATTTCCTGCTGTTCAGCTTGACAAGGTGGCAAAGCTGGGCCTAGGGTTTTTCCCAACAAGGCTGTAAGATAAATATTTTCTGAGCACTCTGGCAACTGGTAAGTTCTTGGGGCTGGGAATGACAATAGGCTGATCTATCTCTGAGGCCTAAACAAGTATTTTTCTCTACAAGCACAATAAGTTCCTCAAATCAGCAGCATTGACAGTGCTTTCCACAAAGCAGGGATTAGGACTGGTGAAATTTTCCAGAGAAAAAAGCCTACCGGCCTCTTTTTACATAGGTACACAGATATGAGGAGCTACGGCTAGACAGGGAGACACAACAGGTACAGGGAAGGTAATGGAAGAAAATACACCGATCAGCACAGATTTTGAGCCCCTAAGTAACACAAGGTATTAGTTTGCAGCTAACAGCCACAAGTAATTACCAGAAAAACCTTGTCACCCCTGTAAGTCACACAGGGACATGCTATACTCACTCAAAATAAAAACAAAATCATCCATTTCCTGGAACACTACCACCACAAAGCATAAGTCAGAAAGTGAAGTAACAGGATACAAGAAGAAAGGGCTGGTGGGAGAATAAAGAAGGTCAGGAGTCTCTTTCAATTGGTTTCCTCTGGCTACAGGGAGACGCCGGCAGGTCCCGAGGGCCACGGGGCTCCTGGGGGCACCCTGAGCCCCCCGAGCTTCCCAGTCCCGTGCCGGCACCGCCAGGATCCACCCGCACTCATCACCCAGCACATCTTAAGTGTCATCCAACCTATTCCAGAGGGGCTTCTGAGCCTGGTTTTGTCCCCATTGAGTCAAAGGGGGAAGGATTTGGGTCACTGTGAGCTTTTGTCAGAAGGGTTCCCTAAATTAGCTCCTCTATTTGAGATAAAAGAAAGAAAGAGGTCCATCTTTATTTTCCCCATTCACCCACCGTAATTACTCTGTCTCATCCCTGTCTGCTATTCACTGGCTCTCAGCAAGGCCCCAGCAGCCAGGTCACAGGTCAGCACAGAGGACAAGCCTCTGCTTCCCTGAAAAGGATTGAAATGTCTTAAGTGCAGCTTCAGCAGCTTCCAGAAAGTGCCCATCCCTTCTGAAAAAGCAGGCCTGGTGAACCGAACCAGCAGTGACACAGCAAGGAGACGCGGGGCCTGGAAATCACTGCTTCTGCACTTCATTCTCTGGACATCATGTGGTTTGTTCAGAGTCTTAGGACAGTTAATGTACCCCAAATCTCTTTATTGTGCACTGCTTTATTCATCCAGATTATATAGCAAGGTATTTGCCTTGCGAATTTTCAGATCTACTCATCTGCCTCCTCTGTATCTTTAATTATTTTTAATTCAATGCATAATTTTGCCATTGTTGTTACTGTTATTAATGGTCACTGAGCAATCGCCTTTTTCCCTCTAAGGCCTCGGAGAAGATATTACCTCTACATTTCATATTAGAGCTAGCGCTGGACATGTGTACAGAGGTCTAACCGCTTCTCTAACTTCTTACAGTACATGCTTTTTGATGTCTTTAGAGTCTTTTACACAGAAAGGATTTCCTGAAACAACTAACTTTAACAATTACAAAAATACATCGTCTTGAATTCATGTATAGTATTAGCTGCACTAGAAGCCAAATCCCCAGATAACACTCATCCAGCCAACAGGAACATGTTTTATTATTCCTGCATTGAGTCACCACCTCCCGGTTTGGATACCTGCTCTGAAGAACTAGGAACACCAGACTAACCACAGAAAGTATTTGTGGCAAACTTTTGCCAGTAGCCAATGAGTTTGGGCACATCAAGATCAGGCTACCAGGTGGTCCACAAACAACAGAGGTAGCACATGAATCAACAGCTGAGAGTTACTAACCCAGCTGTTCTTGGGACGTGAGGAACTACGGGAAATGCAAGGTTATCCCCATGCCCAAGATGGGGGCTCTGGTGGGTAGAGGTGTCAATGCCACAGCTGCTCATCACCACGACCAGGGAAGGAGCCTCCTCTCCTTGCACCGCTGGTGGGCCAGTGCTGCAGTGAGTGCTTCTGCAAACCAAAAGCAGAATAGACTTCTCAAACTGTTAAGCCACCTCTGCTGTTTGAACACCCACCTTGTTGCTTTCTCCACACAACAGCTGCCCCCTCGGGACACGGCGGTGCAGGCAGGGCACGCTCTGCCTTCCCGCTGCCAGCGGCGGAGCACTTAATGCCCAAGTGGCAGCTGTAAACCTCAGCCTCACACAGCTGGGCCCACTGCCGGTAGCAGCTAACTTTCCCCTTGGTGTCCTTGCCTCTGCTGCCACCATCCTCACTATTTCCAAGCATCAGCTTTCACATATGCCAACTTAATTTTGGAAACCCAGGACCTGGTCTGCAGAGGTGCCAGGTGTTCAGAGCAGCACTTAGAGCTGCTGGGCATCCCCAGGACCACCGCTCACAGGACGGGCACCACGCAACTTTGCCACATTCACAGACGTTTACAGGTAATGGAGTTAGAAGGTCCCACTTGAAGTTAATCCACACACATCAACAGAAAAAACTGCCTCGCATACACAAAAAGTATGGGGATATATTAGCTAACCAAAAGAAAATGGCAGCGTGGGTTTCTAAGTATAACATATCGCCCTTCAGCTGTAAGGCTTGAGCCAGAATTCAGGGAAACAAAGAAAGCTCCCGGCAGTTTTACTGGACAGCATGGACAAGGCCATATGAGAAAAGCATGATTTTGAACTATACATGACTGAAACACCCAGAAATACCTGGGCGTATTCATGTCCTGAGGTTTTTTTCCATTTAAAAAAAAAAAAAAAGATTAAATAGGCAAAGAAATCAGTGACATGATTCTTGCTCAGACAGGAACAGGCTGCAGTCCTAACACGAGGCCATCTGCTTGAGGGAGATATTTCTTATTCACAGTTTAAGCCCAAAGCAAGAGGAGAATGTCACACTGTCAGACCCCTGGCACACACTTACTTCATTCAGGATTTTGCAAGGCTCTGTTCAATTTATTCTATACAAAAGCTGTTTGCTGTCCTGTGCAAAGATGCTTGTTTCAGAGGTGTGCCTCTAGATCCACCTCGCAGGATCCCGTGAGTGCGGGATGCCCACATACATTATGCAGCCCATTCAAAAGGAATCTGAGGACGCTCAACTGCAGGGTAGCTGTTATGGGCGTTATTAATGCAGATCAGCAGTCCGTACACGTTGCTTACATGAGGAATTGTCCCCACAAAGAAGCGTAATCCCCTGTATCCAATGGATGTTCCTGGCAAAGTATAAAGACTCGTAACTTTTAGCTCAACTAGAAGAAGCGGGACCATAGAGGTTATACGTTGCAAAATAACATCCCATCTATGATTTTGAACAACCCCTCCCCAGCCTGTGAGCCGATCTTACGATTCCCAGGGGCACAAGTCAATTTTTGTCTGCCAGCACTGGCAGGATTATATCCCTCCTTCTCCCGCTCAGCTCGCGCCTGCCAGACAGAAGGAACTTGCGTCTGACACCCTGAAACCTCTGCTGTTACTCTCATTGCCAGCTGAGACAAGAAAAGCCCAACTGCCTCAAGGCACAGCTCTATGAAAAGGCAGAGGGAGAATGTGCAAGCAACTTTCCCGGCTACCCCGGCTGACATTGCATTAATCTGCTGCCAGAGCAAGTGCCCGGCCACTGCTCTCGGCCCTGTGCTGGCCGAGGTACCGCAGAGTGGTGGCTAGTGTTCCCATAGCATAAGTTCTTATTTTTCACACCCACAGTTTACCTACATGCCAACACAAGCACTGTATTATTTTCCTCTTCTTTCTACAGTGCCGTCAGCCTTATCTCTGCTGCAAATCAGCAATAGATGAAAGAGGAAAACTGGTGTTTTCCCTCCTGTTTTCATGTAATTACTAATATTACAAGACCCGTATATTTTTGTATCACTCTTCCAGATAGCTCCTTTCTTGAGCCATGTCCAGATAGATCTTCTCCACTTCAGCAGAAGTTCAGGACAAGGTTTGCATTCAGCAGTGAAAATGCCCTAATGGGGCTGAGTCTCACCTGTGATAGTTACGCTGGTGACCTGCCTCCTCTGAAAGGGCATCTAAAGCCCCGATCACGGGTCCAGCCCTGTTCGGCACCCTCAGCACCGATGGGGGGATGGAAAGTGCCCTCAGATGGCATGAAGCTGAGGGATGAGTGCAGGCGCTTTAGAGGATAGGGTTAGAGGAGGAACACAGGCATTTAGCAGGGTGCCTTTCAATAGTGCCAAGCAGGGTGCAGTACCTTTTCCAGAGGACACAGTGTACCTGCAGATTATTTGGCAGCACTGGAAAAAAAAGAAGATAGGAAAACTGTGATGGGCCAGCTACTGAATATGTATCAACAACCTGTAATTCTTGCTGAAAGAAGTTTGTTCGAGAAAATACACATCATAACATTATATAAGCAAACATGTGAGGGAATGCGCTCTGTTCTGGCATCAGTGCCGAGGACCCAGCTGGAGCAGCTTTTCTAGTTGAAGGTACCACACCATAAGGTGACAGCTTCTGGTACAAGCAATAAATGCAAAAAAATGCCAGCTATGAGGGTAGGCTGAAAGAAGCAGATGTTGTCATCTCTCTTTTAGCAGCCTCCTTTTACAGGGAAGGCTGGCTCAGAGGGACTAACACACAGTTGTTCTCCAAGTCCAAATGAGAGGGGAAAAAACCCCCACTAAATCCAGTTTCTTTTTGCAGCAGTAGGCAAGCACTGAACACCACCTGCCTGGCCTTACCAGGGGGGATTCCCAGGTTGGGCCAGACAAGTCCAGGAGAAATGGGTTCATCTTTCCTCTCCCTGCCCCATTCTGAAGGGGTAGGGGCCATCGGGGAAGAGGCAGAGTAGCTACCCGGGATCTCGAATGCCTTAGGACTGCCACAGCATTATCTGCCAAAATTAATCTGCTGCTTCCTTGCTATGCTGCACAAGGTACCAAATTGTAACGAGGCAGGCTTTGATGAGAAATATCCCTTTTAGCTGGCCATGAGGACAACACTCACTCTGCAAGAGCCATACTGCAGATGCCAAAAATGCCTTAATAACAGCTCAGTAGATGTTATCTTTTTCTTTTCATAGTACAAGCCAGAGCTGGGCTTGGATATTAGGGCATCAAGGTTAATATACATAAGCTGGTAAGGAAAACAAAAAGAGTGTAAGAAAGTATGTAAGAGGGTTTGATTTTGAAAACTGAAGTTTAATTTAGAGCTGGAAAGTGCCAGATGACCGTGGAAATTCTCCAGAAACATTTCCCCCTTTGGAAAAGAAAAATATTTTTTTTCCCCACATTGGAAGCCATTAAAATATTTCCCGTACTGTTTACATACATCATCTCCTTTTTCAGCTTGTCTCCTTTTTCAGCTTGACTCTGTTGGGGATTTCCATTGCTTTCAGCAGTCAGCACTTTTTAGTACTTCTAAATGCACTGTATAGCATAATAAATATGATGCTGGACAAGAGCAGAACTCAGATCAACTGCTTCAAGACACAAACAGCTTAGTGATCATTCTTTCCATGACATGATTAAGTTACTCACTCCACAATTGATTTTTTCCTTGTCTTTCTTCCGTAGGCTGTATTGCCTCTAACTCAGAGAGGTGGAGAAAGCATCTCTAAGAGGAAGACAAGAACTGGGAAGAGAGATGCAAGATTTAAGTTTCACCGTCACCTGTGGTACACTGTTGTAGCTATATACTTCTTTAATGGGCATAGCTATCTGGTGAAGTTGTTGCAGAGGCAGCTTACAGATCTACCAATTATCAAAACAATTCTGTTCATTTTAGTCACTTCCCCCAAAAGTTTATGGTTGTAGCCGTACTTATTCACCCCAGCCTAGAGAAATGTTACCTCCATCGCTTACTTCGGGCACCATGAGACAAACTCATCTAAACTCATCTGGCTCACCAGCAAGCCTGAAGCTTGCATGTGCTACCACAGTCTTTGCCAAATCAATGTCTTCCCAATTAACTGAATTTTTTTTTTGGCTTCCCCACTGATATCGACAGCATTTGCACAAAGCATAGGAAGTTTCTCCCCAGTAGAGGCTGCTGTTTGTCTGCATTCTCATCTTCCAACATGAGCAATTTTTAGATTTCTCCTCTGCTGAGCAAAACAACACAAATTCCAGGGTGCTCTCATGCATAACTCGTTTCTTTTACAGCATCTGACAGTTGATCAGAGCTCAGCTGCTGTCAGGCCATCGGGCCGCACTGGAAGAAACACATGTGTTGGCTGAGTGCAATCTGGAAGCCGTTTAGGAACAGGCTTGGCCATAAGGCTGCCTCCCAGCTCCAGACCCTGACAAGGTACCTGCAGCACAGAGAAGTTATTGATTCAGCTCTCCTTGCTGCTTCCATTTTTAAGGTAACATTCAGAAAGCAATTGGTCTTCTGAGATGCTTATGATGAGTGGAGATAAGATTTAAAATTTAGCAGAGTCTCCATCCATTAATAATACAGTCAATGTAAAAATAAAGTGGTTTGAGCTGAATGCAGTGTAAGCAACTTGTAGACAAACTGTAATCAGCTCTGACTGATTTAAATGAACATAACAAAAATTCCATGGTAATATCCCATGGATACATACTGCCTATGTATTTGTGTGCCACTTAGGACAAAAACTAAATATGCTGAACCCAAATTCTTGTGAAGAAATTCTGTGAAGAAAACCAGGGTTCTCAGCCCGCTAAAACAAAACATAAAAATAAATCCTACTCATCTTGTTACAGATTTGCTTGAAAAGGTTATTTAAGGATCTTTATTTGTCTGTTGACTTTTCACCTGCAAAGGCTCAGACCCCCCCATGTCTAGCAGAAGGCAGCGGAGGGAGCAGGCATTCGCTGCAGAGTAGGAAGAAGAATTCAAGTTCTCCAGGAATCACACACTAACAATACATTTTCTTGGTCTTTTACTTCTTCCCTCCTCAAGAAGGGCTCATAGCACTAGGTTTACTGCAACTAAAGGATATCTGAGACACACTAGGACATTTTTTGGAAGAAAAAACCCCAACTTTTTAACAAACTCCACTTTATTCTATTTGAGTAATATGATTTTTCCCCCTGACATTTAAGTAAAGGTATGTATTTAAACTTTCATATTCTGTAGGGTGTTTTACAACACACTGTGCATAAAAAAAACCAAACAAACATTTTCTGTTCAATACACTCTAAGCCAAAAGAAGCAGTAATTTTTTAGTTATTCCTCAAAATATAATGCTAGGTGATGTCAAAGAGAGTCTTTCAAGGTCGCTGATCAGAGTTGCTGTTGCTAACTATAGAGCTTAGTGGTGAATATATCAAAATTTACAAATGAGCATAATTAATAGTTTCCTTTGATAACTGTCCCTACTGCCAGATTTGGTTCAAAGAAGGAAAGAGGGAAGGGAGCAGAAAAGACACAGGTAGCCAGGCAGCCCCACGATACTTATGTGAGCTTCATTTCTCTATAGGGTTTCCAGAAGAGCAACTCAAATTTCCCATCCTCACCACCAAGCATCTTTTGATTTTGGACAAAACGGTATCATTGCAATTCCTCCTTACACTTGCAAAAATGAAATATCAGCTGGAACAAAGAACTAAATCTGGCTTTATTGCTAAGAAGGACAAACCCCTGTGGAGGTACAAGCTGCAGGGACTATGCAGACATTTGCCCTGTGCTCAGGATCACTTACCTCTCCCCAGCCCACAGGCAAGACCACCACAGATGGGCACCACAGCAGCAGTGGTTTAAGCACACCCCACAAACACATCTTCAGTGACTTTTCCCAAGCACAGAGGATGATCTAGCTCAACGCCAAGAAAACAGATCACCTCTACCACACCCATGTATTAATTTGCTCCTGCTGGCTCGGCTCACTCCTCTCTTATCACACCCAGCCGAATGAATCAGCCATCTCCACCTGGGCTTGCCTATTGCCACGGGTCCCAGTACAATTCCCACGTCGAGGAAAAAAACCCTGTTCCTCCAGCCCAGCTCACGGCTTGGTTCCAGCTGTGCTTTGGCACAGGCCAATGGTTGTGTGCTCCAGGAAAGGGAAACGGTGGTGGAGGTGTGATGGGAATACATCAACAACGACGCTGTGATTTTAAGACATTTAACTAATGTTTAAAAAGATCTCTTTAAAGTCCTGCCTCTGAGCAGTACCAAGGGTTTCTGTCTTGCTCCCCTGGAAGTCACTGCATGCGCCATGCCTCCACACTCATCCCAAAGCCTTTAGAAATCAGGACAATATCCCTTCGTATCCCATTTAGCCAGGAGCAGGTGTGCTACATGCCCTCTCTATGTCTAAGCCAGCCACCCAGCCGATGAGCAGTGCCACCTGCCAGCTCTCCTGAATACCCCTGCATGGAGAAGTAGCAAGGAACCAGGTTAGACTTAGGTTATAGAAGTAGCAAGGAACCAGGTTATAGAAGTAGCATAGAACCAGGTTATAGACCAGGTTATGAAATTTGGGGCCTTTTGAAAGGGATTTTCCTCCACCCTTATCCCCTCTTCGTATTCCTTTGACAGTTTTTGAAAAATTATATGAGGAGGAAAAGGTGGAGGGATAAACACGGATCGGTGTTTGGTTTTCTAAGTCAGCTTTCAGCAAGCAGTAGTCCTCAGAAATTGTTCCTGTTGAAAGCCAAACAAAGTATTTTCAGACATGAGTGACCAAACCCTGGAAATTTTTAGCCAAGAAAAGTTTTTATAGAAAAAGCTTTTCATAAAGATTTTTCTGTAAGGACTTTTCATAAAAACATAACTTATGAAACCAAGATGGAAAAGCAGTACAGAAAAGGTCTGGGTAAATGGTGAAAACAGCTGAGGAAAGGAATGAGATTACAGGAAGAACAATGAAAAAAGTCTTAGGACTAAGCCAGCTCAGTAGTGGTAGCAATGGGCTAGCTAGTGAGTGGGCTGACACAGACTCACAGAATGGCTGGAGCTGGAAGGCACCTCTGGAGCCCAGCCCCTCTGCTCAAAGCAGGGTCAGCTACAGTAAGGTGCTCAGGGCTGTGTCCAGTTGTGTTTTGAATACCTCCAAGGACAGAGACCCCACCACCTCTCCAGGCAACCTGTTCTAGTGTTTGACCACCCTTACAGTAATATTTCTTTCTTATGCTTAAATAAAATTTCCTGTATTTCAGTTTGTGCCGTTGCCTCTGGTCCTGTCACTGAAAAGAGCCTGGCTCCATCTTCTTTATTCCCTCCCATCAGGTATTTATATACATTGATAAGATCCCCCCCCCCCCAAGCCTCCTCTTCTCCAGACTGAACAGTCCCAGCTCTCTCAGCCTCTCCTTGTAGGACAGATCCTCCAATCTCTTAATCATCTTTGTGGCCCTTTGCTGGACTTGGTCCAATATGTCCCTGTCTCTGTTGTACTGAGGAACCCAGAACTGGACCCAGCACGCCAGATGAGTCTCACCAGTGCTGAGTAGAGGGGAAGGATCACCCCCACCTTGACCTGCTGGCAATGCTCTTCCTAAAGGCAGCCTAGGATACTGTTGCCCCTCTTTGCTGCAAGGGCACATTGCTAGCTCACGTTCAACTTGGTGTCCACTAGGACCCCCAGATCCTTTTCTGCAAAGATGTTGTCCAGCTGGTTGGCTCCCAGCATGTGCTGGTGCATGGGGTTGTTCCTCCCCAAGCGCAGGACTCTGCACTTCTCTTCGTGAAACTTAGGAGCTCCCTGTCGGCCCCTTTCTCCAGCCTGTGCAGGTCTCTCTGAACAGCAGCACAACCTCCTGGCCTATCAGCTACTCCTCACAATTTTGTATTGTCTGAAGGCTTGTTGAAGGTGCATACTGTCCCATCATCCAGGTCATTAATGAAGATATTAAACAATACTGACTCTGCCATTGACTCTAGAGGTACTCCACTAGTGCCTGGCCACCATCACAACCCTTCTGAGCCTGACAGTTCAGACAGTTTTCAGTTCACCTCACTGTCCACTTACGTAGCCCATATTTCATCAGTTTGTGTGTGATGATGTTATGGCAGACAGGGCGACAGTCTTGTTAAAGTCAAGATAAACAACATCCACTGCTCTCCCTCATCCACCAAGCCAGTCAGTTTACTGCAGGCCATGAGGTTCATTAAGGATTTCATTTTCGTAAATCCATATTGGCCACTTCCAGTCACATTCTTGTCTTTAATGTTTGGAAATTATTTCCAGGGTTATCCACTCCATCCCCTTCCCAGCAACTGAGATGAGGCTGATGAGCCTGGAGTTCCCCAGATCCTCCTTCTCGCCCTTCTTGTAGCTTGGACTGACATTTGCTCTCTTCCAGTCCCCAGGAACCTGTTGCCAGCAGGTCGAGGGAGGTGATCCTTCCCCTCCATTCAGCACTGGTGAGGCCACACCTGGAGTACTGGGCCCAGTTCTGGCCTCCTCAGTGCAAGAGAGACATGGGACCTGTCCACCTTGGCAGACTCCACAGTGTCCTAGATCTGAGCCCCCAGCAAGCAGGTCAGGGTGGCAGCTGGGGGGTCTACTAGGAAGAGAAATCCATGTTCTTAAGCTATAGTAACTTGTTTGTGTAGCAAGCATAAGTTAGTAAAGTGAAAAAAAAAAAAAGGAGGATTGATTTGTGTTTAGCGACACCGACATTAGAGCCGATTCTTACACTTTTCCCATTTACATGAACTTCTGCAGTATATGAACCTTCCCAGTCTGAGCAACTGCAATCAGATAGCTGCCCAGGTTTTCCTTTGTTTCTGTCTAGACAAACCTGTCATCTTAAGGCACCTTCACATGAATGGAATAAGAACAGAAATGTGTTTTCATGCTGTTACAGCATTTTATATACTACCAGTTTTTCTTCATCCCTTCATCGTAAGCCATTTTGCCTGCTGCTTGTGTGTTTTACCTCATTTGGAAAGAAGCCCACGTACACTGAAGAATAAAAAAGCACAACGTAAAACTCCAGAGGGTAGTGTGATCAGGGAAATTATTTTTAAAAAATTGAAGGAGAGCATGCTTTCTTCAGCATTTAAAAGCTTAGAAGATTCATATTTCTTCACAGTATTTTGGCAGACAAAGTCTATGCTATTATTAAATTCTTAGCTTTCTGGAACAGAAGGGAGCGCTGAGCAGCAGTGAACACAACAGTACTGATGCAGTAGCATACAAGTGGATGCATGTCAAGAGGCATTGCTTTTGATCTGTTCTTTGCTACAAAGGATGAGGGGGAATTGTTCTCCCAAAAGCACTTTGCACAGGAAATCAGGATGTGGCCGTAACAGATATTAATCCCCCAGGAAAAAGTTAAGGAGGAATTCAAGTACGGTAAATTGCAGTGGCTGGACAGTATTCAGCAGAGGCATCTGATAGCTACAGCGGTGTCTGGAGATTGTAACACACCTTATGTCCATCCCAGTGCAAAGCCCTGGTTTCTACTCGAGGTACTCTTCCTACTCGAGAGGAAACAGCCTCAAGTTGCACCAGGGGAAGTTTAGGTTGGATATTAGGAAAAACTTCTTCACCAAAAGGGTTGTCAAGCACTGGAACAGGCTGCCCAAGGAAGTGGTGGAGTCACCATCCCTGGAGGTATTTAAAAGCTGTGTAGATGTGGCGCTTAGGGACATGGTTTAGGGGTGGACTTGGCTGTGCTAGGTTAATGGTTGGACTTGATGATCTCAAAGGTCCTTTCCAACCTAAATGATTCTATGATTCTGACTTATGGGTCTTAAAGAGGTTTCTGGAAAAGAAAGCAGGCGCTCTTAGGCTTCTGGAGGTATTTAGCAAACACACAGGCATGGCATGGCATGGCATGGCTGTATACTTAGATTTGTATCTTAGTTTACGTTCATTAAGTGCTAAGTAAATGTTCTTGTGAACTAAAATTCAGCTGATATTTAAGCTCACTGAAAATGCTTTATTCTACCTGTAGTCATAACAACTTCATCAGCTGAAAAGCAATTTGTTCTGTTAAATGGCCCAACAAGAGCCCATCAACTTTTGCCACATTGTTGAGCCACTCTGCAGTCCTCTCCTTTTTGAAAAAACTATAGGGACTGTATTGCAATCGATACTGAGCGATCCTGCAACTTTTGCTCTCGTATTGCCTCTCTGCACTCTCTAATGACTCTCATATTATCATCATCATGCTCTCAGGAAGTTGAAATGTCAGGGCTAATTAATTAAGATGGTTTGTCTTCTCTTATTAATCCCTTAAGTACTGAGAACCCATTCCCCTTTAATCAGAAGCAGCTGTGACCAACATCACACGAGAGACAGAAAAACAACATTTTCCTCTAAGGCACTTCCCATGACTACCTTTCTGAAACAATAATGAAAGTAACTGTTGCTGTGATTCCAGTAATGATGTTAAAATGTGTCACTACAATTTCAGTTCCCGAAACGCCATCCAAATGATTTCTGAAGGTATCTGTGACAGCCTGTCATGCACAATGTTGCTCATGAAATTGCTGCTTTCTGCATATGACGATACTTTCTGAGTCTTTATTTTGACTCTACCTAGATGCCTAGATACTGAGCCCTTGCCTTCTAACTATATCAGCATTGCTACTTTTTAATTTTTTTTTACTGAAGTGCCTCTTTCATTAGATCTTTGTTTTGCTTTCCAATGCATATATCAAATAAAGTAGCCTATTTTCCATAAGGAGATTATAATTCAGGTATAATTCCTAAAGGGAAATAAGTACAGGAAAGGGAAACAAGTAAGGAAAAAAAAAGTATTTAGTATTTGCATACCAGTCCAACACATTCATTTTTTTGAATTTAAAAATATTGGGTTTGTTTATAAAATGACCATTTAAAAAAATAGTCTTATCAAAACTACATTCATATTACTGAAATAGTTTTGATCATTCTAAGCTTGCTATTTACTGCAAATATCCATCATAGACTAGGACCTGAGAGTTGGTTTTCAGCCTGTAGAAAGATGCTGTGGGTAGTGACTAGCACCTTTCTTTACATTAACCAAGGTCTAGAGGTTCACCAGATCCACAGCTGGAGCAGTTTTTACATGCCTGACTTCCTGAGCGCTGGGCTACAACTGATTTTCTGAATCCTCTTCTAAATGCCCAAATTAATTTTTTCAAGCTTTGGACAATTTCTTCAAAGCGGATTTACCTCCTGGGGTAGGAGTATGCAAGCTCCTGTGCCTATGAGTTACAGCTGAAGAGACGCTGGGTCAGCTCCACGTGAAGTTTATTCCACACAATTTAAGAGCAAGACAAGCAGCACTTTGCTAATGAGAGGAGGACAGAGCCTGAAATGAATCTCTAAGACAATTCTTGATAGAGCTTCCTGACACCTTTTAGTTCAGTCTCCCTGACAAACATGGTACTCAAGATGTGTTTTACTATATCTATATAAATGCACTGAAATCGCAGAATTCTTGAAAAAATTATAAAAAATACATTTTGATGAAGTACCTTCCTTTTTTTCCCCACAGGCATTCTGGTTAGTAAAAAGAACTATTTGCTAGTATAATTCACATCTGCTCCGTAGTTACAGTTACAACCAACAGAACATGATGTTATGATTGAAAAACATATTTTGTTTTATGTTTGATTTACTAGTCACACCTTGAAATGAGCTAACAATGGGTTTACAGCCCATCCTCTAGCCATGCACACAAGCACTCCTCCTTTAAATCTGAATTATTACAGGCTGCTTTTCCTTACCTTCTGCAACAGCCATGGGAAGGGGTGCCTCATTCAATAGAGAAAAGCAGGCTACAGTCTATTTTAACTTCTGTTGTCTCAGTAACAGCCCTACTTGAAACGACAGGAACAGAGGTAAACAGACTTTGCAAGTTGTGTTTATGAAGTAAACTTATTCGCTATTAATTTTACCCATTCATTAGGAATTTTAAAATTTCCAGGTAGGTATTTTTAGGTAATATATTGCTTCTGGTAGACTAACACAGTTATTTATCATTATTTGCAATGTTATTGCTGCAGTATCCTTAGCACATGTGATGCTTTGCAGGCATAAAGATGACTTGGTTCTTGTCCCCAGCAGACAACAAGTTATGGTCCTGAAGCTGGGATACGCAACATGTACGCAGAGTTCTGCTTCTGCAGGGCCTCCCTGATTTATAAGACAAATTCTGTTCAGGAGATGCAACCTCTCTGGACATTGAATATGGCTTGAATTGATAACGAGACATAAGAAATTATTCTGCTGGAGAGGGAAGAAGAAGAAGAAAGGAAACTGCTGTTTTTACTTCAGCCACTCTGGGTTTTCTGGTTATTGTTAAACTACATGAGCTCTATTCCACCAGTTTGGTTTTCCTCTTCAAGGGAGTCTGAAAACCAGCAGAAGGTAGAGAAAATTACATCAGGACAAGGACATGGTTCCCTGTATTTCCTCATAAGTAAAATAATTCTCATATCCTCTCCTACTCTCCTGGCAGCCAAGAGGCAACCTCAAGATACAGCCACTCTTTTTTGGCATTGAACCAATGATGCACTCGCTTCCTATGTGTAAGAGATCTTTTGCTTGTAACCCAGGAAGGAGGAGAGGGCTTTTGCATATTTTCAGTATGGTCAAATGGGTTTGTTGATTTTTTTTAGTCCTAACCACTAAAAATAATGTAGCTGCATCCTCCTTCCGACTGACATTTATCCGACTTTATCCACAGGGATCATTTTATCTGGAATGGGAGTAAAACGTCATTTCTTAGGCAGAGCTTGAAACTGCTGCCAGGAGCAAGGAAGCCTTCACCCACCGAGCTGCGAGTCTCTCACAATCGCGTTACTTACACAGCTTGATAATCAACTACTTGCAACAGGTTTTGTAAAACCTGCGAAAATATACAGAATTGTTTTATTTACAAAGTGTGGCTGTGCTGTAATCCAAAAGGAAGGTAAGCACTTTAGACATATGTTTCTCACATGTAGCCATGTTCCCGTAACAGCACTTCTTAGTATTTTTGTCTCCATCATTACAACATTTCCACTCATTTGGAAGTTGACCCTGCTTTGAGCAGGTGGCTGGATCAGATGACTTGCAGAGGTCTCAGCCTAAATAAGTCTATATTTCTATAATTTATCCTATTGAAATGTTCTGCAAGTATTCTTTTTATTAAAAGAAACAGGACATCAGAAAACTCAAACTTTACACCAAGCAGTTGCTGGAGTTATGAGGATACATATTTCTCCCTTGGTATGCATTTTATTGCATAGAGAATGTTTCATATTTTTCTAATATATTCAGTTTTCTTGTTGTCTACTGTATTTTTGTTCATGGTGTAATCTGTTCAGTTGCTAGTATTTGACAGTCAGCTGCTAAAAATGTGGTATAATTTTAAATATGCATTTATGTTTTAGTTGCTGAATCACAGCTGTACCCCAGTAGACTCACAACTGATCTTACCTATCATTTTGGCTTATCAAACCAGTGGCTTTAAAAGCTGTTCCAACTAACACTTGTGCCTAGGTTATAACAGCTACAGGAGGACTTCCTATTTTCTACATACAAAGACTTTCATAACATCAGATCAGATTTAGATGATAAACTACATCAACTCCAACAGAAGCAAATGTGCTCTCTTTTGCATATGTGTGGCATAAAGATATTTTACGTCTACTTACACAAATCAGTATGTCTCACCTCAGTGCGACATTTTTAATAATGCAGAACTGACTGAACCACAAGACATATTGATGTAATATTAAACACTGCATTTAAATTCACAGAAGTGGGACTGCTGACAATGCAGGTCAAACGTCCAATCCTTTACCTGCACATTTTGATATTGCACGAGCTTTTGAGGAGGGAATAAATGGGTTATGTAACTCAGATGCAGGCTGATACAAAGATGCTTTGTCAGGATAAATTTTAGAATTAAAATGGAGTGATAGAAAATGGAGCAAAACCAGACTCTGACACCTCTGAATGCTTGAGACTTTATGCCAAACTTCTCTTATTGTATGTATTGGAGTTTTGTGCAATTTGATAACTGGCTAGTATCTATTTTCTGTTATGTTTAGTTAAAATATACTATTTGTTGCATAACAGATTTCAAGAATTGTCAAAGCACAGAAGGACGCTACCATCTACGTGTCTCCGTGCATCACAGACAGGACTGCTGCAAGTGCCTGTTATAAAGGCTTCCCAATGCCTCCCATTATGAGACCGTGCTTTACTGTAGTTGCAGCTACCCAGTCTTGAGAGTTTGACCCGAACTTCCTAAATCAAGTGTCATTTGTACCTCACGTATTGCTGTGTGGAAAGATTAATCCAGAACAGCTCAATCATTCCATGGATAAGACTAAGGAAAAGCATATTGTTTTGCCCATCTTAAAAAAGCAAATCAAGAAACCACAACGGGCACCTTTTCCTTGAGAGGCACTAGAGCCGTCACAGCTTTGTAAAGAGAGATGTGTGTTTGGCACGGAGGGGCTGCGTAGCGTAGATGTGACCTTGTTAGCCTTTGTTCGACTCTGTCTTGTGAACAAAAAGAAGTGGTTGCCTAACTGTGTAATACCGTTACCTAAAGAAGAAAAAGGCTGGAAAGGCAGCATTAAATTTAAATATTTGGCAAAAAGAAAAAAAAAAAAATTGAAGTCATTACTACAATTGTAGAGTCAAGCAGTCAAGTTAGGAAATGCCAGAATTAGAGGCGAATACCTCCCAATAGAAGAGCGTGCACTATTTCACATGAGACTCTCACAACAATGATGGTAGGTAACAGCAACATGGCTTTGGAAACGTAGTTTCAAAATCTCCCACTGAAAAACACTAAGATACAGGCTTCTAAGAAACTTAAGGAAATGAAACTGGGGATATTCTGCTCCAACAATGTCTCTAGAAATTTCAGGCTAGTCAGTCATTTAATATTAAATTTACGATGGCAAGAGTCAAAGTAGAAATAAAGCAAATACCCATGTCCAGAAAACAAAAATAAAAC
This sequence comes from Ciconia boyciana, assembly GCF_034638445.1. Classification (NCBI taxonomy): domain Eukaryota; kingdom Metazoa; phylum Chordata; class Aves; order Ciconiiformes; family Ciconiidae; genus Ciconia; species Ciconia boyciana. Next base: position 49,879,107 of record NC_132936.1, read on the forward strand.
CCATAAAAGTTTTAGGGTTTTTTTTTTTATTTATTTAGAAGTAAAATAAAACGTGACATTTCCATCTAGAAGCCACTGACATATGCTGTGGTAAATTCAAACACGGAGAGGTGGTTTTAGCTTTCAGATTCCTCCCAAATTCAGCTTCTTCCTCTCGCACTGGAGCCTTGTACAAGCTCTGATGCGCCTGAGGACATATCTGTTTAAGGCAACCGCTGGAGTTCAAGCTTATCAGCAGATGGTGCTTCAAAGACATCATCTTCAACACTTTCTTCTATTGGCTTCATTTTTGCCGAAGTTCTCAGGTAGGGAGACGTCCGGCCTGGGCCTGCCACAGTCACAAAGAAATTACCGATTAATTTAACAACACATACCTGCTAAATACTCCTATTTGTGACAAAGTGTATGCAATCTGATGATCCTGTCCTAGTTCCCTCACGAGAGGATTTTATAAGTGAAGGTGTCTTTGTTATTTGGCCACAGGCATCAGGAAATCCTAGACGTGGGAGAGCCACGCTGCTATGAACCGGCAATGCCTCCGAGGGTCAAACCCTGCGGTCGGCCACAGGCACAGTATTCTCCTCAAATCCTGACCACGTGAGGTGCCCAACGCCGTGTCCCTGGCCATCGTTTTCTCACCTCTACACGCACCCGCTAGTTCTTCTCCACAAACAGCGATGTGAATGACTGCCCTAAGTACAAAAGGGATGTACGTTTGCACACTTGCCTGGGCTGTGAAAAAATTCCTTGGTGTACTGGGCAAACCTCAGGTGGGTACATGATCACAGCTCTAACAGCCTTAAAAGCACAATAAAATTTATGGAAAATATAATGCCCCCATAGCAAAACATAGAGAAAACAAGATTAACGGGTGAAGGCCACGTAACTTTTGGTTGACAGTGATTTCATTGCTCCAAGGCAATCTTTTAGAAAAGCAGCAACTCATAGAGCTTGCCAGAGCAGAGCGCATACCACAGACACTTAAGATGGTAAGACTTAATGGTAAGACATTAAATGGAGTTTTTGTGCAAGTTACTGCTGCAAACTACCTCTATTGTAGTTAAATTTTCAGCATGAGAATCAAATCAGAGAGCAACTTTGACATCAGCCAAACAGGTTTATTTCTCATTGTCCACTCTGAAATTGCATCTGCGCTTGGACTTTTTTTTCTCTCAGTACCTTCTTCTAGAGTTAAACCACCACAATGGTACAAGGTTGTAAACAGCTACAATATGATGACCAAAAAGAGTAGGGAAATCTTTGAAATACCATTTTAGAAGAAAAGAGCAAGAGGTAGTGGTCCTGTCTGACAGATTGTCTGTACACAAGCTAAAAAATCAAATTTTCTTGACAAAAATACTGATAGCCATAACATACTCTTATTGCAGGGCTATTCTTATTACTTTAAAAAAAGTTTATCAGATAAACAGTAAAGTGCTCTGCTAAGGAAGCCTGTTTATGAAGAAGGACTCCTTTGTGCTGCATGTGTTACACACAGAGAAAACACAGCTACAGGCAAGACCAGCGGGTTATCGTGTTACTGCATTTTTAAGTCACATTCGCACAAACACTGTTCGGAATTAGCTTTTTATAACATTTTATGTTAAAAATTTATTAGTATTTTCTTTCAACATTCAAAAACTACCATGATAAAGGGTTATTCACACACATTTTTAAATACTGGAATTGTTAAGCACTTCTTTTTTATTACTTTGTTACTAGTTTATTACCATTTTTAGACTAGTTCTCTTTTGTTTAAAAGTGCTTAGTTCTCTCCAGAAATCAGAAGTAAGAAGCCATAAGTGTGTTGAACAGGATCCAATATTGAGTCTAATAGTATCAAGTTGTTTGGTTCAGAGACATGCCCTTATTTTCTCCAAATACAAAAAACCTTGTCCACTGATGCCTCTATCCAGTGTTGGACAGATGCTCAAGAGACTGAGTCAGACCTTGAACCCAGGCATTCCATACACGACTCTGTTGCCCTCTCTCGAGGACCTAAGCCCAAATGCCTATTAAAACGCCATTTCCCATGAAATCCAATCCTGCTTTTAACCACAAGCTGGGTATAACATAGGGAGCACACATAATGAGATAATACCAATAAAAGCATTACCAAAACAAAACCTTTCTACATTCCTGCTTAGCTTAGAAGTTTGCAAATACAGATTCATAGACCAGCAAATCTCAGTGATCTAAACCACGCAGCACAGAAAAGGAGACTGTATCACTAATACGGATGTGAATGACTATCAAGCAATAGAATTATTGAATAGAAACTAATACCGAAATGTTTTTTAAAGGACTGAAAGTTAGGTGAAGCTACCCTTGTAATCACGTTGAACTATTTCTGCTTAACTCAAATTTTGGAAAAAGAGATGCATCAATTTAATTTACTAATAAATTACATACAGATGGACCGTGGATGTCAAGCACAAGTACCACGTGAAAAACAAATCCCACTTTAATACCTTTTTGAGGATGCTTGCTGAGTTAATACGATGTTATCAACAGAAAACATCATGCTGCAAACGACTCACTCCATAAGCATTATAGAACTCTTGTTGGTTATTTCCTTAATATAAAAGCAAACAGTTAGTTGGGTTTCTTAGTCAATTAAATTCAAAACACAGTTTTGTTAGTAATCGTAGTTTGGGACCTACTAATTAGTATTTTTCACTTTTTCACTACTAAACACTTTGAAAAAAGCTTTATATCAATTTATTGAGAAAATGAGTCAAAGTTGATTGTTTGTAGCACAGATAAAAGCATAATTTAAAAAGTTTGGATTATACAAAAATATAAATGCTCAATTTTTCAAGAATATGGAAATTAGGAGAATAAAACTTATTTGTATTGTAGTAGTCAAATACCATCTTTGTAATGGCAAGCTTTTGTCCACACAACAAGCAATCACCTAGCAATGACAAGACAGTATTTCTGTAGAGCTCCTGTACAGATAAGTTTCTCTTATTAATGTCTTATTCTAATTTAAAAAAAAAAAAGTTTGTCATTTCCATAAGTTCCTCACTAAATCTTATGGGTTTGGTTTGGGGTTTTTGTTTTGTTTTGTTTTAATAAACAAATGTAAGATTGCAGAAGGAGGATCCAGGGGAACAGCACTGGACAGTATGCCTCAGCATGTACCTCATACTGAATCTTAAAAAACAGACCAAAAAAAAGACTAACTGCTGCTCTGAGAGCTCCCAGGAGAAGGTTTTCTGAAAACACAGCAGTAGGAAGGCAAATGGCAGCTTTTTTGTTCAGTTTTCACTGTGATCTGAGAGAAAGTACCTACGTATGGCCACAATCCACACTGAATACAAATCTTTAAGCAGAGCCCACCTTGGTAGCAAACCTCTCATTGGCAATGACAGTACCCAGGAATAACTAACAAGCTATTTTGGCAAAAAGAAAGATTGAAGCGTTACAGTTTAGTGAGATTTCTACCAACCTTTTACAGAAGTCAGAAATTTTGCATTAATCAAAATGCAAAGGAGAAATAAAGGACAATATTTCCCGAGGCGTATGATACACTGCTGTATGGGTAACCCCCCTGCCTCCCCAAAAGTAAGGGAAGTATTGGACTCGGGAGGCTGCTGCCACACCTACTGTTGCCAGTGGGGTGGTGGCATTGGCAGTATCAACTACACCAACCGCTGTTGGACTGAGCAATTTTGGAACATAAAAGACATTTAAACCCCTCTTTCGGGGAAAGTACACAACATACACCAGAAAATACGGTACACAAACCAAGGAAAAGTACAACAGAGGAAAGTGTATTTATCAAGTATGTGCTAAGCATGGATGCATCTTAGGGATTAATGTAATTACAGTTGAACATGTCATGCATTTAGATTACTTTCTCCCAAAGCCGAAATACTGGTGTAAGTGTTTTGCTGCTAAGCCTGAAAAAGAATTTTAATTCAAGCTAATTGCACAAATACATTTTTACAATTTCTTTCAGGCTTCTGAGTGTGCAAATTTGTCCAAGGGTACTCTATGCAAAGGAGTGGCTTCGACTTCATGGAGCTTTGCCGTGGAACAGGTGAGAGCCAGTCGAGAGCTTATGGGTAAAGATCAGAGAACAGACCAACACGGGAGACTTCGTGGCAGGTATCTGCTACAGGCTGCCTGATCAAGAAGAGCAAGTAGATAGAAGCCTTCTTTACACAACTGGATGAAGCCTCATGATCGCAGGCCTTGGTACTCATGGGGAACTTTAACCACCCCAGTATCCGGTGGAAAGTCAACAGGGCTGGGAGCAAGCAGTCCAGGAGATTTCTGGAGAGCGTAGCAGACAATTTCTTCACAAGTGATCGATGAGCCGACTAGGGGAGGGGGTCTGCTGGACCTGTCACTGATGAACAAGGAAGAACTCATCAGGGAGCAGAAGGCTGATGGTAACCTTGGCTGCAGGGTCCAGGAGCTGGTGGAGTTTAAGATACTGAGAAGTGTGCAAGACAAATAGTAGACTTACATCCCTGGACCTGAGAACAGGGGACTGTGGCTTGCTTGGGGATCTACTTGGCAGGAACCCATGAGACATGGCCTGCAAGGGCAAAGGGACCTGAGGACAGATGGTTGATCTTCAAGGACACCTTCCTCAAAACACAAGGACAGTCCATTCCAGTGTACAGAAAGTTGAGCAAGCGTGGTAGAAGGCTGGCATAGATGAGCAGGAAAGTCCTGACAGAGCTCAAACGCACACACACGAAGTGGAAGCAGGGATGAGCTGCTGGGGGGAAATACAGAAACATGGCCCAAGCATGCAGGGATGGAATTAGGAAAGCCAAAGCTCAGCTGGACCTGGATCTGGTGAAGGGCTTCTACAAATACATCTTCTACAAATACATCGGCAACAAAAGGAAGACCAGGGAAACTGTTGGACCATGGCTCAGTGGGGCATGGGACCCAGGGACATGGAAAAGGCTGAGATATTCAATAGCTTTTGTGCTTCAGTTTTTACTTTACAGGTTCGTCTTGAGGCCTCCTGGGTCTCTGAGTCTAGTGGTAGAGACTGGAAGAGTGATACTTGACTTAGAGGAAAGCTGGACTGAATTAGGGACCACTGAAGTCAACAGGGCAAACACAAGACTGTGGAATCACATGGGCTGCATCCAAGTGTGCTGAGGGTTGGCTGATGCAACTGCAAGACCCCTCTCTATCATCTTGGAAAGGTCATGGCAGTCAGGGGAGAGAAAAAAAGGCCAATGTCATGGTCATTTTCAAGAAGGGCAAGGAGAAGCACTCAGAGAACTCTTGGGCTATCAGCCTAACCTCAGTCCCCAGGAAGATTATGGAGCCTGTTTTCCTGGAAGCCATGTCCAAGCACATGAAGCACAGGAAGGTGACTGGCAACAGCCAACATGGATGTACCATGGGCAGATTGTGCCTGACCAGTCTGACCACCTTCTGTGGTGAGATGATGGGCTCTGTGGATGAAGGGAGTACAGTGGATGTTGTTTACCTGGACTGTAGCATGGCCCTCCACAGCCTGCCATAGACTCCTTCTAGCCAAATGGGTGAGAAATGGACTGGATACATGGACTACAGCTTGGGTGAAAAATTCGCTGGACTGCTGAGTTCACAGGGTGGTGAACAGCAGTACAAAACCCAGCTGGCAGTTGGTTACCAGCAGTGTCCCTTGAGGGCCAATACCCATACCAATATATTGAACTTTATAGTTCAATATATTAACGACCTGGATGACGGGATGGAGTGCAATCCCGCAAAGTTCACAGACAACAGCCAAGTAGTGAGGGAAACTGTTGACAGGCCAGAGGGTAGGGTGGCTAGTCAGAACGGGCCTTCAGAGGCTGGAGGAAAGAACTGACAGAAACCACATGAAGTGCACCAAAGGCAAATTCCTGCACCTGGGACACAAGAAGCCTACAAAGCAGTACAGGCTGGGCATCAACTGGTTGGAAAGCAGCTTTGCAGAAACAGGCCAGGGGGTCCTGGTGGACACAAAATGGAATATAAGTCAGCAGAGTGCCCCTGCAGTGAAGAAGGCCATCCATATATTGGGCCATATTAGCAGCATATATTGGGCCATATTAGCAAGAGCAGAGCCAGCAGGTCAATGAAAGAGATTAACCCCCTCTATTTGGCACTTGTGAGACAGGATCTGGAGTGCTGTGTCCAGTTTGGGGCTTCCCCGTACAAGAAAGACATGGACATACTGGAGCGAGAGCAGTGGAGAGCAACCAAGATGGTCAGGGGCTGGAGCACATGACGTACACGGAGCGGCTGCAAGAACTGGGTGTGTTCAGCCTTATGAACAGAAGGTTCTCAGGGGATCTTACTGTTGTCTTCGGCTACCTAATGGAAGGGTATAAAGAAGACAGAGCCAGACTCTTCTTGGAGGCATGCACTAAAGAACAAAGGACAATAGTCATGAGTTGCAATAAGGGAAATCTTTTTCACCATGAGGGTGGTAAGGCCCTGGAACAGGTCGCCCAGAGAGGCTGTGAAATCTTCCACCTTGGAAATATTAAAAGCTTAACTGGACATGGCCCTGAGTAACCTGCTCTAGCTGACCCTGCTTTGAACATGGGGTTGGACTAGAGGGTCTCCAGAGGTTCCTTCCAATCTCAACTGTTCTGTGAGTCTAAATGTCCTTTCAGGGAACAGGAGAAATAAAGAAAACAACACTGGAATTTTCATCAAACCATATCCCAGCTGTCACCCTCGACATGCTAGTAGGGTGAAACACTAGCAGGGCTTTTGTTCCCGTCTAACTGGGCATGCAGACTATACCAATGTTATGCAGTGAAAACAGATAGGAGTGAAAACTTCCAAATCTGAAGGAGTTCCTGGATGAGAACTGTGAGGAACACAATGGAGAACAGATAATTAAATGGGAAAGTGCAAATACTTTAAATCACTTTCTCTTCTTAGCAGAGAGTTTAAGCATAATAAATAACTGGCAGTGGTTTTGAATTCTAATTACTGAAGAATAATATTTCCCAAATCAAAATAAATAATCCTTTAAGATCCTTTTAATTTCTGTTAAACTAACAGCTTATGCCAAATTAGAAAACTGAGCATCTTCTGGGTTTTTTTGTTCAACAGCTGCTTTCAGAGTTCAGGCTACTGTTGAAGCTGAGATTCTGGAAAATGAAAAGTAAAAAATAACAATAGCCTATAAAGAATCGTTTAGAAGGTTTCTGTAAAGGAATAAATTCCAAGAGTAGAAGGAAAAAGGTCAGATATGGTTTATTCCTCCATTTCATCTGTTCTCTACTACTCCTGTCATACAAAGCACAGGAGAGGAGAGCCTGACAGGATATTTGGAGATTTTCCAGGTGGCATCAAAATATTGGTGGTACACCACATTTCTCCAGACCCTGCCAATACAAACTATTGTACTGGAGGAAATGCAGAGCACCAAGTTGCTGAGCGAAAAAGTTCTGTTTGGGTTTTTAATTCCTATAAGCACCAGTCACAGACCAAAGGAGATACTACTGTGACAGGCATTGTACATTCACAGTTTTGCCCCATTGCTATAAACATTCCATATTATGCCTACACATTCACATTATGCCAAAAATTATTACAATACATGCTGGTGTTTTTGCCAGCATCTACATGAGGTAGCTTCAGTTAGCATACAAGGCCTTATGCATCTTATGAATTTCCTATAGTTAGGTCCCTCCACTTAAGTTGATGTACAGCAGCATCCAAAAAGCTACAGTCTGCTCCCACTGAAGACAACAGGAGTTCTACAATCATCTCTAATGATCAACCAAGCTGTGTTCAAAACTGGCATCAACTATTTTGAGCACTCACGAAGAGAGGATGCAGAGGAAGTCCCGCGAAGAAACATCTGCAAGCCATCCTCACTGTCACTGGTGCTGGCCATACTGTTTCTCATCTGCATCACAGAGAGCTGTGAGCAAAGACTAGGCTGTCGATCAATCTTTTTTGAAGCCTAAACCAAAAAAAAGTAAAAATTATTATTTTTTAAAAAGGTATCAAGTAAATTAAAATAAAAATGGAAAATAACTATTTCCTGTGTAGTAGATGCTCTGGTCTCAGCAATGACTATTCATGAATTAAGAAGCTGGTTAGAGCAGAAGTTTCTATGCAGTGTAAGTTGATTTAAATGAAAACAGAAGATGCCAGTAATATATTGGAATTAGAACAGTGACAAGCATGAAACCTCAGGTTAGTTATTAAATTTTAATTCTGCTTTGCACTGGACTTTTCACGTATTTTCTTACAGAAAGGTTGATTTTTATTATTTGGTAATTCATTATTCAGGTATGATGCTCTACAATTAAATACAGCCTTTATGATGAGCCTGGTCCTCCTCGCTAAACAAAACAGCATGCTACATATAGAGTTTAGCAATTTATGTCTTAACAGAAACTTGTTCACTTTCCTGGCTTTTCATTTCATCGTGTTAGAAAACAGTGAATGTCATTCCTTCCTAGTAGATGATCATTTGGCTCTTGATTTTACTGAAGACAGATTAAATGCATCATATGAACATTATCCTCTGCCTGTCAAATGGTCTTAGGAGCGTCCGTTTGCTTTGAGTAGTCTTCCTGAGAAGTCTTTGTACTATAATATTTATATGAACCCATACACTGTACCTTGTTAAGTATTACTGCAAGTCAGAATGCTATTTTAGGTGTATGTGAAAGGTAGTAATCAATGACAAAAGCATAATGGGTAACTCCACTTTACTGAACTTTGTCAGGAATTAGCATCATGTGGAGAGGAACGACAGTTGTTCCAACAGTAGTGAAAATCTCCTTAGGTAGGAAAAAAATCACAGGGTTCCTTACAAATAAATGGATACTTTTCTGTTTTCCAACATACAATGAATTAATATTCTTATCTTCTTAGTACCATCTTGATTATGAATAATCTATACTGGATTTGGTTTAGTTGCTCTCTTGTATGTCCCCTGTGTACAGAAGTCTACTACAAAATTTTCTGTTGAGACTGTCACCAGCTAAAAAGCATTGAAGACACCAATAATATGTGTATTTGACAACGAAGCCTGTGAGAAGTGACATGCCCATAGGGTGCTGGCAATGGGGAAATAAAGGAGAATTTACTCGACAGACAGTTCTTGTCCTACGTTATGTAGGACGGGCTTGTGCAACAGGATTTTCATTTGAGGAAGAATAAAAAGATACTACAAATTTCCCAAATGCTCACTTTTAATTTTTATAACATACATTTTTCAAAAGTTACTGTGATAAAATGGCAACAATAATCTTAAATTCAAGTGACTATTTTCACTGAAGACTCGGTACAAACTCAAGTTAAAGTGAAAATATCATTTAATTAAGAAATATACATAAAATTGTGAGGCCAGATTTACATATCTGTATATGATTTTAGGACGGCGAGTGAAATATATACTCAGTGCATTAAACAGAGTGGCAAATAGAAGTGTCAAAACTGTTATTAGCTGGAATAAAGTTAAATGGAACTTTTCTGTTCATACTGACTCATCTGTACATTATATAGCTATACTTGAACCATGCAGTGGGAAATACAGACAGGTTAAGTACAGAAATAGAAAGTCCCTTTCAGCCTTGATCTCACCTAACCCAACAGGTTGGACACCCATTTGATTTTACAGGCTGCGCACATACAACACAGCGCTAATCAAAATAAACCTTTCAAACAGGACTGCCATGCGATGACAGCAATACCTGCGGCTGCAACACAACAGGAGCGTTAGAAGGGAGGAGGCAGAAGCTGGGGGAGCTCACTGCTCTCGCAAGGAAGCCTAAAACGAATGTACTGATGACAAATGCTTGTGCTGTTGTTTTTATAAAAGTGTGCAGATGTTAAGTCAAAGGAGGCAAAAAGTTTGGTGGGGTTTTTTTAATACTTAGAAGGTATGATAAGGACCATTCACTTAAAAACAATCAATTACAACCTTACAATGAGTATTTTATTATACTTCCATTTCAAGAAATATTTATACTAGTGTTGAAGCTCTACAGTGCCAGAATTCAGCAGCACAAGTTCGTTGCAGATGGCTGTATACTGGGCATGACAACCTAATGCTGTCATGCATGTGTTAAAAAAGAAAATGAGGGAACGAAAGAGGAAAGAAAAGAGGAAAATAAAACAGAGAATAGAAAAGAGAAAAAAGAGAAAAAGGAAAACGGGGAAAAAAGAGAAAAAAGAAGAAAGAGGAAAAAAGAGGGGAAAAAAGAAAAAAGAAAAGGCAAGGTGAGAAGGAGTGTGGAGAACAGCAGTCTCCCAGGAGAGGCAGTCTGAATGCACACACAGGAGGCACGTCGCTACATGTTCCTTTCAGATGCCATGACTTACTGTCTATGCAGATGTGGGTTTTATTACAGAAAATCCTCCTGTAATTCTTTTTTGTTAAAAAAAAAGCTTTAACCACACACTTTATAAGATGTATTTTATAGATGGTACATTCCCGCTAGATCACTTTTGTCTTGCTGCATTAGTAAGATGAAAACAGTGATCCAAAATAGTTCTGAGGATCTGACTGCAAGACAGTGTAATCCTCTATTTCATTGACCAGAAGGCAGAATAAGCAGTGCTTTATTGCTATTAAATTGTTTCTTCAGCAATTCTTTCTTTTCTCTTTCTATAGCCAGGACAAAACTGGGAGAACTTACAATGTCTAACTGGCCATAAAGACATTACAAGTTCAGCCTGCTGATGTCTGCGGTATAAGTAGCAGTGGCAGTCATTCCCTTCGGATCATTTTCCAGTAAATTCACAACTCTGCAGAAGTAACTATTTAACTTATATATAAGATATTTATGGGCAAGCTGATGAGAAGGATTTTTGCTCTGAGTTAGTGTGAGTTAAATCAATACAGACAGAATATGAAAATACTGTATTATAAAATTATAAAGCTTTTCATAAATGATGGTGAAAGTTCTTCAAATAAATTATATATGAGAACCCTACAGCCACTCCATAAATAATAAAAAAACCCCACCAGCAGCTGAGTTACCATCCAAATCTTGAAAAGGCATGTAACTAAGTAAGGAGACAAAGTGAATAAAACAAGACAATCGATACACCCAGAACTACACCCAAACCACTTACTGTGACACCTAAAACACACTCCCTCTACATGCAAAGAAGAATGAGTTATATTCAGACCACTGAGTATTTTATATGTATTTATATTTATTTATATTTTATATGTATTTCATGCCTCCTTCCACTAATTACATTGTATCAACCTAATGTTCCTTTTGCTGGTTTTTTTTTTTTTTGTATTTGCAACCCTCAAACACATGTTAAAATTATTCTTCTTGGCAATCAGTACTACCCAGTTGTTTGATCCCAGCAAGCAAATTCTTTAAGAAAAAGCCCTGAAGCTTCTTTGTACAAAGGCACCCATTTGTTAATGAGAAAGGATACCCAGGGAGAAGCACCTTTTTAGCTAACAGCCATGACAACTACTAGTTGGTTAGAAATATTTGCGCTAGCCAATCAGTTCTGAATCTCAGTTATTCACCTTTCTTGCACATTACCGTGCTAACTTTAACCAATATTGCTTCTGACAGAACTGCTGCACTGACTCATACTTTGGCTCTAAAAGGCAATGAGTGTGAATTCAGCAGCTGATAGCAGGAGGTTAAAAAAAGGTGCTTTAAGAGGATTTAAAATTGAAGTAACAATACATTTGTGTGGGGGAGGAAAATTCCCAAATGAAATTTCAGTTGCTTACCTTGTCATTTAAGGTTGGGTCATTCAATGAATAGAGTTTATTTGTAATGTCTTTGCCAATAAGATACTTAAAGATCTCATAAAGAAATGGTTCAGATTCCAGAAAGTAAGTCAGCCTTTCCCTGGACCAGCACAGGAACTTGCAGTTATCGTCTGCGATAATGGTGACCTGAGAAAATACATGCTCAGAATTAGCACATTTAAAAAATGCTTTATAATTAGCACATTTAAACATGCTTTAAAGTAAGTGATACCATTCTATTTGTGCCTCCAGTTAAAATAACTCTTAAAGCCATAAAACTTTTCGGTATCCCGTAGGACGTAATATTTACAAATGTAAAACACCTCAGATATTTATTAACTGATAAGCATTGCCAGTTTGTTTTTCAGAAAACCTGGGGGGAGATAATGGGGGAAAACCTCTCATACGTTCCAAACTGTAAAAGCATTTCTGTTAGAGGAGATTCACATATAAAGTCAGTCCTACAGTGATGACACGACTCACATCCCAATAGGCCTACGTGTTGCTTGGTTTTATTTTATGTCACTGTCACCAAACAGGAACAACCGGTATAATCCAAAGGTCTCCATCAAAAAGTTTTTAGTGGTTTTGGTTTTGTGTTTTTTTTAAAGTTTCGCCTTTCTCTCTTCACTGTCAGCCCTGCTGATCCCAGGAGTACCACCTTCTAGCAGGTGAGCTAAGGCTCTGTTCGCTGAGTTAGTGGTAATTCTGCTATCGATAGTCACAGAGGAGCTTGCACCCTCTCCAGGGCGGCTGGACCTGCCAGGTTCGTCCCCCTGTGCCGGCAGAGGGCAATGGCACACTGAAACCTGCACCGCTGGGCTGATGGAAGGGAACAGACTTTCGCAAGGGGAAGTCAGTCATCTACGAAGAAATCAGGTGCTCTCTGCTATTACAAGCTAACGTTACCTCCAGAAAAATTAAAAGTATATAAAGCCTAAGAAATAATGGGAAACTGTCATGTATCCATGGATTTTAACTTCACGGTCTGGAATACAAGCACACAGGCTGAGGAAGAATTTGCCAGCATTGCCAGCAGATGGGGTCCTTAAGATTGAATCCGTGTCCTCTTGCAATGGCAACGCTGAGAGCGTTTATATGGCAGTAACAAGCAGAACTCACGAGTGAAGGATGTACAGATTACAATAATTTTTAAGGCAGGCAGAAGTTGAGGCATGAGCCTTTTGCCTTCAGAGGGACCGATTCGTATCCAGTCGCTTATGAGAGAAACAGCTGTGCCAAGAGGGCGGCCGTGCTGCAGGACACCTCGCTGCTGCGAAATGAATACATCTGGACAACTCCCTCTCCTTGGCGTTAAGCCTAGTATTTGACTGGAACATATGACATCAATCACTGATTTTAGAGTCTACATTGCTCTCCCTCCCTCCCCTTCTGCCAGGGCATCCATGTGGATGTACCCAGTCAGCCACAGTCCAGTCATTACTACACATACGCAGTTAAAGAACAAAAAGTCAGAGGCAGCAAAATAGCCATTGCAGTACTATGTGAAAAAAACCTTCTCTAACAGTATTTTTTCCCACAAGCTGTAGTATAAGACTTCCTTTAATGTAGTAGCATAACTACACTGATAGAGACATATACCCTTATTGTTCCCCGTATGAATATTTTTATTCAGAATACTGTGATCTCTTTCAGCTTACGTTGCTTTAACAACTTTCAAAATGACAGAAGCATTAATACATTTAGATAAATACCAATTTCAAACTACTAGTGCCTGAATTTTGTCTTTCATTTTAGTAACACCAAATATTACAATAATTATTTTTCCTCTTCTGTTTTTGAACCAGTGATGAGACTGCTCACATCATCTCTTTTTCCAGTCTCTGAAATTATTTGTCCTCAATAATCTCTTAACACACAATAAACTTGAAAACAGTAAAAGAGAACAGAATAGCAAAAGCCGGATTGCTCAGCAAACACCATCATAATACTGTTTTGCAGCATTTCGTTTTAAAAGTTATTCCTGATATGGTCCATCATGAAACACCAGTACTAGAAAGCTAGCAAAATTATGCAAGTCAAGTAGTTCACTGTTGATCAAATTTATACTCTGTTCTTTAATGATCTCATCAGTTCATATCCAGTGACATTTAAACCAAAGTGTACCTGGAATTTTTCCCCCCGGTTCATCTGCGTTGATCGAAATTCGGGAGAATCTATAAAGGCACAGGGGTAAATATTATGCAGAAAATGCCCTCGATAAGACACCTTCATTCTGGAAATAAAAATGTATGAAACAACATTTTAAAGTCATGGAAGTTGATTAATTTAATCTCAATTTGGATGTGATTATTGACAGTGGTAATGCAGCAGGTAACAGGCAAAAATATGTCCATCTTCTGGAATTTCAGCCCCAGAGCTAACCTATTTTCTGCCTAAACCTCCACCGATTGCAAGCAGAACAGGCTGCCAGCCAATTCGAATGGCCAGACATGGCGTGTACCCTCAGAACATTGCTATTCAAAATGAAGAAGGTCTGTAGGGTTACGCTATACAGCCAGACCAGAATCAGGCTTCCTTTACATAACTAGCTTTGCAGTAATGAGCAGTTAATGACTTCAAAGAAAAACGATGAAAGAGCTTCAAGATTACAGCCTGGCCATGGGCATTTATTTTACGCTTTCTCACCTGGGTCCTGTCAGCCTCTGGGCAGTGCACCTGCCCCTCTCTGCTTGCATGTACATGTGCAATGAATCAATTCCAATAGACCTGTTTTAAAGTCTACTGAAGCGATATTTTTTCCGTCCCTCATGCACAATATTTTTTAACCTTAAAACCTGAGAATGCACTGAGAAGATGACTTAGATATCTAAGACTCAAACAAATCTCTTGCTTGTTCTGGAAGACACCTGCCTTTGGTCTTATACAAATCTAATTCCCATTAAAGTCCATGCAGCTGTGCACACAAGTGGAGGCATAATATGCTTCCACTAAGAGACATCACTGTCATTTGAAAACTGTGTCACAAAATAGTCTATGGCTGTAGACTATTCGGCTATAGACCATAACATGCTACAAACCGTAACATTTAAAAAGCTAACAAAAACCCCAACAACTTTCTAATCTATTCAACCATCACACAAAGCATAAGAGTGTCCCCAAGTTTTACAGAACCTACTTCCCCTTCAGCAGGATGCTCAGCCTATCATCAACTGATGTTTTATCTTCTGCAGCATAGGCTTGACCTGTCTTTAAACTCTGAATGTTGCAGAACTGTCCCGTTAGTCTTTGGAAGAGCTCTGGAGGCACATGGAGAGGTTCAAACATTCTCTTGTAGAGGCTGCTAAGCTCCTTCTCTATCTTGATCTAGAATGCAAAAACAAAAGACATCAATAAACACAGAGGCATTAGTTAAAAAAGGGTAAGTGTGCACATGCTTTAGTTGCTACGTTTGAGGAACATCTTTGTCTTTGAAATGTTTAGGCAAGGAAAGAAGTGGTAAATGTGCGACATTTATCCACAAACACTGCCGATGAGAGGGTGACCAAAACCTTATCTAAAATTAGCCAGGCTGGCACACTGGTGCTTTAGGATGCTATTCCATCCGAGTGGCACATTAAATCAGACACAAGGAGTCTTCTGAGACTTCTGTTGATGTAACAGCGAAAAGGACTTGGGCCAGACTTACACAGGAGAAAAATGAGGTTGCCTGCATTTTTCACACCATATGCACACCTCGTTCTGGCCATCCCTCAGGCTCTCTTGGGAGCCCCTTTCATCCCTGAGCTTCTTGGCTTACTTGTAGTAGAAAAGCAGTACTATGAGTCTTGAAAAACAAACCCATCATATTGAAGCCACGTGTGATGAGGTAGGAAAAAAAAAAACCATTGCCAGCTGAACATCCCACATCTAGGAGCCCACCCAAACTCAGGCAGTGGCAATGAGGGAAAGGAAGTTGGCTGAAATCCCAAGGCTGGAAGTCTTTCCTGAATGAAGGTAGCAGGGAATGAGACAGTGTCCCAGCCTCCCCGAAAGCAGAGGCAGCCTGAACAAAGCCTGCATATTTGCTGGGAGGAAAACAAATTAGAACAAATAAGCATCAGGTAATGAAAAGACAAAATATAAGGAAAAGCAACCAAGAAAAAAGGCAGAAAAAGAAGAAAAGGAGTCATCACTTCCAACAAACGAGAATATTCCAAGTTTACACAACTTTCTAGATTTTTTTTTTATTTCAATATAAAAAACAGGGGAGAAGAGAAGGCAGCAGCACAGGAGTCCAGGAGTCACTTTTCAGCTGATGGTAGCCAACAGTGGGAATCAAGAAACTTCTGGTCACCCTGTGGCTGGAGGAGGTGGGGAATCCAGAACGACCACAGGAGGCCCCAGGCTGTCTGAGGCCCATGAGGACTTCAAACTGTCACTATTCCCAGCCCAGGAGAGCATTTTAGGGTGAAAATATTAGTCTTTAGCCCCTATGAGATGTATGCATTCCACATCAAAAATCCTCCCTGAGCTGTTTTCGGTAGAATTACATATGTGTGTGAAATAGTAAATCAAGCATAATGAAAAGTTTTGGGAAAATTGAGAAAGTTTCCTTGTTACATTCCAAATTTAGTTACATATAGAACAAATTGAGCTGAGGCAGAAACTTTCTAGATTTATGGAACCATGTTTGGAGTATTTCACACACAGCCTCAATCTCCGATGAGATCCATCCCACATCCCAACAAAAGGATATCCCAAACCTGCAGACTTCACTTTTTACCCAGACAGCCTCAAACCATGAAAAGTGAAAGCAAGTTCATAAACCATGAGGATCTTTATGCAGCCTCCATGTGGAACACACACCAATACCTGTTTCCAAGGGCTTAATGTAAAAAAGTCTCCTGAGAGCCCTCCTGAGAACTTTCTTTTCCTTATACACAGCTGAACTTATTGTCAACTTTGTGTACAGTATCTGTGTACATTTACCACCCACAACTGTATTAAAGCATTCAGTTTGATTTTTTGATGCGTCCATACATAAGCTTCAATCAAATGTGAATTACTGCCTCCTCAAAAGATTTAAATGGATCTTCCTATTTCATTACTCTGTCAACATTTTGTTACGTCTCCCTCCTATGAATTAATCTCTGCCCCAGAAATGCTATCAGGACCGAGAAGAGGAGGGCTAGAATATAAATGTTCAGACAAGATTAACAATAGTCACAGAATCACAGAATGGTTGAGGTTAGAAGGGACCTCAGGTCATCTCATCCAAAATCCCTAATCAAGCAGGCTAACCTAGAGCAACGTTGCCCAGAACGATGTCCAGATGGTTTTTTAGTATCTCCATGGATGGAGACTCCACAACCTCTCTGGGCAACCTGTGCCAGTGCTCAGTCACCCCCATAGCAAAAAAAGCGTTTCCTGATGTTCAGACGGAGCCTCCTGTGCTTCACTTTGTGCCCATTGCCTCTGGTCCTGTCACTGGGCACCACTGAAAAGAGCCTGGCTCTGCCTTCTTTGCACTCTCCCTTCCAGTATTTATATACATTGATAAGATCCCCTGAGCCTTCTCTTCTCTAGGCTCAACAGTCCCAGCTCTCTCTGCCTTTCCTCCTATGAGAGATGCTCCAGTCCCTTAATCATCTTTGTGGCCCTTCGTTGGGCTCTCTCCTGTATGTCCATGTCTCTGTTGTACTAGGGAGCCCAGAACTGGACCCAGCACGCCAGATGAGTCTCACCAGTGCTGAGTAGAGGGGAAGGATCACCCCCACCTTGACCCGCTGGCAATGCTCTTCCTAAATGCAGCCCAGGATACTGTTGCCCCTCTTTGCTGCAAGGGCCTATTACTGGCTCATGTTCAACCTGGTGTCCACCAAGACCCTCAGGTCCTTTTCTGCAAAGATTTTTTCCAGCTGGCTGGCCTTCAGCATACATTGGTGCATGGAGTTGTTCCTCCCCAGGTGCAGGACTTTGCACTTCTTGTTGAACTTCATGAGGCTCCTGTTGGCCCATTTCTCCAGCCTGTCAATGCCCCTCCGGTTGCTCCCCCCCAACCTTCTGGCCTCTCAGCCACTCCTCCCAGTTTTGTGTCATCAGGGTACACTCTGCCCCATCATCCAGATCATTAATGAAGATATCAAACAGGACTGGGCCCAGTATTGACCCCTAGGTTACACCACTAGCGTACATACCATACACTGGTTTAGTGTGCATATCTCCAAAAAGACTTCATACCCCTGACCACCACCCTCAGCCCAGCCGTTCAGCCAGTTTTCAATCCATCTCACTGTCTCCTCATTCAGCCCATAATTCAAGTTTCTCTATGAGGAGTTCATGGAAGACAACTACCAGAGGACATGGAAGTTGAAAGCCTTACTAACGTTACTGTAGAAAATATCCACCACTCTCCTCTCATCTACCCAGCCAGTCATTTCATTGTAGAGCATTATCAGGTTGGTTAAACATGACTTCCCCTTGGTGAATCCATGCTGACTGCTTCCAATCACCTTCTTGTCCTTCACGTGCCTGGAAATGGTTTCCAGGATTAGCTATTCCATTACCTTCTCAGGGATCAAGGTGAGGCTGACTAGCTTGCAGTTCCCTGGGTCCTACTTCTTGCCCTTTTTGAAGAAAGCAGTGGCATCTGCTTTCCTCCAGTCCTCAGGCACTTCTCCGTCACCATGATTGTTCAAAGATTATCAAGAGTGGCCTCACAGGTGACATCAGCCAGGTCCCTCAGCATTCGTGCATGCATGCCATCAGGGCTCATGGACTTACATATGTCTAGTATGTCACTCGGCCTCAAGTTACACTAGTTTCACACTGAATCAATTACTAATTACGTCTTCCACCAATGACTACATTTATATGAAACAGAAGTTTTGAATTTCCTATATGTTCCTTATGCCACAGTCTTTAACACCTCAGAGGACATCTACATGGACAAAACAAAGGTTAAATTTAAACAAAACAAGAGATTAAATTTAAACTAGCAAGAGAAATTGCGTCAAGGATTGCCCTGAACTGTTTGATTTCAAAATATGTTCCATGTAAGTGTGAAGTTGGATGACAATTTGTTTTGCTGACAGGTTCTCCCTCATTTTTAACAGCCGTACCAATTTAATTTGCACCTCTTTCTATACATGACCCCTCCAACTCAAAGAAAGATAAATTCCTTTTTCAGATGAACATACAAGTAGCTCCCAAGACTCCTGAATTCAAAACAACGCATACAGACATGAGGACAGGATTTGGCCCTGGAGTGCTAATGCAATCCTTTACTAGCACATAATTCAGGTTTCACAATCTTCCTCTAATGTACAATACTTAAAAGGGAAAGCAGACATAACCGCTTTCTTAAAGATTGATCAGATTGGACACTGTAGATATATTTTAGATGGCCTCCCTCGTAACAGACTCTTCACCCTTCACAAGCCCAGCTGACTGCTTCTCCAGTCATGCTTGTGGGTCATATTCCAAGTGAACCATACGGGTAGGTTTAATGTTTTGTTCAGCAGTGGTTGAAATATTCTGGGATGCTGCCAGAGCTCCGAGTCAGAGCTCTGTAGACATACCAATTAGACTCTTTCGGCTTCCACTCAGACTAAAAAAGCCAAATCTGTAAAGCTCCAAGGAGTGAAAACCACAGAAAAAAAATCTTCTGGTCAGAAGAGAAACTCACTGCTCTTTTGCATGCTCCATTTAATAAAATATGCTCAACTGAACACAGTCATATTACAAAATGAATAATTTATAACTTGTAATTATTCTTCCATTCCTTTCTTTCCTTAAAAACATCATTTGTGAGGATGACTAAATAAAATTGATTTTGAGATGGGCAATACAAATTTGCAGACAGAAAATCTCATTCAAAATTAGTTCCTGAGAAATTTTTTTTTTTTTCATTCTCTAGCTTTCTATAGGAAAAGCACTTAAAAACTGCCTTCAAGTTCATAACAAACAGAATGTGTAAGACAGCTTAAAAGACATGCATGACTACTAGGCAGCACTTCAAGTAAGCTTGCTGATCAGCCTGTAACAAAGAGATTAATATATTGTTTGGGATATTACCCTGATTCTACATAATTTCAACTATTGTTTAAATTCACATAATTTACTAGGTATTTAGAGCCCAGTCTTCAGAGAAACAGAGTACCCACACTTCCCAGACCAGACCTGCAGTGGCAGTAATACAAGCTGAAAGCCAGACTCCAGTTCTCCACTGTGTTACGGTTTAGATGAGCATGAAGCAATTTTAATTTTTTTCCTCACAGCAATGAAGAGCATCTCACCTAACTATGACTACATAAAGCTAAGTTAGTAGTTTATAACGGTTGCGCAGGCTTGTTCTCTAGCCAGTGGAGAGGGATGCCACTATCACGTCTTAAACAGATATTGGGTGGGTGGGTTGAGTCACACTGGACAACCTGCTTAAACTAGATGTTTAGCTTGGAGGTGGATGGAGTGAGACAGGATGATTCCAATTCCTATTTCATAAGGCAAAGCTACTGTTGCAGAAGTAGAGACCACAAATAATTATTTGTACTCTTCGACAACGCTCTTAATTTTTAGACTCAAATATTACATGTGTCCTCTCAGAGGCCTTTCATTTCTGGAAGCACCCATGTCCTGAATGATGTAGTATTTCAGGACAAGTATCAGAATGTGACTGAGACTACCTCAGAAAACAGTCAATGCCTGTGTAGAGCACTTCCCAGTTAAAAGTATTTGGTATTACTCCTACATGTCACTGTTTCCATTTCCCACACATTTCTGCCTTTAGAAAGCAGTTCAATATTGCAGAAGATGCAAAAAAAAAAAAAAGATTCAGTAAAGGCATCTGTGGTGGTGGTTTCATGATTTTACTTTGTTCTCTATCCAAAATTATAGAGACTGTCAAGATGTAGTCATTCATTTTTAGAGTCAATAAAACTGACATTTGGTTTCAGGCAGCTCTTCCAGTAACTCCAGTCTCACCAGAAGGAGCATCTGGAAGCCTTCACATGGAAGACTGTTCCTGCAAGCTCCCTCATTCCGTTCAAGACCTGGAGCAGGGAGCTGGGGGCAGTGATCTGAACTAAGTGCTGTAAGCTTTACCACCACAAAAACATATTTTGAAAGAGGAGTGTGCACATCTACAAAGATCAGGGTTAAATATATGTGCCAGAGAGGTTCCACATGACCAAACAAGAAAGATGAAACTTGCAGTTCAACCACATCACTTTTGTTCATGAATGTGGTGGAAGACCATATTTTGATCATGGTGGGATGCAAAGAGTTAGCATACATATTCAGGAAACTTACTTTAAAGGCAGCTGACTTCAGCTACTTATTATCTGTCATTCATTAACACAACTGTAAGTACTCTCACTGTCCAAGACAGAATTTTTATTAGATTTTTCCAATGCTTTATTTTTAGTTTGAGAAATTTTCCTCATCCTTCCCTATGGAACAATGGTATGTTTTGCCATGGACAGAGAAAAAAAGCTACAGTCTAGAAATTCATATAGGGACAAAGGTGAAATGAGTAGTTTTACATTCACTGTAAACTCTATACACATTAACTTGAAGTAAAGCACAAATCCTAGGCCACAATCAGCTACAGTGATGGGAGTCATGCAAAGAACTAGACAGATCAGAGTATAAAAAAAATAAATCCAAAACACACCACCACAAAGACTATTTAATCATTGCTGGACTCAAGCACGAGCCCAGGACCTTGGCCAGGAAAGTCCCCTGATGGTGTTGTATCCAAGTTAGGACACAGCCAAGCATGAGCATACAGAGTGGCAGCAGGGCTCTCGGGTGAATGCAGACCAGTTAGCTTGCCTCCCAGTAGGTATCCAGCTGTGCAAGTGCTCCTTTCAATGTTCCAGCATGAAATTAAACAGCACAGTGTCTCAGGTATCAGTGGCTGGAGCACGAGCTTGCTGTCTACAGGTACAGGTGGAACTCCAGCCCCCTCAGAAGCCCTGGTCTCCTCTGGTTTCACTCAGGAGCCAGAGAAGCAGGAGTGTGGCTGTCCGGACAGTTTCCACACCATGGATCAAGCTGGTTGCAAACAACTGGTGTTCTTGCCAGGACATGGGAAGTATTTTGGTAGACTCTAACGAGAACTAAGCTTCTTTATGCTGGACTCACCAAAACCTGGATGGTTCTTCTATACCAGTCCCACCCAAAGAACCAGCTGTTATGCAATTAAACTATTACTCGCTCTTAGAAGTTCTGCCCAAACTATGTGCCTTGAATACAAGTTCTAAAGGAAAAAAAAGTTAATTAGCTTGCACTAGGTTTCCTTTCAGGTCTTTCTGAAAAAGATTTTTCTGTATGGTATCATTGTTGGACAGTGAGCTGAGAACTAAAACTGAAAAGGAACTAGTGTTAAGGTGTGTAGGAGGGTGTTTTAAAACAACACCGATTTAAAAATAATTACTGAAAATATTATGTATTACACCAATTAAAATAGTATAATATTTAGTATAATTTTTAATGTAATGTTCATAAATACTGTAATTTCTCAAACTTAATAGAAAAATAATTTCAATATTTTTCTTAAGTCTTAAAATACAAAGAAACACCACTGCATGGCTAATCTATCAGAACTAATTCTTGGCTAAGCTTTAAGTTGTAAAGGTCACGTAGCCCTGCAGATGGTAACCTTTGGGTGAATCTGTGCTCCATACTGGAGGAACACTGCTGTGGGTAGAAGCCTTCCTTTGTTAGCACATATGAGTAGATGTACTCAATTTATCAACTTGTTGTAGACAGATGCAATTTAACCTTAATCCTCCTTTTATATGCTGTGGTTGCCTATCAGAGTTTGTTCTGCAGTTGCTTTTAGCCCTACTGGTAAAGATTTCAGCCTTTCTATCATCTCTCACTTTGTCATTTCCCTTAACTCTTCTTCCTTTGACAGCTTGCTCTGGCTCTACTTAAGTTGAAATCCTTAACTTGCACAGCATTTTAGAAAATGTCCACCAAAGTCTGTTTTCCTACATATCCTCTAACGTTCTCTGCCTAGAATTCTAGTTTATTCTGTATAAAAGCAGCTGTGGTTTTGCACCACGTGTGTATGGTGCAGTGTCTGTGGAAGTGCCAAGCACCTCAATTCTGCCGTGGTTCCAGAGCCAGCCGGGAAGCTGTAGAGAAATGGAGAGCAAAGTTAAAGGCAGGTCCTCCAGTCCTTCCTCTCTTGGTAATTTTCTACCAGCTTTAGCGACTGACAGTTTATCAGTCAAGTTTCGTGTCCTTACCTAATTCCTTCTTTTAAACCCACCTATAGAGTACTTCATCCACTTCTATCACTGTAGTATCCAAGTGCTTACAAATACTTCTGTTCACAAATTTACTAAATTTAGTGAAAGTAGCTGGCACTTCAGTATGATGAAGTCTATATTATAATACACACAAAAAACCCCTAATCTCTACTAGCATAGCTTTTAGTATACAGTTGTAGTCACAGAAGTCACAGTTTTTCCTTCTTCATTCAGTATCGCTTTACACATTGTAAGGGGATTTTAAAAAAAAAAACTCATCCATAAACCAGCGTGTCTTCCTCCCAAGATGCTCCTTCACTCTCCAATAACCTTTTATTTAGAATTTTGGAAAGGGCTGGATGGGTATGAACCCAAGGACCATTACCCATGTTCTAAGAACAAATGCCACAACTCACTTTTTAAAATACAGACAAGTTTTAAGGCTTGGTTTTCTAGAGTTTATATCAGCTGTGCACTCCTGCCTTTTGCAATAAATTTCTGACTTTCTTAGCCAATTCCTGTCCCATCTGACAAAGGGCTACAGGCCTCAAGATGACATTAAAAGGCTAAGTTGGTGGGTGGGTTGAGGGGAAGAAGAACATGCTCACTTGGTGGCTTCATTGAGGGCAAAGAATACAACACGAGCTCATCCCATATTAAAGACCAGAGTACCTGCACAGGATATCTAACTGCAGACACAAACATGTAGAGTCTGGCTTTACTGGCTCTACATTATCACAACTGTTATTTTGTGTGGTGCATTGGGCAGCATGGCCGTGGCTGACTAGCAGAAATACGGTAGTTTCACCATGCTGCTGTATCTTGATGATGACACATAAATGGATTGAATAGTCTAAAATAATAGCATTAGCAATACAAACCAAAGAGGAGCTTACCCTTTAATTGGGAAGATTACTCTCTGAGAGAGAATAATTTAAATGACTAGAAATATTTACTACACGTCTATAAATGTCTAGTAGTAGATAAGTCTGGCTAGTTTTAAGCCATCTTCTAGGCAAGACAGAAGTCAAACTTTATGCTGCCTTGCCAGGAAAGGAGGAGGTTGCTACTTTCCTAGCTGTTTTCTTGCACAGGCTGCATTGACTTGGTGAAGAGCTTGTTTCCAGCTAGGTTTGGGTTTTTTTTGTACCAGCTGTTACACAATTCCAGAATGTGTCTGATTTTGGGCAAAGGCAGAGTTATTCTGCTGATAATGTAAGCCCACATGTATTCCTGTAATCTTCACATTATAAATCTATCTGCCTTAGATTTTGGAGACTACAGAATGTAATATTAACAGTTTGAACACTTAGCACTTCATTAATATTTGATTGGCACATAACAGCAACTATTATGTTAAAGATTATCTAGTTTTAATGTGCATATACCAACAGAAGGCTGGATTGCTAATCATTTTGCAGAAACAGAATATACTTCTGGATGAGTAATACTAACAAAATCAATCGATTTTCTATTGGATAAACACTTAGCTGAAGGCAGGGGAGAGAATCCTGTATTTTTTGTATACGTTTCAAATATATTCTTAGAGTGCATTTGAGGAAAGTTATCCCAATGCATCCTTCTGAAGGCAACAAAAGGAGTTGCAAAATTCCCAGACATGACCCTCAAAACTCAATGAATGCACTAAATG
Organism: Ciconia boyciana; assembly: GCF_034638445.1. Classification (NCBI taxonomy): domain Eukaryota; kingdom Metazoa; phylum Chordata; class Aves; order Ciconiiformes; family Ciconiidae; genus Ciconia; species Ciconia boyciana. The sequence continues at coordinate 49,903,681 of NC_132936.1, forward strand.
GGAAAAAAAGGAAGGATCATCTTACTTAATCCCACACCTTACTTCTTCCCACACCTTACTCAATTTTGCCACTTATCTCTGAGTCCCACAGATGTCAAAAAGGGTAGTAGCATCTCACCTTTCATTTGCTTTTAAAAGGAATGTGGCAGTACAAAACATATAGGCTAAAGCACTTGTCAGCAAAGCAAAGAGTGTGACGGTCATTTATAAATGGACATCAGCGTTTGTTTCTATGTTGAAATAACAGTCTATCAGGGCACTTGTCATTTATCAGTCTCCTCTCCCACTACAGAGGATGTTCAAGACTTAAGTGAAGTAGGAAGGTTTGATCCCTCCCAAACTCCTAATATAAAAAAAAAAATTACTGTCCTGGAATGCTCAGTTTTAAGTATCTTGGTAGGATTTTATTTCAGGAGGCCTGTATGCATGTATGCTTGTAGGTGGAAAGGTGGGGAAAACAACAACAACAAAAAAGCCACCACACACATATACACAATGCCCAAACTACCATTTCTGGTCTCTCTGCAAAGAAGCTATATAACCCCTTCCTTACCACCAAAGTCAAACGAAAACCAAACACAAAAGCCAAAACCAGCCAATAGTAACTTCTAAAGTCAAATCATTTTTCAAGAATATGGATTTCAAGGAAATAATTATGTGCTGCATCAGACCATATACAGGGTCTGGATCCTTCCTGAAGTAGCTCACTGCCTTTGTCCAGAAGAACTGCTGTGTAATTCATTGGTTTGTCCAGCAAACATGGGCAAAACTTCTTTTCTTGCATCTTACTATACTGCTTGTGCAATTTAGCTGTTATACATACCGGTCTTCTCTTATATACTAGGTATATGAAATGTAAGAGGTTGACAACCAAAAACACAGAATTCCAGATCATTATGTCCAAGGCACAACGGTAGAGTGTAGCCCAAATGATGAACAATGCACATCCTGTAAAAATTTAAAAAAAAAAAGGAAGTTAAATTTCACTGAACAACAAACACATTCGTACACAGCCATCAAGAATGTGTCCACTGAGTGTAATTACACTGAAAAGCAATATATTCTACAAGCTTTACTACAGTTAGGATCTGTGGATCAATGCATGCGCTGGTAGCATGAGCTAATCACTACAATGCTACAAGCAGACACTGAGAGCAGGCTCACAGCAGACTGCAGTCCTACTGCATGGGACTGCAATACTGGAGCGATAATAATTCAGATCAGGACTGGGGAAAGCAGAAAGGTGCAGCCCATGATGATCGGTTACTAAAATAAAGTAGAAATGGGGTAGGGGAAAACTGTATCCTAAGTACAAAAAAAAAATTAAGCAGCTCAAAAAACTTTATTACTAGTATTGCATTAATTAGACAAACAAGACCCTAGAAATGAATGTTTGTTGTTCATATCAGCAACATTCATATCTAACTAGTGAGCAGTAGTTGCACAAAAACCTTCTGAAGTCATAAGCAGTTATTTTTTAAAGTTTAAAGGAAGTATCATTGCTGCATTTTGACAAGGTCACAGCAGGAACATTAATTGTCTTGTACAACATCAAAGAGAAAATTTCAAATTCTTACTCTTTTTTTAGTTGCTTTACTTTGAATAACGACAATTGCTTTAAAAGATAAGGCATGCTGTATGATTAGGGGTTCTATTTTTAGCTTACAAAGACAATACTTATCAAATGATAGATTATGCATCAGTGAGTCTCTCAGATAACTGTGAGCCTACCATCTGATAGAGATAGCTGTAGAGGTCACAGATACATTTTTCCCTTCAGTTTCACGCAAAGACAACAAGAAGAAGGTGCCAAATTAGTGTCCCTTTCCCCTTTCTCCCTGAAGATCATGCTGAATTCACAAACTCAGTATTACCTATTCTGTCTGGGCTGTTGACTGGCCAGGTAGCACTTACATACAGATCAGAAAAATCAAAATATGGTGACTCTTGATCAGCTGGTTAATTAGACTACAAGGGATGGGAAGATATGAGGTCTGGAAGTATTGAAGAGGAGCAATATTGTGGAGCCGCACAGAGGTGGGGCAGGGTCATAAAAGCAAAGGGGACAGATCCCTAGGAACCAGGTTTCATTACTTATGCTGCCCACAGAGTAAATTTGCTTCCAGCTGCCACCTCAGCTTGCAAAACTCTGATTCTGTATCTGCTTAAATTGCAACAAGACCTACAGACCAAAGTGGCAAGCTCAGCAAGTGCAGAGCTCTCACTGCTTTTAAAATGAGAACTACACGGACAAAAGGTCTTGCAATGCTCAGGCCCTTGGTCATCGATGCAGTCTGTTTTAATAAGTTATCCTATAATAGCTATAAAACAGAAAAGGCAGAATCATTGTAAATTCAACCATAGAAGTTCTATCATAAAAGTGACCTGCACTATTATATGAATAAGCATTCTCACTTAAAAATACTTAAGCATAAATGCTCTGTGTTGTGATACACTTGGGTTTAGCTTTCTTACACTGCAATGACTCACTACTCCTTCTCCTTTGATCATAAAGGCCTTATCCCACACAAAGTACAGGGGCTTTGAAATAGCTGTGGGACTGCAAGAGCGTTACGAATGAAACCACGCTTGCTCAGTCTCAAGTACGCCAAATTTAGTTTTTCCTCTGAAGTCAAATTTTGGTGTTGCAAGATGCCTACAGTGGTGGAGGAAATACGACTGACTTCAGGAGAACACAGACTGCACTCCATATCGAAGGCCCACACTTCTAAATCGGCAATGAAAAGAACGCTGGTGACCCTCAAGTGCCACGTGTTTGAACCCACATTTAAAGAACACGTGGGCCAACATCAAGCTTCTCAAGGAAAACCTCACCTACTATAGGCATACTAAGCCAGTGCACCAGCCAATACATAGTCCCAGTACTTACCTGAAACCTAAAATTAAGACCTTAAGGATCCATAGACTTAACTATGATTTGGAATTTAATGACTTTTAAGCAGCCAGTCACATCCGAAGTAAATGGGGCCCACTTGTTTTCAAGTTGACATCTTCATAGGTTTGAAATTGTAAGTTACATTTCTGGGAAATTATAAGAGCCTAGGCACATATAACCTATCTAGAAAAGGTATGTCAGGGTCAGAACAGACCCCCACTTACACCAAAAACACCCTCAGCAGAGTACAATGACCATGAATATGGGCTGTAATTTCATCATAGGCTGAAGGGACCAGCTCCATAATGGTCACAAACTTCTATTTCTGTCACAGAAAGGTCACAAATCTCTCTAGAATAATTCTCCTACCTATGGTGAGCAGGCCTCGCAGAAAAATCATATGAAGGTTCAGGGTAGTTGGAATAACCAGTCCAACTGCAAAGCAAATATTTGCCACGTGGAAAACAAGATGATGAATCTCTTTCCAGTTTTCACATGCAGTCTCATTGAAAGGCACAAGGGTGGCATTTTTTAAGCCTGGAATAAAACCTAATGGAGTAACAGTGAGTGGGCTCATTGCTGTAGTATTCATCTTGGAGACTCCTGCAATGAGAGAGAGAGAGAAAAAAAAAAATCACCATGCATTAAACTGAAATATATTAGACATACACATGGATTTTAGGGTTATTTTCTCTCTTCACAGGATATATTTTCCGTTATCATTCATAGGAAAAACAATTCCACAAATGCTTTAAAAGGATAAGCTAGATCTATAGTTCAGTAATGCTTTACTATCTCTTTCACTTAAGTGCTAGGCTTGAAGAATGGTACCTTTCAAAATTTGGACCATATGCACATAAACAACACTGCTTGAACACTAGCTACTATGACTGTCGTTGCTCAGTACAGCATCCTATGTATTCTTCCTAGTTCTACACAAATAAAAATCACATTTCAGTCTACCATTTATTACATGGGTCCACGATCTTAGGCAAAGTAAAATATTTAAGACAACTTAACAACCTAGATAAGAATTGAAAGAAAAAAAGCTTATGTAGTATGTCTCCTTTATGGCATACAAAGCTGTTCTTCTAAATAAGGAATGGAAGGTCTTAAAGGAGGAACACGTGCTGCTTGGTTGATTAAAAAAGCCAACAATCCATACAAAAATCAAAACCAAAGACAGTCTCAACTTCTGGCTTTCTTGCAGTATTTGCAGGATCATTTGAAGGTCTCCTAAGCCACATATCATCTTGCACACGTTAACCAGAGTAGGCAAAAAAACCCCAAACCACTTTTGAGAACAGTAAATAAAAACTACTGTTTCTCCGCCTAGTTGATCAGACGCTACCAAATCAGAAAGGGAGATGCCCAGGCTGCTAAGTAATGGCAAGGTTGCCAGTCTTTCAGGGAAATCACTTGGTCTACCTAGTATGAGCATGCTTGCAAGCCCTTTGGTTGTCTGTAGAACTCCTGGAGAAAACAAGACAGATAAAAAAAGCTGATTCCTAATCTAAAAAATACATAGGTTTTTTGTTGTTGTTGTTGTAATAAATCTAGCATATTTTCTTTTCACACCAAGTAAAAGGAAAAAAATATATATATCTGTGGGCAAATATCTAACCAATAAAAAGTAAAAAATTACTATTAAAAACAAACTACAAAGAGAAACTGGAAGATCAAGACATTACCTTTAAAAATCTTAAAAGCCGGTGTCTCTAGGGAAGTGCAGTCAGTGTTACAAGCACTCCAGAAGGCCTTCTCAACCCCGAGCAGTTCCCAGATGAAGGAACACAACTGTTCCTAGACGGGCTGTCAGAAACACAGGAGAGCCCTGCTTCCAGCGAGGCACGTATGCTCCCCCACTGCTGCAGCAGTATAGACCATATGGAGCTCTGCTTGAGTCTTGTTAATGAAACACATGCGCGTACCACTGAGCAAACAGGCTCCAAAACACACAACACGGTGGGATTGGCATTCAAGTAAATCCTGTAGAGACAGTGCACAGCCCTGCCATGTGTGCTTACTAACTGTCATGTAATTCATCTGCTCAGCAGATGATTTTGAGTCACCGTTAATATACTCAATATTTCCTGCAGAGTGGAATACACTCAGCATTGCTCTGTTACTTGAGAGTGCTTCTTGGGCTGACAAGTAATTTTGAGTTGCTTCCTCCATTCTTTTTATTATTTCCCCCCCCAATCAACTTGTGTACATGGCATAAGCAAGATGGACAACTTCTGAAATTAATCAGTCTTTTAAACCCTTTTTTAAAGTAGTGGGAAGAAAGAAATCAGAAAGAAAACCTCAAGCCTCTGATAGCTCCTCTCTGATGCCCACAGCCTGCCACAGCTAAGGCATGCTACAGAACACACAGAGCCATCTTGCAGGATCAAACACTAGCACGGACATAGTGCTATCCATATCTGCATAGAATTGATTTTAAAAGAAAAAAAATATCTAATTCTTACCAAAATACATAATTCACTTATTTCTTAAAAGCTCACTTTCCTCTCTTCATTCCTACATCAGTTATTCACAAAGGTTAATTAAAATGTGGGGGTTTTGGCACAGAAAAATTCTACACTAAATTGTTACTAATAATCATGGTGCCCAAACAAATTCATGGTCCAGCTATCATACAGGCACTGTCCAAACATGCTCCTATTTTCTTTCAGCTCTTTTGCATGAGTTTAGCGACAGAGCCACGAGAGCAGTTCCACTGCCCTGACAAAGCCGCTCACGCACGAGCGGAAGCGTGAGCCCGTACGGGGCTGCAGGACTGGCATTTTAATGCGCTGACGAACAGAAGATAATTGCTAACTGGGTGACTGTGTGTGCTCATCCTACACACATCTCATCATTGTGCTCCTGTTGTTTTCAAACAATATAAAACTCCCTATGCCGGAACAGCAGGATCTCTAGATCCTTTGCAAAAAGTTATGAGCTGAGTTTCTATCTACATCCAGTCTTTCACTGCCTAGTCATCTGCCCATAAAAGCACCACTTAACATGCCAACAGAAGGAGTAGAGGCAACCAAACTCACATACAGATACAGAACCAGCCATAAGTCCATCAACTCACTTCAAGATCAAAATGGGCCGCAACAAGTAACTTCAGCTGCATCTGATTATAAATCAAAAAGGCTTTCCAGATTTTTGACTTTAATAGCAAATGTTGTACTGCATCGCTGGGAGAAGAGAGGCTACCTTACTCTTTAAGACTCGGCTGTAAAGCATCACACGTTTGAAGACTGGAAACCCAAGGAGCCAAATCAATGATACAACACAACAACCTCATTCTCCTCACAACCCAGCCAAAACAATCTGTGGTCTCCTGTTCGCCACAGATACAGATACCACAACCCACCAGCCATAAACTGTCATAATGGGAAGATGGTTCTCCATCAAGTGTTGAGCAAGTCATTTAAAGCCTTTGACAATAGAGTCCACAGTTGTAACAACAGGATGTTCAATGTTTTTGAAAGTCTAGGCCACCTACTTAGTTGCCTAAATTAGAACCTAGGAACCTAAATCTAGCCACCTCCATTTTTTATAAGCTTTGTCTTTAATACGTTGAAGCCTTTATATGATGACATTTGAACTTAACTTACTACTAACTTACTACTAACAAATAAACATTGCAGCACCACTAACGTACTGGAAAACAGTGGAAAGCTGTTGAACTTCTCTGTCAAGATGGTATTTTAAAGCTGGCAGAAATAGATCGATGCTATCTGCAAAACGACACAAGGACAGATTGCGACACCAGCTCTGAAGGAGAGCTGCCCGTGAATTTCAACCAGGGAACCTGTTCAAGCACCAACAAAATAGGCAGGCAGAATTATAAGCTCTAACCTAAAATGTTTATCCACAGGTAACACCAGAAAGACAAATAGGCAAAACAACATCTCTAATTTCTAGATCAATTCTTTAGTCCTAACGTCTACTGTTGTCAAATAATATTGAAGGATTAGCAAAAAATCTGCTGTTCAACAGATGAACAAGCAATTGTCATTTCCTACCCCCTGCTATCTCAGAGAGTCAAAAATTAATTTTGGAAGTATGGAATCAGGCCTTTAAAACTTTAATTTAGGGTTATGTGTGCTAAGGATTAATACAGTGTAAGACTTCGAAGTCCTATGCTTAAGTCTTCCATACATGAAGACATGTATTAATATCAGAAGTTAAAAATGCAACCAACGTGGTCAAATAATTTTGGAAAAATTGAGGAAATAGTGTCAACTGAAATGAAAGCTTTATGGAGCATAATACAAATAATTAAAAGAATATTTTTAATATCCAGTAATTTTTCTTTCATATGGGTTTAGATTTACCAAACTGAGAGTTTGAAAAGTCAGCTGATTGAAAACTCAAGCCAATTTGCTGTCCAAACAGAAAAAAAATAACAAATATCGAACTAAACTCCACTCAGTGACACTTTAACATTAAATCCATCAGAAATTAGTATAGTTAACAACAAAGCCTATTAATTTTTTTTGTGCATGAATTTGACAGAGAGTTAAGGTAATAGATCACGTTTTTAGGTCTGAAAATACAAATTCTCAGAATGTAAATGAGGTGAGCTTACTCTAGGATTTTTCTATGCTCAAGACATCCTTATACAAGGGGCCAAGCTTCTGAAAACCATTCCCAAAAGTATTTAGTCCCTAAATCTTCAGACACAAAGATGCCTTTAAAAAAAAAAAAAATAGGGGTTTTATGGATACCTACACAACACTCACAGAAGACAGACGTAGAAGAAAATTCTACACCAATTGGTTCTAGTCAGAGAACACGTCAGCCAAGCTGATACGGGACAATGCTGAGTGTCCCACTCACGTCGGCATCCACTTTACTGAGATTATTCACATCCCACAGCTTTACTGGTCAACATTATTCAAGTGAGCTTCTTAAAGCTTTGCTTGAGTATGTTTGTATAACTTTACAGTCATTGCAACTTTACAGTCCATCATTTATGTAGATGGATTTTGTGTCTAAAGAAAAAAGAGAATTGGAAAAAAAAAATCTGGCTTTTTTTTTAATCGTATCTGCAGAACTTTAACTACTTTTCTATGGTCTTGTAGCACAAAAGCTGCATAGAGAATTTAGACAATCAATTTCTTTGCTTTTGTGAGCTGAAGACAAACTATTAGTGCTAGCATAATTAAGTTAATTACAGTTTAAGTTACCAGTTTCCTTTTTATAATGAAGTAGGAGTGAATGGAAAAGTGGATAAGAAAAGACGTATTTCAATATACTTTTGGGGGCAAGTTCATTTCCATTAAACGTATCATTAACTACAGAAATTTGTCGGTCTCACTCTACACTTTATTCTAGCCAAAATTTAACGACATTTTCATTCTGCATAGGTAACAAAAATATCCATACCATGGGAAGCACTCTTACGTACGCTCAACACAACAGCAGCACAGCTGTGCTATGCAATGGAAGTTTGTTAACCGCATTCGAGCTCGCTCTCCGCTGTGACTGCATCGCGCACAGATGCCCTGAAGCCCGAGCTGAGGGACGCAACCCCAGCCGTCACCCTGCAGCCCCGCTTTTCACCCATGCCTCCGAAGCTTCATTTTAGCCCACAACGTGCGAACACCAAACCCATCGCTTATACAAAAAAAAGAAAAAATAATAATCAAGCAACCCGTCCCTTTCCCCCCCGGAGAGCCATTTCCAAGGCAGTGCCTGGCCGCAGGAGGGACACCGGCGCAGCCCTCGTTCCCAGGGCGCCCGTCGGGGCTGCGACCGGGGCGGGCGGGACCGCGCCCGGCAGCGGCGCCCGCAGCGAGGCACTGCGAGCCCCCGCACGGGGACGCAGAGCCCAAGGCCGGGGCCGCGCTGCCGCCGGCGGCAGGGCAGGTCCACCACGGAGCCCGGCGCCCACCCCTCCTGCCGCCGCTCCCGGCCCCGGGGGCAGAGGGACCCGACGACGCTGCCGCCCGCAGCCAGCCAGGAGCACCCGCCGCCGCCGCCCAGGTAAACCGCCCCTCCGGCCGCTCACTCGCTCCCTCCCTGCCCGCCGGCCTCCCCGCCCGGTGCCGCCGGCGCACGGCGGCGGGAGCGCCCCTTACCTGCCCCGTGCCTCTGCCCGCGCCCTCGGAAAAGTTTCCCGCCCGCCGGGACGGGGACGGGCTCAGGCTGCCGCTCCCGGCCCCGCGCCCCGCCGCGGGCACCGAGCCGCCGCTGTGACTAAAATAGGCAGAAGCCGGCGGGAGGCTGCGGGCGGCGCCAGCTCCGGGGCCGGCACCGAGCGGCCGCAGCGCGCAGGCGCCTCCCGCCGGCCCCGGGGGGCTGCGGGCGGCGGGGCCGCGGGGAACGGCGGGGCGAGGCGCGGCCGCCAGGGGGCGGGGCGGGGCGCGGGGCGGAGCGGGGCGGGGCGGGGCGCGTGAGGGGCCGGGGGTTTGGGGCTGCCCCGCTCTCCCCGTTTGGCTGCGGGCGTCGGCTCCGTTCCCTCCCAGCCTGAAGCCTGCGGATGCTGAGTAGGGCCCAGCTTCGGCATCTAAGGCAGGTGGGGTGAATGGCCCCAGAGAGGCGCCGCCAGTCGCTGGGGAGTGAACCCAGATCTTGGGCAACGTGCCTCGCTCGTGGGTGGTTAAAATTAGAAGAGCTGAATTCTCCCCTAAACGCGTGGCAAGCAGTACTTCCCCTATATGGTGAGTCAAGGAGCCACGATAGCCTTTATAAAACCGCTCTTCTCAACTTGGCACCTGCTGTGGTTGCTTTGTCACGAGCATAATGTTTAAGAAATGTCGCTGAGTTTGCTCGTGTGGCAGTTTGACAGCCCCCAGAAATGCCTGCTTCCGAAGCGGGCCGCTTGTGTCCCCGTGTGTCAGCAGACCGCTCCACCGACGTCCTCTCTAGCCCTCTCCTGCACCGCCAGTCTCGCGGAACGGGCAAAGTAGCCACCAAGCCTGCCCTCATCTCCAGGATGTCGACGTGTGTCGTCCAGCGATGAAAGGCATTGCAGATACAGCCTGTGGGCATCCCAGCCCAGTCATAAATGAGGACTGCAAAGGCAGAAAATCTCTTTCAATACCTTCTGATGAGCTAGCTACAAAGCGTGTGCCTGGGGGGGGTTCAGCAGCTGAGAGCGTATGGTCAGCATTATACTTAAATATTTTTGGGAAGAAGAATACAGAATCCGGAATCATTTTTGAGGTAACTGTTTATACACATACACATCAACATGTGTCCCAGGAGGCTCCAGCTTTGTTATGGTTGTTCTTGCCTTTACATCTTGGAGAAGAGATCTGGATCTTTCCAGTGATGTGTGCCATATGAATAGGGTTTTTATGAATCCTGCTGCATGGTATAAGACCTGATTTTCCAAACTATATTATGACTTTATTATGAAGGACTTGGTTTGGGACTGTTTCCTCTGACTGGCCACTTATTCTTATGGATGTATTTGCTCTTTCCTGAGATATGCAGAGTAAGCGAGCTGGAAAAAGGGTAGGAAAAGCGAGTCAGGGTAGCATGGCCACAGGCATGGTCATGAGAGATAGCATCTAGCATGTGTTTGAGATTGATAATATTCAGCTATGCTTGCTGGAGCAAAGCCAAGTAGCTTCCAAAAGCAGCACAAAGCAGCCTGTCAGAGGGCTCCTATACAAATCTAGACTGACGTGTAAGCATTTCCTAGCATGTTGCTGAATGCTATGCATTGGAGAAACACAGTTTGCTGTACTAGTTGTGTCTTTTATAGAGTCTTTGTACTTCTCTTGTTACCCTCCACGTCTTCTCTGTTTTTGTGGGGAGCCTTGGTGATAAACGGTATCTGCTTCGCCCCATGCAGAAAATCCTAGTTAGGAAAGCTTGGCAATGAACTAATAATAGTTGCAGCCATATGAAGGTGTAAAACTTAGTCCTGATTGCAGCTGGTCTCTTGGGATCTTTATATTTCAGTATATTCGTGATTAAATGTCATTTCCCCTGCGCAGCGGAGCGGTGAGAACCAAGGCTGTGTGGGTAACATAGATAGTGGCATCTACTGCAGCTGTCAGCAGAAAAAGAGAAATGAGGGAGGACCTGAGAGCTGCCCCTATCTCCTGGCCCTCCAGGAGGACCATAAGCAGATGAAGAGCATAGGCATGGCTCTGATGGGCTCTAGTCTTGTGCTGTGGGGTGCACCCATGCATAGAAGAAAAACCTTCCTTTCTCTAATAGAATGACTAGCATCAATTTTATATAGATAATAGCACATAGTCCTATGCAGATATTAATGGCCATAATTTTACATAACCTTTAGTTACATACATAATATTAGATAACATAGATAACAGTATCTATAGTTATACAGCTAACGTAAACATTCTCTAAGTAGAATGTATTAAGTACAGTTTATTCTCTTAAACCAAGGTCTCATGTACTGTAGGAGAATGGTCTGGTTTAATTAAATCAGTTTGATGTCCTACTGATGTAGGACATGTAAAGACTTAAAAAGTTGGGTTAACTTCCTATCTATGTCAATAAAGCACAAGTTCATTGAAGTCTGCTAATATAAATAAAAACTGTTTGCATCTACATTGATGAGGAGTTGGCTTCAAATAGCCAGATCAATTTTTAGAGATTTGTGTTGAATTGATGCATTTTGTTAGCAGAGACAGGTCTAATGGTATTACAGCTGTTCATTGATGCAGGCTTTCTCTCTGTCGTGTTTCTCTCTCTTGCTATTAAAGTCTCGATAGCTTAAGTACTTTCTCCAATTATTTAGTTATTCTCCACAGTAATGGTCTGCTGTAGAAAATGTCACATGGATGTTGCAAATTGCTCGGTCTCGTTCCTTATCTCCGTTGACCTGCTTCGTGATCTTCGACAGTAGACCCTACCCTCTTGGTGCCTGGCTGTTCTTTTGTATTACAGGGGAAATAAGGCCTGCTGACGATGCAGGGAGATGTCGCTCAGCGGAGGTCGGACAGGAGTTCAGAAGCATAGCTGAGACCAAAGCCTCCCTCGCCTGCTGCTCAGTTCAGCCTCGCTGGGCATTGAAAGACTTGATTAAGCAGATGATAAAGTAACTTTCTGTAAAACTGCAAGCGCTCTGCCTCTTCCAAATGAGAGCCCGATTCCGCAGCCTTTTTTAGGCAAAGTTTTCACTAAAGAGAACAAATGCTTTGTATTTGGGATCCCAGATGTGCCAGGCTGACAGGGCTATTTTCAGACAATGGTGAGATCTATGAAATGTTTCCATTTATAGTTTCAGGAAGCGTATTCAGCATCTACAGGCTAAAAGATGTCTGCTCTAAACTAATCTTTTAAACTCCCTCTATAGACAATGCAAGGGGGCTCTTTTAGAAAGTAATTAATCCTGTGTGTGTTTGACAACTGTCTGGAGTGGGATGAAATATGCTGCCATGGTTCAGAAGTGCCACATTTCACTGAGACAAATCCCATCCCAGATGCTGAAATTATGTGCCATATAACTGAAAAATTACACATATTTTCCACAGAAAAAAATTATTTGGGTTTTACCTGAAAGCATCCTTGAGAATTACGTTTTATTAGAAGGAAGTTTGTATGGAAGAGATTGTGAATGACAAATACTCTCAGCTCTTTAATATTCCAGAGGTTTATTTAAGAGGATTGTGTGCATTCTGGTGCATTTTTACCTCAGACCCTCTGACGGCCACTTTCTGATGTAGCACAATATAGTCTGGCAATTTTTCCCATGCCACTTCTGCAGGGAGGGTGTCTCCTGTTTATACAAGAAAGGCTATCTATTTGTGAACCTCGTTTGAATTTGAGATATAAAACATTGTATCCCAGGGCTTTCAAGTGTCTGACTGATAGTATAGTAATTGGTTGTTGCAAACTTGGAGCCAGGAGCCAACTTCCTTCTAAAATGAACTGTCAAAGTATCCAAGTTTTAACAGATGCACTGGTTGCCGTAGATATGCAAAGGGTTCACAATCCTGAGGTGTAAGGGCAGAGTAAAATTGTTTGCTATTAAAGTTATCTAAACTGTGCACAGTACACAATTTATTCAATCACACTTAGCAATTATCCCTGTTCCTGAATTATGCGTGAGCTGTCTCCTGCTGACAATTTAATTTGTATGTTCATTATTTGAAATTGCTCGGCGAACGATTTCTATGAATACATGCAAGCCTACGAGCCGCTCACAAGTGTGTTTCCCGAGACTGCTGCTGGAAAGGCCTGCCCCGCTTGCTCTTGCTCTACCTAAATCACATGGTTCCCAAAAAAAAAAAAGGAGAGCTGCTATAAAACCGATTGAATTTCCTAAGGTCAGGGTCATGGTGCAGCTGTCACTGCCCTGCCGGGGCAGCTCGCTAATGGCGGCGGGGAATAACGTGGAGCCTCTCTCCAACGGGTCTGCTCGTTTCTGGAAACAGAGGAGTGCCAGAGACGGGTTTTGACCACATCGCTTGTCCAGGACTCAAGTTGCTATCGACATGTTGCTCTTGGTTAACGTGAGGCAGCTCTTACTTCACACATAACTGGAAGACGAGTAATAAAGCGGTGCTTTTGCATTGCATCTGTCCCCTCGCTGGGTGACAGCCCATTAGGGGTCCCCGCTCCAGCGGATTTGGCAGCGCTGGTTGAACTGGCTGTGATTTCTCTGTTCCCTTTTTGGACAACTTCCATGCACAAAGAAAGTTCACAATGATCACGCAAAGATGTCTCTGCTGATCCTGAAGTAAATCCATCTCAATCACAGCTCACGATGTTTTCTCTGCGGACATCTTTGTGAATTTATGTGAGCCTACGTGACTGTCTGTATAAACAAAAGGAATTGCAAATATTGTCAGGGTATAAATGTATGCATGCTTTTGGGTATTGGTACAATGGCAATTAATGTTTTGTTGCAGTATTAGTCCTTTTTAGCTGTGCATTTTAATATTAATCAGTGGCTGGTTTTGAGAAGTGAAGGCTAGGCTTGAATCTCCAGGACTTTGCATATTAGCATCATTAAAAACTACCATTTTCTAGGAATTTTTTAAATTATTGATAAGGGTTTAGAATTTTATTTCAAGGTAAAAAAGGAACTAAATAACAACTGTTTAACATATCCAGAAGGACAGACAGAACTAAAAAAAAAAAAAATCAAAAAATCTAACTTAAAAACTTGAGGAAGGAGGACAAAGAGGAAGTGGGGGGAGGCAGAAGATGAGTCTACCGGATTATTTAAACAGGTGACAGAGAAAGCATGTAGGATTTGAGGGTGAAAATAGTCCACACTCTGAGGGGGAAGAAAAGGTAAATAGATTACCTCAGAAGAACCGTGAATGGGCATGAGGTAGCTTTTTAAAGTTAATTTTTTCTTTGCAAAAAAGACACAGAGAGAAGAGAGCAAGAGTGGGGAGAAAATGGATAATCCCATGAAGGAACATACTGGGGAAGACAGTAAGCCAAAATAAATGCTGGGAACAAGGTTCAAGAGCAAAAAGCAAACCAGGAATGCACAAGTTTGGTCCAAATGCACAGAAATGGGTTTATGTAGCCCAAGTATCAAGCAGGAGCATTTTATGCACTTGATCAGACTAGCAGTCCTAAACAAGAGTCTCTGAAATACTCCTCGTTTTGAGCATAACCCTCAAGGAGATAATAAGCACCCAATTTCTGGATTAGCTGCCTCCTCTACCATTTCAGAGGAGTCAGCATCAAACAATCGCTAAGGAGCGTCTGGTCCGCATTTACTGTCCACCCCAACTATGCTGCTTCCTACATGCAGACACTGGACTTCAGCTGTGCATGCTGTAAATGACTATCAAAATGTGTGCAGAGTCATATTATACCTCCACTGCTTCTTGCTACTGTTTGAGTGATCTGTGAGAGTGAAGACAAACACAGAATTAAAAGAAAAAAATTCCTCTAATTTCAATTAATAAATAAGACCAGTCCTCTGAAGAATGTTTATTATACTTCTTTGTTCAGTAAAGAAAAAACCAACAAACAAAACTGTTATACAGAGTTAAAAACAGGGATACAGACCACAATAAATATACAGATAATATATATATATGATTATTGCTTTTGCATGTAGTATTAGCTTAAGTACATATACCGCATAAAGCAGTTTCAGAACTAAAATGGCAATGACTACAGTAAAGGGAAAAGCACTAATAATTTGTAAAACCAAAGCCAGTATGAAAATGTTTTATGTTCCATATCTGATTTCAGAATATCGGTATTTATTGTATTTTTTCCTACTAATAATTACTTCTTAGTTCTTTAAAATTTGAACATATATACTGAAAGGACACTATGTTTTTGAAAAGCCATAACTGAACAAGAAAATGGAGACCCAGTAAAAAGCAGAGTGCGGTGCTGTATGACTGGTTTTTAAGAAGTACTCCCATTCACCTCACTAGGGAGATCTGCTTAAAAAGGTCATCTGAGAGGACCCGACCTTGCTGTAAATGAAACCAGGACAGTTTTGCTTCATATTCAAAATAAGTATTCAAAATATTTTATCTAAGCTAAATCTCTTAGTAAAATAGAATATCTCCTACAACTGGATTCACTAAAAACTTTAAGGATTTTAACACGAATGAGTTAAATGAACAAAGCGCAGTAAGGCTTTCTAGCTATTTTATGGTAACTGCTGATATTCATCCTTGTGTATCCTAGCAGATGTGAACTGGCTTGCGTCACTTCTGTTACGGGATAAGTTATTTTGCATTTACCCCAGTGTAAGAGAAGGCATATGGGAAGATACAGGGTCATACCTAATGAGTTTTAAACCAATCCCATAGCTTACCTGCCGGTATCCCACCCTTGTAGCCATGTCCTACAGTTGGCCCCTGGAAGTCCAAACCCCGTTGGGTATTTAGATTGTCCTGTATGCTTCTTAGGAGTCAGTAAAACCTACACACAGGAAACACCAAAGAGAGATGTGTGCCTCACCTCCACCGAGCCCTGGCTCCGGCAGGCCACCAGCTACTGGGGGTCATCCGGCCAGAATCCCTGCCTGGGGACAGGGACCCACTCACCTCCTTTCACACAGCTGAGATGCTTTAACGCTCGCCTATGACCTGTGGTTGCTACCAAAGGTGATGGCGCTGCCCACTTCCTTACAATGACATAGTTAGAGCATTTATCCATGAAATGGGATTTTTGGCTTCAGTGTCTTTCTCAGCCTAAGGTAGCTTACTCTCAGAAAATTATTATATTCCCCAGGCTTTAGACAAGTTTGGGTGGAGAGTTACTAGTGGATACAATGAAAACTATGAGATTCACTGCTAAAATAATTATTTACCACTATTTTATTGCAGTTGTTTATTTATATGACTTTAGTGTCCAAGTTATTAATCATGTCTTTTATCATCATTTATCTTCAAAACCCCACTGAGGTAGGGAAATAGTCCTGTCCCCACAATACACCACAGATCCCTTAAATTAGGAGCTGTGGTGGAACTGACGACCGAGTAAAATTGCCTGGGAATCCACAGCAGAAGAATAACTGCTACAAAATCCTTCTGCTCCCACAAGCTTTTGGGAATGCCCCATCTTTTTCCTGGTCCATGACAACGTTTAACAACACTTGTGGCTTGCAGAGTGATGATTTGGGTCCAAACCCTCTGCTGGCAGAGCCACCTGCAAAGCTACCCTCTAGAAGGGCTTTGCCAGCCATGGTTTGGGACACGACCCCGAATCCTGGGGCTTGCACATGACGTGGTTGCGCTGCCTTTCTCCTACACACTCCTACTGATGAAGCTCCACCTACACGGTTTGATTCATCGGGATGAGGTGGCTTGATTTACATGCTAAGTTCCGTTAACTCTTTTGATTCACACAGAAATAGAATTAGAGTAAGCAGAAATTGCAGACACACAAAAATCTACAAGAAAGGAAAGTTAACGTGAATTAGACAAACAGAAAAAAAAGGGTGCTTTCCCTTGGGAGCCCTGAACCTATTACATTTTTAATGCATATTAATGTAATCAAAGCAAGTATTTTCAGGAGGGATTAACAAATCAGCTTAATGAGGCATTTATTTTGTTGTACTCTAAAAAAATATCTTTTATACAGTAACACTGGGGCAGAAGAATATGTATCTGATTATTACAGGAATAGAAAGAAAAATATTTAATCTGTTAATGTCTGAATTCAGCAAATAGATATTATTTTTTTCCTTTTCTATTTAAATAGTTTTCTTCTATCTAAATAGCTACAGATTTGTTTAATTTTTAACACATGGTTTGCAAGACCTGTTTATATGAGCAGTACAACATTGTATTTTAATTTTTCATTTATATTGAGCCCAAATATGTCTTATATTTACCATCTACAATAATGAAATCTGTAGAGCACTTTCTTGCTGGAAATGTAGCATCAACATATGATTTAATTACTGCAAGCATATACCTTTTTTGTGGTGTGGCAAAAACTACACAACTTCATCCAAGCATGTATTCAGCTTTCCCAGCTTTATCCCAGTGGAGGTCATATATCTATACATATAGTTTGCCATCATTCTTTCCATTATGAAGTTTACTTTGATCGCTATCACATTTGCTGGTTTGTTGCAGGGCAATTAATTCTTGAAAATTTAGGACCGGGATGGCCCTCCTCAGTCACCAAGTCCCGCCTCTATTATCACAGGCAACCGCATAAAATAATCTTTTTCATTAAGCACTTACAATTTGCCTTCCATAGCATTATTAGTTATAACAGTACGTTGGGATACATTCTCTCTGGTTATTCTGTAGGTTTGAGTGGAGTTGCATGATGGATTAAAAACATTGCTTAGAATCTGTCACCTGTACTTACACTACTACTAGTTAAGAAAATACTACCTCATGAAAGAATTGCAGGGTCAGTCCCATGTCCCTAACTAGGCAAGACTTGCTTTGAAGCTCTCACAATACATTGCTGCATCCAATAAATTAATTTGCCACAAGCCCAATTTAAAATGAACCTCTCCTAGATAAAACCAGTTAGAAGTTGAATGCTCTCTTTTTTTTTTCCCCTTTTTGGACTGTCCTAGGCCATGTATTTTTTTAGCTTGTACAGTAAATTTGAACCCTTCTGCAGGTTGTAAGGGTGATTCCAGTATGATGCTCACAATTATAAAAACTCTGGAGGATCAACTGATGCTGATGAATGAGCAAATCATCACGTGCACCACATTCTGCCACTTCTACCTGTAACAGTATACAAACGTAGACATAATCCCATAGAAGATTATGGAACTGTTAGAAATGTAAAATGTGAGTAAAGGGGAATCACTGCAGATCAAGAAAAGGATTCCTTGATAGTGTTCTCAATTCACAAAGCAGCATGGACTCAAGTACCCGTTTACTTAAACCAATTATGAAGGAGCCTGACCACCTCACTCATAATTATTCCTGAGTAATAACACAGGCATAAATTGGATGATGCTCAAGTCAGAGCTTCATCTAGCTCCAAATGTTTACTAACCTATAAATAATCATAGAATGGTTTGGGTTGGAAAGGACCTTTGAAGGTCATCTAGTCCAACACCCCTGCAATGAGCAGGGACATCTTCAACCAGATCAGGTTGCTCAGAGCCCCATCCAGCCTGACCTTGAACGTTTCCAGGGATGGGGCATCTACCACCTCTCTGGGCCACCCTCATCGTAAATAATTTCTTCCTTATACGTGGTCTGAATCTACCGTCTTTTAGTTTAAAACCATTACCCCTTGTCCTGCCGCAAGAGGCCCTGCTAAAAAGTTTGTCCCCATCTTTCTCATAGGCCCCCTTTAAGTACTGAAAGGCTGCAATAAGGTCTCCCTAGAGCCTTCTCTTCTCCAGGCGGAACAACCCCAACTCTCTAATGATATCACAAAAGCTTGTATTATTTCACTGACATCAGTCTGAGTACGTCTTTACTTAGGTAGATTATACAGCTCTCCCAAAACATTGGTTTATGAGTCACATACCAGAGCACATTTTACAGAACATTTTAGAAGTGCTGTCAAGGTTAAAAAACACAGAGGTGGAGAGGGCTTGCTGTCTCGCTTCCAGTCCTTTTGTGTGTACTGATATTATTGTAGATATATATGCCCTGAATTTTACAGCTGAAATGTTCTGCTAGTCATGACGCAAACAGATGCTGGAAAACTGGAAACAATTTTTAAAGAGTGATTCAAAGCCCAAAAAGCACAGTAGCAAAAGCTAAACAAGATTAGCTGAGAGTGTGTTCGGATATTGACTCAGACATGTCCTAGTACAAATTTCTGATAGTAAATGATGCCAGCAGAGAAAAGCGTCACAGAGGATTGTGGTTGGAAACCAGGCTGAAACCAAGGCACGCACCAGTCACAAAGAAGAAAACATTACCAAAGCATGTAATGAAGCACCCATCACTCCAGAGCAGGTATCTTTCTAAGCATTATGCTATAGTTTAAATAGAATATATAAGCTTGATACAGAAATTGGGTAGGCAAGACTCCTTGGTCTTATTTTGAAGGTGAAGATGATCATACTAGTTTATTAAATGCTGACCCTATTTAAGTTAAGGCAAGTTTTCTTGAATATATGGGACAATCCCATATATTCAAGAAAACCGAGAGCATTAATCGATGATTTATATTACGCCTGTCTAGAATAACATCTCTTTTATGTTTCTAGACTATAATCTTTTTCTGTTTGTAGATTGTTAACACACAAAACATTAAGCATAAACTTCATATTGGTCCAACACATGTTATAGCACAATAAATTTATAAATTCTTGTTATTTTATCAGAATGAGAGATGGGGGGCTATTTTTAAATCACCCGTTAAAAACCAGCATAAGGTTTTCAGAGCAGCTCAGCTGGGTGAAGCAGAGCAGGGATCACAAAGCGCAGCCTAAGTGACAACATCCACGAGAGGTGACGCACTTCTTACCCACCTCAGGCACCGGGCACCGCCAACAAATAAGACATGATACTAATCGCAGCGCTGAAGTTACATGAGAATACCTGTGGAGTCATACCAAGGGGTCAGGTAGCCTGCTATCCTGTCCCTTAACTGCAAAAAGTATAGGAATAGGGCACACACAGCTGTAGGTCCTTACTACACACTGCCAGCCTCCGGCACTTGGTGCTTTAGTTATTTTCTGGGCTGGTCTTTAATAGCCATCAATGAACTCTCTGTCTGCATTTCTTCAATTCTCTTTTGACCAAGACAAAGTAGCTTTGTGACTCAGGAACTTCACACATTAAGTAACACATACAGAATACAGCGCGTGGAAGGGTTACTAGAAGGACTTGGGGATTACCATATTGTATGCTATGGTATTTATGTTTGGCAGATTTTCCTCTCTGAGAAAGGGACATAAAGCTAAAAGTAAAACTCGTACAATGTTATCTGCTCTACACTGAAGGTCCTTCAAACAGGTGGTGTTTCATATCACTTCTAATAGCTTTCTTATACATACTGCATTATTACCTTTCAAGCATGAGATTGTATCATTACTTTAAGTCCTCCAGCAGCAACTCCCAAGATCTAAACTCGTATGTATACCCGCACAGGCACAAACACACAATGGTTGTCTTGCCAAACAGTCCAGCAATTTTAAAATATTAAAAACGTGATCTACCTCCAGATATATCATGCAGCAATACAGTCTCATAAAATAGTAATGCTTCTTATTTTTTGATTACTGGCAGGCATCAGGCATAGCAGCAGGAAGGTGAGTTAGCAAAGACATTCAGACACTCTCCCCAAAGGCACAGTGACCTCAAGGGTCGAAACCAGCTTTCTCCTACTGAAGCGAGAGCTGGTGCTCCCTTATGCCATTAAAACACCACAGAATTAGGGAGAGAATACCTTTTAAATCAAGAATTTCACAGGCACAGAAAAGTGACTCTGGAAATATACAAGAATGTT
Source organism: Ciconia boyciana (assembly GCF_034638445.1). Taxonomy (NCBI): domain Eukaryota; kingdom Metazoa; phylum Chordata; class Aves; order Ciconiiformes; family Ciconiidae; genus Ciconia; species Ciconia boyciana. Next base: position 49,924,394 of record NC_132936.1, read on the forward strand.
TCAGTTAAAAATTTTATTTATTGCTGCAGCTGTTTCCTAGTTTCTTCCTGACAAACCTGGCTAAAAAGAATATTGTAAAGCAAACTCCAGTGGTTTGGCAGTTGATTGATTGACAGTATTTATTGTACATGTCACGAATGGCACTGATACTGTGGAAGCCTAGGTTCTATCAGAAACACTACACAATCATTTCCCTAAGCTATATTTGCAGCAGTTACAACTGCTTTACTCTTCTAATGCCAGCAATTACATTTATGTTTGTTTTCACATAATACCCCTTTAGGACAGTCCGAGAAAAAACAATCGCTCATGGGACAGAATTTGTTGTTTTCTTTTGTTTGTTTTTTTAAGAATCTTGCTGTGCATTTCAAAATCTTTCTTTAAAAAACAAAACCAATACAATTGGTCTCAGTCTTTTTCGGCAATATTCTTCATGTTAATTGAGACAATGTTCACGTGGCATAAATATGAATGTTACAAGCAAGTTGCTATATTTTGAAAACAACTTACTTGTTTTCATTGACTATACTGACTATGCTTCATTATGGCAAATAATTTTGAGAAAGTATAATTTATTTTTTTTTAAAACAACACAGAGGCCACCACAATTACAATAAAACTTCAGCCTGTTATGATTGCTTTCCTCCAAAAGTAAGGAGATGAAGATCAAAAAAGAACCAACAGAAAAAAAACATATTGCACAAACAGTCAAAATGCAGAAGCCAACCTGCTGGCTCTAGAGAGAGGAAGAATTCAAGCTATTCCAATGAAAGTAAATGGCACTTGTCAGTCAAATTTGGCTCAACTGGGTCTCATTCTGCTTCATCTTTCTGCTCTTCTGCTTCACCGCTTTGCATTTCCCTTCATCACTTTGGGCAATGGCTGCAGCAGAGTTTTCCTTCCTAGGACTGTGTGCTGAAGGAGCCGCAGTTTGTAACCCCCGAGGGCTTGCGCCGGGGGGACCCTCTCTGTAGGTGGTGGGAGGGCTGCACAGGAGGGGTCTCTGGCAGTGAAACGTGGTAGAAGTTTGGTAACCGAATATCGTACCTAAAGCCTTTCCCCACATGCACTCTGTCATTCAAGGCATACAGTTTTTCAGCAATGTCGCTCCCAATTAAAATTGAGAACAGGCGGGAGATGAAACGGTGTTTAGCAAACAGCAGATACAGCTTCTTTCTCCTCCAGGCCACGTACCGACAATCTGTCTCTGCTGTAAGTGTTACCTATAGAAGAGAAAATTAAAATTGGCTAGGTGATAAGGCAGTGATATTGCCGCTGCTGCCCCTACTCAGAAAGGATCCCCTCTCTCAGCGGGCAACGCAGACTGTGCCTGTAACGTACACTTCACGTCTTCACGCCTACTGCAATTAAAGCCATTTAATCCAGCCAGAGAGCTCTGGGAGGTTTACTGTATGCAAAAGACAAGCAAGAAGGGTGACTGGGAACGGACCAAATGACTGCGTCTCGGCGGCCTCAGTGACAGCGTGCCCGTGCCCACGCTGAACGGCAGCCCCAGCCAGGACGCGGGCTGACGGCGCACCCCAGGATCGGCCCTGCACTCCCTGCTTCGCACTCGGAAGCCCCAGCTGGAAAGGCAGATCTAAAGAAAGCTCTCGACAAATGCCATTTGCCCTCGTGACATGAGATATCAGATCCCACACAGGCAGGAGCTAGCCTGTCAGTCAGGTGACAGCAGTGGGAGGGCTGATGGATCACAGGGGCAGCCCGGAGGGACACCGGGTCCCACGCTGTCCCCCCATGCCAAGCTGTACCACAGCCATGCCTCTCGCCAGCCCATGCTCTCCAGTTCAGCCCCCGTAGGGAAGCCTCTTCAGCACCAGCTGCCACCCACCTCCTGCAAACCTCGTTTCTCAGGGCTGGATTTTAGCACAGCCAAAGAATGCAAACAGAGTCTACCTCCCGGATTAGCTTTAAGAAAAACCCCGTTTGTTGTAACAACAAGATGCAAGCAGAAGGAAGATACAAACAGCATAACCAGTCCAGCGGGTAAAGAGGACTGCCCTCCCCAAATTAATGGAACGCCACTTGTTTGTATAATTTCACAAATGAAACCCACAACTAAATGAACTTATTTCTAAACCAATTAGTACTTGAACAGTTTTCTGTAGTATTCAGAAAACCCCCCTCCACTTTTACCTGGAAAATTCCCTCTTCTGTGGGCCTCAGTGAATCCCATTCAGGAGAATCCAGAAATTGAAGAGGAAAAATATAATGCAGAAATTCCCCATCAACTGTCACTCTGATCCTACCAAGATAAGATGTGTTAATTTGTTAGTACTACGTGTACAGCAGCAACGACTGCAACAAGAATGTGTTATTTCTACTATGTGAGGAGTTTAAATACAGCTTTGAGAGCATGAAAAAGCAATCACTGGCCAACAGTATCCTAATTATATTTTTGAACACAACTTGATCAGGCCACTTGAAAGAGAATACAAGACATCGTGCAACTGAAATGGAAGTCTTTCTAGGCCTTATTCAAGTCATACGTGCCCCTCCGGGGCAGGTCTGTGCAGCGACATGCAAGCTTTGTCATGAAAAGGTCAGCGTGCACCGGAGAAGTGAAAGACCAATGCACATAACACCGTTTGCCTCCTTCACTTGAAAGCCATGGGATATACTTCTAGATTTGGCAAATATGCATTTTAGAGGGAACAAAGTGGCAAAAGCAGGGGCGTGGGAAGCAGGAGTTCCTCACGGTATGTGTTAGGTTGGGCTCTCTCAATGTTTAACAGGAATTACATGGCCACAGGACTGTCTCTGGAGCCAGGAGAACAGCATGGAGGTATGGGATCTCTGTGTGAATGCTGTGGCTTTCTGCAGATGCCAAAGAAAAACTAACTTTCTACTTTTAAAATTATATTTAAGTGTGAAGGCACACAAGCAGGAAACGTATGCTTAATCCTCATGAGCTAAAAGAAGAAAAGCAAGCTGTAGGAGTCCCCTTTTTACATCTGCTCTTTTTACATCTGCTTACAAACCGAGATTAATGCTTCTTACAAAATCAGAAGCAGCAGCCCTATACTGCACAAAGGAGGGTAGCAGCAACTCCCTGCATGATTACTAACTGGCTGGGCATGTAGAAGGATGGACACCTCCCCTTCAGTATGACTATGACCAAAAGCAACCTCCACATGGTACTTTCTAGACAGCTCCCAAGAATGCTCTGAATGTCACTAAGGACACCTACCTAAAATCCTTATTGTTCATTGCAAGTAGTCCTAAATCAGCTGAGTTTCAAGCTGCCTACAAATTCCATCTGTCCATGCAGCAGGCTGTCAAAACGCACCTACAAAGCGTCCCATCAAAGACAGACCATGTCCATCATCTCTGAGCATCCCATCTACTCTTGTGGTGCTCCAGTACTGTACAGCACTCTGTATACAGTATGACAGCTACTATTTCCCTTCAGGAAAGCACCAGCAAGGTTTCCAGAAGGGTCTCCAGTAAGCAGAGAGCACAAGCAGGTGGATTTTTTGCCTCAGGGTCTAACTAAGGGCCACAGCATACAGCAACTGTAGACTCAGTTCTCAAATATTGATAGGGCTGGACTATTTCCCCTTGTAATGGAAGGGCACTTTTAGGCCTTCTGCTCTCCCTTACTCCCTCTCTTCTCCCACTCCCCAGAAAGTAACCACATACAATCTGTATCGAAGTCAAGATCTCTATTAAACAGTTTGTCTCCGTATATTCAGTTTCATAACTACCTTTTAGTCCTGTTTCAGATGATACTAGCAAAGAAAAATAAGATGCTGTGTTTATCAGCTAGGCAGTAGATAGATAGAAAACCATAGCCTGAAGATTGAAGCATACATTTGTTCCCTTTATCAGCCTAACCTGTTAAGTGCTATGATACAGTGGTCTGGAAAAGAATGACTTAAAATCCTTTTCTTTATGCTATTACAGATTTTAACAGTGCTTAGTGTTTTTACGCTAGTGCTGTCCCAGACAAGTGTATTTAGCCTATTAATATTTATATTACTTGCATTAATATTTAATCTTTTGTACTGGAAAATGAACAAACAATACACAAATCAGGCTTTTTTTTTGCTTTCATTTTCAAGAAGGAGGAAAAAATAAAGATATTTGCAGTAATCTGAACAAACCGATACAAACCTGCCTGACACAAGCAAGGACAGTTTATCAATAGGTGTTTTGCCCTGCATGGCGTAACAGTGTTCCTTCTCCAGGGTAACCACTTCTGCATCGCAGCACAAGACAATCTTCCTGTAGACAGTCAAGGAAATTCCCAGAGGCTGGAAGAGAGCGTTGTAGAGTTCCTGGAATTCTCTGTCAAAGGAAACACTCCGAACTTGGTAGGTAACGTAAATGAACTGGACGAAGCATATAGCGAACAGTATAAAATTCCAAGAGAATATATCAGCAGCACAGACATCCAGCCAAGCCCAAACAGAAGAGCAGAGAAAGCCCAATCCAAGCAAGCTGAAGACATAGAGAAGCCCAAAGAATCCACTTCCACCCATGAAGCCCACAACAAAGAGAATACTGGCTAGGTGGTAGATAGATCCCTCTGCCTCTTGCTTCCAGGTGGTACACGTAGGATGTGCATATATCAAACTTTCCCAAAAACTTGCATTTTCTCCCATGGCTGGAACAATTTTTCGATTCAGCTGAATCTTAGAAATTTTTATTTATGAGATGCAGCTAGCAGGGTCCTTTGCTTTTCCATTCTTGCAAACTCTGCTCAATGATCACATAACGTCAGGGTCTCTTTTGGTAGCAAAGTCACACTTAGGATTTCCAGCAACTAGGAAGCTAACATTCTCAGAAGGCAATGCTGTTTCTTGTCAGTTCATGCATTGTTTTGACTTTGGCCGTGTTATCTGTAGCTTCATCTGATCTGGACAAGTGAAGAAAAGATGAATTACTTATAAAATTATTTTCATCAGTTAAACTCTATCAAAGCTTTTATGATCTAAAACCACAGACTGCATTACAATCTTCCAATGCCCCTTGTAGCCCTGTGATTCCAGGATCAAACCTTAATATTCATTCAATTGAAGGTCATGTTTCTGTATCTATGATCCCTGTAGCAACTGTCAAATCGCCACTAAATCCATCTAAACCTGTACAGAGCATCCACAACATCCAGTGACAAGCCTTTCCACAGGCTAACGGCTGAGAAGGTAGTTGCATTTGTTGGTCCTGAACCTGCTGCCTGCAAGTCTCATTTAATGCCCTACTTAGCTCTTGGACAAGAAGTGACAGTGAACTCTTGTTCCTTGTTCACCGCCTCCATCTCACTCCGGATTTCGGTCAAACCACTCTCCTTTCCCTCCTTCGCCTTTCTGTTATCATTAACGAGTTGAGCAAGGCTGCTCTCTGTCCCTGGAGACAACAAACTACATCCCCAAACACCACAATAAGGGAAACCCATGTATCACGGGGATGGTCTTTTCTACTCCAAGGACGACAGGCAAAAAGCTGTCATGTATAAGGAAGACTACAAAGCTTCAAGGCAGCTTTATACAAATTATGTTATTAGAACATGAAGTAAGTAGTCCTGCAAAATACTTCTCAAAGGGCATTTACAACGCAATTTTACATTCGAAGTTCTACCTTGTATAATTTCATGCCACAGACCACAATTTTATTGTTTAACACTGTAAAATGTTAAACATGCTATTTGTTTCCATATGATAATGTATTCCTAAGAGTTAAATAAAAAGATACACAACCAAAAAGCATGAAAAAAACAAAATAAATTTTAAAAAAATCAAAACCAGCTTTCTATGTCTGTCTTTTGAAGTAAAAATACATGCTTCAATGTGACATTAGACATGGCAGCAATTGCAAAGCCAGTGCCTATCAGTAATGTAATCAGGATTGAAACCCACCAAAGTCTTTAACTGCCTGGTTCTTTTCCTGGTAAAACAGCAGGGAAGCTAAGAAATATCTTGCTATCTAAATTATTAGACTGTCTAGAATATCAAAAGGTAGCTTCCCCCCCGCCCCCCAAGAGTCGCAGAAGTCAATACTTAAAAAGTACTGCTGATGCAGTGAAGCATCCAACATCATTCAGCAGGGCTTTCAGTGGCTTTTTTTTTTTTTACAGTGACAGATCTAAGAAATTAATAAAGCAAAGTCGTATCACATTTTCTACCTGCTACAGCTTTACTTCTTTAAAGTTTATTCAAGCCCCAACATTAATTCCATGATTCAAAAACACTAATGCTAAATGAAGACATAAAATCCTAAACAACCGAGCAGCAGAGTTCAGAAGAAAAGGTTAGGAGGAGAGCTCTCCCTCACTGGGAGTGGTGATAGGGAAGTCACTGACCCATAAAAGTATCACAGCTACGGAGCACGGAACCTCTCCAAATTAAAATGCTCGACATCCTACTGCAGTGGAAGAACCAGCATTACAAGAATGAGGTAGTGTGCAACTATAAGCTTTTCTGTTTGTCTCTTTACCCAAATACTCTTCTCTGGTACAGGATTCCCCCCAGATGCAGGACTTAGCCCTTGGAGAATGGGAGACGAGAACTGCATCAGCTATGAAGAAGTTACCTAGGCATGGTAAGAGCATGAGGAATTTTAAGTGGTACTTCTGTGATCAAGGGGTAAGATTTCTGAACCAAAAGAAAATAAAACTGGAACATGCAGTTCCCAGACCTTGTATTCCGAGTCCAGTCAGCATTTCCACGGCACAGCCAAAAATTGGTGGCCGAAGTTTTTTGTTTGTTTTTTTAAATAGAATCAATAGAATCATAACAGTGATTCTGGATTATTGTTAATACTTCTACTCTATTGCCAACGTTTTGCTCTGAGCAGTTCTCATGAAGACCCTGATTTCTACAAAAAATTCGGTGTTTTGAATGGAACCATGACTGAGAAGTTACATGGGAAGCTGTATGCATGCCACAAACAAAACCACTGTGGATCCATACTATGATCTACTTTCTACTACCCATGTCTTTCTGTCATGTAAAGTCACACATTGCAATAGTTTGACATGATGTTGCAATAATTTCACAAAATTTACATTCAATTTCCAATTCACCTATAGCATTCACAGTCTGCCCACACTACAGCTCATAGCATTGCTGTAAAACATCTATTCATGACAAGACCGGTCAAAATCATTTGGAAAGAACAGCACACCACTAGGACACAGATAGAGGGTCATCATACACAAAACCAAAGCCCTGGAAAAACTGTCCTGTATTTGTAACTGTTTATTTTTTGAATGGCACCTGTCTTCCAAAACCACTGTATGCAAAATTCCCACTTATTTCAGTAGTTCTGCACAATGAGAACCTTTACTGTGCTACAGCATCACCCAGGCTGGAGAGGGCCTCCCTCCATCCGGGCAAGAGGAAGGGCAAAGGAGGGAGGCCAGCACTAGCACAGAATACAGCCTCACCAACATGACACTCTCCCGAGCTACACAAGGTGCGCAGGCAAAAACAAACCCTCTGGAAATACTGACGAAGCCTCCTACTAAATGGAGCTGGTTTCTTAGGGCTACAGTGAAGAGCAGGTATGCTTCCTGCCAGTGAACTCCAGGCAGAAAGAGAGGATTCACCTCTTTTTAATCAAGAAATTATTCTAAGATTTGGGAGCTAAAAAATGTTGGGTTTAGAGCAGAGACGATAGTATATATGTGCCTAAGTATAGTAAAATTTCTAATTTTGATCGGTATTTAGTGCTAGATAAGGCCTTTCACATTTTTCTTGATAGTTTCTACAAGTCCAAAATTTAAACTCGAGGTCTTCAGAACAGTCACTCTGAGTAACCCATTCATCTACTGCAAGTGGGAGTGGGGGAAGAAAAATACCCCAAACCAAAAAAACAAACAGCTGTGGTACCAACTGTGAGTCATCCTCCACTGATGACCCATCTACAAAGTCCTGACAGTAGCACGGCATTACCAACTTTGTAAGCACCCGGAGGGGACACCATCCTTTCACTGAGATGCTTCCGCATTCTTAGCTACCAGGACAGGGAACGCGCCAACTGACCCGGCCTTGTTTGACGTCCTGCTTCAGCTGTCCTTCCTGTGGTGAACAGTTATTGCTACAGGTTCATTTGGTGGTGGTGATCAGGCAAGCTTCAGCAGGAAACTGCATTTAAAGCAGGTATCTTTGATTATAAGCCTGACGAACTGTAGCTTCCCCAGGTAAACGTCGAATACTTTCTACCCTGTCCCATGCCTAAGGAGAAGCACCACCATGCACAAGCACAGTCTCTGCTATGTGACTACCGTATTCAGAATAACACAACATTGACATCTGTAGGCTGCCAGAGCCAGAGGTGCGTGGAAGAGGTCTCCTTCCAGCTCAGGAAGGAGACATGCCCTGCCAACACAGGCTGAATTACTGGCATGCTTCTGGGTGTTTTGCCCCACCACATGTCCCACCCTCTCCAGCAGGAGCAGATCAAGTGCTGGGAAAAATCAGCCCAGGCTAGAGATGCGAGCAATATACAGCGGCATGGACTTCTTTTAAAACAAACAGCAGCATTGCTGAAAGGACTAAGCTGTCATCAGAAAGTGTTAAAATCAACAAGTTTGCTGGAGCTTCAAAGCAGTAAACTGAGTATTTCACTTATACTCTCCAAAATAAATACCTGCCAGCAACTTAAAACCTCATATAAGCAGCATACTAAAGCAGTCAAAACAGAATGAATTTATATTGTAATTTAAATGCACATAGTACCACCTCCCCCTCCCCAAATGGGCGTTTTCCCCATACGCTGTAATTTTCCCACAAAGAATTACCAATTACGTACATTTTTTATTTGCTTGAGAACTGGGTACTTCACTCCATTTTTGTCACTGATGATTCAAATTCAGCTCTGAGAAGCTTTGAGTGTTAGTTCCTGTGTCTGGATCACAATAATTTCTGCAAAAAATAAACCCTAAAAGCCCTGAGGCCACCAGCAGTTCTCTCTGGTCTTTTTAATTAAGTCAAAAGTAAAGCTATTCAGAGTTCGAATACTCCATTCTTTAGTTCTCTTATCCCAAGTATTCAGCCAGAAAGCCCTCGGCACTTTCACACTGTACATGCTGATTGTGTAACCAGCCTGGATGAATTGTTTGCTACAGGTCTGGAAGCAAAAGGGAAGATTTTATTTTATAGCCTATATACTTTCAGGTACAAAATGAGATTATGCTGGATTTAGCAGGATGTGTCTCACTGGTTTTAGCCATTTACAGTGTAGATGTTTATACATGAGCTAGTGGCCGCAGCCTGGCTCAGCAGTCAGTGAAGCTGCTCCAGCAACTCCATGGGGAGCCAAGCGGTCCTTCCAGCCAAGGGAGGTCCTCCCAGCATCAACACCCCCTGCTTCCAGAGGGACCAGCTCTGAGCACCCCATCTAGGCTGGCAAGTTACATCTGGTCTGGCCATCATTTAGATGTATAAAAAGAAGCTGTTCCTTAATTTTAGCACGTACTTCCTCTAACATGCAATGTAAATGCATATGTCGATTAACATACCCCTTCCTTCCATTGCCCCTACGTCTCTGAAATCTCTGGCCCCCTACTGATACCTATTGCTCTCAATGGTTGTTTATGTAGCACACTTTCCCCAAGCTACTTTCCTTCTGCAGTTGTTCACTTGGGGTTAGATACCCAAAGGGACCAAGACAACCAAACTCTTAATAGCAATGCAGTGTCTAACTCGGTGCACAGAGGAGTTATGCACCTACAGAGAGGTATGGCTACGCATCTATAGGCAAGTATGGGCAGATAAACAAGCTATTTTCAGTGATAAACTGTCCTTGAACCCACTCTGGGCTCAAAACATGCATGCAGCAATTATTTCTCCATGGACTAACACCACAAGCTAGCTTACCTTAAACTTCTTGAGACTATATCCTACAGAAAGCAGTAATTATAATACTGGAAAACACATGGTTTTCCCAAGAAAATGTAGCCTGTGTAATTTAGAGAAGGCTACAGTAGCTTCATCACAGTCCATAACATCTGTTTGGGAAGATGGAAGGAGAATGAGGAAGAAAAGGACTACCCAGTTCAAAAGACAAAGTATCAAGATAATCAGTCACTACAAAACTAGATATATTCAGATTACAAAGACAGACAAGCATACATAGCAAAGGTAATTAATGGGATGGCTTTAAAGATTTCCTTTGCTGGGAATTACGAAGTCACGATGCTGTCTGGTACCTAAAATAAATCCGGGCATGCTATTATTAAAAAATTAATTGATTTACTACAATTCTATTTTTTATTCTACAGAAAGTCAGATTGGATGATCGCAACAATGTCTTCTGGACTTTTGTCCTAAGTTATTTAATATTAAAAAGTTGTATATACCTAGAAAGTGACGTGGCTGATCTTCCCCAATGAAATCTAGAAGCCTACCTCAGGTACCAACTAAGCAGCTACTTTAGACAACAGAAAACACTGAAGACAGGTATATCTCTGAAATTATTCCTCATATAGGCCTTCCAGGAGAAACCTTCATCCATGTGGAGCCAGCATCCCTTCCTGTCAATGTTTTTCAAAGAAAGGGATGTTTTATCAGTGAATGCTTTAACATGAAACATGTATGCAACCCTGGCAGCCGAGCCTCAGGATCCCGCTCCCCAGGTGAGCGTCCCCATCGCAGAACGAAGAGCGACTGCAGTGCGGTTCTTCCTCCCTCAGTCTCCTTTCTGCACAACATCACGGCTTCAAAAAGAAGGGCGGCAAGTGACCCACCCACATGAGTCAAAATGAGTCACTTGGGGCACCCACATGGGAGGAGGGAAGACGGATTTGCACTCCCTTGGGCCGAGGAAGGCATCCTGTGTCTCACTGATGCCTCATCGCTATGTCTCACCCCCTGGATCAGTGCTCTGAGTGCAGGTTGTCACTTGGAAAGTAAAGCATCTCAGGCCTTAGGAAAAGCAGTTAAAAGTCCTTCCAGTACTGCCCTGGGCTGTGCAGGCTGCAGTTGCCAAACTGGACCCCCGCCCCTGGAGCACCCATGGGAAGTGATACCTTCTGGGACTGCAATCCTTCTGGGAATGCCCAGAGCTACAAAACAAGCAGCTGGGGCACATCCAACCGTCAGTGGTGCTTCGCTGCCTTCAGGGCAGCTCTGAGAAATAACCACCAGCCAAGTGGGACTTTTCAGGGCCAAAACCCTGCTCTGGTCAGGCAGAATTTAGGCTCCCACATTCAAGGCTGTTAAATCAAGACCCCCCTTCAGTCAGCTGCTGCCTAACCCTGGAGACACCCCAATGCTGTGTCTACGTTGAAGTCAATGGTCCACGCGAATGAGCCACCAACGGCATGAGGCTGGTGACTGGCTGTCCTCCTCGCCAGGCTGGGCCTGACTCCTGTCTCCCTGCTGCAGCAGATGCAGAACTGCTTTCTCCAAAGCAGAGCCTTTTAAGGGGAGCCTTTTCATGGGACTTTCAATTCATTGAGCTTGTTTGGCTGCAGCTGGGAAGGACTGATTCTACTTACAATTTGCTCAAATTCCTACTAATCTTTTTAAGAAGTGGAAAAAAGCTGGGCGGGGGGGAGGCATCAAGAGAGAAAGAAAACCCACAGCAAAACAGAAGAGTTTAAGGTTCATTAAAAGCACTGCATACAGTGAAGCTGCTATTATTTAGTCTTTAAATATTTAAAGAGCAGCTTACTATACACAGCTTACAGTACTTGAACGATTCCTCATTTATCACTGTAAAATACACAGTGCAATCCTCTGTGGCTGCAAAGCCAATATTGAAGATGCTATCTATTTTATCATCTAGACAGTATCTGATATGAAAAAAAAGTACAGATTTTCTTCCAATTTGAATCAGAACTGATGAACCATAAGTACACGTGGTATTCCTGCCAAACTAAGAAGAATAATCCTGTCCCTCCTTTTTTTTTAAGGTCTTTTGCTCCTAGGAAACATGAATATGGAATGACAGTCAGACATTTTTAAAATTATGGATTGCTAGCACTTGGGTAAATTTGAGCAAGGCTCTTGTATATTGAAGAGCATTGGCCAAATAATAATTCAGGGGGTCTGTTTTATTGTGTTTTATAATAAAAACTGCAAAGTGAAGCACAAGTTCAAGCTTTTCTACAGTTCAACTTTTAAATTAATAACAGAGAAAGCAGCTACAATGCATATTTCACGAGTCCTTTAAAACTGTGTTAATGAACTCTGCAGAATCCAGCTTAAATGAGTTTGTACGGTGTAGTAGTGCCTTTGGACAGGAATGTATTCCCATGAAACCAACCACCTGATGTGAACTTCATATCCCAAAAAAGAAATAAACACAAAGGTTTGGTTCATCGCACTACCCCACATGTACAACTGGATTACGGGGAAGTAGTGTCATGAGCCATGTGTTCAAACAGATAAACAGCACGCTGAACCATGAAATGCCACATTTATGTACCCCGTGAGCTCTAAACCAGAGCGAAACACAGTGAAAGGTAGCGAGGATGCCCTAATGGAGCTGCTGAAATTATTTATCTTCACTGGAGGGTTGGGGGTTAGAAGTACAGTTCTACTCTCTGCTTTACTGGAACGAGTGTCATACGGCTCTACATACAAAACAGAGCCAGGCAGAAGCACACACACGGCACTGGTTTAGCATCACTTTCATTAGTTTTCTATCTACGAGAGCCAGAATACTCTTAGTTTCATCACGTAACACAATCACAAACCGAGCCTTTGTTCACTGTACAATATCTGACTTTAGTTTGGGCAACAGCAGCATGCCCAATTACAGGTACTGTATCACCATCTGGAGACACAGATCAGAGTTCTTTTTTGCAACACACTAAAATTATAACACACTAAACACACTAAAATTATAAAATCAAATCTCATCTCCGAAGAGCCTGCACACTTAATAAAAAGCTTAAATGTAGCTTCCGCTAACAACCCTTTTCCTGAATCCTTAATAAAGTTTCTGTTCTCAACTTTCACCACAAAAGGTTTTCCTGCCACAAACTTTGCCTTCACAATTACCTGTATCACATTTCTTTCTGTTTCAGTATCTGTTCTCCTCACTACAGGACTTGCAGTGTACTTGCTATTTTGCAGGCAAGGCGTTTCTTAAAAACTTGACATTTTAAGCTACTTTATTATTTGGCACCACACAGAACTTTGTGGAAAGCCTGAACAGCAACAGTTCCGCAGATGTGGAAACCATTTCTTGTTTTGCTGTGGTCAGTGAAGACATTATTACTTGCATGTATACAATCATATTCCCATTAATCAACAGAGTGGCAAGATGCCCTAGTTCTGGAAGCCAGATTTCATCAATGACATCTTTATAACACTACCAGGTGGTCCATGATTCAGTATTACAAGAGATCAGCCATATAAAATGTTTGCCCATAAAGTGATTGACAGCCTAAACACACACAAAGCTTTACAGAACAGCCGAAGAAAATGTGGTAAAATATTATAGTTTGGAAAAATATGTTTGGAAAAAAATATTATAGTTTGGGGAAAAGAAGTGTCTTCTATCGTTCGTTGTATCTTTGGAAAGAAACAACTGCAAATGCAAAACTAGATCTTAATTGCAGGGTTCATCTGCTCTTACCATTTGTTGATGGGGAGAGAGAAGAAGCAGACAGCGGCAGCCCATGCAGCGAGCCCCTAGTCAGTGGAAGAAATCCCCGGATCCCGAGGTGGTTTTGTGAAAGTAGCGATACTCCCCGCGTCAGCTCTTGTGCGAGCGGCAGCTGCTGCACCCGAGGAGAAACCAGAAACCACGCTTTCCTAAGAAACGGCCCTAAACCCGAGATGCGTAACGAAGAGTCTCACTTCAGACAGAGCCCTCGGGGGGCGCAGAGCGGGGCACTGTGCCCCCCTCCTTCATAACGGCGACGCGGTAAAGCTCTCCAACTTCTAGCCGAGGCTGAACTCGGGCGCTCCGGTCCCCACAGCCGGCCCGCACCGCGGGGCGCGCCGGGGAGGAGCGCACCGCTCCCAAGGCGGGCAGCGCCCCGACCCGCCCGGCGCCGCTCCCCGCCTCACACCGCCCAGCCCTCGGGGCGGCAGCCCTCCCCCGACGGCCAGCCCTCCCCCGACGGCCAGCCCCCGCCGCCGCCCCGGGCCCAAGCGGGTCTCGCCGGAGCGCGGCGCGGCGGGAGGCGGCCCCGGCTCCCCCTCGCCCGCGGCCCCAGAGCGGGGCGACGCTCCGCGCGCTGCCTGACTGACAGCGCCGGCGGGGGGCGGGCGGAGGCAGCGCCGGGGCTTCAGCCCGCCCCGGTACGGCTCGGCCCGGCCCGGCCCCTCCCCTCCCTGCCCGCGCCCCTTACCTGCCCCGTGCCCCTGCCCGCGCCCTCGGAAAAGTTTCCCGCCCGCCCGGACGGGGCCGGGACAGGGACGGGCTCAGGCTGCCGCTCCCGGCCCCGCGCCCCGCCGCGGGCACCGAGCCGCCGCTGTGACTAAAATAGGCAGAAGCCGGCGGGAGGCTGCGGGCGGCGCCAGCTCCGGGGCCGGCACCGAGCGGCCGCAGCGCGCAGGCGCCTCCCGCCGGCCCCGGGGGGCTGCGGGCGGCGGGGCCACCCCGGGCGAGCCGCGCCGGGCCGAGCTGAGCCCGGGGCAGCCGAGGCGGCGGGAGCTGCCGCCCGTCCCGGCGCGCTCCTCCCGCCGCGGCGGCGGCGGCGGGGGGCGGCGGCCGCGCTCCCCCCTCCCGGCAGCCGGTCCCGCCGCGGGGCTCCCCCGCCGCCCCACGCTGCCGGTGGGCGCCGGAGGCGTCGAAGGGGCGGGCGGGGGAAGGAGGTGGCGGCGCCGGTGGCTGCGGAGACGCCCGGGACGGCAGAGCCCGCGGCGGTGCCGCCCGCTGAACTTGGGCACCTTAAAGCCCGTTGCGGCTGCAGCCCCGGTGCTTGGCTGGGACTTGGCCGCAAACCCCGCGGCTTTTGAGACAGGCGGAGAAAGACGGCTCCTTGGTACTGCTGCCGCGGGTTAAATTGTCCGGAACTAGTGGTTTGGAATAAATAAAAATACGATTTTCTGATCTTTCACCTGCTCACCCTAGCAGCATGTTTCTTCAGAAGGGAGATACGTGCCTTCGGGGTTGCCTTCATTTCATGACTGGTGCATCTATTTATACACCATCTTCAGTTATTTCGTTTCAGGACAAGCGTATGCCTCACCAAGAATACAGTTAAAAGCCTTGGGACAGTGTCAATACGCAAGCCCTTCGGCGTACTAGCCATGCGTTTGTTCCGGTGGTCACGGTGTGTCTCGGGGAGAGAGAATTTATTGACGGAAGGAGACAGGCTTACAAGTTGTTAATAGGCAAAAAATCACGGCATATTAAATGTGCAGCTCGTGTTAGTACAGAAGCTAGTTCTCAATAACCGGAGCATGAGCAATAATATCTTTCCAACAGTAAGTGTGGAGAGCCCCGTGTGCTTGCCGGTGGCCAGCTCTGAGGTCCCACGGCAGGCTGACACGCTCATCGTGCAGCAGGGCGATGCAGGGCAATGCACTGACGTGAACTTCTCCAGAAGTAAAAGGACAGAGCAACCTGTCGTGTGCTAGATAGAGGGATTAGGGCTTTGCTTAACACCTTTGTGAACTTGCTTTCCCACAGGGGTTCTAGATTTTCAAAGATTTTTAGCTCCATATTTACCAGGGAAGAAGATGCATAATTTTTTGGAATAATCGATTCCCCTAAAACTTGAGAAAACGAAGAGCCAGAGCAGTTTAACCCAAAGCTATCCTGAGTTACATATATTCAAAACTTCATTATCTGATTGCAGCACTTATTTTTATATTTATTATTTTTGAGAGAAAAAAGTCTTTTAATAGATCTAATCAAGTATGTATTAAGGTTCTTGTAGTTAATTAAACATTTAAAGGGTTTTGCAGTGTAGCTCAAAATACTTACCCTTCAGACATGCTTTGCATATGATATTTTACAACTTATTTAATTTTAGCAGTATCGTTTGAGAGATTTCTACACTGGCAAACCTGAGGCAGTGCTGATTTACATTTTTTTTCGCTTTTTGTTCTTTATACTTGGGTGGAGTTGGAAGCACCCAACCACTTATTCAGATTTATCCCCAGCTGCATCAGGCATAAATTTACCCAGTATATTTATTCTTCATTGGGATGATAGCAAAGGGATGGGGAAATACATAATAAAAGAAGGATGTTAAAGTTTTTTATTTGATCTACTTATCTACTTAGATTACGTTATTCTAATAAACAACTATTATATCAATTAAAACATGTTCCTCCTAATCATCATAAAAGAAGCGAGAAAATTTTAATGGCATATCTGTAAGACACTTTTTGAGTTGTGCATAGTTGGAAGCAATGGTCGTCATAATTCTCCACAGACATACAGATCACCAAGGAACAGTTCTACTATAATAATTTTTATTTTAATTCAATCAACTCCACATCAAATATTCTCTAGCACTATAAGACTGAGACTACAAATGACCTTCTCAATCTAGCCTTGAAAATCAGGCCTGGATGAGAGATCCAAGGGAGGCAATAATAAAATGGCAAAGCCACCACGCGCTGAGGAGAGACTAGCACTGCCCGGCGTGCTTTGAACCAGCCACTTGAGTGATCGGACTACTCTTTGATATATGTAACACCGCTTGTGGTACTTCTGTAAAATGACTATTTTTAAAAGCTCAAATAATATAATAAATGTAAACCCAAATTATAACCAATATTACACTTTGCAGCAGTATGGCAAGATATAAAGGTCATAGTTAAAGGCAGGCTTACAAGAGAGCCTGCGGTGAGACTCAGAAATCCAGTATCAGACCTGAAAAGCTGTAGGAGACTTTGTGGCCCTGGGTCGAGGGAGAGGCTCAGCTGTGGCAAGCGCCCTGCGCGGAGGGTGGGAAGGCACGTGGCCGAGGAGCCAGCCTGGGCCAGCTAGGAAGGGGCAGCGGAAAGTGCAAGATTTGTCCCAGTTGGGCTGGACAGGAACCTGAACACCTGAACTGGCATCTTTGTCCCACTGTTCAGCTGCGAAACTGGATGGTGTGAGTTGCTGGCTGGTTGTAAAGAGCTCTCTTCTCATACCTGCTGTTAGATTTATGGGAGTACCTTAGATGCACCTATCTCTGGGCACGCTCCATCCCACGAGAAGTCTGACAGCTCCATAAAACATGCAGATTGCCTTGCTGTTGGCTTCTCGACAGCCGTGCCTCCGGGCCCCGCTCATAGTGTTGCTGCAGTCAAGGCAGGGTTACCTGAGCAGCTGCCCAGAAGTGCCCCGGGAGTGCTGGCACCAGGCCTTCCCTTGGGTGTGCCGGCGATTTCCCCCAGACAGAGGAAGAAAAAAGCTCAGTGTGTGATTTCACTGTCTAGAAAAGAGCCCCATCTATTTCCTCAGTAACCGCTTAAGGAGGGACTTACAACATCAGATGGTTGCCTTCTCCGTTATCTCTGAAGTAATGGTGTTTCTTACATCATGCTGTACTCTAGGAGGAGAAGTTATCAATAACTGTGTTTAAGGGAGAGATTTTTTATATTTTCTTAGACTTTTTTAATGTTTAATAAATCTCTACTGCATTTTTGTTTTCCTGCATTGTCCTTGGTCAATAAAAATAAGTTATGAAGCAGGGGGATATGGTAGCAGGTGACATGATGAATTATCTCTTTAAGAAGCGATGTGCTTTTCCTCTGTGGATGTAATGTTGTGCTTCCCAGGTAGTCGCAAGAGGGCTCTTGTATAGGAGCTCTTAGTCATTTTGGAATGAGAATTAAACTCTTTACATACTTTGAAAAGGTTTTAGCAGACTTTTGTATAGCTGAGTTGTACAGAAACCCCTCCTCCCTTTATTTGCGGGTACAACTGAAGTAAGAAGAATCAGGATTGCATTCAGGTAGTAAACTAGTTTTTATTGCGACCTTTTACAAGTGAGACATCAAACAAGTCATGTCATAACGTGATATAATCCTGTAGTTCAGCTCATATGCAGCCTGCAGAACTGAGCAAAATTCAAATTGGAAACCTTTTTTAAAATGTCATTCAGTTAACAGCATTCCCTGTCAGGTACAGATGACATAGTTTTTAGTTAGGCAAAAAGTGCTTTTTTATGCATCAGTCAAATAAAATGCTAAATAGCCCGTTCAAGTTTTTATCTTTTCACTTTTAAAGGCTTTCAGATAATAGACTTGGAATGGAGTATCCTCAGCTGCAGTTAAGGTGGAGAGCCTCAGCTGCTTCTCCACCCAGGTTTCCATAAGCAAGAGCGAGGGGGATGTAGTTCCCTGACCAAGTGACTTCACACCCTGAAGCAGCCTGACCGCAGAGAAGGAGACTTCTCCTTCTGGAAACAGGCTCTTCCCAACCTGAGCTCATTTCAGACACCAGCATCTAGAAGAGGCGGAAGAAGTACCCAACGTAGGATTTAGCTGTAACAAAAATATGTGAATCCCAGTCTGTGGCTGCGGCTGATGGAGGTGTTCAATTCACTCAGTGAGTGCTTTCCTGGCTTTAGGTTTGTAGAGGGACCCGCTCTGCGGTTTCTGGACGTGGCCAGAGTTGTTCTGCTCAGGGCACTTGCCACAGCCATTGCTCAGCTCAGTCACTGTGCCTCACTACAGCAGAGCCAGGGACAGGCTCAGAGCCTGCTTTTCTCGTCCTCAAAGGTTTGAGCCCTGCACAAAGTTCAGCTGTTGTCAAATGTAGGAACCAGAAAAGAGTTGAAGATTTCTATGGGCCAAGAAGAGGGGTGCAAAACCATGCGGGTTGAAAGCCCAGTGCTGAGGGCACTCAGTGTGGGAGAGGAAAGACCTGCATTTTCTCAAGACTATTTCCACTTTGCAGCTAAATACAGTTTAATGCCAAGTGCAGAAACAAATCTGGAAACTAGCACTAAAGCTGGACTGTGTGCCAAAACCACTACCCCATGGCATCTCTGCCTCGCTCAGATATACCCTGCTGATGCCGAGTGTCTCCAGGTGTTCAGAAGCTGGCAAATACAGCATGGTATATGCTTGTGTGGCAAAAAAGAGATGTAGATTTGAATTGTTCTAGACTTCCAGCTTCTCAGGTGGGTGCTTTAACCACGAGACTGTTAGGTAAAAGGTGGGCTGCCCGCACAGGGGAGGGATGTGGCTGAAACTTGGCTCTGTGAGACGAGGTGCTTCACTGGGCTGACATTTCCATCACTGCAGAGCCGTAGTTCCTTCCATTCCTCAAGTAAGGTGTCTGCTCAGGAGTGTGAATATAAACTTAAAAATACAGAGTGTAAATCTAAAAGCTCTTCAAAGCATTACGTAACTATGGAAGACATCAACTGTGAAAATGAAAAGATATAGCAGATGCTTTCCGTCACAAATGTTTAAAGACTCTGCAGGCATGGAGATGGTCTCTGATATCAGTATCTGTTACTCTCTCTTGCTGAAGTTCTGAGTTATCATCAGCCTCCTACTAGATGTTGTTAGAAAAAGGAAGGAAAGCTGTAATTCCCAGTCTAAGCTTTCATGTCAAATATCTTAGTAGTTACATAATGTTTTCAATAGCTTTTAGATTTACACTTCTTATTTTTAACTCTATACTCTCACTGCTCATTTTGTTTTTTCACCTTCTTCCAGCTCTCCCTTCCCTTCCCAGAAGCCTTCTGTCTCAGTTACCAATCAAGCTATTTTCACAACCATTGTCATTAAGAATAGATAAAGATCTTTTAAATAAATTATTATCTTTGCTTAGAAAGATCCAGATGACCAGATGTGCCGGCAAATGCAGGAGGTCTGCTTGGCTGGGGAAGCCCATCTTCCTGTTAAAAACAAAGTTTGGACTAACGCGAAGTTGCACCAATTTCAGTTGACCCACATACCATACTATTTAACTCTGGTTTCATCCACTGTAACTATAATTCTCGGTGTTAGGAAGATGCTTCTACAAAAAAGTGTTAGATTAATTGCGGGTGGAAACTATGGGTAACATATGTCATGGAGCCCTAGCAGTGAACAGAACCAAGGTAAGCCCTAGTGGGCAGACTTGCCATGAAGGCTTAGAGAGTTTAAGAAATACTACTCAAATATTTGTCAAAAGAGCCTCCTCTTCAAACCAACCTTTTTATCTTGAAGCATTCAAAGAGAGAAAAATCACATCGCATACCAAGCTGCTGTGGTATAGTCCTAGCTCCATGTCGTACAGAAGAGTGGCATGGCAGTGTGAGGAATTCTGCATTGCTGCTTCCCACCTTCTGCCCAGATTCTGCACACATTGAAGCGCACCTGGAGTGCAGAAAAAATAATTGCAAATATCTGTTCTTGCACGTAGTTGCACTCATTTAGTTCTAGACTTATCTGCTGAGGTTGTTATCAGTAACAGTAAATCGTGGGGCTGAATTTCACCATGTATTTCATATTTCTGTTTTGAGTTGTGGTTATCAATACAAAAAGGACTTCAGCCCTGTAAATACAGGTTCCTGGTATTACTAACTATATCTATCACGATCACTGTTCTCGCGTTTTGCTTCAGAGACAAAGCTTTGCAAAGAACGTCGCAGATAACAAGGATGCAGCTATATTTAATTCAAAGGTATAAAAATAGGAAATGGATTCTTTTGAGTGTTCACTTTATTATGTTGCTAATGAATTATAAAATGTATATCATCAAAATAAATATTCTTGAAATTGCTTCCTAATGAATCACTTCGACAATGTGCTTATTCAGTTGTGTCAATGATTAATTATATTCTTGCCTCCTTCCTGGAATACAAATGCTTTTATTAAAGCAATCCAAAGACAGTAAGACAACAGACTCATTCTTACGGTCATTCATTCAGTTGTGGATTGATAAAGTATTCCTTTCAGCGTTTTTAGAGTGTATCTGAACAGCTGCAAGTGGCTATGACATAAATGAAAGTTCATGTCACCTTAAGCAGAATGAGATGGAAGACAGTCTATTCATCCAGTTTCAGCTTATCAGTGCACAGTCATTAAATACTAATATTATCTGGAGCACTGTGATAAATGCAGAGCATACTGTGCCAGCTACCGGCGTCATCAGATGGGAGCCTTTTTACTACATTCTGATGCATGGAGGTGAATTATTGCAGAATATTAAACATTTTGTTAGTTCTCAGCTTTGAGATACAGCTTTAAAAGTGGCCAGCCTCACAGAAAAAAAATCATTATCACCGAATGCAATACTTACAAGTTTGTATTTATGAAGTTCAGCGACTGCCGCTATTAAAGAGCCTCAGAAATCTTTGTATAGGTGTCATCATTTCTGCAAGTCTGAAAAGCAGTTGCTTATTTGCATAATGGCATTCACATCATTGTTGAGAGATTAGGATTGATTTAATGAAAGTGGTCACGGGCAGAGAAAAATGCTTTTGCACTGAATTTAAATGAGTAAATCCTGAGCTTAGGTATTCTTTTTTGGCTTCCTAGCACAAGACACAGAAAATGTTGACTGCCACCTGTCCTTGGCACCGACGGGCTTCATGTCAGTGAAGATAATTAATGATGTTGGTACATATGCCTGACTACTTAGGTGTCAGTAAGCAGATTACTTTAATCTAGTAAATCAACATGTGCATTTACATGGAAAGAAAGAAGCACCGAAGAATTAGTTTAGTATGATTTATCTTGCATAATGTGAAGCGACCAATTTACAGTGATGGGAAATGAGGAGGGGCAGAAGTAAGTAGGAATGTACCACACCTGGCTGCCGGATGCAATGGCTTCAGGGTGTACAGTTTAGCCAAAATCGATAAAAGTTAGAGGAAAGAATGAAATACAGTTAATCCATTATGAAGAACATCCAGACTGTTTTAATACTTTGTATTAAAAATATTTGATTCAAGTGAAAGGTTAGTAAAAAGAAATACTCAGAGTTACCTTGTATGTAGGCTGTGGCAAAACAAAATCAGTAACTTACAGAAGAGGAAAGTAAGGGGTTTTAAAATGTGAATATTTTGTAAACGTTTTGGATGACAAAGAAAAGGCAGAGTGCCTGAACCACAGCTGACTGCATTTGATAGTGCTCTTTTTCTTCAAAGTGCAACATTTACATGTGGGAAAAATGACATTTAAAAAAAAAAAACAGCAAAGAGAACACAATTTCCTTCACCTATTAATATGCCTCTTCCTTGGTTCAAACCTGCCTTTGTTTTCACACATGCAGCTCACCAAATTTAGTCAGTGGCCCTCTGGGAGGGCCATCTCCAAATCCATTATGGAAAAGGAGACTCTCCTTGAGTTCAGGGCAGCTTAGGTGTAGCTCTGGATGAGGAAAGATTTGGGGTAGGTCCTACTGTTGAAAATCCTCACGTGGGGCAAAACCCCACGTCCTGGCTGTTGCACTGACCCTGCCACGTTCAGCCGTGAGGTCCCATAGCCTGGTCGGCCGGGATGAGGCAGGCACTTGCCACGGTGGCATGCAGATGCGGGCCAGGACGATGAGCGCGTCCAAGTCCTGCCACGCGAAGCGGGAGCAGCTCCCACGGGCTGCACGGCAGGGAGGGAGGGAAAACCCGAGAAAAGGCTCCCGGGGAGACCCTGACCTCCCTCGCTCCCTCCTCGCAGGCTGCCAGCGTCAGCCCGTCCGGGCAGAGCTGGGTACGGCTGCTCTCCCTGCGCTGGCGTGCGGGAGGGCAGAGGTGCTGCCTGCAGGGAGGCGGCCGTCTCCTGCCGGAGCCAGGCCCTGACTTGGCACCAGCTCCCCAGGCTGCTTGGGCAGAGCAGTCCTTGTGAGAGCTGCTCAGCCACTTTCGGCAAAATCCATTTTTCCCTGTCACTGCCAAGAAGCCTCTGGCTAGCCAGGCTCATTAGCCTGAAGTAGCAGCCGTGACCAGCTTCCTGACACGTGAATTTGCTTGTGCCTTCCTCATTCATTCAGGTACAGATGGAAAAAGTATAAGCAGTGGAGTGCTAGTGCACTGGCTGTGTGGTGCAGCATCAGGACGGCTGCCTTTTCCTCCAAAATCCTCACCTGGGGCTCCCCTGGCACCAGAGAGCATCGGGCTTCTGAACCGTCCCCGCAGGTCGCTCCCTCCTCCTCACCTCCAGATGCTCGCCCAGACTCTGCCCATAAGCAGGACCAGACCGACTGAGGGAAACAGCCAGCAAAGAAGCAATTACTGGGTTAATGAGCTCCGTTGTGACTACGGAAGCATATTTCTATGCCATGGAAATCAGCAGGAGGATGCAAGTGCAACAGAATATGCAAGTATCGTACGTCAGGGCTTGCGGACTTCTTTTCCCCAAACAGGAATGTGATGCTGTTCTCACTGAACAGCGTGTACGTGAGGCACCTTTGCTGTATATTAGCAGTACAAATATATTACCGAGCCAGCCCAGTGGGAGGGAAAATCAATACATTAAGGGAGGATGGAGTTCAGAATACATGTACTCATACTGGGCACACATATACAAGCTTAGATAAGAAAATGGATAACAATCGAAATTCAATTTAGGGACTTGAAAAATAGCTTATTATTTCTGGAAAGTGTCATCCACTTCAACATATTCCTTTACCTGGTTCTCCCTTAATAAGGGTGTTGTCTTTCAATTGAGTTAACTCTCCTAGTTGCTTAATTACCTTAAAAGAGTATCTCAATTTCTCTTTTCATAATCTGTTTTCAGGCACGTTTGCCTGCACTTATTCATAGCAACTGAGAATATTTTTTTTCTTTTGTCTTTCCTGGCATTATCTTTGCAATTTGCAGTGTATGTTTTGGCTAAACACATTCAGCCAAAAGAGTAACACAGATCTAATTGCAGACACATAGGCTAAAATGTAGTGTCAATGGGATTGCTCTCAAAAATGAAGCTGTTCAGAAGTGTTTATGAAAATTACAATTGAATTGTGTTCTTGAAGACTGGAAATTTGGGAAGGTCATTCTGCTTATTAATGTAGATTGCCTGCCATAATGCCAATAGACTATGTGTCACTGCACACAAATAATGAATAAATAATACTAAAAATTGCACTGCTTTTGCATTTATTACATGCACAGAAAATTATGTCTGGAGTATCTGAACATGGATGACAGGCTGCATATGGAAATCAAAGGGGAGTAAATAAAAAATACCTTGTGCTAATTCTTTTTTTCCTGCTTCTGTGCTGAAGAGTAGATACCTTTCTGAAGTAAACATGTGTGGACAGGTACATACCAGAGAGCTATCCAAGCTAATTTTCAAATCACAGCCCTCTGAGCATGCTAATTTACTGTGCCAGGGTATTTCTGTGCAACAATTGTAAAGTGGATGTATCTAGTTAGTGCGAAGCTAACTCAGAGCTGTCTGTGCTAGCTCAGTCCTGGAGGCACGTAAATGCACTAGAAATCATGACCAGAAGTTTTTGAGAAGCAACGTGGAACCTAGAGGGTTAATATTTTACTTTTGGTTATTATTTGCACCAGATACAAAGTATTACACAGAAAAAAAAGTGGAAACATCATTTACCATACTGCCTTTTACCATATGGTCTGTGGAGTAAAGGAACAACAAAGAAAGAAAACAAAACCAAGAAAGTGTGATGTCTGCAGAGCTCCAAAATATTTCCCAATGTGCTGATCAGCTCTTACATTTATCATTAAGAAATGCTGTAGCACGGGCTGTAATACACCGAATATCACAAGATCCAGCTTGAACAGTCTGAGAATCTCATCCTGCTGCAAATTGCTGGGAAGGGAAGGAAAGCGAAGCAAAGGGAAAATCAATATGAGAAACATACCAAGCACAAACATTAGATTGGGTTTAGAGTGCTACCAGTTACTTTATGAGGATTATAAATGGGATATTTTGTCATTTAAATTAAGATTTTGAGATCTTGGATAGCTTATATTACAACCTAAGTGTCAGCATTAAAATTAAGATCTATAAGTTGTTGAAAAGCTTCGCAGATAATTTAATCTTAGTCTTTATCTTCATGTACAGGCCAAGCGAGTGGGGCTGTAGCTGGCGATCAGCAGAAGGCAGTTCCTCTGACCAGCTCTGTAGCCTGCAGCTCTGTGTCTGATTCTCCTGCTAACGTACCCTTTAAGTTTTATGCCTCTTTTTGTCAGATCAGATTCAAATGAAGGAGTATTCAGAAAATAAGGGGATTGTCCACTAAGCTTCATTAGAACTCATCCTGATCTTTTATACTGAGACAATCATTTAAGACCTGATTCATGAGTTTCAATATCCCTTTCAACATTAGTGGAAAACAAGCCAGGAGAACTCTGAGTGTGGTTGCCCAACTTTCTTTTGAATCCTGCTGACTTCTTGACCTGCGTGATTTCCTCTGGAAATGAGTGCTGGGTAATATGTCATATGGAAAATTATTCATTTTATTGGTGCTGGATTCCCTACATTGTCATTTCACCAAGGAAGTTTTCCTGGCTGGAGTAACAGCAATCCCTTTTGCTATGGAGTAATCGTTATAGCTTTTATAGATGAGCATCACCTTCTCAGATCTTCAGTTCTTTGAAAATGTCAACAGCAATTGAATAAGAAAAAGCTGGCTATGCTGTCTACTTGAATTTCCAAAAGGCTTTCAGCAAGGCCCTTCACCAAAAGCTTTAAAGGAAGCAAAGCAGCTGTGTGGCAAGAGGGAAGGTTCGTGCGTGGATAAATAATTTATTAAAAGAAAGGAACCAGAGGGTGCGAGCAAATGGTGATTCTTCATGGTGAAGTGAGATTGTAGGGGGAATCCTGCAAGAAAATCTGTATTGGGACTGGTGCTGTTCAATGCAGTCATATATGACACGGAAGGGGGGTGAGGAGTGAGGTTTGCTGATGATACGAAGGTAATCATTTATTCAGGATAGCGAAGATGATTGTGCAGAGTTCCAGAAGGAGCTTGCTAGATTGAGTGGGCAATAAAATGACAGATGAAATTTGATGTAGACAAATATGAAGGTGGGGGAAAAACTATCCTAATTTCATATATAAAAAGATGGGCTGATTGCTTCCCTCAGCAGCAAAATTGCTCTAGGTTGTGATAGATAGCTCCATGAAAACTATTCATGCTTGTTATCAGTATTCAATCTAAGAGGCAAAGCAAGCATTAACAATTGCCAGGAAAGAAAGACAGAGAAAACTGGATGTCATCATCATGACACTATATGAGTCCATGATTTGCTCATCCCTCCAATACTGCATGCAGTTCTGTTCTTTCTTTCTCAAAAAGGTGTAGAAAGGCTGAAAAAGTTTCAGAAAAGGGCAACAAGGATGATCAAAAGTATGAAACTGCTTCTGTATGACGAACAACGAGAGAGGGAATGAAATAGTCTGAAAAAAGAACAACTAAATGGGGGGGGGCTTCACAGAAGTTTATGAAATCATGAAAGGCATTGAAAGAGGGGATCAACAGCACACTCCTTCTGGTAGAGGAATGAGGCACTATCAGATGAAGGTAGTAGGTGGCATGTTCAGCTGACAGCACAGGAGGCTGTTCCACCCTCAGGGTGTCCTTGGGCTGTGACCTCCTGCTCACAGACCTCACGGATGCTCAAAGTTTGCATGGACTCAAAGGGCACAGGACAAGCTCATGGAAAAGAGCTTTGCTGAGGATTACAGGATGCTGCAAATGTACTTGGTAGCAGGACCATGCATGTTTGCCATGGTCTTGTACTCTCCTCTCAGAGTACACTTTGCTTGCAGTCTCTGCTGGAGACAAGGCACCACCATAAAGAATCTTTCTGCTCTTATGTTTTAAAAAGCTGTTTTAAACTTTAAAAAAGAAAAGCAGAACTTTTTTTTGGCCAAGATTAAGTGGTTCCTGATCTGCAATTTGGAAACAGAAACCTACAGTGAAAAGATGGGCGTGCTATTTTTTTTTTCCCCTTTACATTTGAGCCTGATGTTGCACACTCCCAAACCACCTTCCTTCCTTGTCTCTCTGAGCTGAGAGCACTCACGGGGAACCCCTTGTTTGAGTAAAAGCTGTGTTTGTGACCACCACGGTCTCTGAACACATTTCCACTGCTCGACTGTAGTACACTGCAGTGTTATTAACAGCATTAGTTTTTTCAGTAAACATGGGACTCCTTTGGCCAAAACCACATTAAACACAAGACTGAATAGGCTTGGGGACTATCAGAACATCCCAGTCATCTTTATCACTCCTACCCAGCTCAGCTCACGGCACTATCTATCCTTTAGAAATGATCAAAGAAAATACAATTGCTTAAAAAATACTGAACATCATTTCAAACTGCATGGG
This sequence comes from Ciconia boyciana, assembly GCF_034638445.1. Lineage (NCBI taxonomy): Eukaryota > Metazoa > Chordata > Aves > Ciconiiformes > Ciconiidae > Ciconia > Ciconia boyciana. Next base: position 49,951,508 of record NC_132936.1, read on the forward strand.
AAAACCGATAACACTATGATCTGGAGTAAAGCCATGCTTTTACTTACTACTAAAAGCAACCTAAGGCTAAGCATGAGCTGGTTGCACTAAGTGCTAGGCTATGTTTAACACCGTGTTTCAGCTGCCATTTGTTAGCCCGCTACATTTCCTTTGCAAAGAAGGGAAGCTTTGGTCTGATCAATTCTGTTGCTGCTAACGATGGGCGAGGGATTTTAGAAAGCATCCCCCGGGTACAGACAGCACTGCTGGGCTGTTTTCCTTCCTCCCTGAGTTTTCCTGTGGAAGGCGACAATATAATTCTTTGTCTTTAGCAGTTAATTTGCATCTGTTGCTGTCTCTCATCTGTTGTTCTTATTCCCCATGCCTGAGACTGTCATACTTTGTCCTTGGCATAATGGGTTTCAGTGAGGGTGTGTGATGTCATGAAGAGGATTATTAGCTTCTAAATTATGACAAGCGAGAGCAGATGAAGTCTTAAAGCAAAAGATCTTATTTCCCTGAAACAATACTAAAATGGAATTAAACCAGAGAAGAAATTAAAAAATAGGGAATAGGAGGTATAGACAGAATTGTTTATAATTAGCTTGTTGTTTTCTTCTGTATAGACCAGATGCTCTTTGCACTGTTTGTTAAATAGACCCATCATTCCTCTGTGAAATAATCTCTTAGAAAATAGACAAAAAAGCCTTCTTTTAGATCACTGTTACGTATACCAGCAGCATATAGGGCAGCAATTCCAAATAGCAAACCACTGAGACTCGTGACTTTTTGGCACCTTCTGGGACTGCAATCGACTCTGTGGGTCCCCACTCTCTGTACCGACATCAGGGAAAGCCACCAGCAAAGCCCAGCACACTGCCTGGGAAGCTGCCGGAGCTGTCTGAGAAATGCTAACAGAAATGCCACCTTCTTCCCTGAGACCTATGTGGATATAGGGCTCCAAACAGGCATCTGGCTGTGGCTGGGTTACCTTGCCATGAGGCTGTGATAAGCACCAGAGCTTGCCCCTTGTCACAACAGGGGCATTTGCCTCACAGCCAAGTGAGGAGGTGGCATCGGTCCTCTTCTTACCCACTGGCCCTTGTTCACCTGCCCTTGTCAGATATGGCTGGACATGAATTCAGTCCTTCCTTCACTCATGGACTTTGGGGTAGCCTGTAGGAAGAAGAGGTGTGGCCCACCCTCTCTCCACTTGAAGCCAAGACTGTTGTTTATTGGACTGGTGAGCGAGTGACCGTGACTTTTTAGTCTATTGCTTACTCTGGTATCAGTCAGCGGGGCAGGGACACCACCCCAGCCCTTCCCAGGGAGCACCTGGAAGGAAAGCACTGCTGCCTTCACCCGTGTTACAGCTGGGATGGGGTGGGTGTGTGCTCTGGTAGCATGTCCCAGATGGGTTTTACATGCAAGGTATTGAGTGTCTGGCTTGTAGGACCCAATGAAGTTTAAGTGTGAGCTGGATACCTTATTGCTAAACTCAGTCAGAACATGTGTTTGCATGTCCAAAAGATGGCATTTAAGAAATTTAGGCACTTAAGTCTAGATGCTTGTACAATAGAATTGGAAATAATCCAGGTAAAAATTTCCAGAGTCTATGTCTAAGCATTGGACTTAGGGGTGACTGCAGGGACAAGGCAGTGATAGCTTGGTGCCCAAATCCTTTTTGCGGCTCTCTCTGTTTGGGGCACATCAAAGCAGGTGTGGGGTGAGTGCAGGAGACTTTTAACCAGGCTTAGGATGAGATCTCCACTTCTTCTGAACCAGTGGAAAATATTTTCTTTATTGAACAGATGAATGCAGAAAACATGAGTTCAAAAAGCCAAGCCAATATACAACAACTTCACTTTTCAGGTCTGCAGAGCATTCATAAGTGGTTTCTACTGAAAAATGGGCATATGAAATAAATTCCAACAGCAAAGAGTCAGCATCTGAATGGATGAACTAAGCTGCCAATCTTTGAAGTAACTCCAAAACCACCCTGAAGTCCATGCTCACACTGGTAACCAAAAAGCTTTGCACTACAAAGTTCAGCCACTGAGAGCTCACCCTTGAAAAGAGTTAACTTGGTATCTAAGTTTAATTCGTTGTGATCTCAGGACAAAAGCCTCTTGAAAATAACAAAATGCCATCTAATAAAGACTACATTTATATTTGTAGTTGCTGGACAGTTTCAATTTTTGAAGCCAAGGGAGTGAGTAGAGTATAAATTCTGTATTTGTGGCATCAGGGTAGTATTAAGACATATTTAAACACTTGGATTGTGAAGTTATGAGTAATCTTCTTGGAAGAGGGATATTGGGTGGCAGAGGTGTGACTGGGCATCCGCTTTCAAACCCTGCTCTGGGAAAGGAGGCAAAAATAACTAAGCTTTTCTTGGCATGGCTAATACCTGGGCAACTCGAGGCTTTTCTTGGAGAAGTCTTTCAGCCTTATTGTCCATGATGTGGGCATACACGTAGTGTGCTTATATGAGCTGAGGTCAAGTTCTTATTCTGGTCAGTGGAGACCTAGGGCTGCATCTGAGAGCCCAAATGTGAGCACCTACGGCCATCTGAGATGCCCAGGGGTACCCTGGCCGGCTCCAGCTGCCTCTCCAGGGGGCTGTGGGTCTCCCACAGAGCCTGGGTCCTATCTGCCAGCCCTGTGTGGACCCTCAGACACCCCGAGCACCTAAGACGGCTTACACGTAGGCATCTAAATTTAGGTGTCTTAATCTAGAGGTGGCTCCCTGCCGGGGGCAGGTTTCAGGTGCCCAGACATAAGAAGGTGGTTCAGTTTGAGATGCTTGAGGGTGTCTGAGACGCCTGTGCAGGGCTCGCACATGCCACCCAAGGCCTGGGAAATCTGCACCCTTTGGGAGAGCATCTGGAGGCTGGGGGGATGCCCGAGAGCATCTCAAATGCCACTAGACACCCCTGTGTGGGCAACTGAACTGCTCCCCTAATGACACACCATTGAACTGGTATTTCTTAGCAATCACAGATGAGCTCATCTGACACAAGGCTGTGTGGGACATAATAGGTTACTTTTCTAAAGAACTTTTAAACATGTATCTTTATTTTTCCTGTACGACATAGAGCTATAAAGCACATGTACTTCCTAGCTGAATTACATTTGAACAGGAGTCCCTAACAGACTTCATGCAGTCTCCATTCTTTGTTTTATTTATCCATAATTCTACCTTTTCTTATTCCCACTTTCACCCTTCTATTTATGAAAGGAACAGTGCTGAAAACACTCTAGAGAAGTGTAAATCATTGCAGCTTGCTTGAATTCAATGAAGTTAGGAGAATTTGTATTAGGGAAGGATTTTGTCTTTTCATCTTCAGCTGTCATGGATTCCTCCAGCTCTCTTTGCTGTAATACCTCAGAGGTGCAAAACTATATGCTGAAGCAGTATCGTGTAGTTTATTCACACGGTTAAGAATTATCTGTTTATTATAAACCACAGGCTTCTGTTGAGAATTTATTAGGTTTAAAGATTTTGAGAAAAAAATTGTATTTTCTTTGTGATATTTTGATTAATTCTGATGTGACATGAAACTCGCCGTGTGTCTTCCACAGAACACACTCCAGTACTATATGAAAGAAAGACTTGGAGGGCAGTAATGGATGTGATGTCTAAGAGTAACTGCACTGGTGTGGAAAAATATTATTCGTGTAACAGAGGCATCACAGCCTTTAAGACATCATTTTTTGGGTACGTAAAATACAAGATCACTTTTCCCTTTCACTATAATGGAATCTTGTCAAGAATTATGAAGGACAATTTTTCTTTTTCGGGTTTTAGCACATTGCTAAAGAAATGGAATTTTTTGCTTATGGCAGAGACAATAGCTAATACTTCACTATGCATAACACTAGCATAAAATAACACTAGCAAAGATTGGACAAATCTGCAAAAGACATCATTAACAGAGCTGACAACAGCAGTTATTCTTAACATTTTTTTGCTGCTGGCAAACTAAAAGATATTTTCCATTTCCCTCTGAAGATGTGACCATAAGATTCATTGTAGCACTATGGTAAGCGGGCAAGAATGAGCTAAAAATGGGATGGTATGAACTGAATTGTCTGAAAGGCTTAAGAGAAATCTTCCAGTAGGCTCCTCATAGCTTTGTCTGGAGCCTCTTTAAACTGAGCTCGGTGCACACACGGCTTCTAGTAACGTTACTGGGAAATGCAGTGTGGTGGTAACAGCATCCCATTGCCCGTTGTACCGCTGGAATTATTCCCGCCTTTCCCGGCATGTCCATGGCGCCCGCAGCATCACAGCACTTTCTGATAGGAAAGGTGGCCCTTCCTTGAGGAGGTCGGGTGGCCACTGGTGGAAAGTGTCACTGGTGGGAGGTGACGTACCCAGGCCCTGGACATGATGCCCAAGCATGGCAGGGCTCAGCCGCTGCAGTGGGACCGCAGAGCTCTGGGAGGCTGGTGGCTCCTGCGCCGCTGCTGCTGCGTAGCTGTGAGTCAGGTTTTGTTTTCTGAAAAACGAAAATGATGAAGGAGGCTGAAACCCACAATTTCTCACTACCTTTTCAGACTCCTCCTTGAAGACTGGAGTTTACCTGCTGCCTCTGTCTGAGACCATAAGGGAAAGGGAAACCAAAGCATGCAGAAGGGGGAAAAGAAGAAAGGCTGCTGCTCCTGTGATGCAGACACATTGCACAAAGTAGCTGGAGAGGATTCAAAGCTAGTTTTAATCCACTGGGCAGAAGCATTTGAAGAAGAGGCTTACAACAGGGAAGAAACTTGCAGCCAAATATGAATTTAGGAAGACTAAAATTTAACTGCTGCAAATTCAACAGAGGACACATGGGGAAGTCTCTTGATCCAGCAAAACTGTCACTGCAGTAAAAATAATAAGCAAGAGGTCACTGATTATGAATGGAGGCTGAGAAATATTCCCCCAAGTGCTACTCTGAGATACTGGCAAGAATTTGGTGGGTGACACTGATTAATGATATTGTGCACTGTGTCCTGTTGAGAGCTTGTATTTTTTTAGCAGCAATCTGGTGCTGCTAAAAGAGGACCAGAAGCAGACCTGTTCTTTGAGAAACCTTTACAAAAGTAAAGGTGGAAACATACCAAAAAATCTCTCACAAGCTTACAAATGCTTTAGAAAAAGCTTGGAATTCTTATGGTAATGTAGGATTGTTCAGTGCACGAAGAACTGTGAAGGGCAACAATAGGAGCAAACAGGACCCCATATTTTAGGACCACACAGTGATGTGTTCATGACAAATTCAGTGAATTGTTGGAAAAGTGTCTCACAAAATGTTGGCAAAATAATTTCATTTCAAATGGCTTCTCTTTTGGGACAGATGTGCTCAATTTTTTTTTTTTTCCTGGACAAATGACACATTTTCTTCAATTAAAAATGAATCTCGGGACATGCGTTTCAGTGAGGGAGAAAAAAAAAAGACATTGAACCCATTATGTCTGAGTTTGGCCGGAAAACTGAAAACCATGTTTTGCACAAGTAGCAGGGATAGAAAATGGGAGTTAAAAGGCAGAGACCAAGACTGCACTGGCATCAATGTTAGCATCTATAGCGCAGTCAGTTAAGTTAGAAGAGAGGAGGAAAAAGAATGAAAGGAAATCAGGTTAATTAAGTGTCAGTTGTCAAATGAGCTCATAATTAAGTGTGAGTAGAGCAAAAGATGTGTAGGTGTTTAAAGGCATTCCTAGTAAAAAGAGTTGGCATCAAAACTTGGTTCTGTCTTGTTCAGAAAGCAAAGAGCTTCGGAAACTCCTTGATAGACCTTTGCATGAATCCAAGTGTAAGTAATGCACAGGTATTTGCATAACCCTTTGCATAAAACCACCTCTGAGCATTTTACCTGTTTCTCTTTCAAAACACTGTGCTGCTTAACTTTCCCAGAGGCCGGCAAAGCTACCTCAGATCATCACAGGGGACGAAGAAACGCAAGGACTGAGCATAGAAGTGCAAGTCCTTTGGTTGAAAAATCTCATCAGTGGTGGGGCATCACATTAAAAGAAAACTTGTGCTTACTCCTTATAATCTTATTCCTTTTAAAATGTTAAATGGCTTCAGTCATTTCTGCTATGGCTCTTTTATTTGGCACAGATTGCAGGGCTGAAAAGGGTTTTAAGAATGAAGCAAAGTGTTTCCTTTTTACAACCTCTTCCTCACCTTTTGCCCACTCTCTCTCTATCCTGAATCATCCTCCGGATGCGTCATGGAGACTTGAAAATGCTCATGTTTCGTTTTTTTTTTCTATTTCAACAGTAAATTGTACATAAAAGTGATCAGCTCCGGTTCAGAGAGGATTGTCCACGCTTCTGTGGTAAGAATTACCTCCACAGACCCATGCACTGTCATCTACCTTCTGTGCCTTCTTCTACAAATTCTGCAGATTTTTTTCCCCTAAGTTTCAGCTATCACAGATGATTGCATGTTTTTATTAGCATGTAATATGCCCTTTTTTTTTTGTAAATTCTACTAAGCACTCAGCCCCAACAACATCTTGTGGCGGGCAGTGCTGCAGATCAATCATGGATTGTGTGAAATTGTTCCCCTTCACTGTTTGTGAAATCTCTGCCTCTTTATTTTCTTTTAATGTCTTTTTGTTTCTAGGGAAAGTGTAGATTTCAGTATTCAACTTACCATCTCTACAGTGTTTATTGTTAAAGTATCTTTCATGCCCTCCTGTTTCACTTTTCTCTGAATGAAAAATCCCTAATTTTTCAGTCTCTCCTAACAGGCATCTGACTGACTGTTTTTCACATATGCTTTCCTACTTTTGCTCCATCTTTTAAATGTAGAACCAATGCAGTTCAATGCCAAATTTCAGAGGACGCTTAATATCTTCAGTGTCTCTCCTCTTCCTTATCAGTTCTGGAGTTTGGGGTTTTTGGGGGTTGTTTTTTTGTTTGTTTGCTTGTTTAATTCTAAATGTATTTGCGGATATGTTTTTACTGGATAGTGCATAGGTCAGGTTAGGACTTTCCAGGGCTTGAAGTGAGGAGGTGCAGCAGGGCGTCAGGCTGCCACTTTTCTAATGCTGAGCGTCCCCCAGGGCCGGGCTGGGAGGGAGCCACTCTTTTAGGAAAGCCTGCAGGACTCCCCAGGATGAGCTGCTGGTATGGGGCTGGCCAGGGGAGCATCCCAGGGACCTCAGCCTCCTCCCCATGGTGCAGACCCTGCTCCAGTGTTCTTGCTCACCCTGTCACTGAGGTTGGCCACGATAATTAATGACCTGCATTTCCCAGGATAAGTCAAGGACTGGGTTAAATATAGGCACAAAATTAGCAGTGGCAGAACTGCCGTAGAAAGTTATATTGAAATATCTCAAAAGGTATTGGAGGGTCCTTTTGCACCATCTATGCTGCAACTTCAAAATTACATTCGTATGAAAATTTCCCTGCTATTTTTGGGTCTGATCTGAAAGTTCATTGACAAAAAGGGAAAGGTCGCACCAATTGTTGTGGTTTGGATGAGGACTGCCTTCTACTGCCAGCCAGATTTCAGCTTCAAGTACTGAAAACCTGGGGCAGGGGGATGGCAGTTCACTTTGAAGGATCCCTGAACTCCTCCATTCTGTTGGATTTTATTTGATTTAGATCTTGCTGGCTGTGTTTACCTGAAATGAGAATAGGGAAATGTAGTGCCAGACAGACACCGTCTTTGCATCTCCACAAAAGATGCAGTAATGAAAATGGGACGGGGTTTGCAGGAGGAGAAGACCATGTTGTCTCGGGGGGCCTGTGCCTCTGAGACAATTACTGAGACAAGGGGCTGCTGTAGAGGCGAAACCACCATTAGGGCTGAAAGCTCTGTGAGCTGCATGTCTTCTGGCATAGAAAGCAAACTTATACCAAGTGCTTTTGTTGGCAGCTTCAAGGAACAAGATGAAGGAGATGCACAAGAGGTGGCAGCAGTCTGTAGGGACAGCTTGCCCTGGTGAAATAACGAGGGAACAGAAAAAACAACAGAAGCTAAACCGCAGCTAGTTCCAGCTAGGGGAGCTAATTAAAAAGACCAGGGGGAAGTTCAGAGCAGTGGTATGTCTTGGGTGTCAGGTGGTGCTGACTGTTTGTTAACCAGGGACATCCAATTCTCACAGAAGCACCTGGAGAGAAGGTTTGTCAGGGCCACGACAAATGTTCAAAAAGTGTTTCTTTAAAAGACGACAGCTGGAGTCAGCAGCAGATGGTGAAAGCGCAGTGAAAGTAGGGATTAAAACCAGAGGGCAGAAGGGGACTTGTAACGCTGGTACCAAACGTTCCCTATGGGTGAGATTCAGGCATCTGTGGAAAATAAGCATGCTGTCTCAAGTCTGCAGTGCACCCCAGAAATAAGATTTGCGTGAAGCATAGTCCTTTGGAGGGCCACGGATGCAGGAACCATATGTCACCCAAGGAGAACAGCTAGTCTTCTGAAACTGGCTCGAGGGATTTCTGAATTTCTAATAAGTGATCTGGAACAAAGCAGAGAGAAAATTAAGCAAAGCCCCAAGGAAAGGTCTCTGCATGTGTGTGTGAGCCTGCAGCTTGTTTGGTTTTGCCATAAGCATTGTAGTGATTCCTGCATGCTGAAGCTCTAGGTAATTCAAGGAGTAGACAAGGTTAAAACAGCAAGAACGTCAAAGAATGAAAAATGAGCAGGCGTAGTGTGATTAGGAAAGATGAGAGCACCTTGTGGAGCTCAAAGCAGGTAGAGAAATTAAGATATCCCTGTAACATGTAATACAGTGTAGAAAGAATGGGATGGGAGAATGAGAAGGATGAAGCTACTGCTGTAAGATATGGGCTGAGAGTCAATAGGAGGATCTGTGTCAGACAGGCTCTAGGTGTTTAAGTCTGAAACTGTGATTCAGAAAACCCTGTCAATTCATTGCTTGCCTCCAGAAATGTCTCTCATGCGGGCCAGAAAGCTCCCTTGGTAGCTAGAGGTCTCTGTTGCACCCAAGCCCTGCCCTGAGCTGGGCTTCTCCTTTGCACTGAATGACAGGCCTTGGTTATTCAATGGCAGGGTCAGGCTCCTGCGTGCCTTTTCTCCTGCTGACCTCGTGCTTTACAGCACAGCAGGACAGCTCAAACAAACGAGCCAGCTGTAGGTAGGATTTTGGTAAGTCCTGGAGAGGTTGGGGCTCCCCACCTGCCTCACCTTGGCTACCGTTGCTGGTTCGAGGGGTCTCCTTGCTCGCTGCATCTCCCTTCAGTTATCTGTAAGTCTGTGTGGGTCTTGGGTTGGCAAGCCAAGGAGATCAGCTCCACGTTTTGGTTGTAAAGACGAAGACTCCTGGGAAGCTGGCTTCTAGGCTAAACTGGCATTTTCAACAAAATTTGTGCTGGAGATAAGGATGACATGCTCTCCCAAAAGGCTTGCACAGCCTTCTAGGGCTTGAACATAAGAGCGATTAGCTTCCCTAGACATCTGTTGTCATCCTGAATAGTGGAGAAAACCCACAAATGAGATGAGTATGCTAATAAACTTAAAAAAAAATAGAGTGCAGGAGATGTTTATACTTAAAGGAAGAGAAAGGTTGCCCCTGTAATTTGACAGCATTCAGGCCCTCTGCTGAAGCAGGGCAGGCGGTCCTAGAGACCTCATGCTCCAAATATATTTCCCAGGTTCCCACGTAAGCCCATTATCGTCCACAGCCAAGACCCATGGCAAGCGTCAGCATTGCTCTGGCACGCGTACAGACAGCACAGCCTTTCTACGAGCCGGTGCATTAGTCTGGACGACGACAGAGGTATTAAATACACGGGCAGCAGCAGCTGTCCTTCCAGCCTTGGCACATGGGGCCCCGGCAGCCCTTCTCCGAGGAGCCCTCCTTGGGCTCTGCGCTGCGGAGGCAGGCGTGAGCCTCCCCGCGCTTCCACCTCGCACGGTGTTTTCACCTGTTCAGAGGTTTGCCGGTGCGGTGTCACCTGGCTGCCTGCTGCGGGGCGGGCACGCGTCGTGCTCGCGTGGGGCTGTGTGCCCCCAGTCCTGCAAGACCCTCTGAATTTTACCACGGCAGCCAGGCAAAAATGATTAACAGCAGACTTCTGCCTTGGGCCTGGTGTCAGCTGGAAGAATATCACATTTGGGGACAAAGGAGAAGACAAGAATCTTTTTTTTCCAGAATGATTTATCACCAGCTGTTTGAGTCTGACCAGATGTCTGCAACGCTGGAAGCTGTCTTGAGGAAGAGGGATTTATTTATTTAAAGAGGTACAAAACTTTTCACAGTGGGCCACATTTGCTAAAGACAGGCCCAAGTCAGGAGCTGCAAGGCACAACCTTTAGCTGCCTGGCTGAGCACTTGCCTATGTGTGTGTGTGCAGCCTGAGCAAACCTCCCCTCCTTCCCTGCTACTCAAAGAAGCAGTTGCCTCTGGTCTGAGACAAGTGAAGGATTTCAGGACCCAGAAGGATTTGGGGAAAAAAAAAAAAAAAAAAAAGAGTGACCCCAACTCTGTAGTTTAGTCTTTATCAGGAAATGGGAGATCCCTGGAATTTGCCTTAGCCCATATTGGTATTTTATATTTACATCATGGGATAAAACGATGAAAGAGTTTCGGATGCTGGCGCCAGAACCCAGGACATCCCTATGGAGGGCAAGCTGCTGTTGTGCACTGCCTGGGGCGTGACTCCCACGTTTATCATTGTGGCTTGGCATTGCCCAGCCAGGGAGGGCTACAGGGTCATTCCACCCCAAACTGCTCTCCCTGGGGAGGGTCCCAGCCATGAGGCCACTGCTATGTTTGAAAAGGGAAAGAGGGTAAAGCTGTGATTCACAGGGAGCTCTGTCCTGGCAGATTGTTTGTTAAACATGCTCTGAAAATGCCTGTTGAATCACATCCCCCAAAATACTAAACCAGAGCAAACAGCTAGTACCTGGCCCCAGGTGAGGCACTGAGTTATCTGAATTGAGTAAACTGAGCCCGGACAGAGGCTTTACTAAAAGCCCCCAGAGGATTATACAGTCAAGCAGAGATGCCTCAGGCTAACTCTGGTGGGGGATTTAAATGCCAGTTAAGTTGGGTGTATCAATACCTAATTTTAGGAGCTAGGCTTTCCAAAAGAGATGTCAAAATTCAGCGAAGTGTCTGCCAGACCTCTACAAGAGCAGGGGGAAAGTAAACCTAGATCTCAAAACAGGATTCAGAGTAGCTGTCAGGTTAAGCACAAAGTCACAGGAGGTACGAACTGGGCATGCGAGGCACCTGGAGGCCTGAAGTCCTGCAGCACCCAGGGCACCGACACCGCCATCTACGGGGACATCCGAATACCCTGTTCTCTCCCCAGGAGAGGGTCCGATGCCTGCTCCTGGAAAGGAGGGGCCTCTATTTATCCAGGGACTGGGAAATAAATATCAGTTTTATTTCTAAAACTAGCCCTGCAAGTCTTCATCTCAAGTGCTGGGTTGCCCCTGTTACTGTACCTGCGCTGTGGGTAGCCTGTCTCCTGCATGGACCCCTGGGACAGGCACTGTAGCTTCTCTCCAGCCCTGTCGCTGGCCCCATCTCCTTTTGCTCCTGTCTGGAGCTCATGGCCGGACCTTGGACCTGGTACGTGGCTTGCCGTGTCGGGGCTGTTGATGGGCTCCACTGCCAGCCCCCAGATCTGCCCACCATGGTCCCACCCTGTGGGACTGCACCCACCGGTGAGGGCATAGCCTGTGCTGGTGTTCCCCTCACTCCCAGCTCCCTCAGCTGACAGCTGAGGCCATGCCAGCTGCCACACAGGGAAACCGGGCTGTCCAGAGGGACTTAGCTTGGTGGCCACATCACCTGGCACAGGCTGCAGCTGACAAGTAGGACAAGGGAGCTGCTACACAGAGGACCTACAGCCCTCAGGGGAGCCCAAGATGGGGTGGCACCTGGGCACTGCCCCAATCTTGGAGGATTCCCCCATTGCAGGGGTTTAGATCCCTATCAGCCATTTGGGGGTGGCCAAAAGGGAGGCTCAGCTGGAGGCTGCCACGCCTTTCCAGCTGGCTAGAGAGGGCCAACTCTCCTGACCAACATCTGCCCTCCATTCCAACTCTGCTGCCCTCAGCCAACAGTGGAGGCCACCCTGTGGCACTCTGGCCTGTAGGCAACCCAAAAAGCCTATCTGCACCAAGGCCTGCAGGGCAGGGTGAAGTGGCTAAGGGGTTAAATGATTCAGTCTGTCACATCCCTCCTCGAGTCACTGGCACATCATCCTCGGCTCCCGAAATAACAGCCAAAGAGAGAACTTTCATGGTTCGGTGACTACAGCTAAGCACTAGCCCGACGGCCGGTGTAGGAGCTTGGGATGAGCTACAGCCAACACGTCTCAAAACCAGCCTCTGACAGCTGGGGGAATGGCTCTTCCTTCAGCTCCGTAAGCAGGAGCTCCGTAGGTCTGTGCATCCGAAAACGAAGGTACACAGTTCTTATCCTGTCATCCACTGAGACGTGACACACCTACATTTGGCTGCTGGTTGCTCCCGTGTTTCTGACGGGTCCTGCTGCAATAGGTGCCTCGTCCCCCACAGCCACTCTGAGGGACCGAAGAGGCCACAACATCCTCTGCAGTTAATGCTCTGATGGATATTCCTTGAACCCAATTAGATCCATAAAGCAGGAATCAGTGCACATCGGTGTTAAACCCCAATGAACAGAAAGCATGTTTTCCAGAATGCCTCTCCAGGTGATATCCACCATCACGGTGACTCTCTCTGACCCAGCGTTGCTGTCCCCAGCTGGCAGAACAGGCTGCCTGATTCTCACCAAAGGAAACAAGCATCGAAAATAACAAAAGCTATCCAAACCCGCTAATGAAATGGTCTCAATAAGGTTTCTAATTCATTAGCTGGAAGCGATTTTGTAACTTTGATACCCCTCCCCCTCAATCGACTTCCTCTGGCAAGCGCAAAGGCCCTGGAAGCCTCCACCAGCCCGGAAGAATGGGCAGCAGGCCCACGGCAGCAAACTGTTTAATGACTGGGTTGTTGTGCGAGTGACTGTCATCTGTGAGAGGAGGATGTTTTCCAGTTTGTCCTTGGCAGCCAAAGCTCTGCAAGCTAGTGCTAGAGGATAACCACATTGCGAATACATGGAGCTTCAAGAACTTTGGCTTTTAGGCACTTTGAGTGATGGGTGCTCTTGCGAAGATCAGAGTTGGATCTGCACTTCCTCGAAGCTCAAGGAGGTCCGAGCATCTCTAATCAGGAAGAGCAATCCCTTTAATTCCAAAATACAGCTGGAGGTTCGTTGATGTCCAGTCACCGATAGAGGTTTCCCATGCTCTGCAATTTACGGGCAGCGATCATGAAGGCTTATTTCACTTTTTTACTGTGATGCAAAGTTTTCCTAGTGCCTGTGTCTACCTAGTGAAATGCAAGATGAAAGGTAAACCATGCAAGAGCTGAATTGGGTCCCTATGAATGGTCTTAGGTCCACAGCTTTATGCGCCATTCATGATGAAAACACATTTTTCATACTGAGAAGCTTTAAACTAAACCAAAAAGCAATTTCAGCAGCAGAATGTTAATTATTAACAGTAAATATATGAAATAGGAAGTATTTAACAGCTTGGCCCAGCTACTGAAATAGATACCTGCACATACCTACATTTCAAAGCTTGTTCTACTACAGCAGAGCTTCCTCTGAAATATAACACTACCAGAAAACATCATATTCTGTTGAGAAATGACACCGTTTCATTTGAAACAACCAGAAGACACTAAGTATTGTTTATCTGCTCCTGTTACAGCTCCAAAGGATTCTGAATAGTGAAATGCCTGAGCCCTTTATTCAGTTTCTTTCCCGGGAAGGAAACAACAGTCCACGTTACAGCACTTTGTCACTTGCTGTCAGAATGACATGCTGTTGTTGCCCACCAGAAACGGCCTAAAAGCATAAAGCAGCCCAGAAAGCAGTTCTTCACCAGCTAAGCAATCTCATTCAAACTTCTCAAAAATTGCAGTAACTGGTCTATAACTAACTAATGAATAAATTCCCCTGTTATTTAGTATGCTCACAGTCGTTCAATGACTGCTAGGTGGCAAAGCAAACATTATTTTTTCGCTGTTGCTCTCATCTTCTGAGACTTTCAAAGTCCCACAGGAGAAGAGAATATATTTGATGACATCACTGAAATGCAATATATCTTAATGTTCATCTGTTCTTCTGCTGAGGAGATGTCAGAGGTTAAGCACAGCTCTTCGCAGGGAAAGCAGCATGAAAATGACAGTGCTAAGAACTAACTGGAATTACCGCCTATGAGTCCAGGTGCCCCTGCCAAATTAAGGTATTTCAAGCAGCTCAACCTACAGCTAGTCTGTAGCTTCACTGTATGCAATCTTACATTTGTAATACAACCTTATTTCCCCAAACCTGGGAATTCCACCCCCTGCATGTTTGGGGGAACGCTTATTTTGAAATCCACACAGTGAGTGTTCATCCAGTCTCCTGAAGTACTGAAAGGGTCAAATCAATATGAATACTACAAAATCAAGCCCTTTCTATTGCTTTTCTTCTGATTATTCTCCCAGTATTTGAACAGTGATGCTAGGATGAAAATTATAGATAATATTTTGGGCCTAATATTGCCCTGTTTATGTTATAGACAAATATCTAACTTAATGCTTCAGTTAGCACTATCAGGTACTTACCTAATACGCATGTTATTTAAAATGCATGTGCCCCCCCCACTTTAAGAGGTTCAAGAATAATGTCTCCTTCCTTTTTGCACACAGAAGGCCTAAGAGGCATTGAAAGTAGTGCACATTCACAAATTGTAGTCTTCTGAACAGCACGCGGCAGGCTAGAAATGTCACATTTGCAGAGACATCATCCATCCATTGACTCCAGCTCTCGTGCTGCATCTGCTGCAGAAGCTAGAAACGTTTAGTGAAAATCACCACGAACTGACTCTCGCCGTTCAGACTTTCAGCATTAAACTTTCCCTGCTATGGGTAAGGACGTGAGCACCAAGTTTGTTCCTTGCCTCTGTTACTCCTGCTAGCAAGGCAGAGGGATGTCTACAGAACAGAGATTCTCACTGACATGTTACTGCTCAGCTTCTGTTTTAAATGTTGGATTTTCAGTTAATATTCTTATGGAAAATTAGGAGAAGTGGCCAAATCACAGTCCTCCTAGTCCAGAATTTCAGTTTGTTTCTGCAGATGCCAGTAGCTAGTCCAGCTTCCACTGAGGGACTCCATCACTGGGATTTCTCTGCCACGAATAAACTGAAGACATGAGCTTATTCAGAAATGGCTATTCAGGAATAATGTAATCTTGAGGACACACCTTGGTTTTCTTCAGAGACATGAGAATTGGAAGGCTACCCCACCTCCCCCTCCCGCAAGGGCAAGGGAAAAAAAGGCCAGAGGAATGCTTTTTCTTTTGCTGGCATGCAGGACGGTAAGGCAGAAGTAATTAAAAGAACATATGGAGAAATGAACAAAGTTGCCAAACCTGGCTGTTCAAACAGCATGGACTATCAAAATCCTGAGAGGTCTGCACAAAGGGGCAATTGCACAAAAGCTGTCTACTGAAGATTTTCAAAGTAGAAGAGCTTGGCAGAAAATTGGGTGGTTGTTTATTAGCTTGGCTTCCAAGTCCTTCTCTTGGCCCTCCCCCCTAAATCCTACTCAGCTTGGAAAACCGCTTTCACAGGAGAGGCTGTCAGCAAGAGTATATAAGCAGATCTTTAGGCAATCCGGAGGGGCTACCTCAGGCTAAAAATAAATAAATGACCTGACAACATAGATGTTTGAAAGCTGTTGCTTGCCGTATCGAATCCAGAAGTACTGCTGGATGTTTCTGCCTTCCTACAGACAGATGGCAAAGTAGAGTCAAGTCAAGACAATCCTGGTGAAACAGGAGAAGTCCTAGGTGCCAGGAAGAGGTGTCTCCAAACTCTGTCTTGAGCATCCTTTATTCTTACATATCCACAGGCCAGCTGTCCTTCTTCCACCCTTAGATCTTGGTGCCTATATTCCTGGGGAGGGTGCCGCACCTATCTAAAGTCAGTATCTTTTTTTTTTTTTCCCCAGCTACCAAAATGTAAATTAACTCCAATGCAAAGAAATTAAAGTATCTCTTTCTGTGAAGAATATGAAGACTCTCAGCTTTTAAAAATACTTCTGACCTTTTTCACATAAATCAACTCTGATGCGAATATATTCTCAAAGGAGCAAAGACAACTAAGATATCTTTACATTAGTTGTGAAGAGTATCAGAAGGAACAATATGCAAAAAGTTAATTTATTTCCACTTAAAAACAGATTTTGGTTCATGTAGCATAAGCCTCTTACAGGACTTCAAAGATTTTTCTGGTTTTGATCTTGGCACAAAACATTGGTATCTATTTTTCTAAGAAACATGATTTTGAAAAAGCAGATAGTTGTGAGGAGGTTACCTTGCCCAGCTAGTCAATTTTGCTTCACATACTGGAAATAAAAGGCACAAAATACAGAGCCTCTCATAAAACAGCATTTCCACTGCAGAGAAAAGTTAACCTTGAAACCAGACTAACAGAGATTTCATTAGGTTTTATACAGCAGGAACGGTTTGGCTCCAGGTCTATTTAATCCAAACCCGGAACGTTTAAATCCCACTATATTACAAGAGCATTACTCGCTCAGAGTTAATTACAGATTCCAGTTGGAGCGTGACCCTTTCTGCACCAAAAGGAGCAGCTCAGCTAATAGGACAGCTCTGCAACATCAGTTTTTTGGCACCTGAATCCTGGACTTGGCATACCTGATTAAAATCAACTAAAATGTTGACCTTAAGACTCTATTACAGAAACACAATGCCTTCCCAATAGAGATACCAGCATTCTACAAGGGATACTCTTGAACACTTCTTATTTTGTGAGTGATGTCTCCAGCAAGCCAGCTCCACCTTCAATACTATTGACTGCCACTCAAAGAGAAATGTTTGTTTCCCAACTCCCCACATTATGGGTCATCTGCCCCGATACTGAGCCATTCAGGGAACTCAGCTTCAGCAGAAAGCTTCAGGAGGAAAATGAATGATTTTTAACCTATGCCAGAAGTTTTGTGTTTGAGCAGCTGGAGAATAAGGAAAAGCATTCTTAGGAACAAAGACCTGAAGAGATGATTGAGATGGCTGTGCCCAAGCCTTTGCAATTCAATGCACGGACACAGTTCAGCTCTATTTCATGAACGCCTGAAGACCATGTTTTCCACATACGCTATCCTGCAAAGCTCTGGTCTCAGAGGTGAAGCTCTGCCCTCCTGATGATACTGTAACATTCAATAAAAGGCCAGATGCCGCAACTGTGAGGTCTTACAAGTAGAGACACTGCTGCTTTATGTGCTTTGCTTCTGCCATGCAGGGAAGCTGTTGAAAATTCACAGATGATCATAGAAAAGCAGTTCACATACCTCTGGGAAAAGGGGGGTGCTGAACCTGAACCCTGTTTTCACAGCCTGGAGGCAAAAAAACCTCAACCCTCCCTCAACTCCCTATTCTGATTCTTTAATTCAATGCTGTGATCAGAATGCATCAGTCCATAAAGTATCTGGTAAAACTGTAATGCCCATGGATCACAAATAAACCCCAGATCACATACAGGTTTTAGGTGTGGTATTTCCTAGGAAAACAGAAATCCTTTTTTTTCCCTTCCTAAAATCAAATTATGCATAATAAGGGCCTGGGAGGGATGATCCTTCCTGGATTGCAGAGGGAATGAGCAGAAGCCCCAGTGCATGAGAGAAACACAGAGTGAATCTGGTGCAATTTATTTTTAATTTTGCTGCTGTTTACAGCAGCCTACTCCTCTTTTAAATACCACTCCCTCCTCTTCCTGGGCTGTTTGCTTAGAGATGAAACTCCTGCGCCCAGACTTAAAATACAGGCCTTAGGGTCTAAGTAGGAATATAATGACGAGCATGATTCCGGAAGAATATAGCAGTTTATCCAAAACTGAGAAGCAGCAGAGGGGCAACAAGACTAATAATAATTGGTAGAATACTTTTTTGCTCTGTGAAACCAAACCCTAATTGCTGCAGTGCATCAGAGTTTAGACAGCTAGTAGGCAAATACTCACATCTACTTTATAGCTCTACAGCCTAGATGGGAAAGATATGAAATGGCAGTTCAACTACTGTGCCTGCGTCAAATCATTAGTCTGACTATGAGCTCTTGTTGTTCTGCAGCCAGAACTAGGTTATATACGTATGTTCAGATTTTGGCTTGTTAGAGAACATTCTGTCAAAGGCATCAGGAAAAACTGAACTTGAACAATCTGGACAAAGCTGTGGGTTTGGTTTCGTTTTTTTTTTAACCCAGTGTCTGGTCTACTCTTCAGAAATAGTTAAAGAGCTAACAGCAGATGGGTTGTTGAAGAGTATCTGTATAGCTTGACTGAGATTACAGTAAGAATCTAAGAATTCTTCAAGTTTTCCGGCCTCCGATTTTCTCTTTTGTGTGGAAATAAATGACAGAAGAGAAAACGTGACATTTTGAAGTCTTTTCGGAAAGAAAGAACAATTCAGCAACGTCATTATTATAGACTGTAACACACTTATGAACAGCATGTAATATAAGCTTTTTAATAATTTTTGACTTAATTACCCAGATTACTGTGTCTTCAGTATTTCAGGGTTATTACTGAACACCTTCAATTTACATTCTTAAATAAGTTACTCTGTAAATAAAGTATGCTCAGAGTTCTTGTGTGTGGACAGTACTTACATTTAATTACAGACGATCTGGATACGTTTATAGGTGCAAAATACATTACAATTGTTTACAGGAAGTAAGCTCAACTAGCACTAACTCTGGAACCTAAATGTTCACAACAGCACCGACAGTAGCTCAGCTATTTATTTGAACATGCTTTTCAAAATGTACTTTGGAACACAGTAGAAAATAAATTCAAAGAAACGCCAAAATAGAGGGAAGCACAGAAGATCAAAACTCCATAGTAGGTTGGATCAATAAAATATTAAACTGCAGTTCTTAAATGTAAGTACTACACCAACTAGTAGTCTGGTTGGTCTTAAATGATGTTAAAGCCCTTGTTTTCTAAAGGAGACAGTAATAAGCATTTTGCCTATTCAATCCAATCAAGATTTAGGCATCGTGCTATAAAAGCAAACATATCTGACACTTCTTCTATAACTTTAGCAGTTGGCTTTCCTGCTCCGTGCCCAGCCTTGGTGTCAACATGGATGAGAAGTGGATTGGTTTGTTTACGGCTTTGGCCCACAACATATTGCAGAGTAGCGATAAACTTCAGTGAATGTAGAGGGACCACACGATCATCATGGTCTGCTGTGAGAAGCAGCGTAGAGGGATACTGGATGCCATCTTCTTCTGGTAGTTTGACATTGTGAAGTGGAGAGTACCTGAGAAGAGCATACAAATGTTTACACATTTCTTCCTCAAGACCCAACAAGACGGTCCTCTCATACTGAAATCATCACAGTGGCATTTGATAGCACTCAGAATACTACAGTTCTCAGTTGCATACATCAGAATTGCACTACTGGCAACTGATATGAGGTAGTGGCCACAGATCTCTGGCTCTCAAATGTGAAGCGAGAAAATTTCTTCAATTTCAGAGAGGCTTATGCATGCATCTCACAGAAATGCCAAAAATATCTGGAATGGGCAACAGGGAAACTGCAGCAAAAGCTGTCAAGTCCATAGCAGGATCCACCCTGCTGGGAAACAGGGAAACCGAGACTTTTTCCCATGGCTTCTTCCCATGCAAATTTGGAAACAGTCTCTGATGGTAAGCCACAAGTGCTGTACAGTTATTAAATTTGCTCCCTTCAATATTTAGGCCACCTTTGAACATGCACGTACTCTGAGGGAATGCCATGCAGGAAACTGAAAGGAGAACTGTAAGTTTTCCTGCTTTTGACAGATGACCTGGATTCCTATGTTTTGAGCAATTAATAATCTTTTAACATTTGCTTTTTTTTCAGGAGAATTTACATCTTTTAGCTGCTGTAACATAACATAAAAGGTGTATCTACATATCTAAACACAAAGCACTCTCTAGCATTAGAAATTAAAGTAATGGTAAGTCACAAAGAATACCATCTAACCATTTCATACTTCATTTAGACAAAGCTACACCTAGGAAGAATGTTACATTCCTTAAATCAAGAGTAGGATACTATTTCCTCCCCCTGTTTCATGGCAGGAAATACAGAAGGAAATCTTGCTTTATTTTTGAATGAATTTCCCACTTAATGGGTACTCCTCCAAGTAAGTCCAAATTATTTTTAAGAACATGTGACAATATTTGAATGTCTAACCTAACAGATTCCTGGCTTCCTCATTTTCATCTAAGGAACAATGTAAGTGAATTTGCAGACTATGATTTCTTTTGAAAAGAAGTTAAATGATAGTCACTACATGCCACTCTATTTGCCTTATGTATTTTTTTGATATCTGTAAAGGCAACATCTAAGCAACATTACATATATGTCTTCCTACATTTGATTAGCAATTGCCAGCTGTTGAAAAGGAGGCAAAGAAGTATTTCAGGTATCGCCATATAAGATGTTTCTAAAATTATGCATTGAGACTTTGTGAGTAAGCATGTGTGTAAGTAGGTATGGAGCGACTCCTTCCTACAGATGCATTTCTCCTAATCACAGAATGAATTTAAAACTTTGCTTCTACTTTACCTCTTCAGAATATCTGAATTCACAGATGTGCAAGCAAGTTTCAGTGTCCAAAATCACAAAGATTATTTGGATCATTTTTATAACAGTTAATCTTTTATCTATTACCTAAGATCTAAGTTATCTATTGATTAAAGATGAATTATGAAATTTGTTAATGGTTTTGTGCACTGTATTTACAAAAACATGTTTACCACTGAAAGCTTAAATTAGACAGCTGGAGGTTTTGAAACAATCTAATTACAATCGGCCCAACTGATCATCTAGTATTTCGATTTGACATTGATTTTTTTTTAATAAATGCTTTAGACCAAGCTAGATCTCAGTGTACTTGTAGCACATGCACTTTTTAATATCTAAATACTCTATTAAATTTCAGACCAGCCAAATCATTTAGTGTGTCTGAAGCATTCTCCTGGAATGTCAATCTTCATTATTAAAGGCATACAAATGCAGTAACAGAAGACGAGGTTCCAGAAAAATATTTTAAAATGATGGCACTTATTCTAACACACTCATTATTAGCCATATCCAATGTGCAGATCATTTCTGTTCTCACACACCTGTCTCTCTTGTCTCTTTAATCTTACCAGACCTCTCGGCAAGGAGTTAAGAAATGAATTAATATCCTGTTATGGTCTACTGCCATTCAATTCCTACAAATAAATCCCATCTATATTGTATAATATAATTCACAATGGTGATTGTCTCTCCCCCATCATAAAAAATACAATTTATGTAGTGGTTCACTTGAGAATATTCTGTCGTGACAGCCTAAAGGAGTCATTATTCAGAAAGAAAACCTTACGAGTTGTTAAAGCTGCTAGTAGAACAAGGTCTTTCAAAACATGACCAGTTGACTCAACAGGGCTTTGAAGATAGTCTTTCATGCAAAACTGACTTCTAAGGAAATGCTGAACTCCCCAAATCCAGCGTGGGAAAGGATGAAATAATTCTTAGAATAGATATTGATCATGACAACCTGAAACTCTTGAGCAGACTATGCATTTTAACAACCACAGAAGTATTTAAAGGCACTTACTTGCACAGCCATTCAAACTGCTCTTTACAGTCAGAACAACCGTAGTCAGTAGTCCAAGCATGGCCAATGGTGTACTTGTGGAACTTGAGCATGTCCATCACTCCCACTTGGGCAATAGCACAACCAAATAGGTCGGGGCGCTGATTAGCACAGGCAGCTTCAACAAGAAAACAACTCTATTAGTATTCATATCTTAAAGAATTAAGCTCAGCATTGAAAGGTCCACTGCCAAGTTCATGAAAGACCAACTTCCAAAAAGCTGTCTTTTATAAACTCAAAGTTTCTTAAAAAAAAAAAAAAGTAAAACTTAAGTTAAAACAATGTGAGAAGAAACAGAGATTACCATCTAATACCTGGAGCCAAAAAACTTCAGTATAAAATATCTGATATAAACCAAATTGCACTGGGAGAAGACTGCAAGCAAATATGAAGTCAAACAGACTTTTAAGCAAAACTGAAAGCAAATACACAAATGGATAAAAATTATAACTCCCAAAGCTGGTATGTTCAAAAGAGCTTAAGAGCTATTTCCCTGTTCTTCAGGCACGAAACATGCTGTTCTTTGAAAACTGACTTCCAAACTAGCAAACTGGGTTTAAAGGATAAATTGACTTATACAGTATGTGAGCTTTTGTACTACTGAAGTTTCCTAAACCATTCACTGTCTAAACTTTTAATATTATTATCAACAAAGAAAAGGGCATAAAGGAGCAAAAGCTGAAAGCTTCATCAGCAAAAGCTGATAAAAGTTTTCTTCCATAATTATGTAAACCCATATGAAAAGTTTTGATAAAAGCAGACTACTACAAAATCAGAGGAATAAAGCAAATTTTAATAAAGCAAATTACTGCTGTATTTTCTTTTTTTTATTACTTCCATCTTCCTACTACTGGAAGGGACAATTTATTTAAGAATAATGCTTGCCTCATATATTTTAAAAATAACCACAGGGGGCCCATCTTGCTCAGTGCTCAATTTATAAGAGTGGCAACTGGCAGATGCTCTGGGAAAAGGCGTTAAGCAAATACTGGGAGAGATTTCCTGTACATTATCAGCTTTTGAACTAGTTGTTTAGGTTTTCGCCGAGTTGGAGTTATCTCCAGCCATCCTGTTAAACACCCATCACAACACATATCCTCTGTAAACACATATATTTCCTTAATGTTTATTCATCTAGTGTTCATCATATCCTGCAGCAACAAGTTCTTCAATTCCAATTTCTGTTGCTTGATTTAAATCTGTTGCCTGGTGATTTTACAAATTCCCCTGCTTTTTTTGAATTCTAAGAAATAAGAGCACTGAGGTTTTCACATTACTACTACAATGGATCCCAGAATCCCTTTCTTAATTCAGAGCTAATCACTGTGCATCCACACATAGGTATACTCCTTCCTAAATTCTTTTATCTCCTCATTTTTGTCCATTTGTGAAAATGGATCATTTATTCCCATTATTTGCCTCCTGCTAACCAGGATATTGCTATGACACGACCTGGCTTCCGGCTTAGCAAGAACTTTCTTGCATAGACGTATGCGAGGGACCTTGTCAAAAGCTTTTGAAAATCCAAGAACAACTCCTCACCTAGATCACTGTTAGAAGCACCATACGCTGCCTGACTCCTTCAAATAGCTCTAATAGATTTGCAAGATATAAGTAAGAATTTTGCAGGCTGAAGTTACATGTCAGCTATTATTTATTCGTTTCAGTTAGTTTGATTAGAGAAGTCAGATTTACTCATCTGCAGCTTGTGGATCACCATGAACCATTTAAAAACTGGCATTACACTTGCCCCCTTCTGTTCCTCAGATATTCAGGCTTAGTAGCCTGCAATTTCATATCGGCGTTCACTTAGGATCTTGCGTGTGCACCATCTGGTCCTGGCAACAAACTACGTTTCATTTGATTGATTTATTCCAAAACGTCCTCCGCTGATGCTTCAGCTTGAGTCAGCTCCTCAGAGTATTCCCCATGAAGAGAGACGCTGGTGCAGGGAACTCCCCACGCTCCTCAGGAGGCCCCACCAATACAAACAGACCATTTAGTTGTTCTGCTCTGCCATTATTTTTCTTTAGTGCTCCTTTTACACCTCACTAACCTCTAAGTCCCACAGATTCTCTGGCCAGCTTCCTGCGCCTGATGTGCACAGAAAGCTTTCATTGCTAATCTTTATATTGAAAGCAAGTTGCTCATCAGTCTCCTGTGGTCCCTCAGTCCCTGTCAGAGTTTACGCTCTACCCTATTTTCTTCATTTGAACGCGATTTATGTTTTCCAAAGGATGCGATTTTTTTACTTCTGGTCATCTCTGATATGTAACTATGCTAACTCTTCCTGGGTCCTTTCTGAGCCATTTTCATAATGTATATATAGTGCCTTAAACTGCTGCCACGTAAAAGCTCTTTATCCTTTTAACTGAAGCTTCTGATCAGATCCCTCCCCTTCATGTTATTTCCTTTTATAAACATAAATCATATTCTGGTAGGAAAAAAAGCCAAAAAAATTATCATAACATTTAATTTTAGTACTCTTTATTGCAGAGTGTCTCTTGAACTGTGTGTTGCTCAGGATTTTATAAAAAATTGCTGTTCCTAGTTCCCTAAATAGTTACTTCAGTAAGAAATCACTTATGGAGACACTCATCCATTCCCACTGCACCCCTTTAATTAGCCATAATAATTAATTATATGCGTTACTAAACTGTAACCTGGAACAACAATTTATTAATGAATTTTACTCCTCTACACATACTTTGAGCTTTAAAATTCAGTACAAAAGTAAGATTTCAAAATGTCAGAACTGTTTGTCTAAGCAAACACGAGAGGTTAAACACTGCGTTTGCAGGAAGGAGGTTTTCAGCTCACAGCTGCACTGCCCTACGCAGCTTTGGGATCACACTGCAGGACAAGGGAGTCTTGTTTTGCAGTTGAATGAGGCAAGAGCTCAGGGCTCTGCACTCCTCGGAGACACCTCCTGTTAGTCAGGCTAGAAGGAAACAGTATTTTGGAAGAGTGACAATACTCTTCCTTGTCAGTTTTTTCTTCAATAAATGAGAACTGAGAAAATCTGGCAGTGGGTCCTTGCACCTAAAGTATGAGTTATGCTCTCTGGTGTTGCATGAACAACTATTGCAAAATTTAGTTCTGCTTTGATGAAAAAGCACTTACAAGAATTTCCTAAATTCACCTAATTCTATCCAGTCAAGGAAAATCCGTGTCTGGCTCATTGAGAGCATGGAAATCCAGCTGGATTGTAATCCACGTGCAAGTGCAAGGGAAAGTTTCTAGCAACAGATTTTTCAGAACAGGGAGGTCTAGATTCCTAACACCTGTCTCCTACTGGAATGACGTACACTCTGCAGATGTCACTTGCTTCCCCTTACCGAAACAAGGAGCCCAGCTGACTTGTTGAGCCAGAAACACAGTTTTTTTGATGACTAAAGGTGGGTAGGACAACTCTCATCCTGACTGGAACTGAAGTCCATGTAACCATAAAATAGTATTTTCAGAAGCTATGTTAACACGTTGAAAGTCTAACTGCATTTCCAAATATATATTTACGCTCATGTAAAACCGACTTGTGCAATGCTTGCACTCCTAATGGTGTGCAAACCCTTTAATCCTTTACCATATTCATCCATTTGTATTGGTGCTCTTATTTACAATGCACAAATACCTCCTGCCACCTGTTACCAAGAAGCATATAAGCAGAAAGCAAAAATACAACTTTACATGTACTTGTTACATATCTTTAAAACAATTGCTTTTTAAAAATAAGAATGCAGGAATAGCCAACATGGCTTAGACCAAAGATCTATATAACTCTAAATCCTGTTTCTTATGCTGGATGCTAGTTCACTGAAAAATAAAATCAATAGAGCCAGTATTCAGCAGCAGATAAATAGGGAGGAGTATAAAAAGAAGAGCAAGCAAAGAGTGGGCCTAGTAAAACTGCTCATTTTCTATAAATCAGTGGTTTATGAACTTGAAATGCCTTTTTTTTTTTCTTCTCACATGAGTAGCTCAGCTCTGTCACATGCCTTTCATGCTGTTTAAAAAAAATACAAACAAACCCCAATATTATTTGTGTTTCCTTCTCCTTTCAAAAGTGAACAAAATCCCCTCCCTTTTTCTTCTACTACTTTCAGATACAGGGATTTAATGAGAAATAAATTTTGTAGCTCTTTAAATACTGCTTAGACTATGAGACATTTTTGTGACAAGCTTTTCTGTTTAAGAGGAGGCTATTAATTTCCTTGAATTTAAGAACACAGCAGTGAATTATATGTGAGCAAGATGCATTTGTAACAAAGTGCTACATTTACACAGTCCCTCAAAAGCTCATGACTTTTTCAAGTAGCTGTACTTCTATTTTACATTTCTTAGAGACATTCATGATTTTATTTGTAGTCATGTTTTAACTACACAATGAAAGTAGAGTCAAATTGTTACGTGCCCCTGTACAAAGGCTTCAAATGCAGAACTGTCATGTTTTCATTTGCCCTCTAAGAACAGAAATGCATGACTCAGAAAGAGTGAACGAGAAACTGTGATGAAGGATTGTAGGATGTGGGATTCTGGCTTACACTACAGACCACACAAAGTTTCTCGATGCTACATAACAGATTTCTGGTTATTCAGTAATTATTTTGTAATGGTTAGCCTTAAGAAAGAAAAATCAAAACCCAAATGTTATTTAAAGCTTTCTTACTTACTGTGTGATTCTACCACAGGGTTAGCTCTACCACACAAGACAGTAATTGTAAGTATGGCTATTAACAGTCAGCCTTTGCTAGAGACTGCAGAATCCCAATGTCCTATGCAAACAGCAAACGAAGTACAATTGTATATATTTAACACCTAGTATATATGAATGCATTGACACTCTGGCAACTTTGGAAAAGACGATCTCATAATTTTTTGTCTGGTTACTTTGATAAGCACCAAACCCAGGAAATATACAAGCAGTTCTTACCAACTAAGAGGCCCCCATTTGAGCCTCCATTAATAGTCAACTTCTTTGGGGATGTGTAGCCTTCCTTGATGAGGTATTTGGCAGCACACTGAAAGTCATCAAAGCAATTTTGTTTGTTGGCCAAGATACCACCTAGCACACAAATAAAACAAATCAGTTGATGCCATAAAATCCATTCGATACCATCTCTTCAGAAAAACACGTGTGCAAAAATACCTGGGAACAATTCCAGTTTCATGAACATTTTAATAATTGATGCAGCTCAGAAAGACAGCAAAAATGAAAGATTCTTTCAACACAGAGAGGGTATAAGATGGTTCTGGCAATAACTCTAATGCTTTCAGAAACTCTGAATAATACATACCTATACTGTGGAGTGAGTGCCAGGTAATGTTCCTAACCAGTAAAATTAAAGCTAAAAGCTTTGCATTGCAAAATATATACAAAATGACCGCATACAATCCACTTGAGGTTTGATCTAATGGGGCTTTAACAGCATTAAACTCAGTGACAGTTTCTTAAGGCAATAAAGCTTCAACTTATAAAATAAGCTATATAAAATAAGCACTTCTGATTTCCTGGACATAGACTATGTGGCTGGTAATTTATTTTTTTTTCTATTAGTTGTTTTCAAATCAAATGACATATAGCTATGGTCAAAAAGGGACTTCGGAGTTGCATCTTGGTTTGAAATTTTACTAATTAACTAGCAATATGGAAATGCTTAAGATGCTGCCATCCTGTTGAACAGAATTCCAAACGTGATCAGATGTATGAGGAATAAATAATGAGTGAAAACGTAGGTCCAGATGACATCATTGGTAAGACTTCCAGTTCTCAAAATAAAAAAAATTTGCAAGGTGGGTTAGGGAAGGAAAAGGATGGTTTTGCCCTACAATCTTTCGACTATTTGAGCAGAAGAATATCAACCTAGAGAACTCACAGTTTACCAAATCTCGTAATCTTCCTGCTTTAGATGCTTGTTTGCGAAGAGACTAAAACTGGCTTCTCCTCGAAGGTTATCCTACCTTAAGACCTGGTATGTTCTTTCTCAGGCAATTAAATGCTAGTAAGAGATGGGAACTACGAAGAAAATCCTCATATTCCTGTAGCAAAGGCTGTGGTCCAGCCAGGTGAGAGGGGCTCAGTGGATGCAGAATTGGAACTCTAGTTCCTTCTACTTTGTTTAAAAGCTGGATGTTTATTCTAAGCTAATTGCCTAAGGTTCCCACTATGGTCCAGGAACCTCCAGGACAATTAATTCTACCCTAAAATAAGTGAGATGACCTATAATCTGGAGGTGTCTCTATCTCCATTGTTCATCCAGTGATTGTAGACACCCAGTTTACACTGGATGCTTAATTTCTACGTTGCAAAAGTTTGGTAAGATTAACTCTGACATTTAGTCATACAGATCTTGTAGAACTGGGACCAGTAAATTTTTAATTTTTTAACAAATACACATCATTCTCACATTAACAAGACCATTGAACAGACACATACTGGGACAATGAAAAAGTCTTCAAATGTGTGGCAATAAAGGAGAAATAAATCTTACTCTTTGCTCAAAGTTCTGGTCTGGTGTAAAGTCAGAATCCTATTTATACAATTAAACCTAAGTAAACAGATTTCTGTAATTGGTTCTGGAATTAACAAAGAACAGATACATATCTTATTATACAACTGCAATAAAAGACTTGGGTCAAAATTAAACAGGAAATAGGTGGACCAAAGAAGCATTATCATATTAAGATAAATTTTATTAAAACCTATTACAAACCAATCGGCAAATTAAAATTAATGAAGGATACATCATCTTTAGCAATAATATCCTGTATCTGCAAGCATATATAGCTTCTATTTATGAAACTTACATATTTAACTCAATTGTGAGGAAATGACCCAGACAAAAAGTTACTTCAGATGAAATAGTAAAACCAAGATGTAATGATCTGGGAATACTGTTTTGTTTGATAAAAAGTTATTATGAATTACTCCCATGGCAAATTGCTGCATCATAAACACCACTGTCTCAGTGCATTTGCCTTGCTGACAACACCTCCAGCTATTTATGCATCAGATTGCTGGGATATGAATAAGGCGTCACCATTAAATAATGATGGGTACGTTACAGAGATGAGTAGGACTTTTTCCAGCTTTTTCCTCTGGTGAAGAGATGCAGAAAATTGTCAACAGTAAGGCAAGTGAACAAAGACAATCAAAGGATTAAGACAAGGATTGGATGGGAAAAACATGGAGAGAAATACATCAAAGGTATTAAGAAAAGGGGAAAAGAGATTGACAGAGTTTTGTAGTGAGTGACTTTGTTTACCTGCAGCATAAGTGTCAGCTTAAAAAACCCCAAAAGGTCAAATGCCTGCCTACAAGAAGTTGGACCCCCTAAGAGAGTGTGGAGGGGATGACATGTCACTGCAGTTGTGGAGCGGATTGTTTTCATATGAACTTCAGTCACATTCACTAAATATAAAAAACGGGTCTATTCATAAACTGTGCAAAAACAATCTGGAAGAGATACATTCTGAACTCGAAAGTTCACACCTTCTGTAAGGTTCTGCAAATGGTTTATTTTTTGTGTGTGATATCAAAACAGTCTCAAGAGTCAGTGCTGTTGTCTTGGAGTTCTAGAATTGTGGGGCCATGTGCACCTGCAAATAATGAAAAAGGTGTGTGAAAGCAAGCTAGGTCTCCTGCAGTATAGACGGACATTTTTTGGAAAATAATTTCAGAATAAATAGCTGCTTTTTCAAATCCTTAAGTCTAGGGAACTTGATCTTGCTTAAAAAAAAACCGCGTAATTTTCTTGGAAAATATTGTGTTTGTGCAAAACTATTTTTAAGTAGGTTGCAAAAATTAGAACAAAAACCATCTAACAAAAACCATCAGATAACACTGGACAACATACAGATCTAACATATGAGTAAGGAAAAAATTTACTTTCTACAGAATAAGTAAAAGGCAAAAGAAGATATAAGTATGGAAGAGGGAGTGAAGAGCAAATGTTGTCATTTTCATTGCTAAGCCTGCAGTTTTGTTCCTCTACTTGGACTTATTTACCTTTGTGCCAGTTCTCTCCATATTCACCACCGCCCCTGATGTTCGCCACTGCTAGAACACCCCCTAGGTGTTGCACAAAAATAAGTCTTGACACACTGAAAAAGCAAACAGATAGAGGATTATTTTTAACTTCCAATTTTTATATCCCTACCACTTTTACAAAAATACTTTGAGGGGAAGATCTCTCCCAAAATCAATGATGAAATTGTGAATGAAGTTCCTCTTGATGGTAAACCTGAGTAGCCAGGCATTTTTCAATGGTTATCCATGGAAATTAAACCCTCTGCAGCCTTGGGAGAGGAAGGAACTGGCGCTGGTCCAGTCTTCCTCCTTTAGTTCTGCACTTTGGAGGAGAGTGGCCAGTGGTTCTGCTTAAGACAAGACACTCCAGGACATATCACCATTTTTTTAAATCGCCTTCAAAGCCTTCAGTGTGGGGACTAGAGCTATGCAGTACCACTGGACCCCCATAGCTTTCTGAACTGTTCCTCTTCCATGGGTCCTCTGCTTTTTCAGAGAGGAAAGGAAGGCTTAGTGCAAATGAAGAAAGCAAAGAATTAAGACTTAAGACCAGCACTTGATCTTTCATAGAATCATAGAATTGTTTAGGTTAGAAAAGACCTTTAAGATTATCGAGTCCAACCGTTAACCTAGCACTGCCAAGTCCACCACTAAACCATGTCCCTAAGCACCACATCTACACAGCTTTTAAATACCTCCAGGGATGGTGACTCAACCACTTCCCTGGGCAGCCTGTTCCAATGCTTGACAACCCTTTCAGTGAAGAAATTTTTCCTAATATCCAGTCTAAACCTCCCCTGGTGCAACTTGAGGCCATTTCCTCTTGTCCTATCACTTGTTACTTGGGAGAAGAGACCGACCCCCACCTCTCTACAACCTCCTGTCAGGAAGCTGTAGAGAGTGATAAGGTCTCCCCTCAGCGTCCTTTTCTCCAGGCTAAACAACCCCAGTTCCCTCAGCCGCTCCTCATCAGACTTGTTCTCCAGACCCTTCACCAGCTTCGTTGCCCTTCTCTGGACACGCTCCAGCACCTCCATGTCTCTCTTGTAGTGAGGGGCCCAAAACTGAACACAGTATTCGAGGTGCGGCCTCACCAGTGCTGACTACAGGGGCACAATCGCTTCCCTAATCCTGCTGGCCACACTGTTTCTGATACAAGCCAGGATGCCATTAGCTTTCTTGACCACCTGGGCACACTGCTGGCTCATATTCAGCCAGCTGTCAACCAACACCCCCAGGTCCCTTTCTGCTGGGCAGCTTTCCAGCCACTCTGCCCCAAGCCTGTAGCGTTGCATGGGGCTGCTGTGACCCAAGTGCAGGACCTGGCACTTGGCCTTGTTGAACCCCATACAATTGGCCTCAGCCCATCGATCCAGCCTGTCCAGGTCCCTCTGCAGAGCGTTCTTACCCTCAAGCAGATCAACGCTCCCGCACTACTTGGTGTCATCTGCAAACTTACTGAGGGTGCACTCGATCCCCTCGTTCAGATCATTGATAAAGATATTAAACAGATACTAATCTTTGTTTATGAGCAGGTATTTTCAACTTCTGCTTAATGTACTTGTTTTGGACCTTTATAAAACTTTTCTTTGCAAAGAAAAACTCTGCTTCTACCACTGTTTTGTGCCAGGCTCTGCAGTCAAGTTCTGGCCAATCCCCTTATTTATTTTCCACTTGCATTGCTAAATACAAAACAAAAAGTAAAAAATAAAATTACAAGTTCTGCCTTCCCTAGTATCTCTAGAACACTGCTGAAAGCTAAAGTAGCATAATTTTTTTTTTAAATGTCAAATTGCAAAAGTATCAAAGCTATTGCTATCTTTTTAAAAGGGACTGCAGTAATTTAAAATATATTTAACAACTAAGAAGAGAAATAGATCTCTGATCTGTTGAGGCAGTAGCTTAACATAGCAGAAGCTCCAGATGGCAAACCACACATATGCCAAGGAGACCAGTAAAATATTAAAATTTAATCCCAGCGAGTCCTTTTTTTTTCCCTCTAGTAGGTTTAAATTCCTTATTTACTTGAAATCTTTGCTCACGCAAGAAACCACTGCCTGCAGAAACTAATCCTATTCAACCACAAGAGCAAGGATTGGGCCTTTTTACCTTTTAAGTCCCCCTACTGCTTATCAGAAATGTCTTGAAAGACAGTAGTCCTACAGTGCGTCTCATGTGGATGTAGTATCAAAACAGGTAAATTCTTCGTACTTCCCAAAGCAGTTATCCAGGTACTGGCACTTTTTCTTGAGAGTATGTACCAAGGATTAAGGAAACCAAAAGAAAAGCAGGAGGATGTCCGATAAAGAGATTTCTGTATTTTCATAACCCATCAAAGGAAAAACTTTCCACCTAGGCTGGTTATCTGTGGCAATCAGATGGCTCAGGAGGCATGAATTATCTCTGCTTCTGTAAAATCAATTCTGAAGTCCATCGCTGTCAATGGTATTTTCCTTAGATTGCTGTGACATGCTGATCAGATACAACATTGATATTCTATAAGCACAGTGTGCAAAGGTCAGAGAGCATTATTCTGTCACACTCCAGGATGCCTAATTTTGACAGGTTGCTACACAGCTAATGTAGAGTAGCCTGACAGTAGGTTGCATCATGAGATTGTGGCTTCTTAATTTTTGGTATGTTAGAGCCACAAAACCTCCCAGAATATTCTGCACTTCTTTTCCCTGCCTCTGTCCCAATCAAAATCAATAGAAACTTTTTGGTCCAAACTTCCTTGATCTCCTAGTAATCAAAGGCAGCAAGTATAGGAATTGCAGGTAAGGTAAGAGCTTGCTACCCAAATATACTGCCTGAGAATATTTAAAAAATAAAAAATTCCAGAACACAGTCCGTCCTCTTCCATCTGCTGAAAGAAACTGTGCCCGTCTGAGGGATCAGCGTATTTAACCAGCAAAGAATCTGTGAGCAATGCAAAACCAAAGTATTGAATGCATCCTATCCTGTCCATGGACTCCTCTAACAGAGATGGTACCTTGATGATAATTTTTGGAGGGGTCTAAGTGACTTAGGATGTCACAGGATATGCAGTACTCTTATTATAGGAAGCTAGTCCCCATTTCCACAGGCAAACAAATTTTCCGTCACACAGACCCTCAATGGGATAAAGTCCAGAGTTTGGTAACAATCATGTTGCCCAAATTATAAGTATGGTTTAGCATATCTGTGCTCACTCTCAGCAATAGTACTGGGATTTAGACACTGCAGAAAACATTACCTCATATACCCCAACATATACATCTAGCAATGTCACTGCCAATGACAATTAATTAATACCCACTCCGGTATGGTCAATAGTAAAGTGAGTCAGGACCCTAACTTGACCGATACTTTGAGGTAGATGTGCCTAGAGCTTGTAACAAGCTTTCTCAAAGTGACTTTTAAGTTCAAGGAACCAGATTTTATAAGTATATAATCAGGACTCATTAACTTTTAAAAACAGTGAAAATTCCAAGTGATCAGACGGCTCAAAATTCAAGTTTCATACACAACCCTGCTACTGCCTCCTGTGTTCTTCCAGGCGGGTTCTTGCTTCCAGATTTGATTTCAAGTCAACTTGGTGTCTGAGTCACAGCAAACTGGCCAGTCGCCCTGGATGCCTACAAAATATCTCATTCTGCAGAGGAAAGTCTGGCTCCCTGCTCTTCCCAACAGTGTCTATAGTCTTTTGCTCATTATCCCTGTTTTTCCTTCTCTCCTGGGAGCAGGGTAAAGAAAAAGAGTAAAGGAAAGGGCAACAGGGTCAGGAAGAAGCCAGTGGAGGGAGCAGAAAATAATTCCTTCCCTGGAGAACTCCTTCCAGACCCTATCACTCTCAAGGAGCATAACACAAAAAAATCAGAAAACAGATATTGTTTTTTACAGTATAGAACATGAGTAGCTGTGCTTGAAGGAGCAAGAATGCTTTCCCAGAATCACTGATCTGCTGTCAGGTATTACAGCTGCCAGAGAAATGCAGGCTAGTGCACTGGTGATGGGGAAAAAATCCCGAGTCGCTGGACTTGGTTGCTTGCTTGGCTTTTGTGGAGCAGGAGGCAGTGGTAACAAAGTACCCAAAAAGAGTAATCTTGCACTCTGCACCCGTGGCTGCTATGTTGCCTGACCTTTCTGTGGGCTTACAGTCTCTCCCCGCACCAGCTCTTTGCTGAAAGGCTTGGCACAACCTGGCCCTGTAGCAGCAAAATGCAATTTCAGAGTCTGCTTCACAATCAGCTGTATTCCAGGATGAAGCAAAAATTACTTCTCCTGTACCCGCACAGGCACATACAGAACAGTGAAGGGAAACACGTTGGTTCCTGCAGGGTAATTAGCCGAACCTGAGGCATTAGTGGTGGG
This sequence comes from Ciconia boyciana, assembly GCF_034638445.1. NCBI lineage: Eukaryota > Metazoa > Chordata > Aves > Ciconiiformes > Ciconiidae > Ciconia > Ciconia boyciana. Next base: position 49,985,579 of record NC_132936.1, read on the forward strand.
TTTGTGGCGGCGTTTCCCCAGGTGGCAGGTTGACACCTGCCAACCCACCGGTGTCAGTTCCATCAGCCTTAACTTGCACTCGCTATGCAGGCTGTATAATTCATGACAGTGCTCTGGCGGGCACCATACTCAAAGTGCTACCAAATGCAGCTCTTCAGTCCAGAGGACCATATAAAAGATGCATGCTTGCATTCAAAAATAAACCACTACTGTAACTGACTTAATGACTTTGGCCTATCATTCTCATAGTTAATTCTGGATCCTCTAACCTGTTGGTTTGTTTCTATTGCTTTCGGTGCAAAAGATTTCATTTTCATTTTTTTGTGTTGGAGAATAAATGAAAAGCAACATCAGTTTCTGATGAGCACAAATAAGGTCCCCAAGCCAGAGAGTTGGCTCGTGTTAACAGGTGAGAAATACCAGTGAGAAAACATTGTACTGGCTTGAAGAAATACAGGACAGAAACTAACCACTGGAAAGGAAAAGGTGGAGTGCTTTATGAAAAGTTATAAGAGCCTTAAGTTAAAATAAAAAATCAGGAATATTTACCCAGGAACTTCTTTCTTTCTTTGTTTGTTTTAAAGGTAAGCAGGCTACTACCCGGTTGCATTTCCATAGCCATGCCTCGGCTCAGGATCAGGTAAACTATGTGGCAAGCCTTAGCCTTGACCAACCTGTGGCTGCCTTCTAGCAGCACTCGTGCCTGTGGTCATCTACAAAAAAAGGACCGAATCGTGGTGTTGGGCTGTGGCTGGAGCAGCACTTGGACCTGGGAACTACTCGTGGAATATTGCAGTACATAGTAACAAGGACGTAGTCAAACATTACCTGAATCTGCCAGGTAAAGGGGGAACTGGACAACCTGCCTTTCTGGCGTAAATTCCCTATTACAATTTCCTTGCCCTTATCTTACCAGCCTACTTTTGGAATACACTTCCTCACCGAGTACTCAATTCTCAGGTTATTAACCATGAAGATGCATTTGAAGGCTTTGGCTTTTCTTATTTTTCTTTTAGAAAGAAAAAGGCTGAGAAGGGACATGCTGATATTACATAGGGAGAGAATGAGGAGAGAGGTGTGGCCAATCATGTTTTATTTACATTGTCAGTGGGATAATGTGTTTTGATCTGGAGGTGACTGATAGTTGTCTGTGCATTTACTTCTATGGGACTGTTATAGATTCATATTCTGATTTTATGAGCTGTATAATAAAGGTTTCATAGGGTTCAGGAAGACATAGGTCACTGCTCCCACCTCCCATCTTCCTCTCTTCTGACTGTCGGCCGCACCCTCCTGCTGCTGGACTCCTACAAGAGTCAATTTTTAACTTGCCAAAATGGCAGAAAACCACCCACCCCTTTTTGCTGGGATAGTTTTCTGCCATTCTTGCGAGGTAAATCAGCTTAGCAAAGGTTCCAGCAAGCACCAGGGCCAATGAATGGGCGGTGGAAGGAGGCACCGTGAGATACCTTCTCCTTTTGCCAGCAGCCAGCTCGTGTCAGCTCTGCAGTACATGAAATGTTTTCTTAAATCAATAGATACATAATATTTACTTTAAAAAAGAAAACATTATAAGTTTTATCACAGTTTTCAGCATCTACAATAAACTGTAATAAATCAGTGCTTGAGCCTAATCTAAAAAGGAATTTAAAAACTGTTCTGGTTATATAATTGTGTCTCTCAAAAACCACAGGAAATTAAAAATGTAGCTTTACAAGGCAGATAAAAAACATTCAAATAATCATAGAACACAAGATGGGAGGTCTGTTGTTAGACAAGGTATTTGCTAGAAAGGACAAGAAACTGTAAATGCTATTTAGAAATACAATCACAGTGACCTGGAAAAGCGAGCACTACAAAAGATTTCTTGAAGTGTGCTGACTCTAAAGCAAAACTGGTAGCACCTAAACTTAATAGGATGGTTTCATAATACATTATTTTTGTGTTGGTGAGCTGCTCTTTTACTACTTGAAAAACTGCTCTCCATTCAGTCCTTTACATTTCTGTTTTCCCCTGCCTCAACTAGGAGCATTTCTTACATATTACAGAGAATAACTGCCTCTTGGTAAGTCTATTCAAATTCCCTTGCTGAGGAAATAAGCCTTTTCCTTAAAGAGATCATCTATTCAATAAAGCTTATGGCTTTTGAGGGCTACAAATCCTGTTTTGCACACAGCATTTTTCATTTACAATGCATTGCTTTGCATATGCAGAGCCCATATCTTGTGCATCTCAAGACAGAATCATCTTTCCTCTTTCCTGATTATATGAGAACACAGTAGGATTTTGCTTCTGATGTAATCTCCTCAAAAGTATAATACAAAAGTACAGCTAAATTTTAATTATTTACATTAATTTAAACAAACACTCAATTTTTCATAATATTTAGACATAGGTAATTGTATAACTTGGAAAAAAGAAAACTTCCTATGTTATTAGTTCAGCAAAGGGCTCTCATACTTGCTTAATGTATTATGTCCATATGCTTTTCTGTTGAGCTCAGTGACAAAGCAGGAAGAGGTTAAGGTGTAATCCAAAGGGCAGGGCGCCTGCTGTAAACCTCGGAAGAGCACAGCACTTCTCTGCTCTGACATAGATTTCTTCTGCGACCCTGGGCAAAACCCTTGAATTCAGAACTAACAAAGCAGACAAATGATGCCTGCACGCTGATGTGCAGTCTTTATGGCTCCCATCTTGCGTCTCAGGGACCTGAAATGCATTACTCTGTCAGATCCATAGTCCACCCTGCCCCCAGTTTGTGACAGTTGTTAATACCAGATACTTCAGAAGAAGGTATAAATTATCCCGCTTACCTGTAGCTTGGTGTAATTGATATGTTGAAGCCTCCATATCCATACAAGAAGGCAGGATGAGAACCATCCAATTTAATTCCTTTCTTGTGAATAATAAACATCGGGATCTTAGTACCATCTTTGCTAGGGTAGAAAACCTAACACAAGAGAAAAAGAAATCTGAAATGCTGTTACTGTCGTAACTCTCCACAACTGCTGTTAACAAGAATTGGAGGCGATCACTTCCACGGTGTCCAATGGGTAAAACTTTCCGAGCAATCTGCACCAATTGCTCAGGCCAGGTTCAGTAATGACCATCACCCACTTGGTTGCTTAACAGCTCTGGAAAACGTATCAAAATGAGACAATACAAAAGGTATGACAGTCATTTTTACTCATCTTATCCATCAATTCTACATACCAGAGGGTTTAAGAGAATGCTACAAAAACAACACAATTCTCTGCAAGGGAAGACTGGCGTCGTGAAAACACAAGAAATGCATGGTCCATCATACATGAAAGCAGCAAAGACTGAGCTGGCAAGGAGAATGAACAGAATTAAAACTAGATTTCCAAGCTAAAACTAATTTCTAAAAATGTCTCCTTTTTAAAAATTCAAAATTTCAGACACTAGAGAACAATGGACAGAGAAGAAACAAACTCATGGTAGGGTGGTGATTTAGTGAGACCCCACTAAACATTACATTGTTTTGGGTAACAGCGAGCTATGTTACTACCAAATAAATATGTAAACCTCTCTGAAAATCTGGTACCTCTCTCGTACTGCTGAAATCACAGAGAATTCCTTTGTATCAGTTGATGCAGCAGTCTCTGCTTAAAAACATAAATTTAATCAGAAGCGGAAGGCCAAAGAGATTTAAAAAGTCACAGTATTTTGGCTTTAGTATTAATACATTAGCATTAACAACATTTCTTAATGGAGTCACTCCACACACCAGATTCAAGTCAAAAGAGTAAACTTTGAATAGCTGAAGACACTGTTTCTTACTAAGCCTTGTGAAAACAGCAAAAAGCTGACTACTCAACACTTGCACATGCAGCATGAATTCACCAAAGCAAGTCTGTATCCAGCAGAAGTGGACTAAGCATTGGCCAGTCTTTCCAGGTTGTCTCGACAACCACTGCACCTCATCAGGGTGGTAACATAAGCCATGACAGAAACTTTCGTAGCGCTCGGTGCATTTTCAGGCATTACCTAGCAGCTGGAACCAGGAGCCCTAACGCTGTAAAACCCTCAAGCCATCCAACAAGACAACTGAACTACCCCCTGACTTTCAGGAAATCGGCTCCCAAAACACCAAGTATCCACACAGCACGTGCTTTCATATGTTTTTCCATTACTGCTACAGCACTGTGTGAACTTAAAAGCTAAATTCCATGTACACAAACATAGACTGCAATTACTTAACACAGTTCCTGTATCTTCTTGTTTTGATGCATGTATCTGCCTGCATGGTCTAAGCTAGGATCCAGCATGTCTTATTTTGCCAGTCAAGCAAAACACGTGGGTGTGAATGCAGTTTACTGTATTCATGGTTGCACTAGATGATCTTAGAGGTCTTTTCCAACCTTAATGATTCTATGATTCTATACTGCTTGTCATGAAGTTCTGGTGGTTCTTTTCATTGCTTTGGTTTTAGCATCGTTATTTGCAGCTTCTAGTCTAATTAGAAGAAAGAAGTAGTAAATGAAGAATGACATTCTTATTTTGTTGCATGTTTGCAACCTCTGTGCTTTTAAAGGAAATAGACCTACCATGCTTTATAAAGCACACGATCAACAGGATCTATTTTTACAACACATGAACCCCAACAGTAATATGAACCTGTGCAACACATTTATTCTGAGCATTGCCTGTAATGTGAAACATGTAAATCCACATGGCATATTGAAAACAAAATAATCACATTTAATTTTAGTTTAATCATTGCTATGGAAATGTAAGAAATTTCAAATGAAACGCATCTGTTTCTGAAGGGTTCACCAAAACCTGTAGACATATTCCAGATAAAATTCAGTATTTCACAGTTCCCAGCAGATGGAAAAACTGAGAACAAAAGCCTGAAGGCATTTTTACACAGATGAAATCACTGTTTCCAACTACTGCCACAACTGTATCTTTACTGACAAAGTGCTCATCAGAACTCACTGCAGCAGAATACAAAGGATTTTCATCTTTAGTATTTAGCTAAATACTATAAAGAAATATCTGATGGACAGAAGAACTGCTGAGGCTGGTGATGAGGAGTTACAGAGAGACTCCTCTCTAAAATGCTATCCATCAACTCCAGTGGCTGCTGGCAATTCACACAAGGTGAGCACCTGGCCCTCCTATGTTTCCCATCACTTACTGCTGTTGGCCAGTCCTTTCCTGATGACTAAAGGATGCCACTAATTTTCCTGCTTCTTTCTAAACAAGGGGATTTTTTTTTTTTAAACACTTCTCTGAAAACTGTCTTCAGTAGGGCTTTTATCATCATCAGTTAAGATTAAATAACATACCATTAAATGAAAACTCAACAAAAAAAGATGCATGTCAAGGTGACATTTGCAATTTAAGTTTTCACTCCTATCTTTGCTAAAATAATGATTACCTCTCCCTCCAAGATGAACAAACAGGAGGGGGTGGTGGAAATCAATTCAGTGAAACACAGAGATACGTGAAGCTATTTAAGCTTCTCCAAACAGACTATTTTCAACAACTGATTCAATCTCACCTTTAAATTAGGTGTTATCTCTGAAGCAAGTCAAATGGTTTATTCACTTAACCAATAAAGGGACATGCTTTTATCTCAAAGATTAAGGTAAACTGGAAAGGGCAAGCCCTAAAAAGAAGAATTTCCCATGATGGTATTTCATGCCTAATTTTAGAAGCTGTCAGCTTTTATGTGAGTAAATGCTCATAAAAGGGTACTACTGTTTTCTGCTTTATCCCAGCTAGGAGTGATCAGCTTGTACCGGCCACATTATATTACTCATTGCTCATACATTTTCAAATAAAGACTCTCATGTCACTACAACCATTAGCACACATAAGAAGAGGACAAATTAGCAAAGTGATTCTGGAGGGAAAAGGACTGGGGACAATGCTTCAGCCATATTGTCATGAATGATGAAACTCATCATTCAAAGAGGGACATGCTAAAAATAAATATTTTCAGCCTCTAGGAATGCACCAGCAATGCTGTGTGGTTAACAGGGTACTCCTGCTGCATGCAACCCTTCGTACTATTCTAGGACCATACCGCTGGAGCAGTACAGCAGCCCTGAAATAGCTGTAGCTAACTTCAGCTCACACTGATGTCCCTATCTGTCACACGGCAGAGGGGTCTCAGTGCCAGAAAGAATCCCTTTCAATTCAGATGCCGGAACCCGAGGTATAAATTTCTAGCCCCTATTCTTCTTATTATGACCCAAGGAGAACGCAACACTGTTCACACAATTACTCATTACTATAAACTACGTGAAGATTAAGCTGTATAAACTATACAGTCTTAGTCATTCTTCTTTAGTGCATACGTATATATATTTATGCAGTGTTGGGTTGGTTTTGGGTTTTTGTTGGGGTTTTTTGTTTGTTTTGTTTGGTTTTTTTTTTTTTTTAACTTAGCATTTGAAAGCAATTTACACTCCATTTTCACCTAAAAAAGACAATGGAAGTTTACTTCCAAGACAGTTTACAGAGTAAGTTTTACAATTAAATACAGTTAATGGCTGTGTGATAGGATTTGTAAATTTACTTAGGAGTTAAGTAGGATAAAAAAGTTCTGTATATTCACTCCTGGGGAGGTCTTTGTCCTCCTAATTATTATTTGCTTCAAATGTACAGTATTTATGTTAGGTGAATCTTCACTTGGGGAAGAGGGGAACAATCTGCCAGCATTGTAGATACACACCTAAATTCAGAAAGAGACTAAGTTTATCCACTTCTGCCTCTGCAGTGACAAGAAGCATCCTCACTACCTCAAGTCACCAGGAGGCAAAACTAAGTATTTTAGCTTTTGAAAAGCTAAGAGGATTTGAAAGAGAGAGGTTGAAGACAAAGTTTTTCTTTCATTTGTCCATACAGATAATATAACCAGACATTGAGACTTACACACAGAACTAAAAATAATTTTGGCAATCACCCACTATGTACTTCTCTTGTGAGTAAATACGAAATCAGTATCTTTCAATATTAAAGGAAGTGATACAATCATCAAAACAAATAAAGAAATAAAACTAATCTGCCTGAATACTCACATTGTGCCACATTATCAAAAATACTTAAAACTACTGAAATTGAATAGAAACTTCCATTTTTAAAAATTAAAAAACTCAGCAATTTGTGAGTATTCCATTTCACCTTTTCTCCCTGTCAGAAATGTTTTCTGTTTACATATGGAGACATTAAAAAATGTATGTAATTACAATTGTTCAGGGAAAAAAGTGCATGTACACCTGAAATAATCTTACTTTTACAAAACCAAAAATCAGTCTAAGCAAAAAACAACCCTAAACTTGTACAGATTTAAAATTAACCTTATAAAGGTAAGATTCAACACAGGTTTTGAAATACTGCTGTAAAACACAAAAGAAAAAATAATCTTATCCAAAGAGATCTAATGCGTGTATTTTTAAGCTGTGAACAATATCTGAATGTCTAGAAACCTTTTATAATTTTTCTGACTTGCTCATTAATGGCAAAGAGAATTAAAATCCAATTAAAAAGTATTTAGTTTGGCTTTTCAGAAAGAATTATTTCCTGCAGATAATACATGAATTTTACATATGAAAAGAAACTTTGACTTCTGGGACTTGAAAACACCTCCTAAGTCACAGAAGGGTAATTACTCTTAGAAAGCCACTAGTGATTCTAAAAATATCTCTCTCAACCTCTTTCAAGATTAGGTACTACATACCAGAGATATCAATTCTTTCCATGTCTTTGTGTGCTTGATCAAAACCAGGTAAGAGTTACACTTGTCATGAGACTGACATCCATTGTGCGAAATGCCGAAGAATTTTACAAAGATCAACTAAAAAGGCATGTAAGTCATGCTAGAATACTCCATATTAAAAATGCGTGTTCAATGATTTAGGTTTAAGAACACCAAGACAATGCCTTTAAAATGAGTTTTGTTCCAATGTCTTCTATATTAGTTTTACTGAGATAATTCATTTTCATTTGAAACACATACAGGATGTAGCAGTCTTGGGCTGCCCTCACACATGGCTGCTGTGATTCCACGAGCGGCCACCACAAAGTTACAGGCAGTGCTAGAGAAGCACAGTATCCCGCTGAGTCCCACCAGACACAGGTATGAGTGAAGCACGCATGGCTCTGTTGAGCAGTCGATCAAAGGGAACGACTACTTCAGTTTTTATTTCCCGGAACTGTGTTTCAAGCATGCAGTTTCACATAAAGTATTTCCTTCATTGAGTGTGAAGTGAAGATTTCTCATCACGCTTACACCAACATTTGTGTTTTGAGATTTGGGGAAGAAAAGCATAAAGAATTCACAGTAAATTACTTAACGTCGCTCATGTTTTCCCAAACATCACAAATGTTTTGTAAAAGGCTCACCAGTTTAAAAATGCCACACAACTATCTTTGAAAGATGACTGGAAGAGTACGGGAGTAGTCCCTGGAGAAAGTTTTCTTACACAGACGGTGACATCAGGGTGTTCAAACCTGTATTTAGGTACAGAGATAATGGCACCTGAGGCTGAACAATACTACACAGCAACACCTCCCACTGACAAGTCCTAATAGCTGCTACTCAGTGCTTCAGCAAGGCAAGTCACAAAGACCCTGCCTTCACACCAGCAAGTCTGAACACCTCAGCACTGGCAGGCAGGGAGAAATCCTCTCCTTGAGGTGCCAGGGCAGAAATCTCATCGATTCAAACAGAATCATGCGCTGCTGTGCACACCACCTCCCCACAGCACATTCAATCCCTCACTGCCTCTGACCTTACAAAAACCTGACACTAGTCTGGGGCTAAAGACTATATAACACATCACAAGCAAAATGCCTTATTTATTGCAGCAGCGGCATGGACCCAAGTATAAGACCACCAGTGGCCCCACGGACAGCTCTGGCAGCCAGCCAATGGCCACCTGTTTGTAAGCTGTTAGTAAGCAGCTCTTACTAACCACCAGTTTTTGTATTCCTACATACAGGATGAACGAGAAGTCAGGAGAAGTAATAGAGAACTATTACCACTACACAGCAAATCCACAGGATCTGAGGTTTCCTTTCTTCAGAGGGGAATCCTCATCAATCTTCTTTAAGCCTCTTAAATTAGCTTCAAAGCAATTCTGTGCGGGTTGCAAAGCTTGCTTAATGCGGAACTGGACAGGGGCCAAAGTAACTCAGTACAGTAAAAATTCATGCAGGTAAAACCCAGAAAGAAGAACACCCACTACAGACATTTGCAAAAGCACTATGAAAACAATCAAGGAACCTTTTAGAAGAAATTGTTTTACCACCCACCCACTGGGACAAAAAGCAGCCTTATGCTGACAGAGGCAAAGTGCCAGGACATGGTCTTTTAGAAGAAATGCCTCCTTACCAAGTTCAGCTGCCTAGCTGCAAATGACTACAGGGAGGTATCTCACAGGGTGGTGGGAGGACGGAGGTGAACGCAGAGAAAAATATGGCTGAAAGTTCAGAAATCCTGCAGGACTGGCATGGCAGAAATTGCTCTTAAATCACACTTTTCTAGATTAATTAAAAGGCAGCATTCCCTTTACATAAAGCCTTAGTGGTAAATGGGATCCAGTGAGACCCCTCTACTCCACTTCTGCAACCTGAAAGACTTCTTGTCTCTTCTCTGAACGTTTATCCTCTGCCCCTTTCAGTGTGACCTCAGAGCTTCCTGCAGCAGAGTAATTAGCATCTGCCATGTACAGTTATTCCTTTTCTTTCATCAATTTGCCTTAAAGAAAACTTAGTGTACAGTGTAGAGACAGATAGATATCAGATAGGTAAAATTTACCTTTTGAATTAAATATACATCGTAGTCATGTTAAACAGAAGAAAGTCCCAGGGACAAAGTTACAGTCTCTTTCTTGAATTACCTCTGTGCCTACACATTCAAGAAATAAGATTACTCTGAAGTAGTATAGCATGAGATAAGCAAAAGGCTGTCTCAATGGAAGTAGCACACTGTTATAAATAAAAACATAAGTAACAGCTGCTGGCTAGTGCGATTTCTTTCATTAAATCAAGCTTTACTTCATTGAGAAAACTGCTCTGACAGGAGACAACTCACTGTAATAGTGCGTAGGCATTAGAAAGCAAACACTACTCATCTTTACTATGCTGGAAATCAGTTCAAGTTGTAATGATAAACACTGTAAGAATAAAAATGTAGAGGAAACTTACCATGGGGTAAGCAAGGGCGAGAATTTACCTTATCCGAGCTACTCCACAATAACTATTCTTATTTATGCTTTTACTCTGTGGTAGGTGCACACATCGAATTCAACATGCTGAGAAAGAGATATATTCATTCAAACAGTAACTGGCTAATTCAGCTTTTCTGTTTCTGACTCCATCTTGCTCAAAACTTGCTGGGTTATCTCAACACACTCCTGGTGTTGAGCTTTTACAAGCTTCAGAAAGATGACACAACCCCTGTTGTTTTTTCTCCCTAACACAAGGGCATCTACACTGTTCAGGGTGCTCAAATTTCACCTGTAAACCAGTATCCAAAAATTCTTGCACAGAACAAATTCAATCCTGACACTGGTGATGTCAAGCTCCCAGTTGTATCAAAGCCCCAACAGGACCCACATATTCCACTCATATTGCCAAGAAGCTTTATTTATGACTTTCAATAGCTGGACAATTTCAGAGCACTCTGCTCTCTCTTCCTTAGAGAATCATATCCTGTTTATAGATGTCAAGTTGGCTACCCAAAACCAGAGGTGCTATAAATCACTAAACACCTAGAAAAATTCTGCATGTGGCTAGTACAATATTGAAAAAATAGTTGATACTCTTCATTCCTACTTTCTGGTTTGAAAAGAAACCGAGATAATCTACACTGGACAATGCATGCTTCAAAATGAGTCCCAGATCACTTATCCTGTGAATATTTATTCTGAAGAACTTACTGAAATAAACAGGTCACTTAGAAGCATTGTAAAGCACTTCCATGCGTGGTTTCTCAGTCAAATTATAGCTACACATAATTTAATTTCTGAGATTTAAGCTTAAATTCAAAGTTACCCATTTGTGCCCCTACACGATTAAAAAAACCAAAATGGCAGCAGCAGAAAAAAAAAAAAAAAATCTCGGGAATGGTCAAGGATAAACTAAAGTCCTAGAAAATATCTGGGATGCTAGGCTTAGAAGAAAGTAATTCTAAGGATCAGATGCTATTGATTTCAACAGTTGTGTCTTGGTGACCACCTCCTTGCTGTGGAGACAGTACTTCAGGCTCATCTGTTGTTTTCAGATTTGCAGTACTCATTGTACAATGATGAAAAATCACCTAGTGAGTATCAAGAAGTAGAAAAGAATTATGACAATGAGTTCTTGTGACACTGTTGTAGCAATACTTAGGGAAAAAAATAAACCAAAACTAGTATAAAGCAATCCAGCAAAAATTTCACTTGATGGCATGATTTCCAGACAGATGTCATAACCAAGACTTCAAGGTACTGCATAACAGGAGCACCCAGAAGTGTACTGACGCATCCCTATAATACTGTCGGAACAAGGAGGAGACAAAGGAACAAAAAAGAGGAACACCTTTTTTTTTTTTTTAAAGCCATAGACGAAGGACAGCTTGCATCAATCTTTTCTTTCTTGGGTAAAATGTGAACAAGACAGCAAAATTCACTGAACTTGTATCAGTCATAAGGAATTCAACTACTAATAAACAACTACTAAAAAAATCAACAGATCAAATGTATAATGATGTCAAGTCAACTTCAGTGAGTGCTACCAGTTCAAAAAACACCAGTAAATAAAAGGAAAAAGTCAGGGATGTTCCTATTGGTAAAAGATTCCTTTATTTTAAGGCATTCTACCATTATGCTTTGAAGCTTTTCTGCATCTTGTCTGTTTTCAGCTGTTAGCAGTGATCACTGTGCACTATTACTTTCAAAAATAATTGACAAAGTGGCTGAAAAGCAAGCAGTTCAGGGAGCTGTCAGGGAGAATTTATGTATCAATTTTTCCCTGTCTGTGAGTACAGCAAAGCCAGAACTAAGGAAATCATCTATTTCTTGATATCATTCATCTACAGAGTTGAAAAAGTAGTTATTATGATTAATAATGATATTTCTAGGAGGCTTCCCTTGTCCCATAAATTTCCTGGGAGATGTCTCAAGGACAGAGCAGAAATAATTAATCTAAGGAAAGATGATATTCTATCAGTACCTCTGGGCAGTGTTGATAAAATCAAATCCACCACTAAATGAAGATGCAAACTAGATTACCCTTAATAAAATTGCACACTGATGAATTTGTACTGGATCATAGACAGACAAAAGCCCACAGAAAAAACCTCACATAATTAGTGAGTGAACTGTTTCTGGGTGGAAATTGAACTGCTACCTCCCTTGCTTTTCCTTGGAAAAAACATTATTTTAGAATGCCCCAAGATTTCATAATTTTTAAATTTTTACTACTTCTGATCTTGTGCTGAGGGACAAGAGAGAAGTCTCCTGAACAATCCCACTCATATGAGTGTTCCATGTACACAAGTTGACAACTGCATCCCTGGATACTTATTGAAGCACTTTGTGTTTAATTTGTCCTATCTCTTCACGAGTGAATGACAATTTCAGAAAAAAAAAACCCCAAAAACGACACTAAACCTGTCTAGATAGCTATTGACTAAGAAGCTTTTTTAGCTCTGCCTTACATGTTATTAGGGCAATTTTTTTCTGCGTTCGGTATAAATGGAGACTATGCCGTTTGAAAGCATCCAGCAACACCAGCATATTATTAAGAGGTTTGACTGTGCCACCGAACACTGATAAAAGATAAACCTCTGAGAGGTTCTCTAAAACCTCCTAATTTCTATTTAGTAAAAATTATTTGCTCAGTACAAACTGAACTGCACATAACTATTATATGACAATCTTGGTTAATATGCATCCTTTTCTAAGGTAATCATGTTCAACAGTGAAAGCAAGAGTCGTAGCTTTATTTTACAAGATATGTTATCATTTGCTTCCCTTTTTTCCTTTAAATTAGAGTCCTCTCCAAGCAGTGGCCACACGGCCTCATCTACTTTGCAGAGGCTCCCAGGTTATGAGCAATTTAGTCACACTAAGTCTGAATCAAGTCTATGTAAGATCTCACCAATGTTTGAAATGGCTGTTTTCCACTCTCAACTCTATTAATCTGTTTTCCACCGCGGTGATGAATGTTAATTAACAACAACAAAAAAAAACCCCAATCTAATCCACCAAGCAGTTTTGGCCCTGGGTGAAGAGAGCAAGTAGAATTTTATTGGGCTGCTGTGATATATATTAGAAGTTTATCTGCATTTTTCATTAGTTTTAAATATTACCAATTATAATTTGTTTTTGTCTCCCGTATGTAGTTAATACATAGTTATCATTATTAATCTTCCAAACGTATAATTTATTTCTCTGTCCTGCTTTCAAGCTGTGGTCGGTAAGGGCCCTGCGATGGCCTGCATTTGTGTGCTATTCAGCACACTGGTGAATGCGGTCTGTAACTAAGACTCCAAAGTGCTGCGATAATGCAAGTAAATAAAGGAGCAACAACCTTCTATTTTGTTCTCTGCAGGCTGCTGGACTACCTTAAACCTCTCGGTATCAGTTGTATGCCAAGCCTAACAAATGACTGCAAAAACTAGTTACCAACTTGTGTGTGCTTGGAGGCCTGCAGCTCTGAAACACAAACCTCCCAGCTCTGCCAGAGCTGTTTCTATTCTGAAAACACCCCAGTTCCCTGGTAGCCTACAGGGACACCATTCAGAATGAGAGATGCATCCACTGTAAAGTATTTAAATGGAATAGGAGCTGCAGGGAAGCTTAATTGCTAACAGGAAACACTGAGACGCTGCAGAAAAGAGGGGACAAGGGAGTGCTTTTTGGAAGGAGTAACAAACAGAAGGCAAAACTACCTGAAAAAGTAAAATGCAATCCAATAAGGCCAGAAATGCAACATACTATACTCTGACAGGTACAGTCACCTACAGGATAGGGAACAACTGACAAAAAAAAAAAAAAAAGATTCAGAAAAGTATCGTGGAGTTACAGTACACACCAAACTGAATTTGAACAAACAATGAATCGTTAGGGAAAAGGCAAACCCTATCCTGGGACATATAAGCCAAAGTCTTACCCGCAAGACAAATGAAGTAATGCTTTCTGCTGTATTCAACATTTGCAAAGCCTCAGCTAGAGTGCTGTGTTCAGTTTAAAACATGGCACATTATATGCTGGCCATCTAAAGAGATTCTGGGGAAAGAAAGAAGAGTAACAGGAGGCACAGAAAATACAATCCGCTAGAAAAACTGAACAAAGTGCAGTTTTTGTGGTTTGTTTTGGTTTGTGGGTTGTTTTTTTTTTTCTGTAACTAGAAAGAGAACTACCCGTCTTCCATGTCTGTGAGGGACACAAAGCAATGCATTTCAATCACGGCAAGGGAATTTAGGTGAGACCTTGTGGGGGAACCCCTGCTCCCTGCAAAAGCTTTTGAAGAGTAAATACAGTGAGACATTGGGACAGATTGCCTAGGGAGACTGAAGGCTTTTAAGCACAAGGCAGACAAAAGCCAGCGGGAATGGTACAGGCAGAAGTGACTTGCCACAGAACCCAAGACAGATCAGCATGCTCTAGATTTGGTAGCCACAATGGCCAGCTTTGGGACATGGGTACATGCCCATGTCGCCACCACCTTCAACCACATTCAGCACTGTAGTTTCTTTCCTTTCCTGGTTTTTCTGTCCCTTGGTTATTACAGCAGCTCTGCCATGGGTTTTTCTGTTCACAACTGCAACATCACCTGCTGGGCAGTAACGGCTGGTTCCTCTCTTCTTGCAGGAAAAGCCAGTACCCTACCTCTTAGACTGCAATGGATTAGATGATCTTCTGAGATTGCTTTTATCCATGTTTTACATGATTTCAAGAAGAGAGGCTTCAAAAGTAGAAGTGGAGAAGACAAAGGGACTGAAAAAGAACAAGTGCCTCCCTTCTCCCTGCCTTCTACCTTTCACAAAACCATGATTGTTTGAGAGATGTGAAGGCCATCCAGGGAGCTTACATATATAACAACATTTACAGGAACAACTAGTGAGAATAGAGATACATTCAAAAATCCACCACTTGCATTGAGAATTTGTACTAGTTAAATTTCAGAAAATGGTTTAAATTTTTAAATATTAAAAATGTAAGTGTTAAAATTAAACCCAAAATCTTTTAAAGCTTGCCCATATATATATTACAGATGTGTAAACCTATAAACAGAGTGCACAATATTTTATTCTCAAGTAGCGTAGGCTTCACTAACAAGTAAACAACTGTAATTACTATTGTTCTTGCAAATCTGCTCAAATTTAAAAAACATCCCATGACAGACACAGATATATACCTGTGTATGCAACTCTTACTAAATGTAAGTCCCCTTCTTTGGAAACCTAGTGACTACTCAAGAGACTTACATGACACTGCTAGCACAATACTGAAAAAGACAACCAGAAGAGTCTGTTTGTCTCAGTGGCCTGGTAAAGGAATTCAACATGTTTCTCTGCTAGATCAATGGCTCGAATGCTGGCCCACACCAGTGATGACTGACAACTGCAATCATCTAATGATCTTTTGCCAGCTGTGTGAATAAAACCAATGACTGCGGTCCCAGAGCGATCTGTCCTCAATGCAGCATTATCATCACAATTGAACACCCTTCTGGGTAGGCTCTATGAGGCAAAGTAATGGGTGGGCACATGGTTAGAAAAATTCCCACACTTGCAGAGGAGCGCTCTCATTCTGAGCAATGCTGGCATGCCAATATTTGACATTTAGCCTCAAAAAAGGGACAGAGAAAAGAAAAGTGGTAGCTACCACTTCTTTCTTTCAGTACAGGACTATACATGCAGTCCATAGTGTGCTGAAATTTTCCATTTTTATGACTGCTTAGTCTGAGCAAGAATTGAACAGCCACAAAGAAGCTTTGGAGCAGTTTTTCTGTGGAAGCATCCAGTGTGTTTGATCCTCTACCACTGATGGAATTGGTTGTTCAGTCTGCACTATACAATACACACAAACACTACGCTGATCAAAAGACAGTGTTTTGTCAGCATTTAATACTATTAGAGATATCGGGAGTGGGGGCTTTTTATTGACGTTGAAGTTCTATGAACTGTTACGTGTGTAAGACTAATAACTGGCTTGATTAAGTTTTCAAACCACATCTGAAGACTCAACTCTGCGGATCAGCAAAAAGAGGAGTAGCAAACCACTGCCATTAGAACAGGAAACCATCAAAACATATCCCCAGTGCAACACCTCATCAATGTGCAACCACGGACAAATTTCATTCTGAATGTTTCTGCTCCTGTAGAATGAAGCTAATAATACTCACTACCTTTGAGAAATAATACTGATATGCTTATACAAAAGGGAGAAGAAAAGTTGAAAGAAGATTCCCACTGAGAATCATTAAATAGAATTCTTACTTATCTTGTGAGTAAGGGAGTTAATTAAAATAGTAATATGTTCATGGTTAATTACTGGAGGTGAGATCAGTCACAGGAGTGAATATGAAAGCTAGAGAAAAAAAGAGAAGGGAAGAAATCTTCAGTGATTTGTTTAGAAAGAGGACAAGAAACGAGCATTTTCACTGCAACAACATTCTCATTTTAATCTCTATATCAGCTACTACTGAGATTCCTGAAGGCTTAAACACACATGTTCATTTAATGTGTCCAAGTTAATGGACTTTTAAAATCTTTTTCCTGATCGCAAAATGTATTTCATCAGTTATTGCAAAAATCAAAACTATTTTTTATTGACAATTAACAATACAATCATTTAAGAGATGGGAGGCTGTAAAACAATCCTTTAAGCTCCATTACAATTACTTAAGCTCTTGTTTAAAACTCCTGTGTATAAAAAGGGATTCTCTACACTATGTTCAATGGTTACAGCTCTGTTCTAATCCATGTTATTTCACCTTGTGAAACACACCATGTTTTCACCTTGTGTTTTCACCTTTAATTTTAAGGAATTTTGAGAAAGAAACGGAGCACCGAATGCAGCTTGGGATCAAGTATGCCAACTAACAGCTCCACTCACTAGAAAAGTGGAAAACAAACCACTGCAAATTCCAACAAAAGTTCTACTGAGTAAGACATAAAAAGAATATTTCACAATGAGTTTTAGTTAAACTACTAAGCAATCACTTCTCTCGTAGGCTTAAAACGAATGTTTTTACAATATTTTGAGTATGAAGGTTCTACAGACTCTAACATTTTAAGCAGCTCTTCAATTCCCTGCACACTTAGCAGAAAAATAAACAATCTAATATTAAAAGCTTGGAACTAGTGAATCACAAAGCCTATATGACAATCCAAATGAACTGGTATTTTAGTATTATCCCCCACACTATGTGGTCTGGTATTGTGCTAATTCTTCCTAAGAGCAGCTCTGCGCTCCTCCATCCCAAACCACATTTCCATTGTTCTGCATTCTGCTGAACAAAAGCTCCCCACATCCTAAACTGTGCAGCAATCCTCTGTGGTATGTAAGAAGGGGATAAAGCAACCCCAGATGTTTAGACCTTAAAGCAGGATTTGAACTGGATCAGGGAAGAAAGCAATGCAAAATCCTATCACTTCATCCTCTTACTTGGAATATGGAGATCTGGTTCCCACTCCAGACACTTAGGGAATATCATGGTCTGCCAGAATTACTGGTGTGAATTATCTGAAGTGCATTGGATGGGGCTGCTTAAATACAATGAGTGTAGAGCCAACTGCTACTCCTCTGCTCAGGCATAAGGCTTTCAAAGTTCCAGAGCATGTAAGGTCATTATGGGAAATCCTTCACTTGGTACTCTTCTAGACAAAGTCCTTCACACCAACAATTTCCCCCCTTAAAATGGAGTGTACTTGGCTGCAAATATGTAACACATTTAACATACAATCTCTTGGCTTTCAAGAAACACAGGGCCTTAAAACTAGAGGACTACATTTTCAGTTAGTGTTTCTTCACTGACCTACAATTAGAAGAGTTAATGGCAGATTAAGGTGGTGTTTGTAACAACCACATGCCAAGGGTGTAAGATGCTAAATTCAAATCGGCAAACAGCCAATACTGACACAGTTGTCACTGTGATTTTGTTGATGTCCTCCAGAGTGAGACTGTCATCTTGGTGCCAAAACTACAGCCATTGCCAAAACACCGGCAGAGATGAGAGCTAAAGACTTCAGTCGTCTTCTGGGAACTGATGGAAGCAGCTCAAAGCTCATTTCCCCCCTGCAAGAGGGCAGGTGTCTGCCACGCTGTGGCAAGCACTAAAACTGGTGCATTTCTTCACATCCCCCAGCCCTCATATTTCTTCAATTTCTTCCTCACTTCAATATGGAACCAGAAGGAAATAAAAGGAATAAAATTGAAACAGAAAACAATAAGCAACTTGTTTCCCCCAAGTATTAATTCTACTCTCCCATCCCGCAAGATCGAGGCAGGATTCAAACCCCAAATACTGTCAGAAGCAAGAAAGTCCAGCTCCTCAAAAATCAATCCCCTTTTGGCTGTGCTGGATTCTCAGGAGGGGGAAGAAAAGGTTGCCAAAACAACTTACTCCCCTGAAGAAAAGGGGAGAATTCTTTGTCTCTGCTCAGAATCAATGTAAAAAGTACATGCCTCTCTTCTCTAGTATGAGAGTGCTTTTTCTCAACAGAGATAAATTCAGAGCTACTGAATTTCTCTCCAAACTCCAGCAATCTATCCATATATACTTAGATAAGGGAAAGAAACAACAGTAAGACCATCTCTATATCCACAGTGAAAAAACAGTGATAATATCAGCTCTTGCATTGCTAAGTAGGTTGAGCTTACTACAGCTTTCACTGGATGCTGCTTTCCTTCCTGCTACTTTTTTATTTCAACGAGGGAATCTAATGCTCACAGAATGATACCACCAGCAATGGCAAGATCCAGAAAGAGTGTGGGCAGGTGCTGTGCACAAGTTTCTCCCACAACTCTGCCAATCAACCTCAAGCCTGACTCATCTTCTCTCAACGTTGTATTTTCCTGAAACAGAGATTAACTGCTGTGCCAAACTGTACGGTGTCAAGTTCCGCTAGGAATTAGAATGACTGTAGACAAATTTTGCCTATCAATGACTCATAACTTGAAATCAGTGCTGTAAGGGCTTGAAGATGGGGGTGAAAGACTGAACAATAAAACAATAAACTTCACGTGAAAATTACTTCACTTATAAAAATAATTTCTGCAAAAGAAAGAGGAGGAAATTCATCCCAGCCCCAAGAAAAGAAATATCCTTTTTAAGACTTGTCCTTCTTTCATCTCTGCAACAATACCTAAACAGCAGCTGCTTTTAAAGCAAACTAAGTTGTAAAACTAACTTGTGTTATGAATTTCACCTTTCTTCTGCAAGAGCTAATCCAAAGTGCATCTGTCAATAGCAACATCTATTTTGGTTCATCTCAAACTATTTTAAGGACAGTACTGGAAGGTATTCAAAGAATGGCAAAAGGAGCCAAACAACATTTTTATGGTTGCAATTTCAACACTTATAATCCTGCATATCAGCCTAAAAGTAGGTGAGTTGTGAGCCAGGCCAGAAGAACGTTTATCCATGACTAAGTGTCACTGTGACGTGTTAATATGGAGAGGCATATAAGAACTTAGTTGGCAACTTTGTAAAGATAAAATAAAGGCTTTTTATTTAAAGCAGCAGTTGAGTTAGTTATGCAGTAAACAGCTTACGGCAAGTGCTGTTTGTAAGTTCCTGCAGAAGTGTTTTTTCCTCCTGCAAAACCCACCCCGGGCTATTTCCTGAAAAAGTCTGTCATTGTGATGGATGGAAGCGTGCAAGGAAGCAAAGACAAATTTCAAGAAGCATTTGGCAGAGGAAGAGTTATTAACGCAAATTAATATATCATTTAACAAAAGTAGCCAGGATAAGTTTTCGATGTCTGGCAAGTATTTTAATCAGTCTGACTTTTTCGTGAAGGTCACACAGACTTTTTCAAGGTAAGGGCATATGCACAAGCTACTGCACAGTAAGTTAGACTACGTACTTGCAGGGTGTCACATAGAGCCAGCGACCTACAGGCATGCTCTTACCCTGGTATAAATGTCAGGTACGTTGAAACAGCTCTCCCTTCAGTGCAAGATAAGTTGCTAATTTGCTCTTACTTTGGGCTGCCAAAGGGTAAGAACTTAACCTCAGGTACTACAAAGCAGCTGCTCTACCATAAATTTACTTAGTGTCGTAAACTTTATCACTGGTCCACACTTGCACTGCACAGCATCTATGAAATACTGTAAAGTGGTTCCAAAAGAGCAAAAAACAGGCACTGGGGCATTTTCCAATTGCCATTAATTCAGGTTTCATATACACATGACACCTTACACTTCAGTTCAAGTCTTCTTAACTCAGTTATGTTTAATGACTGCTAAAGAACAACAACTCATTAAAGTTTCATATATGCTACACAGACAAAGCTAGGAAGATTGCTAGTCTTAGCAGGTTATTTCTTCAGGTATATGAGAATAAAGGAAGAATCTTGGCAGGAGACCTGCCTTTCATTAAGGACATGGGTTGGGACAGAGCCAGCAACATTTTTCTTTACTACTTAGTCATTCTGATGGAAAATAAAACTATGAAATAAATTCCACAGTGTTGTTCATTCTCCTGTAATCAGCAATCTTTGCCTATTCTCAGTGTATTCCTTGCATTCTTAATTTTGAGTTTCTTTCACAATTCCCTGCAATGTTGCCTGAGTTTTGCAATGGCTATGTAAGGCTTTCATCTAGGTTGACAGCCATTTATAAACTGCTTTGATAAGCTGCCATCTCCCTTTCCCTCCTCCAAGCAGAAGCATCATCAAGGGTCCAAGTGGGACCCCACAAGTGAAAACAAGGACTGGAGTCTGGCAGAAGTGTGTAGCACTGGGCAGGCTGAGTTACTACAAAAGGTGACCAGGCAGTCCCAGCCCTGGCCCTGACAAACAGCCTCTTTCACAGCTCAGCTGAGATTTCTCCATGCATCTGAATGATATGGGAAACTAATTTCCAAGATGTTGCCACACTGAGATAATTAGTTCATAAAAGGCAAAGCTGGATGAGCGATGAGCCAGAAGTGCTCTATATAAGCACTGATCCCAGTGTAACTACACAGGTCACATTTCCCTAGAGCTGGTACTGAGCAGGAGTGAGTAAGGAGAAAACCAGGAACAGTGATATTGACTTCCACCCCACTACAGCCTAGTGGTGAAGCTCTACCAGTGATTTACAAAGTGAAGGCTTCCAAGGGCATAGCAACAGCATGCTTCCTCCTTGAAATTATTTGTATTACTGTTCTACTTTAACTTAATTTAGCATGTAATTGATTTAAATGTAAAATGAGATTTTTGTTTTTCCAGACATTTATTTCATAAAATTTGATTTACTAGAAAAATACATTATTTCTAATTCATGGCAACCCCTTCTAAACCCTTTTTAATTACATGGGTATTTGTGTTCCATTATTATCCTTCTGAGTTTGATGGCAGTATTATAATTGTACCGAGTTCTTTCCTTAAAGAGAATGCTGTTTTCCTTCTCTTTTTCAGCTCACTATGCCCTGAAGTTATGCTGTGGAAGTCCCTTAATGACTTTGAGTGAAGCAGTAAAAACACATTCTCTGTGAGAACATTTCCAGCAAACTGTCCTCTACAACACTCTCATTTCTGTCTGGAGATGCAGAGACAAACAGATGGGGCTGTTTACAACCATCTCATGCACACACACTACTGTCTTTATGCTTTTAGAGAATCTGCCCTATGTATGTGCCAGAGACAAAACTAAAAGTAAGAGATTAAGAAAAATATCTAATCTCCTTTCAAAGACTCCAAGCCATGCTGTCACACTGTTGCTTAACTTTATCTCCTAGGTCGTTTCACCTTTTTCCAGGCTAAGCTTATTTAAGTTCCACTTTAGGCACTGGATCTTGTTATACCTTTGTCTATAGAAAGAAAAATCCTCTATTCCACTCTTACTCTACAGATGCAAAATCCTACATATAAAACAATTAATCTACCCTCCAACATTTCCTCTGTAAATTGCAGGTATTAAATATGCTAAGCATCACAATATAATGACTGTTTTTCTAGACCCCTAATTATTTTGGTTGAATCACCATCCCTGGAGGTATTTAAAAGTCGTGTAGATGTGGCACTTAGGGACATGGTTTAGTGGTGGACTTGACAGTGTTAGGTTTATGGTTGGACTTGATGATCTTGAAGGTCTTTTCCAACCTAAATGATTCTATGATTTCAACAAATTTCTATGAACTCTCTCTAGAATTTCTATATCTTCCTTAAAGTCCTGACCAGGGCATAGTATTTTATCAGGGGCTTACCAAAGCTGTGTTTAGTGGAAAGATCACTTACTACTTAAAATGTGTATTTTGCACAATCTTTTTAATCACAATACTTGTTATGAGGTCAAAGCAGTTGTCTGCGAAGAACCTTGTATTTTCCTGAACCTGTTCCAGATCACCTGTAGCTTACACTGTTTTCCATAGGAGTAATTTCTCTTAACTTTATAAGCCTTTGTCCCTGGAGGGTGAGCGAGCGGCTGCATGGTACTTAATTGCCGACTGGGGCTAAACCACAACAGTTTTAAACTTAGCTAATTCTATATGCCTTCACTTATGTCTGAGGAATAGGCACCTCCAAAGGAGTCTCCATGCTACTAATCTGAGGTACCTGTCTGAACCTTTGGTGCACATAGAATAGTGTTTCAGTTCAAAACAAAAGTGTGGTTCTAAAGCAAGTCTCCTCAGCACTCTCACCTCCCACAGCAGAGAGGTTTCAGTGTATGCAGACTGGATCCCTTCTGGATGAAACTCAAGTAGCAGATACAGTCCAGGAGTGCACCAAAAGTACTTCAACTGATAATGGAAATTCAATTCACAGGACAGGATGACAGCTAGTCCAAAGTAAAACTCTCAAAACGGACAGTGGATCCTCAGCACAAGCCATTTCACTCCTGCGATTATTATGCCACACTGCTTGTTACTGTACATGCAGCTTATGGCCTTCCAAGGATTGCAAAGGGAGCTCTGGGAGACCAGCTGACACAACCTACCTGATTTCAGATTTTGAAGTGGGATAAATCCCTCCCTGGTTCCCAGATGTCTTACCCTCACTTGGCTATACTGAAATGCAGATTTTCATAATGGGACCATTTAACAAGCAGTTTACATCGTTGTAAGTCAGTAACCTGCTGTCCTTCTTACTCTGTTATCTGCCAATCTTTGTTGACTCCAAATACTTTATTAGCAAAGATTTTATTCTCTAGATTCCTGAGGAATTTACTGAACAGCATTAGACCTTGCTAGGAAAGACCTCATGCATTTCTCTCCATGTTCATGTCTCACAGAACCAGTCTGTAGATCATCCATGTCTGTAATTTTAACTCCACTTGTGCAAACTTGTAAATGCAGGGGCCTTTGTTTTATCAAGGCAAAAAGGCTCTTAGGAAATTTGAGCCTTTGATGACTTTATAAACCATCCATGCAATCTTGCCCTCCCAAGAGGGCAGCAGGCATATTTGACACCACCTGTTTTTCATGAAACCAAAATAGGACAAATACGTTTGTCTATTAATTCTTTATTCATGGAGTCCCAATGAATCATTAGAACCTTGGGAAACAGTTAAAACAGAGTATTAATGCAGCGCTAACCTACTATTTATTAAGTACTGAAGCAATATACCATGGATGCAGATCCTATGGTACGAGGTAGTGTACAGATAGAATGGAAGGGTCCCTGTCCCAAACCGTTTAAACATCTAATACTAAAAACTGTTAGCCGTGTACAATAATTGCTTCGTGGGGTTTTACATTAGAAATGTTAATTACATATATGTATGTATTTTAAATTGCTTTTATCTTTTGCTCCTTGTTCTAATTGTTCCAGCACTGCAAGCAAAGCGTCTAATCCTGCTCCTGTGAAAAATCAAAGTGAGTTGCTCCAGGTGTAACTGCACTGATGCATTAATGAACACAATATACTATGGCACTTCTTGGAAAGGTGGACAGAATGGGAAACTCTTACACAGCCTGAATGAACATGATTTTTCTGTTCACATCACTAGGTATTTTCCTGCTTTCCTTCCAAATAATCACAGTTAAGACCTTTCATAGTTCTATGGTAGATTTCACAATTGATGTCAGCTACAAATGAATCAATGCATTTCCTTCTTTCCTCCCAATTTATTCTTGAGGTCTTAATAGAGATCCACAGTATAAACTTGTGGCAAAAATAATCACTATTTCTATACAAGAGTGGTGGGGACAGGATTTTTTATCTATCGTTGGCACTTCCCACGGTGGGCCCCAGCATGCTGTGGAAGTGCCGGGAAGATGACTAGCTATTCCAAGTTTCCTCTATTTCTTCACTGCCTTGTAAACCTTGCCTTATCACACACTTGCTTACTGGAGCCATGCCAAGTTGCCCTGGTGGAAGAAATACATAAACATGGAAAAGTAGCAACTTGATGTTAAAACAAGTATCAAAGAATACCATAACATGGAAAAAAATCAGAGAACATATTGCATCATAACGTAAGATGACTGAGGATTGCAGTGGCATCTTCCAATCTCTTTAACAAGACTTGGTGGAATTCCTTCAGAGCGCACACAGACTTGCAACCCAGGAGCTAATCAAAGCGCTCTCACCTTTAGCCAAGTGCAATTTTGTTAAACTCTTGCGTAAGTGATTACAGCATGACAGCAGAATTCATGTTTATTACCTGAATTGTCTGGTAAACCGAAGGATCAAATCCTTTCACAGTCACCTCCCGGAAAACTCTTGGCTCCAGTTCCTCTTTGGTCAGATCACAGTGATATATAATACCTAAAACAGAGTGCAAGTTTGTCAGCTTACGGTATGTCCATCATTAAAAGGATGCCGGTCTAGGCACTGTGATGGAGTAATGAATGGCAAATGTAACTCAGCAGGGTGAAAAACAGTAGCTCCAGACACATTATTTCAGTTAATATATAATTTAACATATACATATATGCACTTCATCTAGGAAGAGTGCAAAGGCTTTCTGTACAGAAAGAATACTCACTGCCCATACAAAGCCAGGTATCCAAAGCGGATTAAACAAAATGGAAAAAAATATTTATTTTCATAAAGTTACATAGCACTTATCAAGAATGATAAAGTTGGAAGAAAGAAATATAAAGTCAATTTTAAAACATCTCCTCTAGAACCACCAGATTGAGAATAAATATATCAAGAATTTCACTCAGATCAACATTTTTCTCTTTATGATAAAATATTTTGAAAGTACAATTCAAACAGACCCCCAGATAACAGAAAGAGCTGAGCATCCACTTGAAATTGTGGCAGACTAGCACAGGTTACCTATGTAACTGAACAGAATTTGGTCTTGTATAATTTATTTTATATCCTGATCCTGCAGGGTTGAAGGCAACTTCAGTTGCTTGAGTTGCACCTATGATTTCCAGAGGATTGTGCACATGAGAGAATTTATGTCTATAAGCAGTATAAAACTTCTAGGTTGCAGCAGAGGCAGAATCACAGAGACTGTAGCAATCTAGACACTACACAGATGTGTAATTGGCCAAGAAGAATTTTGCATTATACTATAAATCACATTTCCTGTCATTCAACCCTAATAACATTTAAAGCATGTGCCATACAGTGTGACTATTGTCGTGTCTGCACACTGGTTAACGTACTATAAAATACTAATATTCATGGATATACTACAGATACATATGACACATAAAACTAACCTCAGTGTTAATTATTCTTTGTTTTTCTGCTTTACAACAAGCTGGTCTCTGTAGAATTTTAAACGTATATCAGGGAAAGAACACTAAAAGTTAAGGCAACAAGCCTTCCCACAGGGATCCTCAATGTAATAAAGCTAACCAAGGTGGACAGGACTTGATTGAAATGCTGCTGTATTGTGTATATTTTAGATACTTTCAGGAAACCAGATGTAATTATTACAGAGGTTATAGCTATAAAAAATTATATTGAAACATGAAATAATGAGGAAACATATCTGATACAAGGGAATTACCTCATTAAATCACTTTTATAGACTGTGGAAAGTCAAAGATACAGATTGGCAAAGGAACACATATGAAAACCAACATTTCTAATAACTGATAAAGCCTCTTCCCACAACGGTGAATTAACAGGGGAATAAAAGTGGGACTACTCTAATCTGCTGGGAATTTTTTTTCTTCATTTGTCACAAAGTGACTAGCAAGCCTAATGCAGGGTGACAGGTACAAACAAGCATTAAAGCAGCATTTCCCTTAAAGATTAGGATCCAGAAAGTGATGCAAAAGCACAAAGGAAAGCACACCAGGCAGCCACAGGCAGGGCAGTCATTTGATATATATACAGCTGCCCAAGCTGGATAATGTATTGGCAAACATTACACCCAGAGCAGGCAGAATAGCTGCATATTAGGAAACCACATGATGAAGCATAAGCACAGTCATAGACTGCATTTCAGGAGTCAATCAACCTACTACTACAGTAACATACAATTGAACCCCTGGTACTGCAACTCTTGTTCTATTATATTTTTAGTAGCACGGCAGTTAATATCCAAAAACATAGTAATGTTGGGGCCTGCACTCTTTTGCTGGGTGCTAAATAAATGCGAAACACTAGAGTGCTCACTTAAGTGTCTGATTGGAGTGGGCAGCAGGGATAACCATATTTTTCAGGGAATAGCAAAAATGATTTTTATGGTGTTGGCATCTATGTTTTTAGAAGTGCTTTATTCATTATTTCATATATATGTTTACTATCACTTTTGTTGTAGGTATTGAACGCCACTATATTAATTTGTTTCTCATTAGAAAAAAATATAATGCAACTTCTTAAATGCAAATTGTACTGATTTCTAATACTAAAGTAGGAAGATCTAGGTTAACCAAGGACCATCCCTATACCTTTTGTCTCGTTATTTTACTAATAGAGTGAATGGAGGTTGCATGCAGATTTAAAAATATCCACAAACCTACCTAAAAATTACCTCTCTGGTCTGCTTTCCTCACCCTTTCCTTACTCCCATACATTCTACGTCCATTTCTTCCCCTCCTCTTTCTTCTAGATTCTAGGTCGCTCTATCCCAGTTAACAGAGCTACACTATGGTGAATTCTCTGTAGATGCTAAGCACATGGATGAAAAGAAGAAAAAAAATCTGCCTAAGCAACGAGCAGGCAGTGAGAGCAGCCATTGATGGCTGGCTGGCAAGCCAGGGGCTAAAACAGATCTCAAAGCTCTTCCCCTCCACACGTTTAGCAGCTGCAGAGACTCTACTGGCTCAGCTGAGATGAAGGGTGCAGGCTTATAAGACTGGCAACTTCTGGCCCATAAGGTGGGATGTGCACAAGTGAACTATCTGAACCGTGTCGCTGGGATTAAGTTAGAGGTAAAAGCAAGAGTGTCCTCAAGCTCCTCCCCAGATGCAATGATCTGAATATTGTTTAAAAGTTTGTTTAAAAAAGAAACTGGAAACATAATATATCTTATTTCTGGTTATGTAAACAATAAGATAATAATAGGAAATTCATCATACTTCTTATGTGCTAAGCTTGAAACATAATTTTAATAATTTGACATATTCCTTTCTAGCAAAACCAGCAAACCTATCAAAACTATTATACAGCCATTTTGCAATGTGGCTGTGCTCTAACTGAAACAGAGCAAAAATATGTCAGACGCTGTAAGAACATTTTTGATCATCTTATGATTCATGATCACTCACAACCCTGGAAGAAGATGAAGATTCTTGAGCCTGTCTCCCCTCTCCATATTTGAATCCTGTCCTGTATTAGCTATTGATTGTTTGGACCAGAAAGAAAGAAAGAAAGACAAAGAAAGAAAGAAAGACAAAGAAAGAAAGAAAGACAAAGAAAGAAAGAAAGACAAAGAAAGAAAGAAAGACAAAGAAAGAAAGAAAGAAAGAAAGAAAAAGAAGAGAACAGTAAATACATTTTCTTGTCATATACTAGCTTGACAGTTGTGTAGAAACTCCCTTCCTATTCAAAATCCCGGAATACTTATTGGTGTGCCACACACATATTACATAACGCTTTGGACAGCTCTGGCTTTGCAGGATTGTACAAAGAGGACTCCTACAGCAATCCAACAACACCAAGTGTTATAAGGACACATAGTAAGGACGGTCTAATGAGGCTATGCATAAACGAATCAAAGCTGTCAAAGAAAGAATTTTTGTGACTTTTATTACTGTTCTTCAAAATTGTGATGAAAATCACATGAAATACATTAACAATTGTCTTCAGCAGAATTTGTGAACTTATATCTTGCTGTACGAAGCAAGAGCTGTGAGAATGCTACAATTTCATCTCTAGTACAAGACAGTCTTGAGTAATTTCTCAATGCAGGTGTCCCAAATATTAGTAGGCATATTATTGAGGCTTCATGGATCAAGGACTGGTACGCTTAGAAGTGCACAACCACTACTTACTACATGGGGGGAAGCAGTTTTAGCTGCATCCTAGACATACCTAATAACTACCAAACAACAGAAAACGAGAACGATATTGTTCCCAGGAAAAGGAACAATAACTAAGGGAAAACACAATCTTACCTGGAGATAAAAAGGAAGTAAACTGATAGAATATTTCGGTGTCCTTCTTTTGGCCACTATATCCCACAATACTGCCAACCTCTAGGGGGAAAGTCTTGAGATGTGCACCAGTAGCTAGATCATGAAGTTGCAGGATATTCTTCACATCGTGCAGATAGCACAAAACCAGGAAGTTGGACCTCACACAAGCAACCCATTCTGCAGAGCGTGGAAAAGAAAAACAAAGCCACAGAAAATGCAGTAAAAAAATTGTACAAAAGAACAATCAGACATAATCTGATTCTAAAATTCTTTAGCATACCTAAATACATGCACCAAAATTTCTGACATGCATTGAATTTAACTCTTAAATCTTTAGAAGCTACCTGCCTTCTGAAACAAAAAAATGAACCCAAAAGTAAAGGCTGACATTCTTTGGAAACACACTAACCGTTCCACTTGAAGTTAATTTATGCAGACACAGGAATAAAGAATTGCTTAACCAAGATGCTTATGCATTGTGCTTATAGATCAATACTGCTCTTAAATATCACATATTTCAATGCAAAACCCAAGCAAAACATTGATCTTTGCCAGCAATACTTATGGAAATGCATGAAAATCAAAACAATCATGATTTAGACTCAAGCTAAACTAGTAAGAACAAAGACATGTGATCCTGTATTGCACATTAAAGTATAGAATCTAGAGGTTACTGTTCATCTTGGTTTTATTGCCTAAGTATTCAGGAGGCTATTCTCATAAGCAAGCTCTACCGGGTGTAAGAAAAGGGCTATTCTGAGGTGATCTCCTCAACACACCATTTCAGAAAAACCACGTTTATTCAAGAAGCTAGTGTTCTTAAACAGCATCCTTGAGACTCTAAGGTAGTAGGAACAGGATACATACAGTACAGTGAACTCAGTCTGGCAAAAGGATCTTGGAACAAAGTGCTCTGCTAAGGTTCATTTCCTTCATGCCTCTCCTGACAGTCCTGGGCCCCTGCAGAGCTGCCCACCTCGGCTGTGCAGCTGGGCAGGAATGAGAGCTTCTGCTCCACACAACCTTTCACATTCTAAGTTTGCTCCTCGGAAGAATTAAAGAAAAAAACACCAGAAATATGTGAACTTTTAAATGGAATGCTATTTCTTTTTAATTGGACTTTGGAACATCCAAAGTGATTTAAAAAAAGAATGGGCTGGGCTGGCAATTTCTACAAAAATCCCTGCAGTTCTACTGACCATCTCATTTCAGTCCCCATCTATATATCCTGTGAAGTGTAGAAACTCTTCAGAGCTCCAGTTCACCCAGAATATATCACGTAACATATTCTCTCCTGTCTCCTGTGCCATTAGCTTTAGATCTTTAGTGACAAATCTATTTATTTACTCATGCAGACAGGAAAAAGACTGAAACCTTCTAATCTCTCTTCGTATTTCTGTCATTTAAGAAACAGGCTACCCTACTTTGCAACAAAAGTATTTCAATTTCTCATTAATTCACAAATCAAATACAGACTAGACAAAATACAAACAAGGTTAAAAGTCAATAAAAGATATCTGGAAGGAGGGAATGAGGGATTTTTTTTTTTGTTTGTACGACTAGGTGAGGTGGTGATTCTTGACCTCTTTGAAGTATGTATGTGCAACTTCTCCCCTGACAAGTCAGACTGGAAACCTAAATCATGGGCAAGGTACCAGCATTGGACAATGCCTTCTCTTATTAGCTGAAAGCAAAAACTGAAAAAGATGGACTCAAAGGAGCAAGAGAAGTCAGGTAGGACTGACTGGGGCATGTTGTAATGTCAAAGCAGCACTGAGATGGAGAGTTTAAAATACCAACATCAGAGGAAAAAACATAGAAAACAAAACAGAAGCAAGGCAAAATTGACCGAATTTCAGTTTTACGCTATTTTACGTTGTTCACATTTTAACAGTTCTTTCCAGTTTCCCCAAAGCCCTATAAAACCAAATAATTTGAATTTGCAGACTTGTACTGAAGACAGTCTTATAAATGCATCTGTGCACATTCAGGTTCCAGAACAAAAGTTCAAAGTTGTATCATGTGCCCCTTCCATTAAGGGTAACAAGCTCTTTCTGAATTGAAGGTCAAAACTCATTATTCTGTAACACTTAGCTTCTTTAACAGCCCCTGCTTTCATATACAGTTCAGGTCTGTCACGACCCCCTAGAGCTCAAAGACCTTCAAATCCTAATAGCTTGATAGAGTCTACTTTCCTTTTAGCTTGTTCCTGAAGGACCAGTGAAATTTAACGCTAGTCTGACTTTCTAGCCATATGAATTTACGCTACATAAACACCAAAATAAAGCTTTACTACTCCCCTCTTCCCAAAGACCACCACTGATTCCCCCCCCCCCCCCCGACTTTCTAACTCCTTCATGAGCTTCTAGCCTAAATCTGGGAATTTTCGAACCAAAGCCCCAGAGTACAACACTAATTGAAATTTCAACCATGAAGCCATGACCTGAAATAATAAGATACAGCACAACATAACACTGTTTATAAATTAGTAATTGATGTGTAATTTTAGCTCTGGAGTGACTTAAATTTCTTAAGTGAGGCTAGAGAACAGAATAAACTTTGTAAGTTTAATTGTTATATGCAATTACATATTTTGAAATATAGAATCATTCTTGTCTGTATGAACAAGGAGAATATGCAGTCATTTAAAACATTTATTACAACATTAAACATTAAAACATTACAACAAACATTAAAACATTTATTGTGAATATTGGCAGATTTGTGCAATGACATATATAACTGGTTTATTAACACAAAATATGAATTTAAAAAATAGCACCCCTACAGTGACACACCATTTTTGCCTGCAGAATTAACTGCTCTGCAGTAAGTATGAGATACCACGAACTCCATTGGTATTCTCAGTAACATCTGTAACTAAAATGTCCAGTTTTACTCGTGAAATGTCCTGACAAAGTTTCACAAAATGGATTATAGACACTCTCAGATCAAATTCAAATATGTATAATATGTAGTTTTGCTTCAGCAAAAATACTACTTAAGCAACCTTTATTTTAAAATTAAATTGTGATAACCCTTGATTCCTCACTAATCATTTGATGAAGCATTGCAGTTGAATGGATGTTTTCATTAAAAGTCAAGGTACATTATTACTTCAACTCACATATTAAGAAGAAATATTACTCTTTTATTAAAAATATTCAATTGCCCAGGGGTAAGGCTGCTGGCTTATGTGGGGATTCCAGCTATTGAAGAACTTGCCTAGGAAGCAGCAATATTAACTCTCCATCACCCCTTTGGTTTACAAATTAGATGCTCTCAGTAAAGTGAAGATAACAGATGGGAAGACAATGCAAAATGTTTTTAAAACATTCCATGAGATTTAGGAACACAGCTTTTGTGTTAATACCTGTATTATGACTGGTTTTGGTGCATTGCTAACTGCCTCCAAAACTTACAGTAATGTAAGCTACAAAGAAATGCAAAAATCAAAACAGAGCAAAACATTAAAGCAGACTTGAAAGAGCAGAAGAAAAAAAGACACTAAGAACCAACACTTATATACATAGCAAGCTAAAGCAATGCTGAATTATTAACAAGAGCTATTTTTTGACTGCAAGCTACAAGCTGACTCTCTGTTACTCCCATCCTCGGCACTGAGAACTGCATATACTGTCGAGTTTGTTGCATTAGCAGTCAGCCTCCTTGGCTTTGCTCGTGCTTTGCAGAACACATCCTGCATGCCTCTGCTTCCTGGAAGCTTTTAAGATTGTGGGTTTACGCGTTTATGAAGTAGCTAGCAGGTTAAAGGTACGAAGAAAAATACTGTTTTTCACTTGGAGTGCACATTCTAGCTGAGGGAAGGGAAGCATTTTACATGCTCTGAGTTTAGGTGTCCAGATGTGTACAAGGTACAGGAGAATTGCTAGCTTTGCCCCTGCTTGTTAAATGGCCAACTGAGATCCAAGGAATTGTTCAAGATCACTCACCTCATCTATGACACATTCAGGAATACGTCTTATTTCTCAGCTCTCCTTACTCAGGAGATCTATTCTGTTTTATTCTGTTTTTCTTTTCACTGTCACAAGTACAGGCCTGGATATAACTGTTACTCTCAAGTTGCCCTGTTCCACCGGTACTGGGCACTTTTTTTTTTTTTTTTTTTTTTTGGGGGGGGGGGGGGGAAGGTGTCACAGTTCTCAGAATTAATTACTTAACCTTCTAAAGGCAGCAGATTTATCCCATGCCTTAGAACTATTGTCAAAGTGTCTGTAATGATCAGTCTGCGTTTACGGTTTCATAGCTGCCTTTTAACTAATTCAGCACGCCCACTTGCAGCTATGTGGTCACTTAAACCACTCGTTCAATGTCAGATGCGAATCTCTCCTATGGTTCTATTTTAGACTCCCTGAAAATTAAAAGTAACACTTTATAAACAAACTCCAAAGGGAGGGGAAATGAGTCTCATCACACCCCAATATGTTTGAGGCCCCCCTTGAATTTTATTTTAAAATAGCTGTCATTTATTTCTTCCCCTCAGCTCACAGAGTAGAGATCTAAATTTATCTCAACTCTGTGTGAAATCCCTGCTGAGAGTTGTAAAATGAGGTGTGTGTACAACCTCATTGCAGGAATATGCCTCGTTTTTTTCCCTGTATTTCCCAAATTAGCTCATTTATAAACAGTTCTGAAAACAAAAAAGTCAAAGCCAATAAAAAAGTCTATCATGAAGAATATGTTGGAGAAACCAAGTGACATTCACACCGCCTTGTAGGCATGTGTGTGTTTTCTTGGTTAGATTGTATTAGCTATAGCATCTTCCCTAAGAATGCATTATGATACTTTGTGGAATTTCTCTTTTTACCATTGATGGACACTGGAAGAGCATCATAATTCTTAATCCTGAATTTATTATTCATCAATAAATCTATTTCTGTATCTGCATGGTGCAGCTTTTATAAAACTGAATCTAAGTTAACACATAGAAATGAAGAAGGCTATGGCTACCAGGCAGATCACACCAGAGTAGGAGAGTTTTGAGCTGAGTATCTATATATTCCAGTAAAAAACAGTTGTGATCTAGAGTGTCACTAACTATAATGTTTATAATGAAATTCTAATACAGCTAATTATATCTCGGTAAAGAGTCACTCCCACACATATGTAAAATTGGACAAGCAGCAATACTCATTTACCCTTTGAATCACTGCTGTCCTAGCTTTTGCAGAAGGCGTTTCATTATATTGTCATCTCTGGATCACTCAAAATCAAATTCACCTGACTGCAAGGTTTTCAAGACAATGAATTATTAACTGCCTTCTGCTATAATTATGTCTTTCTAAACCAAATCTTGGAATGATTAAAACAACATGACACAGAGACTGGCTTGCTTGCTGACTTCATCAAGTGAATGAGTGAGTTTTTTTATTTATTCAGGGCTACAACCTCCTGAACATGATAAAACTCCCTTATCTTGGTGCTGAGGATACAACACTAATTTGCAAGAGTCTGCCACAAAGAAGCAACTGAACAATTCAAACTTACTTTACTGTAGTGCTAAGATCTACTTCTAACTCATCTTCTTATGAAGACACTTTCATTTGTTAATTTAATCCAATTCTTTTATGTACCACTCCAAAAAGTTAGAGAGAAGTGGACACATGATTGCCTACTCTGGCTTCACATTCAAATACAGTAGAAGCTTAATAACACACAATAGACTCCTGAAAGTCACTCTGATGGTTTTATATGACAGATTATGTTTGCCTTTGAGTGTTTAAGAGCTGAATGCCTGTTGCGTTTACAGTCTGAAGGCCAGCGCCCTCAGCAAACCCATTTATCCGCACTTTGTTTTCTAAATGCGGTTCTTGTTATGTTTGCATAGTCAAGGCTGTCATGTATAATCCATTACAGGGGTGTTGCATGCACTAAAATTTTTTTTGCATGTGCACAAACATGAACTCAGCACAACTTTGCCTTTAGAATGAAAACAAAACAGAGTTGAGCTAAATACTGCAGCGCAGTGAAGAGCAGATGTGGTCTTTATCTTACTGGGAAGGAATATATAGTCAGTGCTTATACAGCCACTGGTCAAAGCTCCTTTGGCTGCCTAGACCACATCTCAGGTAAATCCACACATTGTAACTACATTTCATGTCAATCACATGTTTCTGCCCCATTCTGTTTGGACACCTGCCATCTCTAAGTCAATTCTTCAACTTGGTCCCACTTCATAAATTGCTGTTTCTTGTAACTTAAGCATGGCTTCACAGACTGTCAGCAAATTCACAAACAATCAGAAATCAGACTTGGAAGCAATTTCTCACTTACACCTATTTTTTATTCTCTGCTTACGACTTGAATCATAGAATGGTTTGGGTTGGAAGCAACCTTTAAAGGTCATCTAGTCCAACCCCCCCTGCAATGAGCAGGGACAAGGTAAAGGTACTTCATTTAAGATGCAGGTGGTTCCTGATTCAGAGTTCACAATCTTAAGAAAAAAAGTGTGTCTCACCAAGTTCTATTTTGCTGCTTTTGCGTTTACCAAAATTCTTGCAATGCTCTAGACCTCCAGTCATTTGCAATGTCACTACAATTCTGGGCATGTTTAGTCACCTTCTATATCACACTGGGGGGACGCCTTGTCTAGGCTGTGGCAGAAATCATGCAGGACACATTGTGAAATGCAGACAGAAATTAAGGTTTTTTTTGGTTTTTTTTAGGTGTCTTGAAAAGCAAGATCTTAAGAGGAATTTGAAAGAGTAGTCAAATAGGTTTGTTTTAGTGTGGAAAGACAGAAGTTACTGAATATACACAAATCAATCACACACACACACAGAGAATTCTACTCCTTCTACAAAGCAGCTCTTCACCGGAAAAGTAGCAAACGTGAATGAATTTGTATAAAGACAGATTAATAAAAAAAAAATTTAGAGTATTTTTGAATACCTATAGTTATGCTAGTCAGATAAATCACAATTGTATTTTGCACTGTATGGAGAACAGACTACATAAATGTACACAATGCATCTGTCAAAAACAGCTCAGAGGTTTTTCTGTATTATCTGAAACTAATTCTAAGTTTTAGTGGAATTTTCACAAAATTATGGGATTAAAAAAAATACACCTTTATTTTAATTATATCAAACCCAAAGATTTATGTTTTGAACTTGCTTTCATACTTGGAGAATTCCATACCCTTCAATTTTCCTGAGGCCTTTAACTGTTGTCTACTCCTCTTATCCCAGGAACAACAGAAAATCCTGTCTCAAACTCTGACCAACTCTGTTCATAGTGTGCTGCACTACTGCCAGACTTGCTCTTGCCCTTCTTTCTGCTTACAAAGTCCCTCTTGCTGTAATCCCTGACTGTCTAGTAAACGTTGACTATGCTGACATGAAGCAGGAAAATACTTTCCCCTCATTTCCTACAAACACAGAACTAAAACAAGGCCAGATGAAGCAACTTCACTAAAGCCATGCAGGATGTTAGAGAGAGAGGGAGAGAGAAATGGATCCTGGATCTCTTGAGTCTCAGCAAGTCTTTTAATTGCAAATCCTAAACAAAGTTTAAACACAGGAAAAAAGTAAGGTCTGTACAAGATCATTCAATAGACTAATTACCAAATTAATTTGAAAAAAGCAGAATAGAAAGTATTTTACTTGACATGAACTCTTACCTAGAACATCTCTTTCATGTTCAGGGACGAGAACTTTCCATTTGGATTCCTCTGGGTCACTGAAGTCAATGTTGATTAATCGGTAAT
Organism: Ciconia boyciana; assembly: GCF_034638445.1. Classification (NCBI taxonomy): domain Eukaryota; kingdom Metazoa; phylum Chordata; class Aves; order Ciconiiformes; family Ciconiidae; genus Ciconia; species Ciconia boyciana. The sequence continues at coordinate 50,021,982 of NC_132936.1, forward strand.
TTGGAGAATGGTGGTTTGTCTTGAAAGTGAACACTGTTCCTTCATTGGTGACATACTCATACTCGGCCTCAAAGTTATCTATCAGCTTCACCCATTGAAGAATTCCTGCAAGATCAAACATATAATGTAAATTCTTCAGCTCCTGAAACAAAACCTTTTAAAATCTGAAGGCAAGGTCTTCCTGACAATTGCTGTAGGCTCCTTGAATAATGGCAGTGACCAGAAGAGGTACAGCTATGGAAAGGGCTGAATATGTACTAAGTATTAAGAACTTACAAAGAATTCTCCAGATTAATAGGCTGCAGCGGAAAAATGCCATTTCATGAACACGTTAACATACTGAGTTTGAGGAATTTCTAGCAAAATACATGCAGAATACTGACAGAACTATGGCTAGTGTTTCACCAGCTTTCCTAAGGGGCTGCTGGAAAGCTCAGATATTTGCTACAGAGGTGCTTCTACCACACTGACTGCCATGAAGCCAATGCCACCAAGCATGTCAGGTTCTTGCCAGTGGAGCTCACCAGCTCCCGCTTCCACAGACTTCTTGGAATGGGGAGTCGCAGCTGAGTCAAAAGACTCTGCACTAAGCTTTCAAGCTCAATTTTATTTTTAATAGCTTTTTAAAAATTACTATTTAATTATAAAATAAATTATTCTTCCTTTTTTTTTTTCTTTCTGCAAAAAAAGTTACTTTTTCTTAAAGTGGAAAGTTTTCCAACCTCCTTCAAAGCCCGGAACTTCCCACAGAATAGAAATTATGTTATTTGAATGAGTACAATAAACTTCCCTATCGGGAATTCCCCTTTCAATTCAGAAACAACATTCCTGAAGTGTTGTTCTGCAGAAGCTTGTCACCACCAAAGGACAACTACAGATAGTTAGCTAAAATGTTAACTTCTGGGTTTGTGAAGAATGAAATTGCATTTTCCCTATCAACCTTCTAGAATATCACACTCACTAATAGAAGTGCTCTTCTCTCAAACATGAATTGCCTCAGTTTACTCATACTGTACCACAGCATTGACTCAACCCAGAGTCGGAACTGAAAGACTCCACTACTTTTTATTCACATTTTACTGTTTTGCAATAGGTTTAGAGGCTAGTAGGAAGAAAAAGCAGCAAGGATAGATCAGACATGTAATACGCTTGTTATATCTACAACCTTATCAACCTATATCTAAAAACCTATCAACCAAACTTACTACTATAAGCATCATGCATTAGCTATGCTGAAAAATCACAATCCTTATTGATACGTGAAATTAAAGCTTTTATATCTTAAAATAACATTTGGCACATTCTCTGCCTCTTTCCTAAAACTAAAGGTTGGGTCTTTGCTTTTAAGTATAAACAAATAAACTGCATAAATCTGTTCATGAAACTCTATAACATAATGTTTGTGTCAATAAAACAGCTCATCAGCTTATTTTATAATATTAAAAACTGAGCAGAATAATGGAAGTAGATCATAGCTGAGCTGTAATTACTGTAAGTTTAAAAAAAGAAGAGAATAATTGAGGAAGCAGTGAGATGGCTAAGGTCATTTTAAACCCATTAAATGTAATAAGAGAGTATAGCCAGGCCTAGTACATTCATAAAGCTCATCTCTTAATTGCCGTTTTGGTTTAAGGAAAGCTTCCCTGTCTCTTCATGCAAAGTGATAGATTAGCCAATTAAATTCTACTTTTCATACCGCTATAATACAAATTTTCCAGACAATCCAGTCAACTTAGTATCCTGTCTCTGAGTGAACCAATTGCATGTTAAATCTTGATTCTTGCTGAGGTCCAAAGTTTTGTCTCAAGAGATTTCATGTTGAAAAATCCTGCCAAGTCCCTCCAGTTGCTCAGCATTCTATGGAGAAAACCTGCTTTGATGCCCAGTAAAATAAAGAAAATCCAGCCTACAGTGACCTCTGATATATATCAGTGAAACTGCTTTAAGATCTCAAGTCACATGCACAAGCGTTTTATTAAATACTTAACTGCAGTATAACACCATAACAATATTGAAACATTTGTATTTAGCATCTGACAGAATGGAACCATCCTACTAAAGAAGAACAATACTTCATAAAAAGGACTCCCCAGACTGTTGAAAAAAACCACTTTTTTAATGGTAAATGTGCACAATAACTGTAGTCTCCATGACTGCAACACAAGTTGGATTCCGTGAATAAAAAGGACAATAATGTGACACTAGGGATTTACATTGCTGCCTTGCAACTCATTCATCCACTCCCGAATGAACAGCTAGCAAAACAGAGAGAGGGTTGATATTCTACAGGGATACACTAAGTTGTTATTACAAAATCAAGAGCATTCATCTTGTTAAAGTGGATGTTATATAGTCCTTAGGAGACAAATACTGCACATGAATTACCTCTAAACCGTTGTCTCACTGAAATGGTTAAATATGCCAATATCTAGTTTAAGTTAAGAGGCAGTAAGGAGGCAATTACAAGCAGCTGTACCTGTACATCAGGTACATCACTACCGCACAGAGTATGTGCTGTAGTTTTCCAGTGAGACAAATAAACCCTTTGCAATGAGAGAGACATCAGACGTATGAGGATGCATCTTTATGGCTGGTTGCAGCTGATTCAGTTGTGGCCCGTGACTGAAAAGGATGTTCTAGCATTGCCTTAGATCACCCTGCTTAGCTCTCCCCTTTGGGCTAGGAATAACAACCTTGTGACCAGCACGGCCAGTTCACTGGGCACTAATATGGCTGAAAACCGACTGGGGTGTGGGAAGGGTGAACCATTTATCCCCAGGTCACGCCAGTGGCAGCACAAGGGAGGGACAGGCTCATGCGGCTCATGCAGCTTACTAGCATGGCACTGCCCCTCTGCCCAGCACTCCAGCCTTGCTGCCAGGTTGAGCTAACACCTAATCATTGCCATAGAGGTGTTTGTCCTTCATCACATTACTCCTAGCCTGCTGCTTCTGTTTTGCTCATCTCCCCCAGTAGCGAGCTGGTTCAATGAGTCAAATGACTAAAAAAAATTGTGCCACAACATAAAGTGTTCTCTTTCGCTGCCTGAACCAGCTCACTGCTCAGAGAAGTGCCACTATGTACAAGGCAACCAGCGTGCACAAGGCAGTGGCAGAGAGAGAGGCTGAAGAGGAGCAACAACATTTTTCATTACCGATGAGCCACAAGATAAGCCTGACTGCAGCAAAACTGCACACTCCCATTTCTCCCTCCTCGTTCATCAGCATGTCTCCACCTTCACGCTTAGTTTGGCATTTGCCTGAGTGAATAAATAGTAAAGCTGATTAAATTAGCTAACCTAGAAGAAAACTAATCTCTCTCTATTTTACAGGTCGTGTGTTGTGTGTCCCCCCCCCCCCCCCCCCCCCCCCCGTGACAGATTAGCAAGTGCAATCACCTAACCACAGGGTCAGATGGGTAAAGATGCTGACTGACTCAACAGGAGGGGATGGTGTTAGGTAATCCAGGAACATGAGAAGATAGATGGAACATCTCTCCTTTCCCGGGCAGCAACTGCTTAGTCTGGCTCTGCTTGTCTCATAAAACTGCTCCCTTCAGCACCCAAAAGGCCCAAGGGAATGGACAAGGCAGATTTTTATTAAAGACAGCACATTACACCAGGAGGAGAGTTTGCTTGTATGAACACAATTTGAAGTTTAAAGCATACCTCGTCAAAGATTCTGTCTTTCTGTAAGTGTCAGGAATATATCCACAAGTCTGTCTAGACAGAGAGACAGACATGCATTTCCAATTCAAACTCTGGGCAAGTAAATTAAGCATAACTCTTCTTTTTCTTCGTGTCTTTCTTTTGTTTACATGCATGACTACTGAGTACTAGGAAAGATATCTATGTGCAGCTTTCACCTGGCCTGAATTTAGGATGGATGATTCTGCAGTAACTGGTTAAACGTTCAAACGCATGGTGAACTATGCACTGAGGGCCTCAAGCAGTGCTCACTTCCTTACAGCACATTCTCTGTACATGTGGAACAGAGCATACTCCTACAGAAGCTGAACGAGCCAGGCTAAGAGCTGTTATCTAAGCATCAAAAGAGGATGTTCCAGTGATCAGAGGTAAGCAAAAAAGTGGTTTAGCATGCAGTGCAGATATGGGAAAGTGTGCTTGATCATGGAGGACCCACATTATAATTTCTGGAAGAATAATAAAGATATCTACACACAATCTAGATGGGACAACACAAAGCCTCCCAAAGTAACTTGTTGCAACACTAAGTCACATGCACCAGTTCCCAAGGGACCTGAGAAAGTCAGTGAAGGTATCGACAAATATACAGCCATACTCAAAAAAGCAGATACCTTACTTAAGTGCATATAGCTAAGGAAATACAGAAATGAACTACGTGGTTTCACTAAGACAACAGGCATCTGGAAGGGGCTCTGCAGGGGTGGATGACTGACAGTCTTCCCAAGAGCTAGACAAGATGCAGGAAACAGAGGTTCAAAATTGATCAGAAGTAATGATAAAAGGCCTAAAACATAGTTTTCATATAAAATGACCTATGAAAATACCTTATGCCTTACATTAGAGAAAAGATGAATACACAAGAGCATGATAAAGTGTATAAAACAATGAATGATTGGGAGCTGTGATGCCCAGACCTTCCGTCAGAGCAAGGATGCTGGTCCTAAACAAGTTGTAGACCACAGCCAGTTCTCCATCCCATGACTGAAAACTCATTGTGATCAGCACATCCATTCTTACCTAATGGCCTGAGGTCTATGTACACATCCCATCATACGACTGGATGGATACTCACTTGCTTGTTACATACCTGACCAAAAGTGAATGTGTGCACAGTGTCATGTGGCATGCATGTATCTATCCAGTTATCGAAACAGGAGAGGGACTACAGAGTCTCAGAAACAAGGAATGGTCTGTTGACCCCCAAACAATTCATGCAAACCAGTTCCTCCTCACCTCTGAAGCACTCCAGCAAAAAGGGCACCAAGGCCCATGAATGGGAGGTTGGTCACCATGATCTAGAAGCAGGTGAAGGATTCTTGCTTCAGTCTCAAACACAGAACAAACAGCCTCTCAGTAACAAAAAGAACAGTACATCTATAAGTTATGACTTTAAAAAGCCCTCCAAAAACAAGGCAAAGGATGGGCACTCAGTTCATTCCTCTTTAAAAGAAAGGAGGGGAGAGGGGAGGTGAAGAACTGGATCTTGATAGAGATTTGCAGGTTTAACCAGCAGCCCTCTGAGAACATCTGTCTTTGAGGACAGCCATTGTGAAGTGGCATTTGTAGTCCAGGCTCCTTTATCCTTAACACCAGAGCCACTGCAGACTTCAGTTTAATCCACATAAGCATACAATGAGACAGATTTATTATACACGGGAAAATCATGAGGTTGAAGATCTTGACAGTTTACTGTATACCACTGCTATAACCTAATCCTTTTCTCTGCCAGTGCTTCCACTAAAACACATTGATGAAGAGCTATAGATGCTTTTGCCTATATACTTTATACCAGCCAGTTATCCATCACCAAATAATTGCATTACAATAGGAACTGCAGGTAGAGGATTTAAAACTTTTATTCGATGGACAATAAAGCCATGCCACACAACAGAAAATCATAATCCTACAGAGCTGGCCCTTCTTCTGCAATGTTTAGGACAAAAGCAACATAGATTGTACAGACAGAATTTTTAAACAAAATTTTTGGATCCACAGAAAAGGGAAATTATATCAGTAAGCATCACAGATTAAGCCTTCAATCTTGTACTGGCCTCAGAACATAGCAAAATATTCATTGGTCTGCTGAGGGCTCTCTGTGTGATGAAGCAGGTTTGTAGCTGCTTCATGTAGATGACAACTACAGAAGGAAAAACTAATTTGAACAAACTGATTATAACAGCAAGAATGATCACAGAAAGCCTGTTATCAACCCTCTTTCAGACAGAAAGGATAGAGTGGCTCAGAGTCACTGTTCATCAGTTCACAAAGTGTTCTCAATACTTCTTTCCATATTTCATGTTTCATGGAAAGGCCAAACAATCCATTTGTGGCAAATAACCTCTCGACTGTGCTGGCTGGAGAGACAGGGCTTAGTGATCAGTTAATGGTAGTTTTTTTATCTGATGTTGTGGAAAAAAGTTTTACGGACAAGGTAAACACTCTCATTTGTTTTTTTTTCATGTACTCTAGCAGTCAAAATTATCAGGTGAAGATATAAGTGTTAACCTCCATAAATTTCTATTCCATTCTAACTTGTTAATTATATTTTTTGTAAGACAGACAGTTTTTCTGGAAATGGGGGAGAATGATCAGCAAGTGAACCAAGAGGTTTGGCTTATAACAATGGGACAGGCTTTCTACATGAAAGAGCCATGCCGAATTTCATTACGGTACATGCATTAAGCAGGTAAACTTCTACTCAAGGAAAGATGAGAATTTTTCAACTCTTTAGATTTTATTCTGAATTGATTTTTCAGGGAGGCACTGGAAGATAAGCACATAACGTGTTTGTCTCAATCATAACCAGAATGTTAAAAAGATGTGAAAAAAACAACCTAACCAACCCAGCCAGTTATCTTCAGCCTTAACAACTGAGCATCCAACTTAGTTGCAGGTATGACTTTCTAAATTTAATTAATTTTGATAGCTGTTCATCAATTATTTGGAATTCTGTTTGCCTTTCATCTTAAAGATGATAATTTGCTCAATTATTTCAATAAATTGAAAATAGTGAAAATACAAATCAAACCAAAAATGCCTTTAAATCTAATCTGCTCACAGAAAAGCCTTAAAAATGGTGTAATTTTGGTTTTGCGATTCCATATATACATATATAGTAACATCCACCTTGAGTATCTACATGCAAAACTGTACCCTTAGAGCATATGGCTTTTATGTATGTTTTACACTAGAATTATAACACAACCACCGCCTAAACTTGAATGATCAATGCATTCAGTACTACCAGCATGGGAGACAGAAGAGAGAGAAACATGCTGGTTTAGTTCAATACTTTGCTACTGACAGATTCATCAATATAGGCATCTATACAACAGCACATCCTAGTAAGACGTAAGAGGACAGTAACTTCACAGCCTTAACACTTTCAATTCCAAAAAACTGGACACTGCCAAAAAGCCTTATAAAAGCAGAACTCACAAAAGTACATGCATTATTAAGCATTTTCAACTTACTTACTTTCATTTTCTATGTTTTCTCCATTCATTCAAGAGTTAAAGTACACATTTTACTGAAAATTTTATAAACAGAGTGTGTCTCTGTGTTAGGTCTTAAATCCTGTGAAGATAAAAATCTTATTTTTAGTTAAGTCATCATACTATTTCCTTCTTACCTTATTGTATTTTTAAGGTAAATTTTACAAAGTCTCTGTATCTACTCTTTGAACTCTGGATTTTTTTTCCATTTTTATTTCTAGAAGGAAATCAATAGTTAAACTCTACAATTTAGGACTCTTAGTGGATTATTTTTTCTTTTTCAGTCTCAGGAAAATGGATTAAAATCACTTGTTCCCTCAATTTCTGGTTTTTATATGTTTCCCACTGAAGAAAAGGCTCTTACTCCTCAAATTTTATTTTTGTAAAGAATCATCTGCATCCTTTATAGATTCCATTTTCCAATACTAATTTATCTACATAGCCTGTAGCACATTTAAAATGGCTTAAATTTTATAATACATGGGTGTACATATATTTATACCTATACATATGTGTACAGACACATATATACATGTCAAGTTTTGAACACCTTTGCTATAGCAGAGAAATATCTTTTGCCCTTGGACTGTCAATCACTAACTGAAAATTTGTTTCACTTGCTAGTGCTACCTGGCAACCTCTTTTCATCTCCACAAACCTTAATCACAGGATACATAAAGTCTTTCATCACAGGGGAAAAAAGCCAACCCAAATCTCACGGTGCAACTTAAACTTTGTCTAGTAGTCATATCTCCTTTTAGTATTCTCCCATTCATATCTTCTCTTTTCCTTTCTTGGATTTACCCTATACACTGTAACAGGCAACGTTCAACTACTGCATGTCACATGGCTGTAATTCCCTACAAGTACTTATTGAATGTATTCTCCCTATATTTCTCATCATATCAGAGAGCATCCTGTATCTCACACTGATGACTGCTGGATATTTAGATATAACAGAGAATCCAGTATTAGGCTGCTGCCATCTTTCAGAGTGCGTTGGAACAATTTGAGTTTGCTTTAGGATAGCTACAGTACACAGCTTTCAAATAGTGGTGTACAGCACCTTCCTATGTGAAATGAGAGCAGAGCAGAGCAGAGCACGGCTATACATTGATGCATTGTGCCCATCCCTCCAGTCTGTCTTAGCAGCTCTATCCTGAAAGCACAAACGTACCCAAGAACCTCAGTGCTTAGGAGATTTCTACCAGCTAGAGTACCTTTAACTGAAATAGTTTTACTTCACCTGCAAACCTCAAGCCACCACACTGATGTTAATCTCTTGCTTCCTACTTCCCCTGTCAGCAGCTGCATCAACTGTGCATATTCACTTGATTTGCACCTTCCAACTGCTGAAGACTTTTCTTCAGAAATACTCTGTAATTATGAGTCAGCTACCCCGTTCTACAGACATATTGCTCCTTCCGAGACCTCTGATTTTGCTCCACCGGCAGCTTTCTTAAAAAAGAAGCAAACAAAACAAATAAAAAAACCCCTACAGCCAACCAACTGCAAAACATAAGAAGCTGACAGATGATGCTTGTGTGTAAATAGCTAGCTATTGCTCCCTACGTTTTATTCTCTGTATTTGGTATCTAGTGAAGAATTACTTAGTCTAACCATTAACTAATTCAGTAACATACCACACAGCTGGACACAAAAAAAGTATTTTTAAGGAAAAACACAAAGCTGTTCCTGGTGTTTCCAATGTCAAAAAACTTTTTCTTTTTTTTTTTTTTAACTTCAATTTCTGTACTTGTTACTGTGGATACCAAAGAAAGCTGAATTTCTTTTTTTAAAATAAAATGAAAAGTTTTATCCCTACTATAAAATTTCACATCATTTGTCACCAGAGAAGAGACCTATGAGGACAGGAACCACAAGATGTTTAGGATGACAACAATTTATATAGTCATCATCCTTTTCTGGTGTCCCAGAATACTAACAAAAACAAACAAACAAAGGTGGTAGTGGTTGAATACGCTGACTGACAGAAGTTTATAACCGCAAAAGTAACAATTATGTTGACAGGCAGATGAAGGTTAATCTTTTAATTTTCACCACTGCTACTCATACCAGTCATCAGCTTAACTGCACAAGATTGCTGGTTGGGAGTGCAGTCACCACATAAAAAGTATCTGAGTTTTCACACAGAAGCACATTTTAATTGCTGAATACTGGCTCACTAAAGCAAGTCAGATCCATCAGACTTTTATTTAAGAGACTCCTCAGACCCTGAAAATTCATACACTCAAAGGCTTCCAAATTTCAAGCATCCTCTACGAGAGGAGATTTTGAAAACTGGGCATTTACTCTGGAGTTTGTCACAGTACTAATCCACAATAGTTTTTACGTTCAATAGAAGACAGATAATCTCATGATACACAGTGTGCTTCAAATTGGAAGGGACTCTTTCAGGGCCCCAGTGACATGTTCATAACATGTCCTGGGAAATGAATGGCATAGCACAGCCCTTCACTCAGACATCTACTTCCACATCAGAATCTAATTTATTTTTGAGTCATGCAATACTCAGCTTGCTCTCAAGCTCTTGCTCTGAGCCAGGCAGCTACGCGAAAGAACTCAGGGGTTTTTTGCCTCTTTCTTCTTCATAGCCACAAATATTTAATTAAGTGTCTCACTCTGGTCTCCAAAGGCAAGAGAGATTTTCAAACAATTTGGACTCTCTTTGAAAGTAAGATGTCTTAGTCTCTTGGGAGCTGACTTCACCTGTGAATGTCTGAGGGAGAGAATACTGGAGAGGAGATATTAAGATGTCCCTGAAAGGACTGCAACTTTGTTGTGCTTGTACTGAGAGGGCTCTCAGTACCACTCATCCTGCAGATGACAGATGATGGCTACTGAATGATCATGGAAAGTTAATGTCTTCGCAATTTAAAAAAAAATAAATAAATGGAAGGAGGCAATATTTCTTCCTTTGAGTTAAAAAGTTCAGACATGTCAAGATAGATCAAAGATTAGCCCAGAAGAAAGAAATCAAGCACTTTTATGAGCAGAGATTTTGCCATCAGTTTCAAGGCTTCTATTTTACTTCCATTTGGATGATCACTCAAAAGACAGGAGAAGAGAATATATATGATTTGTTTTGAGAGAGTTATAGCTTATGTCCTCATGCACCAGAACACAGCAACAGAAAAACAGGAACCAAAGGTGATCTCTCTCTCATGCCACACTTTTGCTAATATACACAAAGAAAAGCACAAATACATAATCTAAAAAATAACTTCATTGTGGATACTACTTATAAATGTAATGTCCAGTCAGACAGCAGCAGCACAAAGATCTCCTTGCTCAAATTAATAGCAAGCTATTTAATTTTACTGCTAATGATTTGCCTCCAATTAAAAAAAATGACGTTGAAAGCAAAACTCTTTGGAATTGCCATTTAAGGGATATGAAACTGTTTTCTTAAAATAAACACTCTATTGTTGAGGCTTCCACATATTTTCCAAGATTCAACTGATTTTTTTCTCCCTATTTGTTAGGGAACTAGGATATAATGGCCTTGTTTCAATATTGATTTTTGAAAGTTTTTTTTTAAAAGTTACTTCAATTACAGAAAAGTCTTTCAAAAAAAGAGGAGTACTATCCCTCCCACCACATTCCACTTTCTAGCTGATGTCTACTGTCTCCTCATTATCCTTTTTCTCTTGTTCATTTTCACTACAAAGGTTTTGATCCACTTTTTCAGGCTACCCAGCACATACTGACTCATCCCTTTGATGTTACTGTATATAGCACTGTTCATTGCTTTTTATTTTTTTTTTTTTAAAGAGAGCCTTATAAATTGCAAGACTAAACTAAAATACAAAAGGCCTGATAATCCTATTTTCCACAGGAAGTGGACAAATATCACCTTTGTTTTTCCACCTGCCCTCAAGCCACATACATGCTTTCTTCAGCGTGGGGAAAAAAAGAACCACCTTCTAAACAAAGGAACAAAATAAAAATTCTTATGGTTGATAACCCTGCTCTTAAATTCCTTCTTGCAACCTGTCTCTGCCAGTCTAGTACAAAGCAGTTGCAGCTGACAATGACTAAGCAACCAGCAAGCTATGAACTTCAGTTTTTGCTCAATTTTTATTGCATCTTTCCAAGCCAGTGGTTCTCAAATATTTTACACTAGCTCCTCTTCCCATATACATGTCCTCCCACCACCTCCCACTGTTCCCACCAGACACAAACTACCAACCTCCAAGCAGCCCAGTACCGAAGCATAAGAGCCCCTACCACTGTCCTCTCTCCCCAAACTCCTTGTACCTCCAACTTCTACAAACCTGTGTTTAGATTCTAGCCAGTGCAATCCTTTCCAACCCAACAACCCAGGTTCTGCTTTCAAACTAGCCAACCCTCTCAACTTTTTGCATTCCAGAAGTCACAGCAGCCTTTCACAGTTTCTATGTGCCCAGAGGTTATAGCAAGAGCTAGCCCTTCTGCTCCCCATGCTGCCTTATATCCCCCTCCTTTTTCCCCTCTGTTCTCATGCTTCAGCTCCCACAGGAAGAGGAAAGTGGGGCTCTGCCCAGAGCTCTGAGTGACTCATAAATTAGCTCTACAGTGCTCACAACAAGAGGATCCTGATTTTTTTTATTAGGCTTCCTAGCTGCTACCATAATACAAAATAAAAAGGTCAATATTACGAACAACTTCAACAAGACCAATCGGCCATGTCATGTTGGTTTAAGTTTATAGCCAAGGCTGATTAAAGAGCTTTCATTTATTTCTTGTTGCACACCAACAGACTTGTGCTAAACCCCCTCTTCCCTGCACCAAACCACAGATTCAAAAGAATAAATAGTCAAGGCTGACAATCTAATCAAAAAGAAACAATCTCATTTCTCAAGATAAGGGAAAAACAAAATTATTACCAGGCACAGAAACAGTAAGAGACATGCTACAGAAAAAGCACTACTGTTTTTTTGTTTGGTTTTGGGTTTTTTGTTTGGTTGGTTGGGGTTTTTTTGTAAGGTATACAACAAGGTTTGCTAATACACAACTGCTTGATTACTGTGTATCCAGCTGTTTGGCTAATATGAGGCATTTCAGGTATACCAAGAACAACAGTTAAAGTGATTAATGAGATACGTTTTCTTGTTTGACTGGTTCAACATACAAGCACACTTGAGTGCTGTCTGTATTCTGGAAGACAAGTTTGATAAAATAGCTACTAAAACATTATGCCTTATAATGCTCAGCTACTGGGAAAATGTGTTTGTTTTGTAAAGAAATACTTAGCATTAGATCACTTTTAAATGTTTGTTATAAGAGTCAAGGCTTGAAAAATCCTACTTGCAGTTTGGCGGGACAAGTAGGGAAATCTGGAGTCCTGAATTGAAACCTTCTGGACATGAACCCACAGTGCTGTCCTTCCTGATGTACAGCCGTTACAATGTACAGCCGTTATGCCTCTGCCACTGAAATTTCATAAAGCAAAATTGAACTGTATTAGTTGGTTCAGTGGCTGACAAAGAGTGGTGAAATCCTGACAAGAATCCCATCATTTTAATTTTCCCTAATCTCTCTCAACTCCACCCCATAAGCAACCAGAAGCAAGCATGAAGGGAAAAGCCCCCATATCCACAGCTACTTGAAGCAGAGTATAGCAAGGGAGTTTCCCCCAAAAGCTTAAAGAACAGCCCAGCTATCTTCTCCCAGTGGTGTCTTCTCCCAGTATTGTCTTGCCATAATATTGCGAATTATGACCACAGGTATCTAGTCATGAGGAATGGAGTATTTGCAAAACACTTCGATATGAGATAATAAAAGCTTTTTTTAAAGTGTATTTGGTTAAGTTAGTTGTAAACATAAAATTCCAATTGGTAAATCTGGTCATTTCTAACACGAAGAGCTTTGTGGTAAAAACTAAGCTGCAAACTGGGTTAACCTGGTGGGATTCACAAGATGCATGTGGTAGTAGGGGTAACAATATCCCCCAAACCTCTTATCTTTTCAGATTAATTTAAAATTCTCAAAAAAATAGCTATTTATTTGTCATAAGTTACTTATCACAGCAATTTTCTATTCTAAAAAGGAGCATTCTTGGCACAAATAGCTCACAATGGCCCACTTAAAAACTTAGCAAACAACCTGAATATTTGAAGAGGAAAATGACTCAGTCTGTATACAGTAGAAAGATTGTGAAGGGGGGGAGGGAAGCATGAAGAACATTTTAGCCAACCTGGGAAGCAGAAAAGATGCTCAGATGCTCCCTGTAATGTTCGTGGAAAGAAACTGAAACACTGCTGTGTAGATTATCTTCCGGGGAAAACAAACTGACAAGGATTTTTACAGAAGATTGCACTGCAAATTCAATTAACCTATGGCTGTTGACAAAATAGGAGTAACCACATATAGTAAAGGGGGAAGAGCTGACACAGTTAAAGTTTCAAGTGTAGAAATAAGCAAGTCAAATCCTTTAAATTTCTTAAACATTTAGAAATAGTCTGCTTCCATTTATTAAATGTGATCTCCACTCAGAGTCAAGATCATTTCCTGCCCAACACAGGGCAAGTTAACTTCCACTTGTCCACAGCCACTGAAACATATTAAGAATCAATGAATGCACACGTTACAACTGCCCTCAGTACAGCAGAACTAATAAAATGTCATGCTTGCATAGAGTCTTTAATGATATCGTCATCTCCTCACTTATAATTTAAAGGGAGTACATGCAAAGAGAAGCCACAACTCATGCTGTGCAGGAAGTTAATGAAATGCATTAACTCAAGATTACTAAAGCAATAATGAAGTGGCAAATATTGGGCAAACCACATTTCATAAAAAGATAACTTGTGAGAAAGTTAAGCCAGAGGTTCCTTCTACATCAAAGCAATTTACTTTGGATTGGTTGACACCTAGAATACTGTATTGAAATGCACAGAAGTGACAGAGGTTCCAGCAGATGATTTCCACAAGGAACATGTTCTCCCCAAGTACTTAAAATGTCACTTTTTTGATTCGGACTTGATTAAAATATATATAATAACTAAGATAAGAAGCTCAGGTGAAGGCAAAGTACGGAGTGAATACAGAGTCTCACCCCAAGAGAGCATCCACAGTCAAAGCAAAGACATAGTACGTGTTCTCCACGCTATGCCATTATGGGAACACCACCACCTCCTTGCATATTTTGTGATACCTCAGAGAGGTAGCTACCTATTGAACATGGAGTGCCTACATCCCATGTAGTTTCGACCTTGTCCCTCTCACCTCAACACTGCCTATTTCCTAATTTCAGTAGCTCAGTTGGCAGGTTATCATGCATCCTTTTCTGTGGTCCCTGTCTCTGAATTTTATAGAAAGGAATTTTATAGAATGGACTGCAGGTTCCATGGGGTAGCAGAGAATCTGAAAGATAAATGTTGAAATATTTCAGTGTTGTAATGTCCAGATCATGTTACAGATATATCCAATATGGGACAAAACATGGAAATATACATTATGTTCCTTATTTGTAAGGCCCAATACAGTAATCCTTCTTCACTAGCAAGGTGACTGAAGATGACTTCCATTCTTGCAAATGAAATGCATTCTTGCATTACATTCTGTGAAAAAATGGAAATTATTTAAAACAACAAAGATAACTAAACGTGAGCTAAAACCTAAGTCAGGCACCTCGAAACAACAAGGCATTTTGTTTTACCATCACTGCCTGCCAGACTCTTAGTCAGAAAACAAGACCAGTGGGGTAAAGAAAAGATTAAAGGAGCTGCAAAAAAACCCAATGCCATCTGGGATGAGAGACAGAGGAACAGCTATAGTATTATTATTCTGCTTTGGAAAGTAAGGTATTGTTCCTACTACTTATAGATTGTTAGCAAAAAGGGCTGAACTTTTAATTTCATTTTGTTCCAGTTCTTGCTGATTCTTGTGGGACAATCTGGATCTTCCCTTTCAGCCTCTAAGATGGAAAAGCTGCAGATTTACTTATATATTTGTATTGTCTAGATATAGGATAGGCATGTAATTGAGCATAAATATGGAAAAAGTTCACAATTTAAGGAGGCAAGAAAGGTTTTACAGCTTTGTTTTTCCAATTGGATATGCTTATCCTGTTGCATTAATATTTTCAAAACAGTCAGAAACTAATTAATTTAATTTGAAATTAAAAAGAAAATCTTTTTATTGCTATAAAAACATGCTACATGTAAATAAAAGTAAAAAGGGAAGACTACGCATTCCTTCCATCTGCTGAGGGAGGACATATCTGAACTCCTGTAAGCCTGTTATGGTCTATATTATGTTGCTCAGTAATTCCCACAGTAGTTGACTCATCCCTGAATTCACAGTCATCTTCTGAGTTCTGTCAGGCAGATAAGTGTTTTTCATTTCCACACACGAAACATACTGTTTCATTTTGCATTCCTGTTTCTTCCTTCTTTTCCTAAGATGAATCCCCCCTCCCCACCCCTGCTCTGCTTCTCCACTCTGTCCTGCAAATTTAAGCAAAATAATTCAACCGGATACTGTGTTGTTTGAGGGAAAATTATTTTTTTTTTTGGTCTTTCAGCCCAACAAAATAAAACTTTACTTTGAACCAGCAGGTCTCTTAACATATAGGTAAAAAAAAATTTCAAAAAAATTGTACGACATTTCTAATATACACTAAGTTAGAAACAAATCCCACAAATGAGCTAGCCAACCTTAACTCTAACAACCCTCCCTAAGTACAGCATGTTTACTCTATTGCAATGAGAAGCTGCAATGTAACTTTCTAAACTATGACTTTACAATATAAATAAATTCAGAACTATGGGAAATAAGTTGATACCAGACTTGAAATATTCCACAAGAGTATAACCCCCTCCTATATGCCCATCTGTGTGCTGAATTAGACTAGTTCAGCTAAAACAAACAAACCCCCATCAGTGAATATAAAGAAAAACTACATCATAATCTCTATACATGACAGAAGGCTTCCAAGTTGTATACGCTCATATGAAATCTGCCACCTCCCAACCTCCAAGTATATCCAGTGTAATATTGCCAGGTTGCATGGAATTTTCCAAATTTTTTTTCTTAAGGCCTCCTTAAAATGAGAAAAATTATAAAAGCAATTACTATTTCTAAATAACCAGTACAGCACATGATCAAAGGGATCCAAACTATGAATCATTTCATAGAAACACAAATGTCTTTCACCTAATACAAGGGCCTCAACCTAGAAACCAGAACATTACTATTCAGTATGAGAAGAGCTAGCAACATGTAACGTCTATAAAATGTCTGGGATAGGAACAGTTTATTACCCTGATCCCTCTGTAGTTAAGGGAAGCCCTACCTTTTGTTTTGCTCCATCAAGACAAGAGAAGTCAGATCTGCCTATTCATCCTTGCTGCTACCTCCAGGATGCTGCTGTATAGTGACATACTCAGTACACTGAGCATGTGAACTTCTACAGTGGTAGTGTAACTTTAGTCCTTAAGTACATGCACATGCACTTATTATTTTGTCCCACTGCTCAAACAGTATTTAAGTTCTGATGCATCTCAAAGAAATTTAACAGGATAAAGGAGACTCCTATAACCAGAGAATTTTGCCTCTGTCGGATTTTAAAAGACAGGTCCAAAGACTGGAAGTGCCACAGGGAACAGGGGTGGCAGGGGTTTATTACAAAAGAAGCAGAAAAAAACCGGGGGGGGATGAGGGGGGGACACACAACCCAAGTACAGAATTACTACAAGACCTTTTATAACACCAGAAAACCAGTTGTGCCCCTTCAATTTTGAGGTGCATTCCATATATTAAGTCCTTTCCCTTAATTACCAGCTCTGTTATTTGTTCTTTCCTCATTACAAAATCGTAGTCCTGTCTCTGCCATATTTGACAGAAGCTTTCTCTGGTCAAACATCTTCAACAATCCAGTAACCAGTTTAGTGAATATCACTGTAAAATGGTGTTTAAAAAAAAAAAACCAAACAAAAAACAATGGACAACTTGTCAGCTTTCAGTTGCAAATTCAGACTATTCGTACATGTCTTTCCTCAGTGAGCATCTCCAGGATATCAAGGCATTTTGACTGAAATAATCAAAGCCCCTCTTCTTTCTAATCTAATGTTATTTCACTTCTTCTTTAAGGTCACTAAACTGGAGTTTCACTGTCAAAGCACTCTGTCCTTAAAACATACAAGAAGCATCTATATCAGATGTGCTATCTGCTAGATCCTAAGCTACTTGTAATATCCTAACATTTTCTCTCATTTTTCAATTTCCCTCATTCCCTCTTTGCCAGTCAGTACAATTTCTGAAATAACTAATACTCACTTAAATAGTCTTGCAACTGGTTCTCTTTTTGGAGATCTTTCACGAACACCTGTGTCTTCATCAGATCATTTTCTTTCTCACCTCAGCTTTGTACTTTTTTCAAATGCCATGGGAGGAATGTTCCTGTTTTAATTTTTGAAAGTGGCTTTCAGTTTTGTGGTCTTTCCCTTTTCTTTCCCTCCCTTTAATTTTAGGAGCATGTGAGCTAACAGCCATGGGAACCCTCTGCAATCAGCAGAGGTCCAGACCCGTCCAGAGGGCTACTTGTATTCCACATGGACTGAATCATCCTGAGGACTCTCATTTCACACAGACTCTTTCTGCATAATAGCTACAGGGGGAGCACAGGAATGCAGGAGTCTCAACTAATGGTCTAAACAGGTAAATTCAGTCCATCATCTCCTCTAACACATCTAGGGTCTGGAAGTGATTCTCTCTTTACCTCCAACACAGAATTTGGCAGTGACCAAATTCCTGCAGTACAGCATAACGTAAGAAAATTCATTAACCATCTCATCCACACTTTGGATCTCACAGCAGTCAATGATGCAACTAGCTGCCGGATGAGCTTAATGAACATGTGACTTAAGAGGAACTTAGCCTTGTTATTACATACCCAACCTACATCTCAGTTAATAGCCCGTTCAACTAAATGGGCATACAAATTTAAAACCAAACAGAACTACCCTATTTGTCCACCCTATACGTCCTTTAAATCATACACCACCACCTCAGCTAATACTTCTTTATTATGATATACCAGTGCATTTTCCCAGTTATAGCAGTTAGACTTTATTTCAACTCTGAGAACACACTTGTCTAACACACACTGAATTGATCTATGACTTACAGTTGTCACCTCTGGGAAAAGTCAGAATAGAAAACAGGTTGTTTAAGGAGCTCTCTAGAAACCTAGCTGTGTTTATTACTGCTCCTTCTAATCCATGGATTAGTTCTGAAACTGCCATCTCAGGTCACCACAATCCCTCGTGATGACAAAGCCCTGCTGAACATGGTAAAAATCTGAGTAAACAAATGCACAGGAAGGGTGCCTCTTAAGAGTCCTCTTAAAAGACTACAAAGCATAATCAGAATCTTGTATGCAATGAAGAGACACTTAAGTCTCTGAGTACTGGAACTAATGGAGTGTGATGTACAGATGTGTATAAAGTTGGCTGACATTTTAACTCAATTTACATTAAGATTCAGCATAAGCAGGGTGTCATCTTATTATTTATCAGAGAATTCAGAGAAGAGAGCTGTTATGAATGTCACAACTGAAGGACAAATTTCCATTGACTTTCATGCCTTGGATCATCCACAGGGGAGAGAACCTTGACTGAAAGTGTCTTAAGTCTAATAAGGCAAAAATTTCTTCTGAAGCCTTCTCCACAGCTCAGGCATCCATAATATTGCTCATTTGAGTGAATCTTCAAGATATAACAAGATCAAACTTATGCCACAGCCCTTACTTAACAGGTTCTCACCTCTCCCTGGCCACTTGACTTCCCATGCATTCCTCTCCCAGGGTTGCACCACTGGGACTCCTACCTCTCCATCACAGTTGTTTGAATTTGGGAGCCAATGGTTCAAAACCCAAAGTGGGATTAAGCATCTCTTATTTCCATAGAAAACAGGCTGCAAATAAGGAACAGAAGACATCCACCCATACAGATCCATTAGAGAAACTGAGTCAGCAGCTACTCTAGTTTATCTCATCCTTTGCTACTGCTGTACTGTTATCCACCTGACTAAGCAGGTCAAAAGTATCCTTGCAGGCTGACCAACCTAGTAAGCAGAGCTTTAAACTAGAAATGACAGAGAAGAAAGAGACTCTTCCACAAACGAGTAAGGAAGTTGTGGATGGGGTAGGCAAGCCAAGGGCCTCAGTAATAGGTAGGAACAGAAGGGACACAGCAATTGACAGAACAGAGCTGAAGTGGAATCTCTCCAAGTGTAGGAATGTAAGGAAGGAAGTGCCTGCAGAACAGCCTCATGGAGAAAGCTCTCAAACCTGTACTGGGGAATCAACATGCTTGGGTGGCTGCCTGAACCGCCTCTACACTGATGCACACAACATGGGGAAGGAAGAGTTAGAAGTCTGTGTGCAGTTTCTGGGCTATGACCTCATTGGAATCACAGAGACATGGTGGGATTGCTCACAGGACTGGAGTGTTGCAATGGATGAAGGCTTTTTAGAAAGGACAGGCTGGGAAGGCAAGGAGGTGAGTTGCCCTTTATGTGAAAGAGCAGCTGGAATTTGTGGAGCTCTGCCTTAGGACAGGTCAGGAGCCAGTCAAGAGCTTAGGGGTCAAGATTAGCAGTCAAGATCAACATGGGTACTACTGTAGTGGGTATATGCTATAGACCTGATCAGGAAGAATAAGTAGATGATGCCTTATTCAGACAACCGGACGAAGCCTTATGTTCACAGGCCCTGCTCCTTATGGTGGAAATTTTAACCACTGTGACATCTGCTGGAAGGACAATGCAGCAGGGCTCAAGCAATCTAGGAGAATTCTAGAGTGCCTTGATGATAACTTCCCAAGGTGATCAAGAAGCCAAAGGAAAGAAAGGTGTTCTGCTTGACCTCATACTTACAAACAAAGAAGAACTGGTTGTGCATGTGGAAGTTCCTGGCAGCCTTGGCTGAAGTTTGGCTGGAGATAAGTCACTAGTGGTGTACCCCAGGGGTTGATACTGGGGCCAATACTCTTAAGACCTTCATTAATGACCTGGATGCTGGGAAAGTGTGCGCCTTCAGCAAGTTTACAGATGATAGAAAACTGGGGGGAGGAGCTGATAAGCCAGATTGTTGTGGTACCATTCAGAGTGACCAGGACAGGCTGGTGAATTGGGCTGAAAGGAATCTCATGCAGATCAACAAGAGGAAAAACAAAGTCCTGCATCTAGGGAAGAATAACCCCAGGCACAAGTACACACTGGGAGCTGAGTAGCTGGAAAGCAGCTCTGCAGAAAACGATCTTGGAGTCCTGCTGGACAACAGGCTGACCATGAGCCACCAATGTGCCCTTGTATCAAAGAAGGCCAACAGCATCCTGTGCTGTACTAAGAAGAATGTTACCAGCAGGTCAAGGGAGGTGATTCCTTCTCTCTACTCAGCACTGATGAGGCCACATCTTGAGTGCAGTATCCAGTTCCAGTCTCCCCAGTACAATAGAGATATGGACTTCCTGGAGCAAGCCCAGCACAGGGCCACAAAGATGATTAAGGGACTAGAGCATATATGAGAGGGGGGAGCTTCAACTTTTCAGTCTGGACAAGAGAAGACTCAGGGGGATCTTATCCATGTGTGTAAATACCTGATGGGAGGGAATAAAGAAGAGGGAGCCAGACTCTTCTCAGAAGTGCACACTGACAGGACAAGAGGTAATGGGCCCAAAAAAATAGGAAATTCAATCTGAAGACAAGAAAACACTTTTTAATGTGGGGTCGTCAAACACTGGCACCAGGTTGCTCAGAGAGCTTGTGAAGAATAACTGTAGAGATATTCAAAACCCAATCAGATATGGTCCTGGGCAACCTGTTCTGGCTGACCCTGATTGAGCAAAGGAGGTGCACTAGATGATCTCAAGAGGTCCCTTCCAACCTAAACAATTCTGTACCTCACAAATTAGTGCTTGGTCAAAGATATAAGACATGCATATAGAGAAAGAAGGAGAGATGGAGACCATCTTTTAAAGTTTACCTCTTTGTTTCCTGAAGACAACTTTTTGATTGAAATTATTACAGTCATTACCATCATACTAATATTTCTACCATTCTGTTTTGTAACCACTGGTCCTTAAAGGAACATAACTTTCATTCAGGCAAACTGCAGCTGTATTGCTTCGCTTCCTTTCCTCACTTCTGTCCATCACCCAACATTCCAGCTGAACTGTTCAAGAGCTGAGGAGATGGCAAAGACGTCAAGACAAGAAGTCTATACTCGATGCCAGGTAATTCACATCCCCAGCTGCAGAATAATTGACACAAAACAGGCTGCTGTGTGAAATCAACCTGGTTATATACATACATAAGTATATTAAAGAGAGGTGGGGCACAAGCCTGAAGCACTGCTCCATGACTTCTGGACTATTTAACCGCTAGCACATCCCCAGTCGCATTTTTAGTCTGTACCTATTAGCAGACAGTATGTGGTCACAGTCTGGGGGACAGTATATGCCAAAATAATTTCCAACAGGCAACTTGGACATAGTTATGATGTCTTGGAGGAAGAGAGCTTTGACACATGGAGGTGAGCTGGCATGTACCTCTTGGCTTCAGTGTCAGAGTACAGGCTGTGCCTAACCTGCTACTGTATAGACGTAGCCCCTGAGTTATACAGGTAGCGTACCCCGTCCCTACAATGAAGCAGTGGGAAGCCTGAACACATGCTTCCATCAGCCAGAAGATCTGAAGGGCTCGAGACTTCTAGCAGGAGGATGGTACCGAGAAGAACGCAAATACAAACTATGGCCACATTGGTTGCAAATTCTGTGCTAGGTCTCTGTTTCAGCAACAGCAAAAGGTAGTAGAGGGTATGTTAACTGGAACCTTTGCAGAGGAGTGTCAAATTATCTCAGACTCATTTTCTCCTTTCCAGGAAATACAATATAAAAGGTATAGATTCTACACTGATGTAAGATGGGAGCTGCCTTCAGTTTATGTTTTAACCTGTGAGGATAGCAGTAATTAATAATGCTGCTTGTTTGTAAGACTTTATCCAGATAATCTCTTTATTAATTGCATTTAGAAGTCTTATTAGGATAATTGGAACTCAACTGCCCTGGAAATCGGATTTTTGTCAGTTTGGGAGATCATTACTGATTAAGAGGCACACTATGAAAATGTACCATGCTATACTTTGAAGAGGCCAAATATAATTTCTTCTGTTCTCTCGCTGTTCCTTAACATGTGGTGTTTTCCAGCTTCCATTTTCATTTTCTATAAAATAAGAATGAAGACACTTTGGGATTAGACAAGATCAAATTATAATTATGAACTTTCAAAACACATTAAATACTGAAAAAGCAGATAATTTGTGTCTGATTTTGGAAGAGACTACAATTATTGTTTTTTCACTGTTTTAATGAACCAGACTATTAGATAAAGTATGAAATAACAAATGTTAATAAATTCTACCACTGTACACAGTAATGCAATGAAGACTTCTCTTAACTAATCAAACTCAATGTGGATAAAATCAATTTAAGATACTCATCTGCCTTACAGAATTAATAATCATTCAGGCTTAGGAGAAGGAAAAAAAATTCTCATTTCATTCAGGGAATGGTGTTGATGACAGACGTTGCTGCTAAGAGAAATTTCTTCGTACAGTCTTCACTGAATAGAGCAACTTAGTGCTTCTTTTTGGGTAAGGCTGGACTGCTTTCAAGAAATTACATTTTTCAATTTGTCACATTCCTATTGACTCATTTAAGGCTTCAGCAGATCCTGAATTGTGAACTCTCTGGAGTATTTATTCAGTACCTCTAAAGCAAGTTTTAATCTTGAGGACTGAGGCCTAAGACAACCAAAGTTAAAAAACTAACAAACAAACAAAACTATCACTGCCATATTAACTCTGTCTAGACCATCACCAGTACAGTAACAGTTAAATGCTAAAGTGTGACACTAAATAAGTCAACTTAAAAGCTGTGAAACATACCTCACACCATAATAAACAAACAGGCAAGAAGTTGTCCCTTTGTGGTTTCAATAATATTAGTCTGAAGGAAACTAACATAGAAATTACTATCAGCACTGCAAAAAGATTAATAACAAAAAAATCTGATGCGTCTTAGGTAAGAAATAAACCACCAGTTTTTCAATATAGTAGATCAGGACACACTGGATCTAGGTCTGTTGCAACTTTTTGGTTATTAGGTCTGACGCACCTTTTTGGTTATATTTTATTATCTTGTCCTGATATCCTTCCCACTGAAAGAGACATGCAGAATCTTCTAATGCAAACTTTGCATGGGTTATAAAAGAAAAGAAGACTGTTTAGGTAAGACACACTCAGTCATTCAAAACACCCTGCCTTTTTCACCCCTTCCTCTACAAATTACATCTAACCTACAGATAGAGGAGATTTCTCCTCTTCTTCTAGTTTTTGGCCATTTTAGTTCCTAACATGAGAGACACTTTCCCACCTCCCATCCCCCAAGAAGTTATTTCTGCTTTTTCAGAAGCAGAAAGTGTTAATAACAGCATTTATTTTTAGTTTTCAGAACTCATTTTCTTTGCTTCTGAACCACCAAAAATATACACAGGCGTAAACAAATAACAGTGCTAATTTTTAAAAAAAATCACATTATCTCACGTTACTTTTCTTAAATCATGAAATACGAATATTTATCTCCCAGTAAAAAGGTAAGTTTCTCTATCTTGGGAATAAACTATTGATCTATAACTATAATGAACTGCATTTCACAGACGTCCCTGCAGTTTTCCTACAGAGAACCACCTGTCATTTTGGCAGTCAGTACTGAGGTTGCAAGACTGAACTTGTATGACTTCTTCATAGCCATTTGTTAGCAAGTGGGCCAAATAAGCAGCTTTTATCACTGCAACCATCACCTCTAAGAAATAGTAACAGAACTACAGTTAACTCCACAAGGGCCTCACTACATCAGAAGGAAAAGAAATTTACTCTTCAGTGGTCGTCTTTGACTATGAGAACATGTTCTTTTTAAAGAAAACTGTTTAAGCAACTAAGAAATCTGATTACCACCTGTCAAAGGAAAAGAATGCACTACTAGCAACCAAAATCAAGAAAGGTGCCCCTAAGTTAGTTAACATGACATTTTGAAATAGGGTTTTCAGGTAGCAAGTCACAGATGAGCATCAGTTCTTTGCATTTTTGTGCAATTTTAACTAACAGAAAATTCCTTAACTCACGGTTTTACATGTAACATTTCAAACTATGCAGTGGTATGTTTACCTTGGGACACAAAGTATTTTAAAAAAAGAGAAATTCACAATTACATGATTGCAACATTTTATAAACAATATATGCTACAGAGCAGCTTTAAAAACAATCTGTTAAAGTGTCATTCTATAATTAGGGTTTTGCCATAAACTTCATAAAAATTAGAATCTCATCCATTACCTTTTGCTTAGAAGTTGCTTTTACTTCCTCACAGAGAAATACATGGCATATGTAATGGATGCCATGTAAAATATTACTGCCTGTTACCTTTCAAAAAGGTCTCATTGCCTTTTGTGTTTGATGGCCTCTGAATAAGTCTAAAGAAGGTTGAGACTTGAAAGATCTAAAGCATAAAAATAAAATTTTCTAAAGAACTAGTGTATTCTTGGACAACCTGGACTAAAAGAGCAAGTAGAGAAGAAAAAAATGCATCTGAAAATCTAATTATTTATCTATATGAAGTACCATGTAGGACACTGGAAAAACACTAGCTATCCAACTTTTCTTTCCTTTGTATTTTTTTCAGAACTAAGATGAGGTATTCTGAACACTAGAATGGATTTTTGAACAAACAAATCATGGTAAACAGGTCACGTAAAAAGGCTCAGATTAAACATTTAATAGTTCTGAAGGAGGAAAATGGCAAGAAGTATCTCAGATGTCACCAAAAGTATGAGGTCTACTCATAAATAAAGTCTGTTCTAAAAGATAGAAGGATAATGTCATATGTTTTAAAAGTACAGATACTTTTCTAAGACACTTGATTCTCATAACACTTCATAACAAATTTGCTACTTACATAGACCCTTGTTCTGAACACTGCATTCTGTAGACAGCATAATGAGAGACAGTATTTTTGTATCTCATGGTTTTGTTAAGAATTCTCTAAGCATTGCTTAATCTTAACCCATCTGAACATACCTTGAGATATTATTGAGCAGTCTGTACAAATTGGCAGTTAATTGCAAGTCTTAAGTCAAGAAACAGACTTGCCATTAAACTCCATTATTCTAGAGCTGCTTATTTACTTGTCTAAAACAGCTTAAATAATGAAGTTTGGCATTCATTTCTCCTAACTTCATAAGCAAACTCTTCTACACTTGGTGTCCCAGAAAATTACAAACTGAACTGAACTTACACCTCTTGTGGTCTAGATTGATAGAGCCAAGAATTAAGCTTACATATATCACTGCTTGCTCAACTTTATTGCCTCTGGCCATCAAAGGCTGAAGGACCATTGGTTCAGGGTGTTTACATTTGAACGGAAGATCAACTCTAGGAAACATCCCAGATGTTTACTGTTAGGTCTGTGCTTACTTCCATAGAGGCAGAAAGACAGGTGAAGATAAGAGTCTTTGTACTGAAAATGCATTTGGCAACTTAGTGAGACAGATATGGAGAGTTCCTAAGTTTATAAATAGAGAATTTGTGCAAGCAAATGGTTATAGATAGATCTTTCCTTTCATATGCAAAAAGGGAGAATTTGAAGAGATGGAACAACTCCCATCCATCAACAAATAGGAAGGGAAGTCAAAGACTGGGCCAGAGAAAAAAACTTTTTTGAAGAAGCATTTCCAAGCTCGGAAAAGGTTAAGCTGTAGGTTTACCTTACACCAGGTAATACAAAATAGAAGCTTCATTATCTCATCTATGGTCTTTCAAGGCTCCATGCTAGTATTCTCTTCAAGATTGTCCAGTGTATCTATAAATGGGAGCGTGAATATGGGAGGAGAGCTCTGCTTTTTATGTATTCTATCTCTAGCTGAAAAGTGTCAACTTGAATGCAATTTATCATTTATGAAAATGCTTCACTGTACTAAACAGTTTTATGTTTGTAATAATGTTGTATGGAAAGCATCTGTAATAATTTTGCTTAGGCCTGCCATTTTCTACATTCAAGAGGACATTACACAACTACTCAGTTGTCCAAGACAAGTTTAGAAGTAATTAAGAAATATCCTTCATAAAAGGAGAGAGTGACATGCCCACAGAACAAAATTAATAATCCCCCAGAAAGGCGTATAAAACTGTTAACTATCATCACTAACACTTAACTCACCAAAATTCAAAATATTGTACTAAGACTTGTTGCTGAACTAAGGGAAGACCACACAACCATGTAGTATAATAAAGGTAAGGAGAAACAAAGCTATACGCCCCATATTGCAGAGCTCCTATCAGTTCTAATCACACTCATAAGCCTTGAATATTCTGTTTATGGGCAAGAGAACAAGTTTCTTGAGATCCAATACCTAACAAGGAGCTACTGCAGTATTTATTCTGTTTCCGAAGTTTTTGAAGACAGAAGCTGCAAAGAATCAAAAAGAGCTAAGTTGTGTTCTACGCAAAGCACATATTGAGGAACAGATTTCAATAATCCAATACTCTGGAAATACAAAACCACTAATCAGTAAAACAACTAACTATGCCAACCATCAACAATAGCCATATGGAGTAAAGTACCATACTTTCAAGCCCATACCACTGAGGCTAAAAAGCCAAATACACAAAAGCCAAAGGCTAATCCAACAAGAAGGCAAGGAAGGAGCAGTTCATGAACATGTATTTGAAATATGAGTAGATACTTCTACTGTAATCATAATGATGCTACAAAGCAAAGTTATATTACTAAAATATCAGAGGATTTTTGTTCATTTCTTAGTACTATATGGAGAAAAAAAATGTTACCTATAAACCAGGTACATTTTTAAAAAAACAGGGAGGATCAGAGCTTAAAGGGAGACACATGAATTTTTAAAATGTAAAAAAAAAATTAAACATTGAAAAGTACTAGAAGTGTAGAAAGAAATGGAACACACACTGGTAAGGCTCCTTATATTATCTTAGTTTTTCCTTGTGACCTTTTAAACAAACTACAGAACTAAGAATGGAGTTTTCCATCTACTGATACATAACAGAAAAGGGAATGTTAGCAGAAGCAGTGCATATTTTCTCATAATCTCTGCATTATAAAAGAAGAGAAGAGGCTAAGTAATGCACATATTTAAATATATATATTTGAACATAAGTATTTCAAGTCTTACATTGTCTAAAATGAAGCAAAACTTACAAAGCAAGAAAACACATACCTGATATACCCTGAGACTCTGTCTGTAGATCACAGTACCACAGTCTGTTCACTGGATCACACCCTTCTCGGATAGACAGCAAAACATATCGACCATCATCCGATACCTGTAAGAAGTTACAGAAATATCAAAGACAATTCATCCCCTGGGAAAAAAAAAAAATCCAACTTGAAAAGTTAGTCCCTAAACCCCTAGCAAAAAATAAATTGATGCTACAGTTAGCAGAGTGAACAGACATGTATGGAATATGAGAACTCACCAAGAACCCGCACTCATAGCTTACATCAACAAATAACATAAGTATAATGTGCTGACATTTCAGGAGATCAAAACCGAACAGCATTATCTGTTTATTCCTACCATGAATTAAAAAAAGAAAGTTTATGATTATTAAAAGTATTCCAGCTAAAAAGGTGTCTAAATGAGTCAGGGTGGATATCTGCTCCACCGTGGACCTCCGTGGGCTGCAGGACAACAACGTGCTTCAGCATGGTCTTCTCCATGGGCTGCAGGGGAATCTCTGCTCCGGTGTCTGGAGCACCTCCTCCCCCTCCTTCTTCACTGATCATGGTGTCTGCAGGGTTGTTTCTCTCACATATTCTCACTCTTCTCTCACAGCTGTTGTGCAGCATTTTTTGCCCTTTCTTAAGTATGTTATCACAGAGGCACTACCAGCATCGCTGATGGACTCAGCTTTGGGCAGCGGCGGGTCCATCTTGGAGCCAGCTGGCATTGGCTCTGTCTCACATGGGGGCAGCCCTGGCCTCTTCTCACAGAAGCCACCCCTGCAGCCTCCCAGGTACCAAAACTTTGCCACACAAGCCCAACAGAACAACTAATGTACAGCACTAACCTGACATTTCAGTAACTAAGAATGGACTCAGTATAAACGGTCTAAAACTACAACCTGCTGTCAAGAAGAAAAAAAAAAACAAAAGAAAACCAAAAAACCAAAACCCCACACCACATTAAAAGTACCTCACAGTCAATGCCTTCAACATGGAGAAGTTTAATTGAATCCCTTATGTTGAATATAAAGCACTGTTTAGTCCTGTGATCAACTGGATTGCCAGGGTCCTACTGAAATACAGTACTCAAAAAGAACTCTCCTACATCGATTAAAACATAGCTTTAGGTAGCTCAGTAGAAAACTACAAGGCAGCCACCTCTGGTGATGCAGTGCCCAGTTTCTCTCTAGTCAATGATTACAATGTCAGCATTCAAATCCAATGTTAAATTGTGCAAGAGTATTTGCTAACTTAGCCATCTTTGTAAAGACACAACAGAGCAACCAGTGGCTTTCGTCCAAAAAAACCTTAAGAGTTTCTTGTGAAGATGAAGTCAAAACTTCTGAACTTGAACTTCCAAACTCCTTTATCAAGGTATCAATTCCATGCAAAAGGAAATTTACCTCCCCTTCCCCAAATCCTATGGAAATAAATGTAGCCCAGCAGTGACATGAGAAGGACTAGCGACATGTATCTCATTGAAAATCAGCAATTTGGGATAGACATATTAATTCAGGTATTTTAAGAGATGCAGAGATGTACCAGGACTGCACTTGCTCATCAATCAAAGGAAAAACTGTGTTGCTGAAACTGCTAATACTTAAGTGAAAGAGGCATTTATCTCAGTCAAGTCTTTATTTTGATCCCTGTGTAAGCACTCCTTTTTTTACTGTGTAACCTGTCA
Source organism: Ciconia boyciana (assembly GCF_034638445.1). Taxonomy (NCBI): domain Eukaryota; kingdom Metazoa; phylum Chordata; class Aves; order Ciconiiformes; family Ciconiidae; genus Ciconia; species Ciconia boyciana. The sequence continues at coordinate 50,051,184 of NC_132936.1, forward strand.
GCTAAACTGAACCTATAGAAAAGAGTTTGTCACTAACTTCTGAAAATGGGCCCTCAGTGCATCTTACAGGTCTACATAAACTGACTGCTTCCTCCTCTACACGAGGAGGTCTCCTCACCATGCTTCCTCTCTCCAGCAATCCCAACGTGGTCAGTGTTTGAGTCTGTGAATACCCTAGATATGCCAAAACCCAGGTTTATCAAACAACTCCAGATCACACTCTTGGTGAATTAAACCCTGTAGGATCATTTTGCTGATGCATGCACACCTCTACACAGGCCATCACAGTACTATGTACAGAGCGGTAGAGTTTAATCAGAACAATACCTTTTGTTTGAATGGGAAAACCAAAATTTAGTTGCTCAAAACAGCAGGACACTGAAAACCATCAAGTTGGCACTTGGCATACGGCAAACATGCTTGCTCTGCATAGCTGCTCTGTCAATCTATTTTTTAAAAGAAAAAGCTGAATGCTCACCTATTTAATACTGTTATTCACAGTATGACATACAACAGAGAAAATGACCCAAGTGGTAATTTAGCTTTGGATTTCTGGCTGCCTTACTCCAGTGAGCTTCCAAAGCTATCTGCTAAAAGTCCATCTCAGAGGTGAAAAAAGGCTGGCAGCTTAAGTCAGTCTGAATGACAGTCTTCACAGCAGGTTTTCCCTCAAGTTCTCAAGTGATGGAATTAATAAGGTGTGTTTTCTGTCACAAAGTAGTATGAAATTTCTTTAGAAACCATCCAAGCTGGTAATTTTAAGGGTACTTCTGCTTACTGTGGCAAACTAAATGACACTTTTCATTTTTGCCATTTACATTAGGTTTACACACACAAAAATCTAATACTGCTATTAAATGAACATTATAAGCTACAACCACACTACAAATTTTCCAATGAAGCTTCTTGGTTTGCCTTTGCACATGCATGTACACACAGGATAAAATTTCCAAAATGGTGTCTACTGGTACATGAAGTCATCAATGAATCCTTCTTTCTGCTCAGGCTTTGCAAACAGGCCCTGTTTCCTGGCAAAGCTTTTGAAAGTGCAAGTCCATCAAGGAAAGGCAGGAAGTAACAGGAAGTCATCAACTTAAAGTTTCCCTCTCCTGACTGAGCTGTTTTGAGCATATTCCAAAATTATCAGATTCAGATGTTTTATTAACAGCTGATACAGAAGGCTGCTTCCTGTCCACATTCTTATATGACAATTTCTCATGGAAATTTAAATCTCTAGTCACAAAATATGAATCTGAGTTCTGCAAACTTTCCATTTGGCCCTAAACACATGTTCAAAAAATTCTTATTCATATATTATAATTACTTCTTAGATTTACTTTGGTTAATATTCATAACATAAATTGTGCAAAATATCTGTAGAAGTAGTTATGCAAAATAAATTTCAGAAGAATTAGTCCTTAACTATACTGCTATTCAAACAGATCCACAGTTTTGAAGACACAAGAAGGGAACTAAGTGGAATACAGAGCCAAATCTCAGTATATGAAAGCTAACAAAAAAAACCCCTCAATGACCAAACACTCCTGAAAAAACAAAAAATCCCCAAATGAGTGTTTCCAAGTTGTATTTTTTACAAGCATTTTGTCAACAACTAATTATACCACTAAAAAAAGTCCATACAGCTGAAAGCTCACAAGGCAAATAGAAAAGAACACCTAGGGCTCCCACTACACCAAAAAAATCCCCCATTATATGAAACAGCTAAGATAGCTTCAACAGGGCAGCGTGCAAAATTGAGACATTCTGCCTGCTCTTTCCAAGGCGGGAGTATATCCAGAAATGGAAACCAAGATTAGGTGACCTTTTTTGAAAGAAGCATCTTCAGTGTTTTTAGACAAACATTAAGTGCAGGTATCAGTTTTAGTTAAACTAGTGACTGCAATATGCTGCTTAAACAACTGTTCATACTTGTAAAAGCACCAAGTTTCCTTCTTTTCCTCACCAACTCATAAAACATGTTAAATAATTGCAAGTGGTATACACAAATATAAATTTCAGTTAAACTCAAGAGTATGACACACAAAATTAATTCAGTCACAGTCAGAACCCACACAAATTTGTTATTTGATGCTGTGAGTTAATGGTTAACAGAAGACTGCTCACTTTACCCAAGAAAGAAAACTTATTTGCAAATTTCTGATAATGTTGTTGCAAGGGCAATTCGGAACCTCTGATGACAGCACATCTGAGTACATCTAATGAGTTTTTCCTTCCACATTCCCAGCTGGACTACTGAAGAGTTGATAGCAGTTTATGTTTAATTTGAAGCAGGAATTCCCAAAGCACATTGCTGGTGGGATGCCAATTAGGTCTGTCTCTATCACTAAAGCTGTTCTTACATCAGTGAGTTCTATACCCAAAGGAGTTTGACAGAAACAGGACAAGACACTGTTCACTGCAGCATGCTAAAATGTTTAGTATTATACTGCAGATTTAGACATCCATATTGCAAAGTTACAGTTTGATGAGCAAATATTGGCAGCAATACCAACTTATGCGGTCTCCACCTCTAGCTCTTCCTACTGCTATGATTGCTTGATCCATGCAAGTTCATTCCCCTAGTCACGCCAATACAAGCATTTACCATTTGTGTGGTAAACCAGACTGGGGAGCTGATCCAACTGAAAAAATAGTATGTTAAAAAAAAAAATCCAACAAAAAGTAAAAATAAGGAAAAGAAAAAAAAGAAGAATCCAGGAAAAAAGAGAACAAAACAAAGAAGAATCCTGGAGGGAAAAAAAAGAAAAAAACACAACAAAAAAGAAAAAGAATAAAAGAAAAAGTCCCTCTGCTAGATTAGTATCTCAGTCAGTTCACTGTGCAGTTGCACAAATGGCTGAGCTAACACATTGCACCAAGCAGCTGGAAACATGAATAACAGGGGCAGAGATTGCTTAAGGCAGCTCAGATGGCAGTACTGGCGACTATGTAATCACTGCCTGAATGCCACTGACTCTTCTATATTGTAAACAGACAAGAGTCCGAGTTTCAGAATGGCCAAAGACAATAGGATTTCCCAGCTATCATTTGGGTTATTCTTACACTGCTACATCATCTTCATGAGCTGAACTACAATGCTTGCTCTTGGCCCACAAACTTATCAACTGAAATTTCATACCAGCACTTCACTCAAATCTTAGAATGCATTCATGGTTCAGCATAAGGGAGACAGTTGTAATGTCAGAACTGGTTTCCCACATCCACGCTGAAAAGGAAACACATCTCAAGAATTTCTGAGATACTTGGAATGCTAGTCAGTGCACATTTCTCTCATTAAAAGACTTTCTATCATTTCAAACAACACCCACTGGTAAAAGGTAAGGAGGTTATAAAGCAATTGAACATCTTAAAATGACATTTAGGTCCTGTCAAAATACGACAGAAGAAATCCTGTAGCCTTTCGACTGGAGCTTTTAAAAACCTTCAGCATAACAATTATTTTATTGGCGTAACACAGCACTAATCCCCAACTCAGCACTAGTAAAGGAAGGATTATTTCAAAGAGCTGATGTTGGTATATAGTTTGTAGTTTAATTGCTGCCATTCAGTTGCCTGGCAATTTTGAATTTATTAGATCTGTTATTTCTGAAATATTTGCTGTGACCATCTTTACACCATACAAACATCAGAAGTATCATTACAATAGCTGTGCTCACAAGTACTATTCTATTTAGTTTTTCAAGGATCAAACCCTTCGAAGTAAAATCTTTATAGAGAAGTTTTGGTTTACAGTGGGGTATTTTTTGTTTTTACTTGCAATTTTGTTTCAATGTTACCTGTTCTCTCCATTTTGATGAAAAGTAATCACTGCTTAGAAAAACATTAAGAGATGAAATGGTTTACCTGTAACTTCAATAAATCAATGGATATCAAAAGAAGAAAAACTATTTAAAGCCTAATTACTAAAAGGAGCTTTCCAACTACTTAATTTTTTCTTTCATTACAAAATACAGTTAATTCATCATACAAGCCATATAAGGAACCCCAAAGGGTTGCAAGTTCTGCATTTATAATAGCAGTAACCACCTATGAGGATCCACAGCAAAAGTGAAGTTAAATATTTTGCCTACTAGCAGCACATTTCAGACCAAAAATTCATACATAATTAAACAAAAAAAGAATGAACAGAAGACTGTCGAGTTTTCAGACTTCCTGGCTTCACGTATTACTCCTCAACTAAAATGTCAATAGGAGAGACATTAAAGTGCTTTGCTTCCAAGTAAAAGTGCATGACAGCAACCCCAGTGAATATTAATGCTAGATCCTTGAATACTACCTGGGTAGTCACCACTGCAAGATTCAGGATAAGGAAGAGCTCTCTATTTTTAGTTCAAAAACAAGGGCCCTTTGAGTGCAGAGTATTATTATAAGGCAACTATATACACACAGCATTCCTTTTTAAGCTAACCAATTAAAAGTTTTATGACCTTTGCCCTTTTTATTATCAAATTGGAAAAAACTTAATCACTGTACAATTTTTTCTGCATAACAAGATATTAAAAAATTAAATAAGTAAAATTCAGTTATTAGATAATATGCTTGTGTTGAGGAAAAGATAAACCAAATTCTCCTTTAACTGCAGACATTAACACTATTATAACTTACAAGCTGATCTGCATCTGCAATTATTTTACAAACTACTGCTCTTCATACACTAGTGTCCTTTGCATATGGAACAAGGCAATTGTCATTGCTATCTAATGCATTTCCAATGAAACAGAGCAAATGAATCAAATACAAAAAAATGAAAGCTCACAAAATCACAGACAGAATCAAAGCTTTCAAATAGAGCCAAATGGTCAAATTAATAACTGGACTCCATGTACCCAGTCAGGGGAAGATCAAACCACCCAGAGAAGGCAAGATGGAAGGCAACAAAGATGCAACCATGTGATGCATGGCATTAATTAACTAGGAATTAAAAACTCACAGGATCAATAAGCTGCATTTTAAAGATCCTACAATTTTCACTATATGCTATGTATACAACAGTTTAAAACTACCCAGAGTGACTGAATAGAATTTATTTTTTTTTAAATATTCATTTAGGAATGTACCCAGCCATGACAATAAAACAGACTGATGACAGCGGTTACTTCCTAAACTTTAGGTACATGCCGCACAAAGATTTTTGCATAACACCACTGAACTTGAACATGATTTGACCAACAAGAATCTACATGGAAGAGACATTTCAGATTGATGCAGAAATTACCTGCCTTGCATTATACATCAATATTTTAAAGCTTCGTATCAGATGAGTAAAGTAAAATACTGAACACAAAAACCACAAAACACAAGCCTTCTACAGAGAAAAAAGTAAAAATTCCTATAGAAACTGCCAAAATACTTGGTCAGTAAAAGGTGAGAGCAATTAGGCTGTCTGAACAGCCTCAAATGTTCTAATGTCATAGATGTGCACGTGCTCCTGTGCCACAAAGTTCTGCTTGCACGTTGACAAAGTCAAGAACCCACACTGTAGTGTCCCAGCCTTTCAAATTCCGCTTTTATTAACTATTAGAAAAAGCAAAGGTGTTTCCTTTCCTAGAACAAACAATCTTGAAGGTTGTTTTTTTGGGGTTTTTTTTTTTTGGTGGGGGAGGCGGCAGGTTGTAATGAAAGGAACATACCGCTATGTTCTGACATTATCTTTGCAGTGGTGCTAGAAACTCAGTGATGCTTGCATATAGCTTGTATCACATTTTAGGTTTTAGCAGTCTTATGAGAAGATGAGGACTGGGGCAAGAACTCCCCTTCACTAAGCAACCTCTTGGGACTGTCTGCACAATCCAAGGCCTCTGAAGCTGGTACTCTAACACTACAAATGCTTTGTTTTGTTTTCCATTTGCATCATACTCGTTTAATCAACTAGATTTCGAAGACCTAATGATGGTTGATCACAGGAATGCATAATTTCAGGATCAGGTCCAACAGAAACCACTTACTACATTGTGAGGAGCAGGCCTGACCTACATACCCTATGCAGGACACAGACTGATTACATGTAAACAACATGCTGATGTGCTCTCTCCATCCATTCCTCAGGTTAGAAAAATAGCTTTGGGCATTAATTAAATTTTCTTATTCCAGGCAGGTTTTTATTCTTTGATTTTCATTCTTTGTGCTTATGCCTGTTTCAATTATAACAGGACATGAGACAGCCTTGTTCAGAAGAACAACACAGCAATATGTACGTGCATATTTACATGCATTCTCTTTCTTAAATCTAGCACAAAGTAAAATCAGTAGCCTTCTGAGGTGGCAGACAAACATCACACATGATTTTTCCTGTGTCTTTCAGCTTGCTTCTGAGTGCAATGAAAGCACCAAAGCATCAGGAACTCGGTTATGTAACAGATTACCATCTACCATAGCCCCATGTGCAGCCAGAAAGATCGTCTGCCTGTTTCTTAATGGCAAAATTCTCCAGACATATTGGCAGGGCTGAAAAAAAGATATTCATAGTAGGCTTCTATTCCAGATTCAGCCTTGACAAAGGTAGTATAAGGCTTTAGAAAAATTCCCACGTCCCTGTTTAGTCCAGCAGTGAGTCTCACTTGAGCAAACTGACAATGTTTTGAGCCCTTCCCCTTCATGGTGCTCACTCTTCCTCTGTGGATGCTGCACTTCCACGTTCCTGCAGTGAAAACACACCATAGCCAGCACACATCTGGCACAGCTTACTGCTCTGTGCTCTGAATTTCATTCGCAAGATCACCTCCCTGGTTGAGAAGCACTGATGTTAACTGACAGCTCTAAACATTAAAAAAAAAAAAAATTATTGTCAATTCAGGGACTGTGCACTGCATTTGTTAGACGACAACAACATGAAAAATTGTACTTGTTTTACTGCTGGCAGAATTGGGATGAGAGGGTTCCCCCCACCCCCTCCATTCTCTCCTGTTTTATTTCCTGCCAGTACTGTAGGGACTTTTAACACTACCAACTGTGAAAGGCTCTTATATAACTTATTGTTTAACTTTGAGAATAACAGTCTGGCTGTGAAAGAGAGATATGCTCTATGCGTCTGGACAGGAAGCAAGAACATGCCACTTAAATAGCATGGAAGCATGGGAAGCTCCTCTTTTCTGAGACGAGCTATGACATTGCCAAGTTTTTAAAAATCTTCATACCAGACTGCCCTCTACTGGGATGTTATCCAAATAAACTCCATCCCTGCTCTTCTCAACTCCCCCACCATCCTAGAATCTGTACCAGAAATACATATTCTTTTTCTAGACTAATGAAAAGATTTGATAGCTTTTTTTTTTTTTTTTTTTTTAAGGAAGACAAGAGACCTGCATGGCTGAGTCGAGACCTGCTGGTCAAACTAAAGGGCAAGAAGGAAATGCACAGGCAGTAGAAGCAGGGATAGGCATCCTGGGAAGAGTATAGGGACACTGCCCGGTTGTGTACGGATGGGGGCCAGGAAGACCAAGGCGCAGATGGAGCTGAACTTGGCAAGGGATGCAAAGAATAATAAGGGCAGCTTCTACGGGTACGTCAGCCAGAAAAGGAAGGTCAAAGAAAGGGTACCCCCCCCGATGAGCAAGGCTGGCAAACTAGTAACAACAGACGAGGAGAAGGCTGAGGTACTCAACAACTTCTTTGCTTCAGTCTTCACTGGCAACCTCTCTTCCCACCCCTCTCAAGTGGATGGACCACAAGATGTGGACTGGTGGAGCAAAGTCCCTCCCACTGTAAGAGAAGATCAGGTTTGTGACCACCTGAGGAACCTGAACATACATAAGTCTATGGGACCTGACAAGATGCATCCCAGAGTCCTGAAAGAACTGGCTGCTGTAGTTGCCAAGCCACTCTCCATGATATTGGTAAAGTCATGGCAGTCAGGTGAAGTCCCTAGTGACTGGAAAAAAGGAAACGTGGCACCTATTTTTAAAAAGGGTAGAAAGGAGGACCCTGGGAACTACCAACCTGTCGGCCTCACCCCTGTGCCTGGGAAGATCATGGAACAGATCCTCCTAGAAACTATGCTAAGGATCATGGAAGACAGGGAGGCGATTCAAGACAACCAGCATGGCTTCACTAAGGGCAAGTCCTGCCTGACCAACCTAAATGACCTTCTGTGAGGGAGTGACTTCATCAGTGGACAAGGGAAGAGCTACAGATGTCGTCTATCTAGACTTCTGTAAGGCCTTTCACACAGTCCCCCACAACATCCTTCTCTCTAAATTGGAGAGAGATGGATTGGATGGGTGGACTGTTCAGTGGATGAGGAATTGGTTGGATGGTCCCATCCAGAGGGTAGTGGTCAACGGTTCAATGTCTAGATGGAGATCAGTGACAAGTGGTGTCCCTCAGGGGTCTGTAGTGGGACCACTACTGTTTAGTATCTTCATCAATGACATAGACAGTGGGATCGAGTGCACCCTCAGCAAGTTTGCAGATGGCACCAAGCTGAGTGGTGTGGTTGACACCCCTGAGGAAAGGGATGCCATCCAGAGGGACCTGGACAAGCTCGAGAAGCGGGCCCGTGTGAACCTCATGAGGTCCAACAAGGCCAAGTGCAGGGTCCTGCACCTGGGTCTGGGCAACCCCCTGTATCAATACAGACTGGGGGATAAAGGGATTGAGAGCAGCCCTGTGGGGAAGGACTTGGGGGTACTGGTGGATGAAAAGCTGGACATGAGCCAATAATGTGTGCTCGCAGCCCAGAGGGCCAACCATATCCTGGGCTGCATGAGAAGAAGCGTAGCCAGCAGGTCAAGGGAGGTGATTCTGCCCCTCTACTCTGCCCTGGTGAGACCCCACCTGGAGTACTGCATCCAGCTCTGGAGCCTTCAGGACAGGAAAGACATGGACCTGTTGGAGCGGGTCCAGAGGAGGGCCACAAAAATGATCAGAGGGATGGAACACCTCTCCTGTGAGGAAAGGCTGAGAGAGTTGGGGTTATTCAGCCTGCAGAAGAGAAGGCTTCAGGGAGACCTTACTGCAGCCTTTCAATACTTAAAGGGGGCCTGTAAGAAAGACAGGGACAAACTTTTTAGCAAGGCCTCTTGCGATAGGACAAGGTGTAATGGTTTTAAACTAAAAGAGGGTAGATTTAGACTAGATATAAGGAAGAAGTTATTTACAGTGAGGGTGGTGAAACACTGGAACAGGTTGCCCAGAGAGGTGGTAGATGCCCCATCCCTGGAAACATTCAAGGTCAGGCTGGATGGGGCTCTGAGCAACCTGATCTGGTTGAAGATGTCCCTGCTCATTGCAGGGGTGTTGGACTAGATGACCTTCAAAGGTCCCTTCCAACCCAAACCATTCTATGATTCTACTCAATGATTTTTTCAAAACTTATATATCTGACTAACAACAGATTTTTTTTCCTCACAAGCAATCCATTCAAGTGAGGAGTTGGAAATGCATCTATATTTCTATGCCAACACCATTTTCAGCACCACAGATTTTGTTTAAATCAAGCATACTTGGGGCTGGTGCGGAATGTGTAATGAGGAAAAAAAAAGTGAAGCTATTTTCTTGCACATTGTCTTGTAAATATATTAAGCTGACAAAATTTTACACAACCCTCTTTTGTCCTGATCAGTGACCGAGTTTTTCTCCATTGAAAAGACACACCACACTGACTCCCTACAGTGCACCTGAGATTACTCTTTTTTTTTTTTTTCAGTATCATGGCAACATTTTTACTTTTGCAGTCTCTGAAGGATCTCCTTGCCAGGTGCCTTTCACTTGCAAGTAAGGTATTTCTCTCCCTGGACCCAACGGTTGCAAGACCTGCAAATTCTGCTCTAAACCTGAGTATGGAAGTTCAAGTTCTGCTGACACTTATACAAGAAAGATTTGGTAGTTGAGACTAGACCACCCACATCATAGTCCAACTGTCTTTACTGGAGCTTGTGTAAAACATAAGAGAACCCAAATGTCTCTACCTAGTTGGCCCAGCAAGGCCCTGTAAAATAAAAAAATTTGTTTATTAATCTGAGAGGAAGGCATGAAAGCAGACTTTCATAAAATGCTGAGCTGTGCAAAGCTGTATTTTAAAATCTGGAGCAGTGTATTAGTACCAAGAAAGAATATTCAGGACAGTTCCAATAAGCCACATAATTTGATTTTTATTAAAGATATTTTAATTTTCCCACCATTACTTTGTGGTCTTCCACTTTCTCAAACACATACTTCAAAAAAATTGACCAGAAAACTTGTTTGAATGGCCTGAAAAGAAGATTTTTGACCTATTGCACAAGGATGAAAACACATTTTGCAATTGCATTGTTTTGGGTTTTTTTAATTGCAGAAATGTTTCTTCCTGACCATTAAAGACCATTTCTCATTAGTATCAGGATGACAGAGCCACATTTTACAGCTGGAGCTCACAGCACAACCCCAGAATATCAGCTGTTTTAAAGTACTTTCACTTAGATAAGCTTATGATTATTTACCAAGGTGGATCTCTGCTTTACCACTCCTCCTTAAAATAGCATTTCTTCTTAAATACCAACATCTGTGGAAGTTTATGCCTCCTAGAGGGCAAGAAAATAGTCATAAGCAGCAACACAGAATTATTAAACAAGAACCCACAGTAGTGAGGTGTTTCTCTATTCACCGCCCTCCCCACTTTACCAGTACTTATGGGGCTGTTTCAATTCCAGTGGCTTCCAAACCGGTAGCTGCACTACATTCTATTATTTTCCTATTCTGCAGCAAGAGTTATTACTACCAGTTCCTTCTTCCCACCCCAAAGACCTTTTGATCATTTAATATAAAGGCTATATAGTCTCATTAATCACAAAAATTACCTGAGACATTTGGTATCAGAAAAAAAAGATACTACTCTTGCATTTAAGGCTGCCTCAAGCTTTTCTTTCACAATAGAAGAGCCAGGGGATGCAGGATGGCTGCTTCTCTGCACCCTGGCCAGGCAAACGCTTTGCTACTCACTACAAGCACTGTACTATGAATTCTCTTCCATGGTCCTCCTCATATTCAGTTCTGTATTTCTGATCTTGAAATGCTCCAGCCCTGCTTCTTCAACTTAGATAAGAAAAAGCTCTGTTAGTGTGCTACTACCTCAAAGACGACTTTGCTACCTATAAGACAAATGTACCTCTATACCCAATACAGAAAATATCGTTTCCATGGGATTTAATACCATCTGAGACTGCAAACTTTCACTACCCTAAAAAGCTGTATAGTCTAATGAATCAGACTGCAACAGCCCTCCCCCACAGAAAATTAATTTGCCTTCACAACAACATGGGTAGTTTAGCTCACGACACTGCAAAGCAATAATAATAATATGCATCACTCGTGAATCAGTGGATACATCACTACAAGACATCTGTCACCAACAGAAAGCCCATTTATTTACGGAACTAGGGAAAAATAAGGATAATGATTTCCAAATTCCATTTTATTGCCAGTTAAACTCAACAGAACTGACTACTTTTTGAACAGTAAAAAAATTCCAAAGCCCTATTTGCAAATTTACACCTATATTCAGGTCAGTTGTTAAAGGTATGTTTCATGAATAGATGAGATTATGTAAAAAAAGGTTCTGTTTATTCACAGAACCTACAGATAAGTCTGATTTGTACAGAGAAAACTCAGTGTGGCCACTTTGCTGGGGAGCCTTTCACATTCTCACTCACTGTCCCATTTTTAATCCCACTGTTCAAATTCTTTGAAAGAACCTTTCTTTTCTGGCAGCCCACAGAAAAGAAACCCCCAACATTTTCATGGGTTGATGTGTTGAAAAGTGAGCACAGACTGATGATCGCATTTTTAAAAAGAGGTATTCTCAGGGAAAAGTAGTTCTAGGAACCGAATACCCCAAATCAGGGTAACAACATTTCATATTTATCAAAAGTGTCAGATCAAGAGAGACCCTGTATAGAAACAAAATGTACTGATAAAACATAGTAGCTAGGAGAGTACAAAGAATTACAACAGGTTTTTATCCACTGGAAAAATGTCAGTTCCCTGATACACAGAATAACCACCACTACATTCCAACAGCGCTTAGTGCACTCAATAAAGCACTGTTAAATCTAATATAAAAAATAAAACACACATTAATTACAAAACTTAGCGTCTTTTGAATCATTCATGTAAGGAAGAACAGAGCATAGTTACCCATCATTTTGGTTCACTGGGACTTTGCACAATATAGTGGTAGTTCAACAAAACAAGCTTAAGAAATCAATTCTAGCAGTCACTTGTTCCATGTCCAGTAACACAGTCCACACCACATTTGTGCTGATAAAACTTGTTGTAGGGAAACTTAATACTGTGTGCAGGGTTGGAGACTTTTAACAGATTTTAACCTGTATGTCTCCATTCTTCAAGTAAGTAGAATAGGCATATTTCATTTCCAGGAAAGACATCACGAAAATAGATATAAACAAAATAAATACATGGCAGGGAATATCCAGACATGCTGATTATTGAAATAAGCTTTTTGCACAGGAAGTGAAGGCTGGGGCTCAACACTGACTAAGAAGAAACAAAAACAGTGACACATTGTCCATCAAACGATGCTTCTCTGTCCTGGAATGTACATCAGGCAGAATGTCCTCAATGTGATTGTGTCATTACAGGCTTGAGGACTGATTTAAAGCAAACTAGACAGTCTTATTTTCAACAATTCTTAATCATTGATTCTTAGTTCAATGGTCAACTCTGCAACACTAATAAAAAGCACTCTTTTAACAAAATGTTTTCCACTTTATACCTACTACCAGTTGTTAGAATCTGAAAAATTGAACATAATGATGACAAGTTTCATGGTGTTTATCATACCTCAGCTCCACCCATCCATTTTGGTTCATCGGGAAATTCAGCACATAGGATATCTTCTGACTGGTTAGTTCCTAATACATGATAATGCAGCTTTTGGTGCAGATTAGTGGAGGTCTCAGTGCCTAGTGAATTGCAGATATTTAAATCAATTAGTTCTCAAAGAAATCCATCAACAACCAAATAAAACCCTTAGAAACTTACGTATCCCTTTGCATATAAAAGCGAAGAGTAATTCAGCAGAGAGAACTACGAATGGTTCCAGTCTACAACCATTCCCCTCCAAACAAACACCCCCCCTCCAAAACAAAAAAAATTTTCAAACCACACTGCAAACCCGTTCAAACAGTTACTCTTTCCTTTTATTGCTCATAATACATTCTTCAAATGTGAAGATTTATCATTTCAAGCTTTGCTTTCTAGAAGTACTAAGCAAGCAAAGAAAAATAACAATCCCTGCCACCCTCTAATGATGTTTTTGCTCCCATTTCACCCTGTGCAACTAAGGGGAGATTTATTGATATTTAACATTCCTAGAAACCTTCATACTTCCATTTGCTGAAAATAAAAAAATAAGTATTTTAAAGCACTGCATGAGGTGCTACTTGATTTTTATTTTTTTAATTTTGTTCTTGCAACGTTTTCCAACACACCAGCTTCTGAACTACAAACATGTTTAAAAGTAAAAAATACAAGGTGGGTATCTAACTTGTGAGTTTGGCAAAATGATAGGCTGCAAAAGCAAACACAGAGGCAAAATTCAGGCTCTCTCCAAGGTTTAACAAAGAGCACAGCTCCAGAAGAAACTTTTCAGTAGCATTGCCTTATTATAAGAGCTGCTAAATTCCTTCCCTATTGACGCTCCTCAGCAATTTATTCCACTTTGTGTGCTGCTCCTTGAGTTTTGCTAGCATAAACATTTTATGTTGCTGTGCTGTGAACCACAGATGAATTAATCTGGTTGAATAACAAAAACCTTATGCCCCAGATTGCTATTCATCAGGTCAACCTCCCAAGCCAGTTCACCTATGCCCACACAAACGCATAAGGGGAAGAGATCTAAGTAAGCTGTCACCAGACATCAAATTCCAGCCAGTAACACCCTGTATGAAAGCTAAGTAAATCATTGCAGAGAAAAAGAAAAGGAGCAGTAGACTTTTAAGGGAAAGACAGGGACAGGCAGACAAGAGGATACTCACACTAACTGAGTGTAGGCTTTGGTCATACAAGACATAATCTGATATCTAATTGTATAAACTAGTATAGCTAGTTATTTCAGTATAAACTAGTAGAGCTAATTATTTGTTGCACCAGTTTACTGAAAAGGTCATTTTGCTTCCATATAGCATGCAATTCGTACAGCCATACTTACCATCACTTTTCCCATCTTGATTTGGGTAGCAGTTATAGAACATGCCTTTTCCATCATGGGTCCATGCCATGCAACTGAATTTAACTCTCTCCAGTGTATCTGGAAGATCCTCAGGACCTTCTACTTTCATAAACTTGATAGTAACCCAATCAGAGCCACTAGAACTGAGGCCATACGCAAAGTATTCACCGTCTTCACTGAATGCATAACCTAGGAAATTGGAACCAAACAAGATGAAGAATGAACCAGCACAAGGAATCAAAAAAGTGTTTGTTATTTTGCCACACAGCTTTTTATTATTTACTACACACTAGCCAAATCCCAGCAAGAGAGAGGTGAAATTGGGAAAGTAGTTAAAAGAACTGTCTTCACCAAACACTGAAAGAAGAGGGTTTATTTTCTAAAAGACCGTGCAAGCAACTACATCTGCTATCATTTGGGATTCGCAGCACTTTTCCAGTCTCTGTGGACTTCTCAAGTAGTTCACAGATCTGAGATTAGGCATGCATACTCAGTAACTATGTTCAGTAACATCACTTATGCCCAACATCTGAATTACGATTTGAGTAATAATTATTCTGCTTCCCTGAGTTTGGGGGGAAGAGGTGGAGACTGAAGACGCACACAGGTAGAGAACTTAAAGTGAGATTTTAAGCGAGAAACAGTACCAAAGAAGTCAACAGAAATTGAGATGCAAGCAATGCATCCTGAAATAAAGCAAATACCACTTCAATATAGGAGTCAATGAAAACTAGACCCTGCAAAGCCATGAAAACTGAAGGAACTGGAAAAATTTGCCGCTAGCACACAAATGGATTAATCACTACTATTCTCATCTAAGACCTCTGATATATAGGTTGCCCTATCCAAACTGTGAGGAAAACATTCTGAAAAAAATTCAGAATAGCTTCCATCATAGTTGATAAGGATCAAATTCACTCTTGCAATTCAACTCAAGTGAAGAGATTGAATTATCCTAGGCCTGTACAGACCTGAAAGTAACTACTGAAAAAAACCACACAAAAAAGTTGCATTTCATAGAAATCATAGGTTTGAGACACACCACTGTGCCATCCTAACATATTCTCCCCCATAAGAACATAAGAGTGGCCATTCTGATTCAGAACAAGATTCCACTTAGCTGTCCTCAGGAGTAGTCACAGGAGATGCCTACAAGAGTAACGACAGCGCAAGCACATGTAATATTTCCCTCAAATATTCTTACAACCTCTGACCATTTTTAGCTTAGGAAGACTTCTTTTCCATGAAGTAGTTGGTTAATAATCCTCAATGCTTCCCTCCTCCTTGACCTTGTACAGCTTCCCTTTAAACCCACAGTAAGTTTTTTTGCACCACCAACATCCATTGGTAAGGGGTTCTACAAATCTACTTCTTCTGGTATGAGCCATCACCTTCTTTTGTTTGCTTTGGACTCGACTCCCACTGCCTTCATTTGATATCCCCTTATTCTTGTAACAGAAAAAATGTTGACTAACCAATCCCTATTCACTCTCTCCATGCTACTGCATGCCACAAATGATTCCATAAACCTCTATTATATCCCTGCTAAATTGTCCCTTTTCCAAGCCGATTGATCTGGGCACACTCAATTGTTTCTGACCTTTGCTCCATACCCTTTATTGTTCCTACTGCCCTCCTCTGAACCGTATTTCAGAGCCCGCTTTGAGCTGAGGGGACAGGAACTATATTTAATATTCAATGCTACTGTATAAACCCCTAGACTGCTAATGTAATGGTGTTTTCTGTTTTGTTCTCTATTTCCTTCTTAATAATTTCTGACATTTGATGTGCTGGTTTGGCTGCTACCAAGAACCAGGCTGACATTTTCATGGAACTATCTATGACAGCCCAAGAATTTTTCCCAAGTGGTCATGGTCAGCTCAGAGTCCATTCCATCCATTCACAAATTCATCCATCTACAAATGAGGTTAGGATTGTTTGACCCCTGTGCATCACTTAATTTATCTGCACAGAGACTTTTACCTGTTAATTTATTGCCTACTCACTATCGCTAAGGTCTTCCTGCAGCTCTTCACAGTCATTCTTCAGCCTTTACCTGGGATAACTCTGTATCAGCGCCAAACTCTGCCATCTCACCGCTCACTCCTTTTTCTAATATATATGAACATACTGAACAGTGCAAGTCCTAGCATAATCCCTCACAGAACTCTACTGGTGATTTCCACTGACAACCAATCAGTTATTCCTGTCCCTGCCTTTACATCAATTACTTATCAACACCAGGAGTCTCCCCTCTTGTTCTATGGCTGTTGTTTCTCTAAGTGCATTTGGAAAGAGACTTTGTCATAAGCTTTTTAGAAATACAGAAAGATTATATGAACCCAATTCCTTATGTCCACAGTTTAAGGCAGGACTTCTCACTAAAAAAAGCCATATTGATTCTTTTCAACTAGGTCACGCTTAAAGAAGCGGCCACTAATCCTGTCCTCTGTTTTTATCAACTGGTCTTGAACAGACTTAAAGGACTTCTAGGTCCAAGAGTCTTGCTTCTACAATAAGCCAACAGGGAGTGGGGAAACAGACAGCTAACACAAGTTAAAGCCCTAGTGAACACAAGTAATTTTGTGATTCTCATAAAAGTTAATGCTTCGTTCCTTCACAGTCTCTTACTTCAACTTGCTGGCTTGTGTTAAAGATACAAAATATAATTAAGAGAATTAGTCAATATAAATACATAAACATTTCTTCCTTGCCATGGACAGCCTCACGATCTGTTCATATTTCAGTGGAAACCTGTTACAGAGTTGTGAAAAAAGACGTTGAGAAACTGAACCAAGTTAATTGTGAATACAATGTAGATTTAGAGGTGTTCTTCTGAAACACTATACAAATCCACGTATGGCTATTGTGTCTACTTTGATTAAAACAAGCTGCTCTAGCCATACTTGTATAGGTGAAGAGCTGGAAACCATTTCCAACTTCTGCTGAAGATGCAGACTTATTCAGCAGGAACTGCTGTCTCACTAACCTTGTAAAGCCACAGTGCCATCATCAGAAAGCTTATTTGGATCAAGAAAAACTTTGGCATCAGCATCCAAGGAGTCTTGTACATATAAAACTCGCTGGTTCTGCAGTCCTGTATTGTAGAAGTGAAAATACCTAAAAGAACACAAGAGGGAAAAATAAGTAGGAAGAACTCAGATTTTCAGTTAGGCAAGGAATAAAAATGTATGAGATTGTCAGGAATTGAATAAAAGACAGATAAATATACAAGGGAAACACAAGCTTCACAGTAGAGCAGGAATCACAGCTTCCCCTGTGGCCATCAGGGATTTAACCATCCTTTGTAGGTGCCTTTCTCTCCCCCTTAGTACAGAGAAGCCCAGACACCAATTTCTAGGCCTCTCAAAATGAGAGGAATCTCATCCCAATGTGATACAGATTGTATAGAGGAGACTGTAGGATGCATCCAAAACATCTTTTAAAAATAAAGCTGAATTTGCCACAGTGCGTTTCAAACAAAGCTAAGTATACTACAAACTCTACATAACTGTCTATGTTAAACAGCTCTGTCAGCCTTAGCGTCTTCTCTGTTACTAGTATTGGCACAAGTTCCCATCCCCTATGTTCTAAGCTTTGTCATTCATATAGCTGCTTTCAGTCTGTGTCAGGTAGCAGACAGATGTTCAAATGAAACAGAACTGAAATTTTTTCATCTGTATTTCCCAATGTCCGTAAAACTCTGTGTGTTTTGAAAAAGTTGTAGGAATAGAGAATTACAGAATTCTCTTTAGTGAGGGATACTCTTCACATCAGAAGACATTACAGAGCGCAAAGAAATTAGTAATGGCATTCTATGCAATTCATAGGTACTACACTTTTCTTCCTTCATAGGACTTCTGAGTTTTACTACACAAACTTGTGACTTAAGAAATCAAATAGCAGCTTCACCTGGGGTACCAGGGGAATTTATGGGGTAATGTTCAAACCTAAACATAAATTCACACATTCCCTAAGACTATCCAGTACTTGGATACAAGCATGGGAACCTGGTAAACCCAGAAGGGGGAACTATACTCACAAAGGCCTAGCTAACAGTCTGAACAAGTAATACATTCAAATACTAACAATAACGGTTCAGTGAGTGACAAAAATCGAAAGATTCAAAGGAACAGAAGAAAGAGATACATAATTTTCCATAATTTAACCATGCATTTTCTAGCCAATTTCACCTCTGCAAGGCTGGGTAATAAGCTGGGAAGCAAAGGTCAAACAATGTGACAGGCACAGCACCTCCCTGGGCACTCTTCCTTGCTGCAGATTCTACAGAATAGCTCTTCAGACACTGTCCTTTAGCAGCTATTCTTTGACAGAAAACTTGAGTAATTAAATTTAAGAATTTCTAAGCATCATGGGAAGTTTAGATAGCTCTTCAAATAGAATAGTTCCTCCCCCCACCCCTTACTAAGTGTTACTTAACTTGATCCCCTCAAATGCCATAATAAATGTTTTTTGGTATGATTTTTAAACCACTGTGATTTAAGTTCAGCACGTGCCAAGAAAGAGAGTAACACTCAGAAAAACTAAAGAGACATCTATTAAAATCAAAGTGTCATAAATTAAAGCACATGAAGCTCTTGGCATAAATGTTCTTCCTGGAGGACAGTCAGCTGCATCAAATTAAGACTTTTTATCTCTAGTGAAGACTATATTCATCACTGCCATGAGCCCTTCGGCAACATCAAGCCTTATCAGCATTGAAGATAACCACATCCAGGCATGTTTGCACTGCACAGGGAGAATCCGTCACAGAATCCAGAGCAGTCACTGACCAGGCCTGCTCCAGAATCACATTCAGCATAGCTACATCTGCATAAGCATCACATACAAACTAATAAGCTTTGCCTGACTTGCTCAACAAGGCTTACTTCCCCGAATGCAACACTGCCCTAAACAGCTCCACTGCTTCTGGGTTTAAACCTCACACCTCTATACATTGACATGCTGTGCCACATCAGTGACAACTTAAATCACCATTAGCTTGGGTTAACTCCCCACAATATACTTTAAAAAACCCCACACAGTACAGACTTTCCCTCCCTTAGTAACAAGTATCCACACTCTCCTCACAGCATAGGACAGATAACTAAAGAGTAGCAGATCTCCCTCAATACCTGGCAGAAATCTTAAGGCAATGAGACATCTTCTGCTCTTTCCTGTGGATGACAGTGAAAACATACCTGGCATATCTGGGTGCTCACTCAACAAGGATCAAACAAATTGAAAATACTGAAAAAGACTATTTGTTTCCCATGATTAAGAATGGCTGGTTGTTTGCACTACCTCTGTTTCAACTGCTAAAACAATCTTTAGATGTTACTAAGTTAATCAGCAGTTTCATCCTTTTACTCCCTTTCTCTAGGAAATTGCTAGTGTTTCTGAAACGGGTCGCGTAAAACTAAGTAGCAGCTGCAGTCTCCAGACCTTAGGTAAGCCACAGAAGCACCATCTCTTTACATAGCCACAGAATTAAAACAGGGATATAAGTAGACTAGGTATTGGAATATAGGAGGATTTCTTTGTTTCTTAGAAGACAGATCTTTTTGCATCAGTTGCCTTAAGTCCTCCAAATGATTCTTCCCCTATCCCCTGCAGATACAGGAGCCATTCTTCACAAGGGAATTCCCATTGCTTTTCACTGGCTATGACTAAACAAAAATCCTTCCAGCTCTCAAAGTATGTCCAACATAAGAGCAGTATTTTAGTAAATATTTAGAACATGTGCATTACAGACTTGTGCTGTTTGCAGGATGTTTTCAGGCCTTTAACTATACTGACAGTGACCAACCCTGAAAGGAACTCCTCAAAGATTTACTTTTACAACAGTTAGTCTACAAAGTTGTCTGAGTTTTCAGAAACTCACAGTTCTTCCTATAAAAAGAAAAGATGACAAAAGCACAAGAAGATAATATGACTGAGAATTGGAGACAGTCAAGCCCCTTGTGCTCTGCATCATGCAACCATATGTATTAACATTGGCTTACTTTTCCTACTTCCCAATTATAAAGGAATAAATACAAATATATTTTATAATTTGTTTTCCTAACTAGTAGTTGCTTTTGACTTGCTTCACATTCATCACCACCTACAAAGACATTCCTCACATACCTTTTTCCTTTCTTGAAGTGGCAACTGTACTTAGGATAATCGTAGAGTTCAGTCATTCGTTCTTTGAACAGTCCTCTGACAGGACACTGCTCGAGAAAGGGTACTGTAAGCTTGTTCTGAGCCTCCACAAATGCCTGAAAGAAAACAATTCCCCCCCCAAAATACATTAACTCAAGCAGAAATGCGTATTTCCTACGGAAAACACTATTTTCTGAAGCAACGCATCACAGACATCTTTCCCCCCATATAGGTTGTGTAGAGTCACACCTGAAGAGTCTCACATACTTATTTGCATTATGCCACAATACTGTAGTAAGACTGATCTTATATCTTGAACAATGTCTCTCCAGGGCATGCACTGGGGTAACCAGTGGTTCAGCCAAAGACAAGCCAGATGCCTGCCATTCCCATTTTAAAAAAACACACCCAAACCTTGTGCTTTTAAAAACCCTCCTTATATTTGCCTAAATGGCACGGAAAAGCTAACTTACAGTATATACCTAGGAAACACCATCTTCCCTTACTTCACCACAAATAGATGATACTCCAGTACTCTGAGATAAATAAATTAGGAAATGGATAAAGAGCAGAGACCCTTTTGCCCACAGACAGAACTATCATTTCAGGAGCTGTGAAGGGCTGGAAGATGATACAAAATGTCACATGCACCATCTGTTCACCCTATTCACATAACACACAGTATTAGTCCCAGCCACTATTTCTTGGAAAGACTACAGTACTGTCCAAAGATCAGTTCTTAGTTACAAAAGGCAAGAATACAAGAATACCTAATCTCTGAGAAGAGAACTTTGAGCAGTGTGGTTTCTTCAAAAAACTCCACCTCCCAGTCACAACCACTTAACGACAATGGCCAAAACCATTACCACTCAAGCTGTTTGTTAGAGGCTGCCACTCCCGCGGCATGCATAGAAAAACTGGTGCGCTGTTGGTGTTTCACCACCCCTACTTATAAGCACAGTACATTAACACAAAATTAATACCTAAGTGTCTTAAGGTGAACCACAGCTGCTAAGAAGCAGACATGCAGGCTTTTCTGTCTCTAACATGGAGTAGGAAGGACAGGACACTGTGAATGTCTGTAATTGACAGCCAGATGTCACAATGATGGCTGCAGTATGACACTTGGACCTCAGCCTCTTGCCTCCAGCCTGAGCCTCCAGATGTCCACTCGTCTCTTGCTTACACAGGTCTCTTCCCCAGTTCCTTTGAAAGAAGCTATTGTTTCTACCTGTCCTGAACCTGTCACACAGCAAGCAGATCAATGTGTGATAACATATGAGCTACACTTCACTGCAGGGCATAGCCCACAGGAGCTACAGGCATAGCCCACAGGGCTACAATCCACATTCCACAACTCGTGTTTCACAGTTCTTCAGAAAAGCCAGCTGCTGTACAGAGTACCTGGCATACATTTACCAATTGCTCTCAATGTTTACTCATTTATTAATTATTCAGGTGAAAAAAAGGAAAGAATAGAACATGAAACTCTTTCAGTAGCATTTTACAGACATTTCACATGGTGAAAAGTAAGCACATAGGGCAAGCAGAGACATTCTCCCTCCCATTTGCCTCACTGCCATAGCAGTACACAGCCAAGAGCTGCATTACATGACAAGCTGTGTTTTCAGAGACTTGTCAGGCCAAAAGGTAAAGGAGAAAGTGCATTAATTATGGTCAGTCTCCACTTCAGACGTATTTGTTCATGTCTAACAAAGCATACAGAAACTGATAAGCTTTAAACATCTGAGTGCAGAATTAGTAATGCCCTAAGAGCACTTGGCTAAATGCTGAAACGTACTAGTTTAAAAACACGTGGGCTGCTTACACGCAAGTCACCACTCAAGAATGACACAAGAAAGCAAGCACTACAGCATTGAAAAGGAACAGATACAGAAGGCTAACAATGCTGACTTCTGGACCTTTACTCAAAATTAGACTCTATGCATCAGCGAGAATCGAGTCAGGAAATGATCCCCTGAGAAAAAGGAAGGAAAGAGGTGAATACATCACTAAGGGAAAGCCAATTTTTGCTTCTGTTCTCCCTTTGAGGATCTTACTGGCATAGACAGCTTTAACACCCAGCATGGCAGCACAGCACATCCCAGTGGTAGCCTCCATGTAGTACCACTGTAACAGTTCCCATCCCCCGCCGCACCATCTGATCAAATCTACCCAAGAATTATGTGTACCTGAATTTGTTTTCTCTAAGTGGAAACACATGTATTTCAAAGACTGCATACACAAAAATCTAGACAGCACATGCTACACAAATAAACTAACTACTCCAAGTGCTGTGACATTTTCAAAGAAAAGATGTCTTATAAAAACATGTAGAAAACCATCCATTGTACAGGATGGGCAAAAGCACTTTTCAGTTGCATTTAGTGGACAGAAAACTGGCACACATCTTTGTTTCATCTATCAATAACGCAATCAAAATGGTAACATTGCTGCAAGGCTATACTGGAACTGTGTGGTACTCATTTTAACTGCACAATCATATCTTACCCCGTCTGCTTTCATTACTGGTATTCAAAGAAGAGACACACTTTTCTTTACAAGCATTCGTTGCACAAGAGCATGCGTACATACTATTGCACTCACAACCGAATCACTAGGAATTTTGCTTTTACAAGGACTTAACATATTTTTTCCTGTTTCCACTTAGTACGCACCGAAGACTTCCAAGACTATTTGTAAAAGGGAATGCCATTGCTATGTAAAAGAGGAGGTAGGAGTTACAGGTTTTTGAAAGAGTTCCACCAAGGAGAATCCAGTCCAGTTTGGAAACTCTCTATTCTTACGCTTTTGAGCACAAGGTTGCACTCACGTTCAAGAAACATAATTGAAATATTGCTCTAGGTAAAGTACAGGAACAGATGTTGTCAGCAGAAACTCTCACAGTAAACAACTCCATCCACCATGCTGGGCTAAACAGATGCCACCCAGGCTACAGTGCTAACAGTAACTCTCTGTCCATCTTCATGAGCCTATAGAGAAAGATTCCTATTTTATCTGTAGAAATCCGCATCTGAAAATCTATCATAAGCCTTGAACCAGGACAGAAATTGCTAGCAGAAGAAAGGACAGAATAAGGGTCCAAGAAAGTATATGCTTATGGATGTCTCAGAAAATAGGGTAATTTGAAAAGCAAAAGAGTTTCTAAAGTGTTGTACTAAGAGTAGAGATGTTCTACTCCAGGCTGAAGTGTTTGGCCATTACTTGAGCAGGCCAACTGTTACTTTTTAAAAAAGTATAACTAAATTTCATCTAAAAAACACATGCCATACAATTTTTCACCGTGCTTTGTTACAACCTATCAGCTTTCTACATGCCACTAAGCTACTCTCTCAACAAGATAATGATTTCCACTCACAGTATACTTCCTAAGAAGTCTTAGGATAGAAATTGTTTTAACATTACCAGTCTTTGTTATTAATCTGTAAAGTATTTACAGTTTGTTTAATAGTTACCCCCAAAATCTTCATATATATCTTCTCAGTAAAAGGCAGTCCAGTGCAACTCCTACAAGAGGGCAGATACCTTTTTTTAAGTATTACAAAATAAAACTAAGCAGATTTCTTGTGGCTTGCCTCTTAGCATTTACTTTAGTATTTAGCAAAGAAAAATTCAAAGTGCAAAGGGAAACTTATCAAAACGTGAATGAAACACTGGTTAATTATAACTACAAATCCATTTAATTGTAGTTTTGAGAGTTTCAGTTCTAGTCTTAATCCAAACAGACACCTGTTCATAATACCACAACTCAACTGTGTATGCTGCATGATCCCTGCTCTTTCATCCCTTGCCCATCCCTCATGCCTGAAACAAGCTATGCATTACTGCCTACACCGTGAGTGAGTTAAGGTACTGTATGACTGACATACTTACGGTAGCAAAAGACTTTGCTGTAGTCTAAAAAAAGAGCTTATTTCCCACAAAGTGTAAAAACAAACCAAGAAGTTGAAAAGTCCAACCAAGCCAAACCCAAGACAACAGTAAAAGTGTGGTTTTGCAGTTGTGGCCTATCTCATCACCAGAACTATTTTACCATCGTAGCACAACATTTCAGGTATGCCGGGGATGCTCAGTCTGTCTTTAAAGGTCAACGGCCAAACAGTAGCAGAGCATGAATCCAGCTTCCGCACGTCCTCTCTCCAAAGTGAGGTAGGAACTTCCTCATCTGACCAGGGGCTCAGTTTTTATTTACTTATCTGGAGAAGGGAGTTTTGTTTGCTTATAGGTGCACGCAACTACTCCAACCAAGCACACACAGGGAAAAAGGTGATATAGTAAAGCATAGATCATGAACATGGAAGCACATACTTCTTGAACAACATCTTTTCCAGAAGAGATTGAGGATGTAGCTTGATGATTGGCTTAATCAGCTCTAAGACTGTGCATCTGACAGAAAACAGTCCTGCTTAGCCACCCACAGATTTCAATAACCTCCTTTTTATAGCAGATATATACACTGCATATGGAATAAGATCATTTTGGAGACCTAGCTGAAAAGCTTCTAGACCTACTTGACTTTCACCTAATTAAAAGTAGGCTGTGGGCTGCTAGAAAAGGAAAGATCCCATTCTTGAACCATCTTAGATCCAACTATCATGTGGTCTTGGGGTGACCTAGATTAAGCATGTGTGCCAACTGAAAACTAATCCACCAAAGGCTTCCCCTCCAGAACACCACCTTGTTATGGTTATACCCATGCAAGGGAGAGACAGAAACATTCAGGTCAATGGAAGAAGGAGGAGGGAGGGCAGAGAGAAACCACAGAACCACCTGACTTAATGGAAAACTGCAAACTACAGTGGATCAGGTACATCTGCACTCTACTCTCACTGCAAAAATACCCAATTAAACCAATTACAAAAAATCCCACCCTTCTATCTTCACTGTTTTTAGCTGCTAACTAGCAGATACCATGATTATTTGGACTAGCGACAGGAAAAATGAGTATGATTCTTTATACTCATAGCTGTTGTGGATAATTTCTTTCAGTCCCAGTCCTGTTAACCCTACAGTGGACATCAGGTGAAATTACCATGAAAATTCCAGAGTTAAAACCAATCTCACTTGCCTGTGCTTCTTTCTCTATGCTTCAAGAAATAGTAAACTTGATGTTTCACTGACTCACATAAACACAGAAACAAAGTGAGGCCTACCTATTTATTTTCTATGACCACACCAATGCTTGACATGACTATTTCTGCTAAGTCTAGAAAAGTAGAACTCCAAAATATTTGTGTATCTATTCAACAGCACACACCAAATAATTTTGACTGTTTGCGTGTAAGAAAAGATTCTTAACTTAATAAATGAATGATGTTCAGTCTTCACTCTTGGCATAAACCAAACTTTTCACTGTTACACGTACTCAAATCAAGCAAGCCTGTTGTAAACAGGAACCGAATAGGGGCTCTTTCACTACAGATGAGCATGGATGCCCAAGGAATTTTTCTACTAGTTCTGTACTTAATATGTAGAAAATTAAAGGTAGCCTATTGTTGGAGGTATACACAGGATATTTTTACTTTTCCCCAAAACAAATGGAGGTTTGGGATATTAAGGAGTGCATAAAGAGAGCGAGCAACTTGGAGGAAGAATGGGAAGGATACAGGTCTCAAGGTCAGTGACTTAAAGGCTTGAAAAGTCTACAAATCGTGCTCCAAATTCTCTCTGAAGCCTGCACAGTCATTCAATTGCCTCTATACCAGTGTCTGGTTATTCTTTGATCTGGTAGGTGCAGAATGGCTATTCTGCAGAAGTCCTGGAAACGATCTCAAGAAATTGGAGATAAAACTATTAAGAAAAGCTAGCAAGAAAGAGTAGCATCAGCATGTGCTCTGCTGCTGAGCACAAAGAAGTGAGTGATAAAGCAGATGAAACAAGTTTAGCATTTCAGGATTATTTTTTTCTGACCTCTTCTATGAAAGAGGTAGAACAGCAAAATACTTTAATTCCCTTTGTTCAGTAACTCCTGGAACTTCGGAAAAAGATTACATACTCACATAGTTATACACACAGGAACTCTCTCCACTTTTTGCATCATACTACTGCTGCATTGCAAAATTCTGCCAAAGCATGTGTTTTTTAGAGTGTAGGCAAGTAAGATTTAACAATATTTTCATTCCACCAATTCGACATCTTGTGTCTGGGCTGCTGCATTTTTATGAGGATGTTATAATCCCACATTCCTTGTTTTGCCTCCTATACAAACAACCACCTCTGGAGAATGAGATTCACCCTCCTCCAACTGTTCTCACCCAACCTGTTCACAGTATGTGGTGACACTATTGAACACAGGGACACAAAAAGTCAGATCTTGGCATTTTCTCAATCCCAACTCTTCCATAGGATCCTGAAAACCACTTTACAGGTATTTGTAAGGCCTCTATAAAAGAAAGACATAACTATACCTCCCCACACATATATTCCTAGGAATTTGGCACAACACTATCCTATGTGTACCGTTTCTTAAGGATGCCAGAATCAAAAAATCAAAACACTCTCAACTTACCAAATACCTAATTTTCAATGTTAACGTCCATGGCAGAGTTTTTCCACTAAAACCTGATCCCAAAAGAACCTTTTTAATCCACATGAGTCTTTATATATGCTGATAGATTTGTAAGCAGGGAATGGGAACCCAACTGTACACATTTTATCTTGCTCTTGACAGTTACCGTAAGTTCTATTCGACCATCTTCTAGCTCATCAAGACGTATTATGTAAGCACATACATGAGAGAACCTAGAAGGAATCTCACTAATGGAAAGACACCCTGCAGGATATTTTTAAATGGAGATTCTGCCCTCCATCATCTTTCTGACACAATCATGTATCCTAGATAGACGCCAGTGTTTTAGATCTGGAACTACAGTTATAAGGCATTACAGAGGAAACCCCCTCCACACTGCCACCTACCACTTTCTGGCCATCACCTCTGCAACTCCCTATGCCATGAATATAAGAGGAACTGGCTCACAGTCATACTTTATTATTTTTCAGGATTCTTTCTCAGCAAAAGACCAGTTCCAGCAGCATGGTCTAGCTATACCAGACTGCACACTGAAAACACCGCAACATCTGCAATCTGTAATAAAAGCCACTAACAAGCATAACTTCAGGAAGAAATTTTTTTTTTTTTTTTAAAAAAAGGGGTCAAAAAAAAAAGTATTCATACACTTTGTCACTGTATGAAGAAAGTAAGCCCAAGGAGTTTTCTTTCTACCCTTTCTTAACTATTTTATTATGGCAATTTTTGATGTACTTAGGACAGTGGATAAAGCGCTCTAAAATCAGAGTGTTTCGCTTCAGCTTGACAACACGACCTTGAGCATTCAAATTGTCTAAGAAAAATGGGTGCAAGATAAACAGGGCCTTAGTTTTCCAAATTCTGTGATCTAGGTTATACCAAGTGTTCCAGCCTTCCTCCATTAACACAAAGGTACAAAACAATGGCATTGCTGTTAGCACCATAAGATACCACATGAACTACAATCTACATTCACTATCTAAGTTTTCAAAAAGTATTGGCAGGTCCTTCAAAAACAGAGTACCCATGCACCTAGCCTATAAAAGAGAACTATATCAAACCAGCCGTACCCATACAAAGAAAGATTACCTTTGTCTGTTCACTATCGGGATCTTCAAGCCAGCAGTATGGGTCGCTTATTTTACACCCATGGTAATCCAACACCTGAATTTATAAAAGACAATACTTTAAAAAAGACATGCACACAAGCAAACTCTATTCATCAAGGAACGATAATCATCAAAATAAAGGGTATTTGGAATTTGACAAAAGCGTGGAGTGCTAAGAAGCAAAGGAAGAGAAATGCAACATCTTGCTCCCAAGTGTAGGTCTGCTTATGCAACTAACTGTCTCTGGTTTAGCCCTCCCTACTATTGCTGCTCACAAACACGTGAGTACAGTACATATATAAATTAAAAAAAAAAAACCAACACAAAAGACCAACCCACGTGGCTGAATTTATCTGTTTACTTCCTCCCTCCTGTATACAAAATAAGACTAGATACCTGCTGTTAGAAGTTGCACAGTTCAGCCTTTCACTCAACTATGAAAGTAAATATTTAAGTTTTTCCAGTGTTGGCTCATGTCGGCAAACATGTTGGTTTAAAAGCGATGCTAGTTTTGTAAATAATTCCTGGGCTGGTGCCTAAAGCACAGTCCTTTGCAGAAGGAGAAGAAAACTGAACCCATTTTAGCCAGACTTACACAGCGATCCTTGCGTATCAAGTTACGGCTGGAACACAAGCAGACAGACTATCTTGCAGATGTGCCATCATATAAAAATAGACCACTTGTTCCTCTGCATGCTGCTCCAGCCCAGGTGGAGGCCTGGATTTCCCAGAAACACGCAGCGGTACTACAAGCTCCGGGATTTGCACTCCCGACTCGGCACGGCCCTGAGAGCGGCTCCCCCCGGCCACCCCCCGTCTCAGCCGGGCAGCAGCGCGCCCTTGGCGGCGGCGTTGGCCCCGCACACGCGGGATGTGCCCGCAGGCACCGGCACAACGGCCACAAATTCTGCTTGTAACAAGCCCTCAGCAGCCGCCACGGCCCACAGACGTTAAAACCCGAGACCCTTCAAACAGAGCACGTTGGACTTTTAACGGCCGAAGCCGAACAAAGCCCTTGAAGCTGAGAAGCCGCTAACCCCCTCGAGGCGACCCGCGGGCCCCGCAGCACCGAGGGGCCTGGCGAGAGAGGCTGCCCTCGCGGCCGGGCCCGGCAGCCGCCACACGCCGGCGGGCTGCCCCAGCGAGGGCCGTACTCACGGCGGTCTCGTCGCGGTACACCTCGGGGTACTGGAAGGCCTGCATGGCGGGCGGCGGCGGCGAAGAAGAAGACGACGAGGAGGAGGAGAAGGAGGAAGATGAAGCGAGGCGCGGAGGCGGCCGCGGGGCTGGGGCTGGGGCTCGGGCCCGGGCCGTAGCGGCGGCGGCAGCCGACAGCAGGCGTGCAGCGCGACCCAGGCGGAGCAGCGCCGCCATACGGCCCGCCCCCCGCCCCAGCCAAGAGAGCGCCGCCGCCGGCGGGCCGGGTCGCACAGCGCCCCCTGCAGGGAGCCGCCGCACAGGCAGCGGCTGGCCGCGGCGAGCCGCGCAGGCGGCGCCGGGGCCGGGCGGGTGAGGCGGCAGCGGCGGGAATCGGTGCCGCCCTTGCGCTCTGCGCGCCCCTCCTGGCGCAGCGTGCTCCGGCGGCGGCGTGTTTCCCCCTCACCACCCGGCCAACAGGTTTCCTCTTCCTTATAGTGAAGGCTTTAAAAACCCCATAATTAGTGGGTTTTGATTGTGTTGGGTTTTTTTCCTCTCAGCTCCCCCACCTTGACCCAGGGTGTGGGGAGAGGCTCAGGCCCAACCCAGAGAGCTCCCCTCTGCGCTGCCCAGAAAACAGCGGCTGTTGTGTGGGTGGGGGCTTGGGGCAGCTCGAGGCCGGGCCCACCCAAACCTTGAGTGTGTTTCCGTCAAACACGCTTCTCCGCGAGCTGCCGGAGACTCCCCTCCACCCTAAAAGCGAAGGCCAAGCTGGCCGCTGAGTCCCGCTGAGGATGGCCACCCCAGCGCGCTGGCCTGGCTCGCTGGTGCTCGTGCCACTCACCCCTGGTGCGAGGGGCTCCAGTCCTGCAGCGGCACAGGCTCTGGCCTGCGCAGCTGGTACGGATGAATGTGCACCCACTAAAGGTGTTTTGGGTGGGTGACCTCGGCCTCATCAGCCAGGCGTTTATTTTGCAATAGGGTTTCCTGGCCCAGAAAACTTACAAACATTTTTCCTTCCAGGTAGAGGCCCAGCGGACCCTCGTGTCATGAAAACACTGGAAACATGCAAGGGAGGGGTTGTCCTTTGGCTAGCAGTATGGCTGAACTGCTTTTCTTCCAAACAGTTCTTGTTTCAGCGTTACCAGCAGCAGCCCTCACCAAGTCATCCTGTCAGCCTGGGGAGGACTCCACCGCAGCTCATCCAGGGTAAACTCGTGTGTACGTGCGGTGCGTGGCACCAGCGAGAGACAAGGAGGTTTGCACATGATGGTGTTTAAAGGTTCGATCAGCCCAAAGGGTGTTCACAGTTGCAAATAAAATAACCGCCTGGAATGACAATGATCTAAAACATTTCAGAAATGGCATCAAATGTTTACAGTTACCAGCTCAGAAATGTGCCTTGCTTGCTTACTCTTAATGAAAAGTTACCGTCTCTACTTGAGCATCCTGTGAGGAGGTTGAGGGTTGTGTGCGTATGAGGAAATAAGCCAACCCCATAACGATCACTGTTACTAAGTGACATAACTGCATTCATCAGCTTCATTTACAGCCTAAACAAAGCCTACGTGGCTCCTTGTGTCTCGTCCCTTCTCTTTTGGTCATTCTTCCTTCTTACCTTGTTTCTCTATTCATCTCCCTTTGCAAAGCTGGAGCACAGCTGCCAACTACACTTTTGTTACAGCACTCAAGAACATGCAACCAGCAAGGTGGTTAATGGCAATGCCTTGACATGCCCAATGCTGATAAAAGCTTGCTAATTGTCTGAGCAACTTGCTCAGGTAAATACTGGCAGGCAAAGGCTGCCACGTTTCTGTCTAGAGCTTCCCGGACAGAAGTACATACATACGTGAACTGGTATCTTACGGAGAATTGTTAGCTCAATATTTTTGTAAGGCATTCGGCTCGCCTGTGTGCTACACAAACATGCTGTATGGGCACAGTATATCTGAGAGTTTTGAGCAGTCTCAGCTGCAAATTCACTTCGTACGCAGCAAAGGCCTTGCATCTGATTCAAAGCTGCAGTTGCCTAAGCAAACCTCTTCTTTTTCAGCCTGAAGGTGTTGTCCGGGATGAATGTTATTTTACATTTGTCCAGAATTTCTGGGTGTTTAGCAGCACGGTCAGACTTGCACGTAGCTCTGACTGAGCAGCCGTACATCCAAATATCCTGGGCATTTCCACAACGTCTCCCTAGGTGAGGTTTATGCTGCAAAAGCGGCCAAGCAGAGGTGTACTGGAAGTTTCGGGCCGATGTGCTTTACGCACATGAGGAAGCCTGACCTGCCGGGAGAGGGCAGCCTGGCTGCACACCACCGCGCAGCGCCCGTATTCTTCAGCCTTCAGCAACCCTTTCAATCCAGGGCAGGGTAATTCCTGAATGGGCTGGCAAGCATCCAGTAATCACAGTAATTATCCATTACAATACCTTCCAATTCATCCTGGATACAGAGAAGGCGGGAATATACAAAGAAACCCAAGTACATGGTTGTCCGAGATAAGATCTTTGGGCCTGTATTTTACAAGCAGTAATTTTCTTTCAAAGGTGAGCACCAGGGACAGAAAGTGAATTTTCTCTTTACTGTAAATTTCTTCCTTGTTTCTTGGGGGGGGGGGAGGGGCAGGGAAGGCTCACATGTAAACAACAGCAAAAGCCGCACATCTGCACTGTCTGAACTTTCCTTATCAGAAAAGCAGTTAATACAGGTTACGTAGTGTCGAAAACCCTGCCCAAGGCATGTTTTTCTTAGCAGGGCCCACGCACCCCCTGTACAAATGAAAAGGAGTGCAGTGTGCAGTCTGTTAACAGAAATACTTATTACGGAAGGTGTAGGAATCTTCTCCCTTTTTCAGTATGTTTGCTTAACACAAAGTTAAAAGTGATTAGTGTTAGGACTGTACCGTAACTGAAAATTCAAAGCCTATCTTAATTGTTTAGTGTTGCAGCAGCAAGTAAAATTCTATTAAAATTTTCCCTTTTCTTGGGCCTAACCAACCCCAGCAGAGTTCAGATATGATATTTGCTGAGTTTTGAGGATAAGCTGCTGAGTGAGCAAAAAATTCTCTTCCTATATTTAAAAAAAAAAGCTTTAAAATCTCTCAGTAATCTTTATAATCTTATTGCACTCCCATGTTAGCATGAATCTGATAATTTGAAAAACAACTACTGGTCTCTGCTGATATTAATTATACTTCTGCTGATCATCCAGTCATTAGCAAATCTCTTTCAGCTTAGTCAGCATCTCCACAATGACTCACTGCAAGTAGTGTATTGACTCAGTAGGAAGTGACCTCATCGTCTTTGTCAGGGACAATCTGACAAAAGATTTTTGACAAAAATTTTGGTTTTACCTTTCCTTTTAGTCCTTTCCCCAACCTCACTCCAGCATTATGACTTAGCAATGACTGCAAACTTTTCTGATATAGAAAGCAGGCAGGTCTGTACTTTTACTCCTGTTATCTTATGTATTTTTAAATTTCATTTACCTGATTATAAGACACCAGTTCTGCTGTTCAGACATTTATCAACAGGTGTCAGCAGAACCTCAGTCTTTCACTGTCATGAGCATGTGCCGAAGTGTACAAATAATTCGAATTTCAGAAGAATGTGACTGAAAGTGTCTGCCCTGCTGGATTTCTATTTTGGAAGCACTGACTCAAGAGCCTAAGTCCTGTTGATTTGCAGTTAATCTTTGATTCCTAAATTATGTTCATCTACTGTACATGTTAATTATGAAAATTGTGTATTGTTTATGGATAATTGAAGGGTTGCTTGGTTTTTGAGCTGAATTATGAAGTAGCTTATGTAACATAAAATATGGTTTTATTATCTCAGTTACAGAAACTTCTACATGATGTAGGTCTGGTCAATATTTGAAAGTACAATCAAGCAAAGCAATATTTCATTGTGGTAAACTGCTCTGTGCACTGTGGGACAGGATGGGTGCATTGAAGTCAGTGGCATGCTGCGGGATCATACTCTAGCTTGACCTGGCATTGTGCATTGGTATGCTTGCACTCCTGCTGCTGTGAAGTCAATTAAGCGATGTAGGGATGTCCACATGGGGAGTTAGTATGGAATGGCAATTATAAAGTGGTATTTCAAAGTATTTCATCAGGTAGGCAATCTAAACCATTATTATGGTATGATAAACATATCTAAACTGACGTACGAGTATCAACACGCAGATCATAGTGTAACTACACCCAATTAAAAATAACTTTTCTTTGAAGGAATTTTTTCAGACCGATGAAAGTTAAGGTGTTTTAGGCTCATCTTGTCCTTCTGCAGTGACCTTCCTTGTGAAGTGAAGAATGAACAAAATTCTAATCCTAAAAGAGATGGATGACCAATTTTTTTTTAACTGGCGCTTTGTTTTTATTCTTCAATTTTTAACTGATAACAATTGGCCATTAAAAGAAGGATTTGCCAAACACCAGAGATCACGTAGGAAAATCTGGGCCCTTGTGTCCCTGGGTAGATAGTCAATACTCAGCTTTCACTGAATTCGGTGTGTTTGGGTCTTTTAATAAGTTATCAGGGAGACCTCCAGAGTTTGCAAGGTTAGCTACTGGCTACTTATGCACCAGATTGCTGTGTATTCCTGACACATAGATTATACATACTTCAGCATTTCTGGAATTGTATCCTAATCTTGTACAATTCAGCTGGGACTCCATGGCTCATGTATTTCGCTGTTCTTCTGAAGAAGGCTCTTGCAGCAAAATTAGAAGGCTTTGAACTTTCATTGCTATACAGCATTTAACAGGGGAGAAGGGTGTGACATAAAGCCCAACACAGTCAATAGAAGCTTTTCTATCTACTCTTCTCCCCACCTATTTCACTGATCTTTGAATCAACCCTTCCTCCATCTCCTCCCACCAAACATCACTCTGCAAAAAGAACTATCTCTATACGCATCATTTTCTGTCTAGTGAAATGATATTCATTCTTTTATGTGGAAAGATAGCAAATCCACATTAATAAAATGGAAAGAGAAGTGCTTATTTTTATGTGTTTGCTTTTGCCTTTCTGAACTACTCTTTTTTTGTTGTATGTTGCAAAAATACTTTATAAGCTAACTCCTGTCTTCAGGCATCAAAACCAACTAAGATAACCTTTATACTGAAAAGGATGACAGTATAAATAATTCTTACAGGCCAGTATCTGAAAATAGAGATAAGTATGAATTGGAAGGAGGCTTTTTGTTGTTTTTGGTTCTGAAAATGTAAGGATAATTTTCTTGCTTTGGATGAAATCTTCTGCCTATTGAAGTCAAAGGAAGTTTTGTCACTGATTTCAAGAGGGTTGGAATGTCACCCCTAATCTTGGCAGCGAGCAAAACAGAAGGCAGCTTCCTGTTAACAGCTTATGACTTGTTGACAGAATTTGAAATACACTAAATGTAAGGAAACTGATATACTTTTCTTGGAAAGGAAAACAGTTTTAGCTCCTTTTAAAAGACTCCACATCTAGAACTATCTTCTTCTGCAGTCATCATCTACCCATGTTTAATACATTTTGAATATATGTGTTCAAATGGCTTAGAAATAGAGCTTTCTATTGTGCCTCAGAAAACATTTGGTTTGGGTTATAACACTATAGAAATTATAGATCCCTGCAGAAAAAATAAACTTCCGAGTTAGAGCACCAGAAATGTGATTCTAAGCGAGACTTGCACATGCAAGTCTTTGAGAAGAACCCCTCGATACATGGGAAAAAGAAAGAAAGAAAACTGTATGCAATTCAGTGCCCACCGAACCTGAAATGCAAACTATGTTGGACAATGTGCTAGGTTATCACACACAGTAGTGCTCTAGCCACCCTGTATAACAATGAATTTAAAATATTGCTACTACAATTCCATAATAGAGACAAAAATAAGAAGAAAGAAAAAAATTCAATTCCAGAACTGCCTTTCGGTGCCAGAAAGGCACCGAATTTTGTTAGACACTGAATAATTATATTTGTAAAGAATCCTTTTTTTTTTTTTTTTAACATTCAGGGGTAACTTTAGCCTCTTCTCTAAAGGAGTATGAGTGAAACCTAGTCCTGTAACCGAATAGCACATTCCCAACATTTGTATAGCTGAATGTGAAATCTCTGTATTTCTAGTATTGCAGCATCTGTGCAATTCAGACATGGGCCAGGGCTTCGCTGTGCCCTATTCCACACATGCCCAAGTGGTAAAGATGCTCAATGCATTTATGATCTAAGGTTTAGGATCAAAGTAGAAAACACAAAACAACAGCTAGCTACATTCAGGGACATGGAGGAAAACAGTACGACGTTACTGGTCATTGTGTGTACCAGGCTTGCAACGTGCCAGCAACCTGGTTTTTGCAGACAGTGTGAAAAAGGAAAAGTCCCAGGGAAGTTTTGAAGATGCATAATGGCAGAGTGCTGTATATTTTTACAGAGAGCTCCTCCCAGGCTGGAAGGGCAGTGCAGGAAGAGGATGTTACTGGTGTGAAAGGTTTACAAATGTGCGATGACAGCTGGCGTCGTGGGTTATCAGAGATGGCAGGAGGGCTACAATCTGCAGAGAGTAGAATTATGTTGTGCTTGATGACGGGGGAGCTGGTGGGAAGATGGGAGGAGGGAGGAAGCCTGCTTACAGCTGTGGGCACAGAGGAAAGAGTGGGAAACGCGCTCTGTCAAAACCAGGGAGAAGCATCTTGTGGCGAAAGGATGAAAGCCGGACTGGTAATTTTAGCTGTATGGAAGTATCAGGAAGGTCATAGCTTTGAAGTTTTATGTATCAAGACTTACACAGAGCCTTGATATGGGAAGCCGAGGCAGAGAAAGCCCCAGTCTGAAGGTGCTGACAAGTTCAAGGCCCAAGCAGCAGACAGGTCAGTGATGTTAGACACAGTGACTGGAAAAAGCAGCAGCAGAGAGAGCTTAGAAGACAGATTAAGAGCTATGGTGAGCCATACTGAGCTTGAGCCGATGGCGAGACATTCAGAGAGAAGCAGGCTGAGCTTTGGGCTTGGACAGAAGAGAGCATACGGGTGGATTTGAGTCATCAGCGCGAGCAATTGGGCTTGTGTTTACGGACGAGTTTCCCCGGAGAGGAGGTGCCCTCTCCAGAGGGAGGAGGGAAGGCGACCAAGGGCAAAGCCCTTTGGAGCCCACAAAAAGCTGGAGAAAAACAAGGGCATGTTATTCTCCTGTTCCAGCATGTGATTTGTTGACAATAAAAGCTTTTAATAACTGATTTTAA
Source organism: Ciconia boyciana (assembly GCF_034638445.1). Taxonomy (NCBI): domain Eukaryota; kingdom Metazoa; phylum Chordata; class Aves; order Ciconiiformes; family Ciconiidae; genus Ciconia; species Ciconia boyciana. The sequence goes on from NC_132936.1 coordinate 50,087,535, forward strand.
ATCCTGCTACCAAAACTTTTAAAGACACAGATTCTAATGTAGCGTGGAGCTGGTGCAGAAACCCTACATGGGTTACTGAGTAAATAGTCACTTTTGGAGATTAATTTTAAGTTTCTCAAGTTACAACAATATTACTGAAAACTATGTCTTTTATGTATTCTGTTATTTCCTTCTCCTGGAGGAGTGTGCAGGAATTTCAAAGGAACAGAAATTTCAACGATCCAATAGCTATTAGAACAAGTTTAACATTTTTCTTCACCTGGTAATTTTCATGAAATTTTTGCAAGCTTTGTTTTTTTTTTTTTTTAATTTTTCTATCCATAGGGTTTCGAATTCTGACAGAAAATGAGGGGAAGGAGAAATTGAGACAAATTTAGTGAAAATCAGTTCCTCTTCTGAACATTTTTATTAGATGTTCTTCCTTTGCCTTCAGTCTAGGCAGAGGGGGCATCCTTTTCACTGACTGGAACAGGTTTCTGAGCAGAGCCAGGAAACATGGAGCAAGTCAAAGAAATTGCAGAAATAAGTATGACACATTTGGGTGGAAGAAAAATTCCGCAAAAAAATCCTCACACACTTTCCTCTAATTCATTTAATCCAATTCATCTAATTCATTTTTACCTCCTGGTGGGAGTCCTATTCTAAACCCTGCACATGCCTGAGAGTCATCAAAAGGCACAGGACAAGGCCAAAGTAGAACAAGGCCTCTGCCCTATAACTTTATAGACCTACTGTTCCAAAGCACTGCTGAAATTACCCAGGTCAGAAGGGCCCTTTACTCATCTTGGGAAAAATATTTAAATCAGCATTTGTGCTAAATAACAGTGACGTGTCCTGCTTCCCCTTGCCCCGTTCCTCTCATACGTAGTGGTACTGTGAAGTCAATATTCAGCAGCCATTTCTGCTGTCTAGCTTCTGTAGAACCAACAGGCTACTGCTGCGGGTTATTTGATCCCTTACAAGAATTATTTAATTATCCATGGTTAAATATTCTAGAGGAAATAAAAGTACTTGGGAAAGAAACTTAAAGGAGAGAAATTCAAGAATTAAAGACTGGGAGACCACATCTTCTTCTGCAAGAAGGGTCTTGCTTGCCTGGTACACTTTCTTTGATCTCTAATTATGTTAGATGTTAGTGTTGTAGTAGGCTTTTTTTGATCCCTAATTATGTTAGATGTTATGTTGTTGATGTTAGTGCTGTAAATCACCCCTCTCTGAATTCACTAATTAAATCTTTTAATATTATTCATTCCCTCCTACCAAAACTTACTTCAGTAATTAAAAATATGATGGTAATTTATTCTGGCCGTATGACTATTTTGTTCAGATATTTATTTAAATAATTGTATTTTATTACAACCTCACAAAAATTCATCCTCATCATTTAATTAGAAATGTATGTGAAAAGCCAAGAGGTATTTGGAGTTAGGCTGTGTTTATTCGCTTTATTTATGCCCTTACTCTAGCGAACATCAGGGTATTTACAAAGGTATAAAGGGTAATAGTCGTTACCACACCAAGTAAAACTTGCAAAATATCTCCATTTGCTTCACGATAAGCACGTTATCTAAATCTTGTAAGCACTAAAGAGATCAGAGAAAGAAATGTACCTTTCTCTTGTGTAATGCTACCTGGATTTTCTTTTTGTCTTGTAGGAGACTGGCATGTTTCTGTAAACCAGCCTTCTTAGTCACTTGTGCACTCACTGCCCTTAACTGATACCACCACTGCGCCTGGTATCATACAGACACAACCACAGGCATGTAGAAGTAGACACATTTCTACGCAGCTCTTAAGATTTCTCTTTTACCAGAGCTAACTGAAAGTTGCTGCCTACGTAAGGTCTTTGCTCGCGCTGGCAGGTCACGATTCAAGCTGGCAGGTTTCGGCCGAAGACACATCGGGGCATCAGGTAATTAGTGGGAATAACAGACTTGCTCCAAGGCTCAGCCCTTTGGAAAAAGCGCAGTAAATTTAGTAACCGTGCCCCTACACCTACTAAAGAAACTGAACTGGCCTTCTAGCTTCAGGGTAATAAACATAACAGCCTCATTTCCTGGAGGGTGCTGAAAATAAATGAAGCCAGCCCCCCTCGTTCCAGGGAGTGGAAAAGTTGGCAATCAGTCTTCTCCAAGGGAAAACAAACAGAACCAGTCCCTTGGTCTCAAACACAGGAGAGCCCTCCCTTTTCTCCTTGCAGAAAAGCACAGAGCTGAAACCGTGTTTGACTGAGCTAAAATAACCCTTTTTTCTTCCCTGGAGGCTGCCTGATGTGCAAGTAAGATGCTGGGCCAAGAACCAGGCTGGAACAGGCAGTTTGCCTGCTGAGCCATCCACTCCCTCCAGCCCAGCACAGCCGGGGGAGGTTGAGCCCCTCTTATTTACTCCTGCTAACTTCTCCTTTTTGGGACGATATCCTCACCAGTGGGGAGAGGGACTTGGTGATCACAGGGAGCACTACATCTGAGACTGACGCTTCATAGGTCACATAAAAAGAGGTTTATCCACATCTTTCCCGTTGCCATCTAACCACTTCAGTCCCCTTCATAATCTGTCCCTGAACGGGCAGGATCAGGTTTGGAAAGACAGCGAGGAAACGAGGAGGAGAGCCTTCACCCCCCAGCTCCCTGGGGCTCTGCCTTAGAAACCACCCAGCCAGCCCATGGCTCTCACAACTGCACTAGTCCAACCAGTGGGCTCATGCCTACGGGCAGCTCTGCTGTGGTACCTCATGGTTCTGTCATTCCACCAGGCCCTTGCCTTTCCTCACGTAGATCTGAAAGACATCTTCACCATATGTGAGCAGAAATCTCATGATACCATATGCTCTGTTAGAGTGAACCACTTGAAGATCCTTCCACAGTGACTCAGGGAGGAGCCCCCCTGTTCTAGGAAAACAGGAAATTCTGGAATGGCACCGCTGGAGGACCATCAGCAGGTCCTTGGTCCAGCTTGTGCCTCCCCTACAAAGCAGGTGATGAGTTACTAGTAGCAGTGAACACAGAACCAGGTTTCCAGCCCATATACCTAAATCCTTCTGCCAGCACTCAATTTAACTCTGCAGCAGAGACATCTTGCAGTGTTTTACTACTAATCTTGCAAAATCCTGTACTCCCCGACGTGCATGCACCAAAAGCCCATTTACCAGTACATACGATGCTGTCCAATATGGTAAAAAATGTCCAGTCCTGTGGACTCAGGTCCCCTCCTCCCTTTCCCCTGCCCTTGCATACCTGCACACTCAGCGCTTCCCTCACCTACAGCATGAAGATCTTCCTCTAGGTTTGCTTTGCTTGCTTATCATAGTCTCAAGAGTTAGTACTATGCAAAGTTAAAATCTGTTGAGCACAAGGGCATTTGACCCTGACCACAACCTGCTGTTCCTTTAACAAACAATTAAGACATTCCATGTGTGACTAAATTTGAAACCAAACCCAAGAATTAATCTGCTTGTTTTAAATAGGGATATAAATAAGAACCAGCCCAGCCATTGCCCAAGAGATAAGCCAAAACTTTGAGGTTCAATAAAAGTTCAGTCCCTTCCGTAGTTTCTTAGGCAGGATTTTTTGGGTCTTTATTTAGGGAATAGGGTCTTGATTTAGGGAAAAGGTCTTTATTTAGGGTTTTTAGGGAACGCAATGTCCCCCTGAAGTTTGTAGTATGTGTTCTCATTTCTATTTAAGTAACAGTTTCCTCTGGGTACGGATGATACTAAAGGAAAGTAGCGTAGCCAAATCCATTCTTGCCTAGCACAAATAGTATTTCTGTGGGACTTCTAGTTCTAGTGTGCAGTAGCAAGAAACAAAATAGTTATAAAGGTACCTGCATAACTCTGCACTACGTGTATCTATCCCCTGGTTTGTGGGGGAGAGAAGAGGAGAAGGGAATGCAGTCAGCATTTAAATCAGGCTTGGCTGGTGTAATACAGCTTAGCCTTTTAAAAAGTTATTAACAAAAAAACCAATACCAAATTAAAATTTAAAATTAGTGACACCTTGCTTGATCAATTTTGTTCAAATGGTAAGGATCTTATATAAAATGGTATATTAGATCCTTGAATAAGCTGAGTAGAATACATCTTCTAGATGTTCATATATTTCTCTGTTACAGTTTTGGATCATATAATTTAGGAAAACATAAAATAGTTTCAGTGCTCTATCTAGGTAAAAATGCTATAATAAAAACTGCATGTAGCAGGAGAACTATTAAAGTAGGTTTTTAGCATGAAAAGTTTCTGTGTGGCAGAAAAATAGATGGAAGGAGAATTTTTGTTCAGCTTAATAGTGTGAAGTTAACAAAATCAGTGATAAAGTTATGAGATCATGGAAAGTGACTATACCCCCACATTTTTTGAGGTGATATGGAGTGCCGAGAGTTCATTTTTCAGGGTTTGTAGATTGAAGATTACATATTAACCACTAACCTAACTGATAACTCTATGGACAGAGTCCATTTTTCTACGTAATATGGCCTCTCTTGTTCCGTGCATAATGTTTTACAAGAGCTCTAAAATTTATGCTCACAGTGTTTTCTTGCAAATTATTTTCCATGTAGGTCAATAGAGCCTTTCCTAAAGGATTCAACAAAATATCTGAGGATTTTCATGTAGATAAAACGAAGCCTTACATGAAAACCACTTTAAAGAAGAGTTTTACTTCAGAATACCAAAGTGATCAAGTATTCCTATTACTGTTGCAAAATTAATTTGGAAGAGCACTGCTGTCTGCCTAAGAATAAAATCAAGAGCAGTAGCAAGGTCAAGGGGATTTCATGATGTTTCTGGCACTTCTCCTTTTTGAGACATACTTTCTCAGAGTAGCAGAGAAATTGTTAATTTCTCTGAAGTTGCTAGTTTAATATTCTATTTTATTAGCAGAAGAAGGTAAGCACATTGTTAGAGCGATTCTTATAATGGTAAGATTTTTTTGAAAAGAAGGAAGCTTTCATGCAACATTTTAAAGAGATGTTTCATGGCAGTATCAGCAGTGTCCAATGAAAGTCGGAATATCCACTTGTTCTGTAAAACACAGGAAAAATATAGGCATACAATGGTATAATTTTCTTTCAAGTTAAAATCTCTAGTGTCTCATGCTACAAGTGAACTAAAATCATGTAGCCGTTATAATAAGTTATTGCTCAAATGCAACACTGCAGTATCAATATTGAATTCTATTGCCCTGTAAATCCTTTGTGATAGGTTTTTTGCAACCTTATGTAAAGCAAATGAAGACATACTATTCATTAACAAGTGTTTAATTTTATTTCTGCATTTGTAGCATTAACAAAACATTAATTTTCAACTTCATTTTTTATGTCTCTTTGTTCACAGACATGCTATGAAAGTGTTTCAAACACCATGATGTTGAGATTTTCTATTATTGGTAAAAAAGAATGATAGGTCTTTTGTTGAAATCAAAAGGATTCAAAGCACTTCAATGACTGTATTTGCAAGACAAATGTTGTACTGAATCTTTTGACTCACCCATTTGTTCCCACTTCACCATCCTAATTAATTTTAATTACATTGCATATTTTATTAACCATACATTTTACATTTATATGTTCCTACTGTTTCAAATCTACCTAATAACTAATACTGTGATATTTCAACAGTATTTTCCAAATAGATCAGCCCCATGACTGATCGCTTCCCCCCAAATTTCTGTTTTTCCAAGAAATTTCAAATTGACAGCTTTTCCACAATGAAAACCAAATTTCAAAATGTAAAAATATTTGCCCTAAAAAAGCGTTATTTTACAACTAGCAACGATAATTTTCCTTTAGAGTAATTTTAAAAGTGTATTTCTTCTCTGTAAGATGTAAGAAATGTATTACGTTTTCACTCAACTGAGGCAACAGTTGCCTTTTTGAAAGGTTTCAAAAAAGAAACCTTTAGAATGTTTTAATTAGCTTCAGAGAAATCATATCTTTTTGATTTCCTGCAAAGTCACTTAAAAAGGCAGATAGTACCTTCTTGTTTGATTTTTGCCTGTTTTGAGGAGGTTCCTAAAGATCAGAAAGTTTAGAGGTCAACGAGATCATCTGACCCTTAGTAAGTAAACCCCTAATTATTCCGAACGACTGAGGCACTGGGGATCTGGGATCTTCATTATTCTCTGAAACACGGTGTTTTCACTGAGCTCTGTTGAGAGATCCCTTTCCTCAACCAGCTCTTTGCCTGCCCAGCAATTCTATACTTTACATTCTTGTTCTACAGATAGCACAAAATCTGTCAAATGAAATATAAAGTTGGTATTTGTTATCGTATTGTTTTACCACAAATGACATAGTGCACATTATACAATTTTAAAATAACACTAGAAGCTATTATATTCCGCTTCCAAAAATGAGCCTGTCTGAAGCCCTCAGACACTGGCAATGTCTTTCCAAAACCTTGCGGAGCTTGATCCAAAGCCAGCTCAAGCTAATGAGACATTTTCCACTGACTTAAAAATGTCATTCCTCAGAGTGCAATACATGTTGCATGTTACAAAGAAATAGGTGCATTTCACTTTCAGGCTTTTTAGGGAGCTGTGTTGTTTGGTATTTTTTTCTAAACAAGCAGTTTAAAGGCTAGATCCAAAGTCCGCTGGTCTCAGAAGGCTGAATCAAGCTGAAAATTCTGTTCTGTGGCTATAAAGTATTTCACCAAGGTGAAATTAAACTCATAAATCCTCCCATCACTTACCCAGCTGACTAGTTTCTTCCTCATCCTGCCTTGCCCCTCTAGTGAATATAAACAGAGTGGTGCCCGTGGTTGCAAAGACAGACCCTTGTACTGAGATGTGTTGTTTATAGTTAGATTTAAGGACTGCGATCTGTGCTCCTAAGCTGTAATGATTAATGTTACAACAATGCAAAGGTTTCAGTCTCTAGACCCCCTTTTCTTTGGGTCTTATCTGGACAAAATATTTCTGACCCAGGTTCTGAGAGTTGCTGATTTTATTACACATGAGCCTGGTTAAAAATGAGTAAGAACTGAGGATTTCATTCAGTAAACATAGTGACTGACCAAGAGGGAGCTCCAGCCACGAGCTCTGCTTGAGTTAAATGTGACATTATTCTCCTTCTGTATTGCTGTACACCTCAGTGAAATGACTTAGCCTTATTGTAAAGAAACAGCCAGGTTTTTGTCTTTCACCCATTTTTATTGCAGATTCCTGTCTTTTAACTTCCATTTGTATGGCTGCACTGTCTGCTGTGTGCTGGTGTCCCCACAGGACCCTTTGTTTCCTACCTTTGAAAACATTCAAAACAAACAAGACCCTTTCTCTTCCCATAGACAGTACACGTAATATTAATGGTTATCTACCTGTGATAAGCAGAGCAGTATCATTTTACGTGACTTGAAAGGGTCATCCATATCGTCAGGCACAATTAACTTGTCTTACTCTCACAAAACGGGCCGGGGGAGGTAACTAAGAGGCCATACTTCTTCACATACCTCAGAAAACAGTTCCGGGACAAGGGGACAGCCAAAAGATACAAAAAGCTTCCAAACAACAAACACAAGGGGCTTTTTATTGAGATCACAAGAAGCTGTGCTGCACCTTCTTGATGTGATACCTTCTGCGGTGCCTGTGTGTGTATTCACTGGGGATGATCAGTCGCATACAAGTTTGAACAAGTCTAGCTGCAAGATTTAACTTGCTATTTATCCCACTTCTAAAGAAAGCAAACTCTGTTAAAATTTTCTGGAAAACGGGGTGGTTTTCCGTGAAAGTTGTTTTGAAGATCTATCCAGACTACAATAAAATATGTGATGAAATGCACCATTTTTCTATTTAGTTTTTGTTTTGCAGCCTACCCAGACCAGAATAGCAAACTAAGAATGAACGGTAACTCCAGTTCTCAGAAGGAGGCTTTCACACCCTACGTACTATCTCTTCTTCAGTTCTCAAAACTAATACATTTAACAAGGATCCTGCTTTGAGGAGAAAATGTCCAGGTAACACATGCTGTAGAGAACGATGTTTGTAATTTAGCATGTTAGCATATCCCCTCTGAGTCAGCACTGAATCAGTGTCCCAGCTGATGTTTAGGGTAGTGCTATACTATTGAAGATGCCATCATTCAGATGAAATTATGTTGACCACTTGGGCTGTGGAGGACTGCATAGTATTTGTCACAATAACACAGCTATTAAATGTGTGACGTGACCAAATGCCTTATCAAAGTATTGCTCTAGCCACATCCATTATTCCTGCAATTAAATGAAATTTATTTCACTTCCTGTGTTAAATAACCAGGTAGTGCTGCTGCCAACAAGGTGCTGAGTTTCAACAGAAGAATGACTGACTGTCAATAATACATCACTGTATCCTTTAGAGGTTTTTTCTAAAATGCTTTAGGATCCTTTGGGAGAAAGCATCCCAGTTAATGTAAATTTTTTGCTATTAATAACATGGCAAGTTTGAATGTGCCGTTTTCTTTTTATGACTAATGTAAAAACCTTTACAATGCCCATCATTTTGTGTCTTTTCCCAGTTTAATATACATATATAGGGAGAGGTGGCCAGAAGAAAGTTAATCTTTCTTACTCAGATAAAATTTGAAATAGAAAAATAACTGAGAAATGCCTATTTTTCCATATTTTTACAAAAAAGAGTATAAAATCTGTTGACTTATATTCTTCAGGAGAAAAAAAGGTTTTGAAAAGGAAGAGGAAGTCTTCCCAAATAATTTCTGTCCCTTTTAAGTTATTTCCCGATGATGGAATCATTCCTATATGTATTTTCCCCTTGATAAGAAAAGGAAAGTTGGAAATGCTTCAGACTTCCATTTTGATTTCTTTCACAGTGATTAAAGATAAACTGGCGTGTTTTGGTGAAGAAATCAAAACGTCCTTTCCTCCTGCTATCCTGCAGTGTCAAATTTTTGCCAGCTCTACACTGAGCGAACGCAGCCTGCTTGAACAGTCGGGAGGTTCACAGGGTTTTAAAATAGGAAGCTGAGGAAAGCGAGTGTTGTCCGTAAGGGAGAGAAGAGTCACAGCGATGGGGTGTCTCGGAGTATCGCTGAAGACAGACCAGCTCTGTCAGTGCTTGCAGCCGACGGCTGCTGTAACGTGAAGCTCGCGAAAGGTCAGCGGCCGTGCTCTGTAGTCTGCTCTCTGCCTATCTGTGCCATCTCTTGAAATAACAGCGACTTCCAGGACTCCTTCACCTTCTTCCCTCTCTGGCCCCGGCATCCCCTCCCTCCCCGTCCCTCTCTGGCACACATCCTTCAGCGCCACTCTCTTTTCTTCCTTGAGCTTTTCCTGTTGTCATCACAAAGACCTCTATGTCCTTTATTGTACCGTGTCCTCTCCTTGCCTGGCTCAAAGGCTATCTCTGGGTCCGGAGATAAAGTCTCCGCTAAGAAAAGGATGGAGATTTAATTTAGAAAAAAAAACCATAAAGGGTTAAGAAAAAGAAACACTTGTGCCCTGTTTGGGGACAAGTCCACTGCCGCTGTAACTTAGATAGGTAAATTCAAAATTTGCCTTTAATCAACTACTTTCTCATTATCATACCCAAACTTTGTGAATTTCCTGAACAATCTATTTATGACTTGTTCCCTTGAAACTTGGAAGCAGTTCATTTGAGAGAAGCTTCCATATTACTCTGCCAAGAGAATTACCAAAATAGACCTGCAGCATTGTTATTTTTGAGGATTTGTGACCCTTCATTCGTTTGTTTGTTTTAGAGGGATTTTTTTGTTTGAAGCCATTTTGTCTTGGTGACAATGAACGTTGAAAGGGGTGTTTTAAGTAATAAAAAAGTAGCCGTTTATGTTTGCAGTGCAAATTATTTCAGAAGGACCTGCGTAGCTGATAGAATGAGAGTTCGCGTTGCTGCTATAACATGCTATTATGTGTTATATCAGGTGATAAAAAATATGTATGTACTAAGAAACTTCACTAACCCGGAACTGGAACTTAGAGTAGAAAAGCAATTTGCTACATGCTTTTAGGACATATAAAGTCCTGCTCAAATTCCCTTCCCAAATGAGGAAACTGTCCTGGCTGCAAGAGCTCTGCCTGGGGCTGCAGGGCCACGTGCGGCTCCTTTTCCCCCAGGTTTTCTCACAGATGTGCCAGCAGTGGGGTTTTTGCTGCTGGGAGTGCTTGCCGCGAGCAGGGCCTCCTTGACACCCACTCAGGTGGGGCACCAGCCTGGTAACTGGCAGGTGGGGGGGAGACAGGCTTTGCTGTTCACATGTCTGCAGAGAGGTGCATGCGTTGGGGTAAAAACCTGAGTTCCTTGTCTCAACTGTGCATGTAGCAGTGCGTGCCATGTGCGCTGTCACACCACCACACTGACGTCGTTGGGGTGTAATAACAACCTCTTCTCTCCCTTGCTTTGCTAAATCGTTTTGCTGTAATACGGCACAAACACGGGGAAAAATCTGCGGCATCCAAATCATGTGCCTACCCAAAGAATATTCCACATTTGAAAAAAAGCAAGCAAGCAAACCAGGTGAGGATTATTAACATAATAGAAATATGATGAGCAGTGCACAGAATTTTACAGACTTTGTCATTAACTGTTCCCCAGTGCCTGCTGAAATATTTGACCAGGGTCTCGAAGAAAATTCAGTTACGATTCGTTTAAATAAAGATGACAGTAGGGCCTATTTAAAAGGAAGATATTTGTAGTAACATAGCTGGAAAATGTTTCTAGGACTGACAGATTATTTCTAAAAACTTCCGTGCAATTTGCCACAATGCTGTTCATGGATCCAAAAAGATATGTAAGCTTGTACAGACAGATGAATCACAATAAACTCCCCAAAATCTATGCTGAAGCTACATTACAATTATCCTTATATCCACTCTACAGAAGATAACAAATCTTATCCAAGCGTCTTCTTCAACCTTGAGTACCTGCAGCCTACTTCAGGACTGAGCATTTAAGGAGTGCTCTGAACACACATTAAGCACCTTGGTAAAAAATACTGCACATATACAAGTTGCCTTCTCAAACAGCATGGTACCTATTAATCAGCAGTTCATTTGCATTGCTTGTTCTTTAATTTACTTTTGAAGCTCCTAACACCCAAGGCAAATCTCAGCTCAAGACTTACAGACGTGGTGTGTCCTTCCTGACTTGTGAAAGAAAGTTCCACTGAGGGACCTCTGAACTGAAATTGCCAATATTTCACTCAGAGAACAAGTATTCTTTGCCCTTAACAAACGCATAGAAATCTGACTATACCGTGGTCAAATAACATTGGATAAACACCCCACTTGTAAATCTGGAGGAGTTATATGCCATTTACAAGCGCATCTACTTGAAAGTAATATTCTAGATCCAGAAAAACCTACTTTTTCAAATGGTAATTTGTTAAAATTATGGATTATTCCATAATTCCAGTGAATAGGTGTGCTTATAGGGATATGCATGCATTTCTGTCCCCCACATCCTGTGTTTAGCATTTAAAAATGATGACCAAGACATTGTTGTCTCCACTGAGAGAAGTGGTATGATTTCAAGTCAATGAATTAAACTGATATCTCACTGCAGGAGGTCCTAATATTTGCATCTCTTCCACCTTTCTTTTACACTATTACTACCAGAATAGCCCATTTATTGGACAGGTCAAATCATGAGTAAAGAGTGATTGATCTGAAATAAAGCCATGACAGAAATTCTGTGAGAGGATGGTGGAAAGTAATTTGATGACTTTGTAGCTATAGTGAATAATTTCCTTGGTTTTAACAGGTTGATTTGGACTGCGATCTAGAAATATTGTTGAAGTCCTGCTCATCCTAAATGACAACATAGCCACTTTTCTGTCATCTCTGGCCAGTGAAGACTTTCCATCAAGTCTCAGCAGATGATGACCTGGCTTTGCTTATTTATGTCCTTTTGCTGGGGTACAGCAATGTGATGTACACAGGCTTTTGATGCTGAAGAAACTTCAAAAGGCACAGGACACTACAGCACATAGGTTATCTGAAGCTATTGAAAACCTTTTCTTTTCCAGCTTCTGCAAACCATTGCATGCTCAAACCAAGGGCTCCCCATGCTCTTGGGTGAAGACCATGGTCACCAAAAGCTTTCCTCTGCTGTAGTGAAACTAAGTGTAGTAAGGATAATGATCTTTGCAGAAGACAAATAGTCAGACTCATGAATGAACTCCTGTGGGGTCTGAGGAAAATCATAAATTCCACCTACTTCCCTTCCAAGGGCCTGGCACATCGGGGCCCATTTCTTGGACCTTACCTGCCCTACAGTAATCACTTAGATTTAGAACAGAAATCAGAAAACATTTTTCAACCATTGAAACAGTGGATTCTGAAATAGCCTTCCTAACAGAATTGTGGGAAGAACAATTGATGTTCATCTGTACAATGAACACAGCGTACAGATTAATGTTTGAGCCATCAGTCTTTGGCTGTTTCATATTTGGACCTTCTGATCAGTACTGAAAGTAGATGTGATTTCTGTTGTTCATGAGATGAGTTGTGTCACATTAACGTAAGGCTTCATGTTTCTGCTGGCCACCTGCAGAGACCAAAGATTTTTTTTCTCTTCTTTGATATTAAACTTGGCTCCCAATTTGTTTTGTTTTAAAAATAATTTCTTCTTGCTTCCTTCTGCAGCAATAAACATCGTCTACAGTAAGACCAAGTATATCATGCAGGATGTACTGGGGCTCCAACCTGATGTTTTGGGTGCATAAAGTAATGACCAGATTTGGGATCAGGAACACATTTTCCCTCAAGCCAAACTGGTGAGGCCCATGGGTGTTTGGGAGGCAGTGGGGGCTTCTTTACAGAGGGGCAAATAAATCATTTCTTGAGACCCTGTGAGCAAGCCAAACAGCAAACATAAACAGGACATTGTCAGTGATCTTGATTTCTCTTGCTCCCTTCTTTCCCACAAGAATCTTCACAAATCTTTTTTCTGTGCTATGCTGGCAAATATATGGCTTGTGGTAGATGGAGACATGCGGAATACATGTGCTCGGCATCCTTTTAGGCCTGTTTTCTGTATCCCAGCCTGTGGGATAGTCTTAGATTCCACATAGTAACGTGTATATTAAAAAAACAAATGGAAGGCAAAAAAAGGCCAGAACTCTGTACCAAAACCAAACAATTCACTGCGTGCCTCTCCTCTTGGGGAGAGGACGAGAAAACAAACAGCATATGATAGACACTAACTGTGCCACTTAATGCATTAATGACAGCTACTTGCAAACCTCTGATGATCGAGCTGTAAGACTCCAAAGCACAGACTGGAATAAAGTAAGCCGAAGTAAAGTAAGTAAAGTAATACAGGCAAGTAGAGATTTCACTGTGTAACACCATAAATATTTTTAGCATGCTAAGCATAAATTTCCTTCAATTATATAGATAGGGGAACCCAAAGGTAGATGTCATGGTTAATATTCACAGTGTGTATATCTAAAATGTGTTATTTATTGAACATTTATACTATGAACGAGTGTACTTAAAGACACTTAGTGTAAAGTGTTACTGTCTGCTAAAGATCTCTTCACTTAATGTTTGTAGAGTCCTGAGTGGTTTGCAAGTCAATTAAACACCGATGGAACAGAGATAAACACTTCCTATTGAGAAATGTCACATCAGTCTTTCTGCTTCATTTCGTTGTGTCATTTAATGCACTGAAAGGCATTCAAGTGACACAGCACTAGCTATGATATCATGGCATAGGCTATATAGCATCCTGAGGCACGTGCAGATGGGTAAACGGTATTGTAGTCATACCAGCTGGCACAGAGAGCAGGGAGAAGCTGTCACGTATTTACTTTTAGGGCACACTAACATGCAGCCAGCGTCTTGATAAACGGATTTTCTCTCAAGAAGCAGCATGCAGGCATATGCAATTTAACACCCAGCAGCTCTCCCTTCCTTGAAAATTAAGAAGTCTGGCAACCAGCATTGTCAGGATCCTTTTAGGATTAGGTTTCCTCTTGCTTTCTACAAATGGGAATGTTAGCAAACACTGTGACTCTGCTCTACATGATACATCACTCACATTGTTCAGGATAATAGATAAAGCACCGGAGTTTCAGGAGTGCTTAAAGAGTTGCAGTTCAGCTAATGCTTGCACTTTTTCAAACAGCTGAAATTTCTACCTATTATCAATTGTCTTTACGAAGAGCTCAAGAGGCCTTGTTTTCTTAAGAGCTATGTAGTTACAAGGAAGGTAAAAGTATGCCTGGTGAGCAGAGAAACCATATGTCCCTATTTTAATATGAGGCCTCATGAATTTGGTTTCAAAATACTTGAAAGCTTCCAGATTTTTATTTCATTGTTGGGACGCTCTGCTTTTGGTCCTAACATATTGTTTGATAACAGCAAAATCTATCTTCAGAGTTGACTTAGAATTCATTGCTATCTTGAGTACTATGTTTCATTCAAGTATAAATACTAGAAGAAGCACACAGTACTATTTAGAAGTATTTTGTGAGATAAACACTGAAAAAAGAAGAGAAGAAAGCTCAATGCATTTGGGAACTATTAGACTTAGTCTTCTACTTCAAGTAAATATTGGTGTCATATGATTCATACTTTATGATAAATTAATGCAGCACCCTGAAATAGAAATAAGTAAGTCTCCGGTTCTCAGAAATGTGCATGCATTACTGTTGAATCAGAGCTTGGCAACAGTACCACTGGCACACATGAAAGAAGTGTCCTTTTGTCTTCGGGGATATTTCTGGAACTGTGTTTTGAAAATACTGTGCAGCTTGTAGCTGCAGCAAACCAAAGAGTGCTAGGTAGCTGACATAGCCATGAATGAAACGTGCTGCATTTCCTAATCAAAGCAGTGACACAATCTTTTCTCTGTTCCCATTGCCAACTAATGGTGCTAAGCCTCCTTCCCACTGCAACTGAACCACGCTTCCAGCAGTAGGTGCATTAGATGGAAGAGAGACACGGGTCCCGCTTTTCCATCCATGCCTTTGCTCACAGAGAGCACCTCAGTTTGACCTTGATTATTTTTATACATTCATGGCCCTTTTTTGTCTTGCTTTTTAAATACAAAAATAGAAATTAAATTGGAATCAGGAAAATGTGGTTGAAAAGAACTGGAGACTTCAGTTCACTTTCTGGTTTTGGGAAAGCAACAAGACATGAAAAGATAAAAAGAGAAATATGTATAGAACACCAAAGACAGGGGCTTGTGTGTATTTCTTGTCACCCTACTGTATACAAGGGAAAGTCATTAAGGTTACAAGCCATGACAGTTCTTCTTGATGATAAAATTGCTTTGTCAACAAAACGGCTGAGTATATAAATGTATCATATATCATCTCCTGCTCTTTCTGTCTATATGTTACATGCTTGCTCGTCTAAGTATAATAAACCCCTAAAATTTACAGCTTCTTCCAGGATTTTTATGTAAAGTTAACTGAAAACAGATTTTACTTGGAAAAAGAAAACAAAACCCACTACAATGTTTGCAACCGAAATGCTTCAGCTTTGGAGTCAGTTCTCTGAACGGGGAGGGACGGTTCTCAGTGAACCACTGCTGCTGGGGCTCTCTGCTGCGGGACCCTGTACCCAAGGCTCTTTGGCAGATGGGAATACCCCCTCTCCCCTGCTGTATGTCCTCCTCAGGAGAGCACAGCATCAGGTGTTTGCTTATTTACTCTCCTTTTGGACCTTTGGCTTGACCTGTTGTAGCTCACCCTGACTCACCTCCAGCAGGAAGGGTGGAGGTTTGGAGAACTGATCTGGTGGTTACAGGGCTCTTCTGGGATGTCGGAATTCTGGAGTCTGAGGATACAAGCCAGATTTCCTGCTTCCTGGATAAGGGGACTATGGCATCATGCACAAGGGGAGCACGGGTATTTTCTTCTTCATCCAAGCTTAAGGAAATACAGGGCATAACATTGCTTCCCTGAGCACAGAAAAGCATTTGAGGCTCTGAAGCCCAGTTTCACAAGGGTGCCAAAGCCAAGCAAGAGAAAAACATTCCTTTCTCCTCTTTTTTCAGTGCTTATTATAGTCTGATTCGCAAGTCCTGTCATGCTGAGTCGAGCACTCAGCTGGGAATTCATTTCTGGGTGCTCACCTCTCTCCATTCAGCCTCCTAGGTACCTCACCCAGCATCGTGAAGTCCCTCTCCACAGCCAGGTGCTCCAGCCTGTTGTTTGGGTTATTGCAAGGCTGAAATTCCTTCTGGCACCTTGGCCTTAACACTGTTCTGCTTAAGCAATAGACACTTAAGCATTGGTGTGAGCCAGCTGCTTCAGTACATTCTTGTTCTGTCTTGGACAATACATGCCATCAAGCGCTGAAGGTCACCAGGAGGCCACCTAGGAGGGCATTTGGGTATGGATGAGTCCAGGCATAGATGCAGGTGGCCACAGCGAGAGACCTTCAGTACCTACCTCAGATCTTCAGTAACCGGGACCCAATCCAAAGCCTATAGGAGTCAAACAGAAATTGCTGTCTTTCCACGTGAAGGAGCTACTCTATTAGCTGCATTAAAAAGATAAGCTCTTCTTTCCAGCGCAGGCCAGCTATTAGAAAGCAGCATTAAGCCACTACACTGTTAAAACTTTATAACAGACTAACATGAAGATTGTTGGGAAATCAGGTGAAGTTCTGTTGAAATGGCTTGGGGTGGAGACACTACACTACACTAAACATAGAGATAAGAACACGTATTAAGGGAAATTATCAGACAGCTTAGGTGAAAATATTAAGTATTATAACATCTTAAAATAGGCAGCATCTCCCAGGAATTTCACCAAGAGCCTGGATTTTTTGTCTGGGGGAAAAAGGAAGTGTGAAATAAAACCAGAGCAAATGAATACATCTGTAACATAATCCCACAACAAGCCAGTCCTTGGGCAGCATCTCAAACTGCAGCTAGCGAGCCCAGACTCATTGCCCAGAGTGCGCGACATGAGTGAACAACGCACGGGATGAGCTGCCCTTTCGTACCTTAAATCCTGCCCAGCTTAACCTTCTAAATTGCCACTGTGGTAGTATCACAGCTTAAAATATATCTTTCCTGGTTCCTTCTGTGCGTTGCCCTGAGAGTTACTCTTGAGGCTAATGGAAGGCAGGAAGTTAGGTGCTGTTATTTTTTTCCATGTGTATGTAAAGCTTAATAGACTAAACTAGCTGGGTCAACAATAGGCAAAATTAAAACAGTTCTAAAAATGAACTAGACAAGAGGAAACAATTACAGGGCTGCTATTTGGAGGAAACAAGCACTGGGTGGTTCAGTCGCTAACACAATGAAGGAGACAGCCCACGATGGTGCTTCTAAACCCTTCCCGGTCTGGTATTCCCAAACTGTCCAGTGTTGTTTACTTGCCTGGAACGACGCCACAGACACATCCTGGTAGGTTAGGAGCGATCCTCGGCGATTGCTGTGAGAAATAGGAAGCGGGCAGAGAGGGCAGCAGTAAGCGACGTCTGCTCGTTTGAGGAGCCGAGCAGCGAGTACTTTCGTCGCCCTGAGCTGTCTGAGGCAATGCCTTCGGTCAAAACATAACGCCAGGAGGTATCATGGGCTGCAGAAAGCATCATCAGATAACGTTCACGATTTCTCAGGTCTGCTTTTAAGGTGTCAAAGTGTTTGGGAGTATATCTGCTGCCATACCTCAAATCGTTAAAGTGATATTAACTGATGGGAAAAAAAAGACACAACCTTAGTGAAATACACTGACAGGGAACTCAGAGGACTTGTCCTGGGTTTTGTGCTGACACAGGCTTACACTGCATCCTTGGATGTCTCAGCGTCCCGCCTGAGCATTGCTTCCTTTCTCCTCGTCCTTTGAATGACACATTTCAGCTGCACGGGGTTTGTGGCAGGGACTGTCTCACACCGGTTGTAGGTGCTGAGCATGGAACAGCAATGCCAGGTTTCAGGCTGCCATAACAATAATGAGGAGAGACTCCTGAGTCCATCTGCCTTACTGCTAGTTAATGAATTTATCTATCAAACTATAGAGCTGTACAATAATCATTTCATTTTTAATGAAGGACATGAGCCAGGCTCTCTGATTTCTAACTAAATGTTAGTGCTTAAAAAAAAAAAAGTTGTTCTTCCTTTGTTGAAGGCACAGAAATGTCAAAAATGGAAAGCACCAAGAGCCCAACAGATATATTACGCAAATATACATTAATCAAGCAGGACAAAGAAAAGGGAGAGTTTCTCTGCATTTTTTCTGCCCTCCCAAAAAGTTTCTAGTAAGTGAAGGTAATTTAAAAACTTTCATTCAAAAGGCTAAATAAAAAACAATGAAGTGCTTTCAAACCTCTGCTCTGGAGAATTTGTGGAAGTCATCATGTGTAGATCCTCTTGTCTGTCAGGTTTTATCATGTGAGGTGAGAGTGGTGGTTTTCTGGAATCCAGAAAACAATGCAGACCACAAGCATGTCATCAGAAACTTACCACACAGTTACTCTTTTTTTCTGCAAACATTTTAATTGCAGCTGCAAGAGACTGAAAAATCCTGCCCAATAAGCCTGCTTTTCTGCTTTAAAAATACAATCGAAAGCATTCTGCTGGCAAGCCTACACAACAGCTCATTGAATTAAACGCTAGGGATTATCTCTGAAGGTAGGTGAATACAGAAGGCAGGTGGAGATAATGAAAGTAGGATATTATCCCATTAACATTTGTTCTGTTAGTGCACCCACTTTGCTGTTATTTCTCATTAGCGTCCTACCAGAAAGCTATAGACTAGCTGGTAACTATAGCACAAACTATAGCACAAAAAGCGTAGCCTGCCACGCCCGAAGCGAAGGAAGGTGCTGATGGCGGATGTCAGTCAGGGCAGTAATATGCTGAGGAAAAGTGCAAGCTGCGGGTGAGGCTACAGGGAGCAGCAAGGTGCCTGATCCGCCCTTCTCCGCAAAGCCAAACGCTGTCGGTGATGCAAGAGCTCTGCTCGGAGCCTGCCAAAAGAGCGTAGACTCTTTCAGTGTTTCATTACCTCACACCATCCGTTCAGCTGCTAATGGCACTCCTTCCATTGCAAAGTGATCTAGCACGATGCACGTGTCCCACAGCACACACACCACCTCCAGGCCCTTCTTTAATAACTAGGAACTCAATGTACTCGCTAAATACAGGCTGGCAACGAGGGTGGTGCAGAGCTACACTGGCCCTGGGGCAGCTTGGGGAAGGGAAGCAGGAGAGGTGGAGATCCTCCCACGGCTCCCGGGATGCAGGAGGGGGCGGAGGGTGACCCGGCAGGGTCTGCAGCTATGTCCCTTGCCTCCCGCCACGCTGGGCTTCCCTAGTGGGAAAGTCAAAGGGGAAGAAGACGGAAGGATGGCTCTGCCGTCTCCCCGTCTCTGCCCTCTTCCGGTGGGGGCTCCGGGAGTCCCCCGAGAACAGGAGTAAGCCATTGCCCTGCTCTCCAAGGGATGCTCCCTGGAGAATCCAGGCCACAGCGGAGGGGGAACAAGAGCCACCGGGAGCTAGTTTTCGGGGCTCGTTCAAGAGACTGAGTTAGAGCTTTCCTTTTCTAGAATTTGAAAATGCCTTTCTGCAAGCACAGATTGACCTTGTTTGTTCATCTAGTTAAGCACAAGCTTTTGTTCCTCCTGAGGAAAACAGGGATTTAGAGGAAAAGAGCTTCCACGGAAGAGTCCTTACGATGCCCCCGAGCTGGCAACACTTTTACATGAGAGCAGAATTTGCAGGAGAAATGGGGACGCTGTAATGACTGGCAGGCAATTCACTGCAGCTTCTTCCAGCCAGTACCCTCACTATTTTTACCTTCCCTCTTTCTTCCCTCCCCTGCTTTCCCTTGCCATTGGAGTTTCTCCTGTGATTGCTCTCCCTTCCTTGTCTTTCCTTGTAACTAATCTCCTCCTAATTAAATCCCATCCGAAGAACCAAACTCCCATCTCAGTTAATCACTACTCTCCCTGCTTTTAATGTTTTAATTTTCCCTTACCCCATCTCTAGTTTGTTTACATACACTAAAAAAAAAAATCTGTTGAGGTGGGGAAAGCCCATTATTCCACATTTCTGCAAAGTCTCTTTCCCCTTTTTTCTTTCCATCTCTCACCCCCTAACTGGCCCTAAGGCGCTGAGTCTTATAAATACGATTGCATTGAGCTTTGAAGCACATGTCAGTCCCATACAATAAGGTGCCCTACAGAGGATACCTATAGGCCATGCTTTGGTTTTTTAACTGTTTTCCTTCCTCCTCTCTGCTCCTGTTTTCATTGTCTGTCTGTTTTTGTTTGTCTCCTCTGCCCCATTTTCATCCAGAACCTCCCTCTGCTTCACCCCACCCTTGCAGCCTCACCTCAGAAGAATGCAAACCAAATAACCATTCAAGGCTGATGAACTTTAAAACCCATGACATTCAAGTGGGTTGGAAATCAGACAAAACAATTTCACCCATCCCTTGTTTAGGGCCCTGACGAACAGCTTGCTGCAGCTCCTGGGTTAGTGTGCAGGAGGATGTGCTGCTGCATGTCTCCCTTTCATAAGGGAAACGCTGGAATGTGGCCGTGTACCAAAAAGCCTGTTATAACACGGTTTGTTAGAAGGACACCCTGGATGCCCCACATGCATCTCATATGGGGCTTTTCAAGCTCACCTTCTTTGATAGTGAGCACATGGAAATGGCAGGATGAGTCTTGTTGATTGCTTAAGTGGAGTAATTGTTTAGGGTAGTGAATAGACTAGTCAGCAAATCTGCTTAGCCCAAGTTGAAAATCTGTCCCAAACAACCAAACAGATCTTTGTTTGCTTGAGCAAGAAAACGAGATCAAAAGGAGTCCCTCATTTTCACTTTCTTGCTTTTTATAAACCATTTCCTAAGGCTGCCTAAGAAAGCCATGTGCAATCCCTTTATTTTCTTCAAAAATCACTTCCAAGCTGGGTTAAAAATGTATTTTATTTACTTAGCAAGACATTTAAATAGTGTAAGTAAGAGCAGAGCTGGGGCGCTGGGGTCCGAGACGTAAGGAGGAGGCACGTTCCCCTGCACCCCTGCGTGGCAGGGCTGTAGGCAGCGCTTGATGTGGGGGCTCCCAGGCGGTGGGGAGCAGCAGTGGGTCACAGAATCACAGAATCACAGAATCGTATAGGTTGGAAAAGACCTTTAAGATCATCGAGTCCAACCGTAAACCTAACGCTACCAAGACCACCACTATACCATGTCCCTAAGCACCTCATCCAAACATCTTTTAAATACCTCCAGGGATGGCGACTCAACCACTTCCGTGGGCAGCCTGTTCCAATGCTTGATAGCCCTTTCAGTGAAGTAAAATTTCCTCATATCCAGACTAAACCTCCCCTGGCGCAACTTGAGGCCATTTCCTCTCGTCCTATCAAAGGATAGGACGATCCTATCCAGATTGTCCTATCTCGTCCTTCCCCTTGTCTGGGTCCCAGGGCCGGAGGGGTCCCTGCCTGCAGCACCTCAAGCCCCGTGCAGGGAAGGCACAGGGGGTTCAGATGCAGGCGGCCAGAAGGGCCAGCGCTTTGCCGCTGCACGCAAAAGCAGCAAAAGCCGATCCATGTTTATCCTTTACTCTGCTCTCACCCTCTCTCTTTTCACACGCAAAAACAAGCTTGCAATTATCACAACAACAAAGCTGGACTGAATTTCTTTTCTGGAAAGCCATGAATATATGTTCTGGGTTTGGCTCTTATAGGACGAAGCTATTCTTTTTACAGGAAGGAGCTGAGATTATTTCTTGAAAATGAGCTAACAAAGTGAAAATGAAATATTTTAAACTACAAGAGAAAGTGCTTGAATCCAGATTCCATCAGATCTCTAGGGGCATAAATCTAATTTTCCATGCAATTAGTTTCAAATCATGATAAGTGACAGATGCTTTAATTTATTTGGCTGAATTGTGACAACATTCTCTTTTTTTTTTTCTATAGCCCTCCAAGTCTGATCCAAAATCTACTAAAGCCAGTGGAAAGACTCCCACTGTCTTCAAATGGGCTTTGGATCAGGCCCTAATTAGCCTTGGGCAAACCAATAAACTCAAATGCTCAAACTGTTGTATGTTGAGTCTCAAACCATACTTTGTTTTCATTCTAAGTTTACTAGAAATCTATGAATAGCTTACATCTCTTCATTTAGGAAAATTTAACTAAATTAGTTTGTATAAAAAGCCCCCAACAAGTTAAAAATCTACCCTGGGAACGCTATACCTATATCCTGTTAAGAAAGAATGGGAAAAGTGTACAGTCTTTCCATAGGCACAATGTACATTTCAAACATTGCAAAAAGCATACCCAGAAATCTTCCTCCAGCAGAGTCTTTGTATTCACTAATGATAGTCTGCTATCTGTCTACCTGTACCACAGCAGTTGATATATGTGTGATATATCAAAGAGTGTCTGTGTACACAAGGATGCATATTAAATATAGCTATAAGCAACTATAATTTTTATTGACGTAAATAAACTACACTAGCTGAAGGATATTTTTGCTGATATAATTATATCTACATTAGAGTTCTTTTGGCATGACTGTGTGCTTCAGGTGAATTTTTCACACTTCATAGCAAAACTGGAAAGACTTTTAAGAGTTATTAAGTCGTAGGCTGGATAACATTTTAGTTGGCAAGGCGTAAGATCTAGACTTGCTCTGCACTAATGTGATACAGTAGAATTTACCTAATGAGCACATTGGAGAAGGCACTTGATTCAGACGCTTAAATCAAAATCCTGAATCCAGAACAGATCCAGTGCCAATCACAAGTTTTTATGAAGGCTAAACAATGCAGAAAAGGTACACAAACAAGTGCAGACAGCTGCCTTTTCACTTTGTTTATAATTAGAGCAGGCCGTACCCTACCTAGCTCACTCCCTTCCAGTAGTCAGGTAGCCACTTTATTATTGCCACATACTCCTCCAGCAATACGGTTTATTAGCCTGGGCTTGCTGCCATGACAGCACAGCTACATGACTTTCAGAGTAGACCTGGTGTATGTCTGGCTAGCTCAGAATGGAGCCATGCAGGAATCTGCTGCGTTGCTATTCTGGGTGGGACTTCTGGTCCAAAATTAGACGTCTACCACGTAGACGTCTATGTCTGAGTTAGTTCTCAATGCTCTTTTTAGAAGCAGTGAAGAGAAACGGGCACATCTAAGGTTCAATTCATCTCATTCGGAGGTGCGTGTCTAAAATAGGCCAGAGGAATTAATATATGCAGGTGTGTAAACTTAGGTGGGGTGATTTCCAACCACCTTCATAAATGGCTGCAGCTTGGGCTTGATAACACATGGAAGCTGTGCTGGTTTAAGTAAAAGTGAGATGCTATAGCATGTTAATGAAATGAGTGCCACATGGAGCCACGGCCACGGTATGAAGTGGAGATGTGTGCCTATGGATAGTAAAGCCTAGTACTTTCAAGGACATTACTGCAAAACCCTGCTTTGGAGACAGATCAAATCATTTATGTTGTCTAGTATTTACTGTATGCCCCTCCGGCACTAATTTTTTGGGGGCTGCTGGAAGAACAACCAGGAAGGTAATGCAACACTGTCCCAGATAAGAGTATCTCCAAACAAACTTGGAAAACAATGAGGGAGATTAAGTGGGCTAAGTGGCCTTTAAAAGACACTGTCTGTGAAGCTGGAGAGGGAGATGGATTTTCAATTTAGAGCAGGGACCATGAGACAAGATTTACTGATCTGGGTGGGAAGGCACAATCCACAAAGATGCTCATGAGGAAGGTGACTAGACAGCCAGTAAACTTGCAGATAGTTGTCTTATTTTGAGATAAGTTTGGGGGTTTTCTTTTTTATATTGCCATTGTTCTAAATAAATCCTTAACTTTATTTTGGTGCTGCTGCCCTTGTGCTGAGTGGGGACAGCTGAGTCTGTACAGGAGTAACTAGGTTAGTAGTGGTTAAGGGCTGGTTTGCTGGCTGCTTTCAGATGGTGAAACTCTGCGCTACAATCCTGTGTCGAGCTACAGACTCTCAAGCTATCTGCAAGCAAACAGGTACCTCTGCAGATGGCAGGGCAGCACAGTGCCAGTCTTGCTTCTCAGTGGCACTGGACGAGCCCAGCCACTGTGCCCTGAGCACAGGTCTCTCTTCTTGGAGAGGCTTCATGTATCACCAGCTCAGCAATCGCCACCCTGGGGCTGCAAATACAGCTCCAGAGACCTTCAGGGGCCAGAAGGACAGTTCCCCAAATTCGCTGGTCTAAGCTTGATTTACACTTGTTTGCCTTATGTTTATATGCTAAAAGGGGACCGACTAAAGCAGCATACATTGACGTGGCATTGAACAGGCCAGCGGTGTTCAGTTCCTCCTAAATTGCAAAACCAAAGTATCTTCCTAGTGATGAAGAGGCCTTAGACGCCGAGGTCTCCTCCCTGCTTGGAGCTCCAACACAATGGAGAACGGCTGTGTCAGCGTCCAATATGTCTTACTTAACCAGATCATTTGCATGAAAATGGCCAGCCCAGCCTTAGGTTAGAAAACTGTTGCAGGCTTTCATCAGCCATCCAGCATGAGACTTAAATCTTCCAAATGAATAAACTGATTGTGGTGCATCTGACACTTCTCATCAAGTCTGAAAGAAAAACATTTAAAAAAACTGTTCACGCAACACAGTTCCGTATGTCTGATCTGGTTATTAGTACAGCTCTTCTGTGAAACACCCTGTTAAGTAAACGCATTTGATCTGCAGCAGTTTTCGTCAATGGTTCAGACAAGTTAACCCGGTGCATCTTTAAGGACTAAATCTGCTGAAAGAGGGGTTTATTTTATTTTGAAGTAATACCTTTAACACATCTCAGCTGCACAGAAATGAACAAATAGGTGGGTTTAGGAGGTGCCAGCAGCAGCCATACAGCTTTTGGTGTGTATTTGGTTTTTAGATAAATCTTCATGTCGTAAAGGCACCTCCTATCTCCCTTTACATGGAAAACAGAGCTTTTGGGTTGAATCCTTCACGCTCACTGGTGACCAGATAATCCTAATACCCAGCATATTTCAAAGTTGTGGGTTTTTTCTCTGTCAGTGTTCAAGTCTGCTTAACAAATCTCTCTCATTACAAAGACACAGAGATCGAAGAAGGTTATTCAAATACATTTGAATGAGGCGTATTATTCTACAGCCTCTCCTGTCTTCTTTGGCTTCCTGGATTACCACCAACAGAGTATGTGCACATAAAAGTAATTGAATCCAAATCAGCAACGTGCCTCCATCTGTGATTTATTTCATTCACCTGCAGAAGGACTTTTCAAAACTCTCGCAAGTGCAGCCTTTCAATGGAAACAACAGATTATTTTCCTGCTTAAGAAGGATAACATTATTAAACAAACACCCCAGGCTTTTCAGACTGGCAATGCATAGCAAGACTCTACGCACTAGATGCAACATCTACACCTTCACCAAAGGCTACTTGTCAGAAACGATTTCCTCTTCTGTATAGGAGACATTTTTTCCCTTCATTTATTCTCCCTCCTAAGGCCACTTTATGTTTGTCCCTGGACATACCCAACTTTTTCATATCAGATCTTTAAGTCCTGCGGTTGTTGAACAACTTTTCATCAGTGTAGCAAGTAAATGTCATAGGGATCACTAAAAATAGGGATACATAAGTTAAAGGGTACAATTCCATGTCACTTAAGATGGTGTAACTCTCCATACTGTTCTTCTTCAGACTGTCCATAACCTCCCAGTTCAGACCTATATGGGCAATTTCTAGCCTTCAGACATTTGTTCACCCTGCTTTGAAAGAACAGTTAGCAACATAGCCCCAGGGGCTAAACTAACGAATCGTTGACCCAGCTACATCAAATGAGCTAGTGTTTACTCTTTGTTTGACAGGTCAGCAACAAATTTCACCCCTGATTTCCCCAAATCCTTCAGAAGAGGTTGCACTTATTTTGACACCCGTTGTTTAGCCAGGTATAGTATGTCCTAGCAGATCAAACCAAAGTCTCTTAGTGTAAATGCACACTATAAGGTGAGATGCAGGTCAGGGGATGATTAAAGGCTGTCTGTCTTTACCCTGGGATGCTGAGGTGTGGGTGTTGGTGTCACGCACCCACGTTGTTGTCAGGGCAGCTCAGCATCCAGGTCCCCTGCCTTCTCCAGAGGACCTGGCTGCCTGCGATGTGGACCTTTTCAGCGAGGAGCACGCACCAGCTGGCTTGCCCAAGCGGGGTTGTTTGGTAGTGCTGTAAGGCACTCCGGGGCTGGCGGTGGAAACCCGCGCTGAGCCTGCTTGGCCTCGCTTCTGCTGTGACTGCCCTTGCCGCAAGGGGGGCACACGGGGCACAGCCTCCTCTGCCTCCTGGCACGGGTTTGCTTGCAGCTCTCACGGGAAGCTCCTGCTGTCATCAAAACGTTTGGTTGAGCTTGGGCACCACAGTGGACTTAGACCCCTGTTCAAAAGGCCTTATAAGGATTCAAATCAGGGTAAGGTCAACATGAAGCATTATCAGCCAATTATTTCACGACTTTAGCCTTACTTTTTTGTCCCGGATGCTGGAAACCATTTGCTCTCTCTTTGGTCAAAGGCCAGACTGGGCTCAGCTGTCACCAAAAGGGGTAGTGGGGAGCTCCGGTGGATGCACAGTAGCTTTCCTGACCTCGGTATATCCACATGAAAACAAATCAGAGCCGTTACACTTGGATCTACTATTTTCAGAACCTGGTCTCGGTGGGCAATTAGTCACTGGAGAATGAGATAAATACTTGCTTAGAAAAGGGACCTCATGAGATGAGTCAGTTGTCAGCCTCTGCTCTCTCCCGCAACAGGCAAATCCTTACTCAGATGCTAGTCATCAGAGCAATTAGAGTATTCTATTAACTGGCAATCCAGGCAGAAGTTCTGTAATGGTATGAAGTAAGAAGAAGGGATATTCCTAAATGCTTTACCCATCCACTCATCCCTACCATGAGGAACTAAATTGCAGCTTTCCAACAGATATATGCCAAAGTTCACATCATTTTATGTTTATGTTCAGTTGTATTCATAAATTAAATTTATGGCACATTTCTTATTAGAATTTAAAAGAATGAGTGAAGTAATTTTTTTCCCTATGGAAATTTCTTGGCACAAGTTCTTGGGTACTTTCAAACATGATTCTTGAAATATCTTTTTAAAAAGCAGAAAGTCAATGCATATTTACTTGGCCTTAGCTATAGATAGATTTTCAGCCTCTGGCTGAAAACAAAAGAGCTTCTCCCTTGAGTGAAAGGAGATTTATTTGTTGTGAATTCATGGCCAAGATACTATTGAGCTCATGCTCACCACTGGCTATTTTCATCTGTACAGACCTTGTCCATGTTGTCCTGTTACAGGGTCCCTGTCAGCACCCCAGAAACCACTGTCACCCTGACAGCCCCCGTTACTTCTTGCACCCTCAGCTGCATCCCAAAGGCAATCTGTGTTTAGGGGCAGGGGTCTCCTCACCCCCACTGCCATTCAGAGGGACCCACACAGCTACAGAGCCCACTCCCCTCCTGGACCCTGGTTTGCAAAGACACCCTGCCACCTTTCTGCACCGGTGCCAGGCTCCCCGTGTTTGATGAGCAACTGGCCACATCAGGATGGAGATGAGGGTGACTCCTTGCAGGGTGCCCATGCATTGGTGCAGCTCCACCAGCATGGGCTGCTCAGGCACCCTCCTCCATCTCCTGCTCACACGCCAGCAGAAGCTGGTCCCATCAGCCTGGTGTTTTGAATGGGCAAAAGCACTGTCTACAGCCACCATGCACAAGCAGGCAGGCAGCAAACAAAAAGCATGAATAGGTGTGGTCTTTCTTTGTATGCAAAATAGTCCACACGAGGCATGGATTTCAGGACATGTGGTGTCCTGACTTGCTGGTTGCCTTCCCTCCAGCTCACCCCCAGAGCGGCAGCAAGACGGTACGGAGGGGTGAGACTGTGCGGCCACGCACGCATGCTCCAACCTGACCGTCCGGCTCCTGGGGATCGACCGCTTGTCACAAACACATGCCAGAGCAGTCTGGCCTGACACCATCACTCCTTTCCAGACAGCATGGGACCTCTGCACTCCTTCTTTTCCCCCAGGTCCCGCCAAACACTCTTAGCAATCCGTTCCCCCTTCCTACCTCTTGCGTCCTCCATGAGCCAGCCAAGCCCGCTGTCGGTTCAGACAGAGTCCACTGCTTAGGGAAAAGCAGGCTATGAAGCTGGCTGTCTTGTGCTGCAGAGAGACAGAAAGCTGGCCAGGAGAACATCTTCCAGGGAGCGGGGCAGGGTGCCGCAGATGGCTCCTGGCTTGCACTGCTTGCACCTGGGTAGGCATAGTGCAGGCATCAGCCTCACCAAGGCTGGAAGGTCTTGAGGAGGCAAAAGTGATGCTGATGTTTCTGGAAAGGCCCTGCTGGGGCTGAAGCAGGTGTGAGGCTCATCTCAGAGAGATGAGCTGCAAGCCGGCTGGCCTCCTGCCGCCAGCATGGTGGGGCTAGTCTCAGCTCCTCCTAAGAACTCCCAGGACTAGCAAGCTGGGGCACACACCTGGTGCTCAGAGGGTGCGGAGGGTCTAAAAAGACTGAGAAATAGGCTCCAGAAGTGCTGTGACCTTTGTAGGCTGTTGGTCCAGACCTATTTTTTGCTCTCTCACTGGCCTCACCTTTCTCCCCACTTCTTAAAATTATGGCCAAAACTCTCCCCAGATGCCTCTTACTAATACTTTCATCTGAGCTGCCCTGTCCCAGGGCCTCTAAGCTCAGCACCGCTCAGGCTGCTGTGTTGGCAAGAGAAGGAGAGACACTTCTGTGCTCTCCCAGTTTCCAATAAACACCTCTTGGGAGACATCCTGAGAGATGCCTTTGGAAGTTGTCTTAGAGAGGGAGAGCCTGGGCCCAGGGAACAGCCTGAGAGCCACATCCCTTCTGCCACTGCTTCTTCTTTTTGGAACAAATGTCGCTTAGGGAGTCCTGGGAATAATTTAAATGATTACTGATTTTGTTCTGCAGTGCATCTGAGATGTTCCCAGAGCTGCCTCAGACCACCTGCAAAGCGAGTTTCTTTGCACACCCACTTCTTCGATGGGCTGGGAGCTTGAGCTGGTCAGGAGAGCAGGTCCAACAACACAGGCCATAGGGAGGGCATGGGGATACTATTTTTTGAAGAGGGTTTTCCTATTCAAAGATGCATTGCCTAATGCATTTTTTCGAGGTCTGTTGGCTAAGTTGCCAGTCCTAATTTGAAGGCTGGCCTGAAAGGGAAGAGTGAGAGTTAGTGCTGGACTAAATGCTGTTGACGCAGTTGGCACATTGTAGCACGGCAGAACGGTCTCCCTTGCAAATGCCTGTCCTCCATGGAGCTCTCCTGTGACGGTCCTGGAAGCTGAAGGCAGATTCCCCGTTTCTGAGTATTTTTGTGAATCCTGGAGGACTGCAAGGCATCACTCATAAATGTCCTGTCCCATGGGGACAGGCTAAAAAGCCAGTTCATCGCTCACGGCCTGCATGACTTGGGAGAACACGTGTGTTTTATCCCAGGCAGTATTAACAGGCTTTGCCTCTGGGTTGTGAGGCTATGTCACATTACTGACCTGTGTCTCATCTTCTGACTTGGTGAGGTGGGAAAGGATGAGTCGCAATTCCTCTCACGCCAAGATGTGCACAGTCTCAGCGAGGGCTAGCACCGCCGCTCGGCAATGATGAAAGAGAGCCCACGCTCACTCATTATAGCCCTGCGTCCTGGCTCCGAAATCCTGGAGGGAAGAAAGGGGAGAAGCTTTCTCAGTACATGTAGGCAACCAGATGGGCCAACTTTGTGTAGGTGGAGTCTGGCTGCTGTGTCCTCTGTGGGCTGCTGGGCAGAGGCGCAGACAGCCCTGGGGACAGGGCGCAGAAGGCGGCTGGCCCAGAGCTCTCTTGCCTGGCCCGCGTTTTTCCCTATCCCCTGCTTTTGCTAGAAGATACTCGTGGATAACTAGCGGATAGTTGTGAGTCAGGCAGTGCTTATGCGGTATGCTGCATTTCTCCTGGGGACTGTAGGTGTTTTGATTTTGTGGTTTGGGTTTTTTTCTTTTTTTCCCCCTTTGCCAATAATTGAAATGAAAGGTCAGGAGGAATAACTAGAAAGAAGGGGAACAGGAGTACTTACAAAGTGAAGTAAGCCTCTGGCTGGGAATCTTGGCTGACATCTGTGTTTTGCACAAAATGCTCTGGTAGCTTTTACTGTCAGAGATGATCAGGGCAGTGCAAGCTCCAGCAGAAGAGCCGCTTCTGACCCCACGCTAGCCCACGATGTAGGTGCAGACAGGAGGGAAGGATGACATGAGCAAAATTTACAGTAGCTACAGGTACTCCTTGGAAATCTCCCCACCTCTGACTGACAACTCAAATACCAAAGACAAGGCAGGGCTGAACTAAGTTCATTCGCCAGATTGAGAGCCAGGTTCTGGAGAGCATAATGGGAATCGGCAATCTCGACAGCTGTTTTAATAGACACGTAATCCAAATCCATGTATTGAACTCAGCATGCCCAATGAGTAGCTTCTTTGTATTTCAGTTGTGTAGTTGAGGCTTAATTGAAACGGTACAAATCTCTTGCTAACTAAAGAAGGTCTCAAGGCAGTGTCAGCTTTAGTCTGTTTCATAAGGCAGGCCAGCATTGGTTTTGCCTACTTCTCCATCAGCTGTCTAGCACCCTGATAACATATCTGTCATCTCTCTTGCCAATCTGAACAGGAACCAGTCATTTCCAGGTAGTATTAAGTAAACTTTTCATACTTACAAATTAGCTTTTCAGTTCCTCATTTTACTTTTTGATGTCTCCTGTGGATGCATTCTGGGTAATTTGAAACAGGCTAAGGTGAATGTCAGGAAGATCCAAGCAGAGAGGACTGTAGTAACTAGGCAGAAAAACAGTCTGGGCTTGTGAAAGGTTTTCTCAGAGAGCACGGAGACTAATAAATTAGTTTTAAAGAGGCTGTAGAGGTAAAATTGCTTTGGTTTAGTAACTACATCTGTGGGGAAAAAGAACACTCTAGTATAGCTTCTGGACTGAATTCCTCTGAGGTACGAAAGGGCAACAACACTACAAATAAGTAATTCAACAAGTTTTCTTCCCTTTCTAGCTTTTCTTCTTTTTCAGTTCTCTGGAAAAAAAGCATGAGATGGAAAGGAGAAGAGATGACAGGAAGAAAATCCTAAACAAAATCTTTTCTAAAATTCAATCTGGGATGATCAAAAGCTCAGAAATCAGTCACTATGTCTTCCCCAAAATTACCATGAAGCATTACTACCATTTTTTGGCCAGCTCTTACAGGCAAAATGTTAAACGTGATTTTGCAAGAATAGGGTCACAAGAAAGGACCAACACAATTTTTGGCCATAGAGCACAGGCGGATGTCATTGAAATAGTTCCTTTCTCTGCTAACCAAAAATACATACTGCAAGTGGATTAAACTACAAGAAAAATGATGTGGGGTCTGAAAGGATTAATTTATGAGAGAAGATTTAGATTAGAGGCATTAAATGTATTTTTAAAAGGAGGACCATTTCTAATAATTGAGAACTTCAGGTAGCGCAGATATGTATGTCCAAAAAAAGTGAAGAAATAAGCAGGAAAATCTCTTTACAGTAAGATCCACAATTCCCTGTGAAATTGTCTCCCACAGGAGCTGGTGAAAAAAACATGGTCATTTTTGTTAGATCTGACCAAACACCAGACCCCAGAGCAACCCTGCGTTTTCACAATATTGATCGTCATGATCAACCTGGTTTCTTTCTTTCATGAAACTTCCTCTCATAAAGACCTCGTTTTGATTTCAAAATGAAGCAAGGGAACCAGCACTGCAAATCTGACACAGACAGGTTAGAAATAGGTGAAAACAAAGGCGGGAGGTCCTTTCCTAAATTGCTGGTGTGGCAGCCGGACAGGTAGGGTTACCAGTCCTGACATCTCTGCAGGAATTACTGCGCTTCGTTAGGCAAGAGCAGAAAATACTCTGATCACCTGGTTGCTTTTCACTCATCTGCTGCATAGAGGTTAGACTGCAGTGAACCACCAGATCTTATCAAAGAGTAAAAAGAAATGAGTAGGTCTGTGAACAGCAGAGCCAATGGAGCCTGGTCTGCGAGGAATTGTGTCTTGTGGTTGGGTTCTCTGATGTCTAATAAGGAGTGAGTTTTGCTTGAAGCTTTACATGCAAGACGAGCATTCATTCACCGTTGCTGTCTCCTACGTGAATTCTCTGATGCTTCACGAGGGGTGAACTCATGCCACATTGATTTCTTGGAACTGGCACAAATAGGCTCTCTTTTCTTTAATCTCTCCTCCACACCCTTTGAGACCTCTCTACAGCTAACAAATTTGTTTAGATTGGTTGTGTGTATGCCCCAATCATTCCTTCGCACCCCATACTCCCTGCTCGCTGGAGGCTTTTGTGGGACCAGAGCAGACCACTGAGCTGCCTGGAAAAAATGAATTAAAAAAGCGCGAGTGGGCCAGATCAACTACGACGTGATCCAGCTCCCTGAACCAGGTCCCCCCAAATGCTCATGCCGACAGAAGGAAGGGGGCAGGCCCGGGGCATGAACGGTGCTCTGGGGCAGGAAGGGAGCTCAGTGGCTTCCTCCAGCAGCAGGGCTGCCTTCTGGCAGCTGGCGATGAGCCTGCGGTATAAAAAACACGCCTGGAAGAGTTAAACAGTAGTCCCCGAACAAAGCTCACTGGCTGAATCCAGGCAGTGTGTGCTCACACGTATTCATGGGCAAGCTTGGGGCTACCCGTTAGGTACGAGGATTTGGCTGGGGCAGAGGTTGTTTTGCCAGAGCTGGAACATAACAAGCAGAGGACACTTCCTTACGGACACATAAGGCATTGCTTTCTTCTCAGATAAAGGCACCTTTAAGCGAATGGAAATCTAAATGGCAAGAGTTGCAAAAAGGAAAGTAAGTGTTGAAAAGGAGCTGCTGGGTTCTTCACTAGCTGCTGCTCCCACTCCCCACTCAGGTCCATACACTTCGTCCCAAGGGCAGGCTGTAAAGCCTGGCGGTTGCAGCAAACCGGCGGGAACCGGGAGAGTTTCAGGCCATAATCCCACCTAAACTACCGATTCACTGTGCAGCTGCCTAAGTTGCTGGACCTCTTTGTGCCTTGGTCCACCAAGCTCAAGATCTGGGCAAGACACGGAGGTGAAAGAGAAACAGATGCTGATTTATGCCTGTCTGAGTCAGTGTGTCAGAAATAGGTGGTGGTGAACATTTCTTGTTGTGGATTAAAGTTTACTCTGTATGATGCTCTGGTCAGAAATTATATGGCCACCACAGAGAAACAATAAACACACTAAAATCCTGGCAAGCTAAGGAAACCCATGGTAAACCATCTATTTAGATGAGTATCATTCTCATACATAGCAGCTGTTTTAGTTCACATGGCTTCTGGTAAACTGAAATTCTTTTTTATAGTAAATCCCACTGCTTTTAAATGTCTTATTTTCACTGCTGCTTCCTATAGACTTCTTATCGGGCATCATTTTAATCGATTCTCTGAAGCTGCCCTGGGAGGGTTGGTGCATTCATTTTAACTGCTTTGTGTTTTGATGCCCAATTTTAAAGCTCCCCCACTCTTCTTTCTTTGCCGTAGTAGATGTGTCAAGCATGCCCTGACTGATTTAGCTTTGTCTGCCTGTCTAGTCAGTGAGGACTGGAAAATTTACATTCACGCAGAAACACTGAGTTAATAATGATGAGGTGCTGAAAAAGTTTTGGGTCACATCCAAGTCTGTGTTTCCGAAAATGAGACCCAAGGCAAGAACTACAGACTCAGAAAAATACAAAATTCAGATTCACTTTTTAACCTTACAAGGGTTTTTGTCTTCATTTCAAAGGAAATTCTGTTCAGTTACGCACATGAAACTTCAACAATTTGAGGATGTAATCCTGTAATTCTTTGTCAGGCAAGTCTCCCGTTGACTCAGTGATTTCAAAGGCCCTGGTGCCTGTGTATGAATGGCAGGATATGGTGCAAATTTATGATCATGGAGAGCTCTGCTGTGTCCTACTTTCACATTTTTTTTTTAATTCACTTTATGGGAACTTTATGGGAAAAAGATCCTGGCCCCAATTCATTTAACTGGAGCTCTGCCACCCACTTCCGCAGAGCCGGGCTTCCACCCGTTCTGCTTCTTACTAAACAGACAAGTTGTGATACCTCTAAGAACAGCATTTCTGGAGGGAGCCTTGAAACAGCATCTGCATATTGCCAGATGGCAGGTGATTGATTTTAAGCAAATACACAAAATTGTTTTTTAGGAGATGGTGAATCAAGGGTATGTGACATAATGGCACTGTGACAAGAAACTGCACTCTGCAGAAAAGATTTGGCAGTACGGTGACTGTAGCCTTTGACAAAGAAACAGCTTATGGCTAATGTCCTAACTTCCTTATCCTCCCAACCTCCCTTCTTAGTATGAACTGTCTTGATAGAAGGTGAAGGATAAGGTGGCTTAATAGAACAGCTTTTCTCCACACCTAAATCATGTACAAAGTATGATCTATGGCACAGTTGGTGTCATAAAATAGATATGATATCTTTGCCTTGACATTTTCTGCCTTGCTACCCTTGAACTCCAGAGACTTAATGGCCTTCAAATAAATGGTATTTAAACAAACCGCTTTTCAAATGATCTTGTGGAACCTATTTAATCATTACCAGGAATAAGTGGTCATTGCTAAGAACTGGATTTTCCTGGCTGCACAAGCGATAGTCAGCGTGCTCAATCCCTGGGGATCAGAAGTTGGTTTAACAACTTTTTTGAGTGCAACTGCGTCATTTAACCAATTTGAAAAACGATGCTGCAGATTTACCAGCCTCCAATCACAACTTTATTATCAGGAGCATTCTGCAAACTGCTGAGCTTAAAATGTGAGCTCCTACCAGTTAAATGTACATCTTCTCATATGCTTCTTTCTCTCTCTCTCTCCATGTATAATATATGGATATATATCTTCTTAGCCTTAAATTTCATAATTTGTACATAGGGGCCAACAAGAGCATAACTTAATCCAGGACTGGGACTGAACTCAGCGATGGCTAATGACCACGCTTCATATGCTGGAAATAAGATTCCCCATTCTTTATCCAAATATGCAATTAGTCATAGTGGTTACTGTAAAAACAGAGTGAATCTGAGAAGACGCATCTGCTTAGACATAAAAAAAAAGTTCCAAGGAACTGGAAGTGCTTTCTTTCTCCTGTAATTTCACTAGTGTAGCAACACCGAAGTTCTCTGAGCATGAGTTCTTCTCTTTAACCACGTCCATGGAGTGCAGCAGTGGGTGCGTGTACATGCTATATATCAACCCTTTGACAAGTATAACGATAGTTCCCATCTATTCTCATTTTTCCACTCTGTGTTTTAGCCTATTTCAGCTTTATGTCTTACGCCATCATTCATCTGAACGGGTAGCTGTGGATCTTAAACACTGGCATTTATGCGTGAGATGTAGTAAACTGGGAAGTTAGACGGATCATTGCAGACAAAAAGAAAAAAGCTGTTATCTAACAAAATCCAGTGCTCCATATGTTGTCTTGCAGGTGTCCCTTTATGTTCTCGGGCTGAGTACTTAATGGCTCTACTTTTTGCAGAAGCACTGTCAGGTTTTCTTTACCTGTTTATATCGTCATGTCCACCACTCCACAAAAGTATTTCCTGCCAGCGAAGCGCTCCTCACGCCAGTCAGAGGAGAGCTTTTCCTCAGCAAAGCCATCATTGCGAAGTCTGAGCTTCCCCCCCATCCCGAAACAGTTTTCAAAACGCTGAGAGACAAGAATTCATCTTCCTTGGCATGCAAGTCCAATGCCAGGGATAGCTGAAGGCCAGTGGAACAGCCCCAGTGCCGAGCTTTTTCCTCACCGCAAACGACTTCGCCTGAAGACAGCGGGGTTGGCTCCAGCCGCCCAAGCCCTGGCGGCCCAGCTCTGCCGCAGTTCCGCGGCTCCGTCGCTAGTTGGGGCTCACGGCAAAGGGACGAGCCCGGCCCCGGCGCCCGGCCCCGGCAGCGCTGAGCCGGGCAGGGCGCGCCCCGGCCGCCCCGCGGGTCCCGCAGGGCCGGCGCGGGCGGCAGCGGCGGCCGCTCCTGCAGAGGCTGGCTCCTGAGGAGCAGAAAGGCCCTGTGCGGCCCCAGGAAAACCAAAGACGGGAGCTAGCTAACCACTACCATCCCGCTTTTCCCGGGGAGGAAAGGCAAAACGCCCCTGAATTGAGCAGCTTTCACAAGAGCAGAAAATCGGACTGTTGCGGGCTGCAGAACAGGACCTAGGTAGACCATCTGCCAGTCCTTTGTTTTAGTACCGGATAATTTGTCATCTTAAAAAGGTCCTAAAATCTGTGCGTGATTTTAAGGGTGCAAGTGATACCGTTGACTTCACTAGGACTGCTCTCATTACGGCATCTTCTGAAATGTGTTGCCCTGACTTGGTTTTCTGAATGTATCAGTTGTTTCACATTCAGGGAGATGGCTTTGCCAGCCCTGAAGAGGAAACCTAAAATAGAATAAACTGCAGTATCTAAGGTTCTGGGCAAAGTTTCAGTTTTAATCCTAAATAGCCCTAAATCCATTCTTAGCAAGATGTGAATCATCGTGTTTGTAGTCAGAGCTAAAGAGATAAAACCCGGCACAGTCTGTAAAAACAATTCTGTATTAAAATGTGAAACTACAGTTCCTCTTCAAGTCCTAAAACCTGATACCTGATACTAAAAAACTATCACCCTCTTAATGCAAGTGCCAACGGTCTGTTCAGACAGGAAAACCTGCCACAAGGCTGGTCTCCCTTTTCCAGTCTCTGCAAAAAAAAATGACCTTTCATGGTCAAAAACATTCAAGCTACAGAACAGATTTTTCTTTCCTATTAGATTTTTTTTTCAGGTTTGTTTGTTCTGTCCCCTCCTCACAACCCATGTTCCTCTGGTACAACTGATAAACAACGTCTTTTATTGCTACAGGCAGCCAGTCCTGCCTAATACAATAGCAGGCAAGGCTTGGCGGGACTGCAGAGCGCAGGTGTTTGGAGTATTGTGGTCATCCAAACCAGATGCTGAGGAGATGGAGCACCTGTTTCCCTTCTTTTCCACACTGGAGAATATAGCACTATGCAGGCTACAGAAACAGCCTGAAATTAATAGCGCTGCTGCAGTTTTCCCTTGACAGGGTAACAGAGATGTACCATCTACGGCTTTTGCAAGCACTCCTCTGAGTGCTCATACACATGTGCTGGATTTTATTTTTTTTTCCAGACCAACAGAAGGCAGTCAGAGATGGGTCTGTAACTTCATTTCTCTCCAGATTATTTTATTCATCATTAACCGTGCCCTGGCATGAAAAAAAGTTGATCGTTTTTATAGCCCTGACAGCAGTAAAGTTAAACCAAAGAATTAATGTATATTTTATATCTATTTTTACAGGTTCTACAAATGTCTCTTTTGGATGCAGAAATGCAGTTACAGTGCCGTGTTCAGGATAGCTGACTCACTGCTACTGCCTCTGTAGGCGATGGAAAGCCCTCTACTGATGTGAGTCTGGATCCTACCTATACTGAAAGGTCCCCAAAATTATGGCCCCAACTGAGCTCTCCTTTCTCTGTGTGACAGTCCCCATGGCTTGCATGGCTGGGAAGCAGGAGCCGAGCTGGGAACTCCAGGCTGCAGCACAGTAGCATGTAACGAGCCCTCCCTGGCCTCAGCCCACCTTCCTCTGCCCCTTCCCACCTCCCGCTCCCCAAAAGCAGCACCCTTCAGCGAGAGAAGAGCAGGCTTTTGGTTGCAGCCTTTGGGGATCCAGGAGGGTGACAAACCATACGGAAGGACCTATTTTTCGCAGGCTGGAGGACTGTGTCCAACGCAGCAGCTGTACCCCCCATTTGTGTTGTACTGTGGACTGTAGTCAGTCTTTAAATGAAGAAACAAAACAGGTTTTAAACCAATGGGGAATGTAAAAACACCAACTGCTTCATAGCATTTTCTTTCTTTTAAATTTAGGGAAATCTGGATGGGTAGCAATATTTTCCAGTTTCTGAAAATGCTGGCCACGGAATTATTTGTGTTAAGAAAATGTAAGTATTTGAAAAAAACTGCCAGAACAGTAAAATTTGAAAAACTTTGCAGAATTGTATTTCAGGTCATGTCACTTTTAAAAATGGAGCTCTAGCTCCTACTACTGAAAAAATACAGCAACCTAAAAAAAGAAACCAAAACCAAACAGTGTCACTTTAGTTTTATGACCATGTAAGTCACAGTAAGGTCCAGCTCCTACATGGAAAAGAGGCTCATGGCACTATGGTAATACCACAGTAAAATGAAAACACCTTGCTTTCACTGTGATTTTAGCTCAGGATGGCTCACAGCCATTGATTATCTCCAGGTAGAAGATGCAACCATTTTTATGCAGTGCAGATGACTGTGCACATACTACCTTCTCTGTCTTTTCTCTCTCGAACAGTGCACGTGCTCACACATGAGCGCACACACACAGAGAAATAAATATGCAAGCAAGGCCCCTGCTGGAAACAAAACCAGCTCCAGCTCTTCAGCAATTCAAGCAGCTCTTCCGATGTTTTAATTTCACGAGGATTTGCCTGAGAGCGTGCAAGGCACAGAGGCAACATCTCAACTGCATCATTACATGTGCGCCCACCTCAGAGCAGGGCTGGAATTGCTCCTGGCTTCCTCAGTCCTTAGCCACACCACCCGTAAGGCCCAAATCAGTCGGGGCAGATTGGGATCTTTTCCTTGACTCCTTGCAACTCACTGTACAGAAAGACTTCTAATGAGCTCCTCATTGCTACCTGGTACCGTCATCGCTACGCTGGTATTTATGAAACTTTTTCTCATTTCTCCATGGGCAAGGTACACTTCTTTATTTTGGCCGTTTAGAGCTACACGATGAATTCCACCTCTCCCAGGTACTTTATTTTTATGGGTTCTGATGTATCCCTCAGTTTAGCCCCAAACGGTCCTGTACTACGGCACAGACAAACCCTGCCTGAGGTAAGAGCAGCCATATTCAATCCCCTCTCCTCTTCCTGTGCCCCCTCCCTGCCCTAAACAGACAGCGTTAACGCGCCAGAAACCGTTTTGAATCAGGAAAAAGGGAATTTTGGCAAGCGGTGTCATATTTCTGTAAGGAATCAAAAATAAAATCAGGGGGAGAAAAATGGTACCAAGAAGCCATTTAAGCTGGAATCACAAGAGAGAGGGAAATTACCCACATTGGGAGACAGGCAAAAGAAGGGCAAGTTGGAAGACTGATACGCTGGGCAGACTTCAAGGCCTACAAAAGACTGGTTGTCTCTTTTGGGGTTTACACTCTCTTTGTCTAATTAGACTAATAGGGGTAGAATAGAACTGGGGGAGATTAAAATCCGTGATAAACAAGGCATCTTTTATTTGATATTATTGGAACTGGTTTCACTTATCTTCAGAAATCTTTCTTTTTGTGCTCCTTAATTTGTCCTTGAAGTCCTGTATCTAATCACTAGTTGAGCAACCAATAATCCTCCCCCAGCTCCTCCACCCCTTTTTATGACCAACTTTAATCTTGCAACTCAGTGAAAAACATGTTTCCCCTATCATAACTAGTTTAACAAAAATTCCCTTTCAAGTTTAGATTGCGCAGATACAATGGCTTTCCTGCAGCTTCATGCTGGAGAAAGGAATTTACATTAGAAAAAAGAAGAGATTTATGATAGCATTGTATTTCCATTTGAATATGGAGAGTTAATAACATGCATATGTTTTTTTTATTATTATTATTTTAAGGTTTAAGCTATGCCATAGGCAAAAGGAAACCTGGAAACTGTGGGACTGGCAGGGCTCAATGAATAACCTAATCTGGATTTCATTCACAAACAGCAGCTCACACACAGGGAAAGGACTGGTGTGTTTCGCCAAATCGGAACTGGAGTAAGTGCCAGGATTTCCTGATTTGTTTACATTTCTCAAAAAACTTTTTTCCCCTGGATGAGGCTAGAATTAGACTTCCTTTTCCACTTTTGGTCCTTTCCAAACTATTCTTGCTTGACATATTCTCTCCTTTTCCCTGTATTCTCCTTTGTTCCAGTCTCAGCTGGCTCTTTTGTCTTGGAAACAGAAAAGGCAATGAAAGATGTCAGTCTATGATAATAATGATAATGTAGCCAGGTTTGCATGACAGCAAAACAATGCCGCAGGCTTTTCCAGCACCCTTGGATCCACCATTCTTTTTACAATGGTTCAGGGGGGAGCGAGTGGGATCTCTCCGGGACCATGGGCTGGAACAATAGTGTCATAAGGTAAAAGAGATAAAAAATCAAAATGAAACCGGCTAACCCAAACTCTCTTGATGAGGCCTGTCACTGAGTTAATCAGAAATCAGAGGGGGCCAGTTACACGTAACTAAATCACCTTTTTATCAGCTGACTGGGCTCTCTGAGCCTCTGAAAATGTAGTTTTCCCTACCAGTCCTTTTCACTTTCACTGACTTTACTGTACTTCGCCCATTGTCTGCAACCTCAGTGCAATCACTGCAGAAACTTGTTCGGGAGACCTTCTCTGTGCCTTTGTTTATAGCCCTTTGATCATCCCACAGAAAGAAAAACACTGTAGCTTGGACCTAAGCCATTGCTTTCTTAACATGACAAGACCGCCAGCCTGCAATCAGTGTTTGATGTGCGTGTGTGAAAGGGCTGCTAGCAAAAATTATGGGAAGACTAGCAGAAATATTTAGAGCTTGGGCATCTTGCTGAGTGAGGATTTAAAGTCCCTGATGTAGCCACTGTGCCACTGCAGACCAGCAGCCCATGTCATTATTTCTAGTAGCGGCATTACAGCAGCACAAAGTTATTCTTGTCAGGATGTCAGCTCCATTTGCCTCAGCGCCTTAACTCTTGCCATCGGAGAGAGCCCTGTGAATGGTTCACGCTTTAAGGGGACGAGGTAGCAAGGAGGGGCTGTGCCAGGCACCGACACCCAGCGCAGAGGCAAAGCCTTCACAGTGAGGAGAGGCAGGGGTGCAAGACGGAATTTCTGCATTTCAAACAACTGTTGTCAGCCAGGTTTTTAGCTGACATCACTCCCATTGACATCAATGCACCAATGCTGATTTACACCAGCTAACGAATACGCATCTGGGAGCACAGGAGGATAGGGTGATGGTGCAGAAGAGTTAGCTGAATAGGAAAAGGAAGTGAGGGGGAGAAAGATGGAGATAAAAGGGGAAGGGAAGGAGAGACGTGATCGTGGGACTCAGGAAACACGAGCTGCAATGTATGGCTGTGGGAAAATGATCAGACGAGATTGCATCAGACTGGACACCAATTTTGCAATTTCTGCAGCACCTTCTTAAGATCCCATACTGAGCAGAATGTGTGTGGCTGGATATCTGGAACAAGTCCAAGCAAAAGGCCAAATGCAATCAGTCATCTGTGTTTGCTGGTGCTGTGGACTAATGTTTCCTGTGCAGTCATTGCAGTCATATATGTCTACATTGGTTGTTCTGAATTCTGTTTTTCACCTTTAAGTATTTGTATCATATGTAGTTGCCTGCACTGTGTATAAGCACCCATTTTTAGCACACTGCTTAATTTGGGGGCCAGAAATTGCTGTTCCACTGGTACTCACCAGACAGAGGGATGAAAGAGAGAGTGAGGTGGGGAAAGCTACATGAAGGGGAAAGAACTGGCTTCTAAAAAGGGGAGTAAGATGCTATAAGGGGTGGTAGAAAACACCTTTGCATATGAAATTGCTAGCCAGCTTCTTTAATTTTAGGAGATCTCTACAGAGAAGCAAGAGGTCCAAAAGCTGTTTTGCTTACACGACTGATTTAGCTGATCTCAGTAGGGCTACTCATGTGAGTAAGGTGAGCAGGAAACAGACTGATGTCAGCAGGCATCCTGTGCTAGAAACTCACACCTACCCTTTCTGCTTCATCAGTTGTCTGAGCCCGCAGTTTCACTATTAGGTTTTGGTGGTGCATTTTTAGATTTCCAGTTACAGCTTGCATGACACCAGCCAGTAGTCTACACCTGACCAGTTACTGCCATTTAACTTGATGAGAACCATAAAGGAAGCATTCTTCCAGGAGAAAGAGTAGAGGAAGGGACAAGCATATTTCTAGTGCTTTCCAATAATTATGATTCATGACTTGTGTCAGATAGAGTTCAGTTCTCACTGACAAGTGTCAGTAAGAAAGTCTTACTTTAAGAAAACACTTCTGCTTTTTTTTGCATTACTGATAGCTAATACAGATGAAACCACAAACCTGAAAAGTTCAGACTTCACCAAATGTTAGTCATGCATCATATGGAGTAACTCAGTACTTGATGGTAATTGGTGTTTAATTTGGATGTTCCTTTTTCTCGCAACCCCAAATAAATTTTCATTTTCATTTTTCGTACTACTCCTCGTGGTAAAGATCACCTGATTGTTTGAGCATAAAGTTAAGCCAATGCTTTCTAAAGCAGTAACTCATAAGGGAGGTCATACTAAGGAGCCTGAATAGTTGACCTAACACACCCCCTTGGCCCACACAGACTTCTGGTGACACTTTAGAAGGCAAGTTACATTTGAGTGACTCAGTTTCATTAAAAAAATTGGTTTCCGTGTTTCCACATCATATCTCCAGGAAAAGAGAAGCTGAAAACTACAGATGCAGGGTGATGCCATTCCTTTTCTCTCTCTGCCCAAGGATGTGAGCTGATGATCTCCATGCCATTCTGCTGTAGCCCTGCCACTCCCAACCTGAGAGTATTGTGGGTCCTCCCGGCAGTGTCACACGTTAGCACCACAGTGGATTACCTGCCTCAGGCAAGGCTCATCCTCTGGCAACACAACGTCTCTGGAAGCTCATCAATTCCATCCGGTGGAGAAATGGTGGTAGCCAAACAAATGGTGTATGATGCTTCCAGTGATCTCTGTCCTTTGTGGGACAGAGCAAGATTAAGTTTATAGTCAGCAGGATGTGGCTGCTAACTCAAGATGTTATTTGCGATTAGCTAACCATGGCTGCAGTGTAACCTGCGGGTCCATGGGACGGTGGTACAACAGGTGAGTGGAGATGGACATTCCTGGGCAGGGTGGGAGGGAAGGCGATACTAAGTATTGGCTTGAAATTTTTGGTAGAGATCAGCCAAGAACTCAGACTCTGAATCCAGAAAACCCCTTTCAAACTGGAACTAAAGTCATACTTGAAAGCACAAGTTAAATTTTACTGTCCTCAGACTGTGGTATAAGAAACATGCCTGAGTCAGAAGAAATCTCAATGTTCCTCACAGAGACAGGGAATTCCCTTTCTGGTACAGCTGCAAGAAACAACATAATATTTTTATTTTTACTGTTACAAGAAACAACATGATCTTTTTCTTTTTTTTTTTTTTTTAGGAAAAATTGGTTTTAAAATGCAACATTTTCAAAAGCATTTGTGACAATTCCTGATCAGGGTCCCAGGCACAGTTCTTCTGGTTCTCCTGATGGAATTAATATTTCTTTGTTGTGAACATGCAGAGTTTGTGTAAAATGACAGCCTTT
Organism: Ciconia boyciana; assembly: GCF_034638445.1. Taxonomy (NCBI): domain Eukaryota; kingdom Metazoa; phylum Chordata; class Aves; order Ciconiiformes; family Ciconiidae; genus Ciconia; species Ciconia boyciana. Next base: position 50,130,963 of record NC_132936.1, read on the forward strand.
TTCCCAGCAAGATTCCCCTCCGCACCCCAGACCCTTACATTTTTCTTTGTCCTTTTGTGATTACAGTAGAAACAGGTCAAGACTGACAGAGGTGAGATACGTGGAGCTTTTGCAAAACTCCACTTTTTTATTAACACCTTCTTTTTAAAATGGAAAGACCATGATGGGGCCAACCAAATCCATCTAGCTCAGTAGCCTTTCTTTGACAGTAGCTCGCTGAGGTTGGCTAAGCAAAGAACAGAAGAAAACAGGCAAATTCAAATGACCCTTCCTTGGGCAAGGCCACGTAACTGCCAGCAATCCACAGTTCAGAGAATTTTTGAGCCAGAGGTTGCATCTGGGCTATTGTTTTTGATGTTCATCAATGGACCTATTCTTTGTAAAATTCTGTATTCCTATTTTGAATCCATTTATATCTCTTGGCTTCCATGACATCCTGTGACAGTGAGTTAATTATGCTTTGGGTGAAAAAATTACTTACTTCTTTTTTTTTTAAACATTAGTGTACCCTCTTGCATGGTAAGAAATAGTGAGTAAATGGTGCCTAGTCACCTATGGCACCTATTCACCTTCCTTACATCAGTCAGTGTAGCAGATTTGCTGTATTAGTAATCTCTTTTACAAGCTGAAGCATTGTAATTCTTTTGCTGATTCCATACCTCTCATCATCTTTGTCAACCTTTTGTCTGCATCTTTTCCACCTCTACAGTATCTTCTAGAGACGGGGTGAGCAGAACTGCAGTGGACTGTGACAGCTGTGGAAACAGTCTTGGAGCATCTAATGTCAAATCACATACTTATATTGTAAGTTTCCCCAGATGCCAGGCTAAGCTCCATTTGCTGGAATGGACTAGACAAAATTTTAAAATCTGAAGTTTCTGTTTATCTGTTTTGACAGCATACCACTTTCAGGACCATCTCTGGGTTTTGTTTTTGTTCAGTTGTTTTTATTAGGGAGAGTGATTCATGATTTTGGGGGTTAGCAATACTTTACGTATGTGCTTCCCAGCACTGTCTTTGGTTTCTGGCTCCTCTTTCTTTCTCACACTTAAGGCAAGATGATATCCAAGTGAAATCAATCATAAACATAACATATCCCAATTTTTGGTGTTATGCTGATTAGTCTCTAAGGAAAGCTCTATTTACAATTTTATAGCATGCTTAAGTTTTTGATCTGAGCTGACACAACCCATTCAAAGATAAAGACATCAATTAATTAAGCAGTTGTTGAGATCAGAAATCTGACACCCATATGGTGTCAAATTAGTGCCTGTAAGCAGTTAACTGCCAAGAGAAGCACATGCATCTGTTGCAAGAGATTAAAATGAAGTGTCTATTAATTACTATGAGTTTCTTGATTGACTTCAAAATTATATTGCTGAACTGATTCACTTTGTGTTATTCATCTTTAATGTCATCGCTTGTAAATAAAGACTTGCTTCAAAAATATCAAGTTCCATGCAAATGCTAAGTGCCCTCTAAAAAGCAAGCAAAGGAAACTCAACTGTGAGGAGATGCCACAAAGCATGTGCTATGTTTTTTTCCATTGCTAGGAACTACATAAAACCAGATGTATGCAGGAGAGAAATGTTGCCTGATATAACAATGAGTAATAAAGAGTATCTCACAATCATAGGATGCATGACACAATAATGAATTGTATATTACATGCTTAAAAAACACAATTAAAACTGTCAATTTCTTTCCAGTGGAAGTTCATTGGCAGAATTGTGATACAACAAAAATTCCACTTCAGGTCTTTCATGCTATTTTCCTGTTTTCATGCACTCACGAATAAGAAAAAGTGCAGATGTTAGAAGCACACACACTGTCTCTCTCTGTATCCAAGGAAATAATTGTTTCAAAATACACAGTTATCCGGTTATCACCGGCTTATTTTTAACATTCTAAAGTCAAAACTACATCTGCTTGGATAACATTGGATCGCAAGTCAGACGTGTCTGTCTCAGTCAGGCCTCTTGATGCAGAAGGAAATATTCCTGCTAACTCAAATGGTGACATTCTTTCTTCTGAACCAATCACTTGGTATTATTTTTATGAGGATACATATTCTGTTTCTTTAAACACGTAGCAGGAAACCAGGCAGGATGGGGATGGGGAAAGAGTCTACTGCAGCAACCCTACAGTGAGGACAGAGAGCGAGAGCATGCACACGCGCTTTTTAAGGAAAACACTCTTCTCCTTATCTTAATAAATATCCTTGTACAGGTGTTCAGAAAAAAATGGGCCAGGAAGCCCCTCACTGCCAATCCTAGGGAGCACCCAGGCTTGAATTTTGTGGGTGCAACGCAAGTGGGGCATACACTTCTGAACATAAAAGCCTTCTCTCACTCAACTAAGACTCAGTCTTAATAACTCTCACCAAAGCTACCTGCTTTCTACCTGCCACATCACCAGATAAAATATATAGAAAAACTTATTTGCAGGTTATCAGCAAAATTACTAACTTAGAAATTGTATCTCCTCCTCACTTGTTCTTGTGGAGATCATCTGCACATGCCGTGTAGGAAAGCTAATAAACAGCTGCCTGAAGTACTCTGGGACAAAACTGTAGCTTTCTGGTCATTTCCTTAGAGAAAACAGGAACTAAGCTACTTCACATCAACAAAATTCTCCACTTCTAGTGTAGGCAGATCAATAAATCTTCAAAACACTGATATCAAAGACTAGAACAAATCTAAAGAACTTGTAGACATTTTGGTCTCCTGCACACAGATAATGATTGATGACACTTTTGTCTAATAGTCAGGCTCATAAGCTAAAACAACAAATTTAAGGAAATCAATATTTCAGGGGAATAACTATCCTGCCACAAGCTTCCCATTGGCTTTCTTCCAAAAGGGAAACTGAAACAGAGAGCAAGATTATCAGGCACATAATTTTAAAAGTCTCTTTTTGGGAGGAAGTGTTTTGTTAAAGTTTTCTGGCTTGTTAAGGAAAACTAAATCTTTTTTTTTTCCCTCTCTATAGTTTAAATCTTTAATGAAAGCCATCACTCTTCTCATGTAGGGAAACATCCACGTAGGGAAGCACCCATTGAGTCAAATAAGATAGATATTCTAGGTGTAACACGGGATGGTACCCTCCTGTTTTGTCTTCATTACATATTTCCAGGGATGTGTCATTTGGGCTGAAGAATGAAAGAAAATGCACAAAAATAATGCCCTGGTTAAGATATATGCCAACACCAGGCTGCCCTTACCAAATAAAAGTCTTGCAAAAAAAAGATTTTATAATCTTCATTTGTCAGTGCTTTTCTACCACCACTAGAAATTTACTGTTTCTCAATTTAAAAATAAACAAAATCACTCTGATTATAGCATTTCTTGTTATGTGATGCCACTAATAATTATTTTTACATTAATGTTAAGGTGAGTTTGATCACTGACAGCTCCAAACACTGTTCCTTCCTGTGAATTATCATAGCTCCCTCACGAGGGCTTCATCTCTTATTTGGCATCTGCAGCAGCCAAGCTCGGGCCCTTGGCAGAGGCAGGCGTTTTGGGGCCGCAGAGCAGCCCGACAGTGCCTCGGGGAGCACCAAAGGTTGGCAGATGGCTGGGGCAGGCTCTCGCAGCTTTGGCTGCTCACAGGTCCCTCTCAATTCTCTGCCAGGATGATTCTGTGCCAGGAGGACCTGGAACAGCTCATGGTTGGGAAGGCACCATGGGGCTCCAAATGACAGGAACATCGTCTCCTCCTTAGCTTTCAAGTTCTTGTCTGCACTTCTTCAAAGGTGCTGTGCGGAATTTCTCCCTAACTCTGCTTCTCTTTGAAGACTCATGAAAATTGTTGTTTACTTGAGAGCTGGTTTACTCTGACCAGAACGGGGAAGGAAGCAAAATGTTCACAACACAACGGGAAAACTTCAGGAGGTGCTGCAGGCTTTGGTGTATAAATTCACTATTTCTGTATGTAACTGCTATGACAGAACAGTCCACATTATAGAGTCATTTTGGTAATAAATACCTGTTCTATCCAGATGCTTCTAGATAAATGACACATGATACAAATACTCGTCATCCTAGTCAGCATCTAGTAGCATCAAATGTTCCAGAAAGAGTTGTTGAGCTGCATCTATCTGATTTTATGAACAGGCAAATAGCCTTCTTACACAGCCTTCTAACAACTTTAACTATCTGTGAAGAGCACAGTGAGTTGTCCTCATGCAGACTTTGCACTTCTAAAATGTCCCACTTACTCCCTTAAACCTGGTTTTAATATGACGGTACTTTACAAGGGTCAGCATCTGTACTATGGTAGAAATAAATTTTGAAACAGATTTAGGGGGATAGTACATATATGTTACTTTATTAGCATGAATATGGTCTAAATGGCACATACTTCTGTCTTGACAATGTTATAAATGCTGCTCAAGAAGTCTAGACCAGATTGACCATGCGGTTTAAGATCCATATTTGTATACATATTGGCATCCTGCAAATGTGTTGATAGCCTGCAGAAAAAGAGGCAAGCTGTTTTTAATGGTTGGAGAATTATTTACAAACAAACACATGCATTAATTGCATAAAAATCACCAACACAAAGCATCAGAAATTCCCAGAATCACAGATTATCTTTGCTGGACTCATAATAATTTACTGGATTCACAGGAGATGAGGGGATTCATTGAGACCTAGTCTAAAACCATCCTCTGTTGGAGTTCACTGAGATTTGGATCAGGTTATAACAGAAAACAGTAATTTCAACCTTTTCATTATCAGTTTGAGTAGCTATAAGTCCTTGTTCTATGCTGAAGCTGGGATGGGCATCAGATCCCCAGAGTTATGCAGAGCTTTAGCAGCCTCAGTGGGGCTCTTGTGTGCAGCTTGTTGCCAGCCTGCAGTGAAGAGATTTTGATATTAAAAATATTGCCTGCTGTAGGTGGAAATGTAGGTGACAACTGGAATTTCTCTCTGCATCTATGCAATGAACTGAAGTCGGGAGTGACTTGCACTCTCCTGGAAACCATGAAATTTTGTCAGCTCTATCTGAACCCAGCACAACTCTGTTTAAATTTCTGAGAAGACTTAATGGTATGTTTAATCAGGACCTAAAAGAGCAGGTTGTTCTGAATATGCATGAGATCTTATAATCACACACAAACAAAGAGGATTCATTACGTTTCCCCTTTATATAAGACCACAAAGACTGAGGAAAGGTACAGGAAAAGCCTCTAGTTTTTTTTGTCACCGCCCTAGGTTATAGCTAACATAGTTCAAGAGGCATCCATTTACCTCTCTGAAGAGACAATACTGAAAATCAGAGCATGTTTCAGTATCACCTAGCTTGTTTTGACACTCAGAAATCTTAATGGAGACTAAAGCCTTCTTGAATTCATAGATCCAGGCATTCCAATGAATTTATCCATTTATGAAGTTAGTTGGCTTTAACATTACCTTTATAAGGTTCCAACCAAAAGCAAGCTCTACAGGGCTGGACCCTGTACAAAGGAAAGGGAAGTCCCTAATAGAAAAAGCTAAAAATTGAAATGGAATGAAGAAAGGAATGGTAATTCCCATTTTACAGTATTACCACATGCCCACTGCCCACTGGAGGGGCTTAATTTGCACGTCACATCTCTCTCCACTGATTGCAGAAAAAAGCTGGTGTCTGACGACCTTGGGGCTACGGGCAAACACAGTTCTCATCCACCTCTTTATCCAACTTGCCAAAGCAACAGCAACAACTTAGGTTCAACACTCACGGCCAGGAACCCTACTAACGTAGCATCCAGTCCAACTTTGACTTAGAAAACAAAACAAAAGTAGGAGCGTTTTCAGACCCAGGACTGATTTTGTCTGAACTCCACTCTTTTGTGGGTTTGGACATTTCTGCTTTGTTTGTATTCCAATTTCTGATGTTCAGATAAGTTGGAAAAATCGTGTGTCAATATCTTATGTAGTAAGATGAGATGAGGACATTTAAACTGAGTTTCTTTTAATCATTTTCCATGTGTTTCTTGATTGGCTTGGTTTCTTTTTTTTCTGGCTTTGTTCTCCAACACTGGTTCATTCATTTCCTGAAGTTTCACTTCACCTTGTCTGTTTTTTCCATCTGCAGCACATTGTTATATGCATTTGCTGATGAGAATTAGCTTAAAATAATCTGTACCATAATTACTGACTTCAGACTTGTTTGTGTCTATAGAGAGATGTCCACGACAAAACAAAATAACAACAAAGAGGGAAAACTACCACATTCTTCCATATTTGGACAGCCCAGATGTTATTTACAGCATTGTTTATGAAGCTTTTTCTTTGCCTTGCTGGCTTTGATCCACACACGTTGTCAGTTTTGAGCACACACGTCCTGTCACATGGTGACTGTGTGCCCCCGACAAGTAAACATGCGGGAATGCAATTTATAAAGACAGGCTAGAGCAGCAATTAAGGAGAAAAAGAACTACAAACAAGACAAAGGAAATTAGGCAGGAAGATGAGCTAAATCTGGTCAGAATACAGGATATCAAGGCAACTGCATTGCATGTCATTTATCCTTTAGTCACTAGCAAGTGTCAACATCAGTACGTGATGTCTGTGCTCGTGAAACTTTTATCATTAGTCTGCAAGAGGATTGCTCAGAGGGACTTGTTGCTACAGAATCCCCCGAGTGTGCGATCTTTGAAGGGTGAAGAAGTTCATTATCACGTTTGGCACTTACTCAGAGTGATGGAGTTCTTCAAGCACATTTGGCACAGTGAACAAACAGAAGATTGTAAAATCTCCTTTTCCTATAAAGTTGAAGAGGGAGCAGTTTCCAGTAAGGTTCCACAGAACATGTAGGAAGAGGGAAATCTCTGACACGCATTACATTTTCATGCTAAAGCAAAGTAATGCCACAAGAAACATTCAACAAATGCTTCAGGCAATAAAATTCAGTCACATGAATATTTGGGTGACAGCAGCGAAAGGTTATGTACCAGGACTCGTGGGGCCTGGGAAGGGAGCATGGAGTATTGCTTATTTCCCCGTTTACAAACAAACCAACCCCAGGCAAATGCTGGGATTTCGCAAGTTCATTTAAGAGACTGTGGGCTGAGCGGCTGAATCTTGGGTCTGTTGTATGAAGAGGTCTCTGCTCTGTAAAAGGTGTGCTTTATTATAAAGGTCATCATATCAGCTGGGGGAACTGCTAGTTCATGATCCCTATGTCCGGTAGGACAGTATTCTGGTAGGAATCTTTCTTTTAGCTTTACCTGTCCAAGTCTATAGGAGAGGACACCAGAGGAGGCTCCTTCTCCTCTGGGATTAACTTAGCTCTTTAACTGCTCTTTTCCTTTCAGCCATCTACCGTCTACTTCTCTTCTTAATCGTTGTCCTAACAGTTATTGTCCTCACAGGGCAGACTTTGGATTTTCAATGCTTTTTTGACAAACCTTCTCACAGTATATGGGAGGGTACTTTGCTACCAATCTCATTTAGGGAGGGAAAGGGTTGAACTAACTCACATGGGAACTGGGTGTGTAGCTCCAAACCTTCAGTTATTTGCCACCTGGGTCTTGGAACAAACACTTGCATCGTGCTCGGATCTTTGATGTAAAAGCATCTGTACTTTCTGTAATGGCATCGTGGTTTCTATACATGCATAATCAAGAGAGTAAACCAGCACATGATTTATATGATCACTTTGAAATACCTGTCCAAGGGGTTTCTTGTTTTACCTTTAGCGTATCCACTGGCAATGCTTTCCACTAATGATTCTTTGCTAATATTTAAGAATGCCGTGTCCTGTATTTATATTTGCCTATGGAAAGGTACTCAACTGTTCAAGTAAATTGTTAAGATAATCTGAAATTAAGGATACACCTGAAGTGCTGGATCCAGTCCTGGCCTGCCCATTACAAGAAAGAATTGGAGCAAGTGCAGTGGAGGGCCACAAGGACGATTAAGGGATTGGAGGATCTTCTCTACGAGGAGAGGCTGAGAGAGCTGGGCTGTTCAGCCTGGAGACAAGAAGGCTCAGGGGGAATCTGATCAATGTGCATAAATGCCTGATTGGGAGGAATAAAGAAGAGGGAGCCAGGCTCTTCTCTGCTGTATCCAGTGACAGGACAAGAGACAACAGGCACAAATTAAAATACGGAAAATTTCATGTAAATACAAGGAAAATAATTTTTTACTGTGAGGATGGTCAAACACTGGAAGAAGTTGCCTAGAGAGGTTTTGGAGCCTCCATTCTTGGAGATACTCAAAGACCGACAGACATGGCCCTGAGCAACCTGCTTTTGTTGATGCTGCTCTGAGCAGGAAGGTTCGACTAGACCATCTCTAGAGGTCCCTTCCAACCTCAGCTGTCCTGTGATTCTGTAAAGGATACTGTAAAACAGATGCATGTCCAGAGTACATGTCCAGCTACATGTCCAAACAAAAATTACGAATTCCAAGACTCAGCAACTCAACCAAAATGCCATTTGCAGGACAAGCTAGAAACCAAATGGAAGCAAGAAATGAGAATGACAGAAGAACTGCATATACACCTGGAGCCAGCAAGACATGCAAAGAAGAGCTTTGATTCATTTTCTCTAGCAAACACTGAAGGGAATTTGTGGTAGGTTAAAGAGGGTTCTTATTTCTATGCTAATATTCCTATCCACATACAGGGCTAAAGAGGAGGCTAAGCCAGATGCAAAGTACAGTTCAGTCAGATTGCAGCAGCAGGTGAAGTTACATCTAGCACCAAAGTGGCTAACCTAGGGTTGATGTAAAATAGGGCACAAAATGCCTGGTTTTTCTTTCCTAAGACTTCAAGATCATCAGACACTTGAGGATGCCACAGAAGCAACTGTTAGTACAGCTAAGAAGAAAGGCTGAAATTAGGTACCTTAAAACAAAGAAACAACATTAAAAGCCCCACTCAGGATGAGGAGGACAGAGGGCTGCTGAGGAATGTGTGACCTGCGCATTCAGATACACTGGAGAGAGCTGCAGGTGGCAAAGGCACCGTGACCTTATCCAGCCCATCCATCTTCTCACTAGTAAAGCAGACAGAGAGGGTTTTACTCTCTTACCAGTTTTCTCCAGAAACCTATTCCTTGGAAGGAACCAGGAATTTGAAGAACTAATCTGAAAATGACAGTAGAACTAGCTTACACTTGTTTTCAGCTGATTTATAATCGACAGCAGAATGACCCCAAGGATGAGGTGGGCTTCACCTTCCCACCAGTAGTAACTGTCTTTGGATCAGGTCCCTCCCGAAAGTGATGGCAGCACTTGCCGGTACAGATCTGGAGGGCTACGGCAAAGGCAAAACAAAACCTCAAGCCACGGCAGTTTTACTGCCTCAGGCAAGTCCAGAACCAGGTCTGGGCTCTCACATAGATGAAAACAGGACTGAGAGTCTTAGGGCCAGCACACTCTGAAGAAGATCATGGTATACGGATTTCATATTGCTAGAGAGCTATATATTAAGACAGAGTTGAAATATATATGATCACTTAATTTATTTTTGTTCACCTTCCCCACCACTTTCCATCCCATTTTTTTGTTGTCCTTTCCACTTAAAACAGAAAAAAATACCTACTGATTACATGATCAGCAAAGTTTTTTTCCACCATTCTTCAGAGAACTGATTTATTTGTATGTTAATATTGTTATCCGTACACAAAAATGTGGCCCATAAATAGTTTTATAAGGGAAAACCAGCCAACTGGAAATCCTTCCTTTATTTTAAAGATAATAGCTCCATTTGTTTATTGCTTCTGGTGCTGATTTTTTCCAAGAAGAACAGCAAATCTGCTCTCAGTTAGGGGAACGCAACCCTTCTGCGGCCAGAGTTCAGTACGTATCCCAGGGTATCTTTCTATGGCGAAACGCCCTGCCTACTTCAATGAAGCTGCTCACAATTAACTCTTCTGGATGTGGAGATCAAAGTAACATAGCCTTTTATTGATCGCCTTGGGGCTACATTCAGACAGCCTGAATTCCACCGAACCCCCCGGCACTTGCTCTGCAGGCAGAGTTGCTGCAACTGGAGGGGAGGCTGGGGCAGGCAGCCGGTGGGAAATGCTGTCCTCGGGGGCTCTGGTGGAACATGGGAGGATCCCCCCGACAAAGACAGAGGCCAGCTACTACTGTGTGATTGAGCCTGGGTTTGATTCAGCTGGACAATCAAGGGAGAATTTTTTTTCCCCCCAGTGAGTGATATTTATAAAATTTACTTCCTTAAACCTGGTGGGTTTTTTTTTTAGAAATGTCTTACTTTTTCCATATGTTTGTGAATCAGGATGGAGCCGATTCCCAGAGAGATCAGCATCAGCAATTTTTTTAATTTAATAATTATGTTTGACAACTGTTAAAACACAAAGTGTAGTGAAATCATCACTACCCATTTATTATGGTAAACGACTCAAATTTTTTTCAGTGGTTTGAGGGAAACACTCCAAACATCCATAAAAATTGGTTGCAACAGGACACACACTAAAACCAACATAATGAGCACACTCAGTGCAGTATGCTTCTGCAGGGGAAATTAATGCAAAAGAGCCATGGCACTAATGACTTAATTATTGCCTTGGCGGTTGTCAGGATGACACCAAAGCATCAGACAAACTGAATCTTCCTCCCCACATGGGCTAAGCTCTCTTTCAGTTTCCTGGGCAGGTCATCATTTTTCGCACAGGAGTTTTACATGTATGTTTTTACAGATTTACACCAGAGAATTGCCTCGTGGCCTAAGCTGTTGTTCCCAAGGTGTCCTATATTGGACTGTAGCATCCTGAACCCTTTTTCCAAATGTGTTTTTGTTTTGAGTAGGATACTCAGAGAGAATCAGCACCCATATCTCAGCAAGGAAACTGGGCTGTGGGCCTGGAAAAAGGAAGGATGCTAGAGAGGTCTTATCCCTCTGCTGCCACCAAGGAAGGGAACATGGCCAGGCAAATCTTCTGAGCAGGAGTGTTTCATTGAAAATATGTGACTTAGTCAGCAAAACCATCATTTTAGTAAAGCAGGCCTTAACATAGGTCTAGTTCTTGCCAGTCTTCCTCCTGAGCCCTCACGCTGTCATGCCCTCCCTCCACTGCCATGCGCCATAGGTATCACCGGGACCTAAGTCTTGAGTATCAAAGGCTCAGACTTTTCCAGAAAAATATTGCTTAGCTGGAGCCAGTCATTACAGCTTTCTCCTCGTTATGTAGCTTACAGGAATGAGATCAAGCAAACAGTCAAAAGCATGACTGCTCAAATACAAGATCCGGGAGCACATCTAACTCACGAGCAGCCAGAAAGCAATTGTCAAGAGTCTAGTATGATTCAGCATGTTCTTGGTTTTCCTCGTAAAACAGCCTCCTTAAACAATGGAGTGGTTTACACAGGATTTTTGTTCCTCAGCATGTGGACACAAGGAGAAAGTGCCAGGTGATTACACCAAATTATTCATTCAGTTGATTTGGGGAAGGACATTCATTCTTTTCTTCATAGCTTATTTGATGTAACTTTCACACATTTTAAAGCTGATCTCCTAAAATACCAAAGAAAGTTGCTTCATGTAGCTTCCAAATTGTTTTCTTCTGAGAAGGTGTTGATCAGAGGTACATGCATATCAAAAAGCACAGTGGTTCAGTCAGGATAAGGCCCCTTCTCCAAAGATCTCCAAAGATCAGATGCTTATCCAGACCTGAGCCACATAAGCCAGACTGCTTAGGCCTAGGAGCTGTATAGCCTTAGGGTCAGAAAACAAACGAAAGTTAACACAGAACTGGCCGAAAGGGGACAGTAAATCAATTATTAATATATCCCTAATACAAAGCTTCAGGCTTTCCTGAAGTCTGGGTTTTCCCTCATTTCCTCTGGGGATTTTTTAACAGCTGGATGAGTGGGATAACTTGGCTTAAGGATGCTTTTCCTGTACTGGCTCCTATGTTTGCAATCAAAAAGGACTCAAGATCACAAAGAGCGTTCCGGTCCAAAGAACAATGATCTCCCCCAGGTATATACGATACGATATATTCAACGGGCCACGTTCACCGCTATGCTTGGGATGCTTTGCATCATCTTGGTGATACAAAACAGTCATAAAGCTGGACTGTCTGTGGAGCCGTATAAAGCAGCCAGAACAGGTCTGATCCGCAGCCATCAGCATTATACATCGCATGCACTGGAAGCCCCCAAAGAACTATTCTTTTATATAGCTCTCTGGACCTTAGTGAAACACTGCCTGACACCACAACTTTTATCACTGTAATCACAGAAATCAGTACAAAATGGACCATCTTCGAGCCAAGTTATTTGGCTGATCCAGCTGTTGTGAAATTCCCCAGAGGAAATGAGGGAAGACTCAGAACGTAAAAAAAAAAACAAAAAAAAAAACAAAAAAACCCTCCATGCTTTACAAGCGAGGCTGCAGCAGCGTGAGGGACGCTGCACTGCCAGGACGGGACGAGGCTGCAGAAGCTGGCGCAGAACCAAAGTCAGAGGCTGCTGCTTCCTGACGGCTGGTCCAGGCAGAAGTCACTGCGCGGGCGAGCGGAGCAGCCAGAGGAGGCACAACAGCCTCTCCATCAGCCTTCGACATCTCTGCCACGAGCTGGGCTAGGTCAGAGAGAGCCTTGCAAATGCGCTACCTATTCCTTGGAGACTCTTGTGGTTCGGGCTCTAATCCACTGTACTACTGTCTGCCAAAGAAACTTCCCTAGATTATGTTAGGTATTGGACAAGATTACACGCATACAGACCCTGGGTTTTAAACCCCTAAACCACATCATGCAGCTTAGCGCAGGAGCACTTCGGCTCCGTCTGTGTGAGCAAATAAAACTGGAAATGTTCCCAGGCACTGGAAATCGAACCTCTTTTAAACTGTTTGAACGGCCTCTGCTATATGGTGTTGGCTCATGCCAAACCATTCCCGGGCACAACTTGAAAGTTAGCAGGGCCAGAGAACCACAGCCGATGGGCAGTTTGCATGCAGCTGTCCCACTGAGAGACAAATGGACTTGGGCCTCGCTGTGCTGGTGGCCTCCCTGGAAGACAGCAGTCCAGGTCATGCTTAGTTTGCTGGTAACAACGTACCTGCTGGGACTACTTCAGCTGTGCTGGGCACTGGGCACACAAGAGACTGCCCATAATTCTGATTTTAAAGATTACTGCATCCGTAGGAAGGAAATGTGTTGCTTGTTAGCCTATTCAGAGTCATCTTTAGCAGAAAATTTATGTACGGAGGAATGGGTTTACTTGAAGCATATACTTTTGTAATAATGAAATAAAGTCTCAAAAACTAAACCAAAATCACATTATTAAGACTGAACTTAACAGTAAGAAGTCTCCACAGCTTTTCAGTCCCCTAGCTAGCTTGCTAGGAAGGCCAGACAGCTGCTACGACTGACCTCAGGTAGGCTGCAAGCATCCTTTCTTGCTTTAACTGTTCGGGACATCTCCTGAAGCCACCCTGAGCAGTTACTTACAGTGCTCCTTTCCCACCGCACTGGGGAATGACCTACTTCTTCTTCTCCTTTCCTGTTTACCTGCCTCTTTCCCTGTGATTGGATGCTGAGATATTGCACGGCAATGTGGGGAATGAAGTCATTTCCTCTTTTAATCCCTTCAGTCTCTGAAGTCATTTCCTTCCCCCACCCACTCAGCGTTTCTCAATATTTCTGTAGTATATGCTACTTACCACTTTCTTGGCTTTATTCTGCTTTCTCCTCTTACAGCCAAATAAAGACATATTGGTAAAATATTACACATCAGATCATGAGAAATACGAGTCTAGTAAGAATGCTGTATATGTGAAAATTATTCTTTCTCTGAGACTAGCATATAAAGAGAAAACACAGCATAACAGTGGGTACCTGCATTGCTAATGCGTCCCTCCCCATCTATACTGCTGGCTGGAAAGGGGACAAGGATGAGTGGAGCAGGATGGTTTACAGCTGTAATGGAAAGCTGGCCACCTAAGAGTTTTAAAAGCCATATCTTGTATAAAATCATCCATAGGGAGTAGCATCACCATCACCATACTCCTTTCCTCCATGGCAGGAGTCAATCAACAGCAAAGATTAGCGGAAAAACTAAATCAAATAAACATGCCTTACCTACTGCCAGGAACCCCATCGTGCAGAAGCCAGGGCAGGTTTCCAATGGGAGCAAATTTCAGAGCTAGGGAACAGGGGGTAGAGCAGTCCTGGCACTGGCATTCATCCCTAAGGGCACATAGTAAGAGATTTCTGCTTGGTCCATGCTATCTCAAGAGCCTACAGGTAAGCTATGGTGATCTATCCTGTTGTGAGACCTCACAGCACCAAGGCACCCTACAACTATGACTGCTTGCAACCAGAGACAATTTAAAGTGCAGCCCAGGTGTATTTGGATCACAGTGGACTGTTTCAGGTACTATGTTCCCCCACAGCTGTGTCATCCATTCATATTTCAATTTTGGGGCATACTGGAAAAATTAGAGACAGGGCCAAGAATTCACACAGTGTCTGTGCCCAGGACCAGTAGTGCAAGATATGCCTGAGAGTACATCTTGCTGCCTGATTGACTTCACTTGGGAATTTAGGAATTCCATTTCAAACAAAAATACATAGCTGGAACTAATTCAAACCACAATGGAATAATGCAAAGAAATAAAATCAAATAAATCAAGATTACAGCTCTCTCAAAAAGATATGTTCTAATTCAGCCACAGGTTATGAGACCTGATGCAGGAATTACTGCAGGTAACTCTATAGCCTGTGATTGCTGTTGATCATATGAAATGATCCCATTAGTTTCTTTTGCCTTTAGTGCCTGTAAGCTGTGCGAATATAGTTGTGTGAATGATGACAAGGTGTCTTTTTGCCCCACAGTGACTGCTGGCTACCAGTTATACTTGGGGTGCCGGCACTGAAACAGCTGAGGAGTCTCCACGGGTAGAGAGAGGAGCGTCCCACCTGATGGAAGCACCTTCTCGAGCCACAGCTGGAGTCCATAGCCCAGGAATCACACTCCACAAGTGTATTTGCGTTTCCAGTTATAAACTGTCTCTTATCGAGAAAGAATGTAATGAAAAATAAGCGCTGCAGAATACACTCTTTAAATTACCAGAAAAAATAAATACAAATTCTTATGAAAATTTAGGTTATAATGGTAAGAAAGGATACTGGTGGGGAGGGGTAAAGTGTGATTTCCTCAGTTCCCTTTGTAACCCCTAGCTCAGTGATACTGTATGTATCCCTAGCACATAATCGCTGTATTTTCCAGGGGAAAAGGTTTGGAAATTTCAGTAAAACATTGCATGTGATGTTCTGTCATTGCTACATTTTAAAAACAGCAAAAGAGCTCTGAGAAGATCGATGCCCTTTTTTAGTCAATGACAAACAAATATGTAGTCCAGAGAAAAATCCATTCTTTTTCTTTTTGCAGTCAGTGTGACTTTTCATGGGAACATGTATTTTGAGTATGCTCACAGCTTTGCTACCACCAAAGATAATAGCATTTTTTAATTACTCCAACCAAAGCAGTGTGGAGAAAACATTATATGATTTTTGAACTATCACAACAGAATTCAACAGAAGTTGAAAACATAATACATTTTCTGTTCATATATGAATACTTTGCTGAGAAAACAAGTCATACCCATGTCTCAACCCACAGTAACTGCCTGTAATTCAAAACAATGATTCAGCACTGGGTATGTGAAGTTGTGAACATTTTAACGATTTTTTTTCCACAAAACTTTTGGCACTTCTGCCTTAGACACTTTTTGTACAGAGCAAAAGTTCAAGCAAGTTTTTCAAAAGAAAAAAACCCGAGGGTTTTCAATTCACACTTAAATGCTTGAAGAGCAGTTTGAAGGCTATCAACTAAAAGGCTTTGCATTTCAAGCCCATTTGGATTTCTCTGAGGATGTTTTCCGGAACAGTGTGTGTAAATGCAATGTGAGAGGGAAGCTCCAAAGGCTGCTTCCTATTTCTTTCTCAGATGGGTGGCCATTGCTCCTATATCTACCCTCTAATCCTCTTGGGTGGGCTCATGTCTCTGTGCACAGTCCTTCCGGATTTATCGCAAAGGATTTTCCCATCCATATCTGACTCCTGCCTCAGGTCCGTATTATTTTGGGACAGGCTAGCTTCCCCCGGGGTGACGGTACGGTTGCAGCAGACTGGGTTATACAAGCTGGGTTATAGTATGCTTGTAGACAGACAGACAGATGATCTGTAAGGATCTGACCCCAGCTGTAGGATCCCATGACTCACACCTGCCCTTGGGGAAGGCTGCAGGGAGTTTCCTCTAATCACCTTCCTGGAAAACGAGCAGGAGCGAGCACGGTTCCAGCTGCTCCCGAGCTGCCAGGTAAGAATTACCCAGCGTCCAGACAAGTGCTGAGACGGTCTCAAAATGGAAACTGTCTCCCTTCCCCGCTTCAGTGTCGCCCGCTGAAGTGAGGAGCGGGGGACCCCCTGGGAACAGCCTGGCCCAGCACCTCTGCAGTCTCCACGGCTGAAACCTCCTGGCCAGCCAGCAGCCGCAGCTGAGCGGGCTCTCTACTCTTAGCTTCCAAAAAAGGAGGAAAAGGGAGAACGTCAGCATTTGTCCTGGTGCCAGGTTTCTGCCTGCACGTCGGAGAATGGTATTGACCCTTTTAGCCCTGCAGTGGAAGGTGATGTCCAGATGGGCAGCTGCCCGTCACCTCCATCCTAGGCTATAGATCAGCGGTTTTCAAGCTTCATCAGTGTGGTCCCCCCCAGATCTCCCAGTGGAAGCACAGACTCTTGGGTGGCCAACTTACACTGAATACTTTTTTCTTAGTATCTCAGTTGTCCAAGGACCTGCAAAAAAGAACCGTGGATCAGAGATTTAAAAACCTGGGAGATGGAGAACACCCAAACTAAACCCCTAGGAGGTATTACAGCCACATTTCCAAATAAAAATATTTCACTTTGTAGTTGTATGCTAGCCTCTTTTGCCTTTCAGAGTGATAACTTCAATCCAAATGTTCTCTGAGAAGTGTGCCAGGAAAAAAAGTCTAATTTTTGTGCATTTGTTTTAGTTTTGTTTTGTCCTTTTCCAAGAGAAAACACCCATTTTTCAGCCAGATCGGCACAGCATCATAGGAGAGGGAATCAAGAGTTTCTGCACCAACTTTTGGGTTAACACAAAATAGGAATTTTTTTCAGGAAGAATTTTAACTGTCAGGATACCTGGTAGCATCTAAATATATGCAAGGTGTAAGATGAATAGGGTCATTAAGTCACAAGTCATTAAGCAGGTGGTGGCAATACTAAAAGAAGAAACACTAAATACAAAAGAAGCTAATTCTTAGCTAATAAATAAAGCTAAACTGAGATGCAGTAACTGCTGACGTCCTTGTTCCTCATTATTAAAGGTCCATGCAGGCTTACAAAGTACAGAGCTTGCAAGACAAAAGGAGATATTTTTAAACAAACTTAGAAAATCCAGGGATGAATGTTGAATTATAAATGTGTGGATTGATTCACTACACTGACTCTAAATGTGGGTCACTTTTGCAACACCACGTTTTTTAAGTGGCGTTATTTCAAATTGAAATAATGCTGTAATAGTATAGTATATGGATTTTTAAAAAGCATTTAAAAATGTATCATGAAATCTAGTACTCTACAGCCTGCTTTTTGGGCACAAGAGGAAAACTTTAAGGATGAAGGTTATTTTTATCTTCTCATAAACTAGTTTTATTCCTCAAAAAAAGATGTTTTTCTCTCTGAAGTAAGTAAGTAAGTGAAAATTTTCGTGGAAAATGGAATATTGAGATTCAGTGCTCGGGAGAACAATGCTACTAAGAACAATTGCAATCTCCCAGTTCAGTGCTCTGAAAAGCAAATAGTTTTTTACATTTCCTTCTTATTACATACCTTAGATTTATTTTAATCGTTGAAATACCTGAAGCAAAAACTAGCTATTGCGAGTACTACGTTTCCTTCCCTGAAGTACTGACCAGGAAAAACAGCAAAAAGGTTATTATATCTGATCAAAAATATAATTCAATAAATATTCACTATGAAAGATCCTCCTTCCCTTTTCAGATTCTTGTCCTTACATTTGTGTATTTATGCTTCTAAGAAGACAGGTTACAGATAAACCTTCTGATTAGAATTGTGTTAAAAAAATTGTAATCTGGGAATCATGGAAGGAAAGATGATCTCAGACAGACTTGGATTAATTTTCTTCTACATTGTTAGCCAAATTTCCTCTTCACTATTCTTTTTAAACACTGTTTTGGGGAGTATTTCTTTTTTTTTTTTTGAATCAGAAGTTTTAATCAGAAGGTGAAAGATTATTTCCATCCAACTCATGTTCCGTATGAGGAATCTGCATTTGTTTCCTGTGAGCAAGTATGGATTTTCCACTTATATCTACTCAGACCCTGAACATAATGGCACTGTGTCAGCAGCTTTGCAAGAGATCACATGTTTTTTCCAAGATCTGGTGGTGGAAAATCTGGAAAGCAATATTTCATGTCTCTCAGAAGGCTGTTTATTCTCAAAAATACTGTTATTTAGCCTCATAGCAATTACCCATTCCTAATTTGAAGAACATCCAGGAGGTAAAGCATTGAGCTGCAATGAATCATTTTTTTCTTTTATGGGGATTAAGTGCATTACTAAGCAAAGAATAAGTTGCATAATTTTTTTTTTTTAAGCAAAAAGAGGAAAGTGACAAAGGAATGAGGAATATATATTTTTTTGCAGTTTGTTTGGTTCTGGGTTTCCTTTTTTAGAGACTCCTTTTCAGGCACTGCCAGTACTACCAGCAGAGCCCGCTATGGGACCACTCAAATTTGGAGGAGAAAGGTGGACATTCACAGACAGGTTTCTGCAGTTTTGCTGTTTTCGTCAGTCACCAGAATCAGAGTCCACAAAGAGCCACCATCCATCAGGCCCAGGCGCCTGCTTAACCATGGAAGAGGAGACACTGAGTTTCCCCAGCGGATGCTACCCTGAGCAGATCAGCAATAATCTCAGAGGTAGCACCAGGTCCACCTAAGCCCATCCTTCCTGACTTTTTGCAATGACATTTGCCTAAGTATAGAGTTAATTAAACTTCCCAGCTTGTCTAGGAGATGAGGCGTCAGACGGGTGTAATGTATTCAGCAGCAAAGGGACAAGGAGTATTTAGGTTGATTGTTAAGCAACAACACTACGTGCTGTGGGCAAGAAGGACACAATGCCAGCTCTGGAAATTTCGCAACTGCTGTTTTTTTTCCTCAAGACTTTGTAATTGAGGCTTGCGGGGTTAATAAACAACAACCACCACCAAAAGTAACACTTATGACAGGAGAGAAGAAAAGGACAAGAAGAACATTTTGGACTGCTTACGGTTGTTATTCTGTTAATACTCCAGTAAGAAAGTGAGAGGTCTCTTGCGTCTTTTTTAGTCCAACAGCACGTCTCTAAATAAATCCCAGAGGGGACACGTTTTTGAACGCCAAGATGAAAGTGGAGGCTAAAGCAGGCAGGGGAAAAGGTGGTTTTGGCTAAACCCAAGCAGCTGTGTTTTGCATGTCCAAAACCAAAACCACACTTTGTCTTTGTACATTAGGTCTCGCTGCTGTAGGAGCGGCGGTGTGCAGGACGGGGCTGTGCACGGCATGGTGCAGCCCTGCGCAAGCGACCCGAGGAAGGGCACAACTCTCCCACGTGGCAGAGAGGAGGGTGCATGAGGGAAAGCCCAAAACCAGAGCTGGGAGCTAGCCAGAGTCACAGGACAGAGGGGCCATGGCAGTAGGGCAGTTCCTGCTGCTCCTGATGAGCCGTGCCCAGAGTGCACCTGGGGTGATGCAGGTTAAAGCTGAGTGAGCAATTAGCTCAGACTCTGTGGACCTCATCTCCTAGCTAAGGATGCACAGTGCTACCTCAAGAGATTTATCTCTGAGGTAGAGGGACATTTTAATTACCTCCATGCAGAGTCCTGGAATGAACCACTTCCCTTATCTCAAGACTGAAGGAAAAGCAAGAGAAAGTCTTCCATGCTCGCTGCTAGCCGTGGCAGCTGCAGCAATAAATACGTGCTGAGACAAACCTACCCCAGCCAGGCTCACACATGCACAAATAGTAGCCCAGGCTGTGGTTGCTTAATATCCCAAATGGGTGGCTAATTACTTAGTAGTCCAGGCTGTGGTTGCTTAATACCCCAAATGGGTGGCTAATGGGTAGCTGATTCAGAGTACATAGGCACTGCCTATGCAGCCTGGTAAAAATAGGTCTCGTGCGTTCAAAACCAGGTCAAACACAAAGCAACGCAAGAGAAATGGGCTGTAGAAGGGTGAGTGACACATGTCT
Source organism: Ciconia boyciana (assembly GCF_034638445.1). Lineage (NCBI taxonomy): Eukaryota > Metazoa > Chordata > Aves > Ciconiiformes > Ciconiidae > Ciconia > Ciconia boyciana. Next base: position 50,151,220 of record NC_132936.1, read on the forward strand.
CAGGCTCTACCATTTGCCCATGGGTAACCACTCTCACGAGGGCACAGCATCGCTAAAACTGGACATGCAAACACTCAAGGAAGGGGGAAATTGGGTATTAAAGAAACTGAATTTAAAATCAGAGCAGTGCTGAACTTACTTAGATACTGCCTCGTGCTCCTGACAAATCCCCTTCTAAATAACGCTGAAAGTCCAGACAGACCAGGCTTTTGTGTAGGTGAAACGTTTCTCACCGCTATACAGAAAGGGCAAACCACAGCCAGACGGTAAAATTATACTTTCCTGTGTCCGAAAGCTGGAGTCATGGCCACAGGAGGGATCCGTATACTGAAGTTTAGTGTGCAGAAGTCAGTTGCTGAAATTCAACCAAGTTATTTGGGCCACTGGAAAGTCAAGTATTCTTTCCCCATAGAAGTAACCGCTTCTTCTTCTCGGGGGTACTCTGAGCTGCCTGTGGAAGACATGGGCAGCATGGCACAACTGCAGAGAGGCCACTGAAAACAAGAGGCAGGAGGGAAACGGAGGAAGAGGGATTGTTTGAGGGGAGGCAACTCAGAATATACTTTTCTTAACATGCCTGGTTCACTGCTGCTGAATGACAGGGGGAGAATGATGGTGGCATTATTTTGTTTTTTTAAGGTAAATTGCTGTGTTAGCCTATATGCATGAAAATATCATATACTGGAATTGGAATATTACTACTATAATAGAACTTTAATATGGTGCATATGCTATGTCTGTCTAATATTTTCTGGATGGTACAAGTCTCTGCAAATTAGCTGTAAGACTCTAACAAAATGCTTCTGTGGCTGCAAATTGAAATTTTTGGAATTTTTGCTTTGCAGGAAATGTGACTTTTTATTCCACCCAAGACCAAAAAAAAATCCAATTCTGAAATATATCTCTCCCACAAATCCTTAGGGATTTCAGTTCGACAGAGAAGCTATGGAGAAGATTCACCATTGTAAGATTTTGCAATTATTTGGAGTTTGAAGCTGTCCCAAAATAGCAGGTCGTCCGAGAGTTGGACTATTTATGTCCTGGATTTAGACACACTTCCACTGACTTAGTTGTCTTTTATCAGCCTTTGGATTATTGTTTTTTACTTTCCTGGTAATAGATTGTCTTGGATTCATTTTATACAAAGACCTGGCCAACACCATAAATGGATCTCAGGAGCTACAGTTCTGAAAGTAGTAAAATGTTATGGCATAGTCCAAGAGATAGGAAGGCAATATGTTAGCAGGTAAACACTTGTTTAACGTGATGTCGCGGACAAATGCGTGCTATAATTTTAGATTATAATTCACTGCTTTTACTTCTATCTGATGAGCATAAGGATGAATGCTTTTGTTGTTTAAGACCACAACCTTTTATCTAAACCTCTGCATCTTTCCAAAGTAATTTCTTTTCTGGTTAAAGCTCGCTTCCCTTCTCAACTCTTCTGATCAGAAGCTAGATAAATACCACTTGCCTATGGTCTGGAGGTGAATCTGCAGCTCAGATAATTAGAGTAAAGTGCCTCCTGCGGCAAGACCTGCTCGTTCCCCATTGACTTGCTCCTCCTTACACACACACACATATGCTTTTTTGGGTGAAAAGGACTGTTGAGGGGCACGGGAAGGAGGGTAGGAAGGGAAAGCAAGCAGCATGGCTGCAGTGGCTCACACACAAGGACAGTGTAGGGGAAGGCTAAAGCTCCCGACTTGTCCTCCTTTCTTTCTCTCCAGGTGAAAGGACACTCGCTTGTTGGAACTATTTTCTGGCAATAGGTGACCACCACTTTTACTCCATAGAAGACAATATTACCACCACTCTATATATTTTCCACTTTTCTGTGCATGTTTTCTTCTAATGGCTGGTGGGTTGCTTGTCAGCCGTGGCAGTCCCTCCGGCACCAGTGGGTTCCCTTGACATGCTCCGTGGAGTCTCCACGACTCCCCGGCCACTGAGCACAGCAAAGCTATGCCAATGTGTGCACCCTGGGGCAGGAGGAAAAGAATGGAAAAGTCTCCAGAGCAGCTGCACAGGATGGCCGTAAACAGGAGACATTTTTGTTTCCTCTTGCCTGCCAAATGCAGCTCCGGGAGAGCCATGCTCCTTGCTGGAGCATGGCCCTGCCTTGCCAGACCAGATACTCATTTGGCATTGCAAAACCCTGAAGAGGTTATCCGGTCAAGGTGGCTGTGTCTGGAGCAGTCTAAACAAATTCTGTATTTCTGGGAATTATCACTCCGTTGGTCAGAGTACTGGTCGTGTGGCTGCTGGCATACCAGCTCTACAAACAGAGAAAAAAGTGTCAGGACTATTTTAATAAAGGATTCCAATGGGAGTCAAAAGCATCTTGATGATTTCTTTCATGTGTTAATGCCATTAGCTACCTCAGGCATTAAGCGTGGGGAGTACCAGTAACTGACAGTACACTGAGTGGGGAATGAATCATTTTATTTTTTTTTAAGTAACTTTGTTGTTCTCATGAAATTTGGCCTCGGCAACATTGTCAGGTTTCAATTAGTGTTGGTAACTCTGGTTCAGAAAAAAAAAATTAAACTTGATCCATGATGTGTTACTAGAAATTTGACAAAGAGTGCCTTCCAGCCCCCTTTAAAGTGGTCTGCGTCATGAAGGACATTAAGAAAAAACAGGCCCATGGCAGAGGGACTGCTGTTGTGTCCTGCTTTTTCATGGAGGACGTAAGTAGAGAAAGTTTCCTTACGTTTCTCCATGGCTGGCCCATCCAACTGGTAGGCATGTCTTGGGTCAAAATGCATTAAGTTTTGTACAAATGAAGCTTTTGTGCCACTTCCTTAACAAAGGCCGTTGAGAATAGTCAGATTCATAGCATAAAGCACATCACAGCTGGAGATGGGGACTTTCGAAAGCAAGAGGAACAAATACATGAGCAGCTTTGCAACCAGAGCAAGATTTTCTTTTGTGCTGAACCTGGCCGGCTGTATACTACTTTTCTATTTGCAATGTAGAGCAGAAACAAGAGTCAAGGGCTCTGGAGAATGAAGGGTAAAAACCCAAAGGTTACACTCTCTGCTCTAAAAGTAAGATCTTCAAAACCCTGCTTAGCACTGTCCTCCCCTCCCCTAACTTTCATGTGCCTGAAGGTCCAGATCCAGAGGGAAGTCAGTCCTAGTGAGGACCTACAGGTCTCCTACCCCAGCTGTGTGTTTCTGCTCCCTCCCTACCACGAGCCCGGCCAGGGAGCCAAGCTGGCTGGAAATTCACTGTTTTTCTTTGTAGGGTTAGTCTTTACCTAGTTCAGCCCTGAGAGCTGGCTCCCTGCCCAGATGAGCTGGCGAAGGGTAAAACGGCAGCAGCGCTGACTAAGCTTGGCTTTGGCTTCCAGGGAACTGATCTTTCCCCTCCGCCAGAAACGCGGCAGCCGTCATGGCCTTGAGCTCTGCGTTGCCTTATTTATTTTGCTGAGCAGACCTAGAAGTATCAATCAGTTCCATGGAGAGTGGAAAGCGTTTCAAGAGTAATATGAAATCTCCTTGAATAAATCTTAATGGGCAGATGCCTGTCCCTTGGTACAGACCTAATTACTGAGCCATTTAGTAAGCACAGGAGTAATGCTATTAGTTAGGCATGCAGAGCTGACCCTCTTTAATCTCTATAAAGAGTCTCGGGACTTGTATCAGAGCTTTAAAGACTGCAGGGCAGTGTACACCTAAAAATGAGTGAAACCCAGAGCTTTTGAAGGTCAAACCCAAAGTCTCTAAGCTATGTATGAGAGAGAGAAAGACAACAGTACCACAGATGTGCTCAAGCAGAGCAGTCCATGTGCTTAAGTCAGTCGAGCCTGGAGGAACCTTCCCAGGAAGTTAGAGGATATTTTATTATTACTCCTGGACTTCTCTGCTGAGCCTGCCAGTGGGTCTGCCAATTAATTTCAATGCTGAGTAAGTTTTAGCAAGTGGCCACCTAAGCAGTTAGGCAATGACCACCAAATAACTACATGTATTTCTTCCACTGCAGACATGAATGTACAGGCTGTCAATTAAATGAAAATTTTTTTAGCATGCAAAAACTGATGTGAACAACACAGACACATATATATATATAAATGCATCTTACACTTTTTTTTTTCTGAATGATGACATACAATAAAATCTCCTGAAAAATGCCATTACCTATGATGGAATTGTCATTAGAGGTGGAGATGAAACTTTGAGGACTGGGTGTACAAATACTACACATCTTTGAAGGAGTTAAGAGCACTTTGTCTGACTGACAGCCACAAATTCACCTTTCCTGTGTGCTAAGTCGTCACTTCACTAGTGAGTTCTCAGCTGATGTGGGAAGAAGAGCAGGAAAGCTGATCAGAAGCATTAAAAAAGTCTTAGTATGCACAAGGAGGAGAAGGGGCAAAATGGACTACTGAACCTCTTTGACCCAGGATGACAATGCGTTGTGCCTTAAAATTACTAAATCTTGTTCCCACTCCTCCTCACTTCTCGCTCATGTCTAGACCAAACACTGAATTTGAGATACTTTTACCACAGCATCTGGCTGCTTGGGAACTTCACTGGACATCTTGATCACTCAGACTTTTTATGTCTGAAATGTGGCCACTGGATCATCTGCTGCAGCTCTCAGTTGCTTTGCTCATCTGCATTGTGCTTTCTCTTGACTCATAAAAATCCTGGCTCATTAAGCAAGCTTCTGATGGTTCGACTATGGTGTCTACCCATTGCATACATATGTTTAAATCTGTTTTCATCTGCATTCACATCCAACTAGTGCACAGCATTCACTTTGTAGTTCTGGCATAATAGCCACAAACCCTCTGATGCATTATGAAATCATATGTTTGTAGCCCTTTCTTTTCCTTGATGAATTACAGCGTAATCAGACCTCTCAGCCTCAAAAAAAACCCAAAAAACAAAGACACAAAATACTTGGAAGTCAGGACACATTTAATCTGAAATAAAATCCCATGAGTGGCAGTGTTGGCATAAGTGGTTTGCGGTTATCTGTTTCACACACACACACAAATTGATATGATTCGCTTTAAACACTTGGCCTTTTTTCTTCTTGCACAAAACAATTCCATTTGACTTCAGATTGATGAATGAAGGAACTGAGCTATTGAAAGGGCAAGGAATGAATGACTGTAATCAGGTTAGAAACATCAGGACTTTAATATTATAAGTTAACTAATGATCAGTAACTAGTGGAGCAGGAAAAGATCAAAAAAACCAAATCAGGTTCTCCCTTCCCTTGATGTAATCAATATGTATCACTTTTTAAAACTGATTATATAAAGGTACCTTTTGAATATTGGCACTTTTCTTTCTGCCTCTATTCGTAACCATGCCGGTACGAAGCAGAGCTCGGGACTCTCAGGACAAGAGGAAGTTGTCTGCTCGCTACCAGATAGATGAGGGCGTAAGGGGGAAGCAAAAGGAGGGGTCGCTCTGCCAGACATGTCTCTTGTCAAGAAAAAAACTCAGACAGGATAAGCCATAAAAGTTTTCTTCTTATCTAGAGAGAAGATCATTAGGAAACCCATGAGACCAAGTTGGTCAGGGAGAACCTGCCAGCCCACACGCTTCAGAGGAATTCTTAGGAAGGAACTGAATATGAAATTTCAGGATTCGTTGTCTTCTACAAACTACCACAAAGTGAGAGGTTAACAGAATTACATGTAAAGCCATCTGAGTAAAACATTTCACTTTTATTTAGGTGGGTTTTTTCTCCCTGTTCTGGTAGATAAGAGAATGAATCACTGGAATTTTTGTACTCTCCATTTCTAAACAGTGGGAAGGGAGAGCTGGTTATTTCTGGTAGGATCAGCTTTGTAGTGGTTTCACTCTGCATATTCCCCTTCTGCAAAATCATCTGCTCTTTGCCAGAGTTCAGAAAACACAACTGTCTCACCTAAAGGAGGACAGACCCACCTCTAAGAACTACTGGACCTTCTCTACAAGCCTGCTGGGATCAAGGGGACAAAATGCAGCCTATTTTCTATGCTACTTCCCAGCAAATAATAGAGTATGTCACTCAGACCACATCTGCAGTGAAAAACAAGAACCCCACACACTTGTCTTTGAGTTCTCTGGAAAAATCACTCAGCTTGGGCTTGGATTTTACCACCAATACCACTGACTTGAGTGAAAAGCCAACCTTTGGCATGCAGAGTATGATTGTGGTTGGTATAGCTTTTCCTAATAACATGTTCCGGTGCTTAAGCAGTATGAATTGCCTGTATTTTTTATGTTTTTGACAAGGCGACAGAGGGGTGTTTTTGTGTCAGGGATTAAATGAAAACTTTCAAAGTATTGGTTACCAGCACACAACCTTGCTTGAGGTATGATCCCAGACTGAAGCAAAGGAGCGTCTGCTGCTTGATTGCAGTGGCTTCAAATCAGACCCTTGCTCTTTCTTCCTCTTCTGTTCCCTGGCAACATGTAGAAATAGAGTAAAATCTGAAGAAATGAAAATAAAATAGAAACATAAATCAAAAGAAATACAATACAATACAATAAAATAAAATAATAAAACAAAATCAATATGAGAGTATTCCATTAATATTGAGCTGTTTATATTGTAACAGTGAAGGGCAAAATCATTAATTTAACTCTGTCTGTATTTGAATATGCCCCTCCTTGGCAAGCTACTGTGCCATATTGAGGATAACAGGAGTGTGCTTTATTCTTAAAATAATGGTGAAATGAGGTGCCTGAGACTATTAGCTACTTGCAAAGTCTGAACATTCAAACTGCACATAATTTCCTGTTGCCCTGCTTAAAATGGATCCTGTTCCCACTGAAATCAAAGATGTCATTGCCATTAGCCTTAGGGAGAGTGGTTTCAGACTGCTTTTCAGATGTTCAGAGAAAATATTTCGGGTTTTTGTGTCCATAAATTGACATGGCTCTCTGTATGCTGTGAATAGACAGGGCAAGATCTCAGGAGCCTCTGAGGTGGGATGGCAGAATTACACTCTCATTGCAAAGAGATTTGTCCTCAACTGTGCAGCACGGCTCTAGACCAGAACTGATGAGGAAAATGTGCCTCCATCATAAAGGTGGGATGACAGCTTAGCCCCTAGGGAGATCCCTAGGTCTAAAGCATAATCAAAATTTAGTGGTTTTTGATGGAGCCATGTGTATCTACTGAAAGACCAACCATTAAAACCACAGTAAAATCTCAGTGTTAAAATGGTTGTCCCGCAGGGGCTGTATAAGGCTTTTTCACGTAATCATCCTGTGACTGCTTAAGATTTTGCCGATAACAGGGATTTTCCCCTCTTTCTATGGGCTACACATTTTGTCAAATGCAGCAGGAATTTACCTGGGAACACAGGGAGGGGATGAAATTCACTTACACAGAAGCTGACACATAAGCACTGCAAAAACCACTTTACCAGTCCAAGAGAAAGCATCGGTGTTATTTCCTTATTCTGAGCTATAGGAATTCACATCCTCATTTTATCTATAGACACTTTAAGATCTCACGCACACACAGAGCATACGTGCCTCCCATTCTCCTTTTGAGTTTATAGTCTACAGATGCACTTCTGTTGCTGGGCCACTTTAGCTTAGGAATCAGCACATTTGTATTCAAAGCTGAGGACAGGTATCCCAAGGAGAGGAAAAAGGCACTAGTCAGGTCTTGTCTCTGCGACAAGCTGCTGGATGACCTCCAGAAAGTCACTTGTGATCTTTGGCTCTTTTACCTATAAAATAAAGAGGATATTACTTCTTTTCTCTTACCTCTGAAAAAATCTTGAGCTTGGGCACCTTCTTGTATATGCCTCAGTGCTCTCTTTGGAGCCGGAGATCTGCTACAACCTCCATTGACCACCCATGTCAGGATTACTCAGAATTTTACGCATAGGGCCCCACGTCATTATAAAGTGCAGAGCAGTTGGCATAGTCTGTAGCAAGGTTTTTAGGGGCTTTTTTTGCTCAGAGGATATAACTCCCTTGCAGTGGGTACAAGAACCTGGCTCTCATGTGTCTGTCCTTGCTACGGCTTATAGGTAATTCTCTAACTGCATCTCCTAATTGAAAAAAGAAGGCTTGGCTCAAGCCTGTAATGACTCAGGTCAGTCTGTTATGTCAGAACATAGCACTTGCCTCAAAAGTTGTCTTGCTCTCTATATGCAGCTGTGCTCAAGCCTGACAGTGTGTTGCTTAAAAAATACCTCTTTCTCTTTATGACTCAGAGGTGAATAGCGCAGGCCATTTCTATGGATCTTACCTGCAGTTTCAGATGCCTTTCATCATCAATGCTAAATTCCTTCAAGTATGGCTAGGGGCACTTTCCACTGGACAAAAATTAAAGCTGTGCTGCATTGCCAAAAGGAGCTAACAGGACCAGAAGCAGAGGCATGACTTTGCAGCCCGGTGGCTGTAGCAGTCAGGTGGAACAAAGCTGTCTTGACTTCTGGTCCCTGCTTCCAGGCTTCTGTAGTTTACCCAGTACCTATAATTCACCCAGCTGATGTAGAATAAAAAATCACATCAGTCCTGTACCTAGCTCCACGTGGAATAAGTACTGAGGCTCACCTGGACCTGCTATGGAGTGGAAACCTCTTCTTCTACCTGCAAGTCTGGTGTTGTAGTACAGCCTTACTGCCTTGCATATATAAAGCCAGAGCTCCTTCAGTACCTGGATGGTTGTGTAAGATAAGGGCAATAATTACATACTGCACGCTTGTAACTCTTTTCATGGACAGCTTACGAAACTCCTTAAAAACATCCATCCATTCTCACAACGTGCCTGGGAGGTAGATAAGGTTTATTATGCACACAAGCCATTATTTATTGTGAACCAAGAGACAGTACTCTATTGCTGGTACACCAAAGATAAACGACTTGCCCAGGCAGAGCCTGGAAGGGAACTGAGGGTTGCTCCAAACCATGTGTTTCAATCCTTAGGCCAAAGCAGTGCTTTCAAAGTTATTTAACCTGGCAAAAGTTAAAGCGCTGGCTTATGGCACTGTGATAAATCTTGGACTCCTGGTTTACCACGGTGCAGATGAGCATGGAAGAGGAGCCTCGAGAAGGGCTGATAAGGCTGTCAGTGCTCTCCCAGCCGCTCTCCGGTGCCTGTGTGGTTCGGCTGCCGCCCCCCCGGGAGAAGCACTGCTTCTAGACTGCGTGATGAGTCAAGGTATTGTGGCTGAGACTGCAAGCATTGGCTCTGTCACCAAGCAGACAGACAGACATTCAAAGAAACCACAGCCCTCTGGTTTCTTTGCCCTTGTTTGCTTAATCGAATTTGGGTTGTGTGCGTGCATGCGCATTTTTTCACCCACAGCACAAACAAATACTGCTCAACACCTGAGGGTGGCTGGCTCTCAGAAGTGCCCCTGGAAAGGTGACTCAGGGGAGGAGTAGCGGGAGGCTCCTATGGCATTCATCCTAACACGGGAAAGAGCATTCCCTCTTACTGTAAGTGATCTAATTATATTACTGTAAATCTCACTCTCACATTTTCAGCTACCTCCGCATCAGCTCGCAGGCTGCACTTATGTAATTGTGGAAAACTTTCTACCGAGCAGAAGATTCCTGCTGCATGCCACATTGTTTGCAGAAGACTTGTATGCGAGCGTGGGCGGGGAAGGGAGACTGCAGTGCAGGAGACTGAAAGTGGTACCTTTTCTAAAGGTCACGAGTACATGAATTTGTGCATTAAATTGCACTGTGGGCCTATAAACTGCAAAGAAAATGAGCAGTCTAAGAAAGGTATGTTGTTTTCTTCAGTGGGATAAATCCCATTTAGACAAATAGGCCAAGTTTTTTATTCCTGTTTCAATTAAACACAATATTCCCTTCTTTTTTCTTTTCCTCGGTCTCACCTGCTGCCACTGATCTTATCATTAGGCAGCTGATAGAGTCCTGGCGACATTTCAGGGGTCCTCTACCTGTATCCCCTATAGGTGCTCCCCAAAAGTCAGCTCATCTCACACAGACCCCTGTTAACATGACAAGAGGACCCAGGACTTAGGTCGGAGGCATCTTATAAAAGAGGGTCCAGGTGATGAGCTGGGAGCAGTAGGCACTTGGGGAATAAAAGGTGTTTCATGGCTGTGTCAGTTAGTATTGCTATAGCGAGCTGGGCCAGGACTCGTTAAGTGGGCGTGCGTGGAGGTGACTCTTCCATTGGGGCCTAACGAGGGAGAGGGTAATCACTCTGCTTGGGAACAGAGCGAAGGGAGGAGGGCACCTTCTGCAAGCCCTGCTCTCTCTGCAGCTCACAGACGTCACTGGGAAACAGCAGCGGCACAGAGGGATGCAGCTGTGTGTGCCAGCGCTTGCCGGAGCAGCTGAGGAGAGTCTCAGAGAGGCAGAATTACCAAGGACACAGTCAAAGCAGCACCGTGAGCGTGTCCTGAGAAAATCTGAGAGAGTGCCTGGGGCAAAACACTGACTGGAAAAGAAACCTGAATGGCAGGAGAAGACTCTGGGCATGTCTACGCAGCCCGGTGCCCCTGGCTGGTGCCATTCCACCTGCGCGCCAAGCCAGCCCGGGAGGAGAGCCTGAGCTTGTCTGTGCCGCCCCTCAGAAGATGCTATTGCGCTCAGCTGGCCGCGGTCCAGCCGCCTTGGAGCCTGTGCGGAGCAGCCTGTCCACATCTGATCGAAGGCATGTCTATACAGCCTCTGAGATGCTTCCTTTTTTTTGTTATTTTTATTTTCGTTCCTGCTCTGTTCAGAGAAAAAATTACCAAAAAAGCACATTTCTTGTAAATAAGGTAGAACATCTCAAGCAACTGACACCACTACCTTCTTCATTTAACTGTGGCAGCCCACTGGGGCTGTGCATTTGACATAGATGGTTGAGTCAGAAGAGACAATGTTATTTGAAAAATATAGTTTCTAACAGAGCCCAGAACTTGATCTATTGTCTAGGAATCCAAATGGCAATAGGCCATATAAAAAAGGGAGGGAAAGGGTCACTCTAGCCCATTCTTCTAAATCAAAACCAAGCAAAGTAAGAAAAAAAAAGGCAGAAGGTCAACTGAGGAACTAACACCCGAGTCCAGGAAGTTGTCAGACAAAGCAACTACAATTTATATGGACCCCTTGCTGCTTGCTAGGATTACGTCTCTACACTTGCACCTCTGAACAATGTCCACATTCGGATTCTAGCTAAACTAAGGAGGGATGAAGAAGTGCTTTTCTGAGGTAGGCACGAAATAGAAGTATAAACAGCGAATTTGTGCCCATGCCCTGCCACAGGAAGAGGAAATATGAGGACGTAGTGACAGCATGACCAAGAAGATGCTGAAAGCAACCTGAAAGGGCCAGGGAGTGTGTGTTTAAGGTCTGAGTAAAACTTTTTTCCTGTGGTTTTTATTGTCTCTATAAATGCCTGATGAAGACAGAACCTCACATTATGCTCTTTAAAAACTGTGACGCAGTTCACACTATAAAGAAGTGAGTTTTCTGTAACTACGATAGTTGATTATTTCATCCTGTGAATACTTCCAAAAAGGACATACACACATAAACTTTCTATGAATTGACGTACTGAATTTATAAGTACACATGGATATTCTAATTCATCCATCAATACACACACTTTGGATTTGATCTGTTTTCTTACAATTTATTGTACACACATGAAAATGAAAGGCCAAATAATGTAGATGTAATTAGGGCCCAGTTCTGCTTCAGCTGAGGTGAATGATAACATTCTTGGCTTTTGTCTTCATAACCTTTAAGGACTAGCTATGCTCAGGATACCTTACACTAGCTGAAGATCTAGTGTTACTCCCTTAAGAAAGAATAATACTTTGCTGATCACAGTCAAGATTTGCTTCTCTTCTTTTCCAAGGTACATATGACAGGATTCACCACCTCTGCATCTGCAAATGACACAGCCTAGGTAGGTCTGAAGAAGTGGGTATGTTTGATGTTGTCCGATGTTCTTTTCTCCCACATCAAAATCCCATCTGTTGGCATCAGGTGAGTAACTGGAAATCTCAGCCTGTCTTTAAGAATTAAGTTTCTGGGTTTTAAGGCTGCAGAGATGTCTTCAGAACATGAAACAAAAACATTCGAAGGTCCAAAGGCAATAAAAAAGGACCTGACATTCATCATTTTTTAGGACCCTGAAGTTTTTAAGCCACTCCCATGATTTTGGAGGACTAACTTAGCAGGCCTGGAAGTTGTTGACTTGTACTGGGCAAGCGGGAGCGGTGGAAGGAGTGGCCGTTCTTCATGATGACGGCACCTCCTCTCTTGGAGCATTGGACATGCCTGTTCTGCCCACAAGGTGCAGGTGATACGTCTCTACCAAGGCCAAGTTCCTAGATTCCTATGAGTCATCCTACTCTCTTATTAAGGAGGAAGATATTTTTAGAAATTTAACAGGATCAAACAAATAGTGCTACTCTTTGTTTTAGATCCACGATATGCTCTAACATCTTTGATCCCTTAGTTTTTCAACCCCCTTTTAAATGTGCAAATGAGGTGTAGGTTAGCACACAGTTCTGGATTATTTAACTGGTCAAGGTATGGAGTATAGCTAGAAAAGTATAAATATAAGGAGATCTCTGTAAGGTGTTATTTCAGAGCTAAGCACAGATAACAAACTGAGTGTTTAATCCTTTTATTAATTTGTGACAGACCTTTGTGCTGTGTGTGATTTACCAGACTTAGTACATCAAATGATTAAAATAAAATGAGCACACTAAGGAAATACCAGCAACACAAAATATTGAATCACATAAGAAAAATTAGACCTGGTTTAATTAAGCACATTCTAATTGAACTGGGATGAACTTAAAGGTAAGTTTAATTTTCTAGCTGAAGCAGGGCCACATTTAAAAACTTTACTCAAAATATATTAAGATCTACTACTTATCTTCATTTCAGAGTTAACAAGCATGAAATCTGACTGGTTAAAAATCTGTACAAGAATACGATGACAAATCACAATCAGCTGTCACATTTGCCTGTTTTATGTCTTCATTGTTCACTATCTGTGAACATTTATTCAAGCCAAGTGTTGTTTGTATGAATGTTGGTTTTCATTTAACTGAGAAAATTGCTAGGATCAAATAACCATCTAAGCACTTGTTGCAAAGATTGATGGATAAAATGCATCTCCAATATATTCACTACTATAATATAGCCCTAAGTAATGCTGTGAAAGCACAAGAAATTTCCATTTCCAAAGGAGTTCTAGGAAATTAACATTTACTTTGCTCTGAATCAGAATGAAAACAAATGAATTGCCATGACTGAAAAAAATCCTTCTATCACAATACTTTTCTTTCTGTGATAGAAAGCAAATTACAGTTTGAAACTAAAAGTAGCTTTGAAAAAACACCTCCTCCCCCTTAGCTTCCATTCCAAAAGTGTTGAAATGGAATATTTTGACCTTTTCACAATAGTTCTTCCCGATTTTTTTCCCCAAAACAAAAGGTTGTGAAAATCAACATGCCTCAGAGAGCAGTTTTGGTTTGACAAAATGGCATTTTCTGATGGAAAAAAAGCATTCCATTGGAAAAATTTTTAACCAGCTCTAGCAATAACTCTGGATTTCACACTCTGGGCTAAATTCACAACCCTTCACCCTCTGAAATTAACTGGAACACTTGAGAAGTAAGGAACTAATCAGGGGAAAGAAGCACCCTCCCAGTATGGTTTGGAGACGACAGGGGGGCCTACTGGAACGGATCCGCACAGGCAGGCTGCTATACGGGTTCCCATGGTGTCTGCTCCCACCAGCCCAATTACAGGATCAGAGGCAGATTTGTAAGAGTCTGATTTTTATTTTTTTTTTTTTCTGAGGAAATAGCTTCATTTTGTTTTGTTTCTTGCTGTTCTTGGCATGAAATTCATGTTTTATTGGTATGAAATACAAGTCTGTTTTGACACTTGCAGAGACAACGCAGACAGAGAGAAACATCTTTCTAGCTATAAACTGAAGTTTGTATGCCTTGTAAATAGTTTTTTATTGCTCATATAGTAGAAAAGAAAAAAAGAAAATTTGCTACAAATGCAGATAAGTTATCTATGTCTTGCTGCGTACTTTCCTCTTTCTTTCAAAACAGGAACCTGGTTCACCGAGACCATCTGATCCTTTTGCGTACTTCAGCCCATGAAGCAATAAGCAACTCCCTGAAATCTGAGTATAGCTTCAGTGCACAGCCGTGAAGTTGCCTCCCATTAGGTTAGTTAAGAAGTTGCTTCTCCCCGAGCCTGCTGTAGAGACAAGATGGTCTTGGTATCTCTGTGGCCTGAAGTGGCTCAGAACTGTTGGACTAATAAAAAGAGTCTGGAGGTTTGGTCTGTGCTATTGGAAAGCCATTGGCCCTACTTTAAGTTACTTTTGATCTACCATAAGAGCTAAAACGTACAGGGCTGAAGCCAGCACATTTTTGTCTTGGAAGAGACACAGATCTCTTATCTGCATGTTGCTCCCATATCTAATACCGCATAAATGCAACTTTCATCCTATAAGGACTTGAGGCTAAAGCAGGCAGGAAACAATGTTTTCTCTCTCTCAAAACTTTTAAAGACTTTTTTTCAATAAATCTGTACCTCATTAAGATGAATCAAAAGCCTTTAAGCCCTTTTCTCACACACAGAGTGAAGACTTAGCACCCGAGACATAGGAGGTGTAGAAGCCTCAAGAAGGACAAAACAGCTACATCTGTACCCAAGAGTGGAGCAGTGCTGGGGTACTCTCCAGCTCTGTGGCACCTTCTTGGCCAGGGCCACCCTGTTGCATGCTCCCATCCCCTGGAGCAGGGGCTGAGGTACTTTGGCTATGACCCATGCTGACTCCTGAGCCATGATAGCAGGCCTGGGTTAAAACTGTGCCAGGGACCTTCCTAACAGTTTCATAGCATGACCATGTCCCAGCACCCAAGTCCACGGCACTGACACTATAATTTACTAGTATAGTCATACTGGATCAGTCTAGGGAGTTGCTCTAAAATCTCCCACCTGAGCACTCTGTCTCCAGACTATTAGTGCTTCTGCTTTAAGTCATATTTTAGGACTGTTGATAACATTGTCTGATCCAGAGTTATAAGAGGATAACACTTTGTGCCGTGTCATATTGAGGGCTCTGCATACAGCCACCTATCATTATTTAGGATAATGGGAGGCAGAATTTTACCTAGGCAATGGAAAATCTTGTATGGGCAACGTGGGATGGAGTGGAAAACCAGCTGGCTATGTGTAATTAGCTCAGGTCAGCCAGGTCAGTTCCAGCCCTGCTGAATCCAGGTAGCTGACTGTAATGTAATTTAAGTATTACTGCAGTGCACTCACTTGTCCTTTAGGTTATGGGAGAGCTTTTTAACTTGGTAAATAGCTGCTTTATGTATTCATGACAAGTAGTCATTAGAGACAAGTTTTTAAGAGTATTTTTTCAAAGCTGGGGATCCGTAAATACTCATGTCATTGTGAAACTGAAAGGGAAGCTTGCAGAACTTCACACTTGACCTACACGTCATGGATTTACCTTCTTTCTCATCAAAAGGGTATGGGAGCATTGTCTTCTCTTCCCAGAAAATTGTGGTACAGTTTTGTCTCCTCTCCCACGTGCAAGACAATGAACCTTATCCTTGCCTATAACAGGGAGTACCTCTGGAAATGCCATCTGGTGCTCTTGAACTTTTTAGTTCTTGTTCAAGTTTATCCTGATGAAATCCTCTGGCATCTTCCTGAGGCTTTTCTGCTTCCCTGCCAAACGTTAATTGGTACCTGTTCCTGTACATTTTAATACTCTCTCCCACAGCTGTAGTGATTAGCCTCAAGCATCTTTCCTAGCTTCCAGCCCTTTCTATAAGACTTTGACATTCCTTCAGAAACCTAACTGGGACCTTTCTTCTGAGGCCATGTGACCTGGTTGTCTCCCTTGCTGCTAAATATTTCACTTGTAAGGGCATGCATTGCTATATGGTCCTGCAGGTCTGGAAATGAGCTCACTGAGAGCCCAATGTTCACCTAACTTTCTGTTTTTCAGAAAAGCTGTCCCTCTCTGGTCTATGGGAAGCAACCCTGGGTGATGTATAAGCACCTGTCTCATGCAAAATGGTCTGTGGCCAAATCTGTGTACATATCCCCCAGTCTTCAGAAGGAATATAACCACATCGTCCATCCTTTCTCCCTCTCCAATGGCATGTAGAGAAGACAAGTAATTTAAAGCTTTATCAACCTAAAAGTGGATGCCGAGTGGATGGCTAAACTGTTTACTGCCCTTGCAAAGCATAGCCTCTCCCTGTAAATTTTGGGTTGCAGTCTTAAACAAAAACTCCCAGTCTGCAATGATGAGAATGTGTATACATGTTATTTAACCATATTTTAATACTTTTTATTTGCACAAGTCATGAGATTATTGTCTGATGAGTTTAGAAGCTGAGCATTATCTCTTCGAAGACTGTGCTTGCTCAAGCATGTGGACCTGAGCCGACAATCTGAGGTTCAGGCAATGCTAGTAAAAACTGCACTTTGCTGGATGTCAGTGATTCACTCCCAAAATATGAAGCATGATAAACTGAGAGGAAAAATAAGTAAAACACCTCTCAAGTGGAAACCACATTTAAGAAGAGACATCTCAGCACCAGCTTTAAATATTTGCTTATTTGTATGTCAGACGCCCAGGCTGGATTTAGCCCTTTCAATGGAGCAGAAGCCTTTATCGTATGGCCATTTCCCAGCATTTCAGTGGAACATCACGTCTCTCTAGAGCCTTGAGTGAAACATCTTGGCCTCCAACTGCAACCTCAGCTTCATGGATTGTTCCTCCAGCACCGACATGGGCTGGCATGTTGACTCAGGAGTGAGCAGCTCCTTACTGCAGTAGTGGTGCTCACTAGCATAATTGAGAAGGAGATTCACTACTGTCATCACCAAGGACTTGTTTATGCTTAACAACTGGCAGAAGTGTAATTAGATTTACTTAAAGCCAGTCTACTTACATCACTATGAAACTTTGTTTACGCACTGTTCAGAATGGCTGAAACCTGAGTTACATCAATTTACCTTAACTGTGATTGCAATATAAATAAGCTTGAATACTGATTTAGCTATTACTGGTACTTCTGTCTTGTGGTACATCAGGATAACAGTACTCACTCTAGTGTGACTGCTTCCTTCCTCAGAAAGTCATATCTCCTACATTGCTGATGTTTTCAAACTCAAAAATAACCTTTCTCTTACATTAACGTGGGAGATACTTGTGATCTGTTCTTTTGAGATTTTACCGGTGTATCAAGATGCAAAAATGGGCCACGATATTTCAGTTAAGAAAAGGTGATAGATGAATAAGATGAGTATTTTACAAGTCTTAGTATAGCTGAGTGATAAAGCTGTTCCAGGGACAGAGGAAGTTTTATTTCAGTAGCACATCAAGCAACAAGAATTCCTTGTGCTGAATTCTTTATGGGCATGATCCAGCTATGCTTCATTTGATGGATTTCATGATGCCTTTGTTCTGCTTTGTAGGAAAGTGTTTCTTAATATATGTGGTGTTTAAAGTGTATCTATGTGGAACAAATACATAAGTCTTGTGAAGAAGTGTCATTGGATTCATTCATGAGACAGTACTGGCACTTGTGGTCTGTAAATATGGTATTGCTGTTATATTTATTTTAGAGGTGAATTGGTCAAAAATTAAACACAGAAAATCACAGCTACTGGGCCCTGTTTCACTTGTTGTTCTTTTAACTTGTCTGGGAAAGGGCATCCATGTAACGCACAGCTTCAAGCCCCGGCAAGCTGGAATGCAAAGGTTCTGATGTAAAATAAGAGATGGAAACATGGGATAGGGGATTTCCTGAGCTGTTCTTGGTGCATCCTTGCTGTTAAGCAATCTTGTTCTTCCTCTATCCCTCTCTCTCTTTCATATACACTCCCCCCCCCGCCCATACATTTTTGGTCCCTTTTACCACCCCTCAGGAGAGAAAGGCACAGGCCCTAAGAGCAAAATCACAAAAGCAACATGATGTGAGTTTTAAAAATATCTGGCCTTTATATCTGGACTGGGTTTTGCCATCCAAGGAATAGGTCTAACTTGTTTGAAACCTCATGGGAAAGGTGACATGCAAGATGGACACAAGACTTTCTGTCACATTGTAAAAACCCCATCGTAGAGTCACAGAATAGACAGGGTGCATGCATTCCTCCGTGACTCGAAGCTACATGTCTGAAAGTGAATTATATTTGCTTATCATTCATGCATGATTGTGTTCTTTTTCGATGGCCAGGTTTTTGCTTCCTGGAAAGCACTTTTCATTTTCAGTGATCTGCAAGAAATTGTTCTTTCTCCAGGCAATGCTGACATCACACCACTCCTCCATCAGATTGCTCTGGGCATGGTTCTGTGTGTTTTTCCCAAGTGCACCATAAGGGCCCAACCCTATATTCCCAGACACCCAAACTGCAGCTGACTCACTGATGTTCTAGATATTCAGAGTGTGCAAGAGGGGACCCAAAGCGAGAGGTCAGTCTCTACTGAACTTTCTCCCTCATTATTAGGATTTCAGTGCAGTCTAAGACCATACTAAAAATATTGTTAGCACTGTATTTCTGCCTTTCCTCCTTTTTCTAGTCTTCAGTGCCTTGGGTCTTCTGTCTTGCTACCCCTGCTTCTTCCTCCTCACTCTGTTTTTCTGATTCTGGGGTTTTGCCCTGTTGATTTTTCTATTTTTGTCTGCTTTCTGTCTTTTGTTTCTTCAATTTGTCTAACTAACTCATGCCTCTCTTATACTTCCCTTACCTCTCTCCTTTTTTTCCTAAACTCAGGACACTTTTTCATTCTTCTTTGTTTACAGTCATCCCATTTTTTTCACCCTCTTCTTGTTTGTTTCTTCATTTTGCTATTTCTACTGTGGTTGATAGAGCTTCCTTGCTTGTTGTGATGAATATACAGTTAGAGATATTCCTAGTTTAAAGGAGTTTCCAATCTAAATAGAAAAGAAAGGCAAAAAAGAAGTTGAAAAGAAAGGAAATATTGGTATCTCCATTTTACTGAGGGAAAACTGTGGCAATAAAAAAATCAATAATGTTTTCTAGGTCACACAGAAAGCCTGTGGCTGAACCAGGAGGAAATGCCAAGCCTCCCAGATTTCATTCAGTGTCTTACTCCTAATTTCTTGCTGATTTTTGCAAGTGTCTGCAGTGTAATGATTTGCAGTGTGATAATAATGGCACTGTCCACAAAGGAGCAGACTTCCCGCACTACTATGGTTTTCAAGCTTACCATAAAAGTCGCTGATTACTTGGCGTACACTGCATTACAAACTAATAATTATTTTAAGAAAAACAGTTTTATTGGATGCCTTTTCCATGACCAACTCACATCTTATTGTGAAAGCCCATCAGATAGTCAGCCCTATAGGTTCTGACATCTGCATTTAACTGACAAATTCTTTGAAGAAATTTGGAGTAATCCAGTTTTCCTAGTTTAAGTAAGTCAGCTCCATTAAGATGAACTCTGATCCACATTCTAATAAATTCACAGAATTCATCTCAGCCTGTGTTCAAAATCTTTACTTTATTTGAAATAGGTGTCATTATTAACAACTGCTGATTGTTTCTGTGGTTAATGTTTGGCACTAAATGCAGTATCAGCTGACACTTGCAGTATTTGTTCTCATGGAGAAGGAGTTGTGGGTACCCAGGCATGTGTCTCTGGGGTTAGCTGGATGTTCATCACCAGCTATTGCTTGCTTCTCACTGTTTTAACCTGCTCCAGGTGGGCCATTTTTCTCTGCATCCATTCATTTTAGGGAGATTTTGCATAAATATGTCATGGGGAGGAGCGCAGAAAGAGTGCAGAACTTCTGAACCTCTCCATGTATTATGAATAATGCCTAGGGAGATGCCAATATGGAGCTACAGAAAATCTGGGGGCACTCACCTACCTAGATCCCATGATTACACGGAAGCCTCTCCAACAGCTGGGGCAGTCAAATGGGCACCAACAGCATGGCAGTACTCATCTTTCCTCCTCTAAAAGCTGAGGATTCAAGCCATAATTTGGTGGTTGCTGGTTGAACTCAGAGCCTCAACGTGTGCCGCTCTTGGGGCACCCACCCTACCCACGACCCTGGGCCTCCAGGCACCCACTTCCAGCTCGCAGAGCTGCATGCTTGTCTCCTGATGGTGCATGACCAGCAGCAAACCAACCTTGCGTTCACACAGGCCAGCTGTCTGGCAGAAGGACATTACTGTGACAGAGTAAATCCCTCTGGGGCTGCCAGCTTCACCTTGTACAGAGCCAAACTTTCCTCACCTGCAATGTGGCCTTGGCCTTTCATAGGACATAATCACCATGGGGAAAATGTGGTTTTGATGTAAGTTCGTTAGCTTGGGTGAGCTTGTAGCAGAGGTGCATGTGGCACTGTGTGTGCACATCAAGCCTTGTCTCATTTCAGCTGAGCTTAAATTTCCCTCTTTCCCCTGGTGTGTCTGTTGCTCCTAAGAGTGGAGTGGGAGAACTAATCAGACTATGTAAATATAGCCATGTAGCACAGCATAAATGCGCTTTAAACGTATTTATGCCACCAAGGGGATTTCAGGATTAGTGTAATTGCTGTGCAGTTGCCTCAATAAATGTGATATGATGAATTCATATAATTGGCTTGGTGCTGCACCGAGGCATGGGGATGGGAAGCGAAAGCAAAGTGCAGAGGCTGCCCCCACTGATGGCGAATCTTCTCAGATACCTCAGAGAAGCCAACACTCACATCCATTCAAACCGAAAACTAGCAAATGAGTGCACCAACATTAAAACAAAACCCAAATGCACCAGCAGCCTCCTCATGAAGAGCGAGAGGTGCCAGAGTGAAGATGAGAGCTATGTCAAATTCTGATCTTGCAAACAGTGATGTAAATACGAAGTAACTCCAGTGAAATCTATGAAGTGGGTTTGATAAGGGGCCTAGAGGGCCATATTTACAGCACATAAATTTAGACACTGACTCAAATCCCTAGTTGATGAGGCTACAGGCTCCATCTAGAGTTAGGCGGTACCTCAGAGGGATTCAGAGGTACCCAAGGTAAACTTGTGCTCTAAACTGTTCTAGAAGAACCAGTCTGTTTCTCCATTAATGGTAAAGGTAGTCTGGGGAGATAGACTGGTCATGTTGGTGACTAAATTAGGTGTGCAAAATTAAGCAGAGTGAAAATGCCCTGAACTATCCAGTTATAGAAACCTAGAAAGAAAAGCTGACCTCCTCAAAAAGCTGTGGCTAATGCAAAAAACATTGGGTATCACTGTTATATACCAGATCCCCCCAAGTCTCTAATCTGCTCCCAGGCCTTTACTATCATTAAGACAATCTTCTGTTTCAGTAGAAAATTTGCAGCCATCAGTCCAGTTTCTCTCCTTCCCATGTTCTTGATATCCTCACTGAAGCATTGGAACGTGCTTCAGTTAGGAAAATACTTGCCATAGATGCCATACCTAGAATGCTTGAGGCATCCTACCTGGCTCCAAATGGATGTCTGCGCTAAATGCTGTACTGTTTGGCACTCTCTGGTTGTACTGGGATTACAAAGGTGCACCTGCAAGGGCAGTCTTTTTTTTAATTCTCCAGCTCATGTTATCTTCCTCACTTGTACTCTCACATGCAAAGCCAAAGATGAGTGCCTGTAAAGGAGCACGGTCAACTGAGTGGAGCAGGACGCTAGTCCTATGACTGAGCACACACCTCCATACCACCTAGACATGCCATCCGTTCAACTTGACATACCAGCTATAAGCACCTCTAGCCTCTTCAAGGCAAACTTAAACAGTTAAAGTGAAGGTGGCTCACCTAAACAGCTGGCCTCCCCTTAAATGCCTGAGTCAGGTGATGGCAACCAGCATTGGAGCAATGGCGGCTTCTTCTCTCAGCTCCCAACTTCAACTACTGCATAGGAGAGGACCATTTAGGAAACTTGCTCCCTGTGAACACTTAGGGCTTAGTTACCAGCTCCTTGCTGAGACAGAAACCTGACTGAAGCCATGTAGATGGGCTTAATATGCACTGTTGTGCTCAATTTGGCATGTCAGCAGGTGTGCCAGCACTCCTCTGGGTCAAGAGCACAGTCGCTTCTCCCTCTGGACATGCACCCAAGGTGCTGGGTTCGGGGCAGGGACAGGCTCACGGGCAGTGCTGGGCACCTACCGAGTGCCTGCACCGTACCAGGTTCAAGACAGTGCCATCATGGCCGTTGGTTCTGCAAGTGTTTCCACTGACTGGAGAACAGCGAGAAGAAGCCTTTGTAGATTGCTGTACTATTGTCAGCCACACACTGGGCTTTTTTCATCAGAGAAAAAGAGATGGGAATTCCCAAGGATCTTAGCACTGGACACATTTCCAGACCAACTGGCCATAATGTTAGCATATCCACTACAGCAGCAAACAGGCCTCCGAATGCAAAGAGATCTCCCTTGGTATGCTTTTATCCTGGTGGCCTCACAGGCAACCTACCCGAGATGACCTGGTTAGCAGAAGGCAGGATGGTGATGGCTTCATGATTTTGAACAGATAAAAGAGTTTTTCTATTACTGTACTGCCTCCTCTGCGTTGCCTTTGCAGCTCGGTGCTGTGCTTCCTGCAGATTTCCTGGAAGGTGGCCTGTGTCATCCTGACCTTCTGCAGTGACGGTTCATCATCTTGCATCTGGAACACAATCTTTTGCCACCAACTGAGGTTTCTTTCCTCAGCCCAGTGTGCACCTTTGTCAAGTTCAGCGAGTTGTGTTTTTCAAGCTCAGGAAAAGTCCCTTTTTGAAGCAGCTTCTCAAACTAGTTGTCTTCCTCAGCCTTGTTTACCTCCTCATTCTCTGCAGCTTCTGCAGCTGTTCTCTGCAGCTGGGGGCAAAGCTGGGGTGACAGCAGCTGCTGGAAACCCACAGCCGCAACTGCTTGGGTGATGCTGGGGCAAAACTGTTGCTCTCTGAAGGCAACACCTCAGCACCTCAAGCTCCTCAGCAGCCCCTCTGGAGCCCTGGGGACGAGCCTCACAGTGCAAAAACCTGTCGGCTCTTGACAGCCTCAGGTGTTTGAGTCAGCTACTCCAAAGGAACTTGATCATGGCACAGGGAAAGAATATAATGTGATTTTGACCTCAGCCTGTGAAAGCTAGTGATTTAGAGTTAAATTCTTCTTGGCATCCCCCTGTGCACAGCAGAAGCTGTCTCAGGATGCACAGGGTCTGGCACAGGGGCATAGAGACCCCCACAGCTCTGAGTACACAGCTCTGGGGAAAATCCCCCCACATGGAAGTAAATATTGAAGTAGAAGTTGTCTGTCTGCTTAAACAAGGCTGGAGCAGTGGGGCTGAACAGTTTCCCAGCTCCTTCACACTCAGCCCCTGACTCTTCAGCTGTATCTTCTTGGCCTGTGACTTTTGTAACTGAGACCTCCAATCACTCTCCCATCCAAGGATCAGACAGATCTGAGCTGCTTAACTTGCAAGGCTCAGTGAGACTGAGTGCAAGCAGGGCACGGCAGCCATAGCTTAGAACAAAAGGATTACAGAGAAAACATGATAAGAAATATTGAATTTTCTCCAGCAAATCATCTGTCTTCTTCAGGATGACACAGGTCTTCTCCAAGGCCTACTTCTCCTTAGGCTGAAGTCTCAAACACATCAATTTTTGGGAAAGACGTTTCTTTTTGGTCTCCTTTGGGACAGGCATTGCTTCCTGAATCTTTTAATATTCTGCATTTCCTGTGCATCACCTGTATTGCAGATGAAGTATAGGACAATATGAAGTCAAAAGCTGATTTAATTCTCTCCTCTTAGTTTAAAAGCCTTAAGCTTCCTCCAGCTTTACAACCCTTGATACTCCAATACATACAACACCCTGGAGTCATACTTCTCATCAGTGCAATGACTACAAACATGGCAAAACAAATTCTGTTCTCAAGCAGTAACTCCTGATAGCTGATGGTGGACTTGCAGTGGTGTAATCAGGCATAGAATTTGCTCCAATGTGTTTTTAATACAACTAGAGAGACTCAGGCTATTTATTATGAGAGTCATGTAAACAAGTCATTCAAACAAAATCCTCCTAATTTTACAGCAGTCTAGACATGTAGCATATTGCGAAGCCACGTCTAAGGACAGTGTCATTAAAGTTTTTATCCTTATTTCCAGTTCAGAGGAGAACTGAGGATAAATGTGGCAGTCTGGCACCTAACATATTATCCCACAGTACCTAAAAGGAGCGTCAGATTCATCTGAAAAGCCCTTTGATTATTACATGATAAGAAAGGTTTATTTCATGTTTGCTGTGCTGGGATAACATTGGCTTTACTGTGTTTTGCCAAGTTTGCACACTTTCTGTGGGAACCCTCCTCATTCCAATGCAATGGGATGATAGGAAGCATTTTATTAGAGCTTACTGGAAAAATGTGCCATAAGTGCCAAGGAGCCAGGACTGTTGTCCAGCTGGCTGAAGACAGACAATGCGTAAGTTACAAAAAGTCGCAGAATTGCTGGGCTGCATGGAAATTCCCATCTCAGCTGGTGCCTGGTCTCCCAGACTCATACACCTTCCGTGAAACACATGCAAACCTTCTTCGCCAACCCTAAACAATATCTAGGAAATATACCGTAAGGGTTGCCTTAAGGTCAGCAGGATTTTGAAGAGATGGGGGTGTGCAGAGCTGATTGCTCTCCTGGAAACCCCCCATCCTCCTGGGGACACGATGGCAGCATGACGCTCCTGCACACCTTCGGGGCAGACAGCACGTTGCCTCCTGTGTGGCTGTGCGAGTTGGCACAGATAGGACAATCTTGTTCCCTCTTCAGGCTTCGCATGTGCCTCCCCTCTTTTATTTTTGGTGTGACTGAGGCTTGTCTTGCAACGTAAAGCTTAGCCCAGAGCTCTCTCAGCAGAGTCAATGACATCTGGAAGTAGAAAATGCCTCCCAAATGTTTATGAGATATGTCAGCAATTTCCAGATTATTATTTTTCCCTAGCGTCTAACCTGAAACTTCCTTACTGCATTTTTAACTCGTTGCTTTTTGTTTACTCATGAAGACATTTCAGTAATTAAAGTTTATGAGTAATATTCTAAATGAGGGAATAAAATGAATTTCAAGAGACAGCAGACCAAAAAGAGGAGTCCTGAGAAGAGATTTGGAAGAGGAGACTGGGTCTGATATGTCCTTTTCTGGCATAGGAAATGCCATAGGGGGAAGGAAGCCAGAAATCGTTTGTGGGAGGAGGCGACGGAAACTGCAGCCGCTAGTGGATGAGTGGCAGGAGTGAGAAACATAACATTAACAGGAGTTGCACGCCATGTCTGGGTGAGATGCATTATTGGGCAAAGCACTGAGATAGGGGGGGATATGGCTTCTCAAGCTACTGGGAAGAGGTTTTGGTTGATTGCCAGAACATAAATATTTTAAATGAAGTTCAGGCTCCGCTAAAGTCTGTGAGAGTTTCACCATCAACTTCAGCAGGGCTAAAATTTCACTCTGTGTTTTATTAATTGTTTTTGGGGGGGTAGCTTCAGAAAGTGTCAAAATACAGATAGGCTTGTATTAAAGCTCTGGATCCAGATTCAGATCTACATGCCTGCTTTACCTGACTCAGAGAACTGAGGCAAATTGCAGAGTGGTAATGGATTGAACAATGGCACAGTCAGATCTGATGTTAAAAGCCTTCAGCTAGAAGTAGTCCAGTCATGGAGCTCTGGTCTAGCCTGAGACTGAGATATGAGACACAGATCATCACTCTAAGTGTGGATCAGATTTTATGAAAAATAGAGGAGGTAAAAAAAGTTCTGAAGAAAAGTAGCAAGAAAACTTAGCAGTTGTTTTTCCCTTGTCTTTCTTTTTGTATCTGGTCACTCCCAATTTCATATCAATACACTGTAATGGTACAATATCAGCTACCACATGTCTTTCAGTGTAAACTGTAAACTTCCAAATTTTATGTTCTCCTATGTATTGTCACTTTAGTACTAATGATAAATGTAAGTCATGATTCAGCAACATCCCTAAGTGCTGCTTCTTCTGTAAGTCTATGAGATACAGTTGTGTAAATTATAAATGTTTCAGGCCATGACTGAGCTGGAAAAAATGAGGGATGGGATTTTGGGAGAGGGGAAGGAAAATGGAAAACATATAATAGTTCAATTTTCTTTGATCTGAAATAAAGCATTTAGTGTTGGCCTTATTTAGCTCTTTCCAAAAAAACATGAGGTTAATACTGAAACGTAAGAACTGTTTCAAAATGAAACATTGACCTTTCTGTACAATTGTCCTCTCCATTTTGTTTCTGAATGTAGTTGCAGTTTTTCAACAAACTGTAAAGTAGTCTAGCTGTCATGTAAATGACCTTACGCTACTCATACGATCAGAAGTTAGGCAACATGAATGTGTTTTGCAACATTAAGGTGAAAGAAGAGCGAAAGAAAGTCTGCATTGAGAGAGGAAGATACACTTTGGGAATACAGATCAATGTGTGCAAAGAATGCATTCTAGCATGTAAACTGTCTGCAAAAGTTTAGCTAGCGTACAAACAGTCTTACAATGTGTTTGCATTTTGCAGGCCAACAAACACTCATCATTAAATCAGTGAGGCCAGTCAAGATGTCTGTAACACAGCAAGAGGCACAGCAAAAGCAGCAGCAACAGCAGCAACAGCAGCAACAAACTCCCCTCTCGCTGCCTGCAAACATCCCAAACTTTTACAGCGTTCATTCCTAGCAGGCTGTTGGGAAGCGTGCTATCTTCGGAACTTAATATCTTTAGCCTAGCAGAGAGAAATCATCTTCTCAAAAGCTGGTACTTTGATCACCCTCAGAAATAAAGATCAGAGGATGACTAAGGATCTTGGGAATTGAGTTCTTGCTCTCTTTCTTGCTCATGCAGGCACGCAAAAACGCACACAAAGGCACATTTTCATATATTTGTTATTGACGCAGACACACTTCAATGAGAGATCCTTGCAGCGCACGTACTTAACTGACACATTACACAAATGTTTGCTGTGTACAGAATAATCAAGGAAACAGACTCATGTTTATTATTACTGAATCAGCAGCAGTCTAATGGATTAAAAACATCCTCTTTTTTTTTTTTTCCTCTCTCCTGTTGTGAAAGTGCCAGTGTTGTAAACTCTCCCTGCAAAGAGAAGTGGGTGGAGATGAAGCGACTCATGACCTCCATGATCCGTGCGCTCCCAATCTCTCAGGTTAGGTCTTCTGGCCACAACCCAAAATCCCAGAACATCAGCTACAGATACTTGGAGCCAATTGGGTTGGGAAAGAAGACCGTAAATGTCTGTTTCCGGTTCACAGGCCCCTTAGCGTCACCACATATTTTGGAAGTCTGTCTGGCTTCCTGACTTTGAGAGTCTCTTGATTTAGACTTCAGAGAGCAGCAGTGAAAGGGGGGAAAACAAGGCTTACCTAAAACCTCGTGAATAGTCGGAACATTTTATTTTCTATGACTTTTAACACTTTTAAAGCCTTAATTTATTAGACTGGGGGGGAGGATATTTATAGTAACTCCTGTTACTATAACGAGTTGTGGTTCTTTACATGTATACTATTCAGATTGGAAGAGATGCCTTAAATTGGGTCTGAACTCTTCCTTATCCATCCAGGTTTCCACTCATTTCACTGGTATCAGGGCTGGACCTTGAGGCCACTGTAACCCCAAACAAGAAAGTTTGGTCTACACTGAAACAGTATTTTCTTAAGTCTGAAAATACTGCCAGTCCTATTTAAACACAGACTTAAGTCAGTCCTTGTGAAGCTTTTATACATCTAAATTAACTCAATAAATTCACTCAATCTGATTCAGTCTGTCTGAGCATCTGCTTTTAATGTGGGAAGAATGGGATTTAGCAGCGCTTTGCATATCATTATAAAACTATTTTTAATCTCGCTGTGATAAGCAGCACAGCACAGAGGCTTGGCTACCACTCAGACTGGGGAAGTGGTGTGTAATTGTGAGGGACTGTACCTGTCCCAGCCCATTAAAATAGCTCAGCTTGGCGAGCAGCTTGTAAAAGGAGCTCTAATACATGAGAGCAAGAACTGGGTTACTATAATGATCTGAAGAGGGAAAGAGAAGATGTGAGAGTATGCAGAGAGCTGGCATTACCCATGCTGGAAGCGGTTGTTAGAAAAAAAGGAGAAAAAGATGAAAGCAAGGGGACCAGGCCAAAGCACATAGGGCCCTTGTACCTTTCTAATGGCCATTCCTGGCACGGGCATTGCTGTCACTCTTTGCCAAGTTCTGCGTTGGTGGAGAGGGCTGGGTTTTGGGATTTTTGGATCCAGTTGGGTGCATGTGATGGGGCTGTAACTTCTGAAACCTCAGGTAGATGCTCAATATTGGTTTTTCTGTTATTGTCGTAATCAGAGTACAGACTGTTCCTTCCCGGGCAAGGACAGCATTCCTCATGGGCTCCTCAACACCCTGGCACTATTACCCCACCTCAGCAAGAAATTCCTACCCACATTTCCATAAGTTTTCTCATTCTTGCAAAAGTGACTCTAGAAGGGTCACATTTCCATGACCGGGCCTACTGATACATTCAACTTTCTCTTAGTCAGAGGGCTGAACTACATACACTTGGCAGCGTGCCTGGGCAAGCACACAAAGCACAGCCTTCCCTTTTCATCCCAGGCGTTTATCAAAGGACGCAGATGTTGCTCTTGTCTCTCCTCGGGCCTGTGTTCCTCCTATGCTAACCACCTCTTCCAAGCCCATGGCGGCTCTGCCTGTTGGTGCGGCAGACAGTGTTGGAAGGACAAGGAAACCTGCCAACGGGAAAGCCAGTGAAACACAGCCTAAAACAAATAGACTACTGCCTGTGTCGCTGAAGAAAAGGCTCTGTAATTTTTAAGGGCTGGTCTTTTTCGATCGTCTTGCGATGGTCTTTCAGTGATGGTCCCTGCTCGGACGCTGGGCCTTGCACTTCTTCACCCCATGAAAGGCAAGGGTTGTATACATGGCAAAACTGACCATAGCAAACAAGATTTCCACAGAAGCACGAGGCGGAAATGTCTTGTCACACTCTTTCTTGTGTAATCTCGGGTCCACCTGCCGCAGAGATATGTCTGCTCTTTGTTCATCAAAGCGTGATGCCGCCAGATGGAAAGGGCAGAGGATGTTATGTCTGGGGAGGTGTGAGGCACTGAAACACTCCTCCAGACAAACTCTGTCACCACAGGTGTGTTCAGGCCAAGCCATCGCTTGGCACTGGCCATTCCCCAGAGGCAGAACCTGTTGTGCATGTTTGTAAGGTTTAGCTTTTCTGCAGCGTATGTCCAACAGTCATAGGAGGAGGGAAACACTTGGATGGGCCAGGTGGCATGACCTTCAGCACTTCCACCCAAAATCCTTAGAGAAAGGCAAGGCAAGTGATGGGAGATGTTCCCATTGCCACAGGCAGTTCAAGCCCCAAAGTTGCTTGTGAAACCTTGTGCTACTCCAACAACTGGGATAATAATCTCCGAAAATGGAGCTGTTCTAACTTTTGCAACTCCACATCATCAAAGGTAGGTTCTAGCAAGTGAGAAATTTTCCATTAAATATTTTTGCCAACTAAAAGTTTCGAGCTCTTTTGTGTGAAGAATATTTGCTTGCCATAGAAAATAATTCCTTGTCCCCAGAAAGCTAAATCCCTGGCCTTGTGGCTATGCACGGAGACCATACTCATTCTTTCTGGTTACTTGTCCCTCTATTCTACCAAATAGGCTTAACTGTGACACTGAAAATACTGACAGCAGTGAAATATCTTGCAGCCCACTGTATCAAGGTTTTGAATTCCTTACTATTCTTACTGATATTAGTGTGAGTCTGTATTCATTAGTAGAGGTAAGATCCAAAGAGAGGTTTAGGGGCCTCACTCCAGTTCAGGTGCCTTGCTGTCCATTGAAGTCATCTAACAAGGACCCCAGAGCCAAAACAACTTGTGGATCTGGGCCTCCCTCCAGATTTACAATGGGGATAACAGAAATTGCCTTTTGTAGCTCTGTCATTTATTTTAGAGGCCTGTGTTGCATTAGAGGCCTGTGTTGCATGTTTGCTCCTTGGCAGGATGAGACCTATGAAGTGAATAAATATACTTCAACCACAAATGAGCAAGCAAATGGAAGGAAGTGCTGTTTAAAAAAATACTTTCAGTGACTTATTCAAGTTACAAGAATGGCAAGAGGCATTTTCTAGGAAGGAAGAGAGTTTCTAAATTGTTTTATGCAAGACGGTCTATTTTATGACTTCATTCTGAAAAAAAAGTTAGAGGTAACTACTGTGAACAGAATAGCTCTGGCAGAACATGAGCACGCCAGAGCTTGGTTTCTTTCAGAAAGAACATGTCATATCACCATGATCATCATCTGTTGCGACATCACAGAATATGATACTGAGATTATATTGCTGTTCTCTGTGAGTCCACTTAGCCTCTTTTTTTTTCTCCAGTCTGATCTCATTCTAGTGAGGGACAGACAGCTACTTCTCCCCACTGTTGTGGCCACAACTAGCTTCATGTATGACTTATTTGTTTCCTCATTAGTCTTACACATGTTGGACATTTCTCTAGTTGGTGATATAATATGTCTGATACCAGAAGAGAAGCTGAATAAAGACCTCTTACTGTGAACTAACAAGTCACTTACTTACAGTCATTAGTCACTGAGTACCTTCTTCTGGATTAAATAACACGGAATATTACCTAATCAAATTATCTGTATTATCCCAGTGCAACAGCAAAAGATGGGCCTGACTTTGAACTTTGGATTCCAAGTCCAGTTTTGGATTTACATACTAATCAGGCTTCCAACTTACCTCTATTAATGAGGACAACTTAATGTACTCTAGATTTTGAACCCCACGTTAAAGAATACTAATCATCCAAACCCTTAGTTCTTGCTATTTTATAATGACCATATCTGCGTTCAGATTCAGGGTTCTGTCCCATCTCTCTAAATCACCTAATGTATGCATTTCCTTTATAAACATTAGCTTTTACTGAACAAAAAACCACTACTGAAGAGCTGGGTTTGACTATTATCACACATAATAACTAAACCTCTTTATCATACTCGCTGCTCTATACTTCAGTTAAACTAACTAGGAAACTTCTCTTGCTTTAAAGTCTCATCTAGAGATGAGCCAGCTTATTACCAGTAATAACTGTGTATAAAGGAATGAGCCATGCCACGAGGGATAGTCCCTGACAATTCTGGCCTCAGTGGTAAAGTAGGTAGGTAGGTAGATCTGACTGAGAGTGTCTTTTCTATCCATTGCAGGGTAGCACCAGTGCCAATGAAGAGACTTTCTCCAGCAGTGATGAGAGGACAGCTAAAAGGAAATGTTGGAGTGTGCTCATCTACAGGCACAAAATCAGGTAAGTAATCTTTTTAATATTTCTGACTGCTGACACATTTAATTACATCCATAGGATGGGCTGCACTCTAGTACTGAACAGTGCATAAGAGTGCACCACTGTATTCCTAGTCAGAAACACATTTACTCTGTGTCCCATTCTTGGAGCCGGGGGTTGTAATGTTGCCTGGCCACTGCTTCCTTGTCTAGAAAGCAGATATTCAGGGCAGGGAGGGGTGGAAGAGTTTTCATTTGTGAGTGCAAAAAGGTGAGGAAAAGAAACCAGCTCCCTGCAAGAGCTGAAACACGCTATGCAAATAGATAGCAAATATACTCGGCACTTTTCTACTACCAACACAGTATGCGTTGCTTACAGGCAGGATTGTACTCTTTGTCACTGCTCCTTCTAACAGCTGCACGTATGTGGCAAAAAGTGTGCTCTTAAAAGCACTCGCCCATTATCATGGAGGTTGAACTCTCTGTGAGGAGGCAATTCACCCTTACTTTTGGATTCACAGAAGGAACAAAAAAAAGAAGACGGAAACAAAGCAGAAGAGAAGTATTTAAAGTGAACAAATACATAAAGAGAATTAAGATAACTCAATATAGGAATGTTGTTAAGGGAGCATTGTGGAGTAACAAAGTGCCTCATGTCAGCAATGAGCTCCTGGAGGACAGATCTCTGCTCCCTCCCTAGAGTAATTAACTGCTCTTGCATTAGGGAGGAGTGCTGGGGCTTCTTCACATGAACACTGCACTTTCTCTGCCTCTGCAAAATGTTTCAAGTGCCTTTTTTTTTTTCCTTTCTGTTTCTAATCTTTTCCTGGATTACTGAATGTACAGTGAAACTTCTTGTCTCGTACAGGAATTATGTTTATCACAGAAAAGGAACTCAGGGAGTTGGATGATGGGATGTAGAGACTTTTATCTTGAGGTTGCTTTCTTGAATCAGACCCAAGTTAGTAGTGACCTAAAATTGCCTCAGCCTAATGACTGTTTGGTCTCCACTGTGAAATGTGTTTGGTGGTCTCAGTTTAATTCCTGGTAAATACTTGTTTGCGCACTAAATTACTTCCATAACTGGTATCCATGTTGGCAGTCTCACAGAGAGGTCAAGGGTTTGATGGGAAAAGGGACTGAACTATTCTTTCATGCTGCGTTCTGGTCCCTTCAAGCCATGTGAACTGAAGAACCAGTGCAGTTTACAGTGGATGGAGGTCTCCTTGCTTGTTAATCTGGTTCCTTTCAAGAACATAAATTGCAATATGCTAACTCTGAAAAATTACTTGTGATTGAAAATAAAGCTTCATTCATCCAGGGTCCTTTTAACATGCTGAAGGCCAAGGTGTCTCCAGAAGCTTCAGAAGATAAAGCGTTAGCCCATGTCAGGACATAGTCAGTCTGATTAGCATAGTTGATGGTATATATCTAGATATAGATACACTGCACAAACAGTATAATTCACATAAATAATGTCTATCAGCTCTCCCCTCTCTTTTTCCATTCACCCTACTGCTCATTTCTGGTCTCTCAATTTTACTGGCATTTGTATTCATGTGAATATATGAGGTATCAGATCAGGAAGGTCTATAGGTTACAGAAAATGAACCAGCAAAAATAAGTACATAATTAAATAAACTAAATAAAATTGTTTGCTGTACTCAGCCAGTGCAAAGAAGATTTTTTTGATTAATTTAAAAGCCTTCTATTATTCCACACATCTACAAATTTAAGATCCCGCAGACTGCTGTGAATAGCAGCAGAAGTGAAAACAAAATTAGTATTTAATCGATGATTTTCACACATTTTCACAAGTATGTTCAGGACGTATTTCTGCAAGTGTGTATTCAAAATTGATAGGAGCCAGAGGTCAGTAGAAAACTCAGCTGTCAGATGGTAATTTTTCAGTCACAGATTCACACAAAAATTCAGTAGGACCCTCCTGTCAGATTGCACTGACAGAACTTACAATAAACCTTATGTTATCTGTCAAAAAAACCACCATAAAATGCAGCCATGGGCATTTTCAGTCTGCATGCCAAGTAAGTCCAAAATGCATTTTAGCACCGAAAATAACATCTGCTACATGCATGGTCTTAGAGTGTGATAAGATGTAAAGTGCAGACAGAAATACAGATTGTTTGCTGTCACGCAGATACAGACAGTTAAGCTCCAGACCTGAAAGTGAGTTTTGACCACAGCTCCAGCCTATGCATGCAAGTTCTTCAACAATTATTAGTGTAAATTGTATTAAATGCACTCCTGCCAGCTGTTTAGGATTTTCAGGACAAGTCTCTTACTGTGTAGTTATAGCATTTACCATTGTAATTTTTAATTACAGACTCTCATATTAACTGGAGCCACATGATATTATCATGGTGGAACTGAATAACAACAGTGCTGTTGGAAATCTGTAAGACTGTATGCCACCATCTGAAAATACTGAGCCATAATTCATTTTACAGCAAGGTAGGTAGTATCAGTATTTTCCTACAGTATCTACTGTCATATTTGTACATATATTGTATTTAAATGTTTTACAAAATAGACGTAAGTTATCTGGAATTATTTTCCAAACACACTGTCTTTCTGAATTTTAAAGGCATAATCTGCAGTAGACTTTGCAAGTAACTTAGGAGCCCCAATGTGTAGTGTAAGTATACATGTATATGTATATGTAATACTGCGCTCTTTCTTTTCTTAATGGATGAACTAGAAATCAATAGTGGTTTTGTTTGCCTTGTCTTTTTCTTTTCCTGAGGTGAGTTCTGGAGTAATTTCCTTTAAAATGTAGAATTGAGAATGGCGCAAAATGTGTTAGTTCATGTGTGTCTAAAAAGATCATAAAAGGCATTCAGAAGAACAGAAAGTGCTTGTGGAAAAATGAAACAAAGGAGACACAAATGCAGCCAGCCATATGATAAACCAGATTTTATGAATGTGCTTGTTTGTATCTAAGGAAGAACTGGTCTGCCTTGAAGTTTGTCTGGTTTTCTCCAGCTTGTGTATTAAAAGATATTACCTTTCCCCACCAATTTTTCCTTGCTTTATATGTAAAAGCACATTAGATTATTGAAATGGCCAGAGTGAAAGTCTGGCCTAAAACAACAAAAAAAATCTGTTTCAAGGCTATGTGATCTTAGTATGTAATGTCTTCTTAGCTGGAGTTTCTCAGAACAGATTCCTCACCAATCTGCTGCTTTTCAGAAAAAGCCCATAGGTGAAAAAACAAGCTTATGGCACAGCTGCACCTAGAAACACAGCACAGCTGTCAGGTGGGGGAGGGAGATTTTCAATTTGCAAAGGTAAAAGCATGGTTTCTTCTCCCTTCTCTACTTCTGAGAAAGTGT
This sequence comes from Ciconia boyciana, assembly GCF_034638445.1. Lineage (NCBI taxonomy): Eukaryota > Metazoa > Chordata > Aves > Ciconiiformes > Ciconiidae > Ciconia > Ciconia boyciana. Next base: position 50,185,861 of record NC_132936.1, read on the forward strand.
AAGGGTGATCCTACACTGCCCTCGCTCCTTCCAGGCAAATCTACATGACTTCGATGAGAGCTGTATACATGAGCTGCAAGGACCGCATGGCCCAACACGGCAGTTATCTTTTTAACTTACAGGAGTAACTGCCAAGTAACTGGTAGTGATTACACATTTCTCCACTCCGTGCATACAGCTTCACTGGAAAGAAAGAGCATAGCAACTCTGTCTTTAGTTTGCATGTGGGCAGCCTATTCCTGCACTTTCTAAGCCCCAAAAGCTTTGGTGTGCCAATTCACTGTACACTGACTTACAAATATTTGCCATGGGAGAGGGAGCAGGTCCTAGGTCATCAGAATTTTAGGAAGCAGTTTTCAAGCTGCTTCCAGAGCGAGCCGACATGTATTAATAAAAGTTTCATCTGTGCATAGTAGCTGAGAACAAAACCAATCTGTTTCCCAGCATTGTTTTGCTTTGCTGCTGTGCTCACATAATGCAAACCTGTCAGTACTGCTCTGCTGGCAGTTTCCATGAAGCTGATTTTCTATAAATCTGAGTATACACTGTGCTAAATCGTTCCTTCTCCTGCATCGCCTTGCAGAGCGGTATTACTCAACACAGTATAAAATTCTTAGTCACTGCTATCACTGGGCTTTCTGTGGCACAGACCCAGTTTTCTGTGCTGCATTCCTCATTTTATAGAACAAACTGGAGCTTGTTTTTGTTTGAAGAGCATTGACCAACATCCTGAACACTGCCCATTAGGGTCAAGCATGGAGCATTTCACCACCTCCCATTTCTCTGGGCTGCACTGTGTAGTATCATTAAGTTTGTACTTGCAGGAAACTGAGTCATCCACTCTTTCCTACTTTGATACACCACAGCCGATGGCCATTCAAAGTGGGGAGCGGGGCTTAGCAGTTCTGTCCTGTGATATGTCACCTCTCCAGAGGAAACAGAGTGGTCTTCAAGCTCAGGTTTATTATGATAGCATTGAATTTATACCCTCCACTTAAATTAACGATGCACAGTTCTCCTGTCTGATCTGACCGGTCTTCACTGTCCAACCACTAGAGTACTTTCTGTCATTATAAATCAAAGCAAGCACTGGAAAATAGGCGAAGAAGAAAAGAGAATAGGAAAAACAGCCAAGATTTCAGTGATATATGCAAACCAAGAGCATCTCTGCACACTCATCCAAATGTCCAAAGACCATCAGGTGGAGCAGCCCGGAAAGCTATTGTAAAGCCTGGTAGAGGCAGGGTGATGAGAGGAAGGGTGGGCTGGAGAAGGGTCCTTTGTAAATCTGCAGAGAGGACCAGTGCAAGTCATTGCTTAGGTCAATGGGTGAAATAAAGCTTCAGGAGGATTTTAATATCCCAACAAACCTGTACCTCAGAGAAGAAGGCAGGGGGAGGTTGTACATTTGCTATGTATGAATAGTAACACCAGCTGCCAGCAAACAACCAGATCAAGCAGGGCATTTTATGCACCTAGCTCTTCCATGAGACTCTGAGAGGAGCGTGCCCCTTGTGGCAGGAGTGCCAGGGGTACCTTACCTCCTCCTTTTCCCCATCAGGTCAGGCCTCCGTGTGTGGGACTTCTGCACCTGATGACTTACCATTTTGATAGACTTCAGATATGGCAGTAGAGATAGATACACTCCAGATTGTTCTTCCTCCTGGGTTAATCTGTGACTTAATTAAGCACAGCAAAGTTGTTATAGCAGAGTACCTGAAATAGTTCACGCTCTCATCATGATGTACTGGGCTTGGCACAGCTACACCACCCACGCTGAAAACATGCTATTGATGACAAAACCTGAAAGTCACCACAAGCCTTTCATAATCTAAATTACAGAGACAGTGTCTGAGTAGCAATCACATGGCAAAGATTCTCTCTGCGTGTTCAAAACCAGTTGGCCTGTGCAATCAGGCAGAAAGGTCGGGAGATGGACAGGGTCTATCACACACAAATCTGCCAGGTTTTAGTCCTCTCATTAACAGGGGCTGAGAAGGTTGTACTCCCATAACATGTGAAATGGTTGTGGTCATATGAGCACAGGCATGTGAAGTTTTCCCGTCCAAACTACACTCTTGTCCTCCTTTTTATAGCACCATAGGCTGGGATTTGCGTTGTGCTATGACATTGATATCCACCAGTCATGGTGATGGCAAACTCAGCTGATCATTCTGAACCAGATTTACCTATTAATGTCAAAGTGAGATCTCCCCATGACTACCCTGATTCTTGGACTGTCTTGTGAGTCTGACTCCATCGCACACAAAATTTCCCACCCCTCCACCCACTCTCTCTTCCTTCTTGCCTGGTTGGTTGAAAATTACAGGCTGTTTCTCCTCTTGACTTCCTGGCAATTTGAAAATAAATCAAAGCTCCCAGTGGGGCTCTGTTAGTACTCCATGTGTTTGCTGATACCTTTGTGTGTGTGTGTGCACAAGTGTGTACGGGTGCGCGTGTCCACAAGGTCCCTCTCGCTCTGTTTCCAGGGTGCAGTCTGGATGCCTCTTGTGGTCAACAGTGTACTTATTTGACCTGAAATCAGACCTGAGATGTGATTGCCCTGTGAAAGATTTAGTTGAGCGCAATGCTGGAAAAACAAATACAGCACGAGTTGCTTACAGGACCCCAAAGTTCTGCAATCAGCTAAAGAACCAGAGACGTGTTTAGTTAGTCACTAATAACTGAGTGAAATGCAAGCAGGAGATGTCATTTTCTTCAGATAAGGTGCTGGGGATCAAAAGAATTTGGACTTGTTTCCACTGACCACATAGCAGTAAATGTGGTAACTTCTGAAAAGTGTTTGAGAAGGCAGAATTGTTGTTGTATCTTGCAGGTGAGGCTTAATGGGTCAGATTTCCTTAGCTGATTTAAATGATTCAGCAGGATGAACTATTCTGTCTTGATTCGAAAGGCAAGTCTCACATACTCATATCTACAGATATGGGGAATACTCAGTCCAAGAGCTAAACTCCACATTTGATCTCTACAGAACCAAAATTCAGAGCAACTACACACATCTATTTACTAGAAATTTGGTCTTTGATTCTTAAAACTGGGGGTTGGGGTTCTCTCTAATAAAAATAGTTACTCTAGCTAAATGACATTTAGTTATAAGTTGGCTTGCTTTGCACTTATAGAATATCCTGGTTTAACGGGCTGGGAAAAGTTGGTATTCTTCTCTACTAGTGAAACTTCCTTTTCCTTCTCTGCTTTTTTTTAACGGGTAAGACAGACAATAAGAAAAAAACAGTGATGGCAATTGTTGAGGAACTGGAGTAGGGAAAATGTGAAGCAGCAGTAGAGGAATTTTAATCATTTGTCTTACTGACTTGTTTCAGCATTATCTGTAAATGGGGATTCTTTATTTAGAGTAATAAATTAGTGCTGGGTGAAAACATCAGAATTTTGTGGATTTCTATGACGTGATTTCTATTTAATTTTTCATCAAAACACACATTTTCATTCATTGCCTTTCATTTGTTAGCAGTTCTCAAGTATTTGTTACAAAACTGAAAATCAGAATAGTTGCTCTGCTGTTTTGCTAGAAAATAGGGAAATCTTTAAACAAAATGTAGTGAAATTTAATTTAATTTAAAGTGAGTTTTTCTCTTATTCACTTAATAGTCACTAGATTTTTATGAAGAAAACTACCTTCGTCAATGCCTGTGTCTGTCTTATACACATCTTTATATCTTTAGCAGAAATTCCTGATTCAAAACTAGTTTAAGTATAAAGTCATCTCATTGCTTTTTAAACCTGCTGAAGTTGTAGATTCCCTTAAGTTCAGTTTAAAGCAATTCAGGCTTTTTGATATGAACCAAAAATGAGTTTTCCACAAAATGAAAAGTGTCTCTGTGTTTAGCTGAGTTATAAAATTACTTCAGAGCTGGTAAATCTACCTTGGTTTTATCTCTGGACAAAAAATCCTTGATATTTGTAATGACTTGAAAAAAGGCTCTAGCAAACCTTTTTTTCACCCAGTCTATCTATTCTCTTCCTTCGCACAGCTCCATCTTTAAACAAGTCACACATATACACGCGGGAATGCTGCAAAAGACACGGGGTGTACATGTGAGTACACGATGCAGAGGGAAGGCAGCTGACCTATAGCACTATCCCTGGCCAAAGCCTCCTCTTCACAGAGGCTGGAAATGGCCCTGCAGAGCCTCTGGCTGGGATCAGAGACACTTCAGTCTGTACCAGCAGTAACAGATTCATTGCTCGCAACAGAGCGATGACGTCTGGATGCCTATGGCCTGTTTCACTTTGAGTTTTCAGGTTCACACAATACTGAAACTCAAAGCACAAATAGTGGAGGGGATGTCCCAAAGCACTGCAAAGTGAGCACGCCAGCTCCATTTTCCAAAACCTATGCAAATTGCAGTTGGTGGGTTTTGCACAGCCTTACCTGGTAAATCATGCTACAAAGCCAGCTAGCACATTTTACAGTTATGAGCTCAAGCTTCCCGCAGGGTTGCAACAAGTGACTGGTCATCTAGCCTCAAAAACTCCACCTTGCACTCCTCTGACACAGAAGGCAGCTCTAATAATGTCCTCATTAAACACTCCAGAGAGCCCTCAGCAGAGGCATATGCTGATACATATCTCACTGAAGTAAAGTGGGATTTAGGTGACAGAGTTTTTGTACTGGTTCAAGCCATGGGATGAATTTACCGGAAAGCAATACAAGAAGACCACACAACTGGCTTCAGCTAAAGCGGCATGCCAGTTGCAACCCTCCATAGCTACTACTGCCACCAGCCTGATTTAGATATCAGCATCTTTTGTGGGGCTGGTTTAATTGTGTCATGGCCAGCTTTGAAAATGCAGCAGTCAAAATATTCAAGGGAAAAGATTTCCTGAAAAAATTTGAGGTTCTAAAACATGTTGCCAAAATGTCACTTTTGATGAAAATTTCAGTGTTTTCAAAGGACAAACATAAAACTACATGCTAGTGCAGATTGAGATTGTGAAATGTTGAAGATGCCCAACTTGTGATACTGCCACTTAAAAGAAGTGTTCTGTTTCAGTTGCAAATATTGACATGTTTCACACTGGAATGGACTGTTCCTCAGAAATTTTGACAAATGGGAACCTGTTGGACTTTATATTAACTTGAATTATCACTTGAATAGGAAACTTATGGAGATACTCACCATTTCACACAGAATCATCTCTCTATCCATTTATGACCACAAGATAGAAGAGGATTTAATGAATCACTGACTTGTGATTCTATTCCACTAAAAATTATCTATCTTCCATCCTATTCTCTTCATTTCAGGAAAAGAGCAAGATATCATGTGAGACTTTTCAATTGCATGGAGGATCTGGTTTTGACCATCGTAGGTTTACAGGTCCATAGTATATTACCAGCTAGCATCCACTGTCAAGTTATATTACAGCAGCTACATTAAGTAGTGCCAAAGCACTAATCTGAAGTCAATTAACAATTGTTACTACAGGGTGTTTCATTCTAATCCTTAAATAATTCACCTGCCTTTGATGTTAATAAAGTGGCTTAGAGAAGTAACATTTGATGGAAAAAAGCCACAGATGCCAGAAATAACATGAAAAGCTCCTACTTAAAGCAGTTAACAGCTGCAAAGCTAAGTGTAACAATAAAATGTATTAGTTAAAGAGATGTATATATATTTAAGTGTACTTATATTTTATTACTAAAATGTATAATGTGATACACTGCAAGATTTAAGTGGTAGAGCTTTTTATTACCTTTTAAAGTGTTCAGACAGAAAACAGTGGAGAATGAGGGATAATCCACTGCATTTTTGTGGGCAGCACCCACATGTTCACATTTCCCAATGTTTTTTTCTTTAGGGGAAAAAAAAAGAGTGCACTGGGCAACAACTTGTTTTTTTTCCCCATGTAAAAATCATGTGCCAGTGATTCACTAATTCCTATTTTTCCTTGTGCTCATAAACGGGCAGAAGGATGACTGTCAATGAAACTATTAAAGGATGGAGAATACCTCAGAGAGTCGACATTCCAAATGATATATTTAAGATAAGACAGATTCAAACAGGTCACTGGTTTGCAGTTGCACAACTGTCTGGATTTTTTGGATATAGTTCATTTCATTACAGTCTCCTAAAATTCTGACTTACGCATTGTTAGGAGCAAAACAGTTTGATGAGCTGACATTACAGTCACTCCCAAATGTTAAAAAACCACGAGTCAGGGAAATTTAGCGAATGGCTTTAAGAAAACCTTACGTTCTTTTATTTGTTTTCTGATTTCTGAGCCATTAGGGTGCACTCCCTCCACACTTTCTGGCTTTCCTCTGCACCAATGAAGGCTAGAAATGTAAATTGATCATTAAAAACCCAGACCAAGAGTCACATACAACAAATTGCCTCCAGGATCTGGATTCACAATAAACTAGCAGTGTATCCTGTATAGCTGTATGGAAAAATCCACTCCCTCCACCTGTATTTTTATGTCTTGTCTTCACTTCCCCTCAAACATTTGAGTGGTCAAGTTTTATTTGTACGTATCTTCACAGAAAATCAATGGTAAGCTTATACCCTGGAGTATCATCAGTGGAAATTATAGGTTCACAGTCTCAGAGAGAAGAAGGGCTGCTAGGTATTTTACGTGATCATCAAGGCCATTCCCTGCACTAAAGTAACAACAAAATTGGAGCTATGAATTATGTAGTCAGCCAGTATTTCTTCCAAAAACTACATTTTTTTTCTAATTTCTAATCTGTGTGGTGAAAAAAAGTCAAGATGGAAAAAAAGTGAAAAAATGAAGTTCATTTTTTCCCCTAAAAAGATAAACTTTTCTCAATTATTTAAATAACCAAAGATTTCCTTAGGCCTAATTATAAAGATTTTTGGGGTTTTTTTACAACAGTAGTGCTAAAACAATGAGGGAACAGAAAGGAATCTTTGTGATTTATATAGCTAGTTACAGCCAAGCCAGGTAAAACTTCAAATATCAATATTGAATACTGCCCTTTCTTATCCCTGCAGCCCAAGAAAACCTAGTGGAAAGGCTTTAAAGAAGGAAAAAGAAAAGGCCAAAGTTGATACAAATTATGAATTCCACAAAATCATCAATTCTGGTCAAACTAGATATAAAACCCTCAAACAAAAAGCAGTCAAGACCATCCACTTCCTTAAGGCAGCTAACAAGTTGTTAGATGTTTCCTATGGCTCATGCACTGTGTAGAAACAGCTCACATGAGGAACAGCTGAACCTCACAGCTGCATCAGTTCAGTTCTGCAACTGTACCTCTGACCTTGGACGACGCTTTACTCATGGAAGCCTGGAGCATCTTCCCCACTAGACAATGTTTAAGAGTAGCCATATTTACTGAGCAGCTCCTCTTTAATCTTTTCTCTTTCCTGTGCAACTATTTAGGAGACTTACTAATGAAAGTTACATTAACTTCTGGCTTCTGTGTGATGCAGACTGAATCAATAACATTTTTCAAAAGGCTAGTTTAATTCAATAATCAATTCAAGAGAGTGCTGATACTGAGTGGCAATACTCTACTATTTTGTACTAGCAATTTGCTGAGTGGCAATAGTAGAAAATGAAGGGGGCAAAGCATTATAAAGTGATCCATTAAGAATCAATTAAACTTGTGGAAAACCTGAACCACAAGGACTGATGAGAACAGAGCCCTGCAGGGGCTGTGATAGGTGTGAACACCCTTTGATGATCTACTCCTCCTTTCACATACAAAAGACCAACTTAGTAGGGAAAGAACTTGTGTGAAATGGGCTTTGGTAAAGAACAGCCATTATGATATCTGGGAGGGTGCTTTGAGGCAGAAAAAGAAATGGTACTATCATTTAAATGAGAACATGCTGAGTGATGGAAGGAGGAATACAGAGATTTAACAGAGGGCAAGAAGGGATGTTGTGATGGTTATGATTAAGTTGTTATGGTTTCTCACTGGGCAAGAAATCAAGCACTGAGTTTTCTCCCAGGCCTGCCACAGATGTACTTTGTGAATTTGTGAGGGCCAGATAACCTCTCTGTGTTTCTGGTTCTCCTGTCAATCAGGGATGAAGAAGTACTCCCGTTAACAGGTTGCTACAGGATTCTCCCTGTTCTCCCATTCCTGGGAGGTGTTCAAATACCATGGTGTTGAGACTTGTAGAAAAAAAGAATCCTGCCTCTATCAATAGATAAAGATGAGAAGTAAGACAAAAGGTAGGTTAGAAAAAGTCTAAATATGTTTTGAAAATTTTCAGATTTGGTATTCTGTTTTTATATGGTATCCATCACTATGATATCAGACCACCTTCTAATAGTTATGTGAGCAAGATGACTAATATCTGTCATGTTAAGTTCTTTCTCCTCTCAGGGGAAAATTGTGGGTTTTTAAAATACTTATTTATATCTTCTTTACTGTGTGATTTTATTATTAAAAGCTGGGTCAAAGAAGTTTGCTTGCTCTAAGAGCAGAGGTAAGAGCACCTTGGGGAGCTGAAATTCTGCAAGAGGTGATTCCACAAACTTGGACTAAGGCCCTGAGAAAGTCCTGTCTAAACACAGACTACTAGCATAATCAGGATTTATTCTTGTTAAAGCAGCCAGCATTACTTTTTCAGATCTACTGTAGGTCTCTACTCATAACACTCTCTAGCATGAACGAAGATCATCCTTTCTGTATTACATGAAATGTGCTGCTATGGAGAAGTATTTCCAGGCAGTGTTACAAGTGCTGACCTTCGTCCATGGACGCTATCATGTTTACCTAGGAGATGGATAGGACAAAACTGGTGGATACAGTATGAGCATTCAATAACCATTTCTGAGAGAGAAAAAAGGAAAAGAACAAGAAGATATGCAGAGAATTTTTCATGGAATTGCTCCATTTCTATTTGGTTTGACTGGATTGAGTGCTTTGTTATACATTGCTGTACACCTGGCATTGGATACAAGGTTTGGACCCAAAATGTGGCCCAAAGAGCATTTGAAAGGTTTAACAGTTAACTCTGGGCATGAGGATGCTGCTTCCCCCCAAGACACTATTAATAATACATTATCTGAAAAGATATTATAATAGAGTGGCTTTCTGTTTTTGAGATGATTTGTAGGTAGCTGAGGTATCCAAGATGAAGGGGAGGGAGGCAGACCGGAAAAGAGGTGCTCAGAGAGCAAGGTTGACTGCTGCTCTCCCATCTCTGCATTCCGTTTCTAATGTGATCCAGTCCCCAATTAAAATGTTGTGCTTGTTCCAAATAAGTTTTTATTAAGAAAATAAAACCACCAAAGAGGAGGTTGTGCAAGCTATCTGGAGCTCCAGAAAAGCAATGACTTACACACATGCGTAGTGGACAAGCACAGAGGTTCTACTCACCCATCTTCTGGCACGTCCCAATGCATGCTAACTTTCCCTTGGGGAATCATCGTTTCCCATTGGCAAATTTGGGGTTGAGAAAGCAAAACAACATTTGCAGAAATAGACATGCCAGCATGTCATGCAATCTTTTGGGCTTTCTTGCAAGGTTTTTAAGAGAACAGAATATAGAGGATGTGTTTTAATAGGTTGTCATGAAGTGAGATTTTTTATTCTTTTCGTAGCACAATTTAATGAATGTTCGAACGGATTTATTGTTCCCGTTCTTGCTATTTTCTCTATTGAAGTTAACATGTTCATCTTAGATAAAATGCTATATTACAAAATTTTAAGTCCAAAAATAAAAGGCAATAATGAAGCTCCTCCTTTTTCTGGACTGGCCGGGACATTCTTCTTTCATTGTGTATCATGCGTTTATTTCACCCAGGTCCTGGTGCAAAGGAAAAGGAACAATGAGGTCCCGTGCTGAATCCTTACTCCTGTTCATTGTACAATGTTTTCCAGAGTGCGGAGGACAGAGCTGGCTTGCCTCTGCAGCACGTGAGCTGGGATCCTACACTATCTGAAGTCATCTCTATCTAGAGCTTCTGCCAGCAAGAGGGCTTATTTTCTGTACCAAGGGCAGGTTCATCTCAGTTTAGATCTTCTTTATCACAGGGAAGGAAAATTGTAAGTCTCCTTTTCATGATTTTGCTCCTGCACACCTTTTGTCTCTGGAAGATTGCTAGCCACAGCGTAACCCTATGTCAGTATTTTAAGACTGATGTGGACATAACCATCACTTGCCTCCTTTTTAAAAACAGTGCGTTCTTTGGGACAGTAGGTAGCCCTTTCGACATCTTTTGTAAAACAGTGTTGGCATTGAATGAATACTAACAGCAAAGTAGGAGTGAGATATACAAACATGCTTACTGGCTCTGTTACAAGCTAGATTCAGACCTCACCAATACTCCGATGTTTCCAAACTAAAGTGGATTTACTCTTTTATTCTTCAGAGCAAAGTCTATCCTAGGTTGGTGCAGATAAAAGGAATCTTAGCAGGCAAATATTTGGTAATCTTTCTAAAAATGGGCTACCCACTCACTTCAGTAAACAAAACTTATGGCTTTCACGGAAGGAAAAATGAGAAATGTCATTATCTCTTACAACCTCCCACGTTACACATTTCTACTTGAATTTTTATGTATGAGCTGTACATAGACTCGACCGATTTCAGAGCTGGTCACTCAAAGGGACCACAGAATCTAGCTCATAAGGTGACTGTCCTCCATGCCCAGTTATATTTTAAATTTATGTGGGAGATATCAGTACTTCCTTATGCAAGCAATTTCTGCAGATGCAGTCCCCTTTGCTGCATAGACCAGTAAGATCTATTTTTACATGATGAAGAAAACAATTGTTCAGCAGTGATTTACTATTCAGTTCTAGAAATTAGTTCTGAAAGCAGTAAAACTACAAGTACTATGGCATGGATTTATGAGGTACTCCAAACAAACACTCCTTGGCTGTTGACCATTCAGGTCACATATCTTATGCAGCCATTGAGTTTTTTCTTACAGAATCAGTAATATTATGTTACTGTATTTTCTCTGCTTGTCTACTTACTACTGAGTGCTAATCAGCCTGGTTAACAAAATGGGACATGTCACCTATATGAGTTCTTATCATAAAACCCAGGCACATTTACCCCAAAGAGACTCTGTTAATATCACATGCACACATGCAAGCTTGTAAAGAACTAACAAAGGGTCTTTAGTGGCTTATTTTAGCTAGTGAAGCTAATTTCTTATTAAAAAGAGTGTGAAGCTATATAGCATTCGTTTTGTGATTTAATAGCTTCTAGAGCCCAAGAGTATTAAGATATCCAGTTACTGCTTTCCATGGAAAACCTCCTTCCTCCACTGGCCCTGCATGGGGGACGATTAGTATGCTTTGTATTGCAATTTCAACAGAGAAAAGCAGAACTATCTATTAGGAGTTTGTTTAGTCAGTATGGAAATGACTGCTGCTGTGTGCCATGAGGGGTGCATACCTGGCTGAAGCTAACTCACTGTTTAGACCTGGCATAGCAATTCCTTGCACAGAATGCTGCATTCTGAAGTAAGGGTGAGTGTGCTTATTGCAGGTAGGAGGGCTTTAAGTGTGTCGTTGTGCTGGTTTTGGCTAGGATAGAGTTAATTTTCTTCATAGTATGGGGCTATGTTTTGGATTTGTGCTGGAAACAGTGTTGATAACACAGGGATGTTTTTGTGACTGCTGAGCAGTGCTTACACAGGGTCAAGGCCTTTGCTGCTTCTCACACCACCCCACCCGCAAGTAGGCTGGGGGTGCACAAGGAGTTGGGAGGGGACACAGCTGGGACGGCTGACCCCAGCTGACCAAAGGGCTATTCCATACCATAAGACGTCATGCTCAGCATATAAAGCTGGGGGGAGAAGAAGGAAGAGGGGACGTTCGGAGTGATGGCGCTTTGTCTTCCCAAGTCACCGTTACATGTGCTGGAGCCCTGCTTTCCTGGAGATGGCTGAACACCTGCCTGCCCATGGGAAGGAGTGAATGGATTCCTTGTCTTGCTTTGCTTGGGTGTGCGGCTTTTGCTTTACCTATTAAACTGTCTTTATCTCAACCCACGAGTTTTCTGACTTTTACCCTTTGGGTTATCTTCCCATCCCACCACAGGGGAGTGAGCAAGCGGCTGTGTGGTGCTTAGTTGCTGGCCGGGGTGAAACCACGACAGCCCTTTTTGGTACTCAGCGTGTGGCTCGAAGGGTTTGAGATAACGACAGTTTGATTGGAATGTGTTACATCAAATGTATAGCTGTTATTGCTGTTTAGCTATTAATTGGCAGGCTCCTGTGCTTGCCATGGGGCTTGGTTGCCTTCCTGTATATGAGTCTAGTGCTCGTTAGTGGCTGCTTTTTGCTTTTGCTGCTTGCTGTACTGCTGTACTGCTTATCATCTGACTCTGCTGTGCCCGGGAACATTTTGATAACAGCAATGGCCATGCACCTGGGCTGGCAGATGGCCAGGGCATCGCTGCTCTTTCTGTGCTGCTGTACTGGACAGGCTGGAACTCCAGTGTGAACTCGAGTCCAGGGGACTGTGACCTGTGGATGAGTCCACGCAGGAGCAGGACACCCCAAAGCGTCTGTGGCCGTGGATAAGCTGATGCCAGAGCAGGTACATCTCGGAGCATCTGTGGCCGTGGTCATGTCTGTGCCGCAGCAGGTATACCTCTGAAGGGATTGTGGCCCAAGGATAAGTCCACGCTGGAGAAGGTATGCCTCGAAGCATCTGTGGCTGTGGATAAGTCCATGCTGCAGCAGGTACACCTTGAAGCGTCACGCACAAGGCTGTGCATGAGGTCATGCTGGAGCACCCCAAAGCATGTGGCCATGGATAAGGCCACGACAGAGCAGGTACACTCCTGGAGGGACTGCAGCCATGGGTAAGGCCATGTTGGAGCAGGTTTACTTCTGAAGGGACTGTGGCGGTGGGTAAGGCCACGCTGGAGCAGGTATATCTCTGAAGGCATTGTGGTGCATGGAGAAGGCCACACTGGAACAGGTGCACCTCAAAGCGACTGTGGCTGTGGATAAGTCTATGCCGCAGCAGGTATACCCCTGGGGAGACTGTGGCGCATAGATAAGGCTCCACTTGGAGCAGGTAGACCCCTAAGGGACTGCAGTCTGTGGATAAGTCCAAGCTGGAGCAGGGCCAAGGGGAGGAGTTCATTGCAATGTTAGACCCAATGGTCTGGTCCAAAGGGGCAAGGGGTGGACATTGTAATGGAAATACCTTTAAATGGTTGTAACCCAGGATTTGAGTTGCATGTTATGGAAATTACTATAGCAGGAACCCCTTGTTGCTAGCCAGGCTAGGAGCAGGAGGAGGAGTTCATTGCACTCTTAAACCCTATAACCTGGCCCAGAGGGCCCCGGGGTGGAGACTGTAATGGATATACCTTTAAATTGTTGTAACTCATGGTTTGAGTTGCATGTTATAGGAATTACTATAGCAGGAACCACCTGAACCAACGGAGGACAAGCCTTACAGGAAGCAGTGCAAGTGCAGCAGCAACCCAACCTGAGGTGGCTTTGGTGCCCAGTAACTCCACGCAACACACCACCTCTCCTGTCCTGAGTGACCACAATAACAGGCGGAGCCCAAAGTCATGGACTAAATTAACTCAGTGGACATTTTGTGGACATTTGTGGATATTTTATGGGCATTTTATCTCCGTTTCACAGGGCTGGTCCATAGACTAAGGGAATGATATCTGTGTATTATATCAAAGGATGGGAAAGGGGATGGTGGGTAATGAGGTTGTATTGGATAGTGTGGGACCTGAGCATGACGTAAATGGTATGGAATGAGGGGTGGAGAATGTGCTGGTTTTGGCTGGGATAGAGTTAATTTTCTTCACAGTAGCTAGTATGGGGCTATGTTTTGGATTTGTGCTGGAAACAGCGTTGATAACACAGGGATGTTTTTGTGACTGCTGAGCAGTGCTTACGCAGGGTCAAGGCCTTTGCTGCTTCTCACCCCACCCCACCCGCAAGTAGGCTGGGGGTGCACAAGGAGTTGGGAGGGGACACAGCTGGGACAGCTGACCCCAGCTGACCAAAGGGCTATTCCATACCATATGACGGCATGCTCAGCATATAAAGCTGGGGGGAGAAGAAGGAAGAGGGGACGTTCGGAGTGATGGCGTTTTGTCTTCCCAAGTCACCGTTACATGTGCTGGAGCCCTGCTTTCCTGGAGATGGCTGAACACCTGCCTGCCCATGGGAAGGAGTGAATGGATTCCTTGTTTTGCTTTGCTAGTGCACGCAGCTTTTGCTTTACCTATTAAACTGTCTTTATCTCAGCCCACGAGTTTTCTGACTTTTACCCTTTGGATTATCTTCCCATCCCACCACAGGGGAGTGAGCAAGCGGCTGTGTGGTGCTTAGTTGCTGGCCGGGGTGAAACCACGACAGTCCTTTTTGGCATCCAACGTGGGTCTCAAAGTGTTTGAGATAACAACCGGTTTGATTGGAATGTGTTACATCAAATGTATAGCTGTTATTGCTGTTTAGCTATTAACTGACAGGCTCCAATGTTAGGTGGCTAAAAGGTTGATGTGACCCAGGGTAAATATGGTGATGATTATGCATGGTATATAAATAACCTATATAAAGGGTACCAATGCATAAAATGCATTTTTTTCTTTAAAGAGAGATGAAGAAAATATTTACTACCTTATTAAATCAAAAGAAATATGTAATTAAAAAGCAATCACTAGCTTCAGAGCTGCAATAAGCCTCTTTATTAGGTATTAATAATTTTATTAGGTACTGGATTGCTGGAGGGCTGGGACCGTATGAGTTGGTAATAAACCATCTTGATACATCATGTTCTTTCAGTCTTGCCAATGTGACATTTGCTGTGCAGGCACTAGGAATGTTATACATCTGAACTAAAGGAAGCGAAAAGACCCTACTGATCCTGAAACCCTCTTACTGGCCTGGGCAAATTAATATCAAGGGCACTGACTTAAGAAATGCTTTTTGATGTGTATTCATATGAGAATAATGTAGCACACAGTAAAATTGACTCTTGGTCAAAAACTGGAGAGGTATGCCTAAAACTTTCGAAATGCAAGAGGGGTTATGGGGGCCTGTTTTCTCTGTTGGTCAGCATGGCCACGCTTGCTGGGACAATACTTATCAGGTGATATCGGTATCATATGCCGTAGGAAAACTGTTGAGAATTTATATTAATCTCTAATTCTGACCAAAAAATGAGTCACAAACTAAAACCAGTCTGATGCTAGATCCAAACATGTTCTGTGTAGTTCCTTATTGCTGACGACTCCTGGGAAGAAAAGTGACCATTAAGAACTGATCCCACGCATCCCATCTCCCCACCTCCCTCCAACCATGAAAACAGATCTGGACATGTGGGCCTTCCCCTCTCTGGAAAAGACAGCTCTTGGCTTTCAGTGGGATTATGGCCCATGTATTCAAATCTGTTAGCAAGATGTCATCAATGAATTTGAAATGTTGTTCTTATGTTAATACTTCTCTAATTAGCAATGTTTGAAGTAGCTCTGCTAGACTAAGAACATAGCCTAACCTCAAGCCAAAACTCAATCCAACCCCTCTTTTGAAAAAATTGTTACCATTATTGTCTTTGTCAACATTATCTTCCAGAGCACCACCCACAACTCCCAAGAAAGAAGACAAATCATCTATAAGCACCTTCTGCCTTAACACAAAATAATAATGTATAAATTAGGCCCTCAAAACATTTCTGCAAGCATTTTCACCTATGACTCAATAGTTTCAAGAACATTTTTGGCTTCTACAACTGACTTACCAATATCTCAATGCAATAAAAAGTACTAAAGAGCAAAGGAGTTCAACAACAACTCCTGTACCTCCAAATCATTTTTTATCTGTGGGAGGATTGTAACAGAAACAGCAGCAGTGACATAAAAGAACCAAAAAACTGCAGTTTGGACTTTCCATTATGGCAGCAGCTGTGGAGGTGGGGCACTCTAGAAACATCCTCTCTTGGGCTTGTTCATACAGATGTGTTTACTTTCAGGCTGATGTATTTCAGTATCTGTTCTATTAATACATCTTTCCAGGAGTATACTCATAATCTTTTTAAGGTTAGCAATAAAAACTCACTCAGAATGGTAGAGATGCAGAATAGACATAGTAGCTGAGCTTTTATAGTAGCGGATCAAGCAGAAACCTACACATATATGCAAAAATTACAAAGCTAAGCAAATCTGCCTGACAGAAGGGTAAGAAAGTGACAATCTGTCTGCTGTGCTGTCACAGAAAGCTGCCTTTTGATTGAAATAGCTAAGGGTAATATGAATTATAGACAGGTTGATGTATACTTTTTCTCCCCTTTACTGTGGCAGGCTAACCATTCTTCTAGTAGTTCAACTTTGATAGAGATGTTATGCATTTTAGAACCATTTTTGTCATGTAGACTTCATTCGCTTTCTTGTATATTTTAAGAACTGTATGTTTATTCTCTTTGCATCTATTGTTTTTACAGTGTCTTGGTTTTTTTTTCTTCAGAAACTTGACAAAGATGTGGCAGTCTTGATTAGAGATAAAAATAAAGCAATGAAGTGTGTTCCAGAGAAAGTGACCCACCATCCATTATGTGAGATTTGCATAATAGGAAGATTTTTATCTTAAAACATGGATTGCCAGTAATCTTGAATCAGCTAGATTCCAGGACATTGTACAAAGGGCATCAGCTCCTGGTAAGCCCACCTCATTATTACTAATACTTTCTTGACCTAGATAGGATTTTGATTGTAGTCTAAGTGAATATTCAAATCAGGTATATATGGAGATGAACATCTTAGGCAATTAGTCACTTAGCCAGGTTACAAAGCCATGTATGAATGCATATGAAGACATGCTTTGCAAGTAACTAAACCACTTGTCTAATTATATGACAATCATTGTGGCAAACCATACACAATTGTTCAAACCACTGCATATGTTTTTTCCATAAAAAGAAATACAAAGGAAAATACATTTTATGACACTGCCTTTCACAATATTATGTTATGCTGCATAAGCACGCATTTGATGGCTAAGTCATAACTTAACATCTCTCCTCATCTTTGGTTGGTTTTAACCATTATTCATTTTAATCCTTAAGACTCACAACGTATTAGTAATGTTAAAAGATACTAAACAGCTAGGCCAGAGGCAGGATTATTTTCCAAAATCATAAGAAGTAATTTCCTTTCACTTTCTGAATTCTGGAGTTCATTACAATCCTTTCTTTTTGTCCAGAGACTCCCACAGAACTGCAGTAGCTCTTCACTATAGCCCAGTTTTGAAAAACGCATGTCTTCTTAAAATTTGTCTGTTCTCTGTTAGGGAACAGGCAGATGAGTTACTACTTCTGCTATCGCCTGCAATCCTAGTGATTATACACTTGCCTCAGCTGGATGATTTAGAGAGCTTCCCTAAGCTCGTCAGGCCCCTCTATCTTCTGAGAAGAGAAGGGCCTTCAGATTTGCCTCCAAAGGGCAAACCTGGAGAGTCTGAATAAAGTATCTTCACTCTCAGATAAGCACTCTTCATCTGATCTGTTTTAGCTACTTACTTCAGGGTGAGAGGAGGTGCACTGCAAGCCTGCCTCTCCCTTGGCTGATAAGGATGCCTGGACAAGTAGTTCACATGTAGAAGTCTATACTGCAGACATCTGCACATGGTCAGACAAAGCTCTCTCTGAATTAGAGAATCACAGAAATTATGGTAAGATGCATATACATTCTTGAGACTGAAGCCACACACAGCTGGATCACCTTGTCTGGGATACAAGAAAAGATACAGCTGGGCTTTTGCGTTCTCTGCTGTGTAAACCAGGGAACGAGGAAAGAAACTGAAGAGATTCTGATATTTTACCATAATTATGCTCTCTTTCTGGCATTCTTATGACAGTATTGGCACAGCTTAGTTCCTTACTGGGGCAACTACATGACAAATATTATTTGCTGATAATTACACAAAACTGTAAATGTTATTGGAGCTTTCATATTTCCTGATACTAAATGTGTATGACTAATTTGACTCATGGCACTGTGCAGATGTGGAGACAGTTATTCAAGTGATACCTGTCTTCCTCACATTCTAATAAGTATACTTATGACTAAAACCATCTAGCAATAAAATTTACTGTTAGATTCAGTCACACCACAGACTATCACTTAGTCTCAGATAAACTGTAGAATTTGACACAATAATTCCTGCTGTGGAGGGAATTAATCCTTTCTTGTTTACCAGCAATTACTTTTTTTCCTATTTATTATTTGGCTGATCATACCACATGTTAGAAAGAACAAGAGAAAAGTTACATAGTTCTTTTCCTACATGTTGACAAGTGAAAAGTTTCAGAGGTTCTCCCCAGTCATGGTTCACATTTAAGCATTCACAGAAATTCTTTCCTGAGAATCAGAGACATGTCCTTGATAAACAGGAACAAATAAACAGAGTCATATGTAATTGGACACAAAGGTTATGATCCTCAATTAAAGCTGATTAAAGTTTGTAAACCCTAATTCTGTACCCTTACCCTGCTTTCTGTGGGTTTTTTTTCTTCCAAGTCCTCACATCAATTTTATCATTTTAAAAAACAGTGCTGTTAAGCAGAGTGAAATGTTCATTCATTGTTTAGATAGCATATGTAAACCCCTTTCTCCTGGGTAATGACTGAAACCATTGCAGGCTGGTCACTTGCCTGCCGATGGGAAGTAGTGAATGAATTCCGTATTTTGCTTTGCTTGCATGTGCAGCTTTTGCTTTTCCTATTAAACTGTCTTTACCCATGAGTTTTCTCACTTTTACCCCTCTGATTCTCTCCCCCATCCTGCTGGGGGGGGTGCAGTGTTGAGCATGCGGCTGTGTGGTGCTTAGCTGCCTGCTAGGGTTAAACCACAACAGATAGGCACGGTCATGGGCAAATACAATGGGAGGATATAGCGAGACATTGCTAGCCTAGGATGATTCTGATGAAAACACAGGAACAAATAGTTTCCAGAAGCTTGCCCTCGGAAATCTCATTAAATGGATTCCAGTGGTATCTTGATGGAGACCCTTCTTCAGTGTGGGCTGACCAGAAACAATCAACTCACACTACATGAGACCAAAGACTTGCTTACAAGCATACACTTGCTGCTGGAAGTGGGAACACCCTTAGAATAGTTTTTTCCTTTTACCTTTTTCCTTTTTCAATGTGTAATGGGCAAGGGACAATTATGGCAAGTAGTAACCAAAGTAACTGAGGTCAGGAAAGATGCCAGTAAACATTAGCTGACCAGGGGACAGCAATTCTGCTACATGACAACTTTGAGGTTTAAGAATTTGTTTTTGTTCCATGTTGAAATGAAACCAGAAATGTTCTATTGGTTGTGTGTACTGGTGGGATGAATGTGTCACTTTAATAGCTGGGTGGTGAAGGGACAAGGCAGGCATGTGGAAGACCCGGGTGCAGCTTCCTGCCCTACCTGATTCAGGACAGGGATTTTCCATTCTACATCAGGGATTCAAACATGCTTCTCCCACATACTCACTCAGCACCATAGTCAATCACCTCTGGAGTCTTTCCTTTGCATCTTCTCTCTCTTACTGTGAAACTGGATAGTTCAGTCCAAACGTTTTGAGAAGATGTGAGGAAGCTTTTTGTATAAGATTTTGGGTTCCTCTGCCTTTACAGCCTGCAAGATCAATTATGTTCTCATGATTATTGCAAATCGGGAAAATGCTGAGAATGGCAAAGGCATCTTATCATCCTAAGAGCACTGCTCTACAGGTAGCAGTTGCAGACTGTGTTTTCTGTAGAGGGCACATTTGGACAAAATTGTGGGCATGTTGCAGAAGTTCCTGCAAATTCAGGACACTGCTGCTGATAAACTGGAGAGGGAACAACAGAAGTTTACCAAGAGAGTTAGGAGCACATGACCTGCAAGGAGAAACTGAGGGAGCTGGACCAGTTTACCCTGGGGAAGAGGAGGCTAAGGGGCAATCCAGTAGTAGCCTACACTTGCCTAGAGGGGAGTTGCAATGGAGCCAAACTCATCTTGGCAGCCTCAGACATAAACAAGAGGCAACAGCCCCAAGTTGCAGGTTGGGAAATTCAGGCCGGACATTAGAAAAAAATGGGGTTTTTTTTCATTAGGAAGGCAGTGCAGCACTTGAGCAGGTCACCAGAGAAGCTGCATCCTTTCACAGCGTGTTCAAGACTCAAAGAGACAAAACCATGGGTGACCTGATCCTGAGTGGGAGGTAGTCTTGCACTGAGTGGGAGGCTGGACTAGACTGTCTTTAGAAGTCCCTTCTAACAAACAGTTCTATGATTCTATTAATATGGCAGTGGAAATTCCCATCATGGTAAAGACTAGAGAAAACTCTGTTGTAGAGAGAATGAAAAGAAGCAGCTGGACACCATCTAAGCATGGTTAAACTACTCTGAATCATCATCCTGAACCTGCCCAGTGCCAAAATAAAGGAGGCGAGGCCTCTTGGTACAGAAAAGCTGGTTTAATTGCCCTCTTGAGATGCCATATACTATGTACATTGGGATCCTCCAGTGTCACAGTTGTAGTTAAAAACCTCCAGGTAATTCTCTACAGGGGCACAGCTTGGAGGACAGGAATATGCCTTGTGCTTCTCTCTCTGAGACCTCCCATGAGCTAAACAGTTCATCCAGCAACATGAATGATCTCTGTTATTCACAGTACAGAATGTCGGGAGACTCACAAGGTGTCAGCTGAGATGGATAAGCAACAGAAGTGGTTAACCAGGAGAGACTAATCCACAGCAGTAAACACCACTTATTAGATTAAAGGAATAGAAGATGCGTGATGAGAAACTCTAAGTTGGTTTGGATAGTCTGATGTGCAACCAAGCCTTGACATCATCTCTATTATTTCATGAAGGAGTGTTTGGTCTCTCCTGAGTCTGAGTGCTGCTGGCATCCCCTCTTCACAGTGGGATGAGACCAGTGTAGTACGTCTTTTCCCTGCACCCAAGTCTCACACAACATATGCTTAAATTCCTGGAATTTAAGATCAAAAAAGTAGTCCACACAATGAAGTGAGCAGAGATGGACTGGACACTTAACTACCTTATGTGAGGACACTGGTCTGTAAGAGACTGGGACACTGTAAGAGACATATAAGACTATCAGATGTGCCTCCAGCGCACACCGTGCTGGACCTGGAAGCACAGTGATGGGTCTTATCCCAGCAGCAACAGAGTCACGTCAGCAGAGCTATAACTGATCATGGCAGTGAACTCATAAGAAGTGCCGAGCTGATAAGGGATCTCCCCGTTCTCTGATATCTCACAGAATGACATTTCTGACCACCAGATGATATATAATTCATTTTTTTGGATTTTCTGTCACAGGGTTAAGATTGAACCATCCCATCTTCAAGCCTAGGTGTCAGGAATGTGTCTAGATGGTAGGGGGAACTTTCAACAGCCTATGAAATCATTTCAGAGCTATTGCTTCAAACCATTCCAGATCATTCCAAAGTGTGATTTCTCCAGCAGAGCTGGAGAACACAGAACATCCAGGCAGCATGGGTGATCCTAGCTATCTTTTTCTCTGACTTGAACGGTATTTCCTCCTGCTTATGAAACTACATGTATGTTGATACCTATTGTCCTGTACAATTGCACCTACATCTAAGTACCCATTTATTTTATCAGCATTGATATTTATTTACCATTTATTTGCTGTCACTGAGATGGCTGCTATGTCATGGGTTAGTCTCTAGGGGGTTAGGTGAATCACCTGAGGATTTTATCTAGGTTTCTGTATGTTGAGGGTAAACGTCATGAGAAATAAAACCAGAAGATTATCCTTCCTTTCAAACTGTAGTTTGAAATGGGTTGTGACTGTGGCAAGTGTCTGTGACTTTCTGTAAGAATGAACCACATCTGATAAAGATGACAATCACTATGGTGTTAGAAAGTTAACTGAACAGTAGGATGATCAGCATGAGTCATGCTGTCAGGGGAAACAGCTCTACCCATTTATTTTGTTTTGTTATTTGGTGGACCAGCTTCTCAAAAGATATTCTAAGATAGTATACAACTTGAAAGATGACTAAGTGCGTTCTGCATGCTGCTGAGTGCTCTTCAGCTCCCAGTGATGGCAGTCATTATTGAGGAAGCACAGTACTTTTCCAAATTTGGCTATAAATCCACTGCGGTAAGCTGACAGAGGGGCTCTTCCCCTTTGCTACAACAGCAGGAAATACAGCACAGAAACTGCCTTTTCCTTCTCCTAGCTGCCAGTACGACTAACCCTTTAGGAACTTATCTGTCTTTTTGTTGCTGACCCTTTAAATCAGACAAGCAACTTCACACCTGGGTGGCCATTTCGCAAACAGCAGGCACTTGCTCCATGTTTTTCCATTGGAAATCAATTGATCCCAGTTTTCTTTTACTTTTGTCCAGGGATATGGCCTGCATACTTGCTACCTTCTTGTACAGATGGAAGGCAAAATTAATAGCACGTGTTTTTCTCAAGGCAAGCAAGCAAGCGAGCAAAGCTGTAAAACCTACTAATCTTGCTTAATTTGCAACTGGGTTCCATCATGTATTTTAAGGTCAGGATCCCATGGTCTTCAGAGAAGCTACAATAATGTATGTCACTGATGAATGACAATTTAGTCCACTATAATTATTACTGTCTCTTCTAATTTGCTTGAACTTTCCATGTTTTATTTAAGCTTTTTCCCACCTTTACTTTGCAGCAAGCTCTAGAGCTTGCTAAACCTAGTTATCTGTGCAAAGCTATAATGGATTTGGGGGGAGGTTATGGATGCCTCACCCTAGAGTTTGTAGCTATTAGCACAATTTCTTTCAGAGCATATTATAGAGGCGCAAAACAGGCTGAACCAGAATAAGAATGCTGTTTGCAGCAGATCTTCTCATCTCCACCTGTAACACATTTTAGTTCCTTGAAATTTTATAAGGCAGGAAAATTAGTTTCAAATAAGGCTTCTGAACTTGCAAAAATAGTTCCCTTTTTATAATTATTATTTTTTCCTAAAGTGTGATGGAATCTCATAAAATTAGGCAGGAATATTTATCCATCATCAATTCAAACAATGTATATTCAGAAAGAAAAAAAGGTGCTGGCCACATTCTAACCTGCCAATGCAAGTGGTATGCTTGCACAGGGCAGCTTGCATATACCATATCGACTTCGTTTCTTCTCTGAACTAACTGAGATTTACTCCAAACTGGGTCAGTAGAATCTGTGTAAATTCATCTCCATTTGGACTCAGTGAACTGCAGAGATTAGTCAAAGACAGAGTTAGTTATAATCTGTCTGAAGGAGTGGCAGCCAGGTTGGATGATCTTTCCCACTGAAAATTCCCACAGGTCCACATTGGGATTCATGTAGTGCAGACGGTGCACAACTGTTGTGGTTTCAACCCAGCCGGCAACTAAGCACCACACAGCCACTCGCTCACTCCCCTGTAGTGGGATCGGCAAGAAAATCCAAAGGGTAAAAGTAAGAAAACTTATGAGCTGAGATAAAGACAGTTTAATAGGTAAAGCAAAAGCTGTGTGCACTAGCAAAGCAAGACAAGGAATCCATTCACTCCTTCCCATGGGCAGGCAGGTGTTCAGCCATCTCCAGGAAAGCAGGGCTCCAGCACATGTAACGGTGACTTGGGAAGACAAAACGCCATCACTCCGAACGTCCCCTCTTCCTTCTTCTCCCCCCAGCTTTATATGCTGAGCATGCCGTCATATGGTATGGAATAGCCCTTTGGTCAGCTGGGGTCAGCTGTCCCAGCTGTGTCCCCTCCCAACTCCTTGTGCACCCCCAGCCTACTTGCGGGTGGGGTGGGGTGAGAAGCAGCAAAGGCCTTGACCCTGTGTAAGCACTGCTCAGCAGTCACAAAAACATCCCTGTGTTATCAACGCTGTTTCCAGCACAAATCCAAAACATAGCCCCATACTAGCTACTGTGAAGAAAATTAACTCTATCCCAGCCAAAACCAGCACATTCTCCACCCCTCATTCCATACCATTTACGTCATGCTCAGGTCCCACACTATCCAATACAACCTCATTACCCACCATCCCCTTTCCCATCCTTTGATATAATACACAGATATCATTCCCTTAGTCTATGGACCAGCCCTGTGAAACGGAGATAAAATGCCCATAAAATATCCACAAATGTCCACAAAATGTCCACTGAGTTCATTTAGTCCATGACTTTGGGCTCCGCCTGTTATTGTGGTCACTCAGGACAGGAGAGGTGGTGTGTTGCATGGAGTTACTGGGCATCAAAGCCACCTCAGGTTGGGTTGCTGCTGCACTTGCACTGCTTCCTGTAAGGCTTGTCCTCCGTTGGTTCAGGTGGTTCCTGCTATAGTAATTCCTATAACATGCAACTCAAACCATGAGTTACAACAATTTAAAGGTATATCCATTACAGTCTCCACCCCGGGGCCCTCTGGGCCAGGTTATAGGGTTTAAGAGTGCAATGAACTCCTCCTCCTGCTCCTAGCCTGGCTAGCAACAAGGGGTTCCTGCTATAGTAATTTCCATAACATGCAACTCAAATCCTGGGTTACAACCATTTAAAGGTATTTCCATTACAATGTCCACCCCTTGCCCCTTTGGACCAGACCATTGGGTCTAACATTGCAATGAACTCCTCCCCTTGGCCCTGCTCCAGCTTGGACTTATCCACAGACTGCAGTCCCTTAGGGGTCTACCTGCTCCAAGTGGAGCCTTATCTATGCGCCACAGTCTCCCCAGGGGTATACCTGCTGCGGCATAGACTTATCCACAGCCACAGTCGCTTTGAGGTGCACCTGTTCCAGTGTGGCCTTCTCCATGCACCACAATGCCTTCAGAGATATACCTGCTCCAGCGTGACCTTACCCACAGCCACAGTCCCTTCAGAAGTAAACCTGCTCCAACATGGCCTTACCCATGGCTGCAGTCCCTCCAGGAGTGTACCTGCTCTGTCGTGGCCTTATCCATGGCCACATGCTTTGGGGTGCTCCAGCATGACCTCATGCACAGCCTTGTGCGTGACGCTTCAAGGTGTACCTGCTGCAGCATGGACTTATCCACAGCCACAGATGCTTCGAGGCATACCTTCTCCAGCGTGGACTTATCCTTGGGCCACAATCCCTTCAGAGGTATACCTGCTGCGGCACAGACATGACCACGGCCACAGATGCTCCGAGATGTACCTGCTCTGGCATCAGCTTATCCACGGCCACAGACGCTTTGGGGTGTCCTGCTCCTGCGTGGACTCATCCACAGGTCACAGTCCCCTGGACTCGAGTTCACACTGGAGTTCCAGCCTGTCCAGTACAGCAGCACAGAAAGAGCAGCGATGCCCTGGCCATCTGCCAGCCCAGGTGCATGGCCATTGCTGTTATCAAAATGTTCCCGGGCACAGCAGAGTCAGATGATAAGCAGTACAGCAGTACAGCAAGCAGCAAAAGCAAAAAGCAGCCACTAACGAGCACTAGACTCATATACAGGAAGGCAACCAAGCCCCATGGCAAGCACAGGAGCCTGCCAATTAATAGCTAAACAGCAATAACAGCTATACATTTGATGTAACACATTCCAATCAAACTGTCGTTATCTCAAACCCTTCGAGCCACACGCTGAGTACCAAAAAGGGCTGTCGTGGTTTCACCCCGGCCAGCAACTAAGCACCACACAGCCGCTTGCTCACTCCCCTGTGGTGGGATGGGAAGATAACCCAAAGGGTAAAAGTCAGAAAACTCGTGGGTTGAGATAAAGACAGTTTAATAGGTAAAGCAAAAGCCGC
Source organism: Ciconia boyciana (assembly GCF_034638445.1). NCBI lineage: Eukaryota > Metazoa > Chordata > Aves > Ciconiiformes > Ciconiidae > Ciconia > Ciconia boyciana. The sequence continues at coordinate 50,211,569 of NC_132936.1, forward strand.
ACACCCAAGCAAAGCAAGACAAGGAATCCATTCACTCCTTCCCATGGGCAGGCAGGTGTTCAGCCATCTCCAGGAAAGCAGGGCTCCAGCACATGTAACGGTGACTTGGGAAGACAAAACGCCATCACTCCGAATGTCCCCTCTTCCTTCTTCTCCCCCCAGCTTTATATGCTGAGCATGCCGTCATATGGTATGGAATAGCCCTTTGGTCACTTGGGGTCAGCCGTCCCAGCTGTGTCCCCTCCCAACTCCTTGTGCACCCCCAGCCTACTTGCGGGTGGGGTGGTGTGAGAAGCAGCAAAGGCCTTGACCCTGTGTAAGCACTGCTCAGCAGTCACAAAAACATCCCTGTGTTATCAACGCTGTTTCCAGCACAAATCCAAAACATAGCCCCATACTATGAAGAAAATTAACTCTATCCTAGCCAAAACCAAACTTCAGGCTCTTTGTATCTAGAGGTATTTCAGTTTAGCCTGTAGACACTCCTGAGAACAAAGTGTATGGAGGGTTTCATTTTTTAATCAAGGTCATTGCTAGGATTCCCTCTACAGCATCGGCCCCCAGAAAGTTGCATTGGCACTTTTATTGCCAGTTGGCACTGAGGAGACAGTCAAGAGCAGCACAGGGACAGGGACAAACAGGTGGGGTAGGAGAAGAGTGTGGGAACTTCCTGTGCTGGGCAGAATGCTGAAGAAAATACTTGTATAACTACACCCTGAAAATAGTCAAGAATGCTTGGTTAGCCTTGACTTGAGACCAGCTGAGATTTGCTTTTAGCTGACATAACCTGAGAACCTACTATGGCCCGTTCTGTCTTGGTTAAATGAGCAGCTTTGAATTCAACCTTCCCTGTTACAAACCTCCTTAAAATAAATAAATCTGTTAAGCAACAAAATGTGCACTATGTTACTGCAAAGGAAGAGCTGTAATTGCAGCCTGTCCCTAGGGGTTATTTGAAAAGCCTAGCATGCAGTAAGTAGACAGTCTGCTGTGCTATATAGGCTGTAAACATTGCCCTTATATTATCCTCTTCACATTTTCTTAGGAGAGCAAAAGTTGCATGGCAGAACTGTTTATTTAATTGTGGCACGCACAAGACATGGACATGCACCAGGGCATAAAATACATTAGCAACAGCACAAAACACATAGCTGGAACAACATCTAACAGTTTCTACTAGTATATAGTCTCTTTTCTTATATGCTGCTTTGATATTCTACTCAATGAGTCACATTAGTGGTTGTATTTGCTGAGGTGTAACACTTTAGAAGGAAATAATTTTATGTGTCTATGTGTCTTGAAACTGAGGGCTGCAAGCTCAACAGCACATCCTGTCTGCAAATGTCATTCCCAGCCCAAAGTCCCAGGCCACTGGTGCTGCCTTCCCATTGCTCCAGGAGACAAGTAGCTGTCAGCTTTACACAGAGCTTATTTTTCCTCTAGGCCTGCACAGCTGAAATGTTTAGCAGCGGAGAAAGTGAAGTGTCTTTCTCCCCACTTTTCCTTCACCAAGCTGTGTGGCTGGAGAACGGGGACAGTAATGGAGCACGGCAAAGTGATGGAGTGCGCTGTGCCCAGTTACTCCTTGCTGCAGGAACCCAAACAGAAGCCCTCAGTCTTTATTTGAAAGAAAAGAAAGAAAAGAAAACCCTTCCTGTTGAAACTTCCTGTCAGTAAACTTACAGGGTTTAATCCTAAGGTAATACGGGGAAAAGAATATATCTACAGAGGAAGACAAACAATAATGAAGCCACATATCACATTTTTTGTGATTCTTTCTTTAAATGCAAAACTATTCTCTGGTGACCCATGTTCAAAGGAAAGAACGTACCTCTCGTCTGAAGGGCAGTCCTTGGATGTGTCACAGAGCAGTGTAACTCTCTGGACTACGGTGACATAATACAAGCCCCAAAATTTGCTCCATCCCATAGTAAGTCTGTTTTACCTCTGCTCTTTGATCCAGATACAGCATATGAAGGGAGAACACCCTAATGGTTTGGGCATGGCTGTGGCCATCAACAGTGCTGGGTCTTCTCCAGGGTCAGCTGCAGACCTGCTGCCTACATTCAGCTGTACAGCTGCGACCTCCACCTTTTGCTGCTAACTACCTAATGGTACAAAACCCTCTCTCAGTGACAGCTTTGAAGCTACATTACTAAGGGGATGTAAACAATTTAAAAAATCCCTCTGTTAAAATTCCTAATTAGTGCCAATGTATTATAAGAAGAGGCTTTCTCCAGGCCACTCTTTTACTGTCGCTTGGTCTATTAGGGTAAATGAACAGACAATGGCTGTGATTTTCCACTCCATCCCTCTAGTTTCACATTAATGTAATAGAGCAATTAACACTTGAGGCTTCAGCCTCTACAGCTGCTAAACTGGAGTGAGCAGTTGTGGCTGGGCCACAGAGAAGTCTGAGCTGAGCCAACCTCAGTAAGTGAAGGAGGCAGAGCTGTGAGCCAACCACCCGGCCGCACGGCCTGTGCGTGAAGTCTTTTTGATGTACACCTAGATGCAAACAAGAGGCTGAGCGCTCAGTAATAAATAGCAACACTACATAATAATAGCTGGGAATTACTAAGTGCTTTACACTTACATAATGCCAGTCATGCGAGGCTCTCCATTTTGCAAACACTAACCTCTACTATTAAGTGTGCATACCGTGAGCTTATTAATTAGTTTATTTTTCCTGGGTTATTTTTAACCTGGAGCAGTTCCTTGATCCAGCTCACAACATAGCCCCACACATAGTTACATGAGCGTTAGATGTTGATGGTGTTGATAGCAGAGGAAGGGGAAGGGAGGTCTTTGCACCACTGTAGTCCCTGAAGCCTTCATGTTGTTAAACCATAGGTTTAGGCAAAATTATATTTAATTCCTAACTCCAGCAATGCAGTTGTGATTAAGATTTTACTGCCTTTCATTACAGTCTCATTCCCCAGAGTTGTAAGAACAATTAAAAGGCTTTTTTCCATGCCCTTGACATGACCCTTTCAAAAGTAGGTTAGGGCTCACCTTTCGCCTTCTCCTGCCTCACTGCTATTAAAGACAGGATTGAATTTTACAGCCACTAGATCTACTTAGAGTTACATTGTGATTCATAAATTCCCTGAGGCAGAGACTGGAGCCAAATCTGTTGCTGGTATAAACTGGCACAGCTCCACTGATTTTGACACTAATTTGCACCACCTCACCTGTGTATGTTTTTCAAGGCACCATGTTGCCATTCAAGCAATAATAAAATGAATGGGTCATTATCGTGAACGCTGTACTTGTGTTGGCTACAACAAAGGTACATGAGGCATGAATTTGACTCAGTATTTCTTTGGCTGATGGGGAAATCATGGTCCTACAGATAAACAATATGTTTTCTGTTTGTTCTTTTATCAATATCTGGATAGAACATATGGAGGAGTTTTTGAAAGCTTTCTTCTGAGCAAAGTTGTTTTCCACTTCTGAACTGCCAATTTACCATGAGAAATCCATTCACTGGCACGACAGAATGGGCAAGATGTACAGCAGAAATAGTATGGTCTGTTGCAATAAATTACATGTTTCTTTTTCATGTGCAGCAGTAGAGGCGGCACTGATGCAATTAGCTACAGCTGGTTATAGAAAGAAAACATGCATCTGTAGATGGCTCAGACTGGAGGGAACCGAGATGTATTTTCTGGGATTTATCACTGTAGAGAGAGCAGGGGGAAAAGAGAACTGCAATTTTCATTCCTGGCTACAACAAACTTTAATAACCTTTATTTCCCCTTGTTAAATGAACTTAACCTAATAAACACATTTAGTCCATTACATAGCAATTAGCAAATGCATCTAGGTCATCACAGATGCTCCAAAGGAAGGATTTGAAAGGTCCATTTTCTGGGATAAAGGATTTGAAATAATTATTTGCTGAACTAAAGAACTGAAGTGTGCCGTATGCTGTATGTCCTTTTACCTCTAGGCTTCAAATATCCCATTTAATTCTGTTGTAACAAAGGCTTGGGACTAATTTGCTAGCAAAGCTTTTGCTGGTGGCTGTTCAGAGTTTGCCTGTTCCCAGGTATCACAGTTTAGGGTTTCCAGAAACATAGCTGCAGAAGATGTGGCTGATATACATGATTTTCAGCACCAGCCTCATGGCATAGCAGTGCCTTTCTTCCTGAAGGTCCTGGTCACAGACTTATTTTGTCTCTGCCTGTTTCAGCTGCCTCTTTTAATCTCAGTGCATTCACCATTTTCCACCACATTCTTCCAACAAAATACATGATTATCTTTAAATTTGTTCTTTGGGAAAATATTTTTTTTCCAGAGACAACGCGTTTCCCCAAATAAAACTGCACCTAAGCATTTTTATTCACTCAGTAAATTTGATCAGAAAAAAATTGTAGAAGACAACTGCTCTTTCCTATGTCTGACTTGGATGCTTCCTTTCACTTTTCTATTTCCTTTTTCCCATTTTTTGTTTCTTTCCTTCTGTGGAGAACAAAATGAGACAAAACTTTTCCTCTGAAACTTTCTGTGTCAAGGGTTCTCCTCAGTCTCATGTTTCATTTCCTTCTCTTGTTTCCCTGGCCCTCATCCTGTATGTAATACTCTTATCTGCTGAGGTCAGGTCTGACAGACAGGGCTGAGAGAGAGCTGGCAGACCAATTCTTCCTACTGTTGCTTGCAAGTGACTATGAGCAAGACTTGGTTGCAAGCACTGAATATTTTCTCAAGATCTAAGTAGTCCTGCTACTACACCCCGGTTTCTCATTATCTGGCAGTTCTACAGCTCATCTACATCTGTGGGAACATCTCCAACAGGTTTTTTGCCTTCTGTGCTTTGTATTGTACTTGAATTAGTGGCTAGGATCTTTTCTATTTCTTTATGCATGGGACACTAAAGTCTGGGAAGTATAAGAGAATGATAACTGTGAACAGGAATGTTTCCCAATGAGGCATCATGTTTTCATCCTCCAATCCTACCAGAATCCTTCTGTAGCGTGTTTGAGTGGTAGAACGCGTTTCATGGCTTCAGTATCATAAAAGCAGCTAGTTAGCTATTTTTGCTATTGCTTGGGTCAAAATAACATGGCAATGGCTAATTTGTCCTTTCTTAGAGTGGACTCAGAACTTGGGTTGAGAACATCACAGGGTAGGAAAGAAGAGGTGACCTTGAACATTGACATTCAAGCCCAAAATTCAAAAGGGACTTCTGGGCTTTTGTCCCATGCTTAATCTATGTCTAAGCTGACAGTCCAGCAGAAAATCACAAAGGTGATTACACCAAAGCAGCACAATCACTGACTTGCCACTTATTTTCAAAGCTGTGTTTAAAAGCAAAATGCCACTTCTTAGACTTCCTCCCTTGTTACACAGCCTGCTTTAATGTTCCATCAAAACAAAGAAAACAACTGTTCCCACATTAGGCATACATTAGCTATGGGGAAAAAAAGAAAAACAAATCATTATTACATGCTTTGGAAAAGGAAAGGAGCCAGGGTGTGTGCCTAGACGACAAATTTCTATAATCTCCACACCTATAATTTACTTCAGAAATGTGTGGTTACCTTGAAGAAGAGAGGGATCTTCCCAGCTTGCCAGTATAATGAATGATTCAGGTGTGAATGGAAACACATGAAGGGAAAAGTAAAGATCTAAGGAAGACGGAGTTTCAAAACTGCAAGGCTAAACAGTGTCTCCTCAGACCTCACCCACTCAAATTCCTGCCCCACAACTCAGAAAAAGGAGACAAGCTGTCTTGATACTGGCAGTCAAATAAGAAAAAAGCAAATATTGAAACCCGTAGAATAGATGGCAAAGGAGGCATTTCAAGCACACTCAGATCATCCTGTGAGTTGAAAACAGATCTTGACAAGCTTAAAGTTATTGAAAATGGATCCAAGCAAGAGCTGAGGCTGCTGCCAATATCTCTCTCTCTTTAATTACAATCAATTTCTGCCATGTGCTCACCAGAAGGAAAAAAAAAAAAAGAGGCATTTATATTGGAGATGGGAAGTACAACCTGTACTCATACATTTCATTCATGATGCTGAATGCAGAAGATGTTCAGAACACAGAGGAACAGTGGCTACTTAATTTGCTCATGAATGAATAATTTATGCCAACTGCTCCCACAAGGGATACTGGCAAGGACTGTTTTCCTCATTACTCGCTTCGGAAACAATCTTTACAAATCCCACCAGTAATGGAAGACTAAAAATGAGTCCAAATAGATCACTTAAAGTGAAGCAAAATCACTTTCTGTGATCAGAAATCAGCAGTGCATGCTGATGTATTTGGTTTTGATATTGTCTTCAATGGTCATCCAAGAATCTGGTAACAACGAAAAGCAAACCCATCAAGCCAGGTACAAGGACTGCCCTGCAGTATAACGCGTTTGTTAGCGTTCCAGGGTCCCACCTCAGCTGGCTTCAGCTGTCTGAAAGTTGGTTGTCCCAGGCTGAGCTAATTACCTGGGACTTCTTCATAAATAGCAGCACCTTCAGGAGGTGGTTTGGCTCCCCTTTCTCAGAAATGTCTTTTAGGATGAGAACAGCTTTCCAAAAATGCGTATTTCTCTCTGCCAAATGAGCAGGCAGCTTGAGGTGACAAGGTTAGGCTGAGGCTACAGTTCAGCTGTACAGTAAATAGAGCCTTAGGGCTCCAGCCTAAATGTGGTAATGTTTTTTGACGGCTCAACTTTTTATCAGCAGGCCTTGCCCCAAACTTGGCATTATTTGTGCTCTCACAGCCAGGAGAAAGCCAGCATGAAACGGCATAAATGTGATATCATGTGCTCAGGCTAATTTGATGGAAATGCAGAGATGCGCCCGCATGGGATGAGGCTCAGGTTCAGGCACTCCGTAAGGATTAGTGACGGTGAAACACTGCCTGGGGCAGCCGGCGTTTTAGCTGTCAGAGGGCCACGGGCCCTCTGGGACACCACATGGAGGGCCAAGGGGAAGCGAGTCTGTGGCCTCCCCGTCCCTCTGGGCTCGGGTCGCTGTAAAGAGCCGCGCTGTGCCGAGCACTTTCGGGACAGGGAGGTGGCAGCGGGCGGCTCGTGAGGTGCGCGGGCTGAGCTGCCACCGGTGGGAGACGGCCAATGGGTTACCTGGCTTGTAATGCTGGGCCTCCCCTCCCTGCCTCCAGCACTGGGTTCGCTCCTCGGTTTCTGCCTTCTCCACATGAGAGAAGGGCGGCAGGTGGGGGGAAAGGAATCACAGAATCGTGTAAGTTGGAAAAGACCTTTAAGATCATCGAGTCCAACCGTAAACCTAACACTACCAAGACCACCACTATACCATGTCCCTAAGCATCTCATCCAAACGTCTTTTAAATACCTCCAGGGATGGCGACTCAACCACTTCCCTGGACAGCCTGTTCCAATGCTTGATAACCCTTTCAGTGAAGTAAAATTTCCTCATATCCAGTCTAAACCTCCCCTGGTGCAACTAGAGGCCATTTCCTCTCGTCCTATCACTTGTTACCTGGGAGAAGAGACCGACCCCCACCTCTCTACAACCTCCTTTCAGGAAGCTGTAGAGAGCGATAAGGTCTCCCCTCAGCCTCCTTTTCTCCAGGCTAAACAACCCCAGTTCCCTCAGCCGCTCCTCATAAGACTTGTTCTCCAGACCCTTCACCAGCTTCGTTGCCCTTCTTTGGACACGCTCCAGCACCTCAATGTCTCTCTTGTAGTGAGGGGCCAAACCAGATCTTTAAGATTTTGGGCCCATGAGCAATTGACTCATGTCAGCCATCTCTTTGAAGTACTGGGGCTGTTTGTGGAGGCAGAGGATCACAGCTTGACCCTGGACAAGCTGATTGTTTCAATCAAAGATTTAAATGACTGCAACATGCAAATACGTGGAAAAAAAAACCTGAGCTCCGCGGCAGGCTTCATCCTCCTGGGAGCCCTCAAGCACCCAGCGGCACGGGATGCTGCAAGGCATGGGAAGGCTCTTCAGCCATTTGGGCTGATTTCTTGTTGGGGCTCAGACCATCCGTCTGCCCTGAAGACAGACACTGGGGACCACACTTTTAGGAATTTTAGGAGCCCAGGGCTTATGCTTTAAAGCAGATTTCGCAAGTTCCTGTGGCAGCTTGAGGCCCATCTTCTGTAGGACAGTGCCAGGGCAGAGTTAAAGACTCACCCTGTGCCCAAGTGTTTCCTATGGGGCAGCTCTCAGGTGCTCCCTGTCTGGCGTGCAGGTGGGTCTCAAACTCACTGTAACGCACCCCAGCCTGCCTCGTTGGGTGCCTGAGTGTCTGGACCACACCTCAAGCAGCCTCTTGACTCCAGCCTGGTGTGCCTCAGTTGCTCATGGGTAGGTTCCTCACAGCCTGCAGCAGTGGGAGTCGTGAAAACACAAGGGACAGTAATACTGTCCTTAGAATAAGGCATCTGTGGAAGAGTGGTGAGGTAGCTTGGTAGTGAGCACAGGAAATGCCATTTGTGCATCCAGGACTCTTGTTAACTTACTAATACAATGTAATAATGTGTTCATTCATTTGAAATGACTGCACAGCCCAGAATTGCAGATTTCATTCCACATCGCTGTTCGGTTCTAGGAGAAGTTAGATGGTACTTGCACATAGTTGCTTTTTGTGTCCTTCCTATTGACCCCAAGTATTTGATATCTCTTCGAATGCCATGACACAGTCCAAATAACAAATATAAAGAGAATGCAAAGAAGACTGGCTGTTTGTCCAAAAGTAGACAGCTCTGCCCGGTCAGAGTTTGTCTCTTGTGTTTCCAACAAATTAAATGAGCTTGAGATCTATATGTGCTGCTACCAAGTTGCTATTCCTCACCTGAGCTGTCCAGAGATGATTCATCTTTTAAAACATATTTTTATGTTCCTGATATCCAAAGAAGAGTTGCCAACTAATTTGGGTGGAAAGTTTTGCACTGCTTTTAGGAATGTGAAGCTAAGTCTTTTAATCCAGGTCTGGCCTTCATAAACTTGGAGAAGGAAAAAACACATGACAAGAATAAGCATTATACAAATCCCATTTTGGTTTATTCCAGTATTTCCCAGACATCAGGCACTCTCTCTGTAGAAAATATGAAGGACCAGAGGCATAGGAATAGGTGGAGGTAGGGGAAAAGATGCAGGAGGCTGCAGACATACATACATGAAGACATGTAAGTTTTATTGTAATATAGCAAGGATATGATTGATTTCATGTGAAGGGGAAACTGGGGCTGAATTTAAGCAAGCTGCTTTTGTTCAGGGCTCCAGCTTTGGAACCATCCAACTACATCAGGCTCAGGCTTGTTTCTGAATGCTTTTCTACCTTTTACTGCTCAAGAAAACACTTCAGAGATGTGAACAGCTTACGATGTAGATGTAGATATGCTTTCTTGAGTCAGCAGATAGCCTAAAACAATCATTCCAGAGCTGCAGCTCTTTCCCTCCATCTCCAGGAGGTATTTACTCCAAATTTTACTGTCCTGAGGTGCTGCTGACACAACCTACCCTGGGAACGCTGTGCAGGACAGAGGAAGAAAGACAGTACAATGGCTGTCCTTCCTAAGCAAGTAGAGCCTTACCTACTTCTGGCAAGGCAAGGGGTGCTGCCAGACTAACATTCTTGAGAGGAAAGATGACAATGCTGAAGCTTCTGGGGAAGGAGGAGTATCCTGCACCACAGCTTCCATTTCTCAAAAAAAAGCCTGGCCACTATCACACCATCTTGTTGGAGTCCTGGTGTGCTGGTCCATGGATTGCCAAACACAGCTCTCTGGGAAAGAGAACAACAAACAAACATTTGTGAAATCATAACCGGAAATGTAAGCTCATCCTTGCTGTGCCACTTGTGTAAGACCTCCAGCCTGCATCATGTTTTGCCCCAGCACAGGGGTCTGCCCATCTTGAGCAGACCACAGGGTTGGGACCTACTTGTGACAGTAGTATTGGGCAGATTAATGTCCCACAGTTTCTCCAGCACCTCTGTTCACAGCATAACAATTTCACAACAGCGTGCATGTAAATAAACATCAGAGCCAATCTGAGCTGGCTGAGCAAACCTCCAGCCAGAAACACCACACTTTGTTGGAGGGAGCCACTTAGGCTGTCTTGCTAATGATGTGAAAACAAGCATAGTATCGTGAGGCTTAATATTGGTGAACACTTGCTTGTACTCTGCTGAGCATGGCTGGGTCTTGTATGAAAAAATGACACCTAATGGATTATTTCTAATCATATTTCTTTCTTTTTTTCCTCCCTCACTCCAGTTTACCCTCCTCACACCTGCAAATTAATATCAAAACATTGATATGTTGTGATTTCTTTTACTCCACCTTCTCTGATTCTCAGCACATAAACCATTTGGTGCAGGGACTGTATGTGTACAAATTTCATACTCTTCAGAAGTACCTCGTGACAACAATATATGTTCTGGCTTCTGAGGGAGCTCATGGTCCCAGTGGACTGAGGCAAGGGATGCAAAATGCAAGGACTCTGCATAGAAGGGTGGCATAAGCAGCACACCAATGCTTAAAGCTACAATTCCTGGAGCTGTGAATTGAAGGGAGAAAGGAGACAAACTTATCAGTATGACCTCATGGCCTGTGGAGGGGTGACACATAGATCCAAAGGCTGTACACATACATGTGGCTGAGCTCTAAAGCTATGCCGGCAGTGGAGGAGCTGCTCCATCTTCCTGCACTGTAAAGTTCTCCTACATGGAGCACCACAGCCATAGCATTTGTATTTCAGGGCCCTGGGGGAGATGGGGACCAGGCCTCACGCATGAATAGAAATCCAGGGATGACACTATTAAGATGTTCATCTACAACTTTTGAGCTTCACAGTGGTTATAAGCTTGTGGTGTTGGTAGGGAGCAAAGGCAGATAGTAGCATGGGATTTCTCAGGATAATTGGTCTTTGCATTAAGAGGAGGATTCACTGCATCCAACTTGAGATGTTTGCAACACAGCAAGTTCTCCACAGACAATGAAGTGGAAATAGATACTTCTAGGGCATGGTTAATCTTGTCCTCATGTAGATATCTAAAATAGGTCAGATGAATCATCTCCTCTGAGTATTTCTTTCCACTGACTATAAAGGGAGCCCAGCCTCAGATGTAGACCTCTGTATTACAAATGTCTAGAGTGAGGTGTAGGGAGTTCTTTAGATATTCACTCCAGACATATGTGCAGAAGCAGCCTCTAAGTTTATACTTCAATATTTTATGCATAGAAAAGATGGGAAGTGTAAATATTTCCTCAGGGTTGAACAATGGATATTAATAAATTTAAATTGCACTCACTGGGAGAACACACATCTAGAAAATCAGCAGGAAACAGCTAAGGCAAAAATTTTAGTGCTAGTATGTAGTTCATAGTGACTCTCAATACATATGTTTAATGCTGATGAAGTCTATTTATTTAAATATTTATTTATTACAAATAATGCTGATGAAGTTTAGGAATTGTCTTCTTGGCAAAGTAAAATCCAGTTTTCCTCACATTTTTGTAAGGAGGTTGCACACAGAGAAGTTTCACACAGAGAAGGTGGGTGGTGTGGAGCTCCCTTTGTCCACAGCTGTGGGGACCTTCCAGCTGCCTGTAGGATCATGTCAGAGTACAGACTGGGGCCGCGTGTGTTTCCTTATCCTTAGGTCAATGTCCTTGCAGAAAGCTGCCACACTTTCCAGCTGAGCGGCAGAGGAAGCAGAGGAGTGCGTTATGATTTGGTCGTGTCCCTCCCCAGGGCTGTGGCTGTCAAAGACAGGAGAACCAACAACGGGAGCAGCCCCCTCTGTTGCCACGGGGCAGCCTCTGCCTCCCTGCCCAGGGCTCCCCCAGCCTTACACCATGGCTGTCCATCCCACATCTCCCTTACAGCCAGGAGACACCTGTCCTGGGCCAACCATGCCATCAACCCCAATGTGACGTGCCACTACCAGCGTTCTGCCCACTGCCTTGCTGGGGCCGGTGTCAGTAGCTCACATGGGGTCCAGCCCTCGGCTACCTGCAGAAAAGGGTGGGGAGCCCCCTTTGCCCACAGCCATGGGGAGCTTCCAGCTCCCTGCAAAAATGTGATGGGGCACAGGTTGGGGCTATCTTATCTGTCCTGTAGAGTGCTGACAATTCTCCATCTGAGCAGCAGAGGAGGTACAGCACAGGAGCATGCTGTGATCTGGTAACATCCCTGTCCGAGCATCCAGCTGTAATACACAGAAGAAGCAACAAAGGAGGAGCAGCGCCCTTCCATCACCATGGGAAGCCCTCTCCTCCCTGCCCTCACTCACGCAGCTACTCCTCTGGCAGCCTGGGCTGGTGCAGCCCTTTTTATACCCGTCCAGGGCTGGCCGTGTGATCAGCCACCAACATTCTACCTGCTGTGACACAGCCACAACATCACCAGGGCTAATGCCAGGAGCTGGTGGCTGCCTGCCGTGACGTGACCATGACATCACCAGGGCTGGTGCATCACTGTGACATGGCTATTCCACCATTCCAGCGAGGAGAAACAAACAAGCAAAACCCCAACAACTGATAATGCTGAAAAGGGAAATTAAACAGCAGTTTAAAGAACGACAGCTTAGCAAAGGTTAAAAAATAATTAAAAGCAGCAGGTCATACCCACTGCCCAATTTTGAAGATTTGTGTGGTACTTGCTGCTGATATTTGTGGGTTTGAAGGCTAAATTCTGGAAGAAAAATGCTTGTCAAATTGACTGAAGGTAATATTTCACACCTTTGGAATTAAAGGCATGTCCAGTACCAAACCCTGCACCCAGGAGTGGCTGACAGTGCTGAGGAGTAGCAATGAACTGCAAGACTCGTGTCTTTCTTTCCCTGAAAGAGTAGAAGTTAGAAAGTGGACCTTCTTTGCTTACTTGGAGAGATGCAACTGGAGGCCATCCTCCCTGAAGAAATGCAACCAGATGTTTCATGAAAGGAAGGGAACTCGAAACTATGAATCCCCAGGAGAGATATGGTGTTAACCCTCCTGACTTCATCAGGTTCTCCACTAGTTCCTCCTTGTTTTGGCTTATGTCTACCATCTCCCAGTCCCTCCCAGGCACCGCCAATGCCTCTGAGTGGTATGACCACATTTTTCTGCTATGAAAATCCCAGAGCCTGGCTCCCAAGGGATCTTGCTATTGAAAATGCAGTGTTGGTCATCTTGCGTTTGGGTTTCTTGTTGTTTGCCTCTGTAAGCTGTTTATTAAGTAATCAAATAACAGCATAGTAAATAAAAAATATCTTGCCTCATAAAGGCTCAAATATGCAAGAAGTAAGTAAGACGTTACATTTTACAAATATGTAATAAGTAAAAAGTAAGACAAAATACATGGTGACTAACCCTTGGGTGAAAATACTTCAGGATAAAGCACACTGGAAATTGGAATGGTTTGCTTCCTGTTATGTACAAAATGGCTGCAAAGGAGCTATTAAAATCTCTCAAATAAATACAGTGCTTTGTGTGTTTGTTTGTTTCTAGTTAGAGGTATACAGTCATTCAAAAGACCATGTGCTGTATAGCCTCTGCAGCGTTTGCTTTGTAGTATAGATAGTGCCTAACCACTACTTTCCTCTCTCTTGATCACTAATGAAAACAGACCATATAGAGATGAAAGTGTTCTAAATCAGTGCTCTGTGTCATTTCCCACTTACTTTGCACTTTTCTGACAGCTGAAAGGCTGCAATAAATTGAGTGCATGCACACCCACAGAGAATGACAGTACTACCATAACCTAGCCTCTCAGGACATGTATTTTCTTCCCCAAGGGACTATATTGAAAAATTATCAAAGCGGGGGTTTTTTTGGTGTTTTCTACTGTGATTTTAACGTTAAAATTTTGATCAATGTAATTTCTTTGTAAGTTGAGTTTTTCTACTACTTTTCAAAAACTCAGAACAACATTTTTAACTAAAATAATTGAAAACAAATCTGATACTATAGCTAAATAACAGTTTTGTACTAACACACATATGAATAAAAAATCAGGCACGTAATAACAGCAGATTTTTTTTCCTCTTTTGCTCCATTTCTTTCCTTCTCTCTTTTCCTCCCTTTCATTCCTCTCTCTCATTTCCTTCCTCTTGCTCCTTCTTGCTTTTCCTCCTTCCTTCCTTCCTTTCTTCCTTCCCTCTTTATTTTTCCTTCTTCCTTTCTTTCTTATTTTTTGTCCTCCTTTCTTTCTTTTTTATTTCTCTCTTTCTTCTTCTCCTTCCTTCTGTCCTTCTCTCCTTCCTTCTACCCTCCTGCCCTCCCGCCTTCCCTCCTTCCCTTCCTGCCCCTCTTTCCCTCTTTCTCTCTTTCTCCTGTTCTTTCTGCCTTTCTTTCTTTCCTCCTCCACTTCTAATTTTGTTTTGTAGGTAGTTGGAGATCTGGTTTATTTTAAAACAATGAAGAAGGCAGAATCCCCTGAGGTAAATTCATTGAGTACTGGGAGGTCTTGGTAACACAATTGAACTGGCACCAAATCAATAAAAACAGAACAGAAGAAAAAACAATAATTAAAACATTCTGTCAAAAAAATGGAGCAGTAATTAAAAGATGCAAACTATTGTTTTGCTACACTAATTACATTTTAATTTTCAATAGCTTGCTGAATAGTATAAAAGCCTATGCCTATAAAATGTCCCAGTGACAGTGCTCTTTCTGCAACTAGCGTGATAACAGTGTTTATGTGCTGTAACAGAGTGGTATGTGCTTTCAACTCTGTGTGGGTGAAACTAGCCTCCTTGTAAGATAGCACGACAACAAAGTTTTTTGGTTTTTTTTTTTCTGGTGTGGAAAATTATTACTCAACACACACACACACACACACACACACGCATGCACGCACATATACACGCACACAAAAATGGGCTCAGTCCAAGAGACACTCTGCTCAGGGCACTTCCATTGACCTCAATGGGAATTTTGTGTGTGGTGCAATAGCGGGTTGTTGGCCAGCATGAATACTGTACTTAGGTTTAGACCATGTTGTTTTCTTCACATGTTATTGAAGGATGAAGAGAAAAACAAATTGAGTTTTCCTATTAATATACACCATTTGCAACCCTAAAACATGCAACTTTTTAGGCAGGGTCCTGAGGATGTTTCTTACAGAACAATCCCCATAGATTTCACTGGTAGATACCCATACATGAAAGAAACGTAATAAAGCCCACATTCTGTACTGTTATGCATCATAATTGTCCTGGAAAAAAATTATGTAATTCATTTAGCTGCTTTTGAGAAGAGTTTGGGGGACAAATTTCCATAGGCAGATTTAAGAAACACTCCAAATCAAGCATACATGGAAAGGAGTTTGTTTTTATTGTTGTTTGCAGCAGCTCAACACAAAGTCAAGTTATCCAGATGAGTCCTGGCAAAATCTGGATCCATTAGCTACAATCTGCTTCTCCACAGATGTAGTTTACACACTCTGCCTTTCATATCATCTCATTTGAATGATAGAGTTCTCCCAGAAACAGGCATCCCATGTGTCCAGACATGCCCCCAAAACAATGGATCCCTTCCATCAAAGTGGGAGCGGTGGGGAAATAATTTCTCAGAAACTAATCCCTAGATTTCAGATGCATGAAATCAATGAAATGCCTCAATCTATGAAAATGCTCAGCATTGCCAAACAATATTTCATAACTGTATAGCTTTTCTACACTTGCAATGTAATTTGAAATTACTTTTTAAATAATACAAAATTTTAAAAAAAATTTTAAAAAGACTGCACCAAATGATGGAACAAAATCAACATTCTTCATACCACTGCAGTAAGAAGCACAAACAGAGAGGGTAATGTTTTTTAAAAAGAAAACATGGTACAAACTTTACCTACATTTTCACCAGCTTACAGTCCCCTTCATATCTTCTTAAATTCACCCCTCAGTTACATGTATTCATTCCCATTCAGCTGGGAAGGGTCAACAAGGTATAAATCTGGACAGCATCAGCCTGCTATCTGGAAATACATAAAAAGTAAATTCAAAAGGGAAGCCAGGATAACAATATTGCCAAAACCAGGCTCACTTACACTGTATACAACATCTGTATTTTTTTCTAGGGAGTGATAAGGTGATATTGATCACACCGGCAGTATTGATACCTTTCGATCACACCAGCAGTATTGATACCTTTCAGAGATGGAAGCTAACCTGGAGGTTAAGAAGGCTAACTGCTATAAATAGTACCACTTACATCCAGTGGAAAACTGCAATTACATATTTTCACACACCGAAGTTGCAAAAACAAAACAGATACAAAACCCAGAGCAAAATCTGGAAAAAAATAAAAAAAAAACAAAAAATATCCTCTAGTTTAGAAAATTAGTCCCTTATCTTCTGGGAATAGCCCAAATCGAAGGGAGTTTTGCGCTGATGCAAGAATAAATTGCTTCAAGAATTATTTCATGGACACATAGTATTCCCCAAATCCTTATTATTGTGATGCTAGTGAAATGTCCCGATTTACTGAAATTAAACAAAGACAGATATTTATTTAGAATTCCTGTAACTGCTACAGCCAGTAAATGTGTTTCATCACTATGATTGCAAAAGCAAATACCTACCAGAGAAATGCAGTTCACAACAACACAGGACTGAATGGAAATAGAAATTTTGTTAATGTTACGCTAATGCTCGTGGCAGAAGTATTTGACTGAAGGGAAAATAAATCAAAAGAGCTGACTGAAGCTGAGCCATGGATGAGTCTCAGGGAGCAGTGAGCTGGCCAGCCACTGTGCAGCCATGTTACCACAAGACCAGCTGCCAGGACACAGGGAGGTGCTGGCAGCTCAGGAGGGGAAGGTGGGCTTGGTGTGGAGCACTAACAGTGTGACTGTGGGCCTGGGGCCACAGCGAGGGAGAAGGCAAGGATGTCCTTATGGCCCTTGATAGGCTGCAAAAGCCTTGGGATGCCAGAGCCATTCCGCCTCCTGTGCACCCGCTGGATGGAGGCACCAGCGTATCCTGCCACTATTCTGCCTCTCTCGCCCTACCAGCCTCTGGAAATCTCTCACCAACCTCACTTTCAGAGCAGCTTTGCAGACTCTGGATATTGTAGATACAGCCTTTTTTCTTGGTGTACGATATACACCTGCCCTAAGGAAGAATGCTGCAACAGCACCAAAATCATAATTCTCTCACCGCTCCTATATGTTGGGGTTGCTGCAGGACTAGAGGGAAAGCAAGAGATTTCCTCACAGCAGGCAGAGCATATGTGGCCAACTTGATATGGACAAGAGTGGAAATCACTCTATGGTTGGTACTTGTAATACAGTCATAAAATGCTCACCCTGCCAGTAGCACAGTTTGTTCTGGAGAGATCATTGGATCCATCCTTTCATGGATCCTTGGATACCCAGTCCACTGCCTGAGAAGACAGGACCAAAACCGACATCAAGACACAGAGTCTGTGTTTTCATGTTCCTCTTACACTTGATTCTTTGGAGCATACAAAGGCTGTGGTTTCACAGCTTGGCAAAATAGGGGTGTAACCATTATAACCTGGCACACACCCTAAAGGCAGGGACAGGTTGCCCTGTGGCTGTAACCTGGTCCCAACCAGATGAACTTCTCTACATCAGCAATGAATCTCTGTGTCTGATGTTGTCCTCTCAGCTGGGACAGGAATGCCATTGGCAGCAGGAGAGGACAGAGACCCGCTGGTGAGCCAAGGTAGGGTTGCTCTCAGGTTCCGTGAGAGTCGGCTGCCCCAGTTGTGTGGTCAAGGGTCCATGTGTTTTAAAATTAAGTTTCTTTCAGATCCTCTGTCTGAGTGACTTTTCGAGTTGGGGATGATGATGTGAGATAACCACAAACAGCTATTCACAGTACTTCTGGAGTATATTTCCTCCTCCTGCAGTTCTTTCTATTAAAGGAAATGATCAAGGCAACAGTAAATACATGAACGAAACTTAGACATTACTACAACTTGGAAGCTTAGTAATGGCACCCCTCTGCTCTCATTCGGTCAGTTGTCTAATGCTAAAGCCATGAGTTGGGTTTTATACTGTGAGCACACAATCGTGTCATTTCTGTGCTGGTTGTAACAAATATTGGTTGATGTAATTGGTCTTTCTCTATTGGAATTCTAACATTTTAAATGTACAGTACAATACTAATTAAGCTAGGTCCAAAGGTTAAAAAGTACAGCTCCTCTTTTTGTCTATGAAAATACACTAAACAAAATACTAGATTTCCCACTCATTTTTAGTACCCTCCCTAAGCATACCTACCTTTTAATAATTTCTTACTTTTACCGCAAACTCCTGTGACAACTCAGGAGGTCTTCTTTAAAGAGGTCTAGATGGGAGTAAGACAGTGTAGCATGTGTAACATTACACTGTACTGTGGTTTTATTTTTCACTAGAGTCCAGAGGACTGGTGAAATCCTCTCTTCAGCTTCTATAGCAGACTTATTATATATCTCTATAATAGATGTAGGTCTGTACTGAGCAAAATGATTTATTGAAGAATTCTCTTCTCTGAAGTGCTGCATGCCTCAGGCAGAGGACAAGAAAGACCGCGATGTCACCAATGTCCGAAGATCCTCATGATACTAGCAAACAGCCTATGCAACATGCTAACAAGGAAGATGAAAAACCTTGCAACCCTTGCCTCTCTGATAAGGGGAGAAGAAATCCATCCCTAACTCCAAACAGTGCGAAACATCAGCTGACCGTGGCCACCTGCTACCCCAGTTACTGCCAGCAGCCAGTCATTGATGCTGCAGTGAAGACTAGACTTCTCTTCCCTCTTCTCTAAGCTCCCAAATACACCTAGACAACCTTTACACTGAGGAAAATGTTTTAATCCTGACTCTGACCCCTGTAAAGTCAGAAGTCTGTGATTGGAGCATCACTATCAATGTAGAATCAGACATTGACACTATCCCAGTTAATTTTCATCCCTATCTGGCTCATGAGGGCAGAGAGATGAACTGAGGGACTGATCAATTTAGCAGTTAATGGATTCCTGTGCTGTGCAGGACAGCAACACTTATGCTCTTGACTTGGCATAGAAATTAAATGAATCTGAGATGTCTTGATTTTTCCTGTCTTGCTTAGCCAGTTACAGAGCAGGCGGGGGGTGGAAAGTGGTCTAATTCTACCTTTATTTTTATCTTCTTACCACATTCCTAAGTCTTTCCTGTAATTTGTTGCAAGAGCAAAACTCAATGTGAAGTCCAACATTTAGCAGTATCTAGATCATACAGTAGGCTAGCTTCATATAGGGCACTCGATTTTGTTCTGGGCACCACATTTGAATGAAATATGTGCAGGCTAATTGGAAAGGATTCAGAGAAGAGTGGCAAAAATAAAGCTATAGTACAAGGACTGTTCAGCACAGAAAAAAGGAGGAGAAGGCAGAAGAGGTGACTGCTGACACATGAAGTCATGCTCAAGTGTAGCCCAAATAACAGGTTTCAGTATTTGCAATGAAACTATTAGGTTAAATAAATATTAGGAACATTACAGTGGATAAAGTCCTACTTAGTTTATCCATAATTGCCTTCAAAGAGAAAGCCCCACAAAAGTTATTAGGCAATACAAGTACTCAGGGAGGAAGTAAAAGGTGGAACAACAGCCTTGCACTAGTAGCAGGTCTTAACAGAGCTCTGTAAAATGTGCAGTACTGTATTACTGATGCACTGACATTTTTAGTGCCTGTTTGTTTCCGGGACTGCGTGCAGGTACCCAGGTAGTGCTTGTCTTTGCTTGGAGGATCCAGTGCTGGTGCTTGACGTGAGT
Source organism: Ciconia boyciana (assembly GCF_034638445.1). Lineage (NCBI taxonomy): Eukaryota > Metazoa > Chordata > Aves > Ciconiiformes > Ciconiidae > Ciconia > Ciconia boyciana. Next base: position 50,231,266 of record NC_132936.1, read on the forward strand.
GCTTCAGACCCTGCTTGTACACCTCCCTTCCTCTGAGAGCACTGACAGTGGAAGTGACTAGTAAAGACAGGCATGTAGGGAGAGGAATTGTGGCTTTGCTGAAGGGTATCTCTTGTCTCCACTGTATAGTCAAGCCATTAGAAAATGCCCCTTAAAGTGACTGGTCTTTTGGCTTTATGAATTGAACACAGTGTTCCCTGTTGAAGAATTTCCAGCCTGACCAGGAATAATAGAAATACTTAGAAAATATGAGGTTTTATTTGAAAGAGTAAGGCAAATTGCTTCCAAAGAAGAATTAAAATATTAATTTGGACTGTGGTTAACATTTACCACCTCTGTGACAACAATAGCAACATCCTTGTTCGCACTTCTACAGCCCCTTACAGTTACATATACCAAAAGTCCTTTAAATAGTGAGTTAACATCTTCTGCAGTTTTCAAATGGTGGAACAGAGCAGAATCAGATGAGGTCAAGGGCTTATAAAAAGGGGCAACACTACTATGCAGAAAGTGCAGACTGCCTGTTTTGCCAGCAGTCCATGTCAATTCCCACAGTTCAACAATAACTAGCATTGAGACTCATTTAACAACAAAAGAAAATGAACTCTGCACGGGGGACCTTCCTGTGGCATTCACTGTAATTAATAACATTAGTGACACTCTGTTATTTTATCTTCATCATTTGTGAAGTTGTCTTAGTCGCTTTTTTAAAATCCAAAAGAAAATTAATATTATCATCCTGTATGTATTTTTCACATCCCCTTTTTTAAAATAGAAATAAATAAGAAAATAAGTCTCAGCAACGTGAATGCCTTGGGTGAGGCTTTTGAACAAATCTGAAGAGCTGAAGGCTAAATCTGGAAGAGAAGGGTCATTTCTATATCCAACTTCAGCTTTAAACACCTGAGTCTAAAATTGCCAACCTGCAACACCCTTGGTGAACCACCACCTAATCCTGAAGGCCTTCCAGATCCCTAGGTTTTCAGCAATGAATTCCTCCAGATGCCTGTGTACTCAGCAGTAACAGCCCTGATCTTATCTATGTTATGTTTCCTTGGTATTGATAGGCAAAGAGTGTCTTCTGAGATCTTCACCCCAGCAGCCTTTTAGAAAATACCTGAAATATCACCCACCACCCAAAATGTGGCCAACAGAAGAAGGGTTATGCCTTCCCCCCACTATGTCTAGTCATGGGTGAGCAATGGTGTAAGAGAAAGTTAGAGTCAATCTTCTAAGGAAATTTAAGTAGGTGCCCTCCCACAACTGTTCCCAGCTGTTGATGCCTCTGAGCTTCATTATCCTGAGCAAAGGTCCTCAACCTTTCCCAAACTTCGATTCTATAAAAGGAGGAGAAAAGGAGACAGAACAAACATGTGAGTATGACTCCCTAGCCTGGAGGTGGGACATTTAGTATGGGAAGGTGGCCTGTTCTGCTCATCATGCCATATACAATGGTAAGACTTCAGTGGAACAAAGAAGGAAGTTAAGGGCTCCCATTTTGCATGTGAGTGCACTGGGTAATGGAGGTGTGCTGTAGTCACCTCTTGCTCAATGAACACTTACTTCAAGGAACAGCTTCCATAAAATGAAATGGCAGACTTCTCCATCACCCCCCCCCACCTTCTCTCCCCACCCCTCATCCCAGTACTCTCACATTTAGGGCTGTTTGAATGGTAGCTGATGTGGATTTATGTCCTCGAACAGATGAGACTTCAGCACCTAAATTGTTCTTCCCGAGAGACTGTCCTCAGCAAAGAGCTACTGGGTAAAAGAGGAGGGATGGCAACATAATTTTTTTCTCCCCTTACTTAGGCCATGTTTTAAAAAAGAGAACTGATTGTGTCCTTGCACTCTGGCTCACCTTAGTAGACATGAACCCTGCAGTACTATTTTAGAATGTCGTGAAGGGTAATTGTTATATACTCACAGGCACTGCTCTGCACCCACTGTCAAGGCATCACTACCCCTGGGCTCTACCATAGTACATATAAGAATAACAAATTATTATATAAGACAAAACAATGGATTTTTACATTCTATGCTCACTAGACCTCTGGACTAGAAACATACCTAGCAGGTCACATTCAACTATTTCCTGATTTTTAAATATCATTCTTGGTGTATTTATGAGTGTTCAAAGGTGCTGACTCCTGCTTTACGTACCAAGAAGGCACAGCAGAGGGAAAGACCCCTTTTCCCTGTCTGGGATGTTTTATATCTGTCCAAGAGAAAAAAACCCACAATTTTTCAGCCCATTTTCCAGCCTTTGTGGAGACACAAGTGATTATTAAGATTAAGTTTAATGTTGACTTTTCTAAGACTTTTTTTTCCCATTAGGAAGTGGAATGAAAACAGCAGGCAGCCTACAGGTAGCAATGACCTTCAGTCACCACAAAGTAAATCACACACAGAGAAGAAATCATGTGCTTTGGTTTTTGGTTTCTGTTACAAGTCCTGTCTTGTCTTCTTTTTGGGGGGGGGGATAACAAACCTGCTTTTCCTATCTAGCATTACTGATTGGCACTGACACAAATCTGGAAACAACATATTACGTTTTGCAGAAGGTAAGGTAGCACAAGGAGAGTAAGTTAACACGTATTTATTATGAATTTATTATTTAAAATCCAAAGGGAGAGATGCCAGATATTTTTGTCCATCTCATTAGAAAAACCTCACAACAAACTATATCTGCTTTAGGATTAAGATTCTGAGATCTGCTTTTTAAAATACTGGGTATCCCAAAATATGTAAACAATGCAGAATGCAAACCTCTATAAGAGTGGATCACACACAAAAATCGGCGATTACTTTTCTCAATGCAAATGTGACTTATGTAAATGTGTACCCTGTAGACACTTGTGGGCAGCACATGGACAGTAATGATAAAACAGTGGCCCTGTGTGCCAGTTACCAGATCCAATAGTCTATGGTATTTCTTATTTCATCATTAAAAGTGATCTGGATTCCAAAGAACTTTATTTTGGGGTTCATCCGGGATGAAGTATTTTTCTCAGTTATCACATTCATCTCTTTTCCTCTCAGAAAACGTATTCCCTCCTGAAATACGTGGATGTGCTTTCTAACTTCATGTAATCTGCCTGATTATGTAAGCAGGCTGCTTGTACCTTCACTCTTGAACATTTCAACACATCCTCTGCAGTAAGGAAGTCACATGCAATGATTTATTTGACCCCTCCCACCCCCAAACTTTTTAATTCAGGAGTAAATGCTGTCACTACAGTTTATGGTCTTGAAGTTTGTTTTCCTTAGCTCATTTGGAAAGTTCTTGAGTTTTGCAGTAGTTTGTTGGCTCTCTTGTTCATCTGGCTTCCATTTCCTAGTACTTGTTTAACACAGCAGCTCAGAGGTGAGGGCACTGAGCCTTTCTAATGCAACTACACTGGTTACAGAGGTAACAGGTAACTGGACCCAGCCTAGCCCTGGCCGCTGGCCACCATCCTCCCTCCAGAAGTCACCTCGTGTTCTGTCAGCCTCTTCAAATGCTCTTATGTTCACTCCTTAAACTGTTTCAGTGAAAATAACCTGGATCAACAAAATTTGCTGTTCAAAATAATACAGCTCACTATGATGGATATTCATTGGGAGGTCTTCACATCTGCAGCTGGCTTGTACATTTTGGGAAGGCAGTAATGTGTGCTGGCAGGGTGAAAGGTGCTGCATAGTTTCTAGGTGTGAGTTCACAGCAGCACAGAATCACAGTGTGGCTGAGGCTGGAAGGCACCTCTGGAGGTCATCTGGTCCAACCCCTTGCTCAAGCAGGGTCACCTAGAGCAAGGTTGCCTAGGACCATGTCCAGATGGCTTTTGAATATTGCCAAGGAGGGAGACTCCACAACCTCTCTGGGCAACCCGGGCCAGTGCTCAGTTACCCTAACAATAAAAAAGTGTTTCCTGATGTTCAGACAGAACATCCTGTGTTTCAGTTTGTGCCTGTTGCCTCTGGTCCTGTCACTGAAAAGAGCCTGGCCCCATCCTCTTCGCACCCTCCGTTCAGATATTTATATATATTGATGAGATCTCCCCTGAGCCTTCTCTTCTCCAGGCTGAACAGTCCCAGCTCTCTCAGCCTTTCCTTATAGGAGAGCTGCTCTGGTCCCCGCTTTTGCTTAGATATGTCTTTAGCTCAAAGAGCTCAAAGAGCTTAGATATGTCTTTAGCTCAAAGAGCCTTTGCCATTTCTTGCTCCAGACCCTTAATTGTCTTAGTGGCCCTTCGCTGGCCTCTCTCTAGTATGTCCATCTCTCTCTTGTACTGAGGATCCCAGAATTGGAGAGAGTACTCTGGGTGTAGCCTCAGCAGTGCTGAACGGAGGGGAAGGATCACCTCCCTTGACCTGCTGGCAACACTTCTCCTAATCACTCTGTCAGCCCAGGACAGAGTTTGCCTTCTTTTCTGCAACATGACATTGCTGGCTCATGTTCAACTTGGTGTCCACCAGGACCTCCAGGTCCTGCTCTGCAAAGCTGTTTTCCAGCTGGTCAGCTCCCAGCAAGTACTGGGGCATGGGAATAACCTGGGTTATTCCTCCCCAGGTGCACAACTTGGCGCTTCCCCTTGTTGAACTTCATGAGGTTCCTGTCAGCCCATTTCTCCGGCCTGTTGGAGTCCCTCTGGATGGCAGCACAACCCCCTGGCACATCAGAGATTCAAGACAGTCATTTCTTTAGCTGGCATTGCTGGAGCCAGAAGACATGCATCTGCAATGTGCAATCTGCAATCCCAGTGCCATTCCTAGTGTAGTCATTTGCTCCCTGGGTGACCTCAGGTGGGTCAGTTAATTCCGCAGCCTTTGTTTGGTCTGTCTTATAGGTACTACGCAGTCTATAATGGAGTCTAACAGGTATTTAAATGCACACTAGTTAGTATGAGACATTCTGGCAGTTAGCATTTCTAGGGTATTCTTATATCAAATAATAAAACTGGCCCATTATTAGAGCAGCCAGAGGTGAAAATAAAATAATTTTTCCTCTTTAATTCAGTTGTTTGCTGGTCAAAGTTGATGAGACAAGGGCTGGGAGGAGGACTTAGGGGGTTGAAAGGCAGCAGAGAAGTCTTGGTGACCTAAACCAGGCCTGTCACCCTACTGTCTTGCCACGTATCACCAGTGGCACAAACTACAGCTTCTCCCGCACAGGTTTAATACATTGTAAGGCCCAGCCACTGCAGCCAGAGAGATGCAGTGAGTTTCGCTAGTCTCCATGCCCACTTCCTCTGAGCACAACTCAGGCAGAACAGAGAGCTGCGCTCCCAGGATATAAAACAAAGCCATGTCACTTCTTGTGGCACTGCCCTGAACCAATCCTTCATGCAGTGACTTTTACATTTTCCTTCCAGGCCACCAGCTGTCAGATGGTAACAATTTCCATCCACTTGCTGACGTGAGCTGGTTTTGAACTTTAATCCAGTCCATGTCTTAACTGTGGTGGCAAACACTTTTTAACTAAAAAGAGCCTTCAAAACAATTTAATGAAAAAAAAAAAAGAAAAAGAAAAAACCCCAACAGCCCCAAAACAGCCCTTGCTAGCAGCACGGCTTTTATAAAAAGCTTGACAGATGTAAACAGGCTGAGCAATCACACGAAGGAAGGAAGTAGCCGTTGCACGATTGCAGGAGCTTGTGGTTGCTGTGATTGAGGCACCTGGCTATTGCTCCGTATGACCACCATGCCAAAGGCCAGTGCTTGCCCCAGAGAGCTTGCAGTCTGCACTCACTATGAGGCATAAGATAGATGCCGACTGACAGGGAACACAATGAAACAATGCTGGTCAGCATGAGAAGCAGTAGTCTCATCATTGAATCATCTCCATTTACTTTCCTAATACGCTAACATTTTCTGCCACACACAGATCTCTTCCTCCCAGGCAGTATTGAGTGCCTTCAACTCCCAGGGAAGTCTATAAGTATGGAGAGACATCAGCATCATGCATGAGGTGCCTAGCATTGTGCATGGCAGAGCCTGGAGAGTCAAATCTTGGCTACTTTACTCTGGCTTGGAGCAACAGTCACCTCTGTAATGGAAAATTATTATAATACAATAATACAGCTGGGAAGAATTTGCCATGTTTCTTGGACGCTAACAATAGTAGTTTCTTAGTCAAATGTATATGGGTAATAGTTAAAACGTTGCTCCTGCTACACTTCCGAAGATAATTCCTTTCTTAAAAGTTACGTGTTCACAGTAGAAAGAAAAATACTGCCATTTTCTGTAAGAATCTTTCCTGCTTGGGAGGTGAACAAGCCACTGCAATCTCTGGTTATTTGGGGTTGCTCTTTGCATGTCTTCCATGTGACTAGTTCCCTTAAATTTTCCTTTCCTGAGTGGCGTTCACTGCAGGGACTCATCTGGTCAGTCCCTTTTCTGTATTCTCCCTGCTGCCTGGTGGCACCCTCACGTTGCAGATGTGCTGGCTTCCTCTTCTACCCATGATCTGGATAGTCTCATTTTCTTGCTGGATAAATTTGGAGTGTTGAGCTGTCTGGCAAATCTCAGAATTTGTAATAAATGGATTCCACTTAATACCTACTCTTTTTCTATAGTTGTTGCCATTGTCTATGCCTTTGGTGGAGTTACGAATAATAGGGCTTAATCAACTATATTAACTCTAGATTCAAAACTAAATGGTTGCAAATTAATTTGAATTGCAAAGATTAGCCTTAGGAAGGAAAAATGTGGCAAACACCACAGTCTTCCGAGCTAACCGCACCTTTTGGAAATTCCCAGAGTAGCTGATTCACTGGAATGACAATTACCCCCCCTCCTTCTTTCCCCTCCCCCTCAAAGCACATTGTTTTACAGGAAACTTAATAAAACACGGTTTGTTAACAACAGTCATTAGAACTTTACTGAGATTGCTCACGCTGATGATAATCTTTGAAAAGTAATTTTTTTTTTCATTCCAACGGGATTTCTCTGCTTATCCACACCTACCAATTGCAACGGGAACCTACCCTGAGTAAGGGCTATGAACCCTTTTGTGTATCACTGACATCACTGGGAATTTTCCCATTGGTTTCAGTGGGAGCAAAGCTTATAATATCCTGAAAAGTAATCATAACACATTAGACACCCATTCTCTTGTGCATTCAATTTCTAGCAACAACAATAGTTTTAATTCCGGGTTGCTAGGATTTATTTTTTTTAATTAAATATATTATGAGTCAAAGGATGTTGGATCCAACACTCCGAGGAAACAATGGGGACAGATCCTTCATCCTGGCTAAGTGCCTTTTGTGTCCTTCTGTGTGTCTACTTTAATTTGTACCAGAGGATAGCCATACACACATGCATACACATGTACACACATGAGATCCAGCAAGCCTAAAAATCAAGAAAAAAACAAAAATGTTTTACAACCTCTTTTAGCTTCTGACATCTAGCGTGAGTTTTAACATGCACACACAGCACAGCGGAGGAAAGATTTTAATAGCTAAACAGAAAAGGAAAATAATCACTATTTAAATATTACAGTAGTAGGTAGCTTGGGGATACTAGAAAGAAAGTAGGAGGTAAGAAAGTATTTAAGAAGATGGCAACAGAGAATGGTCAACACTGTAGTGCTTTGCCTGCCTGATTTAGTTACTCACAATTCACTCACACATACCTTTGACTGTACTGACCCTCTCCTTTTCATTAGTTTCCACTCTTGAGTAACTTTCTTTCCTGTGTTTATATTCTGGCTCTGTTAAACTGATTAGTTTTCCTGGCTGTTAAGCTACAATACAATACCTCGTAACCTAGTACTATACCCTATATATTTGCCACAAGTATGTAAAATATAGTAGGAAAGCAATATTTTCTACAGGGAATAGAAGTAGCATTTTTAGCTCTCTGATAAAATCATATTTACATACATCAGACAGTCATAGCCTATCATCACTGTTAATCAAACCCTATCTTTGAATTAAGAAAGCAAAGTTTGCCCATTTTAGGGAGAAAAGGACTTTTTTAAGGCTGGAAAAGGCTGGCAGAAACCATAGCTCAACTCAAACCACTTCTGGGAAATTCCCAGAATGCTGAATCACTGGGGTGGGCAATTACCACCCTCTTCAGCTGAACAATCAGGGATTCTAAAGAGAAGAAATGTATGCATGCTTAAAGAAAGGAAATGCAGCTTTACTGTGGCTGCCTCTTTTGAAAGCAATTCCTGAGAAATAATTTTCTGTTCATAATGGGGTTTGCTTCTCTCTTAAGCTCACACTTACCAGAAACATAACTAACCACAGAAATTTCTAAAAGTTTATCACCAATCCCATACTTTCCCACACTGGCACACATTCTGCAAGACTTTTCATCCCTGGGACCCAGCTGCTGGGCAGGTTTTTTTGTGTGATCTAACTCCCCTATCAGGTAATCCCATAAGCACATGCATTACTGTACTACCTGAGGAGGCCTAGTAAATCCAGACATCCCAATGAAGCCAGTTGCTTGAAAGCCAGCGATTTTGGGGCCCCATCTTCTGGAATTATTTAAAATTATATCATGCTGAAAATCTAACACGTTTTTTGTATACATCTACCACATGCCTTAAATAGGCAAAAGTGGGCAGTGACTTAGAGAATATTCCTATGAAAGAATGGTTTCCCATTGCAGTGTTCCTCCACTGAAGTCCTCAACAGTGGGAGCAACTCGCACCTTTGACTTGAGTTCAACAGCCCTGTCCCATGAGACAGCAAGTGCACATCGCTAATGCAGAAGAAAATGGCTAGATTTTGACATTTTTCTGAGGCCTCAAAAGTCCTAAGAAAGTGGGTGGAGATCTTTTCACAATACCCTTTCATCAGTCTGTCAGATGTTACAACTTTAATCTTCCTGTGGTCCTCCAAACCCAAGCGATTAAGCCAAACCAGCCTGAAGCAAGAGGGGTCTGCCCAGAGGACATATCCCGTCTTTTGATACTGCACCTTGCCAAAGGATCCTTTCCTAGAGAGTGTGCCTTTCTGTAGAGATAGTGCTTTATGGGAAATGTTTTGCAGTTTCTCGATACACAGCCATTGCTTTGATGGAGGGATAATGAATCCCTCCAGCCCTGGCCCTTCCACACATTGGAGCTTTATTAAAATAGAGAGGATCACAGGGGAAGCTATCACACAGGACAAAGTAGAAAGACAAATTTGGGAGAATTTCACCTCTACACTTTCCAAACAAAACCACATCCAAGCACAGAAGATCAAGACGTTAGAGCAATATTATTTGGGCATTAATTCTTGCTTACATCTTACTCGGCCAATTTATTTCATAGCCTTCATGGTAAATTCCTTACCCAATTTCCCTCTAATCTCCACACCTCCTAGATTAGAGACTGTATGCTCAGCACTCCTCTGAAGCCCTTCCCACACGCTGAGGTGCCGCTCGCTGGGCGTTGGGACAATGTCAGCAGCAAGCTGCTCACCAAGTACCTGTGAGTGAGCCCATTGCACAAACCAGCAAGCTGCCTTCCCAGGAGGGTGTCTGCGTGGCCTGTTGGGCCAGGGCACTTGCTTTCCCGCTGACCAAACACAGAAAATCAAAGCCACTTCTCACAGTGCCCTTATTATTCATTGCTGCTTGGGAGCTGTCAAGAGGTGCGTCTCGCAGACATGGTCCCTGTCCTGAGGGGTTGGGAGTGTTGCATCAGCTAATTGGCGCAAGAGTTGGACCGCAGTCCCTGTCTGTGACCAAGCAATCAATTGGAAAGCAAACCAGGCTCTATTTCTGTCACTAAGTTTGTCACTCCCACGCACTTCAGCTGACCGAAAGGATCCAGTTCAGAGCCTCTTGCCCAGGCTGCCCTTCAGCTGAGGGAGAGATTCCGGCACTTTCAGAGCGCGATCCATCTCATGCTGCCTAAGACAGGTGTCTCATGCAGAAAGGGTCAATCGTTCTTCAGAGGTACTCATTTCCCTCCATTTATGGAGAGAGAGCCTGGACAACCTGTTTATATTATGTATCTACACACCTAGGTAAACTCAGAGAACAGTCTCACCTTCTTGGACTCATACTGCAGTTCTAGTAGCATCAGAGTGGGTGCAGCTTAGAATGAAAACAGAGGTGGTGGCTTTTTTCTAGGCAGTCTAGTTTTGTTTTGCTTTGAAAGAACCAGTATTGCAATAAGACACTTCGATGTGTGGTAATACAACGAGATAGCCCCACGCCTAGTCGACTGAAAGTACTTGGCATTTAGCCCAATGACTGGCAACATCCCTTAGGTGTGGTGATATCTCTCAGTATCGCCCCACCCTGCCATGTCTAGCATTTCATTAACACAAGCATTAAGGTCCAGTTCTACCACCCTTACTCACAATGAGTAAGGATGGCGGGATCTAGGTCTAAGTGAATGAATATTGCCGTAATGAGGCAGTATTTGTAACCTTATTATGCCAGTGAAAACTCCACGATCAGAGCTTTGAGAATAAGGAACTAATTGGCTTGAAACAGTTTCAGTCTAATAACCTCTTACCAGAAGCTCAACAGTGCATTAAGGTTTATACCCGGGGTTGGTTAGATTAGTTTCAATTTCAGGTAGTGGGTATCTATCCAATTACTCTCCTTCTCGCTCGGGGTAGAGCACATGGCATTCCTTCTGCTGCTTGATATGCTAAGCAGCATGTGAGTTGGCAAGTTGGGCTGAAAATCAAATTAGCATTATGCAAACTGCAGGATTCTGGCACTTACATTAGGATCAGTGATCTGGCAAGAAATCCTGCCAAGCTACCAAGCCTTCCTGAGCCCAGAGAGAGCTGCAAACCCTAATCCAGGAGACCAGCTGAAAATAACAAAACAAAACAAAAGAGAGGTTGTGGGGGAGGGGGAGAGGGAACAAATTCTTAATTGTCTGGGAGGGTGCTGGTGGGAGTATGGAGGTGGATTTCCTGTTGAGACCTAACTCTTGTATTGCAGTGAAGAAAGAGAGAAAGAGAAAGAAAGTCAGAACGGTGAGAGAGACAGAAAAGTAAGAGAGAAAGGGAGAAAGAGAGAAAGAGAGTAAGAAAAAGAGAGAGAGCAATAAAGGAAGGGAAGGAAAAAAGAGAGAAAAGGAAGGAAGAAAAAAAGGAAGAAAAGAACGAAGGAAGGAAGAAAGAATTACGACTGACCCACAACTGGCGATATGGGTACCCCAGCTGCTTGTGGCTGCCTGTCTGGTGGCATTGCTGCCTGGCAGTGGGGCAGCAGAGCAAAAAGAGGTAAACCCATTTTGCCACAAAGATGCCCTTGGCTAATGGGCTCATCTCTGTGATGGACCAGCCAGGGCGTAGGTTCTCATCCCCTTTTGCTGACTCTCTGAAGGCGTGGGCAGCTGCTGCAAGAGCAGCAGACGACAGCAGGGCAGTAATACCTTAAAGCACTTCAGCCGGATTCACCAGAATTCATCTGTCTTAGTTTAGGTTTCTTTTAAGGCATCCCCAGGTAAAGAAGATTTTTTTCAGGTGTTGGAATAGGCTATTCCCAGTATTTTTGTCTGGTATATGAAGGCAGGATAAGGCCCATAATCCTTACATCTTAGTTTGGATGGAAGGAAGAGGGAGACTAGAAGAAAGTGTACAACAGTACCTAAGCCTCAGTGAAAACCAAAGGGAGTTGTGCACCCGTCTGTGACTGTGTGCCTTAGAAATCATTTCTATATTACAGCTTTACTAGGTATGTTTCTATAGAGCCTTAGCCACACATAGCACCCACCTGTCTGTACTAACACTGTACACATACAGCAAAAAGACTGTGTGTGGACCCTCAAAGCCTTTCACAGTTCTTAGATGGTAAAATATATCAAACCACGTCAGGGTCAGATAGGATTTAGTTGTAGTTTTATGCCATCAGTTGCAAGAGATTGTGCTCTGATTACACAAATGCATGTTGCATTATGAAAGAATTTCTATATTCTTTTAATAAAGATGGCTTTTTTTTTTGATGGCAAGAGACATGATCTAGCTGTATAAGTAGTTCTAAAACATTTGGTAACCATTCTTCACATTAATGGGGGAAAGCATAGCTAATTTCTAGCTTTGCTGAGAGTAAGGCATAGTCTGAGAAAGATCTTCCTAAATCACAAGGTCACCAAATACAGCAGGGTAACAGAAATAGGGACCTCTTTACTGGAGGTTTTTTACCAAGCTAGTGCACTGTAGGACTGTATATACTTGACCTTTAAGAATTGTTGGCTTTCACCTGGCTAATGGTTTCATCAGTGTAAAGGCTGTGGAGGGAAGGCAATGAGTTGAGCCCTCTGATCCTCTCCCTTTCAATGGCCATCAAAGTTCACTAGGTATCTCTCCACTGAGGTCTGTAAACTGTGCTTTTACCTCTTGACCAATCCAAAGTCCTTTATTTTCAGTGTTTGTTTTGGAAATGTTTCAGTTCAGTGCATTAAAACTAGAACATGAGACACAGCTTTTCAGCCTGTGAGTGTTATGAAGACCTGGCCCAGGTGCTGTGAACCCAGTAGGCAGAATGTACCAACCCTTTGAGGGTTTTGTGTGGAAGTCATTAAACAAAGGCAGCAGGATTGTTCCATTTTCTTCATGAACTTTGTAGGAGGTTTCATTACTTTCCTCTGGACATTCGTTAGAATGGGAAGAAACTGAGTCAAGTTCTGGATTTCTTTTTCTTATGAAACAAAGGTGCTTGCTTTTATTTTAGTGGGTTACTTGGTAATGAAGTATACACAGTTCTGCATCTACTCCAGACTCTTTCAAGTAAACTCACAGAGAAGCTCTAGTTTTAGACAGACTTTTCTGCTCTGTCTCTTTTTCTCTGATGGTAGGGCTCCCTAAACAGCATCCAGAAAGTAGGGACTAGCCTTTGATTTCTGTGCCTTTGGTTTTCTGATCAGAACCCAGAACTGGGATCACAGGAAATAAGGTGCACCATTCCACAGCTGCATGGCTGCAGCAGTACCACAGGAAGAAAGTTGAAGGTTTTATTACCTGCATCTAGGTCACAAGGTCAAAACTAATTTGATTATGCTGAGAGGGGAGGTAACCCAAGTGCCTCTGGATAATACAATTTCATGATGGCAGGCAATCTTCCAGATTGCATTTAGTTTCTTAAGAAATCCTGGTTGGCATTCAGGTATATGTTTCTACACCTCCTCCTTACAGCAAAGCAAGTTGCATTTTAAGCTTTTGAAAAAACGTAATCTTTCTCATCCAGGTGAAACAACATAGCATCTTCATTTGGCTTCTTCCATTACTAGAAAGGATCTACAAGCTGGGCAACACAAGACTGGGTTTTGACCACCTCTGCCTCTGACCTTTCAGGAGACTACAGGCAAGCTGATTCTCTACTCTCTGTATCTCTGTTTCCTCTACCACATACTGGTTTCTCTATTTACATCATAACCTCTTTGTGCAGCGTAATTGTCTAGCACAATGGGGCCCTCAGTGGGAACCTCAAGGTATTTCCACCGTAAGAATAACAAACAACAGAAAGGAAGAAGAACAAAAGACGAAACACCATGAATACAAGAATAGGTCCAAACCTCATCAGACTGAAGAATTTCAGAATTCAGGACTTTTCAAAACTGGAAACAAGCAAATGAGAGGATCCAACACTGCGTTTTATCTAGAGTTACGATGTGTATCTACAAAGAATCATGGCACGCATTGTATGCATTGCTCCTATTGTTAGAACATATCAAGTGACAGTACAGTGAAATTCTAGAAATTGTACCATGTCTAGCATCGTCACAACCACACATTACTTTAGACTTTGCTTTGCAGTCTTCTTCCCAATATTAATGTTTTAAAAATCCAGTTAGGAGCTTTTACTCCCTTCCTACAAATGATTTATTTTGTTTTCTTGGAACAATAGGTCACATTGTTTTTCTCCTTCAGCGCTTTCACTTTGATGTGTTGGCTTTGACTGCTAGAGGAAATGCTGTGGACCAGAAAAGGAGCCTTGCTGTGGTCCAACTTCACTGTAAACAGCAGGTGCAGCAGCTGCTGCAGGAAAGCCACTCGTTTTCCTGCTCCTTTTCAGGGATGAAAGAGGGGGATGTAGCAACTTATTTTTCTGGAAAATCTGAGACATAGGAAACAAAAATAAAGACACAGTTTGAAGTGTTTCCTTTATTTGTCAAAAGTCTCGACATGCAAAATAAAGAGCATGTAAATACTGTACTTGAATATGTAAATACTGTGTGCAAGTATGCAAATATTGTACCTGGATATGATAGTCTTGGTCGTATCTATAAATCTGAGCGTACCAGGCCAAACACTCAGCTGAGCTATAATTTGAACTGCCTCCTCAGCAGAGCCAAACCAATTTCCACCAGCAGTTATGTACAGCCTCTGACAGTGACATGCAGAATTATACCGGTAATTCCTCTTCTATGCAAATTTAAAGGAAAGGATGTAGAAGAAACGGTGCTTGCAAATATGAGTGCTTCCCATGTTCAGAACATACTGTTAATTAATAAGCACTTAATTGTATGTGTTCCTCATAAAGATGCCCAGGGGCAAGCTGTAAAGTGTGTGTCCAATTCCCTGTGTCTTCATACTGCCCCTTGCTCTGGAGCCACAGGAAACCATTCTCCTTGCACTCTGGACAGGATGGGCTATGGCTTGCCATGCTTCTCACAAGTCCACAGCACTCCAGTTTCAAAGAGGATCTCCTTAAAGCACAAGGTTTTCCAGAACTTGTAAGGCAGTATCAAACTTCTGTGTTGTCCCATCATTTCCAACAGATGAGTTTAGCAGCAGGGTTGGTCTTTAAGAAATCAGTCAGTCACTGTCAGCAGAGGTACTTTGAGTCAAGGGCATTTAACTTCTGTGCCCATAACTATGGAAAGCATGAGAAAATTTTGTGTAGGAGCTCATCCATGAGTTCTGCTACAATCCTGCTCCAGACAAATATTGTATTTCCTTCATGAAAACAGCTTCACAAACAACATAACTGGGATTTACATGCATCTGTGCTGAATATCATCTTGCTCACCTATGCTAGAGAAAGCAGAGCAATATTTCTGTAAATAACTTCATTCCTTGCTGATAAGTGCTCTCACTTGCAGAATATGTAGTAAGGAGGAGACAGGCAGTCACCTCTACAGTATTTAATGAGTATTTGTCAGGGCTGCTAAAGCTCTGGTGCTTCTTTGTTTCATCGGGTGAAGCACTGAAGCCACAGAGGGCAAAGTGGGGATGGAAACACTGTGTGGCCAGTCACACAGGGCCTCCTTCTGGCACTCTTTCCCTCTGCTCTGGACAGCCAAAATCCTGGCTCCATCAGACATACCAAGGGTACATTTTAAACAGGGATGTTAATCCTGCTCAGAGCCGGATTAGCTGCCCCTGAAGCCTCTGAATGCCAACCAGATGTTGCTATGCAGCTGGCAAAATGCCCAAAGCAGCTTTTAAATTCCTTTTTCTCTTTTAAGATGGAGGTCCCTTTTACCGGTAAGCAATATGCTCTGCGAATCTCAAGGGATTACAGAGCCATCACAGTAGATGGCTCATTTTCACCCACTTGTAGTCCGCCAATGCCAATCAAAAGACTCTCAGGGTCTATCTGTATTAATAAACTAAGGAGGTGTACTGGCACAGAACTATCCCATATATTTTTAGCATGCTCCACAGTCTCGTTCTGGCTCTCCCTGACCCTGTCCAGGCAGCATTCAGGGGTCAGACCCATGGGTTGTCATTCCCAATGGCAATTTGATTGTGGCCACCCTGTTCTTCTGGAAGAAGAAGAAAGCTGAGCAATATGGGCATAAGCTGTGCCACACCGCTTGGCATCAAAGCCAGAGAATAGTCCTTGGTGTATTTTAGTTACTACAGTGGATATAGCCCCATTGCTTTCAGTGAGCAATGGATTATACATAGAAAAAGATATACAATATATTTTAAATGTTAAAGACACTCAGCCCAGAAAATTGTTTAAATCGGAGCTAATTAGATACCAACAAGAGCATGCTGTGCTCCATTCCCATACCAATTTATATATCATCTCTTGAAACCTTGTATCTCCAAAGGAATGCCTCTGGCATTGTAAGCATAACTAAATGAAGGCTGATAAGTAACAGATCGATTTTCCCCACCTTCCAGGCCTCTTCTTGTGGTAAGAGGAAATGCATCTCAAAAGCAGATTTTGAAATGGAACTTGGTGGTAGACAATTTCTTGCTGGGTAGGTTTTCTTGTCAAATGACTTAGACATGATCTTGTAGTCATCTCAGTACTCTAGCCTCTTCCAAACAAACTACTTTACAACACGCTCCTGGCTGAACTTAGGCCATCCAAGCACAGGTTATGCGTGACAGGAAAAAGGCAGGTTTCCCCCATTTAACCGTGTAAACAGAGCGCCATAGTTCTTAACTAATTACCACAGATCTCACCTTGTTTTCCCAAGCTCTCTCAATCACTCAACATACCCTCTTCTATCTTCTTTTATTTCTCCACCTATCACTCATTCATCCATGACTTGCAGTCTTTTCCATCCTTTCCAAATTGCTGCTTTTTGCTGACACAGCAGCCTACTTTGATAATGAAAATCAAATTGCTGTAATAAGATAATGCAATGCTTTTCACTAAGAACAAATAGAAGCAGAACTTAGAAGAAGTCTGGAGGATTAGGAGCAGGGACATTATTATTGGTTAACTCCAAATGCCTGAGACAATCTGCCAAATCTTCTGAGTGTGCCTCACGTGGTTAAATTATCCAGAGATACTTTGTGCTCAAAGAATTTAGCAGAGTAGCCTCAGGTAAAGAAGTGTCTTTCAGCACATATAGAAAAAGCCCCAAAGAGCCCTTGATGTAAGGAGAGAGTGTTGAAACACATAGCTTGGGCCAAAGAATGTATCTGTAAAACAGAAACAAATCTAATAATAATTCTATACCTAAGATACTTGGAGAAGTTTTTACAGCATTATTTTTAGGTGTCTTTAAACCACTGGTTTGTACTGAAGGATCATAAATATTTGGAGGGGGTATCTGAAGTCCTGCAGTAATCAAGTGCAGACTTTAGAAATCCTTAGCAGTTGTTCGAATTCCTTTGTAGGGCTGGATAGCAGCTCTTGATATGAAGTGGTGTTATCTTTGACTGCTTATGTACCTCTTGTCTGTACTTAGTGTGTTCAAGGCTGTAGATGATCCTCCCTCTCAGACATGTTAAGAACCCTGGCGGTATTCAGGCTCTTGTGGAGCTTTCAAAGCTTTCAATTCTCCTACCATTTGCAAAAGTAAATCTATGCTGCTGAAATACAGAGGTGATTTCCCATTCTCACTGGTCACCAAGCAAGACCGATGAGAAATGTCTGTCCAGGGACACACTTCAATTCTCTCACTGATTTTACACACACTATTCAAACTTGCACTGTTCTCTCCATTGCTGATGCTTTTGTATCAGGGAATGAAAATATGGTTGCTGACTGAAGTGCAATACTGTACATACTATTCCGTTACACAGTAGCTTTTGTCTTTTCTAGACATGCAGACTTGTTCTCAGGCCACTTATCACATTGAATAAAATGGAGCAATACGGCACTTAAATTCAAGAAAGTGATGAGGCATTCCTAGAGTAGAGTCTGCTACTCAGAGGCATGTAACACAGTCCATAGAAATAAGACAGAGTTGTATTCAGACCGCTTACTGAAGGGGTGTTATTTATCTCACCTCAGTTTAAATATCTCAAAGTGAGTTGCTTACTCTAACACTAGTTGTGTAATAGTCAATGGGAAGAGAGAGGAGCCTCCAGGGGGAAATTCACCCCAATTATTTTAGATATTGATCTTAAGGTGGTACTATAAAGGCAGCCTGGATAATCACCTCTGATTTAGACAACTAGAGATGTCTAAAGTTGGACAGGTGACTTCCATCCTAAGCAGTTATCTAGGAGATAGCTGGAATGACTCATCCTCCAGGTGGAAGGATTGACTCTGTGACAACTTTTCTCTGTTGACAGGCTGGAGAGGCCTGCATATTATTTGTCTCTTGAACTTAGACTCCATGGAGGCATGGCTGATACAGGGCTTTTAGGGTAAATCATATTCTCACCTTCAACCACCATGGAGGGCTCCATCTACAGTAAAGACACAGAGTCTGGAAAGGTAGCATAAGAAAGCATGTCCAAGCCTCCCTCAACAACCCTGCAAACAGGGGGTGTCTCAAGGCTGTGATTATACAAAGATAGTTTGCCAGGTGAGGAACAGGTCAGAGGTGGAGCAAGGGCATTGTGCTGCTAAAGAATTGTATAAGTTATTGCCCCAGAAAACAGGCACAGGAGTCTGGTGAGCAATTATTATCTCCCAGGTTTCGTCCACAGTTCTGGGAAACCCTTCTCCAGCAGTTTCAGTAGGAAGCCTTGTAACTCAGCCCTGCTACTCTGGTATGTCTATTATTCCAAGAATACTTTCCTTGCCATAAAGGGAATCCTAACATGTCCAAAAGGATAATCCTCTATCTGCTTCAAATGTGAGTGTATCTGTGAACGGGAGGCAGACAGTGTTAATTTTGTAGAGCATACTTTTTCAATGAAATTATTTTAAATCATTTCATCAATGTGGGGTCTGGTTTTCACTTTCTAATACACATTTCTAGTAAGTTATAAACCTCAGTGAAGTCTCTCCCTTCCCCCTACCAGCTAAAAGGGTTGACTATTTTACATCAAATACACCTAATATAACTAACTCTGTTACTCATGCTTATGTGATGAAGAACAAATTGGAACCACAGATGTGTATGAGAAACATATTTGGGGACTCCACAATATCTCAATCCCTTTAAGAATAGGAGAGTTTTGTAGCTTTATCACAGGGCTTCCCAAATGCTTGGGGATGGAATAAAGGCCACACGACCTGCTAGGTTTGCAGGGGAAGAATGTAAAACTGGTAAAACTACAACTGTATGGGGGAAAATGCTCACAGAATCATGAAGGAACTGCTGGAGGAAAACGAGACCTTTCCTCTGACTCTGAGGTTGGCTCTCTTGGGTCTCCTGCCTCTGGATGACTCTGTTTCTTTTCACCAACAGAAAATTCTGGCTATTTACTTTCCATGTGCTGCTTTAAGTGTATTACAAGACAACAGAAATCAGAAAAGGTCCCCATGGTACATGATGGATTTCAGAATTCTTACAGCTGTCACCAGCCAAAGACTGCTTTACAGATTAAGAAAGAAAAGAAAGCTATTAAAAAAGGGAATGTTTTGGCTAGGGTCAAAAGTATGAAATCAGTATCACCCACCTCTGTGGCCCTGATCCTGTGCAGACTTATGCATATGCTTCATTTCTCATACTGTGGGTGCTCCCGTTCGCTGTCACGCATGAAGAAAAGCACATGAATCAGTATTTGCAGGATCACAGTCAATTGTTTGTAAAATGAAAGTTCTAGCGTAGCCTAGTTAAAAACCTTATGACTCATCTAACGTATTCACTAAATAAATATTATATAAAATGTAGTCAATATTGGAGCCTGATATCATGAACTCTCACACAGGCCAAAGCCCTGCCTAAGCCCTCGCATACATTTTTCCAGCCCATGGCTGCCTCTTGCAGCCTCTCCACCCTATCTGGAGCCCTCTTCCCAAGCCAGGGTGTCAGCAATGGTTCCCTGTGAAAAATAGAGTCCAGTGGAAACTAGGTATTCACAGTACAGTTCAAAATTTACACTGTTTTAATTATTTTTTTCTCCAAGCAGACATAGAGACTAAGTTTTAAAAACTGATATTTATTGTGAACCAATGCACTGAGTTTATACATGCCTTGGTTACTTAATTAAAAGCTTCTAAAGATACGCACTTGTAGCTCAAAACTAACACGTTAGAACTACAGAAGGGCAGGGGAATGACATGCCTCAGGTGAGCTCCTTTGCTAATTAAATCTGTATGTTTGAGTTTATATGTGTATAAGTATCAGCAGCTCTGCTCTGGTTAGAGCCTTTTTGGGTGTTTTGTATTATCACACTGATGCCAGCATAGAGCTCAGACAAACGTCAACAATAAGCAAATATTCAAATCAAAACCTGAGAAAGTACTTGAAACTCAAAACCATTTTTCTTTTCTTTTGTTCAAAAGTGCAATCACCTACTACATTATTACTCTCTGAATAACAAAAGAAATCATTAATTTATAAAGGTTTGCATCTTGAAAAGCTGATTAGTAACACTACTATACATACAAACAGACTTTAAGGTAGGCTTCTTTATAAATTAAGTTCTAAAATGTGTCTTTTATTTCAAAATAAGGAGACTAAAACATTCTGGGTGAAACCCTGGCCTTTTGAAGCCACCAGCAAAATTCACATTGATCACAGCAGGTACAGGATTTCATTCTGTGTACTTCCTGTATGCCTAGATTTCAATAACATTTTTAGTTTTACCAGTAAGGCAAAGACATAATGTTTTCATATCCAATGGCTGCTCCACCATGTTAAATTGGTACCAAGCCACCAGAGCTGAAGAGCAGCCAAGAGGCTTCCACACTATGGTGTCTGCTGGAACGGACTGGTGACTGTTTAACAGCTTCACCTATCTGGATCCTTGCAAAGCTTGGTGTGATCTAGCGCTCCTAGCTCTGCTTCTCATCATCAGCTGGTATTTCTCATCACAATAAGTTTAGAACACTGCATGGCATTAAAATTTGAACAAATACCCCACAGTAAGTATTGAATTTATGAAACCATATGTCTTATTGTAATGAAGTCAACTGTTCACATCATGAAATCATTACCTGGCCTTGAAAAAGAGATTGGCTTTATGTACACGTATGTACATATATATATGTCACACGTATATATTTACTTATTTCTTAGCTTTATTTAATTTTTGCACATCCAGGATTCTATCACGGCTTTTTACACTTATAAAGCATATTTCTTTCCATCGTGCTTCTTTTACAAAAAAAGTTCAGTCTCTGCCCAGATTTTTGCTGGTAAGAATGCCAGTTGTCTAAGAAAAAGTCTTAAAACACAAAGAATGGGAGTTTTACTGCTCTCTGTCCAAGAAAGCCCAAACTAATACTTGCCTAAGATAAAAAGTACAAGTTATGACAATATAAAAACATTAATGACAGGGGATACTTTTTCTAAACTAAAGGAACATTATCTATACCAAACCATTCACAATTATGTAATTTAGTGACATATAATATATAATAATTCCATAGGGGAAACCATACAAATATTATTTATTAAGTATATCATAGAATTATCAATGTAATAAAGAACAACTGGAAGAGGTAAGTGATATTGAAAGCTATGCTTGTATTGAAGGTGGAGTTGCAATGTCTGTTAGACAGCATACTGGAGAAATTAAAAAGGGAAGGAGGCAGAAGACATTATAGCCATTTTGCACATGAAGAGCAGAAGAATTGGCTTGCAACCAGGAGGGAACTGAGCCCTCCGGATCCTCTTGCATGTAATCATAAGGCTATACCTCTTCAGACCTCCTCTCTAGCACCTTCCTGAGAAAGCAGCTAGCCAGTGTGGAGGGCAGCTGCAAGGAGTCAGAGAGGAGAGGCATGCCTGAGCTTTACAAGCTGCAGTGGTGCGTTTCCCAATACATTCGCTGGAACTGTGTGCTGCAGCTCGCCTTGTGGAATGCAGCCAGGGGGGCTGGCTTGGTGTCTTGTCTGCAGTTGCTTCAGAAACAACTAATTTAATAGTAATGATGATAATAGTCTATCTGAACAGGACAGAGGTTAATTTAATTCTGTGAAGAGGGATATATACCTTAGCACAATGAAACCATTATGAGAACCAGTTTTCCCCCAAATCAAGATAAGAGCAGATTGGAATGAGAATCTTGCAGCCACATGGGTAGGGAAAACAGTCCACTAAAAATGTGGGAATGGGAGGTAATATGGCCCTTTCATCTCCCACTCACTAATTATGTGTAACTATAGGCCCAGGCCAGTTTTCACTGCAGGCAATGAATAGTATCCTATTAACTTCAGTGGCCTTCGAGCAGAACTCTTGGAGCAAAGTAATCCACGTGACAGCCTGAATCTGTTGGTGACTCTACCATTTACTAGGGTGACGTTTACTGTTTTGAACCCACAACTGAGACAAAGATTTTCAATCAGAGAGAGGAAAGGAAGTAGACCGAGCTTTTCTTAGTTGGAAGCTATTCCTCACATACAGAAGCAGTAAAAAGTTAAATAAAAGGGCTGTGAAGGAAGGAGAGGAAAGACCCAGATATTATATACCTCAGTTGTGATTGCTTTGTGCTGGAACCTTAACACATTACACAGTGCTTTCAGAAGGATGCAGAGATGTGATAAAACAGATGCAGCAGATGCAGGAAATATAGCACTTCTCGCAGGACAGACTTTTGGGGGTAATTCACTTTATTAATGGCATGTATTATGGAATAACAAGTTGCAGATGATCATTAAAACTTATCCTTAACAGACATTCCTTGTGTATTCATCTTTTGTTGTTTCCATAGCAGGGATGAGAGAAATTTGTGTAGCCTGAGACTTTTGAGTTCCCAGGGCTCACATTTGCATTTTTGACTTGTGATTTAAAAGCAAGGATTATTTTTAAGGACGGTTTAATTAAAAAATAATAATGAAAGAATTCTGTCACAGGAAAAGCTTGTGATGTGATATATTCCAAGGACAGATTTGGCTCCAGGAATCTCATCCTCTTGTTCCCCTCATTTTCTCAACAGCTCTAGCAAAAGCAATGGCAAATTTCCACTCCCATTAGAGATTCATTGCTCTCCTCAGAGCAAGCACTGCAGTTTTTAATCTTTGCCTTCTAGTCCATCCAACTTCAGCGCTGGCGATTTAGGAGGCGATCCAATGGCTCTCCTGGTGAGCTCACTTGCTCCTTCTGATCCCATCAGGAAGCTCCATAGTGCTTGCAATCAGAGACAGCCAAAGTGCAGATAAAAGCCTACCAGGGGAGCAGCAGTAGCCGCAATATGGTCTAAAAAGGCAATACTTTATTCCCAATCTGTGTGCAATGCGGTCAGAACCAGGGAACATATGCCATGACCAATGAAAGGACAAAGCTGAGAGTATGAGATGTACAAAGGGAAGGATAAAGGCCGTGAATCTGGAAGCAGAAGAAAAGTCCTGGCGGTATGCTGGAATAAAGGCACAAATGACCACAAGGTGAACATGTCTGTATCAGCTAAACTTCATGTCTCTAAACCCTGGAACACAGGATGATGGCCTTTGGTGATGCCTAAGCAAAACTCCAGATTGGAACTTAAAATGACAGGGAAGTTAGCAAATACGTGAGGAATTCATTTGGGAAGGAGGGAGAGAGATGGATCATTATATTTTCTGTCATCCTTTTCTGTCAGACTTATCAGCAGCTGACTCTGAAGTCATGTGCTACATCTCAAAGGACAAGTTACATTTCCAGCCAAAGTTTACAGAAAACATTCTCATGTACAGAATGAAAAATATTGCCTAGGGGGATTTTGGATTTGCTGTCACTGAAAGCTTTTAAGAGTAGCTTAGACTTTTTAAAGACTAGATTAGACAAATGTCTGTCCAGACTAGCTTATGTTGTGGGTGTACTTTGAGCAGGGGACAAACTAAGCCACTGATGTGGTCTTCAGACCACTTGGGGTCTCTTAGAGGCCTGTTCTTCAATTATCCTGTGCCATGCAAGTGCAAGACAAGATGATGTAGGTCCAGGCAGAACTGGGGAGGTGGCATTTGTGAAAAGAATACAAATGATGGAGGGCTGATACACTAGCTGAATGTCATGTTGTTAATGCCATGTGTGTTTCACCAAGTCCACTGCTGGTAACATTCAGTGCCAGGCATCCCTGATGCTAACGAATGAAATGTGTGCGGCCAAGGAGGTGGCTTTGCAGACAGAGTAAACAACAACAACAAATGCGATCGAGGCAAAATGTAAATATAACGGTAACCACTGTCAGTGCCATACTGCATATGTGACAGATGTGAAACACTATAAGTGCTAAATGTACCCAAAATAAAAAGACACAGATGTCCTGACAGCAGGCAATCTGTGTTTCTTCTCTGTGCCAATTCCATATAGCACTTTGTAGTCCCCAGCTGTGAGCCCACACAGATAGCTCCAGACTCAAAAGTTAAAACTTAATCAGCCCCAAGCTTCTGTGCCCCAACAGGCAGCAGTGACATTGCTCCAAGTGCCAGTGCCCACCAACACGGCGTTCATGGGTTGCTGTGACTTGGGGCTGCTCGACCCAGAAGAGAGGAAATGACAAAAATGTGGAGCAATCTTGATGAGCAATCAAAAGACATGTTGCTGATTATGCTACAGTATGTGATGGCCAATGCATCTATCAGACCAGATGAGAGGAGGTCAGGCACTGCAATGATGTGCAGAATTCCTTTATCAGCTCAGTCATCACCTGGCAAAACACCAGCGTAGGGATAAAGTGTAATCTATTAATTAGTGCTGTCAGGACCCTTCTCACTGTGTCAGGTACCTTTGCCAAAGAGGTCCGTGCTAGTATGGACCATGCACTACAGCATCCGGCTTAGTTAAGTGGAAGCAGGATTATAAATCTAATTTTCAGTACCCACTAGAGGTAAATATTTGCCTTTACAGATGAGAAGAAATAAAGCAGGGAATACAGCATAAACAGTGCATGCCATGCCAAACACTTATCCACTTGCAAAGCAATGATCCAGGACATCAGAGCAACTAACACTTCTGCATAATCAGGAGGGGAGGAAACCAGATGAAATTTGTGGTGGTTACAGGCTTGCTCAGGTTTAGCTAATGGTATCTCAACACAAAAGTGTAGCAGACAGGTTTCTGAGCAAAATAAGAAAGTCATAAGTGCAGGCAAGGCTTCAGCCACCATGAGACCATTTGATCTCCAAAGATGCAGTGGGCTGCTGCATATCCCATACTTACAACATGGTGTATCCAAATGTAGTTGATTAGTATTACAGGCCACAGCACCATGTGTAATAAAAAGGAGTTTGAAGCCTTCTGTGCCTTCAAAGGCAGAGAGGGCACAATCCAATTAATACCAGGTGACAAAGGCCTACACATAAACAGCATAAACATCCTGACAGACATTGGAAATGAACCATTGTCCCACAGAGCCTGAACTGTTGGCATCCAGAGCCAGGAAAGCGCTGGCAAGGAAAAGTTGATTTCCAAATGTGAGAGCGCTCTCGGTGAAGACCACTGCCCAGCACACACATGGAAACAGCCAGGGCCCCGAGGAATACTCAAAAATGGGCAGCTGATAAAGAGATATGTGAAAAAGCTGTGTGAATATGGTGTTACTGTCACCCAATACAGCATGTAACCACTCTGGTATGTGGTTTATAAAGCACTCACGCATAGTACTCATGTAATATTCCAAGTCCTATGCGTGCTGCTCCAGCAGTACCACACATGCACACAATACCACAATCAAAAACACATCTTCCTGGCAAATTTTGACAACCTATATACCATGTATTGCAACCACCCGCACACATATGACGTGATGATAACAGCTGCCATTGCATCACTAGCAAATACTTCAATGGACCAGCACATATTTTCTCAGAGAGAGAGAATCTTCACACAGTCTCTGAACAACCTACAAGCAGATGGCAAACTGTGCACATGAGGAAAAGCTTGATGAAGCACCCAACACAAAGGCAGTACAAGCAAATATGCTGATGATGAATCTGGCTAATTGAATGTTTCATGAAGTAAACACATCAGTAAAAACTATCCCACCCATTAAAAACAGGCTGCATAGCAAAGAGATTCAGAGCACTTAATAGTTGGTGGGTTGCCATTTGTGAACATTGCTGGTGGACAGTCCAGTCTAGGGCATGCTGTAAATATTGCCACTAGTTGTAAAACCATGGCCCAGCACAACACATAGCATATAGGATTCTTCCTTCCTTCTTTACAGGCCTCTTAGATGTGACAGGGGCAAGAAAAACTTGCCATATCACTAACAGATGTAGCTCAGAGGAAGTCTTGATACGCTGAAAATGGGTTCCATTATTCTGGCATATATACTAGTCCTAGGTGTGATGATTCTGGTCATAAGCTGTCCAGGTCTAAGGTTTCAGGGTTTTTTACCCAGAAACCAAGCAAATGACTGAAACAATCCTAGAATATTTAACAAAGAGAAATGAGATGTTTAACAGAATTAAAATAATTGCCTTATGATGGAGGGGCTGAGCTAAAAGCCAGAAGTGACTGCAAGGGAACTGGTGTAGATACATGAATTTCCAGCTAGTTCGATAACTGCCCATGGTGTGTGTGCTGAGGAAGTTCGGTCCGTGTTTTGCTGTATGGCACTGTGTACATACAGTCACAACAGTGCTGCCACAGGCCAACCTGTGCTCAAGCAAGGCTTTCATCTCATCCTGCAATCGTTTCTGTTCTTACAGGCCAGGCAGCAGAGCCGCACACCTGTCTTTACTTAGCTGGCTGCATTCTTTCTCATTTCTCCAGAACGCATCCTAATCTGCAGAAGATTTAGCTTGTGAGTGTTGCCCGGACAGTGATGCTCTGAGCATTTTCATGTTGTGCTTAGCATAGTAATTCCAGGAATCTGGCATTTCTGTGCCAGGTTGTGCTGCGTTGCAGACTGCGAGCAGCGGTGGCTCACAGGACCCGCATTGCACCCGTGGGACCCCTGGAGCCAGAAAACTCCATCTCTCCTCCGAGGCACCCCTCCACCTCTTTTGGCATGGGCTTTCTCACAAGCCTGAGTGAGTCTGGGCACTGGCACACCACTCCCCTTGCAGCAGAGATGGGCAGGGCAGCAGTGAGTGAGCTGAAGCGGGGTGTGAAGCTGTCCCCACTGGCTCTGCCCCATGAGCGGGGCCAGGCAGGGCCGGGTTCCCGTTGGCGGCGGTGTGCGCATGGCGGGTGGTGTTAACGAGCCCGGCTGTGCCGTGTGTGCAGCTCTTCTGGAATTCTGTTCAGAAACACCATGAGAAACTCAGAGCATGTACTATTTACGCTGGTTATTAGAAGCAGATGCTAATGTTTCTTTGCTGCGATCTCCCAAGTATCCTGTCCTTTTATGATGTGTGGCATGTGTTTGCAGTGTGTATGTCTCTATATCACATGCAAATAAAAGGTTACTTTCACCATTTGTGTTGTGTTCATTGATAATGAGGACCTTACAACCTCTTTCTGTGGTCTTGCCCCTGCAGATGTTGACTGTGGAGCTGAGGTAAGCATCTGTAGTAATGTGGAGGGCTGCTGTATGGTCTGCATGTGTGGATGTCTGGCATGAGCAATGGATGAAGTATAAGTCAGGGCAATAAGAGTGCTCTGAGCTGCCTCCTGGCACCGGGTAGCACAAGGGCAACCAGGATGTCTTACTTGTATACATACGGTTCAGTGTTTGAGAACGGCAGGCCCAAAACAGTGAAACAGTGCAACATTCACATTTTTTCCTCTCTCTCTCTCATATATATTCATATATATGTATATTATATGTATATGTGCATGTACATATATGTACATATGCATAGAGTTCTTTCACATCAAACACCTCCTACAGAGCCTGCAAATAGTACTCTACATACAAAAGTTTATCTGGAAAATGATGCTCACATATATAAAGCAAATATTGTTTGCCTGGGTATGTCTCAGTGTAATTTAACTAACAGCATAGCTGAATTCACTGTGTAAGTGAATTATTTAATAACTAGAAGATTTGTTCACATAACTCAAGTGTCCTTTAGTAGCAGAATACCAATAATTCAATGCCTGTATCATTCTATACAGCCTGTATAGACAGAATGGGCCTAAAGTGATACTGCCATAAATCCGAGTCTTATCAAGCTTTCTTAATCCTGTTCTCCTGGGATGACTAGGCCCTGTTTTAATGGATACACATGCTTCTGTTTCTAATTACATGTTTTCAAGCCTTACCTTTTACATGACGAAACAGGGTACGCTCAGAAGATTTCTTAGGCTTCCTTTAGAACTACCAGCCTGAATTTGGGAGTCCTCAAAACAATGAGCAAATCTACACTTTCCAGAGATTCCCTCCGCAGTCAAGTAACACCTCAGCCAAGGCGTATCTGCTTTCATCTGTCTTTATATGACATTTTGGATAAATTTTAACTTAAAAGTAAAAGGCACAGTTATGTTATTCCTACCCACCACGTGGACACCGGTGTAGTATCACGCTATAATGCCCCATGTTGGGAAACTTTCATCATATGCCATAATTCTTTTCTTCCTGAACTTATGCCACCCTTGAGATAGAAAGCTAAAATACAATATCCTGAACCACTCCTGCTGTGCTAGTCAGTGTCTTGTCTACACATTCAAAACCTCCTAGGAATAGTTAATAGTTTTCTTTTGTAACAAAGACTTAAATCTGTGTCATAACAAGTACTAGAAGCCATAAGTAATCATATGGGAAGGGGGCGGAGGGTGGAGAAAGCGTGACTACGCTAACTGGCTGTTTTGGATGTGAGCAGGCCTAAACATTGGCTTGGTAAGCAATTAGGAAAGAGATTGGCCATGCCCCTCAGGTGAACACAGTCTGGAGACAAGCTACTCATGGTTGTATCCTCCAAGGCCAAACAGTCTGTCATGTCTTTCTAAAGAAAGAGAAAGAATGGACGTGATTTAGATTGAAGGTTCCCAAACTTTAGTACATGAATCACTTCAGAATAGAATCTAGGCTGTTTAGTGTCATGGATGCAACTCTATATGAAAGAGAAAGGGGAGCTACACAGATCTGGGAGCTATTGCTATTGCCACCTTCATGTGGGAAAAAGAAATAGGGTAGAAGTACAGAGTTGAGAGTTGGCAGTTCCCTACCTGCTGCTCATTAGCCAAAGAAGACGGTCATCTTTGGTCCATCAGAAGAAACTATATAGTGGGACCTGGATGGTTTCTACAGATAATGGCATTCCTCAACCATGCTCTGTAGGGAAACACAGAATAACCATTGCCATATCTTGCTATTATAGCTCATTTGTTATCTGCTTTCTCCTTCTCCATACTCCTCCAGGAGCCACTGTTTCCTTCCATTCTCAAGTCCTTGTCAGGGCAAGACATCACTGAGGCCTTTATCTGACAGCCCTTGTCCCAGTGTTTGGAGGTACTCCTGCCACAGTTTCCATGCCAGCCTAGGTAGACAAGCTGGACCCACGATAGTTCCTGAACGGGGGGGCATCTTTGCACCACACTCTCAACCCTTTTGTCTTCACAGAGTGAAACAGACAGACATCCAAAGCAGTCCCACATGCACCCGTTACCATTGCCAGAAGCAAGAGTAGTTTCTATCACTGCATACTTTGGTGCATACTAAGTTGGGAAATCCCTGATCTAAATAGAGTTTCCCTTCTTTTCACATCTGACTTCAGCTATCCACCAATAGCTTGGTGTTGGTACAGATGTAGCATTATTGCATGTATAGTCTTTTCAAAAAGATGTGACTATTTCTTTGAAATCGGCCAGACTAACTTTGTTCCTGATCACACCTAGTTCTTCCTATTCCAAACTCTTGAGGGAGTGACACTTTAAATGGGGAAATCTCCTTTAACATGTTCAATAATTCCACAGAAGATCTGAAATAATTTAGACCACAGGTGTACAACGGTGTACTTTTAAAATCTCTAATTGTAAGTTTCCCAAAGTTCAGCTATGTGAAATGTTCAGTATAGCTATCTTGTAAATGTTCAGCAAGCTATCTTGCACCTTCATGAACTTCTTGCACTTAAAGCCCTATATATAAATGATTATTCAGTGTCTTCAGAATTATTCTTATTCATGCAAATAACAGGAATGAAAGCTATATTTTCAATTACCAGGCACATTTGTTTAGGTAAAATTATACACACAATTATTCATGTATCCTCAAATCTTAAAATGCCAAACCTATGTGTACATCTGAAAAACAATTTAAACCAAGCCCCAAGAGCATTAAAATGTGCATCTGGAATATGTGTATTTTTATGGTTACAAATTCTTTCATTCAAAAAGTCTAAAAATGTCTATATACAAATTTGTATATGGAAAGAAGATTAACTGGCAATGTAGCCTGGTCACAGGCTACAGCTGATATCCCTAAAACTTTTTTAAAGATACCATAAAGGCTATTTTTATATTGTATGTACTTACTTTTATTTGGTATTGTTTACAGCACATTGTGAGATTGAAAATGAAATATTTATGTAGCTTTTCTCCCCTTTATACAGTAGAAAGTCAGACATTCTGGTCTGTAGGACAGTCCTTCTCTCCTGATTGTCCCTGGTGGAAATTACTGAAGCCTTGGCTTTAACAGAAGCTAGAAGAGCCAACCACATAATGTTGGGTGAATCTCCGTAACAGCAATGTGTTCCTTCGAAGCTCTGCCTGCCCTTTATTTGCCAAACAAAGGCCATTCTTTGCACTGTAAGCCAGGGTGGAGTAATTAGGGGGAGGGAATAGCAATTATGGTCTAAGAGGATAGGGAAAAATACAGGCAACGAGCAAGGTGCAACTTGTAATGATCATTGTTTATAGTATGAAATGAGGAATGGGTAGGCACTTTCCTGTGATTTGAGTATTAGGGCTGAGAGGTATTTCTCTTCCTTTTTAACATTCAGCATGCTGGGAAGAACAAAATGGGTGAAAAGCTTCTTTAACACCCCTTAACACCACTACCATCAGGGAAACTGAAGGACTATGGATCAAAGAAAGCCTGCCTTCCACAGCCTCTCTGAGCTGTGACCGCAAAAGAAGAAATCAAACATGTTCTCTCCTCCCAATACTAAGTCCTGCCCCATTTTGGAGGCTGAGAGGGTCTGTCAGTGCAGATGCAGCCTGCCCCACACCAGCCGGCCGCCATGCCCAGGAACACGCTCCTGCAGACATGGCGTCGTGCCGCTATTGCAGCCACCAGCAGCGCGACTCTGGCACCTGACTTTCTGAAACTGGCTGGGAAAACCACCCGAGGACTCACGGCAATGCTAGAAGGAGTCACATGGGGACGAAAGCAAGGGGGAAGGCCCAGCCTGCTTCTGATTTCCACCATTTGGTGATTCGTAGCACACTGCACATGAGGTATCGTCGTTGCCTGAACAGATAGCGAGTTCCTGACCTGAAGGAAAGGCCTCACCCATGAGGTCAGGTTACAGCGCAGGAGCTGGCCTGGCCTGGCCTGACGCAGCCCAGCGCAGCAGCCTGGGCCCAGCCGCCGGCCTTCCTGGCGGGGTGCGCTCTTCAGAGGCTGGAAAGGACAAAACAACAACAGAACTACTTTCATTCAGGTGCCGGTGACTCAGGCTGTGGTCGGCGGCCAGGGGCTGTTGACGAGCGGGCACAGGCACTCCTAATGACACCCTGCTCCCGCTCGGGCTGGATCCGCCCTTCCCCGCTCCCGCCACGCCATCGGGGCCCTGCAGATCTCCCTCCAAAGCCATGGTGCCTGTCATGAGGGTCCCGGCCACAGGCAGGGTGGTGGGGAGAGCGGCAGGGCCAGGGCAGAGGACTCCCTCTCCCCGCACCGACAAACCACCTCCTTGCCGCAGGAAGCACCATGACATCCTCAGCCCATGCATGCAGAGCTGGGGAGGAGAGTTCATGGCGGAGCTCAGGAAGAGGCAGATAGGGTGTCGTCCAACAGCACTCACTCTTTCACGGGGTTGTGTAACGCACCTTTTAATCACCAGGCGAGGATCTGGAGGCAAATGTGCCCCTTATGCAATGGGGTGAGTAAGATTCTGTGCTGCCTGCAGCCTCTCTTCCAGGCAGTTGTCTTCTCCGCATGATGAACCCGAATGTCAAATATTAATAACAAAACAAATTATCTCCACCCTATCATCAAGGTGTGTCATGGCTGATTCTTGTTTAACATCAAGGTTTCTACTGCTCAGGAATCCTTCCTGCAATCCTGGGCTCCGGCTGTATCAGTTCTGTGAGTGATTAAGGAATGACAAAAATCCTGAAAAACTTCATGGCGTCTGAGCTCATCTTGATCCTCTTCCATGGTTTGCTGGGATGGGAGGAAAAAAATGGAGCTCCAAAGATAGAATGGCTGGAGTAATTCTTGCAAAACTAGCTTAACCCAACCATCAAAGCACTTCCTTTAGGTAAGAATTCACCCCCACAAAGCTCACAGTGCATAAATAAAACTGTTTTTCAAAACAAAAACAGTGTCTCATACAATAGGATCTTGTCTAGATCATAAATGACACTCCCATTGTCCTAGCCACAAGATCTTTTGTGCATTCAAGCGTTTAGTCTGATCAAGCAGCATCAGAAATGTTTTTTATAATGTAGATAATTTGGAGAATCATGAAGCAGCTGAAAAACCATTCATTAACAATGGTTAATTCCGGGACTTTTTACTCTGTTGAGGTTACAACTAATTTATGGTTAATTTTTTGATTCCTCCATTTCATGATAGCTTGGCAGTACCAGAGAACTGTGAATCTTTTTAAGTCACTCTTCTTAGAAGAGCCTGAATGATGCTCACTGGTGGATATGTGTGCTTGCTTTCAAGTGCAATAGCTAGTTCCAGATCCCTGCAGTGATCTAAGTAGTTGTAGGCCTGATGTACAAGGAGAGGCCGAGGAGGGTCAGTCAGGCTTCAGAAGAGGAAGTGGAGATGAGATCTTACAGCTGTGTTCAAATACCTTACAGAAGGGTAGAGAGAAGAGGAGGACAGGCTTCTTTCTGGAGGTGCACAGGGAAAGGACAAGAGGCAACAGACACAAACTGCAACAAGGAAAATTTGATTAGATATCCGATTAGATATGAGGAAAAAAATTTTCACAGTACAGGAGTCAAAGACCTCTGGGACAGGTTGCCCAGAGAGGTTGTGTGTCCCTAGACATACTCAGCAGGACATGACCCTCAACAACTTGACCTAACTTCAAAGTTGGCCCTGCCCCAAACAGGGACTGGAGCAGATCAGATGCCCTCCAGAGATGCTTTCCATCCTGCATTACTCTGTGAATCTATGATACTGTGGAAAGGGGTGGTAGCTGTGGATGGTGACAGTCTGTTACCTCATAATTATATATTCAAATACTCAATAAAAAGGAGAAAGGTAATGACAGTGAAAAGATGGGATTTTATAAAAGATAGAAGAATGTGTGAAAGAGAAGGGAGAAGGAGAGAATAAAAACTAAATTAGGAAAAAAGTCAACATGAAGGAGCACAGAAGTAAATAAAATAAATAGGAGCAGATTCTCCTTCCTATCAGAACACTTTCAAAGCACACTGGCCATGCAAAGAAAAGGCAGATGATAGGTACACCCACTTCAAAGCACATTACTGCATATTACTCTGAAAAGAGGGAAAATATGTCTTAATGTGAATGTAAATTCAGTCTACAGTTTCTAAAGGACTGGTGGCTCAAGGATGAAGGTCCCTCTCAAAAGTGTATCCTCACTTTCATTTGACTAATAGATTTACATGTAAAAAGTAGCCTTTTAAAGAGATTCCAGTGATGAAAATAGTAATTACTACACCAGTAATAATAATTCCTGAACACTTCAGAAGTTTAATCATAGGTTGTATAGTGGTTCATCTTACCACCAGTTCAAAATTCAGCCTCAAGAGATAATTAAAAAAATACAGTAAGTGGTCTCTTTTTCTCTTTCTGCAAATTATCTACATGCAGATCGTACTCTCGTTCCAACATCTGAGGGTTCATGAGCTCTTTCTGAACTGCCTACAGGCAAGTGTTTCTCTGAGCAGTCAGGCTTGAGGACTTCCGTGTCGGATTTCTGTGCTTGGTTACCTGGCCACTCTGTGTGGATTTTCCTTCCTGATGCTGAGGTGAACAAGTTAACTGCAGGAAGTGTCACACAGAAATGCCGTAAACCAAATGAAAAACAACCATTTGGAAAGGTAAACCAATGACTAAATGAAATGGGAAGCCACTAAACATTTTCCCTCCCTTCTCCTATCCTTAATGATAAGTATGAGTAGAAGCTTCGTCATCTGATGCTTGCATGATGCCCTCTTTGACTTGGGTTGGATGGTATCCATATTACAAAAAATACCACAAGAACTGGAAATAATTGGTACCTCTTATAACATATGCAGATCCTGCGTGGAACACAATGTCTCAGAGCAAAGTCTTTGATGTTTCTCAGTTATATAACCCCCAGGGAAGGAGGATGTTGTTATTCGCAGAGCACATTCTCCCTACTTTCTGTATTGGAAAAAAAAGGAAAAAAAACCCAAACCTTGAGATCTTCATTGAAAGAGCACCTAGAAACCGAACAGTTTTGTGATAGTTCCTTCTGTGTTATCTCATTCACTTCAGAAAATAGAGCTGAGTAAATCTGAATCCAGCTGTTGTATTGTTCCTAGAAGATTAATAGTTACAGTCACAGAAGTCAATGAAAACTCATGCCTGATGGAGAGGTGGAGGGTTCTTGTTATTTCACATGCATAAAAATTAGAGACACCACAAAGTGAAATGGGATGTCCTGGTGGACGAGAGAAGACTTTTTGTTGGAAAACCTCAGCACTAGAGATACTTTTAATTATGAAATACTTTACCTCCAGACCACAGTTCGATGGCCAGGAGAGAAATGGCACTAATTATTAAAAGAGAGAAAAATGCAGAGGGTTTTGGATACATTCACAGTTCATCAGACAGAACCTGAAACGGAAGTGACTGTTTTGTAATTCTTTCTCTGCTCTCTCATAAGGAGGGAGCACGTTGTTAATACCTTGTGACTCTGGTTAACCAGCATAAAAGTACTACAATAGACTAAATGTATTTGCAAAAGTGAAACCAGCAGCTAATCACCTTGTTCACACACGTTGATTTTTCCCCCTGACTAATTTCTCTTGTAGTGGGAGTAATTAACTTTATTAGTAACACTGACTACTCTGGTACCTTCAGGCAAGCACTGGTGGAGCTGCCTATTAGCAATCACATAGTTTCACTTACACTGTTATCCTGAGCATTTCCTACAGGGTGAAGTGCCTGCTGAATGTAAAGGGGCACAGATTAACTTCCTACTTAAAAATAAGTGATGAAATGTAATGTTGGGAACAGGGGGAGGGAAGAGGCAGAAATCCTAAATTTTTTGCTTGCTCGAATTCATTATCACTTTCAGTTCGCATTTTGCCTTTGTAAGGGGAGGATGACCGGAGTTGGGGTCCACATCCCCCAGCTGTGTCTCCTCAGGTGGGCTCTCCGTGACACATGCGCTCAGCCCAGCCTCGACCCAGGAGACCCCCCATGTGACTAGGAAATCTCCTACACGGCTTTGCCAACAGACCTCAGCCAAGATTTCCATCCAGAGGTGCAGAGGTGGCAGCAAGTTACTCAAGAGGCAGGCAAACCTGTGACGCTTGCAGCACGGACAAGCCGGCACTTTGCTGGAGGACAGGAGCCAGCCTGGTGCAATTCTCTGGAAACACATTTGCAGCTGCCAACTTCCCTGCTTGGAAGAGGCCACACGGTGAAGTGAGGTGAGGAACACTGTACCTGTTCTGCCTCACTGTTCCCAGGAATACTTTCTCCAAAAACGACAGGCAACCTGGCAGGGAGCTGCATTGCTTGGGGGTTGTGAAACAGCTCCAGCGCTGACAAGAAAGAAGGTCACGTACCCACTCATTAACTGGGCATTGCAGTAAGGAGCGTGCAAAGAGGCACTGGCAGCCGGTCTGAGGGCTGTTTTCAGAGGTGGGGCAGCTGGTAGCAAACTATGCTCAAATAAATCTGAATGGTCTGAAGGCAAGGTCACAGGAAGAAAAACATCCAAGGAGAGGGAGAAGAAAGGCTCCTCCTGCTCTGTCGGATCATTCATTGTTGCTTTTTCTACTATGACCTCAGCTATCCATCCCCACAATGCACAAATTACACTTACAATGACTTACTGAGATTAGGACGTAGCCCTTTTTCCCCATACCAGACCTAGTCCCTTAAGGTTCCCTTTGTGTCTGAGAGGAAAGTCGACAAAACATTTCTGTTTTACCTGTTTGAATCTATTTTATCCATTCTGTCCCTAGCACATGGATATTTCAGGAGACATTGCTTAGAACTGTTTCACTCCCAGATTCATACCAGCGTTAGAAATCACAAACTGCGGTTTGCTAAAGAGAGTGGTGTACCACTGAAATTGGAAACCACTGAAGTCCATATTATATAGACCAGATATGCTGGTCTTTTTTATTATTGTTATTTATTTAAGGAAAGGGAAGAAATGCTGGGGAAGGCAAGTTGCTGCACTTGCTGGCCCAGCTCCTGGCCCCTGCTGTGTTTAAATTTTGCTGCAAACATCTGCTCCCAGGCCCTGGTGCAGTAGCAGGGGGGAGGCGTGTGGAGTGAGCGTGCCTGAACCACCTCTACGGTCTGCAACAATCCTGGCCTGACAGATTGACCTGGACATTGTGGACGGTTGGCAGCAGTTGGACCAGAGTCACTCCTGGGCTTTGGCCAGCCTCAGGGCCATGGCAGCTCTGGCGAACGCATCCTGGCAGTGTGTGCTTTGCCAAGCGCAAGTGAAACAAACCTAGCACTAGTATGCAGGTCAAAAAAAGAAGAAAGGAAGAGGTGGGATTGTTGTGCGGGTGGAGTTTATATCACGTAAATAATTGGGAGATTATGAATTTACATTATTGAATTATTTTTTGTACTGGCCTGTTATTTTACAGGAGGCATTCGTATATAAGCAGCCAAACAACACCACTTATCAGATAAAATTCATCTGCATGCTGAACAACCGGCTCTGGCTCTTTCTGTGGCATGCTTCATTCACTGACACACTGAATGCCCAAGACACTTAAAAAAACACCCCTGACTCCATCAAGCTTAAGAAAACAGGACTGCGTTTTTAAAGCTTTTTCACTGAAGTTTCCAAAACACATTTCTTTCTGATCTGTCCTTCTGTGCCATGTCCATAAAACCCAGCATACATTTCTCAGAGAAAGAGACTAAACAGCTAATTGTAATAATCGTTGTCAAGTATATCCAGAGAGATGCTAGTGCCTTTGCATGTAAGAGATGATGCACAGAAACTGAAGAACAGAGCCACATCACTGGAGCTGCCTGGGTCCCTGTGTACCGTACCCTACTGTCATCAGAAACCAATATAATCATATCTGTGAGGGTATTAAGGTCTGGTTTAAATTGAGGTGCAGTTTTGCACCTACACCTCCGGCTAAAAACTTGTTTCAAAACCTCACTCCCCTGATGGACTTCATGCAGAATCTATCTGTTCCCAGTTTATATCCAATTGTTGGACACCTTCCTCTGCATTTTAATCTTAAAAGCTCCTCCTTCCCCTGTATTTACCCCCCGCTATAATAATAGAGAGCAATCACATCCTCTGTCAGTCTTCCATGCAAAGGAGCTACGGTCTGGCTTAGATACAGGTGTGAATGCAACCCATCATTCAGTGGTTAATAAAGATCCAGTCCACCTACATTCTCTTATTGCATTTACGGTAGAGAGGGTGAATAGGTATTTTCACCCTACAAAATTTTAATTATGAAACTAAAAGTACAAGTTATATAATCAGCTTTCAACACCATCTGACATTCCAGTTCTGCTCACATTAATGTTCAGCTTCCAGTCATTAAAGGACAGATTTGTTCTTTGGTAAACAGAGCAAACAACTTTGCAAATTAAAATTATATCTGACCTGCCCTCAAGTATGTTTGAAGTGGGCCAGATGTAATGGGATGTTCTCACCACTGCCTCATTGAAACGCATTTGGTCTTAGCATTTAGGACTAACCTTTCTTGCAATGTTTACATACTCCAGTCAGAGAAAGAACATTTGTTTGGGATGCAGAAACTCATCTCAGGCCCAAAGAAAGTCCACAGCACAGCTGTTCCACTCAGGAGACAATTGTGGGTAGCTACATCTCACTCACCGTGCCAGGGAAGAAATCCCACTAGCATTAGCGATAACATTTCAATACAGAGGACAAACCTAAGGGCCACTATGGCAGGTGTTCCTCTTTGACTCTGGCAGTTGCTCTTTCTGTCGTGCAGTAGATATCTGGCAAGAAGACCCCATCATTTGGACCCACCAGCCAAAGCAGCTGCCAAGCCAGGCTTTGCTATTTGTGCTGCTGATAGCTCCTTCCCCTCCACCCCGCTTCCTGCAAAGCCTCCCCAGACCATGCTCTTCTGGGATTTGTCTTCCTGTGAGGGTGGCAGTTGCCAGTTCAAGCCAAAAATCCCTTTCCATCATATGTTCACACACCGAAATGCTGAAAGGGAAGTGTTTTACTCCCAGAAATAAGGGAAATAACCAGCTTCACAGCTTATCATCAGTTTCATAAAACATTTGTAAGGTGAGCCAATAGGTTTAACTATCAAAAATTCTAGGAATGGGCAACTTTCAACTTTTGACCTGAGACTTTATGCCAACTCATTGCCTCTCATCCTGCCCTAGTTGACAGAAGGGCAGGATGAAAGTGTCTTGGCATAATGCAGGATTCAGTTGACTTTCCTGGTCCCACCCATTGATGTTTTCCAGTTTCAGTCTCTAAGTCTCCCTGATTTCCTGGAGAAGATGCATAAAAAGATCTCTCCCTTCCTCTCTGGATATACACACACAAACTTCTAGTGTAAGTGGGAGGGAACTAGGGAAAGATTCAGGAATTTGTTGCATGTGATGTTGCAGACATGACCCCTTGCTATTTGATAGAGTTGTCCACTGTAAAGCTCACAAAAAAATGAATTTTTGAAAGTATTGCAAAAATATGTTGTAGCTTTTAGTTCCCTAGCTCTCACAAATACTACAGTTTCTTTTTTTAAGGGTTGACAGAACCAGAGATTGCATAAATCCTCCCTTAAATAAAGATTTCTGCTTTCCTATGAGGCTAGTTAGGATATGTAATATTTAAATGGCAGCATTTCTCCATTTAGGGGGGGGAGTTAATTTCAACCAAAACAGTATCAAGTTACTCTCATAAAGATCCCCTTCCACTTCAGATAAGACACTTATATGTCATCATCAAATACTTACTAAGTCAAGGTATGTCAGGATCATTTCTTTGACATATATTACCAAAAATAAATATTCAGTCATTAATATCAAAAAGCTCCCTCAGTGCATTGCCTATCCTAACACCTCTGGTATATAAGCCCCAGACTTACCCGTCCTTAGTTTAGACACTTCGTGGAGGCACCCAGCAGCCAAAGGGCTCTCTTTAAGTCTTGCCCAACTTTACACCTTCCCTGTATACTCCCTCTAACAACCATGAGTTGCCTCAATGCATAGGTGATCCCAGAGGGTCATCCAGCTCACCTGAGAACAGATGTCCAAGAGCGTTCCCTTGCTATATTAACTACAGAGCAGGTTTTAAATCTTTCCCATGCCTCCCCAAGATGCCCAAAACATGATACACACTATATTAATGCAGGAGCTCTTAGGAGCTCTCCTCATCTCTCAGAGAGTTGTGGACATGGGGCCAGCATACTGATTCGTGCTGAGCAGGACTTTGTAGTGTGTTATTAAACTACTGTAAAATTACCCAGACAAGCTTAGAAAAAATATGTTAAGTAGTCCTGCTGTAGAGACACCTAGAGCGTATGTCCTCCCTCACTCTGGTACATCAGTTCAGGGTCTAAATTTAGGGTTGGAAATAAGTAGCCCTGGTGCCTACTATGTGAAACAAATGCATTTGCATGAATGTGGAGCCCCTGCTCTTTTTTTCTGACATTGCAGTATGCTTTGGTAAATATTTGCAAGCACTAACTTCTTAGGAGAGCCTTACTCTACATAGACAAATCTAAAAACTGCTGTACTTTAGACATCAAGCAAAAGAGATTAGCTTAGGTGCATCTTCTTGTCAAAATGTAGTAGTAAGGCTTGTCTGCACAGAAAAACAGCCTGAAATAGTTATTCTGCAATAACTGTTCCACACGCAGCATTCCACCATTGCTATTTTATAAGAGTACCCCTAGGGACACATGGCTGAGTTAAACCACAAAAAGGCACTCTTCAGGCAGAGTAAAACTGTCCCCCCCACAGCGAGTGTGGACTTGCTAACTCTGGCGAGCTCTTGGTTCACTCCCTAGTACACTTCCCATTTGCATCCAAAGCTGACTGAGCTTTTATTGTCTTCTGGATTTTTAATCTGAAAAATTGGTATCTAATAGAACCCTAGAAATTAGAATAAGACTTTCAGTAGCTGGCCATTTCGATCATGTTCCTGCCAATTATTCGCTGCTGTACAGGAACTTCAATGCTTTGTCCAGTTGAATTTTCATGCTTGAAAAACAGAAAGTCCTGACCCTGCCCTTTGGAGTCTAATCTACAGCACAATAGAAATCATTATTAAGAAATATGCCTGATAATCATTCATAATGTGCCTCTGTTTGGTTTTGTCCCACCCCTTGCACTCCGTTTCACTTAGGGAAAGGCCCCTTTGCTATCTTTGCAGAATGCAGTTGACAATAAGGGCTTTGTGGCTACACCTTTGAAAAAAACCAAGCAAATGATCATAGTGATGCCAAGGAGTTCTATTGCCAACAAAAGCTCATGACGGATGGTCTGGATGCCTGAAAAAAGCACACGCTGGAACCACTTGGAGAATGACAAACCCTTACAAACCCTCAGCTGGAGCCCTAAGTCAGATGTGTTCATTATTCTAAAACAAGTGAAGCCAGGTTACCCAAACTGCTCTGTTGCTAAATATATGACATGTAAATAGCCTGTTGTTTTCTTGCCAAGACAATATACTACCTCCTCCCCCACCTCTCCTTACGTAACCTTGTTAAATAAAGACTGAAGAACCCTGAACAGCACAAGTAAAAACAGGCCGTGCATTTAAAGGAGGGGTGTGTGAATTGGTTCTGACAAACAGGTCTTCCTTTGCTGGAAGAGGACTCAGGATTTTCATTAAGGAAAAAAAACCCATCACTTTTTGTCCTGATTGTTTCAGAACAACGTTGCCATAACAAGCACTTTCATCTGTAAGTGGAAAAATCCTAATATACAAGAGTATACAATTAAACAAAATGTCCTGCAGTGTTTTTCAATACAAGATTTATTCTCTTTGGTTCTGAGAACGTTGCATAACCCTTGTAATATTATAGCTTATTGCATTGCTTCGTCATACTGTGTGAACTTGTGCTGTGACACGTCCACATTCAGATGTATCAGACACACTGGCAACACCTATGACACAATAAACCTGAACTATGTTAATTCAAGCTTGATGGGACATACAGCATTCCCACCTACTGGACTAGAACCCTTCTGCTGTACGTAGACCTTGGCCAGGCAGCCTCAGACTGCCCCGTGTTATACACTGCTGGACCTAGGCGCCAGCAGAAGGGGTTAATCACATTGAGAGTGAGCATAGGCAAGTGGGCACTGGCCAGTGGCACCTGTTCAGCCCACCATTTTGGGAGCAGATCATGGGAAGATGAACTTGGGAAGGCGTCTCTATTATTTGATATCCAAGTTGAAGGAAGAGTGAAAAGTTTGGGTTCCAGTTCCTAAATTACATTATTTTTAGCATTTGTATTGCGCAGCGGAACCCAAACTACACAAAACCCCAGCCATGCCCTCAAAACCTCATTCATTTTCCCACTGCTATTAGTCGCCTGTTTCTAAAGGAGGCTTTTACATCTGCAGGACATTAGTGTATCCTGCAGCATTCGTGAGCAATGCAATGAAGTGAAGAAAAGCTGAGAACAGTTACCTTGGGACTGAGAAATGATTTCATAGTCATAATCAGCTCTAAAGTGTCAGTCTGAATGAAGCTGCAAAATGCCCAGAAAGAGAGCCAAAAGAAGTCTGTATGCCTTTTCAGTCATCCCGGTTCTCCTGTTCTTGCCAGCTCTGCCACTTTCTTAGCAGCAACCCTTCCTGTTTTGCCATTTTTTTCTGCCCTTCA
The DNA here is from genome assembly GCF_034638445.1 of Ciconia boyciana. Lineage (NCBI taxonomy): Eukaryota > Metazoa > Chordata > Aves > Ciconiiformes > Ciconiidae > Ciconia > Ciconia boyciana. Next base: position 50,272,957 of record NC_132936.1, read on the forward strand.
CTCCAACTACAGTTGATAGGATCTAATACATTTTAATAGGGTTCAAAGCACAGCCACATTAATTCTGTAAATGACCCTAATAGCTTTCAAATGTTTCTATCTATGCTTTTACGTCTTTAGTAATAAGAATGTGGAAGTATTTGTAGTCTGTAAAATAAAAGGGAAAATTGGCTTCAGACATGAGTTTTACTGCCAATAAAACTGTATATAATCATTTGCCTATTTTTTAACAAAGATGAATTAATAGTATGAATTCTAAAAATAGTCGGAAAAAAAAAGCTTAGTTTGGTCCTCTTGCCACCTTTGTCTCCTGTCACAATAAGGTGAGGCTGAGAAATGCAACATCTTACAGTCTTCCCAATCTCACTTTTCTGCTGCGCCTCCCTGACAGGGAAGTCTCACATTCTTCCATTCTTTTCACCATTGCTCCTCAGCAAATCAGTTCCAAACCATCTAACATGATTGGAAAAGCAGGAGGGCAGTGGCTTTGAACTGACTTTTCTTTCTAATTTTAGGAGGTAATAAGATTATTTAGTATGCGGATTCAAATTTTTCATCATGACATTGCAACCTGATGGATTTTATTTCTCTTCTGCTCTCAGAATATCTAAAACCAAACACTGATGGTAATGATTCAGAAGTGCTCATTCAATAGCTCTCTCATTGCACATGTTTTAAACTTGAGGATGAAAAAAAGCCTAGCCTGAATACTTGGTATGTATGAGTCAGGGTTGGTGTTATTGTGAATGGTCAAATAAATCACTTGGAATTGTTTCTGTTGTCTGATAGGAGAACACAAATACTTCCAGCATGATCTTTGCTGCGTACAAATAAAGGTAGTAGTTTGATTTTAAGATTATCCTTACAGGTAACTTTTGGCAATCATCAATCCCTGCAGTCAATTTTCTCAGCATAGGTATCAGACTGACTAAAAAAATCTTTTAGAAACTGATGTAAATCTGTGTAAAACTTACATGGGCATTTTTACTGGAGATTAAAAGGGTGTCTCAGCTGAGAAAAAGTTAGTAGAAACAAAAATCCAAATCAAAAGCCCCACCTCTACGAAATGAAATTAAGTAGCTTCCAAAGGGAATATCTACAAAAGGTCCTTACACTGATCTAATAAATTCTATTAAATGGGTGCTCTATATGCCTGTGTAAATCCCAGCCTCAGAATGTAAGTGCTTCCCACTGATTCAATACAATAGAAGCTCAACATTGCTGAATTAAATCCATGCCAACATTCAAATAAATATATAGGAAATGATTTTATGTTTCTTTTCATTCAGCTCTGATTTAGAAACGTGGAAATTTCATGCTTCTTTTTGAAAATAAGATAGCAGTAGGGATAGGCCCAAATGCCCACTTTTGAATCTCAATCCAAATCTAATTTTTCCCAAGGTTGAAGTTTACTTTGGCTCCAAGACATTGATTAAGGTTCTTCTAGATGAAGAAAAAAATGTTGTTTCACAATGCACCAACTGAAACAGGAATGCAAGGCTCTCTTTTCTCATTTGTCTGGTCATGGAAAATGTTAGCACTGGTCCTGATTACCTTTAGCCAAGAAACATGCAAGGATTTCGGCCTTTAGAAAAGCTCATATTATTAGTGACACTCTCTTTTGAGAAGCTGAGATCTTCTGGTTGGAGAAGAGGAGTCCAGGACTCTTCTGAAAACAAGACATATCCGCTGACTTGATTCTAATGAAATGTCATTGGCATGTGAGTTTCCTCATATGTTTGTCTTGTTTGCCAGAACAGCAAATCCACAGAAATTACTTTTCACTGAGATTAAACCAAAATCCAAATGAAAGCACTAACCCATTTTATGTAAATAATATGTAAACATCAATTTTAGCGTGAAGTAAAACCACTCATGGGACGTGTGCCACTTTGTTGCTTCTTCCCAAACTGAGCCTTTGCACTACAACATGGTTACTAGAGGCCTGAAGACAAGCAACATCTGCTTCCAAAGGTTGAAGCCAGATCCTCAGCATGATCCTGTATTATACAAATCAAGGCATAATATCAAACAACTGAAGACCGGTTCTGTGTGTTAAACCATTGGAGAGTTTCAATACATTTAGGCTAGTTGTTCTCTACACATTTCCTATTGTTCCTTTCTTTTTTTAAAAAAAGTGAGAGCGACAATGTCCTTTCTTCCTCATCTTTCTTAGAAAAATCCCTTGTTTTTTCTTTTGAGGAAGAGAACTCGCCATTGTTCCTCTAGCAGTATACCTGGGAATAGTCCTACACCTGTGGGAGTGGGAGGGCTGCGCAGGCAATGAAAGTACTGGGGACAGGCAGAAGGGAGGATTCACAACTAGAGTTTCAATTTTGTTTCCTCTAACCAAGGTAAGTAAACCTGTTAACCTCTTTCACTGTTAGAGGTAAAAAGCTCCCACAACCCTAAAATATCTCACCTGGCAGTAGGTCTGCTTTGCTGCGTCCCCTTCATTCTTATTTATTCAAGAAGAAAGACATCCCAAACTTGAGCAGGCCATCCTCAACTCCAGTCAAAGCAAGTTGGGAGGGCAAAGTGGCTTTTACCAATCGCAGCAAATAATAAATATCTGCTCTGGAAAATGGGTGGCGGAATACATAGTCTACCTTGCTGTACACATAGCAATTTTACAAAAAGGTTTTACCCGAGAACTGCATTATCAGATCCTCTGTTCTTTCTTGTGAAGTCTCAAGGCTGCTTTTCTTTCCCCTAAGGAACGGCTGTGCATGTTAAATGTTAACTTTATCTTAAACTTCCTTGTACAGGCGTACAGACCTGAGAATCGTACTGTTCTCCAAAGTCTGATTTGTTTAAAACTAATTGTAAGACAATAGTATTTCTCTCTTGACATTTGTTTTCCTGTTAAAGATAATGTTGGAACCCGTGACATGACCACATCCAGCTGCACCAGACACATCAAAATCAGTGACAGGATGAAACCAAATTACTAGGCCTTTTTGTGGCTGGGGCACCATGTGATGCATCACAATGCAAGATGACAATTGAAACATTTTAAACTGTAGTTCAAACCACAGCAAAGAAAACCTCAGGACTCAAGATCAGAGAGAGAGAGAAAGAGAGAGGTGTTTGCAAACTGTAAAAGAGGAAGGGATTTAGCTCTTTGCTTCTTCACAGGTTCACCATCTCTGACTTGCTGCCAATTGCCAAAGGGCTTTGACATCTGAAGGACATTATATAAATCTACAGCACTCAGGAATAGCGGAGGGAGAAGGGAAGCATTTGGGTTGTATGTGCAAGAGATCTAAGCATTCCTATCTCCCTCTCCACTGCCTCCATGGGCAGAAATAATCAAGCACTGAACAGGCCATGAGGCTGGCAGGACCAAGAGAGGATGAGGCCACTATCACAGATATGAGAGGGAGAGAAGCTGGCCAAGGCTTTATCACGACAGTCACCCAGATAGATAGCAACTAAAAGAGCAGACTTTTAGAGTAGGCTAGCTCTTTAAAATAGACATATGGAGAATATCAGAGATGGAAACAATTCTGTGCTGTTGGGGTAGTAAATTCAATACAACCGTAGACAAAATAGTCAAATAGCAAATGGTACGCTAGGCTATGCTTTTCTGATTAACTATCCAAAGTGATGAGGGCATCCCTTTCTGAGACTGTAACTTGTCATTTTTAAAAATATTAAGAAATAGCTTTCTTTCCTTTTTCATGTGCAGGTCTAAAATGTAGCACAAATTGACATAGTCAGAAAAATGCTGTTGTGCTTTCTGCATCTCTTTGATCCCCGAGAATAGCTACAGTCAGTTTATATTTACAAAGTTGGGGGTTTTTAGGCCTCAATGCTGCAAAAACATACTGCTCTGAAAGTCAAAGCCGTGTTATTCCCAGCTGGAGAGTTATTGCCACCAACGAAGACTCCATGGGCAGATTCTGTGCAGACTTTGTGGCAAGTTCAAATTCTTTGGACTTGTTTTCAAAATGTGCCATCGCTTAGCTGAATATTACCCTTGACTTAATCTTCTTCTACCAAGCCCACCTCAGATTTCCTTCTTCCATGTCAATGCAGTGGTATCACCTGGACATGTAACAGCATCAATAAATATGCCTCTTAGATTGCCCCGCTCACATCATACAGATCCTCTCACAATTTTTTACCTGTCTATGCAAAGAAAATCACAACATTCCTATGTTTCTGTCAGGGCCTAGAAACGTATCCCCCCATCTTCAAGCTCTACAAAGTAGTCAACGATTATTTTCCCATTCTGCCTTTGGTTATAGCTACCCAGATATTTTGCATTTAAGGCATAGCCAAAATTTCATCTCAGCCAGTTTATTGTAACTGTGATAGGTTTGGGACCTGGATTTGAAAGTTAGGCCTAGATTGGTTGGAACCATTCCAATGCTGTAGAAGCCAGAAGATCTTTCATACCAGTCATCTGTGGTTATGTGGGCCAAACGAAGCTGATGGGAGTAAAAAATAAGATGTTCATTTTTGTGGCTAGCAGAGATCATTCAAGAGTGAAAAAGGCCTGTCAAGTACAGGGGTGGAGAATTTTTTTTTTCCTGTAGTGACATTTCAGCCATAATTTTAAAATTTAATTTTTAATTTTGCAACCACCTGTTTCAAGTATTCAGATCTCTATGAACTATTATATAATCACTCTGGAAAGAAACATCCATTCAACAGGTTTGTTTCAGAGTGTTGCTGGCACAGGACTTTGCTTTGTTCCACCTCCGAGACAGCAATGAATGATTGGTCCCATATGCACACAGCATACACAAGTCTTGGAGCTCTGTGCATACAAGATTTGCTTTGTAAAGTCATTATTTTTCCCCTTTTGCTCATCCTTAGAATACATATCAGAAATATTATCTCTTCCTGCAAGACATTTGCAAGCAGTTTAAGTTGAACAGGAGAAAGTGAGCCTTCCCACTCATTATGTGTAATTTTCTTTTGATTTGTTTTGATACGTTTTAATGGGGATGGAACACCATGTAGGTGTGGGTGTAGATGATGGGGTAGGTAAATTCTATGGGGAATGAGCTGAGTAAGCAAGTTTGAAACTACCTCTCAAAATGATTCTTCGTACAAGCCTTGGGGAGGCAATCAGACACTTGTTTTAGAATCCCTTGACAAATGGCCATGCTCTGTTTCACAAAATTGTGAAAGCAAAGGATTGTGCAGCCAAAATTAAATGGTCATGTCAGGTCCTTCTGCATAGGAATTTGGTTTGTTACTGTGAAGTCTGTTGTCAATAAAATGATGTGTCTTCTAGCCCAGAAGACCACATATATTGTGTGTGTCTGCTCACTTATAAGGCTGTTGACTCACTTCAATGAGGCAGCCATCTCACAGCATTATCAGGGTTTCCCTATGCCAGCCCAGAGCTCTTGAGGTTGAGGGATCTATACAGAAAGAAAGGGTAGAAATTGTAAAGCAAGTCTATGGGTGGAAGAGGGCTTCCATCCACCCCATCTGTCCATGGTCCCATAAGAAACTCAGCTAAATGTCAACAGGCAGCTCTAACTTTTCCACAGTCCACAGTGTGGTAACCCAGAAGAGAGAAGGGGTTCAGAAAGAGGAGATACAGGTAAATGCCCCAGCAGAAGGACTCTGCTGAAATCACATGGCCACAAAGCTGAAGGGGCTAAAGAACCGAAAGGAGAGGAAAAGATTTCTTATAAATAAGCAGATGTCTGGAAATTCCTGAGTGTATCAACAGGTTGTGGCAAGTCCTGCAAATCCCACCCACTCAGCAGAAGAAACCTATGAAAATTCTGCAGGGGGAACTCAAGAGCTCCTTTCAGCGGAAGGAAGCAATCTGGCCTATAATTAAGTTTTCATCTTCTATTATTTATCCAACATCATAGCATCTCATCCAACATCTACCTTGCCGACGCTGTTTATTTAGTTAGTTCATTATATTTCTCTATAATTTGTTGCAGTTGAGCTGAACACAATGGCTTAGAAAAACACCATTCCAAACACTTTCATCATCACAACTTTCTAAATGTCCCAGCCCTGCTTGTTGCCAAGCAGAGAAAGAAGCATTACTGTTTCTGTCACACTTGACTGCAGTCCTTTGCACCTAAAAATGCACCCACACCTGCTCTGGGACCTGCTATTCATTCATCCTCCACCAGCCTTCAGAAGTGATGAATGTGGAGGGCAAAGGATACCTAAGGAGATGCTTAAATCCAGGATGTAAAAGAGAAAGAGATGAGTGACAGAAAGATAGCGACCTGCATTTTGCACGCCCTGCTTTTCTAGATTGAAGTTTCACATTATTCTTTGTAAGCTGTATGCTATTTTCTTGAGTGGGTCTGGGACAATCTTTTGTGTGATGTGGTAATAAAGCTTCAGTTACAACAGGTATGGGGCCTTTAAGCAAGACTGCAAAGGGTCCCTGATCAGTTACAATCAACAAAACTTGAATGAGTCTTAATTTACTGTGGATGAAACTGTGCCAGGATCTGCATCATGTATGTGCATCAGTTAGACATGCACAGACCTGTGACAGGCTTCTATACAGCAGTAAATACCATCCATAAGGAACACAGCCAGGGACACCTGGTAGTTCAGGTCCTGTGTGCCCCATAGATGATTTGAGACAGCCATCTTGGTATGAAAAACAACAAAATAATGAGGATCAGCAGGTCTGATTCTGATTTCAATTATATTTATGTAATCCAGGAGTGTCTCCACCACGATGTGGAGCAGTAATGGTGGAAATGCAATGGCAGGCCAAGAATCTGTCTTAGGTAAATAGGCTTCATCCATAACACTGCCAGGGCATTGTAGACAGTTCAGTAATCGGAGGTGTGACGGCAGCGCAGTCATGTTCTAGCTAGCTTCAAGAGTGTGGCAGGGAATCTGCAGCTGCGCAGGCTGTGGAAGGAGCTCCGTATGTGTTTTGTAAGGAGGGAGTGAGAGCCATGAAGCTTAAACCACTGTATCTTCCTGGCTATTGTTAGTGCTATATGAAAGCTGGTTTCACTACGTCTCGCATGCTACAATTGCAGCTCTGAGCATAGTGTAGGCATAGCACCGGAGGCTGGCAGACATAAGCTGTGCTTACTGTAAATCTTAGCAAAGAAATGCACTTCTTTAAGTCACACGCCAGGTAGTTCCCAAGAAGTTTGAGGTATTGCAGATGAGAAAGTCTTTCCACAGACACAGAAGGACTTTTATTCTTTTTCTTCTTTTTTCCCTTTTCTCTGGCAATCAGATGAACCAAGGGATGGTTTTGATTCAGAATCTGGAGCAGATATGGGGAGGATTGATTCATGATCCTTTTCTTTTTTTCTCTTTTAATGGGCTGACAGACTCTGCTCCAGGCCTGTGTTCCAAAGGCCTGATCCAAAACCCACTGAACTCAATTCTTGTAGAGTGCAGTGTGCTGTGAATTTGGCTGCAAAGTAGTACTCAACTATCACTCTGTAAAGAAACATAGACCATCATTTTTTTCTTAATTGCCACAACTATTAAACAATCCCTAAAAAAATCTACCATGCCTTCTTCCTGCCAAAGCTTCCTGTCCCCTGTTCTGTACCTTACTTTTCAGCAGTTTGGCACTCCCCACTCACAGATAATCTGGCATCTGTCCTTGCCCCGTGGCAGGAAAACCTGCCCGGTCCCAGGCTGTGTTCTTCATCTCCTTTGTTCCCTTCACACTCTTCCCAGTCAAGCTCACATGGGCCACTGAAATGAAAAGGTTACACTGTGTGACAGAAAAGAAAAATGTAAGCAACCAAGATGTGCCTGTAGCAGGAACATTTTCTCTCATCTTCTCCTGTTGCAAAAATCTTTGGCATTTATATGCGCACACACACACACCCTGCCCATCCTTCACTGTCCTCTTTGCTATAATGACTGCCTAAGATTGAAAACTCCTGAGGGCAGGGTCCTGGTGTATGGCTTGCTCTCAAAAGCGTCGTGCACGCCTGGGCTGTTGTTTTAATGATCAAGGTAAGGCTACCAGTCAACATACCACATTACCACACTGAACAGGCATCTCATCCTTACACTGTAAAGTCAGAGCCTCAAAAAGTCCTTTTCAAAATCCCACTTCAGCAGAGCAGTAGAGGTGTTTGCACACATTTAAACATGTAGCCCTAGGGCTGTGCAAATAATGAGCTTTATCAGTTGAGCTGCTGGGCTGAAAAATTGTGGGGTAGAAGCATCTCAGTTTGGATAGAAAAGGAATTAAAAGAATCTAATTGGTCTCACTGAAATTCAAACCTGTTAAAAGTCATTTAATTCAACAGGAAATGTTGCATTTGACTGAAAATGAAATGTTTCATTTTGGGACATTTTGAAAGATCCAAAGGAACTGAAGACACCAGATCACAGAATTACAGAGTGGTTGAGGCTGGAAAGGACCTCTGGAGATCATCTGGTCCACCCCCCTGCTCAGGCAGGGCCACCTAGAGCCAGTTGCCCAGGACCATGTACAGGCAGCTTTTTAATATCTCCAAGGATGGAGACTCTACAACCTCTCCGGGCAACCTATGCCAGTGCTCAGTCACCCTCACAGTAAAAAAGTATTTCCTTATGTTCAGATTCATAAATACCTTAGGGGTGGGGGTGTTGGTATCCTTCTCACTTGAAACACCAGGACAAAAGCTGGGAGGCAGGTTTTAATGCCCATCTCTCTCTCAGGGGTGAATAACAAAGCAGGCTATGAGGATATCCTGAGGTGAGGATACTGCAGTCACTTTCGTTACTTTGCACAGACAATTTGGCCTTTACGGGAACAACACTGAAGACCATCCACTCCATTTCCCAGCAGGCTGGCCTCATCATCGTGACTCTGAAGCCATTTCACTCTCTTGCTACATGACTATGTAAGTACTTTAATATAAACAGAGCAGCTCCTACAGGAGAGACACACCTCAATGTATTTATAACCTCATGGCTACCAGTGACTTGAGAGGTGGAATATGTTGGTGCAGGTCTAAAGTCTCCACTGGTTCAAGGCAGAGGTTTGGATGTGAGGACTTTAATCCAGGAGGTGTTTTGTAGGTATTTTGCAGCAGAGGCTGCTCAGTCTCCTCCTCTTGGAGCTATCCCATTTCTTATAAAACATCCAGATAGTCATGGAGGAAGAGTGTGAAGAATGACTCCTGACATGCTAGTTAAAACATTCTCCTGGAAGGTGTGACACGCAGGACACTCAACCCTGCTCCAATTAATCTTTAATTATTTACACAAAGAGGACAGTGTAAACAGGAATGAGAGACCTGGCCCTCAGCCCCTGTCTCCCGGATTAACTGAGAGGCAGCAGGCTAAGAGAAGAAGGGGGTGGAGGATCACCTCCCCCGGCCCAGGCCACCATCTCCCATCAGTTGCATTTCTTCCTGTGAACCATTGGTTAAACATGGCACTCTTCCTCCACCAGCTCCGTGACCCCAGCCCTCTACTCCTGATGCTATTCATGGCAGTCAACCTCAACCCACAAATAGTTTCACGCTGACAAAAAATTGCCCAACGCATTGAGTCTTCACCAGAAAAAATTCACCAGCTCTGCAGGACCATTCACAGCCAGAACGGCTGCCTGCACATCTCCATCCTTCTGAGTTTCCTTCAGATTGCTGAAGCAGGCCAGGTAGCCTTATCGCCACGCTCTTTTAAGGTGCTGCTGTCAGATTGCCAGGCATTTTAAGGTGCTTTGAGTGCAATATCTAATTTACGTGCTAAGTGTTTGCACAATGCCAAGTGCAATGGGGTCCTGACTCTGGCAGGGGTGCCCAGACACTGCTATCATTAACTGTAATTATGACCGATTACCCAAATCACAGTTCATGTCATGGAGCAGATTCCTCCCTGTGCGCAGAGGCCGCGGGGGCTCCGCCTGAGCTGGGCCGCCAGCCCTGCTTCCCGCCGCAGGGGCAGGGGGCAGGCAGGGGGCTGACAGGCAGCGGGCAAGGTTGCCCGTATGCTCAAGGGAGGAAGCAGAGGCTCGTGCCTTAGCCTCTGCCTAGGGCCCTTGTGTGTCTAATGGCGGCTCTGCCAAAATATTCTTGCACTCTTTCCCTCGGGGCTCGTTGCTAGCCAGCAGAAGTCGGGCTGTCTGCCGGGGCCCATCCGGTTGCACTGTGGCAAAGCAAAGGCTTTTGCCGATGTCTGCAGCACCCTGTTCCCCATGCGAGGGGGCATCTGGGACTCGGAGGCCATATATACATCACGTCTTAGGACAGGCTTATGAAAACAAAGGGAGAACTATGAAAAGCTGGTTGCTTCCATCTACTAGGCCTTAATTTTGGCACATGCAAATTAGTAAGCACTGCATATTGGAGAAAGTATAGAGAAGAAAATGATAGCTGCTCATTTTCACATACTTAATTAGACTCTGATAATTACCACTCTGTATGCTTTAACTCTGTAAGAGCAACACGTAACCTATGCACACATGGCAGCAAATAATTCAGAGACTGAGTCAGTCAATGTACATCAAGCTGTTCTACATACATGTATCTGGACTTCAGAATATGCTATTTTTCAAGGCACTCCGTGCACTTCACTGACATCTATTTGCCCAATGTGATACTCCTGCCAGTGCTGTCCTTGTCTTTTCCACTGCGCTAATGAGAAACAAAATGAAATAGAAAATATTGTCTAAAGTGAAGTCCAGACTAACAGACGTAACTCTCAAAGTCATAGTTGTTTTAGGCTGGGACGATTCTCAAAGCATCACTCAAATGACTTCACGAAGAAAGTCAAGCCTTATCCTCCAGCTGGAGGAACAGTGGCAAAGGACAGAGCTGGGAGCAGGACTTGGGCTCTGCAAGTTTTAGCGTGGCAGACAAGCTTGTTCAGGAGAGAATCAGGCTCACAGTAAGACCTCACCTGTGTCTGGTCTGTGAAGGTTCACCCCCCAAATCCTACTGTCTCATTGCTGTTACTCTCATCTGTCAAGTGTAAGTATTTCAAGAGCCCTCAATGATATTTTCCATTAGTTGTATAAGACTTTGCTGATATTTTTGTTTTTCAAAATGCATCTTTTGAAATTTATATTAAATGGTGCTGTGTAATACTTCGGGCAGCAAACTGTGAAACCAAAGCTGCAAGTCTGTGATTTCAATTCTGTTAGTGGGATGATGTATTTTGCCCTTGGACAAGGCCTGATTAGCTACAGTTGCTGTGGCACTGGGATGTACCCAGCACTTCTTCCAACTGAGACTGAAGTGTTTTTAAAATAATCATTGCAGAAGCAGCACAATAGCACTGAAGATTTGAAAATTTAGAGCTCAGCAAAAACATTTTGACCTCCTTCCATGTGATTTTTCCATCTCATTTTTCAAATCTAAAATACTTTGCTGATATTGTGAAGTTAGAACTCATTTCCAAATTTATGCTATGAGACTGTTTTACACTTGCCTCCCAGACATTCAGCTCACCACAAAACCAGGCCATTGGACTCTTTTCGCTTCATGTATCCAATCTAAACAACTCTCAGAGTCATACCAAGGTTGTTCACAAATACTTACAAGATTTCATCTCCTTAATTCGTACACAGATAACACTGATCAGGCAATTTCCCTTTAAATGATTTTGGATACTTTTTAATCAGAAAAATGTTTATTTTTAAACTCTGCGTAAAAGAATTGGCCTGATTAACAAGGAGACTTCTTTTTCCAAAGTTGACAAAGCCTTCCATTTTAACATTTGTATAACGAGGGATTTATTTTCCACTTAGAAGTTCCTCTCAATGTAGAATTTTACACTAAAGAATAAAGTTTAAAGTAGAAAAATTTGAAGTCATCTTTTCAACTTCACTTTAATGAAATGCCTATCTTGCTTGATGAAATGTCTTGCCTTGATCCATATTTTCCTGATTATCCTCCTGAATTTCCTTCCAAGAGGACATCATTTTGTCACGGGTTAGGCAAAGAAAAAATGTTGACATTCAAAAACTCTTTGTGGACAGGAAAGCTATTTCTCATCTTCCTCTGCTGCTAAGTACTTTGTGATCCTTGGAGGGGGCAGTGGTATACATAGGTGGCATTCCTGTGGTGGGCTCAGAGAGCAGCTGACTTTTGCTAGCTTTGCTGTGTGGAGGCAGACCTGAAACCTCCATTGGGCTCAGCCCCTCCATGCAATGGGTTGGAGTTAACCACAGGGAGCAGAAGCTGTGCAGAAGCAGGGACTGCGTCCCTGGGTGGTACCCAGGGATGTGGCTCACAGCACAGGAATTGCTCAAACATTTCTTCCAGTTCTACACTATTTGCCATTTAGGCCAAAAAGGCAGAGTTCTGCTGAATATAACAAAATGTTGACAAATGGAATGTAGATTTTGTGATAAAAATTATTAATCTCCCAATCATCTCCATTCAATGGAGAGACTAGAATATCAAATGTAGAGCACTGAAAACCACCCTGAAGCTCTATCTACTGTGATTCAGAGGAAAGTTCAGCTACATCTTCCTGAGTTTCATGAATGGAGGATGCACATAATCCACCTTAAAAGAGGAGCAGCAGATGGGATGTGTTGTCAGCCTCTGTTGTCAGCCTTGGCGTTTAAGCTTAAGGTCAGTTTTTGTTAGGTAACTCTTATTCATAGCGGAAGACATCATATGCCAACTTTTCTCTGAACAAGAGGAAAAGAATTGCCCCTCCTGAAGTACTAACGCTCTTGGTAAATTCATTGTGTAATACTTCCAATATGCTTATAACCTTTCTAATTGCAAAAAATAAAATAAATTAAAATCAAAATTTTAAAATTGCACCATACTGTCAAGAGCCATAAAATGACCTAACTTGATGGCATAGCTCTGCTCTCTGTTTTGATTTTCAAAGCCATGTTTTCTCAGCAAAGCCTCCAAACAGCAAAAACATCCAGCATTACAGATGTTTACAATTACAGGCAACTGAATGAGAAACACAGGCTTCATTTATCAATCAGGATTTTGTTTTTGTTTTTATTTGATGTGATACCTACTTGTGGGCCCTTCCATGAAGCTGCACAATTGCAGCTTTTGAGGATTATATTTCATGGTCGTAATAGAGGGGGAAAAGGTTTTAATATGTTTTCACAGTCTTATTATCTACTTAACCTTCCAGCATCATTACTCACCTAATTGCGAGCTTTACAAAAAAACCTCATACAATATGTCCTGTTGTGAGTTCGTAACAGAAAACCTCTTAACAATTACTGGGATTACTCCAAACCAAACACTGACCTTGGCAATCCAAACAGGTTCCTGTTGGAGACTATCAAACTATAAAAGCTGATGCTCTCTTCTAATAAAGCGATTCATCTCAAAATCCTTTTTCCTTCTGTATATCCACTGTGAGGGCCCCATGCTCCACAGAGGTGGCTGAGTAACTCCAAGGATGCTGCAAACAGAGTCCTTTTCTCATAAGTCAAGCAGCTTCCCCTGATTTAAAAATAAATGGTGGTAAATTCGAAGTACATGGTGATCCAGTCAGTTATCTAGGTTGAAAAATGTCTTCCCACTAAAGCATCAAAAAGAGCTATGTCCATTCTCATCATATGTAACTGATCCAGGATCCAGACCTGCTGTGTTGCACAAAACCAGGCATGGTGGTTTGTACTTTTGCTAAAACAAAAAGTAGCTTTTTTAGAAGTCCCTGATCTCGCATCTTGAGATGCTTTTATGATTTTGTCTCTACTACTGTCGTGGGATATTGCTGCAAACACAGAAAACTGCTCCAGTCCTACTCCAATGAGGAGAGTAACTCCCATACTCTGCAGCAGTGAAAGGCCAGGCATAGGGAAGAGCCAAGTTTTAGAGGCAATCGTGTTTACCTGGGCTTCCTGCCAGCCACAAATTGTCCTTCTAGGTGTTATGCTTAATTTTCTTGCTTTTGTTTTTTTTTTTTCTTTATTTTTTTGCTCTTGTACAGCAAGCTAACTGAGAAAGACTAAGTGTCTGTTGAGGCCAGATGAGACCAGTACAGGTTCTGCCTGGAAGACCTCCTCCTGCCTCCACAGCCAGACTGGTTGGGTCTCATGGAAGGTGAGAACTCAGTAACTGGTGCCCATCCCACATCCCGTCAGGGACCACAGATGTTGCTGGACACTCAGCACCAGCCTCATTCCCATTCTAGGAGGGCAGGACACAAATGGATGCAGCTAGGCATGTGCCAGTACCCCACACTCTCATACACTGTCCCAGGGCAGGTAACAGATAAAAGGGACAAGGAGGCCCAGGCTCCCTCCTTGCAGGCTGACTGGATGAAGCTTGAATGTCCTGTGCAGAGGTTGGGCATATCCTCTTTCCCACCTGGAAATTTTGACTGAGATGAAGAAGAAATTTCACCTTTTCTACAGGAGTGCCAGAGCAGCCAAGCAACCCCTGCTGCCCTGTTGTTGCCTGGAAGACTGAGACAAATGTCCTCTGCTCATAGACAGGTCAACGCACAAGGAGCCCAACCCTCCTCAGAGGCATCAGATCTACAGAGCGTGCACTCACAGTGGATTACCTGATACACAGGAGATATGACGAACTTGCTAAGCATGTCTCAGCCATCTGTGTGGTACATGTGCAGCTGACACAGTGCTTCCCAGTTGTGTCAGACTTGTGTGCATATGTTACATAGTACCCAAACCCTTATTTCTCCATGAGATTTCCCAGGAAGAACTTTGGGCATCCTACAATTAAAAACTCACTCTAAGTACAAAATAGTCTAAACTTGAAGAAGGTCTAGAAGAAGTCAGAGCATGTTGGAAAAATGATGTTTTGATGTATTGTCTTCCTGCTGGAAATGTGCCCCAAGAACATATGTGCAGAGGCTAACAGTTGTCCTTCATGAGAAACTGAAGTTGTTTCAGCATTTGAAAGTAGGATTGCATATCAACCCAGCAGCCATGCTTACCTTCCCTGTGTAGGAAGACTATTTGGCCTTTGGTAGACGAAAAATCAAAAGGCTCTGATTCTACTGTCATTTATGACATGATAAATCAAGAGTAACTGAAGAGCAAAAAATTAGTGTAGTATATGACTCTCAGACAAACCATCTTGAGAAACCAACGTCATAGGGAGGGTCTCTATCTCTGGGACTGAAGGATCTCACAAGGAAGACCTGAGCTGTAGACCAGTGTCAGCTGGAAAAGTACACAAGGAAAGTATTGCTATACACCTATCCCCTTCTCACCTCATTTTAAGTAGCCATCTAAAATCAACAGGTGAATTATGCCCTAGAAGTGCCCATTCCTCTCTGCCTCTCTCAGCTAAAGCTGAGCGCTAGAGCAGAGACAGTACTGAAATGCCCTACACTGTACATATCCCTATTTAGTCAAATCAGTGTAAGCTGAATGTCTGAATCTCCAGGGAAAGTTTTTCTTTCCATATCAGTGGGACCAGTGTTTATCCCCTTGGAGACATTCAAATTTTAGTGAGGTAAATCTCCTCCTTTCCCTGTAGCCCAAGCACCCTCATTGTCACACCTCAGTGTTTTATGTAGATAATGCAGAGCTGGGTGCCATGGGGAGCAGAGGGGAGGGGAGAAATCAACCTGTGGTAGACTGTCTTCTTTTATAATGCCCACAAACAATGTGTAAAGACTTGGCTGATTTAATGAAATGCATCTTACTATGGCCTGAAAGAGGAAGGATGTGAAAATATTGCCCTTACACTTTACTCACCATGTAAAACATGTTACAAGAAAAAAAAACATTTGGAGAATAGCTTCAGCTAACTTCAGCTGTGTAAAAGCTAAGCACATAGTCCAGACCAGGCATCTTGGCTCCCAACATTTCTCACAGGGACACTTCCAGAGGGCAATTCCTCCTGACCTAAGAAGGTCTCAAATGTTTCAGGTGCAAAGAGGTTTTGTGCTTCATCCCATTAGGTTCTTGCTATATGTAGGGAGAAAAGCAATCTTTCACTATATTGCTTCTTCTAATGAGATGTAAGCTACAGAAATTACTAAATTATTTAGTTGTCATCTCTGTGTCTGAACAAGATCATTCTCCTCTTCCTCTGCCTCTTCTCTATAAATAACCAAGACTGTTAAACGCAAACCTCGGGGCCATGATCAGCCAAACTAGGTGCGTGGAACAATTTGTGCCTAACCTCTGTGGTCAGGTACCCAGCACTGTGGCAGACCTGTGCCATTTGAGCACCATTTTTTCTCCTACTGGTCCAAGCAAGGCAGTGTTGGTAGCACTGTTACTTCTGTACTACTCTGAGGCAGGGGAAGGACAGCATTAAGTCCTGTTGACTCTTTTCCTGGAGACCTGCCAAAGGGAGCTGCAAAAAGGGCATGGGATCAGTTTGAGGGTGTGCAGCCCTGGGTGAGGCTTGGTACGCTTTATGCGTTGACATACAAACTCACGAGCAGAAAGCTGACAGAAATCCTCCTCTGCACTGAGCTTGTAATAACTAGTCCTGCTTGAAAGTGGGGTCACATTGTAACTTCTAAAAAGAGGCAATTTAAAGCCTAGGGTCTTTAAAGCATCACATTGTATCCTGCCTTTCTTACGGCGTTCTTTAAAAAACAAACACAATGAACAAAAGAGATGGGACTAGGATAGGCCTTCAGTGCACAACATGGCCAAAAGAAGACTGCTTCAGGAACTGTAACTTTTCAATTTCCTATTTTCTCTAGCATTAAATTAACATCAGTTTTCTTAAATTTACTCTACTCAGTTTAAAAAAAAAAAAAAAAAAAAAGAAGCTGCTTGCATGTGTCTTCCAGGCAAAGATCCAGCACTAGGGCTGTGTTGGAAACAAGTACCATTGTTAGACTGCATGGTCCGTCACAGCCAGGCTCTCAAGATGCTCATAAAAATCTGGGACTCACTTTCATTATGATCAAGTGTGTGGATACATGCAAAGCACATTTGCATCACAGGGAGCCCTGAATGGTGGGCACATAACAACGTTTGAAGAAGATATACCACACTGTAGCAAGAAACAGAGTCAGTTATGATTACTTAATGAAGAGGCTGATAGTCCTCTACTTGCCATGTGATTCTTTCTGCCTTAGAAAAAGTGACTTTAAAGCTTTCTTTTTTAACTGTCATGGGATTTGGGATTTGTGTGTGTGCAGACCTCCAGTAATTAAATAATGGACACATCAGTAATGGAATAAAGAGAAAGGCAATTAGTTTTGATTAAAAGATCCTAGTCTCTTTTAATGTCATTGGTAGGAACGGCACAGGCCAATGTATGTCAACATCCAGCAACTATTTTTTCTTTCCTTTTCTTCCTTTTTTTTTTCCCCAGAAAACTGGATTTACCATGCCAGATTACATCATTTTCACATACATTCCACATATGGCTCTGCCAAAAATTATAAACACAGATGCAGAACCATAGTTTGTTTGGCTCCTGCCCCTGCGAGTGACACCCATTCAACCACTAGCTGCAAAAGAGCTGTGCTGCAAAACTGAGGTAATGTGTGTGCCAAGAGGAATTGTTTCCAGTGGGAAGCAGAACTGAAGTGATTCCAGGGTTCTTGTTTCTTCATGTACCTTGCCTACTAAAGACTGCAGAAGGTCAGCATAGATGGTCTCCTTCTGGACACGTACCACTGGCCTAAGCAGCCATTGGATTCAATGGTCCTTGTGGCCATCAGAGGCTTTTGTGTGTCTCATTAAGAAATGTGGACAATTACAGCATTACTGAAAGTACATAAAACAGACTCTTTTTTCCCACTTCTTTATCCAATAGGTGTATGAGATATTCCAAGTGCTTCAAAATCAAATAATGGCTACAGGCTTTTCACAGAATCCCAGCATGGTTGAGGTTGGAAGAGACCTCTGGAGGTCATCTGGTCCAACTCCTTGCTCAAGCAGGGCCACCTAGAGCAGGTTGCCCAGAACCACGTCCAGATGGCTTTTGAATATCTCCAAGGAGGGAGACTCCACAACCACTCTGGGCAACCTGGTCCACATCTCAGTTACCCTAACAGTAAAGTGTTTCCTGATGTTCAGGCGGAGCCTCCTCTGTTTCACTTTTTGCACATTGCCTCTGATCCTGTCACTGGGCATCGCTGAAAAGAGCCTGGCCCCATCCTCTTTACACTCTCCCTTCAGATGTTTGTATTCATTGATAAGATCCCCATGATCCTTCTCTTCTCCAGGCTGGACAGTCCAGCTCTCTCAGCCTTTCATCATATGACAGATGCTGCGGTCCTCACTTTTGCAGAGATGTCTTTAGCAGAAGCAAAGGTGTGCTGTTTGAGCCTTTGCAATTTCCTGGCTATCTATGACATGCAAAACTCCAGAAGCCCACTTTCTACTTCTACTAGCTACTCAGTTGTGTTTAGTTCTCATGCAACATAACACAGAGCACAAGACAGGCATACACCTTTCTCATAGAGACTTTATTTCTAATACGTTGCATCTTCTTATCAAATATAAGATATCTGAAAGGAAGTGCTTCATTGCTTTGCTTAGAGGGTTTAAAAAAAATCCTGCAGTGATGAAGAAGAAAAGGTGACTGACTACTGTAGTCAGTTGATTTATGGTTACTGCAACAGACTGCTGTGTTTTGCCTGATGGAGACTTTTTTGGGTGTTTTTTTTGTCTCCACATTCTGAGTAAAATATTTTTGCAAGCTAACAGGAACAAATGGGCAGATTTTTTAAATTATTTAGGAACCTATCTAATGTCAAGGGCAGTTAGATGTCTAAGTGTACTTAAATATCTGGGCCAGAAGAACAGCAAAGCCAGCTAAACCAGCTAGCAGGGCTATCACTGGGAATAGGTGGTGTCTCTGAGCGGTCTAGAATTAGCATAGCCTAAACCAGAATGAAAGCAGGGCCTGTCCTTTTAATAAGTGTTTGCCTAGTGACTCACATCATCGGGGCCCCCACCTCTAACTGGAGCTTTTCAGACTGAAGCTGCTGGGGTGCTATTACTAATAATAGTATTGGGAGCCATACCGCACAGGGGTAGATATGTACCCATCAGTCGCTGCAGTGTAATAGGGTGTAGCCAGCTCCAAAGGGGCTCTGGACAGGTTCCACCTCGATGATAGAGCTTGGGCTGCTCTCCACGGCTCTTTCAGATTGCATCTAAACACTCCTCCCTGGAACAAAGTCCTCAGGCACTTCTCTGCTTCAAAGCCCGCCTGGGATAATAAGAATGAACAAACGCTTTGTCGTATATGTTGGAAGAAAGAAGGAAGACACATTTCTCAAGTATGAGGCTCCTTGTAAATACAAGATCTTTCCTGAAAATTTCAGCTATGTCCAGTCTTCCTGCAGTTATTACTTGGCTATTCTTTGCAGCAGCTGTCCTGGCTGTGGCAGATCCACAGTTATATTGGTGTTAACTCACTTTGGACCCACAGTGCAATTCCGCCTGCAAAGGGCCTAGATCTGCCTATGCCGAGTCTTCCTAGCCTTGCTCTGCCAGTGTATGGAACAGGGTAGGGACTCAAAAGCAACATCAAAACTGCATGGTGCGCCCTGTAATCTGGGAACAGCCACAGCTCTGACAGCTCACAAACTGTTCTATAATGTGCTAGAGAGGTTTCTTCCTCCCAGGGTCTGGGGAGACTCTTTAGATACACCTTCCTTGTTCTTTCCCCCTTAGCCTGACCAAGTGCAAGTGACTGCAGTAAGAGATGTGATGGTAGCTGGTAAGTGAAATGAAGTAAAAGGAGTTTTCCTTATTGGCTTCCATGCACTCTTGGTTAGGTCCCCATGAGAGGGGGAGAAACCACGTGCACCCCATTGCTTCTGCACCCTCCTGAAGCCATTCTGGCAATCCTGAGAGAAAAGGAAAGTAAGTCCCCCTTGTTTTCTCACTAATGTTCGTTTCTGTCATGGCAGACAGCAGCTCAAGCAAAATGTTTGCCAACAAAATTGGCAGCTTGTAAGAGGGAAGTGAGAAGTCTGCATTTGGGATACTGCCACCACAAGCCAAACTGTTGCCCTTTCTGGGTGTAGCTGAGCTGCAGTGGGAAACACAGAATGGGGGAGAAAGGGAATAACTAAGCAAGGAGGCTTTATGGAGTAGAAAACAAACAGACAATGAAAGGGTGTGTTCCTGAAATCCTTCAAAGGGTGTTAACTCTTTCATAACAAGACTAATGACTCCCCCTTAAGCTGGTAGTTTCCTCTGTGCCTCATTAAGGTTAATTCAGTGGGCCAGATTCAACCCAT
This sequence comes from Ciconia boyciana, assembly GCF_034638445.1. Classification (NCBI taxonomy): domain Eukaryota; kingdom Metazoa; phylum Chordata; class Aves; order Ciconiiformes; family Ciconiidae; genus Ciconia; species Ciconia boyciana. The sequence goes on from NC_132936.1 coordinate 50,293,018, forward strand.
GAGTCCTTTCATTGAAATCACTGGAGTGATACCACTAATAACCACAGCAAAACAATGAGCCAAACACTGTGTATACAAGAAAAATAGTTGTGCTGAAACTTTTTGTGAAATTTGGTTATGGCCCTGCCAAACTCTCCTGCAACATTTCCTTGCATGTATGAAGGGAAAGGAAACGTGTCAAAAGGAATTTAGGGAACTGCACTTTAGCCTAATGTCAGGTTTGCAACACGGTCCAGCAAAATCAGCCTAGTCAAAGAGCTGGGAGTGGCTCATATCTGAGGATGGTTCAGACGTAGCTCGTGAAAGGACTGGAACATGGGTCTCCACAGCTGGAACCATACATGGCTGCATGATGCTCCCTGAACATTTTCTTTCCAATGACTGAACTGCACAAGCTGCGCTACGCAGCTGTGCGCCTTCACCAAGAACTTCACCAGAGGCACGTCCCTGCCTCTGCTCCAGCAATGGTCCGATAGCCAGACAGACACACTCTTGTGCAACCTCCATCCCTCCCCAAAGCTGAGGAGGGCACAGGTACTATGCCTCCCTCTTGCCAGGCTGATGCCCTAACCGCTAAGATACTTGAAAGGTAGGTGCCAGAGCTGCAATCATTTTCTCCTCAAGGCTGTGTTTTGAAGAATGTGCCTCGTCCGGCCATTTCGCAGGGGGCCAGCCAGACTGCAGGTGGACAGGGTGCATCCCTGGCAGCCCTGACTCACACACCTCTGCTCTGCAGTGAGGGCACCTCCAGTACCTCCCCGCCACCACTGCTGCCTGTTGGCCAGGTCTTGGTGGCTTCCTGCTCAGCACGCAGGATCTTTGCATCATCCTGCCGAGGTGCCCAGGGGTGCTGCAGTGCCTTGGGGTGCGGTCCTCCATCTATTTTTTTTGGCAGCAAAACAGGCTTGCAAGAGTCCTGCTCTCCCCCACACTTTATTTCCACCCTCCTAGTTGCAGCTTGCCACCCCTTCAGTTTTGCCGACACAACTGCTTACGAAGCCACCCCACTCAGCCAGGTTGCTGAAATGCCCTGTGGTGAACTGGGGCACAAGGAGGGAAAGGAGCTGGAGGAAATGGGCTGAGTGGAGCATGTAGGAACAGCAGAAGCCAGCCTTGCTGCTGAGCAAAACGGCTGTGGAGTTGTACCCCAGTGGTCTACACAGACAGGGCTTTAGCCACTCACTGCTCTGTGTTTCCACTCTGCAGGTCAGAGGTCTGGAGCAGAAGGGTTGCAGCACCCACGTTTCGGTGCCTTCGCCTTTTATTCCGAGCCTTACTTTTCTTTCCTGTCTCCAAACCTGAGTTACTGCTCTTGAAGCTAGGAGAAGATCAAGTAGGACAGGACGGCAGGAATGAGACATTGTCTAGCTGGGAGTTACAGCTGAGGCAAAGACAAAACTTAAAACCCTGGAGATATGCTGTTGTCCATGAGTTTTAACAGGGCATTTACATCCAGCTCCAAGTCATCACCATGTGACTTTCCTAAGAAAGAAAGAGAGGCAAACAAGCAAGCAGAAGGCAAAAAAGGAAGGAAGGTTTTGTGCTTTTGCGGCTGCCTTCTGAGTTCAGGACTGATTTTCAGATAGGAATACATCTCTCCTCTTGTTTTCTCAGCAGGTCATTCAAACGTTGCCAAGCACCAGATGTTTGAAGTGGCAAATTATTTGGAGATTTAAATTTGTTTGATGCTGATCTGCTTCTGATAGGGCTTTTATTTTTTTTTCTTTTTCTTTATTTTTCAGACTTTTCTTCCCCTAAGCAAGAGCTCAAGTTCAGCTGAAAAACTGTCCTGTAAAAGTGGGAGTGAATGTCTGTAAGGGGGAGGAAAAGAGCGAGGAAAGACCTTCTCTGCAGTTGTGTCCTTGATTTCCAGAAGTTCTTGCACTCTGAGGACTGAGAGTTGGTTCAAGTTTTTCTCTCTGTCTGCTGATTCATGTCCTTTCCTGCAAGGAAGAGGCAGTGAGGTAAAGACTGGTCTCTGAGCATGGGCTTCTTTCTCATGGCTTCCACAATCTCGAGCCCATCGAGTTTTCCTATTTCTTCACAAACTTCCTGATATGTTAGTGTTCCCTGGGTTGATTCTGTGGGACACTTGTGTTTCCCAGTCCCACTTACCCCCTGAGACCTATATAAAAGCAGCATTATTTTTTCAGTTGAAAACCCTAAATGAATCTCAGCAATGATTTCTCATTAAATTGGAAGATATGCTAAAAGGGCTAGATAAAACATGTATGACATACCATGAAACACCACGAAATGTTGTGACGTGTAGTGGTGGAACAAGTAGGATGTTATTTCCCTTATCTTCTGGCTACCTTTCAGTTTCTGCAGAGTCCATCTGTGCCCAGAGGTATTGTTGATGCAGCTTGTTACAAAGGAAATATTCACTGACCACAAACTTGGATAAACATATTCCACCCTCACCAACTTTCTTAGTCTAAAATAAGCATTTATTCTTAGTCTGGAAGAAACAAAAAGACTTTGACAAATATCCTAACTGAATTTATTATTTATTTGAGAATATCTCCCAGGTTTGGGATGGGGGATTGTGGGAAGAAAATGAGTTCTATTATTGAAAAATTTATCTACATGGTAAGCAAAGTAATCATGCCAGAATAAAATTTTTTTGCTTCAGAACTGAGGAACCACAGAGGGATCTGATCTGGAGATGCCACAAAACAGCTTATCCCACAATAACTGTGCCAACCAGCCTCTGTGGAAGCATTTCTTACCAGTCTTGTCTGGCTTAGGAAAATGAAATATGCTTAGCAAATGCATTACATAACACATATTGATTACTGTATTTTTAAGTGTCACATGAGCAAAGAAGATTTCAATGTTTTAAAATTAATGCATCTAGAAATAGTTTGACATCTCCAGAAAAGTTTCAGTTGGTTACCATGAACTCAACAGTCTTCCCAGGTTTGGTCAGTGCCAGCTAACATGTTTTCCCTGGCAATTTCTAGTCAACGGTCAGGGTTGTTTAAAATCTTGTTAGTCACTGTGTTTCCCCTTTCTCTTAGTGCAAAGTACGCTTCAAAGTAATAGGTCACATATTTCTGTCTTTGCTCAGTCATTTTTAACTAACCATTGCGTTCAGAAGTGCTTACTAGGGAAGAGGAGATAGCAATCAGTTATATGCAACTTTAGGAAGTATGCAGTAATGCGAGCCTTCGTGAGATCAGACTTCATGTGCTTAAGGGGGTTTTGTTTGGTTTTTCAGTCCACAGCTACAATGAGAAAAAAATGACATGGGCGTTTTGTGATTTTACCATCAATAATTCCAGCCTTTTACATGCTGCTTCGTAGTCATTTTAGACTGTGCAAAGTGAGTTAAAAGTGGGTGTACCAATCAGACTGATAGTATTTTACTCCCACTCTGCAGGGATGATAGTCACTATGCATGGTTGCAGGTAATGGAGAATCATGGTCTCTGTTTTTCCACGTAAGGGACTAGATTCTAGCACTCCTACTCAGGCTGAAGTCCTAGTTTTACAATACGGGAACTTCAGCAGAAACATCGGTGTAAGGGGTTCATGTTTGCCACCCCCGCCTTCAACCACATCTTTCCAGGTGTCAGCACACTGCCCCTACGTTAGCAAGCTCAGCTGGGTTTAAAAATAACCCCCCATTTCTGAAGGTTGTTTTTCTCTTCAGTGGTTCACAGAGGAGGCGGCGTGCACTCTGGGGTGAGAGCGGGCATGCCGAGGCAGGCAGGAGCACCTTCCGACAGCACCGGCCCTGGTGCCTGGGTAGCCTGCCACGGCAGCCAAAAGCATTTCATCCCAACCTCAACCATGGGCAGCTCAGAGTCCTCAGGGTCTCCCCGTGCACCATCCTGCTTTCTCCCACCATGGCAATGAAATGCTGTTAAAGAATGGGCTCTGTTTCCCTTTTGCATTCCTATCTGACTGGTGGATCTTCTGGCACTCGTGCTCCCTTTTCTTCTGATAACCTCGCCAGTGTGTCAGGAGTGTACCTTCTCAAAGGTTGTGTCCTTTCTCAATAACTGGCATGGGCCTAGGTGACACCAAGGCTCGACACAGGGGCAACTGCAGCAAGAAAGGAAGAATTTAATATGTAGAAAACTAAACTAGATGATCCAACAGTTTCTCAGGTCCTTGTTCAGACTCTATGGGTCCAATATGAGAATTCGCAACTAAAGAGTTAATCCTCCAAATGCTTCCCCGAGTGAGGCCACAATGCCAACAGTAGAGCTTGTGTACAAGAACTCCCTGCGCAAGGAGACTTAGACACTGACAGAGCAATGGCTTTCACACCTAAAGCATTGTTAGGATGATGCTGTTATTTTCTATAAATTATTATTTTATTCTTCCTGAAAAGTTCAAAACAATGATCCAAATTTTCACTCAGACACAGTCAAAATACCTCCCCATAAGCCAGGACTTCCAGTATACAAAGCACTTCTCAGACATCCATTAATCCTCCAAACAGCCTGTGAGGTAGGAAATTCTAAGTGTTGTTATCCCCACTTCACAGGTGGGGGACTCTGAAGCAGGGAGATTATGTGATTTGCCACAGGCTACACAGCAAATCCATGCCAGACCCAGGATTAAAATTCAGCAGCACCTGACATCTGGGCAAATACTCAAGCCCTGGTCTCTGCTGCCTCTAGAATATGTGTTTACTTGTGCACATGCCTACCTTAAGCAGGTCTCCTGGTGAGCATTCATAATCAACCACTGTATGTCCCTGTGTAGTACAAGGGTGTACACACATATCAAGAATGTACAAATCTAAGCAAAGCACAGGCTGAAACATGTCAATTTGAAGAAATCTCCCCAGAAGCCTGAAGGAAGATCTGCACAGCAAACTTTTGAAAGTTGTATATTGCTACTCAACTTCAAACAAAGCAGTGAAGTCTGGAGCATAAAGTGTTTTGTGTTATGCCAACAGACATAAAGGATATTATTTAAATCAGTGTTTTCCTGTCCATTTGCTTTCTGAAGAAAATGCGTAGACTGGCCTATGTTCAAGAGCAGACAAAACTTCTGATTTCCTTGTGCTGGGAAACACAGACTGGATCCCTGAATTTAAAAGAAACACAATAAATTTTCATGTAAGAACTGAATCTTTCTGAAAAGGTTATTTTGCTTTGAAAGAGGTAGATAAAATATACCATTCATTGCCCTAGTAGCATGCAGGATATTTTTGTCTCTTTTCATACTACTGAGCTCTCTTTGTCAGTTCGTTATGCAAAACCCTGATCACAGAAGTTTAATGTTTTTGTTTTTCCACAGTGGAAAGTACTTCTTTGCTGTAGTTGTCCTGTCAGCTCTTGCCAAAACATGTCGTTGTTCATTTTCCATCTCAAAGACTGTTATGAAAAGATTAATTTCTAACCTCGAGAGAAAGAAAACTTTTTTTTTCTGTTTTCTTCACAGTTTGTGTGTGAGTTATTTCTAATGAACACTGAAAAAGGCAGAATAATAAAAAAAGGCGCAATGAATGAGAAGGTTTTGGATCAGATTTCTTCTCTGGCACTGGCAGACCCTCCCTTTTTGTCTTCTCATCATACTCTGCACCAAGAGTCTGTGAACTAAGTTTGCATAATAACACTCCATCGGACCCTTTCTGCTCTTCGATTTCTACCCTGAATCAATACAGAAGAGCTACTCATTCATCCACATCTTCAATATCATGATCCACTTTCCCTGGTTCCTCCAAGCTCTTCTTTCTGACCACAGCTCTGTCTTCTTCAGTATTTCCCACTCACTTCTCACTCATCTGCTTCCTTTCATTGCAGCCTTAACCCAGAAGTTATTAGAAGCAGAGTGAGAGATGAAGAGAGAGGGGAAGACTGAGAAAATAAAACGTAAGAGGTTCTGTCATGGGGAAAAAAAATTAGAATAATAACAATTGTCTGCATTTTAGAAGCTTTAAAGGTATGTCCAAATATTCCTACACAACAATTTATTTTATTTACTTAAATAATCCTGCACTGCTGAGTGTATTCTGTCCAAAATAAAAAAATGCAGTATGATAGTCAAATCTTAATGGTACTCAGATATTTTCTGCAAAGCATGTTGCAACACTGATAGGACAAAGTTTTGGAACCCCGCACTGCTAAAGGAAGCATACCTAAAAGCCAGCAACAACTCATCTGTCCCCATTAAAGCAGCTTATCTATGCTATTAACCAATGTATCCTTCCCAGTCCACTCAGCACATATACCACTTGCTCTCTTCTAAATACACTTTGTTTTTTAATTTTGCTGCCCAGTTCCATACAACATACACCAACACAACCATTCCAGTCACTTTGATCTATTCTTACATCTTCTTTTTTCTTTTCTCTGATTGCTTTATTTCTTTTGCTTTTTTCCTCCCTTCTTTCCTTCAGCCAGCATATATTTTTCTTCTTGTTTTTATCAGTGTGTTTTATGCCCCCTCCTTTTGCACCCAGTGGTAAGTTGCTGCGACTGGAGATCCTTGTGAAGACACATCACACTTCATTCACAGCTGTAATGAAATTATTCTTCTTCTGCAAAGGTATTAATTCAGTGGTTGCCTATGTCATACTTGGGTTTGGTTTTAAATGCAATATTTAAAACTGCTTCTTGAGCTTATGTCACCGAGCTGTGCAGTTCAAGTCTAGCTCAGATATTAATTCCTTGTAAACAGATACATCGTCCTTTTTGAAGCACAGGGAAGAGCAGGAGACCAGTAAAAATACAGTCCAGGTTGCTCCACTTGAGCGTGGGGAAATGAGTTGCTCACCGTATGCTGGAGAGCCAGGTAAGAACTAGTTGGCTCCCCAAAGTCCAGTTGCCTCAAGAGCTGTATCAGCTCTTGACACCTGGTATGATAACACATAGTAAGAGTCATTTTAGAGATAAGCGATGCTTATAGTTACTTAGACTGCATGGACCAGAAATTAATATGCAACACTAGTTTCTGCTGGGACTCTTCTGTCTGGTCTTAGTCATACAGATCAGAGGTGAAATAGCAATGATAATATTAGAAATATTGCTTAAAGTTTATTTTCTTTGCTCTCTTCATTTAAAGATAAGAATGCCCATTATTTTTAAATCACTCATCTGCACTGGATAAATGTTACAGTTTGTGGGTGTGCCAATTAAAGTTAATTATTACTTGACTGATCTGACTTAGCATTAAAATGTCTGGTAGAACTGGCTCTGATCTTGCAAAGGGGACTTTTTCTTCTGTATTCCTGTGTGATTAGGAAGCTTGTTGTTTTGGGATCTGGATTTCCTGATTATCCGTGCAAAAAGACAAGGTGCCTGATGAATGCCAAAATCATTCCGTACAGTATAATATAATGCAATTCAGCTGCATTGGGCCTGACCTCCATTTCCTTGGAAAGATGTAATTGATGCCATTTACCCCATTCGGCTTAGCATGAGTTGTACAAATCTAAGTGGTGCCACTGGGCCCTTTTTATGGCAAAAGGAAAGAAATAGGAACTTCTGAGCCATCCCATCTGAAAAAGGTACTGGAAAGAGCTGTTGTGATGCACGTTCCGAGAATGGTTTCTTTCATGTCGTTGGCAATAAAAGAAACTTACAGGGACTAGTTCAGGTTTAGACAGCAGAACCTTAGATGCTGAAATTAAATTTGATAAATCCCATTCATTTTCATCCAATGGCTGACCACAACTATTGGATCGGTGGCGGATAGATTATCTGCATCAGACTATATCTTTCCCTTTCCAACTTACTTGTGTGGTTTCAATTACAGCTTTCAAAAGTTTAGTTTTCAGTTCTTTCAATAAAAAAATAATTTTCATTTGTTTTGGTTTAGTCTGAAACTACATTTTTTGCTAGGCAATACAACAATAACAAGACAAGAAAAATGTTTACTATTGACTGAAACTTTTCATTCAGCTCAGAATGGGATGTTTTGTTTTCAGCTTGGCGATTTTTAGCTGTTCCTTGGATTTTCTTATCCCTTTAAAAATTAGCATTAAATGCAGACAAACTTTGAAATGAACTATTGCCTCAAAACAGAAAATCAGAAAACGTATTTCAGAAAATGTTAAGAGGAAATGATGCAAAACTCAAACAAAACTATCCATAAAATCATGCCAAATCCTGTTTCAGGTCTTCTGACATTCTATATTTTGGAAAAATAAATCACTTATAAGAAAAAATGTTGTTTGGTTCTAGTTTTCTTATGACTTATTTCAAATCGACAGCCTTAAACAAAGCAGGTCTTTCTTTAATGTGCCTCCAAGTGCATAAAAATAGGCATTCAAAGGATAAGTATATACGGAAGAGAAAATTAATAAATTTAATCATCTAAGTGAGAAAAAAACAAAGACCAAGAATAGAGATGGAAGGGGAAGGAAATTTAATCTCATTTCTGAAATAATTTAAGCATGTGCTCTGCTGCACTGTAGTCTGTTAAACGTTTTGCTGAATTGCAGCTCTGAAGTTGGCAACTAAGAGATGTGGAAACATATATTAGAGCTTATATTTCTAGTGAGGTAAAAACAAAGAAAAATGCACACGCCAAATGCATGCATGCTGCCCTTTCCTGAGACTAGCGTTGTCACTGGCTGGCAGGTGTATGACAAAATAGATAGGTGGGACCGGTCTTCGGGGTGCTGTTGGTACTAGAGGCCATTGAGAAGAGCTGTGATTGCACTGGGGAACATTTAAAACACAGACACCCACTCACTCCTTTCTTCTGTACGCTGCATTGTGCTGTCCCCACCTTACCGTTCACAGATCCTGTTTTCCCTCTGCTCCTCACCTCCACTGTTATTTCTTTCTTCTTTTTGTCTGTCGGGAGGCTGTGGGAGGGGGGCCCTCAAGTACCTTTTCCTCTTCGTTTCATTCCCAAATGAAAAGAAAGAAAAGGACTCTGGGTTCCTTTCAAGTATTACTCATACCTTTCTAAAGGTGCTGAGATCCAGATTCATCTTCATAATAAGCTCCATTAATTGCACAAAGTTCCTAGGGAAGATGTTGATTTTTGCCTCTTATCAACATGTGTTAAATTAAACATATAAAGCAGATGAAAAAGAAATCCAAGTCAGTAAGAACAGTTATAATAGCACCTCTTTAAACTGTCTGGGTATTATTATGACATTTATTTCTTTAAAAAATTCTTCCTGCTCTGTTTCATTACCACTGACTACTCTGCTTTGTACATATAAAAAAGACAAATTAATATATTTCTTAGAATTGTTCATGCTTCCAGAGAGAGAATAGAAAAGTATAGGCCTGGGGGAAGCTCTAAGTCCCAAACCTGAGAGGAAAACACACCTCTTGGATCCCTTACATTGTCAAACATTGCCCTGTAGTTCTCACTTAGCTGGTGGAATAAGGGTACAAAAAAGTGTTTCTTGGAATGAAATTTGAAGCGGGCAAATTACTCCCACTGAGGCTCAGACACATGGTGTGCAGGATCAGACACTACGGAAGGATCCAGGTGTTCCCTTGTCTTTCACTTACTCACTCAACAAATTCTACCATTTGAGTTCATGCTGTACTGTGCATACATATGTCATCGTAGCCAGGCCACATTAAAGAGGTAAAGCAACAGCCATTGAGCACACTCTGCAATCCTGTGCCAAGAGATACTGTCACATGCTCTCCATATCATAACCAGAGCTGTGCCTCTTTCGCTTGTGCTTGGCACAGCTTACTGACCATGAGATCATGGCAGATGGGAGTCTGGACATGATAATGCACTCGTTAGGAACTGAAGCTGTTGCTGGTAGTGTCATTAATTTTTTTTTAAAAGAATCCTCAAGCCAACCTTGGAAACTCCCTAATCTCGTCTTACTCCAATTACTAGCAGCATTACAAACATGGCATTCCTGAGAGAGTATGGAGGCTGTGCTAGAAGTGAACCCAGAGCGGAGCAACACAATTGCAGCAAGACAAAGCAATAGAGTGTAGTGCAAGAATACAATGAATATTTGTCTGGAAACATGTTGGGTTTAGCAGCAAAAATTCAGCAAAAGCAAAGAGAGAGTATGTCCCGATTACGCAGCTGCCCTGCTGACTCCTGGAATGGCAGGAAGATGGTTGAAAACCTGGACTGATACAGCCTTACTGAGGTAGTCCTGCCTGCCAGTTGTTGAAACCTGATAGCCAGCTTCAGTTAGGTCATCAGAGAAATTCGTTTCAGTGATGCATTTTGAGCATAGGCACTACAATGTAAGAGGTATCTACATCTTTCTTTTTTTTTTTTCCTCAGAAGAAAGAGTAACCCACTCAGAAAACAATTACTGAATTACTGTCAAAACACTGTAGGAGGGAATATTACATCAGCAGGGAGCATTAATACAGCCGTTTACAATAGCTCGCTTTCTGACTTCTCTTCCACTTATTGTCAAGTACAAAGGGATGGTCAGGAACTGTGTGGAATGAGAACCAACCAAAGAGCATGCTAACAAAAGGAGGAAATGGTGCAGATGCAGGCACTCATCCACTCTTCCTGCGCCAGTATCTCTTCACTACCACCCAGATGGAAGGACATACAGCTTTCTTGGTTGAAGCTGCTTTGCCCCATGGTAGGCTGGAGTGTATAGAAACCCTCAGCAGACACTGAGGGATGGCAGCTCAGTATCGTCATTAAAAGGACTTGTTTTATCATGTGCTGTGTCTGGTTTATCATGGTGCTGTTCCCCTCCAGCCTTCTGCCTTTTTATTTCCCTCCTGAAAACTGTCTTCCTCTTTCCTTCCTAAGCTCATGTATCTATTGACATGCTGAGGGCTTGATTTCTCAGGGCACAAGAATTCCCCACCTCCCACCGGACATTATCTAATTTATGTCAGCCTTATTTCCCTACCCAGGATGGCAAGGTAGAACTGGAGTGTGACTCTGTCCACCTAGACCCCAGGCAGGCTCACCAGATACAAGGTGTGGGGCATGACAGGGGGCTAGGAGATGGAATAGGTGGGGTAACAATCTGGCCCAGAGCTTGGGGAGCCAGTAGAGACATGATGACTTCAAATAATAGTCCTTTAATCCAGTCCACTGTCAATGGAGTTGTATCTCTGAAAACACTGGAACGATGTTATGCTTGCTCTTAACAAGAAATAAGTGTCATTTCTTGGCAAATGACAGAAGGGGAGTTGTTATCTAAAAGATGAGCAGCTGAAGAAGCTGGTGGAAGAAACAGAACTATTAATAATGCTGCACTAGAGAAATACACATAGGATATAAAATATGTGGTATCAAACAGTTTTCTCAGGATCAAAGGTTCAAACCATTTCCTCAAAGGACCTTTTAATGGGTAATGATCAGGAGTGATTGCTTCTGTGCTGGCCAGGATGCATGATAAGGTATGGCTTCAAGGAAACTCTTTGCAATTTCATGGAAAGATAAAGTAAAAGGACCTTGCTTTCTTAAAATAACAGGAAAATATCCCTTATGATACACTGCCAGATCTATCTGTCTAAAGAAAGAAGGAGTTGGAATTCAGTCACACTACTGAAGAATTTGTAAAAGCCAGAAATGAGTGAGTTCATCCTTAAAGCACATTGTCTGAAACTATAATAAGGGCTGTATGCACATATCTATACATGCACCCACACAATTGCTTTTAAAATGCTTCTTCTGTAAAATACAATTGTAGTGTATGCCTAGAGACATGATGACTTTGGTGGTGACTCAGCTAGCTCATGTTGATAGTTAAGACATTTCTTTAAGGTACATTAGGAAAGTTTCCAAATCTGTTTTCTCACCCTCAAAGAGAGCTAAGACATAAAAAATTATTTTGTAAACAAAGAGATTTCCAGTATACCAATGATGTGGCTGCATTGCACAATTAAGAGACATGTTTAGGAGTAGCAGACTTGAACACCAAGGGACTCTAGCAACTTTTAATAGACCCTTCTCCTCTGAGGGACAGCTACCAGTGACTGCAGAGCAGATCAAGTGAGGCCACCATCTGCTAGTCACTGTACATTAGGTATCCCTTCATGGTATTTGCTCTACAGAGGGCATGCGTTCATTGCAGGCCATAGCCACAGGGTTTGTGTCTTTTGAACAGGGCTATAAAGGTTTGTGCTTTAGCTGTGGAGATCTTTGGTTTGGTTTCAGAGATGCCGGCTGTCTGAGATGCTATACCAGCACAGTAGCTAGGGGAGGGTAGTTGTGGAGATGCGGCAGTAAGGCTTCATCTTTCTGAGTAAGAACACAGGACTTCCAGCAACTACAAACACATCTGGAGACTCATGCCACACTCTTCAATAGCTCTGTTACCCAACCTGGTCCAGACAGAAACTGTACCCGTGGGCCTCTATCAACAGCGTGGGCTCCACCAGCAAAGTTTTGGAAGTGGACCAAATAGGCAAGCTTCACAGCAGAGCGAATGTGCACATTGGGCTCAGGAGAATCTCCCATTCCCAACAGAAATAGTAACAGAGCGTCTGAACCCTGAGATGGCACAGAAACCAAGAGTCCATGAGCCTTTCTGTTCCCCTCCAAGAAAGCAGTGTGCTGAGCATTCAGTGTGTGCTGAAGTGCTCTGCTCTCCTGCAGCCCAAGCATGCCACTGAGCTCACTCCTTACGCGGAGAAGGAAGGTACTGCTGCTTGTCACAGTAGGCTGAGCTCTAGAGGTTGAACATCTGCCACTTTTCCTGAAGGTTTCAGACCTTTTCCCTGTTAGTAATGCCCCAAGTAATGGTAGCTTGCCAAACAAATTACAGAAATTTCAGGCTTAATAAATACCACAAGAGCTACAAGTTCAAGAGTTTGATTCTGTTTTAGTTTTGCATGCTACAACATGAAATTAATCTACTAGTGCATCTTCAAGTGCTTTCCAAGTAACTCTACTGTTTGTTGCACACTTCTCTATGTTTACAGAAAAAAAGCCATTATTTCTCTAGGTGCTTCTCTTTCTATAGCCGTAAGTTATTGTCTTATAGTGGGTTTTGAAACTGTGAGAAACAATTTGCATTGACTTCACAGCTATAATTTATAAGGAACATAATGAGTCATTGTCACAGGCTGTTTGCCTTTGTTCTCTTCTACTTCCTTCTTTCTAAAGGGAATTTTCTTAGAAAAAAAAAAATTTCATTTTGATAGATAGCTTCAGGACTCTTAAAAAAAATACAAGTATTTCTGGAAAGTAGTGTGAGTCAAAGACAAAGTTTGACCAAAGAACAAACACATGAGACAACGTGTTGTATTTAGTGCTAAAACTTAAGAGAAGATTTGCATAAAGGATATTATCCATTCTTTACAAACACAGCCACCCATACACTTACACCTATTGCCTAACAATAGCTTGGCTATTGCAGCAGTGAAAGTAGCAGAAAACTCCAGCTCACAGAAATGCTTGCACTTTGCAACACTTGGGGTTTGATCAGTCAATTGGATTTAAGGGCAGGTTTAATAAGCAACTTTGTCTCCCTGAAATAAGACTCTCTTTCACTTGAAGATTTCTAATCTCATTTCCAAACATAAACATTACTGAGTGCAGAGGAATAGTATGTCCTGTCTGGTTTTGAACCTCTTTGAAAAACAATAAGGTAAGATAAAATGTGGACACCTAGGGACATCATGTTTGTAACCCAGTAATTATTTAGATTGCTTAAAGCCCGTAAAGTGACATGTGAAAACACACCCAGCACAAATACCTTTTGCTCCTTTCTAATTTCACACAGGGAGAAATGATTTTATTTCCATCTCTCCCTCGGGCTTTCATAAATCCCTGCTTTTGCCCTCACTGCAGATGTGCAGTGACCAATGGAGCAGTCCCACTGGCTCCCCAGCAGCTCTCACCTTTCACCAGTCCAACCAAAGTGGCAGAAGAGCCTGGTTTGCTGTCATGGTCTAGAATGTGGGACTTCTCACAAGTAGCCTTAATGGACAAATGTTTCATAAACCCCTTCTGAATAAAGGATACCCGTTGGCTATAGCTGCCAATCACCTTCTACTGGCAACTTCCCTAGATATAGACGCCATACTCTGCTTATGTTTCCATATTTAATACAGTATTTCTATTCCAAGTGTTTAAAGGAAACATTGGGCTTCACTATATGTAGACATAGAGGTGAAGCTCTTGAGGCTGAGGCAGCGGCGCTGAGCTGGTCTTTCAACAGATATTTCAATGTGGGTAGAAATAAATTCTTGCAACTCAGTTCAGAAAAGCACATAAGTGCTGTTAGACTTAAGCAGCCCCTTAGAATTACTACGTGCATTTTAAAGATGACCCCTGAACGGGGTCTTACAGACTAATTTGTGTCATGCATGAGAGACGCTGCATTATTCTCTAATTCTAATATGAGTGGTCATACATAAATATGTATGTGTATATAAATACACTCACACATATATACAGCAATCATGGGTTTATGATTAGCTGATGCTGACTATCTGACTAAGATGACACTAGGGTGAATCACTACCACACCAAATTTGCTCAAGGTCAGACTTGTTTTCTGTTTTCTTTTTCCTTCATAATATGGCTTTTGTTCAAGGTGATCCATTTAAAATATGAAAAAACCCCAAGAAGTGTCTTTGAAAATGGTTGTGGTTTATTTGCATAGGTAAATCTTTTGGAGGAAAAGAATATGCACATTATATTTATCTGGTGGCATCTTTTTATCCCTTTTCTTTACTTTTTTTCCAGCCACACTTAGGATTCAACTTTCTCATGTGAAACCAGTGAGGTCTTTTTTCTGCTGTAGACATAACACAAATGACCTATCAGACGCTCACTATGTGACTCATGTGCCATAATGTGGAGAGATCTAGAATACACAGTCTGGAAAAACTGGCAGAAAAAGTCTTCACAGTCAGGATTTCCTCATGTAAGTCAGGAGCAGCTCTGAAAATCAGCAGAGTTATGTACACATAAAACAGCATCAGGTCTTACGTTCGGCAGCTGCAAGGTTATGACGTACAAATCATGGAGATTAAGTGCAGTGGGTTTTGAATTAGGAAAAAAAGAGCAAATACAAATAGTCTCCTCCAACCAGACAGTCAGAGAAACGTCCTGAGAAAAAACGATGTCTAGTGTGGCTGGCTCTGAAGTAAAACCAGCACATCCTTGTCACATTAGCATGAGATCAGAATCAAGTCCAGAAAACTCAGAAAAAAATGTCTTTCAAATGACACTGCTAACAAGTTTTCCAGACAGCTGATGCCATTTACTGCTACATTTCCAATGGTCTCCTTAAAAGCATACCCACCATCAGTTGCATGGAGGCCCTGAATGCC
The DNA here is from genome assembly GCF_034638445.1 of Ciconia boyciana. Lineage (NCBI taxonomy): Eukaryota > Metazoa > Chordata > Aves > Ciconiiformes > Ciconiidae > Ciconia > Ciconia boyciana. The sequence continues at coordinate 50,308,190 of NC_132936.1, forward strand.
CTAGAGTTAAGCTAGCCCTGCACCCACAGCTAAAACCAACGAGGACATTTGGCAAGATACCAAAAGAGTTTCCTGCCTTCTCAAAACTCCCTCTCTCTCGTTTGGAAAGCTGTTTTTTTCCCAGGCAAGCCATGGCAGTCAGCTGCCAGTTTGTTTTTTTCATACACACAGATGATGAATGTGACAACGAATGGAGCTGGAGCATGAGTGAAGCTGGTCCAGGAGATGCAGTGGAGACAGAGGAGATGCAACAAGCACCAAGGGGCAGAGGCTGCCTTGCCCTGTGGACTGGAGCCAGGCTAGGCAGCCTGCAGGGTCTTTCCAGCCGTGCCGTTGGCCCATTGCTTGATCCACAGCAAAGTCCATCACCTCTCTGCCTTCCTGTCTCTCTTCTCATGTCCCCATCTCAGCCAGTTGTATTGCGAGCCGCCTGAGCCACACGGGGACTGTGTCAAGTCCCCGAGAGCTCTGCCTTGGCTGGTGCCTGCTGGTTTCCTGGTGAGAGGGCGAGTGGCCGCGGCAGCAGGCAGAGGTGGGGAGAGGCAGCAAGCCTCTCTCTGCCTGGCGCTCATCAGCCCAGGGTTCCTGGTCAGGAGGTGCTCTGCCCTGCGCCCAGGCTGATGTATGCCTGGGCAAGGCAAGTGACTGGGGAGCAGAGAGAGCCCTGCCTCTGCCCGCAGGGAGGGAAGAGATGATTAGCTGAGTGCACTGCACATGGCCGCCTCGTCGATCCTCTGTTTAGTGATTTCCAGATAGAAGAAAGAGGTGGACCTGGAGCAGAGACATGCTGCAGGCTGGCAGTCCTGGGGACTGGCTCTCACCCATCACAAAGTACCATGATAGCCTGGCATAACTCATCCCCGTGTTGCTGGCACTCTGACACATATCTCCAACAATTAACGTGCCTCACTGGGGGATTTCACCTCGCAGGGAGGCAAAACATTGGCTTTTTCATCTCTGACCATGACATAATCTGGTGTCATGTGTGAAGTTACATCACTATGTAAAATGCAATGACCTAGCTGGTGATATTCCAGTACCACGACTTCAGAATACACGATACCAGATTGTAACACAGGGACACTACTGTGATATTGAGGTATTTGCAATATTAGTCTTGTACCCTGCACGTCTGTGCCTCCGCCATGAATCCATCTCCTTCTCCTGCTGCAGAGGCGGGCTGGTGCTGCTGGCAGGACTACGTGTCCTAGCCGGGGCAGACAAGCAGCGTTCCCCCTTCCCTGCTGACAGTGCCTTTCCCTCCCCAGGGCAGTGATGGCACCAGGCAGATTGCCCAATTTTGGGGGTCTGCCGGATGCAGGAAAGGGGCTGTGCTGAGCTAGTGGGCCCCATATCTCCAGGGAGAGCGGGAACGAGTAAGTGTGCCAGGACCACTGCGTGTTATCTGTTCCTCTCTAAGATGAAATCCCTGTTAGCAAGTCCTGGACCAAGCAGCGATTTTCAAAAAGCTGCAGTACGGGAGGCTAGCAAGAAGGGAAATAAAAAGATCAGTACTTCCACCAACACCCACCAATGCCCTTCCTGTTGTCCTCTCTGAGGGTTTGCGATATCACAGAAGTCAGTGATACTGGGATTTCTTCTGGTATTAGCAACAGGAGACATTAAAATCGCACTGCCTGCCACTAAACCCTGCCTGAACCAAACAGAACCAGGCAAGTCTAAGGGGCAGAACCCTTTGGCCTTTCGTATAGTAAGTACAGCTCATGAATAATTTCTTTATGGAACATATTCTTCTGAACAGACTTGTTTCTTGTAGAGGTTTTCTTGCACCCAGGGTAGGACTTCTTTTGGGATCAGAGAGAAAATGAAACTAGCAAACAGCCTGGGATCTGTGAATTTTGCCGCAATCTGGAAAGCACAACTTAACATGTCTAACATGTCCCATGCAGGACAGGAAATTTGAAAATCACAGTCTCCTTCATCTCCTGGGAATGCCATGACTTCCAGTCTCATGGCTATTCCATGCTGTCAGTCTCCTCCCTCTCTCAAGTTTCAAAATTTCAATGGTGTAATCCCAAGAGCAGGAAATTCTAGGAAAATGCAAGAACAATGAATTTTTTTCAGCTAACAAACTAGCAGCCGGCTGCCATGGCTTGCCTGGGAAAAAAAAATTATATCCATCCTTATTAATATTCCTTAATTTTCAGAAGAGAGACAGGTTTGTGTGGCTGCAAGCTTGATTCTCAGCTTATCAATACAAACACATAAACCTGATGCAACTGTAACAGTGCCAGCACAAATATTCTGAGCTTACTTTGATATCAGTGCAGAAGTTTTCAAGTCAAAAAAGAGCTAGACTACCAATTAATGAAAATTAATCCCTTTTTCTTCTCAACCATTTCTAATTGCTTATTCTGGCCCCTGCTCATCGTGTATTTTCTTACTGTTACAACCAGGCTCCATTTAAGCGGGCTGGTCCCATGCAGACAAGCTACATTTCTGCGATCCTGCAAGGTGCTGAGCATTCTTCCTTTGATCCAAGAGAGATCAGAAGCATTAACTTACCTTCAGGTCTTTGGGACTATCTCTGCATGGGAGCACGTGCTTTAGCTCCTTGTGGGATTCGGGCCAGCAGGTCAGCACTTTACGAGGCATGGAGCATTTTCGTACCTTGGTTCTCAGCATTGACGGCTTGGAAAACATTATGTGCTCCAAAGCACAAAACAGTTGTAATCCTTACTGTCCACCCAAAGTAGCTGTACACCAATGGGAGGAAAAAGCTTGTGTTAAATTCTACCTGATAGGAAGCACTTCTGCTTGGCTGAGTTTTCAATAGATGGATAACCCAATGGAATGCATTTTTATGCCTGAGGATTCAACTTGCAAATGTACACGAACTTCAGCGAGCTCTCTTAAAAACAGAACTCTTTTTTAACTGCAGAACTCTTTTTTAACTGAAACTCTGCCTACAACAAAAAAAGGATAATCATTGCTGACAGATTTCTTAAGACTGCCTTTGTTCCCAAATTTTTATTTAATTTGTTGAAGCTGCTAAAAATGTATTTCTGCTTAAGACGCCTGAGACAAATCAAAATACACAGGGGTAAGGAGAGTGCTTAACTCAGACTTATATTGATTTTTAATTACATATGCTACACATTGCAGTATGGCTGTAAAACCTTATGCAAATGAGCCATTTTGCACAGCTGACTCATCCTTGCTGAGCTAATTTTTATCAATTGCATACAATCCAGCAGACCAATGAAATGTCTAATGCTTATTCATGTCCATAAATCTTCGTAACTCTAGGGCTTTGTTTTCTTCCAGACAACCTCAGAACTGTAAAAGATGCCAAAGAATAGTAATATTAGCAGAAAGAGAGAGAAGATAAGTCAAGGGCAAAAAAAAAAAAAAAAAAGGCATATATCCAGGTAAGACCAAAAAGAGATGGAAAGACAACTGCAGACTTGACATAAATAGAAGATTAGGTTGTATTTCAGTAACTCTGCCAGTCATGGAGCATGTCAGCCAAATCCTGAACTCTGATCTTACTCAGGAGACTATTCCCTAGTAAAACTATAATAGCATTAGAGTTAGAAATCTCAAATACTGTAAAAGTAACAGAATTCCAGGGCAGTAAAAAGGGAGGGAAATCCAGACAGTAGGACTAGTAGCCTAGGGGCAAAAAAGGGTTTTGGCAGATTCTGGTCTTAACTATGTGAGCTTTTCACATACACATTTCCAAGACTTCACTTACTTCATGGTTAGCCTGGCACAAATGAGATCAGCCTAATACGTGCCTCTGATTTCCCTCGTAAAATTACTGTAGACTACAATGTAAGGATAATCCCCCACCCCAAATCTTAATGTAATTTCCATTCATGAGGGAATCATAAAAGTATAAAAGGTATCAAGCCTTTTAACTTTTTAACATGGCAAAATAACAGCTCAGTAAATGCAGTTTGTCCCGCTGGGAAAAGGAATGAAAAGGGCTTTTGCCAAAGTTCATTAGGACATGAGGTCAGCTGAGATAATTAGAGTCCCAGAAAAAGTATTATGTGATTCTTAGTGATAACCAACCCTGTTTGAAACTCAAAATGCACAGTGAAAAGCGGCTTCAAAATTATTTAAGGCATTTAGAAAGTGAAATACTACATGTTCTACTTCAATGACCATTTAACAGTTGCAGAAAAATAAATGGCCAACTCACTGCATGTTTGCAGATGCAGCTCCAACCTCAGCAAGGAGCACTTCATGGTCCATGGGAAATATCCGTCCTAGCTGTCTCACCCGGAGCTCTTCCATCAACCTTCAGCAAAGCCATGTACCAACACAGCTTTCTGTAAGTCAGTAACAGCAGTTATCACCTCCACATGTGTACAGAAACGTTACACTTCCACAAGAGATTATATAAAAATACTTTGTGACCAACCAAACCATAACATCTTTGAAGAACTTGTTGAAAGCTTTGCTCTGTACCAGATTAGGTGTTAGGAGCTTGACGAGTGACGGCACGTGGTGTCTTATTATTATTATTTGGGGGAATAGGTTTTCTTCCAACTGCCTCAAAGAATCTGACAATTTCTCCCATCCTGGTTCCCTAGCTGCCAATTAATTTAAACGTAAAACCCTAGGCACTCATAAAGGTCAATGGATTGCAGTTATATTGGAGGTCTATAGGCTCAATTAAAGTGATTGTTTAACATAAAGAATAAGAGACTGTCTGAAACAAGAACTGGAGATGGCCAAAATCCTTCTTTTTGAAAAAAGACACTGCAGTGAGTTACCTATTTAAGTGACTGTTGGCTCAGTCAATATTTAAAACTGAATGGTGTTAAGATATTTCAATAAGCAATGTTAAGAGTAAGCCTGTTTAATATAGTTTATAGTTTTTAGAGTAAGCATGTTGAATAAGCATGTTTAATATAAGAATTAACTGGAAATGGGCTCCCCATTGTTCTAGATGCCATACAAAGAGAAAGTGGAAGACAGTCACTGTACTGAATAGCTTGAATCTAGACAGCTAAAAGGGACACAGAGTGCAACGGCATCATGTAAAAATATTAATGGGTTTTGAGAAAGATGGGGAAACACAGACCGAACTGCCCCCATTCCCAAGGGTGTCTTCTGTCTTGTTCCTGTGTAATGCTCAGTTTCCAGGAATCCCTGGGGCCAAACAGCATGATGGTGTTCATGGAAAGGTTGCAAGGCATTTGTTTCTTATGATACGAGACTTACAAAGCATTGTGACAAACTACAGAGGTTGTTTACAACAGTGTAAATGCACTTGCTGAATTAGCTGAACAACAGCTTGGACTGTGACGGTCAAGTCAGATCTCGGGAGACAAAGGAGTAAAAAGCAGTTTGCTCCCTTTATATCACAGAAGGAGTGAAGGAGAAGTCGAGTGAACAACTGGTAAGTAAGCCATCCTGAGAACGGACCTACAGGTCCATCCCAGCAGCTGGAGTCTCCATGAGTTCCTCTCTCACCTCCTCACGCACAGATGCTGAGTCTGGAGGAAATCACCGTGCTGTTCCTCATGTCTCCATCACCACAGGGTCTCCCCTGCACGGCTGCCGCTCTGCCATGTTGCTAGGGCAGAGGGGACAGGGCCATGGCTAGGAGGCGTTTTTATTCCCTTCCTTGAAGTACCTGCTGTCCTTGCTGCAGAGGCTCAGCATTTCAGTGGCTTTGATGTGGTCACACAGGCAGCTTGGGAGAAACATTTTAGACTATTTTGATTGACTTCAAGGAAAAAAGTAAGAAAAATGGCTTTACTGTGTATAAAAGCAGCACCAACTTCAGGTCTGTTTCCCCTATCACCGGCATCAGCAGCAGTTCTCCAGGACTCACAACTTCAGGATCTCCAGGATCAAGCACTTCGGAAGCGTCCACTAACGATTTTGCTAGCAAATCTGACCAGCAGCTCCCTCACCGCCCCAGCCCTCAATTACACAGCAAGGACTGGAACCATACAACAGTGAAAAATGTGTCAAATGAAACTGTTAGGATTTGCTTTTCAAGGGTACGAACCAAGCCCTTCAACAGGGAAAGATCAGCCTATTCCACACTGAGTCCACAAACTACAGTGCAATAAACCTGAGTGTTGGCTGATTTGGGATACGTAGCCCTCCTGTGAGGACTGATATCCTACACTGTGTGTGTGCTCTCCATGCACCTCTTGCTTCCAGATCTCCTTCTTGGCAGAGCCCGAGTGTGACTATTCCTGCGACTCGGGCTGTCTGCATGGGCGAGCTGCTGGGGGAGCTTTGTGCTCTCCTGGGCCCCCTGGACTGGGCTTGAGGAGCTCTAGATTTCAACGAGGGCTGCAGCTGCAGCTGCGAAGTACTGATCTGGATCCAAATTTCCCAAAGCGGTGTTCAGATGATTTAGTTCCTTGTTGAAAGGAGCCAGCACTGAATTTTAAAACTGAAATCAGAGCCAAACTTCCTCAAAGTCTGGGAATGTTCTGATCTAGTGGGTTTGGTTCGAGCCCGTCTCTAATATGAACCATATAGACACAGGACCCAAATCTGCTTTCATTTCCATTCACTTGACATAAGAGCAGGTTGGAAAACTTTCTTGCAATACAAGTTTGTCGGAAAAGGCTGATAGAGTCAACCAATTATTCTGATATTCTATAAATTGCAAGGAAAATTTCTCCATGAATATCTTTTAAAAGATAAATAGTTCTCTTCCCAAAAAGGTGTTTCCAATAGTTTTCATTCTTATAGTTTCTAAACAGATTTATGCTGTCACCTTTTTCATGATGCATCATTTTTTCATGACATAGCGGCAGCTCTCTGACATGTTGCATAGTTCTACATATTATTATTGAGGACATATCATCATAGCATGATCATAACTGATATATTCCATTCCTTTTATGTTATGTGTGGCAGCCCTGCTTAATATGAAGTGATACATCTCACCTTTTCTTCCAGCTCAACTTGTGGGAAAAGTTGACACTTAATGTACTGATATACTGTGAAGTTTTGTATTACTCTAAAGATGATACACAGATGAAATACTATTCAAAACAAAATGTTAAATCTAAATACAATGTATGAAAATTCTGTCAGTAAAAAATGTCTTAAAAGGAGCTCTTCCTGAAATCCTGCTTCAAGGGAACTTCTGGAAATGCTTGGTTTCATTTGGAAGAAAAATGAACAATGACCAGTGAGATGGAAGAGCCAAATCTGACCAGTTCAACTTTACCTGTCTCTGCACAGACTCTAGAGGATTAGGTCCCAATTTATCTTGGAGATGAGAACCGTGTCTATGGAAGTGAAACAGCCTTTGCATAGAAAACTGCAAAAGCGCAAACAAAAATAAAATCCCTCTCTAAAATGCCCCTAAATGACAGACCAAATGTAGCTGTGATGCAGAGCAGTGATCCCGAAGATGGGCAAGCTGATGGAGGCGTACCCATCCTGGCACGGACCTAGCCTGGAGGGCAACCAGCATGGCATGACAGAGAGGAGGGGAAGCCATGCTCCAGGATGGTGGCTAGCTCTCAGAGCAGCCCCGGTAACTAGAAGCCTGCTTGACTCTTGGCAAAGCCAGTTACATTTCCCAGTTTCATTGCTTAGCCTGCAAGGTCAGAGCAGCCTCAGGCCCAACATGACATGCGGTCAACCCTCCAGCACCAAGCCGATGTGCCTGGTGTCCCATGCAGCCCCCTGCCCCGGCCAGCTTTTGGTACCAGGACTTGCAGGAGAGATGGTGCTCAGGTGGGCTACAAGGTCGCTAATCATGCTGACATGTCTCCTAGGATAGAGTCATTAACTTTGAAGGAATGCACTATACGCAAATTCTATACGTCCTTTGTTTTTAATGACCATGTGGTATTAGGACACAATACATGGAAAATCACAGCCACAAATAAGTCCACAAATGCATGAGCCTGGGACCTGCTGTCTTGGTAACTAACTGACTGCATAATGCAGGCCACAAATTTTCCCAAAAGATAAACACTTCTGGCACATTAGCACGCACAGAGATCACAAACCAAAACTGAGGGAAATGACACGTGCAGGAGTAATTTTAAATGTTGTTGTTCAGGGTCATTGGTATCAAATAGCTTTTGTTTGTGTGCTTTAGGTTTTTGTTTGCTTTGTTTCGTTCATTTTTTAGGCCATCCTAGGCATGAACATCCTGATTTGGGATCTTAGATAATGCTTTCATCCACTTTCTTTTGGATTTGACATATTTTCTTTGCTCAGAGCTTTGGTACTACTGAAAAATTGCAGTCTTACTCGCAGGAAATCACATTCCAGTCACCAACTATTCTTTTATTGTCATTAATGCTTTACTTTGTATTAGTATTAGATTAAAACCGTTACTGTGATTATCTTAAATACTCATCAGATACAAGATTCCTCACTGTGAGGAACCATGCATCTTTCAACTGGACAACCCAGGAACAGTAATTTTCAACACTAATCCAAGAAAAAGATACAACGTGTGCTTTTGTTCATAATAAAGACATAAGTGGCATTAAAAGTTTATGCTTCATTTACATTAAAACTGCAATGTAAGAAATAGTCCTCTTCACTTGGTCTGCCTAAGCAAGTCAGGTGCGGCCAAACCTCTGCATTTTGCTCAGGATTCCCTAAGTAGAGTAACACACCCCTGTATTTTACAGCACCCATTGAGCAAGTATCGTGATTGTGCTCCTCACCCCCCGGACAATTACTGCATGCAGTAAATCAAGGACTTCTGGAGCACACCAGACTTACAGCACATGCACAGACCATCTGGGCAGGGCATGTATATGAATTCCTCAAAATCTGCATTGACAAAATTTCCGGACTGAAAAAAAGGAGGCTATATCCAGGAAAACACAGATGTATGATAGCTTTAGCTGAGTCTAATCACAGGAGGAATTGCGAAGGGGCAGATTAGGCCACAGATGACCATAATTCTTCGAAAATGCCCTCACCAAACTCTAACGATCAGCTATGGCATGTACGCAAAATTAAATTTTCTTTTCATGGGAAATGGAAAAACCACACTCCTGACATAAAAATGATCCTCCCCTGACAAGTTTCAAATCTTAGTGCCAATGCATGGAAGCACTAGCCCTTCTTAAAAGCAAAGGAACAAAAGCACACTAAAATAAATTTTTTTGCTAATGTATTTTTCCTTAACATCATCTGTAAAAACAGCTGGGTACATGTTGCTAGCTTCTGCAAAAGCATCCAAGTGAGATATACACCTAGGAAGTTCTCAGCCAGAAATGTCAGAAAAGTAATCCAGAATTGCAAACATCTGGCACAATCAGAAGTAACTGTTCAAAAAAAAACCTTATACAGGGCAGGACTAGACAAACTTAACAATGCTGATGCTCTGTCCATAGCAAAATGGGTTTAATTCAATTTAAGAGTCTTCACAGATGATTGTATCTTTTTAATTAAATTAATTTAAAAGCCTATTTTATTTTTAACTGGTGAAAATTTCATGCATAAACCCAAGAATAAACAAACAAATAGAAAGATGCTAAGGAAGCAGGACAATAATATGCCTTTATGTGCAAGACAACTTGATTCATTAGAGTAGTGTGGCAGAAGCAAACTTTTAAAAGGGACTTAAATGTGGTCAGTCTAATCCACATCCAAATCTAGCCCGGTTACTTCACTGTAATTGAGATCAGATTCTGATGCCACCAGCAAGAGTTGCAAATACTCTTCCGAATACCATTAGTTTGCCCGCACATTTGTTGGCAGAGCTTTAAGCAATACATTTTGGCACCTGGGATGCCTCCTTCCCCAGATTGCTTCTGGCTGCTCCCGCTGGCAGTGGGGCACCGCTGGCCTGCCGATGCCTAAGGCAAAAGCAAACCCTGTCTTGCTGGGGCTCTGCCTGGGGGGACACTGGACAAGGGCCAGTTAGCCAGCGAAGCGATCAGAAGGCAAAGGTGTCTGCAGTACGCCGGATAAAAGGAAAAGTGACCTGACTGGGGATAAATTCAAAGCTGGAAGGAGGGGAGGTGTGACTGTGCTTTCCTAATTCTGTCCAGGGCTCAGAGAGAGAGAGAGGAAAAAAAATACCACTGAGGGAGTTATTTTCTCATGGTATCTCCAGCCAAAAGCAAGTTGTTACCAGAAGTTTTCTGAGATGCACTGAGTCAGGAACAGAAAAAAAAAAAGGGCTCTGGGACTTAAGGCAAGATGTAGATGACTTGAGGCACCCACTTCCAAAGCTGTCATCCAGAAAAACTCCACCCAGCAGCCACACAGCCCTGGAAGTGCCAGCATCCACAGGGCTCCAGTGGGGTGTGGACACGGGCCTCTCAAACCCCACGCCAAGCTACGCGGTGTGGGCAAGCTCGGGCACAGGCACAGGGACGAATCTGGCTACAGACTGTTAATCCCCCCAGAGACCAGGAAATATGAACCGGTAGGGTTTTGTCCACAGGCATCTGCGCTCTGAACAAAGCTACATCTAAGCGTGTTGCTTCTCTCCTTTGTCAGCACAAGTCACATCTACCCCACCGAGGCTTTTCTCACATTTTATAGGCGAAACCGAATGCCTGATGTGGGGCCAGTCCGGGAAAGGGACGGCTCAGCCCCCGCTCCAGTCTTGAGTATTCCAGGGTGAGGGTCTTGTGCAGAGGTGGGCAGGTTGCTCACGTCAGAGAGATAGCAAATTATGGAACAACGGGGCCTGCGTTAGTTCACCTGAGTCCGTAAAATAGCATGTAAGCAGTAAACAGTAGCTCTGCAAAAGCAGGCATTGCACCCTAAAAGTGATGTACTTTCTCTGGGCCACGTCCATGCTTGGGCTGCTCTCAGGATAAGGGTGGTGAGACAGCAGTTTGTAGGTAGGAGAAGACTTTGTTGTACACACTTTTAAACAAGTTCAGACAGCACTTTTCCTGATATTCACACTGATCACAATTTTCTGTATATATTGCATGTTTATAAGTGTATTTGTACATGTAAGCATTTGTACGTATGCATTTTAAGTTACGAACATATGTATACATATACTGGGTACTTATTTAGATTGTGAAAAGCCTATTTCATCCTGCATTAGCAGCACTTCAAAACCTCAGGCAGTGCTCTTGTGAGGCTGGAAGCCTGCCTGTTTATGCAGTTGTAAAATATAGTTATTCCTTTAACTCATGCCCTCACTTTTCATATAATACTGTCAAATCCGATCAAGGCACATCACCGGAGGCTCAGCACTGTGCGTGTGCAAGCAGGTGTCCCATGCATCTCTGGTATTGATACTAACATCAGCCCACGCGAGAGACTCAAACAGCAGTAAACAAGTTTGACACCGCTTTAGCAACACTTTGCGTTGTTTTGTTTTGTTTTGTTTTGTTTTCAAAAAGGGAATTGAAAGCAGTACTAAATAAAATGAGAGGGCTCACAAGTCTGTGGCCAAAATGGAACAATAACCATAGTAAACTGTTGGGCAATAAGAAACAAGAAGAGTTTTTCTTGATTTTTTTTGTTTGTTTGTTTGTTTGTTTTCTACCCTCCTTGAATGTTTTCCACTTCATGTCAACCACTGGATTGTGGAAATTGATTCCTTCTGGATCTTTCCCAGTTATGTGTGCTGGGACGCTGGCAGTCTGCAAGACAGGCAGAACAGTTGCCTCTGATTCACATTTCTCGTTTCTTCTGTGGAAATGCTCCTCTTTCCCTCTGCGATGGGTTGAATGTGTCCTGTAAGAACAGGAGTGTCATGGTTTAACCCCAGTCAGCAGCTAAGCACCACACAGCCGCTTGCTCACCCTCCCCCCCACCCTGGTGGGATGGGGAGAGAGTCGGAAAAAAGAAAAAAAAAAGCAAAGGAAAATAAAATAATAATAATAAAGATAAAAGAATATACAAAGCAAGTAATGCACAATGCAGTTGCTCACAACCTGCTGAGCGATGCCCAGCCCGTCCCCAAGCAGTGATTGCTGCCCCCCGGCCAACTCCCCCAGTTTCTATACTGAGCATGACGCCATATGGTATGGAATAGCCCTTTGGGCAGTTGGGGTCAGCTGTCCTGGCCGTGCCCCCTCCCAGCTTCTTGTGCACCTGGCAGAGCATGGGAAGCTGAAAAGTCCTTGACCAGTGTAAGCACTGCTCAGCAACGACTAAAACATCAGTGTGTTATCAACATTATTCTCATACTAAATCCAAAACACAGCACTGTATTAGGTACTAGGAAGAAAATTAACCCTATCCCAGCTGAAACCAGGACAGGAAGCTACTAAAGGGTTAGGAGCACCAGCATCCATCCGGTGGTGTCAAGTGGCTTCTGACCCATTAGCAGTAAAATGCGCAGCAGTCTACACATTACAGCTGTTTACAAACTGCCCCTCACAGCAGAAGGGGTGATGGCACACTGCCACTTCACTTTTCCTCCAAAATGTTTGTGCCTGGTTTTCAGACTGGCTGAGCTGCCAAACGCCAGTCATTTTTGCCACCCTGCCAGCCATCAAAGTCCAGACCTACCTGATGGCCATCTCTGTACTGAGGAACAACACAACCAACCACCAAGCACAGCCACATTTTGAAATAGTGCGTTGAAGCTGTCAAACCAGGGTTAGGATCTCCAGTTATTTCAAACAGGCTTTTGATCTCTCACCCCCATAAAATCTAATAGACTGTTACTCGGGCAACTTTTCTTCAGCATGGGCAGCTAATAAAGGCTTTGGACTACCGTAGGGTCAGTGAGCGGTTCTGCCTGCAAACTGAGTCCAGGGAGCTCAGGGACCCGGCACCTGGGCAGGTAGAAGTCACAAGACAAAATCTTGTCCCATGTGCTATGGGAAGGGAGTGCCTCTGATCATCTGCAATGCATGTAAAGATCTTCAAGTTGTCATAAAGCCATATACTCGTCAAGAAGAAACTGCTGTTGGTTAGATGAGGCTGAAGATCATTCCTGACTAATGGAAGAAAGCTCAATGTGTGCATGACCTTTAGAAGAGCTACTCGAATGACTGTGAACTGTTTAAATAAAAGCAGAGTTTGGCTCTGAATAATCAGTCTCTTAAGAATATCAATAGTGTCTCAGTGGGTTAAGGGAAAAATGCATTACAGGTGACTTTCTAATTGACCAGAGAAAATCTTGGACATTTAATCAACACATTTAGTCTACACATCAACAATTCATTTCACAGATGTTTTGTTAGAGGCTCACAGGCCTTACGTTGAGGAAAAACTCCATTCAACCATCTCTATTTTTACTCACATTGTTGAGTGAAGAGAAAATAGTTGCCTCAGTTGACAGTCAAAGTCCCATTTTGCTACACATGGTCTACATGTGAAGCAGCAACCAGTCCATCCCAGGACATTTACAAAGTGAGCACATAATGAAATCGCAGGTGCCTAAATGAAACAGGAGGAACACAAACTAACAGGGAAATGATTAAGATTAATATGATAAACATCAGCCACGACATGCCAGCCCATAGCCATTATCAGATATTTTGTAGATTAAATGGATCTTCCCAGATGCATAAAGCTCAGTGAGTCTGAAGTTTTCTGTGGAGGTATGAGACACACAGTGTTTACTCCTTGATGCCTTTGAAGAGTATGTCTCTTCCTGAAAAAAAATCTGTTATTTATTTTTTGGTGTAGCATCTCATTAAATGTTGTGAAAGGAAAGAAACTTTCTGTAAAGTGAAAAGAAAAAGCAACATTTCTGAATATAAAGTATCCATGTGAGAAGTTTTTGTTTGTTCCCCCAGCACAAGCCAAATCTTTATCCGCTCATTTTTATTAGCATTATTGATGCATCAGGAAAAAAAGTAAGCAACCAGAGAGTGTTCTTTAAACAGATAATAAAATCCCACATTCTCAAAATCAAAACCAGATTGCTTCATGCCTGAAAAAAACTGGTCTCATCGTAGGCATTGTTTTACAAGGGAAAAAAGGGTATACTCATTTGTAAAATGAGGAACTTTCACAAACAGTGAAAACCAAAAGTGCTGACACAAGAGAGGAAGAATGTTACCACAGTGTGATGTGAAGAAAAGAGACCAAAAAATCCAAACCTATACACTTTCAATCCTATACATATATGCCCTCACTACATTCACTCACTCATTCTCTTTCTGATGTGATTCAAATATTTTCAGGGAAAAAACTAGAAATCTCTTCCTGTGGAGTTGGCTTAGACCAGGTTCACATGGGCAATATGTATGTATGCCCAGAGGAGTTCCTGCCACCTTCTCCTTCATGTATTCAAATCTGATTATTTCTTCCATCAAGGAAACAGAACCCCATTTTGTATCTGCAAACTGTTCATAAAGGTAGAATAGGCAGAAGCATTCTTGTTATTGATGACCTTTCTTCTGTCCCCTTCCTTGTTGTTTCACTTATTTGAAAGATTTTTGGGTTTAGTTCTCTGGAGCAGGAACTATATTTCCCAAAGACTGTACAGTGACTAGAAAAATGGTTCCCTTGCTTGGGTGAGAATAATTAGGATTACAGTAATACCTATACATAATAACAACATAAAGAAGAACAGTTTTCTCTTAAAAAAAATGCCCCACCCCTTCCCCACTGAGAGGAACTGACCAAAAAAAAGACTTTTAAAATTACTCCACTTTATTATGTTTGACACCATTTTTAGTCAAGAAAAAGAAGACATGATGAGTCTAAAAATCCTCAAAAAAACCCCCAACATAGATAGCACAACTGAGGAATTTTGCACAAGCCGTAGTATTCCTGTAACTATTTAAGAACTAGGAAAAAAGGCATCAAATTTGTCTACTTTGACTTCTACTTAGGAAAGTAATAACTTTCTACCTAGGAAAATAAGTAACACCCTGCTTCCTGACCACTGTCCTGTCTGTTGAAGAACATCTTTTAAACACCCTATTTCTTCAGTATATCTTCGTTGCAAACCAGGACTGTGATCTAATGCTTAGTCAAGACGGGATCTTCCTGGCATGGGGCCTTCTGGTGGGTATCACACAATGGCTTGGATGAGCAAAGTCTCACATGTTTGTTTCAGACTGTGATGACCACCTTAAATTGACATCAGAGGAGACACTTCCTTCCCCAGACAACAAACTCTTGAAACACTGAGACTAAACTTTTTAATGAAACCAGAAGGCTCAAAGACCATACTGCCAGCAAGACGTGTTTCATCAACCATGTATTATAGTCTGAAAAGACAGAAAACTCAGCAGTGAGTCAGGAAGGATGGTTATTTCAGATTTTAATAGTAGTAGTAATCTCTACACTAATCTTTAGGGAAAAGGACAAACTGAGAAAAGGACCGCTTCGTAGAAGGCAAATATAGCAAGATAATCCTTTTTACAGGGATTTCCAGTCGATTATAATATTAAAATGTTTTAAAAATAGCAATAACAATAAACATATGAAGGCTATCTATGCCATCCAAACAAACAAATAGGATGAAGAACTGGTGTAGTTTCTTAAATAGTAGTACTGTAGTTTGTGTTTAATAGAGAAAAAGCAGTAGAAGTAGGGAAGCAGACAAGAACTCTCAGCTCTTCACCTGATGGACCACAATTGTTGCAGTGGGTGTTGCAGGCATTATGACAAAAGAAGAGAGCTAAAGGAAGATATGGCAATAACTGCTTGCATTTTGGTGCTGTGGGAAGCATTCTGGGAGAAGGCATTGGGGGTGTTTAGGAGAGTCATGCATGAGAAAGATTCAGAACTGTCTTTGAGCTAAAGGGAGGGCCACAAAATGGCCATAAAGCTCAGTCATATGGGTATGGTGACATTAAGCTGTGAAGAGTCCTCAAAGTAAAGACATAAAATATTTATTAGGCACAGAGCTGAACTGGGACAGGTTTTGTATAAGAAAAGATATCTTTTTATACCTTTTCTTCTTTAAGGATTCTTTCTTATTGTGTGATCCCTGCTTTTTCCAATCACTGTTTAGCTGCCTTCCTCTTTATTCTGTTTTGGTTTAGGTAATGACTTAAAAATTAGAACTGCTGAATACACTTGCTAATTGCGGAGCATCAAGGGGACTAGCGTTCAGATCGCTTTAGATCCAAATAAAGCTCGAGTGAAAACTGCAGATATTTCACAGATCTGTGAAAAATCAGTGCAGATACTCAGGTACTGAGATATGAAAAGATATCTGCTCATCCAAATCCAAAAAGTATTTGCTATGTGCATTAGTAGGTTTGTTGATTCATTATTATCTGAAAGATATTTAGTTAATTGGACCACTGAAATAATCTGTATTGAATTTGAGGATAATAGTATTCAGTGTTTTCTGTCTTCTCATTAAATTCAGATTTGCTTTTCTGTCTGAGACTTAAAAATATTGGAAACAGTGGAATGGAAAGGTCTATGGGAGGTCTGGCTAGACCTTAACAAAGCTGTTAATTTGTCTACTCATTTTCTATGACTCTGTCAGCTAATGTCTTCTACCAGCTATGCAACAACAATGGAAACGCAGAGTTGAATTTTCACTTGCACGTGGGTTATGATACACTTTGAAAGGAGTATTAAAATCCAAGTATAGTCAAGATGTCCTTATGTATCCTTATGAGTTGGTGATGATTGTCAGGACCTTCCTTTGATGCATAATGATGACTCCTATTAAAACTTTTGGGAGTGCAGGTACAGATGTAATCCTTGATGACTCTGGGAAATGGACTTCTCATTGCAATCTGCTTAAAGAAATAGTCTTTGTAGGAGAGAAGATTGAATCAATCAATCAATCAATCAACATCTTTCATGAGAACCATGAATGCAAAGAGAGATTAAATAATGATAACGGCAACAACTTGAGAAGCCTGCAAAAGTCTGTAAGCAATTACTACAGAGATTTTTTTCTTTTGCAAGGCGTTATGTTATCAGACAGTCCCAGTTCTCCCTTCCCTCATCCAGCACATGTAACATAAGGCTGCTGAATAAAAGTTAAATTTGCTATGTGAATGTGCAATTGCCTTGATCTGTAGACGTCATGTTAGTGTACAGAAATGGCTAGTGAAGTATTGCATCCCACTGAAAAATGCCTCTAATGGGTCTGTTTTAAGAGCTGTTGTGAGACTCAGCTCAAACACAGAGCTCCCACATGCAAGCAATAGGCTCACTTTTAGTGTATGCTTCACTTGATACGTTTAGGTTTAGCGATTACAACATCCTGAAACTAAAATAGTAGGCTAATTAGGAGCTGGAATGAACTTCCCGAGTCACTGGGTTCATCATCTCCTGGCTTTACTGGCAGCATTATATAACGTCCCCATAAAGCAATGGGGCTTCAGCTGAAAGTTACTGAGTTTTTACTGTTCCTCCCACGCAAAGGTTGTTCCACACCCTCCCTGCTCTGATGGTCAAGAATTTTCTTCTCTTTTCCTGCACAACTTCAGATCCACTTTATACCCATTTGTTCCTGTGCCAGCACTGGACTTTGGCATATATAGCTCTTTTCCCTCTCCGCTTTTTACTTCTTTATTTGTAGCGAGGAATTTTTTTTCTTTTTTTGGCCTTCATGGTGTTAGGCTAAGAGAGCTAGGCTTTTCTAGTCTTCTCTTCCTGGAAGACAGTCTTCTCTTCCTCTAATCCTCTCTGCACCTTCTTTGTACCTGTTTCCCATTGAATTCCCCTCTTCCTGATTATGGCTGACCAGAACAGTACATGGTAATCTGGATAAGTTTTGCTCTAGGATGTTTTGTACAAGGATGACAATACTTCCCTCTCCCTGCTAGAGTATCTCCTCGGTGTCTTCTTTAAGGCTGTGTCATGCTGGTAGCTCACAGTAACCCTGTGAGCCATTACTATGGCTACATATTCTTCCTCTTAACATATTTCCAAATGATGAGTTCCAGTATATAGAGAAATTCTTGGCATTAATCCCTAACAGTGTGATGACTTAGTACTTAATATCATTAAATTTCTATTCCTATTATGCCAGCCCTCAAGGTCATCCCAATTTTTCTAGTATTGTTGTATCATCTCAGCCTTCTTTGGTACTAAAAATACCCCAACAAGTCACTAGAGAGAGCCTGACATGACATCAAGCCTCAGCACCAAATCCTTCAGGAACTGCCCTTGTCTACATCCACCTAAACATAGCATTTTCTTTGCAGCACCAGGTATGGTTGCCTTCTCCTTTCACTAGCCACCCTACAGTTCTTGTACGTATCTCCATCTCTCCAGTCTGAACCGTGCTGCCAGATTCATTGGTTTGCTGAAGTCCAGACAGATTATACCTGTTGTAGTTTTTTTGTCTAGAAAGTCAATATTATATCACAGACAAATGTGTATGAGATAATGCACCAATGCAAAACTTGGTTTTTGTCCTGTTTTCTGTGTCCTCGATTGTTCCTAGTGCTCAACTGTTTGTCCTTCAGATCAAGACATATGGAAAGACTGCCTGTAAAAAATTTTCAGTGGCTACACCTGTTTTGCAAAACCAATCAGAGCAGTAGGCAAGAATTACACTGGTACAAAAATTTGGATAGCTTTAATACGTTGCAAAAAATGAAGGCTTCCCGAAAACTCTCTATTTTTTTAATTCACAACAGACTTTACATTTACAGGAAACCACTTCTAAAATGCACCAGATTGCAATATTTTCCGTGTCAGCTATTTAAAGTGTTCCCAAGAGCTTTCCTTTTGCCTACACTCCAAGCTTCCTTCTCCCAATTCAGCCTGGAATTCTGTTATAATTGAGCTGATCCAATTTTTGCTCAAACCACTTTCACCGCTGGCAGTCACTAGCCTCATATGAAATAACTTTGTGAAGTTGACAAAAACTGGAATTTGATCTCCTGTGCAGGTCCATGCTTTCCAAAGACATTCTGGTAAAAGTAGGAAGAGATTGCATCATTAAAGCCTGCAGTCAATTCAAAAGACTTTTCTCAGCTCTGCATCGCACTTTGTAACTTTGCAAAGAAGCGTTCAGAAATTTCACACACAGTACAGACCAAAGTTGCCCATTTCCTTCATGATCATAGGGTGGAATTAAAAACATTTGGCCAAGCTGCCTAATAGGCAGCTGCTTGCAATTAGATGGAGCATTACATCCATTTCTTAACTAACTTCACAACTGGATAACTACAGTATGAGCAATATACTGTAAAAATTTGCCAGCATGTTTAACTTATCTGCATTTCTAGTGGTTTCTGTACCTTGCCCTCATTTTTCCAGTCTGCTCGCATACTGTCTGACTCCTAGCATTCCCACCCTGTTGCAATATGGCTGCTTAAATATTTAAGCAAGACTTTTGTCAGTCTTTACGTAGATGTGCAGCTCTGTGGTAGGACATAGGTTGCAAAACTAATGCATTTGATCCTTCTAAAAATAGCATTAGCGTCTGAACAGAAAGTCAGTCATATCATTTTTTTTATATACTGCACTTTCATTTCCCCTGCTAAACTGAGGTTAAGTCTCACTCATCTCGCTCACACGGATAGTCTTACTGACGTGGTTTTGCACAGAAAATTAAGAAACCATTTTCACTGTTTCTTCCAAGAGCAGAAACAAAGTGAACGGTACTCCTGAAGAAGCAATTGCTTTTGCTACCCCTTAAAAAAAGATGTCACAAATTAAGAGACAGAACATGTCTTTTGTCAAAGCCTATGTAACAGAAAACACATCTAAGTTCAAAAGCTATAAATTCTGCAGATGTATGGATACTAAAAAATAAATAATTAATAGAATTCCTGCTTCCCATTAGTTACTCTGCTCTACTGGAAGTTATCAATATCCATAGATATATCAAGGATCATAATATTAATGCGACCGGCCTTAAGGCAAGTTCAAAGAGCACTAAGATGTATGGGAATCTAGTGTGCTCAACCTGTGCAAATCCATTTGTTGAATTTCCTCTTTTTCCCTGCCTAAGAAAATAAACAGTTCTGGCCCTGACGATTTTACTATCTGGAGAAGAGCAAAGTGGGGAAAATGTAGCATACAGACCAAGGACAGGGTGAAGGCTGGCAAAGATCTCATTCCTTCTGTGGACTGAGGGGAGGCACTGGAGGGTGTTATTTAAGGAGGAAAGAGGAGATCAGTTTGATATGACAGGCAAGGAAAGGAGAAGGCAGAAGGAGAACACAAGAGTGGCGTAAACTGCGGTAGAACAAGCAGATAAAGAGAAGAGAGCAGGTTACTCTGAGACACCAGGCAACAAACCCTGGAGTGTTAATGTGTACTGTGGGTTCCCCCCATAGATTCCTGCTGCCTCCACTGTTGTTTTACAGGGAAAATTGCTGGGCAACAGCCCTACTGAGGTGATGACCATGAGTGCTTCTTCTCATGCCGCCAGATCTGTCCAAGGGACCAAATGAAGGACAAGCCTACCAGGATTTGTTGTCTAATGACAGGCAGCAGCTCCCCCAGTGACATGGGCTTGTACAAGTTGGGGACAAAGGATAGGACACAGTGGACTCTGTACACCCCTCCCAATGCCAGGGGAAAAAATCCCAAGTTTTCAAAGGAGATAATAAAGGAAGCATATTCAATGTGGTGCAGGGACAGGAAAGTGCACACTTAAAAACAATCAGATAGTCCTTATATTTGCAATGTTTAGTCTTTTATCAACATTTCTCAAAACTACTCAAAATCAGAAATTAAAGTCTACCTTGACAGCTCACCTTCTGGCCAGACTCACAAGCCACCAAGCACAGCTGATACATTCAGAACGTAAAACATGTTTCTGGGTCCCTATGTGAAAAAGAGGAAGGGGGAGATAATCAAAGCTGTGAGCATTTACTGGTCTCTCATTCTTAATTTTGAAGCTTACAGAACTATCCTTTCAAAGATGGGCTTCCTAAAACCCATGTTTAAATTATGTCTTTAACCAAGGATCTCAAATATGGATTCAAAATTTAATAAACTGGATAGTTTCCAGATTTAAAAGAATTTACTCTCCAGTATCCAAACTGTTGTCTAA
The DNA here is from genome assembly GCF_034638445.1 of Ciconia boyciana. Taxonomy (NCBI): domain Eukaryota; kingdom Metazoa; phylum Chordata; class Aves; order Ciconiiformes; family Ciconiidae; genus Ciconia; species Ciconia boyciana. The sequence goes on from NC_132936.1 coordinate 50,328,996, forward strand.
TTTAAGTCACTGATAAGCTTGCGCTGATGACAATGGAAACAGGAATTAGTTTTTCTAAGAGAAGTGGTCAAAGAAGCTATCTTAAAAGAGCTAACTTCAAAGGAAGGAGGTCAAATAACCTGCTGTCGCATAACACATCATTATGTTGGCATTCTCCTTGGCTCTTGAATTTAAACTTTGCGGAGAGGATAAGGATACTAAAAACTAAGGCCTTGGAGTTTCCACTTCCTATAGTAACCGTGCTTTACTGGAAGCAATTAATATCTCTAAATGTGTCACAGGATGCAATATTACTGACAATTTTACCTGGAAAGAACCATCTGATGTTTTTTCCTGCTTCGATCCCTACACATATATTCTGCAACACAGGGTTTTCTTTCTTTTCCCATATTCAAGAGCATGTCCAATCTAACTTTCAGAGCCTATTTGTTCAGTAAGAGCCTAGTCTTCAGGCAGTAAATGCAGAGAAATTTTTGAAAATCATACTGTATCAAAAAGCTTTCAAAAGAGCATTCAAAATCACTAGCCATCATAGGAAACAGAGCCAGTTGCCTTCAGACAGCCCATCATGCCCCTCCCCCTGAAAGTCTTGGTTGCCTTGACTTAGCCAAGCAAAATTAGTATCAGAGCTGATCTCAGAGGTGATTTTATGTGGACAAAATGGAAATATAGCAGTCTGAAAATACTTCTGTGCCTCAGAAGATCTGTACTTCCAGCTCTTTATTCTCCCTGATCAGACTGCATTTCCCATAGTCTCCCACACAGGTGGCCATACATGCCCCTCAGGAAAAGTAGTCCAGCTTTCCAGCAGCATCAAGATCTCCTGTAAAGGAGTGTAAGACACATAAGGTTAGAGCCACAAGAGAGACTTAGGCATGTCAGATGCTGAAGTTTGGTACCAACTAATTGCCCAAGACACGGACAGTGCATTGTCTGCAGTGTGTTCCCTTGGTTTCCTAATTTTGATGTCTTGCTTGCCGGCTGCCACCAGACACGGTGGCTCAGAGAAGTCCTTTGCAGCCCAGAGCATCAGAACCAATGCCCAGGCATGCTCCTGTCACCTACACAAAATGCTGGCAGAGGGAAGGAAGCTATTTGTCATGCCCATTCCCACCTTTTTTAATATCACAAGCTCACGGTTAGAGCACAGATGTAGAGTGGGGGGTTGGACACCATGTTGCAATCCCTCTTCTTCCTAAGGGGACTTAAACCTGTTCAATGTAAGCGCCTAAAAGGTGTTTGCAGGCTCGTTCTCACATCATGGTCCCATGAAAATGCATTCAGATTAAAGTGAAGGAGATGCCACAGGAAAAATAAAAACATTTCCAATGCATAACTTTAGCACTTTGGTATTGGTAACCTAAGTAATTTTCTCACCTAACCTGCTGTGTGTTATGAATCCCACCTGTGCACGATGCAAGGCAGCCTATTGCAATCTCATCCAGGGAGTCTCTTGCTTCCCCCCCCCCCCCAAATGTACGTTCTGATAGTAATGTAATGTACTATGAGAAGTTCTTGGGTTTGGTGTGGAAAGCATTACTCTAAAACACACAAGCAATGACCTAGTAGCGAGCATCTTCAGTTAATATGCCAGCCAACTGGATAGGTTTCAGGAATGTTTCTCTCTGTAATGTGAAAAAGAAAATGTGCAAAGCAGCTACGAGAGAAGGAAAGCCAAGGTCAGGGCAGTTCCCAGGAGCTCTCCATGTTTATAAATATGGAGCAAGCTTGCAAAAAGCTGTAATGAAGTCAATCTAAACATACATTAATGTAACTGAGGTTGGAAATTGTCCCTGTATGCACCTCTGTAGAGATACCCTACTTCTAGGTTAAATGTGAGAAAAAATGTCCTTTGATAATTATAATCTCATTGTTAGGCAGCAGATTTTACCACAAAACGTTTGATGTTTGTCACTGACAAGAAGGTTTTATCCTTCTCACATGATGTGACACCATCTCTGGCCCCAGACTCAGAATATATCAGCCGATGTCAACACTTTCTCCTTCCACTTTCTAAATATTGCTGATCAGGCCAAGTTTCATTTCACTGAAAAGGCCACTTTCTTCCCTGGCTGGGTGAAAGAGAGAAACTCAGAAGGGTTCAGACATGATAGCTGTGTCTCTGTCCATTTAGACTGCAACATCTTTGTATTTCAGCTGAAGACTTCCCTAGATTGCAAGCACGTAGGGCAGCAAAATGTGAATTTGCTGTTGGGGTACCGGCACTTGGGCTCTGCTTAACCGCACTGCCTCCTCTCCTCTGACCGCCTCTCGCTCGGGACCATTCTGCCAAAAGAGGTACTCCTGGAAAGAGTTGCAAGAGTGAAAGCAGAAATCTTTACAAGCATTTTGCTGAACTAAAAAACTTAATTGCAAGATGCCATGTGCCCACCTCTTTATGTCAGCTTTGCAAAAGCATTGGAATAAAGTTTATGATAAACACATAATTAAGATAAACATTTTTTTGACTTGCGGCTAAAACCGAGCTCTGCCATAGCGACTGATGGTGTTAGGTGCTAATGATACAACAGGGTGTCTGACAACTGCTGGCTTCTGTCTTCTCTGGTCCTATCTAATGTACATGGTATCCACCTGAGAGTATTCAGGCCATGCTTATTTGGTTTTGTTCAGTGTCTTTCTACATACAAGTTCACACACGTATTTTGTCCTTTATCCCTTTTTTATCAACTAGTCTAAACCAGAAGATGTCCAGGGAAAATATCAGTGAGTACTTTCCATGCATGTGAAGCTATCTGTTGTTGGCAGTGTTTCCACTTGAAATTCCCATTATTCATGTTCTAAGAGTGCCTCCTTCACATGTCCTCCTCCATCTCTCCATCTTCCTTACCTTGTGCTTCATGTTCCATCATGTCCTCAGGAGTTACTGCCACTATGCTAACATCATCGTATTTTTTTTCACTTAGGACATGAAAAATATTGTGCTCCTTCTCATAAAAAGATCATTTGAGAAGAGAGAAAACTAGGTCCAGAGAGTCAAAAGTAGTGGCCCTGATAATGCACTGGCTACACTGAAGAGTTAAAATGGCTTTGGTTGCAGAAATGGTACCCTGCTCTAAGAATATTTCTGTCCAAATCTGAGTATTTATTGGGTAGGAAGCACAAGATTAAAAAAACCTTTAAAACACAGCAAAACATTTGAAATTGCAACATGTTTTAATGGAAAGTCCCTTTGGTGGATAGAGGACATCCAATTCTAATTTCTTATTCAGTTAAGCTCTTTATTTGGGGTCAAACAGAAAATGTGATTTCACTCAGGGAATTTCGAGCTGGTGCCTTGGAGAGCTGTAGGCATGTTCTGCTCTTGGTGAAAACAAACAAGAGGGTGGAGAAATGGGATAGTGCAAAATGGGAAAAAGCAGTTTTTCTTGTTTCCAGAAGCAAAGCGGTTGGTCAGTCAGGTCAGATACTCTGGGGTTGCAAGTGAACCACGGCTGCTTTTGCTTTAGATCCCGTGCTCGCCTGGGACGTTATCTGGGTCTAACCAAATCCCTTTCCTTCACTGTGAATGCTGCGTAATGTGGTAGGTCTCTAAAACGTGGCAAAGTGGGAGAAGAGAGCCAGAGGACTCGGCAGGGAATGAGCAGGGAGAGAAGGAGGGAGAAGTGCAAGAAGGCAGCCATGGGGTACAAGCATGGAAAGGGGCCCAAGGCAGAGTGCGGTCACAGACATTTAAGCTTGGTCTGGTCCTACGGGATGGGTGAAGAGGCCTCCCGGCTGGTCTGGTCTGGATAATCCAGTGACTGAGGCTTACTAATAAAGGGAAAAGTCTCCACAGCAAAGGAGGCCTTCCACCGGGGAATTCCCTAAATGTCTGCTCTGCCCAAAGCTTCCCTTTTCTCAAGATGCCAAAAAAAGCAGGGAGGGGGGAAGGGAAACACAGACTTTCATTATTTCAGTCACGATTTAGGACTGAAATGCAATATACAAATTTTGTTCTAATTTCCAGTTCCCACACCTTTTTTGTTTGCCACATAGGAACTTCAGGCTTTGGTGCTACCAGTAGACTTTCTCATCTGTATTAATTTCAGGTTTCTGCCCCCCACATCTCTTTTTCATCCTCTCTAGTATAATTCATTGCTATAGGTAGTATAACGCTTAAAAAACTGTCCCCTGCTTTCCTCCTCTGAGTTCGCAGTTTGTCCGGACGTGGCAGGACTTCGGGCTGGTGAGTCTGCACGGCTCCGTTCACCTCGCTGCCTGCTCAGCAGCCTGCAGCCGGCAAAACACATGTACCTGGTCCTGAAGACATCCTTTTCCTCTGTGCAGGCATGCAAAAGAAGTGGACTGATCTGCACGGAAAAGACAACAAAAAGCAAGTTTAGCTGGGTCAGCCTTATTTCTGGTACCACAGCACTGGTGCAACTACCTCATGTAGATGCAGTCTACTCTTCTTTAATAAAGCGAAGATAAAATCTCTTCTTTGATGAATCCAGCCACAGATATTACCTGAACCTATGCTGTCATCCTGCCCTGTGCGATATTCTCACTGCTGAACTCCCCTTCTTCACGGCAGCACAGGTCAGCTCCACACACACCTCAAGTGCATTGGAAGACCTACGTGCCTTCCTTTTGCTTGGTGTTGAAACCAGAAACCTTAGTCTGTGCACGTTCCCTGTACTGAAACAAGGACCGTGGTTCTGATGGATGTCCAGGATATTACAGACTAAAGCAATATGAACATTTATCTCTAGTAAACAGGTCTTCGTTTAATAAAATTGCATGAGTACTATAAACGTAAAAAAATAAATATCTGAAATATATGTTGATTTAATTCTCTGGAGATGATATTCTAACAATACATGTGTCCAATTTTATTATTCCTGTGTCCAGAAATTACAGTATGAACTGATCACTTGAGGCAAAACTAAATCCCTGTTGGCAAGTGGACAGCATTCATTGACCAGCTAAACAAATTGTACATTTTATTTGCCAAAAATGTCTGATGAGCCAGAAAAAGACCTTTTTGAAGTGATTCAGCTTTCGAAAAGAGAAATATTAGAACCCATAATTTTTTGTGAAAAACATTTGCCCCAAAATTTGAAACAGGTGAAGGGATGCCATTATTCATACTGTATTTTACTGGAATTTCAGGGTTATTTGTGTGATAGATTTTGAGGCACATTGATTATGCTGCTGTCACCTAGATTTAGGTCAGCAGCTGATCCTCCCTTCATACCTGGGACAGGTCTTCTCCTTTTTTGCCATAAGGCTCCAGGGGAAATCCTGGCCACCCACCGGGCTCTGCAGTGGCATCCCTGCTCCCCCAAAGGCGAGTTTCCCACGCCTGAGCCCTGGAAGGCGAATGCTAAGAAAACCTGAGCTGAAGGGAACAGGGCTAGGATTTGTTATGAGTTTTTCTAAAAAAAAAAAATAATTTCACATTGATCAAAATGAACAGGGTTCTTTTTAGATAAGGAATGTAAATGAATTGTTTCAGTGTCTCCTTAAAGCAAAATATTTTGATGTTCTCATTTTGAAAAGTCTGAAATGAAAGGAAATTTTTATTTCAAGCTACAATAAAGTTGGCCTGACATAAAACTAGGGATGTCAAAGAGCACTCCTGTTTTACCAGGGAAAAAATGAAAGTATGTCTGTAGTGGTACAGAAACTCAAATTTCTTTTGAATTATGAGCTTTTACTGAATCAAAAAAATGTGTGTGAATAATGAGAGCACCATTTTATTTTATACAGAATAATTAAGGTTGCATGTAAATGGAACAGTAGGTTTGCCTATTTCTTTTGGTGTAAATTATAATTACACAAAATGTTTACCAATAATTTCAAATATGTGGTCGGGATAGATCTTCTCATTTTCTGAACTCAATAGTATGCAAAAAAACAAGCAAAAAATATAATCTTCTATACTTCCCCAATCTTTCCTCAGATATTAAAATAACTGCTACACCACAACCTCCAAGTCAAAAACATATTTATTTACAGTCATTTTCCTATGCCATTTCCTATGACTGTAGATGTGTGCAAAAGTTTGGGTTACCCTGCAACAGAATATTTTCCTTTCAAAAAATGAGAACTACCAAGCCTTTGCTAAACAAAACCCTCTTCCTAAAATATTCTCTAAGGACATGGGAGAAAGGGCTTTTTTTTAAGTGGCCTCTTTGTAAAACTTAAAATTTAGACGGAACAGAAAATAGAACCCAATTCTAATTAAGGTCTAATGGCCCCTCGCTGGCTGTAGGAGAATTGTTTCAATTACGCTGTGACCAGTGTCATTGCATATCAATAGCTGGAGCCTCTAATAATGCCAATAAACTATTTCTTTTGTTTCCTTTGTTAAACTGTTTGGTTTGAAGCTATAAATTGGGGACAACAGCATCAAGTGTCATCCTATGCTTGTGAAACCGTTATGGGGCGCAGAACGTTCTGGGGTTTTAAATGTCCATTTCTAGCAGGGCCTCTCACTATGCCGGACCGCATTTCCTCGCTTGCCTGTTGTTCCCACTGTTCACACTCCAAGAAAGGGCAGAATTAAAAGATTACCAACTTCAGATCCAAATGGAGTATACTCCTTTTCTCCTGTCGGTCTGACCAAATATAGCGCTGGGATTTTAAACTGACCTTATACTGCGGCTTGTTCTTAAATAATCAGTTAATTAAAATGTGATGTATCACAAACACCGAAACTTTAAATAACTTCAGTCGCCTAAAAAAAGAACTGATAGCTTTTCCTAAGGGGGAAAAGTACTAGCAGCTTACTGAGAAAGCTTAGCCTCCAAGGCCAGTCAAGCTAACTATGGCCTTAGGGCCTAATCCTTCCAAAGTCCATCTGGAGAATGTCCTAATTCCACTGCCTGCTCTTCATGATCATCCTTCTGCTTTTTTTTCCCCACCCTTGCATCCGTTTAGTGTCCTCATTTGCTTTCTAATGACTTTCTAAAGTGAACTCAGCTCTGGTTTCTTTCCCAGATGACCTTTAGCTAGCTTTCCTTTCCATGCTTCCCTACATCATGGCAATATGAGCCGTGATGCTCATATCCATATGAGTGTCATATAAATACCATATGCTCCAAACACGGAGCAGGTAACCAGCAACAAAACTGAGCCATACTAAAACACACCTGTAGCTTCCCAAAAGAGTGAGTGGAGCTGGGGAGGCATCTGAGCCACTTCTCCTGTGCTTGGAAACAAGCAAAGGTGCTGAAAGATTTTAGCCCTGGTAGCCAGGGCCAATGCTTTATGTGGGGTATTTCCACTGTAATTTCCTGTGGAGCTTGCTGCTTTTCTGAACCTCCGATAATTCAGCTCGGCGGTGTTAGAGATGAGGCAGTGACTCCTTTCTGGACAAGGTCACGCGTCAAAGCAAGAGGGTTTCAAACATTTCTGCCAACCTGATTCTTAAATACTGCAAGTACTATGAAACCCCTTGTTCTTCTTGGGGTTATTATTAATCAGCCTTCGGAGCTGTCACGTAATTACCGCAAAGCTACTTTCATTTGGAGAGAAATGTAGCAATAACAGCCTGTTTTCTGGTATCGTGTTTATTGTTTCACCTTCAGAGTATGAGCATAGTTTCTTAATTGCAGCCTCTAATTCAGAGGTTTTCATCCTTTTACATATCCCTAACTTTTTTTCCTGAGAAAGACAAGCGTGAAGAAGGGGCAGAGTGCACCCCTGCATAGCAAACGTAAAGCCTGCTTGTCTCAAGCTGCTTGTCTCGTACCTCCCAGGGACCCCCGGAGAAGTCTGAGCATCTCTAGCAGTATGAGGGCCAACAGCTGAAAAGCAGGAAGCCAGAAGTCCTCGCAGAAGGAAGTGAAAATACTGCAGTGTTGCAATCACTGTAACCTTACACGTACAAGAACATAAAGGCAAATGAGAAGGTTCATCCTTGCTGTAATTTCTTGTTACTTACACTCCGGTTTTCAAGCGCAAACTCTTTAAGCAATTAAGTCTTGCAGTTAAAAGAGCTTGTTGAAGGAGCCTTGTAGTAGCATTAATTCTCTCACGTCCTGACACACTGACCTGAAATGCTCAATTCCCTTTACGGCATCAGGCCTCTTACTAACAGGGAAATCTTTGATAGCGAGGACTTGACAACCTGACAATACAGTTGAATTTCCAACATGAAAAACTCCTTGGGTAAAAATAAGGTGGGTTAAACAGATACACCTATGCTAATAGCTAGGTACCTGTTTACACTTACTAGTCACCTCATTAAAAGTATTACTCTAAATAACATGCCAGTTATATTTGTTAAACCCATTTCACAGGAAGCTTAACTAGAAAGGAAAGAGGTTAAGGGCCAGATTTTAACCTCTGCATAAGTAGGTGGCTAATCACGGCTTCAGACACGCGCGGTGGAGGGGGAGGCCCTGAATCAGGGCAGACCTAAAAGGTATGTGCATGCGTAATCACTTCCACAATGCTTGAGCTTGAGGCATGTTGTGGGATTGGGGTCTGAGCAAGAGGAGCAAACACTAGCAGAGCTGGGAATACCTTTTACTGCTCTGCGGATAATGCTCTCCCTCTTTATGGGGAGGCTTTTAAATTATCTCTCAGCATAGCATATTAACAACCTTGGTTTTTTTCTGAGTGCTGGTCCGCATATGTGGTGCGCCTGCAGATGCTGTCTGAGTTGTTCCAGCTCCCCTCAGCCCTGCCAGGTCTCTTCAGTCCTGACTTGCACACTGTCTTGCTCCACTTCTTTCCACAGCAGAGGTTACCAGCTGTGGGACACGCTCTTATATTCTAGGAACTATGATGTTATTACCAAATTTATTTTTCCATGTAACTTGAGAGAGGAATAAAAAGCAGATTCTCAGCTAGCACAGATCATCACAGCCCATTTGTGATGAGGGAGGTTCATCATAATATACAGAACAATGTCAATCGCTATCAAACGGGAATTTGACTCTCAAAACCCAGGCACTGGTGGAGACTCCACCAGCCCTCCGCAAGCCCTGGTCTCCAGAAGGGCTAGACGGGAGGATCATTCCAGATAAAATGCCTTGGGCGCTACATGGGTTGGACCCTTCTTCCATTTTCAACAGCGGTTTCTCTTGGATTCTTGAATCAGATTCAAAAAGGCCTTTAACGGGCAGCAGGGGATGGGGATGGGACTGAAGTCACCATTTCTGCCGTTTCCCCAGCTGCGAGCCAAGCCGTCGGCCAGCAGCCCCACGTGGGCCAGAGCTCACAGCTCTCTTGTTCCTCTCTTCTTTGTCCTCTGGTAGGCTGCCTGCTTCTGCCCCATGCAGCTTTTTTTGCATTTGCAAGGTAAAATTTCTGCTATGTTATAAACTGCATTGGTTCAGAGACTCTGACGAATGGCACAAAATAAGCAGAAGGAGCACACAGCTGGGGATGGGAAGCAGTGGGCATGGGGAGGGTCAGAGTGGGACCTTCCCCAGCAGCGGCGCTGAGCTGTTATGTCAGCTCCCATGCCTCCGGTAGACGTAGCACACATCCACCACCCTGAAAAGCCCTGTTCAGGTGCAATCAAAACCCCAGAAGGCCTTTGCTGGTCAAAAGCTTTTGAGGTGTTTAGCTCCAGGCCTGTGTACAGTGCCAGGGCTGTCCTGACAATAAAAGCTGAGCAACCTCATGCCTACCCCACAGCCAAAGTGAGCCGAGTTGACTTCCCGAGTAGGTGGGAAGGCAGTGGGGTCAGGGAGGAAGAGCTCCGGTTTCTTGACTCTGCTCTCAGGACTACTTCATGATCACTGGCGGAGAAGGATATAAGGAAGACACTGGGGTGAGGGCCCTTACAGCTACCCACAGCACTGAAGTGGGGCATCTCATCCCTCCTGCAGAGTTTCAGAAGAAAAGAACCATCCTTGGTCAGCTGCACGGACCATCACAGGATGGTTTACACCTTGCACAGTGACAGATCCAGAGCAGGCAAAGCCAGACACCTCCAAGTCAGACGCTGGAGGACCAGAAACCATGATGCGCGAGATGTCCCCTTGACTAACTCCAGGCAGCTATGTGCAGGCTATCAGCAAGAGGCAGGTAACTGCACTGCACATTTTGGAACATACTCTGAGATGCCAAATCCTCCTCAAGGACTCAACAAGCATCCCAAAGACCTCACCCAGGGTTTGGGGCTCTGTTTGGGAAGTCAGACATCAGCAGATGTTGTGCCATTTAACCTGTAGGCAACCGTGCTCTTTATTGGATTGGGCCTGTCGGATGAGATCTTCAAAGTTATTTGTGTTTGTGCTTCGCTCAGTAGTGTGTGCAAGAGAGCAGAAATGCAAGCTATGTAGATATCCATCCTCTGTCAGTGCCTAAGTACAGCTGAAATAATTACCAGATGGTGATGACAGTGACCCACAAGAGAATCACATAACTCCATCCTAAACAAGCTAAGACAAAATTATTGTCACAGAGGTAAAAGGATAATAGCAACAGGCTTCATTAAAGGGAAAGGAGAGTTTTAATCTCCTGTACAGGGACTAGTTTCTCTTGGTGGAGATAAAACTTGTAGGAATAGAAGAATCCTAATGTTCCCATGTTCCCTTATGAAATACTTTGAAATGTGTTACTGGAAACTTAACTTTAAATACGTATCGAGACTACTCATAAGGAGTATGAATCATTTTGATTTACCAGAACAAATAAAAGAGGTTTGATTTTTTCAAATGTAGTTGTTTCTACAGCATTTAGCTTATTTACCTCAGAGCAGGATTATAGGCATATTAAAAAATGACCAGAGGCTTGATTTAAGCTGAAATGTATATTATTCAATAAAGAGTCCAAGTTAGTAATTTAAGATCTAAATTGTTTCAGCAGGTCTTTAAGAAGGAAAAAGGTATTTAAATAACCGTAAATTTACAGGTGTACTCTATTACTTCCAGTCACCCATTTAAACATCTGAAATATCTTAAGTATGCATGAGACAAGTTGACGACTTCCTAATTTTCTAATTGGGGTCTTGTCGTGCGACATTGCCCGGCTGGAGCTCTGTGGCTGCCAGGGACAGGTAGAGCCCGGGCAGCGCTGCGGGAAGAGGAGGCGATGCAAGCGCTGGGCCGGGGATCCCGCTGTGCAGCATGGGTCTGGAGGACATCAGCTGAGTGAGTCCAGAGATTGTCTTTCTTCAGGAAATGCAGCAAAATCTCTCTTCTTAGAGAAGTCTTCTCACCAGAAAAGTTACTTGGAACAGATACCCTCCCGGTTTCCACTAATCTACCTTTACTCTCCAAAATATGAGAGAAAAAATAGGGAAAATTACTAGTGAAGTCATGGGAAGATGAAAACCACTTTGAGTTTGACTCTGAAGAGGGAGAATTCAGCGGAGACTGCGCTGTTGCTGCTGATTTTATGTAGAGCGTACTCAGATATTAACAAGATTATAAAACGCAGATAGGTGCCTAGATAATCAGACAGACTGACTGAGCTTATTTGTTTGCTTGTTTTTTTCTTTTTGTTGATTTGAAGCCAAAGATCCAAGCAAAGATCTCTGCAAAGGCACAGCAGTCTGTAAATGGTATTTTCTCACATAAAGTTTTCTGAGAGGCTGCGGAAGAAAGATGAAAAGAACTTAAAACAGTACTTTTAGTGCTTTTTTAATAAAGATGTATTTGGAGTACATTCTCCATTCAATGTACATGAGGATCAGCCTTAATAATAACGTACGTTATATTTATAAATTTCAAAGAAGAAAATACTTCAGAGAAAGGATAAGGTAAGTCTGAGGAGCCTTAAACAAACATTTTTACATGGTCTCATTTTCTTCCAAAAGCTTCTTGGAGAAGACACTGAATTTTATCATGTAAATCACATTTATAGAAGTTGACAGATTTAATTTCAAATGTGGTTCTGTTTCTCAGTCCAAGGGCACATACGTCCCCATGTCACACAAGCATCTGGTTATTTATTGAATCTCAACTGTGCAGATTGGGCAAAGTTTCAGCCTTTTGTTCAAATTTCCCTGTAAGAATTAGGTCACTTCTAATCTTCACATTTTAATAACTTCCTCTTCAACTGAAATTTAAATTGCTGACAATCTTTGTGGGGGAGAGGAAAACTCCCATAATCACCTCATTTGAATAACTTGAGAAAAACAACATGAGTATCACTTGGTGCAGGTGAGCAGGATGCGGGTGAGCAGCCACAGCCAAGTGAGCAGTCTCATGTCATCCCACCAGGCTAAATCTGGCTTGCCTTGGATTTAGGGTTAGGATGAGGAGGATCATTGACACTGAGTAATTCAGACCACCCCTGTGCTAGGCATGGTATCTCCACTGAGGTATCTCCACTTCACAGGGAGAAATGCGTGAAGAGTTGGCTACCTCTGTGGCTCCAGGTACAAGTATACTGCCTGTGCAAGAGATGGAGGACAAGAAGAATCCCCAAAAGAGACACAGTAGGTGCATTCTGCTAATTCCTGGGACCTGTAACACAGGCTGTGAGGTATTTAGTTACGTTTCCATAAGGAAAATGCTACATGAAAGATACTGTGAACAGATACGCTAGAAAATTATATATGGTTGAGTGCTGGGATTTTCCTCTTGCAGGATGTCAGGCTCCTCGGTCAGCCCAGTGTGGTGGGTGGTGAGAGCAACGATGTCCCTCCTTCAATGGGGGCTGTGGTTCAGTTCCTCCCAAACTGGTTCTTTGAGATCTTTCTTGAAGCAGCAACCCTGCTGGAGAACCTAAGCCCATCTAACTGATCTTGCTGTGAAGAACCATGTACCCAGTGCCTGAGGACACAGCAGAGGACAGAAGGAGCAGTGGAGAAAGGAGGAAGGTGGACCCATCCCCAGCTTTCAATCTAGTAGTGGCTTGCCGTTAGGTCAGCAGCTCATGGTCTATGACACCTATAAGGAGCTTCAGAAAAACACTCAAAAGAGGACTTCTGCCTGTATATAACTGTACATCTTTTCAGTAGCCTTTCCTTCTGGCAGCACAGACCTTCCACTGCCTCACTTGCAATGACTAACACCCGGAGGGTTGCAGGGTACTCTCCCACCACATGGAGTTGCAACAGAAAACAGAGCAGCTGCAGCAATTTGCATCTAAGGAAGGTTGCCCACATCCTTGTCCCACTCTTGGCTAGAGAGAAGCCCCACTAAACCTGATAATTAAACCTTGGCAGGCAGGCAGAAGTGTGCAGCTGAACCAGCATTTCTTTTCATAAAGGACATGACCTTATTTTCAAAAATGATAAGTAAATTTCACAAATTAGTCAAAATTATATTAAAGAGACCTCTAATACCAGGAATGCCAGCTTCAAGCTCAAAAGTGATATGTGTGCTTTCTTACTGCAGAGTGTGTTTATTTTTTCCCAGGACGTTGGTGCTGAGAATAAGTTTCTTGCACAAGACACAGTAAGTGCCTCAGACTCCAAATGGTGTGGATCAGAAACGGTAGCTAGTGTCTGACCCACTCCAATTTTTGCTAAATACTCTCTCAGTTTCACTCTTGCCATGCTCCCTTTCTCTACTGAACTATTTCTTCCCATTAAACACTGAAAAAGAGATACATACTTAGGCTGGCAAAATCTCTTGAACCACTATTTTGTATTTATGAAAGGAGAAGCTATGATGAGTGAAATTAAAATGACTTCCAGGTGTCCCAAAGGGCATTCCTAGGACATCATCTAGAAAATCATGACAAACTGGGCACAACCTGGCACCAGCACCGTTGTAGCCCCTGAAGAATTCTCTTTGAGTCCATCTTTCACTCATGATGGCCATTGCATCCCTGGATCAGCTCCATCTGGTTTTGCCTTCCCTTAGACCCTCTGCAGTTTGGAAACAGAGAATTTTGGACATTTGGAAACAGAGTGGTCTAATCTGCTATCCTGGGATGCATAGTGGTGCTGTGAAATGCACTAGAAGCATAGATGCATACCTAAACCCTGCCTCAGAGTGATGCAAAACTACTTTAAAGACAGGGCGGCAGAAGGTTAGCACTATGAGTCTTGTACCTGATCAATCTGTGCTGCTGGCAGCCTCAGCTCTTTCAAAGCATTCCCATCTACCATTGGCTTGCTCTCCATAACATGTCTCCATCGTGATTCCTAGAAACTGGCAGATAATCCCTTCTGAATTATAAACCTCCCACATGTTCTCTATTGCTCTAAATTTTTTTTCTTTCTCTCCCTTTCTCTTTCCAGTTTCATTTCCATGTCAGAAAGCTCACAATTCACAGAAAGGGGTTTCAAATTTCTCAGCAAATTAAAGTAGATTAATAGAAGTGTGGTTCAACGAAATGGGGCCAAAAGTCCATCACCCCCACTATCCTGTCACTGTATCTGCCAGTGACAAATAGGACAAGAAGGGCCTAGGCATGCTAGCTGCAACAGCTCGTAGCCCTGAACCTCCTTCCCTGCCTCCTCTTCCTTCGCCTGGACCAGGAGAAGCAGAGCAGGAGCTGGAGAAAGCTGACACCACCTCCCAAACGGCCACCACCACCTGTCAAGAGCAAAGGTCTGACATGGCCAGTGCTGCACCCCATAACCACGCAGAGCATTGCCTGGGTGCAGGCTGGTCCTCAAATCATCTGGAGAGCTTGGCCACTCACTGCTCCTCCTCTCCTCTGCACCTCCTACACAGAGGGAGTGGGGAGCTGGAAGGGAAAAGACCAGAGTGTCCCCTCCAGCCCTGCCCTCGCTGCTCCACTGTCCCTCTGCTGCCATTCTCCTCCCTTCTCTCTGCAGCTGAAACCTCACAGGCCTTCTGCTACGCTGCCCCTAAAATCCCCAGGTATCCACAGGCTGACCTAGCCTAGATCTCACAGCTATCTGGGGTGAGTGCTCTGGGAGCAGGATGCCGTCCCCTCTGTGCAAGAGGGCCATGACAGCCTCTGGTCAAAGGAGGAGGACCACTGAAACCTGGGGAACCTGAACCCAGAGTTGCTCTCCAGCACAGATGACAAGTTACAACTGTCTTGCTGCAACATGAGTCTGTGCTGAGGAACATCATCTACCTAGAAAAGACCAAGACAGAGTGATATCTCATGCCCAGCTCCCAGTGACCCATCTACAACATAGGTGCTTCAGCTTGGAGCAGGATGCTATGTGCCTTCTCCCACCACCTCCAATGGCTCCAACACAGCTAGCAACTTTTCACCATCAACCTGAGATGCCTCATCATACAACTCTCCAAACTGTCAGGATTTCCTCACAACCTGGGACCTCTTTGGAGTCACCGGATCTCCATGGTCAGCAATGCCAGACAGATCCCATGCTGCTTGCCCAGCTCACAGAATGCTCCTTCTGCTCTGTCCCTGTCCCATCTGCTCCAGGGCTGCAGGGCATGCTTAAATCCCACAGTCTTCCAAGACGCCCTTAAATCCTGCAGTCCTCTCTTATCTTGACTAAGTTTACAAGCCTTGCCACATGCCCCCTCACACGCTGCTCTACAAGACAACATGACATCCAGAGAGACCACCTTTGCACCACACCTTGACAACACCTTTATGAGTTCTTGACGTCTCAGTCCACTGCCTCATCAACCCATCCCACCCAGACACAAAGTACTAAGAGCTCTCCCCACCAGAAGAAGGCGAGGAGCATCAGTGGGCCAGAATGCACTCGGAGCTAATTCTGTGTCCCTGGGAAATTTGGCAGGCAGGGACTGTAGGTCTTGTTTCCAATGCCTGGCCCTGCCACATCTCCTTGCAGGGTACCCCTGGTCAGCATCTGGCAGCTACTCAGGTGCCTCAAGGGAGCAGTGGGTGCAGCTGGGGTGCCCTGCCAAGTGTCCCCTTCTAGTTCCCTATTGACTCTCCCCTGTATCTCTTTTTATCATTTTTGCCACCTGTGATCACTTAGGGTTTTTTCCTCTCCAGTGCCTTCTCTTCATCTCTCCTCCCTCCATGTTTGTTTTTTTTTCATTTTTAGCCTCTGTTAGGGATGGGATGCCTCCCATACCTAAAGGGGAAAAAAACATGGGGACAGTGGCCAAAAGCAGATAACTTTGGAGGAGTACAAAATAAGGAAAAATACAGCAATGTTTTCCTGGTACACTTTCCCAACCATCACACTCTCCTAGCCTCCAGCAACTTGCAGGTCAGGGATGTAAGCAAACACCTTCTTCAGAAACACTGTTCATCAGAACTCTCCTTCTTTAGTAATCCACAGTGGAGTATGTTGTATTATCTCCCCCAAATAAATGAATATTAAAGGTTATGTCTGGCTATGGCAAACATTACTGGGTGAACAAGGCATGCTGCACCATGCCCATAAATGAGAGAGACCCATGATGTCCTTGGAGAGAGAACAGAACTTTTATAAAGCCATGGAGGTTCTTGTAACAAGCTTCATTACAAATGCAGACCGTCTGCCTGTAAACCAAAAGTCAGTTCCTGCCAATTTCCTTGTATGCTTCTAGTTCCTGGTACCTTATGAACCAGGGCTGGGTTTCCTTTCAGTAATGAAATGGAAAATGAAAGAGCATGAAGGGGCAGCAATGGCATGCTCTAACAGAGATACATATGAAGAGTCAAATTCTTACCTTCTTGAAGTTAGCAGGATGTTAACACTGACTTCATGGGGCCAGAGTTTCACTCTGATCTGAGGAAGCTGGCAAGCAATCTTATCAGTCTTTGGAAAGTGCTGCTATGCTTGTTATTTGTAGTATTTTCAGCAATTTTAATGACGTTAAGCCCTAGGGGGTGAAGCCCCAGGAAACAGAAGGATGCAGGCAGCCTGAGTGATAATATCATGAACCCTGCTAACTCTCCTCGCTCAAATCAATACCCTCAACTGCTCCATGCAGAGCTGCAATGAAAGGAACAACACAAAACTACCACTGAAAGTTTTTGAGGGAAAACAAGCAGAGATCAGCCACAAACAAAATGTTCTGGCCAGGCCATTTTTATTTTTTTTTCCTGTCTTGGGAAGTGCTGAAAATTCACCACTTCGCTTCCACTCACTCTCTGGATCAGTCAAATGATGTAAGAGCACTTGTGGGATAACAGTTTGGCAATTTATCTTATTTACATTTTTACTATTTCCATAATATCTACTCCAATTGCAGCTTGTTAAAGAATTGTGGGCACGCTATATGCAGGTGCCTAACTCCATCATAAATACTTACAGCAGCGTTGCCACTTAAAAGTTTTCACATGTGGCCTTTTTAGGCAGTAATTTATGTGTGTTTTAACTCTTCTGGTGCATTAGAGCATGCAGGTGAAATTTCTCTTTAAAAGTGCAAACAGTGACATCAAGTATGGCCTAATAGCTAGAACATGCTTCATGTAATACTCATGCTGTTTTGGGATCTAATCCTTCAAGTATTCTATGCCTGGCCCTAATAATGTCTTCTTCAGATTTCTATAGCCTAACACATGGGCTGCTTTCTTTTTACAGTCTATTTTTTTTTTTAAAGTCCTCCCACCTCTCCCACTTCATTCATTGGCAAAAGACCCAACTGAACCAAATGGCAAAGGAAGCAAGAGGAAGCCTGCAAGGAGAACTTATAAAACTGCTCTAATCTTTTAAAAAACTAGTTTCTAAAAACGCACGCAGCATTTATTGTGTGAATAGAGCTTTGCAAAGGGGTCTCTTTATTATTTAAATTTAAGTAAGGATTTAACAAAAACACTGCTGAAGTGTAAAGAAGCGAAGCTGGTGATGACAGAGATTAATGTTCAGTTTCAGGGAATCCACTTATTAATTTTGTCAGGCTGAAAACAACGGTTAACAGTTTTTAAAATAGCTAAACAATGTCAGCAAACATTTGCTTTGACTGAACTGAGACCCTCCCTTGCCCTAAGATCAGCTCCGGGACATTTTCGGAAAGGCTTTCTTTATCTCTTGACAGTGTGAAAAAAACTTTACCTGCAAATTGACTTGTGTGTAGAAGGAAGCTATCATTCATGCTAATGGAGCCCATCAGCTTGCTTTCACTGTACCATGATACCCTGGAGCAAAAAAATGTTAAGCCCTGGGCTTAGCAATAGGATTTAACAACTCTAAAATGCCTACCTTCCTCTGTACACATATTGTCCACCACTATCCCACACATTTCTCTCTGTTTCTGTGACAGCTGGTCAATGTAAACTAGCTCTTAAAAGATTTTATGTTGATTTTTATGCTCTGGGAGCTGTTTGCTTAAAATAAACCTTACCAATGTAAAAAAGCAAAGGCATAAAGAGACACTGGAAAACTGCAGTAGAAAACAGAGCAGAAAATGGTACAGAAAATTGTTTACAAAGCTCCCAGTAATTTGGTAATGTGAAGCATCTTCCCTGCTCGCTGCGCTCCTCAAATAAAATTTGGTGGGCGCATTTTGAAAGCATTAGAAATCATGGCTCCTGCAAAAACATCGCTTTTATAAAATGTGAAGGCATGGGAAGGGTTAATCCCGGACCATGAAGCCAGAGAACAAAAGCATGAAGGAGCTGATCCCAACTGCGCTTGATAGAAAGGCTTTGACTGGGACACTCAGGTGCGTTAAGATGCACCAGATGTGTCTAAGTGCCGGGCAGCAACTTGGTTAGAGATAATTTACCAGTTAATAGTATCATAATGCTAACATGCAAAGAAGCATTCAGTGGGGGGAAGAAATGGCTCTAAGCCATAATCGGCAAATGGGGAACATCAGACTACTCCCAGCCTGGCCTCCTAAGATCTGGAGCCATGCCAGCCCTGGGATCTGACACACCCCATCTCAGCCAAAAGAAGAAGAGTCAAGAAAAAGGGCTCATTGACAGGCCCTGCATCTCAGGTCTCTTCTCTTGCCCATAAAAGCTGATCGTAACCCTCTGGAGCTGGTCTCATTGGCCCCTACCCTTCACTGGACCCTGTCCAAAACTGTGAAAGCACTACCCTCCTCATAATCCAACCAACACTACGTACAGCCAGGCAAAAGTTAAAAAAAATGAAGTCATTGGTGATGGGAAAGGAAAAAAACCCTCGAGGATATGACCAAAGCCAAAAGAGAAGCAGCAAGATTAAACAGAGCAAGGGCAGGGCAGAGCAGCAGTCCTCGCAGACGGCACCAAGCAGATACCCCTCACGTCAGGTGAGACAACAATGTATACATCCCTCCGCTGTGGATAGATGGCAAAATAAGACTGGTCAGGAGCAGGGTCAGACAGTGAAATACAACAGGACAAGGAAGCAAACAATCCTGAGAGAAGCGTTTTATGAAAGCCTGCAGTGAAGTGTAATGCTCAGAGTCTTCAGAGCCCATGAGATGGGCCAGGACTGCTGCCCGCTTGGTGGAGGCATGCTCGGAGTCAGGGCAACCGCCAGTGCCCAGCCAGGACACGTGGGAGCCTGGAAGAGCCACAGAGAAGGCTGGGAGTTCTCCTTCCCTATCTGAGATGAGGTGAGAGTTTGTTTTCAGAGCACAAAAAGGGCTGAGGTATAGAAGGACTCTTTCTCTGGAGGTATCTCAAAAAGTCCCAAAGATACAGTAAGTTAAAACACAATGCTTGTAGACAGGTAAAAGAGGATTAATCAACATTTTCAGTAAACAAAAAAGGCATCTTTCACAGGCAGCTGATAAGACCTTTTTCTTCTTGCAGCAAAGCAGCAGTACATCTCTAAAAGCCCTTTAACACAAAGTGCTGAGACCGATTGCAACTGGGTGGTGGTGAAAAAAATAATGTGGTTGAACCACTGAGGAGCCACAAATAGAAGACGTGAATCTCCCTTTACATGTTGGTGAGTTGCTGGAAAAAGGGAAGCATCTTTTTTAGACACAGGACAAAGGTGGATTGCTTTCAGGCCAATAGAAAAAGGTCAGTCACGTGAAAATCTTCATACAGAAGAAAAAATGCCTAACACAGTCCTGGGCATGTTTGGTTCAGACACACCGCTACCACTAAAGATTTAGGTGACCTCCCGGGTAAGCACAGGTGGGTACCTAGGAAGAACAGCTGAGGCACCACAGCATCATCCGCTGCCGCCTGGCCTGTGACAGGGCATTTTAATAAAAGAACCATGATCTGGTTTGGTTTTCTTCCACTGGTACACACACTCCAGGACCATCTCTCTCAAATGAAAATTAAACAGAATTCTGTTAGGGTGAAAACAAAAATAATAAGATTTCCAAGATGCCTTGATACTGGAAGATCTAAAAGTTGGGAGAGATGTTTCTGGAGACTTTCTTCACCTTGGGACTTTGTAACAACCAACATTTCACACTAAACTTTTTTTAAATGCAATACTGGGCCATCAATTATCCCTCTCATAACTCAGCTAATTCTTATGCCTATCTAACCCTGTGAGGAGAGTCATAATCCAGGGGACTCTGGCTCTGCGACGAGCATCTACATCTGTTATTCATTGCACTTCTCTGAATACTTGGGATAGCTCTGCTCACCTGCAATACTTCTTACCCAGAAAGTCCTATTTCTCAGCTACCAGTGCAGATCTGAGATGCCCTCCAACTCCCTCACTATATGCAGCCTCCAGTTTTCTGGATGTGGAGGCACTGTCTGTTGTCCACGTGGGGCATGCGTTTTCAGCACTCTAGCCCAGGCCCTTCTCGGCCAGTCCCACTGCACTACTTTGTGCAGTGATTTGCCTGGGAGTCAATTCAGTCTGGTCTCACAAAGTCTTTTTCACTAATATTCAGTCCTCCCCCTGCCTATAGCCAGCACTTCCATTCTCCACCAGGCAGCCTTGGACTCTTGGTCCGCTGCCCATCTCTCAGTGGGTATGGCACCAAAGGACCCTGAGGATAGATAGGAGTTTCAAAGGCAGATTCACAGTGCTTGACAAAGACTACAGGAGTCCTACCAGAAAAGATAATAAGTCTTTCGAAAAATTATTTCTTTGCATCCTGTCGTACCATAAAAGTACATTACAGACCATAGATTGTCTGGACTTACAAATGAATTCCCAATGTTTAATCTATCTGAATTTCTTTCTTGTGGTTTTTTACTTCAGTGTAATCCTTCACGAAACATTTTTCAGCTATTAGCTCAGGACTATACATTTTTCATTATTAAACTGCCTCATGTTTTCATTATATCTGCACGTCCGATTTTACTTAGTGATATATCAGTGGGATCACCTCTCTTATTACTGCACTTGAATTCCTCTTCTAAGAGAAATACAGTTATTTCAGATGAAAAGGGGCTCCTCAAAGCTAAATGGCCATGAAGGATATTGTCAAAACAGCTACTCAGATTATTCTTGCCAGACCCATGACAATTTGTATGAACTGAAGTAATATCAAAGTAATATCACTTACGAGAAGGGAACCTAACTAAAAATTATCTCTCTGGGGCAAGGCGCTACGTGTAGCTAGAGGAAACACCTGCCCCATGGAAGAGCTGCCTAAACAGACAAGACAGACAAAAGGTGTGAGAAAAGAAGTGTTGTTGTCCCATATTACAAACTGGGACTTGAGTCATAGGGTGAGTAAGTGATCTGGAGAAGGTCACACAGGAAATCTGTGTCACGGATGGTTATTAAACCCAGATTTCCTGATTTGCCACTGATCCCATAATTACAAGACCATCCATCCTGTCCCTTCCAAGGCTATCCATAAAGTATCTCACCAGTTGAGCAATGCTTTACGGGAAGAAAAAGCCTTCCGTGCATCCTGCAGCATGATCTTGGGTGACTCCCATCATTGGGTTTGAATCCATGGCCCTAGAGCCTGGCTGAGAAATTGCATTTCCTTGTCCCCATCAAGGCTGCTGCCTACCCTCATGCAGGTGTCCTCTCAGCCAGCTTGTGCCTTGGCGCCCAGCCTGCTCTGCTCCCTCACACCACCCTCCCCTGCTCCTTGGCCACAGCTCCTCTCACAGCCCTCCATGCAGGCATCTGAACCAACCCTGCCACTGCCTTCTGGTTTGGTGGGGTTTCCTCACTTTGTTGGTTGTGGTCTGGCTAGCGGGGCTGGAGAGAGGAGGCCCTGGAGATCTTCAGGGCTGATCCTGCGGTGCATTTAGTGATTGTACTTGAAACGAATGAAATGGGGTCACAGCATGCACGGGCTAGCTAAATCTTATCCCTCGTACTTCAACAAAAAGGAGGAAAAAAGACTGAAGATGGCTGTGGTCAGGGTGAGGGAGTGCCTACCGAGAAGATTTCTACCAGCAGGGGGAGGAGACCTGGGGCTCCAGGAATATCAAATTTCCTGGAGATTTAGGGAGCTTCTGGAAATCAGAAGACAAAGGAGATCGGGCTGGGACTCCTGTGAATAAGAGATGGGAAAGAAGTGTGAGGATGTGAAGCGGACACAACTCAGCCTACCTAGGAAAGGAAGCAACTGAAAGCAAACAGCAAATGTTTGAAATACCACGTTTAACAGGAAGATAATTATACAATGTCACAGATTTCCATAATTTGCTGAAGAAGACTTGTCAGATCTACAGATGAAAAAAGAATTTGGGTCCATTCTTAATGGTCTTCTGAGAAGTTTAAAATCTGTTTTTGGAAGTGTTAAAGAAGTAGGTAGTGGAAATAAAGAGAAGATACAGACAGGCAGCCCTCCCTATGGAAGAAGCAGCAAACTAATTTTCAAGTTTAAAAAAACAGGGCCATATGGCTGGATGGTAATGCAGGGCTGAACCCTATTTAATATCAGCATTAACACTATAGAAGCTGTTGCTATAGTAGTGACATCTGGAAGAAACCTTCAAATAGATTATTCTCTAACCTGGATGAAGGATTCTGCCAGTCTGTCTGTCAAAGAAAGCCTTCAGAGCAAATCAATAACAAAGATCTTGTTACCTTGAATGCAATGTAATTTAGCGGCTAATCAGTTTGACAACATTAGAAATATAAGGAGAGAAGAAAAGAAGAATGGAAACCAGGAGATGTAATTAACAGCCAGGAAGGCAGAAATTACTCCAGGAACACAAGGAGAAACACCAAACTTTTTTATGCCACTATCCACTGAACTTGGTCAGTAAAATCCCACCTTCACTCTAAACTGTTCCAAGTCTAGCTGATACTTACTGTTCATAGGCTTCACTTACAAAGCAGTAATGTTACCAATGGATAGTAGTATTAGTAAAGATGAGAGCTGCATGCACAAAATACTGTTAATTGCCAGAGCAGTGATAGATACAACATCCCATCTTTGTTTAACTTTGGTTTGAATACCTCTTTTTCTTTGGCCAAGTGAGAAGGTTCCTCTTGACTAATTAAAATGAGTCTGCTGAGCACAGACATTTGGCAGCCTCTGGAAATTCAATTCCTCCTTGTAGCTGGCCTCTCTGGCTGAAACAATATGTGAAATTGTTACTAGAAAGAGGGGTTTGTCAGTCTGTTTGTTGGTTTATATTATACTTACACAAAAGCATTTTGGACCTGATTTACTTCTCCTGACACTGAAGAGATCAGCTGAAGTAGACAGGAGCAATTCTCAGCACCGCTTGCACCTTATGTAGTCATGGAACTCGTAAAAGAGTGTAAGAAAATTAAAAGTCCCATTTCCATTCACTTGCATAATGTACAAAACAACTGCATGTCAAACACTCTGATGTGAAATCATGATCATGACCATATGTTTTTGGAAGGTAACAGACTGTACGTGGGGATACAGCATTTAACTCGAGAGTTATCATTGAAAAAATCTTGGAAATAGTAACTGACATTTTTCACACTCATTTTCAAAAAATACTGTCCTTTACATCCTTTAATGTAATATACCCATTTGTTTCCTGCAGGGAACAAAATTATTTATTCAATGAATAGACCTTGACATTCAGCAGAGTTCTTACCCCGATCCCTTCAAAGCCAGTATGGGTGAGTACCTAGTCCAACCCTGTATGTCTTCACCATTCAGTGGAGCAGATCTGACAGAGAGCAAAGGCATGACACAATTCCTGACTTGCAGCCTACGGGCTTCCCAGGGGAGCAAGGGAATCCTGCTTCTGACGAACAGGCATGGGCCCACACTTAATAGGCTATATGTATTTACCCCATGAAGGCAACAGAAGTTTTGTTGTAGCGTCCAGTGGGAGCAGATCCTTGCAGAGTTCCCTAACGTCGTCTAACGTGCCACCTGTGGACATCTCAGAAAATGAGTGTTTTTATAGCTCATGCTGCCCTGGTTGTTCACAGACATATGTGAGTGGGAGCTAGATACACTATTCATATCAGTAACATCTAATACCAATATTACCTAGAAGTTAACACAAAATGTGCTATTTTCAGCATGCCAGAATCCTCACACAAACAGTAATTCTGGACTTTCTTGTTCATGAAGCAGAGTTAGAACATACAAAGGTCAGCACTGTTCAAAAGGTGAAAATAGAGACAACCTTTAGGCCAAAAAGCCCATGCTCTTCGCAGATTTTGTTTTATTTAAATATATAAGGGTGATTTAAACTATTTAATACCAGACTTCATAGAGTCTAAGCAGGAGGAGCTGTAAAGAGGAAGAAAAAGTGGATGGAGCACTAGAAAAAAAATAGAGATTTCATTCCAGTTCTGAGAAAGTGGTTAAGAAGTCCCTGGATGGCTGTTCATGCAGTTCTTACTCTGGCAAAACTGCCACTGACTTTAATTGCAGTTCACTCAGTTGGATCAGCCTGCTAATCAACTAAGCACTTTTCATTTCATGGCAATAAGAAGGTGTGCTGAAAATGCCATCATATCTCTAACCATCTTCAAAGCCTAGAATGTCTTCACACCATTTCATGGGTTTCCCCTTTCCAGTACTAAAAAAGGATGCTATAAAAGTCATGGTTTAACTGATATATTGCAATTTTATGGACTTGGAAGCTAATTTTGCTTAGAAGCATTTTTATGGACTTTGGAAGCCAAGAGTGGGGGGAAGCAGAGCTCCTAAGATCAAAAACTTTCCTTCTGTAGAAAAAGGTTTCGGGGGGAGCAGTTTCTGCCTCCTCTGGATAGGACTCAATTGCTTCTTGAGTCTCCAATATTGAAAGGTTTTTGCTGAAAAATACACGTAAAGAGGGAATTCATTTTATCTGCCTTGCAAACAAAAGAGATTATTTTCAGTTTCTGTTATGAGAGGGAGAAGGGGGGGGTCTTTCCAGGGAAAAGCTGTAAGATGTTTTCCTTAATTAGTTTAATTACAAGATGTACTAAGACTATTAGATAAACATTAGGCTGTTTTCGGGTTCAAAACAGGCAGATGTTAGCAGGATTAAATCAAAATACTTTATACATCTTTGAAGACTTTTTACTCAAAGACCTCAGCTCTTTTTTTTTTTCTTTTTAGGCTCTGTAACAGATGATATTATTAGATTTTTTTTTCTTTTGATTAAAATTATGTCCATCTAAATCATGCAAGTCAGCTTTCATTAGCAAAGCAAGCAGGATTTGGCCTATGGTATCACATTTCTGGAATCTGATGATTTCTTTTGTATTCACCCATTCTCCCTGCTCTGATCAGATTCTAATTATAGCCAAATTACTGCTATTGTCTCAAAGGCTGAGTAACATATTTGTGGTATTTGGGGGCGAAACAGAAGATGGCTGATTTAAAAATAGGAATTACACAAAGTAATAAGAGATGTTTATAATCTTTTTTTTTTTTTAATGGAAGATGGCAATGGTGCGGAGAGGGAAGGCATCTTCATATCCAAGTAGGAGAGAGTGTACAGTTTGCTGAACTGAAGCTGTCTTTTCTACAGCTTCCCTCAATATTAACACTCTACCAGCTGCTATGAGAGACTGAAGAACTAGGTAACTCCAGGGTAAGAAGTACAAAACATGCTGCTTTGGGACCTAAAGAAGAGTTCATGGAATATATCAACAGGTAAAGTATCGCTGGAGAAATAAATGTAGAACACAGAGAAATATTCATAGTCATGAGCAAATCTGCTATAAACTTAAGATTATGTCACAGTTATATACATACTAAGAGAAGAAATAACTTATTAAGCAAATGTGTAAAGAACTGAACCCCATGCTCATGAGCAATAACAATGCTTCTCTGAAACGACTGAAATTATTTCCAAACTGAATATAGGCCAATGGCATTTCAGGCACAAATGTCCTTAACTATAATAATTTTATCATCTGAGAGTAACAACCTGACATAACTGCTTTTAAAGGTATGAATGTCATCAACCATAAATTAAAACAGAACTCAAAGTAAAAAGAGCAATAAACTATTTTGGTCAGAAAGGCAGTTTCCAGTGCTAATATATTTACAAAGCATTTTTACTTTGTCACTTTTAAAATCTATTGCTAAAGACTACCTCTAAGATTGCTTATTACCGGCCTGCAAATTACTCCAAGATATATGCAAAGCCAAATGAAAGACTTCTCAAACATTCTTGCATATCAATAGAAGTTGTTTTACAAGAACAAGGCTAAATGCAGTATATTTTATTGCATTACCCTGCTGGTCACCTCAGTTAAGATGAAAATGTAAAAGGCCTTTTTAGCATTTGGGTTTCAAAAGGAGCTTTGGGTACTTGGCAGCCTTTCTCCTCCACAACTGGTCTAAAAGTATAAGTGTATGTTCATTATTTTCTCTGAGACTATCTTCACCAGTATCCACCGAGTAGACAATAACAACAAAACCCACCAGGCAGGCTGATGATGAACAGCTAGCTTCACAAAAAAATCCATAAAACACAGCAACCCAGTATATGGATAACGCCACAAAGACAGCGATATATCACTACGCATTCAGTAAAAAAGTGTGCATTGTGAATATGTGCTCTTGCACGTGCACGCACAGCCCAGTGGCCTACCTTTCACACATGGTATTCCCTTTAAAAGCCTTTGATGAAAAAACACAGGCTAAAATCCCCAAAATGTTCTTCCTGTACACAAACTGAGATGTGCGGTTCCTCTTCAGAAAGAACTGTATAAATATCATTAGGTGTTAGTGTAATGCAATGACCATCAGATTTCATTAAATGACTAAATCTATTAAATGATTAAATCCTCAGGCACACCAATTCATGTCAAGTGTAAACATACGGTGAAACACTTTTAAATCAATTACCTGATGATAAAGGAATAATCTTCTTACTTAAATGAAAGCAATTAATATATGTCAGGGCTATGCATTTAAGAGGTTTCCAGGATCAGAACCATCCATTTGATAGTACCTAAACTCACACTTTCAAAAGTTAGATTAAATATCGCTAGCAGATGTTGAGTAGTACTAAAGGACAGGGAAAACTAAATAGTGTTTAATTTCTTTTTCTTCCAGTGCATTTCATTCCACGGGATGTCACAACATTGTAGTTCACACAACACTGAAACATAGCCACTGATTTTCCTCCTGCCATTTGTTTCAGTATCAGTAAGCATGACACTGGGAGGGGAGCAGAAGTAGCAGTGCTGCTCCACTCGTACTGCTAAGAGGTGGCATTGTGGAGTTCTTACTAGCAGGGGTGACATGAATAGCACGTGAAAGAGAAAAAGAGATGTGACAAGGCCAGGTGATGTGTCCTGCGGCAGTGTCGCAGCTGCTCAAGGTGATTATGGCCATGGGGCCAGGCACAGCATCTCTGTGCTGGACTGGGCACATAATCTGCTTGTTCTGAGACCCCCGGACCACAAAAACTGGGACTTTTGAGTGGCCTCAACATACACCAGGCCAGCTGACAAAGAAGAAATACAGTCACAAGTTTAACTAAGAGCATGTACAGTAATTGCATACAGGACCTGCCACATTTTCTTTGACTCTGTCTTGCCAACTAAGCCTGTCTCCTGTTGTTGGCAGGAACTGTGGCCCTTGGTCTTGCTCTTACCAATGTCAACCTAAGGATAAGTGAAGAATTGCAGCTGCCTCCCTTTTCACGCTCTCTCTCCGTCTCCTTTACTCCTTTCAGCCTTTTAGTTCTCACTTCTACAGATGACTTTTTTTAAAAATTATTTTTGCAGTATCGTGGCATGGTGGCATTGACTGAGAGGTGGGTGTTACCCCTCAGGTCCACACACACTTTCTCCTTCAACCTGTGATCCATTCACCTCCACATGGGCCTCACCAACATCAGAGGTACTAAGCACCACCATGGTGGCAGAACTAGGAGTCACCCTGTACATGTAACCACTAAGAGGTCACGTCCTGAGCAGAAGAATGATAGTGAAAGCCAAGCATGAGCTCGGGGGGGTCTGGCCATGGGCCCTAGCTGAAGAGCAGTCTTCAGTGTGCATTATGTCGGATACTTTGAACACGCTGGAAAGGTCTCATAGCGTTGCGCTGTGGGTGTGCTGAATGACGTGCAGTGTTAAGTGATACTCATGCGCAGCGTGACCCTCCCCGTGTAATGCAGAGTGAAACTGCATTACACATGGCTTGTGCAACAAGTCTAGTCTCGATGAATATGCAATATACAGTCATTCTGCAGAAGGGCCTTAAGGCAGCCCGGTTAAGTGGCAGCGACAACTGTGGGCGTTGGTGGAGCATGCCAATACCTATTCTGCTGAGAAATAGTAGCATGTTTCTGGAGCAGACATAGCAGTTCATCCAGCACTAGTTCAGTGTTCTCCAACATTGCAGGGCATTGTGTGGGTTAGACGCACCCCAGGTTGCAGCAGGAATGCTACCTCTCCCTTCTCAGTGCCCCCCTCCAGCTTTCACCATAATTCTGTGAGGAAGTAGTTGCTCTTCCCAGCGTATGGGGAAGGGAAAAATTCCAGCCTGCTGCCAGCCCAGGGCTCAGAAACTTAAGTTGTCAGGTGCAGACAGAGTCACACAGATAGGTAGATAGTAGCAGACAGAGTGCAGATAGAGATGGAGACATGTCATGAGTCTTGGGACTTTCTTTTCCTTTCGTTGACTGGCCTTTGGCATCAGACCTTTCTTAAAGTTTCACTAGTTGCATCCTTAATTCAGTCAGTCAATCTACCATGTAGGGTCCTAGCAATTTTCTCCTCCCAGCCCTTTCCTTCGTCCCCTCCTCCCACACCTGTATTTTTGGGTTTTTTAGCTAGGGTTTCACTGTATCCTGCCAAACAGTGTGTCTAATACCTATGTCTATATGGCAAACATAAAATCAGAGGGGGGAAAAACAGTCACACTCAGAAACACTTCCAGGATCACTATGTCCAGCTGTAAAATCTTTGGACCCGTGTGTCTTTGCTCTGATCCCATTCTGAGAGCCATTTCCAGAAGTGATGCACAAGACCCTGTCGTGGTTTAACCCCAGCTGGCAACTAAGCCCCACACAGCCGCTCACTTGCTCCCCCCCGCAGTGGGATGGGGGAGAGAATCGGAAGGGTAAAAGTCAGAAAACTCGTGGGCTGAGATAAAGACAGTTTAATAGGTAAAGCAAAAGCCGCGCACACAAGCAAAGCAAAACAAGGAATCCATTCACTACTCTACTTCCCATCAGCAGGCAGGTCCCATGGGCAGGCAGGTGTTCTATCTCCAGGAAAGCAGGGCTCCATCACGTGTAATGGTTACTTGGGAAGACAAACTCCATCACTCCAAACGTCCCCCCCTTCCTTCTTCTTCCCCAGCTTTATATGCTGAGCATGACGCCATATGGTATGGAATAGCCCTTTGGTCACTTGGGGTCAGCTGTCCCAGCTGTGTCCCCTCCCAACTCCTTGTGCACCCCCAGCCTACTCGCGGGTGGGGTGGGGTGAGAAGCAGCAAAGGCCTTGACCCTGTGTAAGCACTGCTCAGCAGTAACGAAAACATCCCTGTGTTATCAACACTGTTTCCAGCACAAATCCAAAACACAGCCCCATACTAGCTACTGTGAAGAAAATTAACTCTATCCCAGTCAAAACCAGCACAACCCTTAGATGTAGAGAGCTCCTTGGCCTACAGAGTCCCAGCCTTGGCTGACTGCATCATGAATGATGACAAAATTCATTTCCCTCCACAACCTATTACGTAGCTTGGCTGTCTAACCACATCTTGCGTCCTAGGTTTCACCGACAAGTTTAAAAGAGTCCCCATCTGTACAGGATGGTGGAGAACTGGATCCTCAGGGACATCATATGCAGTATAAGTGTATCACACTGAAGTATTTGACTCATAGTAACTTTTCACCCTCACTGCCCTTACATCCCCAAATTGACTTCTGGAACTTCAGCTATGGTTACCTCCAGTGTACAGTCTACATGCCATATATAACTGTCAGGAGAAACTTTGAGCTCTCTCCCGTTTCTGCTGAACTTCACCACAAATTCCCCTTAACCTTTAATGCGTAGATTCAAGTTCTTTCTTTAATGACTGAAGATCACTTTTAAAACCAGATCACTTCTAAGTATTAAAACCTGGGAAATAAGTTAAAAAGACCCTCTTCTACTGTTTCCAAACCCAAATAATTGACCAAATTGCTTAGTTTCAAAATCTTTCAGAGTGGAAAAAAATGTCCTGTCTGAGACTCTCCACACCAAACTTAAGCCACAAATACGTTTTTACCGTGACCATTTACAACTGAGAAATGTGTGGTTTATAATGGAATGATTATACAGCTTTAGCTTGGGATGTCATAGGCCTTCTGGTAAGGTGAGTAAGTAAGAACAGAGCCAGTTCTGATCCCTCATGCGTACGTTAGGCACAACTGTTGTAGTAAAGCAGCTCCATGGCCCTTTGCACACAGTTTTACCAGTTCTGGGTTTTGTGGAATTCTTTTTTTAATAAAGTATATGGTCTAAGGCCCAGCTTGAAACAAAAATGCTCATTGCTTGCTGAGTTGTATGAACTTTGGAAATATGGCAATAAAATGGACACATATGTTCTATTATTATTATTATTATGCTTAAGGGCTACAAAAATAAATCATTCTCCAAGCTCACATGGACAAAATGAACACTGCCTTCTGTGAGCGTCTGTACTTACATGTATCTGTTTACTTAGATGCATCTGTTCTTGATATCTCGTGGAAAAATCAAATATTGTATCTTATGAAAAACCATTGCTGAAGCATTGTTCAGAAAATCAATCCTAAACCAGAAGTCCGTTAAAAAACCTGAATACCTGAGTCTCTCTGCTTGGAACTCTCTTTTATTGTTATTAATAGGTCATTTATCTTCAATACGGTTGGAGATAAAAATTCCTTTTTAAAGTGATGAAACGAAGAGATTTGCAAGTGCTGAAACCCCCTGATCTCCCCCTCTCTCTCATCACCTGATACAGGCTTAAGGTTTCACAGTTTGTAAAAACCAGTGGGAAGTTCTCCCCTTGCCAGCGGCCAGGGCCAATTAATAAGTACCTGAACAGAGAGGCGGCCTGTCGAAGGGGCAGTCACCTTTTGCCTGGCAGGAGGAGCTGCAAGGGCCGGGACACTGGAGCGCATTGTGTCCCCGTGCGAAGGCCTTAATCAGCAGTGACGAGATTTCTTCTCCGAGTCCAGCTTCCCCCCCCAGCCTGACTGTAACCCAGAGAGGAACCTGCAAGGGGACAGCCAGCTTCTGCCTCAGGCTGCAGTTACCGGGGGTGGCGGGACTTCACGTTCCCCATAAAGGGCTTTCTCCTCTCTCACTAGGACAAGCACTTCACAGGGAAACTCCGAGCAGCTGCTGGGCAATTTCCTTTCAAGTCTGTCCCAACATTGCTGTTTACAGTTTTATGAAGGCAGCTCCGACTGCCCCTTCTCCTCTTCTCCCTCCCACTTGTTCAAGTTTGTCGATACCCGATCCATGAGCATTTGTTTCCTCCTTCCCTGGAGGAGTTTTGTGCTCCACTGACCTCAAGTTCAGCTCTGGTGAGGCTGGCAGGAGGGCTCAGCTGGCTCTCGTTTCCCCACTTGCTGCAGTCCCTTGTGCTGGACAAGCAAAACCAGTGTAATTCAAGCGGGGGGAACCCTTCCTTTGCCAGCTCCTCACACCGCCCCGGGCTCTGCTGCTGGGGAAAAGTTCACCCGCCCTGGTCCCAGCCCACGGAGGTGAACCCCCTACGCTCCATCCATGGAGGCCACTGGTGCTGGGGGTGTATGGGCAGATCCGGACCCTCGCCCCCGCTCCAGCTGCCCTTAGCTCTCCTCCCCGGTCGGCACTGCTCCACGCTGTTCCGCGCACCGCACCGCACCGCACACCTGCGGCCTTGCCGCACCTTCCCCAGGTGGGTCCCAACCTCGCGACACTGCTGGGGGTGCACGGGGGTGAAGCACCGGGGCATGGCAGTGGGATGGATGGATGGATGGATGGATGGAGGGAGGGACGGCAGCATGTTTAACTCCCCTCGCAGCTTGATCTCCAGGTGGCTCCCCTCCCACCCTGTATCACTGCTCTTCAGCATCAGACCTCTCTTGCCTGCCCCTCTCCTCTCCCCACTCCTTCTCCCCCTTTTCAGCAGTGACAAAGCCTTTTGCTTTAACCCGTTCGGGCTGTCCGCTGCGATCCGCCGAAGATGGATTGAGGAGGGGTTGGGAGGTCGGGGCTTTCTGCCTGTCACCAGCTGCGCGGCGCCCGCCCCGCCCGGAGCGGGGACCCGCGGGGGTGCGCGGAGCTGCCGCCGGCCACTCGCGGCGGGGACGGGAGCGGGACCCTCGGGTGGAAAGAAAGGGTGCGCGGGCGGGCGGGCAGCGGCGCAGACCCCCGCGAAAGCCGGCGCAGGGGAGGGGAGGGGAGGGGAGAGTTCCCCCCGCGGATAAATCATCCCGGCTCTCCCGCCGGCTTCCGCGGCGCCCCGCGGAGGGTGCGCGCAGGCAGGGAGCGGGCGGCGGGCGGCGGGCAGGGCTGGCTGCCCGCGCACGGCTCCGCGCTCGGCTCCGCAGCCCGGCGGGGAGAACCGCGCTAATTCCCCACGCGCGGAGCCGTTTCGGCGCTGGCCCCTCGGCACTCGGAAAGCGCTGCCCCTCCGGTGGCTGCTTCTGCGCCACCGGCCGCCCAGATGTTGATTAAATGCCGGCATTCGTTGCTTTCTAATTAGCGGCGCCCGAATCCGTCTGCTTCGTCTTGTTCTTCAAGACGTTGCTGCTACGCGAGTGTACATCAAACAAGGAAAAAAATACCTGTATTTTAATTAAATTGTCTCGCCCTGCTCGCGGGAAAAAAAAAAGAAAAACCACCACACATTCTGGGCGATAATGTCTTTACTTTCTGCTCTCCTCTGCCCGCTTTGCCCAGGGTTATTCATTCCGGTTGCTGCTCTGTTATTTATTTGCGTGTATTTGTGTTTCCCGATAGTTACATAGTAAAGCTGTTTACGCAAACTGCAGCAAGGGAGCCGAGGCAAAAAGATTTTGGGAAGGATGTGAAAATGAATGTGGTTTGATAGTGCCAGGACTACCGCGGAGCTCACATTTAAATCGCACTCTTCGCCCTAGCGCTTTGGGTGTGCGTGAAAAAAAAAAAAAAAAAAGAAAAAAAAGAGAAAATACCACACGCTCGGAATAATGTACTTTTCTCCGTGCTGCCGAGGGGCGGCTGGTGGAAACCCGACCGGGTTTGCTCCGCGCCGGCCCGGGGAAAGCTCCCGCGGCCGGAGCCCCCCGCGCCCGCCAGCCGCGCAGGGGCCGCCGCGGCGGGGAGGCAGAGCCGGCTGCCGCTCCCGCTGCCCCGGTGCCAGCGGCTCCAGCCCCGCCGGCGGCTCCCGCCGAGGCCGCTCAGGTGCGCGGGGCGGCGCGGAGCAGCAGGTGGGCCAGGCCGGGACGGGCCGCCGCCGTCCCCCGCGGTCCCCCGCGGACTGGGGCCGCGGCGAGGGCTGCTCAAAGGGGAGCGGTGCGAAGGTGGAGAGATGGCTAACGCGGCGAACTGATCCTCTCCTCCGCGCCCATCCCGTCTCCGCCGCTGCGGCGCGGCAGCATCGGGGCACATCATCTCGCCAGCTCCGGGGCACATCATCTCGCCCGTGGGGCGCGGGGTCTCGGGGAGCCCCTCCGCCCCCCCGGTGCCCGCCGCACCCGCGGCCGGGCCAGGTCCGCTGCCCCCCCGGCCGCGGGGCTGTCGGGGCGGCGCGGCGGCCGCGGAGCCCTTGGCGGGAGCGGCAACGAGCGGAGCGGTCGCTGGCTCCGTTTTGCCACCGCCCAGCCCGATCTGGGGCTATTTTTCTTTTTTCCCTTGCACCGGTCGCTGGCGGAATAACTGCGCGGCCATCCGGCACAGCCGTATGCTTCGCTTGCTCTGAAGTGCGCACCACAAACAGGGAACTTTCGGTGGTTCCTGTGCTGAAGGGTGAATCAGCCACCGGCGGGGCAAGTCCTGATGCTCAGGAAACGCAGCCGGGCTGGTGTCGGGAAGGAGAGTGGGCATCTTTTTTTTCTTGTTCTTCCCGGAGGTTTATGTGAAAAGAAAAAATCCCTTTAAAGTGCACGGTTTTATGATAAAACAGGAATTCCCTCCGCAAAGGGTTTAGATTCAGTCCGAGGAGTTAACTCGTTCCTCCGCGCCGCGGTGCCGGGGGGCGGGAGGGGCGGGAGGTGACCGAGCCAAGCCGAGCCGGGCCGAGCCCCGCCGCTCCTCAGCGGCTCTGCGGCGCTGGGAGCCCCTCGCCGGGGCTACTTCAAATGCGTCCGTTCATACACGGTTTATAAACCCCGATTCCCATCCGCAAGCAGCTCCTCAGAAGCTAAATGACCTGTTAGTATCGGCTGTCTGAGTTCACCACTTCCCTTTGAGGTAAAGCGACGGTAACCTTCTAACAATAAACTCACCCCGGGGGTGGAAATGAGATTCCGGGAGGCTGCTGATGTCTTCCTTGGATTGTCCTAAATGTAACATTTTTGCACAGTCTCTAGTGGCTTCCTGGTCATTCAAACACCACGGAATTATTTGGGGGGGTTCAAAGACAAGAGGCCGGGGCTTGCAGGGGGAGAGATACACGTGCTGGATTTTGGGAGTGGGGAACAGCAATCTTCCTTCAAGCAAGCACTTACTTTCCTTCTGTATCACACCTTTCGAACCCAATTCACCTAATCCAGTGAGGACCTGAGCCTCTTTCCCACTAATACAAAAAAGATTGGGTTGTTGGGGCTCTGGGATGGTTGGCAAGCAATTGATTTCCCAGCTATCGGGAAGACAGGCTGAATGCAATTCAGCAGATGCAAACAGGCAGAGCCTGGCCGAGAGATTGTTTTCCTCCAGAAAGTAACCTTGCAAGATGCTGAGGTTATTGACTTTGGAGTGGGGAAGGAGGTGTCTGATAATCAGCTCACTCTCTATCTCCCGTAGATTTATAGATCCGGGCCTCCCTGTCACTCCTGAAAATATAATCATGCTGGCAATAAACCCTGAGGGAAGAATGAGACAGCAAGTGTTTTTTCTCAGAGCTAACGCAGTGACCTTTGAGTTACATACTTAAACGAGCCATGATGTTACAGCCAGCCCAGCGCTCGTCTGTGTGATCGCCCTGTCTCGGTTCAGCTGCCCGAGAAGGTGCCATAGCTGTCCCGGCACACGCAGGGCTGGCAGCGCTTCCCGCTGCCGCAGCGCAGGGGGACCCGGAGCACGGTGCCTTCGGGCCTGAAACTGCTGCCACAAGGCGCAGGGCTGGTTTTGCCATACACAGTTTAGGAAGGGGGGAGATATCTGTCTCGCTTTGTTTCACCAGATGGGAAAAGTGCACCAGAGGGACTGCTTTTTTTTCCTCCTTCTTCTTTTTTTTTTTTTTTTTTTTTTGACTGAAACATTTCCTGTCTTCTTTACAAAAATGTATTTTATGACCATTTTGCTGTGCAGACTTCTCCCTCTCTGGACATTGCGCAGAGTAATGCAACACCTTCAATCTGTGGAGCAGATACCTCTGCTAGCCTTGGTTTCTTTATCTCAGAACATGCCTGTGTCTCTCTTCGACCTGTTCTTGCTCTTCAGTGAAAACTCACCTTTTTACAAGCTGTCAAACGTAACACTAACAGCTGAGCATTCCTTGGGAAAAAAAAACATATTTACTTAAAAATCACTTAGTATTTATGGGTCCTTGATTTTTTATTAGCCTTTTAACAATGTCTCTCACTTTAACACTAATCCAGAGGGAAG
This sequence comes from Ciconia boyciana, assembly GCF_034638445.1. Lineage (NCBI taxonomy): Eukaryota > Metazoa > Chordata > Aves > Ciconiiformes > Ciconiidae > Ciconia > Ciconia boyciana. Next base: position 50,364,715 of record NC_132936.1, read on the forward strand.
GGGCTCTCTCCTGTGCCTGTAGCAGATATATCCAAACAGAGAAGGGGAAAAGAGTCATTCAATCGCTTCTAGTATTTCTGATATTTAAGGCCATTTTGGAACAAGTAAAAGACCCCACTTCAGTGTGCCCTCTGCTAAAAAAATATTGTTTCCAAATTCCATGCTCTAGCTGGTGATAAGCAGGATTCAAACCAACAGCACAAAAGGCTGCAAATGCAACTGCTCCTACAATCCCATTCAGCAGAGGAGGCACCATTTCCCAAGGGACCTCCGTTTAACGAGGAAGAACGTAATCGGAAGATGAAAGTTTGGCCCTTTGACACAAAGATGGCTCAGGCTTCACAGCTCTCCTTCACTTTCTTTCCTAAACTCAGTCGAGTAACCCCAGTCTGCCCACACTCTGGCAGACGAAAGGAGGATAAGTGCAACTAAGTGGTATCCATCTTAAATGGCGCAAGTGGTTACTTTGGCCAAATGCTTGACAGACTGAGAGGCATTTCAGAGAGGCCCAAGGCAGCCACAAGAATGGGTAACAGCTTGGCAAATGTTAAACAGCAGACACCGGATTTGAAAAACACATTCACTGATCTGCCTCTCAATTTGCTGTAGTGACTCAGGATGGAAATCTGGACATCACTGTGGATAACACAGTGAAAACCTCTGGTCAAAGGGCAGGAACAGTGAAGAAAGCTAATTAAATATTGGATAGCAAAGGAAAGGGGAGGCAAGCGTGGGAGAAAGATTTACATAAGCTTTGTCATCATGTAGATCAGCGGGAAGCCCCTGCCAGGAATAGGATCTCAAAAAGAAAAGAGCAGAAATAAAATGGCTCAGGGAAAAGCACCACAAATTGTCAGTGATATAGACAACACTGATATTTGAAAAGACCATGGCTGCTTTGGGGAGCATGGGACAGTCAGAGGGTAAGATGAATAACATAGATGTGTAAAATGTAATGGGTGTTATATAAGGTAGATTAGGAACTTCTTGGCCACCCTCATGACTGGTATGAGTAATACATAAACAAGACAAGAGGAAATGGAAAAGAGATCTTAGGAAGTTTCTGTACAAGGCATAGTTAACTTGTGGAACACACTGTCATAAGATGCCATTGAAAGCAAGGTCTTGATGGAATTCAAGGAAAAATTATATATGGATAATGAGAGTTATATTCCTAATTCAGATAAGAGTATTTTTATACTGTCATGTTTAGAAGCAATACAAATCTTAATCTCTAAGTAACAGGACAGAGTTACATGATTAATCTATAAATGCTTTTCTTGGGTTCTTACAGCTTCCTCTGAAGTAGCCACTAGCAGCCATAGTCTGAGGTTGAATATTGGATACACCTTGGACTGAGCTAGTATGACCGGTCCCATGTTTTTACATCTCTCCTGGAACAGCTTTCTTTCCTGGACAGTTTTTAGCCTTGCTTGCTAGCACCGAGTCTGGAATTGAATTCACAGAATAGAAGTACCAAATATGACACTAAAATACTAAGTAGCACAAACCAAATAATGTTCTATCCTTTTCTCCACGTTATTATGGCACTTATGTGAATTAGGATGTCTCATTGACTGTCAGAAAAATATTAAGTCTCCAGATTTTTGAAGATGGGACTTGGGAGCTTTTGAAAAACATTACCTACCTACTGTCTGAATAATAATCTGTAATGTATAAACTGTTTCCTCCTTGACCTATTCAAAATAAGAATCATGACCATTTGTCTGGTTCTTCACGTGTGGCAGAGTCAGTTTGACTTTCCCTTCCAATTTGAGTAATTGCTACAGGAAATCTTTATATTTGTGTTCTAATTTTGGGACTTACATTTGTTTTTAGTGGAACTAGAAAAGAGTACAACCATGCAACATAAATTTATTTAAAACTACAAAGAGAGAAGTTCCACTCTTATTTTTGTTCCTTAACTTTTAATAAGAATAACTTTAATTTAACACATCTGGGCAGCTTGCAGAATATCAGATAGTGCCTGCATATCCTGTGTTCTAAGTACCCTGGACAAATACAGTGACCTAACAAATAAAAAAAAAAAAAATCTCAAATTAAATAAAGCCAAGAACAACCACTGACACTCATAAACTACCCTTACAGACCTGCAACACTATTTCTTTGCCCTTCCAAACACCCACCTTCCAAACACCCTAGAATTAGGCAAAGGAAAAAGTAGGAAGGTTGTACCCTGAAAGAAAATACGTTCAGTAAATCCAAGCTGTTTGAAGCTTAGAAAGAAAACAGGCAGCAAATTTCCAGGTTTCTAATACAGTAATTTCTCCCTCAGTACGGACTGTGCTTCAGTACCCATACCTCTGCTAACTGACATTTCAGAGGGAAGGAAATTTCTTAACTAGACTCCTTGCCACTTCGGATCAAGCACCTTCCACATGGGACAGCTGAAGCAGGTTACAAACCTGAAAGCCGTGGTCGTTACAATTGCTGAGATACGGTGGACTGCTTCACACAGAAATATTATTTACCTTGTACAGAAAAAGTAAGTCACAATGTCTTGCCCAAGGTTATAAGAAGCCTGTCTAGTTCAGGAACAGAAAGCTCTTCTCTAATTTCCATAGCAAGACCACCTTTCCACACTGTATTTAATCCAGCCAGCCCACCTCACACAGCACCGCACTTTTGTCACATTTTGTCCATATCAGTTGTCTTTACCGTCGAAGGACAAAAAAGGGTGTAGACTGCCCCAAAGCACTTTTCTGTCAGCTCTTTTCTTCAGAACAGGATGCCATTTAGACTCATGCATACCATTATCATAAATAACCTCAGAACTACTTAAATCACAGTTTGCGCAAGCATTTGGAAACAAAAATGTGTGCCAAGTATACATTTCAATTTATCCTTCCTTCTCATTTTTTACTTCTAAACCTTGGTAAATTAGCATATTGTGAAAACTACATAAAGGGACAGCTTTGAGTTCGCTTGTTCGTCCCTTCACTGCTCAGCACCCTGGCATGTGTTCCCTGTGTACCTTGACATGCAAACGCAGGCTTGGTCACCTCGGATCATTCTGCTATTGATCATTAAAATGTTTTTCTGTTAGGCAGCACTCCTCCCTGTGATTCTGGGGATGGAAAGCCGTTTAGTCAGTTGATTTAAAAATGTGTTTCACTTGTTTGAGACCACTTTTTCTGATGTTAAAAAAGCCAACAAACAAGCAAAGCCCCCCAATTTACTTAAAACATCATGGACACTTGATGGACACTTAACTTGATATTCCTTTAATTCTAGCCTTTTGTAAGTAGAACTGATGCTCTTTTAATTGCAAATATTTAAATTAAAATGCCCTGTGATGAAAGTGTGATAGCAAATAAATAGGTTCCTGCCTCTTTTTAAACTAAAAAAGAAAAAGTAAAGTTGCTTCCTCTCACTTTCTGTATTTTCTGCCCTTTCCTTTTGTTATCCGGGCATCCGAAGGTAATAGAGCTTGATAAAAATGCAGCTGGGGGGGGGGACGGACACGGGACGGGACAGGACAGGACGGGGACAGGGGGAGGAGAGGGAAGATAGATAACATTATTCCAGGCCCTTGCTCTGTTTTGTTAGAACAGATTTAATCTTTGGGCAGCATCAGAAGACAGGCCTGAATGACCGCGTGATCATCTCTTCACTCTCTCTTCTTTTATCTATCTGGATTACTCGCCACTCTTTTCAGGTATGATATCTCACTATTCTTATTTGGTAAATTAAGCTATTGTTTGCCTGTATTTCACTTATTGTAAAATGTTTTCTTTCTTAACTTTGGCCATTGTTCCTGGATAGTGAGCATGCTGTCACTGGAGAGGGGATGTGAGGAGGGAACTATATAATTGGGGACAGATTCTGACATATTTTGCCAGTTAGCAGTAGCTTGCTGTCTAGTGCTTTTGATTTCATAGGGGTTTCTAGCAGAAAAAAAATGGATAAAAGGGGTCAAATTCGGCCTTGTAATTGAAGTGAAAATTAAGGAAAGATTATGAATATTATGGAATATGGAATAGTCTCAAATGGCAATTTAATTTTCAAGTTAGCAAATACTCAGAATAACAGGCCATGCACTGGATGGTTGTTGAGAGAGCATTTGTTCACAGTCTGATTTATCAGTGCTTCTTGTTGCCTCATGATAAACACTAAGGAAAGGAAGAAACACAAACAGAAATGTCACGGTCATTTTTGTTCCATTTAACAGTGAATCTCAAGGCTAATGGCTGTAGTTCAGAAACAGAAACCTCAGGACAGAATACTAAAACGTGTGGTGCTGGGACTTCATTTGTTGTCACTGGAATGTATATTCTGGGTGGTAATCTTTTATCTAACTGCACTTTGAAAATAAAAACCCCAAAACAAAACCCACTATAATTATATTTTGCTTGTGCATGCTGCGTAAAACACGCCAGACATTTGGGGAGAGCAAGCTGAGGTGCAGAGGAACCACACACCAGCATGTGCTAGTGCTTCACAGCACACACAGCCTGATGGTCAGCCCTGGCATCAGCCGAGCTTCGATGAAACCCAAGGGATTGCTGCCGTGCTTGTGACGAGGGCTCAGGAGAAGGTGGTTACAGGCCAGGTCATTAAAGACGATGAACGTGTGTTGTGCCATGTTTGATGACTGTTGAGAGAAGACCAGAGTGAAAGAGCTTACATAAAAGCATTAACAAGGATGTAATGCCAGTTGACTCACTCGGCACAACACTGTCTCTGCACAGAGCACATGAAGCCATAATTAGTGAAGTAAGTGCTGCCGTGTCTTCCGGGAGCTGTTGGGAGCCACCAGCTCTGTTACATGGTTAATGACCACCTGCCCGCGAGCGCCGTGCAGCTGATGGGCCTTTCACAGGAGGCGCATAGGGAGCCTCTCTGGAAGAGGCTACTGCTCTTTTCCGGCTCTCTCCCCTCTGGTTTGAACAGTACCAACATTTAGACCAGAGGTGCTCACAGAAAATCTCCTTCATACAGGAGGGCCACGTCCACGAGACTGGGGTGCCTACAGTGACAGAGGGGAGCAAGACAGAAGTTGTAAATCCCTTTTCCTATTTAATTACTCTTTCAAAATGAAGTAGGGAGGCAATGGTATTTGATGTACTTGTGTTGAGTGCACCTCCCACCCTGGAAGTGTTTATTCTGAGCTTAAAAAACTACAACACTGGGACAGATCCATCCCTGGTGTAAATGTGGGTCGCTGGATTTGCTGTCGGTGGGGTGTCCTGCTGGACCCGAGCAGTCCGTGCCCGTAGGTGTGGGGGCAGAGTGCTTTGGCAGGAAGCGAGGAGAGGACCTGTGGAGGCACCGCCATGTCCCCGTGCCGGACTCTGGAGATAGCCTGAGGCGACGTGCCCGGCGCAAGGCATGGTGCTGGCTCTCCAGCGGGATTTTCACCAAGATCTGAAGGGATCAAGCAGGTTGAGGGGGGACAGGACATACACGAGATCAGTCCTACTAGAAACTGGGAAAAGCATCCCTGCCTGCAGGTCTGGAATGCCCCACTCCTAAGAGTCCCCCTGCTGCACTCCTCTGCTGCAGCGTTACATGCCCTTCCCCAGCCAGGAGCTCCCACAGACGCGGTTATCTTGTTATTATTATTCTTTTTTTCCTACTTAAAAAGCGAGAGGACGGCTGACAGCGCTGGGCGCGCAGAGCCGTTACTGCCGCCGCCGCCCCCGCAGCGGGCCCAGGGGCGTCCCCGCACCCCGCCGGGCCTGAGGGGAGGCCGCAGCCCCTGCGCGGCCCCGCGCCCTGACGGCGTGGGGGGGCCCCGCTCCCCCCTCAGCCCCCTCTGGAGCAGGGGAAGGAGCGGGACAGCGGGCGAGCCCCTCGCTGCGGGGGCTCCTGTCAAGCGCCGCGGCCCCCCGGGAGCCCCTCGGCAGGGCCAAAGTGAAAGTGAAGCGACTCCCGAAACCCTTTGGGGGTGGCGGCAGGAGCCATGTGACAGCCGGGAAGCAGCCCGGCCGCACGGAGCTGCGGAGGGCGATTAACGGGAGGCGGGGGGGGGTATGATTTCTAACGGATACGGTGCCCCCCCTCAGCCCGCCGCGGCAGTAGCGCCGAGCGGCCCCGCGCCGCCTCTCCGTTCCCTTCCCTTCCCTTCCCTTCCCTTCCCTTCCCGCGGTCCCGCACCGCAGGAGTCTCCCTCCGCGGCCGCACTCGCGCCCGTCCCTGGCGGCGGCGCGGGAGGCCGGGCAGGGCGGCGGGGCAGGGCAGGGCAGGGCAGGGCGGGCGGCTCCCCCTCCCTCCCCTCTCCTCCCCTCCCCTCCGCCGCGTCCCCCTCAGGCAGGGCAGGAGCGCGCCCCGCAGCGCTGCCCCCGGGAGGAGGGACTCGCCTCTCCGGCATGGTCACGGCGGCTTATTAGGGTGGTCGTCTCCCTCTCTTTTCTCCTTTTAATTATTATTTTTAATCTTCCTCCTCCTCGCCGCCGCCGCGGCTGTCACTGCTCTCACCGTTACTCTTCTCACCGCTCTTCCCGGCGTCCCGGCGCGGCCCTGCCCCGCCGCCCCTTTGTGCCCGGCGCGATGAGGCGAGGGGCCGGCGGCCGGCGGGCGCGGCCGGCCCGCGGCGCCCTGGGGCAGCGGCAGGTAAGCGGGGCGGGCGGGGGGCAGGCAGGCAGGCAGGGCAGCCGCTGTGTACAGCGGGCGCGGGCGGGCGAGGTGCCGGTGCGGAGGGCAGCCTCGCCCGCGGCGGGGAGGGCGCGGAGCGGGGCGGCGGTGCGCAGTGACACCCGAGGCCGGCCCCCCCACCCCGCCGTCGCCCGCCCCCGCAGCAGCCCGCTCCTCACCCGCGCCGCCGCGGCCGGCCGGGTCTGTGCCTTCCTTTGTTTTATTTAGGCTGTGTATAAAAACTTGTTATCACCGCCACCCAAAAGGACACCCCCTCCCTTCCCCCCATCCCCAGTTGAGACCTCTGAGGTCTCTGCCCCTTCCCGGCTCGTCCCTTGCTTTAACTCTCTCCATCCCATCCCATCCCAATATTAAACCTGTCTCCTGCTGCGTGTCTTCCCTCTCTCCAGTCTGCCCACCCCGCTGCCCTCCCGGGTTCCCCCCTCCCTCCAACCTTTGTGCCTATTTTGATTTATTTTTTCTCCCCCTCGTTTGGTTTCTAAGGGACTCCCCTCCAACCTGTCTGTAGGTATGTTTGTGTAACCAGACACTGAGAGTAGCTGTCTGCCGAGGAATTAACTCGGCAACCCCCAAAGCTTAGTTTGCATTCAATAGAGGTGTTTGTTTTTCAGGTTTAAACTTCCAGACGGGTTGAAGAAGTCGCCCGAAAGGAACCACTTGGCAGATTTTGTTTCCTCCCTTGAAATCCCACTGGACGTGGAGCAGGTGGGGGATCAGGAGGGGAGAGATTTTGGGGGGTGGGAGGGGGTAATGGGATGGAGAGTGACGAGGGGCTGAGTGGTGTGGGAAGGAGGGGAGAAGGGCTTTAAAGTTGGGAGAGTGGAGCCGCGCTTTCCCCCTTCCTCTCCTCGGAGGGCAGGGAGGATAGCTCAAGGCTCTCGCTCTCGTTCGTTAAAAATAAATACTACAGAAGTTGGCAATTTTTGTAGTTTTAGAGAAGTGGATTCTCTCCAGGATTAACGTAAAAAATGTTGATGTTTGAGGAACTGCCCTTGCTCAACCCGTAAATAAAGTGGAGATGTTGACAGTTTGTCTAGCCTCTGGTAGACGAGAACAAAAAACATTTCATTTCTTGAAGGGCATCAATAATTGTGAGGGTGGGAGGGAGAGGAAGGAGTTTAACTGTTAACCTTTATCTGGGATCGTAAATGAGTTGAAACTCGTGTTTCTGAAGCTTCTTTTATGCATTTGCTTTTCTGTTTCCCCCCCCTCTGCTTTCCTTTCCTGGAGATGGTGAAAGGTAAATGAAAACGATGATGCTCGCATTAATTGGGCGAGCAGGCAATTTTATGGCTCACCAGTAAAAAATAAATGCCACGGGAAAGTTGCTGTTTGTAGTGCAAGCGGTGGGAAAGTGGTCTGGAGGGTGCATGTGTGGGGACGGCAAAGCAGCGGGGCTGGCTGCGGGTTGTGCTCTTACTTTAGGGGGTTTTGGTTTTGTGTTTCCAGATCGTTCACTTGAAGACGCCGGAGGACGATTTGTGGAAGGTAAGAGAGCCTCTTCCCCAACAATTACATCCTCTGGGGCCATGTATGGTGCATACCTGAGTATTTGCCTACCACTCAGGCCCGCAGTACCAGCACACTCGTGGCTGGGAAGCGATAAATAGGAGAATGCCGAGCTGTTGCTGGCCACGGTGTGGATATTGGGAAGCACAGCATTTTTTAGCAAACAAATAAGCTGCTTTTACGCACTGAGATGCTTGTTAAGCTGATGAATTCCTCCCTTCCAAAAAAGGGATACCCTTTCTTTTCTTAATCAGGACATAGCTTAGGAAAACAGGAGATGAAGAGTACAATGAAAAAGTTTCTGTTCCGACTGTTTTCTACACATGGAAGTAATATGCCTAACTTAACATGTAGGTTGTTTCCAACAAAGATGTTAGATGATGATCAAAGATGATTTCGGCATGAATTGGGGAAAAAAAATCCTTGTACTTTCTTAATTGCAGCTTTCCCAAATGTGTTGTTATGTTACTTTGGCATGATTCTTGTCTGAAGTGAAATGAAATGACTCTTACTACTTCTGAAAATAAACTGTGTCCAGCCACCAGAACTTTCTCCTTCCTACAGGCTTAATGAAGTGAAAGCGGGAGATCTTGGGGAGGAGGCAAGGGTGGGAGAGATACAGGATCATAAAATTTGGCAGAGCAAGTGGTTGGGGGGGGTGTCTTTGTTAGTTTGTCAGCATTGCAGTTACAAGCAAAATATGCTGTTCCAGTAAATGCAAATTCAAGTAATTTCAAATGAAAATTGTAAAAATGCTTTCCCATTATTTTTTTCTTAGGAAGAACAGAGTCTTTCACTTGATTGTCATTATTTTGTCATTCTCTTGTCTAGGAATCGAAAATACAAAGACTGAGTAATGCTACTTATTCTCATGAGTTACTGTAGAAATCTGTACAGCACACTTAATTCTGAGGGAGTTCCTCTTCCCCCGCTTTAAATGAGTCCCTGCCAGCAACAAGTGTGTTGATATATGAATCTGAAGGACTTGGGCACGATGCCAACTCAAGCAATTTAAATGACATGGTTAATAGTGTCTACTGTCCTTATCACACAGTAGTTGTCTTTAATAAACTCAGTGAACTTCCAAGTGATAATCGTGGATGACAAATTAACTTGAGTCCTAGCTCTCCAGTTCAGATGAATACTGTTTTGCTCTGACTGATAAATATTAAATGCTAATTCCAGATGAACTATGAGAATTTGCAAAATATACCTCTCTCCTCTAAATATGTGATTTCTTTCAGGCAAGTAAGAGCCAATTAGATTATCTGAAAGAATTTCTAATGCTAAATTGTTCCCATGGATTTTACTGCTAGCAGTGTCATTTTCTTAAGTTTTTCTGTAGTAATAAATTTATGTGGGACACTGCATCCTTCAAATGAATATTTACCAAACACCTCAACAGAGGAAATAATTTTACATAAAGTAGGTAAGCCAGTATAATATATCTAACAAATTAAAACACTCTGTAATTCCTGTAAAGCATTTTGGATGGCAGTGAAAATGAGTGTTCCATCAATTTCAATTTGAAATAGGTAACCTTTATAAAGCAGTTAATATAATTTCAGAAGTATGCACACTGGCAAAACAGTAAGCTGTTTCACAGTGGGAGTTTTAAAGTTTTTTGAGTAGATCTAGTACTCATACTGACTTTCCCCTTGTAGAATTAAAAGATTATGACATAATATGAAACTACAGAAGAAGAGGGAGAGTAGTACAATTGACAGTTTAACTGCAAATTGCATGTATGATTGCTTAGATTATGATTTTTATTTTTTCAGATATTTGATCCTAACAATATCTTTGCTAGATCTCATCTTCCTGATTTCCAAACCTGATAAATCTTTCCAAAAGCCGTAGAAATGCTCATGTTCTCAGCAGCTGTTAAGAGCTTGCTAAAGCGCTTAATAAGTGTTTCATGTCTTGTGGCTGTAACTGAAATACAGTGCTGTGTGCTTAACTGATAAGTTTGGAAATGCTCTTCTTAATGGCCAAGATTGTATTTTTGAAAATTAATACATGAATGCAGATTGTCTAATGTCACAGGTTTGATTTCTTGTGGCTTTGTTTGCAAAATTCATTCCTTTGAGGCTAGTGAAAACTAACGAGATTCTACCTATGTCTTAAAAGTAACAATAGATACATAATAAAAATTGTCACTTATTTCCCTAAAAGCCTTGTACAATGAAGTCTGACAGATTTTTTTTTTAATTCTATTTTATGTCTTGCCAATCATAGTATAGCTACGATGAAAGTTATTTAAGTGTTAGCTTTTGTAAAAGTGAAAGACCCAACCTGAGGTGGTACTGAAATCTTGTCATAAAACTCCTATGGCTCAGAGAATGGGGCAAAGAGGGGAGCGTGCCTTTATGTATATATTCACTATATATTAGATATGTTAATTTCAGTCATTCCTTGATAGTATGGATCTGCCCTATTCACTAAAACTAAATATTTGTTGGTTCCAAGTAACATGTGGAAAGATACTGGATGATGTGAAGGCACAGTATTTCTAGAAATGGTTTTTGATAGTTGATAGGTCACTCCTCCTTTTTGGATGTTCTGAAATTATGATAGTGGCTTTCTGATACTCAGGATGTGAAGTTAAAAGTTATCTTCATTGTTAAGCCTTGAAATTTATGAGTTTTTTCCCTGCAGCCCTCCTCAAACGTAATAGCTCTTTCAGTTTCACAGTTGGCCTCATGTTCCACTTTTCTTTTTGCTTTGAAGGCTGGGTGGAAGGCTTGTCAGGGTTTGCAGTTGTACTGCTCCGTGCAGGGCTGGGTGGCTGGGCTTGAAACCATATGGGTGTTCAATTCTCTTCAAGAATTGTTGCCACGGTTCCCTGTTCCTCTTTCTTATTAGAACCAATGCTAAGGATCTCTTCATTAGCAATGTATCACATTAGAAACCACACGCTAAGGATCACGTACTTGCATAATGACATTTTGAAAGATAAGGCCTTGAAGACTTGGGTTTTTTCCTGGTGAAAACTGGGCATGTTAAATACACAGAAGAAGTGTTCAGGTTCAGAAAGATTTACAGATATAGTGCATCTGAACCATTTCTCTCTAAATATCTTTCTTTTTTATCCTCCTTTGTTTGCCATGTTCATCACTTAAGACCTAAAATTGCTAGCATGCATAATAAGTACAATCTTACTACTGTAAGGAATGTCACTGGAGTAATGGGAATAATTTTCAGTGAAGCAGTGCCCTGTGTTTGCAGAATGGACTAGCCCTTGTCTTTTAAGCTCCGCAGGGCAGGGAATTGTCTTCGAAGTATTTTCTGTAAAGTGCCTGGCATGTCTGTGTGTGCCAAAAAATGATAAATAATAACAAACAGTAGTTGACAATTTATGTAGACTTTTTTTTTTTAATTATTATTTTGGAATTTGCCTATAGGGTACTTTCTAGCAAAAAGAAGAATGCCAGAGTGGCTTCCAGCTGGGGCAAGATGTGCTCTGATGGCGAGAGAAGCTTTTAATCGAAATAGAACACACATTTAATCGATAGTATCTTCTGTGAAGCTGTTGGGCCAAAACATCAACTGGTGTAAATCAGTGTATCTCCACTGAAGTCTGTAGAGACACAGCTGACTTACACCAGATTATGTGAGTGTCCTTTTTGGCTTTAACAGTTTTCCTTTAATCTTCTTGCCATTTAAACTTTTACTATGATCTGCCCACATTCCAGAAGTGTGGAATGAAGATGGGATAATGTTTCCTTACTTTTCTCCTCCTTTAAGCCTTTAAGGCTCTAAGGCTTTTCTTTTGCGTGATGATGATGCTTTATTAGTTATATATGCTCTAGTCTCCCCTTCAAGCCTGTCCTCCTCAAAATCACACCGGAAAAGGAGTGTAATTATATTCAGAAACACTTTAGTCTTGTCTAGCTTGCCAGATGCAGGTGTATTGTAAATAGCTTCCCGATCATACTGTATTTGTGTTTAAAGGTTCCTGAATACTGTTGTTAGTAACCTTCTTAGTAGCAATTTGTGTCACGTGAAGAAGTTTAGAAACGTTGCCCCCCACATCTATTTCCCAGAATAATTTTGTGTCTGCCAAGTGTCTTAATGTTTTAGTTACTAAACTGCATCATCCATATGAAGTAATTGAAAATGCTGAGTGTGTACATCTTGTGTGGTGGGAAGACTCAAATGATATTTGGGCAGTAAAGAGGATAAATAAATTTTTTTTCTTTATCTTCCAAGCCTCTAATAAACATTTTTGAAGGCAGTGTTAGTAAACTAGTTCTTGTTAGACATGGGAAAACTGTGTTTGAGTAGAGGGCCACTCATTTTCAAAAGTTCAAGCTAAATCTTGTTCTTTCCTATTGAAGTATAATGCCATTTTTAGAATTTCAGCACAAATGTTTTTAACAAAACTTGCTTTGTTAAGTAATGCAGAAAAGTAATCAAGATTGTTAGATGATTGCCTGAAAATTGATGGTTTTGAAGAAGGATGGGATACTTGTGAGTATGTGTGTGTGTGTGTGTGTTCAGATTTGGAAGCAACAGAGAAATCATAAATCCTAACACACGCACACACACAGAGCAGCTATGAGGAGAATATGATTAATTGCCTAATCATACATTTTTGCTCAAACGTCTTCTCACCCTATGCCCAGTTTTTCCTGAGCTTTATAAACTAATAACATTGTCAGTGAAAAAAGAAGTAATAAGATGAAAATATTGTGCCCAGATGCTGCACTGCAGAAGGTCACATAGAAGTGTCTGTAGAGCCTGATAAAGAGTGAATTCTGCAAGTGGAAATGAGCATACTCCATTTCCTTTGAACTGACTGGAAAGTTACTTTCCTCTTTCCAGCTTGCCAGTTCTTCCAGAGCTATAAAGGACCGTAGTAACTAAACCTTTCACCAACATTTTATTAAAGCAGGAAATATATGTAATTACAACATTTCAAGTGACTCAATAAAGATACATAGAAAACCAATAATATATGCAATAATTTTACTTCTTACAGGCACTCAGATGTCGATTTCCTTTTTGTTTGTAGTTAGGAGAAACTTTGGATGGAAACAGGGCTGCAAAAGGGCAAGAGCTGATGCCAAAAAAGTAAAGCACGTTTCAGAGCCTGTCTTATTTTCTATCAGTGATACAGTCTTTGCAGAAAGTGAAAATATTCTAACAAAACTCTAAACTCGACTGTAAGGCTGTAAGAGTTAGCCATTTTCAAAAATGTGTGTCTCTTCAATATACTTCCAGCTTGTGCAAGATGACATGTTTTCAGTCTTTTTTTGTATCTATTTTATTGTCAGAAACACTTTGCAGGTCTTAAATTAGTCCTAGTGGGATGTCAGCTCCAGTTGAGTTATGACAGTTTATAGCAGCTGAGGATCTGATATAATACTGACTTGAGAGCCTGGTCCTGCTAATGTAACATCCAATGAAGTCAGATTTCATAGATAGCATGTTATGGTGAGGAAAATTGAACTTGTAGATTTTTATCCAAGAATTTCCTAAAAATACAAATTTATAAGATGCTTTCGTAGGAGAGGGAAGTCCTGTTATTTCACTGTTTTTAATGGTTTTCTTAAACTTCTGTATGGTATTTACAAACTCCAGCTAATGATGAAGAATCAAATGCCATAAACTTGCATTGTAGATTGCTATGTCTAATGGTGTTTTTAGGGTTGCAAATACTTCACTGGCATTTAATTTATAGCTAAAATAGAATAATTTCTCTGTTCAGTTCCTTAAGATTGTAACAGCAGCTTATGAATTGGAGAATGATTTCTGTTAAATATTTTCAAGTAATTATTTTTTTTTTACCTTTTTAATGAAATTGCAGAAGTGTACAAAAGACAAGAGGTGGATGTTGGGAAGTGATTTAGAGAAAGTAAAACAAGAAAATAATTTTTTAAGTGAAGATCAGTAAAGCTAGAAATTATTGCTTTTGTGTGAACTTTGTTCCTAAAGAGAAAAACATCCCCAAAAGATTTTTTTCTTTTAAAGTTTTATAAATATTGTAAAACAGTGGAAGAAATTATATATTGTGGATTGCTTTTGTCTGTAGCGAGGATTTTTTAAGGCTAGATCTCAGAGGATTTTATATATTAACTACAGATCACTCCCGGCCAGTCACAAAAACTCTGCATGATGCCTACTCATGTAAGGTTTTTGTTTTGAAATCAAACTTTTTTTTTGCTTCTGCATTATAAACAATTTGAGTAATATATTGGACACACTACATTGAACAGCAGAACACCCAAGTTTGGCAGATCGGGAGTTTTATCCTTCCACCCTTGCTTGGCAGTCGTGTTTGCGCAAGTTAAATGTCCAGTTGTATGAATCTGATTGCAGCGGGAGGGGAACACATGGGATGGTGCAGACAGAAAGTTGTTCGCGTGGGAGTGTTTGCAAGATCAGAGCCTTGTACTGTAAGTTGGCCTTCATGATTTCAAAATGAAAGCATGTTAACCTATAAGCTTAAAAAGTTACCCTTAATTTAAATATGCATTGACAGAATCCTAAAGTCTTCTAAGCGCTCTTCTGCTGTGCGACTTCGTATGCCGAGTTATCTATTACAGAACTTACTAATGAAATTAAAAAAAAAAAAAATCTGATCAAAGCAGTTGTTAGAAATGACACTATTTGATAAGATCATCTACCGAAAATAAAGGGGGAAATGAGATCTGACTGAGGTAAAACCAGGTAAATAGCTTTCAGCTCTGCTTTTGTTATTCAAGAAGAAAGAGAAACAATAGGTGCTGTTTAGAGTCAGGAGCTGCCCTTCTAACCTCTGCTGCTCTTAAAATGCCTGAAGGTTATTGCATGGTTCATGGTGGCTTTTATGCTTGCAGTTCCAACTTTTAATTTTCTAACAAAAGGAGATGCAGTACCAGCCTGCTGATAAACACCGAGCAGAACAATCAGAGAAAAATGGAAAAATTCCTCACTCTTTTTTTCCTCCTGTCCAGTTACTCGTATACTGGCATATTTGTAACAGGAGAAGAGCACTGCCTCTTATGTTAAGCTGCCAAAGCCAGAGACTGGTTTTTAAAAAGTAGGAACATTATTTCTACGAAGATGGGATGTGCTTTTGCATTCAATAGCCCCAGCCCAAACAAATGATTTGTTGCATGCTGTTATGGGGAATGATCTGAACGTCCACAGGGACTGTATCTATTTCAACAAGATTTCTAATTCTTGCTGCACTGGCAAAATGGAGTCGAGTTAGCCTTAAATCCAGCCTTCTCAGCATCAAAACTACAGCTGCCTGGCCCAGAAGTGTTCCTGCTGAGCATGAGAAGCACCCTTTTCTCTGTGAGTTGTAAAGCGGTGCACAGTGTAAGTAATACAGACGAACCTCAGCCAGCACTTTGGCCCGGTCCTTACATGTGCTGCTTGAATTTGTTGGCGTGATCATTGCCGGTGTTTAGAATACCGTGCTTGCTGTGATGCTTTGTACTTGGATACTGGTGCGATCAGAGGAGAGAAGGGGTCAACTTCTGAAGGTATTGTTTTCCAGCACAGCTGAAAGTAATGGAATGTAACAGTTTTAGGAATGTACACCTGTGAGTATATAATAAGAGAGTATCTGTTTGTGTATTTTCACCACTGACATTCAGATCAAAGGTCCCCTAGGTGTTGTTGTAGTAAGAAAAAGGGAAAGGGGCCACATGCCTTACCAACTCTGACCTGTCGTCTTCCTTGTTGTTTGCAAGTTTTCACTAGAAAATCAGTCATGAGCCTGCTTCGATGATGTGACTTACTTTCAGGGGTTCACTTAGTGCATATGGATATTGAGTTCAAAAAGCAGCAGATGCAGGTCTCAGTGATTAAAAGAAGAAATACTATCAGCAAGTACTGCCACTTAAATATCAAAACTGATGCCCAATCTTGCATTGGACAGCACTGGGATATTGTCACAAGTACTTAAAAAAAGCCATTGTGTTTTGAGGCAGTGAGTGTTACTCCTGGATGACTGATGCCAGAAAGGCTGACAAGAAGGCTGAGAAACATCTTCAACCCTTTACAAACACATACCAGCTTAAGCATCTTCGACCCTTTACAACTACATGCTAGCTAAAACAAAAAGCTGAGGAGGAGTCTGTCTCTTGCCTTCCAGCTTGCTTACAGCTAAAGGAAATGTATCCCAAATGGAGGAGGATCCCCCAGGCCCTGGAAGTTGTTTAATTAATCATCACTTTCAGCCTGCTCATTGAATGGCTTTTCTTTTCTCACATGAGCAAATGAAAAAGATTATTACACCTGGGAGAAACAATGACACCTGTTAAATCTTCCTCTATTGTTAAGCGCAGTTTAAAAAAAAAAAAGAAAAAAGATTTAGATTTAATTTTAGATATGCAGAATAAGTAGAACTACACTTGCTTTCTTTTTATGTAGGTTATGTGGGATTTGTGTTGGTACATATTTGTGTCATAATAATGTATGCTGTTCCACCTGGCAGTAATTCTCATCTTCTCTAACTGAATTTGCTTAAATCAGAAATACTAGCTTTTTTTATTTATTAAGGTAGAGAGACTTTTACCGTCAAATTTTTGCTTCCTTCCATGACACATCTGACTTGATTTCTGTATAACAAAGGTGTTTTACATGAGAGTCAAAACTGCCCTCACCAGAGTCATCAGTAATTTTCTGCTTCTGTTGCATTAACATTTTGGTCATGATAGACGTCTTGGCAGCTTATGATGTGATTTATCGTGTTGCTTCAGTGCTGGGGCTTTGTCAGCAACAGGGAATTTCAGGAAGAATTTTCCATTGGCTCAATGAAGCCAGCAGCAGCACTGTAAGAATTTTACATGGAAATCTGAGTGTAGACATGGCCTAAGGGAAACTACTCGTGTGTCTGATTTTGGGGCACGTTTGGTAAGAAGTAGTAAGCCAGGGGTGTTGGGTAACTGTGGTCATCAAGAGCTTAGCTTGCTGTCCGTGCTCAATGTGCATAAGACCTCATGCAATCTTTTCTCAACATGTTGTGGAAAGTTATTAGCACTTTGATAATACACATTTTTCTCTTTCCCTGTGGGCTCTGCAGCTCCAGTTTGCTCTGGATGGATTCCTGGGGCACATTGTTTGCTTACTGTACTCAGGCCTGGGAAATCAGTATCTTACTGGGCGATAGACTGTTGTTCGGACAGTTTGATTTAAGATATTCTTTCCGAGATAGAGTCAGATTGAGTCCTCATTTTGCTTTATTCAGATTGATTCCACAGAAGATCACAAGCTGGGTATAATTTGCAAATGTTTGCTTTAGTTGCACAGTTTTCACAGTGTGTTCTCCCAGTCGAAGGGTGGGGAAAATATGCAGTAAGGCCTGTGACACCATTTCACACAACCCTCGGCCACATGGTTTTATTTTATTTTTGCTTTCTGTTGGCAGGCACTAAAGGGGGTGTTAATTCGTGGCCTGCTAATTTTGCTTAGAAGGTCTATTCAGCCATCAGCACAAAAAAGGGTTACCAGCCTTGCTGTTGCCTATGGCAGCTGTGGTGCAACAGCAGCACGTGCTGCTACGATCACGAGGCTCGACTATTGTAATTAATTCCCTTGCAGTGAAGCCTTCAGCCCAGCTTCTCCTTTGCTTGCCCACCACTTATTTGGAAAGCAGCAGCATGGTTGCTTGTCAGCCGGTGGTACTGTATGCTTGCTGTCAGCCCTCTTTTTTTTTTTTTGGGTTGGCAAGCTATGAAATTGTGACTTGACTTTAAAGTGGTGCTGCTGTATGTATTTCAAAGCTATGTGGCAGGACCTAGTTACCTTAAAGGTCGCTTCCTGGAGCTTCGGTGTGAAGGATGTTTGCCTTCAGATGCTAACCTGTTTAATTTTCCCACCATTACATTGGCTACAAGCAGGGGTGGTAAATTGTTTACCTACTGGACCCTGCCCCAGCCCTTCAGGTTTACCATCTTCGCTCATTTGGCCAAAGTGGCATTGTTCCAAAAGGTGCAGGTCCACAACAGTTTAAGCTCTCTCTTTCCTTCCAGTTCCTGCCTTCTCCCTCGCTCTAGAGCTGGCTCACACATGGTCCCGTATGAGCCACCTTACAGCCCTCAGCCTGCAGACTAAGCCACAGAAAATCAAGTAGCTTTCTGCAGGGTTAGCTCCCTGAACTGGCTTCCCACGGGAGCGGACACACTCCACCAGCAGCAGCAAAGATGTGGTGGGAGCAGACAACCTGGACAAGGGGGAATGGTAGCACGGCCCTAGCACCAACACAGTTTAGTTACCCTGAAAGTGTTGTAAAAATGCAGCTCTTTCCTAGCACTGTGGTTATTACACATATTTCTAAGCAGGAAAGCCTTTTCACTGTTTTAGCACGTCTGTACACATGAGAGAACAAGACAAAAGTTAGGGACATTTTGTGCATACTGTTAAAGAGCCTGGAGGGGGGGTGTGTTTGTTTTAAACGTTATCAAAAATCCTTGTGGTTGCCAGTGACTGAGAGCTGGTCTGTATTGTCATATTATTTTTCTTTATGTTTTGAGATAATATATCAGGATAGCAATTTCCAAACTAGGAAACTATACCACTTTAACTTAAACCCAAGGAACAAGGGTGCAATGTGTCCAGCTCTATGCCTCTCTAATTCCTGCCTTCTGCAAAAGACTTGGCAATACCATAGCAGGCATTTTTGGCTGAGGCAAGGAGTCTATTTGCAGTATTTACGTAAATATATTTTTCTGGAGGAAATGCCACTCACTGTACTTCATACTTAAGGTGATCAGCCAGTGGGAGAAAATGAGTTTGTTGCTGTTTAGCTTGCTAAAGAAGATAAAACACTTTCTGCTTATGTTTCTGCCTTTTAAATATGAGAATTTTTTATCTTCCCCGTTTTTTTTTTTTCCTAAAACAAGGCTAAAGAACTAAAGTAGGAGCTGTCTGAGTCTGGAATTGGGAATTATAAAGTTTTTATTAAATTTATTTTCTTTTTTTGGTCATCAGCTGAAGTGTTGAAAAAAATCAAAATCCCAAAACCTGAGTGTATGACATGCATAACTTAAAAAAAACAGCAACAAAAGTCTGATTAAAATACCTTGCCCTGCCAATTGCTTAAGTTTTTGTCTATTGATATATGTGATGTTAAAAACTAGCAAAAATAGCTAGTGAAATGGAGAGTTCAAGGAGACGAGGAAAAAAAACCAGCAAGAGGGAAAGGTGGATTTCGATATAAAAATAAACACACGTATAAAAATAAACACAAAAAGCAACAAACATAATGGCTTCTGTCCTCAGAATAATGTTAATGGTTTTTTTTAAGTGTCATCCTCAGAGGGGCTTTGTTGTGTTCCAGTGATTCATAGGATAAAGTGATTTTTATGTCTTTTTCACTTATATTTAAGTGGGATTTCTCTCAGATAAACAAAGTAACACACACTCAAAGACTCTTTCTGCCTCATTTAAACACCCCACCTTATCAAAACTCCATTTCCATGAGTGATGGATCTTGGCTCTGGATGGGAGAATGAAGTATTCAATTACCTTATTTTCATGTGCTAATGAAGCAGAATGTGGCTTTAGGGGGTTTCTTTTCAGCAAGGTAGCCTGTTTGGTTATGCACAGGCAGCCTTCTTATGTTTCCTTCCACGTCTCCGTCTACACTCAAGCGGTGGTCTTAATGGGCAACTGTGGCTAATCTGTCTGCGCGACAACAAGCCTTGGCCTTCTTCAGCGCAGCAGGACCAGCCCTGGCCTGTAATTAGCGGAGCCATCAAACCGACTGTTTGGCTCGAAATGATTTATTTTGGCACCTCTTGCAATAACTTTATCTGCGAAAATCCGTGAAGGGTTTGGTTTTTTTTCTCCTCACTTTTCTTTGCATCACAGAGTGCTGATGCGAGCTCTGAAGTCCTCAGCCTGAGCGGCAGCAGATTTGTACTCCGGTAACTCTGGCTGTCCTCGGAACGGGAAACGTACGCTTTAAATGTTTGCTATAATTTCTTCAACTGAGCTTAAAAGTGCAGGTGCATTTGTGACTGAGAGTCACATGGTAAAGGCAAGTATTTTTTATAGCAATGTCACGCTCCTGCCGATGCAGGAGAGGTATGTATCCAGCTTGGGCACACGGAGTTACTCTTCAGTACTGGCACCCCCTCCCCTGGCATCCTCAGCATAACTTCTGTCAGAGGTATTGGTTTAATGGGTGGGATCATTCATACTCTTGAAGCTATAATATACTTTAGGTGATAGCTCCTTAGCCGCAGTTGCACATCCTTTTAGCACTGTATAATGAAAATTAACACATCGTGGGGGTTTTCCTAGCAACTGTATGCTAGGAATGACTGTGTCAGCTTCCCCACAATAGATGATGGAGGGAAATAACCATCCTGGAGTTACTCACTGCCAGTTATGAAGTTGAGGAATTGGAAAAAGGCAACAAATTTCCCTTTTTTCCTTCCCCCAAAGAATGAAATGAAAAAGTTTTACAAAGTACACATACCCAAGTTTGGATTTTTTTTGTGGAGACTTCTAAAGATAGTGAAAAGCGACTTAAATGGCTGTGGTAGGTGTAAGAATAGTCACCTTCAATTCTCCTGTAAAGCATTAACACAGGGAGCAATAGACTTTTAGTATAATATAAGTTACACTTTTTTCCCCTAAGATTCATAAAGAATGTTCCTAAGAATTATTCAGCAGCATAATGAATCTCTGCTCCTGCTGACTGATGGTAACTAATAAGTAAAAGGAGGAAGTGTAATAGGCAACGAGTAGTAGCACGGGTTTTGTGAGGTGCACCGTGCTGCTGGGCGTTCTGGATTCTCTTGAAGCAAAAATAGGGGAAAAGAAATGTATGAAAACAAAAATTGAAACCCTTGGATATTGTTTTGATACAATCTTTCACAAAGGTACTAAAGTAAGTGTAGTGGTAAAGTCCTGTCATGAATTAAAACAGGTGAAAAAAATAGGGGGTGAATGATAATAGTCCTCAGCTCTCAAACTGGAGGAGACTCCTACTTAAGTGGAGCTTTAAGAAATTGGTATGGGGAGTGGTGTGTGTTTAGGCAGAGAGAGATTAAGAAGCAGCCGTGATCAGTGAGGTTACCTGGCCAGTGGTTTGAAGTTATGTATGTCAAGGCTGTTGGGGGAAGATAACTCGAGAAGTATGCAAGAAAATTAGGTAACTTGATAACACACATTGTGGCTGAAGTACATCACAAACCAGATTTGATTGATGCAATGATGTTACTGGTTCCCCTTCATGGAAAGAAGGCTGATACCGTGTTCTGCTGCAGCCATTGAATATGGCTTTCGTGCAAACGCCCCAGCCTGTGCAGCTCCCAGGAAATTCACCTCGTGTGAAGGAAATTCCCGGCATGCTTCCCCTCCCTCCAGCCTTCCTCCCCTTGGGGGGGAATTTCTGTGCCTCTCCCTTATCTCTTGGCTATCCTATCTCCAAAGTGAGCGAAGGGAAAATAAGGTGTAGTTGGAGCTCTGCAGAGCACCGGCTGCCTTTGGCAGCCAGAGGGACATACTGTGATCTGAACCAAGTCACAGCAGCTCTTTTATCCCTTAAATTTGGGGAAACAGTCCTGTGCTCTTTAGCTAGAGTTGGGTAAAAGAGGTTTTCGTGACTAATATTTTGTTTGCCAAAATGTGCTGTTCTGGAAAGCAAAGCAATTAACTTGGTTGGTTATGAATTCAATTTGTTGTTCTGGTTACGAGTTGGAGAGTTTTCAGTTGAAACTTTTTTAAGCTTTTAATTTCTTTAATCATTCTCAAAGTGCATCATCTCAGAGCGTCCCTTTCAAAATAAAACATGTATTTTTTAAAATACGCTGACTTTCTTTGGGAACCCTTGATGAGACATGTGTTGTTTCACATTGCTTAACACTATTCATTTGTCCCAAAACAAAACTTTTTCACTGTGCAGAAAAAAAACCCCTCCTGCCTTCTTAACTGGTTTTGAGACAATTCTCCTCCTGTTCTCCTCTACCCCGTTTTCTATGTCCCTTTCTTGGATCTGAGTAGTAGAGCGTCTGCTATCTCAGTGTGGCTCGAAGTTACTGAAGCAAACTTTCCAGAGTTTTGCAAAAAATAAAGGGAAGAAACGTAGCAGAATGTCTCCTGACTTGAAAAAGTAAACTTGTTTATACTGCTGCACTCGGCACTGGTCAGCTTGGCAAGAGCAGATACTTAACGTGCATTCGGAGCTGGTAGTAAATTAAAATTAATAATAAACTGCATATCTTTTACAAAAGTGTATTTCTTCGTGGAATAAAAAGTTTGTTACTTCTTTAGTTACTTAGGCTTTTAGCTTGTTTCCCAGGTGTTTCTCAATTGAGAACATCTCATTAAAGTTGTTCATTGTAACCCGTCTCACTTTCTGGTCCTCATACACCAGCACCTTGCTGTACCATTTACGTTGGAAACATTGCAGAGGTCTTTGTGTCCACGAGCATGTTTACTGAACTTTTTAGAAGTTTGTAAACTGTTCTGTTTTGGAAAACTCCTCTCAGAAAAACTAAATTTTTGAGCACTTTCCTTTTAGAATGATGATGATAGGAAAGAGAAAAAACATTTTATGGTGGTAGAGGTAGTATCTTCTATATTATTTTATATTGAGGAGAAATGTTGAGTTTACTTTACAGTGAGATGTGTCTTGGGGACTGTGATATAGCTTTGTATATTTAAATATGTATAGTTCCTAGGCATGAATTTTGTGTGAGAAGCAGTTATCTTACTGCATCTCATCTCACTGTAGAGGGAACTGTGAAAGTTGTATGATCATACAGTGTAACTTTTGTATATAATAGGTATATACAGCATAACCACCGAATTCAGAGTACTGAATTGCAGTGTCCAGTGCCTAACAGTTTATAAGAGGTTCGTGTGTATTATTACTTCAGAGATGCACAGACTAGCAGTCCTTGTGCCTGGTTATATTTAATGTAAAATTTATCTCTACTAAGAAATATAAAGCCAACAGTCTCAATAACCAAGCAAAACCAGGAAGAATTGAGAGAAGAATACAAAAACAGCAAAAGACATTTCAAGAGAAGTCTCCCTCCCCAGTGAATTGATTACAAACCAAAGATTAGCATTTAGATCATGCTGCTTCTTGCATATCAAAAATCTTATGCAGACATATAGTGCCATTGAATTCTATTGTGGCAGCATAGGCAGACATGTATCTCGGGGAAACTGAAAGCATTTACAGTTAAAACCCCATACCATTGAATTAAATTCAACCTGGAAAACTTCATGCATAAGTAATCATAAAACCACACTTAAAGGCTGTTGTATGTTAAATTTCACTTCAGCTTCTGAGTGATCTTAAGGACCAGAGCAAGTAAAACCACCACAGTAGCCTGTTCTTGAGGTGACCAGAATATGGTAAATGTCAGAAATCCACATCTGAAATAAGAGGTCGCACGCTCTTTACCAAGCGCAGACAAAGAAAAAAGGCTCTTTGATGTGGCTGTAGTGTAGTATCAGCTTTGTCTCTAACAAGACCTCTGCGCTGCAAACTTGATTTGTGTATAAAAGGCTGTACTGTTGGGTGGAAGGGCTGATACAGGCTTATCCTTCCTGTTTGTCTCCACCCCCACCCGCCTTCTGCACCTCTCTGGCGATCTCTGTTTTGGCTGGCTTGAGTCTCAGCCAGCTAGTCATCATCCCAGCCCAATCACCTAAAAACCCCAGATAATCCCATTCCAGTGCATAAACCAGAGCAGCCACAACAGCGATAAACAATTGTGCAGCAGCTGCTTATTGCAGACATACACCCACTGGAGATGCCTGGGGAGGCAGGGGGACCTCAAACACTGCTGCCCAACGAGTAGCACGTCAGGTGGCAAACGATGCCTCGGTGTCTCCCTCTGGTTCCCAGTGCATGTGGCAGTTCCTTTACCTAGAGCAATTCATACTTTCGCTGAATGTATATTTCTTCTTAATATTAGTATTGCCTTTCACCCCACTGCTACTCTTACCTGTTTCTGTGCCTGGGGCAAGACCTACATAGTAGGTACCTAAGGGGTCCCTCTTTCACGCTTTCCTCTTGCACAGTCCTCCTTTGCCCAGGCGTTTTGTCACCGTAAAGGAGCTAGTTTTGGTATACCTGATCTGGCAGCATAGGACAGGACAGTGCCCCTCTTTCAGTCATAATTATTTACAGGTTAGATTTATATACACGGAGATGTGAATATGGTAAACCTTCCAGTATTGTCTTTTGTAGACAGTGGACGTGGTAGGAAAATGGTGAAGGATGAAATAACTAAGAGCCTCTAGTGGGGCAACTTCACTGCCCTTCTGCTGTACTCTTTTCAGTGCTGCCACTGCCTTTTAAGTAGCTTTATGTTTTGAAAAAAAGGGGTTAGGTATTCTGCTAGGTAAGAAATATCCTTCCAGTCACGTCAATGTAATTAAGCTGTTACATGGATCATTGGTCCTCGTACTTCAGCCATGAAGCGGTGTTGGCTGGTTTGGGAAGAAATCCTCAGCTCCTGCATAGGTACCGCCTGTGTTGGGGGAGCTGGTCAGGCACGTGCATGGGAGGGTTTTCACTTCCTTCAGATTTCAGGCTGCCTATAAAGATGGTAGAAAATGGGATTTAGCAGTTACTTAAGGACATGCTCAACTTGATTATTGAAAATTAAAGGAGTCCCACATATTATCACAGCAGAATAGCCACTATTGCAGCGCATGCATCAGCGTGCTTTCTCTTGCAGTGACTTGGGGTGCTGCGGCACAGAAGGGTGGCCCCGCACGCCCTGCCCTCCCGGATCCCCACTGCACCCAGAGCCGGAGCACAGCACAGCGGGGTGTCAGGCCTGCACTGGAAAAACGCTTTCACTGGCTCCAAAGTCTGGATGTCCGGTTAGGGTGTAATGGTGTTTCAACTGCTAAGTTACTAATGCACGGCCCAGGCAAAGCGGTGGCAATAGCTATTTCTGCTGTCCTGCTCCTTACCTCTCTGTCCCAGGAAAGTGCTGGGAATACCAGCTCTGCCGAGACAGTCCTGGCTATACCGGTATATAAAAATCATTAGTGACCAGCTATGCAGCCTAACTGCTAGCATGGCTGTGTTTGAGGAAAATGCATATATTTGGATTCAAGAAGGGAACTTGAGCACCAAGCTGCCTGTTCTGCGTTCGCCGTGGGGAGTACGAGGATGGGAAGTGATGGGTGAGGTGTGCCTAGGGCCCCCTCCTCCCACCCCACGGGCTCACGGAGCAGAGCTAGCATGCCAGGTAGGACACTCTGCTCCCAGGCTATAGTATGGTCTCCTTGTATTAACCTTCTCTTACTTTTCAAAACATGCTGAAGAGTATTTACCAGGCCATAAAAAATACACTATGAGGAGTTATCATATATAATTGCAGCTCCCAGAATGAAAAAAGTCATCTTTGTGAAGCTGGTGATAGTGCATTTAGAGGGGAGTGAGTTGCTTTGGGTTTTGATGTTGTGATGTTTACACACTACCATACAAAACTCAGTGCAGCACCTAGTGTGAATGAGTGAAAATTCAGCTCTCCGAGGAGTGTCTTCGAACGGGGGTTTCTTACAAGTGAGAATTGCGAACTTGAGATACCCGTGGTGCCCAGACCCCCATCACTCTGTGTGGCTGTGAGCGGAGTAACGCAGGCCTCCCCCCCCTCGTTTGCTCAGCAAATGGAGAGAGAAAACACCAGTGGAAAAGGTGACCAGCGTGGTTCCCACATTGGCATGTGGGCAGCAGGTGTGCTCCCAGTGACTGCCTGCCCGCCGCTGGGGCTGTCAGCTGTTACAGCTACCGAAACAGGACAGGCTGAGGGAATTCGGAAGGCAGTCTCTTGATTTGTATCCCCAGGACTCCTCCTAACCCTGATGAGGGCTGTGTTAAGGGAGACAGGGCTGTTTATCAAGCCTTAGGTGTCACTTGTCAGCCGAGCCGTTGGTTTTTCCCAAATATTCCTCAGAGAGCAACACGTAATGTAAGGTGAAGGAGGCTGTATTGTTTTCCTTTTTTTTTTAAACAAGGCAATTATTAATTGTAAAGGAGGTATTAATCAAAGGAGATTCATACCTCCTGGCAAATTAATCCACCCTGTAATCTTTTACTTTTGGTTATATGGTTTAATATCTTCGTATGCTAGAGCATTAGCTGTATCGCATGTTCACGTTGCAAATCGGTTTGGTCAATTCTAGATCTGCTAGATCTAGTGTATAGGCACTTCAGATCACAGCTCACATGAGGGACTGTTCCTCCAGACATCGTCCTGGGAATTGCTCCTCCATGCATCAGAAATCTGTCTTTTCTCTTACTTCGGTAAGGAACAAAAGAGGAGCTGATAGAAGTCACTCATCGCTGTTAGCTGTGAAGCAGCCGTGACCTTGTTTGTTTTGAGCTAGTTTTCGGATGAAGAAAGCATTGACATTTCTTTCCCCTCCTTTTAGATTGATGGGTGGAAGCAGTCCTTGGGATTTGGCTATTTTCAAAACAAAATATTTGACCTGAAAGGTAATATTTATAGCAGGCAGCTAATAGAAAACACGCTTGCCCTCTCTCTGTCTCTCTTGTGTATGCGTGTGTGCGCGCTCCGGGTTCCCTCCTGGGCCTGACCTCTGCCGCGCGCGCTGCGGCTTCATTGACTTCACCTTCTGTTCTCTTCTCTGGAGAAATGAATCACTGGAAGCAGCGGGGCTCGGTATGCGGAGAAGCAGGGTGCAGGAAGTTCACGGCAGTCCCCTGCCATTCTGACCCTCTGCAAATGTCCCCTCCTGCCGGAGTGATGGATGGCGCAGGGCTTCTGCGTCAGTCACTTGTGGACTCCGAAGGTCACCCAAGAGAACGTATTCTCCCTTCGGAAAGAGACCCTGGAGGGATGTTGATTTAGAGACATCTAGCAAGGACTGACCCTGTCAGTCAGTGCAGTAATGTTGTAGCGGGGAATGGTGTTAGTGTTGGGTCACTGGATCTAAAGCAGGAGGAAACGATAGCTGGACTCCGTAAAAGCCCTCCTCCGGGTCGCTGATTGGATCTGGCAGGTGGGAAGGGGCTATTTTGGATGAGGTATCTGGCTGAAGGAGCAACTGCAGTCCCAGCTCTCTTGCAGCAGCAAGTGCTTTGCATTTAAGCGAGGGCTGGGTGAGGCCTTCTAATTTGCTTCCCTTTTTTCCTTGAGGAAAAAATACCTTGTCAGTGGGGCAGTAGGTTCTCTAGGGAGCTTAAAAATGCCCATGTAAATAGAAATGGGGCCTGCAGTTTTTTAGGCTCCAGTTTCCAAAGTTTGGATTTGAACAAATCTAATTTTCTCATGTTTGGACCCCTGTGAACGTCCGTAAGCCTGTTACTGTTCAGTGAGGATTTGCTGTGAGGGGGGGTGGCTCAGTGGGATTCAAGGTAGGCACAGAACAGGCAGTGAGGTGCCTACACCATTAAAAGGAATACAGAGGAGCAGAAGCACACCAGTTGCAAAAGCAGCGTTTGGGGTGAGGTGGGAAGCACCTGTGGTGAAACAAATACAATTCTGGTCTCCCTTCCCTGTTTCCCACAGTGCAGATTCACACTCGCAGTTAGAAAACGGCCCCTACCTGAGTTGCAGTGCTGGTGGGCCTACCATCAAGGCATTCTCAATACTGTAGTCTGGCCATAGCTGTAGACTTACCATATATTTGAAAACATGTATTTTTTCCAGCCAAAATTGCTGATACACCAAACAGCAGTGGCTTCACAACAATCCTAAAGCTGGAGATCCAACACGAAAATTCAGCATTCCCCAAACATCGAGAAGTTCCAGTTTTCAGTTTAGCCATTATGGATTCGGAAATAGAGATCATACTCTAAACAAGTTGGAATTTGAGTGAATTTAAGCTGAGTATTTATTAAAGCTCTATTTAGACTGGGCTGTGATGAGGCTGGATTGCAGAGCTACAGGCTGCGGTCAACACTCAGCAGGAGGTTATTTAGATTAAATACCAACTGTCTTGGAATGGTGGGAAAAGTTTCAGACAGAAGTTTTATTTACTGGTTTTTGGACAAAGTTGTGGGCTTGCAGTAATATTTCAGGAATTCTGCTGGACAGATAGTTTTCCTCCTTGAAGAAATGTTCTTTTTGCATTGCAGTGTTCTTGAATTCAGCTACTCCCTTACATATCCTCTGATGAATACGGTTGATATCCAATTTGCTCCCCTCCTTTATCTCCTTACCGTGAGACTGTAATCATCCTTTTGCTTTCTTCCAGTCTGCATTTTTTTTGCCAAGAGAAAAACAAGACAAGGGAGAACTTTTGTTGGGGGCGGGGGGGGGAGCTTCACAATTTTCTCATTTTTCTTGAGGATTTTCTCCCTTTTCCCTCTTTCCTTTTCCATTTTTCATGTTGACCTTCCTTCTCACCTTTCCTTTTCCTGTGTCCTATCTAAAGGGTGGGCTTGCCCTTCTCATCTACTCTTTTATTTTTGAAAATAAGAATGATGACCGATTGTTTTTTTTCCCCTCATCGTTTATCTACTTGTCCACACCTGTTTCTTTCACTCTGGTTTCCTTCAAGTTTTAGCACGTATTTTCTCTTGTTCTGCCTTTTGCTTTTCGTTTCTCCTCTGTGATTATGCCTGATCCCCTGGTCCCCCCTCTCCTCCTTTCCGAGCTGCCAGCCCTGGGCTTGCTTCCTCCTCCCCAGCCCTGACAGAGGACTTTGCAGCTTGGCTGAGCAGCCCCCCGCTGCTGTTGTGGTGCCGCAGACGCACTCGTGCCTTTCCGTTTCTCCCAGCACAGCGGCATTCGGTTTGAGCGCTAATGTGATTTGCGTCGTTTTATTTTGGGGTCAGCCCTGTAAATAACTAATGCATGTAGGAAGCACCGTAATGTAGTGCTAGGCTTGAACGGCATAAAACAGGGTCCGCTGACTTACTTTCAGAATGAGTGCACAGTGTATAAAAATCACAGAGAGGAAGAATGATACTCATGCAGTTAATGTCCCTGTAAACAGAATGAGTGATTCCGTAAACAAATGTGGCAAGCAGCTCCCTAAAATTAAGAAAAACGCATGTTTCCTGTAATACTGCTTCATGTTTACACGGGGTCTCTTGTCTATTTCTGGCTCCATAAAGTGAGCAATACAGAATACTGGAAATTATAGTTAGACTACTAAAGGTCTCCAGCCTTTCTCGCTTAGGCAAGTAAGTGAGATTTCCTGTTTCTCATTGTCATGTGGCTACCATGGTGGAGGTATTCTGTACGATTGCTAATTTTACGTAAAAGTTTTTCTTTTTTCCGTTTTTTTTTAAGGCACTCTCAATTGCCTCAAAGTTTTCCTGAAATTAGTGTTACTAATTGCTGTATTTCTTTTGCCTCAGTTACTTTTCTTTGTCTGTACTGGAGCTTGGAGGTTCCAGGTGAGACCGTGCCTACCAAAACAGTCAATGGAGCTACACAGTCCTTGTCACACAGCACTGTGAAATAAATCACCGCCCAAAGGGCCTTGGCCGTAATGGGCTAAAAGCAGCTGCTCTCCAAAAGCCACAGGCACAGGCGTGCACTGTACGTCAACAGGGAATTGGTTGGAAGGTGGAGGTCTTGCAGGCACAAGCTAGTCAAAGAGTCAAACGCTAGAACAAAACGAACTGGCCCCATGGCCAGTGCTTAGCAGATAGATAGGAGGGAGGTACAAAGACTGAAGTATTTTATCTGTAGAGGCGCAGTCTGAAAGGCTGGTGTGTGAAGCGTGGTACTGCTCAGCATAAACTGAGGAACCCCAAGTGATCTCAATTGCTAAGCAAACCCTGCATGTCCTTGTGTGAGCTGTACAGGACAGGCTTGGCAGCTGGCATCCACTCACCTTGTTAGGAAAAGAAAATGACACAGACTTTCTACAATACAGATACTTTTCATTAATAATTTCAACAAAATTCAACAATACAAAAATTACAAAATTTGTTAAAACTGAAAATACTGAAAGCCTTTGATCAGAATCTACTCAAGCTCAAACTGAAACTGTCTTGTTTGATTTTCCAGTGTCGCAGTGAAACCAAAGACTCATTAAATCACAGTAACAGTATTTAACATCCTCATGTCTTTTAAGTAGTCTAAACAAGTTTTTGTTTCCAGCAAAATCATTTCACCGAAGTCACATTTATCATCTGAACTTTGCGAAGTAGTTTAATCAAATTGTAATTTAGTATCTGAACCGCAAAGACCGTATCAATTGTGCAAAGCTCTCTGGTTACACTTTCAGGTCTTACATCCTAGTTACTCCTCTTGCATCCTGCCCAGCATAGAAATGCCGTAATACTTTAAAAACTTATAGCTCTTAACCAGAAACCATAGCTGAACAATTGCAAGACACATAGCACACTTTTAAATAGTGTCTCCTGTGGACCCTTGTAGTGCTTAAACATGGACTATTTCTTACAGCACCTGTCTTATATGAGCTTTTGGGGAGGGTCCCATCCGTACGCAGTTTCATCTTTGTATCCTGACGACAAAGAAACTGGAAATATCCTTGCTATTTAGTTTAAAAAGATGTCAACAGACATTGGAAAGTGAAGATTGTTAAAAGGGAAAAAACATGAGCGAAGAAAGCTTCACAGGTCCTCAGCTCATGCAGCACTCGAGTATCACAAGCAGCGGAAGTGCAAAGCAGAGGGCAGTGAGGTTTTCATGAGTTGTTTTCTGCAGGGTAGAGAGAGACTGATCCTTGGCTGGTGTCCATTGACTTACACAGCTTCCTCTTTCCAAGGTGCTTCCTTGCAGAAGCTGTGACCAAAACGGCAAGCCATCTCAGATGGTGCTAGATTACAGTGATTTAGGAATGATGCCTGGTGTTGGCCAAGCAGTAGCCACCACAGGAATGTGTACCATGGCAGCTCTGGTTTGTAAGCAGCTGGGTCCACATTTGCAGGAGGTCCCAGTTAGTGCACTTCTGTTTGAAAATGTTTAAACAAAATTTTAAAGTAGTTAGGGATTTTGTGCCAGGGTCTGTGAGCACTCCTCCGCATGCCCCATCAAAATTCCCCATGAGGATCGCCACTTTAGGAAGTGTGCTCTTCTACTGTTGTAACATCTCTACTTTCCAGAGAATTCAGCATAAAGCTATAATTAATATAGTTATTAAAACAGACAAGCAGCCTCTCTAAATTCAAGCACACGGCTCAGTTGCTAAAATGATTGCACATCAGCAATAAAAAAATAAATTCCTATACAATAAATGCCATTTTCTCTTTCGCTAATCTAAAGAGAAACATTCTTGTTCTTCATGTAAACAAGGCAACTGTAGTCACTTTCCTATTTTGGATTTCATCAGTACGTCACACAGTTTATTTTCCAAAATCTAATAAAACGGATGGGAAAAATTCTTTGAAACTCATTAAAATGAACCCTGATATATATAATTTAGAATGTGGTTTCTCTGCTTCTACAAGCTGTTTGCATGCTATGCTATACTACTGGTTTAAGATCTCTTAGATGAGGAAAGAGTGGTGAATAACAAAGCTGCAGCTTTCCCCAGCATCGGGGTGACTGCCCGAGTGGAGATTTCTACCAACACAAAGAGAATTCCTGAGAAGGCGTAAGGCTGCTATTTATTGTGGTAGCCTCTGAGCCTAAATAATAACTCTGCAAATTGAACCTAGAGGTCCCAAATTGCTGCCTCATACCAATTCCCAGGACAATATTTCACATCTCAGCTGAAAACAAAACTCCAAAGTTTTCTTTTCCATGGATTTCTGCAAATAATGTACTCAGGTTGTGTCCGTGTTCTCTCTTACAAGTTTGGTCCTAGGTTCTGGCTCTGAACAAAGGGCAAAATTGCAATTGGGAAAAATACAGTTTTAACTTGGCTTTGTATTGAGACCATGAATTTTATTTTCAGTAATGAGATTTCGAGGCAAGATCATGACTTAATGCAAATTTTTAAGCTATCAACAATTTCACAGGACACACAAAAATCATATAAAGGCGATTTAGCTTATCACTTGCAGCATTGTCAGGGAAGTTTTATGTGGGCCTGAATTTGTTTCATGCGCTCACAGTAGCTCTGAACAGCACAACCTCCAACATTAAGTGTCATAGAAGTAAGAAAATATACATTTCTCTGTCACAGTTAATTTGATACTGAGCTGTGGTAGATTTATGAAAGAAGCTATGCATAAGAAGCACTATTTATTTCTATATGAGGTACTGCAGGAAACATATGAAAAATGCTGTGGAGTTAACACACTTTGGAAAAAGTATGGGTTCAGTGTATTGCACATATAAAGCATTATTTTCTTCTTCTTTTTTTTTTTTTTTCCCCTAGATTAATATATTGTGTTTAGATGACAGGGGGAATATAAGTAAGGCTCCAGTTCTGCAAACATTCAATAGGATTGCCCATGGCAGCAAAGCTAAGTATACTCATTTGTCAGGTAGGCAATTTAGAGAGAGAGCAGGATTCATAACGGAGTGTTTTGTTTGCTTGCTTGCTCATAAATGGTTTATTTGGGGCTGATCTTAGGTTGGCTGTGTGCAGAGGGCATCACGCCATGTTCTGAGGCAAACCTGCTTTGTTACATTTGGAAAAAATGGTTTGGATTATGGGTTTCCCTCAAATTATTAACAGGCACAAATGGTGTTTGATTTAACTTGCTGTTTATTTACATAATGATCAATGATAGGGTAATGTCTGAATTAGCCTGGAAATCATACAACTGTTTTTATTTGACCTGGTTTCTACATTTAGATGAGTTTCCCTTTCCTGCATATAAATATCCATAAAAACATGTTGAAAATTTCAGGTCTCACCTAGTTACTCACTTTGTTGTGGCTACTGCTATCTTTATGAGTTTGATTCTACAAATGCTCATGTACCAATGTTCCACTTGATGGCCTGTTAACACACATTGTACAAATAAAAACCCCTTCCGGTTCATCTAATTTTAATGTAATATTCTTCTCAGAGAATCACAGAAATAAGAGATAGAAAGGTCAACTTGTGCAAACTTTTCAGTTGTGTAAGACTGTTCCCCAATTCCTGACTCTCATCTAATGTTTCTTTTTGATTATTTGTATTACTTATCAATTGTCTGTTACTTAATAGATGGCCAGATACCATGTTATTTAGGTAGAAGGCTTTCTTTGCCCCTGAAGCTTGAGCAGTTAGTCATGTTATTATTATCCACAGAACATTGTTTTTCTTATGGAAAGACTAGTAGCTACGCTGTTTATAAGCTGGCTACTAAGAAGGCGTAAAACCCCATACAGTTCTGACTGTTCCTCTATACATGGAAAGTACAAAATAATTTAAGAACTGTGTTTCTCTTTTTTACTCAGGCGATATTCCGAGTAAGATTTCAGCAGAATTGCTTTTGTGATGCAGCAAAAAAAAAACCTGTCCAAGGACTCCACTGTTTGTCCTCTCTCTCTGTCTTTCTCTTTTTTACGTCTCGCAAACAGACGTCGCCATTACCCAAATTAACCTCTTCTGAGTTTAGCTTCCCCCCTGCCCCGTATTTGGGTCAGGCTTCTCTCTCTCTGGGTGGGGCGAAAAGTGAACTCTCCTAACATACAGTACAAATTAGGTCTTTTTAAAAACAAAGACTTCTCTTAAGAATAGCTGTATTTTATTTCTGACAAAAGAAGGGAAAACACGAGTGCGCACACTAAATCAAGAAGTCAAATGTGTGTAATCTGATGCCAAGTGTAAACATGTATGGACTTTACAAGGCTTGCCGACACTAGATACTCTGATTTTCTTTCATTTGAAAAAGTGCTTTTGAGTTTTCACAGTAGTGCTTGCAAGAGGCAGTCAAAATCGCAAAGTGAGTAAGAGCAGGTCTATACAACGGCTCGTGTTGAATCGAGGCATTTTTAATTTTTTATGGACACAGTATTTTCTGCTCAGAGTAATATAAATTTGGTAGATCTAGCTCTGTATGCAGCAGGGCTTTTTGGCCTGACTTTTTGGCAGAAAGTTTCCTAAGTGAATACTATAAAAAGCTGCTAAAGAGTCAAAATATAGTACCTCACATACTAACAAAACTGTTTGATTTCAAGGGAGGTTAAGCACCTAACTACCTCAGGATATTGGCCCTAAAGCCCACCTGAATACCCTTCCAGCATTGAAGGGCCTAAATACCTTCCTGTGTTCACTGAAGGAAAAGCGCAGTGCAGAAGTTAGTGATTCAATAAATAAAGATGTTGTCTTGTCTTCACTGCTATTCTATCAGGCTGCTGCTGTAACAAATCATGGTATTACTCCATCTGTGCAGAAGTACTGCTGTAAAACTGTAAATTTTCAGGCTGCTTAACATTTGTACTGAACGGTTCAAGCTGTGTTAATTATGTATCTGTAAGTGCTCTGGTACTGAATGTTGGTTGGGTAGATCCCGGAGGCCTGCCAAGGAATTTTTCACATAATTTTAATGTTAACAGTACTGTTGTAGCTGGGTATTCATTTTAAACATATCACAAGGGTTTCTAAGCACTAAAAAAATTGTGTTTGCAGTGAGTGGGACTTCTGTCCTTCAGCCTTACCTCTAATTAGACCCCGTGGCTGTGAGAAAGGGTGTTTCATTTTTGCTTGTTCATGCTTTAGAGCAGATACCAGATTGCTTTGATATTGTTGTGGGGAGGCAAACGTAATGACTTTAGCCCTTTACATTTCTTCTGAAGATGGTGAGGCACATGATGGTCCTTATTTCTAGTAAAGAGGGAGATACTGATCAAAATGCAGTTATAAGAGTTTTTCTGTGCTGAGAGACAGCGTGCCCCACAGTGAATGCTCTGAGCCTCTGATGTCCCAGCATTCAGGGAAAGTGAAAGATCAGGGAGATGTTACATCTCCTTTCTTCCTCCCCTCCCTCCTCTTCCTCACTTGGCAGCAGCTGAGGGCTGGTTCAGCCTACCACGCGAGCTGCAGCAGCCATAGGACTGGTCCTGCCTAAGCCACTTGGCACTTCTGAAAAACTGGGCACCAGAAGCCAACTGGAGAAGTGGATTTCTTTCAGCTCTGGAGGAGTGCCGGTGCCCAAGGAGCTGCGCTGGTAGTTCAGGATCGCCATGCTGCAGCAATGCCCGTGGCGCTGGGCATTCCCTACGTAGGTCTGTAGGCAGAAAGGACAGCAAGATGCTGGGTTTACCCCACCTGGCAGACACTCTGTGGCAGGCACACTCCCACCTGCCCCACTCTGGACATGTGAAGCAAATGTAGCACGAGCCAAGTCCCCAGCCCTAAAAATGTCTAGGGAGGACAGTGCGACTAATTCCCTCCTCATAACCAGCCCTGGGCACAACTGCTTCAGTAGGTTGTGGTTGCTCCTCAGGAAAGACTGACAGGAAGGGATGGGATGGTGTGCTGCCACCTGCCCCGCCTGTGTTGCCAGACCTGAGGGACACCTTCCAAAGAAGGATCTAGAAAACCCTAGATGGACTCAAACAGTGCTTCTCTCTCCCTCCCCTCCTCCCCCAAGCTTTTTCCATGTAAAAAAAACAGAGAACTGGCTCCTAAAAGTCACTTGGATGAATATAAACTCTTGCAAGTGTCACGTAGCCCTTGGAATAATTCCAAATAAACCCCGGCTTATTTGGAAAAATTGCTCCTTGAAAGAAATGGACAAACATTGGTCTCGATCCAAAGCCATGAAATCAACAGGGAGACTCTCATTACAGAGGGCTTTGGATCTGGCCCATTGGTTACTATGACCAGAATGATGGTCTGTTACAATAAATCATTTTTAGATTCCTGTTTTACAGATGCCTGCAAAGTTTTGGTGAGAGGAGAAAGAAAAGAACAACCTTCAGCTGCCTTCCAGTGAAATCTTCTCTTTTCCAAACTCTTTGAAACTATAATTTATGGACTGTCTTATTATTCTACTCTGAATACAGTACCTTTTCTTCTCTGTTTTTACAAAGATTAGAGATAT
The DNA here is from genome assembly GCF_034638445.1 of Ciconia boyciana. Lineage (NCBI taxonomy): Eukaryota > Metazoa > Chordata > Aves > Ciconiiformes > Ciconiidae > Ciconia > Ciconia boyciana. The sequence goes on from NC_132936.1 coordinate 50,400,644, forward strand.
ATGTAACCATTGAGAATGAAAAGAGTGAATTAGCTGTGCCAAGGACTTCTAATGCTTTTCATTTGCTTTATTTTGTTTTACTTAACTGCTCAGTTTGTTGGATTATCTGAATCCATAGGTCATCCCAGGTAGTTTAAATACCCATGGCACAGAAGAAGAGACAGAAAACAGTAGAGACTGAAAGAAAAATTCAAAGTTTGTCCTAATTAATGTGTTAAATATTGAGTTCTTCAATAAGCTTTTGCAGAACAGAAGCTTGAAACTGCTTATTCATTAGTATCATATGCTTTGCATCCAGCTTTTTTATCATTTGGGTTTGGGGTTTTTTACTGAGCCCAGTGGACACAGAGCGCGCTTGCTTTGTCAGAAAACCACAGGCTTCACTAGAAGAGAGTTGCTAAACGCAACGAAGAGCAAAGCATTGGTCTAGAGGTTGGAGAAAGGAGTTTATTATGAGTTAGAGTATCAAGACAGTGTTTTTAACCTGCAGAAAAGCCAAGAAAAAAATTTAAATCTGTGCAGAGAATATGGGGTCTTTAGATTATCAGTTGTAATATAATCAAACCCCAGCTTCCAAGAACTGTAAGTCAGGCTCTAAGGTCACAAAGTTGGCTTAAAAATCACAGGTTATGAAAGTTATATTTTGAGTTCTTTAATTAGTCTTCTGGGTTTAGTGCTATTAGATTTCAGTTTCAGGCTTTTCTTTGTCACCAAGAAGACTAGACACTTAATTTCTTCCTCTCGTGAAGGCTGAGATTCCCACAAAATCACATGATTTTTTAATACAAGGCTTTAAAAAAAGCCTGTCTTGTAAGACTCACGGTGGAATTCTTAAGAGCTCACAGCATCAGTGTTGCATAAAGTACAAGCTGATGGTGGATAAGCAGGGTCTCCAAATTAACTCTAATAAATACATTCTGTTCCTCACCTCATCTAATAGGTATAATCTTAACATCCTTAAATATTATGCTCATAAACTCTTAAGGAGCACCTGCTACCCTTAACTGTACAGAATAGTCTTTGCTGTGCCTGCTGTGGCAGAGGTTCTCCATCTCCCAGGCCAGGTTTGCAGCTCCAGGTGTGTCCTCTTCTCTCCTTTGTACGGAGAAAGGAGAAAGCAGAGGGCAAGAGGGTGCAAAGTGGGCTCTGTCTGCCTCTCTATTTAGCATCTCTAATTACTTCTCTTTTCCCAGAAGCCATGGAGATGGTGGAGGGGTGCCTGTAATAACAGGTTTTCCTATTGACAAGTCTGGAAATTGAATAGAGACTGAAATTTTTCAGGTAATCCAGAAGAACGGGCAATAGTGCATCTGAGAAATCGATGCGCTGGCAGAGAAGCAGCAGAGGATGCTCTAGTGGGTTTCATTGACCAGCCTGCTAGGATTAAAAGTAAGGCTGTATGGTGTTTAACTGTTTCAGAGAGATGAATCAAATTCCACTCTTCTGTTAGGCTCACAGTGAAGACAGTAATGTTCTGGAAACAGGACCAGATTTGCAAATAAGCGCTGTAGGCTTATATCTTGGTCCAAACTTTGGGACTCATGTGATAGCAGGATCTCACAAGTGGTCAGTGGGCTCTGGTTGCTCTTTCTGGAGGAGGTAAGAAGGCAGAAGAGAAAAGGTGATCCATATTTCTGCCCTTAATTTTGAAAAGGGATGACCATTTCAAGTAGAAAAGAGTTACAGCTGGGGTCGGGGCACCTGGGATAGGATGAGGTTGTCTTACCACATCGCAAGCGAAGGAGGCTTGGCAGTCCCGAGGAAGAGACGCAGAGGTGATCTGAATGGCTGGGCCATGCCCTCCCTTGTCCATCAGTTTTTGTGGCTGGAGCAGGACGGTAGCACAGCACTGTGCAAAGGGGACATACTAATTCCTAATTTTGCTCATCAGTACATCTTATCAGCTCCTTTTTCTGAGTGCATGAGACTGAGCGGACAAGGAGAAGCTGTGGCACTGAGATGGGGACTGATGTGTGGGAAGTAAAAGGCCTCAGTTCCCTTTGACCAAGAAAATCCATACTTGGCCCCACTTGTGCAAGTTACTGCCTCTGGTTTGAGGAAATGTTTGAACCAATGTGTATTGTTATGTTTTGTTTGTTTGTTTTGGGGGGGTGTTTACACTTTTGAGAAGGTCTTTTTAATGCTGAATGCCCAGAGTCTACATGCTGTCATATACAAACATTGATGTGGTTTCTTTAATACTTTGCATTCTTGCAAATACAAGATTATTTGCTTTCCAGCTTTTGAAAGGAACAGTAGTACATATATATGTGTAGATGTGTTCACTTACAGTAAATGTGGGAATAAGGGAGACCTGAGAAGGATAAATGAAGAGTCAAAGTGAATCTCAGAGGAGATAAGTGGTGAAAATGGGTAAACAGAAAACTCCACTTCTGTGGGAAAACATGGAGGAACAAAAACACAAACAGGAGAGGAAATAGCCAAACCTAAACAATGAATTGCACCAGCAAGCTGCAGCAAATGTGATTTTAAAGAACAGAGTGTTAACAACAGACATGTGTCACTGCTGAAGATCAAGTATGTGAGCACTGCTTTCCCGCTTCCCCATCCCCAATACCTCCGTGGAAAGCCCAGCCTCTCCTGTCCACCTTATTTGTTCAGTAGTGGACTTCATACAACTGATTCAGTTCTCATTAAACTGATTTACTGGGCTCACTGGCTCTGCTCAGCTTCAGTTTATTCCTACTTTGTTTAAAATTCGGGAAGTGCTGGGGGAGGGGACAGGACACTAATGGCCGTTCTCGTGCAAGTGGAGTGGTAGCTGATTTATTGCAAAGGTTATAAAGGAAAAGTATTAAGTGTGTTCCATTCTGCTTGGCAAAGCCATCCTGCACAATGTCCAACAAAACCCTGAGAGCGCTGTTTTGTACCAAAAAAAAAAAAAAGGGGGGGGAGGAGGGGTATGCGTGTGTGTGGAGGGGGGACGCTCCACCAAAGATGTGCTCTTCTTCTTTTGAGCATTAATTAAGACTGTAAATCACAGGCAACATGAAACAACTGTATTCAACAGAACGTGGACAGTTCTGGAGTTCTGCTGTGCTCGCGCGATCAGTTCGAATACCTACACTGAAACACTAATGGGAGAGCAAACTTCAAAGAGAAGTTTTGGCATGAAGAAGCGATCTGCAGGACCATTACATGGATAAAGTTGTAAAATAGACTCCTCCGTGCAAACTGGGAAGGGAGGTGGAATGAAAGTTTGAAAGGTTTATAGGAACTCAGGCTTCTTTTCCTTTCATGCACAAAGTCAGTCCCACATTAATTTGGTCTCGTCTTGAAAAAGGCTTGTGTATTTGTGTTTTGAATAAAAGGGGGGAGAGGAGGGTGACAGCAAAAAAAATTTTACTTGGATAATGAAAAGCTCAGTTAATAGTCTTTAAAATTAATTTTCCTTTTCTAATAAATAGTTGAGGGAGTTCTTTTGTCACATCATAAGTAATGGTGGGTCACATTCCCAGGTTTATAGAATTTAAAGCCTAAAATTGTTATGATCAGGTAGTTTTATCTTCAGCAGAACATCAGCTACAGAAAATCACCCAGTAATTCCTGCACAGATCTCATGTCCTAAATGAATGTGCTAAAGCTTGTTTTTAGGAAGCCATCTAATCTTGATTTAAAGGCATTAAGTAATGCAGACACCCCCTCAGCCCCCCGTCAGGTTGTTCACTTTGTTATTATTTATTTAAAATAAAACTTAATGTTTAAAATTCCACTTTATTTCTCCATGACTTCATCTAGTTTCAGTTTCTTGCTAATGTGTCTGTACTGGGCTGCAGTGGAGCTCCTCTAATGTAGCTGAGAAGGTGATTTTCACCCATTGTAGAATATGGTCCATTTGCTCCTCATTCTACTTTGGTGTAAAGCTACTGGATGTAAGTAACATCTTGATGAAAAATGGTCTGTCCTTAATAGTTAATTCACAGGCAACTTATTTCCCAGCACAACATATTTACATAATTATAAGTAGACTTCTGTCCAACTACTTGTCCAGGATTCCTCAAAGTGTTTTTGGTTTGCCAAGTGTGGTTTGAGATGTAATTCATAACGTGGGGGATTCCAGAATGGCTGATGAGGTTAATTTTCCTTCCTGTAGAATATGATATTGTAATAGAGATGCTCTCTTTAGATATGCAAGATGTAAAAAAAGAAAAAAAGGCTGTAAAGAATAACTTTGGAAAAAAAAAGAGTGGAGTTATTTTTATTTAGTATATAAGGAATCAGGAGCCCTGTTTGCAGCAATAGTCCCCATCCTTGCCATAAAGCTGCTTCTTCCACTGACCTTATTAATTTTATGCTGTCAAAGGATAACCATCTAATGTCATGATACTAGTCTGAAGACTATTCATTAATATAGATACATTATTTCTATATTTAAATATAGTATGTTTATGCAATAAGCAGGGAAAAAGAATTTGTTCTATTACAGGAATGCGCATGCTAGAGGGTTTATGGAATGAGAATTCGAGTGCCTTAAACCAAAGGTAGGGTTCAGAGTAATTGGACTTGTCGTAACTTGCAGAAAGAGCCAATTTATCTGTATGCTACTTATGTTGTCAAGGAAAGTACTTGATGTAAAGCACAGCGTGTCCAGTGCATTGCCACTGTACTAGTACTTCAAAACAGTACCTCTCCTTTCCTTAATGACAGAAAAAACACATTAACTGACCTTCTATTACATTTAAGACAGCATCTTTTTTCTTAATTGGGAACCAGGATTGTGCTGGCTTAGCATGCAGTGCCTTTCAGAGGTACTCAGATGGTCTTGAACAAGAATAAATGCATGCTGTTTGCTAAAAAGGGTTGAACCACAGCATAGTCATGTGTTTGAAAAGGCTTACACTTGCATGTGAGGCTTACGCTTGCACGTCCAGATGTAAATAGTTTAAAGGGTGCATGGTCTTGAACTGTACCTATGCTGGAAAAAAGAATAGTCTTGACAAGAAAGCTGAGATAACAGTAGACACCTCTATTAACCTCTGTTATTTCCCCACTGCTCGCTCTCTACCAAAAATGGAGACATAGCATAAATGAACACTGTATTAATAATTCTTTTTTAAAAAAGAGATTTCAGTGTTATTACAGAAGCTCATACAAAAGGCACATTCTCAGCTTGCCTAACTTGGTGCATTGCCACTGATTTCCATGGACCTAAACCAGTGTTTCTTACGTCCCACCAGCGTGGCTGCATTCAACTGCTAGGGATATAATGTGCAGCCACCATGCAAAAGCATACTTTTATTATTCAGTTGTCTTTCTGGCAATGCTGTGGGTAGTTTAGATTGGCTGTGGCTAAATATGTGGTCACAGGAAAAACATGGATAAAAACTTCTGACCTGAAATGACTGGCAGATGCAAAGGATCTGTCCCAGGCTCTTTAAAACAAGCATACTATAACCTTGGTTCCCTAGTTGCCCTGGTGTGTATATTCCTGTCAATTCTTGGATTATCCAGGAAGAATACCTATCCATAGCCCAGGGATTTATGTCAATTCACAGATGCTTTATATGTATGGGAAGCAGGCAAACATTTCTGAATGAGAGGTGATAAACACAAGGAAAGTGCTGAGTTTTCAATTTCTTGTTGACTTCAGATCAAGATCCAGTGCGCTCCTGGGAAATACACTCCATGCAAATGAAGTGCAGAGGATTACTAGCCAAGTGAAAAACACCGGCTAGTGCTATGTAAATGAATGGGCTTTCTGCCCATGCTGGCTGCATCTGTGATAGCAGAACAGCTGAGCAAACGCCCCTCAACAGCATTTGTTACCAATATGGTTGCTGCTCCACAGTGATCTTGTATCTGTCTGTACACACAGGTAAGCGTGCTTTAAGTCTCATCTTGTGGCAAGCATGTTGACTTGGAAGAGAGAACATCCAAACTGAATTTCATGCTGTCCCTTCATCTGCAGTGTGATTCTGGGCAGGGAGCTGGGGTGGCATATTTTTCACCCAGCTTCCTATGCCTGAATTTGAGTCAGCTCTCTCAGAGGTCTCTTTACTGTCTGTGGAGAAAACCAGCCAACATTTACAACACAGTTATCAATCTCTTTCGGACATCTGCAACAGAGAGGTTTACATTTAGTCAGATGAAACTAACACTTAGCACCAGACTTTAAAATGCATTAAGATGTCCAGTGATGCAGATGGATACACACTGGACATATCAAAAGATGGTGGAAATTTCACTCTAGGCTGCTCTCTGTTCCCCGAGGAGACAAAATACCTTTAACGATCAGTCTCTGAGCCGCTGGTTTAATGATGCTATCATACTGGGCATAGGAGCCCTAGGTGCTGGAAATCTGTGCTGCTGACTGGTGGGGATGGTTGCTAGCAGTTTTGGCCTGACCCAGCCAACACTCTTTTGGACAATTCCTGGGCATAGTTTGGGTGTTAAAAGACAGACCAGGGGTTGTTGCTGGTAGGTGACTTGGATGCAGCCCCATTGTAGAGGCTAAAAGATGCTGGTAGGGTGGACATAGGCCCTTCTGGGTGAGTAGTCTGCAGTGCTGGAGAATGGTTGCAGCCGTGGCTGTAGTCTGTGTGTCCCTATTCCTTGTTTATTAAATGATGGCCATAGTGTTCCCTGCCTCGGCGTTGTTTATGAGCAAAGCTAAAGCTTATGGAAGAGCGCCCAGCCAGGGTAGTTTACAGCTAGAGCAGTTCCTTGATCCATTTTGTACACAGCTGTACAAATGCTTGTGTCTTTGTCATTGGGGAAGACTGGGGTGGGGGAAGGTAAAGGTGTCTGCAGGTAGAAAGAGGGGGGTGGCAGCAACTGCTTTAAACCAGAATTGCTGCCAGAAACTTGTTCTTCAAATGACCCCCTGTCGACTTCACCTGCCAATCCATGATCATTTGCATAGTTCGGTATATTGGCTTCAGGGAGCCCCAGAACAAAGGTTTTCCTTAAAAAACTCAGACCGTACTCAGATAAAACTCCCACTCATGCCCCAGGGAGTTTTGCGTGACGAAGGATTACGGGATGGTGTCTCAGCTTTGCAGCGTGTGCTGCTTGTAGCCGCTTTTTAGTTTTGTGGGTGAGGAAGACTGTCCCCATTTAGAGGGAAACTTGGTTTCTGTTTGCTCCCGCTCAGTTTGCTGGAAACTTTTTTTACCATTCTCTTTGTAGGCTAGAGGTGGGGCTTTTGAGGAACCTACAGGTGAAGGGGAAGGGCACCCACCAGAAGGAGGTGCTTTGGGTGAACGTAGGGAAGGAGAGGGCTTTGAAGATCTTATCAGGCAAGCAGTGGCATTTGAGTTTCATAAGTTGCCCACACTCCCACCCACATGGGCCCCAAGGTGTCAGAGGTGAGGAGTTACGCAGACCTGGCAGGACTGCTGCTAAGCCTGAGCTCAGCCCATGAGTCTGTTCAGTGCTTGGGGATCCCGAGTTGCCAGGAAGGGAAATTTGTACAGCTGTGTACAAACTGGAGTTCCCAGGAAGGGAAAAAATCCTTCTTTTCCTGGTGTGGCAGGTATGCTGCATCATGTCTTTAGTTTCTCTGATTCTGTGATTACTCACTGTTAGTTTGTGTGAGCAAAGCAGGCAGATGTTACAATACCCTCCTCATCAGCATGTCCTGCCGTTTCTAGTTCCTTGGATGAAGCAGTAAAGCAGTCACTTCAGGGCCAGAGAACTGGGCCTCATTTCATCAGCTGGAAGGTGACTAGTTAAAATCTAACTAGCAGTCTCACACCCAGTGCCTGACAGGAACAGTCTTTGAAGACTATTAAGAAAATAAAAATTCCTTGCTCTGTCATATAATGGAAATGAGTATACTTCAACAGCCATCCGCTCTAATCTGTTAGCCAGCCCCTAGCAGCTTACCAAGCCTGTATTTAACCTATTTCCCTAATGGCAATTAAGAAATGTTTTCATTTCCCAGGGAGAGGATTGCCAATGAAATCCCCCCCTCTCCCCCCCAGTCCCCATCCTGTGGCTCCGCTCTCTCTCTCTCTCCTCTTCCCCACACCCCAGCTCCTTCTTCCTTAGCCCAAGGCATCCAAAGCATTCCCCGTGTGTTTGGGTAGCATGCAGTGAGGAAGAAATGATTAAGCAGCTGAATGTTTGAAATCCAGCTAAATGCACCGATTATTATCTGCTTAGGGCTTTCTTATCTCGAACTGTGTGGTGCTTAATGGCAGGCCCATTGTTTTCAGCTCAAAGGTATTAATGAAGGAATCAGGGCAGCAGGCTGATGTCATAGGTGGCTGAAAGGTGACTTGCTGCACTGATTTCCCTTACTCCACCCCTTCGCAAGTCCCTTCCAACTAGTTCAGGAGAAGGGTTAGTATTTTTAGAGTGGAGGGGAAAAAAAAAAGCAGCCAGGTTGCATTTGCGTGTCTGGTAAAAGGATTGCAGAGGCTCCTAAATATCCTGCTTAAAAGATGTACTCTCTTAGCTTCTGCTCTACTTTCTCACTTCATAAAGACTCTGAACTGCTGGCGCGGGTTTCAGTGTGAAAGCGGGCAGCCGGCCCTTGTTCACACCTGCCCTAGGCACCGGCCAGCAGACTACGCTTTATGTTCTGACCTATATCCAAGGTGAGGTTTCCACTTCGTGTTTTCAATGCGAAGAAAGAGGTATGAGTAAGTAGCTGCCACCAAGGGTTGCTTCTTGAGGTGGGCGCAGCCCCCAAGATGATGTACAACTTACGGAAGTGCTTACGTTGTCAAGTATCAGTTGTACTTTTTGTCATTCTTCCGAGTTAAATTACTTTTTTTTTTTTTAATGTACATAGTTATTAGATGCAAAGTGGTGTATGTTGTGTGAAGAGAGACTCGTCTCTCTGGGGTGGGATATTGGGAGTGTATTCAGTTTTCTATTACACGGCACAAGCAGGGAAAGAGGTGAAGATTTAGAGTGGGTTAGATTTCATTGTAATTGTTTGTATTTTAATCATATATTATTTCTGTAATTCTTTTTGTGACAGATTTAATCTGACATTCCCTTTTTTATCATAGACTTGAAAAACATGCTGCTTTCTTTGACTTAAAGCTTAAGAATTAATAGTATTGCTCTACACTGTAGAACTTGGCATCACACTGCCTACAGAAATGGTAAACACAACTAAAATTTAATCAAGTTTTTTTTTATGGACCCAGCTAAGAATATGGAGAAAGATGTGTTACCAGAAACTGACTTGTGGAGCTTCTGTGATTTATGGAACAATAAAAGAAAAATAGCTTTTAGACAGTGGTGTCATAAGGTAGCAGGTAAAGAGTTCTTGTGTGCATACATATCCAAGCAGGTCTCAGACAAGAATAAAAAATAATGCCTTTTTTTTTTTCTCATTTTAATGAGACAGTCTTTTTGTGTAACATGTAATTTAATCAGAGTCTTTGTGACTACAGTTAAAATTAATGTCTTTGTTGGCATGTGATTTGTAAGTCAGGATTTCTGTCTCACCTAAACGAATGAGTGAAGAGTTTACTCCTTTTTCTTATTTTTGATTGTTTTTGTTTATTTTTCTCCATTTCAGTTTCGTTTTAGTCTGGTGAACATGTAGTAGCTTTCACTGTTCACTGCAGTATTTTTTACCTGTTGAAGGAGCTGTCTAAATAGTCCACTAGCAAAGGCTAGACCTCAGAAGAGAAAGCAGAGGCAGAAGGAATGGCACTGAAGACCCATACATGCATCAAAGCCAGCTGCTGTCTTGATGAATAAGATTTGCTTAACAGCAAATTATCAAACATGGAAATGTTCCCTTCAACTTGCTTTTTTCCTGCGAAAAAAAGAGAACTGTACACCACCAGATTCTTTTTTTGTTTTCCTTTCGACTTACTTGCTCATGGTTGGGTTTTTTGCCATTGGAAATGAAATCAGCTGGCGTTCTGAAGGAAAAACTGGAGAACTTTTAAAAAATGTTAGCTGAGGTGCTTGCACCAAAAGGGTTGAGTGAACTGACCCGGCACTTCCAGTCCCATCCTCTCCCGTCCCCCCTCCCCGTTTCTGTAGGTTCAGCAGTAAAAACCTATTGAAATGTGAGATTACCAAACTGAAGCAATCAGTCTGAAATGATTAAGGAAGACGACTATTCTTTTCTTCAGATGACCAAAAGTCATCTTGTTCAGAGTTCCTTATCTTCGAGCTGCTATTTCACAACTGTTTCTGTCTAAGTTTGTATTTTGTCTTAAAATCCAATAGTGCTTTACCTTGTATGTAAGCTTGTATGTAGAAACCATCACAAGTAGTTAGAAGAACTGGGGTCTGTCTTTCCCCTAAAATTATGTTGAGATTTTTTAAAGGAAAAAGTGTTTGTTTATTTCTTTAGTAATTTAGCAGATTATGTGTCAAGCCCAGGGTGAAATTTTGTTTGCTGAACTTATCTTAAACCTCAGGAGGGGAGGAAGGTTCTGTTTAAAGGTCAAAGTGTTTCAGGATTTCAATTCAGTATATTTTTTACCTTTAAAGTTTTCCCTTACCCCACCCAGACCTTAGACCTTAGAAGCTTTTCAGATGTCTTGCACATGTTCATCTTGTATTGAAATTTTTGAAACAACCCTACATTAAGTAATCACAGAAGAGTTAAATATCCACGGATGTATTATTATCATCCACTGCGCACAAACATCGCTCTGGGAAGAAATTCGGTGTTTGAGGTTAGGGGAGAATGCTGGAGCTGACAAAATTCAGATGCTAATGATAATTAATTTATGTAGTGGCAAAGATAGGTGCAGTGCCAGGTGCTTTACAGGCAGATAAGATCTGGTTTCTGCTTCAGTGAGTTTACAGTCTGAGGCCCTGGTTTTGCAAATAGTTATGCACATGAGTTATGCCACCGAGTGCAGTGACACTACTCATGCATGTGAAGTTACTCACCTGTAGTGAGCGTATCTGTGTACAGTTTCAACTACATTAGCTTTTCGATTGATTTTGCAGTGAGTCAGTAATTGTTTAGTGTGATAACTGAAGTTATTTAATGAGCTCTGCAAGTCAGAAGTTAAAAGAAAATACAGGAGTCACCTTTCCTTAAGGGAATTGAAAACTGAGATTTTTCTGGGAAGTTTTTTAGGATGCAAACAATCCATGTTAGATCTGGCACTTTCATGTCACACTTGCTTAAATTATGTCTATTTGCTTACAAATCACACAGGAGAAAAAATCACCTGATAATTGGAAGGGAAAAGTGTTACTCCCCTTCCTCATTTGTCGTGATGCTGATCTTGGGGCCGCATTAAGAGTGTTTCCAGTGAAATTACTTTCAAGTCTGGGAAAATTTAATCAGCAGAGGCCTTGGTAGCTGTAAATTTGTGGCAGCAGTCCCTAATTCATCTTGTAATTCTATGACAGGCTCTGAATTGCCTGTATTTGGCCAGGGATCACCTCAGTGGACAGTTAATGAAAGAGTAGAGGGAACTTGAAGGTCAGTCACTCTGAATTCTTTTTTCTTCCTGGATGTGTCTTTTTTTATTGCAACCTATCTTTCTTTGTATAATTTATTAAACAAAGCCCTTTCTGTTTCCTGCAAAGGCAAATCTATCCCTCTTTGTTTATCTCCCTTCTTTCCTTGAAGCATTTATAAAATAGCCCCCAAAGTCTCAAAATAGATGTTTCTGTTGAAATCACTAGACAGAATTACACTCTAGCCAATTTATATTTCTTGTCTGAGTGTGGTTGTGAGAATAAAACTGCAACAGATGCTGCAACCAGGTATGTTTTTGAGAGTAGAATTTGTACATCGACATGTAAATCTAATCTCAGTACAGTAAGAAGACCTTAGTTATTGGCTCATGCACAGAATAAATGAATTTGAACTTCAGAAAACCATGAGACTCTAATCAAAATAGCACCAGAAAACGCATTTAGGTCTGCTGGATTCAGACTAACCAGCAGATAAGCTGGAATAGCTTTTGTTTATTGAAACACTATAGTAAATGGGTGCTGACTTAGCAAAACACAGGATTTTCTTGTGACATGTATAGCCTAACAGGTATGTTGAAAATAAAATGGAAAAAATAAAGACAAAGAGAGGGGCATGGAATAAGAATTATAATGGCCTTTTCTTTTTCTTCTTTCCTCTTTCTTATTTAATAAAGTAAGTGCCTGTTAACACTGTTTTCTCTTTTTCAGGATCTTTTCTTTCTTTGGAGGACATCAGCCTTGCCTCTTGTTTTATCTCATTCACTCTCTCCCTCAGAGTACCTTGTGTCTTAATCTCTCTCTAGCTTACTGCTCCACCCTTTTTGCCTCCTTTTTCTATCCTTTTTCTATTGCTTTTTTTTTTCTTCCTTCATTTTTGACTTCCATTCCAAATGCAGTATCTTCCCACCTCAGAGTTCCCTTCCCCTGTTCAGACTGTGTCAGAAAAAAAATTGTAGGGCTCACCATCATTTGACATTCCAAGATCAAGTGTTTTGAATGACCACTCTGGCTTTAGAGGAAAAGGAAGTGTTGGTAGATGAATTAGTGGTTTTTCAGCACCTGAGCTCTTAGAATCCTTTCACTCACAACAAGATCACTGCTACTTCCTCGCGAGTTGAATTCCAAATCCTTTGCAACCCTTGGTAAGCTTCATTTACTATTAAATTAAACCTGCAAAGTGGGGAGAAACAGGAGATAGGAAAAGTGGGTAGAGAAGTCCACTTTTGGCATGGTATACAAGGAAATATTAAAAAAAGGTTTAGAGGTGAGTTTGTTTTTCAAAGTACATTTAATTTAAACTAGCCATAAGAATTACCTGCATTTTTATGGTTATCATCTAGTCGAGGATGCCTTTACTGTAAATACAGTACAATTAGCTCTTCTATTTGTAAACTTAGAATTTCGTGTCACTTTTTAGTAGGCTTCTGAAGCACATGTCCATTCAACTAGCTGTGATACAGCCATGGTCGTTACTGGCTGCAGGACCTGCTATTTAGCGTGCACCAGCTGTGCCTGTCTTGGGTGGTGGGACATCTCTTGTGGACGGTGCGACTGTGGCCACTGTTTGTCGTTTACCAGCGCCAGGGGATTTCCAAGTTCAGCGCTTTTGCAGATCACAGATGTGGTGTGGGAAGCAAGATGATGCGTTCTAACTCCCTCATGCTGTTGTATCTCTGTGGACCAGAGGGGCTTTTGCCCATATTGAACCCTTTCAAAATGATGTCAACACAACCTCAGTCAAGTCCTGCGGAACAAAAATGGTCTTTGTTCCTGCACAAACCTCTGGTGGCCTCTCACAGTGTTAGCAACACCACATTTCTACACATGCTGAGTTTCCAATATTTGTACAAGAAGCCACTCTGAGAAGGTTGATTGGAAGTGACCAGGATTGTTTTGCATCTTGATTTTGCATATTTCTGTTTAAATCAGAATAAGTGGTCGTATTTGAAATGCTGGAGTTGGCAGTAACTGCAGAGTAGCAAAATTGCTTGAAGGAGGACATGAAAATCTTCTGTTTGTTTGTAGAAGGCTGTTGTTAATTCAATATAATCACGTGTCAAGCTCAAAAACCATAATACACTCTGTGTTTATAAAGTACTTTTATTAATGGTGTAAAAAATCCAGTAACAACCCAAAAAACTTCTCATTGTGAGAGGAGAAAAATATTAGTGCCTTTCCTGACAGGGTTTCTTTTCATGAGGGATTCCTCTATGGAACACTAATCAAGTCCATTCAGAAAGGCCTTAATTAATTTAATTAAAATCTGTCAGATCAAACTGATTAGCCTGACATCCAGCCTGGTGGGAGGAAGGAGGCCGGTACACACGTTGTAACCGTGTTGAGGTGGGCTTGCCGTCTGCAATCAGAGACGTATGGCCGCTGCGGTGATCAAAGCCGTCTTTCATTGTCGTCAGAATAAACGTTATGGCTCCCCCAGGCAAGTGATCCAGTTTCTTTTTGTTAGAAAGTATTTTATACCTCCACAGCCCTGCAGCTCAGGAGGGGACGGCAGGTACCTGGCTCTGCGTGTGATTGAAGGGGAGCGCCGGGTGACCTTTCCTACCCTTCTGACAACAGGAATACAGATTAAACATTTTTCTTCCCTTTGCCATCCTCTGTCTTAGCCGTTGGCCATGACCACTGCCGCAGGGGCAGGAGAGAGACAAAGGCCGTGTTGACGGGGGCGGCTGTGTGTGCTGGGGTGAGCGTGGGCATCGCTGCAGCGGAGCCTTCCAAGGAACGGTGTGTCCGCGTGGGGCATCTTCCTTTTGAGGACTGAACCGAGGTGGGAGCTGAGGAACTGCAGCTACAACTCTGCTACCTGGCTGTGCTTGTCCAAAATATGAGGAACCTCCTCAACCACATAGGCTTCTTAATCCTACAGCTGCTAATAATGATGTGTGGTTTCTATGGCAAACATGAGGATGGCCAATGCAATCTGTCTCTAGCCCTTTCCACTTCCCCTACCCCACACATGTACTTACGGAGTATCTCTCATCTTCAAAGCTTTTTTTATAAACACTTTTATCCATCATTATAGTGGGATGGATCCATCAAAAGGGTAATAGCTAGTAAATGCTCAGGTTTTTAGGCCCCAATCCTGCAGGCGCTTCAGCATATGTTTTAGCTTTATGTACTGTAATTCATGCTTCAGTGGAACCATTCACAGTGCATGAAGTTAAGCATATGTGTAAGTTAGGAATTGCAAAGATTAAATAGCATTCCTGTTTGCTAGAAATCAAAAGGTAGATGAAAACAGTGACCCCAGCTACAGAGGAACAGCAGTTCTTGAAGGAAGAGCAGCAGCAGCTGACGTGAAAGACTTGCCAACAGAAGTCCTGCCAGTGACACCTAAGTGTTTGGTCTTCATTTGTGAGAAGGACCCTTCTCCTGGCAAAATGCTAACAGGCCAGTTTCTCCAAGGATGGAAGGCATCTGGGGCATCCAGTTCCAGTTGCGTGGGCACACTCATAGTGAAAGCATCTTTCTACAGTTTAGCAGTATGTATACCATTTTAGTACTTGGGCTTGACCAAACTTTTTGCCACTGAAATGACAGAGATGCATTGTTGGAAGAAATAGAACATAAGTTTCATCTGCGGATATTTTTCCTGACTGGTAGCTTCCCAATATTTTCTGGCCGTGTCAGTTGAATTGATACTGATATCCTTGAAACAGGCAAGGTAGCTTTAGTTTGAACACTGAACCTGCAGTGAAAAGGGTATGTTTGGTCAGTTTAGGATGCTACCACTGGAGAAGCATGCTTTATGGAATGATTCAGGGTCATAAGGATAGGGTAGGTAAATGCATAAGAAAATAAGCCACTAGCAAATACATTTGTCTTTTTTGAAATAATGTAATATTTTGCCTTCTCTACTATCTAAGCCTGAGCTTAGATATGTAGACGCACTTTCCCCTACCTGCCAAGGGCTTCTTTGATCCTCATCTTGTATTATTTCCATGCTGGCCCAAGGATCCACCCATGATGAGACTTTTTTGCAAGTGAATGTATTATACCGTGTCTGCATAATTTCTGTTGATGATGACTCAACTCCAGCAGTTTCTTCCTAGTGGAGTACCAGAGTCTATCTTTTTTTTACTTTTTGCTTTTACCATGGAGTCCCTTCCCTGGCATCTTCCCAATTTCTCCATTATTTTTGTCTTAAGGTAATACAAAACTGAATTCTGTTCCACTGTACTCATTAAATTGGATTCCTCTCTAAATTTTATTTTATACTTAAATATCAGGTACCTAGCTTGAAAAACTTTAAGATTCCTGTCAGGTAACTGAGAGTGAGTGGTTGGCTCAACACATTGCTATAATGCATATTTGTTGACATAAATCAGCAAAAAGAAGGAATTTTTAAAGAGCTATTTCTTAATAGGATTTTATAAAGTTTGTCTCTTCCCATAAAACAACTGTACTAACTCTATGTACTATTTGAATCAAAGTGATTTTTATTTTTTCTTAATCTTCTCCTTTCAGTAGCCTAATATTTGTGAGGCAATAACACTGGACATTATTGATCTATTTTTTTCTTTTCTTCCTGGCTCCTAGGTCACAGTTTAGGCCCTAGTTCAGCAAAGTACTTAAGAAGAGGCTTATCTTTAAGCACATGTTCAAGTCTCAGTGGAGTAAATGAGAATTAAGCAAATACTTAAGTACTTTACTGAATAGGGATAGAATTAAGCACGTAGTTGAATGTTTCGCTGAATCAGGGCCTTAAAATTAAAAATTAATCTTATTTGTGCTACAAAGATTGGAAAGCTAGGCACTAGATTTGGATCTTGAATTAATATAAACCAGGAACAGGGTGGCACCAACTGTCACAAGAAGAAGGGTGTGTAGGTGTAAAAATGGGGTAAAGCTGGAGTTGTTAAAATCGTGGGTAGGACATAGAGGAGATGTGCGTTCAGTTCCTACGTCTGTTTTAGACTAAATTGCTGGAGATTGCCAATCCCTTGTGCTTTAGTCCTGGTGCTGGTGAGCCCTGGCATGCATAGAAAGCCCTATAATGTTAATAGCTGCCATGCTAAGTCTAAAGTTGCAGGAGAAGGGGCTTAGTCTTTCTAAGCCTCAATACATCTATTTGTCCCGTGAAGTAAAGGTAATGCCACTTCCCTTCTTTCACGTTGCGTCTCCCTTCTCTATCTGATTGCAAACTCTTTGAGGCAGTGAGGTTTCTTTCTGTGCGTTTACGTGATGCCTGGCTCGGCACTCTTGCTTGTGGCTTCTAGATGGTTTTGTAATAAAAGCCCATAATAATAAATCTTGTGGTTTGGGCTTGACAGAATAATTTATGTGACATGACAGAGTATCATTCCAGCTAAAGTTTTTGTCAAGATTTAGGTTAATACAAAATAATGGCAGCACTAAGTATCTTTTTGACCAGCATGAGTAACTTGTGAGACTCTAGAAAAAAAGATTCGAAGAAGCGTGGTAACTTCCCACTATTTTTTAGGAAGACAGCTGCTGTTTTCAGCCTCTAGAGTTGAGCTGCATATGGATGCATGTATGGGAACGAAACCTCTTTTGCATGGACTGGTTTTAGGGGCGTTTGTTAAATCTGCAAACCTCTAGTATGTGTTCTTAGTGCCCATGAATTCCTTCTGAGCAGTTTTTGGTACCAATAATACACGTTTGAGTTGTGTGAGTGAAGTACTTGACCACCATTGTTTCTACAAGCGTGGAGCTTGTGCCCAAGGCTGACTCAGTGTGCATCATGGTGTTCTGTGTTGGGGCAGCTGGTGTTACCCTTTGGCGATGCTTAGAGAAGACTGACTGACCCAAGTGCTCATCTTAAACTGAACTTCATTTAAGGATATGTTAACAAGTATGCATAGTGAGTGTAATACGATCCATAAGGGTGCTAGCTAATGGTTAACCAGCTCTGTTGAACCTGTGCTCCTTAAGCAAACGCTATCAGTGTGGGATGAGTTGTCTTATTTCTGCAGACAGGCGTAGTGCAGGTTGGAGACTACTGCTTTCTTAAGAGTAGAAGACAGCAGGAGGGCTTTCACTGCCTGCTCAAACAGGGAAGGGAAGGAAGGCATCACGTTACTAGAGCTGCTATTTTCAAATAAAGACAGGAGGGACGAGGGTAGTGGGGTCTCTGAATATGTCCTGAAGTTCGTAGGATGGCTGACCTCAACTCAGCTGTTACTTTGTCTTTTTAACTGACTGTTGTCTGAACAGGTGCTTGATGCAGTATAAAGCTTCTCAGGATAGTTGGCGTAACTTTGCTTTCACGCTTTGAGAAAGGGGAGAGAAATAGGCAAGATCATGCTTTACGTAGGTGGTTACTGTGTGGAGATACTCTGTACAGTGAATGAAGGGGCAAGATAGTGCTGAAACTTTGAGCTTTCTGTACAAGGCAATACCCTAATAGATCAGGTGAGTGAAAACTCTGTGGATCTTGCTTGTATGCTGGGGGCTTTGAAAAGTTTGTGGAAATTGCTTGTCATAAGGCATATGGGATAACGATCTTGTTTTCTGAACTTTTACCAAGGCAAAAATTTACATTTTGTATACAGGAGAGACCTCTCACCCAAGCACGGTTCTTGCAGTGATAGCATTGCATGGACAGCTTGATTAATCATCTTGGCTTATAAATGGGTTGAGTTAGTATCTTTAATCTGAACAGTTCTTGAACTGTTAGAAAAACACTGGTTCTGGATGAGTTGTAATTGTCTCTTTTTTTTTTTTTAAGTGGCAAACGCAAATCCCCTCTATGCATTTGAAATAAGAAAAGTAGGCTTTTGTTGGGCATAAGCAAATTATTCATTCCTACAGGTAGAAACCCAGAACTCAGCGTGGAAGGCTTCAAAAGCACATCTAGAGCAAAACCAATGTATTTTCACAGTTATGGGCAGAGTAAGTTGGTATTTCAGGTTTTTTTACCATGGCCAGTAGGAGATATAGTAAGTACTTCAGAAATGGTCTCTTTGTGATTATTTTTACAGACTAACTTTTCCTCCCTTGATGAATTAAGTGACCTACCTCTACACTGCTAGTTTTGAATAAAGTAATGGATTTATAACTGTATAGCATCTACTGCTCACAATAGAAGCTTCTGTTCAGGACAGAAGTGTAGAATTTGATGCATTTAAGGTATTTTTATTGACCAGATAAAAATTCTTTGTTAAACATTGTTGGGCATTCAGCTCCCTCTTCATTTAGGTTATCCTTGTGCTGGTGTAAGTACATTTAATTCAGTGAAGCTCCCTGTGACTTAGAGCATTAAACATGTGATGAACAAAATGATGAGAGAATTAAAAGATAACCCTTTCTCTTTTATTTTTGTGTAGTTTATTAACAGTATACTTCATTTGACTTTAGTTGCACAAAGGCTCTGTCAATTAAGTTAATAGTAAATGTCACTTTCTAGTTAACATGTCATGAAAGCCTCTAGAGTAAATAATGATTATTTTAAAATCTTTCATTCACAAAATAAAATACATAGCCGTAAATCTTTTCTTATTCAGTCTTTCAAAATTACTATCAAAGAACAAAACCTTCATTTGTAGCCTGAAGTTATTTTGTTAAAATCATTTTTTCTTGACAGACTTATTCATGCATGAGTATGGTTTGATATGATAACTGAATTGATTTATAATGGAGAATGAAATAAAAGTGAAGATATTTTAAACCGATCAATGAAATATTGACAGGCCTGAAACATAGATGATTTTGTTTTGTGAATTCTCCAGTCACTTTTTTCTTAGGCAGAAAAATCACACTTGGATCACTTCCATGAATTATTCTGTTAACTGCAGAAAGTTTATAAATCTTTATAAAGATTATAAATCAAAATTTTTGAAGTGAATCTGAACTTAGGAATCTGGAACAAGAGGCTGGTTTTGGAGTCCGTGTTTGTTAAACAAAAATGCATTAGCTATTTTGCTGGGAAATTCCTCTTTTAAGCATAGCAAAGTTATAAATATGTATCTCCTTAACAGCTTTTTTGATTAAAGTAATAAAGTCTAAAATGACTTTATGAATGCAAATATTTTTTGTTTTGTTTCATGAACATCCATTTTATGGAGACTTTATGAGTTCCAGTGCACCTTCCAAATATTGACAGTGCTGGGGCTGGATGGAAAGTTCAGACCAAATCTTGAACCTCCTTGTGTTGGTTCTACAGACTGTCTGGAGTCCAAAGGTTACGAACTCCTTGTAAACTATCTCCAGAATAAAAGCCTGTGTGCCAGGACATCAGTGCTGGTATTGTGTTCTCTATTCTTTTCCTAATTTGCAGTTTCTCTCCACCCTGCCCCCGTGGATTCTCAATGGCCTGAATTGCTTCAGTCTATTTAATTCAGTGAGGCTATGCTAATCGATGTCAACTGAAAGCCTGTCCTGAGACCCCGAGACTTTTCAGAGATGTTAATTCGCTTAGTACTTAACATTTAAAAAAAAAAAAAAAAAAAAGAGTAGTTAAAGAGTAGTTCTAAATTGTCCACTCCTGAGGCACAGATGCTAAAACCCTGGATTCAGCAAGCTCTTTAAGTGAGCGCACAGCTTTAATGACACTGAGTTAAGAGAACTATTTTCTTTAACATTAAGCACCACGTACAGACATGAGGTAACTCATGTAATTTGTTATCAGTAAAGGGTCTCTTTGCAGCATTTTTTCTCCGTTGGGTCTGGCAACATAAAGATTAAAATTTGCATTCAAAATACTCTGTACAAGATTGACCCAGTGACTACTGAAGTCAACAGAAGTCTTTCTGTGAATCGGAATTTAAGACTTTGCTTTGCTTAGCTCTGCGAGATGTGCATGCTAAATCAAATAAGACCATTTATGTCCTTAAACGTGACGCAGTAACACACTGCTCAACCTACAGGTTTCCCAGAGTGGATCTGGACCCTTATGGTAGGTCCCCGGGGGAGAATCTTCAAGCTTGAGTTAGGTGCTGAGGCTCTCCAGCTGGCTTACTGGGAGAAGACAGTGCTCAGGAGAGGACTCCCAGGAGCCAGCAAGCTCAGACAGAAGCATCCTTTTGCAAAGTGGAGGATGGGACATAGTCCAACCCCATTTCCCCCCAATAAACTGAATTGCCTGTCTATGCTTTGGATATCCTTTGAGGGTCCAGGCTCAATCTCTCAGGCAGAAGTGCAAAACGGTAGATTTCCTCAATGTTATTAAAAAATTTGGTTCTAAACGAGCATTTCTGCTTAAAGCCCTTTTCCAAATAAATACTTTTACTAGAGAGACAGGGAGCGATCACGTACAGCTTCCCACAGGCAAACACGGTATGTATTTTACTCCCAACTGTGATAAATTTACCTCTGTTTTAGCTCATTAAGAAAACTTCAGCAGGGAAATGCAATTTCTCCTCATTGTGTAAACATAACAAATAGTACTTATCTCCTTTGACTGGTTGTTTTTCGGACATGAAATTCCTGGTAAATGGATCTAATTAATATAAAAATTTAAAAAAAACCACACATTTTTTCCCCTGCACCAGTGTGTGGTTTTTAGTTAGTAACAGAGTATATAGAATCAGTGGTTCATCAAAGTGATCAAAGCTCTAATGAAGGCAACTTACGTGCGTCTTTAACGCTGAATTGATCCTCAGTGATAAACTTGTCGTTTTATTCACCAGAAATAACTTTTTTTTTTGTAAAATAGCTTTACAAAAAACTTCTTTTGTACCAGAATTTTTTAATGTTATGATGGTATATGCCTCGTGGGTATACTCTAAATACCCTTTGTAGCCAGCAGTGATCTTGATGATAAATCATTTTACAAGGCTTCGAATGTTCTTAACTCTTAGTGAGATAATCTCAAATTTAGTGTGTTAAATATTTTCAAGAAATAGGCCCGCTGACTTTTAATCTGCAGGTCTGTTTTGTACAGCATGCACTTTCCAGGTACTCAGTATCTCCTGTGCTGCGTAACCCGTATCGTGTGCACGGCTATCTAATCTTGCGGCAGGTGACAAGCTGTAATTTGTGGGGCATCTTATCGAAATACAGAAAACTGATGGGGAAAGAATGGTGATTGAGCCGTATTTGGCCCGTACAGTCTTCATTCTGTTTTGAAAAATAGGCAGCAATGAATGAATAATCTTCAGAGCTGTTAAAACATTGCGGGTTGCGTGGTGTGAAGGTGAGCCCTGCAAAAGGCGAGCGAGCCCTGCAAAGGCGACCCTCCCGTGCTCGCCAAGATCTGTTTGTCCAGTGATGCAAGAGTTTGCTAATTAAACAGTTTGCAGCGGTGTTTGGGGCAGAACCTGTGGACATTTAACCAATTGAACAATTTATTGCTGTAATTGAAGGGGTTAGCTGGTGTTTATTAACTAGCCTTCCTGTCACGTTCGAATGGCTGGACTAACCCTTGGTCCCTGACTTGTTTTCAAGTGTCCAACTGGTGGTGTTGGCGCTGTGGTTGTCACTCTTCAGGCTGCTGTTTCAAGGCCAGAACTTTACTTATCCCCCTTTTGCATGCCCAGTAATGTTGCAACTTCAGCAACATTACTGGGCATTTTTTTCCTTGCAGGAGCAAGTGTTTTATTACAAATGAAGTGCTGTCCCTTCAGAGCAAAAAGGAAATTTTCTCTTAGACAAAAAATGAATTGGGATAAGTCGGAAATTTCAGCAAACCACTTCTGGCCTGAAAATGGGTGTTCGGCTTTGTAATCTCAGCGTAGCGCTAGTTTATTTTCCTTTTACGATCATGGTCACCTCTGCTGTCTCCATCGTCATTGAAGCGGGTTCGGGGCTAGGATAAAGGCGTCATTGCGGTGGCATGCAGCAGGGCTTCCAGTCAAACCGCTCAGGAACACGCAGTTTGGGACACAAATCTGTTCAGGGGAACAATGAGTCCTGATGGTGATAACAGGCTGCTGCTTCCCCTTACCCATGAAAGCTTCTATAACTAGAACTAATTGGCCGTTCCTAAAGTGCAATTAGCAGGGATATTAATCTAGGCCTGACAGGTGTGAAAATGTGTTTCTTTGAGTCCATTCAAAAGACACCCTATCTGATCAGCCATAGGGGGAGCCTGAAGCAATTGTGTCTATAAACTTGGAAGGCTTTAGTTTGTCAGAACTGAACAGCCTGCTTTTATTAATCGCATTTGAGTCAGACATTAACTCAACAGAAATGGATGGGAGGAAGTTCACTTAATACTAACATAATACTTGGTATCACTTCCATCATCGGGAAAGGAAATGCTTGCTTCCGCCTTCATTTGGGTACGGGAAGAAAAGGGAAGACTTTTTAAAAAAAAAAAACTTTTAATTAGAAAGGTACGTCTGAATTATTTTGCATTAAGGATCATTCAGCGTTTCCCCCCAGTTCACTTCTAGTGCAGTTTGATAATCTCCATTTGTAATGTGTGCTACTTTTCTCATTTAGTTGTTCTTCATCCCACTAGGCACAGCACGTAGCAGTGACTTTAAAAGGTGGTGCCACCAAGGGTGGCATTCTCATCAGCTGTGCAGGTATTAAATAGTACTAATGTAACAATCTGTGATGGAGTGTCAGGACTTGTTTAAGGAACTTAGGCCGGATACATCACTACTTGGTCAGCTTCTTGACGGCTGGTGTAAATGGGCACAGCTCAGTGGAGCTGCACTGATTTACCGTGTCTGAAGATCCTGAATTCAACCAGCAGACGTACTGTGGGATGCTGAAAGGATTCCAGCTGAATCTGCAGATGGTTGCTTGTGCTAGTGGGCTTCAGGCTTGGAACTAGATGAGGAAATTTGTATTTCCCGTTTTAATTAAAAGGGATGTTCACAATATAAGACTAAAAGACAAAGCCTACCCCAAAGACATGCAGCTGTTTTACATAAAATAAATACATTATAAGAGTGAGAAATTGCTTGAAGATGGTCTTGATACTGAAAATAGTGTGTGTTCATGGGCATGCACATGCATGTATACTACTCAGTCAGCTAGAATTTTCTCCAAAGGTGGAAAATTCTGTTTTGTTTTATTATGTATGGTCTGCTCTGAAAAATGTATGCGTAATGGTTTACTAGTTCATCCTTCTGGAAGTATCTGAACGTCTAGACCACTGTAATATTTCTTACAAATATCTTAGAAGATTTCCTAGAAAAATGAGTCTAGAGGAGGTCTCCCTGATCACTCAGCCCAGTCTCCTGATGAGAAAGGCAACTTGATAAAAAAATCGTTTTACTCATGAACAAGGCCTGTCTTACCAAGGCTAGGATTTTTTGTCCCACCGCTGTGATGGAAAAGCCCCTCACAGACTAAAGAACTTCTGGCCCGAACTTGCACAGGTCAATTGTGTTCTGTGAAAATCTTCAGCTGAAAAAGCTCAAGAAATAGCTCCTTACTGTTTACCCCATGACATATTTATAGAGCACAACCATATCCTTTCCCAACCTTGGCAAAACCAGAAAGTGAGAAAGATTATGCTTGCATTGCATAATGGAACAAGGTTCATGGCCTTCAAGAGTATGAACAGTGATTGAGGTAGCCTTGGAAATAGTGTAAGTATGACCCTGGACTTAAAATTGTGTGCCTTTCTGAGCTGTAAGGCTTATTAACTTAGCTGCTAATGTGTCTGCACTGCTCTCTTGATGCAGTGATGCCCCTCACAACACTACATTTCCATAGTCAGCAGGCTTGGAGCCGGCTCTGCAGCAAGTGTGCTGCATGGTGTAGCTGTGCTCTTTTGCATCTTTTCTAAGAAAGGCTCTGCATTTTCTAACCTATTGCCATCTAAATTGATCTTGATTCAACACGGATGACCAGCATAGGAAGTGACACCCTCCTTCTGGAGCAATAGTGAGGTTTGTTATTTCTTTGGAACCCATTGCCCTTCCGTCAAGACGTCTCAATTTTCTAGGTGATTTATAGGTACAGTATTCAATTCCTGATTTAGGAGGGCAAGGCAGTCTTTTTCTTGATTACCCTAGATAGCGCAAAACAGGAAGGAGGGTCTTGTGATTGAGACAAAGGGCTGTGATTCAGGATGCGTGGGTTCAGCTCCTCTCCCCGCTGTTTGCTTTCAGTGAAACCTTGGGGAAGTCATTCGATCTCTTCCTCTTACGCAAAATCTCTGACTCTTTTTGTCTTTTCTATTGAGCGGAGAGAGTCTCTTTACCAGCTACATATTTGTATGCCTTCCCCACCATCGTTGTCCACTAATGCAAGCTGGACAGCCTGCCTTCTCATGTTTGGGGAGGAGGGTCCAGGTATGGGAGTTTTGGGGTCCATTCTTAGAATGGAGAATGTGATCCCATGCCCAAATCTGCTACGAGGACTCCTCACTTTTCCATCTCTCCCCCAGTTCTCCTTCCCCAACACCTCCTTTTCTCCCCCATCCCTTCCAAACCACCCAGAAGTGGAGAGGAAGAGAAGGGCTAGCTCTCCCCCTCTCCACTGTGGAGACAGATAATACATTTGGCTCTTGACCAGCCATGGGAACAAAATTACTCAAATTGATGTCAGCTGAGTACAAGTTATGCAGTTTTGCAAGTTGCTGACTAAAATTATTGGAATTACCCAGAGCTGAATGACCTGTTGTAGGTGGAAATTGGAGAGCCTCTGGTGTTTACACGATTGTTCATGGTGGAAGGGATGAATCCTGCCGCTTCACCTCTTCACCCTTTTTATGGACAAAAAGGGTGCACAATGAAGGTGTTTGTTCATACTTGCTTAACCTCAAATGGTTTGGGCAGTTACTTTCTTCATACCTCAGTTGTATTTTCATTCCTACTCAGAGTTTTCATTAGCAAGTCATTTTGCGGCTACCCAGAGTGGCATTTAATAATTGCATCGAGATGTTTTTCTCTTAGAAATCTAAACTGTAATAATGCAGTAAAACCTTCTTTTGCTCAAGAGATACCTGAGCAGAAAAAAATCAGCAATTAAAATAATGGCTTAATAAGCACCGATGTGGTATTTATTGATAGAAAGCGGCAGCTCTTTGCCGCGCGGCTGGTAAGAAACAGGAGAATGAATAATAGCTACCAGTGTCCCAAGTTTGAAAAGTCAGAGGAAATGGCAGCAAGAAGAAGCAAATGAAGATGGATGAAACCCCAGGAGGGTGAAGGAAGACGTCCTCCGTGCTGGACGGGGCTGGGCGGCTGACTCCTGGGTCACCTCGGCTGTTGCTGTTGGAGTGGCGTGCGGGAAGGGCGCTGGTGGGGAGCAGTGCTTCCTGGCCGCCACCGCCGCCCAGCGCTTGCAGATGCTGCCCCTGGGTCAGTGGGAGGTCACCGCCGGTTAACTCAACACCTCCAGCGAGGAGAAAGCTCTTGGGGATACACTGCCTTACTATCACTGTCTAACCCGCACCGAGAGAACTCGCAGATGCTTAACTTGCCCCTTTGCTTTGTCCCGAAGTACGGTTTCTTGGCATCATTAGCTCCGCCAACTAATACCTCTCCCCTTGCTCAGTACAGCGGGTTCAGCAGCGGTTCCTCCAGCCTGGTGGCTGGCTTTTCTCCTGGCAGGTCCCTCTCCCCGTGCTGCGGCCAGGGCCGGGCTGCCCGCCCGTGCCTCACCGGCACCTCAGCAAAGCTGCCAGGGCGCGAGCGAGACCTCAGGGTCTGCAGAGGCAGCAGCATCCCCATCCCGCGCACGCTTGGGTGCCCGCAGAGCACGCGTGGGTGCCCCCAGGGCTTGCCGTGCGTATCGGGGCGTGCCTCACGGTCCCGCGGGACCCAAAACAAGGCCAGCTCCCCATTGCCGTGGCACCTGCATCTCCGTGGCTCAGGGCCACAGGGAAGAGGCAGCTCTCACACCCCTGCCTGTCCTCTGAGTGCTGTCACTGGTGACATCAAGGGTGACATCAAGAGGGGATAGACTGAATGTGAAGGTGGACGGTGTTTGCTTATAAAATGCAAAGTCTGAGTATGTTCAGCAGACTGCATCGAGTCCTGTAGCTCTCCAGAAATGGAGCAGTTGCATTTAACTCATTGTGTTTTGAAAAAGATTAAAGATGCAAATAAATGGCACAAGCCGCGCAGGAGCCCATTTCTTATATATCCATAGAGGTACATGAGAAATCAGTGTATTTCACATTGCTCCCACGTTTTTGCTTCTGACAGCAGTTAGAGAGCCCTGCTCACAGGTGAGTCTGGGTGCAGGCGCTCCCTGGTTGTTACTTCCCTGGGTGTGAGAATTGGTGGAGCTTGCTCGAGTGTCCACACGGATTCTGGGCAAAAGTCTGGAAAAGGTAAAATGCTGAGGCAAGGGGACTGAACTCTGCAAAACCTCTGCAGGTTGCAGACTGCTCTGTTCTTGTCCATAAGAGAATTTAGTAGGCATATCTTTTATGTTTGGGGGTACATCAGTAGATGCAAAAAATACATATGTCTGTTTTAAATAAAAGTATTCCATGATCTAAACATCTTAAAAATCTTAGGCTTCACATTTTCTCGATCAGGCTTGTTCAGGGAAACAAAAGAGGGTGCTTGACAAGATTATGGTGTTGCTTCTATACATTTTCTTTATTCTTGTGGCTAAAAGGAAATTACAATGTGTTGTTAAGTCAAAGTGTGGTCTGTGGAGCTGAACCAAAAAACCTTTAAATGGACTAAAACTCCCCTTCTGATAAAAGGGAAAACTACACAGCAGAGAGACAGGATATCTTTAATTTAAGTAGTGGGTTTAGGTATATTAATTTGAGTTCAAAGCATCTTTCAAAGGGTATGATGCCCACATTTTTAATTTTACTTAATACTGAGCATCTGGTGTGGACTGGTTTGTGGTACTGAGAGCAAAAGGAAATACATTACTCATAGATGAAAGGAGTGAGGGGGAATCACTGTCCTGACTAAAAATAGCCTTTTTTCCACCAGTTAATATCAGCTGGAGGTTTGATTAAATAGTAATTGTCTAGAAAAAGACAATAATTGAGTGTGACTGTTTCCTTTCAGGGGCCAGGCCCAGGTGGTGAAAGTTAAGTATTGTCCTTCAGATAAGGTCCTGAAAGCAGTTTTCCTGGATGTCCACCGAGCCCTTCTGCAAAATGTCCTTTCTGGGTGCTGAGCTGCAGACAGACAAAATCCAGGCCTTTTCGCAGGGCGGCAGCAGCTTTCGGGGATGTAGCGCCGGAGGATTTTATGGCTGCATTGCAGATACGAGCTGGCTCACCTCTTTGGCTGGAACTCTAACCCAGAGGCGCAGAGATCACAAGAGACAAATGTCTTGAATTAAGAAATGGGGTTGACATCTATAAAAGTCAGAGCACATCTAGTAGGCAACATGTGTAATAAGACTATAACATTATATCTAATAGGGAGATTGGAAAGCTGTCTAAAAAAACACAGCTTCCGTTCAGATCTGCACGTTCAAAACCAAAATACCCGAGATTAATGCTTTTTGAGTTCCCCCCCCCCCTTAATTTATTGATCTGAGTCCCTGTGGTCTTTTCCTGAAAATCAGTCTGTCTTTTTCAGTATGAGGTTAGTGATGATACTGGTAACAACTTTGACTAGCTTTATTGGAGTCCATAGTGAAGAAACGCATATTTCTGTGAGGTTAACAATATTTTCCTCTAGATTTCTGTAAGGTTATTCTCTCTGAATGACCCTTTTATGCTTCGTAATGTTAATGCTTATCACTTGTCTGGGACTTAGTATATTATGAATATCTAAGCATTATTTAATTAACCTTTGCAAATGTCCAGTGAGCCACAGAGCCATGAGATAGAGCCAGGCAGGAAATGCTTTTTCTGCCCTGTGAAAGTTTTCAAATTGCTACTTGTTCTGAGTGGAATGGACTCAAAACTTTGGGGAGTTTTTCACGGAGGAAAAGTGGAGGAGGAGAGAGCGTGAGAGACCAACTGGTCTGCTGCAAAATAGCCAAAAGTTACAGAGTGGTCCCTGGGGAAGGGGAAAGCTATTGTTTCAGCCCTTTGTCCCGCTTGGTGAAGATTTGGGACTTTAGCTTCACGCCTCCACATGCTGAATTAGGACCGTAATGGCTGGGCCAGAGTAAGGCCAGCTCTGCTGGGTGGCCTGGGGACAGGCGCTCGGAGAGGCGGTCACCGTAGCCTGCTAGTGAGAGCAGCTCCCAAAAGCTTTGCGGACCGTCTTTTCTTTTGCGCTCCAGGTAAGCAGTCTTGCTGCAAGGTGAGGCTGAGCCTCTCATCCAGCCAGAAACATCACTCACTTGAAAAGCAGCAAGCATATTCTACTGGGAAGCCTGGGTTTTGGCCATTCAACGTTTTCCAGGGGAAGCTGACCCCTTGGGTAGGTAAGGGTAGTTGCTTCAAAGCCACAGCAGAAATTGATACTGTATTCAGTTTGAGAATTCGGATGTCTTGATTCTGTGGTTTAACCACTAGACCACACTCTTTCTGAAATAGGTAGGAATATTTGCATTTTTATATAAGGAAACTGAGGCACGGAGAGGGTACAAGGCATGCCAGAAGCCACGTAAGAAGCCCGTGGCAAAGCTAAGAACAGAATGCAGGTTTCCTGATACCAGCACCTGTGATTCATCTACAGCACACTGGGAGGGCAGGACAGGAAGGAACAAAGAGATAAAAATTGAATTTCTTCTGAAAGTGAAAATTCTTCTTGCTTCAGTTAGTGTTTTCCATTATACCCAGAGCAAAGATAAAGTCAGATTCATTGCTACATCCCTATAATCTGATTTTTCTTTTCTTTAACAGTTGGGTTTAACAATGAATATCGCTTTGGCACCTAACTTGGGAAACTGCTGGCCTACTGCTAACCACAGATTGGTAGGCTAAAGTAAGAGACTGCCCGTTGAGAATATAATCCTGGTCTGCAGGGGGGCACAGATTTCTTCACCTCTGGGAGGCAGCCCGTAGTTTAAAGTAACTAGAGCCTAAAACTCCTCGTTTAGGTACAGCACAGTGTGCTGAAAATTAACATGAACTTTGAAGAGGGGGAGAGCAGTCTTTAGCTGATGAGAAGGGTGATGAGTTTTGCTTGTGACAACTCTAAATATGTAGAAAATACATATTAAATTTTAAAGGTCATGTTAACCATGAGTTCAGGAAAGCAGATATTTTCCTGTCTTCCTTCATTGCAAATATAGTGGAAAAACAATAAAATTCTGTCCACATTTATCAATGTGTTTTAATAGAAAAAAATGGGGTCAGTAAGTCCTCTGAAAAGAGGCTAAAATGAAGGAAGATTGAGAGTTCATCACTTCCATATTTTGAGCCTGCGACTTCCAAAAATCAAAGGCCTAGTAATCCTAATGGATTGACTTCCAAAATTCCTTGGATTTGTATTGCTGGACTTGTCTCTCTCCAGGGCTTAGCTGGATCCCTGCAGATAGATTTTCAGGTTTATATGCTGTAATTCCACTTAGTCCAGCTGTAAACTTGTGGTGGCTGAATTAATACATTATAGGGAAAAAAAGAAGGGGGAAAAAAAGAGTATACCTACAAAACCCCTAGCTTGTATATCAAATCCTGAGGGGGGAAAACTGGGCATTTCAATTAGTTGGTTGTGTGGCCTGATTGAAGAACAGCCCCGTGGCTAACAAAGCTTTGTCTGTAGTATCAGCTTGCTCCTCATCCACCAGGACAAATAGAGTGGTTGGTCATTAATGGGCTAGCCATCGGGTAGGGGTTTTGTTCTTAAATGGGGGCTTTGTCTTATCCCTGCTGTTTAAGCCCTCTCCAAGCACTCCTCACCTGTCATATCTGTCATACATTTAATTCATCACGCTCTCTGGTCAAAAGCTACACTGATAGTCTCAAAAGAAGAGGAGGGGGCTTCTTATAACTTTAGCGATCAAAGGAGATTATCAAGCAAATAAGATTTTAATGAAGGCGGCAGGTTTGGAAAGGAGAATTTACTGCATTGCAAATTGCTAACACATACAGGTTCATTTTATCTGTATAGTGTTTGAGCATGGAATCCCAAACTATTACAGAAAGAAGGATGGATACATGTGCTGGTTCGTGGTTTTAATTAAAAACACGGAGGGGATGTAGGGAGGAAAAAAAAGAGGTCTTTTATTTCACTTATAAGGGGTCATATTTTTAATCTGTAAATATGATAAGCGTTGCAGGCTGTGTTTAAACACAACAAGTTTGTTGCAATTATGACAAATACATCAAGCAATTTGCCACTGAACTGCTATTGTCCGACCAATGCTCTCTGTTATTTGGCCTAAGTTTCAAAATACCAGTCAGTACTGAAACACGCTTGGCTTCACTGTAACCACTCAAGAGGCAAAGCAGGCAGGCAGTTCCCAGTCGCAGGCGGGGACACCCGGATATTCCTGTGATCGTACATGACGGAGGGCAGAGATAAGAGAGATGCACCTTTTGTGTTGGCGGGCGTTTTCCAGGAAGGCAGCCCTGTGCCCGGGGAGTGGGGAGCACCAAACGCCTTTGCTTACAGGTTTGCATGGAAAAGCGTGTGCTGCCCCATGGTGCTTTGTCGTGGAATGTGAGCCTGCAGCACCCGCACCTTAATTCACAATTATTTTCTATTAAACCTGCAGTCTTTCCGCAGAGGAATTATCCCATTTGGGACTGTCAGTCCAGAACACTTACTGTTTTCTGATAAAGTGGAAACAACCGGTGGGGAATTCTCTGTTGCAGTTCCTGCTGCTACTGGCGTGCAGTAGTCAAGTGCTGCATGGCCAGTCGCTTGGAGATAGCAGCAAAGATGCTCTACGGGAAACATATAGCATTGCTTCAGCCACGGGCTGGCATCCGCGCAGTGTATAGAGCCAAACCTGCCCTCTTAGCAGCAGAACTAGGCAGCTTTATTTTTGCAGTTTTGTCTTGTGATGAAAAGAAAGCCTCTGCAATTGCTGAAGCCTTTGATGAAAGAAGGGGTAGTTGTATTATTAGCACGGATGTTAACATCTTTACTTAAAAGACAGGGGGAAGTGGCTGCCTAGCTTTCTTTAAATTGAATTAAAAACGTGAGGTCCAGGAAGGAGCTCACAAAAACATGTCTGAGCTTGTCAGCCTTTACGGGTTTGGGTGGAAAACTCCAGTTCTCACTTTCCGCTGAGTAATACTGAGAGCTCATTATTTGTGTGGTTTTCAACCTGGCTATGAATTATGAATGATTTATTTAAGAAGTGATAAACTATGGGCCTGCCCTTCAGCTATGAGGAGGTCCCTACAACTGAGGTGTTTTACATTCAGCGAGGAGGTGGTCCTCAGCACCCTTCTGACGCTACAGTTAATATCTTGTATTTTCGGTTGAGGGCTGGTATCTCTCCCTTTAGTTGCTTTTCTGTAGCCCCTGGGATCTCCTGATATGTAAGGCACAATGAACTAGTTTTACTGAAAGAGAGATGAAAAATCACATGCTGTCATCTGGTGGCATGAATTTAGCCGAACCAAAGTCAGACCCAGATTTATTTGCAAGCGGACGGGATAAAGATACAGCCAGCACCAGTTCAGAAACTCTGCTTGAACCTTGCTTTGAGTAAGCATGTCAACAAATAGCTTCTAAACTGATTTGCTTGAATCAATAATGATAAAATCCACGTGTGAATAGGGCCTACGTTTATCTGATACGGTGATGAGACAGTACAGCAGAGGCAGCTGCAGCAGGGCTCTCTCTGCCCGGTGCTCACACTGGTTCAGCGGATGGGTGTTGGTGGCACTGGGAGTTGTTCTGCAAAACTCTGCCCTGTAAACAGGGTTGGCATGTGTGCCAGACACAAATGTTTGCATTTACTGTTGGTGTAAGGGCCTCCATGCTTTTATTCAGCTGGAAACTGTTGGGGGTTTTTTTCATTTGTGTTTTTTTTTTTTTCCCCTCTGTAAGTTAAGAGGGGCAGAGGCTAACTTACAATGTTGTCTTTCCCTTCACAAATTAGAAACTCTGGGAAGGTGCATGGATTACTTGAGGTATGGACCAACCATCTTGACTAATGTGTTCTGGTTATAGATCTTAAGAGGTATTTGCAGGACCAAAGTACTTATGTAAAGAAGTGGTTTTTAAAATAACATAAGTCCACATGACAGCATATAAAAGTCAAATGACAGAGCAATTCATGGGTTATTGTTACAAAACTAACCTTTCAAATGAGTTCCTAAAATATTCTGTGGTTGGAGTTTCACTTAAGGAATTTACTTTTAAGCCACTTTCTCCAAGTTTAAAGCTGTCTACGAAAAACTTCAAAAACTTTTTTTTTTTTTTTAGGAAAAGAGAGAAAGAAAAATAGCATGCTTTTTTCCTGTGTTAAAGTGAATGCTTTTGAAACTTATCATCCCATACCTGACTGGAATAAAAAAAATAATTTACCTTCAGAAACTGGGCATCAGTTTTCTTCGACAGAACAAAAGCCATCGTGCCAACACTTAGAAATGCAACACATCAACTGCTCTTATAGCTCTTACTTTATTCTCTGCATCAAAGCTCTGGCGGGGGGGGAGAAAAAACAGAGAGTGAGAGAGCGAAAGAGTCAGGCTCTTCAGAGCCTCTAATGACGCGTGCCAAACACGTGGAAGGTAAATCCCCTAATTCAGTCTATTCTTTCAGCATTCCCTGGCGGGCGGCCAAGCTAAATATTTCTGCTGGATAAAAAATGCACCCTTGTATGCGGCACTTTCTTAACAGGATGGCTCTCGGGCTTTAGCGGAGGGGGCTTCTCTGGGGGAAAGCCAACATGTGTGTTCTCTTATCTATTTATTTATTTTATTAAAAAGGGGCTTTATGGGCTGTGATTGGATTAACTTAGTGAACCCTGGAGGAAGAGGAAAAACAAATTGGGAAGCTGGTTTAGCACCCCCACCTTTTTGTCATCTTCTTTTGGGATTTCCTGGCTGGCTGCCACCTTGAGCCT
Source organism: Ciconia boyciana (assembly GCF_034638445.1). Classification (NCBI taxonomy): domain Eukaryota; kingdom Metazoa; phylum Chordata; class Aves; order Ciconiiformes; family Ciconiidae; genus Ciconia; species Ciconia boyciana. The sequence goes on from NC_132936.1 coordinate 50,433,764, forward strand.
GTTGAATGTTCTTTAGATCAATCAATTAAAAAGGCTTTAATATTTGGGTGATTGGAACGCAACATATGGGCTGCTGGTGCGGATGTCATGTGGTGCGTGGAGTTAATTGAAATGATTAATAGAGGTGTTAGTTTCTTCAAGACTAATTGAAGAAAGAATATAATTGGAAGCATGGACTAAGCATTATTGTTGATTTTTTTTTAATATATTGTGTCCCTTAAACACTTTTACATGTTTATAAGCATGCAGATGGATTTCGTTCAGATTTCTTTGACGTGGTGATTTGCAAAATCATGTCTACTGTACATCCAAAAGTCAAATCTATTTTTATGTAAATTAATCTGAAAAAATATTTCCATGTGTCTTGTCTGTTTCAGTAACCAGCACATACATACACAGAATCTCTGGTACCTGTTTGTCTTTAGATCCTCGCTAGACTTAAACCGATTTACCCAGCCTCACTGTTATCTGTGGGGTTACAGCATCCATCCTCAGAAACTGATCATGAGCCTCCGAAGGTCTGTTAGGGCACTCTTCTCTCTGCACAGTGAGTTGTGATAATTTACGCTCTTCTGGTGTCCTAGCGCACTGCAAATGTCCCAGGTATTTCAGGGAAATAGCATCTCGATTGTACTGCCCCACACCTTGTCAGCTAGACCATATTTCAAAGGGATCCAGTTATCTATACATAAGACCGGCAAAAACCTGGCTTTGACAGTCAGAAAGAAATGTGAAATGAGAGAAATTCAGAGGATTTAAATGAGATCAGATCTTTTGGCATCTCCGCCTTCTTTAGGAATAATACATACTTTTTTCAGTAGTAGTGGTCTGTGAATTTTTACCGAAATTGTGAAGCTATTGCGAAATACAAAGCAAAAGCCATGAACTGGCTGCAGAGGACATCTGGCTGCAAGGAGAGGGTACAAAGCATGTGTCTTCTGAAAGTCATCCCGCTGCACAGGGTAGCTCTCAGGTTAGAAACGGGGAAACTGAGAAAACATGACAGTCTCTCATCTGTAGGCAGCAAGCACGGGCTGGCTGCCTGAGTGCCGCGCGAGGAAGAGCAGTGTCGCGTCCTGCTCGCTGCTGGGCTGTGGTTACGAGAGCCGTAGCAAACTTTCAGCTGGGGATTTCTTACGACTGAAGATCATGGCTTAAATAACTTGTGAATCTGCCCGAGGGCAAGCGGTTACCTTTGGGAGAAGAAAATCAGGCAAGATGGTAACAGAGTGTTGATCCAAAAGGTAAGTCAGTTCAGGTTTAGGACAGATAAGCTACATTTTGAAGCACAGTATTTTCACACCAGCCTTCTTTTTGCCTGCTTTTGATAGTAGACGAAAAGCTTATGCATAATTTTAATGTTCTAGAAGAGAACTGTCTTTCTGGAAAGGACATACAGATTTTCTCTGTTGTTTTCCTTTGCACATGTGGTGCAGCTTATGTATTTGTGCATCTTTTTTAGTAGTCAGAAAGTTTATTCTGCAGCCCGGAATAAACTGAACAGAGAAGTGATAGATAAGTTTAGAGGGGGTTTGTTGTTGGCTTAGAAGAAAAGAGTATAGGATGGTTTTAACATTTTAGAGTCTTCCCACACAGATTTCCAGTGATGCTTTGAAGGCAACTGTGTGTCTGCAAAGACTTTGAGCCTCCCCGGAAGATGTGGCCTGTCTTGTGTACAGATCTGAGCGAAGCGTTTGTAGAAAGGAAGTGGCTGTCCTGTACTGGGGGCTAAGAGGAAGGGAAGACATTAGGTCTGATTGCAAGCTTCCCTTACTCCTTGGTGCCTGATTTGTGTGCACGTAGTGCTAATAATTTTAGATGAGGGTTATGCCGGAACAGACTGGTGCAAATTAATCTTTCAGAAATTTTTTTTATTATTATTATTTCGTGATGAGATTAGTCACTTTTGGATCTGGTTTTATTACAGCAAACTACTGCAATTAGATAGCCACTTGTTTCTTTTTTTAATCTTAACAGTGATGAAAAATAGTAGCATCAGCATTTTTGTTGTCTTCATTGTCCTGTAGGATATAGTATATGAAAAGGAGCACTTTATGTAAACTTGTTGGAACAGGAGCATCCTCTCTGTCTTTATCAAACCTTGCCATGTTGCATAACTAATACAATTCTAGTGCATTGGCGTGGGCCACTGAAAGAGGAATAGCAGGCCAAGGAAATAGGGCTTAAATCTGTGCAGGTGCTTTCTATGTGGTTTGTGTGCAATGGTAATATTCTCATTCTCATACAAAGGAGAATGTTCAATAACATCCCCCTAAAATTAAGCTCAGGAAACTGATCTCTAGCATAAGCAGGGCTGGTAGCATCACCTGTTGCTAAGATAGACAGACCATTTGCATTAGGAGATCCCACTTCTAGGTGCTCATAAATCTACCAATTTCTAAACGTGTGGCTCAGTTGTTTCTTACATTTTACTTTCCTCAGGCTGTATTTTCCCCCAAAATCTATTCTGCCATTTCCAAGAACTTGGCTATGCCAAAAATCGTGTTGCTAACATTAAGAGTGTGATGACTTCTTTTTTGAAAAGTAATCTCCACCGTGACAGCCCCCATTTTTTGGCGCAGAAGTTTGAATGGCAGGTTCAGTGGCCCGGGGAAGGACACCATATGTGGCAGGGGAGAGTGGTGGCCGTTGTTATCAGGCATGCTCGAATACAGTCCCTCTGCCAGGAGCACTTCCCGGTTCCTGGATCTGCACACGTGCTTCCCTGACATCGGGTCTCTGTTAGAGCAAGACCAGGACACACACCAGTCCTGTCCCCACCTCCATCCCTGACTCCCACGCCCAGGATAATTGCTTTTGAGCTAGAAGCCAACCTAGATGACTGGCAGAGCAGCCCCCCCAGGAGCTGTAGGAGGGCATCACGGCTCGCTTCAGTGAGTGAACGCTGTTGGGTCTAGAACTGAGTGCCTGAACTGAGAGCAGAAGAGTGCGTGTTCGGTGCATGCTTACTGCAAACTGTCCTGAGGCCAGAGAGTCATCAAAAGGAGCTGTTTTTAAAAGCCTATGGACAAGAGCTGAACCTGGAGGGGATTGTGAAGGAGGAGAGACTGCGCCTGGAGATCAGCAGTGTCAGGGAGGAGGGAAACTGAGAGTAAGGTTGGTACAAGACCAAGGGATTTATCTTTATGGGTTATTGTAGACGAAGACGAGCAAGCTCGGTGTTAAAAGCGGGTGGGATGTAAGCCAGCTCTGATCCAAAAGCTGCCTGCCTGCATTAGCACGGTGCTAAGCCCAAGCTAATATATCCGGCTTCTCACCAGGGCTTATTAGCTCGGGCTCAGTGCCATACTAACATAGTCACAGGACTTCCAGTTGGCTTGACACCGTGTCTGCTCGACGTGTGAACTGAGCTCACCGCTACGTGCCTGCAGAGGAGCACCAGGAGGTGCCTGGAGACTCAACTACACCTGTTCGGGCTGTGGAGGCCAGGCCTGCTCGTCAGCGGGCAGGGGCAGGCAGGGATGGAGAGTGCGCTGTGGTTGTGTAGGTCAGGAAGGGAGAGAAGTGCAGTGCAGGTGAGGAACCAGGAGGGACTGAAACTGGCTCGATGAGAAGGCTTGGCACAAGGAGCCTGGGTGTGGGAGAGGAAAATGGGAGTGACTGGAAAGGGAAACTACAAGAGGGGTCAGGAGGAACAAGGTGAGGACTTGCTGGGCAAGGAAACCAGTCAGAAGTCTGAGGCGAGGTCTGGAGGATGGGCTGAGACAGGAAGAGAGGAGAGAGGAGAGAGGAGAGAGGAGAGAGGAGAGAGGAGAGGAGAGGAGAGGAGAGGAGAGGAGAGGAGAGGAGAGGAGAGGAGAGGAGAGGAGAGGAGAGAGAAACTCCACACCAAACCTGGCGTGAAATAGAGATGCCTGCAAACAGTCATTCCTCTGCTTCCAGCACGTCACCTGGGGAAGCCCACCCGCAGAAGTGTCCTATCCCTTCCAGTGCTCGTGCGTACCTTGCCAAAAACAACCGTACGGTTGCTCTGAGCCAGGTCTGCTAGCTTCCCTGCAGAAGTCTGCCCGTGGCAGATCGGAATATCCCAGCTCTGCTGATGATCCATGTGGGTGTCAGTGTGATGCCAGGTCATGGGATGCCTGCTTTTTCTATTTGCAGTTTCAAAAACCAGCACAAAAACTGTTGAAGAACATTACTAAAATTGCAAACTCAGGTTCCCCAGAGTTCAGTCTGTTTGCCTAACCCCAATTTGATCCTCTTATGCATTATGATACAGTCTTTAATTACTCATTTAATTATTGTTTTTTCTACTGGTTACTTGCCTCATTTAGGCATCAGACAAGCCTGCTAGGGGAGATGAATTGGGGTGGTGTAATAAAATGTTATCTTTGAGACACCTCTTCCCCCCATCTCATTCGCTGCAGTGTAAGGAAGTAAAACGGCCGTGGTAGGAAGAAGTGTTGCTCTTCTCGGGGCAGGTGAGCTCTGCTCTGAAGAACCAGGTATTATTTCTGCCTGTGATTCTGAATAAGATGCATGACAGTTCACCTCAGCAAAGCCTTTTGCAGGTGGTCATTAATTTTGACACCCTCTGGGTGCCTGATGTGAAGCCCTGCAAAATACAGAGCCATCACAGATGCGAGGAAGAGAAGTGCTTTGAACATAGAAAGTAATACGCCGTGCTGAGTAAATCGGCTGCTCTGCATCCCAAAATTAATATACACTTTTGATGTTAATGTCATTGTGTCTCCATACCCCTTCTGCAGAATGAGAATAGCAATAATATCTTCATCAGCATATGGGGGAGGTATTGTGAAAATCAGATTAGTCATTATTTGATCTTTGTGAGGCATTCAAGTGCTGCTGTTGCGATGAGCAAATTGAAAAAATACAAGACAAAATTGGTTTGTCTTCCATTTGAACGGTCTGCGGTAAAAGTAAGGCACTGGGCCTTTCAAGGAGAAAGAAGAGAGAAAAGATCTGCAAAAATTTTTTCAGCACTCTTCTTTCTAAACACTGAATGAGGAGGAGATCTGGTGGAAAAAAAGATGGTGCGTCGTATGCCAGGAGTGCAGAACTGAGTTTCTGTATGCAATTCTACACCTGGCATCTCCTACCATTTGAAAGAGTGCCTGATTTTGCACCGTAATAGTCTCCTTTACTGTCATTTTGGAGCATTTGTCTCACTGCAAAGTGTGGCTTTTTATGTGAGGCTGTTGTCTTGCAAATCTGATGGTTTGCTGTAGGTTTTTACAGAACTTTGACTCAGCTTCAGGGAAGGAGGAATGAAGAAGCAGAAGAGTGAACTTCTGGAAGCTGAAACCCTCCTTTCCCTGTGTTTGAGCAATCTGCATTCTTATGAAACCTTTTGAAATCTCGTTTGCTCATGTCTTTCTGACCCCCAAAATTATTCTTGTGCAAATGTTGACACCCAGCAGAGATGAAATCATTGACTTAGGAAAACATATCTAGCTTATCAGAAACTGCAGGATTCCAACAATACGCTAGCAACACCAGCCTTCCTTTTTTTCTTTTTTTTTTTTTTTTCTCAATTGTTTGTGGTTAGTTGGCAGATGGTGTTGTGAATCAGGTTATACATATCTGAGGGAGCAGAATATTTTTTCAGTTCATATGAACCTGTGTCCATATCACATACCAAACTGGTTTTTATTTTCTGGTCTTCTCTTCTGCTCATGAATTTTCTGTGCGCTTATGATTTTGATATGTTTACTAATTTTATGTTGACAGTTTTAATTACATGCTCCCAGAGTGCATAAGCAGAACAAGAACTAGATATGTTTTCCAAATGAATTCAGGCTGTGTGTAAATTTTCTGTGTGGGTTGGACCCATAGCTCACTGAAATCAAAGGACATCAAAGTTGCTCTGCTGACCGCCTGAAATCAGTTAGTCCTCAGTTGTTTTTTTGATGATTCTGACACTAAGTTTCTTTGAATTGATTGCTGAAGGAAAGTGAACTGAAAGTGGATGGACAAAACATCAGAAAAATTTTGAGGCTTTAGCCTCCCATATCATGCCATTAGACACCAGGCAGGGAAAAAGGAACAATTACAATACAGTGATTCATGGATGTCTGTAAAGCCAGAAGATGCATTTAAACCTGATTTTATGTCTTAGAACTTTTAGGGTCACTAGGTAATTCCAAAAAGAAAAATAATGTTTCTACGGAGTTTGCTGTGCATAGGAGGAGGGATGTGCCCACTAATAAACTAGCAAAAACCCAATACACTCTCATTGGTCCAAAAGCGACAATTTTGAGTTCTGCTGTTCGGACATGAGTTATGGTTTTTCTGTTTTAAATTAAAGGCGTGGCTGAATGTTCATTATCCCTATGATAAAAGCAGTAAAAATAGGGGCAAAATGGCTCTTGTGCAATGTTGTAATTTACCTTTATTTTAAACTGGTTTACACATCTTAATACATTATGACAATCAGAATTATCAGGCCACCAGGCGGAGAGGAGTTTGTTTCGTTAATTGCTCTTGTTAAGCCTAATTACAGAACGGGGTGGAGTGGATGCGAGGGGAGGGAGGAATCTGCCAGCAAGAGGAAATTCTAAAATCCTCGGAGCGGTTCCAGGCAGTGTGTGTTGGGGAGCGAGAGCGGGGGTGTGGTGTGCGTGTACGGGTGTGCGTGCGTGTGTGCGGGGGTGTGTGCGGGTGTGAGAGTGAATGACAGACTTTCCATATGGACTAAAATCCTGAGATGCATGAGCTGGAGGTGGGGAACCTGTGCTGTGTGGACACGTGAAGGTACAGCTGAACAAAGAACTGTGCTGTATTTTGCTTTATGAATTAACTCCTTTTTCTTTTTTGGGGGGGCGTGATGCAGATGACTGACTTTGCTGTTAATTTTTGTGTTTCGTGTTAGAATGAGTGTTAGAATGGTTTGCTGATGTGACATGCCATCCTTTGATATTACGGGTTGCCAGCACAAGGTGTGCGTACATAGCTGTGGGTTGGTATCCTAAATCCCTTTGAACTGTTTTCCTTCTTCCCGGTGGTTGCAGCAGAGTAGTGCTGCCCATAAACCGTGTTATTTGTTTAGTCTTTTCAATGGAAAGCATACATCCAAACAGCCCTCCTGCCCGGCATTATTCTAGTTTGTTTGTGTGCCCCACATTACGCTGCTGGCGACTTACTGTGCCTGACCTGCATTGTCAGCCCCCTCCGTTGCCTCGGGAGCCTCCGGGACAGAAGTTTCTCATAAGGCAGTTTTGAGCAAGCCAGGCGCAAAGTAAATGATTATATAACAAATCTGCGCTCTTCTCCGGGGTATGTTACCTGACTTGTTTGCTGCCAAGGTGGTTTTATTGTTTTGGCTGCTGGGTGGAGGGAGGAGAGTAGAACAGCAGAGGAGTCACGCTTTTGTCTTTTTAATTATAATGTACGCTTTTAATAAAACATTTTAGTGCCATGAATTAAATGGCATTGCAATCCTGCACAAGAAGAAAAATGCTACTGCTGTTGTAGCTGACAGCTGAGTGGTTAGATGGCCAGCGTGGGTCTGAGGCTCAGAAGCCTTTTCTTTGCTGGCTGGAGATACTGTTGCGTAAATGTGTTTACTTTTTCCTTAGTATTTATACTAGTTAATGTGTCGCACTAGATAAATCTACTTCCTGAGTCCATCTTTCAGCTTGCTCTCTTCCCTCCCAATTGACAAATGGTTTGAGTTTGACACCGTTTTATCAGTCGAGCCCCTGCTGGGTGCTGCATGCCTGCTTGTTTCTGCTTTATCGTGAAAAGTGAATTATCTGCAATATTTTGTTACCATCTAACTAGCAGTTGGCAGGCTTTCCTATATGAACTGATTTAGATTTCAGCAAGGGGAGGCTGTTGTCTTTCTCTGCAAAGCCTCGTTGTTGCTCTCCAGGAAAACAAAAGATCCCAGAGCTTTCTGCACCGCAATCTGCTGCTGTCCCACTTTCAAGGAGGTGTTTTGTTTGTTGCGGCAGCTTCCTATCTGAAAATGATAAATTGAGCGGACATGTGCGCTGTTTTAAACCTCTGTCTCCAGGACTTTGTGTTCACTTAGGATGAAATACATTATTTTGTGGTAGGCTGTGGTGCGATTTACACTTGTTTTAAAGATTACAAAGCAAAAGAGAAAGCATCAACATCTTTAGCAGTGGTAGTTTGATGAGAAATAGCTGTCAGAAGAACTCTACTGACTTACCTCAAGTGGGTTGCAAATGCATTAGGGATTCATTAATATTAATAGTAGAATAGACATTTCCTGCATTCCTTTGACATCTTCCACGCTCTTTTTTTTTCTTTGCCCTTTTTTTTTTTTTTAAGAGCAACTTGGAGTGCAGTTTTAACACTTCTTCAAGTTAATACAAGGATGATAAGCTAAAGTTAAACAGAAGGAGACCCCTGAGTGTGTGGGGTCGGTCTCTAGGAGTCCTGGAATTTGGTGCTGTGCTTTAAAGATTGTGGTAAACTCTTGAGTGAGGCTTTCAGGGCAGTTTGCAAAACGGGTCTGCTAGGTACAATTATAACCAGAAGAAATTGTTGTCAGAAGAAATTGTTCTATGAGGGTGATGGGAAGGTCACTATCAAAATGGCATGTAAGGGTTAATAACAGTGTAGATTTCTAAAGCGGACACAGAAGTGGCTTGTTCACCTACTGGTGAAAAAAAGAAAATACAAACCATTCTTCAGTTTTCAAATGTTTTGTGAGCTTGGCTGAACAGTTCAGTTTGAAAAATAAATAGCTGCAAGGTAATTTTTACTTACTTTCTCTTTTAAGTCTTGTCATGCACATTTTGATGCTTCTGCTTTGTCACCAGTAGGCTTCCAAGCTTTCTTCAAAAAAAAAAAAAATTTTTGAGAAAAACACCAAATATCTTTGAGACGTAAAATAAAACCAAGAATATTTTCAGCACTAGGAGGGAACATGTAATTGGGATGATCGTTTTTCAGTGTCCTGCACAGCACATCACAATTTCACCCACTGAGCCCTTTAACTAGGAGAACTCATTGTAGTAAAGTGAGGCAGGGGCTTGCTTTTTATAGAAAACGCAGCTAAGAGTTGCAGTCCATAAAACCTCAAAAGAAAAAGATAAGCCCCCACAAAGCACCTAGTCTGGCAAGACTAGCCATGCAGCAGCTACAAATGCCAGGATTGCGCACGAGTTTGGCAGCTCTTACTGATAGGGCAATTTGAATTGTCAGTGTGCGTCTGCTCTACTTGTTGAGCCTAATGAAAAGTACAGTTTAATCACTGGTGTGCCAAATTGACCATGATTAGCTGTTATTGCAGATTAGTGCATTGTCTGGGGCTCCAGAATTATTGATCCGGGTGCTGTGCTCTGGTGTTTTCTGTGCCCTCTATCGTAACCTCTTCTTAATGCTTAGGGGAGGGAAGCAGGAAAGGAGAGTAGGAGGGAAGAAGTCCAGATGGGAAGAAAACAGGTCCTGAAAAGACCACATAGGAACTAGGTCAGGTGCTCTGGAGATTAAAGAAGCATGCTTCATCCCTGGACGCAGGAGGCAGGGACAAGTAGCATACAATTACGAGGAATTAGAACGGCAACAAGTAGTGCAGATTTATCAGCTTTAATTGTCTATTGTCAGGACAGAGCCCTTCTTGTAGATCAGGCGCTGCCAATGCTTTAATACCTCTAATGGACTCTCTATTGTGGGATTATCTCTCCTAAGGACAATGTCTTTCTTAAAACTAGTTGTTTTGGGAGAGGGAGGAAAAAAAAGAAGTAGCTGCAGCCCTCGGTTTTTTCGCTCTGGTTTGTCACATTCTGCAGGAAGTAGCTGAGAGCCCAGTGTTGCTCTTCTGTCAGCAGCCCTATTCCTTCAGGGGAACTGATAGATACCTATTGAACATTAACCCCCTTTGCTCCACCTTCCCCAACGAGCTCCTCCAGAAACAATAGCTGGTTGATAAAGAGCAGATAAGCAAGGACACCCGGCTTAAGAATCTCTCTGCTATCTTTATTTTAAAAGCTTTCCTGGGTTTTGCAAAGTAAACATTACAACATTTAAAGAAGGATAAGGTGTCAACTATTTAATGAGAAGTTGTGTTTAATAGCAGAGGAATTCTTCCCTCCCCCAGCCAACACACAGGTATGAAAAGACTGTTATTTCACCACCGTGGGGTAGGAAAGGCGGAGAAATGACAACTGTACTCTTAGAAGCTTAAAAAGTGGTCCTTCAGCCCACCCCTGCCAGATTCCCTAATCAGCTCTAAACATACAGTCAGTATTTCGACTCCTTTGGTCCTAGATGCACGGTAGTCACGTTGCTGGATCTGTGATAATCTGTGGGTAAATATTTTCGTTTCCACCATATGCTCTTTGTCATGGTGTGTAGCTGTTGTTTTTGTTAATCTGTTTTGAAACGCGCTCCGTGGCCAGTTCTTTGTCTGAGAAAAGTGGCATGGTTCCACCCATGGATCTCACCCTCCTTCCGCTGTGTTCATCAACTCCATGAGATTGGGCAGCCTGGAGAGTATCTGAAATGAAAACTGAATTGTACAGCAACAGAGTCTGAAGTTTCACTGTGGTTCATATCACTGTGACTTACCAGGCAGGTTGAGAATACCCCCAAAAATGTCACGACTGCCAAGTTGGGAAGAGACATGGAAGTTGAATTAATGCAGTTAATTCTGAGGTGGCTTCATTATTTCAGATTGCTGTGAGCTTGTTGCGGGGCTGATGTCTTTGAAATATTCACAGGAGTGAGCCTTCTAATATATGTATACCATCCCATCCCTCCTCCATAACAATCTGGAAATCAGCCTATTTTAAAGGAAGATTTCCCAAAGCACACCCTTTTTTCCGTCCTCTGTCACCAATAAGATTGGAAAGTGGATGGAATGGGTTGGCCTGTTTTCATTCATTTTTCCTCAGACTCAGTTGCTATGGACAGAATATTCAAAAGTCCATGTTTGGGATGTAGAAGGTTGGTTTTTGTGCTCAGGGTTTCTTGTCTGGTATAAACTTGGGTTGGTAGAAACATGCAGAGACAATGCAAGTGTTGTTGTATGGGCTCTTGGCTATCATCCCTACCTTTCCCAAGACCACCATCGCTCAGAAGTGGGATGGGAAGGCTGATGGTAACCAAGAGTGGAACATCTGTGGTCTTTGCTATGACGCATTTCCCTTCTCATAAGGGACAAGGAGATGGCTCCTTACATTTAGTCCAGATCCTGAAGTCTGCTGCCTTCTCCCACGATAAAAAAAAAAAGTGCAGTGACAAAGCCTCTGCTGCTGCTGCTTTCTCAATACCTTCACCCCAGCTTGCTTCCTGGGAAACAAGAGCGAGTGGCCTCAGACTGTTTCGTCTTTGCTGCTCAGCTGTGTTCGCAGCAAAGAGAAACCCAACTTCTCACAGTGACTTCTTGCCCTCCTGATAGCAGGCCCAGACAGCCTCGGCTCCTTCTTCTCAAACTGGAGCCTCAACAAGAGGAAATGGCTGAAGCTTAGTTCTCGCTTCTGTGTGCTGCAAGAATGTGTTTTTCCATTGGAGGAGGGTTGTTTTGGCTTATTCATAAGTCATCTGAGCAGTATTTTAATAACGCCTAGCTGGAAAAAAAAAGGGATACAGTATTTTAGTTTGACTCCTCTTTTCTCTTTTTAAGGAAAATTTCTTGAGAGGATAAAACAACAGAAATCAAAAGAGATGTTAAGGCTTGCACTAGGCAGTAGCTGAGAGCACAGCCAAAAGATCTGCTCTTGGTATTGCACAGCCGAGACAAAAATAAACGTAAAGGCATTTGGAAGTGCTAGGAGGCAATGACCAGGGTGCTCTGTAATTAAAGGCAGTCCCTGAAAGCTGTGTGTGTTAATTCAAAAGCCTCCTGGCTACAACATACACCACCCCAAATGCCCTTGCAAAAACCTTCATGTAGATTCAAGTGCAATTTTAATTTCTCTCCTTATAGGCAATACCATGCTGAAGTAGTCTGGGGCATGCAAAGCCTCTGAGATCATATCTGAAGCCTATAGGCTGTGTTTTGTAAAGGACAGGCCAGTCTGTGAGAAGAAGGCTTTAACTTTTCATGTTGCACAGTCGCTAGAGCGTGCTGCGTCTCTTTCTTTCCCTTGAATCTGACAGCAACCACGTTTTCAGAAACATGGCCCCAAAACACAAGTGTATCTCAGCAGAACTTGAAAGCAAGTTCTTCTTTGAGTTTGATTTCTCAGTTGGCTTTTAAAAGATGTGGAATCGTGCAACTACATCATGTACCTTCTCCGAGTAATGACCACAACTGGTCCCCAAATGTTTACCAGCACAAGGATGCCTACATACAGGAAGTGGGAAATGGGGGTGGGTCTGGTAGTTACTCTTGATGTGGTCAATCTGCCACTGACCTTGTTTGGGTAAGGGGAAGGGGAGGATGTGAAAATGAGACTCTGCTTTAATCTCTTGTGTGCATTTTATCTCCCCTCCAACTTTCTAAAGAAGTTTCATCTATTAGAGCCAGCTCCCTTCCCTCTGTCTTCCCCTTAGCATTACAGCTCTTGCAGGCGCAGGGAGAACAGCAGCAGCAGCAGCAGCAGCTGAGGCTGAGTCGCGCAGGCTTGTTGTTGAGCTGAAGTGGTGATAGCATCAAAGGAAATGGATGGGGATTTCTGAGATCAGAGTTGTTAGGGCCATTCATGATTTGTTGCCAGGCTGAAAGCTGCTGCAGAGAGAGCTGCCTGAGAAATGCTGATTAATACGGTAATTGAGGTTTTCTATGAGCGAGAAGGAAAAAATGAAAATATGACTAAAAATGTTCTTTTTGAAATGAACAACATTTTGAGATTGCACATTCCAGACAATAGTGGCTACTGGTATGAAAGATTTCTATAAAAGAGCAGAAAACTGCTGGTTGAACAGGGCGTCTTTTTATGTTTCTCTATTAAGGAGGAAGGTCAGAAGGTCAGTCTATATATTTCTTTAATGGCAGAGTTTCCTTTGTGATTGTTACTTTAGTACACATTCTTAACAATTTGTTTCTGTCTCTTCTTTCTTGATAAACTTAGTTTTATTCCAGATCAGGCACCATTAGGCTAAACCTGCACACCAGTGAAATCCCTTCTGCTGCGCTACAGTAGTTCTGGGCTCAGCTTCCCTGAGACACCTGGAGCTAATTTCAGGGTAGCCTCGGAGTGTGCCACAGAGTTATTTGAAGTCCGTAGGCTTCATAGGCTGTACTCGCCTCCCCAGGCTCCGGGGAGAGAGCCGCACTGACCTGGGATATTGGCATCCTCCTGCCGAGTATTTCACTTCATCTGATCTGATCTAATCTCTGCTTCCTCTTCTTCTCCAGCCCAAAAGCATTCTCAGTTCCTTGAAAGGCAGATTTGCTTTTTTCCTGCTCTCCTTCACATTAAGAAGATCAACCCCTGAAGGAAACACATCAACCCTTTTTTCTTGCCCTCCCCCCCTCCCCTTTTTTTATTCTTTCAAACTAACAGGGAAGTGAAAAGCTCTGAAACAGCTGCCTCTCAGAGTGAGACTATTTTTCAGTAAAATAATCACCTTCAGTATGACTACATTGTTTTTCTGTTCTATGCAGTGTGACTCAGCATCAGTTAATTAACCCAATCAAGTAGGCCGGATTTCTCTCCTTTAATGAATGGTTCTTCCTACTTCAGAGCCTTCCTAGACCTCATTTTGGATGCGCCTCGGTTTTACCGGGTATATCCAATTACATTTATATCCTTCAGCCCAGTGCTCGGGCCACCTCTCTTGTGGAATTACGCCATGGTGGAAGTTAAGCCAGGACACTCACTTGCAAGCAGTTGCCCTACTTATGTCTGCTGCCATGAGCCCTCCTGTGTTAGTGCATATGGAAGGTCTTTACACAGATACACTATTCTCAGCATCGCAGACTGAAAATGGCAAATAATCCTTTCCACACGTCTTTTTATCAGAGGGAGGAGGAGCAGGTTAAGGGAAAGGGATGTGTGTACACCGGTCAGAGAGACAGACAGGCACCTGATTGCATAAAATGTGCTTTTTTTCCCTCTTTCTCCCTTTTTCCTGTGAAGAAATACATAACACCCAGATCACCCCAAAATATAAGCGTGTGTGTGTTTAAAAGAATGTGAAACTAGCTGCCACGTAAAGTGCCGGGAAGGCGATGAGAAATACGCTCGCAGACGTGGGAGAAGAAGGAAAAGTAGTAGAGTTGCCTCACAGTGAAGCAGCTAGCGTTCACACTGGGCTGTAGATGGCTATAAATGGAATTGTGCATCACTGTTCCTCTCGGCCCGAGGACGCCTCGCTGAAGAGACAGGACCACTGAAGGAAGTAAGGCATCTGGTTGTTTTGTAATGAGAAGCAGGAATGCTCTTAATAATAAACAAACAGGACATTGTATGCCATCATCACAGGATGTCCTTCCTTCAGCCAGCATGCTGACTTGGATCGGAGCTAAAAAATGGGGTGCAGGGTCTGCTAATTGCTATACCAATCCTCCTTCCATCACCAGCGTGCTCCCGGAGGGTCACTTACATATTGCCCTGCGCAAGATCAGCGCTCGTTTTCTTACCACGCTGCAAAAGAGGCATCAAGTTTGGAAACGCTGCCTGCCTTGCCCTGCTCTTGCGAGCTTCCCTGCTACTGCTTAGGGAGAGGGGGAAGATTTTATTCGAAGGAGGAAACCGAGATGTTTTTCCTAATTCCTTTTACCGGCGATTAGAAGGAGACTCTGGAAAGGGATAAAATCAAAACTCTGGAACTCCAAATTGGTCATATCAAGTAAAGTACTATAATTGTTAAGGTTTGGGAGTAAGCGCTTTAAATCGGGTTTTACTCACTATTCTGGAACCTGGGAGTCATTTTAATTGTAATTTTGATAGTGTTCTATCTAGTCAAATTGAGGGAGAACGAAGGCGGGTACGTGTTGACCTCTCGAGCTTAAAATAGTACGGAAATAGATTTCTAGTAAAAACTGTCTCACATGCGCTTCCCGTGAAGCGCAGAGGTGCGCGCCCGCCCACCAGACCCAGGCCGCTGGGCAGCGGCCCGGCTCTCCCTGCTTACGCAGAGGCCGTCCCCGGGCGTCACATCTCGGTCGAAAGGGGAGGAAAAACCCTAAGAATTAAAATAAACAAAACAAACAAAGCCAGTGCCGGTGGGTTGCGTGGGGGCTCGGCGCCGGGCAGGTAGAGCCCCACCTCCCGCGCTGTGTGGAGAGGCGCCGGGGGCAGAGAGAGAGGGAGGGAGGGAGGGGCCGGTGCGTGAGCGCGAGCGGCGCGCGGGCTGCGCGCGAGGCGCGGGCGGGCCGAGGCGCGGCGCGGCGCGCGGCGCTGTGGCAGGCGGCCCCCCAGCGTTTCCCAGAGGCAAGAGCAGGGCGCGCGGCAGCACCTGTCTGACAGCGGGGGAGGAGCGGGAGGGGAGCGGCGGCTGGAGGTGTGAGTCAGTCTCCCGGGGACCCAGCCGCTGGAAGGAAGGAGCGATGTTTACTCTGTAGAGATGAGCCAGGTTTGCCGCCGACGGTGGGCTTCGGTGTGGAAACGCGCGCGGACTCTGCCCCGGTAAGGAGCGCGATGCCGCACCCCCCCTCCCTCACCCCCCACCTCCCCCGGCTGCTTCTTCTCGCCCTCCCCGGCCGCGCCGGCCCCGGCGCCCGGAGGACGGGGCACAAGTTTCCTCGTCGCCTCTCCCGGGCCGGGAGCGCTCCTGCGCTCAGCGTTAACCCTTCGCTCCGCCGCGCAGCTGTCACCCCCCCACCCCCCGAGTTTCGCTATTAGTCTCCGCTCCCCCTTTTAGTGCCGGGAGCCGGTAAATACCGCACCGCTCGCCTCGACTGCCGCCGGGACGGGCCGCGGGGGCTGGTCCCCAGGCGGCGGCGGGGGAGCTGCGTGCCGCGACCCCCCGGCTCAGCCTCTCCGGGCCGGTTGCCGGCGGCTGCGGGCGCCCCGGCCGTGCCTCCCCGGCGCGGGAGAGGCGGTCGCCGGGGGGGCTTCGGGGGTCTCCCGTTAACGCGGAGTCAGTCAGCCCTTAACCTCTTCCTCGGGGATCGTGCTCTTTCAGTCTTGGCGTTTCGTTTTTCCCGGAGGAGGGGTGTGAATTTCACAGTAGCCGCGTATCCGAAAAGGAAAAACGAAGGGATTTTATGCCGGGCTTGAACGTCATTCCCAGCTACCGGCGTAGGCACAGATTTTGGTCCCTAATGAACCTTACGGAAAGAGCCCGACCTAGGACCTGTTTGGGGATAGGTTTGATAACAGTGCTTCTCTCCTGAATAGACAGAGGGGCTGAATGAAGGGCTTGGTGGAATTGTCCTGTGAGGTTCCTGTCCAGTGCTTTGAGCTAGTAATTCTCGGAGGTACCATCAAAATCAAAAGGGATAGAGGAACTTTTAAAAATTATTTATTTTTTTTATTTCCCCTGGTCCTTTTCTTTTCTTTCTCGGCCCCCGGGAACGTGTTGCAGTGCTTTGTGCGGGGCTGCTGCTGCTGCTGCAGTGATGCTGGCAGGATGTCGGCTTTCTCAGCCTTCCATGCCAAAGGATAAGGGGACGTCAGGAGGAGGTGGGGGGGGCCAGGTTGTTTTGAAAGTTGTTTGTGTGTTGAAAGCCGGTGGGAAAGTTCAGGCTTCCCCATTTGGAAGAGGCAAGGCTGGGTTCCGCTCTTCCAACATGCGCTTTCCATTTTTAGCTTCATTCAGACGCAGACAGCAGCTCCTTTCCTCTTCCTCTCCTTGTTTGTGACACTTTTCTGAGGCAGCTTTTCCACAGGCGACTAAGTGGTCTTGCGTCCATGACCCCACTTTTTCTTCAACATGGAATATTTTTTTTCTCTCTGAGGTATTAAGGAAAGGGTCTGAAAAAGGTAAAGCGGTTGTCAGCCTAGTGATTTTTTTCTTCTTTGTTTTTTTTCCCTCCTCATTATTACCAAGGCTGGCGTTTTAAGACGCTGCTTCAGTCAGAGCAGCTTCGTTTACACTGCTTTTTGGCTATTACTCAACTGTACCAACTATCCTGCATACGCTTTTAAAGTGTCACAGACTACTGTATTAGTCACGCTGTCTCAACGGAAACCACAACACTGAAGGACAATGAGGATTAAAGGCTGTTTTCTTATTTTCCAGGCTGCCACACAGTGTAGCTCGGACGCTGTGAGTTTCAAGAATCTGGTGAAAGGGAGAGAGTGGACAATGAAAATGGACATGGAGGATGCTGACATGACTCTGTGGACGGAAGCTGATTTTGAAGAGAAGTGCACATACATTGTAAATGATCACCCGTTGGATCCCAGTGCCGACGGAGGCACCCTAACTCAGGCAGAGGCTTCCTTGCCAAGGAACTTGACTTTCAAATATGCATCTAACTGCAAAGAGGTAAGCGGCAATGCTCTGGGGAAGGTTGGAGTCAGACAAGCCAAATCACAGCGCTTTGGAAAGTGTGTGCTCACCCTGGCTTCCATTCTTTAACACACACACACACACACACACCCACCCCATCAACAAATGTTGCCCGCTGGCTTTTGAGATGGGACCCTAATAAGTCTTTTAAGAAACTGTGAGCTGGTCATCTGTTGTGTAATATTTTCACTGGAGATCACAGCCAGCCTATCCCTGAAACTGGTTCTGTACCAATTCGCAAACAGTTAAATTTTCACACAATTTGAACAGCATCTGAATAAGCATATTTAAACTGTGGGGTAGTTCTCTGTGCCAATTTCTAGACTGCTGTTTGCCAGGACCATTCATTGCCTCTGGCTCAGAGATTAAAGTGCCTCAGTTGTCCAATAAATAGTTTTAAAAAAAGTAGAGGGAGAAAAAAAAAGCGAATTCCTGGAAGTGTGTTTAATTATTTCTTTTTGTTTTCCCTTTGGTTATGAAATTGCTTTATTCTTTTTGTGAGCTTGCCGTATTCCTGACTTCCTAAATTCTTAAAAACTCCGGCATACCGGTTAAGGAAGTGATGGTAGAACTATAGCAAACTTGACTGAAGGGTGGCCGTAGCTTGAATTAACTTTTGTTTATCTGGGACAATATCTTCACTGGTAGCTAGCCGTGCGAGTCTGTCCTATCCTTGTCCCTGGAGTGGGTACATTCTTTGTTGTTGTTTCAGAAGGGTTGGAAAGAAATGAGCCCGGATGAGCAATTTGGTTTTGTGTTTACTCCTTCATATAGAGTAGCTATTATAGCTAGGTGTGATGTTCGGTAGGGTAATAACCCAAGGGACAACCCTTCATTTCTCCTTGAGCTGAGACTTGTGGTATAGCAGCTATTACCTGTGCTTCTACTTTGGCTAAACACACTGACCACAGAGCTGAAAAGAAGAGGTACATTCATCTGTGCCTATCAAATGTTTCCTTCCCAAGTAGGCACTTGTTTTATCCTGCATACAGAAATAGGGCTGGACCCCCAGCTGGAGGGTATTTGCACCGTGGAATTCAGCTTGGCAGTGCCTAATACAGTGCCTAGTAGGTTTGGTAAGAGGTTAAAGCTAAATTCTCCTGTAAAATCACTCTTCTCTTCCCATCCGCCCTGCCCTGCAGAACTTTGGCAGAGAAAGGACACGCTCCAGGAAAAAAGTGTGAAACCTTGTTTTGTGTTATTGCATCGTTAGATAGGTCTTACTTTGGCAGGGGAGTGGGGGGAGATAAAGCTGCGACTCCGCTGTGTGATACGGAAGGATTTCTTGGTTGAAGGATGAGCTTGCAGCGTGACAGCTCGGGCAGATCCTCGGCAGCCGGCTGGTGACTGATTGGCTGCTCAGACTGCTTGCTCTCTCTGCGTGCATTTAGTCCTGCTGCTGTGGCAGGAGATGTCCGAAGAGCTTTCAAAATTCCCAGCGCCGTGTTTGGAAACACCGAGGTGTAATTTCCTTACGCTATAGCTCAGGTCAGTGAATCAGGGTAGGAGGATTGCAGCCATCTCTGTATAAGAGGTGGGGGGAGAGAGAAGTCATTGAAAGATCCTTGGTTCTTCCTTGTAAAATGTGACCTGTGCAGCTCCCTGCTAGTGGGAGTCTGAATATAGGACATCCTCCTTTTGTTCTCCAGAGTTCCCCCCGGTCTTCTATTTGCGCTGAGTAACACCTACCATAAGGAGCAATAGGAACTTTGGAACCCTGGCTCTTTCTAAGGTAGCTCTGAAAGAAAGGGCCGATCTGATCCTTTTTTTTCCCCCCCTTCAGTGAAAGCTACAGTCCTGTGAATGTACAGAGAGGTCACTCGCTTGCTAGTTGTCTGCAGGGTGAAATTGTTGCAGATGGCATAATCCGCTTGCGTTCTAGCAACTTCTGACGTGAAACTTTTTTTTTTTCTGTCTGCCTTCCAAGTTTGATTTTGTTCAGCGGAGTCAGGACTGGGTGTGTGTGTCTCTTGCACATCAATGTTTGTGGGGTCAGCGAGAGAGCCTGACTCTCGTTTTGACCTCATGGAAAACCACTGGAGTCCTGACAGCTCGATAGGGTGGGTTTTTTTCACTTGCGAAAGGATGAGGTAAGACTTCGGGGGATGCATGCGTGCATATTTGCCAGTGGGTTTCAGATGTGAGCTGTCCCCATTGTTAACTTTGGGGAGAGCTGTGGCTTCATCTGGTTGAGAGTTTTAAATGCTGAGTCAGTTTATTGACAAAAACATACATAATACATTGCTTGTGAAACGCTAATACTGTCATGATTAGATCATGAAATGCTAGCGCTGTCACGATTAGTATTATATCTCCACTTGGAGTAGGAAAAGTACTGCGTGCCTGCTTAGGAGGGAGGAAGTACAACTGCTGTTGTTTGGGGAGGGTTGCTTTTTGTGTTTCTTTTCCTTGCATGCTTTGCGAAGCGAGTAGCTCCTCTGTAAAGGTTTATTGAATTTGCAAGGGAGTCCATGACACGTCATACTCTTGTTTATTCTTGGATCTTGATCGGGGATTTTTCTGAAGGACACATTTTTCATTATGAGTTCACAGTATGTGTCAGCATTTTAAAAAATGAGTTACTACTGCTCGTAACATTTTAGGCTGCTGGATTTACATGAAGCCATTTATTTATTTCTATGCGTGAATTATTTATCCTTTCCTCCAGTTTTAGCAATTGACAAAAAATGATGAAACGCAGTGCCAAAATCACACTCTAGAAGGCCATATGTGAATAATCTTTTTCATGAAGACATTTAAAGACATTTTTTTCAATAATTTTTCCCTTTGGTCTCAGTCCTTAAAGCCCGAACAGCCCTTCTTGATACAAAGTGCCAGTTATTCTGCTGTCTTGAATATTACTAGTGCCTCATCCTTGCCTGTGAGCTTGACAGAGAGGAACATATCTCAGCAAACCCACTACTTGTTGCATTTCTCTGATAAGGCTGTTCCTTAGAGACAGACTCTGGATCAGTGATTTTAATGAAAGCAGTGATTTTGAGCTGTTGCAAAGCGTGCCTTGCTGACCTCAGACGCTTGCTCTCCCCTATCACTTTTATTTTATTTCTTTTATATATAATTACTGAGGAAGTGATCTGAAAGCATTCTACTTCACGGCATCCCTTTTAGAAAACTGATCACTGAACGAAGGGGTAAAATTTATGCGGGCTTGTGTAACTGTAGAACTAGTAGTTAAAAAAAAAAAGAATCAGTGTTATTCCAGGACACATGATGGCCTTCCCTGTTTGCGTTTGGAGAGTACTGTTATTTCACTGAAGCCAGTAGGAGTTTGTTCGGTGTGGGTTTTTTTTTTTAAAAGCAGTTTAGTGGCAAAAAGCAAAATATCCTCCCCTTGCAGAATTAACAGGGGTCGTTGTTTACTTCCAGTGCCCTCTCCCCAAACAAAGACATAGGAGTGTTGGTCTTTCAAAGCGCCTTTTCATATCAAATTTGGAACCGGGGCCCATCCGTCTCTTGTCCGGGGGCTGCGGGCAGGGCGATGGATGTGCTCTGCCACCGGGCTGCTGAGCAGGCCTGGCGGGCCCCAGGCATGCCCATGCCCGCCGCCCGGCTCCCGGCCCCCGGCGCCGCATTAGGACCCTGGTCAGTTCCAGGGCCGCCGCCGCCGCCCCGGGCTGCTCCCGGCCCCGGCCCCGGGCTCCCCCCGCCGGGCCAGCCCGCAGGCGGCCGGGCTCTCCCCGCCAGCCCGGCTGGCCGCCGCCGCTGCAGCGCCTCCAGGTTGCAGCCGGCCCCCGCTCGCCAGCCGGCCCCTCTCGGCGCATCCCGTCCCGCTCAGACCGAGGGGAGAGCGGGTTAGCTCAGCCCGGGCTCGGCAGGAGCCACAGCTGCCCGCAGCGCCAGGAACCGGCCTTGCGGCTTCAGGCAAACGTTTGACTTCATCTTCGTGCTAGAAATGCTGTTTTACTGCAAGGAAAAATGTGGTAGCGGCCTGCTTGCAAGAGTGTTGAAAGTTGGAGCTTTGAAGGGAGAGGGGGTAAGCGTCTGTAGAGAGGAAATTGTTCTGAAAATAGCGCCTTGCTCCCTTATGGCATGGTTTAGACCCAGGAGGCTGCACAAGGGCAGTAGGCTTTTATTTGTGGGGAGCGAGCTCAGGTCATGCTCCCCTGTGGTTCCCTGCCACGAGGCTGTTTCGGAAGGTCTCGTCGCCGAGAGGCAGCAATGTGCTGAAGGACACCTGGTGGACACAAGTCTGAAATGCCTCTCTGCGACAACTTTTCGGCAGCTCGGCGGCGGCTTCCCCTCAGTTCTGGACGTGGAGTTCCTTCACTGTTTTGCCTACAAGCCCTCGGCAGCTCTGTACTTCTGTGGCCTCTTGTTCAGCCACCCGCCCCTAAGCTGCAGTAGGGCAGGAGCCCGTTTTGGCTGTGACAGGTGGACTGCTGACAGCCTGTCCTGGCACTGCCAGCACCCCTCTCCTGGAGGGTACCCCTCCTCGACCACAGCAGCTGAGCTTGTGGGGGCATAACGGAGGCCAAGAATTGCTGACCAGAAAGCCACCCTCAGCTAAAAGTCGTCTGGACAGCTTTAGTCTGGTTTAACAGAACTTCAGTGTTGGCACACACGGATGTGCAGAACATCCTCTGCCAAAATAACCTTCTGATGGGTACAGGGTGAGAAATCGTCTTCGTGTTCAGCTGCACTGGGGGAGAAACAAACACTGCATGTAAGGTGGATATCAGAAAGTATCTGCTGTGTCAGAGACACCAGTGCAGTGTTTCAAGTTGACTAGTTCGAGGAGTGATTTCTAGAGATTCTGAGAATTTCATTAAAGTTGTTTTAATTAAGGCCATGATATTTTAAAACCATGAAAAAACTTGAGCTACCATGCAGTAAAACTGGTAGGGTGTGCTGTAGCTTGGTTGTGAACTTTTCTTGAGAGGGCAGATGGATGTAAATGAAGATATATGGGGAAGATGAGAAGAACATCTGCCTTTTTCAGCTCTCTATGAGAAATGTACAAGCAAGACAAAAATAAAACTGAGCCACTGAGCTTGTTTCAGCTTGTGGTAGGTGTAGGAAAATTTCTGGAAGTCCCTTTTCTCTCTCTTCAGTCCAGATGCACAGATCAATGGAGCATTTAACTGCCTCTACTGTTGACGTTTAATTTTTTTGTAGTGTGCTGAAACACATGTTGAAACGCAGACAAGCGCAAACAGCCACCATGCACACCCAGCAATCTGTTTCCGGGTGGATTACCTCCTTGATTCCATGGCTGTTATTTGTCCCCTTTATTTTGACATTTAATGTGAAATTATGCTAGGCATTAGTTGTTTGCTGGGATTTTTAATCTTGACCAATCCACAGGCAAGTATTTATCTGTCTGTCCCTCTCCCTCTCTCACACCAAGGGTGATACAACAGAAGAAAATGTAGCGTGAGAAAATCACAAGGCTTAGCTAATTTGTGAAGTGCTGTCTACAGTCCAGGGTTTTTGCTGTCCTTTGCTGTGAAGGACTGTTATGAAGAAAATCAAATGCTCACTGAAGTGAGCTATCTGCAGGGTCTGATGAGTGCTAATCTGCTTTGGTAAGAACGTTGATTCCTTGTGGGGTTACAGACAGCAGTAATCCCAACTCTCGGTGTTCATCAACCACTTCTGTTCCTGTCTTGTTCTTGAAATCCCGGTGAGCAAAAAGGCAAGTGGCAAGATGTGTGAAAGGAATATGATTAATACATTTTACCATGAAAGTTTGGTTATAATACCAATTAATGGTCTTTTTACCTTCCTTTTTTCCACTGTCTGAGCAGCAGGATCAATCTTGCAAAGGCTTGGGGGTTTTGGTTTACAAAATTGTTGGTTTTCTAACATTGTTTGGATACATTAAATTTTAGAAGATTGGTGATGAACAGAGAGAGACAAAACCAATAACTCAGCAGTGTTTTGCAAAGGGTTACTCCAAGGCACGTTCTTCTGAATAATGATGAATTGCTTCCTGATTTGTGGTCAGTGACTTTTTTTGGTATAATTACTGTCAAGAAGGAAGCTGAAAAACTAGAGTACATTTCTTAGACCTAGCATAGTGGAGCATTTTCATCAAAGCCCTTACGCCTTTTTGACCAAACCCACTTGACATGTTACCGGAACTGCTGCCTCCTTTATATAAAAGAGGGTGATCTGTGAGTACATGTCCCAAAGCCATTTCATATTCTGTTTTGTATGCCACTGTATGCTGGTGAGAGAATTGTAGGTTGTCTTTTCTTTTTGTTCTCCTTTTAGCTATCTGGATGGGTATAGAGCGAAGAAGGGGGGGTGGGGCAGGAGGTTTCATTTTGATCTGGAGGAGCAGTCATTCCAGTTCCTAACTTACTAGAAAAGCGAGCTCTGTAGCAGTGAAGTGATTGATAGCTATTGAATAGTTTTGTTTGCTGGAACTAGACTTTTGGGGTTTGCCTTTGATAGGAGAAATAACTTCTGAAGATACTTGACAGTCTCTGTACATTTCGCTTACTGTTTCTTCTTGTAAATGTATTTCCACAAAACACATTTTTCAGGCGGTGTTCATCTTTGGCTTCCGTGTGTCTTGGTAAGATGCTAGTATCTAACAAAGCTGGTCGTACCATACCCAACACGATTGTTAATTTATTTCCGTTTTGCTGACCTGTCAATAAAAATTTCTTGCATCAGTTGCTTTACCTTGTTAAGTTTGGGGGACAGGGGAGATGAGGGAAGACTTTTCGATTTCTACTGGTGATGGTCTGATCCTGTGCTGCTTTTCTTGTAGGTCACTGGAGTTATAAGCAAAGAGTACATCCCAAAAGGAACACGCTTTGGACCCCTGGTAGGAGAGATCTATACCAGCGATACGGTTCCCAAGAATGCGAACAGAAAATACTTTTGGCGGGTAAGCAGGAAAAAACAGCACCATGTTGTTGCAGTAAGCAGATCACTAAATGAGTACAGCTGAGAAGCTGGGTCACTTCCTGCTTCAGACCTGTGTGAATGCAGGGGGCAACTTCTGTACCCTGCCAGGCACGAACAGAGCCAGTGGGGTGAACTAAGCAGAGTAAAAGCATGGCTGTCTTGGATGTAGGGACTGCGTGCGTGGAGAGAGCAGGGGAGATGCACAGCCCTTCCCGGATCTGTCTTCCAAAACAGATCAGTGCTTGATTGTATAAAGAAATAGTTCTGCTGCTTGCTGTAGGGACAGGTTATTTTGCATTTCTTCACAGTGGAAAGTCATTCTTGTTTATGCAAATGTCACATATCCTTGGTTTTTCCAGCTGTGAAGAAGCTGTGAAAGTACTGCATCATCTTTTACTCTGGAATTACGATACATTTTGTGACATTTTTACCTGGGTTTTTGAATAGGACTGCTATAACACAGTGGTGGTGGTCTTCAGCGTATATCATTCAAGTTATAAGCTTTTCTAGTCCACTTCAGAAAGTGTTAAAAGAGCAGCCCACAGATCTTAGTGAAGAGAAAAATCCATTAATGGCAGACAAACACTAGAGTTGATGCCTAATTTGTACTCTGTAGTATAAGCTGGAAGGGAGCACCAGCCAATTTGTTTTGGCTTGGGAAGTCTATGCTGGGGAATATGCTTCCAGTTTATCAGTTGACATAATCCTCAGTCTCCTTTACAGACCCATTATTAATTGTTAGAGAACATTCCTTCAGCCCCATCTCCTTCCATGGATTTGTTTTGCTGCCTTCTAGCCATTTAGGTTGTGTCTAAATCGGTGGATTTGGGAGTATATCCAAGCCTCTGTGCCCAGGTGCCTGCCTGCCTTAGCAATATCCCGACCTCATATCCAGGTGAAACCCAGGGCAAGCACCAGCGTTCCCCACACCCCTTTCTTCCTACCTAATTGCATCATTTTGGTTTTCTCGGATTGTCTTTGTGCGATGTAATACAGCATTGCACAGGCAGTTATTTGCATGAGTGTTTTTACAAAGCAGGCGACTGTTTTCACATTCATAAGGCTACAAAATGTTTATTTTAGCTGAATTTTTCGGGAGCTTGCACCCAGCATAGGAAGAGACTGGTATGCCAGCCCTAGCCCTGCCAGTTGCTAGTAAGATGGCAAACATTGGGAAGAGGGGCTGCTAACCATCTTGCAGGACTTCATTCATATATTGCAGCGAGAAAGGTGACATCATTCTCTTGATGTGATTTTAAGCCTTAATGCAGAGGGATCCTCGGAAATAATATCCTAGGAGCCATCTAAGCATCGTTAAATTCCCTGTTATAATCTCTTGATTCGTTCAAGACACGCTGCTGCACTGAAAATGAATTCCTTCCTAGGG
Source organism: Ciconia boyciana (assembly GCF_034638445.1). Classification (NCBI taxonomy): domain Eukaryota; kingdom Metazoa; phylum Chordata; class Aves; order Ciconiiformes; family Ciconiidae; genus Ciconia; species Ciconia boyciana. Next base: position 50,459,337 of record NC_132936.1, read on the forward strand.
GTCTGAAACAGGCTTGCATATGCAAAGGAAATTGTGGGAGATAACTTCCCACATGTTATTAAAGGCATCCTGGGCTTGCTGGCAGGAGCGGGAACATCTGCTGCACGCGCGGGGGGACGCTGCCTGCGCCTTGCCCACACGAGGGGAGCGGGGCCGCCCGGGGCTGACGTCATTTCTGGGAACCGTGCCGTGACTCAGCACATCTGGTCTCGCCTTCCCCAGAATAGGTGGGAGCCCCGTGGGGCGCCTTCGCCCCGGAGCCGGAGCACGGCGACCGGCAGCATCCGTGGCCCTGCTGTGGGAGCCGTGGAGGGCCGGTTTGGGAAGTGGCTGCAGGTTTTGAGCGCCGGAGCCCTGCGTTCCTGGAAGTTTGCGAGCTGGGGTGAGCAGAGAAACCCAAAGGCTCCTCTTGATGCAGCACAACTCGCCCAGCTCCCTTCCATTTTCTCATAACAAACACACCGCAAAATCTCTCGCAAGCTGCTTTGATGAGGCCACATATATTTCCCCCTTCTCAGTTTACAGGAAGTTACTCTTAAAGAAAGTGATTCTGGTGTTTACGGCCCGTGTTAAAGGGCCAGGCTGCCTCTCCCCTCGCCGCTGGTGGCTCTCTCAGGGAGAAGAGGAGAGGTCCCAGCCGGCCGGCAGGCGCTCGCGGGGCACGCTGCCTGGCCAGGTAGGTGCGAAAGACAGTGGTGTGAACATAAAGGCAGGAACACGCCATGGAGTGTTTTCCCCCTGAGATAAGCTGTCTCTTCGGAAAGGCATTTCCTGCTCAGTGAGGTGCGTCGCTGGTGCAAGCTGCTCCCACTTCAAGGTCTGGCTTTTGCTCGGTCATCTGTTTTGCAAAACCCAGGAACCCCATTTCATCCAGCACAGAGCTAGTTCCCCCCAAGAGTAAGGGATGTGTCTTTAACAAATGTGTCTCCTGGATTTTTCTTGATTTTTTTTTTAAATAATTCTCTATTCTTATCACTTTAAGAAACAGTAGCTTTTCTCAGTGATTGGGACTTCTTTCCCCTCAAGCTGCTGAGCAGTTTTCAGATTCATGTTTTCTTTACCCTATGCGGACAAGCCAGAACGTGTCCCTCGATAGGAGAAGTGATTTCTCATCGGCTGGCCCCTCTCCAGGTCTTCGTTAAGTTATGGCAGGTGAAGTTCATCTTTGCCTCACCCAGCCTTTCTACAAAAGGGCTACAGTCCGCCTATGAGCAAGTGTTGCTTTAGGACTCTGGGGGGGTGGAGGATGTTTGCATAGTTTAAACCTTTGGGTGGAGGTGGTAGGAAACTGCAAGTACAGAGGCCATAGAAAAAGGCGAGAAAGACTCTGACGTAGCACAGCCAGTCAGTCTTATACACAGGTGACTCAAAGCATTAATGCAAGCATGCACTCAGACCTGCAGTCATTAGCGTCACCCACTTGTTGATCATAGAACCAGGAAAAGGACTCTAAGGTAGACTGTTCATGCAGGGAGAGTACTTTCAGATTTTGGGTCTGATTTGTCCATACTAGCAGAGCCACAGAGGCTAAGCAGAAATGGAAAAGGTGACTGTGGACTTAACCTTTGAATAAGCATCTCTTTTCTTAACACAGAGGATATCGTAGTTGGAAAGGGGGGGGACCCAGCTTGAATTCTTATTTCAGTAATATCTTCTCATTTAAAAAAAAAAAAAAGCTTATCATTTTTCCCCTCTGGACTCTGTGCGCACGTGTTGCATGTTGTGTGTATATATATATTCATAGGCACTTCCTCTCTATTCCAGATCTATTCAAGTGGTGAGCTTCACCACTTCATTGACGGATTTAACGAGGACAAGAGCAACTGGATGCGTTATGTAAACCCTGGCTACTCAGTTCAGGAACAGAACTTGGCTGCTTGTCAGAATGGAATGAACATCTACTTCTACACCATCAAGCCCATCCCTGCTAACCAAGAGCTGCTTGTGTGGTATTGCAGAGACTTTGCAGAGAGGCTGCACTATCCCTTCTCCAGAGAGCTGACAATGATGAACCTCAGTAAGTGGATTACAGTATAAACAAGGAATGCTAGTAATGTCTCTTCTGCCTATACGATCTAATAATAAGTTGTATAATTACACAGCTGCATCATTTGTTGTGTCACCGTAGGTAGCTCAGAGTGGAAAAGGGGAATTTAAAACCCAGCACAACAGAATGAGTTCCCTGTGCCCGTTCAAATGTAAACAGATTATAAAAAATCTGAACAGTTACCGGTTTGCAATCTGAGTCTTATCTGATGGAGTTCTGGACAAACAACCTGAATATATTCTCTGCCTTCAGAACCATAGATGTTTGTTCACTCTCAGACTTTCCAAGTCCAGATCTCATAGGGCGTTGAGCAAAAGTCTGTTTTGACTATACTGGACAGCGTATACTAAAGGCTGTCCAGTCCTGCTCCCAAAGGGCTGCCTTCACTGTACAAGGAAGTGGCCATATGCCATGACTCTGTCTAGGTGTCTGACAAAATATATGTTGACTGCATAATGCTCTTCAAGCCTTGCATCTATGCTTACTTATCTTATGGGAGCAAACCTCTTGTGGTCTTCTCATCTGGTTACTTGTTTTTCAAGCTCAGTGTATTTTGTCCCCGTTTCTTGGCTGTATATCGCAGCTTTCATTTTCTGTTCAAAAATAATAGCACTGGTAGCAGGGGGAAGAGGTATTTCCAGGAGTTTATCTCTGTGTTTCTCTGCGGTTGCTGACCATTTCCAGCCTCAGTGCTTTACTCATAGCTTAATCACTGCCTAGCACCTCACCCAGAGCCCCTTGGAGAGAGGGAGAGATTCCTGCTGACTTCTCATTCGACTCTTAGGCTGCCTCCCCTCCTGCTAGCTGCTCTGAGATAGAGCAGAGCATTCGTTTGTCCTTCTGCCAGCGCCTACGCTGAAATTTGAAGGAAAAACTGCAATCAGGGTTTTTTTATAAAAAGGACTATTTGCTGTTATTTGGCAACAAATAATGGGTTATAAAATCAGTGTTACTTTGGGGATCATTAGAGCTAAAATGTAACCCCACATCATGAAGATGATGTCACACATTCAGATTAATCAAAAGTACCTCTATCCTCCATGGATGTCATCCTTTCACCAGTTTTTGGTCTTTCCCTACTAAATGTAACAAATTATAGAAGAAAATTTGCTTTCTCTTAAGGGCAGAGGGAAGAGGGGGAGGGGATGTCCTATGCTGCTATATTCCCTATTAAAAAAAAATCTCACGGATTCTATCATCTTTGCACATATGTCATTTCACCACTGGCTGTGCAGTTTTATTTCCTGATACGATGAACTGTTGGCTTTTCCGTGGGGCCTGCAGGTGGGACAAGACAACAGCATTAAGGGTTCCTGCAGATGAGGAGTTTGCAAAGATCCAGCCAGACACATTTGACCACCAGCTAGGAGGATACGCAAACGCAGCCTCAGTTTCCTGCATCTGCTGGCATCTTAGGTTGCCTTGCAGAAGTAGCAAGGAATGTATTTGTAAAGTGTCAACTAATTACCTGGTTACTCTTACCCAGGTCAAAACTGGGGATGTCTGGACATGGGCAGAATAATCCGTTTTAGTAAAAGTAGGCTCAATACGTGGATTTAGAGAGACAGGATCTTGAGCAACAATTGTGTAGTTCAGCCTTAACATTCGAAAGAGCAATCTTTCCAGATGCTGAGATTGAAATATCCCTTCTTCTTTTTAAAGATAATTCTGTTTAAACCATTTAGAAATTTTGTTAGCCCCCTCCACCTAAAGAAAATAGCAGTTCAGAAAAATGAGAAAAAGTTCTCACTTTTTTAATCTTTTCCCCTCATCTTTGTGACAAACACATTGAAGCCTAAGGCCTGCAGTTAGGCTGGAAACCCTACAGGTACCATAATGATTGAGGTTTTCTGAAGTTTTGGTGCCCTTTCTTGAAAAATATGGAAAAAAACCCAGAGGTTTCCCAAGATGCTTATTTGCTGAAGGCCCTGTAGCAACAGTGTGAGCAGGGATGGTTTTTCTGGCGTTAGTAGTGGAACCAGATGAGTTTAAAGTGAATGTCAGCACCGTTCAGTTTTCTTCTTCCCCTTCCTCCCAGGCCACTTCTTCTAGTTAAATCTAAAATTAGCAAACATCCCTCTGCCTCTCCAGCCTCTCTCTCTAGCGCAAGCCTGGACAAGGTGCCCTCACGCTGTGTTCATTTATGAATAAAGTGCAGAAGACTTGTCCCCAGATAGCTAGCATCCTGCACCTGCTGCAGATGTGGGGCTTTGCCCCATCAAAACATCTTAACACAGTCTTGCTTGGGGGGACCCCCCACTGGTCACCTCCTGCACCTGCTAGAAAGTCAGGAAAGCCCTCTCCAGCCAAATGAATCGCTAATAATTTGGTGTTTAAAGTGGCACGGCTTCCCTCAGAGGAGCGGGCGAGCATCGCCGCCTCTCCCAGCTCCTGGCTGCTGGTTTTGGCACCCTCTGAGGAAGAGGGAGGGAAAGTTGGGGTCCAGGTCTCACTGCAGGCTGAAGTCAGGGCTCCCTCCCACTGGGACATGTGCCCGCACAAGTGTGGGGCAGCAGTGCTGCCAGCCCACGGCCATGGTGTGTTGTGCCCAGCTGCCTCCCTCCACCACGTCTTGGGTGTGCAGAGCGTGCCGGTGCCCGCGGGAGGCTTTGGAAGAGCCATGCCTTGGCTGGTTGCCTGGCCTGGCACAGAAGAGGCCACCTGGGACACACACCTACAGAGAGCTTCTAGTGTGGCCTCAGTCTTGCCAACTTAAAATACAGGCAGCTGCTTTAGGTGCCTCAGGGGTTTGGGGATCACAGTCTGGAAGTTCAGCACCTCAGTTCCTCTTTAAGCACCCTAGCGGGATGGGCCTCTGGGGAAAAATGTATCAGAGAATTTCTCTGGCTTTATTTCCTGTAATTAGTGGCCTCAAGAATGAGAGAACCACCAATTTAGAGCATAAATATATTTACACATCCACATATAACATCTACTTGCGTCTGTAACAGCAAACTTTCAAATTAAAGGTAACTTCTCCAGCGTTAGTTCATTTGTGCTGTAGAAGGAAAGCATCCAGATTCAAGACAGCAATTAGGCATGTACTTAGTTATGGGTTTAACCCTGTCCTCTGTGTTTTCTTGAATTGGGGCCTTTGACCCAGTCCTTCAGACGCTGAAGCACACACCTACTACCTTCACGGCCATGATTAGCTCTGAGTGGAGCTACGTAACTTCGAGTGGATGTTGAAGTGCCTGCAAGGAATTGCACAATAGTGGTAGAGGCAAGACTCCGTGTTATCCCAGCAGTGGAAACTCAGTCTCGGTTCAAATGATCCCCTTCTCCTTCCTGCCTGTTTTGAGGCCACTGATGTTGTTTTCTATCAAGATCTGAGATACGTGACCTTCAGATGGTGCCGTTATCCAGTAAATGGTTTTAAGCACGATGGCACAAGATTTCTATCTTCTGCTGGCCAAAAAATCAATTTTTGGTAGTTTGTTAAATGTGCTTAACCTCATTCAACTGGGCCTTCAGATTGTCTTTTAGTCTGTGATATTTTATTTTTGGACTAGTGAAACAGACCAAGGAAATTTGCTTTGGGGGTCCCACATAGTTTCGCATTTCATTCCTACCTCATCATAGGAAGATTATTTTGGGATGGAAGGTGAAGAGGGTAACAGTTTTTTTAAAAAAAAATTTAAAAAACCCCAAACAATTACATTGACTCAGGACATGACTATCTGATAATAATGTTCATGTATTGCAATCATATGATGCAACTTCCTGCTGCTCATGTCCGTGTTTGTCTCCTCAGTCAAGTATGGGCAGGTGACATGTTTTAGTCAAGCTTCAAAAAAAAGTTTGTGTTGGGGGGAAGACAATTTGCGTATTTACAAAACATTTTGGAATCTTTTTGTTTCATTAACAGGTTTAATGAGGTATTTAAAATCTTTCGGATTCTATGAAGATTAACTTTTTAATGCTGTTTCTTAAACGTGATTTATTCTTTTTCTTCTTCCTGCTGGCCCTGACACGCTGGCCGTTAGCTAAGCCCTGCCGCTTGCTTTCCCTTTTGTTTATGGGCAGTTTCACTTTCTGGTTTTGAAGCTTTTCTGTTTGGGTTGAGAGGAAACATCTGCACTTGCTTAAAAAAATGCCTCCTGGAATCTTCAAAAGGGCTCAGGAAAATGATTTTGAAATTATATGAAAGGTTGACTTCACAAAACAACAATTTGGGGGCTAAAGTTGACTTAATATTGAGGATTATTTGAAGGTTCCCTTAAAGACCTTCTCTGAGCAATGTGTTTTCAAAGGCATGTCACCCTGCCTTAGACACATTTAGAAAACAGGTGATCAAATTATATACTTCTAAATGTTGGTCTCCATTCTCATTTTGAGTGGAAACACTCTTTGTTTTGCCTGCTTCACAACTTCGAGGTTCTCTTTCTACTAGCAAAAGAGGTGCTTAATTTAGATCGAAAATGTGAATCGGCATAATTAAGCTCCACCACTCAAAGTGTTCAGTACCATCTCACTCCTGAAATTACTATTGAAATTACTCTCTGCCTACAACCGTTTTTCAAGTTTTTAGAAAAAACAGGTCATTGTTTTTATGAAGTCTTTCTCAGGCTACAGATCGGAGCCCAAGAAATGAGAGCAAAGCCTACAGCTATGCAGCAGTCTGTAGCTGGAACACCCACATTGGAGTGACTTAGCAGCCCCTCCGCTTAAGTTTTATTAATACTTAAAAGTAACAGGAGTTTTGTCCCTTTTCCTCTTGCACACACTCACTGATCTCAGATCTGAGCAAATAATATTTTGGCCCTGGTGAGAAGAGGATCAGGCTCCTGAAGAGGCACGTCTGGGTTTTTTTCTTCCCCCCCCCCCCCCCCGCCCCACCCACCCCCGATCGGTAACTTACAAATGCAGCTGCACTGTTCTTGTTTTGTCATGAACCTCTTTTCTGTGTGTCTGTCTGACCACAGAAACTAGACAGATCTTGGAAGAGTATGCACCTATATTTAGTGTATATACATTTTTATGGGGGTGGGAGGGAGAAATGCATTTCAAGAGCAAGAGGGAGACATTGTGATTGGTAGGAACTTAAATCTAAAATCACAAGTTAAAAAAAAATAACATTTCTCTCTCTTTAACTTTGAAGTATGGCTCCTTTAAGAGCAACAAGAAAGGCTGTAAACTTCTCAATCAGTTTCAGCCCTGGTTTAAATCCAGGTTCAGTATAAAACATAAGAACCTCTTCTTGGCCCCTTCTCTTATTTTACATGGTGCTGACACACTTGTTTGTTTTGATCTCTCTGGTGCTCCCAAGTGTTCCTTGTGCTCAGGTAATAGGGGAAAACACAAAGAGGGGATTTATGGACCGAAGATAGTTTGGAAACTAAAGAGCTGTCACAGTTAGACTTGAAAAATAATCTTTAAATATTGCAACTTCTGTCTACACATGGAAATTAGCAGGAGGGGAGGCTTTACGAGGAACTTCGGAGGGAAGGAGAAAACAATTATCTTTAGTCTGTCAAGTGGGGACATGAGCCTGTTGCACAAAGAAAGTTACGTTCTCGGTGTGAGCTTCCTTTCTGTCACTTGCCGGCTTGCTCTGGCGCATAAGGCACGTATGTCCCCAGCTTGATGTTTAACCTTGTGACAGAAGGAGCCATTCCTCCAGCTGAAGCAGCCCCGGTTTCTCTATCACTTTTCCAGCAGCACCAGCACTTCTCCTTCCTCTTTCCCTCCCCCCGGATTTTTTTTCTTTAAAAGAGAAAAGTGTCGAGTTGAACTTCCTGCTTGACAGACCCCACTGAGAAACTGATATGGGCCTGATAAGGTGGTATTTATTTATTTTTTCTGTTGTGAGGCTTCACAAGTCCTGCTTCCCTCCCCCCGCCCCCACCCAGCTTTCAGTACTTCCCAGTCTTGATACTTCCCGATGCTGATAGTGTCACCGGGAATGTTTGCTCTGGGGCGCTGGCGTGGTGACAGGCAGCTGATAAGATGTAGATAATATTATCCACAGTGCCATTGTGGAGCTTCTTGAACCTAGTAGGACCTCTGTTATACCTAAAAATCTGGGTGGACACTTAGAAAATGAGTTACCAGTCCACGAGTACAGACAAAATGACGAAATAAAGCAGGTGATTTCTAATGCCAGAAAATGCAACACGCTGTTAATTTATTTTTTAAGCAGCTCTGCATTAAACTTGAACATCAAGAGAAGTAATGGGGAAGCTCTCTGCGCGCTTATGTGTGTACGTGCTTGCTGTACAACACACCCTATGTTTTATCATAAATATTTTAATTTAACATAACTGTGTTCAATTGCATTTCATTGCAACTTGAAAACACACAAACTGCCCACGTATCTCAAACTAAATTTGCTTGCTACTAGTCTAATGCCATTTGAAAAAGGATGCTACTGTAAAAGTCGATTGCTGTGAGTAGGAGCATGCTTTGAAAACAGCTGTTTTCTTGGATACATTTAATAAATGGCTGTTTCATTGCCTTATAGGGTAATGTTGCCAAATGCGAGATTCCATCAGAGTAGTGAATAGTGAAGCAAAGAATCCGCGTTGAAAGCGGCATGGTCATTGCCTGTTCCTGTCTTCCTCACTGGGTTCAGCTGGTCCTCCAAAAATTCAGAAATAGCTGTTTCTCATCCCAGTTAGTGAAGTAAGAACAGTCAGTCACAAAAGTAGATATCTGGTTAAAGGGCTGCGATACTTTTGAGTCACATACCTATTGGCATTGACTGGTACCTCCTGATGGAAAACCTTGCACATAACTAACCATGAATATGAAACCTTCTTGTAGTTTTTCCCCTATAAGAAAATATCTTACAAGTCATCATTTCAAGATTATATAACTACTGACTTCAGGAGATTAGATAAAAGCAGACTTCTTTTTCTATTGAAGACATCTTTCAGTGTACTGTTTGTATTATATGATGTCCAGATAACAAGGTAGAGTCTTTGAATACAAATAAACAGTGTATGCACTGAACTGACCCGAATGGATGCTAGCTTCTATTTCCTTCTAAATGCATATTTCTTTTGCCCTTTTCTTTTTTTAAAGTACGTTTCAGTTTAAGCTAGAGCCAACCAGTCTTGCTTTCTCTTGCTTTGCCTCAGCATTTTTTTTTATAAAGTACAGCTGTAAGCAGAGGAGTTTTGCATAGACTGAATGCCACAGAAATCTGCAGTAAATAGTCTGCTTTGTTGTAGATGTTCCTAAGCAGTATATTTAATGAGTAATGATCTGTTTACTGATGGAGAATACCTTCTCTTTGAAGAAGGCTTTCATCCTAGCCAGCCATGTTTTTTTGGTACTGTAAGTAATTGAACTGGCTGGTGAAGTGACTGCTGCGGTTTGGCAAAAGCCGATTTGTCATGCCTTGTTATTTTACTGAGGAACACTTCTGGGAGCTTGCGTTCTGTAAAGTCCTTCTGTTAAACCTGTATTGTGAACAAATGCTTGTTACCACGCTTATTAGAAATACTGCTTAAATAGACATTCAACAGCAAAGCTAGTCAAATTTTAGGGGAAAGAAAGGTGAAATCAGTTTGCGAAGTGGAGACTGGCGCTCTGCAAATGAATCGTCATCGAGATCTGTATGGACTGGCTGGTGTCCCTTAAATTAACAGTGCTTTTTATTAACACTTAATACCAGCAGGCATTTCTTCACACAGAAATTAGTTTTTTGGCAAGTTAAATGATTGCTCACCTCTGAGAGTGGCCCTTCCTTCCCACTAAACATGTAGGAATTAGACTGTGTTTTGAAAAGAGATAATGATGGTGGCATATCTAAATAATCATTACCTTGTCTTTGTATTTCAGCACAAACCCACGTTAATCCAAAGCAGCACAGTGCTGATAAAGAGGAGCTCTGTCAGAAAAGCATCCCAAAGAAGGAGCACAGTGTGAAAGAAATCCTGAAAATGGAATCCAATCCTCCAAAAGGAAAAGACTTCTTCCAGACCAACATTTCACCAGTTACTCCAGAAAAAGACTTGGATGATTTGCGTAAGAACTACAGCCCAGAGAGGTGTTTCTTCCCTCGAGTTGTCTACCCGATCCGACCTCACATTCCAGAAGACTATCTGAAAGCTTCCTTAGCATATGGGATGGATAGACCCAGCTACATTACTCACTCGCCCATCCAGACATCTACTACACCAAGTCCTTCTGGGAGGAGCAGCCCAGACCAAAGTTTAAAAAGTTCAAGCCCTCACAGCAGTCCAGGGGTCACGGTTTCGCCTCTGGCACCTACTTCCCAAGAGCACAGAGAGCCATACTCTTACTTGAACGGATCATATGGCTCAGAAGGATTGGGGTCTTATCCTGGATATGCACCCCCTGGCCACCTCCCACCTGCCTTTCTGCCATCCTATAACCCCCACTACCCCAAATTCCTGTTACCTCCATTCAGTATGAGCTGTAATAACCTGAGCGCTTTGAACAATATCAATGGCATCAACAATTTCAATCTCTTCCCAAGGATGTATCCTCTTTATGGCAACCTGCTCAGCGGAGGTAGCCTTTCCCACCACATGTTGAACCCCACCACGCTCCCCAGTTCATTGCCCAGTGAAGGAGGCCGTCGATTGCTGCAGCCTGATCATCCGAGAGACTTCCTCATACCAGCACCTAACAGTGCCTTCTCTATCACGGGCGCTGCTGCCAGCATGAAGGACAAGCCATGCAGCCCCACCAGCGGGTCACCCACAGCTGGTACAGCAGCCAGTTCAGAACACATAATGCAACCTAAACCTACCTCAGTGGTGTTGGCTGCCACCGGTGGTGAAGAAGCCATGAATCTCATTAAAAGTAAGAGGAATGTGACCGGTTACAAAACCCTCCCATACCCACTGAAGAAGCAGAATGGGAAGATCAAGTATGAATGCAACGTTTGCTCTAAGACCTTTGGCCAGCTCTCCAATCTGAAGGTAGGCAGTGGAGAATAAGAAATGAGCCTTCTTGGAAGGCTCTGGTTTCTCCCTGTAGGTTATCTAGGAAAAGTAGGGACAGGCCTCCCTTGCTTGTTAGGCTATTTATCAGTCTGGGCTTAACACGGCATCCCCCAGCAAGAAAGCATGGTTGTAAAGAGAGTGTTTTAATACTGGCGCCACCTAATTAACTAGATAACATTGTATTTTGGCAATGGGAATCTTCCACTAACTTTAGGAAACATCTGAAAGTACTTTTGTTACGGTACTGGAAACTGCAAATTGTTAATTGCTGTGTCTCTCCCTAGGTGCACCTCCGAGTACACAGCGGAGAGAGACCATTTAAATGCCAGACTTGCAATAAAGGCTTCACGCAGCTGGCTCACCTCCAGAAGCACTATCTGGTACACACGGGAGAAAAACCCCACGAGTGTCAGGTATGTAACACACCACAGAGACAACTTCCCTCGGAGGCCGAAGAGACGGCCGGGCCCGTGCACACCCTGTGTGGCATGGGCTGTGCTACAAACCCCTGGCTGCTCAGGACTGGAGTCCATATCGCAGCCATTTTCCAGCCCTGGTGCAGCAGCGTCTGTGAGACAGCAGGGTTGGCTTTAGTCTGCTAGAGCAACATCTGCCTGATACAGTTTTGCCATCAGCCATACTTAAAATGCTATTCAGCAAATATTTAAATAAAAAAGGTGGGGATTTTTTTCCCCTTGTGAGAAAATGTGAAGATATAAAAAGCTGCTGCTTCATCCTGCCGTCTCCTCCTAGGTGTCTGTGATTTAAACCATAAAATCCCCTCCCACTCATTCACTGTTTCTCTGCTACCCCCCACATTAGGTTTGTCACAAGCGGTTCAGCAGCACCAGCAATCTCAAAACCCACCTGCGGCTCCACTCTGGAGAGAAGCCTTACCAGTGCAAGCTCTGCCCGGCCAAATTCACCCAGTTTGTGCACCTGAAGCTGCACAAGCGTCTCCACACCCGGGAACGTCCCCATAAATGCATCCACTGCCACAAGAGCTACATTCACCTCTGCAGCCTCCAGGTCCATCTGAAGGGCAACTGCCCTGTCGCCCCTGCTTCCGGCCTCTCCATGGAGGACCTGAATCGAATCAACGAGGAGATCGAGAAGTTTGACATCAGTGACAATGCCGACAAGTTGGAAGAAGTGGAGGACAATATCGACTTAACATCGATCGTGGAGAAGGATATACTGACCATGCTCAGGAGGGAGATGGAAGGAGCTAATCTGAAAGTATCTCTACAGAGGAACCTGGGAAATGGACTTATCTCCTCAGGATGCAACCTTTATGAATCGTCAGATATGTCAATTATGAAGTTGCCTCACGGTCACCCACTACCTCTGTTACCTGTAAAGGTCAAGCAAGAAACAGTTGAACCAATGGACCCTTAAGACTTTTTGGCAAAGTGATTTTTTTTTTATTTATGACTTGGCAAGTCAGGGTGCCTGTAGCAGTTGCTTGTACATAGTTTCAATGCTGCAAAGCAATCTTGGCTTACAGTAGTCTCCCTACGCTCTCCAGCTGAAAGAAGGAACTCCAAAGTTGCTGTTTTCTCAGGGCATAAAAAGAGGCAAAGGACTGTGCATTGCCTCGCCAGTTACTAAAAGACAATCATCTATCCATAATTATTTTTTCAATGATAGTACTTCATAATTTATTATGCAATTAATCATTCTAAAAGCAATAATTAGGAAAATGTTTACAATGACTGGAAAATTCATTGTAATTTTTACTTTAAATGTTTTTATTTTTTGTTTTATGGCCATTCTTTGTAGATATTTTTTCTGCACATCTGTTTTAAGAACCTAAGATGGGAGTTTCAGTAAATGTGTTCTATGTACCCATGTCTTTCAAACAAATGTGGTTTTTTGTATTGCCAGTTGGACATTTGACATACAGAATCCTAGATCCCTCGGTTTGAAAAAAATGCTGTGTACTTTTATGTGCAAATCGCCCCCCTGGGGATTGAAAAGGGGGGGAAAAAGAAATCCCAGAGTAGCAGCAAGCAGGGAAGAAACTGCTACTCCTGCCTCTCTGAGCACAGGAGAGAGATTCTTCTACCTGCAGCTCTACCGGGAACAGATGTGGCACAGCAAACACCTACCTGCTATGGACAATACCACAGGTTTTTAGAAAACAGCTATAGCCCCACAAATTGTCATGTAACTTTATGACCAAAGGAATGCATCAGCTTAAACTGGCTCTTCCAAAATAAAATCTCACTTACATTCTTTTGTTTCCAAAAGCAGTTGAAAAGCAAAACACACAAATATTCTTAATATTCTGCCTAAAACGAGGGTTTTGGCAGATTTCTTTCTTCTCTCTCTCTTTTCTTGGTTTGTTTTTGGTTTTGTTTTTTTTTTTGGCCAGAGCCTTCCAGGGATAAAAAAAAGATGGTCAGATTCCCTGAGAAAGAAGGGGTTCGGTTTTACTTGTATTTCCTCTCCCACTTTGCCTGGGTAGCAGTGGGGAACAAAGTCCTTTCCTGGCACATACATTTTTTTTCTTCCTTCCTGTAAGACTCAGATTTTTCTCAGTATTTGTGTTTGTACATTTTGTTAATTTAATTAAAGAAGAAAAGGGCATTGCAAAGTTGTTGAACAACAATTACCTCAGTGCTTGTGTCCAGTGGTGCAGACAATGCTGTTTTATCTAAATGCTTTGCTACTTTAGAGAAGAAACCAAAATGTGCACAGGGAAAGATAGAATGCACGTCCTTTTATCTTTTTGTTTTGCTAAGCCCAAAGATGCGATGGTGATGTTTGAGGTGTAGCAAAGAACACATGTATATTTATAGATATATTTATACCACTATACTATATATGTATATGTATATATATTTATACCACTTAAGTTGTGAGCCAAACCGTGTAATAAAACCTATTTTTCATCTAAGTGTGAAAATCAGATGTTATCCAGTTTTGCATATTACCAATGACCTCAAAACCAGAAGGTTGTACTAAGGCATTCATCACTTGCAAGTACGCATGCACAGCTCTCCAGGTGAACCCTGAACTTGCAAACACCTTATGTGAATAATGTCACCCACACGTGGCGTCTCAGCGAATTCGGTGGGAATGACCCTGGTGGGGGTCATCGGTCCCCTGCTCTCCCGGCAGTCTGTACTGGGGGGAAGGAGGCGGGTGGTCAGTGAACAAACAGCCAGAAAATGTAACTGAAGGAACTTGAAAAGAAGCCACATACGACCCGTGCGTGGTGTGTTCACAAAACACGGTGAAGGGCAGGATGGAAGTGAGTTGGGGTGAGCCCCTCTCCTCGTTTTACCCTGCCATTGACGTGTTGCACGGTCAACTGGCATAAGTATAAGTAGCATTATTACACACCTCCCCTCCATGTATATCTTTTTGTCTAGTTATATTCTTACAAATTTTAAAATCGCCTACTTCAGCAGTCCAGGATTCGGTGATCTTTTTTTCAGCAAACTTCATTTTAATGCCTTCTGTTAAAAAAAACACCAAACGATCCTGAAATACAAGTCTCTCAACACAGCTTTTGAAGGACTACAGTTCATTACATTTCCACTCCTGCAAATTGTGAGGCTGACATCTTTTAAATGTAGCAATAGTTCATAAATATAGTACTTACTTGTAGGATAAACCAAAGTATCACTACTCTGTCACTGGACACACACTTTTCCTATTATTTGCCTGTAGTGCTTTCTTGTATTTGATACAAATTATACAAGAATTTATATGCATCAGCTTTAAGAATTGTTACTTCTCTTTACTGTTTCCCCTTCCCTTAGAAGTTTTACATGTGAATGTAGCAACAATCAACAGTGTTTGGGGTTTTTTTTTGTCTCTCTTAAGAAAGACTCTGACCAAAGTTAACAGGCTTTTTACTTTGCTAGAACAACAAACTATCATATGTTTACGTATTGGTTTACATCATTATTTATGTGCAAATTGTCAAATGTAAATTAAATATAAGTGTTCATTACTTTACTGATGCTTCCCTTGTCTTCAATCTCTCTGCACTGACTGCGTGCGCAGCCTCGTTGCGGGGCGCCTTCCCCTCCCAGCCGCAAACACGGGCTACGCTGAGAGCGATGACGTCTCCAACAATGCCGACTTCTGCCTTTGTGGGCTCTGATGTTCCATGATTGAAAGTTGCAAGCAACAGTGCCAGAGCCGAATACCCCAGCTTTGTTAATTATGCCGCTCTCTTCGGCTTGAGCCAATACCTTAAAAAAAAAAAAAAAAAATTTTTTTTTTTAAAAACCCAAGAATTTTCAGTGTTTCAATGGAAATACTTGAATGCTATCTGCCTTGCAGATATGTGACCAGGGTTCTCATTTACATTTTTCCAAATGATTGTCATTTCTGGCCCGAAACCCTAACCACTGGGACCACAATGACACACTCAAAATGTCAGCGTGAGACCACTTAGTCCTGTATCAACGTGGTGGGAACTGCATTCAAAACAAATGTGGATCTGTTTTCACTGCTCACAAACGAGACACAAATGCGAACTAAATGCGGGAGAAGGTCAAGTGTCCGTTCGCCTACCACCACCTCAGCCAAAAAGTAACAACAGGCCAGGATGCCCCAGAAAAGTTAATTCAACATTTGCTACTTCCATCGTTTACCGTGAGATCTAAACCAGAAAGGCCATGTGCTGCCCTGCCCTACCTGAACGTTAAAGAAATAATGTTCCTGCTCATATTGAGACACTCAGCGCCGTATGATGTTTTAGAAGTATTTCACTGTCCTCTTAAAAAATTCATTTAAACATCTGTCTCAAGAATTTGAAATACGGCCAACACTGAACTGTGGAGTTAAGAAAACCAGAGCACTGTTGTCATAAACGTGCCAAATGCAACATGTTATATTCCTATATTCGACAGGGCTATTGCTGTAATAATTTAAAAAAAAAAAAAAAAGTAGGATAACCGTTACCACCATAAATCATACTTCATTACTTGGCAAAGCATTATGTTGCGCTGGAGAGTTATGTCCTGGGGACACTTGTAAGCTTTAGAAGATGTTTAATAAAACACATTACATAAAAAGACAATGCACGTTATAGATCACAGCCTCGCGAGGCTGAGCCCGGCAGCTGCTGCGTTGGTTTCTGGCAGCCCCCACGCCGGTTGGAAGCCGCTGAAGGCACGTATTGCGACCAGAAATACAGCTGGTTTCAGCCATGGCAACACCACCACCACCAGGTCGGCTAACCGCAACAGTGTTAGCAAGGTGCGGAGGGGGGGAAAGCTCATCCTTTTGGGTGCTGCTGTAAGACACAGCCTTGCGAGGCCATGTGCCCCAACAAAGAGCCACGGGCTGCCCACGGGTGGGCTGGATGCCCGCCACGCTGCCGTCGGCGTGAAAACTTGGGGGGACTAACCGTGATGTGGTCAGGAAGGTGATCTGCACTTTCCTCCCAAGACTTTGCCAGCTGAGCTGCTTTGCCACGGGATGGGGCAAATTACAGCTGAGAGGAACTCAAACACAGATTTAAGGAGGATCGTGCCCTTCTGGCTGGTTTATAACACCCCGTATCTCAGCTGGGTGCTGGGGAGACACCGCTAATTCCCAGCGTGGGCAATTACGACCTTGAGGTCGAAAATGAAAAACGTGACTCACCAAGGGGGTATGAGCCCTTCGGGTTCAAATCAGCGGCTGCCAGTGCACAGCGGTGTCCCAACACATGCTGGGACTGCACTCCGCGCAGGACGGGGCCCAAAACATTTGCCGTCCTTCAGAGGCGTTACGTTAGAGTGAGGGAAATAGTTGTGGCTGTAATTAAAGGCAGCCAGGAAACACTTGGTTAATTACTGCATGAGGCAGGGCTGAGTGGATGCAGTGCAGCTGAGGAATGCACCCGTCACAGGACAGGTATCTGAAAAACACAAGCTGTCACGGTGGCCTAAGAAAAAGTCACCGATGGCATCGAGGTAGCCACCCTGGCACTGAGAGAGAGGTCTCTCTCCTCTGTGCAGGGTCGGGGTAGACTGGCAGGGAAAAGACAGCTGCCTGGGCCGGGATGTGGGGGACACAGACGGAAATTTTGGCGACTTCAGCACTAACCAGTCCTGCCTGAACAGCGGGAAAACATGACTTTTTGTCAAAGATGTGACACTTCCCAAGAACACGGGTGTTTAATTTTTCATCAGATGCTGAAAAATGTCCATCCTGCAACCAGCAGCACCTGGAAGTGCTGGCAAATAGCACATTTGCACACCCATCAAAGCCACATTTACACCAACTGCAGGCAATGGCTGAAGGCTCCTAAGTGTCCAACACGCTGCAGGACTCCACTTTCACTCATTTTTGAACAAGGTTGGGGACAATGGTGGAAAGGGAAGGGGAGGAGAACTGCTAATTCTCGCCAAGCCCCTGCTGCCTTGGTGCCTACTTTGGATGCAAAGTTGTACTCTTGTCTCGTGCCAGAGGGATCAGAGGTCGATTGCTTAGAGATGCGTGCAAGCAGACATCGCCTCTGCTCATCTTCTGCTTCAAAGCCAAGCTTCCTTACCTCCACCATGACAGCTTGCAGCTTGGCACAAGTCGAATGGCTAAGCCCAGCACAGGGGAAATAAGGTGATGCTTTCCATCTCCAGGCAGCACACGCTCAGCTGGCTTGGGCTGTTCAGCTCTGCAAACTTCATCCTGCACAAGCTCACCTAGCAAAGGCACCTGAAACAGCCAGGGCTCTTGAAGCGTCTCTCATCCCGTGCTGATGTTGTCTTGCCACTCGCTATAAAATTCTCCCTGGCACCCTCTCCTAGGGCAGGGTGATGCAGCCCCATGTGCCAGCCAAAGCCCAGCACCTGCACGTCTGTCTCCTGGCACATCAGAGCCACCTGCCAGCCATCACATCTGGCCGCAAACTGCTTTCTGGAGTTGGGGGTTAAACAGACTGACTGCCACGAGGTAAGCCAGGGCCCCGAGCAGAAGCCCAGCAGTGGGGCAAGGAGCTGCGGTCACTGGGTGGGTGGCCCGCACCCCTGGGAGGAGACCCTGCCCAGCAGGGATCTCCACAGCTGGCAGGGAGGAAACTCCAGCACAGGGCATGCGTGAACTTCTGCTCCTTTTTGATGCCAGGGCTTGGGCCAGAAACCTGTGCCCAGAGCACGGGGATGGGTGGCATTGGTGTGTCCATTGGGCAGAGATCCCTAAAAAGAGATGCCTGCCCGCCCCGGGAAAGGGACATGGGCACTCAGAGCTCTCCCTGCCCCACAAGCTGGTGGCCAGGCACCTTGGTGGCACACGGGCGCAGTGGCCCTTCCCTCCTCCCCGGCTGCGTGTGGGGAGATGGTTGGGATGCCAAACCACTTAGGTAGGTGTGACCAAATAGCCCTATTGAAGGGAGCCAAACCAGTATGACTTCCTTATTGTGCAATGATTAATAAAGGCCTTCAGATCTTTTTTTCCATTAATTGTGAATAGGCAAGTCCTTGATCATTTCCTTATCCAAGGAGCGAGTGAGATTCCTTACAGCATTCCTGCCCCAAAGTGGCTGCACTGCATTGCGAAGAGAAGCGATTCCTGCAATATTGAAACCACGCACAGCAAAATCAAAGGCTGAAGACCTCTTTCCCAGTTCGCCTGTGATGAGGACTCGGCCATCACAACGTGATAGCAGGCTTAGGGTTAGGGACACCCCAACGTTCCTGCCTTTACCAGGATTTACACGGTAAATCCTAACTTAAGTGAGCAAAGCGCGGAGTAGCTTTTGGGCAGGAAGAAGAGCGCGGCAGGCAGCAGTGCGTACAGGATTTCTTGGATATTATAGTCTAGGTTCCCAGCTTCCCTACAGCTTTCCTATGGCAAAACTTTCTGCGGGAGGACAGTCCCTCCGCAAACTGCAGGCAACATTTGCTTTCCCCTGTCCTTAGTCTACCTTGTGTATTCAGATGACCTTTTTTTCTTAAAGGACAGGTCTTGCATGTCTTTACAGACAAGATCTGCTCTTCTTGTCATCCTCAAAGCCCCGTGCAGAAATTCTTTAGTAAGCGGGGAAGGTTTGGTTTCATCTGGCTGTGCTGGGGCCATGTCCCCAGGCAGGGACCCAGTTAACCAGGCTGGGTGGTGTCTCTGAAAGGTCTCACTTTACTCGCAACCGGTCATGAAAAAAACAAAAGTTAAAAATTTTGTAGAAACTGCAACCAGGTGCGAAAGGGAGCAAGGATACATGAAAAGTGAAAATTTGCCTTTTTAATAAGCCGTTACAAGTTAGTTGGGTGTTTAGGAGAGAACACGCACTGGTGCTTATAGTCATTCAGAGAAGATTTTATGTGTGTGTGTGTGCATGTGTGTGTGTTTTTAATGAGACCAGAGGGTGCAGAAGAGGGCTCCTTTCCTAACCTATATTGCAGCAATTTGTGCATGTCTGTAGCTGTGGGTGTTATGTGCTTTCTACTCTGAGTGGTAAGTTTCAGTTTGATTCTGCTCTCGAGAGCTGCGGGGACAGTTTGCACTCGCCTTATCAACGCAGAATCCAAATAGCTTCACCATGCGCCCGGCCCCCTGACACTGCAAACTGAGAAAATATGCTTTAAGCACAGAAAAGCAAGTGTGATGACAACCAGAGCTTTTTCTCATCTAAGAGCATCCCAGTCTGCCAAAACCCTTGCGCCCCAATCAGCAGGGCAATAAGCTGCCTCGAGAGCCGCAACCTTGGCACTGCCCCGAGAGGCCCCGGCCAGGACCCTGGGGTGCAGAGCCGGGACCCCGGGGCTGGGGCTCGTTCCTTACATCCCCACTGTCCTAAAACCCTGCACCACCTCCTCTGGCCCCTTGCACTAATGCCCCAGCACTGGGCAGCTGCAGGAGGGCCTTGCCCATCCCCATTCCTCCCTGGGCTGGCCCTGAGCAAGCCTGGCTTCAAGCCACCGACCAAAATTGTGCCCATGATTAGAGACGGCAGCAAGGGAAGGGCAGGGCAGGGCAGGTACTTCCATGGCCCTTGGGAAGCGGCTCTAGTTTGGATCCAAAGACTCGTGGTCTCAACTGTCCCTGTGCTCAGCCATGCAGCTGATTTCCAAATGAGCAATGCTATCTTTAAATCTGTTCGCTAAAAATGCCCGTCTTTTAGACGACACACCAATGCCCATGCTGCTTGTCCCGCTGTCCCCAGACGGGCTGTGACTGAGTGATGCCCCATGTCCTCCATCCCTCTGCCTCCTGCCTAGGGGTCCTGTGTGGCCACCGGCCCCATGGCAGCAGCACCGGTGGCCCATCACCTTCGAGAAAAGCCTGTTCCCTGCAGAGAGAGACCCCACTGCAGCCTCAGCAGTTGCTGATGAAATCTGCAGAAAGATGTCCCCCTGCATCTGGAGCCATTCAGGAGGAATTCAGCGCAGTTCCCCTGGGATGCCCAGGTTCTTCTCGCCTTCCTTGGGTGCCATGGACTGCAATTCACCAAGAGCCTTGTTCATAAAATACCTGGGTGTTTCTGAAATGAAATTACAACCTACATAGCAGCTAAGGGCAATGTGCAGATTTCCTCCCTCCCACAGATCTGCTTGAGGTTTATAATCCCCCCCCCCAGATACAACATTCAGGAATGACTGTGTCGTTTGCTACAGAGTCACTTGTCCTGCTTGAGCTCAAAAAGGAGCCCAGGAGACGAGGTGGAGCAGTAGCTCCAGGTACAGCTCCCTCTGCCCTGCCGCACGCAAGCAGCCCAGTCTCCTCGAGGGCAGGGGCAACGTGGCACAGGCCCTTCTGCTGTCTAGGGGGGGATTATCATCCTCATTCTGCTAGCGAGCACCCAACAGAGAGGCAGGCTGAAGAGCTGAAGGTGCAGATCATACTGAAGGTACAGTGCTCTCTGGTTTCCTTCAAAATCTCAGCTACATGTCCAAATTAAGGAGGCCAGAAAACAAGGGCCCCCCGTGACCATCAAACACGTTCTCCTGAAGCAGCACACACCCCTGCAAAACACTCTAAGAGCCTTGTTAGACATGAACATCCTAAATCTCAGTCCTTTGCCACTGGCCTCCTGCCCGCCAACTCCATCTGCGCCTGTTAGCCACAAGGGAACACCTCAACCGCATGTGAATCTGACTCCAAAAATACATTCAGAGATGGACCCAGCCACAGAGTTCAGGTTCTCACTTCCCCCAGATTTGGGGTATTTAAGTCCAGGAATGCCTGTTGATGCCATTCCTAATGCATTTCTTTTTTTTTTTTTAATTAATTTTCAATTTAATTGTTTAGATCAATCTAAACACTAAGGCAGTGATGGGCATCTACGCAGGAGAATGTATCCAAGTTTAAGGTTATCTTAACAATGGACATCTAAAGAGACTTTTTTTTAATCTAGAAATTTCCATATTTCAGGGCCAGAGCTCAGTTTTGCAGCAAGGACAGGGACCCAGGAGCCAAGTCGGCTGGGTTCTGGTTTTGGTACCTTCACTAACTGGCAGTGAGGTCTGGAAGAAGTCAGTTGACCTTCCCATACAACGCCCGACTCATTTGTAGAATAGGTACAAGACTTGTGTAAGTTGTGGTGTAAGACTAATATTTGTACCTTGTTTTGAGATCCTCCGATATGTAACAGCATGTATTTTTGTTGTTTGTGGAGAGAACAGGTTGTTTATAGTACTATCTGTAATACCATAATATTTAGAAGTCCTCACTTATGGGCTACGACTACCCTGAACGCAACAAAAACTCTCTCTGCCCCAAGGAGCTTACAAACGAAGCACTATTAAAAACCCAAAAAACCACAGTGGCTAGGTGCAGAGCTTAAATTTCCATTTTCTCTCAGCATTTTCCCACGAGGGGATTGCATGTGAGAGCACACAACAGAGAGTCAGATCACACCCGGTTCGGTTGCTCTGGCATGGCATTTGGCAATACAAGAATGACATAAATTAAAGTGAAACCTCTTCACCTCAGCCTAAGTGAAAATGTGAAGAGCGAGGGGGGAGAGGAGGAAGGGGGGATATTGATCCGTATCTACTCAACAGTCAGACCAGTGGTGTGGTGGCAACAAAAGACATGCCTTTGCTTTTTCAGTAACTAATAATCTATAGAGAACCATTTCCTCTTCTGCTGTTAAGATAACACATTCGCCACCTCAGCTGCATGCAAATAATTCGTGCCTCTGCTTAAACTAATTTACCTCTCTGGTGCAGACAGAAGGGCAGAAACCTCCCACCGGTGTCGACCGACGTGCAACACTGAAAAAGGAGCCAGCTCACCCAGAACTTTCTGAAATGTTCAAATCGTTAGAGGACAACTGCACCAAACGCACTGCGGGAGAGAGATGGCTTCGTGAGATTAAACGGGTTATTTTTGCCGGTCTTCAGTGCTGCCTCTGACCCACATGTGGGTTGCAGGCTGGAACTGACATTATCCCAAGAAAAGCATTTGATATCTCTGCACATAGACCACAGCTGGTCAACAACTCATCCCAGATTTAAACACAATATATTAGCTCTCATCTGTTGCCAGAAATATTACACGCTATTAAAAGCCCGGGCCCCCAGAAGTGTGCTGAAACGAAGTGGGCCTTCCCTTCACATCACTTAGAAACAAACAGGTATCGGGTCGGACATGTGTCTGTATCTGATGCAAACCTTGTTCTTATCAAAACGCTGATGCTACTTTCACTTGCTCGCATACGTACACCTCTCCCAGCATTAACGCTACATGAGCAAGGTTGCAATGTCAAGCACCAAAAAGTTCTGAAATGCCAGAATCCACGCATAAGCTTCGGGAGCAGCCCTCGCTGCTGGTTTTGGATCATGCACTGGTTTTCCCACAGGACTTCTACCTCACTCAGTGCACAAGGTGGGAGATGCTCGTCCTGCACAGGACAGGGCAGGTTGCCTGCCCCTCCTCCCATCTCCATCGCTGGCCATGCAGCTCTGGCCCTTGTGCTCCCACCCCACTCTCCAGCCAGGGCCGGTTGCTCCTCGGTGCTTTTGGTGGGCCCGTTGGGAGGGTGGCTGAAGGCTTCACCTGTGTCACTCAAGGTCCATGTGGGAGAGGAAGGTGGTATCCCTATGCATGACAGAAAAAGAAACAAAATACAGGACCTGTAAGTCAAATATTCTCTTTGGGTGCCCAGGACAGTTTATCCCAACTGAAGTGTTATTTGACTGTAGCATGGCTCATCCTAACTTCATGGATCACTGGGAATCCTCAATGCCTTCAAACCAAGCACCTAAAACCAGAGTACTATACTACACAGCCTGTGAACATTCAGGTAAAGTGACTTGCTCCGTGCTATGCACAACTCCTTGGGTAACAGCCAGTGAAAAACATGTTTCTCCCAGGCAGCACCCAGCTCACTGGCGCAGACAGCCCCTCTGTCTACCCCACCCCTTTCAACAGAGACCACCACCAAGATGTGGGGTTTACAGATTAGAGCCTCCTTTGGTTCCCAATGCCAAAGGCTGTGGGGAAAGGTAACACGCATCCTGTAAAGACCACATCGTTACGCACATCCATAGGGGCCTGACACAGCCTTAATTCTGGCTTTTCTCGACCTCCGAGTGCCCAAGCTTGCCGCCTCGGTGCTGTTCTCACAGGCCGCCTGGGCAAGCTCCCGGGTTTCAGAAAGCACGTGCATCGGTGAGATTTGTCCTGCGCCGTGGCTGGCCTGGGGTATGTCAGTACAACCCAGCAGGATTGGCATTTTCCATGAATGAAGCCACCAGCTCTGCTGGCCGTCACACTGCTGCCAGGAGCAGCCTGTCACCTGCTGTGTAGACTAGCATGGGTGGGTGGTGAGCCCCCACGCTCTTTCTCTCCATCCCTGTTACCTTTCTCATCCTCCCCTTCCCTGCGCCCAGCCCCGTCCTCTTGCCTTCTCGGTGAGCGTCCCTGGGGCTCCTGGCTCCCTGCCGGTGCTGCCAGCCCTGCCAGCATGCCAGCCATGGGGGAAGGTGGCCACCGGCTTGTTCAGTCTCCCCAGAGGGAGGCTTCCTGGTGGAGGGAAGCACTGAAATGCTGCCTTTGGAAAACTCAGTGCCTCCTAAGTGAGGGGACCCACGCAACTAAGGACAAGGGTGAGATTAAACACTAAGAGAAGGGGGAAAAAAAAAGGAAGAACATCTTTTCACAGTCCGTAGATGCAAAGTGAAACTATTTTGATAGATTCAGCTCTCCCACGTTGGAAGGCCCAGAGTTTCTCATCTCTGACTTTACTTTGAAGCATGAAATTTCACCCATGACTTGACAAACTATAACATCCACAATGCTTTGTGGCTCCTCAGAAGTCTGCTGCCACTCTGCCAAAGCTCACCTTCAGCGTTTTGCTGGGTTGATATTGCCAAATTACTCCCTTTTTTAGGGTTTTCCTTATTTTCATGCATTTTACTTTGCTAATACTTCTCCCTGGAGCTGAAAACCCAGTGGTGTGGAGCTGGTGCTCTTGTTAGCACACTGACATCTCCATGGCTGGACACAGGCAGCCACGGAAGAAAATAACTGGGCCCACACTAGCAAAGTGTCCCCTTCACTGGCAAGCGATAACCACCAGCTTTTCCATGGATGCTGAGAAAATTACTAAGCTGCTAATGTAAGCAAGAGCAATTTGCCTTCAGCCTCCTCAGAGCGACTTGTGTAGCTCAGCAGAGGGCAGATCCAGCTTGGCAGCCTGATTTTGGACAGTCTTCATCTACAACCCACATAGTGGACATTTAAATTAAGATTGTTTTATGCAGAAGTATTTTAAATGGAGAGAACTGTGTTTAAGCCTGAGCGTATGAAAGCTCAGTCATGTGCTTGGCTTGCACTGAAGTTAGCTCAAAGGGATAATAATTCTGTATACTGCCTTTGAAAAGACGCAGTGGTTTTGCTCGCTCTATGCTGGTCGTTCTTTAGTAAAAGAACTATCTAGTCACAGAGATGAAGAAAATGGTATATGTTTCAGTCTGGACCGAGCATCTTTCAAAAGGAAATGGTCCATCTCAATGAAGTTGCAGAGGGGTTCAAAGGGGTGGATGACACTCAGTAGTTTGTGTCATACAAGGAAACAACCAAGGATTAAAAATCTATTATTCTGGGATTACTGTATGGATTTTCCTCCTAGCATTATGAAAGGTTTCTGTTTCCCTGTCGACAAATCATCTTCTACAATGTTGTCTAAATGGGTAGTACCTCATCTGCCCACTGTCACCATTGTCGCGCCCTCTGATTCAGGGGAGATAGAAGATACATCAAAAAAAGAGGTAGCAGGTGATTGTACCACCTGTGAAACATTCACGCCTAAAATGTTGTTTGCTAGAGTTGATGCTCAGGCACTTAAGATATGTTTCCTGCTTACTTCTCCTTCTCCCTCAAGACAATTTCTTCTTTATCATTTCTGTATCATCTTGGTCAGTTTCGGCATTGACGTGTAGGAGCACGTATATGCTCTGCCCTGCTTCAGGGATAACTAACGTACCTCTCTAGAATGATTTAAAAAAGCCAGGAATGGGGAAGAACAAAAACAAAAGACAAGTTCAATGCTTTGCAGACCTTTTGTCCTGGTACACATAGGCATTAAATTGTTTGTCTCCTCCCCCTGCTGTAAAGACAGAGGTGGCATTAATAATGCAGAGCACATCTCTCTTCAAGCTCTCCTACAGCTTTTAAAACATAGAGAGCAAATGGCAAACTTACCTTTCATCTCCTTCTGAAACTTAAGTTAGGCCTTATTGGTAACAAGTGAAATTAAACTGGTTGTTGCTGTTTAACTTCTCTGTGCTATTTCCTCACGTGAATTAGTCATGATCAACCCTACTTGGCAGTTGTCCTTACAAAAAACAGAACAGAAAGAAGGGTTAAGCACTCCCATACAATTTACCCAACAAATTTGTCATACCCCTTATATAGAGTTGTCCCTCCAGTTCTGCCTGTTCCCTAACATATCTGGCAGTTTGAACAATGTTGGCAATATTTGAGCAATTAGGCATTCCAAGTGGAAAGGTTAATATACCTTACCCTCAAATGCAGGGTGTGTTTTGTCTTGTGCCTTCAACCATCCTTGATGAGCATCGATTGCACAACAGCCGTGAAGTAGGAAGGTCTTCTTTCAGTTTCAGTATGGTTTAGATTATTTTGGTTTAGCAAAAGGCCAGTAGTCCAATGGCGAGGATGGGACAAACACAGCTTGACTTGAGTGCTATCGAGGTAGATCACAAAGAGGGAACTTCATTGCTGTTACCACTTTCTGATTGTTAGAGACTTTGGTCGTACTGGCACTGGTGCAAAACCAGGCAAAAGGTAACCCATAAAAGAAACCCCTCCGATGGAGCTTGGAGTAGGACTGGTCAAGCAGATGTGAGATTTGTGGTTTATTTCCCCCTCTTTTGGTTGAGCAGCATTGGGATCTCATTTTCTTTTTTGGCCAGTTCTTGGAGGCAGCACTTTGTTTGTGCTCCAAGTCCGGCAGGAAGCTCTGGCTAGGAGTGGGCAGGGCTGGAGAAGTCCCTCAGCCTCGCGCCGGGTGGGACCTGCAAGACCGCAGTCCACCTCCCGGTCCAAGACCGCAGGAGACTACATCCTCAGCCCAAACTGTCACTGAGGTTGGAGAGCAAGTGCATGTTGAAATGACAGCCCCGCAGAGGAGCACCCCAGGTCGCCGGGAGGCCACCAGCTGCCGGACCGGCTGCCACAGTCCTCCTCTGCCAGCAGTGGGGCACACCCCACAGGGATGCTTGGCTGCATAGTCAGGACCTGGCTTAAGCCAGAAAAAATCAAATCTAAGCAGTAGAGAAGGAAGTTCTGCAGGTCACAGCCACCACCAGTGCTGCCTATCCACCCTGACCCTTCACAGGAGGCCCAGAGTGCTGGTGGATGAAGGAGGTCAGGTCCGAGATGCGCAGCTGCCCCCTCCTGCGAGACTTGAATGGGTCTGAACAATCCAGCCTGCGCTTGGGTGCTCCTGCAAGGCTCCACACACCTCACCAGAGTCTCTCATGTGGCAGCCTTGTACCAGTAAAAACTGCTTGAGAACTGGGCACTCAGCCTCTCCACTTGTGGCTGGTGGTATTTCTCCGGCTGGGGTGATGTTGATGTTCATAATGAAGCTTTGGCAGAGAAAGAGAGAAATGTTGTAACCATTAGCAGACTTTGCATTTAGAATTTACCTCAGGAAAGGACAAAGGATAACTCAGCTCAATGGGGTTTTTGTGCAAGTTTGGGTCTACACTTTCCATTGTAATACCTGTCCTGGTCTTCACCATTGTCTTCCTCTGACCCAGAAAAACTTGATCGTGAAAAGAATGTTAGTTAGAAAATAATGGAACTGATAAGTCATTGCAGGCACATGTGTGTCTCATTATACATCAGTTCGGTTTCACTATATATTTTACACTATGTAACATAAATTTCACTATGCGCCACAAGTATTTCAATATGTGATAGTCAGAAAGTGGCAGTTTACACTAAAAGTTTCAGTATGTGGTAGGATATTTCAAACACTATAAATTCTCCTTTTAAATGAAATGTATCGTGTAGATTAAGAAATGCAGTTGTTTTAGTTCGCCCAATGTGTTTTTCTTTCAGAACAGTATTTAGTACTGTGCTGTTCAATTGCCATGTTTATTTTTATCATACATATTAATGGATGATTAAGTGAAAATTCATTAAACATAACCACACAGGACTCAGGCAACCCAAGTTCTGTTTCTTAGATCTTTTATCTCAACTCAACTTATACCATATTAACAAGCACACTATATTTACGAAGACTATATTAACGACCAAAATAAGCTTCCTGTGTGAGGTTTGTTATTGGCCTGGTTTGTTTTAAATGAACTCTCTTTGAGCAAGTAAAATTTGAGGGACCCGAAATCCCCTGTAAGGGTGAATTGTTAAAGCAACGAGCAGGTATATCAAGGGTCTGCACTGAATCACCATTTATTGCAGATGATCGCCGTTTCAGTCGCAACCAGCAGCAGAGGAATCTGCACTGCCAGCACTGCGCTGCTAATCATGCCTTTGAATCTGTTGATCAGTTGACCATACAAGTATTGTTTAATCAGGCCTTTTGCTAGCAAACCCCATCCCAGTTGCTGAAAAGGGGTATTCACTGTGATACTACTACACCAAAAAGCTCTGTCATATTAGAGTTACCAGGTCATCATATTTTCGTGACGTCCTTCTGCACCAGAGGGTACAGATTACCTTTGAAAAATACTTGCCGTGAACCAAGAGCATATAAAAAACAATCACATGGCTTAGTAAAGCCAAGGCACATCTGCAGCAAGGGCCATCTCCCGCAACCTCCATCAAAGCTATACTAACGCTTCCAGACTGGTGCAGCAAAGCAATTTCCCCACATCCAGTACCCACCATCAGAAATGCAGAAAGAAGAAAAAACCTTGGGCTAAATTTTGGTTATGAGCTCTCCCTCATTCTCGTCTCCTCTAAACACAAGCTACACCAAGAACAGCTCCATGCAAAGTTCTATTTTATTCAAAAAACAGCCTCAGCAGAGAGCACGGGGCAATGCTGAACTCCAGCCCAAAAGAGAAACATCAGCCAGTTACCTCTGCTCTGGCTTCTGCCGCTCAAGATATAATCACGCAGATAATTTTCTAGCAATTTTCAGTGGATAATTTCAAAACGCTAATGATCTGTACTGAAGTTCAGTGTTTAGAAGAACTGGAGGCCTCATCTACCCCATCTTGCGTTCAGATGACAAAGGTGACCCTGCACTGGCATGACTCTGGGCAAGCCACTTATAGAGTTACAAAGGCCCTGGATTAATTAGAAACTGGGTCTTTTAACGTAACTCCTTGCCCCATCGCAGGCCTAGCAGACCTCATTGGCTCCCTGCCAAATAGTTCAAGCACCTATTAACCAAGGAAAAGGTAAAGAGCTTGGGTTGTAACGTGCTGGATTTCAGCCCAGCGGTTTCAAATCTCCTAACCCGCAAGAGCAGCTTATCTACGTTTGGAGGTCAAAGACCTCAGCAGAGCCCTATTAACAGGTGCACGCTGGCACAAACTCAAACGTTTGGCTCTTCAGATTACAGCGATTCCTTCATTTCTTACAAGTGGGGCAAAAAGGGCCACCAAAGCGGCCAGTGGCACACTTGGGGCTGGCCTGAGTCTGCTTATGCTAATTATTTGGCAAAACATGTCACCACGAGTGCTTCCTTAGCTCACAGGAGCCAGAACCAAATGCATCCAGTATACAGCTTGGCTACCCTACTCTTCCAAAATTTAAAACCAAGACCCACAGTACTCCTTGTTTGTAGTCTCTACCTACCAGAGGAAACAAATTCTGCCCCAGACACACCACAAAGCAAAGCTCATGAGCTGCGTCAGATGTTTCCCAGTGACTGGGTTGCAGGAAATGGGAATGTTTGTGTCAGACATGAGGCATGGGGGACAGCCCTGAGGGTGGCGATTGCTTTCGTCCCAGACGGGGGCTGGGTGCAATGGGAGCTGCCTTCCTGTGCCCAGCCTGAAACCTTGAACCATGAGTTCCCCCACATGCCTCCTCTGAGGCAGCTTGCGAGCAGCCCTGCTACCTGCCAGAGCATCCCTGCGTTAGACCAGATAAAACACGGGCTCATCTCTCCATTCGATAGGATATTGGGATGAAATACAGGTAATGTGTTTAAGCATGTCTGCTTTCCAGCATGACCAAACCTGAACTGTTCCTGTTTAAGAAAAGGAGAAGAGACAACAGTGCAAACTTTCCCATATTAATTTACTCCCATGTTAGATCTGGGCTGAGATATGTACAAAGCAATGTATTTATGCCCTAGATTCCACTGCCGATACTGCTAACAAAAGCTAAATTACAATGATTTTCCTGTAGTCAGGTTGCTAGTCCAACAAGTTTTGGAAGGAGGGAAATATGTTACACACATCCTCCAAGTCTCCTCCTAAGCACTGTCAGGCTATAATTTTAGCTTACTCTTATTACTGATCATGTGTAATTGATGTTGAGCCATCCTTTAGCCATCATGAAAGTTACATTACCTAAGTTGTTGCATTACTTTCACTAACTCATCTTGTCCAAAGTTTTTAGTATTTCTTGACTGAAGAGGCAGAACAGCAACAAAAGTTCATAAAATATATACCAACTCATTTATCAAATCCAAACCTTTTCATTTGACCCAATTAAGTTTCACTTGCAGGCTAAAACACATGATTTCAGGAAAAGAAATTGTAGCGTAGCTTGCAGTATTTGCTGTTGTGATTTCAGAAACAGCTGGCATTGGCTTGAAGAGCGCAGTTTCGTGTGTACTGATAACATTTAACAAAGGACTTTTCCATCTTTGCTGACTGAAGAAGTAGGACCATTCGTAGTGTATAATTAAGCTGTTGAGTTTCCGTTGTTTTGAATGTGACCTACCTTTTTTCCTCTTTACTCAGCTATGGCTGAAGCTAATATCTGTTCATAAAAATCCTTCTGTTTTGAATCAACTTATCTCCATCTGTGCAAATCTGAGAAGGGAAATGCTCACAGCGCAGTTCATATTCCTGATAGCTGAAACATCTATCCGAGGAACATCTCTGTCACGTTTGCATTTCATGGACATTTCTCTGAAGTCAACTTCTACAGGTTTTCACACAGAAAATTTTCATCAGCCTCATTTCCTCCAGCTTCAGCAGCAAAACATTATCATCAGCATGCAATAGGCAAGAACCTTGCAAAGTGACACCTTAAAGAAAAAAACGTGGTAAAAAGGTCTTGGCATGGTGTGAAAATTTTCCACATCAGCAGCTTCCTGCATTCTTTTCCACTGATTTTCTTCAAATCAGCCTTTCTTTCTTTTTAAAAATAAGAACAAGTATTAGTGCTTCTTTTAGCTCTGATTCATAACAACTGAAGATTTCAACAACATACCACAGCAAATAGTATTCTGCTGATCTCATGGAAGGAAAAAGACCAGTTAGACCAAACCTTCTCATTCATTCATTGCTTCCAAGTCCCTGGCTCTAACTGATTTTCCCTTCAGGACAGGGGGAGCAGCTTTGCTTCACTGGTAAGATTGCTTGAGAGTTTTGATGGGAAAAAGGCCTTTCCTCGATATTCGTACTGTGGCTTTTATGCTGTGGGACATAAAACAACTGCAAAATTCAGCATCTGTTGAATTCCACCTGTGTGGACAGGGAGGAATTTCTCTGTTCTGGAACTGGGGTTTGCAATATTGTTTACAAGGACAGCAAAACCCCCAGCTTTCATTTGCAAAATGCTCCACAAATACAGATGAAAGCCACGAAGAAGACTCAGCAGTCACTTTTGCATTCTAAGAAAGATGGCCAAATGAAAATAAACAGCTTGTTGATTTAAAGGAGCACTGTGAGAACTCCTCTGCAGTAGCACAATGCATTTTACTTTCTGGACAACTGCAGAAAATGCATAAATCGCTTGTTTAATGCTGGATTTCTATACCTAGATATCTGCTGATTCCCATTTCCCATAAGCATAGGATAAAACTGAGGATAACACAAATTT
This sequence comes from Ciconia boyciana, assembly GCF_034638445.1. NCBI lineage: Eukaryota > Metazoa > Chordata > Aves > Ciconiiformes > Ciconiidae > Ciconia > Ciconia boyciana. The sequence goes on from NC_132936.1 coordinate 50,490,702, forward strand.
TTACCATAGTAACAGAAAACAGCAGTCAAAAAGAGGGCAGCACAGAAAGGCGTACTGTAATCAGCAGTTGTCTTCTGAGGTTGGCATATCTAATAATTTCCTCATGTTTTAATTTTTTTTTAATTTTTAAATTTTAACATACTATTATTTCCACAGAGGTGGCAGATCCAAAGAGCTGGAGAGGAACAGACCAAATCCAAACAACTTCTTAGACGCAGAAGCATAAGAGGATGCTGCAATCCCAGAATGTGTTTAGGAAACTCAAAAGCTGGGGAAAGTTTCTGCTACCTGGGGGTTGTGCCTGGGATTAGGCACTGAGGCACAGCCTTTGGAAAGGACATTGCTCAAAAGGCACAAACCAATGCTCGAGTAAAGGAACCTCACCGGTGTGGACAAACCCTGAATCATCGCAGCTCATGAAAACCCAAGCATTAGAAATAAGAGTACTCTCAACTCATTCTCAACAAGTGCCACCACAGATCAGATTCACACCTTCCCTGGAAGTTGACATTTGGAATTTACATTTATCCCTCAACTGCATCTGTGGAAATAATGAAAAACACCAAAATGAAACTCAGGAACCAACCCAGATCCTCTTTGCACTCCAACTAGGCATATCCTAAACCCTGGGTGGTGGGAGAGGGAAGCAGGACTGCCTTTTTCTTGTTCAGGTAGCAATACCCCAGAGCACACTGAAAGCAATTATTTCCACCTGCCACACGCCACTTAGAAACCTGAAAATTGTTCTGCTAGTAGAAATCTAATGCACCAGTGAGTAACCAGAAGCAACCTATTGCTTTCTTTTGTGAATGGTCACAATGTTCTGGAGATGCCACAAGTGCAGTTCACTGTTCTGCTACGCCTGGTAGGGTGGATGTTTAGTACTGGTCTCCAGACTGAATAGTATATCAAGCAGCAGGTGGAAGAGAACAGAAGTACATAAAATGCTGACTCACTGCAGAAATTACTCTTTCCTTTCCATCTGCATTTGAAAAGTATCAGACTAGTCAATTTTTCCCCTTCTTTTGAGGAAAAGCTGGTAATGACCCAGCTAACTACTTGCAGAAAGATAGCTGCTTTGAGATTATGAAGTTCTTTGTGCAAACAGCCACCGTTTGTAATAAAAAGTAATTTCAGGATAAATGTGTAGGACTTCAGCAGGTACAAACAACAATTTAAGTAGTGCAGTTGCCATAGTTCAGCCCATAAAATCCCCAGATATTTAGCTGGTCACTGATATTGAGATTATTGACCACTATGAACGAGAGCAGAGATGTCACTCCGTCAGTGCACTGGCACTGGCCCTCATTCCTATACATCTGACTTTTAAGCTTCTGCATCCACATGTCTGCACCATCCACTCCCCTTTCCAACAGCAGCACAGCACTGGGTGGGGAGGAGAAGGGAAAGGGAAACCAGTTGTCAGCATCATTTCTGTAGCCATTTAAGCCCTAACTATTTGTTAAAACAAGGGCCAGTCCAGTCTCTTTGTGCAAGACACACCAGGAGAAACAAAGCATTATTATCTGAAGGCACAACTTAACCTTTGAGCACCGTGCCAGTTTTTGTCTTAACCATGAATGTAGGACTAGATGGACCCATCTCTCTGTCTTCCATAGCTTGGTGCATAGCTATGATGTTGTATCTTGATCAAAAGGACAAGGACAGCTATGCAGATTCCCAATCATTATAAACTATTGAGAAGTAAGCAAGCCAAAGAGGGAAACAGATTACCTTTCTTCAAATGACATGGATGAAGTCTGGTACCTGGCTCTCTATACCCAGACATGGACTCTGGATGCACCCAAATTGTCAGTCACCCAAGCTACATGGTGTGACCAGCCAATCCTCAGCAGTTAAGGCTCAGTCCCATGCACAGAAGACGAGCTCAGATTGAGTTACCTGGCAAAGACCAAGTTGCTGGTTTAGCAGGACTAGCAGAATTTTAAATAAAAGATGAGATCACACACTTTTTTTAAGAGTCTCAGTAGCAAATGCATAAAGCAAAGCTCTCGTGTTTGCTAGAAGAGAGATTTTAACTGATGAAAAATCTGCAGTTACTAAACTTGTCACAGCATTCCCCATGAATTTCTCAATAACTGAGAAGTGGACTGGCTAGAAGCAGACAGGCTAGGCAGCCACTCTCCCATTGTTAAAATAATTGGGATGTCTCAAGATTCTCAATTAAGATAACAAACTAACTCTTGTGGTCTGATCTTGTTGAAATATTTTGGATATTCTCTGTTTCTGACAGGCCAAGGAATTCTATTATTTTGTTTGACAAAAGAGGCAAAACCAGTAGATCTGCACGATGCATCCCCACATAATCACCCTCCAAGTCAGATCAAAGAGGAGCTCTGTCTCAGACTGCAATATTCATCCCCCTCTTCTTATTTATTGGGAGCTGCATTTGCCAGACACAATATCTTCCAGAAGGGAAAGTAAGATCCAGAATCTAAAATACTAGGAATGCCGCCTCCCCCTAACCATACATACTAACCTCAGCCTTATCAAAGCAGTCAAGAAAATCTGAGGGTGCTGCATTGCGTTGGTTCAAATTAAACAAGCCAAGCAAAAGATTTTTTAAATTTTATTTATGAGATGTGAAAAAGTTGCCTTCTACTCTCCAAACCATAGTGCTAAATACCAAAGACACTGTGAAAGGGGCGCCTCTATTATTCAAAAAATATTTGTGTGCTTTTGGTAGATTAATTGCATTTAACATTTTGGTTAAACACACAAACAAGCACAGCTTTTTGTTGTTGCTTCAGATGAAGCCAGAAGGAGAACAAAAGGCATTCAACTGAACCAATTTAGGTTTATAAACATATTAATTTTAAGAGCGCTATGTGTACACTTAAAATGAATTTAAAGCAGTCAACCTTTGCGGTACGATGCCCAGTTTCACTGTATCCACATAATCCATAAATCCAGATGCGAGTTGTCACAGACACTTCTTTGGAGAGCTTGTGAAGTTAAAAGTCAGTGTTTCCTATTAATTAATAATTGTTTTCAGCTGTTTTGGCAAGTGATTAAAACAAAGTGTCTGCCTTTAATGTTACATTGTAAGAGTTTTCTTCTTTAGAGGCCCAAGCGCCAAGCAGGAATTACCTCATTTGCAGGAAGGTGTCATACATGATTGCTTGGAACATTTGTAAGCAAATGTTGATGAACAGATATTGTACCTGCCGGTGCAACAATTTCCATACCGCGTCCATTAAAATTACCCACCGAGCAGTTTCAGAGGAACGTCAGCTGAGATAATTAAAACAATACGTCTCATGTTAATGGAGTACCATGCTATGAAAGAGTCATCCCATAAAGAAACTGTACTGCCTGTGCATCATTTACCACCAAACTGTGCCATCTTGTGAATTCAATATCACACGCCCGTTAAACTTTGCACTGCAAAGCATGATATGATAGCACCTGTCCCTTCTGAGCTCCAAACCATCACCAAGATATTACTGGCAGGCTCGCCCGACGTATCAGCAGATGGTTCAACATAACCGCAGCTCTGCCCAACGCCTGCTCCACAGCAGGATCAAACTCGGCTTTGAGAAGGACCTTCTGATTAAGTAGCCTTCTAAGCATTGTCTTTTATTCCCAAACTTCTGCCAATTCATTCTCCCAGTAAAACTGAAATAACAGTTCTCCTGGCAGCTGAATTTCCTCATCCCTGCAGAGGAAGGACGGCAGATTTCACAGCACAAGCTGAGAAACTCTGCTTGCAAAGTGGACAGTACTGACATTAACATAAGCAGCAGTAAGATCCCTAGTTATCTTCCCACCCTCCCAAACACTGGACAACTCATTGAGAAACCTTTTTCTGCTGCTTCATCGAGAAGCTTGTGAAGTGATGAAAAGTGCAGGATTTGAGCTCCTCTCTTTCTGGTACATCATGGGAGTTGCTGCTAGCTCCTTCCTAGCTCTTGGCTTCTGCCTGTAGTTTTAAGAACTTTTAAGATGCTCTTCGTTTGTTGAGGTAGGATTTTTTTGGACTAAATAGCACACTTTATCTCTGCAAGGCAATGAATCCAGATAAGGCTCCAGACTGTGCTGAGCAAGCAGCAATGTGGCTGTGCTGGGGGAGCTAAGAGGCTGGGGAGTGCATTAGTGACAGAATTCAGAAGAACCAGACTCAGATTTAGGTCAGCTCTTATTTTGGGGAAGATCATCTTCCCACCGGTACAACACCCTGACTACGTGATCCGAGTGGCAGAGGGATACTCCAGCACTCCAGGCAAACAGTGATCCACCAAAACACCGACCAGAAAGAGAGCACAAGCAGTAGTGTTCTCTTGTTCCTGTGATCCTATTTGCCATTGCAAATTAAACTCAAATTATTTGCAAGAAATTTCCAGCCACACCATTCACACTTAATCGTATCTCATTGCACAGTGAAATTAAATAAAAATACCAGCCACCGATTAGCTTCAAATAATTAGCACCAATGCTAGTCAGTGAAAAGATCCCTGTCCTAAGGTTACTTCAAATCCCTGAAAATCCGGTTTGATATAAATAGCAAAATCACTCAGAAGAAATCCTGCAGGTAAAGATAAACACTCGGATTCCTTACTATCGGGTCAAGATGCATGTGTGGTTACAGAGCATCCGCCAAATCCACAGTAATTATTCATCCTCACGTTCTCCCTCCCCGGCTGACACCAGAGAAAGCACCTTGCTGCTCTCAGAGACACAAGCAACCTGTTTACCCTGCGACAACAGGAGGTAAAAGTTCCCTATCGGGGCAGCTCTGAAAAGCTCATGCCCTTGTTTATTATGTGGCAACTGTGGCGCATGCCCATACGTTAAGATGATGAGGATCTTCTTTATCGATGGTATCCGCATTCATTTCAGCGTAGCGCCTCACAACACATTATGATCAAAGCAGAACACCTAAATATGTTACAGTTCATTTCAAGCAAATATTATATGAAAGATGAATTATGCATTTTTATCCCATCCAGACAATACCTTGCAGCAAAGATCTACTTGCTGATGTTGCACGCTCAATGCCTTTGATTATTTCAGCATCTTCTAATGATGAATAAACTCCCTTTAAAAAATGAACATTTTTTTCTTCTTGAACTCTCAAGCCTCCTGATACCATCAAATGGTGTTTTGGAATAAGAGCCGCATGTGGTTTTGAAGCGCTGTTAATTGCCTGCAGTGACACAAGCAAGGATTGACTTGGTGTGGGCAGAGGGAGGGGAGTTGTGCAATAGGCCTCTTCCATACACCATCACACAATCTCCATTAGGTTTGCTTTTTGAAAGTTTACAGAAAGCTTATTACACAGAGACAGTGAAACAAGTGTGAACAAAGGTAGGTAACAGCCTTTGTGGATAGCTCCGTTTACCTGAGTGCCAATTTTTAAAGAGAATTTAATTTACACCTTGTGTTATCTCGCTGGAAGCTTGCATGGTTACCCCAGACCAAGTCTCTGTCAGAGGTGTGGCTCAAAAACTTGAAAGACCTAAATTTCAGAGCCCCCTGAAATGATAGCTGAAGAATTCATCATTACGCCCAGTAGCTATAGTTCACTTGCTTTGTTGTTCAAAGCAGGCAATGAAAAAGGAAGAGCTCGATTATGGAAAATTGTGGCATCTAGTTTGGGGAGGGCAGGAAGAGCGCAAGCAGGTAGGCTTCAGAGAACTGAAATATTTTCCCCCATGCCCCTAAAAACCAGCAACCCCAATATGATTTATGGAGGCCAGAGAGGACACGACTCCTGCTGCACCTCCCCGAGGAAGCCAATTGCAGCAGAACCCTTGAATGCATTCAAGTTTCAGTAAGAAATAAATAAAGACCAAGTAGTTCCTCTTATTGGCATATTAAGAAACATAATATATTTCAAGGAAATTGTAAGCTGACCCATTAGGATCATGCCCTCTTACCATTGAAATAATTGAATGCACAACCAGAAGTAGGACATCGCTAATTTCACTAAAAACCGACATTATGATTTCTTAGTGAAGGACATTTGAGCAATAAATTAAGCTGATTTTTTTTAATTGCCATTATGGCTATTGTTCCAGTGATTTCCTCAACAGCTGTCAAGTATAAATTTATATACAATAAAACAAAAATGGACGGTTTCCATAAGGGAGCAGATCCCCCAAACTGGCAGAGAAACTGCCTGGGTGGTTCAGCAAAAGCACGCCTCAGCAGAAAGGCAGAAGTCCTTGTGTGCCTTCCTATCGAAGGTGTCAGGATGTAAAGGGCAGAAATGCTAATGACTAAAACGGACATGTCCTCTTTGTACTGTCTATACCACCTGGTTATGAATATCGACATATTTTTCTATAACTAAACCCAATATAATGGAATCTTATTCTGACTGGAAAATGAAACAGAAAAGGCTTGTGACCAAAACTGGGTTTGGTATTTATTACACATGTTGAAAATGTATTCTGCTGTTCTGTATGAAACATTCATAACAGTATAAAGTAAAACTTCCACGAAACAGTAATTCTCATGACACAAAGGTCCTCGAGTGACTCCATCATCCGTTCCCTGAATAAAAAAGCAATGCTGACGATTCGGTTTTCCACAACACAAACTATTAAAAGAGTAACAAGAAGTGCCTGTGCAAACCGCGTCTCCATTTTGTGCAGGACCTCCCGATTCCTCGCAGTTGAACGAGGCCCAGGCCTAGGATCTGCTGCAAAGGGAGAAGCTCTGAAACAATTTTTGTAAATAAAGGCCTTCTTAAGCGACGTGCTAGAACAACAAGGTTAGACACACCCTCTCGAGCATACCGCTTGCTCCAAGGCAGTGGCTACGGCAGACGGTGACACCAGAGGTGCCAGACATTTCGCTTTGCAGGTGAAAGCCAGCGCACCACTGCATTTATGGAAAGGATGGAAAGGAAAGCACGCGGTGGGAGCGGTAAGATGATGAGTGAACGAGAAACCCGGGTGAGATCAAGAATCCAGCTCTGTCATTTCACTCCCCACGAAGTATTTTTCTCTCGAGCCCCACCTTCACCGTTTTTTTAATTCTTCTCGTTTCCCTCTCCCCTCCTCCGCACCTTTCTCTCACTGTTTTCCTACAAGGCTACCCAGTTTGTGGTAACAGCCAGCAGAAACAAACTCACGCCTCAGATGTTGAAGGAGAAGCTGTGTGAGAAGGGTCACGGAGTGCTCCAGAGATGGGGCTTTTAGTCACGCTCACGGTACCGTTACTGAGAGCAAGCCCGCAAGGGAGAGACGGGCGCTTGAGAGCAAGGGGCAGGTTCAGCCTCATCTCTAGTCAGCTGAGGTCAAGGATCAGCTAAAAACAGAGAAGCTGCAAATTAAAGAAGAGTTTGCAAGTAAGGGACAGAACTCGTATGATAAAATTGTCGCAGTGGAAATAGTGAATGAACAAGCTGTATAACTTCCTGGGTCACGCCGGCACTTCAGAGCTCGAGGGCCACTCCCATGGCCTGGTCCCAGCCTCCCATTTGCCTTGTACAGACTTGGATAAACTTTAAAATGAAGGAACACCAGCTTATTTCACTAATTTTGAACTGTGGAAAAAATCCAGTGAGGGCGTGTGTACATATATGACTGATGGAAATCAAACCTCTGAAGTGCAGATTATTTTAATTATAGCTAGAAGAGCATGTAAGGTGCAAGTTTCAGCCAGAGAGTTTCCATTCTGATCTTTAGTTCTGTAGCGATGAAAATACTTGTGAGTGCCTCTGTCTAGCTGAAAGAATTAGAAGTTGTCCTTTTTATGGCATCTGGGGCACTACTGACCCTAAGCAACAAAGTCTCGATATACACAAAGAAAAATCTTATCTCTCTCTCTCTCTCTCTGTATGAAATAAGACCTCATCAGCTTTCACATGCACACTCTCTCTGCATGCCTTTCAACCAAAGCAGGTGAAGTTTTTGTCAGTGTACAAGAAAAAAAATTAAAAAATCCTGTAACAGGGTTTTGCATTTACATAAGTAATTACAAAGCTAACAAAAATGTCCTGCCCCCCCCCCCCCCCCAGCCTGGTTTTCTTTGAAGGAGGACCTAACCTCTAGTAGCTTTGAAGACGTGCATGTGAACTTACAAAACACATTTGCCGAACTCTAGCAAGAGATCCTCCAAATTCTGACAGATGCAAACTGTATCATGTATCGGCTTTACCCTTTCCACTGTACAATACTCATGATTACTGTGAATGCTACGGTGAGAATATAACGCGTATTAGTAACTAGATCACACATTTGTTCCCACAACATATTCATTTTATTGTATCTGTTGACCTATATTAATGAAATGATGGAAGGATTAAGGCTTTAAACATTTTCAGTGGAAAGTGCTATTTTAACACCTGACGCATTTTGGCAGTTTCAAGTGCAGTGAAGTCAGGCTCCTCCAACCCTAACATGGTGTTTGACTGCCTCTCTCTCTACCCTGGGTGGTTTTTAACCATATAAATACTATTAAAACCATGTGGAAAACCATACCTTTAAACTTCATATAATTGCTAGTTATTTCATACATATAAAAGCCTGAACTACACAAACCTCCTCTTCATGTACCTGTTTGCATAGCGCTATTTGAAAGAAGTTTTGTATTCTTTCGTGCTCTTTAATCTATTGTTTAGAGAAACTAGTGTTTCATTTCACAGTTAAAAGAACTTAATTATTTGAATCGTGGAGACATGAAAGGCAAGGGAAGGAAAGAAAACATCTCTCATTTTAAACTCTTCTTCCACAAGCTAATTTGATAGTGTAACTTGAAAGTATAGAAATCTGAAATCTACTTCTGAGCATTTGAAACTTCACATCTTTTTACCTCTCTCTCAAGAGATATTACTCAGGTTTAGTGTGACATTTTGAAATGTCACCATCCCTGTCTCAAAACCAGAAGTTTTAACGCAGAATAGGCACCGACCTGCTTTAATGCAGAAATCCATTCTATATGTGATGTGATACTCTAAGAACCTCTGTGCATACCCTTTCTCATCCTAAGGAAAGAAAAAAAATCACTTCAGGAATCTCTCTCCTGTCCAAATAAACAGAGACTGCTAAAATCAATGGCTGAAGTCACTTTCTAAAAGCCTTATTATTCTGATACAGCCACAAATTTTGCATCAGAAATATTTGGGGGGCAGGGGGGAGATATTTTCCCCTGACATACGCTTTTGCGATGTCAAGAAAATAACATTACTTTCTCAGTAAAGACAAAGTAATTTTGTTTTTGCTGGAAAAAGTGGTAGTACGTGCCAGAGATCCACTCAAACTTCACATTTCATCCATTTGCAGCACCAGAACAACAGCACTCACAGGAGACCTCACAATCACTAATGTGGTTCTCCTTCTGGCATAATCTGGTAATCATCAATATTAATATTAGACTTATACAAGTATGTAATCAGTTTTAACATCTACATATGGTAGCATATGAATAAATACATTTTGTAAGCTACTGCTAAATTTCCAAGCAAACTAACATCTAGGTTCTTTGGAGAGTTTAAAATCATTACAAGTAAAAATGTTCAATTTGGAAAGTACCTATGAAAGGGATTAATCTATCCTTTTCTTGTCCAGCCCCTTGATTTGGTAAATTATCACTGGCAAGCTGTGACATTTGCTTAAAATGTTTTCTAAAGTGAAGAGTTATGTTTTAGCCCTAGAAGTCTTCTAAGAGTGTGCTAATATACTTGTACAGCCAAGATGCAGATTTTTCTAAATATCAAAACTGAAAAAACACCAGCTATTGTCAGTGCTATAAACATGGAGTTGTCACTCAGACATCATTCACCATATAAGGAAATAAAAAAAAAAGAGGCCATAATTATTATGCAGGATATAAATAATACTGGAAGCGATGATCAAGAGCCTTCATCAGCTGATAGGTATCTGGCTGTCAGAGCAAAACACGCAGGAACACAGAACTGAAAGGACTTTCCCAGTACTGAGTCCAATGACTGCTGTCACAGGCAAGCGGCTTTCATTCTTTTCATAACTTAACCTTCACATCGGCGTGCTCCACAGCTCACAGAACTCTTAGTGGAGAAGTAACTTGAAGTAGCTCAATAGTTTTCCTTTCCATACATTTATTAATGGCTAGTTCATAGCATGCTCCTGTGCCTGATCTGTTCTTAAGATTTAATATTTCTTCACATTCCTGAAAGATTTCCCAATCACACCAATACATAGTCCCAGCAGTATTTGCATTTCTGCCACTAAGGTAGCACAGTCCCTATACCAGCCCAAAACTCTCCTTTCCGCACAGGGGTGGTCAGAACCCCCCACGCTATTCCATGTGAGAACTGCTGCCCCTGCAGGCAAACAATTCCCTCCCCTTTTCTGAATTTTCTGTACCTAATGGGAACCCAGGATTACACATGCTTTAGCAGCATAACATACCCTTGTACGAGCTCTACTCATTTCCCCGCAGAAATCCTTCTCCTTAGTCTCTATGCCCACTCTGTATATTCAGTTCAACATCTTTTCCCATTCTCCTTTTTTCAGGGTTACCAGGCCTTCAGGTGTCAAGTTCACATTCTTTCCAGTAGTGGCAATGTCATCTGACTTTTTACCAGTACAAATTTATTTTCTTTAGTATGCTCCTATTTTTTTTTTTGACAAAGAATTAATGGAAATTAAATTAAAGCTAAAAGAACCCATTTCTAGCTCTTCATGAAAAGGCATCGCCTTGTGTGCTGACAGTGGGCTGAGTGACAGCCAGTGGTAGCAAAGAAATCATTGGAAAATTCACTCTTTCTTCAGTGAACATTCAAAAACAGAGGTAGCCATTGCCAAACAACATGAAATACAGTGAAGATAGCAACAAGCTCTGTGTTTTGCTCTTTTTTTAAACTATAAACTTAACTTGCTTATCAGATACACTTAAATTCTAAATGCAGAGGAGTGTGTGCACATGTATTTGGCACTTTTCCTTAGCATTGAAATTAACTTAGTGAGCACTATGTTAGATTCTGACCAATTTAGACCAAATCTGTTTTTTTCCAGAAGTTACAGCATTTCAAAGTGAAGAAAAAAATATTTAATTAAGCCACAGTGCACCTTCTTTTGCTATTGTTATTCACATGCTAAGTAAAACAAACTACAAAAATGTGATTTAAATCAGGTAAAGCAAAGACGCCATTTCATTTTTGTGATGATGTGCTTTTAGATACACAACCCAACCAGCTCTTTGAGAAGCTACTACTTATTAAATATTAATTAAATGTTTTTGTCACTCCATGACAAAGATCCTTATTTAGCTGGAAATAAAGACAGACTCAAACTCTGTTTTATTTTTTAATAAAGTTTAAATAGTTAAAATAAGATGAAAGAGTATGTTTTAAAGCCAAGCTATTTCTTAATTCCATGCTAGGCCTTAAAAGTTGGATTTACTAGCAAATATGGGCCATGAGAAGAGAGCTGTATACTTGAAATGCTGGTGTAGAATATATTAAAATAGCCAGTGACTTACTCCAGCTTACCTTAAAACAAAGGAAATACAATCTTTACAGTTTTTTAAATGTACTGCCTCTTATCCTGATTAATGGAAAAATTATCGCTACAAAAGACTTTTTTTTTTTAATATGAAGACTCTACAAAATATTTGCTTTATCCATTGTCAGGACTTTGAAATTCTCCAGAATATTTAGATGTGTCTGCCTAAGAAAGTTTACAAATGCCAATCCAACACTGTAACAAAAATTCCAAACAGAACTGGAAATTAGAATAACTCAACCAAATCATCCCACTGTAAGAATATTATATTTCAATTCTGCATAAACACAGATCAGCATGATTTGTTTTGTTTGAAAAATTCTTCATGACCCGCAGAATACAGCATAGCTTTATTTCACTATTACCTTTTCCCTTCCATTTCCTTAATGCTATTTCCTCATTTACATTTAAAACACTACCAAATTTGTCTACTGACTTTTTCTGCCCTTGGGGCTTTTTTTAGCCTCAATTCTATTCTCACCCAAGGAGATCCCTCTCCTCTTGCTTCTTAAAGAGGTTTTTGTTTGTCTGATTGATTTTCATTTTCTTCTTTTTCAGATACAGGTAAGTATCCTACCATAAAGGGAGCACGGAAACAAAGCAGAATGGGAACAGCACTGGGAGTTAGTGGGACATTTGCAAGCCAAGACTTTGAGTAGGAACTTCAACAGCTACTATTTTTGAAAGAAAAATGTCATGCTTTCTTTATATTTGATAATATTTGACATATTTGATAATGTCTACTATAAACATAGTCTTGTGCCACAAACAGCCACAAACTGTAGACAAAACAATATAGCACACAGTTTGATGAATTCAGTGTAACACAAAAAAGTGGTAGAGTCCTAGTAGCAGCTGCAATGGTAACATTTAGAAACCAAAGCAATCCAATAACCTAAAAATACATCTGCTAAACTAAGGAAAAATCTGTGCAATGATATTAGAAGCTTCCAAATTTCAGACTGATTGCTCAGGGACCACAGTAGAAAACTAAACTCAGATGTAAGGAAGTATTAGCTTGGAAAAGCCTCAGCTTTCCAAAATTCAAAACTGTTAAAAAGCAATACATCTGTTCATCATTCTATGATTTAACTGTTTTCTAGTCTATGGGAATAAACAGCAGGATACAATCATTTGCAACATTCGTTTACTTTTTTTTTTTAAAACTTTTTCAACTAAATTAAGAAAATATTCTTACGGAAAAAAAAATTTAGATGAGCACAAAGAAATGCCATGACAAATCCTGAGACAAATTATCCTACATCATTGCTAGTCTATGAAAACTGGTTTGAATAATAAACATACTGGAGTATTCAGTGACAGCATACAAATCAAAAGTATTTGTAAATTATTAAGTTGTGCATGTTTTTAAATGACAAAACATGCTCACGGGTTTACTTTAAAATCTCTCACTGCTTGTTATCAAAGTTAAAAGATCATTTGCATACCAATACATATACTGTAAACATGAACTTCTCATTAAGGAAAGATGGGTTTACAGTAATTTGATCTTTTACAAAAAGCTATTGGTAACTGAATCTCTCAGTGTCTAACTTTCTAGAAAATTAAACCAATGTTTCCACTCTCAAAGTTGAAACACTACCGCTTTAGGAAACAGCCCTGTTTATTTGTTAATCAGAAATACAATCAAGTGGCATATTTCCATTTGCTCTTCGGCTGACAGTTTCAGCTTCATTATATTTTACAAGAAAACAGCAGACTTGCAGAGGTCCTGTAAATTCTTTCATATCGCAACTGATTTAATTACAGCGGTGAAGAAAAGCAGCAGTGATGCAAAATAAGATCAGCCCAATTGCCCTTATCTGATGATAGGATCTCTCTTCCTGTTTGGCTTGCAGCAGTGAGGACTTCTTGTTTTGTTTCGGTTTTTTGTTGTTTTTTTTTTTTTTTTTCTGGTCAGGCTGCCTCTCTGTCAAGACTGACAGAAGCAAGAAGTTGACATGCCCTTATAATTCCAGCTTGAGAATGATCCTCATACCACTATAGCTGAGTTTCAATCAGTAGGTCGGGGAATGATACTAATGTGGAGAAAATTATCTGGATAGCTCATATGTTCGCTTAGCCACTGTATGGGTGTTTCCAGCATTGGCTCAATTCCATGAATCATCACTTGAGTCTTCTGCTCTCCATCTAATTCAAAGAAAAAGAGAAACCACTAGTACACCATTCAAAGTTCACAGAAAGATTAAACATTTACTTATACTTAATTTACGGTAGATTTAATTGGTGTTACAGAGTTTAACATTTAACAGAATGAAAAGCGGAAAGTATTGGTATGGAGAAGGCTGAGATTTCTATCATCTAAAACAGAAACTTTGAGTAAAAATTAATTCCAAGAAAAAAATTAGGTTAAAATGAAACTTAATGAAAGTGCCACTCTTCTTTATTAGTTGCAAGCGTTTTTTTCCTACAGTGATCACAGCTTGGTGTCAACACAGTTAAGGCATATCCATCTCGCCTCGCTATAAACCATATGAATTTTACACAGATCACGCTTAAGATGTTGAGCTTCCTAAAACGTACTAATAAAGTTGTATTCTTAATACTGTGATCTCCTGGAAAAGCTGCACTACATCTAATGTGTCACACACATAATACATTTAATATTCCTGAAGTAAATTTGTTTTGCTAAGAATAATGTCCTTAAGTCTCTAGCAGTATTACAGAGTTTACAACTCAGAAGGCTGAGTTGGCACCAGCTTTTTCTCACTTAGTTTCATCTCTTGGAAAAGCTAAGTTAGCAAACGATTCCCAGTATGACAAGAATATTTTCTAAGAATATTTCAATTCTTTTTATTTATACTTGTCCCAGAGGATGCAAGTACTTTGATCCTTTGATTCAAATGATGGGAACCAGCTAAAGCAACTGACATAACCCTCATGAAACGAACTAAAAAAAAAAAACCACCAACAAAAAATGAAAATTTATTTCACAGCCTTGAGATGAGAAGAGCATCTGAAATATGCTCCAAATAATGGTTAGGGGGGAAAAAAAGTAGGCAGTGACCTTTTACTGTTTTTATACTATACTCTGGCATTCTCACATGGACCTACCACAGTGAAATCCACATTCGGTGCTCAAAAAATATCACTGCCTTCTCTAATTGGCATTTTATGCCCCCCTCAACTGCCTATACTACAGAACAAACCACCATGCTCCCCAAGAGTTGCACGGAAGAGAGCAGAATCTAGAAGTGAAAGTACCGTTACTGGCTCTTTCATTCAGCTACCCCAGTTGTAGCCTAATTCCTATTTTATAACATAGATAAAATCTTATTTATTTGGTAACCAAAATGATTTGACAGCTGCCTGAAGAAGTTTGTATTATAACCGGGTATCTATGCCAGCACAGGCTAAATCAGACAAGGAAGAATCATCCTTGAACATGCTGTTGACTTTATGCTAGTAATAATTCTTCCTGCAGAAGCAGACAGTTATGTTTGCCTAAAATAAAGCATTATGCATTAGTTACATGTTACCTACATATGGCACCATATTCTGTACAAATTCTTGATTAAATATATAAAGCTTGATTCTCTAAATGGCATAGTATACACATTATCACACTAAGTTAACCACAAACAATTGCTGGTTTCTGGTTTTATTGCAGACAGGTCAGAAGAATGCAGCACATCATTTAAAAATAAACTTCTGGTATTTCCAACCAAAGCAGGTATTTATTGGGCTGAAACATTACCAGTCAGATTGTCAAAACTATAAACTCCAAAAGAAAAGATCTCAGAAACCAAGTTTTTACACTGAGAAGTTAGGGAACATCTAAATATTTTAAATATTAAAGTAACTCCCAAATATATGTATTTAACAATTTCAAATTAAAATATATCTATCTATGGTATTCCATAAATTGACCACAGAGTTGGTGACTTTTTTTACATTTCATAATATTATTTAATTTTCAGAAACAACTAACTTGCATTAACAGACAGATGGCAGAATGCTGTTTCGGCATTAGTACTGTGCTAGCCACCTCTACATAGCTGACTCTTCTTAACAAAAACTTGCACAAAAGATAGATTAAAAGCTTTAGAACCTCTGTATCATTTTATTGTCATTGGAGGAAAGACTTATAAATGATAAACACTTTGTGTGGCTCTTCTTTTACTGTGTGACAGAACATTTTTGGATCTGTGTGCATGTGCATACTAACTTGATGCCTCTTGCTTAAAAATGAAATGCAGTTAATCTGGGTGTCCCCATTCCCTGCTCCCTACCCAACTTTGTCCCATTCTTATACAAATCTTTTATTCTGTTCTTCAGCAAACTGAGAAAGTCTCAGAGGTCAATGAAGAATTTACAGTTTAATAAAAGTCTAAATCTCTGCATTAGCATTGTTTGTGTTTTAGTGTTATCTCTGACAAAGCATCGCTTCTTATTCGTTTTCCCCTTGAGGCTGGACTAAAGAGATCTTATCTACCAATTCTGCATTTACTGTAGCCTTCTTTCACAAAATCCATTGTTTTTACTTTAGCATTCTTCCCTCCTTTTGTTACTAGGGACCATAAACTGTCACTTAAGTCACATTTACCCAAACTTTCCTCAACTTTCATGTTTTCAGTAACTTCCCCATTTTGAATTACATACAGAGTGTCTCTCCTATAGATGGCTCCTCTGCTTTATGTAGCAAAAAGTTGTCAACAGCAAATACACTAAAAAAATTACTGGAAACTATTCTTGTTTTCTCAACAGCTGTCTAATTCGTATCCACCATTACCACTGTGATATGGGTTCTGGATGATTTGCTAGCTAACATGAAAGCTTCATCCACCTGGTTTATAGATAAAACAGATTTACATAATATTTTTCCTTCCATTACTGTTCATAGTCTTAAGAGTTGTAGCTTATTTTGTATGCATCTTGACACACCAAGTGCTGTCCCCTTCTTTCCCACCCCATATTCTATGATAACAAAAAGTCTTTTTAGACTGACAAAATGCCTCTATGAAAGTGTACCAGTTGCTAAACACAACGTATATTTAAATGAGTAGTGTAAGATTTAAATGACTTCATTACAGAGAAGATTAATGCCATTCTGTGTCAGTGGACCAGGCCTATAAAAATTAGGGCAAGTAACTCTACTCATCTGTAGTGCACGGGGTCCAGACCTGATAATGTCATTACTGCCAATACCCATTTTACAATATTCAGTAATGTAGTAAAAAAACCCCAAGATTTCCTCAAAACCAAGAAGTTCAAATTTTCCAGTCACCTCAATGACTTTTTTTTTTTAAACTTTTAAAATCATGCTAGAACTGAGTTACATGTTAGCTATCATATGACCTAAAGATGGTTTCTTGTGCTTTGTTGCAAATTAATCTCAGGAAGAAAATGAAGTGGAAATATCAGAAAAATAAAAGCATAGCAATACATGTTTTGTAGCAAGTTTTTATAATGTGTATACATAGTAGCTATTTACTTAAAATCAGAGTATTTTTATATTACTGAAGTGAGGCACAAATAATAAATACTGTTTTGGCATTTAAAAAAAAAGCTTCAAAACCAATTAAGTCATCTCCTATCAGAGTGGTTGTCCCAGGACTAAATGATTTTTCTTTCCTTTCCTTGTGGCAATCCATGAATATGAAGGTACTATAGCCCCTGAAAGTCACTAGTGGCAAGTGATAAGCACAGATTATAAAGCTTTTTGGTAAAATTTAACAAAATTCCATCTCCAGAAGGCAGTCAACTATGCTTACATGTTGTGTACTAACACATTTTTGAGACATTTCAGATCACTTAATTTAGACACTAACTTAAAGTAGGTACCTGACCCAGGCTAATAAATCCATGGCTAATAAAACCATGTAAAGTCAGAAGAGTCTTCCAACTCTGTCCAGAAAATGGAGAGAAACAGGCAGCTCTGAAGTGAAGGGTTTAAGAAGAGGTCTGCTTCTCCATCATCTATAAGGTGCCTCAGTGTTCCTGATCAGGAAACCACCCTGATCCAGCCAAAGAAAGTATTGGCAAAGGACTCTCTTTTGCAGACAGGCATCTGCTGGAAGGAAGCAAAAGATAGTGGCTGTTGCATCTCAACAGAGTCCTTGAGGCGGTGGCTCAAAGCCCGCCTCAACCTGAGGCAGCTTTGAGTTCACTCTCACTTCTTTACGGAGAATGCCCCAAGTACTACAGTATTTGCTGTTGCTAATACCAAGCTTCCTCTAAAAATCCTCAATGTTCAAGAATCAGTGAGATGCAGAGAAAGAACAAAGAAGAGAAAATCTGGAGTCTGCACATCTTCCTACCTTCTCTGAAATGTCATGGTATCACATGGGAAGTTTTTCTGTTTCCTTTAGCTATATAAGTTATTGCTTGCAAAGTAAACCACTCAATATTAGGAAACAAAAGAATTTAATTTGCTTATTCAGCATCAATTCAGATGGTTACAGATACCCCTGATCTAAATACATTTTTCTACTGAATTATCTTTTTATTTAGAAAGGAAGAATTAAAGATGGAGGGAAAAGAAAAAATTGTTTTTGAGATAGATTCAAGTGCCTCAGAGCAGAATAGTAAGAAGGCACTACTTCTGGCAAAGGTAAGTATTTCAGCCATTTTGCACTCCAGTTAGCACCACAACTCTCACCAATGCTGCAGCTACATACTCCCTTTCACCTACACAAGATCAGCTTCTCTAGCCAGACTACATCTGTGATGCACCACTTAAAATTCTTTAGTGGGATGAAATACCTCCCTTCTGATTTGTGGCCTCTAGCAATCACCTGTCAGGGCAATTTAGCTGGCTTAAATTCTTTCACTGATAGACAATACAGGCTATATCAGGATTTAGCAAAAAAGTCCCTGGAGTACTTCTATTAGAATCCTCTGTATGCAAGTCCTCTGCATAGCCAGTCCCAAAAACTGCCTGTAGTCATCAAAATGGACAACGCAGAAACCACAGCTTCTTACTCAGGGCAGCACCACTTACAAAATTGGCTTTAAAACCCTAAAAAGGGAAATAGAACCCTATGCTCCAAACTAGGAGAAAACAGTGCACTTCTTGCATGATACAAGGCCACAGGACTATATTGGACAACAATACTAAAAAGTCTAAGGAGTAAATATAACCAAGGAAAGTGTCATGCAGTAGCAGCCTTATGAATAATGTAACAGAACTAGTCTCCAGCTTTTTAATCTGTGAAGCAGGCCATAAACATTTGCTTGCTTGTCTTCAGAATACATCAGATGTTCTGGATTAGATGATACTAAAGGTATTCCTGACAATAGTTTATACCAGACTGTAGGAAAACTCATCTTGGGTCAGCTTTACAAGGAGCAGAGTTCTCCTTTTGTGGTTGTGGTGTGCCTGCTTTCCTTTCCACATCTCCTGCTCCTCAGATTACAAGGCAGGAGAACTCAGATTACTTTAGATGCATGTACCTTGAAGCAGCCAGAGCACTCCTTGACAGCGTGTGCTCAGCAGTTGGTGCCTCAGACATCTCTGAATCTGAAGAGACACAACTACATCTTCACTAGGAAGATTTTTCATTTACCTCTTTAGGATCTCTTAGGAAATTGCTTACAGATACATAGCTTTCAATAATGTGCTTCACATGTAGATGCAACCACTAAGTTCATTACTGACAGATATTGCTGACTCAATTTCTAAAGCCTAAAGCCAAAGCTGGGTGGGGCTAAGTCTCTGGCAAGCAAAGGTGAAAATTTCCTTCTTCAAAGCTAGACTTCTGGTCTAGCGCAGAGGATCGCATATGAAACTATCTGCAATTATTTACAAAAGGCTACACTGTATTAGCAAGCAAATTCAGAGACTATGTTCTAACCTGTAACCACAGGTGGTAAGAAAGAACTGGACAGTGGTTGAAGTTATCCTTCCCCTCTCTAGGCACCTCAGGTTGGATATTCTAGGACATACAAAGAAGAGACAGCCCCAGACAAGCCTCATAGTCTAAAGAAGTACTCCAGTGACTTCTGCACCAGTAGTAGAATATAAATAAGCAAGCACTTGCTGAACGTACTTCACTTTTTGCACTTTTAAGTAGGTAACAACTCTAAAAAACCCAAAACCTCAGTACTGTCAGTAATGGTTCAATTTGATAAAGGGATCTTTCAACTGCTAGTGCTGAAACTGATGAATAACATCTAGCTCTTCAACAGCAACCTGTCCAAAACTGAAAACAGCTCCAGTGTCTGATACTGAAATGGACAATGACTGGATACCATTTACAACAAAACAAGCTTCACAATTATTTTCATTGCATGTGCTACAAAAGTCACATGTGCTCATAAAATATCCATAAACTTAAAAAAATTAAGCTAAGAGGTATTTATGAACATTTTCACATCACTTTTGTAATACTTACTTTAGCCAGATAACATCTTTTTTAATTTATGGAAAAATATTTATTTTCTCAGTGAGCAAGCTTAGCTACAGAACGAATTAATCCCATCTATAAATCAAATATTCACACTTTGTTTTTAAGTATATTTTAAAAAAAATATTAGAAGTTAAAACATTATTTCAGGCTTTTCCATTCATACACTGAAATCTACCTGGAACATTTCTGCAATCAGTTTCTGGCATATGTATGTGTAATAGCGACCAAAGTACAGAAATATGGCGAGATGTTCAGATTCCACAGTAATGATGACCTCAATATAAAGGTCTCAAATAGAAAAACAAACTTGTATTTTAAACAAATCTTATCTACTCAGCTGAGTACTAACAAGTGCTCAATACCTACGCAATTTTATGGGAAGTGCATAAAAAAAAAGTTGAGCTTGGTCAGATCTCTTGGCGAAACGATCACTTGCTCTTTGAATGAACTCAGCACAATTACTTCAGACAGTGAAAAATTAAGTTCTCTTTACTGATACAAAATATTTTATATTTAAGAAATGATAGCTTCAAGGTCTAAGGTTACTACACATTCTGTTGAGCAGGGGTTTTTTTAGTTAAAATTTTTAAAATAGGAATAAAATCTTAGTATGAGTTTTCAGAAGCTTCACACTAGCCTATTTCAGCCATCATATCCCAGGCTTTCCTAACTTTTCTGTGAATTCCACCCTATTGCAAAAAGGACCCTGCTCGTCACAGTAGTATGCTCCATTGCTAGAAGTGACTCATTTTCCATAGTAATCTTAACATAGTTTTTGCCTCACTTTAATCGCACATAAACTACCAAAATCCTTATTCCCTTCCTCTCCCCTAATTTGGAATAATTATCAGTTTAAACAGAAACACAGATGATATATTGGATCACAATCAGCAAGATACGCTGTTCAGTATCCTCTGACCAAGAGCAAGAACACAAAAAAATCTGCAAAGCCAACTCTGAAATAGCCTAGCCACAACAAAAGGTTCCTCTGACCTCAAAAATTTAGAGGCTGATGTGTGACACGAAAGCACAGGTAAGTATGTGCTTACAGAAAGACACAAAGACTTTTCCTTCCTGCCTACATATCCCACCAGCCCTGGGGAAAGCCATTGATGCTGATTTCAGGTGAAGAACTCGCACACAGAAATACATGGTCAATGCATCATTCAGAACAAGTCTTTATCCCTAAAATGATTCTGTATCTGGAATAAACTTTGTTCCAAATACCAGATGTGGTCTGGAGAATAAGAACTTATTCCTGGATATAATCCAACTGCCCAATATGAATATAAACAAATAATCAGGTAGATCTGGTTAACTGGCAGCAACAAGAGAGTATCTCTCTTTTTAACCATTGGTAGTAACATGAGTTGAATTGCTCAAACTGAAGGTCACAGTTTTCCTAAATATATGTTCTCAGTTCTGGATATTCTTGCTATCTACCCAGATATCCCAGAGAGCTTTTAACTATGGCAAGTTCCTGGCCTCAAAAGACAACTAATGGTAAATAAAATCCACAACTTTGTATTTTGTTTAAAAATCTCTTTTAAGAGGAATGTTAATTTTTAATAGGTTTACTGAATGACTCCTTACAGA
Organism: Ciconia boyciana; assembly: GCF_034638445.1. Lineage (NCBI taxonomy): Eukaryota > Metazoa > Chordata > Aves > Ciconiiformes > Ciconiidae > Ciconia > Ciconia boyciana. Next base: position 50,512,126 of record NC_132936.1, read on the forward strand.
TAACAGAACAAGAGTGTTTAACCTATCTTTTCTAATGCATTATTTTGATTTTTAAAATTCTTCTCCAAAATAAACAGTTGAAAACATCAGCCTCTCTCCATCCTGGAATGTTTTGTCATTCATACCAAGTGTCCCAATTTCACCCTTACAGCACCTTGATGTCATCTTACCAGAGCCCCTCATAAGAACTACTGCTTCTTAGTCCAAAACACTGTGATAGAACTAGACCTGTATCAACCTCAGTGAACTCTGTTCTTGCAGAGTACTTGACCACAAAAGCCTAACTCCAGGCAAGATCTCAACTATTCCTCCATTGTGACACTGTCATGAAGTCCATTTTCACTGACTTAGCTTTAATTACTCCTGTATTTCTTTACATGATTTTGACACAGGCCAGTTGGCTGATCTCTACATGATCTTCTCGTGGCATAAACATCTCCTACTTGAGTTTAGACATTTGTGACTTAAAGGAGAGGAAAAAAGTTTCTTTGTCACAGTTCTTAGTATGATTAGACTCCCTAGATTATATTCCAGCACAGTCCTAGCCTTCTCTCTATCCCCAAAATGAAAGTAGATGAATGTGCAACATTATCATCTACATTAAGTATCATTAAATACTGAGATCAAATCAAATACTTGGCATCACCCCTATTCATCATCTTCTCCATCCAATTTTTCCTCTCTCCTTATTTCCTGTCATTTTCTACCACAAGTCTATCCTCAGGTTGATAGCCACATTTCTGAAACATAACAAAAATGTGGATTAAACTAATCACCACAAGCAAAAGTTTATTACACTTTGGAGCAGCTTATGAGAACTTGGGTTACACTTCTAATCTCATAGCAGCCAGAAAGTATGTAAACAAGCTAGAAAACTTTTTTCTATTCCATTGAAAAAGTTTTTAGAGAAAGTGAATTTGGGCTCAAACAGCACTAAGTCCACAGTGCCTGAGCAGACTATTTTTAACAATTCTCCATGCAAAACAGTTAACCTGACAGTAATGCCATCTAAGACAACCAAGGGGATTTTTCCTTCTGTAAAAGAGTTAATGCAGCTCAATGGAAAAGCAGATAGAGGATGGAAATGAAAGCTTTACTTAACTAAACTTTGTTGTTTTGTTTTTTAATTTTTATTCTTGTATATTTAACAGAAGCTTTTTAATGGGGTTGTTGTACTAAGTCCCAAACTTATTTATGACAGAACCCTAAAATACTTTTCTTAAACATCTAACATTTTAGTAGTTAAAAGGTTTTAGAAGACCTTACAATGACTGAGCCTGAGATGCTTCCCATCAACCATCTAGCTTCAGGCAGAAAAAAAAAAAAAAGATTAAACTCCCAGGAAATATTCTTATACCCCTTCTTCCTTAGCATCAGTGCCTTAGCCTCAGCCCTTAACCAGCAATAAACCTGTGCCAGTTTATAAAAGTCTGGGGTTACCAACTGAAGCTTCCAAACCAATTTTCTGCAATATGTTTAAGTTTGGCTATGCACATGTGAACAAAGTGGCAAAGTCCAATGCAAATCATGCTGCTGTTCCATGTAACAAGCAAGCACACAATACATTTATATATACAAGGAATAGGCAAGGTGTGTGTTAAAAGATAAGCACTTGAATGCATGACAAATTGAGCCCAACTCATCCATGATATGTTTTCCATTGTTGACAGAGAGCTAAAGCACTTTTAGGAGTTGTGTAGCTTTTTTAAACAGCAGGCATCTTGACTTGCAATAAATTAACCCTTTCATGTACCATGCCCTTAATTAGACTTGAGGTTTCCCTCCCCTCTAAACTGTGTACAACTGACCTTCAGAAATTAAGGCTATCTCTGTATACAGCTAGGGAGCTAAATGTGATCAATATACTCTTGAAAAAAATGAAACATTTGATAAAGGTTTTTCTCTATAAAGATTGGTATAAAGCAAATCCATTTGCTGTAAAAGATCTCTTGTTGCTAATAGTTTGTGAAAGCTTTTATAATGTCATTGTTTTCAAAAGCTGTTATGCCAAACAATTAAATAGCAAATTCTCTATACAATCGTATTATATATTCCCTATGCATATGCACATTCATACGCTTTTAAAGGTTTTTAATGGCATTCTTGAACTTTCAACCTCTATTTTACTTCATTTTTAAGTTACTATAATTCACATCATGCCTGCAAATATTCTTCAATTCTAGTGGCCGTCCATCTTTTATAATGAACTTTTCAGCTAATCAAATGATGAACTATTCCTAGCAAGGCAAAGCAAAGAAGGATGACTGTTGCTGCAAAATCATTGTCAATACAGAAAAGACCAGCATGTTTACTTGTTTTCATCAAGCAATAATGCTAATTGCTAGTTTATCTGCCCAGTTTAATAAATCAAATTCAAAAGTGGACATTCAGACATAATTACAGTTTAAAAACATTTGCCTGAAAAGTGGTAAGTAATACATACAGATCAAAGGCTTAATGGTTGCTATTTCATGTTTTTTTACCGTCCCCCATTTAACTGGAGAAAAATAAACTGGTTTTGCCTTTTTTTAAATGCTACTTCTAGCAATATTATTATGATATTTAAGAAAGTAAAGAACTTCACAAGCAAACTATACATGAAAATGGAGATGAGCTATTCAATTAACCCCAAAGTATGGACAGTTTTGTTTCATGTCTGACAAATTCTTCAACCTCTAAGTTGATCAGTAAAAACTCAGCTAATTGAATCCATCGATGTGAAAAACCACAGGCTCAAGTCTGTACTGCATACATCAAGCTGAAGGATTTCTGCTTCAGCCATGGCGGTAATAGTCAGTGGGGTCAGGTCAAAGAGGGTTAAAGTAAGTCAGGATATAGCCAAACTAATACATCAAACACTGATTTTAAAAGGGCAATTAATCTTAGACAGAAATGCTTCCTGGGGAATGAGATCTCAATCTTAAGAGCACACTACATGATGTAGCAGTAAAAATGTACATATACAAGCCTAGAGAGCTTTCATCCTGTGATCACAAACAGAAGGGGAGTGTTGTTTATCAGAGAAATACAAACCCTTGCTAAAATACTTACATTAGCTTCTTCCGGGCCCTTACTCATTGAAAAATAAATTCTTTAATGAGCAGGCAATACAGTTTGCACACATGAAATATCTTTTTCTGTACACGTACTGTAAGTTCTTATGAACGGCTAGTAGATTAAAGTATTTAGAGATCTCTACCACAGTAAAATTAAAGAATTTAGTCTTGAAAAATTCAGGAAAGAGTGGATAAAGGAGTAATGGAATACCCGAAGGGCTCTTTACACTGAAGAGTAACTTTAAAAACAAATAAATAAATATCCCCCTCAAAACAGCTACCTGTTCCGAGTTAAAATTGGAAGTGAATTTTCATCAAAAGTTCGTTTTAATTTTTCCATTCCAAAATATCAAGAGAATTAGCTTCAAGATGACAGATTATCATATAATCGTTATTTTAAGAGAGTTTGACTAGTAACTTAAGTATTTTTTTTATTTTAGAGTTCAGAAAATATTTTTCCACTTTACAGCAGAAAAGTAGATCCATAAAACTTATAACACATACATACAGCATTTGCAAACGAAATTTGCTAAGTTAGTACCATTAATTAGTTAGCAATATTACTAGGAATCATTAGCTATGTGGACAAAACACTGCAGGTACATAGCTCTGAAATGAGTTACAGCTAATTTTGCTGCATTAGTTTGCAGTTTTAAAGAGAGCTGGCTTTGCAACCACCCTTCCATCTGAGGATACTGATCCCCAACATCACAAGTGGCAGAATGGCATCTATTTGTGTATCTGGTCCATACATTTGGCTTCTTTGCTTAAATTGCCAGTGAGTAACAGTTTGCATTAAGATACTGGACTTAGTGAAGTGTCCCAAAGTGTAGACACCCGCTGAATTTTGCCATTGTAAGTGTGGTAATGATACCATCAGGAAGAAGGGCAAGGAGCACAAGACGCATTCAAATCTCCGATGACTATAACACCTCTGTGCACATGCCAAGCCACTGCATAAGGCTTTGGCTTTGACATATGGAAAAGTTTTAGCTCTATTTTCTTACAAATATTCTCCAAATCGCTACAGGTGCCAAATAAGATAGAAAGTACAATTTATCCACTGAATGTGAAGTTATCAAAATCTCTGATTAGAATGAGGTATTCAAGAAGGGGACAACTACTATTAACAAGTGCTGCTGAATCCTTAGAGAGTAAGACACAGTAAATAGTGTTTATTAGTGGATTACTCTGCTTTACATTATTGGTAAGGCTGATACTTTTCTCCTAATTATTTTTTGTAGGTCCTTTAGTTTTGCAGGTTCTCTTCTTTTCAGCTCTGGAAGATGTTTATCTCCTGGGAAAATCAGGTTATACCTATACGCATCAAGGCAGATTAGAACAAGACTGCAAGAGAGAAGCAAGGAAGACGGGAATTATTTTACTTGGCCCCACCCAAAGATACAGTACATATACCTAATTTAAAGGTATAGATGTAGCTCATAAAATGGACCAGAACCCACTCTCTGGACCTCAGGGCAAGTGCCAGAGAACAGCTCATGTCTATTCAGCTAAATTATCTCCCCCTCCATATTGCTTACTGAGAATAGTCCCCAGGCTGTTAATCCATGAACACTGCTCAAGTTTTCTGGGAGAGTATTAATTGGCCTACACCAAAATTATGCCAGAGAACTGCTAATAGTCATACAGCACAAACAACATGTGTTCTAGCCCTCTGTTGTTTACTAATGTAAATAAAAACACTGACACCACAATGTCTAAATCCGGTTGTACACTGCAGTGTCCTGGTTGAGAACTTCACATTGCAAGTCTTCACAGAGGTTTACTGCTGTCTCCTGAAAGCTTTGGTAGACCCACTAAAGTCTCCAGTTACACTTGCACCAGTTACAGCACTAAAGGCAGCAGTGATTGTACAGCATATGAATGTTAACAGGATGATGACCCCTACTGAAAAAAAGAATGTTGGAGCATTCTCAAATTTTCTATGAAACTAACCATACAAAACATCCTGTAAGCCTATATACTTTGTGTACGTTAGCTGTTGCTGACATCCTTGTTTCTGTGAGCAAGGATATATGAGAAACTAGAAGAAAGGTTTGTTTTGGTTCTTTTCTGTGAAGTTTCTGATGGCTCAGTCATACTGAGTGACCTCTGTGATCTCCTTGGGGTGAAACAGACTGATTTAAATCAGGATTCAAAAAAATCCAATTCTTAACTGTGCTACTGACCTCAGTGTGACCAGGTGCAAGCCACATCACCCCTCTGTGCCTCTAATTTCTCCTTCCTTTTTGTCTCTCTTCACTCATCTTTTGTCTAAGTGATAAATTCTGTGGGAACACACTGCAATGTCCGTACAGTGCATAAAGAACCTGAGGTCTCCTCCTAAAACACAAAAAATATTCCTTTTAAAACTGAAAATTCACCACAACCAAAACATTTTGTCAAGATGCTTTGATTCCAACAGTTTTCCTAAAACTCATATGCATGGCAGATTACTGACAGAAAACTTGCCCAGTTTCTAGTAATTTTCCACAATCTTTTCTTGACTGCCTACATTTTCAGATCCATAGCATTCCATCAGGGATGTGGAGGTAGGACACTGATGCTCCCAGGAAGTTCACCTCTACTGCAGCCCATGAAGCAGACTGCTCTAGGACGAAAAATCCCACCTCTCTTCTGCAGAGAATTTTAGAAGTGCTGGCTTGTGATTTCCAAACAGAATAAGCTAAATTTTGAAAAAGTTATTTTGCTCTGTGGAAGATTTTACTTTCCCCATTTTATACTACTACTCTTAATAACAGACTTAAACTTTGTTGTGCCTGAGTAAAGTCATTGGCCTTCTGACAAATTTAAAGAGAACAGTCTGGAGTCTGATACTAATAAAACTTGTTGGGTGGCCGACAGAACAAATTTAGCTGAAGCTGAACAAATTTCCAGAGGCTTGTCCGAGAAACACGATTATTTCCCTATTTGCTGTACCTCTTCCTACATTCTACCCTTTTGAAAGTGTATGCATGTGCATGGCCAGAAACCACTTCTAAGTCACAAAGAAAAAGCACATTACTCTTGTGATATTAGGAAAGTTGCTGGATGGAAGAGGAAAGACTAGACTAGCCTAGAATAATTGAATTGGAAGGGACCTACAATGATCATCTAGTCCAACTGCCTGACCAATTCAGGGCTGACCAAAAGTTAAAGCATGTTACTAAGGGCATTGTCCAAATGCCTCTTAAACACTGACAGGCTTGGGGCATCGTCCACCTCTCTAGGAAGCCTGTTCCAGTGTTTGACCACCTTCTCGGTAAAGAAATGCTTCCTAATGTCCAGTCTAAGCCTCCCCTGGCACAGATTTGAGCCATTCCCACGTGTCCTGTCACTGGATACCAGGAAGAAAAGACCAGCACCTCCCTCTCCACTTCCCCTCCTCAGGAAGCTGTAGAGAGCAATGAGGTCGCCCCTCAGCCTCCTTTTCTCCAAACCAGACAAACCCAAAGTCCTTAGCCGCTCCTCATAGGACATGCCTTCCAGCCCTGTCACCAACTTTGTTGCTCTCCTCTGGATGCATTGGAGTACCTTCACATCCTTCTTAAATTGTGGGGCCCAGAACTGCACACAGTATTCAAGGTGAGGCTGCACCAATGCTGAATACAGCGGGATAATTACCTCTTGACTGGCTGGTTATACTGTGTTTGATGCACCCCAGATGCGGTTTGCCCTCTTGGCTGCCAGGGCACACTGCTGACTCATATTGAGCCTGCTGTCAACCAGCACCCCCAGATCCCTTTATGCAGGGCTGCTCTCCAGCCACTCCTCTCCCAATTTATACTTGTGCCTGGCGTTACTCCATCCTAGGTGCAGAGTCCAGCATTTGGACTTGCTAAATTTCATCCCATTTACCACTAGGAAAGCTCACAAGCTACCAAATGGATAATCCTTGTATAGTCAACTGAGGTAAAGTTGGAGCAATCCTTAAAACCAAGTTATGCTTCCTGTTTCCTGAGAAATTCTATGCAGAAAGATCACAACCAGCCCCAGATCCCCACCATGTTTTTTCTTTTCTTTTGAGAGCAAGCAAGCCAGAACATTCTGCATACACAGAAGCCCTCTCTGATTATGCAAAGAGCTTGTTTAGAAATGAAGATGGCTAACAAGAAGCCATACAAACAGCACAGCTGCCACACTATTAACTCTCAGGTTATTTGCACCTTTCTGTGTAGTTGTGACAAATTAATGCTATATTAATCAATTCTGTAGTCATGACTATTAATGCTATAATCTCAAGCCAACCTCTGAACTTCCAGCCCTTTTGATCAAAAAGAATTACTAAATCAAAAGGCATGCAATTTTAACACACAAAAAAAAGAATCTTTCCACTTCAACTTGAAAAAAAAAAAGCAACTGGGGCAGTGTATGGGTGTAAAAAAAATCAAAAAGTCAGAAGTCAGACAGATGAAAGGCAGATGCAGAAGGATAATCCAAGCAGATGGCCTGGTTAGGAAAAGATAACAGACACAAATAATGACTCACACTAGAAAGGAGACATACATGATGACATCCTCCAACATGGAGGGCACCACTGAGTCAAGGACTCAAGGAAGGTGGAATAGCTTAAGTAGTGGTCTGAAGTCCAGTTCTGACCTGCAAGATGACTCTCACAGTAGAGGAGACAGTGGACTAGAATTCATATCACTGGTGAGCTTTTAATCATCTTTTAGTATGCATGCGCACTATAAGACCTCTAACCCTTCATAATACTGTCATATCCATGTGGGATGAAGGTGTGGCTAACAAACTGCCTAAAACTGACCAGGGCTAGTTTTACTTCTAAATTTAGGTGGCCTGGAAAAGTATTTCAACACTGTACCTCCACAGCACTGAAAAGTAGAGACCAGCCTGCAGAGAGCACAAGCAGTCAGACTTACTAGCTAGACATGGGCAGCAAAAGCTTCCTAAGTTTGCTCACCACCAGAGCCGCAAGGACTGGGATGGTGCCGTGGGGCTCCTCTCCTTGCTGTGCAGCTCCCATGGTAAACCCCAGGTCCAGCTAATTCTGACCTCAGACAGAGCAAGCCCAGTTATATTCCATGTCAATCCAAAGACACTCACACTGCATACATTTACCTCCTTCTACTGCACTATTTGTCACTTCCATCAAAATTAGGAGCCTACACGGCAAATCTAATCTAAATTCAATTTTCCGTTTGACTAGTTTACTGGAAGTCAATGCTTAGAAAACTGAGGGAGAACAAAAACAATTAATATGTAGTCTCCCATACAATATACATTAAAAAAAGCTGAGAGTTAATTGAAAACAGTTGATCCCTAATTTTACAAAATCATTTAGTACAGCAAGTCTTAAGAGAAAAATCCTGAAAGTCTTTTTGATCCTTGTTTTATTTCTGAAAAAACTAATGACACTGCTGTAGAAAGAGGTCAGTTCACACAGCTTTTCTGAATGAACAACAATGCTGTGAAAACTGGGATTGATTGATAGCCTACTGTTTGCGTCATTATGTCCAAATGTTTACCATTTGAGTCTTCAAGGAAGCATGAGACAAAAATCAAAACAAGTTTTATGAAGACTTCAACAACACTGGCAAATTAAAATTGTATCCAGAGTTGTTTAGACATGATAGCAGTGGAATAAAACTGTTTCCTTCTGCATTATACAATTTTTATCTTTGCATTATGCACAATGTCTTAAATTTCTGGTGTGGAAGAGGAAAGAAGTCTTTCCCCTTCCCCAGAACAACTCTGTTTTCTATAATTTTAACCCTTTGCCTCTTCAAAGCATTCTGTTGAACTCAACACTGTTTCCTCTTGCAGTTGTTGCTCTGTAGTTACGCAAGATCATACTGTGTTCATGCCCTTCTCCTAATAAGATGAGTCACCATTTCTAAATGAACTGTTTACAATATTAGGATGTTATTTTACAGGAACCTCATAAATGTCTACTAAACAATTTTTTTTTTTAAGTTTCTGTGAATTATTCACATGGTTTTTTTCAAATTTGATAAACTCTGAAGTTCAGAACTGATATCTCTACTTCTGGAAACAAAGGCCCCTTAATTGGCAACAGGAACACCTATCATCAGATGCATAAAACAGTGGGAAAATGCAGCATGACCTCTCTATCAGCAACAGATAGATAACAGTTAATTTTATTTACCTGTCATAAATGACATTGTTACTGTAAGCAGGTAGCCTAATATACCTAATCACAGTAAGACAGAGGTTATTAGACAGTAGGGAAAAATAGCCATGGTGCTATCTCCTTCAGGCACAGATAATTAATTTTGTTATTCAGCAGTTTTGGGAAGAATACCCATACGTAATGTGTTCTACCATATCAGCTTTGTGACCTTATGCTATATTTGCAGGCAACAACATGGTCTTAACATCTTCTCTTCCTTACCTGCATAGAAACTATAACTATGCAGTCTAAGAGACCACAGGCAATACCAAGCTTCATCTTAGCCTGTTCCTCCATAATACACTAAATCTTCTCACAAATAGTAATAACTCAAGTTATTTAAAAGACTGCCTAATTTTCTGGAACCACTGCTGACAATTCCACTTTACCACACAAGAACTGTCCAATTAAAGGATCAACTTTTGTCTGTGCAAGTGGCATCCACAAGCATAGGAAAAAAAGATCAGACAATGAGCTTACAAGCTGTAGCATGAATAATCAGAATAATCCGATTCTAACCCTGGAGTCCTCATGAATGGGTGTTTCATATTAAAATAAAAAAAGATATCTGTCATGAGCTTAGATTCAAAACTACATGATGCACAGTCTATGTTAAGTAAAACTAGGACTTTGGACTGTTGGCTGGAAAGGATCTTTGTACAATTTCAGGAGTGTAAAATGGTGAATGAAAAGGGGGACACTGGACAATTTTATTCTGGATTTCCCTGAGTAACCAGGACATTAGTCTTCTTGGAGGACATCTGAAAACCAAGAGATCTAAACAGGGAAATGGAAGAAAGTTGACAGAGAGACACAGTCCCTAGGTATCTAAATGTTTTAGATTTTCATATCCAATGGTACAAAAAATTGTTGGAAAACTCAAGGAAACTGAAGTAGAAGTATAGATAATGGAACACTACAGGACAAAAGGATGGAAAGCAAGAAGAAAGAACTAAAGCAGAAGTGACAATGACTAACTACTTCCCTGAAGATCTAGATCTATTTCTATTAGGAAATCAGCTAAGGTTTGAAAAACTACAAAAATTGTTATGCAGATTATGGTGAGCTTAGTCAAAGAAGAGGAAGATCCAATTTTAAAGGATGCAAAAGCAGATATTAAAAGAGTAACAAAGGACAGCAAGAGTTATGTACGAGTAGAACAGAGGTACTGAAGGAACATGATGCAGGAAAAAGAAAGGAAACAGCTGTAGAACCATTGCCATGAAAGAAAATAAGATGGGTCAACACAAGCTGAAAAAAGAACTGAAAAATAAGTGCCACTCTTCCATGATGCTGGGATCAAGATCAGAAATAATTAAACATTGCCTAAAACCTAAATTACCTGCTTGCCTCAGTTTTAAGTATGAACAACTAGGGAGAAACAAAGCACACAGCCCCAACAGGACATGATCACAACTGAGAACTAAACACAGTTTAATATGCTCAAATTGAAGAACTTGCAGAGTTTTACTGAAATTAAATTGCACATCTTCTACTAAGGTTTCCCAATAACTCTAGGAGGTCAGCAATAGTAGTCCATGAATAGCAAGCTAAATAATATCTATAAAACCACAGAACTCTCAGGTTCAATTTCAATTGTATGCAGCTTTTAGATGAATTTAAGTAAACAATAATTATGGAAATATAGTAAATAAAAAAATGTACTCATACACAGCATAGGGTTACCCATAGTGAAATTTCAGATGGAGGTGTCTTTCATCTATGAACTGCTGTGTAACTGATAAATTACAACTTAATATTGCAGTAACTAAAAAACCAAATTATAACATGCTTTAAAGAGAGATTACAGTAGACTGCAATACAGAGGAAGTGATTACTGGATTAGTTTGTGTTTGAGAATATTATAATATTTATTAAACATGACAAGTAGGACTTCACTGCTTCCCAAACTTCATGTCAACACAGGAGGATCAGAACAAAGAAAAAAAAATTGAAACAAATTAAATGCATCAATATTAAATGCAAGGTGATGCATTTTATGTGATGACTTGGTCTTACTATTTCTGTTGCCATGTAACCACAACTGCTGCCTGTGAAGCAACTAAATAGGCACCAAGGAAAAAGAAAAACTACTCAGCTAATGAGAAGATATCGATTTAACACATTTGCTGTCTAAATACTCGTTTAGACAGAAAATTAGAGAAGGTTATATTAGATCAGTTCTAACCTAGTCTTCCAGAGGAAAGTACTGTACAGTACCGCAGTAGGAATACTGTAAGGTGAAAAAAGAGCATCTTCTCTGAAGGTACTGTCAACATTGTATTATTCTTAAAGATGTTTGCTACTAATAAAGGTAGCCATTCTCCTTGTTGTTCTAGAGGAACAGGGTATCCTTTACAGTCAAGATAATTAATATGATTGCCAAAAGTTTTAAGAACTACACTGGCTTCTTAGTGCTTGTTCTAATTCGAAGTACTGCTTTTCTTCACACTTTCTGATCATTACTAGTAATGTATAAATTGCTTGATATGCATTTTGGCAAATGGGTTCCAAACTGCTATGCTCTCTGCAACAACTCCACTGCAGTGATTAAGGACAAAAAAAGATCAAGCTAACACTCCTTGCAGTCTGAAGAGTTAAAGGATAGACTCTAAGTAGAAGCCACTCTCTCCTTTGGTCTAACAATGCCCATGACAAAAAGCCTTTAACTTTTATCCATCAGTTTTTCTCTGATGCACAGTTTAAGGAGATGAAACTATTTGGCAACCCAGAAAGGTGAGCACTGTACAGCATTCATTAAGCAAAGCAGGATAACATATACGTAACCGAAAAAAGGATCAGTTTGAGGAGACCCAGGGAAGTATGGGTTGGGATAATAACTGCTCAAGTTTTTATTTTTTAGAGCACTTCAACAAACAATAAAAGCCTTGAATAAATAGTTTCATAAGCTAATTTAGATAAAATGCAGTATCTAAACAGCTACCCACAGTCTGTAACAGTCCAAAGTAACATTGACACAGTATTTTACAAAGACCATTTTCACTATCAGTGTTTTAATGTCGCTATTCAACCTGTTCTACTTCTGACAATGTTCTTTACATCATGTTTTCAACAGTTGGCAATCAACATATCTATTCAATCCACATATATATAAATACATTTTTTCATTGAAATATTTTTTCTCAGGACAGTTAAGAGAGAGACTTAATTATATCCATGTTTCCTAAAGCGAAGGCATATAGACACTGTGGGTGGTTCTTGAAACCCTTCCCTCCCTCTTCTTGTGGTGGTCCCTAAGTATCTGGCAGCAAGAACAGCTCACATATATGGCTACAAATGCTGAGTCTGAAAATCATATATTCTCTGTGTTCCCACAGCACAAAGCTCAGTTATGGATGTCACCATAGACAAGCAATCACCGTAATTACCACGAAGCTTCCAGTTGAATGAAAAGTCATTGGAAAAAAGAAAACCATAGAGGAAAAAGGAAAAAAAAAGTTCAGATGGAGAAAAACAGAAAGAAAGAGAAGCTCACATTGATTGTGTTGCACTGACAAAAAGATGCAGCTGATGTCACCAATGCATTAATTCACTAAAGAGGGTGCTTAAAAACAGTCTTGGAAAAATATCTAAATTACTTTTTGAAAACAGGAGTGAAAAGGGTTGAAAACAACTTGCTTCACCAATGTCTATTATGTCTTTAACCATATCTTTGATGAGATACTACTGTTTTTCCCTTTGTTCAGAAAAATTAAGTTGATCTAAACTTTGATAACACTGAATAAAGTCTGAAAATCCAGATGTGGAAAAGAGTTTGCCATAATTTTCTAATATACCTTTGATAATGTATTCTGTTTTGTTACAACATTGTTTTAATGCCTTGACCAGGATAAATATAAATTGTAGATTAAGACAAAACATATACATTTACAAGAACAAAAATTAGAAGATACCAAAAAAGGTCCAAAGAGGACAATTTTTAATATCATGAAATTCAAAGTCTTGATCACAAGCTATTTTTCCTTCAGAAACTGTTTCATCAAGATTTTCCTGTGGAAAGGGACTGTATTACCATCATTTTATAGATCACCTACTGAAGTCAAAGAGATATTATGGCCAGAAGTATACATTTTTTTGGAGGGTGTGAAAGAAGAGTAATGAGAGGCCTAGAACCTGACTTCAGAGAGTGCCTGGTGTTTGCACACTCAAAGCCCCAGAGCTCTCACTGATTCCAAGTACAAGCAAGCAAGCTGTTCAGCAGAACACTCACATTGATCCCTGGATTTTTCTGGTGCTCCTCTCTATAAAATGGGTGGTTTTATAACACTCAGCTTGCCTAGTATCACATATGAATGAACTCCCTAGGGGAGAAAGAACTGAATTCAATTCCCAAAGGCAGTATTCAGCTGCCTAAATTATAATACTTCCTGAAATACATTCATTCCCCATCCATCATTTCAACAATCAGGACAATGACTTTTCACTACACAGCCCTGACACTAAAACACTTCCAGCCTGTGCAGGAAGAAAAAAGTCTCACAGAAAACAAAGGGAGATGAGAGGTGGAGAGTGATTATAAACTGTATAATGATCAGCGTGCATGAGTATGGAAATTAAGATCATACAGGCAGTCTACAACTCTGACACCTCCTAAATTTCAAGCATTCAACTTCAAATGGATATAACTACTTTAGAAGGAAAACATTTATGCATACTTTCCCAGGTTTCAAAAAAATGCTTGCAAAGTGATAGAAGCAACTCAGCTCTACAATCTCCTCTGCATTTAGAACTGATGGAGCATCTATTGACAGAGGAAGCTTGTTAAACTCTCAGTGAACCAGCATCAGAGAGAAAATGAGTTGACTGAGTGGGTTTCATGGAGACTTCAGCAGCACAGATGTGCTGAGGTTCTGTAGTCTCAGGGGTCTAGTTCACTTGCTGGAAAAGGGAGAATTATGCCCTCGTTATGGCTGCTAACATTTCTACAGGCAAAACTCAAAAGTGGCACTATGCAGTCTGGTGAGTTAGTGGGGTTTTTTTTAATAGCTCAAAGATGTATTAGAGCATGAACACTTAATATGGTGCACATTACACTTGAATAGTGAATGAGATGAGTGGATTAAGCCAAGCAAGAGAATAATCAAAGTTCACTTATTGGCTAAGTTGAATCATCAGTGAACAGAGTATGATGAACTGAAGCAGTCAAGCCTAAACCGGTGCTGCCCTTCACACCTCTTAAGTGCACTGACCTCACCAGTGCATGTTCCTCAGAAGTAACAATCACTGCTGTCATGGGCATCCATCTTTTCAGGTCATTTTCTGTAACTCTGATCCTTTCTCTGTCATCCCTCATTTTGTCTTAGTTCTGCTTCTTCATGATCTATCTCGTAGGTCTCGTTTTCTTTCCATGTTGCCATGCTTAACTTTCTACTTTGTATTCCTGTCTGGGATGCAATCTACTTGTACAGCAAACCCTGAACAAGTTTTCCCCAGTCGCTTATCTGACTATCTCCAGCTCTACCTGGCCACCTATCCATCTGCATCTTCTCGTTCTGCCAATGCAAGCTGCCCTTCTTTTCAACTTTTGATTCAATTTGTTTCTCCAAATGGGTCTCCAGACCATCCAAATCACTTCGCCAGCAGGACTTCCATTCCAATTCTTTCATGGATACCTTGCACAATCTCAGTGTATACTGAGTGTATACTGATCCACATACAATATGCTTCTTTTTCTCCCTCATCCTTTTATCATCTCCTATCCCGCTTACTCTGTCCAGGTGTTCACAGTTATGTCAGTTTTTGGCTTTTGCCCCAAGCTCTTTCATCCTGCCACATTGTTTATAGTTGCTCTCCCCATCACATTTAATGACTCCCAGATCTGTCATTTTCTTCCAAATTACTTGTTCAGTCAGTCTGCCTCCCCCTCCACTGACTCTACGTATCAGTCTACCCCCATATCTCCTCAAGAGTTCACATTATTTTCTGCATTTAGCTCAGACAGCTTTCCTTCTGTTACCTACCAGAAGAGGAGGAGAACACTCAGAATATAAGAGGAACAACTGAACAAACACAACAATACAAAGCTGCATTACAGGAAGAATTCTGCTGAATCCTAGATAGCTCACACCCATGTGAGGGATCAAATTTATTAAACTCTAAGTTTGCAAGTTGCTCAGTAGAATCTTAAAGATCAAAACTAGGCCAAATTTAAGCAGATTTATACAGGAACAGACAAGTATATTCCAATACAAGGAAGCCTTCCACCAAATTTCAAATCACTCCTCTGAAGTGTAAGGATAATACGTATTTTAGTTTATTCCAAGTAATCACCATTTTTTGCCCTCACTGAGTAAACAGTATAGGGGATTTTTTTTAGCCTTTAACAAAAATGAAGCAAGCAATTAGCATAGCACATTTCTATTCTGCTATTAAAGGTTGGCGCATTTGTTGACATCTGAAAAGAAGGCCTACTAATGGGAAGCATCATGTCACTGGTACTCAGATAAAATTACATTACATTCATGCTTTTAACAAAGGCAGTAAGTAGCACATTCCCCATCTGCAGCTTTAGCGAATCCACATAAAAATTATCATCCATTATATCCTGGAATAACTTTTGCTTAAATGCTTTTTGGGTTTCTTTCATTTAATTTCTGCTCTTGACTGTCTTCCAAGTCAAAATGCATCACCCTTCTTACTCTTTTTTTTAAATTCACTTTGTACCTTTTCACTAGTGTCTGTAGGATCCTCACACTTAAGTACATAAAGATGGTTAAACTTGCTTGTGCTAACATTAAAGTATCTATTTGGATCTTGCTTTATCTTTTGGACAGTTAGTTGAAAGCATTACCTAAAATTATGCTCTAAAATTTATAGTAGCTTTAGGAAAAATGGACACATGGCTAGCAACATTCCATATTTTTCTTATATTTCCCTGTGTTAACAAGTACTAAACAGGGGTAAAAAAAATACTTTGAGATTTCAGTTGATTTCTAAGACTGGCATACTTAAAGAAATCCATGACAACTGTTTGATTTTGAATTACACAACTTCTGTGTACAACATCTTATAGATTTTTACACTGATTTCGAATTTAGTGCTTTACTATCAAAGAGTGCTGATACTACACCCGTAAATTCTGTGCCAAGATCTTCTCTAGAATATCAGACATTTCTCAAAACAAATTGCGATTTAATGACCGAAAAAAAAAGTTACCCATTTACAGGTACTGGTAAGACAACAGCAAGAACAAGATGAAAAACACTTCACGTTAAATAATTTTGATCTTAATTGGCAGAGTACATAACTTTTATATTTACCCCACCTAAAAGTATATCAGAGTTCCAATAGTTGTAATCTTTGAGGCTCAAATAACATCCAGAAATGTTTATTTTTCTAAATAAATGCTAACCAAATACTATTGTATGAAATGATATAATGCTACATGAACTAATTGGTACCTTATCACACAATACTACTTAGTAACTATACATAAACTATTACATACTTATAACAACCTCTTTGTTTTCTGGTACATTTTTAAAGGTTGGGCTTCAACAGGGAAAAAGTATTCTGAAAACATCTTCAATTTCTATCAGTTTTGGAGTTTTACATATGAAAAGCTTATGCAATATAAAATTAAAGGTAACTTAAAATAAAACTTCTCTTGATGTTGCTTTAAGAATATTTTTAAAAATACAGAAAATAACATGTGAATGTTCTTATCAAGAACAGCGTGATGGCAAAGGAGTACACAAATTTTAAAATAAAACTTCCAGAGATTAATTTTTCAGGATTGCCTAAGGACTCAATCTTATCCTCTCCAAACACTGCAGGTGATGTATAATGGGCACACTAAAGGGCCAGGAAGGAGTGAAACCTGAAACTCTGGCACTGAGACATAGTTCTACCTCCAAAATCCCCATATTAAAAAACACCCAAACAATAAATCAAGAGAAAAATCTTATTGGACAAAAGTTATTTCTACAGTACCTTCAGGGGCGATAGCACTAGGACACACATCTTTTAGCAGATCTCCCAAAGTATGCAACTGTCCTCCTGAAGCAATTGGTCGAAATAGCTTCTGTATAAAAGGTCTCTCTGTTGTTGCCTGGTTTAATAACAAAATTAGCAAAAACAACAATTTAAGGACCATGCAAATATGTAGTATTACTATTTGAGACAGGCAGAAGATAGGGCAGAACAAGAGGTTGCAGCAGAAGAAACATCTGGCATTTCCATTTCTCCCCCCCTTGCCTTCCATTCATATCGTGAAATGCAGGGGAGTTTTTGTTTGTTAACAATTGAAAGTAAGTTGACGCTCCAGAAAACTGTGAAGATAATTTATAAACAGTGTCATGGCTATATTATTTTTTTTCTTTTTTTAATTAAAAAAGAATCCCTTCTGTTATAGGAATAGGATCTCCTTGAACAAAACATTTCAATATATTCTTAAATTAAGTAAAACAAGCAGTGAGCACAAACTTAGGAGCTCAACGTACGCCTATATGTTTTGCCAAGTCAAAGCAATACTGTAACAAATACCCAATACCTTCTGCAATAGTCTATCTTCCTCCTTTTAGAACAAACAAGTACCCTTACAGCTCAAGCCAGGTGAATTTTTTTTCCAGTAGATTTTATGTTGAAAAATTTAAACTATTTCAGCCGCAAGAAACAGTACAATTTAAAAAAAAAAAAAAGTGTTGTGTTTTGACAGACAACCTAGAGTCTTCTGCCTACTTAAGGAATTAGTCAGATGTAAAGAACATATATGCCCCACTTCTGCTGCAGATATGCACAGGAATTCAGAATGATTTCAACTATGGGTCCTGTTAGGTCTTGCACACCATAATTTCTTCTGGAGACAAAAAAAGCAAATTGACTGCCAGTCACTGTCCACAATGTAGGCAATAAAACTCTCAAAGCTGCAGAAGAAGCAAAGGAGCTCATGGGATCTACAGATTCACTTATTTAAGAAGTGTGGTTACCTTAAGGTAGCCACCCTTCTTTGAGTATCTGTATAAGCAACCCCAGGGTCAGCAAGCATCTGTTATTGAAACGACAGGAAAAGTTTCGGTTTGTTTTTTTTTCCTGACAACCTGACCGCTCCCCCCCAAACTGGGCACCTGAGCCAGAAAACAGAAGTTAAAAACCTCATATTCAACCAACCCCAAAATTTTAATCAAGCTCTAAATTGTTGCTGACAAATTTCTGCTAACAGCTAACTCCAGAAAGCAGCTGATATGGCCTGCGTTACAGGTAAGTGGGCTCCAGTAAATTACACTTTCATCACATACTATCTTAATCGAAAAAAGCAATACAAGCCACTGCCCCTTCCAAATTTAGTTTCCTACCACTCAGAAAGTGGTTCATGTCCTACGGTAATTAAAAAATAGAAACAAAGCAACACAACTCAACATCAAGAAGTATTTTATCTCCTAGTGGAGCTTTATGGAAAAAAACACTAAACCCAAGTATAGTAAAAAATTTAAAAGTTAAAAATGAATTTTGAAAGGAAGTTACGATGTGGTCTCTGTCACCTACCTACATGAAAAGCCACAAGCAGTAGATTAACCATGACAAACTAATTGTCATTCACCTTTCTGAAACAGACAGGCAAGGAGTCTTTTCGTAAGAGTGGTACGCTGCCTTAAAGTAATTCCAGGGCAGTACAGTGCAGAACTGTTGACGCACAGCTACTTGTTACTTCTTGCCAACAGTCTCCAAAAATGGAAAAACAGTCTTTTTCCAGTTTTTCTTATGAAGTCTGATCAGAAGGAGCTGACTAGTTGCTGTAGTCAATTCTCTGTGTCCTCAGGGTAGCAGAATGTGGATACAAACAGCGTTAATGAAATGTCTGAACATTTGAAAAATGATGGGAGGCACACAGCCAGCAGGATCCACCTCAGACAGATCCACACTTGAGAAGTGAAGTCTGGCATATTATATTGAATAAGTGTACCTCCAAAACATTAAAAAAAAAAAGAGACAACCCCCCTAAAACATTGTTACAACCAAAAAAATTTTCTATCGAGTTTATTTTAAAGAAATAATGAATTATTCACAGAAGTCTAATCACAGCTCCCAAGTGCTTACCATCTGAAGCAGCAGAAGTGGAAATAAACACCAGAAGAAGGATGCAGGCAAAGGGGGTTATCAACAATAGACTTTTAAGATAAGAATTTCCCAAGTGCATACTGCAGTTTCTCATTATTTATTAAAAAATTACAATCAATTTTTTCCTAGTTATCATAACTCAATGCCAAGAGGGAAAAGCCAAAAATGTATTTTCTAAAATCTCCACATAGTTGCTGAGTGATGCAAAGCAATATCCTCAGCTGCTACCATGAAACACTGCAGAAAATTAATTCAATTTTGTATTTTAAGTGTTGAGCAATACAGATGTGGTAATGTAAATAAAAATCACTGGTCTCCATCAATGTTAAAATGATAAAAGTAACTGCACATCGTTTATACAAAGATTGTGGTTGACAAATATAATCCTACAGGCAGAGTATTACCCCAACATGCTTACACTTCTTCCCTTCCATGCAGCAGATGCTTTATGCATTTAGAGTCCAAAGAAAAGTCCCATCCTACAATCTAGAATGTTTATAGGATAACTTTTCAAAGTATCTTAGTCATATAGGAGCACAAATAATTTTAGAAAAATCTTACCATCACCCCTTTTGAAGTGTGGTAGCTAGTAATATAAGCCCAATTTGACTACAGCTTTCTACTCTAGTATTTACTACAACAACACACGAAGGAATAGCCAACATGAGTAATTGCTTACATAATCTTGTGTTTTGTACAATATTTGCTTAATCAATCATGCAAAACAGTACTACCTGTAATCTAACCCACAAAGACATCACTGCATAACTGTTAACTGACAATGATTTTAAATAATCTCCATCAGGCCTAAAGCATGTATTTGTACAGTACCCCTTGTTTTTTCCTACTAAGATTATCATAGCTTCAACAGAATATAGCGCTTTTAAAATTAATTTATTTTACAGTCCAGCTCCAATGTAGCTGTGAGCTGTTCAAAAGATGCTGGATGCATTCACAGGCTACAACAGGTGAGAGTCAATCAGTAATTGCTGATGACAGATCTACAAAGGAAATGCCTTCCAGTATATCAGCATATGAAGACAATCACCTGGCCCAAAATTTGCAGTGCATTTTACACTGATCATGTCTGCAATTTAGTATCAAATCAAATTTTTATGAAAGCAAATATTCAACTCTAAGTTAACATATTTTCTAGAAAGTTGGACTTATTTATTGCAACTGAAATTTCTCTTTCTTCTATACTACTACATAGCACCACAAATCTTGTGCTTTGCAGAAGAAATGAAGACTTTACTCTTTAAAAAGAAAGTTTAAACAGTAACAGTGATAGGAAAGTGCCAGTGAAAATAAAATTACACTACACTGAGGAAAAATAGATTAAAATTACTTATTCAGGTATACTGGCATTGAGAAGAATTACAGGTGAGAGAAAGTTTTAAGAGACCCTTTAAGGCAGCATAAAGCCTCACCGGATCAGAGACAAGCTATATAGTTACATATTGTGCTAGCAATCATAACTCTTTTTCTTCCCTGTCATCCTGCCAAAAAGAGTAGTCAGCTTGCCTGGTCCTTTTCAGAATCAACAGAACATCAAACACTGCATGAAATTCACAATTTAATTAGTCAGATATTTTATACAGGATGCATCTTAAAATGAAAGACATAACTCATGAACTGCTGGGTTTTAATCTGGAAAAATCACAGAGTTACCAATATTTCCATCTAGAGGAAGGGATTTGGCTTTTCTGCCTAAACACTCTGCTGCTACTCTAATAGTATTCAAACAAATAAAAGTTACCATACATATTGAACCCAAAGTAAAAAAATAACTCCTTTCCCATGTGTGCATAAGCTGACAGCCTAAAACTGTAAAACTTGAGACTTCCCTACATACTCCATCATATTTTCAGTAACTTGTCAAGTTCATAGTCTGTGCTGTTATGTAATGAACCACTTTACACTAAAAAACCCCTCTCAATTTAGATTTATCATTTTGTTTAAACTGATTTAAACTCAACCAAGAAGCTTTAAAAGTAATAATAAGAGTTTGCATAATTATTTAAGTTATTTTATATAAAAAGGAAAGTACAGGAAAATTAACTACTCCCTGAAAATAATTAGATAAATTTTGTTAAATATTTACTCAAAAATACATTTCCCATATATTTTCTAAGATGTCTTCTGCTTTGTAGAAATGTTTTCAATTTAAAAATCTCAATGCACAATGAAAAAAGTGACTAATTGAAAAGATGATGAATTGCTGTAGTCACAGAACCATCACAATATCATGTCTGTTTGAAAGCAAGATACTGCAAAGCCCCATCTGAAATACTGCTCTTTCACTGGTGCTGCAACGCAGTTTTTCTTCTGGTATTTCTGGGTGTGTATCTTTGGCTTCTTTTTGCTTAATATTAGACCAGAATCACCAAGTACTTCATTGTGGAAAAGGCACAAGCAATGTTTCTGTTCTGCTTTTGTTTTGGTGTTTGGTTTTTATTTTTGGTTGGTTGGTTTGGTTTTTTTTGTGGGGGGGGGTGGTTTTGTTTGTTTTTTTAAATACTTCACTCACTGGAAACTAGACAGGCAGGTTTTCAGACTGAAAGATTAAATTGAAGTGGCAGCTAAGACTGAAAATCAACAATAAACTCAGGTAAGAAAGAATTTGTGTCGGAATGGGAAAGAACTATTTCTGGGTGTGTAGAAAAAGAAACTTCTGGGGACCTAGCCTAAGGTGGCCCTCCTGAACTTGCCCTACGTCTTGTCCCAAGTTTTATGATTTTAATAATGTTATCTACAGTTGCTTCAGCTGCTGCATATTTTGACCTTCATTCAGAATCTAGTCCCATATTAAGAAGGGTTACTTGGCTCTTAAGCTCATTTCATATATCCCAATACCTGCAGTATTCTGGCCAATAGAAACATTTGACTGGCTTCTGGAAAAAATCACCAATGAATAAAAAAATACCACATCAGAGAGCTTTTTACATTTGTAAACAGCTAACAATAGATGGTCAAAACAAGCCAGCAAGGCAGACTATGCAACAAATAGCATCAGTCATGTAGGAGGGAGAACATTTGAATAGCAGGGCAAATGTTGACTATCATCATCTAGAAAACAAACAGGTGACTATACAGTGAAGAAATCTAAGAGCAGATTTAGTCTAACTCACATTCATTATTCTGCATTATTGAGATGCCTGCAGGCTGCATAAGCTGGTGATCACAGCAGATAATAAAATGCTTTATAGGCAAAATTGCGTGTACGTAGACATCTAATTCTTCCCCCACCATTCAGCGCTGCTGTTCTAAGCTTCCATCTCCAATCATGCTCTTTCTTAAAAGCAAAACTAAAACCTAACCATTTGCTTTTGCAATGGCCAGTGCAACTCAAGTAGATTAAATCAATTATGTAAGTTAAATTAAATCTGCAAAATATTTCTGTATAAATAACTGGCCAATATCTACAGGAGTCCTTTTTTGTACTTTCCTGCATATTTCTTGTTCATACAACCTATTTAATATTTTGAAGTATTAATTTATGTTCCACCTATCAAGACATCTTAACCTTATGCTAGGATGATAGAAGAATCTAGTGCAATACTCACATCCTAATAAACTCCACAACAGAGTAAAGGTGATCATGTAGCTAAAAATATCAATACTGCCTAACCAATACTTGTAAGTAATTCCTATTTCATCATTCAATTAATAAAAGCTTACAAAAAAAGCTAGACAAGCATGTATGCCCTTTGCGTGTCCAGAGAAGGGCAACGAAGCTGGTGAAGGGTCTAGAGCACAAGTCTTATGAGGAGCAGCTGGGGGAACTGGGGTTGTTTAGCCTGGAGAAAAGGAGGCTGAGGGGAGACCTTATCGCTCTCTACAACTACCTGAAAGGAAGTTGTAGAGAGGTGGGGGTCGGTCTCTTCTCGCAGGTAACAAGTGATAGGACGAGAGGAAATGGCCTCAAGTTGCACCAGGGGAGGTTTAGACTGGATATTAGGAAATTTTACTTCACTGAAAGGGTTCTCAAGCATTGGAACAGGCTGCCCAGGGAAGTGGTTGAGTCACCATCCCTGGAGGTATTTAAAAGCTGTGTAGATGTGGTGCTTAGGGACATGGTTTAGTGGTGGACTTGGCAGTGCTAGGTTAATGGTTGGACTCAATGATCTTAAAGGTCTTTTCCAACCTAAACAATTCTATGATTCTATGTACTGAAAGAAATACTACTCTAGGCACAAAATTGTGATCTTAAACTTCAAATTCTCCCTTTCACTTTCATTTGTAATCTCAAGTTAAAAAAACACAGGAGACACTGCATTACTTATTAAATTGATTTCTTCTCCAATGGTCCAATCTTATTTTTAACTTGTGTTTTTAATCTTAAAATATTTTCCTATTCACAATTGCTGCTATTTCCCAGCATATCTTCCAGTTTATGCTTCTAAATAAATAGATTCTGAAAGATTTGTGTGTCACCTGGAGTCTCAGTATTTTACTTCAAAAAATATTTCAAAAATTTATTATAGTCTTACTCCTTCATTGACTATAAGCAATCACTTTGTGCTTCAGTCAGGATAACCTTGAAACAGTATTTTCGACGTGTGCTAAGAAATAATACACTTATGAACTCTAAGGCTAGAGATTCAAGTTACAGGATAACTTGAAATCCATTATTTAAATGCCAAAATGCCAAATGATATTTAAATATCAAGGTAACTTCATTTTCACTACTGAATTGTAATGTAGTATGCCTATGCACAAACACTACCTTCCAGTAAGTTAGCCACAAACCTACAGATTTTAAAAAAATAAATATGTAAAATAATCCATGGTTGTTACTTGCAAATAAACTTGTGTCCACTTCCCAAAGAATTCAATAAAAGGTCATTTATTCATTTCAGCACAAATGAAGGAAGCCTTTTCTTAACAAGCTGCCATTACTCAAAGAGCAATTTGAGAAGCAGAAGGAAAAAAACAGATTCTTCTCCGATACAAGACATATTTAAAACAAAAAACTGTTTGATTCTTACATCTTCATTAGATGCTTGGAAAAAAAATAAATAAAGAAGTGATATGTTTCTTTCCGCTTCACATCCTGTATGATCGCAAACAAGACTGAAAAATGGTTACTATGTCAGACAGAACTGTAATACTTACATTTATTATGATCCAAAGACAACACTTTTTGACTTTGGCTTTTAAAAATCCTAATGTAAGATACAGAAATCTTACACCCCAAAATACATCTATTAAAGCAACTCAAAGCAAGTTACCTGCTAGAAGCAAAATGCAACATCATTTAAAATGAAAACTCCAATACAAATGGATCGCTAAAACGGAGGGAGACTTCCCATGGACTCTGAAATTATTATCACAAAGCCTTCCAAAGGAGGAAAATCATTTTAGTCACCATATATCTTTGTTAAATTATACAGTTTAACATTGTGTTTTACTGAGATGAATGTGATAAAGCCAAACATGAAATAAATGCATTACATTTAGTGTCCTCAGACAACTGGAATTACAATACAAGAGAGAAAATACAATGTTAATATATTGACCAACAAAAAAATAAATGTAATGTGAGAATGCTAGTTTAATAAATGCCTCTAAAATATCCCTGGATCACTTTTTTCTTATTAGTCTGGTATTTTTTCTGTGCTGCAAGGAGCTTTGATCACTGTCCTTAAAATAATTGTATTATTTATCACAGACTTGCTCCAAGCTGTAGTTATAAAATTCAGTTTATAGGTGTTGTGGTAACAGCAAAGCTGACTTCTAGAAAAACAGAAGTTTAAGTTAAAAAGCCACTCATAATATTCATATTGCTTTATTAAATCTTAAGAAGTTATCTGAATTTCTGCATTAAAAGGTATCAATTACCCCCCTCTATTTCCTTAAGTGAATTATTTTACTTCAACATATCAAATTCAATGCTAACAGTCCACAGACCAGGGGTGGGGGCT
Source organism: Ciconia boyciana (assembly GCF_034638445.1). NCBI lineage: Eukaryota > Metazoa > Chordata > Aves > Ciconiiformes > Ciconiidae > Ciconia > Ciconia boyciana. The sequence continues at coordinate 50,537,340 of NC_132936.1, forward strand.
GAAGAGTGGATGGAATTTCTAATTCTGCTATTAAACCACTTTAACTGACTTTTATCTCTATTCCCTCCAAAGATTCTGTAGGAGCTCTTAAGCTGCCAGAATGCAAGGAGTTTCCAGAAAAGCTGTTCTCTCACTTTTCATGCCCACAGGTTTAATGAAACAATTCCAGTGTGAAAATCAACACAGACTTTCAGAGAAAGATGGGCTCAAGTTTATACCTTTCTTTTTGCCTTAGCTTGTGAGAAGGTAACTATTTCGTAATTGCTCCAACGCCCAAGGCTCTGCAACACTGTCGACTAATGCTTTAAGGGTCTGTTTGAAATCGCTGCTTTCTGATGACAATAGACACACAAAAGGGAGGAAATTCAAATGCTCATAATATTTATTCTACTAGAATACTGAAACAAGGTATTTCTACAAGCTTGTCCCACTTAACGAAAAAATGTAAAACCAGCTTATTTCTACATGAAGCCTAGTTTACAGCCACAGTGCAAGGTGGTCTCTGCCACTCTAGAGCACAGCTTTTTACGCTTTGTGGAACTTTCCAGTGACAAAATGAGAGGTTACCTTCAGGAAACTCGATGCTCAACCAGGATCAAAATGAAACATACTAAAATCTCTTTTTATTTTTATCTGTTTATTTTTTTTAAGAAGAACATGGTCCCCTTATTTTAAATAATTTCCTTAGAAACACTGGTTACGCTGTTGCCAGCACATACAAATTATCCTTGCCAATTTATTTGCTAGAAGGAACATACCATTCTCTTAGGAAGCATATTAGTGCAGTTGGGACTAAAGAAACTCTCTCCAACAGTAGACCTCACAAAATGATTACTCAGATTTAACCTTTATTTTTATACCTTTACAGAAACTCAGCTAAAAATCAGTAACTGCTCTCCTCCATTGCCCTCAGCTAGCCTTCATTTGAAATATTAAAACAGTAGGTTTTAAGAGGCATCCACAGAGCCCCAGTAAAACAAACTAAATGAAAGTTGCAACTCCCTTCCTCTGCGTTTCAAGCAATCCCCCCCACCTCCCCAAATCAAATTTCACGACAAGCAGTCACTGACTATATGAAGGACAACTGGCTAAAGTTAAACTCACTAAGAAATACATATACCCACTGAAAGAAGCTTCAAAGAACTCACTCTTCCTCAATCATCTATTAAAAACCTATAAACTTCATCTCTTTCATAAGGCAGCAAGTTCAGCCTTGATTTTCAGTTCAACAAGCTAAAGTACACACACACACACAAAGGAAATGATCTTGTTTTATCCATTTGAAATCTGTCACCTTTCAAATTTCATCAGTATTTTTTCAGCTTCTAATACGAGAGGCATAAAACACAACAACGTGATTGTCTTTATCCTGTAATCATTGCTCCTCTGCCCTCTTTCAAATCTTCCAAGCTATAGAGGGCTTCCCCCAGACACCTCATTGCTTTATTGTATACCTTTGATGATTTTTCCTATTTCACTTACTCTCCAAGTTGTTAGGACTGGAACGACGTTCCAAGAAAAATTAAGAGACTATTTCTAGTCTTTCTTTAGTCTCTGCAGACTTCATCTAATAGATGCTCTAGTTATGATTTTGTGTGCTTTGAATAAGGCTAGCACTGCTTTTGTCGGCATTCAGAATTTTGAACTGCTTACCTGCAACGTCACATCACTGTTCAGAGAATAAGGTCCGTCACATTACAAAATAGAACTAATTAAAATTTTTTGAATAAAAGAACTAAGTAATGGTTTTATATGTCCAATATGTAACTAAAAACCATAAGATGAAAAGGAGTATAAACATGCTTAACACACCTATCTAGAATTACCAGAAAAATTGACTCACTGACAGGATGTCATGTCGGTTGCAGGACCAGCTGTAAAGTCAACATATAGAATAAATCAAATTACTTGTTTTTCCCACAATACATTTTAAATTGCTCTAATAAATTACATATTTTCAGTGGCTGTAAAAATAATATATACCTGATTACAACCTATAGAAAAAAATGCATCCTTTCACTTTTTCTTGAGTTTGTATTAGAATTTCTACAGTTATGTGGTGAGAAGGAAGCTTTAGTTTCTTCATGAAGTTAAAAGTCTTTATGGTGATGAACAGGAACTTTTACTCCCTAATATTTTTAAGAGGCTTGCAACAACAACAAAAACCACCAAACAAACAGGCTACACTTTATACATTCAATTCACACTAACAGCAGTCACATAAATTAGTAGCGCAGAAGTATATCACTAGATTGAAGCTTAAGATAATTCTATGAATACCTGTACATACGCTTTAATATGGTCATGACAAATGTGTATTTGGATACATCTTTAAAACTTCTTACTCCTAAGATTTGAAATAACATGAAGGGATAAGATATAAAAATAACATTTACTGTTAAAAGAATACTGCATAACATGAAGGACATACAAACTTACTCAGTGGATCATTTTTCTCCTATAGAAGTGTGTATCCAAATTACCTCAAACTGATTTTCTTACATTTGCATACTTTACATGATCAAGAAAATAGAAACTTGCAGTCAAAATTATAACCTGTACACATGTCAAGTAAAGTGAAAATTCTGTTATTCTTGCAAGCACTCTTAACAGTATTACACAAGCTGGAAATCCTTTAGTTTTTAAACATTAATGATCACTGTTTTAAAAGCAAGAACAATTATATGATGTGTTCCCTTGCTGGAAGCTTTAACTTGTTATCGTCTTATGTGGCAAATGTTATGTCAAATTAAAGCCACAACTATAATTATAAACACATCTGGAATAAGGTTAAAATTTTATGTAGTAGGGCTTATTACAGTTATGTCTAGACAATAATATCGAACAATTTTTGGTCATGACTGGTTAAGAACTATTCTCCTAATCATGCGTAGGCAACAACTCATGTCTTCCTGGAAGCCTTTCATTGAACAGAGCGCACTGTATGAAGCAACTGCAGTTCTGTCCTAACTTCCTACACAATTAACAATAATTTAGCATTATTACAAACCTACGGAGAAATATGGCAACTATTTCAGTTAATTCTCCCACACATGTTGTTGAGGGCCATTACTTGCTCATCTTTAAAAAGATTAAAGAACAATTTAAAATACCACCCTTTTCTGTATTATTTAAACTGGCAACATGCTTCCTTACAGTCTTTTAGAAAAAGCTTTATGTAATAGCAACAAAATGAGTTATTACAACCATGTAAAACATTTGAAAGTTAAAGTCCTAGCACATGTTCTACTAACCTCAAAAAGATATGCCTAGTTAGAACACATCCTTTACCAAATTCAAGTGATTAAAAATTTAATTGGTTAGCTTAATTGTAACACTTCAGAATAGAAGACATTGCTTCAGTTTCTATAATTGTTCTAAAGATGCATCATGCTGTCCACATTGATTTTGTGTCCATGTCAAACATAGTCACATCACATTGCATAAGGGCATAAAGGAGAAAAAAGGCACAAACTTATCTCAGATCCTTCTAGGAATCCTAGATTTTAGCTTTGTAGGATCAAGTAGGAGCCTGTCACAGAATTCATAAGAACAATGGTTCCTAAGGAACAATTTAAGATTCTGTGGTTTGATAGAACATCTTTTGGGTTTTCCAAATGGCTTTTCAGCATGCTAGCATGTTGATTCTGAATCACAGAATCCCAGAAAGGTCAAGGCTGGAAGGGACTCTGGAGGACATCTGGTCCAAATCCCATGCTCAATCAGGGCCACCTATAGACAGATACACATGTCCAAGTGGCTTTTAACTATCCCTGAGGATGGGGATTCCACAACCTCTCTGGACAACCTGTGCCAGTGCTTGGTGACTTTCACCATAAAAAAAGTATTTCCTGATGTTCAGATGGAGCCTCTTGTGTTTCAGTTTGTGCCCACTGCTTCTGGTCCTGTCACTGGGCACCACTGGAAAGTACCTGGCTCCTTCTTCTATGCACTCTCCCTTCAGATATTTATACACATTGTAAGATCCCCCCTGAGCCTTTTCTTCTCTAGGCTGAACAGTCCCAGCTCTCAGCCTTTTTTCCCCCTCATATTATAGGCACCAGTCCCTTAATCATCCTAGTGGCCCTTTGCTGGACTCCCTCCAGTAGCTCTATGCCTTTTCTGTAGCAGGGAGCCCAGAACTGGACACAGTACTCCAGGTGTGGCCTTACCAGTGCTGAGTAGAGGGGAAGGATCACTTCCCTCGATGCGCTGGCAACATTTCTCCTAAAGCAGCCCAGGATACCATTTAGCCTACCTTGCCGTAGGTCCCACTGTATTCTTTAAATTCAAAGGTTATCTAGGAGAACCTTCACATTTATGAGTGTAGACACTGAGACTCTTATGAGATGTTCAGAGATTGTACTCTCTTCCATTTGAAGTGGATCTGTCTGTTTTATAAAAAGTTCTTATTGTAGAACCTCAGTCCCACTGGGTACACTTGAGTCTACTGTGTATGAGTGGTTGTAGACCTGTTGAATTAAGAAAGGCCATGATATAACCACATCCCATTAAAAAGTAAGGTATTTTCACACTGTTGTTTCTGAGCAAGTCTGCAACTGGTTGATAAATTCCATTGCTGTTGGGAAATACAGATTATTTAATAGTAACTCTTCTCCTTTGAAATGTGTTTTATGTCCACAGAAAATCTTTCTTCTGCAAGCTGCCAAATCATCTGTGGAAGGACTGTTTACTCTTTCTTCAGTTCTCAACCAAGAATTTCATATTTCTTCAAGGTTTCTGTGAAAAACAGTTGGACAGACGGTGGGTTGAGAATGTACATCTATTCTGCAAGGTGTGTTAAAGAACACCCTTAATGCTCATTATGCTGTGAGTGACTCCACGCAGTATTCCTTACAGAGCATGATCACTTGGAGAATGGTCCTAAAGTCCCTTATTAAATGAAGGCTGAAGCACCACCAAAGCCACATTATTTTGGTTTCCATAACATGACAAAAATTAACAAATGTGTGAAGAATCTCCCTAAGTCTGCAAGATGGCCACTAATATTGCTACAGCCAAAGGAGACTCAGCCCTAATCAATACTTGCTTGTATCCTGACCAACCTGGACAAGATCCTTAACTGAATATGTGGTTGAAAAGGCTGTGTACAAGTGGCCAGGGCTTTGGGTTTTTTGCCGAACAGATGAGGAACTCTCCTAAAGGACTCTCCCTAGTCAATGTCAAAAGACAAAGCCCACAATACACAAAAAATATTCAGCAAAGCTTCAGTCTGGGATGCATGCAGTTATGGACAAGACTCTGGCAACACAGCATCTTGAATATTGACCTGGGAAAACCCTAAGTATTTAGGATTGTCCAAAACACGGTATTGTTCTTATAAGTAGTGATATAAGAAGGACCACCTATAAGAGCTTGTATAGCCTGGCCTTTTTGGTTTAAAGAATTGCTTGGAACTTTCATAATAGATAATAGTAACATTAGTAACATCTTTACAATAGTAGCATGCCTTTACACTAAGAACAGACTCATTCATTCAACAGATTCCCATAGAGGAAAAAGATCTCACAAAAGAGAAAGGAGAGAGAAGTCAAGATCTCTAAGAAGCCTATCAGTAACTAAGTAAATGAAAAATCCTGAAAAACTCCTCATCTGCAGATATATAGCAGATAGATCCAACTAAGTGACCTTTGCCAGAAAGGGCTAAAACCTCAAGAACTAAAAAGGGATAAATGCTGTAATCCAAAATACAGTGCAGATACCTTACCTAGAGGCAGCAATTTTGCTTCACGACAATCTAAAAACTCAAACTGCTTCTCTAAATAGGCATTTTATTGGGTGCCATCTGCGCTACAACATTCCTGACAGGGAAAGAGTACATCTGTAATACTATGAAAGCTATCCAGTGTCTGAGTTGCAAGAAAAAGGGAACAAAGGTTTGAAAGGTGGTGATGATCCAGCTGCTTTACAAGAAGGTTCTAAGAAAAACAGATAGAGTTCTGTGCATTGAAATCAAGAGGCAGAATGTACCAAAAATCAAAGGGTTTTAGGGCAACCTGGAACAAACACTATCCAAAGCAAACGTCCTGTTATACCTTGTGGGTCATTTTTAGCAAGAGTATATATTGCCAGAAGTTCCATTACCAGTTCCGTACCAAAAGTTGCAGAAAAGTTCCACTCACAACCACTTTCATGTCAAAATACCTAACAAGCATGGTTGAACCACATTCTGGCTGTAGCCTGATCTTTCAAATGATCTTTTGAATTTGTTTGTGCAGGGAAAGTAGCCCTATATTATTTGAACAACTGAATTTGCATTATTTAACCTCAGGTGAATTGCACAGATCCTACAAGCAGAAGAAAGTCAACACTCAGGAGGGTGATAACACACAGAACAGACAGCAGGCAACAGTCATAAGGCCAGAAATAACAGAGACTAAATAGAAGAAACAGTTTTGTTGAGCACTGAGAAGACAAAGACATCCACAATATAAGCATGGCCTTGAAGTATTACATTTCCTTCCTAGAAAAGGATTCGTATTTGCAATTGATAAAATATCAAGGTATCTGAAGAGTCAGTGACAACAAATCAATAGTGCTTTTCACAGCTGCAGTGTCTTATGCACATATGCAAACCTAAGCCTCACATAAAAGTAAGCAATTGAGTACTGACCACCTATGAAGCAAACAACTTTAGAAATGGATTTACATCCACAAAAGCAAACATTACATTATTTGCTTAAGAGCAATGAATAGTACAATACTTCATACAACACTTTCACTCTACTTAAAAGCATTAAAACCAATAATTCTTAGTTTTCTAAGTATCTGATAAGATAAAAAAGGATTATTTAAAAAAAATACTACCAAGTTTTCCCCAATATGCAGAATCCAGTATATCCCTAAATTGTTTTAAACTAGTTATAATGTAATTCAGAACCTCAACAAACTATTTTTCATACAAGCAAAACTACTTTATTCTTTGTATATAAGCTACATCTACATTCAACTCAAAAGGATTACCGTAGCTCCTATTGACAAGCCTGAGCTAGCTTAAAACTATCCAACTTGGTAATAGTTCAACCATAGCTCAGAGAAGCTACCCAAATCGAGGTTTTGTAGCCCCATCTCTTCTGCACCTCCTTCCCTGAGCACTATGCAACTTTTACAATAGCCTTGAACTAGGCAGACTGACAGTTTTACAGATAACTTGGGCATATTTGTGTAAACTTTAGTCACATCTCTGACAATAAATACAGTTTATAATCAGAATTTTTCTTTTAAACTGATTGACAGCCCCCATCCTGTACTAAGATTCTTAAAGGCACAAGGCTGATCTTGCATGGGTTCCTTAAGTCTTTTAAAAGAACTGCATGGACATTCGTTAATACAAAACATGTAAAAAAGTAATCTTTAACAGCGTTGGTTTGAGCTAGTCCATTTCACTTTGCACTTACATGGACCAGAAAAGCCTATGCAATTATGGAACCTCAACTGTGGTGACAGGGACCTTAAACTCAAGGTGACAACTTGTCAAATTGCTATTACTTTCAGCACAGAACGAAGCAATCAAGTTCGGAAAACAAGCATTCATAGCAACTTATGGATCATGCTGCCCATATGCAATATTAATAGAAGGTTGGTTTTTCTTTTTTCCAGTAATGAGGCACTAGGAAAAATATTTGCCTACCAAAGCTTTTAAACTTTCTCATTCATAGAGCTTAGATTTTGAAGTAATTTAAAACTGGTGAAAGTGTGCTAGTGTTTCTTCAGTGCTGAACCATCAGTTATTAGCATAAGTCATTCTGTGTACTCAACTGATGGTGAATCAGAGTCCATTTTTTTCTTTTCAGCACAGAAATTCAGCTGAGCACAGCTCTCACACAAATCAACCATCATTTCACTTTATTTTCCTATTCACTCAAACTTCCTCTTTGTAAAAGGAAGTTTTCAAGAAATAAATTGATCTATTTTCAGCAGGTCCTTTATGAAAAGGCCATTTTTAATAAATAAGAAAAAAGTTAAATATTATACACGGGTCTATTCAAGAGCATTTTGCACTAGCCAACAAGATGCTGAAACTTGCTGTGTTGTGTTGCCCTCTTCAGGCCGACAGCACTTACATTTTCTAGTTCTTTTGCTTGACGAGTCATTGCATTTCAACTTCATAAAAATTTTCAGATTTGCAGTTTCAAGTAGCAGCTAACTTTACCTCTATCCCACCAGTGCTTGAAGTATTTTTGATCTAAAATCCTACAGAAATAAACTTCACTTTTGGCCTCTACGTCTCCCTAACTTTAATACTAATCTTGAGGATTATCAAAATATCAGCTAGTGTTTGAAAAGATTACTAAAAAAACAACTTCAGCACTGACAAGCAAGCCTCATGACAAGAGGCTTAAAGAGCTCAATTGATTCAGCTTACCAAAGAAAAATCGAAGCTGCTGAAATCACTCCATAAGTGAACATGGAGATTAGAAAGTCAGATGACTTTAAAGTGGTGTAAGGCAACACAAAATCTAGAAACTGGAGTTGAAGTCAGACAAATTCAGCCTTGAAATGCAATGAAGGCTTTTCATCCAAAACAAAAAAAGTTTTTAATAACCTACTAGCATAAAAGGATGGATTTATTACTTGAAAACTTTACAGGTGGTAAAATATCTTGCCAAACAATCTGTTTTGATCAGTTTTTGAGTAGTTGTCATAACATGGGCCAGACTGTGATGCTGATTTGCATACTTGCAATGGGTTTTGTAATTGATTATCTGAGCTCTGCCAATCAATGTGAAAATATGAATAAAACAGTCTTCCATTGCTTGGGAAAGGGCCATGCTTGGGCTTCTGATTCATTTATTGACCCAGATATTAATAATGTCTTAGAATATTTCATTTCCCCCTCTCACCTTGCTATTTTTAGAGGACAGGTCATGGTAGACATTTAAATCTATTTAGACGTCTCAGTACTGCAACTTTGACAGAAAGAACGAAGTGTTGGATTTAACCAATGTATTATTAAGTATGGAGAATTTCACTCACGTTACTAAAGCAGATAAACATCACAACATCTTAAGGGACTTAAGATAGGAAAAACCTGTTCAAAGCTAAGGCCTACTATGTAATTAGGCAATAAAATTAATAACCTAATCAAAACCCTTAGAAAATAGAGGCAAAGGAAATGCTCATTGCAGTACCATGGCACGTCCCAGTACCCAAATAAAGGAACAAGCAAACAAACAATCCCAGATCATCCCCTTTTGGGCTGCCAAACACACAACAGCCTGCCTGCCTTAAGCCAAGTGCAACTCTAGAAAAGCTCAGAAGAACTTGTCGTGAACAGTTTTAATGCATTGTCTTTCACATACTTTTGTAATTTTATTCTCAAAAATGAAATGCTATTTACAACTTTAAATCCTATATACTCATAGGGCAGACTCCAGAGGAAAGGAGGAAGATTGACAGGGAGAGAACAAGCAAGAGCAAGTGGGTGAGCACGACACGGGGAGAGAGCAACACACCAAAACTCAGGGATGAGTGCAAACTAAGTGCACAACCACTGAGATTCAGAGTGCTCCCATCTGCAGCGTAAGACAGCAGACAGTAGTTAATCAGGGTAGTCTCTATGAGCATGTAGACACTCCTCTCCAGTGCCTAATATGCCCATTATGTGACACTAATATGTCACAGTGCCTGGAGCCAAAGACGGATGAAAACTTCCTGCCATCTATCAACCATATAAGTTTGTTCTGTTAGAAAGTGCAAAACCAGCTGGGGGAACATGGGAGAAAAGTCCTCAAGGCAAACTAGCTCTAGTACTGTACAAGAAAAGCAACACTCTTAAATGAATAATATACTCAGAAGATTACTATTATTTTCTCTCTTGCTATTAAAGAACAGGTGAAAAAAGCACTCTATTCAACAATATCAGACAAAAAGGCAAAAAAGTTTTAATGCAACTGAAGACACAGCAGCTCATATGTCTGAAGTGATGAAGTGTGGCACTTTTTTTTTTTGGATGCGTGTAAGTAAAAGTGTTGCAAAAATATAATCACTATTTTTAAACCGTCTCTGGTAGAAAAAGTTTCCACCTTTGTCAAAGGTTCATCTGGTGCAGTTCCATAGGACACAGTTTAGACTATGACAGCTGGTAATAAAATCTCCAAGATCTCTTAGCTAACTTTTAAAATTGCAACTGAGTTGATCTGTAGCGATACGCAGTCTTTTTCTTTATCTTCTACAGTAGATGCCAGGATTCTGGTCCAATCTTAGCTGCTACACTTAAAAGAAGAGGTGCTGGACAAGGGCTTTTAAAATTACCTGTGGTTAGTTTAGTTCTGACTTACCCAAGTATGACATTTGTATTTTTGCAATCTCTTTCTCCCCCGCACACCATCAGATTTGGATACCACAGGAGATATGATTCATATTATTCTTTAGAAATGTATTTTAATAGACAAGCTTTACAATTGAAAGAGCCTTTGAGTTTTGAAAATATCAGGCTTTCAGTGAAAAGCATGTCAGATCACTTTATTGCATGCATTTTTTCTGCAGCAACTTTCCCCAGTCACATTTAATCATGGCTAAGACTGAATTTTCTTAGTTGATATCATAATCTAGTACATTTCCTTGAAGGAAAACAAATTCATCCACCTCATGCTGCCAAAACACAATCTAGGCAGCTCCCTTCACAGAATTTCCTTCTAATAATTTTGGGGTAATGAAGGTATGGAGACTAAGAGGAGGAACTCTCCCCACTGAAGGCAATGCCTAGTAATTTCCTGCCATCTACCTCTATATCCTTAAGTATCTACAAAAACACTATGTGAAAACACATAGGGAATAAACGTCCACTGTAATACAAACCCAGGCTAAATTGACTTTCAGGTATTTATGTAGGGATATGTAAGCAACCAATTAGAATGCAAAGCTGACTTCTACCAGCAGTAATGGAAATTAAATGCAATTGGGGTGGGGGTTAAATACATCTTAAGAACACTTTCGAATCAGTTACTTCAGCATATGCAAGTCTGTCACTAAGTACTGTAAAATTATGTTAAAACTACAGGAATTAACTCCTTGCTTGGAATTAAATTATAATCTCACCCTTCCTAAGAGTTTCTGAAAATTCCTTTAAATACACAGACTTCTATGATGAGCAGTAATCAGTACACAAACCAACAAACCAAACAAAAAAAGCTAGAAACACCTGCATCCACTTTTTTAAAAAAAGAGGAACATTACTGAAAATATTTAGAAATATTAAGAGCAGCATTACTGAAAATAATATACACCAACCTTCTCAAAGGCTGTCTCAGCATCATCTTTATTTGTGTTTGGTCTTCTATTCTTAGTTAGATATTTTGGGTTTAAACTACAGCAAGTAATGGTTTCCAATTGAAAAGATAATAAGAATCAAGATAAGTACTACTGGCTAAAGGGACAGATATTACTGAATTAGGTGGGTTTTTTTTTTTTCTTTTTTTAAAAAGATTTACTAGCATGAAATCATGTGATATCATAGAAAATTTCCCTTATGGCTTAAAGGTCTGTACCTTATTCAGACAGCAAAACCTCCATTTCGCAAACCCATTTACGTGATTTCTATGAAAAGACTTAAAAAAACCCAAACACCTATCAGAGAACAAACAAAACCTAGTTACCAACCAAACAAAATGCTGTGAGTGAACTACTTTTCCTGATACACACTTTTTGATACTTATACAAACCTTGCCATCTGCTATGATCTCTGACAAAATAACTGACTTCCGTTCTCAATCTAAGGTTTCACTATGACGGTAAATGTCTTATATCTAACATTAAAAGTTACTTCAGTCCCATTGCAAGATTGTATAGGTTTGTATGGTCATTAAAACCTGTTATAAAGTAGTATCAGACTATTCAGTACTATGAATAAATTACTTTTTTTGATAGTTACAGGTGCAAAACTTAAATGTAAATAGATGAAAATGTTTCAAAGATGAAACAGAACTGTTTAATTTATGAACAGGCTACAGGAATTCTGTATAAGCTTTTAATCATACTTAATTCCAAACTTCATTGTGACCTTAATGCTATAAAAAACTAAGGGGACATCGAAAAATTGTAAGGATTCCAAGGAATATGTCTCCAAATAAAATGCTGAGCAAAATAAAACACTGGTGTATTAAAACAGAAAAAATAATTCAAAGCTAGTTTTGGATTGTAAAGTATACAATTAGAATACAAAAGTAAGAACTAGATGCAAGACCTATACCATTACTTTCACTTCATAATGCCAACAAGAAAAGAAGCCTACACAGTGGTTGAAGGAAAAGTGTTGCTCCTGAAATGTTTGACTTAGACCCTTCAGAAGGCATTTTGCATCCAAAGCAGTCTTCATGGGTAGCAGTTATTTTTAATGACAGAATTAGCTTTTTTTAAAAAAACAAAAACAAAACACCCAAACAAACATAATCTAGCACCTCAGCACATTCTCAAGTATTACACACGTACAACATAATGAAAGGTAATTACCTATTAGAAAAAATACAGTCTATTTTGTCTTCCCTGGCCCCTTGATTTGTATGAATTAGCAAAGATGAGCATACAAAGTTTTATCATAATGTTAGAAAAGGGAATGTATAATTCTGAAAACAGATTATGATTATGAAAACAGATTATGAAAACAGATTATGACACCTCATTGGAAGAGTTTGGTAAAAGTGCTTTTATTTCATTGTCTCCTACCTGATAAATTCTAAATGGGATGTATCGAAATCCACTATCTTCTGGAGGATACTCCATGAGTTTTCGATTTATTGCCCAAAACTGCTCAAATTTATCTGTGAAGGTAAAATTAGGTTTTGTTAATATTAACAACATATATTCTTTTTTACCTAAAAGAGATAAATGAGACAACTGGAACAACATGCAAACTTTTCTTACAGAAGTTTGACCTGTATTAATTTATTTTCCCCACATTTCTCTTCCCTATTTAGCCTGAAGCCAAAGGCAAGTCATCTGCATTCTCCTATGAAAACAGTGATGTGGCAACTTGTCAAACTGAAAGGGAAAGCAACTTGAATTCATATCGTATGAATATCATAATCATATTTTAATTCACTGTTAGGGAAATCCTGGGCCACAAATTATGGATTTCATTACCTCAATTAACAGTGTTTGTTTCTCCACTCCCTGCTGTACTGGTCCACACTGTCTCACAGTTTGTTAAAAACATCTAATCGTTCTTAACTAGAGATGAACAATAGGTTTAAAGCATAGAGAAATTAAAGCAGTAGAAAAACTTCGAGGGGTTTACATTTGGATATGTAAATCTTAAAATAATCTGCAACAGTGTATGATATAATCAGAAAATATACTGCCAGTTTCATGACACAACCTGAAAATAAAAGTTTGTTTGTTTGAAACACATTTTTGTTAATATTATCCAAGTAACTAGGTCTAGTGAAGTAGCCTGAGGCAGCACACCATTTCATCCTGTTCAGACATTACAAGAAGTGAATAGTTTACTGTGCTTAAAATGTATTAAGGACAGCACAGGTCTAGAGCAGTAAAGGCTTTTATACATGCAAATCAATTATTCAAATCAAGCAAACAACCAATACCAAAAGTGACAGAAAGGAACATGAAGAGCTAAGACGAATAAAGCTGCTGCTAGCCTTACTGGAGAAGGCAGCTTTAGAGGGGGAAGAGCAAGGGTTACATTTCCTTATAGGGCCTAACTCTCCAAGACACCAAACACAGCGGACGTTTCTTCAGAAGGAACACACAGTCTCCAATTTTCCCTCCTCAGCACAACGTTCAGCCGAGTCTCAAGAAGCCTGAAGGTATTACCATTAACAGAATTCATCCTCCCTTAAGCAAAGTAAAATACAGAAATCTATTTGCAGAACAAAGGTTCTTCCTACTTCCAAAACTGCTGATAACAATTAAAGCAATTGCAAAAAATTAAGAGTCTGAGATTTGCTTCATTCCAGTGTGCAGCAGATGCCTGTCAGTACGCTAAAAGACATAGTTAATACACATTGCAGGGTTTATAACACGTTGCTTTTCCTGACTGAGTGTGACACAAGGCAGGAATTTCCAAGAAACAGTAAACAAACTCCTGCCAGGTATTCTGTAGGAGCATTTCCTGATGCTTATCTCAGAAAGTACTTCCACACCCTTGTTTCTTGATTAGCAGCAAGCACCCCTTGACAAGCACTTACCTGAGCCGCAGTCAGCACCACCATGCAGGCACCTGCCCGAGAAGAGGAGCTGCCTTGGACGCAGGGGGCTACCCCATAGCAGGGGGCTACCCCATAGCTCACCGGCTGGGAAGCTCAGCAGGTGGCAGTGACAGTGATGACCCTGGAGCTGACTGTACCCAAGCAAGCCCGCATTTGGGAACCCCAGCCTATAGAGTCAGAGGTTTACTCTTACAATGTCCGACGCAAAGAACGACTGCATTCTCCTCACAAACTCTGTCAGTGGGAAGGTGAAGATTTAGCATACTTCCCTCGTCCTTGGAGACAGCGTTGAGAACTGCTTATAGCTTTCACCACAGGTTGTGTGGACAAGCATCCTACAGTAGGCATTAATCGATTTATACTTCAAATTACCACTTCTGACTATAAACTCAGTTGATAAAACTATTAATTATGGTGATACACAAAACAAAACAATCAAGACCTACTTAAGCCAGTGAGCTTCAGCAGCCTCTTAAATAAGGAATCTATGTACTTGGAGACATCCTAGCTGAACAAAAATAAAACAAGCATTAATTTCATTTACTTGTTTAATGCTCATATTACAGTAACTAGGAGAGCTGGGTAAACAGCTTACTGTCTTCAAAATTCAACAGAGATGAGCAACACACCTTATGGATCAGAAGAACAAGAAATTCTGAACAAGTAACAGACTTATGGTAGGAGCTTAAGTACATTGTCCCTTGTGGCATATATGGCAAACAAGTGAATCTTTGAAGGACAAAAAAAGTTAAACAGTGGTAATGTTTACCACTTCGGGTAACTCACTTCTGTTCTTCATTCCAGCTTCCTCACCTCCCAGAAATCACACAGGTAATCTTATTTAAGGCAGGTAAATTTACAAATTTATACTTCTCAGATTATTCTCTGAACACTCAGATAATGCTCAAGACAATCTGTTGTTTTATCAAGATTTTTAAACTTCCAGTAGTTTCTGTAGTTTCTAAATGTAACAGCAATAAATCTGCAACAGTTGAATGATGAGCTTGTTGCATTTTGTAATCAAGTATGTTCTATCAGTCCAGTCTATCTGTCAGCCTATCGGCTTTTGCTGATAGGTAGAGAACTCTTCCTTGTTTACTGGCTTGAGGAAAACTCAGTTTTGTTTTGATTGTCAAACTTCTGGCCAGCACCTTCTGTCTTTAAGTTCTCTCTAGCCAAAGCACTAATTAGTTCTTATAGCTCGTCATAGCATTAATAGCTTCCTTAAGTCTGTTTTGCATAAATGGGAGGTACTGACACACAAAAATGGGAGAATGATGAATTCTTTCGCTTATAGTTTCAATGGGATTGGGGGGACACACACACGTGTTGGGTGGTGTTGGGTTTTTTGTTTGTTTGTTTTAAGCTTTGAGTCTTAAGGGTTCTGTGAAAGCAGTTATTTTTGGATTTTGTATTTTGGAGCTTTAGGAGTCTGGCATTCAGCCAATGCTCCTGATGTTAATAAAAGCTCTTGCCAGGTCCTATGTATCAGTATGCAAACTGAATAGCCTTTTCCTGCTGCTTGCTTTAAAAATTTGTGTTAATTTTCTTACACCCGACTGTTTCCTGTAGTAAAAATATTGTATCCATTGAAAGATGTTTGGAAGACAGCAATATAAGATTATGAGGATGAATGAGCTTAGATGTCTTCAGACAGTGCTGTACACACGGTGGAGATGTGTCATAAGATGTGTGACTCCATTATGTCTAGCTAATTTACTAGAAAGTTTTTCATTCCCTGGGATATCGGGTAGGCTAACAGAACATGCTTGATTACAAAATCTCCCTCCCTTGTGAAAAGCTTATGCAGTCTACATAATATCTAAACTCCCATAACAGTCAAATCTGATTACTTTTGTTTTTCACAATCCATCTGTTTTTAAGAAAGTGCTTGACCAATGTGTTAAAGAGTTTCTGTATTAGCAAAAACCAGTACTTGCAAAAGGCAGATGTTCATATCTGAATAACAATATTTAAATTAATGGCAATAATATTCGAACAGAAGCGAGATTAGTGACAGTAAAAAAGTTTCAGATGACTCTACTAATCATGTTTCTTAAACAAGAGATGATGGGTGCTATATAACTTTGCCTAAAGTGAAATATGAAAACTTTTCTCCCTATATTTTATGTCAAAGATCAAAAGTTAATAACCAAATAATGGAGGAGAGATCCAGTTGAAAAATCTATCAGCTAAGTCACTTATATTTATAAATATGCATTTATTAGAAATGCAGTCACTGCATGCCCAAACACCACACAGACATTATTAGCCTCTAATATGAGATGCACAGAATATAAAGACAGCTTTGAAAATATGTATTTACATATACAGAAATAGTAAGAATTGGCAAAATTACAAGGACTTAATGTCATCCATAACAGTAATCTCAGTACACAAATTAAGCAACAAATTAAACCTCAAACATAAATTAACAAATCGTGTGGCACATTATGCATTTAATGTTCACAAATCTATCACTGAAATTGTTCATGCTTTTAAACATGTTTAAAATGTTTAAACATGTTTAAACATGTCCTTTAAAACAGTTTAAAAAAAGACTGTTACAGGGAAACACCTGGAGAATTGTCATTTCCTCCATTAAGCAAGACTGGAGATCCTTTAGCAATCACTGAAATTAATCCAAATTTATAACTGTTATATTAAAAACTTGTTAGTAACTCCAGTCATAGCTTGTTGTTAATAGACAGTAACTGCTGAAGCTTTTAATATTATACAGTTTCAACTAAGGATTAGTCCAGGCTGAAATTTTCAAAACTAGGCCTCTTTCTTTAGGCCCTGAGACTTGGGGGCAATGTTCTTCACATAACCAGAAAAATTAGTTTCATTTGTGCTAGCGTCTTACAGTCAAACTCAAATGCTGCCACGCTTCAACCAACTTGAAATTTCACATGGATCTTGATGTTAGATGCGTCTCTTCCACCCACCTGACTCTACGACAATGGTAACCAGGATGGATCACTGGGAGGGTAAAGGGCACTGCTCGGGGGCTTGCAGTCAATGTATGCATTTCAATGCAGCAAAGCTTTAAATCAGCGTACACAAAGAATATGGCCAATTATCACCAAATGAGAAATTCTATCTGCAAGTAACTTGCCTACAAGTTACTAGATATCTACAAGACACAGTGGTCACAGCGTATGGCCCACTAAAATGGAGTTCCCACTGCAGAACAGTGGGCAAAAGAACTAAAAAGACCCACCCCCTGATCTTTAAACTTATCAACAGAAATATCTTAATAATAAGGAAATATTTTATTTCTATATTTGACACTGTTGCAACTGCTATCAGAATACTGACTCCAGAACTGGATATATTTCAAGACGACTGTGGAGATGGTTTAAATAACAGAAAGAATTAATGCAAAAATGAGGGAAAGTTTGTTTAAATTAAAAAAAGGAAACGGTAATTCATGGCTTTTATCTTCCAATATCTTTTTAGAAAATCAGAAAAGTGAACAAACAGGTATAGCCCTCAGGGTAGCATATATGCACAATTTTTTGTCTGGACTATTCATGGTTTCTTCTTAAAGCCATCTAATAGTATAAATTAAAAAAAATATGCTTGCAATTGAATTGTATCTCTAGCTCTATGCAAGCAATACCAATTTGCAGCTTGCATAAAAATGTGTCCAATCCCTGAATTTAAAAAACACAAAACTTTTGCCTATTCTCAGTGGTTCACCACTGTCTAATAACCATATGAACCATAGAAATGATGCACAGCTAGAAGTACTTGGGCAGAACCAACGATATCATTAACTAAGAGACCAAAGACTCTCCAACTGATGTATCAGAACCATACAAAACCTTTAGATTGGAAGTGTCTTTGGAGTGCAAGCTTTGGAATAAAAGCTCCTGCCCCCAAAAAAAGAGCTGTCTACACAAAGTTAAACAAGTTTGATTAAGGCCCAGTCAAGTTTTGACAGTCTCCACAGGTTTCCACTGCACCACTTTCACTACCCCCGCCCTACTACCCCATGATACTTCCTCCTGCTGCAACTTGTAACCATTTTCTTTTGTAATTGCCCAACTCCACTGCCAATGGAGGCAAGTCTGCGAGGAGTCTGACTCCATCTCTGCTCTACTTTTAGGCAGTGGAAAGCAGCTATTAGATTCATCTTCAGCCTCCTCATCTTCAGGCTAAGCAAGGCAGTTCCCCCACTCTCTTCTAATACAGCATATGTTCCAGCCCCTAATCACCCTAGCAGCACGCTGCTGGACTCTTTTCTGTTTGTCCACATTTCTTTTGTCCTGGGGTCCCAAAGACGACACAACATTCCCAGCGCAGCTTTACAAGTGCTGAGCCAACGGGAAGAATTACTCACCATCTGGCTATATTCTGGGGGCACAAGGGCTAAAGCAGCTCCCTGGTTAATCTTCATTTATGCAACACCAAACGACAGACTTTTCATTCAGCTTGTTCACCATTACCCACTTCCACAAAGCTACCTCCCAGTCAGTCCCTAGCCTGCCCCGATGTATGGAGGTTTTTCCTGTTGCTGGTGCAGGACTTTGCACTTGCGTCTGTGAGCTCCAGGAGGCTCCTGCTTGCCTACTGCTCCAGCTCACAGTCCCTCTCAGGGGCAGATCTGCCCTCCAGTCTATCAACTGCTCCCACCAATTATTTCTTCTAGTCATAAACAAACTCACCAAAGGTTTAATCTGTCACATACATATAATCAAATAAACTGTACTGTACAGAGAGCTGCAGCTGCAAGTCAAGGATACAAAGTGTATTTTCTTAATTTCTTAAAGCAAGTACATTTTATACTGACTCGTGCTCCAACAAGCATTGCGTTTAGCTGCTACAGCCAGAAAGGAGTCTTCTCAAAATTTAGCATCAATTCTACTTCCACATTTCTTCCAAGATGACTAAGACTCTACATGCATACATAGTTCTGCTGACTGGTGAGCAATTTTAACCAATTTTATAAAAAGTTAAATTTTGTGCGCTATGCCTCAAGCATGAAGCAGCTTTGTTGATGAAAGATAAGTATTTTAAACACTTCAAAACTAACTGTACCATGCTATTCAGAAACAGTATTTACAGCTGGTTACTCTCATTTCTCAGCTATTTAAAGACCTGTCTCTAAATGACTTTAGGCCATCTAAACCAATTGTTCTTATTCTTGTACAATAAAAACACAGATAATAATGATTATCAAGGAACTCGGGAAGATTCTCATTTGACTCTCACTGACTACTACTTGACTACTTCTGACATATGACTCTCACTGACTACTATAGTTCAGTGCCAGCCTTTTTGAGAACAGTTTGAAATACTGGTATGGCATCATTAAAATGTAAGATTTTTTTTTCTTTTCTGTTTTACACATTGCCACCATCCACCGTTAAAATATTCTTGCTATTAAACGCTTAGGTTACTTGGGTATTTTGACAGATCATGGTATATAATACAAATCCACAACTGAAGAGGGCACACAAATTTACTGGTCTTTTCAAACCATCTTCAGGCACAAGTAACTATCGGACATGGAAAGATAGGACCTTAAAACGGTTTTGACTTAATGTAAGTGAGAGAAGCTAGCTACAGAAATATGTGGAAATATTCTTCACGTTACAGATAGCAAAGTAACAACATTCAACATGAATGTACATATATGAAGTAGTCATAATTTTGCCTTGTAATTACACAACAGTCATTACCTGAAATAGCTCCACTGCATGATGTGCCTGTTAATCTGACATACCCTCCAAACTCAGTCAGCTGGCATCTTACTATATAATACCACAGGAAAGCAGTAGAGATTGTAAAATTTGAAAGTAAAAAAACAAATAGGCTTTACTGGGCCTGTCCATGCTAAATAAGACATGGAATCACCGCAAAAGTAAACATCATACTAACTAGCTCAAGTACCAATAGTCAAGTACAGTGGTATGGGCCTCAAGGTTGGCTACCTAGTCACTCCCTTTTTAGTACTATTATTGTGTAAATGAATTAAATTAATTCAACTCTGCTTGCCTATATGCACTACAACAAATTTCCAACAGCAGTGTTTACAACCAGAGAACAATTAGGAGAAACTTCCTTATGTATAGCTAGCTGTAAGTTCTAGTTAAAAAAAAATACGAATTCATAAGCCACACTATAAACTGAGCTACGGATGCAACCCAAGAAAAAAGGGACAGATCCCTCCCCTAACACTGTACAGTTGTGTTTTTAGTTTTTATAGCAAAGTAGTGTTCTGAAGATAAATAAAAGCATACTAAAGTTTTGCAGGTTAACAGGACATTTTGAAAACTGTATGACAAAGCAGCATTTCACTCTTCAGATTATCTATCAGAACCAAAAAGGCCTTTCCCCCTTGTTTTCTTTTAATGTACACAAGGGAGCCATACCTTACCAACATTCTTTTCACTTAAACGTACTCACGAAACAGAAGTTTCACTTTAAGTACACTGTTTCCTTAACACCACCTCCCTTCATTTCTAGGTCATCCATTTATCTGGAAAAGGTTCAGGGGAAGAAAATCATCAAGACAGACTACTTACTTTCCTTTATTCAAATATGAAAATGCATACATCCTACCAAATTTAAGCTTTTTGTGTAGCCTAAAAGCAGGTGATCTCCATAGGTATTGTCACTTAAGCTAAAAAGAAAGCTCTGATGACTATTAAACAAAAACGTGTAATCCATTTTTGAAACACATAACCCACAGGTTGTGTAGGAATAGAGCAGCAGGGCTTGTTACAGACTTCCCTGAGTAAGTCAAAGGGAAAAGGACTCCTGACAATTTTGCCTATCCTCCAGTTTTCCATTCCAAGTCTAGATAGCCTGGATATTTTAATAACCTTCTTTGCCTCTGATTATGCTCTGTTTATATACATGAAAATAGAGCAGCATATCTCCATATACCTCTCTAACCTACTTCACTTTCCTTGTACTATGCTTTTTCTAAAATACAGCTTTTCTTAAAAGTTAAGGAACCTTTCTGTTAATGCATCTGTCAAATTCAGGAGTTTACTAGCAGAAAGTAACTTAGAAGCATTTCAAATTGGAAAGCAAAAAACCCTCAACAACTAAAGAAAGTTAATTTTAAAAGTGAAGTCTGTTGTTTAGAGATACTTTACTTTGAAATTTAGTTAGACCTTACATGTCTTTCAGGAAATAACATATTTTGAGGGGGAGGGGAGGAAGGAAAGCAGGAGGCAGTAAAAAAATAAAGGTTCTGCATCACTTACACCTAAGTAAAATAGATTTAGAGAAATACACTCAAAGATTCTCTCAATCTGAATCTAAGTCTACCAAATACCTGAAAAAACAACAGAAGACGGGAGCAGTGAAGGTAGAGAACCAGCTTATTTGTGATTCAGGTTGAAGATGAAAGGCACACCTGCTTCAGTAGGAAGTCTGGAAGGTGGCTATATTTTCCAGGAGGAAAAGAGTCTAAATGAGGACAAAACACAAAGCCCTTGAAACTGCAACAGGTATATAAACTCAAACTCTCCAATATATATGAATAGATGATATGGTTGGCACATTACCTGTGCCAAAGATGCAAAAACCTTCAAGTTTGCTCCCTCAGAGTTTAACAGTTTTTATTAGACACAGGGACATCTAACACAAGATGGTGAAAACACTGGAAAGCATCTCTCTCTATCTCTGTCTACCTATCTCTAGACAATCTCCTCTCATGGTGGAGACTTCAGTATAAAGTAGCATTGTGAGTGGTGGGTTACCTTTTGCTTTCCTCCCTTTTCTGCCTTCGTGCAGTTCATGCCCTCCTTTGAGACTCACGGATTCTCACTGGCCTCACAAACACGGCAGCTCTGCTCTGCCCCCTTGTTGAGAAAGCCAAGGGGGGAATTGAGGCTGCCATCAATTCCCCACCTTTGCACTGCGACAAAGGGCAGCTATGCAAGTAGGCACCAGGCCAGCCACAGAAGAGTAACAAGGCAAAAGCCATTTTTGGGGGAACGGCAGTTTAGAATCATGATAGTGCACCCATACAGGTGGAGCATTAGTTTAGTCATTTGGGCAGAAAGGGTAACAAGCCAGTGAACACTGCAGAACTAACACTGAAGTCTAGGTCACAAGCCATTACCAGAAAAAACCCACAACCAATCAAACCCCAACCAAAAACCACCACCACTAAAAAAAGTCCGTGGGAAGGCCTGCTTTGATGCATCTGATTTATTCTGCAGGTCCGGCCTGTCTGAACCTAGCCCCAGCTCAGCACCAAAACAGCACTGGGCTGACTTTGCACAGAGCTATTTGAATCTGCCTACACCGCACCCCCTGGCTTCCATAATATCAGCAACCCCAATATTTGGTGTATGCCATGCTATCTTAACTCCAGAATAAGCAGGTATTGACACTAATTATAAGAAAACTTGATGCATTTCCAGAAATTTTTAACCACCAGCCCAGGAAGGTAATGACTTTTTTTTAAAATCTGCTTTTAACCAATACACCCATTTTCAAAGCTGAAAAGAATTGTTTAGTCTGTCTTCACAGTTAACCAAATCTCTACAGATAGAACATGGCAAGATACTACCATTTTGGTAGCGATACAGGGAAGAAGAAAAAAAGATGGCTTTGTGATTTAAAAACTAATGGCTTGTTCATTCATTCTCTTGTTAAATTCCTCAAGATTTTCTAAGTACATAATTGCCTAGTTTAAGTTTCAAATGACCAGCTGAGATAAGAGGTTTGTTCAGCTACCAAAGCATGCTCATCATCTCAGACTGAGGTAAACAGCATTGCTCCCACCAGTTCTCTACAAAGAGGACAAACACACATATCAAACCTGAGTGGGCCATGTGTACACAGCACAAAAGAGATGCTGATAATGTATGACAGTATTTTTTTGGCGGTTCAAACATTTCTAAACAGGAATGTGATAACCCAGAAAAAATGACTTCTGCCCCTCAAAAACCCAGGAGTCGTTTAGATATGATTTAGAAATAAATGCAAGAAAACACAGGCCTGATTCTGTCAGTAAGACAAGAAAGAGATCACATGCATTAAAAGATAAAATAGTGCAGATCCTGCAAACATTCAGAATATTTTTCCTTTAATAAGAACACTTCAATATGGCCACTTAACTTTTGATAAGCCCTAACGTATGAATGAGCATTACATTCTTTTTCCATAATATTTTCAGTAAAATAATGATTTCATTATATTTTATAATATACAAAGAAGCCTTAAAAATGGCCATGAGTTTTTACTGTTTATTTCCCCTACTCATGTATCAGAAATACCAAGTCTAGTCTTCACTGGCTATACAGGATGCCTGTGAAAATTTCAGGGTATGGTTGCTTATGTCTCTCCACAACTGATGAAAAGCAGCTGTGTTGAATCTAAAACTCCTCCTTTCCTTTATCAGAACTATTATATACTGAAGTTATAGCTATTCTTTGAACCACACAAAAAAATACAGCTCTCCCCCTAAAAACAGTTGAGATTTCATTTGATCCTGAGTCATCACTAGGCCCACAGAGTCTTAATGTTTCAAAGCTGAAAGCCTTTATTTTTCCAGACAAAAGACAAGAAGAAGGAAACCACCCACTTGAAAATCCTCTTTATCCATGATAAAAATGGCCATAACACTATTAAAGCAAGAACAGTAGTAACATTTTCCATCAATTCCGACCAAAGGATTTTGACAATTCTTACAAAGGAACAGAGGTCAGTATAACTATATAGCCTGCCTTTATCACTTCCCTACCACAGTCAGACACTGGTCAAAATTTGGGCAACACAGATGTACCCGTCCCAAAGAAGTGTTCTAGCCAAGAAATATCTGGTTTATGGACAAAAATTGGCTAACTGAAGTCTGAAGAACAAGCAAAACCACAGCACAAGCAGTAGACAGAAAAGTATGTTTACCTTCCTGATTTGGTAGCAGAGGGATGTAAAGGTTGTTATGAATACCTACCAGCTGTTACCAGCACAAGATTTTGCCACAAATTCACTATTACAGCTCTTCCCCTAAAACTGAAAAGTTTCTCATGCTACCTGTTCAAGTACTTGCTTCTTAGCAGAAATATTTATACCGTTACACTTGTAATTGGTAGTTACATTTCTCCAAACAAGCAAAATTGGATTTTTTTTTCCAAAAAATGTAGGTTTAATACATATCCTGTAAGTATTGCTATCACTTGTTAAACAAATAAACACTTCCTTTATTTAAGAACTGAAGAAAATTGTTTGAAGTTTCACAGAAAAAAAGACTGCAGATGTACCATTACTTACAAGGCAGTTATCACAAATGCTACTTTCTTTTCTTTTTTGTGGTCATTCATTCTGTTTCACAAAGAGGTTTAAAATTATTACATCTCAAACGAAAGCCTATAAAAACATACTGAAAGATACAACATGCTTAAAAAGAGTCTTCTTGGTTTCACAAGCTTTTCTTGTTTCTCTTTTATGAAGAGCTGAGAAATTAAAATTAGCATTTGAAAGTATTCAAAAGATTGTTTAAACTTCTCATTTAGGTGTCAGATTCCACAGGTGCGATTTCTCATTAAGTACAGTGAAACCTTCTTGATATCAACCTTGCTAGGCAACCTCTGTTCTTAACATTATAAAGCAAAACAGTAAAAATCTGGTTTCGCAAACTGAAGATACCCTTAGACAAATAATCAACTAAAAGATGGAGCCTAAGGTGAGCACAGAAAGAACACACTGCTTATCTCTTCTCTTACCTTACATATTGAGGGTATCGAGGTTCTATAACTTCTGGCTAAGAAAAGAACCTTAACTCATACCATTTCATTGTGTAGTCAACTCTTCTGCCATTACTATACTCATATGATAGCTCATTATAGTCATAACTCATGTTAGAGGTCTTTTAGTTTTAATTTTAAAAAGCATTAATAAAAAGAGCACATAAAGTGCACTGCTGGGAACACTTGAGGACTGGGACTGAGTGACAGGATTTCTTTTTGCCATAAAGCTAATAATCCTTGAAATAGAAAACAAAATTATGCTGGCACACCGTTTTGCTTGTCTCGAACAAAACTGCTCGCAAGACAAATATTATTACAGCAGAATACTTTTTCCACAGAATTATTAAAATTGCAGTTTAAATTGACTTGTAACAATGTAAGCTTCAGGGAAATATCTGTTTTTATACTGATTCTGGCTTCCAGTGGACCAGAACTCTTTACATACTGCTAATATTATCAGTCAGTTTGCTGACTAATAACTATACAAAACAGAATCTCTCAAGAAGTACTTTGAATTGGACCAGATAAAGTGCAATTTCTTACCTGATGAATTTTGCCGGTATGTACTGCATCCCTCAAGATCTTACTACTCAAATGGCAAATTAAGACTATACCTCAATTTCTAACTCTCCCCCAATTAAATAAAAAATAGAAACCAGAGTTTCTAATAAGCACTCAACCTTCAAATTATTACAGGAATACCTTTAATATGAAAGGCAGTACCACTAAACAATAAAAAAAGATTAGAAAACCCACACACTCATTAAATACCCACGTTAAACCCGAACTAATTTGGAACCTCACTGTCTAAAGCAAACACATGCCTCAAGTCTTCTGGCATTCAAAGCTTCTCCTGTTTCATTTAATTTTCCTTGTAAACATATGGGAAGATGTTAATTCTAACTGTTTAGTATTTTGTATCTCAGCATAGAATAAACATCTTCATGCTTACAGCTTCCATAAAATAAATTTACCAGTAATAATATAATGACAGCTTCAGGAAACGAGGAAAATGCATTGAAAGTGGTGTTACCACCCATTCCAGACAGCAGTTCCTGAAATACTTCGAAAGCTTTTCAACTTACAGGCCTCTAAGAACCATGATAAGAAAGACTAGACACTAAAAACAAAAAGAAGTTATATTTTGCACTGCAATATAGATTCATGCCATCTGTGCAAAGAACACTAATTATTTTAGAACATTCTGTTCTGAATTATTTTGCGACTTTTTCAAGTCAATCCTTATCTATGCGGAAATCTTTGTGAAAGACATGGTAATATCAGCAATAAAAAAATTAAATTTGGCAGAGGGAAAAGTAAAATTAATAATCTACTGGGCAACTTTTTTGAAAGTTTACCTGTACTGTTTATCAGTGACAATCCTTAAGCATAAACTAGAGGAGACAACCTTTTTTACTTTACAGTCCAAGACAGTTAATACTGAACAACACTTACATCCCAGGTGTCTCCCAAATAAAGATCATCAGTTGCATAAAAGGACACTAGACAATATTTATCTATTTTTATTTTGTTTTGTTGCTAGTTTTGGTTTGTTAAAACAGAGTAATGACCCAACTGAGTTCCTTGAATAACTCAAGCCACATTTGAATTATCACATAAATGGTGCCTTTTTTTAAAAAATAGACCTTTTCTGTGACATTAGATTAAAATTCTGCAGAACAACATTTTATATCCTGTACCATGACTAAAATTTGAAGAAATTATTTATTAGCATGCTACACCTAAATATAATTAATGCTTGATGCATTGTAGTTACCATTCTGTAATCCCATCCACAGTTGCTTATGATCCTTTTTTTGCATCTCATTGATGACTTGACTTTTGTGCTTTAAAGCATCTGCTTCTTTTATACAAGCCATAAAATGAGCTTCAATCACATCCTTAGAATGGCAGTGTAGAAGATCCTTTTCTGGAAAATTCTACAGAGAAAAGATAGATCAAGAGAAATAAATGCATCACACACCTTAGAAGATGAAGAATAAATGATAATTTTAATCAGGTTTATATTTATACAAAAGCACACTGGAATCTACTTATGGAAGAAGGTAACAAACATTCTTTCACTCTGCTGACAAGAAAGGTTTTACAGTGAAAAACATTCCAGGAAAAATAAAAGTTGAACAGTTTTCTGTAAAACAAGAAATTACTCTAAATCACCCAACCTCAACTCGATAAATACATTTAAATAAATCAGTGGACATATTTAGACCCTTACATCCAAAATTCAGGAAACGAAGAGTTTTAACATGTTTTCAAGCAGATGTTCAATTCTCTAGCAATGAACAGGAAAAAAGGGGGAGAAGTAAGTGACAAGCACCCAATTCCTATTTACTCTCAATGGCAGTTTAGCACCCATTTCTATGCAGGCCTTTGAAAAATGTTTCCTCCAAGTATCATCATCTGCATATATGAACTGTAGCATATACGCCACACAAATATTTTTCCTTAGAGATACTGGAAATCCTTGTCAGCTCCAACTTTACCTCATACATGTGTCTATTGCTAGCCCATGTGACTTGATTTCATACCCCTTTTATTTGGTGAGAGTCGGCGCGCTGCATTCAGCATTGCAGGTGCACAGCCACCACTCCTCAGATAACTTTTATCCCCTCAGGAAGTGACAACTCCTTTTCCTAATTCATTTATTAGAGAACTATAGTAGTAAATCTTGTTCAGGTACAAAAGAGATTTATTTGGAAATTAACTAACCAGAAGTTCAGCATTGTATAGATATACAGTTAGGGTTGTTCTTCCTCTAATTTTTCTTTTATGAACACTTAGTATCACTTGTCATTTTACAATAAACAAGCATTTAGTATCACAAATTCATGTCTTTAGTTTTCAAAGGTTTAAAAACCCAGCATGTTTTATTCCCTCCTTATTCATCTTTTCACAGTTGCTTATGGCCATGCTGAACAGTGCTTTGTCCCCAGAGCGGCATCATTAGTAGTCCCCTTCATAACAAGAGCTTGCCACGTATTTTTATACTTTAATTTGCATCTGTTATTCCACAAGAGGACCTTTCTTCTTAACCCATTACAAATCGGCTACTTAAGAAAGCTTTTGTGAGGGACTGTCAAAACCATTTTGGAAATACAAGTACATATAACAGGATATTTTTCAAAGGCTTTTACAACATAGTTACAGTCACAGTAGGAGCAATATAATGCTGGAGAAACCCATACCTTCCCTCCTCCACATAAAACCAGGAAAAATAGTGAAGACTGCTTCAAACTACAGGAACTCAAAAGATCCAAAAACCACTAACAGTTGGCAATATGAAAGGGAGCTGGGAATTGCCTTACCTGAAGGAAATTCTGAGGACGAGAATGATAGTTCCCTCCTCATTAGGTTATTGAAAAGAGTTGGGAATTAAATAATGGAATTTCATAGTGTGATTCCTCCTTATGACAGTGAACCCAGACTCTGGAAGCTGTGGATCAAAAGGATGAGTATCTTCCAAAACCAGAAGTATAAAGGGAAGAGAAGACTGCCAATATCTTTTCAACTGAAGCATACAGGGTTTGGTGTTGAAGTCTCAAAGGGAGTGCTATTGTTACTTAGGACTGATGTATGTAGAGCTGACTAGAAATCTAAGGACAGAGATAAAGCTTGTTTCTCATATGAGGGTGGCCAAGTATAAAGACATTAAAGAGGACAGAACAGAAAGAAAAGTTCTCCTTCTAGAGCAGCCCTTGCTCCCTTTCTCCCCTACAAAGCTGAGAATAATTGGGCCCAAGATGAATGGAACACATTACTGGGATTGTTACTCGCCAGCTGACATCTGTATAAGCCTGTAAAAAACTTTTAGGAGTTTAACTTACTTGCTCAAATAAAAAAAGTAAAGTCTGGTAATGAATCCAGAAAAGAGCAGTCAGAAATAGCATACTTCAAGATCAAAAAAGTTCTTTACATGCAAGAATTCAAAGCAAGACACCGGCATCCCTCAAAAAAAGTTGAAGCGGTGGAATGTACCTAATGTCAAGTAATATAGGAACCTAGAAACTGACTTTCACAGTTAAAAGCTGAAGTTTATGAAAACAACAGTTTTGTTACAACAACTGGTGTGTTACACATATGTTGAAATATACTGAACTGCAGGGTCTTTTCTTGGACATTCCTATCTTTCTACAGGTAGGCATCTCCCTGCTGAGTTTCTTCCAATGAATTTCAAATTACAGGGAATGTCACTCCCTGGGGATGTGTTCCAGACAACATACACAGTGTGGTCTGCAGAATAGCAAGGAGATATTTAAAAGTGGTCAAAGCTAACTAAGCTAATGGAAAGAATCTAGCCACAGTAGTACAGAGGTGTGGCATGATTCATTTTCTCAGCTTCTAAGGGATAACACTGTGGAAGACTGGAAAACAATCCTACAATCTCAGTGCTGTCGACTGTTTTCTTTAGAAGAAAAATACTGACACATTTCTATGCAGTACTGTGAGTAGAAGGTGAAAAACCTAAACATGAAAGTGATAACTTAGAAAACAACACTGCTGCATCTACAAGAGGTGAATGAAACAGTTTCACCTACATGAGACTACCAACAGAAAATATGGCATCCCCACTGATTTATAAAGTAGAGCACAGAATAGTAGGTTTTATACTTAAATATAGGACATGTATGCTCATGTTTTTATTTTTTTTTTTAATTCTACTTGCCTTCTTTCCACTTCAGGAAGTAGTGATCAAATGTAAATAACTATTCAGTTCCCTGAAGAAAGAGACAATTGTAAACAAGCTTGTAGCCACCCCTGGCTATACAACTATGAGATTTGCAGAAAGTTTTAACAGATCCCATAAGCAGCTTTAATTCAAGTGCTCTTATTGGTGATGTCTTACTCCCTCCATGTTCCATATCTTTGAAAGAAAAGTTATTAAGAGTTGACTCTGATTTTCTTAGAAAGCTCAAGTAGTACTGGTTTTATTTCACATAGTAGTAGACACTTGCAGCATAAACGTGGTCATAAAGAAGTAGGTATCATCTGTACAGACAGGAGCACTAAATGACCTCTCACATAAAACTTCTGAAACATCACAGGTAATTTCAACAGTCTGGTTTCATAACTCCATTCCACCCATATTTATCTATTAGTTCTAGTTCACAAAACATGTTTATACTGTGAGAGTCTAGTTGCATTAGGCCACGTCTGCAGAAAATTACACCAATAATATGGCATTAAAAACCACAAGGAACATATCCAGTGACAGGGGGAGCATCCACGTATCTGTGTTTAGTTACCATCAGTGGTCTTTTTTTCAAAAAAGATTAATTTTAAAAAATCCTCATTTATACTTCTGGTTTCCACAATGTCTCCTAGCAGTTCCACAATTTATCCATATGCTACATGGAGAAGTACTTCCTTTTCACTCCATCTGACCCGATTTTGAGCTAAGAAAACCAAGATGACAGCTGCTTTTATACAAAAACAGATCCTCCTCTACATCAGGTCACAGGTGGAGAGGCAGGCACCAGCAGCTAAGGGCTTCAGCAGAGGGAGAAGGTTATCCTTTCCCCTGGCACACCTGATTTCCTCTCCTGCTACGATTTCCAGAGCAGTTCACCACCTCGTATCTACTGCCCAAATGAGAACATGAATAGTGCTAAGCATGCCACAGAGTAGGATGAGATGAGTTTAACAGGAAGGGATAGTTTCCCTCCTGCCCATAAAGTGACACCTGGGTAACAAAAGCAACTTCCCAGACTATGGTTTCTCATGATTCTCAGACCTTAGTACTCTGTTCAAGCTCATCCTTCTATGACTATTTAAGGCAAGTGTATTTCAACTTTACTAGAGGTGTAAATGCATGTTATTTTATTGCATACCAGAAGTACAAATGAATAAACAGTTTCTTCAATGCAAACAATAAACGTGTTTATTATTTGATCTGCATACATAACACAGGAGGACAGTTACAAGTATCTGTCAACTTGCAAACTTCTGCTGAACAGCAATGAACTTTTTTCATGTTTTTAACTTTAAACAATGAAAACTGATGGGGGAAAAAAGAAGTTAAAAAACACTCTTTATAGATGTTCAAGATATCTGTTGTTGACTGCATGCTTTGGTAAAAGAAAGGAGAAAGCCACAACAGCAAAACTTAAACCCCAGAAAAATCTAACACTGTTCAATTAACCCAAATAAAAGTTATGCCTCTTTGAAGAATAACTACACACAAATTAAAAGAATAATCCAGGCAGGAATCCCACACCTAAACCATGTAGCTGTAAGAAACTAACACATGAAAATGTCTTCAATATTTTGACATACTTTGATATATTTCAGTTATGTTTTGACTTTAAGGATTAAGAGGAATTTATTTAAATAAACTTTCAGATTACATCAAAAACAGGAAGAGAGATTAAGCAGGTGCTTAATCCAAGGTGTTATATTTTTAAAAACTAAGTTACATCAGCTTTTAAAATAATACTGCCTTAGCAGTAAATTATTTCTGCTGATCTTCAACGTACACCTTTGAGACAAACTTACATTAGCTGATCCTTTGGCAAGCAGCAATATAAGGACATTAAAGTCAGTTTACATTACTACATGAAATTGAAAAGCACTGTGGTGCTGCAACTTATTTGTCAAGATGGCTAACAATGGCAGCTGTGTAACAATTAAATCATGATTTATGAAACGAGATGCCCTACAGTTTCTTCAAAATACTCTGGAAGTTTCTTCATCCCAGCTCTCTCTGACATATATCAGACAGAACTGTAGCAATTACAATGGTTTCAAAAACATCCCCAACTTCAGATTCATTCATTCAGTCATTTTAAAAGTTTTAACATGTGGAAATACATATCATAAGAATGTATGATTTCAGTGCACACTTCCAAAAAGAATCAGACTACTCCTGTTAGCAAGACCTTTCCTAAAACACCTTCAAGAGAAGAACTGAACATTTTCATTCAAGCAACACAACTGCTTACCAGTACGCTTTTCATTTCATCTCAGATTTCCCACACTAAAGTCAAGCCTATTAACCTAGCATTTTCCTTTGGATTAGTTTTCCTATTGGATTGTTTCTTTTACAATGGAGAAATTAAAGCTTCAAAGTTAAATACTATGATTTCTAGTTGTGATTTTGACTTCAAAACATACCCGGGATTGTCTCAATGCATTTCAGAGTATGGAAGAATCCTGCACCAAAACAAACCCTGCGCAAGTACTCTTCTGAGCAAAGATCAGTAGTGCTATGAAGTCATACCTAATGGTTTTACAACGTGTAATCAAAATAACATCTCTCCTGTAACTAAGCTGTGACAAGACCCAACTCATTTCACTCAGTTCTCTAAAGGGGATCCACATGAAGTACAACAGCATTCCTTGACTTCAAGGATTTCTACAGTATCTCATATCCACGCTCATGTGCCTAAAAGGATGAGCACTTCTCAATCTTCAGTCATCTCAAGCTGACTGAACTACAAACATTATAGAAAGTCCTTCCCTTATATCCACTCAATTGCAATGACACAGTCTCATAACTTATCTTGAAAAACAATTTTGGATTTTCAGATTATAACAGAATCATTTTCAAAGGAAAGTCATTTGAAAGCACATACAATCTCACGGAACACAGCTGTAGATATACAGAAAACTTTAGGTGATTCCTGAAGAATGAACATTCTCCCCTTCAAGTCATACCATTCACTTATTTATAAAATAATTATGAAACCTTTTCCTAGCTTCCAAATTTCATGTAATCCCATGCTCGCTTGTTCTTAACTAAAGGTGTATTTCATTTTTACCTTGAAATGCACTGTGATGCTCCAAGGAAGGGCTGTATTTGATGCATGGAGATCAAACAGCAAACCAATTGGGTAATGCCTAAAAATGAAGAGATATTAAATGAACATAAAAGCTGTGCATTTAATTCTACATATAACGGTTAACATACCTGCATTTACATGAAAAAAATTAGCTGTTTGACTCCCACAATTAACATTCATTATTGCTTATTCAGAAAAGTTATACAGGCAGGTATAAATGACTGACAGTTTCTGGCAGAATCAAGGCTGGAATTTATGTATTCAATATCTGAACCAGTGGTCTCCAAGCTGTGCCCACAAAACACTGCTAGTTTTGCAACAGCATAAGTGGCCTACAGCTGCTCTGTGGTATCCTTCAAAACAGTACTTTTAGTTAAAAAGCTTGATAATGGTAGGAATAGCTGGTCTGACAGAAAAGTATACATGCCTTCAGATATTTAAATGCCATAGGTTTATACCACATTGACCCTTAACATCTCTTCCCTCTCCCACCAGCCTGATGTCATTATAGAGAATAAGTAGTAAAGTGAAAAAAAGACATATCTGTAAAAGGGTTGAAAGAGGATAGATCAAGATGAACTCTATATCTTTACTATCAAATTAAGAAGACTGGAAGGGGAGAAAAAAAGATTGAGAGTTTTGTATTTCAGTGGTATTCTGAATTAAAGGAGTTATACAAAGAAGCTGCTTCCTCCAAATATTCACTTCTGTCTTATAGCTTTGTCTCCTTTAAGTTCATTAGGAGATACAGCCTCCAGCAATATAAGGAATATATATCACACACACAAAACTTCCACAGGCACTCTAGAAAGGTCTTTCTCCAACTTTCTCACAAGCAGACACTGGCAAGATTTTTGATAAAATATTTTTTTCCATTCAGCATGCCAAGCTCCATTCTCTTATCTTTCAAAAATATTAACTAAAAGAGCCTTACTAGCTTTTCATCCTACAGAGATAAACACACACTTAACTGTAAACTCAGTAGCTTCACTGAATTAAATGGGACCGATCACAGGACGCAGAGCCAAGCCCGTACTTAAGTTTTGAAAGTCCAGAGAGCAATAACCGAGAGCATTGCTCTAAAAGCACCTGTACTAAGCCAACCTCCTGACCTGCTAAACCTCTCATACAACAGTGCTTTAGCACCCTCTACGGGTGAGCTAACTCCAAAGCTAAGATAAAGTCACCACAACAGCAAAATAAAACACAAAACAAAAAACCAGTACAACAATTCTTGAAGTTACCTATTGCATTTGTAACTTCTTAAAAGAAAGAATAGGGGGAAATATCAAGAAAGTATCTAGAACTGTGTTTTCCTGACAAAGGGAATAAAGAATATAGATAATGCATATCCAGATTTATTCCAATTCTCTGCTAATGCTCAAGTTTTTACCACTCAGACTTTTTACTACTGTCTCCCAATCATGTCTTGAGTACTTCAACAGGGATTCAGCAAGAGTTCCATGAAAGAGTGGTTTTCCAGGTGAGCTAAGTAACAAAAATCAGATTTCCTTTGATAATTAGATGAACACAAACAATGACTTTCAGTTACTTTCAACTTATACAACAAAATATATAGCTAAAAAAAGTATCAGTTCTTGGCCTACTTCTAGATTTTCTACCCAGTTTAGATTACAAAATGAAGTTCATGTACTCAAGCTTTCTTCAGTAAAATCCTTGTGCTTTGAACAGTTGATAGATGGTTTTTATTTTGAAAGAGGCCAGCCCTAAATTCATTTTGTTCCATAGCAGAACACATGAGATTAATGAAGACAGTAGACCATGAGAGAAATGGTTTTCTATTCAGAAGCACAGCCTTCCATGAAGAGTAAAGTTCACAACAGGAGTGAAGCAATCCTGAGATATAAGACATGTCCTGCTTCAAATTCCAGTTCTCACACACTGGCATTTAATCTGAAGCCAACAGAAGCCTTAAGTAATGCCTGTACATAATGCTGTGTTTCACTTATTTTTGAGATATAGTTACAAGCATTTTTTAAGAGTCTGGAAACAATAGCACTCCATGTAATAATACTAAAGCTATTCTTTATATTTCCCCTCATAATAAAACCCGGTTTCTTAAGCAGGATAGAGAATTAAGGGAGGCACAAAGAGAGAAGTTGAGAAGAAAAGACAACTTGTCAATCTGTACATGGAATAAACCCCCGCCCCCAACATTACCTCACTCTATTCTTAAGCGTGTATCTACCTTGTGCTATGAGCCAGTATTCCCTCGTTAAACATCTTGCTTCAGGTGGTACTGCCGCAATGCAGTTTCTGAACTTCTATTTGAAAAACAGGCATTGAAATTAAAGAAATACACAAATGCTCTCTAGAGCCTACAGTAACCAGGAGAATGGGGAAAAAAAAATCCAAAAACCCAAGAGAGCCTTTAAAGATTTGCTCCCCCCCTCCCTCCTGCAAGAAAAGAGCAAACAAACAGAACAACAGCTAAGGGAAACAGCCAGCCCAGAAAGGTATCATTTTGAAAACATATTATTGGATTGTTGAAATCAAACCGGTCTTAACTAGTGGGAGCCAAGGACAGGCGGACTGTGCAGAACTTTCTCAAAGGAAATAACGGGAAAAATATCAAAGAGAAAATGTCTAAGAGACCACAAATCTTTTTTTACAAGTTGCTAGAATAATGATCGGTTCTGGAAAGTCTTCAATCTATAGAAGTCTAACAGCACCTTGTCTTCCAGCCATTGTTAATTTATTACTATTTTTATTATTATACAGAAGGTGGTTTCAGAGTGCGAGAGAAGTCCTGGAAAACACCACATTAAGTACTTAAAATCCTTTTGAAAGTAACAGATGAACAGTAAGGAAAATTAATTACTATTTTTCTAAAAATTTATTTCTGAACCCAGGGCAGAAAGTGACAGCATGAGTCGGTAGGTTGTTTTCAGACCAGAATAATTTACTGTGATAATTTGGTAAGACATGCCACATGAACTGATAAATCCAGGACAAAAAAATCCTATGCTCCAGAACTGTCTGGGGTACTAAGTGTATCAAGTGGCCAAAATCTGGTGTTCAGGTATTTCTATGAACAAATGTCTCACTGAGGGAAATTTTGGCTGCCTCAGACAATAGTCTCACCTTTTCCTTTAGTATTCAGCAAGAAATAAATTTTTCTTAGATCTTTTAAGCAAAAGCTAGCATTTTCAAACAATATTTCAGCTATGGCTGATCAAATGGTGCTTTGACCTTTCATCTTCCATTGATTCTGGATTAGGAAGGGTCAAGCATCCATCCAGTTGGTACTAGAGACACCTGTGCAACTACCAGGGCTAGAGCACAATCCACAGAAAAGGGACGGAAACTCTGCTGAAGGCCATGTGCAACTGCTCAAATAGGGTGGTAACAAGCTATAGGGTGTTGTCCCCTAGCCTCTCCTGAAGAAACCACCACTGGCACATCAGAGGCCTTCACTCAGGCAGAGCTCCTGAGAGAGAATGCAGCTCTCCAGGTCTCAAGCTGCCAGGAGAGCTTGGGACATCTCCTGAGGGCTGGGGCAAGCAGAGGAAATGTCCTTGCCTAGAGGAGGTGTGCATTAGTGGAGGAGCTATGTCACCATGTTAAGGAGCTGCAGGAGGTCAGTGGGCTGCACAGCATCAGGGAAGATAAAAAGAGATTGATGGCATCTTCACTGCCATCAATGCAGAGATGAGAGCCTGAACTCCCAGCTGCACAGAAAGAGGGTCTGCAGTCATTGGAGTGGTGAATGGAGACTCACAAGATGGGGAAGACTGGAGTCCTGCAACCTCTGGCAAGAGAAGGGAGGCTCCTTCTCCACCTGCAGTCAGTGCCTCAATGGCACAAGGGGCTGGAAGTTTTGAGGAAGCATCAGAGCAGCCTGAACAGCACATCCACACCAAGAGGAAACAGTCATAGCAGTAGGAGACTCCCTCCTACAGGGGATAGAGCCCTCCCCCATCTGCCAATATCACTTGCTACCTGCAGAGGTTTGCTGCTTCTTAAGAAGTTGCAAACTGGCAAGGTTTGTCCTGTGCTTGGATTATTAGCCCTTGCTGTTCAACCACATGGGCACAAATCCTAAGCGCTGCAAGGGAACCCTTGAGTGTATCAAGAGTGACTATACAGCTCCAGCACCAAGGTGGCATCTCCACAATTTCGCCATTGAAGGAGAAAGGCTCAGAGAGGCATGAATGCTGGTCAATAGCTGCAGGTCAATAACTGGTTGTGCAGCTGGCATGACAACAAGGACTTGGCTTTTACAGCCACAGGACACTCTTTGGGGATAACGGACTGCTAGGGAGAGATGAAATCCATCTAAGTGGGGCAAAAGTATCTTTGCCTTCAGGTTGGCCAGCCTGGTGAGGAAAGCTTTAGACCATAAACAACAGGGGTGAGAATACCAACCCACAGACAAGTAGAAATTAATGGACATGGGTGGAAAGCAAGTGGTGAAAGGTGACAGCTACAAGGGAGATCTCAAAGTGATAAAAGAGGGTAGAAGAGAGTCTACTACAAGTGTATGTACATAAATGCACAGAGCTTGGGAAACACACAGGAGAAACTAGTGACATAATGCAGTGACATAACTGTGACAGTTATGGGCTACCTGAGATATGGTGAGACAGCTTGCACAACTGGAATGCTCTTGTGGATGGATGGACACAAGCTGCTCAGGAAAGACAGGAAGAGCAGATGAGGGAAGAGGGTTGTCTTCCATGTGAGGGAGCAGCTTAGATGTATGAAACTTAATGGGACAGACAACAGGTTGGTTGAGATCTTGTGGTTCAGAATCAGAGGAGAGACTAGTAAGGGCAACATCATGGTGAGTTTGTTACCCATCATGCAATCCAGGCAAGGAAGTAAAGTCTTCTTTAAATAACTCAAGAAGTTTCTGCATCACAGGAACTGGTTCTTGTTAATCTCTGACATCTGCTGGAAAAGCAACATGGTGGGATACAAGTAGTCAAGATTTCTTGATACAGGCATTGTATCATGACCAGAGCTGACCCACAGCTGAATCTGTTACTTACTAACAAGACAAAATAGTTCTGGATGTGACAATCAGTGGCAGCTTCGGCTGTAGTGACCATGAAATGGCAGAGTTCAAGATTCTGGAGAGACTGATAAAGGAGAGTAAGCAGAATGCAGAACTTTGACTTCATTTGCCACTTCCTCCCAGTGCCCCTGCACAGTTCAGGCTCAGCCACCTCAGATGCATCATTGGACAGAGCTTTCTGTCCCTCACCTGCAGCCAGAGCACTGAACCTATCCTGTAGTTACAGAAATGCAGGTGGAAAAGGAGCCTTCCTCCTGTTGCATTGCCAGAAGTCACAAGCTTCCAGCCCTTCCCTATCTTAGGAGACTGTTTTCCAATCCAATAACCACAGATTCTGCCTGCATCTCCTTCAAAGCAGCTGTAGGTTTAGGCTCCTGTAGCTGCAGGGTCTCTGAGAAGATTTGATCCATTTCCTTTTGTAGTCTCTGATGATGCACCGTCCAATGACCTCTTCCTGCAGCTCCTTAACTTGGTGACACAGACCCTCCCCCAGCACACACCTCTTGCAGGCAAGACCATCTTCCCCTGCCCCAACAACCTCAGTGGGAGGCCCCCAGGCCCCCATAACTCCAGACCTGGAGAGCTTCATCCTCCTTCAGGAGCTTGGCCTGAGTGCTGCAGACCATGAAGTTGAAACTATATTTCAGACTTCCTCCAAAATCTCATTGGAAAACAGAAGAGCTGCAGCTGAAGAGAGATACACTACATCCCAACCAGGTATGAAACTGCACAGACTGTAAGCAATATGACCTCCCAGTGCAAAGTAAATAATTAGAATAAGCAGTATTATTAGCAAGTTCTATTTGATTCTGAATGCAGAAGTTATACTTAAAAAGATTAAGCATTAATGCTCACTATTCTTTCTCTACAACCTACTAGCTCAATCTAATTCTCAGTTCTGGTATTTGGGTCTTCCCTGGAACAAGCTTCAGCTATTTAGGGGGATTACCATTCTCCTAAAATAACGGTTTGCACATAGCACTTTCCTTAGAAAAGCAATTCCACTGAAATCAGTGGAGCTGTTCCTGGTAGAATATGCTTAGATTTTCTGAAAGATCAGAGCCTTAATTAGCAGATCATAATCACACTATTCATTTCATTTCAAAGTTCAATGAGTTTACTAACTCTTCAGTTAATTTTAGAATTATAATGTATATTTTTACTCTATACCTATATTCTATAATTTAATTTTTTTAAAATTCTAGTTTAAACAACCTGGTATTTGAAAACTTACAGAAAATACAGATCTGTTTTTAGTTGAAGTAAAAAGCCTCTCTTCCCTTTCTTGTTACAACTTCAGTGAAAACTTATGAAGTTTCCTCCCATTATCTACCTAAGATTATGAACACACTGGGACAAACTTGGTACCTTGTTGTTTATTTAGACAGTATCCATGACTCAAGGTCACTATGGCATACCAAGAAACCAATCATTGTTAGATTTCAGATATTTTAAATAGAAGTCTAAAGCTGGTTTTGCCAGCCAGTTTTGAAAAAGTGAAAAAAGCTAGTTTTTATGCTTTTCTGTTTACATATTTTCAAGGTTTACACTAGGTTGGTCTCAAAGGAACAAAAGGCTAGAAGAGATATATTGCATCACCAAGTCTAAAGGTTCTCCATGATGTGATGCTTGCCAATCACAAGACAATGCAGGTTCAAGAAGCTAAAAACAGTCACTGGTAGTTTTCTTTCCTATTATGATACAGGAAACAGAGAGATAAAATCTCTTCAGCATTCAAAATACTAAATACTTTCTGGAGAGCTGATACTATCTATACAAGCTAGCAAACACTGCAGCTCTCAAAATACTTCCTTTCAAACTCTTTATGGCAGAAATAGAAAGAAACAAAATCTGATTAACAGTATTTATGAAAACTAAGCAAATGAAACAATGTCAGTCTGATTCCCAAAACTCTTAGAAAAAAAAAGATACTTTTAATAGACCATATGACAGAACAAAAATAGAATCAACAGCAATTAGTTCAATAAAGTTGAACGAATTGAATTCAACAAGAGCCGGTGTGTCAGTATTAGACTATCTGTTTTACAGTGCAAGCACACATCACACCAGTGAAAAGTGAAGGTTACGCACATGTTTTATTATCTTTAAGCATATATCCTGCTGGCATTCAGACTCCAGAAATAATACTTCCTATCTGTGTTATCAGGCATCTTTTAAGAAGTGGAATAAGCTAAATAAAAATTTATTTGGTGATTCTACTGCAAGAAACAGTAAAGCCAAAGACACAGGCATTTCGTGTTACAGTAACAACTAGAACAAAAACAACAGGTGCAGCACAACCTCTGCCTTATACATAAAGAAAGTACAAGCCCAATAATCAAAAATATGTTCAACATTAAACCTTCTTCTGTTCTTCCCAAAAACCATGCTTTTCTTACCATCCTCCTCTTTTGCCATCTTTGAAACCCAATGGAGTGATTAGTTTAGGAAAAGTACTGACACTGGCTGAACTTGATACTCTTTACATGTTAAACTCATGATAAATTGAGTAAAGGTACAAAGTTAAACAAACTCACCATTTCAGTGGTGTACCTTCATATTCAAACCATATTTCACTAACTTCCTCTTGTCTCATAACTTTCTGAAAGTGTTTCTTCACTTTGTCTGTTACCAGTGTCAAGTAGCTTATCCTTGGCAAAAGCAACTGAAAGAAAAAAATTATAGAAGCTTTAAGTATACATAAAATTTACTAAATTAATAAAAATCTGTAACAAGTATGTGTTTTCATAACCAAAATTCAGTTAGCATTCTTTTTTCCCCCCCTTTAAGGCAGGATGTCTTTTAGACAGTTTACTTTTTAATGGTCAATGAAAGGCTATAAAATTATGTACTCAGAAGATGCAGAATAGCAGTATCCAATACACTAACACAAAAAAGTGTAAAAAAATATGTTCTTGATGCTTTCGATGTGGTGGGAGGGAGAAGAGGGGAATTTAACTTCTGTATTTAAGCAGGCCAAAGAATGAAGTTTTTAACCTTTTTCATATGAACAGATAGGAGCATTTTCTAATTTCTTATTGAATATTATGAGCAACTGTGTATCACCTATTATTTCAAAATGGAAATTCCCACAAAATTAAAAAAAAAGAATGGAAACTAGCTGCTTAAGGGTTTGGTTTCCAAGTGCATTTTGTATTCCCAATAGCTGGTAATTTCCATTTTCTTTGCACTGGGTTTGCCAATTCAACATGTTAGTCAAGGCTACTATGATTCTTCCACTATTTAATCTTTACCCAGCTACTACACTCAGAAATAAAACTGTCAATATGTTATCAGTTGAAACAAGACACCTTCTTACAGCTTTCTGGTATACTATCTTTTTTTTTTTTTCTCTCAAGTGTAATGTTATGCACTATCCAAACCAGAATGCTGTGTTATTTTTATTTGCAACCCCCCGCCCTTTTTTCTTTTTTTTAAAGTCTCATGCCTCATAAGAGTGGTTAAGCAGACTGCATCAACCAGTGTACTGACTGACAACTGTATAGCACATTTACTTAAGATGAATCAGTCTGTAAGCTTTAACGAACAATGCCTTTCAGTATTTCAATGAGAAAAGAATTAACCTCCCTGTAAAATTACATCTAGCTTTGGAGCAGACATTTTAAATTAATCCTATTCATCCTGTAAAGTTAATTTCATTTCCTAATTATTAATAAATCAGACGGGTCTAAGGAGTAAATAGAAAGAAATTACATTTTGCATATTTAGAGAAAGAGAAACATTTGTTTTCCAATGTTGCTCGTAACCAATGTTGTTTCTTAAAATAGTTTCTTTACAGTATATGGATAATGCTAGGCCTTAAGTGAATGTCTGTGGTACAGACATCCCAAACTATGTAAGGGTATATTCTGCCTGACAGAAAACTTGATCTCTGCTGTAACATTCTTCAAGAATCTCCCCAACAATTAGACCACACTGTGATATATAAATTAGATAATATTTTGGGCATGATACTAGAATTTATTTATAAATATCAGATTCACAAAGAAGTCGTATGGAGAGTAAATCAAGAGTAAGTTCTTATGAAAGAGAATGGATTTGTCCTTTAGATAATGCTGCATTAGGTTACTAATCGGCATACATTTGTGAAACAACTAAATTTTAGGATTATATAAAACTACAAAAGATCAAGACTCACCACTATCACAGTCATCAAGTCAGTTAACACTTGATCTTTTATGTACCATATGGTTTTCTTTTTCCATCTGTTGCTCTTATTACCATCATCATATTGTTTCTACCTTCTTTCATAGGAGTCTAATTCAGCAAGGTAATTAAACACAGCCTTCAGTTTTAAAAGGTGAACAATCTCAATAAATTCAATGAAGTCATGTACACACTCAAGTGAGAATTGTTTGGTACCTCAATGACTTGAATAACAATATAATCTTATCCTTTATTAACCTAATTCCACATATCTACACTGATTGTTCCTGAGACAATATAGGCCAGGCTATTCCAACAAAACCCAAAT
This sequence comes from Ciconia boyciana, assembly GCF_034638445.1. Lineage (NCBI taxonomy): Eukaryota > Metazoa > Chordata > Aves > Ciconiiformes > Ciconiidae > Ciconia > Ciconia boyciana. The sequence goes on from NC_132936.1 coordinate 50,579,582, forward strand.
ATTTTTGGTAATAATTCCACATTATTTCTGTGTGATATTTACAGTTAAATTAATGCTGGTATATTCTGATATGAGACCTATTTGGACTGCTACAAAAGCCAATTTTCAGCATGCTACATGTGGCACAGCCATGCAGGAATTCACAAATATATTAAAGCATTATTGATTGCAACAGTGGTTGACATAACCCTTTAAACTGCACAACTGACTTCATCTGTAAAATATTTTACTGCAGTTTCTACTGTGGAAGAACAATGCAGTTTCTATTTCAACACAATTAGAGATCACATACAATAACCAAACGGCATTTAACTGAATTTAACAGAACATGGCCAGCACTCCCAACAGGCCTCTTTAGAGTACAAAACCCAACAGTTAATCAGGTTAACAGGGACTGCCTGTTTTTCAGAGATGCTGAGCATTTGCAGCACCTACTAAACTCTTTTTTCAGTCTTCCCACCTCTTCTACCTTGCTGCAGTCTTCCCCTTCCATGGGAGACATGAAAGGATCCAATTATATCTCTTTTCTAGCTTTAATTATCCTAGAGATTTACAAGTATACTAAATCTGTTAAGCGAGACCTTTAAAAACATAGTTTATAAAGACATTTTCATTTTGTTACCCCTTTTAATAACCCTTCTCTACCAGTTGTCTACACTCAGCGAAAGACACCAGTCGACACAAAACATTTTTACTTGAAAAATCCTGTAATTTTTAAATGCTGTTACTGAGTATTTCCAGAAGAAAGGTGGTAAAAAATATTTTTTAAAAAACCTTAATGTATTTAACTATATGCTAGGCTTTAGTCAATCTCTCTGACAACAGAATCACATTCATTGTTTTAGAGGCCTCTATATGAAAACTGGAAATCTACACAGCAGTTCACCTTCTAGGCTATTAGACACTCACAAGCTTCTCTAACACTTCAGCCATGTGGCAAGGAGCCTTCCTTTTAGGCAAACCCGTGTTCACCAGAATGACCCCTCTCCCACAAACTTTTGCTACTGACTCCTAAACCAGTCCGTGCAGGCCAATGAGGCTATACCCTTTCATCCTTTGGTTACCCTACAGCAATACTTCCAGATGCTGGGAATGAATGGCCATGATTCAGTGACAAGAGTAATTCTTGGTTTAGGGCTGTAATACCTAATTAAGAAAAAAACCCACATGATCAAATGACAAGACATACTAATCCAAGTTAAACTCATTTCACTAGATCAGATTTGCTCAATTGCCTTTTTTTTTTTGACAAATAACCTTCTATCAGCAGACTTTGTGCTAAAGGTTAGAACAATGCTATGAAAATCAAACACATCCAACAATGCAAGTAATGTAACAACTGCAACCTGAATGTAGGACTGATAAATCACTACATAATAAGCTAAAAGACAGAATGCCCATCATAAATTAAACAACCTACAGTACTGCATGGGCAAATATGCAGACAAGGTAGTATCAAAGTTTTTAATGAATAGACTGAGTGCATATTTAGCACAGATTCAATAGTTACCAGTTTAAATAGTGCATGAGAGAAAATAACTAATAGGAAAGTGCATGATATAATGCATAAGGAATTAAACAGAAGAGAATCCCAGTTTTGATTCAAGTTATCTGGCAACTGACTCTGCCATGCTGCCTGCTGATCAATGGCAGATGAGTATAATGCTTGCCGCTCACTATGCTGCCTAACAAAGAACCCTGAATGAAAAACCCCACTTTCAGCTGAGCTTTGTGGCTCAGAAGGAGCCACATTTGTCTTGTCCCCTAGAAAGGATGGACTTGTAAGAAGATTCAAGAGAAGTTTAAAGCTGGATGAATTGCTTTTAAGTGTCAAAACCAAGTAAGAATTCCTGAAATGTTAAAGTAAGGCTGGGTGCCTTTCCCTCCAGCAATCAGTTGTGTAAGTTTTCTCCCACTCGGTATAAAAACAAAAAGTTGGCATAAACTCCCTCAAAGCAGGCAGAGTACACGGTATAAAGCCAAGTAGATGTTCACGACCTGTTGGGATCAGACTGACCATTGCAACAGTAATGAAGACAAGATAAACAAATCACTCAGTACTAACAGTTATAAAAATACCATTTGAGAACATGAAAAAACCCTGAAATTCATATTCACATCTGAATTCTTAAGTCAATGGCCATACCCAATGTAATTATTTAATCCTTTTAAAATAGTCAACTGCTTTTGATATGATTTCTATGGCTAGCTTTGAAATATGAATTGTGTGCATGTTTTTCACAATTTATAAACGCTCAGCTTAAACCAAAATAGCCACACAAAACTGATGGGGGGGGGGCAGGGCAAACAAGTAAGATTAGGAGCTCTCCTCATTAAATTAAGAGAACAAAAGTAAATCTCCAAATACATTACCAGGCAGAATAAATCCTACTAGGCGAGAACATGCCATCCTCAAAATTACACAAGCCGCAACACCTCCCTTTTGCATATTGTGTATTGCTACAGTATTTAATCACAATAACCAGGAATCCTTTCTGTAGGGGTTAAATGAAGTGCAAGGAACTCCTAATGCCTAAGTAAATGCTTGCAATACATATTTGTGTAAAAAAAGTACCTCTCCAACCATCTCCACAGGTTTTGTTGCAGAGCAAAACACCATTTTACATGCAAAACAGGTTATAAAACAGAAAAATTATAGATTTAGCAGGAACTGGACTGGTCTGATCACCAACGCATCCAGTATGAAGAAACAAAGCATCCTAATGTGGAATGGCTTCACACTGCTCACTATTATAGATCTCTTAATAAAACAACCCTTCTGACACTGAGGAAGCTTAAAGAGTGGCCCAGTAAAGGCTAGTCTCTTAGGCAGAGTATCATTCTAAGACTGCCTTCTGCTGTAATTTTGTTCTTTACACCTGACAAATCTCAGCCAATGAGTACTCTGCTTCCTGGACACATTTTATTTCTAACTGTTGTTTGCACCAAGAGACAGACAGTACAGCATTTTAAAATAAAAAATCATAACAATTTTAGGACTAGGGAAAAATCAGATAGTTCAGCAGCAAAGGTAGTTCAACCTAGCTGTTCCTAATGATGCTTCCACTCCAAACACAAGCATCTGTAGGAAACACTCCAAAGAAACTGACGTGTCTGTTTCCAGTGTAACTCTGCAGAAACCTACCTGGCTTGACTACAGGAAGAAACAGGACAGCGTTTTACCTGAGCTGCTTAATCTTGATGTCACTACCCTTTCCCAAAGATAGACAAGCTCATTTTAAGTTAGCTCTGCTAGCCCCATGCAGCATCATAACGTGATACATACATGCATCACTCCTGTGCAGTGCTAATACATCTAACAGACAAGCGTCTCCTGCCACACCACTCACAACAAACTGAAATCCATCACACAGATTCCAGGTAGTTTTTCTAACCCCTCAACCTCCAGGTCTATGGCTTCCTCCATCTTCATAAAGCAAGTTCCTCAGAGCAGAAGCGTTTTTCCCCTCTTAACATAACAATGCCCAGTATTTCCTTCCCATGCAGCCTTCTCGTTTATGGAAGGCAGTATGTAATACAGATATTATATCCATATTAACAGGTACTGTGGTGTGATAAGAGGAGACCTGTAAAGCTGAACAGCTGGTGCCAAGGGCTGGGAATGTTCACTACATACACTTTTTTACTCCAATTTTGAGGATTTTGATGGTTTTTACTTCAATTTAGCTCCAGTTTGATCCCATACACTAAATGCCCGTTAGCAGCTGAAGCACATCTTCTGTTTCAGTTTCACGTGAAAATGATTCAGCTTGTGGGCTATAGGACTGCTGTGTGATGCAAGCCTGGGCACAGTAAGTGGAAAGGATGAAGACTTGCTTTGAAAATGCACTCCAGATCTGAACAAAAACATTAACGTAGATGCACTCTGAAACCATGAGAACTAAACCATTATTTAAAACCTTGATTGCTATTCTACCTTTTACTATCATAAATCCTTGGTCCCTTCAAGAAGCAAAGCTATATTATCAGCTCCAACATGACCTGAAAAAGGAAGAAGCTAACATTTTAGAACTGTGATCTGAGAATAACCACATCTTGCAGAAATACAGAATTAAGCCTTGAGAATTTCTGTGCACACTTTAAACAGAGTAAATAAAAGAAACCCTACCAGTTTAAAACTATCTCCTTGGCTTAGAAAGTTGGCCACACCATGAAGACAACATGGTTTCAGGGCTTCCACGCTGATGTTAAACAGATCAAGACTGCATGTCTCTATACTTAAACTCATACTTCTCATGTAACTTGTTGTAGTAGTCACTTTAGCATTAGTATCAAGGCTTGTTGAAGTCTTAGGTCCCAAGAACTTTCACCTAGATCCACCGACCATGCACTGAACTTTTACTTGGCTACATGAAGGAAGGCCCCCAAAACTGGTGCAAACCAGAAAGATAAGGAGGCTTCAACCTTAGCAGAAGCTGCAATCTTAGAGATAAGAGAAGAATTGTCCCGCCTAGAGACAACGAAAGGGCCCAATGAAGAATGGGAAGATCCCAGACCCTGATACTACTACTGGTCTGAACTGTCTCCCGAGGGGAGGGGAATTTAGATTGCAAGGATATAATTAGGGATTTCTTTGTTCTGGGTCCCTCTCCAGAGGCACCCAGATCGAGCTGTTTTCACTGCTGTACCAATAAATTTGTCTGGCGTATGTCCTATCGGAGACTCTCCTTCAGGAAACCTAGGGTTGAGCCAGAGGGGAGAGAAAGCACCCGAGAGTGAGACTGCGTGTGAGTGAGGAGTCAAAAAGGGGCACCCGTCAGCTCAGTGGAGCTGCCCGCTGCGAAGGGACTCAGGTCCCAGCAGTTAAAGTCTCAGGTGGTGTGTGTGCGACTCCCTGAATGGTGTGTGAATGCTCGGGCAGCAGCTTCTCCTTTAACATAACTCTTATACAATATATACATATATATTTTAAATCATATTTATATATAAAAATATATAGAATTTAAAGTCTGAGACTTCTAGATAGCTCAAATGCATTTGACAATAGGTCAACCACATGAAATAAAAGTGCTTCTGTTTTACCGGTGGTGAAACTAAAGCATAGAAAGATAAGCAATACCATCACTTAACGAAAAGCATTCATGACTTGTTAGGTTTCGAAAACCCACTGAACACACATGTAAATCAGAAACTGGTAACATAAAGTTGCTATTAAACACAGAAGAAAAAAAATATTTCTACCCAGTAATATTTTCAAAAAGAGTAGAATGGAATATGACAAGATTTAAGGATTTCAGAATCATGTGAAAACTCACAGTACAAGATTTTCCTCCCACATACTTGTTGTATTTCAAATTTAAGTTTCACTGAATCAGCTAACATTCTCTATCAATCAAACATCTATTCGGTGCTGAAAGGATGAAAACTGCTGAGCACACTATAAATAAGTATCACAGGATTATAGAAGGCCCTTCCAGTTTACAACTCAAATACAACTATCTCACCCTCATTTTTATCATCAGCTAGCAATCCAGTTCAGGAACTGTACTGTTAAGATATCATAGCTGCTTTTCTTACATGCAAGCTAGATCTCTCATGGCTGCTAGCATTTAAAGAAAAGAAAATGAGCAGAAAAAGTCCATGAGCAGAAATACTGGAGCCAGTGTTCATTATGAGTTTGTGTTACACAGGTGACTGATCTTAGTGTTTAAGATTGCACAAAGCTCTGACTGAAGTTATTTCTGTAGCAAGGTAACATACCAGTTCTCTCCCTTCTGGTCATTATCCAAGAACATACAAACTCACCATGAGTACACATAGAGCCTCCTCCTTTTAGCTACTTACTTGTTGACCTTTTCATAATTTTTTTAATATCTTAACTATCTGTGATAAGTTTATCTCACTGGTGAAACAAGCTTAAAGTTTTGAACCTGCTGTGAAGGGAGGCAAATCACACAGAGTGGTCATATGGTTGACTTTCAGAACATACTAGGAATAAGAAGAAAAAAGTTGTGGTTTTTTTTCCCACAACATGTAGTAGCACATATGATGAGAATGAAGGAAACAAACATAACTATGGCATTGGACTATCTGTGACTACCTTCATTATACTCACATAGTAAGGTTCAGCTTCCCTTTCAGTTATCTCATCCTGATACAGAGTGAAACAGGTTGGTATTCGTCCAAACCACACATCTCGAAGTACATCTTTGTCATCTGTCATTCTTCCAATGGATAGTGAAGCACATGTAGATCACTTTGTTTCTTCAGCTAGAACTGTAACCCCATTCCCCCCAAAAGAAACGAGTCAGCATGACTGCAAATAAAATACATCTTGTTACAGGTTCTCCCATAACTACGCTCCTGCAAGCATGATCAACACTGTCACCGAGACAATAAATGCACCACTTTGTACACAGAATGGGACGAGCTAAGGCCTCTGAGTTAACACTTTTCCAACTACAAACATATGGTGGACAATGAGTAAATGAGCATTTTCTAAGCCTGCATCACACCCCAACCGTAAAGGCAAAGGGACCTTTCCCGTTACCACCTTGCAGTCACCCCGCCGCTACCACACCCCCCTGAGGCCCCGGCTTTACCGCGGGCGAGCGGCCCCGCACGTACGGGCAGCCAGCAGAGCCGGTGTCCGCAGACAAGCAGGAGGACGGGCGAGCAGGGGACGACGGGGACGGCGGGGACGACGAAGCGAGCAGGTCTCTCGCCGGCGGGGCCGCCGGCCGGCCCGGGGGTGTCACCGACGCCCCGGGACGGGCCCCAGCACCGCCCACCGCCGCGCTGAGACCCCGGGGCAACCCGCTGGCCCGACGCCCGCCAGCAGGTTCGGGGCGGCGGCCGTCCCCGGCGCCCGCAGCAGCGGCCCGGCCAGGCCCGGCGGGGTCCCCTTCCCTCCCAGGCGGCCGCCCGAGGTGAATCAGCAGCGCACGGCGCGGCAACGCTCCGCCGCACGGGGCCGGATCGAGGAACGCTGCAGCGGCGGCCCCCAGCGTGCTCTCCCCGGGCAACGGCAAGGCCGGGGGGCGGGCCGCAACGGCCCCGCCCCAGCCCCAGCCCGCCGGGGGCGAGCGGCGTCCCCCGGGAGGAGGCTCGGCCCCGGGCAGCCCCACCGAGGGGGGCGGGAGCGGCTGCGGAGAGCGGGGACAGCCGTTACCTCAGTCGCGACCCGCGCCACCTGCCCGCGGGTGGGGGTGCGGCGCGCCAGGCAGGAACTGAACCGCGGCCCCGCCCCCGCCTCAGCCCCACCCCCGTCCCGCCCCCAGGCGCACGCGCTGTCCGCCGCGGGGCTTCCGCCCGGCTCCCGGTGGGCGAGCTCCGGCGCCCCCCCGCCCCCAGCCGGCGCCGGAAGCCGGAAGCGGGGCGGAGGGTCGAGGCGGCGCCCGGGAGGGGCGTGGCGCGGGCGTGGCTGTCTCTGGGCGGGAAGGAGGCGGAGGCGGGGCCTTAGGGCGGCCTGCGGCAGGGACCCGCCCGCGGCGGCGGCGGCCCCCGGGCAGCGCGGTCGCGGTGGGAAGGAGCCGGTCCCGCAGCTGCCCCCCTGCGAGGAGGCGGCCGGCCGTGCTCCCCGAGCGCGCTGCTGGAGCTGCAGCGGCAGGGCCGCAGGCGGGGGGTCGCTGGGCTGCAGCTGTGACCGGGCCTGGGCCCGGGCCCGCTCCTGAGGCGGCAGCGGAGTCGCTCAGCCGATAGGCCGCGCTTCCGCCAGCGCGCAGGAGCCAGCGAAGCTGAGTGCTGAAAGTTTTGGGTGCTCACGGGTTTAAATGCTCTTCTGCGGATTTTGAGCACAATCGAACCAGCTAAGCTCTCTGTTCTCTCTGACCGATTGTTCTCTTTTCCTGTACTTTGTACAGGAGACTTTGTACACCATGATTTTATACCACGATCAGAGGAGGGTGAGGAGCGTGTGCTGCCACCGGGGACAGCTCATACCTACCCAAGCATCATGCTGGGTCAGTTTTTATGGGCCCAATGGGGGCAAGTTCGCAGTGAATTCCATCTCCGCATTTTAAAGAACATCTCCTGCAATTCCGTCACTCTGCAAATCCCCGTCTCGGTGTCCTCCAGCTGTAGGAGTGAACAGGAGGGACAGCGCTTTTCAGGTGGGAGGGACATCGTCATTCCAAGGAAGCTCTGTATCATGGCTTCCTTGCTGGTACGTGTCACACACTAGCAGTTGTCAAAGCTGGGTTCTTCTGTGGCAAGACGTACAACTGTAGCAGATGTATTACAGCGAGTATTTTGGCTGTTAACATTTGAAAGAAAACTGATAAAATGTGTTTTTACCTGATGTGGATGGCACGCACTGCCGTTTCAGTAGTGCGATGTTCTTGCTGTGCTGGCTTGTGGCCACCAGATGTCACGCAGTGGCCACTGCTAATGAAGGTGTCTGAAGGAATTCAAGAACTAACTACAGTTATTACTGACTTTTTGTGGGTTTTACCCAAAGACTGGCATTTTAATGAATTTGTATGTTGCTGATTCAACAGTATGATTTGGGGAGTTTTAGTATTTTTTCAGTCATCTGGAAGTTTACAGAAGTCTGAAGAGCTTGTTTTATTTTTTCCAGTTTAAATAAGCTTGTCGTGATCACCTCTTTTTGATAAAACTTAAGATTCTGAATAGGAGCCCTATTATAAATTATTAGGAAAAAATACCTTTTTTTGTTAACGCTCTATAAGCAAAAAGTTTAGCTGTGGCACTTCTGTGATTTGGGACGTACACAGTGAAAGTTTCCCTATCTGCTTTCCAAGGGCTTTTGTGACACATTAATTCAAAAAACAGGTAAACGGGTATAAACCTGGAGTAAACTTCATATTTGGTATGGTCTACCCCAAAGCATAGGGAAAGAGGGTACATAGCACATGCTTTATTGCAAGGGCTTTAGGCTCTCAAGTGACCAGTTCCCTTACGCTCCTAAATACAGGCAACTTAACACTTGCCTTGGGTGCATGTATTGGGCAGCACCTCTAAAGGGCATGCTAATGCTGAGATGATGGAAGGGGAGAGAATACTCCTCCAGAAGTATTCCCTGTGCACTCACAACAGCTTAACTAGTGTGAATGGTGTGGAAATGACTGTCTTGCAGACCTGGAATGGCAGAAACTTCTGGATGCAGAAGGACGCTTCCATGGAGACCTGTGCAGAACTGATCCCACAATTACAAGGCATCCAAACCACAAGCACTGGTCATTGCTACAGGATTCTCTATGGATTTCTGCAAGGAACCCCTTAATGCTGTTACAGGTCCGTTGAAACCGGTCTGATGAGGATGCATTGACTAGTGGAGCTGCTGTGAGGTGCCAGCACCACCCCAAAAAAAAAAAAAAAAAAGTAGTTTGCCCTGGTTACAAGATTTGCAAACTTGCAGAAAGCTTTGCACACATGAATTTCCCTACAGGAAATCAAGGAGAACCACATGTTTATTCTTTGCCCTCTCCACCTATGAGTTCCTCAGGGTTCTATAGGAAAGGGTTGTTTCGGTAGTGCTGAAGGGTTTCACTGATCATTGCAGCACCATCGCTAAAGATAATGCCTGCTTGTATCGAAAAGAAAAATGGCCCAGAAACATCCACTGGCACAACTGCTCCCACTCATTTTTTTTCTCATGAGCAGGAAGAAGTCTGCCAGCACTGCTATTAGCAATAATACTGATAGTGTGTATATACTGAGGATGTGACCCATTCTTGACGCTGCCTGTGCTTACCTCTTGAGGTCTTACTTAACCTCTACTGCTACAGCTCTTGAAGCACACCACTGGCCAGCTAGACTGTGTAATCAGCATTCTGTTGATTACTAATGACAACTACCAAACAGATTAAGCATTTACTTTTGCATTATTCTCTCATGTATATTATAAGGAACATAGGCACCTGACTCAGGCATATGGATTCCATTCCATAGGCTGAAAATTGAACACCATCGAGTGCCCAAGTCTTTTGCTGGATCTAGATACAAGATGCTAAGTAGAGAATAAAACACAGTAAGTTATAAAGTGAGATAACTTGCTATTTAAAGTATTTTCCTATTTAAACATCCTACCAAACTGCTGATGTAATTACCAGAGACAGATGCAGCAAGATACATTGTAAAATCTGTGTGAGATTATAAAGACAATAGTTCTCCAGGCAAATGAGGCTCTGCTACTGAGATGAACTTGGTTGTAGATAAATACATGAGATATACTGTAACCACTGAACAAATAAAGTAAACCTGAAGTGAATTCCAACTTTGCTATTAATATGACTATAAATAATGAATCTCAATACAAACATTACAAATAATTGCTAGGATGGAATGTCAAAACAGATACAATAAAAAATGAATTACCTCCTTTGGCATATTGTTTTCCATGTTGTTATCTAATGCTTCAAGTTGCATCATCGCTCGGCAGAATGGACCAGTCTAAATTGGAAGGGGAAGAGCTCAACAAACATATTTCCAATTCCAAAGATCCTTAAGCAGTATTCCCCCATTTTAAACTTCATCATCAGACAACACACAGTGAGTCATTACTTAATGGCACCCGAATCAAAACACGTTAGTGAGTACATATGGAATGTGAAGATGCTTGTAAAGAACAAGATTATAATTAAAGATGCATTAATTCTAACAGAAATAAGAGAAATGGAACAGATGATTTACATATTTGTGGGCAGTTATGTTTTTGTGTAATGGTAGTGGAGATGAAGATTTGTAAACAGAATCACTGTATAATTTAGGTTGGAAGGGACCTTTGAAGTCCTTTCCTGACCTCTAGGCCAACATCCCTTCTCAAAGCAGGAGTAACTGCAAAGTTAGATCATGCTGGTGAAGGCAAATAATGCCAACATTTGGTTGCTGAAAAATTACCTGAAATACAATGTGAAATAGTATTTCCCTGTATATTTTGCTGTAACTGGGATAACTGATATTCATTGCTTTGATCACATGGAATGAATGTAATGCTGCTTTCATAGAACTCGTATTTTATGGCACCTACATATACATAAAGTAAGGAACATTCATATCTGTAACAAAGAACCCTCACAGGTGCACAAAAAATTCCTTTTATTCAGGCCTGGCTCCTCTTTGTGTAAAATCCTGACTCCATTAAATCAATGGCAAAACGTACAAAGATATGTGAAACTTAACTTATTCCACTGTTACTTTATTAGGAACTGATCAGCAATCACTATTGATGTTTTCCCTTCATTTCCCTAGTAGTTTTCAATAGAAAGCAAAACATATTTTGTTTTAATTTCTTAGCTATTGTCTTTTGAGTATGTAAACAAAAACAGATTGTGAGAATCATTCATGTACACCTTTTAACGTGCAACAGTGAGTAAGAGTCAAATGAAACTCATAATGCTGCTATTTATATCTAGCTAAATGTTCATTGTTGCCTACTCCCAGTGAAGAATTAATTTGATTAATTACATGAGAAGCTGATTCATTCATCTGAGACCTGTTTGGAAATATTACAAGATACAAGTACCACGTCTGATGGCACTTAATGTTTTCCAGATACAATTTTCATTTATATGTTTGTGGAAGCAAAAAAATCACTCTCACCCAGATATACTTCTCCTTTCATGCCCTCTTCACCTACTAATATTTGCCTTCTATAACAGATGAATAGGTTTGGAAATATTCTAGACTGTTTTAAAACTTTTTCTTGTCTAAATAACTGAAGTGTGCTGACAGCTGTCCTTGTTTTGCCTCACAGTAGTTAACTCTGTTTTACTTTGCTCATTTCCTATTTTAATTCTAACTTAAAATTCCTAAGTCATATTTCAGCCTATCAAAATAATCTTTTATTGCTAAAACAAGTGACTGGACATTAAGAACTCCTAGTTCTAAGTCTGCTGCTTATTATTTACCTTGAGCAAAATTTCTTGGGTTTGCTACTTTGTTGTAGCCCCATTAAGGCATCTTGGTCTTAGTGAGGAGGAAGGGAAATACCGTTTTTAAAAATTTCACAGTATGTATGTATGGAGATTTCTTATGAAAATAAATCAGATCATAAGCTTTCTTTTTTAATATACTAATAGTGCCAACAGCCATTTGTTCGCTTAGCTAGATTTTCACCCCTCTGCATGTTAACTAAGTAATATTTACCCTGGCAAGTATTGTCACTTATCAAAGAGGAGTGCCTGGCATTCAAAAGGCAGTAGGATGATGATTCCTGATGATTCCTATTTTTTCTGTTGGGAATACTGAAAGAAAGGTTAATACTGAAAGAAAGGTTAATGGCTTTGTCAGTACTATCTCGATATGTAACAGGATTGGCTCCATCTATGTTTGATACATAAATTTAGCCGTTTATGACCGAGGATCACCACTAACTTAGTGTGGTGATCTTAGCATGATCTTAGCATGATACTAACTTAGCATGGCCAGGAAGTAAAACAAAAATATAAGGAGGATAATATAATAATCTTCTGTGCTGTTTGGCTATTGGAACAGCCTTTAGGTTGTTTATTTTTAGGCAAGAAGACGTTTCACCCTTAATCTGAATGGAAACCTCCTGTTAATGCTGCTGGGATGTCAGCTTCTGAGACAAAGGCAGTCCAGTCCTCAGTAGAAGAAGACACGAAGCACCCATGTGTCACCCAGTACTCAGGATCTCCCAGAACTGAAACTAGCATTAACTACTGTTTATTGACAAGTAATCTTTTATACCTTGGTAAGAAGACTTCTTGCTGTACAGCTTTATATTAAAATCCTTTCAATAAGGATTTAATTCCTTTTCTATGTTACATTGCATAATTTCAAGCATCTGAGTTAGACACGGTCGTCCACAGATACTCATTACAACCTAGTCTATTGGCTAACTTATGAAACCTGACATACTATGGCAATAGAGTGTCAAATATCATAGGGTTCATGGATAACACAGTGCTAAGTGGTGTAGGTGCAGCAGGCCAGATTCCTTGCCCATACAAGTCACCATGGCTTCAGAAAAGTAATTTTCTATTCTCAGTAAACCTGTGTGTCCATTACATCTGACCTAGACCATGGTTTCTTTCTTAGCTTTCTGAAAGAAAATACTTCTGATTTGTAATAAAATACAGGATTTCTCTGTTCGAGACAAATTTGTTTTTGTGGTATGACTGGCTGATCTTCAGCAGTTTTACCCAGGGAATGAATTTTTCTCAGTGATTCCAAATTCACTTTGATCATTTTGTAGTAATAAAGTCTTGATAACTCCAGTTCTGAAGCTCTGACATATCTTTGTTTCTCCATTAATGAAGTGTGTTAAGGAGGTTTAAATTTACAAAGACTTTTTAGTGAATTTAAAATCAATATTGGATGCCAGTTCTTCTGTTTTTTTTTCTCTTTGTTGCATTTGTACAACATTTGTTACATGAGGTAGTTGTTAAATCACTCTGACTTCTCAGGGAAAAAAGTAAGCATACAATGCATATAAAACAGGAGGATGGATGTTAGCATTGATGGGGAAAAAAGTAAAAATCCTAAAGTCTGTCTGATTCCATAAGAAGTATAATTACCAGTGGCTTCACCAGTGCTGAGTGGGCAGGAAACAATCACTTCCCTTGACTTACTGGCCACACTGTGACTAACATAGCCCAGTATATGCTTGGCCTTCACTGCTGCATGGGAGTTTGAGTTTGCCTCTGTTGAATTCCATGATTTTTCCAGTGACCCATTCCTCTAGTTTGCTGGGATCCCTGAGAATGGCAGCTCAGCCCTCCAGCACATCAACCACTCCCCCCTCCCAGTCTGTATCATCCAAAAACCCAACAAGTGTGTGTTCCAGCTCATTGTCCAGGTCAATGATAAAAATGTTAATGGCACTGGCCCTAGTATTGACGCTGGAGGAACGCCACTAGTAACCAGCTTCCAGTTAGACCTTTGTGGTGGGTTGACCCTGGCTGGATGCCAAGGCCGCTCTATCACTCCCCTCCTCAGCTGGACAGGGGAGAGAAAAATATAAAGAAAGGCTCGTGGGTCAAGATAAGGACAGGGAGATCACTCACCAATTACCGTCACAGGCAAAACAGTCTTGACTTGGGGAAAATTAATTTAATTTATTGCCAATGAAATAAGAGTAGGATAATGAGAAATAACAAATAAAGCTTAAAACACCTTCCCCCCACCCCTCCCTTATTCCTGGGCTCAACTTCACTCCCGATTTTCTCTACCTTCTCCCCACAGCGGCGCAGAGGGATGGGGAATGGGGGTTGTGGTCAGTTCATCACATGTTGTTCTTCTCCCCATGGGTTCACAGGTCCTGCCAGGAGCCTGCTCCAGCGTGGGCTTCCCACGGGGTCACAGCCTCCTTCAGGCGCATCCACCTGCTCCAGCGTGGGGTCCTCCATGGGCTGCAGGTGGATCTGCTCCACCATTAACCTCCATGGGCTGCAGGAGACAGCCTGCCTCACCATGGTCTTCACCACGGGCTGCAGGGGAATCTCTGCTCCGGCGCCTGGAGCACCTCCTCCCCTCCTTCTTCACTGACCTTGGTGTCTGCAGAGTTGTTTCTCACATATTCTCACTCCTCTCTTCTGACTGCTGCTACTGTTGCGCAGGGGTTTTTTTCCTTCTTAAATATGTTATCACAGAAGCGCTACCACAGTCGCTGACTGGCCTGGCTTTGGCCAGTGGCAGGTCCATCTTGGAGCCAGCTGGCATTGGCTCTATCAGACACAGGGGAAGCTTCTAGCAGCTTCTCACAGAAGCCACCCCTCTAGCCCCCCTGCTACCAAAACCTTGCCACGCAAACCCAATACAACCATGAACCATTAACCACTACTCTCTGAGCCCAGCAGTCCAGCCAGTTTTTCACCCACCTTGCAGTCTACTCATCCAGTCCACATGTCCTCAGTTTAGCTTGCAGTATACTATGAAAGACTGCGTTGAAAGTCTTGTTTCAGATAAGCTACATCTGTAACTCTCCTTTCATCCACAGAGCCAGCTATTTCATCATAGAAGGCAATCAGGTTGGTCAAGGATGATTTAACCTTGATAAATCTCTGCTGGCTGATTCCAGTCATCTTTCTGTCCTTCATGCACCTGAAATGAGGAGGACTGTTCCTTCATTTTCCCAGGAGCTGACCAGGTTGTATGTCTTCCTTCTTGGCTTTTTAAAATATTATAACATTTGCCTTTTACCAGCAACTGGGGAGTTCCCCCAGTTGCCACAGCCTTTCAGAGATGATAAAGAGGAGCCTCACAAAGACATCAGCCATCTCAACTCCTGTGGATGCATCTCATCTGCTCCCATGTCCAGAATTACTTAAATTCTCCCTAACTTGATCCTCCTGGTGGGTAGTACCTCATTCCCCCCTGTTTGCTAGTAGGCACAGAGACCTGGCCTTGCTGGTAAAAAACAAGGCAAAGAAGGCATTAAGTACTTCCGCCTTTTCTACATAGTTTGTCACTAGGTCCTTTCTAGCTTGCCTGCACTATTTGGCAGCAAGCTTACATTTTCCTTCACCTATCTTTCAAGGCTGCTTACCTGTAGGAGCCCTTCTTGTTGCCTTCTACATTCCTTGGTAGTTTCAACCCCAGCCATGTGTGCCTTTCCTAATGTGATTCTTGTGTGCCTGGGTGGTGCTGCTAGATTTCCTGGTAGCCTGTCCCTGCTTCCGCTTTCTGCATACTTCCTTTCCGTGTCTGGGCTCAGCTAGAAATTCCCTCTTCAGCCATCCTGGCCTCCTGCCATATCTGCCCATCTTCTTGTGCAATCACAATGGGCCATGCTTGTGCTTCAAGGAGATTTTATTTGAAGATCAGCTCTAATGGGATCTTTTTCTTTCTTGGCTCCCCAGGGATTCCTGCCTACCTGTTCCCTGACCAAGCTGAAGTCCACTCTCCTGAAGTCCAGGTCTTAACTCTGCTATGTACCTTCCTCACTTCCCTTAGCATCTTAAATTCAACCTGTTTCTCCACTTCTTTTTAGGTTTTGATCTCCATACTCTGATGAACCTGCTTAAAAGCCGTTCTCAATAGATTAGTAAGACTGTTGGGAAAGATGCTCTTGCCTCTCTTTCTCATGCTGGTGCCATCACTCCTCACCAGTCCTTGCTCCCAGAAGACAATCCATGGGCATTGAAGAGAAAGGTCCTGCCTGTGACACCAGCCACACTGGCTTTGATCTGCAAGATACATCCTCTCCTGCTGAGCCCATTTCCTTGAATGGTAGATAAAAAAGGAACACCACCTTGGCCCCCTTACCACAGCTTAGAGCACAGCAGTCACCTTTGATCTGCTCAAAGTCTCTTTTGGCAGTAAGACTTGTGGCCAGATGGGTAAGCAGAAACAGATAGTAATAGTGCAAAGACAGTAACAGATAGTAATAGTCCAAAGACCCCATCAATCCTTCCGTGGTGTCCCACAGGGGGGCCCAGGACAAGCAATCAGCTTCCCGGCAGCAGGTCTGACCTGCAAGTGGGTGCTCTGGCCCCCAGAGAAGGGAGTCTCAGCCACCGTTACCCATGACTTCATCCTTATGGTGCTGGATCCAGCCAGTTTGGGATTTTCATTGGATACCCCTGGAATTCCCCATGAACTTCTTTAATTTTTGCTATCCCCCAAAACTTTCTATCCCACATAAAGTTTACTGTCTTGCTACATATCATAGCTCACCAATAAATATTTTGAATAAGAACAATCTTATTAGAGATGTTTAAGGAAGTCCATTGCTTGTTTCATCTCATATTGATTATTCTTACTCTTTCTTTTGGTCTATGGCAGCTCTTTTTTCTCTCAACCCGTAAGTATATAGTTTCCTTGATAACCTATTGGGAAGGGCATGGTTATAAAGACTGAATAAATTTCAGCTTACTCATTCTCCTTCATCTACTTTTTTGTAGACCAGCTAGTAGATAACTCCCTAATTATTGTTTATTGACGGTAGAAATTCACTGACCTGCATTCTCCCAGTCACTCTCTGTGCTTGTTTTAAATATGACATCCTTATTCTCTGTGATCGCAACTGATTATGATGGGAAAAGCAAATGCTGACGAACAGCTCTGCCGCTTCATGCTTCTATTCCCTGGGACTCCCGATAACTGGTTTGTTTCATCAGGCTGTTTCAACACCTCCTCTTCTGGGTCACTTTTCATGGGACAGTGCAAGGTTTTGATTCCTCTGAGAAGAAGACAGAGCTGATGGCAGCACAGAGCGGTGCCGGCTGATGGATTTCACAGGGTCTTCACACAGACGGAAGGGCTTTGTAGTATACAGGAGACAGGAGGAAGAAGTGACTGGTAAACATAACTATGAACAGACAATTTCAATTTCCTACTAATGCTCCTGTATTATCTGCAGATATATAGGAACAGTTACTCTTTTAATTACATCTGGTCAGCTTAATGTTTAATTGCAGATTCTTTAGCACCTAACTAGGTTACAGAAGACTGGATAGCTCTTGGATTTGTCACAGGACACTTATATCCCAGAGCAATTTAATCAGCTGTGCTTACGCTTCAGTCTTTAGCATTTTGGTTTTAGACTGTAGATTGCTGAAGATAGACACCTGCCTTCCTGCATGCTTGTATGTTTCCCAGCTCATCTGTTAGTCAATATAAATAATAATAAATAACCAATAATTATGTATTTAATTTCCAGGGTTACTGATTAAGTAAAATACTTGGAATCTCTATAAAATAATTAATTCAATATTTTGTGGTAGTTTCTGCCTTCCTTCTTAAAAACAATAAGAGAAAGATCCTATCCTAACTTAAGCCATGCTGACTGATAGATTTCTATGAGAATATGATGAAAATACAATAGAGTGGCATTGCTGATTTAGTCAAATTTAAATTAAAAATTATTATCTAAGGTGACAGATTTCCAAATTAATTTCAACCTAGAGAACAGTTAAAATTTCGATCAGGATGCAAAATAAGAACATGAGAGATAGCTTAGCTTTTGGGCAATGATAAAAGTGTAGCAGTACTATGCACACTAACTAGTGGAAAACTGGAGAGCAAGAGAAATAAAGCCATAAAATATTAACCTGTAAATATATACATTTCAGCAAAGCTATACCTACTCAGGAAAATATAAGCACATCTTGATACTAAGCAGTAAATTAACAATTTGCCAGTATTATATTCCTAATGCCTCATTATTATGTTAATTTTGGTATTTTTTAATTGGATTGATTTATGGTCTTATTAGTCTACCTTTAAATTGTGACTCTTCATGTGACTACAGGAGAACAGAGTGCTAGAATTAACATTCTTTTTTTTTTTTTTTTAAATCAAACTCCAAAGGCTGGAGCCCCTGATGCACAGAGCAGCATGATGCTGCCAATCAATGGCATCGTGTCCTTGTGAGAAGCAGCGTCTCCCACCTCCAACTCAGTTTCTATCACTCTATAGAACCACCAAGAAGGGAAATAAAAAGGAAATTTGTCATAGCATGGAAGGTTCTTTCCTCTGAGTAGCATCCATAGCATTTCTTTCAGTCTAGTTACAGAGTCTGTTTTCTCATGGCTATTTTATCTTCCCCTGTTACAGTTTCAGGAAGGAAAAAACTACTTATTGAAAAACCTCAGGTACCAAACAAATGCCATAGTGAACCAATGTTGACATTAAGGGAGCTGGTATGAAAAACACAGCATACATACAGTGTCTTACAGATTTTAGTGTTCAGCTTAAGACCAGGCACAGAAACTATCTGTAAACTCTTTATACAAACTGGCAAGTCCAAAGATTGAAAGCTTTGAAGAAACTATGAGATGAAAAATGTACAGAGGAAACATTCATCTTTTACAGGGGGGCAGAAGAACACAATACTTGGATACTCAGAGCAAGACTGAAGTGGGTTGTAGGTGTTGTCTTGGCTTTGTACTGACACTGCACTTCAATGAAAGGTAGTTATCATTAAAAGAAAAGTAACATCAGATTGTCATTAACAGAATGAGAAAAGTACTTAGCAGATAACAGAGAAGGAAACCCCCGAAAGAAATGCTTTCTCTGGGACGGGTTTTTTTTCTGTGAACTGAT
Organism: Ciconia boyciana; assembly: GCF_034638445.1. Lineage (NCBI taxonomy): Eukaryota > Metazoa > Chordata > Aves > Ciconiiformes > Ciconiidae > Ciconia > Ciconia boyciana. The sequence continues at coordinate 50,598,515 of NC_132936.1, forward strand.
TGGAGAAGGAATGAAAACTACTACCATAGTTGTATTAGCAAGAATAAAAGTGATGTCCTACACTGGGAACTCCTGAACATTTCATAACTGAAATCTATTTGGCTATCTGCCTGGACTCATGGGCTGCACCTAGGTGGCATTAAAATAAAACAGAGCACTCTCACTGTTAGCATCATGATGGGAGTATTATGTGGTGGTAGTAACCAATGCAGAAGTAGTTCACTTCTACATTAAAAAAACCAGAATGGCTGTGGATAGCACTGTAAAACTCCATGTTATAGTTAAAGATCACATGCTACACCTTGGCCACGTTGTGGGACGCTTTAACGGGTAAGCACTGAAGTTATACAACCCCATGAACTACATACATGGCTTATTTTGTTTCCTTCCCTTGAGCTGTAGGATTCTAATGCAAAAGCCTCTTTAAAGGCCCAAAGATGGGTTGCAGGACTCCTCTTTGAGTAGCAGACAGGAGGTGTGTGGGTAGCAGGGGGGTCTGTGTAACACCTTCCATCTATGTGAATATATATGCGACTCAAAGGCTCAGATAAATTGTTTGCATTTTACAGCAACATAAGAATAAGAAACCATGCTAATACTGAATTGAATAATTGAATATGCTAATTTTCCATTAAAAATTCTATCCAATCCTATCTGCTGTGGACTACTCAGTTTAAGGAATAAAAATCATACTTAGAGTATCAATGGGTTCGGCAGAACTATGCATAAATAACCGGATTGCAAATTAAGCCAAAGGTATCAGAACGAACGTGAAATTTTGACCCTGACAAGGGTCACATGTGTTTTTGACTTGATCTGATCAATAACTAGCACCTAAGAGATGGGCATTGCATACTTTCAACAGAGGTACCAGCTCACAGATGGAGTTAAATGTCAAAGATCCCAAATTGGACCATGATGGGAACAACACACCTTGAAATGAGACCAAAAGCATCCAACACACAAAGCTAAAGTACTGTCTGAAGTAATCATGCAGTGTGTAGAAGTAAGAAGAAATTCAGAGCATGAGGTTATGTAAATTCATCCCCACTCCAAAATGTCCCTCAGAGCCTGAGGTGTCTCCATCTACTTCAGCTCCAGCGCCTGCATGCTCACCTGTGTGTGCCCCCAGGCAATCAGCCATACGGCCGCCAGACAGACCAGGGTAAGTCATGGCAACTGGCACGCCAATAACGTTGACTATGTGAAGATTGCCCTTTCAGCCTGATTCATGTTTTGCCCCACCTACCAGGTATGTAAGGCAATCCCACAAATTCTTCTTGGCTTCCAAATTTACTTCTTGGTTGATGCTGAAATCCCTGGCTCTTGCTTCCAGATTCCTTAGTCCTAGTCTCATTTGATCTCTGCTTGCTATTTTTCCAAAGCCCTTCCCTGTGACATGGACTTGCTGACCTTTATGGGGTTTGCCCTGCTGTTTGTCTTAAGGGGCTCTTGGCTTCTCTGGTTTCCTACCTATTGCTGTGGCTGCAATTCTGGCTGGGATGTTCCCAAGCTAATTTAGTTCCTAGCCTTGGCTTTCCCTGGTTGTAATATTTATTTGCGTTTTCCATTTTTGATGCCAGGCTGTCTTTAATCCCCAGGAATGATCACCCACATCCCGCCATGTCTGATAATTTACTGAGTATGTGTATTTATGCCTTTTTTTTCAATGCATGGAGTGGGACTCGCTCCTTCTCTTTTCAGGTGTAGCCAAGGAACCTCTAGTCTTGTTGGGCCAGAAAGAAAACATTAGTGGTGATACGACTGTGAGGTAGAACATCGCCTTGTAGATAGGATATTCCTGAATTAAGGCTACCATTTCCATCACTATTTCTACATCGTACCTTGAACTCTTGGGAAAAAATGGAAGCCAGTACAGCATTTTGTACAGAGCCTGCTATTACTATGTGTGTTAAACAAGACCCAAATATGCCAACCACAGGGAGTCCCAGTGGAGATTTAGGCCAAGCAATACCTAGTTTTTAGCTCCTGTCAGACTTAGGCAAGAAGCAGCCACCCAACACTCAGTCCTGTGAAGACTGAGGCAGTTCTGGGCATGTGGAGAGGTGAATCCCTAAGTACCTGGGGCACTTTCAAGACAAACAGGGAGGCACCCCTGGAATTTAGGTGCCCATAGGGTTAGGTGTCAAATGAATGTGGGATTTCAGGACCATAGTTTGGATCTTACATGTTTTATGTGGGACACAGGCAGGATTTTGGCCCCTGCGTACTTTCTTGCTCTTTTATCACCAGCTCCAAAGTGTGAGAATCCAAACCACTCTGCATACGTTCTGACAGTGAATTACCTGAATCGCAAATGTTCGCTTGCATGTACTGTTTCTGGAGGAAATTTCAAACCTCTATTGTATTGGAAAAGAAGATAAAATATTTGGTGACAAAGTTGAGGATAGTCCATTCCTAGTTTTCTATAATCTGCTTATGGGCTTTAGATTGGTTTTTTCACATATATTGTGCCATATATTGGAAGAGCTTTATATTAGAACAGTGTTTCTGTTTTGAAACAATAAAAAGGGAGGATCAATGACTTGAATAAATAGTGTTCTCTCAACTTGTGTGTTATTTAGTTTCTATAACAGCTTCACAGATTTTGAGTCTATATTTTTCTGATTCTCATCGTAATTCCAAAATTAGCATGTTTATGGGTTTTTTGGTAAATCTCACATACAGTGTGCAGTCAAGCTAGGTGAATATTCAATATGATAAAGTCTAATCTAGATACCCAATCATCTTCTTTTTCACCATGTTGGAATGAAACCAAACAGGAGAAAGATAATTTGTTGCATAATATCTTTCTATGATAGGAATTACTATAAACTGTTGCAAAACTGTGTTGGTTCAGATAAAAGCTAGACTGACTTGTTCTGTTGCATGTGTTAGGACTGCTGACATAAACATGACCATCATTTAAAGTTTCCTAAATGCCTGGCTAATTCTAATTAATTTCTGTCTTAACTAATGGTCTTCAAAATGCCTTTCCTGAAAGAAGAGGTCCAAATGTTCTAAGTAAGCCTAAGAACAAGTACTGCTACAAGTACTGAGCCTCCACAAATCTGTTTGGATCGAGATCATGTGTTGTTTTGATTCTGCTGTATTTAACACCCAGACTTTAATTTTGGCCAAAGTTTGAACAAGTATTATCAACCAAATCCCCTTCACCTTCTTTTGTGTATCAGGAAATTGTAGTATATGTTAGCACTGAAGCACAAATTCTGGATACCTCAAAGCTGATGTTGCATGCTTTTTTCTTATAAGTGTCACTCCAGAGAAATATTTAACTCTGCATGTTTTCTAGGTACTCTGTGATGCTAATGCTGATCCAGACCCTGCCAAGGTAATCTAAAAGGATTTGAAAAGGTGCATGCCTAGCACTTCTCCTTTTTTCTGTTCTGTGATTTAAACTGTATGTTTTCAGGCCATACATGTCTTTTTTAGGTGTGGAATGAAGTAGCACAGGTCTGCTGAACATACCTCAGCGGTCTGACCTGCCGAGAACTGCAGGTACCTAGTGGGTACAGTGGCAGAGAGAGGAGACACAGGGACGGCAGTGGCCCAGACTCCTTTCTCCCCAGTGCTGTTTAGCTGAAGTGGCTCACCAACACCGATTTATTCACCCTTGCTCTGGCACAACAGAATCCTGATTACAACTGAGACCTAAATGGAAATGTAGTACACATACTTATTAATATATTTACCTGGCTTCTTCAATAGCGAATGATATAAAATGCTACGGTTATGCCAGTTGTGGATTTCTAGTCAAGGAAATAGAAAGGAATAATTTTAGGCTAAAATAAGAGAAGAGGTATAGCTATTTGGATCTTTACAGTGCATAGCCAGTGTCCAAAAATGCTATCCAGATATAGGAAACAGGATGTCCTGCTTTGTTCCTATCCATCCATCAAGGACAGCATGCTACCTGTCATCAGGTCTCTTGTCTCTGCCCTTGGAGATACTCGAAACCCAACTGGACATGGTCCTGAGTAACCTGCTCTTGCTGACCCTGCCTGAGCAGGGGGGCTGCACTAGACAACCTTCAGAGGTTGTCTCTGATATTATGATATTATGCAGCCTCCTTCAGGGACCTCTGAAGGAGGACTTGAGGTCCCTTCCCACCTCAAGTATTCCGTGATTCTACGATTTCCATGCCTATATAAATTGTTTTACTGAAACTGACATTTTTCTCTTGATCCCTTATGCACTTCCTGACGGTACAACCTTTCCAGTTCTGTCCCATTTTGTCATGACGCATGTTTAATTTGGGGAAAAAATCACTTTCTTTGTAGGTTAATCTGTTTAGTTAATCGCTAGCCAAGTAAATTACACACCGCTCAGGAAAAGAGCTGAATTTGCCCCTCCAACAGGTGTACATATTGCTTTGGGTAAAACAGTAGTACAGGTAGGGCTGAGCTGCTCAGCCAAACCCCTTCTGTATTTTGTCTTCCTCTGCCTTGCTCACATCCTTGTCCTCCTGCCGTAAAACCCCCAATTTATGTCCATCCCAATTTACATAGCATTTGTCAATTATCGGCCGATTATGACCATTCCATAACAGTGAATTTGAAGTTTTTCCAGCATACAGGCTTTCAACATTTTTATTATCCCATGTTAGCATTTTTAGCAATTATAGCCTCCATGTCCCATCAGTAGCAAGCAAAATCAGAACAAACAAAACACCCTAAAACCCGCTTATACCAGACAAACGCGTGCTGGTGAGTTACAATTTAGGACAGACGGTATCCTGCAGCGCGGAACGGCAGGTCTCCTGAGGCAAGCTGGAGAAGACCTCGGGGTCATTTAAGAGAAGATTCCTAAAAGCACCGAGGGACACACGGGACCACCACGTCCTGGCAGGGGCTGGTCGCGACACGACCTGACATGATCCTCCTCCCCGTTGCAAGCCGGCAAGAGGTGCATGCCCCAGCCTGAGCCTTCCCGCGGGAAGGGCTCTGCCTCCCCACGAAATCGCTTGCTCGGCCCTCCTCGGCGGAATAACGAACCGGCAGGACGGGTAAAGCCAATTTATTCCCAGGTAGAGGGATAAGCAGCTAATTAATTAATGTCGCGGGCACCGGGACAAAAAGCAGCGCTGCAGGCTTCGGGGCGTGCTGCCTCCTGAGGAGCCCCCTCGGCTGCCGGGGAGGGCGGCGGCGGGGAGGCCGGGGCTGGCGGGGCCGGGGGGGGACGCGGGGCCCCCGGCGCTGCCCCTGCGCGGTGCGGGCGGGCGCGCAGCCTTTCCCCGCGGCTTGCACAAGTGTCCGGGGCGCGGAGCGCACCTGAGGGTTAGCAGAAAACAACAACAAGATAATGGCCCCTAATGCGCACCCTGGGCACGGATCACAGGCGGGCCGCTCCCTTCCTGTGCGACCGGCGGGGAGCCTGCCGCGGCGCGGCACCCTCGGCGGGGAGGGACCGACGCGGCCGGCGGTGGGCAGGGAGGGAGGGAGGGAATCGCCTTATTAAACGCATACACCGAGGCGGGCGGCTGCCACCGCCGCCCCGTCCATGCCCGCGGAGAGCCCGACAGCGCCGGCAGCGCCGCGCTGCGAGCAGCTCCCGCCGGCCGCGCCGCGCTCCCCCCGCTGCCGCTCCTGCCCCGGCTGCCGGCGGGAGGGCACCGCCGCCGCCCGCAGCCCCGCCGCCCGCCCCGGCGGCGCGGAGCCCGGCATGGCGCGGCGCGGCCGCTTCCAGCGCCTCTTCGGCCGCAGCGAGTCGGAGGACTCGGAGCCCGAGGGGGCGGCCGCCCCCCCCCGCCGCCGCCTCGCCGCCGCCGCCGCGCCCAAGCGGCGCCCCGCGTTCCCCCACTGGCGCCCGAAGAGGAAGGAGCAGCACCCCCGGGGGGGCGGCGGTGCCGCTCCCGCCTGCACCCCGCCACCCGCCTCACCCGTCGGCTCCCCGGCCCCGCGGTAAGCGCGACCCCCGCGCCCCCTGCCCGCGGGGGGCTGCGGGGGGCGGGAGAGCGGGGGGCCCGGTGGGAGCCGCGGTGCCTGGGGCCGGCGGGCAGGGCACGGCTGGAGGCCAGGCTTTTTTTCCTTCCGAGGAGGGAAGCGGGTGTCCCGCAGCCGCCGTCGCGGGCAGCGTTTGCCTCAGCCTCCTGGCAGAGCGGCGCCTCAGCGGTGTTGACAACAGCAGCGCCTGTGTGAATAAGTAACAGTCACCCTGTGCCCCAAGCAGAGGGAGGCTTCCTGGCCCAAAAGAGCCTCCTACAGTGTGGCTGGCGTGTGGGAGTAGCTTTTACTCTTTGTAGCGGTGGGCTTGCTCTGTGCTCGCTTTTCCTGGACGTAGTAAAGGAGGGAGAGAAGGGAGGAGGGCTTGACACCGCTTTTCTACAGTACTCCCCGTAGCTATTGCTCCCCAGTGTGGTTCGAAGTGTCCCATGAGTAATGACCGTCTAACGCACGCTGGCTTGTTAAGTTCTTGAGGACGCAGGCGTTCCCCGGGGGCTGTTGACAGCCTGTGGCCGCAGCCCAGGGAAGCTCGGTGGGACTGTGGGGTTGCCGAGCAGTAGGGCCTTTCGACTTGAAGGCAGTTCACAGCAGGGTATGGTGAACTTGGGGTCACGTCAGGCATCGGTTTGGTTAATACTGCTCAGATTTGAACGGCAAGACCCAGGCAACAAGAAGATGTCAGTGCTACCTGGATTTAAAAAAAAAAGTTGTAAGTTATCGGTCTCTCTGGTGTTTGGTTCAGACTGAGAAATCTGTAAGCTATAGAAGGGGTGGTTCTGTGTGTTTATATGTTATACAGAAAATGCTAGTACTTGCCTAAAAATAGACATCATGTAGATATGCCGACTTAGACTATCTGTAGCCTAATGATGTGTGTGTTTGGTATTGAAATGTGTTACTGAAAACTTTAAGCACCAGCATCTTTCATAAAAGAAAAAAAAAAGTGAGCTTATGTTTACATAGGTGTAGGTAAAAAGAACGAAGTCTGCTTTTCAGAACTTTTAAACCAGGAAATGATGTATGTCACAGTGCAGCGCTGTTGAGTGGCCAAGCTCAGGGTGCTGCTGCAGGTGACCTCAACCAGGAACAGACCCTCTTCTGCCTTCCAAAACCCAGATAAAACAGAAGGGGATCATAGTGTAGCTCAGGTTGGAAGGGAGCCCTGAGCATGGTCAGCTCTGAGTTCAGACCCAGGTTGCTCAGGACTGTGGCCAGTTGAGCTTTGAAATCTTCCAGGAACTGAGAGTGCACAACTTCTGTGGGCAAGCTGTGTCACTGCCTACGTGTGAGAAAGTTTCTCCTGGTACAAAGTTGGGACATCTCTTCTTTCAAGTTATGGCCTCTTCTGCTCCTGCCATGCACCACCGAAGAGCCTCTTGGCTCTTCTTGGTGACCCTCGCAGGCATATTGGCAGGCAGATGCTGGGTCCTCTCCGAGGTCACCTCTTCCCTGGGCTGAACAAGCCCCACTCCCCCAGCCTCTCTTCTCAGGGCAAGTGCTTCAGCCCCTGAGCAGCTTGGGGCCCTATGCTCAACTCGCCTCAGTTTATCAACATCTGTTTTGTGTTGAGGGGGCCCAAAAGTGAACAGAGTATCTAGATGAGGCCAAATGAATGGCAAGAAAAGGGGAGTATGTCTTTAATCTAGGTGTGAGTTCCTTTTTCTTCCAGACACCTTGCTAGGTCTACACTGCCAAACCAAAACAGAAATGATGTATGGGATTTGGGATTCAGTTCTTACACCTGAAAAAAGTGGAGGATGTTTTTGCTGCATAAATTTGTTATCAAGTTCTGTGCCTGAAATACAAGTGAAGTCTAATAATTGGAAGGCTTCTGGAATGGTAGGGTTGTAACTCCTGTTACAAAATACTGTTTTTTTGCTTTTTGGTCAGGGAACCAATCCTTCTACTATTGATAACAGGTTGGGCTTGTGCTTCAGCACATGGAAATACACATGTATGTCACCGTCATTAACTGCAGTCGGTCATCTTCAGAGAGCACAAACTTCTCTTGTTTGTGCAGCTTTCTACCACCTTCGTTTTTAAAAAAATCGAATAAACAAAGCCTTTAATACACAGCCAAAACCACTCAATGCATTTTTTTAATATGTTGAAGATTATGGTAGCATTTTTCAAAAGACATTGTTTGAAGTATTTTATTTTTATTACATGAATGGTAGGCTGTAATGCATGATTGCAAGAATGCTCTATAGGCCAAATAAAAGTATACTTTTAACAGTGCTGATTTTGAAAATTTGAGATGCTTAATAAATGGCCATGGCTTTTGCTATGAGAGAGACGTGGTTTGGCACATAACTAGCATGACAGCTGGCAGTTTGAAGACACCTATTTATATGATACTCCAGTTTAAAAATTATCTGATGAACTGTTTTGCTACTCTTTTGTTATTTTTTCAGGTAGCCAATACTTTTCCTTGCTGTTAGTTACTTATCTTGAAGAGCAGTAGCCAATCTGGCTTAAAAAAATCTTACCTTAAAAACCAAACTAGCAGCCTGGCTCCTTTAGACTTGAGGCTACAAGTGTGCATTCTCCTGCCTCGATGAAGTTTGTGTTGTACTGCCTCAGTTCATGGGTGTCTGGGGTTAAATCAAGGAAGCCAGATGAACTCCTGGTCTCTTTTTCCAGCAATAGCTTACAGACTCTCTTTCCTGGATGTAATAGCTACAAATTGGAGCCTCTTCACAGAAGAAGGTGCAGTGAAAGAGAAGAATGAAAAAGATTCTTCTCGTGAGTGCAGAGAAGGGCAACGAAGCTGGTGAAGGGTCTAGAGCACAAGTCTTATGAGGAGCGGCTGAGGGAACTGGGGTTGTTTAGCCTGGAGAAAAGGAGGCTGAGGGGAGACCTTATCGCTCTCTACAGCTACCTGAAAGGAGGTTGTAGAGAGGTGGGTGTCAGTCTCTTCTCCCAGGTAACAAGCAACAGGACAAGAGGAAATGGCCTCAAGTTGTGCCAGGGGAGGTTTAGACTGGATATGAGGAAATTTTACTTCACTGAAAGGGCTATCAAGCATTGGAACAGGCTGCCCAGGGAAGTGGTTGAGTCACCATCCCTGGAGGTATTTAAAAGACGTTTGGATGAGGTGCTTAGGGACATGGTATAGTGGTGGTCTTGGTAGTGTTAGGTTTACGATTGGACTCAATGATCTTAAAGGTCTTTTCCAACCTATATGATTCTGTGATTCTGTGATTCTGTGAATGACAGTTGTCACCATGCCGTAGAAAACTGCACCATATTAAGAAACCAATTTTTATTTGATATCTTGGAAGTCATGACCCTACAAAGTTGTCACAATGTCTTGGACATTGAGTGATCTCCACCCAAGGGCAACCATAAAAATGAAGATGGTGACTTGGATTTGAACTTTGAAGCAGGAAGTTGACTACAGGAGGACAAAGCAAATTGTGTATCTTTGGGGTGTGATTGTTTAGCAGTCTTTCTCACAATGTGTGCTACTCTATGAATCTGGAGCTTTTGGTATTTGATGGTCAAGACCAGACAGGTTACTTCAGTCCAGTTATGAGTTGGCTAATACATAAATGACAGTAGCTAGACTCTTGCCCAAAATATGTGAATGTAAAATCACCATTAAAAAAGAGGACATTTTTGCTGCTTATTACTTACTCAGTTTCAAGAAACAGTGATAATTTGGTGTTGGCCTTGGTATTGAGCTTGCTAGGATTGCTACCATCAATAGCACCCCTTGCTTTTACTCCTTTCCTCTCCCCTGATTAAATTTAACTCAGCTCGTCTTCATCAACATACTGAATACGTGAAGGCAAAGAAACCTATGTGACTGTTATTTTACAAGGATTTGGCAGGGAAACAAAAATGAGTTAGGGTTCAGTAATAGCATAAAAATAAGCAAAGGGAAACAGCATTAGGCTACATCCAAGGAAAGTGAGACTGTGGAATAATTGTACCTTATCTTGGAGAGGAATGCACACATTCAGGAGATAGGTTGAATGTGAAGAAATGTTGTGTTGTGAGTGGAGAAAGTGGTGGTGAGACCAAGATCTGATATCTCTTCCCTACCTTCATATTCCTTGAGTTACTCTTCTTTGACTTCTGTATTAGAAGAGATGAAGGAACCATGCTTCACAGCCTGCATGTAACATGACATTTTACAGAAAGATGGAGAACAAATGTTTCACCCTGTGAAAAACAGAGCTTATAATAACACAAAATATTAGTAGCTTGATTGATTGACAAGAACAAAGTGTAGAAAACTGTCATACAGTCAGCTGTGTTAAATAGTAAAATTCAAACCCTCAATTCAATGTGCTTTATGTGTGTAACTTTACATATGTGCGTCATCTGGTTGAAAGAAAAAATGGAATTGTTCACCTGTGTTCTTTGCAAGATTGAATGTGGATGTCTACAAGTGTTCCTGGTTGCACTTACTTTATGGGAGGTGGAAATGGAAAAGCGTAATTACATTTGCCGTATAATTCTTGGTACTCTGTAATGTAAGCATAATGCCTTAGGAATAAAGATTTATCAGTTTAATTTTGTTTTATAGAGGAAAGAAGTTCTCTTAAAGTACCATGATCAAGTAATTAAATGCAGAACATTTTTTGCTCAAATTTTATCTATACTGTGACCTAATGAGGAAATTGGTGCTTATTAAAAAAACATGTTTCCAGAAAGATAAGAGGGATGGCATGCTAAAACATTCACTTACTTTGTTTGCATTCTTAAGAGGTAAAAAATACTGTCCTGTGAAAACCTACATAATGACACCTGTGCCATGAAAGTAGTAGTCTGTCTCTCCTGCATGAGTTGAACATCAGCTGCTATTTCTGTGTTGCCATTTTTGCAGGTTTGGTGGCTGTGAAAACACCAGTACGAAGACCCCTCTCCTTTACATTTTGTCCTTTTAAAAATCAAATGACAGTCTAAAAAATCTGAACCAGTAAGACTGCTGGTGCCTTCCTGCTCAGCCTGCTTGGATGTCAGTGGAAGGGTAGGTCCTGACAGAGAAGAGTGGGATCTCATTCCCAACTTCTGTGGTGCAGAAGAATTGCTGACTTTCTTTATTAATGGTTTTTCCCTTAAATTAGAAAAAATGATCTTAAAAAATAAAGTGAGTCAATGGACTCATGCCATTCACAGTCAGGGATTTTTTTCAGGGTTTTTTTGGGTGCTTCTACCTTTGTTGCATGTTTGTTTTGGAGGGATGGTGTACCCTACTGTATTCAGGTGAATCTGACCCTTAGTAGTGCTGAGTACCATTGAGGTGGTAGGAGTTCTGTACTCAATAGCTAAATGTCTGCTAAAACAAGGAATGTTGTGAAAAAGCAGGTTCTAGCCTACTCAGACTAGGTGCCCGTCTTGACACCTTTGGTTTTAGTGTGTCAGATCCACACTTTGAAATGGTGACAAATAAAAATGTAAAGGTGTTTAGAGAAATTGTTGTTATAAAACACCATTGTGGAAACCACCCAGGAAAGTGCACAACCAGAAAGTTCATATTGAATGCAGGTACATACAGTTGGCACTTAATAATGCATGGAGTGCTAAAAACAATATTAAATATTGAATGCATACCCTTCAGTGAGTACCACTTGTCTAAAAGTGCAAAGAGCAGTTTTCACTCTCCACTTTCTTAACACTGATATCTCGTCTCTTCCTTTTTTCTTTGTCACATTCCCTTGTTCCTACAACTGTCTGTCCCATCTTTCCCTCCCTTTTCATCCTCTCAAGATTTGCTTCAAGCAGTTCAGCCTTCCTTCTGTAGTGGGTTCCTGCCTGCATGGAGCAAACAGAAGAGTGATGCTTTATTGTACCTGTGATGGCCTCAGGGCATAGGCAGGACAACGTTTGTGGATAGAAATTAATATCTGTTACTGAAACAGTGAATATAATTAGTTTGACTTCATATACAAGTACAATATGAGATCCATATCCTCTAATTTCAGATATCTACATCTGAACTAGTTATTCCCTTTATAATCAAGGAGGGCAAATAGGCACGTCTGGTGTGCAATTCATCTCACCCTAAGGTGAGCGTCTAAAACAGGCTAAATGAATTGCATCTTAGAAGTGCCGGTTTTTCCTCATTGACTTTAAAAGCTGCCTGAAGGTGACGCCTCCAACATCGGAATTTTGGCAGCTGAATTCCATCCGTGTTACCTGATAAGGGAGAGTTCACAGGCTGATACATCCATGCAGGAGATGCTACAGTGCAAAGTCAAACCGTCATGAGCTTCAAAAACTATGTTCTGATTTTTCATGTGCAACTTTAAGTCACCTTCTTTGTTCACAAGCAAACTGCTTTTAAAGACTCGCTTTCTGCAGAATTTCTGTGTTATTCAGTTGATTGTGGTTAAGAGTTTTCAAGGAACTGGGGTTGATCTCTACTTCTGCTGTGCTTCCTAAGGAAAGCTGAGTAAGTCACGGAAAACAAACCTTTCACAGATGATTACAGAGAGAGAACAGGGGAAGCAGGGGAAAGGGGAGAGACTACTTGACTTAGGGTCTGATTTGCAGAACTTTAGCCAAAATGACAATGCTTAAGAAAGTGGAAGGCTGCTGGAAGCAGAATCTTATAATGGGAAAGATGGGGAACTGTTAACACTAGGCAGTTTTTCCTTTAGCAGCTTGCATTTTAAAATAGAATGAAAGCATGAGGAGCTGTTCAATAATCAGAGGTTCCTGTGCAAGGGAAAAAAATCCCTTCTTCAGCTTTCAAAACAGACAGAAAAAAAGTCATCAATGGTTTGTGTGCATGTAACGTATCTGATAATAGCGTTTCTTTGTATATACTATTCTTATACTGGTCACTTCTTACACCCAGCAAACTTTCTGCTGTAACATTTTCCTTCTCACACATGTTTGTTCATGCAGCCACGTACTGTGAGCTAACACAAACTATCATCAAATATTTCATCATTCAGTGCTCCTTGAAGACAAGAAGGGAAAGATAGGCAAAGACTGATCAATATAAAGGGTTAATTGTCTCCTTTGGTGCCTTCTGCAAAAAAGTATAGTATTCATTTAAAGAAAAGAAATCATCTTGTCCATATCCTTCATTCCCACGTGTGCAAAAATACTGTCATTTTTCATCAGCCTCACTTTGGAACTGTACTTGAAAATTCTGAAATGAAAATGAAAGCATATTAGTTGGATAAAATAGTACTGTTTGCTACCTGAAGCCTTTATTCATCTAGAGTTTACAGTTATAAAGTCAACCAAACTGAGTTTTAAAAAAATGTCCCAAACTATGAAAATTTGTAAAACAGACATGTTTGATGAATTCCCCAAATCCCATGTTTCAGGTAGAGCCTGACACCAGAAGCACAGCTGCTATTTTGACAACAAAAATCTGGTTTTCCTCTTTAAGGATATCTTATGTTGATTACAGCGCTCCTTCTACCATTGGAGTCGCTCCATAAGTACTTTAAGAACTGTAGGCAGACAGAGGGGCCACAGTGCATCCTTTAACCAGCTTTTTTATAGTTGCTATTTCATCTTTGTAAGCTGCTATTATATTGTCTCTCGAGTATTTTGCACTGTTGGTGGTGCCACAGCTGTGGTGCTGCTGTTGAGGCAAGGCTGTAGGTCAGGAGTGCTGTCCGATGCCATTCAAATCAGTGAGGATCAGTGCCCAAGCTCACAGAACTTGATCAGGCTGTAAACAGCTGAGCAGAAGAAGTTTAAGTTGCATGGCCTGGTGGTAACCATCATTTTCCATTTGTCCCTTTGTCTGTGGCCAGGAGCAGGTGCCACAACACAGTCTCTCAGGGCTCATGTAGAGCCACAGATGACTTCTAATTAATGCTAAGAAAGCGGGAGAGAAACTCTAGTATCAGTGGACTTGTGAGGAGAGGCTGCTTTTTAGGAAGTGAGGAGGTTGTATGTTTTTCCTAGAAGGAAACTAGCAGAATGCTCTCCTCATTATACCATAGACACAAAATAGGTTGACTGAGGTTGGAAGAAACCTCTGGAGCTCATTTCAGCCAACTCCCCACTGAAAGCAGAGCCAACTGGGATGTTAGATCCCACCCCAAAGTTAGATTGGGTTGCTCAGGTCTTTGTCTAGTCAAGTGTTGAATATCTGCATGGACAAAGACTCCACAACTTCTCTGTGAAGACTGTGAAAATTTGTCCTCAGTTCTAATCAGAATTTCTCATGCTGCAACTTCTGGTGCACTCTCTGTGCACCTCTGAGGAGAGGTTGGCTCCTGTTAGGTAGCCAGTTTCTACTCTTCCAGGTGCTCCTGTACCTCATACCCCAGCACCTAAGCATCTTGGTGGCCTTTGCTTGTACTCATGCCATTTTGTACACTTTTCTTGTACTGGAGATGTACAGGTAGCCTTCACTGTTACAAGGGCACACTGCTGATAATGTCTGATAGTAGAATAATGTGAAAAGTAAGGACTTGCAGAGACTTGGCACTGAGAAGTACAAGGTAATTCCAAGTGTCATTGTGAACCTGTGGATTTTTGGGTGGAGTGTCTATAGTTTCTTATTCTTTGACTTCCAGAAGGTTTTACTGACCTATTTGTTTTGGTTTCCATAACTTCAATTCCTTGAAACCAGCAGTTGGGATTTCACAGTGGACATTCCACAACAGCCAGGGAGGTACTCTGTGATTAGCAGTGCTGACACGTTTTCCTACCCTTGGCTGGGAATCCTGTGGCAGTTATGAATCATTTCGTGAGTAACCGGTAATTCTTGTGACAGAACGTATATTTAGAGTTTTGGGACAGTATAAGCACGTTTGGCATAAAACCAAACCATATGATTACTAGTAAGAGCCTATAACATCATAGTGCCATCTCTATCTTCAAGGGGAGTGTTTTGATGATTCACCCATGATTGCCAATTTGCAGATAAAGTACAAATAATTCATACTCCATGGTGTAGGGAGGACACCTGTAGATACATGCTGAAACTTACCTGTTGTCCCTTGTTGAAGCATCTTTGTGACCTCCCTTAGCTATGTGTAGAAGCTGAAGCAGTTGGGGAGAAAATAGGAGTGGAAATGAAAGGATATCTACCTTATGCTCTTTTTATTGAAGAATATTTGTGTACTTGGTGAAGAGGAAGAAACTGTTGAGTTTTTTCTAAATATGTTTGACAGTAACACTGTAGATAATTTAGTGGAACTGCTGAAATGGCAGCCCTCATGTTACCTTTGGTGTTAGCTCTGTATTCTTCCCTGTACAGACTACGTTGCAAGAAGAGGTATAGACTTATGCATGTTCAGTCCTCCTGGGTTAGAAGTTGTCTAGGAGCAAGGTACCTTCTGTACGGAAGCAACGTAGATGGGCTAGTATAGCCGGCATAGACACAGATAGCTTACACTATTGATCGATTGGGCTGATTGATTGATTTTTTACAGCACTGAGAATAAGCTCACATATTCAGTGTGAAAGGACAAATGTGCAGACACAGCACCTAACTAACATAGTGACATGGCTTGCAGACTAGAACTGCTTTTTACCTGGCTGGTTTAAACTTGGACACATTGAACACACACGTCTGCCTCACCCCACCGTGTAGACATATTCTGAGTTAACGTCATGGGATTCTTCTGATTTGAGGCTGGATTCCTTAACTTATTCAATGGGAGGCAACCTTGTCTGTCCTCAGTTTAGGCAATAAGAAATCTTTTTCTCACACCTTTTGTCTGTGTCATTAGTTTACTGAGTAATCTCTCCCAGGCTGCAGTGACTTGGGTTGTGTGTTTATCAAATGCCTAATGGAGTCTGATTTTGACTATGGCTTCTATATGCAAATAGTAAATAACAGCACAAAAGACCAAAAAAAGTTGGCACCTTTCAAAAGCTCTGAATGAATACATATCATTTGCAATTTCAGAGTGGAACTCATCAGGCTTTATAGCCCTTGTGTAATTTAAAGGGTGTGTATGAGGTGAAGAATTAAAAAAGAGGCTGAGAGGCCTATAAGCATTCCACAGAATTGTATTTTAAATACAATGTAGGTGACAGTCCTGCAGGTGATAAGTCTGTTCACGTGAAATTGGCTGCCTGGTTCCCGATGAATAGCTCAATACCCATTTCTGTCACATTTGTTGGAAACTGAGCATAGCCAGGGCTTCAGGGAGGCCCTTCTGTATTTGGGATGAAACCAGCTGATGTTTTCAGGAAGATGCTCATCTTCAGAGTTCTAACAAATCTGAATTATGGAGGTTTCTGTCTTCTCTGTTGGTAGAGTAGAAATCCAAAGGCAGACAGAGTTGTACTATTATTCATGTGAGTGTCTCATTGTTAGCACTATCTTATGCCAGGTATCTTTGGCTTGGAGCGACTGGTAATTGAACTAACCAGTTCTTTAATAAGATCTAGATGATATCTTCCTTACTTGGGACAAACAGAAATCTTTACTATATATGGCCTTTGAGGTAAGGTAGAGACAACAGTTTTAACACAGGATTTTTAGTGTTTTATATGAGATAAATTTATGAGTAAGCTAAATTCTGTGGGAGAGATGTCATGTTTTCACTATAATTCACTGTGAAAAGAAAAACATGGGTAGAGACATGACGGTACTCTCTACTAGCTCATTACAGTTAATAAAAAAAAAATCTGAAGCCTAAATGCTGCTTTTTCTGTCAAGTTACCTAACTTCTCATCTTGACTTTCAAGAAGTATTTGTTAGTGCAAGCATACTATGTTTGGATCAAAGCATACTTTAGAAAATGTTTAACTTTTATAAATTTAAGTTCAAAACAAATAAGAGTCTTATCCCAAACAACTTTTACATGTGTGCCAGTGTGCTAAGAATTTCTTATAAATAAAAAATATGTAGGAAATCAGCACATTCTTTATAATGTAAGTTTTTGGCAGAAGTAAATCTAGTCAGATGACAAGCTCTAGTCTTTTTTGTTACGCAAAAAGTCCTTTTTTTTCTGTAAATACTAAATACAAGGTGATAGTAAGACTTCTAATTTGAAAACATGAGCAAAGAGTGGCCTCTATTATAAATGTTTACTACTGTGTGAAACTGTGTAGTAATTTAGACCTGAGTATTTTTCCGAATGCGCTGCATCCCAAACGAACCTTGTTGAAATGGGGTAGCTCTCTTTTCTTCCCACTGTACAGTACAGTGCTCAGGAGCTGTGCGTGAGCCCGTCAGGAGCCAGCAGGCTGCTGGGGCTGGAAGAATGTCCCACTAGCTGCCAAACCAGTGGGGCAGCATTGGAGGGAATAATAATAGTTCAGGGCTTACACGGCGGTAGTTGAGTGATGATTACACGTTCCAGGGTTCCAGGGGTGCTCGCTGTGACTGCTGAGGAGGAATTGAACAGGAAGTATCGGGCAAAAACCTGGCAACTTTAAATTCTCAAATTCTGTGTCTAATTGAGCTCTAGCAAGTTCAAATATTGAGCACAACAGTATTTTTGATGACATTGTAGTGTTGCCTGGTTTAATCAGATTTTTGTGATGGGTATTTATGTTTTAATATTCTGGCAAGTTTCTTTTAAAACTGCGAAATACGATTAGTCCATGAGGGGGTGTTTTATTACTGTTGAAAGGTATCTAAATCACTTCTCACTGCTGCTTGTCTGTTTTCTTTGTCTAGGTTGTCATCCTAGATTCATTTAGCAGTTGTTTTCTTTGGAATAGTTTTCATTTTTTTGGTGATTTTACTAAATATAAGATCAGGGTGATTCTTCAATAGCACTACAGTTGTACGTGACTAACTAACTATACTCTACAGTTTTGTTTTGCTTGGTTTTGTTTGGTTTTAAAAGAAAAAGAAACCTCTCTATACCTGCTTGGACATGTCTAATCTCTTCTAAGTTAGGTCAGAGTTATTTGCCAACCTTTGGCCTATTTCCTTGGTGTAATTCTGTTAAACAATGTTTTTCCCCCCATGCTCTTTTCTGCGGAAGTAGTGCTTTTGCTGCATCCACCTTAAAGCAAGTTCTTTATGCTCTGAAGACTCCACATTTTGATAATTCGTTTCTTTGTGGTTCATAAGATTTATCAAAGTCCAGAAATTCTCTGTTCCCCCTGTTCTTCATTATGGTCCATGGAATTCCGTCTCTTCCAATGATGAATTGGATATGCTTTTCCAGCTGAAGTTGAACCCTCCGGTCGTTATCCTGGGACAGCTGCCAAAACAACAAGCTATTATCATGTATTCGTTTCTTCCCACAGTGAGAGGTATCAGTTCTGACTTTGTTCCACAGAACGTAAAAGTTGATAGAGTTTAACATTTATTTCCTGGTTACACCTCTCTGTAACTAAGATAGATGGATTTCTCTCTCATCAGTAATACTGCTTATTTTTTACCAACATGCAATTCCTTCAGTTCTTCTTCTGGACATAATACTCCCAGGCTGTCCACCATCTGATTTGTTTCTCTCATAATTCTGAAGTATATTTTTATCTGCCTCCAGAGGAGTCACCTATTTACAGCCTATATTGCAGCATAGGTGTGTAGAATAGATTTATCGGATGTAAATGAATAATATATAAATTAATTTTATATACAACACATAATACTTGTTTTCATTCTAACATACACATTTCGGTTTATTGGCTGCGTTTTCTTACTAGCAGGATGTCCATTACACTTGAAGAGGAGTATAAGTAAATTTCGCTGCTGCTGACAAATTAGGTGTTCATGTCATCTAATGAAGCAGGCGTGACCAGCCACGTGTTGGCAGTAGCAGGCCATGGTGTGGGTGAAATAACATGCTTACTTTTTTTCCTTTCAAAAGCAATCAGGGTGTGATTCTCCAAGAGTAGATTTTGTTGTTTCACGATGGGATATTCCATCTAGTGGCTGAGTCATTTCTACCTTTGAAAAGAGTTTTGAACCCTCTTCCAAGTAGCATCTTACTCAGTTTGTGGGAAGAACACATGCAGTTGCCTTCACCTCTCCAGTCACGTTTTCCATATTTCTGAGGCAGTACAACATCCAGCTCTCCTTTTGAGCTCTCTGTGGGCATATTCATCTCTCAGTAAATTGTAGTATTGTTGGTAGTGTTAGTTTATCACTTTGCTTTAAAAAACCCCTCACTTTTTATGATGGTCTGGATGCCACTCATAAAACTAAAAAATTGCCACACTGAATTACTTCTTGATACTAAACTTTATTTTATAAGGTAAAGAGTGTCAGGGGAAACAGCTGTGAAATAAAGGATATTGGCTGTCATGAAATGAAATACTATCTAAGTGGATACTGAAATGTGGACATACTTACTTGATTTAGTGTTTCTTGTATCTTCCCTGGGTTGCCCTTGCTTGCCTCTCCTTTCCTTGTAATTTTAGCCTGTGAACACTGAAACTTTGGAGAGGCCTTTGATTATTCTGTTTTCTGAACTTTAGGGTCAGGTTTTTACAGGAGATGTTAGAAATTGGTCTAAAAGAGAGAAACAGTTCCCATGAACAGCTCCTCAGAAAGAGGGTTTGGCAGAACCTTTTATTTCTCCGCACGTGTATTCTAAAGTGACTGGTTTGATTTTGAGCAATAGTTCTCTTTTGTGTTCAGGTGTGGATGTGTGTGTGGTTACTGTGCTCAAACATAAGGACTTTCTAAGCTAGTGGTATCCGTAGGTATCCATAGATCTGCTGCTGACACTTTTGCTTCATATCAGAGGAATAGAGGGCTAAATGTCTCCATGTGTTTCAGTCACTCCTCAGCCTCAGTGCAAGCTTCTTGTTCTTGGGGAGCTTTTAACTTCAGTTTTCAATATTTTTTATAAGCCGGGGTCCATTGGTTTAGGTCCCTCATCAGAGATTTCACAGAGCTGAAGGACACATGAACAAGCAAGGCAGTGATCAGGGGCATCTGCGGGAGTAGCAAGCACCTCCCAAAACTGGAAGCATGAATATTTTCCAGTGGTGCTCATGCAGCTTCTGATGTTGGTGACCTGCTTCCAAAGTGCCTGGGTGAGGAACGGGTGCTGTGGTATTGCCGGTGCCTTCTGTTTCTCTCCCAGGGCTGGATCACAGGCAAATGACGATAAAGAAACAGTTTGGACACCGATCCTCCCTATGGCATCTTGTTATCTGATCCTTGGTAACCTCTGTGGCATTCAGTACCAGTGCTGGCACAACCCAGGATGCCAGGTTATATTTGACAGAGAACCCAGGATACGTCAGGGCATCTGAGCAGCAGGTAACACTGACTAATGCTCCAGGACTTGAAACTGCGTTGCTGATGGCATTCAGTTCACATGATGTCCCTGCTGCCTTTGGCACCAAGGCTATCACTGTGGAGGAAGGGTGTTGCCTTTCTCTATGACTCCTTGCCATTTACAGGAATCTAGAAGGATGTGATGGATGTAAATATTCTCTGTCTTTGCCAATGTGAGTGGGTTCTGGAAATAAAAGATGATTTTCAAGACAGTCTAGGGGTGCAGAGTGTTTGTGGTGGGCAGGGTGGCCCAGTGAGGGACCCTTCAGCCCTACATCCACCCAGGAGCAGTCCCCAGGGCAAGAAGATGTTTGTAAGACAGTGACTAAGTTCCCAGGTGTTGGAGATCCTGTTCCCAGCTCATCCTCTCAAGATGAAGTGATTGTCTGTAGATGAGCACCCTGCAAGTGAAAAGATTTCACAGAGCTGAGGTTTAAAATGTGATAGAGCGGCAACATACCACCACATCAAAGAGCCAGCCAGTATTGTGGGAAGTTCAGCAAACAGCCTTGGGAGCAGTGTCTGTGCCTATAAACAAGTGACCGCCGGATAATGGATTTGCCAAACTGAGCAAGGCTGCCAGGGCTCTGGAAGTAGCACCTCCAGCATGGTTAAAAACTGTATTTATCTTATTTAAGCTTCAGCTTCACATTCATAAAATACTACACAGTTTCTCAGGGCATCCAGATTTGATGGTACATTCAGCAAAACAGTCCTTGAAGTCTCCCTTCTACTTCTCACCTCTGAGCTGACTGATTATTCCTTTGTAATTATTCACATGTGTGCCTGTGGATAATCAGAAATAGAGGAAAGGAATTTTTTTTAATGTGTTATTTAGCTTTCCTGAAGATATGTTGTTCATAAGCACCTTCTGCAACCACTCTCCTTACAGACAAGGCAACCTGGACTCACACGCTCATGAGGAAACTGAAATTTTGGGCATGCTCTGCCCTTTATGACATTGGTGCAAAGAACATTAAGCTACGTATGAAGAACATCAGATGCATAGGTACTTCTATAAAAAGCTCATTCAGGTCTGAGTATTTGTGATGGGTTGACCCACCAGTCCTTCGCTTGCCACTCCCCCCCCCCCACCCCAACAGTGGGATGGGGGAGAGAATTGGAAAAGCAAAAGCAAGAACATCTCGTGGGTCAAGATAAGGATAGTTTAACAAGTGAAGGAGAAGAAAAAAAAACAAGTGATGCACAGTCACTCACTCACCAACTCCCACCAGCAGACCGATGCCCAGCCAGTCTCTGAGCAGCAGCTACTTTGGAAAGACATGACCCAGCACACATGCACACAGTTTTTATTGCTGCGCATGAGGTTACACGGTATGGAGTATCCCTTTGGTCAGTTTGGGTCAACTGTTCCTTCCCAGCCTACTTGCTGGGGGGACAGCGTGAGAAATGGATAAAGCCTTGGTGCTGTGCAAGCACTGTTCAGCAGTAGCTAAAATATCGATGTGTTATCAATGTTCGTTTTGGTCACAGATCTAAACGACAGCACCATACGGGATGCTATGAAGAAAATTAACTCCGTCCCAGCCAGACCCAGTACAGGCTCTTAGATGCTTATCCATAGTTAGTGATTTGTTGTGCACTGAAGTATTTATTATATCAGTTTGTGGATTGTCTTACTAAAGGCATGACTGGACTGAAAGGTTGGTGGAAGAACCGTGAGAGTTAGATGTGTGATGAGTTTTACACACATACATACTCTGGAAGACTGAGAAAAATAAAATAGCTGTGACTTGAAGATCAGAAAGGTCTGTATGAAATAACCCAGGTTACCAAAGAAAAGGTGAAAATATATTAATATCTTCTTTATAAATATGATAAACAATATTGTTTTATATATGTTTTAAACCCACACAGAATCTTTAATGAAAGAATCACCAAATTATTCAAGGAAATTTAAGGCCAATTTTTTTTTTTAAAGGAAGAATAAATGACATTGCATTTTGACAGCTCTGGAAATTAATTGCCTGGGGTGCACATGAGGTCAAATGCTGCAGCTTAGTTTTAGAAAAGTCCTGGATAATTTTTACAAATTCAAACATTTGTAGTTAGTAAGCTTACAGTAAGAAAAAATAAATCCTAGACTTCAGAGCTTAATAAGATTGCCTAGGGAAGACAGGAAAGACTATTTTTGCCCAGTATTTACTCTGTTGCATAATTTGAGGATAATTTTCCCCACTTTATTTACAAAATAAATTAAATATGCTCTTTTTAATGCTTTAATGAAATGCAGATTTGCACATCTAATATTTCACTCTCTAACTTTTTCTTGTGTAATTTTGCTTTGTTCCTTGTAGGCTCTGTAGACTTTTTTTTTGAAAGACTTGTTGTTGAACTTATCTGGTTGTGTTTGTTAATCCATGTAAACATGAATTTGAACACAAATCCATGTCCAAACAAACAACTGGACATGTTTTACCACAATGTGATGTTCCCTGCTGTCCTGCATCATTACTTAGCTAGTAATGAAGTGCTATCATTGATACATCTGTTATCCTGGAGGTTACTAGAAATGCCATCAGGTTTGGGTGACTGTCACTATTGTCCCGTGATCTTGATTCGAAAGACCACAGAGGTCCATATGTTGTGTATGCCTTGGATGACTCCCAGGAGCTTGCTCACATCCTATCAGTTGGCTTTGATGTTCACACCTGCTGTTACCTGGTGTTGATGCCTCCTGCCACAAGTCTTCCCTGTCAGATGTTGGGTCTTGGTGGTGATAAATCTGGTGAAGCAGCTGCTGTTCTGAAACTGTTACGATAATTGCAGATGTTTCAGCATAATTGTGTCTCCTCCCTTCCCACTTATTGGCCATACCCACTTTCTGGGACAGCACCTACCACAGTGAGACTCTGAAGATTCTCAGCATAACTGGAGTGCAAATAATATCAGATTTTACTTCTTATGCCCTGTTTTTTTGTCTTTAATATGGTTTACCTGATGATTACATTGTATTGCTTAACATTTGGGTCTGAGTTTTTACATGGCACCTACATAGCATGTATGCAACAGAAAATAACAAATTGCAAATGCTTGAATCACTACAGACAATTTTTTAATGTTTATACAAATTCATTTTTCCTAAAACTACTTTCCATTTCCTCCAAGAGTAAGGAATACATGGTTAAAAAATGGCTTGAGGAAACCTTCTTCTATTAATTGTTAAAGAAGTCCTTACCCTTCTTTCTTTTTCCTTTCTTAAAGTACCTTTCTCATCTCTCATATTTTCAGAAGTGTTTTGCTTCTTCCACTCCAATTTCTGTATGTCTCATATGCCTGGAACAGTCTCATTATTTTCATCTGCTCAATAATCTTTCGTCTCCCTAAGTCCCTTTACAAATGTGGTTATTTTGGTTAGCTTTCCACCCCTCCTTTTATGCTGCTCCACTGTCCTTTAATCTAGCCCAAATTACAATTTAATAAAGAAGGTGACGGTTGAGGAAGAGAGGTGGTTCTAGTTTCAAAAGTTAGCTGTAAAACAAAACCCTTCAGTCATCTTACATCTTCTGTTATTGCGGTCTATGGTTCAGTCTGCTCAGGCTTTTCAGGGTGCTTGTTTGTTTTCTTGTACTTGTATACAGAGTGAGGCGCAGAAATACCGCTGTATACAGCTTACAAAAACAAAGGGGAACTGAAGCTTTTCTTTAAAGAAAACTGCGCGCCTTTTTACTAGGGACAAGCAGAGCCTTTTAACAGAAATAGTTTTCTAAGTGTCTGCCAAGGTTTCTATAGCAAAACTACTTTTTGAGCCAACTCTTGAATATTTGCCTAGTAGAGCATTAAAAAAGAATGACTAAGGACATAGAATTAAGCTAAAACCAGCACAGAGTGTAACATAATCAATTTGTTTTGCCCCCTCCTGTATTTATCTCCTAGTTGAGGACTTCTGTCTTTTCTTCGGCATCACTGACACTAACTGCTTTTATTAATCTGTATTATGCCAATTAATGTAGACAGGTGTTTGGCTATACTGGCTATACCTTGGCTGTACCTTTTATTTTAGGAGACTGACATTGCATTTTAACATATTTTGTGACTTCTGATCAAACGTCAATACTGAGAGGATAAAACAGGATTTGGCGTAATACTTAAATTATACAGACTTATGTGGTAAGAAAATAAACTTTTAATGAATGAGCTGGTTTGATAGTGAGATAGGTGCGTAAAATGAAAGTTGTTACTTCTAGATTTTTGCGCTGAAATTTGTAAAGCTTGATTACTGTTTATTGCCTCCATTTTCATTAGTCTTGTGACACATCTTTAAGGGAGGACAGTATTAGGCATGCTTGTGTAAGTTATTTTGTACAACTGGACTTACCCGAGATCATTGCCTGGGAATGATAGGGTCTTGCTTACAGATCCAGCCACTGTTGTTCTGAAGTTCCTAAAAATGTTATTGTGCATGTTAATTAGTGAGACCTGAGTTGCTAAAATGATGTTGAACTAGCTTTAATTAGTGAAACCAAGACCTCAGTGTTGTCTTGTTTCTGTAGCTCCTGTTTTTTCCCATTAATTAATGGAAACATTAATAGAAAATGATATGTTTCATTTCCTTTTTTATGTGAAAGATCTGTAATTAACAGACTTACAGACCCGGCTACAGTGTTGCCTTCTGATGGAAACATAGTTCAGATCCAGTCTTTTAGTAAAGCCATTTCTTTATGATGCTTCAGCAAAATCATGCCATTTTATTTTTACATCTATAATTTAGCAATTTACAACATTTAAACAATGACTGATCTTGAAAATAAACTTCAAGTATTTAGCAATTATTTGTCATCCTTGCTTGCCTCTTTCTGATCCTTGGCTTCTTTGAAGTGAGTATTATCTTGTACAAAGACAGGAAAAAATACAGTTCTGCATTATGGGTAATGAATATCTCTTGACAGAGATTTCAGAGTCTGTATCTTTGCAGGATGAAATTTTGCAGCCCTAAAGGTCTGCTGCCAGGTTAACTTATTTTCAAATGTGCATTTACCGTACACAACAGCCTACAGCAGGCTTTCAGAACACTTGGAGGTCTGAGTTTGGAGATCAAGTCCAAAGATTTTGAAATTGTCACTTGTTTCACTGTGTATGTAATACAACAAGAACACAACTGCTTGCTTTCTTTTTCCTTGCATAACTGATTCTAGTAATGGACCACTGATTACTTTAGTTGGTTACTCTTGCTCTTTTTTGGAGATTACTTAGGATTTGCAAAGGAAACTATGCTCCATTAGTCGGGAGGAAGTTCTTTGAGAAAGGAGGGGTTTATGTTATACTTTGGAAAATCATCAAGGCAAAATACTCTGCAGTCTAAAACCCAGTACCAAAAATGTTTTGCCCCCAAAGCCTGAGGATTTATCTGCGGGAGATTCTAATTTCTTTGTCCCTTATGAAGGACTTGCCCCATCTGGGACACAAATGACAAGATAAATGCCTTGTTAAACTGGTTCTAGCCCTTAGAGGGTTGAAAGTAGGCAAATGCAGAAATTAAAATAGAAGGGTTTAGCAGGTAACTACAGAGTTGCTGGCAGATGACTCTGTAGTAAGCTATTGTAAATAGGACATCCTAGATGACTTAAGTCAGTCTTTGAACTGGCTCCAGAATGACTTGTGTTTCATGTGTAAAGTCCAAGACTCATAATACATTTGTACTGAATGATGCTTTAGGATAAAGTTTAATGTGTGAACCTTTTAAAAATTAAAATGTGATTGAAATTGTAGTAGAATTATTTTGTGTGATTTGAGATATTTACTTAACCACTCTTTGTACTTAACTGTCAATTAGATGTCTTGTGTGAGACCCAGATCCAAACTGAGCTACCTAACCTACTGAGATAGTAGGATGGTATAAACTCCTTTGGCTCCAAAAGAACACCAGAAAACTTTGTATGTGGTGCTTTTGTTTCTTCGTTTGTTTTTAAATGGTCACGTGATCTTTTTAAGACTAGAAGCTTTCAGGAGCTTACACACTGAAAGTACATAAAGCGTCAGAATCACTGAGATAGTGATTCTGACGCATAGTGATAGTGATAGTGAGCATGCACACTTGAACAATATAGTTTGTCACTTAGTGCCGTACCAAAATAATTCATTTCTTGATGACAAAGAACTGAAGCATGACACTTACTGAGACACGAAAATTACTTCCTTCAGCAAACAGCGTGGAGGTTACTCCTGCTAGGTACAGAGCAGGTCAGGTAGTCGTGGTAAGAATATGGGATGCTATAGCTGCAGGCTAGTAAGAGCAAGTTCACTCCCTTGAGTTTTTCTTCTTCATTCAGCTTCAAACACAACCGTAGTAATCTTATAATTTTATAGATGACATCTTTAATCAAAGATAAGGAGGACTATATCTAAATTTGCTTGTCACGTGGAGAGGGAGCTTTCATTAATAATAGACTTGATCCAATCAGAAGAGTAGGTGTGGCTGAAAGTTAACGCTTATGGTGGGCAAATCAAACTTGTTTTCACTCAGAAGTGCATGTGCATTGAGATTAGCCACCTCTGCTCTGGCTATCTGTTTGTTAAGTATAAGAGGCAAGATAAATGTATTTCTTTTATAGAGGTGTGGCCACAGATCAGTGCAAGAGATAGAAATAAAGAGTTTGTCATAACCAGCTTCCTCAAAGTTAAAAACTTACTTAGTTTTTTCTTAGGATTTTTCTTTTGATATAATGATCTCATTATAGGAGCACATGGGTTTTACTCATGACAGAGTTTCTGCCTGCTTTCCTGTGTTCAGAACCGCTTGGCAGTCTCCATCCCAGACATTTAATGTAATTAACTTGAAGGTGTTTCCTGCTCAGGAGGTATTTAAGCATCCTAGGATGAACAAGCATTGAGGCTGGAAGATGAGCTGTTCATAACCAATAGTTGAAGGCCTTGTAGTTTAGTAATTCAGAAGAGAGCTGTTAATGAGCAAAGTGGAAGTAGCATTAAGTAAGTGTACTGAATTGTAACTAAATGCTCATAATTTTAAATAACAAAGCCTTACACAAAATTAACTGGGCTGTCAGTGTCCCAGTTAGAAAAAATATTCTCTCTAGTTTGCCTGCTCCTCCTTTCTCAGGATTCTCTCATGTTCATTTTTCATTTCCCCCTCTCTTCTGTTTTTTACATCCTTTCTTTTACCTTCCCTCACTGCCTGCAAGATCACTTTTGATAACTGTGGAAAAGAGAAGGAGTTGAAAGAGGGGAGTGATAAATGGGTTTGACAAGAGGCAAAAATATTGTCAGGAGACAACTTCTCATTCCTCCAAAGGTGAAGCAAAACAAACTCTGAAAGTGAAGCCCATGGTCTTCTGGCTCTGTAGAGTTAAGATGCAGAGATGCAGGTAGGCTGCCTTGCAGCAAGCTTGTATCCAGGATGGATCCTGAAGTCTGCTGCTACTTGCTCTGTGAGTTAGTCCTTCCTAAAAAGCCAACATGACTTCAAAGAAGCACTTCACAGTGTAAATCGATGTTATGATGTCTGTTTGAGCTGTCAGAAAGCTTGTCCTCTGTGGAGGTATGAAGAAAGCCCATCCACAGCCATGTGTTTAATTTGATGTGTAACTTTTGACAATTTAAATATCTATATTCATTGCTCGCAGAAGAATATAAGAATGAAGAGTGCTGATGATAATCTGTAGGGCTACAGGATGTACTGTGAAATGGTATCTCATGTTGGTGCTGTGCTAGAGTTTGTGACAAAGCCACTTTTTACGCTGCATCTGTGACTGCAGTTGATACATATTGCTTGTGAGTCACCTTTTCACCTTCTCCATTGTTCTCCCAGCTTAATGATTCCCAAGATTTCCCTAAACTACTTTTTCTGCTGGATTCATGACTTGAAAAGCCATAGGAAGTAGAAAAATAGATTTTTCGAAGTTGTATCCTGAAATACATCTGTGTTAAAGCATTTTTGGTGTTTTTTTCTCATAAATATGACTGCAGATACACATGTAACATGAAGATTGTTTGCTCTAAGACGTGACAGCCATGGACCTGGCCTGTTAAACACATTTATAAATAGTGATTGAGTATTGTCATCCTATTACTTTAAGACATGATTCAAACTTCCATCAGTTGTTCCATAAAGAAATATGCAGAGAATTTGAATGCAACTAAGCAGTGGTTTCTTAAACCAAAGTAGTAAAATGTTAAGATTTATATTAAAATCTCTGCAGGTGCATGTTTTTAGGCAAATGAGAAAATCCATACTAATATCTTTTGCAATGAAGTTATCATTATTTGAAACGTGAAATTATACAGTCCATTATTAAGTCTGGAAGCAACAAAACATCTCACATTACATGAGCTGACTTATCTAACTTCATGTCTTCCTATTACTTCTTACTGAATATATAATTTTAATTCTATTTTCCATTCCTGGCATCAAGAACAGTTGCTCAACCATTGTAATAAATTGTTCTTCCTTTCCACTTAAAGCTCAGTAAAATTTTAATGGCCAATTTTCAAAGCTAAATTTCCAAGTCTACGTTCTTAACTGGTGCCTCTATAGTGTAACTTTTTAAAGAATATATTTGCTTTTTTCTGTAGCTTGTTTGGCAGTGTTTTATAGGTTTCCTAGGTATTTAGATTGTTGATACTCAGAAATGACATAATAAACTCTTATATTAATGTAATTTGTAATCACAAATCCCCGTTGAATATAAGCCACTGCGTTATTTTCTGAGCAAAAGGTGGCTCACTGCTTTGTTGCCAAAAGCCCGAGTTTCCATTAGGCTTAGCATAATTGATGCAAATGTAAAATGGCTGGTACCGCACTAGTTGGTTGTCTTTGTTCTAGACACTGGGCTAATTTACCTCATGAAATCAACTCATTTTAGGTGAGTTCCTTTGCTGTAATTGCAGGGTGTGGTTTATGAAGATTTTGATGAATAGATAAATCGATAAGTTTATGCAGCCCCAGCCAAACCTCACAACTCCTCCATGCATCTCATTAATTTGGCCTGCTCCTCATTCTCTCGGGCTGTGCTGCTGAGGGTTCACCCCCCTGCGTACCACTTGGCTCATGGGACCTGCCTGGGGGTCTCCTCACCGGCCCGATGGGTGCAAGGAGAGGCTGGAGCAGGGGAGAGCCGGAGCATTAGGCTGTTGAAGGGCTGTGTAATGTTCTGGGATCTCATGCTGAAAGGGACCTTCATGTAAGCTGCGGTGCCCAGACGCAGTCTGGCGCTGTGGTCATTTCTGTATGACAAGATGTGGCCCCACCACAAGACCTAGTGATAAGGTGTGTTTAGCTAGTGCACCCCTCCCTGCTGCCTCTGTACCCATCCTGCACGGGCTTTCTCGCATTTGGCCAGTGGGAACTTGAGAGGCCTGTTTTGGCGTAATGTGAACCTGTTTCATCCCTTCTTGTGGGCAGAAACTTTTTTCTAAGAATTAAAGACTTTCCTATTTGCTACTGGAATTGCACTGTATTTAGAGATGCCCAGATGAATTGGACTTTCTCAAAGTGAACTTCAGTCTAAGGCAGATTGCTAGATGCTCACAACAAACTTTAAAGAGCAGAGAGCACAAACTTCGCTAATTTTTTCCAACTATCACTTTGAACCAAATGCTAATACTCACATAAAAGAGCAGGGGGAAAAATGTTGCAAGTGTGAGTCTGTATGTTCAGAAGTATTTTCATGTCCCTGAATTTGCAAACACCTTTCTGTATCTCTCGATGTAGCTACAGAAAGAGGCAAAATTACGCAGTAATGTGATAATTCTGTTCATCAAGTCATGGTGAGTCAATATGAACAAAGGAAGAAAAGCATCATGTGTTTAAAGAAATGAGTGATGCTGGCTTTCCGTCTTCTCAGTCAAACAGCTTCATCTGGTTCTTTGAGCTTCTTACTATATAAAATGAGATATTACCTTTGTTAGGTTAAGTCAGTGTGATGATTATTGTTTATACAATGCTTTAAAGCTAGGCCAGAATATAAATATCAAGATTAGCTCTACACTCGGTGAGATGCTCCAGTGCAGTGTAGTTACAAATGAACTCTGGGGGTGAGCATGTTAGCGGTGTGTATTTGTTCATTGCCCACCAAAATTGGAATTTGACTTTGCTTAGGCTTGCTGGATGCTACCACAGCAATGTCAGACATGATTTGTTTTATCTTAATACAAAGCAACGAAGATCCTTATGTATCTCCTCTGTCACATCTCTCAAAAGCTGCCAATACTTACACATATTCAAAGAATCAGGTTTCCACTGACAGGTTATTTTATACACCTTCATTTTTCCCAAAAATTAGGAGTAGACAAATTACAGTGGAAAATTTCAGGAATATTTTGCAAGTCAATTTTTAGTAATAACCTTCAGCTGTCTCCCAAACATGGCTGCATACGCAGAGCTGATGTAATGTCAACACTGGGCTGTGGGAGGAATGGAGTGGTTATCACAGGCAACATGGCTTTGTTGGGGCACGCCTGGCATCTGTGTAGAGGTGCCACCCAGTGGCCAGATGGTAATAATGAGTTTCTCTGACTAATTAAAAAAAAAGGGGGGGGGCCACGATCAAAGGAGAGCATCTTACAATAATTTTTTTAATAATTTCTTTTTTTTTAGACTTCATGATCAGCACATGGCGTTCAGTTTCTTGAAAAGTAGTTACTGACAAAGTTTGTTAATGGTCTTCAAATTACAGAGTAAAAAAGAGCTTCAGTTAATTCAAATAGTGTCCAAGTAAGCAAATGACAAAATGTGTTCCTCCTTTGAAACCAGGTCTTAGAAAGTGTATCAGTATATGTTCAAGTGTTTTTGTACCAAAGCAAAGTGCTATTTTTGTTGGTTTTGTTAGATTGTGTTTTTCTCCTGTGCAAACAAGAGCTGGAAGTACAACTAAAGAGAATTGATTGTCTGTGGTAGGTGTTAGCTGAAATTTATGATGCATCTCCTCATAGCAGCATTTACACAGAGTGATAATTATCTGGTTGGTAGATATAAAAAGGGTAAAAGTGGAGTTGCTGAGAAGATATTTATGGTGCCAGCAAGATACAAAATTGAATCTATTAACAGTGATTAAATTCTTTAGTTGAGAATATCAGGAGGCAAAAGAGTGAAAGGGTGATGAGCATCTGGTACAGGCCTGGTGTAGATCAAGCCCTACGCTACTGTTCATCAAGATTTTAACTAGCTATATAATGGCTGGGCTTCTGGTGCAGCTAAAGACATTACTCACTAAATTTGCAGATTATCTAGGAGAGAACCTCGTAATTCAAATGCAGCTATTCTCAGTCTGAAGTGCCTGCACTGGGTTTATTTCCCAGTTAGTAGAGGTGCTAAAGAAGTTAACTTTAAACATAACGAATAACTGCAATAATTTCTATGACAGTGGGGCTTTTTGATTTTGCAACATGGAAGAGGGTCACTTGGAATAAGAAACCAGAAGCTGCTTGGATTCACTGTATTACAGATTTGGCTACAGAGCAGCACTGTGTATCTGTGTTAGGACTCAGGAAAACATGTTTTGAAGGACTAATGACTGTAGTATTTCCAATTGCATGCTGTTTGAAGCACAAGAAAGCCCAAAGCTTGAAACCATTTCATCTCATGAGCAGTTGCTCAGAGCTTCAACAAACTGCCAAATGCAAACAAATACATTTAATAACCTGAAATTAATATATTGTACTGGAAAGGCAGTAGGGCTGAAGAAACAAATACATGTAGGTATGGCAGTGGACAAGTATGACAAGTTTGTGGTGTTACAGTGGCTCAGAAAAAGCTCTGTGCAGTCTTTGTGTGTGCAAATGTATCATGGAACAAAGCAACGAGGCAGTAGACCTGCTCTTCATGATTTTTGGTGTGACTAGAACGGGAACATTGTGTCCAGCTCTGGACGCATCTTTGCTGGAGAGACGTTGTCAGAAGGAAACAGAGAGGAGAACACGGGAATTCATTTACAAAAGGAAAGATTATGCTAAATAATGGCTGAGTGAGAGATACAGCTGAAGCCTGCAAATATTTAAATGGTGTGAATTTGCCAAACAAAGAAAGGAATTATTTAGGCTGACATAGTAAGGCAGAGTGGAGTAACTATAACAAAGGGTACTTTCAGGTGAGGTATTAACCCTGATATTAAGATGATGACAAAACACTTCGAAGTAAGCCAGTAGGAATACATCTGCCCTGACAAGATGTGACCTAAGGTAGTTTAAACAGACTTTTCTATCTCTAGGATCTAGACAGGTGGAGACAGAAAGGTAAAACTTGATTCACCTGTGAATCTGAAGCCTGGCCATTAGATGGCAGGGTGCTGGCACGAGAGTGTGCGTGCCTCCTCGCCACTTCTTAATGCCATGCCTCAGGAGGAGCTCAGAGCCACTCATCAGTGCCACTCATCTCCCAGGGCCTGGGAGAAGTTTGAGATGCTCAGTTTTCCTATAAAAATCACACACACGCACCCTGTCACTCCCACGGCAGAACGCTGTGTCCCAAGCACATGTCCCTTCAAGGACGTGTGTGTTTGGTCCGGCTTTTCACTCCTTGAAACCCTTTGTGGGTAAGTAGGTAGGTACAAGAGGTGTTTTGTTACCCCAGTGTAACAAACCACTTCGTATAGGAGCTGAAGTCGGTTCAGGTCTGAACAATGCTGTAATGAAGGGAAGAGAAGAAGCTCTTCTCTTCTATAACCGGGGATACAGTAGTGGGACTGCTGAGGCAGTGGGAAGAAGTGATGTAAATGCGGTATGTAGCTTGCTGCAGACTGTTCAGGAAGTCCACGTACTGGTTTTGTGGAAGGGATGACAGAAGGCATAACAAGCAGTAGCTTTGTATGGAAAACTTCAGCCCAGAGCAGGCTGTTTGAAATGCTCAAAATGTATTAAGACTGTAACTACAGCAACTCAAATAATGTGCAATAAAAAAAAAACTGGTTTAAAATAGAGTCTACACTGCTAAAGGATCTGCCCCAGGGAGCGATCCTTATATACGCATCCACACCTCTCAAGATTACACGCCTCTAGAGTGAACTGGCTGTGTTTGTGCTGCCTAACACTTGACCTGGGCCCGATGCCCCCGTGGCTCTAAGACCATAATTATATTTTTGTGGCTTCAGTTCAAAGTGTCTGAAGTAATGTGAGGGCTGCTTTGCTGCCTGCAAGACTGGTGTTTTTATAGCATTATGCCAAAGGTATGCTGCATGCTGTGGGATGTGGTGTGGGGCATACAGGGGGTGTCTGAGGGCAGGAGGCTAGCTGGGATAGTGTAGGGCAGGAGGAGCCAAAGCTGGTATAGTCCCATCCTTGCTCTGCCATCCGTAGGGCAGTCTGCCCGCAGAGCTGCGCCTTGGCTTTTCCTCGGAGGGAAGTAGTTGGTTTCCTCCCGAGGAGAGTCCAAGCACAAAGTGATGCATGTGCAGCATGGCTGACAAGGTGACCAGGACCAGGGAATGAACCAGGGAGGTAAATTATTTGACAACGTAGGTGCACCCATCATAGTCATGAGCACCTAGGTGGTGGGCGAGCCGGGGAAAAGCCCTTTACTGCTCTTAATGTTGTTCTGTTTTGCAGTAAATCTTCAGCACAGACACTTTGCTGATCAAATTGATATTTGCTGGTCCCAGGGAAAAATTTGACTGCTGATATGGCGTGGGAGGGGGGAGACTGGGCAGAGGATCTGAATAAACAAACAAAATGTCTTTCCGTTTTAATCAAGTTGCTCTTGCTCATACATGCTCTTTCTTTTTTAAAACATGATCTCATTCTGTGTAAAAGTGTTGATTGAAAATGGGGATTAATATGCAAGAACCATCTACCAGGTACAGACTGAAGACTGTTCTAAAAAATAGCAGACTGTAGATGGTTATCAGGGCTGAATATGATGGATTATGAGGGAAGCCATGGCTGTAAAATTATAAGGATGCCAGTTTAGTAAGCATTATTAGTTTAAAATGTATGGCAAGCTCCTCTTTTCTTTGTTTTCTTTGTGAGTTGTTTGCTTATTGGTCCTGTCTTAGTGTTTTCATATATTTTTGTCTTCCGGTTAATTCCCTGCAAAATGATTTGTAATTGTCATGATATTTTAAGACAATTAATATCTTAAGACAGTTAATAGGATAGCATTGTGTCGCTACTAAGGACTTAGGCATGGACAGGGGTGAGCAGTGGGGCCGAGGCGTGTGGTCTGCAGCATGAAGAGAGCAGTCCCCAGTTTAATTCCTATCTGATGGTTTCCTTTTCCAGTCAGTAGTTCTGCTGTGAACCAGTATCCCTGTACTGGTAAAGAGAAGATGTATGTACCTACGAAGCTTCTCCTTCCTCCTTTTAGTGCCTCATCCTCTCTTCAAAAGCTTGGTAATTTCCAAGGCCTCCTACCTGCTCTTCCTTTGCTTCACTGCAAAATTAGTTATTATTTTCATTAGCTATATGAAAACGTGCCAGACACACATTGCTGTAGACCAGGTAAACATACTCTGAGCATTTTTGATGTAATAAGTTGTGCTATTTAGTAGCCAAACATACGGCAAACAATAAACTACTCAGTCTATCATAAATATTCACCCCACCATTTTTCCCGATTTAAAAATTCTCACCTCCACAGACAAAGCTCCTCTCCAAGTGCCTCCAACAATTGATGGGCCTTGCAAAACATCTGGGAGGGTTTGTTAACATGCCTAGCATGTTGCAAGCACCCTTTTCCCCCTGGGCCCTCGGGGCTTTGAGCGAGTGGGTATGGTTACACAAACAGGCGCGGGTGAGGAAAGCAAGGGTGTGGGTTGCCAGTGCGTCAGCTCCTCTACGGTAACTGTCCACCCACCTGCCCTTGCCCCACGGTCAGTTTCTCCGCAGTGAGTTGGGGCGAGCTGCTCCGCATTTGGGCTGGAAGCAGAGAATTTGCCTGGGCAGTTAGGGCAGAGGAGGCGCAGCCTTCACACCCCGGCTTGCCCCCGGGAGCTTGCGTGCGTGCCCGTGCCCTCAGGCGGGAAGCGTACCGCAGCGTTTCCCTGGAAGACTGCCCGGTGCCATAAAGTAAAGCTTTTGGGAGGCTCTGGTGAGCTCAGCTCATCAGCAGATTGTTGGGAGGATAGGCCTTGAACCGTGAAGAAATTCAAAGAGTGCCTCTTCTCACCCATTTGGAAATCTGGAGCTGGCTGTTTTCCAGCGCGCCGTCTTTGGGTTGAAACTTTTCACGCTGCTTCCGTCAGCTCCAGCTTTTGGCGTGAAATTGCGTCCTTTAAAAAAAAGGTGCCTGAAAGAAACAGGGCTGCTTCACCATACTTGGAAAGCAATGGCTTCCTGGCTACCGTGCCGTGGACCTGCCAGCGCCCTGAAGTCTAACGGTGTCTCAGGGACTGAGGCCCATCAGGAGTGGGCCTGTGGGGGGCAAGGTCTGAGGGTGCCCCCGGGGGGGCCCTGCCTCTGTTGCTGGAGGGGAGCCAGCAGATGCCTCCCAGGTGGGTGTTGGTGGCTCGCTTGGGAACCAGCACAGCCCCCTTCTGCAGCAGGACATGGGGGATCTTGGGGACACATCATGACTTCCTGCCTAGGAAGCGTTTGCTCCCAGAGCTTCCTCCTTTTGGCATTTTGACGTGTGGGATCGGTGGCATGTTGTTTTCTGACATATGTTCATTGTATAGCACTTGGGGTGCAAATGCTTGGCACCAGCCCGGCAGCACCATTGTGAATGGTGGCCTCTCGCAGAGTGTTGGTGTCACCTCAACACTTGACAGCTCTTCCATCCGCTTCCCATGGTGTGCCATTATTTTCCTCCTCCTTACCCAGACTTCTTACCCGAACTTCAACCAACCGCCTTCCTGGTCTCTTGGCCATACTGTGTCACTTGTTCCACTGCTCTGAGTCACTGAGTTGATAGTCCTCAGTCTACTGTTGCTCCCTTGAGCAGTCTTACAGGGGCCTCCAGTATGTACATTAGACAGGGTAGGGTGCAACAGGATCTTTCAGCACTAGGTGAGCAGCTGGTTAACGTGACTTTCGAATTCTCTCGTATACAATGTGTGTGGAACCACCCCAAAAGCAATCTCCATTGGTGGAGGCAGAAAATGAAAATCAAGATGGGCAGCTCAAAGTCCGCTATGGCTTGGAGAAGGTAACCAGCTATTGAGAGCGATGCAATATATATGCAATTCTTCTTCAAATATGCAATTTCTTCCTTAGAAATAGGTAAATAAACAAAATAATTGCACATGTTTATTGGGATATGTGTTAAAATGTCAAAACATTTTCACCACAATTATGCAATAAATTGAACAGCTCTATAAATATGCCTAAGGCTTTTCTGCTCCCTTATATTTGGAAACTCTATATGGCGGTCAGTTATAAAACTAAGTTTGCAACTAAAGCTGTACAAACAGAGCTGGATTTGGGACTTTGTGATGAGTCTGGAAAAGAAGCCTATGGGAAAGGGAGTTTTGATCCAACTGAAATGGAAAATATGCATATTTTAAGGACAAAACAAACCAAAAACATTTTGAGACTTTTTTTTGCTGAAAGCAAAATACTTGGTGAGGGTATTTTCTGCCTAAAGATCTCTCAGTGTTTCAAACTTGGGTGAGTTCATCAGATGGCCACCAGTACAGTCAGGGGTTGCCTGTGAGGGTGCGCTTGCCCTGTGAGGAGAGGATGAAGAATTGGGGCTTGTTCCGTCTGGGGGAAGAGGCAGCTTTGAGGGGTGATGAGGGGCCTGGAGGCCCCCCAGTACATGTGAGGAGGTCACCAAGAAGACAGACCCAGACTCTTCATAGTGGTGCATGGCAGGAGGACAAGAGACAACAGGCAAGAATTGAGAAAGGAGGAATTCAGGCTGGATGTTAGTGAAAACATTTTCACCATTGCCCAGAGAGGTTGTGATGTCTCTGTCCTTGCACGTTTTCAAGAGTTGACTGGTTAAAGCCCTGAGCAACCTGGTGTGATCCCATAGGTGATCCCACTTTGGGCAGGACGTTGGACCAGAGACCTCCTGGGCTCCCTTCCAACCTGAATTGTCCTATGATCCTATGAAAAATACAGTCCAATTTTGAAATAAAAATATCAAAATACATAAATTTAAAAAAGCTGGATTTTAACTAATTGTTGAATCATCTAAAGGACTAAATATATAAAATGTCATTTTTATCAACCTTTTTAATGAAACCATATCTTCAGAGAATTCTGTATTCTTGCTACTTTGATTTTTCAGGCAGTGAAATGAAAGAGATTGTATAAGTTGGTCAGTTTTTACTATTTTATTTCTCTCTTAGGAGGAGACTAAGTGAACTTTTCCACGTTCTTTGGATTCAGAATTTCAAAATTGGCACTGCAGAATAAACATAAGCAAAATTAGATCCGTTAAGCTTTAGGAGTGACTTGCTAAAAATTATGTGTTGTTTTAAAGACTGTATACACTTTCATTGTGACAGCATCTTCCTAATAAATGACCTTCTGTTTTGAGTATTCAACTGATTCTTTACTGACACAGCTTCCAGAAGGAAGGTTAACAGAACATGTGATGTAATGTGGAATTATAAACCCCAAATGTTGTAATCTGCTGTGTCTGTAGAGGTGGAGTGACATAAGATAAGACGACTAATTTTTCTGCCTTGTGGCTCTGATGTGGTTATCCTGCTGAATATTGTATTTGGGTTTTGGTTGTTTTGTTATGAGGAAAAAGCTGACAAGTTAGAGTTTCAGATAGCTAAAGCAGGTGGGATGAATTAATGTCTAATAAGAGGAGCAAGTAGTTTGGCTAAAATAAAGCCATAAACTTTAGAAGTACCAGAGGCCTGGAACCACTACAACAGGAGAAAACACCTTAGTGTGTTTTGTCGAGAAATACAGCAGATATTAGCTCAGACTTTATTTCACTAGGATGTATTAATTGAACAATGTTTACTCTCCTTTCAGGTACTATGATGTATCAGGCAGACGCTATACTGTTCAAGAAAACCAAGTACCATCAGTAATCTGTCCACACTCTTATGTTCTTCCAGCGATATCAATGTCTACTGCCTCATTACCAGCAGCACTTAGAAAGGTAAGAGAAAACTAAATATGTCTGTTTGCATAAAATATATATACACATATGTATACACACACTTACATATATCATAAAGAAGATGACTATTCTGAAAACAGAATTTAACACTAGGTATAATTGTAATCTTCCTTTAAAAGACCTGTGTTTGAAGTACTGGAAAATTGTCAAATGAATATCATATGCGGAAATAAAGAAGATACATAATGACTATAGCTGGCATGAAGAGCTAACAAAGGAAATGGCTCAAGGAGATCTTCCACATGCTCTCACTAACCATATGGCTTTTTCCTTTTGTTCATAAAATATAAATAAGCCAAAATAATAAAGGAACAGCACCTACACTTTTACAGTTTCTCACTTAACCTGGACCGTTTTCTATGTTAAGTTTTATTCCAGAGAAGGAAAAATGGCTACGCATTTGTTTTTTAGTGTTCATTTAGCTCATGTAATGTTACTCATTTGCTTGGCAGCAGTATTACTGCATGGAAGCAAGCTAGGGAAAATGCTAATTACTTCTGTTCTAATGTGAGAACTTAATTTCAGATTGCAGACAAGGTTGTGCAATGCCATTCTTGTCTTTATTGTAATCTTTCCATGGAGAGAGAAATACTTTCTTTTCCACGTTAACAAAAGTACACAGCAGGCCAGTAATTGAACAGGTTGCTTTTTTCTTGGTTGTGGAACTAATATTAATCTGAATATATTTGATGAGGGCTTAAAATATTCTGTCTTTAAAACAAATAAATTTATTGTCTAGTCTTCTCAAGCCAGCAAATCCCATCTACTAATTTCTGTATGAAGCCTTTGGAAAAGACTCACTGGTCTTTAGTTGAATACACAAATAATATAAACCCCAAACATCCCTTGTGGTCTCATTTAGCATCTTAGCTCTATTGATACTGTAGAAACATGCCTACAAAAAGAGCTCAGTTCTTCAGTGTTACCAAATAGCAAAATGGCACAGTACTGTGATGGGATGACATTTCTATTGCAGTAGAGCTAGCTGGGGAATTAGCTTTCCAACAGAAAAAATTGCTGTTCACCCTATTGCTGTCTTGGATGGACTTGTATTAACTCCTTGCAAGGACTTCTCCTAGAAAGGCAAGTAGATATTTGATTTTTTTCAGTGGAAATTTAAGAATGGCAGAATTCAGCTGTTATTTAGTGAGCTCTGAGTTGGCATTTTTTTCTTCTTTTGGAATGAATTGTTCATACTTACAGCTAAGTTAAACTGTTGGGGTGTCATTCCTCTAACGTGTAACCAATCCATTTGTGCTAAGAACATTTAAAAGCCTTTAAATGAAGCATCTAAAAGAGTATCAGAGCAGAACACATAATTTTATACTTTGATGCATAACACAAAGGTCTGATTACTAGATAAATCATAAAAATCAAGGAAACTGTGTGTGTGGTGTGTGTGTGTGGGAATTCAGCAGTTTCTTCTGTATTGGGATAATCTGCTAATGTGTGTAATAACATAGAGTCACCTGCTGATGATAGATGGTTTATGGGAATTGGGATTTAATGAAGCCCTGCCTTCCCTCAGCATTTCTTGTGGGAGGGCAGTAGAAAACGGTGCGTGACACAGAACATAAGCTGTTTGCACCAGGCTCCTCTCTGTTCCTGTTCTCTACAGAAGTCTGTTCATAAGCCTTTCAAAGGTGAATGTACTAAGTAGTCTTGCAGACTAATTTACACAGCCTAATTTGTATTATCCTCTGTTTTTGCCTAATTTAGGTTATTCCCTTTACCTTGGATAATTAAGAGCTGACTCCAGCAATGACTAAAACAGACAAGCTCTCCTGCATTCTTTTATTAATTAAACAGTCTTCCTAAGAAACCTTGCTTATCAGTCTCTGGAGATTGTTAACATTTGGTTTTGTTTTCTGGGAAAAAAAAAAGTAATTTTATTTTGCTGCTTTCCCTTTCCTTTTTGTAGTAGTGATCACTAAATGATGGAGTTCACTTTCACCTGAATTCCCTTCCACTCTCAGCCAGTTCATGCCTACTAGTCAGCAGAAGATCTAAAATAGCCACTCCCTTAATGGTTTTCTTCACCTTCTGAAGAAAAAGCTGTCCCCAGCATATTCCAAGAACTTGTTGGACTGTCTCTGTCTTGTATTTCTTTTCCAACAGAAAAAAAAAAAAAAAAATTCCAAGAAGTAATTAAAGCTGTCAGATTCTGTCCTTTTGGATGCTTCCCTTGCTTGATCAAAAACCAGTCTTCTCTCCACCCAATTAACAGTGTATAATAAACTTTTATCATTATATACCCTGTTTTTCCCCTTTCATCTTCTTCCAGGATTGTTTAACAAATCTTCATCTTACCTATTTCTGTACTTCACAGCAACTGTTCTTGATATACAGTGCAACTTTGTTTCTCTTTCTTTTTGTTTGACTTGCATAAATAGTGGTGGTATGTCCTGGTTTCGGCTGGGACAGAGTTAATTTTCTTCCTAGTAGCTGGTATAGTGCTGTGTTTTGGATTTTAGTATGAGAATAATATTGATAACACACTGATGTTTTGGCTGTTGCTAAGCGGTGTTTACACTGGTCAAGGACTTTTCAGCTCCCCATGCTCTGCCAGGTGCACAAGAAGCTGGGAGGGGGCACGGCCAGGACAGCTGACCCCAACTGGCCAAAGGGCTATTCCACACCATATGATGTCATGCCCAGTATATAAACTGGGGGAGTTGGCCGGGGGGTAGCGATCGCTGCTCGGGGACTGGCTGGGTGTCAGTTGGCGGGTGGTGAGCGGTTGTATAATTTTTTAATTATTTTTTTTCTTTTTCCCTCCCTTGGGTTTTGTTCCTCTCTCTCTCTTCTTGTTTTCCTTCTCATTACAATTAATTATTATTATTACTACTATTTTGTTCCAATTATTAACCTGTTCTTATCTCAACCCACGAGTTTTCTTACTTTTGCTCTTCTGATTCTCTCCCCATCCCAC
Source organism: Ciconia boyciana (assembly GCF_034638445.1). Lineage (NCBI taxonomy): Eukaryota > Metazoa > Chordata > Aves > Ciconiiformes > Ciconiidae > Ciconia > Ciconia boyciana. Next base: position 50,639,542 of record NC_132936.1, read on the forward strand.
TGGGGGGGGAGTGAGCAAGCAGCTGCGTGGTGCTTAGCTGCCGGCTGGGGCTAAACCACGACATGGTAAAACAGCAGCAAATTAAAAAAATGTTTAAAATCACTTGTTTTTAATGTTGTTCAGTGAGTAAGTGTTGTGTTGCCCAAGTTATAAGGCAAAAATATCTCCTCTCACTACATCATTGTTTTAGGAAAAAAGTGACATCCTTCTATATCAATATTGCTTTATCATCAAATACCTCTGATGCTGATTCAGAGGTACTTCTAGTTTTGTGCAAAGATTTCCACTTCTTTTCCCTTTGCAAGGCTGTCTGGAATTTATCACATTGTTTTACTGTAAGCTTTTGATTTGAACAACTGAAAATGTCAGCTGTATAACAATGAAAGAGAGATTTTAAAGTGCTCTTATCAAATATATAAATAGCACATGTTTATTAAATCACTAGAGGTAACTAGATCTATGAGAAATTAATAAATCATACAAATGTAAATATACATTTCATTTTCTTGACTGTTCTAGTCCTGTACTATTTAATGTGCAAAACATTTGTTTTATGAAAATGAAGGTAGGCAGTTTCTCTTTTGGTATTTTGGCAAACAGAAGTTTGCCAAAATCCCCCAAAATAATTTCTAGATGTCTGTTCTGCAAAATACTCTATTTCTAGATTTCTAAAAATCAGCTTATTCCTTTTCCCAAATAATGCATTGCATCCCTGGTTACATTTGCACAATCCAGTTTTGCTCAGTGGAGCTAAACAGGAGTAGTATTTGGTGTATTTGAGTTTGTTTGCAAATGAAGGCAAAATAGCTTGATTTGATTCCTGTTTATATTTAGGATGTCTATGCAGATCCACACTGAAGATTATTTGAACTGTCATATAACCTATGCTACATGAAGTAGATAACTGTAGGGGTTTAAGACTGTTTAATTAATAAAAAAATGTGGCCAATGTTCTCAGTATGAATGAAGAAACAACTTCCTGAATATTTGATTCATTCCATTCCCTTCAAATAAATAATAATTCCATTTGAGGACCAAATCACAGATAAATGTATATTTTGCAGTCATACAGCTTCAATAGTGACAAAATACTAATACCAATTGAGAAGGAGTCCTACCTGTGATATGGCAAACTCAAATGACCCTAAATTATGTAGTTAAAGACAAATAGGCTTTAATCTGATAGGTTTCCATATAGTTAAGCTGAAAGGCATTATTCCTGTAGAGAACAATTTCAAATTTTGATTGCCTTCTGCTGATAGTAAAATGAGTGAATGAAAAGAGAGTTCTTAATCCTTCATTATGTATACATTTCCTGTGCACTAGGAATAACGATCACAAAAAATATAGACTTTACAGTTCCATGTGAGATACTTAGGTCTAAACAGTTTTTTTCTAAGTCACATCTATGTGCTCTAATGCTGTCTCTCCTCTTATATTCAGGTGTTGATTAGTCATATTTTCAGACCTATAACCAGGTACCTGTCTAAAGGTTTCTCAGGATTCTCCATCTAGATAAGAGTTCTCACACCTACTTGCTACCTGAACACAGCCACTGCCTTTCACACAAAGATTCAGTCCTATGACATGAATATTTAACGAAGGAAACTGGGTGGAGTACTTCTAACACCCAGGTGTGGCTGTGGAAGCCCATTTTGATTCTGTGTCAAATTACTGGATTAAATGAGTTTATTCTATCACTGCCTTTGCCATATTCCTGAGACAGCAGATATGCAGATCTCTAATTCCTCCTGCTCTTTTAACTCATCTTTCAAGATGATAGCTCGTCAAGGTGTAGGATATTTTCAGCTTAGGATTCCTCATCTCCTTCTTTAATTTCATTTCTGCCTTGCTCAGAGAAATGTTAGCAAGACCTCCAGCCCAGGTCCTCATACTGCTTCTCCTTACAGTGCTTTATTTTCTCAAGAAATAACAAAACCTAAAGTCTATTTGGGATCCCATGGGTTACAAAATCACCTCCCAGAGTGATGTTTAAACTGTAGAAACAAAGCATTTTATACTGCCATTTGATAAACTTCTAATACCAAGTAAGTGAGAAAGCAGGTGAGCCACTTTCCAAAGTAACAGACAACAAAATTGTCAGCTTGTGGATAGGTGAGAGGAGCCTGCCCGGAGAAGAACAAGTCTTTGCCTTAAGGTTCACCACAGTTTTTAATAGATAAGGCCCTCCAGTGGTTAACCGATCTCCTCCCAAAACTTGAGACTGAAAGAAGAGAAGGCTTCCTTCTCCAGCTTGGAATCAGAAAGCTAAACGAAACCTTGTAGCCAAAGTCCTATGAAGTGAGTCATGCAGGGGCCAAGAATATTTGCTGTTTTAAGTTTTCTCAAAGGAGAAAAAAAAAATGATTTCAGGAGATCGGTAACCTGCCTTGCGCAAAGACTGCAGGAGGAAAAGGAAGGGGAAATTATATGAAGCTATAGGATTTTTTTCTTTTGACGTGAAGGGCAGGTATAGCAAGGCAGTCACCTAAGAGGGGCCTAGGTGGGGCAGGACGGTGGGCTTGTTCTTGGTTTTGTTTTGTTTTCTTTTAAAATCTGGATAGGTTCTCAAGTGTTTGGAATAGGTTATACCTTTCCGGCTAATTAAATGTTGCAGCAGGACAAAGTTTTATTGTATTATCTGAAAAAAACCCAGGGCAAAAGCCTGCTCAGTGCTGTGCTGGACATCCAGATTCTTGCCAGAGTTCCTATCTGCTTAACTACACTTATGCTCAACTTTTGTGTAAAATAATACACTTTGATCTGTTGGGTTTTTTTTCCCTCTTCTTCAGCATAACTATTGTGTTCTTTAGCTGGTGAAATTACTGTCATTCCTTGTGTGGGAAATACAGCAAGGGTCACTCAGGCGGGGTTGTAGGCCTTACTGATAGCGCGTGTTCAGCACAGACAGTTCACGGCCGCTGTACGATGCTTCCAGCCGCCCTCCTCCCCCAAGTGTAACTTGTTTCCCTGAAATAATGGTCGCACTTTCTACCTCCCTCCTGGGCTTAACAAGTTGCATCATTTTCCTTTCCTTTTTTCTTTCTTTTCTTGGTTTTTTTCCTACCAGGAATTCCCCCTTGTTACTAGACAGATAGATTCAAAGCCCTTGATAATCCCCACAAAAAGCTGGCATTCACTTACTCCCTTTTTGATTAGTCATGCTTGTGCTCACTCCGGTAGGGCTACTTTTTAATCACGTTGCTCCCCATTGTCATTCCTGCAGAGGAGAGACTAGACTCCCATGTTTTAAATTTTAAAGCATAACTTTTAACCTCTTTAAATAGCCAGGTCTGCCTATGAGAGTCACCTACATGTTATGTGCCTCTAGTGCACTAATTTATGGGGAATCTGGAGAAATACATTTCTTCAGTTTAGATCAATCAAAAAATACAACAGTAGAGATTTTTAAAAGCTAGAATATATATAGGAATTTTATTTACATTTATATATATACATGTATACAGATGTATATGTATGGATGTATATTTAAATGTATGTATGAACTGAAGAAGGTTTGGGGGATGTTATCCATAAGCCATGGATTTGGGATTGCTGTCCTGATGTATTTGTATGAATTGAAGAGAACGGTATATAGAGAGCATGGAAAAGGATCAAATGTGATGAAGCATGTTCATTCAGAGAAAACAGTTGCTGCTAAATACTGTAATTAGAGATTGGGGATAAATGGAAATCAGCTGGAAACTATGCTTTTATGCTCCAGTTCATTATTATCCCTGAAAGCTGTAGTGAAGGGAGCTTTTAGAACTGACTTAGTATTTGTTGGGTTTTTTTCCCCCTATTCTTGAACTTAGTTATTTCTTGTATGCATGTGCCTTTGCTATGAAGAGGCTACATGATATGAATTGTTTACATTTAGGAAAGTCTCCTAAAAGTTGATGCCATATATATATATATCAGATATATGTAAATGAAACAACATTCAGAATAGCTACATTACTCATTGTCTGTATGGCTTCCAATATGGATTTTAATCGGATGTTATTGTGCTGGCCAGCACAGTAATTCCTTATTGTGGTTTAAAATGTCTAGGAAAACATGAGAATGTTACAATAGTTTATCTAACTTGGTTTTTTTCCTTTTATCCTAGCTACACAATTTGTTCCTATTCTTGGGCTGCAACCATGCTGTGGTTTGGGCAAGAAAGTGATGTTCATAGGAGAAGAACACTGAAGTCTTTACTTTGAAATTCCGGGGCGGGGGGGGGGAGTAATCAAATTTTCAAACCAAACCAGTTGAGTAGGGTGGAGAGATGAGGGAAGGGAAAAAGAATGCCTCATTTTGTCCTGGCCATGCCAGCATTTCTTACATGGTTGACAAAGGATTTATACACTTAGCAAATATTTAATTTGCTCTGTCCTTTAAACTTTTAAGTTTTTACAGGCTGTTTAGCTCTGAGTCATGCTATGTTTTGCAATAGTTTGAGATGATTAATACTTAAATATTCTTTCAGAATTATTTCACTGATAAATATGCCATTCATAATTAAAAACACAACACCACCACAACCAATAAGAAGCAAACAGAATTTAAATAGTGCTGAAATCATAATGGAAGCCAGAAAATACAAAACTAGAACAGAATTTAAATGCTGACCATTTAAGTCACAGTGATGTCTCCCACAAACACCTGTGCTCCAAGAAAGCACTGTATCTTAAATTACTTGTCCACAGTATTTGGTGAGTAGTGTCATAAACAAGTAACCTGAAATGATATGATAAAATATTAAAACCCACAAAGTACAGGGGGAATAACTTGAAGATAGCTTCTATCGAAGCACTTTCCATTGAGAGAATATTTAAGAGCATGGTCTACAGAGACATAATGGCAGTGTTGACTAACATAAGTATATTTGACAGAAAGGGATGCTCAGAATCATGGAAACAAAGCAAAACTGGCCCCAGCATGTACAGATATTCTTTGTATAACACCACCTGCTAGCAAGAACCCACACGTAGGCCAGCTCTTCCTAAAGAACAGTACTAAACAACAGCGGAGGACTAAACTACCTTTTTATTAATTCTTTCAGTTTTAATTATGGTGCTGTCCATTAATATAAATATTTCTCAACATTGACACTAAAAACTATAGAAGTAGCAGAGCCCCTATACTTTTAATAGCGCATGGGTACTGTTGTACCTGCAGGAATGCTGAATCAGGACACTGGGACAGCCATCCATAGTTGTAAGTCACCACTGGCGATGCTTCTCGGGCTGACAGAACTTAGATATCATGTCTGCTTTAAAGAAAAAAATAATTTGTGTACATCAAGCACTTTTGCTTTTGGGCTGCGACAATTGCATGACCATTGCTTTATCTGTATCTGTTCTTTGTCAAGGCCTCGACAGGAGGAGGGAGAGGGGACAAGAGGGATACCAGAGAGGACAGACCAAAAAGATTGTACCAAAGCAAGCCAAAACACCAAAGCAAGAACAATTAATTATTTATGGATTAAATTCACAGCAGATAGGAAAGAAAACAAACCCAAAAATGTTAAGTAGGAGTGTTCAGAAGACAGAATAAGCTGTTTCTGTCATTTAAGTACCTTCAGTTACCTGATATCAGGTTTATGTTTTTCTAGGATTCTACTGTAAGTCTGGTTTATTTTATGTCTCTGGTTAAAGAACTACAATTCTGGTAATTGCAACGCCAGAAGAGTAAGCCATTCATAATAGAATTTTCTTTCTAACATGATTGATCTGTCTGAGGCACAGAATAGAATTAAGAATTCCTGAGTTAAGAGTATCCATAATGATATGTACCTTTGGTTAAGCATCATTCTGCCCAGATTTCCCAGGACACAGCAAGTATCCCTAACATTGCAGCAGAGATGCTCTGGATACAAAACTATGATTCTTTCATAGAAGAAAATGCCAGGTGCCCTCAGTTCAACCACATTTGTTAATAATGAAGACAGAAGAATCCAGCAGCTAGTTATACACGCACAGTCGTACTGACTGGGTAGGTAGAGACCAAAATTCTGAGAAGTCCCAATGCAAAAAAGCTTGGACATCAGGTCCACTATAAAACTATCTGATTATTATGATTTGGCTTTGTAACACAGCTCACTAAAGACCTGCTCATCCTTTTATCTTCCAAAAAGTCTGGAAATTTATGGCTAATTACAGCACAAGAGAGGTTCTCAGCTATCCATGACAGAACCTCTCTGAGTATTGCTCAACAAAATTACTTCTCTGCTTAATAAAATACCATGCTGCTGACTAGACTGATGGCATCATTGCAATTTCCTTGTCGGTCCACTTTTTTCCATATTCCCAGCTCATTATTCCTCTTATCCCCATTTGAACCACAAATTCATTTCAGTATTAACTTAAAAAGGTTTTCATTTTGCTATTTCTAACCTGGCTTAAGACACCAACTTCCTTATTTCCTAAAAATAACATCTAGGTTATGTCCAGTTCTTATGGCTGGTTCAGAGAGACCTTGAAAACACCTTTCTCTCTTGTATTTCTGCTGCTTTTTCGGGGAGGAGTTTAGCACAAGAGCATTTAAGCTGTGGTTGATTGCAGGTGTACAGGACTACAGCTGACAGCTAACATGGACCTTAGAGAAGTGCAAAAGACAGGAGGGAAGATGGCATGGAGTTACTTAGCATTTTCATAGAAGGAACACAGGTCCTCAATATTGGTGCGAGAGGAATCTGTCTTGTAGTCTAACACTTTGGCATTCAAGATGGCAATGGATGTACTGAGTCAAGAAGGTTCCCTCCACCCCTTTACAATATAAATAAATTTGAAGGCAGAGTAGGAATACCAGTAAATTCTTATTCTGATATACATCTTTCAAGTACTCACAAAGTTTATTGAGGAGGTTGTTGGGTTTTTTTACATGCAGTTTAAAAAAACCCAAACCCTAACATGCATCAGACAGCTTACATTTATTTAGTCTTGGCTGGCAACTTAAGACAGATGTCACTTGGAGAACTCTCCTTCCAAGCAGTTCAACACATCCACCTTGATGCAGGAGACTTATAAAAAGGCTACGTCCAACTTTACATTGGACTTGCATCCTGCATAGTCTTCATGTTGAGCTATGTTTGGAATTGAATTTCATCTTAGTTATTGCATGCTCCATGTAATACTGTGAACAAATTTAGAGGATGCAACGGGTGAAAATGTGTTTCTGTTTGAGAGGGTTAGTGACGGCTTAAAATACAGTCATGTGAGCAATGGTCCAGGAATGTGATAGCGCTGAGGTCTTTGGGGCTGGATTGCTGAATAATCTACAGTCCCCCAAGCAGTGACAAAATAAAAGGTCTATCAAACTGGCACAACACTGCACTTTGCAGGAGTGAGATAACGTGGATAGCCACATACTCAGTGTGGCATTGCCCAGGGAAGGCAATGAACCATTCAGGCATTGCAAAGTACTAAGGAGATCTGTCATCAATGATCAAGCATGGACAGTACATAATGAGTCTGGTAATGGTGACATGGGAGTGTGCACCAGGCAGTCCAATGTTATCAGTGGCCATCCTTTATCTGCCCCGCCTTTGGGTATCATCATGCCAAACACTTAACTACATAGCATTTCAACATCTCACTGGTGTTGCTCATGCTAGTATGTAACTCTTTCTTAGGATGACACCAGGCACTTTACTGCCTTCTTCCCAAAGGGCATACTCCTCCCTTCTCTTTCCCTTGGTGAGTACAGTCCTGTGAAGTTGCTCTTTGAATCACCAGGGGTTTGTTTCTGGCCTCCACGCTAGGCTGCTGTGCAGTGATCTGTGTGGAGAGCTGTAGACTGTTTTGCATCATGCTTTTCTTGTAGCACTTCCACATTTGTGCAATGTGTTGGAATGGTTTTCAGGACCTTGGCAGCTAGCTGTGTTCTCTCCTTGGGTGTGACCCTATTTCCATTTTGCCATGCTACGTGACCAGGTGGCTCAGCATATGCACCTGTGCACCCTCAGATCTGAGAAGGTTGCGACACAAAGCTTTTAGTAATAATTCATTCCTCCTGACCAGGCTTTTGCCACTTTATAGGCTATATAATGCATATGACAATTAGCAATGTGTATATATATACATGTATGTGTAATTTATTGCTCTGTAGTTCCAGCTGCAGTATAATAATAGGTTTGCAAAGGGTAGTCATGAAAAACTTCATCTTTCTGGTTTTATTCTCTTGAGAACTGAATCACAGTGAATAAGCTGGAATGCTCCTTCACTTATCCCTTTAAAACAAGCACTCGATCTGCCATGGCTCAAGATCTGCAAAAGCAAAGCGTGATCCACTTTAATTAAAAATTGCCTAAACTACTGTTTGAGTAAGATTTAGAGATTCTAGAAGAAATCTACCATTCCTACAAAATTGCATTGTTCATATAATTCTCAAAATCCCAGTAGGTAACATTTCAGCAGATAAGTTTTGAGTTTGTTGAGGTTGCAAACAATATCTAAAGATTTAAATAGAATATAATGTTTTGCTCTACAAACATTGCTTTTTTATAATGAAGCTTGACATCATAATTTCCTCTAAATTACACCTTATGACTTGCAAATAAAAACATAGCCTCTTTTCCTCTCCCATCTTTAAAATCCCCCCCCCCCCTTTTTTTTTTTCATTTTACCAAGTTGATTTCTAGGGCATATTTGCTGAAAAAGAGAATAATTGTCTAGTAGGAAAATAGGGATTGAAAAGTGTAGCTTTTGAAAAGTCTGAAAAATCTGAACAAACTACACCGTAAATGTTTAGCAACCAGAATTTAGATAAAAAGAACATCAAGATCTGTTTACTTTTTTGTATTTCATCTAGAGAAACTTGTGACTTTAGAAGGCTTATCAGTGGTAATTCTGGATATTCCCCTTCCCTCTTCTCAGGGGAGTTTTGATTGTTTTGCTTCTGGGAATGCTGAGGGTATGTTTTTTCTTTGGCATGTAAGACTTAATTTTTATCAGATAAATTTCTCACTCTTGGACCTGAAAAAGAAAACCACTTTCCAAACATGAAAAAGGTATAGACAGTTTGTGAGGTTTTTTTTGTAAGCGGCCGCCCAGTGAAACAGAAGCTCACCCTGCTTGTTGCTGGCTGCTGTTCAGAGCCTTGTGCACAGCTGGGAAACTGAAGAGACTTGTCAGGTTCGTCGTGCAGCTGGCTGGGAAAGCCTGAGTTGCAGCAGAGACAAAAGATGGAGTCACTTACGGACGAAAAGGGTAGGTAGCTAGAGAAAAACCGTACAGAGTAGCAGAGATTTGTCTTCCCACCCCCTTCGCACCAGGTGCCAAGAAGGCGTGGGAAGGAAGCGGTAGAGTAGGAACGGGAGAGAAGACACACACCTGCCTTATACATACAGGAAGCACTTGTCAACTACCAGGTTTTAATGGTAGACAACCACCTCCTTCCTATATTCTCAAGCACTGACAAACAGTGGAGTGGACTTATGCAAAGTGATCTCTGAGAGTTGTTAATGGAGTGGTTTTACCATATTTTATTTAGGAAGGATCTACAATAGTTTGAGCCCAACACTACAACTGTTGTAGTTAAAACTGTGTTTGGTTAATCATGATGCTTTTAAGGGTTAGCTTTAAAAGTACCTTTGTAATGTCTCCTCTTCTAAGCCACAGGCACCAAAGCGAACCCTAGAGTATGTTGGATTGGCCTGTGTCCAAACTAACGCCTTATTCAGAAATTCAAGTGCAGAATCAATAATCCTGTGCATTTCTTGATGTTTCCTGGAAATTCTGGTACTTCTGAACAGCATCGCTTCATCCAGTTTGATCCAATTCCCTGTTGCATTATTGTTAATCAACAAAATATATTTTTAGAGGTAAGACCTGAATTTTTTTTAAGAATACCAGGTAGGAATTCAAACTTTCATCCAATTATCCACTAGTAATAGTAGTGAGATTTAAATGCTGTTGTAGTTATATCGCTTTAGCAGCTAACATTTAGTAGTTTGGGTGCACAGTAAGGTAATGCAACGTCTGTAATAATATATCTGTAATAGCAGGAAAACATACATCTCCCTTTTTCTTCAGAAGTAATAATGTATCTGTTTTCTGGACAGACACGTATTGTTTATTTTAATGTTCTATATACTAATTAGTTCTGTTTGGAGCCTAAAATAAACACACCTAAGAGTATAAATGCATTTCATTAAAACATTTTCTCTTACAAGTTTCTCTTGCTTAATGGTGAATATTAGGTGATACTGATGTAATCGTGGGATTAAGAGCAAAGAGTCTGAGGACTATTCCACTTGATTTAATTTTTGCCCACTGCACTGCAGGGAACCAGTGGGTCTTGAGTCATTCCTATCTTCTCTGTACTGGTTTTGTAAAGTTTATTCTAATTACTAATAAGGCAATTCTCTGTAATAATTATTATAATAATTAGTTTGAGGGAATTCTGGGAGCCTTAGGTGAACACTGTTATTTAGAATAAATGCTAAATTATAACATTGTAATTCAAATGTAAAATGAGATGTCCAGCCATTTTTATAATGTCAGGATAAGGTATGTTAGTAATAATAGTTCCTCATACTTAATACTCTTCATCTGCACATGATGAAAAATCTGTACATCAAAGAAGTTATCAAGGGGTGTAAACACTTTATACATTTTACAAAAGGGCTCTTTGAAGCACATAGACTATCAAGCCCAAATTTTCCAAAGCAGCTGCTATGTTGGGTGCCTTCATATTGGGGGGTTGACTTGAGACACGTTTCAGTTGAAAGGTTCTGTTTGTTTAAAGGTACCAAATGGTACCGTGGCATAACGTGTAATAGAAGTTACATGGCGTGATTTTTATCTATTTAATGAGAACTTCTGTGGAGAAAAGATATTCTATTAATTTCATATTTAAATACACTTTGATTAAATATTGTCATTTTTCATCCTGAATGGTTTTCAGAGTCATAAACATACAGTAATTTTTTCCTGTTTCAGGACCATCACATCAACTTCCCAAAGCAAGCATGTCAAACATGCAGTTCACTTTGTTGTTTATGAAATTTGGCTTTGGTCAGATTAGCAGTCCAGTATGCAGTTTGTTTACTTTTGCAGTTTTACAGTCTCACATTAACAACACAGTGCTCAGAAGGATGGCTTTCTGCCTCTTGCCCTGTATGCCTGTGACAGCCTATCTTCTACTGTGCCTGACCTGGGGAAAGTCCTCGTGTTTCTAGCAAAAGGCTTTTAGTTTTCCATTTATAGTTTCAGACTATCTGCTTTACCCAATGAAAAGAACCCCAGTTTCCTAAATTTCAAATGGCATGACAAGTTACTTTTAGGTAGCTAGAGACAGAGCTGCTGAAGGACTAAAACACTTAGGTGCCTTAGTTAGTTAAACTAACTCCTAGGCATATTTCCCTAGACTGAATTAAAACTGCAGGACCTAGGTTTCCTACCTAGTGCAAGCAGAGAGCGAGACAATCTATATCCTGCATCTGCTGAGTGCTTAGAGCTAGCTAACAAGAAAGACTGGGCACAGGAGTGTATTAGAAATCCTGTCTTGCTCTTGAGCTACATGCAGAATCATGTAGAGATGCCCAAGCTAGCCCAGGAGGAGCCAGCTCAGTTAGCCAGCACAGAGTAGCCACATCAGTGCCATGTTTGGCAAAAGCTAATAATATATGTGGCTCCTTAGGATTATTTCCTCTTTGTCCCATAATCATTTGATGTAAAAATGTATAAACAGTCTTGAGAAGACGGATTAGAGTATCTGGAATGAGATCCAAGGATTACAATGAGTCTGACAGTTTTAATAACAATTTCCACAGTCTGATTTCAAAGGTGTTTTCAGTGTGCATAATTTCTCTTCTGGGAATATATATCAGTTTTACTGTATCTAAGTGCTTAGCAAAGAAATAAATTCAGATTGCTGCTTAAAATGCTTTTTCTTGGATGAGAACAATGCAGAATGGAAAACATAATGTTGTCACTTGTGCATTTTTAGCTGACCTAACCAGCAGTTTTTGTTTGACTGTAAGCTCAGTAGTATTAGTGAAAACTATCAGTCTTTGTCATAGTACCTGATTTTGGGTTGCTCAGGGAATTTACTGATGCTTTTATGAAATTCTTGCATGGGCTCTGAAATGCTGCAATACTTTTTCAAATGTCATATACTTTCAGGACTGTGGAGCTCCTATTGACAGCAACAATTTTGTGTGAAAGCAAGGGGAAGAGATCAAGACTGATGGTGCCTAAGAAAGAGCTGATTTCCAGAGATTTATAGCTTAGTCTGTCATACAGACACTCTTAGATTTGCAGCAAAAGAATCTATTTCCCATCTCCAGCAATTATACATAAATACTTGATCAAAAAGGAAGTGGGAGGTGTTACCATGATCTATAAATCTAAATTAGACAACTTATGTTAAATGTATACTTACCAATACACACCATTTAGAGTTAGTGACAGGACGCTGTACGCTCTCACAAAACAGAAGAGACACCTACACACCTAGAAGAAAGAGACCTAGTAAATGCAAAACCACTTATGTAACAGATTCTTTATCATCCTGAATTGCATTCAGAATTGAAAAAAGGAAAGGGGTTACATTTCTTAGTTGTGGCTTCTGGTTAGGGAGACCTAAAAGACTTCCAAGCTCTTCTCTTGCCCTCCAAAATGCTTTTGTCATTTATCCTCTATTGCTCAACAGAAACAGTACTTTCAAGTTCCTGTCTCTTAGACAAAACACAGATAATATGTTTATTTTCACTCTTTACTTCAAAAGAGGTGATGTCTCAGTGAATCTTTACACTGAGTAGATTATCTAATGATACAGCTCTGACCCAGCAGCAAGACTCTAAATCCTGAGAGCAAAGATGTGAGGCTAACTCATATCAAACTTTCTCACTTTCTCTTACATTGAAACACAAAGAGTTACAAGTACAATAATTTATGTTAATGCTATTTTTTGCATATAATTTTATTTCTGGAAGTCTTCCAATTTCAGGAGAGTTTAAATATTCTCTCAGTTCTTCAGTGTTGAATGATCCCTGCTCCTACTTTTGGTGCTGCTTGGTTTTTGCTTTTTCAAATCCCTTTTTTAGTATCTTTTTCCACAAGTCACTAGTAGAATTTAATACACCAACTCAGGAAGCCGAAGAACCAAGGATGCCTGCATAAATCAATCTCTTGCTGAATAAAGGCACGAGTGATTTTTTTTCCTTAGCCATCTTAAATGTGGATCAGAAAACAGTAATCAAGGTTGTGAGAACCAACGTGTGTGGTATATTTTTTCTACTGTTGCATATCTACGTTCTAGTATTGCACGTTAATTAATGCACGTAAGGCATTTGCCCAACACTAACTTCATAGTTCTTTGCAACAGGTTCTCTGCTTCTGTAGAGGTGCTTACTGAAGGACTTGCTGCCACCCTTCTGCAGCTCTTTCTCCTATCCTCTAATTGAGTCCCTTTCATAGTTATAATTTGTCTGCCAAATGACTTATCAGTTGGAAAGGCTCAAGTCAGATACTACTTCCTTTTTTGCTTGTTTTTAACTGAGTGCTGCCAGAAGAAAGAAGGGGTTAAAGCGTGGGAGGCTTGCTAAGAAAAAGGGTTTGGTTAATGACACACAGGACTGCATCTCACACACCATAGTTTGTTTATTCTTCTGTAAACAGCAAAAAGAATTATCATCATCATGGTAAGGCAAACAGCACTCTTTTTTTCCCTCCTTAAACCCCACCAGAAATCTTTGGGTTAATGCATGATTAATTTTTTTAAATCATAAAATCAACTGATCTCCATTAGTTTTATAGAGCGTCTCTTTAACTGACAGATGCTACTGTTGACAGAACGGGAGGGGGTAAAGGTTTTAGTATATGGAAATAACTAGCTCTGGGGAAGAGGAGATGGGAGCAGGCATGCCCTTTCTGACATGCCTGTTCTTTTTTATTAACCTCCTTTCCCAAATACTCATGTAAGAATCTGTCCAATTTTTATTTGTTTCTTTGTCTTTCCTGAGCTTTTTCGAAAGATTTCTATTTATTTGATTTTGCATTATTTGCTTCTTTCAGTTTTGCTGGGTTTTTTTGATACATCCAATATCTAAATCTCTGTGTTTTGCACCTAAGAAATAATATGGGATTTATACTTACATCTGTGCTTCTTGAACTGATGATTTCCTTTCAAAAAATCAATTAAACATGCAGGCTTAGGACTGTCATTAGTCTATATGCTGTTGCAAAATGGTCAATTTTCAGTGTACATTTGAACTAAAAACTTAGTTTTACAATGAAAAAATAAACTGGAAGCAGATGGGTCCTGTTTCTGTTGAAGACATGAACTGCTTTGCTAAAATATCCTGACTTAGTAGAGAACAGAAAATACAGTTTGTGGAAAAATATGACTATTAAGAAAACTTATGTTTGTTTCACTTCACTTTGCTCAACAGTCTCACATTTATAGCTCCTTGGTTATTCAGGTAAGCTCCCCCATCTAGATAACTACATTCCCTGTATACAGAGCTCAGGTAAAGCTGAAATGGTTTAAAATCCAGCTATTGCTGTTTATATCCTCTGTAAGTGTAGCAGGCAAAGAGCTGGAAGAGGCAGGGAGTAAATTCCGTGCTAGAGTGGACTTGTTAAATTTAAAGTGCATTTCTTTCTCTGCCTCTGAAGAGGACACTGTCAACGTGGAATCTGATACATTTAAAAGAAATGCTAAAAAAGTTTATTGTGTATATGCCAAACTCTTGGTATTCGGAAGAAGGCAGTGTGTGGGTTAAAATAACGTAAGTCATACTTTTCATAATAGTAACCCCTCTTTTGTGGCTTTGTGAAGGGTCAGCATAAACAAGGAAAAATTATTATAGTGAATTGAAGTCATTCAAATCTAGTTGACTGACGGCAAGGTAACTGGTTAAGTTTAGAAATCATTTAGGTTAACTTGAAATATAATTGCTTTTTTCCCCTCAGTGAATCACAGAAAAAATAGTTTAAGGTCAAATGTTTTGTCAAGTATAATTTTTTCCCATGCTTTTTAAATAAGAACACAAGCAAAACCAGCAACCCTTTATTTCTGTCTACAACTCCTTCTCTCTCTGCCAGTAGTTAGGGCACTCACCTGTAGGAGAGCAGTATGAAATCTTCTCTCCGTAGGACTTGAAACAGGGACTTGAGTGGGTCTTGTGCTTCTCAGACTTTTCTCTCTTAGCTTTGATTTGTACATCCTTCCTTCTAGTTTTCCTACTAATATTTTACAGCACGTTGTGCCAGCAATACTCCAGATGAATTTTCAGCCTAACAAAGCCTGGCACTGCTAGTGTTGAATATTTGAGTCTCAGTTGCTGCAGAATGCTAGAGCCTGAAGAGTAGTAGTTTATTTATTTAAATGTTTTTGGCTAATGCACTTTTTGGGATATCACGTGACTGCTAGAACTCCAAGGGTTTCTGTTTCTCATGGTTGTGAGAATTACGATACTGTGATTTAAAGATACCCAAAGTTACTGGCATTCTAGTATGAATTTAGAAGGGTCCTACATTATCAGAATTGTTAAAGATAGAAGGGTCTCAGAGGTTTTCATGTTACTTGAAATCCAGTTATTTATGACCTTCTAGTGAATGATAAAGCTCAAACTTACTCTTCACTAAATATGGTTTGTTGCTTTTTTCCTCTGAAGATGAACATATGCTAGCAAATAAATGCATAAATTACAGAACTGTCCACACTAGAAATTACCACCTATTAGTTACCACAAAGTTGCTAATGACTAGTAAAAACACTACTTTTTTCTGTAATGTGTGCTCTAAGAAGTGTTTTCAGTCATGTTCAACTGACTCAGATGAACTAATCTAAGAAAATAACATCCAGTTGATCCCTTGAGACACAGCCTGAGGTTCTGATTCAGCAAATCACAGTAGCTTATGCTTTCTCTCCACTGGAGACCAGCAAAGCACATGTTTAATTACGTTGTTAAATTAGGGGTTTGGCTGTGGCAATTTACATTAGCTAATGAGAAAAAGCCCCAGCCAAAAACAGAGGAAATATTTTAATGCTAACATAAACAGGTATGAATATAAATACAAACAAGATTTACATTTCTTGGTTAAGAAGAAGGCATTTTGCTTTCAGATTAGAACACTGCTTTAAAGATTCATGCAGTGTACTTGAAACAGCTTCCTCCATGCTGTCCGAGGAATGGATAGGCAAGCCCTCTGTTTTTTTTAGTTGCCACCACCTTTGATCAGGGATTTCTGAAACGGCTAATGTCTCAAGGGTAAGAATGCTTGGCAGAAACACGTTGAAGAAGCCTGATCTGCAGAGCAAGGATACTTCTTGCTTTCTGAAAAATCAAACATTTCAGTGCTGTGCTCTAGAAATCAAGCATTCCTGTGCTGTGCTCTGTCAGGCTGGGCCCCCCTTTGGAGCCTCTTGAGAAGCTTGGTCTCTGTGCCCTCTTGCACTGGCAATACTGGCTCACCTACATTTATCTGAGTTAGAATACAAGCTCTTCAGGGCAAGTACCTGGCCTTTTATGTGTTTTGAAAGAGCTGTATATAATTAAGGTACTTTGTATGAAGAAATTACTTTAAAACAGTTTACATAGGGCAGCTATTTCAAGATCAAGAAAAAAATCTTTAGCCTCGTTCCCTGAGGAAACAAGGCTTATGGGACAGGACTGGTTGGCTGTCCCTCCTCCCTTCCATCCAACACCTTTTGAACTTGTTGGACAGTTTAAACTACATTTTAAAGGGGGAGACATCTCAAAGATAATTAAGTTCCCATGGACTTTATGAAAATCAGCTGCTGGGAAGAGAGAAATCCAGATCCACAGTTCAAATAACTAATTTTTTTTCCAAGCGTAATCTTGCAAACCCAAAGCTTGACTGCAAGTGTAATAATGACTGTCAGGTTGATAATGTAATCCCAACTAATTTAGAGGACTGACAGCTATTATGCATCCAAATATTAATATGCAGATTGACACCATAATGAAATTAAATTTCCCTTATTTTGGTGTTTCACCGGTTTTTAATACGAACAATACAAGCATCCTCCTCACACTTGTAGTTGTTATGAATTTTCAGAGAAAGTAGTGTCACTCATTGCTCATTGGCTTGCTTTAAGTGTTCCTGAAAATTTCATATTTTTATTTTTTTTAGCTAGCAGTGTTCATTAGTGTCTCCTTATTCTTTCCCTATAATTAGCTAGTACTGGCAATACATATGTAGAATCAAGAAATTAGATAGTAATTGGGCTGCATTACTCATGACTTTTGCATCTGATAGGGAAATTCATAGTTGTTTTTGTTATCGTAAAAGCACTTTAAGTGTCTGAGCTGTATGAACTCAGCGCAGCCCTCCATGTTCCTCTTTGAGTGTTTTGGTTCTACTGGTTGAAAGAAGTCAGCGAAGGGAAGGAAACAACAGACATCAAATTTTCTCATTTGCAGATTATTTCACTATCTCAAAAAACCCCCCCAACAACTCAAAAACTTAAGCTCAAGGTCATGATCATAGACTTGCATATGTGAAAGCTGCTGGGGGAAGATCACTATGCGTGCAGAGACAGGACTTCGTTGGTGGTACAGTTGCTTATCAGTTGTATAACACACGTAAGAAAGGTAGGGAAAGACAGGGGTTCCCATGGATTTCTGTTTGGTTGTGGTATGATAAGCTGACTCTACATATTCCCCAGTTTAGGTTTTCTGTATTTTTCATGTGTTTGGGCAAGCCTTGCTATTGTACACTGTTTCACTGGCAGTAAGTAGGCTCTGTGGGGCTCTCCTGGAGCCAAGACCCCCTTTCACAACTCATGTTTGGGGGAGTTTTAGAACAGAGGCCAAATGTTAGTCTGTTGATGAAGCAAAAGTAACTAACTTAATACTTTTTCACCCTGAGGAGGAAGTGACCGTGTAAAAAAAGGCCCTTATTTTCTTCAATAGCCAGAGGGCCAGACACGCTGCGGGCTGGGCCGCCTGGCCAGCCGCAGGTGGGTTGACCTGGTGTCTCTCCCGCCTCTGCACAGAGCCTTCAGAAGCGCCCAAGTGAGACTTGCGTGGTCCTTCCTGTTGAAGCTGTTCCACTTCATATAAGTAATTAAGCGTTAATTAGAAGAGGACTAGTTTGGCATTCATTAAACATTAAATACTAATTGAGCGCCCGGGGAGAGCGCCGGCACCATTAGGCCGCGGAGTCATTCTCACGCCGCCCCGGCCAGGAACGGGGGCAGCCGCCTCGGCGTGGGGCGCCCGCCGCCCCGGCCCCCTGCAGCCCGGCCCCCGGGCGGCAGGCCAGGGGCAGGCCGAGGCTGAGGCGGCAGGCGCAGACGGCATTCAGCCGCGCCCGCCGGCCCCGCCGCCCCGCGGTTGCGAGGTGGAAAATGCGGGTTCATCTCCCCGCAGGGCTCTGCACCGAGATCTCCCACAAGGGCCCCAGCCGTCGGGCGGTGCCGGCCCCGGCATGCTCACCAGGGCAGGTCCTGCCGCGGGGCTGGGGAGGGCGACGCCTGCTCCCGGGCCCTTGCAGGGTCTCGGCACCTCCGCGCGGCCGAGGCCGGGGAGGGCAGGAGGGGCCTCCGCCCCCGCACACCCCACGCTCCCGCTCCGCAGCTGTCGCGGGCGGCGGCAAGAACGCGCCCGCTGGCAGCCGGTGCGCCCGCAGCCCTCGTGGCAGGCGGAGACAAACCGGTGCCTCTCGGCCGCGCCGCCCCTTCCCCTCGCCCTGGCGGAGGGAGAGCGCCGGCCCTCGGCCGGTCCGGGCGCTCGTTCACGCCGGGCAGCCCGCGCTGCAGCCAGCCGCCGCGGCGGCGTGAACTGCCCGCGCTCAACCCTTGGCGCTTTTCCCTCAACATCAAAAGTTTGTCGGTTTCGCCCGGGGCGGCGTTTTGCCCTCAATAACAAGGAAGCCGCCGCAGCGCGGGCTGCTGGGGCACGTACGGGATGCGGCGCCCACTCGCGCCCCGCCGCCCCCTCGAAGGCCTCACCCGTGGCCGAGGGCGCCCGCTTTCCCCCGCTTTCCGCCGCCCCTCAAGCCTTCGCCCTCGCTGGGGGCCAGTACAACGCCACCGCCCCTCCCTCCGCGGCCGAGGGAGGCGGCCCGGCCAGGTGGGGCCGCTGCCCACGGCGGGGGCGGCGGCGGCTCGGGGCGGGCCGAGGCGCGCTGCGGGGACGGGCCGAGGCGGAGCGCCCAGACAGCTGGCGCCGGGGCAGCCGCGCGGGTAGCGGCGTGGTGGGCGGCGTGTGGGGCAGCTCCGCGCAGAGGCCGCTGAGGCGCGCCGGGCCGGGCGGTGAGTGTCGGGGCCGCTGGTGGGGCGCGGAGGCGAGATGCCCCGCACCTGCACTTGCACCTGCACCTGCGGAGCCGGGCGAGGATGCGGCGCGGCTGGGGGCGGGTGAAGTCCGCCGCGGCTCCTTCCTGCCGCGCGTCCCGTTCTGGGACGGGGCAGGACGGCGGCAGCCTTGGGGGGCTTCTCTCTCCCGGTAACGCGCGGGCCGGGGGCGGTGGCGGCTCCGCGGGGCTACGCTGCGCGGGGCGGTGGGCGGTGAGGTGGTACCGGCCCGGCGCCGCCGGCTGGGCCGGTACCCCGTAGCCGTCCCCGCGTGTAAGGAGGCGGCGGCGGGGACGTGCCGGCCCTGCGGTGGAGCGAGGGCGGCCGCGGGGCTGCGCGGAGGGCGCGGGTGCTTCAGCGCTGGGCGGAGGAAGAGACGCCCGGAGGCTGGCAGGCGGTCGCGGCGTCTGCAGCAAAAAATAAGTTTAAAATGCGCCGAAGCAGCCTCCCTGCTGCCGAGAGGGACCCGCTGTCCTCGGGAGGTCTGGTCCGCCGGAGTAGGAAATACTCGCGGTGTTTTGAAATAGGCATCTCAAAACAAGTATTCATCGTACCGGCATGTAAAAAGTGCTAATATATTAAAATGTAAATATGCATGTATACTCGGCAATGCTGTTGTGTGTTTCCTGTTTACCATGTTAATTAGAAGTTGTAAGGGAAAACTTCACCAAGAGTAATCCAGGGCAGTATTTGACCCAGTAATGCTCATTGAATGATGCAGTGGCTTTTATAGTTCTGGGTTTTCTAGCCCAAAACACAAGCCAAGTATTTATTGGACTTCATTAATGACAAATGTATGAATTGTAATACAACTTACGCCTTTGAAACTATTCTCTAGCAGCAAGTGTCAAAACTAACTCAGCCAGTATGGAGAGGAAAGTTAAACTCTCTCCACTCTTGTTTTTGTAAGGAAAATTTTGACCAAGCAGTTTGTCCCCAGTCTTGCAGACACCAGGATGCTTTCCTGTATTATTTTGGGTGACGTTAACTAATAGTGCAAAAGTTTGAGATTTGGGACATATAATGTGGGTATTGTTAGGCAACATGAGCGTACTTGTAAACAAACACAGGCATAACCATACAGATGGATCTTGGGTTTATTTGTTTTTTGAGGGTTTTGTTTTTCTTGTCCTTTTTTGAGAGCTAGTATTGTTCAGTAAGCTGTTTTGTTCCCATTCACTGTGTCCTTTTAATTTATAGGTGGTGCTAATGCAAACAAGTGTATTATAGAAACAATTTTGACATTAACCAAATGTTTGTTTGTTTGTTTTTATAGTCCACCTCACAATTTCCAGATTCTTCCAGAGAAGAGAATAAAAAGAAACCAGTTTTGGAAAGACTTGGAAATTTGTTTGGTACAGGGAAAAGGAAAAATGTCAGAAGTTCACTAGAACACACTTCACATCGGAAAGGGGAAAGGTCAATTTCTCCTCACAGAGCGCAGCCAATATACTGTAGGCACATAAAGGAAGGGCCCGAAGTTCCTCAAGTACAGAAGCAAGTGAGAAACGTGAGTGCTGTTTCTGAGACACAGGAGTATAATTGCAGTGGGGAAGTAGGACCGCTGTATCGCGATACCATTTCAGAGTGGAGTAGTAGAGGAGTCTCTTCTGACAGTGAGTGGTCAGCAGATTGGAGCAGCAGCAGTGAAACCATTAAAAACTCTGTCTTTGAGAGTAGCCTGAATGTGGAAACGCTGGAACTGGAGAAAGAATCCATCGCAGATATAAATAATTCCACAACTCCAGATTTCATAAAAAGCTTGAGAAATTTGTCTAGTGAAGACTTAGAAAAGAGTATCTTAAGCCACAAGCAGCTTGTGAACACGTGGGTGTCTGAGGAGCCTGGGCATGCAAAACCAAAGGATTTGCCATACGAGTTGGGATCTGCGGCGAGTGAACACACACATTCTGCTAGAGTGTTAACAGTTGATATCTATCTAAGGAAAACAGAAGAACTCCTTAATGAACCTGTGACTGTTACATCAGAAGAAAATTGTAGTGACTCGGACACAATGGATAAAAAATCTGCTAATAAAAGATCTGGAAAAAGGAGAAAATCTCAGTCGTCTAGTGACATGCCAAATGGAGAGAGAAATCAGACTGAGACTACTGCAAGAGAAGAATCTGTTTTTGAGGATGATGTCCCTTCTGAGGTGTTTTCAGACAAGATAATGAACTCGGAAAGAAAAGCGAAGTCTCCTCAACAGACTCCTGAAAGGAATTCCTCTTCCCCGGGTAATAATCAGGACCTAAAAGCTGGATCTGCTCACAAAGGGGCATCTAAAACTGAAGCTGACAAAGGCAAGCAGCAGATCTCAAACACAACCCCTGCAAGGAGAAGATCATATAAAAAGAATCAGTCGGACGCTGTCCCCATTTCCCCTACTAGCTTGAAGGGTCAGGTAAAAGATTACTCCTCAAAAAGGCAACCTTTAGCATCACCAGAGAGTAACCCAATGACAAAAAGAACTTCGGTGGAAAAGGGAACTATACCTGTGGCTTTTGGGGAAGATAGCTTGGAGTCTTCCAAAGTTTCTTTGGCTGATAAGACAGAAGACACTGCCCTGGTGTTTGCTGAAGGCAGAAATGAGACCAAGGCAGTAAAGCATGGTAATGGTTCGGATGGAAGAGCTTTCTTGCGTACTGATGGGATTAAAAATGGAGACCTGTGTATGTCATCTGAGAGACAGACGAATTCTGATTTAGACAGCTCGAAGCTGAAGAGTTTGGATACTTTGAGAACAGTCACGACAAAGATTAGCCTGTAAGTAACATAAACTAGTTTACCTTATCCCTGTAGCAGTAATTTTGCTTGCGTCTATGTTTAGGATTCTATAGGAGCACTAGCTACGTGTCTGTTATCTATCTAGATTATTTTCAATTAAGAACTGCCTTGTCTTTTTAAATTTATCATAATTACAGTTACCACTTAACAAGCACTGTAGTTTACATGTGTTAGAAAAATATTTTTTCCATTTTTTTTTCTTGATAGGGAATTTCTTTTTATGTCAATTCCATTATACGGAATAATTTAACATACATAAAAGCTGCTCTGTCGTCATCATCAGCGCCCCTGTTGTTGCTCAGATTAGCTCAGCTGTCATTGATCTTAATATAGTTTTGCCATCTGTAACCAACTGAGGACACGGCTGAAGATTTTGTATGTGAAAATCTTTGAATAAGGAATGTGTTCAAGTTGTTCTTTGAAACAACATGAGTTCTGCTATTATTTTATGAAGAAACATAGGATGCAATGCAGAACTTGATCCTTCAAATGATATGATAAATCACACTCCAGAAACTTGAATACGTATAGTTGCTTTTGTAAGTATGTGCAGGATGAATCACATAAATTTTTATGCATGTGAATAACATCAGGCATTTGCAGAATTATGCATATATTAGTTTGCAGGATTTGGTTTTACACTCAAAGAAATTGTCATCTGTCAGACAGAGGTGATCACTGCTTTCCTTGGGATTATAAAGAAGTGGATGGATTTATAACTTTCACTGTAATCACTAGTATGAGTCCAGCAATTGATTTCCTGGATTCTATTATGTTCTCTTCTACAGTGAATCATTTTATTACATTTGGCATTTCTGTTGTTTGATTGTCACGGCTATGTACTATGCGCTATTGCTTTCCTCATTCTGGTACATTCATTTACAGGTATCAGAGTACATTGAATCCTGTAGGTCCACCTGAGGTACACAGAGTGTTCAGAGTTGTCGTTCAGTTGTGTTGGAGGGATGTGAAGGTTCGACATTATGGCTTAAGAAACACATATGTTTCCATTCTGCTTCCCACATCTGAGAAGCATAGGAGCATTAGGAACAATTTCCTTTGCACAATTTGTAATACTCTACATCTGATTTGTTCATTCATAACTGAATTAAAAGCACCTAGTACTGAAAGCTAAATTGTGGTGGTCTTGTACATGGTGATGCTTTGCTGTCAGGCAGTATAGATCACAAATCTAAAACGCTAAAGTTTTGTATCTTCACAACTTCAAAGCAAAGGTAGCTGTCGTTTTTTTCTTTGTGTCACTGTCATTAGTGATGATGCAGTTATAAATGCTTGTGTAGCTGGATTTCAATTTTCTGGATATCTCCTTGGCTTGCTGTACAGTGAATTATCTTCTGCTGTACTCATAAAATAATAGACAAGTATCCATTCTGACAGATTTAATTTTAATGAATAAACAGCCTGTTCTATTTCACCTGATTTTGTGGGGTGTGTGGCACTCTGTGTCTTTGTGTGTCTTGGCCTTATCTGCTGCTATAGGAACTTTAGCCCTGGGTGGGGGCCACCATGTTGCATGCGAGGTTCCTGATGCATCTGATGGCTGTTACTGCAAGGTACCACACAGTTTATTTAGCCAGACAAATTGATACAGTCAGATTACCTGGTATAACTTGTAGTTATTCATCAGAACACATGAATTATAAACCGGGGTGTGGATTAAGCTGCTGTAAAATGGGAAAGGAAAAGATGGTGCCATTATTAGAAGAACGTGTGTTTTTTGTTCTCTTGTTATTGCTTTGAACTAGAGAATAGTTAACTTTTCCATTTTCAAAGGTTAAACAATTATTGTTAGATACTTCACATGAATCCCTTTCAGCTTGAAAAATACTCATTTACTCACAGACTCGTTTGCCTCCTATAAGATGGATTTTGTATAATCAAAGTTGTTTTCACTTCAAAATGCATAATGTTTCTTACTAATGACATTGTGCCAATTCTGGGAATCAAGTTTCTTTAGAAACAATTTTAAAAGAAGTCAGTTTTGCTGGTTCCCTGCAAGTAATGATAGCATTTTCTGTCTTTTCTCCTTTTATATCTGTGTACTGAGCAACTTGGAAGTCACAGGATACTTTGCTTCTAGCTTATGAAAGGGAAACCTATCAGGTTTGAGACTAAACTGAGGTTGATGGTACATATTAATCAGCAAATAAAACCTGAGGCAGTAGTTACTTTGATGTGCTTAGCGGAAAACTTGGCTTCAGTTGTCACATTTGATGTTCAGACATGGTTTTGTAGTTGCCTTTGCATTTATGCCCACTTGTTGAATTATTCTGCTCTGCCAACATGCCATTTTTCCTTGCTCACCTCAATCTGATGTTTTGGCATCAATGTTTTTTGGCATTAGTTATGTGCTTTACATGGTCGTTTGGACAGTATGCTTCAACTATGACTCACCTTCCATTTATGACTATATTGGGAGAGGTTTAGCTGCTTGCTTCCATAGGTTAGCTGCAAGGTGTAGCAGAAGAGAAGGACATCAGTATTTCTCTTGTGCCTGCTTGTTCTTGGCATTGCAGATCAGCAATGGGCAGTAGGAATCAGCCACACTGGGCTGTTTGTAAGAAAGTGTTTGCACTGTTAAGTGCATCCATCTTGCAATGTTTTTCCCCCATACTAGAGGGGAGGCTTAAAGGATACTCAGACATCTCCTCCTTTTAAACAAGCTTAGAAACTCAGTTCTTGCAATAAGGTACATCTTTTGGCTGTATTTAAAAATCAGTATTTCCTAGCGTGGAAAAAAGTGTAATGAAAAGATTAGTTAGAGGAGGTCAGCTGTGGTGGATGGAGCTCCAGGGCTGAGCTTTCTATTGCTCTTCGGTCTCAGCTGTTTTTCTGCTGCTGTGCAGAAATACTGCAGAATGTAAAATACTAAGTGCTGAAGTGGTTGTTTCTGCATAAATTTGCAAAGCTTGAAACTATACCTTTGAGGTGTTAGCTGTTCATTTAAAACAGGTTTTAGGTGTGGCTGATAACTATCAGCGTTAACCATTAAACTTGCTTGTGTTAGGGCGTACAGGGAGAGACGGGTTTTATTAGGAAGATACGTGTTGTTATGTTGAAATGCATATAGTAGTGCAAGTGACAGGCTGACAAAAAGATGGTATGGAAATGAGTCTGTTAAGATAACTAGGCTGTTAGCGATACCTCTTGAAAATACAGGTAGAAGGAGAGGATAAGTACCTTTTTCTGATCAGAAGATGACATGAAGGGTCCTGGTGAACAGCCAATTCAGCATGTGTCAGTAGTGCATCCGTGTAGCAGATAAAGGCTAAGTCTGTACTGGGCTACATTGGCAGGAGCATAGCCAGCAGGTCAAAGCAGAAGATATTTGGTGCTCATGAGGCTGCATCTGGGGCATTATATCGAGCTCTACCCCTTCCTCCTCTTCCAGCTCTCTTCTCCTGATACAAGAGAGATATTCACAAATTGGAATGAGTCCAGTGGTGAGCCATTAAGAAAGTGATGGCACTGGAGCATATCATGTATGCGGAGAAGCTGAAACAGCTTGATTTGTTCAGCTGAGAGAAGAGAAGGATATGCGTAGACCTCAATCATCTCTTGCTACCTATAGAGGTATTATAGAGAAGGCAGAGCCAGATTTGTCCCTGAGGTGTGCAGTGAAGGGACAATGGCCATGGTTGCAAGTTACAACAGTGAAGTTTCAATGGGATATAAGGCAAAAATAATTCATGGTGACAGTGGCTGACCTGCTGCAATGCTTCCCTAGTAAGGTTGTGAAATCAGGACCCTTGGAGGTACTCAGGACTTGGTCAGACAAAGCCTTCAGCAACTTGATCTAACTTTGAAGCTGTCCCTGTTTTGAGCAGGAAGTTGGACTAGCTGACCTTTAGGGGTCCCTTGCAACTTGTATTCATTTTCCAAAAAGAAAAATCATAGAATAATTTAACTTTTAAAAGTTTAGGAAGAACAGTCGTACTGCAAATGAAAAGTAGTATCTAAATATATTTAATTTTATGCTGTGTGATAGTTCCCTCCCTGCCTTCCGCCTTTCAGGAGTAATTTTTTTCTGTTTCTAGACTTAAATTTTCCAAGTGTGTTTTATCATCACCTATCTGAAATATGGCCAGTTGTTTTTAAGTTTACTATTTCCTTTTTTATTGATCACGTGTTCTTTGTAAGAGCCTTCCAGTTATGAACCAACGCGAGCAGGCTGGTAGTTACAGTGAGCGCTGTTGGGAAGTCTTCTCCGAAAAGACATGGAGATTTTTAGCAGTTGCTTTCTGTATAGATTCTTAGGCAGCTGATTTTGGGTTCCTTCTGCTATTTTAGTAAGTTCCTCATGCTTTTCCCAAGAAAAGAAGCTTGTACAATGGAGACTCTTGCTTTAGTAGGGTTTACTTTTTCCCTTGGGATGGATCTCTTGAGGAAGAGGAGAAAGGAGTGATCTCAGTTTTTGGGTGGCTCATGTTAACTCACTTGTACCTTACGCTTCTTTCTTGGGCTAAAGAGCTGTCTGAGAGCTCAGTTAACACAGTTTGTGTAGGTAAAAAAGAAGAAAGCACTTAAATACTAGAATCATCCATTGATTGATAGAGCATTTGAGGCCCTGGAGATTGTTGCTGCAAGCTAGTTTCTTTTCTCTCCCAGCATTGTCAGTTTTCATGTAGTGCAGTTTCTGCCTGTTCTCCCACTGCTGAGTGTCTCCAGATTCCTCTTTGGAGAACAGGCCTGCCTATGAGGTGGTGATGGGCTCCTTGACACTCCTGATACCTGACTGATAAATTTTGAAGACACGTGCCCTGCATCTTCACAGCTGTTCATACTGTTCCTGCAGTAGCAAGTGACATGGAAAAATTATTTTTCCTGGATGTAGATATTCAGAGGAAGGAGGCTTAAAACCCTCAGCTGCATGTCATCAGCCTTCTGCCATAGTACATGAGTACTATGTGCTATGTACTTGTACACGCTTCTCTATCCACTCTGATGGAGAAGTTTCTATAAGTGTTTCCTAACTCAAATCTTGTAAAATCAGCAGGGTTAGTTTACACAGTTGAAATTGTTAGCTGACTTTACCTGAAGGTAATGGGAGAGTCCTCACATGTGGTCTTTGCTTAGCCAAGTGGCGATGCAGTGATTGGGGACAGTTACCTTTTCCACCAGCACTGAAGCCAGAAGAGGTCTTTCATTTGATTTAAGGTTGCTTCTGCAGTGTAAGGGCTGCAAAAATCTGGGCAGATGTCTTCCAAACTTGTTGGAGAGGTATATTTAAATGCTAACCAACTCATTATCACCTTAATGAATTGGGATTTGTTTCCTAAACTCTGTAGGGAATTGCATGCGTATAATTTATTCTGCCTATTCACTATTAAATTTTCATGTCTGTCAGTCATAAGTAGTTAAGTTGTCTGCTTCAATTGCAGATGCTGTAGGCTGCTGTGTTTTTTGTTTTACTCAGCATTAAAGAACTACGTAGATTTTTGAAATATATTATCTTATTTAGTGTCTAATTTTTTTGTCGTTCATATAGTTACTCTTTTTTTTAGTCAACTCCTTTTGAGATACAAAAATTTAAACTGAATATGACTGTGGAAAATTTCATTGTAATGCTACATTTTATTGTTTTGAAAATTGTTGCAAGGCTTTTCAAGATTAATCAAAGATGTAACTCTGTATCACTTTGCCTCCTGTAGTCCAGCCAAACCGAAGAACGTAGAGCTGAATTTTAAAGCACCTACGAATCAAGACAGTTTAGAAAATGAGCAGGATACTCTTGAAAAACCAGTTAATAAAACTAGCAGCAACATTGCCAACAAAATTTCCTTGTTTGAAAATAAATGTGCTAACCAGAGCCAGAGGCCTACTGACATCCCTGCTTCAAAAAATAGTACTGTACCAAGCACATTTGTTGGCAGAGCAAAGCTGAAATTTGGAAAACAACCTAAGGAAAGTGAACAGCCTGATAAAACGTTAAATAAGCAAAGCAGTCGCCAGAAGTTATTTGAGAATGGCACACCAGAGAAAGAAAGCACTGTAGAATTAAAAGGCAAAAATGAAGAAGGCTCTGCCTCTTATGAGGATATTGGGAAGATAACAGAACTTAAAGTAAAAGCTGCAATATCCCTTTTTAACCAAAGCAGCAAAATTGATGCTAGTAGTGTCTCTCTGAAGCAACCCGATCCAGAATTAACCACAGCTAAAAAAGAAAGTTCACCTTTTAAACTGTCTTTGCACTTGCCCAGTAAAAGTGAAAATGCTCAGGATACTTCCTACCAAAGAAATAACACGAGCTCAGAATTCCACAGAAATGAAGAAAAGATGCTGCCAAACACAGAGGTTTTATCACCTTGCAATTATGATAAATATCCTCTACCATCTCATCAGGTTTCTAGATCAGAATTTAAGAAAATAGAAAATGGAGATAAAAAGGCAAAGCCAGGAGATTTGAGCTTTGCAGCACTGCAGTATGATGACAGCAGTCAAGATAGTATATTGATATCGGAGCACAACCTCAATACACAAAAGAGTCCAGGCAAAACCTGTAATGGGTCTGCTGAAGACGATAGCATTTTTGATTCCCCATCCGACATGAAGAAGTTTGCTGAAACGATAAAAAACTTGGACAGCTCGGTTTGTTTACCCCAGAAAAAGAAGAGGTCAAAGCTTCCCAAGTCCCCAGCACCCCACTTCGCAATGCCTCCCATTCATGAAGACAACTTAGAGAAAGTATTTGATCCTAGTGTATTTACTTTTGGTTTGGGACTGAGGAGGGAAAAAACACAAGATCTGTTACCGGCCCAACAAATTAAAATGCAAAGCCTGGAAACGATAGCCAGAGTCAGGCCCAAGCGTGCATCAACAGAGCAAAGTATCGTATTCAAAGCCCTGCAATCATGTAACAGGGAGGAACCTGTCTTTACTCAGGAAATAAATGGAAAAGAGAACATTGATGGTACAGATGGTGAAATTAAGAGATCCCGGCTTGAAAAAAGCTCCCTCTTCTCAAGCTTGCTGTCTTCTACATCTAAAGAAAGGTTTTTTAATCCTTCTGTCACCTCAGTAAATAACACCGCAACAGCTTTTACAACTGACTCCTCAGGGATGCCTCCTTTACAACAGGATGCTTCTGGGCCATTTGGCATGCCTCAAAAATCTGAGGTAATAAAAGATCATGCATGAAATGCAACCATGTAAAATTTTGTCTACCTGCTGAATGACTGTTAATTTTGATTTTGCAATTCAGTCTCTTTCAGATATGAAGTTTCCAAGTTTTGTGGAGAAGTACATGCAAGCTGATAGTGCAAAAAAAGAGCTAAGTTTACAAATGCCCAACTATGGGAACCCTGAGAAAAGTTTTTCCAGCTGGTTAGGGACAAGCAGATATGAATCAAATGTCCCCACTGGTTTATTAGAGGTGGATGTAAGTATTGTGTTATTTAAAATCTGCCTGGAAAGTTATCCAGCTTTTATATTTTCTATAGATGATGTGCATACATTGTTTTGTTTTGTTTCCCCTCTTAGGGACATACATAGATTATAAATACCTAGAGGTGAATGTAGGTATGGTACCAGTTTCATCTGATGTTGGCTACACATGAAAATGAGATGGCATCTGTTAATATGATTATGTTTCTTCATGGTGCCCTTATTTTGTGACTCTTCACAAATATATATTGAAAGTATATGTTAGAATATGTCTTCATACTTGATTTTGTACTATTTTGAAACAAATGTCATGCTAACTTCAGGTTTTGTTGTAAATTAGTAGAATGCTTTCTGTGAACTTCAGAAAACTTGTGCCTGCTTCTTCTGTTGACAGTAATCTCTCTCCTCTTCCAGCAAGACATTCGGCCATTGCACTGTTAAATGAGTAACAGGGCAAATTTTTTTTAGCCCTCTGTTTTTGTTCGCAGTATTCCCATGCATTTGATAGAAAATATATGTTCTTCAAGAACACTTTAAGAAGTGGATAGTAGTGATTATTGAAAGTGCTACTACAGTGGAGGAGCATCTATTCATCATGAGTGAAGGCAGACCTGCATTGTCCCTTTGAGGCAACTTTACCCTAACATGGGAGAACTTTGTAATTTCTATTTTTAAAATGATGAACCAATGCCCTGTAGTATCTGCTATTTCTGTTGATGTGGGCCCTTACTGTTACCTGAGAGGAAAACTATAATCAGGAGATCTAAGAACCATTGGAAGAAATATGTTCTCCAAAGTTTAATAGCTGCATTAATGTGATCTGTGGAATTGAAGCAGCATATAAGAAGTTTGAGAAATACTTTTCCAAAGCTAATGATTATCTGCTGTTACAGTTCTACTAAAAGGGGTGGGGGAGAAACTCCTTTCTTCTTCACCTTGCAGAAGGAAGTCATCCATGCTACCTTGCAATTTTGAGGATGTAGATTTTTCTCTCATGGGAATTTTTTAAATTAGTGTGGGGATGAAAATTAGGGGAGTTATTTGCAGTGGTGTAGACTTATGCTGCCAGTTAAAGGGGCTCTCTTACTCCGGATGGTCCTGCTTGGATTTCAAAACCTGAGTTTAAACGTAAATTACTAGTACTGATTTTTTTTTTTTTTGCTACTTAAACTGTTGTCCCTGAGCGGGCTTCAATTTTTCAGTAGAGTGTGGAGGCCTAATATGGCAAGGGGGTATTTACACACACAAGACTGCTCTTGAGAGAAGCCCCTTAGGCTCTGTAGGGTTCCAGGACTTCTGCAGCACTGTTGCTGGCTCTGAAGTGTCTTGCTCAGGTTAGACAGGAACTGAGAATGTATGATGTGTACCTACTGTGCGTCTTCCACTGACTAAGAAAATGATGATGCAATGGCTAATGGGTAATGTGAAGGAAAAGAGTGAGGGCAGCCCAAAACAATGACTTTGGCATTCCTTAAAACACAAAGCAAGTTCTAACTGGTATTGAAGCAGAGGCTAAAAAACCAGTCATGCTTCAATGAGTCTTGATGATGCCTACAAAAATCTGATGGTGGTTAGGAACTCTGTCCTGAGACCACTGCCTGCCCTGCGTGCTGACTAATATGTTCTCATTAGTTCCTTGCATGTGTTGCTGGTTATCTTAGGCTGCAACCTATTTAGGGGCAGGATCTGTTTGGGTTTTTTTGTTTGTATGAATAGTTCCTAGAAGATTGGAACCCTGTCCCAGAATGAGCACTCCTGTCCTTGCTAGGAAACCAAATACATAATTGCAATGCTTTCTTTATTTATTTTAAGATGATGTGATGCAACCACAACTTTCCCATATATTCTATATCATATAATTTACCACTGATTTCAACATTGTTTTAGATGATGTATACCTCAATGTGTTTTATTTGTTCTCAGCATTTTTAGTCTATCACTTATTGCAGTCTCACGCTCTTTGAAGAAACCTATCTTGTTACAAGGTGTTCAGCACAAAATCAATTATGCTAATTAGTTCATAAATGTATATGCCATCATGCCTTCTCAGTCTTTTCATATATTCCTTCAAAATTATTTCATGCTTTACGGTTACCAGACCTTTAAACTTTCTTTAATATCTTTATCATTTGAGAGCATGTACTTTATTAATGACAGTTTTTTTAAATAGTGTCTTGGTATGAAACTCCTGGAATATATAGGAGGCTGATGAGAAGCATTTTAAAGCATTTCAAGTCTGAGCTTAGTTGGCTTCAGTGAGATAATTCAGAGTTTAAAAAAAAAAGTGTGTAAATTTGTACACTTGTGGCAAGATATTGCTCTTCAGGAGGAAGAAGGAATTGAAGCACTAAGTACGTGTAGTTGAAGTGTTATCAGCTTTTTACTATTCAGACTAATTTTTATTTTGTTTCACTAGCTCTTTTTTTTATAGCTGAGCATCTTTATTGAGTATGCTTTTCGTTTGGGGTTTTTTTTGTGACTTTTGTCTCCCCTCTGTCTACTAGGCACTTTCAAGAAATGGACAAAGTAAAATCAATCCCAGACCTGGCAAGGTAAAATCGATTTTATTATCTTTACTGTTCCTCTCTATATTTAAAGCATGGCAAGATAGAATTATATGTTGTTGGTGTTTGGTTTTTTTTGTATTTTTTTTTTAATACAGCTGGTGATATACTGTGAATCAGACTATCAAAAAAATGCTATTGAAGTTTTCCATGATGTTCTGGATTGCAGTTCTTGGGTTCTGTCACCAACAATTTTAGTTAAAGTCATCAGAGGATGGTAAGATAATAATTTTTACTCTTTGTCATTGGTCTATCCAAAAATCTTTTGAAACAGAACCAGCATGTAATTCATGTTTTTCTTTTTTTTTTTTTTAATATAAACTAAATTTATACTCAACATGAACTTTAGTGTCAAACCAGCATGTAATTCACAGTAAGTCTGCCTTGCAAATGGCAATGTAGCATAGACACCTATGAGCAAGAAATGATGCATTTTACCTCTGCAATAGGAAGTTCTGGGCCAGGAAACTTACTTTGCTGACAAATTGAGTGAGTGTTACCATCTGGAGGGGTGCAGCATTTCACCAGGCATAGGCATGGGATGAAATGACAGATTCTGTCCAGCTATGCTGCCCTTTGACTCCTCTCCCCTTTATGGGTTCTTGCATAGTATTTGGATTGGGCTAGAAGGCTAGCAAAGGATTTTAAAGCCAGGTCTGACATGCGTTTGGGTGCAGAAGATTAATTCCATGTCCAAAGGTATAAGGTGGTGCCGTACAGATAATGGACTGTTTCTCTGATAACTCCAGAGGGAATTTTTCTCTAAAGCTAGATTGCCTAGGAGTAATTCAAAACAAGCTCATCTCCTACATTCTTCGTAGCATTAACAGAACAGCCATTATTAGTGTGGATAGCATGACAAGTTAAGTTGTGGCCAGGCTATAATACAGTCAAATAACAGGTTCTCAAAAGTAATGATCTGATAGTAAGCTGCAGAAACAAGGGCTAGCTGCAGTAGGAGGTACTGGGAAGCAAACTGTTTGCTGTTTAGCTTCAGAAAACTGGTATGAAAATTTTATCTTTGTGAACCAGGTCTTCTTTTCCAGCATGGACTAGGGGACTGGGGTTCCCCCCCCGCCCCCGCCCCCCTTCGACCGAGAGCTCCAGGGAAGGGTTTTGTATTTGGAGATGGATGTAGTTTTTATTTAGTTATATATTCAAACCTGCCATTAAAAATAAAGTTGTGCTTGTCTTCTGAGCGGTCTTATCCTTTGGCACATCTCTACCAGCCCCTGTGGAACTCCAGGCTGCTGTTCACAGGATCGAAGTAGCATGTCTGTTTATACATGACGCAGCAGTCTGCAGTGTCAACATTTTCTGACCTACAAATTGGTTCTGATTAGTATCTATCTCATGCAAAAGTCTGGTATTCATAGGCAGTAGTCTTGCTGCCCCAAATCATCAATTTAAACAGGTGGAGGAGTTTTTGATGAAGTTACAGAGTCAGCAGTAGACATCTTTGTTTTTATCATTGCTTTTAAAAGTATCACAGAGACCAGAAATGGCTTGCATCAGCAGTGTTGGGCGGATAAGCTGTATTGGGGTGGCGGGAAGGGCCTGGAAATAATGCGTCCTGTGAAAGGATTTGTTAAATGAGAGCATGATTTTTGAAAACCACACTTGATAAAGCATTATTAAAAATGAGAATTTTTTTATTTTAAGCTGGATACTCTATGAGAAACCAAATTTTGAAGGCCCCTCTATTCCCCTGGAAGAAGGAGAGCTGGAACTCCCAGATATTTGGGGTGCAGGTAGTTCTGAAGAGCAAAATGAATGCAAATCTCTAAAGCCTACAGTGATTGGTTCAATAAGACATGTTGTTAAGGCAAGTAATATAAGTAAAGAAAATTTTGTATAGATCTTAATGTTTGGTGATGTTTTATATTGATACAAAGTATGATTGGTGTATTAGGGCACAAGTGTAATGTGAGTTGGAAGATTGTTTCATGCATTTACATGTTGAATTTCTTGTTTAATCACAAAATAAATGTGGGGGCTTTTGCACAATGGGGATTATGGTAACATCCACTGGAAGGATAGGGCAGGAAGAAAACTTAAGTGTTTTTTATTAGAATAGCCTCCAAAATGCTATGTACAGCATATGCTTTTTAGCCGGGTCAGTCTCTCAGGGAAAATATCCCAGAAAACCATCAGTAATTCCACAGACTCATATTTTCAAAAGATGTGTGGGGGTTTTTCTTTTCTTTTTTTTTTTTTTTAATATAAGCCAACTTTACACTCAACATGAACTTTAGTGTCAAACACCAAACCTTGTTTGATACTCAAAAATAGCCCTGTATGCACCGACTTATCAGGGAGTTTCACACGTGGTGGAACAGCCTTCCTACATGCACTTTTAACCTGCCATTAAGTAGTTACCTTTGCAGGTTGCCAAAACAAGCATGAGCTATAAAGCTACTTGACTAGGAAAGGAAAAAGGAGGAATATATATTGCTTGTAACTACAATTCTTGTTTAAATTGCAGTTCTCTTCAAGAATGGCTTGCTTGGTGTTACCTTAGGATTTAATTTGCTAGAGGAGATGTTAACTGGTGAAAGAAGATGCATTCCTGACTAGATGGCAGAAAGTAAACAATGTAAATGCTGATTAGAGATTGACTGACTGTCTTGGTCCAAACAGAGACAGGCAAACTGCCCTAGTTATACTTTTATTATAGGCATCTAACAGCAGTAGTAATTGACAAGGGGGGGAAACAAAATAAACAGGTGTTTCAAAACTGATTTAGTTATCCACATTAATTACAGAACTCGCAGCACAGATTAAGTGATTATGGCAATCTTCATTTCTCAGGATTACAGGGTTTGCAGAATTGATTTGTATACAGAACCTGAAGGGTTAGGAATCGTGACTTCCTTTTTTGACGACACTGAAGAAACAGGGGTGTTCGGCACCACTCAGAAGACTTGTTCTATCAAAGTACACTGGGGCATGTAAGTGCGTAGGTCTGTATGAACGTGTACTGCTATGAAAGGAATTTGTTTTAAACCATTGCCTGCATGTATCAGACATGCAAGCAGGCTATATTTATTCTAGTCCTATATTTTGGTAGTACTTGTTGACAGTAGCATTAGTACATCATTGTAATGCTTCACCCTTGGAGAAGCTGACCTCTTAAAATGCTTTGTTAGAGCTAGTTTTTCTTCTGCTTGCATGTAGTAAAGACAGAGTAACCCTTGTGTATTTGTAGCAAAGGAATGAGTTTGCCTCTCCTGCTCTTTCTCATTCAGGCAAACTTATCGTAAGTGAGAGTGAGGGGATGAACTGTTATGATAAGATCACATTTGCTACTTGCTTTCCTCTAAACCTGAAATCATTGTACTAAAAGAAGAACATTTTGAAGCCCCTGTGTTACAAAGTAAGACTTAGTGTCATGTGTGGACTCTGGAAAGCATTCTTGTATTTCACAGTGCATTTTAATCAGTGTTTTTATGCTGATGTTTAGGACATGTATGTTATGTCACCTGAAAATATCTAGCCATCTGAGCTAGGAGTGTAATGTCTGTCATGAACTAAGCAAGCTTTTACGGGAAAGGAGACCTCTAAGGAACAATCCAGACACTGTACCAATGGTAGTTTTGATAACTTAATAAACAAACTTGTAAATTGGTACTGAAGATATGCCTCACAGTGGTACTGGGAAAAGTATGCAGAAGAGGAAGGCTGCTTTCAGAAAAGGTGAGAGTGTGGAACCACTTTCAGTGATGTTGGGTCCTGCAGAACATTTTACAGGGTGTACAGACCTTGGTTGTTACCTGTTGGCCATGTTGTGTTTGGGCACTGACAGCATTTGCCTGCTGCAAATGGCCTATTTAACTATCAAAAACTGCCCAACTAAAGACAAGCATTACATACCACTGCAAAAATGCATTCAAATATGCCACATGATGGATGGGGCATTTTAGTTGTTGGGTAAAGGGTATTTTATCTGATTAAATCTTTACACCTTGATTTGGGGAAAAAATGAAGCACTCGGGTATATAGGGAAATTTTCAAGATGTCCAAGTAGTTGGTTGTCTGACAGGAGGTTATTTCTGTTGAACTGCAAGCTTAATCCAAATTACATGTCTGCCAAGAGTAATTAAATCAGATATGTTATTTGGAGGTTGATTATTAATTGACTTCATCTACCTCTCCACTTTATTTGTGTCCCTCACTTAAAAGCATTCTGTGAATAGTGAAATTACAAAATTTTTGGAAAGGAAGCAGAGCCTGTGCACATCTCTCAGACTTCAGACTGGTCCTTACTTTGCGTCAGTGTGACAGTGTTTTTTGCACTAGATCTGTGTAAACTCTTACAGTCTTAATTTCTCTCTGTTGCATTTGGATCCCTTGAGAAAAGGCAGACTAATATTTGCACCAGGAAGCAAAACAGACAGTTGAAAAATAATCTTTCTCAGATGTCAGTTCATTAGTCCAGTGTAGAATGAAGTCACTTCTGCCAATTGCTTGCATGAGAAATTCAGAAAATTGTTACTGCTTTTTTGCATGTTGCAGGGTCTTGTCTTTCCTTTAGTTTACAGGCATGACATAGTTCACTGTATTGGCAGTTGAGGGAGGCTCTGCTTCTGAGTCACCTTGCCATGTGGGTGTGGTTGTATCTTCTTAAGGTTTCCCAGTGTTCGTGCTTAATTGTTGTTTACCAAAAGCTGCCAACAAAAATGAGTCAATTCACATTTATCTTCTGATTGTACTCTCTCCTTGGTGTTCCATGTGTTTAAATTCTTGCAATGAAGTTGAGGGCTTACTGAGCGGTGCGACTACAGGACACACACTATGTCAAACGTTTGGCTATAGACAGCAATAGAACTAAAGCTCCTTGTTTATTTCTTGGAACTGTATGCCTGCAACAAAACTACCAACTTGTGCCAGTTTACATCAGCTTGGAATCTGCCTTTTAAGCGTGATAGAGTGATGGATTATTTTAACATCTTGAAAGTTACATCTTTCAAAGCAGATTTAGTAGCAGATACAAACCATGAGGAAGTAGATTTCTAAGGAGTTGTCAGGTTTTTCTACATATCAGTAAATAATATAAGTTTAGAATTCTCTATTGAACAGATTTTGCAACAAATCCAAGTCTAGGTTAGCAGAGATCTTTCAACTTCTTGAAAATTGGTTCTGCATATTTTAAAACTATTCTAAAAATAATACAGAGTAACCTTAAGTCTTGAAACTTTAGTCTAAAACTTGGGTTGCCCTCAGATAGGAGAGAGTGAAATTCCTAACTGTCTGTTCATTGTACTGATTTTTTTTTTTAGACTGTTCAAAAAACCACATGCATTATTGGTGGTTCCTGCACAGGCACAGAAGTTTGCCAGTATGCCAGCTTGAAGTTGGCAATTTTGATGGTAAAGAAACAAAGTTTTATTAAGGGTACAATGATGTTTTTTCTAAAGTAAACGTATTGTCTTGGTCTTTACTGTTCAGAAATGTTCTGGAGTTTTTATCTTTTGCTTTCCTCCCCCCACCTTCCCCACCTTTAGATGGCTAATTTATGAAGAACCTGGTTTCCAGGGAGTCCCTTTGATGTTGGAGCCTGGTGAATATCCTAATTTAGTATTCTGGGAGAAGAAGGAAGCCTACATTAGGTCCATGAGGCCCTTGAAAATGGTAAAATACTGTTATTACTTGCAAGTTACATGACCTCTGTTTATGTGTTAGAAATAACGTGTTAAGGTGGCTAGATTTTTCAAGACTCACAAAAATGTAACTCTTTAGAAAACAAGATTTTAGTCTATAAAATTCTTGAACTTTCAACATTTGGTTGCATCCATTTCTGCCTTTAATCGGCCTTCTTATTTTCACTTGTGTTCTTCAAGGAAGGTTTCATCTTAATTCTGTCTTTTTATGAAGAGTTGATGACTTACAGTTGCCTGTAAGTTGTCTAACTAAGTATAGACAACTTATTTTTTTCTTTTTTTTTTTACCTCCCCCTTTTTTTTTTTTAACAGGGTGGTCGCAAAGTTGAATTCAGTGGAGAGCCAAAGGTAAAAGTCAGTATTTATTTGATTGTCCACAGGTATTTTACAATACATGAACTACACATGAGCAGATAAATATATCTTGATCATGTACCAACTACTGATGGTTTAGTGGCTGGTCCTATTGTATGTGACCACACCATGAAACTGCAATTTCTGTCATGTTTATGCATCCATCACACACATATATGACGGTATTAACAGCTATCTGTATAATGCAGATGGGTAACAAACATTCAAGCCCTCATGTTGCATCTCTAAGGGAAAGACCTCTTGAAGAGACTAGAAAGATCCCACTAATTAGTTTCATAATCTTGCCTTCTCCCTCTATGTGCCCATGCAGAAGAAACTGTCTGTTGTCAGAATTTATCATGCTGTCTGCAACTTTTCTTTTACTTCATTTCTGCTACAGATAATCATTTATGAGAAGCCTTTCTTTGAAGGGAGACGTGTGGAAATAGAATCAGAGATCTTTATGCTTCATGACAAGGAATCAGAAGAAAAGACAAGACTTCCACTTACATCAGTAGGATCCATGAAAGTACTGGGAGGAGTGTAAGTGTGGGAAAACAACAGCAGTGTTTCTCCTTCAGCTGAAGTAGTAACTCCGTAGGC
Organism: Ciconia boyciana; assembly: GCF_034638445.1. Lineage (NCBI taxonomy): Eukaryota > Metazoa > Chordata > Aves > Ciconiiformes > Ciconiidae > Ciconia > Ciconia boyciana. The sequence continues at coordinate 50,678,177 of NC_132936.1, forward strand.
TGGAAAGTGCAGTGGGACAAATTCAGTACCCGTTTATTTTCCTAGTTTTGGGGTCTAGATATATGCCTGGGTTAAAACTGCAAATAGTCACAGCCAAAGAACAGATTTCACACATCTGTATCTGCTCCATAACAACATGGAGTGGCAGTTGTCTGTTTTCACATGGAGACTCTGTTGTTGTTGTTGTTGTTGTTTAGTTGGGTCGCTTATGAGAAGCCAGGGTTTGAAGGCCATCAGTACTTGCTGGAAGAAGGAGCGTATCGGGATTGGACAGACTGGGGTGGCTATGATGAACAGTTGCAGTCACTGCGACCGATTGTTGGCGTAAGTTCCAAGAACATGTAGTAGGCATTTCCTGAGTGCACTGAGATGTCATGTCACATTTTCCTTATGATGCTTCTCTTTGTTTTAACAGGACTTCACAAGCTCCCATATGATAATGTACAGTGAAAAAGACTTTGGATCAAAGGGTTCCAATATTAATGTGTTAGGAATTATTTCCAATTTGAAAGACACTGGATATGGGCTGAGGACACAGTCTATAAATGTGCTAAGTGGCGTGTAAGTGATATTTTTAATCACTGTTCAATTTTAAATGCACTATTCTTTTTAGAATTTGATAGTATTTGCAGATTTTTTTTGCAGATGTTTTTTGGCACTCTGACTTTTAATGTCTGTGTGGAGTCTTCAGATAAAATTTTCTGCCCTTGACTGCAGAATGTGAAAAGTAGTGTTTGTGAATATGTACAGTAAATCGGTTTTCTTCTCATGATAAGATCAGATGGTCTCAGGAAATGTTAACTTACTGATACACAAAGTATGAAAGTATGACATGACATTTTCATCAGAGAGGTAGAAATAGCTTGTTCTCGTGTCTCTATTTTTTTAAAGCGTTTCAACAGCAAAATTGTTATGGAACTAATTTCCAGTTTTGAATCTAATTTCCAGGCTTCTTGTGTTTGACCAGAGGCAAATTCCTTGCTCTTTCTCTCAGTTGTGTGTAAAATGGAGATAACTCTTACCATGCTCACTAATACATTCTGATATTAAGGAGACTTTAACTGTTCTGAAAAGTAACATTGCTTTTGCAGTGAATACTATAGGTTAATAGTGTTTTAGTACCGTGGTGTTGGTTTTTATTGTTTTTGTTTTTTTTTTTAGCACAGTGGTTCCCCAAACTTCGCATTGCCATGGCCATTAACAACTCTTACTCTTTGTGCCATATATGTTGTCACATGCGGTTGATAAGTTGATAGACTTTGCTGTTTGATTTGTTCAGTACATCAATTGCAGATTGAGTTTCACAGCCTTGCAGACTGCATCAAAGTATTTTGGAAATACAAACAAGTACTAGCAATCATGGAAATAAAAAAAGTATTAGCAATCATGTCTCCAAATGTACAAAATTACTTAAAGTAGCAGAACCAAAAGAGTATGAGACATACAGTCTCTCTCCCTGCCTGGTATGCAGGTGACTTGCTGAAAGCTCTGCCTTACCCAGCCACACCCTAAATCTTCCTGTGTGTTACCTGTGTGGTATCTCTTCAAGTTTTGTCTGGATGAAGACTGTAGAATCAAGCTCAGTGCATTCCAGGGGAATGCTTTTAATTTTTATATGAATATGGTGCGACAGCAGGGTTTTTTTCTGCCTGGTGACCTTTGAAGTCACTGTACCCTTTTGTCTTCTGTAATATGCAAGAGAGATTCGTGGGAAAGAGTCACCTCTGAAGGCTGGGAAACAACTTGTGGGTTACCTATCGTGTCCTTTGTGTAGTTGTTCTAGTAAATGTCTGTTGCAGCTGAGATAGGAATCATACTTGAGTTTGAGTATTCTAGCAATTACGAGTGACTCCAATACTCTGATGGTAAAGGCGGCTAGAAGTCGTTACCAACAAAACTCTTGTCTTACAGACTCTGCTGCGGCTCCTGTAATCTCACCTTGTAGTCTCTTAAAGATGTAACTTGTAGGAGTAAGCTTTTTAAAAATTTAGGTTCATTGTTCATAACAGGTGACTAGCACTCAACTCTTAACAGTCTTGTATGACCCTTTTGTTTCTAAAGAGGTTGTGAGTGTTTCGGGGTTTTGTGGTGGTGGTCTTACTAAATGCTAATGTGTCAGAAAGGTTGAATGATTCGCATTGTCATGCTTGTTAATCAAATGCTTTATTTTAAGTGTTAAGTAACTGTTCAGGTAGAAATTTTTTATATCTTTCCTTCCAAGAAATCAGTCATAGAGTGATGAATAATCCATTGAGCAATTTCCTGAGCTTAGACTGTAATGTAGTTGATGTCATAGTGAACTGTGACAGATTCAGTAAAACCTTGTCATAATATTTTGAAGTAACCTTCCTGGTATCATACTGAAAATACTTAATTTAAAAAAAAGTAAAAAATGTAAGAAGCCCTGAACCTTTCATAGCAGTTTTTTAACTACAGGTATCTGGGGTAAGTAGTTATAGGAGTAACAGATAACAGATGATCTGTATTTCCCATATAATTAATTTGATTGCTCTTTAATTTAAAGGGTATATCAAAGAAAAGAAGGCCTGACACTGCAGTGCACAGATAGTACTGAACAAGTTCTAAGCTAAACTGCATCTCTAAACTGTATGCTGAAAACAGCCCAGCTCTGCATTTGGGGAGTGAATATTCCATTTTAGGGTAATTGAGTGCTAGCTGCATTAAAATTTTCAGCTATTCTGTTTCTGAAGAATGTTTCCAAGCAATATTTTAACGTCTTTGCTAAATCCGTTGTAAAGACATCCTGAAAAAAATATCCTAAGGTGATGAGAAGTGACTTCTTTAAAAATGAAAATGTTTTGCTCTTGAGCATTCTTCAGAGATTGGCCAAGCATAAAATCCATGATATTTTATTCTTCTGCCATTGGGGCGGGAGAAAGCAATCCAAACTGAAAATAGGAGAGGCCTTTCTTCTTTTAAGTAGGGTTTGATCTTTACTTCCAAATTGGCAAGAATTTTAAGTGGCGGAAAATGGAAGTATTTACTAGCAACAGGTAACACCCTTTGCAAGTTTAAGCAAGTACTAAAGTCAACTGTTGTACAATTTTGATTTCCTCTCTGCTTAAAAACTCTTCAAGCTTATATTTAATAGTGATCAAAATCACAGGAATTGCATGTTTGAAATATGCCTTTTCTTTATCCATAAACACACCAAACTTTTGCCAAAAATACTGAAAAAGCCCCTGTGATTTAGTTGATCCTTTTAGAACTTGGTGGAAGAACTTTTCTAGGTTTGTTTTTTTACGTAGGCGTTTGTTTTATTGTGGTCCTGTAATCAGCCTGGTTTTCCCCTAATTTTCAAGCAATTAGTCCACAGTGCAGATTTGGCTGCTTCTAGTGTACGTATGGATGATATTAAGGAAATGGATGAAAATTATGGATGGATTAAATTGAGGAAATTAAGTGATATTAAGGAAATCATTAGGTGATGAGTAGTTCATATACAGGAGCCAGAATGTAGTAAATTTCACCTAGATGCACTCGGGAAGGTAACATGGGTGAAACTAAAGAGGCATGGCGTACAAGAACAAACCTCCACTGGGAGCTGAAAAGGGCCGAAAAGCCCTTGGGTACCCTGTGGGAGAACATTTCAAACAAAGCTTCCACTTCCCTCCGTCTCTGAACCGAGCTGAACTGACATTTGAAAAAACCTTTCAAGGAGTCATGAAATTAAAGTTTGTGGGTCCCAGGGATACTAGGAATCACAAGCATGAAGGGGTATGATAAAGAACCTGTTTTCTCTCTTTCCTATAAACAGAATTTTATTACCTCATCCTCTCTTTTAATCATGCTACAAATCTGCAAGTGCCAGTTAACTTCCTGGCCCCTCCTGGTCTATCTGGTTAGCATGTACAGGCCAATTTAACCCATTGTCTCCATGTAGTATTTAAGTGTTGAAGATTGTGGATTCTATTTCAGACCTGAAGGAGTGCTTCTGTGCCTGAAAGCTTACTTTTTACAACTATGGCATTTAGTTTAATGAAGGTGTTGCCATTTCTTCCATAGCTGAGAGAGAAGGTCTTTCCAGGACTTAGGTATCTGTCCTATCCTAAAATGAGTCTGAGCAATGCAAAAAGGGGGATTACCCCTTTCAGCTAACGTTAGAAGGAGCATACATGCTAAGAAGTGGCCGATGTTTTAAAAGATAAAGTTAGGTAAGATGAATCCTGGGCTAACCATGGGCAAAGCTGATTTTTGGTAAGTTATGTGTGTTTGGGTTCTTTTCTTGGCTGTTCTTCCAGACCCTGTTTGGAGCTGTGCGTCCTAGACGTCGTATTTAGAAGGCTTTGGGGAAACATACTGTGCGTGTAATAGTGCTAACAGTATATAAATGACGCTTTTCTCTATGCCTCTGGTTCCAGGGGCACGGATGGTGCAGAGGAGTGAAGGTCTCCAGCACCACCCTGCCAGCAACCTGGGATGAAGCTGTTGCTCAGCCTAACTAAGGCAGCTTGCAGGGCTGGGATTACAAAAACTGTTGTGTTAGAAGAACTCACTCCCTGTGGGGCAGGGTTGTTGTTGCCATGCTGCAGAGCAGTACTTCAGTTTTTGTGGTGCCTGGCAGCTGGGATGTGACTCTCTTGCTCAGATATGGAGGTGATGTCTTGCTCTCCGGGCCTTTATGTTAAGTCAGAAGTTGGATTAAGGCAGTGCTCCTTCCTAGGGATAGTCTTGAGGTCTGACAGGTTTAGCTGGTACTGAATTCAGCTGCCTGCCCTTGATGTTGTTGTTACTACTCTCAGCAGCTTGTATGGGCTTCTGAATGAAGTGGAAAAGCACAAGTATTTCACCGATAAGCTCTGACTCTAGAAACTCTCTAACTGCATGGGCTGACTTGCATGGGAGAGTGGTAATTATTTAAATCCCACTTATTTCAACATAAACATGTGCAAGAGAGACACGTTGATTACTTCTGTATTCAGGCTTCTTTTTAGATGGGGGAAACGAAATAACTGCTATCGAGAGATTCTTAGGAGGTATCTGGCATGTTTTATCATTCACTTAATATCAGAAACACTTGTTTACATAGATGTCAATCAAGTTAAACTGTCATGCACTGTAGTTGTACCCTGGCATTTGTGCATTGGAAAATTTAATGAACGTCTGCTAAAGAAATTGGTTAAGGAAACCTCATTTTCACAGCTTTTGGTATATGTGGTATACAGGTATAGACACACCTGAGACATTTGAACTGTCTGCTCAGTTTATTGTACATACCGATGTCTCTCTGATGAATTACTATGAGGTGATTTTGAAATGTGCCTTGAAATATGCCTTAAGTAATTAGTGCATAACAAGTTAGAATAATTGATTATGTCTGAGGCAAACCAAGAGATGTGAATAGTGATAAATGTGAATCAGTATATGAGTATTTGCCATGGACAAATAATACAAATTTCATACTCTCAGCACATACATGTTGATGCAGCTTTATTTCAGTTTGAAGTTGTCCCACTTCTTACATCTGCAGAGACTCTGGCATTTGTTCTTGGAATAAAACTGCAGCTTAATAGAATCCAGTTGCTTGACACACGTAGATCATTTTATGGTGAATTTCGATGGTGAGAGTTAGCCTCCACTGCAAATTATAAGTTCCGTATAATTTTACTGCTATATGATGTGAAATTTGTGTTGAAACACTATAAGAAGACTGCACTGAAAGTGGGTTTTGGCATAACCTAGCATACACTCGTTACGCAACGCATTGGCTAAAATTAAAAGCTGGTTGACTGTGAGTAGAAGATTATCTTGTAGAACCAGGAACCAGCAAGATGTCCTGATCCCTGCACGAATATAATGAATGAAACTCAGCTGTTACTGTGGCCAGTTCTAATATCAGCACTCAAAGACAAACAAAAAGGATGAGTTTAAAAAAGAGCCAGAATGTAATTATGGGAAAGTTTGGGAAGTCCAGCAGTGAAAGGCAGCAGAAGTTATGTAGGTTATCACAAAACCAAAGGTAGTGCCGAGGAGGGAATGCTTTATCTGGGCTTTCAGTATGGAGCCAGGGTTAGAAGGACGCTGTAATAAAAGGTTTATTAATGTAGTAGGCTATGCATAGCAAGACTAGCTGATAGCAGGTACTTCAGACTAGAAATAAAGCGCTGCAGGGGTAACTGACATTGGAGAGATACACTCCAATGTAGTGATTTGGTTGCTTTTCTAATACTTCAAATGTGTATCTCAAAAGTTCAATGTCTTTCAAAAAGGCATCTTCTGACTGAGACACAAGTTATGGGCTTGATGCAGAAATCTGAGTTTGTGACCTGTGTCAGGCATGAGATCTGACTATAATAATGGCTGTGAATTTAAATACATTAATCTGGTCAAATTTGTGATGGTTTTAATGCTTAACTTTCAAGGATGTTCTTCCTGCTGATGTCTGTGATTCCTAGCAGGGAATAACCTGCTCTCATTAGCATATATGCCTGTTGTTGCAACTCAACTTTCTTTTGGAGTGTGTGTTTGCTTAAACACAGCTGAACTGTAGGTACAGGCAACATTAAAAATCAGTATTCCTATCTTTACTGCCCAGATGACTCTGAAAGTTAGTTTTATCCAAAAAATTGTATTCTGATATCTGTCTGTTTTTCTAGGGAAGAACTTGATCTAGATAAAGTAATAGAATTGTGAAACATCTCAAAATATTCTTACTGGAGACAGCTTTTAGGATATCTAGCAGATGATGTATTTGAACTTGTGGTCTGCTTTAGCTAATTCACTCTGATTCATATCGATATAGTAGGGTGAATGGAAGTGAAATTTGCATTGGTTTTGGAGTATCAGATACACGGGTTTGTTTAAGGAAATAGCATGACAGTTTAGCACTTGAGGGGAGAATTTTTTTATTTGTTCTTACATTAAGACAGTAATTTATATACACATCTGTATTTTGGGAAAGTAGTGTGACTTCTACCCATTGCCCTCCTCTTCTGTCTCTCTTAGGTGGGTGGCTTATGAGAATCCTGAGTTTACGGGGGAGCAGTATATACTGGCTAAAGGGCTATATCCCAGCATTGAGGCATGGGGGGGAAAAAATTGCAAAATATCTTCAGTTCAACCCATCGTTATGGTAAGGAGTTCATTTTATACTTGTTTTGCAAGTTTCTCTGAAGTATTTGGAGCTATACTTTTTCTATCAAATTCAGTTTATTTACATTCTTTAAATGATAATTAATAGTAAACTTTTGTATGTTTGTTATTTTACCACTGTTTAAAATATTTTTTTTTTCCCCTCCAAACTTTTGCAGGATATTGTTGGAAGCAAAAGGGGTAAAGTCAAGGTAAGATACTTCTCTAAGTGCATGAAACATACTGTGTAGTGTCTGTAACATGTATAAATAAAGAAATGGCTTTTTGTCTAGTGTAACACCCACGTATTTGCATAGATGGTTGACTAGTCAGGCAAAGAATGAGAACTGCAGGTGAAGGAAGGCTGCTTTCCAAACCTCTTAAGTAAGGCACATTAAGGCCCAAGGAAGGTGGGATTTAATACACAGCTGCCATTAGAACTTTCTCAGGGCACAGGCAATGTTTTGGTTCAGCAAGCGAGCTGTTTTGGGGTATCGGTGATTGCTCTGAGGAGCTGGAGCCCGCAGCCCTCTATGCAGAGGTGCAGGTACCTGGATTCTGTTGCTGAGGCAAGGGCTCTACAAGTTAGATGATGTTGTTCAGGGTACAGTTGTGACTTAATTCCTTTTAAACCTAGTTCTTTGGTTAACAGTTCTGCTAATGGTGGTTGCACTTTAAGGGAATCTCTTTCACTCACAAATACTGCTGAGTTATGCTTAAAGTGAATGCCATCTTTGTCAATAACTAAGAGAAGGAAACGGGAGGGAGAACTTGTCTGTTCAGTGAGTTAACATATTTTTACGTTGGACTGTCTCCTATGTGTATGCACTAATACGTAGTTTTGACAGTGAGGCTAATGGGTGGCTTTTTTCATCCTTTCATGATTCTGAACCTTTTCATGTTTGTCCCTGTACAAAGTTACTTTTATTTCAGTCAAAATGGTGAGTATGTCATGGAACAAAAAACTAGGGAGAAAAGTCTTAGCTGTCTCGTTTTGCATTCTTGATTAGTAGCATGCCTCACTGGAATCTCCTGCATAGGGATAATGTATAAACTATGGGGAATAAAAATCTCAAGGCTGCTTATTTTCAGCTGTGTGCATGAAAAATTATTTACATCTATGTATTATGTGCCTATTAAGACCTTATCCTAAGGAAACAAAGAAGTAATGGCTTGTAGTCAACAGACTGCATCCCTCGTCAGCATGTTCCTCTTTGGAGAACGCTGTACATGCCCACACTCGTATCTCTGTTAAGAGTGAATAAAGCTGGTAGGCATGTGATAATGTGAATGACTTGTGTGTGATCAGGGTTAATTATCCTCTAACCAAATTAGCAGGTTTGCTGCTTAGAAGTTTTTTTCTTTTTAACAAGGACAAAAGACTGTGGGTGACGTATCCTCTCTTATCCTCTCAGCAGAGAAAGAAGAACTGACATGACTGTAACTATAGCTGTAACAGGCACATAAAGCCCATCTACCCTGGGAATATGTACCATGCCTGTTGGCATGCTGTCTGAGTACTTTGCCAAGATTGTGCACCATTCATGTTCTGAGAGACAGATAGTTTTAATTTAGTGGGAAGACTATGTATTTTGGAGATTAAATGGATTAATAATCTAAACCAAAACCATTTATGGCCCTTTACTAAAGATGTGCCTATTCTGGCCATTCTGTGGGAATTTAAAAATATTCTCCAGCAGATAGTCCAAGGAGCTCTCTTTGTTAGTGTTATTTTAATTATTTTGTATGTTACTGAGTGATTTACAGCCGGAAGTAATTTTTGGTATTGTTACCTTGCTGTCTTGAATGAGGATTGCAACACTGAAGAGGTAACAAAAAATATATGTAACTGAGGAAGTCTGGGTGTTTTAAGTATGTTTTAATCTAATTATAGAAGTAATGGTAGAGACATGTTACTGAAGGCTGAAGAATGAATTGTTTTAAAATATATTTATAACTTTTTAAAGGTCCAGTTATTTTCAGAGCCTGAATTCAAGGGTAACTGCCAAATATTTGAAAAAAACACAAGATGTATTGGTTCATTTGCTGTGAAGTCTGCAAAAATTTTAGATGGCAGGTAAGTTATATTGACTGAATATTGCAAAATCACTAAAATGGTAAAAGTTTTTTAAAAAGCAACCAGCTTTCTAACACCTGAAGTGGTTTCACATATGGGGACTTACAACAATGCTTTGCAGTTTACACATCAATCTTTAGCTTGTCAGGACAAAATGTTGTAAATAATGTTTCTGTCAGTAGCTCTTGCTAAAGACTGAGAAACACTGGCATCGTTTTACTTGCACAGAATTCTTAACAGGCAATTTCTTCTTCCTGCAGCTGCATAGTGTATGACCAGGAAGAATTCTCTGGTAACCAGTATGTGTTAGAAGAAGGAATCTATCCTGATCTGACGGCGATGGGTTGTTCACCCCAAGCAGTTCCAAAATCTTTACGGATTATAAATGTTGTAAGTAAAGCTATTAGAAATATTGTAAAGTAAAGATAAGTACACTGATGACTCTGACCTCCACATTTTTTGCAATACTAAAAATGCTAGAGACGCACAGACAGCAGAGGATTGTTTTTGTTGGGTTTTTATTGTTGTTGTTTTTGGTTTTTTTTCTGTGCAGTAGCAGTTAAATGTCCTAGCTGCAGTCATTTTTTTTTTTACCTCTGTGCTGTTTTTGCAAAGGAGAGGACATCACAGAAGCAGCTGCCTGGGATCACTGGTCTTAATAATAGCTTATAAAAGGTCTTCTGTAAAAAGTCAAGGATGTGTCAGATAGACTCCTTATTTCCCAGCAGGAGAGACCACTTAGAGTGTGTTGAGAAATGTCAGTAGGACAGTGTGAAGAAATATCTGTACTGCGGACCTTGTTTTTTATGCATATTAAAAAAGCAGACCTAACTAAGCAACTTTGCATGAAATACATGTAATTATAAAACACTATTGGTATCATCAGGGAAATGCAATTTGAGTTAATCACAAAATAATGCACCCTTTAGATAAAGTGAAGCAACGCCCAGTGCCATTTGGCAAAATCAGACAATGTTATTGTTATGTATGGTGCATACAAACTAAACAACATTTACATATTTTGTAACTCATCAGTGGCAAGGAACAAGTTTGCTCAAGCCTATAACCAATCATTATGATGGATCACTTATGGAATCTGCAAGTATCTTTTAAGATTGAAGTAGTTACTAGCAAAATGTGGTCAAGAATCCAGGAACTTACAGCAATATGAAGAGATGGTACTCATTTTAAAAAAAGGAGGAGTATGCTGTTGACTCTCTTCTTTGAATTTGGCACTCCACTGTAATTTTGGTAACCTGTCAGTGATGTAGCAGTTGATGAAGGAGAACTAAAATGCGTCATCCTCTTTCATGTCTCTGGAGCATTTTGATGTACAGTGTAAACAAACCTCTGCAACAAGTATGTCTGCCTTCTGAACTCTTTGGCTGTTCAGTAGACAGATCCCATTAAAAGCAATAGAAATGTTTCTAGCCAAGCTTGGTGGGTGATCACCATGAATAGGTCATGGTGATCACCATAGGCTCTTTTGTACGTCAGTATTGAGTTCTTGTGTTTAAAATGTTTGTTTCAAGCTGGAAGGATCAGCTTGATTTTGGAAGATTTATTATTTGTGACAGGGACTGTTGTGTTAAAACAGCCAAATGCCAGTTCTGTGCCTCTTTAAGCTCTTGTAACTTCTGAAACTTGTTCTAGCCCTACAATTTATCAGACTTCAGACAGTAGCATGGAGCTGTATCTGCAAGTCACGTGCTGCTGCTTCAGAGGCTTCCTACCTGCGGAGAAGATGAAAATGGGTTGCTTTGCTCAGCAGTTTATTAGCAAACCACAATACAGAGAATAAGAAGTTAGGTGGAAATGATCATATTACACTGTTCATTTTTCATAATTTTACAAAAGCTTGAATGTTGTTATTCTAGATAATGGTTTCACCTGTCAGATTTATTTTGGAACTGTTTTTTTGGCAGTGCCAATCTCAATTCCTCCCCACCATCTGCCGTTCCCATAACTTTCCTCGTGATTTTTCTGTGACATTTCTATACGAGAAGCACCTTTGCTATTTTAATATGTCACGTTACTATACTTACCTAGTTTAACTCCTCTTTGCAGGGATGCATTTCTAAGGGACCATAGAAAAAGGAAGTGAAAGGGGTATTTGATAAACTTGGAAGTGAAAGTTTAAAAGGGCTTTTGTTCATAAGCTCAAGGTTTTTGGTTTTTTATACCACTGTATCTTTGCTTGATTGTGGTTGCTTTGCATGCTCCACATGGTTGTGCTGCAGATAGAAAATAGCATTTTTTCTTCTTGAATTTGCTACATGTTCTTTTTCCTGAACATACTATAAAAGCAACTGTGAATGTGGTTTATGCTTGAACAGTCATGCTGAAAATACTTCTTTTTAATGAGCAACTCTGTGAAATAACTAAATGTAGATATACAGGAGCACCAGCTTTATACAGTGCAGTACATGGGAAGTACTGAAAGAAAACTCGTGAGCTGACCTTGCACTTCTCTCTGTGGGGAACGTTTTATATAACAGTGTTGCTGCTGAATCTAAAAAATGCCCAGAGTGGAAGGTGTGGCAGAAAATTGGAGGATTTCCTTTTCTGTCTGTGTGTTTTCTTTGTAAGTAGATTATTTGTGAAGCATTGCATATGGTTCAAGGGCTGCTGCCTGACCAGTTGCATGTCTTGGGGTGCAGGTGCAGGTCTGTAAACGGGCTGAGGGGTCAGAGACACCGGGACATCATCATGGTGTGAGTGTTCCTGTTGGGCTCTTTACCCGTGATGACGCATGACAGTCTAACTGGTGTTAACCTTTCATGGTGGGGATGAGCGTACTCTGATTTTGGAGTAAGCTGAAAGGCCTCTCCTGGCATTTTCCGCAGCCTAGCAGCGTGCATGTGATCAGGAAGCATAGCTCAGCTGCTGTGTGATAACCTCGACTGCTGTGGAGGTAATGGTGACGCTCATGCAACGTTGTCATCGGGGCCCTTAAGCATCTAAAGGAAGATTAAAGAGGAATTTAAGCACTGTCTAGAAATTGGTAGACATGAGGTCTCGCCTAACAAAGTCACACAGAAGCATGGATATCCGCTGCCATGTGTGTACGGAGCCACCTCTGCCTTGGAGGGCCTGTTTCCGTGCCTGAGGCCAGATGGGAGTCTGTCGAAACTTCGCATCATGTCGGGCGTTCCCGATCCGGTTGACGTGTTTCGAGCATGCCGAGCACATGCTGGCAGGAAGGAGCTCTTTTGGCTATGGCGTTGGTTTTATGCAGCTGTTGCTGGAAGACTTGCGAGAAAGGGAGTGGCGGGGTCATTTCTGTCTATGAGTGTAAACTGTAACACCAGGACACTCGGGCTTAATTGACTGTACCCTGAGGGATTTCAAACCCTTACCTCCCAGCTTCCAGGGGAAGGCCTTAATTGTGAGAGGTTGTTTCCAGTCCACTACAGATACCTTGCCACACAGAAAAGAGTCCAAGGTTCGTTATCCAGAAGACATTTAAAACGGATTCAGTGATGCAGGGAGCTTCATGTGGGCAGAATCCCTTTGACACCAGAAGCATTTTGACAGAGAGGGAGAAGAATCATCTCCTCACAGCAATTTGGAGGATTCAAATGTTACAGTTTTTGCTTGAGTCATGAGTTTCACCTCAGAAGTATGAATCTTGAAGCTTTTTGTCTAGTCAGAGATTGATGTTGCCATAACCTACTATAAGAGTTAAATATGAGAGCAGTAAGTGATAAGCAGTGCTGACAAGGTTGTCATCATTTGAAGCTGCAGAAGTCAATATTATCTTACTGTTGTGTTCAGGTCTGAAGATGAAAGTTCCTACAATGAGTGGGGTTTAGTGCAATGGAAGAGGGATATGGCATTAATTAAAATGTATTTTAAAACATACTTAAGAAATTATGCAAGAATCAACCACAGAGACACTTGTGTGTGCCTTAAGATAAGGAAATTTTGTTCCTTGCAAAAAGATCCCTTGTGTGTTTTGTATAAGGGCTTTTTATGACTTCTTTCATTTCTTTTAAGTAACCTGTTGCAGAGCAAAAACATTATTTGGGGTCTTTGATCTTAAACAATCAAGAAGAAACCTCTGAAATAGAAGGGCTATGTGGAGTAATGATATTCACAGTCACCATCTGGAGTTCTAACATCCTATAAAAGTGCTCATCTTCCTTTTGCAGGAGCTGTCTGAGCCGTGCATAGCTCTTTTTGAAAAGGTGGGTTTCCAAGGAAAGAAAATGGAATTCAGTACAGAAATCTTAAATCTCCAGTTCCTGGGATACAATCCTCAAATAGCTTCAGTTCAAGTCCTTGGTGGCGTGTAAGTTTAAAATCACTTTTTGATTCTTCAGAATGATGTACTTAGTCAACAGAAAAATTACAGGTGTTAGAAATCAAGGAGTATAAAATTAGAATATCATAATGTGCGCAGTGCATTAATGCAGTTTCTTCTTACAGAACCTTTTCACATCCTGTTTCAACAACATGTTATCACTGACTGGTGCCCTCTGCTAGAAGTTGAAATGAATTTGAATAAAGCTCACAAGGAAACTGGTGTCTTCTCTCATGCCATATTGTAAAAGCCAGCTTGCATAGCATCCTTAAAACCAACTTCTGTGCTCTTGGTTTAGGTCTCAGTCATAAAAAAAATCATTCGGTTTGTGATCTTGTCATGTGTCATAAGTTCAAAATGTTTTAGTAAGTCTTCACGTTCATCCTTTTACCTAGATGTTATGGACACAGTGGTACAGTCAGATCATGATCTGGCCCCTTTTGGCATTAGAATTAATCCATTTTACTTCAGGAATTGGGTCAGACTCTTGGTTGTAAATCTAGCAGTTAAATTCATTTAGCTATTTTTAAGCAGTTGTGTTTTCTAAATTTACTTTTGAAGCTCATGTAAAAAAAAGTCTGTGATGAAGTTTAAAAACTGTCTGGAAGCATTTTGAAAACTACTGTGCTGTCTTCTTCCAGTGTTCCAGCAGATCTGTTAAATTTCTCTTTGTGTTTTTCCTGTTGTTAACCTCTACCTCCAAGAAACTTGCCCAAGTATATGATCAGTTTTTTTCTGACTTGAAGAATGTGACTTATTTTTTTAACGATAGATCCATGTTACTGTTGCTTTGCATGTAAATGTGTTCTTTTGAAGAGGTAAATTTCCAAGGTGTGTGCTAGAGAGATGCTGTTGGATAGCTTAAGACTGCCCTCAAGTGGATAGCTAATACCAGATCTGTAAAGTAAACCATTTTCCCCATCTGGATAAGCTGGTCAAAGGGTTTCCTTCGCACACTGAACTGAAGTTTGAGACACAAAGGTCATAAGAAAAGGTACATGCTCCGTATTCTTAAGTCTCCTGCGATTTCAGTATCTTTCGCCATAACCACAATATAGTTGATTCTCACTTCCCATAACATGATATAACATAAAGTCAAACATCAAGTTACTTCTTTGCCAAGAACATGGTTACCATGATTCCAGGTAATGGAGTTGTGAATTGTGCGTATTTCCTGTCCAATGAATATATATGTTTTTTCTAGTTGATCACTGGAAACGTGTAGAGTATGATATGAAAATTCTGATTTCATTATAGCAGTGTCAGCTGCTGCAATGTGTCAAAATACAGGTTTCAGAGTGTCCTTGCCCCTACTGCCTCCCTTATTGAAGGGGTTTTCATCTTTTCCTTTGCTAAGAGACGTCTGTTTATAATTCTCTTAATTTTATACCTGGGGATAGATGTGTATTAGGCTGTGAAAAAGCACCAAAATTAAGGTGATTGTGCTTCTTCTGGATATAGACATCTACTGACAAATCAGTCAGAGGAAAGGAGGTAACAGGAAAATGTGCACATTAAGTGCTCATGTACTCAAAAACCTATGGCTATTGGACAGTCCCAGAAAATCAGTGTGAGAAAACTCAACAAATTGCACTGTATTGCAGCCTATTTCAAAGCCTAGTTGTAATTCACTGCCTGTGCCAATAGTAGAGAAGCAGAAGTCAGGTTCTGACAGGTTGCTCTCAGTATGGTTGTAAGCATGGTTGGATATGTGCTAGGGGATGTGTTGGATGTGACACCCATCTATAAGAAGGGCCAGAAGGAGAATCTGGGGAACTGCAGGCCTGTCAGTCCGACCTTGATGCTGGGGAAGGTTATGGAGCAGATCATCTTGAGTGCCATCACGTGGCATGTATGGGACAACCAGGTGATCAGGCTCGGTCAGCATGGGTTTATGAAAGACAGGTCCTGCTTGACCAACCTGATCTCCTTCTATGACAAGGTGACCCGCTGTGGATGTTGTCTACCTAGACTTCAGTAAAGCCTTTGGCACTGTTTCCCACAGCGTTCTCCTGGAGAAACTGGCTGCTCATGGCTTGGATGGGCATACACTTCACTGGGTAAAAAACTGGCTGGATGGCCGGGCCCAAAGAGTGGTGGTGAATGGAGTTTACTCCAGTTGGCAGCCGGTCACAAGCGGTGTTCCCCAGGGCTCAGTACTGGGGCCAGTTCTGTTTAATATCTTTACCAGTGATCTGGATGAAGGGATCAAGTGCACCCTCAGTAAGTTTGCAGATGACACCAAGTAGTGCGGCAGTGTTGATCTGCTTGAGGGGAGGAAGGCTCTACAGAGGGACCTGGACAGGCTGGATCGATGGGCCGGGGCCAATTGTATGGGGTTCAACAAGGCCAAGTGCCAGGTCCTGCACTTGGGTCACAGCAACCCCATGCAACGCTACAGGCTTGGGGAAGAGTGGCTGGAAAGCTGCCCAGCGGAAAGGGACCTGGGGGTGCTGGTTGACAGCTGGCTGAATATGAGCCAGCAGTGTGCCCAGGTGGCCAAGAAAGACAATGGCATCCTGGCTTGTATCAGGAATAGTGTGGCCAGCAAGACTAGGGAAGTGATCGTGCCCCTGTACTCAGCACTGGTGAGGTCGCACCTCGAATGCTGTGTTCAGTTTTGGGCCCCTCACTACAAGAGAGACATGGAGGTGCTGGAGCGTGTCCAGAGAAGGGCAACGAAGCTGGTGAAGGGTCTGGAGAACAAGTCTGATGAGGAGCGGCTGAGGGAACTGGGGTTGTTTAGCCTGGAGAAAAGGAGGCTGAGGGGAGACCTTATCGCTCTCTACAGCTTCCTGACAGGAGGTTGTAGAGAGGTGGGGGTCGGTCTCCTCTCCCAAGCAACAGGCAGTAGGACAAAAGGAAATGGCCTCAAGTTGCACCAGGGGAGGTTTAGATTGGATATTAGCAAAAATTTCTTCACTGAAAGGGTTCTCAAGCATTGGAACAGGCTGCCCAGGGAAGTGGTGGAGTCACCATCCCTGGAGGTATTTAAAAGCTGTGTAGCTGTGGTGCTTGGGGACGTGGTTTAGTGGTGGACATGGCAGTGCTAGGTTTACGGTTGGACTTGATGATCTTAAAGGTCTTTTCCAGCCGAAACGATTCTATGATTCTATGAATGCTAAACAAAATTTTTCTATCTGTTTGTCTCCCTGCCCCTGCCTCCTTCAGGTATTTGGAAAGAAGAAAGGTGCTCTGAAATAAAACCTCTATCAAAATACCCTAGAGAACTTCACCCTGTTGCAGTTCCAGTATTTGCGTGTTGCACTCTGCATCTCTAGTAGTTCTTTCCCATGTGGGTCAGGCCTGTCCAGATTAAGATACACAGAACTACTGGTTCTGCACATGCAGCAATCTAGCATATACAGCATATGTAGCATATACATATATGCTCCTTGAGGAGTCACAGTACTTCCTGAAAAGAGATAATATTTAAAAGTTGGGTTCTCCCTTTGAGACAAGAAAATGCTTTGTTTCATTCAGCTTGTAATTTTTAAATAACAGGACTTTAAAATGTGAACTCCAGTGTACTCATCTTAATGCAGTTGATCTAAATCAGGACATGATTTTAGTATTTTTGAAGACCTGTTAAAAATGTCGTTTGCTTTCCAAAGCTAAACACTACTACTTTGTGGGACACATTTCTGTTAAACCCGTGTATTGATTTCAAAGCAGGATTTGGCAGTAAAAGCACTTTGTCTTTTTTTTTTTTTCTTTTTTCTCATAGATGGATAATTTATGAGCATAGTAATTACAGGGGACGTCAGATGTTGTTATCACCAAATGAAATTCCAGATTGGTATAAAGTGAGTGGCTATTGTCAGATAGGTTCTCTGAGACCTTTACTGCAGGTGAGTAGCCTCTGACATGAGATTGTCAAGTACTAATTTATATTTTGTAATGGGCTTGGGGGGATATTATACAGTTGAAAGCAACGTTACAGTCTTGATGCATGTCACAAGCTTCAGCAATGGCAATTGTGTAAAGAAATTGCTCTACAGTTTCGCTTGTAATAAAAGCTATTTGATTATGCTATGTGGCTTTGCAGTTCTACTGCTTGAACTTTTCATTAAGCATACTTTAAAGCAAAGTATAGAAGACAGCATATAAGGATTGGCTAAATTATTTTAACAAATAATGGCTATAACTACTATATGTAAATCATTTTAAGTTGTTTTATAATTAGCACCCAAACTGGTCACTGGCGTACTGTCTGTACTACCTGCATTATTTTTGGAATAACAAGAAAATCGGTCAATAAAAATGGATACTTCAATTAGTAGTGATTTTTGTGTTGATTTAGGGGGGAAGGTCCTTCCCTGCTTATTACTTGGCAGAATAATTTGCAAATCTAATGCAAAATTTATTCTTGTGGTGTCCTTTTCATTTTGTTCTCTAAATAAGGACCATGTGATTTGATCCAATGCTACAGCAGCCCTGTGAGCTTTAACATTTGAGGTTCTTGCTGAGCCATATTTCATTGAGGAAACAACTTTTTCTAATTCACAGATTACTTGTACCTGTAACCAAATGCATTTGCTTGCTGTCATAGCATTGTCTTTGTATAGCCTTAAGCAGAGTTAGGCATAATGCATTTTGCCTGCCCTGGCTGAGAGCTTGTCTGAACAGAAATGTTCATGTGTAACAAGCCGCAGCATGAATGTGCAGTGTAATACTTGCTGCCAGTGAAATAAGCAGCACTGCACAAGTACACCCTTCATGAAAGCTAAGAGCATCTATACAAGAAGTTAGCAGAGAGAAGTTAGTGCTACTCTGAATTAAAAATTCTTAGGTTTCCACTGTGTGCTGATCTCGGTGCATAGGAAGGCCTAAAACTCTCCATGTAGAATGGCGAGTTCTCAAAGCTTGGCTTGCCCTTGGCATTTATGGACTTTGGAATTAAATTCTAAAGTAGAAAAGTTAAGCTTTCTGAAAGAAAGGCACAGGGTTCAGTGCTGAACAGTAATTGGTCTGAAGTTAACCAGAGCAGGATGGGTTCTGCACTGAGACTGTGGTTAAAGAGTTCTATTGTTTTCTGCAGAAACGCGTGTACTTCAGGCTTCGAAACAAGGAAACGGGAAAATTCATGTCAGCTGACGGAAACTTAGACAATCTGAATCTTCTGAGAATACAGGTTGCAGAAGATACAGACTCAGATGATCAAATCTGGGTTTATCAGGATGGATTCATAAGGTGCCGGGTGAGGTTCAAGTTCAATGTGAATTTTCTCTTTTCCTCTCCAGTAGTAGGGCTTTCTGAATTCAATTCCTACTGTATCATCTTAATATATTGTATAGGTTTATTCAATTTCAGCTGTAATATAATATTTTTGTAGGGTTTTTTTAATTGAACTCTGGCTTTTTCAGGTGATACAAACTGGTTGTCTGATACCTTTTTGATATAATTGAAATTTTGAGATATTTTAGTTATGGTTTACTTTTCCCCTAAAGAATGGTAGCCTCATAAGTACAATCAACACCAGAAGATCATAGTCTTGCTCTTCATGAGCTCTTTCCACTCTCATGCCCTCTTTCTCCACAGTGAAAATATCACAAAAGTGTCAAAGCAGGGGAGACCTTTTCAAATGCAGACCCTTCCTGATAATTTTTTGAACTATGCATACCTTGTGGTAGGTCGATTAATGTAATGTAGGTTATATCCTCTTCTGTATTCAGGTAAGCCTAAAGATAAAATCCTACTCTTTTGGGTTTTTTGGGTTTTTTGTTTGTTTTTTTTCTGGTTATCCCTGTATTTGTTGAATTCATCCCTTTTCCATTCCTCTGTACAAGTTTCAAAATGAAGTCCTACTTTTCTCACAGTCCATAAAACTAATCATGTGCGAATTGTCATTGAGGTGAGCAGAGGTATGCGCAGTTCATAATGTTTAAGCATGAACAGTCTTAGGTAGGGATGCCAGCCAAAGAAAATTAAGTTACTTTAATACTGTTAAACAGCTTGACTGCAAAGAATCATGTGAACTTTTTCTACAGGATTTTATAACTTCAAAGGAGCTATTTATAACTATGTCATTTATGCTGGAGGGAAGAATCTTACTGTTAATAAGCTAAGGTATTGTTTGGACATGTTTACAGGACACATGCAGTAGTAAAAGGGATTTATGTAGACAGCAAAATGATACAAAGTAAGCTAAAAGCATTAATATCGCATACAAAAGACTTCTCTCTTGACAGTGCCTCTCAAACATTTTACTGAAAGTATCCCTATCGAGACAGTGTGGTATTATATGGCTTTGGATAAATGCTCTTGGGTTTTGTCCCCGTCTCTGTATCTCATAAAGCAGTTTTTCTGTGCACAGAAAATACACAGGTCGTGCTGTATAGCAATCAGGTAGCTTAGTGCGGAGTGCAAGCTGGCAACATGGATCTTGAATGACTGAGTTCTGCCATCTTTCTGTTGAATGGCAGTAAATGTATTTTGCACAAAAAAATTGGGTTTCGCCACATTTTAGAAAATTAGGCTCATGGGTGGGTAGTTATGTGCACGTAGGCAGACATAGGTCATTGGAAGAACTTGTGCCTTTCTTCCTGTTAGCTTAGGTCATCTCACTGACTGAGTCACGGTACCTCGCGGTATGCCTGAGGTTTTCAAGGAAGGGCTGTTTTAGGTAGGTGGGATAACCAGTAAGCAGGATATGAAAGTTACTCTCACTTTATCAGAGACAGATATGAATAGCAGATATGAATTCAGGTCTCCTCACTCTTCATGAGTTTCTTGGAGATCGGTGAAGTAGTGGCCTAGTGGACCTAATGTGTAAGCTTTGAGTCTTCCAAGTCCCACTAGAGAACATTTTTAGATACAGATGAGAATTTCAGAACTGCAGAACTAAATCAACTTACTTCAATTCTAGGTTATGATAGTAAGAAGTACTACTTTTTCAAAACTGTGCATTCAATAATTTAGGGCCATATCAACAATGGCAGATGGGTGTTTAATCTGCCACTGAAGTTCATTCAGAGGTTACAAGTTGGCTTATGGTGATCTACTGAGAATCACTGTTTACACAGAATAATTAACTGTAATGTACTACTAACACAGCCTTAATATTCTTTTCAAGTAAGCTTGATTTTTGCCAATTCTTTTTTTAACCATAAAGACATTTGCAGAGTTTTGAAATCAGGTAATACAAATGACTAGGAAAAGAATATAGGACAAAGAAGAAAATATTGTTGTGGTACACTGTGAAATTCATACACTCGATACTGTGCAGTTATGTCCTTTATCTCAAAAGGTTATTGCAGAACTAGAAATTATTAAAGAACAAAAAAAGAATGCGCAGAGGAGGTGGAGGGCTTCTATGCAAGGAAGAGACGAAAGAGCTAGGTCTTTTTAGCCTGCAAAGGGGGAAGTTTGAGGGATTATGTGATTGAAGTCTCTGCAAAAATAGCGTGGATAAGACATCCCTTAAAATAAGGGGGGGGAAGGGGGGTGAGGAGAGCATCAAATAAAACTAGTAGTTGCCTACCAAATTATTTTTAAATTTTATTTGTTTTTAATAGTAGTAGTTGAGATTTGGAACTGCTTGCCACAGAAGGGTTATGATACAGAAGGGTGTTCATGTAAAAGGGTTACACTGATCTCAGTGGGTAGTGACTAAAAAATTCACATATGGGACAGAAACTGTCGGAGTATTAAAGGTAGCAGCTCTGCATGGAAAAGTCTCTGGGCTGGAAATTGCTGTAGACTGGGAGAGATTACCTACCAGGAACATACTACATACAAGAGCAAAGTGAATGTAATCTTCATGGCATCTGTTACTGGCCACTGCCAGAGGCAGGTGCTAATTGTACCTTTTGATCTGATACAGCATGGTTACTTTAATGTTCTTGTGTAGTAGAGAGTGTTAGCAGAAACAGGAACAAAAGAAAAATAAGTAGTCTTGAGTTTGGGGCAAAATACATTCCTTTAGGGAAAGTAGTTCCTAGATTCTGTTCTCACCTGCTGACATCTCTCCTATCTGATTAAAAAACAGTGGATACTAGAAGTAAGGCTGTTTTGAATAATTGCTGTTGCCTTTCTGATGATACAGATGGCAGAGGATTGCTGCTTGACAATTGTTGGAAATCTTATAACTCCTGGGTCTAAACTCGGTCTGTCATTTGAGCGGAATGAAGACAAACAATATTGGCATATTAGTCCTGATGGCAGGATTTATAGCAAAATGAAACCCAAGCTGGTTTTAGATATCAAAGGTAAGCAAATGTGTTATCTCATTACATTGTGTCTTAATTACATGGTATTTACAGTGGGATAGGCACTAAACGTGCCTATAAATTAAGGATGGTGTTATAGTTACTTTAATCTAGAATCAAAAAAGACCTGATTAGCTAGTCTGACCTCCTGAATTATACAGGCCCTAGGACTTCATTTCATTTTTCTTACATAGAGTTTAGTAACTCACAATACTTGCTTATCTTGTATTCCCAGTGTCCACTCACTGTAGATATCCTCAGTTAATTTTACGTGGCACTGGGTGATGTGAATACAATTATTTAAAATTCTGAAGCAAGAAAAACCTAGCTTCTCATTAACTTTAATTTGTATAGAGCAAATTTTCTCATATAGTAGTTGTAGATGCAATAGCCAAAGGATATTAGGAAAGCAAAGGCAGGCTTGTATACTGATGTGATTAGATGCAAACAGTTTTTTCATTTGTTTACTAATGGCTATACCTTTCTTGCGAACAAGAGATTCTGCTGTCTGAAAAAGCAACAAATGGAATGATTAGCAGAATTAGCATAATCAGATGTTCTTACACAACTCTGCATTTTTGGGTCGGGGGAGTAATAATTTTCAATAGCTGTTACTTTTTTTAGCTGTTTTAAAATTAATTTTGCATTGATGCTGTGACAGTAATTACAGCAATAAAAAAAAAAATAATACCAGAGTCAACAGTCAGCACTTTAGAACTAAAAAGGACAGGACTATCAGAACTGTGAGAAAAGGGTTATCTAATGTCTGACCATAATACAACACTGGCACAAATAGTCACAAATTCTCTTTACTGCCATAGAAAGCTAGTGATGATTAATTATGAACTTATCAAAAAAGACTCCAGTTCAAGGGAGAGTCTTTAGTCACAATGACTCTGCATACCTTTTTCTAAAGTCAGTTCCACGTTGCACCAAACAAGCAGAAATACTATAACGCTGCCTTGTCTTAATTTAATCATGTTAAAAGCAATTAAGTATTCTGCATTTACAATTGAAAAACTTCACAATGGATAGGTCTGGTGATTAAAGTATAGATGCACTCTTAGTTTTAAAAAAAAAAGTAAATTTGTATGGTAAATATGAAAGAGTAGGCACATTTAGCTTTTACTTGAGAAAGCCTAGTAGGAACATTACCTGTTTCTGCCAATTCTGCTGATCCGTTCTTGACCACAAATTGAGCATTAATGAATTCTTCAGCAAATGAATGCAGTTGATCAACTGTGCAGTTACCAATGCCACCTTGTGGATATACTGGCATAGCACAAAGCTTTGTCCAGAGCACCACTCTGTCAAAGTAAATAGTCTCTTGTACCACTGAAAGAAATCCCATCTTATCCCATTATAACATGTTTACATTCTATCAGACACTGCTTACAAAATATTTTTTGTGCTCACAGTGTAACTGAGCTATGCAGTTAATGTTATTTTTTGTAGCTGCTCGTTAGGTTTTTTTTCCTATGGGAGTATTTGATCTGGTATTCCATTCTTTTTCCCATCCTTCTGAAGAACTTTGCAAGTATTTCTGCTGTGTATCTCTACTGCTTTTTAGTAATTGCCTGATGATGGCAAGGAGAGAGATCATGTTGGTGTAAGCCTTCTCAGAGACCTTTCTGATTTGGGACAGTGGCACCAGAAAGCCTCCTCCAAATTCCTGAAGCGGACAACAGCTAAGGTGCTTGAGATGGCATTTCCTTAGTACAAAAGAGCTGCTCTCAAATGTGCCTGCCCGTGCAGGACTCCAGGTGCCTAGCATATGTCTTTCTGAGATCTGCTAGAATCCAGGTTTATTACACTCATCATAAGGTTTCGGCTGCCAGGCTTGTCTTTTGCTCATTTGGGGAGGGTGAGGCTATAGGGGTGCAGAATGAAAGATGGTGTCCGTAGGAGTGTCCTGGTGTTCTGTATAAATGGTTGGCTCAGATGGCTGCTTCCAGTGCGAATACTACCTGCTATTGCAGGTGTGCTGTACTACATGAGATGCAGGTGTCCTACACTTCTGCAGTATGTACTAGATCTGAGAAAAAACTGTCAGTTCTGACTTTCAGCTCTAGTTTAACATTGCTTTGCTTCCAAGTTTCTTAAGTCAGAATACTAATGGTGCTCTTCTATGGGAACACGTTTGGCATTGCATCATAGGAGTAAATTAAGCCCCTCTAAGAAAGGGTTATATTTTGCATTCAGGCATGTTCAGCAGCTAGTGGAAACAGCTGAACGTTGGGTGATATTTTGTGTGTGGTGACTTGTGATGCAGCTGGTCAAAATACAGGATTGTAATAGCAAAGAGTAAATGAGTACCAGACCTTGTCCCTGGTGTGGTCATGCTGGTATTGTCTGTTAGCAGCAAGACTTGTTTCATCACGTAAACATCATCTTTAGAGCAAACTGACAACTGTTGGGAGGAAACTGAACAGCCAAGTTGGACTTTTGGAGAGTGACAGTCTTAAAGGAGCTACACCTGACTATTGTAGTGTTCCTTCCTTTCCTATCCAGGCTGAAAAAGCTGAGGTACTGAATTACTGAAGGGGTGGAGAGGAGCAGGCAGGCTTCCTTGTTTCAAAATTAATTCCAAAAGCAGGCAGTGATGAAAATGAGTTTGTCTTTTCAGTGCCTTGGGGAGAAGAGAAACTGTCTACACCAGCACTTACTAGAGTTGCCCTGAAACCTAGAGTACACGTCTCTTATTTCAAAGATAATCTACAGTCTTTGAAATTTTTTTTTACAGGGGGCGCACAATATGATCGCGACCATGTTGTTGTCAACACAGTCAACGAAGAAAAGTTAACGCAGTATTGGGAACCACTAGTTGTATAAGCTCAAACAAGCAAAGATGACGTTTGAATTAGCCACTATTCCAGCTGCTAGACTTGGCACTGCCATCTCTGAAGGATACAGGATCAACAATGAGACTTTTGTCTTTTCTTTGCAATTTTAAAAAGGACAAGCAACAGAACGATTTCACCTCTGTATCTAAGATTATCCCTATAAAAGCTTGAGCATGTCTCAACCTTTTTTTTTTTTTTTTTAATCATCACAACTCTATGTGAGATAGAGAGCAGTAGTACACCTCGGGCTAGAGTGGAAGAACTAAAGGTGGGAGAGACCCCATGGAGTTACAGTTGTGTCAGTGAGTAGTTAACCCAGAATAGTCAATAAGCATAATTTTAAATTATTTTTAAAAGGGGTTTTTTTAACTGAGAGAAGGGCTAAAAAATAATTAAAGCTTATTTTGTAAAGGACAGGAGTGCAGTGTGTAAGTGGGTATAGCAACTTGGACCTATGGCTGTAGTATAGAGAAATATTCACTACTGGAAATTAATATATTTGGTTCATTGGAACAAACTTATGTTTACTGAAAGTTTAAAGACTGCTAGCACACAGCACATCCAAAGAATTTTTAACATGTGGCTTCAAATATAGGTAGTATGCTAATATAGTAAGTCCTAAACTAAGAAAAAAAAATCTAGATTTTTCTCATGTAGAGATGATGTAAATTAGTAGATGTTTGTTAGAAAAAGAGAGGGCTGGCAAAAGGATGCATCGGAATGTGAAGAACTTGCCCATTTTCTAGGCTGCCTAACTTTTTGAGTTACGGGTATTTTACTTCTTTGCCAAGTCAAATTTTTACCTTTTAAAACAGTTCCAGTAAGGATAGTCTTCCTGAAATCCAAAATCATACAGAAAAAGAGAATTCTTAGCGAAAGTGTAACTAAAGATGATTGCAACAGTACCTAAGCACTGTGGTTACTAAGTTTTTCAGCCACTGCCTGTTGGGCTTACCATCAAGAATGCCAGCCAGACTCCCAAGTATTTCTGGTGATGTTGGAGAGCAATGTCTGTGGTGGGCTGCTGGCTCCCGGTTGCTGCTGGGCAGAAGTGTCAGCCTGCTCTAGTAAGGGGCATAGCCAAGCCTGGATACGTGCCCAGTCACAAGGGCCGTGCCCGTTCAAAGTGTTACTGGTTTAGTAAAGAGCTTGTGACAAGTAAGACATACTAATGACAGCAGGAGGTTCTTCTGTTGCCCCCTCTTAACCTGGTTTTGTTGGTTTTCCTTAATTGTGTTGGCAAAAAGGTAAAATACAAACAGTCTTGTACTATGCTGCTGTGTTTTGTTCTGGCTTAGACCAGTGTTATTACAAGCTGCTCCTAGGAGCATCCAGGCCTTTGTCTTGCATAGTAAGTCTGTTTAAAATTAACATTTTCATTACTATTGTATTGCCTCAAAGGATACTGGTGCTTTTACTGTTACCACCCTAGAAGAAGTGCCTTACGAATTTTTCTCCTTTTGTACAGACGTACTGAAGTTTTGTTGCTCTGAAATGTGCTGCTTTTAGTTCTTCATAGAAAATGTGTTGTTATTGGTTCCAAACAGTGGTACTTTGTCATATTGATGTGCTCTTGCTATATATAATATAGCATTTTACAAATAAATTTAAGTTAGGTAACTTTTTATTGAAATTATTTTTAAAGGTAGAAAGGTGACATTTTATGGTTAGTTTTGCTTCTATGTGCCCTTCTCGGTCCATAATGCCTCTGCAACAGCTAGCTAATGAGGAGTGAATACATGGTGTGGAATAGCTGCAGGCTCTGAGGCATGGATGCTTCTCCTATACAAGCATGTGTTCAGTGCACTTGTACATGGGTCACAGTTCACATGGCTGCTGCTTCTGTCCCCTGGTGGGAGCACTGCGTGACACCGTTTGTCCATCACCGTAGCTGCACCACAGTAAATGTGCAGTTCGCAATTAAAAGGTTACCACTTCCCTTTGATCTAATTGCATAATTGCAGGGGAAGTCATTCCATAGCCTGTCTCTGGCAAAATGGTAAGTTTAAAAACAGACCAACAGACACATGCCCCTCAAGCACTTCACCACCACCAGCAGTGATAGGGGGCATGGAAGGAACAGGGTCTCCTGATTACTGACAAAATCATGTCTAGCCCACCTGTATAAACACTGTAGTCAGCTGAATCTATGCCAGGAGTTAGGCCATTAGAGTAATTATCAGTTACAGATTGATTTTGTTCCATGCTTCTACTCAGATTAGTTATGCCATGAGAGATTTGCCATATCAAGATTAAAGTACTGGTCTTGAGACAGCAATGTGACCACTTAATACAGGAAAAGTTTACAGATTCTGAGAATGAACTAGATTGAGTAATAACATATATTAATAAAGGTGAACAGAACTAGGAAAGGCCAAGGAAAAAAGGATAGCAAAAGTTTCGTATGGACAATTAGGTAAGTGTGCCTCACCATTTCAGGACTTGGCTAAAACATCTGGAAAATAAAAGCTCCAAGATCTACAAACTGAAAATGCTGCCAGCTGTTCCTCTTATCCTAAGAGTGAGGGGTGTTCTGCAAAAGTCACAACTACATTCTTAACATGGTTTTCATATAGAAACACCTAAGGGACATTAGTATTTCTTGTCTGTGTATTAACAGTTATTAACAGGCAGAGTATGAAAGAATCAGAAGCTTTTCTAAAACAAGACCTTTTTTTTTTTTTTTTTTAAATTATGCATCCTGTGTGAGCTTTTAAAGAAGAAACAGTTGCTACATTCCAATCCATGTTCAAGTGTAATTTACCAGTAAAGGACTGACTGCGGGCAGACAATGATTTGAGATACTTTATTTTTTACTAATTACATCAATCACTGTTTTTCCACGTGCATGTCCTCCTTCCAATTTCAGAAACGCCTTTGGAACTTCAGAGAAAGAGAAGACTTGATCAATAACTGGTTGAATCTACAGAATAAAGAAAAAGTGTCACTATATTAGGAGTAAAATAATGTATCACCTTCACACTTCAAAACTGTACGAAGAAAGAGGGGAGGTTTCTTTATAGTATTTAGGGCAGAAGTTGCCAAATTATGTAGTCACTAGGTTTTAACTTTTTTCAGGGACCCCTCTGCATGCAGAAGGCTTTCTGCTGCTCTTTGCCAAAGTTTTGAAACATCTCTACTAGCGCAGTTCAGAGGCCCTGGGACTCTTAACAATAAAGTCACCATGCAAGGCTCTAACTTCTAAGCCCCTTTAAAAGCTGACACTGTGGGGTTGAACTTCTTGTTGTCCACAATGATACACTGAGGAAAAGGAAGAACATTTTTTTTTTTTCTCATATTTCTCTACTGGTTTTCTTCTTAAACCCAAGAATTTTCAAAAAGTCACGTGTTTTAATGATACCTATGAATCTACTGCCTACCTGCATCAGGACATGCCTCAGTACCCTTAAAAGACTTGGCCACAAATGAAGTACAAAAAAAAAAAGTCCACAAACATTTGTTGCTGAATCATTTAGATACACTTGAAAACTCAGCCACTGTGTATTCCAATAGGCATACATCATTAAGCCCAGCTTGCATCAACTGCTATTTTGGCATTAATATTGTAGAGTAGCCTTCTGGATTGTTTTAGACTCACTTCTAATAATGAAGGTGAAACTACCCTATTCACTGTCCCCGTTATTAACTAAGGAGCCCAAAAACCCTACAAGCATTTTCTTTAGACATCATAGTGTACTGACAGAGGCACAAGAAATCCCAGCTGCTTCTGAAAAATACTTGTCACTGCTGGTCCGAGGGAAGAGACTTTTTCTATCATCAAGTTCTGAGTCAGACTTCCAATGGCCAAAATAAGATCTGTGTACAAAAGTACCTCCCACACATCCTCCCAAAGGTCCTACCTACCCTGAGGTTGGTCTCTTACCTTGGCTCCCCTAACACCAGCCCAATGCATGTTCTTGCATTGATGAACTGATCCTAATCCGCTTATCAGTAGAAAACATTAACAGGATGAGTCTGCAGCTAGCTCTTGCAGGGATGAAGATTTGAAGTAACAAAGATCCAAACACCTTATTTACTGTGCTAGAAAAAGATCCTTGTTACTTGTGTCAGCGAAAAAATAGCTTCAGGCTTTTTCCTCACAGCTACTAGCATGCACACCTTCTTGTTGAATACCCCAGAACTGGTAACTGCCCTCTCCTGGTAGGACATTGATCTCGCTAAATAGAAAAGAAGTACAACAGCAATAAGGAGACAAACAATTTGCCAGCATCAGAACAGTGCCATCTTTCAAAAGGCTTGCTTACTTTTACCAGAAGGCAAGGGGTATTTATTCAGACATGCCGCTTAGAAGGTGAATGTGCAGCGCTACCAAGGAAAGGTTTTCATATGCACGCATTTTCCAAGCGGCAGCACTGACCACCCAGCACCCTTCCCAACAGCACAACAAATGCAATCTGGTAGTCGTCTGTGCTCACGTAGGTCCTTTCCTCAACTCTCTCAATTTTCTCTTTATTCATACACAGTGCCTTGCCTTAAAGTCCATTCTTTGCATGAAAATAACTACTGTTTTTGCTTATATAATAACAGTAGTCCAAGACATCAATAATCTAACTATTACACTGCAGTATCTCCTAATCTTGTCACTAGATTTTCCACTTTGTTTTGTCAAGGCAAGCTTAGCAGTAGTGTGAAACTTTACATGGCAGAAAAGTAGGAATGAGTGAATCCCCTCCAAAGAAAAAGAATTGGCAGCCAAATCACTATGAGAGTGATTTTTATGAGCCAAATCACTATGAGAGCAACTGTGCAAATAAATATATTCACTAAGTAAGTGCCTCAAACTTGCCATGCTGCAGGGTACAATGCCAGGTAATTTCTTCTTGTTCTGCCAGGACAATCTCTGTAAACAAACCTCTACCAAAGTGAGTAGTTAACACCCAGCAGAGGAGCCAGAAAGATACCATGTAACACTTTCTGCTGCTCAACTCGGGGAGAAACGCAGGGCATGAATGATCAAGACAAAATCATGTTTGGTCAGCATCCAGCACAGAATAGAAATGTTGTCTCAGGCATCAGCAAATTCAGGGCCACAGACCCAGGGCAGCAAAAACACTGAATGAGATAATGCCTTTAGGTAAACTGCGATCCGAGTAAACCGCAGCTGCTGTGACTATCAGCAGGAGGAACACGCTGCTCATCAGTAGTGACTGTTTTGAGGAAGACCAACCCTTGCTTTCATAGCAGAAGCTTGGGAAAAAAACAATGCAGTAACCTTGTTGATCCAAGCACAAGTGCAGCACTTGTACAAGTACTTATTGTTAATGGCAGTTACATAAAAGCTGTGCTTCAGTCAAGGAAAAAAAAAATACAGAAACTCAGCCTGCTGGAGCATGGACACACGACCCTAGCAAAGCAAGAGGCTGGGAGGAGGTGAAGAGTATTTGGGGAAGAAAGCAGTACAGCAGCACAAGGGATGCGAAGCACAAGGGATTCCAGGGAAAGGCAAAAGTTAATTCCAGACATGTGCAGCAACTGAGAAGAAATGAACGCGACACTTCAACATTCTGCTATCTGCAGTCATTTATTGTAGGCTGCAGCTTATAACCCTGACAGAACGAGGTATGTTACGTCCTCAGCCTATCAGGTAAAGTTCAAAGCATCACATTTGAAAAGTGGTGACACAGGGATTCAGAGGAACCCTGAATTCAGCCTCACAGTTCAAAACACCGTGTCTGTTGCAGCCACCACACAGTCAAAGCCCATCTGCTACATTGATGTAACCTCTAGCTCCATTTAAACGCTGGCTTTAGGCAGTGCTATAGAGAGACATGAATACTAAATTGATGATCCTGACAATCTAGAGCATTAAACATTTTATCTGGCTGGCTGGTCAGTCCCATTGTTTGAATAACCCTGAAAGGGCTGACCGTGTTGCAGCACAGTGATTCACTCAGCCTTTACCATAATCCACTGACTAAGATAAAATTTCTTCCTGTGAGCAGGCAAACAAGTAGGGGAGCGTCTGCTGTTTGTTGAATGTGTGATAATAAATGGAGATTAACTGGATAATAAAAACACTGCCTATTTACAGCCACACATCATTTCCTTGCCAGAGGACACCTATTTGATCAGGGAAAAAGGGATTAAACTAAAGTCTGGGAGAGAAAGGATTAACACACCCGCATTTAAATGTTTATGTGAAAACAGATTGGGCCTGAAAGGTATTTTCTTCCTCTTCATTCTCTCCGATGCAGGACATACTATAGAAATGAATCTCAGGTCTCTTGAAATGAACTCACGTGTTCGGAAAAATAAAGAGAGTAATTGCTGATGCTGATTAAGGCTATCCTACATAGGGCACAGAGGTGGCATCACAGCCAAGCCACCTCTGAACGCAGCAGGCAGTGAACAAGGACTGGCAGGAGTTGACTGGTCAGCAGGAACACACTTCTGCTAATGGCAAATTCAAGCCCACCCTTGGAGGTCCCCATTTCTGTGGTAGCAAGGACACAGTGTGAATTGATCAGGAGGGGACCAGCGAGAAAACATGAAGGGAATGAAGACGGCTTTGACCCTCATATTAGCAACAAGTGGCTCCAGTGAGTGTGGAGCTGCTTCCTGCCGCTGGAGGGAGAGCTAGAGCCTTGAAATTCTCAGGAGAGAGACGAACCGAACCTCAGAGGCCCTCAGAGCAAGCCTAGTTCAAAGCAGAAAAGAAAACAAGTCCCCTCACTCCAAGGGCAATGACAGTGCATTGGCTCTCCCCCAGGTTTGTAAAGGATGGCTGTGTCAAAACTGAAAGGCAGCCTTGCTTTGCAGAGTGCCTCCCTCCCTGCTGCTGCCTCCCAGTGCACACACCCTACTTATGCCTTGGTAAGTAGCCATGAGTCTGCTCGTGGCTTGCGTACACGCTTTGGAAAAGATACTTGCATGTGCACAGAACAAGAGCTGTGATGTCCTCCACCAGACCTCAACATCCTCTTGAGGGCTTGCCATAATGGAAGAGGACTGCTTGCCATTTTGACTAGCTGAGTTAGAAGATAAAGGCTGTCTTCCTCCAGAAATTACCACCATAGCCAAATGTGGTGTATGAGCACAAATGCACAAATGCAGCTTGATACTCTCCTTTGGCCTCCAGTGAGTCTCCCTTCAATGTCAACAAGAGACTTGAACAGAAATCATTACAAAGAATAGTCCCTGTCCTGTTACTAAACATTTAGTTGTCCATTCAGCACTTATATTGTCATCTCATGGAAAAAATGCTGGTTTGGGACACTGCTGTTTCTGTCATTTCTTCCCTTTAGCTGAGCATCTCCTTCTCTGCTGTACTCAAGTTCCATGTTCTTTGGGTCTTAATCCCAGCCCTTTCTTCATCCTTTCTTCCCCTTAAAATGGCGTGTAACAATGTATGCTGAGCTTCATATTGCTTGCCATCATTAGGTTCTAGGGTCAACCCTCACTGAAGACAAAGATTAAAAGTTCTTATGTTATGGAACAGCCTGCTCTGGTCACATGTTGTATGGGTAGCTTTGCAACTATACAGTACTATGCTTTGGATTAACTTGTATTTCAGAGAATACACACTTTCATCCAAGAGCACATTAAAAGACATCTGGTACATGATATTTCTGTCCCAAATGCCTAACAGAAGTAAAAATGATCCAACGATCCAGTCTCATACACCCCTAAGAATAAAGGTGGTGCAGTGGTTAAGACACAGGAATGGAAGGCATGTCTCCTGGGGTCTACTCCTACAGTCATCTTACAAACAATTGTATTATCAGGTTTTGTTTGTTTGTTTTTCAAGCCGAGGTACATTGTTTCATATCAAGCCTCTAACAGCAGCCCACAGTAACTCATGAGTATCATCTACAATTATTAAAATGCTAGAAGATAACTCCCAGTTAAGCAGGCTATCAGGGTATGGTTCAGTGTAGAAGAAGCTTAAAAAAATCTCTAGTTCGTTAATTAGCCCTGGCAGAACAGCTTCTACAGAACACAATGAAGAGCAGTAAGAAACTGGAACAAGCCCAGAATTGTAGTGTGTGCCAGCCTAGCCCAAGCTTAAATCAGTAGAAGTGAGGAAGATCCTGGGTTTAGTTACCTACTGAACCATGCTAAAAAACTATTAACTACAGGAAAGAGCAACTCTCTCTTCTGGAATCCCCTAGCAGTCCCATTCATGGTAGTTGTCCTGCTATTTATGCTGATAATTAAATCAATCTGGGGCAATGCTACCATATAATTAAGGCAGATCAAACTTTAGTACAGTTATATATATATAAGAGTATATATATATTTATATATGAAAGCATATTATATATTATACATATATTAGAAGAATAGTCCTGCATGAGCTGCATCTCCCCAGGTCTCAGCAAATTAAACTCATGACAGACAAGAGCTGTCTTGTTGACCCTGCATTTCACCACTGTGCTGGACATAATTCCCTCCTACACTAGGGGACTAGAGCTCAGAACACTAGGACTGACTTTCTACAGAATATGCAATTACATCAGGCTAAAGCAGAACATTTGATTAAATACCTGGTATATGACGAAATTTTTCCAGACCTCATCGTGGTTTATGTGAACTTACATATTCAAACCCTATCTCTCCACAGTATGCAAAATTTCTATTAGTCTTCTTCACAGACATTTTATGATGTAATCACACAGCACTTTCATAAAGAGCATAAGCAAGCTACCATGTCCTGGAGGAAGAGGAGCAGATGTGTTTTAATAAAAATCACAGTGGTTTTTTTGGTGGCCGTGACAAAATGCAGATAGAGGTTCCTTTTGGAAGAGAAAGGACTGAACAGAGCTTTTGGCAACCTCTCCTTGATCAACATCTCTGGGCTCCAGCCAACCTGGCAAGCAAAAGCACTGCAACAAGAAAACACAAAATTAAAAAAAAGAAAAAAAAAGAAAAAAAAAAGTGCAAGCTTTGCAATTTAGCATGGAGAAAGATGGTTGTCGGAACAAGTGTGAATGACAAAAGAGAGTGGGGAGAAGGACTGATCTGTAGTCAGTTTAGACATTTAAGTACAGAATTGCTACCTTAGTGTCCTTTTTCAAATAGGGAGCGTAAAGCAGGCACCACCCAAGGGTGAGTCACCTCGAGTACCTTAAGATACCTTAGCACAGCCATAAAGACAAAGACTGGAATTACTGCAGAGAAGGCCACATCTAGAGATGCCAGATTTGGAGAACGTTCAAGGACTTAGTATGTTACATTAACTGTTTGATACTCATACAGATGAGAGAAATCTGCAACAATTGTGCAACAAGGTCCAGGGAAAAAGCTACTTGCAGAACTGTAACAATATGAATTGGAAGCAAATCAATACACACGGGTTAGGGTACAGAGTCAAGAAGCTGTGATAACCTATGCTAGCAGGAGGAATGTAAGCCACCCTAAATCATCACCATCCAAACAACTCAAAACCCAAGTAATGTCAAAGTGGATCACCATATCAATTTGTGTTATTTACTTCCTGAATAGCAAAGACCAGTAATAGAAAACAATTGAATTCCACATTCTAACAGGGTATCTCAGAGCAAATCACCGAAGGCAGATAAAGGGCATTAGCTCTCATTAGTAGATAGAGAAATTATGGTAGCAAAAGGTTATGTGATTTGTACAGCACTGCATAGCAAGACAGCAGCAGGACCAAAGAACAGTCAGCATCCTGCCCTCCAAACCACAACAGCAGGTGCTAAGTCCAAAGCATCTAGTGTCTTCAGCAAAATGTATAATCAACACTTCACACAAATTACATGAATATAGGCATGCAATTGTTTTTCTTATGTGTGCCTGTGCTGGAACATTTATCTAGAAAGCCAACAACACAGAGAATTATCTATTCATTTCATGATCAGAGACTCTACTTGTCCTTTAGCCTTCCTTCTGCAAAATCACCTTTCACCCATCAGCCCATCTGATGCAAATCTGCTCTGGAGGAAAGAGCATTAAGCCACCAGAAACACTGCACGCACACACCTGCACTGCATTTAAATGGCACTGAATTAAAACAAAAATTTCAAATTTCTGTAGGGCTGCATGTTAAACCACATCCTATCATGGTCCAGCAGGAACATACAACATACTTAGTGCTACCCCTTATGACACTAAGGGGTCTTTTGCACCTGTCTTTCTCCATCAGGCTTTATAAAAGGCAAAGTAAGTGCTCAATTATAAGTTAGAGGCTTTCTACAAACTTACGTAGTTATATGAGTTTGGTATATTTCCACCAAGGACTAAATGGCACATCCTTAGAAAGGAGGAAAAAGTTAAGCAAGCAGCAAAACCCAAGACTGTCAATGTTAAATCCACAACACTGACCACAAATACATCAAACTAATTCCTAACAAGCCTTTCAGTGACAATGCTGGCAGCAGAGACCAGTGACAATGCTTCAGCAAACAGTGTGCCAGCAAATCGCTGTCCTGAACTAAGGCTCTGTTAATTTCAGTTGCCTTTAGATGAGAACCTTGTAATTCACCAGGAACGTTCTGCCATGTGAACAGACGACACACCAGCTTCATCAACTGATTTGGTGGAGCCCACGTTAAGCCAGTCCGTACTGGCTCGTAATTAACTGTCAGAGTTCAACCCACAACAGGGACTTCCCAGCAGTTTAGAAAGTAGCCGATATCTCTAAAATGTGACAAGGAAATACTTGATTTTGTCCGTGCCTACTACTGTTGCAGCAGCCTCCTAGTCCCTCAGTCTCACAATAGCCTCTTTGCAAGATGTCCAGCTGCAAGGCAGAGAAAACAGCTCATAAACTGAAAATGGTTTTACAATGTTTACCTGACATGCAGGTAAATTACAAAAGGAAAATTATTCTCCTTCCTTGCACTACCAGCTCATCAATTCCTCTCCTTCTCCTTCTCCTTAAAAAGCCTGTTAAAAGAACTCCTCCTCATAGCTGGCATTTTGCAAATCTCTATTCCTTGCTGCAAAGATAATCCATGTGAAAACCAAGTATCTTTAAACAAAATGCCCTTTTTGCTTATTCTTCATCCACTGAAGGACTGAGATTCCTTTTGCTTTCACAAAGGAAGATGATGGACTCATCAGAAGTAAAAATCTGTGTTGGTGCAAAAGGACTGAAAGAAAAAACAGTAACAAATCAATACGATCTGTGACTGCTGCAGGGGTATGCTCTTCAAAGCTTCACTTACTGTAACATCATCTCTTTAAACCATCAGCTCTTTTTAATTTCCTTCATTTAAATCCCCCCTCATGATTTATACTTTCCTGAAAAAAGCCTCTCATTTTCAGGAGCTCTCCAATTGCTCTCCTATTCACACTTCATACAATCTCAAAATTAAGATGTCTGTAACAGAAAAGACGATTCACTGAAATTTCAAAATAACTAAATCTGCATTACTCAAAACTGTATTCACTCAAAACTAAGAAGTTCAACAACGTGAACTCACTTTGCTGGCTTCCCCAAGCCTTCTTGCTACACTTTTAGTGCTTTCTGGGTTTGTTTTTTTTTTTAATTCTCATTTATTCTCTCCTATTCAAATATAAACATTTCTTTTCACTTAGTTATGGGAAATCATGGTACACTTCCTCCAGTAATTCTCTCCTGCCTTTTTTCCAAACATCTACTCTTCTGAATGGATGATCTGTCCATTTAAGAGAACTCTTGTGTTTAGGCAATGAACGTCATAGTCTTATTAACATCTGTCTAAATGGAACGCATCTGGGTCTTATAAAATACTGATGATACGACAGGTGTCTACAACATTTTACAGGATAGAGTAAAATGCTGCTAGAATAATGACTATGCAGATAAAGTCTGACATTATGACCTGTATTTGCACAGAGAATAAAAGACCAAGCAAACATCTTTGTCCTCATGATCATCTTACAACAGAAAGTACATCGGGACATTCATATATGTATGACGTACATTTTAAATGGCATTGCAATTCACCTGTCCAGATTATTAGGCAGAGAACACCAATTAAGCCCTATCTCTATTGCATAAACAGGTGTTTCCCAAGAGGCCTTCATGGGCATATTCTGCATTTGTTTTGCATACAAGGTAGGAGCAGAACACAAAACAAGTTGTGACTGGCTAAGAATCAGGACAAATGGTAAGAACAAAGACAAGGGCATTTCTGTTTCTTAGACAATTATAATTTAGTAGTGTGATTGGATGCAATCACAGGATGAGGAGCATCTTCTAGAGTTTCTTTCTTGACCATGGGATAATGCCTACAGCACTGGACATAATCCAAAGCAGTGGTGCAAAGCTGTAGCCAGGAACACAACAGCTTATTTGCTGCTGCAGCCCCTGTTTATGAGTAGGTAACTTTTTAGGAAACGCAGACTTTCCACTGGCTGCGTCAGCAGCACACTGGTCACGACAGAGGAATAGGAGTGGCTGAATTGAGGAAGATTTTTATTCTTATCAGCAGCACTAAGGTGGCAAATAGAAGCAATCAGGCCTTAAGCAATCAGGCCTCAGCAATTTATTTACTCTTCTCCAAACTCTGGAACATAATGCATAGCAACAAAGGAGATCAACACTCAAACTTTGAGAGACCTAAATTTTACTAATATGCACAAATTCTGAGCACAAGATGGCCTGACAGTTCACATACTGGAATTGCGAGCAGTTGTGGCAGACTCTGCTTCCTCTTCTGCTTAGGTACCACATAGAAAGATTAACAGCAGTTGTTTGTATTCTCTACCCTGGGAATTTTGGCAACATGAAATTATCCAAAAGAGGACACTGCCAGGACCTACAGCACCACACAGTCCAATAAACAGGCGATCAACTGCTCACTCACACACACATTTTGTAACAAGCTCATAAACCTAAAAAGATCAGAAAAGCAGTAATCTATCTGCCACTTCATGCCTTTCCCCCAAGTCCACTAAGAGATTCCCCGAAAGCTTATGAACACTCACAATATTCCAAGTCACTGTGCTGAATTAGCACAAACATTATACTCTGAAGCACTGAAGTAATGAAACACAAGATTCTTGTCACGACCCTGCCAATGCAGATGATCTATGACCTGCAATAACCTGAATATTCTAGTTCTGTGCACATTATGGGCAGGACTCCTGATCGTCCAGGCTAGGCAATTTTGCATATGCAGATACACACAGTCATGTTCACTCTGACCAAATGAACCAAATGAGGCCTCATATAATTTTCAACACCAGAGTTCATGCTAAATTATTCCCACTGGCAAAAATAAACAATTGCTGGACATTCTTTCCTCATAACTTAGTAAGCTTTTAAAAACAGGTAGGGTGGAGAGGGAGAAGGCAGCACAGCCTTAAGGATTACAAACTCTTAAATTTCATGCTGTGCTGGTTTTGGCTGGGATAGAGTTAATTTTCTTCACAGTAGCTAGTCTGGGGCTATGTTTTGGATTTGTGCTGAAAAAAGTGTTGATAACACAGGGATGTTTTAGTTACTGCCAAGCAGTGCTTACACAGAGCCAAGGAGTTCCTGCTTCTCACCCCACCCCACCAGCAAGTAGGCTGGGGGTGCACAAGGAGTTGGGAGGGGACACAGCTGGGACAGCTGACCCCAGCTGACCAAAGGGATATTCCATACCATATGGCGTCATGTTCAGCATATAAAGCTGGGGGAAGAGGATGAAGGAGCAGACATTCGGAGCGATGGCATTTGTCTTCCCAAGTAACCGTTATGCATGATGGAGCCCTGCTTTCCTGGAGACGGCTGCACACCTGCCTGCCGATGGGAAGTAGTGAATGGATTCCTTGTTTTGCTTTGCTTGGGTGCGCGGCTTTTGCTTTACCTATTAAACTGCCTTGTACCTATTAAACTCTCAATGTACGAGTTTTCTCACTTTTACCCTTCTGATTCTCTCCCCCATCCCACTGCAGGGGGAAGTGAGCGAGCGGCTGTGTGGGGCTTAGTTGCCGGCTGGGGATAAACCATGACGCATGCAAAACGCAGAAGTTAGGAACTGGAGCAAGTCAATTCTTAACTAGTTTTCCTCACTGTGACTCTCTCATTTTATTCTCTAATTGTGAACTACACCAGTTTTGAGTCAAAGCAGCACCTCTTTCAGAACAAATAGCCAAATAACTGTTACTGACATACCTTTCCAGAATCAACTAGTTCTGCTATTTCATCCAAACTTGGGCCACTTGGCATAAAAAATGCCCACCGATAATGGACTCCTTTAAAGAGATGCTGCAAGAAAGATCACAAATATATTAAAAAATCATGAGAGGAAACTGAAATGGGAACTAAAATTAATGACAGCAGCACTAGAGAAGTAACTTATGGAAAAGACATGGAAATTATATGCTAGTGTCTGAAAAAAATGTCACCTAAGCATGTGGATTAAATGTACAGACAGGGATGTTGTATTACCACAATAGGATCAGGGTGAATTTTGTGTCCAATTGCACAAGTCAGCTAGTTGAGAAAAACAACCACCTTGTCTCTGCAGCTACAACAGCATTATTTGTTATGTAACAGAGAAATGGTGCTATATGTTTATAGGCATTCACAAAGGGGGTGAAATAAACCCAGCAATGTGACATTTAGAACCTTCCACCTCAGCGTCAGTGATTAAATTTTCCACCGTCACATCTGCCAAAGTCCTCACCGTCCAATGACAGATGGCAGCTCACGTAAAAAGCATTTTGTGAAGATCTCACAAGGACAAGTCAAGAGCACCTCCTCTGAGTAAATCATAATAGGAATAAGAGGGCCAGATGATTTTTAATACATGGCATACAATGCTCCTCATCATGGAAACATGCACACTGAGAAATAATATTACATTATTTCTTCCCAGCCTTTTAATTTTGTTTTTGAGCTTTCCTTTGAAAGTATCGGTGCAAGACTTAGAATCTCATTCAACCATGCCACCACAAGAATACCATGGCAACTGCCTGAAAAGCATTCATTTGGAGAGCAAGTACACATGTTGAGAGAAGAAAAAGAGAAGTTCTAAAAAGCCTCACTGATCTGGCTGCTGGCTGAATGTTTTAAGACCCACTTACGAAAACTAGAAAAATCAGTATCACCATCCAGACACATGAACATGAAAGAGATGAAAGACTTTCTAGCCACCCTCAACCACTTTTATTACTCTCTGGTGCTGGAATAGGATGAAGAGAATCAGTCATGGAACAACGTTTTGAAAGAAAGCCTGACCAGCCTAAAGCAAGTAGCAAAATTACCCTCACTTCAACAAGGCAGGGATTTGCTCTGTTTACTATGAAACACTAGCTGTCAGCAGGACTCACTAGGGAGGCCATACAGAAAAGGCCACAATGAAAAGCACAATAAGGAATCAAAACTTCAAAGCACCCCAAACTACCACATACACCAATCAGCACCACCACATTTTTTTTTCAGTGCAAGAAAGAAGAATAAAAATGCATCTGAAGTATACTTAATGATATATGAGGAAAATAAGACAGATGAGCCACATGACTAGCATCCAAGCCACAAAGGAAGCCACTAGAGTACCACATAATATTAAAGTATATAGGATTTTGTCAAATACCTTTACAGTTTTGGAACCAACAGTGAATCCTGTTTGTAACATGCCATCAGCCACTCCAAGTTTGTCCATATTGATCAAGAAAGGTGTCACTAAGGTAACGTATGTTGCTCCTGACCATTTCTTCAGGAGATCTAGAGCCCACTTCTCAGTCGATCCACCAACATTATCTAGGATGAAATCAAATCTGCAGACATGTAAAGAACATGTTTAAAATCATCATATGGGGAAAATAATTTCATCATAATTAAGCTAATTCATATCAGAAATTGGCTAGTTTACATTTTTACATATCACCGCAATGCATTAAAATAACTGCCTGCCAAGACAGTAGCAAGAAAGTCCCAAGACTTCAGCTAAATCCCAGCTTTACTGTACAATGGGAGTTAAATTGACAGGTTATTGCCCATTCACTGCACAGCAGACACAGGCTATTTAGATAACTTAAACTGCTCTTAAAGTCCAAAAAGCAGACTCTTAGATGCACAACTAAATTTTCTATTCGCCTAAACCCTTCTAGAACTCTATCTCTTCAGCCCTCCTACTGAGACTACACTGGAACAGTCTTGAGGTCTGGTCCTAGCATTGAACAATATGCTATGTGCATGTAAAAACTAGTCGGGACTCATGCCCTGACTAGGAACATCTCCTGTACAGGCTGTACTCAGGTGAAAGTTGGTTCCAGTGGCCAAAGTTACATAAACAAATTACTCTACTAACCCTTATCTCCTCACATGTTTCCTGTGACCCAACTCTCAGCTTCACTTCTAAGTCTTTTTTTACCTCCTTATTTGTTTTGGGACCATTTTACCTTTACTGACAGTTCTTTTCTTCATATCTCCCTACTCAACGTAGAACCTAACAATGGAAAGGGTCTAAAACCTTCCCGCCGTGGAATGGGTATGTGCAGCCTCTGGCAACATGCCACAGTTTCAGCGTTCCTTCTCATTATCCCAGCATGTGAGTCTGTAAAGGCTGAATAGGGCAACAGGGAGCTATGCACCTATTCTGTTAGATGCACAGCTCATTCTCATTTGTAAATTTCCAGCAATCTCCAGATTGCAATAGACATGTATACACACATACACCAAATCTAAATAACCTACAAATAAGAGGGAAAATACTTTATGCAAATTAAATAGAAATGTTCTTATCTCTGGACAGACAGTTTTCCTGCCTGTCTTCCAAGCATATGATTTCATGTTACAGTTCAGTCAACCTAAGAGTTAGCTGCCAACAAGAGAAATTAAAATCATGAAGACTAATGCTCCAGGAAAAACTAGCTCACCATGGAGTCTGAAGAGTCAGTACAACTGAAAAGGGGAGGGAAGCAGGGCCATCCCCCTCAGTATACCTGACTATCGATTGGCTTAGCTATATCATAAAACTGCACCCTAAGACAGTGCTGTTGATAGCTCCTAAAAAGGGTCACCTGCTAGAATGGGTGTCTAGCATTTAAGATGTTGAATTGCACAAAGGCAAATTTAGCACTGCTTGCGAACTGCTTAGTTAGTTGCTGCACATCCTCCGCATACAGACAGTGCCTGTACCCTCGCAGATGACCTCAGGCCTGCTGACAATCACACCACAGTTAAAGGGCACGTGCCTTCTTAGCACAGTTATCAGTAAGATTCTTTCATAGATTGAACAGCTTCTATTTCCCCTCCCAGAAAGTTAACTCAATCTAGCTAAAAAGAGCAGTGTAAATACCATATTCAAATACAAGTCACAGTAGACTTAAGTTTAAACAGATGGAAAGATTACAAAAGCAAAAAAGACTTCAGTTCTAGAGAAAACCCCTAAGCTAATTTAAACATAACTGCTGTGACAAGATAACTGTGATTGTTTATCAGAGGCAGCCATACCCAATGTTACAGAAGAGAAATTTACTCCCAGTTGAGTTGCACAGTGACTAAAGACCTTCAGGCAAGTCACTTAACTGCTTCATGACACAGTTCTCCCCTCTACAAGATCAATTTTACTATTTACTAACCTCACACAGGATTTCTGAGACTTATTTTAATTTATTCATGCTTTGTAAATGCTCCAAGATCCTTGGATGGAAGCTGACAAAACTGCTCAAATCACAGTCATTGAAGAGAAGCACGTGAAAGTGAGCTTGCCTCCACAAGCCCAATTAACTGGCTTAGTCTTACAATGAAATCTGTGCTTGGGATACTCACTTGGCAAACTGCATTCAAAAAGGGCCGGGATTAATTTGCTTTACAAAGTAACGCTTTAGAAATGGGGGGGGGGGGGGGGGGAACAAAACAAAAAAAACAAAAAAAAGGGAGTTCTGATAGATTGGAGTCAAGCAATCAAAAGGCAGAAGGTCTGACCCCCAACTCCTTCATCTCAGTATTAAGCAACACAAACACGTACAAGGGTAATGTTTTAAGTTGTTCTTCCAGATTTCCAGATTTGTAATCAATCACATCATCCGCTCCAAGCTTTTTCATCAGTGTGCTGGCATCATGAGAACAAACTGCTGTCACGTGAGCACCCCAGGCCTTCACTAGCTAAAAACAAGTATAAAAAAATAGAAGTCCAAAGTTTAAAATTTAGTGAAACATTGAGAACAACTTAAAAAGCCAAAGTCTCATTATATTTATATAACAAGTGAGCAACTTTAGTAGGGAGTGGGGAGACTGTGTTCCACCACAGGGTAACTTGTCACACGTCCCACAGACAAACAATGGTTAGAACTTATCAATATTTAAGGAGGTTTTGGGGAAGGGGGAGTTGGTGTGGAGGAAGGAGGGTGGTTTTTTAATGCCACTTACAGATATCAGGTCTCAGGATAAATAAGGCTTCAAATAAAATACTCAGTTTGCCATCTGAATTTGTCAGCTAAATGTGTACCAAGAGGTATTGTCCAAGTTACCAATCTACAAAACTGTCACCAGATCAATCATTAAATATTTTTAAATATT
Organism: Ciconia boyciana; assembly: GCF_034638445.1. Lineage (NCBI taxonomy): Eukaryota > Metazoa > Chordata > Aves > Ciconiiformes > Ciconiidae > Ciconia > Ciconia boyciana. Next base: position 50,721,129 of record NC_132936.1, read on the forward strand.
GAAAATGAAAATATTTCATATTCCTACCTGCTCATTAAGTATTTCATATATCTATCTCACTGTAAATAGCTGAAATATTAATAACGAGAAAAAGAAGGAAGTCATCTCTGATTTATCACAGGGAGGATGTCAGGTTAGCTTCTACTCCAAAAGCTAGAGCAAAGTAAAGGATTTTTGGTAGTTATTTATCTCTTTCGTAATCTAATTTTTCATTCACAGTAATCTTTTTTACATTTATTCTGGATTAATTAATGTAGTTTACTCAGGATTAATCAGGTAGAAATCGCAACTAGTCAGTGGCTGGTCAGCCTTTCGTACTGATCTAATTTAGCCACCTGCTTTATCATGGATCAAGCAAATAGCATACCACTAAAAATTCTCCTGTAAGCCTCTTTAAAACCACTGTGTTTATGGTCTAGTAACATGGAACGCAGTGATGCAATCACCCAACTTCTGTATTTTTTTCATATTCTCAAGAGAAAGATGTTTCAGCATGAGATGACACCAATTAGAATCAAAATCCCCAAATTAAATGAGAGCATGAAAAGAGGATGTTCCACAACTAATGGATCAATAAAAGAGCATGTTGACTCTCCAAAGTTTAGAGCTACTGGAATGAAGACAGACAAAAGGGCAGCAGGGCAAAGACAGTGAGGGAAAGCCAATCTAAGCCACTGTGCTTTACACACACTGCACGTAAAAGCCTGGTGCCTCTTGTATCATTTGACCACCTACAACAGTTATGGTAGATGATACATTCTCCATCATTTTTTCTACTCATACACCAAGTTATTTTCATATTTATGGAGCAGAGCTGACTGAAAGATAATGAAAACAGGCTACATATTTCAAGTTACACCGGTCAGATTTCCTGCACGCAAACTGTGAAACGCTATCTTTCACTACCTACACTCACAACTCCTTTCTTTGAAAGTCCCTGCTTACTACTTTAAACTAATACAATGTAACAAATGGAAAGCAATAAATCTGAAAATATTTCACTTTTGGAAATATCGATCAGATTCATCAGACAGATCGATCAGTAGCTTGCTATTCCACTGTCCTTCCCTCAATTCCCTTCCGTTAATTTTTTTTTTCAGGTTGAATAGTTTGAAGATGCGTCCTGGGCATGCTGGTTTATATTACCTGTATAGCAAATGTACCAACTCCTCCTGAAGCTCCTAATATTAATACTCTGTAAGAGAAAATTAAAATATATTAAATAGTTCTTTAAATAAACTCTATAGTAACTACGTATTCTAATGCTTCTTATACATCTGTGACACCAAATTATTTTAAGCAAAAGATTGTATTTGTCATTCAATGTTACTTACTGGTTAACTCTTCAGAGAGCCAGTAAGGTGACTTAACACTGCTCATCATGTTTCCTGTGCCAAGAGCATTATCTCAGCACAGCCAGAGACTCCCTCACATGTGCTTTCCACTAAAACCAGGCAGTGGAGCTGTGAGGCAGTAACATTTATCATGCAAAAGCCCTGTCCCTGTCCTCACTTTCCCAAACACAATTGCTTAGTTTGGGACAAAATCAGTTACAAGTCTTTCTGTCTCCCAGACTCCACTGTCATATCTCCTAAAGAAAAAATCTGATTCACCAACATTTCACACAAATTGGTGTTATCTAAGAGAAAAAGTGGTTTAGTATCCCATTATTTAGGGAGACTGGGAACTTCAGAATATATGGAACATAATTTTCCCATATTGAATAATATTTATCTAAAACAAAGACAAAAATACAATGAAGTCGCCTCACCATAAACAAGTTCTATTAAATTAAGGTATGTGCCTTTTCCTTTAGAAAAATGGCAGTAGAATTTTTCTAGTTCAGTACATCTCAACAAGAGCCTGTAAATGCCAGGTTGTGGAAACAGGCACACAAGCAAGAAAATTAAAGAGTATATTACCAAATTATTAGCAAGTGAGATTTCATTTTAACTAAACACACTACCCTAAATTTGATAAAAATGAATGCAAGTTTAGTGGTGTGAGAACCTTATGCTAGCAGCCTAATCACTGCTCAAAAATTTCATCTGGATATTTTATTAAATAACTAAACTTCAGAAAGGGAATTAGTAAGAAAGCCTTGCTGCCTTGCTGCTGAAGCTACAAACAGTGCTTGGACTTTGAACCCATCTGCTAATTCTAGGACAAAAGGAAGATGCAAGATGAAGTCTTGGCATAGGACTGGGGAACATCATGTTTCTCAGAACTTCTGTTTGCCAGAAAAATTTCAGTATCTTCAGAAGCTGTTGATGTTCCTGTTTTAAATCTCACCGTGCTGGATGTTGAAGGAAATTGCTTTTTGCAGTGCAAAATTGTACTATACAATCTGGAATCTCAGTTTACAAAAATTCTTTGAAGTAACCTAAGAGATTTGGCTTTGGTCACAGTATCCATTTTAAAATTCTTCCTCTTTTGTAACTTATCAGCTTCTGTTCCCTCCTATTTCACTGATCCAAGCTGCAAAATTCAGATTAAGAATTTGAAACCACAATGCCTGCAGCTTTTAAATCTGCCAAAAAGTACTTATCCTCAGAACCATGCTTCCAACGACAGATGCCTGAAGCAACATTCATATTTAGATTTTATTATACTTGAAAAGGCTCAGGGATGCTACACTCAAGATACTGGGTTAAGCCCATCTTTATCCTTACAAAGGACAGTCACAATTAAATCCTTTCACAAAAACCTTGTCAAACTGCCTTTCCAATTTTACTCCTTGCTTAAAGGGTATTTCTTCCACTACAAATTTTGGAGAAAGCTGTTGTTTTAAAATGTACATTTTGCTCACGGATTTACCTACATTATCAGTTTTGGGGAGCTGCTTGGCTAGGACTTTTTTTTATTTTCCTCTTCAGTAAAAGCCCTTGAGATTCTTCAGGTAGAAATACTTTCCAGATTTGGTTTGTTCCTATGTTATGTGGGCTATTTTCTCCCAAACTTAATTATTAAAACTCTCTCCCTACATTGTGACTTTAAGAAAGCTCTTCGCTTTAGAGACAAACTATGTGCCACAGCTCAACAGATCAGCATTTTTACAGCACTGAGGACAGCAAGACACATTGTTTGGCACAACACAAGGAAGCGGGGAAGCGTTTGAAGGTGCAGGACCTGTTAGAATGGTACTGAGGGACCACAGAAGGTGGAAAGTGCCAAAGCAGGCACAGTTTTGTTTGCATTGCCTTGGGAAAACACAGCCAGGAGAAAACATATCAGAGAAACTACCTGTTTCACTGCAAAGGTGAGCTCAGGAGTAAACTAACATATAAGCATGTGCACGAGGGAATAAACTAACAAATTATTTGACCTGAACAGAGATCCAAGAGAACCAATTCTCCCAAAAGAACAAAACAAACGTTCATACCCCAGGCTTTGCTCCCTTCTGACAGAGGCACATAATTCAAGCCAGCATACACCAAGCCCCCTATGAGGCTCTAACAGTTCAAATGATCAGAGTCAGCAGATCTCTCCAGATGAGCATACCATGGGATTTGAGAGTTTAGCCCTTCTCCCTGGGACCTGCTTGGAACTATGGTGTGGTCATAAACTAGCATCAGAGAGCCAGGACCTGTTTCATCTGTGTGTCCCCACCACAAAAGACTCAAGGGGTGGGGAGTGGGTGGTACAGATCAAGACTAACATTTTCTCCAGATTATAAACAACTAACAATTTTCAGTGGCTCAGCTATATACCAAATAAAAAATGTTATATTTATTGTATATATATAAAATTGATATATTTATTTAAAATTAAATTCCATTTAATTATGCCAACAAAACATCCCTAAGAGATTTATTCCTTTATCAAGAAGCATTTACCCTATCAAGAAGTTTTACAACCTACACTCACTTTGTACTTCTCAACAGATAAAATAACACACAGACTTTGAAATAAATATTTTCTTGGGGTATTATATCATTCAAATTTTCATTGTAACAATATAAACCAGGACTGTATGTTTAATAGCTTACAGTAACAGAATCTAGCGTCTCTGCCCAGCATACTTAAACGTATAAAATATGGACTCTGTATTTTACATAGAAGACCTTTACTTAACATAAATGTTTTCAAGAACTTCTCAAATTGTCAGGTTTGTTTTTATCATGTCTTCTGTGAATACAGCAAGCAAGATATTTAACAGCTATTGTTGAACAAGCATACCCCCTTTCTACTGAAACAGGACACTGGCACATATGAGAAGCTCTCCAGGTATTATCCACAGAGAACTTCAAAACAACAGAATCATTCTGAACATTTTGGATAACAAGAACATTCACTTTTAGCTTGTGCATGAATATTGACGTAAATTACAGTGGTATAGGATAAAAGTTATGGAGAAACGTGAAGCAGGAGACATCAAGAACAATGTGAGCACGCTTCAGGCAACTGGTAAAAACAAAATTTGTGACAAGTTGTGTGCAGATGCAGCAGATGCTCCTGTCAGATCAACATACAGTCAGACGTTGGACTGTTAGCGAGTATTTCTTGTTAGCCCACCCTTCCACCTTAAAGAGGCAAAGAAAACAATACACACCAATAGAAAAATCTCGCTGTTTCTAAGATGTCTTAACACTGCAATAAAGTATCAGTGAAGTAGCTTTCATCAAGGGATACAGCTGCTCTTTCAAAGTAAGACACACTCTTGTGTGTATATACACCCTTCTACATAGCTATTTACATACACCTACAGGAGACAAAAAGGCCAACATAAAATCACTTATGTAGGTAACTTCTTACCAAACATATTAAATTATTTCAAGAAATTAAGAAACATGAAAATTCTTGTCTTTTGAAATTATTGCCTTGAGGGAGTAATCTGAAGTTCATGGAATATACTTTTGCACAGCCTCTTCAATGCATTTTATGTATTTTCCTACAATAAATTTTTCAGGGGAAAAAAGCTACCATCACGTAAGTCATTCTCTACTGTTTTTACAATTCAAAACTTCTAGATGGGAAACATCATAATTTTATAAGTACATTAAAATGTTTTTTGCTGACAGAGTAATTAAATATTTATTGGGAACATAAAAGTAAATGTTAAATGTAAAGACATGATATAAATGCAGTTTGAATTTCACTTTTAACAATCTAAACACTTACCTGAAGATTGGAAGGATACTTTAAACAAGGTTAGCCTATCAATATATCTTTAGGTTAATTCTATTTACGTGTGAAAGTTAAGATAATAAAAAAAGTCTAAATAGTGAAAAATAAAAGGGAAGGCAACGTACCTAGAATTTTATCACTAGCTGGAAGTTAATTTCAATGATGTCTCTTTGAAATTGCTTTAAATTTTGCAATGTCATTTTCTCAAAACATTGTTTATCTTTAGAACAAACAACTACTTGATATTTTCATGATGAAATTTACCATGACATATGAACAAACACTCAATCTATTATCTTCTAAAGATGTGCGTGAAGAATTTCAATAAATCTAGTGTCCTTTGCAATGTGTTGCATTACAACAGTAACCCCCAAGATAAGAGGAGGTCAGGCATCTAGGCTCCTATTGCCGAATAATCACTTTATGACCTAAATTTTTGGTGCAGCGTAGTAATTTTAATGATTATTTTTCAATTCCGGTATTTTTACTTTTGCCCTTCTTTCCATTCTGAACATTTTGCTATCTAGTTACACAAACATCCAAAGGCCAAAATAACTGCAAATTTCAATTGTCAGGAGAAAAATGGTATCTGCTCCAATCTTTCAATGCATTTTTCCTCTTCTGTCCTCCATCTGCCATTGTCAGATTAACAGGCTGATAAACAAAGCCAATTTTTCTGTTTGATTTGGCTGCTCGTCTTGCACATTTTCCTCTTCTCTTCTGCGTTCCCGACCTCATCAAAGTTCTGGCCTACATGTCAAATGAGACCCATTTTTTTCTAAAAATCTGGAAAAACAGTCTATTCCAAATGGCCCACACATGCAGGTACTGAGTGAACCACACCTCTGTGGTTGAGAGGGCTTTTTGTGACTTGCCAAAATAACTCAGAGAGGATATTAAATCTGGATAGCTATCCTAGCAGGAAGAAAGGCAAAGTCCCTATAAATTCCCAGACATACTATCCTTAAATTCTCTACATAGTCCTATATATTGGATATACATTGGACTACCTCTATATAGTCACTATATAGAGGAAGCGAGCAGCAAGTGCCTAGGTACACTTCAGTTAGGGTCCTTGTCTGAGTCTCCCTCTAAAGAAGCCTCTCCCTCAGCAGTTGTGTAGATTGAACCTAGCATCTTCAGGCCAGCTGGAGTCTGTGAACGTTATGGTATAACAGTCTTCATCACTGTTGGACATGTCTTAGAAGCAGCTAATCAATACAAAAACGAAACACTAAGTTTTAGCACCAGAACTATTTACTTACCTTTTCCCGCTACAATTACTTTGGTTTAGTCCTCCAACTTGGTTAACTGCAGACCACGCTGTGAGACCTACATATGGTAAAGAGGCAGCTTCTGTGTGACGGAGACGCTTTGGCTTAAAAGACACCTGAAATAAAATCAATCGTATCTAAGGCACACAGCAGATCCTACGTGACACTGAAATACTTAAACAAGCTTTACTGAATTGCAGATTGTGTATTCTACATTTTCAACTATCTTCATAACTAGCTGGAGTCTAAATCAATCCAAGCACCAAGAAATACACAGTTACTTAGACACTGAAGAAAAAAAATGCATGTCTTTACAATTTTGGGGTTTTGTCAGCCACATTTTTGAAGGTTTACCTCATTTCCACTAGCTACCACAAACTCTGACAGAGTGCCCTGTTTCCACGGAGGAATTGCTGCCCACACCTAAAACCAAACAGAAAACAACTATCAATTTTTGTGACTTTGTACATGATGGTACCTACACAGAAAAGTTTTCTTCATTAAAGAAATCTTTTTTCCAATTTGCAGAATGTCTTCACTATTGCTTATCAGAAACCAGTTTTAGCTTACTCTTTACACAAAAAACATCACAAGACTGACTAAATGAAGGACTGCAGAGCTATGTAAATAAATTGTACCATACTGTGTATAAGACATAATTTTTCAAAAACCCCAAACTACTTCCATGCCAAGAAAGCCCAGACTGGAGGGGATGGAGTGGGGAGGAATTTGCTATACCAAAACTGAATTTGCTATACTAAAATAGAATTTGCTATACTAAAACTGGTGAAATGTGAAAGCAACTGGTGAAGGTGAAAGCAAACAATATCAGTATTTATGGGGGGACTCACAAAGTGGTTCTTGGGTTATGCCAGAGTTCCTATCCTAAGTAAGTTACTCAAGAAAAAAAAAACAACTGATCCCTTCCTGTTAAAATTCTATCGTCAGTCAAAAATGAAGCAGCATCTTGAGTGTGCGCTTATAAATAAATAAATTTCTCTCTTGCTACCACTGAAATGGACCAAAAATTAAAAAACAGAAGGGAAATTAACTTGCAGAAGCAAGTCTGGGAAATACTATGTTTTTCAAAGAAAAAAGGTAGGGAAGAAAGCATTCTAGGAATTTACTGCCAGATAGTCCTCATTCAGAGTGCAACAACATTAAAAAAAAAAGAATTTTCTTAAGAGGAAAATAAAAGCTGAACATCTCATAGTATATTTTAACTATACATTTTAGAAAAAGAGATTGGTGGTATCACCTCATCTCCAGGTTTGAAATAAGACACACTCAGTCCACATTCCATAACAACACCAGAGACATCTCGACCAAGTGTTAGTGGAAATTCATCGCCCGCGCTTTTGAGTTTCAAGGGATCCCGCTTCATATTTAATGCAGTTGCACCATAACCACCTGCAAAACATGAAATTAACAATGACACACCATGCTGAGTTTTCATTTATTAACTGGACAATTCCAATTAGAAAGCACTGTCTGTACCTAATGTGCCTCATTTCTGTTATAACTTAAGCATGCAAAAAATCTGCAATATTTTACACTTTTACAGATCTTACAAATAAAGAGCAAATCCCATTCTCGCTTATTTGTCCATGAAATGGCTCTCCATTATAAAAATATTTAGTATGTGATAACACTGTCAGAAATTCTAAGTCGTCCACTGGAAATCCTGGAAATGCTCCATTTTCTAACAGCATCACATAGCTACAAATCCAAAAGAACTCCACGCTTTCCATTTGCCTTTTCAAATAAAGTACTGTAAAAAGCAACATGAACATCACTGTAAAAAATATTAAGGCATATGTCCTAAGATGAGTAACCTGAACTTCTACTCAGTAAGCAATAGCTAAATGCTGCGAACTCTCAGAATTACCCATCTAATAACTGCTCAGCCTAAAAAAAGTCTGCATTCGGGCATGTATGCCCTTTCAAGTGTCTGGACAAGTCTGCCTAGGTGCTCTATTATGCTAGAAAGTGTTTTAATACTGAAAAGAAAAGAAACAGACACAAAAGCAGGCACCTCGAAAGCAGGATGAAAATGTAGTTTCTTCCAAATACTTTTACACTGACTGAAAATACTAGTTGCAGCGCAGAGTTCAAGTGGGTCATTCAACAGGAATCCTCAGATAGCAAATGTCCTATAATCAAACCTACAACTATATAAAAAGATTTTTAAAAATTCATTTATTAGCAACCCAAAACACAAATTACAGCTCTGCCGGCAGGCTTCCTGCAGATATCTCTGCATGTGCTACTGAATCTGATTTGATATGCAAGATCACTTCTCAACATGAAATACAAGGTCTTCTACTACCACAACTTCCTTCTTGTGTTTCAAACCTTGAAAGTGAGGAAAAAATCTGATTCAATGTGTCAAATGCAAAGAGTTGGTCAGTGAAAGATATAGATTTCCTAGGCAAGATGACAGCAGGTATCCAGATGCCAATTCAGGAAGGCCATGACGATGAACAGCACGGTTTGGATTAGGTCACACGTCCCGACTTTGTGGTAACGTTGACCTTCAGCTCCATTCACCTCAAAGAGATGGGACAATCCAGCACCTCTCAGGGGAATGCTGCTCCTTGGAAGGGCTAGTCTCTTGGTCAAGAGAGTACCAGCACCCAGATGGTGGGGACAGGGAGAAGGCCAGGAGATAAACCCAACCATGGTTATGCTACTAACAAAAGGAAGCTGACTTGTGAGCTGCAAGCCTGCGGAGGACAGCAATTAGTCGCTCAGATTAAAAGCTTACCCCCGCAACACCCACACTCTTGTCTTCAGAAAGGCAGTGGCTTTTTGCACTGTTCTTCCCTAAGAACTTGACAGAAATAAGTTTCCAAGAGGTGCTTTTTCCCACAGGGCTCAGGGCAAGACGTGCTTTGAGGCAGCCCTCTTGACGCTGCCGAGACAGGTGCCCACCGGGGCAGGCCGGTGACAACGTCTGTACGATTTTGGACGCCGGGGGCCATGTGGAAGCTGCGATCCAAGCACACCCGCTGCCATCACGCCAGCCTGGCCCCGGCCGCTCGGGCCCGGCACTTACTTCTCATGCTAAGGTCGATGGGGTTCAGGCTCGCAGCGTGAACCTTAATGATGACCTCGTTCGGGAAGTGTATGGTGGGGAACACCATGTTCCTGGTGAAGCGCAGCACCTCGTTGCATCCGTACCGGTCTATGACCCAGGAGGGCATGGCGGACCGCGCCCGCGGAGAGGCGCGGAGGCCGCGGACCGGCGGCTGCACGCCCGCCCGCGCCGCCCCGCGCAGCGCCCGCCCGCTCGCCGCCCCCCGCGACAGCATGGCCGGGGGAGCCGAGCCGGGCCGCGCAGCCGGCGCCCCGCGGGATCGGGCTGGGACGCGGCGCTTCCCGCTCGCCTCCGCGCTCAGCCGCGGAGAGCCGACCGGCCTGCCCTCCTCCGTCGCCCCGGCGGCATCCGCGGCCAATGGGCGGCCGCCTTCTTGGCGGCCCTGCCAATGGCGCCACTCGGTGTTGCGGCAAGATGGCGGCGCCCAGGTACCGGGGCGGGAGAAGGGTCGCGGCGGGCCGGCGGGCGTGAGGCGGCGGGAAGCGGGCCGCCATGCTGCGCGCCTCCCTCCGCGAGGTGAGTGGCGCCAGCCCGCCCGGCGAGCCGCCGCGGCGCGGGGAGGGCGCGCCGAGGAGCGGGGTGGCGGCGGCGGCGGGGCGGGCTCGCAAGGTGACCGGGGCGAGCGGGCCTGCCGCGGTGTCTCCTCGCGTCCCCCCTCCCCGGAGCCCGGGGCAGCGGGGGACCAGCCACGGCGGGGCCTGGGGGAGCCCTTCCCGCGGGCTCCTTCCCGAAGTGGCAGCGGGGATCGCGCGTTATCCCCTTAACGCCCCGAAGCGGGCTGTGTCACCTGGCTGCCTTGAAAGGGGGATTGCGCTTTCAGGTCTCGGCAGCGTTGAAGGAAGGACGTGTCACTCCGACGGAGCTCTGCCAGAGGTGCCTTTCCCTCATCAAAAGCACCAAGTTTCTTAATGCTTACATTACCGTAGCGGAAGAAACTGCTTTGAAGCAGGCTGAAGAGTCAGAGAAAAGATACAGAAGAGGTATGTTTGCTCCTACTTGATGTCAGTCCTTAAAAAGCTGTTGTGGAGGAGCTGTGTGTTAGATGACGCACGTTTTCTTTTTAAAGCAGGGGTATGTGCTACTTGTTTGACTATTAGGGGATGAGGCTTGCGGTGAGGCTTCTGTGGGTGCATGCTCGTAGGTGTATGCTTGGCACCCAGTAGTGCATTCGGTTCAAAAATCAGAGGCAAAACCTGGACCAAACCAGGCACTGCTGATTAAATAGGCTCTGTGCTTCTTGAGCAGCGCTGCTACTGGTTGCCTCTTCTTTCCCTCAGCAGTTTATTTTGAATTGGTAGCCAATAGTTACCACGAACAGGAACATGCAGTGGTCTTTTGCAGGCCTGTTGACTGGGGTAGGCAAACACCTGGCTCAGCCTATCAGGTTTTCAATTAAGAAAGCAAATTAAAATAAAGCAACTTTGTTAATTGCAGGTATTGGTTGGGGAACAGAACAGCATTCAGTCCTGTTATCTGCAGCATTTAGAGGCTGACCATCCTCATTTTCCTTTGCATTTCCCAGAAGACAGAAAAGGGAAATTTTTACCTAATAGGGTACTTTTTTTCCTTCCTGGGTGACACTTGCTGTCTCTCTGGCAGCTTAAGAAAATTGCCAGCCAGAGTATTTTGCTTCCTGACAAAGGCCTTTTAATTTTAATTTTTTTTTTCTGGATGGTGGATAATTGATCATTTAGGGAAGATTTTCTCTGCTTCAATCATTTTTTTAGATCACCTCTACTGTGTATGTCAGGTAGGCAGAATTTATGGCTCCCAGCCTAGGGATGGAGTAGATTTAGGCAGCACCTATGGTGAAATAAGCATTATGTGGTCACATTTGAAGAGGTAAGCACTCCTTTGGGATAGCTAACCTATATGAAAGCAGCTGCCTGTCTTGCAGGCTTAGACACATTTGCAGAGCTCTGCTCTGCGGGGACAGGACTGGTTTGGGCAGAATGCTCCATGCTAGAGTTAGAATGGAAGATGGTTCTTGAAAATGTAAGAGACAATCATCAAATGCTAAGTGGATAGCATTCTTGCTTCTAAAAAACACCCAAAGGGACATGTAAAATAAACTGTAATTTATGAGAAGGCTATACACATAGCACACTTTGCTTTAATCTCTGTTGTCTTTGCAATAATTCCTAATGCAGGTCAGCCGCTGAGTGTTTTAGATGGAATTCCTATTGCAGTAAAAGACAACTTTAATACAGTTGGCATTGAGACAACATGTGCGTCAAACATGCTAAAAGGTACAGTAGAGCTTTTAAAGTAAAATCAGATCTCATTTCAGAACTCTTGCTCTTCTCTTTTGAGGGTTTATGGAGTGGAGTCTTCCAGAAATCTAAATATTTTCAAAAAATGAGCTGAACTCATTTGAGAAAATATGTTTATCTAATTTCTTCTGCCAAGCTCATCTGGTATTACAGATGCGTCTTTTTCTTGTTTAAGCACGTTATCTCCTTTATTCATATAGTTATATGCTTTTAACAACACAATGTTTATTATAGCCTATATACTAAAAAATAGAACTGTTCTATAGTTCGCATTTTGCTTCATGTTACTTTTAGGTCTACAGGAGAGCAGTCAGTACTGTTCTGTCTAGCAAAATCCAAATACAGTCTTTTTTTTTTATGTTTTGTTTTTTGTTCTGTTGATAATTGTTGACTTAAGTAGTTTTTTCATATGTCTGTAGGAAGAGTAGACATTAACAATTCTTTTTTCTATATTCCTGATATACAAACACATTCTATAAGGCTTTTTTATTTTTTTGAAATTTCCTAAGCTCATTGTTTCTGTTAACATGCCATGAACATTTTCAAGGCGTTAGAATGTTTTCATAGTAAAAGCAAAAGTAGAAAACATTTCTTATACCTGTTTTATTCTGCACAAAGGAAAACTGAAAAGTTTGGTGGAAGATGGCTCAAGTAAATTAGCAGAACCCTAATCTGATTATGGGGTTTTTTAATAGCAGAAGAAACAAAGTATGACTTTGCCATTTTAAAGAGTGTTACATTACCTGAGATGCTTTTCCTTAAAGCACGTTCTCAGACCCATTGTGATTGATTGCAATGTCATGGCTGAGAGTATTAGGAGTGATGTTGTCCTTGTTGTTCCTTTTGAGGGTGGGGGTGGAGAAACCGCTGTCAATATTCACAAAAGGAATCGGTTGCTACCTAGGATCTCATGTGAGTGTCATGGTTCTCATCCTAGTTTATATGAGGTCTAAGTGGTCAACGGTGCACATGTCTGATCACAGGACAGCCAGTTAGTATTTCAGCTTGTGGTTAACCATATGCTCCTTTATCTCATGGTAATGGGAGATAATTCAAGATAGCTTAGCACTTTTCTGTAAAGAGCTGTTTCTCATTTCTTCTAATTTTAGACAGTTCCTGCAAATTGGCTGAATGCAGTAATTTGCTACCCTTGTGGTAACTTGCTTATGTGAAGTCTTAGGTCCACACTCTAGAAATGTATAATCCAGAATTACTGGGTTGTAAATTATGGAGAATAAAAAGACATTGCAAACAAAACAGCATTTGGTTTACTTTTGCTAAATTTTGGAAATTACTCACGTTATCTTGAGGCAAAATTTTGGCACTGTGAACTGACAATTCTTATGCATAAATAATGACAACTTTGAAGAGTTCAGAGTAGCTACTTCTGAAAATGAGCTGTATCTCACCAATTGCTCTTAATTTTTATGATTGTTTTCAGGCTATATTTCTCCTTACAATGCTACAGTAGTTCAGAAATTACTGGATAAGGGAGCTGTGCTTTTAGGAAAAACAAACCTAGATGAATTTGCAATGGGGTGAGTGATGTTTATTATTTTTAATGTGTGATTGCACATTGAATAGAATACACACCATCTGTTCCGATCTACCTGTAATCCTTAACTCCTCTTTCTGTGAGGTTATAAAATAATGAATGCTTACCTGTGAAGAGTATATAGCGTTGCATGAATTTCTCCCTGAGCATTTATACTGTTATGTAAATGATATAAATGCTGAGCTTTATGAACATAGTGTTTGACTATAGCTGTGTTTGAAGGGGAGGAAGCGGTACAGCCTTTGCAGAAGGCCAAGGACAAGCAGACTTCTTTCAGATCCAATAGTGTGTTAGTAGAATTGATTACAGCACCAGTTAATTGCTGCCTTTTTCTCTCTCCTTACTCGTGGTTTTTCCCCTTAGCTAATTATTATCATGCCTGCGATGGCAGTCACTGCCTCTGCTGGTCAGCCACTGGAGTAATTTGTAAGAGTACTCCCTGATTTGCTGCAAACAGGCTAATCTAGAGCAACACTTTAAATTGCCTAAGCTAATGTTGGTGACTTTTTGTCAGGAGCATGTTGGGAAATGCTCTCACAAATTGATTCTCCAGCAAATCAGTGACGGCAGCCAAGCTATAGCAGGGAACAGCACTGGGCTGTTAGGGATGGGATTCTCTGTCACCACAATTGCTGGGTCTGGAAAGGAATGTCTGGGACTTTAGTTACCTATGAGAAACAGTAAGTGTTGTGTTTTGGCTTTGTTTTTATTTTACCTAAACCAAAGACAGAGGCTTGATTGGGAGTTCACATGGATGGGCTGGAAATACTTTGACGGTATTGTCTTGGATAAAGTAATTTCTGTGTCAAAGAGATACTCTTCAGAGGAATAGCAGGGAAAAAGCATGGGAAAAACTGATTATGCAGTATTACAACTGGTCTAAGCTCATTAAAGCACAGGATACTCCTAAGAAGGATTATCCCGCCACTGGCCTCTCATCTCTGGTCTGTGCATTTGCGTGGTCTCTTATGCTAGCAGCAACATGACTGCACCATGAGTTTGATCAGGGAGCTGATCCAGCTGAAAAGTGATAATGTCTCAGTAAGGTTAGTTTTCAACTGCTGTGTCAACTGCCACTCTGATGATTTGGGTAATAACACTGGCACCCTGGAGTCAGGGGAAACATGGGGTGGAGGTTGTGAGGAAGGAGGAAAGTACCCCCCACCTCTGCCTCTGGCGGCAGCTCACACTTAGGTGACCACAAGCTGACCGAAACCAGTTTCTGAGAAGCTAGTCTAGCACTCTGAACCAGCAAACTGTGGCCTCAGGAGAGGGCTACAGAGTGAGTAATAGTGTGTTATTTACAGAGAAGTGCTTGTTCCTGCTATTGCGGGGTTTCCCCCCCACCCCAGCAGCATGGTTTTCCACAAGACTGTGGTCATCTTCTTTAGCCTTTTCCAAATGCAGGGTTAGGAAACCAGAAGACCTTTCTTTTGAAGCAGATGTGCAGCTTTACTGTTACATAGCTTAAATCAGTTTTATATTTTTGTGATTACATTATTTTCAGTGGCATTACAAGAAGTTAGAAGAGGTGCAAGTTCAGATTCTGTGTCAGAAAGGGATGAAGATCTATAAACTTTACAATTCTGTGTAACATTGTTGAAGTTGAGTGCACAAGGATTTATGTACACCAGTCTTTTTGTGTTGAAATTAAATTTGCTAGGATGAGGGATGAGGAATTGGATAAAGAAAAAAACTTGGTGAATGCAGTGTATCATCTGTCGCTTCTGTCTGTATTTGTCCTGTGTCTGACTATCTTAGATCTGGGAGTACGGATGGGGTATTTGGACCAGTCAGAAATCCCTGGAGTTATGCAAGACAGTACAAGGAAAAATCTGTCCCAAAATCCCATTCTGAGGATGAAGAGTCTAACTGGGTAATAACAGGAGGGAGCTCAGGAGGCAGTGCGGCTGCTGTGTCATCTTTCACATGTTTTGCGTAAGAGGCTTTCTAAAATTGTTTTTTTATTAAATGTCTCAAAATATGTTGGAAGGTTTTAATATTGTAATTTTCTCATAATCTAGTTTGAAGTGGGAGGGTTATTGGCACTGGCGTGCAAGGTTTTATTTCAGCATCCCTAGTTTATTCATGGCATATCATGAAGCCAGAATGAATCCATGTAGGCAAATTTAGGCTTATTCATTTTGAGTGTTATTCAGCGTACTGCTATGACCACTTTCCACTGCGTGAAATAAAATTATAATGGCAGTAAAGGAACAACAGTTTTATTGTTAGTCCCATATGCTCTCTTAAAATTAACATGGAGTTTGTGACACATCCTCTTCCTCAATAAGTGAATTATGCAAATACATGCTGAAAATGTAATTCAGCAGATTAGGAGATCCCTTAATTTGTAACAGTATAATAATCTTTCCTCCCCTCCTTTGTTTTTATAGCAGAGTTATGTAATAATACATGAGATTTGGGATCTAAAAGCTTTCAAATCCCTGACTTAAAAGGATACACAGATGCTTACTACACAGATACTTACAAACTTGTCTGTTTTAAAAAGTTAGATGACACTTCTAGTTTTTTGGGGGTTTGTTTTGTTTGTTTGTTTGTTTAAGGGATTTAAACAAGCTAGAATTTTTTTTTTACAATACTTATTATCTGCAAGGAATAGCAACACACTCTTTAACAAGTCAGTTGTCTATGCTGTCTTCCCCATCTAACTGTTAAAAGCAATCTGATCCTTAAAACTTTACACCTTTCATTTTATGCAGTTTTTAGAGCTAGATAGTGGAACACATTTTATAGAAGATGGTTTCAGTTGTGCTCTTAACTGGAAGGTGTTTAAGAATGCTCTTTAGTTACTGTGTCCTTGTTTACCCAAAGACTATATTATAAGCATCTCTTTTATTGTTAAAATATTTTCTGCTAATGCTGATTACAGCTTTTTTAAAAAATATTATGTTTTTATATACAAACCCCAATTTATTTTATGATTTTTTTAAATGATACCTGTCTTCATCTCACTGCCCTTTGCTAGGATGTAGTCTACTCAATATTTTAATACTGTTGAAACAGAACTTAGTGTAGCCATTCCCAAGGACTGCTGGTCCTTGTCCTGAGCCAGAATGGGCTGATCCTGATAGGGTCTGGCACCTTCTCTTATGTTGCTGGGCATGCTGAACTCCCATTTTGTACTGCTCAGCACTTTGTCAGATCAGGGAGATTTTTCGTCCAGCTATTTTATTGCCTATAACCTATTGTATATCCACTCTATTAGTTTCTTTCAAGCATCAGGAATGCTGCCAGTCTTTGTCTTTTCAATTTGAGATTTGGATGTACAGAAATGTTACAAAATTGAGGGTGTTTTATATCAACACAAAAGCTTTGAAAAAATTCCACTTCAGCAAAGTCAATTGAACTGGTTCAGCCATCTCAGAAACAGATGCCTATGGGAAAAGTCAAATACCCACTTCAATAAAAATTATACCTCCTTCTGAAGTTTAATTTATTTTTGGCAAAGACTTGGATGAAAACTGTTTTATTTTTTAAATGGTGCTTGAGTTAAAATTATTAAAAACAAGAGAAGAGGAGGTTTCATTTCAATATTAATTTCTAATTCCATTACAATTTTTGAAATAAAAATCTCAATTTAGAAAGAACAAGGTTTCACCTGTGAAAGAACAAAAAAAAGTCAACTTAAAAAAACCCAAACCAAAACAAAAAAAAATTTAATGTCCTAAAATTGTACCTAAGCTACTGTAAGCTGGGATTTCTGATGCTATGCTTTGTAGGTTTGGAAACAGGAAAAATATCTTAGACTTTGAAAAGTGTGCCCTCTTATTAGGGGCAAGAAGCGTACTGTGTCGCTATTTATTTGTATACTGGAAGATGCTGCTTCCCAGTGTACTGGCTACTGAATAAATAAGATATCAATGTCTGAAAATCATACACTAAATCACGAGGCGTATCTTTCGGAGTCCACAGTATTGGAACAGACCAACAGAGAAGGCAGGAGTAGATATTTAGGGTCATATTCAGATGGCCTAAATTCTACCTATCTGCCTCTGCTTTGTGAAGAGAACTGGGCTCTCCTGATGGCTAATTCAGAGACCCTAAGAAAAATAAGAGAACAGGTAAAAAATAGCAGACATAGGGAGCAAACTGAAATTTAGGCTGTGTGATTATGACTTCTAATCTGGAAGAATTCACACATTTTTAAATCCATGCATTTTTATTATTTGGAAGTGTTCTGAATTATTTGATTATACTAATGATAATCCTTTTGAAACCATAGAGCCTTAGGGTCAGACACAGGAGGATCTACCCGAAACCCTGCTGCTCACTGTGGTGTAGTAGGTTTAAAGCCAACATATGGACTGATCTCTCGCCATGGTCTCATTCCTCTAGTGAACTCCATGGATGTGCCAGGAATCTTAACCAGATGTGTGGATGATGCAGCAGTTGTGTTAGGTATTACTACTACATGTATCTTTGTATACAACATATCTTTATTTACAAGATTGTCGCAAAACAAATTGAATTCTAGCTACCCAATGTACCTTTTCCTGTTCTTCATATGTCATGCCATATTTCAGGTTCACTTGCTGGACATGATCCTAAAGACTCTACCACAATTCAGGACAACTTTAAGCCATTTGAACTACCCAATTTGACTGATGTCAGCAAGATCTCGATAGGAATTCCGAAGGTAATATTTAAGTCCTGTCAACAGTTGTGGACAGGAGCAGCAAATAGGACACCTAACAAAAAAACATTTGTGTCTTGCCCACCATCTCCCAGTATCTCATGATTTAAAACAGTGAAGACAGTACAAGCAGCTCCTGGAAAAGAGCAGCATGTGCTCTGTTGCCTGTGCAGGCAATTCAGAGTGAACATATGCTCATGCATCATCTAAAACATTTTGTCGTCGTTGTGGGAAGCACTGTCAGGAAGTTCCAAGAGAAACAGGGAACTTCAATTCTTGGTTCTCTCTGTTGCTCTTTCATCAGTCACCTGTATAACCTCAAACAAGTTGCTCTTAGTGCCTTCTCACACAGTGAGGTTAGTACTGGTTTGTGCAGTGCTTTGAGATACTTGTCTAAATGGCACTGTGTTAATACAAAGCAGAATTTTAAAGGCAATTGAATGGCACAAGGAGCTGTGATTCGCAGAGTTCTAATAAAGATTGAAAGACAACCTTAATCAGGCTTCTGATGTATGCAATTCAATCATGTTTGTAACTATAAGGATACTTGCAATTTAGGCACAGCATTTGGGACTTCAGCCTATTTTTAATTTAGTAGAGGCTCTGCCTTCAAAGAGACAATGTGAATAACTTTTATTGTTTTGATTCTCAGTATTTGAACCTGTGCTAGAACATGTATACCAAAAGATTTAATTTGGTAACCAGAGATGCCCACTGACCAATTATTCAGGATCTACAAAATGCAAAAATTGTATGCCTAGAAAATTCATCAGCTGCATAGTGTTTAGATTTTGATAAATCTAATATAGTGGTATTGGTTAATTATTCATATCCTTTGGACAGTTGTTTTCTACTGCTACAGATTATCCTAAACAGATACATGCATATATTAAACATGGGTCATAGCTACACAGAAATTGGACAGTATTATGACCCTGGTATTGTGGGTTAGAACTGAAATAAGTATCTTCAAAAATAGGGAATTTTAATAGAATATCTGTAACTTAGCTCTTAAACAGGAACATAGCTTATCTAAGTCTTCTCCCAACCCCTTGACTGTAGTTCTTCTTTGGTGGGTTGTTTTGTTTGTTTCACTGAGGCATGGCAGTTGCCACTGATACGCTGTGGCCGTAATTTATTTTTATCTTTCCTACTCACAGCAGCCCTAGTATTAGGATTTAAACCTGAAGATTTTCTACCCATGAACTGCAGAGCAGTGCAGTACAGTCTCCATGAATAGACAAATAAGTGGATAGCTGGGCAATTTCTCCTTCAGAAGAAACTGCTGAAATTCCATGGTCTGCAATATGTAGGTTGGTCCTACCGAGATGAACATAACATTCTTCAGAAGACTGAATCCTATTAATTTAACACTGCTTGATTGTATAATATTTAGTAGATGCAAGAAGCTTTAATAAGTACTTTAAATCATATAGTGGTGAGGTAATAGTTTCAATATTTTTAGCAAAGAGTATTTGCATTTTGGTTGCCATTAGAAGTAAACCGGTATGTAAAATCACTCCTCTTCTTGTTTTTCTCCAAGGAATATCATGCACCAGGGCTTTCTAGTGAAATTCTGGCGCTTTGGTCAAAGGCTGCCGACCTCTTTAAGAATGCAGGTGCTAAAGTAATCGAAGTGAGTCTACCACACACTCGTTACTCAATTGTCTGCTATCATGTGCTGTGCACAGCAGAAGTGGCATCAAATATGGCCAGGTTTGATGGACTGGAATATGGTAAGGCCTTTGAGAAAACTTTTTTCTAAGACAATAGAAACATTGCTGGATGCCATTAAAAAGTATTGGTTTTAATAGATATGCTTTTCATGGTTGAATGCTTGGTGTTATTTCTCCAAGATGGAATAGAGTAAAAACCCTGTCCAAATAAAAATGAGTAAATAAATGCATACTTTAATATATTTCACTTCTAGACATGTGAGCGTCTGGGCTTAAAATCTGTTTAATAATTCTATAATAAAACAGGAATATACTTCATTGTTTTTCCAGAATAGTAGCATGTCAGACTGCAGCACACAGCGGCCTATTGTATTACTATGTATAACAATATCTTACGTTGTTAAATCTTAAAGGATTACAAAAAGTATTAATTCCCAAATTGCTTTTTCTTTTCAGGACACCGTTCTGACATGAACAAGTCCACAGAAAGTATGTACGCTGCAACACGACGAGAAGGCTTTAATGATGTTGTAAGAGGAAGAATTCTATCAGGAAACTATTTCTTGTTGAAACAGTAAGCAGAACATCTTGAAACTCAAATTTGCCAAGTTAACAATTTTTTAAGCAAATGGTGATTAATTGTTCATCATTACATGAAAAAAAAAATGTCCTTACACCAGTAGCTACTTGTATTATTATTATTGCTTTAGCTATATAATACCTAGTGAACTGTTAATACTGAATGAAAATGTTTTCCCTTAGTCTTACCAGTGAGCCTCCTGAATTAAATAAGTAAAAGAACTTAGTAATTTTTATTTTTTTCCCCTACCAGAGTATTATTGGCACACATTAGTTAAATTAAGCAAAAATCTATGCTATCATATGACATTGAAATCATACTGAAGCCATTACTGTTGTAGTGTTGAAAGTTCTGTAGCTGTTAATCTCATTAAAACTGCATAGAAAAACTGCTGGTACATTCTACTGAGGTCTTCTAAAGCCAGAAGATATGGCAATTAAATTAACTGTAGCCCTTTGCCTCTGTATACAGGGAAAGGAAGGCACTGGCAGAGGTACTGAACTGATGTCTTAAAAGACAGGGGTTTTTTTTCTATCCAGCTCATGTAGAGAAGCTGATGCATGGATCAATTTCACTTTTTTTCCTTAGTTTTCAATCCTTATCCAACAGTCCTAATTTATGTTAGTAAAAGTGCTGTTTTTCTCTGTCTTAATTTGTTCAGATACAATATGTATATTGTATACATATACATCTGTATATGTTCTACAATAACAGAAATATTAGTCGTGTAATCAGTCTCAAAGCAAGTGCACTACAGAAACAGCTCTGTCAGCAAGAGTATTCATCAGATGTGACTTCTAGTTGCTCTCAGACAGGAATGTTGTCAGTCAATATGTAACAACCAGCTTTTATGGAATGCCGATATTCCTGCCAAGTGTGCTCCTTCTGGTTATAACTGTCCAGATCAGCTTTCCTAAGGCTACTTTAAAATTCATGTAGTTCACTCTTCTGTGAAGGAATATACAATTGGCTTCCATCGAGATTGAACAGGAGAGTTCTGTTCCTGTCCGCAGTAAATTACTTTTGAAGACAGAACCCAACAGCTAGGATGATTTCAGAAATGATCGTAGAAAAGGGGCTAATTCCCATGATACAACTTCTTAACTTGAATCTGCTGTCTATTATTGATTATAACCATTTTCATTGCAGTTTTTCAGAAACATGAATCTTTAGATTACTCTAACAAAGTTGGTTTTGAGCAGTTTCAGTTGTTTTATCTACAAACACTTGTGGCATGTAGTAGTTGTTAATAACCCCTTCCTTTTTCTTTTTTTTTAATAGCTGTGGTTTTAGATGGCAATTACTTTTGAAACTGAATTTCTCTGAATTTAAGGGTTCCACATTTACCAGTTCTGCATATGAAGTTAAAAGGAACAATAGACATAAAGCTGACTAATTGGTTTCTGCTTCAGAATTGTGTAAAGACAGTTTAGAATTCCATAGGCCACATGTTTACATTAGAAAAAAAGGTTAGGGAAAGATCAGGTCTTTATAGTGTTCTACAGAGAAGTATACTACAAACACATATATAGTTTTAAGTCCCTTTGGAGTCCTCCGTAGATGATGGGACTTTTTCACATGCTTTAAGTATCTTGCTGGATTGAATCCTAAATGATTAATGCCTGTTTTCCAGGCCTGCTTAGTTTGGTATTGTTTCTAGGGTTTACTGTGCTGCCCTGCAGTGAAATTCAATAACAGTTTAGTTTCAGAAAGGTGATAAAAGTGTTGGTTTGATTTTTAATTAATTATTTTAAACTAGGGTTTTGTTTTCCCTTCACCTTTCTTCAGCAGGACGCCCTCATCTCTTCCTTCTTTGACAGCTTCATTGCTATGAGAGCATAAACACCATGTTTGATGACTAAGCTTCTGGTATATCAGAACCTCAAGTACCAGTGTTAGTCTTTTAGCCAGAAGGAATACTGGGCTTGTCTTTTCTACAGTAACTGAGAAAATAAGTTCTGTATTTTTGGAATTAGTGTCAGGCCCTTATGTCCATATTTCTTTCTAGGAACTATGAGAATTACTTTATCAAGGCACAGAAAGTCAGACGTCTCATTGCCAATGACTTTGTGAAGGTTTTTGGGAGCGGTGTTGATATTTTACTCACTCCTACCACTCTGAGTGATGCAATGCCATATATGGAATTCATCAAAGAAGACAACAGAACCCGCAGCGCGCAAGATGACATCCTAACACAGGCTGCAAACATGGCTGGTGAGCAGGGACAGGAATTCAGCTACAGTTTCCCCTGTCTAGTCATTTTTAATGTCTGTTCCCTTCAGCTATTTATCCTCTTCTTTAGAATCAAGATACTTCCCCTCTGTCTTTTAACTCTTACAGTGATAACCAGGTATAACGATAGCTTATTTATGAAATGCTTTAAAATGTAAGACTAGATTTTAAAATGGGTGGGAGCTGCAGATAAGATGAATCCATTCAAGTTCCAGAGACCGAAATCTCTTCCTTAGGAGAGTTGATTATCTTTTCAGGGGATGCTGACTCTTTAAATCACTCTAATTCATTTTTTGTGATCACCTGACAGTATCCTTAGTTCATTGCCTGAAATTATTTTAACTAGAATTGTAGAATACCAGGTTGGAAGGGACCTCAAGGATCATCTCTTCCAACTTTTCTTGGCAAAAAGTGGTCTTTTTCCTCTACATAAAAACAATTCTAAGAGTAGAATTGTTACAAAAATTACTCCAACTGGATTTGTGTAATAGTAAGTCTTTGCATGTGTCTCTTTTCTTTCAGGACTGCCAGCCATAAATGTTCCTACAGGTCTTTCGGAGAGAGGCTTGCCACTTGGGCTTCAGTTCATTGGACAGTCATTCCAGGAGAAGCAGCTTCTCACTGTAGCCAAATGGTTTGAAAAACAAGTAAAATTCCCAGTGATCCAACTAGAAGTGAAGAGGCACGACCACGGTGCCTTTCAGCATCAGAAATCTGCTTCTTTTTCATAACATGGGACTTGCTAGTCAGCTAAAGCAAGTGGGGATGGGGATGGTCTAAAAATGTATACCTGCAGTTAATTCTCTTTTGCAGAAATAAGAAGCCATTTTAAGGAGACCATATACAGTAATGCAGGATGGACTCATCACAGCTTGTTACTATGTAATTAAGGCAAAGTGAATCATTAAACATGTCTGTTATTAAGAACCCTTTCTAACTGATATTAAAACCACCATGTCGAAATTATGTATCATATGCCTGTGGAGATGCTTTTTTTCCATCCCCAGAGGGCGCGTAAGGTATCTGGCCCAGGTTTGTTAAAGAACGAACCTGAACCTTCCTGTGAAAATTGCATCATTGCCAAAGGATTGGTTTCCTTCTGGAGCATAGACTTTTGTAATGGAACAACCAGACAAGCTCTAAGGGAACAAAGGTATCAAGGATCCGTTCACCAACAGGTAAATACAAAAGGAAATAAGGGAATAACACATAGATAGTTCACTTAAAAAATCCCTTCTAGCAAACTCATGCGGGAGGTGAAATAAACTCCAGGTTTACAAATCATGGCAATTACTCTGGTTACGTTCATTGTAAGAATGATGAATTCCAGATTTCTTCTGGGGAAAGATGCCTGCTAGTCCTTGAGTAGTTATTTTCTTCTTCCTTCATCACTGTTCTTTATAATCAGCACTTAATTTCTTTCTTAGTAAGTATTCATTTTGTCTTCTTCAGTGTTACTCTCCATAAGAGTAGTACAACCTATTCCTTCATGGATGGTCATTCAACACAATAGTAATTTGAAACAAATTTCAAACCCATAATGTTGGTAGACTGGAAGACCTACTAAACAACTAATAACCTGTTGTGAATGTTGTAGTTTCCATTTTTCGAAAGTTGAAAAAGTATGAAGGATAAATTGGTAGATTTGTTTTTGCATCAGATTTGCTTTCAGTCATAGTGTACAGCTTGCACAGATGTAAAAAAGTGCAGGGTGGGGAAAACAATTGTGACTTAGTCTGATATGGTAACGTACAGAATCTTTCTGAATTACATCTTGTCTTAGACCATACTGTCACCTATATAAAAAAAAAATCACCTTATTTCTAAAAATTGCAAATGAATTGGTGAATTTTCCGCACCCCAGGGTGAGCTATTCCAATACCTTTGCCACATGATTAAAATGGTATATGATTAAAAATCCCCCATGAATAAAATTTAAAAAATAAAATTACATTTTTAATTTAAATATTAAAAACCAAGATATACCTTGTTTCTCGTCTGATGCTATCTGGCTTGTTTACATAGAATAGTATTCAAGGAACTTGCTTTTTCTCTTAGTGGGCAATGATGAACTGGGGATCCCAACAGATGATTTTCACTGCCATCTTGTCCAATAATTTAGGTAAGCTTTAATCATACTGTCACTGTGCACGCTCATAGCAGCTTGCTGACTAGAGCTCTCAGTGAGGTTACCCATTAACCAAGTTGGAATACCTGGATATATACTTGAAATACCTGCTCTTTGATTCACAGTCAGGTCCCAAACCCATACCTGCCACCTGCTTTTTCTAAAAGTAAGGGTTGGTGTCTTCTGCTGAGAGCTTGAGATAAAGTCCTGCCTGCGGAGAGCATTCCTGAAGGGATGTCAAGAGCCTTGGAGTGTTACTCACAGAAGAGAAGAAGCAGAGAATTGTGCTGTCCTGTGGAAATTCATTCTGGACTGACTTCTGGTCCAGAGGAAAATGTCTACTTACGCTTGGCAATCTTTCTCTTTAAATTTCCCCCAACATTAAGAGAAATCTGATGGAAAAAATGGATCAAGGCAAAGATCCCCATTCCATGTTTGTCAAGCAGCTAGAGGAGGGGTAGGTGAAGGGAAACTGTTCTCACTACTGTTTTTTAAAGCAGGGCACTGATTCCAGTCTCCAGCATCCTCTAAACAAGCATTCAGATAATCAGGACAATTGGCTGTTCTGACTCTAGAGTTTCTTCTGTTAGTAGATTTCTGAGTACAGAATAAGTATGCAATGAAATATGCAGTGGAGACGGTACAAACGAGACAAGCGGGCTTCTTCCCCTCTCGGCTGTTTTGCATTTTTAGGGACCACATGCCTCTTTCTGCCCTCCATTATCTAATGCTGGAATTTCACTAAGCTAGAGGTGAGGGCTTGGGAACCAGCATGGTCGAGCAGCATCAGGATATAAGCAACAGTTCCTCAAGTCTTGCAAGAGGATATCTAGAGACTTTTGCTGTCTTCACATTACAAAGCCACCTCAAAGTGGCCTCGCAGCAGTTCCTGAAGTAGCTCAACACCTTGGCTTACCTGTAAATATAGCGGTTGTGAGGGGTATCTCTGAGCAGAGCTTTATGCAGCTGCTACCAGTGCCAAGTCATGGCTCCAGAGTTATAAACAGTAAAGTTCCTATGACGGGTAATTAGACTCTCAAAACCCCTTGTTACAGAAGTAGAGAAACTCCAGGGAGCAGGAAGGTCTGGGGGTAAAAAAAAAAAAGGGAACAAACCCCTGCCTATACAAACATTCTGTGCAGCTGTCTTGAAAAACAATTTGCTGAAATGATAGAGTTGAAAGTTTTACGGCATTGCAGCATAGCCACAGCAGGGGGTAGGTGTAACCTTAGTACAGACTGAGCCCAGATAATTCCAGTGCTTCCTGAAGGAAACAAAAGCTACAGCTTTAGCAAACAAGCCATCTGCTTAAATCGTTGGGGGCGTGACATTTTTTCTTCAGGTAATGAGAAACTGTAAGGACATTATATAGTGGAAAAGTTATTTTTGAGAAGAAAATTAAGAGCTTTTGCTGTAAGATGTTTTTAAATGCAACTGCAATCCAATGTTACAGTTCATGCAGTTTCCATGCATGTATTTTTCCCCTCACCCTACTTAACAGACTCACAGTAATGAGACACTGAAAGCAAACTTTAACCTGACGGCGGCTGCTTCTGTTCCCGCGTTTGTCAGTTTTCAGGTGTCGGGCACTCAGTAGTTACTGTGACATTGTAGCTTCCCCTTACATAGCACTAGTCACTTCTCCATCGCTTTTATGATTGTCCTAGGAACTAATCGGTCCAGAAAGCTGCAATGGGGCTTTGTAGCCTTCCTGGGGTGTCTCAGGGGTCCCTCCTCCAGCTCTGAGAAGCAATACTGAGAGCAATACCACTGCACTCATGTACAGCAGATGGGCAACTGAAAAATGATAAAGAGGTGTGCACAGCCTGTCTAAAAATCTAAGAGACTGCTAGGGTTATACGGCAGTCATACTTCATGTTAAACTGGTGCCCACAATGCCACCGGAGAGGGCAGGGAACAAAACAAAAAAGTCAGAGGAGCAAAAAAGGTTTATCTAAGTTTGTTATTTTTCAGTATGTCTCCCAAATAAAGAGGAAGGTATCCAATTACAGGAATGTTAGAAAGAGGCAGGAAATTAAAAACACTCACAATCATCTTAATTAGCTTACCGCACCTTTGCTTGACTAATGTCCAGATGCAATTAAGGGATTCCAAGTGAACCTTTTTTTTGTAAACAGAAGAAAGGTTTTTTCCCACCCAGCATGGGCATCCTCCCGTGCTCGCTGTTGCACAGCAGTAAAAGGTGTCTTTAGCTCAGCGGTGCAGGGCATTTGGAGAAAGCAGCAGGAACCCAGCCAGGCTTTGCCTGGTCCTGCGTGCAGTTCTCTACCTTGGTCTACGATCCGATACCCATACAATCAGGGTGTAAGTGCTGTTGAGGGTCACAAGCAAATGCTGCGGCACAATGTGTGATGAAATGGGCTTCAAAGTGGTGGGAACTGAAATTTGTTTAGCTAGAGGGGCTGTTTTTGTACATCGCTGTGTTGGTTGGTGAATGGATTTGTGTGGCCTGCCTCACCGCGCTGCTCATAGCGTGTGATGGACAGGCAACGGAGACTCCTGGGTTAGATGCCCCTCTTCAGGGGA
Organism: Ciconia boyciana; assembly: GCF_034638445.1. Classification (NCBI taxonomy): domain Eukaryota; kingdom Metazoa; phylum Chordata; class Aves; order Ciconiiformes; family Ciconiidae; genus Ciconia; species Ciconia boyciana. The sequence continues at coordinate 50,748,278 of NC_132936.1, forward strand.
GGATGCACGGTGGTAGGAGAGGAAAGATTGGCTGAAAGGCTGCTGCAGGTGGGTGTAAAAGATGCAGCGATAACGGAGCAGGAGCAGAGAGGGGGAGGTGGTCAGTACTGGCTGGCAGCAACTGGGCACCCGCCTGTACTGTGAACTGGGACAGCTGCTGGGTTGCAACTGCTGTTTGCCAACACTAATCCCAACGGGGAGACAAGCTCCTGCGCTGCAGCGTATGGAGGAAAAGCACTAGGCACTTCCTTGTGCCACCCAAAAGGGGACGTTTCAGCTTGGGAAGAGACACAGAGAAGCACAGAAAGGTTGTCTAGGCAGGCTGTGAAACACCAGGAGGTAGAAAACACATGGAAGAGGGGAAGGATTACGTGTCATAGGAGCTGGTAACTCCTTGGAGAAGCCAGAGACTTAGGAGAGGAAGATTGAAGAGATAAAGGACACAGGGATGAGGAAGCAGAAGTATTCTGGTGGAGGGGCCCCAACTTCATGTTCCTAAGTTGAAATCTTTGAAGGTGGGTACCTTTGTGAATTGTACCTCTCTGAAGTAGAGAGTCTGCTTGATTTAGTCCAAGACCTGAGTGTTTAAGACTTGCATTTGCAAGCTTTTAGTCCCAAAGTGAGTGCTATTCAGGCACACATAATGCTTGGCACAGGCACACATAATATGTGCTTAACAAAAATCAAAAAGAAAACATGTTATTAACAATATACTTCAGGAAGCCTAGGAACACACTGCAAAAGGGACCTCATGGGCTCAATTTCTCTTCATATGTAACTATTTCATACAGTCATCTCCATAAATGTATTAAAATCTATCTAAAGAGTATTTTGGTTTCTTTCTCCTGTTAGTATTCCAGAACCTTTTGTTAGAAACTTTAATCACAGCCAAGCCACACACACCTATTTGCTCAAGGCAATATTGTTCTTTTGTTTAAATATACCTTCTTGTTCTTTGTGTTTAATTCACTGTTGTATTTATAGAGCACAGCTGCATTCTTCCTTAGCCTTTATTCTGCTAGGACGAATAAGTCAAGCTCTTCCAGTTTACTCCTGTACGTTAGGTTGCTCAGTGCTATTCCCTGTAGCCGTTCACTGCACCTGCTCCAGCTGAACTCATCTGTCTTCCAACATGGGTGACGAGTACTGTAAAGACAATTCCAGGTGCAGTTTTACAAGTGCAACAGCATTAATATTTCCCCATTGCTCCCGAAAAATTCCTCCCCAGAACACTCTGGAATCGCACTTGTCTTTTACTCAACCACATGACGCCACACCAGTAGCTTAAAGCCAATTTATGATTAACCAACGCACTCGGGGCTTTCTCTGCCTCCGTTGCTTTCAATGGATAAGCATTTCTGGTATGAGCTGAGAGCTCATTATTAAGCCTCTAGGTTTGTGACCCTGCTCTCCTCGTTACTGCTATTCAAATTATTGGTGTTTTCCAGTTTTTCCTGTAGAGCCCAACTCCCCGCTGTTTTGACAGTAATGCCCAGCTTCATGTCATGAGAAACAAAGAATGTGTCCCTCAAATAACTTTACTTATTGCCATAACTCTACCCTCATTGCAATCATTTTCCAAGCCGTTGTTGCCAATGGACTTAGAGGACAATAAAATCCAGCTTCTCCTATGTGGCCTGTGTAAGTGTCACCTGTGCCCTGGTGAATCGTGACAAGGCACTGCCTCTTGACAGCAGCTGGATACAGGCTGAGGAGCTGCAGCCACCGTTAACAAAAAATTGGGGTTTTGGTCCTCACCCTATTCCATAAATGGCTTGCTTCGAAGGCTACAAGCAAACAGAACCCCGTTGTGATAAACACCGTGCAAGGCTGTCAAGAAAAGAACCTGCCCCTCAAAAAAGCTTGCATCTATTGCACATCTATGCAACCCCCTCCATAAAAACAACAACAAAAAAACCCACCCCAGGATAATAAGCTATTGTGAACAAGAGCTGCCTTTTTGCTTTGTATCCGCAGCAGTGGAAACATAAGAGCCTGAATGATCCACTCTCAGTTGCGAACAATGGAAACATGCTGAATCACTAAAACCAAACCTTCAATAGCCTTGTCACTAAGACAAACTGCTAATAGCAACAATGAGGCTTGGAACAGCTTGTATGGAGCCAAACTGGCTCTCGTACTTCAGCTGAAGTTCATCCAAAGTTGAAAGGGGAAGTCTCCAGATGGTCACTGCAACCGGGCCTAGAAGGAGGGGCCATTACATTACTTTCTAATTCATACACAAAGTGTAGAATTTTGTTTAATGCTTAAAATTAAGACTTACCCCAGAGGAGTGGACGGGATAAACCATGAAGGAAAATGGCAGCACTTAAACAGGGAAGATGTTACTACTTTAAAAAGATACTGTAGTCATAGCACTTTGGCAGTTAGTAACTCAAAAAACAGGGGAAAAGCACAATTGTGTGTTGCAAAGTTTGTGCTGTGCTTTTTTCATACAGCATGTAAAACAATGCCATTTCTTTTATAGAAGAAAACATCTAACTTCACAGTATTTAAACAGACAAGCAACAAAATCCTCTATTGCAGCCCCGGTCAGGAATGCGACAGGCAGGGGGATGTCCGTGTTGTCGAACTGAGCTGTAAGCTACACTTCATTCTGGGTCTTCCATTTTGGGTCATATTTGTGTCTGTCCCCTGTGCTACACAACCACGCTGACAATGCAGACTTTCCCAATACAGCCTGGCTCAGGGAGAGCACGAAATACCTCAAAAAGACTTTCAGAGAGAGGCATCGGCTCCGAGTCAATCTGCCCGCTCCCAGGGACACCAGCTTGCCTGCTGTGCAGACAAGCAGTGGTGGGAAGGTGCTGGGCTCCATCAGCTTGGCCACACAACAAGTCAGAGAAGATATTTAGGAGGAAAAGCTGCCACTGAGAGGGCTGCCTACTACACCAGGGCAAAGGCTGTCTTTGGGGAGACATGAGGGCGGACCTGGTGCCTCTCCAGAAGTGTTGGCCCATAGAAAAGCTAGTATCATATTTAGGAGAGGGGCATCTCTCAGGACTGTTTTTTAATAGATCTGTACTTACAGTTTTCAAGCATAGTGATGATAATTATTAGGCTTTGTAGGTTCCAAGGACTCAAAGCTAAATTTGGGGTTCTTCATTTTCCATCCCAGTCTTGAATCGTGAATCAATCACAGGGTTCAAAGCACCCATAGCAGCACACACAGAGTCAGTGTGAGGAACATATAAAAGCCACAAGGGCTATGTGAAACATTGCCTATTCAGTTGAGGTGAAAACACATCCCAAGGCATAAGGTCTTCCCTGGGGAACGTGTCTAAACATCCTCAGGGAGGAACAAGAACCCAGGTCTTCTCAAGCCTGTTTGATTTGGGACTTACAGCATCCAGTGGACAGAGTCACCCTCAAAGCCTGAAAACATTCACTCTGTGTTGTAGCCGTCACGGCTGCACACCTTCGCCATGAGACCTTCTCACTTGACGGCAGCCCAGCAGGACCGCAGCACGTCCTGGCAGGAGGGACTCCCTCACACAGCAAGCAAATCTGTGGCTGTACTGATCTTCAGCCAAAGGGAGAGGAGATTACACCTCCTAGTATCTCTTCCGGGGGATGAACTCAGTGAAACACACTATTCTTAGACAAAAACACTCCCTGTTTTGTCCCCAGAATATGTACCGAGACATTGCAGGTGCCAAGTGTATTTCTCCCACCTGGCATGTTTTTCTTGAAAATCAGATTCCCCTTTTCTAGTACATGCTACAAGAGGAAAGGATGGTGGTGGGGAACTTGTAGCATGCCTTAAAAAATGAGAGGAGATGAAATGGAATACCAAAAGAGAAAATTATTTTTGCAAACAAGTCAGCAAAATATTCTAATGCGTTTGCTCTTCAAGCACAGTTACATTTGCAAACAGCCTGATGGAAGGGAGGTGCATTGCTCCAGTTCCACCATCTCAACAAGACTGAATTGGAGCACTGAAGGATTAGGACTTGATCTAACATGCTTTGAACCTGGTGAAAAACAGACTTCAGCTGAACCTGCACTGAAACTAGCACCCCAACTGAAAATAAATAAGGTAATTATTTCCCTTTCTTCTTTAAAAGTGAGACTTAAGACAAGTTATGGCATAAAGGAACTTTAGGGAACTATTGCTCTGCTCTGTGCAACCTTTGCGCTTTAAGCGTAGAGGACTTCTGACTCCTGCTCTTCCAGTCTGACACTTCGTTGCCACTAAATTTATTCCATTTAAAAACAAGATGTCCTAATGAATTTGGCCAATAAACATGGAATTCATTGATAGACTGGAGATGGTGGAGGAAACCTTTCAAAAGTGAGAAGAAAACTGGTTCTACTTGCTGTAAATGGAATGGATGTGCTGTTGTCAAGAAGAGACATCAATAAACACTGTAATGTGTGTGCTGGCCTAACAAAGGTGTCCGAAACGTCCTCCTCCTGCCAGTCTTCACTCTGAAAGCACAGACATTCCCTAAACCATCACCTGTGGCTTTCATGAGCAAACTCACTAAAGAAACGTGACGTTTCCATGCAGTCTAGTATTACCAGAGCAAAAGTGCTATTGAATTAACAACACTTTAAAGCCATTTTAGAACGTATTTCAACCTTATTGAAGATATGAGAATTTAACTCATCTCAAACTCCGTTTCTCACAGTCAGAAATTACTGTCATTGCCTTAAGCATCAGTTAGCACAGTGGATGGGTGGGGAACAGGAAGACTAAATACTGCTTAGTTATTCTGTTGATCTATTCCATTTTTAAGCCTTTTTTCTCTAGGACCTGCTGCAAGCACTAGCCTTTACCTGTAATTACCATTAAGGAACACTGGCAAGAAACAGTCCTGAAAAACTATGAACTCTCCGAACATGAAGATGAAATCTGAAAATGAGTTTCATTATTCATTAATAACCTTTGGAGATATCTGACTGTTTCTATAAGGCTAACATTGTCAGGTCCCTGCTTATCAGCCACCTCTTATAACGACATTAGAAAGCTCTCAGATTAGTTTGACAGGAAGCATTTTTCTATCAGTCTGTGGACACTCATCTTATTTTCAAAGCGTTATCAGTCCAGTCCCCCATCACGGTTTCTATTCTTTTTCCTGGGACTAAAACCCAACAGGCTTATGATTGGCCGTGTCCACTGAAATGCTAACAAACAGGTTCAACACCGTAGCTTCCTCCCCTCCTTCCTTGGGGCTTCGCCAGTGGCAACGCCAATGCTCACCACAGCCTCGCAGCCCCCCTCAGTTTCCTGGAGGGAAGTTACGCATTGGCAAATGTTTAGCTGCAATTTAGCAGTCTCCCAAATTATTACAGGAGGGGAAGATATCATACAGTCGTATGCCAGGGCTGTAACATCCCTGGTGTGTATCTATAAAGATCTTTAAGTCCTTCCTCTGCTGTTAGTGACAAAGCTTTCGTTTCGCCAATGGCAGCGGTAGGCAACCAGGAGCACAGCTGGGCTGAGGAGGGAAGGTCGATTTTTATTCTTAAGAAAGCTTAGGGCTCAAGTATTTAATATCCTACCTTATCTCAAGTGTTTAGTATCTCATTCTATGGAAAGAGCTGTGTCAGCTTTTCCAGTTAGACATTTCTCTCTTGTATTTGTCACTCTCAGCTTCCCCATTCTTCTACTTATTAGATATTCACGAGGAGGAGGATTATTATTTTAACAGCTCCCTCTCAGCCAGGATGTTGTTGTTTTTCTTCAAACTAATGTAGCCTTATTTTTTCCCAGTTATGGCTTATTAGGCAGCCTGTAAAATATTCTTAGACATTTTCCAATTATCATTTACATTTCTCCCCCCAACTGACTTAGTTCCGAATTGTTTTCTGCTTTGTGAAATTGTATCAGCTAAAGCTACTGATTTGCATTTTGTTTGCCTTCAACAAATGTAATCAAGTTATGAACATTTTTTTTTTATTTATTTTACCACTGATTTTTAGTACTGTGGTTTCTCCCCTCTGCTGAGGCAAAAGTCTAGTGTAGCGTTGCCCGGGTCTCTGGTACAATACTTTTTAAGCAAGAAAATTAAGAATGTTATTTAGTGATTCTGAAGATGCTTCAGTGCTGGCAGCAGCAGACTGCCAGCATATGTCATTTGGATTAACGTCCCCCATGAAAACGCAACTTTCTTTTTCCTCCTATACATTACAGATAGTAGCCGAAGGAGCCAGTCATCTGTTCCTCCATAAAAATGGCTGCTCTCTCACAGACAGCAACTCATACTCCATTTTGCACTTTTCATGGTGGGAAATCAATCTATGAGATCATTTCTTTGTCATTTGTCACTAGTAAATAAATCATGCCCTTTTTTTTTTGGTCATAGCGTGCCATTTCTCATCCCCTTCTGTCCACTAAACCTTTCTCAAGAGATTATAACCAGTGATTTAAAGGTTTCAGTCACCAGAAATTTCCCATCAAGTTCCAGCAATACCATCTCTATCGAATTTATGCTCATAAATGAGCAATTCCAGTTCCTCTGTTTATTATCTAGGACCCTCGCATTGGCTTAAGCAGCTAAATAATTTATCCTTATCATGTCCTTGGGCATTTGGGTTGGTTTTATTCACCATGGCAAGGTATGGGGTTAAATGGGTGCTTCTTTGTTTCCCCTTTTCACTTTTTCCTAAGGCCGGGGCTGCCGGAGGTCCCACACTCTCCGCTGTCGGTCCCTTTCTCACAAAGGGGCAGAAGCAGCGGAGTTTTCCCCAGCCGGCTCAGGGGCTGCCCGCTCACCAGAAACCCTCCAAGAAGAGGATCCTCCCTTCTCCCCCGCAGCCAAAGGCAGGAGACATTAAACAAATTTATGGCTGCAGCCTTTCTTCGGCATGCACAAGTGGTTTCTGTCGTTGCTCTGGTTAATACTTGACCATGTGCTGCTTTGCCTCTCCCCTCCCCCCTTAAAAAAACCCCCAAAACATTGCCCCGTGAGTAGTTTTGCACCTCAGGGGAGGGTAGACAGGAATGAACCTTGAAAGCAAAAATCATTCTTTGTGTGTATCCATATCCTTGCCCTTAGCTTTCAACGTTTTATAGGAAACGTGGCGTTAAAAATATCAGAGGTCAGTTAAAGGTTGAAGTTGGTTTATTGCGCATAAATTCAGGCATTAATGGTGCAGTCCTGTCCTTTGATTTCTAGTACGATACAAAATTTCATCAGGATGGTTATCCTGCACAAATAATCAAACCCGCAGAAGCCCATTCTTAAAAACGGTGCTGCATCTTATCAGAGATGTATTGGACACCAAATGAGAACGGCTTTAGCAATCTCCTGTCAATGCCTTGTAAAATGGTCCTTTTCCAGGATGTGCTTTAAAACAGGACCAATTATTCTTACAGATTGTAATACAAATCGTGGTGTAATTACTACTTAACAGCAATAATGAAAGAAAGTGAGAAAAATAGTGAAAGAAAAAGAGAGAAAAAGCAATTTATTCAAAGTAATTGCACTTCCACCTATTTATTTAATGTTTGCCACTTTCAAATCTTGTCATCTTGCCAGTACAGTAGCACAATGTTCTGCTGCTAGTCCTTTATATATCTTTGTAGAATAAAAATCTCAGCTGCAGTATTCCCTTACTCTCAGAACAGAAATGATTCCTTCCTAATCCAAATCTCCTAATGGCTCAGCATTTTGTGCTGAGAGATATTACAGCTTCTTGGGAGATCAAATAAGCAACTTTTCAGTTGAGTGTCCTAAAGGAACTATTGTCTATACAGCCACTTTAAAAGCCAGGACTTTTTTTCCTCCCACATCTGAAACGTTTTCTTACTTAGGAGCTGTTTATCGCATTCTCTGTAACCGCTTCTTACTCAGTTTGCTTAGCCCAATACAAAACTCACATTTAATGACCTCCTTCTTATTTCAAATGCCTAGAGAAACTTGATTCAATTCAAAGCCAATACCACTGCAAGGCTATTATAGGTCTGAAAGATTTCCTTGCAAGTCAGTTGGAAGAAAGAAAAAGAAATAAATAAAAAAAAACCAGTCTAGAAAATTGGCCCCGAGAACAAAGGTACAGGCTGCGTTAACAAGCATGGTTGAATGACATCCAGGATTTTATACTCTTTTGTCAATACTCCATGGAGCTCAGGATCCCCCAGTTCTCCAAAATTTAAGGGCTTGGTTTTGTTTTTGGATCTATGTCTCCAGATCTATGGCTATGAAAACATGAAACAAGTGCAAATCGCTACAGCGTTAATTCCCAAAGTTGGCTGCCAGACTAAATCAACGGTGTTCGGAAAGCGTGAATTGCCTCACGCATTTCAATGGATTGCTTGGTCACCAAGCTGCAGAACCATTTGGATAATGAGTTTTTTAGCTGTTTCATCACTGATTGTGCTACCAAAAACATTGAGAAAAATGTATTCCTCTCTGTATGCCAGTTGCTTTCTAGCCAGTGGTCAAAACCCTCCAGGTTCATCCTTCACAATTCCTATGGCATATCGATAAACTGGCAATATGGACATTTTAGATAGCATGAAACCCGGGCACAGTGTAAAACAGTGAATATAGAAGAAACATCAGGAAAGCAAATGTATGAACATATTGTTCACAACTGTGCAGAAACTCATCAATTTTCAGAGCGGCTGCTTGGACTTTCCAGCCTGCCCTGACCTCATGTCACAGCAGCTGGGAGCCTTGAAGCTGCCTTCAGATCCTGCTTGTCACCAAGCATGCAGGTGGACCTGGCTTGTGTAAATTGGTCTGTCTGCAAAAGAAATGGTCAGCTTTACATTTCAATGAAAAAGCTTATGCTTTTGTCTGCTGTGCAGGAGTGGAGATGGAGAACCTGGACTTGTTTGCAAAGTCCCATGTTAGTAATATGTGGCAGGATGAACTCAAAGGTTTTAAAGCCTGATTTAAAGCCAGACTAAGTTGGGAAGGGTTCAATTGTTTTAGTTAGTGTCATTTATTTTTGGCTGGTTTTCTTTTTAAATACAACAACCCACTGCAGGGCTTGTTACCTGTTGTACCTAAGTTTGTGTGTATTTCCTCTTCCTCATGGGAACAGCTATGTATTACAGAGCACCTATACAGTGTTGTAGTAACCATGTCTGGATCTGTGGTTGTGTAAGGAGCAGACAATCTGCAGAAAGGCCCAAGTACCTGAAATCTTTGTTTTTCCAGTGCACTGGTTGCTCTAACAAGGGCTATTACTTTTCTTTGTAAACCTTGCTTGCTTTATACTGTACCCACATTAATGAGCTTGTGCCACTTCATCTACCATGACGGGGCATAGCAGAATAAGCCATGCTCTGTAGGCATGTCCTAAGGAGCGTGAAAGGTGAAACTAGAACAAGTTCCTGCATTTTGGAGCTGCATTTTAAGCAACGGCTACTTCCTGCCTCCTCCATGGCCAGGCCACAGACAGGGCGATTTCTTTCCTAAAGCTTTTAATGGTTTCCAAAGAGCTGCTCTGATCAGCCTGCCTTGCCCACATCCTTTACCAAAGTTACTGGGGACCGCTCACGTGAGGAAACCTGCTGGCACAGGTAGTGAGGATGCAGCCAGTCCTCGGCAGCCTCCACAGGGGCCGTTCCTGACCTGGGATCGTGGTTATTTAGAATGAATTACTCCGCTTGGCAAGCGAAGAGCTCATCGCTTAGCAAGTACCACGCATGCTGTAAGGAAGTTTTTTCCCCGAATCTGGCACCCCAGGCCCGCTCAGCTCCATGTTCAGCCATCAGACCTGCCCGACGGCTGTAGCTCTGCACTCCTCTGCCAGCGCTGCCGGTACCCCCAGCAGCAGCACTGTCCCACAGCCTCTCTTTGCCCCTCTGCAGCATCGCTAATCACTGACCCCCAGGTCTTTCCCCGGGGGCGTGGGGGCACAGACATACCAGCCCGTGCATCCTTGCGCCCAGGCAGTCCTCATCGCATTCTCCCACACGTGATGGGTTGTGCAAGCATTTTGCCCTTCCAGATCAAATAACCTGACCTAAGGTGTCTCACATGATGGGACACAGGGAAATTGAGAAGTCTGAATTGCTATGGTTTCACCTTTCTAAAGTGAAGCACCTGAACCGACGACATTTTTATGCTTCTGAAGCCTGGGGACCTGCATTTTTTGGTCATCCCTCCAAAAAAATGCAGTAGAACTGTTCTTCACAGAAACAAACTGGGAACAAAAAAGACCGACACCAAAACAGAAATATTGGTATTGAGAGCATACATGTATGATTTGACTGAGAAGGAATAAGGTCTAACTGAAAATACCATGCAGATATCTCCTGATTATCTCCAGACTAAAGTCCCAAAGCCACACTGCCGTGCAAAACATCCCATCCTACCAGCGAATGGAAAAGCCTCCCTAAGCGCCCACTGCATGCTGCAAGCTAAGCAAAACTGAGCTGCTGACTTTGTGAACATGCACTCAATGTGATGTAATTATCATATCATTTTGCAGTGCACCATCAAGAATTTCAGCAGGAAGAGCTTCGTCTTCTCTGCTGTGCAACTGAAAAGCCAACAAAATGCATCGTTCACCTTCTCTGAACAGCACTGCCACTGTGAGTTTTAAAGTGACAATGACTAAAAGGATCAGTGCTTATTTATTCTTAAATCATTGCGTCACATTTACTTGAATTCAGGGAAGAAATAAAGCCTTTAATCTTCTAGCAGTTCACCCAACTAAAAAATATAAATAAGCTGGAAATATTTTTGAGAGCGTAAAACTGAAATATGCTTTCTTGCCACCTCTCATTCTGTTCTCAGCTATAAACTGAAGAATCAGAATATTATGACTATGATTATAATATGATGGTATTTTTATCCAAGGCGGGAGGTAAATTTCCCAGTACTGCCTTCCCATCCCAGTCTCAAGGATAAGAGATGTAATGGGAACCAGCTGAACTCCTGCTACTGCCTGTCAGACTTTCCTCTCGCATCCCAGGACCTGTCCAGATTTGGGTTTCACTGCAAGACCCAGCGTGCTTCTGACAGCTCTTCCTGCAGGTGCTGAAGCAGCTTTGACTCTCCGTGATGTGGATAGCAAGTTCACCAAGCAACTACGTCAAGCGTATCTTAATTTCATTTGAATTAGCACTTCATTGGCAATTATTAGCTGCCGCAGCAAGTTCAACAGTCACCATTTGCTGCTTTCTTGCAGTGCCCCACACCCCCGTTGCCACACTTGCCGCTGTACCGTCAGCAGAAAGAGGCCATTTTCATGGAGTGCTGCCTCTGCCTGTGTCCCGCACAAGAGCTGCTCTCTCCATCACCAGCCTTTACTGTTTCAACTTTAAAAATCTTCCTCTGCCTGTCTCGTGCCTTAAGGCCAGGCCGGTGCACGCAGACATGCTGTTTGTAGGAAGCCATACCTCTGTTGCGAACAACAGGGCTGCTCTGCGAGGTGAGACATGCTAAAGCTCATGCAGCAAGGGCTGGAAATGTGCAAACAAACAAAAGCAACTTGTACAGGCCTCTTTCTTCCTCACTGCTGTTACTGTTGTTTCTTATGAAGGCAAAAAATGCCAGGACTGAGCCCTCTTTGGGCTGGAGCTTCCTCCCGGGGGGGCTCCCGGACGAGCCCCATGCCTGGAGCCCTGCTGAAGGGCAAACAACTCCGTGGCACCAGCCCCTTCCTTGCAACGCACCCACAGACACGTACACAGGTGATGTGTCACACACACGTGTGCATTCATCAGGAGACACAACCATTAGCTGTTGCTGTCCCTACCATGAGAAAATATTTTTACTTTCATTTAAACTATTTGCTGCAGCAAAAAGGGCATTTGTGAGCCACAGGCAAGGAGGAGTAGTGTATAGACACTGGGGTTGTGACCACGTCCACTAAATGGGCTGGCAGGCCGGGCTGTGTCCAACTCGCAGTGCTGCTAAGGAGACGATACCTTGCTGGCTGGAGTGTTTTCAGTCCCTGCTCAGATAGCAGCCACAGCATCTTAATAGCCTTTTTCTCCTCTGAGCATGCAACGCAGGCTTACTAGAGCTCCTAATGGTGCACTGCGGTTTTAGCAGCCCATTACTGCAATGGGACATGTTCCTGGAAAAAAAGTTCAGCCACGACTAATACAAAGGTGTTGACCCTGGTTTGGGGCCACCTGGGGCAACGCTGACCTCTCGGTGTGGCTGCTCTTACGGGCTTACTTTTAGTTCAAGTTCCCTTTGCATCTCTCCCCACATTTGCCACCACCTGAACTCTGTTCCCAATTTGCTACCCACTTGTAGAGATCCCTCTGCCATCTCTGCCTGCAACCCCTTTTGCCCAGGATGTCCAGCCCGTGCCCTACCAGCTGGGTTGCGCCAGCATCCCACCATCCCTTAGCTGTCCCAGCCAAGCTACCAGGGTGGCTGTGGGGCCAGTGCAGACCCTAGTTTAGGTGGCCCTAGGGAGAGACGTGCCTCCCTGGCCCATGCGCTCTGTGGCATGACTGGCCACTGATGTCCAGACAGGGCACGAGCTCCTGTCTCCCGCAGAGAGCCCGTCTCCCCTGGGAGCTGCGGCGCTGCCAATGTCACCTTACCCCTCATTTCTTTTTCCAGATCATTAACTGTTAAACAGGGAGAGAAAGCAGAAGCAAGTCCCACTGCCCTGAGAACAGCGTAATGTCAAAAAGGGATTGCTACATATCGCCAATCCTCTGCTAAAGCGAGTGTAGGGAATATCTTTGCCAAAAATAAGCAAGAAGGGCGAGAGTACTTCTACAAAAACCCCTCCCCAGGCCTTTTTGGCTTTCCTCTGCCAGTGCGTGCCTGTATGTATCAGGCTTTGGCAGCAAGTCCCCACTGATTTTGCCTGACTGGGTGCCGCTGCAACCGTCCCCTGTGTGCCAGCGGCTGTGCGGAGGCGGCGGGGCAGCGGGCACAGCCGGCACGACTGGGGTGCCCGAATGGGAGAGCAGCTGCTGCTGGAGGAAGCCTGGAGGCAGGCGCGGGCAGCGTGGCAGGGCAGCGTGGCAGAGCAGCATGGTCAATAGCTGGCTCCAGCTCAAGATTTTCAGTGGACTGCAGTGAAGTCTCAAGGTACCTTTGCTACTTCACCTTCATCCCAAAATCTGATTTTCCATCTTCTTGAAATCCTCTCGAGAACACGGAAGTTTCCCTGCTGTAGTGGATGGCTGCCTCCCCCCACGCCACCGCGGTTTTCAGCACAAACCAGTTTCCAATTTAATGTCCCGAGTGGGAATTTCCAGCTGTAACCTGGCTGCACTCAGTGCGGCGAGCAAGCAGGCTGACTTGCAGCCACATGATTTGCTCTTGACATTGAACTGTTTGTTCTTTTCACATCCTGGCCACTTCTGCCGTGCCTAGGCATCACTCATAAAACATAAGGGCTTGAAAACATAACCTCCAAAAAGCTGCAGAGCTGTTTGGCTTGTACTTCTCAATGACTAGATCCTTTTCAACACTGTTAGTCTTTGTTTCTAAGGGTTTGCGTATCCCAAACACACCGCGCTGTTGTATTCTGGTCACACAGCTCATTTAGATGCGTGAGCCTGCGCTGTATTCACCCAGCTCCCTACCTCCGGGCACCAGCAGCCTCAGATGCAACTGTATTGATCAAAAAAAGATGAAACCAGGGGCATACCCAGCTATCAATCTTCCCTGACCTGCAAGGACTGCTGATGAGGATTTTAGAAAGTCCTAGGCAGACTTTCAGCAGCTCCCTTTGATTTTAAGGATATCAGAAGATGAAGGTACACCTGCAGGAGGTGTAGAGGAGCAGAGCAGGAGAAGGTGAGCTTTGCCATCTGCTTCGGTAATGCATTATTCCCTCCTTTAAAGGCCAGCCAACATCCTGGGTTAATGCTGAAGGAGACAGTGCCACCTCCCCGCACCTCTGGGACCGCGTGCCCTCCTGCAGGCACCAGGAGCAAGCAGGCTCCATACTCTCCAGTGCAACGGTTGCAGCCACAAGGAGTGATCTAGTCATTGCAAATACATTTTTTTGGAAGTTTTTCTTTTGCTCTGGCAAGAGTCAGGCATTGCCTTCTGAAATGGCCGAAGTACAATTCTTCAGTCCCATTTCTGGCACCATACCAGGCTTAAATAAAGATGAGTTATAACACCAAGCCTTGCGAAAAGCATTGAGAAAAATGCTGATCAGGAGGCTTTGTGTAATTTCTTGGCAAAACTTGAGAAGGGAAGGATGGTTTAATTTTTATAGATTTATGGTTGCCTATAAGAAGGAGAAAGGCTTGATGTGGCTGTGGTTCAAATAACTAATTTTCAGTGAATTGTTTCTGCATCCTATATCTTATCTGATTGATCCCTATAAGTATCTTGAGTCCTTCAGACAGAGTCTGTCCTCTCAGACTCAGTGCCAGATTCCAGTATGAATGTTCAGGAGGGAGAGAATATACAATATAAATCCCAACTGAATCAAATTTCTGCCTCTTCCATTAAGACCACACTGGCAGCAGTTGCCAAAGTCCTTGTGTTACCCACACTACAGCCTGCAGCCAGTCTGAAGGCAAAAGCAACCTCTTCCTTCATCTCTTTAAGCACTCCCCTGCCATCATTACAAGTCCTTCAGCTGTAACAGTGTATGACATGCTTATTTTGTTACTAGTTTTGAGCCACTGGTTAAAAAAGCCAGACTGGTCAACCAACAAGTCCCTAAACATCTGTACTATACTTTTAAACTTTTATATTAATATGCATATTTGTTCTCATTAGAGTTACTGCCCACATTCAGTTAGAGATTAAATAAGCCATGATAAATTAACTTTAATTTCCCCATTTATAAATCAATCAGTAAACTTTCATTCATTCTCACTCATTCTGGTGTTTTCAAAGAGATCGTTCTTTTTCTGTCTTTGCAAGCTAGTTACTATTATAACTGGTGTTATTGGGAATTAGCTTACAGTGTAAAGGAGCAAAGACAATCTTGCAGTTGTCACTAGTTAAATGCAACAGAAATAGCAACAAGATTGCACCAAGCACTAAAACAAAGTCAGCGAGTGGATTAGTTGATTGCCAAAGAAGGCTACTAGATATGACCTGAGGAAGTTATAGGCCACACAGCATAATTTCAAAATCTGAAGTGTTCAGCAAATCACAAGATAACTAGAAGTTGACAGAACACTGTCAGTAAAGCTAGATGCCCCCTGGTAAAGTATGGGTGAAGCACAGGACCTATTACTATGAATAACATAAAAATGCTTTAGAATGTATTTTAAAATTAATATGCTTGACCCAGCTACCCCATCTCTTTTTTTTGTGCTCTTTGAAAGAGGGAAACAAATGGATTAAAATCTGATCCTGAGGTGGGAGAACATGACTCTGAGAATGACATCTTGCCAAAGATGGTGAACATCTCAACACGAGACATTGGCTGTCAGCCATGAACACTTCTCTGCTTGAAATGAAAATCACACAAAGACAAGTTGCTTTAAGAAGGGCATGTGAGACTCTGCGTAACTCTGTGGCATGCATACTTCTTTTGATATTTAAGAGGTAGCTGAATCCTTCCTGGTTATTCTCGCCCATCTCTAATCCAGATGGCCATTAAAGGCTGGTTTTATGAATCTACTTTCCCTAGGAATAAGCCATTAGTGGTTGCCCAATTCGTCTCCAGAGGGTGAGGGCCACTTTTAGAGTTGCTTTGACTCTGCAGTTGGGCCACAGAGGAAAGCCCACATTTGGGGATTTCCACGCTCAATCTGAGAGTGAGAGGAAAGCATGTCCATGAACAAAGGCGTCAACAAGCACCGGCTCCATGAGGTGCCTCGATGTGTGATTTAATAGTTGACTCATTGCTAGTGACACAGAAACCTCAGGGCTATAACCCAGGTGGCACAGATTTTTCAGGGATTTCTATGAAGGCTCGCTCCTTTTTTTGAAGAGGACTAAAGACCAAACTCTTGAGGGGGGTAGAGGGGAAAGGACAAAAAAGAAAACAAAGCTAAAAGGATCCTAGGAAATAATTTACCAGCCCTCCTCCAGAGTTAAATGCAGTACATGTATTTAATTCCTGATACTTGTCTAATCTGCTTTACACAGCTGGAAGTCTAGAAATTTTGAGGGACTTCTTAGGTAATCTGCTCCACTACTTCACTAGTTTTACCATTGGAAAGCTTTTCCCATTGCCTAACCTTGCTGTAAGGCGAGATATCTTTCTTGTCATATCCACCTCCAGACAGAATAAACTATTCATTCCTCTTTGCAAAAGTCTTTTTCATTGACAAAGTTTAATTTAAGAGGGATTTTAGGAAAATGTTTCTCAACAGATCAGGTACTTTTCTGGCAAGTGTACATTTTATGCACTCAGATACAATTACCTATTACCTGAAGTAACATTTATCCATTTTAGATTTTTAAAAAATCCATTCCTTATACATGCAATATAAATTAGTTCAAAGTTAGCCTCAGTACAACCGTTATTTATCAGTTTTCCACAGTATGTCCAAGTCAGTTTACCCAAGGGTAATATTCTTTCAGCTATGACATCAGGAGTAGGTATGAATGTAGTATTTATAGACTTTATTGAGTAACCAAGAAAATGAGCTTTTACAGACAGATAGAAAATTATACCATTTCTGAAATCAATACTCCCATAGCATGTAAACACATACCCCTTGGTCTCTCAGTACATGATAACCCGCACAGCAACACAGTGTCCAACCTTCTGTCAAGTCTGTAAGCTCTAATAAGCAGTAGAAATGCCTGAACGCTACACTGTTTTTCTGGAGAAAGTGGTTGAATTAAACTAAGACAATTGTTTTCTGAAATCAGAAGGAAGTCAGGTATTTCAGAGCTAGTATAGACTGTCACATAAAATGCGTTTGTATCTTACTGTGTAAGTGTATGGGTATAATTATAACCAAACATAAGTGTATGGGTTCACTTATAACCAAAATATTTATCACCAGTTCTTTAATGATCTAATGTATTTATAGCAGTTCTTCCAACATATCACAGTCAAGATGTGACTATTTTGATTTTAAGGCTATCATAAAACATTTGGTATGCTGTTAAAGAGAAGCATTATGCAATTACTGAAAGAGTCTCTTCATCATCCTTAATAAACAAAGTTTAATTATTGTAGACTTACCCAATGTGCAGAAATAACTTACAGGAGCTGTAAAATATTTTAAGATCCTGTTCACTGAAGGCTAGAGAGATAAATATCTTACTAGGGTGTACCTCAACATTTCCATGCATTGAGAACTGACAGAATGATTCACAGTTTTTTTCTTAGGATCTGCAGAAAAGCAACCAAACGGTTTTGCTGTATCAACTTCAGGAGTACGTTTGCCCCCTGATTTAAGCTGCCTATGATCTAGAAGAGTAGCTGGAAGCAAGTATTGCTTCTTACTGTGTACTAATTTGCAGACAAAATGTCTTTTTCCAAATATTAACATTAGCTGTAGGAACTGCAAGCAGTTGTACATCAGTAAAGCTCAAACCATCTGTCTGTAGTGCAATTTTTACATTTTTAGATATTCATAATGCTGTTTCATTGAGGTCTTGAAAGTATTCATTTAGAGAGCACACAATTCTTTTCTACCTACCCAACAATAAATGTTGGAAACATTTGGATATTTATTTCCAGGGTTTTGAGGCATCAGTAGCCACAATCTTTAAGTGTTTTCTAAATCGAAAGAGGATCATGTTATTCACAGTAAATGAAGCTCTCACTCTAAAAAGCTAGACTGCTTCAGAAACGGGTAGAAAATGTTATTGAATTTGCTGTCATAGTCAAGAGATTTATATGAATGGCTGCAGAGCATACGATTGCTGTTTGCCACTTTTACAATGCTAATTTTTGTTGTTCTCTCTAAGAACCTATTGAGTTTTGTTTGTAGAAGCTATATTACAATCATTGTTTCTAATCTACTCTGTTTTCCTGCCCTCTTACATCTGACAGTACCCCATCAGTCATAAAGGAATATTTTCTGCATGTGCTGGTAAGCCTTATGTCCGTGCACCTGAACTGACCCGTGCAAAGTAATTCCTCTGCTCAGGAAGGCAATGCAGAGCATTTCTTCCAACACAGGCAGGAGTGGACATGTTGGGGGAAACACCACCATTGTACTCATGGTCATGATCCATGGAGACCAGTCAAACCAAGGACATGTATTTCAAACTGGTCTTGTTTCACAATCAGCCTGCAGGCCATGGATGCACTCTATTTAGTCAATATTTAAGTCATGAAAAATGGGATTAAAGTCACCCCTAGATCCCGGAAGCTCAAGCATTTAAGCATTATCACAAGTTCTAGTCTTTTGCATAGGGTGTAGCTATTTTAGAGATCCAAGTAAATTTAAAGCGTATTTCGGTGTGGAATTAATGACATTTCAGATCCTTTGCAATGTAAAATGTTGTTTGATCAAATTCAAAGGACTTGATGTCACAACAAGGAGGGGGCACCCAGCCTTCTGTCACTGTCTGTGGCAGAAAGTCAGAGAACCTTTCCAGATAAGTAAAACCCTTCTCTGTCTTTTGCCCAGCCAGGCTCTTCAGCATTCAAGCACAAGCCTTCGGACAATGTCCATGGAGCCTCCACTCCAGGTCTTCTGAAAGCATCCTCCTCCTAACGTCTTTTCTGAACTCTTGCTCAGTTCTCCCCAGCTCTGAAAGCAACGTTTTTCTCTTTCCAGTTCCATGACCAAGCCGTGAAACCCTGATTTTACGACTTCCCTCCCTGCTCAGAAAGTGCCAGTAACGTAGTAACTCTTTATGGGCTGGGGGCCTCACCTATTTATAGGCTGCGAGATGAACATTTCCAGAGGGCCTTGTTATGACTTCTGCGCAGAAGTTTCCATGCCATGCCTGAGTGAATTGGCATACCATCACACTCTAGCACAACACACTTCATGAAATGCTGAATTGACTTTTGCAATAAAGCATATTACATTTACATAGCCACTAATATTAACTTTTCAGAAGTTCTCCTCCTCACAGAAGATTTATTTACCTGGGGTACAGGTACAACACTTAATGCCTAGTGTAATATAATAATTTCATGGGTAAAGTCTGTCATCCTCAGCTATGGTTTAATAGCTTTTTATTTAGAAGACAGATTTTCTTGGTTTTATCCAAAGTCTGGGGCTCCTCACACTGCAGACAAGTGCCTTCAGAGAAGACAGATCACACTGAAGATAGATCCTTAACCCATAACTACAGCATGCCTTAGACAGAGTTTAGGAGGCTGATTTGGTCCACTCTCAGTTACACCACAAAGAAGTGGAACAAGGGATGCCCCTGACAATAAGCAGTGGCTGATCACGCACCCTCAGTACATGGAAGTACCTTCTCCCACTGAGCCCAGATCAGCCCTAACAGATTCTGCAAGCCCTCCTGTCACACAGCTCTGTCTTTTGTTCAGCTATGTGTACAAGGGCTGGTCAACCGGCTTACCTATGAGGTGCAAATATAGCCTCTTCATTGTCACCTGCCATCTGCATGTGAGGGACCTTCCCCTCTCTCTCTCTGGGTTACAGAGGAAGCACCCCATACTCATAAAGCCTGGCTGGCAGTGGCAGCTCTCTGTCCCAGGGTATGTCTGAGCCCTTCCAGCTGGGTTGTCCTGCTATGGTCTCTCCATGCACTGCAACGACTGCTGTCCATGTCCTGAGCTAATGACATACAAATACCCTACACAACAATGGTTCTGTGAGCAAAGAGGAAATGATGCTACAAGAAGAAAGGAAAAGACAAAAGAAGAAAAACTAATCCATTTTTCAGAGGTCATGAGAAGTGAGACTCCAGATTATTTCTGTCTTCCAAAATGCATCATTAATTTTGAAATTTTTTAAATAATTTCTGTAGTGCTTTTCTGAAAAAACATAGCTGACCTCTTACAGTAAGATTCATGCAGATTCTAAAGCATGTGTTGGATTATTTTAATCCACTAAAGTATTAATCTAAGACTTCATTTCTCAGGATATTATGGACATTTGAAAGTAGAAGAATCTGGATTTCAAGACCTGTTACTAGGAACATGAAGCCAATGTACATCAAGCCTTATGAGTTGAGGTCAGTAACATTTACTGAAAGTAATTATTCACAAGTCTTTTTAATAGATTTTAAATCCCAGAGCAACCTTTATATGAATTCCAGCCTTTCCTAAACAGCAGATATTTTACTAAATTAAAGGCTTTTTATAACTGAATAACCACTCATGCTTATGTAAGCATTTTCAATGGCCTTATGCATTTTATTTCTGGTATAATTCTTCTAGTTTCAGCACTAAACTTTCTTATGACCACCTTCTAGGCTAAAGAACTCTCTATTATAAGAACACTTATCACCACAAGGTAATGAAAGTTTCTGGACAGCACACTTGTTAAAACCAGTGTGCCGGGTGCAATGCCACAAGTATTGTAGACAGCAGTAATGAATTACTGAGTTTTGACCAACTTTACAAACATTAACCTCTAGTTTCATTCAGTTTTTGTTTTACTCCCCCCCTTCCCCCAAAAGCACCGATCAATTGATGCACATCCTGGCCCTTGTGTTAGAATGGATACAAAGGACACGCAGTCTCTCCTGATGAGGGAGCTGCGGAGGACCCCATGGAGATCCTTTGCTGTCGCCTGGAGAACAACCTCCTCTTCCAAGCAGGACAAGGAGACGTCTCCCAGCTCCCAGCACAACACCCAGATGAGGTTCTCCAGAGCTTCCTTGCCCTGGTTTAGTGGCAAATGTGTCTTGGTGACAGAATTCTGCCTGCACACAACAGTGATAACCCTTGGAGGTCATCACAGGGGAGTCATAGAAACTCACCCTGGGCTTTTTGCTTCTATGTCATGCCTAATAAGAGACCTACATGTCAGTCTCTGCTCACATTCAAGCCTATATATTAATTTTAACTTATGTGAAGCTGCAGCTGAGGAAAGAATTTTTTTCTGGCATACAAAATTTAACAATCCACCCCATAAATACCACTTTATAAACCCCATATATCTATCCAGAGATCTTCAGATTCTAGTAATTAAAAAAAAATAAAATACACACGTGCATGCAGACATAACTTAATTCCTGCTTGCATTCCGAGGCAAAAGCTTTGACCAAGAAACACTGGATTTCAGTGACACTAAGCAGTCAATTCAGTGGTTCTCCTGTTACACTCTGGAGTCTGTGACTATTCCTGTCTTTTGAGAAACAAGGTACTGAATATACACAAAAAGCAGCTCCACAGATGAGTAGAATGGCCTAATACTTGCAGACCAATCTTCAAAATTTTGTGCATGTGAACTACTGAACACGTACTCCTGTACTAGAGACAGATAACAAGGTTAAAAGTATAACACACCAATGTATCCTGAAGGTATGAAAAGATCTAACCTTGTATGGAAGTCCTCAGTAACTGAGAAGGTATATAATAAGTTAAGACAGATTTAGTATTACTTATTCATCTCCTTTTCTAGGCTTAAAATAAGATTTATAACTCCTATACAAACATCTTCCTGACATCTTGGCACGTAAGACAAACTATTCTAAGAGAAAAATACATTATAAACAAAGAGAAAAAAATACAGATATAATCAATCATACTCAGTTATAATCTAATTCTCTAGCACTCCACCTTCTTCTCCACCTCTCCCCCAATGTAGGGATGATTATAAAAACCTCTAGCAAATTCAAAATCAACAAGAGATACTTCAGGTCATATCTGACCAGTGTAGGATTTGCCAGGAAACAAAACCAATACACAAGAACATTGTCATTGAAATTCTAACTACAAAGCAAAGTTTTCATTCCCTGCTTTCTTGGGCCATTTTGGTTCTCTTATAGAAAATCCAGCAGACAAATTTATTCTCCATCAAAAACCCCTTACTTTTCCTGTGATTCCTTACTCTCTCCTGGCCAACTGATTCGAAATCAACAAACGTTGTTTTAGAAAGTATATAAAAACCTATTTAATAGGAACATAAATCAAGAATTGGAAAGAGAAATTAATGAAAGCAAAACATACTAAGTAAGACCACTATTTTGCCAAAAATATACAATTATGAGACTAACATGTTTTCTTAGGTGACAGCATTTAATGGTTTTAAACACAGATTGAAAGCACAGTCTTAACTAAAGACTCAGTTATATAGTTCTTTCTGCAATTCTTTACATTACAAAGATTCAAGTAATTTTACCCCAAACTCATACATTTTCAAATGAGTTAAATCCAAATTTCAAAATTTGCATATTTAATCTTCTGAATTATTACCACCAATAAAAGACTTGAGGATAAAATAATCTTCTATTGGCCTTATTGCTATTCTGACAAAAGTTTAAGGTATTACAAAATACCTTGTTTGTGGTATATTGCTGTCTTCAGACAGAAACCATATGCTTCACAGACATACAAGAAACTGGGCAGCTTTCCTGAGCAGCATCTCCACCCTATATGACCACAGTGTGGGAGACTCATTGCCTTACTGTCATAGCACAGGAAAGCTCTGTGCTCCAACAGGCTCTTCAGTAAGAAAGCAATCCTGAGAAGTACCATAACTATGTTTCCAGCCATTTTGTTGCAAACTAGTTTTCTATTGCTTCCATTCAATTCTTTGCCCCAAAGTACATTCTTCATGCAGGTTTTGTGAAGACTAGTGCATACTGAACCTTCTTCTATCCTACTATTTCTACTTCGGAGACATAACAAGGAAAGAAGGGTGGTGATAGAGGCTACTCTAAATGCCCATAAGATTTTCAAAAGCCTGCTGAGATTATTTCTCCCTGAAGAGAGTTTCCAAACACATTTCACCATCCTTTCAGTTTCCTGCAACCCCATGTCAGCTAATAGGATTGCCTGTTTTGCACAGCAACCACCTTTATATCTCAGTTTTCAGCACTTTCTGAGCCTGCCTTTTCATGTAGTTTCAGTCAAAAATGTCATTTTAATTTTGAAACAGCCAGAGACATCTTAAGAGATGAAACTCCTTTGTGCAGAAGACTTCAGCCTTTGAAAACAGTTTTGTCCCCAGCAGAATTCAAAACTCTCTGTCAGTATACAAATACTTAATATCTCCACCAAATACCACCGAAGAGCCTCTGCTTGGCCAAGTGCCCCAGAGCTGTGGAGCCTGGAAACCCCCAAGCCCTACCACTGGGTATCTGCCAGAGGAACCAGGAAAACAAGCTGTCTGGAGTCAAAAGAGAGACAAGAGGAAACTTGGTTCATGTGGACCCAAAAGTCACAGGCACTCAGGCTTCTGGGTGTCCTCTCCAGATCCAGCCATACAGGTGGAAGAGGTTACTCTTTCCCAGGATTTTCCTGCCTGAGCACTCCCTCATACATTTAAACCAAATTTAAACAGTCAAGCCCATTATTCCCCATCCACCCCTTTGATTTGCGAGGATTGATTTTGCAGGACAGGCATTAGGGATCACTTGGCCAGGAACTCACCTAGGGAGGCAGCCCATGGCAGAGGAGCTGCAACAAGCCCTTTCATCAAGCACAGTGGTCCTGGAAGAAAATAGCTGTTTGCGGCTTCCACTGAATAAGAACCATCTCCACATAACATTTTAATTTTGACAAAAATCAATAAAGTCTGCTGAGTAGGTGTTCTATTGATTTTTTTTTTCCTAACCAGCTGTACAATTGCTAAGAAACTGATGCACTGTCAGACATTTCGGTGAGTAAGTAATGAATAATTGGCACTTAATCCAACCAACTGACACATTAGACAGTCTCTGAAAGCCTGTTCACAGTAAATACTGGTTTTGAGTGGGGAGTTGCAGGTACAAATATTCCCAGTGTGAGTTTCTTGATTCTTTCTTCTTCAACTATTGCCTCCAAATAAGCTTGTCTCTCCTTTATGTACATTGCAACATTTTAGTTCTGTGACATTTTCATCCTGTGAGATTTTCAGCCTAAAATATTAAATCCCACAATACTTGCCTGCAGAGATGTTTATAATCATTCATAGGTCTTTATAATCTTACTAAAGTGTTTGATTCTGCCCAGAGAAACATCTAGGAATAAGGTTAGTGTGTGATTGATAAACAGCTACCTGTCAACTTTCCTCAAATCAAGTTGCATATGCTATAGCCAGTGACGCATTCCACAGCTAATGTCCACAACCACACTGGTGGCATCATTTGAAACTTCCTGAGAAGAGCAGATAGACACAGAGTTTGAGTTTTGCATATCTGGAACCTTCAAATTCACTTTCCCAGGAATATATTGTTTCTAATATTCCCTTCCTTAGGTGCACTAGAATAACTGTTTAATGACAAAAAATGTAGGACTGTATTGGAATATGAGTCCAAATGATTATGTGAATTACCTCTCCACTTATGCCTTGCACAAAAGAGGATATTGAATGGTAAAAAAAAAAAAAAAAGAAGACTATAGCTGTTGGCTTGGATGATCAATAGTTCATATTCGTGTAAATTATTTAGGAGAATGAAATCTTCCTTGTATGAGCAACCTTGGCAAGGAAGAAGACTCTCTCTCCAAGTATCTTACCTTGAGACAGTTGTCTGTCACATATGTCTAATGTATCTATTTAGCTTAGGGCATCAAACTTTCATCCCTCCAGTTTCTGTAAGGATGAACAAACCCTGTTACTTAGAGCAAAACACAAATCTCACTCCATGCACACCTCATCTCCGTTGTTTTTACTGCAAATGTTTGAAGCAGTTCATTGAAGAAAAAGCTATTAAGGAACAACAAGCCCTCATTTCCTTTCAGCTTGCAAGGTAATTAGACTGGCAAAGCAGTTACAGTGTTAATTTATTCCTGGCAGATAAATTAACTGCTTCTTTGCAGACACTGGAGGAATGACTCACATCATTAACACAAGTTTATTAACTACAGTCTTTCCCCTTCCCTGCCTCCCACCTTCTTCTCCTTTGGGCATAAGACTAAAACTAGAAGGTCAGCTTCTAGTCTGTGTTTCACAGTGTTTTCAGGGATTGTCTCTGTCTTCTATCCCCAGTCCCAGGGTTCAGCCTTGCCAACGTTTGGGAGTGGCTTCTGCTCCCAGTGCAACCGATGGGCTCCGCTAGGAGCCTGGCCAGGGCCTTAATCCGTTCATCGTTCTTCACGGTCATAGCAGTCAGCTAAATATCAGCAATACCTTCTACACCACAGCAGCAAGTCTGCCAGGAATGTTATTAGGATCTGATTTTTAGGTGTTTTTACACAAAACACAGCTAGGAAAGTTTCCTACAGACTGAAATTAGAGGGCTGGGTCCTTCAAGCAGTCATTCACACAAGCAGCCCTTACCTGCAAGCTTCATCAATGGCACTATTCACGTGAGATTTTACGGTTTACGGGATTAGACACTGTATGTAATGTCTCAGGCTGAGATGCAGCCACACACCCCGTGCATGGCTGAAACCCAGCCGCACAGCACAGCCCTTCTACCCTCTCTCCATCAGCAGCTGAGAGATTCGGAAATACAAATATTAAAAATAAAAAAAGTGAACGGAAGTTGCTTTTTAAATCCTCAATTTCGTCATCGCTCAGAAAAATCCAACTGTTTGTGAGATGTATGCAGTCTCCCTTTAAGCCCACCATGAAGAATTCAGCCTTCGCACAGGCCTGCATTGTAAATTGTGGTAAATAAATTGCTGCTAGCCCTACATAACCGGTGAATTCATTTTCTAGGCTTGCCAATATGACACGTTTCAACAAGAGTTACATTCAGTTTTTAAAGGTATCATGTTAATATGTTTGTATAATTTTTTTCTTATACAAATCCCAGCAGAGACGGGAACCATTTTTAAGGACCTCCATCATTGCAAATGCCGCTTTATCTTTGTCATGGGACACCTGCTTATCCGCAGGCCCTTTGCCTCAGCGAAATTAGCCTCTTGCCACATCAAGAAAATTTCAGGTTCTGTTGGTTTTTAGGTTAAACAAGATGGTATGGCAACTCTAAGTAGAACCTGTTATGCTGGCTCAGGTCTGCAGGCATGGTATGCGAGTTTCAGGTGCTCACTTAAATTAACAGGGATGATGAAGGAGGCACTTGTACCTTAACTCTCTCCAGCCCTTGTGGGAATAAGACTATTAGAGCCTGCATTTCGCTGGTGACGCTACCGTGGCACAAACATTAATTCTCTGTGAGTTAAAATCTTGGTTACTCTCTCTCTCAAAGGAGGTGTTCACCTCGTCTGCTCTCAGACAAGCTTCTGCAGTACAAACACTGCAGTGGGATTTGTAGCGGGTTCTCAATCCATATGCTGCCCACTGCCACCAGTCCCAATGGTCCACCCCAGTGCCCTGGGGTATGCCAGGCGCAGTAGGTCTCTGACCAAACTGCCCCCCAAGCTGGACCAAAGGAAGGCAACATGAGGTCCCTTCATTACTCACAGGAGAGCACTGGGTGCTGGTGTGGGCAGTATCTTTGCAGGGAAAGCCCTTTCTGGACTACCCGTGCAGGCTCTGTGGGATCCAGCAGCAAACCAATCTCTTCAGCACATAACAGCTTAATTCCAAATCCAAACTTCCAGATACCCTTGGAACTGCCCAGAGACATCTGTACAACCAGTGTTAAAGACAAACCTTTCCACCCTACTTTGACACCTAATTCCACCCCCAAATTCTAGTTCTGTTGGCCTTGAATGATAAAACACCCCAACCCTTAGTCCCTGCCATGACCATAATCTGACTGCTAGCCCAGACCACATGTGCTTTTTAGTTGCTCAATAGCATCAGTAAGAGAATTGGCAACAAATGAGAAAAGAAATGGCACTGAATACAATGACCTGCAGCACACTTTTAAAAAAAATTAAGCACCAGGCCCCAAAAAGATTCACAGTCATCTGGCATAAAGCCAGCACCAGATCATGCTGAGGTAACAGGATTACTGCTTGCACTGGGATTAGGGCTAGGTTAAGACTTAGTATTTAGGAAAGCAGAGAGTGAAGAGTTTGATTTATGATAAGGAGAAAGCGATACAAGTAGTGTATGGGGTGGAAGGCTTAACTTCAGGTTTTAGGTTGAGCAGGGTTTAGGGTTTCTGACAGTAGGGTCCAAAGTTTGCAGCCAAATCTGAAAAGTGCAAGGACTAGAGTAAGGCCTGTGTGTGAGGACTAAAGCTTAGCTCAGGTGTGAGCAGGGCTCCTTTGCTTATGGGTAGGTGTGAGGTAACAGGGGCTGGACAGCAGGGACGCAGACAGTTAGGACAAGAAGCAGGAGAAAACTGTTGCTGTTCACAGGAGGGATGAGAGGGCTGCTGCTCCGCTCTTGCTGATGAATTAGGGAAGGTTCAAAATGTAGAGTGTGGAAGATGGAGGAGGTAGATGTATTCACAGAATCATAGAATCCTAGAATCATAGAATGGTTTGGGTTGGAAGGGACCTTAAAGATCGTCTAGTTCCAACGCCCCTGCCATGGGCAGGGACACCTTCCACTAGACCAGGTTGCTCAAAGCCCCATCCAACCTGACCTTGAACACTTCCAGGGATGGGGCATCCACAGCTTCTCTGAGCAACCTGTTCCAGTGCCTCACCACCTTCGTAGTGAAAAATTTCTTCCTTACATTGAATCTAAATCTACCCTCTTTCAGTTTAAAGCCATTACCCCATGCCCTTGTGAAAAGTCCCTCTCCAGCTTTCTTGTAGGCTCCCTTCAGGTACTGAAAGGCTGCAGTAAGGTCTCCCCAGAGCCTTCTCTTCTCCCAGCTCAACAAGCCCAACTCTCTCAGCCCATCTTCACAGGAGAGGTGCTCCAGCCCTCTGATCATCTTCGTGGCCCTCCTCTGGACTCGCTCCAACAGCTCCATGTCTTTCTTGTACTGAGGACTCCAGAGCTGGATGCAGTATTCCAGGTGGGGTCTCATGAGAGCAGAGTAGTGGGGGACAATCACCTCCCTTGACCTGCTGATCATGCTTCTTTTGATGCAGCCCAGGATATAGTTGGCTTTCTGGGCTGCAAGCACACATTGCCGGGTCATGTTGAACTTCTCATCAACCAACACCCCCACGTCCTTCTCCTCAGAGCTGCTCTCAATCCATTCTCTGTCCAGCCTGTATTTGTGCTTGGGATTGCCCTGACCCACGTGCAGGACCTTGCACTTGGCCTTGTTGAACTTCATGAGGTATGCATAGGCCCACCTCTCAAGCCTGTCAAGGTCCCTCTGGATGGCACCCCTTCCCTCCAGCGTGTCAACTGCACCACTCAGCTTGGTGTCATCAGCAAACTTGCTGAGGGTGCATTCAATCCCACTGTCCATGTCGCCGACAAAGATGTTAAAGAGCGCCAGTCCCAATACCGACCCCTGAGGAACGGCACTCATCACTGGTCTCCACTTGGACGTCCATCGAGCTGTTGACCACAACTCTTTGAGTGCGACCATCCAGCCAATTCCTTATCCACTGAGTGGTCTGTCCATCAAATCCATGTCTCTCCAATTTAGAGACAAGGATGTTGTGCAGGACCGTGTCAAAAACTTTGCACAAGTATTGCCTGTTGCCCTAAAGTAACAGCATTATCAGGATGGAGAATGGCTTATATTTGTGTTGGTCCAGGTAGGGCTTACTGGAGTAAGTCTAAGGATATTACTGTATGAGTCCACAATAGCTTTTTAAATCACAGCTGTAACGTGCTTTTAAAGTTAATCCTCTAATCATTCCCACTTATTATGCACTGGGCTGTACTGCACACAGCTTTGGTGCATGTAAATAGACTCCTTGCAGACAAAACAAACCTGAAAGGCCCCCTCCAAGTGTACTGCCACCCTTAAAGCGGACATGTGGGTCTGTAATTCTGTCTTGCTAATGCACCTAGGTCTGCAGGACAGTCTGTTCTTGGAGATTCCTAAACAGGTTTTAGCAACACCACAAGCTGCAATGGGAGGCATTGTTATTTAGATAGTATTGTGGGTCCCAAAACAACCTGGCCAGATAAACTGCTATTGAAGGACCTGAGAAAAAGCTGACCTTGTAACAGAAAAGGTCTTGCTTGTATTTAACCTATCTCAGTAAGAACATAAACTGGATGGAGGCAATTCAGAGACTGTAAAAAGTTAAAAGAAATGCTGAGTGAGAGTAAGATATCCATAGTAGATGTGATAAAACCTCTGACTGGATGTAAAAAACAGTTTTGCATAGCACATAGGAGCTTGTAAAGAGTGATTGATGAGGAGAGATGAGTGGAGAAGAAAACTAAAGAGAGAAGATCAGGATCCAACATCAAGGAGCACTGCCAGGACCTGAGAAACAACACAATAACCTGGGATACTCTATGGCGATGTGCAAAATCTGATCAGCTTTCATTTAACTACAGTTGTGCTTATTTGTAACAGATACAAAGTTAATCTAACATGTGCCATAGTTGTTGATAATAAAGTTACACCCTAGCTGACTGGTGACTGTGTGCCACTGTATTTGCACTTTAAATGTGATGGTAGACCACAACAGCTATTCTTCCACTGTAGGGATTTGCTTGCCCCCTCCCCGAAGAGCTGGCAGCTCTTTCCTCGTCTGGCTGGCCCAGCTGGTGAGCCACGGAGGCTGCAGCACATGTGGAGGCTGATGCAGCTCTGCCTGCCCCCAGCCAGGCACTGGTTGGACTGGATCCCAAGAAAAGCACCAGTATTTTCCAAGAACTCAAAGAAAGCAAACACCTGGATGAGTTCATTTCCCATTCTCATTACCTGGAAGTAGAGAGTTTGGAGAACAGCTTCAGAGATCTTCAACACAACATTGTCGAGAGTGGATTTGCCTACCCCTGCCTGCTCAACAGACACCCCCTGTAGGAATCAGTGGCCATGAGGTTTCATGGGGAAATAGCCACTCTCTAGAGCACAGATGCAGATCTCAAGCCTTTATCTAGTAACAATGAAATTGTAACACCATCAAGGAGCCTTGCCTGTGGCCTTTGTAGATTTGCACCCCTTGCTGATCATACCTTGTCTCAAGGACAATGTGATCCACCAGACCAAACTTCTCTCCTGGGCTCAGATCCTCCAGGTAGCCAGCAACAAAGCAGCCATGGGCACAAAGACTCCCAGGAACTCATTGTCCATGTCTTCTTCCTGAAACAAAAGGATGTCAAGGAGTCCTGCAAGCAGTTCATCTGGGGTGTTTTCCTGGAGCAGCTGCCGTATTTGTAAGATTAAGCCCACCATTCTCCCACACAGTGTCTTTGGCCAAAGACCAAACTCAACAGTGGGGCAGCAACCGTGGTGTCACTTGTAGGGCAGGAAGAGAATGAGCCAGAACAGAGATAAGGCATGAACATATGCAGCAGTGGAAGCAAGGTTCATTTCTGCATGGTCCACTGATGCGGAAAGCAAATGTGGTCAAGAGAAGGACAGAATAGCTTATACATTTTTTTTCTTGTCCAGGTAGATACTTCCAGGCTATTGTTAGGTTTACAGCTAGAACTGGTGCTAGAACTGGGTTGCAAAGAGCAGGCAACTGAAGGTCAAAGTAAAATACAAGGCACTCTGAGCCAGAATAAGGGCCAATGCTGAAATCAAATTGTTCTTGCTGTAACAGGGATCTCTCCAGCCCTAGGCAAGTCTAAGTTCAGGATGGGCTTAGAGGTGTGGCTCTGGACTGGAAGGATCAAATTGCTAGGACATTTGCTGGGTCCTGCTCATTTTTCCTTTAGTTTCAGACTTCTGGAACGCTCGTGAAGAAAGGTTAGGGTATTCCTTAGGGTTACAATTACTGAGAGCAGGAACAGCTTTGTCATGGATCTGTCATGTGCAGAGGAGTGGGATGGAGATTCATGCTGAAAAGAGGAACTGGCTTAAGGCTAGTCATGACAAGTCCATCTCAGTAGCTAAACTGATTTTTATGTCTCTTGAACAATTATTTACACCTAAGATTAAGACTGGAGAGGGGATGAGAGTTATGGAAAAAGGCTGAAGATCTCAATTTAGTGGTGTAAGGTTCAATGACAGAGGATGAGATGTGGGGCCATGTGTGAGAATGTTTCTAAGTTCAAGGGAGAACTAAAGAGAAGAGGCAGCTCTGGGTTATATAATTAAGCCAAGATTCAACTGAAGAGCTAGTTTGATTGACAGATACTGAAATACCTGTGGACCAGACTGCTACCAATAGGAAAGTATGATCTTTCTTCTTTTTTGGACAAGTTGTTTATTATTATTAAGCCTGTTGCTAGGGTTGTGGTTATGTTTACGGTTAAGGTTGGATTATAGAGAGCAGAGGCTGAATGACTTGGATCTTGTCAGGCCTAGCAAATTAGGATGAGGACCGGTACCAAAAGGAAGCAAAATCCTTATGAATACATCTGCTACTGGGACGTGTCTTTTGGTACAACTAGCATTAGGAGTGTGGTTAGCATGTGGCTACTGGACAACAGTGGTGGGGAAACAATTCCTCTCTACTATTCATTTTAAATTTGAGTGTTTTACAAGACTCATTGACAAAACTGTGGCTTAGGCTAGTCCTATATACTAAATGTATATAGTTCTATATACTAAAACTTTAACTTTATTCCCACCCATAAAGTTAGGCTTTAGTCTTAACATAGAGAGGCCTAGCTGGAAAAAAACAAACTGT
Source organism: Ciconia boyciana (assembly GCF_034638445.1). Classification (NCBI taxonomy): domain Eukaryota; kingdom Metazoa; phylum Chordata; class Aves; order Ciconiiformes; family Ciconiidae; genus Ciconia; species Ciconia boyciana. Next base: position 50,779,682 of record NC_132936.1, read on the forward strand.
CTAGTAATGGTCCTCATTGTAAGAGATCGAGCCTTGAAGACCGTAGCCATGAATATATGCCTTCAGGTCCTGCTGTTAATAACTCTACCAGCCCTAGCACAAGGCAGATTATTAGCCCTTTACCCAAACACAGAAAATAAATAAAGTATACACACACAGGCGCATCATTTATATATGTGTGTAGAGCCTTCTGGAGGAGGCTGAAGTAATATGAAGACCATTCTCCACCTCTTGCACAGCCCTTCATCCTAGACAGAGTCTGCATGTTCTTGGATTAAGCCAAACTCGTAAGGGCCTGGTACTCAAAAATTCAAACTCCAGTTGGTATAGTTACAGACTGGATTATGAATCTACAAAATCTACACCTGCCTGATTCCTAGACATGGCACCTTTAAGGATCCAAATAGTCAAACTAGTATTTCAGGCTCTGCTGCTTCCAACCTTAAAATTGATTGTATCTTTGAAACCCTCATGCAGGCTGTAGGGAAGCACAAAATATTCTTGCCTCCTGGCACAAGCCCGTATCTTAGTCCACAGTGCCTTCTGTATTGCACCTTTAAACATCGCTCTTCTGGCCCTGCTGTCTATTACACTAACCTGATGTCTGGACATAGTTAGAGTCCCAAGATGCTTATCACAGCTTGAAAAAAGAATGAGCTCTTCCCCTCTGGCTCCCAGTCCTGACCCTAAACTGCCACTTAGATATCTACTTTCCATCAGGCCCGGCTAACCATAACCTCCGCCTTAGCTGCAGGCCACAGAAAGACACAAAATAGTCTTCTCTTATGAAACCAGCTCATAACCTAGGCCAGAGTGATATTCCTTCTACGGCTAAAAGTCTAGTTGTCCAACCCAGCTGTCCATCACCTTAAGGAGGGGTCAAGCACTGACCCCAAACTTAACTATTACCCTGAAAATGCCATTGGAGCCCTACCCCAGTCTCCCTCCAAAAGTCATTTTTTGTCATCCATAAATATCTAACATTTGTAGGTCTGACTGATCTGAACAGTAAATGAAGCCAAAGCATAGCCTTAACTACACCCCAAGTGAACCCTACCCCACATTATTAACCTGTCTTTCAGTCACCATTCCTCAGTTCTATACATGATTATCTGGCAAGACTCAGTAATAAAATTAACTCTTCACATCTCCATCTCCCAAACCCGAATCCTGCTCTCAGTTCCAACCTTGGCACCAAATAAAACTCAGTGACTGCTAACGTCTTCAGAAGAGTTTTTAATATTTGTTGCCTCCTAGAACCAACCCTAGATGCATCACTGTAAGCCTTGCAAAGTCTACCAGCAGAAACAAACTATTCAGTCCCAGACATCCAGAGCCATAGACTGACAGTATTTTTGGATTATGAAGATGCTATAAACTAGATGATGGAAGCCATCAGATTCCCACCTGCACCAAAACAAAGCATAAATCTGTGATACCGTCTCAGCATCACCTTCAGCCATAGGCCAGTGAGTTTTGCAGGGTAAGCAATAAAGCTGAGCATTCAGTACTTTGTATTTAAAAAACTCAAACCCAATACTAGCATTAACATAGCCAGAGACCCCTCACAAAAGGCATGCTCCAAATGAGGCTTCCTGGAAGATAACTTAGGTTTCTTGGGGGGGATGGTGAGGAAACAGAAGTCATGCCCAAGCAAACAAAACTCAACACAGTTGCCTGCTAGAGAGGTCTCTTCCACTTACATATGGTTGGTGTTGACTTAGCGTTTGAGGGAAATGGGGTGTTGCAGGGTTTCACAAACTGGTTTTGCTTCTCTTGATTTTGCAATACAAGTATAGACAGTATCAGAGGGCATCTCAGCAGTATCATAGTTTAGGTAGTTTTGGTATTTGCACCCATATGGATTCCCAATCAATTTTGTTGCTGTGACTGCAGGCAAAAATCTGAAGTTACTGATGATGGGGGACATTTAACTTTAGGTCAGATGTAGATAATTATACTGCAGATGTCTAGACACTCTGGAACTCCTTTATATCTGATGGAGGGAAATGTGTAATTTGAAAGAGCAATTCCTCTGAGTTAAATTTAGAAATCTACTCTCAGATGCCATGAATCTTATTCATCATGAATCTTTTTCATCTTCAACTATATCTCTGTCACTATGAAGACAGCTAAAGGTGAGTAGCTCAGATGTAGACATCTACATTTAGTCAGATAAATCTTCTAAACTTGCTTACTAACCTGCAAGATCAGGATCTTGAATGATCAGCAAATCTCCATACATGCTGCCTTTATGGCATCATGATTTATAGCTTCATGAAAAGGACTTTCAAGGGCGTAACATAACATGAGATTTCTTGTAACTATTCTAAGGAATTTTTTTAATTATCTTCACTTCAGAATTAAATCCATCTATGAAACAGGAGAATCCAGTATAATTAAATGTTTGTAATAATTACAAAATCCGTTTAGGTCCACTGGTCAGGCGGCAAAGACTGGCCTAGCGAGGCTGAGACTCAGCAGAGCAGTGGCAATTTATAGCATATCAGCATCTGGCCTGGGATCTCTTTCCTCCCTCCTCACGAGAACAAGAGGAAGGAAACTAGAAGATCACCACTACCAGGAGTGGTTACGTTTCATAAAGTTACCTTTGGGGAATGCTTCAAAGCAAATAGTCCAGCTTCTGGGAATTGTAAAAATGTTCCTCTACTCTTCAGCAGGGTTTAGTCAACAGCTGTACATAATACCTACTTCTTACATATTATACTTAATTACTTAGCTGAAAAGAGCCATCTGCAACACTAGGATCAGGATTTCTCAGCTGGTACTTAGAAAGAGAAAAACTCTTTTTTTAATGTTCATCCTTTCCCAGCCATGGTTGATTAACCAACGAGATTCAGTATAATGTATGGGGGGAGCACGGACCTCCCCTCCTTCCATAGCGTCTGATTACGGGCCATGCAGCTGTGAGAGCAAATGGTTTCTAAGTATAAACTTGGTGCCTATTCATTTGCCATGGACCAGTCAGGAGGGTGATTCACAGCAACAAGTATATGTAATGTAGTGATATTTCAATTCTATCGTACTACCAAAGGCATGTAGCTTCTCTGTGAATGACAATTAAGCTAGCCAACTGTATTTTTACTTAGTCTTTAGTGCCCTACCACAGCTTTTTTCTTACTTTGCTACCAATTAAAAATCCACACCCCCTCCAAATATATTAAAATTGTCATATACAATACTCCAAGCCATACTGTCTTACTGAATATTCAAGCGGGGATGAGTCATTGCCTGTCATTGGAGCCAAGAGTCACACTCCATTTATTTTCCAGGAAGCAGAATTAGTGCCATATGAATATTCAAAACCCTACCCATTAAAGGAGTGCTACAACTACATGAACTGCTACAGTGCAGCTTGAGTAGATGTGCCTAAGTTGGCTGGCTCAGGTGCTACATGTAAAGTACCTGAAGTAATACTGAGCCCAGCATAGGCTGCAAACCCTCCTTAGACCAGGGACAAGTGCTCTAACTTCAATGCCATGCTGCCACAGTTATACTATCAGCTATGCCCAATTAGCTAGCCTAAAGCTGTATTTATCTCATTTCTGACTTCGAATCACAGCCTTCTCATCTCTATTTTCTAGTTTAAATGGATTAAATAAAGAAAAGATGAACTGAAAGAATGGAACTCTTCATGCACTTTTAAGTCACGGCCAATACTTATTGAGGAACTGTTGTCCTATATTCAAAACACACATTATATTCCCTTCAGAAGAGAAATTAATCTATTAAGGAGGAATTTAAAGTGCCCTTGGAGATGAGGTGTGCTTCTTCTTGTTTGCTACATGCAAGAGATCTTTCCTGTCTGACAATGGTAAGTGGGAAACATTTCTTCTTCCCAAACACTCTTTAACCAACTCTAAAACTATCCTCCGTAAACAGGTAGAGACATAGCCTCTTTGAATTTAGATAACCTGTGGAATATAGTACAGAGCTTGTGGACCTGAAAAGCAGCCAGTATCTTATTTTTTAAGATTGCCAGAGGGATTATAAGAGTTCAGACAATTACTTTAAAACCACTCTAAGGCAAGCAAGGTTAAACTAAAAGCAAATAAAAGTATCTGTTTACAAAATTCAAATGAACAATAGAGGTGAACGGTTTGTAGGAGCAAATACACAGGAATAAAAAGGAAGAAAAAAAAATATATTTCCACCTAGAGTTTGGGTGATGCTTAAGGATGCCAGACCCTCCGTAGAGGTGTATGGCAGCCATCCATGATGGGTGAGGAGAGGGGCCAGGGCACTTCTTCTATGGGTCAGTGAATGGTGAAGTGGAAGTAAGGAGAGGAAAAAGTCTTGAATATAAGCAACTGACACCTCGAATACTGTGTTCAGTTTTGGGCCCCTCACTACAAGAGAGACATGGAGGTGCTGGAGCGTGTCCAAAGAAGGGCAACGAAGCTGGTGAAGGGTCTGGAGAACAAGTCTTATGAGGAGCGGCTGAGGGAACTGGGGTTGTTTAGCCTGGAGAAAAGGAGGCTGAAGGGAGACCTTATCACTCTCTACAACTACTTGAAAGGAGGTTGTAGCGAGGTGGAGGTCAGTCTCTTCTCCCAGGTAACAAGTGATAGGACGAGAGGAAATGGCCTCAAGTTGCGCCAGGGGAGGTTTAGACTGGATATTAGGAAATTTTACTTCACTGAAAGGGTTGTCCAGCATTGGAACAGGCTGCCCAGGGAAGTGGTTGAGTCGCCATCCCTGGAGGTATTTAAAAGATGTTTGTATGAGGTGCTTAGGGACATGATATAGTGGCGGTCTTGGTAGTGTTAGGTTTACGGTTGGACTCGATGATCTTAAAGGTCTTTTCCAACCTATACGATTCTGTGATTCTGTGACAAAGGTTTGGGCTGCAGAGGGAAATCCTGCTTCCCTTCTATAAATGGAGCCCGAACACTGTATGGGAAGTAGCCCTCAGACAGAGCTGCTGTGAAGCATCCTACAGATTGTCTACCATATTATATAGACTGTAGAGATATCTTTAGAGTTAGGTCTAAGTACACTAAGGTGTTACACTAGTTATTCAGACTGGGATTTTTCGTTGTGCCCAAGGCCCATCAGCAAATCACTTGTCTGTTTTATTCTGTGTATGATGGAAATTAAATTACTGTAATCAGGTCATGATAACAAACATTTTGATTTAGAGCAAGTATGGAGGTAGCAGGTTATTACTTTCTCCAAGACAGAGTTTCCCAATCACTTATTTACAACATATTGATTATAATTTTCAAGGCAAGTCCCGATTACAGATTTGCCTGGAGCAAGTTCTCTTTGTTTCACGCAGCCATCTGAAGAGACACCTTCTACTAAAATTCCGTGCAACCAACTTTCAAACAGACTTGGCAACATCTTCAGTGAATGCACCCCATTCCAGTTTCTCTGCTTTGGGGGAAAGCACTGAAGTGCCAGGGTCCCTGTGTGGTCCAGAGATTATAATGATAACCATGGAATAACTTGATGTTAACTAATATCCGAAAATCACTCTTAGCACAAGCCAAGAGAAATACTTTCATTTGCTTTTATGTTTATTTGCAGAAGCCAAAAGCAATAAGGCAGTTCAAAAGCTTTTTAAAGACAGAAGTGAAAGAAACACATATTTAACCTACGTAACTAATCTCTATGTATCTATCAGACCAGCTGTATCTGAGTATTTGTCATTTTCTTGCATCCCTCAAGATATGAGCTCCAGAGAGAGTCTCAGCTTCTCGAGCCTGTTATTTCTTTTCTTTTATTTCCAGGTCCTTTCTTGGGGTTTCCCTGAAACTCTGTTTGCAAATCTTCTCCTTGCCCTTGAATCATTCTAATCTGCAGTTCATTTAAGGGGTAACTTTGATAATGTGTCTCCCAAACCCTTGCCTGGACGATAATCAGAGAAACAGCCATCTACAACCTTTTTGAAGACATACTGTGGCAGTCATACTGGGGGACATCATTACTTGATAGTTTCTTAACCACTTACCCTGCAATATCTTTATTGACAGATGTTTGGATAAGCACAACAGAATGTTAGAAACTTCTTTCACGTAAAAGTATTTCCCTGACTTGATACTATAAGCTTTATCACAGCTATTCATCTAGGGGTTTTTTAAGTCTCATTTTAATAAGAAAACAATTTAGTAAGTAGTGTCATTTTCAAATTCAAGAAAGTCTTATCAACTTTTATTAATGGACCCAGGGGCAATTCATGGTTAGAAAACAGAGCTCTGATTGCAGAGACAGTTTCTCCATTTCTCCTTTCTTACCAAAGTCTTTTGGGTGTTGATAGAGAAAAAGCAGTGCTCAAAGGCAAAGTGGCAAAATGCCATTAAAAGATAGAATTTGCATTTGCTTTCAAGAGAATATAGTTTTAAAACTATATAGTTTTAGATCCTACTTCAAAATTCCTTCAAAATTTGTTGTTGTTATTTTAATTAGCTCTTTGCTCCATTCTCTTACTTGAAGTATAAAACCTGAAACTATTCAAATTCATGGAAAGGCTAACAATATACATTAGTTTCCTTTTTTTCCCCATGTACCACTGCATTCACATTTAAATATGAGCTTTAAACAAAATGCATTGGAAGTGAAATACAGTTGAGCATTCATCCTTGAAAACAGAACAGAACTGCTTACAGATAACTTAAAAGTGCATGCATATTATGTTTGGCTTCCTCAGGAGTTATCAGAAGGATGCCAGCTAGTTTGTACCAACTATTTCAAAGTAATTTAGACATAATGGATTCTAAACATATGACACAGTGTGGGGGAAACTGGCATGTCTGTAGTCAGTTACTAACTAAAGGAGGAGGAAAAAAGTATGACAACTGCTTGTCAAGACATTTATTCCAGTGACATCTGCCAATGCTGAACCAAAAAAAGAGCAGCATCAATGGTGTGTTCTTCAGATGTGATTTTGAATGTAAGAAGTGATGGTAAGTGGTGGAAGCAATTTGCTTCCATTAACGTTACTAATAATTTTTTAAAGACCCATGATGTATTGACTTTTAGCTTGTGTAAAAGTCAATTACTTGCACTTGTGTGCAAGTTCATCAACCTTTGTGCCACAGCTTCTTTTTATATAAAAATGGGGGGAAAAAGGGAAAAAAACCCAACCAACCAAAGAAACTTCCCTCATGCTCCTTTATAAAAGAATGAGATCTATATAGGATCTTAGCATCTCAGGGTAACAGCAATCTCATATAAAACACTGGAGAAGCAAAGAAAAAAGGCACATATGTCACAAGTGGATCTGTAACACAAGCTGCTGTTCCAGCACAGTCTGTGACTGTCATTTGCAGATGACAGCTCTGTATCAAGCTTCAAAACCTCTATTCTCAGGTGTTTTCTGCAGTCTTCTTGGATTGCTGGAAGTTATGCAAACATTTGTAGTGAAAACTTTTTTGCTTTTACAAGGAAAACTGCACTTAACACATAGCCAGGACTGCCTCTCTTCTGCCACTCCAACAGGAAGGTGAGCGCCTTCTCAATCTCCAGTCCTGCCGTATAGCACCAAGCATCCTCCTCTTTCCCTCTGCGGCAATGGTCTACATAACACATTCGATCCGTCTGCCACAGCCACTGAAATTGTAGCCCTAGCAGTGAACCAGGATTTTAATCCCAGGGTCCTATTCCTACAGCACAGCTTGGCTGTATATGGGGACACTAAAGGAGAAAGGCTGCAGTTCTCCCTGGGATATGGCTTTCATTTCCAGTTACGTTTTTTTCAGTTGAGATTACACCTATGATTAAGGCTTCTGAGAAACAGAGATGCCCAAGGAAGCTTTAAATGAGCTGGTTTAGGTACTAGAAGTAGCATGGGTGTAGAGTTCAACTTGGTGTAGCTTGTGTATACAGGGAGTCGCCAGCAAGCACAGGCTGCAATCGGTGCAGGCTGAACTTCATGCTACTGCACTCAGATAGCATCTGCTGAAAAGGAAATGCACATTTAGGACTGAAACTTGGAAACAATTACCCCGACTGTAGCAGGCTGCTCCGCAGGAAGCACTCAGACATGTAATATGGTGGCACGTAAATAATGTCTAGCTCGAATAGTGGTTGCTGTAGCTCAAAATTGGTTTAGTGTAAAGTACAGGTCTGAGGTTATCTTTTTAAAGGACTGCTGAATTTTTTGTTCTTCCACACCTGAAGGTATAAAAAGGCAACTCACCACAGATTTGTAAGAGGAAAAACATAAGCTGTTTAAAACTCTGTTTTCTTATTCAGCTTCACATCTTACCTTCTTGTACACTTTCCCAGAAGCTATTTATCACCTGAATGTATATGCTATAACTTCTTAGCTTTAGCAGGGAGAAAAACAAAAGCGCTGAGCTTTCTCAGACTCACCCTGTGAAAACTGGTGGACATTGAAAGTGAATATATTAAAATTTCAGTGCCAGAGACACGCTGCACAGTACTTGCCAAATAGAATGCCATAGCAGTCATAGGGAAATTATCTTTTTAACAGCATACTGTATAATGTCTGCTGGCATGACTCCAGTCCCAGCAAGTCATAACTAGAGGTCACATGCTCTGGATGCACTCTTGTCCAAATTTTGTTTTCCACCAGGTCTAATCTCTAGTGAAAACCAGAGGCAAAACACATTCATTGTTTTTGCATTTCTCATTATCTGAAGAGCAGAAGAACAGTCATACTGGGGGAGCCCACAGGTTCATATTCTGCATTGCTCCATCTCCATCACTGGCCCACACTGATGCCCAAGAGCAGCAGTATTTGTACCTGGATGCTTCCTTGGTACATGCCCCAGTCCGCTACTCAAGGGTCTCTGGGGTCAAAGCTGGCATCTTTGCATATTTTTCCCCAGAATTTATCCAGTTGTATTTTGAACAAATAGAAACATCTGACTTCCATAAGGTCCTGTGTCAGAAGTTCCCCAGTTTATTTTCATGTTTCCTGAAAATTATTTGGTTTTTTTGTTTGGAACATGCCACACACAAGTTTTTTTTTATGTCTCCTAGCTATTGTGCTGCAAGATACAACAAGCAGCTTTTTCTTAGCCCTCTTCCTTGTACCCACTAGCAATATTATAGATACCTGCCAGACCTTCCCTCAGTCAACTGGTTTCCAGGCTGAAAAGTCCATGACTATTTAGTCATTCCTTGTTTGGTTTCAGCCCTTCACTCCCTCTTCTCTGCCTTTCCCAGTTCTATTATACCTTTTCTGGGAGCTGAAACAGGGTTGCTGGAGCACAACTGTAGTATGCAACAACATAATTTAAAAAAAAAAATCTGTTTAGTCCCCCCTTCCAAAGTTTCCTAGCAATGTCTGCAATAACCCCAATGTCTCATTGTCTCATTTCTGCATGAAAAAGGGCAGCTCAGATTCCAACATCATAAAATTAGAAGTGGTTTTTGCCCTCACTTCATATTTAGCTATGTCGAATTTCAGCTGCTGTTTTATCACACAGTAGTAAGAGATACTTCACATTTAGCCCTTTCCTTTACTATCCTGAATATCTTACTGCTAGTTTGGTCACATTGCCTGTTCAGACCCTTCACTGACCCCCTCCACCCCAGCATAAAGTCATATAAGCCTCCACTGGTTGGCATTCAATGTGAAAACTATCCAAGACTCCTAACTTCTCTTCCCTCTTCATTGAGCTGCAACCATGAATGTCCACAGCAGCCTAGTTTAAAGCTTTGTTACATCCTTTTGGTAGACTAAGCAGCTGAATCTCCTACATCAACATCCCTGATGACCTCTTCAGAAAAAAAGCTCTGGTACATTTCTGAGAAATAAGCTTTTGCAGTGCTTGCTCTTCCCCTATATATCATATTTACCCATGTGTACACTAACTGTTTTCTTTAGTGCAGTTCCTCGTGATTTGCCTGGTACAGACACAGCATATGTATTTATCTGTAGTTTCCCAGATCTCCTCTGAAACACCTTCAAAAATTGGTGTCATAGTTAAAACCTTCAGTTCTTCAAATACTGATGAGGTTATAAACAAGAGGTCATATATCACAGTTAATTTCTGCAGTCCTTTAGAAAACACAATGTGGTATTAATAAAAGTAAGCTCCCGCGCTTCTGACACTTGGACATTTCAGAGGAATTTGAAGTTTCTGCTTTGTGCCTTACCAAATACCATTTCTATCACTGTGGACGCCTTTCATTAGGTGTTCTTCACCCTCTGCGACTTCCACATTGGACTATTTCAAGGTCTTGTTCGACCAGAGTATTTTTTCTAAGAAATTAATCTGCATTAGGGGAATCTGAATACTGGTACTTCTGTCTTGCGCTGTCTCATGCTTCTAGTGTCTTTTCTGCTTTCCTCATCTGTTGGCCAAAATCAATTAAAACATTAAGACTATTTAGTGCTTGTGAAAACTGCCAGGCTAAGAACAGTCATAATATTTATCCACAAACAAGGACTGCATGGGCAGCACCAGTAAAACACAACTTAGCCTTGACCTGAAGGAACCTGGAGTGGAAAGTGAAATCCATCAAAAGATTTTTAAAGCCAGCATGACAGGATCAAGTCAAACTTCTAGCCTAACTCAGGTCAACCGAGGTTCTGATTCACTGCAATTTTTTAATCTTCATTGCTGCATTTGAATGCCACTTTGCAATGCCAGGATGATGCCAATCAGTTTGACCCTCCTATTCTCTGTAGTACTTGCTCTGACTCAGCAGTCACACTTACCAGTGGGACTGTGTAATTCCCCATGTAAAGGACAGATATTGCAGCATGATTTTTGAAATAACTCTTTCTCAGTCCTATTTCTCATTTCCTAAAACCCCGGGGAATATCTGTTATTCAGGGTTTGTGAGTGGGTTGTTGCAACCTTAGAATGAAGTACATCATGCAACTGTAGTAAGACTGCTGAAGCTGACAACCCTACAGAGCAGCAGTAAGTGTGCACAAACTACATCACCCAAACTAGAGCCACACTTCTCATCCCACGAAATTCTAGGATCTCCCTCTTCCAAGTTCAAACTGGCTGGCTGCTTCTATAAGTTCTGCACACTACTCCAGATCAATGGGACTGGATTCTGAAAATCCCATTAGAGAAAAAGAAATGTCAACAACAGAATTAGAGCCGTTTCATTTCTCCCCAGAAAACAGAAAATGAACATTGTAAATTGCCCATCTATTACTCAAATGCAAATGCTTGAAGTTCTTTTCTCCTCTGCAATTATAGAAATTGTTCCATGCAATAAAAGGTTATTAAGGCAACACTTAATGGCCTTATTCATAATTCTAAGCCAGGTTCATTTAAAATTTAAACCTACCAGGCTGTTTGAATGTAAATCATGATGCTCTAGAGTATAAATAAAAAGTGAGAACACCATAAATTTCAAGTATTTTCAGACATGTCTATTCCCATCATTTCTGTTACATCAGTTTTACCGCTCACTCTCTCTCTCTCAATTAGACCGGTCAATATTCTTCTAGCAATGGTCTCAGTGTGTTTTTCCCACTCTTGGTTGAATAACTCTCCAAATACTACTGTGGCGGGGGAGGAGCGATTGCCTTTCCTAGAATCTTCTTACTTATCAGTGTGGACATCTAAATGGTCTCAGAGCAAAAATTGATGCTATCAGGCCATTACAAGACAGCCTTCTGAGACCATTAGGCAAAACCCGATTGCAGGTCTGCATGCACAGAAGTAGTCAGTAGTACAGCCATTCTCAGTACAAGGACCTTTAATCTTTTCCTGTTTAAACTTTGGTCTGAATTACAAAAGGGGTTGGGGTTTTTTGTTGGGTTTGGTTTTTTTTAATGGTGTTGTGAAAGGCAGAAATCAACACAGTAGAACCCAGTTTATGATTAACTTCAGCCAGACTATGTAGAACTTATCTCAGCCCATAATTAGCATGGTTATTTTTTTGGAATACCTCCTGGTAGCAAACCTGCACACACAAGTAAATAATTTCTCCCACTCTGAAGCCTTTGCCAACTTCACTTGAGAAGCATCTAAATTATTTGAGCCAAGAGATACCAACATATGAAAAGGACAGGAAAATAATGAAACACTTTAATTTTTCTTTTGATCTCAGGAGCAGAAAGGTTTCCAGGAACAGAGCATAATACGGTTCACTAGTTTCAGTCTCACAGACAGCACACCTACAGTTGAAAAAGGTCTTTTGATAGGTTCCATTACAAATCAATAAGAATTGCTCCACAGGGGGTTCAGCAACTACTGGAATACATCCAGTTAGTTGCTAGGTAGATGCATTTATTTTTGTCTTCTAAATCATTTTTTTCTTTCCTGGATGATCGTTCTGTACAAGGAGCAACGTGACTGAACAAATGAATGCTATTACAGCCAGGGCAATCTTTTTATTCAGGTAAGTGTGGGCTTCTTCTCATCTCTGCAGCTACAGACTGATGAGGCGAACTGCGCTTTAAATGTCAGTGTATGATTACTTTATCTCCTCTGTCCATCTCTCATGAAATACAGAAATTGAAGACTGACTGTAGAGTATCTCTAGTGCATATGTGGAGAGAACAACAGTTAAGCTCCTTTCCTGAGGGATACTAGGACCCTGTGTTCAGGGCTGAGCCTCTAAGAGAAAGGCCATGAAGATCAGAGATGTGATTCTTCCTTCCCTATTTATTAACCAGCAGAAATAGCCAGATAGACAGAGGGCAAAGCTACATCCCACAAAGAAAAGAAGTGGGAAGAAGAGGGACCGCATTATTTTTACTACTTAGAATAGTTATTATGCTGTAACACAGAAAAATATTATTTTTACAAGACAGCTGAGAAGTACCATGTAGGACCTAAATTCCCTTAATTTATCCCTGGACCAAGAACATCATCTTAAAGAATACTTTAAGAAAGTTTTTCGAATTCCAAAAGCAAGTACCATAGGGTCAAGTTTGGGTGCAGTGATAAATAGCTGCTCCTCATCCTTCTACACTCAACAACGAAAGGGATATGGATTGCAGGTTTCCTTTTGCCTGCCATTGTACTGCTACTGCAATCACATTATTCCTTTTAAAAAACAAAAAACTTAATTCAGTCTATATGAGGAAGGTATGACTGGAAGCAAACACTGTATGAACAAGGGTGCACTTTGCTCAAGATTTTATTTCTTTCTTTAACGATCCCTGCAATCCATACCCAGGTCCAAATCATTCTGAAAACTAACAGAAATGAGTGAACTCCTTCAGAAACTTCCCTGAGGAAATTCCCTATGGAAGAGGGACAGAACTCGCAGGATGCTACAGCCACTGTGCTACAAACCATAAGCATGTCTTATCTTTATGGTTTTTAAAAGCTGTTTTTCAGAAGCAAAATGAATGCATATTGAATTCTATAGAGGGATTAAAAACATTACAGAGAGAGCTTTTCTATTAAGTAATATGATTACATTTCACAAAAGAAGAGCTCTAAGCGCTCTGTTCAATTTGCTGGTGGAAATGCAGCCCCAGAGATGTGTGAGGCATCAGTGTAGCCTTGCTTCTCCCTGTGACACACTGTCCTCAGAGATCCATGCTTATGTCATCTCACTCCCTGACTCCTTCGAAGGACTTTGTCACATGGGTGTTTGTTTCAAAGCTTTCATTTTCAAACACTTCCAAACCTACGAGATGATAGCATTATGAAAAGCAGAGCCGGCAGAGAGAAAATGGTGTCACCCTCTTCCTTCCCACTACACCCTCTTTTCTAACTGCTACATACCATAAGCAAACTCAAGAGACCCGCAGGGTGTGAGTGTGTGGGTGACAAATATTTCCAGGAAGGCAATGTTCTTCTAAGGTACCAGAACTGGTTTTTACTTTATTACATATGTCTGGAAAATGTTACAAATGAGACACCCTAGACATGAGTTTTAAAACATGCTTTATATTGGACATGACAGCAAAGCTAAAGTTTAAGGCATCTTTCATACCTGACATATTAAATGACCTGTTACAGTGAGAGAGGAGGAAGAGAGCTCCAGGACACAACAGGAAACCTATCTCATACCAGGCTGTTTCAGTATGGATTTTCTTGGTTGTAATCAAAATCCTCCCATTAACTTGTCAGAGACACATGATATCTACGTGGGGCTGGCTGGTCAGGGCAGACTTTTCTTGCACCACAAGCAGCTTCGATATTTAGCAATAACGGTATTCTCCCTGTTTATTCCAGTTACAGGACTACCAGCCCGATGGGTGGCATGGCTGGCAAGCTAGGCAGCCGTCTCACTACTAACATCGCCATGGGCTGCACCTCAGAAAGAGCACTGTACCACATTATGGATGACTATTTGGAGGTCTAGTTACTGGTGGGCTCACTACACAGCCCAAGACAGAGGAAAGCAATACAAGTGGCTCCTCCACCTCTGTGTCCCTGGACATGGGTGGGTACGTCCTGGAAGTTCCCTTGTTTGTAGAAGAAATCTTACCAGAACTTGCCTCCAACGATTACTTACGCCACAGCTTTAATTACTCAGTTTTGCCATTAAGTCATGGGCCATCAAGTTTTAATGCAATCCTACACTGTTGATTAAAACATTGTGTTATTTACGGAATGTCAAACAACATATGACAATAAAGTAGGCATAAAAGATTAGGAAAACAAATGTTCAGCCACTTCTGTACTGAATGCAAAGCATAAATGGCTGATCTTTGAATGCTTTTGCATTTGCTTGAAGCTTTGTAACATTAAAATTGATGATGGTAATTAGTTTACCTTTCAGAAGAATGAAACTTGAATATTCTTGAATCCTCCTGGGCTCAACAGCCTCCAGCTAAAGCATATTAACTTGCTTTCTAAGGCTCTTCTATTAGAGCTGGTACTGTACTTTTTTAAAGCAAAGGCTGAAATAACCCAAAACCTCTTAGTATTTCTTAAAACAAGTTTGGGCATGCTTGATGAACAGTTTTCTTATCTAACGTGGACATCTTGAAGTTATCCAAGCCATCCTGGGCTCCGATGGTACTCAATAGAGAGCTACAGATACCTCACAAGAATGACTCATAAAGACATGTAAACAAAGTGGATCTGATTAATTACCTTCTAGAGGGGCCTATTTCTCTCCACTGATGTAAATAACGCTTAGGGTGACTAGCTTAGACTTAGCAAGGTGATGTTCAGATACACACATTTGGTGACATCTATTTTCCTCTTTTCCTGAAAATATGTATGATATATGTATTAGAGCATTTCAGATTAAGAAAAGATCTTCAGAAGCATAGGAGAGCTAGCTGACTTCACATTTGCTTATTACCTCAGTCTCTTTAAATATTGTAAGTATATTATTATTTTCCCTCCTGATACTCTTGCGGTAATGTCTGCCCCCAGCTGAATCCCTCTGTCTAGGAGGAATCAGAGTCCCAGAGGGAACACAAACGCTGTCACTTTCCTGGACCTTGAGGAATTTTTGGACATCACATGTAACCAGATCTGAGAAAATAACCTCCTGAAGAACAGAGAGATTCAGGGTCATCCAAAACATCTCTGTACTATTGTTTTGTAGTACAGAGTACTACAAAACATCTATATACTGTGCTATCGTCAGCTAGTCAAAAACACTGCTGTCATTAAGAGGCCTAATTCTCGCCTCCCCATTTCTCACATCCATCTGCCTGAGGTTATTTCTCATCTATAACTGGATTGCTTGCTCCAAGCAATCACTGACCTTCCCAGAGACAAGGAAGATCTGTCAATTGTCGAAACTCTCATGAGACTCTCGCTGAGATACCACCCAGCCTTCCCCAGGCGGGTGGGCATGCATGGGGGTATGTCAGTATAATAATGCCATGCCAGCAAAACCTGCGAGTCACTACTGTTTATTTTCAATATTGCGTGGAAGAGGGGAGAGGTCTGCAGAAGGAGGATGTGGGAATTACAGAACAGATTGATGAGGGCTGCAGGAAAACAAGGAAACAGTCAGTCCACATGTACTCAGAAGATGACAAAGGATTACGCAGACAGCCCAAATAGTTTGGTTTTGTTAAAAACTTATGCCAGACAAATCTAGTGTCCTTTTCTGACAAGGTAACCAGCCTTGTGGACCAAGGAGGAAGCTATATACTTGACTTACAATCGTCTCACATGACATTCTCATAAATAAGCTTTAGAAACACAGTCTAGCTGTAACCAGCCTCAGGTATGGGCACAAGGAGTTGAAAGCCTGATTTTAGCACAGGGGTTATTGATGAGTCACTGTCAGATGGGGAGAGAGACTGTCAGGCAAGGACCTGGTGGCATTTGCTCTCTTTCGCTCAGTATTTTCATTAACAACTAAATGATGACTGTACACAGAGTGGATGACACCAAAGTGTAAGTTGTAAATGCTTTGGAGAACACGGTTACAACTAAAAGTGATCTATAATAACTTGGAGGGAGGGTATGAAATCACTATGAAGAAATTCAATGAAGACAAGTGCTAATGCTACACCGCAGAAGGAGAAAAAAATCAAGTACAAAACAAGGAGCACCTGACTGGCAAGAGACCTGGGGGGTAAAACAGGGCCAAACTTTCCTATGTATCAGTAGCATGAAGATGTGTAAGCCTGGGGCACATTGAGAGGGATACCATTTGTGAGAGACAGGAGGCACAATTTCACTCTTTTCAGCCCTAAGGTACTATATTAAGTCCCTTTTGGAGTGCCGCACTTAAAAGACAAAGAGGAGGCAAATCTGGAGAGATTTAAGAGGGGAATAACTAGTGCTGAGAAAATCTGACCCCTGAGGAAGGTTCATGGCGAGGCTCCTTCGCCCTGGGCGAGCACTGACACAGGCTGCTGGTCCCCTCAGGTACTGTCTCCTTCCACCAAAGTCTCAGGCTCTTTCTTTACCCTTCACCTTCCCACACTGTTCCTGACCTTTAAATTGTTCCTTTTTCTCATTTGGCGAGGAAGGACGCACTATATCTTCCTCCTAATGAAGGGTTTCTAGCCTTGTTTGATGTTCTCTCCTCTGGGCTTCCCACTGGCCTCACTCTCCTCGCCCTTTGCTGGAGCACCCCACTGCCCAGAGTGAGCTCAGGTCACCTTCCGTCACGCTCTTGCACCTCTACTTCTAGGTCACCCATCGCCGCTCATGTTTCAGTGCCCCCCTTCTTCTGTCTTAGGCATCGGGCTAAACCTGGTATATGAAAAAAGGGTCAGCAAGACTGTGGCAAAAGCCAGGTGAGGAAAAGCATCAGCCTGAAAGACTGATGACTTAAACTGAGTTAAAAAAAAGTTTCAATATTTATGTGGGCATGGCTCCAACAGCAGCTATGAGCTATTAGGAAAAGGGATGAATTTCCCACTCCAGAGGCTGGACAGAGGGCTTTTGCCTCTCAAGTGACCTATGCGCTTTTGGGTGGTACATCCTGCTGGTCAACTTCATAAATATTTGCATATTTCTGAATTGTGCAGCATGGATTTTGCTCATATATGGTGCTGTGGATCCGTAGCTCATCGACACTGCTTCCCGCACCATGTCCCCCCACACCTCAGGGGGGACCACCCCGGGCGCTGGCTGGCTCACAGCCGCATTCCTCCCTTGGCTGGCTCCAAAGGAGACCCAAACGGCAGCCACGCACGCAGCCCTGGCAAGCCCTGTGCCAAGGCCACAGCGTGGGGATGGGAACTCAGCCTGCCTGTGCAGGGCACTGCCTAAGGACTGCTGCTTGGTCCCATGCCACCAATGGTTTGCTGTCCCTCGATAGGGAGAGCCTGGCGTTACAGCCAGCAAATGCTGCCAGCCCAGAACACCTCTGTTCCCGTACTCCACACAGGCTGGATATGGGGCATGTTCCCACACCCTCCCCCAGGAGCTGACATCTCTGTGTGTCCTGAGCAGCTGTGGCACTGCCCATAGTGGGGTCCTGCCCATGATCTCTGCGCCAGGGCAGAGCTGCCAGGTCCACGGGAGGCATGGCACAGAGCGGTGGCAGCGAGATGGTGAGAGGTAGGGCCAGTTTTTCTTAATAGACACAGTTGTTTTCTTTTTGCCAGCTCGCACTTTGAGAAATTCACAGGGCTTCCTCACTCCCAAGGCCACTTTAGCTTGGGGCCAGGACAGAAATGAAAACAGACTCACGTGTTTATCACTAAAAGGCACCTTTACACAATGTTCCTTGTACTTAGTGCATGCGTCAAGGGTTTATTCCTTGGTTTGAGCCTAAATGTATCATTCACGCAGCTGAGCAGGATAATGGCATTCGAGTCAGGAAGGAAAGAATGAATCATTATTTGCTACACAAGTCCTGACCCCACCATCTCCCTGGCAAATGAATGCAATGCTTTCCGGGGCTCTCACACTGATATGTTTGTGAGCCATCAATTATTTACATACTTGGTCAATAATTTAAATGTCCTGGAATGTGCATATTACAAAATAACTGCCTTTGTTCTTTAAATTTGCAAGGATACCTGCTAGCACTAGCACAATTAATGACTTAATAAAGCCTTAACAGGAAAATTGAAATAACTGGATTTTACTGCTTTGATGGTAACTAAGCTGACTTCTACACTTTGAAAAAGTTATCCTTGCAAGAAGACACTAGGCATATGCAGAAGTTTTAGTAAATTGGGAGCAACGTACCCGAGGGCTTAAGTGAAGCTGTTACATCGAAATAAAAAGAAATGTCGCTTTCCCTTAAATAAGTTATACAGAGAGTAAGAAAATATTTTTAATGGGGCTCTTGCTTAACTAACTTAGCCATTTGCATATGAACTTCAGTAGCGCTCGAGATGCGATGAACGCAGTGTGACCAAAGGCAATGCTATTCCAACGCAGCGGTGTGTGTGGCAGGCAAAGGATAGCAGCGGGCTCGGGCTCAGCCCTGAGAGGGTCACAGCCCTTGTGGAGGGTGCCCTCAGCCCTCTCTTTTCTCCTCTCATCTCCACAGCTGGAGAGAAGGACTGCACACAATATCGGTAATTCACACCAATTCACTGCCTTTGAAAAGGTGTCCAAGCGACCCTGCTGTCATTTTAACAATGCGCCTGGACAAAGGGTAGCTTGTGTTTGTTCACAGAACTTCTAGAACTGCTCCATAGAGACGTATTACAAATCAGAGTTTCAATGTAATTGAAGAAATAAACCTAGATAAACATTTTTCCTGGAAAACAAACTGAATCAGCTTGCCTCCATGAGGGTGTTTGCGAGTGTGATTCATGTGATCTGAGCTCTTTTTTCTTTTCATCTTTTTTGGGGATGCACACGGGTCCTGAAAAAGAGACTGAAACAGATTTGTGACACACAGAACAGCATTTTTTTCTGAAATCTTGCAGGTGGTAGATTAGCTGTTGATCAGTAAAACCAACTCCCCCACTTCATGCCAAAAAGGATTATTGATGGAGCAGACGAGCGACCAACCCACCTCACCACGAGCATTTCAGGAGAGTGCTATAGCATAAATATCAACGAGTGCCAAAAGTGTTTACAGACAAGCTGAGCTACACACTTCCAGGAATCTTTATCAATAAATCTTCTGCTTTATTGGAAAAGGGTCAGTGCAGGTTTCTTTTCAGGTCCAGGTAATGATATACATAAGGGCACAAAGAGGAAATCGTTCCATCATTAATGCTTTTGATTAAGAATTACAGGGACATGGAATAAACAAACAAAGCAAAGGCAGCAGTTCTGTGAGCTACATGGAAACTTGAGGTCCTGTGGTTTGCGTCCTAAAGGTAAGCAACAGCGTGGTCTCTCTGATGGCTAACAAGGGTTGAGCACGTGCTGCAGCTTCCATCAAAGTTGGGGTAGTTCCTCGCCGCTTCACAGCATCTCTTTTGATGAAGTCAGTAGGAGCCTAATACCTCATATCTTTCTGTCAGGCATGGGTGGAATTGGTCAATGCGTTCAAAAGTTACCTGGGGCAAGAGGAGGAAAGGGCTGATTGACAGGAGGAGTCTAATTTCCTGATTTCTGAATTTCTCTGTTAAACCATTTTTATTACGAAAGCAAATTTACCTTAGGCTGCAAAAGTTTTATTTGTCTAGTGTGCTGTTACTAGGTAAAAAACACAAAACTACTCTGGAAAACAAGGCTTGTAGTAAGTTCTCTCCTTTGTTGTCTGGTCTGGGTGAGGAAGGTGAGGAAATGCCATATGAAGAAGAGAGCAAGCCATAAAGGCTGCTCTCTCTCTCTGCCTCACCACCTATTTACCCCTCTACGCTATACACCTGACCTGCAAGAAGCACATCCGAGGGCTCGGGAAAGAGACACGCAGCATGGCATACTTCCCCTCCAAGTGTTGCATGATTTCATTTTTAGATATGCTCATTTACCACCATGGGTACGTGGCAGTAGCACAGTTCCCACCCTGCTGATCCAAAGAATTGCAGGCTGCGATGCACCCTGAGGGCTTCTTGGTGCTCGCAATACTGTCATTCACCTTTCCTTGCAAGCCTGGTTGTTCATGTCACCTGCTTCTTGGTGGGAAGTCAGCCACGAGACTGGGGTATTTCCTAAGTTCCTCTCATGCCTGTCCATCGTTGCTGGATAAGGGACCTCCGGAGTCCTCTCCCTCCCAGGCAGGCAACGCTGCAGCTTCTAAAATCAAGTGCAACCTCTTCCACCCTTCCCTCTTGCTGGCACTTCTCTTTCTCTCTCTCTCTCTCTCTCATTGGAAAGGCTGTCTGAGAGCAAAGAATCTCTCTGCCTTAATCCACATTTGTCGTTAAGCAAGTTGGGTATTTTGTATTTCCACTAACCTGATGAATATGTTTCTGAAATATAAGGCTACATTTAAATCTCTTCAAGGCTGTATGAGCAGGTTGCAACCAGATGACTTTGGAAGTACAGGACTTCTGGAGACTCATTATCCCTCTGTGGGATTATCCAAATATTCTGTTTATATCTTCTAACTAGATAACTTTATTTGACTTACAGCTCCATTTTCTAACTTGGTTTTAAGAACATTTTTGCACTTTTTATTTAGGAAGTTATTGTTCAAAAGTTCCTTGCTAAGTTTCAATTTGCAAAAAAGCCAGATGATGTAGTTAAATCAGAGGCTGCTAAGAAGATTTTTGTTTGATCTGTAACTGAGAAGGATGATGAATAGTTAAATCTAAACAAAATAAAAACATTTTTTTAAAAATCTAATTCTGGAAAACTGCATCTAAACATCAAAAAGAGTTGGTCAAGGAGTTCTACAAATCAGAAAATATGTCAATTGTCAGTAACTCATTGAATATTAGAGAAGTTCCAAAGGTTGGAAAGAAACGTAATATTGTGCCAAGACTTCTTAAAGAAGGTTAAAATAAATAAATATTGGCTCATCAGCTGGGCAACAATCCTAGTCAATATAATTGAACAGCTGAAAGGAGAGACAATTAATAGGATTTAAAAGTAAATGAGACAACTAATGCCAGTTAATACAGATTTACAGAAAATCAGTCTTGCCCAATAAATTTGATGAACTTTTTGTGATATTACAAGTTTGGTTGTTACAGTAATAGCACTGATATAATAACTTCAGGTATATATAAGGTATTTTAATATGGTAAAAAATTAGAGGAAAGAAGAATCAACACTGAACACCAGATACCTGCCTTTGAGGTGGGTGCCGGCAGAGGAGCCCATTAATGCTGCTCTCCACCCTGGCTGGATGTGTCAGCGCAATCAAAGGTACCAACAGAAGAGAGTGATGTTTTTTGACGTTTAATTGTACAGCTCTTCTATTTCACAATGCTAATAGATTTTTTCCAAAGAGTTGACCAAACAGATTGGAAAATATTCCATAACTTGCTGCGGGCTCTCGCTGTGAATTGCCCATCGCGGGTCCTCGCTGGTTCATGGCACCCATCGTATGTACCCTACCCCATTAAAAAGACAATAGGGACAGACATTGGACTTGACATCCAAAATGCAGCCCATGTACCACGTACACAGCGAGCAGCTTCACAGAGATTTTGGCAGAAAATGTTTTCTTTCTCTCCTCACATATACACGTACAAAAGAGAGCAAACTCTTCAGAACTATGTTTGCAGTCTCATTAAATTATTAAACTGGGTTTCTAAAAAGTAACTACTGCCAGTCTCCTAGCTTTGTGATTAGTAATGTATCTCTTAGAAACTTTGTAAATCTATTAATCTTCCTAAGAAAGTATTTCAAACCGATTAAATGACAGTTAAAGTGTTCTGTGCAAAACATTGTAATAAGACAAAAAACCCTCTGAAAAAATATTGTATGTGTATATTCAGAAACTCCGCCTTCTAGAGAAGAGAGCTAATTCTGGTACACTGACTATCTAAAGAGATTATTTCTCTCTAAAGTTCCTTCTTCATCACAGCTTTTTTGTTTAACTAGTTAAGATAAAACCTATCAGTCACGGAGGAGCAGAATGGAAACAGCTTCATTAAGGCGAACCCTCTGATAGTTCCCCTATTTCTGAAAGTTAAATTCTCTTGAAAAATTAATCACAGTGAATCTGGCAGAACTAATTTTAAAATGCGAGAACATGTGAGATGCTCTGCTTCTAGCCTGGAGTGAGATGAGATCAATATGTTAAATTAAGTCTACATAAAACCATACAGAAGAATTTGGGTAGGCAACATTCATTCCCAGTCAGGAGAGTAATTGCAATTTAGAGAGCAGTGAAGAGAGGTCTTGGTAAAAATATTACTGGCTAAAATTAATGACAGAAAACAACTGCACTGAACTCATTTATTGCCACTCAGAAGTCTCCTATCAGTTGTATTCACTTTAAATCCTCTGGGGGGAAAAAAAAAGAGCTGTGAAATGTGAGCCAGCAAGCACATTAAAAAAAAATCCCCAGGCTGTGGTGCTGAATCTAATCCCTAAAAAAGTCTTCCTATATTCAAAAAGAAAATAATCAAAGCTACAGAGATTTTGGAAAAAATGCAAAATTAGTCATGAATCCTTAAAATACAATTTCATAAACATCCACCTAATACAAATTTTATAATTTAATACACACAAACACACACAGAGTGTACAAATGTGCTATTTGGGCTTTCAAATCATCAAGGAGAAACTAATGGCTTGCATTATTTCTTTGTTGGGAGTGGAGAGAGCAAGCAGACTCATTATGTTCTTGCCTAATGCAATTTTACTTATATTATGCACATAGGCACTATTAATTGAGTGCAAGTGGCATTAAGCAGCAAAAATGCCAGCAAAAGTAATTTGCATTGTCGCAGAAAGCAGCGGTGTTCAGGCCTCCAGGAATTTCTCTTATATCAGCTGTCCAGATATTTTGATGCTTTAACTTCTTCCCAACTTTGATGTCCAGGCAAAATTTCCAAGTTCCCTGTTTAGCTCACTTTTCCTCCTTGGATTCAAGTTCTTCCAGCAAATTGGAGGCTATGCAGTGATCTGTGCCCCACTGGTATTTAACAAATCAACTACACAGAATAAAACTATCTATCTGGGCTGTGGATCCAGGTCTGCGCCTAGTGCAGCTTTGGGAAGGTGATGGAATTGCAGCATTATCTTTTCCAACCTATACGATTCTGTGATTCTAGCTCAGACCAGATTTGGATCAGTACTGCCAGGGCCAAAAATTCACTTAACATAAGGCAGTAGAACACCATAGCATTATGCGGAACTGTACGTATGCTGCACTAGCTACCAACCCTTATTATACACAGGAGACCCTAAAAGGACACTAGTGACAATTTATAGTTACATAGCCAAAGTCAAAGACTTGTGAGGAGTTTTTAAGCGCTGCCAACAGATCTCCTTTTGCTCAGACAGGCATTCTGTTAGTCAGCTATATTTGCTATTTTCAGATCACTGTAACTTAAATTGGTCATTATATCAATATGAAAAGTTTAAATAGATGTCAATACAGGAAAGCAGAATTTCACCAGAGTCCTCTGTCGCTGGTGATCTGGTATTAAACAGCAGTGACAGTGAAAGAGGAGGGCTACAGTTATTTTCCCTTCATTAACTCAGTGGAAGAAGTTAATTAGATTAACTAGATTAATTAGATTTCAAAAACTACCTTTTCTCTAAAGGTCTGATATTCTTAGTAATAACATTCATTAAAAACCAATCCCTCTCTGGTTTCTAGCAAGCAAGCCAACACATTGCTTCTTCAGTGAGGACCATGCCAAGGTGGCTGTCGCTGCCCGTGCAGCCTGGAGCCAGCTGCATGAGTGCTCTTCAGCTTACAAAATCCCTACCGACGGTTTCACGGCTGTGACTTAGAAAAGTAAGTCCCCATATGCCATGTAGTAGTCCATGTGCATGATATTTCTAGAGGATTTTGCACCCCAGAAGGCTTTAGAGGAGCTAAGCAAACCAAAACACAGGTGGTAAAAGCAAGCTACCTGACATCAGCCGCTTACTTTGCAAGAGACTTTTCTTTGGAAAATGTTTTTTAAAGGGAAAGGCAGAGTTGTTTTGAGAGAAAGTTGGAATGTAAATACTGTCTTTAGAAGTAGCATCTGCTCAATTTTTTTTAGCATATGCTCTTTCATTTACCATTACAAAAAGACTTGTAAAACTTTTCCAAGCTTTTAAAATTCGAATGTTCTTTTAAGACAACCATCAAAATCAGAACAGTTTCATTTTTGTTTCCTGTTGATTGCTTTCAGATTTTTTTTCCACAGAAAAATAATTTTTTTTTTAACTCTAGTCAATTTTGTAACAAAGAAAAGGTTTGGGAACCCCTGGAATTTCGCACAAGAGGAATAATCCAGCTCCTGCCTAGATCTAGTCTTTACCAAACAGTACAGCCCTAGAGCAGAGGTACAGGGGAGATGAAAGACTGAAAAAGATGTTAGATATTCATGGTCTCAGCCTCTGTTTTGAGTTAACTGTACTTTCACGAGCCAAAGCTTTATTTGGATCCAACTGGATGTATAGACAACACAGGTGACACAACATATCCAATCATATATTTTCTGTTAAAAAAAAAGGAAAAAGGATCCCAGCCCTAAGGTAACATGAATTTCTGTGCTCCGTGAAGTCAGGAGAGCTTTGGTTTTCGTTTATTTTGGTGATGAATAACAACACAAAACATTGCTCAACCTGTGGCCTTTCTTTTGAGGAAGAGGAACCAAAATGGGAAGGAGACAGGCGGTGCATGGGCTGAGATCCAAGGCAGGCAGGACAGCAGGAGGCCAGGGTTATCACTCTCAGGTGAACAAAGCTTTCCTACCCCACATGAAGAAAATCAATACAGGAGGAGGGGCAGGGCAAGGCAGAGCGTGCTGAGTAAAATTTAATCAATCCAACAGTTACAGAGCTAAACAAGGCACTATATTTATCCAGGACCTGTCTTTCAGCCTATAAACCCCTCAAACCAGTGAGCAATTGCAGTGGGAAGCTGTGCAGTAGCAAGCACTCCATCCGTGTTACATTTATAACAGTTTTTCCAAAAATCTCCGTGCTATCTGGGAAAAAGCTTGGGGCCCTTTTCTGCTAGTGATGCCCATACATGTTCACAGTTTCCTAGCACCTCATCTGGCTGCATGTTCATGGATAAAACTTATACATAGCCGATGCCACAGGAAGAGCTTTCTTGTGGAGTAGCTCAGTACTTTGGTGTTTGCAGGCTGCTTGAAATGGCTTGAAGGGAAAAAAAAATCTCTTTGCTTTATAAAATGCAGCTGTTCCAGAGCCAGGAGCAATAGTTACTGCTCTCATGAGATCGTTCTTCAGATAGGACAGTGAGACCTGGTAACTTATTGCCTAAAAGGTATTGATAAAATACAGGTAGTTCAGTGAAAAGCAACAAAAAATGCATAATGCCCTAGAGGGGCTGATTTAACAGAAAAAGCAAGAAAAACCCTTAAGAGCATATGATCAAGGACTGGTAACACTCTGCAAATATTTGAGAAAGGAAAGAAATGTAAAATGGTATAATCAGGAAACCATGAAGGCAGGGAAATGGTGGTCAGCTTGCCCATACTAGTATCTAGCACAAAAGCTTGGATAGCTTGTGAAATAATTCTCTTGCTTCCTCATGGTGGGTCAAACAAGTTTTTCCCAAAGCCTAGGAGTGCCTTCTCTTTGTCTCTCAAGATTTTCCAATGGACATGAAGGGCTCACGAACATCCTAAGGTGGGAGGCTGTCCCTTTACATACTTTTTTAATCTAAATCCCCATAAACATAGCTGACCTTTATCTCAAAGCCTGAGGGCACCTCTTATAATGTCATGCTTATCAGATATCCACTCTTCATAGCAACTTCAGCCTTCTGAAGAGTCTGAAAAGTCTGTCACATTTCTATCCAGCCTAATACCACTTTGATTGCCGCACTAATATAAAGGCATATTATTGTATCTGGAGATTTCGGACCTGCCTTTCTATCAAAGTTATATTGGTGCTCTGCTACCTGTTAATCTCTTTAAGCTAATTATCACTCAAATGAGGAAGTGGAAAGGAATAAAATAACCTTTGCCAACACTTCGGTCCTAGGAAGAGAAGGAAGATTATTTACACGCACACAAACACACAAGCACGCAGCTCTGACTTACTGCTGTTGGCATTTTCATAACATTTGATCATCTGGTTGCTAAGCACACTGCCGCATTACCACTTGACATTTACATTTTATTTTCAGTTTATTGCTAAAGGTAGGAAATGAAGCACTCTCCTACTCTCTTAAATTATATTCATCTTGCTAATAATACTGCTAAAAGCCCCATTCCATTTTATTTAATGAACTTAGAATACCTGATAAACATTCAGACCCTGCCAAGCAAACCTATTGTCTTTCCTGCCTGAAGATGGCAGGATCTGTTGAGAGCATTTCCTCCTCGGAGGGAGGTTGCTGAGGAAATCCCAGCTCTTGTAGTCTGGGTAGAAACTCACTGGAGCCTTCCAGAAGAGTTAAAAACTCAGAGCAAATCAAACCCACAAGACCCTCAAGTAACAACATCAAAAAACTCAGCTCCTGTAATCTCAAAGAACCAGTAGGGCCTTGTGCAACTGGGGCAGCCAAGTAGACCTCACCTCCCAGTAAACAGCAGAAGCAATTTAATGCGACGTACACCTGAGCATCTGACTGTGAGGCTGGCCTTCCTTGCAAAGGTGATTTATCAGACGAATAAATCTATCTAAAATAAATAGATCTATCAGATGAAAGATCAGAAGTATCAAATTTTGCCAAACTCATCATCTCTGCAAGATTTTGACTCACTAGCGACTGCAGTTTAAATCGCTTAATAGCTGAAACATGCTGGCCTTCTGTGCCACAGCAGAACATGTGAAGTGAGAGCTTTATCTAATGTATAAATAAGTGACTAGGGCTCAGGCTCAGATGTCTAACTTCCAGACTTCCTAGTTAGGCATCCCACCCCTCAGAGTCAATCCACTCAAATCAACTCCTGCTGATTGTAACAGCAACTGCGATTTTCTAGCCACTACTAGCAGCAAGAAAAACATTGTACTGTCATAAAGACCTCAGAAATAAAGTTGGGACCTTATTCCCCCAAGCAGGCCAGAGGGGCAATGGGGATATGTCGTCTGCCCCGGGGAACTGCCACTCTAATGGACGACCACAGTCAGGGTATAAGCACACATCTGTCCCCAGGAGAACGTGAAGGCTCCAGCTCTTCCCCGCGTTTCAGTGGGAAACAGGCAGCACGGGCAGCCCAGGGGTGTAGAGGCTTCTGTAGCTCAGCTCACCGCTTGCCTCACGGAGGGGACCGGGCAGCGGCGGCAGCCTGTGGGGACGGGTGCAAGGGAGCGGGGGGCAGTTGCGGTGTGGCTCATGCCTTCTTCCAAACACAGAAGAGGAGCATGGTCAGCCCGAGGCAGTGCTGGAAATTATTCTGAAGAGTAATGAGTTTGCCTGTCCTCTGTTCCCTCGCAATCTCTCTACACTGGTTTGCTCAAAACAACAGATGCCATTTCACACACTCCCCCCCAACCCCCCCCGCTTTTTATCTCTCCCACAGATCCTCACAGCCCTGCACGTCCCAAGTGCCTGACCACAGCCTGGACCCATCCTTGCCCGCTCTGCCTCTCTCCCCTGACGGCCTCCAGTGCCCAAACCTCTGACTCCCGCCCTGTTTCCACAGGCAAGCCCCAGCCTAGGTGCAGCTGAGCAGGCAGAGAAGGATCGGGAGAAGCTCTCTTTCTTGCAGAGAAACAAGTTACCGCTTGCCAGCTGCTCCGCCATGACACACACAGCAGCCCACACACAGGCTCTTCTCTTTTGCACAGGAAAACAATAACTTACCCCTCCACACGAGAATAAACCATTGGGAAAAAGCCTGCAGAAGAGGCATGAGGAACAGCCGGGTCACAAGCAGTCCCTTGAATGGCAAGGACTGTCCAGCTTGGAGGGGAGAAGGTTGGCAGACGAGAACTGGGAGCACTAGCTGAAGCCAACAGCACAGAGGCGAGGGTTTCTCTGGGTGGGTGGAAGATTCTGGAAGAAAATATTCACTTACTTTCCAAAATAATTAGTGTCCTCCTGAAGAACAATTTATTTTTCTGATAAAAAATTAAGTCACTTCTATTCGGTGTTAGTGTGCCTTGCTTAGAGTTTGCCTGGGATAGCTCTTCCAGCTTTACAATTTAGAAACAGCTTAAGCTGTGAAGAGGCCTTGGAAAGTATAGCAACAGGGCTGTGTTCGGTACCATGGCAGAGTGAGCCACTGTCATCAGCACGGTGAGCCAGGGAGGCCTGGATATACATATCGTGTGTATACGGATATACATATCACCCTCTGGGTTTGGCCCGTAGCACCTAGAGGGATGTGGCATTTGCAGGTTTCAGCAGGTAGACTTGCAGATCACTCAAAGTTAAGCATTGCAGTGATCTGAAAATTGTCACATCATTTCTCCTACCTGTGTTGTGCAACGTACAAGCACAGTGTGCAGCACTGGCGTGAGCTGCGTGCCCTGCAGAGCAGTAGACACAATTAAAAGCCCTGGTACTGAAGAGGTGCTGCAGCCATCCTGACTTTCCCTGTAGTTCATGTGAGTTACAACTATGGCTTAACAACCAATTTATTGAAAGAATAAACATTGCATCACTTACTAAACTGCCAGAAATGTCTGTATGTTCATAAATGAGGCGATGTCTGGATCTCTAATTTTCTCTCTTGTGATTTTAGTAAAAAAACCCTTTCACTAGACAGCAGATGTAATTTTCCTTCTTTATTATATGAAGCAGTTCCATTGTTTGGGAAGGGACAGTAGTCAATTAGCTGCAGTTTCTGTCTGTATGCAGATGCTTGGTAATACTTGAATGTACAATTATGATTATTTATGAGCTAATTGTCCAATATGTGTTGCAGTTAATCCTCATAAATACTAGGCTTGAAGAAGAAAATAAATAGCATAGATAAAGTTCCAGTCGTGGTGTGTATCAATAAAATTGCCAGTGTCTATGTGAAAAGCTGGTGCATGCAAATTTTCTATCAAAAGAAGGAAACTAAATATGCACGGTCCAGATTTTTTTCCCAAATTTCTCCTTCATGTGGCCTGATATGTGATGGTCATTCAGCTAGCTTCTCCTTTCCATCTAAGGCTTTCTAAATAGCACTTGATTATATGGCACTCATTGGACTGTTGGGTTTCAGGGGAAAGAGGATTTGTTCCTGATTTTTCTACATTTCTGCCTAATTAGATCTGCATGCCAGAGGAATCCCTGCACTTTAACACTGCAGTAAAGCCAACAGCAAAAATCAAATTAAATCCCCGAAGAACTGTGGAGAAGCTGTGCCTGGGTCACAGAAATCCAAGGGCTTCAACACAGTTGGGAGGCTCCTGGTTCTCGTCAAGAGGTGACGCTTGCCAGGCTTGTCCAGACTGCGGTTTGCTAAACTTAGCAGGTGTACTGCTCCATACAACAGTAACCCAACTTTTATCCAGTAAATGTTTAATCTAAGAAGAATGTACTGTATCGTACAAAAGCAGGTACAAAAGACCTCCCTTACACTCCCACAAATTTCACCAGTCCAATTACTACATTGAAAAGGCAGCATAGCACTGGACTGTGCCTTACAGGCAATTAGTTCACCCATGCTGATAAGACACAATTTAGACATAAGAAAAGGGAGTGTATCTAGCACCTGTTTGAAGAAAGAAAATAATAAATAATCAGGGAAGAAAGCAAAACTTCACTGAAGCCAGGAAGTAAGTTTAGCTCCATATATACTCACTCCTGAGGCAAAAGGTTTCTAATTAAACAGTTTATTGTGGGAATGCATTGCCAGCTGGAGGGAGGAGAGAGCCCCTGTGTGTTCAGTGGGCTCTCACCAGTCTCCAGCCTTCCCTCACCACATCCCAAAATAATCCAGAGTGTGAGTGTGGGGTGTGTGTTTTCATTTACAAAAGTAAAAGCCAGAGTGCTTGCTGACTTCTCATGACAGAGAATTACAGCAAGCAGAGGCAACAGGTAGCCTCGAGATCACTACTGTGTATAGCACAGGGATGATACTCAGCATGTGGCAGAATACAGATCTCTTGAACTCCACCAGCTCCTCATTGTCACCATATCTCCTGGTCAGCATGAATTGCCCCACCACCTGCCCAGCAACCACACCTGAAACCTGCACATCACATCACAACCTTTATCAAACCTTGCTGCCTCTCCCAGTGTCTCCAGGATACGGTCCCCTTTTCTAGGCACCAAAACTCTCACTCACGGAGAGTTTTTGTACATGAAAACTCTTTCTCACACACACACACACACGCTCACTCACTCTCCCTACTTCTCAATAGGGTCCCCTTTCCTCTTTCAGGTCAACCATGAGCATGTGAACCATTGGAGAAACCCAGGTGAAGTAGCCCATGAAGATTCTCACGTTCCATTTACTAAGATTTTGTCTTACATTACCAATGCCACTGTTATCAATCTCTGAAATTTCAAAGACTTTCTTAGGTTTTGCTACCCTGCCGGCTTTCACGCCAGGAACAGCAGCTCCTTATAAACCCCTAGAAATCTCCTTCTTTCTTTGTCAGGCTGTCCTTTGTCACAGAGACTGCTGAGTGCTCACATTGACTGTCGTGCTGACACTATCATCTATGAGGCTGTCTGCTGGGCATCCTTCTGCTCCCCTATCCATTGCCACTGGGCTAAGGACTTCTGTGCAGCAGGTAGCACAGGGCGGTGCTGGGGCAAGATCAAGCCATGCTGCCCCAGCAGTGGTAACAACAAAAGCAGCAGGTGACAAACTTTTCTCTAGAGCACACATGAAAATAAACTGTGAGGTTTACGAAGGCAATCCCAGAAAATCCAAGGTAACACCTCAAGCCCCATTGCATCATCTCTCAAACTCAATCTACTCACAAAAGCAAATCTAATAAAACAGAAGGGCAGCAACAGCACTTTTGCTTTCCTAATACCATCCACCAGAGCATCTCAAAGCAGCTGCTTCAGAAACACAAGCTGCTTTCCATGTATTGCCAAAGGGAAGGTTATCATCCCCAGCTTGTTTCTGATGCAAAACCCATCCAGACTGACTCGGATGTGCTCAGCTTGGTGAGGTAGGTAGGCTGAATAACCACAAGCAGAAAGGCAAATGTCATAGCTGCCTTGACCAATTCACTACAAACTGTGTATCTGATGGGCTTAGATATTTTCTCTGTTTGAGTAAACCAACACAAATTGGAGAGTATTGATACTGTAGGTTCTCATAAAGTGTTCAAGTGCCCCCAGCTCACTCCACCATCTACTGTACGTAACTGGTCACCCAAAATCACATGCTATTGCTCATTTCTCTGGGCTAAATAGAACAAGTTATAAATTTAGTTTGCAGATTGTTGTGGTTTAACCCCGCCGGCAGCTAAACACCACACAGCCGTTTGCTCACTCCCCACCCCCGCAGCAGGATGGGGCAGAGAATCAGGGAAAAAAAAAGTAAAATTCATGGGTTGAGATAAAGACAGTTTAATAGGACAGAAAAGGAAGGGATAATAATAATAATAGAATATACCAAGTAAGTGATGTGCAATGTAATTGCTCACCACCCAGCCCATCCCCGAGCAGCAGTTGCCACCTCCCCAGCCAACTCCCCCCAGTTTATATACTGACGTCATATGGTATGGAATAGCCCTTTGGCCAGTTTGGGTCAGCTGTCCTGGCCGTGCCCCCTCCCAGCTTCTCGCTTGAAGTCACAAGTCCTTGACTAGTGTAAGCACTGCTCAGCAACAACTAAAGCATCAGTGTGTTATCAACATTATTCTCATCCTAAATCCAAAACACAGCACTAGACCAGCTACTAGGAAGAAAATCAACTCTATCCTAGCCACAACCAGGACAGTATCCACCCCTTAGTCTATACCATCTATGTCATGCCCAGGTCTCACACTTTCCAACACATTCCAATTAATCACCACCGTTTTTCCTGTCTTTTAATATACACACACAGATACCATTTCCTTAGTCTATGGGCTACCCCTCTAAAATGTCCATTAGGTTCATTTAGTCCATGACTTTGGGCTCCATCTATCATAAAGTCTTTCAGGGCAGGAGAAATGGTGTGTGGTGTTGGATTGTTGCATTCTGGTTCCATTATCACTGCGCTTGTCCGTTTCTATCATCGCTGCACTTTGCTCAGTTTCATCAAAGTTCATTCTTCATTAATTTGGGTGATCTTTACTGTAATACTGTTGATATGGCATATAGCCACCATAGAAGTGATGCTATATAGTATTATATAGCAATTAACATCACACAATTTAATTCAAAGGCTGTTCTCACCCAAAATCAAATCCCCCTGAGGTACACATCAGACTTCCCCATCCTTCCACATCACCCACCAAGTGCACCCTGGTCCTTGAGCAAAAGAAACCCCACAAACGGGTTTGCCTTTGCCCGAGGCAGGAATAACGCAGACTGTCTTCCCCAGCATAGTCTTTTATGTGCCCTACAGGGACTTTATCCCCCTCCACAGTACATAAAAGTTTTGACTGGGCAGGGCCAGCTCGATTGGCAGATCCCACAGAGGCCCTTGCTAAATGTGTATCCCAATGTTTGAACGTCCCAACACCCATTGCTCTCCCTGTAGTCGTTAACAGTCCATTGTATCATTTGATGTTCCTGGAGGCTGGTGCATGAGAGGGGATGGGATATACCCACTCACTGCCGTGCTCTTTGGCCCAGGTGTCTCTGAGGTTGTTTCAGAAATTAGTCCTGTTGTTTGACTCAGTTCTTTACAGAATCACAGAATCACAGAATCGTATAGGTTGGAAAAGACCTTTAAGATCATCAAGTCCAACCGTAAACCTAACACTACCAAGATCACCACTATATCATGTCCCTAAGCACCTCATACAAACATCTTTTAAATACCTCCAGGGATGGTGACTCAACCACTTCCCTGGGCAGCCTGTTCCAATGCTTGATAGCCCTTTCAGTGAAGTAAAATTTCCTCATATCCAGTCTAAACCTCCCCTGGTGCAACTTGAGGCCATTTCCTCTCGTCCTATCACTTGTTACCTGGGAGAAGAGACTGACCCCCACCTCTCTACAACCTCCTTTCAGGTAGTTGTAGAGAGCGATAAGGTCTCCCCTCAGCCTCCTTTTCTCCAGGCTAAACAACCCCAGTTCCCTCAGCCGCTCCTCATAAGACTTGTTCTCCAGACCCTTCACCAGCTTCGTTGCCCTTCTCTGGACACGCTCCAGCACCTCCATGTCTCTCTTGTAGTGAGGGGCCCAAAACTGAACACAGCATTTGAGGTGCGGCCTCACCAGTGCCGAGTACAGGAGCACGATCACTTCCCTAGTCTTGCTGGCCACACTATTCCTGATACAAGCCAGGATGCCATTGGCTTTCTTGGCCACTTGGGCACACTGCTGGCTCATATTCAGGCGGCTGTCAACCAACACCCCCAGGTCCTTTTCTGCTGGGCAGCTTTCCAGCCACTCTTCCCCAAGCCTGTAGTGTTGCATGGGGTTGCTGTGACCTAAGTGCAGGACCTGGCACTTGGCCTTGTTGAACCCCATACAATTGGCCTCAGCCCATCGATCCAGCCTGTCCAGGTCCCTCTGTAGAGCCTTCCTACCCTCAAGCAGATCAACACTCCCGCACTACTCAGTGTCATCTGCAAACTTACTGAGGGTGCACTCAATCCCTTCGTCCAGATCATTGGTAAAGATATTAAACAGAACTGGCCCCAACACAGAGCCCTGGGGGACACCGCTTGTGACCGGCCGCCAACTGGAGTAAACTCCATTCACCACCACTCTTTGGGCCCAGCCATCCAGCCAGTTCTTTACCTAGCGAAGAGTACACCCATCCAAGCCATGAGCAGCCAGTTTCTCCAGGAGAATGCTGTGGGAAACCGTGTCAAAGGCTTTACTGAAGTCTAGACAGACAACATCCACAGCCTTTCCCTCATCCACTAGGCGGGTCACCTTGTCGTAGAAGGAGATCAGGGTGCCATGATCTTTCTGGGGTGCCATGTCGCCATAGGACTTGCTTTTCAAGGCCCAGGACAGTGTTCTGGGTGGTGGCATGGGGCACAGGATATGTTTCCAGCCATCCGGTGGTTGCTTCCACTATGCGCTTGCCTTGGCGGGTTTGTGGCGTGTGATATAATCAATCTGCTGGGCCTCCCCATATTTACATTTCAGCCATTGTCCTCCACACCACAGAGGCTTTAACCACTTGGCTTGCTTGATTGCAGCACATGTTTCACATTCATGGATAACCTGTGCAATCGTGTCCACGGTCAAGTCCACCCCTCGCTCACGAGCCCATCTATATGTTGCATCTCTTCCTTGATGGCCTGAGGTGTCATGGGCCCACCGTGCTATAAGTAATTCACCCTTATGTTGCCAGTGCAGATCCCCCTGAGCCACTTCAATCTTAGCAGCCTGATCCACCTGCTGGTTGTTTTGATGTTCTTCTGTGGCCTAACTCTTGGGTACGTGACCATCTACGTGACGTACTTTTACAACCAGCTTCTCTACCTGAGCAGCAATATCTTGCCACAATGCGGCAGCCCGAAACCAGGACACAGATGAATACCTGTATGCAAGTGAAGAGCAGTCATTTCTCACACTCTGCTGTGAATAAAACAACTGGCTAATAAGTAAACAAGGTCTAATCTGAACCTGTTTGGAATTCAAGAGAATTACCATTTTGGGGCATTAGCCTACTTCTTGCAGAGGCTGCTCTAAGATGCAACATTTGCCATTCTCTAGAGATAAGAAGCTACCAAAATATGGTATAGTTATGAAACTGAAAGCCATTCTGTAAGCAAGTGGCAATGAAAAAGGAAAAGCAGGTACCAGGGAAATCCTCTATCATCCCACTCATTACTGGTTCCCAGGCACACATTTATCTGCATTTTATAGACATGCATTTCAGTCTGGACTCCAGGCATGACCCTCACTTTGAGAAACCACCAGGATTCCCAGTTCCTGAATAGTTCTCTGTTGTGCTGCGACCTCAGCATTTTGCTTCCCTCTATTTCCTAGAAACAGAAGACTATGAGGGCTATTAAATCCAGTTCCCAGTTCCTGCAGGGCACAATATCATGTAATACTCTTCCGTAAGATGTTCAAGCTCCATCACAGAACTAGTTACAATTTCTGTCCTCACTGCTCCTGTTTGACAGTCAACTCAGAGTCTCCCTCCTCAGACAGTTAGAAACTTATAATCCTATCCTTAGCCTATTCACTGCATAAGTGTTAAAAATATTATTGTTGCTTATAAACTACTATGACTTACTGATTATAAATAAAGTTACGTATGATTAGTTTACTCTTCTGATTCCTGTTTCAGCCTTGTCCTAGTTATCCTTTCCACTAAAATTTATAGTGCATAGTGTGCGTATGCACTGTTAAAGTTTACAGTGCATAGTGTGGACCAATAGTCACCTCCACTGCTATTTCATTGGGATCTTGTGATCTTCTTTCATGTTACAGACTCTCTAGTTGTTCTCTTAGCCCTTTCTGGCGACTGTTCCACTTGAATTCATGCTTCTGAGCAGCCAGAATTTCAGACACTATGCAAAAGAGGCATTGCAAGTACTTTCTACAACAATATTCATATTTTCTACATGAAAGAGAAAATACTCCCTCTGACAAATTTGAGATGGCCTTCCTCTTTCTCTCATAACTGTACTACACAACCAATCTTGTTCTTTCTTTCATTTTGTGCAGCCCTATCCTATAGCATAAAGTGCTATTAGCAGTCACCATTCATGAATTTGACCTCACTCTACTAAATTTCATTGCATTTGTATTTCTTTAGTTTTTACTGTGATCTGATGTTTTATGGATGACATTCTCATTCTGTTTCACACTACCAGTACTTCCTAACTTCACATCATAAACAAGTTTTATTAGCACGTTCCTAATATTATGCTAAGGTGAAAGCTTAACTTCTTTTGTCTCCCCTCTACTTCTATGGCTGTGGGATCCTTCATGGTTTATTTTTAATATCCTTTGCAAGTCTTGGCTTGATTTTCATCAAGTCTCAATTCATCACTACACTTTTCAACTTGCAAAATGGAACTTAACTTTGCTGAACAGCCACTGCTTCACTCCTCAAAAGCTCTCCACCTTCTCCCCGGGGTTTGGGTGGGGTTTTATTAAGAGATACTCAGTTTGGTCTAGCAACCTTCATGGTTAGCCTTTTTCTTTTCACAAACTCTACAAAACTTTGGACCTTTGATGGGAATTATATGTCTTCTTCATGTGCATCATGTCTTCCCTCCTCCACCACCACCTCCCTTTTTTTGTTTTTGTGATTGTCTGTAATTCAAGATCCATCTACTCCACTAGACGATATCTTCCTCTTTCTTGGATGGTCACCCTCCTCATTAAACAGTTCATGCTCTAGGTATTCTTGCTGGGCAAAATTTGAGCAGCTTATGCAGCTGCTCTTCCCTTTCCTTCAGAATATCTACACATCTCCATCTGAACTTCCACCCTTGCCTCCAGCAGCATCCCTAATCCTCTGATCTTCCCTTTCAAGACATGCAGAAGGCTGAATTTTATCAATAAGTAGATCTTGTCAGAGACTCACTCTAAGGTAGTACGTATGGCAGAACCACTGCTTACAGAAGTACCTTTGACTGCTCTTGGTCACTGCCTCCCTGTAGCCATCACAGTCTTCTCTTCTTAGCCTCTAGCCTTAAAAAAGGAGAGGACAGAAACCCCATCAGACTCACCCAGACTCCCCCCTTCCTTTCTCACAACAGATGCAGACAAAAAAACCAGAAGTGGCTTACTTATCTGAGCATGCATCATATTACAGAAACCTAATAAGAAACACTGTCCCACGCTTCCCTGATCGCTGACATACGAGCCAGGTGCAAGGAAGGTGTAAGCATTACCTTCCCTCCCTGCAGCCTAAAGGATACTGCCGCCTTTGGAGCCATTTTTGTAACCATCTTCTGGGTGAAGTCTTGTTCAGGCTGGACTTTCAGATAACAAGAACATTGCCAGTGCAAACAGGGATAGTTTTAAGAAGTAGATAAAAAAGAAATTACCTCTTGTAAGTGGCTTTCTTGTTTAATACTAGCAAAAAAAAAAGGCAAAACACCCCCCCCCAAAATGTTAACCTTTCATTCCCACCTTTCAGAATGTGCTTTTCTGGCCATTTTCACAGGCAGAAGCTTCATTTAGTTTAGTTTTAAACTGACAGCCAAGATGGCTTGCAAATTCCCAGTTCAGAAGTCCTGATCCTAAGCTGTGCTGCAGTTGATGTTTGATACCCCAACAGCTTACAGGATAGCCATAAATGTACTGCTTCACTTCATCATCCCCTCTTCTTTGGAGAAGTCACTAACATCTTTAGTCGTCATGAGATGTCTGCCAGCCACGCAATGCATTCGTGTTTAGGACTCTTCCTATGTGAAGGAAGAGTCCTTTAAAACACTGTTTACAGTAGGCTGAACTAGGGCTGCCATGCTTTTGACAGCATTTGAGATGCAGCGTGCAAGTCACAGCTGCAACTTCACTTGCCACTGAAAGTTGACTGGTGTGTCCACCTGCCTCAGCCACCTGGATCTCTTCTTCCTCCTTACAACTGGCTTAGAATTATTTTCACCCCCGCACGACTACAGAGAGCTACCAGCCACCTTTTTGGTGCCTTCAGTTCTTAATTATGAAAAAAATTATCTCTTTGAAATGTGACGGCTGGGAAGGAACGACACAATCATCCTATTGAAGTTCCAGAGTGTTCTCACACTAAATACTTCCACCCTGAGACTTCTCTATTGAGCACATTAACTTGTATTTAATAGCCTGTATAATACCTTTCAACAAGGCGTCAAAATTTTGGTTCAAAGATACTTCCCTTGGTGCTCTGCTAAGAACTTTCTCTTTTAACTTTCCTCAACAGTTCAGATCTGATCACTCACTATTTCTGATGTAACTAATATAATATGCCATACTTCCATAATTTTTGTCTCCCCTCTCGTTTTTCTGCCCTGAAAATTTAATTCAAGTAGAAAATGGGTACTGACGGTGGAATTCACTTGTAAGTACGAGCAGTATTCCCTCCCCTCTTATTTTTTCCATTTACTTTTCTGAAAAGTGCTTTGCATAAAATATGGAGACCTCTTTCTGTTTGGGACTGATGGCCTGTCCATTCCAGGCACAATTACTTTTACCCCCTTTGCAGCACTCAAGCCATCATATTCCCTGTCTGCCTTATCAGTTCTCCAGCCTGGAAGTTGAACAGTACGCATCTGCCAAATCTTGCTCCAAGTAGCCGTCACCCCTCAGAGGACTATCCTCATCCAGACATGAGAAAAAAAAAACAAAAAACAAACCAACAAGCAACCCCCCAGATTTTTGCATATCAAAATAAATCTTCAGTTCCACTCTTCTTTTCAAATTGCATTTTCAGTCCTTAATTAAATCAGTGGAGGAAATGGACTCTCCTCCTCTGGACGGATGAGAGGGAGGGGAAATGGAAGAGGTGAATGTCTGCTCTCTTTCAGTAGTACTTAAAGAGATTCCAGTAAGACTCATTGCACAATAGCAAAAGGCATTTTGTTCTTCAGATGCTGACTGTTTTCCAGACATTTTGATTAAATTAGGTAAACATAGCAGGTCTGTACCATAGCACTGGAATTGCAAGTTTACTCTGGTTTTGCAGCAGGCTGCTAACTAAGGTCATGAAAGAAGCAGCAATAATATTTCAATTATATCACTGGAAAGACATTTATTACACAGACATTCCAAAATAGTAGTGGCAAGGGTCTGGTTTACAGACACCGTTTGGGATAATACATTCTGAAGTGATGCTGTCAACATCTTACTCCTTGCAGAGAGGCTGAGTAAAAGGTTTTGGCCATTTCTATGGGGCAGTAAAAGGATTTTCTTTCCAATGAAGAAAGTCCCATTAGCTCTTTCCAATACCTGTGGTGTCTCAGTCTTTCACAGTGCCTCCCTTAATCTCCTGCTGCACGCTGTGGGTACACTGACAACCAGGATAACAGCAAGTTGTTTGGAGACTAATTCAGCCACAAAGAAAATGCTGTGTGAAGATGGCAAAAGGAAAATCCATGCCATGGTTACCAGTAGCTACAACAAGGTTTTTCTACACACGCCCATGTGTTCGAATTGTCCAGAGACCTCCACAGGTGCCATTCCCTCCTTTGTCAACTTGAAATGCTGGCATGAAAAATGAAGTTTGCTCAGTCAGCCCCTTGCCGACATCTCCATGGAGCATAAACAGACAGTGCTGAATTGAGGCGTGAAGCCTGCTACCAAATCAGGCCTTTGCTCAGAGTCCTCTACTGCAGGGAGCAAAGCTGGAGCTAACTATATTTCATCCCCAAAAAATCTTCCAATTCCGTCAGAGACTTTTCAGGTGGATTCCAGGGTCTTTGGTTCTCCCTGAGATGGTCAGCAATTCATGGAGCATGCTCCACTGCCCCTTTGAGGAGGACAGTGTGTGAGGACACATGTGCCACACTGCCTCCCAAGAAAAGCAGCTCTGTCCCCCGAGACCTGGCAGGAGGCTGGAGGAGACCCCCGGGGCTGGAAGTAGCTGTGATGGGAATAGCCCAGGCCACCAAATGTCCCACCACAATTCTGTCAGCGGTTGCACACTGGCCTCAGAGTTATGTGTGTGCAGCCCTTTGAACGCACAAAAAATTTTTTGCAGTATCCATAGGCTTTAATAATAATAAAAAAGAACAGGAACACTTAGAGAAAGATTTTTGCAGACAGTCAACAACTGCGTTAAAATGAGGGCCAAGCAAACCCAGTCAAGGCTGATTCTTGGAAAAAGGTTTAATCGGAAGCTTTGGAGCTGAACTCTTTGCTCCTCTGTGCTCCCAGCCTGGATGGCCTGGTCTCTCCTCCCTTTACCAAAGTGCAGCTTTCTTTTTGCTTAGACTGGCTTGGAAAATACTCTTCTCAACGAGCAACTACCGATGTGTTTTCCTAGTCATAGAAAACCTTGTTCTAGTCATTCAAGACAACTGGCCTGTGTAGACTTACATTATCTTGACGTTCAGATTTCAACCGCTCTCTTTCTTGGTTTTTTAGTTCACATCAGCCTTTCCAGTTTCACTTCTTTTCTTCCTCTCTCCTTCTTCAGTGAGACAGTGATTCAAACTTTTGAATCTGCCTTCTTAAGGCAAAGTGCTCAGAAACAGGCACACTGGACTTTCCTTCCTTACTTTAAACGCGTAATTATTTTCTAGGGTAGACACTGAACTTTCAGACAGAAAGAGGTAAGTCAGCAACGTGCAGAAGAGCTTGTTTCCCTTCTTGCAGCAGAGCACTCCCAGGCAGGTAGATGAAACATTTGCATCACCATCCCGCCCTGAAATACTTTCATCTGCCTGTTCCCAAGGCACCATTTGCATAAAGAGGAATCTACAGGAGAGCTGCCCAAACAATCTTGCCTTTGCATCAGAAATATAGTTTAATTTTTTTCCCAAATGAGCAAAGCACCTTTATGTGCTAAACCATTTTCAAGTGGGAGGTATCCCAATAAAACATTAAAGGTATTTTAATAGGAGGGCAGCCCACTAGAATTTTAACTACTATCCACAGAGTAAAGTGTGTGCAGAGAAGCAAAATATACAGAAGCACAGGGTAGAATATTCAGTCGTCTTTTTAAGCAGCGCCTGTATCAGAGAGACCTGAAAACCTTACACAGCCTGCTCTTGTGATAATAGACTAAGAAACAAGAACCTAAGAAAGCACCCACAAAACATCATCAACAGACTTAAATAAAACATCATGCATAAAAAGAAGTATTGCTGTACGTTTTCTTCTTGCTTTTCTTTTTAACTGTCCCTCCCCATTAGCTGTTTCTTTGGCCGCCTCTGCCCATCAGCCTCCTGCTCCTCCGTTTGCTTGTGCAGGAGCAAACCCTGGGCCGTGCAGGAAATCCTTCCTGCATTTCCTTCATTGCAACGGAGCTCAGAAGCTGGCCCCAGAGCACCAACCAGACTTAGAGACACTTGCTGCGGTTAAGGGGGGAGGAATTTGTAACACCCTGATACAGCCCGTGCTCTGTGGCACAAACGGCATGCAGAAACACCAATAAAGGGCAGAACGAAACTTGCAGAGGAAATACCCCTTCAGACATTTTCTAACAGTCAAACACCTGCCTCAGCACCCTTGATACAGCCTTGGTAACGTTTATATAGAATGAACTGGGGCATTCTTCTCTCTGTCATCTGCCCTGTGCCTAGGATACAGTTTTTGAAATGGCTGCAGTGATCAAACAAAACGTTAGTGGGGCCAAACTAAGTCCAACACCAAATACTTCCTCAAACTCCTCACAATTTATTTATTCTCTTTGCAGCCAAGGAAACTTTGAAATTCATTCTCGCTCGTGCTTTTGGATGGCTACTCTGCATCACCAGTGGCAATTTGAAAATTTGATGTTATTTCCTGCAGTTCAGACCTTGAACTGCCTGAACAATCCAGAGTTGTGATGTTATTTTTCTTATATCAAACTTAGGAAGTGTGTAAACAAGAGGGTTTTTCTTTGGTGTGTGCAAATGTCAAGACTGGTGTCTACGCTATGCAAAGTGCTTAAACCCATTTCAGCTGAATGACTGTGCAACAAAGATTATTACCTTTCTGCATATTCCCAGGTAATACTTTAGCTGGCTGAATTTTATTTCGCTCTGAGCTGCAAAATTAGGGGCATGTAAGAATTATCTGTAGTGGGACATGAGTAACATCTGCCTTTATTAACAGGAGTATTACATTCCTCCTAACTGCCCTTCTGCGACACCTCGTAATTTCTCTTGGCACAGTAACCTATATAAACTTGCACAGAGCACGGCTCTACCTCCCCGCTAGCCAAACCGCCCCGGCGTATGAATGAAGAATTAACACTTTCTGCTTTCTCCTCTTACTATCGAGATCAAGTGAAACATTGCCCTGGACTTCAAAACAGTGCCAGTGCCTGTTTTCACACATTTTCCCGCTGAATTTCTTTCAAAAGAGCTTTTCAATTCTGATTTTTTTCTCTCTTTCCTACGCTCAGCAATGGCAGCAGCTCTGTGCCGGCCAGGGCGTCGCAGCGGCCCTGCC
This sequence comes from Ciconia boyciana, assembly GCF_034638445.1. Classification (NCBI taxonomy): domain Eukaryota; kingdom Metazoa; phylum Chordata; class Aves; order Ciconiiformes; family Ciconiidae; genus Ciconia; species Ciconia boyciana. The sequence continues at coordinate 50,821,991 of NC_132936.1, forward strand.
TGCCACCTGGCAGCCCTCCCCACGACACCCGCCGCACCGAGCTACCCTCCTTCCCACCGCAGCTAACAAAGGAGCGATTGTGCCCACACCGAGCAGCAGGGCTTGTTTTGGAGCTGTTGGTCCCCTGGGGAATGCACCCGGTCCCTCCCAGCTCCCGACACACCGGCACCCGAGACACGCACGGCTGATTTCCCTCCCGGCATCCCCAGGGCCTCCCACCGCGCAGTAACTGCGACTTTTTGTAAACTGGCGGCTGCCCAGTGCGGTAGAGGCGGCTCTGGACCCAGGTGATTAGCCTGCACGCCTGAAAACACAGGCTATGAGTTTGGGCTTGTAAGCACATCACGTTTCTTTGGCAAGCTGTAAGACCTGTGCCAAAGCAAAGCCGGGAAAATGCAGGGAAAGCAGAAGCAATGGCCAGGTAGCCTCCTGAATAATGATATTGCTCTTCTGAATATTAGCACCTCTAGATGTTTCCTTATTTGGTATTCTTTTTCACTGATTACAAACTTACTTGCCAGCAGTTTGACAAGCGGCCCGTCAGCGCAGCGTCAGCCTCCCATTTGCACCACAGAGAAGACAGAGAGCAGCGTGCTTCAGCACCAACACCACTTGTCCTGCTGGAGCTCTTTAGCTGAGGACAGACTCTTTGATACACCCCTGTGTATTCATACAGGCTGGCCAAAGCCCGGTATCTCTGGGCACAGCAGGTGCTTCTTTGCTCCTTACTCTCAGTTTCTAGCCACACTGCTTAAACGCTTTCTCTCTTGCATACATTTTTCTTAGAGCATATTTCCAATTTTGCTGTTTTCTGCGCCTCTCCCACCTGCTGTTTGCTCACCGGAGAGACCTGTGTGCAGAGTTAAACAATGCCCTGGGCAAGCCCAGCAAAGCTCCATGCTTTCAACTCCTCTGCAAGCAGTTCACATCCACAGCTCATGTACAGAACAAGTCTTTTTTTCCCCTCCCTTTTTTTAATCTGCCTAGCGCTGTGTTTGTTGCATTTACTCATAACAGAAGGGCAGCCATTTCACTCACCAGTTCCAGTCAGTTTAACCCAACCCATAATACCATCATTGTAGTCAGCTTGCTGAGAGCTGGAAAAATTAGACATACCTGTTTGTAATGAATGCTGATAATTACACAACACACAAACAACAAAGCAGTCTGCTAGATCCAATCACTCCCTCAATTTGAAGACATTAACATTGATAATTGCATACTGTGGGAGCTCAGAGGCACTAAACAAGATTGCCTCCTTCATACTCATCGTACGAGACAGTACCAGAGCGGAGGAACTTACTTTCTAGGAGGAAAAAGATGTATGACATCTCTTCTACGGATGAGGAATGGGGCACAGAAATAATCATTCAGCCAAAGATGTAATAAAGAGTGTGTGCGGTAGAGCTGGAACCAGGTTACCATAAATACTTGCCAGTAGCTTTGCACTAAGCCATCTTTCTGAGACAAACTCTGGGACAAAACTGAAAGATTTTCTGAGGATGTCCAGGATCCACAAATTACATCTCTATGTGTAATTCTTTCTGAAGACCAATTTCTTATTTCCCAGTTTACTGCAGATGAATCTACATGAGTAATCAAACGTTTGTATCTGCCTGTCCATGTGGTGAAAGTGAAATATTTTTAGCCTCTGTAGGGGAGGACACACCATAGGCAGTGGCATTCACATCCAGATGCTCCATTTTTGTTGGTGTGTGGTACAACATCTTAAATAAGCTTATTTCTGGGTTCCTGGTTTTCTGTTATTATCGGTGTCTGCAAATGTGATTCACAGAGAGAAGCTTTTTGATCTAGGTTCCCATACCTGGGAGAACAAAGCCATGACTTTCCAAACCTTACGAGCTTTGCCACTTTTTTTGCGCCCTAGTACTGAGCAAGTATTGTAGTTGCACTAGACCAGAACATGAAAATTCTCCCATCCAGCATCTAATTTGATTTTCACCTCCATTTCCACAAGACTATACTTTCTCTGTTCCACTTACCTGTATAATATAAAAATAATATCATCTACACAAATGCAGATATCTTTTCAAACAATCACTGCTTTCCACACCCACCACCTGCAGCAGGATGAGGTGTCACTTGCACTGCATATCACATCACCTACAATTAGCAATACACATCAACATACTTGCAAGGCAGCAGCATACCAGAAGCCTGGTCTTACCACCACTGATGCTGGAGGCTGGAGAATATAGAAATGGAGCTGTAATACAGACTTGACTTCAGCGCTCATTTTACGCACTGCCTTGCAAAGGTCCCTCGGCAGGACACTGGTCAGTCCGCCTGCCCTAACTGCATAAATTCCCAGCACGGTCTCTAGAGATGTGCAGGGAGATTTTCTGTATACGAAGCTGCTCCTTTCTGCTGCGGGAGAAGAGAACTGATGGGAAGTGCTAGGTGTCTCCATCCCCTCATGATGAGAGCATTTAATAAGGTAATTTCTAAACTCTGCTTAGCCCAGGAAAGACTGAATTTAGACTTTCTACACTGAAGACAGCTCTCTGACCCCTGGGCCTTAGAGAATTTGGGGGAAAGCCTTCAGCCCTCCCTCTGTGGGTCGCTGTGCACAGGCCTGCAGCATGAGGACTAGGGCCCCACAGCCAAGTCTGACCCTTCCTCAGGAGCAGGTTGTCCTGTCCCTCCACCACGCGAACCCATCAGAGAGGGGGACTCACATCCCCAGCCCCAGAGCAGTCATGCCGTTCAGGTGCCTGCCTGCCTGAACTGTGACAGCTTTGGGGAGCGAGAGATACCTGTCTCTTGTGTAACAGGTGCTTTTAGGCATGAATAGGTGAATACAGTAAGTGCCCAGGAAATTTTCAAGTGCAGCACAGAGACGCCTTGCAGTGCAAGAAGCAGACAGACTGGATTATTCTCTAAGCCTTAGGCTTTAGGCGCCTAAGTCTCAATTTAAGCAGGCTGGATCCTGCACAGAGCTAACACCTTATTAAGTGTTCATGTTGCTTTTCCAGGCCTTTCATAGCTCATCGTCTATCAGCTCTCCCCGCTGAAATTCCTCTCCTCCTAGCACAATGGCACCAAAAACGTAGACCTGGTCAGAACATTTTCAAAGCGGTATTTAGTCAAATATCCCACTACATCAAAGATGAAACATCTCAGAGGAACATGCACACTTCAACAGAGTTTCACTTGCGACCAAACTGAAAACCCCCAGTTGGATACCTGAGGTCTTTGATCTCAAAGTAGGCATTTCAACGCAGCTCTCTCTCACAAAGGCATTTGAAAGGGGCTGCTTTGTATTTTGTTCCCACAAAAGATACAGAGAGACTTCAAAAACCCCAAGAACTTTCCATGGGATGGAACGGCTGTTCTTTGTCCAGTTCTGCTCCAACACTTCACAGGAGCGGGGCTCAGGTAGGTGCATTCATGTCAACCACGTTGGTCATTCAAGAAAGAGTGACTGGAAGCATGATGCATATTCTCCTCGTTTTCCTTCCAAAAATCGCAATAAAATAAGGTAAGAATTCACGGAACATTTTGCCTAATTCCGCTAAAAAGCCAAAAGGAAAAATTAATAACCACTGTATTAAAACATATTTCATGATTACAAAGTGTCCGGGAACCTCTTGTATCAATTTCTCTTCCTACACATGTCCAATTAGTCTTTAAATAGTTTACTTCAAGCTTTTATATAAAGAATAGTCTAGCTTGGTTTATGTCTTTTTAAAAGACACTTAGTAGACATTTTGTGCAAGTAATTATTGAAGTTGCAATAGAAGAAAAAAAAAGGCTATCTTCTAAGTCCATTACTGTACATTAATATATCTTTCCTGACATTTACTCTCAGGACTCAGTTTTCCTTACAGTCAATCTAGTTCACACGATTTAGTCTCTTATTGGCTGGGAACTTTTCAGACTAAGAATATCTCACAGTCCTTCTGTTGCATGATGATTCCCACCACTTTAGGTGTCTTTTGTCAATCACAAGAACTATAGACTATTCTGAAAAATAAATTATTTGCCTTGGAAACTGATATGATTAGAGTCAAAAGTGTGAATAAGATTCAGAAAATGTTGCCTTTGCATGATATGCACTCTCAGGAACAAAGAAAGAATTTCCATTTTCTATCTACCTTTTGGCCTTTCACATTTTTTTGAGTGTAATTTGCATTTGAAATCAGGACAGAGTGTAGGTTGATGCCGCATTTTTTTCTTTTTAAACAGAGCTCATGTTATTCTTCTGCCAGGTGAGCCCTTGTGTTATTCTCCCAATTCTTCATTACATTGCAGGCAGTTCACATGGTCATATGAAATTACTGTCAATATAATGAAAGTGTTTCATTTCAAGTCTCCTGAACTTATTCATCTACTGAGTCATCAATAGCTTTGTGCTTGCTTGTATCCAGATGACCCTCTAATGGGAATGAATGACATCTTGGATGATTTCAGCCTGAAAGGGTAAAGCTAGATTCCAAGAGAAAATTATTTATAGTTTCAGGTCAAAGATGATGCAAAAATAGATTATTTTGTATCTCATATATTGATGATTTATTGTAAAAAGATTTTCCACTTGAAGTAGCAAGTTAGTTGTATTTTGGATTGAGGATAGAGAAACAAATTGAGCAGAAGGAATTGATAAGAAATTACTCTATCAAAACAATTAAAGCCAAATAATTTTCCTTGAGAAAAAAGGAAGGTCAGACTTAAACGAATTGGTACAATTTGATGCCCTCTCCCTTCCCCTGTAGATCTTGTGTGTGTGAAGTCCTCTTTGGGCTCTCAAACAGGCAGAAAACGAGTAGGAGAGCATTTCTGGAAACACTTTCCCTTTGTTGTACCATGTTCAGATGTACTGGCCTCTCAGTTCCCGTTATCAGATGCATGCCCATACTCTAGCACGGATGCAGGGAGAGGGACCTCCTGTAGTTCAGTACCACCGTAGCCAAGCATCCACCTCCAGAAGGGAGTCATGCAGCTCAGGCACTGCTACAACGGGCCAGAGAGGCCTCTGAGCCCGCTGAGGACACGCAGATCAAGACGCAGCAATGGCTCTCACACTTGTAGGTGGTCCAGCCCCACACCTGGAGCTGCCCCAGCTGGGAGCTCTGCAGAAGAAGTATTCTGGAATGATTTCTACATCCTTCTTCAGTTCAGATAGCGCTGCATATTTAAGTATGTGCACACAACCAAAAGGGATTACTGTGAATGATGCTCAGCAAATGTCTGAGAAGAGCTGTCAGATAAAGGCTTCATCAGTTTTAGTATCCTCAAACAATTTGCATTAAAACAAAGAAATGGATGGATGTCACTGATTGAAGGAATTGCTTCCAACAGTGAAATATAAGAAGGCAGCAACTGAAAAGGTGATGAAAGTTTTTGAGGTTTTTCATGCTGCGCAGAGCTGAGATGGATACCTGAACATGTCTTACTTTTCAAAGCAAAGGGATAATTCCCATTCACAGTACCACCTTTTTGGTAGAATATGGTCAGCCTAAGGGGTGAAAAAATCAAGAACACCCATTTGACAATTCTGACAGAAAAATCTGTCAGATATGAAGGACTGAGACTAAAACTAAAAAATGAAAATGAACAGTGAGGTACAAAAAGCCAAGTATCTGCCCCAAAACAGCAACAACAAATGGTAGCTTCTTCAAGTGTAAGGTCTTTGCAGCAGAGGCATTTTGTTCGACGTTTATGCAACAGGTAGCAGGGTTATAACCCGTGTGCAGTGCTCCTAGTGCCACCTCAACCACTAACAGAATTGGATAAGTAGCATGGCTTCAGACTAACATTGGCAAGCCTGGAAAGTGAAAGAAATTCTTAGGTTCATTAAAAGATAGTCCAGTGCCTGTAGAACACTACTTCCAAGCCCTCGAGAAATACTGCTGTTATTTCACCTGATCAAAGGACCTTGTTTTCAGGAGGAAAGAGCAGGTGAATAATTCTACCCCCACCTGAAGCAGAGTCACTCCATTAGCAACAGTGAAATTTCTCCTCCTCCGTGAACAGAGCAAAGTGAGATTCCTGGGAGGAAAGCAGCTCAAAGGCTGTGTTATCTCCTTTGCTTAAGCACCAACATCAGAGGCAAGCTGCTCTAACATGATGAATTGAAAAAAGAAACAGAAGCTTCCAGTCTAGAAGGTGCAAAAAGCAACTATGCACCAAAGGAAGTCTTTTATATCCTCAATTCAGGTGTCAGTACCTTACTTCTTGCTGTCATCCAGGATATTATTCACCAAAAAAAAAAAAATTTCTCTGCATTGCAAGGAAGTGCTATGGACAGAAGTTTAATCTGTCCATCAGTGAGGTGCAGTATCTAATATGTAACTTGTCCTTCCCTCTTACTCCCATGGATCAACGCACACTTCTGGTTATTTGTAAGATTAAAGATCGTGCCATTAGCAGAAGCCATTCATAACAAACAGCTCAGGCATTTGACTTCCTCAGAGCAGTAAATGTTGATTTTTGCTCTAGCTCCAGCAAATTAGTGATTAACTGGAAGCTATTCAGAGCTCCAGTGCCAGGGTGGGTAGAAAGCACTAAACAAGGTCTTGTGAACATCTTTTCTCTCTCTTATTAAAAGAAAAAATTGCACATCCAGGACAGCTGCCACAATTCATTCCGGTGGCTTCATTTATGGTTCTTTTTTCTAGTCACAGGTTAGGGGTATTTGATGTTAGTACCACAGTGCGTGTTTCTCCATTCAAAGGGGTCAGAGAGTGCTGCCAAAGCAGAGCCGTATCACGGGCTTAAACTCAGAATAGAATTCAGGCATATATTCAAGTAACACTGTCCCCAGCATCTGGCAATCGGGTCTACCAGGAGCTGAGCAAAGGAAATGCACACCACCGCACTGCATTAAGCACAAGCCTCTGTGACCCCAGGCCCCGTTGTTTGGGGTCTGACCAGAGAAGTCCCCAGTTTTCTTGTTCTCCAGCTGTCTCATTCTCTCCTGGGCAAAAGGAGGCTGCTCCCTCTGCAACAGTGCCTGTGATGTTGTCAGATGTACATACAGCTCTTTCAAAATTGCACCAAAAAAATCAGATGGTTGAAACGTAAGGGGAGAATTCAGGCCTCATGAGAATTACTCTTCCTTCTGCCACTAGCTTACCACTCCTGTCTTGTAAGCAGTCTTTGCCTCAGTTCCTCTCATACCTCTAGACAAGTCTGAGGACTCATTTGTCTTCCAGGGATGTTTTAAGATGTAATGGATGTTTTATTATATAGTACCATAAGCCTTTTGGATGAAAGGACCAATGTAAACTCAAATAATTTACTAATGAAAACCATTAATAACAAATGTAATTACAGAGCTTTTGTAATGATTCAACAACTTCAGAATAGTTCAACGTCTGCATTATCTATTTATGATTTTAAAACAGAGGAAGATAACAGAACTTTTACAGAGATCTGTAAAAGGGATCAATTCTACATGATTATTTAAAAAGTAAGAATTTCTTCTGGGAAAAAAACAAACCCTGGGAGTGGGGAAAAAAGGAAGGGGAACAAATTTTTAAGACATAGTACCAGTTTCCAGGTCATAAAAAAGCCTCTCAGAAATATGCACAGTTTAAGACTGGTGCAGGGGGTGGGGACCATTATAGCAAGCTCCAAAAGAGTCAAAACCAGACACAGATTAATACACTGAATGTCACAAGAAAAAAAAAAATCATTAACATTAAAAACAGAACAGTAGAGAAGAAAATGGGTGAAATAGAAAAAGGAGATTGTTTCTAATGGAAAATAAGAAGAAAATAAGAAAGGTCACATAAACCAAATAACATATAATCAGAGAACTTTATAACCCATTTTATATTCCTCTGTACGCCATTGCATTTTTCTTACGTACAGATGTTGAACGTTCAACAATATGAACATGTGCAAGGGTGTCATGCCTCCTTAAAAATGTCCCAGGTGCAGTTTCCTTGACTTTTCCAAGTTATTTCTTCCTTTGAGATGAAGAGGTTTTCATTTTTCTAACCACTGCATACATCATGAGTCAAGTCTTACTACACAAGCATCTAGCACTATCTGATATCAAGAACTGAACAATTAAGTGGTCCATTTCTTCTTCTCCATCACCTTTCCTGGCATCACAACCCTTACATATTCCCCGATAAACTAGAGCTCTTTAGAGAACAAGCAACCCCCCAACACAGTTTGCTCACAATAAACCTCTAAGATACAAGGTTTTCATGGTAATTTCCCTGCCTTTCTTGTCAGGGCCCAGCATATATTCTAGGTAGAGTTTTCGCCTCTGTTGATGCATTCTGAAACTGGTAGTAAAATGTAAGCAAGAACAAGAAGAATGAGAAGAGTCACAAAAGCTTTAATCAACCTCTGCACATTGCAAATAATAAAACAATTGCTTCCACCAGAATCCAGTGCTGCAGTGTTTGACTTCAACAAAAACCTGAGTTAAAATTACAAAACCAGACCTCAGTAATACTAAACCTTCAGCAGACAATGTTACCAATCACTAGACATTCAACAGGTCTTAGTTTAGTTTGCCAAAAAAGTCTAATTTTGCCCTACTTGATATTTGAAAGGTTTTTAAATTAACACCAGTATATAATGACTCCCACAAGATTTTACAAAAAGTCATGATCTGTTGCTTGTATTCAACACAAGTATTCACTAGAGAAACATAAGTTGATATGCTTGCTTGATGTTCACAAAGCATTTTGAAGATGAAAAGTATCATGTGCTAAACATTAAGCTAGTCTGACCATCTTCTCATTACACTACAGATATAGACAATCTGTCAGAACAAGAAAAACGAGACACAAAGCTGGTCTGGTGAGGATCCTGTTTTGCCTTTGAAAAAATGTTAAAATAATTGATATTTTCAATAATAGATAGTTTCAAAGTATTAAGCATTCCTTTGCTCACTGCTTCAAAGGGGTCTCCAAATACCTAGAAATACAACTATTTTCCTTTTCATGTTTAATAGGAAAGAGTATTAAAAAGACTCTTAAAAAGACAAATAAAGAGATCTATCCACTTTTTGATCCACCTTTATCTAAAATTAAAAAAGAAATTTGAGTGCTTTACTTGTCCCCCTGTAATGAAAAGCCTTACAAAAAGACTCTGATGTGGAACTAATTTGCATTCTGAATGTGCTGAATGGGCTACAGAGACTATAGTAACCTTTAGAGAATCTTTGCTGCATTAAAAAAGTAAGTCATACTCTATCTCCTTCTACAGAAAATGAAAGGTTGAAAGATGTAAATTAGACAAAACAAACAAACCTTTCATAGTATATTATGAGCTCCAGGTCTCCTGTGCATTTACTAAAATTTCAGTAACTCTTTTTCCAATTTCAAGCATAGTAAATTTGGGCCATTTGACAAATGCCTTATCACCATTTTATTTAAGTGTTGCCACATACAGAAGCATATTTCAAGGAGAGATGCACTGAGAAACAACTTCTTCGAACTTGTTTTTCTCTTCCTTACCCTCTCCCCCATGACATCAAAAGGATGATATTTTTTTATTATTTAAAACTTCCATAATTTTCAGCCTGGCTAACTGACTTTTAGCTTACATGACCATGCAGTGCATGTAGATCTTCACATTTCTTTAATTCATATGTTGAAACCCACTGGCCCATCTCAACAGGCTTTGACAGCGTGGTCGAAGTCCCAAACAGAATTAAGTTCCAACTCACCCCATGTAAACAGAGAGCTGGGGAAAAGAGAAACATCCTCTTAAAATCCCAATTAAGAAACTGGGAACAACATACACGTCTCATGTGAGAGACAGTGAGCCTTTCTAAAGGCTCAGCTCACACAGAAGTTGTCTGTTAGACACCAGAATTCCTTTAGCTTCAGTGTTCATGGGGTGGTTGTCTTGGTTTCAGCTGGCCCAGAGGCTCCGTGCATCCTTGGCACAGACTACCTCAGGAGAGCGTATTTCAAGGACCCAAAAGGGTACCAGTGGGCTTTTGGTATAGCTGCCTCGGAGGCAGAGGAAATTAAACAGCTGTCCACCTTGCCCGGTCTCTCAAAGGACTCTTCTATTGCAGGACTGCTGAGGGTCGAACAACAGGTGCCAGTTGCTACCACAACGGTGCACCAGAGGCAATATCGTACCAACCAAGACTCCCTGATTCCCATCCATAGACTGATTCATCGACTGGAGAGCCAAGGAGTGATCAGTAAGACTCGTTCACCTTTTAACAGTCCCATATGGCCAGTGCAAAAGTCTAATGGAGAGTGGAGACTGACAGTAGACTACTATGGCCTGAATGAAGTCACGCCACCGCTGAGTGCTGCTGTGCCACACATGCTGGAACTTCAATATGAACTGGAGTCAAAAGCAGCCAAATGGTATGCCACAACTGGTATCGCTAATGCATTTTTCTCAATCCCTTTGGCAGCAGGTGCAGGCCACAGTTTGTTTTCACTTGGAGGAGTGTCCAGTACACCTGGAATTGATTGCCCCAGGGGTGGAAACACAGCCCTACCATTTGCCATGGGCTGATCCAGACTGCACTGGAACAGGGTGATGCTCCAGAACATCTGCAATACATTGATAACATTATTGTGTGGGGCAATACAGCAGAAGAGGTTTTTGAGAAAGAGAAGAAAATAGTCCAAATCCTTCTGAAGGCTGGCCTTGCCATAAAACAAAGTAAGGTCAAGGGAGCTGCACAGGAGATCCAGTTTTTAGGAATAAAATGGCAAGATGGATGCCATCAGATCCCAATGGATGTGATCAACAAAATAACAGCCATGTCTCCACCAACTAGCAAAAAGGAAACACAAGCTTTCTTAGGCGTTGTGGGTTTTTGGAGAATGCATATTCCAAATTACAGTCTGATTGTAAGCCCCCTCTATCAAGTGACCCAGAAGAAGAACAATTTCAAATGGGGACATGAGCAACAACAAGCCTTTGAACAAATTAAATGGGAGATAGTTCTTGCAGTAGCCCTTGGGCCAGTCCAGGCAGGACAAGATGTAAAAAATGTGCTCTACACCGCAGCCGGGGAGAATGGCTCTGGAGCCTCTGGCAGAAAGCACCAGGGGACACTTGAGGTCAGCCCCTACGGTTTTGGAGTCAGGGATACAGAGGATCCGAAGCCCGCTATACTGCAATTGAAAAAGAGATATTGGCAGCATATGAAAGGATTCAAGCTGCTTCGGAAGTGGTTGGTACTGAAGCACAGCTCCTCCTGGCACCCCGACTACTGGTGCTGGACTGGATGTTCAAAGGGAAGGTCCCCTCTACACATGCAACTGATGCTATGTGGAGTAAGTGGGTTGCACTGATTACACAATGGGCTTGGATAGGAAACCTCAGTCACCCAGGAATCTTGGAAGTGATCGTGGACTGGCCAGAAGGAAAAGATTTCAGAATATCGCCAAAGGAGGAGATGACACGTGTTGAAGAGGCCCTACTGTATAATAAACTACCAGAAAATGAGAAGCAATATGCCCTGTTCATTGATGGGTCCTGTCATATTGTGGGAAAGCATCAGAGGTGGAAGGCTGCTGTATGGAGTCCTGTATGACAAGTTGCAGAAACTGCTGAAGGAGAAGGTGAATCTAGTCAGTTTGCAGAGGTGAAGGCCATCCACCTGGCTTTAGATATTGCTGAACGAGAAAAGTGGCCAGTACTTTATCTCTATATTGACTCATGGATGGTGGCAAATGCTCTATGGGAGTGGTTACAGCAATGGAAACAGAGCAACTGGCAGCGCAGAGGCAAACCCATCTGGGCTGCCGCATTGTGGCAAGATATTGCTGCTCAGGTAGAGAAGCTGGTTGTAGAAGTACGTCACGTAGATGGTCACGTACCCAAGAGTCAGGCCACAGAAGAACATCAAAACAACCAGCAGGTGGATCAGGCTGCTAAGATTAAAGTGGCTCAGGGGGATCTGCACTGGCAACATAAGGGTGAATTACTTATAGCACGGTGGGCCCGTGACACCTCAGGCCATCAAGGAAGAGATGCAACATATAGATGGGCTTGTGATTGAGGGGTGGACTTGACCACGGGCACTATTGCACAGGTTATCCATGAATGTGAAACATGTGCTGCAATCAAGCAAGCCAAGTGGTTAAAGCCTCTGTGGTGTGGAGGACAATGGCTGAAATGTAAATATGGGGAGGCCCGGCAGATTGATTATATCACACACCACAAACCCGCCAAGACAAGCACATGGTGGAAGCAACCACCGGATGGCTGGAAACATATCCTGTGCCCCATGCCACCACCCAGAACACTGTCCTGGGCCTTGAAAAGCAAGTCCTATGGCGACATGGCACCCCAGAAAGAACTGAGTCAGACAACAGGACTCATTTCTGAAACAACCTCAGAGACACCTGGGCCAAAGAGCACGGCAGTGAGTGGGTATATCCCATCCCCTCTCATGCACCAGCCCCCAGGAACATCAAATGATACAATGGACTGTTAACGACTACAGGGAGAGCAATGGGTGCTGGGACGTTCAAACATTGGGATACACATTTAGCAAGGGCCTCTGTGGGATCTGCCAATCGAGCTGGCCCTGCCCAGTCAAAACTTTTATGTACTCTGGACGGGGATAAAGTCCCTGTAGGGCACATAAAAGACTATGCTGGGGAAGACAGTCTGCGTTATTCCTGCCTCAGGCAAAGGCAAACCCGTTTGTGGGGTTTCTTTTGCTCAAGGACCAGGGTGCACTTGGTGGGTGATGTGGAAGGATGGGGAAGTCTGATGTGTACCTCAGGGGGATTTGATTTTGGGTGAGAATAGCCAATGATTCAAACTGCATGATATTAATTGTTACATAATACTGTATATCATTACTACTATAGTTTTTATATGCCATATCAACGGTATTTCAGTAAGAATCACCCAGATTTATGAAGAATGAACTTTGATGAAACCAAGCAAAGCGCAGCGATAATGGAACCAGAACTGACTTCAGCATGCAACAATCCAACACCACACACCATTTCTCCTGCCCTGAAAGACTTTATGACAGATGGAGCCCAAAGTCATGGACTAAATGAACCTAACGGACATTTTAGAGGGATGGTCCACAGACTAAGGGAATGATACCTGTGTATATATCAAAAGACAGGAAAAACGGTGGTGATTAATTGGAATGTGTTGGAAAGTGTGGGACCTGGCCATGACGTAGATGGTATAGACTAAGGGGTGGATACTGTCCTGGTTGTGGCTGAGATAGAGTTAATTTTCTTCCTAGTAGCTGGTCTAGTGCTGTGTTTTGGATTTAGGATGAGAATAATGTTGATAACACACTGATGCTTTAGTTGTTGCTGAGCAGTGCTTACACTAGTCAAGACTTTTCAGCTTCCCATACTCTGCCAGCAAGGAGGTGCACAAGAAGCTGGGAGGGGGCACGGCCAGGACAGCTGACCCAAACAGGCCAAAGGGCTATTCCATACCATATGGCGTCATGCTCAGTATAGAAACTGGGGGGAGTTGGCCAGGAGCCAGCGATGGCTGCTCGGGGATGGGCTGGGCGTCTGTTGGCAGGTGGTGAGCAGTTGCATCACTTGGGTTTTTTTCCTGGGTTTTGTTTCTCTCTCTCTCATTGTTTTCCTTTTCATTACAATTTATTATTGTTGTTGTTGTTGTTGTTGTTATTTTCAATTATTACGTTGTTCTTATCTCAACCCACGAGTTTTCTTACTTTTGCTCTTCCGATTCTCTCCCCTATCCCACCAGGGGGGGAGGATGAGCGAGTGGCTGTGTGGGGCTTAGTTGCCGGCTGGGGTTAAACCATGACAGTTGTTCATTAGAAGGCAATGAAGTCAACTTCAAAAGCAGCAAAATAGTAATTTGATAACAATTCCTTATCCCCATCCTGCAGCATCATTAAAATTATCTGACTTTTACCCATGCAAACTATCTATCTATCTTTATTTCCCCTTGTCCTTATAACGACTCTGCCGGTCCTACATAACCATGCCATGTTGCTTCTCCATATCTCCCAAATCCTCGGCTGCTCTGCCCTTTTGTCTCCCACTACACAACTTTCTCTGCAGACCTGAGGTAAAGACAGCATCCATTATCATCAGCTATGGACACACTAGCCTTTTTGACATATGCTTTGCAGATCTCCAACTCCAAGGAGTGCTGTGCAAGCTGAAGTTTATCCTTCCGCCTTGGAAGACCGACGTCTGCTTGTGCAAGAGACACATGGCTTCACACCCTTCACCTCATGATTAGGGTTGTGGTGCAGCTGCGTTAGCCCTTTTCCAAACACACTCAGTATAGCACAACTGCAAGCACTTGAATAGACAAACTTGTTATTAGGATTTGCTAATTGGAGGCATGGGTTGGAGCTGGAGATATCCACAAGTCTTGTCATCACCAGCTGAGGAGAGATACTTCCACACCTCCCTTGACTGCTGACAACTCACATCAAAGGGGACAAAATGACATAATAAAACCACAAGCCTGCAGAAATCTGTGCCTATATTATGTTAACATAGTGGAAACAAAGAGCCTATCTCTACACTGGGCACACAGAAAGCTAAAGTCTCATTCAGGCACCACATTTAAGCTGGTTTGTGTTATCCACCTGACAAGACCTTTATTAAACCTCGGAGGATCCCTCTGAACTTTCAATACCCAAGCAACTGATTCAGGGATGCAGCACTCACAAAAGTGGGAAACTAGAGCGACTCAGCATTATTAATTCAGATTATTTGTTTTAAAGGACATTTTACACAGAAGAAAAATTCTGCTGAGAGGAAGAGAGGGATTCTTAACATGTGCTCTTCATGCTCTAGGATTGCATCAGCACTATTATCCTAGAATCAGAGGGGGGAAAAGGGCTGTGAGAGGCCATCTGACCATCCAGCCCTCCCCTTGCCCAAAGGTATGATCAGCTAGATCTAAACTATTCCTGAATGATGTTTATCTAACCTGCTTTCAGAAACATCCACAAGCTCCCCCAGCAGTTTAGCTCAATGTTTCAGTGTGTGACGACTTCTCTTCAGAGCATGCAGTAAGGACAGGCATTCCCTATGTCTTAGTAACCGTCTTTTTCGTGCAGGTTTCATTATGCTTCCCACTTCTCTTTTAGCAACTGAATATGCTCCACTCTTTCTACTTTTTCCCATCTACACTTCTCATGATTTTCATTGCTCTGCTCTGAATTTTACCAGTTCATATCTGCTAATGTCAGTGCCCAAAACTGGACACAGGACTTGTTCTTTGGGGCTTGTAAGATTTCTGTTGAAGGGTTTGCTATAAGCATTTTTCAGACATTTCTTTCTTTTTTCAGTCCCTCCATGATGCTGCCCTTTTCCCTACCAGACCACACTACCTGCCATCCCAGCCCTGCCCTCTCCCCAACCTCCCTAACCCCCCGCCCCACCGTTTAGGTTGTGCAAGACAGCAATTAAATCCCAGTTTTTCCTCCCTTTCCCAGGCGGAACAAATCCAGCTCCCCAAGCCTCTCCTCCTATGTTACACGCTCCAGAACCAAGACCACCACTGTGGCTTTCCTCTGGCCTCTCTCAGTCTACTCTTGTACTGGGGGTCCCCAGATCGCACACTGTATTGCAAATGTGCTTGCACGGGAGGTGAATAAAAGATAGCGATCATTCCCTCAACCTGCTCGCGACCTGCCGGCTATGCTCGTGAGCTGGGGAGTTTAGAAGTGTGTGCCATGACCGCAGGCCCCCGCTTCCCCACGGGCGCACAGCCGGGGTGCTCCCTGCCCTCTGCTTCGGCTTCCACCCCGGGGTGACGCTTGCTGCTGTGATGCCAGCCTGCGTGTTTGCCCTGCTCCTTCTCCGCAGTCAGCAGCTCTGTCTTGCCTCAAGGTGGCTTGCATGGCAGGGGAGCCTTGCCTGCTCCAGGTAGGGGGGAGAAGGCACCCGTTGCCCCCACGTCCCCAGGGCTGGGGTGTGCTGAGGGTAGGAGGAATCACATTTTTCCTTGTCTACACATCTGCTGTGTCTTTTTTTGAAGTAAGACTGCAGGCTCTTCAGGGCTGAGACCATCTCAAGGCTCTTAGCTATAGTGTTACAATAACATAAATGATAAGTAAGAGTAAATACAGTGTTTCAGTGCTAGCGGAAATCGAATGTGAAGGGTCCAGCTGGAAGAGAATACCGTTTTCCTGATTCCCAGTTCATTAGCCTCTCCCTCAGACTCAGCCCCTCCTGTCTTCTCAGAAATCAGTATAAACCCATCATTCAGGTCTTCAGCGCAATGACTGGCTCAAGCCCAAACTTGGGGCTTGACTGAGGCGCCCAGCCACCCCTGGGCTGAACCACCAAAGGAGTGTGGCTGCCCTGGGACGGCACTGAGCCCTGCACGTGAGAGCCTGGGCCAGGCCTTCCCCATGGAAGGAGTGCAGGCAGGCTGCGGAGACCAGGCAGCACCGAACTCCAGAAAACCTTCCATCCTGCTGTAGCAAGGATGAATGTCACCACTTTGATGGAAAGATATTGCCTTGATGGAAACCACTCCTTCTGCCATAGCAATCATAGGGTCTCTAATACAGAAAACAAGCAAGCAGGCAAGCAAAACAAAAAAGAGAGGGGCTTGGTTGTTGTTTCCCTGAAAAATAAGCAGAGCTCCCACAAGGTCCGTAAAAGCTTTCAGTATTTTATACTAATTGTACATGGAAGGCAGTCAGACTACAACCCACAAGGACACTGATTTCAATAGGAATTAGAAGTCAGGAACCAAATTACCTTTGAAGACCTGGGCTTTAATTACTACTGTTATGGAAAGCCGTGTAAAACCTGCTGATGAATAGCTAATGCCTAGCAGGAGTTTTGCAGACACTCAGCAATGACGGCCTCTGCTATGAGGAACGCATGATAGAAGACTGGAGGAAGAAAAAGGCGTGAAGTAGAAGTTGAACCTGCATTGCTGAGTAAGAACAGACCTGCTAAATGTAAACACATTGAAATACTAATTAAAGCCACAGACCCCTATCAGCTACCTAGCGAGATCCGCAAATCCCTAGCGTATTAGATCACACATTTTGGGATCAAAGCTGCCATCTCGGACAGGTCACAGGAGTTTGTGTAGATGCTTTACCTGTCATCCAGTTCCTCCACCATGTTAGCAACGTGCTTTTGCTTACTGTGAAACTGTGGCAGAGGGCTTAGATCAGTGTCAGATTAACAGGGCTAAATTAGTGTGGAGTTTGCATCGTGTCCTGAAAATGACTAAGTGTTGTTTTCATATTTTAATTTTAGTAAAAACACAGACTGGCAGGAAAAAAAACAAGTCTGTCATCCTGGTAATGCTCCAAATTGGCTCATTTACTGGTAGTACTTTGCAAGAGGGCACACCTTACGGAAGCCTGAGAATTTTGGAATGAGGGCAATGACTAATTCCAAGTTGAAAAAATCTGCTGCGTTGCACGTAGTTTTCCATTAGTTTCCTGAAACAGAAAAGGTAACAAAATCAGAGTAGTGAGAATAGCCTTAAAAAGGAATTTAAAGATACTATTGGAAACTTATAAAAAGACATTAAATGCCAGCAAGTTTTAGAAAACATATTAAAAATTGTAATATATATAATATACTACATATATATATAGTATAATAGTAGATATAGTAGCTACATGACAGAAAATGTCATCATCAGTAGATACATGAAAGCAAATGTCATCATCATGTCTCAGGATAATAACGCCATCACGTCTTTGCATTACTCTCACAGTCCTGCCAAAGGACTTTTCTTGCTCATTATTTAAAAACTTCTTTGTACTTAAGCATTAAAACACTGAAATCTTTGAGCAAAGACTCCGTCGAGTCCCTTTTCATGCTATTAACGTGTCCCGGCCTGGCTTCTTAAGGGAAAATGCACTAAACAGCTACTAGGTAATCTGCTTGCAGAGGAAATTCTCCCTCACTCCTAAAACAGTGAGGGTCTTCAACGCATGGTTTCTATCCATTTTAAATTGTTTTTTAATCCTTGCTATTATGGCTCTGAATGCTATAGCTAGCTGTCTGTACTCAATCAGCTTTGAATCCTACCTGTCTAATAAATCAGACAATATGCATTTGTTATTGTAGTAGGGTATATATATCCCTCCAGTCTCAAAGTTCAGTCCTACCCCTCAAAAAACATTTGCATTTTATATAATTCAGTAGAAAAAATATACAGGTTTTGTCATGTGAAGTTTACATATTTCAGTATAACAAACACAGACTTTAAGCCCAAATTATGCACAATAAGTGATCTGAAAAAAAGTCTACGCTGTCTTTCAGTGAGAGTTGTTGAAAAGAGGGAAACAGAACAATTGCTTTACAGAGGCGTTGCTTCCTTTAATAATTTGTGCCACATAAAGAATACTTTTCACACTAGGTCATTCAAGAGAGATTTTGGTGGAATGTGATCATTCAGTTTATGCAGCAAAACCAAGCTACCACGATTTAATTCTGCTGCGTGCTCAATTTTTATATTGTACACCCATCAGTTGTTAAAGCATAGCTCCTGCTAAGCTGAAAACATAAAAGAAAGAGTGTCAGGTTGCTTCTGAAAAGCTTGAAAATATTTTATTCATGTATTTGTAGCACATACCTTGCAGGGTGTATTGCTGGATTCAAGAGAGAATTGAATGACCCTTCGTAGATGAGGTTTTGTTAGCTTAGGATTTTGGTTAGGATGTATAAAATTGATCATGTTTTTTCTTCAGCTCCGAGTCATCCATTCTGGACATTTTGATGAAGACTAAGCCAGAGCAATTATGCATTCATGAGCAGGATGCTGAGGGCTTCACTTGGAAAACTGGAGGCTGATAACCAAAGTAAGGATCAAGTATCTTTCCCAAGGCTACTGCATAATGATGAAAACACCACATCTTAAAGCACACGTTGCAGAAAGCTTAGTGCTGCTCTTTAAACTGCAGCAGGTAAAATGATGGATTTAAAATAACTAGCCTCTTCATCTGTCAGGGCACGGTAGACCTGTACAGTGCATAAAATGTAACGTGCGCTCTATAATAAAGAGCTTTGTGCTGCTGAGAGGCAGAGCCGACAGATCCTATTTCAAAGTTATCTTTAATGCAAAAACAAGAAACATTCCCAATTGTATCCATTACAATAAAGTTGCTGGATGATAAAGCCTGCTACCTAAATCATTTGAGTCATGTATGGGAAATCAAATCCCTATGAAGCCTGAATGTACACAAAATGCAAATCACTCCAAACTGCCTCTAGTATATGCACAGTTCTGTACGTCCTCGCTTTCCGATACCAGGTGTCATTGTGAGCTCTGCTGTGGAGCCTGATGTAAGCTGAGTGCAGGGAAGCGCTGACTTGGAAAGATGCACAACAAAGAGCCAGGCCCGGCCAGTGCTCCTTCTCAGGAGTCCTTCCACGGGCCAACGGGCTGCATGAGAACTACTCTCGGGAGAAATTACTCCATATGAAATACTGTACTAATGACATTAGGGAGTATGCTACTGTCTTGAGCTAGTCGAGAGTATTTGCATTGTATAGGCAAATCCTAAGTGTTTGAGGGATTAGGCTAAAAGCTGGGAATGGCTTGTCAAGATAGTCTTAAGTTCATTTGAAAAGTCATTTATTGAGACATTAATAATGTCACATGTCCCTGTAGACAAAGTAGGGCTATCCTTAGCACAATACAGCAGCACCTTTCACATGTGGTACATGATTTCATCTTGCTGAAAACAAGGAAGCCACTAGCAGAAGCTTATAGGTATAACAGCATTGGATCTGACCCCAAATAACTTACCTGTGGAGATTTTGCTTGAATGAAAGTTGTTCACTCAAAGTCCCTGCAGATTTCTAAACCAGCTGAAAACTGCAATTTGAAAAACCTATTCGGACTATGATGTTGTGAAGGAAGGAACAGTAGGCTACACACAAACTGTAAGTGCTCATTTTAGGCTGTTTCATTCAAATAACAACACTATACTTTATTCAGGACATATGTGGCTAGCATATGTTTACAACAAAAGCAGCACCATGCATGAAACAGAAGCAGAATTGTTTCAGAGTCATTGCAATATACATTATCCAGACACACTCCAGCTGGACAGATCTGTGAAAGTGAGAGGCATAGGTAAGAGCTGGTTCCAGTTATTATAGGTGTCATTTTAAAAAATTAAATAGTCTTGAAGTACATAGGCTCCATTCTCCTCCCTTCCCTCCCGCCTTCTCATTTCGTTAAATAAATCCATCACGTTCTCTTTCCCTGGGTGGATTTCTTCATCACTGATTCCATTGTTCTGTGACGGAACAGAACAAAGGTTACCAGATCATTTTTCTAAATCATTCATCTGGTCTGGTGAAAACTCAAGAGAGTTTAAATGTGCTTTTTTTTAATAGCATCAAAGCAATCTGACCCTATTGCTTCAAAAAAAAAAAAACCACAAAAAAACCAAAAAAAAGGCATGCCACCGATTAACCCAGCCATCCCAATTCATTTGAATATTTAGCAAGAGCTTAACTTCAACCATACTCCTATACTTCATTTATTTTACTGGTACATCTAGAATTAAGGACCATGTTGCAGCCCTTGTTCTCTGTCTCTCTTTGGAGACAGTCACTATTTTCAGTTTTATGTTTTTTAAAAAGATACACAGCCAGGTAATGGTTGGTGTGGTATTTTACCTTCATGCTTTCTTCCGGAGCATTCAGAGAGAAACTAAACAAGGGAACAATATGCTCTGATACTCCCTGCAGATTCCAAGATATATTCAAATGGTGAGCTTTGATAAACTCATCCTGCTCCTCGGGTTTGTTCAGCCTACTGGAAAAGTAAAGGAACACGATCAAAGGCCTGCCGTGCTGCATGCCCTCCGGAGCCTCAGGAGGCCTCTCCGGGGGCCTCTTTCCCACTGAAAAATGCAGGCCATCGTGCAGCATGCCTAAGTAGCTAGGCATTTTTAAATGCCTTTCTCCACATCCAGGGAGTAAAGATAATAACTCAGAATACCACTGGGCCTTTAAGGGTTATTAGAAAGGAACATACCTGAAAAACAATGAAGACACAACTTTGGAATGTCATGAACTGTAACTATTTGGTTTTGAATTCTCATCCAGCTAATTTTCGCTTTTCAGCAAAATATTGCACAAATTCCTACCTCTTCCAGCCTCTGTCCTTCATCAAGCATGGTGAAACTTGTATTATTAGGATATTCTTATTATATTAATGGAGTCTGTGGGAGTCAGAAACCTCAAGCAGTTAATTCACACACTTGATAACCAGAAGCTGAAAAACAGCTTTAGCCGTTGTAAGGAAAATAACTCATTGCCACAGTAAGGAACAACGGAAAACTGCTTAAGCACTGTTTGTCTAAAATGAAATCATAACAACACTTTGAAAGGGAAGAGGCTGTAGTAAGTATGGAGGACTTACTACAGTTACTAGAGATGTTAATCAAATCTCACCCACTGATTTCAGAGTGGAATCCAGACTCTCAATGTCACTAAACCTTACAGAGAAATAAAACTAATTACACTTCAGCATTTCTAGACCTTGAGGTTTTTAATCATATATACCATCTTGCTTAACAGTTCATTCACTTTATGCAGGCAAGTTACAAGTTTTCATAGAAGTTTCTGGAAGTGCATCTAGAATGCATTGCCTGTCCACTGTTTTATTTACAGGTTTTTTCCAATGAAAAAATCAGTAGCTAATAAATCAAAGCATAATTACACAAACACAAAAATACAATCATTAACATTTTACTGGATACAAATGATAAGCATAAGGAAGTGTCCATGTACACTCACTGACATGAATTTGTGTTAGTTTGCTATTAATATATGATACTCTGGATTGGTGGTAATGTAACTGAAAGACAGATGTGTATTTAAAAAAAATTAGAGCGCCACTCATGTTTGACATGATCTTATACTGAGATAAGTATCTATACACAGTGATATGATCATGTACACTCACATGTGATCATATCAACATTTTTTTTGTCTGACAAGGTATTATCATCAAGGTAGTTGAACCTCCTCAACAAAGCTTGCTTTGATCAAGTACCAGATACTATTATCTAAAGTGTTGGATGATGCAGAAACAATCTGTGCAAGTGTAGCAATTTTGATTCAGAAAATTAAAAAAAGTATTTACAAAGGTAACTTTTAAATTCAGTGACTAAATTAAGACTCCAGTCTTCATATTCCAAACACCTGATAATTTCTTATTTTTGGCGTTTTGCTCTCCTCTCCCCATTCCTTCTCCCCACCGCAAATATTAGCCCATGTTTAAAGTAACCTATCGCAATTAAAACTCTTAAAAAAAAAACAAACAGTAAGTTATTCACCTTGTGCCAAAAAAAAAAAAAAAGCAGCACTAGAACATTACTCAAAAGATTCCATAAATCCTTCATAATTAAGGAAAGTTCCAGGAGCAAAAAGAACTTATACAACTTGTAGAACTTGGGAGGAGAAATAGGGGAAAGAGGAGACATTTATCCCTTGACTTTTTTTTGTCTGAACTTCATTTACAAAAAGCTCCTGGTACTTTTCCCCAATGTTTCCACACCTCCATCCTCTGGCACATATGGTTTAATATACAAACAATTTAAATAAAAAGTCAAATTCAAATTCCCACCATAAGTAATTCAACTCTTACAAAAACTGGTGGGTTTTAGCTACTTCAAAACTAGCCCTGCCTGGGTAGCCATTTGGCTAGGACTCAGAAGTTAAATAAGAGGATTCTTACAAAAATTTGGTATTCTATTTTAGCCTTGTAACAATTTCATACAAACAAAATCTAGAAGAAACCCTTTTCACTGAGATTTTGGGGGGTTTTTTGTATGCATCCTGCTACCCATAGGTTATAACCATATAGGCTGTGCAAGAAACAGAACCACTCAAGCTTTTCTGTGTTTTCTAGTGATTCTATGAGCCTGTTGACTTTAATGAATTTAAACAGAAAATAAAATCTCTTCAAGTCCTTATTCTAAATGGTAGATAAACCCTCTAGCCTTTTTTCTTCATGGAGTGTTATCATCCATCCTTATTATAAGATACTGCATTTCTTCTCAGCTGTAAATCAGGGGTTGTCAATACTGTCTCTTTTTGCTTCCATCTTGTTTTTCAAATTCCAACTCATTTGGTGAAAGAACTCATTGTTTTACCTCCTTGCTGAAGTCAGTCTTTTCACACTGGTCAGCTTTGGAAAGTCAGAATACTGAGTGCTTCTCTAGGTCAGACTGGTACTAATTTGAGTATGGAGTGGAACCAAGCTGGTTTGATGTAGAGTTTGGACTGATTTTTTTTCATGCTGGGTTGGAGATCTAGCCATCTCAGATGGTTCAGGAAACTGGGTGGGGAGTGGTAGCCATTTCCATGCCAGAGTCTCTTAACAGCAAAAATACAGAAGAGAAACTGAGAGAATGAAAAGAAGACTTGTGGTTGACTGAAGGGAATTTCCATGTCCCTGAGGGATGGTATTGTTCACTGAATTTGTGACAGTTGACAGAGAAATGGAACTTGCTGAAGAATTGTTTGAAGGTGTTGGACTTGTTCCATTGGGATCGCAGTAGATCTAGAATGCATGGGGGAAAATAACAAAAAGGAGTTTTGGTGGGGTTTTTTGTTTGTTTTAAATCAGAAGACAACTTAGTAGTAATGAACAATGTGTAGCACCACTCAGTCACAATACTCAGATATGATACACACAATTGCTCATGCCTCTCATTGTGCAGTTAAGGACAAAGACATTTTGAATTGCATGCATGGGATTTGTTAAACAAATAAATCTAACATTTTTCTAAATGTTTTTCTGCTGTTACATAATATCACTTTATCAAAACCCTGCACTAAAACAAAAGATAGAACAGAGAAGTAGGCTTCAAAAAACCTCACACCAAAAAAAAAGCAAATGTAAAGCTATGCAAAGACAAATCTTAGGATAAAAAGGCTTTTGGACAACTGCATGAATTCATTGTCTTTGCAGACTAAGCCACAAACAAAAATATGAACAACTGAAGAACCTATTGATACTGTTTCTGGGGCTGGTTTGGAGATTCCTTTCAAGCAATGGTAGGGCTCATGTGAGTGGACTTCATATTTCAGCCTCTCTTGTCTCCTGTCTCGCTGTGGTAGTACTGAACTGCAGAACTTAACGCAATGGAACTATACTGATTAAATCATAACCTATCGGCATGCTAGAGCATACAAATAGGAAGTGCAGTGGAAAGACCATATAATATTAGCAAATTAAAAAAATGCTGACAGAAAGCAAAATAAAATACAGTTTTTTTCCCCCATAACTCTGCATTATAGGGATAGAACATAAAAATTTGCACCCTGTGTAACTTCAGTATCAAGCTATTTCCTACACATGCACAGGAAAACTTTCAAAGCTAAGCTAACGTGTCCTTTTCTTCCAGTGAAAAAAGGATGTGATACACAAGGATGAAAAACAAGGGCAAGAATCACCTATCTGCTCCCCAAAAATGAGCATAGTTTAGCAAGCTTGGCTTCAGCTCTGTGGCAGCAAACTTGTATTATACCAGAGCCTTCTGGTAAACTCCGATAGAGTTAGCTGAAGTAAAAACAAATGTCTTCTTTTAAACAAGAGCAGTTAGTTTAATAAATAATACTCTCCATAAAAGGTGTCCTTGCTGTCTCATATTTCTAGTGCTGCTGAGAAAATTCGTTTTGTTTAGCAGAAAAAATAATTATAGTCCCTCAATGCTAAAGCCATGAAGTCAATGTGAAATTTGATAAAGAAAATGCTTATGCAATTTTTTAAGTATTTTCTACTGAAAAAAACCCCATATAATAGAAAAATATCAGGATGGTGTAAAGTTCTGGTAGTTAGGGGTTTTGGCAACCAGCAACACGCTGGAATCCTGCAATTTAGGACTGCAGGATAAAAATAGCAGTGTGGAAGTTTCTGTTGAAACCAGCCTGAAAGTGATCAATAATGAATTGCAGAGTTAATAACCTACAAGCTGGATATGAGGCAAGTCCCAACCCACCCTGGAATTTTTTTCAGTTTTCATACAAAGTTGCCACCACTGTTTCACACTTGGTTATACATTTTTAAAGTTTTCTTAGTTTTAAACAGAAAGCCTAGTTTCTGGATAATTTTTTTTTGTGGAAGAAGGGCTTAGAGCCAAGTTCCAGAACATCACTGTAGATGGGACCCCAGCCAGGTCTTCTTAACGAGTATGTGACAAATACCAGTAACCCAAAGGGTCTGATCCTGCTCTCATCACTGCCAAGGGCAAGACTCCACTGAGCACAATGGAGAAGGGATAGTGCCCTTCCATACAAAGGGAGGGGGGGAGGAGGGGGAGAATATTTAAAACAACCTCCAGCAATCCCTTTGCTGTTTATTTTTATGATATTTTGTTATTGACCCTTTTCAAAAGGTGGTCTCTAGGAACAACGCATTGATCCGTTATCTGGGAGCCCCACTTGGCTTGACTGCTTACAGAAAGGCAAATCACTACTGCCTTCGTTACCTTCGCACCAAGGGTAAGACTTGGCCAGCACAGCAGCCAGAGACCGACGTCTTTGCTTCGAGCCCCCAAACCTCCCACTCCCCCCCTGAGCCGAGGCCTAGGACCGGATCCAAAGCCCCGTACGCTTCGGGGGGGATTCAGACCAGGGTCTCACTGCCCTCCAGCTGTAAAACTCGGAGCTAACTCGGGGTTGGAGGGATCGTTCCCCTTCTCTTCAGCGGGGGAATGAACGCTCCTCCGCCGCTCACACCGCGGCTTGCCCTCGAGGATCCCACGGGAAGAAAGGCGGCGAACTCCAACTCCAGTTTTTTAATTTGACCGGGGTAACCAGCGGCACCGCCACCGCCATCCCGGGGCGCTGGGCTCGTCCCCGCCGCCCGCCCGGGGCGCGGCCCCTCCTCAGCCGGGGCTGCCCGGGCTCGTTTCTCTCGCCCCACCGCCGCCCCGGGGCGGAGGCAGAGGAGCCGCCCGCCACCCACGGCTGCCCGGCGGGGAGCCGCGGCCGGCTCCGGGCGGCGGGATGGCGGCAGCACCCCTCACAGCCCCCCGCCCAACGGCTCCTCAGGAGAAACCCGCCCTTCCCCCGCTCCTGAGGCGGCTGCGGGGCGCCGTCGCGGGTGGGGAGGCTGAGGGAGCGTCTCGGCGTGGCTGCTCTCCCGTCCCTCGTACTCCGGCCGGCGGTGGGGAAACACCGAGCCGCTCCGGGGCTCACCTGCGTGGGTAGGAGGAGGGCCAGGAGCAGGAGCCCCAGGCTGAGCCGCGTCGCCAGTGCCGTCCCCATGCCCGTCTGCTGCTGTCCCACCGCGGACCGCGCTGCTGCTGCTCCTGCCGCTGTGGCTGCGGGCGAGAGGGATGCGCAGCTCAGCCGCGCCCGGCCTTTTTATGGCAGCGCGGGCTCCCGTGACGCCCCGCCGCCGCCTTACCGCTCCTCCTCCCCTCACCTCTGCGCCCGCCTTCCACGTCCGCCACCCGCTGCCTCGGCCCCGGTTCCCGCTCCCCGGAGGGCTCCGCTTCCCCTCCCCGAGCCGGGCTGCTGGGGCAGCTCCTGCAGGGCCGTGCTGCCAGCTCGGGTCCCGCTGGCCGCCCTTCGCCAGGCCCGAGAGCCTTGTTTCCCCCCGTTGAGGTCTTGCGGGCGGTGGTGCCTTTGTCTAGCGCCGGCGTCGTGTTCTGCTGTTGAGGGGCTGGCACAGGGCTGCAGAGGTTGAGTTACAGTTACTCTGGAGAAACGCTTATGTTTTATAAAAACATCAGGCTTTTTTATAAAAAAAAAAAAATTCAAATCGTGGGTGAGAGAAGGAAAGATAAGAAGGCTGTATGTATTTCCAAATGATGGGAACAGTGGGTAAAAGGCTGCGGAGTTAAGATTCCATCTTGTTCAGAGCTGCCTTACCACTAGTGCTCAGACTTCATACCACAGGTTGCAATTTCAAGCACTCTTTGGATCTAAATATTTTATTATTACCATTATTTCTTAAAGAGTAGGAAACCTGTGTAACAAGCGGAACAGAAGGTTCTTCCAGCTGTAGCCTGTGCGTATGTGAGGTTCTAGCTTCTGGCACAGTAAATACTGTAGTTATCGTGTCTCTCCTCCCTTAATAGACTGAAGATAGATTGTGCCAGTGCCTCACCAAATCAGTCAGGTATTTCAGTGTACAGACAAATTAACCAAAATAGTCTGTGTCCACTTTATAAACTACAAAAAGAGACACTGATGTGCTGGTTTTATTGTGACAAAGCGGTTATTTCCATTTAAAAGAAGAGGAGGATGTCCTGTTAGCTCAGACTGATCAATGGATTTTAAAATTGTACATGTTCATGTTTATCTCAGAACAAAGTGTGAGGAGATACCCATGTTCAGCACTACATAACTCATTTGCCGTTTCCAGGGGTAGGACTGCTTTTCAGGAGTTTTCGAGGGTGTTGCTAGAACTTGGTCCTGAAGCACAGGAGACGTGGAGATGTGCTGCAGAACTGGATGCTGGGACTCGTGTTAGGCAAAATATATAATTCTAAACGCAGTCCCACACTAATTGCTTCAGAGCGCCTGACAAAGCTGTAGTTATTTTGTTTTTCCAGGAATAAAGGCATTTTGCAAGCTGTACGACCCAAGAGATCAATCCTTATTCTATACCAAGATGAAAGATCTTCTGAGAGGGACCCTAAGGCTGACGCACTCATGAAGTAACATTTCCCTGGTTTTTATACATCCCTTATCATAGTCAGAATCCAGTTCCTAAGTATTAGAGGCATAGTCTATCTGTAGAGTAGCTATGGGAATAGTCATCAGATTGAGGGTCTTATGTTGAGGGTCATAATTATTCGCTGGTTGTCTGCTGAAAGCTGGTTATCAGAAGATGAGTTTTTATGATCATAGAGATGTAAGAAGAGAAAAAAGGAAACTGTGATCAACTTAAAATAAAAGAGGGGTGACAAAGCTGAAAACTTTCCTATTACTATTTTTCCTTGCAAACAGTTTGCTTCAGTTGTCACAGTTAAATGAAATCACAAACGGGAGGGAAGGTCACCTTTTCACTCAGTAGACATGCCTAACGCTACAGAAAAGTGAAATTCCCCGTGAGAGAAGTCACGTGAATCACAGCGATAAAGCGAGGGCTCACACTATTCTGACACCAGATCCCCTGGAGGAAATGCAGAAGGAAGGGAATCCAGTTAGGGCTCTACGATAGCCAAAGCGAAGAATATTGCAGGGTAAAGCTGACAGAGATGGTTTCCATTATAATCTCTCCCCCCTTGTTTGGGAGAAAAGGAAGTGATACTGCTGTTGCATGATCCCGTAGGGATCATAACAGGCTGTTGCAGGTTAAAGCAGCAGCTGAGACACGTTAATGTCAAAGCTGGGGCAGACGAGAATGAGGGAATAACTACCAGATGGCCTTTCCCGTTCTCTCTACCCAGTGCATCTTACCTGAGGTCTGGAGCTGCGTCTGTAACAAATGAGGATGACGCACGGTTCTTGTAAGGTGACATGAACCAACACGGCATTATACAACTGCTGATTAGTATTATATAGTGTATTGCGCTTTTGGCATTTTAACAAGTTTCAGTGAAAATGAGGATATCTTTCTTTTTGCTAAAAATATTATAAAGTCTGTTCCTTTATTTAAAAATAAAGAAAAATGCAGAGGTTTTAAAACATTTGGCAGAAATGGTAAATTACTGAAATAATAAAACTATGTTAAGTTTATGTTCTGAGGCCAAAACCCATGCCTTTCTGAAATATTCCTGAAATACTAATGCAAATAAGGAAATGTACTGGCAGCAAGGGAGAAGCGCTAAAAATATTTTAAGCCCAAGATTTTCTTTGAAAATTTTGTCATTGGAAATTTTACTTATAACGCCTATGCTCCATTAGATTTCTACAACCAACTCCCCCCATCCAGGAAAGCTGCAATATTCTTGATTCCTCCTGAACACATAAATCACCTGCACTCCTAATTCCAAAATCTTTACTTTTTTCAGCTGAAGTCTATAACAAAGTCTGCAAAAGATGGATCTGAGCAAGAGACCAGGACCCAATATATGGATTTTTGTACGAGGCAAGAAACACTGTAATTGAGTTGAGAACTGTACAAAGTGAAGCACTGCTATCTGGTGGCCAAAAGGCACTTCTGATTTTTTCCTGTCAGAAAAGACAATGTACTCTCTCAATCAAACAACCTTTGATAGCAGTGTGCTCTAAGAGCTTTCCTGATGCTGAGATATAGTGTTAAATATTATTGTTAAATCCCCATTGTTCTGCTTCCTTTATTTTTTTCTAGGTCAGAATAGTACTCAGCACCTCTCCCAGTTAAATACATAATATTTGATGAGAAAGCTTAACAAAGAGAAGGGAGAAAACTACTTTGATCTTTTGGGTTAAATGTAAGTTCATCTGTATATTCCACTGGTAACTTTTAAGTTGATTGAACTTTGCAATAGGCATCTTCTTTTCAATCTAGTGATCAGAAGCAAAACTTGTGCTGCTTTGTATAATGCATTAGCAAACAAGATCAGCTAAAATGACTGGCAGAAAAAAAAAATTAGTTGTCTATAACAGGAAGCAGAGAAGTAGTCTCCAAGACATATAAGCAATGTATTTAAATTTGAACAAGCTTTAGCAAAAGAATTGTAGTCAGAGCATTGAGTGGAATTCATGAGAACTAATTTTGACTTAACCATTAATTTACTCTTGCCTTTTAGCTGCCAATCTTGATCCATCTAAACTTAAATATTTTAGGAGCATCAGTTGCCAATGAGAATCACTGGATCCTGTGCTCCCAACCAGCTCTTCGCTCTCCTTGGCTGTGCATAGACTAGAACTTACTACACCCTGTGGCTCATCCCAGGGTCTTCATCCATTTCAAGCTCCTGCTACAGTGCACTGCAGCTCTCAGCACTCACCTGGGTCATATTATGAGTTATTTTAGTTAATACCCACCTGTGAACATTACGCATTTGTATATTAGAACCTGATCTTTTTTCAAAGGACAACTTTGAAGAGAGAAATCCATCTTTGCAGTGTGTATCGACTAGCCTGTATATGCTGATCTATGCTGATATCATCTGGTGATAAGTTTCTTTGATGTCCATTTTTGCCATATGGATTTTGCCTTGAGAAACTCACAGGTCAGTATTTTCTAATATATAGGAACACCATCTTTTCATAAGCTAGGCTGGCCCTTCTCTTGCTACTTCTTTAGCGGAAAGGACCTATCTTGCAGCAGTATCAAAGCTCCAGCCATATAATAAAAATTTGCCAGCTTTCTTGAAGCATCCTTCCTTACAGTTGCACATTCACTATCACTGCAGAACAAGATGGAAATACTGATGGGAAACTGATTTTTAGACAACTGGACAAAGCTGTTTGGCACGTGTCTTGGGTCAGAACTTGGAATATATATTGAGGATTACATTCCCTCCTCCAGTGGAGGGTTTATATTAAATTTATGTTAGTAAAGCTTTTAATGGAAGGCATGACTGGTGGTACTGTAAATCTCCACTTGGTAATAAATGTTGATTGGATTCAACTATACATGTCTTCAGACATGGGCCTTGCTGCCATGATCCAGACCCTCATTATACCAGGATTCCATCAGTGCCACTGTTTCCCTTCTATGTCAACCTGAGGCAAAAAGCATCGGGCTGCTTAGTTAGAGGTATATAGTTATGGAAGTAAACAAAGCCATGATTTCCAGCCCTGGAATCATAAGCCTGAAAGTTTGAGCAGAAGTGAAATTGTGATTCCAGAAATAGTCTCAAGGAGGAATATTTAACAGTTGTCGCCATGGATCTTTTGACTTCTGGGTAGACTTTAAGGGATGGTGTCAGCTTACACAATTAGGTGTGGCTTCAGATCTGCTTGGAAGCACACCTTTCTCCCTAAGTCAACCAAACTCTTGGGTGACATCAATACAAACAAATTAAATGGTAGCAGAGCCTGTTCTTTGGCCTTGAGGCCAACTGACATGTCTAGCCATGTCCATACTATTAAACTCTCCTAGCCTCCAGAAAAGGGAGGCTGAATCTAAACTGCCTATTGGTAGGTAGTTGTCCCTGGCCTGGGCCAACCCCTGAATCATGCTCAGGAATTGTTTGGGATCATGCTACTTGGTATGGGACAAAACCAAGACAGGGCTTTCCTTCAACTCATGAGGCATAATGTCAGATAACAGATCTATAGACACGAAGAAGTAAAAATGATCAAAGGTAATTTTCTCCATCTTCTGATTTGAGGCAGGTTTAAACATAATTCTCATAAAAAATCAGTGAAGGCTATTCCACAGCCCATAGGCCTCCCGTTTCTTTGCCAAACTATCTTTGCAGAATATTTCTCTTAATACAAAGTCTTCTTTGCTGCAAATTTATAGTAATGATTTATTACATTGCCATAGTAAAGTGCAGATAATAATAATGGGCAAATTTGTAACAAAGTGTTTACCAGTTAAAAACTTATCAAGCACTTTGCATTGAGCGGAGGAAGGAAAGGTCACGTGACAGCAGCCGTCTACATCTAAGTGAGTCTCCCTGGAAACCCTTGGTAGATGATGAAGGGAAACAAGTGCTTCTGTGATATAACTCATCTCATTTCAACATAGACATCTGAAACAGATTAATCACATCCTGGAGTTGCCTGCATCTCTTCACTAACTAGCACAACAGTGTAGATGATTAGCTCAGACATTTATCACTATATTTTCCCTTATTTTGAGGAACAGGTTCAGTTCCTTCAACCTTTCTTCATAGCATTTCTATGCATTTTTGTTGCTTTCCTTTGTACTCTCTCAAATCTGTCTTCATTAGATCATGTTGTCCAAAGTAGCACACTCTACTCAAGCTGAGAGTTCAGCATTCAACAACCCTGTTGATGCAGCTCAGAAAGAAATTTGTCTTTTTTTGCAGTGGCAGCTTCATAATGTTTGTGGTCTGATGCAATTTTGAGATTATCTCGCTCCATTTCTTGAACAATAGTGCAATGTTAGCACTTTTACCATTCCCTTGAATTTTCCTTCTATGATAAGACTTACTACTAATTGCAACTAGTGCAACCCAGTTCTTCTCACCATTAGCTTGAGCGCTAGCTCTGTAAGTCTGTGATTTCTTCCATTGGATATGATATTCTGCATTACTTCTATTACCAGGATGAAAAGCTAGTTAGTTATCCTGATATTATACCACTACTTCATTCTGCTTCTTTCCAAACAAATGCAAAAATGTTCACTGAAAATCTCTGCATCCTTATTAGTCATTTTAACCATCAGCATTAGTTTATGACTGTTGGGATTTCTTCTATCCCTGACACATTTCAAGACCTATGTTTTTAGCCCTGCCAGCCAAGCATTTTCTGATAACAGTGGAAGTCTTTATGTTCTCTTGAGAAGTGTTGAAACTCTGTATCTTGCAATTTGAATCTAATTTCTCTTTTTTGTTTGTTATTTTTTGCCTATTTTTTAGCTTTACTTACTGCCTTCTCTTTGCCACTAGACAGGGCAGATTTTTACCCACAGTTATCAAAAAGATAGTCTATATAAAAAGGGAGCTGCCTTACGTAGCACTCAGTTTCAGAATTCATTCCTAGTCATGACTGCTGCATGGCATCCTGAAAGGCTTATTCTTTTGTCACTTTTTCTGGGTAATTTCTAGTTTGAGTACAGACAGGCAGAGATAACAAGGTGAAGAGAATGAACCATGGAGAAATCTGATAAACAGGAACAGAGGAAGTTGGAACTGTTTATTCTAGAAGACAAAATAAGAACAAATATAATTAAAAGGTGTATAAATGGACAAGTTCTAGAAGGTAGATCAGCTCTTCTTCCCATTTCATAACAGAAAAAGGGACCAGTCTAACATTTGAAAAGATGAACCGCTGAAAGGAAACATGTATCGTGTGTCACTAAGAGTGTTAAGACTTCATGTATCTTTTAGGTGGTGAACTCTTTGTCACAGGGTATCATTAGGCAAGGTGCAGGGAAGGAGTGGTCAGGTAGCGATGAGAACATCCAGAGTTTAAATAGCGAGTGTTGCAAGGACACACTTCCCTGGGAGACAGATCATCCCAGATCTTCCTACTATGTGATTTGCACATCTCGTATACCTCTGCAGCTGGACACTGTGAAAGGACGAGACAGCCTTGACACCAAGCAATAGGATTATTCTGACATTCTATCCCTCCCTATTGCACCTTTGTTTATACTATTTCTTTTTTTATATCAAAGGTGTATTGAAACCTACAGATAATTTTTTCTTTCCTAATGCAGTAATGTTTATGAATGCTAATCAAGGCAACTTTGTCCCTTAGCCACAACAGAAGCTGAAGTACTTTGAACAGCCTTTTTTCTGCTTTTAAAAGCAAACCTGACACAAAACATAATTTTAAAAAAGAGAAAACTTTAATTGTACACAGATGGAGGAACAATCTAAATTTCCTCATTGGAAAATAATTATGTTAGGCTTGCATACATATATCTTGAATTAGTTGCTATCAGTTAGAGAAGAGAACATTATATTCTAAATAGTAAAGCTATTAATCTGAGGAGAATACAGAGGAAACACAGAAGTAAACAAATAACTCAAACTAATTAACGCTTGCTCATGGAATGTGTAGTTTTATGGCTAATAAGTAAGGTTCAAATAACAAACGCTTAACTGATTGCTTTTCCTTTTTATTGCATTTGCCACCCGCTGTTAGCGGTAGCTAGATAAATCCTAGAGCAGCAACCAAAACCAGCAGGACCTGAGCATATTCACTACAGAATGAATGAAAGTCTGAAAGCCTGGCTTAGGAAATGGTACATTAACTTTTCCTGTAAAAAATTATCATGTTTTAGACAATTGGCAAACAAGAAAGTGAGGGAAAAACAAACAAACAAATCTCATTGCAAACCTCTCACCAAACTGGGGAGTTTAATAATTAGTAGTGAAACTGTGGAGCCTTTAATCTCGGAGTAGCTGGATTGAATACCAGGCTGACTGAAGGAAGTTACTCACCGTTTTCCTCCCATTTGCTTAACCACTGATGTGACACCGATTTTCACTGGCAAGGCAGCTACGTATTTCTGGGTTAGGTGGCTCACCATGCTCTGACTTATTAGGGTGGCCTCTGTCAGCTTCTTTTTGCTGGTCAGAGCAGTCTGCACTGCCCACCTCCATTTTCTTTCTCATTATGGCTCAATGTGGCCTTCTGCTGTAAAAGGGAATAGGCAGACAAAAGCCAAATTAGTCACGTAGTGAAAAGGATGGGGGAAACAAAAAAGAATGTTACTTGAGCAAGTGCCTGTATCTCCATCACTTAAAGAAATATAAAACAATACCTGAAACTCATCCATTTTACCTTATTCATCTAATTATCCATCTATAATGTCTAAGATGAGTTTGCAAGGAATAAGTAGGCTGCAAGCAAAGGTGCTTTGTGAGACCTTGCTCACTTCTGGAAAGGGATTCTCTGTGCAGGACGCCAATGTGGCTGCAGGAAAAAGTGGACAGGAGTTCATAATGTGGTTGTTATTGCAAGAGATGAAATGGCAGCACAATGAGTTGGTAAGTAGAGAGAGACAGAGCCAAGTTTCAGTGTACATGGGGGCTGGAGACATTAGAGATATCCTAAAGAGAATAAAACCAATGTTTTATACTAAAAATGACACAGTAGATGATATGGGTAAATGTGGGAGAAAGGGAAACCAGTTCAGAGCAGCATGCCAACTGAAAAGGCAGCACTGGAAGGGATAGAAAAGGAGCTTCTGCTGCATGAAAGATTAGTTTTCAGAGATGGGCTTTAGAGAGAGAGACAGTAGGATTATCTGGTCACAGACTGGATGCAAGTAAAAAGCTAGAGGAATTGCCTCCAGACTATGCAGTAAGAAAAGAGAACATCTAAGCAGTTATAATACGTGTGACACTGGAAGAGGTGAATTAGCAGTCAGGGAGCTTTAGCTCATTATTCAAATGAATGTGGACAAACTTAAAGGTGATGCTCACACGGGGACACTGTGTTTTCCCAGGCTGCATAAATATGCATAGAACATTGCCCAGTCACCTTCTTAGTACACCTTGAAATAAGCAGTGTAATTTAAAAGGCGTGTGGTTCCAACAAGGTAATGCTGAAGCTAAATCTGCAGTGACAAGTAATCTGATGAGATGTGCATTGCAGAATGTTAGTCAGAGCTAGTCACAGGGCTAGAATGGCAACATGGTGCTCTTGGCTTCATTTTGATATGCAACGAGTGTCAGCAGATCTACTGCTGTCACTTGACCGACCTTGCAGGAAAAAAAGGTAACAAAAAACTCCAGGCAGTGGGGAGGGAATTCCCAATTACAGATTCCAACATACAGGTCAAAAGCTATTAAGAATTTTCTCTCTGAGCTATCAAAACTAAAAGACTAATCCCCTTGTGAGTGAATGTCATAGGGAGTATATTGAAATACACAAAATGAAAACAGTAAACAAGAGAGGAATTACCCTTCCTAGACAGGAGATGACTCCACTGAAAAAAAATGAAACAATTCTGTAAGAATAGCCATGGGAAGAAGAATACACCTTGGTCAGACTAATTTCTCACCCAAACTTCAAAAGGGTACATAGACCACCACTAATCTGCCCGAGATGAATGATCACTCTTTCTCACCAAAGCTGAAACTTTTGTGTCAAACGATGTAAAAAAAAAAAAAAAGCTTCAAATCACCTGAAAGCAGCTTAAAGAACATCCCCGTCAGATACACGTATGACTAGCCTGCCTCTGAGCAAAGCCTCCTGAGAGCACAGCCCGGGCTTGTGGCAGCTTTGAGAGGGAGCTATTGACTGCCATCTAATGGTGAACTGGAACAAGAGGAAAATGAGACTCTGGTCTTCATCCCGTCCGAACGTTTTGGTTATAATTACAGTTTGATATAATTAAAGTAGGACTAATGAATATTAACTTCATTTTTGCCTTTTTGGTCATTAAAAACCGCACGTAATGACCCAGGTTGGGAGTTGCCAAGACCTCACACAACTGAAGCACAAATCTTACAGACAAGGGCTTTCATGGCCTTTCTTACTCTGTGGCATGGAGGGAATGTGATGGCAAGGAGACCCCTGTGACACTGAAGTTCCTCTACAGTCCAGGCCTGAATGAATCCTGACAAAAACCTTGGTGAGGATCGGCTTTCGTGGCCAAGGCATAAGAGTAACATGATGTCCCTTCTAACTAGGACAACTAGAACGGTCGCCCATGTAGCTGGACTAGGAAATGAAGCAAGCGTGCCAGACGTAATGTCTCGGTTTGGTGTTGCACAATGATGAGATAAATCAGATGAATTATGCCTGTTCGTGACATCCAAGTTACATTTCCTCTGTGACTGGAGAGGGACCTGAGTGCCACGTTATTAACCTTCTGCAAGCCATAAGACCTGCAGGAAAGGATACTGCATGGTGAACTGATTACTTGCTGGTTTTGTAAGATGCCACTATATCATCATATCTGAAGAACAGAAAAGACAGGGTGACTTTAGGCACGTTCTTTACCTTGCCTTTCAATATGAAGATGCGATAAAGCTGTATAATGCCAGACTATCCTAGAAAGGCACTAATACTTATAGCTTTGTTTACTAAGAGTAAGTTATCTTCACTCTTAGCAAAGTTAGAGCATGACTTTAATCCTACGTGAGACAAATCAAATTCTAAGACCTCTGAAAAGAATGGGGTGTATGGAAAACTAGGTTTGGGGTTTTTTTGTTGAGTTTTGGGTGTGGGGTTTCTCCCCATTGGAGAGGTAGCATTTCTGCTCAGAGAATCCCCACTGTTCAGACATTCATTTTCTGTTCTGACTATGTGCCACTATGAATGCAATAAAGTTACACTTACCAACTTCTTTTTTTCCTCAATAAGGCTGTATGCATATTTTAAGACATATGGGGGAAAAGTGCTAAAAAGCTAACAGCTATATTCCCAACTGAAATTGGTCAGAATCTCACAGAACTGGGCCCTAGAACATTAAAAATACATAAAGACGTAAAGATGTTCGCAGCTTCCTTCCCAGTGAGGTTTCTAAGGTGAGGAGATAGCTTTGCCAAGGAATTGCTCCATTACAAAATGTCCCTGACATAAAAACCTTTCATTCAAACGTTTTATGACAAAGCTTATACAGGTGTAAAATTAAGCAATCACTTATAATGCCCATGCTAATTGCACAGCTGCTGTGCAGCAGCAGCTCCACAATATCACTCGCCATATTTGCTGATAATTTTCCAAGGGAGGATTGCTCTGTCAGGTGAGGTGATGGACATTTTAAAGTAGAACTTGAAAGCTGAGGAGCTCTCCCATCTGCCAAAATTACCCTGAAACCTGTACAGCCATTTACCTCAGGGCAGGATGCTGCCAGTCTGATGGTATTGCATTTTGTACCCGTTTTGTATGGGTACAGAGAATTCCCCAAATGCTGAGCAATCGTTCAGAAGCACCAAGAGAGGTGCAGTTGGGGCATGGCAGAGAGAAAGCAGGGAGAAGGCAGAAGGAGGGACGGACCTCTCCTAGTTTCTGAGCTCCAAAGAAGGGATTATGGATTACCACCAGTAATGGAGAAGTGGAGTGAAAGAGAGAGACGTAATATGAAGAAAAGTAACAAAGATAAGAAGAGGGGAAACGCAGGCCACAATGGGATTTGGATTAGATAGTCGTCGTGGCCAAGCCTTTCAAATTAATCTGTGATCAGGAAGCTTTAGCCTCTGCTGGAGGCATTTCCCCAGTGAGAGATTTCCACGGTTTTCTGGTTTGGGCACGTGGGCAGAGCCGGAGGGGCTGAAAACACAGGTTAGCCCTTGGCACTGAGGTCCAGGTGGCTTGGTCTCGTAGAGGCAAAACACTTCAACAAGTATTGCAAAGGGAAAATCAGAGGTGTGTAAAACCAAAACGATAGGAAAAGTATTAACATCGTTCCTAGTGCTTTGACTGTGAGATTCAGAGATCGGCAGCTTCGGCGGCGAGAGAGGGGCAGCCCTGCCCGGCGGGGCTCCCCGGCAGCCGGCCGGCCGCTGCTGCCGAGACACCCCGCAGGCACACCCGTGGTCTGCCGCTCCCACACACACAAAACCAGCGCACACCGGAAAAAATAACGATGGGGGAAATTATAACGGGAAACGGCTCGGACGAATCTCGGTGGGGCGGGAGGCCGGCGGTGGCGGGGCAGCTCTCCCGGCGGAGGAGGGGCAGAGGCCGGCGGCGAGGCGCTGGGGGCTCCTCCCGCCCCGGGGCCGAGCAGGGGGCGGCAGAGGACCCGCTTCAGCCCGCCGCCCTCCCGCCTTTCTCCCAGCTCCGGCCGGCCGCCGCTCCGGAACCGCCTCCAAACGCCGCCCGGCGCCGGCGGGCACGGAGGGCGGAGAGAGGGAGAGGCACCTCCGCTCCCCGCCCTCACCTTCCCGCCCCGGAGCGAGGAACCTCCCCGCCCGCAGCCGGTCCGCCGGGCCCCGGCACCGGCAGAGGGCGCCGAGCCCGGGCTGAGGCGGCTCCACCTCCGGCCTGCGAGCGGCGGCGCGGGGACGGCAGCGGCAGGCCCGGGCCCGAGGCGCCTGGAGGACCCAGGTAACCGCGCCTCGGCCACGGCCCGCTGCGCCCCGAGCCTCGCCGGGTCTCCCCTCCGGCAGCGCGGGGAAGCGGGGCAGCGGCCTTGGCTCCAAGGTCGCGGCTCCAAGGTCGCGGGGCCGGGGGAACGGCGGGCGCCGGCGTGGCCCCTCCGGGCGGCGGGGGTGGGCGTCGGGCAGGCCTGCGTGCCGCGGCCTCCGCTGGGGCAGCGGCCAGAGAAGCGGAGGCTCCCCGGGCCCTCCGCCCGCCACCGAGGGCCGTAAGGGCGGGTCAGGGACCGTCCCCGGGGCGGGGGGGTCTGCGGGCCCCCACTGCGGGCCCCGAAAGCTGGCGTTGCCCTGCCTGCGTGCTTTTGAAGGGGCTGCCAGCCTTCGGCAGCGCTCGGCCTTGTGTCCCCCCGAGCGGGCGGTAGTGGGTGAATCTCTGTCCGCGTTAAGGTTTCACGAGGGGAAGAGGCTCCCCTTCGTGTTTGGGGCGTGCTGGTGGCCGTCCTGGCAGGGGCTGTCTCAGCGGCCGGTTGTACCCGCTGGCCAACGGGCAACAAAGTCAGATCGAGTGCTAAAAATAAGCAGTAATAATTGTTTACACATTCAAATAACTGTTCTAGGAATTTGCCCTCGAACTGAGGAGAGGCATAAGTCTTATGTGAGGATTGCACCATCCTAAATTTTAAGCTACATGTCATATATTTTAAGTTCACATATTTAAATTTTTAAAAAGCCAAGGGAATTGTGGTTATTTTTATATGGCAAATAATTGCCCTCATTGATCAGGGCTTTTTCCCAACCACAAAAAAAAAAACCCTCATTCAGATTTCGGCAGAGTTCACTTGGGTGCAAGGGCAACCGAACTCGAGTGTCATGAAGTGAACCCGTTTCCACACGTATAAGGCCATAATAAAAGCCAGTGGTCTGCCTAGCCAGGAAGGACTGTAAATCAATTTCTAAGAGTGTTGAAAGATGCCTGGCTTTTTTGGGGGTGTTTCCACTTACTTGTCCCAGGTTAGAGATGGCTCCAGAAAGGAGCAGTCCTGGGGAGCAAATGCCAGAAATATGTCTGGACAGTTAATATGAAACACCAGAAAAGGAATTATGAATGGAGTATTCCACTGGGGGTTTTTAGTGTTTGTTTTTCATCTGGTGTTTTAGCTCTTTGTAATGGTGGACGGTGTATGAGAAAGGCAGATCATAAAGCCGGTATAGCCTTGTGCTTTTAGATGATGCGTTGCTCTATAGGGAACTAGGTAATCATCTTTTTGTAGTAACTATTATGCCGTACCTGGAGAAATCCTTCCAACAGTCAAAGCAGTTGCTCATTTTTACATATGAATGTTTGTTTTATTTTAGGGTATGCTATGACTGGCTACAGACTCCCCATCACTACTTTTAGAAAACTAAATGTCTGGTTTGGACTGTGGGAGAAATTCCCCTCTAATAAACTGTATCTCTCTTGGAGGAGAAGCATTTTCTGTAGCTGTCAAGCGAGCACAGTAAACTACAGAAGATGTTTCAGCTTTTCCCCAGTAAAACTCTGTGCACTAAGACTTTCTCCAGAGTATATCTCAGTACTTTCTCTGCGGAACAAAAGTAACAAAAGCTCTAAAAGGAGCAGACAAACCGTACAAGAAGAAGAGGAAGAAGAGGATGAAAACGAAGAGGAAAGCGATTTGGAAGATGAATTTGAAAATGACCCCAACATAGTAAAAGATTACAAGGATCTTGAAAAAGTAGTGCAGTCTCTTCGATACGATGTGATCATGAAAGCTGGTCTAGACATTGCAAGAAAGTAAGTATGGAAGAAACAACCTGCTGATGAGAAAGATGTCATGTATCTAAAATTTTAGTTTTGATACCCTTTTATTGCTGGAATAACTCAGTATTTGGGGTTTTTTGGTGTAGCTCTTTTGACTGTCTGAAAATATGTTTTGGATGTACGGGTGTTATTGTTTGTTTTACCTTACCTCCCTTGAAACAGCCCATTTTCTGCTTTTCACTGTCTGCAATATTTCTAAGATTGCCGAGAAAGCATTTTCTGTCAATAACTATTTATTTAAAGTGAAGAAAACACAAAATACTCTACTAAGTAATACAAAGAGATCTAATTTGAGATTGAGGGAGTAAAATAACACACTAAAATAACACATGTCCGAAGAAATAGGTGAGGGTAACGATAAACCTAACCAACTAGGTCAACCAGGTAAATGTGCACTCTATAAATATATCGCAATGTTTGATCTAATGCAACCTACAGAAGCCTTATATTGCAATGTTGTTAGAACAGAATATTAGTATAACGTGATCACTTAAAAATTACTAAACTGGCTGGTGCAGGAAAGGGGACATTATGCCTTGGTATTCAGGAGACAGGTCTTTAGTAACAGCTTTTCATTGCTTGCACCTGTGGCACAGAGCAACTATACTCTATTATTTCGTTTAATATATATGAAAGACTTTTTCTTTACTTCCAGTTCAAGTCTGTCCTGACCTTAAATAAAGGTATCCTTTATACGCAAATTAGAGTTGTGGAAACGTGCCTCGCACATGAATGGTGTTCTTGTTTATCTGCAAAGAAACAATTGCATTTGGTCTGCTGCACACTGTAAATGCAATAAAACCTTGTTTTTCTTCAGTAAAGTAGAAGATGCATTCTACAATAATGAACTCAGGCTGAATGGAGAAAAACTATGGAAGAAAAGTAGAACTGTAAGACTTTTTAAAATTTAAATCTTTTAATACAGTACAAGAAAATAACTAAGGCATGACCTCTTCTTCTCCCTCCTTTTACTTGGGTCAGAAGAGCTAACCACTAAATCGCTCTGCAAAGGTGAATGAATAGCATTGCTAACACCATTTCCAGCTTTGCGTGTGTGACCAGTTCCCTGGGTAAGATGTTATTCCCTAAGGCAGACAGGAGACTTGTGGTATTACGGAGTAAAAACTAAGGCTGGAAGGCAGATGGCAGCAAGGACAGAACTTTGTAAGTTGCTGAAGGAAGTGCTGATAGGTGTAATGTTGGAGTAGGAATGATTACATCTTGGTGGAGCAGGCACATGATTAAAGAAAAAGAGAAAAATTGATGATAGAAAGGGATTGAAACTGGGGTAGCTCAGGAAGGGTTATTGTATCTGTAACAGAGCACATAGGAACACAGTTAGAAGAGCCAGAAGGGTTGCAGGCCATACTCTTTCACCACAGAGCTCACCAGAATGGTAACAAACATACTTCTACCCACCCTTTATGTGAGGATGATCCTAGGTGGTGGTTACTGTCATCAAAGGGCAATAAGAAGAGCAGTTTTAATTCCTGATCCCCTAAAGTTAAGGCTAGTTTTTGAGAGGCATACTGCTTTTGTGACTTTTGAAAGGAGCACAAGCTGTTGACCAGCACTCTATTCTTTAAAACACTTTAAACTGTTTTAAAGATAGGAGGGAGAATTTTGCATTTTGCTGTTTTGTGTCTGCGTTGATACAAAAAGATCATCAGGAAACGCCCTTCAGGAAAAAAACATACTACCTTACACCTTTTTCACAGAGTTAGGTGTTGGTTGTAGAACAGGAAGGGTAAAGCTCTTGGCAGAGAAGGTCATGAGACATTTAATTGCTTATTGCCAGGGCTTTCCTAGAAGTTCATAGCTGGAGGATCTATAATGGGTCTAGTATTGTCTGCCTTCCTCCTCTCCTGTGAGATAAGTATTAAATGGAAAGAAAGGAACAAAATTAAAATTGGACATAGACTGCAGGGATTTGTTTTCCCCAGGGAATGTTTATAATCACTCATCTTCTCTTTCTGTTTCCAGGTGAAAGTTGGTGACACGCTGGATCTCATAGTAGGTGAAGATAAAGAAACAGGAACTGCTGTAGTTATGCGGGTAGTCTTAAAAAAAGTATCTAACAAAACTGAAAGTGAAAAATACAAAGTAATTTTGAGGCGTTGGAAAAACTTAAAAGTGCCCAAACAGGATGTACTTAAGTAACGGGGGGGTTGCATGTGGCAGCGTAAGATTTTTGCAGAA
This sequence comes from Ciconia boyciana, assembly GCF_034638445.1. Taxonomy (NCBI): domain Eukaryota; kingdom Metazoa; phylum Chordata; class Aves; order Ciconiiformes; family Ciconiidae; genus Ciconia; species Ciconia boyciana. The sequence goes on from NC_132936.1 coordinate 50,864,437, forward strand.
AACCATATTTGTTGTTAAATACGAATTTTGGTTAAACAAAATTACAGTACCCTTTTTTAAGGGCTTGTGTCAGAATGTTATCTCCCTCTGCTGTGTACATCAATATTCATGGAATAAGCCTGTCACTTTTTGCTGTTAGTTTTGTTTCATGGTACTGTGGGATAAAAGATCCAACCCTTACATTTCCAGGCAGTTTCCTTACAGATGTTATAAATAATGAACCAATAAAGACTAATTTGATCACTGTTTAATTGCTGTCTAATTTTGTTAATCAGAAAGCTTACATTATAGCTGACATCACAACAAGCAGAACTGCTTTCTTAGTTTTATCTCTAGATTCATTAAATAGTTAGAGATAATAGGGATAAAACCCCCCATTATGTAAAATTGCTTCCTTTTTCATTATTGGTTTGATCTTGATTAACAATACCAACTCCGTGCTTATATACACTGCTGCTAGACCAAGAATACAGAAGGATACTGATTGCAGCTGTGTCTTTCTAAGCAGGAAACTTCACAGTGACAGAGAATGAATCACGGCAGCAATACTCTGCTCTCATGGAGAAGGCAGATCAGTGGGGAGATGTGTGTAGTACTGCTGATTTTTACTGTTTAAGTAACTGTGCAGAGCAAAATGAAATCTCAGTTTGTCACATAGTCATTTCAGGGTGGCATTTAGAGAATATTTAATACTTAGGTGGTGTAAGGATCTGAGCAAAGGTCAGACCATACCGTGGTGAAAAGCTCATGTCTGTACTGCTGCAGGAAAATACTGTCACTTAGGTCAGGCATCTCAGGAGTCACCACTTGCACTTGTAATGTTGAACACCTGCTTCTCCCAACCCAAGCAACATGTTGGATGAACTGTGGTGCAGACAGAATTTTTATTCTGTTTATGTATGTTTAGACAGCCACATGCAGGTGTGTGTCTACAGGAAAGCTGGCCAGTAGGAGCAGGTAGCTACTGTTCATCCAGTCTACCGTCTGCTCCTTGCCTAGTCTGGAGAGCCCAGAGGGAAGAAGATAGCCCAAAATAGGCAGCAGTAACATATTCCAGGACACATTCTTTGGTGTTCCTGAAATCTAAATGGGCAAGCAAGAAACTGTTGCTCACAAAACAAACCTAGTGCTCTGGTTAAGCATCGGACTATTGGGTACACATAAAAGCTCTGGTAAAGTAACAATTGGATTTTTCACTGCATAAAATATCTCTGAGGTGAGAGGAAGCAATGTTGCTCACCTGGTTAGGAGTGCATGGGAATGGTTGGGCTCAACTGCCAACAGCTACTTGATGACTGTGTTTAAGCAGGCTGTACCTGCTGCTGTCCACAGCTTCAGAAGTGGTGGCTGCTGAGTGTGGGATTTAATCATTTCTAGCTTTCTTCAGGCATAGCTAAAATCTCTGCTGTTCCGGGCTTCCTTTATGATTGTGTAGATATTTAAAGGTGCAGATACATGTCTAGTTAATGTTTTAGAGGCATAGTGACCTTTTAAAAAAATTGGTTCTTAAGAGGACATGATGCTGGAAAGCTTTCCTAGGGGATTTTGGTGATCCTTACATTGCAGAAGTGAAGGGATTCAGCATAGCAAGCACCCAGAGGACCATGGCAGGCTGTAGTTTCATTGCTGTCTCCACTCTATTTGTTGGAGCTTGCACCAAGTGCTATGGAAATAAACAGATGAGAGGCACCCTCTGTTCCCCAATTCCACTTACCATTGCTATTCTAAGTGGCTCCCATAATCTCCAGGGATGCTGAGAGAAACAAGTAGAAAGATGTGTTATGAGTAACATGTCAGTGAGCTCCAGTTGCTGGTCAGCAACCATGCATTACCTGTCAAGTGCTTATCAGTATGTACAGTCACAGTGCCTGTCACCTCCAGCAGTAGTAGCTTACACACCAGAGCTTACGGGGCCAGAATAGGACCCCACTCGTAAACCCCAGGAATGCTTTGGGGCTTGGGGATAGCCAAGGTATAGACGTGAAGAAATTAACTTTCTGAAGGGGTCTGTTCTGTGTAGGATAAAAACAATAACAACAAAAAAAGCCAACACCTGCCTAGCATCCAAATATTAAGCCAAAACCTTAGATTTTAACTTCTGGAAAAGCCTATTGGGAAGTAAAGTAGACAAGAGCTTGCAGTCAAGACTTGGCCCTTTCCTAATGATGACAGAGAGAGACTTTTTACCACAGCCTGTAGTGACAGAACAAGGGGCACTAGTTTTAAACTGAAAGAGGATAGGTTTAGATTGGGTATAAGGAAGAAATTTTTTATGATGAAGGTAGTGAGACACTGGACCAGGTTGCCCAGAGAAGTTGTGGATGGCCCATCATTGGAAGTGCTCAAGGTCAGGGTGGATGGGGCTTTGAGCAACCTGGTCTAGTTAAAGATGTCCCTGCCCATGGCGGGGGGCGCGGACTAGATGATCTTTAAGATCCCTTCCAACTCAAACCATTCTGTTATTCTGTGACTGCCACCAAAACCAGGTCTTCACTGACAGATGAAGGTAGAAACAGGCTTTCGTAGGTTTTAAGTGTTGATCCACTAGTGGTCTCAGCAAAGGAAAAGAAAAGAAAGGCAGCCTTCTTAAGGAGTCTTGTGATGGGTGAGAGCAGCCTCTGTGGATTCAGGATTGAAATGGTTGGAGAGAGAACTGTACCCGTTGGCTTCAGAAAAGAAAGCTGCAGTCACAGCAGGGTTATCTCAGAGGAAAACTATGACAGCAGGAAGGTGAGTAGCTCTTGCGCTTGGCTACATTGAGCTGTCCTGGATAAGCTTCTCTATTGATCAGACCTTTTTATTGGGGCCAGACATTGCTGAGCAGGTTGCGCTTGTTTCTGCAGCCTTTAAACATTTGGACTGTGAGCTAAAAAAAGGGCAAGGCTTGGTTAATGACTGACGCGAGTGCCAGGCAAGCAGAGCCAGCACGCATTCTGGGAGGTGTAGGAACAGGCACATCACAGCCACAGTTTTTGCCGGACCTTCAGGGAGCTTTTAGACAAGGTAGGCTCGCATAGACTGTATGTAAAGCATACATAAACTTATCTGGGAATCACCCGTGTATCTTCCCTTCATCAGCCACGACTTTAAGGTGATTGAGTCCATCTGATAACATGGTCAAGTGTCTGGTCAGGTGACATGGCAAAGTAGTAAGAAGTGGTCAAACAAAAGTTTTAATGATCTTTCCAAAACAGAGGATCTGTCACTAGTCAACTACCAAATCTCTAGTGCCACTCAGGGGTGAGAGACACACAAATACTTCTCCTGCTCCGAGTTCAGGGTACGGGCAGTGAATTGGGTAAGTGATTGCTGCTTCTGCCCTTCTGTCACTGCTGTAATGAATTTCCTGCTCCAGGACATGGGCATCTGCCAGTCTTAGTCTGCATAGTGGAGGATCTGTATGAAAGGGCTTCCTCGTGGAGATACTGCTGAGAGGTCATAAAGGGAGGTCTGGATGGCTTGAGAAGTGACTGACAAGTTCACTGGAGGCTGTCCAGATGACTATGCTGTCCAAGCCACCTCTGCATTAACCACAGACGAATCCAACCTTACGCTGGTTGTCAGGCGTGGAGCCCAGAATGGCCAGCATACCTGCCCTTGCACAGAGGGATGACCTATCCCGAAGACTTTGCCTGGTCCTGCCAGAGGCAGGCACCGTCAGGTTGTGGGTACAGGACCCAGCTGTCACTGGCACAGCACGCAGCATTATCTGACAGCTTTGCGTGTTTCACCCGCTGCAGGAGCAATGTTACACGCTGCAGCATGTGCTGCACATGGGCCAGCCTGCGTTACGGAGCAGGGCGCGGGAGGATCCTGTGAAGGAATAGCGGGGAATTGCTCACACCGGAGCTGGACTCGGGTCTGGCAGAAGAGTCAGCCTGGTCAACTAAAGCAGGCACATACCAACACTCCTGAATAGGTTCCAAGTTCTGCTGCCTACAGATCAACACAGAGAGAAGGCGGTTATACTCTGACCCCTCTGGCCCCCCAAAATAATAGGCAATTCTTTTTTCCATAGAACAGAAAACCACCAAAGTGTTTCTGGGTTTTATTTTGGGGGGGGGGGGTTGTTTCTTGGGGTTGTTTTTTTTCTCTGTAATGGCATGTCAGAACAGGACAGTCTACCTTCAGCACATACCAAATTACAGTGCTCAACAGCCTGTGCAGGCCAATTGTGGTGGTCATTCTACGATGGCATGCATGGGGACAGGAATGCAAAAGGGGTGTGTGTACTGAGTACTGCTGAAGCTAAAAAATTCTTCAGTTTCCAGCACTTGAGTATTCAATGCACATATAGACAAGCACTTCAAGGAGACCGTGGGTTTTTTTAATTCTTGGAACAAGGAGAGATAGGGAGCAAGAGAGACAAGGGACAGCATCACATGACATAAAACCAAACTCCTGGGTTTTATACAAGGGATCGAATCTCAAATACAGGATGCAATCCTATTGAGTGACTTGTTCCTCCTGCTGAGAGGTACCTTGGGATTTTCTTTTCACAGGAAACATCTGTAGACCTTGCTAACACACTACCTTATGAGCTAACTGAAGTGGTACATTCCTGAAAGCATAACGATTAAAGGAGTATTTTGCCTCCCACAGAAGTGAGCACTAACACACAACACTACAAAATGCCTCTTGAATGACAAACAGTTGTTTTGCCATAATGAAATCTGGGAAGGAAATTAGGAATGATTACTTGACATTTGTGTGTGTGTGTAGATATTAATTAGCTGATCTTCCTCCAGTCTTCAGCAATCACAATTTGTTTCCATCTATTAACACAAATTTTAGTGTGATTGGATACATGGTGATTTTGCCCATTTTTTGGCTGGGAAGTCATGCTAAATTTTAAAATAGAAAATATGGAAAACCTAGTAAAAAAAAAAAAAGAACAGGTTTGTTCTATTCATGGTTGCCTTTGGGGGCGGGGGGGGGAGAAAGGGGAGAAGTAGGAAAAGAACATGTCATATTCTACTGAACAGCTTTATTTCCTTTCTACTACAGCTCTTCCCTTCTTGTGAGAATCAAAGTTCTTCTTTCCGAATTGTTAATGAAAGAAAAATGCTCAGTGGTGACCACAGCCCCATCATGGAACAGATCAGGAAACGGCGTAAGCAGGTGGTCTGCCCATGTCACAGGCTTTTATGGCCACTACCTAGAAAAGACAGCATCTAGAAAACAACAAAAATGAAAAGGAATATGCTGGATAAAAATAATACAGCGTAGGGGCTAATCTCCAGCCAATCAGATGAGGTATAAGGAAAATGTTGTGAATATGATGGAGTTCTGATTTTGTGAGGAGTCATCTGCTTCCAGCACTGGGACTGGCCAGCCCAGGGCAGCTCCTTCAGCCAGCGCTCTGCTGCAGGAGAGATGACCTCTCACAACAGGATTTATATGAGCTGTGACAAAGATAATGATGAGTATTATGTATTCTGTAAGAAATTTCTCTCAGAAATTAAAACTATCATTACCAGTGAGAAGTTTAGTTGAATTACTTTTATAATGGTGGGGGTAAAATAAGGATTTCAAAAGAACTGTCTAGAAATTTATCTATCTTAATATTTACTAGGACAAAAAAGCAGGTAGGAAAGAATGAAGACAAACAAATGGGGGTTTCTTTCTTTTTCTGTCATTCTTAGCAAAGACAATCATAAGAGAGAATTAAGAGAGGGAACTAAACCATCACTTCAGCTATTAAACAACTTCACATTTAAAAATATGTTTTCAGCATGTTCCTGAGAAAAAAAACGTAACTACATTGGTGCCAACTGAGTTGCAGTAACAATGGAAAAAATCAGAAAGTCAAACCAAGGAAGTGACGAAATTTTGGCAATGACAGCGATGGAGTTTGTTTGATTTACTCAGAAAAATCATAGGCATGAACCTACCACACTTGTTCTCCCATAGATTTTAAGTGCAATCAACTAAAATATGCATTCTAAGTAAGAACACTTGTCAACTTACGCCCCATCCTCAGTACAAGCAAGCTTAAGACATTGAATTTTTCAGCTGTTTCACATCCCTTTAATCAGTGAAACAAAATCTGAATAAAAATAAATTATGAATAAAACCTGCATATTATTTTCTGTGCTTCTTGGGGCTGTAGAATTCGTGTTAGCCCCTTCCAGCACGAAATTATACCTGGTGTGCCTTTGTAGAGCGTTGAGCACACAATTCTCTGTTTCTCACTGCTATAACATAATATAAATATCAAACAATAATTGATAAGAGACAAATTACAGATTTTAAAAAATGTATCTAGAAATAAATTCTATGCATTTTGAAGATAAGAAAAGCCAGTCACAAACATTTCCTAGAACATGAAAGACTTTGGTGGCTGTAATGCATTAGCATAACAAAGTGGTTGACTTCAAGTGAAGATTTTTCTAATTTGCAAACTTCTTGTTGACTCTGTCAGCTGAATACAGTTAACAGGCAATAAACTGATGCATACTTGATCTCCCTTTGGTTGTGCTGTTTTACATCTTTTACAGAGCTTCTAAGTAAGTTTTTAATTTGTAGAAAATGGGTAAGACACAAAAATACAGAGCTATGATATATTACACTGTTTCTTTTAAAAAGCTGTTAGAAGTGGGCTATTCAGTGCTTATCCAAAGCTCATATATTTAAACTATAAGAAGTAGATAGAGACACTTGATATTCACTTTAACAGGGTTTACTGACCTGGTAGGTAGAAAGGAACGTTCAGCTATAGGAAGTCAGTGTGTGCATGGCTATGTATGTTCCAAATACTTCAATATCGAGCAATCTTCCTATCATAGCCTCACTTTCAAAACGACAAGTTTATTCTTTTAAACAAAAAAAGTCTGAAAGACAGAAAAATCTTTTTAAATGGCTGCAGCAAACCAGGGTATTTTCATTTATGTACTGTCTGACTAGCTACGGTTATCTCAGATCTTAGTAACAGACTTTATAGGAAAAAAAATTCCTGCTCATATTCAAGCAATCACCAGACAACATTCCCCTTGTATGAAAATAATATACCTTTAATTTATTTACAAGACTGACCAACTGGATGAAGTGGCTGTACTTCAGATGCACTGCAAGAGCTTTCATTAGTGAACTATGTCACTATTCATATGTCTGTATTTTCTTGATATCAGTCATAAAACATACAATCAAACGAATCATGAAAGGGTTGTGAAGAATGAGATAAAAGGAATGTACACAGCAATTAGACAGAAGTTAAGAGAAAAACACAATGAAAATCTTTCTATACCCACTTTCAAAAATGTAATTTTAAAAGGTGAAAATTGTTTTTGCACTACTTAGCAGATAATATGAATGGACTGATTTTTTGACTCAATGTCAACATCTACAGTAAAAGTCAGTATGTCTCAAATTTGCATGCTAGCTAGTAACATCTGTCAATTGTAGAAAAGTTTAATATATATTGAATTCTTCTGGGAGCTTCGACATCACTAAATGGTGAAACGTGTATGACATTAAGATAAGAAAATATAATTATATTTCTTACCTTCTGGCCAGCCATTCACAACAGATTAAGCAGCTGTTAATAATTTCTGTCATTTTATATCTCCCATAAAAGTGCATGTAAAAAATTTCACAGAGGTGCTAGGTAGCATACAATTACAAGAGAAAGTCTTGGTTTCCGATACATTCAATTGGCTAAATTTATGCCCTAAAATGAAAGATAAGATGCAGACATTGTGGTACCAGTTCTTTATCTTTGGTAAAATGTTTTCATTTTATTATAGCCATATTTGCTCTGATATCCATTTTGTGCATGGTCTGCTATTATTTAAACCAACAGGAAACATTTAAATGGATATAAACAGTATCAGTGTATTATTTAGTACATTCATGACTTTCTTCATACATTCTTTGAGAATGTTGCTAGCATATGGGGAAAATGAGCAAATGCTACGATCTACTATGATTTACTCCCGGTTTAACATAATACTTTTACTAGTTCTTGCCATTAGGAAAAAACGTTTTGTTTTGCTTTTAAAAGAAAGGGACCAATATGACTCTAAGAACAATAAATTCTAAAAATCTGAAGTAAAAATATCAAGTATTTTGTACCTTGTTACAAATGCTAAAATAGAAAATTACACTGGAACTGACTTAAATTTGATACTATGACCCATCTAAGTAAACAACAAAAAAGGACCACAGAGAGCATCAACAAATGCTCCAAGGTGTTCCAGCAATGGTCAGTAAGCGATCACTGTCTTTACTGTCTTAAAAATCCATGTCTGACTCTCTCTCACCATTTCCATCAGTATCAAAAGAGAAAAGAAAAAAAAAAAAAGAGAGAGGAAAACTAGTTTTAAAGCAGCAATCTCCATTGACAAGTCATACAGCAAATTCACATTGGGTTCTGGGTGGTCTTTGTTAGATTTGAACATATTAATGATGCAAACTTGACCATATCAACCTAAATTATACATACACAGTTATGTCTCCATATAGCTACTAATTACAATAAATCAATTTGGCAACGTGAGAGAATTCAATATCCCTACACCCGAAATATCCAGATGGTGCTGCATTCACGCAAAGAATAAGTTACATTACCACAGCTCATATGTGGGGACCCTGAAACACTGAATTCCATCACAAAACCAATCTTTTTATATATGCAATTCAATATGAATACTGGAAACCTTTGGAATCATGATTTTAATAGAGAGTAAGGTCTAAAATTTTTCTAAGTTCTTGTTTCGGGTCTTTTTGTTGTTGTTGTTGTCTTTGTTATTTTACAAATAGAGTGGCAAGCAGGCGATGGCAAGACATTCCACGGGTATAGGCTTGGGTCTGTTCTGCTGGCTTTATTCAGACGAGCCATCCTCAGTCACACCAGCAGTGACACTGGACAAAACAAAAAAAGAACTCACAGGGGCAGGATCAAGCTTGTGGTGTCAATATAAAAAAAAAAAAACCCAAACATTCACATTGTGTCTATGCTCACGTCTCAATTCTTCAACAGTTACTTCTTCATTTTAGAAATAAAACCTGGGTAACAGTCAAAAATGTAAATGACACCATTCTGACCCATTCTTTGACACGGTATTATTATTTTCAGTATCTCAGTATCATCAAGAACAAAACAAATGTGAATCTGCAATTACTGTAGAAGCAAAGTCTAATATTCCAATGATTTCCAATGAATATGGCACTTTCAAATTTAAATTAAGTTTAAATTTAAACTCCAAATTAACTAACAAGACTGTTTATAAGGGTATAACAAAAAACTGCCCCTGAAGAGCACAACAATTTAAAAAAAAATATTCCTTATTATTAGAAAGTGATAAAAAAGGAAGATGCAGAAATGGGGAGTGGAGTAATACAGTTTCAATACATGTACTTGCACCAGTGAAAATCATGCTCTTAGCGAGTCATCGATAGCTCTATCACCAATCACTTATGGTCTTTACCCATGTACAAATGTAGTAAGCCACTTCCCACTGCTGCGGTGCCCACATAGATGCAACACACACATTAAAACGCAACAAACTTAGTGCCTGACTGTCCTAGATGCTGAGCACCCTCAGCTCCCAACAGGCCCCTCAGTCTAAACCAAAGCATAATCCTGACAATAATTTAGTGGTCAAAGTCTTAGGAATTTAAAGGGCCTGTCACTTTTTTGCTTTCTTTGCTTTTTTCAGTATATCACACTTTTTTCTGTTAGGACGCCGGCATCTCTCATCAATGCTCGGTATACATTCATAATGCCATACTTCTTCCATTTTCTCCACAGGGTAAACTGCCTCCACGTAATGACGGATCAGTCTCAGTCTGATAGGATCAAGCTGTTTTTTGTTACAAGCACCTGAATGGTTGTATTGCAGTCTGAGATTCTCCGGAGTAAAGAGTTCGGGAAAGAGTCTTACGAGAAGCCTGGCAGCAAAGTTGCCGACCGACAGGCTCTGCTGCACTATTTCTCTTACCTCCTTATCAGACAGCAAATACAGAGAAGGCACAGGGAAGTCTGGATTAGGAACAACGAGTTCATCGAGTGGTATCTTGCAAAAATCCTTGCTGCTTCTTTCCGGTGGCAGTGGCGGCCCTTCAAATTCTTCTCGAAACCTCTCGGGGTTTATTGCATAGCTGAGAAATTCCCTCCTGTCGGGCCCCGGCACGTGGATTTTCCGTTGCTGTTGGTACGTGCGCCTTTGCTCCGTGTCTCTTCGTCGACACCTCTCGTCAAGCTTCCCAACAAACTCCAATGTCCACACTCTGTCGTTCTTTGCTCTGGGGTACAGTATCTGCACATAGTGTCGAATTAATTTAATTCTAGTGGGGTCGAGCTGTTTCTTGCCTAAAGATCCACTACAGTTGTATTGCTTCCGTAAGTTTTCATGAGTAAACAGTTCAGGAAATAAGAGAACAAGCAATCGAGAGGCAAAATTGCCTATGGAAAGACTGCTTTCGTATATACTTTTAATCTGTTCTTTGTTCAACAGGTAATCTGGGACAGGGACATCAAAGTCAGGAGGGGGAAAGTCAAGTTTGTCAAAGTCTATGGGTACAAGCCAAATTTTTTTTGAGCGTCTGCCAGGTTTTTCATATTCAAAACTGTCTTCCACTTTTATGATTGATACATCATCTGGTAAACCAGAAGAATCGTAACAGTCATCTCTCATCTGATCACATTCACTTCCATCCATATACGTATTTTCAAGCTCATCGTTTAGTCGCTGAACACATTGCTGCAACCAGGCTTCTTCTTCTTGCACATCTGGAAAGTAAATTTCAGTGTACCTACGGATTATTTGAAGCCGATGAGGATCCAGCAGTTGTTTTCCAGAGTCTCCAAAGCAGCTGTACCTTTCAGCTAATTTTCTGTGGTCAAAGAGTTCCGGAAACAATCTGTGTAACAAAAAAACAGAAAATTCCCCTGGAGAAGAAGCTTCATCTAAAAATTCATTGAGATCCTGAGCATCCAGCATGTAATCTGAGGCAATGGCATTACTCCTGTCCAAGGATAAAGCTTCCTCCTGCTCTTTATCCTCCATAAAATGAGAGGATTCGACCTGCTCAGTCTCATAAAAACTGGACGACTGACCATTTTGCTGACTGTTTTCCATTTCCCTTTGAGCCCAAAATCTATTGAAAAAATCATTGACTTGAGGCAAACACTCCACCTGCCACACAGCTGTATTCTTCACAGAAGGATAACAAACTTCCACATAGTTACGGATAAGCTGCAGATGAAGAGATTCAAGTTTCCTTTTGTTGAGAAAGCCACATGCACTGCAGCTTCTGCTGAACTCATCGTCGCTGAAGAGCTCTGGGAAGAGCTGTACTAGCAACCGGCAAGCTAGGTCTCCGCCTGACGTGCTTTGATCCATGATTTGTTTGAGCTCCGCAGAAGTCAGCTGGTACTCTGGGGGAGGCTTGAAGTCTGCAACAGACTCTGCTGGACTGACTTGCTTTTTAATTCTGCTAACCTCCAGAGACAAAAGGTCAACTTTACTGTGAAGCTGAGTCATATTGGTATTGAGGGTGTTAAGCGTGTAAAACATTTTCTGTATCAAAGAATATATATTTGGGTCAGAATCTGCAGCGGCCGCTGTTATGGCAATGGCTGCGGCCGAGTCCCTTTTGCGTTGGTCGTTCAAAGTCCGCAGATGTGAGGGACTGCTGGGGTTGATTTTTTCAAACAACTCGTAAGAAGCAAACTGCTCGGCTCCTGGTGGGTTCTTCTTCTCTGTGATTTTGTGTGAGATGCCATAGAGAGGTTTTTTATAAGATGGAGTGGTTATGTCACTGAAGGATTCTTCTTCACAGAGCCACGTTACGTTAGGATTCTTGTTCTTGTTTGGCTGCTCTGCACTTACCTGAGTGGGTGAGCCAGTATCTCTGTTCTTCATGTTTGAAAGGGGGCCCTTTGAATGAATAAATATTGTATTAGTAAGACTGCCTTAAAAATATTAGCTATAAATATGTGCCCCTTAAGCAGCCATTGTTAAATAAATATGCAAAGTCTAATTTTCTCCAGAGGACTTAGTTGTGTTAAATACATCAAAATTAATAAATTCACTAGGAAAAATTAAAATACAGTAAATAATTATTGGGGGGGGGGTTTTGTTTGTTTTGGCTCATGGCTTTCTCCATGGAATAGAAATGCAATAATAATCCTTAGTACTCTTTACCCACAGAGCTCTAAATACTCTCCCAAATTAAGTGTCATTATGCTTCACCTTGCATATGAGGATCTTGGGCTGTAGAGAATTTGGGTGGCAACAAGTCAGCAACAGAGCCAAGAATAGAATCTAGATTTTCTGACTCCTAGTCCTGTGACCTTGCCACTGCCTCCAACAACTGCATTTAACGTTCCAGCACGCTCTTTAGGTTAGCTTTTGAAAATACCACAAAGGCTATAAGACACCAAAATTATGCTTATTTTCTTTCTCATGTGAAAGGGTTTTTAAAATCTTTATAATGGTGTACAACTCCTAAACAAGTTCTAAGAATGACCGTAATTTTTTAAAAGTATTCTATTTAAATAATAAAAACTTAAAAACAAAGTGAAAAGTACCTTGGTATTGTCTTTTTAAAAGGGAAGCCTAAGATTTCTTTATTTCTGAAAGACAGGGAAGTTTAGACTCATGGGTTTCTAATTTTCTAAATTATTTGTATTTAAAAAGAAAAAAAAGAGCTCTTAAGGAATTAATGTTCTCGATAATTTCTAACTCTTCCTCATTGCTTGAAAATGGAAGCAAGCATTTTCATCAACTCACAGCAAATATGCAGGGCTTGGGTGGGTTGGGTTTTTTTGCAAACACATGGATATTGCAAATAATTCTTAAGAAGTTAAGTAGATACCACAGGATCAAAATCCAACATACAGAATTCAAACATGAGAAAACACTCACAGATTTTAGAGAAGACTGTACTGAAACATTTTGCTTGGCTTGTTCCACAGAACATTAATTAGATAAAAACCACAGAATTTGCATTCAAGTATTAAAACAAATGGAACACAGACGAGGTCTGAGCTGAGAGCCACAAGCGATTTGAAATTCTAGTGAAGATCCCACTACGTCCTACAGTGAAGGACTTGAATTAAGGTTCCTTTCTGAAAAAACAAAACTGTAACACTCATGAAATTAATCTGGTCCCTATGTGTACTCACACTTGGCATCTGCTTACTGCAGTGACAAATTGAATCTAATTACTTTTTCATTTCTAATGCAATGTATACTCAAAAGAGGCTCAGAAAGAACAAGCTGGTTTCCACTCCAAGTTTAGAAATGAGCAGACTCAATTAAAGTTGTATTTCCAAGTTCTGCTCTCATTCACATCACACAACCCTATGAAACCTTGTGTTTTCACATCCAAAGCTGTGTGGATGGACAGATGATAAAATGGAAGCATAACACAAAAGCAATGTATTTCACAGTGCACAGAATCCCTAGCCATGGTGGTGCCTAGGACACCTGACTTCCAGGTCCCATTTAGAAGACCGTCCCTCCAGTCCTGCTCATATTAAAGCACATTTGCTATGAGGACAGCAAGGAACCAGAGTCCTGTAACACCACCAGCTATTAAAGGGCAACTTTTACCCCAGCAAGTGCTATGACATACCCTAACTAAATCAGCTCTTTCTGACTTGTAAAATACCAGAACACAAGAGACTGAATTGTGAGCAGACTGAGATCCACATTGCTCCCACCTAACTAGGCTCCTACGCTGGGACTGAAGTCGTTATACCCCACCTGTACTTGTCCGTGGAGAAACAGAGGTATTTCCAGATGGTAATAGAGCTCTCCCAAATAGACATCACCTGAAAGCAGGTCATGAGAATCTCCGCTGACAATAAACATAGCTCTGCTCCCCAGTCAGACACCCAGACTGAATTACAAATGTCTTTTACCATTTTAGATCAAAAGAACAAAAAACCCCTGCAATTCCGGATAATACATTTCTTACACATACAGTGAGACCTGCTACCTAAGTAGCTAGCTCTTCCAATAACACTCCTGTTTACAGAGAATATTTCAAATATTCCTTCAGATACAGAGCATGATTCATTCAATTCCTTCTCTACTAAACAGCTTGCCACGGGCCACCAGTTGTCTGTCAGTTCTCGTCAGAACTCCTGCTGTACCTTTTCCCTAATTAATTATATAATAAAACTTGCCAATGTGGGGGTAACTTCTATTAATGCACACCTCACACACAGAGCCAGGGCAAAGCAATACTACAATGTGTATTAAACAGCACAATTTCATTGTCTTAAGTATCTTATTGAACTTTGACAGTGAGTACTGTGAAAGTTTGCATTCTCAGTTTTGGACACAGTGCTCTGGAGGAGGAGAAGTGGTGTTCACTCTAAGAACTACAGCTGATCTCTGCTGCGATGGCAGCAGAACTTCTGCCCTTTCACTAATGCAGCTCACAGTGTTTGGATCTGGTTGCGGGACGGATTTGGTTATGTGCATTTCAGAAACACATAGTCAGTGCTTGACTAACAGATGACAACACATTTGGGCCTATATTTAAGGATTTTCTATTTCAGATGCATCCTCGTTTTCTTTCCTTTTTGTTTTTAATTATCTTGTCTTTATACAGTTTCCATCTGGAAACAGCACTATCCACAGCATAAATACATGGCTTTTTGTAAATTCTCCAATTAAACTAGTATTTAATATTTTTAATAAGTTTTCTGTAACACTGATCTTCAAACATCAATGTATTTCAGATAATACTACACCCATTTAAGATGATCAGTTTTAATGTACCATCAAAAAATAAGTAAAGATATTGTCCTATGAGACTCAATGTACATGTAATAGTGCTGCTTTTTATACTACATTTGCACAGCAACTTTTTATATTATATGCATTCTTTGAACATTTGCAAAATGCAGTATTTTGGTAAACATCGACCAATATAAGTAATTGTGAAATAGCCTCTCACATTATCTCTCGGAGTCCTAAGCCAAGTTCTAAAAGTTGTTTAGTTATTGCTCTGTTCAGTGCTAAAGTCCAGCTAATTTATGACCTTTATTATGCTTAATAAAGAAAGTCTAAATATCTGTAAGAATACAGAGCATAATATTCTGGCATATGAGTAAGAAAGAATACATATATGAGCAAGAAATATATAAAAAGATCCTATCAAACACGAGGACTTGGAAATGTCTTGCACACAATTTTTTTAAACTTACAATCTTCTACACTTCTTTTTTTTAAAGAAAATTAGGGAAAATGAACTTCTGGTTATGAAGTGACAATCAAAATTTTAAAAAAGGCAAAATGTGTTCTGATAGAAAGTCATTTAGTAATATAATCACCAGTCCAATAGTACAGTTATATAACATAAAAAGTACAGCTCTGCTTATATCATACATAGATGCCTATGTGATGTGTAGCAAAAATATACTACAAGCACAATATTCTCAAAAATAATTAACATTTTGTCCTCTGTTTAAAAAGAAATAGTTAATTAAGTCATTAACTTAAAACTAAATATTGGTACTAGAAAAGTAATTAACTTTAAAAATGTTGTTATGATTGAGAGACTATTTCTGGTTGGTTATTTAACTAAACATGCTGATTCATTGGGGTCAGTCAAGAATGAATTTTCATCATTGTTACTGGGTCACTTTCTGATATTTTAAGTCCAAAGTTATAATTAATTTCAAATTAAATTTAAAAATTTATTAAAGGCAAACAGCAAACAGTAAAATCCAAAGCAAGCACAGTTCAGAGACCATTATGAAGCTCCTTTAAGAGTCTGAATGTAAGTAAAACAATTGTAAAAAGAAAAAGAGAAAGGAAAAGAAAGAAACCGTGTAATAAGATTAAAACCTACCTACCACAGGCATTCAGGGAAAAAAACAGCCCCAAGAAGTCAGAGAGACGACAGTCAAGAAAAAGAAATATGAAGAGCTATGGCTAAAAAGGAGAAATGAAATGCACAAATACAACATGGAATAACTGGCTAGGTAGCAGAACAGCAGAAAAGGATATGTGCATTAGAGTAGGTCATAAACTAAATATAACCCAGGGCCTGAAGTTATTCAAAAGAGGATGAATTTGAATCTAGGTTATTTTAATAAAGTGCTGAGTGTGAAAAACAGGAGGTCATTATACTGCTCTAGAGGGTGTTAGAAGAGATGTGACTATCCAACACTGGACACTACCCTTTCAGGAATCTCAAAGAGAACAACAAAAATATAAGGTGACTCCTGAAGAAGAGCTGAAAAAACAGAATTTTAGTCTTGGAAAGCAAGGGCTGAGTGTGGACAACATCACACCAATTTTCCCATGTGCAGAAGACTTTTCTAGGAACAGATGATCACTGCTCTCCCTACTGAAAAGAACAAGGACAAAAAGAAACTTGCTCAGTTTCAGCACAGATTAATGGAAATCTCCAATTGCTAGAGAGGTGAAACACTAGAATAGGCTAACAGAAGAGACTGGACATCTCCTTCACCAACTGGACAAACATCTGGATTGTCACAAGTGGGATGCTGCACCCGAAGTTGTAATACATTCTGCTCTTGATATGCTGAAGTGTTCTGCATTCCTGCATTTTTATCTTTCAAATAATACACAAATTTATACTTGTCTCACTGACATCAAAACCTTTGTCACAGAAGGAAGAATTACAGCCCTGATTCTACCACTGAGGATCCAGCTGAAGGACTGTGTGACATGAGAGGGACTGTAATCAGAGTCACGTTCATATAATCCAAATCACTACCTGCTCCTACATTCTCTGACAAACAACAAAAATATACTTCACATGAATTAATTAACCTGTAACTGTATTTCATAGATACGATCGCTCCCATGTTATTTAAAGAAATACCCAGACAAGCAATGTGTGCAAACTGGGTTAAGATTAGCCGTATTTGCCTCAAACTCATTACTAATGCAAATCTAGTTAAATGACTTGCATTTTGCTTATAGCAGCAATGAATTTAGGCTATGAAATATGAACAGAAAAATCACACAGTCATGCATAGAGAAGTCACCTCTTGTGTAAAGCGTCTTTTCTTCACACTGGGTAAGACATCTTGCTGGCTCCCTGAACCATCACAACCAAGTGAGGTCTGTTTCCGTTTGTTGGAATCCTGTAGGCAAGTAACTGTGCCATCCGGTGAGTGTTTCTCAGCAGATCTGGATGTTACTGAGCAGTCCAGAGCTTCATCTTCGTCTTCTGTTTCTACTTTCACAACATTTTTTTTAGGAATTTTTACTGGAAAAAGAGAAGGTTTAGAAAGATAAAGCACTCTCTCCAGAAAACCATGACACCCTTAATATAATATTTTGTGGTTTCTTTCTTTTTATGAAAATGTGTTTTGAAGAACATCATTATTTTTTATGACTTGTACGATAAGCGTATGCTGAGGCCACCCCAAAGTCAAGTTTTTATTATGTTAGGAACCATTCAGTCATCCAGTAAATGAGTTTCTTCCCCAAAGAAGAGTCTGAAGTATAAACAAATACAGTTACAGTAGAAAGATTTTTTTGGAAGGGGAGGAAGGATGTGGAGCAGCAAATATAATGAGTAACAAAGATAATAGTGTATTTTAGATAGCTTTTTAAAAAACATTAATGTAATTTGTCTTGATCCAAGTGCATTCTTTATCAGGTTGCAAAGGCTTTAATTCAACAAGTATTTTTGCCTGATCATAAATGACACAAAACATAATATTTTACCTTCATCATCATCAGTGATTTCAGCTGAATTCATCTTCTATCTCACTAAGGAACAAAACAAAAATACAAAAATAAATATCAGCATCTTCTGGAATTAGGAAATATCTACATCTGGTTTTATAATTACTTTTAGTCTAGAGCCACTGGACATTAACAGCCTACAGATAATTTCCAGTCTGTATATTTGTAATAACTAGCTATTTTCAGTAAATTTCATGGCCATCTATAGACCTGTCAACATGCAAACTATACTGCAGACAACATACAGCTATACAGCAGCTAGGAAAATATTTAAAACTATATGTCTTCTTCTAGTATGGAGAAAAGTAAAAGTAATTTTAACCTTCTCTATAAAGATTATATCTTGGCAGTATATAAATGGAAGTTAACTGTATTAAGTTAACTCTCTATCCTGTACTAAGTCACTACTTCTTATTACAGTCAAATGTTTTTATATTGTCATTGTGGGTGACCCAAAGTCATCACAGAATGAAAACTCATCATAAACTGTAATATACATGCTGGAGTAAGTTTTCCTTTAAAAATCTTTGATCTTTTGATACGGATTGCATCAATTCAAGCAGAGCAATCTGCAGATCTACAGTAATTAATTTTTTTCTGTCAGCCTCTAAATAATGCAAGAATGTTTTTTGTAAGAAAAAACAAATATATGTATTATTCTAGCATGATTTTAGCATTACTTCTCACATGAAAAACTCAGCTGTATTTCTGTTTCCTTGAAAACTAATTTTGTAAGTTACTTGGGGGCAAACGTCAATCTGTGGACTTGTTCCTAAAAGATATTCTAAATCTTTTGGAGATCTACAAAGCAAACAACCTAATCAGATCTCACATACCATTACAGGGCACTCAGCTGCAAACTGACACTCTCAACTAATAAACTGGTGACTGGTAAACTGGCACACACCGCTCATGTTCATCTACATACAGCACTATGTTTACTTGGCCCCAGAATATTATTACTTTACATTTTCCACAGTTACATTCTTCTTTCAGATAGTTTTCTTTCAACTGTTCCTGCCTATCCTTTAGCCAAGGCCTGAAATCAAGGCAGGCTTCTCTCTGGCTGGAGCAAGTGAATAAAACCAATCAATCAAAAGTGTATGTACAGCCCAGGAGTGGAAATTATAATGAAATTTAAAAGAGAGATGGGGAGAGAAAGAGGCAGAGAATCTGTTTTGGAGGAAAAGTCGTCTCTACCTCTCTTCTGAACAGTGGTGAATAGAATTTTTTTTTTTTAATCTCAAAATACTGTTAAAAAACTCTGTAAACACTTGAATGCTGTGTAGCTGTGAATGTTTCTTCATTAGCAGCTGACGGCTGTTAATGGTAAGTATGAGATCCTATTCTGGGTAAGATTTTGTACGATTGCACTACAATGGGTAGCACACACACCCAAACAAAAGATGCATGGAGTTATAAAATCAGCTCATACTGGGCCACTCTAGAAGCCAAAATACCCTTTGACGTGCTGATCTTCAACACAGCCCCTATATACAGCCTTGTAAAGGGCATCCTCAAGAGGATAACGTGAGATTGTCTTCATCATCACGTCACCAGAAAAAGTCTCTCTCAGTTGGACGTAGAGCTACTACAAACTCCTTAGATATCTACTCCTTTTACCCACCATAATCTCCTATTTCAGGACTTGCATTTATGAATTGATCCACCTATAAACTATGCCAGCTTAACAGTACTATAATCACTTCACTTAAACTTTTGCAAACTCTGTAGAGACATAACAGCATGAAACTAAGTGGTCCACACCAACTTCTAAACCACCTGATAAGCACTCGTGAGGGTTAATACCCAGTCTTACTGGCTCAACAGTATTTATGAATTCAGACACAGCCACTACAGCTCTTTATGACAAATCCTAAGACAGTGTACTTCATACAGCACCATCAAAAATCTACGTTGGACCTTAAGAAAAGCACATAGTACTAGAAGTTCATATTTTGCCCTGATATCCCAGATACATTGATATTCAGTGCCTAGATCTTTCTTACACTTTTCCACACTGCACTAGGCTTAGCTCTGAGGGATGTGGTACAAGACCAACATGTGCCAGTGCTCAAGAAGTGTGACACAGAGTCTTTTCATGAGGGCCTAAGGTGACAGTAAGCAAATCAGCCGATACCACTACAGAATATTCTGCAATGGAAATCAAAATGGTTTTCCAGATAATCCTAGACTGCTCTATCAGAGCAAAACACTAAAAGATAGTAAACACAGAGCCAGAAGGAAAGACTATAAGGTGGCAGCGAGCGGAACAACACAAAATATTTAGGAGGGGATATAGGGAATTATATTTTCCTTCTAACTCCTGCTATTACTGCTATTCAAATAGGAAAAATGCTTTAGGAGAATTCCTCTGAGACAATACAAGCAAGCTGGAAGGAGAAGATAAATGAGGATCTGAATAGCCACTCTTTAAAACTGGAAAAAAGTGAAAACTAAAGCACAGCACATACCCTGGTTAATAGTTAACTTTCTAAAGGAGGCAACATCGGGAAGACCAAAGCTATCCCACACTCAGGTCAAATAACATTAAGTCAAAGCATTGTTTCACAAATTTGAAACAAAGTGTTATTACTTATTTTGAATTTTTTTTCATTTGAAAACTGCTGGAATACAATTAAAAGCAAATAGTCAAAACCAGCATCAGAATCAATGAAGCCTAGGAAGACTGGGTTTCATATTTGTACTCTCTGGTGCCAAACAAAGCATGAGTTCCAACCTTTTCCTTTTTAGGAGCCCTAGTAATAACTTTCTCCTTATCTGGTTTCCTGTCTTCTTTGTGAGATTTTTAAGAACTTAGGTATTATGAGAAAATTAAGCACATGTAACAGCTTTTGTCAAGAGACAGGATTCAACTGCCTCTCTGATTTCCTGCCTCATAGTCCCACCTACTCCCTTGGTCAAGCATGGGTGCCCACCTTAATCTTCAGGGAGCTCTTCCAGCTTGATAAACTGACAGAAAACAATTCACTTCTTTCTTTGCTGGGTTACTTCTAATTCAGAGAGGTAAAGGGTAAGGCAAGTAATTGGGCCCAGCTCAGGAGCATGCATGAGGTCTGGGACAGAAAGGAGGAATTAAAATCTCTCCCTCTCTCATACCAGCAAGCTGCTGGCTTGGTTCAACCATTCATTAAACTTCACTTATCATCTATTTACACCACCACCATCTCGCTTCAAATCTGGGTAGCAATGGACTCACAAGTGAGTAGTGAGCGACACGGAGATATCAACAGAGCAACTGTATCATCACTTCCATAGGAAATTAGGGCGTACGGGAAAGGGAAAATCTGTGTGCTTGCGTGAGCATGTCCACGCATGTATGCCTGTCTATGTAAGGTTAAGAATAATTTTGTTGATTGTTTGAAGTCCACTAGAGAGAAAACATTTCAGATTCTTTAAAATACCATTTGCAGTGAATCAGTACTTATGAATAATAATTATTGCCTCCGTAGAAGAAGCACCAGTGTCAAAAGCTGTTCTGAGGTAGCATTCTGGCCCAGATTGTGAGAATAAACAAAGCTGGAGTAAAAAGAGTCCTAAAAACACTTGGGACAAAATAGTGCAAAAAGCAATCGAGTAAGAAATCCATCCAGTAAAGCAAACACCTGACAGTTGTTCTTTGTCATGTTAGGTATACAAACATATTTCATTCTTACCTTATATGTCTTTTTTCAAAACAGAAGATAAATATATTTATCATCCTTAGCCTAATACTGACTCAATCCTATCTACAGGACAGCAGTTAGCTAGTTGTAGGAAGGAGTGAACACCCTGTGCTGAAGTTGGGAGCCCAGGTCTGCAGCCATGACTGGCAGAGCAACCAGCCTTGGCAGCTTTATCTTCCTGGGATACAGAAGGATGCTGCAGTACATCCTATTTTCTGGTGAAAAGAGGATCTGGAAGGAGGATTCCAAAACATATCAAACACCTACAACAGCAGCTACGTCAACAGCCAGATCTTGATCCTAATGAAGTTGACTGGAGCTGTAGCATAAGCACCTGTAGGTCTGAATTTTAGCTGAAACTTCTTGTATTTCCACCTGAACTGACCAAAAAAAATCACGCTTTACAAAATATGAACATAAACCTTAAACTTCAAGTTTCAGGATTTTGCTTGTAAATATTTTAATTTGTGAACCAAGTTATTTTAGAAGCATTTTCTATGGGTTCTTTGTTTTCTATCTTGTATAAAGTCAAATTCCAAAGAATGTGTGAACAGTTCCGAAACACCTAACAAAACAGGCCTACAACAGGTAAACGAACACACTGTTTCTTTATGCTTATGCTAAAACATAAAGCATAAGCATAAAACCCATTTATGCATGGGTAAAACTCAGAAAGCATAACTCTTATAACCCTGATTATGGATCCTACACCTCTGAACATTAAAAATGAAGCGAATAGCTAGTACTCTCACTCTCACTGCCTTTGACTAATGGGAGTCTGCTTCTAGTGTAGTCATTAGCTAAACTTATCTAATGTAGGATAAAGAGTAAGATATATAGCACTTGGACAAATTCAACAATCAAGGAAGAAGAGGTAAACGGACCCCATCCTCAGAACACAAACAATAGATCATTAGATTTTACTGCCTACATTTCATCTTTTGAGAATGGTCTTCTGGAAAACAGTATGTAGTTCATAACTTCTATGCAATCAATGTCTCAAAAATAAACACCTTGCTGATGTATCAGCATGTACTCACCTTCCCATCTAAACTGCCTTGATAGCTACTAGTGCTGGTACTGTACAGATACTTGTGCTGAGCCACTGCTAGGTGTCACGCAACGGAGCCTGTGTGATGCCAGCGCTCACCTGGGAAGACAGAAACATTCCTTTGGGCTCAGCCCTCCAGACTCACCCACACACCCTGACACCTTTGAAACAGTTAAAAAAGACAAACCAAAAAGGACGGTTTTCTTAAGGTGATTAAAGCTTTGTTCTTCTAAGGGAAAGGAATAAAAATACCCAGACTTGCAATCATGTAAACGAGGATACTATTCTTTTTAAACTAATGTACAAGCCTATTTTTGCAGAGAACTGATGTGATATACAGCATTATGTCCTCCTGTTTCAATTTAAGCTACTTCTTATAAATTGAATACACATTACAGTCTAACTCTAGACACCAATCCAAGTGTGTTTGATTTGTGATCTTGTGATTTGCAGCAAGATCCAGAAATCCCCCTCAGCTACCAGCTAAACTTGTAGGTGGTTATAGACTCTAGATACCAAGTTTCTGGTGGACCACATACACAAAACCTTTTGAGCCCTGCTGGGACTGCTGCACTAGGAACTCCTCTGCATCTGGCCTACTGGCTAAGAGTCAACAGCCATTTTCAGAACATGCTCAGTACTTTGGGACTCTCAAAAGTCCAAAAGTGTAGGGTATTTCACTTACCAATGGCACAACGCTTAAAGAGGTATTTGGGAGCCAGAAAACCTGGGTTTCTTTTTTTTTTTTTTTTTACTTTCCTGCTCTTGATTTTGCAGCAGAGACAAGAATTCAGGTGCCCCAAATCCTAGAAGAGTGATCTAGTCACCAGGTTATGTCACGCTGGAGGGTAAGTGGGAAGAAAAGCAGTGGGCCAGAGCACGAGGGGACAGGGAAAGAAGGGGGGGATCCCAGCACTCCTTGGCTGTCACTATTGGCCAAATCCCCTTCCCACAGATCCTGCTCTCCCTTCTTCTCATCAGATTAGATGAGAAACGAGACAGCTCAGTGAAGGGACTTAACACTCCCTACTTCCATTGGTATCACCTAGACACAAGCCTCTATTCAAAAGACTGACCACGTTATGACACTTAACTGTATCACTGTACCATTTTGGCAACAACATTCAACATTAAAATGGTATTACCCATGGCTAACAGGGAACCTCAATGCATAGTGCAATGCTGCGAGTTCCAAAGCATGGAAGAGTACCTTAAAAAGAAGGTTTTGGAATGTTTCTCTGTGCATTTAGTACTAACTACTGCCCTGATGCTGGTTGTGCAAGTAGAGCAAAAAATGTGACCCATTTATCAAAAACGTGCCTACCCAAAAGTGCAGAAATATGTACTGAAGCCTTAAGGATTTAAAGCACTTAGGTACAAAAGATTTTATGAGTAAGGGAGCAAATTGCAAATCATACTCTAAATGTATTTTGGTCTCATATCACCGAGTATAATGCATAATGCCACTTAAAAGTGGCATAAAAGTGTACCTAGTGATTGATATATAAAACAGAATTGAATCATAAGCCTAAGTCAAATCATCCCATGATGTGCAGTCTCCTCCTCTATTTACCACCTAACCATTACTCATGTGTTGGCCTTGGAGGATGCTTTCCCTACCTGTCTTATGACTGTGACCATTGTAAAAAGCACGATGCAAAGAGAAAAGATCTTGCTGATAATGTAAGATCAAGGCAGTTCTCTGCCTTTGCAATCACTCCTAAAGAAAGTCTGATTGATCACTTTCAAGTTCTGACTTAAATAAACAAATAAATAAAGTCCACCAGAAAAAAATACTGTTGTTCTGCTGTTCATAACTAAAAAAATAACTCTCTACTCTTCAAACTCCCGTATCTAATGTAATAAGTTCTGACAACTGAAAAAAAATTAGTGTGAAACCCATGTAGAAAAGTATAAAAGTGCACACATGCTGTATGTGGAAAGCAATTCCGATTTCGTAACGCATGTTAATTATAACTACAAATGTAAATTAATCATTATCTTAACTAATACACTCTAATATAATAAGAATGCCTGTTACCAGTTTTAGAAAAGTTTGCTATGTATAACTTAAATGCTTGCATAACACTGTACTGTTCAGTTCATTAATGCATGGTGAATGTGTAGATGCTGCTTCCTGAATGCACACCATCCCACTCAACATTGTAGCACCTTCATGTAGGTTGGAAGGAATGTCTCTAATTCTTCATTATCGACTATAAGAAAGTTATTAAAAATACAGGGGTTTAGACATTATGTACTATGAGATGTTTATTCCTTTTACAGCCTCATGGTGGTACATTGCTTCATATATAAAACTCAGAAGCTTCAATGAAAAGTATTCTAC
Organism: Ciconia boyciana; assembly: GCF_034638445.1. Classification (NCBI taxonomy): domain Eukaryota; kingdom Metazoa; phylum Chordata; class Aves; order Ciconiiformes; family Ciconiidae; genus Ciconia; species Ciconia boyciana. The sequence continues at coordinate 50,889,214 of NC_132936.1, forward strand.
TTGAGTGTCATTGGCTTCTGAAGAGGTGAATTGTTCTTTACATTTTGGTCAAAAGTTAAGACACATGCATTTGCTAGTAATATTAAATATGTGTTTAATAGCGTATGTGGAATAAGCTGCTCCATTTCCTTGCTTTCAGCATGCAGTGAAAGATACAACACTCCTCTTAAAGCACAGGTAACCTAGTAAAGTTAAATAAATGATGGGCATACCAAAAAAGCTGATATTCTAAGGAGGTAACATTGGCTAAATTTTACAAGTTCTGTACACTGAACTGCTGTTTAACAGCCAAAAGTAGCACCTCCTCTTACACATGCCTTCCTGTAACAGGACTTTATCACAAAATTGCAATGGTATTATGCTACATAATTACAGTGTAGTTTACCCAGAGCCAACCAAAACTGTTGTATATACATTCATCCTCAGCAAGGGACAATGATTAATCAATCTAGTAGTTAGACACTCACTGGACGGTCAAGTGTCTGAGGTCCTGCTCCCCATCTCTGGCTCTCTGTATTTCATATGAACATGTACTGGATAAAACACAGAAAGTGATCAATGCTTCCCAAGGGAAGCCCACAGTCTTGCAAGCTGGTGTGGGTAGGTGGAAGTAGTCCTGTTCAGTGCAGCAGGTGAGCGGAGGGCTGCTCTAACTGCCTGGTGACAGTGTGAAATACTGTCCCTCGTGACGTTTTAGAAGAACGATTCCTGCATCACGCTTTGAAATAACGAGAGCAAACACCTGTTCTCAACATGCAGCCCTGCAGTCCCAGGAGGAGACAGGACCGAAGGCACACATCTCTGCTTGGGCTGCCCAGGAGCTGCCTCCTGCTCAGGACGCGCATTGCTTTCCAGGCTGTCTCTTGGAAAACTCTCCTGCTGGGCAGCAGAAGCAAACCTAGAGAACTGTGAGTTCTGCGTTCTGCTTTGGGAGCCAAGTTAACCTGCACCTTTTACTTCCTGGCTGTAGCACTGGGTTCCACAATTTCAATATTGCAATTATCCTCAGGGTACATTTGATTCCTCCAATTTGTAAAAAACAATGCAACTCAAATTCAATTCAACTGAATTACACATAAATACCACTCCAAAACAGAGCCATAAAATGTATTTCTTACAGGCAATGTTTGCCTTCTGTTCAGTTCCATGGGCCAGTGACTTGACTTTAAATATTACAGAATTTTGACAAAGCCTTCTCAAAAAAAAAAAAACAATGCAATTTTTTTTCCTGGACTTTTTTGCATTTTCATTAATATGTTTGTTTTCTATTTAAGTATCCTTCTACTGCTGAAAACCTCATCACCATACTAATTGGTATGATGTTCAGAATAAGCAAATAACTAGAAAGGGTCACTGTCAGTATGCTGCCTGAAACAACATTACTTACTAATGTTACAAATCACACCTAAAACTATTATAACAACAGAAAGTGGGGAGGGAGGGGGAGATCTGTATTGTTTGATTTGTACACCTGACTGTACTTTGTATATATTTAGCCAGGTTTCTTTATAACTTGTGACTTTTCTGAGCAAAAATTTGGAAAAAGCTTGGGAAGTTACTTGAAAAGGTAGCAGGCTGAAAGAAGTCTGTTACCTGAAACCACCTTAATTTAAAAAAAAAAAAATTAAATTGACTACCTGTCTTAAACTGTGAAATAAGAATGTTGCCTCAGTTAACTGAACAATGAGCAAAATGCAAGTAGACAATATAAAGAATACTAAAAACAGATGCTTTCTAGTCTATCAATTTTGAGATAGTAAGGTGCTGCTAGTGACCCAAGAGTGGAGTTTCTGAGTAAAATTTATTCTTGATATCCAGTACTGACACTTGAAATATTAAATACCTTAGAAAACAGTACTCCAACATTACAATCATGTTCCGACTATAAATACATGTATAACAAGTTCTAAAACTATGGAAAAGTATTTTTAAAAGAACCAGCAGATGTTGTTGGAAGCATTACCCTTACGGACAATAAAACCCCTATACTTAACATAGTTTGAAAACCTCCTCTGCTGCCCTGTGGAGGAGGACAGGAAGCCTCAAGTCTCCACTGAAGCCAGCCTGCAACAAAGGCATTTTGCCAATAGGACTTACAGGGCATGTTCTCAATTTGGGTCTTTTTTATTTCATTTTACTTACATCTGCGGATGCAGTTTAAATTTAAAAACAAAACAAAACAAAAGAACCCCACTCTTCTCAGTTTTCCTACAAGGTGCCTAAAGCTGAAGTTTTCTCAACCTGTCCCCCGTACTTTATCAAACACCAATTTAATTTTGCACTGGTCAGCAAAATACTAACCTAGTTTATTTCCAGCATCAACGTATCGATTTGGTTTTGCTTCAATTAGGTGTCTTCCCCTGGTCTATTAGAAACATTTTGTTTTCCTCAGTGCTTCATTCTCTCTCCCCTCATGCTTTGCTTTTATTTTAAAATACTGTTCCATCTGACCTTTGTACAGACAATTTAAAATCTCCTTCAAACTGCAATCAACTCTCCTTTATTTTTACCCACTGCACTTCCTAAGCTATGAAAATACTTAGCAAAGATAAAAAAGTGTGGTTGGTCCAATGCCGAGTTTGATTTAGCAGAAAAGGAAAATGTATCAACATATATTGGCAACCATTTGTTTTATTAGATGTAATCATCGACTCATAATCAAACTCATAATCTGATGACGAGGTATCAGCCAGAAGCAGGGAAAAGGTTTTTCCTTCCCTGTTCAAACGCCTCTGCCCCAAGGGTCGGGCACACGCTGTTTTTGATAGGTGGCAGCGACAAACTACCCGCACTTCAATCCAAAAAGCCCTGGGACTGCGTCAACGCTATGTGGAGGCCGTCACATGGCTGTTGGCCGGCCGCCGGCTCGCATTCTGCTGGTTCAGAGTTTGTTCCCTTCTATTTACAAAAGGCCGTGTGGACATACCACACGGGAAAGCAGGGTCGAGGCAGCGGGCGAGCTGGGCAGGGGCAGCGGGCGGTGCCCCCGCGGCGGCCTTCTCCGGCCCCCTCAGGGCATGACCCACCAAGAGCCGGCGCGAATTGCCACACAGTCACCCGCTCGGCGCCACCGCCACCATTTCTGCCAAGCGGGAGCCCGACCCCACAGGGCGCTCGCCCTCACAGGGCGCGCGGCCCCACGCTGCTCCACCGGCTCCCGCGAAGCCAGCGCGCGGCGCTGCGGCGGGCACGGGGCGGGGAGCAGGCACCAGGAGGGGGCAACGGCCGGCGACGCCGCTTGGCAGCCGGCACCGCCGGGGCTCCCCGCCGAGGGGCGGCGGTGGCGGCGGCCGCCACGTGGGAGCGGCGCGGCGGCGAGGCCCCGCCCGGAGGCGGGGGATGCGGTGAGGACGGCCCGCGCGCCCCGCACGCGGCGGCCGGGGCCGCTTCCGCGGTCAGACCCACGAGCCCGAGGCGGCGGCAGCGGTTGGTGCTTCCGGTCCGAACCCTGCCCGGGCGGATCTATGTGGCCGGCGCGCGGGGGGAGGGGGGAAGGGGAAGGTGAGGCTGGAGGTGACGGCGGCGTGACCGTTCCACTCTCCCCCCCTCCCTCTCCTCCCCCCGCCCCGCAGATGGAGGCACCCGGGCCGGGCGCGCGCGCCCTCGCGCGCCCCGCGCCGCAGCGCTATAGCAACGTTCCAAGCGACGAACAAAGAGCCCCCCGCCCCCGGCAGCCCGCGCCCCGCGGCGGGGGGGCGGGGGGGAGCGGCGGCGGGGCCCCGAGCCGCGGCCGGGGGGGGGGGCCGGCCCCGCGCCCCCCGCTCCCCGCTCGCTCGCTCGCTCGCTGGCTGGCGCGGCCCCCCTCCCCGTTCCTCCCCTACCCGCCGGGGCGGCGCTCCCCGCCGAGGGCTGCGCGGAGCGGCGCCCCTCCCGCCGCCCGGCCGGCGAGCGGCGGCAGCCGGACCTACCTCGGCTCCGCGCGGGGGCATGGGAGCCCCGGGACGGCGGGGGCGGCTGGAGCGGCCGCCGCTGGTGCCCGCGTTTCCCCCCCCGCTCTTTGTGTGCGAGGGTCCGCGCGCTGCGCTCTCGCGTGACGTGACGTGACCGTGTGTCATTTCCGCACAAGGACACTGAGCCCCGAGCCGCCGCGGCCAGCGCCACCCGCCGCCCCGGGGCAGGGGCAGAGGCGGGAGGGGAGGGGGGAGGAGCAGGCCGCTCTCCCCCCTCCCCCTCCTCCCCACCCCGCCCTCCCCGGCCCTGCCACAGGGAACGCGCGGTTCCCACTGGAGACCCCGCGCGCCCCCGGCCCCGCCGCGCGCGCCCCGCCGCCCACTCGGCGCCGCGCGGGCAGCCCCACCGCCGGGCGCCGGCCGCCCGCCCCGCGACGCGCCCTCCCCGTCCCCCGGCGCCCGCGGGCAGCGCGGCGGCCACGGCCGCACGTGGGCCACAGCTCAGGAGCGCGACCGGTCGTGACGGGGACCGGGACGGGGACGGGGACCGGGACGGGGCGCGCTCGCCGCAGGCAGCCGCCGCCGCGTGGGAGCGCGCCCCCGGCCTCGTGCGGCCGGGTGGCTCCGCCGGCCGCGGTCTCGCGTGGCCGCGGCGCCGGCACCCGTAGCCAGGCGCCGCGGCGGGCCGTGCACGTGCACGCGGGGAGGCGGTGGGAGCCGGTGTACGCGTGCGCTGCCCGCCCCGGCAGCCGGGCGGGAGCCGTGGCGGACGGCGTGGGGGGGGGCGGACCGTGCCCGCGCGCGGACGGCGGCCCGCGCCGCGTGGCCACGGCCGGTGACGGGAGGCGGCGAGCACGTGGCCGCGCGGCCCTGCACCGCCGGGGACGGCGCGCGCCGGCCGTTACTCCCCGCGGCCTGAGGGAAACGGCCGCTGCCCACCGACCCACGCGCGTCTCGCCGCCGCTCGGACCGCCCCACCGCCCCGCGGCGGGGTGTGGGGGGGAGCCGGGCCGGCCGGTCAGCCGAGCCGGGTCACCCCGAGGCAGCGGCGGGCTCCGGCCGGGCGAGCGGAGGGGCTGCCCGCCGGCTGCCAAGCCCCCGACCGCACCTGGCGTGGCGCGGGGCGCTGGCTGTGGAGGCTGTAAATAATCCCCACGCCGTAGCGCCCGTGAGTCAGCCCCGGCGGCTACACGGGCGGTGCGTGCGGAACGCGACACTCTCACACAGATCGGTCGTGACACCCGCACGTAGCCCCTGCGCGGCCACCGGCCTGGCCCGGCAGGCTTCCCTCCAGCTGCCGGCGCTGCCAGGAACGCCGCGGCAGGCTGGCGGCACCCGTGGAAGCGCTGCCTGCCTTCGTGCGATGGTAACGTGGGTTTCTGTGTTTATTGCCAAGTAAGAAGGGCTGGTGTTCGGTGCCATTTTAGGCTCGAGCCTATACTTAAAAAAAGTTAGTGCAGTAAGTTGGTTTAATTCACACCCAAGCTTAAGGAGCTTATGCTCTTTTCCTTCACCGTTGTGTAATGAGAGACCGTTTCCACGCTTCGCGTTTGGGGGGCGGGTGGCAGCAATGACTTATAAAACAGCGATCGCATTCTTTTTTAATTAAGTATCCTTGCAGATTTTATCTTCCCTGAATTTGACAGAGCACATAAGACATGGCATTAGTCTGGCAAATCGTTCATGCCCTTTCTACTAACAGCTTGTAGAAAAACAAACCGTTTCCCAAAGATTAAAAAAAATACATACACGTGGGAGAGGAAAGTCCAGTTTTGTACCCTATGACCAGTTATGGCAGTTATGTTTTTTGGCTATATGCAACGACTCTGAAATTAGCAACGTATCCAACTTGACAGCTCTTCGTGAAATGTTTTACTTACATGATAAACTCGGCTGGTGCTGCCGTTCCTATTGAATAGATTCATTTCGCCTTTTCATAAAAGCACGCAGCCAAGTGCTCTAATTATATTGTAATTGTTTCACTTTTTCCAGAGGGAAAGGAGTTAAGTCTAAAGGTGTTACTTCATTATAAAATAAATAGGTGAGGATGGATCCTGCCATGAAGAGTGATGGAGGATGTATCAAACAGAAGTGGCAAGGCAAGTACACGCCGGGCAAGTGGCAAGTAAATGCGCAGGTAGAACACGTGAGCTCTGAGCACTGCTGGGGATTTAACGGATAAATCTTTTGTTTGTTATCTCTGAAGCTACGTTTCACTATAAGAAGCCTACTCTTTTTTTTAGTAAAAGCAAATACAAAAACATGGAAGTCAATTGAGAAATAACCGTCTGGAAAAAATATCAGATAAATCTTCTGCCCCATAAATAACTCAGCACTTTCCTAGATACTTCCTATTTCCTTAGAGCTGAACAATATGAAGAGTGGCTCTTAAAATAAAAAATTCTCACTGTTTCAGAGTTTCGGCACTTCCTTTAGGAGCAGTTCTCTAAAATTTCGTTCTTCCACTTATGTTGCTCTTCTAAATTAGGAATTTAGGGCTTTTGGCATGTTTACAGTGTCATATGCCATGAATAATCCTAACAGATAATAGTTTGTAGATTTTAACTTTGACTGCTCTTTTTATTATTGTTATTAATAGGCAGCTGTGTAAAGGAGCCCTTAAAAGCAGGAACTACCAGCATTATAACTCCTCTGATGAATCACTCGAATGAAGGATACATTTTATTAACAAGACAAGCATTCTGCAGTTAGCGATTCATTCACTCTTTAAAGAGCACTTCCCAATAACTTTTCTGAGTCTGTTAGCACTATGAAGACGGAAGTTTACAGTATGATTTGCCATCTCCCTTTATCGTAAGGCTAAGTGAAGGTTTACTTAAAGGGTACCACGCTTTAACACCTGGCCCAGCTGCTAAGTAGTGCTAGATCTCAGTTGGATTTTACTTGAATGCTCTACTTAGTGGGATTAAGGAAAGGCAACCATAAGGCAAGAGCAAGCCAGTGGAATCCCAAACTCAATTTCAGAGCCCTTGAGAAAATACTTGCCAGTTTGAACTCCACCTCATTTCTGCTCTATAGTGCTGGCCCGAGGCATTGTAGCTACTAGGGACCCAAGCCCAGGAGGAGACCTGAAGGGCCTCAGCTAAGCATAAAGAAGCATCAGCATATTGTTGCGATAACAGCATTCATTGAAAAGGGAGCGAGCCAAGTTGTCTCCAGGCAATGCAGGTAGCAAGCTTAGATTGGCTTCCCAGCCAGACGAGTCCCATTTTTTTTCACCATTTGAACTTGTGCTACACAAGTCATTTATTCAAATGTTCATTTTTTTCCCCTTCGTGCCTTCGGCTCAAAAGCCACTCTGTGCCACTGCGGCAATCTCTGGAAAATTCCAGGTCACTGGGGAGGGGAGTTGTGGTGCTCCAGCAAGAGAACTCTTTAGGAAAAAATCACCATTGCTCTTGAGTACAACGGGCCATTTCTCACTTGACCAAACTGCAGCTAGTCTTCAGCCATCGCCACCAACAAAAAATGTGTTCAGGGCCCCTGGAAAGCTGAAAGCACTGTTTGCAGTTGTACGGAGTTTTGTAAGGGTGGACTGTGGAGGCTCCTTAGACGTTTACCCTTAGAAACTGTAAGGTGCCAGACCCTCCCCCTGGAGAATGCCCTCTCTGTATTAGTTCAAAGGACCTGGTCAGCTAGAGATTCCCCTGGACAGCGGTGAGGAACCACCGTGGCTGGCAGGGAGGCAGCAGGGCTGGCAGTGCTCGTTGCTGTGGCAGGCACCGAGCTGGGAGTCAGAACAGCTCAGTATGCTGAAAGTTGGTACGACGACATGGAGCAGAAGAATGATCCTAAATTTAGAGGCCTTTTTGCTTCCTGTGCCGCATATATTTGGAATAAGCAAGAATCCAACCTGAAACCTTCAGCAAGGCTTCTTTCTTGTAGATCCTTGCAATAGCCTACAGCACTCAGTAGGCAGAGATGCGGCATAAGATGTCGAAAGCACTTTCGGCACCAACTAATTTTGGCAGTTTGATTCTGTAAAAAGTATTGCTATGGTACCAGTACATCGTCTATCACTTTTCTGCACCACACATCTTGAAACTAGGCCACCTTGCAGCCAGACGCAAGAGTCACGGAGTCCAGAAAGAAAGCAGATGAGAAACAGCCTTAGCGGTGAGTGCACTCCTGGGTCCGGAGCCAGTTCCTTGCAACTTAGATGCGTTTTACGTTGAGACCCTAATAGGAAAACAAGCCTCTTGCCCAAAAAGACAAGCCCCCACTGGTAACGAGGCTTCCTTCTGCCTGCTCTTGGGATGACTTTTAGTGATTCCCGTGTGCCGGCCACACCGTGTGTGCAGCAGGCAGAGGTGGGTGCCCTCTCTTGCAAGGCAGCCCAGAGCCCAGCAGCTGTCTTCTGGAATACAGCACAACTTCTTTACCTGAGTGCGGTCTGAAAGCTGCTGCTGCAAGGGTGCTTTGCCCTGGGACTGACGAGTGGATGGAGGCTGATATTTACTGCGGGTCCCTACGTGCTCGCTGGGGTTCCAATGGGCTGGATCAAATGAGCTGGATTGCCCTCTAGAGGGAAGTCAGCTAGGCTGGCCCCCGGCCCCTGCGGCGGGTGTCCAGCTGAACTTCTTACACTGACTGTGTGTGCCATGTCAGGAGTCAGGCACTGACTCACCGAAATTGGGCAGGTACTTAAATTAGGCAGCTTGGAATTCACCTTAAATTATTTAGGTGTGTATTTGATATAAATAAACTTCAAAGAGACTGAATAGGTTTGCCAAAAAAAGAAAGCACACAGGTTTTGAAATCTTCTGCCTTGGATTAAAACTAAAAACCAAAGTGATTTTTAGGACTTTCAGAGACTCTGAAAGGCACCATTAAAAAAATCAGTCCAAATAACTCATCTGATCTGCGGTAAAATGTGGTCTGCAATTCAAAGTTTACAAAACCTGAAATATTTAATGTCAAATAAGGCAACATGATAACCAACTTCGCATACCTTAATGCTTTTCACTGCCAGTCAGACTGAAAGGACATGTATGGACACATTGCACAGTAATATTTAGAACCTCTGTTGGCCCACAGGCAACAATACTGAACAAGTAACATGCTGCGGGCAATATCCATACATTGCTATAAACCAGGCAGAAAAGAACAGTGGCAGACACCTGAACTTCATTTATATTTTTAAACTTCCTATGGCTGCAAGCAGGTTGGAGGGTTCTGCCAGCAACATATTACACCGCTTGGGAAACACCGGTTTGGGGTGCCAGTTAATATAATTGCAGGGTTTTTTTCTCAGAAACAAAATTGTTACATGATACTCTGTTTAATTTTATAACAACACTGCATCTTGTTCTTAGGTACAATGATAGCTGCTCTTGGAAACTTCTCAAAATTGCTATTTAGCGAGACTTCACAAAGACGGGCAAGAAATAATTGTAACTGTATTGCTTGCTGAATCAAGGATATCAAAATAGAAAATCCACATGGCATCTCTGGATTTGAATAACAAGCCGGTTCATCTCCAAGTGCATGTGGGTTGGAAATCTTACACTTAGAGTTTAGCTCACAGAAAAAAAGTTTTGATTAAATGAACATTCATTATAAAAAAACCCTTTTCTAGCCTGAAGTAGCACCAGAGCGTACTGGCAAGACAGCAGATATGTAACGGTTGAGCACCAGAGGAAGGAGAATTTGATATAAAAGCTTAAAATAAAAATCAGATCAAAGCTGCAGTGGAAGATGGAGTAGAACAGAAATGTAAAGGAGCTTCAAGAATAGAGTAACTAACCCAGTGAGCAACCTAAAATCTCCTCCTGTGCTGCAGCAGTTTACTTATACATCAGTTGCATCCATAACTGTTCAAAAACTGACAAATCTGAGCACTTTCACTCTTGGAAGCATAAGCCTCTTTTAATCTCTTGGCAATGAAATCGCAGTTCTCTACTCTTATGTTAGTTCAGCCAAGAACTGCACCATTGTATGCTATCTCCCAGCTTTGCATTTAAAAAGAAGTAATGCTCACTTAATGCAAAGTCATTGTATTATCTACACCATAGCTAACTCTGAATGATCAAACATTTATCCCATAAAGGTCTGCTTGTCAAAACTCTGTGTTACGTCCAAAAGAGGTAAATATAGCCTGAAAAGTCCTTTCTCTCAAAGACATCCGCATCTCCCAATCAAGTGCAAACAGCACACTCTTCTTTGTGTGCTTTACACTCAGTTCCATATCCTGCCCACTGGTCGTGTTGCATAGTCTCATAGCTCATTGAGATATGTAAGTTCAAATATTTGCAATGATAGTTTAAAAAAAAAAAAAAAGATTTTGGTTAGCAATGTAGAAAACTAGGGTTCTTTGAGAACTTAGCTGGCTGATGTGCCATATTTTTTTTTCCTGTGTAAATACTTCTCTTTTTTTAAATGGAAGTAGCAGTATTCAGATTGTAGAAATCTTGATGGAAGGAATACTCTTTGTTTCAGAACCTGAAACTGAAACAGCCTGTCTAGGTTTTTTGAGTCTCAGCTGCTTCTGTCACTGCCATCATGTTATACAGTCCCTTTCACAAACAAGTCACTGCCTTAGAAGCAGCTAGTGATTCCCCCTTTTCAGTCCTTACCCTCACTACTATTGGAAGCTACTTCCGAACCTTGCTCTTCGGGGGGATGGGAACCTTCCCTTCTGAATTTGCATTAACATGGATCTCTGGTTCATGGCTACTAGATGCTTCAACCCATCTAGCATAACCCAGTCATACCCTACAGTAATGACTTTGGGAACAATCTTGTATTTAAAAAGTGAATGCATTTTATCCAACAGAAAAAAAAATTGCCTTTGAAATTGTAAAATTTAATCAGGACTGATTTTTAATAAAAAATATAGGTGTGGAGACCTGGGTTTACAAGAAGGACAGAAAAAACCCACCTGTGCTTAGTGGTTATTACTACAACAGAATGTGATTGAAAGCACTTATTTTCATAAAAGTTTATACAAGAAATACTTCCAGTCATTAGTGATGTGACCATTTTTAGCAGCAGCAGTTGTCTTTCAGAAATACTAGATGTTTAAACCCTGTTTATTTTCCTGCAAAGCTATCTTGTCTTAGCATATGTACATCTAAAAGCCATCTATAGCTTGTGGGCATACAGCATCTGAGCAGAGGTAGGGATATTCATAGTTTTTGTGCATTGATACAAAATGTTAACATATTAACTTCCATAGGTTGACAAAAGCAACAAAACTGTTTGATTAAAAATAAGTCTTACTAATACAGACATTTTTTCTGTAATATTCTCCTGCTAAACCCATTTTTTTTTAATGTTGGTGCTGAAAATAATGATGCAAGCAACTAAGTGTAATTGTAGAAAATTATTGCTAGTGATTTGCATATGAAATACACACCTTCTACTGCCTCTAGTTAGCATTGTTCAACTAGGTTATAAATAGTACAGCTGAAATGCTGCAAACAGAAAACAGTTTTCGATGGGCACATGCTATGAATGAAGAAATATTCAGACACAATGTGCAAGTTGGAGAGCTTTCATCAAAGCTAGCCAAGAGGGAAAAATGCTTAATTTCCTAATCACGCTCTGTTTCGGAGAAGCCGGTCACATATAGAAAGCATCACGCTCATCTGCAGAGAGTGAAGCTTTTTAAGATGAGTGTTTATGTTTTTCTGGAGGGAAAAAAAAAGTAATCTAATCTATCAGTACTTGTTTTAGATTTTTCTAATTACTTCTACATAACATTTCATTTTTATTTGACATTTAATAACTGCTAAAATTTGAATCTTGCAGTTGATGCAAGTGATTTGCTGTAAGTGTCGAAGGCATAAAAAAAGTCTAGTTTTAAGATACTGTTTTCAGTGCAAGTACAATACTCACTTTTGTGTACAATTTTAAAACTAAAAACGTTGACCATTGTTCTAATAATAAAGCAGAGTATTTTGGTATTTTTAGTCTTTGCTATTTGGGGGAGGGGTGAAGGGAGGAAGACAAAGTGGAATAGGGTAAAGAAGAAAATTTTAAAGCAAGATTTTTTTATAACATTGCTGCAAAGTTGCAATTCTCCTACACAATCATATCAAAATATGCCTCAAATTGAATTTTATAAATACATGTCTTAAAAACAGATAAATCTGAGAACTAGTTACAGTTATCAGTGGGACACCTGCCTGTCACTGTTAGCCAAGAGCAACGTTCTCGTATGATACGATCCCTCTTTTCTACTGCAGATAGACTTGCAAGTTCATCATGTAAAGTTGGTACCATGCTGCGTTCCAGTTTAGTAATAAGTTGTCTTGTCGCTGCTTCTATTTTGGAGAAAACGGCTGCCTTTCCTCAAGAGATGTACCCTGACAAAAGCCTTTTGGAAATAGGAAGGAATGAAAGTGAACTTCAAGCCCTGCAGGGAAGGAATCCCCTACACACGGGGGAGCCAGAGCATTCCTCGCCTGATGTCGGTGGCTGTGACTTGGGCACCCACGCCGGGAACTGCGGGCAGTCGAGCGCAAGTACAGAGGAGACGCCTGCAGATGTGGACAAAGGTGATGGCATGAAGCTTTGGTGTATCGAGGGCCAATTTGTTTGTCACCCTCTTCTCCCCTTCACAACTTACGGCAAGCGTTGGGCTTTATCTTTTCGGTGATTTTAAAGGCGCTTGCCAACTTGCTATCAGAATTTTAGCTTAATGGCTACTTTCTCTTAGCTTAAGAAAAACAGGCTTACCCTAAAAGAGAAACACGTGAATGCTAATTATGTAAATAATTAATGCATTTTAGGGATTGGTTTCTGAAAGGAAAAAAAAAGATCATTTAATGCAAAGACTGTCAGAAAGATGACTTCCAGAACTGGAAATATTCTTTCCTTTGAACTGCTTTGAGAGACTGAAAAGCTTTAGGTCTTTATTTTTCATAAGACACTGTGCAGGTAAAAGTACTTTGAAGACTACAAAAATAAACAAAAAGTTTGATGCCTCACTTTTCTGTGAGATTGAAGTAGTTGATGAGAGTAGTGACAGCTAGTGATTCTGACCCAGAAGCCGCTTCCTTGATAAACCTGCAGCATGACACGGTTGCTTGAGTTAGCCTTTTGCATCTATGAAAATTCAAACACTATCTGCTCAGAAGAAAAAGCAACGGAGAGATCTCACCAGCAGGTTTACCCCTGAGGAGGCTGGTCTGGCATCTTTAACACCGCTTGGGGCAAGAAGCATTCCCCAGTCACTCCAGAGAATGCTTCCTTCATGTTTCCATTAAACTAAAAAGAGCTTTTCAATCTTTTAGCAACTTCTATCAAGTTGGATGCTAAGTAAGTCAAATATGGGCCACGCGTGCACTCTTTATTGCAAATACGGCAAGACACACGCTGGGTTACATGAGGAGAAGCATAGCCAGCTGATCAGGTATGCCAGGCCATCAGATCCACGCAGTCTAATAAACCTGGTTGTCCCTTTCCTCCACCTGGCCGGAGGCAGGGTCCCTCTAGTCCTGGTCAGAGTATTCATTACCTTATTCTTTTAAGTGCAAACCAGAAGTCCCTTATTTGGGTCAGAAGTAGGATCAGCCCTTCTACTCTGTCTGGGGAATTGCTCAACAGCAACTGGAGCAGTAGTTTTCCTGTATGGACCCTTTTTGGCCACTGTTTTTCCTTGCAATTCACATACCCCAGCTTCTAGGTTCGAGGTGGGTTCACCATCCCACTTCTTTATGTCCTCCTCATGGTTGTGCAGGCAGAATCACAGGGTGGCATGCAGACGTGCCCACGGTGCCTTTCCCCCGAGCAGAGAACAGCTCACTTGATAGCTGAGATGATGGCTGGTATGGCTGAGGAGGAAGACATACTGTGTTTGAATAGCTGGAACTGTTGGGACAAGTCTCTCCCCAGCCGAGACGCAGGCCTGTAGGGTCGGTGTGGAAGAGGGATTCTCTTTGAATTGCCGGAGCTGGCCGGCCAATCTACCCACAGCCGGGGCCTCGATGTCTGGCCAACTCATTAGCACCAGGGTGCTGGCATATGATGACAGCACGCTCCATGCAAACTTCTGCCGCATGGACCACGTGCTGGACTTCATCTGGGTCTTTAGATGCCTGGTTGTTGTCCAGGTTGCTGTAGATCACCTCTGCCACTGCTAATTCCCTCAGATGCTGGATACCACTGTCAGTGGTTGTCCACTTGCTTTGATAGTTTACAAGATCTTCCCTGAGGGGATACCTTTCCCTCATGCTTGACAGGAACTGCCTCCAGAGGCTGCTGACTGTTGCCCCTTTCCCAATCCCTTCGTTGATGTCCCAGTCCCTCGCGAGGGATCCTAGCTGCTGGGCTTCCTTGCCCTCTAGTTCCTGACTGTTGGCCCCAGTATCCCAGCATTGAAGCAACCAGCTGATAATTAGTTCACCAGGTTGACACCTATAATCTTTGTGCATATATGGCAGCTTACTCAAGGATGGGGAGTGGGTGGTTTCTGACTCGTTTATGATTTCTGTCTCTTTCCCTCCTGTTCTTGTGACTGCTCTGCTGCACAACCGGCTGCCTCTCTGATTCCTCCTCCTGCTCCCTCAGGAGAAGCTTCTTCCTTCCTGACTGAATGAGCTGACTTCGGTTTCCGCTGTTTCTTCTTGACTGTAGGGGCGACTGATATAGTCGAGAGTTGGGTCTCTGGCTTAGCCACGGTGCCCATTTCTATGTCTTCAGATCCAAAGACCCCCCTCTCCCCCTTGAGGGTGCTGAACAGTGCTCGGTAGGCACAGGCCAGGCCCAGCATGGTGTGAGAACTTGTGTCCATTAGCATAGCCAGGGCATCCTTTTCTCAACTGTTCTATCAGGCTCCCACACTTGCTCGGGGGTCAAGTCCCACACCATCAGAGGTGAAAACTGTTCTAGATACATGCCCGTATTCTTCCACGCTACGCATGACCACACTGCCCATGACCACTTCTTGCTACCCATGACCACACTGCCTCAGGGCACATCCCTGTGTGATATTGCTAGTCAGTTAACCTTCGGAAAAGCTAGAAACAGATTCTTGAGACATGCCAACGTGAGCATTCTCATTACCCAGGGATGCTCAAAATACTGGAGTCATTGTAACAAGGTGGAAAGCACCTACCCTGCAGGAGATGAAGGGGAAGGTGCCATTCTTTGTTTCCTCCACAAATTTGCTCCCAGAGAAAAAGAGGAAAAAGATGTAATTGTTAGTTGTCTCCACGAGATGGTTCCCAAAACACTGGGATGGCAGCAATGCAGGGCCCAAATACCAGATTAGGCTCAGGGCCAGTGCTTTCATCATAGTTCTCCTGGGCAAAACAGAACTGAGTGCTACATGGCACAGCAAACTGCAAAAGCCACATGCAGCCTTTAACAAGCTCTCAAATTTGATATGCAGCAAGAGATGGAGCATGACACGGAGAGGGTAAGGGAACAAATAAACCTGCATCAAGAACAAGTCAACATTGCGACCAGCAACAGCTAAACAGGTACAGTAAGTTCCCTCTAGCACACTCTGGTCAAATGTCTCGTTACCTTGAACACTACGTATCCCACACTGGGTGCCAAAAAGGACTGTGGTGAACACACCCTGGATGGCAGCTAAGCACTTCACAGCCGCCCACTCACTGCCCCCCACAGCGGGATGGGGGAGAGAATCAGAAGGGCAGCAGCGAGAAAATTCGTGGATTGAGTTAAAGACAGTTTAATAGGTAAAAGGGAAAAAAACGAAAACAAAACAAAACAAACAAGTGATGCAAAAGCAACCACCACCAGCCGACTGATGCCCAGACAGTCTCTGAGCAACAAACCCCCAGGAACACCCCAGTTTTTATTGCTGAGCATGATGTTATATGGCGTGGAATATCTCTGTGGTCTGTTCAGGTCAGCTGTCCCAGTCGTGACCCTCTCAGCACCTTGCCCATCCCCAACCCGCTCGCTCGGCATCAGAGTAAGAAGCAGAGAAAGCCTTGATGCTAGGCAAGCACCATTGAGCAATAGCTAAAACATCGGTGTGTTAGCAACTGTTTTGGTCACAAATCCAAAACACAGCACCATATGGGATGCTATGAAGAAAATTAACTCCATCACAGGAAGACCCAGTACATCAGGGTAAATTTTTGTTCTCCTCCTTACCGTACCCAGTGAGGCTGCTCCCGAACTGGCTTGTTTTGGGCTTGCAGCCCAACAGGGATGATATGAAAGTCATGCAGGTCACTGGAGGGCAACTCCATTAGTCAGGGCCTAGCACACATGGCCACCAGGAGAGGCTGACAGAGCTGGGGCTGCTCCAGCCGGTAAGAGGAGTCTAACAGGCAATCAAACTGCAGCACACAGCTGCAGGATAGGGAATTAGTAAGACAGTAAGGGAGGCAAACAATTCTTGGCAGTGGCAGGTGATAAAAAATGGGCAATGGCCACCAGCTATGGGAAGGGAGGTTCATGCTAGACATCAGGAAAACTCCTTCACAAGGAGGGTGGAGCAGCACTGGGACAGGTTGCATGGGGAACCTGTGGAAGCTCCATCCCTGGTGGCTTCCAAGACCAGACTTCACGTTCACAACGGTCCACTTCAAATGGGAGATTTGACTAGATGACTTTTAGCAGTCCCTTCCAGCCGACATTTCTATTCTTCTAAGCACTTCATTTTCTAAACAACCTTCCTATACAGTGTTACCACAACTGTGGAGCTGGAAATACTCAGCTGGCAGTTAAATGACTTTCCCTCGCAGACCTATGAAACAGCCATTCTAGCCACTGCAGATGTGCTCTTTGTAGGAGATGAATTTAGTTTGGTTTAAAAAGCAACTGGGACCTTGTCCTGTATTTTGTGCCCCTGTGCAACGGCCCAGCAATACAAGACCTGGGATAAGTTCAAAGGAGCAGCTGACTGGTATGTCTGGTTGAGTGGCTGGATGACTGAAGTAAATGCCTTCCTCGGTCACCCCCCAGACCACAGGCCTCCCTCTCCCACTCCTCCTTATAGAGGTGGGTGGGGAAAAGCAATCAAGGAGATAAAATAAAACCAGAACAGACTTAAGGTTCCACCATTGCTCAGAAATTGTAAAAGGTGTGGGGAGTATATTAATACACAGCAGGGATTAATTCACTAAGAGTTTGACAGAGGGGTATAATACTGTGCTTGTAGTTTACCTGGAGGAAACAAAACAACAAAAATTTCTCAATAATTACAGGCAAATATATTAAATATAAGATTACTTGATAATATTGGTAAGGGACTTTTTTTTTTAAATTAAGGTTAAAGAATAAGAGCAATCAGAACTTTCTGGTGATAAAATACAAAAAAGGTCATTAATTTTTGCTGATTTGCCTTTATTAGTAAAAAGTACAAATAAAAAAATGTACTTTCATGAAAAAGTAAACCAGGCTTACACAGTTTTGCAATATGTTTGATACTTCTTTCACACAGCTGAGGTGACTGAGGTGAGATGGCTCAGAATATCTCCAGCAGACCCAAGCTTCTTGCAGCCCTAAATCGTTATGAACCCCTTAGCATGGATGTAAGACAAAGGGAAGACGATGTATGGCTCCTAACCAGAGCCAAAAAAAGCTGAAATATGACTCTGGTTGAATTTATGTATTTCTTTCAAGCACATGTTTTACATTAGCAGAACTTCAGGGATCTTCACAGGTGAAAATGTACGGTGGTTAGCTAAGGCAGATGCCTGTGACTGCCACTGCCTGGGCCATGCTTCTCGGTGCTCCTCTTCTGTCTCCAGCCTTCCTACTGCAGCGACAGCACTAACTCAGGCAGAAGTGCCAGAGTCTCGGGAAAAGAGAAAATGCCAGGGCAGGCACGAGAACAAGTGCAAGCAAGAAGCAGTCTGGTGTTGAAGCCATTCTCCAGAACAAAGTGAGTCCCGAGTTCTGGATGCTGCTCCCATACGAAGATTGTGCCTCAAGGCTACTTATTATATATATAATATTATGGTATAATACAGGCATATATTACACAGAATATTATGTACATTATGCAGGATGTATTTTCAGTATATTTTTAGAGGGTAAGAGTTTTTATTTATATTTTCCATTTGGTGGAATGCAACACACTGGTCTATGACAAACAAGCTGTGTGACGGGGGAAGGAGTGCAGGGGGAGAAGGAGGGAGGAGAGAATTTAACAGAAATAACTCCACTTAGTGTTTGAGTGAACGATGTAATGAAATCTGTTTGCTGTGCTAGCTGTCTCCAGATTGGGCTGTAATTACACCACAGAAGGAAGAACGGTAGCTGAGTCTCAATCTAGATCATTTATGTAAACTCAGCCTTCTTGTCAACGGCGTTCTCAGATTGCATGCATGCAAACCACAAAAATCATCTCCTATGAACAAAACAGAGACGGTCTCAAATTGCAGGCTTCTGATACACCTTATATGCTGTCTGTAATTGGGCTTTAAAATTCAACACACTGAGGTTCAAAACTTCTCCAGTATTTTCTGCATTTTATTCAGCGCGGCGAAAGACTGCACTCACAGAAGAGCATTCCTTCTTCCTTTCTGCCAAAGGCCGATGCCTAGCCTTACAAATGAACATTTATTTGGCTTAAATGAACACAACTGTCACAAACCCAGGAAATTCTTTTGTGTAAGACTGCGTTGAAACAAACCGCTTGATCTGAAGGAGGGATATTCCCTCCCCCATGAGAGCTGGACAAACCTCATTCTTTGACCCAGAGCAACATATTTTATACGCATAGTATAAAACCCAGGCAGTCACTTCCCTTAATAGAGCCAAATTAATATTTGATTAAATATTTTAAAGCTCCTACTTACCATGCTTGACACATTTTCTCAGCAAGTTTCTTAAATATGGAAAGCATTAGGCACAGGGTAATTTTACATTTGAATACATAAAAACAGTGTGAGGAGACATGACTGCATGCAGACAGAGAGAGGATTTTCCCCCATTAATCCCCCGCACTGCCCTTCCCTCGACAAGCGGGTACGTTAATTCCTGGCTTCGGCAGCTCGCGCTCTCCGGGCAGGTTTGAGCGGGTTTCTTGTGACACCTGGATCTCCACACCCCTCCATCCCTCCCTCGGGCAGGAAAACCACCGGCCTCCACCCTGGCGCCGTCCCCGCCGGTGCCCAATCAATACCGACTTATTTCCTGTCCATTTGCTGAGGTCACGGAAACAGGACTCATTAATTATTTCTACCGGTGCAGCCTCAAGTGCGCTTCTGGCACGACAAGCGAAAGCCGGCTGTGACCTTTTTTTCTTCCCCCTCCCGAATTTTGCTGGTGGCGGTGGCAGCCGGCGCGCGTTCCTCCGCGGGGACGGGACAGGGGATGAGGTGCCCAGCGGTGCGGGGCATCGTCGGCGTCCCCGCCGGGTTGCTCCTGCCCGCAGAGGCAGAGCAGCTCCTCCCGGGGCGGCGGGTCAGGGAAACCTGGTCACGGCGTAGACGATGTTGGCCAAGGCGGCCCTGGCCTCGGAGGGCGGGAAGCGCTCCAGGGCCGCCAGCGCTCTGTTTCCGTGGCAGCGGCAGAGGTCGATGGCAGAAGTCACACCTTTGCCGGCCTTGATCGCTTCCTGCAGCTGTCAGAAAACACAAGCACAATGGGGTGGGTTTCGGCAGTGCCGGCGTGCACAATTATCTCCGAGAGCACAGGGCTCCCACTGCCCCTTCCCGAGGTAAAGGCAAGAACCCAAGCCGTCAGGCAAAGCTCTTAAATACTCTCAGCTGCTCCGTTTTGGCTCCCCACTACAGCAAAATTGCGGGTAATTTAAACTACATCACCCATTACTTCATCACCTGAAAGACGCTGGCTCTCCAAAGGGCACGCTTAATTAAAAAAAAAAAAAATATTTAAATATCTGGGCATTTCATACCTAAGCCACTGCCTGAGAACTTTTGTGCAGCACTGGCAGACCAGCCGCTCACTCGCGCTCTCATTTTCTGCAGTCAAAAACTGGATTTTATGGACACCCATTCCACCCCGTTTTTGCAAACTGCACCAGGATGGCACACATTGGACTCTCGTCTTTTGTAATGCAGGTTTCTATTTATACACCATATGATTACATTTGTTCAAGTGGACAAAAGCAAATTTTGTCAGTAAAATGGGATGTGTTAAACTTCATCGTACTGAGCTATATCCATGCGAACTCGCTCTCAGTAAGGCTAGGGAATTTGACAATGGTTCAGAGATACATCGTATGAGAAAGAAAATATTTTCATGGAATAACAGACGTTCCATGGCAACCTGCTGGCAAGATTTAGCACCTAAAACCTTGGGTAAACGACAGGTAAAATTGCTATGAAATAATACAAAAAAATGTCAAACAAAATGTTGTTTCTTCCCAGTACCTCAATTTAGCTGAAGCCCTAAATAGTAATCACATTTTTAAGCGCCTTTTTTTAATTATTATTTTTACCTAAAGAGCATCATGAGACTGTCATGAAACACTGTTACATTTTTCCACCCTAAAATACAGGTGTCCCCAGACCAACTCCAGCCAGATGCCTCATGCCAGAGCCTGGGAACTAAGGCCAGGCAGATCCTTGGGATTTGATTATTCCAAAAGCATGACAGCATTTAATGATCTTTAATGTGTCCCACCCGGCTTTCATAGGTGGGTTACATCACTGTATCAGCTTTTAAAAAAAGGACTTTTTTTGAACACAGATACTCAAGGGTAACTAATTATACAGGGTTTTATAAATTATGTTTTCTTCCAATACACAGCCCAATCCCCCATTTCATTTACAAATACATCAGTATAACCTTATCTATCTAGTTTAAATCATGTAAAAAAAAAAAAATCTAAGCTATGACCAAACTGTAAAAGTCACCCATTTTATATGGATACTTGCATTCATACAGAATGAATGACATTTCTTATCTGAATACAAACTGAAGTAGATTCATTATCTGTATTTAAAGATGAAATTATCTGAAAGCATATTACAGCACTTGAGTGTTCAAGTCCCAGTTCATAAAAATTTTATTCTCCACTTCAGTTAGAATCTTCCTGCACTGTGCACTGGAAAGGAACTTGCCCTGAGGCATAAATGCATTGCATAGCTAATTCAACACATCTTCTAACGAATGGGAATCAGCCATATAACCACAGCTCTACAGCAAAGGTGGGGATAGGTGAGATGAGGTACACTAGCGGCGTGAAAAGGTGTTTCTTCCCCCTTCCTTGAGGCACAACTTTGTGAGATGGTAGAACCCACG
This sequence comes from Ciconia boyciana, assembly GCF_034638445.1. Classification (NCBI taxonomy): domain Eukaryota; kingdom Metazoa; phylum Chordata; class Aves; order Ciconiiformes; family Ciconiidae; genus Ciconia; species Ciconia boyciana. Next base: position 50,910,270 of record NC_132936.1, read on the forward strand.
CATCTTGAAGCAAACTGCTGATTTGCTAAAGCTCACTGAAAAGGTTTAGCATACCTTGTAATACTATGTAAGTATATATTGAGAGGTAAACAGGAAAGAAAATAGCTCCTAAAAAGTCTTCAAACTGGTCAAAGATCAGAGGAGCTTAGCTTAAGCTTATATGATTGCATATATGTACTATGACTTACACGTAACACCAAAATCTGGAAAGGGGGAGAATTCTAACGCAAGGACACAATCCATTTACACGCTTGTCTTGTGTAAGCCTTTAGACACACGAAGTGCCTTGAAGCCAAAACAATTGCAAAGCTTGTGTCAAACTATACGCAGAGGAATCACTATACAAAAATCAGACTAATCCACTATTGAATGTTTCCAAGTAAAGTTCAAGGAACCTCAAAATGAAAAATACCTGCTCATATGGCAAGCTCCTTCCTCAGTTTTTCAGTTAGAGATCATCCTATGTAATGAACAATTTATAGTCCTTAAAAACTTACCTGTTTTATATTCCATTTGCAGAATCAACTGGTCAACTCAAATAAGCATGCACTGAGGCAAACCAGTCTGGATTAACCACCAGACTGCATGTTACCTCTATCTCAGCTGGGGCTGTAAAGGGGGTGAGGAAGAGTACAAATTGGGCTTCTTGTAGTAGGACAGTTATTACAGAAATACAGGATATACCTCCATAGGAAACCAGGCTTCAGTAGCCCTGCTGTATGCAAAAAAACTGAATTTAAGCCTTTAGCTGTACTGTTAGTTGTATTAGTTACACTTTCACACTCTCTCAATTTTTGAGCTTCAACGATTTTATGTAATGAACATCACAAACTAAGTACATAGAAAAAAAATCAATGTATCCAGTTTAGATGTATTATTTTTTAATTTCATTTGGACAGGAGTAGCTAATTTTTGAGGCAAATAAACAGAAAAGCAAAATGAACTGCTTTTATTTGTTACTTTATAAACTTTAATTAAGCTCCCTCAATTTCTTCTAAATAAAGGAATCTGCTCTTTTAGTCTCTATTTATATGGCATTATTTTGTGCATCAAACTTATTTCCACTTGTAGGAACAATTTCATCCATCATTAAAACACAACCTTCTTCAGAGTGGCATTCAATAATTAAAACTGAATTTAGTCAAAATACAGATTGCTTCAGCACACTTTTCTGCAGTTGAACTGCTAGATACGCTGGAATACTGCATTTTAACTTTTAAGCTTTTGTTCAGACCATTGGTACTAAAGCCCTACTTCATTCTAAAGGTGCCAAGAATCTGAAAAAAATCACCGACTGTGTTTTGGTTATTTAAATTCAGCTTAAAGAATAGTCTTGCAATAGTGCAGCCAAGTTAAGACTCAGATGAGAAGTGATGCCCCCCCCCAACATACCAGCACTGTTTTCCTTCAGCACCTTCTATTTTCCTCAATATATTCAGATATTGACCAGTTTTGCCTGGTACACATGACACTTGACAGTTTTGCCTGGTACACATGAAGCTCTGAACCCCAAAGTTTTACGTCTGAAGGTTGTTCTATGAATCTAAGAAAAAGCAACAGCAACATCATTATCTTCACAGTCTGGGAAAAAAAAAGATGCCTGGCTGAGCACTGAGAACAGAGCACATGAAGAGTCTTGCTCCATTCAGCCTACTCAATCTGTGCTAAGCCCAGCCTCATCCATGTGACCTGCAATGAATTTATTTTCATTTCTTCTCATTCCCTAGTCTTGGGCTGGAAGGAGGGATGGCTCTGATCAAGAGTTACAGAAAGAGCGAAAGAAAAGATATGGAAAGGAGGGACATGCTGAGGGTTTCTCATTCTGAATGCTCTGAATCCACACAGGAGGACAAACTGCTGAGTGAGACACTGGGTTCTATTTCTCCAGCTTCCTCCTTCCCTTCTCGTCATTTCCTTCTCTTCAGTCATCTTATACCAGCAAACCAAGAGGAGGAGAAAGGGACGCTTTCTGAGCCCTTCCAACTTCAAGGCAGCTTTCCGCTATCTCCCTCTGCACCCACGCTCTACGCATGTCCTGCAAATAAATGGTAAGAAGCTATTGATTGTTCCTTAAAGATTGCCTCTTGGAAAAGAGATTGCTCACTGGAAAGGAGAGTTTTATATCAGCACCTTGGTTTCAAGCTTCCGTTTCCTATCCTTCAGGAGACAACTATAGGCACCAAACAGTTGGAGTTGGGGCATTTCCCACTCAACTCTCTGAGGTTTGCTGGGCCAAGAACAGAACCAAAAAAATCAGAATAGCAGCCACTTTCTATGAAAAGGGAGATCTGAGTTCAAGACCTTGGTCTCAGGACTGCTTCCATCTCTCACGTTAAAAGCTACTGGACAAAATACAGAGGCAGTTTTGGAGCACTGGCCACGTAACCATATACAGTCTATTCATGGTTCTGGCCCTCCATGTGGGAACAGAAGGATGCTTACAGATGAAAACTTTACTTCTCTGTTCACTGACTTATCCTTCTAAGTCCATCATAAAACCAAACGAGTTTACTTGTGCGTCCCATCTCTCTGCTTACGTGCTAGTAAGACATTAAACCTAAGAAACCATTTCCTGCAGTAGAGCGTAAGTGAATGATAAAAAGAAAACCTGTGTTGTCTAGGTCATACCATATATAAAATTGTAGTGAATTCGCATTCCTGCTCCTACTTTGTAGCATTAATGTTTGGGGGTTTTTTATTAAGTATTTAGGCACATTAATAAGTAAGGGACAACCTACATTTGGATTGACAACCTTGATAGGGTCTACACAGCTTTTAGATTCTACTGATTTGTTATAAGTATACAAAGAGTAATGAAATGGTGATGGTGGTGGTGAATCTCAAATCAACTGCTAGTTTCACTTATGGTACTAAACGGTCATCCAACAGAAGTTGCCTCTAACCAGACTTGACAACATTCAACTAGATTCAAATCAATGATCAACAGGCCAAGAGGTCCACATCCTGCTTTTCTGATGTTTCAACTATACTTTTTTTCCTTCATAGTTATCTACACACATATATTTTTCTTGAAGCAGTGTGTCCTTGCAGTGAAGATCATCAACCACTTCTTGGGCTGTGTTAACGAGTGTATTCAGCAAGCAAGTACTGCCCCTATTTGGAGCTTGTGGGACCACGTCTGGAGTGCTGTGCCCAATTTTGGGCTTCCCACTAAGTGAAAGACATTATCATACTGCAGCAAGTGCAGCGGGAGGCTACCCAGATGATACGGGGCTGGAGCAGCACGTGGTCTACAAGGAAATGCTGGGAATTGTTTTGTTCAGTCTTAAGAAGAGAAGGCTGTTATTGCTGTCCCAACCACCTCATAGGCAAGTGCAGAGGAGTCCGAACTGGACTCTTCTCAGAGGTGTACGTGGAAGGGATGAGAGGCAACAGGCTGAGGTCGCAGCATGGGAAATGCTGATAAGACCCAAGGAAATTCTGTTCCACCGGGAGGGAGGTCAAGCACTGGAACAGGTTGCTCAGGTCGTCTGTGAAATCTCTGTCCTTGCAGATACTCAAAACTCAACTGAGCAAACCCATGCTGGCTCTGCTTTGAGCGAGAGGTTGGACCAGACATGCCCCAGAGGTCCCTTCCAACATAAATTATTGTATGATTCTATAAAGTAGAGTTCAAAGTACTGTGTACTTTGAATAAAGTAGAGTTCAAAGTACTATGTTTCCCAGTCTTTGTTTTAAAAAGGCAAAGAGAAATTTTCTCATCCATACCACAGCAGTTAAGTATTTGCTTTTCAGACCAACTGTTCTGGATTGGTGTTGGACAGAATGGCTTGTCTGAGGGCAGCGAGGGATCAAAGAGGCAAGCTAGGGACTGCTGGATTTTGGAGACTGAAGAATTAAAGGAGACAAAAACTAAGCAGGTGTTCAAGTAAAAAGACGACTAACATCAAGTCTTCTCTGCTGAGATACTTCTGCCTTATTTTCTAGCCAAAGGAAAGAAGATTCCTTTCAGATAGCTCTACCTGTAGGGAACAACAAATTCAGGGGGGGGCAGAAGACTCCCTGAATACATAGTGAATTTTGGCTGTACTAGACTTTACGTGCAAATGGAGAATGAGAACACTGAAATTCTTAAATTTTCTTTTTGTAATGGTCCAACTTAGGATTAAATGATAAGATATCAACAAATAACTTCAGAATTTTTTGTTGTTTTAGAAGAATGACCCTAAACAGCTGAATTTCTTATATACTGAAATCTTCAAACATCATGCATTCTCTCTGATCTTGAAGTGAGCTAAAACATTGTACATTTCTGAAGTGCACAGTACTCACTGAAACAAAGAAACCCCAAAACACAATATTTAAATTGATCTGTGGACGAATGAATGAATAATGCTCTAAGTGTTTGCAGTGTTCTGCACTAGCCTTTCTAAATTTGCTTTCTCTTTTGTGGAAACACCATGCTCAATAAGCACTAAAGTTTTAGACTGCTGAAATGTTACCTTGAAAAGGCACTTATATGCTTCACAGCTAGTAGATCAACTTTGTCAAAATTTTCCTTTGTTTTTTAAGTACCTTGGAATGTCTCAGCATCCACTCTCGCAGTTTTTGTGGCTGGACACAGGGTTACGCTCTTCCTTCTCAACATGGGCTGGACAATCATTTAAATGCATCACTTTGTAATGTCATAAGATACATTTATTTTTTAAAAATCTTTGTTGACTATATATGTAGAATGATATGCCACTTGAAATTGGAGCAGTAAGTGTATTTATCCAATATTTTCTCCATAAAAGGTAAAGAAATGCATCTTTAAAGGGCATAAACACCCAGTAGAAACTTCCAGTACATTAGTAGTACTACTCATCTGACAAATAGAAAAATTCTCTGTTTACTTAAAATTCAAAGACACCCTACCTAGGAAGAGACCAAATCTGGAGAGAGTCACCTCCAGCAGCAGAGGAAAGATGGCCTGCTTACAGGGAACGCTGCTGCTCCAGCTGTTACGCAGTTCTTGTAGCACGCTTTGCCAAAAAATTACAAGTCATCCTGAGACACTGATTAATTGTACAGGCCCTTTAATATTTTAGAAGGGACACCAACTCCTCCTCCTCACGCCTTTCCATGTCTTTCACAATGAACTTAACAAGGCCCTCTAGCTTTTAAATCTAAACAATGGTAGTTAAGTGATGCCTTTTTACAAAAAGCATGAGTTTCTGAAATCACATTAATGCAAATAGTGATTGTTAATTGTCATCTTAGCATACACAAGCAATTAACTCGATATTTGTGTTAAAAGATGTGACAGTCGTTTGCTTTAATGAAACAAAAGTTGTGCTGGATTCTCACCCCAAAGCAGCCATGGAAAATACCCACTGATTAAAAACAAAGATGCAACTGATTTTTGGTACTGGATGTACACCTTGATAATTCAGATATGGTTAATTCCAAGAAAGGAGAAAATTGCTTCTTCTGAATGGTTTTGGCTGCTTTTGTAATATTACTAACACATCTAAAAAAACATATATTCATTAAATCACTGACTATTCTGTTTTTTTACTATACGTAACAAAAGGAACTAGTGGCAGTGGCTGCTCCAAACAAACAAGACAAATTTTCATGGAAAACCTCCACAGGTCATAAGCATCTACAAACAACAATCCTCTGTTTTGAACTCTTTGCTGCATTTCAGGACCAAGAGTGTGAATAGTGTATGGCCTATAGTCCCATGACACATCTCATGATGACTCTCTGGCATTTAAACAAACAGAACTGTGGGACCACCGTCATTTACACCATGGGACTGGAAACCTGCTCTGCAGCCAGCACTGCAGCAGGATGAATGCACTAACCGTGGTAGTCAACGGTGAGCTGGGGAAGGGGAGCCATGCAACTCTTGCTAATGCAAATGGATGGCACTGTGTTATTGTTATTTATTAGCTGCATGACAGTAGACTACCACTGAGAAACCTCCTTGTTTCCGAATGTGACCTTTCCCATTTTTCTTCTCTCTTCCCTACCATATGGGAAGTCAAGACATTAGTGCCACGCAGTGTATGAATGGCTGGATCTACCACTTCTTGACTCATGCTACTGCCAGCACTGTACAAAATCTGCTCCCTGTGTTAACGTCATGCACAGTGTTTCATGTACAAACCAACCATGTCACAGCATACTATGCTGATGTACCATATTTCCCATGCCAGTTTGGATGAAAGGCCTCTATAACAGACAGCAGAGGAAAGGGACAGGGCTACAGTAAAAAAAAAAAAAGTTTTGCTACATCCTTTTCACTTGACTTAATTAATCTTTTCCGAATATTGCATTTAGGAAAACAACAAATCCTTGCAGTAGCATACTCATTGGCTGCAAAATACATGATTTATTTATTTATTTTGCCTTATTTTATAATTTCTCTAGAGCCTTGGCCAGAAAACAAGAATTATTCCTAGCTGTCCTGGTTTCAGCTGAGATAGAGTTAATTTTCTTTATAGTGGCTAGTATGGGGCTATGTTTTGGATTTGTGCTGAAAATAGTGTTGATAATACAGAGATGTTTTAGTTGTTGCTGCACCAGTCAAGGACTTTTCAGCTTCCCGTGCTCTGCCAGGTGCACAAGAAGCTGGGAGGGAACACAGCCAGGATAGTTGATCCAAACTGACCAAAGGGATATTCCATACCATATGACATCATGCTCAGTATATAAAGCTGGGGAAGAAGGAGGAAGGGGGGATGTTTGGAGTGATGGCGTTTGTCTTCCCAAGTAATCATTACAAGTGATGGAGCCCTGCTTTCCTGGAGATGGCTGAACACCTGCCTGCCCATGGGAAGGAGTGAATGAATTCCTTGCTTTGCTTTGCTTGCGTGCACGGCTTCTGCTTTACCTATTAAACTGTCTTTATCTCAACCCTCGAGTTTTCTTACTTTTGCTCTTCCAATTCTCTCCCCCATCCCACCGGCGGGGAGTGAGCAAGCGGCTGCGTGGTGCTTAGTTCCCGGCTGGGGCTAAACCACGACACTAGCTTACTCATTTCTGCTACTAGTTGTGCCTTTGTTACACTCTCTTAACAAGTCCATATAATGCCAAGCACCATTAAGGCCTTGACTTGAGTGGAGAGTTTTTAATCAAGATTATAAAATAATAACAATTAAATTGAGAATCTCAGTTTGTTGGTTTAGAATTACACAGCTAATCTTGCATGCAAAGTAGATGTAAAGTGGGTAAAAGCTTTTTGACATTAAAGTCTGAGATTTTTGCCAAAATCCCACATACAAATGAGCGTGACAGGAAAGTTACTCTTTCAATGACATTTTCATGAATTTTGTCCCTGTACTTTCTCTTTTGTTATCTGAGAAACACCACTAAAACAGAGCTGAAACTACTTTTTCATCTCTGGAACGGACTTTCAAACACCACAATGACGGATCAATAATTTGTCTGGATGCAGCGTGATGGTGTAAGAAAAAAAAAGTGAAACATTCTGATACTAATGTGAGAAAATATATTCAGAAACACAGACCTCAAAATAAGCCTTTTGTGATATCAAAGTCCTCCTGATAAAAACACAGAGAAAAGCTGGGAGAAAAAAAATACTAAAAAATGTTGCAGAACATAGTGACCTTATTGACATGACAGTCTGAGACCTAATTAAGTTAATAGAAAGTATTTCACTTCTATATTTATGTCAGAGCCCTCACTAAATTTACTACTACTATCTAGATATTTTTTTGTCAGTGAAAAAAATCAGGGATACCATTTTAATGTAACATGCATCAAAAGAACAATTCAAAATTCTTGAGCAGTCTCAAAATTGCAATAAGACCTTTGCCTTTTAAGGAGTCATGTTAAATGGGTGGATCTCAATTTCACAAATTTACCTTCATTCATTATTTTAAGTGAAAGCCACAGCAAGTAAGGTAAAATATTCCTAAGGCTAAATGGCTAACAATTTTTGTATACATATCTTTATGAATTCAACCAAAGGAAAAACATTTTTCTCTCAACTAAGTGGCACACTGAAGTTCATAATAAAAATTAAGAGAACAAAAATAATACAAATTTTCAGAAGTTCTACAGCTAGTTTTGGTGACCTTTGCTTTTACAAAACTAAAGAGAAGATATTTTGGAGACTCAATGAGAAACAAGCCCCCAGATTTGATTAGGAACGTTAAACTAATTCTAGCAACTGAATAGAAAGATGAGAGGGGACCTTGATGCTGAGAAGAAAAGACTGAGCAACGTGCAAAACATTGACTCTAGTGATGTAGAAATAAAGACAACACAGCAAAGGGCAAAAAAGAAATACTAATTTGTACTGTACAACATGCCTTCTAATTGGCTGTGTGCAGGTACTGGCCAAGCTACTACTCTGGGGTGAGCTACAGGTTACTGGGTTCATTTAGTGTGGATGTAACTAATGACCACTTTTATTTCAAACGAGGAAATGTAGAAGAGAGGGACGTGACACCATAGTTTTGAAAGTGACTCCCACAAAGCACAAAGTTGATTATTGTTTGAGCTCACAAAAACCATGGAGAATTTTTCACTATCATTACTAAACTCATAGTATCTGTGCCTGTGTAAGAGATGATTACCCGGAGCTACTAAAATCACGTGCTTTCTGGCTGATGTCAATTGCTCAAAACACAAAACTTGAAGGGCTTTTTCCCCGTCCTTTCCTTTTATTCAGGCGTCCAAGTTGCCTAAGCACACTAAGTTTTTAAATTTCATGGGAAGGATCCAAAAAATGAAATAATTTCAGTCAAAATACAGAATACACTGACAACTATTTAATTCAGTAAAGCAATTTTAGATGCTTTTCTCCCCCCTCTGTTTTTTTTAAACTATGGAAATGACATTGGGCGGATCACAATTGTAGCAATTGAAAGGAGAAAACCCATTCTGGACTTACAAAAGCACGTAGCCTAGCTTAAACATTCACAGAAGTGTCTCACATACTCAGACATATTTGAAGAAGAAATTTAGTGCTCTCAGTGGTGATTTAGAAAGTCACAGTTGGATCAGTTTTCTTCTATTGTATAAAAAACCTAAAAGCACAATGATTTTAAATAGCAAGCTAAGGTTGAGATCCTTTTTATGTTCTAAGAGGAAGGAAGGACAGAGAGCTTTTTTAATAATCCAAGTTACAAATTTTCTTAATACAGAATTATAATAAAAGTCTGTACCAGTAGCTACACCTGTACCAGTGTGTTAGCCTTCCATACTAGCAGCAATCAGTCAGAGCTGTACACTCTTCAGGCCCCAGTTCAAGAAGCAATTCTCAATCATGCCTGTGGCTCAATAATTTATGTATTATTTCCCATTGATGCTGGAGGTAACTAACTGGACCCTCATGATCTACTTAGGATGCAGAGCAAGTCAGGCTCATGCTCAGTGAGCGAGTTGGGGACACAACGTCATCTTCTGTCTCCACCACAAGCACGCCGTGCTCCAGTATTTAACCAGGGGAACCTTCTCAGCCATCTCCTGCAGCTCTCTAAGAGCTCTATGGTGTCCCAGCTACTTTCAGTCGATAAGCTAGTTAGTTCAGGTCTGCCTTTACTATAGAGCAGTCCCTGTAGCAAATACAGTGGTGACTTAGCTAAAAGTTGTAATGTCGACTGGAAGAAACACAAATTATTATAAAACATGTGTATGTATATTTTTTAGTAGATGGCATGGCATTAAGGTGAGATTAAAAAAAAATTAACAGCATACTCTATCAATATATAGCGTCCACTGATGGCACCGATGGGAGCTAATCTGCAAATGACTGCAGAAAAAGACAGCAAAAGCCAACAGAAGCCTGGTTTCAAAACCAAGTTTAGGGAAGTAAATGGGATAAATAACAGCAAAAATTATTATTAAATAGCTACATTTGGTACTTACAGTACAGCTGACTATTACTGGCTTTTTAAAATCAAGAAATTGCACAAGCCATTCTCTCTCTCTCTCCATATACACATGCACAAATTATAACCTGACTTAATAAGGAAGTTTCTCTCAACTGTCAAGAATATCCTTGAAAATATTACAAAAAAACATTAAAAATAAGGAGGTTTAAATGCAATTTACCAACCTTCTTGTAGTCCATTATATTTCCTTTTCCTTGTGCCTTAAAGAGAAAGAGAGATTTTATATAAGACATTACATACTACAAACTAGAGTTGCAAGAATAAAGAATGCAATTAAAAGAGCTACTACTTTAAACATAACCAACTTTCTTTAGGAATCTGATATGGAAAAACCTAAAATACAACCAAATGTGCTACCAGCTTATACAACACGGTTCTGTTTCAGATGAGAGCTGCGGATACTCAATGTAATTTGTAGTTTTTTATTATGACTGGTAGTTAAACATTTGTTGAATCCAAAATGTTTTGATCTTAAGAAATCTCGCTGTTTGCATTAATTAATCTCCCCCATGAGATTCTGAAATAAACTATACTTCATATCAGGAATAACAGGATTTATTTTATTAAAAGAGAACTCTCCGTACATCTGTAGTGATTTGCACACAGGTAATAGTCTAAGAGCTTTCAAAAGGGGATGTCAGGACCATGTCAGCGCTGTTAGACCTAGGTTAGAGGTGCTTTTGGTTTAGAATTGCATTTAAGTATCAGCATCACACTTTACTTAAGCAGCAGATACATACAACCTATAACTCCCAACACATTCAGAAAGAAGCATGAATAAATTTTAAATTTCTTCTTGCCCAGACACAGAAAGGTACGTAGTCCAAATTCCTCAGTTTTGTCACAGGATGATGTACAAGAGAAGATGTCTATGTCTGTCTGTCTCACCCAGTGGCAGTGCTCTGCCAGACCCAGAGCGTTCCTGCTTAACCAACCTGAAGCTCTTCCCTTAGGTCAGATCCAGCTGTATCATTATCACCTCATCCAACTGCAGCTCTTCTCCTTTCAGGCACACAGAGAAAAAAAGTCACCCATTTCTTTCCCTCTAGCCTCCACAAGGGAAGACCACAAACCTCAGTTCTTCTGGAACATGTCTCCTGAAAAGATGTAGAATAGGACCACTACCTCTCCATGTCCCCTGTGGGGACTTCAGAGAGCAGCCAAGAGGAGCAGGTCAACTGGCATAAGAAGAGCTGAGGCCTGCACTGAAGAGGAACACTATGTGGCAAGCACAGCTTTGAAGAGATGTTGCAGAGATTGCACAGATTTGGAAAATAAATTAATTTTTCTAAGGGAGGAAAAATAAAATAGAGAAAAGAAACAACGAGAGACTAAGCAAGCAGAACAGGAAGGAAAACAGTAGATGATAAAACTGATTTCTCTGAAGGAAAAAGGGGACTGATCTACAAAACCTCTTCACTACTCTCTTTAAGCTTAAGAGTTAGCTTTTCTGGAATGCATATTAAGAAAACAGCCTGATAACATTTGGGAGTAGCAAAACCACTGCCAATAACTGCTTCCTTATTAGTGTACTCCCATACCTCTGATTTGCCAATTTTTATTCATACCGGTTGGATCTTACGGCTTCTTCAAAAGATATCTAGTAGTTATATTGTGTATCAGAACACACCAGAAATATGTTCTTTAACAAATCATTGCCTATATACAAATTCACACTGCAGCAGAGAATTTGCCAACATGTTTGAGGAAGATGCTTTTTAGTCTTAGCAATACTAGAAGAGGTGTGCTCAGCATGCTTCCTCCTGAGTCTAATACACATTACAAACAGCAAGAATATTTTCTCATGCTCTGTTCCTCTCAAGCATTCAAGTCAATGGCAGTTGTGCTTCTCCAAGCAGCAACCTTATCTAATCTGTTTCCTAAGCCTTCTTTACTACAACTGCACTTCTGCTTTTTTTCTTTTTATCCTCACAGTAGTTTGGCTCTTTGACTTTTACTGACCCCAGTCTCAGACACACAGATCTTTTTTTCCTTTTACATCAGACTTCTGCATCTGGTTTAGCTTCCTCAAAGGTATTAAGCCTGATTTGCAAAAGGTACGCACTCTTGTCAAACTTAGATAACTTCCTAGGTTTCACTGCTTCGTGGGAGCTCAGCCTCTGAATGTCGGGGCGCTGGGCCCTCAAAGAAAAGCATCTGCTTACCAGCATATTAGAGACATGAACGGCCAACTCAGCTCAGCCTTCCTCCTGAACACCAAAGATCACCATGTGCCAGCAGTGAGGGACAATAATACCATGACATTCTTCATTAATAAATGAGGTGGTGTGAAATCAACTCACCTTGCCAGGAAGAAGGATCCCTGAATTCCCCATGAAATGACTCAAAATGCATGAAACAAGCAGACCACAAGTGGATGGTTTAAGACAACGCTTTTGGAGCAGGTTTTCAGGATGTTTTCCAAGATTGAGTTTTGTTTCTCAGATGAGATGGTCCCTTTTACATGTGTTCCTAAAACCTGTACTTGAGAAATGCTTGATAAAGCATTTGAGAAATGCTTTTCTTCCAGCTCTGCTTCTTCTGAGAAGGCTCAAAGATTTGGTGAAAGGCACATGGATTACCTTGGCCTAGATGAGATGGTTCTAGTTTCTGATCAATTCCTTTTTAAAATTACAAATGCTATGAGCTAAGATGCATTCTAGACCTATTCTTGAGGGATTCAGCTTAACTTCTTCACTCAAACTTCGATATTTTGTACCTCACGGCTTAGATGCTGGATGCCTGTTTAACCCAGAGAATTTTTGCTCTTGTCTAGTGAGAGGTATCTGTAAGTGGCTAAAAGTGACCAACCCTTCTGTCTTTTGACCCCTAAGAAATTATTCGTCCTATAATCTTGGATTATGTGCTAAATTTTAAGAATACAGGGCTTTCCAAAAGCTCAGTGGGGCTGCATTGAGCAACTATTTCAACACTTTCTCTGAAGAAGAGCATTCAAGCACTTCTTTGTCTGTCTACCACAGTGTTTCCTAGGAACCACTTAGTGTTGGGTGGTTTTGTGGGGTTGGTTTTTTTTTGATTTTTTTTTGTTTTTTTTTTTTAAAGCATTTCAGGACTCTACTCCAACCCATATTCCTTTTAAAATAGTCACTTGACCAAACAGCTCATTGGGCATTTTAGTTTTAAATGCACAAAGGTGGAGGGTTTTGGTGGTGAGGTCAGTGAGAACAGGAGAGACTCAGGTCTTTATGGATGATCATTCATTCATGTATATATATATCTCCATGTATACACACACACGTACACATACCTACACATTTTTTTCCTCCTATGACAAGGCTTCCCCCTATACACATCCCAAGTACCTTTAAGGCAGTCTCTAAATTTCATCGAGATCAGAATCTAATCTTCTCAAAACACATACTCAGCGCTGATGCAACCTTCCACACCTGGATATCTGATGCATTTTGCTCCTTTCAAATGAAGAGGACAAAGAGGCTTTTAAAAGGTCTTCAGCTCAGCAGCAGAAATGTGCAATATGGATGCCTGTGTTCACAGGCTACCTTGGGAACACCGACTGTATCCAGACCTCTGACAAGAGAACTGTGGTCAAACAATCACACAAGTTCTGGGCACTCCACAGCAGTTCAGGCATCCTTCATGGCCTCTCTGAAGACTGCCTTCATCTAAGATATGCATGACAGGCACTGAGTCCCAGTCACATGCTTTCTGAGCAGTATTCCACTGTGGAGGCTACTAGGTGCAATGGGGCTCTCTACCTCCACTTTCTTGAACTCCAAGACCTTCCTGCAGGAGGAGGAAGCTGCCAAAGGGAGGTGCTGCCTTTAATCCATTGTATGAATGTTTATGTGGGCAAACAAAGGAGAAAGCCAGATTACTTAGCAGTAATTAAATGTCCATAATGTGATTTCCATATGTCTAGTCATAAACTCAGCTACTAAGAAAAATTCTGTCAGGGACTGAGTGCATTGTGCGTGCTTTGCCTATTGAAACCATACAAATGGCATCGCACAAGAGGGTGGCTTATGAGCATACTCTTATGAGTACTGCCAATGTGAGAAAGTCTCTGGTTTGAGTGCTTGGCCTACACTGAATGTCACATAGTGAATGTGATTACAGATGATACCTCAAAGAGCTTGTAGTTAATGAAAGGTAATTTTCCTTTCTAAATCCACACAAGCCAAGAAAGGCTCCTGGACGAGGCGTTCCACTTCGTATTGAGCTAAAGTAGTAGCTAGTAGATACTTTTGCATAGTGCCTGTAACTCCCCCCCCTTCAGAGAGAGCTGCTTCATTGTTTCTGTGATGCCCATTTTCGGTATGAGAATTAGTAAGCAGACAGACGGCACTCCTGGAGTCCTGCAACCTCCTCTAGATTCTGCAGATGGGAAATGGTTTCAAAGCTTTTATACACTGTGCTGTGGTAATACCATTATTCTCCAACTGCAATCATCCAAATCCATTTACATTCAACTCACATATGAGCCTTGTGCTGAGACTGTAGAATTCCAAAATTCCTTGTCACACATTATAAACTACCAGCCCCTAATTTCGAAATGACAAAAGGTTTGCTTCAGTTTAAGAACTCCCAATTCCATACCACTGGAAGGTTGTAGATTCTGCATATACTTCCCAAAATTTCACTGCTGAAGAGACTACGCCTCTTTTTTGCAGTATGTGAAGGCAGGCTGCAACCTGGCCATCATGAACGCAGAACTAGGCAGAGGCTCAGGCTCCACACCCTCTACCCGAGAGTCCTGCTTTCAAACTAGCAAGGAAAGGAGCCACTGGCAAGCACATCTTGAATTAATATGCTTGCACAGAGCTAGCTTCTTACTGAAAGCAGCAGCCTTTCTACTGAAAAATCTGTGTAACAACTGCAGGAATTTCCAAACGGTAGTCATCACTGCTATTTAGGCAGACAAAACATGTCCGACTAACGAGGGAACTCAATGGAATGCTTAATTTTGGCCATTTTGGTGTTTTCCCCCTTTCCCTCCCTGCTGTCTTCTACAGTTATCTATTTGTGTTTCAGCAACACTCAGAAAGCTGTTCAGGAACCTGAATCCTGCTGTGCTACATGGTATGTAAAAAAAGGTCTACACCACATAGCTATCTTACTCTTATGGCCTTCCTCATCTAAGGGTTAGAGGAAAAGAACAGCTGAATTAAGACAACGAAGAGTAAGGATATCAGTCAGCTAGATCTCACAAATATTTTGTAGTAGTCAGGAAGCCAAGTCCCCCAGATCTCCTCCCCGCCCCCCACCAATTACTCCTCCCAGAGCCCAGTTGGCAGAAGAAAATGTGTTCCTACCTTTCAACCACTGTAATGCAAAGTTCTCTGCTTTAAGTTGCCAGTGAAAGTAGCTTTAAGCTAAGATGTGGGACTGCACAAGTAGTGCAAAGGAAGAGACATGCTCCACGCAAATGAATCTGCTAGTTACACTGACACACAGAAGTCTGACAGAGCTCGACTGTCAGGTCCCTAGATTTCCCCCTCTTGAAAGTGTGGAAGAGAGAGGTGTGAAGAATTGGAGAGCAGAGGTGACCTCTATGTTGCCTTGTCCGTTGTTAGTTTCTAAGTTTCTTTGGAGATTGAAAGTATAGATAGGAAGAGAGATACAAATGGCAAAACCAGGAAATTCTAAACAATGCTTTAATTTACCTCTCTGATCTGTTTAATCCATGCCTCCCTTCCAAGGAATTCCTGATGGAGGACTGCAGGAGCAGAATTCAAACTGAAGGCCATGGTGTCACTAGAGTTTTCTTTAACAAATGGCTGAAGGTCCGAATGTAGCTGAAAGAGAAGAACATCTTTCTTCAATTCCCAGAAACAGTCTATATATATCCACCCACTCACCAAATCAAGGTCCGTATCCTGATTCTATACCTACTCACCACTTTCTGCTTTGACACTTGTACTTTGGTTGCACTTTTTCAAGTTTGGGGGAGGGAAAGGAAGAGGTTGAAAGCATTGCAGCGGCAGAAAGTTGTGGTAGAGAGAAGCATGTAGAGAATCTGCAAAGAAACGGGTAAAGGACAGCTTGCAGAGCTGGGCAAGTGATGGGACACAGCCAGGTAGGCGACTGTTGAGTGGCAGGAAGCAGAAAAAATATAAAGGAAAGAATGATCCAGTCTTCAGTAGGAAGAATATAAGTTTTTAATCTGTGAAAGGTAATACATTCTACTTTTCAGTACCCGAGGAAGCTGATGCAATATGACCCTCCTTCTGACAAAGGAAACGTTACATAGCTAGGAGCTTTCTACGGAAATTATGCAATCCTTTATACACAACGATATGTCAATGGTGAATGTATTAATATTAAAGCATACACAAAATATTAAGGCTATAGTCTGCACTAGAAGCAATTTACTGGCAGAGCTGTACCTAGTAATAGCATATAGTGGCACTTCTACAGCAGTAAAGCTGTGCTTTATAAAACCACTTCCTTCTCCTGGAGGAACTAGAAACTGTCTAAACCAACTCAGCTGAAGCAGATGGGAGGTCTGTCTGCCTGTCTCAAGCTACATCTATACTTGCAAGTAGTGCAATACAGTAGGAGCAGATCTTTAGGGCAAAATAAGAGTTGCCAAGGGTCTGAGTTCCACGCTTGTGTGTGTTTTCCTTTGGACTAACTCTAGCTGTGGACTGAAAGACTTCTAATGGAGGTCAGAGGCCTTCTCTGAGAAATCCTACTGCTGCAGAGGTGTAGGCTGCTCCTGTCCGTATCTGGTGACCTTGCTCCTTAACCTCCAGCTGGAAGTCACCTCCACAGCAGATGATTCAGAAGGGAACGTATGCAGGTCCTTCAGCCACTGCAGCTCATGCCTCAGCTCGTGTGCTGCTGCAGGCAGTTGAGCCTCTCGGTACCAATCTCTGCATGGTGGCAGCTGAGACCCAACACATGCTTCCTCCTGCAACTCCTGCTACTGGGACAGTGGCTTTAGGAAGAATGTACGAGCAGAGAAGGTAAAGTTTCAAGCTGCTCCAGAAAGATGTGCTAGAGGGACATTAACAGAGCCTTAAATGAAATAAGCTATATTGCCAGGAGTGTGATTTTGCCAGTTCATAAGCACTGCTCATACCAGCAGTTTCTGAAAACATCTTAACACCAGGCAGCAGTCAAATCTCTCAACACCACTGACCTGCTGGCAAAAATCTACAGCATAGTGGCAGTACACGACAGAGTTCAAGAGCAACACATCTTACAAGTCTGTCTGCATTTAAGATCCCAGAACGAAAGGAAAAGGCATACCTTATGACTCATAGACATGTGCTTTCCATACTGAAATGCCATGTCCTGAATCTCAGCGCTGTGCTTTGCTAGCTCCATTGCAGCCTGGCAGCTCTTTGCCAGCAAGGCACTATGTGACAGGAAAACCTGCTCCTTCCACGTAGATATGCCGATATCATCTGTAAGACAGTTCTCCTGAAAATGAAACAAAGGCTAACATGAAAACACCAAAACTGCAGCTGCGTCAGCTCGCAGAAGTTAACGTTGTGGCACAGGATAACGTGCCATGTGGTAAGTAACAAAACTCCTGATGCCAAGGTGCCAAATATGGAAAGGCATTCTTTTGGAGATGAGTAGAGAAAAGTATCAGAATAAATATACTCGCAGCTTCAACAAACAACATTTTCATTTTCTGCTCAAAAAGAACAATGCAAAATACATCGAGCTGTCAACAGATTCCACGTAGATCCTTTTTTAAATGACTGTATCATTACACTAAACATTAACAGCCAATTATAATCCTCCTGAGGTACTGGAGAGAAAACAGAAAAAAAAGACAACAAAAACCAACAAAAAAACCAGTGTACATTGGCACTTCAGCCCCTTGCCAGTTACCAAGAACCAACAATCCCAAACAAACTTGAGAAGTCCCTGCAATTTCTCCTTTGTAGTCAAGAAAAAAAAAATTACAAAAGGCATTAAAAATCCTTATAGAACTGCATTGTAAAAATGAAGGGCTGTGACGGAGGACTTGTACCTCTTCCACTCCCATATTAAGGATGAGGAATGACTAAAAGTATTAAAAAATAAATAAATAACTCTGTGATTTAGAAATGTCAGATATTAACTTTCCCAGGGGGCAAATAGAGATCTCAGTGATGCCGCTAGTGAACTTTATCACCTTGACTGTAAGGTCAGAGATGCTCAACACTTCTCAAAATCCTTTGTATCCAAAATATTAATTTGAATTACTTTCCACAAAGTATTTTAATTAACACAAATCCAATCCTTTCCCCCCAAGCCCAAATTCAGCTGCAGCTTCTTTGGCTCGCAAGGTGTCAATATGCCACTATTTTACTAATGGGTCGTCAAAGCTAGACACGACTTGTAATCTCTCTCACATACACGTTACTGTCATACCTTTAGGTACTCTCTAAAGAGAAAAAAAAAACCACACAAAAACAAAACCAGAAAAGACTACAGTTGTTTTGTTTAGAAAAAACTAAAATCAGTAATGAGAAGCTACAGAAAAAATTTCAAACATATAAATGTTAAAAAGTTTGTAATTTCTCAGTTCAGCCAAATCTGTAGCATACACTAAGCCAAAAGGTATTATTTTAAAGAGTAATATAAAAAACCTCTTATATAACAAGCCTTTTCCCTCAAAGTGATGTCAATTAAATTACTTAGAAACGAGCAAGAAGTAATTCTGTGTGACCCTATAGTTTTCTAGCAAGGTATTATCTGTCATGAAATCAGTAACAAATGAAATAGAATCCATCCGTTCAGCTCTAATTTTCCTCCCTTATGGATATCACCCAGAAGTGCTGCGTTACAAGGGAGAGGATAATTTGAGACTAATGGAAAAAGTAGGAGAATTCTGCAATGCCAAGTAAACCAGAGCTGTATCAAAATGCCTTTGCTTTCAGACATACTATTAACTTATACAAGGAAAGTGAAAAACAGAGAAACCACATGTTTGCTATTATGCATATGATAACTTACAAAGTTAAGCCTAAACTTTCTTCATGTTTCATTTTACTGTAGTATTTTTGTTTTAATATCTTAACTCAGCCCAGAGCATGTGCAAATTCCCATGACTGGCAAAATGTCAAAATGAGCATTTAATTCAAGTAGTTTCCTATCTATCAAGTCTTTTTTTTTTCCCACTCAGATATAGATCAATTTATTTTAAATTTAAAATCAGGAGCTCTTGGAAGACGCAACACAATCTTTTCCTTAACAACCAATCTGCTCAGCGAAAAAACAGTATTTACTAAAATTTGCTGGATGATATTGAAAACTGGCAGTGATTTTTATAATTATTTATTTTAAATCCAACCAAGACAAAAATATTCTAGAAAGGTATCCTGAAACAATTCATGAAGTTAAAAAATCTCTCAGAAGACCCGTAAGTTGAAAGCGTTTGCTTGCTGGAGCCTTTGAGCAGTAACAGAAATGCAGACATTATCAAATATCAACTGCAGAAACTGAAGAAGCTTAAACAGTCATTGCAACTCGACGTATACAAGGAAATTAATTCTATGATTTGTTACAAAAATATATTCTTCTTAAACAAGTTTGAATTTCATCACAGGACTGAAAATGATGGCACAACGTTACTGTCCACTATGTGAACATCATGCAGGAGCTTCAAGCATCTAAAATGGACATCTAACGTAAAAAAAAATTACAAAAATTTGAGATATATTTGAAGATATGGTATTGAAATCTTAAAAACATAGGTATTGTGAATCTCTGGGTTACAGAAAGAAGCCAGCTGTAAAAAGGCATTATGCCCATATGGATGTGCTTTAGGATATGAGCTTGCAAGCCAAAAATATAGCTGATTTTAATCACAGAACGTCTTATGACCACATGCCCCTAAAGCTTCTACTGCTTAAGAAGGCAGAGGCAGACACAACCTTTCTTCAGCAAAGTCTTCCAACAATCCAAACACCATTTTTTCCCAAGCTTAAATCTCATGTTATATATAAACTGTCCACCAACCACACTGCATTCTTACAACAAGAGTTTGTATGACAAGATCTAAACACTATTTTAAAACATCAAGGGAAAAATGAAACTAGTTCTAGATTGCAAAGCCTGTGAAATCTGACATCATGACAGCACTTATTATTTTTAGAGAAATTTTCACTTTTTTGTAAGCTTTGTTTTGTTTTGTCAGCAGTGCGTATTTTAAAGGATAAATATAAAAGCGGACATTAGGTGGCCCAGAAGACTCCTACCAGCCTTTCATATAAAAGCCTTTTTAAACTCTAATTCTAGCTGTAGTTGACAGTGCTCAGACATTTGATTAACTAATGCCTATGGAGTGACCTCAGTCACAAGTTCTGTGACCAAGAAATGAGTCCAGATCACAACCAACCCCGATGCTGCCTGGGTAGCAGAAGCTGGATGAAGAGAGCCAAACCCCTCACCAGCCCTGGAAGAAAGCAGCCAACTCCAGATACAGTTTGGATAACGTCGGCATGGGAGCACAGGGAAAATATCCGAATCCAGCTCTGTCGATCATCATTTCCTGTGGGAAATTAAGAACAGCTGAGGGTGCTCCCATTTTACTAATGGCAAGGTCGGTTACTGTTTTGTTAGAAAGAAATTGGCTAGTTGAGATTTTTTTGTTAAGCTACTTCCATAACTTAAATTTGGTTTGAAACAATCATCTCAGGCAACAGGAAACAAAAAACTTTTAGAAAATGAAATTGCAGGACAAAATATGCAATCATAACCATCAGGAAGGGCAGCTCTTAGTGATGGTAATGAGGATCCCCAGCACAAAAGCGGCACTTACCATAACTCAGTTTGATTTGTCACACCTAAGAAGATGCTTATACACAGTTCAGCTGAGAACATATTAAGGAAAATATGAATGAAAACTGTGTCTTAAAAGTGCATAAAACCATTTGCAAAACCAGGAAGGAGTAGAAGTCAGAGACTTTTCAATGTACAACTTCAGCTATAGTTTGTAAGGGAGCCTTATTTTCATACCATGGCAAGCTCTTTCTTAGCCATCTGCTGTTGCACAAAATGATCAAAATGTCTGAACCACTTATATCAAACTTTAGTTCAGTTCTCAATAGGCAAATAATCCACAGAAACACACAGAAATATTTTTAAATAGCATTTTAAAGTTTTAAATTAGGTAGTTCAAGAAATTCTATTTTACATAAATAAAATCCGATGCAACTATGAATCTCTCTACCAGTAGCAAGACCCTGCAAAATATCATGCACATGGTTCACATAAGCTTTCAACAGATGTATTCCTGCTTGCTGAACATGACAGGGCATGTTTTATTGGTCTATTAATACAGGTCTTCACTGCTCTTGGAGGAACAAAGGTGTTTGCAAATGGGTCAATAAAGCATGCCACTGACTACCCAATACTTTTATCATGACACTGTAAAAAAAGCAATACACAATTTAAAAAAAAAGTTTGAAAACTTATAATAAATGTAAATCTCTCTCCACATCTGTTACTTTTAAATCTCTCTGGAAAAGCTAAGCATTTAAAAGAACAAAAGCAGTAAACAAATAGTATTGGCCTTCTTTCTAGCTATGCTTTTTTTTCCCCTCTGACACATTTACCCATTCTTTTCACAGATGCTCTTTACTCAAATTCCATATTTTATCCTTCCCTTTTGTCTAGCAACAGAAACATTCGTTTTAAAAAAAAAAGAAACTGACTGCTGCCCTGCTAAAAGGTGTTTTACATGACTCAAAATACATATGATTCACCTCCTGTGGTAAAATTTATAAGCAAATCCTTTACTTGTAACATAGACTCATAGCAGTCCAGTTGATGGACACGTGCAGCATCCCAAAACATTACTCCTCAAAGCAGGACTGCTGACCAAACATCAAAGAAGAATTGGTACAACTCACTGCATGTAGTCTGTGCTTTGCCGGAAAATAAACTAAATTTCATTTTAAAAAACTACATTGGTCTAAACCAAATACCTGTTAATTCACTACTTGGTACAATGAGTACTTGCCACTAATGTATTTATTTTTAAAACTTGTTTTACGTATTAGTTATGCACAATTTTCACACAATTGCATTGAAAATTTCAAAAATACCTAACAGCTCTTCTAGCCATCAGTGGACCGTGTTGGAAATGGTCTTGTCTTACATAACAGTCCTATTCTGACACTAAAAATGAGTTTTGGTAATGCACATTTAGCATCAGCTAGATATTCTGGAGGTGAGAGAAAAATCAAACAAACAAACCAACCAAACAACAAAGCAGTTTCTTAGGAAAGTCCCTAATACTTTAAGGTTGCAAGAATGGTCTGGTAGGTAAAGCACAAGAGCCAACACACTCAAGTCCTGCTCTTGATTCTGCTGTTTGACCTTGAGCTTCCCTGCATCTCTTGTCCCTGTTCGGTGAACTGACAGGGATGTTAAAGCATTCTTCATTAATATTTGTTAAATGAGCTGGGATATTAGGACAGAAGGCTTCTAAAAGTGCAACAGTATTCTGTGAGTTAGCAAACATTTTAGAAGCCTTCAGTCTCCTAAAAGTAGGAAACTGAGACTCAGTGCAATGTTTTTCTGTTAAAAATAGATACCACAATCATGACTGAAGGCCAGATTAGACAACTTTCATCTTTGCACTCACTGAAGGCACAAAATTTTTACTCCCAAATTAGATCTAGATTTAGGGAAGACAGACAGGAACTGGGAAGAGTGTCCTTCACTCTCAGAATTTTGGATTGAGAGGGGATTTAGCACACAAAGCTGCAATGGTTTATCACATCATCCCTTTCTGCTCCTGCTTACAGTCCAAAACATTAGCTTAAGCCACTACTGCAGTGTTTGAAACCACAGCAGCTACTTGCTACTTTGAACATGAGTGGCAGCCCTAACCTTCAGGCTGTCTTTGAAACAAAAGCCTACACTTTGTAGTTTGGACTGACACTTCAAATAAAGATGAAAAGTTAAATATTATCTTTATTTTCCCCGTTTCACACAGATCTAATGACTCACTATGCAGGCAAGATGAAGAATGACCAAACAGAACGTACTAAAATGGGATGGCTGTAGGATTGCATGTGGTTTTGCAGAGAAAAAAAGTGGTAATGAGAGCTGTCAAATAATTATATCCATTATATGTCTTCAGGAGTAAATAAGGTCAGTCTTGTTGGGGCAAATGATTCTTTCAATTTTCCTACTGGGTCATCCAAATGAAGCAAACTGAAACATTTTTTTCTGGGTAAACATGAACTTAGGGTCTCAGAGGAGAAAGGTGAATTTTGCAGAGTTATTTTTGTCTAAAGTAAAAGATAAAACCATCTAGGCAGATATCTAACAAAGCTCAAAACAACTTGGTGCTAAATTAGTGTATTTTATGGTACTGAGGAGTTTTATAACAACTGCATTAAAGACATTTAACATATGAAGTACAGTTTTCCTGCCTCAAAAAGGAAAAGAAAAAAAAAGTGAGAAGATATCCTTCTGCTTTTCCAAATTAATACATTCTCAGCAATGAAAATGCCATTACTAACATCCCTATGCCCTACTCTTAAAAAGAAATAAAGTTTTACATTTGAGATTTAGTTGCGGAGTAGATTAAAGCATTTGTCCTACCTCTAGGAAATGTAGTTCACATTTTTGTTCTGGTCAAATCGCAATTAGGGATGGAGGGAAGATGCACAAAGGATACAAACAGGACAGACCAACAACTGACCTAGTCCATTCAGCAATCTTTGCTAAAGAGATGTTCAGGACACAAATGGGACACTGCCTCAGCAGAGTAGTGTGAGGGAAGCAGCAGGGATATCTCTCATACACAGCATGGAACCAAATTTCTCAGAGGACAAGATTAAAAAAAAAAAATTAAAGTAGATCCCACACTTGTTTGTTCTAGGTCTCATCAGAAGCCATGCACTACCCATATAAAGACTAAACTTCAGACACCGGCACATGAATTTCAGTATCTATTATGCCACCATACTAATTGTGTTTTGAGTTAACTGAATTCCCCTTAGGAAGGGTATACTGTACTTGCAACTCTCCTTAGACAGAAAAAGCCACTGAAACAAAGTAAGTCTTTGCTCTTTGTAATTGGGCCAGGGCAGGGTAAACATCATGCAGCTGTGCTTAGTTTATCTCACACTTCCCTTGCAACCTACACATGTGGAGCACTTCAGTAATGCAACAGAAAATAAACATAAAAAGAAAGACTAAGAAAAAGAAGATTAAGACCTTCTGCAGTGGCAGGAACCCAAAAGAGTCCACAACATTTCTCATTTATACAGGGGCCATGGTTAAAATAAAATGCATTTTCATTGCTGAGATGAACTTGTAGAGCTTTACTTCTACACACAAAAGAGTAGTTGTTTTTTAAAATATGATATATCTGGGATCTACCTGTATTTAGAAACCTGCTTGAATACGGAGAATAAAATTTTAAATGTTCTTTGCAAAAATCTCAAAGATGTCACCTACTTTAACATATAACCCTGAGAACAGTACTTGGGAGCAACCCTGCAGGCTGAAGCCTGTTTATCCACGGATTACACACAGCAGGTGCAGAAGGACCGCCAAGTTCCCCACATCATATCGCTGCCACGCTTCCAGCCAGGGTCCCCTCCCCAGAGGTGCCAGAGGAGGCTCTGTGCACGGTGTCCTGCACGCAGCCGTGCCACCTGGAGAGCCTGCGGCCGCAGGCACCTCCGGAGCATGCCATTACCGCTTCCCCGCCAGACGCTCTCGCTTCCTCCGAGGGAAGAGCTCAGCTCATCAGCCTGATCGCTTCCTACCTAACTGGTTTAAATCAAAAGGAGAGGGATAAGCTTAAACGAGGTTAGTTTTAGTAACATGTCTTTGCTGCTGCAGAGCAGGAGAGAGAGACACTGACCAGCGGAGTGGCTGGGTGCAGCAGCCCCCTCCGGGGCCCAGCCGCTGTTAGCTGACGGCACGCTCCACCTGCCCACTGTGGTTTGGCTGGTGCAGAGCCATCAGTGCAGGTATCTGCTGTAGTGGTAACCCGTGCAATCAGGGCTTCCACTAAGCTATTAATTTTGCTACATACTGCAACACAACAATAGTAAACCAGAGCTGCAATCGAAGTACACAGCAAATGTAAATGAATTCATATATTTCTACAATCTTCAAGCCATTCCACCTACTGAACATTAAGATTCAGGTCTCTGAGGCAAACGAGGCACATGAGACAACATCACTGTAAGTAAATCTATCTACCTCAGTGGATTTCCAGATAGATATTCACATATACATACTGCTTTTCATTCCCATACAGTGAAAATTTGCTATCACAAAACCTGTAGAGGTCATAGCAACTTTAAATTATCAATTTTTTGCATGTGTTAAGATACTGTCATAGCAAATGAAAGAAAGAACCCTTTTTTGCTCCAACATCCTGCCGAAGCAAGCCTACTTCAAGAAGTGTCTCTACAAGTTTCCTTAAATATTCTAGTGAAGACAAAAATACCTAGATTTAATTTGACCGATTTTCATTACAGTTCTTGCCACACAGTAACACAGTACATCCGTAACTGCCCTTGAAGAAATACAAGGTTATTTGGTGTAAAATGCTGGCAGCTGCTGTCTTTGCCCGTGTTGACTCCTGCAATGCGTGCATGGTGACTTTTGGTGGAGAAGAGTACAGTGCTACACTCCTACCGCTTCAGGACAAAACTCATATTTACACTATTAAAAGGTGAACACTCAGAAGAAGAAAGGACCTGATATAAGTTTGGGATGAAGCATTCTGTAAACATCTTCAGGCTTGGAAATGAGAGATTTAACATGAAAGTATTGATGATGTTGACAACATTGTAATAAATGCCTCTACCAGAACCTTGACTAGAAGCCTCTGGAAGCGTTTGGAAAGCCCACAGTAAGACACGTCTAGAGCCCCTGGTAATGACACATGATACTATTTTATTAAGCACTCACAGAAATAAAATAGTCCCTCTTTGAGCATTTCTAGAAACTTCCATTGGAGTTCACAGGTGTCATAACAATATTACTGCTGAAACTCACTAGGACTGCAGCTAATTCTCTTCCTCCCTCTCCCTCCCTCTCCCTTTTAAACAGATGAGAAAGTCATCACATTTACTGGAGTCACACATTAACATCACCAAACTTCTTGGGTACGTAAAACTACTGAAATTCTTACCTCAGATGATTTTGAGTTTTCGTAATATATACCTTGAACTAAGTCACCAATAGCACTTGAAATGAGTTCCACAACCTGTAAAAGAAAAGGAGAAAAAGTGTTACATCTTCAATTGTCACCAAATTTACTAACAAAGCTACTGCCAGATTTCTAGAGAGATAAAGGGTCATAACTTCCCTTGCAGAAAGCTAGCTGTGAAAGACTGAAGGATTTACTGGGATATATTCTGCACAAGCATGATCCTGTCTCTCTGCTAAAACCGCTACTACAGTAACTCTTCTGTCAAAGTTTTAAGTTAATATAAATGAAAAACAAGACTTTTTTTTTTTCCAAAGTGTGAACTATGGAGTGTATTCTCACAAGGACATTCACAGAACTAATAAATCCCAGTTCATGAATATGAGACAGTACCTCATCTGGGCTTTGTTTTGTTTTGTTTTTTTTTCCCTGCCAAGTAAATACTTCACAATACCTCTCATTGGGAGCTGTTAAAATTCTAATCTTCGTGGCTAATACAGAAAAGTCAGAATCCATAGAAAGGTAACCTTTCAAATGTGATCATTTGGTATTCGGGTGCCCTGGGAATGCACTGTGGATGTATTTAGTGCATGGCCTGAGGCTCAGCTGTACCACATACACTGAAAGTCTGCAACACGGGAATGTTTAAATCAGATTTATCAATCTGTATTATCTTCAGGGTTCAGACTTTTTATTTTATTCAAGCAAAGCCTAAAAATCTGAACTTGATCCAGAATGTAAAACAAGCAGTCCATGATCTCCCTGGAACTACTGTACAGTTTAAAGTCATGCAGCACATGAACTGTCTTAATTGGAACAAAATACTCAGATTTATTGTAAAATTAAATGCAGGCATTTCAAATAAGCACACCTTAAGGCTACCCCTTTAGTTGCTCATAAAGTTTTAATTTCTTGAATGTTTAATTTCCTATGCATATAAGTCTATATCTGATTCCTCTTTTTGCTTCCTAAAATTCAATGTAGTTCTTATTGAATTAAAAGATTTAGTTTCAATTTTTATCATTCTTGTAACTGAAGACAAGACGTCAAATGATAAAACCCCTAACAGAAAGATATTTTAACATTTACGCATACTTTATTTGATAATAAAAACACATTTGTATGCTAGTTTAGAGTACTAGCAGAAAGGTTGTGTGTTTTCTTTTTTTTAAACACTGGTTCATATACATATTCATATACACAGAGCAAGCGCTAACTTTAGAAATGGTGCTGATTAAAAGTCATGTTTTTTCTTGCAATGCATATGGGTTAATTTGCAAGATCTATAAAAACAGCCCAAAAAAAAAAAATCACGTTGCCCTTTAGGAAACTAGATACAGAAGAAATATTGTAGCAATATGAGCTGCAGAGGAACTGAAAGGACAATGATCCTACAGTGTTGCCAGATGTGTTGAGTTATTTAAGTGGGGAACAGAGAAAATGAGGGGCTTTTTTTTTTTTTCCCTTTTTTTTTTTCCCTTTTTTTTTTTTTTTCAAGGTATCAGATAAGCCCTATTACCAAATCCAGGAGGATTGAATATCGCCAATAGGTCTATGAAAGTCTGTAACTAAATGCCCAGGATCAGATTGTATTACAGTTTATACAAGCAACATCCCAAGATTCTTCTGATGGCTAGGACACATAATACAGATCAATCACTCACTAAAAAATGTTATGGTTTGTGAAATGGTCTGAGCTCAGAGACCTACACTGGTAATACGAAGAGGAATTTACAAAGACACTGAGTCCTGCTCTAAATGTCAAAGTGATAGTATGAACTTTTAACAATGCATCTGGCTCTGGATAACAAGACCTTTTCCTCTCTCGCCTGAAACTCTAGACTGAGCAGGACCCTGTTTTGGGGTTTCTTTTTTCCATCTCTCCTCTCTCTTTTTAGTGCAACTCTACTCTCAAAGGCAATTTTAACTGACTTAAAACAATCTCGGTGAAACATTTGTGAACAATTGTACCTCCTCCTCTTATAGTTTATAAAACATCTTAGGAGAATTACACATCCACTGTTTAGAAGAATCCATATATTAAATACCATTAGGCCTTTAGTGACATATTGAACACTACATGTTCACGAGAATTTAGTATTACTATTACCTCCCTTCTTTCCAAACACTTTTTTTTTTTTAATAATATTTTCCAAGGTAAATGCAAGGCCATAGAGATCACTACCAGGAATGAAATTCCAGTTTCAAGAGCACAGTGGGATGCTTGCATGAGGCTCTGTTACTTCATCAACCCTTAATCTGATCTATGAAAAGCATCTGCTGCATAACATCAGTGGCCTGGGGTCCTGATCGCTGGGGAAAGCAATGAAAGATGAGGAAACCAGGTAATTTTCCTCTGTATCCCAAACTGACATAGAGGAAGAAAAATTATTACAGATTCAGTAGTATTCATGTAGTCAATGGTACACTGACTAGTTCTTATGCAGCACTTTTCACCAGAAAAGTTGAAAGCTATCAACATCCTCTGTAAAATCTACTCCTTCCTGTTTTATATAAGGGGAAAACAGTGACAGGGAACTGATTTTCCCCAAAAGCATGCAGCATGCCAGTGTAAGAGCAGAAAACAGTATCCAAGTCATCTCTATTCTCATCGGTGCCTTTCTGCCTGACCAGTGCCCCGTTCCACGCGCTGATGTTTCTGATAAGCAAGTTTGAAGAGCAGGAAAGGCAGATGAAAAATCAAGTGCTCCAAACTGCTTTTATTCTCTTCTCACTTGAAGGTTGAGCTCCATTTTAAACAAGTTCAAAGACAGGGAAAGGGAAGAAAGAACTGCCAGAATTAGTGCTTGAAAACAGCAGCATCTCAAAAGAGACCAAAGGCAGCCTATTCGTAATCTCTCTTCCCACTATGTTTCCACTTCTCTACACATTTTTGAGAAGCGTGGTCCCCTCTTAGGTACTCGAGATGAGCAGGAATAACATTGTATTGAGAGAAAACAAACTTCGACTATTTTTCATTTTCCACTCTGCATCAGCATCTTCCAAGGCACCGTGTTTTCTGCTCCCCCGGAGCGTCCGCAGGGCTAGGAGCAGCCCAGGGAATGACCCGTTCCTTGCAGGTGACAAGTGCACATGCAAATAATTTCACACCCTTTAAACACATGTTCTGCAACAGTTCTGCCAGAGTTTGTTTTTTGTTGTTTGGGTTTTTTTTCCCCCTAAGGAGGTATTATTTCAATACCTTTTGTAGAGATGTGATGTCTTCTGCTTTTAAAAAGTCAACATGAAGGCCATCAATTTATGATGAACATGGGGAAAAGAGATGGATCATTAAAGCCAAAATCTCTCCTCCTATTTAGGCAGACTAAGTGTATAACATGATGTAAATTCTGGACACAAGCATGTGATGCCTGATTCCATAGCAAGATAGAGTTCATGCTCTGACCTCCCCGATTTATGCAAATATGAAATAGTCCAGAAGCCTGTGCTACGCTTCAATGCCAGAAGAGCTCTGTAGGTTTGAAGATCAGAAGCTTGGTGAAACTTAATTTGCCCTTTTCTGGTATAGTAACTTATTTGTCAAAAACACACAGCTTTAGCCCTTCAAGGTTCTTTACATTTACTTTGACTCTAGTTTCTCAAGTTCAGATTTTCTAAATAATGGTTGAAGAAATAAAACAAAGCAGTAGTAATTTTCTTAGCAGTTCAGAAAATTACTCGGGACGTTCAACCATCCACACGTTGAATTTCCTCCCTCCTTTTCCTGAACTCAGACTAAATCTTTCAGGTAGTTTACTCAGGACCCATCTATAAGATAATTCAGGGTTCAGAACTCCCAGAACGTTCTGTGCACACAACAACACAGAATAGGGCCATGCGTTCACTGCCATGCGTACAAGCAGCCCAGTTCTTGCCTGCAGTTGACCGCCCTGGGAAATACAGCCCTGTCTATAAAAAACAGCCATGTATTTCAATTGAAGTGAAACTTTAAAGCTGGAAGGACTGCAGGGAAATCACAGAATATAAGACATTTTGGTAGAACATATTCTTCAGAGTTAGAAGATACGATTCAGACTCCTTCAAGCACAGTAAACAGCATGGATTCTGGGCCCCACTCATCCTTCACGAGATTTCTAAACACCCTGGATGAAAAGAAGACATTGCTGCCATCAGTTTAGCAACTCAAGTACTTTGTTCCCTTTACTTGTCTTCGAAATATTTTGTTTAAAGTTCACTGCAACATAACACTGCATATGTATTTTTTCCTGTTTTTCATTCTAGTTTAAAAAAAGGAATGAATTTGAGCTCCATTCAATGCGTGGTGGTTTTATTTTAAATTCAGCAGCTGAAATGGAATTGATTACACAGACCACTCTATTTCAGAGTAGTAATACAATGTCTCTCCAGACTCTACCGGATATTTTCAAGGGGAACATCACGGAAAGGATGAAGCTCTTGCAGGAAGACAGGAAACAGCACTAGGAAGAACACAGCAATGAATATATCTTTGCTCCTCATTCTTCCCGATTTCTATTTGACAAATTTCCTTAGCTTTGCCAAATTCCTTTCAAGAAGGACCACAAGTAATTCTTTCCTTTCTTAGTCTTTCTCTTTCTGTCTCTTTGGGCTGCTGGTCTTGAAACAATATCCATTCCTCACACACCTGCTATGGCAGACCCTACTCCTTGCTGCTGATGCATAGACTTGAAAACATAGCAAGACTTCTCCATACAAGTAAAGAAGAAAATTAGATAGTCAGGAAACATTAAATATACAGATAAAAGCTCCTCCAACTTGCATTTGACTCCCTCCCAAACAAGTATTAATTTTTGGAAATATTTCCACACTTAAAAATTCCACAGAAAGTTATTAAAATTAGATATTCTTCTGCATTTGACACAGTAACATTACAACACTAGGAAGCTAAAGACGGAACTCAGTAAACAGCTGAAATTGGATTTTGACTGTTCAATAATACCTAAAAAAAAGGGAGCAAAAAATCTAAGGAGTTCCAAGAACACTGGAATTCAATTTTCTTTCCTGGTAATCTCCTCAAACATTATTAGTCATACAGGTAACTAAATGTGCCAGTCTACAGAATTTTTTTAATGTAATGTTTACTGGACCCCATTGGATTTACTATTTGAAATCATCTTGAGCTTTACTATTTTTTGAAGCTGTCCATCTCTTAGTTGAAACACACAGGAAGGACTTCGCACAGTGATTTGCTTTCTAGCAAGTTTTAAATGCTCTGGGAAAACACATTTATGGTTTTCTTCACTCCATTAATGATGAATTAGTAGCAAAACACACTATGCAATATAAACACATCACCCAACCCACTACTTGATAAAAAGGTACTTCCTAGACATAAAAAACCTCTTCAAAATAATCAGCAGCAGTCAATTTGAATAGTTAGTATTGTCAAATACCTACCTTAAGGTTAGTCTATCTTAAGGATTTTCAACAGCGTTAAGTTACCCTTTTTATGCTGATGCAACAATATCCACAAAAGGGGTTTTCACTAGTATAAAGACTTTTAGCGCATAGTTCAGTCATTTTCCTTAACAATAACATAACCAACAGAAGAAATATCGTTTTCTATTCTTTACCTCCACATGGTACCTTACACAGTGTATTAATATCTTTGTAGATCCAATGCAGCAGATCCTTGCACTGAAGCACTCAACCAACTGTTGATGAGTGACTCAGGTTAGAGAAGTATGTGATTTCTTCAGCCTGACAGGACATCCTGTCGTTTTGGACAGGATAATTTCATTGTCTATCTTTCTTTTATATAAAACACTGAACAAAGAAGGTATCGTGACTACAGGGCTCTGTAGCTACAAAACCCTCCTCATCAATAAATGACGCAGGAGACCATGGCTATAAAACACTATTTCCAGTCATACTGGTGCAGACAACCGTTGAACTGGGATCTGTTCACAAACAAATTGCAGATTAAACTGAATAAAAAAAAAAAAATCTAATCAGCTCCAAGTTGACAGAAATTATACCTGCAAGTGGTATTAACTATTTTGCATAGACTGTATCTGATTAAACATGAATCAGAAGTAATATCATTTAGCATCTGACAGATGGAATCAACTAAACGAAGCTGCAGATGTTTGTTAAACTAGCAAATCAACAGCCTCCTGTACCAGGAGTAGCAGCAATCAGATTCTAGTCTCCAAGTGAAATGCTGCTGAATTTCAAA
Source organism: Ciconia boyciana (assembly GCF_034638445.1). NCBI lineage: Eukaryota > Metazoa > Chordata > Aves > Ciconiiformes > Ciconiidae > Ciconia > Ciconia boyciana. Next base: position 50,942,443 of record NC_132936.1, read on the forward strand.
ACGCTAATATTAACCACCAGTTCCAGTCCATCCAAAGATTCGATCTTCTTGCTAGCCAACAAGATCTATTTACAAGACATATATTTTTAACCTCTCCTAGTAGTACAATGTGTATAAACACTTGCTGGGAAGGAATGAAGAAGAGGGAGCCAAATTCTTCTCAGCACTGCCCATTGACGAGGATGAGGCAATGGGCACAAATTAAAACATGAAATTCCATCTGGACACATGAAAACACTTTACTGGGAGGGCATCAAACAATGAAACAGGTTCCCCAAAGGGGCTGTGAAGTCTCCATCTGTGGAGATATTCAAAAGCCATCTGGCCATGGTCCTGGGCAACCTGCTCTAGCTGACCCTGCTTGAGCAGGGGGTTTGGACTAGATGATCTCAAGAGGTCCCTTCCAACCTCAACCATTCTGTCATACGAGCAGCTGGTGGTGGAGGACCACAGCTGATTTCGCATACTCACATCTGCAGCACCAGTAATAATAACTTTTCTTCTCTTTGAAATAATAAAACCAAGGCTACAAAGCTGGTGCCAAATACTCTCTTAGGGAAGGGTTAAGTTTACTGATTGTACTGGGAACAGATTTCCCTTCTACGAATAGTTAAGATCTTGGGAGACTAAGAAAGGCCATACAGACAAATTTTAGACTCTTATCACTATTGCTAACAGCTTTGAATTGCAACTGAATCATCACAAAAATCTATTTTCACTTTTTAAAAGCATATTCTCTGTTGAAGTTGTACTCCAGGTGGACAGCTGACTATATACTAACCACTGTGATCTCCAGTCCTTCTGCAAAATTGTTTATTAACCATCTTTTCATGAAAGTCGACCTCTAGAACCAAATATGTCCTAAGATCCCATCCACCCAGAGATGGATGTTAATATGTATTAAGTCCTCACTCAAAAAAAAAAAAAAAAGGGCTGTTTGAGATAATACTGTTAAGACAGTATTTCACCAGAAACAGATTTGATTGCTTTTTATCCTACTATGCACTCTCAATATGAATCTTATTATGTTTAAGAAACAGACTTTAAATAAAGCCAAGAAAACAGACCTTGTGATCTTCCACTGCTTCAGCTATAAAAAGAATGAAGTTGACATCGCAAATATCGCTCATGGAGGACATCACCTTCGCAACTTTATGAAAATCCATTTTCATTTTATAATTTGTGTATGAGCTAAAGCTGTTTAGCAATGAATTCCCCCATGATGATTATTCATGGTTGTGAAAGAAAGAGCTGTAATGAACATCTCTGCTTTAAGAAACTCGGACAGTGGCAATACCTATTCTAAGTAGGTGGTGAATGAAGCAGCAGAACCACTGGCTCTTGCGAGTCCTTTCTCACATCTCGAGTGTGCATCTCATACAGAATAAAACATCACATACCCACAAGTTTTCATTACCTCAATTTCTTAGAATAAATTTTGTTTTCTTTTGAATATCCATTTCCTACATATTCTGGCAGAGATCAACATCTTGGATACAGTTTCTTGTTAACAGTTAAGGAAATATCACACACAGCCACTTTTTAATGTTTGCCTCAAATCTTTGAAAGGCAATTTCTTCTTTGAAAAGTGAAGGGTTTTGCTTTTTTTTAAAAAAAATATATAAGAACCTTGCTTCCATAATTTTGCCTTAACATTCAATGAAATTGATTTTTTTATATATACACACACACCCGTTACGCACATATATATGTATATTTATATCAAAGCTTGCAAATATTTTTGACTCCTAAACCATTTGTCTTCACCACTAGATAGCTGCCAATTCAGTGCCATACATAAAGGTAGCAAACAACAGAGGGACAAACACTGCTACCCCTACTATCCAGAACATATTTCCCAGGTATATTGATTATCTTGAGATCTTGGATGACCTCTGACTTTCCTCTCAATAAAATCAGCTTTTTCTTCAGCTTCTTCAAATGAGTTTTCACTTTCTTCTTCATTGATGCTCAAGAGTAAGCTCTGAAAAGCCCTCTCTCTTTCATGTATAGATAGCGTATTAGTATTTTCCAGACCATTCTGTTAATTAGAACGAGGCATACAGTAGTTCTATTAGAAAAAGAACTACTTAACCAGGTGTTAGAAATGCTTTACCTTAGAAGAGGACAACATTTATCTGGAATAATGACAGGTATTTGGTTCAGGAACTCAAGCAGTAAACATCGACTTTGGTCTGCTGGACAGACCAGAGAAGCAGAAAGACGTGCCCGATTGCTACTATGAGGAAGACAAATTCAGATGCAAGCTGAAGAAACTGTTAGTAAGACAATTCAGAGGCAAGAATATTAAATGGACTTTGTGCAAACCAGTATGAAAATCTTTAGTATTCTACTGAAAATTCATCAGAACTGAGTGGATAACTTTTTCCTGAGACTGTTACTTGCTCAGTCAACGTAGCATTGAGACAGAATCTCAAACACTCACAATTCTGTTCTTGATAGCTCTATGCCTCAATGCTTTCAAAATATTCTTGCAGTATATTTTTGGGAAAGAGCTTCAATCTTAGACTTGATGATTCACAGTGATACCTATGACTATGTATTTTGATATCAGTCTCAATCTCAGTCCTTCCATGTTTTGCAGCAATCATTCTGCTACAAGACACTGGTTATAAGTCATACATGTCCATAAAGGAAGTGGCAGAAATTGCTCTTTTTTTCTTTTTTTTAAAACTACGTTTTCATGTGGAAGTGGAAGGACAGAAAACAGACTAAATTCTAAACATAAAATTTTCCAGCACTGCCATGGCTAAAGAACCACAGAAAAATAAACTCTTTCAATACAGACCTATATTAACCCCAGCGGTGTCTAGCTTTGGGAAAGCTTAACATAAGCATAAGCTTTAAAAACCAGTACAGGTGCAAAAGGCCACTAAGGTAAAGGATAGACCTATTTGAGGAATGCAGTGATTAGGAATCAAAACAAAGTTAAGCGGTTGTAATCTCAAAACCACCATTCACTGCAATGCAATAGAACTCTTACAGATCAAAAAGGAGACTGTTTCTAACCCATTACCACAATTACAGATTAAGTCTAATTTTTTAAAATTTCAATTAAATTAATAAGTTAATAAGCTGTGTCACCTAATCCTCTAATTTAACTTCTCCAAAAGATTACTTTTCAAACATATAACTGCAGCCATTAAAGTAATGAAATTTTACAAATATTGAATTATATTGCCAGTTATAGATAGCAAAAGTGAAACAGAAAAAAATCTGTAAAAGATTCAGAAAACTGAATGCTTCATTTGCTCAGGAGTTATTTTAGGGGCTATAAATTTACTTGTTGAAAACAAAGGCAAATGATGCACTTGCTAAGGAACTGTTCCACTGACACAAGCATGGAAAGGGGCAATGGGAAGAGCACAATGCAGTAATTAGGAGATTCACTAGCATCATTCTACAATTTTATCATCATAATCACAAGAACTGTTACCTCTAATGACAGCAGGAATGCTAGACAAAAATTTTAAGGCAGTAGTGTGGGAAAAATTTGATTAGCAAGTACTGATTCTGTCAGATTTTCATCTTTTATCTCTAACATACAGGATTTTTTTTCCCCCCCTAATGCTTAAATACTTTCATCAACTATTACAAAGAGTGCCTTTTTGCTACCAAAGGAACTTCACATGACTGTCAACAAAACTTCAGTAAATAAATCTTCTTATTAAAAATCCAATCTTTGAGAACATTGGGCCGAAAAAACAACACGTGTCCATTAAATGGACATAAAGTTTGTTTGAGTTACAATCTCTTTTATGTTTTACTTTAAGGTAAACTAAAACCAAATTTACCTCTCAGAAGTGGATGCAAATTAGTAAGTTTTGGTGCACCCTAAAAATAATTATTAAAACAAATAACAGTTTTCTTAAGAATTTATTCATAACTACGTATGAATCATAAAGATTTATTTCTCAGTACTGAAAGTGTGTTTGCATTCTCCAGTAAAATCTATGCTAAGTTGTATGCCAATATTGAGTAAGTATCTCAATATTTTAAGATACAGAAATGCTTATTTAGGGTTGCCCAAAGAGCTTTATTCTGTAATAATGCAATCATGATGACTATGTTGTCTTACGTCATTCCATATTAGGTTAAAAGTTCAAAAACATTACAATTCTTCCTTGGTTTTCTTCAGATTAAGGGTCTTCGTTTATTTTATGTAAAATAGAATGTAAATATACTTAGCAGGTATTTATGGTTAAGATTTTCCACCAGAGAAAACAATGAAGAATAGGTCTTTCAAAATAACTTTCATTGCTCTGAAAATAACTCATCTCACAACTACATTTACCAAGAAGCACCTTCTACTCACCTCAAACAAAATGAAAAGCGCTGTTCTGAGGGACAGTAATTTGGACCTAGTACAAGTCAGTGGCTGCTAATGGCTGCCTTTACATAGGCAACAAGACATTTCCTTTTAAAAAGGATATTTCTTGAAAAATTATTGAATAATTTATTTAGCCAATCCATGATTTTTCACTGTTTTAATACTTAAAATATTTTTTGAAAAGTTTATGTTCTTCTCTTGACATCACTCAGGAAAAGAAAAAGCCTGATACAAGTACTACCCTTCTTAAAAGACATTTAAAAATTATAATTGTAGATTCTAGCTGACTTGTTGGTCAATTCTCAAAAAGATCAATTTATATCAAAAGAGCAACTGGCATAATTCCAGAAAGGGGATACTCTCCATATCCTTCACTGGTCAGCAAGGAACCAAGTCGCCCAAGTTCAAAACTGAGCCTTCCCCATAGGACCACAACTGATGCTACAGAAGTAGAAACCATAGTTCAAGATAAGCAGTTCTTTTATGAAGCACAGTATACATTCAGACTGTTGCAACAGGAAGACTTACATGAATAACTTGTTGATGTTTATGCAAACACAAGGCCTATTTTGTCAACAACACATTTATGCCTTTAGGAATACATAAACATAACATAAGGAAATGCATCCACTATATAAGTACTACATCTGTGCTACTGTTTATTTATAAACAAATAATGCTTAATAAAACAATGCTCTATAATGTGGTCTTCTGGCAGAGCTCTGCATTGATAGACAAGATTCTTAAATTCAATTCCAAGCTTTCAGACTGTAGATTTTGAAGTGTTTCGGTGAACAGTTTAATCATTCCAACAAGAGCTCACTGAATTATAGTGGGGAAAAATAGAGTCATCCTTAAGATTTCAGCAAGAACTATGGAGAACACTACCATTACATGTATTTCAGGTTTTTGGGCTAGGTTTTTCTTTTCTTTTTTTCCTTTTTTTGAGGGTTTTTATTTCTTGTTTTGGATATGTTGTGTTTTGGTGGTTTGGTTTTGGTTGGTTGGTTGGTTGGTTTGTGGTTTTTTTTTTAAATACAAAGAGATTACTTCCTATCAGTTTATGGAGTTGCAAGAAATGAATTTACAGATTATTTTATAATTTTCTTTAGTCATCAGCACATTACAGTAGGCACTGGACTAAAATGCATCATTTCATCCTTCTGAAGTTTTATGTATCACTGTCTTCAGAGTGTGGGAGGATCAAAACTGGTCACAATTACATCTTCTGTGCACCCTCTCCATAGTTTCAGAAGACAACTGAGGATTCAAATGCTCTAGGAAGCTCCAGCTTTAATGCTGCAACAGGTTTCTTCCAACTTATCTGTGATATACCCTGAAAAAGCACATTATTTGATAATAACGCAGACAATATTCACACATCACTTGTGTTAAAATGTCCATATCACGTATGTGGCTGACAGGTGACAAAAATGCCACAAAAAAGTAATGCTTGTTACTTTTGCTATGTTTGCATCTGAATGCCACTCTAAAAATATTACAAGAAGTGAAGGTTACTAAAGCAGAAATCAAAGACAAAACTAACACTTTCTGCTACCAGAGTCAAAGAAGCACTTCCATCCAACAAAACTTGCTGTTAGCAGTTTCGACCCCACATCCTTGGCTAAGCAAAGCAAGATAACAAATGTTAAAGATATACTACCTTCAGATGGCAACAATGAACCAACCCTTAAACATATCCTTTTACACTTCTTAATAATTTATTCACATATTTATTTAAAATTGCATATGGTCACATATTCCACAAGATAGTTGGGAGGTACCTTATTTTGTTAGGCAACCATAACTTACTTTTCCATCTCTCCCACCATCTACATGTTTATGATGACTTTTACAAATATCTTATCACAATCCTAGTATCAAAACACTGCAACCTCAAAATGAGAAAACCTAACAAAATAACCCCATCATCCCATATAAACACACCCCAATCCAATCAATCAGCACATTACCATGCATTACTGTGTTGTTATTTAAGTAGCAAAAACCAACCATGTCCTTCCTTGTCAAAGGTTCACCTTTCCTATACCCATTGCTGATACACCAACTACTGGAAGATCCCAACCCAGTTCCTCTTGGGGCTTAATTCTGTTCTAAAATCCATGGATTAGCAATGTCCAGTCTACTACAGGATGCAGTTCTGAAGTAAGGTTATACCCATATTATCTTCAATCAACAACGTAATTTATCACCGCAGCCAGCAGGCCAAGAAAAGCCACCATCCAAATACAAAGTAGACAAAAAAAAAAGGATAGTTTATATAAGGTGATCAAAAATTTAACAGGAACGTACAAAAGAATTGTAAATGCTATCTGATCAATCTAATGCTTTATCACTGTAAAAGTTTTCTGAAGAAATGACTGTTCATTTTAAACAGTTTTTATGTGAATAAATGTAGAACTTTGCCATGACTACAAAAATGTAGCATGCAGTTGCATCTGCCCTTCAGTACTTTATTTTAAGCCTCAGTCAATACCAGCTTTGTAATCATAATTGAAGTCTCATAATTTCACAAAGTAGAAAATAAGAATGCTTTCTTCTGAATTATTATGTGTGTTCAAAAACCAAAATTTTAGATGACTTTATAATAGCACAACAGCAGAATTTATCTTACAGGAGGCTTCCTAACTGACATTTCAAGAAATCTTGAGTCCTTGTACCTCAAATATTAAAAAAAAAAACACCAAACAAAACACCCCCCAAAACCCTCCTTTTGCATAACTTTAGCAAACATACGAGAAGTATGAGCACTAGTTTAAAATAAACCCCCAAAAACACAAACCCTGAGCCTTGAATCTTGTTAACATCATTCCAGTTATATTCTACAACAGCAGAAAGAAGAGGAAAATTACTACGAATTAACAACAACAATTCCTATATTTAATGTTATTTAAAAATCAAAGTGTTACCTAAGGCAATTACCTTGCAGCCTTTTAATATCTACAGGGAAAAGCCTAAGGGAAAATAATTGACTTTGCTAATTTTACCCTTGGCAATTATAAAATAGCTCTGCATTTCATTATGACTACAGAATTTCACATCTAATTGTCAGCCCCGAGAGAAGCACAGAGATAAATGCATCATACACAAGCTTAGACAAGAGTTTAACAGCACAATAAAATTATCTTGGTAGCAGTCGTACCAGTTAATGTTCAAAACCCCTTTAGTTTAAGTTCTAGTCTATACAACAGCCATGCATGTCTATAGAGGTTATAGCCTACCATGGTCAGTACCATGTATAATACAATGCTGCTCATTTCATTAGCCAATTTGCTGAGCTACCAAATAAATGCCATCAAAAAAGCGGTACTGTGATTTTTACTTTGTACATCAAAGAAAACAAAACATTATGAAGGAAAAAAGTCACAGTTATTTCACACTGCTGAAAAACAGATGCCAGATTTGAAAATTCATCATTTACAAAAGAATAAATACAGTATGTTTAAATCATTGCACCTGTCAAGAGATTTCTATAGCTTGTACTTCAATTTTTCTAACTTCGCTAGTAGGGTTAGACGTATGAAAAAGAATAATTTACTAAGTCAATCAGTTTCCATAATGGCATCCCACTTATCGTATGTAGAAGCTATGAAAGTATTTAGATGTCAGAAAAATGAAAAAAAGTGCTAAAATGTTTTGGCAGAATTTTCCGACATGCAGTATAATGATTGCTTTTTTAAAAAAAAAAAAAAAAAAAAAGGCATTTCTTTGCACTTGTGCTTCATTTCACTGTAGGCTTGTTTCCTGGCAAGTCTTTAGGGATTATACATAGGGATTATACTGCAATACTTAATGATGTACTAAATGCAAAGTAATAGGCGCTACACTTTATAAAAGTTTCCTCTTATGTTGAAACAAAAAATTGATGTAGGGTTAAATCCTTTGGTCTGTCTTGAGAATCTTACTAAGTGATGATGGACTAAAAATGAATGGATACAAATCAACAATAATTAGTAAAATCAATTGCACCCCATTTTGGTTATGGTATGACTAAAATTTTGCACTATTTAAAAATTTTTTTTAATACTTACTACCAGTTATCACCATAATGGCTTAACCCACTATTCGAGCGGATTGACAACTAATTTTCTGTCTCTTCTCCTGAATCTCAGCTCTATGTTACAAAATGACACCACGTTTGAGAGAAACTGTCACACTTATGATCAAAGCAGTACAGAAATACTCAACTACCATCATGAGGAGCTTTAGCATTAGAATCTAAAAACAATGGACTCCTTAAGCTCAGGATTAAAACTATGTTGATTATTGACAATTGCACGCATGACAAACATTTATTTTACATTACGATCTTCAGCAAACTTCAGCCATATAAAAAGTACCTCTGCAAAGAAGAATTGTTCTCTGTTTCCACTGGAATGGCACACTAAGCTCTTCAGCCACACACGTGGTTAGGTGTTACACTAGACTGGCACAGGGATGCCCAGGAATCTCTCTCCACCACGGGAGGTTTTAAGAACAAGCTAGACAAACACATGTCAAGAATGATTTGGCGTAGCTCATCCTGCCTGGGGAAAAGAAGAACCAGCTACAGAGATGATCTCTTAAGGTCTCCATCAGTCTCGTTTTCTAAGATCATACATATATACAATTTGTTGGTCATGAAAAACATTCCCCTGTAAAGTTTCAAACAGTTTGGCTGAGCAGCTGGATTGCAGCTGCCCTTTAGAAGCCAGTACATCCACGTTAACAGGGCAATGCAATACTCAGGGGCATCTGAATGCCTAACAAAATAATTTCATTAAGAGTAAAAAGTCACCTGAGCACTGTGTAGACAAAGAAATGAAGCCTTTTCCCCCAAGAATTCCCTAAGACAGACAAACCTTTCACAAAGCACCAGGTAAAACAAAATAACAAAGCAAACATATCTTCAGCTGGCAGTCTGCCAGAGGTGTTGTACTCCAACATGTCATGAGGATGCCACTGCATATACGTTAAATTCACCAAATTAACCACTCATCCATTCCTACCTATGGCTACACTGCTTCAGAATGTATACTAAAGGCCTCACCACAGTAATTCTATAGGACAGTGGTAAACATGTTCACAGCAGCAGCAGCCTGTCAATCCACCTACAGCTACAACATTTGCTGATTTTTAAAGGATGCTCCATATATACATACATAACTGCTGATTTTTTTAAAGGACCTCGCTTTCAGAAGACTCAGTAACAGATACTTGCTCTGGCAGTAGAAGAATTTTTTTCTTTTTACCTTGGTATTCTGCAACTGCGCAAGGCTTGTACAAGCATTTGCTAGAAGAAAATCTCCACTCAAAACAGCCATTTTATTTCCAAACTGCATATCCTTCAGCGGGCCATCGCATGACTTGAGCTCACCAATATTTACTATGCCACGATGCACCAGAAAGGCAGTGTGGATCAGTTCGGTAATCTCAGCCAGACTTCGTTGACTGAAAGCAAAGAAAAAGCACAATTATTTTTGATGTCATGAATAAAAACATAGCTTCTTAGGGGAAAAAAACCCACAGGTCATGCTAGGTACTAAACAGGTATTTTATTGATTATTGTGTAGCTCTTCTATTCACTTCTCGAAGCCACAACCGGGAAGTGTTAAGCAGAGAGAATTATCTCATCAGGCCCCTAAGTACTTCCAGGTAAGCTGCAGGTACCACAGGTTCCATTTGGAGGAACGCTGTCCTTTGTTTGAATTCTTTCGCAAAAAAAAAAAGCTAAGTAATCAATACAGTTCTCATGGTGCTTTCTTTTTTTGTTTTGTCTTCTAGAAGCTTGAGGGACACTGACATGAAGAAAATGCCAAGCAGGAAGTACCGATGGGAAGGAACAAAGGACTTATCGGCAGGGGAGTCGCGAGCAAGCCGATCCGAACACCGTAAGAATGCTGCAGTCAATGATTGCTCAAATTAGAGTTAAATTAATAACAGGATACCTTGCAGTTCAATAATACCAAGGGGGAAGGGCGCAGGGGGGAGAGGAGAAACAGCTGAACATTTTAAAACTGTGTACTAATGATATTTCACTGCTTTTTTTAGTCAGAAGAAGCAAAGGTGATTGGCCAGCAAAGGGGCAGACCCAAATTTATTTGGGTAGGTTTACAAATCACTTCTTATTCCAACACACAGTGTGCTACATTCTGAATGCAGGGGTTTCAAATCCCTGTGAGAGGCTTGCCACAGAGGTTATCCCATAGAGGCTCGTCCTCTATTTATTTTCATTTTTTGGAAAAGGCATGAAGAGAGTCATTAGCACAGCCCTCTCCTCCCCTCCTCCCGGAATTCAACCCTGTAGCCCTCGATTAGTTATTGACTGTCACTCCAAGGAGCCGAGATGTCACCTTAGCTCAGAACTACAACAGGGCGATGAAGAGACATGATAACTGGGCAGGGACAAGGGGAGCGGGGAACAGAGCAACGCACTGGAGCATCCTCTTAATGCTGCAAACCCAGATACACACAAGCCTCCCTCTTATGAAATCTTCAGCACATTCACATCTTTTCTGACTCAAGCAGTTCCCTGCCTGTGGAGGGAGGGAGGAGACTCATGGAGACTTCACATAGGAGCAAAAACGCAATGCATGCCCTCAACTAGAGAGATGACTAAGAGGCCTTAAAGTTCAAATTAAATTGCAGCCTAGTACAAAGGCATGTTATGCTTCCTGCGCTTATTCAAAAGTGGCCAAGCACTGATTCATTGACTAACCGAACTGCTCCATACCTTCACATACGCATATACTTGCCAATACATGCTCAGGTTAGATTCTGCCTCAGTACCGGCACAGTATTGAGTAAATTAATACTGTTTCCTCTGGACAGTGCAGATGTGTTGCACCCACCCCAAATGATATTAATCTAAAGTAACCTTCTGCCCCAAATATATCTGACCTGCGAAGAACCCCAGCAGCAACTGTTTCAGGCCAGTGATCCATGCCAATTAGCAAGCGAGAAGAGCTAGCAGAGCCACACAGCCTGGGCAGGCATGCAAAAGGTAGATGAGCTGCGGGGAGAGGATAAACAGAGGTTCCCAACATATTTTGTCACACACACAAAAACCTAAGCTGTTTTAAAAGCTGCCTTTATAATTGACAATTTTTGTTCCATGAAGAGAAAAACAATCTGAAAACAAAACAGCTAGCCATTCTCCATGTAGTCAACAAAATTGAAGGTTGATGCTGTTTTTCAAAGAGGCAAGGGAGAAACTCACACAATCTACAGCCGCAGTATTATAATCGCGCTTGGCTCGGCTCTAACAAAGGGTTAATAAAATTTCAAGCTCGGAGAAAAAGACTAACAAGACATCCCGATGCTCCTGCTGTCATTGTCAGGGCAGCCCTTGGAGGAAATGTCCATATCAATTCGGTTTATCAGATGGACAGCTGATCAACATTAAACAGACTTGCTCTGGGCAGATTGAGCCGAGCTACCTGTTATGAATAGCAATGAGAGCCCTCTGCTCCCTGCTGCCGAGCTCTGCCATTTCCGACTGCCGCGGATCCCAGGACATATGGGGATCCCTAGTGACGAGCACATAAAGCTGCAGCTAACTCAAGTGACGGCTCATTTCCCCCAGCTGAAAGCAGGCATTAATATCCTGAGGAGATCAGGCCCGCCTCTGTGACCCCCAACTATTGAAGCAAAACAACGACTGTCCTATTTCTTCATTTAATAAGCTTTTAATGAAGGAAATCAAAATCCCCTCTTTGACTTCAGCATCGCTCTTCATGAAAAGGTTACACAAATACATCAGTGTCATGCTTTCCGAATGCTCAGGATCTGGATGTTTTCATTTCTTTTTCTGTAATCCGTTTGTTCTCCAAACGGTACTCATATCATTTGTGCTAACAAGAACCTTATTAGGCAGATAATCTGCATACAATTCTGATCTTATACACCGCTCTTCCACCCTCTCTCTCTAGCAAACTAAAAATGTAAGAACCAAAGCTATTGCAGAAATCCCAGGCAACAGATTTCTTAATTTTTTTTTTTTGTGGTAACCCCCATAATACCCAGGTGCAACTAAGAAGTCCACAGTGCTGCTACGGATACAGAAGCGTTCTTGACATGACTAAGACATCCCACAAAAAACTCCCCACTGTTATTAAGTTGCTATTGAATAGCTAAAGCAATACCATATACAGCTTTCTCAATCTGAAGCACAATTCAGTGATCAAATAATTTTGTATTTGAAAGCAGCTAATCCCAAAATACAAAAAATTAATGTTTATGCAATGCTGGACTTACAACAACATACGACAGAGTACAAAAGCAAAAACGACAGGGCAACAGGATTACGAACTCCTACTGCTTCCGTCCTGTTCCCGCTCCAGAGCCCATGTTCACACAACAAAGAAGGGGTTGCCACAAGAATTACTTACATAGCAAGGTAGTACTGAGAAAATAGTCAACATTTTTAAAATACACTAAGTCTGTAAATGGAAGCAGGCTAATAAGGAATGCTTTTTCACAAAATGCCAAAATACTTCCATCTGTCTATCATGGCCCTCACCACTGAAGGAAGAACTCCCTGCAAACCACCAAACTGCCCCACAGACTCCACTTACAGATATCACGTTTCAAGAGACGATATGGTTTTCAGCTCCACACGTCTCAATCTCCTTTTCTTTCTTCCCTTCCACAAATCAACCCCCATGCAGTAATGTTGTTCCAAAGAGGGTGTTACAGAGGCTTGGACAGTACCTGGAGGACCTTACTAAGAAGTTTCAATAGGACACAGTCAAAAACAGGCATAAGCTCTGCTGTTAGGTGCATTATTTAAGCAGAGTTAATTGTGAAACACAGCCCCTGCTCCCCTCCTCAACTAAGAGAATACCAGAATGGTTGAGGTTGGCAGGGACCTCTGGAGGTCACCCGGTCCAAACCCCCTGCTCAGGCAGGGCCATCTAGAGACAGTTGCCCAGGACCATGTCCAGGTGGCTTTTGAATATCTCCAAGGATGGAGCCTCCACAACCTCTGTTTCTGTAAACAGGACAATCACTATCTACCACTTCAGTGAATACTTCCCCCCCTCCCAGTCTTTGTTAAGATCCTCAGACTTGTTCTTGGCTCTCTTTTTTTTTTTGCCCTACTCTATTTCATGAAAATCTTAATTCACAAACTTTTCTTGCCTGGGGCATGTAAAAGGGAGCAGCGTGTCAGTTGCCTGTTGTTTTTCTGCTCTTGACTCCTTGTTCCTGCACTTACAGTACCAGTGTAACTAACCTAAATATCTGTAAAATGCTTGCTATAAAGTATCCCTTAGGTTATAAGCTCCTCAAGCCACAAATGTCATCCTGGAAAGTACAAAGGAAACACTAACTTAACAAGTAATTAAAAAACTCTTCAGCAAGGTCAATTGGAGCTCTATTGACTCTAGGGCCGTGAAACACTAGCTTGCAGGAAAATATTAGAAAAATGCAAAATTAAGTGATAGAGACAATTGGAGCCTGCAACAAGAAAAACAACTGCAATTTCTGTTCTTCCTCTTTGCTCCCCTCCCCCAAGGAAGTCACACAGATCACTGACATCCAAGTACGTTTTGGTGAACTCTGATAAACTGCTGAGCAGACTTCAAGAAATCTTTTCTATCTGCCCTTATAAACTAATGCAGTAGCAGCATCCTGCTGCTGCAATGCCAAAGTAAAGAACACACAGGTTTTGTAGAAACCCCAGATGCATACAGGCACCACATCTACAGAGAAAAATAAAGAACTAATGGAGAAACTTTGTAAATATGCTTCTATCTCAAAAAACGCATTTCACAATTTTGTTTTGGATTAAAATTTCCTATTTGTATGCCTGGGAGTCTGCCTCATCACATTATCACCATTACTAACGGTCTTATTACAGAGATGAACATCTCACGGAGATTTCAACACAAGTTTTAAAGCCTACGCAAAACTACATGAAATGGCAAGGGGGACTGGCAAAATATTGAAACAACATTCTGTGGAAACAAAATAGGTTTTGATAGCAAATTTCCTATGCAACCTTTTAAAATGAATTTTGTAGTGTTCCTTCCTGTCATCCTGAATACCCTCTCTGTTGTTTGTGTTATCTTTAAAGGCTTGCAGTTATGAAACATTAGCCAGTACAATCTCTTCAAGAGTTCTTATAAGTGACTTCAGCTCCTAATTTCAAGTTCTACTTTAAAAAGAAAGAATAGCATTTTGCAAAACATACGATAAAGTAGAAACATTAAATAGCTCAGTTGTAGTGCTGTGAACAAAAGAGTACTTCAGCTTAAATACTCCTCTGCAATATTTGCAATGGAACCTCAAGCTCTCAGTAACAGCAAGAAAACTTGAGTCAGTTTACCTTTCATTAACAGCTAGCCATCGGAAATACACTGACCCTCTCAAAGGATGATAGGTTATGCAAAGAACCATTTAATAATTTAAAATGTTAATAGTAGGCATAATATTTCACAGAAACAGACCAAAGACTTACATTAGCCACTAAAATCCATATTCTAAAATTTTCAGCAATAAAGCAACTGCAATAAACAAAGACAATGAAATTGATAAATCAAAAATTCTTTAAGAACTCTTATCATTGAGCCTTTGAACTAAAGTGACTAACAGTATACAACCAAGATTTGAACATTTTCTCTGTGATTGTCAACCCAATAGCTTCCCTTCAAAACACAAGGATTAATTTGGATGAATAGCCTTACATTCAGGATTTTTTTAAAAAATAAACACATTAAAAAATACCAGCATCTATTCCAGTTTAGTGACAACCATAATAATCTATACATTACGATCTGAAAAATGAAATAGTTCTTTAGTGGAAAATTAGATATGAAAAAGCATTAACTAAAGAATTAAAGTAACAATCTTAAGCATGGACAATGTATTTGCGCAGAACTTGGTATTTGAGTTTACTTTTTTTTGTGACCAATAAACAGAAAGAAAAACTTTTGTAAAGACAAGAAGGTGCACACACTAAATTCAAATTCAACCTGTATACTCTGGTTGTTGTGCTGCACCAAGATAACCCACTTGGCTACACAGCAAGAAAGGGCAGCAATTTTTACAGTTTTTTTTTCCATTCACTTGTCAAAGTCAATGCCACAGTTAATAAAGCCATGATTAAAGGAACAATGTACAGCGAGTAACAAATAGCATCATGGTGATGGAAAGTCTCATTCTCACCTTCTGTGTATAGTCTCTTTTACAAGAAATTAAAGGGCGGGGGGGGGGGGGGAGGTGTTTAAACCAGTCGACATGTATGGCAGGTGCTCTGGTTTCACGAACAGGAAAAATGTTTAGGATAAAGCAGCAGACTTAAGCACAGCACCAAATATTCATTGCATGACCATGACTCATGTATCTGTTATCCATCAGAAAATATCTACCCGCTGCTATCCTTTAACAAAGTCAGAGACTAAGACTCCTGTGGTTCCTCCTATCTTGGTCACTAAGCTTCTGTAGGGGCATCTTCCATCTGTGGGATAAAGGAAGTTGAAAGACATCAATTCTATGAAGTTTCTTAGGTATACTGTTTAACTGTATTCCTGCCAATCAATTTATTTTTAAACTGGCTACATATCTTACCTCTTCCATCTCCTTCCCTTCCTAGCATCACAAAGTTTTTTTAGTAAAACTCCTGCCTATACTCCTTCATGTATTTTTCCTTCTTCATTCTTGAAAAGATCTTACTTTTTTGTACTGTATCTCCCCCATCACTGAATATAGCTTAATTTCTTTTCCCCCTAATTTGTCTTAGTAAGCTCTTCCCTCAGCCCATTATAGGATTTGAAAACGTTTCCTGATTTTTAGTGGGCAGCCGTTCACTTGAATTCCGCAAGCCAGTTTCCCTAAGCGTTGTGGGTGGTTGGCAGGGGGGGGGAGAGGGGTACTTGAAGTCAGGCTCCTGTTCCTTTTCTCAATGCAGGAATTATGAAGAAGCATTTTGGCAGTCTTGCCTTCACTGATAATGAATTTAGGTCTACCACAGAACAACAATTCCCCCTTTGTACTCCAGACAATTTGTATCAATTTCCAAACTAGTGCCACTGATGTGCCAAGACGGACACCACTGTCACTGCAGTGTAGCTAGGAGCTCTCAAACCTTGGGACCAGCTGCCTGCACCAGACTGCAAGCGATCCACATTTGCATCGTCAGCTCCCAACAAAATCAAGTCCTAACTGGTGAACTTCAGAGTCTGAAGGCTCTGTCTGGCTTACTCCTATATTTGGCGTCAGCGGCCAGCAAAGCAACAGTGATCACAAGCTACAGCACAGCACATTTTTCTTGTGCTGGACGGCACCATCACAGCAATTCCCCTTTCAAAGTGCACACGGTAAAAGAAAAATATTCCTAGCCTGGAAGCAAAAGCATCAATTCTGGGAAGCAAGTGTGAGAATCTAGACAAAGATCTGTAAGAATCACTACCTCAAGTTCAGTTTAAAAAAGAAAGTATTAATCAGAGAAATCAGCAGAATACCACCAGCATCAGTAAGTTAAACTGATTTTTCCAGAACTTGGAGGCAGGCATGCAGGCTGGGACCAATAACGAAGAGAATATCAAGAAGAAGCCTGCACAGTAAGAAGTATCTAACCATTGTAAGATCCCAAAAACCAGTAACAACCTAGCTGAGTGAACAGATCAGGAGCAGGCGGGCTGGGCTGACAAGGTAAGAATCCAGATGCACTCACCATAAAGACAGTCCTTGTCATGTTAGGGCTTTTATAGCAAGAAGGATGCGAAGGACATTTTGCAAGGGACAGGTACTAAAAGAACATTTGCATTGCTCAAACCAGACGTGAGATGTGGTGGCAAGCCTAGGTATGGTTTTTAAGCCCCATAGACAAGGACATGAGAAACTTAAATAGCTTCACATCCTATTTCAGTTATTACAGATTTCATACGCACTAGAAAGTGTTAAAAAGGGAGATATCAATTACTTTTCCTTTTCTTAGAGACCCTTTCTACACTGCTAGGGAAGAACAAGTAGATTCTAGACACGAGACAGTAATTACATAAATATTGTTAAAAAAGGTGGCTTTACAGCTTAGGTTTTATGGCTTTTTTTAAAAAATTAAAATTTGGCATTATTAAAATCACATACCATAACTCCCATTTTAAAATCACTGGCTATCCCAATGGGAAGATCCACATTTCCAAAATGAAGTAAAGCTGTCAAATGCAATATTTTCTTTTTAGAAGGCAATTATCAAGAATTAAACTTTTAATAAATAAAAGACAAGCTGAAATTCTAGTTGGTGTCCGCTATAGATTATATTAACAGCTATCTAGACCATATCAAGTACTATATCAAGTCATATCAATAGCTAAAATGTTTACTTCTTTAAAGGGTTACTTCTCTCATTATGTAAAGATGCAGATACATGAGAATTTACTTTGAATAATGTATATTGGCAATATAATGTATTGTCACTATCTTGAATTTCCAAAAGGAAATTTCCTAGCTCAAGAAGTACTGCATTCAACTTGAATTCTCTGCTAAAACTTTAATTTGCTACACAGAGTTCATATCAGAACTAAAAATGTAGGTACAAGTGAACATGATCTCAATGCATTTGTTATATGAAAATGATATAATCAAAACCATAGCAGTATACAAACTTTCTTTATAAAAATGACATATAATATTCAGAAGTATATAATATTATACATAAGTGATATTTTCAATTATAAAACAAGCTGAATCAGATAAATTAAACACAAAAATATGAATAGTTTTTGGAAACTATTCAAGAATATTTTGCTGTATGACCAAAAAGCCACAATTCCCCAGTTAAAAAGACTAAGCTGATTAAAACAAAACAAAAAGCCAAAAAATCGTGCCTTAGACAAAGGCAAACCACCTATAATTCCCTCCCTCTCTAACTCAAACAAACTGGAAAACCGATAGCAACAAATGCAAATCAGAGAAACTAGGCAAGGAAGAAAATTGATAAAGGAACGAATGAGAAAATGCAGAGATGGACAGGAAGCTGGACAGGAAGCTGAGCAAAGGCAATTTTAAAAGGATATACTAAAAAACCTTCAAAGCCACAAAGAATTTTAAGAACCGCATTGGTCCATTACGTAAGGGTGGGCAGAAACATAACACCACAAAGGCAAGGGATTTTGGAAAGCCGGTTATATTTTTAAGCAATATATTTACACAACCAGATATAAATATCTTCTAGCCCAGTAGTGAATAATAATGCTCATGAACAGCAGTGGTAGTTAAGGTTTTATAGTCAGTAGGTCCAGAGAACTTGCACTCAGGAGGGAAGGCAACAGAAAAGGAATTACATAGCTGATAAAGAGCAAAGACAAGGAATCATCCTCAATACAGAGTCAACTGAGCTGGTTCAATATGCTTTACTCAAGTAAAAATATGCATTGCAAAAACAGATTAAAAGATCTGAGCTAGAATTACAGAAAGCAGGCTATATACATACAGGACAAGGGACTCTTTCGGGAAGAAAACACTCAAGGTTTGGAAAAGGGCGGAAGGAGGGTGAAGGAACAGATCATCCCAGATAATCAGCTAAGACATAGGATACCACTGTGGTCAAAAAGGGTAATAGGATCGATTGATGATTTAAGGGAAGAATACTAGCAAAAGTAGTGTTCCTGTCAACCCTGGGTTTCCAATGCCAGTAAAAATCATTACTGGGAAACTTCACTCAGGAAGAATTTGGGACAGCAGGAAAAAGTTTAGAGAAGAGTTACACTACCAATCAGAGTAACAGAAAACATACAAAGCGAGAAACTAAATCTATTTAATGTAAGGAGAAGGCCGATATTGAATCTGTATATTGACCTGGTCACAGCCATTTCAAGAAGGTTTAAGTATCTACACTGTAGAAAACAAATTCAAGAGAAGAAAATACTCAAGATTATCAAGCAAAGACAAAATAAGATCCAGGTGAAGGCACTTTCCAAAATCTCTTACGAAGAGTAATGATGGACTCTCCAACACTGGCAAAATTGAAGATAACACCTGATGAAATCCCACTTAAGCACAAGTATTAGAGCTGATTAAAGTTGGGGAAATCCTATAGCCTGTTTTGTATTGCAAGCCAATCTGACTAGCAAAATGATGTCTCTTAGTTATTCATGTATTCATGAACCGTAAAGCCAAGGGAAGGAAACTTTTCAGAAAATAAACAAAAGACAACTTAAGATTTGGCAGCAGTTCATGTTGTCCCTGTATCTGAAAACTTACTATTGGCCAGCAGCCCATTTTCTTTTAAGGAGGAATAGATGCTTTCAGCATTGGCATTTCTGAATGCATTTATTTTGGCCACCTTATTCAGAAGGCACATAAAATCCAGAGCCACTTTGCCCATTACAGTTACCGCCCACTCCCAGCGCAGGAGCACCCAAAGCCACCAGCAGGCTGGGAACCACAGGTATATTGGGTTTAATTCCATCTTACGGCATGCAGAGAATAAACATTTCAAAATTAATTTCAAGCAAGTTCGGCAAGAGGAAAAAACCTACATCCAGGATTCATGTCTGTCTTCACACATTTAGGTATCCACATTGGTAATGCAATGTATTTGGCGCTGCACTAACCTGGGAATACTTGCACGTATTCCCACAAAGAACAGGAGATAAAGACAGACACAGACCATCTACAAAATTATTTTATGTATATAAGGGTGTGTATTTTACCTAAGTATACATATTTTCTTTAATTACAGTTTTCCATATAAGCATTAGGGGGTTCTAGCCATGCAAGCCACATTTATTAAAGGCAGCATGTCAAATAAGAGTTGACAATTACAGGCTATATCAATACACATTATGCCAGATGGTAATGAGCCATACACAAAGGGCCAGCCATCCAAAATAATCACACCATTTTCCACAGAAATGTTGAAGAGGTTATGGTTTATTACACAGTGCTCATTAGATATACAGTGGCAGCATTAGCAATTTTTCCTTCATTTGTGTCTCATTTAAGACTCTGCCCCCACAAGCCCATTCAAATTAGTACACAAGGTTAAAACCATTATGGTCAGAGGGAAAAAAAAAATTAAGTTGTATTTTTATTTTACAGTAATGGTGGATCAAAGGTCCCTGGAATTTATTATTCTCTCAACTATTATCTAACACAGGATACTAAAAAGAATGAAATTCACTGTCATTTGCCATGAAGAAAGATAGCTTATTTGAAATAAGCAAACTCTATATTACTTAATTAATAACACTAAGTGAAAACAACAGTTAGGTTGTGACACAAAGTGACAAAAGTCTTAAAACTCAAAGTTGAAACTGAACTTTCAGCCTTGGCTTTGAACTTTCTCATCTGCGCTTCAATTTGCTGCTTTAACAGCACGGAAATATTTAAGTGTCCAAAAGGCAACTCACCTTTCACAGCGGGTTGGAAAAACAGTTGTCTCAAATAACTAGAGTGCCATCTCTGAGAAAACACCTATAAGATATGATTTAAGGAACCTTTCTACCCAGCTGCATACGTTGACTTCCAGCTAGAAAATTACTGTTGGAGACATTTATTTTCCTGCCTTTCTGTGTTGATAGAAGGTATGTGGGTGAAAAAATGTAACGGGGCAAATGTGAATATTTGTCAGCACAAGCAAGGATATGTTTATCGTTTAAAAACATGCAGATGTCCCCCAAACTCCAAGTGACAGACAGCATTTGGAAGTCAAAAACCTGCGAGAAAGAGGGAGGACTTGAGCACTGGACGTGCCACCTGACAACACAACTGCAGAGAACCGGCTTTTCAATCCAAGCTCCTCTTTTGAAGCACGCAGAGCATCACTTGGAAATCTGGGTCTCGCATCAGGCAGCCACCTGGCTCACAAGGCCAGGGTATCCTTACACCTCCTTCCCCGGCCACTCCTGCTGAGCTATTCTGCTGTTACAGAAAATGCTGAATTATTCATTCAGCCAGATGGCAAAAGAGTGAAAAAAGTCAGGCAATCTCCAGGAGATTATGGGAGAGAAAGGCGGGAGACCTGGACTCCAGTTCCTGCTGGAAACAGGAAAGTTACTGGGAGAGAAACAACATTACATACTCGGGCATTCCTGACCTAGGTGTCCTATATCCTTGTGTGAAGAGGACTTCTCTGAAAATTCAGACAGAGGAGTACTGGGGATTTGCATCTTTTCGGGAGCCAAGCCTGGACTTCCTGCATCCTCAGTGAATGCTTAGTCAGTGGCTAAAGAACACGGAGCAATGTTAACAGCACATCTCCAGTTTGGGAATCCCACCTAGATAATTTCCTAGTTAAACTAGCCAACAAATCTTATCCATGTTTTGCAATTGTTTGAAAGATAAAAAGCATCTTTTATTTAATAGGGTCTTTAAAAAAAAAAAAAGAAAAGAAAAGAAAAGAAAAGAGCTTACAAAATTAAAAAGAATCCCATTAATTCCAGGCAATGCAAGTCTATGATAACTGAACAGGTACTCTGATAACTAAATACAGTAAATAGTTTTCTATCAACAACAATGTTTTGCATCAAGTTCATTCTACTACCTGCCATTTGTACAGTTCATTTTATTACTGACAAAACTACTTACCCCATCAAGGTGGCATTTTTGCAGGCAGACACCAGCAAATATGAAACAAATATGAAACCTGTGCAACGTGAAACAAAAGCAAGCCCCTGATTCATTATAAAATCCAAAGGGCTTCAGGCTAATTTAAAGGTCTAAGCAGAACATAGCGAACATTATGCAGAAGTTTTATACAGTTATTTTCATGCTAAGTTTCCAGACAATTCAGAGTAGGTTTAAATTCTCTAACGTTGATTCAAAAATGCAGAATACCAGTGGCCAATTCCAAGAAAGCTGATCACAAGCAAGCCCACCTCTGCACAACTACCAGTGGTCTAGAAACAACAGAACCACAACTGTTTCCTTAAAACAGCAGTACTATATTTTTATAAACTGAAGGTAAAAATAGGACATTTGAACCTGATGGGGTGGAAGAAGAGCAAGCCAAAAGAAGAGTTTAAAATGGAGCTAGCATGAAGGTCTTCTTTTTAGCTTACTGAAGTCAGCAAGTTACAGGTATTGTAAACAGGAGTCTAAAAAAGGCAAGATAGGAGGTGATGAAAAGCTTTGGCAACAGCCGCTGTAGCATGGCCTTGGAAAAAATGGGATGGTAGGATACACGATGCAAGGAAAGACAGTAAGATGCAGAACTGAATAAGGTATGTTGATGAAAAAACTCGAAAGATGAGGTATGAACTAAAGGATTAATTTGTGGATTAGATGACAGTGCTGTCACCAAAGCAGAAATCAAAAGGAACACGATGATGGAGAAAATCACATAGTTTGTTATGGAAATGACCAAGATTCCTTCCCTTATGATAGCAGCACGTGTCAGCCAGACTGCTTATGGAACGACTAGGCACCACCCAGGATGCCCATCCATTCAGGATTACCCAGATTTGCTCTATAGGCCCTGGACAACAAGTATCCTCCAATTATATCTCATGCATCTATTCCATAACAAATTTCACATCATGGTTTAAAAATCATTTTGATTATTCTGTGTTTTATTTAACCGAAATATTTAAATACTTGCACTAAAACCAACTGCAAGGAGATGAAGGGAAATAAAAGGTCTCAGTTGCAGGTAGATGGAAGAAACAGGCTACTAACAATTAATTCTATGACCATATTTTTCTTACCTTATATTAGTTGTTTCTCAGCCCTCCAAGACTCTGAAGCATGGCTATCCCCTTATTTGCAATGACTATGGGAGACGGTTTGAACCAACATAACAGAAATTCCCATTACTGTGTACTGTCAACTATGCAGAGATCGCCAGCATGACTTACCACTCCAAGTGCTTCTCTGAAATCTCTCTGAAGAGTTTGTCTATAATTGTATTCAATGTAGCTGAAAGTTAAGGTGCAGTAACCTTGACATTAAAGCTCTGCTACTAATGACACTTGAAATACATGGAACCTTTTTATGCGAGAGAAAAGAAGGTAACCTTTTTTATGCAGTGAAGAACGAACACCTGATAAATGAGCAGTCCTGTTAAGAGAATAGATTGTTCGTATGTCTAACAGGACAGGAAAAAGGCATTAAAAAATAAAATGGATACAGTGTACCAGATAGGGTTGGGGTTTATTTTATATATATAAATATTTTTTTATCATGCTTATATAAAACATACTGTATATTCTGAAATACCAATAAAATATCCAACTCTCGGGGGGCGGTGGGGGGGGGGAATCAAAACATACACTGCTTGCACAACCACAGATACCTCATACTATCAAGGAAACCTGTCCTATTCTAAACAGCTGTAACTGCATTTATGTTAGTCAGCAATTAAAAGTATGGTTATCACACCTGCTCTCCTCTGCCCTCCTGAACTTTCAATGTTCAGAATTGGATAGGGACATTAATACCATATATTAAAACGGTTTATTATAGGAATGTTTTTGCTTTTCACAAAGCAGAAGTATGCAGCAGATGGATATTGCCTGCCATGTACAAGGAACGAGACTAATAGCTAAAGGGAGATGGCAGACTTCTCGGAGACCTTGCCCCTTACACCAGGTGTGTTGACAGAATCGCCAGCAGGGAAAGGATAATAAACCTTTTGGAGCAAGGCAACGACTGCTGCTTCTGGGACTATATCAGCATAGTAACAAGCATTTGGGGCTGTTGATGTCTGCAAAGTTTTATCATTATTATTAGTATATATTTTATGCAAATGGAGTATCGCGTGATATTGAGAAAATGTGTCTTTTGATGAAAAAACCCTACCTACTATTATACCACTGGCATAATTTCCATCTATTTTTACCTTACTTACGGCCGTTCTATAAGGTATCTGAAAATCTCATGCTTTCATTTTTTGGTCCTTTCATCCCAGAATGATTCAATCTACACATTTTAATAAAGGGTAAAATGACATCAACCAATTCAAGCAACATTAACCCCAAGTGAGTGATGGTGAAGAGACAGCTATATGCTAATAAACCACCTTCAAGAACAAACTTAATTTCTGCAGAATTCCTACCTGAGTCCACAAAATAAGATCATTTATTGACTGCAGCCACTACTGTAGTTTTGCTAAAATTCAATTTGCTGACTGGAACAGCACATGAATTTAGCTGAACTTTTTGTACTGGTTTTGTTGCATGGATATCAAAAGCCAGAATGAAATTTCAGCTGTAAGAGACGGAAGTAAGCTTTCCACAGAACACTGTTTTGGTGAAATATAACAATCATGAGAAACAAATCAGAAATATTGCACAGTATCTGAAACTTTCTTATGTTTCTTGCCTTTCTGGAAATATTAGATGCATAATTTATTTGGCTGCATCTTCTCTTTCCACAAAAATTTACACAAATTTGGCCAAGTCTTTGGAAAAATTAAAAACTACAACTGCAAATACTTTAATGGACTTCAAGAGTTGGGCAATCAAGCTCCCAAAATCTCACATGCACCAAACATGCTCCATAATCATGCTGTCAGTGCTGATCAGAAGGTTTCAATTGCTGCAAACCCTAGAAAAAAACATCATCTTTCTGATTTCTCTTTTGACTGCCTAAGCACCTTCTCAAATACAACATGGTTAGAGTATCATGTTGTATTCATATTCTTGAAATCTTCATCCCTAATTCTCTAACTCCTTATTCCTCTTCTCAAATCACTGATCACTATCATCACACATATTTCTAGTAACTTAAACTCAGAATGCAACCATTATCTCCAAATCTGGACTTGCTAGCCTTGCAATCCATCCATACCTAAAACCTTTTATTAACTGAAGTAACAATTTAATTTTCCTCTTAATCTAATAGCTAAGGTGCAACGTAACAAGGACTAATATTCTCCATTCCAATCTGAATTCCAATCTGACTTCCAATCTGACTGAACTATCATCTCATGCCCATTGAAAATGTTTCTGCAAAGATGATTCATTTTTATTAGAGTCACTTCCATCAGGTTAATTCTTGATATTGTTCCTTAGTAATTTCTCTTCCACTACTGCATCAAATAAAAAACACTTAGCTTGTGAAGATGAAGATCTACCATATGAAGATATCAGCATGCACTTTTATTTCACAGTCAATGTCTACTTAAAAGGGAGTCAGTCCAAAAATTTGTTTCTCTCAATCCAGCTGTCACCCCCTGAAGAAAATTCAGTTTCTGAAATAAGGAATTTTTGATTTGACATTCTTTACCAGAATTCAACTTAGAACCCTTTCTCCCTACCTTCAAAAAGAAAACAAACCAACACAACAACAACAAAAAACCCCCACATGAAAGGTTCTTAGGAAATCTTCTCTTGCCTTTCTTCCTGTTTTTCACGTCAAAGAAAATTTCTTATTACCTTGAACAATCCTGGCTATAACACTACAATAAGTGGTAACTTCTCTCTCTTTCCTTGTATTTTCCGTATCTACTTGCTATCTGCATGTACTCACACGCCCGCCTTTCTATTGGAATATATTACAAACAACCAAGCTTCTCTGTCCAGCAACACAATGCCCTGTCTACACCATCCACAACAACATGCTGCTTTTTTTCATTATTGTTTGCTTTAGAAGCATCTCAGAGCTGCCAAACTCCACACAAAAATCTACTGAAAGTTAAAGGCCAGATACCAGTGAAGTGATAAGAAATATTCATTCGCTTAATGTATAATGTGATTGGGGTCCAGAACATGCCGTTATTTCAAGTGGAAGGGAATTAAGGTTGTATAGTCTTTATACAGTCTCATGAACTCTAAGCAAAAAAGGATACTGTTTGAGCTAGGAGGGCACCATTCATTAGCAGTCAGGCCCACTCTTATTTATGTTCAACCCCAAAACAATCTGTCACCACAGAAACAACATACTTCCCATACATAGCAAAATATGCCAAAGATCAGTACGTATTTTTACATACGTATACTTGTGGAGTATAATGAAGACCTTCTCCTCAACTCCACCCCAGCAGATGAAAAATTTTGTAATATCTTCAGTTACATTATAACAGAGTACTGACTGAATCATATTAAGAAAATAAATTAATTGGTACAGTAAGCCTTGTAATACTTCATATTGCTACAATTTTCCAAGTATTGCAGAAATTTGTATTGAAACTGCATAATTGCATTGTAAAATTTGTCAAGGGAAAAGTTAATAGGTTGTGCCTGGGAAGAGGACAGCTGGTACTTCAGCAGATGGGAAAGCATGGGAGATATTTTGGGACTGTAGGACAAATAAATTACATAAATACAGTTTCTTAAGATCTTGCTGTGAAGCAATTGGTCATATTGACATCATAGTTCTGAGGGATAAGCAGTCCCCAGAGCTGTTGCGTGCTTTCATCACAGCACTGGACTGCGCTTAGGTGATAGGTGGAAACTTCTCTTCACAAACACTATTTTTTTTTTTTAAAAAGAAAATGTGAAAGTTCTCAAGCAGAAATTTGTTGCAAGGGAAAGATTTTACAGCAAACCACCAAAGAACAGCTACGGCAAAGTGCTCTGGTGCATGGAAATGTCATGCCCCAGGAAGGCTTTACTAGGTCTTGTTACCCACAGGTCATCTGGCCTTTCTTTGAAAAGTTCCCACTCGGGTGAAGGCAGGTGTTGCTCCCACAGCTGCTCCTGACCCACTGCAGAATTTCATCAGTGTTGCTCTGGTTTTGTATGCTATGCTGCACATCATGGCAGTCCAGTACTCGCTTCACAAGCGGCAGGAGGAGGGAGCTCCAGGAAAAGGGTGGGCTGGACAGACAGACAGCAGGCAGCGTTATGGTTTCTCCAAGGCAAGCCATCCCTACACTGCTTTCTATAATACTGAAAATTACTTCCTTTTTAAAAAACAAAACAAAAACCCTTTGTAATGTACATATTGAGTTTACCTGGCCCAGCTATCTAGTGCTAAGCAGACTTATTCTGAACAAGGTTTGAGTCCATACCTCTGCACAGTCTTTGATTAGTTTTAATGCAGTGCCTTCTGATGTATTCTACAGCGTACAGAGAGGACCTTTTCTTATTCAACACATAATTGCTATATTTGCACATGCTGTGTATGCTGAAAACAATAAAAAGTTAATGAAGAAAAGTACTGGTTGTAATGAATTAGTAATATTGTTAGATTTGTATTTGGAGTTGATTTTTATTGTTGCGGGTTGAAGATGATCAATAGGAATATGTAATCAAGTTGTATGTGCTTTTCATCTCCCGAGACTCGTCTTGTAAATGAGATAAAGAATCTCACAGGATTTATCCTGGAAAGCAAAAACTAAATAGAATAATTTAGAATAATCGCTTAGGTTTTCTCTCACTAAAAGCTAAGGGAAAGCTACCAAGGACTGGGAAACAAAATTATACATTTCTGAAAGTTTATAAAAAACACCATTGCTCATATTTTGAGATACGTTTCCCATTATCTTTCAAACAATTTTGTCAAGAGCATCATACTTCTTAATATACTTCGATATTGAGTATTTTAGGACCATGCATTTTCTCTACCAGTTAATTAGCTAAGCTTTCAAAGTACATGTTAGTTGGGATACTGCACCTTCACTGAAAGCCAGCCTTCCAGAAGATAGGAATAAGAACAGTAAGTCCCAAAGGAAATCATTTTTATGATAAAGAGTCCTAATGTGCCCCAGTAAAGGTGAGGATTGATTGTTATGG
Source organism: Ciconia boyciana (assembly GCF_034638445.1). Taxonomy (NCBI): domain Eukaryota; kingdom Metazoa; phylum Chordata; class Aves; order Ciconiiformes; family Ciconiidae; genus Ciconia; species Ciconia boyciana. The sequence goes on from NC_132936.1 coordinate 50,970,415, forward strand.
CCTATTGTTACTATAATTAGAAGTCAAACACCAATTAGCAGTTCCATTAATAAGATTAATCTCTGCAATATCTGCAGCTGAGACCCAGGGCTTGCGTGCAATAAGCCAGTGTGAATTTAAAGTGCAATAGCTATTCTGCACTAAAATTCCCAGTTTAATTCTTACACCAGACAAAAGAAAAAAACTCTGCCTTTTTTGAATTTTGAGTTCCTGCATACACTATTGGTATTACTACACCTTTCTCATTTCTTGCTTTTTATTTTGTTTAAACACATTCTATCATGATTTACATCATTGATGGGGATAGGTGCAATGCAGCATGAAGTCTCCCAAACTGGTTCACAGCCACTCCCTCTGCATTGCACCAGGTCAGGGTAAATCTAATTTAGTCTTCCATTACTAGTAAACTCAGACAAGTAGTAATGGAAAAAAAACCCACCTTCTTACAAATAAGGAAGTACTCTTCACATGACAGGAGTCCACGATAAAGTTAGGCGTCATTTATTTACATCAAAATATGAAGGTAAGAAACAGTCAAATCCAATCTCCCAAGCTAATACACTATACAGTTCAGAGTACAGAAACTGAAAGAAAGGCAAGGTCTGAAGATGAGGTGAGAAGTCACACACACACACACACGCTCTTTGTATTTTTGTAGGTACCAAAATCATCATTTGTATGGTCATTCTTTGATTTTATTTCATCTGAGTTTTGTCTTTTACAATAACTCTCAGACAGAATTTGTCCACAGATAAACCTACAACATGCAAGGTAGAAAGAAGGCTTTTATAAAATTTAGTAGCAGACAGGTCAAGGCAACCTCTTAAGTGTCACTTACACTGTAACAATACAACTGATCTCACCTTCACCAAAATTTATTCATGTTTGCCATGGCTTATTAGCCAAGAGGCTTTGTAATGGATTTGCATTTTCCTTTCTTCCTTTTAAAGGAAGACTATCTGATTTCTTTGTGTAGAACTATTAATTACTTGAATGTAGATTTATGTGGAGACACTCACATTTCAGTTGGAAAGCATTTAAACGATTGTAAAAAATTACAAACACCTTTAAGCTTGTCTACAGTAGAAAGAATTTGCTGGCAAAACTTTACTGTTGATCTGAGCAAGTGAAGATACAGCTAACACAGTACAAGACCTCCTTTGCCAGAGTAACATTTACCTATTCCTAAACCAGAAGGTAGCCCCTTGCTATTGTAGTCACCTACTCCAATTGGAGATGTGACAGTCTTCTGAGTCAAGAACAGCATCTCTCAGCTGTTTGGTCGCATTCACAAGGACAGGACAGAGGCTACTTGCCAATAATTGGAGCTCTCGGGGAACGCAGAGCCCAAGGTGCACATCCCCACGGAGTATTTATTCTGTTTATCGCTCAAAGTGGAATACCTTTTACATTTTCTCAATTTCCAGAGAACGTGTGCTCACACCTCATACGCTATTACACTAAATACACAAAGCAGAGTATTGCCATTTCAGATCCCTCTCAACCATAAAATGCCAGTTCAACAGCAGTCCAGGGCACATGCAGAAGTAAAGTCAACAAAGCAATGTCCATTTGTGTAAATTTGTGCAGACTGTAAGTCTCAAAAGCATACTATAACAAGTATATAACCTCTACAGTTTTGACTACACTAGTCCATATTTACCTTTACAGACTGAAGTTGTCCAAGGATCATCATCATTCACATAGCTTCAATTCCCTGGAGGCAGCCTGATTGCCTTTCGTGCATATAGTAATTAAAGACTGCTCTAACAAGCACAGCATCACCTCTGTTACGCCTGCCATGGCATGGGTTTTGGAGAAAGAACAGATAGAGCTGCAGATGGCGAGCCGTCACCTATGAGAAATGGAAGAGATTCCTAGTGTCCCCACTAATACACAGCAACTTTTGGTGGCATATTCCTAAGACAGATAAGAACTTTATGCTTGTGTTCTCATAATAGGCCTTGACACAGCCCACGTTACTAATTCTGAAAATCTTGGGATGGAAAGTTCTTTGGATATTTCAGCTCTCAAATGACCTTAAGGACACCTAACAGGCTAGATTATGCCAACATCAGTGTGGCCTCCTGTGAGCTACACATTAATGAATGCACACCATCTACAGAATTAAAAACAGAGCATGAGGCTAAAGGCAGGGGGTAGAAAGTTCACTCATCTGTTTAAAACACATTTTGATTATCACCTTGTGAAGACGACTGTTCTTGAAAGACCTGACCTTCATGAAGAAAGCTAGAGGAGTCTGACCTCATTGCTGACTCTGCTTTGAGCAGGAGGTTGGTCTACAGACCTCCTGAGATCCCTTCCAACTTGAATTATCCTATGAACCTAGATGTACTATCAGCACCATCTGGTTTACCCTGAAAGGAGGGTAATGGAAGGTTGAACCTTCTCTGAAGATGATGTAAAGGTCTTTGGAATCTCGGGGAAGGAAATTAAGGTAAGGCAAAACTTTGTTTTCATATCTAGCAAAGAAAAGCTGGGAGTAAGTTAGATGGAACTGCAAAGGGACAGAGCAGTATGTCCTCTGTCCTTAGCGTCCTTAGAATGATGCCTACCTGCTCCTGACTTCTTTGCAACCAAATAAACTTCCAGAGGAAAAGCAACCAACGAATGAATGAACCCCCTGGCTAAGATCTAGTATTTCGTGGAGACCTTTAAGTTGCAAATGAATGTTCCTTTAGAGAACGTGAGAACAAGATGACTTTGGCATAGCCACAATGACAAAGAGCATGTGAAATCAGACTGTGTGACCCGTGTGTGTGTCTCCAAAAATGAGTACCCAGGGCACTTAGTAAGAATTACTACCGGAACCTGAGGAGCAAAGGACCCATCACCATAACAAGGTGCTGCTAACTTCCACTTAAATTGGGCTTTTGTTGGAAGCAGCATCAGTGCTGGTTCCAAAATCATTATTAAAACACTAAGTATAAGGACTATATGTTCATGATCACTGTCACTACAGTATTACCACCACTCTTCCATGCAGCAGGAAGAATTCTGATTCAGAGACAAGTTTATCCAGTGAGTACCTTCTTCTTGTAGGAAAGCATGTTCATCTTGCAAGAGATTAATTCCTGGAGCTTTAAAGGCCAGCTGCATTACTCTGAGGAAGAAGAGGCAGGGACAGAGCCTAGTATTGATAGTACCAATCCAGCAATCTGTTTGCTGGATTTACCATGTTTTAGTACAGATCTGAAATAGTACTTTCTATATTCCACTCTACACACACATAGACACACAATTGCTGAGTTTGGTAGAATAAGAAGGTCTTTGCTTGTCAATGACCATAGGATCCACACTGGTGCACAGGCAGATTTGACTGAAAAAAGGATTTTTTTTTTTTTTTTTTTTTAAATGTCTGACAAGCATCCAAGGAAATCTGCAGAGCTGACTCAATGGATGTCAGTGCTAGAGGGTATTTCTGAAACTGGCACTAACGGGGGGGGGGGGGGGGGGGGAGATGCAAAACACGAGAGAGAAAAGAAAATAACTTGCTGTATTACAGCCAAGGATACTGAGGCCTGAAGAGATGGCATAAGTTTGTTCTTTGGTGTTACTTGCATTTTAAGCTGCAATATAGAGGCTATGTGAAGAATTCATTACTCAATATAAAGCCAAGGAGATTCCTCAGTCCCCAGCCAGTAGTGTCTGGCAGTGCCAGACATAAACAGAAAAAGATAACCCTTTGGGTATTTAGTGAGAGGGCCCAAGCCACTCTTGGTATCCTCAACTGTAAGAATCTAGCTCCAACTATGAAGCATAAAGCTATAAGTGCTCAGAAACCATATGATCCTGGAGTTTCAATTAAAAACCTCACTTCCAGCAGCAAAGTAAAGAACAGCAAGCTGCATAATTGACTATCCAAGCGAGTTTTGCTCTGAAAGACGGCAACAGAAAGGAGTATCAGACTCTAGTATAATCACCAGTTAGGAAATGCATCTCAAAGCTCTTAGGAAGCTCTAGGCTCCTGTATCACGTCTAAGGTGTTCTCTGATACTATTAGTATGATAAATTATCATTACTTAGATTCTGCCTAAACCCAAATGCAAGTTCTGCTTTCTCTTTGGCACAGGAGTAGGAAGGAGTTTCAAGGGAATACGGGATGCACACTTTGAGTACAGGCAATGACATCAACCCTTACATGATACTGCTCGCATACTCTGTAGTGAGCACTGCACTTCATCATTACATTTGCAATGCTTCTGTAGCCAACAAAATATTTTCCTAAAGGCTAAGAGACCAGCAGAAAGTTTCAACTTTAGGAAATCTGTCCAGCAGCTGAAATAGAGCTGTTTACCATGCTGCTACTTCTCCTCTTCATCCTCTTTTGGGAACACTGGTGCTGAGCTGGAAGTAAAGCCAGGTTCTTTTCCGCACCAACAGGAATAAAGTCAGGTTGCTGGCAACATGACAGGGAGGCGGCTGTACAGAGTAAAGCATGCCAAGCAGACTTTTATAACACTTCCCCCCTTATCTTCAGCATGGCTCATAAGGCAACCAGCAGCTACTATGATATCCTTGCATACAATGACCTCCACGCCCCCAGCTTAATGCGGGCAGAACATGTCTCCTGCAAATTATGAAGTGCTAAAGCTGGAGGCAATGCCGGCCAGAGGCAGCACCATATAACTATGCTAGCCCTGTTCCTGTACCTACCTAAACTGTAATCCTCATTATTCTGGAATAGATTGCTCTCTGGTAGCAGGCATCAGTTTTGTTCCATTGTGTACCAGTAAAAAACAGATGCCAGCTAAGCAGCTAGGTAAACTATTTTTATACATTTAGGTCAATTGTCCCATGAATTGACATATCTAGAGAACAGGAGAATAGGATAAAGAAAAAATTTTTTTGCTATTCCAAATTCAGCTCTCAGCATCTTTCTGTTTTAATTATAGTTACTGTATTGCTTGCTTATATTGTGATTCGAGAATATGAAATAAGGAGAAGAGGTTATGCAGAACATGCTAGATTCCAGGATTAAAAAGTCCACCATGGTTTTTTGTGGTTTTCTAAGTTAAATAATTATCGCACTGTTACATCTTCTTGGTCACAGATCGTACGTTTAGTGTAGTACCAGATATAGTGGACTGATGTAACCTGGCTATCCACTGCGGGACTGAATATTTAAAGAGAACACAAGAGCTGGTTCCAACACAAACAGTGGGAAAAGAAAGACTGGGCTGGTGCAATCACTGACAAGTACTGGAACAACTTAGCTCATGCTCAGGTTTCAGGAATGCAATTAATTAATCGCTACTAAGTACCCTAAAATCAAGTGAGCCATATCCCAGCTAATAGTCCACAATATAACATTCACAGCACGTAAGTACCAGGCAATGAAGATGCTCATTACAGTGCCAGAAATAATATTTCCAGCAAAACATTATATATAAAGATGAAGTAATTATATGGCATGGCAACAAAAAGAGCTGTATAGTTTACAGCTGAGCTGAAAATCTGTAAGAACCTATTTCCAAAAAATACTTTCCAAAGCTGGAGACATATACGAACAATAAAGGATTAAGCGTATTTCTTCACTTGATATCACTGAGGGATATACTTTGCCTTTGATATGTATGTCTAATATACACACCATATATAATTACACTGTAACCAAGATAGCAGACCAAAATGTACTAATGGAAAACGATGTCCTTTTGTTCTTATTCAGGAGAGAGCAGTTTGTAAAACACTATTTGTAATATGTAAAACAATCACAAAAGCCCTTTAAGATCACGATTTTATAAGCTGCTTGTTTCTCTTAGCTTTATATAATGGAGAAATCAAAATCAGAAATTAGACTCACATTTAAGAGTGTATTTGGAAAAGTACCTTAAATAAAGAAAGGAGTCAAAAGTCAAAGGCAAAGCCCACAGTGACTTCAGTGGAGGGCAAGAACTGGCCACTGTGGCACAAAATGAAACAAGACATCGGCATTCTCCTAGCATGCATCCGTTTGCTCATATTTACACCATGCTACAGACTTAAAGTGTCATTGAAAATCCATTTAAATTAACAACTCCATAGTTATCACTTTTGCAGACAGTAATGAACCTTAAGTGAACCTGTGTGGGTGTATTCAAAACGGCTTCATTTTTGGAGTACCTTTGTAACTCTGAACTAGATATTATAATGGCTATTGACTTGCTCAAATTTAGATTATTAGGCTAGATTTTCAGCTGGTTGAACTGGCATAGTTCCAATGATGTCCATTTACACCAACTGGCTCATTATTAATTCAAGGTCTTATTTGCTCCTTAATGAATACTTCCACTAGTCACCTTCCCAACGGCAGCTTTAAACACTCAAACGTTACCTCCATGGTCAGAATCATCATACTCAAGAACTTAGTTATCAAAAAATAATGCTTTTTCTCTCCTTTTATGAGGCATACTTAAGGTAAACTTTTTTAATCATTTACAAAACAAACCAAAATACCTCCTGTGCCATAATTAACTAACTAGAATTATGCTTTCATACAGCATCATTTGCATATAAATATAAAAATTTTACAAGCCTAAGGGGACATTAAGGACGAAACAAAACAAGAATGGAATTAAACAGCTAAAGGGACAACACAGCCCTCCATAACAAGCCTCTTTTACAGCCTTGTCTTTTTTCTTACTTATTGCTATTTCTATCTGTACCCTTTCTTACATATTTTCCTTCTCTGTTATTTTAAGATACTACATACATTTTAACATCTTTATTTGTTTGGTCCTTTCAATTTTACAATGCTATCTCTGCACTCCTAAAACAAATCAGGATACAAACATATAACTGAGTTTATGTATCTTCATTTAATACATCACAGTGGTCAGAAACACAATTAACTGAAAATATGACAGTCTGTTCCTTCAACCAAGCAACACTCAAAATTTTTCAGAAGGATTTCAAAAATTTAAGTTTTACAATTTTTCAACCAGATCTCACTTATTACTTTAGTGGAACAGTTAGCTGTCAAATATACAAAGGAGAGCAACCACTATCTTTGATTACTGTTGTTACTAGTATTAAGTTATTTAGTTTAAATACTTAAAAAAATATTTAGGAACTCGATGAAGCTGAATTACCTCAGTGAGAGCCTGAGGAACCTTAATGGTAGGCTCAGTAATTCTGCTGTGACATGTGGAAGGTAAAAACTTTATTCTATGCTGCTGTTTCATGGGAAAATATCCTTCAAAGAGGCTATAGCAAAACTTACGTGCCCAGTGAAACCGATTGGTATTCCACAAGACTGGCAATCTTACTCTGAAATTTCTAGCAAGTAGGTACACCCAAGTAACACCTGAGTAACGCAAAATTAAAGTACTCTCTTAAAAAATATTTTCTAGCATCTTTACTTCTTTGATTCCAAGTACCTCTCAACATAAACCTTCAAATAACTATCCTGATCCAAATGTTTTTAATTTGGTTGTGCCCAAAAGCCACAATTAAGATACAGGTGTGGATATTGTAAGAGCTATACAAAGAATAGGAAATGGTTTTCACCGTGGAAAGCTTATAATAACCCTGAGGAACCAAGTTTTGTAATTAGGTAAGTACTGATTTTCCTTAACAGCTGAGCAGGCCACTTAAGATGCTTTGATACCACCATGAAATTGTCCATCAAATGTACCTTGGTGTATCTTGCTAAAGAAAGTTACTACATACCTGGAATAAATTCCACTGACCATGTTATGCTGGAAGGAGAGATCTGCCGTGCTGGGTCCAGCAGCTTTGGAAATGAGCAATACGACCAAACCTCGCATCTGTAAATTATTTCGGCTATCGTACACAAAACCCCTGCAAAAAGGAAAGAAAACAAAACATGTTTTCACAATCCATTTTCACTGGTCATACCACTATGGAAAGACAGACTCAGACCTCAGGCTGCCATCGTTTCATCAGGTCTTTAACATTCATGTCTGCATGGAAATAACCTGCAATTATTAATCATGATCTTTTGTTGTCCTTTACCTGACTCTTACTATGAAATACTACTATTGCAGAGAAAAGCAAGTATTCAGGATTCAATCTTGTTTATTTCCAAGGAGCAGCATATGTCCTGCATTTCATGTCATGTCATGAAAGGAGTATTTCAGAATAATTCAATGTGATCTACTGTAACAGGAACATAAGAGCTTTCAGTTTTTTGTTTGAAGTACGAAAAAGCCAAAAGAAGCCTCGTACTTCAAGAGAAGAAAAGGAAAGGAGGAAAGGTACAACCAAAATCTATAACCTGCTGAAAGAAAACTGTTTAGATCAGAGTGGTTATGAACAGACCGCACAATACATACAACATGTCAGTATATTAGGAATAGACTTTGCAGAACCTGATGAAAGGTGTAAAATAAAAGTTAGAGATAGATGAAGACAAGCTGTTTTAAATGAAAGAACTGTTTCAAATGCTGCACCTTTAAATTTGGGGTCAGAAGGAAACTGCCCACAAAAATGTATCTGTTGAAAGCAATTTTAAATGACCACTTCGATACACCATCTCAGAAATTAACTTGTTTTAAAGCAAGCTTAGCTTTTCTTTTTGACTGCAATGTCTCCGATTGTATTCTTCCTGTCCTTGTCAAGCTGCTTTCTACTTCCTACATTCATCAATAAGGCTAAATAGCTAGCAGAAAGGATAATACATTCCAGATGATATTAAATTTGTAAACTAATTTCCAATAAATAAGAGCCCATATCTCTGATTTCATCTAAATATTTGTTAAATAAATCATATGAAGAGCTACATCACAGATTACTAAGCACTTCAACTCATTTTATTCCAGAATACAATTTTAGCCCTAATAACTGAAGGAAATTAAAACAGAACTGTCTTTAAAACATCTGAATGAAAATCTAAGATGTTGATCTTGGAAGTACGTTTGAATAAAGAAAACAGTGGATGCAACCTAAAGTTTCATTTGGATTTTTTTCATTACATTTACACCACTTCACAACACAAGAATATCTTCAGTATACTATTTCATTTACACAGACACATAAACACTAAAAAAATAACCATTTAAATAGCACCCTTCCATGGGAAAGCTCTTGTGCTACTGAAAAAAAAATCTTGACTCCTTTTCTTGAGTCTTTACAACCTTTCCTACAGCGATGGGGAAACGGCCCAAAATACACATCTCAAAAAGCTCTAGCAGAAGAATAAGAGGGTCTGCCCAGGCAGCTGGTACTAGACAGCTACTGGGCTTGACCTTCACACCTGCACTGATTCCAGGCTAATATTTCCCCCTCCAGAGAAGCCCTGAGCTCACACTCAGTGCAGCTACAGCCTACAAACGCCACTAACGATTAACATAAGAGGAGGCCAGTATGGCTCGTATGGCTTTCTACCACAACCCACAACATTTTTAGCCCTGGTAGGGTCTAATGAGCCAAACGAGGCCATGGCTTTTGGTTCTGTGCCTTTCTAATATGCCCACATCCCATCTGCTTCACCTGTATACTGACGGGCTGGCGCACCCAGCACAAATTAGGGGTGGGGTGTACTGAGCCTGGCAGCACTACACCCCTACACCCCACACTCTCAGCAACGTGGGCAGCTGTGGTGTTAGAGAAGGTATCAACTTCTGCTAAATTTCCAAAAGAGAGCGCAAGTGTGTATGGCCTCAGACAGTTAACAGAGTTTGGTTCAACTAAGTTGAGGTTTTAAGAATCAAGTGGATACCAAACATTTACAGTCAAAGCTGAAATTTAGCCAAAAACAAGCACTAGCCACCAATCTCAATCTGCAATAATGCAATTAAATGTTAGTCTCTCTTAACAGAGCAGTAAAATGCAAATAGCAATTAACACATTACCTTGCTAGCGATCTTAAAATAAACCAATTAAAATGTTTCTGAAAATTAGGAGAACATGGGTAATCAATATTTTAGTGGAAGACATTCAGCACAGATTTTAGCACATGAGATCCAAACATAACTTCCTGAGGAGAAACCATGCCACAGAGCCACCAGCTCTCACTTCTTCCATCCTCAAAGTTCCTTTAAAAAACCAACCAAAACAAACCCTGAATAAAACAGCATAAGAACCACTGAAAGGAAGATACTATAAAACTTCCTGGAGCAGACAATGATTTCTTTTGTAGACCAGGGCGCAGTATTTCCCAACCACTCAAACCCAGGAAAGCTTGTGCAGCTCAGATCTCTCCCAAGAGCACACGCTGCAGTCCTGCAATGTCCACCTTTATTGTGCTTACCAGGTACATGTAGTGAGGGGCTTTAAAGAGGAGGGGACAGCTGCTTGCCTTCACTATTCTGTGAATTTATAACTTGCATACCTTTATTCTCACCAAGCACACAAATAAATAACTTTTCTTACCAGGTTCCAACATACAGTTAACAGAATGCAGACAAGACAGTTAAACACTTATAACTCTATAGATTTCCAAAGTCAGAGCCACAGTGAACATTAAACTACCCAGGAAAAACCAGAAAAAACATATAATGAATAATATATAGTGTGTATGTATCCTGTATACAGAATTCATAATTGTTTGTGGTGGTGTAAGTACTTCTCTGGCTTGAACTTCAGTTGACCACATTACTCACGAGCACACAAGTTACACAGATGATGCAATTAAATTCAAATATATTTCCTCAACACAATTCCATCATTTTTAAAGAAAAGTGGTTTTAGGAAAAAATTGCTTTTTTCCGCATACGTATGCTGGTAAAATCAGAGTGCCTTACTAAATGCAGGATCCCATGAGAAGTGAATAACACTTTTGTTTAAAAAAAAAAAAAGGCAAATTATGATGATACTTTTAACAATCTGAATACTTTGGTTTTTCATACCCAGTGCTCTACAGCTTGCCAAGGGACAGGATATTACAGAAGCAGAGAAGAAAGGTATTCACCACAGGATTATAAAGCACTGGCCTTTAAATAAGCCTCTGCCTAGATAGACACCACTAGAAGTGAAGTACTACAGTGCTTTTACGTGATTCAGACGAGGCGAGGAACAGAAGCAGAAAATTACCTGGGCTGAAAATACTGAAACAGTTTCATCGCAATAACAAAAACAAGTGTTCAGAGGTGTTCAGGCGGGTTGCAACACCAGTAGCCACAAATGTCTTGCATTCTTAGCAGAAAACTATTAATGAGATGTGCAGATGGGGAGGGGGGAAGAACAAGACATAAAAATGAAATAACGTAATAATAAGGAGCAACATGTCTGTCATTTCTACACCTAATCATATAACTTATGTTACATATGGTTTGGATGTAATTTTAGACAGGATTTTCTATGAATTACCAAACCAGCAGTCAAAGTCTAATTCCACTCAAAACACGACTGAAGTTGTGCTACTGATATGTAACATATCCACACTAAAGCAAACCGTGTGAGACTTGAAACAAATAAAGCCTACGGTGATCATCCTTTAGACATTAGAAACTACTGCAGCTACTTGACATGGCTTCAGGGGTCACATTCACATTCTGAATTAAGCTCCCAAGAGATATTCTGCACAAGTAACAGCTACACAAAAGTCTTCCAGATGGTGCAATTAGTCTTGATGGGTATGTGGCAGGAGACAGGTGCCTCAAGGGAAAAAAGTGAACTAAAAGCAACCCAAGTGAAATTGTGCACACAAAAAAAGATGCATCAAGCTGAGACTGTTTTGGAAAACCTCTGCTGAACACTACAAGTACATGCACAGGGTACCCAAAAAAAGAAACATTAGCACAATTTTGCTTGCTCTTACAGGCTGGCTGTCTCGCAAATTACCTACTTCATCCTCAGGGGACCGCATACCAAAAAACGTAGGCAAGTCAAACACTTCTACAATCCAGTTTTGCAAAACGTTAAGAATTTTTTCTTTTTTTTGGGGGGGACCCCCCAAAAAAACCAACCCCAAACGCAGGCATTTACTCTAGATATTATCCATGTGACAGAATAACCCATTTGAAAACTGGCAGATTCACAGTTTTAAACACAGAACACTGCTCACTAAAAAATTCCTCTTGCGGCACAGGGGAGAAGCGCCTAGCTCTGACACATGCGCAGTATGCCACTGTACAGGCACAAGAGACTCACACCACCCACTCAAGCAATGACACTGGCTAATAGCTAATGTGCTGCAAATTACACCTCCTACCACCAGAGTCCGTCTGCTGCAGAGAATAAATCAAGCAAGCATGAGCATTTCACTTAATGCTTTGTGTATTTCTCCACACGTGCAGCCATTTCAGTAGACTTTGCAGTTAAAATGTTAACCTCCAATAACTGCCAGGTGTAACTCCATCAGTAATTTACACTTTCATTAAAACAGAAAATCAAATATGAATGGTGTTTGCAGTATTTATTGCAAGCACCATTCGTATTTTTGAGCAATCTTGTTTAAATACTGCAAAGACTTTAAATTATTTGCATGAGACAAAACCAGCTAATGTTCTTACCACTTTTTTCATTAAATTCAACTCTGAAATTAAACAATAGAGAGGAAATATGGCAAATACAAGAGTTACTGTAAGGAAGAGATGGACATGGGGGAAATTTCACGGCACCAAATAGGAGTTTAAAAAAAAAAAAAAGCACAGGCAAGTGTGAAGTCAACTGACTCTGCAAGTGGGTGTAGCAGGAGAGAGCATACTTATGGGTAGTAGTCCTAGTTCAAATTTAACCAGTAAGAATACAGCACAGATTTCTAATCAAAACAGACGCGGTAAGGTATTTTGGAAGGGTCAAAAAGGGGTTGTTAAATGTTTAGTCAAATGTTTTTAGTATTTCCCAAATGTTCTGCTCATGACAGAAGCAAACGAGAGCTGCGGGATTTGCAGCCCTTCCATCAGTTCATGCAGCCCCTCCACCATCGCCCCGGTGCGTGCCCTAGCCACTGGCCTGCTGGTAGGGGCTGAAGCGAACAGATCACTGCCCTCCTCACCTCCACTGGTGATTTTGCCCTTCCTTTCCAGGCATTTTATTGAAAGTGTCCCACTGACAAGACCAATCATTTTGTTTCAGGTCATACACAAGCTCGGTTTAGCTACAAGGGGAAGGAAAACAGGGAGAGATACAGGGTGGTGATCAGCCACTCCTCTCCTGCCCACTTCACATGTCAAACAAAAGGAGGAAAAAAAAAAAATCACCTGTTCACACAGCTCTAATAAAAAGCAGCTGGGAAAGTCTGTAACACAACCAAAATCAATTATGCTGATGAAGAAGATTAATAAGCCTAGGATAATGTCATTGAAAACTAGGCTAGTTTTAGGCTGAAATACAAACTGTTCTGAAAAGGAAACCTTTTATTCAAACTGACAATCCCAGATGTGACAATATAAACACAGTTTTAAATCTGTAACATCTATTTTGCTCAATATAGAAGGGTTATAAGGATGCACTCATGGTTACAGGTGCAGGTACTTTTGGAAAAAAAACAAACACAAAACGCCACACTTTTTCAAAATTAATTATAACTGGCAATTCTATATCTAGTGCTAGAGGTAAGGCATGGAGCTATTCGACAAGACTGTCGGCTTCTTTATTAGAAATGCAAGAGTTCTACCAGCCTCAGGGCTTTTATCCAATTTGCTTTATTAATGACTTGTCAGAAGTAAATAAGAGAAAACTCTCTGACATACTCATTTTTTAAACAGATGTTGAACCGCTGTATTATAGATGCACTTATCTGAATCATGGGATTCACCATACGACCATATGATCACACTCAAACATGCATACATTTAAATACTCAGAGCATTCAGTTTTATATATTTGGTGTATGCTAACAGCAGTCTCTAGCTACTTATTTTCACCTGCTACTCAAGTTTCAAATATACATGAAATACCCTTCTGCAAAGGCATCTTCAAAACACATTAAAAACCCTGGTCCATTCCAATGTCCACAGCCAGATCTGTAGAGGGGGATCAGCCTTGTCACAACACGCGTTTTGGGCACAGTTCAGCAGGGGCGGGGGGAGAAGAAAAACTTACTTCATATGGGGAGAACAGAATTTAAAAATGGGATTCAAATTAAATATCCAGCTGGCAGGAAATGATAGAAGGAGGGATGCTCTGAAACCCACGAGCCATCTCAATTTAAAAGCTCACTGGAAGCTGCAAATGAGAACACGTGCGTTTTAGAAACTTATTCCTGGGCTTGGACAACTAAACATCTCTTTGCATACGGAAAATAAGTTTTGGGGTTGGGGGAATGCCTTTACCTGAAAAAACAGGGTTGTGATGGGGATGGGGCTCATTACCATTCCGTAACCATCTAGTAGTTAAAGGGTTTATCCAGTAAGAGCAGACCTGTGTAATGGGTCAGGCCAGGCTTCAGGGAATTGATGTTCCCATCCCACCTTGCAGGAAGGTGCTCTCCCGGCAGGTTACAAGGGAGGTCTTTCTAACAGCACTCCTGCTCTCCCTGCCTCTGAGCAAATGAGGGGTCTCAACCCATTAGCTTTGTGAAGCCAGTCACAAAGAAACACAAGATTTCACAGACAAAAACCAAAAAGGACTCTGGTATGAAGAAGACAGAGGCCTGTCTCTGCACTGGCTCTTCATCCAAGGACAAAAAAATGAATATAAAGGGGAATTTAGAGGTAGTGCGCCCTTCATTTATGATACAAAGCAACTCTTGAATAACTGTGACCACCACACGGGGTGGCACTTGGATAGTTAAGACTAAGCCAAGATGGTAACTTGCTCACATGCAAAAGAATGGTTGTGGCCCAGTGAGAAAGTACTTGCCTGCAAGTTACGGGTTCACAGCTCCACCTCTATAGGCATAGTCGCTGAATAACTTACACGATGTTGTATCTGTGCTTCCATTTGGCTAGTCTTAGTCTCAAGAATACTTCATGAATCACAACCAAGGCCTTCAATGAAAAACAGGCCTCAAAATGCTCAGTTCCACAAAAGCTGCAGCATTTTTCAGGATGCAAAGAACTTTATAGATTTGGGTAATTTTTTTCACATTTATGAAGTCTCAGACACCTACTCATCTGGGGAGAGTGACTAAAGATCACTCAATGTATACTTAAAATGCAGCTTGTATGAAATTTAGGTATTCAATTGTCCCAGAAATCCACATAAGTTGTGTCTTAAAAATATTAAATATATTTTTCACAAACTGAATAGAAACATAACAAAGAATATCTTAGTTGCTTTATCTTGGAAGAAGGTTGCAGGAGCATACCTTCTAGAACAGGAAGCTTCTGGAGGAGAGCTCCTAAGGTCCTGTCCAACCCAAGTGACTCCATGAGAGTAGAAAACAGCTGCTCGGTTTTCACAGGATTTTGCTTACAAGGAGAAACATTTCATGTGAAATTTCAAGGTGAAAGATTCCATGCAAAGTTTCATCACTCCATTGCTTATTAAATGTGATCTTCGCAGGGACTGGGAGCATAGACAACTATGCTTAGAACGGCAGGAGGCGCACAGAACTTGGGGTCAACTGCATTATTCCCAGAACTAACTTATCACAAGAGAAAGTCTTAAGACATACTTTTTGAAGGATTTCTAGGAAAAGTCAGAGCACCCTTCAAGATCAGAAGAGAGACTGATCTCTTTCTGGAGTTGCTACATGTACCTATTTCTTCAGGCTTTAATGTATATCATAGAATCATACAATCGTTTAGGTTGGAAAAGACCTTTAAGGTCACCAAGTCCAACCATACACCTAGCATTGCCAAGTCCACCACTAAACCATGTCCCTAAGCACCGCATCTACACAGCTTTTAAATACCTCCAGGGATGGCGACTCAACCACTTCCCTGGGCAGCCTGTTCCAATGCTGGACAACCCTTTCAGTGAAGAAATTTTTCCTAATATCCAGTCTAAACCTCCCCTGGCACAACTTGAGGCCATTTCCTCTTGTCCTACCGCTTGTGACTTGGCAGCAGAGACCGACCCCCACCTCTCTACAACCTCCTGTCAGGAAGCTGTAGAGAGCAATAAGGTCTCCCCTCAGCCTCCTTTCTGTCCAGGCTAAACAACCCCAGTTCCCTCAGCCGCTCCTCATCAGACTTGTGCTCCAGACCCTTCACCAGCTTCGTTGCCCTTCTCTGGACACACTCCAGCACCTCCATGTCTCTCTTGTAGTGAGGGGCCCAAAACTGAACACAGCATTTGAGGTGCGGCCTCACCAGTGCTGAGTACAGGGGCACGATCACTTCCCTAGTCTTGCTGGCCACATTATTTCTGATACAAGCCAGGATGCTGTTGGCCTTCTTGGCCACCTGGGCACACTGCTGGCTCACATTCAGGCAGCTGTTGACCAACACCCCCAGGTCCTTCTCTGCCGGGCAGCTTTCCAGCCACTCTGCCCCAAGCCTGTAGCGTTGCATGGGGTTGTTGTGGCCCAAGTGCAGGACCTGGCACTTGGCCTTGTTGAACCCCATACAATTGGCCTCAGCCCATGGATCCAGCCTGTCCAGGTCCCTCTGTAGAGCCTTCCTACCCTCAAGCAGATCAACACTCCTGCACAACTTGGGGTCATCTGCAAACTTACTGAGGGTGCACTCGATCCCCTCGTCCAGATCATTGGTAAAGACATTAAACAGAACTGGCCCCAGTACTGAGCCCTGGGGGACACCGCTTGTGACCGGCCGCCAACTGGATTTAACTCCATTCACCACCACTCTTTGGGCCCGGCATCCAGCCAGTTTTTTACCCAGCGAAGCGTACGCCTGTCCAAGCCATGAGCAGCCAGTTTCTCCAGGAGAATGCTGTGGGAAATGGTGTCAAAGGCTTTACTGAAGTCTAGGTAGACAATAGCCACATATTGCAGTACATATCCCACATATTGTAGTACTTTCAAGAAGAAAATTCCAACAACCTTTTAAACACAGCAATGATCACAAAAGATGGACCCTTCCAGGAAACTATAAAAGTCAGAAGGTTAAAGAAAGTTGTGGAGATTCAAATGGGTATGATCCCACAAAAATCAAGTCTCATAATAAAGATGAAGTTTAAGAAACTACAGGTTTTGGGGCAGGTGCAAAGCAAATACTGATACTTGGCTTTGGTTACTTGCAGTTCATTGTACTTGAGCATTTACAGCTCCTAGAAACCAATACAGCTTTTGAATTCTTGAAAGAAAAAAAATGAAGTTTTCCCTGGAGCCTGTAGAACCCCACTTAGACACTCGTATCAGTCTACCATCCACTGCTACCAGGTTTACTGGGTTTCCCAAAGGCAGAGGTTATTTGAATTATTGCCATGAAGATCAGCTACATACTTGCACATTATTTTACAGGTTTTTGATGTACTTACTTCCTTTAGGACTGATTCTAGGTGATAACCTATGGGAGGAGTTGCTGTTAAAAAAATAACAAACAAAAATATTCTAAACTCCCATTTTTCTGCAAAACTTATGACCAGCTGAGGACTGGTCATAAGTCCTCAAAGAGGAAAAAGTTTTGCTTGATAAGAAGGGAAATACCAATTTTTTCACTTGAATGAAGATGCACAGCAACAGTTTGAAAATAAAGGTTTGAAAGAGCTGGTTTTAGGTTGCATGGTCTTTTAAGATCTGAAAACAGCCTACTATGGACACAGAAAAAAACCACTATAAAAATAAGGCGCAGCTATAATCAGACATTTATCTCAAAGGTATTGATTATTCAGAAAAAAGGGTTTTTTTGTTTTTTAAATAATTCTACCCTCCAACCCATCATATGTTATGAACGGTAGGGGCAGGGCAAAAAGGACTACCTTAAGGATGACACTAAAGACGCCACACAGAAAAACCACCAAAATGTATTTTTAAACCAACTGCCAGTCTCTGCTGTTTTTCCTGGTCAGTGTTTGACTTGATCTTGGAACGTGATGTGGACAGCAGGCAAGCTAATACCAAAAAATGCAGTTAGTGTCTGAGTGCAATTACTCTGACCAGCAGTAGCTTGCAGATCTGGCACCCTTATTTTTCTAACCACAAATACTTAAACAGAAGCCTAATTTTTGTGTGTCTGATTTCTCCATCAATATTTACTTTATTTAAACTTTGTGGGAGGTCTAGCACCCCACTGTCGACCAATATCAACAGGTCCACTCAAGCACAAGACTACCTTTTTTAAAACAGGCGCTCTCAGATGCAGGAATATTCTGCTAAGTGAAAGGAATACAAATATTTTTGAAAAGTTCTGTGAATGACAGAAATATGATTAGCTTCACAACGCTAATGAATTCAGACACCTCTGGAGGTCCAGTGTCACTTCAGCAATATTGTAATTGTAAAGCCTGTCAAAAAAATGTATTTTGCATTAAATAAACTCTACTAGGGAAATGCAACAATGAAATAGGTCAACTCCTAGCCATTATCTCACACTGAAAATGCTCACAGCATGTTTTACAAATGGATGACACACAAAAAGGCAAAAATGTTAGGGTATGTATTGTCATTACAGAATGATGTAAAAAGTTCTTTTAACCTTCTGTACTCAACGATATTTCTAAATAACAACTTAACTGATCTTCAGCATTATTCAGATTAATTTATTACAAATATTTATTCCTTTAAAACACTGAAAGCTCTTTCCTAGCAGTGAAAAAGAGGTTCCAAGTTCTGTGCTTCAATGGATTATTTCACTTAAACTAAGTAGCTTAAACCAAATACCAAGACTCCTGTAAATACAAATCTTCCTTTTAAATAGAAAGAAATAGAAATTGTTTTAAGTGGTTGAAAATCAACCAGTGCCATTAGTCCAAATGCAGCACCTCTTCTAAAGACTCTACAGATTTGTCACTGCCTAGTGAAGTTAAGTGGTTATGCACAGCAGAAGCCTTGCATAAACTGGTGGGGAAAAAAAACCACCTTAAAACACAGCGGAGAATTAGGACAGAATGCAAGGCAGCAATACGTACATACGGTCACAAATGGGAAGAAATACAAATACTTCCAGACACTATGACGTATGTATATACTTCTAAATACTATACACTGAGGGCTTTTCAAGGGTTTATTTCAAGTAAAAAAAAATCAATTTTAAGCCAACAGTGGAGAGTACAGACAAACCTAGACCATAACTCTTACCAGTATAATCTTCATTTTGATGTTTTTCTCTAGATTACCAATTCTAGAGAGTCTCTGCTCAGGGAGACCCAGGTGGCTGACACTGATAATCAAGATGAATCTGGATTTTCACTCAGGTGAGAAGTATTTTCAATGTGACCTCCACCCAAGTTCCATAGTTTTCACTCTGCTGTGTCAATATCACAATCAGGCAAGTTTGTCTGAACAGGAAAACCTCCTTTTACAAAGATAAACACAAACCATAACAAATATCTGCTCCCTCTTCCTGGACCATTGCTAAGCATCAAATAATCTCATTAAGTTACCAGCGGCATGCCTTAAATTTATGAAGTCATGAAACAAGATAGAGCGCAAAAATGCTGAAAGCATTTTACAGCGAAGCAACTGTTGGGGGGAAAAAAAAATCAGTGAAAAACTTTAGAGCTTTTCTATTCTTTTTCCCTCAGAAAAGACAAGACTTTAGAGGGCTTGAGATTTTAAGCAAACACTTGTGGTTTTGGAAATGCTGGTTTCCATGGCAACCAGTAAGGTCTTCTTTATATAGCATTATAAACAGATGGTAAAGACCGGTCATGTTTGCTTCTTTGCCAGCATATCAATAGAACTGCTGTACTACTCTATCTCATGTATTAGAGTTATTAAGTAACTTGGGTATTTGAGCAACAAAATCTACAGATCGGACATGCTTAACTAGTACCTTTTTCTTCCATAAACACATGAAGATTCTCAACAGTAAAGTCACTGTAGTCTATACAGTCAGATTTCTTTGGCAAAGCTTTTTATAAATGTTTTCTCAGCACTTGCCATGCAGGGTACATTACTACCACAAATATGAATCTGACAGGGATTAAAATAATGAACTCGCAAAGGAAATAGAAATGTGACTATATTTACACCCACTGGTATTAAAGTGTGCTTTAGAATTATGTTTTTGTTGTATTACATTTGGAATTATTCAGAGAAGATGTAGCAAACTGTAAACTCACCTTCATCATGTCATAATAAGCAGATGTTATTCTTGCAGGCTATTTGTTGCATTTTAATCTTTCAATTGTAGCAACGTTACACCATGTCCAAGTGTTCTTGTTTTATAGATGGCTGGAAGCATCAAGAGAATTTGAGTTGGTACAGCATTTGATTTGGTACCTCCCTGGAAAAGTCTGAAGCACTAACTACTAGCAGTGCAAGCTAACATAGATTCTTGCCATTGCATTCAACTTATTCCTCCACTGTTTTAGCTAATAGGTTTCATGCTATAAATTGGAAAAAAAAAAAGTAGAAGAAAGGCAGAAGCAAAACTCCCATCGGGTTTACTGACTCCATGTCAGGAGTCCAAATTACACACTTTAGATCAAAGTATCACCTGTATTCTAAGAAGATTACAAATTACTTTATTATCAAACTATTAAAAGTATCAGTAATTCTGATCCAGCTCCCATGGATGAAATTCATGCCATTTTCGAGTTTCAATCAGTGCTTGCACATAAAGTCCTCACAAAATAGTTAATAAAAATAAATGATGGAGAATTTGTAAAGTCTGGTGGGTTTTCCACTAAGAAGCAGCATCTCAAGGACAAATGTAATACCTAAAAAGTTATTTTCTTTACCCCAAATACAAATTTCCAGGTTTGCTCCTATCCAATCTGCTACCAATATCACAGCAGTTATCACTAATAAGCTTGAGATTCACAAAAATCCCCACACAACCCAAAGCTCTCAAAACCCACTCAACTTCATAAAACAACCAATAATACATTTAGAAAAACTGTGAACTACTAAAGATGTGAATATGTTTGGCAAAGATCAGGAGGATAACAAGCATTCAATATGCACAGAGGAGCCAGAAATGTGCTAGGGTATGGATGAGAAGTCTTCCTGCACATCAAATGGGACTGCATTAAGCAACAAGTTCAACAGATAGATAATCACACACAATTTTTGTGTTGCTAGTTTTATATTTACCTGTTTGATACCAGGCAAATGATACACAAGTACAATTTAACAGTGGGGTCTGTTCTGCCAAAATCCCAACAGTTTCCAACAGTGCTTAAACTGTATATACCTCATGCTACTTAGCATAAAATTCCTAGCTCAGTTTGGCTGCACAAGCCCATTCAGAAGTACACATTCAGATGGCAAGAAGTCCCTGTTGTTGTCTTTGCCTTCAAGCATCAAGCCACTGCCTACTGCCATGATCAACATTCCAGCAATCCCAATACACTTTTGTCATTTTAGGATGCTGTTGTTCGCCTGCTGGCTACACCAAAACCCCCTGTTTCCATGCTCCAGGTGATTTAGCTCCACCATAAGATAAATCCAGTGTTAATCTTTATGTTTCATATGTATAAACCTGATCAGTATCAGGTGGAGGAGGATGGGGTTAGGAAACATTTAAACAAATCAGATGTGCACAAGTGTGGTGGGTTGACCCTGGCTGGACACCAGTGCCCACCAAAGCCGCTCTATCACTGCCCTCCTCAGCTGGACAGGGGAGAGAAAAATATAATGGAAGGCTCGTGGGTTGAGATAGAGAGAGAGATCACTCAGCAATTACCATCACGGGCAAAACAGACTTAATTTATTAGTTCAATTTATTACCAATCAAATCAGAGTAGGATAATGAGAAATAAAACCAAATCTTAAAAACACCTTCCCCCCACCCCTCCCTTACTCCCAGGCTTAACTTTACTCCAGATTTTCTCTACCTCCTCCCCCTAGCAGCACAGGGGGACGGGGAATGGGCGTTGCGGTCAGTTCATCATACGTTTCTGCAGCTCCTTCCTCCTCAGGGGGAGGACTCCTCACACTCTTCCCCTGCTCCAGCGTGGGGTCCCTCCCATGGGAGACAGTCCTCCATGAACTTCTCCAACGTGAGTCCTTCCCACAGTTCTTCACGAACTGCTCCAGCGTGGGTCCCTTCCATGGGGTGCAGTCCTTCAGGAACAGACTGCTCCAGCGTGGGTCCCCCACGGGGTCACAAGTCCTGCCAGCAAACCTGCTCCAGCATGGACTCCTCCCCCATGGGTTCACAGGTCCTGCCAGGAGCCTGTTCCAGCATGGGCTTCCCATGGGCTGCAGGTGGATCTGCTCCACCATTAACCTCCATGGGCTGCAGGGGACAGCCTGCCTCACCATGGTCTTCACCACGGGCTGCAGGGGAATCTCTGCTCCGGCGCCTGGAGCACCTCCTCCCCTCCTTCTTCACTGACCTTGGTGTCTGCAGAGTTGTTTCTCTCACATATTCTCACTCCTCTCTTCTGACTGCTGCTACTGTTGCGCAGGTTTTTTTGCCCCCTTCTTAAATACGTTATTACAGAGGTGCTACCACCATCGCTGATGGGCTCGGCCTTGGGCAGCGGCGGGTCTGTCTTGGAGCCAGCTGGCATTGGCACTATCAGACACAGGGGAAGCTTCTAGCAGCTTCTCACAAAAGCCACCCCTCTAGCCCCCCTGCTACCAAAACCTTGCCATATAAACCCAATACAACAAGTCAAAGGGATGCATCCACAAGTGCTGAAGAAACTACCCGATACTATTGTCAGGTCACTCCATAATCTTTAAAAAGTCATGGTGATCAGGGTAGGTTCCCAAGGACTGGAAGAAACCAAGTGTCGCTCCTACCCTCAAGAAGGGCAAGGAAGAAGCTGGGAAACTACAGGCTGGCCAACTCAGTCCCGGTGAAGGTAACAGAGCAACTAACACTGGAAACAATTTTGAAAACCCAAGGGACAAGATGATGATCAGCAGTAGTCAGCATGGATTATGAAGGGGAAATCATGCCTGACCAACCTGATAGCCTTCTACAGTGAGATGACTAGCTCAGTGAATGAGGGGAGAGCAGCAGATGTTGTTTGTCTGAACTTTAACAAGACTTTCAACACTGTCTCCCGTAACATCCTCATAGGTAGTTACTCATAGGTAAGTACCTCATAGGTACTCATAGGTAAACTAATGAAGTACAAGTGGACGATGAGGTAGATTGGAAACCATCTGAAAAGCTGGGTTCAAAGGGTTGTGATCAGCTGCATGAAGTCCAGCTGTAGGTCAGTCATTAGTGATGTACCCCAGAGGCTGATATTTGGGCTAATATTGTTTAATATCTTCATTAATGGCCTGGATGATGGGACAGAGTGCACCCTTAGCGAGTTTGCACACGATACAAACCTGGGACAAGTGACTAATACACCAGAGGGTTTTTCTGCCATTCAGAGGGATGTGGACAGGCTGCAGGAATGATCAGATGGGAATCTCAGGAAGTCCCACAAAGGGAAATGCAAAGTCCTGCACCTGGGGAGGAATAGCCCCAGGCACCAATATAGGTAGAGGACCAAACAGCTTTGCAGAGAAGGACCTCTGGGGTCCCAGTGAACACCAAGATGTACCAGCAAATGTACCAGCAAAGGTGACCAACAGCCTCCTGGGCAGGATTAGGCAGAGCATTGCCATCCTTCCCCTCTACTCAGCACTGGTGAGACCAGGTCTAGGGTCCCCAGTACAGCAGACATAGATACACTGGTGTGAGTGGCCACAAAGATGATTATGGGATTGGAATGTTTCTCATAGGGGAAAGGTTGAGAGTGCTGAGGTTGTTCAGCCTCAGGAAGAGAAAGCTCAGGGAAATCAATGTGCATAAACAGCCGATGGGAGGGAATAAAGACAACAGAATATTTAATCTTATTCTTCCTTGAGCACAACACAGGTATCTGCGTTAAGCTGCATGGGAATAGCAGTTTCAGAGTGAATCTGTAAAATGACCCTACACAGGAGGACCATTGAGTTCAAGTGTAAGCTTTTTCTTTCATCCTCTATTTCACCACCTTTGACTGACTTATTTATTTTTGTCTAAATGTTTTAAGGATTATTTTTGAAAAATGTAAAATTTCTACAGCTGACAGACTAAAAGAAGGAATTATGTGGACTTTAATACTAACAGGACTGCATTAAGTGCAGCCTCTCTTTTTGCACAAGAAAAAATACATTTAAGAAAAATCAGAAAATGCAACTAAAGCTACAAAGATAGCTGGAGGTACATAGGTAGGGTAAAACCTTTAACTAGCTTTCCAAATAAATGAGAGTTCAATTTAACAGAGACCTTTTAAAAGGGGTGGCAAACCAGAACAAGCATTGTGTGAAGGGCCTGAACTTCAGTTTGGTGAGTATATAGAACATCACCAAATTTGGAACAGGCTGGGGAGTGAAAGGCAAAAACATGTTTTGTATCATTCAAAAGGATTCTAGGCTTCACGCATAACATAAGACAACGTAGCCCGCACACCAACCGCTTTATTTACATAAGACATAATACAAAAAGATGGACCACAATTTCAAAACAGTACACCAACACAAATAAAGAAGAGATGGAGCTTCTGTACTAACGTTATGTAGTTATTCAGGAAAGGCGTTGGTGGTACTGACCACCTCAATTTTTCCTGGACTGCCTGGTGCCAGAGTCTGGAGGGCAAAGTTAAGGAACGTAGTCTGTAGGAATTACTGCAGTCCACGAGAAAAACCTGGCAAGAGAAAGCAATGCTGGAATGTGAAGCAGGAACCCCATTTCTCCCCACCAGAGCAACCTCAACTGCACGGCAAACAAGTGGAAAGCAGCACTACTAACAGGGGGAAAAAGAGCCACTCCGGAACTGCCAAAAAGAAGGGCACCTTACTAAAAACGTCATTCTTGGAATAGAAGCAAGAATGAAAAGAAGAATGAAAAAATGAATGACATGCCAGACTTGTCAATTTGCTTTAAAGAAGCATATCTACCACTTCAGATGCCTACATACAATGAAAACTGCTATTCACTATACAAGTCAGGCAACCTTGGAAAAATTTCCAAGACAAACATCATAATAGGAAAACTGAAAATAGAGGAATCTTCTTCAGGCAATCTGAAAATAAAGATTTTTCCAAGGTCCACCACCTAGGGAAACCTGAAGAGAGCTCAAGCTGAAGCTGCCAGAAGGAAAACTACCCCAGAATTAAGAGTCACAAGGAAGGAAATTTAGGTCACTGATCTGATCCTGCCTCCAAGAGATACAGAGGCAAATAAAAAAGAAATGCCAGGCTCTGACAACGGAATACAGCACTGATATTAAACCTTTGCTGGGATAAAGTGGAGTGGAATTGAGGAGAGAGAAACCTTTGGCTGTGACATGCAGGAATATAACTCATGTTTTTTACATGATTTGTAAAACTACTTAGATTATCCAGGTGTACCTGATATTTTATTCTGGCACACATCTTGCCACGTAGTTCACAACACTAAAAGTTTCCATTGACAGTAACTCAGAATAGGATTGGCATTATCAGCAGTAGCTTAATCTTAGACAAATTATGATAGAATTTGTGTTACATGCAAAACGTGAACTCAAATTGCTACAGGAAGTCCAGCTTATTTTGAAGAATACATATTTCTTCTTTAAAGATCTGAAAGAATGTTTCTGCTTAATACTTTGTCCTGGTTTTGGCTGGGATAGAGTTAATTTTCTTCCTAGTAGCTGGTCTAGTGCTGTGTTTTGGATTTAGGATGAGAATAATGTTGATAACACACTGATGGTTTAGTTGTTGCTGAGCAGTGCTCACACTAAGTCAAGGACTTTTCAGCTTCTCATCCTGCCCTGCCAGCGAGGAGGCTGGGGGTGCACAAGAAGCTGGGAGGGGACACAGCCAGGACAGCTGACCCCAACTGGCCAAAGGGCTATTCCATACCATATGACGGCATGCTGAACAAGAACTGGGGGATTCGGCCGAGGGGGCACGTCTGCTGCTTGGGAACTGGCTGCGCATTGGTCAGTGGGTGGTGAACAATTGCATTGTGCATCACTTGTTTGGTGTATTCTTTTATCATCATTATTATTTTCGCTTCCTTTTCTGTCCTATTAAATTGTCTTTATCTCAGCCCACGAGTTTTACCTTTTTTCTGATTCTCTCCCACTGCGGGGGGAGTGAGCAAACGGCTGTGTGGTGTTTAGCTGCCTGCCAGGTTAAACCACGACATACTTTCATTCACATAAACAGCAATTCAACATTGCAATAAAAATATCTAAACTTTTATCCTAAAAAAAAAAGTTTCTAATTTGTCTGGAATGAAGATCAATAAAATGCTGCTTGCAGCCATACAATGTAACGTTATCCAAACCAAAAACACCCTAACTGACTAAAGATGTCAAATGCTTCAAAAGTAATTCTACATTTATTTCAAATATTCTTTAGTTATACCAAAAGCAAACTGTTACTATTGCCAATGGCAAAAGGAACTCACGTAAAGATATAACTCACTGAAAACTATGACAACTCCCAGGCTTTTTATTCTGTCATGTGTACTGACATTTTAAAAAAAATAATCAAATGCAATTATGAAAAAACCCAATGATTTCCAGTATTCCATTATTTTATCCTTTTTTTTTTCCCCCCAGTTATATACGCCACCTCTGGAATTAAATAGAAATACCATTTCAGGATTACCTCTAACAATTCACTCAAAAAATTAAAGCAAGACCTTAAGAAAAAAAAAAAAAAGTGGTTCAGATATCACCACCACCTCCTGAAAAACCAAAAATGCTCCAGAAAACCTGTAACAACTATTGCACAGAACTGGCAGTGCTACTTCTCGTCTGCAGAAAAAAATTATACAAAAAATCAAGTCTCAGGTTTCAGGATCTTTTTAAACTTTCACCCCAAGTTTAGCAGCTTCTATGAAACAGTTTTTCTCAAATGATACTTCGTCAATAATAGTAGAGTGCTGACTTGCAGAAACAAGTTGACAAGTTACCTGTTAACACTGGTTTTCCCTCCACTAGTTCTCCAGCTGTTACTTTAGCTAAACACCAACTATGCCTGACCTCACTTAGTTCACATGAGACAGTGGAAAAGAAAAGACAAAATCCAATATACACATTGCCTGATGTGCCATGACCTGATTAATCATTACAACAATGCTAACTACATTCTGCTTATGACATGCAACTACAAACATTCCTGTAAGTAAATCCGAATGAATTTGAGGAGAGAGCTACCATCTCAGCACAACTGAACTGCCTTGAAACTCTCACTTCAATTTCTACATCATTCTGTAAGATTTTAGAAATAGCCATTTTGTACTCCTTACACATAAAATCATTCGATTAATTGAGGAGCTTAAGCTTGATATGATGAATGAAATACTCTCTACACAATTTCAGTCCAGGGAAAAGACATTAAGCATTGCTCAAGATTTTAAATTTATGATGAGTGCCAGCCTGTTCTATTCTTCTATTTGGCCATCTTTGGTCAGAACAATACCGTGCATTCAAATAAAATTTTATTTACTGCTACCCTGCATATAATAGCGCTGTTTACTATCTCTAGCGTATAGATGTGTAATTATTAAGTTTCTTTTAGAAGACAAACACTAGAACAAATACTTCAGCAGAAAATGCTTCCAAGATACATTCCTTACAAAAATAACATTTTAAAAAAATTAAGCGATAGAGTATGACAAGAGATAAACAAAGAACTTTTTTTTCTCTTATATTATCTTACATCTGAAGGATAGAGCTTAACTTTGGATGACAGTCAAAGTACTTCTAGCAAACCTGCTAAATGTTCACCAAAAATCCAATAGTCCAGTTATATTTTTACTGCAGTTTGCTGGCAAGTTCTTGAGTATTACAAACTGTGTTCCCTACCATGCCAACAGCAGGATACATTTTAATACTTTGAGGAACCATATGCACTTTCCTTGGGATTTGTTAGCACAAGAAAAAAGGAAAAGGTCGTTCTCATAAGTGAGCCTAATTTGCACATACAAGCTTGCAGCCAAGGAATATGTTTGTGTGCTACAACTTTTCTTTTTCCCCATCCCACTAAACATTTTTTTTCTTCTTTACTCAAGTTAAGTGCACTTCATCTGTGATTTCAATTTGCCATTGAAAAAAGCGTATGTAAGATGAGCTGTAAAATTACAGGATCATAAAATGATGTAAATTTAAATGTCAAAATGTAAATGAAAAATGTACAGATATCTAAGAAGCATGTCACTGGAATTATATATTAGAGCTTTTAAAAAAAACCAGTACCACTACAATTATAATACACAGTGTTCTCAACAATTTTTTTACCTATCAGCTTTGCTTTGCCAGTTGGCAAATACTGCTTTTAGCATTGTTAGATGCCATTCCAAAAAAATTTCAAAGATTTCATTCTCTCTCTTCACCAGACTATGAGGTAGCCAGCTAGAATGCTAGAACCTTTTGGTGCCTCTGTGTTTGTGCTCAGATGTCTCCTTTCTGCCAATAAGGCCAGCCACAGCGGATCCTGAGGTTTCTAAAATGAAATGTGATTAGTATTTTGTGGTGAAGTGTCAGTGATCAGAAATAAAGAAAAGGCAGAAAACGAAGAAATTTGATTCTCCCCCAAAAAACAGTATCTGTTTCTATGTTTGATTCTGTTTTGGCTAGTCATTCCTCAAGAAAAAATGAAAATCGTAAAGGTCTTCCCTCTCATGACAAATTTCTGCGAGACATGCAACCCTGCTGTAAGGAAACTGAAAACACTTTACTCTATTGGAAGAAAGAAAGTAGAAACTGCACAAAAATCTCCAGATACAATGAACAGTCTGACCCAGCGCAAGACATAATTCAGAAAAAACATCTGTATATGCACTCCTGCCCATCTACACTGTGTCTTGATAGCCGAGCCTCAGGAGAGGTGTCTATGTGGAAAGACAATTGTGGATCCACCATTACTGCCGCAAACGTTATTCAGTCTCTCAGAAGGATAACACCACCCGAGAACACACACACGCCGTTTTTTGTAACTTGGATAATTCTTCAGATAAACCTGCAAAAGCCAGCGATGAAAAAAGGCCATCCATATATATTGAGGCTTAGCCTGACTCTTCTGTCCAACCTGCTAGGCAAGCTTTCAGTTCAACCCCCAAAACACTAAAAGGTACTGAAGTACAACTTTAATTATAGGCTGATAACACGACTGCTAACTTCCTTCTAGATTTTATGCTTACCATCTTCCTCAACTTTCCCAAATTTTAAGAAGTCAAAGAACAAAACAGGTTCTTTGCACACATGCTCACTCCAAATGGGCTCCACTCCGAAAGCAAACTTACAAGAGCTTTGCTGTGTCAGCAGACCAGAGACCAGGCAGTGCCCTCCTCAGGCTCAACAAGCTCCCCAACTTACTTCCTCTGTCACCACATTATAAACTAGAGGAGGGCAGGCTCTTACTAGCAAGCCACAAGAAAAAAAACCAAACCAAACCTCAAACCCCAAAACTTTGAAATCAGTTATGAGTCAGGGTTGCTATTCTTTCAGGACTAGGAAGAGAGTGAAGCAGATAAAAATCAAACATGATCCTTCAGGTCCACTTTGGGATTTGCACGCTTTTGCTAGACCACTGTCCTCTCTACAAAAATACAGTTCTACTGACTAGTGCTATAAAACGGAATGATAGTACCATGATGACACTTCTCAATAAGCAGGATAACTCCCAACGATAACATCTTTGGATAGAGCCTCAGTTTTGCCCATCTTGGACACAGAATAAACTTCAAATTACTGACAGCCTGTTATCTCACAGAGAAGACTATATGGTTTCATTACCTTACACAGAGCAAAAAAACGGAGAATGACGTCCATAAGCAAAAGTATTTCACATTCTCAACCGCTGCAAATACAGACAGAAACACTCATTCATGAGAAGTCCTTTCTCTTCATGTACTGAAATAACTGCTTTGAACATACAGTAACTTCTGAGGGCGCTTTAACACTATGGCAGGATCTAGAACGACGCATGCTAACCAAATTTAACAACAACAGTAGTTACTAGTTATATTCACTGAGCAGAACTTGAGATCAAATCAAAGTTTATAGTCTTTAAGTAATCAGATTCTTGTTCTCTGGATTTAATGACTGAAAATAATAATTCAACTGTCAAGGGTGCATCTGAAAGTTGTAGATAAGTCAGAAATCTAAAAATAAGAACTTGTAAATGTTAATAGACTGTATATAGAAAATGTCAATCCTGGTGCAAACTCTCAACAAGTGAAGTTTAATTAGCTCCCCTTATTGACCTTTTTAGAATTGACTCCATAGAGCCTATTTTGATAAAAGACTAAAAACAGTGTATTCAGTCTTCATATGAGACAGAAATTTGGTGCCTGTGTCAGAGGACATTGCTAATGCTGTCTAGAGACTTGAACGACAATGTCATGATTTAATGTAAATGCTTCTTCCAGGCAATAAAGGGAGGACAGACATGCTAATTCTTGGTGTTTCATCTGCTAACTTTAATATTAAATTTACTAGAATATACTGTACTTGACCAGGGTTCCAGTGCACATTCATGTATTAGGATAATCCCTCTTTCAAAGACTCCATATAAAGATAAGCCCAATATCCCACCGTCTTTAATTTATATTTGCAAGTTCTTACTACCATATGTGACACTGTAGTACCGGTGTTCCAGTCTTATCAGGCCTATTATGCTTGCAGAAGATTCAAAACATAACGTTTTAAAACATTCTTTCTGTAAAATAATACAAGAAGCGTATAGCAGCATTTATATGAGATAACACCTAAACATGGAACATCTAAATTCTTTTTTGTCGGTCAATGATGCTGCATCAAATTTACCAAACCTATCTTCAAAATCCACAAAAACAAAGACTTAGGAATTTGTAACACTTCAATTTAGCTCTGGAGAAAAAGAGCATTTGAGACAGTGCATCAAGCAGAAAATCCAAGTTAGCTGGTATAAATTACAAGTAACATACATAATCTGTAATTCCAGGTATATCCAAAGTTATCAAAATGTCAGATTCTGATGACTTAAATTACTTCAAGCCAACAATTTATAAAACAGCACAAAGTCTTTCTTTTCAAATAATTTCCCTTTTTCATGATATAGAAATTACGCAGCACTTTTATATTTACATAGATTATACTTGTTATATTCAAATATAATACTAGCTATGAACATAAACACTCAGAATAGAGTTTTACCCTTGCATTATATTCTCTTATTAAAACCACTGTAGTAAATATACAGCATCTAATACAAAAAGAACTTGTCTTGGGACTTTAATTCTTCCTTTGAGTCATGATCTTCCATCAATTTCATGTGAAAAATGGTTTGTGGTGAATACTAACTTCCCAGCTTTAGGACTGTGCAATTAAAGTTCTTCTGACAGTCTCTTAGAATTATCTCTCTTTTTAGGGAAGTTTTCAGTGTAACTTATGAGGTGAACAGAGATGGGAACAAATACTCCCTTGCTAACCTTGTATTTCCTTCCAATTTTGCAGAGAGAGTAGCTGCATCCTGTAACTCTAACAGAGTGATGCATGAGCTTGCATGATTGTACTTGTTTGCAAGACTGACTTAACTAAAGGATAAAGTACCATTAATAAAAGGAAAATGAGCTCTTATCTCAAATAGCATGGCTGTGGTGCTTCTGGTACACTGTCTTATACTTGGGGATCTGCTACAATCCTACTATTAGTCTGCAGCTAAAAAGAAAACCAAAAACATCTGTTGCGTTTTATTCTTTCATCTAAGAGCGTATAATGACTAGTCCAAGAATATATACAAGACTACAAAAAAATCATCAGCATTTCCTGAACGTTGAAGGTCCAGCCGTGTATCTTACTATTTACTCTTTCTTTTAAGCAAAGAATTTTCGCACAGAGCTTTCTTGAAGGGCGAGATAGAGGGGGAGACGAACGACTTAACTAGACATCACCAGCATACTGTCCTTGTAAATTATATGATACACAACATCTCAATTTAGATCTCTCCCAACACAATCTACACCTAATAAAAGAATCATAGCTAATGCAGCATCATATACACAATGGAACGTATGTGTCTGCTGTGTAATTTAAGATAGTGTTGCCATCAATACCAAGAAGGTGCTGTTCTGGGGAATGTGACTCAGTGTCTAATTGATTTTTTTTAGTTTTTATTATTGTTTTATTTTAGAAGTTACAACTGTTTTCCATCACCACTATCCTCAATCCCTAAGAAAGAATACAATACAGTTTAAGGTTAACAACTTCTTAATCTAGGCTACAGAGGCTTTTTGGAGGCCCTTGTAAAACTGAATCTTGGCAGCTTCTGTGGTTGGACTAGAGCTCTGGGCTACTCCCTCACTGACCTTTCTCCAGTGCATCCTGCAGCAGTGCTGGCTCCCAGCCTCCCCTTTTTTCACCTACACTGTGCTGCTATTAACCTCGCTCCTCCTCACCGCAGCCGTTACTGCCACACATGCTAAAGCTCCTGTCCTTGCTCTTATAGCCCAAGGAGGGGGGACAGGACTGAAAGGAAAGCAAAAAGAAAGGCCAGAGCTAGGCTGGCGGCTGTGCCACAGGTCACAGCACCCATTGAAGCTGCTCTTCTTGTGGCAGAGGTTACATGTAAGGGGATTAATCACCAACTCCTTCTCCAGAAACTGCCCAGCCCTGCCCAAGCTGGGAACAGAGGAGGAGGAGGTTGGCTGAGGAAGCAGCACTGAAGAGGCAACCTCCCATCTCATCTCAGAAAAGGTGGCAGTCATGCCAAACTGCATTAAGCCAATTAAGTTTTACAGTCAAAATGATTCCATCAAGCACGTAGGGAAGGGAAAAAACACTGCACACTGGAAAACAGTGAAAGGCAAAAGTGTTAATTAACTCTTAAAACTGCATTCTTTTCTTTTAGTAACCCTGGGATATAATTGACTGAGGTCCATCACTACTTCTTGTACCTCTCACATGAAATCAACAGAAAATTCCATATTTGAGTACATTCGGTCTCTGGCATCTGTTACATTTTAGGGTAAAACTTAGCTTGAGAAAAGCTTTATTTTCCTTTTCCAATTAATATACCTTGCTTTCAACTGATTTAGAGGCAGGTTTTCCCCCTTGGCTATTAAGGTTAGTGAAAGATGATGGTTATTAATATTCTTTCAGTGGAAGGATCTTTCAACAAAGGTTTTTGCTGTTCTCTAGGAACAACAAAACTGCAAAATTTCCCTAAATCTCCTCTGGAATTGAAGTCCCAGAAGATCCAGAGCAAGAACACTTCAGCTAACAATATTTGGTTTCTATTTTCACATATCTCTCCAAGAAGCACGTTATTCTGGGAGAGCTCGGAAGCTATCCTTGGAGTGCCCAGTGCAGGGGAATAACTGTTGTCATCTCCTTGTGCTGGGTTCTGCTGAAGAGAGAGGATCAGAGCCACCACAGTGCTGGGTCACTCACTCCTGCTATACCACCACAGGCAAGCTGAATACAGGCAATCCTTTACAAAGTTATGGACAGATATAGGCACTATAGGCACAGAGCTCTCACATGATTTCATAGCCATTTAATCATTTTGAGTGCCTCTAGAAATGTGTCCTCATCTAAACCCAAGGGTTACAAATATTCAAGGATGCTGACTAATGTTACATGCTACTGCAGGTCAGTGATCAGCAATCCCATTTCTGTGCAAAATAATTAAAATTTTAGAGACTGGGCAGCAGTTAAGTGTGTCCTTAAGCACTACTGGTGACATGTGGGATGAGGTGATCTACTGCACTGTTCGAGCAGTCAGGCAAATGATTTCTTTCAGGGGGAGACCAAAACACCCATTACCAGAGGGCACAGCTGCTGTACACTGGCTTTCCTCCTCAAGAGGCCTGAACCCCATTCACAGACTCCACCATCCACCATTCATCAAGGCTTCTTATACTCGAACATATGCAGAAAGGATAAATTAAGTTAGGTGTAGGGAACTACATACCACATCCTGAGCATCACCAGGCATCAACTGAAAAGATGACAACTGTTTTCTCTCTTACAAGAAAACATAGCAAATTGAAGGATGAAGTTTATCAGCAATAGCTAGAGAGCAATGATACAAAACATTTGCTGACCCAGGGAAAGTGTTCAGCAAGCTGGCCTACAAAGTGTTATCACAGTTAACTTGCTCTCCATGTCAATATAGCAGTGGCAGCATCAGTTTTGACTTTTTCTTTCCCAGAGCTACAAAGAATCACATAAGCAAGACGTTGTTCACAACATGCTGCCTGGAGACCACCACTACAGGTCTTTAAACTACTCACGTCAGCAACTATAGGCAAACACCACTTAAGAAAGCAATTTTAAATAATTGCACTGTTCAGAGAGGGCCACAATTATTCTAGAATAAAGCCACTTCTATTCTGTAAGAGAGTCTACGCCCTATTCCAGAATAGCTTCTTATGCTATAGTTGTGCCAGTCAATTCTGTGCATATAAAAAGCACTATTGCTAGGTAGGTTCCTATTAAAAAAACCACCAAAAATCCACCACCAGCAAAACATGCACGTGGTCTAGTGTGTTAGTTTTACATAGGGAGTGGGGGTTGTGAATAAGTTAGTTTTTCATTTAAGCGATCAATAGGCTGATCCTTCTGTCTCCTAGGTCAACGGCAAAATATTGTGTATTACTAGATGTACTGTACATTGCTATGTCAGTTATGAAGTACAACAGATTTTTTTCCTGATGTCAAAAAGGATGAGCAGAATTTGTCTCAAATTTATTAAAGTATCAATGAATGGGCTTATACCGTTTTTTCTTCAGCTATAGACCTTACATAAGTCTGAGGAGATGTTGAAAATACTTTCAAGTAAAGCTGTTTCAGATGAAAACAGAAGGCTGGTTTTTGAGTTAAAAGGAAAAAATGCAACAAAACTGCAAGTGTACCGTAATTCAGACTTCACCCTTTTCCCTTCAGTCTTACAGAAACGTTTTTCTTCAGGGTTAAACTGGTAATTTTCCAGACCAAAACTATTTTTTCAAAGCAAAGTCAAGAAACAGGATAACATGGATGCTGGCCATAATCTTAACAAGAAGAAAAGACTACTGTTTCTTCAAAATAAAGCTAGAATGTTTTTCTGAATCTTTTCAACAATTCCCCAGGGATGCTGGAGCTGCTGCACACATGGCAAGTGTAGCATTAAATCGTCCATATCATGTTATGAAAAGTCTCATATGTCCAGAGATACACAGCATTTGCAAATAATTCATAGCAAACTTGCTAACGTAGTTCTGAAGTCCAATTCATCAGTCAAGACTTCCCTACCTCACTTCTCATTTTGCTATAGCTACATGAAAAGCTATGGCATAAATCCATTCCCCTTTGGAAGCTGCTTATTTGGTATATTTATTCCTAGCTACAAAAAGTAGACTGAAATGTTGGAAATTTTGAACCACACTCAAAATAAAGGCATAAACACATTGAGAATACCTGGCACATACAAATATCTTAGTTAAGCTAGTGATGGTTAAGTGTGGGGTTTTAAGCTTTACACAGTGAATTTTTTTGATAACCTGTGAAACAGAATTTCATGCTGAGCTATATGGCACTTTGCAAATTTAGAATGTAGTCGTACATTTCTCAGTTTCATGACCTTACACATTAATTGTGATGAGGTAGTGAAATTCCTGTTTTTCAGCTATACTGGCACAAATAGGACTTTCAAAAATTTTCATGAACTTCTGGAAATGACTTGATAGCATAAGCTATCTCAAGCTGCAATGACCAAGATCTCACTGCAGAACAAACAGGAAGGAAATCACTTAGCATTCAAGAAAAGAAAAAAGCTCCTACTGGCATTTTGAAAGGGAAAGTTCTGATAGTGCACTGCCGTAACAGCTACCTCAGCACAGGACTGAGAGCTTATTTTGCTAACCCTATCTAGGTTTCAGAGCAAAGTACCAAAATTATGAATTTACAGGGCATAATTAGACAAAATACAGAAAAACAAGCATCTCTTTGGAAGAAAAAAAATATCCAGTTTTAACTTTAAACCTAGAGCATAGGAGACAATTGGCTTTCCCCACTTTAGTGGCCTCATTTGGAGTCAGTGAAGAAAATAGACTTATGAAATTAAACTACTTTCATAATTGTTAATAAAAATTATGTAAGTTTAAACTTGTGATACTTCAGATGTAGTTCCCCCATTATCACAAAGCCAAACAAAATTAAAACTTAAAACTTCACTTTAGACACTTGTATAAGTTTCGACACTGCACATTTACAATTCAGCTTCATTTTCTCACAATGCAAAAAGGGGAGAGAAAAAAAAAGAAACAATAACAGTGCTGCAGATATAAAGCTACTGATTCCTTTTCATTTTTGGGATTGGTCCTAAAACTGTTTGGACTGTAAGTTACTGAATACTCTATAGCACAACACCTAGTAGACAGGGACTGAACTTCAGTTAAGATTTCTAGCTGGCTATTACCACTGCTGCTACAAACACTTTTGGTTTGTCCTCCTTTCTTCTACCCCCAATTCTTTGCCTCCTCCTTAGTAGCACAGGATGTAAACACAAAAGCAAGTTATTAAGAGTTAAGAAGTTACTACTCTGCCAAGCTGTGATTCTCGTCCACTCTTAGCCTGAGGCAAATCCAAGATAATTAGACTCAGGTTAACCTGCAATGAGAAAAGGTCAAGCTACATTGCATTATTTTGCATTTGCTTTGGGCTAGGTGAATGCACATTATTCAGTGTTCACAGCTCATCTTATGAGCAGTAACCTGACTGCACACCCATTAGAAATAATTCTGTTTTTAAGACTCAATCACACATGTTGAGATAGTGTTACACAGTTACAGTATGCTACCACTAGCAATACAAAAGACAGATCCTGAAAATTTAGCACCTGGTTTTGCTTTTGTGGTCCCATGAAAAAAGACACTATTGTGCAGCTAAATACATGATAAAATCATGGAAGGGATTTACAGAATTTTCACTATAAGGGCCACTGTGGGTCTGTGTTTAACATTTACCCACCTCTTCTCATGTAGGATTTAAATTTTTTTGCTGTTAAATGGGATACAAAAATGACTCAATTTTTGTAAGTGTAGATTACCATTTAAAGTGAGATATTCCTACAACCTGCACCAAAATGAACATTCAAATTAATTTCATGAAAGCTTGGAAAGATCCAGTTACTTAGAGAACAGAAATTTTCCCATAAAAGCATTCTTCAACTCTACTAGATCCAAATGCCCATTTTATAAGTGTTTCAATCTATACGGATCCATAGATGTCTTTGGAGTTTTCAAGCACAGTAGTCCACAACCAGGAATCCCTCCTCTGCTCCCGATCAGAGCTCTTCACTTTTTCCTTTTGGAAAGCTGTTGCACAAACCTTTTGAACAATATGCAACTGTTGAACAGTGGAAGGTGCTGCAGAAAGAAGGGAAGATGAACTGAAGAAAAGGGGGGGGAAGGTGATGAGACAGATTAAAAGGTGTCCTAACAGAATCGATTCCTCCTCTTCATAAGGCACTTGACTTCAGCTGGAAGTTATCTGTTTTCTCAAAAAGGCAGCAAAACACCATCCCATCAGGCCACAGTTCCAAGGTGCAGGGTTTCTTGGAGGGCTCTAGAGAAAGTAAGAGGAAATGGGAGTGCCTTAATTTACATTTTAACAGGGAATCCATACAGGGATAGCTCCCTGTTCCCTCTGGCTCCAGGGCTTTTCTTGACTCCTGGCCACAGAGCAATCTTCCACTTTTATCGGCTGGTGCTTCTCTCTTTAGCTCAGTCAAAGCTTTGTGTCAGGAGAGTGGCCCTGTACTAGAAAAACAAATTCAGTTTCAGGACTTTCACTACCAGCAGGACTCCTGCGGCCATGAATCGGGTTAAAATAAAATAAAAAAAAATTAAAAAAATTTAAAAAGGAAAGGAAAAAACGCATCAGCTAGTTAGTTCTTTCTTCAACATGAAAAAACAAAGAGGGGAGAAAAGCCTCAAAGAAGCTAGGACATGAAACCAAAACCCTGAACCCAAAGTTTTCACAGTCCAGGCAGGCTCTTTCAGTGCCATGAAAGGAAGAATAACTGTTTTTTGTCAAATTATCTTAGGAGGGTTAAAGAGTAAAATCTTCTATGTCCCTCTACGCTCTTGCTTTTGAATAGAAATATCAAAATGTTGACTACTTAAGCTGCAAGGACACAAGCACCCTACTGTATGGATTTTTTTAAATGTCACTTTATTCATTGCAATCCAAGCACAGCACAGAACAAGTCATGACTATATATGTATAGCTAACTTACAAAACTAATTATTGGTCCTAATAACTTCTACAGCAACCCTCTGAAGTTCTCACACATAAAGGGACATAGAAAGAAAAACATTCACACAAATACCTTAACATAAATTTGGTGCCCTGCTAATATAAAAGTTTCCAATAGCTGTAAAAATACTCTCCTGAGAAGTGTTTTAAGTTTTGCTCTTTGGTTTGCCCAGTGGGTTCATATCTTAACTGACATGATGTGACAGACATTCAGCAGGACACGTGAGGATTTAACTACGCCGTTCCCATTGTGAACAGGAACTCATTGTTGCACTCTTGCAGGCTGCACTGAAAACCTTCCCCACCGTGTCATTGTGAAGGACTAATCATGTCACTTAAAATCGAGAGGAAAGCTCTTCTAATCGAGGATCAACTCTGGCATCTGCTTTTACTCTTTCACGCTAATGCTAACCTTCTTTCGTTGCGCGTGCATTCATAGGCAAATTCTTTTTGAAGAAAATCACTCAAATTAGAGGAGAACTTGGGCCAAAAGTACATACGTTCTTATTACAAGAACTTGCCTAATGGAATTATTCTCTTCTCCACAGGCCCTTGGAAATCAATTATTGAGAGAGAGCTTATATACATATACGTTCAGCTAAAGAACAGTACACGACACTGTTTAGCATCCACCTTTAAACAATGAAACATCTTCTGCTCTGCGCAAACTGCTCCACTGATCTCAAACTGTTTATGATTCCTACTTAGCTCTTCCTAAGCAACAGTAAACAAATACTGATTTCTGTTAGACTTTTAAAAGATTTGAATGGACATTTTTTTTTAATGAAGCAGAACTGATGTCACATACTACAACCTCCTGTTTAAGACTTTTCTTTATCCCTGCATGCTTTCTAAAGACCAGTAATATTCTAAACCAAGATGGAATCAAAATAAACAGGACACGAATGACAATAAAAGCCAGCACTATCCCGCAGATTAAAATACTACTGTCACAAGAAATGGACTGATGCTTCTGTATGGAAACATCTCATTCCAGATGCTCTTGTATGAGCAGACACTTGCTTTTCAAATGTGCAGAATGAGTAAGTGCCCAATGGCAACCTTCCCATAATTTGTTCATTTAGCATCAGCACCATTTCTACACACCCTTGCTTTTCGATAATGTCTGATCTACATCAGAAGTTCACTTCCGTATTTTTTTTTTTTTCATCAAAAAAGGACGGAATAAAAAGGCATAGCATTCCTAGAAGAACTCAAGGCCAGGAGTCTACTTGTTTAATGTGCATCTTGACAAAGACTGTGCATTTACAATATAGCTAAGTTTTTGTATTTGTTTTCTTTCCTCTATTGGCTTGCAGGAGCAATAATTCCCTTCAGAACCTTAGTTTTGGTCTGGTCCAAGCAAAGAACTGATTCAGAAATTGCAAACTTCTTACAATTCTGAATCATAATGCTAGGTTAATCAGGCCAGAGAGGCATAGTCTTTCAGTCACATGCACACATAGTTCTACTACAGCTTTTTTCTTTTTTTAAACAAGCAAAAGCTTACTTACAAAGAAAGTCCTTACAAAGTAAAGGCCTTTGCCTCTTCCTATCCTTGGTCCTGCCAGAGTGCTTCTTTTTTGCTTTCAGAAGATCATCAGAACAGCCTCACAAGTAAAGATAGTCTTTCAGTACTGAAGTTGCTTTACTAACCCAGCTTCTGTTGTGCAAGTCTTGGTGTCCCTTCTGTGGCAGTGCATGTATCTGGGGAAAAAAATCTGCTCTCCTGGGATTAAGAGAATCT
Source organism: Ciconia boyciana (assembly GCF_034638445.1). NCBI lineage: Eukaryota > Metazoa > Chordata > Aves > Ciconiiformes > Ciconiidae > Ciconia > Ciconia boyciana. The sequence goes on from NC_132936.1 coordinate 51,010,241, forward strand.
CTCTTGGTTCAGGATTTCACAAGACAAAACTACCAGGACCAACCCTGTATGCCTGACTTACCATCGTATGTCTGATCTCCGCTTCTGCAGCAACAAAGTCCTCAATGGACCTCTGATCTCACTTTGAAATCTTTCCCTCCCATATCCACTTCCCTACACTGATCCAAGGACTCCTTCAAATAGAGTGACTACTGAATTTTAGAGATTCACACAGTTTTAGCTGAAGTTGTGATGCCTGTAGACCTGAAACACTGTCAGCATGCATCATTCACCTCCCTCCTGCATAGCTCCTCAAAGACATCCATCAAACTTACTTTAGTAACATAGTGCAGGATGCCACAGATTGTGCCTTCTGAAGCATTAATTTCCCTATGCTCATTATAAAGGCTGTCCACAGCAACAAGCTCAGATACAGACATTGACATAGTAAAAATTAACTCCTGATGGACATGTAAACTGTCCCAAGTCCAAAATACTCCAAAAATCTACACGGTTAACTTTCTGCATACGACAGACACCTATCAGAAAACTGCCCAATGCAGGCTGAAGAGATCCTTAGTCCCAGAGGGGTCTACTTCTCTGGTGACAGACCAGTCCTGGAGAACTTTCTGCCACATACAATTTTCACCCCGAAGGGCTCCAGTATGCCAGAAAGCACAGCACGCAGCCACAGCCTTCCCCTTGCAACTTCCTGCAGCTTTTTACGCATCCTGAACCCCAACCAACAAGTACCCTAAAAATTAAGGACCAATACCTTAACTTGCTGTTCTGCAGAAAGTCAACCTAGAGAGGAAAGTCAGATTCGACTTGCGGCAGCCAGCGCTGCTGAGATGACACACAACAAGACCCTAAACCAGCTGGAGCTTCTGAGGAACCGTAGGCTTCGTGCCCAGGAGTATCCCATTACAATAGTCAGGAGGAAAGTGATGAATACGTAAGTAATTGAGGTCAGGTCAGCTTCTGACAAGGGAGAGTTTCCCCTCAGCGAGAGGCAAGAGAAAACATTCTTTGTGAATGCTAAGCTCTCGCAGAGCAGATGGGAACTCTCCCAGACGTCTTGCTGAAGCCACATGCCAAACAGCGGGTATGTACTCTTACCCAATGGCAGCTTCATAGGGCTTAACAATTTTCCCGATACTATCACCATTATCACCTCCATCTTACCCGCATTTGGTTTCAGCTTACACTCCCTCTCTCCCAAAACCCCAGCTTTGATTCTTCTTGGTTATTATTTATATCCTTTCATGTATATATCATTTGCCTACTGCTAGCACATGCATCTACATTCAGCTTCCCTACTGGCCTGTGGAGAAAATAATTCTTTTCTAATACTACAAAAAACAGACCTAGCAGTGGAGCTGCAGATTTACATCATTATTTCTGAAATGCACGTTAACATGCATGCCAATGGAAGGAATATTAGGAAAATACTTAAGGTCCATTACTCCTCTCTGAGGAGACAGGTTTCAAAAAGGAAGCAGAGCCAAGGGGCCAGACATCCCAAAAATGGCTCATAGTGGAAGTATGATTTTAAATAATTTCTATTTCTTTCAAGACATCTAAAGAAAGAAAGTTTGGTTAAGCCACCTGCTATTGTTGAAGCAGAAAACAAAATGTGTGGAGAAACCTCATGACGCGGTGTATTCCCTACCCAACAAACCTAATGCCACTCACAAACTGAAAACAAATTGACATATACATTGTTATGAAACTCAGCACGACAAAGAAGTCGTGTTTCATCAGGTTTTGTTGGAGGTGACACTTTCTTGCTTTCTTATCAGACACTGCAAACTGCCACCCAAATTTCTGCTCCCCTACTTTCCCTGCCTGTTCCAGTGGTAATGCTGCAGATGGCACTAGTGGCTAAGAAATTTCTTTCATATTTTTCTTGTCGGAGGCCTTTTACACTTCCTCCATTTCACGTTCATCGAATTGTACTATAGAACTCATCTTTTAAGCAACTTTGTTATTTCAAATCTATAAAATTTACCCTGTCCTCCTGCCGCAGCTTTCAGATCTCTCCAGAAATTTCAGAAAAAAAAAATTATTTATCAAATATAAGGCATCTGTAATAGATAATATAAAATAATGGATGGCTAATATTAATTTAAATACAATGCACATTTTACAAAGGAAACGAAACTTATTACCTACATGCAAGGCTGAATAACAAATAAATTCACATAGCAGACAAAAATGTGACTTTAAACTTAGGAGGGTATGATGTTGCTTCTTTGAGATACCCAGAAGCTGAATTCATTCAAACTTCATCTTTCACGTCTTTTATGAAGCTATTTCTATAAAATTTAAAATTCACTGTTCCCGTAATCATCTGTGACTTGATTATCTCACAGGATGCAGTAGACTCATCTGAATTGGAAAGATGCTTTTCTTCTTGCTCAGTGCACCTTTTTTAGCTAGACAGATGGTACAGCAGTTTCAGAGCAGAGAGTTAAGTATCTGACAAACAGCTGGAAGATTTTAAGCATCCCACTTACCCTGTCTGGGAGGGTAGCCATTCTCATCTCAACTTATCTGAGATTCTTCAGACAAGGTATTTAAAAAATAGCATTGAAATGCAATTAGTTCCTAAGGCAACTTAAACTTCAGAAAACATATAGAGGTGACTGGGCATGACCTTGGCCAACCTTAAGAGGAAAATAGATCTGTAATCTTCTCTTTTTATGGGTGAGACAAAACCAGTTGTTAAAATATTCAAGGCATATTTGACACCTATTCACCTCACAAGGCTAGACAGCTTATGAAATACAAACACATCCTTTCCTACACTGAGCTCTTGTATTAAGATGAAATTATCATGAAATAGAGAAGGATCGCTCCTGCCAGACACGTACAAGGAATGCCAACAGTTGTGCCCCCCTACTAACTCAATCCTGAAGTGAAGGGGTAAACAGAGAAAATCTAGACACATGCCTGAATTCATGGCTTAATACTGCTCTTTGTTGCCTGTTTGTAGAACTGCATTAATAAATGAAACCAATAAGTGAACCAGTAACAGCAACAGCAAAGAAGGACAACTACAATATGCAAGGCCATTCATCCATATTTTAGAATCAAGGAGAGAAACTGAAAAAAGCTTTAACAATTCTCATTTCAGCTAAAGGAGAAATGCCAGAGAAATAGGAGGAACCACACGAGGTGCCACAGAGTTTAGAAGCTCAGCTGCTACGTCAGACACTGGGGCAAGAGTGTCCTTACAGACTGCCGACACAGAAAGGGAAGCAGTAACTTCTCCACAACAAAGCAGCCTCGCTAAGGAACCTAAATATCATGCATTGAAAGAGAGTACACATTAAACCACCTCCATCAGTGAATCACATCAGTCCAACAGAAAACAAATCCCAAATAAAGAAAACACCTGTTTTTCCTCTTTTCCTGGATGAACAAATTACAGTAGTTCACAGAAAGGCCACACCAACACCGTAGCCTATGCACGGGAGGGGTAGACCTGCACAGGCAAGAGCAGGGAAGAGAAGAGCATGATCTCTCCCTTCCAGCAGCAATAGCTATGAGACCAACTCAGCTGCTTGCGAAACCACAACCCGCGACCTCTCTGGCCAATTCTGCTTCTTCCACTCAACACAATGAGCCTTAAGCCACTTGTTAAAACTATCCTACTGCAGCACTTAGCAGCCAACGAAAACAAAAAGATTTCTTGCATGCTTTCAGAACTAAACTATTCAATGGATCCAGAAAGATGATTTTCAGTTTATAAAACTGTTTAACTGCAAGAAGTTTTCCCTGAATCATTAAAAACTCAAGTATTTAAAAGTTCACAGAAGTACTAGTCATTTTCATGTAGGTGCAAAGATTTTTTTCCTTCCACCTTAAAAAGTTTTCTTGCCCAAAAGAGGCAATTAAAACTCAAATAACAATAATATGGCAATAACAAATGTATCTTATGTAATTATCCTATACAGAACAAATGTTCTTGATACTAAATTAGGAAAAGAAGAAAAAAAATTGGTTTGATTTATTTCCGAACTATATGGTGACTATACGGGTTTATAATTTCTGACACAGTAGAGTCTGATACAAACCTCATTTTCCACAATAGTCCTCAATTGCAGTACAGCTTTCAATTGTCCTCCAGCAAAAGGAGATTCACATTTCTTAGGGATTTTCTTGCTCTCTCCCATTTTGCTACAGATTTTTTTTTCCCCTCCATAGAGCTCTTCTGGTTCAAAAGATTGAGAAGCAAGAATGCAATGACTAAGGCAACAGGAGTAAAACTTCTCAGGGCCCACTATACCCAAGAACCTCCCTTGCCAAAGGAAAAGCTTCACAGAGTTGTAATACCTCTATTCCAGAGATTCAAATTGCAAGAGTTGTTACAAGAGTCAATACAAGATTTCAGATGAACTATTAAATCCCTCAGCAAATTATGAAACTAAAATTGAAGTTACTTCACTACAAAATAGAAAGCTATTACACTAAATATTTGTAAGTCCCAACAGAATAGGAAAGCACTTCCTACTCCTGTGTCCAAATACATTTGCAATAAGCTAATGCTTTGTCATTTGCATGCTCAGACACCACCATCACTTCTGTTACACTGAAGTTTTAATTAGTAAAGGTTCTCCTTCCCTATAGTTCTTCTAGTATATTATTCACATACCTCTTCAATTAAAAAAAAGTCACGTTGCATTCCTCTATGTATCATATGTTCTCTGAAGATTAGCATGAAAAATGCTAAGTAGTTCCAATTTTACTTGACAGGTATACACTGATGCTGAAAAAAGGCTGTCAGACCGTGTATGCACAATACAGACATGCACTGCAAGACAAATAAAGTTCATGAACTGCTGTCCATAAGGGGAGCTACTAGTCCGCTGAACTACATCTTTCTGTTGTTTTCAATTTAAAGTGATGAAAAGAACATACATGGTGCTTAGCTTTTAAAAGCACTACACAGCTGAAAACCTCTTGAAACCACTGGAACGCTCTAGACACAAACTGGAATCGTTTCATACGTATCTCTAACAACCTCACCATGATCAGCCCTTAGCGCACACACACTCCACCTGACTCCTCTTTAATCTGACTTCTGTAATGTACTCCTCTTACTTTTCCTTCTTGAAATCCATGGGTTTCTTAGCCTTCTTGACTCCTTCCTCTCTCATTAGCTGTTTCTCTAATAATTTAGTGGTAACACTCCTATTCCCCACTTGCTAGGAAAACTGTCAGGACCCTTATCCTATGCTTGAAAAGCTACCTTGCCTCTGGCTTGGCACACTTCGTCCAAACTGCCCGGCATTCTTGCCATTATCAAGCAATCAACTGAACCTTACTTTTGCCAAAATTGAGCTCCAAACTTCCTTCCCAGAAGCCCTTACACTTATTTTCTTATTCTGTGTAAAATATTTCAGCTGTTAGTTGAATGCAGTATAATTAATAGCAAATTAAAAGAGATAAATGTCACTTTAAAAATACCCACAACACAAAAAACCAACCACAAAACAGTGAAACCCAGCTCCTTTTCAACACTTTCATCAGCAAACAGAAGTCTGCATCTAGTGCAGTCAGACCATTCGCCTCAGGCAAGCAAGACCTCTGCATGGTATGTCATCATTATTTTGCACTTTAAAAACCATCAGTAGGGCATACATCCTTAAAATAGCACAGAATATTGTTACCTGGAGATTACTTTCTGCCTCGATCTAAAAATGTGTTAGGACTACTTGTACATGAAGCAAAAAATAAATAAATCAGGTTGGATGTAACTTTCTTTACATATGAAATAAATGAAGGCTTTTTTTTTTTTAGTATCACAGGATGCCAATAAAAAGTCCCCATTTACTTGGCATCATGAATGTCAACATTTTCGGTAAATAATGTTGTCGCTATTTGACATCCCAAACTGTTACTGTATTTCAATATTAATAACTTAGTTATATTGAATTTGTAACAACCAAAGCAATCTTACACCATTTGTAGTTAAAAAAAAAAAAGATTAAGCATTTTCCAAGTTAACTGAAAGTAATGTTTGAATGGAGGACTTCACAATAGCTGATGGCAAAAATCTAAAAAAAAAAAAAAAAAAGCCAAACAAACAAACAAAAAACCCCCAACAAAACTGAAGTATATCAATTGCAAAACTTCGTGGCTGAGTTCCAACCACTTGCCTCCTAGGATACCCAACTTTACAAAATGCAATTACCCACATTTAAATTTTTCACAAACTTTTCTAATATTGTAGCTCTTGCACCCTGGCAAGCAGTTACTTCAGGCTACGGCACCTTTCTTACCCTCCTTAGGGGGATCTCCACAGCACAACGGAGTGGGAAGCAGAATGTACACACGTGTTCTGACCTCAAGGAATCCAGGGGTGTCTTCTTCAGACTGCCGCTGCCTATACTGCCTTTTTGGGAGTCCTGCATGTAGGGATAACCAGGTTAGCTCAGGAAAATAAGGAGCTAATGTAAGGTTCGTAGACTGGGAGATCTATCAGTATGCTTCTGCCAGGGCTCTGAGCACACATCCCTAAACGGTGCTGCGCACATGAAGTCGTCAATATTTGCCCATAAAAAAAAAAAAAAAAAGACTTGCTGACAGTCACACAGACAGAATGAAGAACTCAATCTGCACCTCTTACGTGAGAGGCTAGCACCCCAACCACTGAACGTTGGCGGCAGGGGGGAGAAAAGGAGAGGAAAAAAAAAGTAGCCCAGAAAGGACACCAAATTCAACAACTAAATTAATCTAACTTAGTATCCTGTCCTCAACAGATACCAAAAATGAAAATATATGAGAAAATTTTAATTAGAGGACTAACACTTCACTCTCTACCATTGTCTGCAGGCGCTGAAATATGGTATTCTGGGAGATTATTAGAAAACCAAAAATATTAAGATTTAAAAAAGCATGAAGAGGAGGAGTTTTAAAAAGTGGCTGTTTTAGTGATGTCTCTCCCATAAGTTACTGTAAGAACATTCTCACAAAAAAGTCTTTGCTTGAGGCAATTTCCCCTCCCCTTTGATTCTGCTCTTCAACTAGCCCCCAAGAAAATTCTTTGAAGTAATTAACACAATTAAAGGCACAATGATGAAAGCTAACTTAAAAAAAAAATAAATTAATGACTGAACTCTTTACCCTACTTTACTTTATGAATGTATCTTTTATCATAACTTAAGACACTACAAAATAAAGTGCAGCTTGGCTACAATAGCCACACAAGGGAAAACACACCATTTAGGTTTGTTATTCCCTCTTTTCCATAAATCAGTCTCAGGGTCAGTTTAAATGCATGCCAAATATGACCTAAATTTATCACACTTTCAACAAGTAATCATACTCGAGAACAGGAAAATAAGCACTGGTTCAATCCCCACAGCCCATAAGCAACTGATAAAGTTACCTTTTTATGATTGTATATAACTATATATACATGAGAAATAGTTTAAGCAAGGGGAATACCTACTGAAATCAGAATATGAAATTAACACCAATAAACCTGTCTCTATTTTGCCCATTGTCTACAAAAATTTAATGTATGCAGTTATCAGTGCCTCATTTAGTTTTACATTAAATTTCTGTGGTCCTCAATGACTTCCCAAAGCAATATATTTCAATGGGTCTTAATCTTTCTCTTCCATAGCTGACAGGAAAATATGTTTCTGGTGATATCTTCTAATTGTCCAAGTTGTTCCCTGAAATGCTGGACACAGACCAGAAATCAAAAGCAAAACAGCAGCCTTGTTCAATGGAGCAGCATACAACAGCCCATTAGAGAATTATGCAGCAAATATTATCCTTCTCCACTGCTAACATAGTAAAAGCTCCTCAGGGAAGAGCTTAACTCACCTGTAACTTAATTTAAAATTTAAAGATTTAAACCCCCAAGTAATTAATTAAAATAATCTAGATCTCTCATGAAAGAATAATTCATCATGCACAGGGAAGGGAAGAATTTAAAATTACTTGCATCAACAAATGATGACATTTTTGAGGTAATCTAACGCAAAATTCCATTTTGAAATAAAATTACATCAGGTATGGAAACACAATAGGCTACCCACAGTTACACTTTCTTTTGCCTTAACCAGCCTGCAGGTTTCTGCCTTTTGTGTCTCAGTAGTACAAATAAATAAATATTCAATGGCTTGTGAATTCATAAAAATAATAAATAGGGAATTTAGAGCTAAAAGAGAGCTAGCTCTCTTTCTTCTTCTAACTCTCCTTCTAGAGCTAGACCAGCTCTGAAAGGTTTATTTAGTACTCAGCAAGGGAGGAAAGGATTTCCCATTCTTGATACAGAAGTGTAAAAACATCTCCAAATTACTCATAAGGCAAGGGTTAAACATATATAAGGTTTGAGCATCTGCTGTCTTTAACAATACATGTTTGGAGGTAAAAAACAAAAAAAACTTGCACATCTTCACTTCCCGAAGTAGGGTTTTTTTTGGTTGGTTGGGTTTTTAAGTGTGAAGTGTACAACTACACTCTCTCAGTAATTAGCAACACCATTCACAGGTTTCATATGTTTGCACTACATTCTATAGCATGGCAACATTCATTCCATGTAGATTTAAAGTATTAATAAGTCTTCAACCTTCTTCAATGTATTTTCTTGCTTTCCTAATAATTATATTAATAAGAAGGCTTGTATTTGTTTGTCTCCAGATTTAACACATGGGGTACAAATTTTTTAAGCATAAAGATACTATTTAATACAACATCAGAGACTTTTGCTTTCAAATTCCTTTGAAAAACAGACTGAAAAATGTTTCATGAGGTCTAGTGACAGTAGTTGGTAAGCATTTAAGTTATTCATGAGCTTAAATAGATTTTCTTCACATTCTCAGGACAATGCTTCTTCCTCTCAGTAACACTCACTATTATGGTTCCTTGCCTACCACTCCATTCATCATAGCCAGAGAAAATCAGGACAAAGGCTTAAATGGCAGATTTCCTAAGGCATACGGGTGTGTACATGCTTCCCAAACTGCTCAGTAAATAAGACTTGTTTACACAGAGCTTCACCACATGAGAACATGAAAACAGCTTTCAATATTTAATACCTACATGCACACCAAGGTAATCTGAAGCAGTGGTACCACCCAGGGACAATATATTAATCCAGACTTGATATTTCTAGCGAGTAAGTCACCTGGCAATTACAACAGAAGAGAGGAGGAGGGAGGAATGATTCTAGTTGTGAAGACACCTCAATTTCTGGTTGCAATGGATGTTTAATTCTTAGCAGTTATCTGAAAAAGGGTTTTTTGATAAATTAACTATTAGGAAGATGGTATATCTGAAAGAATGCTGTGGACTGAGGATGAGGCCTGTCAAAATTAGAAATCAAAGCCCTAAAATGAAAACATATTCAGAGGAGCTAACCGCACACACTAATCTTATAAAGCATAACATCTGTGCAAGTACAGCAAGATATAACCCATTTCTGGGTCCACGCTTTGAATCCAACACAGAGCTATGCTGCCAGCCGTTTATATTCACGGTTATTAGACATGCACTGTGGTCGCAAGCTAATTCCTTACAACAGATCTCCATAGTCTCAGCTGGCACTCGGGTACGAAGATGTAAAGAGCGAGCCTACTTCAACACCCAGGTAGCTCCTCCCGGCTCGGAGCCCAGTGCGCACACCAGGTAGCGGAGGGATGCACGTACACCCACTGCGAATCTCACCTTTGCTCTGGGATGTGCTGAAACTTCATGCTGCAGGCTGGCATCCGCCAATAATGCTATGCTCATGTTAATTAAACAAAAAAAAAAAAAAAACAACAAAAAACCAAAACAAACAACCAACCTCTTGAAGTTTCATTCATAATGTTCTGCTACTAAAGCTTAATCGTTCTCTGACAAGCTCTGGTAAAAGACCCAAAAGATTCAAGGGAAATCCTAAAGACTTAAAAGTAGAAAAGCAAATGAGAAGGTGAACATTCAGTTAGTATTTTATTGGGGAAAAAAAAATTCAAAACAGGAAAACCTCACAAAACTTCAGCTCTTTCCAAATGTCACAGGAACAAGGATGGCCAAAAAGATATATTCACTCCACCACCCGAACACACTCTATGTGTTCGGCCATAAACTTCCTCCCCTGGCCCCCCCAAAATCCACAGACAGCAATATGATCCCAAGTGATTCACAAACAAAAAACAAGCCTATGTTTTTGTTGCTATAACATAACACATAATACTCTTTTTTCCTCTGATGTCATTTTTGTAACATTATTTTGGAATTTGGCTATTTTAAGACTCGGTTGCTACAACACATTACCATCATTACATGGATTCATTTCCTACTTTCCAACTGGCAAGGCTATTTGTTTCAGTCTTATGAAGTTATATTATGGTCAAAAGGCACATAAAATTTACTGTAAATTCTAATAGTAGAAACTCCTTTAATGGCTTCCATTCCTTGAATAAACGTGTATTGGAAGAAGGGCTTCCCCCACAATTACCCTAAAGGTCTCTGTACTTCCAGCTTCCTCAAGACTTCTGAGCCTTATTTCTGAAAACGGTCTTTTTGCATTATTACTCCTCTTGATAGATGACATCTGATTTCTTGCAGAGCCTGTCAATGAGTCCCATACTATCTAAACTTACAAATAATCAGAAAGTGACAAATTCTTGCTGTGGACAATAAAACATGGAGTATACACCCTCCCCAGTATTTCTGGCTTTAACAACTGGGGATCAAGAACAGATGATGAATTGATCTCTCAGCCCTTTACACTTCAGCTTCACCTCCACAAGGCAACACAGGTTTGGGGAAGACATGTTTTTCCCTGTAGATTAATTTTTAATTACTGAAATATGTCATACTAGACAGATTCACATTCAGAAGTCGACTTCTAAAAGAATGATCCAAATATGAACCTCATAATGTAGCATTAGCATCACTGAAATCCTTTAAAAATACACACATAGTATACCTTCATCTTCACAAACCATGTTAAATTAAAAGCAGTTGAGAATCAGAGACAGGAAGGTTACTGGGATAAAAACTTTCCCCTGTATAACAAACATGCACACAGGCTGCACTGATATATCATAGGAACCTTCATTTTCTAGCCTATGAAAATATATGAATTTTCATACTACGAAAACACGGTGGCTCTGTCATATTCAGTCTCAAAGTTCAACACTAATTTAACATGAACACAATGCATCTTTGGAAAAAAAAAATCACTAACAAATATATATGCTAGCACAATCATTTTTCAAATGTGCAAAAGAGATGATTTTCCACTTGTGATCACAAAGCTTTGCCTTGTGTATTTGACCTAACAAGTATTCCATTTAGCTCTTAACAACTTGAACTTTCTGTTAAGTTTGATTAAAAGCAGTCTTACCAAATCAACTAATTATGGTGCTTCTGCTACTGGCTGATCACTCAGATGACAGCCAGACACAAAGCATGTTGGCACGGACCATTACCCTCATATTGCCTTAATCAGGACTACGCATTTGCAGGATGGGTCTACACAAGCACATCCTGTTACAGACCCAGACCTACTTTGTGACTGAAATACAGAATTTTTCTTTTTTGTTGTTTTGGGGGTTTTTTTAAAGGTGCAATATGTACGCTATTTCAAGGACCAGTGACAGCATATAGATGTATTAACCCTTTGATTACGATTATTTTGTGGGGTGTGCTGAACAGTTACGATAAAGATAGCTGTCATCCCAGCAAGTTTGCACCATGAGTGTGAAGATCTAGGAAAAAAAATAACGGAAGTTGTTGGGGTGAATTTTTTTTTTTTTTAAGAGTTCAAATTCTATAAAAGGAATTAATTTTGAGCATACTTAGTGGCAGCTATCAAGCCAATCAATTAATGTTTATAAGACTGTTTAAGTAACAAATAATAAAAAATAATTTCTACTTGATCTTGAAGAAAGCTCCTCCTAAAGGAAGTACTCTTTGAAACAAACTGGGGGTGGAGGCTAGGGGGATTGCTTGTTTGTGTTTTTTTAACTAGAAAAATAAATCTGAATCAGTAGTTCCTAGGTATGACTTCTTTCCCTGGCTGGAAAGGAGAAAAGGGGAACAAAAAGAACTCTATGTTTACTATGCACTTTTATTCTATTAAGAAACAGATGATTACCTGTAGGCTTGCCTTTGTTTTTCCCCAAGATGGAAGAGCAGCCACAGAGAACCAACTAGTGCTATTTTGAAGAAAGGAACTGGAGGAACAAGAAAACAAAATGGGAACAACCATCACTTGTAATTTAAGTGGAAAAGAAATGAGAAAGATGAATGCAAAAACTGGAGCCCCTGATGCTTCTTTAGGAACAGCTGAGGATTGAAGAAAAGATGACTGTGGCTCACCTGAAGAACCTCCAGCAGGCTGAACAGGTCCTAGAGTTTCTCAGTTAAGTCAGGTATTGAGGCAAATTTCTAAGCCCATTCTAAGCCCTATCATTATAAGTAAAATCTAGCTATTTTACAGCACGTGTTTGATAAAAGCTCATGTATAATGAGTCTCACTAGTTTTTCCTATATGATCAGTTTTTCTTTCCTTAAATGAATCTTCCACACAGCAAGAGAGAAGAAAAAAAATTAAGCTAAAGTGATTGTCAATGCCAGAGAATTGGCAGGGACAATTCAAGGACAGCAAAGCAGCTGCTACAGATTTTAAACTTAATTTTTGTAATAGATCTGATTTTTAAATTCATGGTGTTCCTTTATAGTCTGTCAGGTTTGTCTCTAGCAGTAGTTCCTTTAGGGCAAGCACTGCAGACAGTCTGCCTACCCTGAGGGAAACTAAGACACTCAGATGTGGGGTAAAGGAAAGATTAATAATTTACGACAATGGTCTGCCACCCCTAGGAGAAAGCAATAGCCTAAGTGTGGAAACACCTAACTCCAGAGCTTAGGTTTGTCCTTTGTGAACCTTGGATTTTCCTGAATAGATTTACAAAGTGCTGTAGAGGATACCCTGTTACCCATGTTTTTTGGAGGAGTTCTGAAAATGCTCATTGTTAAAAGGATCTCCTGCCACTGCCAGGGCCTCCAAAGCAAGAAGAAAGTCAACTGGGAGGCAGCATCAATGAAAAAGGTGGCAGAGGGGGGAAACACCCCGAGCAGGGGAGAACACTTTTTGCAAGCTACAAAATATAGACCTCAGAAAGAGTAAAAGCCCTAGGAAAAGTACTTTCTCCCTTATTCTTGTAAGGCAAGGAAGTTAACTTATCATAGCCAAATAGAAGATTCACGGAGTGAAAACCGTTTCCAGTGACTCAAAGATGAATTTCGATTACTCCACGACATCAGTTCTCATTTGTGCTTTATATAAAGGCATATTTGGTAACCCTCTTCTGGATTACAGAAAGAATTATTTTGCAACTATTTCCACTTATTCAGTACTCTTTTCCTGTGTAGAGCAAATATTGACGTAACAGTTGTTCACTGGTACATTAAACTTGGTATTCAATATTCACATACATTACGAATCAATTGTACTTGAAAGCAGAAAAGAACAGATGTGAATTTTAAAAATTACCTTTATTTTCAAAAGATGCTTAGGCTGCTGTGTGCCTAAAGTAAAACCAAGTTTGCTCTAGGTGTGATATACTACATCCTTTCAAGACTGACTGGCACTTGGATCTGTTCATTATACATTCAGTTTCTTTTTCACACGCTTGAAACCCAAGCTTAAGAAATCCCAAGGTTTTTCATTTAATCAGAATGAGTTGTACATGAAATTCTGATGAAACCTTCAGACTCATATTACCTATAAAACATACTAGAAATTATCAATATCAGGACAGCATATTAGTTTTCATTGTAAATAATTTTCTCAGAAAATCCCAAACAGCATCATCACCTACTGAATACACTTCATTTACTAAGACCACCCTACAAGCTGAAATAATACATTCCTCATAAGCACAGAAACCTGGATTCAACAAAGATATTTAAATGAGAATCATTGCAAAAAACAACTATTCAAATGCAAGAGAATTTAATTTGCAGCCTAGCTTTTGCACATCCATACTGCAGATTTGCTACTTGATCCTACTTTGCTTATGGTGGCAAAATATTCAGCAAAACTGGGTATTGTAACATACAATTAAACATCTTTTGCATAAAATCTTCCACACAAATACTATCAGTGAATGACAAGACAAGAACTCAGCACCACTACAGCTGAAAACTAGCTGTTTATTTATCAGTTCGGCCTCTCCCAACATTTGTAGTAAACCCATGATCATGATGATGACTGCTTTTACTTCTTGAGCTATGGTTTACTAATACAGTAAAAAAAAAAAAAGGAAAAGAAAAAGGAATGAATCTTTGAGAATAAATATATATATACACACACACACAACTGGCTAATATGCTTTACCTTTAAGAATGAGATTCTCACTGCCAAACCCAACAAAAATGTAATGTTTTACAAAAAAAAAAAAAAAAGGAAAGTTAAGGTCCCTTAGAAGTGAACCGTGAACCTCAGGACCAAGCGTACAAATTCTGATGCACCTCTCATCTTCTGGAGTCTACTGACAGCTCTTCAAAAGAGCAGTAATAACTGATGGATACGAGCATTTATGTGTATGAATGTAATGCTGCTGGCGGAGAAAACTAATAAAAACCATACACTGGTGAAACTTACAGAGGAAGAGAAACAAAAAAAAATTTAGGAAAAAGAACAAACAGCATACATCTGTTCATCCCATTCCACCTTACTACAGCATAATGGATGAGTGCGACCTACAAAAATGGATTCTCTCTTCCCCTTAACTGTACAAGACGATATTAAGCGGTGGCTCACTGAAAACCATAGTGAAGGCCACAGGTACAAGGAAGAACATGGAAGGAATCAGATACAGAAGGAAGTTTCAGTCCATATATGAACCTACAACAGTTTAATTTCCTCCCTGTCTTTTTACCTGCCAAAGTCAACTTTTCCACTCTTCATGAGTTCATTCAGCCAAAATGCACAACAAACTGATTTTTGGTGTCTAAGAGTGGTTTACTTGATGGTGAGTATGGTAACAGAAAGCCCTAGGGAGTACCAACATTTATAAGACATGTAACATGACAAGGTTTTTGAAGTCACTACTGAAGTCTATCAAAACAGACTGAAAGATATTCACAAAACCTAACTTAGCCAAGAGAGACCAGCCTTTCTTGGAAGTGAGAAGTTTCTTGATGGGTTGAGTCAAAGCACGAATTTAACTCCAGTGCTTCAGGAGCTCTCCTGAGAGCACCTCTGTTTCCATCAGCTATACAGAATTCTTTGGGAAATGTTTTCCCGGACAAAGGCAAACTTCCCATAACCACCAGTATTTCAGTAATTTTGCAAATAGTATCAAATATATCAAGCAGCAAAAACATTTCTGCGTTTCTGACCACTACTGAGACTTTCTGCAGAGGTGCCCTGCATGCTAGCTTTGGTGGCCAGTGCTTCCAGGAAGTCCAAGAGATCTCTGCGGCAAACACAGGAAATGACACAACTGCTACCTCATAGCTAACTTCACAGGCATTCTGACCACAATTATAAAAATCACATCTCTCTACCACAAAAATATTTTTTTTGCAAAGTGTTACAGCAGACTGAAAAAGATAATAAAATTCAATGAACACAAACGTGCTTTAACTTCTGATCCAGCAACAGCAGGAGAGGGACTTTATGCCCCCAAGGTCCATTACAGATTGAGCAATTCAGTAAAACTTAAAAGATTGTAGTAAGTTTTAGAAGCCGTAAGTTGACCAGCCCCTCTGCTTGTCACTGAGTATCCAGCTGCTGGCTGTGTTCAGAGAAAGTTACCTCATTAGCCACTGCCAAGTAAGCAGACACTTTCATTTTTCTAGCCCCCCCCGCCCCCCCAAACATTTGAAACAAGTGGCTAAAAAGCTACTCTTAGTCAATCACAGCACCTACAATTATTAAAAGGATAGTTTTAAAGTCACCATTCTGTTAAAACAAAATATAAATTGGCCATAATTCCATCAACACCAGGGCGGAACAAATCCCTAGGTCTACGCTGAAATCAGTCACCCGCATAGGAGGGCAACTGCATCTGAAGCTACAAGATACATGTTACTGAACTAAGCCATTTCAAGCTGACAGAGAAACAGAACTATCAGGAAGCAAACGTTATCAGATATTTTAACCGAAAAGCATGTAATCTTGAAGCTACTCGGGATTGCATTTTATGTTCGGTGCTTAAAATGGGTAGAGATCTACATGGAGAGGGCTGCAACAGAACAAAACCTGGTCTGTCGAGGCTTTTTATTTCTGTAATAATCCAGGAAAACTGTAACTAAGTCTACTTAAGCATTTATCACCAACAAACAATTCTGACAGAACTAAAATATAATCATTTCTCCCACATGCTAATGTCGGAATGGCTAGGGCTAAATGGTATCCCATAATAATTTTACGTGTATGAAGTGTTCCATTTCATTTAGTGATATTATAAAAGTGATGCATTGGCCATAACATTTACTGTTTACAATCTGCAGCAAGCTATACCCTTCTCAAGGGAGATTAAATAATCAAGAAAACGTTATTCATACTATGTATTTGAGAAAAGTAGATCGCTGTGCCAATTACAGATTCTTTCCTATATTAAGAAGGATGTATGCTAGCCTAGAAAGGAGGGGGAAAGAGAATACTGGAGATTTGTTTGCTTCCCAACTGAAAAGGAGGTCATGCGTTCATGAATTGGAAAAATTTTCATTTAGTTCAACAAAGCCTGAAGAGCAAAAAAATTTAAATGTTAGTTTTGAGTAGCTGCTGAAAACACTTCATTATAGGGAAAAAAAGACTGAAAGCTCTGAAGAACCATACAGTGACTCACAGGACTACAAATAGAAAGATCCAGCAGTAGTCAGATGGCAATTTTGTTTCCAGAGTATCCATTAGAGGTGAATATTTTAATGACAGCATTTGTTTAAAGTATTGTTTATTAATATTGCTTATGCACCATTTTCCACTCAAAGATCACAGTGATCGATACAGGCTGCAATGAATGAATTGTAACACCTCTAGAAAACAGATGCTATATTATTCATTTTACAGATAAGTAAAAGCAAGTATGAAAAATTAAGTGACTTGCCCTAGTCAGAGAGCCAAAAGCACAGCTGTGAATATAATCCAGATACCCCAACTTCCAATGATCTGTTAACCACTAAACATTAGCCTTTCTAAAATGAAATGTAACCTTTCCCTCACATTTCGTGCTCTTTCTAACAAATCTGGCAAAGCTAGTACTGAGGTTGTTCACTTGATGTGGCTGACTTTCAAGAAGCCAAAAACTTAAAAATTAAAAAAAAAAAAAAAAGGTAAACGCTACTTTACCACACAGATTACAGACCTCCCAAATCCCTTGTTGTAGGGCTCAGTTACCCGTCTCTGCTCTCCCAAGAGCAGAGTCAGCAATAGCTCACAGATTTAAAGCTGCTGGCCAGGCACAGGCTTGGTAGGAGGTATCAGGGTTGCACATCATCCCAGAAGAACACCTGCTGCAGTCCTGATTCATGGCAGGCACTTACACCCAGGAGCTGCCACCGCCACATCCAAACGAGAGGAAGAAATGGATGGGATCATCAGAGCAACGTTTACTGCCCCAACAGCTGTTCCTCCACATGTCCTGTCTCACATGGACAGTTATCTTTAAGCTGCCTTCTTTAAGGCTCTCAGCACAGGCTATGTGTTGCAACAGCCTGGTGACCCAAAGCTCGGCAAAAGGTTAAAAATGCTGATCAGTACTCCTGTTACGCTAAAGGCTTTCAATGTGGTGGCAATTATGTCTTATGCTGTCTCAGCTCAGAACCTATTCTGCGCAGATAAGGCAGAGGGTTTTCTACCAATGCTTAAGAAATCCTGAATGGTCTAAGGAAGACTCCAAAGGCTAGCAAAGCATTTAGACAGGAAGGGAAGGTAGACACAAAAACAGTGATGACAAAACGCCACCAGTCAAAGAAGGTTAAAGAAAATTAATATCGCTTAGAGATGGCAGCAAGCAATCATAATTTGATTGTCACCACTTATAACCTCAAAAATAAATTAGTAGAAACTTGAGAAACAGCACGTGCAATTAATCAATTTTACTGCACAGATTTTTCAGATGTTCCCACAAATAGAAAAATCTCTTTGAGTGTTGAAGTACTTAATAGACGTATACAGTATTTATGCACTCACAGTCTGAAAGGTTAGAGTTGCAGAACGTATCAATCATTTAAGTTTTTCAAGAAATCACCAAAGAACATATCTGAGATACCCATGCTTTAAAACATTTGCCTGAACACACAACAGGAAACCTATGTTACTTTATAAGCATGGGTAATGAGCCAGAGATTTAAAACATATATCTAGTATTGAAAAATCAAGACATGTTTCCTAAACAGCTATAGTAAGTCAGAGCATAGATCTCAGACCCATAACTAAAATCAATCACATTTACAGTCAAACACACAACATTCAAATTTCAGAAATAGATTATTAAGATTACTAAGAAAGGACAAGGTCAAAATTCACCTTATTGCAAAATCATACCATAAAACAAGGTAGGGTACAATTTGTGCATTACTACAGGTGTACTAAAACTTGTCAGCAGGAAATTAACTCTTCTTATAATACAAAGGCCAAGGCCATTGGAAATGCATCTGCAAGGAAGTCTTTGGAAATACCAGTGAAGCCAAAGAAGAACATCCAAAATAAGGGCACACGGTTTCAGATTTTATGCGAGTAAATATAGACTTTTGTTTCCAGCAAGACACATCAGGTTAGTAGTGTTCTCTGAAACATATATGAATTTAAAAAATGAACGGATTCAATCCTGCTGACCCTGTGCATGATTATATTCCTACTGGTGTTCCACAAGCCACAGGCTTACAGAATTAAGCCCAAAGCAGCCCACTTAAAACAACAATCCCCCCACACACACACATCACAGCTCCACCATGAAACCTCTGACCATGCCTCAAAATACTGTATTTAAACTTAATTCACAAATAAACCAGCAACTATTACACATTGAACAGACTCTCTAAAGCTCACACTGAAGTCCCACTTTAGCACTGTGGGTCTCTATGATACTTCTATGACTGTAGTGGAAGCTTAAGAGCCCAAACACACTGCACGTCAGTCTCCTATTCCCTGCATTCCATCAACTGACCTTAAAGTTGGATCCAAAGGCAGAAAAACATTTTCTTCTTGTCCCTCCTCTTAAAAAAGAAAACCAGAAATCTTTGCTAAGCTTATCATAATATTGCAACCTGCATTTATAAACAATTTGACAAAATCCCCTCCACCAGCATTTTCTAAAGTCAGGTATTTTCCATTTTTATTAACAAGTTGATTTGTTTCTTCCAGAAAAGTCTACTTAAAGCCAATATCTAAATCTCCCTCCCCCAAAATAACGATTCTTTAAAAAAAGTTACATTTGTCCCCTTTTGTTCACTCAAGATAACCAGATTTAGAGACAGAGCTTGAAAAACGAATCTTGTTTTTATATCATTACACCATAATTTTGGAGTTGCCAAGGTCCACTCCACAGCTACAATTTTTCTTCTTTAGAAGCAGAACATTTGAACAAATGCTAATTTTTGTTTTACACCTGTTCAAAAATACTGTGCATATTAGACTTGGGTTCTATTAACATCGCTATATTTGCAGTTATAGCAAACATAGTTCTATCAAACAAAAACCACCCAACCTCTCCCCCCCGCCCAAAAATCCAAACCCACAACCCAATGTCCTTAGAAAATTGCACTTTTGTTTTTAAATTTTGTTAAGCCTCTGGGATTTAATTGTTTAAAAAAACCACTGCCAATCAGTTCTTGATTTACAGTCAAAGAATACACTGCCCAACAATCCCAACTTTTGCTTATTGGCAGGAATACAAGTCTTCCATCAGTTTGCCTTAAAAATGAAAGAGCGGATAATCAGCTTAGCAACCCTAAAAATCCCAGCAATATACAAAAACTCACAGATCCCAGCTGGACATTCCAAAACAGACAATGTTTTCTCAAGCTCTTAGTAATGAAATACACAGTTCAGAGCAGTGTCATTTTGAGCTTTCAAGTTGATTACTTCCTCCATTTTTTCCACTGGTTTCCTCGCAATATTAAGGTTTTTCCTCCTTAATATTAAAAATACGTAACTGTTAGTGAGATAGCCATAGCTCTTCCATTATCAAGGGATTTTTCTGCGCATTGCATGGGGAAACTCATTCATTGCACGTGGCATTACAACCAAGCAACTTCTGAACGGCAGAGGGTAACCCAAGGGAAAACCTGTTGCGGCAAGGAAATGAAGATCCTGGCGCGGAGAGCTAACCGCCCACGCAAAACCTCAAGGCCGGGTTCCCCTCGGGACACGCCAGTTCTGTCACCTCCACGGCCACCCTCGGGCACCGCGCCTGCCACGGCCAACGCGCCCCCCCGCCCGAGGCCCGGGAAGCGACGCCGGCCCCCGCCACCGACCCGAGCCTCAACTCCTGGCAACTAACGAAGCCCAACGCTTCCCGCGAGTTTTGACAAGCCTCCCGAGGGCTGCCGGCCGCTTCCACCGCCAAGGCCGGGGCCGAGGCCCCAGCACCCCGGACCCCCCAGCCGGCAGCGTCCCCCCGGCGGGCCGGGTGCTTACCGGGCGGTGTCGAGCAGCGGGTGCTTGGTGCCCACCAGCTTGCGGACCTGCATGGCGATGTTGCTGAGCTCGTCGCTCAGCAGGCACCGCAGGCTCATGAAGGACGTCGGGTACCCCACGATCTTCTCGGCCTCCGACACCACCTGGCTCCAGGGTGGGCCGCCCGACGCCAGAGCCCGGAGGCCGCCGGCGCAGCGGCCCCCGCGCCGCAGCAAGGCGCCCCACATCCCCTCCCGCCGCCCCGGGGAGGCCGCCGGCTCCTCTCTCCCGTTACGCGCCCCGGCGGGGCCCCGCAGACCAAGCGGCCGCGGACGAGTCCCCCTCCCCGCTCTCTGCGGCCGGAGGACCCCCCCCGCACGCCGCCGTCAGCGGCCGGCTCAGCCCCGGGCGGCGGGACCCCGCGGCGGCCGCGCTGCCTGCCCGCGTCCCCCACGGCAGGGCGGCGGCGGCCGGAGCGGGCTCATTGTGCCCTGGGGGCAGCCATCTTGGGCGCCGCAAAACACGCCGGGCCGTAAAGCGAGGGCGGCAAGGCGCTCCCTTCCCCCTCCCACCCGGCTTGCTCGCCTGACGGCTGCGGCGGTAGGGTGGGGGGTAGCGGTGGCGGAGCGAGGGGTCCTGGGTGAGGGAGGTCGGCTCCTGGGGAAGGGGCTCTGATGCCCACAGGGTATATCTCCCCTTTTTCTTCACCCTTAGCCCTTGCACTGGGTGAAGGGCTGCCGCCTCTCTTCCCTGCTCCGTGCTTGTTGCCTCCCAGAGCGGCGTGTGTGGGCCGGCCTCGCCAGCCCGGCCGTGGCAGAGGGCCCGGCTGGAGGGGGAGCCTGGGCTAGGGCTCTTGGCTGGCTGGGGGTGCCCCACAGAAAGGGATGTGCTCTGCCTGCTCCCAGTGTTGCACACAGAGACCAACGGGGAAGAGAGTTCAAGTTCCCACATAAAGTGTTCGGCGTGTAGTCTTCAGCTACGCAGTCGTGTTTTCTATTTTCATAATTGCGGTGTGTGGGCATTCTGGGGTTTTTTTTCCCATAGTTGTTTGGGACGTGGTACCAGCAGGCCTTATTTATTGTGTGCTCTGCGTTTCCTTGTAGGTTCGTCCTATGGTGCTCCGCTGTGACACAGCTGAGGGGTTTATGAACAGCCTCCTTGTGAACTGAAGAGGTACTTCCAACCAAACAGTTACTGTCAAAATTTACAACTAATTTTGAGTGTCCAGGTGAAGACTTCTGGGTACTGCAATTCTACAGTGTGGTCTATCATATCTGTGGACTGCATATCATGTAGTCTTTCATTTATTCTGAGTACAGCCATCACTGACGCCTCATTGCAGCTATATGCACCCAAAGTTTTTGTGAATTCAGAGAATGGATTTTCTGTACCCCAGAGGAAAATTCACTGGCCATCTTCAGAAATTGGATTTAAGTGAGTTCCTCAATTCCACAAATACTTCAGCAAGAATATGATCGATTCTGTCTTTACAATCACTTACATCTATTCCTTTTATAACTTCCAGGCTTTGTTGCAACAAATCAGGGAGAGTTCTGGTGAGAACACAGTCCTATTGACTACATTCATGTGAAAAATGAGGGTGTTACATTTCTTATCTTTACAAATACAAGATACAGGTCACTTTATTTTGTTTGTATTATTCCACATGATTAAAAAGAGTTACAATGAAGCATACTGTAAAAGAAGGTGCAAATAGAAAACAGTTCCATCACAAAGAAAGATGAAGTGCAGTCCAGGAAAGCACAAATAACTCTTGAAGTCACAAGGGGAAAGCTGCTAAAAAGGAACACCCTTACCTGTTTCCAGTGACAATGGCAAGGTGTTTATTGTTCTTACGCCTGAGACGACTCAAAATGGGCACTAAAACTGTAAAAGTTACTGTCCTAAGGAAGGGGGTTTGGCTATGGAGTCAACAATGGCTGGACTTCCCTGTGGCATCTCGTAAGCAGCCTCTCCCAAACTGGAGAGGGGAAAAACTAGAATGGAGAGAACCTGCAAAAACTGGAAAGATGACAGGAGAGTTAAGGTTCTGGTGTCAAATCTTTGATTTCTGTACTGCCTATCTCTGAGAGAATAAAACTTTGCTTTGAAGGAGCTGCCATTGAGTCAGTTTAGTTAGCTAGTGTCACAGAACAAACTGTTGCTAAATAGGGAGTTTCCGCTCATAAACACAGTCTAAAAATGACAGAATGCAATGGCATGTTTCTGTGGAGAAAGACTAAGTTAATGAAAATTGCCAGAGGGATGCACTTAAGAGGAGCTACCAAGGCACGTCATCCTGTAATGGTGACAAGTTCCTTGATTCATTTCCTGAGCCATATCCATTCTTGCACTTAATGTGGTAAGTGTTCTGTGAAAAACTAACATGATTATGCAATTAAAGTCTGCTTAAAATAATACATATAAACTGAGGAGAATTAGGGTTCTATGGGCAGTAAACCTACCATCTCCTAACATGTGAGACTTTAGCTTTTCAAAATCACTGTTCTTTGTGTTACAGTCTAAGAAACTGAACACCTCTGCCCCCTTTATCTACAATTCTCCTAAGTCCAAATGGTTTAGAACTAGGGCAAGACCCTTGATAGCCACAACACCACACACTGCCACTAGAGCTTCTTCAGGATTCACCAACAGTAGGTTGCTGTTCTTTAAATGCAGCAATTGCTGGAGAAAAAAAGCATACATTTTGTCAGTGAGTTTCACAGCTTTTTTTTTTTTTTTACCACAGAGACTCTTTGAAAAGATTATACTCTAATACCCGAGGACACTCTGCCTCTCACTCTGAGCCCAATGCCTTCATCCCTTTCCCTTAACAACCTAACAGTCTTACTTCAGTAGTCCATTTTTGACTCCTCGTCCAAGTTCATGGTTTCTTTCTCCCAGCCTCCACGCTTCGCTTCAGTCCCACACAACATCCCTACTGGCTACTGTTCTTTCATTCTCGTCACAGCCTCCTCATCGTTTTCTCATTAGGTTCCAATCATCCTCTCCTCCCCACAGGCTGCATCCTAATCATGGACTCTTCTCTTCATACACGTTTATGGGTGGGACTGTGGGAAGCAACAGCAGAACCCTCTCTCAGTTCTTGCACTCACCTCCACAAAGGCCTCTGTTGCTAGAAAAAGCCATTGCCAGAAAGTCTTGCCCATCCCCAGTAAACCTACAGCAGATGCCCGTTACTGTTGGACTTTTCAGACAGTAGAATTGGAAAGACCGTTCTGACCAGAGGTCTCTATTTACGTTTTTTAATGGAAACAGTCTGAGACATTCCCCAGCCATCAAATCCTTGGCAAATCCTTTGCCAAATTTCAGTTTTAGAGTGTGGAGATAGGAGAGTTTCTCAGCCATGCAGTCCAACAATATTTTTTAACAGAAGCAAAATGTATTTTTTGCCAACCTCATTTTGCAAACTGACTGAACTATTTTAAAAATCAGCTTCAGGCTGACACACCATTCGCAGAAAAAATCATTACAAATTAGTTAATGTTTGACAGTTACAGGCATCAAAAGCCAGGGTCTTATAATGGGTAATGATGGACCAACTTACCCATAGGCATTGCTGCTGTAATTTAGAGTTTCTCAGTTTTTCTCTCAAAAAAAACATCAGACGTGAAAGTATGATATACTTACCATATTTTAAGTTGTGGACAAAACAGCATGCCTTTTTTTTTTTTCCTTCTTGGCTCATTTCCCCTCAGGATTCAAGAGAAAAACCCACACTATTTCAAGAGCTTCAGTGACTGTACAATAGATGTGTCTATTTCTTTAGAGTCTTAAGTAGAGAAGAAAAATGAAGGTCTTTTTTTCTCTATCAATTGACTTTGTTAAGCCTCCCCAGGAGGAGAAAGAAGCTACTGCAGGGGGGCAGTATCAAAGTTGAAGAACAAAGATGAAAGGTGAAGAGACACTTCTGTTTACACCAGCATGCTCTGGACTAATGTACCAGAGAATACATCAAAGCCACCACTAATGCCAGCTCTGGATATCTTTTCTAACAAATGAAATGTGGAAATATTTTCCTGACTACCACCTAAAGTAAAAGAATTGCAAAGCACTCTCATTTGAATGGGAACATTTGACCTTTCAATCTTTCATAGCTACTCTGGTCTTATCCAAAATAAATGATGTCCATAGGAGAATGAGACTAGCAACGTTAATATATTATACTAACTATAGTCTGCCTATATAAACTAATCTTCTTCTGGATGTTGCTTAATTTTCTAATATGTTAAAGCTTAGGTGCACTCTAAGACTGTTTACAAAATGAAAGCTGACAGAAATATGTCTGTTCCTTCCAAAGCATCCAGGTAGTTGTTGCCCCGCCCCCCCACACATACAGAGAATTGATTTACTCCATAACATCCTGGGGGAGCAGACAGTTATGATCATTTCCATTTTGGAAGTCAGGAGGTTTAAC
Source organism: Ciconia boyciana (assembly GCF_034638445.1). Lineage (NCBI taxonomy): Eukaryota > Metazoa > Chordata > Aves > Ciconiiformes > Ciconiidae > Ciconia > Ciconia boyciana. The sequence continues at coordinate 51,035,245 of NC_132936.1, forward strand.
AGAGAGATTGTGCGATTTGTCCAAGGCTTTGCAAAACCCCTAAGGCAAACTGAGAAAAGAATCCACTTCTCTTGACCTCGTTGTCTGTGTCTTGTCTACAAGGCTGCCTGTCTTCCTACTAGCTGACAGACTACAGAGAAGGACGAAGGCCTTATTGATGCTGTAGTTAGATGCTGAAAAAACAGCATCATTTAGCATCAGTTGATTTCAGTAAGTGTCACGTCCCTTGGACAGAATTTGGCACTAAAAGGTATTAATTTTTAAGCCTAAATATACCTACTGAGATACCAATATCAGAACATGATGTGTTGCTGTTTAATAAATGATAATAAATGCATAATTATTTTGATTTTATTTAACAAATAAATAAATATAGCTGTGATATATAGGGATCCTTTGTATGAGTAGGTGTATGTTACCCTTTTCACTCTGCACACAAAACGCAGTGATACAGTAGCTCATCGGTGCACGGCACGGATGAGAAGCCAAAGCCCCGGTAGCTCTCAGCAGCGCTGCGCAGGCAGTGGGACGTGCCCCTCCTGTGCCGCACGCTCGCAGAACACAGCTCCCTTCTCACTGGCTCGCCAGCCAGCACTGCAAAGAAAACAAAATCAATCGAAATCCCTCCATTTCAGCAAGCTGAGTAGGAACAGGAGCAGACGAGTGTGTGGCTGATAATGCCCCTCCTTCATAGAGTCACTGTTTTTTCACCTCCCAACCCAATTTCAATTGTAAGACAGCCTCTTAGGCCGTCTCCTCTGACGGGCAGTGCTCCACTCAGGGGAATTTGGACAGACACTCTCAAAACAGCAGTGTTTTGGAGCTGAGTAATCTACAGAAGAAGGAGGAGGAGGAAGATAAGCACAATGTTAGTTCTGGTCATATGCAATCGAAGCTGACAAAGCATCCATCATCCTGTACAATATTAGCCTTTAAATATTCAGCTTTATCAGTTCCCCCATTCCTAATCCATCATTAACCACACCATGAAGCCTCAGCTGATTAGCCCCACCTCTGCAGCTTGGCAACCCATTAACTATTTATTATTTGTATTTAATTGAACTCTAGTAGCAGTGGAAAACTCCAACCAGACACATTTCAAAACTGGAACAAAGGAGATGGTGCCTTGCCTAAAGGAGTTCATGGTCTGGGCAAGAGTGAAATGCAGCAAAGAGGAAATGACAGCCATGCTGAACAAAGGCTTACTCACATGCCCCCTATTAAACTCCCCGCCCCACAAATCTATAGATTTTCTATGGACTTTTTTGCCAGTGATTTCCATCTCAGCATCCCTTAAAATCACAGAAGATGATGCGATTTGGGAGGGTCCAGCAGAAAAAAATGGGATTTTGTATGCTAGGTGAAAAATAGATTGAAAAGCTCTACATAAATCATTCTACAATTACTAGGTAGTGATACAACCCAGGGATTAAAGTCATAGTGTAGTAGGAAACTGGCAAACATATACAACGTACACATTTTATATGGATTTAAATAAATAAATGGAAGCATTTCTCAGTCAAAATGCTCATTTCTCAGGGACTAAATATATGTAATTTATGAAGTGTTATTTATATTTTGCTGCTTGCTATTCACATGCATAATCAAAACATAGATACCATACTAAATGTTCTTTCTGCTAGTAATGCTGGGTTTGAGGGGAGAAGATCTGTACACCTTTTTCTGTCTTTCTCTATTTTTTTACTTAGATGGGAAGCTATGTATTCTCCACCGAGGCTGGCTGCACATTTCCTCTGAAGTAAACTTTGCAGAAGTCACTGGTGCCTTTGTTACCTCCACCTGGGTTTCTGTACCTTTCTATTTATGAGTCCCCTTTGAAGCATGCCTGAAAGATCCAGTTCCTGAGACAGCCACTACCCACTCCCTGAGCAGTGCCACACAGCACGAGCACTCCGCACCAGAGACTCAGCACTCGCTTGCTGTTTACTGATCAACTTTAAAGCCCAGAGCACTTGAGGAAATGGTTTTCTAAGGGGCTTCTCTCCCTCTGTGCCCACTCACTGCCTCGCTACCAGGTGGGGAGTAATGTTTGTCTGGGAACCGAGTCTCAATATATGGAAGTCAACCTGGATGATAAAGAAAATTGTTTTAAAATTTGAGTTAGAAAACCCAAGTTAAACAAAATCATTTGATTCCTTTCTTGTAATTCTGTGTCTGAACTAAATAATGTATTTTAAGTAGCACTGACTAAATGGCTTTGGGGAAATTAAAACAAGATAAACAAAGATATTAATCTATGCTATACTCTACTATCTATACACTTTCCCCCGGTCCAGGTAAACCTTTCTGTTCAATATAGGTGTTTTTTAGTATGATTCCCTCTGCTTTTGAATTTATCCTGATGTCAATCCGTTGGAGACAAAGAGTGGTGACCCTCAGGGTACAAGGGGCGATGCATTTATTTTTACCTAGCACTTGATTCACTTGCATCTGTTCTTTTAATCCCTGTAATTAAAATGCCTGCCTGCCACTTCAGTACATGCTCTAAAATGATTAAAATTTGAACATTATAGCAGCCATAGTTACTGCTGCTGTACAGGAAGAACAATTGATCTAGACCAACACAGTTAAGTAAGCTATAGAAGGGAAACCATAAGCTACTAATGCAAAATAGAATATAAGGGTACTGAGTCAGAAAAAAGGAGCATCTAAGGTAGCATACCCTGTCCCTGATAAGAGCCAGTATGAAATGCTTAAGGGAGGAGAATGAGAAATCGAGCAAGTACGGAGAAGTATGTCCTGTGACATGTCTGCCCAGCTTCCACCTGACCACACATTAGAGACCTTTCCTGGTCTCATCTTAAGCCAGATGCTCTATCAAGTCTATCACGTTTAATAAACCAAATGGATCTGTTTTCCAGAACTTCCAAGTCTGGCTCTTCTAAGCTCTTCTTTGAAGCTGTTTAGACTTTTGCTCCCCCGAACGTCCTGTGGACATGTGTTCCACAGTTTTATTATGTGTTATGTGGAAAAAAACTCACTTCATTATGTTTATTTTAAGCCTCCTAACTAATAGTTTGCATTCAGAGCCAATGAGGCATGCCCAAGCTAGTCTAAAAGAAGCCTTGAACAACATCTCCATCCCTTTCTGTTTTATTAATTCCCCCCATCTTCCTTTTTTTCTCTCTCATTCCCTCTTTCTTTTATCCTCATATTATCTCTGGAGGGTGTTACAAGCTACGCAGGCATCTGATTTACAAATCCATGCCTATAACATACCAAAATTCAAATGACCGAAAGCATGGCAGTCCTTCAGAGACACTCTTCCACAATGATGTCACTTGCTTGTAAGTTTAGTCTTAAACTTTGGCACCTCGGTTCCTTTCTGAGCTCCCGAGTGACGGTGACCTGGTTTTCGGAGGTGCTGAGCACCCACCACCTCCCGGGGGGAGCTGCAGGCACTCGACACGCACAAGAGAACACTTTTATGCAAAGCATATGCCTGGCTCTGGGCACTCAAGTATTAAATTGTTATTCTGGATTCAGCTTCACAGTGTAGTGACACAGGAAATCGTCAGCCCTGGAGTGAAATTAAGAACCTTAGGACTGGCGGTGCAACCCTTACGTATGGTGATTTAAGGCAAGCAGTCCTCTTGAATTAAATATTATTAAACGTGAATCTTCCCATTTTTTCAGGATCAGTGGCAAATGCTACAGAGGGCAGTCATCTTACAGACTTCGTGTAGTATAAATGTATAGATCGTTGCTATATCAGGAGTCCTGCTTGGACATCTGATTTTCAGCTTTATATCTGTTTCCACAGTAAAACACACCAAAACTTTAACTTACACGTTCACCTGCACAATCATCCAATAGATACACTTTCCATCTGCCCTATAATTTTTCCTCTTTCTCTGTTCCTCTCTCACTCTTGGAATTTGCTCAGACCTATTCTCTAGCCAAAAGTATCTTTTTTTTTTTTTTTCTTTCAGTGTACTCCTCTTTGCATTTCTTTTTGCTTTCTCACCACCTTTCTATGTGTCAGCCTTGTTCCAGTTCTTCTCCCCAATGGCATTCAGAACTCCTGCTACTTTCATACACTCTCACCATTTTAAGCCGCTTTCCCACATGCTCCCTTTCACGGAACACCTTCCTTCCACTGATTTCCGAAGCACAGATGCTTGTTCGCTTTCCATGATGGCAACAACAGCTCTAAAAGAAACATATCATTTCCCCTCCTGCAATTCATGCACAAATGCCTGGCATGTGCTGCCTGGAGAAAGCCTTTCGACTTTGAATTTCCTTGCCTTTGTGGAATCTGTGAAAAAGTCTGATAAATTACAGCTTTGGCAGTTATTTCAAATAACTTTATTTGCAGCCAACTGAGGCAAAATCTGTCAATGGTGCCATCCCCGTATTCTTTCAAAGGTCGTTGGCATTTCATGAGTGAGCTTGAAGTCAAGCTGGTTCAAAGGGAGGCTCACATTTCATTTTTTTCCAAGAAGGTTAGATTACATGTTATAATGGTGACAGGACTGTCCTACAAGACATAAGAGCTGGGTTCTAGTTGAGGCTGCGAGACTCTTCAAGTACATGTGTTTTGTCACTTTATCTCTCTCCTGATGATTTCTCATCTGCGAAGTAGCTGTAATACTGACTGGTAGTTGTAATATTAGTTAACAACAGACAAGAAGACCCCAACTCATCATATGGGTGGCTAGGTTTTGAAGTTGGCCTTGGACCTGGTTTTGGTGTTGGCAGTTCAGGTAAAGCCAATAAACCTCAGTCTACAGCTCCTCACTCCGAGGCTTAAGAGGTGCTAGTTGTCACACACTTACAATATGTGAGAGGCAATTTCTCGTGTTGTCCTGGGGGTTGAGAGGAAGCAATACAGACCCTCGGCTCTGCAAGCCAACTGAATCGCTGACTGAGCTTGCAGGAGTGATGGTGCACCTGGGGACCTCTAGTGATACTCAAAATAAACCACAGCATGGCAGGGGTTGACATGTATATCTGTGGTAGGAGCAGGATTCCAAGCCATGCTAATCGAGATATGCACGGAGTTCCTGAACCTCGACTCCTGGAAGTTATCCAAAGCTGAAGTCCTGTGGCAAGCCTTCGCCACGCCGGCTGGGTGGTATGGAAGCTGTATGTGACTTTCTCTCATCAGCACCCTCCGGTGATCTGAAAGGGAGTAGTGGGGACAAGTCAATTCTGTTTTAACGGGTAGTGTTGTGAAAAGAAATTGATAACCATACGTGACTTCAAGAATCTCAGATGGAGATGAATACATACATTGGTCCTGGCCTAAGGCAAACAATCTTACCTGTGTAGAGAAGGATTCTCAGGACTGTCTTTGAGCAGAATCTATTTTTGGTTATGGCAGTAAGAGACATAGATTATTATAATTAATGTTACATGCATGATTTAATTAGAAAAAGCAACAAAATTCAGGAAAACAAAATCTTTCCAGATAATAGTTATACTAATTGCCTAAAAGATTATAAATCAAAGCAAGCTGAATAAATTGCAGGAGAAATGGGCTAACAAGAATCTCATGACGTTCAGCAAAGAAATGCGAAGTCCTGCACCTGGGGAGGAATAATGCTTGCAGTAATACAGGTGGGGGACTGGCTAGAAAGCAGCTTTGCAGAGAAGACCCTGGGGACCCTGGCATTCAACAAGCTGAACATTAGCCAGCAGTGCACCCTTGCAGCAAATAAGAAATCATAAGAAAAAGGTTTTTTTACTGTGAGGGTGGTCAAACACTGGGACAGGTAGCCCAGAGACGCTGTGGCGTCTCCATCCTTGGAGATATTCGAAACATGACTGGACACAGAGCCAACCTGCTCTGCTTTGAGCAGGGAGGTTGGACTATATGATCTCCAGAGGTCCCTTCCAATCTCAGCTATTCTTTGATTCTCTGAATAAAGAATGTTTTCCTATGCTGAAAATATGTGCCGCATCCTAGTCCTGAATATATTTCTGTTATATATTTCCAAGATATGTTTGGGGTTTTTTTGACAGACTTTTAGCCACAGTGATGCGAATGCATTGCCATTATATATTAGGATGTGTAAAATTCATGTAAATATAACTGAGAAGATCAAGAGATTGAATCACATGTCATGTAGGATTCTGGTGAGATGCTGGCAGGAAAGCAAGCATTGCAGCAGAAGAGTAACTGTCAAATAATGACATGTCAAAGCCCAACTTTACCCAAGTCTATATCATTTAGTATACGTGACTGTAGGTACCTTGACATGTTTCTTTGGGTCCGGGAAAGAAATGAATAACCCACTGTATGTGGTATATGCAATGCAGGGGGTAATTTGGACAAAATGATGTAATGTTTTTGAAAGCATGACAAGAAAATTAAGGATGAAGAAACTCCAGAATGACTTTTATGAATGAAAAGAACCTGTAATTGTTTTCCATCCCTTGACAGATGTTTCTTAAACTGACATACTATATCATGCAACAAAGCTCACAGGGGAAATACAGGATTATGAGAAAATTTATAAACCACTATCTTTATTGTAAAAAATTCTTTTATTCTTCACAGAAAGACAAAGACAGGAGAGATGCCTTTTAGGAAGAACTTGATGTAGATTACTGTAATAATATTTTCAGGAATGTATCAGCACAATTGATGTATTAAAAAAAAAGAATGAAGTTAAAAAAAAGGGAGAACTTTCTGCTCTATCCCAATCCTACACAACCTCTCCCCCTCTCCTCCTGTCATTGTAGCATCTGGGAGACTTACCCATTTATTAAAGTGAAAATAAGAAGACTCCTGCCTTCTTCTGTGTGGAGAGGTACAAGAATGGGAAGGGGTGGAAATGGTCATTGTCGAGAAATGATAGTGAAGAAATAGGTGCCTTGGCTGTAAATGTTCTCAGTTCACCTCGGAGGGAGCTTTACAGCTGTGGGAGCTGCAGAGAGCACAAGTCTCCACCCCTCACCAGTTTTGCTTCTGAGTTTGACCGTTCCCTGCTTTCAAGGTATGTGAGAAACAGGGGCTGGACACACAGAGAGTAGGAGGGTCTCTCAGGTACCTCAGACCTTCTCCAAAGTAGCATTTTGGGTGTCAGCTGCAAGGAAATAAGAACCCCTCAAGAAAGCAGGGCTTGGTATATGCTCTCGCCAACCTGTATGACAGAGCAAGTAGGCCACTGTTTTGAACGAAATGAAACTTTAAAAGATTCACGAGTTTCATTCTGAGGTACAGTCCTTAACTGTAATGAAGTCTAGAAGTTGCAAATGCATAGTTTGTCACAGCCAAGTTCAAGTCTGGAATAATGTGTCTAAGTTTCTTGCTCATCCATAGGTCCTTCGTATTCCTCTACCTGATCTTTGGCATTGTGTCCAATATGAAAGCATCACAGCAGAGTCACTGAATAACCACAGTGGATAGATAGGGTGTAGCATAGACAGATGGTAAAGATTTTTCCCCAAATTCAATACTGGTGTCTGGGGCATCTTTTACTAATTTGGTTTTTAATGCATTGCTGATAACCTTTTTAAAGTTTTAATATTGATTGATTTTTAATGATGTGGGTGTTCTCTGATGCTGAAGAAGGAAAAGACTTCTTGCTTACTGTTGGTGTAGGAAACATGAAAAATGAAACAAAAACCAAAAAGGCATTTTAACAGAAGACTCGGAAGTTTTTAACAAAGAACCAGAGAAACAAGTTAACGTTTCTTTCTGTTTATCAAATTATGTAAAGTTGCAGGCAAGAAGAGCAATCATTAATTAATGATGTAATAAGTTAAATAAAGTTTCACTATGTTTGCCAGAACTTCAAGAAGCATTAACAGTATTAAGGCTCTATCTTGCCATTAATCTGTACAGACTTGACACTGATACCCTAAAGCAGCACAAAAAATGAAATCTTCATCAATACTGAAATACCTGCAAGCATTTCCAGACCTTCATATTTGGAAAGCCGCTACTACTCCCATTTCAGCTGCCATATTGTGTCTGCTTCGGAGAGGCTTCCTCTTGACGTTTTGCAGAAAGGCCTCTGACCATCTAAGGAAACTCTGGACTGAGATTAGTATCCACAGCAGAAAGGAATCTACAGACACTTCTGTGTGTGAGCAATGCCGCGGGCGTTCGTCCAAGGTCAGGAACGAGTGGAATGTACCCCTTCTCAAAGGTATGGGTGAAGTAACATCACTGAAGTGGAAGTGAGGATTGGGTGGAACTGAAGCGAGGGAGAAGTCCACACGCCTGTTTTCCAGGTGTATGAAAATGGCTGGCTATACTTAAAAAAAAAAACAAAAAAGGATTGGGAGCCGATATTTTAATTATTCAGTGCATTTTTTTGCTTCCGATGGCACAAATAATCTATCACCTTAGCGTGTCGTACAAAAAGTCAAAGGAACATTTCCACTTCACGTCAAATGAAAAAAGAAAATCGACGTAACGGTACCTTTCTATGAACACATATGATGAGTTTCTTTGTTTGATTAAACACTTCAGCAAACCAACTACCTGCATTTAAATTGCTGTTTATCAAGGCTTCACCTGGGATACAGGTGAAATGCGAAGAGGTTAGCTTGTGAAAGACGGCGTAGACGTGTTTTCCACAGTGACTGGCATTACTAAGCAACCTGATGGAGAGCCGACACCACCTTGGCAAGCAGGGAACAATAAGGTAAGCTCTCAGCAATACGAGGGGAAACCAGTCAAGAGCCGCACCTTCATTTTGGCCTGCAACGCTGCGGCTGTCACTGGGAAAAACCCACCGAAGCCTCCCCCTTTTTACCTTCCGCTTTCTCCCTACGTGCGGGGGTGGACATGTGCGTTTCTACGTGCATAAGCGCACGCAGACTGGTGCTTACACACATTTTGGTCTCCGAGGTGCCATGATGCGTTTCCCAGCTTGTTGAGGAGGAGAGGAACAGGAGGGGGAGCTCTCGCCGCAGCCGCGGCGGCCCGGGCCGCGCCGGGCGGGGACGCTGCCCCGGGCCGGGGCCGCGGGCCTCGGCCCCTTCCCGCCGCCTGCCGCCGGGCTGCTGCAGCCGTGACCCCGGTGCTCCCCGTTTTGCCTCTGCAAACCGTCGCGTCGTTTGCAGCCTGCCGCCAGCCTGCCGTTTGTGTGATGCCGTCGCCTTTTAAAACCTTTGGCGTGGAAGCCGTCCTGCCGCTTGCATATTTACCGGCTGGAAAATCAGGCCCGCTTGTTTATCTCCTCCTCTCCGGTAGGCAATAACCAGAAGAAATAGCTCAATAAGAATATTAACGAGAGTTACACGTTCATAAAGACCAAATTGAAGAACTTAGTTATGGCAAAGTGTTGCTTTCGTGTTGCCTAAAAAGCAACTCCGGTAACTGGATAGCTGCCCTTTTAAAACATGTAAATACTAATAAATAGCAATATGAACAATGGAACATAAATTAAACCTGGGGCGATTTATTTTAGGCAGCTCATTTGCACCTGTCATTTTATGAGCGATACTTGTTTTTCGGAAGTCCAGATTACCGTGCTTGCAAAAATCCCAAGTGCAAATTCAGAGCTGGAAATGCAAAGCCGTGGTAGAACAAAAATACAGAGCCTGGCAAAGCACCTTAGGTGTAAAACACACGCTTGGGCAGTGGAAGGAAAAGCTCAGGTGCTTGCCGTGACTCAGATACAGCAGGGACCTGAACCTCAGCCTTGCAGGTGACTTGGCGACCACCAAAAGGCAGACGACGTGGCTTTTTTCTTCCCAACTTCGAAAGTAACCAGTGAGCTAACCAAACAAACCACCAACCCCAAACCCTTGAACAGGCAAGACAATGAGAAACTTACTCTATTGCACTGTGGTTAGAGTACGCACTCATCGTGGGAAGCCTGATATGCAGTTCCTCCTCCTTTTCGAGAAGAGTCACAATAAGGAGTAGGAAGCTTTTTTCCCCTCACATTGAAGAATCTTATTTTTGCTTTGAATGAGAATGGAAACATATTTTGAAAACCCTGCATTATTTTCTTAAGAACATTGGATTCTTGCTTTCCAATGCACGCTACACTACATAAGTGCACACTACATAAGATTGATTTAAAATCACCTTGGAAATTTCACAAGGAATTTGGTCTCATTAAACTCAGGAGCAAAATCTTCACTGATTTCCACAGGATCAGGATTTCATCTTTGGCTGAAAACTGCTTACTGATACCACGTACCCCAGTATCTCTGTCTGCTAGAGTAAACGCGAGCAGCCCTATTGATCCAATCAGCCACTTTTATTCACCTGTTTAAGATGTTCACAGAATCCATATTGAGCACTGCTGAACCAGGTTTCTTTACCAAAAATACAGGTTTTCACACAAGAAATATGTGCTGTCACAGTTCAGTAAATGTATTTAATGTTAGGGTCTTTGTAATGTAAATACCAGATTTATTTTCTCATAACTTTTTTGAGACATTCAGATCAATGCCATTGTATGATTGACAAATTTATGGCTTCCATAGATTCTGATATTCTGCCTCCCCTTACGAGTTCACGAGCTACCATTAAAACCTGAAAGCATTCCTTTTTATTAGTCATTCCCTCCCCAGTAACAAGTGGAATAATTAGACGGTTTCCAAAACTTATTTCGGTATCTACGATGTGTATCAGATAACATGTGAGCACTCTAAATGCATAAACTTCTGTGTTGACAGTTGATGGTCCTCCATATGCTATCACTAGAAGAACAACTTCCCAAGAATATGTAGTATAATAATATGCAATATATAAAGGTAATAACAGCTCTGGAAAAGTAGGAATTGTGACAGTTGCAGAAATAATCTGCTGTCAGATGAAGAGGTATTATTATTAGGACACAGAGAGGTGGAACTTTTGTGTCCATCCAAAGCCTGTATTAGATATGGAGAAAAACATGGCTCTAAGACCATGGCTTTCATCTGGTGGTTGATGAGGTACTGGGTGACTGGAGGCTGTTTTTTAAGGAGCTTACCAGAAGTAGCTGAGATAAGTGAGCTTGCTGTCAGGAGGCATAAGTTCATATCTCCATTCAAAAGTATTCGGAGTGCGCAACTGGAAAAACCCCCCAACTGAAAGCCACTATTTTTGGTGATCAAGAAGTGAGGATCAGCATTCAGAACTGGTAGCGAGAGGGGTGGGAAATGCTTGAATTTACAACCAAACCTTCAGCCGTTAGTCAGGAAAACTGGAATGACGGATTTGATCCTGAAGACATTCATTTTGGTCTACTCACTGTAACCTGCTGAAGACAATTCGCATCATCTGGGCTTGCAAATACACTCTCCAAAGTCCCTTCCAATATTAAAGGAAGTTCTGTTTGTGTTGGGAGTTCGGGATTAATCTTTTTGTCACATTATCGACTCAGTCCGTTAAATTTATGCAGCGAAACAATGTTTTATTACAATATATATAGTAAGTGTTGAGAAGTAGTCTTCAGATGTTTCACTGAACAAGAACCATTTGAGGCAATACTCTGTTTAGCAGAAGTTCTAAGGTTTTCGTTAAAACTCTGCTATCAGCTCTACAGAGAAGCTAGTGATATGTCCCCAATACAAGAATTAATTTTGCCTTTTTCATTAGAGTGACTTCATGCATCAGCAAGGTGGTGGCGATTCGAAGCAGAATAGTTGTCTGAGGTTGGCTTGCTTTTTCCAGCTAAAGGTTTCAAAGACCTCCGAGGCTACATGAGATTGTGTTTATAAGCAACTTCCCCTTGCACTGCCTGTTTTATCCCTACCGTGTGAGAGAATACATTGAGATTCTGGGAATATCTCTTGTACTTGAGGAGAGCTCAAGCGTACCAATTCATTTGTAATAGAATACAGTGACCAAAACAGAGGTGAGGTTGCTGGTGGCGGTGGTGGGGCAGAGAAGGAGGGAAACCTCCCTGTTAAACACCATCCATTGGAGCTTACCTGTGGAGTCACAAATTAGTTTCCCCAAGTTTCAGAACTCACTGTATTTTAAAATATTCCAGGCAAGAAAAAAACAAATCTTGGTTCTTTCTCATGCTTGCTGCTGGTGAGTCTGAGGCCAGACCTGGGGTGCGCAGAAGGGACCGAGCCCACGGCACGACCCTCTCTGCAGCTGGCTCCCGCAGCTCCTTCGGTGCCGGCAGAGCCTTCTCGAGGGTCTCTGCGGGGTCCTGCCGCTCTGCGAAAACGAACGATCAGATCTGTTTTTTTCCAACATCTGCCTGATTCTTTCAGGCAGCGAGGGGAGTGGCAGCACCTTCGCTTCACAACGGCCGTGACCTTAGCGCTGCGGATGGGCTCTAGGATTTTACAGGCTGAGGTCTGGTTGCTCTCTCACCTTTCGATGCTCGCTGCTCTAACAGCTAAGACCATGCAAAATCCCAGTTTCTTCCTATTTTCAGTGCCACAGGGGAAAATGCGCTCCGTCTCTCTAATCACTCTGCCATCTGAAGCAGGCAAGCAAGGCTCATTTTAGTCACGAAACGAGCAAAGGAGTTGTGCTCAACTTTTCATACTGAAAAATGTCAGCGATTTAAGCTTCAGAAACAGAGAATGTAAATTAGACATTGTTGCACGCAAAACGAACTTATCTTTGACAGGCTAAACAGAGATTTTTATGGAGAGCCTACTCATACCCACACGGAACGCCGTTTATCTTTCGACTGCGGGGTTTTTTTTTCCCCAAAATGTATAATTTTAAGGTGTACCACAGTCATAACGAGAAACCCCGTACAATTACAATTTTGACTAATGGAACAATGGACACCCCCGTACTGTACTGTATTGTCTCGGGTAATTAGGGACTGCCAGGGAGCGGGAAAGCGCAACCCAGAAATAATCAGTGTATCCCCCACGGTGTGTACCGTAACCCAGCACCTCGCCGCTGAAGCGCGTCCCACCAAACCATTCATCCTCACCTCCCAGGCGCAGATGAAGGGAAAAACAGGAGCAGCCAACGCTCGGCGCGGCGGAGAGCCCCGTCTGACTGCGGCGGGGACGGGACGGGACGGACGGGACGGGACGGGACGGGCGCCGGAGGGAGCGCGGGGGGCCGGGCCGGCCACGCAGGGGGGCCCGGCGGCGGCACCCCGGCGCTGGGGGCAGGCCGGGCCGAGCCCCCGCGTGTGCGTGGGGGACACACGCCCCCGCCCCCCCCCCGCTATGCCGGCTGTGGGCGGGGGCGCGCCGCCCCCTCCCCCCCGCCCCTCTCCGCCCGGTGCTCGGCGCGGCGCCCCCCCGCCGGCTCCCATGGCGGGCAGCGGCGGCCGATTCGGTGCCGGCAAGCCCCGCCCGCCGGCGGGCCGAGGCCGGCCTCCCCCTTCCCTCCGCCGCCCCCTCCGCGGCAGCCCGCCAGCAGCGCCACAGCAGGCGCGGGGCCGGCTCGCTCCGCGCTGCCTCTCGCCCGCCCGCCCCGCCGCCCCGCCGCGCCGCGCCGCGCCGCTCCCATGCAGGCCGGCGGCGAGGCAGAAGATGGCTGACTCGCCGGGGCACCCGCGCCCCTGCCCGCCCGCGCCCCCCGCCCGCCCGCCGCCGCCGCCGCCGCCGCCGCCGCCGCGCTCCCCCCGGGCCCTCCGCGGCCCCGCCTGCCACCACTGAGAGCCGCCGCCGCCGCCCCCCCGCGCCCCTCCCGGCCCCCCCAGAGCACCAGCAGCCATTTCATCTCCACCACCAAGTAGGCGCAAAAAATGGCAGAAATGGAGAAAGAAGGGAGACCTCCCGAAAATAAAAGGAGCAGGAAGCCGGCTCACCCGGTGAAGCGGGAGATCAACGAGGAGATGAAGGTAGGCGCCTGTGATGGGGAAGGGAGCGGGGGTCCCCCCCGCCCCCCCGCCTCCGTGCATGGAAATGAAATAAGAAAGGATCTCTTGTCATTTTTTTTTTTTTGTAGGATGCACTGAATGTGTCTCAACTCCGCCTCCTGGGCTGAAAACAGAGACGAATTCACAGGCTGCAAATCCTGTTCATTGACCAGCTTTGATTTATTTATTTTTTAAAAATAACTCTCCTTCCTTGGGCTTTTAAGCTCCTTGGGTGCCGGCGATGAGCCCTTTTTTTTTTTTCTTTTTTTTTTTTCCCTTTCTTTCTCTAGCCATCCCCTCAGGTAGCTGGGAAGCCCCAAAGTTAGGGAAGAAAGGGACCTCTTTTAAACACCGTATTTCTCTCCTTTTTCAGTAGCCAGCTGCAACTGTGTAATTAAATTGTCAAAGTGAAATGTTACGGTCTGAGCCGCGCATCATTCCCGCACTTGAGCGCGGAGCCCCCTGTTCTCTCCTTCTCCCTCTCGCCTCCCTCTCTGCTTTACCTGCTCCGCTCCGCAGTTCAGCGCAGCGGCAGAGGTGCTGCTGAAGGGCGGCTGTCCGAGGGCTGCTTGCGATGGCAGTGTGTATTTACCCTCCGGAGGGCTGTCCTGCCTGATAGGAAGCGGTGCCAACCCAGCTGTGCTCTGGAGGTAGCGCTTGAGGCGGCCGCTCCAGATGTTAGGAGGGCTGCGGTCGCGGAAAAACGTGATTTCGGGACTTCTTTTATCGTTAGGTCGCTGCTCCAGGCTTGAGCTGTTCTGTTTTTTGCGCCTGTTTTTCCATGTCTGTTCCGCGTCTGTTTGTTTTACGTCTCTTAATTCCCCAAAGTTGGGAACAACGTATTGGGAGACTTCAGCTGAACTTGTTGTTGTTTAATGCACAGATAAAGTGACTAAAACGGCATAGTCTGGTTATGAGATAAAGCTGCTGACATTCAGTTTGAATATGTCATTTATTAAAAGGCTGATTGTAAGCGGAGGACTGCCTGGAAAATGTCACACATTCGCGTAGTATGTATACTATATAGGCGAGGATATAAGTATGCATGATGCCTAGTGAAAATACCTTTGCTTTCCAGAGCGTTGATCTCCCCATGTAAAATTAAACGGGAATGCACAATCCCCTCCCCTCTCCCCTCTTTTGCACGCCACTGATTTCGGTTAGGTGCCCTTTCCTGCCTAAGGCAGGCGTTCTTGCTCCTGCTGCCTGCATAATGAGCGTGTACACAGTTCTGCGTGCAACATCAACTGGAAATGTGGACAAGAGTAGTATTAGGGGAACGAACGTGTCGGTGCATCTCTTTGGAAACAAACCGTACTAGTTTCAAGTCCCGAGGAGCGGTATTATTCTTTACGAGATATATGACACATCCTATTTTCGGAGAGGGCTCTGTGCAGGCACCGGAGAGTAAGAGTCATTGCTCATGGTAATCCCACATAGTTTGGAGGACTGCGGAGGTCTGTAGTATAGGGCATTGGCCCCTTAGAGCATCACCTAATGCGATCTATATGGATTGCAGCTTTTAAGTTTCATAGGTTCTAGAATTACAAATTAGCTAATTTTAATCAAAACATGTGAAATGTTATCCTGGCTGGATATAAAGGCTGACTGTGCTGGATCCTCTGGGTTTGTTTTGTTTACTTTGGCTGCAGGCACACTCAGCGGTTTGGGAGATAGTTGTTCTTCTACAGTATAACAGATGTTTGTCTGAAAGGGTGAGGAAGAAACAAAAACAACATTGTGTGAAGGAGAAAAATTACACAATTTTAAACTAATGCTTTGGTATTAAGCACTGGCGTTAGCCTTCGTGTAGAGAGTTTCTCTTTTTTAATCATGGGTAGCTGCTTAAGGTTAGAAACCTCAAGATTTCAGCTGACTTAAAAATTAAAGGCGGGTAGAAACGGCATTTTGAACCGATGTGATTTCTGGTCGAGAGTGAGGTAGCTGATGGCAGAACCTTTCACAAAACACAGGCCACCTTTCAGTGTAAACTACGCTATATATGCTGTGCTGGGAGACTGCATTTTTAGTAGGACGGTTGGCTGCTATCTTCCAAGAAGGGGAAAGAGAGGGGAGAGGGGAAAAAAAAAAAAAAGTGGTTTGAATTTTTGACTTGTTGAGAAAGTTAAAATCCTGTGGCGATCGTTTACTCTTTTTCTTTACTGACGAATCAAGATGTCTAGTTGTTCTTCATAAACCCGAGGCATACAATAATGTAACAAATTGGTTACACTGTGCAAAATGTTTGCAGCGAAATGACAGAGGGAACACAATGTGCCCTTGTGTAGGTTCATATCTGTAATGTTCAAACAGGCTGACTGTTTCCCTTCATCTGAACTGCTTTCATCTGGACCAGTGTAAAATAAGCTCTGGTAAGTAATCACGGCAGAGCAGAAAGAAAGGAATGTATACAGCAATAGACAGCCTAAGCTGTAAAAACTGTAACCCGAGTATCAGCAGCAGATCAGATATCAAGGCTTTAAGGTAGGGGAAATGAAAGAGATGAAGGGGAGGAAAAGACGAGAGAGGGAATGGAAAAGTCAGCTTGGAAAGTGAAGGAGAAGTAGGAGGGCCCCCTCAGGGAAATTTGGCTCAGGGATTAGGGAATTTTATCATGGTGTACAGTGACCTACTCAGGTTTCAGCCCACGTTGGATCGAATTGCCTCCCTTTGCTAGCAGAAATAAAAAGGACTGGTGTATATGTGATTTTTTTCTCCCCCCCCCCCCCCCTTCGGGTAATAAAAAGGCCATTGGTACAAGTGTCTATTTTAAGTACGGCAAATGCAGGGCACTATGAATGAGCAATAAAATTACCTCATCACAGAGACTTCCTTCAAGATTTGCTGTTTGATACAGCCAGATATTTACTCGAGAAGGATCACAACACCTAACTGCTTGGTTTGGTGTCTTCCAACAGTAGTGTCACAGCTCAGTTTTAACATGACTGGGTGGATATTGAGGTTGCTTGCTCTTTCCTTATGCCAGAGATTAAGTTACATTTTTGTTATCGCTAACCTAACGTACATGATGGTTATAAGAAATTTTAATTTGATACAATGTTGTGTGCAAAAAGTACATGACTCTGCACAGCTTTCTGATATTACATTTCAATGAAAAATATATTCAGGAGGAGCTGTTTTGTTTCGCTGTGACCTTCACAGCCTCTCTTTCTTTTTTCTAGTTATTTTTTTCTTTTGTCCCCCTTCCTCCTTCAGATGATACTTTCCATTTTTATTTCCAGAGGTAGCATTGTTCACCTCATTCAGTGCAGTGCCATTTCTCACTCGCTGGTGGATAACAGAACACCTAATAGATCCAAAGCTATCGTAAGCAGGGAACCCGATACTATTTTAAGACTAAAATATTTTTTACGGTTTAATTGATGAAAGCACTCATCCAGGCTCGGTGATGGCTTCCCCATCCACCCCTCCTCAGCCTCCTTCCATTTGCCATCCCGCTGCCAGGCAGCAGGGCTGCTCCTGGGTGCTCCGCGGTGTTGTGAAAGGAAGTTTCATCCAGTACTGGATTGCATGGGAAGTTCTCCTGAACGAACACGGCAATGTATCCGCGTGTCTCTGGCAGTTGAAAGGCGAGCAGTTGATTTGCGCTGTAATTTCACAGGGCTGCTCCATGTGCTCAAGGAGTTTACCATCTATAAATATTCTCAATAACTAATTTGTATCTAAAATTGGGCTTTGTTCCTGATGCCTAGAGCTTAAGACAGCCCCATCTGTTATAGTTTAATAGTAAACTCATCAGAAGATCTTTCAGTTTAGTGTTTTAATATTCCCCGTTTGGCATTTAAAAGTACTACTGTCAGAAGGAGGAAAGCAGTGAAGCAGGCATAGCAGCGCTGCGCCTGGAGCGAGCCAGATCGCTCGGAGCGCTCAGAAGATTCCAAGGAAACTCCTCCCTTCTCCCCTGAAAAGCAAAAAATGTCTTTGGGAAAGTGGAAGAGCAGACAGACTTTATCAATTGTACTATTTCAGGAGACCGAGGTGGAGGGTTTTTTTGCGGAGTCTGCGTGGAAGGAGTTTTGTGGGATGGCTGCAAAAGGGAGTTGCGTTGTCCGCACAGGGAGCCTCACCTGCCTGCGTGCTGCAGAAATAGTGCTTCCCTAAACAAAGTGGGTGTTACAGAACCAAATGTGTCCGTGGGAGGACAAAAGAAATTAAAGGATCAAGAAATTTTGCCTTCTGATAGCATAAAGGTCTAATTATAAAATTCAATATGGCGACAACATAAATAAGCAAAGAAAGTGAGGGCTGGTAAAAAAAAAAAAATCCAAGTTCGTCTTGTGACTATGGAAACATTTTTATTTCCTCGGTGCAGTGAAAGTGAAAAGTGGATTTGTGGGGCTCTGCACTGAGTGGGTTATGCAGGCAAGGAAATGGAATGGAGCCACTGTGCTTCCTCCCAGATCTGAAATAAACATTCAGCAGTAAAACCTAGAAGAAAATGAGTCTGACAGACTCATTCTCCCCTGTGTTTCCTGCCTCCGTGTTTGCCAGGCCTCGTTCGGTGAATCCAGGCCTTGCCCCCTGTGAATAAGGTTCATAGAGGAGGAAAGGCAAGAGGTCTAAGATGGAAAGAGAAGCATGGCTTAGCTTCAGAATGTATTAATTAGCGAAGATTTGGGAAAATGATGCATTGCAATGTAAAAATCAAGCTGTAGGTGTACTGTTACGATGAAATGAATCCTAAAGCGGGAATAAATGTGATTATATTTTTACTGCCTAGCGTATAAGTCAGTCTCACAAAGGAGAGAAACCACAGTCTGGCGAGTCAACACACTCTTCTTCATCTTTCCCGTGAATAGGAAGCAAATTCAAGTCAAAATACCAATGAGCATAATAGTTAGTTATCCTGGCTCTTCCAGGAGGGAGGATATTTCTGTATAGTACAAGAATAGAGAAATCATACAGTTAAAACATGCAAATTACACATTGCCCCGCAGTGGTGATAAGTGGTTCGGGACTTAGCAGGGGGCAAAAAAAGAATTGCCGTCTATTAGGAAGGGAGGGCGTTGGTAGTGTTGCGTGACTGGGGTCACTGGAGCATTTTTGGGCCAGTTTCTTTGGCAGGGATGAGCTGGTTGTGCTGCAGCCGTAGAGAATGCCCTGGCAGTTAGGCAGCTGCGATGGCACGCTGTCAGCTAGAGGAGCGCAGGAGATTTGGCTCCGGTGGGATGTTAACCGACTGCCTGGGTGTGCTGGCAGCTGAAGCGGTTATCGGTGTTTCCACCGCAGCCTCGGGAGCCCGGCTGCTTGGTGCATGCACAAGAGGCCGAGCGCGGCATGGCGGTGTGAGCACAGAAGGACGCGGGGCAGGATTTCTGTGCTCATCTTCTCAGCTCTGACGCTGGCCCACGCTGTGAGCGGCACCGGGGCTTGGTCTCTTGGTTTCCCTGCAGGGGACCGAGCCTTGCCTCCCCGGCAGGGCGAAGTTAGCTTCCGTGCTGTAATTTTGCGATGAAATCCACAGACCCCTGCAGGGCTCCCTTTGGGTTCAGTGGGATTTGCTCTGGTCTCAAGGGTCGCAGCTTAGCGGTGGGATTGCTGACTTGGGATTTTACTGATGATGGGCAAGGTTCTCCCTGGCGTGCTGGTCTTTCACATCATCCCAGCCCTCTGGCAGGGCTGTGGGGTTGGGGTGGCAGCCTCCATCCTGCAGGCCCTCCATGTCCTTTTGGGGAATGAGTCTGAAAGTAGGCATGGACTAGTGCAGTGCCTCCGCTGTCCTGTTCCTGCAAAAGCTTGGAATTGCAGCTGCTTGCACATCCTAGATCTGGTCATCCACACTCGTCTTCACATCTCCTTCTCCCTGGGCTTTGGCAGGTCCATCATCTCTCAGCTCAGCGGGTTCCTGTCTAGCCTGCTTCCTCACTGCTGCTTCTGCTCTCCTGCTCCAACCTCGGGTCCCACATTCTTGCTTTTCTCAAGCACTGTCGTTACAATCATCACCCTTCCTTTCACTAAGCCTTTGAAGCTTGTACATCTTTCAGTGAGGTTCTGCTCTGCATGTACAGGTTGTGTATTAATTGGCTTGCTTCCTTTCCTTAACTTCATCAAGAACTGGGCTTTTTTGGCTCTTCCCCCCCCCCCCCCCCCCCCGCATTCACACAGAGAAAAATTGTCTTGTCTCATCTCATCATATGTGTGTTGACTATTGCCACCACACTGGTCTTTACAAATCCCATCTTGTTACCGTATCTTGAATCCACGTAGATTGGGCCTACCATTGAAATGGAAGAAGGGAGAATACATGGAAACAATGAAATAATAGTGGTCAGCTTCAGAGCAGTGGCTTCTGCAAGGACGTGACCTGTGTGACCATCATCTCGACTGACAGGATGCTGGACATTGCTGCAAATGGGTATTGTAGTCAGGAGTCTGAGGGAAAGTGATGTCTTAGTTCTGTGGATGCCCATTGATGCAAGAGAGTTAGCGTGGAAGAAAACATTTCTCAGCTTTGACTACCAGCTTGCTAAGGATGGGATCGTCCTCTTGGTTTGCTGTGTATAAAGTGCTGTGTAATGAAGCCCTGGCTGTTAGCCACTGAGAGAATAGTATTAAGAGTGATAAGCATCATTGTAATAGGTGAGATAAATTATGAAGGAGAATGGCTTAATTTTTTTTTTTTTTAATCCAAGCATCCTTGTTGAGAAATCACAGTGTTAAAAAGGTGCTTACTTTTGTTACTGCTAATATGCGACCTCATTGTACTTTCATTGAAGTTAGTAGGAAAGACCCCAGTGATTTTTTTTTTTTTTTTAAGAGTCAAGTCTCTATGGTGGGTAAAATAAAAATCAGCTGTATTTTTTGTCATTATGAGTGTTCATTTTTGTGCATCACTCATCGTGGATAGTAAAAATGAGACTTGAAAGGTACTTAAACTTTGTGCTATTACAAACCCAACCATCACTTTGACTAGATTCTGAAGAGACGTATACATGTATGAATTTCCAGGAAAAAATAAACATATATACAGCCTTGCTTACATATTCCTTGACAAGTAATTAGAAATTACTTCATTGCCCGAGTTGATCAACAGTGCAAATAAAACACAAAGCATCCACAGGAGGCAAGTTTAGAGCTACTCAGTTAATTTGGTTGCATGGGGTTTAAGTCAGGAAGACTTTGTCAGTTGGTCTCTACCTTGCTAGATTAGTCTCTAGGGCTGTGTCTCCATAGTTGAAATTTAGCAAAGCAAGGGAAGCTGGCAGAGCTTGCCTTCGGGCCTCCATTCAATGACCCTTCAGGTCATTCTGGGTGAGCTGCAGTGGCGAGGTTTCACTCCCGGTCTCCAGGTCATTTCGTTGTTGGATTCCCATGGGATACAGACAGGGTTAGTGCATTGGGACTTTCAGCTCTGAGAGAGAAGTTTTCTAAAAAGCTAAAAACCAAACAAAAAAAACTTCAGAAAAATTTCCCATTTTTGCTAGTATTTAAAACACTTGCAACGCCGCATCATTCAAATAAGGGTTTAAATATATATTTTAGACATGACCGTAGGTGTTAGCCACATTACGCTGCATTGTACTTGTTGCAAACTGTAGTAGTGACATAGTTCAGACGTAATGGGCTGTCGTACTTTCAATGCTGACACTAGAGGCAGAGGTGGAACGATGCGATACTTTCCGGCAATTCGGGGCTGCACAGGACAGCCATGGAATCGAGACTTCCAGCAGGAGGTCAAGTGAAAACGAAAGGGGGGAAAAACCAGAAGGAAATTGATGCTCCAGGGGTCTGCTGTGGGTTTTTGTTTTGGTTTTTCTTTTCCTGAAGTGTGTGTTCGTAGCCCAATTGCACAGATGATCCTCCTGGAAGAGTACAAATTGCTTGTGTTGATTGCTTGTAGCTGCTTTACAGTGCTCCTTGAGTGACAGGAACACCTATGCAATCTGGTGTGATGGATGAGCCAGGAGCAGTGCAGCGCTCCGACGTTCTAGGGCAGAGTGCCTGCTGTAGCTTTGAATTCAGAAGCGATTATCATCTGATTAATTTTATTTATTTATTTAAATGACTAGAGGATTGCTGTGTTCTATCATTAGACTTGCTCCCACTCAAAAATTAAGCTAGAGCGGTTACTAGACAAAATCTAGCAACCTGCAAATTTGACACGTACCATTTGTTTTGAATTGGTGTTGTATTCTCCTTATTCCTTTGCTGGTAGCCAGAGTCCTGGGAGACGGTGCTTATCAGGAGCATTATTTTAGATGTCAAGATCTTACAGGAAAATGAAGTTTGGAATTTGTTTTAAAAGGTTGATAATAAAAAAAATGCGGAGGCTAAATAGAAAGGCCTTGTGTGTGGCTTTTTCATTTCATTTTATAGTTGTCATACTACTTTAAACTGATCTTTGCCGTCGCAGTAATTCATAGCTGGTTTCCTTTGGTAGTTTCCTAAATCCGTAAGCCGTAGAGCTCCATGGCACTATTTGGTTTCAGAAAGCTTTGTTGCCTGGCTGCAGATTTCTTAACTTACTCCACTAAATCTCCTGGCCCGGTAATGAGTGTTTTCTACAGAAATATTTTTGCCACATGACCTAGAGGACGTGTTTTTAATAGAATTTGAGAGTTATGACAGTCATGTTCCATATTTTGCATTTCCATACAGAACATAAAATGTAACCACACGGCTGCTTGCAAATCAGTTTGAAAATGAATATGGCAAAACTGAGAAAGGTTTTCTTAAACAAATATAAGAAATGTTTGTATAAAACATTATGGTAAAATGCTTTCATGGTGAAGAGTTTTTAAGTGCTTTGACTGTGCAAGGGCTTATAAGTCTGAGGAAAAACGTCTTCGCTGTGATTTTATTTGATTTGGTTCATGGGCACCTCAAGGAACTGTAATTGTGTCAGTGACCTGCTCCAGCTGAAAAGACTGTAGCGCAGTAAAATTGATTAACTGCCGTTTGAAAAAAATCCTGGTTTTCTGTTATTCTCTTGCTGCAGTCTTAAATATTTTATGGCAACACAGACAAGTTTGTGTGACGAATGTATGTTAAAATATTTCTGACATTGAATGCCAGAGCAAAAGTCATAAATAACTCTCCTTTTCATTTTCTTTAAATTACAGATGTATGAGTCTCTGTCATAATTACATGTGCCAGTTGGAGATTTAAATGCATTACACTTTATGCACTTGACTTATGAAACGAACATTAGTCTTTGAGGAGGTGGGCCAAACCTGACACTTCCCCGTGTTGCACAGATACGGTTCGATTTATGCAGTCCTCCCTTCCTTCCAAATGGTTATTGATTACATAAATAAGTAGGTAATTTTTCTCTTTCAGAACTTTGCAGAAAACACTATGAATGAGCTCCTTGGCTGGTATGGTTATGATAAGGTTGAACTGAAAGATGGAGAAGATATTGAATTCAGGAACTACTCGGCAGACGGGGAAAGCCGCCAGCACATTTCTGTTCTCAAAGGTAATGAGACTTCATGTTTCTGTGTTCATGCAAAGAAGGATTAACATCTCAACCTGTCTGAATGGGCGTGGATTGGGAAGCGTGTTCTGCTGCTTGCTTCCTTGTTGGTTTACATAAAAATATTGGAAGGTGCCTTCTAGTACGGGGAAGCCAATAGGGTACGAGGGAAATCACTTAACAAAATTGCTGTTAGTAGGCACTTACTAATATATCTTTACAAATAATACCTTTTGTGAGTCAGTTGAAAGTCATGTACCTGTGGTACCAATAAATTGCTCACAACTAGAAAGAAGAGGGAGAGCACTTTCTTAGCAGTGTGTCTTTAAGGAACCCTTTTGCTTTCAAAACTAAGGCTTTTTGGCCTATGGCTTTTTAAAATGCTGAAAGATTTTGAGCTGGAATATTCACAACGCGTGTAGGAACGAACGTGAATGTTCACAAAAGGCTCCTCATCCATGTTTGTACTATACTGTCTTCTGCAAGTGCTCTAGAAATTCTCCAGGGATGGAATTTGTTTGGGACAGTGCTGGATCTTCGTGATTCAAAATGTGAAGGATGGGATCCACTCTGTTTGTTCAGCCGTTCGGTTGCTGCCTTCTGACTCCTCAGTCGCCAGGGATGGGGAGGGACTTGTCATCAGAGTGAAGAGAGGAGTAGGAAATTGCTGCAGCTTGACTTATCCAACAAGAGTTCCTCAAAGGTGAGGTAAAGAGAGGAAATTGCAGCAGCTTTTATGCTCTTGGACTGCCACTTTTCACTGCGTTTGTGGCCAGCAGCGTTTGGGTTTTCTTTCTGATGGCCAGCAGCAGCACTGTATTCAGTGAGAGCTGCAGTGAGTACTGATACCAGAGAGACCAGTTCTGAAGGAGAGATGGCTAAAAAAAAGGTGGAAAAATTAGAGGTAAGGTGAAACAACCTAATCGTGTTAAAATTGAATGTTTGCAGCTTGTTAGTTCTGTAGTGACATTGGTGATCAATACTTATTTTTCATTGAAAATGCAATGTCATTAAGCCACCTTTGAAGAAACTTGTTCCTGTGTAGTAATGCGATTCATTTATTTATGTTTTAATAAATGGATCTTTTATTGAATGATTTGTGGCTCTGGTCTATGCCTGATGAAATTTGTGATGTACTTTTTTTATAGACACATGATACAAATCATATGTTTTATGTACCAAAGATGTCAAATACCTGTGACAGGTAGAAATTTCTGGTGTATGCAGTCTATAGGAGGGGAAAAAAGTGTGTTTCTTTTTCTGAGAGATGGGAGGAGAGGGAATAATAAGAATTAAGGCCTGCCCCATAGCTAACTGAGGTGCATTAGAGAAAGTCCTACGAATAAGAATCCTGAGGTGATTTGGGATTAAAGAATTATAATAATAACAACTGTCATCATTTCATGCACACTTTCCTATAATTTCAATATTTTGTTCCTTTCTTTGAATCTTTTCCATTACTACTACTCGTATTATTGACAGAGAATTAGGAATTCTTTTATTTTTCAGTTTATGCTTCTTGCATTGGTGAAGTCACAGTACACTGAGTGTGAATCACCATGCAAACAGTAGAAGTAAAGGACAGGAATAGGGTGTCATTGATTAAATCGGGCATACTAAGGATATGCATGACAAAATAATACCACCTTTTGAAAAAAAGAAAGTGTGAGTTTGATTTAAAAAAATGGAGCATTTCTGAAGAATGCTGGAAAGTATCCATTTTTTAAAAGGAAAAGTATCGGGGGGTTTGTGCACTCTTCTTGTATTAGGGTAATTTAATGAACAGATTGTTGAAAGTATGTAGGGGCATTTAAGAAATATATTTGTCATACTGTACAACGTGTTCTTTGTGTTTTACAGAAAATTCCTTGCCAAAACCAAAATTACCTGAGGACAGTGTTATTTCACCGTACAATATAAACCCAAGCTACCCAGGGCTTGCCACAGGAAACGGACTTTCAGACTCACCAGCAGGGTCGAAGGATCACGGGAATGTACCTATTATTGTCCCATTAATTCCACCACCTTTCATAAAGCCACCAGCAGGTAAATCCTAATGAACATTTAAAAATGGTTACTGTCACTGACATATCCCGAGATTGCTAGATTATGACATCTTAGTAAGAGGACTGATTTCAAAATGTTTAAAAACCAGTCGCAGGGAACTTTACAACGGAGTGGTAGAGTAACTTTATTCGTTAGTATTCTTGAAAAACTTCTGCAAATGCAATGACAACAGACTTGTGCTGCTTGTGACACCCTGCGTGCTGGATTATACTCTCAGCACTTCAACAATATCTGCTTTTAGAAAAAAAAAAAGATTTTGTTCTGATGAATAAAGCCTTTAAATAAATTACTGGAAGATGATTAAATTAAAAATAGGCTCTGCGAAGGAAACAGCGAAAGAGGCAAAGCCATCAAATCAATATCATGTCTTTATATCAGGTTAACAAGCTCATCCTGGGAAAACCGTCTCTTGATTCTCATTGAAATCCCTGACCGTTTTCTCTTGAGGGTTTAATATGATCTTGACTCTACCCAGGAGACTGCACTGAGATGTTTTACATTTTCATTAGATTTTTATCAGGAGTGATTTTATAACATGCCATTCCTCAGAGTTTGCATGAAAAATGATTTATTCCACACTGCATGCTGCTTACCATAATCTGTGAAAGTAACTCTTACGGCTACACCCGGGTGATTAATTGCTGTGTTATTGTTTACTGCTGTACACAGTGCAATAATTGGTGAATTTAGCTAGGAGCAGGCTCAGTCCTGCTTCCATGGATGTCCCTGGGTGTTGCTCTGGGTGCTCTTGGGTGACCGAGGCACTGAGGAGTACAGGGTGACCTGCAATACCTACCCAAGAATGGTAGCTCTCTGCACACAGGGAGGCAGCTTGGCTAAAGAGTCCCCACCAGGTGTGAGGATGCTTCTGCAGAGGCAGAACAGCTTGTAGGATCAGGTCCCAGGTGTTAGATGGTCACCTCTGCCCTCTGCCCTTTGACTAAAGGTAACTGTAAAATACCGATCAGTCCAAGAAAGTGTTTGCCTGTTGACAGTCATGTGATAGACTACAGTTGCCCCTCCCAAGTTATTTTTATGCCATTGAGTTTTATCTCTAAAGAAGTATACTAATATGTGATGAATAATTTTCAAATGTTACTCAATATGCATTCCCTGCCAAAGACTTTTCATCTATTTTATACGATATTTGCTAATTACCAAAGCTATTTGGGCCCATTCCTGCAGCCTTTACACAGCTAAAGATCTCAGGCCATATGGGCTGGATCCTCAGCTGTTGTTGATTTGGCCCTAAAGCTTTAATCAAGGGCTTGTGCCATCCCAAGCTATTTTCTCCTCCAATCTGAGTCATGAATGAATCCAGAATGCTGAATTTGTGGTACAGGAACACAAGGCTATAACATGCATTGTGCAAACTGCCACAGTTGCTGGATTTTTATGACATCAAACAAGCAGGAGGAGATGGAACTATGAAGTAGAAAAACAAATTACTGCAACGGTAGTTAAGTGGATACGGGGGAACCGTGGCCAAGTCAACTGCCTTCTGTTCTTTGCCCATCCACCTACCACGTGTGATCCCATGTTCAAATGTACCACTAAGGGTAACGTGCAGAGAAGGCTTTTCATAAGTATTTTCCAGCTTTAGGTTTTTAATTCATTAATTCATAATGAATATCATTGTTTTACTTGCATAGGGGATATGAACGCGTAATCTCTGCCTCCTCTGACTTTATCCCATGATCAGTAATGAGCGCTAGATTACCATGACTTCTGAGCAGATGAGCATATTTATCTCACCTTTGTTTTAGAGAGCAAAGTCTGGGAGGACCGGAGGGGGAGGAGAACCACAACCTTTGTGGGATTTGCAATAAGCATCGGTAGTAATTGTTTTGTTTTATCTTAGGGCGTAGGTGCCCTAGTCATGATCACCCCAAAGAGCCTGGCAAGAAACAACTGGTGAATACAAGTAGAAAAGGGAGTACAAAGGAGCCAGGAGAGCCAGCGTGCAAGGCAGTGGTCTTGGCACTGCACTTTGACACCATTTTGTGGGCACTACATCAAAGCAGAAAACTTCAGAGTGATACAAAGCCAGACAAGAGTAACTCTGGGGGTGTTTTCTCGGAGCCCCTCACAAGCACAAGGGACGACTTTGGAAACAGCACAAAGGTGCTTCTTTGGGTTGAGCAGGCAAATGAAAAAGACTCACATCATTAATTGCTACAGCTGAAAGTTGACATTTTCAACATGGGGGAGAGACAGGCTATGACTGACCTGCCACGAGAACAGGAGCAGCTTACTTTTGTTTGAGTTAATAAATGAAGAAAGGGGACAGGAGGGAGAGGCAGAAAGAGTCCAAGAGAAAGCTTCAAGGTTAAAATGCTGGGCAGACAAAGGGATCTTTGCAGCACATTTTGAGTGGACGCGCATAGGACAAGGTTACATTACAGGCCAGAGAGAAAACCAGGTAGTGATGCACTGTAGTGACTGAAATGCTGAGAATCGGGATGAGTCCAGACTTTATGGATGGATGGGGAAAGCTTTTAGGTATTGTACAGGAGAAAAATCTACAAGATTTAAATATAGCTCAAAAGAGAGTGCCCACAGATGAAAATGATATCTAAATCATGAACCTGAAGGACAGGAAAGATGATGGTGCGGTCCACCGTTATTGAGCAAATAATATGGAGTGAGCACTCAGGGAGAAATTATTACGACTTTAATTCTTGCCGTATTGATCTTGAACTGAAGGGTCAGCACCAGTAAAGAAGTGGCAGAGAGACAGGCTGAGGTATTCATTTGGACAGGAGAGCAATGGTCTGGAGAGGATAAGCAGATCCAAGAAACAGTCACAATGAATTACTAGTTGAATAATTTTTGCAAATAAGATTCTATACAGATAAAAGGGAGAAGAGAAAGAGCAGAGCATGGGGGATGCTCACAGAAGCCTGAAGGGAGAAATAGGAAGGATACTCTGCAATGTGCACTGATGTAGCAATTGCAGAGGTAGAAAAAGCACTGGGGGAAGACAGAGTCAGGAAGCCAAGGGAAACAGGATTTCCAGGGAGGCTGATATGATTCTTGGTATCAGGAAACAGCTACCAGCTCGAGAAGGAGGAGGAAGGAGTACTGATCCTGAACTATGTCTAGGAAGCAGTCACTGAAGATTTCAGCAGATTAGGTCTTCCTTGAGCTTGCTGGAAAACTGAACAGTGTCCTATCTGCATTCATATTTTGTATGAACAGGCTAAAACCTTGAACAGTTAACAAAATTAACATTTTTGCTCTCATGCTTATTTTACAGTAAAGTGTTTTTTTTCTTTTGAAAACCAAATAATTTTGAGCAGTCTGACTAAAATTCTATCTCCAAGCTGTTCAGCTTTCTGTTTCAGTCAAATGAAATATTGGGTAAAAATTTGCTTATACAATCCTGGAAAACATTAGACTGCTATCTGACCAAATATAAACAGCTCCAATAAAAGCACTCTCTCCTTGCTGTACCCCGGAATTACACCTGAAAAAGGCTGAGTTAAATGCACGGGCCCTATGTGGTGCACTGACCGTCTACAGACTCAGGTTATGGCATGTCAGTGGAGGATACTAAATCCAGTCATGGGAAGCCTCTACAAGAAGGGTGCCAGTTACTCAGATCTGGAGACTATTTGCAAGACCACTCTGCTGATCTGTACCACCAGGCAGATGGACCACACTCAGGCAGTGCCCAAATCAAATGGGACTTTATCAGTCAACGTCAGCCATCCCACCTGCATCTGGAAGCAAATAAGAAGTCAGTGCAGCCTCCAGAGAGCTGGTGTAAGTCTCCTTGTGGCTGATAACCATCCTTCTTGCCCAGCAAGCTACGTTCAGTGCTGGCAGCAGGTTCTGAGTGATACTCAGGTTAGTCTTGAGTACAACCCATTGCAACAAACTGATACTAAGATTAGTTCTGCTTGGTGTTAGAAGATTATTATTTTCTACACAGCAATGTGAAGAAAGTATTTTTTTCAATTTAAAAATTACATAGAAATAGCAAGGAACAGAAGTGCAATAGCCAGGAACGATCTAGAAATAAAAATCCTGCCACAGTTATGCAGGGTATATGGCCGTAGTATGCAGCGTGCAAACTTCCTAACTGTTATTCTGCAGCCCTCAGTGATAGAATAAATCTGAGAGGGCGCTTAGGGTGACTCTGCCCTTTCGCTCAGACAAGTTTGGACGGCTGTTGTTACATGGGATGAAGGAAGGCTAAAATCAAGACTAGTCAAAGAAGAATGCAAAAAATTCTTTCAATACAAGCAAGAACATGCTGCCTCCTTCCCCTGGCACCTGCTGGAGGCTATGGTGTCTCAGTTTCCCCGTTTTTTTAAGAGTGCGCTTTGGTTTACTTTCTCTTGTGATCCCCACAGCAGTGCCTCGGTAGGTGAGGTACAACTGCTGGTTGGTCTAGCCTTTGAGCATGGGTCAAAGGCTAGACTTTGGTCATTTGGTCTAGCCTTTGAGCAAACCCCTTCCCTTTCCTGCCTCCTTCTGCATACAAGCGATGTGCAGAGTGCATCTGTTGTTCTAAGCATCCCAAACAAGAACTGGCTCCCTGCCATGCTGTGCTGCGAGGGGAGATCCCTGTCAAGGGATGCGGTGGAAGGGGAGGCAGAGAGTACGATACCGCGCAGCTGACTGAGCTTTCCGCAGGGGAAAGAAGTACAAGGGAAAAATAATGCTCCCTCCCAGGGTTTTCACAAGATAATGAGTACATTTGGGAAAAGAAACGGGATTTAAATCCTCCAA
The DNA here is from genome assembly GCF_034638445.1 of Ciconia boyciana. NCBI lineage: Eukaryota > Metazoa > Chordata > Aves > Ciconiiformes > Ciconiidae > Ciconia > Ciconia boyciana. Next base: position 51,065,200 of record NC_132936.1, read on the forward strand.
CCCGCAGATCAGTGTCTCTACATAACGTTTGGTTCAGTGATTTCCAAATTATAATGATTGGGGTTGTACCAAAAGTTATCAGAAACGCGTGAAAGTGAAGGAAGAACGGGCTGGAGAAACTGTATCTGGTGAGGCAAAATGTCTTGAAGGAGGAGCAGAAGGATTTCCAGTGCTGACTACCTTGTAAAATAGGCCCGTGACCTAAGTTGGCAAGAAAATGTCATATTGAAATACTAATGTGAGTAATTAGGTATGTTATAGAAAGGAACGAGTCATTTTCTGTGTTATAGCTTAACATAACTTTAGAATTAAAGTTTACGGGATTTTTTTGTAAATATAAGTGCATGAGTAACTTGGTGCAATATGTGGGATTAAGCAGAGTCTCTGCCCTACGAACAGTCTGAAACTGCCCGCTGCAACCGTTCTCAATATTTAAATTGTATTGGAGGAATCTGGAAGCATAAAAGATGTTTTAAATAGTAGTTAGCAGGGCAGTAAAAATGAATTCCAAGATCATCTGTCTAAATTCACCGAGGAATTGGTTCTATGACTGCATTACCAAGAAGTCTGATTCCAGGCAGAACCCAGTGGCAGTTTTCCTTAAATAAAGACCATATTATCAGATCTAATTAAGTCTATATATTGAGGAGACTTTCATTTTACTACACTCTGGATCCTGCTTCAGTATTTTCTGAATCTTATTCCAGTTGCTGAACAGCATTACAATTTCTCTAAGTGAAGGTTTAGCTCTCTAATAAAGACCACTGCAACAAATCCTATAGTCACTACTCTTCAAATTCTTTCTCTTGTTTTCAGTTTGCAACATCATCTAATTTACACTGATCGTAGGGTTATTAGTGCCTGGGTTTTAAAATGCCAATGGTTGCCAGGATGCCTGCCCCATCTAGCCCGCTGTTGATGTCTTTTGCTCTCTGTGGAGGGCCAAGTGTTTCCTTTGTGCTAAAAAGAAAATCACAAAGTCCACGTGTGTGCTTTAATAGCATATATTCAAAATACACAGGGAGTTCCCCCCCTATTAGCTGAAATAGGTGCTTTTTTGTTTGCATGTTTAAAACCTGCCTAAATGCCAGCTTTTATTTGTGTTGTGCATTCAGTCCTTACTGAACTATGCATGAGAATGTGCCTCAACTCATGCATAGAAAACGTAGGCAAGCCGTGGTTCCCCAAAATGATTTTTTAAAAGGAGCTGGGACACTTTGCTTTATTGGCAGAGTGGTGAACTTCAAGAGGCTGGTCCTTAAAAGGAAACGCGTTGTAGAGCCCCTGAGGTATTTCCATAGCGATGGTTGCAGCAAGCTTTCTATTGTCAGCCCTATTTTTTAATCTTCCTCTCGTAATTACTTTTTCCAAGGTACTTTTTGTACCTTAAGTTTGTCACACACTCCATCTATTTAGAGGATCAGCACTTAAGTGCTATCACAAGGGGATCTGCAGCAATGTCTCAGGAGTTTTGTTTGTTCATTTTTTAGTTTGAGATTAGTCAGATAAAGCATCTTGGATGTAAGAAAAATGACTGTAATGTTGCTTCTGCCTTGCTTGGGATAATCAACCTCAGGAACTGCTTGGGGATGAAAAATCTGAATACATGCGACTTGGTTTTCTTCAATGGCAAGCTGGGGTTTCAGGAGTGGTGGGCGGGTAACTCAGAATTAACCATTCTGAAATCCTGGCAGGTTCCAGTGGAAACAGTGAGCCCTTATTGTTAATGCTGCAGATGCTAGAGTCAAGTTAAGCTCTAATGTCTTTAAAAAGGAAGTTTTGCAGCTTTTCATTAAAAAGTAGTGGTGAAAGCAGCTAAAATACTTAAAGATGTATGCCAGTGGATTGAGTGCAGTTCCCAGCATGGGGTTCAAGGGCTATTCTAGCTCCCCCCCAAAAAAACTGGGATCCAAACTGCCTGTGTGAGGGGGTGGGACGCAGCAAAGAGAGAAAGAGAGGAAAACAGAAGAAAGCAGTAGTGGGGAGACATGGCTTCTGATAGGTGTGGTGGAAGGAAACTCATGCCGAGAAGAGATGGGTGGTGGGAAGACACTGAAGAGGGTTGGGGTGCCAAAATATGTTCTGTATCAGATCGCAGATACAACCACAGCCGAGGTACAGGTTTCACACAGGCTCACTCAGTCCAGGGGACGTATCCTTTGAGATGTCAGTCCCAAACCCTGTGCCCTCCAGGTCTTCCTTCTGCACAACAGGACTTCTTCGGTACTGCGGTTGGGCACCTTCAGGAGTGATATTTTCTTTTTGCCGGAAGAGTTGAGTATCTCCTGCTGAATTTCTTGCAAGGAAATGTGGAAAGTAAGGTTTTGGAGTACCTGCCCATGGATCATCATAATCTGCAGGATTAGAGCTGTAGCTGCATTTAGTTTCTCCCAAATTCTTGAAACTGGAGTTAAAATTGAAAATATATATCAGTTAGTTCAAAACGGTATTAGTAGAATGCTGCAGCCTAAAAGTTAGTAAACTGATCAGGATTTAACTCCAGAATTGTAAGGATATTAGGATCATCCTGCTAAACACTGTAGGCCATGCTGGTTTTCTTAGATAAAGGGACAGAGCTGTACATGATGGATTTACTCTATTGTACTCATTGCCTTCCTTCTCTTCCCCCCACCTCTCCAAATTATGGCTCCATATAAGATCGATTAGTGTAAACTGCTGCTCATTGGGTTTAAGAGGAACAATTTTCTGCAGCTCCTTCACACTGGTTTCAAAGGAAAAAAAAACCCCAAACATTCTGCTTAATTAAGACCTAAAGAGGCGGTGCAAACTTTTGATGATTAATTGAAGCATGCTTTAGACTGATGCATATTTAGTTATTATAATGTGATAATTTTATCTTGTTATACAAACTACTCCCTTTGGGAACATGATTTAACACTGCAAACACTCCGTGTTTATTGCATTGTTCATTATGAAAAATACACAGGCTAAAAACCACAAGGAGATGTATCTGAACAGTATCTGTGCAGCAGGTGCAGGGAGCACTTCTTCCACCTGTAATGACACAACCCGGGGCAGAAAAACACAGTATTGGAACTCCCACAATAGCTGTCCCTGTGAAGAGTTGAGAACTCAGAAAAGCAGAGGCTGGAAATTCAGATCTTGTACTGTATGTGGAAGGACTCTGTCTTTCTGTTACGTGGTGTAATTATAGAAGACAGCAGTACGGATGTTCTGCTGAAAACTCTCCTGTTACTATTCAGTTTTCTCTGTGCCAACTCCACTTTGTCTCACCTGCACGAGTACCCACGCTACCTGTCATAAGCGTGACAGATCCAAGAAGATGCTAAGCACATTGCAAGAGCAGGTCATAAAGTTGCAAGCCCAGATGGAGAAAAAAATACAGTTGTTAAAAAATATGTTCTTTCACTTCAAAATGATCTGCACCAGGACTTGCAAATGTTATTTTCATACTTTACAAACATGTGTCAGCCTAGCTATGTGAGTCCTGAAAGTGATGGTGAATGATCTTCATCAGAAGAGCTGCTCCAGCGAGAGCTCACATGGTGGACATCGGCATGCTGTCAGGATGAGCTCATGTTACTCAAGCAGATATGCTAAGCTAGACTACCAGCGAAAGTTTGTCTGTGAGCAAGGCAGATCGTTGCCGATGTAGTATATGGATGTAATTATTGTGGAGAAGCTTTCTTAGTGCAGACCTAATCAGAAAAAGATTACAATAATTTTCAAGGCAGATAAGCAGTCTCGAACTACTGGGTTCGAAATTCCCCGCTTCCCTGTGTTCTCATCGCAGGAGGGTCTTCTTGCTGAGTGCTCTAGGGATGGGGATTTGATACATTTTCCTGAAAGAAGGGTGATGGTCTGGTAAAGTGATTTTTAAAGAATTTGGCCTTACGAAACAAAGGTCTGTGAAAAAGTGAGAGGAATTTTATCTTGAATGGAAGATACGAATTTCTGGTTTCAGATTATTCCAGTTTGTGTTTAGCAAAAGACAGCAATTAAATCACGAGACTTTGGCTTTTCTTATTTCACACAGTCTTAATGTTTTGAGTTTAAGTTATTGCTTCCCGCTACTGTGGATTGTAATGGTAGAAATACATGGACTATTACTTTTCCATTAATGTTGCAGTCCTCTTCTTCGGTCACTAAGCTTAATGCACTGGAACGAAACATCCCTATTAGTTATTTGCATAATGTCCGCTCAGACTTCTGCTGCAACCAGTGTCAAGAAGGAAAGTATGGGATCAGGTTTGGACCTTTATCATTGTCCCCAGCTGCCATCCACACCCACAGGCCATAGGGCATGGCTCTGTACCTATCCCAGGTACCAAGAACGGGTCCTTTTGTCTGCCGTTCTTAGCTTCACTTGAAGCTGAAAGAAAGGATTTGATTTTAGAGCAAGTCTTCCTCCCACTGGGCTGCACAGGACTCTTGTTGATGGTCCATAGGGAATGTGATACTGGATGTTTTCTTTTTTCACCTGATGAACTGCATTACAAGAAGTTAGAGTTGCATCCAAAATTGGCTTGGGCAAACCTACACCTGAGGGAGCAAAGATGGCTTAAAAAGTGCCGTATTAGTGTACTGTTCCAGGAGGCGCATGCTCCGAACCCCCTTCTGAAGTACTGCTGTTTCCTGGCTGCTTTACAGGGCCATACTCAGCTAATCCTTTTGTAGCAGTGTTCCTGAGTCTCTTAAATGGAAGATGCATCTAGTTTTATTATTACTGTTACTATGAAAAGGATTATATTGTATGTGACCATTCTTTGATGACTGGGGCAAGAAGGGAGTAGAAGAGAGAAGTAACTGAAGTTCTTTGTATTTAGGCAGACTCTTTCCCTCCCTTTCTCCCTTCCTTCTTTCAAAATGATGAACGTTTTGATTAATATTGGTGATGCCTCCTGGATATCAGCTGTCTCTTCCTGGAAGTGCAGACAGTGGCTGGAAGTAGTAGTTTGTAGACCATTTTCTGCTGTTTTATTGACTGTCAGATCCATGGACCACAAGTGCAGCAATGCTGCTTCAAAGGATTCCCCGTGAGGTGGTGGTGAAGTTCTGCTGGTCAGGGCATGGGAAGACAACAACTTGACAGAGTAGGTGCCTCTCCTCTCCTCTCCTCTCCTCTCCTCTCCTCTCCTCTCCTCTCCTCTCCTCTCCTCTCCTCTCCTCTCCTCTCTCCTCTCTCCTCTCTCCTCTCTCCTCTCTCCTCTCTCCTCTCTCCTCTCCTCGATCTATCTTAGAGGAGGTCTTTGGCAGAAGGAGGTGGACTGAGCCTTACTGTCCTGCATAACCTCCTGCAGAGAAGCGTGTAATGCAGTTTTTCCATGTAAACAGCTGTTGCTGCTGCTGGGATGCTGTGTAATTGAAAATGGACAATTGTGTGGTCTTTCTGATCACCCATGGGAGACAGTTCATGTGTGTCAGTGAACAGCAGTTGAACGATAGCTGAGGTGCTTCCCCTACAAAGTCACACATGAAAGCCCCTGTGCATCCCAGTGGTGGAGCTCTGTGCTTCTCCTTAAAAACTGTGTCCCAGATGAGCCAACCTCCTTCAAAAAGAAGCAGGTTCAACTCCAGCACCTACTTTGCCAGTGAACTTTCAGCTCTGTAATTTTCCATTTATGACAGTTACTCTCACCAGAAATTAAGGCTATTAGAAAGGTATCACTGGTAGATCTTCTATTTTCCAGAGATAAAATACTTTTTATCAGTAGGAGAATATCTGAAACAAGAGGTTGCCGTCTGTTTCCTTTGGTTCACAGGATCTTCTGTTGTCCTGATACATCCAAAGACGCAAGTTCAGCCTGTAAGGAATTGGTTTATTGCGGTGCAAAAGTAGCTGAATCAGGGCACCTTTGTAAAAGCTTAGTACTTCAAATGGCTCAGGATAAAACTCGGGGGAAGAGCTCTTGGGCTGTGCTGGAGCAGTTAGCATCCTGGCCAAGACTGGTCCGGAGAGAAAGCCACGACGACACCGTGCAACACCACTGTGCCAGCACCCTGCACTCCCGTGTGCCTGTTGAGACTACAGCCAGCTCAAGGGCAGGCTTCTTGACCCTATAGATGGCTAGTGATAATTTTGGCCAAATTGTTTTGATTTCCCTTGATGTTCAGTATATGAAAGCATTTATAATATTGGCAAATCCCACTCTAAAGGGTAAGTGATAAAATACATTAAACACAAATCTATGTTATAACTTAGCCTTAAATATAGGTTTAAAGGTAGACAGTCTGATTAAAACTAAAAGGTCATTATTTTACATTGTACAATTTTATTTGTAGCTATAAATCATAACGCAATTTGTGGACGGAAAAAAGTTATTAAACTGGCAATATTTATTCCGTTAAGGTGAATAAAATGCAGCACGTAGTTCTGAGTTATGATAGCTGGGGAAAGGAGCCAAATCACTCTGCTAAAAATTAGTTTGCCAATAATTTTACAGAACGATGACAGCATAGCTTCAAAAACAAATCCTTTATAGGGAAATGGAATGGCTGCATGACAGACTCTCTGAGCTATGAATTCTCCACAGCTCATGGACCAGGAACTGCTTTAACAATTAGTCTTCGGGGATTTTTTTTTTCCAGAAGTTAGGCAATGGCTGCTGTCTGTAACTGAAAGGTCACGCTCTGTCATAGACTGGACATAAGAATTCCGAGTTTTAAATCAGAAAGATTCCTGCTAACTTACTGTCTCGATCTGTTTAGGAGGCTTAACTGTTCACTGGCCCCATCTGTGAAGCTGGGGTGGGAATGATGACCACCCAAGGATAGTGCTAGCACTTTGGTAATAACTCTGGGTTTTTTTTACATGGCAGAAGGCATACATGCCACATTTGTAACACACATGAGAGAAGAGCTCAAAAGAGGCGCGGGAACTCTACCTGAATTAAAATTTGACCGATGAGCATAATGATGGGAAAGTAACCAGGAGAATACCACAGTGCTGCATCTTCCTTCTACTGGAGTCTGTTTCTGTGACTGCTATATTCACATGAAAGCTCCCCATTTTAGACGCTACTCGTTATTTCAAAACAATGCGGAAAAAGGGTATTTCATGTTCCTTCCTATTGAGAAGAGGGCTCTCGTTAGAGACTCGCCTTGGTGCAGTACCTTCCAGGTGTGTTTTATCACCAGCTTGCTGAGCAGAACATCTCAGGGGCTCACTACAACAGACTGTAAGTAACAAGAACAAAGCAGCAATACTCATTAAGTCTCTAGTCTTGGTTACTCATTTAATAAATAGTTGTGCACTCTTAAACATGCTAAAAAGCTCTCAAGATTTCCAGAGCTTTTCATCAATGCACCATTTTTTAAGCTAATAATCTTTTCCAGCCATCTTAGAAACTTTGCCAATCTGCCAAGCCTTGGCTGGCACAGGTCACCAGCTGCTTGAGGATGAAGCTGGTGATCACAGGCATGCACAGTTCTGCTCTCAGACAGTGAGGAAGTTAGAAATAAGATGAGCCGGTGCTGGTTGTATCTAAGAGTAAGTGTGCAGATGTCTGAGGAAGGTGTTTGCATCTCATGTAAACATTGTTCTTATATTTTTGTTGTAGAAGATGATGTGTCAAATGTACAAATAATGTGTGCCTGGTGCCAGAAAGTTGGAATCAAGCGCTATTCCCTGAGTATGGGAAGTGAAGTGAAATGCTTCTGCAGCGAGAAGTGCTTTGCAGCTTGCCGAAGAGCATATTTCAAGAGAAACAAGGTAAGAGAAATAAGGAAAGATGTAACCTACATAGACATAGCTTTAATCAGCCCCAGCCTGGGTCTCATTTAGCATCTAATAGAAGCTCTTTTCTTTTGTTTTCTCTGTTTCACCTAGTCCTTCCACTTTCCATCTGTATCGTCTGTTGGACTGTCAGCCCATTACTAACCTTGTTTCTTTCAGTTTCCTTCAGCTCGATGCTTGGGTTTTGTGAGAGTCAGGGAATTTAAATACTAATAAGCATTAACATAAGAGTCCCAATTTGGCCTTAGAGTCTCGAGATACTTGCTACATATACACAACTAAGAGGAGGTATCATGGAAATAGAGTAGAGGAGGGTTGCGCATGACAGTGTCACTAAGTCCCATGGTGTTGGGATCATGGCCAGTGGGTAAATGCTTTTAGGGCCTAAGTCTGGATCCATCATGATAGCGGACGTCTTCCCACTGCTGCTAGTGAGCTCTGGTTTCATTCTTTTAAAGTATATAATTACTAATAAATTATCATTGCTGCAAAATTCAGACGCTATACAGTTTTTGGGTTGGGGCAAGCAATGTTAGAACATCTAGAGTAGCGTGAAAATCCCTCCTACTCAATTTAAATTTAACTCTGTCTAAAATTAGAATGCAATCCTAATATTGAATGTCTTCAAAAATTGCTGTAATCACTGAAGTACAGTGCCTGAAAATGCCCTCTAGGTTACTTCAGCAGCTGTTTTTGTGCAGCAGAACGTGCGATATGTCATTTAAAGAAAAATAACGAAAGAATGCTCCCGCATTTTTAGTTGTTGAAAAAGTAGCTATGTCCTTTTGGTGCTTAATAGTGTGAGTCTATGGGTAGCCTTTATTGTCTTAGAAATGTTTATTATTCATAAAACCCTTTACATTTTGGTTTTCTGAATGATGCCATTTCCCCTCATGCTACAGAATGTTCAAAGCCTGTCAAGTTCAAACTGAATTCAGGTCTCTAAATCTGGCCTTTTACATCTGTGGTAATAACGAATAAGTACATATGGATCCTAGATTCAAGATGCAATGTTATAGCAAATTACCCTCCTTTATAAATTTGGGTCACATCACCCTGCCAAAAAAGGAAAAAAAAAAAGGAAAAAAATGCCTGAAGAATTAGGTTGCAAAAATCAGTAGAGTGGAATTTTAGTGGCAGTCTTGGAGAATCAAGCTCATAATGTCTACTGGAGCAGACAGGCAAGTTAAAGTCACGTGAGTCTTCTGCGAGGAGTGGTGTTTACGTCCTTTTTATCTAGAAAAAGTGTAGAGGAGGGAAACACATGTTCCTTAGATGCTCCTCATTTGAAAATAAGTTCCCATGGATGTATGTGTATGTGCACACATGCACGTTTAGGCACATGCAGTTCAACGTGCCTTACAATGTGTAAGACGCTCTGGGGTGATAGGATCCAGATCACCGTCAGCTGATGCTCCCGTGACTTTCAGTCACAAATTTACATGGGTAAGATAGTTCATAGTAATGGAGGCATTGTCAGTGATCCTAGTTAGGTGGTCCTGTGTGTCCAGCAGTGATGAGTACCACATAATTTGGGAAACCTTGGGGACGCGGGTGAAAGAACAACCAGTTCATGGTGGATTCTCTTTCATCTACAGCTTAGATCCTGAAATAGGAGGTTTAGACCCCTTACTAAATGAAAATAAATACATGTTAATATGATGCATAGGTGTACTTCAACCTTCTACTAACCCATGAGTAGTATGATTCAGTAATAGTTCACGGCCATGAGTTCGATCAGTCAGGCAATATATGAAAAGGTTCCCTTTTACCGGACTTACATTACCCATGTGCTTTGCTGGAGGCCTCCTTGTCCTTGTATTATGAGAAAGGGTGAATTAGAGCATCTCATTCCCCCTGGTTCCCTTTCCTACACCTCTGTTAACTTCTTCTGGAAGCTAAAAGGTACTGAATATTTCCATCCAGAAAGCTCCCTGTATTCATTATTTTGTTTATAGCTAAATAACCATAGATGTTCCTAATTTTTTCATACGCCATCATATCCCAGTGAAATTCCTATTCTTCACTAAAGAGGTTGCAAATTACAAAATGTCGTATGGGAGGACTTGGCAAAACATGGTGAGATAACATATAATTGATAACGTGTTGGTTGCTGCATTGGCTCCGCTTCAAAGCTAAGCCAGTGAGTCAAATTTTCTTCCTCTTTGCACCTGTGGAATCTGGAATTGCACAGGATCTGACCCAGCAGGGGAAATCTGGAGCTGCCCTTTGCATGTGTATTTATGGCATTAGATGATCAGGGGACAGAATATTTAGGAAATGCTGTTGTTAAATTAAGACAGGTACAGTAGAATTCAGCAGACCCTCATGCTTCTTGTCTTGCACTTCACCTGTTAGTAATAGAGCAGAGTCTTGAGGAACAAGATCAAAGGAGCAAGGCTGCAATAGTTTCAGATTTAACCACTGACCTTTAATCTGTTATTACTAGTCCAACAATGTACCTGTCTTCTCCATGAGTCTAATGCTTATTTATGTATTTGAGAAGTTATGCCACTCTACACTTTCTCATTTTTCAAACAGAGGAGTAAAATAGTCACGTTTCACCTGCCTTATGTATGTTTTAAACAGCGGATCTCCACCACAATATAGTGTTGTGTTACGTTAAATATGTACAGCTGCTGCATTTCTGGAGCTGATAGGACTTTGTGGTCACTTCATTTAAGGCTTGAATTTCCTAATGGATCGTGTTTAGCAGTCTTCCCTCCCCTAGATAAGAAGCGCTATAATAAGTGCTTGCTTAAAATGATAGGACTGTTTAAACAGTAAAGAATAAGTCATCACTAATGTCTCAAAACGGCACTAAGTAATTCTGCAAATTATCCACTTCTGAATGCCAATTGCTGTGTTCAGAATTAGGACTTTTGTCGTCATCCTAGTAACAAAATTTCCCCCCAAACCTAGGGCAAATGCACGCTGAAGCGATGCATGCCCACAGATTCCCAGCTGGGAGAAGGCTTGACATGAGACCACCTTGAAGTGCCCCCGGAGAGCAATGAAAGTGCTTCAAAAAGCCCCAAGTTAGCTGGGCACTGACTGCTCCCAACTTCTGACTTCTTCCCAGCCCTCTCCCCGAGTAAGTTTAGCAAGAGTAGCAATGCACTGGAATAAGCCACTACCTTGCTGGCCTCGGGAGTGTTTGAACCCAAGCAGTTTAGTCGGAGGTGCACATCAGTCATTCCTGCCTTTTATCCCAGCGGAGTTGTGTCCGTTTGTGCTCCAGAAGCTGTGCCCCTCCACCCTCTGCATCTGTATGTAGCCAGGGTTGTCAGGGAGCTTCATGGCCGGGACGGGGAGTTTGTAAGGAAAAAGACTTGTGCAATTGTAAATTGCTCTTCTCGTAAGAAATGCACATTTTGCCCCAGGTATCCTACAGTCATGGCCATTTAAAATTATCTATATTAGCAACCATGCCTTGCAGGAATAGAAATATATATGGTTTGAAATTATAATGGGTCTCCCCACAGAGTGTAATTTTATCTAAATTACCAGAAACAAATGAAGAAAAAATTGGGGGTTTTACCCCATTAAGCAAAAAGTGAAGTATTTAGACTTGATCCTATTTAGAAAAAAACTAAAAATACCACCCCCACCCCCAAACAAAAATAACCCAAATCTGCATTCCTGCTCCTGTTTGGTCTAGTATGCATAGTCAAATACACATAACGAACTACTGTATAATGATAACCTGTTGTGCATAATAATACCAATTAAAAGGAAGCATTGCAGGAAAAGGGAGCATTTTGTACTAATGTTTGTAGTTGGAAGATTTAAGATTTGGAGCTGTTCTGATGCTCCCTTCATTAGAGATTTAGTTTTATAGGCCAACTAATATAAAGTTAAGTACCAACGAGGCACATAAGGGCAAAAAGCACTAGACCACCAAGTTTCAGAATATTAAATTTAAAGGGAACGATTGGATTCATAATTGGATCCAGTGAGTTTGAAGCCTGAAAAGATTAATTTTGAAATTAAGTTTATTGACTCAATGGGTCAGAAAACAAATTTATTATGACCAAATAGCCAAACCTAGAATGAGGACTGAATTCATAGTGGTTATAGGCTCTGTACACAGATATATGAAAGGATAATTTACCTGATTTGACTAAGACATTGGAGACGAAGTGACTGCAAGGTTGTCAGCTGGTATTTTATGCTTGACCTTGTTCCTGTTTCACACTGCCTCCCAATCAGGAGAAAAGATGATAGATGTTTTTGTTTACAGTGCAGTCAAATTTCATTTATACTAATAAACAAAAAGGCATAAATTAAAAAGTAAAAGTAAACTGCTGTTTAGCAGCATGAAGGTGTAAACAATGATGGCTCTTTTCTCCCCGTACAGGATAGTGATGGGCAGCACTGTGTGAGTTGGTAGCGCAGGCAAGCAGCGTATTTTATGCTCTTTTACATCATCTGCATAGCAAGAATGAATGTGAACAGTCAAATGGGGCTGTAAGAAGTTGTATGCATTTATTTAGTCCTGAGTTCTGTTGCATTAGACAATTCCTTACATTTTCAAATTATATTTAAAGATGATAAAGTGCGCACAACATCATAAAGCCTTAGTACTCCTGCCTGAGTAGCTTTTTGGTTAATTAATGTATATCACTATGTAATTAATATGGACATGTATATACAAACACATACTAAAAACTGGGAGTAAACAGAAGCTATCATTCCCCAAAATTATTACTGAGGGTTGTCAGAGAAAGTTCTCTTGATTTCAAGCTTAATTGTGCAGCCTAACAGTGCATAAGAAACATTTAACAATCTCCCTGTTAAGTCAATGAGTAACGGCAAAAAAAAAAAGTTACTTTCTTCTCTTTCTTATGCACCTGCAAAATTTAATTTGTAACATGATCATCATTCGCGGAAATTTGGAAAATTGCTTAAAGCAACTTGATGCAAATAATGCCCCGACAAAAAAAAAAAGCTTAGCTGTTACATCTTCCTTTAGAGTCCCTTTCCATAATAAGTTCTGAAACACATGGGGCTCCGAATAGAAAACCTATTTCTCCTAGAGATTTAACTTGCATTAATTAGGTGTTCAGAAAGGTCAGTGTAGAGCAGGTGTCCTACCTGGTTTGCGTGAAATCGTCCGTATTTGGTTCTGCAGAGCTGTAGAGAAGTGGGATTTAATAAACAGTTCACAAAATCGCGTCTTCTGCTGTGGGTTTGCGTAGAATGTGCGCATGTGTATTTACGTGTGCCTGTGTGTGTATGTGCACGTCTGCATGTGTGCGTACACGTATTTGCCACAGCAGCCAATTAATAAGGTTTCTTGCAAATGCTTGAAGGTAGAAGGGGAAAAGACGACAGACATCTCCGTAGCTATGATTGCTATGTTGAGATATAAATGAGTGCTGATGAGCGAATGCAGATGAGACACTGAGCCTGCTGAGGAAATAGTTCAAGCGTGGGGCACAACTGCGAACTTCTTTGAGGAACTGTCTGGAGAAGGATGGGGAAGGAAAATATCCTCCCTCAGAGGATGTTTTTAAAGTTTGTGGAGGATAGAAGGCCGCAGACAGTGACCAAGAATCTGGAACAGATACTGAGATATAAAGCAAAGCCTGAGTTGTGAAAGAGATGGGTGGCATCAGTCAGAAAGGAGAAGAGTTGGCATCATTGTCTAGCTGTCATCAGCTAGCCTTTTTTTTTTACTTACTGGATACTAAACCCAGAAATCTCATAAAACTCCTTCTCTAAACCAGAGCTAGGATTTTTCATGGTCAGAAGAGGCAAATGAAATTCCAAATTAACCTACTGAGACCACCAGTCAGAATATCTCACTGCTCACCCACAGCAAAGCAAAACGAATTAACATTGCTAACGATGAAATGCATCAGCACCTGACTGTTGCCACCAATGCCTTAATGAAGGGATCTGGCAAACCCAGCGTGCTTGTCAGTTTGCAAACTCAATGGACATTTTACTGTCCATCTGCTGCCATTTAATACTATAAATTTGAATCAAATTCCCATTGTCTGAATTACTAGCAGGTATCCAATCCAATTAAAAGGCGTGTTCACTTTTAGTTTTAACCACCATGTCACATTACATCGGTCGTGTTGCATTCTGGCTACTTTGGTTATATCAAGATGAATATGCTAATTACAGCTTGAGAATCTGCTGCCTCTTGGACAGCAGACGTTTGATTCAAATGAAGCGACCAGTTTATGCAAGGTGTCCTCGCATCAGTTCTGGACAGCTTCAGCAATTGCATCTCTCCTCCTTGCCAGAAGTAGGTGTTGTTCACATACAGATGTTACTACAAAACACCACTAATTGCATTAGGACTTGACTAGAAATGCTTTTAAGGTTTTCACACACTTGGTGTGTGCAGTTTAGCCAATGATTTGGATTTAAATAGATGTTATGACACCTTGATATTTGAGATGTGAAAGAAGTTGCTGCCTACCAGAGTGACTGAGGAAGAAAGATGGCCGGTAGCTGTTTTTCTGGAGGTTACTAAGGTGCTTTACTGAAGTCTTAAATCACTTAGGATGAATTTTTGAAGGGGAGAGGGAGACACTAGGGGAAAAACAGACATTTTGCTCTGTTAAAAAGTTTGGCAAGATAGACTTCATGATCTATATCCAGGACATTTTCACATCACCAAGGGATTTTTGATTAAAGAGTTTAGCTGCATAACAATGATGCATTCAGAAAATGAGCACATATAATACACATGGGTGCTTACTTTACCTCTGAACCCCTTTGGCTCCAGCCTCTGTGAGCTAGGCAATCGCTCAAAAAAATACTGCTCTCCCCTACGTTCCATGTCTCAGTTCAGGTTACGTTAGATTAGCCCACGTTGCCTTGGCCTCATATGAAATTAGGCACCTTCCAGCTTTGTTTCCACATGATCAACACAGAATGAGCATCGAGAACAGCCTTTATTCTGACAAAAACTTAGGGTAGATCTCCAAAGTGAATCTAATTTGCACAGATTATATTTGGTGCCACTTTCCCTTTCCTAACGAACACATCAATCATTAATACTAATATGAGCTGGGCAAATAATGAAATGCATCTTAAATAATATGTTTGTTCAAAAATATCATGACATTTGAATAAATTATAGCCTTAATGCATCTGTTCACTTATCAGTCAGCTCATTAACTTAGGGAAATATTGAAAAAGGAGCTTGAGTATTTTTTTCACTCTATATATTTTTATTTAAAAACCAAAATTAAGCAAATATGGTTTTCAAAAATATGTTTGGATTAGGAACAATGTTGTGAACGACACCCTCTGTACACACTCCTGAAAGGATGTATGGAATATTACAATTAACCGCGTAGTTTAACGGGGTGAAATTCTGCCCAGGCAGGGGACCACGGTGGGCAGCAGCAGAAAACCTGAGGGGCCCAGCTGGAGGTGGAAGGTCATTTCTAGTCCTAAAGTTTCTCGGGAGCACACGTCGCTGTCACATTTCGCTAGTGGTGAAGTAATTTGTGCAGGTGAGGCGGCAGTTCAGTGGAGTTGCGACAGTTCTTGTCAGCTGATGGTCTGTATTTAATTACTCTCCCAAAGTGGTGACTTCCCTCTCCATCATGCATAGAAATCTTGGGACAAATTCAAGGATGAAGCTGAGTCAAACCAAAGGAGTAAATCACGCCGTGTATCTTTTGGCCTCTTCTGAGTAGGGAAGTTTCATCCCTTTTAGGTTTGTTTGCAAACATTTGCTGGTTTATGGGAAGACTGAAGAAACCCTTATGCACATTAACCTTGAGTCTGGCCTTGTGAGTCTAAATGAGCCTAGGAGAGGCCAAATGGATATAACTTACAAGCTGCCGGATGAACAGGAAAATCTACTACCGGGAATTGTTAGTTAAAGTCAGCTTCTCGCCATATATCAAGTCGTGCTTGATGAGCAAGTGTTAAACTTGCTGGAAGAACGAGGTGGGGTTTGTAGGGCAAAAGTCTGAAAATGTCAAATATCTTTCCTGTAGAAAATAATTTCTGCAATAATAAAAGACTGTTTGCTGGCCAGCTAAGTTCAGTGATGGGCTGCGCTCTGTCAAAACCCCAAGCATTTACAACTCATCCATTTGAATTTAAATTGGGCTGAAAGTAAACATATGTTACAAGTTGTCAGTGTGGATAAAATTTTGTATCTAAAGTAAAAGTACTCATGTGTTTAATAATTTTTAGAAACAGTCATAAAGTATCTGATGGTTTTGGGGGTGGGAGGGGTGTGTGTGTGTGTGTGGCTTCAGATGGTTTTGGTTTATTGAATCTCCTGCCTAAGAAGCAGGAGGCCAGACTCTGCCTCTGTTGCACGGACGGGCTGGTGGAGATGCTCAGGCAGGAGCCAGCTCTTTTGGCTGGCACACACGGGGCGAGCAGGGGGAGACATGGCTCCGTTGCTGTCCATTTACTTTAAAAGCAGAGCAGAGCATCTCTCTGGCTCTTACCCGGGCTTTGCGAGGGGAAGGATCTTCAGTGGGGTATGGTAGCCCGGCGCAGCTTTACTGGGGAGTGTGTGAGACCACCAAGGACTCAGCTTCCCCCATCAGCGCTGGCTGAATGCAGTGATTTTCCCCGTGTGGCATAGATGGATGCAGCAGTGCAGTGTCCCGTACGCCTGTGGCCCTTCCTTCCCCTGAAATTCGGGCTGTCAAATGAGAGGGGAAACCTGTTGAGTTAGAAATCAAACAACAGCTCAGTCTCAATTACTCTTATTATTTTTAATTTAGCCCCCAGGCTTTCACAGTCATGGTGCACAGTGCTACTAAATCAGGTGAAAGCGAGCTCCTAGAACTAAATATAAGTCTTAACAGCTTAATCTAGAGATTTAAACAGAGCACTGACATTTTGATATTTATGAGGAGGTAGGTTTGAATAATTTTGTTGGTGTAGTAGTAATAATCGTCAACTTTGGCCATTGTTGAATGGGTCAGTCTCATGCCTCCATTTGCAGAAGCAATTTATCAATATCAATGCCTTGAGAAGGCAACTCCCCACTGAGTTTCGTCTAATGCACAGGCGTTAAAAGAACAGGTAGCCGTACTCCCAACTTCATGTCGGAAGATGGTAACTTCATACTAAAGAAAGGAAGGACCAGGAGCTCTGAAAGAGAAGGCTCTAAAATACCAAGGAAAAGGGTTAACTGAGAGAAAGTTTAAAAAAAAGGGGAAAAAAGAAGCATTGAATCACTCTGGAGGCTATTTAAGAACACCATATTAGATGCACAGATGGTACGTATACCTCTGAGCAAGGAAAAAGTAGAAAGGGGAGAGTAAATCTGGCATAGTTAAGTGAAGAAGTGCATAAGCTTAAAGGGACACTGTCAACTTAAAAATCACACTTTTATTGGAAAATTTGTTACCTACTACTGTTACAAACAACACCTATGATTACTGTAACTGAAAAATTAGACAAAAAACTCCCTCTGCTTTTTTGTGTGCTTCCTTTGGGCCCGATCCAGATTCCATCAGCATCAGTGGGTGACGTCCCATTCCTTGCAATGAGCTCCGGATCAGGCCCTGTGCATATTTGCCTGTACGTTGTGTACGGGCAGTTTCATTATTTTGCATGCAGTCTGTTTTCTTATTGTTTCTGTGGTTTTTCACACAGCAAGAGAGGAAAAAACATTTTTTTCCAAATTGGAAGTGTGGCTGTTAAACTGTGGAAATGCCAACGGGGTCCCAGGCACACTTGTACCAGAAATACCAAATGTTTCGCTTTCTTAAGACAAAACTCATCCTTCAAAAAATTTGAAAATGCAAGCAAGTCAGTTATAAGCCAAGGTCCCTGAGATAAAGTGCAGGAATAAAAGGACAAGGAAATTATCTGAAAGGCATACCTACAAGGCATAGAAAGTGTATAGCATACCTAGAAAGTGTAGAAAAAGTGGCTCTGTGGAAAACAAAAAGCCACCTGTAAGTCCCCCGCGCCTGTAGGCCACCCAGCAGTGACTCTGGCCCCTTCTGAAAAAGCGGAACACCAGAAAACTTAAATTAAATTTTCTGCATCCGTCTTCACCGCAGAGGATGATGAGGAAATTCCTGTTCCAAGGACACTTTTCACAGGAAATCAGAGTGTGGCCTTATAACAGAAATTGAAGTCTCTTAGGAGGAAGTTATGGAGCAACTTCAGCAACTCGAGAGCAGTAAATCACCAGGAGCAGATGGTACTCAGCCGAGTGTTCCTAAGGAAATAAAAGTGTGAAGCAGCAGAGATATTGACAAGGATCTGCAATATATCATTAAAACCAGCAACTGTTCCTGAAAATTTGGAAGTCATTTGTATGGGGCTTAAAAAAAAAAAAAAGAGAGAGAGATTAAAAGGTTGCTTTCTTCTTGAGCTTAGGAAATGAATTTGAGAGTTCCTAAGTAATTTTTATTTAATTTGCTTAATGGCAGAATAAAGTAACTTTCACTTAGGCATGACCTGGCAGGCTGCACCATTGTGAAGAACAGCTGGGATATAATTTTTATACATAAAAGCTTTAAGACAAAGATATTTAGGTGAACATAGTTTATTTGGACTCAGGATGACGTTTGCTGATAAGGTTGTTTGGTTTTGACGTGTTATTTGATGTCTATAGGTAGTTTGAGGCCCTCCACGGAAACAATGAACACATTTTGGCACAGCAGCATACCTTGGTCCACATTTTCATATGAAGTTGGACATTTAAATAAGAAGCTGATTGCATTCCAAAGGACCTGAGTTTACTGCCAACACAAAAATTACTTTATAATGCTGAGGAATGTTTTTGTATGTGCTACAAAAGTTTTTAATTCAATTTGCTACAAAAAAATTGTTTTTAGAAAAAAAGTTGAATTTTTCAACAAAAAGCAGATATTTGGATGCACAAACCCACTCAATGAAATCCCCATTTTCTGCAGTTATACCATATGGGCCAGGAGTAACAGAGGAGTACAGAGGTTTTCCCAAGCAAACACAGCTAGTATGTACACGCACACATGGAAATCAGCCGAGGGAGGCAAATTAGAAGTTCTAATGGATTTGGAATCTAGTAAAGCACTTGAAATAGCATCTCATGAAATCTTACCCTCAGATTAATTCAAATTACTTTGGATATGAACACTGTCAAGTGGCCTGAAAACGGACTCAAGGAATAAAGTAAAGGGTAGTGATAAAGAGCAGCATATCAGGTTGTGGATAGAGAAGTGCCAGAGGGACTTTCGTGAGGTTGGTCTTGTTTCATATTTCATTAATGATCTCCAGGAGAGAACAGAGAGCAAGTTCACAAACTCTGCAGATGATACTAAACTAGAAGGAGTTGCAGATACCAGGCAGGACAGAAAATAATTCTCTGGAGGAATTAGAAACAATGAAAAAACCTAACTAAATTACTTGTACTTTGACAAAAGCGAGTTAATATGTCTAGGGAAAAAAAAACCAACCTGAAAAAAAAAATCTTAGTGGAATGAGTGAAGCTGGACAGTAAGGACAATAAGTTGGACTGTGCAGATGTAACGGTAGTTAAATGGCCGTAGCTAGTGTCTGGAGCGTGGGGGTATTGAGGAGGATAGTTGGGTGGTTGCTGAAACATGGATAGAGCAAGGAGCGGCAAGTTTTGGAGGGAGTTCGGATGGGCAGGGTTAAGGGATGAGCAGAGTCAAAGATTATTTAGGGAATATGAAAGTGTTAAGCCTGTGGAGAAGGAGGAGAAGGCTGGAAAGAAGTTAATCTTTTGCAAATTCGATGTATAATACTTTGACGTGTTAACACTTGGAACTGTGGCCTGAAGTGAGCTGCTTTGCTTGGGATGGACCAAGCTGGGGCGAGCAAACACTAGTAAATACCGAAGCTGGCACTGGCAGAGGGAAAGCATACACCGTCTTCTGTGTATTTTCCGTCTCTGACTTCTGCAGAAATGGAAGGATAGCATACTCAGATTCAGCAGGCAGTATTACTTCCCAAAATTACACTGCCCATTTTTAGACTGAACTATCACAAATAGTAGTTAAAGGCCTGAGCCACAAGCCACTGGAATAAAGAGGAGTGCTTTGTCTGGAGTAGCAGTTGAACTGGGCCTGAAATTAAATAGTATAGTTGCATAGGTTTGATAAAACTGATGATTATTAGCAAAATATATAGCTAAGCCAAATAAAAGAGCAACGGAAACCAAACCTCATTCATCAGAGATATTGCCTGCCAGTGTAAGCCCCAGATGCATCCTATAACTGCGTAGCTTATAGGATATTTTTCACTCCTTCCTTCGGGTATTGGCTATCGTCAGCTGCAGTTTGCCAGACGAGATGAACAAATGGGCTGATCACTATGGCGAGACCCATCTTCCTAATCAGAGCAGTTGCACTGATGGCATAGCAAGCGTGAAGGGCTCCCTGACATAATCCAAATCTAAATTGATGTGTCCCATTTGGTTGGCCAAATACATAACTGGTGTAAGCAGGCATCGCTTTATTAAAATCAGTGGGGCTACTCACATCAGCTGTAATTTTGGCCCAGAGTAGGAATTGTAATAGCTCCATTTAGTTCTTACTGGGTCTGGAGAAGCAATAGGTTTGCTATAGTGTCACTGGAAAGTTTTTTTATTATTATAATTAAAATGAAAATGTTTTGTCTCACTTTCAATCATCCTCAAATCTCTCATAAAAATTTTCAACATTCATAACGCAGTTATCAGTGTCACCACTTTGCTCTTTTAAAGTATTTTGAAAATGTCAGTGTTTTCTAGTATTTACTGTTGATGAAAATATGGAAAGTGTAGAAGACGTTTTATAAAAGGATTAAAGCGATATGTGAGGTTGTGTTCAATCTCACATAGGAAGGGCTATTTTTAAAGAAGTGTCATGTAGAACTCTAATTCATTATATCTGGACATTTCAGTATGAAAGGTAATGTGTAGCACCTTCACTACGCCTGACTTTTCCAAAGAACACAACTTGAGATATTAGAGCATGTTGCATAGTTTGTAAGATGTTTCCTAAAATTGGTTTCCTAAAGAAAGCTAATTGCAAATGTGGTTATTTTGAGCTTTTTATTTCTTCAGCCTTGAACTTAGGTTTGAATAATTCAATATAAATTGCAGAACAGAATATGCAGTAAGGTACTGACCACCAGTTTCAAAACAAAGGAGGTGTTTTGGTCTTGCGGGTGTCAGGGGTCATGTTTCCACTGTCCATGTTTCCACTGTAGGATGAGAACTGAATCCCAAGCTACAAGCCAATGGTGGCATTTCAACAGGGAAAATGAGGAATTAGATGTTTGCCTGTGTACTTTGTGATCTACAACTGTCACTTTTTGCTGATAAAGCTATATAAGGTATTTTAAATTTAACCTAATTTATATTAAACAAAGTAAAGCTCAGATCTGCCACACTTAGGCTGGATAGCTCTTTATTCTCCAGTAGCCCAGGGCAGGGAGGTAATGCATGCTTTTCCTCCTTCACCATTCTGCCTTATCCTTTCCCTTGCTTTATGAAATGGAACCTTTCTAGCCTTCGCAATACAGCTACCAAACTTTTAATCTCTCTCTGGCTATGTCTTCCTACATTTCCTAACCTGTTTCTGCATTTTCACTGGCGAGGTTAGGATAAGGTATGGCATTTACTGTTCCGCGTTGTGTTCTGTATTTGCAGCATGTCTTGTGTTGCCTTATGGATGTTTTCTTAGGGGTTTTCTTTGGTGAAAGGTACCGAGGAGATTCTCAGTTGTTTTTTCTCTGTGCCCTTAACGGGGTTTAACTTACCACCCCATTAAACAGTCATTTCTTATGTGCAGTTGTGATTACTGGAATGTAGGTTGCTATTATTAATCATCTTTCCATTCGTACTGTTACATTAATCATGTGAGGAGACGCGGGTGTAAGTTTGGATCCAGCAGGATGACAACTTCTTGTTCGTGGTGATCTGAAATTCAACCCGTGAAGCAAAGAATGACTTTTACAAGTCATTTTCATGTTTGCCAATTTTGAAGGCGGCTCTGTGCCATTTTGCAGTAGTCCATGCTAATTGTGACCCGTGTGGATTTAGGGATTTCATGAATAATACAAGAGATGCAGGAGCAGTTGGAAAAAAACGGTTTCGCACGTTGTTTGTGTCAGGGCTCAGTAATGGATTTACCCTTGAATGCAGCCACCGCTAAGAAGACATTCTGGTTTCCCGGGCCTCACACTGCGCACGCAGGAGTCATTTCAGTTTTGCACGCAAGGCTCTCTAGCTGCTCTCCCTTTGTTTCCAAATAGTGCGTGCTCTGCCGCGTACATGTGCCTTCACATGTTCCTACAGGAAATCTACTTTCACGCCCAAGAGGAAGAAAGTCTAGCACGTTTTCTGCAAATCAGCGTGTTCCTTTGGGAAGCGTGCTTGCAGAGGAGCAAAGAGGACAGTACAGCTGTAAACATTCTGCTCGGAGATAATCAGCGCCCCAGCAGGAGCACCTTCCCCGCACAGCTGTACAATTCCCTTTGCTCTCTAGAAGGCACTGCACCCTACGTGCAGTTTCCAAGCTACATTTAACACAATTGCCCATCAGCACTTAGGAAGCAGTTACCACAGAAACCCAGCAGAGACCAATTAGTCACATGATTAAATTAATTAAAATAACCCAGGGTATCTGCCATCTTGCTTCTTTCTGCTACGCATAGCGCATGACCCAGGCAGAGCTGTAATTGGGTAGCATTATTGTGCCTTTTAATCCTAGCATCATCTTCATACTGTACTGGAGGTGGTCTTTGATTTTTCCTTTTCCACCGGTCTGTGTAAATCCTTTCCCAGAGATCCGCGTTATTCCCTTGCCGCAGAGATGCATTATTCCTTTTCTGGAGATCTGTGTTATTGCACAAAAACATTCTCCAGCCCCCTCAATAAGCCAAGTAGTATCAAATTTACAAAACATCAGATTTAACAACAGTGAGATTTGTTATGTTTGGGATAAGAGGATTTGGAAACATTTTCAATTGCACAGCTAAGACTTTTGGAGGTCTTTAATGACAGCTCTAACAATACTTGCCAGAGAGAGCTCTGTAATATGTATTAGCACTTGACCTGAGAATTGTAAAGCGCTAAGAAAAGACTGTATGTTGTGTCTTCATTTCCCAAGTAATACTGTTATTGCAGTGGGGCGCGTTTAAGTGGAACAAGCTGTCTGCCTTGTAAGACTGCTTCCTGGGAAAGGCAGGCAGTTCGGTTTCCTCACTGAAATGGCATAAAACATGGAACATTGCAATTTCCATCTCATCAAAGATTTGCTGGTGACTGCTCTGAAGTTACCTTGATCCATGGCACCAAAGGAAAAAAAAAATAAAAAATTAATACTATTTCTGGCCCCAGAGTACAGAGCAGCTTGCCTCTCCAAAGCAGATTCCATACAGACAGACTTGACAAAATAGCATGCATAAATTACAGGGCTCTGATGCATTAATTCGTGCCTAACAGAGCAAGTGGCAACAACACTACATCTACAATGGATGGGTATAAGATGGAAGAAATGAAGTCTGTGGGTTAATGTATAAATAATCAACTGTTACGGAATTTGCAAATATTATGGAAGAAAGCTAGCAGGTTTTGCGTGTGCTGTATTGCTAAAGTGCCATGCACAAGCATATTTGCTAGGCTTAACTGGCTCTGACTGGCCCGTCAAGAAGGTTGTACACGTTTGGCAGTGCTGAGGCACAGATGCTCCAACATGAGATAGGATCTAGTTGTGAAATGAGGTCTCTGTCCACCGGAGTAATGTCAGTGACAAAAGTGAGCCTCCACTAAGTCATAGCACATTTCCCGAGGTGAAGCAAGCCTTCTGCCAGGTATAATGTGGGTCTGTCATTTTATAGAAATTATCCCCAACTGACCAACATCACCTGCATCCAGGACACACGCACACACACAGATTACCAGGCATAAATGGAACCAGTGCTCTGAGTGTTTCCATTTTACTCGTGTTTACTTGTCAGTTGTCATGGGCTGCTGCAGTGTGTGTAATAGCCGCTGAAAAATTGCCTCTCGTGTACTGTGATCTTGCTATTTTTGCAATAGGTGACAAGAAGAACACTGAGAAAGAAATTCTCCATGGGATCACCCAGTGTTACAATGTAGTAGTCTCATAGAAATTGGTTGAATTATGTTTCTATAAAACTGAAGTAAACTAGTGGAAAATCTGGTCTGAAGATTGTAGATGCAGCGGCCACATGCTGTTGTTTCCAGAATTAAAAAATGTCCCATAAATATACTCATGAAAAGGATCACGAGAAGGATGCGTTCTGTTTCATATTTAAAGTACTTCATCAACAAACCTGCCTACTAAGTTCTCAAAGCATTTCTTCCTTTATAATGCAGAAGAAAAAGCATTTTTTTTTTCAGAGTAGAGCAATGAAAAGTTTTGACCGCGGTTTCTTGTCATGCTACGTAAAATAAATGTGTCTGAAAAGCAGAGGACAGGCTCTTCCATAACAGCCAAAGTGATGGTAAAGGCTCAAAGTGGCTGTCTTGAAGTTTCCAATATAAATAGGAAGGGAAGGGTTTTGCTTTGATGTACAGGGGCTCTATGTTCTTGATACGAGTGCCTTGGTACAGGTTTCTGCCTTTTCCCAGGGAGCAGACAGGCCCCCTCAGCTGAGTGTTATGGAGGAGCAAATGGTGATGGAGATATGGGTCCCTCTCCCAGTCGTCCTTGGGGTGGGATTCGTAAACGAGAGAGCAGGGACTGAAGTGGGTCAGTACATATCTCTGCGCCATATCTGCATTTGAGAGAGATGTGCTGACCTCTTCCCGAAGCAGGAGACGGAGCAGTCCTGTGGGCACTGTTCTCCTCGCCGGGTAGTTGGGGGGTTCATAGGGGCCCTTCTGAAGTACGGTCACTGAGCTGCTGCTGGGATGGTCACTCCAGGAGCACACAGATTAGAGGTAGGGATTACAGAAAAAGAGAACTACTGGGGAGTAAAGAACATAATGTTTCAATTGTGGAGGTCTTGGGCAGTGGGAGGTTTGCAAAGGACTTCAGTGGGATTCCAGGCTTCCTTTATAAAAAGGTGAATAAATTATATTTGCCCTCCTTGGAATAAGAAAAAGGGAGGATATAAAAGGAAACTTGATGAAGTGCAAGCAATTTTGAAATAACTATTGTGAATGAATGTTATAAACGCTCAGTGTATTGCATGCCAGAATAAATGAAAGCAAATCAAGATAGCAAAAGAATTTTGGTTGAATATTTTCTGCTCACCACAATAGCTGAAGCAAAGAGTAAAAAGCCATATCGTAATGATTTGATTTTTTCTAGGTGTTGTGAACGCCTTGTTTCTCAGGAACTGTGATGGGGTTTACAGCTAGACATCCATGTCTGGGAAAGTCAGGTCATCTTTGGCCCATTTGTAGGCAGGCTGAAGTCAATAGGAAGCCTGAGCTGAGTGACAGTAAAGTGATTAGCATTTGGCTTACATGATTTTAAACAGGAGGAATGGACAAAACATGTCCTTCTGAATCATTTATGTATGATTTTTTTGTGTGGTAGAGGACACGTAAGATAGTCTTCAGGCCTAAGTAAATAGTCTGATGCATCGCATGAGAAGGAGTGCCAATGAAAGAGAAATGCAGTGCCCTCTCAGAGTCAGGGAGAAGGTAACATAGGTGAGATGATGATAATTTGGGGGGGTTCCTTTTTGCAAGAAGTCACTGTTGCTAGTTCAGAAAGAGCTGGTGAACCTGCAGCAGCTCGATATCCAGGATTCATCCATCCCTAATCTCTCCACTCTTGGAGAGATTAAAATGGCTAAAATGGCTCTGCCTTAGAAGTAGTTAGGGCAGAAATAACCTCCTGGAGGCCATCCAGGCATTTCCCTACATTGCAAGAGGGTTTGTTAATTTAATCCTAGTCCATCCTCATGGCATTAGTAGACAAAAGCATGTAATAAATAGTCTGAGAGACTGTAAGGAGGTACCCTCTCTTTTGATGTGTTTCAATAGCTTTCCTCAGCTCCTTGAAGTCCAAGAAGTTTAGCAGAATAAGTAAAAGTTCACAACTAACTTTCCCAGCTTGTCTATAGTATTAACTGTGTAGGCTGTGGGGTTGAATTCTGGTCATTCTCATCAGTTTGTCTCGAGTGATTTTAATAGATTAACTATTTATTTTGGAACAGCTGTATTCACAAGTGGGCCATTGCTTTAGGCATAGACCTGTTAGTATGAAGGATGTTGCTGGTATTCTTGATTAGAAACAGTGTACAGTTTTGGATAAACGTCAGGTGAGAATTATCTAACTCAAGGGGGGAGGTGTTTCCTAGTCAGCTGGGATAAAGGAGGATCCAGGTGATTCCAGTTTAGACAGATACAGCTTGTTCTGAGGCCACTTGGAGAGGACCCAGTTTCCAAAGCCATATCCTATATGGCTTGTGTTGTCATTCAGGCTTTATGTAAACTGGACGGGAGTCATTTTGCTGTTGCCCTTTTCTCCAAAATTCCTTTGTCTGAAGGCTCAACACTTTTTTATTTTCTCGGCAGCGTTTCCACTAGTCTTGATTTCCTTTGCCTGTCCTTCTCTCCCTCCTGCCACCAGCTTCTGCTTACTCCTTCGACTCTTTCCGTCTGTTGTACCTGCTCTCTGTATCTGTCCTCATGGATCCTGGCGCTTCCTATACGCCACTGGCACTTACTGTGAACTCCACCAGAAATCAGAAGAAAACTGTTTCTAAATTCCATATAATTAGGACTTTTTTTCCCAGAAGCACTACATTGTCATTTAACATATATTTATACATATTCCTTGTGCTAGGAAGCGATAGTAACCGTGTTGCTGTTATTCCCCTGCCATTGTCAGTAGATTTGTAATATGATGTCAGAATAACATGGCTCTGCCTCGGGAGCAGGTGGCAAGGGACAAGTGACAAATAGGTAATGCTTTTATTTACATGTTTTCAACAGATTCTTAGTAGTTTCCCCCCACACTTCTGCAGCAAAAACTGGTCTCCATGAGGAGCAGAGAATGACTCCAGGGGAGATTTTAGCTTATAGATGTGGTCTGTGGATTTCCATGCCCCTTTTGCTCTCCAGCTGTCCCCTCTGCTTCTCTCTGAGCACATGTACTGTTCCTTTTCTTTTCACAGCTCTCTGGGGTCTAAATCCTGGCCACGTTGAAAGTCAAAGGTAAAACTCAAGAGGCTTCAGCAGGGCCAGGATTTTAGCCCAGCCACTCTCATTGAGCAGATGCCCGTCCCACGTTGCGGGTGGGTGTGCGTGGCTCTGCTGGGACGAGGCAGGGGTGTAGCAGGCTTGGTCAAGGGAGAGCATGCCAGCGAGTGCCAGAGGAGAGGCTGAGGACACTAAACCAAGACATGTCAATTTTATTATCTCTGCCTTTCTGAGCTGCTTACAGGACCCCATGCTCCTCTGTCAATTCCACTCAGATTAAAAACCACAGTGAAATATTCCTTTTTGTGCTTCTGAACGGGAAATCAGAGATAACTGAGATACCTAATATGTATCTGAAAAGATAAGTGCAGGTTTTTTTCTCCTCTGTTGAAGAGTGTTGCAGAAAGAAACGGTTGTCATGAACTATCTATAAGATGGTTCCCTTCTCCAGAGAGTTTATTACCCTTCATCTTTCATTACCCTAGGATATTTACAGGTAGCATGTTCATTACCTTGAACATTCCTGCATGCTTGTACGAGCACACAGTGTACAGATGCTAGGAGACAGGCTCCTTAGCGCCCAAAGACAGGGTATTCTCATTTAACGTTTTCATTTCACTGCACCAAACTCTGGAGCTGCAATATAAGCAACTTTGGACTTATTTACTCAGCGTGCGAGACTCAGCGACACAGGGAGTTTTGACTGGTCACATTACGTGTCATGTTAAAGAGCCTTTTGTCTCCATTCAAGCTTTCTGAAACAAGACAAATTATGATATTTTCCTGTTAATTTCTGTTAATTTCTTTCCTTAATGAGTTTCATTAAAATCAAAGCTTCCGGAAGACTGAGCTGTGACAGCTGTCTAAAGACTGTTTCACTTGCTATGGGCTGTTTGGGCTGAATAATTATTTCAGCTTTGTGAGGATTATTTCTTTAAATAAGAACAAAGATGCTCTGTTTGGGAAGAGAAACAAATGCATGGAGTGGTGCAGCGTAATTTCGTAGCGCTGACTTGTAGTGCTCAATGTCTTTCAGGAATACCTGGGAAAAACACATCTTTCTCAGCCCGACACGTTTTTTAATGATTTCACTTAAGAATACAAAGGCAGCTATTTCAGCTGGCAAGAGAAAGAGGCCTTGGCTTTTAATGAAGCAAATCAATTCTTCGAAAGAGAGGGGGGCTTATTCTTTACTGTTGCATTGCTGTGAACGTGACCCAAGAATGAAAAAGCAAGTCTTTCTTGTTTGCCATTCATAAAATATTCCTGTAAGCTGCAGGCCTGATACTTTCATAACAGAATGGCAAATATTTCAGTTCTTTTATATTTCCAGCACTGTAAAATCTTAAAGATGCATTGTGTATTTCACAGCTATTGTAATTAAAAAGACATGGCTTTTACAACGTAGTTCAGTCTGTTTGCTGAGCTGACCATTTTCTTTTGACACGGAAATTCTTAAATCAAGGGGTGGGAAGATGGGAATATTACAGTAGTCCGCTGCTTCCAAGTCTGAACTGGACACTCACCACCTGTTTTCACGAGCTGTTGCACCGAATTCCTTGTCAGAGTTGCAGAAAAGCCGGCTGGTTTGACGGAGCTCGTGTTCCTGTTGTGAGTCTCAGATTTCAAGACCCGAATGGTAGATTTTGGCTTGGGGAAAGCGAGCATTTTCTGAGATTTATGGGCACCCTCTCAGCTTCCTAAATCCTTGCTCCCTGCCCCCTGTTTCTAATCCTGTGTCCTTCCTGGTGCTGATTTTATCTCAGTACTCTTATTCCTTGGAGGGCAGAGGCCAGTGACCTCTGCTTAAAATGAGATTGTAGTTAAGAAAGTGGTTATTCGGAAATGGCACTTCCTTGTTTAACAGAGAGACTTTGCGTGTGCTTCCTGTGTTGGCCCAGATGTATCTTGTCCCTCTCAGTGTGGCTGGAGAACAAGTAGATGACTTCCCACCTCAGTTAGCATCATCAGGGTGATGGTCAAGAGAGCCTGACAGACAGATTTTTTACTACCAGGAGTGACAAAACACCGAAATCATAGGTTGATTTTATAAGACAGACAGAAGAGTACAACCCTATCTGCCCTCAGAAAGCCACCGCTATAATGAAAAATGAAGCCGAGCCTATCTGATGTAGTGACTGTCAAAAGGGAAGTCAAGCTCGTGTCGGTACCGCAGGACTGGTCTCTCACAGCAGCCGCTGCTTGATGGATACTCGGGACACTGCATGGGTCAAGTGTTTAAGGTAATTGTTTGTGAACTGGCCGGCTGACAGCTGAAGATCTGCGGTGAATTTGCAGCTTGGCCAGAGTTTCACAGGGGAGCAGCCTCTCCCACCACCAAACGGCTACATATCAGGAAAAGGTGGTCTTCTGCCATTTTATTTTCCTTTCTGATCAACAGCTGGAGCAGTCGGAGATGTGCATGCTCCCAGCAGGAGAGGAAAGGCGCCTGCAAAGGCACGGTGCAAGCCAGGTGGGTGCTCCTGCACCACATGAGCCCCTTCCTCCACAGAGCACCCACGAAGGGAGCAGGTGGGCACCCACGGGGGGGTGCGGCCCCACGGGGGGCACCACGCCTGCGCAGCCCTGATGCATTTGTGGCCAGTCCTGTCATCATCGTGGCTCTGGAATGAGGGAAAATGTTTCCTTTGCTCCTCTCCCCAAGGCTGGGATTTCCAAAAGCATGGGACAAAATTAAGCAACTGATTTCCCTGAAGAAAAGCAAACAATGGGCTTTGTTTGCTTAACCTACACTGGGTCTTCTGAGAATCCAATCCAAGTGACCTTGCAAGAGGGAATCACATGGGCTCTCGGCTCCGGCACCGTTTTATAAATCCAGAACCCACATCATAATCTCATTCTGTCATGTCTTAATTACTGTTGTGACATACTTTTAATGGGAAATTTCTGCAAGAAATCGGTCCCTCTTAAAACTTTCCTCTGATGAAAAATGAGAATGAAAGATGTAGTTTTGGGCTGGTTTGAGGAAGGCTGCTTATTCATTGCTAAAAAGGCCAGAAGAGCTGTTGCGATTTTCTCCTCACATTCATGTTTACATGATCTTCCTTTTACTTCTGTTTTTTAAAAAACAAAACAAAACAAAACAAAACAGGAGGGCCACTTTTCAGTCTGTCAGTTTATAGGCATCCAGTGTTGAAAAACCAGGTGTATGTAAGCCCGTTTATGAAAATGCACCCACAATTGCCTTTTTTCTAGTTCACATATTCTAAGAACTTAGTTGTCGCTTAATCTCAAATATTAGCACCATAAAATCTGTCTCATTTAAATGCTTTTGCTAAGAGATGTGCTGTCTTTCCAGTCAGCTGTCAGCTTGTTTTGCTCCAGGAGTCCAGGACCTGCCTCTCCGCCTTTGCTGTTTCATGAAGTTTCACTGTGGAGACTTGATCTCCAACCATGAAAGCTATTTCAGATTTGCTAAGAGCACCGCAGCTTCTGTGCCCCGGGAGCCTGTGGAATGAAAGCCTTTGCGTGCACGACGGGCTCGGCTCTGCCGCTTTCTGCTCTGCGGCTAAAAGTAGTCGGTGTAAAAATTCGCAGCCTTTCTTGTTGAGTGGCAGCTTTTAGAAATCAGTCCATCTCCTGCATATCAGACGTAACGAGTATAAAGGAGCCGCGTGCTTTGTTATCACGACAGGATCCCCTCGGAGGCATGTTTGGAGTTTAGCATACTTCCAAAAGTGTTGGTTATTTTTTCACGTTAATTGCCACTGGCCAATACCCAGCCTGGCAGAGAAACTCCAGAAATCTGTGCTTTCAGCCTCAGTGGGTGAACCTGGAACCTGGTTATTTTTAGCATATATTGTGCATGGATTTCTAGCTGACTCTCAATGATGTGAAAGCTCTTAATTGAATGTAATCCATGAAAGATTTATTCTCCTGATCAGCTTTCTTGCAGGAAGTGATTTTAGACTCATCAGATTCCAGCTGTTGCTTAAGTCCATTCAGCCATCAAGCCTGTCAATTTTATTGTGAGTATTCCAGGTCGGTTCCCTGCTGAGGCCTAGACGTGGGCCTCCTATTCTTCTGTTTTCCATTTAAGTCAATCTATAGAATAACACAGGTCTTCCCTGGTGTGTGGGGAGACGAGCAAGGATGTGGAAAAAATGGAAGTTGGTCTGATCTAGCTGATCCAACAAGGGTGGTTTAAAAACCCCTTTTCAGCTTTGTTCTTAAGATCCTGCTGCTTCCCACAGTGATCTTTCTACAGCAGCCAGCACTTGATGCCCGAGAGGGATGAAAAATGATTAAAAAAAAAACAACACATAGACTTTTGTGAGCTCTTGCAGCATTTGACCAGCCTCAGCTACATGTGGCAGCTCCACCCTCTTGTGAAGCAGCTCAGTTGTAGTTTTAGGATGTTACGGGTTGACTCTAAAGTTTCCAATTACTTCTCACAAGCAGTGGAACTAAAACTTAGAGATTCACGCTCTTCTACACGTGTATGCATGTGGCGAGGCCGCTGTATCTTTTCCTCTGAACTGCCTAAAGAGAAATGGAATATCTTGGCACAGCCAGTAGGTTTTACTTTTTTTCCATCACTACATTCTCCTTTCTGTGGCTCAGCGCTGCATAAATGTTCCCCATTCCACCTGTTATCACAGCATGTGACTGACGGTAGCAAGAGACTGTGGATTTGGGGGTCTCATAGAAACCAATGGAGCTACCCAAGGTGATTTTGAAAGATCTAGGTAATATACCTAGTAAAACCGTAGTATCAAAGTTTGTTAAAAATATGTCCAAGACTCGTATTTTCTTTTTTTTTAAACACAGTTTTAGTAAAGAAAATGTTAAAGGGCCTGGTGAGTGTCTAGACAAAATCATTTCCTGACATCTATAATTGCCCTTTACCTTCCCGCTCATGTGTTATAGGGAAAGTGTCTGTGTAGTTGGTAACACTTTAGCAAGCTCCCATTCCAGTAGTGGTGTTTTCTAGGATGCTCATTTGTAATTGTCTGAATTCCTCTGAGCAGCCTTGCGTTCCTTAGATCGGGAGAGAAAGATTTAAACTCCTGATGAAAGGCATCATGAGAGTGATGACATTTCTGGTTACTTCATGTATCCCTAGGAGTATAATCTAAGTTGGTTTCCTGGATTATCATGCCATTGAACTCAGAAATGCAGGAAAAATAGAAGAAAGAAAAATTAGGAATCGGAGTGAAATTTGTCTCTATTGTACTCGTCATTATATTTGCATGCTTCCATGTGGATATTTATGTGTTTCAAGTCCAGTTGTCTCATTTTGACCCAAGTCAGGATACTCAAAGTTGTTGAGTTTCAAGAGCACTGGGCTTTCTCACAACAGGAGTAGACACCCAGAAAAATTGTTGTGGTGTGCACAGACACCTGGAAGGCCAGAGAAGCTGTGACCTCCTGGCTTTCCAAAGCCCTTTAATGACAAACCTTTCCTAGAGCATGTATAAGAAGAAAAGCTATTTCATGACCATTACCATCAGAAGATACGCATGTGTTTTGCCCTTCCATCTCTCAGCCAATGTGTAGTGTAGCCAGGTGTGCTTGCTGTGCATGTTAAATTCAACCCTTGTCTCTGAAGTCTCTCACTACTTTTAGAAACAATTTATCCACTTTTTTCTGGAGGTAGAAATGATAGCCCCAACTAATATCCACGGGTTGCTTTTGAGGTTTGAAAAGAGATTCAGAGTTCCCGTCTCCAAAGTCAATTCCTAGAGCCTGATTGCAGAGAGGCATGAATGTCCCGAAACTCCAGCTGAAGTCAGCCTTGCACCCCTCAGGCCAGACTCTTGGCTCTTTACATCGAGGCCATCTCTGGACCGGTTCCTTGAAACTACTCTAGTGTGGGTGCACTTGTACCGTTGTTGTTAATGGCTGATGAATGTGTCCTTCCAGAATGCATTACACTCCTCCTGCATTCGTGCGTAGTTTTGGCCTGCACCCCACCCAGCTTGGTGACTTGTTCTGCAAAGAGTTATTTTCTTTCATTTGTTTTTGCCCATTTATTGAACCTCTAGCTTTTTGCATTGTGAGAAACAATGTATAGTTAATGGATAGTTAGTAGCCACTTCTTTTTGCTAACAAAAATACAGGGGTTTTTTTGGTAACACAAAAATATAGCGGCCTACATAGACTACTATCATATTAATTCTCATCTTTTTTTTTTTTTAAAGTGGCTAAGTCCTTGTCATTTAACATCTTATGTACGAGCTGTTCCAAACCTCTGATTACCCTTCACTGATACTATTTCCTTTAGTGCAGACCATGGCCTGGTTTTAAGGAGGAGCTTGCCATGTATTTAAAATAACATTTGAAAAAGAAGGTTTATCCAGTGGAGATGCAATTAAAATTGGTTGTTGAAAATGAACTAACATCAGCAGCAATTAGCGCTCAAGGCAAGAACTTGTTATTTTCCCCTTTCCTTGCTTCTCTTTTACGTTCGTATCTTTGACAGGAGAGGTGACAAAATGTCTGACTGGGCCTTGAATTGCTGTTTCTTGTCTGTCTCCCCTCAAAAGTGTGGCAGCCATGTCCCCCTTCCCCTTTGCCATGGAGTAGGCAGGGAGTCACCCGCAGGGCTGGGGGAGAAGGCGGCAGACACGGGGCGATGGCAGAGCCATGCAACTCTGCTCCCACGAGACGAGGCAGAGAAGCTAAACTTAGCCGGGGGTTGTGTTTCATCCTCCGTGGCAAGGAGGGCCGTTGTCCTTCCCGGGGAGCCCCAGGGGTGCAGGGCTGCAGTGGGAGCGGGCTGAGAGCCGGTGCCCTGCCGCAGGGCTGCTCCGATGCCCTCTGGGCAGCCCCGAGGAGGTTTGGGGTTTGGAGGTGCCGTCTCAGCTGTGTCGGAGGAGTGAATTCAGCTGAGGGATGTGGAGGAGGCTAGGAGGGAAGCCTTCCTCCCGCAGCTCCTGCCGGCAGGGCGGTCAGGCTCCCCCTTCCCCTCAGGGTCAGGTGGGCTCTTGCGTGAGAGAAATAAGTTTGGGTGAGGAAGAGAAAAGAGTGCGATTCCGCTGGCTGAGTGCCCGTGGGACGCAGGGGTGCTCTCCCACCGTGGGGTTGTGCTCTCCACAACCTGTAGCTGTCAAGGAAGCTGCTGGAGCCAGAGGCCCACTTGGGGACCCAGCATCATCTCAGGCAGCGGTGGGGCCGGACAGGAGGGATTTTCTCCCAGACGTTAGCCAAGGCTTCCTCTGGCCAGGGAGCCCTCACGGCATGCAGGCGAAGCACACAGGTCAGCCCTGACAGCTCCAGCTCTCGGCGGCGTGAGGAGGTCATTCCTATGGGATCAGGGAGGAAATGTGATGTCTCCAGTCATGGCTTTCTTATCAGGGAAGTCTCTCTGTGTCCTAAAAACGCCATCCCACCTTGTGTTTCCCTCCCTCTTTTGCTTACTCACCACACTTCCTTTACCTACACATACATGCACATATGGAGTCCATCAGTAGGTAGGAAAGGAGGTGTGCTACGATCTCACCTAGCTCAGTGCTGCACAGTGAAATATATGTAAAAAAATCCAGGAACAGCGGACATACAGGCCAAACTCACTTATCAAACCTCTCACACCCATGCCCACTGCCCTCGTGGCAGGTCTGTACCCCTGGAAGGACCAGTGGCCCATTGCTCCTCAGATTGTGCTCAAGAGGGTGATACTGGCTGCTGCTGGAGACAAGCCTGGGCTAGGGGACCTTAGATCTGACCCAGTGTGACTGTTCTCGCTCAGATTAAAATAGAGAGTCCCTCTTTCAAGGTTGCGGTGGAAAAAAAACCTACTCAGACATCTGGTCCAACCAGCACAGGAGAGTTTCCTACCATATGTTTCCACTACCTTCAGCCCAAAGAGCTGGGGGAGTAGGAGCCGCAGGACTGATCACAGCTTGAAGGCTACCGTGCTGGGCGAGGAAGAGAGCCACAACCGCTTTTTGGCTCTTGCCCACCCCTTCCTTGAATCCCTTCCTAGCGCAGGCTGCCTGCGAGCGCAGTGGGGCACCGGGGGGATGATTTGCATGTTTGCTTGCCGGTCGCTCGCTGGAAGCCATGCGCCAGGGTTGGGAATCATTGTCCTAGAACAAACCAGCGATGCTATTTGTGACCCACAGCAGCGAAAGCCCGAAACACGAAGTGAGGGCTGACACTCCCTCTTTAACTTGAGCCACTGCGCTTTTCATCACGATGCCAGGAGTTGTCAGCTTTAACTCTGGCTTTTTTTGGCTTGTGTCACAACCTAATAAGTTATAGGCCAGCTTCTCCTGTCGATGTTTTTGCTGCACAGAAGGCTTCACATTTTGTAAGCTTTTACAGCACAGCTGTGCTCAGAGATAAAACAGAATGTGTATACAGTACAGTATGCATTCAACTGATGCACTAGATTCTTCCCACCATATGTATGGAGTGGTGTGCATTTCACTCCGATACCTCACTGCCAAAACTGCCAGAAGCAAATAAACAAATGGCGGAAGAGAGACACCATATGACGCAGTGCCAGGCACATGACCTAGACTTTCAGAAAGAGACCCTGGCTGCTTTTAAAGGATTATAATGGTCCAATTTTTTAAACTTCGCCTCCCACTGTGTGAAATGTTCTGCCAGTGTATGCTGTGAAGCATGCCGGTTGTTAAAGAACACTCATAGATTTCCCCTTCCTGCTAAGCAGCTGATGTTGCAGCTCCTCGTGCTCAATACTCATTTCCCCTTTCTTTGATGCCAGTGATTCCCCATCAGGTTTCTAAACCGAGAGAGAGGAACAATGGAGATGTGTGAAGTAGTCTAATTCTGGAAGGAATGCTCCTGTAAAAAGACAGAACACGTGTAATTAGGATAATGAGACTAATAATATTAGCAACAATTTAACGATTAATATATAAACAATGCAAGTGAGACAAATGGCTGTTCCGTCTCGTTCCCCACAAAAAAGTCACTAAGTTGCATTTCACAGCATCGATAGTGAAGATGCCTGTAATAACCTGACACGAATGTTAATTACATGGTTAGACGTAATTAATTTAAATTGTAATTCTGTTCCTGGAACTCACACTCTGAGTATGAAAAGGGCACTCCTCAGTTTCTTTTCTCTCTGACCAGCCTATTGTTAAAGAAAAGACAATGGCTGTCACCACCACGATGCTCTTCCTGCTAGTAGTACTGGGAAACACGGACGGATTTTCCTGTCTGTTGGCCTCAATCTTATGTTAGGCTGAACATCTGTCACTAGTCCGGTAGTTATCTTGCTAGCTCTGGCCTTTGCCTAAGCTTAGCTTTACTGGTGATTGTGTGAAGGGCAAGCAGGTGCTTTCTTAATTTTAGAGAAGCTTTAGGCACAGACTGGAAAAGTGCACTAAGAACAAGAGAGGTCAAGACCATTACTGCGCTTTACAAAGCTGATAGCCAATGCAAAACGGTCTGGATGCAGGGCGAGAGAATTAGGTCTTGGATTTTGATGGAATCAGATATGGAATAGAAAATGATGTCAAGTTTTTCAGATAGCAGCAATATTCAGTAGAGTAAGAATGTGCTTAAAGTGTTTATTTAGAGCTGGTTCTTTACTCGATGCTTTTGTACTTCTGTGTATTGATAGTAACAAGAGCATCAGTTTCCCTAAGCCTTGCTGCCTCCTACTGTAATATACACTGTGACCAAGATAGAGACCTCTACATCTTGGTTAAACAATGGGGAATTTGTGGAGCCATACATGGTAGCTGAAAGGCCAAAGGCCACATTTCTACAAGTTTCTCCAGACTCTGCTTAGACAGAGACGTCATTTCGACTCTGCCCTAAGATGGAATAGGTAATTATCTGCACTGGCAACAGAAGAGGCAAGCTTTCGATTTACAGCCTGGGAGTGGAGAAACACCGGCAGTACTTCGCTCTCTGAATATTGCAAAGCCCAGCTGGCTGCTCTAAGCCCAGCCCTTGAATGGAGGAGCCAGGGGCACTCACTGTGCAGGGGCTGTGATTTTGGCAGCTCCCAGCTCTGGGGCTGTGGCACCCACCGTGCACAGGAATGTCCTACCTCCATCTCTTTTCTTCCCTATGGAAGCAGTAGCTCCATCTTGGAGGAAAATGGGACAGACCTATGGCAGCAGACCTACTGCACAGGCCAGCAGGTGGACTTCAGTGGGCCCAGCGACACAATGGGTATATATTTGAGGTGACACCAAATAGTCCGTTAGACAGTCAGGAAACATTAAAGAAGGCCAGAGCTGTAAACAAGGTTATTGGCTAAGTATTTGTTGGAGGTATTGGACAAGTAGGAGTTATATAAGGGACCAGCACATGAGAGACTGGAATAAACCCATGGAAGCTTTAAAAAGCTGATAGTGCCGCCCTGAAATGGTAGGGATGGCATGGACATACTCATGCATACACATGAGGAGACAGCAGTGCTAGCTGGGAGCGTGCAGGAGTCTGGTGCAGCCTCAAGGGGTGCTTGTCAAGACAGGAGCTGCGGGGGAGAAGTAGGAAAGAGCAAATCAAGGTCACAGGAGAGGTGGTAAAACAGCAAAACATGTAAGCCTCTACCGTGTGATAAGGGGCCAGGCAGGTTGGGTTAGGGACAGAGGTGACAAACAAGCCATTTGACTCAATGCAGAAAACAAAAAGATGGTGAATATGTTTCTGCCTGCTCCTTTTTGTAGTGGAAGCATCCCCATTTTTAAGCCTGTCTTTAAGAGTTAGAGTAGTAAATTGTTTTTTTTTCCCCCGTAATAGCAATGCACAGAGTTGAAAACAAAGGTGTAGTCTGATAAACCCTAGGGCCTGAAGTAAACTGCTGGGAATAGTTAGCAGTGGCTTCTTGTAGGCTCAGAAACCTGGCCAGGGATCTACCCGCAACTGCTCCCCCTGAAAGATGGTAGTGAAGGGAACTGGGAAGACAGGGGCGTTTTTCAGCACATTTCATCTTATTGTGACAGAAAGGAGAAAACTCAGAATGGGACTTCTAAAATCCCAAGGCAAGTTGGGAAGATAAATTATAGTGGGTTGCCTCCCATTGCCTGAAAAGGTCTGCGTGCTCTGAACTTTCTTACGAGTTTGAGTAGACAGTTTCCTGGTTTTAGACATGATATACGTTACTGGAATCCCTCCGGGTGACAGAGGGTTGCAGTGGGCAGTGGAAAACACAGGCATGCTGCTGTGATTTAGAAATAACTTTCTGCCTGTGTTGGGAGCAAGTTGAGAGGTGTTTGAGTTACGTCCCATTTGTCAGTGAGAGTGTGGCATCCCCCGTGGTCATAACTCCTTCTTCTGTAAAGAAGAATGGAAATCCTGGAAAAGGACAGCTACCTCATTTGGACTATATCAACCTATTACTCTGCGAAATGTCTTTTAAAGTAAAACTTTGAATAAAGGCCTCAAAAAAAGGTGGCGGGAGTGGAGGGAGAAGTACTGTACCTGGTATTAGACCCAAAGCCAATGGTGATATCGTGACCTCAGTCCCTGACCTTCAGCTGGGCTGTCGGGAATTATAACGAATGCTCCTCACCACCAGCCGGGTTTTGCTTTTGTCCTGCTTATAACTGCCACTATCCCACCTTTTATTGCAGCCATTCATCATCGGCAGAAAGACTGGGAGATGATATTAAGGTTGTAGAAGATGTCGTTTGTATCAAAGCTTCCCCTCCTTTCTTTTCACTCTCTCCTTGCCCGTTCTCCTGCATATACTCTGTTCCTATTGGTTTTGCCCCCCTCTCCAGACCAGTCATCCCTTCACCCAGCTCATAAATGATTGCTTTAATAATATTACGGCCCCTCCATTTTCATGTGTGAATGGCCCAAGTGGCATGTCGCTCATAACCAAAGCAGGGAGAGATTTCTATTTTCACCCTTTAAAAGGCCACAGAAAATACAGAGAATAGGATCCCGCCTGCCTTGCACCGATCCCAGACAAGCATTTATTGCTGCGGAGTAGCGTGCAGACACAGCTCATTTGAGGGAAGGCTGTACCAACCAGACCTGGCCATTGTTTTTCCTTCTCTGCATTTATTCAAAATGCAGAACTGTTTATATACCACAAAGATGGGAATTAAAGAAAAAGTACGTGTAGAATTTACCAGCTGTTCTAGTCTTATTGTTACCTTCTATATCGATCAAATCCATTGCATCTTAATTGGATATTGACTGTTGTGAGGCAAATAAGGCAAGCTGTCAGAGAGGGGAGGGATGGGGCACAAGGTTTATCTTAATGGTATGTTGATCATGACTAGTCTATAAAAGCCAGTGGGAGAGGAGTTCATTAAACCAGCCTGCAATTGCTTTAAAAAAAATATGCTCTGAGTCAAGATGATTAATCATATATGTGACACTGCAATCAGAGAAAATCCACATTGTTGCTCTGGTATTTACAACACCGAAGCTTGAAATAAGCAGATGCATTGAAACAAATTCATTAGGGACAGTGATTTGTTTGGTCTGTGAGCCTTAGCTAACCGTAACCAACATTTGAGGATTTTTTTTTTTTTCCTTGGTGTTCTGTTTTGTTTTTCTGCCTCCCTGCTTCTCTGGCAGGCTGACTGGAAACGTGTGCTTGCCTTGCACAGGAGTCTCTCATCTGTGCTGGGGAACCCTTGTAGAAATGGCAGCAGTGAGAAGGGATACTTGAGCTACCTGACAGTGAACCACACAGAATACTTAGGAAAACGCTTTTATCTCATAAATTATAATAAGCAGGGAATGCGAAGAGAGAGGGAGAGCTTACCAGCTATGCTGGTGTGAGCTACCAATTACAAAAATGGAATCTGCTGGGAAGTCTGTAGTATATTTTCATTTCTTTCCTAGCTATATTTTAGGCTGCGTACTGAATATGTTGTAATAACTGTCAAGCACGGTCCATTAGTGTCTCTGGATCAGGCCTGTCATGAATCAGAAGGGAGATTAGTAGGATAGTCTCACTTTTATAAAGGTCCCATGCAGCTGTGACTTGTTGAAGAAATTCAAACGGGCAATAAACAAAGTTTATTTCAAATTATCTCAATGTTATGTGTTTGTTATCATATTTATTCTTTGACAATTCTGAACTGGTTATTAAAAATTTATGATATGGGTAAAGGTTTGTGCAGTTTGAAAAATTAGCTTTTGAGGCAGCCACCTGAACACTTCTCATATATCACCATGCCGTGAACTGCCAGGGAAGGGGGAGTGCAGTCCCATGGAAGCCCGTAGAGCTGCAGAAACTGCCTGGTTATTAGCCACTAGAGGAAGGAAAAAGGTGCATAAGTCTGGAATGCAATGGGAAAATGAGGTTTAAGGGGGAGTTTTCATTTGAGAGCATAAGGTAGTTCCCTGCTCGAGCAACTGGATCGAGGCTGGACCACCTTTGCTTGCTTGTGGGCCCGAGTCATTTAACATCTCAGTCCTTCTACTCCTCTTCCTATAAAAGTTAGAAGAGTGGTCCAGGGCAGTAGACACCACTATTTTTCCTTCAGTTGCTCTTTCTGGATGTATTGTGGAACTGAAGGCGATCATCAGTTTTTCCCAAGTATTTTATGACTGTGGTAGGAGGGGCTCTAAATGTACAGCATTGCAAGCTATATAAAAAGAAAATCCTGATTTTGCCTGGAAGGATGAGAAGTCCAGCAGGAAATCAGGGTTATTCTATAAAGTATATGAAACAAAACTGGGGGAAGGGGGGAAAAAGGTGTATTGAATCGAGAAAGCTGAATCCTTCTTTTTCTTGGTATAAGTTTTGAGTGACTTTTAAATGCAGTAGGATGGAAGTTATGACTTTAGCAGGCACTAGGGTAGTACTGTTATTAGTATTTCCTTTTGATTCACTTATAATATTACTTACATTATAGTAGAGTTTGCAGCTTGCATTTTAAATATAAGCTGTGGATAATTTTATACCATGAAATTCCGAGTGAAAAATTGAATACATAAAGGTGGACCATTCTGAGCCATAGCCCTTGGAAGACAAGCATTATTCAAAAAAAGAAAAGATCCATAAATAACTGCTTATCAGATTTTCAGGCACATTTGTTTGGACTTTTTGGTGTGCTTCAGTTATGCAAGAAAATGAACGTGACATTCCTCAGTTGCTTTGACAAGGATAATTTCAGAAACACTGCCCTATCATTCCACAGATTGGCACCTTCTCCTTCTTTGTTGTAATGCATTTTTCTGGGGCAGCTTTTCGCAGCAGAACTGCCTGTTTCCCAGGAGTTTTTACACCTGTTCAGAAAGAGACAATGAGGAGGTGTGGGTTGGGTTTGGTTAGAATAGCAGGTTCAACCTGGTGACTATTTATTTTTAAAGTCAGGGAGTATTTTTTCTGTCAGCACAATGGAGAAGATTGCAGGATATTCTGAATGATGTATTTGCTCCGGCTTTAATCACACTAGCCAGATCACTGGCTCCTGAAGTCATTTCCACACCAAACCTTCTCCTAAACATGTGGACTAGACATGCTTTTCTAATCCAGTCTGCCATTAGTGGTGTTGCGTTCAGATTTTGTATTCGCTTTTGAAATAGGAACTAAAATTTGAACAAAGGTTAGAGTTTGGGTCTAGATTCATCACTGTCTCTAATGGACATATCACAGTAAACATAAGCAGCTCTTACCAAGAGATATGCCAACAATAGGGGCCCTTGTCTCGCCGAGGATGCCTGCAGGGAATTGAACCTCAGGCTCTACTTAGGGACTGCATCTTTGCAGGAACATCTTTGCTTCTTCTCAGTGACCATATAACTTAACTCTCTGTGAAAGGGACTCTGCAGCTGTGGAGTCCGTACTGTAATATATAGGAGCCAGGAGCAGCTGAGTGCCAGGGAGAGATCTCAAGGAAGGCTGTGGATAGATCCCAGGCAACAAAATGGCACAAACCTGTCTCCAGCAGTTTGCCCTCTGCTCAGGACCTGGGAAGAGCCGCACACGCAGTCCCAAGGTTTTGCTTGTCGCGCTGATATTGTTCCACTAGTTTCTATCCGCTGGTGACTTCTTCTAGTGTAGACAAGATCTCAATTCCTAACTTAAGTAATGGGTGGACATGTCCACGTGTGTTTGTACGTGTGTTCATGTGTGCGTTGGGGTGGCGTGTGTGGGGAAAGAGGAGCAGAAGCAGCAAAAGAAGTCAGCAAAAGCCTTTCTGGTTTTCCTTTGCATACTTAATAAAGAAGTTATAAGGGGGCATATTCCCAGTTTCTTTTTAACTTTGCAGATCACCTTCAGTAGACAGATTGTCTCGTGGACCACTTCCCCTCCCCTTGGCGATCAAATAACATTCCTGTGGTGACTACAGCAGTTGCTTACATGGAAAAATAACATTAGGAAAGTATTTAATGTATTTTTAGCTGTCTTTAAATGCATTTTAGCAGCTGGAAACAAGGGGAGTTAGCAGCACATGACCTGCAAGCTCTCCATAGACCACCACCAAGTGTGCAGAGAGCCACTACTGGCAGAGAGAGCCCAGGCTGGGAAACTTTGGGTAGGGTGGTCACCTCTAACCTGGGGTGGTCACAGGAGGTCAGGCAAAAGGGCTAACCTCGATTTTAGTGGGATGTAAATGATAATGATGTGATAAACAACCAGCGCAATTTTAGGTCCTTTATTTTCACTGATCTGAGTTTTGGGAAATTTTATGAAACATTGTTTTGACGTGTTCCAAAATACCTGGGACTCTTTTGAAAAGCTTGAGAAGATTTGAGAGGCTTGGAGTGGCAAAATATTACAACTGCAGAGATTAGTGAATGGAGTGCAGCTGAGAGAGGCAACAAGCTAACAAATACTGCTTATTCCATCATGCCGCAGATCAGGAAAATCCTGAAATCCTTGTGAATCCTCTTGTCAAACATTAGTGGGAGCTTTCCCTAAAGGAAAACTTTCCCCGAGCCGAGGGCTTACCCACTCCTATAACTGCACAGTTGCTGAACCAGGGACGTCCTCCCCGGACCGTTGTCCCTGGCCCTGCTCCGCTCCCAGCGCGGAGCTGTGACCTGGCACCCTGACGTCGGTCTCC
The DNA here is from genome assembly GCF_034638445.1 of Ciconia boyciana. Taxonomy (NCBI): domain Eukaryota; kingdom Metazoa; phylum Chordata; class Aves; order Ciconiiformes; family Ciconiidae; genus Ciconia; species Ciconia boyciana. Next base: position 51,107,930 of record NC_132936.1, read on the forward strand.
CCCGCTGCCCCAGCCCACAGCAAGTATGTTCATATTTCTGGGAAGAATATACTCAACAGATGGAAGTTTAGTACTATTTTTACCGTTGCTGGTGCAGTGAATGTAGAGAGCATGATAATTGATTATCTGGGACAACAGAAATGCACAGGAACTAGAATTTCAAGGATTAGGGTCTCCCCGAGGATTTCCTTCGAGGTTCAGTGACGGGGGGGTGGAAGAACGGAGGGGCGCGGGGAGGAATTCCTCGCCCCGCCAGCGGGAGAGATAACCTTTGTGGTGGAAACAGAAACACGGCTTTCTGTTCCCGTCTGCAGCCAGCCTCCGGAGACAATAGTATTAAGGGTGATGTGAGCTTTCTCTGTTCCTTGCCACTGGACGGGAGCCTCAAAGCAGTTATGTGCACTTCTATAGCAACGCTGTTCAACTTCTCGCAGCTTTTTTTTGTCCTACCAGAGACGTTCAACTAATGCCTGCGTTTAACGTGTCTAGGGGTAATGGTCCCGTGTTTCATCTGTTTTAAAGGACATTTATGGAAATTAGGTGGCAATTTTATCCTGAGTAAGCAGGCTAATATTCTGTCACTCTGCATTACTCAAGTGGCCGTCGGTCTTAGAAAATAGATGTTAGGTGTTTTCAGTTAAGTGGCATTAAACTTTTGTGGAGCGAGCAGTAGGATTTCATTGCAAATGCATTGTCCCTTTTTAGTGGAAGCTTTGCATTAACGAGTTCCATCTTAATAAATTATTCTGTTGAACCTGCCTTGTGACTTATACTATCGTAAGATCCTGCCCTAAATATTAAAAAGTAAGCACAGATTTCCTCTCTCAAGGCTAAGGCTGCATAAAAAGACTTACACTGAAGCTAAGAAATCCCCTATCTGGATCAAGATAATTTTTCTCTGAGAATAAGGAGAAACAAATATCCATGCGCTTTGGAGAGGGGGAAATTCTGCTGTAGATTATTCTTCCTCTGTCTTGTTAAAAAAAGGAATCTTGTCTTAATATATAGTCTGTTTCCAAACTATTGGCATCTTTCACAAATATAGGCTGGCTGGCTTATGAACAGATAGCACAGTTTGTGTAGCCAAAGATAGTTGTCATCATGCACTTATTAATGAGTACACATATCTCTGAACATCAAATGCTGTGCTATTTTCAGAGAGGTCCTTTCATATCCTGTTTTTTGTTCTTTTTTTTAAATTTTTTTCCTTACCCTCCTGCCATTTTCCTTCAAAGCACAGTGGTAGAAAGCAGAGTGGAAAGGGACCTGGGAAAGGAGATGTTCTCATCCGTCCAGCTTCCCTGCATCAAGATCTACTCTGTGCATGTCATTCCTGACAGATGTTTGCCTACTCTGCTCTTAAAAAACTCCAGTGATGGGGCTTTGACAGTCTCCTTAGGCGATCTGCTCCAGCGCTTTGCTGCACCTATCATTAAGAAGGGTTTCCTGATATCTAACCTGCAATTAAAGGCCACGCTTTCCCGCGCAACCCGTCATCAGGCTGACCTTACAGTCAAGCCAGCTCCACCAAGTCGACTGCAGTTTCCTCACTAGATCTTCCTTGCCAACGCTGCTCCTTGGGTAACGTGTTCTCTTCTGCCAGGAGTAGCCGGGGCGGTGCGAGTGCCGCCGCTTTTGTCGAGTGTCCAGCCCGGTGTCCCATGGGCCAGCAATGGGCAGGTTTCCCTCTCGGATCCCATGCAGCTGACAGGAAGGTGGCCGCCTGCCAGTAGACACTATTGAATTAGGAGATTCAGTAAATCCCAGGAGAGGCGCTGCCACAGTAAAGTTGCAGCAGTTTTGCGCTGATAAAACTAGCAGCGCTCACCGTGGTCCCAGGCCTCAGAACAGGAGTTGAAGCCTTTTTTGTCCTGGAACAAAATGTGCTGTGAGAGCAGTCGTACCATATATTGCATATATGCAATCAATCGCATCTAGCACTTTGGACATACATTTTTTGATGAGAGCATTTCTGTAACGATTTTAGCAGTTTAAAAGCATTTTAAAAAATCAGAGAGGTCACAATTTTGGCTTGTTTTTTTTTCCAGTTGCTTCCTTTAAAATATTAGCAGGCGAAATACATCCCGTGGCAGCCAGGCCTGATGGAGAAGCTGTAGATGCTAGCCTGCTGTGAGCGAGGTCGAAGTGCTGGGGAGCTGAGGCAGTTGCTTATGGGTGTGCAGCAGTGATTGAGAGTGAGTCAGTATAGATACAGGCATATCACAATATTACCATGGCAAGATAAACTCTGAGCCACTTTTTTAATACACTTAGAACAGTGCTGAACATTGTCAGAGTGTTTCCTTCTGCAAATTATTTACAACTGGAAGGTGGTAGTAATGAATTCATGTAAAGCAGCTGGGGAAATAGGCCTGACTGCCGAGAATAGGTATTTTTTGCAATGGAAACCAGCTAGCTAAGCTAGGTTTACTTTTGCTGCTTGAGTAAATGATAGCAGTATATAGCTAAACTGGTTTTGAGACTAGGAATTTTTGGTGACATCCAAAATTAAACAACGTAAGGTTTCGATCAGTAGGAGGGGGGCGTGTTGCTGTCAGCAGGGGTGAATAACCTTTGTGTAACTGGCAGTTTTGGTAAGTGGGTCAAGGTCGGTGGGGTTTGCCTCTATATTTTAACACATGCACTACAAACACCCTGATATCCATTTCATTTTACAAGGTGTGTGCGTGCACCGAGATAATGCACCAAAGGGTCACTGGCAGGTTACAATGTGCCAGCCGTCACATGCACAATATCTAGAATAGTGCCAAGATACAATAGCAGGGGTCTGGGGGCACCGATAGCATTCAGAGCCCTGCATAACACCTGTGGCCCATGTAATGTCTCGCTAGCTCTTTGTCACTGAGCATCCCCTTGGCAATCCCGAGCTAACAGGTCCGTTTCTATTTGTGCAAGGCATTTTTTAAGGCATTTTCCCCCCAGTTGTCTTCTAGATGACCTGGAGGAGCTTCAGCAAGTTGCCCATGTTCCTTCACTCAGGGAGCAAGAAGGAGAAGAAAGGACAAAGTTAGTTTTCAAAATGAGAATTGGGGTTTTTTTTACAAAACACCGTCAAATTTGGACTTTATATTCCACGCAGCATGGGAGGTAGATTTATTGCATGAGAGAGGTTTCAGTTTCAAACTAAGAAGAATACATTTAAACCTTTGTCAATATAAAAGTGATTTCAGGTACTCAGGAATGCTCTGCCTCTTCCTTGTGGTTTGAAGGAAAAATTTTAAATATTTTCCACCCTGCAGCTATTGAGGACAGTGAAAGAAAATACCTATAAGCTGCTAGGAAACGTGCAGAATAAACTCATTTCCCACTTCCCGCTTCTTGTAATAATCATCAGTTGTAGGTAGTACTCCAAACATACTTTCGGACAAACTTTGCACTTTTAAAAACGGTATTTTCTGTCGGGCAGAGTTTGTTCACACCCCATGGGAGAGAAGCAGAGGCCCAGGTCGAAGCCTGCTGGACTCAACGGGCTTTCGATGAGGTGCAACCCCTGCACGTTCACCTAAGAATCCCTGGTGCTGTTCACTCGCGGCTCCCCTTTCCCACCCCGTCTCCCCGGAGAGAGGCAGAAGCCTATTTGAAGGCAAACAAGCCACAGAGCCTACAAGGTGTAAATATCTTTCATAAATGCCAACGCTGAAAAAGCCTGGGCGCCGGGAGTGTGACACACGACGACAGGCAGTTCACGCCACGCGAGGGGGGAGCGATACGCCAGCGCTGCCGCAGCCGCCGAGATGCGCGTGCATCGTGCCCGGGCATCCCTGGACCCCCCCGTCCCAGGGGACACAGACGGGGGGCAGTTGGAGGGCTGGGGAGCAGGACTACCTGCTCCTCTCCCCATCGCCTCCGCCCGCTCCCTTCGCCCCCCACCTTCACCCTCCTCCTCTCCCCGGCTTCTTCGGGCAGGGGCTGATTTAAATAGGTTGGCAGGGAGCCAGGAGCTCATCATTTTAATGCAGTGTAAAATGGAATGTGCATAATTATATGCAAGCCATATGTGAGGGAGACAGCTCAGCTGTGAATTTCGGGAGGCTGCGAGAGGGAGAGAGCGAACAGTCAGGGATCAGATGAGATGGAGCGGAACGGAGTGCAAGTGTCACCCAAATGAACAGTGTAATGAGTGTATTGCTGACACTCCTCCTTTCGCCTGCTTCTCCCTTTTGCTTTAACTCGAAAGCAGAAAACGCTGTAGATGAGAAGGGAAAAATACTATATGCAAGCAGGATTGCTAATGGGCTCTGGTAATGTCTCCATTTAAACTTCAGCTTTCTTAATTAACAGCGTAGTTCCAAATACCCAGTAACTTTTAATGCATCTTTGTCATTAAATATTTTGACCACATTTGACTGAAGGATCATTGTTCTCGCTAGATGATTGCTCCTTTCAAAGCTTCACTTAAACATGGAGGGGGAATCCATTTATCTCTAATAGTATTACATGTAAATTATGAGTATGAAAACTTACTTATTTTTTTTGGCCTTGCTGTTAAACTGAAAATACAAGTACATTATCTAGGGATTGCTTAAGCATGTCAAAAAGTTTAAACGAGTACGTATGTAATGTAATCCTGAAAAATGCAATGGAGTAAATTGAAACCCTGAGTTACTCACAGTTTCCAGCTCAAATATTTTGTTTTGGGTTTGTCTTTTGTTGTTCTAATTATTTGCAATGCAATGAATTTGCATGTTCAACCTAAGCTATGTAAGAAAACAGCATCCCAAGTTCTCATATCTAAAAGGTGTACTGCGTATTTAAACAAACTTTTTAATAATGTTGTATTTTGGGATTCCCGTCTGTTTTAATGATCTGAGCTGTTATGCTTTTAGCTATTTTTTTTTTCTTCCATTATTTGTAAGTCCCTAAATAGGCCATTATATTTCCCTTCAGGCTAGAGATGAAGATGGACATGCTGAAAATTTTCCCCAGCAGCACTATGCTAAGGAAACTCCAAGACTTGCCTTCAAGAATAACTGCGAACTACTTGTAAGAATAACATACTTACAACAAGTCTAGATTGTTACTTTAGCACAGTGAAAACCGTTTTTTTTTGAAAGGCTTTTGTTCGTTATGACATACATTATGAAATATGATAGTTTTTTTTTCCTGTTTAGCCTTCTAATGCTAGTTCTGCTATCCGTGAACAATTTAAGATCTCAGATTGCTTGAAAAATCTCTTATATTTGATGACAGCACGTGAATGGCCTTGTCGTACTACCTTGTCTCGCATGGTAAATCAGGGACAGCCATGCAGGGAGCAGTTGGTGATGCACGAAAAGCCCCCCCCCTCCGAGGCACCCCAAAACTCACTCTCCCATCCACCTTTTAGCTCTGCCTTGTTTTCGGGTGGCGGCGCCGCATTTCGTTCTGCTGACACGCAGTACTCCCTTTAGAGCTCGCCTATTCCTCCCCTTCCTCACTGCATGCAGGCGGGAGCATCCTCTCCTCTCCACTCCGCTCCTCTCCACTCCTCTCCTCTCCTCGCCACTCCTCTCCTCTCCACTCCTCTCCTCTCCTCTGCTGTGGGGAAAGAGCGAAAGCCAGGAAAGCACATACAGGGAGCCTGGAGTGTTTACAAGCCGTACGAGAGATTATATCAGCTGTGAAAGGATCTCTGTTCCAAAGCAGGGTTAATTCGCTGTTCATTTTAGCGTTTGCAGCTAGGCAAGATTAAAAGCAAGCAGGAATGCCTATTATATTTCTATTAAATGAATCTGTTGGGACCTAATGTTCTTGATTAGCTTGCAAAAATGAGTGCTCCACGGTGAGTTTTTCTGTTTGCCTAAAGTAAACAGAGAATGAATTGTAATACATTTAAGAGAGATTCACGCATGGCTTTCGAAAAGGGAGTTTTAGATGAATTGGTAGATCTCTCCCTTGCATTCGCCTTTCTTCTTGGCCGCACTTAAAAAAAAATGTATCGTTTGGCTAAATGGAAATATTTGTGGAGAGTCAGAACACAGGGTTATATTTTGAAACAACAACACCTTTTTCTCATTATAAGTATCGAAGAGGGGGGTGGCGGTGGACAAGCAAGCTGCGTTTCCTCTGCATTAAAACCCATGCCTGCCTCCCCCGTAGAGGACGCAGGGTCAAACGCTAATCTTGGTGTCCCAGGTGCGGATCCAGCGAAGTCGAGCTGAGGAGCCGACGTAACCCCGTGCCAAAGCCAGCCCCCAGATTCAGACAGTTGATCAGAGAAGCCCAGACTGGAGGCAGCAGCCCAGAGATGGTGGCCAGTCCCCACTGCCGGCACGGGCCAAAGTGCAGAGCATCTTGGCCTCACCTGCACTAGTGGGCTCACAGGGTCACCTCCCCCCCAAGCATCCCCTCTGCTGAGCCAACCCCCAGTTAGGTAATGGCAATGCTTTTTAGAGCCACAGGTGTCACTCGGAAAGGTCAGTGCGTTCCCGGTATAATTCTCCCCAGCAAAAAGCGACGTGACCCGTAAGACCTGATCTTGCTTCCTCTTAAACCCCTTGCAAAGTTGCTGTTGGTTTCAGGGACAGCAGGGTTAGGTCCTAAGGGGAGGAAACTAGACAAACACAAAAAGCAATTGGTGCAGGTGCAGTCACCATTCTTGTGCCAAATAAGTGAAACTGTTTCTTCAAGGCCATGCTTAATTACTGTGCCGCTGGTCAAATCAGGCCTGATGAACCATCACAGCGCACAAAGATGCCCCTGAAGTCAATAGGGCTTCTTGGTGTTCGAGGAGTTCAGGACTAGAGTTGGGAGACAACACGATATAAAATGTCATGTATTATTTCAATTGAAAATCTGCTTTATTTTTAGTGCGAGCAATCAATGAACCAATGAACCCCCTTTGTGCTATTAAAATCAAGCATTCTTTTAATGCCCAGTTAATTATTTCTCTATTAATATGCATTTAACTTTTTGCTTTATTATATCACTTCTGTACCTGGCAAAAGCTCAAGTCATTCAAGTTAGTCTTTCATGTGCTTTTTTGGACAAGTTTCAGTTCTTGTTTAAGGAAGTAATAAAAGCAATTTGTCATAGTTTTATTTTTCCTCTGCTTTTGGAAACAAAATTGGCAGGGATGTAATCTGTACTCAATTTGTATGTGAAAAAAAAGTAGACAAATAATGAATATGTACCTCTGCTATCTTTAAAGATGTATTTTAGGAACTTTCAGTGGAAATATGATGCTGGGCCTAGGCTTTGGTGGGGAGGGAACTAGTGTTATTATTTGTCAAAGATGCTACGTGTTTCACAGAGAAGTAGTGATTTTCCTTCTATATCTTTACTTTTTGGGAAACAATGCTATATTTAAATGTGCTCGAGAGTAAAGCGAATTTCCCAGGAACTGGCCATTAAGACAGTATCTTTCTCCTAAAGGCTAGTCAGTATTCCTACATTTGTGCTATGAATTGTCTCCTTGGGAGGGGAGAGGGGGGGGAAAGCATGAAATAAAGCAGTGGGGACAGCTGCTTCCTCTTAAAAAATACTTTCCCAACAGTAAAAACCTACCCAGAGTGTAACAGTGCAAGTCAGATGCTGGCTAAGCGAAAAGCTGAGATTTTTTAAATGAAAGAGAAACTGAAACTTGTTTATTCTTTTGAGAATCGGGAAATCCTTGGAGTTTTCTCAGTGCAGTTGAGAGTAAGTACTGTAATAGCCTGTCAGGTGAAATTGGAGGCTTCAGCTCAAAAGCAGTTTCTTTGCTTTAGGGTTCAGCTGCCATTTTCCAGCAAGGTTTGTTCCAGCAAGCGCAGGCTCCTCTGTTTGGGAAATGCTGGTGCTGGGAGGGTGCTGCCAGGCGGGACCCAGGGGCTGGGGTGCTGCTGCTGGGTCTGCGTGCCAGGGCTCTCCTGCAAGAGCCACGCTACACCGGCTGAATCTTAACATCCCGGGTCACAGGCACGCATGGCGAGCTTTAACTCCTCAGTACTTGGAGAGATTTGAAAGCATAGTAACATAGAGTATTACAAATGGTATGCTTTCTTCATTGCTTACTCCTCAGAAGAGGAGATATTTTGGTTAGTGAGGTACAACTCAGCTATATGGATTTTTTTTTTTTTGAGACAGTGAGCTTGATAGGAAGTAGGAGGAAGAAGGAGGTGTAATTTAGGCAGAAGAAACCCCTGAGTGCTTACGGTAGTTCTGCGCGTGAAGAAAAGCAGTGACAATTAAAGATTTGGGTTGGTGTAGAAAGCCATTATGCAGTTACGGGATTAGGTCAGGGTATTCATTTCCCATATTAAATCCAGATATGTTGTTGTGTGTTATGCTGTTTGAAAACAAAGTGATTAAGATGCTCTAGTCAATGAGGACAACAAATTTTCCTTGTGAACTTTTCGGTATTTTTGAGAATCATGTTTTCTTAAGTTTAGCTAGTCATGATAAATACTGGGAACTACATAAAACAAGTTTATTTTTAAAGAGCCAGGCCAGCATGCTGTCTTGGCCAGCCGTCCACTCTTCTCCCATAGGCTTTTCTTTCAGGCATATCTCTTTGTTTCCACAAGGAAAAGGCAGAATTTAGTCCTCTGGAAGCTGATTGTCAAGGAGCACTACAGTCCAACTAATAGTGGATGTGGGGAGAGAGATGGGATTAACTGCAGAGAAAGGGTAGGCTAGAGTGAAAAGGCCAGTGAAAAGCTCACAGCCTCAGCTCTAGCTGGCTGAAATTCCTGAGCCATTGCCTAGAGAAAGGAAAAATCCATCTGGCACCTACCCAGGTTAGTCAGGGTAGGAAGAGCCATGCTTGGATGCCTTTTAACAAAAGTGGGAAAGAAAACCCAACAGTTCGTCCTTCCCTGCCCCCCCCAGTTACCCAGGATATCGAGTCAAGGTTTCAGATTGGTGTGCTGCTGTATGAGCAAAGGAGGGTTTGATGGGTTAAGGAAATTAAACACCAGGTTGCTTTCCAGTTCATTTGTTTATGGAGATGATCTGAGTACCACCCACTGCTATGGGATTATATGTAAAGCAAACAAATAAGCAAACAAAACATAAACACCCTGAAAAAAAATTCATTTCCAGTCCCACACCCAGCTGTGACCCACGGTTTTCCTGCAGTAAAATTATGATCTTTTTCTCTTTGAAATCAAATAGCCTGCTCCTAGTAGTTCTGCTCTGGGAGGATAAATTCTTGACTCCACTATGCAATGAATTATAAGGTAGTCCTGGTGCTTGGAAGCTGTTACGTAAAAGACAGAAAATAAAACATGCTTGTTATTGGATTTAATGCAAACTCACCTACGGCCAGTTATCTTTAATCACTAACAAAAAGAGGCAGAGAAAGCTCTGAAAACACATCTACAACTGAAACATGAAATGCAAAACGTTCTCTTACAAGCAAAAGGCCTTTGGGGAGGCTACGGCATGGCTGAGAGAAGCCAGAGCTACAGTTAATGCTTTGCTTGAAGTCGTGTCGCTTTGCTCTGCTCTTCCAGCACTAGAGGCAGGGTCAGGGCGCGTGGCACACGTGGGGTATCCGGACAGGGCAGCAAGGGTGCAGGCAGGTTAGCCGCAGCGTTATAGTACTGGAATGTGGGAAAGATTGCATGCCTACAAGACGTGATTTTAAAAAGCACTGAGAATATTTGTGATCAGGTGAGGCCAGTATGTTTTGTAGTCGTAGTCAAATGTAAATACGCGTATCGGTATCCTTTGGAGGCCGAGAGAGTTTTGGCTTTAGAAACTGAGGTTTGGATTTTTTTTTTTAAGGTACCTGTCCTGTTTCCTGTGCCTCAGTGTCAAGCAAAACCGCTCCCTGGTAGTGCTTCAGCATTAAAAGGAAATACCCATCAGTCCATTTATAACCACAGTGCCCTCAAAGGAGGACTGAATTTGGGGAAGATAGCTTTGCTCATCCCCTCTCTTGCCTTTCCCCCCCTTTGTCTCCCATGCTGCTTCCTTATTCCTAGCAGAGAGGAGAGAGAAAGCAAAGGCTTTTCCCTGCTGTAGCTCTCCCTGGCTCTTCCTTCACCCTGGTAGGTGCAAACCGGCAGAGGGAGGGGAGGAGCACTTCCTTCATCCTGGCCCAGGCTTTGGGACGCACAGAGCTTTCGGCCAGAAAGCTGGAGCGGGACTGCTGCCCAGCAGCTCTGACGGATGCAGGGCCACATCTAGCCCTTAAGGTACCGACCTTGGGGTCAGGAGGCAATTTTGCCACCCTGGAGAGGCAGGAGGGGAGAAGGGGACAAGACCTGTGACACCGTGTGGAGCTCCAGGTTGTAGAGCTACTGGTACCAAGCCTGCTGAGAGTTAAAACCTCCACAGCAATGCCTGCTACTCAACGTTTGCTGCGTCTCGCCACTGGTGCTATTTTTTGGTGGTTTACCGATGGATTTCATCAGTTTCTTGCTCGGTTTGCCACCACAGTCTGAGAGCAACCGATACGGCTCCATCAGCTGCACCATGGTGTACGCAGTGATTTGAGCAAATGGCTGTGCAAACCCCATAACAGCCGATGGAGAGCCCGCCGTTGGTTTCAGGGACTTTGGATCAGGCACAGAGAGCTGTCAGAATGGCAGTTATGGCTCTGGAACAAAAATATTGAGAAAAGCAATTGTAGCAGTGAATTGATACTGATGTTCTTAAAACCTCAGTAATCTTGGCCACATGAAATTCAACCTTTCTTGTGACTGAAATAACAGTGAGGCTTAGGTCATATGGTAGACTAATCGCCTGTAATGTTTCATTTTCAAAAACTAAATTGTTCATGAGTTATAGCAGAATATTTTAAAAAGAACCTCCCCAAAACCCCACCAAAAATCTTGCATTCTGTTTCTTTTCAAGCAAGGGTAACAAACCAGGCAAAATTGCCGTAAAGTTTTTTTTGTCTTTAATTGCTGCCAGGCTGAATGAACGGCTATGTGGTGTTCACCTTATGCACACTCCTAAAGACCGTTGAAGTCCCCGGGCGCTGGGCGAATGCACTGAAAAAAGGCAGTGCTCAGCTCATGGGCAGATTTGCAGCCTGGGGGGGAGAGGGGAGCCCCAACACCCATCGCCGGAGCACGGGGCACGAGGGCAGGCTCCGGCTGACCCTCCCTGCCCGCTGCCTGGCTGTGCAGGTAGGCACCCACGGGGCACTGGCTGCCTCGGCAGCTGCGCCCCGATAGGCATCTCACCGGGATAACGCAGGACCAAATACAGACCTGCAGCCTGCCAGCTGCCCCGCGATATGCCGTCCCCAGGAAATGATAGGCTCTATGCCTGTCCACACAGATATGTTTACTGTTTTAGAACAAATGCATCCACTGTCTTGCCCGGCGCACGGGCTGCGTCCCTCTTGCCCTGCTTTTTAAATTTTTGGTTTTCTACCCCATAATAGAAGTGAAGGCAGTTGCTTGTGTTACGTCAGCACGGGCTGGACCTGGGAGGTTTGGGTCATGTTGCTGGCGCCACGGCAGACCTTCCTGGGGACCTTGAGAGATTTCCTTGGTCTTTCAGGCCTTCTGTTCCCCTTCCCCTGTCCCGCACCACCGTCCTGATAAAGAAATATGCTTTTTTGTTCTTGACTCACACCATGTTTAGGACTCCACAGCCTCTGATCCAAAGCCCAGTGAAATGAATAGGATCCCTCCCGTTAACTTTAAGTGGGCTCTGAATGACACCCTGTATTCTGTAGACAAGAAAAGGCAAACAACTGCTTCAAGATGTCTTCCCCCTCTCTGACCAAAAATTGCTGTAGGCCAGCTAACAGCTAATTTGAAGTGTAGAAAACATGGTCTTTATTAATAATATTTAAGCTGAAGGCTGCAATCAGAGACCAGCTGTAGGAACTTAGAGAAAATACAGCCCTGTCATAGCAAGTCTGAGATAGCAGGTCTACTGGAAATAAGACCCAAACCTCACTCCTTTTATACTCAGGGTTAGCGAGGGACCATGACCGACAGCATTAAGGAGGGCGAGGGATGCCCCATGCCTCCCGCAGAGGCGGGCAGGGGAGTGCCATTAACCCTTGAGAGCAGCAAGGAGGGTAAGTCTCTGCCAGTTCCCAGCCCAGATAAAATACAAGGTATGAAGTCCCTGGGAGCATGGGGAGCGGGGAGAAGGAAGGGAAGGAGACGGGGATAAAAGGAACAAAGCTCTCCAGTGCCAGGGATGTGGCTTCCCACACAAGCAGGCTGGGACCCCCAGTAGCTCTACATAATCCCCACCTTTTCGGTCCAGTGGACTGAATTAAGGAAGATGATTCAGGGAGCTGAAGAGATGGAATAAAAGGTGTGACAGGGAGAAGGGCGGGCGGCAGGGGAAGGTGGGCAATGGGAACGGGACAGATTTGGGAAAGACCACGGCTACCCGTGGGGGGTGTTTGGCCTCCCAGAGCCGAGCGCGAGTCGTATCCCCTTTCCCGCAGCACTCGCCTCGGGTACACTAGAAATAGCAAGCAATTTCGCCCCAGTGTCTCTAGTTTAGTATTTTCCTTCATACCAATACAGGAGCATTATTTTAGGATGTGTCACTTGACACTCAGTGAGCACAAACTTGCCTTTCCAAAGAAGGAGGCATATTTTCTAGTTTTTAACATCGCTGTTATTATTATTATTTCAAAAGAGAAGCAAAATGCATTTGTTAAAAAGGATAATAATTAAAATCCCATTACAGCTCCAATTCTGTCATCTTCCTCCCCAGAACAAGCATTAAAATTTTTATTAATAAATGTGCAATTACTGGTGACCTCTGAATAATTTCTCCAACCTTAATTTCTCCTCACTGCAATACTGTGTTGTATTACTCTATTTTTACTCTTTGCTTTCCTCATTTGATGTGTTTACTGAAGTTATAATTTTCATATTAAACATGTTCTCGTTGAAAAATTGCTTTTTCAAAAATGGTTTTAAAAAAATAGCAATCTTTTTATTGACTGGGAATTTAAACAAGTAAAAAGTTAAGAAACTGTTAGCTGAAAATGCATTTTTAGCAGGCTACTTCTTAATAACGATTTCAATACATTTTAAAGTGAAAAAGCCTGAAAAAAATTGTCAGCCAGCCCCCCCAACTCCCCCCAACCTCTATAAAACTGAAAAAAAAAAAAAGCAGGTTTGTGTCCCTTGGAAAGAAAACGAGTTGTGAATCGTGGCTTTGCTTTATGAAACTGGCATTCATAACCGATTTAAATAAAATTCAGACAGTTTTTATAGAACGTTAAAGAATAAAGATATGCCTTGTTCCAAAGGAAGTGAAGTGCGGTGAAATAAAATTCATCGGATTTCCTTCCACGTAAATTGGAAATAAAATTTCCAAAGTCATCACCCAGAGCTATAAATATTTTCTTCTTGGGGTTTGTGCAGGAGATGCAGATGGCTCAGTAGGGCCCGTGGGGCACCCTGGCAGCTACCTGGGACTCCTCGTCTCGCCACGGCCGTACCTGCAGCACGAGGTCAGGCCATAAAGCTGGCTTTAGTCCCCTGGTGCTCAGGTCCTTTTGCACCTCTGAGCCCAGCTCTCAGCAGGGTGTTAATGAGAATGGGTTTTGTCAGGTCTGAAAAGAGCAGTGTGACTTTCTGTAACGGTGCAGTTGGCTTATGCCTTCATCTTGCTGCACGCGTTGTCCTCCCCATGAAAAAGGAAAAGAGCTTGAAGGCTTTGACCCCTTTAAGAGCCAACATACAGTGGTAAGAGAGTGGGATTTCGAAAATCAGGAGCCCATGCTCTTTTTATTTCTCAGACTTCAGATCCAGCCCGCGGGAAGGAGGGTTGAGAAGAGCCTGGCCACCATTCAGCTGGACTGCAGGGAGGCTTGGGGGTGCTCTGGGATATTGAATGTGTGGCCCCCTCTCTTTGGGAATCCCTAGGACTGTGCAGGGCTTCCAGGAATGATGTCCCAAGAAGGCAGATTAATGCCATGCAGTTATCTGAAGGCACACTGAAGGTCTGTCTGCAAGGACCACATATCTCAGTGCTCACTGCTGTCTGTAGCAGGCACCTTTTTTACATCTCAGCAGTGATGTGTATTATATTGCTTTCGGGATGGGAAAAAAAACCACCCAAAATATAAATCCTGCATTTTATTATAGAAGTTAATACCAATAATTACTTAAAATCTAATGAATTTCAGTTCTCACTTAATTGCTTTTGAGTAGTTCACTTAACTTATTAAAAAGAAGCAAGGACATATTCATTTAATGAGCAGCAGCAGCCTTGGCCTAGCATCTGCCTACATTCTCTTTTCAATTAATCAATTATAGTCCAATGCTGTGTAATTACACATTAAGAAAGTTATTGGATATCGCAGCATGGCTGTCCCAGGGGGCTCATGAATACACTAATATAACACACCTGTAATGACCTGTTCTCAGATCTGCAAATTGCTCCCATTTCTCTCTCTCTCTCATTGCTAAATGAAGATGAGAGCAATTACCATTAACTTTTTGAGTCACATCTAGTCAATGAGAGAGAAAAAAGATCCCTACCAGCATTCATAATAAATCTGCCTGTTGGTACGGAGTATTTTAACTGCGCCAGGCATCAAGCTAGAAGGCAGTAAACACACATCGGGATCGCACAGGGTTGCGGGGATCCCCGGGCCGGTCTGGCCTGAGCACACGCTTCACCTGTAGACAAGAGAAACAGGCAAGCAGGAAAACCTTGTCAGATCACATCCAGGCATAATCTGCCTGGCTTGGTTCGAATCAAGCCAAACTCTGGAACTGATCCCTATGCAGTGGCTCTAAGTCTTTGCATAGCAACTAAGCCGTGTTGCTGTTGTGTTGAGTTTTTTTCAAATGCTAGAAAGAACAAAATTTACTATGTAATGGCAGAAAGGCTTTGGTTGTGCGAGAGGATACAGTCCCCAATGCTCTCTTATTAATGCATAACAAATGAAACCAAGGAGAGACTCTTAATCTGCATAATGAAGTCTGACAGATTCTAAATTGGTGATTTAGTCAACTAAAGGGTCCAAAAACGTTCTGTGGAAGTGAGCTTTTGATGGCTCCATAAGTCAAATGGGGGATGATATCTGTCAACATTTTTATAAACGTTGTCTTGCACAGTGTGATTTCGATGTGCTGTTGTCTCTCTCTCTGGGAAGAAGTGTCTGTTTCCTTACATGAAGTTTTCTTGTTCATGCTTTCATTTGCAGACTGGGGTCTTTCAGGTGGCTGTACATGCAGATCAACATGCAGCAATATCTTGAGCACAGCTGTTCTTTACAAGCAGGGTCCATTTTGCTCATAGTAATCTCAATTATTTCCATGCTGTACACCTTGCACTAACCTAGCGTTAACAACTTCGGTGAAACCTTCATCCTGCTGGAGGTTACTTTGCTTTTTAAGGACCATGCATGTCTCCTTGTGCTTGATATCCCTCAGGATAACACTCCTGTGGGATTCAGGTGGTCAAACGTTGCTCTCAGTTGCAATCACAGTGAGGCAATGGATGTTTCTGTCTGAGCTTCAGCTGGGTCCACGTTTCACTCTGGTTTTCACCTGTGCCATGCTTCTTCCCAGTTCCACAGCACCCTTTGGTTTAGGACACAGTTCGGTTCACATGCCTAGCTGTAGCATCTCAGTATTTGACATCTGGGCTGGACTCGCTCTCTAGGTCCCGTTGATAGTTAACAGAGGAGGGCAAGCACTTCTAGAGTGTGATTTACTCAAAATAGTTAGGTGCTGATTTAGGATTGGTTAAACCACCTTTAGATGTGCTTATATCTGTTCACTAACTAGATAAACACCTTCCATATGACACCTACATTTTCAATAGCTATAGTCATCAGTTGAACTGCATATTTCTGCACGTGTCTAACTTCAAGCTTGCACATAGAGCCATTCAATTAAAGCAGAGGGACTGCTTGTACGCTTGAAGTTAGGTATCTGCTAACTTTGTGTTTAGATGTCTGGTCTCCAGCTTTGAAATGGGGATGCTGTTATTTAATTGCCTTTGCATGCAATTTGAGATTGAGATTAAAATTTTAGAAGTGCAAAGCGGTATCTATTATTTAATGTTATGTTATACTCCAAATAGCTAACAACAGCACCCTTGGTATTTGCAGAGAAGTTCATTTATTATGAATTATTATCTGACACAATAGGAGAAAACAGGTTCCGAGGTTTACTTTTAGGTATTTAAAAACAATTTGACTGTCCAGGCAATGCATAGTAACTGAAGCAAGCAGAGCGGTGAGTGTGGATCCCACAGTGATCAAAGGGTGCATGTGTACAATGTTCTCAAATTCTGCTCAATGCACAGCTTTGTTTATGCTCGGGACCAAAGTTCAATTCTGTGCTTATTTTCTTTTTTTGATCAGTGCCTGAATGATCAATTAAAAATGTTTTAAACAGAAAGGAGCACAATTATAGTCTAGAGCTTTAATATACAATACAATATTTGATTGTACAGGCTAGTTAAATATTGGTCCTAAAATACCTGTCAGTTGGCTCTTAAGTTGTGTAGGTTTTGTGTGTTGATGGGGAGGAGGGTGGTATTTCATTCAGCTGCAAAAATTAGTTTCTAGCTGCAAAAATTCGTTTCTAGCTGTATTCTCCACAAGAGGCTGTAACTCTTTGCATGTCACTTTCCTAATTGAGCAATAAACTCTGTATTGTACTAATACTTTTTATTATGAGGAATAAACATGCTTCTTCTAGACAGGCAGAGGAATAATTGACTACCTGTGGCCAGTCCTGAATGAACATTACTGCACATGCCACTGAAATTAATGTCTCCTTAGTCAAGATGGGAAACAGTAATTTTCTGAGGGATTCTTTTTGTGGTTAGGAAGCTAACACACCCGATGCATTTCCACTTTCTAACAACGTGGATTCCCGACTGCCAAGGGAGGAAGCGCTTGGTGCTCACTCGGTTACTGACCCTCTCTCTGTCTTTGGGATTCAAACAGCAGCTTCATTTGTTAAACACATTAAGTGAAGGGCCAGATTCTGGCTCGAGCCAGGGATGCCTTTACATCACTCTGGCCATAGAAAGAAGTCTCAAAAGGTGGTGTGCATGTAATGTACTCCCGTGGCCCCTTTCTGCTGCCGGAGTGGTGCAAAGGAGTCTCAAAGTGGATGAGAATCTATCCCCAACATAGGTTTATGTAATGCCGGAAGATAGCGCTAGGACATTGTGCTGGGGTATTGTGTTACAGCTGGCCCGGCACCAAGTCATAAGGGCTGAAGGATGCTGGAAACTAAAATATTAAAGAGCTAAGAGATTGACTCGGTAGAGAGAAATGGTAAATGCTTCTCTTTTATCAGTTATTTTTCACTTTGTATTAATAAATCTCTGGGACCGTATCTCATGTAAACTGCCAGATCCTTCAGGATCCAGTCTCTTCTTTAAATTGGAAGCAGGGAGTGCCATGAGAAAAGCACGCAGGTGAGAATCCCGGGTGTGCGCACACCCGCAGCATGCGGTGCCCCTGCCAGAGCATGTCCCCGGGGAGGAACGGTGTCCTCAGCAGGTGCACGCATGCCCTTACAGGCACAGGGATTGTGGAGGGCCTGGAAAATGTGTCCAGTCTTATCTTACGCATATCCTGTTTCTTCCTTTCCGAGAGATTGCAGGGGGCTGTGTTGAGCAAGTGCTTTTCTGCCCAGTGGGTGTGCTCGGTGCATTGCCACAGGGCTCTCTGCTGTCATCCTTCTTAGTCACCACGCCGCGTTCATTTAATGAAGGGTTATAGCTGATGTGCTTGCACAGTCCAGCAGTCCAGCTTTAGGTCTCTTCTTCCTCCTGCCACAAACTAGGGCTGAAAGTCTCCCCAGTAGCAAGGCATGGCCAATGCCTAGATGAGCGCAAGCTGTCCGAAGTTCAAACCAGATTAGCTCCAGATCACTGCGATCGGTGAAAGGAAGTAACCAGAGGGCCTGGCTGCTGACATAACCCCCACATAAATGAAGATATTTGCCCACGCTGGTTATCAAAATCCTTCCTTGGGGACCTCACTGAAATCTCAGCTGCCCCACACAGCAGCAGTGACAGAAGTGGTGGCTTCTTTCTGTCCAGGAGCGGAGAGCTTTTCTCTCCAATGCCGCCCTGGTGAGATGTGTCCCTTTGGTGTCCCCGAGCTGCTGTCCCTCTGTGGCCACCTCTGCGCTCAGCCAGGAGGAGGGGACCGACGGGGCTGCAGCAGCTGCTTGGGTGAGCTGCAGTACCTTGCTCGCGTACTTGGAAAGCAGGCTGTGCTTGCCTCCATCGAATTTGCTATAATTCCACCCCTGTTTGCCTCCAGCTCAACTGAGTCAGTGTGAGTGCTGGGAGGAGCCATCACGTAGACAAGTTTGGCCCAATTTCCCCCCCGTGCTGTTAGAAAAACCTGCTGAAAGCAAATCTGATTAACACAGCGGAGAAAATAGCTCTGCTGTAAAACATTGAGGGTTGCCACTAGTGCAGGTACGTTGCGAGGAGAAGTGGAAATGGCTTTTCGGATTTTCGCGGACTGATGGGTGCTGCAGTTCATGGTCTGTGCTGGCTGGCTGCAGGTTCCTAGGTGCGGAGCTAGCAAAATCCTGCATGGCCTGGGGAATCTGCCTTTTATTTTCAGAGCCACTTTTTGAATGTCAGAGCACATCGATACCACAGTGCGCTGCCACAGCAGGAGTGCCATGGAGATACCGCATCCCTGGTGTGCAAAGCCCTGGTCCTGCACCAAAATCCATCCGGATGAATGCGGGTACCCACGCCAGAGATATGAGTTGCATGGGGACCTCCCAGTGCTCTTGAGGTTAGAAATCTGCAAAGAGGGCAAATCCAAAATAGCCTGGACCTTGTTGATCCTCCAGGAACTCCATGTAGCTCTGTCTTTGAAGAGGGATTTGGAGAGTGCCTGGTTTGCGGCACTCAGAGGGAATCAGAAGCGTTTAGATCTCACATTGTGTGTTTTCTCACTGCTGCTTGTTTCCTGGGTGGGATTTGCTCCTTTTCATAGCTGTAAACACAGCGCCCGGGTGAGCTCTGGGAGGAGCCTGACTCAGAGCAGGTCACCCTGAATTTGAGACAAGTGCTTCATCTGAGTATTTATACAGTGAAAAGCTAGAAATGGAAAAGATCTATTAGTTCCTCCAGTTGGTGCTTCAATTCTAAAGCATATCTGTAATGTGCTGTAGGCTGGGGAGGGGGGAAGAGAAAATCACTCACTTTTCTGTAAATGAAGAAGCAGTATCACGATCTGGTCTGAGAGAAACCACTCGGCAATCTCGACAGTGTATGCACCCTTTTAGACAAGCTCACTCTTCAGTGAAGGCGTTGGGGGCCTTTTGAAGCTGCGCCTGGTGCCCCTGCCTGTAAGCATGACAGAGAAAGAAAGCGAGTGAGAGGAGAAGAGAGAGGAAAGGGCACAGACTTTTGGTGAGGACAGGGAAGTGATTTCAGGTGTTTGTGACCACGCGAACGTTGCATGGTTAGTATCTTCCTGAGCACAATATACCCTGGAGGGTGGAGGAAATGGTAATGGGTAGAGATGGGATGGAGGGAGCGAAAACTACCTGCAGATGTGGCATCTGAAAAAATCCAGAGACAATGCAACTATTTTTAGCAAAAGTGCAAACAGTGATAGATGCCACAGGGCTGCTGTCACTAAAATTTGGCTATAAGCAACATATTCATATTTAAACAAGTCAGCTTTGCACATTGAAATGAGCAAACACTGTCTCTCTGCTTGTTTGTTTGTTGTGCAGAAGCCATCAGCTTCGCTCCTTATCCCCTCACCGTGGTGGTGATGCGGAGTCATGATGATGGATCAGCTGTCTATCTAGCTTATCTGCAAGGCCACAAAACATTTATATCTTATACAGCATGATAGGCTGTTCTCGTGCAACAGTGGAAAATGGGAATTTGGGGCTGCCCTTGCAAAAGTGCCATCTCCTGCACAACATTGCCATTCCGGTAAGCTCACTTGGCACAGTTTGTACAGCTAAGCACATCCACTGTGAAACCTAATACGAGGAATGCACATGAATAAAATCACACAAAATCAGGAGAGGAGCGAGCATCAGAGAAGCTTTTGAACGCAGGGGGCAAACCAGCAAGGATGGAGTTCCTGCAGTTTCTCTCCTGCTTAGAGGGGGCCTGTGTCACCTCTGGTAAAAGGCCTCCAGCTTGCACCAGCATTATACTTGGCCAATTATCTTATTTAGGTATCTCGTATATATTTAGGTCTTGAAAAGGTCAACAGCAGAGCACGGCTGGGCAGGGTTTTTTGAAGCTATAGGACTGGAAGCTTTGCTTCTAGCGTCATTAGAAAATAATTGCTTGTGAATGTCCAGGGATTTGAATCTACATGTTGGAGCTCTGAAAAGGAGGGCAGGAAGGTTTAAAACATTATTGAAACAGCTGCTGCTAACGTTACACTCGCTGCAGACGCCGAGCAGGGAGCGAGTGGAGCGCACTGGGGGGGCACGACGGCTGCGCCTCACCTGCCTCCGTACCCTCGCGCTGGGAGCCTGTCTCCTCGGGCTGCTCCTCGTGCGACTGTCCCCAGCACGAACGCGCTCCTCCGTCCAGAATTCATGAAGCCGGTGCGTGTTTATGGAAAGCTGCAGTGAGGCAGGGCTTGTCCCTGTGGCACTCCAGCTGAGCTGTTTTCACCGAAGTGTATCTGCTGTTCTTCCATTTTAAATTATTTGTGTCCTTTGGTTTTGGTTTTCTGCTCCTTGCAACTTTTCCCTTAGGTCTCTCTTCCCCTTCTGAATACCTGTCTTCCTCCGTTACTATCTTTCCTTTCTCTCAGTTTAACTATCTTCTTCCCCCAAGTCCATGATAAATCACATCACTTATTTTTTATGCCCCTACTTGTTTTCAAAGCTCCTGTAGTCTTTGGCTCCTCGGTGCTGTTAGCTGTAGCAAGTCCCCTTCCCTAAATGTTGTAAGGCCCAGATGTTACTAAATGTGGTTTTTACCATCTAAAAACCTGTCAGTTACCTGCCGCTGCTCAGATTGATTTCTCAGTATGACCAGACTGGGTGGCTTGTGACTCTGAACGCAAGCCCTGAGTTTCTTACAAGGAAAATTGCCTCGACACCTGGTATTAGACCGGTCCTTAATGAGGCGTCTGTTCACTCCTCAGCTCTGTTACAGATATTCCCCTTGACCCTGGCCGAGTCATTTTATCTCTCTTTGTATCTGCTCCCCATTCAGAAAATGGCCATAGTTGCGCTTCTGAAGCTGATGTGGAATTGCTACGATGAATTCCTCCAGCTTGCTTTTCCCTTTTGTCTGCACGATTGTCAGCTGCGATAAAGCACCACCGAATCAGAGTAGCCATGGTCAGTACAAAGCTTATGCTCTAAGCGGCTGGCCCAGCCGCTCGCCGTATCCTAATAACATTGATAGCCGAGACTCAGCTTGATTACCGTTTGCATAGCAGTCTTCTGTGCTTTGAGGAGCTTCCTATGGTATCTGTGAATAGTGAACAGAGAAGTTTCCAAGACAGGGTGCTCAGGAGTACACAGTGGTTATTGCAGGACAAAGAGATAAAATGGCTTCCTTTGAGGGCTTGCTCCATGGGGTCGTTAGCAGAAAATGTGGGGCCTTGGAAGTACCAGAAGGAGAGGGAGGGAGGCAAGGCAACTGCTCCATTTGTAAAGCCCATCTCTGGTTTTCATCCCTGTTGTCCATCCTCTTTCCCTCACCCTCCCCACTTTAGTTCTGTAACAATAATGAAATAAAGAAATGCAAGGTAAAGGCATCCTTAAGGCTGTCTTTGTTGCCAAGTAATGCTAATAGCACTTCCTCACATACCTGCTTCTGAACGCTAATGTCGTTTAATTATTGTGATGCTGCAAATGAAGGTGCCCACACACAAATTCAATACGGATGAAGTTATTAGAGGTGGAATGCCAATTAAGCACACACCAAAAGCAAGTGGTGTATTTTTGATTTGTCATCTGATTTATTATCATTTGCCTCACGTGCCTCAGACAGCACCGCCTGAGTCAGGAGTAGAGAACCAGGCCTTTGTACGTAAAGCTTGCTCTTAAATCTACGCTTCACAAGAAAATGGCAACTGGCATAAAACATTTGTTTTTAAAATACAACCGGGAGTGCAGTTTTGAAGCATTCTCCCATCTCAGGTAAGGAACACAAGGGAAGTATGACTTTTGGTAGGCAGATGCACATCTCCAAAAAAAGCACTGAATACAATACCATTCACACACATAACATATGTCAAAAAGCCTTCAGTGAAAATCCAAATTATGCAGGGAAGAAAATCCAGCTTGCAACCAGTTTAAATGTGTTGGCCAAGTCAGCTAAGAAGATCTGCAGGCTTGGGCTTCAGCAGCTAGGGGCACATCGTCTGCCTGCCAGCTAATTACTGGGGTTTTCAATTTTTAGGTATCTCCTATCATTGCATTTTTCAATTCTAGTCAGTAAGCGTTGCCTTTTGGGGTGAGGAGCACAATGCTGGTGGAGCATCCTGCCTTGTTGTACAGGCTGTGCACATTTATAATGTTCTCCTGCTCTCCCAACCTGGAAAGAGTCCTTCTCTGAATACTATGCACTGCTCACCATGCAACCAGCTCATTATCCCAGGCATTTCAAGACTAATTTATAGGACATTTGGCTAATTTGCATAAGCCATCCAGTACACAGAAGATGTCTCCACAGTAAAGTAATATGCCAAAATCATGATTTATGTGAAAACACGAATACGGGGCAGGGGGGGGCATTTTTAAGAAGCTGTCATTAGCACCAATCTCTAAACGAATACCTCTGATAAAAAGTCACAGAATCTGCCTCTCCACCTACTGTATGTGAAGCTCCCATATAATTTTCTGCTTTGAATCTTGCTCGTCTTTTTATTAAGATGGGTTTTGATCCCTAAAACAGCCTTGAAATATGAATACTTGGCGCTGTTGGCTTTGTCTAAAAAGGAAACAAAATCCCCCAAACTGAATCCAAATCAAGGGCTGCATGTTCAGCTATCACTGCGAGGAGCCTCGCGCGTCCGCTGCTCTGATTATTACCTTGACACCAGAAACAGGAGGGCCTGTAATCCTTGAAACAGCTGACATCTGAAGCGCTGATTCTTCCTGTGCTTTGAGTTAGTCAGTCCTTGATCTCCATGGCTGGCATGCAAGCCTGGCTTTCACTGAAATCTGACCTCGTGGTCCCTTCTTCTGCAGCCCTGTTTGTCTTCTGCCGTTCAGAAACATGCAGCTTCTGTCCTCAGGACTCTGAATTAGAGCTGCACGGGTCAAAGGAGCAAACTGGAGAGTTGTCATTATTGGATCCAATGCCTGCCCTTGATTTAGGTGTCCTTGGTTTTTTTTTTTTAATAACAACTACAAAATAAGAACGTTGCAAGAACTTTTTTAAGTGAACCTTTCCCCTGCAAGGTGACACTGGCTTTCCGTGATCTCTAATACACGACTGCTTCACCTACAGGTACAGATGTTTTTGTTCCCTTCCTTGCAAAGCCAGCCTGGGATTTGAAAGTCAAGTTGGTTTCTTTCTTCTCTCCCTAATATGTCTTCTGCCATTATAAGGCCTCTGAAGAGCACATTAAGTCCGTATTTACCCCTGTGCAATCTAATTAACTTCCAGAATAACTGTGCAGGTGTAATTGAGATCTCAGTTTGAACGCAGCTTTGCTCCACTTACTATAATTGAAGAAACTGTTTGGCCAGCAGCATTTCTATTAGTAGTAATGCTGTTTGAAAAGGAAATAACTTCGTTGGACTTTCAGACTGAATTTGTAGGATTGCCAGCTAGAATTGCATAAGTGAATGCATATATATCTGCTTACTTGTAAATAGAAGATAACTTGAGCTGGAAATCACATGTACAATAAACATGTAATCCTGATGCCATTGCTACAAATTCATTTCCCAGGGCAGAGCTACGGTTTCAAGAGCCGGTTTCAGTGCTTTATTGTTTCAAAGGTTTGAACAGTGTTGGTTGTTCGCTTTGGTACATCACGTGTAGTTCCAGTTAGGTGAAACCTGCTGCGTATTTAATGGCTTGTTCAGCTTCAACCAGAAGTTACTCTTTTTTATCTGTTATTCTAGCTTTTTTAGATGAGTATTTTCAATTGCAGGAATTTGTGGGGTTTTTTAATCAAACTGTACTACAGGTTACATGGAACTGACAGCATTAGCTTGAACATAATGAATATGTTCAACAGGAACAATACATGCAGTTTTTTGGTTTACTCTCTTCCAACTTGAATCACTTTTTGCTATTCTAAGATGTTAGAAGCACATTTTTTTCCTCTGGGGATTTACAGTTTCTCTTAGTGTTTTGATTACTTGTGAATAATTTGATAGAAACCCCCTTACACATGTGCCTGTGATGTACAGCATCTAGCTTGGATTTGGTTTTTGACTGATCCCTCATAGCTGAAGTTACTGTATACAACAAAAAACATTTGTAATGCTGTCAGACAGGAAAAATCTTTCTTCTGCAACTTGACTCAAATTTGTTATGTGTATAGCTCCGTGAAGTTCAATAGATGTAAATACAGATTAATTATTTAAAAAGTAATAGGAAGGAATGAGCTTCCAAACATGTAGCGTTTAATTATTTAAAACCTATAATGGAATTTCAACCCTCGTGCATACCTCAGATCTCTCGTTGTGCTTGGACAAGTGCCTGAGGTTAACTGGCATGTCCCCACCTCTCAGTCATCTCCCCTCCTATATCACAGGGTGATAAATGTGCCTGGTGGATGTGAAGAACAGTCAATATTCTCAGTCATGTCTGCTAGCGAATATGCTATACTTAACTCGGTCTTCCTTTCCACCATTACTATATTGCATCCTGCAATAAGCCATTCCATATAACATTTCATATAACAAGATGTGTTCGAGTGTGCACGTGTGCCCACGTCTGTACCTAGCCACAGAGGACCAACTCCTAAAGTCTGGGCTTGGGCAAAGCCCCTCGTGATTGCTGATCCCACAGAGTGGAAAGAGTCCCATAGCAGTGTTGCACTTTGGTCATTTGATGGTGGTGGTTGAAGGCACCCGCTGTATGGGATTGATTGTACTGGATGTTTTACACACCTGTAGGACAACCGGATTCCTGCTTCAAAAAGCTCATGCTCTAAGTAGGCTAGTCAGATAAGGGGAAGCCTTCTCCCCGTTTTAAAAGGAGGATCAAAGATACAGACTGCAAATAAAGAACATACAAGCCTCCTAGCTTTAGAGACCTGTCTGAGCTTACCCTCCCTTTGCTTCCTCTGCAATGGATGGAGAGAGAGAGTTCTGCTGGCACCAGTTCAGAGCCTTAGTTAGGTTCCTGCTGTGATCCACCCTCCTGAGATACCTACCTCTGTCCACAGACCTGAGCTGGGCAATCAAAGTAAATACTAAAATTGGGCTGTCTGGATTATTTCACTGCCTACCCTTCGCCTTGTCCAAAGTTACTTGGGAATTTTGTGTTTGCGGGGAATGACTAATGCCGATCTGGCAAGTCCCATCTCAGCACCCTAGCTACATAACCTTCCTTCTTTTACTGCTGTAAGTCACTGGATGAGGAGCACTTGACCCAGGGTGGGTGTTAAAATAAATCTAAAGAAAAGCCCTTAAAAGAAAAGCAAACACTTCAGTTGCATTGAACAAATACACAGTTAGGAGTCTTTGTATGTGATGGCTACTGGCCTTCATTTGCCAGCCAGATCTCAGCTGGTTCGATGAGGAATATTTCCAGTGGTGCTCTACCCTGTGAAACTGTTGTCAGAAGAAGTTTTGTGGAAAGACCTAGGGAAGGAAAAGGGCTGGAGAAGGCAAGGCAGAGTCAGTCCTCTTTGAGGAGGCGTCTAAAGAGCGTAGCACTCTTGAGAGCCTTGCTCGTGATACGCTTGCAGGGTGGGGGTTTAAATACATTGATTTCTTTTGTCCTGGTGTGCAGCTTCCACATAGCTGCTTCGTCGCGCATGTCATGCAATGAGAAAATCTTCTGCATGATCTTGTAAGTAGGAAGGGGTTTGCCATGATGCATTTACATAATAAAATCTATACAGTCACAGTGTGCATCATATGTACAGGCAAGGAATGAGTGCCATCTACAGTAACACAATGCATTACTAAAGGGTCCTCTGACTAAAGGGTCCTTGTGTTCTTTACCGAATAGCGCATCTGATGCCTTCTGCTGTAATGTACCCTCCTTGGTGAGAAATTAATACTTTGTGCCAAATTCAACTCTCAGTTACATGGTTCAAATTGAAGAAACAACACTGGCTTCAGTGGAGTTGTCCCAGATTCATCCCAGGGTTACTAAGAATAGATTTGATTTATGTAAATAGCCGGGTGTCAGGTACGCTCCAGTGCTAAACACTTTCTAGACAGAGGGTTAAGACAGACCTTTTCATTTGAACAGGAAAGACCTAGTGGGACTTTTTTTTCCCACATCCATACCCTACTTAGAAAGAGGTAGGTGTAAATCACCAAGGAATAAGGGGCATTTTCCATTCCTTGAGAACCAGCGAATGTTTTGGGCCCGACAAAAGCATCATAGTGGGCAGGGGGTATGTGAAGGGCTGGCCCTCCCTCCCTCAGGCATCGGTCACAAGTCAAGCTGGTTGCTGCCCACCACCCTCGCAGCCGGCGGGTCCTGTCGGAGGAAGCCCAGATTCATGGCAGGAATGTTCTTAGTAAAACAAGAGGAGCATTAGCAGGAGAAGGCAAGGAAGTTTTCACACACATTAGTTCACCATATGTTTGGCTCTAGGCTGCAGTTTCAGACCTTTGTAACTCCTCATTTATTGTTTTTCAGGCTAAGATCCTGGAAAACAGTGGTTTAAGATAGCTAGGGACCATAATAGTAATGGTAAATCCTACCTACAAGAGACAGAGTAATTTTTTTCTTTTTTTTTCTTTTTTTTTCTTTTTTCTGTCTTGTCCTCTGTTTTTCCCTTTCTCCTCTCCTCTCCTCTCCTCTCCTCTCCTCTCCTCTCCTCTCCTCTCCTCTCCTCTCCTCTCCTCTCCTCTCCTCTCCTCTCCTCTCCTCTCCTCTCCTCTCCTCTCCTCTCCTCTCCTCTCCTCTCCCCTCCCCTCCCCTCCTCTCCCCTCCCCTCCCCTCCTCTCCCCTCCCCTCCCCTCCCTTCCCCTCCCCTCTCTCCTCTCTCCTCTCTCCTCTCCTCTGCTCGCTGTTTGGAGGATGTGCAGATTGTTGCATTCCCCATCTCTTCTTTTCCCTGGCCCTTACTTCAGTCTTACCTGCTCCATGTGGGAGTGCCCAAGAGAGAGCCTAACAGTTGCTCAGAATAAGCCTCTCTCCACTGGTGATTTTGTGCTAATAGAGGGGGGAAGGGGAGCTGGGTCTGTACCAGGGACTCTGGGTTTCAGCCAGGATCGGTGCCTCACAGCAAGAGAAACTAGAGGGATGCAGAATGCTTCCTCTGTGCGCGGCCAAGCAATTTCCCTCACTTGGCTTCGTCTTCTCCAGCCCCCAACTCCAGAGGAAATGGGAAAATGAATTCCACTCTCCATGCCCAATCTGCAAGAGATGTGACACGTCTCGGTCCTGGGCTGAAACTGATGTGACACATTTTTCCTTGATCCAAGCAGATTTTGGATCTGGCCCAGGGTTGTTCTAATCGAATGTGGTTTCCAGAGAGAGGGCTGCTCTTTAAACTGAACGTATTCTGGGACACGGGGTGATGCGTACCATTACCAGCGGCGAAACCAGCAATTCTCAAAGTGTGAATCACACGCAGTCAAATCTGGAACAGTTTTGACTCCCTTCAAAGCTCTATAGACTAAAACCCAGCAACGCTCCTCTTGGAAAGTTTTGGTGTTTTTTCATCCATTTTTACTAACGGTCAAGTCAATCTTTCCCTAACATTATTTTTCCAAGTAAGCAGCTGATGCAGTCCCTCAAGGATCTTATACGTTTGGGAAAGGTGGGGAAATGTGTGCGGAGGGTCTGCCCCAAGTAGACTGTGAGACCCAGCCAGTTCTCCTGCAGCCCATGCTATGGCCGTGTACATGTTAGAGCACATAGTGTAATGGGTCCTGGCCTGTAAATATTATTGCATGATAAAGATTAACATGTAATAATAATGGCTGAAGATCCCTGACCTATATAGATAGGTGGAAAAAAAACATATATATATATACACACACACACACACACACATATATATATATATATATTCCAAAGCACCCAGAGACTTCTATTCTGTAAGTTTCTTGCTTGTACAAGCATAAATCAGAAGAAACAACACAAAAATCTATGAGAGTTTTGCCACTGTAAAATGTCATAGGTGAGAGGAAGAATTGGACTTAGAACCCTTCATTACAGGTAAATAAAGATTTCTCAAGGTTTCAGACTGCATTCCTACTTGCTATTCTACGGACTAATGATATTTCAAATCTGGATTACAGTAATATCCGCTAGACCCAGTAATATTACATTTAAGTCTGAGTGATTTAATGGCTGTTCAGTGGTGATTTTGGTCCAGGTGAAGTGGTATTGGCCTCCAGCAATGCCTTAGGCTAAAAGCATCATGTGTTAGCAAAAAACATCAACCTGCCCCTCAAACCTCCTCATTATTACATTTATAGTCCTGTCAACCAACCTATGAGCCACTGGAAACATAATGGAGGGGGTTTTATTGTTATTTTTATATTCTCTTGAATATTAAAAAGAAAATATATTGGAGAAAAAATACATATGAGATATTACTAGGTATAAATTCTAGACAGATGAGCCACATGGGTTATTTTCCATCTCACAATGTTACTTTGCTATATGACCAGAATAAAGTTTTGTTCAGAAAAAAAGGGTGAACATGTTTATTCAGGTACTGAATAAAAAAGTGAATTAATTAGAGAATATAAATCTTCATTTGGCTTCTGAAGTTATCTGCAGACTTGGTAGCGTGAGATTGTCAAGGGTGAAGATTGCTCATTTGGAGAGATTTTGTTCACTCCGTAAGGGAGATACTATTTGAGTCTAGTAAAGTGCCCCTTTCCTCTTTTACCTTTAAGTTTTCCTGTGCTTAACAGCATCCCTAATTCTCAAAAGAATTTGATAGAAACATTTACAGTGTTAATTGCTCTCAATTTCCCTTTCTTTTCCTGATTGCTGGGGCTGGATGCAGGGAGTGCTGCAAAGCCTGGCACATACAGGCTCTCTTTCCTCAGCGCACTGGTTGACAGCCGCTCTGCAAGAAGAAACCTTCTGTGGCTGATGTTTGGTCCTGGTCTCGCGAGGAGCAGGGTCTCTGCAGCCCCTGCATGGGAGCGAGGAGCTCCTGGCGTGGCAGTGGTGCTGGCCCTCTCTTCTGTCCCCTGAAGAGGGGCTGGCAGTGGTTCCCAGCCCAGGCACTGGTGAGCCCTGGCCCCGCGGCTTGGGCACCCCAGGGATGGAGAAGCTGCTCTGCTGCCTCCTGTAGCTGAGCATGTGAAAATGGAAACTGTGCAGAAGGTTCTCCAAGGACGTGGAGGTAAATGTCCCCATGAGGAAAGAAATGCATTTCCACTCTCTGAGAGAGAGGAAGGAGGGGGATTTCCTAGTTCAACCTTCCCCTGCCACCCCAAAGAGATGGCAGGCACTGGACACGGTGAGGAAGTACTTCTAAGCCCCAGAAATGTTTTTCCAGCTGCCAGCTTTGTTTTCTTTCTTTTGGCTTCCTGAATATTCAAAGCTGACAGTTCTTGTCCTGTTCTCAAGGTGTTTATGACGCTTCTCACTGCCGATACTTTGCGCGGCTTTAGTGGCAGCACTTTGAGGAGGTATATTCGTGTCACCTTTAGGAAGAAACGAAGCTCGCAGTGGCACTAACAGCTTAAGGATCATAAAGTAAAACCTCCTGTTGTAGAAAAGCACATACTGTAGTTCACTGAGACTCCCAGCTTCACCTACTTCATGTAGTTCTTGCTTCTCACTGCTCAGTTTTTCCCCAGATCATTTCCGGACCAGGGGAATTTGAGAATGCACATCATGGGAAGTCTTGGCCTGGAAATCAAGTGTCAGACATCAAGGTGACAAATGCCCACATAACCTGAATCAAACTGCTTGCCTGACCAGCAAATATATCTGTGCCACTGGTCTGCCGAGCTGGCTTCTCCCGCTGCTACCCACGAGCTGAGGGCCATGAGGAGCATGATGCAGACTCTCAGTTGACTCCACAGATCCCTACCCTCGAATTAGGCTCACCAAGAAGGAGGCTGCAGACACACTTGAGTGGTCTCCTGTCAGACCAGGTTAAGTCAGGAAGAGGAACTGTCTCTTGGCCTTTTTGTGTGGGCACAACACCATGAAAATGCTGGGCTACTGCTTACAGATCTGTGGCAGCCGTCTGATGAGCTTGAGCCTTGATGGGAGCTGGAGAGTTGAGCTTGGGACGTGATGGCTTGAGCCAGGGTTTGCTCTGCCCCACAGTCTCTTGCACGACATAGTTATGCTCAAAGGCCAGTGGACTCACAGTGGGATGAGCTTTCTCGGGGCCTGTGTTACCCGTGGAGAGGGCATTCAGGCTTAGGTGTTCTTCAGGCATTTCTGCAATATGAGTCTGGGTGAGACAGGTTGTCTGTCCTGCTGAGGGTGTGTAAACCCCCCGTCTCTCTCTCCCGCTCTTGCCCTCTTTTCATCTTCTGCATCATCTTAGTTTTATTTAGGACTTCTGTCACCGCTGGAGTGGTGGCCTTAGCCACTACTGAAACAGCAGTGCAGATGTGCCCTGTAATCAGCTCTTGTATGGTACAAGTGTAAAAACGCCACATTAAGGATTTTAAGGTTTAAATGCTGTTATTGTCCCATTCTGTGTTATTTCAGCCAGGAAGGTTTCTGGGGAGAAGAACTTCCCTCTTGGCAAGCCCCACCTCACATGACATTCATTTTCCCTGAAGTTTCACCCACCATATTGTGGGCTTCACCAGTGGTTTCAGATCCGAAGTTCCTCCTGTGGTTTCAAAGCCTCAGACTGAAGTTGAAAACACGGAGCTCAGCTGTTTATATACAAAATCAAATATGTAGCCACTCTGATGAAACAAGACCCAACCTGGATTTCCACTGGGCATTAGCATAACTTACATTCATGGCTTTTGGCTGGTAACATCAAAAAGCCCCCCAACACAGAGGAATGCAAGGGCTTTGAAAAGGCTGTTTTAAATACCACAGATGACAACTGCAATGATTCAAAAAATGAAATCAATTTATCATTAGCCATTAATTACCAAATAGCTCTATTTTCTCCTTATGCTTCATGTAGCTTAGACTTTTGCATAATTAGGATGAAAAATGGAGACAGAGTGGGTCTTGCATTTAAATGACATAAAGTCAGTATTCGCTCCTCAAAAAACGGTGGTAAAGATTTTCAGGAGGACAAGAAGTTTAGGAGGGTTGCATCGGGAAAAGGAAAAGCAAGTAAGCAGGCAAGCTTTGGTCTCTTTTAAACAGAGAGAAACTAGTCACAGGACAGTTTCAAGTTGTAGGCGACTGCAGTGTTCTGTTTTGTCAACTGTTTTTGCACAAAGCTCCAAACATTGTAAAAATCTGTTTTCCTTCACACCTAGCATCGCTACGAGCTATATTGTAACCACATTCACAGTGTGTTAGAGCCTGCCTCGGGGTTCCTTCGCAGCAGGTTTCAGCTGGAATGATTTTTTTTTTTTTAATTTTTTATAATAATCACTCCATTCAAGTGGAACAATCATAAAAAATTATCACGAGCCATCTTGGACAGAGAAATCCTGCCACAATAAACATGCTGAATGTCTTGCAGTAAGCACATTGAAAATGGTGATCGAGGCTGGATAACTGCTTAGAGCCACACTTTGGATTATGCCTGTTACTAGTATTGTTTGGCATTTGGTAGTGAAAGAGCATCAATTCCCAGTCACGGCAGCTGAGGCGGTGTCTTGGTTACAGCCATCTTGAAAGTAGATGCTGTGAACTGCCCTCCCCCTTTGGGGACAGTCTGCATCCCTGCCAGGGACCCCCGGACCAAAGCCCCCCACCCCACGGGCCAGCGTGCAGTGGCTGCTGTGCTGGACATGCAGACCCCTGTGTACCCTGCTCAGGCAGCGGCCGTGCCCCGGGCTACCCAGTCCCTCTCGAGAGGAAGCCTGAGCAGGTCCAGGGTGGGTGTTTTGGAGGAGGATTGGGTAGGGAGACGCGGGACACCTTGGTGAGCGATGGTGGGTTGTGCGGCTTCTGACGAGGCTGTGCCCGCTCCGTCATTTGGCGCAGGGTGCTGGCAGCGGAATACCTTTTGTGATAACTCAATCAGCTGGGAAGGAAGCACAACAGCATTAGGATAAGCAAAAAAGCCTTTACATTATGAATTTCCATTCCATTGTGCTGATTATCTCTAAACTCTCAAAGGAGTTTGTCATTTGCCATTGTCTCTGGGTGGAACGTACTCCCCTCCTCTTCCTCACTCTGACCCCGCGCATCTGAGCGGAGCACGGCCGTGTCCTTCTGCAGATCTTCCCAATCAGCTCGGCTTTCCCAGTCGGTACAGCAGGGTGCCTACCTTGCACTTCTTAATATTCATCTTTTTTCTGAGTCAGAAAATGCTAAAAGGCACCTCCAGTGCCTTGGAACAATCTTTATGTCAAACAAATTGCTGTGTGTGTGGGTGCTAACAGCTGAGCAGCGTCTTCCCAACCCGGGAAGGGCTTTGCTTCCCCAGGGGCAGCTCCAGGGAAGGTGAGCAGGGCAGGGAGGGAAGAGTCAGGACAGACCGCCAAGTTGCAGTTTGCAGGAGGGGTCAGGCCAACCCAGAGCCCCACTGGGGCCGCGGCTTCTCTGTGCTCACAAGTGTTGAATACGTTTACACTCAAGGTACAGCTCTTGCCCCAAAGTTTCTCTGTGCTTGGTCATGCAACAGGCTGCAGAGGTGGGGCTGCGTGCAGGATTTAGCACCGCGGGCGAGGTCTATGAGGGGATTTGATTAGAAATTACCATTACCTTTTAGGTGACCTGCTCCGAAGAGGAGCCTTGGTGGTGGATAAATGGAGGAAAGAAGGGAGGGAGCAGGCAGCCATGTTGCCCAACAAGCTGGGGGAGCTGGCGAGGACAACTGAGAGAGGTTTCGCACTCCTTTGCCCTTTAAAGATAGGCACATAGTTCTTCAGGACACAAAGATCTAGGTTTCTTTCCTTCTGATAGACTGAATTTTCCCCTGGCATCCTGCTGGGAGTGCTTCACAGCCTTGTGAGGGGTCCAGGTGGCAAGGTGCCTTGGCGTCCATGCCGCGGCGGCCGCTGGGTGATCTGCAAAGGGTCTGACTGAGCCGTGTGTAGGAGCATTAGTTGTGACTCATTTGGCTGTTTACTAGAAACCTCTGTATGTGCGTTTCAAGCCACTTCCTAATTTCTAGATTGCTGCCGCGTCCAATGTTTGGCAGGCTTCAAAAAACTTGAGCCCTTGCTGAAAAACATGTGGCTGGTGTGTCGGGTTCTCGCTTGGCTGCAAGGCAGGAGCGTGTCCAGGGGTAGGGGGGTTGTCTCCTCGCCTTGCGGCTTTTGGGATGGGGTGGGAGCCTCTGCCTCCACGCCTCGCACATCCTGGGTGGATGGCAGGCGTGGAAACTGCAGGGAAGGGCCTGGGACACAGTCTGGACTAAAAGGAAAGGAAACCAGGGCCAGAATGGGATATAGGAAATGTGCAGCGGTGTCCGTGAAGCCAGAGTGTATGCCTGAGCGTATATGAAGAGACAGCAGCTGGATACCACAGTGGGAAAAGGGAGTAGAAACTACTCAGCAAAGTTGAATACATGGATTTTATGCCAGGAAGCAAGGCTTTGATAATCTTCAGTCCCATGTTTCGGCATCTTTGATAAGAGCCTGGTCCTCAGGATGCAATGCGGCCCTCCTTTGTGCAAGGTGTCTCACGACGGCGTTCTCCTGAGCAAGGAAGGGAGCTTCATTCGTCACCCTCTGGTTCTGGAGAAGCTGAAAAGGGACTGTCTTTGCCCTAGTGACCCCTTTCTGTCCTCTCACTAAGCTTTACCAGGGAGCTGATACTAGTCCAAAGTACTGTGTATAAGGCACAGGCTCTCTTTCATCACAGCGGTGGTGTTTGCATGCTACTCATTCCTGGTTTCTCTCCGGCTGATGTAAATACCTCCACAGACAGATTTTAGCAAATGTATTTCTTAATGAAGTAGTGTCTGATACTAGATTATGGTTCAGAGGTTAGTGGTGGACTGCACTAATGGATGAACTTTGTGCCTGCATTTGACAGACGATTAAAGTATTAATCACCCTGTGCCTAAAGCCCAAGCTTTAAGCACAGCAGGATGCCTGTGTTGTGCCCACGGAGCAACGTCGTGGCCACGTCTGGACTCCGCTTTGGACGTTCCTATCAAAATAAAGATACAGATGCCAACAGGAATGGCTTTTTTCCCCTCTTTGTATCAAAGAAATCGGAGCGTTACAGGATCCCTCGGTCCTGGCTTCCTCGGTGTTCCCGTATCAGGTGCGAGTAGTGTTTCTGCTGATGCAGTGTCTTCTGAGTCGTCTCCTGGTGTAGATTGCTGCGTGTTTCACAGGAAAGCGGATGAATGATATCAAGTCATTGAGCTTATAAGTAGCACACTGGCAACCCGCCACTAAAATATAAATACATTAAATGTACTGAAGGAAACGTTCATTCTGTTGTTCAGCGTTGGACATGCCCCAGTTAGGTAAATTTAATCTTCTTGAGGGTTGTTGCATTACGGCTGAATGAGATAGGCAGTTATCTTATTACTGATCTTTCTGTCATTCAGGGTTTGTGTTCTGGCATTCGCGGTGTGAAGTGTGCTTGCCCAAGAGTGGTCCTAGGAGTGTTTTCCAAGGGAGATGAAGGTGCGTAGGGGATCTGTTAGCACCTTGCAAGGTCTGACCCTTTATCTCGGAAATGTTCACGCTCCTTGTCAGTCACACCGCTACCGGTCCCACCTCCTTTTGGGTAGAAATGTGCAAAATGGTTGCTTTGCCTGTGTTTGTTAGGAAAAGTCCGAAACTCAGCCCCGTGGCGTTTATTTTCTTCCCGTGCATTCCTTTTGTTAACTTGTGCTATGGGAATTTCTGCCGCAGTTCCTTCCAGAATCCCCAGCCGTGCCTTGCTCCTGTTGAGGTCAGGGGCAAGGCTCCTGCCGACCCCAGGGTGAGCGGAGGCTGGCGTTAAGCGTCAGACCCAAAGCCAACTGATCGCATTAAAGAGGAGTCTCTCCATTGTTTTCCACGGGAGCTGGGTCAGACCCTCCCAACGTGATCCCGCAGCATTAACTCTCGTGACTAATCCCGCTGAAACCCTGGGGAGCTACTCCCATGCGTAAGCACTACCAAATCCAATGCGCAGCGTTACGAGCACTCTGCGACTGTTTAGCTCCTCTCTTGGTTGTATGGTGAAGGGAAAGGATGAGGCAGGAAAAGAGAAGCAGAAGGAATAAATTAACAGAGAGATTTTGAGCTGGTTGTGAAGAATGACGATGTTCTGTATGGAATGCAAGTACTTAAAAAATAAGACATTGGCTGTGTGTTTTACAGATAAGAAAATGTTATTTTATTGAACGGAAAGATATATATGGTTCACCTATCACATCTGAACTAATCAGTGTAGGCTTTTAGAAGAAGTCTGTAATTACTCTGAGCACGTCATTAGTTAGATGTAAAATGAATGATATTGCTCCGTTTTATTACCTCTAGTGATATAGCCATTTGTATCATAAATTCATTGACCTCATCTTAAATGATCAATCCTGTAAGACAGACTTGATTCATTAATTCTTAAGTGACATTTTTTCTCCTCCAGTAATTTCCTCCTCATCGTAGGGACTGGTTTTCTGCCTTTTAGTATGGTATTGTAAGGTGTCATATTACCTGCGTATGACATGCACATTTTATACTTATAACTTAAATAAGCAGCATAGACTGATTGCTTAGATAGATAGATAGAAAGAAAGAAAGAAAGAAAGAAGAAAGAAAGAAAGTACTGAAATACATGAATGTAGTAGATAGACATTTCTCACTGATGTTAACTTCGACACTTTGAGATGTTGCATAAAATCAATGAGATAATTATTAGATATTTGGTCTATCCAGGATGTTCAGAGGAACAGAATCGCTGCCTTTAATTTCTGTGGCTGTGATTAATTTTATCTAGTGATAAAATATACAGAACGGTCTGTGATCAATATGTGAGTGAGGCAGGCAGACTTCAGAGTTACTTGTACCTCAGTGAATTATTGAAAACAGGAGAAATCAGTAGAGAATTTCTAAGCAGGATTTCTAAATATTTTACCAAGGAAGAGAAAATGTTTGTTTAGCTAGGAGTGACATAGAAGCCCACTTGAGATAAACAAATCAATACAGCAATAAAACGCTAAAGTATTTCAGTGAATTTTTCACCTGATAACTAATAAAATTAAATTATTAGAAAAGATGCCACAAGATTTTTTAGCACTGTATTTTTCTTTCAGTCTGTTTAATTAAAGTCACTGAGGGGGCCCTTCCTAGAAAGATAAGGAGGCTGCGTTTACTCTCGTGTTTCTCAGGTGCTTCTTTGGCAGCAGGCTCACAAGTTGCTTCGCTTCCTTTGCCCCAAAGGAAGGGCAAGTCTTAGCTGCACCATCCCAGGACTAAATCGGGGAAGCACCTGCATCTGGAGTCCTGCCCCATCCTGTACAGCAGCCGCCTCCAGGACCGGTCTCCTCTTCATCTTTCCCCTGCAAGCAGGCACTGTTTTGGTGGGTGATGCCCGGGGTGGGCTTCATCCTTCCCCTAGCCTTCCTTGGGAGCCAGCTGGGAGCTTCTGGTACCTCTTTGTGCAGCTCTTGGGGTACATGTGAAGACCCCCTGCCTCTTTGCACAGCCCTTGGGGCAAGAGCATACCCTGCAAGTGGTGGAAGGAGCACAGTGGTTTACATCCCGATTCCATACATGCAAAAAGATAGTGTTTTGTGGCTACAGCAGTGAGCTCTCAATCAAAAATGACTTTAAGGTAAATTCAGCAGCTTTATTGAGTTAAATAGTGCCTTATTAACTCGTGGTGTACACTCGCAAATGCCCCTTTTGTCTGCTTGGAAAACAGTGGCAAGTCAGAAGATTTCAGGAGGTCAGTTATAAGGGGTTTCCATCAGCTCATCCTGTGTTAACTTGCCAGGTGGGTGGCAAAACCCATACCCATGACAAATACCCGGGATGGCTCAGTGCCTACTGCTGCGTGTTTGCACTATTTGCGTCGAGGGATTGCCCAGCTCCGGTGCTGCCTGCAATGGCCGCTGAGCCTTCCTGCAGGGAGCAGAGGGAGAGCCGATGCCTGGTAAAACCCGGGGGCCCTTGGAAGTGGGGGTGCCCCCGCTTTGCCTTCCTCCATGCACTCCTGCTTCCAGTCTGCCCTACGCCTTGGGGGGATGCATGTGCCATGGCAGCGGAGGCATTTATCTCGACTCTTCTGTGCGTTTGACGGCCTTTTTGTCCATGTTTTTTAGGGCGCTACATCGTCAGTGTGTGTCCGATGCAGGGCTGGCCCTGTTTGTAATGCACCAGGAAATTTTCTTCCTTGCATGGGGCATCGTGCTGGAAATACGCCCGTCCTAATGCCGGACGTGTTGAGCAGCACCAGCACCCCCTCTGCTTTATCTCACGTGGCACTGAGTCCGTGTGCCCAGGCTAAAAATCTGGGCCCTGCATTCCCAAACTTCAGGAGTGACTTAACAGTTGCTACTTCTCAAGTCATTATTTAGTTTGATTTAAATGTTGGGATAAAAACTTCGTGGTAGAGAGAGGGAGTGTGTGTGTGTGTGTGAGTGTGTGAATGGAGTGGGGAGGCAGGAGAGGGAATCAAATAGCAACCTGACCGGATAACCCAAAGGTTGGGGAGTTAAAGTAAACAGGCTAATAGCCATAGCACATAGGGGATGTGGGGGTGTATATGTGTGTGTGTGTATATATATATATTAAAGATACATTACTGAAAACTCAAAAATGTCACCACTGTTTATATTAAAGGAAAGCTGAGAGTTAAATGAGATGGGTAATCAGATGCCCGACATATGTTGTTTGGAATTGTTTATATGGCCAATAGTTATTAAAATTAATTATCCTTTTAATGCAGTCTTTTCACAATCTTTTTTTTTTTTTTTTTTTTTTTGTACAAAAGATATAGTCATTTCAAAACAAGCTAATATGGGCTATTTGGAAAAGGCAGAACAAACAATACCAGGATGTATTCTGACATGGTCATAGGCTCAACATGCTGATAGAAAGCACCAAAAATCTCTGTCAATGGAGTATTTTGAGAACTAATGTAAATGACAAAAATGGTTTTTTTGTGTGTGTGAAATTCTGACAAAAAAGTAAGGCACTGAAAAATCTGACATCTGTTTATCTGTTTATAGCTATGGCAAGATTACTCATATTAATTCTTGTTTAAAATGCCATATGAAGGAAAGGCATTTGTGCAAACAAGAGTCATATTTGAATTGTAGATCATGTCTTCACCATCTGTGAGAGCTGTTGGTGTTGCAAAATTAATGTGTTAATGAAATCACAATAATTTCTCTGAAGTAATGGATTCTGAAGCCTAGAATGACTATTTTTTGAACTTTGGTGTCTAGTGGTTTACAACTGGGAAAACCTTTCACAGCTTAATTACTTCTGCAGCCTTACTTTAAAAAAAATTGGCTATGCCTTCACCACACCAATAGCAACACAGAAATTGATTAAATGGAAAGCAGGGAAACAAAACAAAAATGAGTCTGCAATGCAAACTTTTTGCCATAGTATTTGAAAAGTTGCTAAATAGGCCCTTGCTTGCCAAGAAGTTTTACTCAAAGTGAGTCGTACACAAGAGTGGGCAAACAGCTCAGAATATAATTCCAGCTTGCCGAAACATCACGAATTGGGACTATTCAAACCTCACACAAATGTCCTGACTATTTCCAAGTTTCTCCTTGGAATGACGGGCAAAGGATGAATTATGCTTTTTTGCTTCATGGTGCCATTTTAAAATACCACACCCTTTCCAACTTACTATTTGATACTCTTAATAGAATACTAAATGTTACAGTGTGCTGCAGTTTAGCTGAAATGATTTGCATTCATTTTCAGCAACTTTCTGAGTCCTTTTCCAGTTATCATACTTCTTGTGTAGCATGGCATCCCAGGCAGTACAGGTGTGCTTAAATTACCGCTACGGAGTAATCACAGCCATACTCATACGGATTTTGTATACTTACATATGCGTGTTGTAACAGTTTATGCCAGCTGAGGATTCTTCTCTGTGGTATGGGTTTAAGATATATAATGTACTATATAAGGTAGAATAGAGATCATGGGAGCCAGAAAAGGGAGTAGCATTCAATTCACCAATATTTTGGAGCAAAAAAAGCAGTTTTCACAAACGTAACTATTTTTTTTCTGCTAGAAAAATAATGTATTTAGAAAGCAACTGAAAAATGACTTTTGAAATAACACTATGAAGAGAAGATTGCTTTTCTTACCTGATTTGATTTTATTACTGTGTTGTAGGTATGTGACTGGTGTAAGCACATAAGACACACAAAAGAGTATCTGGATTTTGGGGACGGGGAAAGAAGGCTTCAGTTCTGCAGTGCAAAATGTCTCAATCAGTACAAAATGGACATTTTCTACAAAGAGACACAGGCCAATCTTCCAGCTGGACTGTGCAGTACATTACATCCTCCAGTCGAAAATAAAGCAGAAGGCACTGGGGTGCAGCTGCTGACTCCAGATTCTTGGAATATACCGCTAGCAGATGCTCGGAGAAAAGCCCCATCCCCAGCGTCTGCAGCTGGCCAAATTCAAGGTCCTGGACCATCAGCGTCTACCACTGCCTCTCCGTCTGACACTGCCAACTGCTCTGTCACTAAAATCCCCACGCCAGTTCCCAAACCTATTCCCATCAGTGAGAATCCAAATATTCCACCAGTTTCTGTCCAGCCACCTGCTAGCATTGTGCCTCCAATTGGTGTCCCACCTCGCAGTCCTCCCATGGTGATGACAAACCGTGGGCCAGTTCCTCTGCCCATATTCATGGAACAGCAAATTATGCAGCAAATCCGTCCACCATTTATTCGTGGGCCGCCTCACCATGCCTCAAACCCTAACAGCCCTCTGTCAAATCCAATGATTCCTGGAATCGGTCCCCCACCAGGTGGTCCCAGAAATATGGGTCCCACCTCTAGCCCCATGCACAGGCCGATGCTTTCCCCTCATATCCATCCGCCCACAACACCTACCATGCCTGGGAATCCTCCAGGCTTGTTGCCACCTCCCCCTCCTGGAGCTCCTTTGCCCAGTCTTCCCTTTCCCCCTGTCAGCATGATGCCAAATGGTCCTATGCCTATGCCACAGATGATGAACTTTGGATTGCCATCCCTTGCCCCGCTGGTGCCACCCCCGACTCTACTAGTGCCATATCCTGTCATTGTCCCTTTGCCCGTCCCCATCCCCATTCCCATCCCCATCCCTCACATCAACGACTCCAAACCCCCCAATGGCTTCTCCAGCAACGGTGAAAGCTTCATTCCGAGTACCTCCAGCGAGACGCCTGGGGCAAAGCCAACCAATAGCTCTTCATCCCCTCGAGAGTCAAAGCAAGGATCGTCTAAATCCTCTGACTCGTCACCGAGCTGCTCAGGCCAGTCCCTAAATCAAGCTCAAGTGCTTCAGGAGCACAGTAAAAATGAAGTTGTTGACTTGACTGTCAGACCTAGTAGTCCAGTGAACAGTAAATTTGGTTTCCCCAGTGTGCTACAGGGTCCACAGGACGGTGTGATAGACCTAACAGTAGGTCACCGGTCTAGGCTGCACAATGTTATCCACAGGGCTTTACATGCCCAAGTGAAAGTTGAACGTGAACCTAACAGTGTTGTAAATTTGGCTTTTGGTAGCTCAGACAAAAGGAACTGCAGCGACTGCAGGGACAACTGCAGCCCAGTTGACTCAAAAACGTTACCGTGCAGTGACGGAGCTCACTGCTGTCCCGTCTCCTTGGCCTCCGGCACGCCGGGACTGGAAGCTGGTGCAGCGGTGTGCAATGTCATTGTGAATGGCACGAAGAGCACGGAGGGTTCCAAGAACCCGGAGCCGCCCCAGGAGCCGAAAAAGCCCCAGCCCCCGGAGGAGCTGGCGGTGAGCGAGCTGGAGTCCGTAAAGGAGAACAACTGCGCATCAAACTGCCACCTTGAGGGAGATGCTGGCAAGAAGACTGGGGAAGAGCCCCTTACAGGGGGAGACAAACAGGACCCGAACCTTAACAATCCAGCAGACGAGGACCATGCGTATGCTTTGCGGATGCTGCCCAAGACAGGTTGCGTGATCCAGCCTGTGCCAAAACCAGCAGAAAAGACTGCTATCGCGCCGTGCATTATCTCAACGCCAATACTCAGCACAGGGCCAGAGGATCTGGAGCCACCATTGAAAAGGAGGTGTCTCCGAATTCGAAATCAGAATAAGTAAAGGTTTGTGTAATCACTACTGCCTTCTGTGTGAGTAGAATGAGTATTTTCAGGTATGAGGTCAAACTCTTGTGGATGTGGCCTTTGTGAAACAAGAAACAGATCCCGATTTATCAGCACTTTCAGAATACTGTTGGTATTTATGTTTTAATACTGTTCTTTGTGTTGTATTGCATCTGTACTTGTCAGTACTCCATCCATCAGCAGCCTCATTACACTTTTGCTCACAGAACATTTCATGATGGTGCTGGCTGTGAAATTATTGTGTTGTGTATGTCAAAGTCAGTGGTTTTCTGCCTAGGATATGGTTTAGGTCTGGGCCATTAATCTGCTTACTTATTCCAGCTGAGTTACGCAGCAACTCAAGCCTTCATGATGATGATTGAAATTGCCCTACAGCATAGCACAGAGCGGGACTACCCAGCTGCTTCCTGCTAGCTCAGATCCAATTGACTTACCAAATGGTCATCTCCAACCATCTTACTTGGGTCTGCCTCCAGACTGCACCCTGGCTTTCAGCCAGGCTGTTCTCCGGGGAGTGAACCCCCTCTCCCTGAGCTTTCCTTCCTCGGGTATCAGTGCGTAGGGACTGCCTGCTCTTTGTGACCTGCCTGCTGTAGCTTATCTCAGCAAGACCTGTGCCATGGGGCTTTACTCTCTTACCTGAGGTATCTGCCTTTGGTGCAAGTGTCCCACCTTAGAAAAGCAGTTGAGGTTTCCCCCAGCCCTGCGGCTGTTATACGTGTGTGGTTCCTGGTAGGGCTGCAAAGCAAGGCAGAGATACGGGAAAGTCCACCAACAACCGTGGCTGTCCAAGGATAATGCTCCAGAGGCAGAAACCCCCCACCCTTCATTCCCTATTCCCAGCCTACTGAATCCCTCTGATAAAACAGCGCCTTTGTAAAACTGTTAGTTTAATATATGTCTGTTGCTTCAAACCTGTGAGCAAGAAACAAATGTAATTGCATTTGTTTAGATTCGCAAGCGTGGAGAGCTTCTTTCAAGAAAAGGGAAAATGGTGGGTGTTGCAAGAAATCTGTTCAGCAGTAAAATACTGACGGTTTGCCGGATGTGGCTTGATGACATGCCAGATTTCATTACAATCCGTGGAATATTCTGTAGCCTCCAGTAAATCCCTGTCCCTGGTAGCACAAATAGTGACTGCAGCGGTGCAATACGAATATTGCCTTGAAGGGCTTGGCACCTACAACCACAGATAGCAGCAGGCTGTGGAATCTGGGCCATTGAAACATCTCCCTGCTCCATCAGCGCAGGCTAATTGCACCATCAAAGATACCGCAGTATAGTCAGGACTCCCTTTTTATTTGTTAACGCTGCGTTCCCTGTGCTGGCTGCAGTGCCAGAAACGTTATTTCCCTTGATCACAAACAATATTTATTTACTTTCTTTGGTGGAACAGAACCATTATTCTTTGCTCTCGGCATGTGCTGACACATTTCAAAGATACATTTGTAAGGACAGAGGACAACTATAACTTGCTTGGACTACTAACCAACATATACAATAACTCAGAGGTCAAATGAATATTTAAAATCTTTACACACTACTAGGCCCTGCTAGTGGGGATCCCCCTACCCACCTCTGAGGTATGGATGGACTATATGTCCCTCTCAGCAGCGAGATCTTTATTGCAAACCCCGGTATGCCACCTTTGGAGCTTGGAAGATCGTCTCTTCATAAATGTACACATGCTTTTACCTAAGGGTCATGATTTGATCTAGTGAGAAGGCCACTATTTGACTGTATCCCTTTTATTTAATTCTAGGAGAGCCGTGATTAACCCATCCTTTCCCGCCTTGCTCAAGCTCCCCATAGCTGTGGTTTGTTTCCAGCCAGTGCTAAGAGACTTGCACATTTGTGTGCTGACACTGTAGTCAAAGACAGGCTGGTCCTTAGCATCTATTTATGCTTGCCCAGACCATCCAGGCTGCAGTAATGCCACCTTTCAAAGGTCCCAATCCCAGGAAGGGTTTAGCATCATCCAGACTCAAAGCCTTAAAACTCAGAGAGAGTTCTGGCTTCACCGAGTTGTGTATTTTTGCCTGATTGTACATGACATCACTTCACGGATAGTATTTGACAGAGAAAGTGGGCAAACTGAACAAGCTGCATTGAAAAGACAAGACGGATGCTTCATCACTCAGTCATTGTCCTCAGCTCTTTGTATTCTCTTAATGTCAATAACTGCCACTGTGGTTGTCCTCAGGAATAACCATTTCTCCATTCACCGAGGAAAGTTTTCAGGTTGCCAGGCAAGATTAATCTGACCCAATATAGACATCGGGAATGAAGACACAGCTGAGCTAATTGTCCAAACTCTCTTTAAAATCAACGTAGAGAAGCAGGCACTTCAAAGAGACAGCTGAGCTTATCCTGAAGTCGACAACTAAGACAGCTCAGACGAACTGTGCCCTAGGAGTGCCTGTTTCTCCCTGCTGTGAAGGAAACTTAGGGTGACTGGCACAGACTTAGATGTCCCCATAGACACTGAAAGTTAAAAAGCCCAGCCTAGGTGTCTGCCGTGCCTCTGGGCTTTGTGCAATAGCACAGCATGGCATGGTGATGGTTGTTAGTCAGTCTGTGTTCATCCCCTCCTTTCTCCACAAAGAGAAAAGAAGTAGCCTCTCTGCACAAGAGATGTGAGACCAGGATCCTTGTGTGCTTCAAGGGAAAGAGGATACCCAAAATACTCTGCAGAAATAAACAGCGTGATAACCATCTCATTCCAGTGGGTACCTCAGTGAAATGCGGGTGGGTTTTGAGCCTCCCAAGGCACGCACAAGTGATTTGTGCAGCTCTGATGATTGATTTGAGGTGAGGACTCTTTGGTTTCATGCAGAGCCCTCCTTTCACTAGTGCTGGTAATAGCCAGTCCAGGAAAGCAGGGGGGCTGCTTAGATTTCTGGCCTCCCAGCAGTCTGTCTGTGAAGGCTG
Source organism: Ciconia boyciana (assembly GCF_034638445.1). NCBI lineage: Eukaryota > Metazoa > Chordata > Aves > Ciconiiformes > Ciconiidae > Ciconia > Ciconia boyciana. The sequence continues at coordinate 51,152,187 of NC_132936.1, forward strand.
CACAGGGCTCAGAGCCTGCCCGTGTCTGTACAGAGGGGACGAGCAGGGGGAGCAGAGCATCAGTGGGTGCAGCCCCTAACACCACAGCCCTGACCTCCGCCGTTCCCATGAGCTCCTCCTGCCCAGGCCTGGGGAGGGACGGAGGTGAAACCCGGCTCCTTCGGCACTCTGGTTCTGGGGAGGATCCCTCATGAGGGACTCCCAACCTCATAGAAATTCTACTAAAATACAAAGAGGGTAGGAGCTGCACTAATAATTGTGTTGACTTGGGCCCTTGGAGGTTTGCATTGATTGCACTGGCCACGCTAACCCGGGAGAAGAAGAAAGTCCAGAAAATTGTCTTTTTCTGTCTTGCTCCCCACCTACCCTAATTGGAAAATCTGAACATACTGCCCTAATGTGCAACTTTTCCTGGATTTTATTTCCCATCAAATTGTATGAAAAGAAGGAAATTAGCCAAATATTTTTACGCTAGAGTTCTGGACAGACAGATTGAATTTGTGTAATAGCAACATGGACTTTCTAAAAAGGAATCGATGAAAGCATGACCTTTTTGGGCAAGTCGCCAAACTCTGGATTATTTAATGTACCGATTACTTGATTATTGGAAGTGCTAATCAGCAACATAATCCTTGATGTTAAAAGTTTAGTCTCTCCATCAGGATGTGGACTGTCAAGCTGTTCTGGCTTGATGCAATTCAAAGAACCAGCAAAAGATGTCTCGGTGCCAAATTCCTACTATGATAAAGGAATGAAGCTAGGAACAATATTCTGTTGAGTGTTATTTTTTCAAGTTAGAGCAACGTGAGTTTCTAAAATTAGCAGCGTTAGTGTTGCCTGCCTACATGCTGTATGTCCAGGTGGGATCAGTTTTAACCCTCCAGTTTTGGTGTCAAGGTTTCCTAAAGCAAATAAATGGAAACACTAAGGTCTGCTTGGATTTAACATGACAGTTATGGTAAACTAAATTAGAAAATTAAGTGGCACACACTAAACTCACAGCTAGCTTCTGTGTGTGTGTGTTGACTAATCCTATGTTGGGGGCAGAAGGGAGTTTTTCTGCTTGTGTCAGCAGAATTTCTCCCAGAAGTAATGGAAAGAGTAGGAGTATGGCCACCTACAGAGCCAACCCGTATGTCCTGGGGTCAGCATCTGCTGAGTTATAGGCCCAAACCTCCAGCTGTCTAGTCCATACATTGTCGTCGTAAAAATATACAACATGCAGAACGCTCCAGTTCAGAGCAGAAGTAATATATATCCCACTGTGAGCTCCCCTGCCTGTAATGGTCCAGCACAAGATTTCCTGCTCTGGTCAGGATTCCTGAGGCAAGGGGCATAGCTATTAACCTCCCTTTCTGCCTTAAGAGTTTTTATCGCTCCCCTGTCACTGTAGCATCTATCTACCAGCATCTTACCCTGCCCTCCTCGCTCTGATCAGGATAGAATTTGACCTTAAAGGTATACTTGAAAACAGATTTTATATATTTAAACACGTTTTTATGCTAAACTTAGCATAGTCCTGTGTCTTCGTTGACACAGTACTATGGGCCAGAACCTTAGCTAATTTTAACTGGATATAGTTCCACTGGTGCTAAACTGATTTAAATCGGCAGAGTAATTGGACTCGTACACTTAACACCTACTCTTCTGCTCTTCTGGTTCAGAAGTTTTCCTTCACCTGGCTTCTTATGAGCCTACAGAAATTTTCCATTCATCCGAAGGGGGAGAGGAGAGACTGTTAACACCACAAAGCCTTAAACACATTTGCTTGGAACTGAACCTTTGCCCTTGAGAGCTGCCCGGCTCTAGCAGTGTGATCTTACGTTTCAAAATTGCCTGTGTAGCTTCTCAGATATATTAAATCCGAAAAGGGATTTCCCAGGGAAAAAAAAAAAAAAAAAAAAAAAAAAAGGTTCTCAAAATGGTGAAGTATAAAATGACATACTTCCAGAGTGGATTTCAGCTCCCACATCTTGCTGCCGGGGTGTGGGAGCGCTGACTTCCGTCTCACTAGCAGTAAATAGCAGGCTCATGGTACGCTGCCGTAGATCACTGCACACTCTCTGAATCAAAGGAACAAGTGCTGATTTCTGATGGGTTCCTCCTGCTTTTCTATAAAAGCTCCTAGGGCATATGTTTCGAATACGAAATCTGATTCTTGAACCCAGTTTAGAAAGTAAGTACACCTGGTCTGATCTGCAAAGGTAGTGAGCATCTAGGGCTGCTGGGAAACAAAACACGGGGCCAGAACTTCAGCCAGCAAAAAATGCCGTAGCTCGATTGACAGACCCACAGAAATTTGCACGCCTGCGGCTCCTGGAGGCTGTAGCCTCCCTGGCAGCTCCCAGGACCTGGGACCACTGACTTCAGAGATCATTTCGGTGCTTACTTGCCTGTATTAGTTTTAATTGTCTTGTGAAATGAAAATTATTTGAACTGAAATAAGCATCTTATCCATGCCATTCCTTAAGCTGGTACAACCAACATTCATACCGAAACAATGAGTTACTCCTAATTCTTTGCCAGGCTTTAAAGACTGACCAGGCACTTTCATACATACAAGGCCTAATGCTCCTTTATTTAAGTTGGTGCAAAGCAGATTTGGCTGCATTCAAAAGTGTTAAGTGTAAAATGGGCATAGGGGGAGACTCTAGCTCTCCGTCAGTCTGTTCTTGTGCTGTCGAGTGGCGCAGGGAAAGTTTATGGGGGAAAAAAGCACAACTCATTATTAAATACAAAGTCCCTGACAACAAAGACCACAGTAAAACAGACAGGCACCCTTGTAAAAACATCATCTGAGACAACGGTTGCCTTTACATTCAGAGGCCGAGATCCTGGACAGTATGTGTCTGATTGCCGCTGAAATCCGATAAGGAGCTGAGCACCTAATAGCCTTTGTGAAGCTTGACCCTGAAACAACCATGGCCAACTTCAGTGCCGAGCGGTGAGCTCCAGACAACTGTGAGGAGCTTCTAACCTATTTCTCAGTATTACGAGCAATACCTGAAAGTTGGTCAGAAAGGAGCAAAACACTTTTGAGGACTGTGGTTGTGAAAAAGTTGGATATAATCAAGCGGTGAGCAATAGATGTTAAAATAAAATTAAATTCTTGTTAAAAAAACAGTGGGAGATTCAAGCAAAGCAGAAGCAAAGCGAGAAATCAGGAGGAAATCAGACTCTGACGAGCAAGCTTTTCTGAAGCACTTTTTGTTTCCAGATTACCTGCTGAGTCTCTCCCTGTCTATTTTTAGGTCCCATAGAGCAAAGCAGGCAAGTTAAGCACATTCCTGGGTGCCTCCATCAGTCGAGGCCTCACAGTCGAGGCCTCACGGCCGAGGCCTACTAATCATTACCTTATTGACACTATTTTGATAATGAGCTGCATTTCACTCCCGGGACCAGAGGTTGTGTTTGGAAGCATGTGTGATCATCTCGTGAGAGCTGTGAATTGAAGTAACGTCTGACATTTTGCAGAACCCTCAACTATTCAACATTTGCTTCTACTGTGAAAATTACAGCTAATTAAATATCTGGGCTTGATCCTGTGCAGAACTGTGCGCACTCAGCTCGGTGCCTCTAATGCAGGTTGAAGGCCCTCGGCACGTTACAGACCGAGGTCCTGCCTCTGACTCATTTGCATGGCTTTACTTCCCCAGACACAGTTTTGGTATTTGAAAAGAATGGTATTCCTGTACAACATGTGTCTCAATTTGTAACGATATCCTCCCTGCAGCTGGCTTGCTTTTCCAAGTGTTTCTGAAACATTGCTGTCTTAAATTCGAGCCAACCTACAATAACAAATTATCTAGAGGCAAAGAGGCTGAACTGCGTTTGTCGAGAGGACGCTCCCAGTCTCTGCTGCACTCCATCTTCCAGTCCCGGTTTCGGACTTTCAGGCTGTGTAATGTAATCATCTTCTATGGAAGCACACATTTCAAAAAAAAAAGGGGGGTTTTAGGGATTGGATCGTGCAGAGTGAAATAACTATCGAGTTCCGACCTCTCTGGAAAGATCTGCATCCCATCATCGGCCGATTGATATTGAAACCTATAGTTAGAGCAATTTTCAGCTATTTATTTGGAGCCCACGTGGTTAAATGTAAAACTTGGTGTTGCCTGCTTATGCTCCAAATATTTATAAGCTTTCACGAGCCACTTGTGCTGCCACTTCTAAGTTGCTTATCCAAAAGGAGGGGAAAAACCCTTTTCTACAGGAATCCTCCAACTGAGAGATGCTTGAACACTAGCATAAAAGAAAAGATACATGATGAGGTCACCGAAAATTTCAATTCTGCCCCTACCTTTCAAAGTACAATTAAAATGCTAGTTCTGTTTTATTTTAAGCAGTTTACTGATTATTGCTGAACTGGTTATCTTGGTGGTAAAAATATTGTTCCTGTTTTCTTGGGGTGGGTAGGGGAGGTGGGAAATAGAGAAAATCTAAAACAACGGTTGGGTCCAATGCAGTCGCTCAGTGGCCGGCAGCGCTGGGGATAAGGGAGATGCCTTAAGGTGCCTGGCACTGCACCGAGGTCTATGCCAGGTCTCACCCACTTGTTCCTTATGTGTTCTGGGTGGGTTTTTCCTCTTCCATTCCCCATGGTATAATCTACCTGACATTTTGGCCACCTGAGCATGCCCCCTTGGCTTTGGATGAGTCTGCATCTGCTCTTGCTTAGGCTGAAGTGAACCAGGATGGGGGCTGTGAAAACCAGGGAGAAACCCCATGGGCACGGTGGCAGGCATGCAGCCCTGGATGGTTACGGATGGAGGGGTTGTTCATGGGAAAATGTTGATTGTTTCCTGATACAGGATGCTGAAACTTTTGACTAAAAAGATTCAATGCCGCTTCTGCAAAAAAATTCTTATTATTGTTATTGTTGTTTTTATTATTGTTATTGTTACCATTATTGTTATTATTTTGTGGCCCGCAATAGTATTTCAGATGAAAAAGCCAGGCCGAGGCATAACCCAGGTGAGGAGGAGGACTCTCACAGGGAGGTACGGGCTGTTGCTTGGCGAGAACTCATCCTCACCATTCCATCTCCTCCACACCACTACTCACAGTTAATCTGCCTTTTTCTGGCTATTTATCTGGTTTTACTGGAGAGATCAGCTTGGATAAGAAAATTGAGAAGCGCCTCAGAATAGCCAAAAGCCTAGTGGTTTGGGCCCACCGGAGGCTGCTGAAATTCAAGTTGAAGTTTCTATTCTGATTCAGACAAAATCGGAGGCTTAAAGAAGGTTTATGACATCACGGTGGTTGCCTGTTTTCAGGAAAGGAGAGTAGAAACTGTCTGGATTTGGTTTTCCTTCTGTTTTAGCTTTTATTTTTTGGTTTTTTGTTTCTTATTTTTTTGCAAAAAGATCCTTGCAAAGTTTCATCTTTATCCCAGCACAGAATGGGAGAATTAGTTGAAAATTTGGCTGTTCTTTTTAAAAGGAAAATCATATCTTCTGCCACACCTGCACATGAAGCGTCAGTGGGGCAAAGCAAACTATATACCGGTCTGCCAAATACACTGGTGCTGCGCTAACTGGAGGGCAATGGGCTGCCTCGCTGTTGTGGAGATATACCCGGTTACCCCAGTGCAGAGCAGAATCTGGCCCAGGCAGGCTCCGTGATGTGCCATAGGGATCACGGCCAGAGACAGTGGGTGCTACAGCCGAGATTACAAGTCCAGAGCCGTGGTGGCATTGTCCTCTTTGCGTGACTTGCATACATACCTCGAAATGCCCCAAAATGTCCCTGTCAGTGAAAGCCTGGAGAAAGATGGTGCCATGGGGCTGGGCAGGAGGGCCTGGTTGACATTGGGTTTGTCTTTAGTTCAGATTGAAAGTGAAGGTGAGTTTCATGAACTTGCTGAGCAATGGTTCTGTAAAAGGTTAAACCATGAGAAACTTCTCTGAAATGGTGAAAAATTATATGAAAATAATATTTAGAGAGGTTCTGGGGAGATTGCTACTTTGAAAAGTAGAAAGTGGTATAGGTGGGGAAGGAAGGATGACAACGGCAGAGAAACCTGACAGCAGCACTGATGCTGCAATCTGGGGAACTGAGCACAAATGTTCATCTTAGCCTACCAAGACTGGTCTCCTCCGCCTCCCTCCACGGCCGGTGGGTAGAGGGGCTCTTCCCAGATGTGTTCCAGAGCACCTAATGCAGTGCCTGCTCTGGAGCACCCTTGGGTGTGGGAAGGAGAACAAGGACACTGGTCCCCCTGGGTTAAAGTTTGTGAGCCCCTGCCTCTCCTCTCCCATTACCACAAGGAGAGGAAAGGAGAAAGCAGTGCGATTCGGTGAGGAGCTGCTTTCACAAAAAGCTTGACAGTGATGGGAACATGAGGAAATGGAAATTTAAAATGCTGTGGCATGGGTTCCTGGTGGCAGCTGTTTTGCCCAGGAGGATCCAAACCTGAAGGGGAGAGGAGGTGCCGCGTCCCCTGGCTCTGTGCAGAGCAAGTTGCACAGTGAGGCTGCATTGCTGCTTTGTGGTACGGGGGAGGATTTACAGCAGCCCAGGCCATTCTCCCCAAGTATGTGTCTGCTCTCTGCTGAATTTAGGGAATCCTGTTTCCACTGGCTGTGAAGAAGAGCTGCATGCTTACCCAGGCCAAGACTGTACTCCTATTTTGGGGGGAGCACTGTCTTTATGGAAGTGTATAATGGATGGAAGAAACTACTTTTCCCTTTGCCTTATGCTGTATCCCTACCGTGGATACCTACAAAGCAGTCGAGAGCAGACTCTGCTGCTAGATAGCTGGGTTTTGAACAATTGTCACCAAATTTGAATGGGGTAGAGGGCTTCATTTCTGTCTCGTTTCTCTTCAGTGAACTGGCTGCCTGGTAAATACAGGAGTGCAGAAGCCACATCTTCTTGGTGACTCTCGGGGTCTCTTCCACAATGATGATTCCTTTGCTCCCTCTTTTTAAGCGGTGATTTATTTTCCCTTGGGCCATGCAGGAGCACGAAGGAGAGCCTGGAACTGTATCTCCTCTGTTTCCTTGCTACATAACAAAGGCATGGTGACATACATCCCTGTTCCTCACTTCACTAGCTAGTTTCAGGGTTCAATTTAACATACATTGAATGAGGTTAGTGAGAGACAGCACTAAATGTACCAGCAAGGGGCCAAATGTAGATGTAAACTGGTGACATTTCCCCAAAGGCTTTTCTAGGAATAGATGCAGGGAAGCAGGAGTCAGCACACAACAGACCTTCTGCCTTCCAGTTCATGTTTCTTCCTCAAGGTCCTTCCCTGACTACAAGGCAGCTGGATACAATTGCAAGCACGGCCTCTGGTGCATCCCTGCAACAGTTCAGTCACAGAGCTGGGGGTGACGACGCTGTCCCTACCACTTCTTCTGCCTAGGCATAAAAGGAGGGCACGTCCCAAGCCTCTTCCCCAGTGCATTCCTTGAAGTCACAATGACTGCTCAGATTACAGCTCATTTTTCAGTAGGCGGGAGAGCCCGAGTTGTGTATCTGACCCAAAGTTGAGAAGGATCCATAGCTTACAAGAGAGAGCAGAAGGAAAACACCACCTTCAAAATCAAGGGATGGTGCTTAAGGACGCTGCTTGTTATCCTGTTCGTGCTAAAGGCCTCCCCTGACTCTTGCAATGTGGCATCCCTTCAGTTAGCTCATGGAAGGATAAATCATCAAGTATTCAAAGGGGAAGGTTTTAATGAAGAAGCTTGAGCTGCTTTAAGAGTTGCTAAAAAAAAAAATAAAATAAATTACAGAACTATTACAAGTAACAGATGATTCTAGAGTGTTTCCAGGGCTGAGCTTGCTCCCATGCTGACTTTAGCTGCACTCTTGTGGTTTATCTTCAGAGCAGTTTCCCTGAGAAAATAATTGCAGTGCCTTTCCTCTAGGGCCATGCATGTCCCAGATGAACTAGGCCTCTTTTAGCACATCAGCATTCATTGTCCGGGTGAATTAAGTGCTGCGCTAAATGATGGAAACTCTGCCATGCCAGCCCACATCAACGGTTGCCTCAGCCCTCCCCACGCAGTCTCTAATTTTTTTCTGAACAATAAGATGTGAATCTGGAGACAGAAATGTTCAATGGAGCGCAGAATGAGGGAGAAGCAACCATGGAAAAAACCGTGTGTGTCTGCGTGCATGTGTGTGTCCAAAGCCGTGTCAATGACATGGCCCCTCTGAGGAGGTAGGACATAGCCGGGGAGAGCACTGGGTAGAAGCAGCTATTTCTGGCGGCTGTCACTGCCAGCAGGAGCGTGCTGCCAGCGTGGCAACACTCAGCTCGTGGGACAGTGCTGGGAGTGGGCACGCAGGGATCGGTGCTCGGATATGGGGGAGCAGGAGAAGGAAATGTCCCCGCAGCTGAGCTACCCAGCTCCTCGCCATGGAGGCACGGAGGGGGAGTGGAGCGAGAAGCACTTCTAGCAGTTGGCTCTACCAAGCAGGACCAAGCTTCCCACCACACCAGTCCCAGGGGCTGCACAGGACGAAGGGCTGTAGGTCTGCAGCAGCACCTGGAAAGAGCTGGCTAGCCGCAGAAAGGGAGGAGGGAAGCTTGCTAGAGAGGCTTTGCCCTAGTTGCCAAACTGTCCTGCCCAAGCTCTAACTCTGTGTTCTTTTGAGCAAGGATTTAAATCCTCACGTGTCAGGGCATAAACCAAAGAGGAAGCTCTGCATTGGTGCAGCCTGTTTCATAGCTGCCCATTGCTCAGGTTACAACTAACAGCCACAGAGGGCATCAGTGCGGCTCTCACCTACTGTTCAGAGGAGCACTGCGTCGCTGTCTGAGCCCGCATAGGTGGACCTCCAAGTCATCTGAGCTGGGTCATCATCCAGTTGAGTTGTTCTCCTTTTGCCCCTCTGTATTGACAGTGGGGCAGAAATGAGCCTTCCTACTTGTTCTCTTTCTGTCATCTTCTCCATGATGCCTCCTGATGTTGGAACTACAGCCTGCCTCTGACTTCTAGGTGGTCTTCCATCCCAGGATCAGCCCAGACCTGCTTAGCTTTGGAAAGCAGGCAAAACCCAGTGTGCGCACCTCAGTGCAACTCACACAAGCTCACCTCCATGGCTTTATGCTTACGAAAATTCTTCTTTTGTGGTTGATGCAATTTTTCTATCTGATCAGCAATATTTGATGTGTGTTGAGGGCGAGTTCAGCTGGGGTGAAGAGCGTATGTCGCTCCCCTAAAAAGTAATTTTTTTGGGGGGGGAGATAAAAATAGCTGACTTTATTGTGCTGGTCACACATGCTGGTGTTGGCACGAGGTGTATAACATCTAACTGTGAAGTGGTGATGACTAGTATGTTCCCATTTCTTCATGGAACTTTGCATGCTATGCCTGATACGGATTTTTACTCTATCACTCGATCACTACAAAGATGCATTCATCAAACACAACGACTGCCATATGAGCCAATGAACAGGGAAGGTCCTTCTCTCCAGTCTGCACAGTTTGTTACACTGAGTCTATCTGCAGTAGGGGGAAATAGACGGGACTTACAAAGCTAGCTGACTGCTCCGGGCAGAAAGCACTGAGAGCTAGGGAACTTCTTTATGCCCTCCTTCCCAAATCACTTACCAGTCTGTGCTATGCCATGCCGTTTGAGACTGATTAATGAGGGATGGAAATTCGTTTCTGTTGATGTACGGAAAGAGAGGAGCAGGCAAAATACCTGAAGTGCAGAGTGAAGTTTCATACAGATGTTACAGATTTTATTTTCTCTGCTTCCCCTTTTAGTTAATCTCAGAGCAAGATTTCAAACCAAAAAGTGACAGAAAGCAGTCATGTACTTTATGGGGAGTACTTAGCAGGTGGATACATCCCAGTTCTCGGTCTAGTTCTTGTCCACAGCTCTCTGTACACACAAAGCTGCTCAACCTGCTGGGCACATTGCCTGAAAGCCCAAATGTTACTCCTTAACCTAGACATAGTGGTCTCTGTGCTCTGCGAGTTTATGCTGGTCAGCATATTCAATGATGTGCCTTCCAGTCTCTGCTTTGAGAAGGGTGGAGGTTTGGCAGGGGGATACGAGCACTGTGACGAGAGGGATCACAGAGGAGCCAGTGTGAAGGGGAGATTGTGGAGCAGACTGAGAAGGAAAATGTGACCCAGCACCAAAATTAAGGCCAATAAGTACTTTAGAGTTTCAGTCCAAATCTTTAGGGGACAGCAGATCCCATCCAAGGAGACAGAGTCCGAAGCACACTGTGTAGAGAGAGGGACAGTCCCTGCTAGGCAGTCTACATGGTCAACTGACAGGGAAAGCAGGAGCACATGTGGCCATGGTGCATCACCCAGTAGCCCCTAGATAAACTAAGGCATCAGGAGCTTATAACCACTGGGGTGTTGTTAGTTGCATTAGATTGATGAGAAGATGATTTGCATTTTCAAAATCGTGATACCAAAGATTTTCGTGACCTTGGCCTTCACCACTGGCAAAGCTCACCTTATTTTAGGGGACCTATCATGCAGCTTTCTGAAGGCCTCAAATCAATAAAGCTGTGTTTGCTCCAGTATTGTTCACCAGTCAAAGCACTGGTGAGCTTCAGAAGGGGTTGTCTGAATAAGTCCTGTGGGATGCATTCCTCTTGTGTCCTAAAAAAATGAGAAAAGAAGGAAAACAAAAGCAGTCAGTACATCTGGGCAGATAACAGGAGAAAAATGGATCTGGAAATGAGGACCAAGACAGAAAAAGGGAACAACTGGAAAGTTAAATTCTTTGCCTAATTCTGTGATCAGTTCTAGCAGGATCTGGAGCATTTTGTTCTCATCTCATATATGGTCCATGGAAATGTATGCATTCAACACTGAAAAGATCAGATCTTGGTAGCAGTTTACCTCAGTGAGAGTAATGCCTAGTTCTACTTGGGATCCTAAAATGCCTTTATTTTAATTCTGGTTTTTGTGCTAGGCAGTGTCAGTCACCATGCTCTGCTGGTTGTGACCCCCGGCGCTGTAGCTGCTATGGTGGTGGTACAAGACCAAGAGAGGACCGAGGAGGTTGTGGGGAACTCGAGCCCGACCTCCCTCATTGCAGCTCAGTTTTGCTGTGTTGAGCATACATCTGTCCTTTGCATGACTATGGATTTGGGGAAGAGCCAAGAGGGGCATCTTCAGTTTGCATGCATAACACGGATAGTACCTACAGACTTAGCTCTGTTAGTGGGAGATGTGTATTTACGTGAGAGTGGAGCTGTCTCCGGGTACCGACCCAGTTTCTCTGTGAGACCGATGAGCCCTGCGGAGCTGCACAGCAGCCCGTGCAGCGAGGTGTCTGTAAGGGAGCCCTGACATGAGCGGTGTTCCCCATCCTGTCCCCATCCCAGGTGCTGGGGGTCCTGGTCCAAATGCTTCTGCTTCTCTGACTCCACTTTCCCGCCTGTGCTGTGCAGAGAGTGGTACATCCCAGCTCCGTAAAGCACACTGAGATCAAGGGGTGAAGGGTACTGTATAATTGCAAAGTATCATTATTCACCCATGCTCTTGTAGGATGAAAGGCGCTCTATGAAACCCAGAGAATAAACTATTATTATATCAGTTTCCAGCTTTTTATCACAGGAATTCCTCCATCTTCCTTTCCAGCGACCTCGGAGGCTGCGTGCACCGACAGCCCTTGCGGCATGAGCGGCAGCCGAGGCTGAAGCGGTCGGCTTGTGTCTCTGCCCGGCTGCTCGCCCCGCGTGAGGCTGCATGCAAGCTGAGGCGGTGGCCAGCCCGCCTGCAGTGAGTCTCCTGCCGCTCGCCCTGACCACCTCTGTTTGTCTGCTTTGCAGGAACGCTTGCCGACAGGGTACCTTGCATGGAGAAAGGGAGCAGAGCAAACCACGTCACTCCACCGAATGACACCAGCTGGTCCGCTCACCACCCCCTCTGGCTGAAAGTCCAGCAAAGAAAGCAGCTTCCTGTCACGAAGCCCCTCCGAGGAAGCCTCGGTCCCACGGGTGCCTTTGACCCAGAAGACAGCACGTCATGGACCCACACAGTGTGCTCAGCATTCCTGCGACCACCCCTCTTCTCCTCCAAGGAACGCTTTTTCCTCTTGGTTTCTTGCTGGGGGGGATTTTTCACCCTGGTTTCAAAAACCACACGGACCAACATAGGTACTTTTCCCTCTCTGACTTCAAAGTTCAGATATTTGAGACTGGACAATGATACGGATTTTTTTTTTTTTTAAATTTTTTTTTTTCCTTCGAAAAACTGCTGTGGTTTTGCTGCTACACTAAGAATCGTGATTTGCATTGTATGGTTTTGGACCTATTCAAGTTTTGATGGGGGAAAGGGGTAATACTGGAGTAGCAACGCTTCAGAGTCATCTCTGTCCTACCCATGATGCACTTTTAAATGAAGAGTTAGAATATTTTATTGGCTAATATACTTTCCTTGTTATTTTTACAAAGGCCACCTTTATCCTTTCTAATGCCATATTTTCAGTGTTACACTTTTATGGCTTTTAATTTTTGATTTGACAGATGTAAGAAGCAGCATGAATAGTTTATACTGTGGTTTTTCAGAGACTGAATGCCAAGAGAACTCAGTAAATGTTTATTCTTCTCAGCTTTCTCTTTAAATTCCCCTAAATAGCGCCCCATTTGGGAACAGAGCAAGAGTGTTGAACTAAAGACCAAAATTCCCTCAAGGTGTAAAATAATCTGAGGGGAGTATTTGCTGGGCGTCACGAAAGACTTGGATGAAATTTCAACCCTGATGGTTTTCAGTGATCCAGGAAGGCAGTGAGACAATCTCTCCATGTGCATAGCCCTTTCATGATAATTAGAATGGTATGGACAAACCAATGAAAACAAGGGTAAAGTGAGAAAGATCCCCCATGATTCTGTTTCACTGTTTGCTTTCTCCTGTCATGGTTAAGAGAAATGTGCAATTCGATCCTCAATCAGTGGGTGGAGGATAACAGGGTAGAATTTACTTGTGTGCACTTGTACAGTTGTAGCCAAGAGTCCAAAAGTACACTAGAGCATGTTATACTGGCACTGAATTGGTAAGAGAGTCGTGGAGTATCCCATTCTGACAAATAAAAAAAAAAAAAAAAGAAAAGGAAAAAAAAAAAAAACAAAAAACCCACAAAAACCCCACAAAAAAATCAAAAACAAACAAAAAAAACCTTAAAAAAAATTTCAGATCACCTTGTGATTCAGTGTAACTGTTTACTAACTCGAATAAAGCAATTGTTCACTCTCGAGTGTTCAGAGTACACCTTTTCTATAAGGCTGCTGCGGGGAAGTGAGGAGCAGTTTGCAGGAGCAGTGTCTCTGATGGTGGCAGCGGTGTTGGGAGCAAGGTAGCAGAGTCAGTTGAACCAGAGCCTTGTAGTGATGGTGCACTATGAGCACTATGTATATACTGTATTTCTATATTTTCCTTTGTACAGATTCACTTAAGTCAAGCTACTGTTTTACAGGTGCTCCTTATTTATTAGAGCTGTGAAAGCTTGGAAAACACACCGGGCGAGTAAGCTCGCTTTTTAAAAAAAAAACAAAAAAAACAACAAAAAAACAAAAAAGAGGGGGAAATCCAACAACTCCTGAGTCTAGGGAGAGAGCTCAAAGAGATACTGATGAAACATCTTCAAGAGAGCAAGAATCTGCAGCGCCCTCAGCGTGCTCTGCTTTCCTTTTGGGCTTGCAACGCTTTTCTCTCTCCCTGACTGGTGTCAGATTTATTAAAACAAAATAAATCTCCAAGAAAAAAAAATGCACTTAAATGTGCTGTTGTTTTATTATTATTTTTTTCCTTTTTGTGCATGCGGTTATTCATTCCTCTACCTGCCTGGTCACAGATCAAACAAAACTCAGTCTGAAGTCTTGGCAAAATACCTGTAAGGCTGGGAGGCTGTATCTATGTCCCTTCCATTTTCGCTCCTCCCTCGTCACCTCTCAGTTTCTGCAGTGTTCAAGGCATGGGGGAAAAAAAACCCTGCGGTTAGCACAGTGCAGTAGGTCCTGATCTTAGAGAAGAGCCCCAGCTGGGTGCACTGGCTGCAGCTTCATTCATTTCAAGGGGATCCGTGCAAGCGCAGTTTGCTCATGCTGCATTTGGGGCTGTGTACTGAGCGTGTTCTGCCTGTCCTTTTGTAAGGACGGGGTTTTTCTATGCACGAACTCCCCCTGAAATCAAGCCTAGGTTCTTCAAAGCACCAAACTCCTCCCAAATGCCCCCAAAATTCTGCAACAGCAACGTATTTGCAGGCCCTGAGCTACCTCGCGCAATAGCGTTTGCTTCCCAGTTCTTGGCCAGCACAGCCAGCGCTGCTGATGGAGGGGTTTGAAATGTCCGGTGAGCTCTGTAACTAGTTGACTGATTTCATTAACCAGCCATGTAAGGCAAACGACAACAGCATAAGCGTGCCTGCTTGGAAGGGCACGTAGAGCAAAGCTTGTCTCCCTAGTAAACAGCTTGCTGCATCTCTATTTATTCATCTGAACTTGGCTGTAAAATGAAGGCCGTGTGTATTGATTTTGCTTTTGTCAGTGGTCCAGAATTGTTAGCACACATTTTCACTCTTCTGAAAAACAACAGACTCTTTAGAGAAATCTTTCTCTCTCGTGAACTGCTTTTTCCAGAAATGGAATCAGCTTGTCAAAAATCATCAGGACAGCAGAGGTAGGGAAAGTGATCTAGGCTGGAGCTGGCTTCATGCATTTCCAATGATCACAAACTTACCTTAGCTTTCCTGAAAATTTGCCCACCTTACACTTTCTTAACAACTTACCCCCAAATTCAGATGCTTTGGACAGTTGAATCAGTTTATTGTTTGCTATTTTAAAAATATCTACAGCTGCATATCGGGGGAGAAATCTCCAAGTACACATAAACCTTCAGCAAAATGTAGACCAAATGGTACAATACATTATGCAAAGGAAGCCTGCTTTATTTTTGAGGCCAAATCCACCCCTTGTACGATGCCAACAAAATGAGTGGAATTACACAAAGGATGTAAGAAGGTCCTTCGCAATTAACGGGAACCCAGCAAAGGCTTACAGAACGGTGCTCGCTCACTGCTGACATTATTTATTATGCACTAAGACCTAATAGTCAAGCCAAGCTCTTTCCTGGAGAACTCACCATCAAGGAGCCAGACAAAGAAAATCCTGATGTGCTGGGAGATACAGGGGAAGGTTCCTGCATGCAAGAGCAGCCGCTCCAGCTCTCGCACACGTGCGGTTTTGAGATGCAGAGACTGTCTTCACGAGCAGAGAGAGGCCACCTCAGGTCTCTAAGCAGCCGGCCCTGTGCGCATCCCTTCACACTGCTGGGGCAGAGGGGGAGTTCGCTGTGATCAAGCCGCACGGGTCCTTCTGCTGGCACTGAATTCTTGCTGTCAGTGAGAATGTTGCCCTTGTGATAAGAAGGGGTTCTGCGTGCTGCAAACACTCTGCATTAATCACCTCCTGTGTTGTCTTAGATGATTTTGAGGACTTTATTTTTTTTAGAACTACTACACACGGCAGTATTTGAGTGGCCCAATTCTGTGAATAAGAAGGTCCCTCAAAATGAAAACATTTTGTGCTTTTTCCGTGCTAAATGCTAGAAAGAAATTTGCTTTGTTCAAATAAGCGCTACGCGCCAAATTTACAAGGATGCTTATCCAAGTGAGATATCCCATTCTGAGGTCCATATTTGGACACCCAAATCACCACTCAGCCAAACACATGCATGAGGCATTTCAGTGCCATTTGGAGTGTCCATATATAGAACTGGATGCCCTAACTTCATTGCCTTTGTTTTAAAAATAGGCCTGGAATATGTAAAGGCATTACTTAATAACAACTATGACAAACATTCTGTGCTCAAACTAAGAACGAGGTCTTGCTGGTGCTGGAACAGGTTGATTCCCCTGGAATCACTCTGGATTTACAGAGGTATAACTCAGAATAAGCAATGGCCCCTTGAGTTGCTTTGCCTTCCACTCCCACCCAAAACTGACTTGATGTTTGGGATCTGTGTGTATGGGAAGGTGGTACTCAGGCAGTATCCACACGCATGCATGCAGCAGAGGGAGAGAGAGAGTCGGGAATTGAGCTGAACCTGCTTCATATTGAACATAACTGCTCAAATGTCTTGAAATGGGTAGAACAGGTTTACATAGGCTTGCACACATTTTACTTGTCATTTATGTGGTACTGGGCAAAGAAATGCAACGCTACCTTGAGCACCCCTGGAATATTTTCCACAAAGCATAGGATGCACCAGCAAAACACACAGAGCTGTGAAAATACAGCTGAACAGCAGCTCCTGGCTGTTTTCTTCCAGCGACCGTGGGAGCACGGCCCCTCGGAGGTGCAATGGATGCTGGCTGCAGGGTGCTGCAGCACCTCCGAGGGAGAGGGGGTCTCTGACGCAGGGCTGCTCCTCAGCCTGCCACGTTGCCCAGTCTAGACCTGTTGGGACTTGAACTTCTGTGTCACCGCAGGGAACTGACCCAGCCACGAGGCAAAAAAAGAGTAACTTAGGCCGCTGTCATCAGTCTCTTTTCTCAAAGATGTTCCCTGGTGTCTAAAGCATCGCCTGTCTACTGGAGCAGGTGAGTGTCCCAGCCACTTCACCCGCGCTCTACTGAAGTAGTTTTCCGAGGACATATAAGACAGAGAGTCAGCCAGCTGCACTGACTGGGACCTTTCCTTGCGAATGATGCAAGCAATGATGCAAGCATCTAAAAGTTGTGTGTCCCTGCATGAAATGCCCGGGCAGCTGGCTGTCCCGGGAGAAGGGGCAGCCTCACCTGCACCTCCTGCGTGGGGCTCGTTGGCATCCAAGCAGCCCACGCTGCGGGTGGGACGCTGCCCAAACTGGGGAGGAAAGCTTGGTTATTAGTAGCCGGTAAGATAGCTGAGGACAGAGATGCGTTGCGATTCCCACCCCTCGGCAGGGCTACTTTTTCTTTGAAGGACCTTGCTGCACCGATTTAGTAAAATAAAAAGGCTTGAGGAAGAAGTCATGCTGCCTTCTTTTCCAGAAAAGCATTGTGGTTAGGGGGCTTGCCCAGGGGCCGGGAGAAGCAGGTTCACTCCCCTTCTCCAGCTGAAGGAATCACGCCCACATAGACGCACACAAAACAAGGTGTTGAGAGAGGCTTTCATCCCTTCCCGTGTCCCAGGCCAGGACTGATGAGACATAACCTCTCCCAGCCTGCCCACCGGGACACGAGCTATGCCAAGAAAGGCAGAAGAGGTGCTCTGCACTCCTCATGGAAGAGACGCGACTCCGACATCCGCAGGGCCGGGAAGAGGGAGCACAGCCCTCGAGTTAGCGCTTGAGGCTCTCTGCTCTCAAGGACGGCTGCTTCTGCTCCCCCAATGGCTTCAGAGTTGCTGCAGGAACGACTGACCCGTTACAGAGCCTGTCTCCGAAGCAAAGGAGGGCGGGCGGCCGCAGAGGTCCCAGGGCCGCAGCGCTGGCGGCGTCACCCGGTCGGCTTCAGAGCATGGGAGCGTGCCGGGCTGGCAGGACGGCACCAGGAGCCCTGCCCCGCATCTGCCGGGTGATGCCGGGCCTTCGCATCACCTGCCCTCTCCTTCCGGAGTGCCTCAGAAGACACGGTTTTCAATTCTTACCAAGGGAGACCCATTTCTCGCCTCCCAGTTGCTAGCGCCGTCTTTGGCGTGACAGGCATCACCACATAGGCGAAACGTAATGTTCGGGGCGGGGGACACAACTCGGGAGCAGCCCGCTATTATTTAGCTCGCAGGTGTCGTTTTAAGCGCAGGCCAAGCAGGCGGCCAGGCGCTGAAGCGCAGCTGGATGCCGGGGAAAGCTGGCTGCCGCCTGCCCGCCGGAGAGCTCCGGTGCGATGATTTACGGCAACGTCAGGTAGAGGAGCTGACACAAACGGGTCAGAGAGGATGGGTGCCAGCCCACAGGCTTATTGTCGGTCGACATCCAGGGAACGGGGCGGGACAGGGGGGGGAGCGTGAGTCGAATTCCTTAATAACGTGAATTATAAAATCATTTCCTGTGTTAGGGGTTAGGAAAGAGAGCGAAGGACCCGGAGATCTTCCAAACAGAAAACAGCTTTTGTTAAGGCTTTTGGCCTAAGGAGTTTGGGGGGGGTGGGGTGGGAAGGGAAAGTGCTGGCACATTTTTGGCTGGAAGCCTCAGACAACATATTTTTTATTCTAGTCTTTATTTTTCAAAATAAAATCATGGCGAGGCAGCAACAAAGAGGGGGGAAGAGGGTGAAATTAGGGGGAGCGGTACCCAAGTATTTCCCCCTTCTTTCTGTCCCTGCCATTAAACGCACAGGGTCTCCTTTATTATATACAGTAGCGGGATTAAGCCAGCGGCCCAAAGGCTAGGAATGCAACAAGATACTTTTGTACTTATTGATCCTTATTTTTTTTTAGGGAGATTGTTTTCATGAAAGTTTAATTCACCTTTTTTTAGCTTTTGAGCCTAACTGCTACACATTTTAGCCCGCTTCTTTGTGGAATGCTAAATCCATCGGTAGGTTTTAGTTTTCCTGGTGTAACTTTTCAGAAACTGTATATCTGCATAGCAACCCCACTGCAGGCAGCTTATGTCACGGTATCACATGTCAGAAAGATGAAAAGAACTCCAAATCTGAGCTGCTCCGCAAACTTCTGTCCCCCATTCTCGGACATATATCTTCTGTACTTAATATAAGCGTCAGGAAGGCAATTTCAAGGCCAGAGAGGTGCAAGGTTTTATCTCGGAGATGACAAAAGGAAAAAAAAAAAATGACACATGACCTCAGTTCAGCCTTGTGCGGACAATCAAATGAGAAACAAAGATTGCCTTTTCCTCCTCTCCCCACTCCCCCCCGGCCCCCACCTCCCCATGTTCCTGTTGTCTGCTTCCAACTGCAACTTGAGCCTGGGTCCCGAGCCCGGTGTCCAGATTAGAGATTGTTGACTCAGATTTAGTGGTGAAACTTGAGCCAGGCCCTGTTGATGGCATAGCCTTGAAGGAGCAGGTTTACTTCAAGCCAAAAGAGAGATTACATGTCAGACGAGAGCCTGCCTTTTCTTTATCGCAAACTTCCTGATCTCCCTCTGTTTTAATAGTGAGTGTCCCCCCCGCCATGTGCCCACTTTCAATTCCTTCTATTGGGTGTCATAAATCAGGAAATTAGCAAGTGTGTGGCTGCCCTTTGCCACAGGCAGAGACAATGAGCTTGCTGTGTTTTTAACCAGTGGGTAGCACTTAACATAATCAATGGAGAGCTACGTGCAGAAAGGATGAAAAATTGGGTCTCGGTCTGACCACTTACAGGGTATTTCTCATCACCCAGGCAAGCTGCTTTTATGAGAATATGACATGCCCTGGAAGCTTGCTCTCCATTTTGCAGGAGAGTCATTAAAAGAAATCATTACATGCTTTTTTTTGTTCCTTGGCACACACGCTGCTTTTCCTTGGCTTCTGATTTCATCCATCTTTCAGGCGCTTCGTGCCTTTAGTAATTTATGTGCAAGATTTTTCCAAACCTCCAAATGTTTTTCCATTTGGCAAACTGTGTCCCGAAGCCTCCACAGAATGTAACTGTAGAGTTTTCTTGTACTTCAAAACATGAGCCCTGTTAGCACAAAGATGCATCTAATACTTGTAATCCTGTACATAAAAGCTATAAATTAATGTAAGAAAATCAAAGACATCGTTCCTTCTTGTGAGTCTTTACCAGCCTTGTTGCTGTAACCCCTTACTTGATACACAAAAGGAGAATTTCTCTACGAGCATTGTTTTCTTTAACTATAGTTTTTGGAAGCTTTACGGTACCATATGGAGAACTATTTTATTCTGCTGCTGGTAGCTTTCTCAATACTGGCTATAAATTAGATAATTTTCCTTGTGTCTGATAGCCACACACTATCACTCAGACACGTTTGCTCTCACAGGAAAATCCAGAATTCGATAGAAAGCTATAACCTTCCCACCATATAGAATTTAATGGAAAATTTTATCCCCACTCTAAGACTTAGGATGGTTGATTAAAAAAAAGTATCGTGTTTTTCACCCTCCGTTAAGTTCACGGGTTTGTTTTTTACAGAAGTCTCCTCACCTTGCTCCTGTCCAGCCCTGGTTCTTCTGAGAGGGACACGTGCTGGCGGATAGCCCGGCTGGGCTTTTCAAGGGCTCCCAAGGGGATCGGGCACTCGTATGCATTTTGGGGAGACTTGAGGAGGTCGCCCAGCAGGATGAGCATGGGCTCAAGAAGCGGTTAGGTTGCTGTGAGTTGCAGTCTGGGCTACTGTGGCTTTCTTCAGGAATGCAAACCCAAGAGGCGATTCATTAAATGTTTTTTATAATGCAGTCCAGTGAGTGACATCCCCAAAATGGCAGGGTATGTAACCATGAGAAAAGAGATCCTTCTTCAGCCATCTGTGCTCATGGGAAATCACCAGCCATTGACGGACAGCAACAGTATCTTTGCTTGTATTTGTTTATCTTCAAAATCCCTAAGTAGTTTACAAGGTTGCCCTATAAAACACTTGCATGGGTTGGAAGTCCCAACTGGACGAAGTTCCTGAACAAAGAATCTGTTTTGCCAACACAAATGGGTCCAGATCAGGCCTAACATATTATTTACACTGAGCTGTGCTCCATCGCTCCTTCTTAGCATGTACTGCCCTGCTTGCCCTGGAAATAAATGCTCAGTGAGACTATAGAATAACTGGCAGGATAAATCACTTCGACAGTTCTTCACCCAAACTCCTGCAATCTAAAACGAATTTACATGGAAAGAACTATGCATGTTTTACTTAAGTAAGGCCAGATCTGCTGTCAGCTAGTGCAAATCCATCGATTCCTCCAGCATCAGTCCCGATCTACCCTAGCACAGGAGAGGCAAATCAGAACAGCGGCGGGGACTTCGTTTTTAAAGAAACGAGGATGAACACTGAGACCTTTGACAGTCCAGTCCTGCGTTCGTTTCCATCTTGTCCATCCAAAGTAACTAGAGGGAAGCGCTGGTGAAACTCTTCTGGCCGACACCGCTGTGATGGAGAACAGAGTTAGTCTTTTATACATTGGTCCTCAGCCTGCCGAACTACGGTGACTTTTCTCCGAGACGCACATGACATCCGCGTTAATAGCAGAAGACGTCATTGTGATCAGGGCTATTATGGCGAATTGATTGCTATTGTATCACTTTAAAATAAACTATTCCCCAACTAAATCAAATCAAGGGTACTTTATCAGTGTAGGTGTGAGGCCCATTTTCTTCTCATAATTTACTTCCTCCTAAGTGATTCTAGATTTTTGTTTATCTTATTGGGTTGATAAAGTAATGCACTCAATTGTCAACACGCATTAAAAAATAATATCTAGCCGTCGAGGGAGAGAATGTGTGGGAAACGTCAAGGACACCGGGAGCGCAAGCATGCGCTTTGCCTAGGCTATTAAGCCGCAGCATTTTACCATTTCCACAGCTCTTTTTTTTAACCTAGTTTTTATTTTTGACTGGCTGAGCGCTTTTCCTGCTCTCCCAAACTCCTCCGCATTGCATCCAGTTTGCTCTTCCAGAACTGATCGACTAGTACAGCAGGTCACCACCCCTGCTGAAATCAGCCAACAAGCCGACCATAACCCCAGCAGATGTTTGCGGTTTATAGGCCAAATGAGAGCCCCGCAGACCAGCGAAATACCAGCACCACAGATGTGGAACCTGGCCACTCGATGCAAGCAACACAAAGCCCCGTCCTGCCCAGCCAGGCTGGGACTTCCAGAGGAGCAGAAGGTCTGAGAGACTAATTAGCCTGCAGAGCCAACACGCTGGCCTATGCTCCATCATTTTGATGGGCGCAAAGTCCTTTAATGAAACGCTGCATGAGTGAAGTCAGATGAGGCCTCTCTGTAACTTCACCTCTGAGTCTGGCAATCACCTGAGTTCCTAATGTCCCCGAAACGTGCCAGCCGGCTACGCCAGGCTCTGCCACTCGCCCCAGCTGGGCTGGGGACAGCCAACCGGCCTCATTACCACAGCCTGAACTGCTCCTGCACTCTGAATGCAAAATGGGGAGGAAGGCTGGAGCTATAAACGTGACACCACGGAGAAAAATCTTTTTTTTTTTTTTTTTAATTACAGATGCTTCTGGTAAATAATGAGGAAAAGAAAGACCTGCAGCTCTCAGCAGGACATCGGAGAGACTGAGGATGGCGCAGCCAATCCTCAACCGGGCTCTTTTGTTCAAAGCACACGTTATTTTTCTGTAGAAAAAGCCACACTTAATGCTTTCTGACCCTGACAAGATGGACACAGATATTCTCTGCGGCTAATGTTAGCTCTTGAAATCTCCACACCTTTCAGGACGCCTCGCGGTATGGATTGCCACTGGAGCATCAGGAAGGTGTGGTTCAAAGAAAAGCTACGGAAAAACCCCAGCGTTTTGAACACACCACCAGGCAGAGAGGCCTCAAACCCGTGTCCACGTCGTTGCTGATACAACGTGCATCTTCGCATGTACCCCTTCTGATCCTGAATAATTTAAGACGAAATTGAGCCTTGTAGCGTCACGGTGTTGGGGCTCAGGGGGAGGGCGGCAGCAGGGATGCTTTTCTGGGAATTTCCGCAGAGCGTGCTTTCGGCTGGGACGGACGAGCCCACACCCCCGACCGGGCCGGGCTAGGGCCCGGCCTGCCCGCCGCTGCCGCTCGCCGCCCGCACCGCCCGGCTCCGGCCGCCGCCGCCCCCGCCCGCTGCCCGCCCCGGCGGCAGGCGCCGCCCGCACTGCGGCGCCACCTGGCGGCCACCTGGCGCCGCCGCCGGCTGCGGGCGGGAGGCCTGCCCGGGGAGGGCAGGGGCGGGCAGGCGGCCGGAGGGAGCCCCGCGCCCGGCCCGCCGCCGCCCTCGTCCTCACCCCGCCGAAGGAAAGCCGCCGCCGCTGCCGCCTTGCGCTGCCCGCCGCCCAGGGCGGACATGCGGTCCGGCAGCCACAAGGTGTCAGCCGCGGGCCGGGCAGGTGGCCGCCGCCGGCCGCGCCTGACGGCGGCTCCGCGGGGTGCGCAGCCGGGCCCCTCACGGGCGCGCCGGACCGGGCTTCCCGCGGCGGGGCGCGGGGGCTGCCGGCCGCCCCGGGGAGACGGGCCCTGGGCGCCTCTTCTTGCCGCCGAGGCCCGCGGGCGGGCGGGCGGGTCGCAGCCCTGCCGCGCCCCCTCGGGGCCCGGGGCGGGGAGAAAATGGCCGCCCCGCAGCTGCGGGGGGGCTGAGGTCGGGGCCGGGCGAGGCGTCGGAGCCCACCGCCCCCCGGGCCGCTTCTCCCCACGGAGCGACGGACAGGGAGCGACACCTCACCCAGCCCCTGCTCCCGGGGGACTTGTAAGCCCTCACAGGTGTTGGGCGTGGGTGATGTCCTGGGCCCTGCAGGGGCCTCTGGGTATTACGGGCTCTGGGCTCAGGGTAGACCCGTCAACGTTGCCGAAGAACCTACTTGCATCAAAGGCGTTGAGGCTCCCTCCTCGTGCCAAGATCTGTAATTCTGCTGGTTTTGGCTGGGATAGAGTTAATTTTCTTTATAGTAGCTAGTATGGGGCTATGTTTTGTATTTGTGCTGAAAACAGCGTTGATAGCACACCGATGGTTTAGTTGTTGCTAAGTAATGTTTACGCTAGCCAAGGACTTTTCAGCTCCCCATGCTCTGCCGGGCGCACAAGAAGCTGGGAGGGGGCACAGCCAGGATAGTTGATCCAAACTGGCCAAAGGGCTATTCCATCCCATATGGCGTCATGCTCAGTATAGAAACTGGGGGAAGAAGAAGGAAGGGGGGGACGTTCGGAGTGATGGCGTTTGTCTTCCCAAGTAACCATTACATGTGATGGAGCCCTGCTTTCCTGGAGATGGCTGAACACCTGCCTGCCCATGGGAAGGAGTGAATGGATTCCTTGTTTTGCTTTGCTTGTGTGCGCAGCTTTTGCTTTATCTATTAAACTGTCTTTATCTCAACCCACGAGTTTTCTTACTTTTACCCTTCTGATTCTCTCCCCCATCCCACTGCGGGGGGGGAGTGAGTGAGGGGCTGTGTGGGGCTTAGTTGCCAGCTGGGGTTAAACCACGACATTAATACAGGTTTCAAGGGAGCTAAGTGTTGGCTGAGTGTGTGATTTAGGGGCAGAAATGCCACCGCAAATCTCTGGGACCAGTGCTGCTCTGTTTTGAAAATCGCAGCACAGGATCGCTGGGTCAGGCAGCCCTGTTCAGTGTAGTTACAGCAACTTTTGTGGGGCTACAGGGTTTTACACCCACTGTGAGCAGGTGAATCTCTTGCAGGACTGCTTTGGTAGCACATGATCTCCAAATGAATGATCTCACTAAGGTCCCTGCCATGTGATACCTCTTGTTCTGTGGGCAATCCTGCAGGCTTCTGTTCTCCTGGCCACGATTCCCCGCTGGGAAGCCAGCACACAGGATCTGGCAGCGCCAACAAACCTGGAATCAGTGTGCTGGTGGACATTGCTAACATGATCCAACAGTTCTTTGTAAAAATTGAGTGGCTTTGTTGTAGACCAGCATGCATCATATTTAAAATAAGTCCCCTTTTGTTGGCAGGAGAAGGAAACAACAGAGTGATTCACTTATTCCTAAAGTATGTGCTTAACTCATGGAAATAAATTAAGAAGCTTTTTTTTCTGCTGCTGTGTGTGTGGTTATTTATGATGTCTATAGTGAGGAGCCAGGTCCCAAAGCAGTGTTCCTCGTTCCCTAGGTAAAGAGCAGGAAACTTATTTCTCAACTGTTCTTCATTATGAACTCCAGAGTTCATTGTAGATTGACGTTTACCTCTGCTGTGAGTAAACCTGTGGCAGCCCCTTTGCGGGACTGTGAATGACTAAATGATGCCTCAGAAAATGCTTTGTCTGCACCTAGAAATGCAGACCCTGGAAAGGAAAGCAGAGCACATTTTAAAGGAAGCGGTCCCAATGTGAGAGATTTTATCTGATCCAAAGAATCCTTTGCCTGTGATGATTTCTTGGATTAGATCTGTTAATTCCACATAATGTCAAGATGATCTCTCCACGGTTCTCCTTTTGTCTTATGCTTGTAGAGCAGAGGATGAGGGCTGCTTCTCTCGTGTATGGTCTGTTACTGCTAGAGAGCTGAGATGGTGCTTTTGGCAGAGGAGGCCCCATTGCAGTTAACGGGGAGATTTCCAGGAGTTTCAATTGACTCTGGATCACACTTCTATGTAACTGCTTTTATACTCTGTTCTTTAAAGTATTTATGCACAAAGAATGCCTCACTGAAGACGTTTCCTTTTCTCAAATAAAAAGGCATATGCAGATTTCCTACAGATTATATTCCATAGAAACAAAAACAAAAGCAAAGAAGATGTATAAATATGCGTTCTTGCAGCATGGCCTGAGTCAGGCGGGGTGTGCAAGACACCACAACCTTAAAGAGAGAAACAAATAGAACAAATTTTGCTTTAGGATCAGAATTAACCCAAACCGGATGTAGAAAACATCTTGAAAGATAAAAATAAACTCAAAATTAGTATTTCTTAATGTCCAGACAGTTACTATTTCAAATGTGAATGGAGAAAACCAGTTATTTCCGCAGCTCTAATAAAATCACAGAGGGAGCACAGAGCTTTAAACAGGAGGTCCTACATGCTTCTTTGGGACTTTATCTTTAAAAATTGCTGTAAAGTTTCCGTATCTTTAGCTGTACTCCTGCTTTAAATATCTATGAGATGAAATTGACTTTAATACAACTAATTAATTTTCCTGCTAATTCATTTCATTAAAATTAATTAACTAAATACCAACAGCCATTATCTTTGAGAGGAAAAAAAAAAGTTAATTCATGAAATGGGATTCCCAATAGGTCAAATGGAACACTTTTCTGCACCTTTTTTCTCTAGGAATCCTTTCCAAAAAAAGAAGAAAGGTTTGGGGTGAAGAGGAGTGATGCTGTTACTTCAAAACACTTTTCTCTTCCAGATCTCACCCTGGTTTCCTGTCCTGCCCCTGCCTTGACGGTCCTGTTAGCTTCGTGGCTTTCCCCACCTTTTTCTGACTAAGGGGAGAAACACATCTGATCTTGGTCTGGGGGCTACACTGGGGAAAATAATGTCGTGGCCACATACATAAAGGTGCGTGCATCTTTGTGGACATTTCTAGGGCAGGCTCCACCCCACATGGAAGAAACCCTTCCTCAGCAGCTGTGAATAGCTTCCGAGCGCTGGAACAGAGCAGAGCTAATGAATTGCCTGTTAATGCCCCATCCATGCTTATGACAGTTAGTAAAGGCACCGGTGACAAGGTAATTTTTAATAGGATGAACGGTGTGTCAGAATACTAATAGGGCACTAAAAGGAGTAGTTTCCAGGGGAGTCACCTCGTTGCTGAAGTGAGCGAGGGGACTATTCCCTCCAGCCCTTTCTTCAGAGCTCCCAAGGACTGTCACCTATAATGATCCAAATACCACAGCCTCTTCTGAACTACTACTTAATTGGGAAAGTGTTTCAGAGCAAGAAGAGTCAATTCTTCAAGCCACCGAGCTTCCCAAACCTCACTGAGCTTAACTGAAGCCCTGCTGAGTTTGGTTAGACTTGAAGGATTCAGCTGGTTAACGGTTAATTCTTTGCATTGCCTAAATAGCTCCTACCGGTGACTAAGCCCCCCAGGGTCACAGACTGTCTAAAGAGTAGGAAAAAGCAATCCTGGCACCAAAGAGCTCGTTGGCACCATGGTAAGATGAATGGCACCCCCTACATATAGACTGGCAAGGGAATACTAGGAAAGAGTAAGTCCATGCTGTTGTTGAGCTAGACCTGCACACCTGAACATAACAAAACCAACTGGAAGCATGAACAGGCTTCCATGCAAAGGGAGAGGTAGAAGGATGTGACTTCGGTTTTAAGGAGTGAAGGGCATAACAGGACAGAAGCACAGAATAATGGCATGGGAGGGGTGGGTAAAGTATTGCTACTTACCCCTCACAATACAGAAAGAAATTAAAAAATCAGTACAAGGACTTTTTAGCATTTGTTATTAACCTGAGGATACGATTGCCACAGGACTTTGGAGCCAGAGGAATTTTTAAAAGGATGACATATGTTTACAGAGGGAAGAACATTCAGAGTTATGTTTTCCAGAGCACAAGCCAGCTGTTAGTTGATAGTGACTGGCAAAACATCTGAATGTATTCATGGTCTTTGCCTCTTCTTCTGATACTCCCATTGAGTGCTAGTCAGAGAGATGTTACAGTCTGAAATGGACTTGGAGCTTTTAGGCAATTCTGCCATGGGTAAGACAACCCCTTGCACAAGTAAAAGCCAGATCAATTTAGTCCTTTGACTATACAGTGGTAAACCCTGAACATACTTACACTCAATTTTTGGCATTTTGTGAGCCTTGTGCACTTATTTTTAACCCATCAGTGCAGTAAATGCAGGACACAAGAAAGAATGGTAGTGGCACAATTATTCCCTTGTGTAATAGTAAAACCATCGTCTCTTACCTGCTGGGAGTAGATGTATCAAGGACTACTCCACAGAAAAATGCTGTCTGCTATAGATCACTGGTTTAATAATGAAAAAGAAACACACTGAACCCTCGGTTTGGAAAAGTTAGTAAGTTTTACTGCAAATGTGCCTGAAACACACTGAAAAAAATTGTGTCCCGGTCAGATTTCTTCCAAAGAAACCTTACAATCTTCACTTTTGCAAGGAACCCCACCAAAATCAATGGAACTATTCACTATTAAAGCTTATTAATGTGAGAGCACGTTTACTTTACAGGAACCAGCTGCAAGAGTCCTCTCTTACCAACCAAAGATTTATCTACCTAGCAAAGATTTATTGCTCTGAAGCTAAGGTTGAAACATGTGCATATCTGTATATCCCTGTAATTACAGTGTGTGTCCTTTCAATTGCTTCATATATCTAGGTCCTCCGAATGGCCCGATAGTTGTATGTCAGAGAGATGTTGTGAGCTGATCCTTTAAGAGCCTTTGTGCTTAAATATAATGTTTTCCAGGCACATGCCGTCACTGATATTCCTGGTTTTAATATTAGTTTCATCCTGGTCACAGGTAGGGTTGTTAAACAGTAGCCAGTCAGCCTTTTACAAATGACAACTGGTTTTTATTATTATTTTAAATTTCCCTCTAACCTCTGCCAGCAGCCCCAGCTGCTTGTTCCTAGCCCTCCTGGAAGCTTTTAGCCCTGACTTGGACTCGCTCTGCAAAAATTGCTGTTGCTGTTTGGTTCATCCTGGAGGAGGAAGGGATTTGGAGGAGGAGGGGAGGCAGAAATGAGCAGTGAGGGGGGAGGCAGCAGCCTTGTGTCAAGCAACTTCTGACACAACAGAAACCTTCTCCGCCAGTGGTAGATTTGCTGTTAGAGGATCCTTTACCCATTCTTTTCCGTGCCTCAGTTAAGTTGGATGCAAAATCAACTGTTTGTCTGGTAATCCTCTAGCTGTGAGGCCAGAAACCTCCCTCTTCTATGGGGAGAGGAGGAACAACACACAAAGATCATTGTTTTTTACTACTTTCTTCCAAATCGATGATCAATTGCATCTACAGAGCAAAATTAGCAGCTGTTGCCACAAGCCTGACCCGCTCCTGATTGATAGACAACAAAAAATCTATGTATATCAATATAGATCAATACTCATCTGTTTATAGAGGTGCAAGAGTTATATGGATAAACAGGTAATATACAGAACGTGCACATATGAAAATATAACTAAACAGCTTTGGACCTCAGTGATGCTCAGGGGCCCAAGGGCCAAAAGGACAGTATTTCCTTCTGCTCTGCCTTTCATTAACAGGGTCTGGAACTGCATACATGGTTACCAGTCCAGTGACAAGATGGTAATTTGCCAGCAACCTGGTTTCAAAAAAAACGGGCCTGCTTTTATTTTGGCCTCGATGGTTGTCCCGAGGCTGTGGTGTGTGTACAGATTGCTCTGTGCCTGCGTTGCAGCCCTTTCGTCCCAGAAAGCTGGCACAAAATTTCATGTTCTGTTGGTGGGGAGACCAGAAATTAGTGGTTGTGGCTGCTCAGCTCTCCTTCAGCTCAGGACTGTGCCTACCTGCCCTGGCTTTGTAATGGCATCTTCTCTAGCTGTGGCACTGTGGGTCTCCTGCAGTGGTCCCCGCAGACGGGCAGCGGGGCCCTATGCAATGCGTGGGTAGAGAAATGACCCTGAGAGAGGGGAGGGCACTCAGCGTGTTCATGGGGCAGCCCATCGCTTGGGTGTCTTTGGTGACGCAGGTCTTTCACCTCTCAGGCACTTCACCGGTAGGAAAGTGTGCTAGTTCCCTTCAGAATCAGCCCTCAGGCCTCTCTTGAAATTAGGCACATTATAAAACAATTAGATGCATAATAAGAAAGTAACAAGGAAGGCCCTTTTATTTGAAACCTTGAAGCTGAGCGGCACTGAAATGCTGTAGAAGTCTGGGCCCAAAATTAATGATTTTAAATGACAAATAGTAATCCAACATCTAGGTTTTATCTGCATGAGACTCTCAGGTAAGAGAGTCTCAAGTGATGGTAAAGTGCTGATCGGGTTTTGCTCTCACTGGAAGCCACTGGGAGAGTGTTGTGGAGTTCCAAGACCATACAGTTGGTGTGCATTGCCAGTGGGGTATAAGCTAAAGAATATTTTGGCTCTACAAACGAGCTGAGACAGCAGATAATACACTGTGAACCTCTCTCAGGAATGCCAGCTGGTCATCTAGAGCAAATGCAGAGCTTTTGGGGCCCAAGGGTGCCCGCAAAGGCTCTGCAGCCAACTCCCCACTCTGGGGACGGGCTGCCTCGGGCATGGTGCAGCTCTGTCCCCTTGGCTGGGGCTGCTGTGGGCAGAGCTGTGCTGGGGGGAAGCCTTGGTGCATCCTTTCCCGCTTGGCTGGGAAGTGCAGTGGTTTAGCACACAACCCCTCTGTCTCCTGTCAGGCGAGGCTGAGTGTCCTTTCCATGGAAACTTGGCGGGCAGCGGGACGGCGGGTCCAGGGAAGCTGTCCCGAGCAGCACTGCCGGCGCTTGGGGAACACCAGACAGGATTTTCTGTGAACCAGGAATGCAGAAAACTCTTGTCCTGGGCAAGTTGTCGTGGCGTCTCACCCCAGGCGAGCGGATGAATCCCTGGGCAGAAATAGCCTTCTGATTTACACGTTGTAAGCCCCTTCCCATATGGGGCGTGTAGGAGAAAGCCTGACCGGTGCAGATTAACCCTGTGTCCATGAAGCCCCCGTTGGGTGGCTTCAAGGAGAAGATGGTCCCGCCGCCCTGGAGCCAGCACGCTGCGGCGCCAGCGCCTGCGGCAGAAACGTGGGGGTCACCAGGGTATCCCCACTGCCTCCCAAGCACCCCTCTCCCTCTCGGGGGGCTCAGCCTGCCTGCAAACCACGGTGAGGTCAGGAAAGGCCCTCGCTGGGTTAATGCGTCTCCCCTAGCCTGACTTCAGGAAAGTTTTCATTAGGGCTGGAGCGTTGGTGACAGCTACAGCTAAGGCTGCCAAAGTGTTTCCATTAGGTTATATCTCCCTGTTTTCACTTGCTTGCGACTATCCAAAAGTTTCACCTAAAAGGCTGAAATTTTCCAGGCCTCCTCTCTAGCTGGAGGTGAAGGGTTTTTTGGAAAGTTGGAGGGAAAAAAAAAAGAGAGAAAAAAACGTGCTTCTGCTCTTTTTGAAATGGCAGCATCCAGGCAGAGGTGATAATTTAAGAAAACAAAATTTAATAAAAGCAAACAGTGCTATTGCAACCTCAGAAATGACTGACACTTTGAATTTTGGATGAATCTCCAAATAATTTTTTTATGCGAAGAGATCCAGCTAATTTTTCCTTGGCCTTTTTGCTGCGTCCTTCCCTTCAGCTCAGGGTGCCTTCAGGCAGTGCTGCCTGCCTTGCGCTGCTCAGCCCCCAGCTCCCTCCTCCTGCTCCCTCTGCTCTCTGTCCGCGGCTCCAGATCGGCATCGGCTCTGCGACCTGAAACTCCTCACGAACCCGCTGAGCCGGGGCCCGGATGGTTCCTGTGCCCAGCAGGGCTCTTCCCGCAGTGCACCTTTGCTGTCAGCCTCGTGACTATTTTCATCTCCTGAGCATAGATCCAGTGAAATTCGGAAACCTCTGTTGTGCCGGACTCTGTGTTGGGGTGGGTCTGGAAGTTGCAATATCCTCACTGTGGAGCTTTAATGCAAGTATCCGTTCTGAACCTGAGGTGGGCTGCAGACAGTACGCTGTTAAACCATGTGGCCACGTAGTGTGAAACTCTAGGTAATAAATTCACAATGTAAAAATCAATTAGCATTAATAGAGTTTTTATTAGCACCAAATGTAGGTGCTGTGATTTCTCTGGTAAGCGTGCAAAGCAGAGAAATCTGAAGCTAAATAAGCTGTAGCAATTAATCATGCTTTTTAATTCAGTTTACTTCTTAAACTGGAGAGTCTCTTCCCCGGATTGCTCATTTGAAATTGTTTCTGAGCTAAACAAGCGTTGCAGTTCTAGGTCTCTGCAGCTGCTGTATGGAGCTATACAGTTGGCTTAAAATGAACCAGTTCACATTTGAAAACCCACGCTTCACAGTTCTCTGCAAAAGAAACAACCAGTCATCTCATTAACATTTCCAGTAACCGCTAAAGGAAACCCAGAGTAATCCATTCGCTCTAATGGAGGTTGTTTTTTTCTTCTTATGTAACACATTGGCTTGGAGGTTTGCATCCTCTTTTGGGCAGTTTTTCTCTGGAGAAGATAGAAGCCCGCTGCTGCCCATGGCTATTGGTGATGCTTCTTGCGCACAGGCAGTAATGGGACATGGTTTTGGCTGTGAAGGACCCATTCTGTCCCTGCTCATGGCTGATGGTGAAGCCAACAAAAATACCCAAGTCAATAAAATCAAGACCAAGTCAAAATACTTCAAACTGGATAAGTAAAACACAGGAGACAGACAGCTTCATGTGTGGAAATGGAAAATCAAGGTATGGAAATTTAGGAAAGAAAAAGACTAGAGAAAAACTATCCCCTTCCTGCCGCCCCTGTCCCTCCAGTCCACTGTTGCTTTGTTGTTTTCAAATGAGGGCTTTCTCCCGACTCAGCCGGGCTTAGCCGATTCCGCTGACTACTCAGGAGGAGATTTGTAAACCATCCGGTTCATAAAAGTACTCAAAACTGTAAGATCTGACTTTATGTTCCTGGTCGCTGCACAAGATGCCGGAGCCCCTTCATTTGTGGGTGTGTGACGGCAGAGACCACGTGAAGCTTGCTGATAGGGAACATTACAGACAAGGGCTCATCTGAAATTTTATGCCCCCCTCCCAGGGTGGATGAGCTCCATATGCTGAAGGAGCTGCTTTCTTTCAATCAGGATTCACAGCCCTAAACCTCCTGGAACTAAAGGCCAAAGCCTGTTTGTTCAAAAGCTCAGAGGAGCTCAGTCCTTCCAAAAGACAACCTGACGACATGGTGGCAGGTCTTTTATTTGGCAGGTTGGTGGCTAGGTGACTTGGGGAACAAGGTGTGGAACAAGCCATAATAAATTTTCAGCCCCAGTGAGGTGATTAAAATCTGCATCTCCTGGGAGAAAGCTTAAAAAACTCTGCCAGATGAGGCCCTGCAGGTGAGATAAGCCAGAAGGATGATTATTTTGTGTATCCTGCAAGTATGAGTAAGGTGCAGATTCTAGTCCTCGTGAGGGCTTAGGAACTGCTGCCCATGCCCAAAAACAAGCTGTTAGGGTGTCTAAGGAACTTCCCTGGTGAAAGCCGAGGTCCTTATGTCACCTCTTGGTGGAGGTGGCATTAAAAAAAATCTCTGAGGATCACAGTTTGGGACCTTTGTCCCTAAAGTAGAAGAAGCTGTTCATGGCAATGGAGACATCAGTCATAATGACAGAGAGGCCAGCTCCCTCACCGAGAAAGGGTGTAGTGTCAGCATGGGGACTCCATGGGTGAAACCTGAAGGATCTCAGCATCCCTGAGCCTCTACCCTCTGGTTGAGTTGTGTCAACTGGTCTAAGGGCTAGCAGGGAGAGGGTCAAAAGGAGATAGACAGGGAGACACAGTCCCTTCCTCAGGAAGCCAAGATGGAAAGAGTGACACTGGTGTGCGTCCAGTTGAAGCTGTATCAGTAGCTGTATCAGTGCAACACATGGAGGCAGCAGTCTGGGAAAGCTGAACACCTCGTCGATCACTCCAGGGTGCTCGGAAGAGACTTCAGATACAAACCAGGTTCCTCTCCTGTCTCTGGGATGCGCAGTTTGCTGTATGTGGTGATCACTGCTCAGAGGCGGGCTGCAGATAGGCATTCATATATATGTGTATATCTATATAGGCATTCATATATATGTATATATGTGTGTATATATGGGTCTATATATAAGACAATTTGCACTACTTCACTGCACCTAATTTTAAGCTTTTAGCAGCTGAGACTTCAGGTGGACGCCAGCACCTGAGAAAGAATGTGTAAAATTGCTCATCAAGAGAAGAACTGTTATTAACTGCACTTTGCAGGTAGGGGGACTGAGGCAAAGCTCAGGTAACATGGCCAGGGGAACATCGAGCCTCCTTGGCAACAGGAAGAGAAAAACTAAGAACTGCAGCGGAGGTCACTGGCCTGCTCTGAGGCCACGTACAGCCTCTCATGTTCTACAGCTGTGACAGAAAATGAGTTCCCAGCTTTCTAGACATGCTCCCTGGAACTTGAATTTCATGCCTGTCAACATTTCCCAGTTTGAGGCAGAAATCTCCCAGCTGACATTCTGTTTCCTAGACACCAATCCTGAAAGAAGGATCCACCTGGAAGTGGATTTTTCTGGTGGAAAATACAAAGTCGTAAGAGAAGAACCAAGCTGTTCTAAGTGGGGAGAACGAGGGAGAGGGAAGCAATGATTAATACAAGGTTAGTGGCTAAGTGAAGGAAGGCTACAGAGGTGCAAGCAAAAGTGGGAAAATATGTGCAGAAAATGTAGAAAGTAGAGCACGGCCAAAAAATACAGAGTTCCACCCAACAGGAAACTGTACATAGCTCAAAGACATACCAGAGAAAGCAGAAGATGTGTTAACAGAAAGGAAAGTGAAGAAGAAAACACCAGACATCACCAGCCGGCATCATCTTGACTGAGAAATTCACAGGCGAGTGTTTCAGTGCCAAGAAAACACAGCGCCAGGGATTCAAAAGGCACTTTGGTGTCAGGCTCTGACCCTCTGGTCCTGAGCCCTTCTCGACTTCTGACAGGCAGCGCTCGCCGCAGCGAGGGTACTGTGGAGTGCATGACATAGTTTGTATTCTCCTGGGCCACATATGCTTCTCCTTCAAAACAACTGTTGTCTTTCAGCTTTTTCCCTGTGAGGGAATAAGCTTCCCTTGGACCAAAGCACAGTATTTCCTGTCTGCCGCCTGTACACCATTACACCGTCTCTCCTTCCCCAGGGGACCATGGCTCTGGGTATGCTCCAGAAAGGGGCTGCCCTGCCGCGTTGGAAAAAAATGGGGTTTCGGTCCTGACCACAACCTCAGTAGCACCGAGAGGAGAGCAGGGAAACACCCCCATCAGCACCAACGCCGAGGGCCGCCTGCCTGCACCCACCCCGGCACGGAGGCTCAGCAATGTCCTCCGCACTCAAACCAACATCCACCAACATGGTCGCTGCTGCGGGGCTGGCATGTGTCTGCCTGGATGTGTGCACCCGTTTCTATGCAGAATTAAGAGCGCAGGGCAAAATCCCGCTCTCGCCAACAGCCGAGTAAGTCTGGAGTTGCTGCTGAAGGTCGCGGGGGGTGCCCAGTGTGTAGACGCTTTCATATGAAGTGGTCAGCAGAAGTGAGGCTGCTGTGTCCCTGCAAAGATCATTTGGCACTGGAGGGAGGAGCTTTGCCTAAAGGAGCTGACTTTTGTATAGCTATCTCTGGAAATGTAGATAATGAACATTTCGTACTGGAAAAAAGCCTTGCTGTTGAGTTAGCTATTGGCGCTTTTCATCTTCCATTTCCAAGCAACTGTCCGGACTCTGAATTTGGCAGTGTCTGGGATAAGGAAAGCGGTACAAAAGGGACTGGTAATCAAGGAGCGCCTCCAGCTTTCTAACCATAATAAAACACATTTTTGTACTCTTCTTTGGACACTGATGGCAAAAATCCTACTCTCTAGTAAGAGAGTTGAAACCTGGAATGATGATTGCATCAGTGGAAGGATGCCAGATTTGCAATGCTGTAAGCGAGCAAAAGATCTGGCTGACAATCAAGATGCACCATTATAATGACACTTCTGGGGTTGTTTCCTTTTTAATTTTGTCCTAAGTGACTGGGCCACGTTCTGATTTCACTTACATCAGGCTACGTCTGACTTTAGGATGCCTCTCATGCAGCAGCAGCGGCGTGCCTGAGGTCAAAACTCAGCCCTCTAGGTTTCCATTCCCCTCCTAAATACAAATTTCAAGGTGGTAATAAATACTGGAACAAAAAAGATATGTAATTTTCGTGACAGAGAAACAAATTGATGCTGAATGTATGTGACACTTTTTCAATTTTCCTCTTGTTTTTCCTGATGGTGTTTTGTGCTAAACATTACATTTGCAGATGCAAAATTTAAAGAACACTTTATCTTCAGCACTGAGAAACATAACATGTAATTTGCTGCTTCAGCCAAGAGTGATGGCCTTATTAGTAATGGGAATTTACTGATGAACTGCTGTTAGCAAAACATCATCTTCAAACCCGTTAGCCTGAAACTGGCAGCCACTCTGTCGGCAGGAGCTTTTTTATTTCATCTCGGGGGAGTTCTGTAGAAATATTTCTCATTTAAACAGCTTTAGCCTTGGCCTTTCAATAATTTTTATGGTCTCAACTAATAGGTTAACAATTAGTTAAGAGCAACTATCAGCTTAATGTCAAGTCATTCACAGGGAAAAGTTCAAGGAGAGAAGTAACACTATTTCAAAAGATGGCTTATTTTCCAACAAAGAGCTCCCATCTGTTTGAAAAGCTGGAAGGATAGAAATGAACGCGAGAGAGAAATGGAAAAATCAGCGATGGGGAGGAAAGGCCTGGGGTCTGAGTGGGGCTGGGAGAGGGGCTGCGGGGGAGAGCAGCTGGGGCTGGAGGCACTCGGCAGTGCCCGGGGCTCACCCGCGCTCCCGGCCCCCAGCCCCGCTGGGGGAGGCCGTGGCCGGCACGGCGGCCGCGGAGGCACGGGTCTGCAGGGTGGCAGGGCTTCGCTCCCCGCTTGCAGCTACCCCCGAAGTGCTGGTGGCGAGAGCCTACGCTGCTGCAGTTGCTGCTGCTCGCAGCTCTTCACCCGTGCTTCAGGTCCCTGCAGGGAATCCCAGTCTCTGCCTGGTCGTTGCCAGGTTCAGAGAATGGGCTTTACCCTAGCTCTAGCTCCAGCACCTTGTCCTCTCACAGACCATCACGGTCTCCTCTCTCCTTGTCCGTAGTTCCTTCACCAGCTTGTCCCACATTTTCTTATCTTTTTTTTGGTTTTTTTTTTGTTTGTTTCAGCAGTTTCCCTTTTTGCTTACAATTCCTGTCTTTCCTATTTTCTCCCAGCCTCAAGCAATACCATTAGCCTTCCACCAGCTCCCAGCCTCTCGGTTATCTCCAGGCAAGGAGATAATTCTCCTACCACCTTGTCCTTCAGACCCAGCTCTCCACCTGTGCTCAGGACGCGTCTTTCTCCTTCATGCTCTCCAGGCATGAAGAGCATGAGCTCTTCAGGGCACTGAAGCAAGGCACTGAGCAAGTCTACAAGGGATATGTCTGTTCTTCCTCTTAGCTTCTGTGCCAGATGCCACACAGCTGGGAAGGAAAGTCCTGGTCAGCCATCGGTGGCATGTGTGCAATCAAGATGGCATTGGCAGATAGATGTGTTCATTAGAACAAGTCTCATTGCCAGGGCATGAATGGAGGTTGCTTTTTTCCCCCAAAGAGCTCTCGCACAGACAGATCTTGGAATCATTTACAGGGTTGGAAAAGTGCGCATTGTTGCCTCCAGAGTAAGTCTCTGCTAAAGTGGAGCTCTCTGGTCCTTCTCCTTTCATAGAAAAAGACTCACTTCTCCAGAGTGAGTCAAGGGCATGGGAAGCGACTCCTAACTCCCAATAGCTTCTTCCAGCTTAATAACTAATCTTGCCTGGACATAACTTTTAACCAGAAGTTTTCCTCAAAATACAGGCAAATGAAAATCCTTCCCAGGCATGTTCAGTGTAAATGACCATAGTAAAGGTGGGCAGGGCTTTCCTTGCAGAGGTCTGAGCAGGCTGAAACACCCCTGGCATATTAAACTCCCCGTTGTCTGGTAATACCAGATAAAGAGTCTGTGCAAGGGGCTGCATAAAATGTAATCACCTGCTGTACCCCGGCTCTTGGACCATAGGTTCCTGGCAGATGTGTGAGAGGTAACGGCTGTAGGAGCAAGTGATGGACTGGTCTTATACCTTCGGGTTCTTACATGGGGAAGGACAGACAGGCTACTGTTGCCATCACACCAAGTAATCAGGGGAAGAAAAGAGCCCGCTATATTTACATAGCAATTATGAAGTGCGTCCAATCTTTTGTTTGCTTTGCACTACCAGTTTTGGCAAATGGGGTTTCTCTCTCTCTCTCTCTGCGTGTATATATTTTTATATATACATGTATATATGTGTATATAGATATATATATTCGTCCGTTGCCTGAGATCTAAAACCTGGTCTGTGAGCTGTGCAAAGCAGGAATGCTGATGTCTTATTTCCTTGTGTGATTCCTCATGGAGCTGGGACGTGAGCCCCAACTGGGATCTTTACACAGAATAGTAAATGAAACTGCCGCATGGCTCATGTTATTCAGTGATCTTCAAGATCAATGCTGGCTTCCTGAAGTCCAGTCTACTCTATAGACTTATTATAATCAAAGGAAGGAGCTTTCTCCCTCCCCCCAGTATTTATTGCAGACAGTGTCTGAGCTTCAAACCAGGGCGACAGAGCACTTTGCAGACACATAAACCAACGATGAAGTTAAATTGCTTCACCTCAGAAACCAGGCTCTAAATGACTTCAGACAGCTTCTGAATATATTCAGTCTGAAGGAAAACTTCCTTCTGGCTTTAAAGTCTGGAGATAAAAGAACTGTCTGGTGGAAAAAAGGCAAATTTCTCCTAGCCGGAAGAGCCATAATGCTGCAGTCTGTTGTTTAGGGGCACAAGGGAGGTGCATGGCTGAGGTCAGGCTTGATGTATGAACTGGGTCCTAACGCAGTGACCCACCAGGAATGCGAGCGCCCGTGCCGTGGGAGAGGACCCTGCGGTCGTCAGCAGGAGTTGGCCCAGGGCTTTATGCCAACTCTGCCCAGGCCTTTGGCCACTCAGCACCGGGACGTGGGCTTCCCTGGTCTTTCTCCTGTCCCTTGAATGGAGGCGCAAGCGACAAGCCACAGCTGGGCATGAACAGCAGCTGGGTTGCTACGTATCTCACAAGCCTTCATTTTTGGTCTTAGCGTGGGAAGGAATGGCATAAGGAAAAAACAACTTTACAACATTTTTTAAAGGCTACCTTAAATTCAGGATTAATAAAGAGGGGCCAGAGTCAATGAAATCAAGGGGTGACCTGAAACCACTTTTTGTTAGTAGAGTCCCTTGGATACATTCATCTACCTTTTCTGTTACATTAGGTTTTGCAGCTGATTTCTATCCGATTGCAGAGAGCAATAAGAAGATAGGACCCAAAGGCTATTATCTAGGGGCCTATTCTCACTTTCACTGACGTGGATGGCAAATTGACTTCAAGGGAAACTTCATCATGCTGTAGCGTTGATAGCATCATAGAGGAAAGTGTAATTAAAGGGCAAAAAGAGGGGAATCATTCAATGCAATGTATTTCTTGGATAGCTAGAGCCGACTCTACATAACAGGGAAAGCATTTCTTATTTTCTAGGGGAAGTTTTTTAATGGTAGTTGAGCTGAGATTTTTTTGGCTCTTTTTCAGGCTTTTTATTGAGACATTGCTAGAGTATTCCACTAGCTGCCAGTGTGTAAAGTGGGCAGATCAACCTTGAAATATTATGGTCTTGGGACACATTTTGTTCTTGTTTTCTCCCCAGTGTAAATCCAGAATAACAGTAATGACTTCAGCTGAGCCACTTCAGATTTACATCAGCACAAATGAGAGCAGGGCCTGCCCGTGCAGATGCAGCCTGAGGGATTAGGAGTCTGCCTGTGTGTTGTACCCTTGCTTCAAATTGACACCCTAGCCTTAATTCAGCGGAGAACCAAAGAAGCTGCTTGCCCTGCAAATGAGCATTGATGCTAATGTGTTGCAGTAGGGATTTAGCAACAGGCCGACACCTCAGTACCCATCTCTTATCTGCATAGCAGAGAAACGTGAATAAAACTGTGAGATTTGCACCGGTCAGGATAGGAGGTAATTCTGCCGTTAGCAGAGCTGCAGGCTCAGCCACAGGGAATTTGGTAGGTAAAAAATGCTTTGTGTGTCCATGAACACTGCAGGTGTGTAAAGACTGAGCCCAGGCCCTTATTTAAAAAATACAGTTTATTAGATAAAACATACATAGAGCCAAGTAAATCCAATTCTTTATTAAAAATACAGAAATCATTTTGCAATAGTAAAAGAAAGTACTGGCTTTTTCTATGAAACATAAATCTGAAGGTTTGGGACCTTTTTGCGTTATCAGAGCAGGTCCCCCTCTATGCTATATTCTTAAACATACTGCATCAAATTGTGAAACCCAAGCAAAAGTCTATTGTACAAAATTAAGAACGTTTAGACCAGTAATACTCAGTTTAATTAAGATGCAAACAGTAGCATACAGCACACAGAACAGTCAATATACAGCTATACATTAACACATGCCTTAAATAGTGACAGAGAATCCACTGGAAGGAATAAGTTACAACTAATAGAAAACGATGTCTGAAGAAATAAAAAAGGAATCACAGTTTGACACTATATTTGTTAAATGGTTGCATATGTATTGAAAAACTGTACATATTAAGAATGAATGTATCGGACCCACCCATACAGAACATGCTAAATTGACAATTATTATTTTGCTTGGATGCGTGAATATGTATGAGGCATACATATGGCAGGCAGGTGCATATCTGTGTGCATACATCAGACCTGTGCGTACATGCACATAGAAAGGCACGCACCTCCACAGCTGAAGACAAATCACTTCGATAAAACCCTTTGAGGCAGGGTGAGAGCAATACTAATACGCTGTTTATCATAATCGTGCTGCTCCCGGGACTCCAGGCATTTTTTTTGCATGTTATTCTCCCGTAAGCCCCACATTCATTTTACCTCAGCCCTCCCTTGTTTGCATATTTGCAAAGTGAATACAAAACTATTCAATATAATACAATGTTCACTGTTGGAGATGATTTATTAGGGGAGGTTTTGATAGCTGAGAAACAGAGAAGCATTAAAGGGTTTGCATTGCTTTTCCAATAAGTGGAACTAAGGGGCAGATGTCTTTTCCCTGATTATTGTTAGCATCATATGGTAATCCTGGCATAATTAATGATATATCCTATATGTCATCTTTAGTAAGAGTTCTTGGTCGGAAATGGAGAAGGCTTGCATTAAGAAAAGTCGTAGGCATCTAAGCTGTTTCTGTAACCCCAAATTGTTTAGCACCTCCTGACAATAATAGAAAAATAAAGCCATGCTAAAATATTGTGCTAAGTAAAAGGAATGGACAGCAGAATGAACATTAAGTGAAAGAATTACTCCGGCTTCACAGAATTAGAAATTACCTAGATTCAGAAAAGCACGTCGAGCAGTCAACTTGAAACAAAGCTCAAGACCCATTGCAGGGATACAAAGGTGCGCGCTTGGCATCAAATGGCACAGAACTGCATGGCTGCCTGGGGACCTTGAGGTGGTCACAGGGTAAGATGCTTTTTTGTTTCTCTCTCATTGGAAGAAAGCAAACCAAAACAGCGCTAAGGCAAGATGCGTAAAAGATGAAAGCAGAAGTCCTGACCAGGGGGTGTGGCATCGGTACCCTTCCACTGACCCTGGTGGGGATGGTCTAGATTTATATCAGCGTCGGAAAAGCAGCAGCCCAGGAAGGACATGATGGAAACGCCCTGGAAAGCTGGGTGCTGCTGTGCGTTGGGGATGGGGCAGGAGGCACCGTCGGAGGGCAGGGGTGGATGCACTGAGGGGAGTTGACACAGTCTTTTCTTTCCAGGGGG
This sequence comes from Ciconia boyciana, assembly GCF_034638445.1. NCBI lineage: Eukaryota > Metazoa > Chordata > Aves > Ciconiiformes > Ciconiidae > Ciconia > Ciconia boyciana. The sequence goes on from NC_132936.1 coordinate 51,193,295, forward strand.
GCACCCAGGCAGCATCACTCATGTCACAGCCCACGGGGCCGCCGCTAGCAATGTTATACTGCCAGTGGAATAAAGCCAGCTGCCTTTCGCCATCAGGAAGAGAGTCGGAGCCTGGTGACCCCAGTGCGGCAGCGCCGGGTGGAGTAAAGCCAGGCAGAACGATGAAAACAAGTCGGACAGTCCAAGCCAAGGACTTTCAAAATACATCACCCTTATATACACCTCACATCGAGTCGCAAGACCTAAGACTGAAGTCAGCATCATTCAAGCCCATAACCTCATCACGACAGCGCATTTCTATTGAAAAGGAAATCTCATTATTTACATTCTGGTTTTAATATACACACTGGCAGGTGAAGGAAGCCTGGTGAGCTAGTGTACGCGAGCTGATTTCTCAGTTTTGAGAGCCGTCACAGAGGAGAAGCCTGTGCCACGTGCGGGACAGGCTCCTGTTAGCTCCTGTGGGATTTGGATGAGAGCAGTCACAAATGCATTTTCTAATGATGCGAGATGTGGAGATGTTTCGTCTATCAGTAGCAAGTGGTATAGCCTGTAATAAATTTGGGAGTGACTGAATGCAAGACAGTGTGAGTTTGAACTCTTGATTGTAACCAAATTGTTGGTATATTTAGTTTTTTTCTCTCTGACAGATTTTGTATATGCTTGAAAACTATATATTCACTTGACATCAGGTGTCCCTTAGAACATGTCTGTTCCTAAGGTTGTACAGTACTGGGAAAGACATGTAATTCACCATTCAAGGAGGGTGAGATTAATATATAGTAGATAGGTAAAAAGTCAAAGATTGTAAAATACTTGCAAGTTGCGATGAAAGCAGCCCTGCTTATCCAGCCACTGCAGAAAATGAGGCTTATCTAGGAAATTACAGAACGTTAAAAATCAAAGCTAACACACTTTGAGCCCAATTAGCAATACAAAAACTGATAGCTACACATACATCAAAAAACCCCTGTACATGCTTCACTAGCCTTGGAAGCTAATGCTGAGGAGTTGGAAGGGAGCTCAGAGCAGCATTTAAAAAAAAAAAAAAGTGTGAGCAGGAGTTGCGCTATTTTGTGGCCTGATTTAAGGCTGCCACTTTCCAGCTGGATAGAAACTGTTCTGCTCTCATCCTTCACACTGTTTGGAAACAGAAACCCAGAGCCAAAATCTGATCTCATTCCCACTGGTAGAAGTATGCAGTAGCCCCACAGAAGCTACAGTCATTACTCTAAACTCACACTTGTGCATCCATGTGCGTGAATCTGCCCTGCGTTATTGCATGTATTTCAGTATGAAGGATGATGCTGTAAATATTGCAATGCCAGTTGCCACACGGATTTGCTCACAACGCTTAATGTAGGCTTACAAGCATGGCCTTCCCCCACTGCCGATTTTGTCTATCCCACCACCGCCTCCCAGCTGGCCACCACCGCTTCTCTTCTTCCTTCAGCCGGATGGCTCTTTCCTACCTCCTGCTGTCCTTATCATTGGCAATGGGCACCTCTTCTTTCCAACCAACTTTCTGATTCTGGCTGAAAGCAAGCTGGACCTCCGCCAGGTCTGGGAGAGCGATGCTGATGGCTCTGTGCTCAGCACACATCGAAGCTCACACCTGCCTAATGGTGTGCCTTTCGCAGGGCCAAGCCTGGCCCACGTGGCCTTAGCGTGCATGAGCAACAGGGCGGGAGCCAAGGATTCATCCCAGTGAGCACAGTAACTGGGACGGTTCAAACCAATAAGCATTTAAGCAGCTTGAATATCAAGAGGCAGCACAGGAAAAGATGGAAGGTAGAGCGGAAAGCTGCACTTACCCCGTGTAAAAGTCCTGAGCCTTTAATGAGGTATTTATTGCAAATAGTCATCAGCCAACTAGTTAAAAACCATCCTCAAAAAGTGCCTTTCATGCTGGTGAATGAAAGCAGTGGAAGGTTTTTTGTGCAAGATAAAGAGTATGTCAAAAAAAATACAGACAAGCTAATTCAAAGATGTCAGTGCATGGTAGTCTTTGTCACGGCAGAACTGGTACTAAACTCTCCTGTGAAGGGCACTTGATTGAAAGGAAAGAAAGGGTTGCTGAAAACTACAGAGAAAGAGAGAGGGGAAACAGAGAGAAATGGGAGAGCAAGGAAGAGCCAAAAGGTAAAGAAGGAGTTGCAGCAGGGGTGAAGGAGACACATATGTAGTCACTGAAAGATGGAAAGGAAGGAAAAGAAGAAGAGATGCTGCAAGAAAGGAACTGAAGAGAAAAGAATGAAAGTAACGACAGTGGGGGAATAGGAATGGAAAGGGGTGGGAGGTTCCAGGGGAAAAGACCAGAGAGCAGAGGAAGACTAAGATGGAGAAGAATGAGGGCAGGGTGAGGGACTAACTGACCTTTAAAGGCCTGTTGGGTGCTGTCTTCCGGGTGCGTAAGGAAGGTGTGGGCAAGGGCTGTGCGAGGAGTAAGTCAGACATGGACAGCACGGGGAGAAAGGCTGGAGTACGGTGAGAGCGGATGTCTTGTGGGTAAGGTACTAGATTCAGACCAGGAGGTCTGGGTTCAAACTTCTGGCTTCACCAAAGGTCAGGTTTAACAACATCGGGAAAGAGGCAATATGGTTCACCTTCATGGAAGTTTTGCTTCATTTTTTTCAGTGTTCTGCTATTTTCCCCTCACGTGCTATTGACTTCCATCTGTTTTAAGCATTTATCTGCAACAGGGAAGGAAAACTGCCTCTAGGAAACCCTTCTCCTTAGGTTGTCCCTTTTGCTGCATGAGGCTGTCAGCTCTCTAGGGCAGGTAGAGTGTCTCATAGTGTGCCTGCACAGCACCGGACACAATCTCTACATGCTATTGCGACACAAATACTGATGGTGAGTTTTGATAACAGCAGCCTAACATGCTTGTATTTGAACTGTAGTAGATCAGATACTGATCTCGTTTACACTGGTAAAAATGTGGAATAACTACTAAATTTACAGTAGTGTCAATGGAAGACTGGAATTTAGATCGACTTCTTGTAAGCATATAGACTGGGTAAGCAAGAAACTTTCTTTTACCACTAGGTTCCTAAGAGGGATAAATTGAAAAGCTGGTGTATGTTGACCTGGCACACTGCTATGACTATAGCTGCTTTCTGAAGTTTTTGTGCCACAAGAAAAAGAAAAAAAGATCTTTTTCCTTAAATACTGACTCTTACCAAGCTGATCAGAAGCCTTGTGGATGCTGCAATACATTAGAAAAGCCATGAAGAAGACAGATAGGTTTTAGAGACAGTCATTTGGTTCCAGTGGAACCTGGACACATGGATCAATTCACAATACTGCCACTGCAGCAAATGCTCAGGGCCATAAAACACATTACAGATCAGGAAACCATCAAAGTGAGGGATAAAATTAATCACTAGTCTTTCACTGGCTTGGATTCCCTGCAATTCAGAAGTCCTTTTTCTCCCCTTCTCCTGTGTTTCGGCTGAGAGACACTGAAAGCTGTGAAACTGCTCCACTCTGAAATGTCCTCATTCCTGTACCGCTTGGACTTCTGCTTTTTCCCCTTCCCTGCTCTTTTGGAGATCTCTGACAACACGAAGCTGGCTGCCCGTATTTCATGTTCAAAAAGCAAAGGGCAGCATGATCCCAGTTCTTTGTAACACCAAGGGAAAACTCTGGGTAATAAAGACATACCGCTCTACGCAGGGAACGTTCAGTACAAGCCTGGAGACAGGGCACAAACTACACGGGAATCCCAGTGAAGCCTGAGACTTGCCCACTTTTGAACCCCATCCTTCCTAGCTGCTCTGCCCTGCTCTTATTTCACTCGCTTCAGAACCTGTCCGTGCAGCCAGGCAAGCCTCTGTGAGCCACGCACACAGAGACACGCACGCTCTCCTGTCCAGCCTTAAATGCTGCTTTTTGGCAGCTACCCGTAGACCAAGAGGAGCAAGACTCTGTAGTCAGAGACTCTCTTCTGAAGTCCTGTGAGCTATTCCTGTCCGATTATGGCACTACCAAGAGCCTCAACCGTTTGAAGTATGATGAAGTGCTGTGGATGCTGAAGGAGCCAAAAACTGTGGGTCACTGGGACTGATTTTGAAAGGTTTTATTTTTAAATTCCACCTAGAGCTTTGCCTCAGGAACGTGTGGAAATCTCCCAGTGAAGTCATGTTCACATCAAGGCGAGTTTCTGCCTAGTGGCACGGCTGAAATCCTCAGCACACGGGCTTTGGTTTGCTGCGAAGTGGAAAACCCAAACCACCCTCCACGAAACTTGGAGCTAAAGCACAAAGCTAACTGGAGAAGGTGTCGGGATCAGGTAGAGGTGCAGCTGGAAGAGCTCTCGACCAGGACGCTAGCAGCTCTCCCGGGAGCAGGGGAGAGGGGGCTGGCCAGCAGCGGCTGTCTCCACTCTTTGTAAGGGAGGATGAAATAGCTTGTTAGGCTCTAGTTACTATGGGACGTGGCTGAAGCTTGACCTGTTTTATGAGCCAAGCCCCGGTCTTACGAATTCAATAGAAAAACTTACGTGGACCTCAGTGGGACCTGGGTTTGGCCTAACATGCTTTATTTAGCGTCTTGAGTGAGGGAAACATTTTTCTTTAGATTACAGTTGAAAGATTCTTGGGTTTCAGCTTGAGTCTTATGGTGGCAGTCTATCGCACACTAATATTTCTTTCCTTTTCTTCAATAAATCACATTTCTTCTGCACTTAGCCTCTGACCAAAACCTGTCTGCTTGAATTGCAATAAAGCTGGCCGGTCAGTGACGTCTCTGCCGAAAGCAATCCCCTCCCAACCACACCATGCATGCGCCGGCTGACCTCCAGGCTACCACATCCCCACCCTCCCCTCCAGCTCCAGGCACCTGGTGGGGAGCGGAGGCTCTGGGAACAAAAGGAGACAGAGACTGTAAATTCACGTTAGCGTAGCTGTGCTTCTGAGGCACGGGGATTTGCTGGAGCCGGGGCCAGAATGAGCAAGTTGTGCTAGAGTCTATCAGATTTGTGAAGTACAGATGTGATAATACCGCTGCAACCACAAAAGAATTTACAACAGGAAGCATTGCAGCTGTTGCTTATTAGCATTAGTACAAATTACACAAAGCAAATTGTTAGCAGACATGTTTCCATAATATTTAACTCATGGCAGTGAATAAAAGTGATTCTTTTTCAAGCAAAATTTTAGATTTCCAAGGGAATCGGTTTCCAATTGTCCATGAAGAGGGCGTGGATTAGAGAGCAGCATGCAACTATCGCAAGGGATCAGAGGCAATGTGTGCAGTGACTTGCCTGCTTTCTCTGGCGAAGGTGTGTGAATTTGGGACCGCATTTCTCGCTGAGAGAAGGAAAATCCGTACAGCTCCATATGACCCAATTGCCAGTGATGGGGAGTGATGGTGTGTGGGCCCCGTTCTGGAGCTGCCGCAGTAAGGTTCTGCACACAGAAGTGCTTGGAAAGGGAAAGAGGCTCTTGCTGACCTGCCATTTCCCTGAATTTTTGCCCCAAAAGTGCTTATTATGACTTATTTCCCTAGCAACCCCAAGCCTGTTGATGTGGAAGCAGCCCGTGCCAGCAGAGCAATCCCCTAACACTAGCTCAAGAGGAGACAAAAATCCTCGCAGCAACAGACTGAACGTGCAGACCGAAACACTGGAGTGCGACCCGTGAACAACCAACAGCAAAATCTGCTGGACCGAAACCCTGGGCAGGATGCCTCTCTCCAACCAAACCAGTTCCAAGCCAGGGCAGTGGCTGGTTTTGATGCTGCTGTACCTGCCGCCCTGCTGGGCCAGCCAGCGGCGGGCAGCCCATTCGGGCATCTCCTCTGCCTCCCTCCTTGTTGCATGGGGAGGAGCCGAGCAACCTGCCCTGGGGAGGGAGGCTGCGGTTTGGAGAGGGGGAGCACCCGAACAGCATTTAATTTCAATTAATAAAAAGGGGGCATTTAATTCTCGCCTCCCTCCCCGGTGCCAGGGCAGGACCGGCTGCGTCCAGGAGGATGTCTGACCCCAGAGATGCTCCTCTGTGGGGTGAACTGGGGGGGTCACCCACAGGTTCCTGGAGGGGCCGGGGGATCTCCCTCCTGATGTCTTTTTCCAAGCAGAAGCCATTCAAAGGAAGGGGGGGGGGGGGGGCGGAGAGAGAAAGAAGGGGGGAAAAAGAAAAGCAGGCACTAACTAATAAACTGAATGTTTGGGGGTATGATTTGGGGAGGTAAGAGCTGACAAACTCGTCCCTGAGCTCCCTCAGCCCTCGGACAGTGCAGCCGGGGAAGGGGACGCAGCTCGCAGGCAGGCAGGGGCTGCAGGGTGGCTGTGCCGGGCGGGAGGAAAGGCCACCCGTGGCTGCCGGCATCGGGGCCGGGCTTGGGAGCCGCTCCCTCTCTAAAGCCGTACTCCTGCTCCCGTGCTGTCCTTTCATCCTGCCTGGCCTGGGCGGCACTGGTTGAACCGGAGGATTGTTTGTGCTCCTGCCACTAATCGAAGAGAGGCATCTTTTCACGCCAAAACTTCATTGGCCATTTTCTTATTGTTTTGCTGATTATTGGTGGTTTTGCTGATGATGTTCTACTTAATCTCTCAGCGCCATCCTTTCTTTAAGAAGGAAAGAAATGTAACTCATGAAGACTGCTGACAACCTATAGAAATTCAGCGATCAGTTTAAGGGCAATAGCAGCCCAAAGTGATGCTTTATATGCCAGTCCCAAGGGTGCCTACCTGCATTAATCACGTTGAGCAAAGCTGCTAACGCTGCAAAGGCCGCTGCAGTCCTCAGCCTGCCAAGCGAGACAGTGGGCTCAGGGAGGTGGAGGCATTCCCAGAGGCATTTCTTGAAACGCAATTAGGTCTGGCTGGGGAAGGAGGCATTTGTTGGTGCGAGAGAAGAGCCCGTGACAGCAGGTGGGTGGGAAGGCGGTGTGGCTGACCTGTGTCGCAGCAGAGGCTGAGCTGGTCGGCCACGCTAGATGCAAGAAGACGGTGTGCTTGGGGCCGCTGGTTCTGTGCTCCTAACGCCCTGCAACCGGCACTTGAGCAAGGGAAGAGCTCTCCTCAAATCCTTAGACTTTGCCTGCTTGCTTTTTTTTATTAAAGTATTGAAAGTGCCTGAAGCAACCAAAGTGCCTTTTGATCCAGCTACGAGTGCTTAGAAGTAGAAAAGAGGCACATCTATTGCTTTTAAGGGTATGCACATCCACCCACCTGTTGGGAAGAGTTCAAAAATACAGCTGGGTTGGCTGCAGTCTGAAGCGAGAGCTACGAACGGAATAGCAAGCGAAGTAATTTGTACAACCAATGTCTAAAGCAGCAGCTAATGGAGAAGCGGCTGACATGCATGTTCTGGCTCTTTAGTGCTTGTTCTGAGGAAATGGCCTGACACCCTCAGCCCAGCAGAGCTGCTTAACTACCCTCACCGACAAGACTTGAAAGAGAAAAATTAGTTATAATTGCAATATTACTGCAGTAATGTTTGCCTCCTAATTGCCTTTCAGTGAAAAAAAAAAAACATGCAGCGAGGAATTTTTATTATAAGCGTTACGTACATGTAAAATGAATCCACTAACTGCCTCCCCTGTAAAAGACAGAACATTAAATATCATGTCATACCTACAAGTGTCATATCAAATGAGATAGCACCACTGACTGCATACATCAGATACATACGTGAAAACTATTTCAGCATATTAAATGTAGGAACACCATTGCCCCCATGGAGTCTATAAATACTGCATTGGTATTGCCAGCCCTCTCAGCTGTAATGTCCGGAGTAGGGGAGGTGGAACGAAGGTGAGACACAGAGCTGAATGGGAAGGTTCTTGCTCAGGAAAGTCTGTAGCTGTGGGGGTTTTTTCGCACTCTCAGAACAAAATGTGAGGTTACAGATTCTCCAGAAAAATACAACAAAATGCAAAAATTTTCCTGGAACAAAAATGTTCCATTTCCAAAATGTCAAAATGATGTTTTGACATTACCGAAAGCTGTAGTTTCAGTTAAATAGAATTTTACGTTAGAAAGTGACATGCTTTTATGAAGAGTTTTGATTTTGATAAAGTGGGATTTTCCAGCATTGAAGCCATCTGATAAAGTCTAACCAGCTCTGACTATTGATATACTACAGCAAGGTGGGTTTTTAAGTGGAGGAATTAAAATCACCTTTTGAAAAAAAAAAAGAGGTTAACTAAGTTCAAAATTATGGGGAGAAAAAAAAAAGAAAAAAGATTGTTTGAGGACTCTCTGAAGGTGACATTACTAATACAGCAAGATTTTTACATATTTTGGGGATCTTTGTGGGGAAAACATTCATTTTTTTAAAAGTGTAAGAGTAAAAAATGAACTGTACAGGTTTGATATTGATGGGAAGTCACCTCTGCCTCAACCAGACAGCCGGCTGAACAGATTTCCGTTCTCTACACCATGGACACAAAGCGATGCGGGTGGGTGTTACCTTCCAAGCATCGGCATGTTTAGGGTTCGGTATATGACATCACTTGATAGTATACGACTTTTCATTTAACACACTTGTTCAGCTATTCCTATTAAAGATGTTTCACCGCGCAGACAGGATTTGCTGAAAGCTGGTCAGTCCTGTAAAGATCCAATCCTGCAAATGTATGCAGACAACTTTTTTAATTTGGGGGAGTAGTCCTCAAGAGTTTAGTGAAAGTCTTGTGCGATATGGTTTCTCATATTGTTAAGGATTTTCAGGATTAGGTCTTGAACCGGTATCTTTTTGTAGGAGTTCTAGTCCAGCAACATGCATCAAGTTGAATTTTATTCCATGAGGTATTTTTGGTAATAGTCTGTTCCGCATAAACAGGGTTGGACAGCATGACACCTTGCATATTATCAGGACCCCGTTTCTCAATTCAGTTGAGGCTAGCTCTAAAATAACCTACATGACTTGCAAACACTTGCTACCTCTCCTTGTCGTGCACTAAGGGTTTAAACTGTCTGGATGTGTCCCTTCATCATCCTTCTTTGTGAAGGGTGAAAATGAGGGCATACCCATGCCACAGATTACCGCCTCAGCCTGAGACCTGTCCTTCTCCTGCCTGGCTACGTGGAATATCAATGAGCAACTTTTGGATTTGTGTAAGAGGCAGAAGAGCATTATTTTTAATCTGCTTGAGACGGAAAGCCCGGCACATCTTGCGTATGTGCTGAAAGCTGTGGCACAATCAGGAACCGACCCTACAGCATCCTCCCCAGACCTGACCATCGCTGCAAAGTGCAGAGGTGTGCCCTGCATGGCCAGCTCCTCGTGGGGAACGCTCCCACCCGGCTCCCTCACTTTTTAAAAATGCAAACAGAAACAAAAGCAGAAATTCTGCTTTTTCTTGGAGTGCCACAAACTGTACGCCAGACAGAAACGGCTCAGGGAAGGGAGCCGACAGCTGAGCACGCCAGACACCGTGGGAGCCATCCACCCCCTCTTCGGCGTAACGGGAAACATCCTGTCAGAAACACTCTCTGCATTTGGGCTTTCCTTGAATTAATTATCTGTAAACGGTGACAGGCTTATCCTGCTGGGAGCCTGCGATTCCTAGTCGGTATTTATAGATGTGCTTGATAGGAGAGTCATGATGGTCAAAGCTCATCAGACAGAAAGCACCATGGCATCAGCGCTCCAGCCTCAAGTCTATTAGGGCTGCTCCCTCTAGTGGGAAAAAGTACTTTAGCTGCAAAAAACCATGTTTTCCCCGTTTTCCTTTTTTTTTTTACTTTCTTTTTTTTTTCCTTTTATTTTTTAAGGTGAAGAATTCAAGTTTTCCAGATAGTGCAAGACATGGGGCAGTTCCCATCAGACAACAGGTGACCAAACGCTGCGCTTTTGCAGCCCTTGAACATCGGTGGTGGAGCTGGAGCCCAGCCGATGCAGGTCAGCGGTTACTCCTCCGAGGCAGACCCATGGCAAGTGAGGGACTCTTGGTTACTCTTCCAGCAGTCTTCAGCGTATGCCGTAGCTGTGTTTGGTTTTGATTTCTCACTTCTGATTACAAAAATAGGACTTACTATAATCATAATAATATTAATGATACAAAATAATTATTGTAATTATATACTTTTTGGCAAATTATTAACACAAAGCAGCTCAAAAGACCCCATTGGATTAAAAAAAGGTGACAATGCACAAACATTAAAAAAGAGAAAGTCTTTGTTAAAAAAGAGGGAAAAACAATCTGCAAATGAATGCATTTCTGTAAGGCAACATGTTACCTTTAGTTTTCTGTCTAGATTTAGGTCAGGTTCTGTTGTTGTTCAAGAAATTGTTAGAACTTGGCTTGCTTGAGCTTATCAATGTGGTAACACAGTTTCAGCGCAGGTCCCAGTTTCAGCCCCAGGTATTTCATGATCACATCACTTTTCAGCAGCAACAAAGCATTGCCATCAATCTCCTGGTTTCAAAAGAGAGAAAGAGAATCAAAATGTGTTAACCTCCTTCCAGTGCTGTGTCCTGACACATTAAACAAGGTTAATCCGAAACAGCATGTCTTTTAGAGTAGAACTCGTGGAAATGTCATGCATTTTGAAATTTCATTTAAAAAATTGAAATCTGAGGTATGATAGAAGGAAACTCTAAAGGAGGGGTTAATCAAATAGTATTTTTTATTCTTCAAGGAACTGTAAGGTTTGTCTAGGTTTTCAATTATTTTGCAATTAAAACATGAGGATTTTTAAAAAATCAGGGTTGCTCTAAGCCCAATTCTGGGAAAAGGCAGTCAACCTTGAGAGAAAGGAGTGAGTGATAGAGAGAGGGAGAGGGATGTGGCCTCATGAACTGCTAATAGCTCATCTCTGAATCTCAGTTCCAGCTTTGTCCCTGGCTATCTGCATGTTTCACATATCCGCAGTGCACTTATATCTGGTGATATACATCTCTCTCTCTCTCTTTTTCTTAAATTGAAGATAGTAGTAACTTGCTTATTTTATTGCATTTATTAATAAAATTTGTTCAAATTTCATTTAACCATCATGTAAGTGGAGAAAATTACCACCAAGTTTAGTTTTTTATCCCAGGCTTGTTGGCTTGAAAACCTTTTGAAATTGCAAAGTGAGCACAAAGTAGCTTGGGTGCACAGAGAAACAGACTGTCTTTTACTGTGGACTGTAAAACACAGAAGCTTTCAGCTACACTGTCCTTCCTTGGATCCTGAGCTTATCTGTTTTTTCCCAACTATATTAGTGGATCTCCTAAAAAATACTACCCCTCCCCACAGTCTCCACCACACTTACATACTCAGACCATCAGAGCTAAAACATAACGAGTGCTATGTGTGTGTGCATAGATCACACATATGCAGACATACTAATGCTGTATATATTTTATTCTGTTTGTGATGGTCAGATCTTTCCTCTGTGATCTATTACCTACTAATTAAGCAATACTATGGATCCTAATTTGCCCTGATCATTATTATTCCATTCAGGAGGTGATTTAGCTGATGAGCCGTTAAGGTCACTTTCTGATTAACTCAATCAATTAATGCTCTTCATTTTGCAACCCCCACTCTATGCATAGTACAAACTCTCTTCACCTTCCCCCTCTCCTTCCCATTATTTTAAGGAAGCTAAGGGAAAGTAAGAACAAGTATTAAATGTAATTAATATTTGCATAAGAAAGAAAAACAAACTCCTGGAACTGTGGTGCGATAGGGTAAAAACACTGTCAAGGGTTTGGTGCGGAGGCAGCTTTTTCTAAATGTTGAGTTCAGCATTTTATTATTTCATTTATTATTACCGTGTAGGGGTCAAAATTAAACTCCGTGACAAGAGTATGCCAGAGGGAGCATTCATATCTAATTAAATATCCCATATTAGCCATGTCCCTGTGCAGATTGTTGGCTTGACTTCTCTACAGTATTACTGTGTCAGCCTTTTTAAAAATAATTTTTAAAAGAAGGATTCTATAGCATGGTCCCCAAATCTGCAATAGCCCCACCAGAAGATCTTGAACCAGATCAGGAGCTGGTAAAATTCAGTGCCATCAATGCAATTAGCTTGTCTCACATGAGTTGAGATCCGGCCCACTGCAAGTTAGATTATTGCAGGAGATCATTGCCATGTTCCTGCAAGGGGATGGACACAGCAAACATATGAGCTGCGAGGTCATGATACAGTGGGTATAAACATACAGCTTCCACCTGCAAGAATATTACTGTGTTTCTGCTGACTTCTTGCAGCACTTAGTCTGAGGATATTGTTCAAAAAGCAGAGTAGCCCCTAAACAAACCCTGTGCCATGCAAACAAGATTGCACCTGGTGGTGGATGTCCCTCAGGATGAGGCTTTTCATGAGAAAGACTGAAGTCCCCATCTTCACACATGTTTAAGCACTTAATTCTGAGTAAAATGAAAGACTTCAGGATGTATGTCCTGCTTGGGATATATATCTCCCTACTTTTGTATTCTGCAATCTCATGAACAGACACCACCCCTGGTAAGGCCACCATCTGCGACAGGAGTGCACCGAGTGGCAGCTCAGTGGTCAGTGCTCAAACACTCGAGATGAAGGTCTAGGGGAAGATGCATGCTCATAAGTCTGATGTCTAGCACTAGCAGAGACAGGTTTCTATTTGAATAAATTTGATAAAGTATGTTAAACTCAAAGGTTTTTGTCTCCTTCATACACGCATTTGCCAATCACTGGCCATAATTAAACTGTCAGAGTTTGCTTCAATTGCTTGAATTGCTTCAATCCCTTCCACCTCGAGTTTTCTACCTGCTAATTCCCTGTGTAACTCTTTCCCCTTCTCCATTTCCCTCCCTCAGTCTTTCTATCAAGTCTTTCTTGCTGAGAGAGCACTGCGTGGGGCTTTCACACAGTGCTACTATGAGGTTCCTGCCAGGCCGATGGCTCCTTTGCACGAGGCCAAAAGATCTATCAGTTACAGGCTAGCCTTTCCTCGGCACACGTCCCTGAGGGAGCAGGGAAGAGCAGGGGGGAGGTAGGAGGCAGTTTCATGGTCTTTGGTGGACAATCTGAGGAGCCTCCTGTGACAGAGCTCCTTGGGTGTCTTGGCAAGAAGAAAAGCTTCTGCTCCTGGTGGGAAGAGCAGAGCCGCAGTCATCCTGCAATGCGTATGGCAGCCGTGGAGGATGGGGGCTGCACCTCCTTACTGCACCCTGGGACAGCCGGCCCTGGGGATTGCGGTCAGCACCCAAATGGCTTAATATAGCGTCGGGAAAGAGCACTGCCCACACACAGGATACTTCCCCCAGCCTTTTCATCCTAGTGGTCCCACCACCCTCTCCCTCCAGTGTCATAGCTCAGATGAGTTGATTGCCAAAGCAATGATTTCAGGTGGTAGCTGGGCCTGGTCAATGACAGTAAGTGCTTCTAAGTAAATTATGCACCTGCTTCATAGAAAGATTGAACATACAGGAAGATATGGCTAAGGTTAATGGACTAATCACTTGTCTCTCACCCCTGGGGTCTCCGTGCTAATCCAGATGAGATTCGAAGGCTGAAAAATTGCAGGGACATATATAACTCGAAGGCATAATTGAATCGAGTTGTGTGGCAATCTTACCCAGGTTCTCACACCTACGGCGTATTTTACAAGGAAACCAATGATAAGTAGAGCCCATGGGTGCTGGGTGTTCAACAAAGGATGACAGGGACAGTCTTTAGTGGCAATTTAGCTTGGTCTCTTTGGTCACAGAGCAGCTGTAATATCGTGGCATGCTACAGTGCAGCTGGCCCATGACTGCCTGGAGCATGTCACTGCCTTGTTGCTAGATAAAAGCATACTACGCCATCCTTTGCTACAAGTGGAAAATAGTCAAAGCCGCTGCTTTTGCACTTTCGCTATTTACAAGACAAACTTTAAACGTTTCTCTTCTTTGGGACGCACCCATATGCCTCAGACCATGGCAATTCTCTCTCCCTTGCATGAAGAGTTTTCTCTTGATGCACGGCCCCCTCTAATAGTCTCAAAACCTCATGCTATAGCAAGTTCCTTTAAATCTGAAGGTGGCTTGTTTATCTGCCTGGTTACCCACATGGCCAACATAGGCCATGTTTTCATTATCAGCTTATAAGGCAGATCTGACTTCTCTGCAGAAGGCAGGGTATGTCATCTGGTACAAAACCAGCATATTTTGCCAACAAAAAATTTTTTTATATCAATATGCATATTATAAAACCACTGAAAGAGATGAAAATACATTTTTCATACTAAAAAATAGGTCCCTTCAATTATGAAGAGATTACCCACTCTCCATGATTAACAGGGTCAAAAACTGTAGGAGGCTGGCACCCAAGTAGGCTGGCACCTGACCTGTAATTGCAGATTTCGTCGTAGCACCACTGTGCCTGCTCTGTTGTTCTCATCCCACCAGCCTGTCTGCAGAATGGCAGATGGCCTCAACACCTGCCTAGGGCGAGCAGACATCAAGCCCTGTGTTCATCTTCACTTTCATCTGCTCCTCAGCCACCTCCTCTCCTCAGTACCTGGAAACTCTGCATCCAGGGTGTAGCTGGAAGTCCATCAGTTGTCTCCCTCAGCTCTTGTCTGACAAGAGACACATTTGCGTGAGCTCTGTCCCACATTCCCACCCCTCCCTGCTGGCACACGGGCAAGGAGTGGGACCTGGTGATCAAGCTCTCTTGCTTGCTTTGCAACCTGAGACGCTGTTCAGGAGTCAGGGCTGGGGACCTCGTTTAGACCTAGGTTCAGGCACTTACATCCAAAGCTATGGCCTCCAGCTGAACACAAACGAGTCACTTTTAGGGTAAAATCCATTTTCATAGTCAGACTGAATTGATCAAGGAGGGATGGAAGAGGAGGAGGCTGAAGATGCTATTAGATGCACTGGTGCCAACTCCAACTACAGCAGCAGAATGAGAAACTCCAGATGAGATGTGTGTTTACAGTCTTCCCCTTTACTAATTAAGGATAATATCATTTCCACCACTGGCGATTGCCTAGCAAAAGTAACTATCATATTCTCCAGTGAGTCAGCAGGTCTGTTAAATTTGGTTATGTAGTTAAATAATACTGAGGGGAAAAAGATTAAAAGCTTGGTTGTTTTGGGGTTCTCCTGCTAAATATCTAAAGACACATTAAAAATGGTCTTCAGAGAAGAATCATAGGTATCCTGGGAAAAAGTTGTCATTGAGATGAGGCTTTTTTGTGCCAATGTGACAATGAAAAATGAGCACCAGATCCTCTGTGCTTTCTCTTAGGCTTGGCATAGAAACAATTTACGCTGGCATAGTTGGGAACAAATAGTGAGCATTTTCTCAAGACATTGTTAGTGTCTCCCCTTTGAAGGATAAATAGAATAGAATAGAATAGAATAGAATAGAATAGAACAGAATAGAATAGTTCAGTTGGAAGGGACTTACAATGATCATCTAGTCCAGCTGCCTGACCACTTCAGGGCTGACCAAAAGTTAAAGCACGTTATTAAGGGCATTTTCCAAATGCCTCTTAAACACTGACAGGCTTGGGGCATAGACCACCTCTCTAGGAAGCCTGTTCCAGTGTTTGACCACCCTCTCAGCTGTTAAGTGAACATTGCTTCAACCCAACCCCCCCAGCGGTGCTGAACACTTTGCAGGGCCCTGCCTTCAACCTGGCTGAGCACAAACACTGCTTATAGCAGCCAAAGGCAGCTGAGGTGGTGTGTGTGATGTGTATTGGCTATCTCTTGGGACTGCCCATGCACTTGGCTTAAATTACCCAGAAGCAGTTAAGGGCAGCCTTCTACATACGTGTTTTCTGAAGAGCTCCACGTGGGGACCTAAAGCATGAGGGTCTGCATCCTTCACAAACCAAACCACGTCATCCACTGTCCAGGTCAAAGGATTCTTGCTTGATGGCCGAGCTGTGTCTTGTCGTTCTGGTGAAGGACTTGAGGCTATTGGTACAAAAAAGCCCACAACAGCGTATTACAATGGCACGCAGCAGTTTCCTTGGTTTGAGAGTGTGCAGTGGTATGGCAGCCTCACTGTGGCGTTGGACGTTGGATCTGTGTGTGCAAGTATCAGCCCGAGATGGTGGAGTGGGGAGAGAAGGGGACTTGGAGCAGTTTCTGATCTGACTGCTTATCAGGAGACACGATCCCAGCTGGCGAATTGCATTAAAAAACATGAAACCCTCAGATTCCTGCTGGGGAAGGAAAAATGTGCCAGCTGCCAGGCTCTTAAACAGAGCTGCCCCTGCTGTCTGATCTGCAAGCAGCAGGGATCTTGGCTGAAGAAGACACCACCCTCCCACCTGGAGAGAAAGCGCTTCAGCACTAAACAAAGGAGTTTGCCATTGAATGCGAAGGCTAGAGGATAAAATCAGGATTTAGCAAATAGGGTTTTTTTCTTTGCGTTCAGATATTCAGACTAATCTTAGAGCTTAAAGGAAGGTTGCTAGTCCATATCCTCCTAATCTTAGGCTCTCACGAAGCTGATGCTCCCTAATGAATGCCTATTTGGAAAGCTACTAAAACACGTGAAGATGAACATTGCGCATGTGACTTTTTAATGGTATAAGCCCTGGATGATTTAAGGTCACTTCGGCTTGCTGTAGCTTTAAATCAAGTGAATAAAGGCACATTGGAATGAAAGTGCATTTATGTTTTTATTCTTAGTCTCCACAGAATTATAAATCTCAGTCTCCACATGAATATAATTTGCACCCCCACTTATGCTGCTTCACTATTACAAGAACTGTATTATGCTAGGTTACAGGAAAGCTGTTTAAATTTGTTTATATCGACACCAAGCAAACTTTGCATTAGCAGGCAGCAGCACACAGATGTATAAAATGTTACTTGCCCAGACCTGCTCATCTCTTTCCATTAAGGCCCAGTTTTTAATGAGAGGTGCAAATGGTAAGCAAGCAGGCACTACAGAAGACAGAAAAGGAAACAGAAGAGTGCAAGTAAAGGGAGACCACAGATACCTAAACTGGAGCCTGGAGAAGCCCCAGGTAGCCAAGAGGGCAATCGGAGCTGCTGAGGGGAGAAGGGCTGAGCTCTCCAGAGAAATACTGAGCTTATAAAGACAAATCAAATGTATGAGAATCCCCATGCATGACTCAAAACATGATCCTAACGCGTGTGAGCAAATGTAGTGGGCAGGGTTTGTGGCTTATGTAGATTGTCATTCCATTGACTTCAGTAGAGCCATGCTGATTTATATTAGCTGAGGATCTGCCCATATATGCACAATAATGGCTTTATGTGCATATTGGTCATTTTTTTTCTTGCCGCCATGCTCATCTTACAGTATAATGTAATGAGGTATATTTTGCAGTTATGAAGGATGAACTCCAGTAAGCAGCGGTGCTATGAATGTGCAAATCTGGTCGATGGGCTTCATAATGGGATGTGATGTAAATATCATGATAATTACACTCATTTGCTAAGTCACTGTTCTGGATATAAAGGACAAGGAATAGCCGCAGGTCCTCTTAATTAGGCAGCGAGGATTGGTGTTCGTATGGACTCAGGCGACCCTGGGCTCCGCTCACAGAATAAATGCAATACACAATGGTACAGACACCATCTGGAGCCTTTGGCATGAAACGATGAAGACAAAGAGTGCAAAACGAGCAGGGTAATCTTGGCCAACCCCTGGATCATCAGTAACATTGAGTAACTTTGTCAGGGACAAGTGGGAGAACTGAGACTTGTCTTGGAGGCAGAGGGGCAAGTATTTCTCCCCTACCTGATCTGCCGATGGTCTGGGTGCCAGCTGATGTGTGGAGATATTGGACACCTCGGCACCTCAAACCAAAGGTCAGGGAGAAAACCAGGCTTTCGCAAACCAGCCGGAAAATAGAGGGGGGAGAGAAAGGTTTGGCCATGCCCAAAGGATTGCAGAAGTTTCTATGCTACTGCTATAATGTGGTCGGGGGAGATGTTGTGCCACTACTGAGGATCACATTTTTTCCCTCTAAATTTGTATGAATGTAAGGAAAGCCCAGGGGGCTTCGCCTGGGATTCACACCAGGCACAGAGAGAGCAGCCTCCGGCCCAGTGACTCTTGCCTGCAACCTACTGCTTCCAGAAATGCCAGGAAAGGGCAAAGGGGAACAGAGAGCCCCAAGAGCGGCTGGGAGCCTTCACAGATATTGGAAATATCTGTAATGAAAGGAAGGGGGATGAGAAGAAAAGGTTGAAATGACAGGGGAATTCTATTCACTCGTTCGCAATCTAGCAATCAATAGCATAAATCTGATTTTTTAAAGACAAATATATAAATGACCTTTCTAAAGAGACAGCATGACTAGAACTCTTCCAGGCCCTCACAGGTGAAGATAACCCTTTCAAATCCCTACCTGAGGTATAATATAATAATATAAAACCAAGAATTATGTGTAGATACTAACTCTTCAAAGATTGTTTCATCTTTATTTACCTACCTAGAGTCAAGTCCTGAATTCTCTGCTGCTTTTTCATGAATTAAGATGTGTTATTTTACTTGTGTGTAAGGGGCTACCTTTAAATGTTGTTAGTAAAACTGGGATACCACCAGCTTGCAGACAAATATCTTGAATACAGTTTGTAGCTGGTGAGTCTGGAAACAATCTGTTTTTCTATATCTTTTAAAATGTATTTTGTTGTTTAATTTACTCTGGCTTTTTAACATCATAGTTTACACATTTAAGTGTAATCTCTCTATTTACAAAAGAAAATAAATCATTTCGTGTCTACACAAAGGCATGGGGTTTGTTTCAATAGCATCACTTTGCTGAAAGATTATATTAAGCACAAAAGTGTTTGATGGCAGCAGGGCAAGTACTATACATTTCTTCTTATCTGAAGGTATTCACGCTTAACCTAAGAATTAGATAAATGAGGAAGTCTCATGTCTCCGGGGTATCCTATGCCATCCTGTCATCAGAATTAATCAAGTTGATAATGAATACTCAGATTACAAAGAGTTGGGAGTGCTCGCGACCAATAATTATTTTTAGAGATCGTAATCTAGGTCAAATCCAATTTCCTGTTTTTGACAGGTGGCAAAAATTTGTCAAATTAATGGAATGGGATATGGATATTTAGGTAATCAGAGGGAAGCACTTCCCCCTCCTGCCTTAAGCGGTGTCGGGGAAGGAGAGTGAAGAGGTTCCTCTGCAGGGGAAGGTCTTGGGGCATCCCAGTCAAGACCATTGCCTGCACAGAAATGGCTGGAGATACCAGGTCAGTGGCCAAAGCCCAGCAAAGCCGATGGAAAGACATGGCCTGGCTTGGTCTGAGCTCTCACTCCACACAGGCTTTTTTCTGCCTCCCACCTCTGGCCTCAGGACCTTCCTGAGAAGGAGGATGGAGAGAGAGAAAGCCAACAGACCAACAGCTGCAGAGGCATAACTAGGAAATCCGATGCTAAAATGGAGTTAAACCTGCAAAAGAAGGAAAGATAAATAACAGACTCCCTAAATATGTTCTTGGCAAACTAACAGAGCCCAGAGGGAGTACGGTCATTGATAGATAAGAGTGGAAAGGGAGTGACAGATGAACTTTAATATTGCTGCAGGCCTAAATGATTCCTTTGCCTCAGGGGAAGGGGGTGGAAATGAAATTTTAAAAGGTTCTCTCTGATTGCACTGGAGCAGATAATAAGGAGCAGCAGATC
Organism: Ciconia boyciana; assembly: GCF_034638445.1. NCBI lineage: Eukaryota > Metazoa > Chordata > Aves > Ciconiiformes > Ciconiidae > Ciconia > Ciconia boyciana. The sequence continues at coordinate 51,212,850 of NC_132936.1, forward strand.
TACTGAAGCTAAGCAAAAGTAGCAGACCCTCAAAGGCGCAGAGAAATGGGAATTATTTTAAAAAACAAACCACCTCCCACTGTAAACAAGGACAGGAGGAAAGCTTTGTAGAAGACACTTTTCTAAAAGTCTAGGGCACACCAAGCAAGAGAAGCGGAGAGGCATCAGAAACGCAGGTGTGTGGGAGAACACAATTACAGGATGTTTATGGGCACAGGGGGGTTTGACAAGCCACAATCAGCAGAGAGCTCTGGAAAGGAGATTGGGCTTAGCACGTCAATTTGGACTGGCAGGTGCTTGCAGGAGATGCTGAGCACCACCTGGCTGGTGGCCTCACCCCGTGGCGTGGCAAGGCAGAGTCCTCGTCCCACCAGCGTGGCAGCTGCTCCCACTCCCGGCACAACACGCACCATGTGGGGATGCAACGTTGCAGGTGCTCCTCTGCCCACTGTGAGAGCAGCCCAGCATCCAGCTGCATGAGATGCAGCCATGGGCTAAATATTTATTTGGGTTTTCTTGATTTGCCTCTCTTTTGCAGGGCGGGGGGAAAATAGGCAGCTCACTGAAAGCATTGAATCTTTCAGGCTGTAAATGTCCTCAAAAATTAACAGGCAGGCTGTGTTTGCTGGAGAAGTGGTACCCAGCGCTGAGCCCCGCAATGCTGTCAGCAGCTCCTTTGCCACTGCCTTGGGGAGGTGCTGGAGCCAGCTCCCGCAGGGTGCCTGCAGTATTATTCTGGAAAAAGAGAAACTTCAAACCCTGCGCTCCCAAATGTTTTCAGGAAATAAATGTATTAGCAAGCAGGATTGCCTCTTTAACAAAGGCCCTCAGGTGATAATAATTAACTGCTAATATTGGATAATAAAATCTACATAAAAATAACAAGCTACAGGGCAAGGTTAAGGTTATTATGTTGTGGTTGAACACGCAATTCTTCATACTTGGAATAAAGGCTTTGTTTGTTATGTAAGCAGGCTTGGAAAGGTTTATGATGTCCTTGACTATTCCTTCCCTAATTTAAGAGCTTCAATTTGGCAAATGATGACAGGAAAGTGCATGTTTATCTGTTAGCAGCCCCAACTGGCTTTCTGAAATGATTTTTTTTTTTTTGAATTTTTTAGCATAATCATGGAGAATTAGGCATCAAGCTTCCGATCACATTAATGAGAGCTTTGAGGTTTAATCTCATCCATTCCGCTTGAAAGACATGTTCTGCTATGCACTGAGATATGTTTCATGGTTATGGTTTTTTCCATGATATTTACCCACCATGATAAATAAGGCAATGTATTTTTCAAAAATATCCATAAATAAAGAGGATTGATTTGAGGTTTCAGAGAGAAATTCTTCCTCTTTTTAATGAGTCCTGCCCATCCCTGCCTTGTCAGTATGCAAACTGAGAAGGATAAGAACAGAGACTGGCATGCACCACTTACTTACACATCTTTGCTCACTTATGATTCAGCAGCATATAAATTATCCCTAGAAAGAGGAAAAAGAACACACAGAAGCATCGTAGTGAGAGCGCAGATTCCAAAGACCTTTGCAAGAGAGATTTTGCGAAGACAGTAATTAAACTCTAGTGTGGCTGCACTAAGGCAATTGCAGAAAGATGTGTATTTTAAAAGTCTGGGATTGCAGTAAAAGTGGAAGCAGCGTCGTGGGTGAAAGTATGATAGCTGTGAAGAAATACAGTCTCTAATTTTAAGGAGGAGCAGGCAGTGCTTTGTAGGACTCTACGGTGGGAATTCCACTGTTACAGAGCTGATGCTATTGCAAACGGAGTGGGAGAGGAAACCAGGCTGTGACTGGAAACAGCACAGTTTCTTTAATGCTAGAAGTGATATCGTAATGAATCTGTGGGCACCTACTTCATGGATGACTGTGTTCCACATCACAGCCACTGAAAACTGCCTGGCTGTGTCTGAGAGCAAATGGCTCTCCTCTGCCTCAGAGGACCCAGCTCCTGCCGTGGACTGCAGGAGACTCTCTGCTGGAGACTCCAGAAAGCAGCTGAGTGGATCAGAGGAAATGCGATGGATGGTGGTGGCCCAAATGTGCCCTAGCCATTTGTGCTGACGTACAGCGGTGCATATTGGTAGGGCACAGGGGATTGCTATTCCTCCTGTTGAGACCTTGACAGCAAACCCATCTCCATATGGGTTTGCATGTACCTTTATGGCAGACCCTAATCTACAATGGATGATACTGGGATTAATAAATTGTTAATAATTGTAAATGATCAATATCAACAATTTAACAACCATTTTAATGATGTTCACTGCATAATTGTCAGTTTTAGGGAGCCTTTGCTGTTGAGCTGGCCAAACATCCCAGAGGTCCCAGATGAGCTAGTCTTTGCAAGTGTCAAATGCATGTCACATAAAACATACTAAGCAGTTTTGTGATGAGTCCTGTTACCCCAAAGTATCATATGTAGCAGCTTAAAGTCACCTATAACTGCTTCAAAGACAACCAAATATCATAGGTGCCTGGTCCAAAAGCAATCTCTTCCTCTTTGCTCCTCAAAGTGCTTTAATAATATGTTTCAAGCTAGAGAAATATAGGAACCTGCAGAGCCTGTTGCATGGCCACTGTATTACTTCTTGAGACAGGGAAACAGTGGCATTCACAGTCAGAAACAAGAAGGGAAAGTAATTCAGATGAGCAAGCTTAAGGAGCTCTGATTTTACACTTCAGTCCCTTGAACATAGATTCAAACCCCTGATACCAAGGCTTTTCTCCACACAACACGTTTTTAAGCACAGAAACTCTACCACGGTATTTTGTGGATGCTGAAAATGCGCAAAGTATTCAATAAGCCATTAGGTGATTCAGGGAAAAAGAATCTATGAAGGTTTACTAAATATGAATCCACCACTTCTTGTTCAGGAAACACTTGAGCCACAAATTTCTGAAGGCGGAGAGGGTAGTGGGGAAGCACCACCATCTCTGCACTTATCCCTTTCCTGGGGGTGTGCTGCTGTCTCATGCTGGAGACAGGATGCACAGCTAGACAGACCTTTGCTCTGAACTGCTCTGACCCTTCCTATGTACTACAAAGAGATAACAACTGATCCCAAGCAGAATGATAGAGATTTTCAAAGCAAGCAAGTAACAATGTTGTTAAATCTCGGCTCCTCGCAGCTGCCAAATAAAAAGCTTGACAAAAGGGTCCCAGTTCTCCTAGGAGGCTCTAGGGAAGCAGTGGGAGAGGGGAAAATGAATCCTGTGCACAGTAAGCCTCTTGTCCTCCCAGCACCTGATTATGCCTGCCCAAGAGGCACTGAACAAGATCTGAAAGAAAGTGACTTTTCATTTCCTTTTCTTTTGTAACTGGGGCCCCCAGTTCCTAGTGACCACCTTTTAAAAGTTGTTTGCGGTAGTGCATTTCTATACTATCCATTTTGCTTTGAGTAAAGTTGACTCTATAAGTAAAGAAAAAATAATGAGGAGAACCAAACGCTTAGCTGTGCTCTGTATAACAGAGGGTAAACCAAGGAAACAAGTGGGCAAGAATAATAAAGTGATGGGTTTGGGTAAGTATTGAATATTTAGAAAGGCAAACTTAGATAAAGAAATACAAGGGTAAATACTGGTAATACATATTTTGGAAGAATAATGTTCTAAAATATTAAATAGTAGAAGTTCAGGAACAAGAAATAATACAGGTGTCGAGGAAGTGAGGGATGTGAAGGAATTATGCAAAGATCTGCAGCTACTGGAAAGAGGCTCTGGAGTGGCTACCAAGCAAGAATATGCAGAATCACTTGCAATTTCCAGGGGAAATGCAAAGGCAGAAAGATGGTGTAATGAGCTAATGGTAGACAAAGGGGCTAGGGGAACCAGCAAGGCTTCTGCAAATATATCAAGATTTAAAAAAAAATAAATCCTAGAGTGACAGTAGATTCCATTAATAAATGAGGAAGGGAAAGAAATTAATGACTTAAGAATGGCTGAGATTCAACTCCTTTGTTAGATCTATCTTCAAGATGAAAAATGCATAAATGAAGCTTGAATAATTAGTAAGGGGTGAAGACACTATTCGAATCACTACTGATAAAGACCTGTTAATGGAGAACTTGGAAAATGCAAACAAAGACAAAGTTAACGGAAGTTCAGGAATTAGCTAACCCATTTGATGAACCCAGGTCATTCCTAGAGAAAAAAAAACATGGCTAATAGGGAATATAGATAATGGGCAGAGCAACTGATGCAGCAAACCTAAATCCTAGCAGAGTAACTGGACAAAAATACAAAGAGAGGGAAGAAGAAGGGTTATTGAATGCAGTGGTTCTCATGGCATCCCTTGAATTTGCAGACAAACTTCTTATGACTTTGCTTCCTGAAGGATAAAAGAGCCTTGGGCAGTGAGCTGGATGATTTCTAAAAATACATGTTTTGCTGGGCAGTCTTTTTCTGGCCTGGTTCATGATTAAAAGGGCAGGATGGGCCACGCAGCTAGGAAGCAAAACCTTTTGCTAAAATGTTTTGAGGTAGGCACTAATGTTTAGGTTTGCTCTGCATCATATCTTGTACACAGCTGGTGTCACACAAATAACAGGTACCTGCCTGTAGGCAGTATCAATCTTTTGGAGGCATGCCTTATATATTAATATTTATATGTGTAAGTTGATAATGGCAGTTGTGATTGCCACACGATTATACATAATATGTGTGTTTACATAATTAATAACAGCATTAGAAAACATTCACCTTTTTACTTAATGATGAACAGATTGATCTTGTGTTTACATAGGTTATTATCTCTCTTTCTAAACAGAAGCATGTGTGGTGTGGATAGATGTCAACCCAGACGCACCTCACTAATTTTCCTGGGAATTTGGGAATGAGTTAAGACTCCAGCATGGCACCAGCATAGCAACACACATTGCTAAATGGAAGATGTTATATTACCACTTCTGTTTCCTTCAAGATAGGTCCCGTTCCTCGTTGGGCTGGAGGTCTGATGCCGCAGGCCAGTAGACGAGGATCCCCCTGAAGACATCTGGGTAGGACGATGGCTACAGGAGGAAGAGGAGCCTCCAGCAGGACGTCCATCTGCAGGACTCTGCCGCATGGCGTACACGGAGCCCACGCAACCGAAGGCAGAATCGGCAGGATCCACGCTGTACCGCTTCATGTTCGCAGGATCAACCAGGTAGTCCTCAGGTATGACCGTTTCTGCTCAGGAAGCCAAGACACAAAAGAAACATGAGTAAAACAGAACCAGTTTTAATTCAGCCCTTGAAAAAATTATATATTTTTTTTTGCCAAAATTCCCTTTTTTTGGCAAAAAGTTTAACTCCATTTCCAACTTTCTCTACAGACAGCTGGCTCCAGGAGGGATCCTTGCTGAGAATTAATAAATAATGAAGGGAAGCACAACCACTGAGAAGTCAGTAGAGTCACAACGGGGAAACTATGGCTTGATGTGACTCATCCGTGTCAGCTTATGGCAATATTCTCCATAAAGTCCCAAGCCACTGACTGGCGGGTCCTATTTGCCTCATGGTGCGCCCCAAATACCACCGAGACTGGAGGATTGCGCAGCTATTGTTTGCTCTGTCTTTCATTTAAAGACATGAAAGTTGAAAGGAAGAAGGCAGAAGAGGACAACAGGACAGGCAGTTTGTTGGGTTCATAACACCTGGCAGCCAGTAGGAGGGAGCGAAGGTAATAAACCAAAGATTTCTGGCTGCAATTACCAAAATTAATCAGAAAATATCCTCAGCTGCAGACATCCATCAGGCCCAGTATCCCACAAGGAGAAGAGGCTTGATGGCTAACAAGCATGCCCAAGGTTTATCATGGGCAGAGATGTGTGAGTCACTCGGACCCGGCTCGGGTTCAGACACACATGCCGGCATCACGTCCGCGTCCAGGTCCGCCTTGATTTGCTGTCTGGACTGAGACCTCCATGTCTGTGTCATCATCCTCCTCTGGCCAGTCCCAGTCTCCTCCCAACAGGCCTCGATGTCCAAGCTCCTTCCTCCTTGCCTTTTTTGTCTTCACGAAACATAGTCAAAGCTCTTCCTCCTCCTCATTCCCACTGCCATCTTCCCTGCAGAACCAGCCCTCCCCTCACCCAGCCCCAGGACCCTCTCCTCCACCACCACCACCACCACCACTGGAATACAAGCAGAGCCTCTGGAAACCTCTCTGAGATCCAAGCCTTCACATAACCCCTACAAATACCGGCAACCTGCACTTCAGAGATTCCCACTCTCACTGGGTGAAACAAGGTGTTAACATCTGGCAACCCCCAGATTAGGAAAGTGCTTCCCATTGCCCCATGATGTTTCTCTGAGCTGTTGAAAATGCCACTTTCCTCATCATGTGTACTCTCCCTCCAGACACATCTGAGCAGGGTGAAATTACCCATGTCGTGTTGCACATCTCCTCTGCCTGAGCAACACTCTCCTCCCAACGTATTGTGCAGCCTTACTGAGTAACAATAATTTATGCTGTAATTTATGCTACAAGACCCAAACCCCAAACATCGCTAATACATGTTGAGGCTGTATATAATAGAGTTTTCCTTTTAATTTACATTTTTACTCTTTTCCTTTGAAAAAAAACCTTGGCAGCTGCGTACAGTAGTTGATGTTAAACAAGCATGATTTAGTTTGACAACTCAAATACTCAAGAGTTGTGCCATGCCCACATCCTGGCTTGTGTGTCAAGCCACAGCACAGATTTTTGTTACATGTTTGACTGACTTTTCATTTTCTTGCTGCTGTCTTTTAAGACTTTGTCCCATTCTGGGCCAAGGCTGGACTCGCCATAAGGCAAACGTAAGTCTGAAGGACCGCTGTAAATGTGGGTAAAGTTTCCTCACTTTTGGGCACTTGCCTTTGCAACTGCAAGTAACTTTCCTTTAGCAAGGTTTTTTTTCCCTTAGATAATTTGGATTCTTACAGCGTGCGTTCAGGTATCCTGCTGCTTTCTGCCAGGGATTTCTGAGCTTGATTCTCACACAAATACAGATAGGGTGTAATTCAATTGAATTCAATGGAGTTCAGCTAACGTAACACTAGCATAATAGAAATGGGAATCAGACACTCTGAACCTTTCTCCCTAACCTCCAACAGATGCCAAAATTGTATAGCAATCGAGCTAAATACCTTGCTTTTCAGACTCCTCCCAATAAACCAAAGAAAATCCAATCAAGCCTTCTCATTCAAAGGAATTTAATTACTGTGTAGAACACTTGCAATAAAAGCCTCTTATGCATAAAGAAGACAGCTCTTTCTGCAGCATCCTGCCTGCACCACATGCAATAATTATGCCTCTTGTGAATCATTACCTCTTTATTCCAGGAAAAGAATGCTCTTTTAATATGATTATAATATGAAGAAGACACAAACTATCAAAACAACAAACAGCACATTAAAAGAGCCCTGCTAAATCAACAGCATACAGTTTTTATTACTAAGGATATAAATGACTCCAGAATTTGTGAGCGGACACCAGGGATTTTTTGACTGATGTCAGACTCTCTCAGTAGTCTGTGTGAAATAAGACATGTGTGGGTGAAATCTCCCCGTGGAAGGACACCCATGAGTTGTGTACAAGACTATGGCTATGACAAGGAGCCAGACACTGTCAGTTCTGTTCCTGACTCTGCCTAAGACTCTTTTCTTGATCTAGAGCAATTTATTCCACGTGACTCGGCTCCAAAATGGGAGTAATGATGCCTATTGCCACGGACCAAGCAGGAGCCTCCATTCATTACTGTTTGAAACATGCCCCAGTGGAAGGTGCTCTGGGAATTTGAAAAGGGCTATTCATGTCTTCATGGGACAGGGAGGAGCAGGGATCGTCTCAAGCAGTCAGGTTTCTAAGGAAGCCTTTTCAGAGCTCCTGATCTTCAAGTTGACATGAGGAGTCAGTAGATTACTAGAGCAACTCAGCAGAGTCACCTCCTCCTGACCAAAAGAAGCTTATGAGGAAATGCAGGTCACAGTTAGATTAGGAAAAAAGGAGACTGTGCATTCAAGTATGTGTGGTTACAGGTTTTAACTCGTACAGTTTTAAGAGGTGCTGGTCAGCTTCTGTGCTCCCTGCTGAGTGCGGGCTGCTTTGTAAAACTGCATGAGCTGATGCACCTTGAGCAACCATGTCTCGGTGAGCCTGTGCCCTGCAACAGGCTGCCCACCCCCAGGAGAGGCCCACACATGGGAGGGAAGAGGCAGACAGGCCCGGGGGACTTTCAGGGCACAGAAAGATCCATTATGCCCCTGAGGGGTGACACAGTCTCCAGTGACACTTCAGGGCAGGAGAAGACATCTGCATTTCATGACCCCCCTCCCAGCAGCAGAGAAAGAGATGAAGGTGACCAGGGACAGTCTGTATGGGTTCACCAAGGATCAGTCACACCGGACCAACCTGATTGCCTTCTATCATGAAGCGACTGGATTTGTGGGCAAAGGGAGAGCAGTGGATGTCATTTGCCTTGACTTTAGCAAGGCTTCCAACACTGTCTCCCACAATGTTCTTATATCTAAGTTAGAACATTGCAGTTGGGATGAGTGAGAAACTGGTTGGAGGTTAATGGGTTGTATGGAGGCCAGTAAAAAGTGGGGTACCGCAGGGGTCTAACCTGGCATCCAGGTTTGGTCTCTGCGATACCAGACAGAGATGGACAAATGGGTGAGTTCAGCGGAGGGCCATCAAGATGCCTGGGACCTGGAGCACTTGCCCTGCGAGGAGAGGCTAGGGGAACGGGGCTTGTTCAGCCTGGGGGAGAAGCAGCTTGGGGGTAGGAACCTAACAGCAGCCCCACAGGACCTGCGGAGAGGTCACCAAGAAGATGGAGCCAGTCTATTCACAGTGGTGCACGGCAGGAGAACAAGAGACAACGGGCAAAAATTGAAATGAAAGCTTCGGACTGGATGTAAGGATAAACCTTTTCCCCATAAGAACAGCGGGGCAGTGGCAGATGTTGCCCAGAGAGGCTGTGCAGGCTCTGGCACTGGAATTTTTCCAGATACAACTGGACAAAGGCCTGAGCAACCTGGTCTGACCCCATAGCTGACCCTGCTTTGGACAAGGGGTTGGACCAGAGACCTCCTGGGGTCCCTTCCCGCATGAATGGTCCTCTGGTCCTGTGATTGACGTCTTCTCCACTCTGAGAAGCAGCTGCAGAGGGTGGGGGAGGACCATGGCGAGGGCTCATTTATGGGGTCCAGGGCCCCTTACAGTGGCACAGGACGCAGCGGGAGGGATGGGTTCCACTGTCCAGAAGCTAGAAAAGACTGTGGAAGCTTTTTGTGTTCATATTTCTCCAGCTCCCTGTTAGTTTGTATCACAGAGAAGCTGTGCAAGTTGGGGCTCGACCGATGATGTGTATGACAATATCTGCATATTGTAAGCTCCCAGAAGACCTTGTAAAGTGCATAGCTTTCACAGCTACTAATCCCACTTTGACCAATTAGGGAAAAACATGTTTTCTAAGACAATAGAAGAAAACATAACTCTCTATTGAGGTTTAAAATGCAACAGTTTCATAAATCTGTAGCTTCGCCCTTCTGTATTCTGTTGCACTTCTGTATTTTATTTTCTAGGTAGTCAGCAGAAGGGCACACACTATTGAGAAATTAGTACACAATGTTTTAAAGCAGGATTTATGAGAAAGCTGCTTCGAGCCTTTGCTTTGAGCACAGTAGTCTCCATTACAACTGTTCACCATCCTGAGATGCTCAAGCCATTTTGGCATAGTTTTCCTTTCCATGAATGGTCCCCAGGCAACTGGATTGAAAAGCCCAAGTCTGTTACATCTAGCACACTTTAAAATGCAACAGTGGAGAAGAGAAAAAAAAGCAACTGCTTTCCCAGTTTGAAAATGCACATTTCTTTAGCTGAGTTTCTTTAAAGTAGCAGCCTGTATAGTTCCCAGCCAAATTCCTGAACATGGGTCAGCTGAGAGTTAACCAGCATGAGAACCTGCAGCTCACATCCCAGCTCTGCTGCAGACCTCTGGGATGACCTTAGTCAGGTTACCTGTTATCTCTGGACCCCAGTTCTCCATTAGGATGAAGAAAAATACTTGTTCTGTCTCTCACCTCCGTAACATTAAGTCCTTTGCCTCGGCGGTATCTGTATGCCTCCACAGCGTGCCACATGGATGTATACTGCACGTGTGAATGCAGAACACATACGGTGGACCTTTGGTAGCATCTGGGAATAGAGACACTCCAGAAAGACACAGAAATTATGCCTCCCATTGTGGTTTAGGAAAGCAAATGAAAAACAATTTCAGATCCAGCAGGAAATGAAGAAGAGTGTATACCCATGAAGGTTATACTTAGCTGATGTTTTCCTGGACAGGTCTAATCTCTCACTTTTCTTCTTTATCTTAAAAAAAGAAAAGCCCTTATTCTGCTAAAATCTCTCCTATAGGTAAAAGCTCTTTCTGCACTCCAGAGACACTCCTGTCCTCTCCAGTCTGCCTTGTCTCCTCTCCTCCCAGGCCAAACATGTCTTGTGCCGCTTTCCTCACCTGCTGCTGCTCCCACATCACTTCTCATGTTACATCCCTCTCTCCCTTTACCTGTCTCAGGCTCCCTTCCCTTATACCCCCTACCTGCTCCTCCCTCCATTCTTCCCCATCATCTCTTCCTATTGCTTCTTCCATCACATTCCCACCGTCTCGACCTTGCACCAGCTCTAATGCTGCTTTCCAACACCAGCAGCATCACCCTTTTCCCATTTTGCCAGCTATTTATTATATTTTTTCTATATCTTATCCCCCTTTTCTGTTTTCCCTCCTCCCATACCGCTGACCTGCACAGCCGTTTCTTCCCCAGGCTGTTCCCCTTCCATCCATCTCACACTTCCATTCATCCAGCTTTCCCTTTCCTGATACCCCCATGCCTTTCTCTGGGTTTGTGCCCAGATTGCTGCTTGGACGGCAGAGCCCAAGTTCAGGGCAGTGAACTGGGACCAGGGTCCCCATTCCCAGCTAACAGGCCACATCCTGCACAGCCACGCAGTGGCTGCATCCGGGTGAAGGTTGCATGGGGCGCCGATGGAAACCTGCACCCCCACCTCTGAGCATGCCGGACACTGATCCCCAAACCAGGGAGGTCCTCTTTTACACACCGGTAGCTTCCCAGGACAACTGCCCTTCCTTCTAGGCTAGTACTTTTGTGTCATTTCATAACCTTTTACTCCAGCACCTGCAATGCTTGATCATTTGTATTTACTCTAATTAAATTGCCCATTAACTTCTTTTCCTCGCAGCCAATATAGATTTCTTTCTTTACTTCTTTCTTTTCTCCACCCCCACTCTTCCTTTTTTGTGTCTTGTCTCCTATTCCTCATATCATTTAGTGATGGGCCTTGCCCTCTGACCCTTCCCTGTACCTTTTTAAGTGCTACCATATATTTTCTATAATGGGTTGACCAGCTGTGAACTCCATATTTTAAGCAGCATGATATCATAGCTTCCTCAGACCTCTCCTCTCCCCCAGCCAGGGCCAGCCTTTTCTCATCTCCCAGTCATTTTGAGAGGAGCCAGCCACAGTGTCAAAATCCCATTGAGAGACTCCTTGTACAGTTTTATCTTCGCCTGTATTTTATAGTTCCCGAGCTTGGCTCCAGCTCCCCACCCAAGGATGGCATTTGCCCTATCTGGGAGGCAGTGGGGGGGAACGGGAGGGGACAGTTTTAAGCAGCTGTGGAGGTTAGAAACCCTGCGTCTCAGCCTTCATGGAAGGAAAAATAAAAGTGGGGAAACACAAAAAGCAAATGCAGAAATGCAGAAGGAAATATTTCAGGTGAGTTTAACCATCAGTTCAATCTAGTGTAAGCCATAGAGGGAGTGAGCAGAGAGATCTAAACAGTATTTAAGAGTGTGAAAGATATGCCTTGGTTCTGAACTGCTATCTTCTCTTTTAACATCAGCTCTTAAAAGATTAAAAAATAACTTTTTCTGTGTCTGCCAAACAGCCTCACACATTTCTGTCCAGTCAGAAACGGACCATGCACCTTATCTTCCTTGTAGCTTGAGCCTGCATGCATCTATCTAAAGATAAGAGCTTCCTATGATGGATTAAGGCTTTCCAGCTCTGCCTGCTGTGATTTACTCTGGGATTACAGCACCAGCCCATTCCTTTTAGCTCCATCGCCCATCCAGACATGCAGCACAATGAAAATATGATGTCACCCCTTAGCAGGCATTTCTACACCGTGTCAACACCACTCTCCACTGTATGCATCTGCACCCCATGCGGCTGGGCAAGGACTGGACCTTTTCCACACCAGCCTGTGGCTGCCATGGTTTGGCTGGACAAGGAAAGCATTACAGGGAGCGACATCTGGTTCATGGCAGCGGAGCTGAGCTGCTTGCTGCTCACCAAGGCAGAGTGGCATGGAGACACATCCCCAAGGAGCCACAGCATCCCTGAGGCTGCTGGAGAGAGGCAGCGAGTGAGCAAGCAGCCCAGGGCATCCACCGACAGCAGTTCAGGGCTGTCACGCCTGCGTTTTTTGGTCTACAGGATAACTTTTGCATGGGTTATAGGAACACACAATTGCATCCACGGGGGAGAAAAGGGGGGGTACTAGTCAGTCAGAACAGGAAAATGTAAATAAGCCTCATCCACTTGTGAATGTAGGTATTATGAACACTGAAACCATGGTCACACTGTGGAGATAAAACCTGCAGTGAATTCTCCAGGGTTTAGTCTGAGGCTTTACCACACCATGTATCATCTCTCTGTGTCCTAGCTGCTAAAAAATATTTTGCGGTAACTGAAATGCCGAATCCCCCAAGGAGAAGCTGCCAGTCAGTTAACATCAAGAATCTAAATTTTTAGAGAATTTTCCAAAATCCAGTGTTGTCCTGATTACAAGGATTTCAGCATAGGCAATTTTTTTTCATTATTTAAACGATTTCCCTTGAGTGTTTGCAGCCCAGACAACACCACATTGTGTTTAATGCAGTAGAACCAGGGAATGAAACCGGCTGGGAACAGATCAACACAGTTTTATTGTCCAAACCGAGTAAAAAGGTAGAGTAAATTCACAAGCTAGCTGCTGACAAATATATTAGATTTAATAATAAAAGGTGCTCGTGTGTATAAACAACCCATTGAGGATTTTTTCTTTTTTTAAGTGCTTGGGAATGATTGAGTAAACGTCTTGTGTTGCAATGGAGAGGTTTTAGTCCTATCTCACAAGGTAGGCAAATTGTTTCGGCACTGCATACCCACGAGTGAAGGCAAAGAGATTTCAGTGACACAGGGATTCAGCCTTTAGAAAAGGTCTTCCTTTGGTCTCTTCCTCCTGATTTCAGACCCGCTCCTCCATTCTCTTCCCTTCTCCCTTGCTTTTATGTTACACCAAAGTGTACACCATGAAAAGGAGATTTATCGGGGTTGTATAGTTTTGTGTTTTAGCACAGCAATAGTTCTGCACTGGCAGAAGGAGACGGGAAAGGCTGCGATCGATCTTTTCTGTCTCCAGCTTCTAGCAGTACCTAGAGGGGCTTTTCTATCCAGGTAGTTTATAATGTACTCCGAATGCTTATAAATCAGCATTGATAAAAGTCACAAAAAGCTGTATATAGAATAGACTAGATGAAAATGACTGTGTTATTTGAAAATTTCAGGGTTATATATACTGGGATTCTCTGCAGCTGAAGTACTTACTGCATTTCTGTTCTGCTATCAAACCAAGTAAAAAGGATGAATCTCCCTGAATTATATTGCTTAGTACTGGCTTAAAATATTTAACAGCAATTTTTTGTTTGAAAAACAAATAATTTGAGACACAAGAAGTGACATGTCTAGAGCAAAGCACAGTAACTGCAAAATAACCTGCATTTGCCCATTAATTACTAATAATCTAATCCATAAATTAGGTAGAGCACATATAAAGCATGAGCCTGTGCATGTGTTTATACATAGGTATAAGATCCTTTATAAAGATCTGGCCATTCTCAGTCCCAGAAGCTAGGAACTCACCAATTCCCCTTTCTCGGGTCTTTTTATCCCCTCCTCTCCCCATGACCCCACAGAGCCAGTTTCCCTTCACACCAGTGTGCTGCACTGTGCCGTGCCGCTGGGAAGCTGGGCTTGCCCCGGGACCCTATCCCCAGCCTCACTACATTTTCCTTAACTTTGGCTTCTCTGCTGAAGTCTAGCAAGCCACTGCCGCCTTTTTGTTTAAATCACTTCTGTAACCTTACCTCTTCCATGAAGAAACCCACCATAAAGTACCTGATTCCTCAAACCTCCATTTGCAGCTTATTTTCAGTGAAAGGTGGGGACGTATTTCTCTTGCCCAGCTGCTGGTGTGCACTCCTCGCCTTCCACCCTTACCTTTCTCATTGCTGCCCGCGGCCAGCACCGTCCCAGCACAAACACCAAACTGCATATCACCGCCAACAGTTTGCTTCCGTTACGCTCTTAATTGCTTTAATCTCCTGCTCTGCACTCATTTTGCCAACAGATGAATGTTCTTCAGGCAGATGCTGTGTGTTACTACTTTCTGAAAGGCACTTTGATGTACTCTGTATAATTACCGCAAACAAATAAATCCTAAAGGAGCTGGGGAGCACTGTTGATTAAACAGGGGCCATGACTTTTCAAGAAAAAAATGGGTGTTTTATTTCCATGGAACTGGAAATGCCATTGTGTGTCGGTTTCCATTTATTTTGTAGTGAACTGGAAAAGGATAGAGAGAAACAGAAGGTAGATAAAGGCAGATAAAGAAGGAAGAGTCTTTTAATCTTTTAAGCTAAAAGGCTAAAAAAGAGAGCAACATGGGGGAGGAGAAAAACTGAGCTGAAAAACTGAAGAACATCCAAGGAAAAATCAGTAATGTCCCCTGAAAAAAATTCTGAATCTGCTTTGAAACCTGTCAAATGGAAATAGCTTAAACACAAGCCTCCCTTTCCCCCCTTTCAGCTGGCTCTGCTTCCTCCCATGGAGGTGCAAGCCCAGGCCCTGCAATAGGCGCCACGTACCAGGCAGTCCCAGAAGCAAGGGCCCTCTCGTCCAGATTCACAAAACACGAGCAAGTGTTCATCTCTCTTCCAAAACATTTCTTGTTTTGTCTTTTACTTCATAAGTGCTGGCTTTGCTAACTCTCATAGCCCCCTCCGCTGCCATAGCCAGTCTTTCTATTACCCTGGCTGCAACAGCAACCCAGCAGCAAGGAGCTACAAATCTAATTGCCCACAGCTTTAATGGGCGATCAGAGCCTACACCGACACATTGCATGCGGCTCCCAAGTGACGTTATCTAATGTGGCTTGAACTGGCACAAAGTAAGGATCCTGAGGATCATCGTTTCCTCCCCTCGCATCTATGAAAATCAGGTGGGTCATGCTGGCTAATGCACATGGCTCTTGAATGGGGGGTAGGTTTTTCATCATCAGTTCTGGCCTGTGGCCTGCTGATCTGACTGCTTGAAATATGGGTATATTGGATCACAGGTATTTGTATCAATATTTTAAAAGTTTAGGAATGGAAATTCCTCTTTCAACTTTAATTTAAGCTATTTAAAATCAAAGCCCAGACTCCTAACTTCAGACATCTCCTAAAGGAATCATATAGCTCTGTGGAAAAGTCTTAACCAGCTAAAACAAAGTTAAAGCTAAAACTGAAGGTAAAACAGAGTTACAATCAAATGATTTACCTGAGCAGGGCTCTCAAAGACTGTCCGTGCTTCCTCCACATGACTGCGCATGTAAAGCTTGAATTAAATGCTTATACCCAGGGGTATTTTTTTCTGTAGTGGATATGATCTCATCCATCATGCTTCATGCATTTACACCCATCATTTCATCCACTTTCCTTACACATACCCTTTGATATGGAAAAATAAAGCATCTTTTTTCCTGCCTTTAAACTCCGTTACATAGCTTAGCTCTCTCTTCTAACCTCCATGGCTGCAGCCCAGGCAATCTCCAGCACTGCCAGTGCCTGTGCATGGCTCTGAGCACATCTTGGGCTGAAGGACAGAAGGGCCTTTGGGCTTCTCCTCATTCACTGCTGGGAGCAGAGTGCCTACCCCTCCAGAGGGTAGCTTTTCAAAAGGGATCGGTTTTCTTGCACCCCCTCAAGACCGCGGAGCTAAAAGAGCCCAGCAGAAGGTGGGAAGGAGGATTTCCCTTGGGCTGACTGCTGGAGGGATGTCTGCTTATAGCTTCATTGCTTAGCATCCACAAGGAGATACAATTTCATAAACTTAAAGGAACAGAAAGGGACTCTTTCTTCATTTGGGAGTCAGCAAACACTAATCACACGGCTTAAAGGTCAGAAGGGTCAATTTATCCAATTCTGCCAATTATACAGAGTTCAGGCAAATTGTTTCTCAGGTGAATTTCATCTCTCCCATCCATCTCTTATTTTTCTTCCTGCCAGGATTTGCCCCTTACATTTCATTAGTTTCTTCTGGTCTAGGTTTGAAGGGCCTGAATGCTAAAGCCTTTACTACCACCCTCATGAAACCCCTCCACAAGAGCATTGCCTGACTGTCTCTTTTCTTTCACCCTCCTGCTTTTACTTCCTACCTCTTGTACTATCCTGAACCGTTCCTGTCCCTCCCCAGGTTTCTGAATGACACCATGCAGCTCCAGTTGCAGTTGCCTCTCTTTCTGCTCTGCCACAGAGTTACCAGCCTGGACACCTCCTTTCAGGAAGCCAGTCCTGGGGATGGCACTCCAGCTGCAGGCAGGACCTCAGTCTGGGGGTCCTAGGTGGGATGCCCTGTCCTGGGGCCGGCTGGGTCGGGTCTGGAGAGGGAGGAGGCACCCAGTCTGCTGATGGATGCACAGACTCATGCACACATGGAAGGAAGGAAGGAAGAAATGCCTGCAGCCACCCCACCCTGTCTCTGCTCTACTGCAGGCTCTGCCGTCAATTCAAATGCCCCAAAGACCAGAAGACAAACTTTTTATATTAGACTTTGCTGTGGCTGGATGGCTTGTGCAGTTCCTCTGCTCCCTCTTTAAGAGTGACCTTAATATTTTATTTATTGTTTAAAGGATAATGTTCATGGTAGAGGAATATATGAGGCAATAAATGGCCTTTGCAGGTAATTAAATGCTGAAGAGAGCCGAAGCTATTGATAGCCGTAAAAGCCATTTATTCCGAGTGTGCTGAGAAGCCAGGAGCACTGTTCCTCATAGCATGCAACAAGACAAGATTAAACAAGTCATGGTACTAGAAAGGGGAAAGACAACATTTTTCTTACCCTCTCAGGGCTTGAAATTTCTGAGCTGCTGTTTATTTGGTGCTTGGAACAGAAAATATTGATTGTAATAATATGTGGTTTTCTATCATGTTTTGCTTTTTTTTCCTAGCTGTTTTAGAAGGGCTTTGCACATGGTGGCAAGAATTATTGCCCCTCTTGGACAGCTGCTCAAATAAAGGCACAGCAGGGAAGGGTGACTTGCCCACACAATCAATGGGAAAAGTCTCTGCCAAAATCCAGCTCCCAGCCTCATGTCTTCCCTACTAGTCACACTCTTATAGTGCATTGCTATACACTTCCCGTACCAGCTTTTCAAGTGCTTGTAGATAGGAAGAGCCCACCTTCCTATATATAGAGGCACAGATGTAGCATAGGGTACCTCTACCTCCTGCTGTGCTTCTGCTCCATACGGAGCCCTACCTCCAGCCACTGCCACGAGAAGAGGTGCTGTTCTCCTGTGGACGGTGGTAGGGGACACCATATGGTATCTATGCATACAAACTTGACTTGGCCATGGGGAGAGGAGCAAGGCTGGGGACCTTATTCACAGACCTTCCTGTCTTCCCCCCTGATGAGGACAAGGATACAGAGTGGCCACAGGAGTCCTTGCATAAAGAAAGATTTGCTGCAGCTACATGCAGCCATGCACTGTGTGGAGCACAGCAATTGTCTAACAAACAGCACAAAATAACCAAAACCCAAGGTTCAGGACAGAAAGAGCGAGGAAAGGATTGACTGAAGGGGAAAGAAGATGCTGCTTATCAATTTGATGCTTCCCACGTACGAGAAACTACTTCAGTTTCTGTGCCCACTATCAGGTTGATAAAAAGTTTTACAGCAAACATACTTTCCTCTGAAAAATAACAGTCTAACATTGCATAGGTGCATGTCAACAGTGTGTAGGTGTTCAGGTGCGTGTCAACAGTGTGTAGGCGTTCCAGAAATATCCCTTTCCTGTCCTCACTTCCAAGGCTCCAGTAGCTCAGGATGGGAGAACTAATGAAAGCTAAACGCAGAGGGTGAAGTGTGGAGGAACTTCACAGGATCTTTGTTGGCTTCCCATCCATGTAGCCCCTGGCACACTTCACAGCATTTTCTGCAGAGTTCACCTAGATCTTGCCATCATTTTAGTTCAAACTGCACTACCACTCTCATGGAAAATTCTGGGGTGCCAGTCCAGAGGTGCTTTGAACCCAGGTGCTGTGGAGACAGGTAGCATCTCAGGGTTTGCTGTAATGCAGACCTGAAGCCGGGCACTTCCCGGATGAAGTCCTGGGAGTCATCCAACAGCTGCTCCCCACAAATTGCTCTCATGAGCCAAGAAGCTCCGTCACAGCAGAGAAAGAGCCGTGGGGTATGTCTCCAGATGTGCCAAGACAAGGCAGTGAAGCCACTGATGTTGGGAGAGGGCTGGAGAGGGACCCTCGCCCCACGTGTGGGGCCACTGGGTGCTGGTGCAAGAGACGTTGGCAAGGCAGGCAGAGCATGGGGGCTCAGGTGCAGGGAGGGTAATGCACAGCCAGCAAGGCTCATTGCAGAGCCCGGTGCTGGGTACAGCCCAGTGAGCGCGTACTTCTTAGACATGTAAAACATTGTTGTAAGTGATGTATGCATATATCAACAAATCCCACCTGGCCTGTACGCAGCCATTAGCATCTGGCAGTTTGCTGTGAGCACAGGTGAATAATGGCTTAGGGGCATGTGCTTTGGGGCAAGGTTAAAAGGTGACTCCTGTATGGTGTAAGTGGATTAATATGACTGGACACGATGCTGGCTTCTCCTCTCACTTCTGCCAGTGTAAATCAAGACAACTGCACCGAAGTCAATAAATGTATTAAATTCATTGGTACACAGGGGCTGAAAAGCACATGATTTTAAAAGAAAGAACATTTCGATTACAAGCTGGAGAACAGAAACAATGAAAAATGTGGCTGCTTTGCATGGCTTCCTGCAGTGCTTTATTATGGCCCTGCTCCTTCCATGCGAGCTCTGTCCCAACAGGCACCCTCGCAGATGCATCTATGAGAAGAGCTCCTACTGTCTTCCTTATTATTGCCACTACAGGGAAACCCCATCTCTGTTGTCTGTAGCAGAGGCCCCTCCTGTGCTGACCTTGCTGCAGAGAAACACTGGCTCCCGGGGAGATGGAAGGAGATTTAGGCAATGCAGCATTAAACTTAGACTCAGTGGCTCAGGCCCCAGTGCCTAAAACTGGAGTTATTCCACTGGTGCCAATGGAGCTGTTGAATACAGCCTGACATGATGAACAGGAATATTATGTATCTTCCTGGCTCCGGCTGAGTGCAGCATGAAGGGTGCAAGGCCATCACTCCAGTTCCTCTGCCGCACAGCCACGGACAGACAGCTCTTGAGCTGGGCATGAGTTGCCCTGGGGAAGCGGCAGCTTTTCCCCTCTCCAAAATTCCCCATTTCGAGGGCTTTATGTGGCAGAGTTAATTTCTCCTTCCGTGCCTTTGTGTGCGCTCTGGGGCCAAGCAGTAATCTTGTAGGTGGGTCTTCCAAACAACTACCTGGCTGCACCGAAACCAGCCCCCGGCTCTCCAGCCTGCATCCTGGGGCCCACAGCAATACAGACAGCGGGTTAGCTGGTGAAGCTGCTGAGCTCCCCCCAGCCACCCCCAGGTCCATGGACAGGCTTCGGCAGAGCAACCCAGGTTCACCAAATTTGGTACACCAGGTTGGTGGTCAGCAGAGTGCTGAAAGTATCCTCAAGTCCTGCCTCACCGTATTTCTGTTAATCTTTGGTGGAAGAAGAGTCCCCTTTTGGGGCTGCCAGCTCAGAGAGCC
Source organism: Ciconia boyciana (assembly GCF_034638445.1). Taxonomy (NCBI): domain Eukaryota; kingdom Metazoa; phylum Chordata; class Aves; order Ciconiiformes; family Ciconiidae; genus Ciconia; species Ciconia boyciana. Next base: position 51,232,868 of record NC_132936.1, read on the forward strand.
ACCTGAGCACCCAGCTGCTCTGAAAACAGCCATCACAGTCTCATCACAGTCTCCCTCACTGTGGGACCAGGTGGCTCCTCCATCACCTCTCCCGCATCCCCACTTCAACAGGGAAGCACCCAAATCTCTGCAGGTCATGCTGGCCCACACTACGGCTCTCTGCCTAGCAGGTCAGTGGCTATCAGCCCCTCAGGTGAGCAAGCTGGAGCCTGGTGGGGCAGTTATATGTATAACCCCCATGTATAACCGCTGCCCTCAGCTATTTCACAGCTCACATTCTCCACTGTACCACAGTGCTGCTGGTGATGGAGATATAAAAGCCCCAAGAGCCACTGCCTCTTCCCTCATCTCATTCCTGGGCAGAGGGGAGGAGAGCCCAGGCCAGCACTAGCCCTGACTAGCCCAGGCTGCCCAGACCATACTGCCTCCAGGGGGGCTATTAATTGCCCCCCAGCAGTGGGAGAGCCAGGGAAGAGAAGCCTTCCCTACAATGCATGTCTCCTGCCTGGTCTGGGCAGAGGCAGTAGGAATGGTGTCAGGGACATCTGCATTGAAATTATGTAGGAAGGGAGATGCTCAGAGTGTAACAGCCACTGTAAAAGCTCCAGTTGTGGAGTTGCCTTCCATCACATACAGCCTTGCCATGCAAAAGTAAATGCAAATGTACAGGCAAATTAAAATGCAAATGCAAACACAAATGCCAGGCCTCCTGGGCTACACTCATTCAGTGCTACAGACATCCCTTGACCTCTTAGAAACATTCAGGCTGCTGCAAATGTTCTAGTCCAGAGGAAAAAAAAATATTGCTTTTCAGGCTGGGTTCCTGCCTTTCCTCCCCTATGTGTAAGAGTGGCATCTGGATTTCTTTGCACAAAAAGGCAATTTCTGTACTGTGTGCACAGCCCACTCCCAGCTTTGGTATGCAAAGCACACACTTAGGGTCTTCCTGGCAAACAAGCGATTCGTGGATCATAATTGTGGACACCAGAACACCTTTCTCTTGGCTGCCAGCATGCAGCTGCCATTAAACTGAATGCATGAGAGACAGTATGCTCCCCAAACACCCACAGTGCTGTTAATAAAAGAGAAGGAAAAATAATTTAAGTCAGGAGGAAGCCTGCAGGTGAAGCGGAGGTTCAGAGCCATAACTTTGCATCTTTCTTTTTTCCTAAACTAACTTTTGCGATGTCCGCAGTAGGGCCCCAGGGCAGCTTTCCAGCCACTGATTGCAGATGGGGGCTGCAGGCATGTCCCAGCTCCACGGGGGCTGTGTGGGGCCAGCACCCCATCCCAGCGTGCTGGGGTGCAGGCAAGAAGGAAGCCCAGGCATGCCATCCACCTGGGAGCCTGGTGCTGCTCGGGGCAGGTGCCTCTCTGGACCACCACCATCCCTGGGTGCATCTGCCCCACGCCACAGCCTCTCCAGGCTTCGCTCCCCACAGTCAAGCACTAAGGCAGGGACCTTGCTGATGCCCACAGGCATTTTTAGCTAGGAGAAACACTCCCGCAAGTAGCAAAGTAAACCCCTTAGCAGTCCCGACTCTCATTTAGGTTTACACTTACAGGTGGAGGTGACAGATCGGGATCCAGGCTGAGTGCACTACAGCTAATAACATTACCTTAGATTTATGCTAACAGCACTGACCCAAAACTGCATTGCTGTGAGCGGCTCTCTCCCCTCGCCTAGTAAGAGGTCCCTCGAGTGAAGGCAGACCGTGCTGCTTTGCAGGTGATCCTTAAAACAAGCAGCGTGCACACAGGTAACCAAGTGCTGTGGCAGTGCCGTGCCAGAGCATACCTGTCACGGCAGTGATTTCCTATCCATGCCGCGGTGACACTGAAGTGTGGGCTAGGGTCCATGCACTTGCCCAGCCTCCCACCTCTCGCTGCAGCCAACGAGCCAAGGCAGTGCATGAGCAGAGGGGTCTGGGGAGCAGGGACGGGCAACACTCTGTGGCAGGTCTGCAAGCAGAGGAGGCTTGGTAGTCAGTGGGGATCCTTCAGTGTCTAATATGGTGGTTGAGTTGGATGGAGAGAGAAATTTCCCTTGTACCTTCCCGCCTGCCTGAAACTTGAAGGAACTTAATCCCTTTGAGGCTTCTACCCCAGGGCCAGGTATGCTTGAGAAGGCCAAAAGTTATGGGAGAGAATTGAGAGAAACAAGGACAATGGGATCATACGAGTCTTGTTTACTTAGGAAAAGAGATAAAAGAAACAAAGAGATATAAGATAATAAAAAAATTATCCCTATCACTGCTGGGGCTCCTCAACACAGTGATTCTCACCCAAAAGCCTCCTCTATAGCCATTGGGAAAAATACTGCAAATCAGCCTGCTGCCTCCCTCTGGAAAAGTCCCCCAGAGACCTGCAGTTCTCCAGCATATACAGTACAGGACCAAAAAAAGACAGTCATTTCTTCAGCCCTATTAAATCTTGAGCCCAAGATGATCAAGAAGCCTACCTGCCTCCATCCGTCTATTTTCATACACCTCTGGGCTTTCCGACACGGCGTTGTACTGCTGGAAAGGCTGGTTGCTGAAGAGATTGTCACACAAGAGGCTGCGACAGAGCTTCTTCAGGAAGCGCAGGACATACCCAATGCTGTTCACTACCAGCAGGCTCAGGAGATGCTGCTTCCCCTCAAAAGAAGCTGAAACTGGAAAGCAAGCAGGAGTAATTCAATACCGAGGATGCACGGCAGGAGGAAGAATGAGAGCAGGGGAAAAGATTTCACACAAGTATTTGTATGTCTTAAAATATTTTACATAATTACCCCACCTGAAGTACAAAACAAACTGCAGGAGCTTAAGGAGCTGTTTGTGTGACCCAGATCACCTTCCCCCGGAGCGCTGAAAGATGCCGACTGGCATGGCCAGCAGCGCGAGGATTTCTAATATATGCATCCAACTGAAAACTGTATTGTATGATTGGAAGGAGGCAATTATGATACCTTGGTCCAAGGAAGGGGAAAGAAAGTGATCTGCCAGTGATGGGCTATTAGGCTGACTTCAGCAATACCCAAGGTTTTAAAAGATAATGGAGAGACAAGAATTAAAGACATGGCTGTGAATGAATAAAAGGTACCAGGGTAGTACTGAAGAGAGGGCTACTGACTTCATCATGGATCTTTATTTATTGATTTAGCTGCATTTATAGGCAAGGGAAGGTTGGCAGTTGTGGTCTATCTGGAATTCAGTAAAGTATGAGAAATCTTTCATTAAACTGGAAATGATTACATATGAAAGGTGGGTCAAGAGATGACAACAGGCTCTGCTGGCAGGAGACCCCAAGCACTGGAGAAGAACCAGCAGTGGTCCGTGCTGGCACAAAAAGATTTTGTTGACGTTGTAAGCTAGAAGGCATTATCAATGGAGAAGAGGACTGGGAGACTGCACAGAAAGGATTGGCTGATCTTGAGCCCTGCAATAATAAAAATGGGTAGAAAAAAATACTAGAAAGTACATGGCAATCCATAATTTTTTTGAGGAGGCTCAGCATGACCTGATGGGAGGAGAAGTGATGGGATAGGTTCACCAGGTGCCCATGAGCCACCAAGGTGACACAATGATGAAAACGTCAGGTATATTTCAAGGAGGTATTGAACAAAGCATTTCCAGGAGAGACAAGGGAGTATCAATTCTGCTATATAAAGTCCTGGTGAAACCTGAGCTGGACTGATGGGCACCATTCTGGTGATCCAGGCTCGAGAAGGGTGAATTCACACTTGAAGAAGTGCACAGGCAGGCCACAGCAATGTTGAGGGAACAGAACGTTTCCCTGTGGCACTGCAGCCATCGCTATGTCTGCTACATGGGGCTGGGGGAAGACACCTGCACTTCTTTCACTCATCCAGTGGTGTTCCTCATAATGCAGAGAGGACCTGAATGAAACTGTGTATTTCAGCCTAGCAGGATGAGGATGGCTTTCTAGAAATACAACTAAGATTTAACTCAAGGGTGAGAGCAGAGCAATTAAAATTCCTGGACAAAGCTGTCAGGGAATATATTTAGCCAGGAATCAAAAAGGGCATAGGTCCCAGCCATGAGAGAGGTGGAGGGGTCACAACAGACCCACCGGGATCAGTTGTAACAGGTCAACAGGTTTGCAGGGAGGACTACATGATAAGGCTGCCTGAACTCCACCACCTGGAAGGTTTTTTCCAGTCCTACAGCCTCCAGTCACTACTAATGAGTATAAATTGCAATGTTAGGTTTATAATCTTTGGGATAACTTTAGAGATTTCCTGCTGGCCTGAGCTGCTGTAAGGGATCATGCTCCACAGCCGGTTGAGCATCTGTGAGCCAAGCCATGGGAACATTGGAAAGCCCATGACAAAATCTGTCTGCGTTGCTGCTGGGCTGGGACTGAGCTGCAATCTTAGAGCCACACCGTAACTAGGAGGCCGTTCATCCCTCCTCCATGATTAGAAGAGGCATGAAGTTGGGAGCAATGTTGACCAGGTGCTTTTAGCTCAGGTACCTGAAGCCGAGCCGGCTCAGAGGAACTGAGACCAAGGGGTTTGGCAGGCTTGGTGCACAACGTGACTCTCCTGCTTGTAATGAAAATCATATACGCAGCACAGAACCAGGCAAAAATGAAGCCTTGCACTAAAATGCTTCAGTCTTGTGTTTCTGTGAACAAATCTGGATCATTCTTAGAGTATTTCTGATGTCCCTTAGGGAAGGCACACCTGTGATTAGAGAGAACTAGAGGAGAGGGAGGAAGCAGGATTTATATGCTGTACAGTGGGCCAGAGCCTGGGCTCCCACACAAGAAGGTCCCAATGGCACAGCTGAGTTGCTGTGGTCCCTGCAGAACTGATTGGACTTGCAGCCCTTGGCTTCTTATTCGTGCCTGACTCATCTGTGGCAGCTCACTGGAGAGCATCGTTCCCATATTCCCGTCACTGTTTCATTCCCACTGCATCCCCGTGTGCTAAAACAATGCTCTGACACAAAACTCTTGCTGTGATTAAAAGAAAAGTTCATGTTCAGTCTGAGAGCCAGGCCAGGGGATTCAGCATGGGACATGGGAGACTGATTGGGACACAGCAAGAAGTGTCATTGTGGGAAGACGAGGAGCTCCTGGAAATTCCCTCTGATCTCTGATTCTCTCTAATATATTTGTATAGTCCTGCTGTATGGGCAACTGTCGCGGGACTTTTGCAATTCCTACAGCTGAGAGCAGATTTGGCTCATGAACTGCAGATGGAGGACACACCAGCAGCTGAACTCTCTGCGAGTTTTCCTTTAGAGCAACATGTGGCGGCAACACGTGGCATGACGTGGGCTTGCAATGCCGCTCATCCTTGTACGGCTGCATGAAAAACTCAGCTCACGGGCCTGGCCTCAGCACTATTTCAAAGAGCAGTAAGTGCAGGGCTCTGGAGCTAGCCCTATTCCTCCCCTGAATCACCGCTGCAATGCTCTTCACTGATAGACTTTCATCTGACACCTGGGCAATTCCTGCAGCAGCTCATTTTACAAAGGTGTAAGTGATGTTTAAAGCTGGTTGCCATCCTGCTGATGTGAACGGGACTGCTAGGACAGTCAGCATTGGGGATCGGGTTAAGATTTCAAGCACTTCCGGATTGGCCACAAACCCCCTACAAAAATGCTTTACCTGACACCATCTCGCCTCCATAGCCCTGCTTGATAAGCGAGAAGACCGCCTTTTGCTGGAGCGCGCAGTCGATGCAGGCTTGAACAGCCTGTTGCAGGGCCGCGGACGGTCTCTCGGGCCCGAAGTGCTCTGGGAGCTGCTGCACTTTTTTTCTGTCGAGGTACGGCCCCAGGTTCGCTTGTTTGTTGACATAAATGCAGACTGTAGACACAAAATCCCAACCAGGTTATTACAAAATAGCCCAGAGAACATCCTAGCAAATGCTAGCTTTATACTTTTCTATTTATTTCATGAGCTCTTCCATTCATTGGTGAATTGCTGCCATTTGCGATGGCACAGCCAGGCGTCCTTGCACTGATCACCCATTGCCTATGTGAAGTGAACTGAGTTTGGGCCTTTGGTTGGTGTCACAGGTGAGGATAAGCTACATGCAGTTAAAGAAGCTCCTGGAAGCCCCCTGTGTGTGCCTGGGGCCTGCTCTCTTGCAGACTGCCTTGTGCATCCAGCCGGTGACCAGAAAAAAAATGCCCAGGCATTGCAGGACAGTGACTAGCAGGGGTGACCTTACAGCAATGGGTAAAGTCCAGCCTGAGGTGGTTTTGTTTGGTTGTTTCTTTTCTCTATGTTTTTTTAGACTGGTTCATTGAGAGGCCCTCTGAGAAGCACTGTTCTGAGCTGAGTTTTGGGAGACTTTGTTTCCTTGCTGCTTCTGACCTTAATGCAGCTGGAATTTCTGGAGGGTTATGCTGTGCTGAGCTGCACAGTGCAATGCCAGACTCTGGTCTTTGGGAGCTTCCTGACCCATGTCCAGTCCAGCTCTCTGCAAACTGCATGGCCTCGAGGGAAACTGCATTGCATGCAGTGCTAAATCCCCATTTGGGACCACAGCCATGCGACTGTGTCGCACAGGGGGTCTGCGAAGGATGCCCCAGCCTCTCTGCAGCCAAGCCCTGCATGCCTCCTTTCATACAGCGTTGCCTGCAAAGGCAGTTTTTCTACATGCCATCAGGCCTACTGGCAATTGCCAAAAAATCAGTGTTTTCCTCTCGCTAGCGTGAACTTATTTTAAGCTTGGCTGAGGCTAACTGCATCTCAGAGGAAGCGGACATAACGCTGTGGTAACTAAGGGCGACTAAGACACAGCCTAAAGTCAGGCTAAAGTGAGACGTATTATAATAGCTGGCTGAGTGTGCTTGAGCTGTCATCTCTCAGACAATATAACATTATCCTCTGACAGAAATCAGATATGTGACCAAAAAAAAAATCAAGCAGAGTGGAGGACATGGTGACAGCTGTGTAAAGTTGGAAATAATTTACAGTTTGCATCACTGTAATGAAAATCTAGTGCGACCATCACAGCGCACTCTGCTACCCCACCTCTCACTGAACAGCAGAAAGGGCTCAAGCAGTATATCCTGGGTAAATAGGAAGATAATAGCAATCATACTTATCATTACATAGCACTTTACACCTTCCAAGTGCCAAACGAACAAAGGGATAATGCACAGAAAGGCAGCAGCAGCATGCATGAATTGCAGGGGTCTGTCAGGGTGCAGCTTTCTGGTGTGCCACCATGCCAAACCTCACCAAATCTGCAGGATGTGGCTTCTGCCATGACAAGCCACCGGTTTTGTCTGGGGCTCGGCCGCAGGAGGGACTCTGCAGCCTGCAGGCAGCATGCTGGGTCCCTCGCTGGGGAGCGGGGGCCCCTGTGGTCCTTTCAGTGCAAATAGGGAGGTAAAAGTTGGCCTGAGCCTGCCTCCACCTCCTGCAAACCCTGCTCTGATGGGAGCCTACATGCACCGTTGGGAAGGTGCTGGGAGAAAAGGTGCCAGCAGCACGGGGTCGGGCAGATGGAGATGCTGGGCACTGCATTCTCAGAGCCCGAAATGACCCATGGAGCCTCTGCCCCTGCAGCCACCCTCGCGATCTGGTGGGGCTGGTGGACTGTGCCTCCCTGTCCCACTCCAAAAGTGGCACTGGGCACACCTCTCAGGGCAGCACTATGAAACGCCACTCAGCTGATGTTTGCCAAGCACTTTCCAGTCTTCACATGTGAAGGGATAAATGAGAATAAAATGTATTATTATCGTCATCGTTGCCTCGTTTGGTATCATTCTGCTACCAGAGCAGATGGAAAACTTCTCCTCTGTGCATCCCAGCTAAGAAATAATGGGATTTATGTGTTGTGTTTAGATTCTAATGTTATCTAATCCATTTCTCTGCTGAAATCTCAGGGTAAATCAGCTGTCTTGTTGAATTGCTTCTCATTTACATCAGTTTAAAAGCATTGACCTACGTTTCTTCTGGTAATATAAGCAAAAAGAGGAATAAGGCTATGTTTTCCCTGATTACAGTCAGAAATGACCAGTTCTGCTGTTGCTATAAGGCATTGGGGTTTACGTGCTGGCTAACCCTGCCTACAGTCAGACCATGGCTCCTCCATCCTTCTCCCCACAGTTGTAACAGATGCTTCACGTTCACACTGGGGTTTAATCTGGTCATTGCAACACATCTGATGGGGTGTCAGGTGTAAAATGGTAGCATCCATGGGACATTGATGTCCACATTTCAAGAGGACCAATGGATCTGAGGTCTCCACTAAACTTGACGCGTGGCAGTCAAAATATAGTCCTGCAAGACATCTGTGCTTTTTGTCACTGGCCATCAGTCTAATCTGCAAACACCCCATTTTTATGAGTTCTGCCTGTTCTAGAAAGCGCAGCGTCTGACTGTCAACCCATGGTTCCTGCTCACCCCTTGGCCAAGGAGCACTTGAGGCTGGGTACCTGTGAGAGCCTGTGGGGTGGCCGAGTTGGGTATCGTAGCTGCATCCTGGGGGATTGAACTAATATCCGGCTCTGGTGTGCTTCTTGGCGGAGAGTTCACTAAGGGAGTCATCAGGACACGAGACTTCAGCTGCAAAAAATAACCAGTTGGGCAATGAAAATATACACAAGATATTCCAGTTTTATTCCGTATATGTCACTCCCCATGAACTCCCACTCATTAGCAATCTGCCATTGCATCACTTTCTCCAGGCCAGGAGCATCCATTCTGCTCCCGAGAGGATACTGGAACCTGAAGCCTGACTGATTTGCAGCAGACAGCAATGCCTTAAGTTACGGGATGCAAATATTATACCACCCACTGGGTAGTTATTTACACCTGAGCAAATTGGGTGTAACACTCTAACAAATCAGTGCAATGGCATTTTACGACCCATTTCATGTGGGTGTAAACAATCCTCCACAACTCAGAAACACAAAGTCTTTAACTACTTCATAATTTAGGGCCAAATTCTGCTCTTGGTTACAGGGGTGTAAATCTTGTGTAAATTCAGTGGCACCAAGAGGCTACTTTGGCCTGACACCCGTGTAAATAAGCTCAGACCGTGCTCCATAGTGTGTTATTACCAGATAGTAAATACAAACTGCTGCACTGTTGCACCCAGTAATCTTCGTGACCTGCAGCCCAGCTTGGAGAAGTGAAACACGATAGGAATTTACGGTGCAATATCACTACATCTTTATGCTGCCGGTACCTGGCAACATCTCGCCAGTCAAGTGATGATCAGGTCCTCATAATTACAAAGGGCTGACGTGATGGATGTGACCTGAAGGTACCACTCTCACTTTTCCTTTCGCTACAAAGGGAAGGGGGGGGAAAGCAGAGAACCAGGCACACAGCTGCCTGGTTTATATATTTACATACACTACACTGAGCTGTTCTTCTGGCAGGTGATTTTTTTGTTGTTGTTGTTTTTCAGTGGCCAAAAGTAAAAATGACAAGTGACAAGCGTAAGAATAAAAAGTAATTTTTAGACCTGTTAAATTTACAGAGTATTGCTTCTCTCAGAGCTTACGCCCAAGCTGGAAATAATGTACAAAGTATATTGTAGGTAGAAATGAAACCAGACCACTAGCTACAAACCCAAACTTTGAGCAAGTCCTGGTGGAGAGTAGAGGTCATTTTGGATTCATGTTGTCCATGATTATGATTACAACTGTCTAAAATAATGGTCACTGTTTCAGTGTAATGGTAAAAACAGAAAGCTGGGGAAAGGGAAAGGGAAGGCTGTTGGACTTAGTGCCACCCAAGTGAGTTTTTTATCATTAAATCTTTGGGAGTTTGGATCATTTCCCAGTTACTGGCATATCCCAGCAAGGGCTTCACTAAGAGGGAATTCAAGGTCTCTCTTGCTTTCAGTAGCACGGTAGCCTATGCTGGGATGGTACCCATCAAAACAAACAAAAAGGCCATCTTTGTTGAGATGGGTGTAATTTTTGCCTGCCAGATCTCCACCAAGCCCTTCCTGAACTTGCTCCTTTATGCAACCTCAAGTTTCCCTCAGAGCAACCCCTGTGGAAAGACGGGCACAATAAGCCTGGATGGAAATAAAATCTGGCTCCTCATCCAGGCACCATCCCCTGCAGGGCTCTGTTTGGCACCTGGGGCGGAGGCTGTATCCCACCTGTCTCAGAAGTGCCAGGTACCAGCTCCACATGGTGCCACTGCCTCCCCTCCCCCGGGCCAGGATAAATCCCTTTGGATTTAGCCTGAACAAGGGAGAAAATGTTCAATAAGTGAATTTAAGACAAGCTATGGATTTTACCTCCTGCTGTATGGCAGCCATAGGGGACTAGGGACCCTGAGCTGGCCCCTGGCTAATGCCAGTCCTCACCTTCCTGTGTTGTCCTGTTTTTATAGGGTTGTCTTGCCTTCGGATTGGGGTCAGGAGAGACCAGAGGCAAAGTGTTGTCGGTTTGTTTTCACAGCAATTAAAATAAATGGGAGGAAAACAGTGTTTCAGAAATCAAGATCCTGATGCAGTTTGGGGTTTATCCCATGTGGGAAGGTGAGAAGCAGCAAGGTTTGGTTTTGTTCTGTAGCAACATGTTGATGACTCACTTTTCAATGCTAAAGTGGGCTGGCACTGTGAAACTTTGGGTCGCCCTTATGCTAGGCTCCTGGGCTCACTTTTGATCATACACACATATGCATATATAATAAGTGCATATATACACATGTGTGTTTGTACATAGTATATACCCAGATATACAAGTATATACATTTATATAGAGGCATACATATATACTTGCATATATATTTATGTGTATATAGATATAGAATCATAGAATCATTTAGGTTGGAAAAGACCTTTAAGATCATAGAGTCGAACCGTAAACCTAACACTGTCAAGTCCACCACTAAACCATGTCCCTAAGTGCCACAACTATATGTCTTTTAAATACCTCCAGGGATGGTGGCTCAACCACTTCCCTGGGCAGCCTGTTCCAATGCTTGATAACCCTTTCAGTTAAGGAATTTTTCCTAATATCGAATCTAAACCTCCCCTGGCACAACCTGAGGCCATTTCCTCTCATCCTATATAAAAATATATATATGCACTCACACATGCACACATTCATATAGACACTATTTTGGAGACAGCACACCTAATAACTTCTGTTTCACTTGTGTGTTGGCTCCTTATCCCCCGCACTGGCTCACAGCCCAGTGGCCCCAAACAGAGGCGCACAAGTCCCCTCTCCGGCCCTTGAGCCTCGTGCACCGTCTGAGTGTGCGCTGCCCCACCAGTATCACCAGCCTGGTGGAGGTGAAGGCAGCACAGTGCCTGGTAGACTCTTTCTCCACCCGTTCCCTGGCTTTTGGAGGCCCAGGCAGGCTTATGTTCAAGAGCAAATAAACAGAGGGCAAGACTTGTGTAAACTCTCCAGCTTGGAAGCCCCTTCTTGGCAGTTTGTTGTTTTAGCAAACAGTTTACTGCAAACTTAGTTGCAACAGTATGTGCTCTACAGCCTCTGGATACAGATAAATGCCATTTTATTAGGGGTAGCAGAGAATGTGCCTTCATTAGATCAAAATAAAACAATGCCTGATTACAGGAGACAGTACACTAGCAAATGTGGCTTAAATATACCTTCTGGACACTGAAACCCTGAGTAGTCCCTGAATATCACTAAGCGTAGATCTCCAAGTATTTAATTTAAAGATATCTTTTCTTGGACCGATCCTTCTCTATCAAAAAGCCAACCCAACCAACCAGCTGACTGACTGAGAGCTTGGCAGTAGAGAGCACATATGCATAAAAGTGAAAAAAAGTGGTGAAGAAGAGAGAAAGAGAGAAAAGGAGACAGAGCAAATCTGTCAGAGCACTTTGGGAAATCCTTGTGGTAAGGCATTCGAATCAGCTTTTGAATATCAAATGTCATAAGTTTTAATGTGCACAGCATAAGATATAAAAGGCAATGGTTGCTTTAAAAAAAGAGGTACAACCAGCCCCCCCAGTCTTACAACCTTCTACCATGGAAAAGAGAACAGAGAAAGCTGATCAGAGATTTTGGGAAGAAAATAAGTGTGTCTACTCTGCCAAAGTCACAGTGCATTAGATGCAGAGAGAACTTGGGCTTTCCTGCCATTTATGCTGTCTGCAGGCTTATCTGAGTATGCAGTGGCCCCAAACGGGGAGGACCCTGTTGAGTCCTGGAGTTTCTGTGAAACTCCTGTTGAGTCCTGGAGTTTCCACACACCCCTTCGGAGCAGTCAGGATTCATCTAGCTGATATTTCTGTCATCCCACACAAAAAAAAAGTGAAAGAGAGAGAAGAACATTTCCCACATAGCTTTTTCTTCTTCTGAACAAGTTCTCTGCCAGCTTGTATAATAAAATACACAGGAAAGAAACAAGATGAACCAAGATGCAAACTTTCTCTGTACTTTTCTTAAACCACTTAGATCATAGGTCCTCATCTTTATGTCTCCTAGTTCTCCTGTACTGGTTGTCCCTTGTCCTGACAAAACATCTGCTAGAAAAGGCTGGGGTTCACCCCATCCCCATGGGCCTGTGTCCTTCCAGCCAGGAGGGCAGAGGCACCTCCTGGCCACGAGAGCTTTTGCTGCTGAAGAGAAAACCACCTCCAGCCCCTGCAGATGTGTACACAGATGTGCACCAAGGTGAGTGCCTGGGACAGCCTGGTCCTGCCATGTGGGCTTCTGATGGCTGGGCAAAAAGGTTCCATTAAACCTGCACTAGGGAAGCACAGAGCTTCTGAGTACATGTTTTGGGGTCCTTGACTATACCTCGCACTCTCTGTGCATTTGGCTGTGGGTGAGAAGGCTCAGCACAAGGGAAGGAAGGGCTCAGCTCAGTCGCTGGGGCAGAGAGGGGTCAGCACTGTGCTGGCAATGGCAAAACACAGTCCAAGGTCTTTCCCACCTTTTCTTCTTGTCTCATGCAATACCTTTCTTCTGCACAGCAAATGATGCAGGGGAGTCTGCGTGCAGCCTCCTACGTCCTCAAAGTGTTTTGCAGTGAATGAGGCAGGTAGCCTTAAGAGAAGCGTATGCAACCTTGAAATCCAAGGCTGTATCACAGGACAGGTGAATAATCAGGGCACTTTAAGCTTGTCTGTGCAATCTTGGTCCTGGTATGTCCAAATCCTGACTGCTTATTTGTCATCATTAATAGTGACTTCTAGGGCAGCAGGGGACCCTATGCCCTGTAATAGAAATTGTCACTCCACGCTCCATGTGCCGTCCTGCACAGGGTGACTCTCGCTGCCCACCCCGCCTGGCAGGACCTTGCAAGGTCCCGGCCAACCGCTTGCCCCAGGCTGGGGCCACCTCCCCAGGCAGGAGCTGCTATGGTGGCATGGAGGGGACAAACTGCCCTCGGGCTGCTCGGATGGGGCCGTTGTTTTGTTGCCCTCTGGGAGGGATGTGGTGGTCTTCGCCACAGCGCTGCCCCGCACACATGTCGCTCTGATGTCCTCTAACACCGCAAATCCCCCTCCGATGCTAACAGCCTTCCCTTGTACAGGCTTTCTGGGCGGCTCTTTGGGGCTGCCCCTCACTTACAGCCAGAGAAATAAAACTGATCCATCTACTAACCACCCCCCAGCTGCCAGAATAGACATTTTCCTAATGAGATTCAGACAGTCAGAAAGAATATTGTATTTAGGGAAAATGTAGCATTTTATGGCAAATAGCATCGCATCAGGTACAAAACAGTTTTTGGAAAAACAGCTGATGAAATTTTATAACCAAAGCTGTGAAAAAATAAACAAGATAGTGAGGAAAAGGACTTATCTTGGTGGTGAAGCGTGATGAAATGTCATTTTAGGAAGACACAGATATTTGCTTTAATATCAATGAAAACAGGCAATGGGTCATCTGGCTATAAAGAGCATGTGATTAAAAATGTCTGTTATTCACATCTCGGTCAAAATAAATTTAAATCTAGGCTGTAAATTCCTAGTTTGCTAAAAATTTAGAAGTATTTTTCCATCTGTTCTGTAATAATTCAGCTATCTGGTTGCTATAAAGAATTTGGTCGTCTGCCATTTAGGCAGAGAGTAATTTTTTAAAATGCTTTAAAGTCTCATGGTATCTGAAAGTCATACAATTAGCGAGCTAATTAAATCAAGCTAGAGTTCCCCATGAAAAAATGTAATCTTTGACTCGCGTTGGGAAAGTGTTTGTGACGGAGAGGGGTCCACTTCAGCTGAGCACACAGCCTACAAAGGCACCTCACAGAAAATGTTGCTTTGGTGTACAAATCCTATAGGGCAAATAAACAGCACCAGGCCAGATGCCCCAGATGCTACAGCTCACAAGTGTCAGCTCCAGAAACTCAAGCCATCGGTTATAAAAGGATGTCTTTTCACTCGCCATCACTCACCGAGAAATAACATCATCCCAGATTCACCACCGAAGGAGGGATGCCGTCACCTCCCCGCTAAGTCCCTGGGGATGGGGAAGAGGTGTGTGTGGTACCCAGTGGGGAGAAAAGCTTCCCTTTGGAAGAGAAGGGGGCAACAGCAATCAGCTGCTTGGCCACCTAGGTCCGAAGTGCAATGTTACTGCAGCATTTTAGGAATTTAAGTTTCCCTTTTCACTTTTCCTGCTTACAGATATATGGTGGTTGGTGAAAGGCTTTTTCACAGGTGGGGGGGTGCATTTGGGGTGGAACAAAACATACACCCCAGCAATTTCTTTTTTTTTTTTTTCAAATTACAAATCAAATGTAAATGTGGAATAAGAAATGGGGGTCAGCAAGACAAGCAGGGGCAGAAAGGCTGGGGTCTGCTGAAACTTCGCATACAAGGTCATTGTGGTATTTGGCAAATCACTTGATCATCTCAGGGACTCAATTTCACCACATCTCCAAAGTGTTATTATCCCATACTTGGATGGTTTTGATCTAAAGAGCCTATAAGTGACCCAGCATTACTGATAATAATTTAAATTATTGGTAATAACAACTAACTCAAGTAAAACAATTCAGATGTTTCTGTCCCAGAGATTTAACCTAATACTGAAGTGAAAAATAGTAAGTATTTCCATATTCCACATTTTACAAAAGACTAGAGTAGTTGCCCCAGTCTTAGCTCGGACATGCAGCTCTGTTTGGGACTACCACTATAAAATTCTGCAGTAATCCCGAGAGGACACCTGAGCCTGCTGTCGTTGGCTCTGCTTGGCCGCTGCTGTTATAGCATTCATGTTACCAAAGTTAAGGCTTTTCAGAAGAAATGGGAAACTGCAGGTGGAACTGTTTCTTAGCCATGCAAGGTCTGTTTTCAGCATATGCTGAAACACACTTCAGAATGTGCCTCCACAGCAGAGAGGGGTACGGATGAAGTAAGGAGAGTGTGGAGAGACACAGGAGAAGGCAGAAGATGAGGAGAAAGCATTAAGGGCTGAGGTACTGATGGCTGCTGCAGTAGGTGTTCCACAGGGGGATGCAGAGGAGCAGGGGATTCTGGAAACGGGATGCAGAGGGGTGGTGAGGAGAGCTTGCCTGGAAAAGAGAGAGGAGAGAGGAGGGAGGATGGCGGTTGGAGGATGGGAGGAGGAAGAAGGTCTGGCAGGAGGTGAAAAGGAGGCAAGGACAATGATAAGGGTAGCCTGCTCTAGATAAAGCCCAAACCCGAGGGGCTGAGACATTTGGTGCCTGTGCCCGGAGCTTGGCCAGCAGCACGACGCATGGGGCCTTGCTGCCTCCCCCGAGCCGGGAGAGACCCAGGGAAGAGCTGGGCAACAGCCAGGGCCGAGCCCTTTTCCAGGGAAGGCTGGGACAGGCCCTATGCGTGCACCGCTCGTGTTACTCGCTTTTCTGTTTTGACATCAGGAACTTAAGCAGCTATTATTTTCTAACAGTCAGCACTTTGCCCTCCTTGTGTAACAGACTGCATGTCTGTACCCATTCCCATTAAAAACAAGGAACATGCCCAGCAAACGCGTAGGGTGCCCCTAGCTGGCTGCAGAGACGGAGAAGTAACAGAGCAATCTACTGACAACAGGACCCCTCACTACACTGTAGCTCATTTTCACTCCCCAGAATAAATTCCCCTCCCCTCAGCATCGCGGCCCTGTTTTCGCCTGGTCTGAGGTGCAATGGTGGCCCAGCTCCCACCAGTGCCGAGCCCACCCGGGATGGGGCACGTGGGAGAGCCCCAGCCCGCTGGCAGCATGCGAGGGGCTGAAGGCACTCAGGGTTTCTCTGTTTCTTTAACCCTGCCTCCCCACCTGGGCCGCATTGAGAGCTGGGCATGATTTTCCCCCAAAGTGAGCCGGACAAATAATCAAAACTGCCTTTCCCTCAGTAAGTGAAATCTCATTACTTTCTAAAATGTCCCTTTTTTTCCCCTTTGGAAATTAGCTTTATTTTCTCCTTTTATGCCCCCATATTCGTTTCCTTTTCCTTTCATTTTGTTTCATTTCTAATCACTGTTAGTGAGAGAAAAGAAGAAAGTGACAAATGAGAAACACTTCCCAGAAGGTATGTAGTCATCTCGCACAACACTGTGGGAGACAAGTTATTTTCAAACAACGCAAATTAAAACAACAGTAAACTTTAAAAAAAGATATTCCCTCTATTTTTCACCAGCTCGGGTAGAAGAGAAGACTGCTTCTCTTGCTTTTCTTGCATTGCTCGGCCTGACGCTTGCACAATTTTGCCTCCATTCCTGAAATTCACCTGCGTTTCACCTGAAATCCTAGGAGAAAAATTTATTAAACCCAGCAGGAGGTGGAGAAGGAGTGTGAAAAACACGTATCTACCTTGTACCCAGGTTTTCTCCCTCTCTTCTTTGGGATCTTCACGACCGGCACAGCACTGGCTGGTGCCGAGTAGAGGTTGTGAACGGCCATTTTGATGGGCGCTGGCTGGAGCGGGGGCCGCCCTCGCTTCCTCCCCGCCATTCTGGGGGACTGCATCTCCCCGGGGGCCAGGCTGGGGGGCAGGCACGGCAAGTGGCTCATCTGCCAATCAACCAGAAGGGAGAGAAAGAAAATTAAAAAAAAAAGAGCTTTTTATTTATTTTTGATTTCAGGTTTGTCATCCGAACGCAGCGCAGTAACACGTTTTCTCCTGCTGACATTTTCTCTGTGACTGTCGATCGTAACGCAGCAACAAACACGCTGCAGATGTGCACTCCGGGGTGGGATTCACCTGACCACAGCTGCCTCGGTTTCTTCAAAGCGGGACAAAACCCTCGCCGTGCCCGTTTCTCTCCGCTGACCGTGAATACAGCACAGGGAGCTGGCTCAGGTGGCGAGGTCTCTGTTGCAGATGTCTAATGGGCGAACCCCACAACGGCCACCTTAACCCTGCATCCTGCAGATAAGGGTGATGAAGGCACGTGATGAGCTTGCAGCCATCAGTGCCTGCTTTCAGAGAGGTTTGGAGGAGCTGACCTCCTGAGGTCCCTGCCAACCTGATTTTTTTTCCCGGATTCTGCGGTTCTGCAAATCCTCCCTCATCTCAGAGGTATTACCGATCCCAAAATGGACTTCCCTCTGCTTCATACACGGCACTCCTGAGCGAGGAGGCAGACCTGGACCACGAGGCTGCCGGCACAAGGTAGCCGCGTTAGGGGAGAATTGCCAAACATTTACTCTCTGCAATTTTATAGCATCTGTTACCGTGCATGTTAGTAGTGGGCTTTTGGATGTACTCCATCAAAAGCTGTTATTTCGCCACAACTCCATGCAGCTGATTAAGTTGAGCAGGGGTAATGGCATGGAATCTGGTCCATTTTCCTCTGTCCAGGTTTTAATAAAGAAAACAAATATACAACCATACACAGAGTACCAAGGGAATATACAGCATTCTTCACAGCTTCTGGCAAGGGCCATGTGCTAACAAAGGTCAATAAAAAAAAAACCAAAAACTGCAGAAATACATTTTCAAATGTTGGTTTGTCCAGGCGTCTGCTTTCCTGCGCGTGGGTAGAATACTAGTCCCAGTCCTGCCTGCATACATTGCTAGACATAAGGGTCTAAGCAATTCGCATGCTTTTATGATAAGCCTTGTGATGGCTGACGTTTTCAATTTCATGCTCCCTCAGGCCAGTGATAACGGAAGACTCCCTGCTCTCTGTTTTTACAGAGCAGACTCATAGCCCTCTCAGCTACAGAGAAAAGCCTGAAGATGTGGTCCAAGAGCATCCTCTAAGCTCAAAAAACATAAAGCAAGTAAAGGTTTGTTTGTTAGTACAAACAACTTCAAATTTTTACAGAATCTACAAGCTATAAAATCTACAAATTTCTCACGACACTTCAAATCTCCCAATGTCAGAACCCAGTGTGATCGGACTGATCAGAGCTGACATTGCTGGGAATGAAATTGGGGTTGCTCACCCACATAGTGGGAAGGGTACCACTGGATAGGAGCCTCTGGTGACAAGTGTCTGCACCTGGGGGCTTCTCTGCTTCAAAGGCAAATATGTTTTGCCTAGTTAAAACTTTGTAAACATGACTGACTAACAAGCGACTCACTTCTCTGGTCTTACCCAGTCAGTAGTTTACACAGTCTGCTGTAGGATAAGAAAAATAGGGAGCTCCCAGCCCTACCCTCCAGTAAATGCATTTATTTGCACTCTATTAAAAACTGGGGGTTTTTAATAGCACTAGAGGTATCTGCTCAGGTCAGATAGATCCGTTACATATGGCAGGACTTATAGATTGACTATAAAATTTCCAGTCTTCAACATCAGCTGCCCAAAACTCTCATGCAAACACTGAATGTCTAACATCAGATCAGAGCAAACCTGCAGTGCCTAATTTACCATATTGTCCAGGGCCGCTGTGGTTGCGTTCTCCAGGCATGCTCCGCGAGCTCGGGAACCACCTGAAAGCCTGCCATGGGGCTCTGATTTTTCCCAAATAAAAGTCTCATGTAATGACTTGAATAAATAAATGAATAAAAGACTGGAGAGAGTATACTTTCAGGGTGAAAAGCATCAAGCTTGCCACGGCAGGAGTCAAATGGAAAAGCTTTGTCTCTCCTGAGCATCATCGCTTTCCTTCTGTCGTCAGCAGTGTGCGTTCTCCGCCCCATAGTGCTTTCTGAGGGACACCCTCAGTGTCTGTTCCACCTCCCAAAACAAAACATCCCTGGGATGTTATGTTACAGGCTGGCTGCGGGCAGGGAGTTCAGCAGGGAAGGGAAATGCAAGGCTTACACTGGATTTGGCACAAAAACCCACTATGAAAGCCTAGTGTTTCAGGCTTTGCATTTTGGTTTGCCTTAAAGCCTGGCAATGCAAACTTTCACAGAGGAGCTTGGCAGAGGCCGAGGAAGACAAGCCCGGCCCACGCTTGTGCCCTACCTGGGGAAGAGCAGTAGTTCCTACGGTGGTGGCCACTGGTGGCCTTGAGGCTGTGAGGCAGGGGATATGGACCTGCATTGAACACCACGCTGCATTGCCTTTATTGTATTCTCCTTTGATGGTAAAGGTAGCTGGTGGCACCCCAGAAACTCTGAGAGTTAACAGCCCCCGAAGCGAAAGAGCTGCTGACCTAGAGCACTTCTTTGACTGAAATGTCACTTTCTTTTGCAACTAGTAAAGTAATTAAACACATGGAGGTCAGGAAACACACTAAATATTAGCAATCAATCACAATTTTTTTTCTCCTCTCTCTCTGCTCTTGACACCTGTGACACTGCGTGTTGGCAAAACTCGAGCTCCTTGCTACGTGTGCTGACACACGAGACCCAACTGGACCGTGCAGAAAATTATCTCAGTGTAATGTATTTGAATTGATACAGCAAAGACAAGAAGTCAACTGCAGTATACCAGCTGTTGCTATTATGCTTAATTACAAACCTAACCGTGACTTGATTCTCCTTTCTTTTATGCTAAGGGACATGCTAAGAGAGCGCCTTTGGTGGCATTTACTGTGTTACACTGCTGCAGATCCTGGAAGGCAAGTGTGCTCCCCAGCAGCAGGGGAAGACAGCAGACAAGCAAAAATTGCCTCTGTCTGACAGGGGGTGACAGCACGACCTTCTCTTACAGCCAGGAGAAAGCTCTTGGACAGGCTGGAAAAACGCGCAGACAAATTGCGGGTCGGCCATAGGACACAAGGACACTTGTCCGACTGCCCCCTGACAAAGGCAGGGTGTTACCTCGGAAGGATTTTCCTGCAGCATCTCCGCCTGCTGCCACAGCCTGGGCTTGACCCACAGCTCAGCTGCTGGAAAGCTTGGTGACTTCAAGGCAAGTTAAGAGAACTCAATGCAATTTAAGGGCAAATTCAAGGAAGAAAATTACAGGCTACTAAAAAAGACACCCCCTCAGTTCAGGAAATCACTGTGGTACAAATAGCCTGGGAGAGCATTTTGGGGGGGAAATCAGTATACATTTGCCCTGTCCTTGTACTCTTCCTAAGCCACTAGCTTTGGACGGCTGAGCATGGCATAGCTTCGGTCTGACTGTCGTGGTTTAACCCCAGCCAGCAACCAAGCCCCACACAGCCGCTCGCTCACTCCCCCCTGGTGGGATGGGGGAGAGAATCGGAAGGGTAAAAGTAAGAAAACTCGTGGGTTGAGATAAAGACAGTTTAATAGGTAAAGCAGAAGCCGTGCACGCAAGCAAAGCAAAGCAAGGAATTCATTCACTCCTTCCCATGGGCAGGCAGGTGTTCAGCCATCTCCAGGAATGCAGGGCTCCAGCACACATAATGGTTACTTGGGAAGACAAACACCATCACTCCAAACGTCCCCTCCTTTGTCCTCTTCCCCAGCTTTATATGCTGAGCATGCCGTCATATGGTATGGAATAGCCCTTTGGTCAGTTGGGGTCAGCTGTCCCAGCTGTGTCCCCTCCCAACTCCTTGTGCACCCCCAGCCTACTTGCGGGTGGGGTGGGGTGAGAAGCAGCAAAGGCCTTGACCCTGTGTAAGCACTGCTCAGCAGTCACAAAAACATCCCTGTGTTATCAACGCTGTTTCCAGCACAAATCCAAAACATAGCCCCATACTAGCTACTGTGAAGAAAATTAACTCTATCCCAGCCAAAACCAGCACACTGACCTAGGTCTATCACTTTCCTATTCTTAGTATAAAAATAACAGCAGGAAACTGCTTTACATTTATGGCTTCTCATTGCTTAATGCAGGGCTAGACACAGGGTAACCTTTCCTTACTTGTCTCTCAGACATTGTTATCTGGAAATTTGATTTCCAACCCTGCCTTCCACATTGCTGCATCAGGTCCCAGAGAGGAGGCAGCAGGGAAACACCTCTCCCCACCCCGATGCCTGGGTGAGCACTGCAGGAAGGGTGAATTCTTGCCCCCTCCAGGCAGCAGAGTTTCTGCCCTGACTTCAGAAGGACCCAAGGAGCACCCTGTGCATGGTAGTCCACCGCCGTGGAAGGCCAGGGATGGAGAGGAAAACATGCCCTGGACTGACACTGGTAGCCTGTGGGATGTTTCTAGCAGCCCGTGCTTTGCACTGTGCTTGCCCTGCATCATGTGTTGGTGTATTTGCTATATGATGAGCAACACAGCTTACCGTGCTGGCAACTATAGCTGATAGTGGAGGGAGCTACAGTGCATTTCCTCCCAAGCTGAGTATTTTTGATGGACTGCAAAGATCCGTTCTTCATAAAAATAAATGCCTGCAATAAATGCAGCCTTTAACCTGCGCTCCAGTAACTGCAAGGGCTGAAGGTAAAAATATCACATTAAATTTTATATTGGTAATTCCAGGGGATGATCATTTAAACTTGGTTTACACCAGGTCTCATGCAAACCCGTGCCTGGACTGGCGCATGATGATGCACAGGGAAGGATCAAGCTATTCATGCCTTAAGCCAAAGGAAGGTGCAAAAGTGCAGTCAGGTAGAAAATGTGCCCGTTGCACAGCAGCTGAAGGAGAATGCCCTTCACTCCCAGTACAGCCACTGGTCCCAGCTGCAGAAGGACTCTGACCCAGGAGGCCCTGCCAGCACTTGCAGCCTTGCCTCCAACTCTTGACTCCTGCAGAGCTTCATGTCTCTCAGATCTACATACCCAACAGCCTACGTGAAGACATAAACTTCTTGTAATCTTGTCTGTCTTTCCTTCAGCTGTTGTTCAGGAAAGCACGCTCTGCAGGGGAATATCTCGTTATTAAATGGTAGGGAGGGGAGTTTTCAGCCAGTAACAGGACTGTTTTCCCCTCCTTCTCTGTGCACAGCAGGGCAGCCCTTTGACTGTGACCGCTTGGAGATGATGGCCTGTGGAGTAGATGAGCAAAATGAGAAGCATTGCCTGATCTGGAAGCAAAGCTTTATACCTGCGTGCTCCTCTTGGGTAGTATTCAGGGACGTGAGGCGTTACACATCTCTTCATCATGAATACCAAAGCAGCACCGCATAGTACATGAAAGGTAAGTGTTTAGTGAAGCAGACAGTAGGAATTTTTGCTAATAAAAGCATTGAACCAATATACTCTGCATGTCTGGATATGATTGCCTAATGACGTTGCATGGAGACCACCTATCTCACCATTGCTCAAAGAAAGGTCAGGATAATTTTCAGCCGTGGCATGAAGTTCTTCTACAGCGATTTGCAAAGCTCTTCTCTTTTCTTGCCTGTTGCCTTGGGGATTGAAGTGAGAAGAAGTGCTTCTCTAAGGGACTCTTTTGCCCATTTTGACCCCAGGAAGAGGATTTCTACATAAACCCCTTGAGACTGTCCAGCCAACAGGATCTGAGTAGAAAGGCCCGTTTTCCCAAACCAATCATTAAAGAAACAAACACCACAAATATCTGTGGTAGCTTTGGCAACCAAGAATGGGATTCACCCCACCTAATTTCAAAGCTCAGTCACCTCAGTATAGGCACCTCCAGTCATTTCAGATGGGATCTGTCTTATACCCTGTGTCACATCTGCCAAAATGTCTTGGGCACCTCAGGTCATCTCAGGTGGTACTAGATGTCTATCTTAGGCAACCAGATTTAGTTATAGGAAAGAATTCAATAACAGATTAGGACACCTAAATGCCTACATTCGGACCCTTCTACAGAGGTGTCTCTGTGTGTGCTTGACGTCTGACCTCCCATGGTATCAGTGGAGATCTACCCAATGTGGTTGAAGGTGTGCAGTCATTCAGCTGCCCAGACACAGATGTACTTTACGGTCGGCTCAGTGGCTCTGGGGTCCACTGATCAGGTGCAATTTGACTATCGTGGGGGCTTTGTCACTTCCTTGTAGACACCTTTATTTAGGTGTCTTCATCCAGAACTAATCCTATTTGGATTTGACTTGTCTATTTTAGACCCAATATTAGGATGAGGTTAATGATGTCCTATATATGCATGTTTGTTCTGTTTATAAAGTGATCCCAGGAAAACAAGCTCAGATCTTGATATCTACAATGCCCAGGTGAATCCCACCCTTGGCCACTCATGCCTACCCCCAATGGCCAGTTCTGTCTTATCCTGTGTTCCGGATATTTCCGGTTAACAGTACATTGCATTGCAGAAGAAATCATTGCCTTTTTGGAAGTGGAAACTCAAGCTTCACAGGTAAGAAAGACTTGAGATTCCTGGGCTTGTCCCAGACTCGCTGCAAGGTCCCAAGTGAGGAACTTCCTACCGTTTCAGTGTCTCACTTCTCCCACAATGTCCCACAGCATCCCCTCCAGGAGACAGGAGGAGAACCAGGCATGGAAAATGACTTGCCTGGGACAAGGCCAGCTGATGGCAGGGTCCAGGCTCCTTCTGCTCCCATCACCTATGTCCCAACCACTGCCACATGCTGCTTCTCAAGGAAAAGTGGGCAAAATATTTCAGTACCTCTCAGTTGGACAAAAGAATGTGTTTCCCCTCTTAGTTCCTAGCGTAGTTGAATTTTGCCAGCTATCATCTCATGTTTTAAACATTCTCACCAGCAGTTTAGAAAAGGCTGGAGAAAATACAGACACCTTTTCTTCTGCTTGGAGCCACTCCCAAGGAGATGATACTGAAAGTAGTAGCAGCATCCCAAAAAGCATATACCAGCATCTGTCACTGCGGAGACTCTGTCTCCCTTGCCCTGGAGCCATCATGTCAGCCAGAGAGACTATGGGAGATGGCAGCACTGGTGAGGGCGAGATGGGCATGATTTCCTTCAGTGCCATCATTCTGCGTCTGAGACACACATGGCAAAAAGGTGGTCTGCATTTTTTTAGTCTACTTTACTGCAGAGTAAGAGTTCATGTATTCACAAACTTGTGCTCTCCTTCACTCCCCATATGACTTTTGGACTTGTTGACTCATTTCAGACAGACCTGATGAGGCATGAGAGCAAGGGGTGCAAAGGCTTGCAGGTGTAATGGAAATGTGTAAAAGATAGAGATGTGAGGCCCACATTTGTGCTCCGCCAGGTTTGGCCAGCTGTCTTACGAGACATCAAGAATGTGCACAAGTGAGAGCAGAAGACAGAATATAAAAGCTTCAATGCCGAGAAAAACTCCTGTCAGACCTGACGCCCTCTCAGACACCAGAGTCAGGCCGTTACAGGGCACAAATCTATACAAAACCAAGCATCCTTCTCTCCTCTGCTCGGGAAACTACCCTTGGCTGTTCTCTTAATTGCTCCATGTTTGTCCCCTGCTTCCTGGGTAGTGAAGGAGGTGCGGCAGCCAGCCTGGACATGGCTGGCACACTGCTGCTTGGCTATTTGCGTCTCGGGAAATAGCACATTTATCTTTGCAGCTAGTTTCAGCCCTTTTTACCTGCACTTCTCCAGCTGCAAAATGTGCTGAAGGTTACACTGCAATAGCAATTGCATGGTGCTTTATTAAATACTTTGCCAGAGGATCCAAATCCAACTGAGTTCAAACAAGAAAACATCTTTTTACTCTTCCAAATGTGTCCCAGTGCAGCAGAAACCCAGCAACATTTCTGCCATGGGTGCTTTGCTGGCTGCTCCCCCCTTCAGGGGGCCCTGCAGCTGCTGAGAGCAGGTCCTGCAGAGCTGTGTTTGGTATTGTCACTGTGTCGGGGTGGGAAAAGACCAGGCATCATGCAAGCAGCATCCGGTGCTGTACCCTACCCTCTCCTCCCTCTCATGGTCTCGGTGCCTTAATGAAGGGGCAGGGAGCTGGCAAGAAACAGCACAGGATTCTTCAAAATCCAGACAAAAAAATTGATAGTGTCTGCTCGTTTCGTTGTAACTAAGAGCAAAAGAAAGAAAAAATGGTTCTCAGTGTCGTTTTACAGCCTGATTTTTTTTTTTAAGTGAAATTCAGCAGCGGTGACAGTGCTGTCCTTGAGGAGGTGTTCTTTTGAAGGATAGCACCCTGGTGACAGCAGGTAGAGCAGTAGCTGTGTGCCCCCCTCACTCAGGTTTGCTTAATGAGCCAGAAGAACTTGAAAACCCTGGTGAGAATGAGACCCCCAGGAGCAGCTGAGGCCAGCCTCGCCTCCTGATCTTACCTTTCTTCATTTGGCCTGACGTTTTTGTTGCAGACAAGTAGCCCATGGCGGGGAACTGAGGAAATGAAACTTCATGGAGAGCGAGCGAGCGCGGGCAGAGCACCAAAGGAAAGACGTGAAAAATGGATGCAACGAGGCCACGTGAGTGGCAAGGGTCGCTCTGCTGAGGTGGTCAAGCCAAATGTGTGCAAAAAAGGAAGAAACCAAAGGCAACTCACTCCTCCTCTCTCTTATGTGAAAGAAACATGCAGCTAGTAGCACCACTTCTGATATTGCAGAGAAACAAGAAGAAAAACAGTGCCTGGACTCCGTCTCCCACCTTGACGAGCTGCAGGAGAGGGTGGAGTTCCTCTTGCAGGTCTTTGCCTCAGACTGTGGTTTACCATTTGCAAGACAAGGTCCCGGCAAAACAACTTGAGTCCTTCCCCTCGCTACCCCGAGGCCTCCTGCCTCAGCATCTGGGTATGCAGAGGTGCCATTTCATTTTGCCAAAAAGAGCCTCTTAAAATCCCTTGTCCTGAAATCCTGAGGGTGGTGAAATGTAGTGGACTTCTGGTGGAGCAGTCCAGGAGCTGTGCAAAACTCCCTCCGCAAGCTCAGAGGGACAGCATGGAGAGCTGCGGCCGAGAGCTGAGTATTATAAGTTTGGTATTTATTATACAAGTGGTTACTCCTGCAGATTTCAAATCATCTCAGGATTGCTCTTTGCCAGTCCTTCCTATCAGCCTACCTCCACTTCGTGTGAGAGTCCTCCCCTCAGCGCTGACAGGCTGCCAGGTTTCCGAAGGAGATAGGTCCTTTCCCCCATTGCCTCCGCAGGCTGTTACTCTCCTGCTCAGGAGGCTGATGGAATGCTGCACCCCATGCCAGCATCCCTCTGGGTGTAGGCAGGTGTAATGAAGGGCTTCTACCTTTCTAGGCTGCAATCAGCTGAAGATACAGCCCTCCACGTGCTTCCCCCCTGCCCTGCCTCTGGCCATCTGCAATCTGGGACCAAGTGACTTTTGCAGTGATTGGGAGGACTGTAATGCAGAGCACATTGCTCTTTTCTCCCTGAACTACCAGACGTGATTTCCAGCACCAAGATCCTCCAGCCTCAGTTTCCCCAGCTCAAACCCCGAATGCTGGAGATGCAAAGATGTCCAGGATGTCTGTTATTAATTAATTAGATGACACTGGAACAAATCTTTCCATAAATATGTGAATGTTTGTAGCCCTGATAGGGCTTCAGCCCGTAAAACTGAGGCTGTGATTCTGAACCAGCAATTAAATTTAAATTGTGCTTTGTATTGTAGCGGGGCCTGTTTCACATATTCAGCCAAGCGATTGCTAGTTGAGACGCCCTTGTTTCTGATCACACACTTTGCCAGTGTAATTTACAGGTTGCTTTCCAGAAGTCCCCTCCTGCCATTAGCTTTGTTACCAGGGAACTTGCGCGGTTAACAAGCTAACCCTCCTTGAACTACAGGCACACAAAGCAATATCTTATTTATCTACAACCTTCAGATCAGCAAAGCACCAACTTCTCTTTTTAATGCAGTTACTTTCTTTCTCATCTTCTGTGTCTCGTGCAGAAGCCGGATGCTTTCATCACCCATAAGCCACGGATCCTTTCTGCTCTCTGTTAAATTTTCAGGGGCAAAGATTTGGAACAAATGAATGTGAAATGAGCAACATTTATATTATGGCCATTTCAGTTCTCCAACTGAGTCTGTAATTGGCTGATACTCATATTTTTTCCCTCTCGCTTGTCTGGCAGTACTCTGGCCTCTTATATTATAACTGCTTGCTTCCCCCCCCCCCCGTTTTCTATAGTTTTTACATTTATGGGACATCTTCAACCTATGTCTGCCATAAATGGATAAGCCTCACAAAGCTGCTAGCTCACGTCAAAGAAGGATCCAAATATCTAGATAATTTCCCTAAACTGCTTCCAATGTTTTCTTGAACCAGCTATGCATTGCCCTTCCTGCAGGAAAAAAGAGTTTGAGATCTATATGTAGCAGGAAGAAGGACCAGGTACCTGACTCGAGAAGGTCAACATATTCAAGTCATCTGGTGGGAGATGGGCAGGGAGAAGAGGCAGTGTCCCCATACTTCTTATTTTTCTAGATCCTACTTGCCCTTTCATCACACAGAATCCCTCTCAGGTGCTTTTGGGGCAGGACAAGTTGAGGAGGGATTTTGTACACATTTCTGTGGAGGTAATGGGGGAGAATAAATACAAATAGGCAGCGGAGAGAAAATCTCACCAACATCATACCAACAACCAGATGTGCAAGGATTCGGGATGGTTATCCCAACTTGCCTGGTGCACACTGCAATGACAGCTGGCTGGAAATTTTTGGAAACCACAATGTATAAAAATTCCTTTTTAAGTGAACATTTTGCAGTAAAGAGCAAGGTGCAACAAAACTGTTGTTGGAAACATTTCCTTGCATCAGGATGGAAGGGCTGGAAAGCAGCAAAAGAGGCAGACTCACCCCAGCCCCACTCGCCCCCTGCCTGGGCACTCCCCAGCACACAGGAGCATGAAACTCCAGTCCCCATCACACTCAGGACCAAGCAAGATTCTCTCTAACTACAGCTATACAACTAAATAAAAGAGAAGCAGAACTAATGCCTATCTCCAGGGCACGGGGCCACATCAGAGCTTCCATCCACGTGGCTAAGGTTGGCCCCTGAGCCGCAGATTTGTCTTGGGAGGGTTGGATGGAGCAGCCTGGATGAGAGCCAGGGAGGATGCTAATATTAAGCAGATCAGAGAAGGTTGAGAGCTCTCCCTCTTTTCTATTTATAAAAGGGGGTGCTCTGTTATGAGGAGATGGCCCCCCGATGGCAGACGGTTACCTAATGTGAGGTCCTAGCTTCTCATCGTCTGCTGTCATGGCTCTCCCATGTTGCACGTACTCCTCACAGGGCGACTCCATCCCGACCTCATGCACTGGATGCGAGGGCACTGACTCGGTGACTTTCTCCCATGCACATTGAAATGGCTATGATTTAAACTCAGCACGGGATGAGAAAGAACCTTCCACCCCCAAAACACTGTCAGGACATGGATCTACGTCCCACCAACCCTGCTGACAGTGCCCCAGCCCCAGCCTTTCCACAACGTCTGCAGCGCCGGGGCCAACGTGGGCTGCACGACCTGGGCTGATCCCTGAAATCATCTGGAATTAGCAGAAAGAATCACTAGCACAGAAACTAGAGTCAAGTTGAAAAACTCCCTGTCTTCCCCAGATCCAGTGGACCTCCAGTGGTATAATAAGAAATATGAGTGAACGTTATAGTGGAAAAGAGAAAATTGTCATGATCAGCAGCTTGAGGTGGTCTAGGTGGCTTCTGTTGGCATTTATTGCCTTCTGTGCTACTCTAGGCATTTCATTATGGCTTACATACTATCATCCTCAATTACTTTGCCAAGTAAATATACTTTTAACACAAAGACAGCCCCTGTCCTGGGTACAACCCCCATCATTCCCTACCTTTCTTGAGCCCACAATATGGAATAAAACTTCTGTGCTTCCTTCCTTGTCAAATTATGTCTACTGAATGAAATCACCAGGGCTAATGTGCCCACTTTGGAAAAAGAGGTGGGACACTCCCCTTTCCCATTCAAATGTGCTGTACAGACAGTCTGAGCACTGAAGAAGCAGTCCATTACTTCTCCTAGCCCACACAAATGATATCCCAGCAGCATGCTGGGGACCCCCGGGGAGCTCGGCAGCCGTGTCCGGTTCCCCTGCTCCCGCGTCGCCCCATGCTTTGCCTCCTTTTCTGTCACCAGTAATATCCAGCCACTGACTCCGGGATGATTTCTCTCCAACACCAACACATTTGGCTGGATTATCCATATCAGCTGATCTGCCTACCACGGATATCTGTCCCAGGAAATAAATTAACCCCCTAAATCTGAAGAAGTGGTATTACAAAAGTCAATAGGGAAATATCTTTTCTTAGACAGAGGGCAGGAATTTCACACATTTCTCACATAAAGTTATCCTTATTCCTTAGGGACCTCCTGCACTTTTATATTACATTTTGAGAAATAATACTTATAAAAGATTCATCCTTTTCTGGCATAAACTGGAGTAGCTCTTATGTTTCTGTTTTTAGAGACTTCAGGGACCACAACTTCTGAAGATGCTCAAAGCTTTCACTTCTACACACGGGCTATATGTTTATATCCAAACCACATTTTAACATTGTAATTGGATGGCATAAATAAAAGGATATTCATTTAACCATTAGGTTCAGGAACAAGAAAAGCACGTGCATCACTTGCTAGGGTTTGCTGTGTAACCCAGGGCTTCTTGGGAACAAGACAGTCACCCCACTGCCACCACTTCCCACTTCAGAAGAAAAACTCTGGTGCCTGAGTGACCGCCGGGCAGGCTGGCAAAGGTTGGCGGCAGGGTTTCAGGCCATCAGCTGTGGTTTCCCCCGGCACACCCCTCTTTGGGAAGGCGAGCTCTGGCCGCTGACAGGCTTGCTGTCCGCATGGATGCTGAGTCTGTCTTTGGGGGAGGCTGCAGGTGGCTCTCAAGACACAGAGCAGACACATCTGGAATAAAAACATGCTGGGAAACTGCAAAATATCCCAGACCTAAGAGTGAACCGTGGGAACACCATGTGGCAAGTTAGCAAGGTGTGACTCACTGTCACTGGGGAGCAACGCTTTGCTAACTGGGGCTGGTTACTAAAAAATACAGCACACAAGAGTAAAGTTTGCCCCCATTTGATTATATCTGTAATTCATTTCCTAAATAAACATATAACCTTCACTTTTTCAGAGCTGTTTTGATCCATTTCCCCCTCCAGCGAACCACCATTTCCTGTTTTCTAGATGATTTTTACATGGTATTTGGCAACAACCCTGTTTTCATCACCTAGAAGCTCAATACTAAGAACAAAACCACTCCAGCTGGCTTGTGTAGCATCATCTGCATACCTTGGGCACTTGATTTTGCAAAATTGTGCTGATTATTACGTCTTCTTTCACTGTTCTTTATAAAAGCACATCCCAGATGAAAGGCCCCATTGAATGAATTTTCAGTTGGTTTGTGCTTGCAGGTGCTGGTCAGTAGAAGGCACACTTCCAAACCAGCTCCAAGGGCAACTAATGAAAAGCTTTCAGGTACGTTATGGAAACTATACACAAAGTTCAGCCCCCGTGTAATTCCAACACTAATTGGTGAGAGCAACACAGAGCACTAGCAGAAGGTCTAGCAGTCCAGCTTAAGCCTCCCAAACAGCACTCTGTGGGACTGCAGAAGAGCTCGTATTGCACACTCACCCCCTGCACATGGTGATTTTTCCCCCCACAATACATTGAATTTTTTAGTGGTTCTCGAGATGTCATTATTTTCATTTTTTCTATGTCTGTATCATAAAATTGGCAAGATGTGTCCAGCATAGAATGGTAATGTCTTCCACTCCTGGCTACATTTCTTCTAACTAATTGGAACAACAGTTTGAGTAGCAAAGACAACTCATCACAGATCTATGGAAATACCTGGGGCTGCCAAGGAAGAAGTGTCTCCATGCACAGACTGAGGCACACAGCAGCCCTGAGCTAACAACAGCCACCCACTGCCTCATATTCTGATTTAGCATGAAGGTTTTCACGCTCAGTGGCAGCCAGGGCTCCAGGAGCTGCTCAGTGTCTGAGGGCTGTCCCAGTACGTGAATACCTAGAGAAGCAATGCACAGTCCCAACCGGTGGCACCTGATTTCTCCCGGGAAGGAAGACCTCCACCACCTGCCGAGCCAGCAGGTGCTCGGTGAGAAGCACGCAGGGTGCCTGCACGAGCTCTGGTCAGGAGGGTGGTCTGCTCTGCTCCCCCATCCCACAAACCTCCCTAGCTCAGAAGCCTTCGTAAGCACCTCCAGGTCCTGGGCACATCTCTCCCCTGCAGAATCATTTCAAAATTGTTCAATAAAACGTTTCAGCTTTTAATCCTTTTCTTCTGCCAGTGAGAAAGCACAAGTGATTATGAGACAGATAAAATATCTGCAGGCCATAGTTCACTCTGCCTGCCCCTGCGTAGGGTATGGGGACATTGGGTGGAGGTAAGTCAACCTTTTTTTTGTTTGTGTGTGTGACCACGTCACTCAGGGACACGTTATAAGCTCTTTGGGGCAGTACAGTGTTTGAGACAATTAGTATGTATCTCTTGATGAAATCTCTGTGAAATTGCAAAGGAAAGAAAACAGCAGATTGAAATGCTCCTTGTACCTCTCTTGGAAATCCAAGGCAGTCTCTAATGCCAGTGAATCAGGTGTGTTTAAGACAGCTATAGTAGGACAGGCAGAGTGCCCCGCTGCAAAATCCAACCTCTGCATCTTAAAGCCCAAAGTCAGATTTAGTCTCTTGTACTGTAATTCCTACAGGACCCAACACCATCAATGTCTCCATTATGCCCCAAATTCTTTGTCTGAAGCCATTGTCTCCATGCGGAGTTAATCCTATTTTTTCCCCCCCAAGCTTTCTTAGCTCCTTTATCATCTCTGAGAACAGATGATTTTAACATACTTCATTCAGAGAGATCTTCCCCACTTGCAAAGAGCCTGCAAGGGGCTGTGGCACGGTGCCATCCACAGCACATGATGAATGGAGCCTCCTGAATACCTGGAGGGATTTCAGACTTTATTTATTTCATTTTCCTTCTGCTTTCCTCTAATTTTGTGTTCCCTTATGGAGCACACTCTCCTGGCCTTCCCAGTACATCATTTCTCTCCCGATGCTTTAACACCCCTATGTTGACCAGCCTGAGCTGCCCTTTCTAGCAATCACCAGGCAGCAGGACCATAGTGTCAAGCTTTTCACTGCCCCAGACTTGGCATAAGAAACCAGCACGTTGACTATGACTGTAGGCAAATGTGACCTTTTCAGAGGCTGACTTTATTTATTTATTCTGTTGCCATTTATTTCTCTGTTGACAAAAAAAAAAAAAAAAAACAACCATAAAAAAGTAGTGCACTGTCTCCCAGACTTACTAACAATAATCATTAAAATATCTCTGACTAGCAACGCTTCTTAATCAAACAGTAATTAAGGCTGCAGTCGCAGCCTGGGATGCAGGCTGAGCACACGGCAAGACCATAATTTCCAGTTCCAGCTCCTCTGCACTTTCACTTAGCTGTGAAAATATAACCAACCATCGGGCAACTGGGATGGACAAACCAGTTACATACATGAAAACAGCAGTGCGGTTCAAGAAAAATTTGCAGTTTTCATCTTTTAACCGTATCAGCAAGAGAGGAGGCAATGAAATGTGGTTAAAGGCAGCATTTGAAATGTTCAAATGAGCAAAGAAACATTGCCGCATGGTCTGTCGCTCCCTCTCGCTCCCTCTCTTTCTGAAGGATTATTTTTGAGCCCGGAAGAAACCCTTCTCTGGGACAAATATTGCCTCAGAGGGCACGGTCCATCCCTGCAGTGGCTGGTGCCCATGGGGGACTTGGGTCTCATGGGGCCATGCAGCAGTGTGGTGGGTGGCCACCTCCACGCCTGTGCCAGACCTGAGTGCCCCCACGGTTATACACGTACCCATGTGCTGGCACTGGTGGTAGAAATAACTCAGGGGCAAGCACAGCCCTATTCACCTTTGGACCTATATACCACATGTTTCTATAATCTCACATGATGCATGGGAAAACCAGCTCATCCTAAAGCACAGGGGTGGGCACACAAGGCAATTTTTGCCTGCTCTGGTGAGCTCTCCCCCTCTTTGGCCCCGGCGGACGCTTCCCTCAGTGCAGCCTCCTGTGGGGCTCACCACCAGCCGTGCTCGCTGAGCCATGCCCCGAGTCCCCACAAGCACACAAGAGGGGCTGGAGCCTCACATCTTTCCCCTCCTGGTTCCCTGCCTGCTCTGAAGCTTTCATCCGGGCAGGACGATGGGCTCCTCTATGCTCATCGCCCCCTCCCCTATGTCCCTGTGCGTGAGACCTCTGTACCTGCGGAGCTAAATATTAATGAGTTTGGGAGAACTCCACAGCTTCCAAATTAATTAGAATAAATCACCCACCAGAAGCCTTGATAAGCCCTGCTCTCCCCATTTCGCAGAGGAGGATGATCCTCCGTGCCTCCCTCCAGACCGCACACCCTGACCACACTTCATTTTCTCCTCGGCATGGGGCAGCCTCCTGCCTACCTGGGTAAATAAATACCTGCATCAGCCCTTCTCTGGACAGACCCTCTTGCTGCATGCAATCTAAGCTGCCGGAGAGACAAAAACCCTGCCATGAGGTTAATGGCAGTTCATGTGAGCAGATCTTTCTTTTCGGCAATGACAAGTAATTGAGTTTCTTTGCCAGCTCAGTGTCAGTCCCTGTTGTCGACAAAGACTGCCACTGCTAAGTGTGTAAAAATAATGGGTAAGGATAAAAGATCAATCATAATTTTTGCAATATTGTCTCCCAGTTTAATAACTTCATTTAATTAGAAATCATAGGTAGCAACCATGGCAGGTAAATTTAATATAAGTTGTGAAACACCTGAGATTGCAGGAATTTTATCATCTCTAATATTCTTGTTAATAAAAATGTCTCTGAAGGTGAAGGTTTGTCCCAGGAGTCTCCTCCCATACCACACAGCTCAAAACCAACCATCCTGGAGGACTGGCACGAGCCGCCAGCGCACCTTCGTGCCTGCTGCAGAGTGCCCGACACCCACGAGCTCCTGAGTGCTCATGTAGCAAACGCACAAACCTGTAGCCATGCAGGGATGGGGCGAGACGTGACTACCTACTCGACCAAGCTGCGTGGCACAAGCACCCTGGTGCCCAAGTGCCTTGCGACAGCAAAACTGCATTTTTGCTGGTGCAGGTTTTCTCAGCTGGATCTGGGATGAAGGATGATTTTGCTGCCCAGCCCTGAGTCCAGGCTGGGTAGCCCACCAGTCTGGCGAGGGCATGAGGCTCCCTAACGTAATGCCAGGTAATGAGCCCATCTCCAGCATCAGATGGGGATTTGGAGTGATAGCTGCGACTGCGTGGGAAGCAGGCTGAAATAGTAACATTGTGATCGGTCCCATTAGCCTAATTACTTGATTTTTGGTTTCAGAGCAGATTTACCTTCATCTAGTCAGCTGTAAAGAACAGAAGAGCTACGTTTTCTGTTTTTTTCTTTAGCATCACCCAAAAAACCCATGTTGTGAGAGGGAAGGATATCTGCATAGGCTTGACTTCAGTGGCCTAACACAACTACGGCAATCCCATGAGGAACAAAACACATTTATGTGTGTCCAATAAATGCAACCAAGGAAAAAGCAACAAGTGATAAATACCCCTGGACGATTAGACCTGCGAGGTGCCTCCTGAGCAGCGGGGCAGCAGGGCCACGTGCCCCACGCGAGGGTCAAGATGCCCCCAGAGCTTGTCCTCTTACCACGAGGGGTTTCGTTGTTCACCTGCCTGGCTTCTGTCTCCAATGGCCGATAGGAAAAAGAAGATGCTCAGCACTGCACAGGGCTTTGTGGCTGAGTGGGAAGGGCCAGCGAGGAGGACAGCATGGCCAGAAAGGGAGCATCTTTTTCAGCTCACTGCTCTCTCACAGCCGAGACAGCCGAGAGGACGGCAACTGCGGTTTGGCCACCTAGTCCCAGCCCTTGCCAGCAAGCCGAGAGCGGGGCTTCCCATCCTGGCCCTGAGGCAATACGTGCACCCATGCTAACGGAGCAGAGATCCACAGGAGGCG
The DNA here is from genome assembly GCF_034638445.1 of Ciconia boyciana. Lineage (NCBI taxonomy): Eukaryota > Metazoa > Chordata > Aves > Ciconiiformes > Ciconiidae > Ciconia > Ciconia boyciana. Next base: position 51,267,911 of record NC_132936.1, read on the forward strand.
AGCTGGGCCCAGGGCAAGCTCAGATTAAAACACACCTCTGAGAAACAGCACAGCTCCACCTCACCGGGACTTGTGGATTTTCAGTTTCAGCACCGTGGGCTCCCTCTAACATTCACTGTGAAACTCGGTCAAAGCCACCGTGCTTCACCTTGGCCTTGCTGGGAAGCCAGAGAGAAGTCCTGGTTCCCAGCCCAAAATCAGATGCATGATTGCAAATAAGTAAAGCAAATAGCTGCTCTGCTCAGCTCAGCCACCCTGGGGTGTTACCCCAAGGCAGGCTGAGGGCACCCGGCTTCAGCCTCCACTGCATACCCTTCCTGCCCTGGCTGTGCAGAGGGTTTTGAGCTGAGCGGAGTGCCCAGCAGGACTTGCAGCCCCTAGGCACACCGCTGCCTTTCGCCCAGACGGGAACGGCGAAAAATGGACATGTAGAGGGAGAGCAAAGCTGATTTCTCCCCGGAGCACACCTTGCCCATGTCTGCAGCCTCCACAGCAAGGCAGGGCCAGTCCAGCAGCCCTTGGGGGCTCCGGGCAGGCAGCAGCAAAGCTCCCAGTGTTGCAGGGGGGAATGTCCTTTTTTTGGGAAGGGAGACGTAATACACCGCACGCATGGCTAGAGCGCAGCCATGTTGCTCGCTGACCTGCATGAATGTGGCCTCCCAGGCGAGAGAGAAAGTGGCAGGAGAGCCAAGCCTGACAAGACCAGAAGGGCCACTGCAACCCCTCCTGAAAGGCAGCGGCATCAGGGCACGCAGCAGGGCCTTCAGGTGGGAAACGGGGAGCGCCTTACCCAGCCGCACTGGGAGCTGGACACCAGACAGAGAAACCCATCTTCTCTCAGGTCTTGCATCCCAGCCAGCAGAGCTGCCCCCACTCCCACTCGGGACACTGGTTCAGCAAGCACTCAGCCCTGCAAAACTCTTCTCCCCCCGTCCCACTGAAGCCTGAGGGACTGCAGCCACCTCCAAGTGTGCGCCTGCTCAGATGCGACACAACACCCGACACCAGCAGCACCCTCCCTTCCCGCATTTTAAGGAAAACTGATTGAGTATCAGCACCAGAGCGGTGTTTTAGCTTGCTAAACATCCTCTTGAATGACTAAATGGCAGTGAGTAATATGTATTTACATACATTATGGTCTGTTCCCCCATTGGAAGGCGATTTGTGTAGATAACTTCCATTAATGTTAAAGGGAGTCATTCACATAAATCCTCGGCACATTAATGGCTGACTAGCCTCCTCTGTGTAGTATTTCGTGTTGCTGCATTTAGCGAGCGCAATATAAACGTGGCCGACTTAATATGCAAATAAATTCAAGTATTTACTGAGCCATAAGAGACAGTTACTAGGCACATCTCTCATTCATCGTTTATAGGGAAATAGATGGAGGCTGCCAGATGAAATCGGGAGATAAATGCTATAAACATTTTTTTAAGGCAACAGGGGAAAGGGTACTGAGTCTCCACATATACATAAATAATGATCATAAACAGTTTCTTGAAGACATCCTCTCTTCTATTTATTTTTACTCTGTGTGTGCATTTACTACACATCCGCGCTGAAGCTCTATTTGTTGCATTGCTGTTCCCTGCTGGTGGCACTGGAGTCCCTCCCGTCCCCAGGGGACAGAGCAGGGCCATGCACCGTCCCCGCTCCCTCGCTCACCGCCTCCTCAGCAGCTGCCCAGCTGCAGGAAGGGAACGTGCTCGCCTTGAAAAGATGGGCCACCCGCTGCAACTCTCTCTTTTCCTGGCACCAAAATGTGAGCCATTCCTCTAGTGGTACCTGGCACCAAAAAGGGGAGGGAGACCTTTTGCGCCATTTCTTCTCATGGATGCTCTCTTTAGAAGCTTCACTTGACATTTGCAAGACAAGAGCCCTCACCAGGTCTGTGCTTTTCCAAGGCAGAGGAAAGACAACCTTTACGGTAAACAGATCTTAAAAATGCATCAGATATCACAGAATCACAGAATCGTATAGGTTGGAAAAGACCTTTAAGATCATCGAGTCCAACCGTAAACCTAACACTACCAATTATACACACTACTATGGTATTACTGAAGTCCTCCTTCAGTTCCCCGTGTAAGATTTTTAAGATGCCATGCCACAAGGATGCGTCCTCCACAAGGCATGTCCTCCACAAGACACTCCTTCCTAGTGGTAATAAATTAACCCTGATTCACTTGTTTATTCTTTCAGATGGAAAACAAGGAAAAATCCTCTATCTCTATTGCACTGTTCAATAGGATGGTTCCTATGCACATACACGCTCATGGATATATGCAGATACATGTATTGAAAGGCCTCATCTGCCATTAAACTCCACAGCACTGCTGCATCCCTACTGAACGCTGCGAGGCTTTTACATAGGAGTCACCAACAAACCCCTGAGGTCTTTCCAGCATCCCTGTGTTCGCTCTGGGCTGGTGGATCTGTCCAAGCTTGAGGGCGCAGCGGTGAGGGCGTGCAGAGCCGGGTGCGAGCCGAGACGGAGCGACCAGCACCACCACTGTGCTTGCCTGGCTGCCTGGCAGGACAGCCCGGGATGGCCAGGCACAGCAGGAGCTCAGCCCCAAACAAAAATGATAGCAGAGGAAAAAAATGCCAAGTAATCTCTGTCCTTAATGGGGAATCCCCTCTTGTAACGTTGCCCTTCAGGTTGGTCCTTAGCTAAGACCCCAGAGCTCCCCTTTCCCCTGTTCAGGGACTACCTCTTCTTTCAAAATGTCTTATGTCCGAGTACTGTCTCTGGCCAGGTTTGAAGCCCCCGTCTCGAATCTTTGCTCTCTCCCCCGAGGCACGTTTCTCTCCCCACAGTGCCCGCAGGTGCAGATGGCTGCAAACCTCCGATGCATACTTTGGAAATCAGATCATTTTACACGCCGACTCTATAAAACGAAGCCCCCGCCCCAATCCTGCTTGTGCCTGTCCCAGCGTTGCTGTGCCCCTCCCCTGCCTCCCCAGGAGAGCCTCCGCTGCCCTTGCAGGGTGCAGTGCCAGCCTCATGGCTCAGCTGTGCCCACTCTGCCCCAAATCCGGGCCACGCTGTGGGGCCAGGGAGCAGTGGGAGGCACTCGGGGAGCAGGAGGGCACCTGAGAGACTGATTTTGTGGCAAGGGGACAGGAGGTGGCAACGGGACACCCAGCAGATGGGACCGGTGGTGGTCCCTCGCTCCCACCTTTCCTCTCTCCTGCCTTAATAGACTTGCAGTGTTTGAGTGGCACATTCCCTCCGACCGTGAGTTTATGGAGTGCCTAAACATTCGCTGGAGCCTCTCGGGATGATAACGGCCATAATTCTCAATAAATCTGCCTGTGTCACAAGACAAGGTCTTGGGTTAAAAACTTACCTGTCTGTAGTGTCTTCTGTCAGGCGGGCAGGAAGAAATCATTGGGGGCCAATGGTGCTTAGAGGCTTTCAGGTCACCAAGGACTTCTTCTGCGTTACGGGGACGTGGCAGCTTCCTCCTGCTAGCGGGAGGGGGACAACGCACGCTGCCAGCGAGAGCCCCTCTCACGGGCAGCTGCCTGCAAGCCAGCCCGCTCAGCTCGGAGGCATCTCAGGGCAGCATCTTCCTCGGGGGAGCTGTTTTGGGAGGACTTTCCTTGTAGGAAATGCTCATTGCAGCCCACAGGTAGCCCTGTGGGCTTTGAGGAAACTGGCTCTTGGGAGTCTGCCCCGCAAGGCTTGGGGTGTGGGGATAGCATGTCCTCACCTGCCACTAAATCTAAATCAGTTTTGAAAGCAAAAGCACTCACAATTAGCTTCTGCATTGAAACCTCAGGTGCATGACACCTGCAGGAAGATGGGGTGAAAGAAGAAAGCATCTTATACCTTCCCTGCACCTCCCACCAAGTAAAACACGCCATAGTTTGTGGTGCCTCCTCCACACCATTGGCACACAAGTGGAAGCGTGGAGAGATGGAGGCAAGCATCAGGAAAAGGCATTTACACAACAGAGAGGTAGGGCAGCTCTCGGAGTCTGGTCCCTCAGCAAAAGGCTCGTGCACAGGTGCTGCTCACATCCAAGGAGCACGTCAAAGAGAAATACAGCTGATTTTTTACAAATTACTTGTGCTGCTTGAGATCGTGGAGGATGTTGCGAGGAATACCACGCACGGGCTGTGGTATTAACCCTTCGCAGCTCTCCGTGGGAAAGCAAGGCTTGCACAGGTGCTAGCAGAGCTCCAGCAGCTGAACTCCCGCTGTTCCCTGGCACCCTGTGCCAAGGTGGGAGTGGGCGTACAGAGCTGGGCACCGCTTCGGGTGCAGCGCCGGTTCCAGATGTGGAGAAAAGCATGTCTTTACTGGCATGCATTTGGGGTAGAGCTGCGGGTGGCCTTAGCCAGCTGCCCATCTCCTGAGCCGGGACCCGGGAGCTGCAGCGTGGTGGCAGGAAGGTGAGCGGTGCCCGCACACCAGGGCAGGGCTAATGGAGGAGTGAGACCTTGGGCTTTCCCCTGCCCTGCACCACGTGCAGCCCCTTCTGCCCGTCCCCAGCCGCAGCAGAGCTGTGTGGGCGCCCAGGGTCCGTGTGTGCCACGACGCAGGTGAGAGCAGACCCTTTGCGAGGAGTATGGTAACCAAAGCACCGGGAGCAATTCAGGGCGCAACCCCAAATGCTCAATTTCAGTCACACCTGCCATAAATCAAGACAATGCCAGGGAATACTCCTGGGAGTCCCACATATATAAATATTCGGAGCAACAAGAGCAACAGCTGGCCCCTGCAAAAGCTTTTGTCGGTCTGACGTTTCAAATGCCGAGCATGCCGGCGTCCACGCACGTGCCAGGTAAGAGGAGCAGGAAACCAGAGGCGTATTCCTGGCCCCGCTGACAACCGAGGACGGAAAGGAAACCCCGTCCTTTGCATCCCACACCCAAACTGAACAGAGCAACAAACTCAAACAGGTGGAGAGCAAAAGGCTAGCATTGATAGCACCATTTCTCCTGTACGATGAGAATCACCTTTAAAGATGGGGTCAGGATAAACTGCAGGGCAACAGCAAATGGTTCGGTTCAAGAGGAATTATTCATCCTTCAGCAGAACATAATTACACATCCAGACTGTCTCTGGGCAATTCTTTATTCCGGCCAAATTTACACTTGTTCCTAAAGGGAGCAGTCAATCTTAATGAATGACTTACAGTTTCATCATCTTTATACAGCTTTATTAAGAAAAAGAATATCAGAAGTTTAGATCTTTAATTAGTAAATTTTAACCCCACCTTCACTGCACGTCACCCTTTCTTTTGTCAATTCCTTCATTCTCATCAATAGGAAAACTTGGTGCAAAGATGCTAGCTTAGATTATTTTCAATTTTATTAGTCGATAGCAAATTTAGCCAGTACCTTTAAAGCACCCATATATCATGATTCTGTTTGGCAGAGCAGTGTGCAGTCCCCTGACACAGGATTTTGAATGAGGTTTTTTTTAATATACAGCAAAATAAAGAGAAAATTTTGCTTCCTTCGCACAGGAGACCAATTCCTTATGAGGCAACTTGTTACAACAGAATTAATACACGTAATTTATTTTTCCCTTTAAGGTGAGCCTGGAATATTTTTCTTTGCATCAGTAAACCAATTATTGTTCGTTCTCACTGAGGGAAGCCCGGTGGTGACCATCACCTGTTAAATACTGTAGCTGCTCTTAATGGTCAGCTGGAGAACTCAGCTGGGAGTGTTTTATGTAAATAAAGCTGACTCCTCCTTTGCACCATTTTCAAGCTGTAGGGAGAGAAGTAGAGCAGGGTTTTAGGGAATTGGGGTATTTTTTCTCATTGTTATGTTTTTCTTGTAAAAAACAGCATGATGCCATTGAGTGTACTCTATGAAAGTGAACTAAATCCCCTGAAGATAACAGGGCTTTGCTGTTTTCAGTGTTATCAAATAAAAACATTTTGCTTCATTCAATTTTTAACAGAAATCATTGTTGTCTTGTTCTCACCAACCATTTCCTGATGGTCTTCCTTATCCAAACCATCCTTTTATGGCTTGCATTTCTTTGCCAGGCTTGTGTGGGTTCCCTGCCGTTTGCAGGAGGGGAGCGTGCCTTGGTCTCTAGTTTAAAGTACCCCAGATGTTTTCAAACTAATGCTAGGAATATTGGCTAGCCTTAGTGACATGGGTTCAATCTGCAGCAGGAGAGGAGCCTCTGGGTACCTCTGGTCAGAGCCCAGCAAGAAGGGGTGATGCTGGGGAACTGGCTAAATCATCCCCTTTTCTACTGTGGGGTTTGGGTCAGCTCCCACTAGAGCTGGGCGCTGGGGGAGCCTGCGAGGGTGCCGACAGGTCCCAGGATGGCCAGGGATGAGGAGATGGACGCGTGCCCGCCGAGGGCAGCCCACGTCCCAGCAGCGAGCCCCTCGCTCGCCTGCCTCGTCCCAGCGGGGCTGGGTGAGGGAGCAGGCAGGAGCCCAGCTGGCAGGGCTTGCCTGTCTCCTGTTCCCAGGCTGTGAATGGCCAACCGTCCCACACCCCGCTTCCTTGCTTCGCCCTACAACCTGTGCCGTTTCTTGCTTTTTTCCTTTTTTTTTTTTTTTTTATGTTACCTTAAACTCAAGGGAGGGAAGGCATCAGGGAGACATCTGTGAAAGGTGGCACCTCAGCCTCCGGAAGCCTGGAGTGTCATCCAACTACCATGATGGGGTGCTCTATAGTTTTTCCCTCTTAAACCTTTTTTTTTTAAATATGTATCAGAAAACCAAATGTTTGCGTCAAGCACAGAGCTAAGGTAATGGCTGAGGGAAAAGCATCCTACTGCAATTTCTTCTTTCGAGGTACTGTAGCCACCATCAAGCACCTGTACAGTCATGTGTTCCCAGCAGGTGAGAAACCTCAGGGCAAGGCACTGATTGCCCAAGAAAGGAAATTGCCTCTTTCTACCCACTCTTTTCCACAAAACATAGGAAAGTCCTCATTAAACATTTCCAATAAACAAAATAACAGAAATATCAGAGTACTGTGATGTACTGTGCTACATCAATAAAACATTTATCAAAGCATTTCACCCTCTGCAGAGTTTCTGATCCAATTCAGCACATGTACTTTTTCTGTTGATAGATTTTTTTCCTGTCCCTCTTCCACACTCCAACATTAAAAAGCTCGTGCCTCTGCCAGCCTTTCTGATCTGAAGAACATGTGCATCAGCTAAATAACTTTTATGATGGGGCAGAGGGGCTCTGCCTTATCAGGAAAATCAGTGTGACATTTGAATTAAAATAATAAGTCACTGGCAGCCGGAGAGGACTGGGAGACACCTCATCTAAATAAGATCACAAAACCTGACCTTGCAAATCTCCACTGGTGTCAGATGAGGCTGGAGCCAAGGAAGTTATGCTGATTTACACCACCAGCTGACTGAGCCCGGTGTGCTTAGCTGGACCAGGGACTGGCAGCACAGTGTGGTGGAGGATGCTGTAAGTACTCCTGTAGCACAAAGACACTTTTTAGGCTGCCCTGGTCCCACAAATAACATCCCCACGCTTGCCAAGTATTTGCTACTTAACCCCCCTTTACGTGCTTTACATTTCCCATTGTGCCTTTATTCAATTTGAAAAGCCCTTGGTCTATCCTTCAGCAAAGTGTCTATAGAAGCCTCTTGAAATAAACCCAGGATTAATAAGAAATCCTCCCCCAAGCAGAGAATTCAAACAACTTTCCTCCTGCAGCTCGCCAAATTAACTTTATATTCCTGCCACAAGCCTTGCATGCACTAAAACCAAAAGCAACTTCTTTCCGCCAGACCGCTGCCGTTAGATGAACCCGAGGCAAAGAAACCAATGCTCACAGCCATTCGCCAGCTACGGAAAGGCAAACGGCGCCCAGATCTGAAAGGCTGAGTTACTCACTGAACCACGCCGGGCTTCACCCTCTGCCAGTGAGCGGTGGGCTGCGGGCTGGGGCGGCGGCGGAGGCTTGGGAAGTTAGGGAGGGACTGGCAGGGCTAGCTGGGCGCGCGCACGCATTTCATCCCCGTGCTCTGTCCTCTCTCAAAGTTACCTTTAAAACACCTGAAAAGACAAACACAAACAACTCTGCTGAAGTATGCTCCTTGGCGACTCTCACAAGCGAGATGCCTGTTAGTCTCGCAGGAAAAACCCAGCATATAAACAGTATCGCTCCCTTCGGTTTTCAGTTAAGGATAAAAATTCAGCTTAGCATCTGGCTTGAAGATATGAGGAGATTATAATTAAACTAATTGCTCTATGAACTATACTGGTATAGATACTGCCTGCTATGTATATTGCAAAATAAGTCGCTTTTAAAATGGAAGAGGCATTTACCTGGCAGCAAAAAAAAAAACCCGGCTTGGATTCAGGTTTGGAAAAGCCCGAAGCCGCTCTGCATGCAGAGTGCTCTGTAGTCAGAAGTCTTCATCAACTAGTGCACACAGACACACAGACACACAGACAGACACACCCCCCCGCGGATCCGCTGCCCCTCTCCTCACACCGACTGCTCCCCGGGCTGGGCAAGGGTGTGCTTTGGTGAAGACTCTCCAGCTGAGGAGCTGAAAAGTTACCATACAGACAAGCAGAACGAGAACTGCTCCAACAAGGCTCAACGACAAACATCAGGCAGAGAAGAAGAAGCATGCTTTCCCCTTACCTATTGCTTAGGTTAAAACACTGAGCAGGGTCTTTAGAGAGCCCGGGCACTGGGACCCAAAGGGCAGAGGACTTTCAGCACAGTCACACAGACCCCGGCAAAAGCTGTCTTCTCCCTGTCTCTTAGCATAGTGCAAGTCTCCAGCAGCTCAGCTCTCCAGCTGCAAACATCTCATTAGACTAATGCATTCAGCACAGGCAGAAAACTCGATTTACCATAGCTACAGCAATGAATTTCCATTACGATGACAGCTTCAACCACATCATGTCCGGAAAAGCAGCCAACCACTGCCTTTTAAAGAACACACGCATTTTACATGCAGAAGACGAGGCCTGCGCGTCGGGTTTCCTTTCTCTTCGCAGCTACACCTAGAAAAAAAATGCCGCTTCTTTTTATTTCAGAAACTCCGCAAGCTGAAAGGTAAAGGCGTTTGAACTCCCCCCCCCCCCCCAGCAGTATCCTTTATCCTTCGCAATAGCGTGCACTGGGCTGCGATGCGCAGAAGGGATGTTTGCAACATTTCGGGTTTCGCTACCCCTCCTCTGTTGCCATGGAAACCGGAGTGTAGCATCAGCCCTTTGTCCCGCTCCTGCAGCAGCCTGGCCCGATGCTGAGCTTACGTGATGCCACGGGCAGGAAGGACCAGTCGCTTCATTCTGGAGAATTTACGTGGAAACCAGGGGGGATAGCGCTTGGGAGCTTTTTGCCGGCGACACTAGGCGTGCATGTACGGTGTTGCTCGTGCACACACACACGCACCTCTACAGAAGCACACAGAGTTGGCTGTGTGGATAATTTTACAGGTATGGACAGGCAATGATATCCATAATATGGAGAAATATCAGTTATCGCAGCCGTGCCATGGCATTCGGGCAGGGTGCAGGAGCGGCTTTTCACTGCATTTCTAGTCACTCATCACAGAAGGCACCAGGTCTTCCCTTATTTAGCACAGAACTAGCAGCTCTGGCCACCAAACAAAAAAAAAATCTGTAATACATATAATAAATAACAATCATAATAATCCTGCCATGCTCCATTGACTGTGCTAGATCAAATTATCCCAGCAAAGGGGGTTGTCGCAGTTGTTTGCGAGTGGTGCACAGCTCCCCACTGCCCACTTCACACGCTTACATATATTGCTACTCAGTATTTATCGCCAAGCCAAAATATGCTCCTCACCTCTCTTTGCTTCCACTCCTGTGAGTGCCTCATCAGACGGGCTTGCAGCTGTGGTCACTGGTTCTGCTGGTTTTGTGGTCCCTGCACACTGCTTTTGTGCTAGCCTGGCTTCACGGGTTTTAGGGGATTTACTTTGGACTTGTCGCCACAGAAGATGAGGTGAACATTAAGCCTGTTATATTTACCAAGGAAGAAGAGGAAAAGGAAGGAACCCCAGATCCTGGACCGTTCTTACCGATAAGAGCCGGGGCTGTGCTGGTGCCCTTCCCTGGTGACGGGGAAGAGGGCAAACATCTGCCCACCAGTGACTGCGAGCAAGGTGAGATGCTCAAGCTCACACCACCGGTCCCTTGCAGGCACAATAAGGTCAGGAGGATGGCTGGGGTGTTTATTTCTTTCTTAAAATCATGGCTAGAGAAAAACTTTGTACATTTAAAGAAAAAAAAATTAAAGTTTGGTAGATCCAGGAGAAACAAGGCAGCACTTTTTCTCTTTTGTTTTGCTTGCATTGCTATAAATTTGACAGACATTGTAGGTGTGAAAAAATGTATTATCAGCACAGAAATGAACAACCGTTTTCTGTCTTCCTCTACTGGTGTATGAAACCTGTGGTACTCGCAAACACGCTGGGTAAGGAAGTACCCAAGCGCTCCTTAGCCCAGCCTTCATCCTGGCAAAGTCCTTTAATCCCCCTTTTTCCCCCTTCTCTTTTTTCTTTTTGGAAAAAATCAAGGTCAGTGGGCCAGCACTCATGGATTCCCATACCAGAGGAAAATGGAGGGAACTGGAGCACCATGCAAATTCCAGTTTTAAGTTCCCTAATAGGATAAATGGGGAAAAGTGTTAGTGATTAAGAAAAACCATGACGGAATCTTTTGAAAAGCCTCTCTTCTCTTTTAAGCTGTTTAAAATTTTGAGCATGAGTCTTAGCCATCCTTGTCATTTCACATCGCCTCAGCAGAGGCGTTGCTGCTGTGGCTTGTCACACCCGGTGCTGTTGGTTGTGTCACACCACGTTACTGATGTCATCTAGCACGGGCGGGCTGGCACAACAGCACAGTGCGGAGGCATCAGCTGCAGCCTCTCGCAAAAAATATGATATTAATACAATGCAACACAATAGCAAAGTGTTGGGGAGGGGATTGGAAATTTTTCTTTTTCATCGTTGTTGTTGTTAATGCCATGAGTAATTTTGCAGGCCTCAAACCAGCCAAATCCCCACTGCTTTGGAAGCAAGTTTTGCTCGGTTAAGGATCGCAGAGTTCTTTGGAATGTGCTCTTTGCAGGGCTTATTTGACAGCCTTGAATTTAAAGTTTAATTTAAAGAGTCTGGAATTTTGGTTTAAAACACACAGCTGGTCTGGAGGGCAGCTTAACTTAAAAGGCAAGGGAGGATGAGATGGCGTTGGAGGAACGGTTCGAAGCATTTACATCAGCTATGAAGTCAAATGCAAGGCTCGTTTCCAGATCTCAGGTGCCACAAGAGAGGGGCAAGGGGCAAAGGGAGACGAGCCAGCGGTGGGGCCGAGGGGAAGGTGCTGCCCAGGACGGTTGTTCAGGGAACGGTGTTTGCGTGCTCACGGCACGCTCGCGTGAGCCCCAGGTGCCCTGTGAGCAGCCGCGGTGGCCCATTGGTGAGCTTCAACCCAAGGCTGGCCCTTCCAGCCCGAGGCTTGCCCACGCCACTCTGCCACGTGCAGAGATGTGCCTGGCTGCAGGGCGGGGGGAGATGGAGGAGGCGGGGGAGCTTTAAATCACTGCCCAAGTAAGTCTGCCCACCAAACAACAGAAACACGGTGAAGCGAAGTAACCACTCGCTTCATCTCCAAATAGAAATGAAAAAGGTGACAAAGTGGGGGGGAAAAAATGAAGTCTTGTTTACCTGAGGCCCTGGGTGTCAGCTAGCCTCAAAAACACTAAAACACTTTCCTCTCTAGGCATAGGGTTTGCAAATGAAGACGATACTGCAGATAAATATTAAGGATCTCTGCACGGAGAGGCAGGCGACAGCAGAGCAAGGAGCACGACTGAAGTCTCCTGCTCCTGTCTCTGCTTTGACAAATATTAGCACCACGGGCCACTGTCAATCAGCAAAAATTATTTTTAAATACAATTCTCTTTCATTGTGTCCTCCATCTCCCTCTGTGCTCTTTTCATCAGTGTCCTGATACTTCTATTTCACATATTTTTTATCGATTATTTTTCAACCCTTCCCTCTGCTGCTTGTCCTCACAGCCTCCTCCGAACAGGAACAGACCCCAGACGTGGGAGTGAAGCTTTTGGGGCAGGCTGTGGCATGGCGAGAAACACGAGTTTCTCAGTGCTGGATTAGTCCCTAGCTCGCCCAGTCTCCTGGGTGCAAGGCTTTGCTTGTCTGCCTCCAGACTAGCTGGGTATTTTTCTGTGCCATGGATACAAATTTTACCCTAATTTTACCCTTGCCCACCTGAAGTCACATCTGAAATACCAGCAGCCACACCAAAGCCCTGCCCTGCTGTCTGCTGTGGGCTCCTCTTTTGCTAGCAACATTGGTTGGGGTCACAGATCCCCATCGCCATCCACGTGGATATGGGGAACAGGTACGGGAACAGCGCTGATCCCCAGCATAATCTCTGTCACCCCCCGTAGATGCCCTGAAACACCCCCAAAGAGGGACTGACCCACCAGCTCTAGCTGAACCGCCCAGGCCATTTTGGACCGAGGACAAACCTGGCCATGGCCTGGGCTCTCCCAGCAAGGGACGAGCATCCCGGAGGTTGCCACCCATGCAGGAGCGTGCCGGATCCTGACCTCGCACCATCGTCCCTCCCCAGCCGCTTGTACCCCAGCACACCCAGCCCTGCAGCCCCGCGGGATGGCACACAGCACTCCACTGCTCTCCATCCACCACCAACATTAATAAACTCCCACAGACTGTCATTTTATTTCAAGCATTACCCTATGATTTAAATAATTCGATTCTTTAAACAATTACATTCAATTACCTTCAGATTTCCATGAAATCAGAAAGCATTCAGGGTAAGTGAGACAGGAAATTAAGTATCCTGAAACAGCCTAAGCGTGTGCAGCCCTACCTGCTATTTGGGCAGAAGACGAGCAGGGCCGGGGGGGGCTTGGAGAACTTCTTTCTGCCACCAGCAAACGCCCGGCTGCGGGGGTGACATTCACCCCGTCAGTCACCGCTGCACAAAAGGCAGCGGTGACAGCAGTGGGTCTTTTGGGGCAGCTGCCTGCCCGGGTTATGCCCTGTATGTGATTTTTTTCCCTGCATCTTTCTTTATTAGGTATTTCAGTTTAACAAGATTTTTACCTATAAATCTTTCTGGGGGCTGAATCAATCTCGTGACACCTGCCCCGACCCTCTTCAACCCCCCCATGCTTGCGTAGATACAGTTGGTTAAGTTATGATGTGGTCTGGTTTAAGGGAATGAATTTAAACAATTACCTTAATTACAAGAGCGGTATCATCTTTCAAGCAAGCGGGTCTCCAGGGAGGACAGCTGCTGAGAAGTCATTTAGACGCGTGAGCCTTTGAAAACAGCGGTGACTCCAGCCCTGGCTGCCCCTGCTCCCCGCTCGCACCCCGGCTCCTTCCCACTTACCCAGAGGAGGAGGCGAGGTGGGATGGCAGAGCTTGGGCAAGCAAGAAATCCCCCGGCTTTCCGGGGGGAAATGCCGGGGCCCCAAACCACTTGCCAGTCATCCCCTGCCCAGCCCAGCCCTGGAGGTCACCTTTCATTTAGGCACGTCGCTAAATTTGAGCAAAGCCGTGGAGACCTGCTGATGCGCCCCAGCAATTTGCTCAGGAGGCTGAGCTGAAAATAAAGCCCATGCCTGAGGCAAGGGGAAACTCCTAAATAAAAGCCTGGCAGCAGCCTGGGTGGGCAAGGGGTGGCAGGGCAGAGTTGCCATCCCGCTCAGATGCCCACCTGGTCCAGCCCGTGCCCGCCGGCCACCCCGCAGCCCCCTTTGCCCCCGGGATGAGCTCTGGACCAGCTCTGCCTCCTCCGTCCCCCGGCGCAGCAGCCCCTGCAAGGTCACCCAGACACCTCCCTGCCCCGACCCACTGCTCGCTTGAGGACGTGATTATTTCCCAAATCACTAAACATCAGGAGCAGCTTGGTAATTTGCTTGGTTCTTTATTACATTTATTGATTTTAAAATATTTTAACGGCTCCTTTATTGCTGCGTTAAAGAGCTCGGATAGGCAATAAAGTCACATGGCATCCTTAGTGATAAAAGAAATAATCCTTTGAGCTTCAGAAACTGTGCCTTCTCCCTTCCCCTCTGAGCTTCTTTCAAGCAAAAAACCAAGAGCGACTGCACCCAAAAGGACAAGTGCCTGGGCAAAATCCCCGCACCCAAAGCAGGCAGGTAGAATAAGGTGTAATAAGCCATAGCCAAAACTCTGGAGCACCAAAGCAACCTGCTGCAGCTAAGAAACAAAGAAACCTTATTCATCCCCCTAGGTTAAGGTGCTTTACACACATGGTCATTTTTAATATGTTTGTTTATACGACTGAGGTGACTGAGGCCATGGACCATCTCTGTCTGTCCAGCGTCAGCAGTGATGCTAAAACAGCGATGCACCTCCGGGTCCAGCGCAAGCAGGTGGCATCAGTGCCGGCTGGGGTGTAACACGCTGACTTGCTTATCTGCGAGTATTTTCTAATGAGACTCCCTTGAGACCCAGCATACAGCAATCTGCTGGGGCAGAGCCGAAGCGGCTGGGCTGCTGGGCTCCTGCCCCCCGCCACGTACCTGGTGCCTGCTCCAGGCAAATGGTGCTGCCCCGGTGCAGCGTCTGCATCCCTCGGAGAGGTGGCTCTGGTGCTGGCATAGGGAAAAGCTGCGGGGTGCAGGGGAAGGAGCCCCGCTCTCCCCTCCGGCCCCTGGCCCCACTTCCAGCCCTGTGCATGTCACCCTGTGGGGTAACAGCCTCGCCATTCAGCACCTGGGTGCAGCTGGAGGCTTCACCCGTGCTGTCGGCAACCCGGCAAACCCTCCTGTGCTTGGGGAGAAGCGGCAGAGGCACAGCCCCTCAGGGACGCGGTGCCAGCCTTGGGCCTCTGCGCTGGCAAACGTTGCTGTACGGCTGACAGAGGTCCTGCTGGCTCCTGAATCGGCATCTCTGAAGGCTTTTCCCAGGAGAACGGACAAACTGCCGTGGCATGGCAGAGCCCAGCGTCTGTGTTCAGCACTAACTCAGCAGATGCTGAGCAGAGGAGCTTGCTCCAGGAACACTGAGATGGATGGCAATTACCGCATTTCGTTCCACGGAAGGATGAAGGAAGAGTCAGGATTAGTTTTTTTCATGACTTTTTGCTGCTAATTACATGAGAAGTGCCTGACAAGGGTAAGGCGTTGAAAGGCTGAATTAGAAACTCTTCGCTGAGGACGCACCGGAACTGTTATTTGTGGGGCAACGCACTGAAACATTAGCTTTTTCTTGTAAGAACCACAATAATACACAGAGAGAGGGTTTTCATGCAGCCAGTATACTTTTCTCCCCCGCAGATACTGTAACTGCCACCGGGCATAACCAGCACCGTGCTCCCCTCGGGCCGGCCAGGGCAGACCCAGGGGTGACATTTCCCTCCCATGCCCGGAGCGCAGGGCATGACACGAAAGGTACTTGCCCTCACAGCGATGCTTGCGGGACGGAGCAGGGAGCTGGGGTGCAATTTGGGTGCGTGTTTTACAGCAGCTCGTACCTCGCAGAGTCCCAGAGGCTTGCACGCTGCTTTTACGGGGAAAATTCAATCATCCTTTTACCATCGTGGAAAACAAAATGGTTTGAACAGTGTTTAGGATACCTTTCCTAAAAGAGTATCTTTCCTAAATGGGGATTTTCTTGATTCTGGGAAATTTCCAGGAGTTGATTCACCAGTATCTTAGCTCTAGGTTTTGGCTTTTGTATAGTGAGGGATTGTGAGCTGGGAAGTGTTATCATCTAACAAATGTAAAGGCTCTATTTTAACAAATAAAATATCATAGTACAATAATAAATTCAACGAATAGCTCGATGTAATGATAACAGAAGCAGCGATCTAAACATTTCCTATTTTGAGCATCTTTCTCATATAACTTGGCTCAAACAGCATAACTTTCTGCAGTAGAGATAACTGGGTCTGGGCAGTAATGAAAAAAAAATCTCCAGATGAGGGTTTTTGTTCCCTGGATTACTCTGCTGTTTCTACAGCCATTTCCACCCCAGGGTCTCCCCAGACACTTAACCGATTAAACACCTACAGCTCGGCAGCAGCCGGCAGCTCCCTGCTCGGCAGCGGGCGACCCCGGCCAGCAAACCCCGTTCCTGTGCGAGGTACCACTGGATTTCGTTAATCGGCTCCCATTCAGCACGCGGGCGGCGCAGATGCCCACGCTCGGCTTCCCAGCCTGTCTGTCCCTGCCTTACAGACACAAAGCCTGAGCTGCTGGGCTTGCTGCATGGATGCGACTAAAAGAGAAGCAATGGCAAGCTGCTGTTGGGCAGAGGGGGGGATCGAACGAGGCTCTTCTCCCTCCCCAGCAGCCGCCATGGTGCATGCCGTGCCCTTGTGTGGGCCCTTCCCCCTCGGGCCAGGGCAGGATCGTGCCCTCCCCGGCTTCCCCCTCTCCTCCCTCGGGCTTGGAAAACTGCTCTGGCACTAGGAAAGCAGATGTTATTCCCATCCTGGAAAATACGGCGCTCCTGAGAGCGTGTTAGTACAGAAATCGTGGGGGGAATAGCACTGAAGATGCTGGGCAGGGTGGTGATAACGGCCAATGCGTGTCACACCTGAGGGGGATGAAGGCCAAGAAAGCCATTCCCAGCCAAGGGTTCAGTCCCAAAATTTTGGTCTCCAAACATTAATGACTGCAGCAGGGAGAAAACTACGCTTCCGCCGCAGGTCCCCCCCGCAGCCATGTCACTGCACGGCCGTGTCACGCGGAAAGCCTCTCTTCCCCAGGCTGAACACTCGCTCGCACACCAGGGAGAGAGGGACGACAAGGCGCGACGGTGCCATCTCCTGACTCCTGCGAGAGGATGGCTGCTGTCACTAGCTGGGGTGGGCTCAGCTGCCACCCGCAAGCAAAAACTCCTCAGAGAGAAAGCCATTAATAGCAATTTCATATAATAAAATTTTATACAAATGTCCAAGTCCAGTAGATTTGATTTTTCGCCATAGCTAAAAGAGCAATAAAGAGATATGTCTCTATACAAGCTATGTTTGCATATTCCTTTTCCTTAATTCAATATAAAAAATAAAATCGGTTGCTATCCAAATTCACTGTAATTATCTTTTTTCTCTTGGCAAGTGCTATTTTTAGTCAATACGCATGCATAGTCATACTACAGCATAGCTATTTTTTAAATTACATATGCCGGCGTAGTTTATAGATTTTAATTAGCTGGGGAGTTGGATAGCCATCAGCAGTCAGGAGCTGTATGTTGTTTGCATACAAACTCAGTCGAGAAACTTCCCCACACAACATCTGCTTGCACGACCGAGGAGGAGCAGACCCTCTCCGGCAGCCAAACCCTGGCACAGTTTAGAGCCTGTTGAATGGTAATCGTGATCCAAGGGCCCAAATGCCATGGCTCTTCACTTCGAGGAGAGAAGAGGGGCCTGGGTGGAAGAGGGTACTTCAGTGATGAGCGTGGATTTAGGAACATTAAATGTTCCTAACTTCCCAAAAACCTGTTTCCAAAAACAAAAACCTGTTTGTTTCCAAAAACCTGTTTCCAAAAACCTGTTCCCAAAACCAGAAATGTTCCCACTTCCCAAAAACCTGACGGATGGACACACGGGACAGGTGTCCCTCCTCTGTCAGTATATCAAAACGCCACGTCCAACACTGGTCGTAGAGGCCAGTTTCTGCCTGGGGCATGCCACGCATACCCCCGAGCTGGAGCCTATACACAGACGCCTCTCCAAAAACACGCCAGAGATCGGTGGTGGCTGCAAGAGACACAGGGAGCCCCCGGCACGCTGCCGACGGGTGCGATACCTGTGAGTAGAGCCCTGTCCTGCCACCGGAGTGAAATGCAGCTGTGCAGCCACCCAGGCAGCTGTGGCACCGACGCGCACGTTTGCCTTGCTAAGAAACAGACACCAGCTACATCTCTTGGCCATACACCACTTTTCTTTAAAAAAAAAAAATACTAGCAGAGATCAGAAATATATCCAATTTTCATCATTCAGTTAGCTTCTGAGGATGATCTGAATCTGGATTTTATTTTACTGGTGGTGAAGGAAGTACTTTAGTATAGTTTAGCCCCGAAGTACCCCAAAGTCACATGAAATCCAGAATCCCAGGACAGGCTCTGTTGTCCTTCATCCACGTGTGACTTTGCAATGACTTGTCAGATCCTGTCACAGGTGAGCAATTAGTTGACCTAGCAAAGGAGGTTTAAACTTTACAAGTGGCCTCTGCTCTATGCCAGAGATGGGACAAATTTTCTTTCCAGCTGTGGAATAGCTGCCAACAGAAAAAAGGAAAAAAAAATCAGAACCAAAACGTACTTCCCAGTCGTTATCTGAGCTCGCTGATTAGTTGCTCACATGCTAAACTTCAGAAATCATATTGTGGTTATAATAAAACTAATGTAATTTTAGTGGTGATATTTTTTAAATAAAAGGTTTGATTTTAGGGTTTTCCTTATATTTTCCCTCCTCTGCTATTTTGACACTTCCATCATTTTTGAGGCTGGCATGATGTGCATACCAAAAAGCCTTGCCTGTGTGTAACAAGCTGAATTATTTTATTATTGCCTAGCCTACAACCTTGCATCTACAGAGACCTGGATTACAAAGGCTGGTGTCAGCCTCTGCGTTGGTGCCGTTGTAATATTTAACACGGAGCACTTACATAAAGATTCAAAGCAGTGTGGTGATTAATTGCTGTCATTCCTGCGAGTCTCCCCAGCTCACATTTGACCGAGAGGGCCATGCTTCCCTTTTAAGAGACGCTGGGGTTTGAACAATATTGCTCTATTTTTTGTTTTAATTGGCTTTTAGCAGCGAGCGCAGAAGATGCGGTGCTGGGCAGGGCTGGCCGGGCAGCGTGCGGGCAGCTCGTGCTGACCTGCGGCTGCTGCCTGGCACTGACGCCCCGTTGACGTCTCGCAGGCACCGCTCAAAGCATCTCCATCAACGGCCTTTTGGAGGACAAGGTTAGAGACACACCAGGCAGGGCTGGCTTCAGCATCGATGCTGCAAGGAGGCAACGGGCTGGACAAACTGAATTGCTTTCATCCTGACTATTTCTCTTTTAAGCCCTTCTGCTTCTGTTGAGCTTATAATGCAGATGGTCTCCCTGGCCTTGCCACCCATCCCTCTCTTGCTTTTAGTGCTTGGCTGGTCTCATTGCTTCCAAAGTGCTCGATGCAGCACCCTGCCTGTTGCTCTGTGCCCGGCAGAGCCAGCTCTGGTGTCACCACAGGGGGACAAAGTCATCGATCGCACCAGGAGCAGCAGCACCCAGCCATCCCCCACCAACACCCTCTTTCCGAAACGGACAGCCCTTCAGGTGGTGGGGGCCCATCGTCCCGACCTCCACAGCTACCAGGCAAAAACACCGACTGGAGAAGAGGTTCTTCCCCCGACGCTGGGACCCAGGGGCAGAGGGTCTCTGGGGGGCACAGGGCAGGGGACAAGTAGGTGACATGGGCCACTTGCACCTCACTGTGAGGTCCGGCCCCAGCTGCCCTGCCTGATCGCCTCAGAGCCTTATAAGCTTGCTGAGAGACAGGCCAGACGTTTTAAAGGCAGTTTTTGCCAAGAAATGAAGAGCCTGTGTATAGAAGTCTCCGTATTTTAAATCGCCAGTAACTTTTAGCGTACATACTATATATTAAATGTGAATTTGAATGTAAAATATAATGGGGCAGCTTTTCATCATCTGAATGAACTATTCAGCCCCGATTCCAATGAGGGAGGAAAAAAAAAAAAAGGAATCAAATACATCTAACAAATCTACATCAGGAGGGAACCATAAAAAGATACAACCTAGATAAAACCTTATGTGAGAAAGTTAACTGAGAAGAGTAAATCCTCATAGCTTAAGGAAGAAGTACCTGTAGGCAGCAGTGCCTTCTGCCACGTGACGTTTAAGAGAAGCTAATGAGGTTGCTCAAACTGGCTCGCGATGGGAAGCTGCCACCCGTGTGCTGTACACGAGACCAAGAGAGCAACAGGCTCTCCTGCATCGGAGTTGATTTGGAGGGACCTGCACAGCTGGGCGGCTCGGATGGACCAAATGACCGGTGCAAAATGAAGCAAGAACTATCAGCTTTCATCTGTTCATTTCAAGCGACCGAAGTGATTGTCACCTGGGCCTCCAAATCTCGCCACCCTGTCATGGACAGTGTATATTTTACAGCCATTATAACCTAATCTCAGCTAATGTGATTTACACATAGTAATTAATGGAGCTTCAGCTGTAAGGAAATTGGTCATTCAATTTGAGTTTAATTTACTGCACACGCAGACATTAGAAAGCACAAATTCCATAGCTGTCATCTGGGCACAGAGAAAGGGTTGTGTGCCAGGAAGGAAAAGGTAAAACACCCAATAAACAATATGCCACTGGCCTTCCACTGCTCCTGCTCTCCTGAAGGGTCTCCTTGATGGGAGGATGGCACGGAAATAAATCCAGGCATCTCAGTATGGATGCTTGGAGGTACGAAGGCAAAGTTCCCAGCTGTCACTGCTATCCCATTTCCCAGTTGCGGGAAACATCAGTCTGGCATATTGGTGAGTATGGCCTTGTTCTGATCCCTGCATACGTTTGGGGTGTGTATCCATCAGAGAGAGCAGGGTGGGTTGGTAGGGTATACTGGTACAGGATATAAAGGCTACAAAAGATGCTGTATCCGTGGCATACACGTGAACAACTCCAGTGATGGAAAACCATGCCTAAAAGCCAGGACAACCTTTCACAGCAAGGACAGCATTTCATTTTCAGCCACCTTAATGTAAAGGTGGCCTCATACCAGCCTGGCCCTTGGAGCATCTAATAACCGTGCCCCAGCCAAGCCAAAAGCAACAGCTGGGTGATCCTCACTGGCCCGTGTGGGACCAGGACTGCTCCGGCAGCATGGAGATACCCACAAGATGTCCAGCTTTTCTGGGGTTTCTCCCCAGAATGCCTCCAGCTTTGTGCCATGAAGCATCTAGCTATGTTTCTTGCATAAAAAGGAAAGCACTCGCACCGTATTTTAAAGTCAAGGTGGATGAATTAAAAACAACTGCTCAAGGTGGTCCATGCAGTTTCCTTTGTGCTATTGAATTCCACACATGCAATGTAATTGTAACTTCTTCCCTGTTTAATTATCAGAACATATACGTGGAAGGCGCATACACAGTGAAAGGCTGAAAATCTTCCTGATTCAGCACACATTTGAAATGAAATTCTAGGTAGAGTGTATATGTATGCAATGTGGCTTAAAAATATTATCATTAGCTTTACAATCTATTGTGCTAATTAGGTTTATTAATAGGTTTCATTGCCAGTAATAGTTCTGTTATTTAACTGAACGAGAAATAGAAACAATTTTGGCAGAAAACTATTTCTACCAACTAAATAGTGTCTGTGTGGGCTCAAAGTGCATCTTAAAACAAAACTTTGACATGAAAGAAATGAAGTGCAAGCCACGAACATCACCCGGATATACAGCGTGTACAAAGTTGGTATCCCATCTAGAGTTCAATACTGAACACGAGTCACCCAAAGTTCTCTTGTCTATTTGTTCCCCGACTTGCTAAGGCCCCAACATAGCACAGCCAACAAAGCACCTGCTTGCCTTACTGAATAGAAATGAGTTTAAGCGCACTCTCAACTTCTAATCCAGCACTCGGGTCCTCTGCCAAGTCTTTGACAAACCCTAAGGAAACAGCGTGCCATCGCCCTGCACAGATTTTAAAGACGATACTGCCAGGGGCATTTTAAAATGTGTCTCTGCACAGAATGTAAAACTCGAGAGACCATGGCACGCTGCGGATGCGGGCGGCTGCCTGCAAGGCATCCCTGGTACCCCATAAATCAGCTCTTCGAGGCATGGGCATCCTCACCGTAGAACCACCTAAGTATCTCACTTTGCAGAGCTTAAAATACAGCTGAATTGGAGATACTTGCATGATGTCCATCTTATGCAAATGCTTTTCCAAAAACTAATGCAAAGCAACATTTAAGGATCAAAATGGACTCATTAACACCCCAATTCCTGCTACAAAAGGAAGCTCTGCCTTCCTTTCTCTGCCAGATTTTTATTTTTTAATAATTAAATTATTATTATTATTTAAATAATTCCAATCTTAAAATGCGTTTCCTTCAGCAGCTTTTAAATGAAGAGCCAGCAAGGTGTTGGGGGGAAAACACCCCCAGATAAAGAGATATAAAAATAGGGGGAATGCACATGTAACAGTAGAGGTTGTTTAAAAGAAAAGAGATCGAGAAAAGAAACCTCCATCTAATGCCTTCCTCCTCCAGAAGGGGGGAAAAGCAAACCAAACCTGCCGCTCAAAGTACGCCAGGTATCCCTCTGGAAGGATCCCAGGGTTTCCCGAAGAAATCCATGCCCCTGCCTCCCTCTGCTGGAGCGCGGCCTGGAACTGCAGCCGCTCGGCTGGCAGAGCACCTTCCCCTCCCCTACAGCTCCAGGGCTTTCCACTCCCAAGACATTTGCCATTTGCAGAGGCTTTATCAGGGTTTTGCACAAGTGTAACTGTCTAGTCACCCAGCATCAGGCTAGAAAAAAAGGGAAGTTTCCTTTATTATTAATCAACCACTGTCAACATTTTTGCTTGAATCATTTTACACAAACTCCCACTCTTGTAACGTGTTCCTTTTACCTACGCACATCTACTTCAAATTTACCCCTTATTTCAACAAGCAGCATTTATTTGCCCTAAATCCAATTCACGGTGCTTCCCTCCACTAATTGCAAGTTACCGCACCCCGTATCCATACACGAGCTGAGCCAGGAGGAGCAGGGCCAGTTGCGCTGCATCACCCTCCTGCCTATTCTAGCCAGGTCCAATTTTTTCCCCTTGAAGTGGCTTCTGCAAGCCCTGAAGGTATTTGCAGCATCTCTGCTTGGGCAGGCAGTCCAGGTGCCTACTCTGATCTAAAACAAGAGGCCACGAAAAGGAGCGTGACAGCGGAAGGGCAAAAATAAATCTATCCACACCAAAACGATACTAGAAGCTTCCAAATTATGCTTGGGCCACTGTTGCACAGGGGGTGCAGCAGCAAAGCAGATTTTATTTCTAGAACTTTTCTACTCTTCAGTTACTAGACCAGGGTTGCAGCTGAGTTAGGTATAAATTGGCTGAATTCATTCCTAAACCCTATCAAAAAGCAAGGCATACACAACAGTGAGAGCAAAATGCTGCTTCTTCCTGTATAGGTTTACTCATCCTGGTAACTGTTATTCAAGAGAGGCGTAGTCTATCTTTGAATGACAATTCAAATCGTTGTTCAAAAATGGTTAATGGACACACCACACAATAGACCAACCAACAATTCAATAACGTAGTAATACTCGTAAGAGTTGTGCATCTGCAGTTGGTGTTTTTAATTGTGTGAAGCTCTTAAAATACCTCCTCGGCCCCATTTTTGCAGCTCTCTCAGAAGGTGCTGTAAAATGATGCACAACTACATAGCTGCTATTTTTTAGGAGAGAAAGCATCAGCATGCCTTCTTCACATTATGAAGATTTGCAATACCACTGCAATTCTTTTCCTCACATCTTCTATTAAGTTACCTTGACTATACAGGAGACCCACATTTGAAGAAGTATTAGATTTAGCTTTTGTTAGCTCAATAGAATTATCCTTGGTTTGCAGACTTTCAGTGTAATCCCAGCTGTCAGCTTCAATCTTTAAGAAGAAAATACTTCAGTGTTCAGACCAGGGACATGATTCTTTTTTTTTTTTTTAAATCACTTCAATGCATTCACATCTTGCAAATATATACCTTGACTTTTAATAGTCAAATTTAGGGATCAGTAGTCAGAGCACTCCCCCCCTCCCCATGCTCTTATTATCAATTTTATCTCCTAACTGTAATAACTTCCCAACTTTTAACCACCACAGAAGTTCTCTATGAATTGTTGTGGCAGAACAATGTAAGTTTAGCATTCATTTTGCCTGCTTGATAATAAGGAATCTGGTGACTCTTCCTTGAGCATTTCTCTCATCAGTGCAGTATTTGGCTTGAAAGCCCATGGAATGCAACTAGTGCTTTTTCACTGTTATTTCTCTAGTGTATTTTGTAAATAAAAACTGGAGTTAAAAGGCATCAAGTGTATAAGCCATTTAATTTAAACCTAGTCGTCATTCTCGAGTTTGAACACCTGACACTGCTTATGATCTACAAGAGTTTTTCCTGCACAATATGAACTTCAGAAGTACTTTGAAAGATACCATAATCTCATTTAGAACATTTTCAAGTTTTATTTGCAACTATTGCAATTACAAAGAATGTAACAATGTAAATTTGCATTTAAAGTGACAACCCTTTCTAATAAACAAGGTCACAAATTAGTGTGCACCTATTCTGGCTTTGGGCAATTTTCACAGGATGGAAATTTTCCTGCATGACAATTTGTCACATTTTACAGCATTGCATTTTCATAGTTCAATACATAGGAACATACATACATCTGTTCCTACTTGCAGAACACTCGTATGTATTTCTGAAATATAGAAATACAACTTTAATTAATCACTTTCATTTGTTTTATTGAGAGGAAGAAAAGGAAGAATCCATCCATGGCTTTTGTCAAGTCATACAATACACTAACAGCCCTGATTCTCTCCTCCCTGAATTTATTCTCTAATTAGACTTGTTTGTTTTTTTAAAACAGGACTAGGGATAGAATCACTGTCTTTACAGCCCTGCAAGAGACTGAGGTTAAAAAACTCAAAGAGATGCACACTATTACAAATGCAAACAGCCATCAAATTGTCCAGTTTATTGATGGGAATTCAAAATCGATACAAAACATGCCCTCTTTGCATGTTGTATTTTACCTTTAAAATGTTTCCAACAGTGTCAGGTAGATTCAGAGTTAAGAATATACTTCGGCTTTCAGCATGTACCTTCTTTATAAAGGTATTACACAAAAGCCACCAACTTACTAACACATGGTCCCAAAATTGCTTTCAGACATTTTGTTTATCAAAAGACTCAGATCTTCTGCTGATCTGATGAAATAAAGGCTTAAAAATGTTTTAAGCCATTAATAAGTATCCTATGTCAGAGTCAAGAAAGTTTGATTTCCATTATAATCTTGGGCATAAAAAGGCAACAGTCCTAAAAAAGCAGCCCTCCAGAATATATGGAATGTGGCAATGGGTATGATGCCAATTTATAATGACCAAGTTATGTAAAACAGATTTTTAAAGCTATGAATGATGTGAGCAGTATCACAGCAAAATATTTAATGAATACCACAGAACCAATCAAGTTTGAAAGTTGAGCAGATGTTGTTTCAATCAACAGAGATTTGTAATGTCAAATATACCAAAACGTTTTCTAAAATAAATTCCTAATGCAGAAAAATTGATTTAAAGTTTGCTCCTAGCGAATAGTACCTTTTATTTAAATTGGACCCTAAACTGATCAGACAATACATAGCCCACACTTTCGGACATTTATAATAAAAAAGCTTTTATTTTCAATTGAAACAAATGCACCATCCTGCACTTGAAGGCTATAATGAGCCATAAGCATATCCCAAGGTGTATCAATGGCAACAGATTTGTTTCACCTCCACTGAGAAGTTACATAATGCACTCTTAATTGGTAAAGAAAAATTAAACTCAGCCTTCTCAAAGCTTCTGTACTGTGTTTCTTGGTTATTGTACAGTTCCACAGTCAGACCAAGAGTTTGCAGTGTGTGCAGATATTGTAGTCAATCAATAGTATTGTTTAATCATCATCTTCCTCCTCTTCCTCTTCCTCCTCAAAACTGTCTTCAAAGCCCTCACTGTCTTCCTGGTCCTCATCACCTTCTATTGCTGTATCCCATTGTGGATGATTTTCTGGCACTGGTTTTGCTTCATGAACTTCCAGCTGTAATTGGGTAACAAAAAAGAAAGAAGACAGGAAAAAAGGGTTACAGACAATACATTCCAATTTGTGAAAACAAAACAAAAGCAAAAATGACACACTACACAGAAATGGACAGTTTAAACAAACAAACAAAACCCCAAAACAAACAAAAAACCCCCACCAAACACACACATACCCCAAACCAACAACTGATTCCAGAAACAAGGCATGCCAGATTTTTCTCATTAACTGGGTGTATCTAGGACTAAGGGCAGGGAAATGACATGGCAGACCTCAAGGTATAAAGCCAGAGCCAACCATACTGCAGAAATTGAATAAACATGAGAAAACATGTATTAAAATATACAGGCACTGGAAAGCATCACAAACTTTAGTCCCATTGAATCCATCATAAAATCACCACTACTGGCATCAGGCAGAAATTGCTTATAAGTCCCTCCTTGCCACTGTTTTAAAATTAAGACAGCTTGAATTCTTAAAGATAACAGGAATTCTGGGGTTTTAATAGCCATATGAAGTAGCTTTCAATATAATATAAATATATAACACAATTAAACATCACCTTCAATGGTTTAATCTGGTCCAATCCCATATATGAATCCGATCTTAAATAAACTGTGTACTGATAGTTTCCAGGCTTGCCTGGTGCTGGGAACTTCAGCTCTACCTACAAAACAGAAATCACACTGTAAGTTCTTACTGCTTTCAAGTGATACATTGGAACAAGTACCTCAGTATTCTAATGAGCAATACATAATACTACAGAATAATATTTTCTTAAGAAGTTTTAGTTTCTTACAAGAGTCACTTCTTTGAAAATCTCTACATAATACCCGCAGGAAAAAAGAGAATACCCAAGCACAATACCTTCCATCAAAGTTGAATAATCATCGAGTCACATTTTTTTCTCAATTAGACCAAGTAACTCTACGTTAAGTACACAATTTCACCCTGTTGTATGCCTCCTAATTCTCAAAACCCCAAACAGGTTAAAATATTTTGTATGCTGAAAGTATTAGTTTAACTCTACTGTTATTTGAAATTGAACATAAAATCTAGTTTGAAAGAACAAAATACATCAAATCTCCGTTTTTCAGGACAGCAAAGAACACGGCCAAAGGTTACAGTCTCAGAAAGGTTCATATGAGCCAAGGCTAATTAATTTGTCACAGCCTCTGCTTTACAGAAAAAGAACACTTAGTATTTCTCATACATTTGAATAACTTTCTTTAAGAATGATCATTGTGTATGAATACTGGTTTTCATCAGCTTTTGATATCAGGGAAAAAAAACATATTCTGCAAAGAAACTTGAAAGTAATCTTAAATTATTTTTTCTTTCTCCATTATCAATTTTCACAGTTAAAAGGCTCTTCTCTACTTTTGTCAGGAGAGTAAAATTTGTCTTCCATCTTAAGAGATAAGTATGAAAAAATTAAAATCTAAATGTATTTGCATACCATAAGACACTTCAGTATAGTTCTGTAATACCCCAAAAGAAAATTCTTGAAGTACTTTACCTCTTCTTTATCTTTTAGTGTACAAACATGATATGGCATACATATTAGCATCTGCTCCTTCCGGTCTGCAATATACAGCCACCACCATTCTTGTTTTTCCTGTCATAAAACAAAAGAAAAAAAACCA
Source organism: Ciconia boyciana (assembly GCF_034638445.1). Lineage (NCBI taxonomy): Eukaryota > Metazoa > Chordata > Aves > Ciconiiformes > Ciconiidae > Ciconia > Ciconia boyciana. The sequence continues at coordinate 51,295,417 of NC_132936.1, forward strand.
ACCAGAATTATTGAAGTCATATGAAATGATGCCCCTACACTTTATAACAGGTAATTATGATTCACTGGTCCTTATAATACAGATAGAAAGGAGGTGGTTTGTGTTTGGTGTTTTGTTGTTGTTTTTTTTTTTTTTTAAACCCTTGGATGTGTATGAATAAAATATACAGTATATACTGCACTCTGAAAGCAAACAGGTTATCGCAAGTAACTTGGTCTGCAAAGGCTTCATTCTGTATATTGAGCCTAAGCTACTACGCAAGACATGGAACTGTTCTGAAGAATTGTGTCCACTGAGGATTAACAAGCAACTTCATGCAATATAATACTACCTTAAATCCTTCAACAGAAATCCAGCCTGGATAAAAAGGTCAGTATATAAAGCAAGGGATGCCAAAAGACAGATAAAGTACTCTTTCCAGTAAACAATCTTTTTCAGGAAAGTATGCTTTGCCCCACTTCTCCTCTCCCTCTCCAAAAAGTAGGAATCTGCTGAAAGTTGGAATTTGGACATACCGAGATTTCACTTCAAGGAAGTATTAACTGCAGGCAATATCAATATTTATGAAGGATACCCAACAACTGCTGCCTATCACACACAGCTTTCAAAGTAGCTACAGGTCTCAAAGGTCTTGCCACTGCAGGCACTAAAGCAGAGTTCCTAAACTAAACGAAATTCAATGAGTGCAGGCCGTCATAAAAGACAGCAACACTGTACAAAAGAGTTTATCCCTCAATTGGAGTCAGATTTTTAAGACTGTGCAGTTCAGCAGTTCAGCAGCACAGACACAACCATTCTCAAATGGGAAAGACTGTAGCTCTTCAACATCAACTGTTCTTCATTTAACCACTATTCCTTTTTGGTTAACCCTCTGACACACATTTTAGGCAAAACCCACTTTGTTTTAATAGAAGCTGAAACCTTTTTATTGCAAAGAAGTTAGTTCAGTACTGCAAAGCAAGTTTCCGTTTCTTCACTTCCTTAAGTCTTTTCTTAAAAAGAGTGAGGGGGTGGGTGGGTGTGTGGCACAGAAGACTTCTTCATAAATATGAAGTAGTATTTTAGTAGATTGGTAATAGTCATAACAGCATAGTCTTACCCTTAGGGAAAAAAGGGGGAAAACCCACACCTTTTAGACAACCCAAATGTTAGCCTGCTGAACTGTGTTCCAAAACAATTTTTATCCACCCCTGATGGTGGTAACTGATCACATTTATAACAGACTGGACCTCTAAAGAGTGCATCTTATGACAGTTACAAGTCAAGCTCCAAACCAGGAGGCCAATTTTTATATATTTACACCAACAACAATCAGGTAGTTGCTTCAGTGCCACATGAAAGCGGTTGTTTTGTTTTGTTTTTAATGCAACAGCATTAGAAGGACTGAATAAAAGGATACAGTGGACTTTAACACCACCACTGAGCCCCTTCCAAATTCCACAGGTGGGAAGCAAATGCTGTTAATATGTAGAATTTGAATAATTTTTGTCTCTACTGAAAGAGTCAAAAGTTCAGTAGTTTTGGTGTGTTGTTTGGTTTTGTTTTGTTTTTCTTTAAACACTTCAGAAGCCAATGTTTGGTGATCTGAAATTTAAATAATGCAGGCTGAAAAATTACAAAAGCTAAATTAACTCCTTTTCTCTTTTGAAGTGACTAATTGTTATGCTAGTAATAATTATCACCATCTCACAGAAATATTCAACTAGCAAACTACAGATTTACAAAGGCAAGACACTCACACCAGCAACCAAAACACCCTGATTAGCACAGCTGAGTCCCAGAGCAGAGTGTAAAATTAACTCAATATGTTAATGCCCATTTTTACAGTGTATAAAAGTAAAAGCAACTGCATCACAGTAAAGCAACAGCATTCCTTCATGTATTTAGAACAACAGGCATTGAGAACAGGACAAAAACCTATTAATATACTATTTAAGACCAGAATTTGTAGAATTAAGAAGTCCTTTTTACAACTATTCCAAGTGATTTTCTTTATGAAAACCTGTCCATAATCATATAAGGCATAAGTTATTTTATATGTAAGTTTCAGCAATAAATATATTGTCAATCTGCTTGACAGCTGTAGCAAAGAAGAATCTTATGCAGTCAAAGTGTTTATTTCCTAGCCAAGGGGCCTCTAGGAATAGAAGGATAAACAGTATAAATAGTACAGATGAACAAGAACAAGAAGCTAGATTGACTACAGAAATGGCTACTCGCCATTTTGGGCCTATAAGGACTCTGACCATAGAAAAAAGGATCTGCATTTATATCAATACATTATTTTTTATGTTACCAAAACACTGTGCTGACTTACCATACATTGTGTATGCTTCCATCACCTTCAATGGCAAGGAATATATTTTTTTAAAACAAAAGATCAAAACTGTCAACTGGATTTTCACAAAAACTGGTAAAAATAACAGCCAAGGGGGGAAAGAAATACCAGAACAAACAACATTCATTGATCTAATGCTCAAAGGAATCTATAAAGTAAACTCTTTGGGAGTAAAGCTCCAACCCCAAAGTGCCACTGCTTTTTTTATAGAAAGGATAACTGTGCAGGAGTGTCATTTTCCTCTCTCTTATTGGGTGGAATTTAAAGTTTATGCCTGTAAGAATCTGGCAAGCTAACAGGCAAGCGGGCAAAATGCCCTTTAACAGATGGGTGCAAGGTTTGGCATGCCAGGGAACCAGTATGTTCATGAAATTGGAACACCAGGGCCAGTTTCTACCTAAAAATGTCAAAACTACAATCTGTGCACTTTCTGGATCCATGGATGCAGGAGCAGAAGATAATTATTTAGGAACCTGCATAGATTAAAGATGCATCTCTGGCAAAGTAATCAACTACCCAAAAACTTAGATGAAACAGTGTTAAGGCTACCTCCTGAGAACAAGTATATTAGGCTCAGTTACACTCAAACATCTGTAAATTCTGGAAATACAGAGATTCACACAACTACAGCATTTCATCCTTAACTCTGCATCTCTGAACTGGCCATGACCACAATACACATAATACTCTAAATCACAGATAAAAAACCACCCAGAGAGTACGATGGATTTTGTTCTTCGGACATTGCAAATCAACTCGTATCTGAACATGCTTCAACTGCAGCTACAGCACTAAGTACAGCTGCATTCAACTTTCAGGAAATCAGTAAAGAGAGGTTGGAAAATGCAGTACCATAAGATAATACGTGTGTATCTTTCAAGTTCAAGCATTCAGTTCAGCCCTAGATTTTTTTTTTTTTAGCACAGTACTGTATTTAAGTTTTATAATAAAACCTATCAGCAGCTTGGTTACACACAGCTGAAGCTTAAGCAGCTTTGTACAGAGTAAGTGTAAGTGAAGTCTCCGAAGGAACCCTCAGCACAGTAAAAAAGAAATACGAATAGTTAGCACCTCTGTGGCACTGGGCATAGCACATACTCACTGTTTGAGCTTAGACTGATGACCAAAGCCAGCTGCCTTCGCAGCAAGGAGGTATTAAGACTCTGCTGCATAGTTGACATGATCTAACACAGCCAGAAGAGCAGAATGCCAGTACACCTTTTTCTGTTTATGCTGGTGTACTGCTGGAAGCTGTACTGAGAGATGGGAGGGTATCTAACAGTGTCAGGAAAATACAGCATTAAGATCAGCCATTACAAAACTAGATGTCGTGAGGCCACACAACTCTCAGCTAAGGCCTTCAGGAAAACAATTTTCTTGGTTTATTTGTATATCTTGTCTGGCTCCTTAGCAACAGGTCTTGTTTCCCACACTTCGCTTTCTAATGATGGCAGAACTAGGTAAAAACAGCAGGAACAGTATGATCACAAGCATGGGGACCATAAAGTATGTTTTGCACACGCAACAAGCTGTACAGGGTATAAACATAAAGAACTTTGGGAACTGAGAAGAGGGAGCAAATATACAAAGTCTTCCGTTTTTCTCATGTTTTCCTGTTCTTCCCTGTCTCAGCTGTCTCCTTTAAATCACAAGAGGAAGCATAAGCCTTGCATCTCACCTCCCTGTTATTGGAGATAACACGATGAGAGAGAAGAGACCCTAGATTAATTCCCTAGTCAGACAGCAGGGAAGCAAAGGAAACCCTCTGAACCACTGACCTGAAAAGAAACTGTAGCCAAATACTCCTTCCTCCTGGTTCCAATCTGGTTGCTTTCCGAAGACCTAACTTACTTGCTCAGAACACAAACCCCACACTTTAAAAAAACCCCATCTTTTTCAAGGTTTCATTGCTGAAATGGGTTTTCAGACACCTATTGAGTGGTTAGCTGGTTGTGTAAGTAACAACTGATATATCAGAACATACTTTCAACACAAAGGCTGCTGTAGAGACACCTCAGTCTGTCTGCTATACTGAGTCAGCACTCTCAAATACATCCCTTTCTCTGATACCCATCCACACCTGATCTTGTATTTTTGAGCTCTATAGGAAAGACTGTTCCACAAGTGGCTTCCACCACTTCCAGACTACACTGTGGTAGAAAGAGACAGCTTTGCCAACCCTCCCCATCTTCCACAGCTGCACATCACGCTGCCAATACGCTGTTGCGTTGAGACTGGAAGTCAAGCAGCAAGCCAAAACAATCTGCTGATCCAAGTGACCCCCAAACTCTCCTGTCATTTCTGTTAACACAGGAGGGGTCAGGACCTCTCCCGCTCACAGGCACTTGCAGTTAGATAAAGAGCTAGTAATACTCTACGCTACAGAAAAAAAAAAAGGTGAATACTCACCTTCTATAGCAAAAAAAAAAAAGACAAGAAAAGGACTACAAATTTGATCCCTATATATCTGAAAGGTTTCACTCTGAATCTATGTATCTATATGTAGCAGATCAGCAGAAAAAAACTTTAGCATTATTGCCATCAAAAAGGAACCTTAAATTCTATACAAGTTTGCAAGTCTCTGGGAACAGGATAGAAAGAAAAATACATTAAAAGTTTTTAGGAAAGTACCTGAAGAAGTTTAAGAGGATTTTATAAATCAAGACTTTTTTTAAAATTAAGATTAGCAATTTTTTCAAGTATTAGACTTTTAAAAAAGCCCGGTATTTACAGTAAAAATATAAAAAGAGCAATTAATTTGTATTATATTAATTCTCATGTTTCACAACTGTAATGTTTTCTATTACTGACCTCAGGAAAAAAAAGACTGTAAACAGGATGCGTTATCTTTGACTTTGTTTCAAGAAGAGCTCTTTCCTTTCTCTGTATACTTTGCTGTAATTCTTGCCACTCCTGTCAAAGGCAAGTTTAAAGAGTTACTGTGCAGTAGTCATCTTTTGCATTAAAAAAAAAAGAAATAAGTTTTAGTCCATGGAAACGATACATATGACAAGTTCTTGTGCTACACTACACATTATAAAAGGGAAAGGCACATAGAGATTAAGTTATACAGTATGATTAAAAGCAAAAAAAAAAATCAAGCCACAGTAAAACTAAAGAGACCATTCATGTAAATATTAAAAAAAAAAAACAACAAAAACCCCAGAAGACAGACCTGCGGGGCTTGCACACATTCTTCAAAACTCACTTCTACAGCACTGCCTATAAACACTACCCAAGCTGTAAGAGTCTTGATTACAAGCTTAATAATTCTTTTCCCATCAGAAGCTTATTCTCACCCTGTACAGGACTTCCAGCTGTCACTCTCAAGTCTTCCACTGTAAGACCTGTGGTGCAGAAATCATCTACCACCACGATGCCTCATTCTCAATTACAATTTCTAACTGCTAACTTGATGATTAACAGTTACTAGAGTTTCGTAAGCACATGTACAAGTTCATTCAACTACTGCGTGCTTATAGTAAGTGCTATGCAGTATGCAACAGCCACTGCATGTAAAGAACAAAGTTCAAAGGAGAGACTTTATCTCACAAAATCTGGAGCAGCTAGTAATCAAATTAAGCTGAAAGAAAAATTACAATCTTTCCCTGAAGTTAAGCTATTTGTCTCATGTCATTTTTTAAGTTTTCCATCTACGCTGCAAAGACCCTTCACTGCTCTCTCTGAAACAGACGTGCAATGACAAAGCTCTTAGGCCAGAATGAGGTCTGAAAACCTCTGGAGAACTGCTATTACTGCTTCATCCTAGTGTTGCCTAGCCTGAGGGGATGCTAGAGGATTAAAATGCATTTTCTCTCAACCCCAGAGGCAACATTACCCTTCAAGAAAAAGTAAGGCTTACAGCTTCATCATCTTTGTTTTGCTTCTCATCTTGTTCTCTGTCAGAGTCTCTGTCACTTCCGTCATCTTTTTCACTTTGAGAGTCCCTGTTTGTTTCTTCTTCTTCAGATTCACTTCCTTTATCAGAGATCTCCTCCTCTTCTTCCTTCGCAACTACTTCCTAATGGGAAAGAAAAAATAAAAAACAAAAACCTCTAACTTAGTTTGTCTGCATTACTGTAGTACACAGCATTCACAGCACCTGTCTTAAGGTCATAACCCTTATTTCCTATTTTGATCTACACTCTCTTTGTGTCGCAGAGTATGTCTACAGTGAAGATTAATCCTTTTCACCTCACGTGCTAAGAGGAGCAGGAGAGCAATTTTCCTTCTCCGTATGGCACGCACAACACGAATAGGAGAAAACAGTATTTGATTCTGAGGTCGCATTTCAAAGAGTCATAAGAAAATTAGAGAGAATATAAGAAAGTACCTACAACGTAGCCCATGAGGTGGAGAAAACACCATGCAGTGGGAGCATAAAGGTACTAAAGCTACTTAATTTACAGAAGAAAGTCTCATTTCTGTTTTTTCCTTTAAAGGAAAAGTAGAAGGTACAGAACAATTCACCTCCCAGAAAGCAGCATAACAAGAACTAATAAGAAGGGACTATGAAGCCAGACTTCTAAAGTAGTTGGGCACAACTTTCAGCAGGCCGCTGGAAACATTACTGCAGTGGTTCCCTGATTACTTTACCAGTGATTTTTAAATGTAAAGAAAAAAAAAAGCCATTTTAGGAGATATGCTTTACAAAAGCATAGAATGAAGCGTAACAGACAGATACAAAAAACCCATGAGATTAGGAGTGGTAAGCTGAACAAAATACTAAAATATCAATGAAGCTATGAGCTACCCCATTAGCTTGTTTTTGCTTCTGCTGTTTCGGTGGCTGCAATGAAGGTGGCACAGGTTTCTTTTTCAATGGCTTCTTTTTCTTTGATTTTGAAGCTTTCTTGGTTCCTTTATTCTTTTGCTGCCATCCTTTGCTCTTAACTTTGTTGACATCTCCTTGCTGTAGGAAAGCAGTATTTAAAATATTTATTCTGTTCATTAAATTTCAGGCATTCACTGTATGTTAAGCATTTTCAGTTGAGAACCAAAGTTAGAAAGCATAGCTCAAGAGACACTTCAGTAGGCATTTCTGGAAAAAAAAAAATGCTTGAGAAGCGCACAATTAGCAACTCAAGATCTGAAAGAAAGTTCTCTTCAGCTAGCAAGAGGAAAATTCATTCTTCACTTACCCCATCTTCTGTTGGCTGCTCTTCCGCTGCACATATAGACTGTTCCTTTTCAAACACTTCCTGGTTAGAGAAAGATATGAAAACTATTAATGCCTCTCTGTACCAAGAGAGCAAATTATTATTTTATATTTGAACTTAAACCTTCAGACCTGATTAAGGTGATTTAGTTTTACTCATTATAGCAAATTCTTTTATCAGTGACAAACAGAACAGAGGATTAAAAGATCAAAATTAAACACTATTTTGAACATTTGGTCTAGGATTTTTCCATCACTAGCATTATAAAGAAATTTAGTAACAACATGTCATCTTGTTCCAAAGAATCTACTTGTTTTATAAAGCATAGAAATCCAGTATCACAAAAGCAAGCAGTAGTAAAATGCAAATTCTGCTCCAGTTGCCAGAGCATTAAAAACTTCAACAGCTGCACTGCTACTCAGGGACGCTGTACAACAAATCAAACCAGAAATATGAAACGTTAAGACAAAACACAATGTTAGTATTATGTAGACTAGAACGTCTCTATGCAAATGGAATTTTTTCATGCATTTATTTCTTCAAAACATACTATATGCCATTAAAAAAGAGCTGTCATATAAAGATGGCAAATATGAGATACCACCACAAAAAAAAGCATCATATAAAAGGCTAGCTCTAGTTTTTAGGTCATGTATCTCAATGCCAGACTGCCTAGTGGAGTTCACATAGAAAACATCTTAAATGAGTTTTCTATATGCTGTCAGACATTTTAATTAATGTCTAAGTACAGTTCAATATGTTCATAATTTTCCGTTTCCTTCATTTATAAGATCTAGCACAGTGATACAGTGCTTTTACTTTCTACCTACTGCATCCTCAGTTATCGAGATTACGCTCTTTCAGATGATTCTGAAATTCCATAGCATGAACACACAGTAGTTATATATACAGACTGCTTTCTGCTGAACTGGCTTCAATGGCTAGTCTGATCCTCAACTGTAATACTCATGCTTGTATGCCTTACCTTAGAGGCATAACTCAGACTTTCTGTTTACTTAGACAATTCTCTGAATAGTACAGATGCAAAAATTGACACTGTAGGCTTTGCTAGGTAAAAGTGTGTTTAGTTTCTGTGCGTTACATTTTTTGTTCAAAGAAAGCCACTACTGTGTTTTAAGCTAAAAAATAAGCACAAGTCAGAAGTTTCACTACTAGGGTGTAGTATTATTTTGGTTATGCCACATTGCTTCCCATTCAGCAGTCCACTTTCTTCATGTGGCACTAGCATACCTCCTTTATATTAAGTTATGTATATTCTGCATTCTGCTGGACTGAGTTTCTTTCATAGAAGTGTCTGAAACACCCAAGAGATTTGTAACATTATGAGCCCACATAAAGTGAAATCAAACACTGTCCTAAGGACTTGAGTGAATACTTCATTCTAGTTCAAGAACTAAGTTTCTGAATGTCTCTTTTCCTGTTATTTACAAACCTCAAGGCAGTATCACTTGCTGTATTCTTTTACTGTTCCCTAGACAACTGCAACAGGTCAGACTGAACTTTGGGTTGATTCCAGGAAAACTTTCTCATTCAGAAACAAAAACATAAGGGAGGATTAAGAACACAAGTTCTCAATTTCAAATGTTAGTCTTACAGTTATATACACAAAACAGTATGTTAGCTCGCAAAGAAGAAATGCCTGTTTATTAGCGTATACTTGCAGTTACTCTGAAATAACAAGTATTCTTAATACTTACTGCCATGGTCTGTCTTGTTAGTGTGACCAGAACGGTGACAAGAGAACCTACTGTAATATTGTTGCTGTCTTCATCATCCAAAACTAGTGTAAAAAGAAAAGCAACACACCTATTAAACTTCTTTAAAGCCTTTTTTTCCATCAAACATTGTTTCTGCTATGTCTAGATATAAGCATATAAATTCCAGAATTTTTAACAAAAAATAATTTCCAAATATTATTTATTAAGTCTCTTACGACCTCAAATATACTGTCAGGATGAGGGCTTGTAATTCAGCAAACTATAAAACAGCAACATTGAGTTTGAAATTTTAATTGCATAAAAGTTAGAAAATTCAAAGTTACAGCTGCTGTGGGAACCATAACTCTGTAATATTGTGCATTATATATTAAAGCATAAAACTTCAGAAACATGAAATACCACACATGACCAAAGGGACCCTGTTATATTTGTTCTGGGAATCATAACTTTGATTTTCCTGACTTTCATATGATTAACAACTCAATTTCAATGCCACATTAACAATCATGCATTTAATTCTTTTTTTAAGTAGATGGCAAAGGAAAATAAAAGAACAGCAATGATTATTTTAACTAAAACATTGAACATAAAACCGACAGGAAAGCCACTGAGGAGTTTATATCTCCAATCTATGAACTGGAGAATGTCCCAGGTTGGGGAGGAATAAAGTTATATCCCAGTGTAGAAATTTTATCCACCCCCTGCCCCCCAAGAAAGCAGTTTTACTATTCACTAGTTTTACATAAATATTTTATATAATAGTAATACTCAGCTAAACAGAAAAGCATATGCATTGTTTAATCTTTCATACCAGACCTGAGTACAGTCATATGACAAATTAAGACTATAGGCAGAAAAAGGTTGCTTGCCAAAATATGGGAAGGTACTTCAAGACTGAATTAAGCAGATTAACAGGACTCTGTACAATCCTATGCTACAATAAGATAAAGTCTTTTGTCTGTTTATTTTTCAAAAAACACACATAAGTAACTTAGAAATATCAAGATTAACAGACATTTGCTTCCTTAATAGATATTTCCATTAACATTTACTTCTCACAGAGGACTATGCATAAGCCAAATTACAAATGAGGCTACCCAAACAAAACATATCACATTGTGATCACTGCAACCACAGTAACAATATAAATTAGAAACAAGTATTAGAACAACCTTTCAATTATCTCACATTTACTAGCACTGATGATCTACAAAGGAAAGGAGACCGCAGAACCAATTCACTTTCCACTGAAAGAGAGAATTGAGTTCCACTGAAATTGAGAATTGAGTTGAGAACTGATTGAGAATTGAGTTCTTGATTCAGGGCGAAGTAAGGAGGGGGATGAGCAAAACTACTACCATGGACTTCTGGAGGGCAGACTTTGGCCTGTTCAGGACACTGGTTGAGAGAGTCCCTTGGGAGGCAGTCCTGAAGGGGAAAGGGGTCCAGGAAGGCTGGGCATTCTTCAGGAAGGAAGTCTTAAAGGTGCAGGAGCAGGTCATCCCCATGTGCCGTAAGACGAACCAGTGGCGAAGACAACTGGCCTGGCTGAACAGGGAGCTTTTGCTGGGACTCAGGATAAAAAGGAGAGTTTACCACTTTTGGAAGAAGGGGCAGGCAACTCAAGAAGAGTACATGGATCTCGTCAAGTCAAGCAGAGAGAAAATTAGAAAGGCAAAAGCCCAGCTAGAACTCAATCTGGCCACTGTTTTAGGAGTTTAAAATGTTTTTACAAATTTTTACAGATGTGGTGGGGTTTTTTTGTTTGTTTTTTGTTTTTTGTTTGTTTGGTTTTTTTACAAAAAATGTTTTTACAAATACATTAACAACAAAAAGAGAGCCAAGGAGAATCTCCCTCCTTTATTGGATGCGGGGGGGAACATTGCCACCAAGGAGGAGGAAAAGGCTGAGGTACTTAATGCCTTCTTTGCCTCAGTCTTTAGTAGTCAGACCAGTTATCCCCAGGGAATTCAGCCCCCTGAGCTGGAAGACAGGGACAGAGAGCAGAATAAACCCCCCATAATCGAGGAGGAAGCAGCTAACGACCTGCTACACCATCTGGACACACACAAGTCCATGGGGCCAGATGGGATCCACCTGAGAGTACTGAGGGAGCTGGCAGAGGAGCTTGCCAAGCCACTCTCCATCATTTATCAGCAGTCCTGGTTAACAGCAGAGGTCCCAGATGACTGGAGACAAGCAAATGTGACACCTATCTACAAGAAGGGCTGGAAGGAGGATCCGGGGAACTACAGGCCTGTCAGCCTGACCTCAGTACCGAGGAAAATTATGGAGCAGTTCATCTTGAGTGCACTCAACAGGCATGTGCAGGCCAACCAGGGGATCAGACCCAGCCAGCATGGGTTCAGGAAAGGCAGGTCCTGCTTGACCAACCTGATCTCCTTCTATGACAAGGTGACCTGCCTAGTGGATGAGGGAAAGGCTGTGGATGTTATCTACCTCAACTTTAGTAAAGCCTTTGACACCGTCTCCCACAGCATTCTCCTGGAGAAGCTGGCAGCTCATCGCTTAGGCAGGCATACTCTTTGCTGGGTAAAAAAACTGGCTGGATGGCTGAGCCCAGAGAGCTGTGGTGAATGGAGTTAAATCCAACTGGCGGCCGGTCACAAGCGGTGTCCCCCAGGGCTCAGTACTGGGGCCAGTTCTGTTTAATATCTTTATCAATGATCTGGACGAGGGGATCGAGTGCACCCTCAGTAAGTTTGCAGATGACACCAAGTTGTGCAGGAGTGTTGATCTGCTTGAGGGTAGGAAGGCTCTGCAGAGGGACCTGGACAGGCTGGATCCATGGGCCGAGGCCAATTGTATGGGGTTCAACAAGGCCAAGTGCCAGGTCCTGCACTTGGGCCACAGCAACCCCATGCAACGCTACAGGCTTGGGGCAGAGTGGCTGGAAAGCTGCCCAGAGGAAAAGGACCTGGGGGTGCTGGTTGACAGCTGGCTGAATATGAGCCAGCAGTGTGCCCAGGTGGCCAAGAAAGCCAACAGCATCCTGGCTTGTATCAGGAATAGCGTGGCCAGCAGGACTAGGGAAGTGATTGTGCCCCTGTACTTGGCACTGGTGAGGTCACACCTTGAATAGTGTGTTCAGTTTTGGGCCCCTCACTACAAGGACATGGAGGTGCTGGAGCGTGTCCAGAGAAGGGCAATGAAGCTGGTGAAGGGTCTGAAGAACAAGTCTTATGAGGATCAGCTGAGGGAACTGGGATCATTTAGTCTGGAGAAAAGGAGGCTGAGGGGAGACCTTATCAGGAAAGGAGGTTGTAGTGAGGTGGGTGTCAGTCTCTTCTGCCAAGTAACTAGTGACAGGATGAGAGGAAATGGCCTCAAGTTGCATCAGGAGAGGTTTAGATTGGATATTAGGAAAAATTCCTTTAGTGAAAGGGTGGTCAAGCATTGGAACAGGCTGATGGTTGATTGGAACAGGGTTGATGGTTGGAGTAGATGATTCTAGAGGTCTTTTCCAACCTTAATGATTCTATGAAAGGCTAACTGGAACTGCTTAACGATATACCTAATCTTCACAGAGGAACAGCATTACACATTCATTGAAACAGTGCACACAAAAGGTAGCTAAGCCTAGCATGGACAAATTCTGCCAGATATAAAAGCTATACAAGAATTATCACAAAGGAACCCATGAATATTTAGTCATCAGGGTCTCCAACTCAAAATCTCACAAAGGACTCCCCATGCTGGAGTAAGCTGAGCATAAATCCTAGAATAAGCACAACTTTTTAAGATAGCTAATAAAAGTGGTATTTCAACCAGAATTCCACATTGCTCATGAAAATTTAAATCAACAGATGAAATATCATAAGCTCCTGTAGGAGAAACTACTGCTGGCTTGGGAATCTATGAAATGTTTCAATGTACTTTTATCTCTTCAGACTATAAATCTCATGTACAAGAGGCCGCCACTCAAAAAAATGTCATTTCCAGGCCACATAAATAACAGTGAGTTGTGTATCAGTGTCCTCCAAAAGCTTACTGCCAACAGACAATCAAAATGTCAGAAGAGCGACATATACAGAACAAAAGGACCTCCCACTCACCCTGTGGTTTTATATCCATAGTGACATACGGAAAGCTGCCAAGGACAGCCATAACTTCATCATATTTCTTATCTTCTAGGAAGTGCAGTAAATTGCGACGATCAGAACCTTTCAAACTCACCAAATCCTGAATACTTTTGATTTTATACTGAATTAAAAAAAAAAGATAGGAAGTCACATTGTAGCAGAGAACACAGCCCCCAAATAAACTCTTGATAATACATCACTTGTGTCCCCACACTACTAATACATACGCACCATTTGATTTGTTCTTATTAAAAAGCGTACTTTAGGAAACTAGCAAGCATATGTTTTGAGAAACAATAAAACAGAGGTTGCATTCAAACCTACTAAATAGAACTGCTTTGAACATTGGTGTGCTCCTTAGTATGGCACCCCTTAGAAACTGGATACACTTTTTATAAAACTATTACTTCAGCCAGCTTTTTCAGAAAGCTGAGCCAAGAAGTCTTACTAATCGGGTTCTTTATTTAGATAGAGTACTTCAGTGCTTTGAGATTTATATTAGCAGGAACAACTAAGTACAAGTTACTTTTTTTTCCCCCCATACTGAACTGCAAACAAGTCTAAAACCATTCAAGATTTGCAGAGCAGAGTGAAAAGGATAAAAACAAACACAGATTTGTCTGCACACTCGATTAGCTCACCATTATAAATGTACGTATTTTATTAAAAACAACTTCATGCATCCAGATAGACTGATCATACCTCCAATCTAGGGGGACTGTATTTTTGAAGAGCTCAATGCATGGGAATCCTGTACAAACACGCCTAATAAATTTGTCTCTTCCCTCTTTCAGGGAAAGGACAGGTGGGATTATGAGATAGTAAAAAAAAAAAAAATCAAGAATTTGGCTTAGTTACACTGCACATGTCAAAAAATACATCTAAAATTGGGTACTTTTTTGTACGCTCCCTGTAGTTTAGGGCTGGGTTAAGAAAAGTAAGTGTTTGATGATATCTTGAGAATGATTCTTTTACCTCATCCAAAGGAAAAGACTACTTGACTATTTAATGAACAAGCATCTTCAAAGGTGATTAAAAAAAAATGCAGTACTTAAGAATTCTTTACCTTCACACTAACACAGAAGCATTTAAACACCACCTAAGGCTGTAGTTAAAGCTAAACAAAACTTCCATTAGATTAAAAGAATATTTTTAAGATTGATCCAAATTAAGCATTGTAATAAGACTATCAAAAAAAGTCAACAGTGTCTATTAGAAGATAACTGCTTGTTTCTAACCAGGCAATCCTAGAAGATATACTACAGTCAAACAAACAAGCAGGTTTGAATACAGAGACAGTCAGTGAAACAGAGTGAAGAAACGTATGCAGGTATTCAGACAAGACTATTCTTTTTTGCCCTTACATTCTACAAATACCAACACTTATCCAACTAGAACTACATAGCAAGAGCTTTATAAAGCATCCTCTTTCATACATAAAGGATCACAAAACATTAAATACTTCCCACAGTAACTGATAATTGTTTTCCTTTTACAAACTCCCCTGTGCTACCTTCCAAATATATTTTCTATGAAACTAGATTAAGAATGATGTAAAGCCAAACAAGCCCCCAAAAAAAGTCCCAGTAGGATATTCCAGACACATTCTGGAAAAATATTAAATAGGAGCTAGTACTCTGTAATAAGAAAGAAACTCTGTTTCTTCTGTTTGTGAGGTCAACGTAAACTGATCTTTTACACTCTTTTACACTTATCAGATCTCTGATCATAATTCCCACCTCCTAACTGAGATGGACTTTAAAGAAAGAAAAAACCACACAGATAATAATCTAGGAAGTATTGTACTGAATTCCTGAAAAATTAAAAATATATTTTTATTCTCTTAGTTAATTCATGACCTTGCTTCCTTATAGGCAAATAGGTAAAAGAAGTAACAGAAAGTGTTTTAAGAAGTTACCAAGTATCATTTCTAGTTTTATACCTTTTTATGATTGGAGACTCGCCTAAGACTGTCCTCTTCAATGTGAGGCAGCTGCAAGAGGGGAGACTTGAACTGTTGAAGTCCCTGGACAGTCATCTGGGAAAGCTTCATGCAATTTTCCAAAGATCCCAAAGATGGAGCACGGAACTCCCTTTCTTGGGGAGAATGAAAGAGATGACATCATTTTTAATTTTTTTTTCTTCTTACACTTTTACAATGTATACTTGGATTGTAGACTACAGAAAACCTTGTTTTCAGTCAACCAAGCAAAAGAAAGAGGCATCTTAATGTTCAGCATAATTAATCAGGTAGCCTTTTTACTCTCACTGCAGTCACATAGCTCAGGAGACATTTTCTTCCCTCTATTTAGGCTATCACAGCTGAACACTAAGACAGGGAAAGACTTCCATCTAACATTGTCTCAGGGAACAACAGCACAATGTATCTATGCAATTCTTATAGACAGAAACTCCACCACTTAAGGTTTTTTAAAAAAAAAAACCAGCAGCATCAAAGCCAACTTGTTTAAAATTTGTATTTATATATATATATGTGTGTGTATATAACATGTTTAGCTCTACTTTGTAAGCATTTCATTAAATATAATTTATCATTAAACATTAATCTTTTACAACACAATGTATTATTCATAAGATTTTCATCTTGATATGAACATAAAGGTAGCAGCCTATTACATGCAAGAAAATACCAGGTATAACAGAAGCTAAGCAGAGCATATTATATTATGTTAGAAGGCAGTAAGAATAGCTGTAAAAATGTCAAAGGCATGGGTTTTATAAGTATACCTAAAGGTTAAAAGGGGTGTATGAGCAAACATCTATTTGAGTTTTCTTTTAGAAATTACCTATAATTCCTTTAATATTTTAAAGTACAAGAAGGTATACACTGTACATAATTAAAATTATTATAAGATAGACATGGAGAAAGCCTTAACCAGAACAGAGAAAAAGAAAAAAAAAAATAGTTACTTAATACTTTTCATCATGTCTGCAAAGAAATGAAAAGGCAAAGCAGACAGATTTCCCCATACTGCTATTTAACTTTGTAGACACCTGTCCATTCATAAATAAGACTTCTCAAAACCCTGTTTAGAAAACCCATTTCAGAATTCCCCTGCAGCTCAAGAGCTGCTGCAAGTCCGGAATTGGCAATGTTCAGGTCGCTCCATATATACACTTTACGGTGAAACAGAAAAATAAGTTAGAGCCTCTTCAGGGAGCCAAGAGGAATTTAAGCTACTTAAATCTTTTGCTGAACTTGTATATGGCATATAAAAGAATTGAAGGCAATTTTAAACAGGTATTACAGAAAACACCTGCAATTTATGATGCCTGTCATTTTATTTAAGAATCAGTGTATGTATTTTCCTTATACTTTAAAATCTTTTCTGAGAAACAATCAACCTTTGGTTACCTTGACTGTTACAGGTATATTCTGCATATAAACATATAAAAATAAGTATGAAGACAAATATCTGTGTGTGTATATACACAAATATACTCATGTAAGTATAGAAATATGTATGTTTGGTGTAGACATATTTGGCTGGTATTTGGGACACTGCAACAGGGGCATGGAGGCATCTTTCAATAGATTGATTAGACAGATGGTCAGAAGAAATATGGCCACTCTGCTAGGGCTGTGTGATCAAGCTTACCAGGCTATCAAGGCAATTAGAGGTGTGAATAAAAGCAGGTTTACTTACACCTGGGTGAGAAGGCAGACAGTCTGTAACCCACACCTGCCCAAAAGGGTACCAAAACCAAAATTGCTGAATGTTTATTTTAACTGCCATGGCCATGTATTTTGATAAAAAGCAAGTTTAAATTAATTTTAAAACATTTTACAGAAGAAGTATGAAAAGGCAATAAATCTGACCAAAAATCCCAAATTTGGTGTCTTCAGTATGTTTTCTCCTTCCTTTACACCACTACCTTGCTGCAAATTTATAAGCAGCTACTAGGGCTTGTTAAATGTACATGAAAGATCACCATCACCTCTGCTCCACCTGCCCCTCTCCCTTTAAATGGCCTATTTCTTCATTAATTACATCAAGCTATAAATATAATCAGCTATCGAATCAAATTACATGGCAGGATTTTTTTTAACCCGGTATATTAATAAATACTGTGACAATTATAGGCAATGCAAAGAGAAAAATAACACGTGAATGGAACTATCCAGCTAGACATACTGATAAGTAACAAAGATGTAACTTCTACCTTATTAAAAAAAAAGTAACGGAAAGACTAATCTCTCAACTAAATAGCAAAAAATTTACTTTCCATCTTGCCTATCTTCTACCTCCCCTCTAATTTTTTTGGCTGCTGCTAAGGAAAGTCACAGGATTTTTTTAAATTAAAAAAACCCACACTGCAAACCAAGTTAATAAAAGAATCCTAAATATTCTCTGACAAACTGGCTTTTGCAGGAAATTCACCTAGAGCTTTGAGACCACAGAGCACTAGTCAGAGTAGAAATTCTTCTCTTTTTTAAAGCATGGACTCATCATCCATATGACAGTAGAAAAATATTTTAACAAAGTTGGAGAATATTATTTTGTTTCCTGAAAATAACACAGGACTTCATATTCCCTGAGAGTGGATTTCAGGACAGTATAGCTTTAACACCCAACTGCCCCCGCCATAAAATGAATGCCATTACTGCACATATTTTAACAGCTTCTGCTCTTCAAAGTGGACAAGACAAGATGACCTTTAATCTAAGGTCATAAAGTCATCCAAAACATATTACATTAAAGTAGTCAATCACAAATTTAAACGCAAACCATAGTTGCTTGTGAAGGAATGGTATACACCTGGGTCAAACCACAACCTCTACATTACACTGCAGCTTCCAACCTGAATTAAGAAATGCACTTTGGCTGGACAGCTGAACCGATGCCTAACCTTTCTGCAGACAGTTACTAGAGCACATTCCATGTTTTTGTCAGCAAACACCTCGCTTGGCATGGCAGCTCTCTACTTATGACACTTAAGGATGATCTCAAAGAAGCCATCAAGATAATTTAGGCCCGCTGATTATCAACTATAAGTTAATCGTCACAAAACAATGGAAGCGAGCAAGGGATGCCACAGAGCAAAGCATATTTTCAGGGAGCTGCATGTAAAAAGAAAGTCTCGCAGACTACGAGGAAGTCAGGCAAGAGAGTAAAAGATATTTTATCCAAAGGTAACTCACAATTGCCACATTTTCCACCAGGCTGGAAAAAAGCTTAGCAGTAACTAAAAACTGACTGGACTGAAATGAAAATAGTATCAATTTTGCTTTTATGACAGCAAATTAAAACTGTTCCTTGGAAATAACAAATCCAAATAATAACAAATCCAAACTCATCTGCAAAGAATGACAGCTCTGTTAAAAATTAAGAAGTAACCACAATTAAACAATTTTTATGCCAAACCTACACTCATTCTTTCATGACAGATTGTTTCTAATGGGGTCTGGTAAGAAAGGCAATGTCCACGGCTTTTATGGGGAGGCATAAGCAGCCAGAGGTACCACTCTCTGCTATCTGGGGAGGCAGGATGCTTGTCCCTGTGAAGGGCTCAGACAGCAGAGCTTCATAAATCTCATTCCATGATGTGCTGTCCTTAGTGTTTCTCAGTCTTTCTTGCATCTCTTTCAAAAATAGCTGATACTGGACCAGTAGTTGAATGCTATATGGACATTTTTAAAATTAATTAGGAAAACAAAGTGCCAAGATTCTGGAGATTCATCCAAGGTGCTTTTCCTCAAAAGCCTTGATTACAAAGTATGCATAAATGGCTACAGATATTTCTTGAATAATAATGATTATTACAATAACTCAGGATATTTGAAAGACAAATGAATGCAGCGCAAAATGAGACTCCTCATCCCACCATCAATTTAGGTTTCACAAAATAAGGTCTCTCCACAAAATATTTCTCTGGTTAATATTAATGCATGCCATCATCTTTGTATTTTCCACAGATCAGGACTGCTGAACATCTGTGGCTAATTATAGCATGTGATAATTTTATGTACCATGTCAAAGCTGATTTAAGTGAAAATTAGAATTAAACCCAGAAACACCTGTAGTTAAGTTTTAAGCTACTTAAAATTGTGTTAAGGTGACAAATACACAAACTTAAACAAAATAGTCTCTCAAAAATTTCAGTATCTAACTTTAATTTTACTTGTATCTTAAAAAAAAATAAACAAACAATGATATCTTTTCAATTTCCAGTTGTTTCCCCCATAGTCAGCAGGGGGACAAAATTCTCTCTACATGTATGTTCATCAAAAGCCAGGTCAACATTTTAAATTTGCTAAGTGATAAGTAGCAAAAATGGTGATTTTCCTTTACATCCAAGACTACAATTCTGAAATGGTTTACTTTTAAGTCCTTAAATTCATTATTGTTGGCCTGATGGGCAACTGTTCAGTACCACCTTCCATTTAATGCTTTGTGCTGAGAGCACTAGCATGGAAGTCAGAGGAAATGTTTGGTACCAATTTCTGAATACTGCCATTTTAAAACTTTGGAAATAATTTTTAGAAAACCTGCTACAGAAATACCAAGCAAATCCTCAACTATACCTATGATACACTTGGAGTTTTTTCCAAATCTATGGAAGTAACTTCTACCATACATAATGACAACTATAATTTCTCATCCACTTTCACAGACTCATTGAGGTTGGCAGGGATCATGAAAAACTCTAGAAATTGTTTGTAGTAGAGGTCGTTTAGGTTTGATTTTTTTAATAACCATCACTTCCATTTCACATGCAAATGGAAAATTAATTTACACTACTGTCTTCCAAAATACTGTTTGATTTTTTAATTTTAATTTAAGCTAAAACCTAAATTTTTTGGAACTTCAAAGCAGTTTATGAAATACACTGCATCTATAAGTAATCATTTTACTGTCAAATTAAAAAGGTATCTCCATGTACATACAGAACTAGAGGAGAAGAATACAGCTACCTGGAGGTCATTCAAGTTGTAAAGTATATCAGGTATTCTGTTAAGTATCTTATTTCAGCTTTTACAAAAGAGATATAGGTGTTTTTCATTTTTCAAAGGCTTCCAGTTCTGTTGCATAAAAAAGGCTTCTGGCTGTATTATTTTGGTTTCATTTTGCACAAGTGAAAACAAGTATTTGCTAGTTGACTAATATATACATATAGGCCATCTTAAAAGAAATCTTCTAGAGGTCTGAAGTATTTTTATCTAAAAAACCTATCCAGGTTTAAAAAAAAAAGGTATCTGTATTTGGCATACGCAAGGGCTTACAAACAAGTTCTTTTCATAAAGAAAATAGCTATAATATGTGGACTTAGTCCTGCTGAGCTAGCAAAACTTAAAAAAAAACTCAAACAAAAAAAATCCCAACACTTCCAAAATAATTATAATAATTAAACTATTTAAAACTGATCATTTTTCTCTTGAAACTGAAAATTTTGAACCACAGAGAAATAAATTATTAAACTATTAGAAACTAATAAAGTTTCACAACATTAGTTTCCTCATCTTAAATCTGTACTGGAGATATCTTTGCAACTTAGTTACAGTGCTAGTCTGGAGAATATTCACAAAAAGATATCCAATATCTATCCACAGCTGATCTCTTAATATGATACTCATTAATAAATATAATCTAATGTTAGGTGAAGATTACTTCTGCAATGAAAAATATGGCTACTGTTTCCTTCCAGGTTTCAAGTTCTCTCCCCAGCAGTCTCAGTAAAGACAGGGTTTAGACTCAGTAAAGACTAGTAAAGACAGGGTTTAAAAGAGAAATAGAAATATACTTAATCAATACTTCTTTCTAAAATAGGACACGTAAGCCAGCGTGCAACGGCCTTATCTGCTCACGTCCGCACTCTTGTACTTTATTTGGTTAAGAAGCACAGTTTCCAGCACCACTTGCAATAGTTCTGGGAAAGATCTTCCCCAAAACCATTCTTGTTAGGAGGCTATGAATGCTTGTTAGAGGAGTTTTGGTCCAGAATAGATCAACCGATGAGTATTATTTGATGGCAAGCAAAATGGTCCCCAGTTTGGCATAAAAAAATGCCTTGCTTATGTTTGCTGCAATAATGGAATGAGATCCAAGTCTTTGTTTCCTTACCCTGCAAGCAACCATCTTCAGCATACTTGCCTTTTTACAGTAAAAATAAAAAAGCTTAAATATTACATTTCAATTAAATTGTAATTTCTATGGCAATTATGGCAAAGTACCTGCCACTGCAAGTTCAGGAAAAAAAACCCTACATAGCAGGCTCAACAGCATAGGAACCAGAAATGGAGAAATATGAGCAACACACAAACAAAGAAATGATGGCAAAGAAATGAGCCAAAACACAAGTGACACTCATAACAGAAGAGGAAGAACTGTGAAAGTGCAAATTAAAAGACAGATGAACACAAGGTTCAACGTGTCTTATACTAAGTGCTTTGCTACCAAGAATGGACCAGATCTTTAAGAAAAGGTTTTCAATTGCATTTAAGGAGAAACTTTTAACTGCAAAAATTACAAGGTGAACACAGATACTCAAGATTTCAGAGTGGGGCTTGGCAGCAGCAGCAGCATTTCAATCTTCAAAATGGAGAGCGCTCTCATTACAGTGAAAAGAGCAAAAGCACATTTAGGTATATCTAAATATCATAGGTTGTTTCCCACTAGAACCAAAGACTTTATGAAATATTGCAGTGAAGAATCATATTTACTAGTTTTAATTATACAGTTTCTCTTCTTACCTTCCCGGCTTCGAGCCATTATTATTAGTTGGCATATCACATTAATCATTTCTTGAATAAGTGCAGGACTCTTTTTCAGGATAAACTGCTGATCTGCAAGACATAACTGGCTGCAATTATGCTGCACTTCTATTAGGAAAAAAGGGGACAGTTTACATGAACTGGACATTTAATGGTGCAGTCTTAATTTCTATTCATTCTTGTATTATTGAAAATACCACTTTATTCACATTGACACATCCATCCATAACATTCCCTAACAAAACAGGAAAGAGCAAATTCTAAGAGGGAACACAAATTGAGTACCAGACAAGCAGCTTCCACACCAAATGAAGAATTATTATTAGATCCATCTAAAAAAGCAACAGGATAGCACAGACAATTTACCAGTCTTATTAAAACAGCATTAATTCTTCAGGTAACCACAGGTTTAAAAAAGGACTTTTTTGTTTTAAGTGAAACACCAATTTTGGGAAGAACATTATTTGTAAAGTACTAACTACTTTTGAATACAGATCTGTGAAGTTCTAAGCACAAACAGTAACTAAGTGGCAGGGAAGAGGAGATATTTTTAGTGGCTATTTAAAACTGATCATTTTTCTCTTGAAAGAAACTGAAAAGTTTGAACCAAAGCATCTTCACTGTTTTGTTGGGGTTTTTTTCATTTGCGTTAAAATATAGAACATCTCAAGTTTGCTGGTCAGCCTAAGAAACCATGAGTTTCATAGCTGAAACTTAAGAACTGCATTTAGAAACATTTCAGTTTGTATATTTAAAAAACCTGCAGGTTTATAAAAACCTGCAAAACACAAAACTGAAGCTCATATGTAACTGATATTTTAAAGTTCCAATCTTGTCACCCTTGCTTTACATAGTGGGGTGAAAAAACTCCAAAAATAACCATGAATGGACATATTATCAAGCACATCGTTATGCTTATCTTGGATTTCTTTACTCTGAAAAGCAAAATAAACTTCACATGTTTAACTTTTTATTCTATTACAAAGAAAAAATGTATCAAAGTCACATTTGCAGCCAAAAAGCATTAAAAACTACGATATTAGCATTACAGGGCTATCAAGAGAATGAGAAAACGCTAAGTAAATGTTTTAGTTTTTCAGCTTTAATGACTCTGAGTACACTGCACAGAGATTATTGAGCAGAGATCCACGCAACTCTAATGGACAAAAAGTATGTTTATGAGTACTGTAGCATGCAATGTGTTGCTCTGTTTCCAACGATATCCAATTAGTGGAGAAGCCATTACCTTCTTCAAGGACCTCAGGAACTTCCATCCTGGCAAGATGAGTCAGCAGCAGAACTCTAGCTTTCAGGCTGTAAGGGCAGGTGAGTGGAGGCTCATTCTTCTTTAAATTTATGCCACCAATTCCTCTGATTAGCTAAAATATAATAGTTAAATACAAATAGCTATTTTGGTGCTAAAGAGAAACAAATACAGGAGGAGAATGGTTTACAAGGAAAAAAGTTACATTCACAAAAGCAAGCCTTTAAGTAACTTTTCCCTGGAAAGTTCTGTAGAGATGAACATTAGCCATTTTTATTCATAACCCAGCTCCAAAAAGTCAAGAAGTATCTTTAAATGTCTTGTTTCAAGGGGGGGGGGAGGGAGGAAGTAAAGATTTGCACACAAGAAACCTGCCTTGAATAGTATTAAGTAAATTTGTATTGATAGATAAATATATTTTAAATCTGATTTTATTGCCAAGGTTTACTAGATTCAACCATATTTCTACAGTATTTATATTAAACTCAATATGCACTAGCAACAGCATCATCTTGAGACCTTTCACCCATCTAAGACCTAGCCAACTTCCTCAGAAATATTCTCAAGTATCACAGGAAGGAGGGTTATAAGCCTGAACTCCCTGGTAGGCTGAAGATCAAGTATTTTAACTTATTTGTAAACAGCACCAACTTGAAAAAAGCATGGTATTCTTTATTCAGGATGACCTGTCTTGATCCTGACTAGACCAAGATGCGCAGTTCAAACGGGTCTCTCTCAACTGAATTTGTTGAAGACCCTGGAGGGAAAGGCTGCAAAGCTGAGGAACGGAAGCTCATAGTTTATCAGAATTAATACATGGCCCAGAAGCTTCACTTTTTAGGTCAACAAGTCACTTGAGGAGAGATTGAGGTTCCAAAATCTCCAGCCACAAAGGGAAGTTAGGGGATCAACAGCCAGGCTACACTGACCTTTGACCAGTCTTTCCCTACATTTGAAAAAAATCTTCTAACAAGAAGTTCCTTATAAGCACATCCTGGTATAACACCAGACCAAGACAACTAAAACTTTGATAAGAAAACTTTTATTAAAAGTATCGATACTGGGTTTATGATAAAACAGTGAAATAAAAAATGGGAACAATAATCATGGCCCAAAAAGCAGGATACACTAACAAAAATTAGCAATACCCTTCTGTATTGATGCTTTGGAGACTTGTACTGCCATATACTAAGAAAAAAAGAACACAGATGACACTGATGACTGCAGCTTTAGAAATGGAACAAAATCCAATAGTATAAAACGCAAGGTCATGCACTTGCATACTAACAAGAACTGCAGCTCGAAGATGGGAGCTTGTTAGCTGGAAAACAGGGGTATAAGATGAAGAAATCTGGAAAACAGCAATTCCCACACTAGTTATATTAAACCACCATATGCAACAGCTGTGGAAAACAGTATGCTGAAAGTTATTCCCTGCAGAAATACAGGAATAGCAGTGCCACCAACTAAGGCACTGCTAAGACTTAACATGGAATATTGCGGACAATTCTGAGCAGACAAAATAAAAAATAATGTAAAATTCAGAAATACATCAACTGGGGACAGTACCCTATTCAGCATGTAGCAGGATGAGGGAAATGAAGAGCCTTTTAGGAAAGAGGGGATGAAAAGACAGCAGCTTTTCTAGTTTAGCAAAATGAAGACAAAAAGAGAACAAATGGGCTATTGCTTCTGTCTGTAAATGCATTAGGGATACACACAGCAAGAATCATTTAGACTCAAGAATAATGATGACAAAAAATACTAATACCAATTGGTCAGAAACAAGACTCCTAACCACTAGAACTGCAAGGTCTGGAACAGCTTCTCAGTAGGGTATGGTTACAGGAGGCTTGACTGGCTTTTAAATAATGATTAAATGTAAAGGGCTTGCATGATGCCAATGCTTGCAGCAGCACGGGAGAAGAACTGATGATCAGGGTGATCTTTCCCAGTGATGTGCTCCCAAGCACAATCACAATTCTAGCTCCTTCTCTTAAAGTCCACAAGATGATAAAGAATTTGTAAAAGAGACAAAGACAATTAAGTAAAGAGGTATCTAAGTCTATTTTCTTTATGTTTAGGACGTGAAACCATGTTTACAACTTGAAAATTCAATTGTGTGCATGCAAAGGTTAAATCTGTGAGACTACACCCCCTCATTTTGCAAACTCAGAACATTTTCTTTGGAGCATTTTGTATACTGTGCTTTAAACTTCTTAAAACCAAAGTGTTAGTTTCTGATAAATAAGACTTCCTAAAACTCTGCTAGCAATAATTATTTGTCACAGCATGCATTCTGGCATCTCTGTTGGGAAGACTGAGTGGAAATAAAAATAAAAGGCAACCAGAGGGGAACTGACATTCATGGAGGAATCTTCGTAACATTTAAAGAGATTATTAATTCAGACATCAGATCATAATTTTGTCTCAGTATTAATATATTTAACCAGATTTAATGATTTAAAAGAACTTTATCAAACGACAATCACCTCCTTATACCAATACTCAAAATTTATAAGGACTGACTCCCTATTTAGTTCACCCCTCCCCAAAAACCCAACCCAGCAGCCTAGATACTAAACTGATTCCATTTAAGCTAAGCATTACCAAGTAATGTTATCTTTTCATTTTAAAAAATTAAATCAAGTCTAGCTTCTAATTTCTATTTCTGAAGAGATACAGTTGCATCTCAACAAAATTAATGCCTTGAGAACTTGAATTCTGTCATCTAGTCACCTAGAAGTGCCATCTCCCTCTTCCCTTGAAGGGGTCAGTTATTTATAAAACATCTCTTGATATAACTAACCTGTGGTATCTGAATGTTGTCTGCTGGTCTGCTCGTAGCATCTTTATTGTACTGAGGATCAAATTCAGATGCCCCTGCTAAAACCATGATAAGCCCTGCAAAGATAATTGGAGGCAGACAGAGAAAGTGTCAGCAACATCCTATGCCACCGAGCGATTTCTTCAGAATTATCAGCCATAAAATTTACTCCCACTCGTCCCCCAACAACCATGAATATCCATGTTCTGTATTTAGTGCATCAGTTACTACTGCCACAGGGCAAAGGAGGCAAGAACCAATGCCTGGCACAAGACAAAAGAGATCGCTCAAGGCTCCATTTTGCATGGCATCAAATCCAGCGTTCGATCCTAAATGTCTTCACATAGTTAGACTTCTTTAGGACTGGCAGACGTCACTGCACAGCAGTTTGACTACTTCTGCATGCTCACAGAGCCATTCCTCGCAGCAATTTATTTGCCTGCGGCTGCACCACAATGTGTGTACTGGAGGGGGAGGCGGGAATTATAAAGTTTCAGCTCAATTTTCTGTTCAGTCAGCATCGAAAATTCACCAAAAATTTTTCTTTTCATTATTAGGAAAGCAGTTCAATAAATATCCCTGCAAACAAATCCCACAAAGATGATGGACTGCTCTTCTAATGTGATTAGGAAAATCCATACTACCTCAAAATATTCTGTTGTATAATTAAGATGAAAGACATGCACAATGGGGTATTTTAGCCCCATTATGAGCTTTCTGCTCGTGAACATATCAGATGTCTCAGCCATAGACAGTGAGAGAAAGCTCACCCCATCATTTGCTCCAGTTAAAATAACTTTTTCAGCAATAGTTTCACAAGCTTCATTCTTAAATTTTGACCAAGTTCTTTTCTGGGCAAGTCAAAGTTATTTTTGCCTACTTGCAGTACTCAGTGAATTCCACCTGCAACTACTGAGCTCAAGTTCCCTGAGCATCAATTTTCATTTCCGTTCTTGATTACCTGTTTACTTCCTGAGCAGAGCATAACGAAGGGTTTCAGACAACTATAAATACTTTCCTATGAAGATCCACAACTGTGGGTCCTCAAGAAAGGAAGCTTTTAAAAACTCATTTGTATCAAAACCGAACAAAAAAAAAAATCTAACACAAGGCAAGCCATGCAGATTTGTCTCACCATTTCCCTAGCCCGGTTTGATTACATCTGCCCAGGCTTAAGCTTTGAGTTTTGGCTCTGGTACCTTACACCACTGTGGAATTCACAACCAAGCAAAAGCCTTACCTGATCACTGTGTGATTTGTTTAAGCCACCTCAGCTGCGGCTCATTTTTCATTCAGACTGCACAACAGACCTCAGTGGAAATAACTGACCTGCCTCTGACCCCAGGACCCCCTGAAAGTGTTAAGTCCTTAAATAAGGCCACTTAAACTTACAGTTAACTTTTCAACCAATCTGTAGGAGAGACAAGGCAAGCCTCAAAGCTACGGCTATGAGCAAGGTTCAACATGAAATAATCTACTGTTGCCAACAAGTTTGGAGAAAGAAGAGAACAGGTTTGCAGTGATCTCCCTAAATTTCTAAAGGTGTCTCACCTACTCTCCCATTCCTCCTTTCACACCTAGCTGTTTGGAGAGGGGAAAAAAAGCCTAGAGTACAACAAGGTGGAGAGCATAAACTGGTCTAAATTAACCCCCCACACAAATCCATTTGTGCTGGCACTAGAAAGCTAACATATTTCCGTACTCTTATCTCCTAAGACCTCTAAGATTATCTGTGAAGCATTTCTGTTCAGCAGGAAAGGGATGTATCAAGAGTGGATGCTTCCAGCAATCTTCCAGCAAATCCAAAGCTAAACAGTGCAATTCAAAGGAGTACAAGAATATATTTATGACCCCTTTTTGAGGTTTTTTCTTTTTTGGTTGTTTTATTCTGCTCTTCAATCATTCTGAGCATGCAATCTAAGAAAATCCAATCTAGAACTTATTAGTACCATGCTAATTCTTCAGGCCCATGCCAGCCTCCAAACTGAAAGATCCAATTCTGCACCTGAGGATACTGTAGACCAAGATACAGTCCAACATAACGCGTCTACAAATTTCCCCAGAATTTTTTCTTTAAAAGTCAGCAGACAAGAAAAATAAGTATATCAGAAACTATAAACAAGTAACAAAGTAACATGAAATTGATAGGGAGCAAAATTTTTAAACAGAAATTCAGCTATAACATAACAAGTAAGAATAGAGTACCAGTAATGCTATTTCATTCTTTGGTGATATAAAAAACAAGAAATTATGACAGCCCCTCCCTAGAAAATTCCCAAAGCCTGTTTTGTTACACTAACAAAAGAAAACACACAGATATGGGCCGCATTCCTAGTGGCCATGCAGTAACTCAGGGCTACAGGCAGGTCAGCATCTGTTTTTCCCAACATAGAATATCCTTTTTTTTTTTTGTATAGACAGATGTAGATATAGATCTATATGACTCCCTCCCCAAATAGTTGTGTCTTCTTACAGAGTACTCTTCATCTGCAACAAAATGAAGTTTTTACAAAAATTCTCAAAGAACCAGAAACATTATTTTAACCTAACAAAGGCTTATAAGGCAGAAGTATTTTAACATCAGCAGACAGACATTTCAGATGAACACATCAACATTTCAAGATGCCTTTTACTTACGTTTCATGTCCATGTTCCGTGTTTTATAGACAAAATACGTATATATTTGAGTTGTCCGAATGAGAATCTGATCTCCACTATATCGTATTGATCGGTACCACCAGGAACCCTGAGATATTTAACAAGAACAAAATTATGTCAGCTACGATGAAGCATTGAAACAGATATGCTGGATCACCTCATATCTGTTCACAACCTGTTAACTCAGTCCAACTGATTTTACCTATGTTAAGGTCAACTGAATTTCAGAAAGGAGAAGGAAACAAAAAAAATCTTTGCCAACACAAATTTTAAAAGCACACCAATATATTAATTTAAGAGAATCTAATGCTAAAGATTTTTAGCCTATCTCTAGCCTAGAGAATTCCCCCTAACACACGCACATATACACTGCTTTGTGTATTTTTTGGTGTTATTTTATGGAAGCCACTAAACAGTAAATCCATCCAATTTACCACTTTCTGTATACGTGGTAACTCCTTACTGTGCAACACAGCATTCAAATCAAACTCAGTTTAGGCAGACCAAGGTCAAATCAAGAACAAAATAAGAGATTTCTTTCACTGCAAAAAAATAATTTAAGTTACCTAATCAGAAAATGCTTTTCAGAAGTGGAATTTGGATGTGGCCCAGTACCCTTGTTGCAAATTTTCGGAATTAAGCCACACACCTTCAGGTTGACAGAAAAAGTTTTCCAAACCTTCAGAAACACTCCAATAATTCCCTCATTAGCATTACACCACTGACTTCAAATTATGGAACTCACTGTACAGTGATTATACTCTATAATATATTTTAAGAAAAGTGGTGTGCTGTGTTATAAACTGCAGTCTGTTCATTAAAATCCTCCTTGTACGCAAAGCTCACTAACATGAGAAAAAACATCCAAGATAAACTTTACAATAGATTGAGATGTATCACAAGTGAAAAGTAACAAGCAGTAAAGTAGTAAGTGATGCTTACTACTATTGATTAATAAGCAATAGTGTAAATTCCCCTACCACAGCAAGAAGTCTGCAATTTACTTAATTATTTGGGAAATGCTCTAGGACTGGCTCCCCACACACGCTTTTTTTTTTTAATAACTTAGGGTTAATCTATTCATGGAAGAATCAAACCTGACACAAAATGGTACACAACTTTTTTCTTTAAAGTTTTTCTGCAGACAAATTTAGATTATAATCCCATAGCTATCAAATTTTTGTCTAAGTATAGGTACTGGAAGAAAAATATAACTATCGCCCAATACACCCAAATATACATGAAAGAGGCTGCCCTAACTGCTTTTGCAGATAGAGCTCATCTCTCTCCCCTCATGTACAGAACATTATTTAGGTCAGTGGAGGTCTAGGAAGAACAACGTATCAGTATTTTCCTTTTTTGTTGATCTGGATTCAAAGGGTGGAACTAGCCCTTACTTTATTTTAGATGCCTATCTCAGATATAGGATGACTACGCTGTAGTTAACTTCAGCTTCTTTATTGATTCATAAAAGAGAAACAGGCCCATTAAAGATATGAATCATCTTGTATGTCTACTTTAGAATGAAATGATAAAATAACTTGCTCCATAAAAATGACTATTCCTCTTCACTGACTATAAAATAAATTTACAGTGACAAGTCAGAACGCAGAAGTCTACATCTGGTATAGGGGCAAGAAGAGGCAGATTATTTTTTTCTCTGCTCAGGACATTTCTTCATAACAGAAAGGATGTTTACTTTCACTTGAGCTACGATAAACCTGATATAAATCACTAAAAGTACATGTATACAAAAAAGCATCAACAGACACCAACTGAAACCTAAAAAGAAAGATGGGAAAAATAGGTAGACATTGTACCCTGGATTTTAGACTTCTTATTCAACGACTTGTTGAAATAGCCACATCTAATTTTCTACACTGAATCTTCAATTATGCAGAAAGACTCTCAAAGAGAAGGGATAATGCCTGGCTGAGCCTCTGCACACAGAGATGCAAGCAGTTGCCAAGACCTCGGGACACTTTCTCAAATGAAAATCTTCCTAAGAGCATGAAGGTTTCTGGGTGTCAGTTTTCTGAGTCTTTCTTCATACCATACCACAAACGCACAATCCCTGGACAAGGGACGTTGTTAAAAAGCAATAGCATAAGGCAAAACCGAGCCCTGAAGTACCACTCACCTAGCAATTGATTCCTCACACAAAGAAATCTCAAGGGCAGACATCTCATGGTGTTCAGCAGATCAATAAAAACTGAAGTTATGAAAACAAAGGCAGCCAGGAGAAACCAAAGCAACAACTTGTTCCATATGCAGTAATCATTCTAGTACCACCAGCTACAGACATCTCAGTCTTGGCTCTACAGTAACACCACTGAATATACTCTTGAGTTCATCACATCATATTAATTTTCATGTGATGAATGACAGAAGGTACAAGACAAATTACGTAACTCAGTCTCTAACTCTTATGATATCTAACGTTTTCCCTACAGCCCTCTCTCCATCATGGCACTGCATTTTTTTTGGAAACTCTACAGCAGCTACACCTTTTCTATAATAAAACACCCACATTAAAAAAAAGCTCACTCGCACTCTCTCTCCATGAAAGGCAAGAATGAGCAACTCTGCTTATGTCTAAGACAGCTTTGTTTACAGCTTGGTTACAGAGGGTAGAATATTAATCAGATAGTACTTACCACAACAACTGGAAGAATAACCATAAATGCTAATCCGTATACAAGCAAAACCTAGAGAAAAGTTATGAAACATAGTGCATTAGACACTTCAGTTACTTAATACCACTCTTGTTTAATCTTTATTCTACCATACAGTCAAGTAGTATTACCACAAGCCTACTACAAATTAATGCAAGCTTATTGCATAATACCCATCATTATTTCTGAAGAATAACTTACAAGTAATATAATCGGTTGGGTACGGTTTAAATAAGGAGTATCAGTTTAGTGTAAGTAATCTTTCAAATAATCCACACATTGTCTCAGGTGAGTTTCTGTAATAATTAAACAGTTGGCAACTAATCTGTGATGCAGTGGACAGAGATGATTACCACATTAAAAGAAATCAAGCAGGTAAGCCAAATACCTTGCAGCAACAAATGCAACAGAAAGAACATTTAGACATTGTATGATTACAGCATCACTAGCAAACCAAAAATGGAACTACAGAAATCCAGCAAACAAACAGTTCTATATGTGTTCCCTTGCAACAGCAAACACACACTTTGTAGCAGAGGTGACCACAGTACAACCTCATTATCATTGCAATGAGATCCTTCCAAGCATATTAATACTTTACTCTCAAAGGTTAGATTTAAGCTACTCTAACACTTTTGGCTCCTGAAATTTGCTTCAAAGACATGCACTTGGACCAAGGTACTACTAAGTATGTGTTTTGAATAAAATGCACAGTATTAAGCACATTTTAAGGTGAACACTTGAAAGTTCATCTTAAAATCTTGAGCTAAGTAAGCTGACTCACCAAAATTGAATTTTTCTGATCCACAATCCAAGCTGGCAAAGCTATACCGAAGCTTGTAGCTGTAGGATGAAAGAAAAGAAATTCACTATAAAATGTTAAGGAATTGTTTTAAAGTCACATTAAGTCTAACAAAAACAAAAAACCCAACAAAACCACCAACCGAGAAAAAAATCCTCATGTTTATCACTTCAATAAGCAAAATTCTAACAAATTTAGCAAAATAAAAAAACAAATCAAATACACTCAAGTGTGCAATAAAATAACAAGACTTAAATGCAACATCTGAAATACCAAAGACTTTAGCTTAACATATTGCAGTGAAATAGATATGCAAGATTTATTAATATACAAAAAGATAGAGAAAGATTTCACAGATGGAAATATTTAGGAGCTTTGCCTTGCAGAGTTTTCAGCAGTTTAAATACATACAGATCAGTAAATACATGAACTGCAAGAAAAGTGTTTGAGCAAGTGAATTCTATGGAAAAAGTTTTATTAGTTTGTAACTTTAGGAAAGTGTTCTAAGCTGTAAAGTGTAAAAACAAAACCGTCTACCAGTTCAAATTTCTGTGTAATTGGTAAGAAAGAGAAAGGAACACTTTTTGATTCAAAAGGAGCTAGGCTGCAGGAAACAGACACCATGATTCTCTAACAGGAACATCTACAGTACACAGATCTGAATACCAAAGAGCATAAAATAGCTTGTCTTCAGACACTTTAGCGGTAATAAATTGAACTTTGCAAACGTCACCTATCCCAACACTAGAAGTTCTAGGAAACAAAAAAAAGAAGAAAAAAAAAAGACTTTACAAATTTCTAGGGCCTGCTTAAAAAAAACAAACCAATGATTTTGCACATTCAGTATTTTACTTTTAGTACAGGAGCAAGTCATGCCGAAGATAAGAAAATCTTGTTTTTCTGCCTCTAACCTCCACGCTGCTTCAGCTGGATAGAGAGGAATACTGCTTCCTGTTCCTTCATGCTGGGCACAGAGGGTGGGATGCACCTCATCTAACTCGGTTAGACATGTCTAACACCAGATGCACTTCATCTCATCCCAGAGTATACCTCTATAAGGGACTGCCTCTATTCTTTGACTACACAGAACTAAAAAACTAGAGACATAGCTTGGATACAGATTTTTACACTACAGGTGTATAAATGAAGAGGAGATGAATTTCACTAAATTAGAAAGCTCCTCACACTTCAGTGTAGAACAAGGTTACAGAATTGAAGATAGAAGAGAGAAAATTTCAGGCTTCTTCCCACCCTTCAGATGAAGCAACAATGACAGACCTAGAAGCAAAGCAGAGAACTCCAGTTCCACCATAATCTGAGTTAGGATTTCAGAAGAGCAGGAGGCTTCATACTCACAGTACGAACTGCTACCTTACCAAAGAATCATTTCGCCCCTTGGGAATCCAGAGTCTCTTAAGTTTGGGAAAGCGATCTCTGAGCCAAGCGCACAAGGATCTTCATGCCTTTAAATTCTCAGCTTTTGGCCGAGTTTTCTTTTGAAGTCACAGCTTCAGGTCCGTTTAAGGACACTGACATACCGCCTAACTTGAAATCCTATACCTTGGCAACACTAAGTTAGTAGCTTGTGGGTGCAAAAAACAGTTTAGCATCAGGAAAGGTCCTAGGAAAGCTATTTGTGCATATACCAAACTAAAATCTACAGTACCATTTTGCTGATATTATGACAGCATTTCTGAAGCAAGATCTTGTTTGTATTTTGCAGCAAGAGGAACAGATCCTACTTGCCTCCTACTTGCCTGTCTCAGAAACCTAGAGAAGCTAGGAGCTGAAAGAAATTTGCTATGCTATAAAACACAGTGGTTAAAGAAACTGAACCACCACCTTAGTCCATCAGAAATGCCTTTGTCGGACTATGATTTAGTTGGCAGTTGTTTTTTTGAAGGGAGAGGGAAGATTTTTTCTTTGAAACACTGGTTCAGGGGCTGGGGGGTGTTTTCCCGTTTGAAATTAATTTCCCATGTTGGATGGATATAATTCAGAAGAAGAATTTCCAGCACAGAGTTCCCTCATGTCATCCTGTAACTTCACAATTAAGTTATTAATTCCATTTACTACTTCCAAGCTGCCCTTAACTCGTTCCATGTAGATATGTAGTATAACTTAGTCCTGCAAACTGCGGGGCATCAACAAGCAGAGATCTACAGAGGCCTGTCCTAACAGATGGCAGGTTTTCTTTTTGCTTGTAATGAGTATCAGAAGCAGCTAGAAATATACAATATTCTTCCTCACAACTAGTCCACTTAAACAACTGTCACAAAGATATTTTACAAGCCACTCACGCAACTGCAAATGGGGGGGGGGAGGGGCCGGGAATCTATCAACCTTCAGTCTTACATTGTTTTAGTTTGGACCATCTACTGTAAAACTTTAATGCACCATCATCAGGATGATTTCCATGTAGCTACCTGCCCAGGAACAGTCTACCAGCATAGGGATAATCACCAGGACTCCTCAAGATGAAGGTGGCATAGAGCTACACTCAAACAGTACTGCTTCCAGCAAATGGAAGGCAGATGTGTATACAGTGTTTATTTAGATACATACATATCCTCACATACATCCCTTCGAAGTGTGTTTATTGCATTATGGCTAGTTGCTAAATTTTCAATATACATTTATAGTATCTGATCCTAAGTACTAAGAAATGTTTAAAATTGGCAAGTTTCTGATGAGTATTATTCTATTTTTCACTTATACCTCCTTTTAATATTGGAAAGTTTCTCTAGATACTTACTGAAACTGACTAATTAAAAAAAAAAAGACTCTTCTCTTTTTTTCCCTAATAAGAAGTTTGAGAAATGTGAAAGCAAACTCTTTCCCACCTTTCCCTCCCACCACCAGGCCAGAGCCAGTTTCACAAGCAAAGAATTGATCAGATGCATTGCTTCACATCATAGGAAAAAGTTATTCCATATACTTTAAGATCTAAGTGCTGCTCACATGATCAGATATTACACAGCTCAATGCACAGAAATTACAAGACTTCTGTCATTCATAATTGTTACCTTGTGGTCCATCTGGATTACCAAATTCTTCCCAATTTTTTCGTGATTCTTCATCAGTTAAGCTAGTTTCAAGAAGAGAAATTAAGTTAATACAGAAGTAAAGTTCTCTAAATCATTAACACACAGAAAGTTTAAAATGTGGCATTTATACTATCCTTCAGAGATGGTTTGGCAAGCTAAACAGCTTCTGCTATTGTTTGTATGAAATCTGATATGAAACAATACTGCTGTATTCCTTCATGATACACAGGCAAATTCTTTTAGCACTCTGACAGCAAAAGAAATCAGACGTACAAGGGTGCACCCTCATACAGGAGATGGAACAATCACATCTCCCTTTCATGAGAGTGACTGCGTACCCATTAGCAAAGAGCACTTTTCAATGCCAGGTTACAGTACAGCAAATTTTGAAAAACAAAGGTTGAAAACATTATCTTTTTTTGGAAGGAAGGTGAATATGCAAGATGAGTTGATACAGCAGAAGTTGTCCACATGGGCTTTTAATTCTCTTATTCTAGACTTTTACCCTTGGATGGCATGTGTGTGTTTAGTTGGTTGTTTTTCCTGGAACTCCCCAGTTTCATATTTAAGAAGAGAGAAATAAATTAAGACACCACCTCCTGTTCTGTAATGACAGTTTCTTGGCAATAATATAGCATCTCAAACAGAATCCCTGTTACTAGAAGGAAGAATACTGCTTTAGGAAACAGATCACCATGCATTCACTATATGGAAGATTTGTCTTGCAGAAGAAACCCAGTGAATGAGTCATTTCTAAGTCTCACATTTGTTAACGAGCAGACTCATTGAATGGGTAGCTTTTATATTCTTTCAAGACAGCATGGCTAAGGAACTTCACCGTCATTTACTTCAAGATATGCCTCTGCCACAGCCCTTGCACTAGCATTTGAAGTATCAAACTGCCTCACCAAGCATTTGAGTGCTAGCTTGCAAAGCAAAGAAGTGAGATGTTTCAGGAGTTCAGAAAACAATACCAGAATATCCTATTGAAGAGACTTCCATAGTGATGCAGAGGTGTTTAAGCAGACAGTATGATTTTGAAACTGCTCAAGTGAGCATGGTGTTGGTTCTCCTTCTCACCTCACCCCAAACAGGACTCTCAAACAGTCAGTAAGGTCAACCACATAGACAACTGACTTAAAAGTAGAAGTCACCAACTTGCTAGGTTCTCTGATGACGTGACTGACCCAGTAAACCCTACGATGGAAGAAGGCTCAGAGGGGATGGGCAAGGGCAATGTGCCATGAAGCTCAGATTGACCACAGTGACTCACCACAGCTGTTGCAAAGAAGCTCACTCTGTCTCACCACAAAGGGGACCAGAGGGTAGCCTTTGTTTTAGATAAACACCTACCAACAGCTGAGCAGATCAACTGGTAGTGTAAACATTTCTCCTCAAGTTCATTTAAAAAGTATGAATGTCTCCTCAAGTTTGTGAGACCAGCATGGGGGAAGCACATACCTGGCTCAGCCCAAGACAGAGTATAGAAACTAGACAACTAGCAAAAGAATTTTGAAGAGAACAACGGGCTCAAGTTGGCTTCAACCCATACATGCCTTTCCAGCACCTGGGGATGTCCAGCATCATGACAGTGAGCTTGTTAGAGACACCGGTAATGGGAATCACATTGGTATTGTGATTGAACTGTGTATTGCATTTGCTATGTTTTGCTAAGTGTAATTTACAAAATCTACTAAAACCACAAGACAAATGTATCACTCTGC
Organism: Ciconia boyciana; assembly: GCF_034638445.1. Classification (NCBI taxonomy): domain Eukaryota; kingdom Metazoa; phylum Chordata; class Aves; order Ciconiiformes; family Ciconiidae; genus Ciconia; species Ciconia boyciana. The sequence goes on from NC_132936.1 coordinate 51,332,487, forward strand.
TAAATTAGAAATCCTGCGTGACATCAACTGTCTTCAGATAAGCAAATTTGATATTAAATATTACATGCTCTACATGTGAAATATCTAAAAAAACCTGGTCAGAGAGTATTGGACTCTGACAGATGATCATTTAGAGTAGAAAAGAACATAAAGCTGTATTAATATTCTGTGTATGAACAGCATTATAAACTCCAAACCCACATGTTGATTACGGAAAAATTCAATAAAAAGGGATTTCCTTTATACCGAATTCTAATATTACACATCATCTCCCAGATTAAAAAAAAAAAAAACAAAAAATAAAACCAGAGGTAAGGCCAAAAAATACCCTGGAGGAAAAGAGGATTTGAGGATTCAGCTTTTAAGAACTACATGGGTAATATGAAACAGTCACTGAGCGAAAAATCAGGACTGCAAGGCAACTGCAAATGAAAAGGGACACGCCGGAGCTGAGAGAAAACTGAGTCAGAACCAGAATGAAACATCTTTGTCACTAGATGGAACAGAGTTAAAATACTGTCTCTTACTCTTTGGCTTTATCACCAGGTGAAATAAACAATGTATTTCTTTTCTAAGCAATGCTTCAGAATTGCTGCGATAGGGTTGGTTGGTTAAAAACCACAAGACCCATTTTGTCCTTTGTCATCTTTAAGATTTAATATGTATTGCACTGGAAACACTTCTCCTAGCTGACATGGAAATTCAACACAAAGACCTAACACCTTACAGTATTTTGACAGTTGCTAAACAATTAAGTTATCCTTCCTAACTTGTACAGAGCAAGCATGCACTGAACCAGAGACATGTTTTGACTTTCGTTACATACCCGAACACATTTTCCCTGGCTGCTTAGCTCATCCCTGTTATTACCTTAGAGATTCCCTCCCCATAATATCAAGCTCCCACTTTTTGTAGGTAAAAAACGAAACTTACGCTGCATAGGCCTTAGCAATCCTCATGAACATAACTTCATCTCCTCCTTTATCTGGATGGTATTTTAGCGATAGTGCACGGTACTGTTTCTTAATTTCCGATATACTTGCTCCCTTAAAAAGGTAGGTTTTGAGTTTATTAATAAATTCCTTAAATCAAATCCATTCTTCTATATCTATATTCTAAAGCACATTGTGCAATATTTCTCTGAACCACTCATTGAACTAAAGAATTATGTTTTAATATATGATATGATCACGAAACTACATATGCATTTCATGGAAACATGACTATTTTTCTAATAACATTTTTATAACCATTACATTTATAAACAAGTTAGAAGTCAGTCTAACAAAAAGACATTCAGACGGCTGGGTATTGGTTTTTTTCTGGATTACCTTATTCATCCATCCATAGGAAAAAAAAAAAGGAAGGCTGCCTTATCTGTTTGACAAATCTTACCTTTTCCTAAACATATTCATGAATATGAAGAATTCTCACTTGCAACATTCTTCTATTTAAGCAAAGAGTTCATAGATCAAGTATGATGGTTCACTTGCAGCTTGTAGGCAGAAATAAATCTGTTGGTCATCAGGAACAGTGGATTGCCCTGCCGCTTAAGAATGCCTTTGACTAGAATCATCCTACCCATAAATTGTTTCAGACTTCTTGAACAAAGGGGATACATTACCTATACCTGAGAAAGAGACCGATTTTTATTCTACTACAGCATGTTGTTAAATGGTTTGACTGTGAACTTCACTATTCAAGAAAACCCTCAACACTTTATAGTAAGTGCAGATAGAAGCTTTTCTAGTAAGCTAAGTTTCACAGAACCATTACCATAGGACTCTTCAACATTTTGTGGTAGAGAGGCCTAGCATGCTACCTTAACTGCATAATAAACACACAAGAAGTTATTTAAAGATGATGGTATTGTTTCAATAAATTTAAACCAGAAATTAAACTCCCCCGGGGCTTCAGTTGGTGTTACTTTATCTCTCTTTATACAAAGTGTCTATTCCAAAACTATTTTTCAACAGCATGCCTGCCTCATTTAATGCAAAGGATGAATTTACTCCTTAGTAAGTTAGACTTCAAGTAAAAACAGCCATTTCAAGACTAGATGAAGAATGCCAGATGAGTAGCAGAAGCTGGAAAGTGGAGGAAAAAGAAAAATCAGGTTGCTGGAGAACAGCACAAGGGTTTTCACGGCTCACATGAATGCTGCCCATAAAAAAAAAATCCTGATTTTTTTCTCTCTGCCACAGAGGTTACATGTGATCCCTGATAAGCCGATGACAAACTTTCCATCTATCATTAACTGCTTACTCCTCATTTTCAAAAGCTAGGCTACAGAGGTCAGGCCTGACTTACATTAATGCTTAGCAGCCTAGGACAGTTGGTGCCAGTCGGCGCACTGCTTGGAACACAGAGCTTCCCTATGTTAACTACTTACAAAAAAAAAAAATAGGGCCCCAATTGTCTTTCTTAAAGAATCCAAAATTATAATCAGTTTTGAGCTTTATCTTTCTGCCTCAGATCCCACCTGTAAAATGGCAGCAACGATACTTATTCAATAAATCAGTAATACTATGCAAGTGCCTTACGTATGAGTGAATTTAAGTGATGCACTCCAAAAAGAGCTATTCTATGTTCAAAACAAAGTGCTGATACTTTATATAAGGTGCATGTATGTTATCTGACTTTGTCCATGTTGTGGTCCTTCTCTGGAGAAAAAAGCCTCTTGTTATAAATTGATATGCTAACATAAGATTAAAATAAAAAAATCTTTGCCACAGGGTGAATGTAAAAAAACAAATGAATTATTGTGTACCAAAACTTTCAAGTGCTTGTCTGCAACTTTTTTTTTTAAAGTTTGGGGGATTTTGTTTTTTTTAAAAGCAGCATTTCCATTATCTAACAACACTTCAACATCTGTGTCACTTCAACATCAGCAGGGCTGGCAATGACTGTAAAGGTTCCACTTGAATGGTAACAGAAGAAAGCTGTTAACTTTTATGTAGTCCAAACTACAAGTTTTTCAAGGGGATTTAACAGATATCATCTGATAGCACAGAAATACAAAAAACAAACACACTCTGGAATCTTGAACTCTATTTTGAACCCTACTTCAACTGCTCTATCTTCACACCCATCTCTTCATACCCCTTGTAACATCTGTGGCTTTAATTCAACTGGTCCCTATGACAATATGCTCCATCCCTCTATCACTACTTACATACTTTTCCCCCTCCGGGTTGTTACTTGTAGAAATTTGCCAAAGATGAGAAAAGAAAATCCTCTGATGACCTAATCCCTAGCCTGATTTGTTTAACTAAAGTTAACCCAGATACATGAACGGTTCCAACAGATACCATTCCTGTGCGTCAGTGAGAGGACACAAGCCAGCAATCAGTCATTCACAGAGGAACTGAGCAGAGGTTGAATTTAAATAACTTGCCTCCGCACATGACAGGCTAGAGTCTACTTATCTGCTATAATGGCTTTCTTAGCATAGAAAAGCAGTGCCAGTGACGCCTAACCTTACACTGACAAGCCACATAGCTAATGGCAAGAGACGTATTTGTTAATATTCATATACATATTAAGCTCTCCCAGACTAACAATATACATCAAGTTTAATCAAAACAGGTACATTCAAAGTTCTTCCATATTCTTGTGCTGAGCTGTATCCACAGTGTATTTCCTTAGACTGGAGAGTAAAACATACCTCAGAATTCAGAACTGAAAAGATGACTCTACTGTTACTCAAAAGAGGAGCTTTGTATCAGGAAATAATTACCATAAGCAGAGAATTTGCTCGAGGTATTGTGGTTAAGATGAAGAAAAGAGTTTGACAAGACTAAATAAGAGTTTAAGAGATGTCCAGAAGGTCTACTGTCTCCTTGGGATATATAACTTTTTATATCCATTTTGAATCAGACCTTCAATATAAATAAAGCACTGCATCTGTTTTCTAGATAAACACTACATCTTTTTTTTTTGCAGTTTAATAAACCAATTGGCTGGTATCGCTATTTAGAATTTGTTGTTTGCATTCAGAGATGCAACTGAGATTCAAGGTAACCTTTACTACATCCAAATGTGCATCATCAACACCCTTTAGTGAAACCTTTCATTTACAAGAGAAATACTGCTGTACAACAACTGTAAGTCAAATGAATGCACATTCTTGTTTGTACAGTTTACTCAGCAGCATCCCTAAAAATGGCTATTGAGAGGATTTTCACAGGGCATACAAAGCAGAATGTCTTTTTTGTTTTCCTGTACCAAGCAAGGAAAACAACAGAGTAAGATTCAAAATAGATTTAAAAAAACAACGTCACTAGATTAAGAAAGTCATTACAATTTTGAAGGACTTAGATACAAAAGTTATAAATTAGTACAGATATAGGCAAAGAATATCTAACTACTGACTTAACAATATGCAGCAGCAACTTTCAGATGCCAAAAAAGAACAAAACCACTAGATACATTCACTAAACTTATTTAAAAGAACAAGTCACAAATTTGACATCTAGACACCAAATATACAGTTATAGTAGTACAGACTAGTGAAAGGCGCTATTACTTACGGGATCCAAATGTAAAACCTCATAAGGGTTGTATTCTTGATACTCTCTGTCCGTTTTGGAAACTTTGTATGCAAGAAACAAAAATAACGCCCAGCCAGCAAGGAGGACTATTTTCCTGTTCAGAAGAAAGAATTTTTTAAATGTACAAATACACTAGCTTTAGCATAATTCTACAAATAACACAGGAAGCCATTTGATATCAGTCTTCAAGAAACAATATTAAAATAGCAAGAAGCATTAAAGCTATTTTAAAGCAGGTATGAGCATTTCAGTTATAACACCACCTTTGACACAAATGAAACAGCTGCTCTGACTCCTAATTAATTTATTTTCTCCTTTTTTTTTTTTTAACAAAGGCAAGCCACAACAAAGACTCTTTCCATTCTTTAACTGTCTGTCCTCAGCAGGTATGCAATAGTAGCTCTTATTTTTAAAGGACAACTTTAACCTGATCCTAGGCAAAGTCAATGTTAAAAAAGCAAAGAGCTGAAACAGATGCATAACAGCAAAATATTTTGAGGGTGGGAGTAATAAAGAACTGAAGGATATAAAACCATCAACTTCGAACATACAAATCATTACTGTTGTGTATTTGAATATGTATGTTTACATATTAAATATTTAAATCAAAACACATCGCTAGCACCACTAATTTCAGTGAGGGAGGATTATTTTTTGGAACAAATGCATTGTTTACTTATTTATTAGTGCTGAGGTTCACTGGTTTAATTTAGCAGATATTTTATAAAGGACAAACAGCACCCATCTTGATTTCAAGCCCTACTAGATAATAATGATTAACTATTAATTATTCAAATATAGCAGATTGCAATGTCTCTTCTGTGACACAAAAGCCAGTATTATAACACTAATTCCAGCTGCTTTGATTATAAAAAAATATATTTTTATAAAAATAAAAATGTAGGAAATGCTTTAATGGAAAGTCATGCAAATAAAACATACTTACTTTACTGTAGGAATTATGTTTTGTTGTGGTTTTAACAGTCGCAAACGATACCACAGGCATCTTCCATATACATTTCTTATATTCTTTAATCGAATTTGCTCTATAAAGAGAAAGATTGTGATTAACCAATCTAACAAAAAGCAGAATGACAAACATGCTCACTTCATCCTGGAGTAGGCAGTACAAGGTCAGTTGAAGGACTAACAAAAGGTCCCGCAATATTGGAGGAAATAATGGTTTTTATCCGTTTAAGTGACGCTGCTCATCCATAAACATATGAAGTTGGTCAGATTTTTCTCCACTACCTAAAAGGAACCCACTCTATTTCCCACGTGCCACATAGCAACCATCACTTGTGAACCCAGCCTTTGCCTGGCTAATGTGCACCTATATATTTTACTTCTGCCATTTTATACTCAACTCCAACAAGTCTCCCATTTCAGTATGTCAGCTACTGTGTGCAGGAAAAACAAACCAACCCCCCAAAAACCTAACCCACATGCAAAACAGTGTTTGTATGCAACTAAAGAGTGCAGCTAGAGCAATAGCTACTTCCTCAATTCAAAATATGATGCGTTTTCCTCCTCTTTGCAACAATCTGCTTTTTATAAGTTGCCTTCATTTAGGTTTTTCCTGTTGAAGGGGAAAAGGAAGGAAGAGTAAGATAATAGCTATTTGTAAGCCACGTAGCTCAGCAATATGGGCCCTTGGCAAGAGAGTATACGCGTTAACGACAAACTAGCCAACAAGTTTCTTCCCATGTCCTTTCAGGACAGGATGGGGCTGGAAGGAAATTGTATTTATACTGTCAACATCACCATGACAGGGAATGGAAGCTCTCTCTGTTAAGAGAGTTTTAGTTGTATTTCAGAGTTAATCAAGGCCAACTTAGTCTTGGTCAAAGAAGTCTTTTATGCTAAGAAAAGTATGGTGGAAAGCAAATAGCTTGTACAGAATTTCTGTAAGCACTGAAATTATATGTTATAAAGTGACTTCAATCCTGTTTATCTTTCAAGTAATTTGTCTATCCATAGACTATGTAGTCTGATCTGCAACACTTCTGAAGTGAGGTCACTGTAATTACCTTACCTGCAAACGAATAAGACCACTTGGTCCTTTTCAGACTAAAGGAGAAAGAATTAAGAGAAAAAAATTCATCCTGTCTCAATACATTTAGATATTGCTGGCGATCAAAGTGACTATATTTGCCAATCTAAAAGAAGTTTGTGAATTATCTAAATGCAAGAATTATATTAAAAGCTTTGATCCAAAGCACATGTCAATCACATCCTAAAAAGTCTCAAATCTCAACTTTGCACTTAAGAAGGTGATGCTAAGCTTGACTAAAATAGCAGTTAAGATACATGGAAACATGTTTCTTCGGCAAATTTCTAAAAGGCAATTGTGGAAGACAGTGATGACCTCTGTTCAGTTATTCTGAAGATACTGGGAGGGGGGATATGGTGCTCACTGATCTACTTGAATTTCTAAGCAAGCATGCAATTCAGATGAAACACCTAGAACTTCAATTTGCAGTCACCAAACTATCTGAGGCCAGAGAAGCATGACCATAAATGCCAATATTGTGCACCAGATCAACCACGAGTTCAGATTTAACCCAGATCAGATGTGAGCACAGGATGGTATTTCAAACTCCGGCTGATTTGGCAGAAATAGAGAGTTGGAACACAGATGATACCTGGCCACCCACAAACTAGTAAAGCAGACAAATACTAAAGCTTGCAGAGACAAGGTACCGGAACTAGAAAAAGTGTATCAGCTGACTCTGAACTAGTATGGTTCTGTAATTCTATAAAGTATGTCTATAAAGTATGTCTTCCCCAAAACTCAGTATGACATTAAACAGCTTGATGGGATTCCTTGAGAAGATTAGATTAGTAGTCCCATCAGCCCCAAAGGAGGAGAGATGGAGAAAGGGAAGATAATTCAGTCCCTTGCATCTGATCCAACTCTTGCAGGACTTCAAAATAAGCTTCGAAACTTGTCTCAAAATTTTGTGCAACAGATAAACCACACAAGTATTTTGCGGTTCTCCTGATCTGCAAAGATTGTTCACATACTTAAAACAGGTACTAAACATGAAACTTTCTAAACAAAAAGGATATGAATAATATTTGGTTAAGCAACCGCCCACTTAGTTTCACTTGTGTAAGGCTTTAGAAAGCACTGTGCAGGAAAAATTCAGAAGAAAAAATTCAGAAGACAATGAAAACAGGGTTAAAATGCAACACTGACTCCCTACTGGTAGAATGCAAACTAATTTGGCATTTTCTCTTTGCTTTTTTTTTTTATTTTAAGACAAAAATTGTGGGAGATCTTTATTGGTTCAGAACTGGACCCACCAGAGCTAGAACTGAGCTAACTGTTACTTAAAATTAAACTACATTTTTAAATGCAAAACTAAGAGACGTTACCAGCACACAGAACTGGCATTTCAAAAAAAGCTGATGGCATTAAAGACTAGACAGACAATTAAGTTATAGGGACTAAAGAGCTCTGCTGCAGAAACAGGGAGGAAAATGTTCTGGGGGTTTTAAACGGTCACTGGACAACTATGAGACAACTATGAGCTATAGCGTGATGCTTTTATGAAAAAGTCACCGCACCACAAGCAGGCACCACAAGCCTCATAGAAGACACACGTGCTTATGTGAAGCATAAATCACGGATTTCAAATATTGTCAATAAATTCAGTTGTGCAGTGCTGAAGCAAGATGAAGCCAACTGTTCAGTTCACCAACAGTGACCCAGATCAGCTACGTGATCCAACCTGTATCACAGCCCCACAGACGGTTCCTGCAGCACAACCAAGGGGCAGTGCTGTTTGGTAACTGTCTTAACTGACTACACTGCTTGCAGAAATACCCAAAACTAACGTGAAAACGGCTTACCAGTGCGCTTGGAGAAACAGAAAGTGACTAAGAGAACTTTGTCTACTTAATCCTGTAAAACTAAGCCTAACAGGATATGACTCCTCGTAGTGTTTTCACTAGGATGCTTTTAACAAGCTGCTGTGCCTTGTCTTTAAAAATCTGTGCCACCCTGGGACACAATGCCCCAGTTCTCAAACCTGCCTACTGTCCAGCCCCACAAGTGCCAGATGACCCTCTCCTTTCCCCCCTCTGCATCTTTCCTGCAAGAACAGCCAATACCCTTCACCTTACCATGCCAAAAAGCTTCCAAAAGGCCCTTAGGGGAAGGCACCATGGAGAACAGAAAAACAGTTGTGCAAGCTAAACTAAAGAGTTGGCATATGGTCAAATAAAAACTGACTACAGGGGAAAATGAGGCTAAAAACTAAAGGTGTTTTATAATAAACCAGAGAACTGAGGTTTTGGAACAGCCTTCCAATAACAGCTGCAGGAGTCATTTTGTGACCAATCTGACAATAGCACCAAGGAAAAAAAAAACCGCCAAGGCAAGTGGTGTGAGCAAAAAATTAAGTCCTTTGGATAGGTAAACAGCACACACCTAAGTCAGTTAAAATAGTGCCTGGCAACAATGCCCTGGAACAGCTATGCTGCCCAGGGGGACCTCTTCAGACAAATACCAAATTAAGACGATGCTAAGCAACCATGGCAATTTTTTTTTTTCCACATGCATCTGAACAACTCTGGATCAAATCTAATTACAGTTGATTAAACCGTATCAAAGCAAAAGCACCTCATTAATTTCCTTCTGATCTTGGGATGGCAATAGTCTCATTTGATTAACAACCCCAAAAGGAAACAGGGCACTACAAAGATGAATGATTGTTTATAGTTATCTGTTCGGAACATAAAGAGAGAATCAAATCCTTCCCAAGTTGAGGCTGAAGTACAGACTATTCAAATTATTCAGAACTATCCTGAGGCAATTCCTCTGTCACATGTCATCATTAACACGTATTAACTTGTGGAATTCAAAAACAGGCAGCTACTTGGGAGAAAGAAGGAGGAGTACAGACAACATCACTCCCAGCTTAGGCAGAAAGCCACTGGCAAAACATCACCCTGAGTAAGAAAGCTATATCCCTGCTGTATCCAGGAAAAACAGGATTCCTGTTTATTTACAGACAACGTATGTGATGCACCAAAGAAAATACTTACCTTGTTAGGAAGAAATTGGTTGCAGGGGAAAAAGAAGAAAAAAAAAAAAAAAGGCTAGCAAGAGCCGGAATACCAGATAATTACTGTGCTTAACAAAAGCAGCAATGTATTCCTAATGAGCAAGTTGCAGATAAATCAGGTCCTTTTTTGATTTGCCTTCCTCTCCCAAGGAGCTTTCTTTCACATAAGTGGATTTGCTGTGCCACAGAACTGGCACACTGTCCCTGCAATATCCTGCAGACCCCGAGCACACAGGGGTAAATACATTACATGCTGCTCAGGGTAAAGCTCTGCAGTGAAATAGGAACTGTACCTTCTTTGGATTTTAGCTCTGGAATCCTTGCTCTGCCAGGGAAAGAGGTTCAGAGTCTGAAAAGCAGATAAGAGTTTTCTGTTTCTTCTTGCTCCAGATCATGGCTCCCCATTAAAGCATAAAAGCACTTCAGACACCGTGCTTTGATATGGGATTACAGGGAGACAAGTGTGTGTGGGGGGGAAATGCTTTTCCTCTAGTAAAAACGACTTCTCATTTGATGGGTAAAACCCTTAACAGTGAATCTCTCCTACGGTTTTTAAAATAGATATTAAACAGCCTTGAAAAGCAAAGGCGTAATGCATCCATGGGCTTTTGAATTAATCTCGCTAACAATAATCCACGCATCAAGGTATTGTTAAAGCACCCCTATCAGATGAGGATGTAGAGTGCCAGTTCATTTCTGTAAATAATCTGGGGAAGCATCCCAGATTACTCCATTTCTCCCCAAATTGTTACGGATGCATCCAAAGTTCCTGAGATGCACAAGCAATTTTGCATCAATACAACTCTCTTACTTTCAGAGGGTTCTCACAAGTGCCTATTATAATATCTTAACAAATGTATGTGAATATCCAGCCAAAACTACATCTTAATACGCTCTTCAAGTTCAAGAAATAAAATGACTGGTACAAAAGGAAACCTCAGTGCCATCTCTTTCGATTATGCAGAAAGAGCTAGTCAGGTCCTCCAGTGATACTAGTAGGTATTTTAATCTGACATTATCTAAAGATTTTAGACAAATGAAAATAAAATCAAGACCTTAGCACAGCTAGGCTATTAATAACTAAATGGGAAAAAGTTGATTTGTACACTGATCTGCTTACTACCTTTGTATGAAAATAAAGTAATTAACAAGTATTTTAGACTTCTGCTTCCTTAAAGGTAGCTGTCCATTTGGCTACATACCTTAACTAGCGAATGGCTAAAGATCACTGATCTGTAAATTTGAGATATAGTAAACTTTACGTTGAATCCAAAGAGGTATGCAACATCTGAATGACAAGCTCAAAGTAATTATTAAAAAAACAGGAAAAAAAAAAAGACCGTCTTTGATCTTTATTTCTTTTATTTTGTGACTAAAGGTTTTCTTCCTTTGTATTCCAGGCGACAATAAGTAGAGAATGCTTAAGTAAACAATTGACTCCTCTTTGTCAGAACTTATGTATGCCTCTTGAATATCCAGGTCTTTAGAGAGCACGATTTTAGGATGAATAAGCTAGAGGTGTCTGCTTTTTCTGGGTGGGTAACCCAGACCACACAGTTCTTGGGTATCCCAGAACAGGTGAACATCTGAGGTTGGAAGAGACCTCTGGAGATCATCTGATCCAATCCTGCTGCTCAGAGGAGGGTCAACAAAGCAGGTTGCTCAGGGCTCTGGCTGTAGGCCTTTGAATACCTTCAAGGACAGAGACCCCACAGTCTCTCTGAGCAACCTGTTCTAGCATTTGATCACCCTCACACAACAAAAAGTTCTTCTCATGTCTGTCTCAACATCTGTTCATTCACCCATCACACAGTGGGCGAGGAACACAGGGCACACAAACACAGAAGGCAGCTGATCACAGGTTGGGTTCGTTGTTTCCATACATAGATTACATACAACCTGTGGCCTACAACTCAGCCATGCCTGACTTAAGTTTGGTTTTGACGTTCACCCTTACCTACCTTAATGGCACACACACTGCCTTTCTGCACTTCTCCCCTGCCCCCCTCATCATAAGAATACAAAGTCTTTGGCTTCTCATACAAATATCGTCTTCAAAAACCAAGGCCTTTATAAAACGCAGCAACTGCATATTGTTTTACCACACTGGGATCACCACCTCAGCAGCACTACCCATGACTAGCAAAGCAGGCATGCTTCTATTGGCACGTGAGGAACACAAAGGATGCTGGCAACGTGGGCACTGCCCGGCAGCTCAGGAACACAAGCACTTCTGTTGCCAGAAGAATCCGAGACACACATGCTGGTACGACTTCATGAAACGTGTTAAAAACAATACCACAGAAAGAATGAACCACTTCTGTGGGCAACGACGAGGGCACCAGGTAACTGGGCTATGCCAAGACATCAAAAGAAAGATCTAGGATACAAGTCATTTTGGGGTGAACACCATAAAGCAATACAAATACAAAAGCACTGCACGAGTTTTGTTCCATTTTAGTAACTCGTGTAGGGTAATCTAACCTAGCTGTTACTTTAGAAATTACTTCTGACCTACTCCTTTCTGACAGTGAAGCAGAAGTGGTCTTCACTGTTCTACTATTGAAAGTGCTTGAGAAGTCTTATATATTTGTTTCTGAAGAAACAGGAGGATCCATTTTATCCATAGGAATGCCTGACAAATGATCCCTACCTAGAGCTAACCTTTTTGTTTCAGCTTCTAGAGGCTCCAACAAGTGCTCCAAAAGAAAACCCTTCAAGGGAGATTCTTTTTTATTTTTTACAACCTCCTGAGGAAAGAGACAAGGTTACACATTTATTGGAGATGGGCAACTCTGGAAGAGAGGGAAGGGAAAGAGGTACACCTGGAATTATAGAGAAAAGTTTTAACTACCAGGATGTTGTTTCAGCTGCAACAAACACAGGTCAGTTTTCGGAAAAAATACCACAAAGTAAGACTATTGGCATCAGTACTCATACCTAAAGCATATAAAAGTTTAAAAAGATCATACAGTCAATTATTAGGACAACTAAAAACTAACAAAAACCCTAATAAATGGAAGCCACCAGTTTTCCACCATTCTACCTCAAACAGTAGGAAAGAACCAAAGTACATCCTAGCCTCCTGCATCCTTTCTGCCTTCAGGCTACTAAGAAAACCAAAGGCAGCAAGTCTAAAACACAGCTCCAGTGGACTCTGTCAGAAAAAGAAACATGAGGAGGTACATATGAAACATTCTGCCCACCAGACGCGGACAATTCACCCAAAGGAGAATGCCGCTTGGTTTCGAAAGAAGAGGACTTCTTTCAGCAAGGAACACGGCGTGACAGAGTTCTGCAGCCTAGGAAACGCCAAGATCACTTTAAAGACAGACTTTCACAAAACTTATTTGCAGCATGTCATCCCCTCTCTAACCCTGTCTTGGGAACTTGTACCTGTGGAATGCATCAAGAGATGCAAGTAATACACATAGCATGCAAGTCTTGAGTAAAGCTTATGATGCAAGGGTACCGCAGCTCTAAGCACTAAACCTCTTCTGTTAAAACTGAGGGTAACAGGCTCAGCTGAAACACTGCTCTTGAGTGTTTCTGATTCTGCTGTTTTTTATTCATAGTTCCATGGTTTTAATCCTCTAAACTGTGCACTGAATAGGTTCCTGTCTCCTTTCAACAGCTACGTATATGTGTACATATACACAATGTATACACATACACATGCAAAAGCTGAAGTCTTGGACTTTTTCCTACTTCTACAATCACTGAAATTAAACAGTGGTATGGTCAATTTATTTACTGAGGTCTTGAACCAGGGCTCTCTAAACAAATTTACGTTTTTAATCACAGAACCATTTCTCAGATAGCAGGCGATGAATACAAGTATGAAAAAGCTACCCTACTGCCTTACTAGGCCATTTTTGCTTAACTCTATTGACGTTTTCCATGATAATTATTGCAAAATAGACTCCACATGGATATAGTATGGTACCTGGGAATAATTTAAAAATCACAGGATTAGGAAAAAACCCTACACTTACTTTCAAAAGAAGCCACTGACAAACACTGATAACAATGTTTTAAAGCAATAACCCATCTTCCCCAGCAACTAAGAGGCAGGATTCAAACTCGCAGTAACTCACAGTCAGCAATCTCTGAAGTACTAAATAATTTCAAACTTTATTATAATAGGATTGACTTCTAGTGTAAAACCCCAAATTATGAGGCATAGAGCAAATTAAATTGATTTAAGAGCGTTCTAAAATGCAGTTGCTTAAATCCAAAAGCCTTCAAATGACCACTAGTGTTTCAGTTAAGATTAGTTTTGGGTTTTTTTTTTAAACTGGAAAGCATGTTTCAGGACTTTGAACTGACCATATCAGTGAATTAAATGATCTGAATAGATGCTTTCTAATTTTAATGCCTTTATTGTAAGAACTGTCCTCATTACCCCGAGTTTATAGATAAAGAGGTTATGTCCAAGTTAGTCTCTTCAGTAAAATGTTTATAGCTGAATAATCTGACCTTACTTGTTTTCAAAGAGATTTTTTTCTGTCTAGTAAATATTCATAGAAATAATCAAAAAATATCACGTTTTGACTAACATGTTGTTGTTAACTATTAAAACTCCAAGCAGTTCATAAACTACAGAAAGTCCTGCAAAAGACCTTAATAGCAAGGCTTCTTCTTTCCTAGAGCACGTTTTGCAGCAGCTAGATTAAGCTTAAAAGGGACGAAAAGTAACCTAACTTTTCATTCACACACTGTTCCACACATATTTGCTGACCAAAAGATAGCATTTGCTACTAACGACTTAATAGTAATGTAAGATGATTCAACATCTTGAAAGTTAACTTTTCAGAGTTTACTTACTTGGACTTTCTGTTTACAGTCAGTCTCGCTGGTCTCAGGGCACAGTTCCACATTACTCCTAATCAAGACATTTCCAAACCTCCTCCTTCCTATTACTACACTGTCTCATTTGTGGTGACAAAACTGTCAGTGGGACTAACTATACTAACTTTTAAACTACATCACCTAAATTATCAAATTTTTAGTAGGGCTGGACCTACAGGTGCATCAGCAAAACTTTAATGGAATTTGAGAGGAATCAGAAAACTAGCCATTTTAATATGGAACAAGACGCACATGAGTCAAGGTTAACAATTTTAGATGAAATCAGCAACAAAGCTGGGCTCCAAGACTCACACATCCTCAATTATTAGTTTTATTTTATCAATTTGGTGTGGGAAGGAAACCAGAACACATTCAATCCAAAGTGAATGTAGACAAAAGTCACTTAGCGTGCCACCAATCACTAAAAATGCCTGTATTCAGTATCATTCTGATGCACACCTTGAAGAATCTATAACAAAGGACAGAATTAGTGGACACAGGGGTAAGTACCGTACATCCATTTATCATCAGTGGGGCTTTTGTAAAGGGAAAGCGAGCTTTACAAACTTGAGTCCTCTAAAGGAAGTAAACGTATGGAAGAGGAGATCCTACTGATACAGTCTGTGGTCTCCAAAAGGCTTTTGAAAGGTTCCTCTTAAAAGTCTTTCAGGACAACCATCTAACTATTGCAAAAATAAATATGACTAGAAGACAGAGTAAATGGCCAATTCTCACAGCAGAATGAAATCGCCAGGAGCTCTGCAGGAATCTGTGTTGGAACTACGATACTCACATTTCACTAATAAGTAACCTGGGTAAACAGGTGAGCAGTGAAATAAAGCTTCTGGACCATATTAACTTATTCTGGGTAACAAGGGCAAGGGTATCCTGAAGAATTGTAAAGATCAAGCAAGTGGACTACAGAATGGCACATGGAATTCAGAGTATGAAAATGTAAAGAGCAATGGGGACTATCCTAATTTTATATATATAAGGATGAGCTTGGGGCTGACCATTACCTCTCAGGAGTGCGATCTTGGTGTTGTGAGAAACTTTTCTATGAATACCTCAGCTGAATGCTTATTAGTTATAAAAAGCAAAGCAAATGTTTAGAGTATTCCTGTGAGGAAAGGAAGAGAACATTATTCCGCCACATAAGCTTAAGGTATGTACCACCTTGAGTATGGTGCACAGTCCTAGTCCCCACCTCTCAAAGAGGGGCAACTAGAAAACATTCAATTAAGGTGAACGAGGGCCATCAAACTTATGAGAAGATTTATGTCCAAAGTATAAGCTACAAATCTTTTGGCTGGGAGAGAGAAAAGTGCAAGGAGAGGTAATAGAAGGCTATAAAAAACCTAAATGACAGCCAGGACCGACAGGATTGAATGTTTACTGCCTCTTCCAGTAGAGCAAATAAGGATCATCAAATAAAATCAGAAGCAGATGCAAAACAAAGGTGATTATTTGCAGTGTGGGCAGCAGAGCTGGTGAACTCCTTGCCATAGGATGGTATAGATGCTATGCTAAAAGAGAGTCATTGAACTGAAAACCATTGGAAACTGGGAGAATATGCAGAGGAAGCATCGTTTATGCTTGTCCTGTTACTCCCTCTTTAAGGCATACACTTTTGTAATATGATGTAAAGAAGACATCTGACCTGACCCAGTATATCCACTTTTTTTTTAAAAAAGAAACAAAAGATTTGAAACTTTATTGGTAAACCTTTGTAGAAGTCACAATGCTAGCAAATATCCTAGTTTCAAATAGTTCAACCAGCCAACCAAGATAAAGGCATCTTTTGAATCTAAAATGCATTGTCTCCAACAGATATTTATTTAGAATGCTAGTAAGTAATTTTCCGTACAAGGGAAATATTAAGTGAAAATCTGAAAACACCTCTTCAATCTTCTCAGTTGCACACTTACTTAAAAACTGGTGCAGACACAAATCTTTTTGCTCAGGAAAGAAATGAAGTACCTATTTTGGGCTGCTCCCTACTCTGGATATGGTCCAGCCAGCACGACCTCCCTGACCATGAAATGGAGGCACATGTGTGTCAGGTCTTGGCTAACAACTGAGGTAAACGTCTACAAATCCCTCAGTGAGAGAAGGCAGCACCGCAGGGTGAAAGGACACAGCACCAACCCCAGTCTAGACTTGTTCAAATTGCTGAAGATCTGCACCCTTCTTCACAGACACGAATTTAAAGAACAAGAAAAAAGAGACACCCCAAAAACAACTCACCCCAGAATCCTCCCTTTGAAATCGCTGTTGATCCCATTCCTCATCATTTACCTTGCTCCTCTCTCAAATTCCTGCTCCTCCTGCAAGAATGGTTTAGCTGCTCATGAAACCGTAACTGAACCATCACACTTCACCCTTGAATATATCAGGTTAAATAACACTAACTTGAATTCTCTAACACTTAGCCTGTACGTCCTGGTAGTTCAGTGTCATCTACGTGAGTAGTCAAGATATCCTTGCAGCAAGTAGAAAGTGAACAACAAGGTATATAATAGAACTTTTACAATGCTGTTTTCATAAGCTTCCATAACAAAGGCTGAATTTTAAAAAAACAGAAACAGCTTTATTTTCCTGTACATGTAATAAGAGATAAAGTTCTTGTAATAGCTTGATCTTTATCTTGCAACAAAAAGCTTTTCAGAATTAAGTGTTCTGGACAGTCTTGAAGCTACTCAACTAATCTCTAATACAGGGTTATTAATTTTATTTTACTGCTAGGAGGCTACAATGCTTATAAGAGGATTACAATACTTTAAAAAAATTCCATGAAAAGACATCCTTTTTTCCAAATAACAGAGCAGTTTAGATAACTCTGTCCAAACACTTTGTTTTGAAAAGTATTTTTAGAGATAATTGCTAGGCATTACTAATGACATCTCATGATGTTTGCCCTTTCTTCAAAAAAAACCCCTTTTTTCTGAAAAAAAACCCTACTGCTTCAAAATAGCAATATAGTAAAAAATTAACAAAATAGTATTAAGTATCACCATTATATTCTATTCTCCCTTTTAATAGTCACCTAATAAGCTGTATGTATTTTTCTGAACTTGAAATGGTTTAAGTTAACCGTAGTACACTCAATCTCCCAATACCTCAAAAAATTCAATGTATATGTAGTAACCATTCTTAAATGCATAACTGACTCTCCTCCCACTTCCTGACACAATGCTCAAAGGTTATATTAACAGGAAAGGATAAGCACATGCACATACAGGCACAAAATGCTTATATTCACTGATATCAAGTTTTCACACCCATGCTCATCCACCACGTAAGCCTTAGCAATGAGCATGGCATCCTGTGTTTTTAGCCTGTCCTTTACCAGCATCCTGTACTACCAAAATGCTGTGAAATACTTCTGAGGTAAGGTTAATGAGATTTCAATGAGCTGTGAGCAAGGACGGGGGACGCAGTCAACCCACTCCAACCAATTTTATCTCACCAGAGGATTAGAAGCAACACAGAATAATTTTACCCCAGAGTGGGAGCAGCGGTATTAGGTAGTACCAAGATGCCCTTCCTGTCCCCCAGATGCTGTAAGGTACAAGTGCTCATTACTCCATTACAGATAAAACACAAGAAATGCTGCCTGCATTCTCTACATCAGCTTGAGTCACATCCAAGTTGCAGACTCACTGTTTGTCCTTAAAGAGCCAAATAAACTTTACAGCCTCAGCTCCTCTGTTTCCACCTTAAAGGAGGGGATTCATACAGATCTCTGAAGACAGCCTCGAGATCTACAGAAAAAAAATGCACCAAAAAAATCACAGAGAAACCTTCATATATACACTACTACATAGGCATATCCAGCACAGTGGGCAGATAATACAGAGAAGTATGGTTCCTAATACAGTAAAGCTTTACAGAAGGACTTTCTCAGGACTTCTATTCAAGGTTTTGAATGTGGGTGCCAAGTACTACCTATCTACAGTAGTATGCAAAAAACTCCGTTTCAAAATCGCAATACAGTAAAAAATTAACAAAATAGTATTAAGTATCACCATTATATTCTATTCTCCCTTTTAACAGTCACCTAGTAAGCTATATTTTTGAAGTATTTCTGTACTTTGCCCAGCCTCAACACAGAAAGGCTGGACTAGAACAAGGGTTCTCAAACTGCCTATGCTACTTCCTAGAGGCATGGCATCTTCAAAAATTAGCAGGGAATAGCCTCCTTTAACCAGATTTTTAAAATTTTTTCTTTGTATTAGCCCAGTGTTCTTCAAGAGAACTTTAGCTACATCTCAGAAACGTTTGAGAGGGTGCAGGGGAAAAAGGCTGGTGAGCAACAGGACAACATATAAGCTGTGGGGTGGGGATCAACAAAAAAAAAACCCCACACACACTTTATATGGATTTCTATCACTATGAAAGTAAACTGAACAGCTTTTATCCATTTCATATCAATATTTTTTCCTAGATATGAAAATGCAGCAGCTCATTTTTTTCTCTCCATTGCTACAGTAGGTTTTTCTGTTCTTGCATTTCAGAAGGAAATGTTCCAAGCAGAATAGCTCCTACAGCCTCTTTTGCCTCAAAGAGACTGCAAGAGAAGACTTTCATTAACATTATCCCTGCATTCACAGCTATTATTCTTTGGGGTTTCTGAACTGTTTTCAACATCTTGTTTTGTTCAAGTTACTGTAAGAGACTCAGGATAGAGATTTTTATTCTTTCCAACAGCTTTGTAACACATCATGAATACCCAGTGCCCTAAAACAGGATAATTCATTTAATGTAGACCTAAATCAACTCAAAAATTGGACGAAATGACAAAGCTTTCACAGATACATGTACTTAACTACAAAGCACATCACAATCTTTGACCACCTGTTTCAGCGCAGCTTTATAATTATGTGTCTCAATTCAGCAGCACAAGTATAAGTCAAAAAGTACACCAAGTTCAGGAAACACATCAGCATTGTGCAACAACTGGCGCATTATCCAACCAAATTCATTCACCTCTTGCTCTCCATTTTCTTTCTAGATGTTGACCTTTAATCCACACAAGCCTACAGTGAAACTGGTTCAAAGCAAGTCTAACAACACAAGATACTTTGATGGGCACTTATCCATCCCTAATTGCTGAGAAAAAACATCTTTTCTTCAACTCTTACAATTAACTTTTTCAAAAACAACTTAAAAATTCTCATTTCAGAAAATACTTTCTAGTTAAGAAATTAATCTGCACCAGAGTAACTTTCTAGCAACCGTATTTTTTGTTCCAAATCAAGAACAGTCCTTGCAATAGTTTTCCTCACAGTAATTATGTTAAAGTTATACCAATATTTACCCAAAACACAAGTAATCCACAAAAAGTATGAACTGCTTTTTTTTTTTTAATAATAAAACACACTTACACACATATATGTTAGAAAGGTACAAGTCAAGGATAAACAACATGGCAGTTTCACCATCACCTGAAGCCATCACCACCACCAAAAGAATCAGCCTTCTCCCCTCCCAGCTCACAGTCACATCCTGCACCATCCCAGACATCCACAAAGTGAATCCTACCCAGAAACTAATACATATTAAAAGTAACACACCAAAAAAGCACCAAAAATTACTTTTAGCTCAAATGAATTTCTTCCAGTCCCTCACACTGCTCAGGTGCTCCACTTGGCACAAGGGAGGGGGAGAAATACAAGACTGGCTGTTAGAGCACTGCTACCTTGAAGCAGTTATGAAACTGCAGCCCAAGACTCAAAGCTGAACAATTAACCTTTTACAAGAGCCTTATTAGCCCTACAATGAACACCGAGGAGATAAAGTCATTGGCACAAATCCGTTTTACAAAGTCAATTACCTTCTTGTTTGGTTTATCAAAGCTGAGGGTAATGAAATTATAGGACAGTTCACAGGGTGACTACCACGCCACAGCAAGACCTTCCCCAAATATAAATATTGACCCCTGCTGCAGGCTGCAGCAACACCTCACATGGACTCTCTCAGAATGCCTTGAGAAAGCAGGTTTAGACACCCAGGAAGTAAAAGCAGCTCAAATTTTACTCAGGACTTGAGAGAGACAAGAAGTTAAATCATGCTGTTCTTCAAGACAGTAGTACTGAAAAGGTCTTTCAAAAGTTGATTTTAAAAAGAACTAAGAGCATAATCTTAATGGCTTGCCAAAAAAACTATCCTGCTAAAAATCTGACATTAGGTAACACATTGTGAGTTTTCTCAAAGCAGTAAAGCAGTATAGATATATTCTTATGTTCCAGTCTCCGCTACAGCAAAAACACTGATTATTTTTTTTCTTTAATGTACTCTATCAGCATTTACTACAAAACTACAGCACAGAACAAACCCTGAAGTGTTACGGACCATCAGCAATTCCCAGATTTTTGGTGCTAAACCTCACAGCAATCTATGGCAGTGCATTTGTAGAAGGAAACAGCAGGCACCGAAGGCTCAACCTCCATGCTATAAGCATTTCACTCTCGCTTCAGACTAGCTCTAGCCCACTCTCACAAATCAATGTGGCTGGAGCACATCTTCCCACCTAGTTTTTACCAAAAAAAAAAAAAAAGGAATCTGCTCTGTGTCTTTCGGGTGCTCTGGTTCACATTGCAAATGGGTCTTGAAGTGAGGAGGACAGGCATGGGATTTGCTTCAAAAGTTCGCTCCGACCCAGTCTTCCCACTCCCAGCAGGCTCTGCTGCAGCTGGAGCTGGCACAGCTAGCTAATCCACCTGTACCTCACCAACTCTGCCCAGGGCCACAAAGGCATCTCTACGCTGGACTCTCTAGCACAGGTAGGACAAAACACAATTCCAGAACAAAAATGTTAGTTGGTCTTACATGGAGGTAGGTGCAGAGATCTTGGCAGAGCTTACTCCGTTTGGCCCTGTACTGTGCCTCACTGGTTGGAAAACCTGCTCTAAATTAGTATCAAAATAAACATCTCTTATCAAAGTCTAGGTATTCCTGCTCATTACAGGAATCAGAAGCTAGCAGTGCTGGAAAATTTATCTTGTGAAGACACAGGTCTTCTCTTAGCTTCCAAAATTATACACGTGGTTTGGTTTTTGAGTGAACTATTCTGAAAACAAGAAGTCATGGCTAAATAATCTGTACTTTGCATTATCACAAGGTTTTAATTTATTCCTGAAATCCGGTTCAAATGCTGGAACAGGTGTGGTTGAATACATACGAAGTTGCGTGAAGGCTATTCAGAGGATTTTGCTAGAAACGAGTCGCACAAGAGCCGTCCACTTAAACAACTAGAACACCACAATGAAGCAAGAGAGCGTTCCAGCAGTCCTGAATGTGATCTGCACACCACCTCAACTCTTTATTTGAAAAGAGCCTGCAGAACAGACCTCAACCAGGAGACAGGAGGCATGCTATGAAACCATATGCTAAAAATTGGACTGTACTCACATTTTAAAATCCATTAAGACAATTATGAGGCAGAAATCATTCTTTCATTTCCATTCATTGCCATGCCTGGTGATTTTCACTTAGTTGACTCATTTTTGTACCAACGGCGTAATAGAATTTACCTTGTGTTTTGGAAAGTATGGTTTGACACAGCTTTGCAAGAATCTAGCACTAATTGCAGAATGATATGCAGCAGGCCCTCCACACACTTGACAATGCTGGCTAGAGGGAAAGAAGTGAGTAATGTTTAATGGCAGGCCTATTTGGAAACTGGGTACAATCCATATAGCCATATTCCAAAGTGAGGTTTTCATTTTCTGCCATTCTGTAAGGATATCTGAAGATCAAATATAAGGCTAGTAAAGTGTTTCCAAGTTCGACAGCATTTCTACAGCTTTTCCTACTTCTGTCAGCCCCTTGAAACTGAAGTTAACAGTCACTGCTGGCCATACCATTCTGCACACCATCTCAACTAAGTCACATCAGTTTTCCCAAGAAGCAGCTGCTAAGAAAGGAAGCAATTTTCTCCTCCACTGCCTCCCAACCTTCAGTAGAACAAAAATAAAACAAAAATCTTGAGTTTTGGAGAAAGGTTACAGAAGTAGAGTTACCTTCTCTCTCTGATCCCCTGCTCCTTAAAAACAACCCAAAGATTACAAAATGTCTTCAACAACAGTAATGCCTCCCTCTTGAAACAGCAAGACAAGGCAGAGAAACCTTTCTTTCCAGCCATACAACAGGTAGTATCTAGAGGGCAGAGATCAATCTTCCAAAGAGGTTCTCTAGCCAGTGCCCTGTCGGAAGCGCCAGGCATGTTTGTCAGCAACCAAGATTGTAAACAGCTACGATTTAGCACCAAACCAGCATTTGTTCTGTAATTTTTTTTTTTTACTTACTCCTTACTGGAAGGTATAGGAGTAAGATTTCATTGCTGAATATTTCACATGTAAAATTTAGTTAAACAGAACCACACAAGCCATTTAAAATGGCATACAGAAACACTAAATAACCACCAGATACTGAACGTAAAAAGATGCAGTGAACGAAAGGGATTCTTCTCAGATTGCAAAGCACAAGCGTTCTTAAAAGGTCAGCAGTTTCAGCGACGAGAATCAGCATCAAGCATCCCTGTTCTACTGAGCGTTTACTATCCTGCCTTTAAACACAATTTCTACAGCCCTTTTCACCTCAAAACTGCAGTTAAAAATGTGTTCCTGGCAGCCTACATACCAAAATGCCTTCTCCCTCCAAGAAGAGAGGGATGCAGGAAAGACAAAGAGGGAAATGACTGTGGAGATGAAATGCAGAAGTATTCAGAGGAACTTTCTCACATTGTTTGGGAGACAAAACATCATCCCAGGAGGCAGAACAGAAATCGAGCAGTTAGGACATTTAACTGTGACTTGCAATGGGAAACATTAAAGCCCCATTTTCACGCTCGCTGTGACCTCACAGCCTATAAAAGCAGAGCCTGGTAACTTCTCTTTGGCCTCAACTCCAAAACAATGTCCAAGAGTTTATTCTTTTCCCACGATGAAAATTTAGGTCATCCGCCCTGAAACACCCCGGGGGGACAAGAAAAAACAAACACCAAAAAACCCAAACCAAAGCATTGGAGCCCAGCGCGGCAATGACTCTGCAAGAGCAGAGGCGCGGAGCAGAGCGCGCCTTGGGGGAGGCGGGCTCGGACCCTCCCGTTCGCCGTCTGCCCCCGGCTACCGCTCAATGGCTGACACCGACCACACCGCGCGCCCGGCGGCCCCCAGAAGCGGCAGCCCCCGGGGTCGCGCTCCGCCGGGCTCCCCGCACAGCTGCCCGGACGCCCCAGGCGGGGCGGAGCGGAGCGGAACGGCGGCGCTGCGGGCCCGGCGGAGGCACGGCCCGGCGGAGGCACGGCACGGCCCGGCTCCGCCGCGGCGCGGGGGCGGGGGGCGCGCGCCGCCGGCGGGGGGGAGGGGGGGCGTGGGGGGAGGGGAGGTAGCGCCCGTGGTAGCAGGCGGAGGCGCAGGCCGGGCCCGGGGCAGGGCCGCTCACCGGCGTGCTGGTCCCGCGGCCACAGGTAGTAGGTGGCGGGGATGACGATGAGCCCCACGAAGCTGGTGAGGAAGTAGAAGAACGTGTTGCCGCTGTCGTCGTACTGGAACTGCTGCCCCGCCATGGCCGCCCAGCGCCGCGCCGCGCCGACCGCCTACCCCCGCCGCTGGCGTCCCCGCCGGCCGCCCGGTCTCGCCGTCCCGGCTCGCGCGGGGCCGAGCCAGCCGCTGCGGGATCCCGCGAGAACGGGCGCTCCCCCGCCCCCTCCCGGGCGCCGCCGCGGAAGGAGACGTGTCACTGTGCAGCCACCATAGGCATTGTGGCGTCATGGGCGGCACGCGCGCGCGCGCGCGCCCCCCCACCCACACCCCCGCCCGGCCGCTGATTGGCTCGCCGAAAGCCCCGCCTCTCGCCTTCCGCCGCGCCGCGAGGAGCGCCTGAGGAGAGCCGGGGGGGGCGGGGGTGCGTTCCCGTCCCGTCCCGTCCCGTCCCGTCCCGTCCCGTCCCCTCCCCTCCCCTCCCCTCCCCGTCCCGTCCCCGTCCCGTCCCCTCACGTCCCCGTCCCGTCCCCGTCCCTGGCCCCGCCCCTGGCCCCGTCCTGGGGGACGCCGTGACCCCGCCCGGCTCCCGCGGGCGGGCGGCCGAAAGCGATGGGCTGCAGGGAGCGGGGTGCTGAACCCCGCCTTGCCCCCGGCCGCCGCCTCTTCCCGCAAGATGGCGCCCGCGTCCCGGGGTGGCGCCCCGGCCGCCGCCTGTTGTCGCCTGCCCTCATCCCCGCGCCAAGGAGACAGCCCCGGGAAGTGCTGGGGCTTTGAGGCCGGGGAGGGCCGCGACGGGCGTTTTGCGGTGTGCAGAGGAGCTTGTGGGGGGAGTGCTGGTTTCATCTCGAGTGGAACTGAAGCTGGGCTGCTCTGCGGGAGCGGCTGTGGTTTGCGCCGGGCATGGGGCAGTGAGGTCTGCGGTGGGGAAAGCTGCAGGAGTAGGGCTAGGGAAGAGAGGAAGGCGATGCAGGGAAGCAGCATTCAGGGAGTAAATAAGGGACAAAAAGGCACGATGTTCTTAAGATGTGTAAGAACTTGGATGAGGAAAGTAGTTCAGACATACGAAGTCCTCGGGATTCGGAGGGTGAACCCTGAGCAGCCCTGTGAGGGCAAACATTTAAAATGTGTCTAATTCGGAATTTAGTTGCAGGAATGATAATACTCTACAAGAGGATGTGACCCTAAAGGTGTGAAATCAAAAGGCAGATACTCTGTTGGCATTCATTACACCATTAATGGCAAGGTACCTCTTTGAAGTAGAAAAGGTTGCTAATCATGCCCGTTCATGAGAATATGCCCGTCTCTGCAGCTTCACGGTCCAGCGTACAGCCACTCATAAATGTGATCTCATAAATATCTCACAGTTTCAGTACTTGTAAGTTCGGACTATGGGAAAACATGACACACAGGTGGTGATGGCATCACACACAAAGGAAGCATTAGGCATACTTTAGTGGGAAAGAAGTGCTGTCCCAACATGAAGAAGACTGATGTGGGAAGTGGAGAGAAAGGTAATAATGCCACAACCAATGAGTGGCACCAAATGTCCTGGTGCCATGATACAGTAATCCACAGATGGAAGAAATCTCTTTATTTTTTCTGGGAAAGGATTTTGTGTTAATTAAAATGTTTTTTAAAAAATATTTTATTTTTTTCATTGGTACTCTTTGTAATTGTTCCCAGTTAGATGCTTGCAGGCTTCATAGTCAAAGTTAAAGATATTTCCTTCTATGTCTTTTGCTATATACACTGCCTTTGAGTATTGTATGCCCTCTGCAGTGATGACAACTCTTGCAGTAACTGTTTTGGAATATACCTGAATGCATGAAACTCACCTCCCTCTGTGGGTTTCTAGTTCTTAATGTTTCACAGTGAGGCAGTGAAAAGCTTCTGTACAGTAAAAAAGATGCAAGACAGGCAAAAACCTGCACATGTACTTAGCTCAGTTTTGTAAGCAGAGGAAATGCTCTTTCTGCAACTGTGTTCAGTTGTTGAGTCTGTTACTTCCGTCAGATAAAGGGACAGAGCTCTCAGAGACGATTAAGTTCCTACAGGTTTTGTGAAAGCAACCTGTTAGATGAGGAAGGCTTGTGGGTGCACCAGCTTGAAGGCCCAGCAGTGGGTGAGCTAAGATCTTACTGCAAAATCCACATGGGAGACGGTGTGGGTAAGTGCCCTGTAGAAAATCTCTGGTTGATGTGTTCAGGTAATCACAGGAGCCAGATCAGGAGGAAAGCAGGCATCGCTCATGTTGCAGATCATGAG
Organism: Ciconia boyciana; assembly: GCF_034638445.1. NCBI lineage: Eukaryota > Metazoa > Chordata > Aves > Ciconiiformes > Ciconiidae > Ciconia > Ciconia boyciana. The sequence goes on from NC_132936.1 coordinate 51,358,719, forward strand.
ACTACTTCTTAATGCCATTGTTTTGGAGCCCAGCTATGGATTTTCTATAAGTTGTTGGCAACGTCGTTTCTTTGCCCTATTGGCGTGTGAGGGGTTTGCCTGTGGCATTAACTGACCTAGAGAGGGAATCCTAGGGGGTTGCTCTTGGCCTCATCCTGTCTCTGCTTTCCCCCTGCCAGCCTGTTCCAGCTATTAGCCAGGAGCCACTGGAAAGGAGGGCCTGAGAAAAATAGTTCCTGCTGTCCAGCTCTCGTAGTGCAGGGCTCCCCGGGCAGGAGGTGGGTTGCCCAGTAATTGAATAGCAGTGAGCAGAGGCCCGCTGCTCACTGCTATTGGGGTTTATGCTAGCATAAACTCCGATAGTTTGTTTGAGTGCCATTCCTTATGTACACGATTTCCCCATAAACAGTGATGGTGATCCCTTGCTTCCCAGGGGAAAGGGAGACGTAATGTTGCTTTTTCCACCAACAGCCTGTCTGGAGGGTCATCCAGGTAAAAGCAACCCCACCTGCTTGGATTTCAGGGGCAGCCGGGTCCACAGGAGGTAAAGACAGCGTTATGGGAACTCCCCAGTGGGTAACTATTTCTAAACTAGAGGAATTTGATCTTCCCAAAATGCTCTCCGAATACTTTAAGCACCCATTGTGTCAACTCACAAAAGTGCCCTTTTTTGCGATGCGGCACTGCCATGCTACTAGCAGTTGTAGTGGGCCCTTCCACGTGGGCAGGGTCTGCGCAAATGGGTTACTGCGGCCGCGGGGGCTGCTCCCGGCATCTCACAGCACAGCCCTGTGGTCCGCCTGGCTTCCCTTCAGCACCCTGCACCAGGTTCAAATTGCATGGTGTAATGCGCGTGGTCATTTGCGCAGTGGTTTCGCAGTCACCAGCAGCTCTTGCACATCCACTGGTGATGTTTCCGATCTCATGGGAGATTGTCAGCTGCTGACCACCTCTACCAAGCGTGCACCTTCAGGCTTTTATCAAGGGAATGTTACAAAAATGCAGCCTACTGAGTTCAATCCTACCTTAATTCCTAACCACACAAGCCAGAGACCCAAATTACTGGCAGGAGAAAGAGTGCTTTGACAAGATCCCATAATCTCTGTGGAAGAAAAGCAACAACAAACCTGGTAAGGTACCAAAGATGGCAGTCAGACTGTTTTAGCCGGTAGGAATGGTTTAGAACATTTCAGGTGTAACAGATACATAGTTTCCAAACAGAAGGTTTGGTGATTGTGAAAGGGAAATTACAATCTAGCAGATACACCTACAGCTGTGGGAACTTGTGTCCCAGATGTCATGACCTTCCTGATCTTCTGTGAGGTGGTGGACTGCCTTCCCGCAGCTGATGGAGCCTGGAGAGCAGGCATTTCCAGAGGTAGACACTGGCCGGCAGATGGTGTTACGGAAATTACACATGCCAGCCACCATAACAGGGTTCGACTCTAGGTTTCCAATGGATCAATAAGCCAAAAAGAGATGCTTCTATAAAGTCCTTTTTATTAATAGTGCTACAGCTCGAGCTGGGTAACTGCGAAGAGGGACCCCAAACACAGAAACCCCTGGGCAATTAGACCCTTACAATCTAAGTTCCCCGCCCCTCACGCGACAGTTCAGACCAATAGTGATATTAAGGTCTGGGGTCTTCTTCCCTTTTATTGGTTTGATTTGCTTGCTGGTTCGTTACTAAGCGGTCGCTAAGTGATCACCTTCTTATACAATATACAGTGGTTCTATATCCTTTTCACATGCTCTTAGGTCAGTTTCGGCCAGTTCTGTAGCTAGCTATTCAGCATGTTTTAGTACAGTTTTTAGAGTTCATGTACCACAATCTGTAGGCTTTGTCTACTCTAGCTATTCATGTTTAAGCTGCTAGCGTTATGTTTTGACTAACGTTTTCTCCAATGGTTCTCCCTTTGTTTTTATTAACATTCCTGTTATCATTTGGGAGCAGAATATTTGTAGCCTCTAAGGTGTGAGCGCGGTTGAGTACAGCAAATGTTACAACACTGAATACAAACAAACAGTATTACAAAGGTCATTGTAAAAATTAATAACCCATAAAGAATTCATTTTGCCCCAGGTCCTAAATCTGGTACCCAGGAGGTGAGCCAAGACCATACTTCTTGGAATCCTGCTGAAGTATTGTCCAATTGTACTTCATGCATTAATTTTACTTGTTCCCACAACTTCCGGACATCAGCTGAAATCCTTCACTCTGGTCAACGTACATGCAACAACTGGTATTAATAATTGTACATACTCCCCCTTGTGAAGTTAACAAAGTATCTAATGCCATTCTATTTTGCAGTGTAATTTTGGAGAGTTGAGAAACCTCTTCTTGTAATGCCATAATTGCATCAGCACTATTATTGCTAAGAATTTCTGTTGCTGCTGCAATGTTAACTAAGGCCTTTGCTAATTCACTCGCTCCCAACCAGGGAAGAAACCATCTAGCAAAGGAGTGGAATGCGGTCAGCCTTTCTACTAGAGGATTACTACATTTGGTCCTATGAACAAATGTTCATAACCATGTTCCTGATTCCATAGTCAAATTTGAGAACACAGAAATATGAGGAGTAACAGCTCCTAAGGTACAGGTTCCCGACTGATCTCCTGGTAATGTTTTGCGAGCTCTCTTACCACATATCTAAAACCGCCCTTTTCCCTCAGGTACAGGCCAAGGTGTATTGGAAAAGTCCCCAAGTATTCCCGCTCTTCCTGTTGTCATTGTTTGTTTACAATCATTCAAGTTGCCCACAAGGCTAGTACCATTGTAAAGGAGCTTAAGTTGACTGGGGAGGGCCTGACATTTTACGCATGTTGCATATTTGCTCTTTGCTCCTGGGATTACCACCTCCCATTGTTGTGAATCAATGTGGTCTCAATGGAAAGTAGTTACTTGGTGTAGGGACCCCTTACAGGGGAATGCTTGAAGCTGAGTGACTTGGGAGGTGAGTACATATCCAACAGTTAGTTTTCTTAGTAATTTGGACTATGGTTTGTGACAAGTTAAAATAGAGGTTTTCTCTCCACTCGCAATGGGGCTGTACAGACTTGGATATTCCCTTTACCTGTGTAATAAGCACAGTGAATGTTAGTAACTTTACCCATAAAATCCCCATAATCTCTCCTATAAGGGTGGTATATATACCAAGAGGGGTAAAACCCCTTATCAACAGTCTCAGATGGTCCACTTAACCAGACGTCTGGGGAGTCCTGTGTCCAAGTAGCTCTGGAAAAGAAACAAAAATGACACGAATTCAGAACTCCTCCATCCTTTGGAAATTCAAATGGTTTCAGTCTCCAAAGTAGTGATCCAAAGTAGTAGATTCCTCCGTCGCCGGTCGTTGTTCATCTACTAAATGATCCTCAGGTAGCTGTTTAATGTGTGAGTGGTGGATCCAGGCTTCCTTCCCTATAACCTTTACAGCAAAGTAAGAACTTAATAAGACAGTATATGGCCCCTCCCACCTGGGTTCCAGTTTAGATTTATGGGAAAATACTTTTATTAAAACTTTATCCCCAGGCTGCAAATCACGCACCTGTATCTCTGGAGGGGTAGGTTGGTACCACTGAGCATGCTTCCTTTTAGTTTTGAAACTTTCTTGTAAATTTAGAACGTAGCATGTTAAACGCTCATCTCCATTCAAGAGGCTGCTTTTGGCCAGGATGTAAGTTCCCAGTATAGCTAAAAGTCTCCCAAAAAGAACTTCAGCAGGCGATAGTCCTAAGGGTTGCCTTGGGGCATTCTGAATGTCCCATAAAGCTAAATTTAATGCTTCTGGCTATTTTAACCCTGTGTGTGTGCAAATTTTTGCTATTCTCTCTTGAATAGTTCGATTCATTCTTTCTACTTGCCCACATGCTTGAGGGTGATAAGGAGCGTGCAATCTTTTTTCTATCCCTAAACTCTTATAAAGTCAGTTGATTATTTCTGCAGTGAAATGAGACCCTCTGTCTGATTCAGTAGAGTCTGATACTCCATACCTAGGAATAATTTCTTAAGGAGGACTTTTATTACTCCTCCAGTGTCTGATTTTCTTGTTGGGAAAGCCTCTGTCCATCCTGAAAATTGGTCTACTATGACTAGCAAATGTTTATATCCACACACTGCAGGCATATCAGCATAATCGATTTGCAATCTTTGGAATGAGAAAAACGCCCATGGTCGATTTCCCAATTCACGCACAAGTTTTATATTTGAGAATTTTTGACAGGTAGGACAGGTATTAATAATTATTTTAGCAGCTGCATAGACACCCAGGGCTGCCCATACTTGCTGTACCTGATTAGCCACTGCTTCCATTCCTCCATGAGCTTTATCATAGAATCATTAAGGTTGGAAAAGACCTCTAAGATCATCCAACCGTCAACCCAACACCTCCATGCCTACCAAACCATGTCCCAAAGTGCCACGTCTACATGTTTTTTGAACTCCTTCAGGGATGGTGACTCCACCACCTCTCTGGGCAGCCTGTTCCAATGCTTGACCACCCTGTCAGTAAAGAAATTTTTCCTAATATCCAATCTAAACCTCTCCTGACACAACTTGAGGCCATTTCCTCTCGTTCTATCGCTAGTTACTTGGGAGAAGAGACTGCCACCCACCTCACTACAACCTCCTTTCCTGATAAGGTCTCCCCTCAGCCTCCGCTTCTCCAGACTAAACGATTCCAGTTCCCTCAGCTGCTCCTCATAAGACTTGTTCTCCAGACCCTTCACCAGCTTTGTTGCCCTTCTCTGGACACGCTCCAGCACCTCCATGTCTCTCTTGTAGTGAGGGGCCCAAAACTAAACACAGTATTCGAGGTGTGACCTCACCAGAGCTGAGTACAGGGGCACAATCACTTCCCTAGTCCTGCTGGCCACACTATTCCTGATACAAGCCAGGATGCTGTTGGCTTTCTTGGCCACCTGGGCACGCTGCTGGCTCATATTCAGCCGGCTGTCAACCAGCACCCTCAGGTCCTTTTCGATCTATAACTAGATGGTTCACAGAACCATCTAGTTATAGTCATCAGGTATTTCTTCTGTAAGACAGGTTTTCCCCCTATTATCCATATTCCATCTTCATCTTCCACTGCTTCCCATTTTCCCCACTGTTCCTTTTCTTGTCACATCTGATTGGTATAATTCTTTTGGATAGTCAGTGTCAGGCCATGAGCTTTTATCTGAAGTAACTGCCATGATCTTGACCACAGGTTGACAAGCTGCAGCTTTCGCTGCTGCGTCAGCTAAGGCATTCCCTTTGCTGGTTACAGTAGTGTTGCTTGTACGGGCTGGACAGTGAATTATAGCAATCTCTTTGGGAAGTTGAATTGCATCCCACAAGTCCCGAATTTCTGTTCCATTAGCCACAGCTTTTCCCAAGGAGGTGAGAAACCCCCATTCTTTCCACAATCATACACCAAAAGCATACCTTGAATCTGTATAGATGGTTACTCGCTTTCCACTTCCCAGGCGAGCTGCTCAGGCTAACACAATTAACTTTGCCCCTTGAGCACTAACCATTGCTGGAAGGGGTCTGGCATCTACAACCTGCCATTGGTCTGCACTTGCATAGCCAATCTTTCGTTGCCTGGGTAAATAGTAGGATGACCCATCTTTGAATAAAACAAGATCTGGGTTTTGTAAGGGGAGGTTGGTGAGATCTGCTTGTGGCTTACTAATAGTCTGGATTACCATGTCACATCGGTGATGCTCTTCCCCTTTTCCAGGTATTGGTAGTAGTGTTGCCAGGTTCAATGTATTACACCTCTTTAGAGTCACATTATCTACATTTAAAATAGTTAGTTCGTATTTATGTGCACGTTGGGGAGACAAGGCTTGTGTTGCTTATTGCTTGAGAAGTAATTCAACTTCATGTGGCACGTAGATCATAATTGGGTGCCCTAATATTAAAGATTGACTTTTTTCCACTATTGTAGCTGCCGCTGCCACTGATCTAATGCATGTTGGAGCTCCAGCTGCCACCCAGTCCAGTTGGACACAACAATATGGCACAGGTCTTTGATGAGGTCCTAATTTCTGCATTAACACTCCACTAGCCACCCCTTTTCGTTCATGTGTATACAGATCAAAAGGTTTGTGTGGCCTGGAAGTCCTAAAGCTAGAACCGAAGCCAAGGCCCCTTTTATAGCTCTAAAGGCTTTTTCCCGTTCTGGCCCCCATGCAATGCATTCTATTTCTTCATTTTTTTGTTGCCTCTGTCAGAGGTTTGGTTAGTTGCCCTAATCCTAGTATCCACAGTCAGCAAAACCCAACTGCACCTAAAAACCCTTATAGCTCTTTTTTCATAACTGGCCGAGGAATTTCAATTATAGCTTTTACTCTTTCTGGATCTATTACCCGCTGTCCTTCCTTTAAAATGCATCCCAGGTATTTTACTTCCTTTTGACACAGCTGGAGCTTGGATGGAGACGCGCGATGTCCCTTGGTTGCTAAGGCAGTACATAAATGTATGGTATCTTTTAAACAGTCATTACAATTTCTACTAGCAATTCGTAAAGCACCTACATATTGCACTAAAACTGATCCACCATGTAACTTCATATCCTTTAAATCTTCTTTTAATATCTGAGAAAATATGCTGGGAGACCCAGTAAACCCCTGTGGAAGGCGAGTCCATGTCAACTGTTGTCCCTTTCAAGTGAAAGCAAACGAGGGTTGGCTTTCTTCATCTATGGGAATGCTGAAGAATGCGGTGGTCAAATCAGTCACAGTAAAACACGTAGCCCAATGCGGTATTTGCAAGAGTACAGTAGAGGGATCTGGCACTACGGGGTGTGGGACAGTAACGTACTGGTTAATTGCTCTCGAATCTTGAACAAATCGGAGCTCAGGATCCCCGCCTTTGTCCAATCTGTTTTTTTCTTACTGGTAACATTGGGTGTCCTGTTTTCAGCTGGGGTAGAGTTAATTTTCTTCCTAGTCGAGTTGGTTGAGTGCTGTGTTTTGGATTTAGGATGAGAATAATGTCGATAGCACACTGATGGTTTAGTGGTTGCTGAGCAGTGTTTACACTGGTCAAGGACTTTTCAGCTTCCCATGCTCTGCCAGGTGCACAAGAAGCTGGGAGGGGGCACGGCCAGGACAGCTGACCCCAACTGCCCAAAGGGCTATTCCATACCATATGGCGTCATGCTCAGTGTAGAAACTGGGGGAGTTGGCCAGGGGGCAGCGATCGCTGCTCGGGGACGGGCTGGGCATCGGTCGGCGGGTGGTGAGCCGTTGCATCACTTGTTTTTCCTGGGTTTTGTTCCTCTCTCGCTCTCTTGTTGTCTTCCTTTTCATTACAATTTCCCCCCCCCAATTATTAAACTGTTCTTATCTCAACCCACGCGTTTTCTTACTTGTGCGCTTCCGAGTCTCTCCCCACCCCACCGGGGGGAGTGAGCGAGCGAGCGAGCGGCTGCGGGGGGCTCGGCTGCCGGCGGGGGCTGAACCCCGACACTGGGCCACGGCGTGGGGACCGGCCCGCTGCCGAGGGCCCTGGGGAAGGTCCCGCGCGGTTTCCCAGGCCCCTGCTTCCCGGGGAGAGCTCCCCGCCTTCCAGCAGGGGGCGCCCCTCCCCGCCTTTTACGCCTCTGGGTTGCGCCGCGCTCAGCAGTGGCGCGCGCGCTGCCGGGTTACGGCACAGCCTCGCGGGCACCGCTTCCGGGGGGCGATGGCGCCGGGCAGCCGGGGCCGGGTCTTCCGGGGAGCCCTCCCCGCCGGTACCCGTCAGTACCCCCGGGTGACAGAGGCAGGTGCACAGGCAGGGTTCGGAGGAGATCGCTGCCTGATAAGCAAGCTGGGGACTCTTCCGCTATTACAAATGTTCCCCGCCCCCCTTTATTTCCTATTGTTAATAGTAGTGGTTTACTTAAAACATGTTCTTCTTTTCCCGCTACCCCTTGAATTAATACTTTGTCCTGTGATAGAGATCCCTTTGGTACAAAATTGAAAAGTGATACTGTTGCTCCCGTGTCGACTAAAAATTCAGCTTCCTTGCCTTCTACTTTCCCGATTAGGTCCCGTATGACTCAGCTGAGCTTTGCACATCGCATGGACTCCAATTTCCACAGAATCTTCTGAGTCCCCTGCCTCCAGTCATTGCAGATTACTTCTTGATTCCTGTCTTACACCTCCCACGTCCGGTTCCCTTCGAGGCCCCCTCGGACGAAGCAGGCATTCTCTTTGCCAGTGACCAAGTTTCCCACAGTAATGATACTTTTCCTCCCAGTTGTTTCCAAGTCTTCTCATTCCCCTTTCAAATCTCCAGTCTGACCTACCTCTTCCCCTGTTTCGTTCTCTTTGAGGGGGAAATCCCCTCTCTCGCCCTCTTAGTTGTAAACTCGGTGCCAGTGCTGCCGCTAAAAGACTAGCTTCTTGTTGCGTTTCCTGTTTCTTTTCCTTTGCCAGTTCAGCTCTATGTTTTTCCTCCCGTCCATCGAACATAAACACCGCCATGCTTAGGATCTTTTGTAATGTCTCCCCTTGCCACCCAGGCATATGTTCTTTAAAATATTTCTGTATATCTGGTGCAGCTTGATCAACAAATACACTTGCCGCTAGCTCATGGTTAAAGTTCTGCGCGGTCATTCCTCCATCTTTTAATAAAGCTCACCGTAATCGTCCCCGGTAGTCACTAGAGTGTTCATCTAGCCTCTGCCTACATTCCTGTACTTTCGTCCAGTTCACTCCCAATTCTCCACAAGCACTAATAGCTTCCACTAAACTCCAAATCGCTGTCTGACAGTTGGCTCTGTCTCCTGCATTATTATAATCCCAATTTGGATCATTTGCTGGCCAAGGATTCCTATCTCCCCCAGCCTGTCGCATCAATTCTGCATCCTTGTCAATTATTTTATCCCTTTCATCAGATCGAAATAACTCCTTCAATAATATTTGAATATCCCCCCCATGGTGGATTATATCCAGTACAAATGTTTGAAAATAATTGGGCACACCAATCCACATCTTCCCAATCTAGGCATTTTACTCCCCCACACAGCTAGATCTCCTGGATTCCAGGGTTGATTAGTAAATACCTGCAATACCGGAGGAGGAGCGTTAGCTCCCCCTGCTACAGGCTGCATCGCAGCTGGATTTGGAAGAACATTAGCAGAACCAGTAGCTGGAGGAGTGGCAGAAGCAGTAGCAAAAGATGGGTTAGGAGAAAGTGGAGAGGGGGGTGCATAGGGTGGAGCAGATGCCCCAAGAATATCTGCTGGATCACTTACGACTGCTGCAGCTAGAGCTGTAACCCGGGTTCTTTGTGAACTTTTCCGACCACCTTCTTTATGGCTGTCATATGCCCAATTGTCCCATACATACCAAAAATCCATTTGATAAGGTTTTTCATCTTCTAGAATATGTCATAGTAAAGTTAATTTCTTTTGGTCAAAGGATCCTTCATGGGCCAACCCCACCATCCAGTCATCGCCAGCCATTCCTCCTGGCGCAATGCTATTGCTTGGTTTTTTGACAGGCTTGCAGTGCCATCTATTTTCCTCCAATTTTCTAGTACCTCGGCTAAGGGTGTCCCCTTCTCTATGCCAGATACGTTCCCCGTATCTGTATGCCAAATTCGTGTTCCTTACACTGATCAGGCCGTGCACACCTCTCCTAGCGTGCTTCCGAGCTGGGACTTGAACCCACTCGAACCCAGAATATCCAGAATTTAGCAGCGGAACTTTTACACTCCCAGTTGGCACCTCCCGTCCCCAAAGTTCCCAGGTGAACTCACCCGATGCCAGCAGCTGGACATTTGGAGACAAGAGTGTCTGACATCCAGCGGTGGTTGCCTAGAGTCCCATCTGGGTCGCCAAACTGTTATGGAAATTACGCATGCCAGCCACCATAACCGGGTTCGACTCTAGGTTTCCGATGGATCAATAAGCCAAAAAGAGATGCTTCTATAAAGTCCTTTTTATTAATAGCGCTACAGCTCGAGCTGGGTGACTGCGAAGAGGGACCCCAAACACAGAAACCCCTGGGCAATTAGACCCTTACAATCTAAGTTCCCCGCCCCTCACGCGACAGTTCAGACCAATAGTGATATTAAGGTCTGGGGTCTTCTTCCCTTTTATTGGTTTGATTTGCTTGCTGGTTCGTTACTAAGCGGTCACTAAGTGATCACCTTCTTATACAATATACAGTGGTTCTATATCCTTTTCACATGCTCTTAGGTCAGTTTCAGCCAGTTCTGTAGCTAGCTATTCAGCATGTTTTAGTACAGTTTTTAGAGTTCATATACCACAATCTGTAGGCTTTGTCTACTCTAGCTATTCATGTTTAAGCTATGCTTCAACTAACTTTTTCTGCAACAATGGCAATCCAACACAACGCTGGGAAGTTCTCCAGCTCACGCCATTGCCAAACAAGTCTGATAAGAAGATGATGGATTTCCAACAGTTTGCTATTTTTATAGGTATATTAGTTTCCAGCAAAATGCAGCGTCACGTTATATAAGTCTAGCATATCTGGGTCATTAAACCAACAAAGGAAGAAGGCTCTTAGTGTGTGTAGGAGAGAAAGAGAGAAGATAACAGGTTTGCATGGCATATTTCATTGAAATGGGCATTGCTAACAAAATAGCTCTTTGTAAGAGCTTCAGAAGCACCTGTAGCCGTGGAAAAGCTACAGGCGTGAGAAAGGCAGCAGGATCTGCGCTGTATGTGTAGCTGGGATCCACCTCAGGCTGCCCAGCGGTGTTGGGTGGCCAGGCAAATCCCTACCTTTGTTCTGCTGCTGGTCCACCCTGCAGGCAGTGTCACACAGGAGCCTTTGTGTTTGGCCCAGCTATTTTAGAAATGTTCTTCCTCTGTGTGTGTCTTGTGACACAAGATGGTCCATTCAGTTAGTTCCAGCCAGCAAAAGTTGCGTGTGACCAACGTGAAGAGCCATGAACCAAAAAAAGACTCTCATGAAGAGAACTACGCTATGGGAGGGAAGGTGCCTGCAGCTAGTTCCACTAGGGCAGGGGAGTGCCTGCACCCACTTCCCTGCAAACACCACTGCCTTTCTCACTGGCACTTTTTATTGCTGCTATTTTATTTATTTCTGGCAGAGAAGCCAGATTCAAACTGATGGCCCAGTGATCCACCCTGGGACCACAGTGGACCTGTCTTCTTTGGATTTGCATGTTGGTTTTGATGGGAATAAATCTAGCAGTTGCCCAGGACCGTAGGGGAGTTGGGCTGTACAACACATCTAACGTGACCATACAAGGAAGAAAGGTCCCATGTTTTAACCTCTTCTTGGAGTGCCCACAAGAGTGTAACTCCCTCTGGTTGGGATTACCATATTCTTGTGTTCCCCAGTGTCTGATTTGCTTCCAAACAGGGATGAGAAAAGATACGCATCATGTTCTCCTTGGCATGCTTCCTAACATTTTGGTGCCATTTCCACAAAAACTTCCGCAGATCCACTCCAGAATAGGCACAAGAATTGGGCCAGACCGATAGCAATGGGATGGGGGAGGCGGGGGAGAAGTGCTGAAGGGCAGTGGTGTGGAAATCTGTAGGATGGCGAAACGGAGCTTTCCTGGGCAGTGCGCCGAGTACTGGAGAACTTCATGTGGAGGGTAGTTACAGATGACAGGAGACTGGGGGATTTTCCTGCCGAGAGGTGACAAATTCAGGAAAAAGGTACTAGAGCAAGTTGCTGGCAGCTTGTATCTCAGCTGTGTAGAGGTTAGTGGCAGCCCAAAACCCCACAATGCTCCTGAGCAAAGTGCGGTGCCAGAAGACCCAGGAGGGTGGGAGGATAAGAGCTTATGCACCTCATAAGCTCATCTGGGATGTTGGGGCTGTGATTCCCTAGAGTCTTACCCTTAGCAGACAACCCAACGATTGAGTTACATCAGGAATCAGTTTGGTTGGCATTTTGGCCTACTTTCTTCTTTCCTGGTGGGTGCGAGGGAGTAATTGTGGGGATAAAATACTGAAGCTGCGCAGTGCTTTAGGGTTGAGGGTTTCCACTGACCTAGGTCCAAAATGCTGACCTTTTTCCTTTTTCCTCTTTCTTCTTTCTCTTTTCTCATCTTTCTCTCTTCCTCTCTTTCTTTCTCTTTCTCTTCTTTCTCTCTCTCCTTTTCTCTACCTTCCCCCCAGCCTCACACAGGGAGCAACTGTGAGGGTTTGGCCCTCAAGGAGGTGCAGGCTTTGCCGCAAGGCTTCACAGGCATCAGAACAGGGCACTGATGTTGGGAATATGAGCAATGAAAGCTGGAGCACGCCTGCTGCTTCTCTGGAAATTAGTAAGTGTTGCGGTTAAATCCAGCAACTGGGACTCAGGGGTATTATGAGGATAGGCACAACAAAGATGCAGTAAGTGGATTATCTGAAAAGTCCTTCCCCCCCCTTTTTCCTCCGAGTTTCCCATTTTTGTTTAAATTAACTATTTTATGCCATATTTTTAAACATGGCCTAAAAATGATGCAATAGCACTGGCTTTAGAAACGGAAAATAATTTGTAAATTATGCTTACTACTTGGTATTCAGAGCTCTTCAAACAATACCTGTTTTGATAGTTGACCTTGCAAATTGGGGAAGACAGAAGTAAGTCACAAAGATTCCTGTGGGTTAAACTATTTTCCAAGCTGATTATGAAGCTTAGAGCTCAAATGGTCTTTGCACAGAAACTCACAAAATACCTTTTCTTTTTAAAAGGTTATCACCACCTAATTCATTTTACCTCTGATTTCGCATTAGAAGTATTGTTTACTCCTCTGCTGCTCAGAAAATGCTCAGGAAGTGTGATATTACGGTCCACCCCACAAGCCTGCTCCAAGATACAGCAGCTTAGCACAGCATAACGCTGCCGTCTGTTCACCGTGGCTGGGCTTTGTTAATGAATATTGTTTGAATGTTTAAGAAGGGCTTTCCCTGACATTTTATTTATTCGTCAGTAATCTCAATCATGCTGCCAGTGATCAGGTGAAATTCGCATTGACACCATTGCCTGGCTGCTAACAGTGTAAGATTTGCCCAAGAAATAGTTGCAAAACCATGAATGCAATGTTATGCACAGGAGCTTGTGCTGGCTTCCAGAGAGTTTTTATCGGCCTTCATTGATGATTTATAATTAACTACAGTTCTCTGGTTTACTTTGTCCTCTGCTTATTTTTAAGGGGCAAGAATGTCTGGGTTTAGATTAAAGTGTCAGAAGGCAAAGGATAAAAATTGTTCTTCATTAAGATTAAAAAGCAGTTAATATCAAAGAGAAGTCATGGCAAAAATAAAAGGGACTTTAAAAATAGTACCTGCTGGCTGAACTGATCTACACCTCACGTTTGTGGCTAAAGCAGACGCTTGTTGGTACATACCCTTGATATAGAAAGCGGAGCTAGAGGAGGCACAGGGAAGGGCAGCTGAAACAATGAAGGAGATCGTCTTCAGATCACCTTACAGGGAGCACGGAGGCAGGCTGGGACTCTGCAGAGGAGGTGGCCGAGAAAGGACGTGTTGGAGGTTTACAAAGCTTTGGCAACAACAGCCAAGCGGAAGAGCTGCTTGCAAGTATTGCAACTTCAGCATGGGGGAAACTGGAGGAACCTATTAGGAGATTGGTTTAAAACAGACATTCTTTATACAGACGGTAGTAAACTTTTGTTGCTGGCAGCTACACAAGGCTGGGGGAGTCAGATGGTACCAGCAGGTTGATAAAGGGGTTAGATGGACAATAATAGATCCATGGGTGGATACTAAAAGGACTAGGCCAGGACATACCCCTGAACATCCCTAGCACAGCAGCGCTAGATACAGCAGAGAGAGGGGGCAATGGGCTACAGGAGGTGACTAGGCTCATGTGCTCTCTCCTATTAGCCTCTCCTGTTGCCTCTGCCCAGTGAAAGCAGCAACATGTGTGCTTATATTCATGCATACCCACTGACTTCAGCCCACTTCTTCCAATAGAGAGGGTTTTTTGCTTCAAAAACCTACCTTTTTTTCATGAACCGCCTTCTTGTCTGCAGTGTAATCAACAATCTCTTGAAGACACTTCAACTTTTCTGCTTCTGCGTCAGAAATGTCTAGCCCAAAGTCATCTTCCTCAGCCAAGGTGATTTCCGCTTGGTCCCAGCCATCCCAGATGAGATCTTTCATGCAATGGAAATTGGCTGCAGGATCAGTCTGGCCACACAGCTCCGTGACACGTACTTCAATGCTGCCCATGGTAAGAGATGGGAAGTCTGCAATAAATGAAGACGGGGTGAAGCCCCTTTTGTAAGCGGTGGAGCTAGGTAGTGCTCTGAAACTGTCCTGGTGCATCACAGCAGCAGCCCAGCCTGTGACATTCCCAGTATCACAGAATCCCAGAATCGTATAGGTTGGAAAAGACCTTTAAGATCATCGAGTCCAACCGTGGGACAGTATGGGGCAGCTGCAGCAGTGAGATTTACTGGTGAGGAGCTGGGACAGCTCATGACGGAATAGAACATCAGCAACTTATAGCTGTGTACCTCTGGGCACGCTGAGTGCCTGCCTGAATTGTGTACCCAGGGCGTCAGGAGTAAGATGGCCTTTGGTGCCAGACTCTGATCTTCTGCTCGGTCAGCTAAAATAATGATCACGGGAGATTCAGGCACAGAAGGCAGGGAGTGCAGGTAAATGTTTGAATCAGAGGGATTTTAGCCTAACCTAGGGGGGATGGGGACATGCACACCTTTGCTATGGATAGGACCAGGCCACCACTCCAGGAGGTCCTGACCACCGAGTGATTCACGCCAGGCCAGCAAATACACAATAGCTTCAGCCCAGCTAAGCACAACTCTCACAGCTGCAATGGGAATGGCATGCCCAGACAACAGGCAGCTTTGCTGCTCAGTGGAGGTGTATTTTAAAGCTTTTTTATTTTACCTTGATGTCTGCCAATCTGTATGAAGCAAAGATCTCGAAGAACACCATTATGTGTTTTCATATTTATTTTTCCTTCACTGATTTCCACTTTGCCTTTTTATTTCCTCTTTAACTATCAGGCTGACCAGCCCAAAGCTGTATTGTATTCTCCATCTTATATGTCAGGCACCAGGTGATAACGAGCTGTAAACCGAATGCAGAGGCTGTGCAAGCATAATGAAGGGAATAATGTAATTCTGTAGAGCTTTTATTATCATTCCTCATGAAAGCACTGTACTTCGTGACATAACTCTGCGACCACAACCTTTTCAAACATGGGCTACTATAGAGAGTTATTACTTAGGTGAGGTGAGGGTGTAAGATTGATTCGTACAATGTCATCATACCGTGATGACATTGATTCCATTATCAGTATTTATTTTCTAAGCTTTTCCATATACAGGTCATTTACCTTTTTAAACTACCGTAGCAAATGGAAGGGCTGTGTTCAGTGCCACATCCACAGCTGTACTTGGGCTCCCCCTTCTCCCCGGCATAGCATACGCTCCCTGCCCAAACTCCACCGAGCGTTTCACATTAGTCTTTCAGATGTGTAATGCTCTGCATTTTGCTACAATGAGATCATTTTCTGAATTAGTAAGGGAAAAGGAAAAATGTACCAACATATGTTTTTGTGTGCTCCTAAAACCTACTTAAAATTGATTGAGCAGATTTTTAAAGACCAATGCAAGGACCTTTAGCACTCTTCTCCAGCTCTGTCAAAGGATTAACAGAGACCGCCACTAGGCTGAGACTTTGTATGATGTTATATTGATTTTTTTCACAGCTGAGCTATATATTTCCAAACACCAGGGTTTCTAATGCAAATGCTACAGCCTTTCACTGCAGCGACTTAGAGGAGCAATGCTACGATTTTAATAAAGCTGTCAGATTAAGTGACTGCATGGTTACACCATGATATTAATACACGTTCTTAACTGTCAGTTAGTTAACTGGCTAATAAAAAGAGCCTAGCTTATAGGATTTTACTAATGAATATAATGCTTTGTTTCTGGGCAAAACATATGCTTTGGATATATAATTAGAAAAAGCCCCCCTCTCTCTCTCCCATCGAGAGAGCATGTGCAGCTGAATAAAGGAGCTCATTATACCTGCAAGGGGTCAAAGTCTGTGGATCTGTAGCTTATGGTATTATGACAGATTACAAAATCACTCTATTATGTTAGTCAATCTGTTTCCAAGCACAAACTAGCAGGGAGCAGGGCACTAGAACCTCCCGAGCAGGGCGCCCGTTGGCTTTCCCCAGAGGTCTTATGATGGGTCAGCTGGCGGTGACACCACCTCTGACAGCTCACGTCAGACCTTCCCTGCCTGACTTCTGCCTTTGTTGTCACAGAGCCTCTTCACCGACAATCAGTCCCTGCTTCAGGTTGCAAAGAGCTCCCAGTAAGAGCTGAAACAAATTTGAAATCCGTGGGTAGCCATCATTTGTGCTAATGAAAGGGAAAAGCAGAGCACTTATGCTCCAGCTGACCTCCCTCAGGCTCTCGCCTGAAAAAAAAAGAATTAAAAAGTTTTTAAGTAGAGAGGGGAGCAGCTAAACAGCAACAGCTCGGAGGGAAAGCATTGGGTTCAGCTTTAGTGTGTTTGTCAGTTTAAAAGGAAAAAAGTAATTCATATGCGGGATAAAGAGATTTCAGACATGATAGAGATCCTAAGAAATATTTGACTTTCCTAGTCTTCCAGGGAAATTATTCTGCTGGAAAGTCTTAGTCAGCATAAAACTCCTTGGTACCAAGGGGAAAGAAAATCCCCTTGTATTCAAGAAACACAGCGGTAGTCAGCACTGTGGACACATACGTTTCTGATGGACCGCACCTTTCCAAGCCCCTACTGAATATAGGTGGTTCCACCACTGCCTTGGGCTGGTTATTGCACCCTCACACCAGTCTGGCAGCTGCACCAGCGCCGGGAGGGCCCCAGCGCTGCCAGCGTGGCACAGAAAGACGGGGGGTAAACCAGAACCAGCAGGCTGGCCTAGGTCGCCCCTGAGGACTGGAGCTAACGAAGCCACATTTGTGCCCCCTGGTCAATTGATTGTGGTACCCAGGAAGATGCAAAGTCTGACCAAAGGTTTCCCTGCGGCTGGCACTTGTATAGGCTCCATCATGTGGGATTTTGTCATGTCTAATGGGCAGTGAGGTCAGGCTGCAGCCTTTCTCTGAGGGGTAATTTCTAGGTAATTTCTTTGCTCTTCTCAGCTGCCCTTATCGTGAAACTTGTAGGAACTCATTTCTCTTTGCATCTTCTCCCCACAGTCCAGTTTGATTAAGGTTTGCCAAAAGATTCAAAAGCTAGGAGGGCGTAATCTGCATTCAGACCCCATGAGCACGCAAGCTAGCTTTCCCCGGGAAGCCAAGCTCAGAAATGTGCTTGCCCTATTATCCATTGAGGCCTTTTTTGTTGAAATACCATGTTGAGAACACACTTTTAACCATTCCATGTTTACAACAGGCACCGAGCATCACACAGCAGCAGCAATAGCAGCGGCAGCTTCTCTCATGGTTAAATGACCAACAAGGATCCGGGCAGAGAGGATGGCAGGAGCGGGGAGAGAGATGCGTATTTAGCTCTCATGGTCCAAGATCACGGAGAGCCAAGTGCTGGACTGTGGCAGAGAGGGGGTACAGATGAGCAGAGGATGGCTTGCTGCATCTCTTTTTTATTATTTGATGATAAATCAGACACTGATGGAATGAATATCATTTAAAACAGCAAGCTGAATCAAGACCCTGGGGCTAGGGCTGGCCCCAAAATGGAGTGCTGCCATGGAGGTGCCCCCATGTTCACCCTGGATTGGGGTCAGCAAAGATTTAAGGAGCAATTTGTCTCACCCTGATGCAGACGCAGGGCTCCCAGCCACTGCAGTGTGGACCACCCTGACCTCCAGGGACCACAGCAGCAGCTTAGACACCAAATCCACACATCATCTCTCCTGGGGACACCCATGTTTGGGACCAGGTGCCACCAGAAACACACCGTGGGACAGCCATGGCATCAGGAGAAGGAGACACAGCCTCCAGAGAATACAGGGTGGCTGAGGAGAGATTTTGTAGGGTGATGTGTGATGCCATCCTGCCCCAGCAAGGAGCTGGGCACAGGGTTTGATGCCCAGCAGCCCCTTCTCGGCACCGTCCTGGAGCTGCTGGTTTCACTTTCAGAGGTGCCCCTGCAAAAGCAGATTACTGGGAAGTCCAGCGTAGACTCACCGTGGGGCAACTGGCTCTAGGTGGCCCTGCTTGAGCAGGGAGGTTGGACCAGATGACCTCCAGAGGTCCCTGCCCTGGTAGTAAACCTCACTGCAGCTGCAAAGCACCCTCGTAATTTTAACTTTGCCTTTTTCAGTACCCCTCCAAATTAGCTGGAAAATATCTGAATTAAAATACAGGGTGGAAAATTAAAGAAAGAAACCTCTTCCTTTCTCTTTGAACCATCAGCTCAGGTGCGGAGAGGGAGAATTTCC
The DNA here is from genome assembly GCF_034638445.1 of Ciconia boyciana. NCBI lineage: Eukaryota > Metazoa > Chordata > Aves > Ciconiiformes > Ciconiidae > Ciconia > Ciconia boyciana. The sequence continues at coordinate 51,377,088 of NC_132936.1, forward strand.
CATAATCAAGCTTTGCTGTTCTTATAATAGGACCTGAAGAGAACTTCTCCTTTACCGGGGAGCAGCCTTCCCTGGCAAACAACAGCAAGTCAAAATCGGAGTATTCAGAGCAAAGCAAGGTTTTGAATAAAATTGCCTAGGTTTTTAGAAAAGATGTGGGGTTTTTTTCCTATTAATTATCTCAAAAATAAATAGTCTGGCAGTCTCTTTCTCTTGGAGATAATATCTGTTGTATTTCAGGAGCTAGCTTTTCTTCTCAAATACATTCACAGATTTTCAAACACATTTGTCCCATTTCTTTGCAGAACATACAGCATTACCGGTCATACAAACACCTTGTTAATCTCCAGAGGCTGAATCCAGGCATGGCGAAAGTCAGTTCACGTCCCTGCAGATCAGCAGAGGGACATTACCTTACAGTGGGCAACAGTTTGGCCCGTATGCTCTGATGTATTTGGCTAGCAGCTGAGGAGTTCATGGCTTTTATATGTTTCAACAGAAGGTGTTGAAAAGAGCTTTTGATATGGTTATTTGGTGAAAGAGATCAAACGTGTCCCCTTTGCATTAATCCTTTTCATGTTTTCAGTATATAAACTAAATTTTAAAAACCCTCATCCTGCAGGTGTTCAGGCATATGGTTGGAGAAATAGATATTTGGGGCTTACGTGCTACTGGGGCAACTGCAGAAGAGAAGTGGCAAAGTTTTATGAAATGAAGGAGAATGTGAACCAAAAATGATGAGTCCTACCCGTCATGCCAGAACTGGCAGGCACAGTGGAGATGGGCTCCTGGACTAGAGATGACCCACACGGCAGCTCTTACGCAGTTGCCACGCTAAAGCTCATCCCTGTAAAGCTACAGATGCCCAGGACGTGCATTTCAACAACACAAGAAATGTATCAAAGTGACCCCGTTCTGCTAGCGTGAGTGGTGCTGGACTGCAGGACCCTGCCTGGCCACTCCTGGGCTCACCACCCCAGGCTTGGGCACACCAGTGGGTTTGCTGGTGTGTGCGGGGAGCCGGCGGCTTTCCTCCTCCGGGAGCATCCCTCCAGGGAGGGGAGAGGGCAGAAAGGCTTCTGCTTCCACGGGGGAAATCTCGGGGGGGTCCCTCTGAGACTGGTGAGCACAGGAGGGTTTGCCCGAGGGTCGGGAGAGATTGAGTTCATTTATCCATCGCTCAGCGCTTGTTTTCTGACCTCTGCGGCCCCTTGTTTGTATGAACACGGCTGTTGTAGGTGTGCTGGGCTTTACTGCTGTTCTCAAAAGCTGCCCCCAAAATGAGGTTTACTTCTAAGAAATAACAAAACCCAGGCAGGCAGTCATACTCTCTTCATCTTTCCTGGTTTTTTGATTTCTTTTTAAATGACCTCTAAAATATTTTCCCATTAAAGCAAGGTCTATTTTTAAGCTACCAATGTCATTTAATTAGTCATTTTTCACAAGAGGCACATCTGAGTGGAATTTATGCTCTTTTTATCCCCTTTTAGTAGCATATACATTTTTTCCTGCCAATGAGTAAGATGGGGTCTCTTAGGCTTAGGTCTAACAATTGCTACTTTTTTCCCTTTTCCCTCATCTTCCCCCTCAGATCCTGGAAGCAAGTACATTAGACAGGCTGTGCACCCCCGTTTCACAGGTCGTCTGACTCACGGCACAGGAGCTAAGAAGTAATGCGCTCTGAAATCCAGAAGATGCACTTAGCAGAAAAAGAAATACATATATGGCTTTTAAAATCTATTTGAGACGTTTTTATCTGTCACTTCCATACCTGTCCATGTTGTGTTATGCTTGTAGTCCCCTTGGAATGAGTTTCCAATGTAAAAATATAAGAGTTTCGTAGTGTCAGATCATTAAGATAATATACAGCTTAATTTCTGCCCTGATCACGTAAAGGATGGTGCTGTTCCTTTACTCAGCACTCACAGCTGAGTCAACATATATTTTGGGGAAAAAATGAGCACATCTTGAATTGAAACGTTCATAAATACAAACCATAGCAGAGAAGAAAACATGGGTTTGCCCAGCTTAAATGCCTTCAAGATCTTATAGCTGATTCAGAATAATTAGTTCCAACGCTGAGCACATGGGTCACATCCTGGCATCCTCGCACAGAACGGCCATGGGTCCGAATTTGCTGTGATGTGGCCATTTTGCTTACAGGCTTCTAGACATGGCAGCAGCAAAAACCTTGGCAGAGAAGGCGAGAGATCGGGCAGAGGTGGAACACATCTGTATATGCTTTGCTTTTCCCTTGAGGTTACCTACGTATATGTGAGACCACTGGCTGCTGTACAGCGAGGTGTGTGCTGCGGGGCAGTCAACCCCACCTGGGGATAAACCCCGAGTCCAAGGGAGAAGCCTGGTCCCCCTCCCAGAGCTGTAGTCCCTCTGCATCGCCAGCGGAAAGCAAAGAACATGTGGTTTTACTTCTTACCTCTTATTACAGGGGTGCTTTTACTTGAGCTAAAGCAAGGGGATGTCTGCATAAGCAGCAGAAAGCTGCCCCTGTTACCAGTCAGTGGGGGTCACCTTTTGTACACAACCTACCAAGGAAAGCAAGGGAGAAGCTGTTATAAAGGAACGGGGCATGGGAAGCCTCCTCACTGGCTCCATTTTTGGAGCTGTTCCTCACTATCCAGCTGTTGTATGAGGTGGCCGCGCACTCCCCGGCAAGGCTGGCACACACAGGGTGCAGGGTCAATGCAGCCTCCGCTACGTGGCTCTTTGAGGATGCAGATATTGTGCACGCTGATGGCACTGCTTCTCGGGACTCTCTAAGCCTCTACTCAGAGATGCAGAGCCAAGAATTACTGTTATCGTTAGCATCCTGGACATCTACTGACATACCAGAACCTGGTTATGCTATGTGCTGCACAACCTACGATGAAAGCCTGGCCCCTAGAACCCCCCTTTATGGATGGGCAGCGGGAGCGTTGCTGGCAGCCCCAACAGCAGCGAGGCTGTGGGTCCCCAACAGCAGCCATACGGAGAAAGGAGCCTATGGCCGAGTGAACTGCAAAGGGAGGCCAGTGCTTCCACAGAGAAAACAAAACCTGTCAGTACTGCTTCAACCTCTAAACAGACACCAGGCGGGAGAGAAGAGCCTCCTCCCTCTTTACTCAGGTTAAGGTTTGCTTACTAGCTTCACGGGCAGCTTTTCTTTCAGCCCTGTGCCACAAGAGTGTGTGGGAACAGCCTCTGCTTGCTGAGGGCTCCAGTACCCTGCAGTGCTCTGCAAAGCTCGAGGATTTGTAGTGTTCGGTCACTGTGAACTTGGAGTTACTGTTGAATGTGTTACTGGGAAGAAAATCTCGGTGTTCAGGTGTAAAGCTCTTTTTGAAGTATTTGGGTGCCAGTGAGGGATAAACAGCGCTTCCTAGTAAAAAGCCACAATCTCCTTGTGCTGCAAAACATCAAGTGTTAAAGTGATTCTCCTGCAAGATCGTCTTTGCTCAGCACTTTGGGAGATAGTCTCCGTAAACTTGCTTCCATCTCCGATAGTCTCTTTTGCCCCCTCAGGCTATGGACTTCTCTCTGCTTTTCGACCCGTGATCATGAATCTCTGCTGTCCCTTGCAGTCAGCGGAATAATGCTTCGTTGGGGAAAGCTGCTGTACTCATTTACATTATCATGAGAACCCAGCTCCCATCTGGTGAAACCGCAGGAAGCTGCACCCACCCTGCTGGAATCAGAATTGCAGATGTTGAAGATAGAGCAACAACCACGGGGTGCAGAAACCATTCTAAGATGGCAAATGTTACTCCATGACATTGCAGTGGTATGGAGCCAGAAAAACCAGCAAGCATCATGGACTTTAGAGCTGGGAGACATGACACCAAGGCCTGGGAGAACAGGAGCACACCTGAAAGGTGTTGATTGTAGATTTTAAAGCCAGAAGAAACAGTCAGAGAAGCTGTGGAGGGCCTGGTGTAGAGCACCAGTCAGGGGTGTCCGGATGCTCACACCTGCATTGACCCTAACAGCCTGTGGTTGAGTTGGGAGCTGTGGTTTTGAACCTCAGGGGTGCCACACATTGCACAGAAGGGCTCCATGAGAGGTGACCGGGAAAAGCAAGTTCACATACCCTGTACAGCAACCCTAAATATAAATAAACAGCAACCTGTACAGCATACCCTGTACAGCAACCCTAAATAAAACGCTAAATAAAGCAAGTTCAAAGCCCCACTAGGGAAAAAACGGGACACTATCAATTGAAATAAGGTTGACAAACATGAACGAAAGACCATTTGAATGCTGAACTTGACCAAGTATTTTCAAAAATACCTTACAGCTGAAAAAGAAGGAATATTATTCAGAAAGAATAAGTCTTGTAGGAGCCCAAGTCCTGCTTTCACCATAGCTTGGCTATTGGGATGCTATACTGTACTCTGGGTCAGTGGGTTTGACCACACTTCTGAAGGCTGAATTTGGACTCCCAAGTCACTAATGGGGAAAATGGTTATCATTTTTCCCCTCAGAAGTCCTACCTGTTCCCCCGTGGATACCACAGATGTGGGGACAGCTGTCACAGGGTAAGATGCTTTAAAGCTGCAAGTGTAAAGCCAGGCTGCTGGGCTTTGGCAGGGCCCGTCAGCAAGTCGGACTCCAGCAACTGCCTGGTGCACAAAGATGCAGCGGCGCTGCTGACAGCAGGCTGAGGCCAGAGGCTCCAGTCCCTCACATTACCATGAATAAAAATCCAAAAGGCAGAAAGCCCTGAGCTTCCTGGAAAAACTAATTTCTGGCAGGTCCTGTAGCCTTTCAAGCAGCGAGACACCCCTTTTATTTAGGGAGCTTACAGTTGCTTTATGAAACGTAAGGGTGTTGTTATATTTACCACATTTTTCTTTCCTTCCCCAACAGCGCTGTTACCAGCAGAGAACAGACACCCTTTCTGGTGGGTGGTGAACCTCCTGCCAGTGGCCTTGCCCAGTGAGATGCTGCTGTGGGACTTCACGGGGGAAGCTGGGCACACGCTGGGCTGCCTTTTGCAGAGTGCAGCCAGCTAAATATCATAGAAATAAACAGGCGAGGTTGCCTTGGCCATGCCAGCCAGCCAGCAGGCAAGCTAAAAGTCAAGGAAATTGTTCCAGGAAAAAGAAAGAAAAGAAAAGCTTAATCTTAGTAAAAATATAGTCCCCGAGCACTGGCAGGGTCAGGGTCAGATTGGGTTACGTGTTGTATAAGCCCCCGTTATACAAGCCAAGGCAGGGCAGAGGCTTTCCCAGGACTATTCAATCCTGCTTTCTCTTGCTCAGTTTCACTGTTGCTCCCGCATTCCTTCCTTCTCACTGTCTTTTCTCCTGATGCTTGCTTGGACATCAAACAGGTCAGTCCAAGTGCTTCCATCACCGTGATTTAGGAGATCACACAAATCACCTGGTCTTTAAATAAAATATGAGTGTGGGAGCTTATGAGTGGACCTAAAGTAACTCACGTGAGTGGCTGCAATAAAGGCAGCTCCTTATATGCTGCTTTTCTGTGTAACAGACAAAAAAAAGCATATTCTGCACTAGGGACACAGCCTGCTGTAATGCAGAGCAATCAAGCCCCAGGGGCTGGATGCAATCATCTCTTAGAGCTGTGCAGTCTGGACAACAGCAGCAAACAGTGCTGGGGGGGGCTCCTGGTAACCGAGAAAAAAGGCACCACATGCATAGAATCATTTAGGTTGGAAAAGACCTTTAAGACCAAGTCCAACCGTAAACCTAACACTGCCAAGTCCACCACTAAACCATGTCCCTAAGCACCGCACCTACACAGCTTTTAAATACCTCCAGGGATGGCAACTCAACCACTTCCCTGGGCAGCCTGTTCCAATGCTGGACAACCCTTTCAGTGAAGAATTTTTCTAATATCCAATCTAAACCCCCCTGGCACAACTTGAGGCCATTTCCTCTTGTCCTATCGCTTGTTACTTGGCAGCAGAGACCGACCCCCACCTCTCTACAACCTCCTGTCAGGAAGCTGTAGAGAGCGATAAGGTCTCCCCTCAGCCTCCTTTTCTCCAGGCTAAACAACCCCAGTTCCCTCAGCCACTCCTCATCAGACTTGTGCTCTAGACCCTTCACCACCTTCGTTGCCCTTCTCTGGACACGCTCCAGCACCTCCATGTCTCTCTTGTAGTGAGGGGCCCAAAACTGAACACAGTATTTGAGGTGCGGCCTCACCAGTGCTGAGTACAGGGGCATGATCACTTCCCTAGTCCTGCTGGCCACACTATTCCTGATACAAGCCAGGATGCTACTGGCCTTCTTGGCCACCTGGGCACGCTGCTGGCTCATATTCAGCCAGCTGTCAACCAGCACCCCCAGGTCCTTCTCTGCCAGGCAGCTTTCCAGCCACTCTGCCCCAAGCCTGTAGCGTTGCATGGGGTTGTTGTGGCCCAAGTGCAGGACCTGGCACTTGGCCTTGTTGAACCCCATACAATTGGCCTCAGCCCATTGATCCAGCCTGTCCAGGTCCCTCTGCAGAGCCTTCCTACCCTCAAGCAGATCAACACTCCCGCACAACTTGGGGTCATCTGCAAACTTACTGAGGGCGCACTCGATCCCCTCGTCCAGATCATTGATAAAGATATTAAACAGAACTGGCCCCAGCACAGAGCCCTGGGGGACACCGCTTGTGACCGGCCGCCAACTGGATTTAACTCCATTCACCACAGCTCTTTGGGCCCAGCCATCCAGCCAGTTTTTTACTCAGCGAAGCGTACGCCTGTCCAAGCCATGAGCAGCCAGTTTCTCCAGGAGAATGCTGTGGGAAATGGTGTCAAAGGCTTTACTGAAGTCTAGGTAGACAACAGCCACAGCCTTTCCCTGATGCACTAAGCGGGTCACCTTGTCATAGAAGGAGATCAGGTTGGTCAAGCAGGACCTGCCTTTCATAAACCCATGCTGGCTGGGCCTGGTCACCTGGTTGTCCCGTACGTGCCGTGTGATGGCACTCAGGATGATCTGCTCTATAACCTTTCCTGGCACCAAGGTCGGACTGACAGGCCTGTAGTTCTCCGGATCCTCCTTCCGGCCCTTCTTGTAGATGGGCATCACATTTACTAACCTCAAATGTTTCATAGAAATAACATGACTTATTATTCATCTCCTGACCAACTTTAAACCAGCTGTTGAGGAGATTATTTTCCCTTTGAAGCATGCATGCTCCCCTCAGGGCACTCCATGCCATTCACCTTGAGATTCTGTTTTTCCATGAAAAAGTGTCCTAACTGTGGCAAATTAGTAACTTTGCCAACGCTCGCTGGCTCTCTCTTTGCACCCCAGCACTCGCCCTTCAGGCAGACATTCTGAAAGCATCTTCAGGCTATTTTTTTTCCAGTGGAGCAATGTAAAGTAAAGCCGCTCTTCCTAACAGACTTCCAGAGTGCATTTCCTGCTCCAAAAATAGCTGCTTTCAATCCCTCGGCTCTCCCTTTGCCAGATCACTTTCGATTCTCTGTTCTGATCAACTGGAGAAAAGCAACGTTCACCAGCAGAAACACACACTTTCCAGTCAGAACCACAACCTCCATTTGAAAAACTACTCCAGCACAGTGCAAATGCCCTACTTTTGACATTTTTCTCATTTCTACGTTTGAGTAATTGCTCTCAACTCAGCACACTTCTGCAATACGTTGAAGCTCATTTCTTTGGTTTTAATATTCTAGGTTTGACTCCAAGACCCAAAAAAGCTCCTGAAATATATATATATATATGCACAACTCGTCATAGTCTTCCAAAGCAAAAGAAATATAACATTGTACTGCAAACAGAAAATTCATTGCAATTTTTAGAACTATGGAGAATATATGGATGCCCTAACGAATACAACTTGCTGCTTCATCAACAAGAAGGGAAGGTAATTATCTAAAGCAGTATTTTCATGGCAGAGGGAAAGAACAAAACAGTAACCGAAACCCACTGACTTTAGAGACTGCCAGCTGAGGCTTGCCCCTGTAGTAGGAAGAAAAGAACACACACAGTTTTACCTGGAAACTGGAGAGCTTAAACTTTGCAGACCTGGCCAGCATTATACAATAGAACAGACTTTCTATTATACATTATACAATACCAGACAGGTGTAAAATACCTGTATCACTTATATTTCCCTGCCCCCTCCTATAGACTCCTTTGAAAATCTTCAGTCTTTACCACATCTGTCTTAGGACTCTTCCTTGCAAAACCAAGACGCCTGCTCCTTGCAGTCTGTTTTTCCTGCAGTACAGTAAACTGCTACTGTTTCAAATGCTGGAAAAAAAATTCTGAATTAAGTCCAAAGGAATATTTTGATTGCCAGTGGCTGTTCTCGCTGTCTTAACCGAGATCAGTTTGACATAAGCCATTTACTTCATGGTTAACCCCAGAAAAATCCTGCAGGGAATATAAATTCATGCATTAATCTTGCTCACCAGTTTGGTTCCACTTAGGTTTGGATGAAGGAGGTGCTGCGTTGCAAACCCGACTCAAATTTACTGCTTCGAATGCTTCAACAAAACACCGCTCTAGAGCCCTTTGTGATCCTCACACACACTCTTCATTGCAGAGGAGAGACAGAGACAACACTGTAAGTGCTGAGCATTACAATGAAACATAAAGCAGCATTAAAGTTGCTCTGTGCTTAATGCTGCAGTTTAAGCAGCTAATCTTGTTTCGGTTGAATGGCATGTTCATTACAGCAAATAAATCAGTAACGTGTAGGATTATTGAAGAGGAAAGACATATTAAACCAGTTTAGGGCATCATATTGATTTTTTTTTTTTTAGTGTCCGATTTAGCTTGGCGTTTTTCAACAGTCAGTTCTAATAAATGCTTGTATAGCACAGATTAAGCAGGTGGGAATGCTGCCCAGAAAGAGTATTATGAATAACTTAAGGCACTAGTTTAATTGCAGCAATCCATGATACTTACTGTGCTGGCACCAGAGGGGAATTTTCAGTATTAGAAGTTAAAACTTCAACCGAGCTACTAGCAAGTATCTCTCTTTTATTAAATATTTGAGAGGTTTCCAATATTTTCACCTCAGATGGGAATAGGGGAAGATTTCCAAGTTCATGTAACTGATTTATTTCCACCACAACTCATTAAGTTATTTTAAAAAAATGATTAGCGGTTTACTCGATGCATCTTTGCATCTCTGACTCTGCAAAGCATTGCAACAGCATCCCTGCCCCCCTGCTAGCCCTCTTCTGCCCATTCCTGTTTGCAAGGAAGATGCACAGAGGCGAAAAAGCCCAAACCCAGCTCACACTTCAAGCAGTAGGCTCCTTTCAAAGCTATACTATACTAGTGAGTATTCCTCAAATTCCTTCCCCACAGTGCCAGTTCCCTGGCACTATCCTTGCCACAGCTCAGAGAAATGAGTACGAGCAACTTGATCCAACTTTGGAGATGGCCCTGCTTGAGCAGGGACTTGGACTAGGTGCCCTCCAATGGTTTCCAAGTAGGGCTGACAGGAGAAGAAACACAGTTAAGATTTAGGTGAAAACAAAGTGTTCCCCAATGCCAAATAGCCTCCCCTCAGTAATTTGTCCATGTCCATGTAGAGTGGAGATCCCTGTAAAACACCAATGACACATGCAGTAAGCAAGCTCCCGTCCCGCACACCATAAGCAAACACATCAGAGCAAGGATTCAGCAAGAAACAGGGGTGGGGAAGTTGCTTTATCTGGGGGGGGATGGAAATGCAGCTTTTTCTTCTCTGTATAAGGCTGAAAGTAACAAAAACTCACTGAAAAATGAAAACCTCCCTCTTACCTCATCTGTAATCTGTGCAAGCTACAAAGGTCTGTCTTAGCCCACTGCACCCCAGAGGAGCGTGCGCACTCGTGGGTGCTCCCACGCGCTCACGTTAGCCAGCATGAATCAGAAGTGCCCCAGGCAGCAACTCAGGCCCTGAAGCAGATGCTGGGGGAAACCAGTTTGGACCAGCACCATCTTTCAAGCAAAGCAGATGCAAAGTGTTGAAGCTGTGTGCCATAGCAGAAGACACTGGTCAGACAGCTCCTTAAGGCCATCCCCAGTTCCAGGTACAGACCACGCCAGAAACCCTCCTGATGGCCAGCAGAGATGCTGGCGCCTCTGTATTAAACACCTGCACTTGGAAAAGGTTATCACACAACTGACTCTGGTCATCAATCACATCACCTCCTGTTTTCTTCCTTTATGCGTTATTTTTGCCTTGGATTTGACCAGGGTCTCCAAGATAGCAACTGCATTTCAACTCTCAGCACAACACAAGGCTACTAGTTGCACATGAATCATCCTGGCTGACTCCAGCAAGTAGCAACAGACACTGATCACAATGCTGGGAGAGGCAACACTTCAGAGAAGTTGCAGAATTTATTGGCTCTGCTCTTCCAGTGTGTAACTTTTTATACTGGCAAAAATACAGAAGGTGCATTCTGCAAAAACCTGACAAAGAACAGGCTAAAAATGCTTACACCAGTGCCAGAAGGAAAATTTACACTAAAATATGAACAAAAATTGGTAAGTTACCCGTATGTTCTGATTAGGAGTGCAGTGACTTTGCTGATCACACAGCTTATCATTCCAAAGAAACTCTATATTCAGGGCATGAAAACGAATGTATAAATTAGCAGAAATGCAAGTAGATTTGATGGTACTTGATTAAGTGGACAGTAAGCACCAGAAGCAAAACATTACGAAACTGAAGCCAGTTTGTGATTGTAGCAGGCATTTAATAAAGATGGGAAAAAAGCAGCCATTACACAAAACACAAGTATTTATTTGTTTTAAAGAAAAAAGTCCCATGTTTAGTGCTGAACAGGAACCCTCACTCAGCCTGAAATAAAACAGGAGCTTTGTAAAGAGCCTTCAAACCAGGATTACTTCAACCCCACCCACAGCATCACACAATTCAGCTAGCCTCCCAGAAGAAAGCCGTTGCTTTTAAGTAACTCAGAAGCAAGTCCCTGTTGCCATCCCACTACTTGCTCCCATTCCCAACCTGCACAGGCAGCCCACCTGCATGTCTCATCACAGAGCAGTGGGGGAGCTGGGCTCAGCTGCTCCATCTCCCTGCTACCAGTCCCCAACTTCACCTCCATCAAGGAGCCAGAACCTCCCCTTTCCAGCTCAGCTGCAACCAAGGTCCCATTTGTACCCTCTTTTCTCAGGGTCTTTCAACCACCTGTGAACTTTAGCAGCCTCTCCCTCCAAAACACTTTGTTCTGAGTGTGCTTACAGACCCTCATTTCCACCCTCAATTACTCTCTGGCCCTATGTTCCACTCATTGGGTAAATCCCCCCACTCTTCCCTCTTGCCCTTCTCCTGTGCTTACTCCCTCTCCCAAGTATACAGGCAACCAGAACCATTCCTAGTTTTCCAGCTGAAGCCGCACCTCACACGCTGGCATTACACCTTTCCCAGCCTTTCTGGAAGTCCCTTGCAAGTGACTCACTGAAATTTAAATTTGCCTTCGAGATATCCACATCTATACCACTAGCGCACAAGGCTACTACCATCAGGTGAGACACCCGACTCTCTCCATGGTGAGGCACTGCACTGCCATGTTTAAAGAAATCTTCCAGCTCAGCAGCAATCCAACACCATGCCTGCTGAAGCTGACAGTGCAGGCAACCAAAAGCCTCCCCACAAAGACGCAAGTCATCCCCACTAGCCTTACCCACACACACCCATCCGAGAAACTCCGTTGCAACTAACAGGAGCCTTTCCATATACTTCAGTAGGCTTCGACTGAGCTGCAACTCCACCCCTTCTCAGCAGTTGCAGTTCATTTGTTCTGTAATTCAGCACAGCACTGCTTTGAAAACATCCTTCTGATGCCGTTTTCCTGCAAATGGCATAATGAAGAATAATAAGCAGGTGCTTCTGAACACAAACCCAGAACAGCAGGAGTATAAAACTACTATAAATGAAGCAATTAAGTAACCACACTGTTCACTGTTTATTGACAATCTTTATTAGAGCTGACTTTCCATGTTTAGAGGTTTCCTAGTAAGTACAAATATGAATCAAAGTGCTACCCCACAGTAAGAAATCTTTATTTGCACAAAAAGATACAAACAACTAGTATTTCAAAGTTCATCCTATTTAGTACATATAATACCAAAAAGGCAAAAATAAACCAAGGTGAAAGACTAGCAGCAAAAAGAATTCTAGTTCTCCTTCAACACAGCCTGTGTGCTTCCACATTTCTTTATGAAATAGAGTATAAAGATAATTCAATCAATTTATATATGAAATATCCTACCAAAAATATAACACTGTGTAAAGAAAGTTAGTAGTATAAAGTTTGGGGGGGGAGGGAACAAAAAAAAAAGGAGAAAGTAGTAGATGCAACATTAAAAATCTCAAGTGTAAACTTTACTGCTGCTTTAAAATAAAAAAACAACAAAAGTCACATGAGTATTTCCGTTTGGCTTAGCAGCCAGGAAAATAAGAAAAGCTGATTTTTTTTTTTTTAAAGTGCTTAACCACCATATCCAAAAGTAATGACTTTCAGACCTACTTAATATGAATGTGCTCAAAAAGCCACTGCTTACAGTATAAAAGCTGTCATTCTGAAATGCTGCACATACGAACTGGCTTTATCTGCACGAATGAAAGATTGCTTTGAACAGCTCTCAATCATATGATGTCCCAAATCAATGTAATGCTATTAGAGCAGGCAGCTGAATAAGTCCCAGAAAGTTGAAGTTTAAGAATAAGAGATATAAAAAATAATCTTTTTTTTTAAAGGCAGCATGCCTCTCCCAGCCACAAGAAGGTAACTTTATGTAATAAGCAATAGAAACACAGTTTTATGTTATTGTTGTAAACTACCTAGAACAAACTGACTGTTCACCTAGTAATTCACGTGTTTAGCAGAGGGAGATAAATACTTCTTACTGATAAAATGCAAAAAGGCAATCATGTGGGTGGGACCAATGGCTAACAGTATTCTACTTTAATATTAAACATACTGTCAACTTGACTTTAAAACTGACAGTATGTCCTAACTCAAAAAACCCCACAAAAAATAACAGGAAAAACAAGAAAACGAATGACTTGAAGAGCTTTAGGACTGTTTTGTTACATTGTTACATATTTATTTGAGCCTTAGTGCAAAGGAGAAATTTAACATTCTAGGCTCCAAAGCAAGTCAAATACATAAGACTATTTCATAGGGGTTTTTGACAGACATCAGACACACAGATTCCAAGAGAAATTTAATTTTTTAGCTGTAATGGCCATTCATTTGTACCTCAAGGTTAGAAAACACATTTAAAAATGGGAGCAAAGACTCTGGCATTTATTAACCTCAAGTACAGCTATAAATTGTTCCATCGCCACCACTCTCCCAAATCAGGGCTATCATAACCAAACTGAACCGTCAGTGTTGCTGCAGCTGTTGAACTGTGCCCACAGCTGGTCAGTAGCACTATCTATCCCCACAGTTCTTGTACAAATTTCTCCATCAGCTTTGGAATCCTGCAAGCTTGAATTTGTTTACATTCGTCTATTTCACAGGTCTAATTTTTGAAACTATTCCTTGACAGTCATCAGTTCCCAACACAGTATCTTTATTGTCCTTCAGGATAGTTTTTAAGTTAGAGAACCCCCTGGTTCATTTACCACTAAAATACATATTATCTAGAAAAGGTAACTTTTTCCCTACAAAGTTCCTGTAAACACCTCTGTATTAAGCCATAGCAAGCTCTAGACCAGGAAATTCAGCATCTCCAGTGACTTGACTGTACCTCACCTCTCCTTCACAAAAGAAAAAAAACAACAAAAAAACCCCCCAAAAAACCCTTGATAATTAAAAAGGAAAGGAAATAACACAATAAACAGACAAACAGTGAAGCATTCAGTTACCCAAGCAGACGTCTAAAATAAGCCTCTGAAAATTTAACATTTGAAAAGCAATGATTTTAGTGGTTAAAGTGTGCAAATGACTAAATATGCTGCCTGCTTCAGAGACAGCTGAATACTGTAGTCATCAATGATTATTATTCATGTCTAGCACTGGCAGTTCTGTTGCTTTTGTTGCTGGCTTTGGACATTATATATTACCAGTTCCTCTGCATATTTCATGCCTTTTTTTCCTCCCCTAACAGAGACCAGCGGCATGACTTTAGAGAGCGGTATCAGAAAGATGGGAACTTTCCTTTTTAAAGGTTTTCTGTCCATCCCAAGTCTGGCCAAACTGAATGTTACATGGAATTAAACACTACATTTCAAGCAGGAACATCAAATATTATTTCAAGTTTTGTCTGTCTACGAAAATCACCTCAAAAAGATTCAGAATCTCAGGTTTCTGTGAAACAAATATGATAAATTAAAGAGGAAAGAAAACCATGCAAGGAAAGTGTAAGTATTCTATTGAGGAGAAATACAAAAGCTCAGAAACAGAAAAACACCAGCTTCAGCCCAAGACTGAAAAAACCCACAGATTTTTTTCAAAACCAGAGTCCATACAGTGTCACACAGCCCTGCCTTGTCATGTTTGTTAATATTCTCGCTTAGAAGTCAGACAGCATTTTGTTTAACTTGTGTTGCTCTGTATCATTACACTAAACCATAATTAACTCCTCTTTTGTGCCGGCCTCATTCCAACACAATTGTACCCACTGTATACCAGCAGCAGTTCTCAGGTTTTGTTTTGCAGCTCAGCTGTATTTTTCTTGGATGTTCACAAGACTGGCATTTGACTGGATGCGCTTGGCTAGAAAGGGAAAAATTATATGAAAATTAAACACAAAGAATTCCACAAAACTAGTGTCTCCACTCCCTCTATTTATCTGACACAGACTTGCAAACAGCTTTCTGTTCACGTCCAGAAACTTTAATGAAAAGATATGGCTGAAGCTCTTTACTACCCTTCTTCAGGGGACAGCAGCAGACTAATAGTCTCTATTAGCGCCGTCAGCACAGCTGCAGGCAGATCTGGCTGGGCCCCCTCTCCCACAAGAGCCAAGCAAGTCCCTGGCACCACCCAACTCTAACAGTGAAATGCCAGCACCATCACTTACGCAAAATGAGTATCCGTTTCTTCTGCTTCGAGTGAAGGAAGCTACTAAGATAAAAAACAACAGGTAGGAAGAGAATAAAGGATGAAACTGCAATCACTGGGACTGTATCACTGCAGGGAACAGAACAGTTGAAAGTCCTGCTCCAAAGCTTCCGAGTGATGTTCATCTACAAGAAAAACACAAGCAAGCCATGAAAGCGAGCACATGCATTTTTGCTGTGCTGCATGGCAAACACTCAGGCCTCAAGAAATTCAAGTGTTCAAATATGACCTCAAAATAATACTTTAACAGATCCTCCCCCAGAAGCAAGCAAATCCCTGGAAATGTAGAAACAGAGAATTTAAATGGAGCCAAAATTTCACATCAAAACTTACACAAGCTTCAAAACCAGACCATACTCAGATACACTGTAGCATTGCCACATGCCTGTTTCCCAGAGAACTCACTGACAGCCTGTGAGGACAGGGCTAATCCCATACTTTGAACAGCACTCCTTTTGCCCAACCACTTAAAACCCCACAATATAACAAAGCTTTTTCCAAACATATGTTGCCAGTGCTGAGGACCCCTAGAAACAGCTGCTGTAATAAGGAATCAATTATTACACTGGCTAGAACAATAGCAGTAAAGCTTCGCATTAAAAGCCAGAAGATTAAGACAATTCTTTTTTTTAATCCATCCCTTTCACAGTAACAAGAAATTAAAGTGCAGCTACTTAAACTGGAATGCACCGGGGTGATCAGGAGCTTCAGTCACACTCCTGCTGCATTGACCAAGGACAGGACCTAGCAAGACAGCCCCACTGAGCTAACTTCTTCCCCACAGGACATCAGCCTAACAAAGGCACTGCTGCCAGTACTGTCCCACACCAAAAGGGAAAAGGCAATCCCTAGCAAGACAAGCGCAAATGGCTCAGATTGATAAAGACCTCCATGACAAGGTCTCCCTGCTGGGTATTAATAAATACTTACTGCATCTTCCACGTCGATACACAAGTGTGCAGAGTGCCCAGACTCACCACCTTGCCTGTTCATCCTTTGCAAGTTGTTATACAGGTCATTCAATATTTTGTAGGTTTCGTTGCAGTTTTTACATACTTCTGTGTAGTTATTTGGTGACAGATAGATAGTCTGACCCTAGGGTTATAAAGCTCTGTATGAATGCTGTTTTAAGGCATTATAAAAAAACCTTAAAAGCTAGAGTCAAGTTTGAAACAAAATCCAGATTTTTAGCATCCTAGATTGAGTAGAGACCCAGACAGACAACTCGCATGAGAATGCAGGAGGAAAAGGGACCAACCCTAATTCACTAGGGACAGAATCCATTTCCTGCAGGTTCTGCATCTCAAACTGTTCTTTGAACTAGCAGCTTTTTTATTTAAACACTTGTTTTTAAAGTACCAGGGAGGGGGGCAGACGGAATTTACTAGTAATTAAATGTTATTCTGGAGCCAGAGATACCAGGTTCCTTAATAGGTTTTTTTGTTTGTTTTTGTTTGCCCATACCTAGCAACTGTTAGGTTGCTACTGCTGAGCTATATTGACAGGGACAGACTGTGCCATAGTAAGTAATCCTTTTCATTTGTGGCCCTCACCACCCCTGAACGCAATACAACACACTTGAAAACAAAACTACAATCTCTAAAGATATTCCAGTCCAGTAACAGTTGTACCAGCTACCCACTGACCACTGGTTTAAGTTCTAGTTCAGACACTTGAAGTGATCAATCAGCAGTCCACACTGCTCCTGACTAAGGCCTATAAAGGCACATTTCCTAGAAATCATTAATAATAAAAAAAGCAGACAGTTTCCTCAGAGATTGTCCCATACCCATCATTTCCCATTTTTACTACTGAACGATCCCGGAACTTGGCCAGTTTCTGATTGAAATGGAATATGTGCAGTTTCTTAGGCTATTTAGGGTATTTTCTTTGAGGACAATTACCACATTTATTTCACTAAGTTACATCGCCTTTGCAATATGGACAAACTTTAACTACCCATAATTTTACTAGTCAAAAGAATTGTTACAATGACTTAAGGTAGCTGGTCTTTCTGAACTAGTCTATATTATCAGAAGGTTATTTAAAGATTGAGTTGTTAAGTCAGAAGGCAACAATTCCACAAAGAGATAGAAAGAGAGACTTACAGCATGCAGACATGCTGTTTCTTACTATGTAATTATCAACTATTGTGAATTCAGAAATTCTGATGTGAAGTAGCATTGCAATTACATACAAAATGAAGTCAAGGTGAATATCAATTAGAATTAATTTCAGGCTCTCAATCTGTAAACATCTGCATTTTAGAGATCATTGCTCTATCTGCCTAAAATTCACAAACTCACCAGCAGTTTATTTGCCTAATCTGTATCTGCAGTTTATTCAGCATAAATAAGATTTTGCTAGCAATTAGAGGATTTAGGGCTTCTCAAATACACAGCATAAATACCTGAAGGTTATGTTCAAAACACGTCAGAGATTTATTGAATAAATCCAGGAATTCTACAGTAGAATTTGATAATTCCTCACTGTTGTTCTTTAAACAATCTGTCAAAGAGAAAGAAAAACATCAGGATATTCTAATTTCTAACATTTCCATAGCCGACAAGCTCCAGACACTCCACTCCTGCAAAAAGAGCTCTCAACTATAAAAGACAGGTCTAGTCAACACTGCAGTTTCCTTATCTGCCTGCCATTGATGTCTCAGACCTGCTGACCTAACTCTTCATCGAGAACATATTTCAGAATTAATTGGCCTTGATTAAGTGAAAGATGAAGACTATCATCAAGAGCTTTCTGAAGAGGGGGTCTGAATTATCTTTGGACTTTAAGATAAAACAGACATTATTTTTATTTTCTAGCCCACAAATCTGGCTTTGCCCAGCAACAGTAACAGCCATTATCTGAAAGCAGAAGCACCAGCAGTGGAGATGAAACTGAGAGCATCCAGGAAACAGCTAGACCACGAACACAATAGCAGAAATCAGAGTGTAGGTTATTACTGTTTAAGAAAAGAGCTGACCATTTCACCAGCTTTGAGGGGAGCTCTAGGACTTTCCTCCCAGTCATAGGCTCAACCCTACCATGTTACTGCTTCCATCCATCCCACCCCACTTCAGGTGCTCTAACCAGACAGACCCTTGAAAACAACAGCGGTTTGGGAATTTAGATGTTCAGCAACAGCACCGTAAGAGCAAGCCAATATCCTAGAAAATTCTCCTGAAAGAAGGAAGTGCCAATCAGTACTGAGGGCGAGCATTCAGCTGGACACCGGGCAGGCAGCACACAGGTCACAGGCTAAGCACAGCAGGACAGCACAGACCACAGAGCTGCTTCTGTACTGCCTTTCCAGCCTTCACACAGCCCAGACTCACAAATGAAAACAAACTCCTCTGGGCTCTCAAGAGACTCTGCAGCAAACCCAGCGACTTTAACACTCAACTCCATAGTGCTATTCCCACTGTTTTCTAGTGCACCTATTAGTGTAGGGTCCCACTTCCCGTATTGGGGGAATGGCAAAAAGCCATAGTTTAGCTGTAAGCGTGGCACAGCACCATCAGCATGGGGACAGTGAGATACGGGGACAGACTTGGACATCCTCCACCCATAAAATGAAATAAAAAGCATGGCTCTGGAGGCAGATACTGTTCAATGTGTAAGCATTCCAGAGTTACTGATTTCATTAACAAACAAGGAAAAGTTTCTTATGTAAGTTGGTTTTTTTTTTTTTAATGGGAAGACTGGGAAAAACAGAAGAAACCACAATGAAGCTAAGGAAAGTCTCCAGCAGAGTCTGTAGATCACAAAGAAAACTAACACGACTACCTTTTGAAAGAACAGCCTAAAATAAATATTTATATAACAACTAATTTTCCTAACAGACTAGTGCCCTCAGATTTTGGCAGAATCCCTTACAAAATAAAAAGCTCCTGTACCCCTCATTAGAGTGGCTCTAGCTTAGGATTTTTATGTTATATACTGTCTGTATTTAAACAAACACATACAATTCTGATCTGTGCAAATTTTAGGGGCAAAGTTAAGTCATAACAGTAGCATGAAAGCTACAAAATGAGTCACATACTTGCACAGTTGGCTGCCTCCCAGGTTTTGTTAAAGAACTCCGAAAGGGTCACAACTATCTGCAGCCTGTCTGAGGTCAAGATGCTTTTGGCACAATTGTGGCTCTCAGAAGAATTCTAGAAGAAAAAAGGAAACAACAAAAAAAGCAACCAAGTGTTAAAAATACAAAGGGAAAATTTTGAAACGTATTTTAGGTAAGCACAGCTAAACAATCACGTCTCATCACATTGATATTTCTAGAATAGGCAGAGCAGAATTGATAGAACAATAAAAATCTTTTGATCCTCCAAATCATACTACGAGCAACACAGCTTACTGCACATGGTCTTTGAAGACCTACTAGGACTGCATGCAAGTCAGTCAAAAATACACGACTGAAAAAAAAAAAGGCAAGCAGAGAGATGAAGCCTCCTCTACCAGGTAGCTCATATTCATCCATTTCTGGGCCGTTGTCCCAGGAGCCAGCTCAAGGCATAAGCAGCCAGAGAGAATGACATTAGACTGCAGGAATATTTGAAGGAGCTGAACCAACAGACTGGCCTCAAAACAAAACAGAAAACAACGTCCAAAACCGCTGTACCAACGTACTCTATCAGCAGCAAACTTCCCCCCGCTGCAGCAATACCAGGAACACAGTCCTCCACAAAGCAGCGCCCACGGCCACTCGCCAAGGCTATGACCAGGCCGGGCTCTCGTCCTCCCCAGACAGAGGTACCAAGCTCACCTGGTCTTAGCGAGCCACCCAACGCACCCCATCCTCAAAGCAGCCACTAGCACAACTCTTACAGCAACTTATTCTCTGGACCACGTTAATAAAAAAAATGCAGAGCAACTATAAAAGCAGTTACAGAATAAACAGGAAGTATCCCTATCAGAATTCAGAACAGTGTTTTTCTCCTTCAAAGCTTTATTTTCTCCCTCAAATCATTGATATGAAACCATGATCACCAGTCAGCTGACTCCTGTGCTCTACCTCCCAGTTTCCGGCTGCTAAATTGACTTCAGCACTTCTCAAAATTGCCAAAGCTGCCAAAAGCCTCTCTGATAAGCGACGTGGGACATAGAAGAAAATACTCTCTTTAACAAGAAACATGTTCCTTACAGAGCTTTATGAGACACCCAGTTTCCACCTCTCTTTGTTACAACACGTTTATTTTTTAAATAAGAAGTTTCCCTTGGAGACTCAACTGCAGAAATCGAGTATTGCCACATCTGGTAACTCCTACATTCACCCGCTTTCATTTCTACTAAATTACAAACAGATATGCAAGAAAGTTGTTTATGCAGGAAACCCACTGGTTGCTTCATGAAGGCCTTCAACTGTGAAACTTCCTCACCAGCTGGACTCATGAGCGGTAAAAAGCACTTTAAATCCAAAACTTAATCAAGTAGAACTATATAATTCCTTAAATATGTTTGCCTAATTTATTCTTTAATTAGCCTAGTAAGCAGGATTTTACATTTCAGATATGTCCAAAACTTAACCTGGCTGCTTCTTTCACGTTGCACTATAACTATTGCAGCATGGCAAAGATAAAAACATCAGATATCTGATTACTTGTGATCAGGGATTGAGGTTGCAAGAGGACACCTCGTTTATTTATGTGGTTAATCCACGCACAGAAGGAAAGTCAAACACTCTCTAATACAGATGTGTCCTCCAGAACACATAGTGGACCAGTCCTCCCCGGCTGCCAGTACTCAAGAACAGCAGCTGCAATGAGTTCATACACATTTTAAGTAGCGGGATATGTCTGGCAACGAAACCCTAGACAAAACATCATGCTGAAAGTACCCAAGAGAATTACATAGTAAATTTCTCACTTTCACATTACCTGGTCACTGGTATGAAACAGCTTCCATATGAGAAACAAACAGACTACAGGTTTGCAAACTAAAATGAGAGACCACTGGCTAGATATTTGCCCTGGAGAGGACAATTATCAAAAGAACGTCCATGCACTTTTCCAATACAAGCACTGGGGTGGTGAGGGGAAGCAAGCAGACAACACATCAAAACCAGAAAGTGATACTTCTTCACAGCGACAGGTAACTAAGCTGTGAAATGGTTTGCAGCAGCACACTGCAGCACCAGCAGTTTACCTGGGTTTAAAGAGCAACAGATTTTTCTTGTCAATAGTGATTCTAAATACAGATTCAGAAATCCCAAGACTGGAAGCACAATGCGGGGGACACACTGCTATAAACTTGCTCTCTGCTTGTACTCTTACCAGCGCACCCACTTCTAGCCATCACCAGAGAACGGACAAAGGTCCTTTGGTCTGATCCACTATTGTCATCCCCACATCATCCCAGGGACTAACTTTTACAAATGGGTAAACTGGATGAGAACACACAAAACTAGTCGTGAACCACGTCCAATACTAAGAAATGGAAAAAAAAGCTGATCAAGAGTCTGGAGGATGTAAACAGAAGACCCAGCTTCAGTCAAGATTTCCCACTGGAGGGGTCCATAGACTCCAACCAGTGCTCAGGACTTCTAGTTTGCTGACACACACTCCCACCAGCTTTGGAGCCAGGAACACTGCGACGTGGCTCCCCACAGATGATGTGCATCACTCGCCACAGCTCCAGAGACCATCAATTTTCCAAGAAGTACCAGGCAACTAAGCTCTGTCAGTGTTCCTCATTAGTGCTATACAACAACGGCCTGCAAGCCAGAGCGCTGCTTTAGGTATTGCTACATCAGCAAGAACAACTCAAGTTTTTCCACTTCCACAGAGGAGCAAAGCCTTTTTTCTGCAGGTGGAGCTACCTGCCCCTAACCATGCCGGGGGCTGGCTGCACCGACCATGCCACAACACCAGGCAGCAAGAAGGCAGCCATCACTGACAGCGGTGCTTCCCAAACATTCTCAGCCTCCATTAAACCACCTTACGCAGCCGGTGGGGCTTACAGCGTGGGAACTGACCTCCGCTGGCTGGAGATCCGCTTACCCAAAACACGGGTGCCCCGCTCGCCGCATTAGTGTCACAGGCCACACCACCAGCCGCACTCCGGCCTGGCCTCACACGCGCGGCCTCTCCTCGCCCTCCGCACGGAGCTGGGCGAGACACCCGCCGCCGGGAAGGGCGAGGCAGCAGCGTCTCAGGGCCCGACTGCGCTCTGGTACAGACCTCACAGGACTGGAAACCTTAACGACACAGCCCAGGCCCCCCAAACCGGCACCGCTGCGGGGAGGGCCGCACGCCGGGCCCCCGCCCCGGGCAGCCTCGCAGCCCCCCTTCGCCCGCCCGGCCCCTCCCGGCTCCCCGGACGCACCCCGACGGCGCGGGCGATGTTGCCGTACTGTGCGAGGAGGCGGCGGTAGTGGCGGTGGCAGGTCTGGCAGAGCCGCACCGGGCGGGCGCGGCGGCCCAGGCAGCCCGTCAGCGCCGCGCTGCCCTCCGCGAAGGCGGCGAGGAGGCGGCGGCACTCGGGCTCCAGCTCGGGCAGGTCGCCGGGCAGCCCCGCTCCCCACAGCTCCTCCGCCAGCTCCCCCGCCTCGCCCAGCGCCTCCAGCGCCAGGGGCCGGCGCGCCTCCTCGGCGGCGGGGCCGAGGGCGAGCGCCAGGGCGGGCAGCAGCGGCAGCAGGCAGCGCAGCGGCGCCATGGCGGCCCCGCCGAGGAACCGGAAGCGCCGTGCCGGGAAGCGGCCCGCCTCCGCCGCGGGGCGCCGCCGCTCATTGGCCGGGGCGGGGAAAGGGGCGGGGCCGAGGCGGGCGGCCCCGAGGGCGGGCGGGCGGGCGGGGCTGGGCGTGGGCTCCGCCCGGGCGTGGCGTGGGGCGTCCCCAGGGGCGGGTGTGGGCAGGGGCTGTACCGCCCGAGGGTGTACCTGGGTCGGGACGCATTCCGCTCCGTGGGAGTGCCGTTTCCGTGCCGTGCGATTCAGCCAGGTAACACTCCTTCCATCCGAAAAGGAGATTTTAAAGTATCTGTCGCACGGGAAGTGGCTTTGAAACGTGCTGCAAATACAGCAGCAACTAGGAAAAAATCCCCAAACCAGGGAAACAGTTGATGAGGGAGGAACAAACCGCATCCCTTCTGCAGTCAAAGCACCTCCCACGTTTCCTCTCAAGCTGGACACCGTTGTCGGTACCTGGCCCCAAACTTTCCCGTGGCCGCTTCTGCATAAAACCGGAGTCTCCAAAGGAAAACCCTCCCCAGAGCAGGAGTGAGTACAGCAGCCGGTAACCCCCTCACCCGCTCTCCAGTAGCTTCCCCGTCTGGCAGGACCTTGACCCCATGCCTGTCCCGTCTGCCTACAGCCCTTTCCAGCGACCTCAGACGGCTTTTGGCCGAGCCTGGGTCTCTTCGTGCTCCGGTCAGATACGCATCGAGAGAGGCAGAGCAGAGCCCTGCAAATCCATACTGTGGTGCCTTCGGGAACAACAGAGCCGGGCAGGAATGGCCCCCTCCATTTCTTGCAGCCAATGAGGTTAGTGTACACGCGGCACCGGTGACGGGAGGCCGCGCTGGCTGATGGTGGTGTGGCGGTTGTGGCAGCTGCCAGGAGTTCAGCGTTCCCCGCACGCCCAGCTGTAGCCAGCTTGGCCAGTGTCACCCGGCCCACCTGGCCTTAACTTGTGCCAGTCGCGCAGTAAATGTCGCAGCGTGGAAATGTCCAGGATGGATTTGTGCCGCTGGGTGAAAACACGCCAGTAAAGGTGATGACGAAGATGCCATCAGGCGGGCAAAGAGCGCCCAACAGAGAGCACTGACTTCTCTGCGTGGGCTGAGTACCTCAGCTCCGAAGAAATGGCTTTCAAAGCAATGCATGAAAACAAATTGAAAACTGTGTTGCAAGTATGACACAGAGAAACGACAGAGTGTGGGCAAAAAAGTCCCGGATTGCCTGTACTTGTAAACTGATGGGGGTGAGGGTTTGGGTGCTGGACCTGAGCCCCGCTGCCCAGTCCCCGAGCAGGCCCCGCTGAGGTGCGGGCCGAGGCCAGGCAATCGCCCCGCACAGCGCCCGCTGCTTCGGGCCCGCCTCTGGCCAGGCCACCGCGTTTGGAAGCCTGAGGCTCCTTGGCAGGACACAGGTGGCCAGGTGGCTCTGGGGGGCGAGGACAGCCCCCCCTTGCTCAGGTCACTGGCAGGGCTGCAGCCTAAACAGCCAGAAACTTTTGTCAGCAGCGGTGCTGCCTGCACCAAGCTGGCAGCCGCAGCCCTGAGATGGGGACAGGGGCTGCTTGCCGCCCCTGAGCGACCCTCGGCCCAGCCAGCGGCCATAGAGCCTCGTCCGCCCGGCGCAGGGGACAGCGTGGCAGCCCGGGGCGGCGGGCAGGGGAGGCAGGGTAGGCCGGGCAGGGCAGGCCGGGGCGGCGGGCAGGCAGGCAGGGCAGGCCGAGCAGGCAGGGGCGGCGGGCAGGCAGGCAGGGCAGGCCGGGGCGGCGGGCAGGGGCGGCGGGCAGGCAGGCAGGGCAGGCAGGCAGGGCAGGCCGGGGCGGCGGGCAGGCAGGCAGGGCAGGCAGGCAGGGCAGGCCGGGGCGGCGGGCAGGCAGGCAGGGCAGGCAGGCAGGGCAGGCAGGGCGGGCAGGGGCGGCGGGCAGGCAGGCAGGGCGGGCAGGGGCGGCGGGCAGGCAGGCAGGGCAGGCAGGCAGGGCAGGCCGGGGCGGCGGGCAGGGCAGGCCTGGCCGCATCCCCCCAGGAGAGGGCAGCAGCACTCCCGCGCATCGCCCCACCGAGGGGCGCCGGGGGGCGGGAAAGGGCCCTCGGCGTGTCCCGCACCGCCCTGACAGCATCTGGCATGGCCGGGGGGCGATGGAAAGACGCCCCAGAGCTCCCCCTCCTCAGCGGGGCTCTCCCTCCCGTGGGGCTGCAGGGGCACCGGGGAGGTAGGGCTAGGGGCGGCGGGGCTGCGTCTCCGTCTTGGCGGGTGAAGAGGGATGCGTTTTCCCACGTCCCGAGAGAGTTAAATGTTCTCCTCGAGAGAATGTGTTCTTCCTGCGAGTGGAAAACTGGTCTTAGGGGAAAAGGAAAAAGAAAAGGAAAAAAAAAAGGAAAAGAAAAAAGAAAAGAAATAAGAAAAAAAGAAAAAGGGAGGAAAAAAAGGAAAAAAAAAGAAAAAAAAACCCTCTTAAGAGTTTCAGATGAAATCTCTGAGACATGACCAGAATATAAACATTTCTAGCATGAATAAATGCGTTGCTGCAGACCTGTAAGGAAGACATCTGGTCATTACATACTTCTCATTTTTATAGTAATAAACATGAGATTACAAAGCAAAATTAGAAAGTCACTAACTTTTTCAGCTGTGGTTCAGAAACAAGGCCTGAAGAAGGCACGGGTCTCTTCTCTGATAATGGGTCCATTTTGTTATCAGGCCGAAATCGGCATTTACCCTCACTGACAACTCAGCTGTTGAGCAAACTTGGTTAGTTTTCTTACACAAGTGATGCCATTCCCTTTCTGCTCAACCTCATCCAAGGAGTGGTATTCACGACTAAAGCAAGCAGGATTTGGCCTTGGCCAGGAAACCTCAGAAGTAACTCTAAGAATATCGGAAGTCTTGTGTGGTTAAGTAGTCCCAGTTATTCCTGAAAACACAACCACGTATTTCAATACCTGCCCTGGCTACAGGAAAAAGTGTATATCATTCAGCAGAAGGAAGAGTCTGTTTCTACACTGTTAAGTGTAGAAGGTGCAGGCCGAGGCCGAGGCCTCACTGTTAAGTGTAGAAACAGAACACAGCAAATGAATATTGATTTCCTATGCTGTCTTGCTGGATCTGAGGAGATGGCAGTATGAACCAGGGAAAATGAGCAGTTTGAAGCTGTGAACCTGGTTCTCCCCTCTGTTTGTCTCCCTGTTGCCTTCAGTGCTCTTCCTCCTGATTGATGCCACTGTGAGCTGAGAACCAAACCCTTTTTTCAAGTTTTCTTGTTTTCTTCAAAGGATGATGGCTTGGATAAAGCCTTTTAACCAAAGGGCTGGAAAAGGAGGGACAGACCATAAATGTCAAGGTAGTGCCAGAAAATTAAGTGATAACCTGAATGTAAGGAATAAAGAGGGAAAGGAGTCAGGGACAACTGGGAGGCTGGGTGCTTGGGGAGTGGGACGGCCTCGGGAAGGGAGACTGGGGCAGGCAGCAGCTCAGAGGGCAGGAGGAAAGGGGAGAAGGGGCTCTGCCTCCTGAGCCGAAACTGCTGCCCAGGAGACAGACTGCTCGTCATCTGAAATAGGGGTCGGCAAGAGCAGGGCGGTGTGGGGCTTGTCCACGGAGAGGTGTCTCTGGGGTTGTGGAAATGGAAATCCTCTTTTTTTAATCTTGACTAATTTCGTTGCAAAGATGGCAAAGCTCAACATGAGCAAAGGATCAGCGTATTATGTCTTCCTTGCACAAATACCCCCTGCCTATGGAAAGCTTTTCTTCCCCATCTCCGTTACAGTCCTGTGTGTCCTTATTAATTCACAGGGCCAATGTTGGCTCCTTCGTGCGCTGGTCGTGACTGATGTCAGATCCTAACAGTGGGTCACCCAATTCAATGTCTGTTTTCCAGACTCCACAGAGCATCAGAAAGCGGTCCAGAAGACAGTAGTGCATAAGTAATTAATTAAGGGCACATACACATCCCCATCACACCCAAGAAAATGAACTTGTGAGGAAATAAATATGTTAAACTATCAGCATGTTGATGCATTTTTGGTTAGTTGCAAGTGAAAATCATTCCAGCAATACTGTACAATGGTCTGAGCCCATTCTTATTTTCAAAAGGTTATGTGAGCTTTGTTTAAAACGATTGACAAACACTTGTCTAGCTGCACTATTTCTGACCAGCCTGAGCCACCGTGCCTGTTAGCACCATCCTGTTGGAACATTATTTTTCTGTGTGCATAGCAAAGAACATGAAAGCCTTTTCACTCAGGGCAAGAAGACAGAGTTACATCTGCACAAAACCATGAAGAATGAGCAAAATAGCAAGTCACAAAAAAACCCCAGTTGATTTACAATAATTTCAGTCTTTAATTCAGAAGAACCCCAAAATTTATCAGTGGCTTTGCAAATCAGATTGCAAATCCTGTCCTTCAGCCTTGAGCACTCAGGAGCAATAACGCTGCATCTGCTACTTGGGAATCAAGGAAGGTCAGACACTTGAAATGTGAAGACACACTCAGGAACATCATTCTCTGGATGAGTACAAGAAACTGCTATAACTAACTAAAACTTCAGGAGTTTTACACTTACAGAAAATGGGTGTCAGTGCCTCATACAGAATGTTTTTTTAGGAATGCTCTGCAAATTCAGGGTTTATGTCCTGAAATTACCAAATGAAATGAGGAAGGACTAATAGCAGCAAAGTTTTCCAAAGAGCTGTTGACTAGATTTACTGAGCCTGACTAGCCAACTCAACCAGGATCTGCAATGTATTTGTCTTGGTCAATTATATGGCAAATTGTGAGCAGATGATTTGCTCACCCTAATCGAAACCACCACATTCTCATTTTGGAGAGTCATGAACCTCCTCCATGTCAGAGTAAGGTTTAATTAGAATTATATGGCACCTAGTACATCCAACTCCTCCTTACGGCTAGCTGGTTCACTTGGGGGGAGGCTGAACCTGCACGCGACATCCTCAAGGGATCAGAGGTTACTTTTCTGACCACCACTGTCCATGGAGACCTGCCCAGGACTCATCTGCATTTCTCCATAGCCACCTGCTCCTGAAGCCTACGGCTGTTGTAGCCTCTGGTAGATACTCAGGCCACCTCAGCCAGACCAAGCTGGGTGGAGGAGTCCAGGACACTGTCCTGTCCCTGGGACTAAGGTATCAGAAGGAACTGAAGTGACTTGAGATGATGAGCCAGAAGGCCAACATTAATTTTCCTGTTTCCAACCAGATATACAGAGAACACCAAGACAGGCCATCCATCAGCTAACCCTCTTCCCTATTTAGCACCATCACACTTCTGAAGAGGGAAAACAACCTCACATCTTCATATGAAGGCTTCAATTTTTTGTAAGCATGTAACAGTGTAATAGCTTGAGAAATCATAGATAGTGCCATATGATCTTTGCTTAGACCTTAAAGGTTTGTATAGAATACTCTCTGTGAATCCAATACACAGAGAAATGTCATTTCCATGCACCTGTCAGAATTTTCGCTGTGGAAAGGGGGAAAAAAAAAAAAAGTACATTATCTTTTTAGAATCATGACTAGAAAACAATTAATTGTCAGTAGGCAATCATGCCAGTCTGAAAAGATCCAGCTTTAAATAAGTTTATGGGATTTTTTTGTTTGGTTTTTTTTCAGGATGCTGCACTTGAGCAATTGAATGATATCACATTTAAGGTCCTGGGTGGCATGCCATTTCCTTACTCATATGCATCTAATTAAGTCTTAATTGTTTTGTTCATTATGAAATGAAAGAAGAGCTGTTAGACTGGGTATCTTTCATGACAATAAAACAGGATGATACTGATGAAATAGCTAATGTATAGAAAAAGAATGAAAGTATGCAGGGGGAAAAAAAAGACTTTTGAAGATAATGATACTTAAAACACAGCAGAAACATTAGAAGCAGCATAATAGTGAAATTACTACAAATGACTTCTTGATCAACACAAACAGTATGAAAGGTACATTCTTTTTATAGGTCACTGAAGTGTGGATGACTGTCCACGCTCAGAAATACCCAGCGAGCCAAATTCTGCTTTTAGTTACCCTGGTGTCAGTGTGGTATTGTCCTGGTTCCCTCTTCAGAAGGAAGCAACCCAAAACTGTTCTCTTTTGCACAGATTATTTCTTGCTACTCGTGTATCTCCATTGAATTTCATCAAGTTCCCAAAGCACAGGCGTAAAACATGGCTCATAAGGGAAGAGAACGCCCAGGCTTCAGCAGACGTTGGATCCGCTTGTGCACCCATCATGGTTCACTCCTTGTATTGCAGCCCCCCGGACGGGTCAACGGAGGACACCCCCCAGCAGTCCCACAGAAGCTGGAGTCCTTCCCTTCTGCACACACATGGCTGGGATTGAAGCGATGGTGCAGGAGCTGATGTGAACATCTGAACTAATCACCCGAGCTAAGGGAGAACATGTTGACAGGTGTTTCCACTTCAAATATATCTGTCCTGGTGAGTTCTTTGCTTTACATCTCTTCTTTGCATTGTACCTAGGTACTTCCTTTTACCCTTAGTAGTAGAAAATGGTCTATTTACTAATATAATGCCCTAGTAAAAGTTTTTCCTTTCCTCTCTGGATAGAGGATCACAGCAAGATGAGCCATAACAGAAGATAACATAAACATGACACGTTATTTCAGTAAAGGTATCAAAATTTAAGGACTGATTATCCTACAGAGTTGCAATCTTATCTGAAGTACTCCACATCTATGTTGATTTGGGGGGGGAGACGACAAAAAAAAGAGTCTTCAGCACAATTTCAGGTTATTATAACAGCAAGGTGCCTGCTGGTGAGGAGTCGGCAGAGACACCGCTGGAGGGGACAGCCTGGGGCGTAGTGGGTGAAGCCCACCACAGCTGCTTCCCACCTGGCCTTGGCTAGCCACAGCCACCGCACCCCAAAACAGGCTGGGGGCTCTGAGGTGTTGGGAGCTGCGAGGGACTTGGGAAGAGCCAAGCGTTGCTCCCACCCAGCGTATGCCACCAGTGTTGGTCCGTTGTGGTTTCCACAAAAGGCCAAACTTTCTCATCTGTGAATTTGCAAGTCTGCTCAGCGGAGTTCACCAAGGTTGCATGCGTGCAAGAAAGGGAGCACGCTCTGCTCAAGATGCTATAAACATAATATCGAATACCAGCTGGCTTTTCTTATGCTAGCAGGAGCCAGCAGGCACTTCCAAAAGGCTTGTTGTTGTTTAACCCCAGCCGGCAACTAAGCCCCACACAGCCGCTCGCTCACTCCTCTCCGCAGTGGGATGGGGGAAAGAATCAGCAGGGTAAAAGTGAGAAAACTCGTGGGCTGAGATAAAGACAGTTTAATAGGTAAAGCAAAAGCCACGCACACAAGCAAAGCAAAACAAGGAATTTATTCACTACTTCCCATGGGCAGGCAGGTGTTCAGCCATCTCCAGGAAAGCAGGGCTCCAGCACACATAATGGTTACTTGTGAAGACAAACGCCATCACTCCAAACGTCCCCCCCTTCCTTCTTCTTCTCCAGCTTTATATGCTGAGCATGACGCCATATGGTATGGAATATCCCTTTGGTCAGTTTGGGTCAGCCGTCCCGGCTGTGTCCCCTCCCAACTCCTTGTGCACCCCCAGCCTACTTGCGGGTGGGGTGGGGTGAGAAGCAGCAAAGGCCTTGACCCTGTGTAAGCACTGCTCAGCAGTAACGAAAACATCCCTGTGTTATCAACGCTGTTTCCAGCACAAATCCAAAACACAGCCCCATACTAGCTACTGTGAAGAAAATTAACTCTATCCCAGCCAAAACCAGCACATTCTCCACCCCTAAACATCCCACGTTGGGTGCCGAAAAGGACTGTTGGGGTTTAACCCAGCAGGCAGCTAAATACCACACAGCCATTCACTTGCTCACTCCCCCCACCAGTGGGATGGGGGAGAGAATCGGAAAAAAGGTAAAACTCATGGGCTGAGATAAAGACAATTTAATAGGACAGAAAAGGAAGGGAAAATAATAATAATGATAAAAGGATATACAAAACAAGTGATGCGCAAAGCAACTGCTCACCACCCACTGACCGATGTGCAGCCAGTTCCCAAGCAGCAGACGTGCCCCCCCCGGCCAAATCCCCCAGTTTTTTGTTCAGCGTGCTGTCATATGGTATGGAATAGCCCTTTGGCCAGTTGGGGTCAGCTGTCCTGGCTGTGTCCCCTCCCAGCTTCTTGTGCACCCCCAGCCTCCTCACTGGCAGGGCAGGATGAGAAGCTGAAAAGTCCTTGACTTAGTGTAAGCACTGCTCAGCAACAACTAAACCATCAGTGTGTTATCAACATTATTCTCATCCTAAATCCAAAACACAGCACTAGACCAGCTACTAGGAAGAAAATTAACTCTATCCCGGCCGAAACCAGGACAAAGCTACAGGAAGCTGAAGACTTGGTGAAATTTTATAAACAGTCGCCGTCACACCTCGCAGCGTTCATTGCTGGCCCACTGCTGTGACCTGAAAGTCACTTCCCCTCTTCCAAGGGTTCATACGGAATTTATTAAAAAAAAAACCAAACACAAATAGTATCTCAGATGTAAATATCACATGCAGTGAATGCATCTTATACTGCTGGGATGATATTTACGGATGTTTTATTTTTAATAGCTTCTTTATCAAGTTCTTTTTTCCATTTAGATTGTTTTCATTAAAAAAAAAAACACATTAGTTCCACACCCCCCAAAAAAAACCCCCAACCAACAATGACAGAAAAAAACCCCACAACCCTTTCCCAGCCTTAAAACTGATCTCATACTGTGTACTTGATCTTTCTCTGCTGGGAGGAACTGTACAAGCCCAGCTGCGGAGCCAGCGCAGGCAACCTGGCTGTCCTGGCCACAGCACGCCCCTGGAATCCCTGCCTGGCAGGATTTAGCCCTGTTCCACACTCAAGGGGACAGTGGCACTGGCTCCTTCCAGGGGTGAGGGACCCCAAGCAAATCATTGTATCGAGAAGGGAAGTTTCAGCGGCAGAGGAGAGGTCAAGCTGTGGGAGTCTAGGAGAGAATAAAATTTGATTTTCCCACTCTTCCTAGGCTATATTAATGGAAGCATTTGAAAGAGAGGCGTTACTCATTCGGCACGAACCCGTAAATCCTTTAGCAGCTTGGGCAAACCTTTCTCAGCAGCGAAGTCATGGGTTTATGAATGTCTTGGACTGTCTGATGTGAACTGATGTCCCACCATCTTCCAGCTATTCAGAGCCTGTGTATCTTTGTCCACAAATGATTAAAAAAAGATAAGGAACGGGTGATCCCCGGAATTTCCCACGGGATTTTCAATACCTTCACTCCCAGTGAAAGTGGGGGGAAGAAGGGGGACACGACTGGTGAGTCCCCAGCACCGACTGGGGCTGGCCCCCGCTTTCCGTGAGCTCCACCCGATAGCCAGACAAGCTGTAAACCTCCCTCCCCAGCGCCTGGTTGCGAGGTGCCGGGCCCCGGGGTCGCGCGTGGAGGCCCCCGCCCGTGGGAGCACAGGCGCTCTCCTCCCGCGGCCCTCCCGCTTACCGGGGGGGTCCGGCCGAGGGGCGGGCGGGGGCGGGGGGGGACAGATGAGCGCCCAGACGGACAGACAGATGGATGGACAGACTTCAGGTGTGCCCTTCCCCTCGCTCACGGCTCTGACTCGACGCGGACAGCGCTGGGGCAGCCCCCCCGGGGCTCACTCCCCCGCAGACCTCTGGAGAGCTGCCGTGATTTTTTTCCCTCGGAACGCGGGAATCTGGAGACCAGATTTGAGGTTTGGGTTTTTTTTCCAAGCCAGGTATTCCCCTGGTCGCCACAAGCCCTGAACTTGCCACAGAAGAAGGCTTAAACAACTCAGAAGAGGAAAGGGCAAGAGCCGATGAAACCCAGCCCACACAGACGGGTACAGGCGCAGCCCCACGCACCCCCACGCACACTGGTGGGGAGCTCAGAGCCTCCGGTAGACGGGAGCCGGGCGCGCTGCCCGAGCCCCAGGTGAGGCTGGCGCCGAGGGGAGCGGGGCTGAGCGGCCGGCAGCCAGAAAACAGCGGCAGCAGCAACCTGTTGGCACCGGCGGCTGCACAGGCAGCCTGCCCACGGCACCCCAAAACACCCAGCCCTTTCTCCCGGGCCGGGCGGGGGCTGGGGAGGGCTCCCCGTGCAGGGCAGGGGGCCCTGGATGTGCCCAGGCTGTCCTGCGCCCCGTAGGGAGCGGGGCTGGGGGGCCGGGGGTCTGAGAGCCGGACACGGGCCGTGTCCCAGCCGGTCAGCCCCGCGGGGAGGGTGGTGGGGTTTTGGTTTGGTTTGTTGGGGTTTTTTTGCTTTTTGTTTTGGTTGTGGGTTTTTTGGTTTGTTTTTTTTTTGGGGGGGGGGGTTGCGTGGGGAGGGGGTTGTTTTGAGGAGCGGCCGCGCTTGCAGCCCCGGCGGTGGCTTTGGGAGCGATGCCGGCCTCCCGGCCCGGCCCCCCCCGCCCCCCGGGCCCGCCGGCGGGGTCGCCTCCCCTGCCCGGGGCCGCGCTGGGACTCGGCTTTTTGTTATTTTCAAGGAGCAGATATTAATTAAAAGAAATACATGATTAAAAAGTAATGAGTTGAATAAAAATTATCTCCGCTCATTTTCTGATTATGTTAATTGTTAAAAACCCTTCAATCACGCTGTTGCAGTCAATGGGTTTTAATGTGAAATTAGTGGGCTCTTGATAACTTACAGTCCAGAATAATCCTGGAGGTTTAGTCATCATTCCTAATAACGAGATGGTACTGAGAACGGGGATTTTACATGATTTTGCCACATTCAGCCCTTCCCCCATGACAGGCTCTGCCTTTGTGGCACACAACTTCAATTCTCATGCCTACGACTACTTTGTTAGTCTTAGCCTGTACCCTGCTCCATTATACGCCAATTACATATTTTATGTCGTCTGAATATTAAAAAAAAAAACGCGTGCCCGACAGAAGGATGGAAAAAGAATTTTGTCCCTCGTGGATTTCTAATTTTATTTTTCCCGTCCAACTCATCTTGAAGCTTGCCACTGTCTCTCTTCTCTGATTAATTATCTCCCTAAGAGATCAGCACAGGTTTATACTGAAAGTATTAAAAGTAATTAAACTGTTAGGGGAAAAAATATATATATAGTTGCCGCGGGAGCTGGTACGCTACGAACAGGCTGAAAGACTCCGGAGGGAAAGAAATACGGAGAGTTTCTCCGATGGGTGATGGCAAAGAGCCGGGGATTTGAAAGAACTTCAGCCCCGCGGTTTGGGAATGCTGTGAAATTCGCTCCTCGTAGAGGGACGAAATGACGGCCCCCAGACCACTCTTGCTGTAGCCAACGTATTTCTTCCCCAGAAATTCGTTTACGAGAGGTTTCATTTTCATGCGGATAACTAAACGGATCCTTTTCTGTTCGACAGCCCTGGAAATGCGCATCGAAGAACCGCTCCTCGCACCCACCTCACGATTTAGCTAAAATCTCCAGCACTGACAGCAAATTGACTCCTCGCTGGAAGGAAAGGAGCGGGGCGGACCGGAGGGGCGGCTGCGGGGAAACGAGCCGCGCTGCCAGCCCGGGATGTCCCCCAGTTCCCGGGCAGCGGCAAAATTGGCGCTCGCTCTTCGTGCGTGTGTGTGTGGGCGCGTACCCACGTATTCCTTCGCCCCGAGACCGAGTGCCGGTGCTGGGCATCCCTCTGTCACCGCAGGATATCTAATGACTGCTGACAGAGCAGAAAAGACGTTTTCGTGTGGACCGAGGGGGCCGGGGCCGGGGCGGCGGAGCGCGGGGCTCGTTCCCGGCCAGCCCTGCACAGGCGAGCCTGGGGAAAAGCCTCCGCCGCGGCGACTTGGGCTGCTGCTGGTTTAATATCGATCCCCTATTACCGGCGGCGGGGAGCGGGTGTTTGCTTGCCTTGCGGGGCAGGGGGAGGTCGGGCCCGATCCTGCACCCCTGCCCCTGGCTCCTTTTGAGGGGAGGTGGCCAGGATCGGGTCCTGCGGGTGCTTTCTCCACGGGAAGCAGCACCTCCCACCCGTGCCTGCCCCCCCCGCCCCGGGGCAGCTCCCGGGGGCGCCGGGCCTCGGGGAGGAGGGTTATGTCCTAATTTGTTGTGAAGGAGGAGTGCTTGGGGAGTGGTGGTTTGTTGTTTTTTGTGGTTTTTTCTTACTGGCGCTTCTCGTAAAAAAGAGCCATTTGTTTACAAAGCCCCCTGCCCCCTTCTGAGCCCCCCCCGGCAGAGCTCCCTAAGGGGGGGATCCCTCCGTGCCGGGCCCCCTCGCTGGCTCATTTCCCTATTTGCATCCGCTGTTAGCTGAAGATCATTTTAATAAATAACAATGAAAGGGGAGCGCATCTAGAGGGCTTGTCGGCAACATTCAAAAGCCAATAGAGTTTATAATTCTACTCTATCATTTCTTATTGATTAGAGTAATCAAGATAAAAAGCTAGCCGGGCTCCGAGAAGTTCAGCGGCATATCATTAAAGATAAGAGTCAGTTAATTCTGGCGCAGGGGTAATGGTGCCGGCGATGAAGAGTTCATTTGCATGAGATGCTGAGCCCCGTAACAAGAGGACAAAAATCACTAATTAGGACTGCAGAGTGTCTCGAGTTCTTCAAGCACCCTTTCGAGATGAGGGATGATGCAAAGAGACCGCACTTTTATGTAAATCCAGGGCAGGACACCGCCACCGGGCTGCTGCTCCCCGGCGGGGATTGCCGAACGGGGCCGGGCCGAGTCCCCGGGGCCGCTCCGGGGCTGGCAGGCCAGCCCCGGAGCGGCCCCGGGGACTCGGCCCGGCCCCCGGTGTGGGCGGCCGCCGCCGCACCGAGCCTCCGGGACACCGGCTGCCCCGAGCAGCCCGGGCATCCGGGGAAACGGGGCCGCAGCGAGTGCCGGGCTTGCCCTGAGATCGGCGGGGTGGAGGGACACGGCAGGAAGGGGGGAAAAAATCGTAGCTTTGCTGCAAGGTTTACTCGTCGGGTTGTGAGAAAACAGAGTGGAGAGCAAGCCCCACGCTGCTGAAAAATAAAAATGTAAGCCGGTCCCCAGGCACCCGTGAGCCTGCGGGCAGCTACGAGTTGCTAAAAACTAGGGGGGTTGCTAAACGAGTTGCTAAAAACTAGGGGGTTGCTAAAACCCAGGCGGGACGGGCTGGGGGTCCGCCTCTCCCTCCCGCTGCCTGCGGGCACCCGGACACCTCCTTCCCCACGGAGCACGAGTGGGGCCAGCGCCCCCTCCTTCCACCGTGGCTACCGCCTTCCCCCTTGCCCCCGCCTCTTGTCTCGCCCCCTCTCTGCCCGCACGGACGGACCCAAAGCCGAGCAAAGCCCCTCGGCTTCTGGCAGCCCTCCGGGGAGGAAGGGCACCCGTGGGGCTTTGGGGAAGCTCCCCGCAAAAGCCGGGGCGCGCAGCAGCGGGCTGGTAGCTATAAGGTTGTTTACTGGCCCGAAGGGCACCCGCGGCGGGGGCCTGGCAGCTGGCTGCTGGCGCTAACTTTGCCCCTCGCTTGGCCGGGCCGTAAAGGATTCACGGCCTTCTTCGGGCTAATTGTAGGTGTCAGCGTGGAAAGCGGCGACGTTTGCCGCCTCTCCAGTCTCACCGTCTCTCTCGCCCCCAGCAGCTCCCCGGCCAGCCCCGCTGCCCCGCCACGCACTGCCCTGCATGCACACACGCACACGCAGGACCAGGGGCCCCGGCTACCCGCACCCACAGCCGCCTCTCGGTTTTTCCCGTGTTCACACCTTTCCCCCTCCACACGTGTCCTTTCTCACCCGCCCCCCCCCGCGGTGCACACGCCTCCCGCGCACGTACACCACCCGCACTCACGTGTTCCTGCGTGGGTACCCCTCTCCCCTCCGTTTCTCGCCCCCTCGCGAGCAAGCGCGACATACGCGCCTTGCTGTCTTGGGCGCACGACTGCCTCGCACCCGCAAAGCCCCACGCACAGGGGCACCCTCCCGCAAAGCCCCACGCACGCCCCTTCGTGGACACGGGCACCCCCCCCACTCCCCCGCACGCCCCGGCACCCTCCTATGCACATGCCCCCCTCCCCCGCAAGCTCACCTGCTCACACGCCCTCAGACGGACAGACAGACAGACACCCCGCTTCGCAAGCACCCCCTCGTCCCCCGCGCACCCCCCGACCCAGGGCCCGGGGCCGGGGCGGAGGAGGGTGGCGGCTCTCCTCCCGCCTCGCCTCCCCGGTCCCCGGCTCTTTGGACTTTTGTCTGGCTATGGGGCTGAAGGCTCCTTTCCCCTTGTTCTTCCCATAGAGAATAAAGTCAGTCTGTATTTAATGGTTATGGCGGATGTGAGGAGGATTTGGCAAATGAAGAGGCCTTTTGCTCTCAAATATTGTTCCTTACGTCGTGTGAGTCTACCAACCCACCACGACCCCATATTCTTCTCCGGGTGTCTGACTCGAATGACAAACGAGCTGATTTTTTCAGTACATCGCTGGGAAATGTAGTGAGTGATAATAGAGATTTCTCTTTCATTTTTTACGCTTGACTTGGTTATTGTTGCTTTTCTTTTCCCGTGATTCCTTCTGAGGATTAGCCCTGACTTCCCCACTATTGGCGGTCAAAGTGGCCCAAACTCTGGATGACAATTGATGGGGATCAGGGGATTGCCCATTCTGTGCCTGTAAGAACTGATTTGTGCCAGAGAAACTCATCAAGTATAGGCGAAGAATAAAAAGCATTTGGGGGTAAATGTATTCATTGAGAAGGGTTCTTCCAAATTGCTTCGGAGTTTTCTTAATGAAAAGTAACGCTTGCAGCAATCAACGGCTTTTTGACGGATTACAAACCTGGGCAGGACTATGGGGCCGCATTGGAAAGTGCCCCAGCCTGAGCATGGGGGCAACCCGCTCACAAAAGTGTAGGGACGAGGGTCAGGCCGCAAAGTACAAAGCTGCGGCTTGATGCGTGTAGGAGTAATGAAAGGTGCATTAATTTATTAACATGGTGCGCGCAGGAGAAGTGAAAGAACAGCCCGGTGTAAGAAGAATCATTAACTCTCTACCCCAGGGACCCACCCAAAGCCCGCCATTTACATCAAAATAGTTATTGTAGCTTGAGAGAGAGAGAGGAAAAAAAAACCCCGCAGCAGCAACAGGCTGTGTAAGAGGTGGAGGACAGGAGAGAAAAGAGGAGAAAAGAGAGGAAAAGAAAAGGGAAGGAAAGGACAAAGGAAAGAGAAGGAAAGGAAGGGAAAGGAAAAAGGAAGGGAAAGGGAAAAGGAAAGAGAAGGAAAAAGGAAGGGAAAGGAAAAAGGAAAGAGAAGGAAAAAGGAAGGGAAAGGAAAAAGGAAGGGAAAGGAAAAAGGAAGGGAAAGGAAAAAGGAAGGGAAAGGAAAAAGGAAGGGAAAGGAAAAAGGAAAGAGAAGGAAAAAGGAAGGGAAAGGAAAAAGGAAAGAGAAGGAAAAAGGAAGGGAAAGGAAAAAGGAAAGAGAAGGAAAAAGGAAGGGAAAGGAAAGGAAAAAGGAAGGGAAAGGAAAGGAAAGGAAAGGAAAGGAAAGGAAAGGAAAGGAAAGGAAAGGAAAGGAAAGGAAAGGAAAGGAAAGGAAAGGAAAGGAAAGGAAAGGAAAGGAAAGGAAAGGAAAGGAAAGGGGAAAGGAAAGGAAAGGGGAAAGGAAAGGGGAAAGGAAAGGGGAAAGGAAAGGGGAAAGGAGAAAGGAAAGGAGAAAGGAAAGGAGAAAGGAAAGGAGAAAGGAAAGGAGAAAGGAAAGGAAAGGAGAAAGGAAAGGAAAAGAAAAAGGAAAGGAAAAGAAAAAGGAAAGGAGAAAGGAAAGGATAAAGGAAAGGAAAGGAAAAAGGAAAGGAAAGGAAAAAGGAAAGGAAAAGAAAAGAAAAAGGAAAAGAAAAGAAAAAGGAAAAGAAAAGAAAAAGGAAAGGAAAAGAAAAAGGAAAGGAAAAGAAAAAGGAAAGGAAAGGAAAGGAAAGGAAAGGAAAGGAAAGGAAAGGAAAGGAAAGGAAAGGAAAGGAAAGGAAAGGAAAGGAAAGGAAAGGAAAGGAAAGGAAAGGAAAGGAAAGGAAAGGAAAGGAAAGGAAAGGAAAGGAAAGGAAAGGAAAGGAAAGGAAAGGAAAGGAAAGGAAAGGAAAGGAAAGGAAAGGAAAGGAAAGGAAAGGAAAGGAAAGGAAAGGAAAGGAAAGGAAAGGAAAGGAAAGGAGAAAAGAGAAGAGGAAAAGAGTGGAAAAAAAGGAGAAAGAAAAGATCAAGGGAGGAGGAGGGGAAGAGAAGGGAAGAGAAGGGAAGAGAAGAGAAGAGAAGAGAAGAGAAGAGAAGAGAAGAGAAGAGAAGAGAAGAGAAGAGAAGAGAAGAGAAGAGAAGAGAAGAGAAGGGAGGAGAAGGGAAGGAAAGAGAAGGGAAGAGAAGAGAAGACAGGGGAAGGGAAGGGAAGGGAAGGGAAGGGAAGGGAAGGGAAGGGAAGGGAAGGGAAGGGAAGGGAAGGGAAGGGAAGGGAAGGGAAGGGAAGGGAAGGGAAGGGAAGGGAAGGGAAGACAGGGGTAGGGAAGGGAAGGGAAGGGAAGGGAAGGGAAGGGAAGGGAAGGGAAGGGAAGGGAAGGGAAGGGAAGGGAAGGGAAGGGAAGGGAAGGGAAGGGAAGGGAAGGGAAGGGAAGGGAAGGGAAGGGAAGGGAAGAGAGGAGGAGGAGGTGTCAGCGGAGGTACAGGGCCTGAAGGAAGGGGCAGTCCCGGTCTCGGCCCCGGCCCTGGCCCCAGCCCCGGCGCGGGCCCCGCCGAGCCCCTTCGCCCCGCTGCCGCCGGTCTCCCGGGGCGGTGCGGGCGGTGCGGGCGGTGCGCGGGGCCGGTCCCGCCGCGGGGCGTCGGGCAGCGCCGAGCGGCGGCGGGGCCCGGGGCTCGGCACCCTGGCCGCGCCCCCCCGAAGTGTGGCTTCGGGCGTTTAAACGTCGATTTTGCTAATTAGGGTAATGGTGAGGGGCCGGGCGGGAGGCGGCATTCGGCGGGGAGGGGAGGCTTTGTGCCGGGCTGGGCTAGCGCTGCGCCGGGCCGGGCCGGGCCGGGCCGCGTTCCGCTTTTCGTGGGGCCTTTTTCTTTTTTTCTTTCGTATTTTTCTTAAGCCGTCGAAGGCCACAATGAGAACGGCCCCGAAGTGAAAAGGGTTAGCCCGGGAAGGGGAGCCGGGAGGAATCTCCAGCCCTTCCCCGCCTGCCCTTCAAACCCCAAAGGCCGGAATATTAACTTTTTTCCCCCTGCATCTTGTCAATGCTATCATGGCTTTGATGGGAGGGTCTTCAAGGTGGCACATTTCTGAACTTAACCCCTTTTCAAACTAACTCTCTACCTCCCTTGTTAGTGCCCAGCTCTGAACTTCTGAAGAGTATTTTTGTGTGAGTCAGGGTTCATTCACTCGGGGGCTTTTGTAGGACTTTCTTCCTTTCAGCCCTCAGTGTGTTACACCAATTAAAGGACGACGTGCTGTAAATGTAATGGGCCGAGCAGTGATTGTTTTTGACAAGCAACAAAACACATAGATCCACCCCTTAGATTAGGCCGTTGAAGGGAGGTTCATGCCGGTCAGTTTACTGAATAGTTCATGAACTGTAATTCTGAGGGCTTGTGTGAAAGAAAATGTCTCTCTCCCTTTCTTTTTTTTTTTCCCCCCTCTAAAAAGAAGAAACACCAAGCATCTAGGGGGAAGGGGATGGCTGGGAGGGTGAGGGGACTTGGAGGAGAGCAGAGGTGGCTTTGTCTTGTCGTTTAGAAAGAAAAAAAAAGAAGCTAACAGTCAAGCCACTTTATGTCACTAAACATGTCAGCCTCCTTTGCAGAGATGCTCCTCTCCGTACATCTTTATAGGCCGCCTTGAGCTAACAACCTGCTAACTACTCCCATCCACGCAGTATTTTTATCTGGCCCCTTGTAGCTGGACCAGAAGCCTTGGTGATTCTGACTTCGAAGCCTTGGCAATTCTGACTTCATTTCACAGGAGAAAGAAAATGTGGATTAGAGTCAAACCGGGGAGCAGAAAGCACAAGAGATATCATAGTGTCATATCCTGGGCCTGATCCTGTTCCTCTTCAGCTCGGGGGGGGAAGAAGGGGGAGAAATCCTCTATAACCTGAACAGGAGCTGAGTCAAAGCGGTTTGGAAAATGAAAAATGATCCTTCCCCAAATGCCCAAGGGCCAAGGGGGTGCTGGGCTTGTCGTTTATTAAAGGGAAGCAACAGGAGTATTCCCAGGGAAGGGGTAGGCACAGGCACCGGCTGTGGAAAGAGTGGGAAGAAAGAGATGGATGTTTCTTCTTGAAAAGAACCGAGTTCCTTCAGCCTTTCCTACGAAGATTATCCTGGGCACGTCACATTCCCTTTAATCCCAGAGGCATCTGCAGTCCTGCAGCTGCACGGGTACCACGTGCGGGTTTCTGAAGGGAACCATAATAGTGCAACTCTCTCGAGACGGGGTGGGAGCAGATATGGCACAGAAATGCCTTCAGAGCCCTTTGGGAGAGGGGTGCGACCCTTAGCGTGCGACCCCAAAAGCCAGCCTGAGGGGCGATCTCTGGGAAGGAAGCTCCCTTGGCAGTTCCTGCTGAAGAAACCCAATGTGATCTGGTCTCCGCTTTTGCCTGGGCATCATTGCACCCCTGAATTGATAAGTTAAATAAATAATCTGTCTTGCTTTCAGATGTGCTCTTGTTCTAGGCATTTTTTAGCGACTCCCAGGGTTTGCTAAATCCCTGTTAACTCCTGCAGGGCCTCAGCAAACCCCAGTGACACTTGTGGAAACGATGGGGCTAGCTCTCTCTCGAAGATCCAGAATTACTGCCGTGCAATAGCCAGATCGCAGCCATCTAAGCCTAGGCAGCAGCACACAGCAAATTTTTCTAACTCTTCTTCCCTTCAGTTCAATACAATGGAACCTAATTCCTGCAACACTTTTTTTGGATGCAGCAAGTTGTTTACACTGGTAATAAGCGTACTGTATGCGCTGTAAAATTTGTACTTGTTACTGCAGGAGATTAATGAATATGTGAATCACAGCTGAGGAGTTTAACTCTCATTGACTTCATTATGCAGAAGGTATCAGGAAACAAAAAGACACGTGTGCTAACTCATAAACAGAAGTACATTGCTAATTCCAGACTGCAGGGCCCCACTAGAGCAGACTTTACATCTGCTCCCCCAAAAGGACTGTGTGCCGCTCATGCTGGCACACCGACCACAGTCATTTGAGGTCGCGAATGCCACAGGAGACGGGGACGCTGCACGGACGATGGGCAGATATCAAAGGGGGGCTGTCTGACTTGGGGGGGTGAAACCTGCTCCCGAGGGAGGCAGATGGGTGCAGGTCAGTGAGGACCGAGAGATGCTGCACACTGTGTGCCCTTGCAAAGGATAAGATCACCGTCTGATCTGTGTTTGAT
Source organism: Ciconia boyciana (assembly GCF_034638445.1). NCBI lineage: Eukaryota > Metazoa > Chordata > Aves > Ciconiiformes > Ciconiidae > Ciconia > Ciconia boyciana. The sequence continues at coordinate 51,419,149 of NC_132936.1, forward strand.
TAATAGCAGTGCAAAATACTGCAAAATATTACGGTACACACAGAAATACGTAAAAGAGTCCCCTCCTCTATTTCCCACCCTTCTCAGCAGTGGGGGGAGAAAGCTCCACCTGGCAAAATGATGTGGATGTATTTCCGCAGACACAGGCTTCCTGAAGAATTTCTTCTTGTTGTTCCTTTCCAGCTAGGTCTTCCTGAAAGACTTAGCCCGGGACAGCTACGGAAATTCTTTTTTTCAGGTTGGGAGAGAATATTCAAAACAGCCAAGTAAAACAAGTTATAAATTTGTAAACATTTCTGTCATGCAAACGGCCCGTTCTGGTTGCATAGCGGTCGGGCGATTCTCATTTGGGAGAGAAAGCATAACCCACGCAGGGGTTGCCAGTTGTACGTAATGTAGCCGTCCTAAGCCTGTGCCAAACAACCTTTCTGCTATGCCAAACCATCCCAGATTTTGTGTAAATTTATTACACCAAGCACACAGCAGCTGTTTAATTGCAGAGAATTTAGGACAGGAAGTGAAGAATAAATCTGCATCCAATTGAATCCGCAGCATGTAATTATCTGGAGCACAAATGGGTAAATAACTAAAACTAATGTGTCTAGGAAAATAAAAGCACACATATAGACACATATTTGTGTGGGGAATGGAAGTGTGTTTCATTCAAGTAAAATGACTCACTCGCAGCATTCCCTTGATCTGGCTCCAAGTGTTTGCAGCGTGCCTTGCGATTCTCGCCTAAGAGTGCTACATGACTTCAAAGCATGGTAACTTTTTTCCCAGGTGTTACAGAGTATTTCGCAGCATCAGATCTCATGATCTGATGACTCAGAATAGCAGGCAGGGGGAAATTAGCTTGTAAATTCATCACAGAAACAGTGGAGATTTCTGCTGTATCAGGCTGGCTGTACTCTCCTCCAAGGGATGTAGAGGAATGAGAAAAGGTATCCACTTTTACCAGTGAAGAAATGACTGTGTTTGTGGCTTACACAGAACCTGAGAAAATGAGGACCAGGAAGGATTCATTTTTATGTATCCCTCTCAGACAGAAGTACAGTATTTTTTTCACTTTCTGCAATTCTGAACTTTTCCCAAGGAGAACAGAGAAGAAGGAATGTGGATGTGTTTTCTCAGAACAGGTTTTAATTTTTGCCAATTGCTGTGAAAATTCATATTTGAAAATGGACCAGTAAAAAAGTGTACGCTCAGTGAAGGTGGACAGGCTGCCGTAAGCTACCCCAAGAAAACGGGGGGAGAGTGTTCTGGCTAGTAGGTAGATGATTGGCAAGTAATGTAATCTCCTGGGGAGATGGTTTTCAGATCTCCTCCCCAAATAGTTGTCAAAAGCACCGTCCTGCTTATCCAAGTTAATACGGTGTGAATAAAGCACTGGGTAGCTGCATGCAGCGGGATGGCTACAGGCTGAAAAATCAGTAACCAAGATTTACTCGTAAACGCAGTATCCAGAAACAGTGCCTACTAATCCGCTCCCTGCATTTTCCCTCTTCTCCTCTACGTAATTTTCCACGGCTTGCATAACCATTTGGACACTCACATGAACGCTGTATACCCATTCCCAAAGCTATGAGCCACTTTTGCAGTCTTCTTAACTCCCAGGGTTTCTCAAACAACCCACTGCAGGGGAAAAAAAAAATTATACTGAACTAATCATACATATTCCTTTTGGTGGCAGAGTTTATTACAGATTTTTAAATTTTTTTTTAAATTGAGATATTTTTTGGAGATGAAGTAAATAGAGAGGATCAAAGCAATTTTTCATTACTGGGTGGCTGAATGATGGTTAGTGAGACTAGAGGAGATTGACTGTTTTGTAGAGAGATTAGCAGAATTCACATCGCCGCTGAATGAAAGGTGGAGGAGGCAGAAACCCTAAACAAGTGAATTCAATTACTTCTGAAAGGAATAGGGTAAATGAGGATTCTCTCTTTGGGTTTGCTCCAGGAAATATTTCTGAAAAGTTTGTTGAAGAGTACCAGTCATCCAAACCCTAATTTTGCTATTATGTAAAAACTCCTCGCTCTGTGGCAGCTTGCAATTTGGAAATGCTTCCCTTGTCTTGTGTACGCCATTGGTGTGTCATCTCTTAATTTAATTTCGCTCTCAAATTACACCACCCAGTGCAACTTGTTTGCACATGTGGCAAGGTTTACAAAAGGAATATAAACCTGATCCCAAGCCCACCGGAGTTAAAGAACAGATCCTCCTCAGCTTCCCTGGATAACGGCCCCGGCGGAGGGAGCATTGAGCCGCCTTCGCAGGCTGCAGGCTCTCGGTAGGGCAGTATGCTGGGGTGTGATTGCTGGCACTGGGAGGGATGCTGTGCTCTGAGCTTTGGCGTGCGCTGGCACAGCCTGTGACAGCCTAGAGTTCACGACCTGGGAAGTTTGGATTTGCAGTTTATTTGCTATGTGGCGATTTTGCAAGCAATATGGCATGGTAGGAAGTAGCATTTGTTCCACAGGCTAATAGAGCAAGGTCTGTTGATTAGGAAGTGGCATGTTCTTGTTGCCAGCCTGTATCTCGGTTGGGCCTCCCCGGAGCAGGAGAGCCCCCCCAGGCACGCAGCATTCTCCCCTCTTTCCCACTGCATTTGAGGGTTCTGAGCACAGAGGGCCTTCCAGCTCCCCTGGGGCCTCCAGGCACTGCCAGTGCAAGGACTAGGAGCTGAGGCAGTGACTCCTGCAGGGCTAGGTAAGGAGGAGGTACCCCAGGGGCATCTCTCCCCTCATCCTGGCGTGCCAGAAGGTATTGCTGAACAGACACTGAGTGGAGAGACACTGACTTGCAGATGTTCCTTCCAAGCACAGATTTCTCCTCTTCACACCTGCTGGGCCCCTGCTGTACCCAGCACGGTCTCTTAGCGCTGCAAATCTGACATACTCCCACTTCCTTCATACCTCCCACCCTGCCTCAGCCTGTACCTGCCAACCTCTGTTCCCTCCCCTGTGGGTGCCTCTGCACCTCGCAGATCCCCCCAGCTCATGGGACACAGTTCCATGTCTTTGGTCCTACCAAAACCTGCTCCTCAGGTCTGGATGCCATAGAAAAGCCTCAGAGTTTCTCAGCAGTCAGAGTTATTGCATGAAGTGCTGTACAGGATGCAGGGGGAAAACTGGTCTCTGCCCTTCACTGCCTCCTAGGTCATGTCCTCAGTTTATCCTATCTCCTCCCAGTCTTCCCCCTCATCCATTCCCATGGCAGCAGGTGGGGTTACATGTTATTCACTTGAAATAACTATGCACTTTGGCTGTGTGTTCTGGAGAGGTAGACAGGGGCTCATACCAATCAGAACACAGGTAACCTTTGAGGATCCATCTCAGCTTTTTTGTTTTTTCCCCTCTCTGAAAAAGTAAACAAAAATTCCTTCCTCCTGTAACCAAGTTTAAGGCCTTACAGGCAAGGCAGAGCTGGCAGGAGAGCCAGGAAGGCATCTCCCTCTCTGCAGTAGAGTGTAAGAGAACCGCCCTGACCGAGCATGCTGGGTTAACCTCAGGTGCAGGGGAAGGTGGCAAAGGGTGGCTGTGTAAGGAGCTATCTTCCCAACTATTTCCAAGGTCCACTCTTGGAGGACGCGTCTTGCTTTTCTCCCAACCCCCACAGTAAAAAGCAACACCCAGAAAAACAAGTTGCCATGAAAAACAGCTCACTTAGCGGAGCAGAAGAGCACAGAGGAGCCGAACGTGCAGCTGGGGGGAATGGGTGCTGTTCCATGAAAGTAAATGAAGCTGTGCTGATTTCTTCCAGCTGATGATGTGACCTACAGTCCTCAGCTGTATAATGTGTGCTGTGTATTGGTGCCGTGTACAACCATGTGGCAGACTTTCTCCCTCATTAGGGGTGTTCCTGATTGCAGGAGGAGTTCAGGAGACTGAAAGAAAGTCTTGGGCTTCCTTTCTACATCCCTTCTCTAATAACTCCTTAACCATCTTCTTCCTTACTCTTGTATGTCTAGTCTATCCCAACAGTGTTATTATTGCAAAGAGCTCGTTTGTTGCCAAATTTCTTATGCTTTTTTCTAGTGCTTTACTCAGCACAAATCCTCTAATAGTTTCCCTAAAATTTTTTGCATTCTCCAAATATCTGGCAGTTTCGAAACTCTTGTGTAGCTCAGAACTGAGCTATGAGGTATTTCAGATCATCAGCTTGTAACAGAACCACCACCGGATAAGTTTTCCCATCTTTTACACCATTTTCTCTTTAATCTCTTTGACGCAATGACAGTTCTGCAGTACTCATGGATGAGTACATTTACCAATAGATTTTCTAGTTACCTGACATGCTACATCCCAGGCAGAGTCTTTGGGAAATATCTACATTTCTCTGGCATATCCGGTCCTGTGCCTAGTAGCATTCAGGGCACCCACCAGAAACCTTTGCACCTGAACACGTTACGGAAGTGGAGAGACAATCTTCTCTTCTAGAGTACCTCTCCTGAGCAATCTGGATCAGGGCAACATTTGCAACTGACTTCCACCAGGCAGCTGGGACAAAGTGTCGGTAGCACCTTTCTTATTCTGGGACATGGGTGTGAGTATAAAACCCCACCACTTCTCCCATTTCCAGGCAAACTGCCTCTCTGAACTCCTGTTTACAAAGTCTCTAGATTAGTTAGACCATTCTTGATATTAGATCTTCAACTTTATAAATTAAATATTAAATCTTCAACTTCATAAATCCCTTGTGTTCTTGTTTCAGAACAGCCTCCAGTCTACAGGGACTAGCATCTGGGCCTACATGAAAGGGTTTTAACATTGGATCTGCCAAGACAAAAGCAACTCTAATTCTGAAAGTGGTTAAGTCTCACATGCCACTACAGTTGGTGCCTCTCTCTCACCCAGTTTATGTTGTGTCTCTGCAATACTGGCAAATCCACAAATAAGCCCTTCGTAGTAAATTCAGAGCCCCACAAAACTCTGCACATCTGTGACTGCCTGGGAAATTGCCCAGCCCTGCGCACAGCCATATTTTTCTTTTTGTTAGAGAAAACTCTCTCTCGTCGGGTTGTGTGTCCATGAGAAGGTACCTCTTTTCAGAGCAACTCTCGTTTCAGGAAGCTCAAGTTCAGTGGCAGCCTTGATCTGATCCCAGGCTGGTTGTAAATGCAGTCTTTCTTACCAGCAGTCTCTGAGCGTGCCCAGAGCCATCTCGGCACAGCAGACAGGCTGAGAGGGACCTATTTTGCAGTGGCCGCTTCCAAGATCACTCAGTGTCAGCCAGAAACCGGCACTTTCAAGTGCTGCCTACTGACGCAGTAGAAATGCTGTCTCCTGCCCTTCACCCCTGCTCTTTGCTTCCACTGCCACTTGCCAATTCTTCTTAAAACCGAGTATGGAAACCAGATTGAAACGCTGCAATATGCAAGGTGTTACCTGCTCACAACAGCAGTTGCACCTACTACGGCATTATTTCTTTCAGCATGTTCTTCTCTGTACGGAGGCACGCACTACCGTCTCCCTTAACCAGACCTGTGGATGACATCCAAGTTACTGCTGAAGGCACCTTTAGGTCTTCAGTGGTCTGTACAATGCCTTCTCCCCAGACAGTGTGGGGTAGTTTAATGGGTCAGTGCCTCTAAAGATGAGCCTTGAGTCTTCATTATGAAGTAAAACCAGTGACTTCAGGATTCAGAGGAACCATCCTTGAACCCTTACCAGAGGCACAGCTTCATAGTTTTTTTCATTAACTAAAGCCATTAAAAGACATCCTGACACAGCGCTCACCCTTTCTCTGTTTGCTGTCCATAACTCACAACTGCAGAGTTACCATATCCTCCGGCTGTGACCATGTTAGCAAGCACTTTGGGTCAACAGGGGGCTGAAACAATTATTGGCCTCCAAATCTACACTGCATGCAGCCTGAGGTGTTTCCTTCATATAACATTTAGTCAGCTTCTCTGGACCAAACACCCCACCACACAAGTGGATGGGATGCTTGGAGCATGTTTGGTGGGCATCTGAGCTTCCAAAGTAGCATTCTCTGACAGGAGACGAGCTCATACGCATTTCAGCTGCTCTGTCACTGAGCCAACCTGCAGCAAGTGTGGGTCATTGTGGGATTAGCTTCAAAGCTGCACCACTGCTCCAAAGCAACCTGCTTATGCAGGCACTGCCCCTGAGGCACAGGAGCATTCACTGCCAAGATTTCCCAGATCTCAAGGCACATCTTGGATCATCCCCATCTTCCTTTTACTAGCAGAGTACAGACTGTGTTATGACACCTTCTCCTCCTATAAGCAAGGTCACTCATGCCCTACAGATCAGATGCTTTCAGCTCATTTACTTCAACCATGCAACATCTGCAAGGGCATCAGTCCACTCTCACCCGAGCAAGACCCACCATTTGGAGACTGGCCTTTCACAACAAGCTGCGGAGCAGGCTGCACGATCCCCACCATGGTCTCTCCTCACTTCAGGCTATGCTCATGCTATGACCTGTATGCTCAGCTGGTGCCCCCTGTTTCCCAGGGCTGGTAATCCCTCACACATTTGGCCACAGCCAATCCACCCACCTAAGATGGCTAGGTCAGCAGCTCTGACCCTTGTATTTCCACACTTTGACTTTCAAAGCTGCACCTTTTCCCCTTCAAAGCTGGGCAAGGGCTTTCACTGGGTACCACCAGTTAATCCATTTTGGCCACACTCCAGGCTACCCTAATTGTGGTATTTCCCTACTTGCCCCCATTAAATGACCAGTTAACAGGGCTGCTTCCCTTAGCAACCATTTTCCTCATCACACAAACCAATTGTATCATTTCTTTTAATCATTTAGAAGTGCCATCAGGAGGATTCCCATCCCGCATATCAGACTCTCGCCCATACTCACCGCGTCCGCAGCGTTGAGCTCCTGTCTCTTTCCTGCAGCTATGTCCCCTTTTGGCATACAGCTGCACCCGATCCCTGCGGCAAATTCCAGCACCTCTCAGAATGGCTCTAGCCTCCTTTTGCTGATCTTTGCAGGCCAGGCCAAGTCCAGCTGAGTCCCTCTAAACTGGCCCGTTGCCAAAGCATCTTGGCAGCCCTTGCTGGAGGGGTGCCAGGAGGGAAGGCTCCTCAGGTTCCCCCCCAGCTTAGGTAAATTCTCCCCTTCTCTTCTCTGAGATCCCTGCTGAGCTTCAGCCTGCTGGGCTGGTTTCTGGCTCCGGACCGTGTGCCCCAGTTTGGAAATGGAGTGGACAACTAAGTCTTTTTTTTTGCTGGAGATAAGGCTTCAGACCTGTTTGGTTCCTGGGAAACACTGTTGCTGTCTGTCTTCTCTGCCATTGATTTGGGCTATACATTAAATGCTGACATAAAGTTTCCGGGCTTACCTCCTCATATCATTCACTGCATTTTGTATGCAGTTTCTTATATATTGGGACAGTTTGTCTGGCTTGTTCCCTTCCAACTTCTGCAGTTGTGACAGTGGTAGGTAAGACTAGGCAACAGAAGTCCTCTGACAGCCTTAATTCCACATCAGGTTTCTGACTTTTGCAACTTTCTGATTTCCTTGTGCTGTTGGTATTTTTAGCTTTTTAAATCCTCACTGCCGTCCTGCTCAGTTAGTAACCTCCAGGCTTGCCAAAGATTCCTTGGCCTCCCCTGTCCCCGGAAAAGCTGCTGGTCCTCAGCCATCTGGTTACTGGTTCCTTATTCATCTATTTTGAACTTGTTCCAGCTTCTGCTGCCCCCAAAAAATTTTACCTCCAGTCTCAGGCCATCTCCCAAGCCTTTCAGCAAAGCCTTCGGATGTTGCTTTAATCCCTTCTGCAAAGTCTCATGCTCTTTTCTCGGGTCTTTAGACCTTATTTTAGTTATTTGTGATATCCTCCATTTCTGCAGGTTTTGTTCACAGAATTCCACAGGAAGTCTCAGTGCATGGCAGAGCACAGCATTCCTGTTTTTCTTTCTCTACTGGAAACAGCTCATTTGATATAACCTAGAATTGCATTTGCCTACTTGGCAACCCTATAATTTTAGTGTCTCATGGTTAGAGTGTGGTCAGTAATAGAAGGAGGTCTTTTTTTTTCCTTTTGCATTTCTACGTAATGAACTTCTAGCTTCAAGCAGAAATTCTTTCGATTCATTGATAAGGGAATTTTACATGACTATAAATCATCTCCTTTCTATTTGTAAAGGCCATCAGCTCTTCCTGTTGGATATTCCTGTCCTTCTCCGTTGTTGTGGTTTAACCCAGCAGGCAGCTAAACACCACACAGCTGTTCGCTTGCTCACTCCCCACACCAGTGGGATGGGGGAAAGAATCGGAAAAAAGGTAAAACTCATGGGCTGAGATAAAGACAATTTAATAGGACAGAAAAGGAAGGAAAAATAATAATAATGATAAAAGAATATACAAAACAAGTGATGCGCAAAGCAACTGCTCACCACCCACTGACCGATGTGCAGCCAGTTCCCAAGCAGCAGACGTGCCCCCCCCGGCCAAATCCCCCAGTTTTTTGTTCAGCGTGCCGTCATATGGTATGGAATAGCCCTTTGGCCAGTTGGGGTCAGCTGTCCTGGCTGTGTCCCCTCCCAGCTTCTTGTGCACCCCCAGCCTCCTCACTGGCAGGGCAGGATGAGAAGCTGAAAAGTCCTTGACTTAGTGTAAGCACTGCTCAGCAACAACTAAACCATCAGTGTGTTATCAACATTATTCTCATCCTAAATCCAAAACACAGCACTTGACCAGCTACTAGGAAGAAAATTAACTCTATCCCAGCCAAAACCAGGACATCTGTATAGCTGATGCTGCTATGTTTTGCACACAGATATCTATTAAAAATATAAATTGGGCACCTTCTTGAGAAATGGAAGGAGTGATTTTCCTTGATCTGACAGCTCCGCTTTCAGCATAGCCAACTATCTCCTCTTCTCCAGCCAGCTCTTTTTCCACCTCATAGCTCTCCAGTGATCCTCTGTTCCTCCCACAAGATATTATATGCTAGAGTCCCTTCACTAGAAAATGCTTCTGGTTTAGCTACAGCACTCAATTTCAAGGTTGAGCCTAACTCAGATGAAGCTGTTGTCCAGATCCCCTTTATACTGCAAGGAGGGGAGTAAGCATGTTGAGGGCACAGTTCATCTCATCTTGACATGGGAGTCTGAAACAGGTCAAAAGAACAAGCTTTACAAGTGTTCCTCTGCCCTCCTTGAATAGAAAAAGACACTCGGGACACTAAAACAGGAGCAGATGCCTAAAGCTAGGTGGAATTATCTATCTTCTAGATACCTGGACTTCCCCAGAAATCCCTTCCATGATGCTTTTAGAGAAGATGGCAGGGAGAGAAACTGCACAAGCAGCCAAAACCAGGCTCCTGGACATCCAGAGAACTTCCTACATTTTTGACTGGACTTCGTTTGCCTTGTCTCCTGTACTGATTCCTTCCTGTGCCGTTTTAGGAAAGTTAAACTAAATGGACTAAAAAACCCCAAACCCACTTTCCCCCTTCTCAGTTACTTATAAGTGCTGCTATATTGAACATAGTTAAAAAGTAATACTAGTGTGCACCTTTTACCAGCCTTCTCAAAGCTGTACTAACTGTGAAATCACTGTAAAATTGTGTTTGCAATGATTTGTATTTGCTTTGCTCCCAGTCACAGCCACCAAGGGAAAAAAAATCACATGAAAAATCCAGTAAAGTTCCATACCAAGGACACAAATTTGGGCTGCAACTCCAGGAGCATCAGCTGAGAAAAAATCATCTGTAAGTCACCTTCTCATCCTTAGTACGCTTCTTATAGCTATAGCTACAAGAATCTTCTCCCAGCCTTGAGATTTCATCCTGTCCATACTCTCGACAACATCTCCATTAGTAACGCACTGCTTACCAGGGGCTTTGTACAAACTCTGTTCAATATTGCCTGGAAATTCATTGCAGGAGTGCTGAAGTTAACACTGACACCGGCTCTCCACCCTCACATGCATTTTAATATGGAAGCTACAGTGATACAAAAATATGTCTAAGCAACGGGGACCCTGCGTTCCCCTACCCAGAATGATTTCCAAAGCCTCCCAAAGATGCCACCTTAAATTTAGGAACCCTCCTCTAGTCAGAGACCAAAGCTCTCAAAGCCACAGGACTGCTACTAGAAGACAAAAGGCAGTAGGAAAACATATAAAAATCCACAGTAACCCTTGAACAGCCACTGCTGCTCCGTAATAAAAGAATAATAGTGTGTGGCCCTCTTATAGCACTTTATCTGGGGACCTCAGTGGCTACACAATGGGTGAGTTAGTTTGTCTCTTAGCCTAAAAGAGAAAAAGGTCCAAAACAGAGCTGTGGGAACACAACGCCTCTCCAGGTCAAATCGCAATTCTCTGGGAGCTCTTCAAAGCACGGAGAAAGCCTTACTCATGGAGTATATCTTGCTCCATCTCCCTTTTGACATAAGAAGAAGGATGCAGAAAAGCCGAGGGTCGCATGGAGCATATAGGAAGCAGCTTGGCATTTCTTTGCTACTGTTTCTGTGCTGATACTTGCTTTCAATATGACATATTTTGCATATTAAAAATACTAAGTAAAGCTTCAAATATTTTTGGGAGAGCTTGAATTATAGGCTATATATAAAATAAACTACTATCTACTGCAGTGTACAGAAAGATACAGGCAATAAGGCAGATGTGTGCCCTGTGCATATTGAAACTTGTTTCTAAAAGGCAGCCATTTTTTCTTGGTATTTCACATTTGAATCCTTTTTGGTAAAGAAATCCATGCTAACGTGAAGAAGCTTTTTACCAGAACATGAGGAGCAAGGATAAGTACAAGATTTTTTTAGTTGCTTGTTGGTCTTTAATGGCCTGAAACTGTGTATAATTTGTCCTGAAGAAGACCTTCAATTAAAGTATTATTAATCCAATTGTTTTATTATTTTAATCTTTCTAACACATTTTGTACCATGTGGTCCATAGGATACAGTCCTCTAGATATCCAACAGCTCTCGATTCCACATTTTTTAAAACCCTCAAACCAATGGCTCCAGCCAATATGTTCCAGGATGTCAGAGCTGGGACAGCATTGTTTTAACATAAACATCCTAGATTGCAGTAGTCCTTGTCTTTGCCTTCCTTCCCTGGAAGGTGATGGCTTCCCACGTTCAAACAAAACCTTACTTCGATGCTAGGTCACTTGGTTACAACGCCAAACAGGCTGGACTTGCTCTAATCACTGTCCTTGATGTAACTTATTCAACATGTAGGGAAAAATGTGAAAACTAAATGGATAAAGACCTCCACCCAGCCAATTCTCCCAGTAGGTTAAAAAATATACGTGTTAAAATGCCAGGACTGTCTAACGTTTCACTTGAAATTCTCCATAGCAACACCACTTTGGTACTGTAGTGGGAAAAAAAGAGTATAAAAAAAAAACCTAAGGTCTTCAAAAAGGCCCTTCAACTTTAAAGTGAATGTATTCGTGGAGAAATTAAGGGTCTGTTGTGCAGATGGCTGTTTGCTCTCATTGCTAGAAGCAGACAGTCTTCGGTTAGGAGGGAAGGGGAGTCAGATAGCGTATTACCATGCAAAAGCAGCAAGCTCTGCCTATGATGACTGCAATATTAACTCCCAGGGCTTCCTGCGGCTGAGAGGCAGCAGCGGCAGCAGCAGCGAGTTTCACTTGCCCCCTGCCCCCCACCCCCAAGCTTCCAGGTTCAATAAAGATTACATCATGGAAAAAGTATGCCATGTAAGCCTGAGAATCAAAGCCGTCACAATTGGCGGCTGTTTAACTGTAATGTCGCTGAAACACATACTCCCCCTACATGCACACACACTTTCCCCCTCACCCCTCCCATCCCACCCCGAACCCTCCGCGTCTCCTACGATTAAGGGTAGTATTATTGGGGAGAGGAAAATCTGATCAAAACTGTCGACCGCCAACTGCCGATTTTCTATGGATTCAATAAAGGCCACCTTAACGATTTCCCTAATTAATGGATGACATCTTTGGCTGAAGGAGAGGCGCTGTATTCTACTCTGCCTTAGTCTTTGTTAACCTTCTAATTAACTTTCGTAGGTCACCCAGGTCTCCCAAACCTAAAAGTGAAGAGAGCCATTGTGCTAGAAGCAGTAAACTTACTTTTTCTGCCTGGGTACTTAAAAGGGAGAACGATTATAGGCAGGGAAAAATAACTCCATTTAAACTCTTTGTGACTGCAGAGAATGCATAGGTCCCTGCCTTAGAAAATAATTGAAACACCTTTTATACCAATATTTGCATGCATAATAAACCAAATTAGCAAATATGCATCTAAATTCAGCTACGGTTTCAAATTGGTTAGGGATTTGGAGAGGGTTTTGGTCTCTTTTTTTTTTTTTTTTTTTTTGGAATGTGAACTTCAGTGGGTCAACAAAAGGAATTGGATTTCTTGAGCAAATTGCAACTGCAGCAGCTATCAGCTTTTACATGGCATGATCTCCAGCAAAGAGTCTGGGCTAATAGTACGCACACATGCATTCTAATACTATAATATTAGGCCAGATTAATCCCTGTGGTAAGACCATTGAAGTCAATGGAATTGTATCAGAGATGAATTTGGTTCACTGCCTTTTGTGGAATCTAATATGAATTGACCATTGAGCTGGAGGCATCAAAGATGATAAATGCAGCCCTCTTTCAAACAGTCTGATGCAACCCAAAAAAGGGCAGGCAGAAGGCATTTAGGATGGGTGGCCCTTTCTTCTGTCTACAGCTTTCTCAGGGAAATTCTGCCCTCATTCACGCCCATTGACTGAAGTCAATTAAATTATTTTAATAAATTGTAATTAAAATTCACAGTGTACAATGAAAGATTGAAACTTCATAGCACAACTTGACTAATAAACCTGAAGTTAATTGCTTCCTGAAAGTAAAGATTGAGAGTGCTTCTTTGGCTTATGGAAGAGACATGAAATTAATTGTTCCTAGTTTTCTCGACTCAGCAGAGAACAACGGAGCAGGGTAGAAGAGAGTAATAATTGCTCCCCAATATAAGCATACAGATGTACATCCCTGCACAAATATCTGGCTGTGCAACCCATATTCCTGGACAGAATGTACTGAGCTTAAAATTTACATCGCAAAAAAAAACAGAAAAAAAAATCCAGGACAGAATATTTTTGGAGAATTTTTTGAATTAACTGAGGAGGAAGCATGATATGGTTATTAAAAGAGACCCAAAAATCTGGCTGTCTCCAGTCTTACCCCTCACTGCCATTGGTTCACAGTGGAAAATGGGCACTTTGACCTTGATTCAGTTTCTCCATCTTTACAGGGGTTAGGTTTCACTGAAGTAGCATTTAAAAAAAAAAGGCCTTGAACTGCTTGGGTATGAAAACTGTAGACATGCAAAATGCAACATGCCAAACCAAAAGTCTGAGTTTTCAAATAGGCAAATTATTTTTTTGATGGTTTGATTCTGCCACCATGTGCACATTTTCTAATGGAATAATTGGCATGGCGTCTACTGCTTCTTTGCTCTATTCTCCAGTCAAGTGGTGTGAGGTATATTAATCATCCTCCCAAGTGTCCCTTGTATGTCCTAGGAACAGCCTGGTGGTGGATACATAACTCTGAGCAAATTTGTACTGTGGCGCCTTACAAAAAGTATCTTCAGTTAAACACATCTTCCACATTTCTGCTTGCAAGGTCCCAAAGGAGGTATGGCATCATGTGAGTTTGATTGCTGAGGAAAGACAATCAAATGACATGTATGGGATCAAGATACAGAAAAGAAGAAGTACACCTTCCCTCCCTCTGGAAGTCACTGCCACCGGACAGCTGGAGGACAGTTGGAGGCCCAAGGCTCTACCCTGGGCCTCCGCAACCAGGCAATGTTTTACCTGACCATTCAGAGGACAGACATTTTGGGATACAAGTGATCCCACATCAATGGTTAGGTATTGCCCTTTATAGCTTGATGAAAGCTTTCAGGACACCCAGTGTCAGGCTCTGCCTCAGAAGGAGTATTAGTACTACAGCAAGAGATCTTCAGAGGAGGGCATCACCATTAAGGTTCTCAGGAAAACTAGGTTCATTCTCAGGCACCAACACAAACCTCCCATGTGACATGGAGCCAGGGGGATTCATCTCACCTGACTTTTAATATCCATGTGACGATATCTTCATCTGAGCCTTGTGAGATGGGATGCCTTGAGAGTCAGTGGAAGGAAAGACGTGATAGAACTACTAACCCATTTTTGGATGGCCTATTTTGGATGTCTGGTACAGGAAGGATGAACTGTGCCCCAGAAGAGTTTTCTTCCCATTGACTATGAAGAGTCTACATACCAAACTTGAACATTTGCAGTTAGTACTGCAAATGTCTGTTTTGTGGTCAGATGAATCCCACCTTCAGTCCCTCTGCACTTTTTGTTCCCCATTTGTGAGATGGAGATAACAATATTTCCATCCTTCTATCTTTTGCCCTTTTTGCCCTCTTAAACAGTAAGGTCCTTAAGGACCTGTCTGGGATTCACCTGGCAGGAAGCAGACAGCTACTTTTAGGATGTCTACTAAATTGGTACTTTTACAATGCAATTAATCTCATCCAAAATTCAAAATCTGAAATAGATCTGAGGAATGCATCATAAAAATGCCTTTTTCTCAGCATAAAGGGAGATGGAGATAATCGATTCTGCAATTCAGATTTCTAACATCAAGTCAAATTAATCTCCTCTGTTTGTTTATACAATACAAGAGAGGGCTCTGATGAAAATAGTTTAGATATCTTGTAATACTGTTTTAACTGCCTTTGCATCTTAAATAATCCACTGACTAATTAATTGGGAAAACCTGGTTAGCACTCAGTAGAATAAAGCGTAAGACTTCTTCCTCAGTAATGAACACGACGCTTTAAATCTTGCTATTTCAAACTAAATAAATGATCTGTGGAAATATTTCACAGCAACTGAGACACTCATTATCTCTCTTCTTGACACAACTCACAGGGTTGTATGTACCCAGAACTGGACTTAACTTTCTGACTCTGACATTAAAGTCATATTTCACAGTCTGTGAAAGAGGCAGCAGCTAGGGGCTGATGCCTGCTTCCAGCTCAGCCTATCCTTTTCTGGAGGAAATAAATTATTTTTGCCAAATAGCCTTGCAGAACCTGGTGGTGTGCAGTTAAATTAAATTACACTCAGCTGTCATCCAGAAACAACAACAATTTCATACAAATAACCATAAAAAGAAGTTACAGGCAGAGAGTGTAACCAGGGCTCCTGAAATGCATTTACCTTGTCTTCTCACAACACAACAATTATCTTTTTGTAGTCAAACTGGTAGCAAAGTCCTGGGCACATAGCTCATTGAATCCAACTGCCTTGGCAGGACTAGAGTTGGACCTCAGGAACTGCAAACACTCCAACTCCAGTATTGTCACCCGGAGTAGAAACTCCACCTTGCTACCTTCTCAGCCCTGAGGGGTGTGATGAGCTAGCTTCCCAGCCCAAGGGGCTCATATGGGCTTCCTCCATCCTCTGAACTTTTATGTGGAGGAGAAGCCCATGGACTCATCAGAAACAGAGATGTCAGTCCTTGTCCTTCGCAGCTTTAGAGTGTGCTCAACTCTCAAATGTGACCTTATACAAAGCAGAGCAAGGCTGCACATTTGTTGTCTCTTGGTGGTTTCCATACCAAATGTGCTTATTTTACATTAAAAAAAAAATAGTGCCTCTTTCCCTGCTTGGCACTCTGGCAGAGGCAGCCTGGGCTCTGAGAAGCAGGAGGCTTGATCACCTCTGATCACCTCAATGCTCTGCAGCAGTCTTGTCTTCACACTCAGCTGTCCCCACACTGGTGTTACACATGTTTACCCAATGGGGCTGAGCAGATGGCCCTGCTTGGGGTGAGTGCAGTGCAACCCAGTGCAACTGGCATCCTGGTAGGTATTATAGCATCCCCGTGTCTGGTGGACATGAAAAATCAATTCTATCCTGTTGCCTAACTTGTGCCAGCAAACCTAGTGCCCAATGCAAGGATCACCTTAGTGAACTTTTGATGCAATAGGCCTGCTTCTCTTGGAAGCCAAGAGCCATCCACACAGTTCTTGTGATATAAAAAAGCACAACTCATATTCTTATTTCTCTACAGGCCCCTTTACGTTGCCAGAGCTGGACTAGACTTATAAAGCAGTCTCAGATACAGGAAGGGTGACTGAGATGCTCAGCATTGCCCAATAGCAGAGATGTAGGGAAAGCAAAGGCTTTATTTCCAAAATCAGGTCTTTTAAGCGCCTCCAGGTTGATATAGGCAGCTGTATGTTGATCTTGGGCACTGAAGAGAAAACCAGGAGTGAAAGGAAAGCACTTTGCTCAGCTGTAGCAGGAGAGCCCATTGCTGAACACTATGCTCTCTAGGTAGGGAGCAACAATGACAGGCTCAGGAGGCAGGTCCATCTGTCCAAGGTGCAAATCCTGATATCCGAGAAATTCTGAGGATTCCAAGGGGTTTATATGGATGAAAAAGAAAACAAGAGAATCCATAGATTTTTCCCTGGCTGTTGTTGTTTTATTTGAAGAGTCTCCTTTGTATTTCCCAACTACACCAACTGAGGCAGGACTATGGGCTTTGGAAACCCTTATGGCCACACCCGAAACTAGATTAATATGTCAAAATCCCTTGTACATAATGGCACTGCTGTCTCCCCAGTTCTCTTTGCCTCACTGTGAACTCCGTTATTTCTGCCAGCTGTGGTGCCTGTCCCTTTCTCCCCTGTTTTCTTATCTGCTGCCTTATA
Organism: Ciconia boyciana; assembly: GCF_034638445.1. Lineage (NCBI taxonomy): Eukaryota > Metazoa > Chordata > Aves > Ciconiiformes > Ciconiidae > Ciconia > Ciconia boyciana. Next base: position 51,435,864 of record NC_132936.1, read on the forward strand.
GTGTGTTCCTGGTAACCATTCCTTCTTCTCCTCACTGTTGCTGATTGGGTTTCTCTTGTTGATTTTTGCAGCTCGAGTCCTGTTTTAAGAGCTTCAGGTTTCAGCTGCCAGCTCAACAGAGAGTCACTGACCTCACTGCATAGCTGTTTCTGCCTTTTACACCTTGTGCACTCTCCAGTTACCTTTTGGCTGCTCTGATTTCTTTGTCTTGCTTTGTTCTCCCTTTAGCCCATCAATCTGTTGATAGTTACCCATAACTCTCCTCTCAGCTTCCCTTGTTGCCCTTTCACACCCACTAACTACTAACTCTGCCAGCCTCTACACTGCCTTATTTCATCCGGGCACATGGTCTGGTGAATGCTTCTGGAGCCTTGTGTTCATCCTCTGCATCTTTGCATTTATCCTTGGGAAAAAATACTTTCTTCATCCACTGCCTGCTAGGGTCCCTTCAGCCTCCTCCCTTCCCTACTCATTCTTTGATTAGCACTTTCCTTCTCCAGACTCACCAGCATAGTCTTTCTATGGATCGCCCTCTTCGTCTGTTTTCAAATAAGCCTCTGAAGTCCCTGCAAAAACAACCCTCCTCTACATACCATTATGCCTTTCTCATCTCCTTTACCTCTTATCCTTTCAAATGACTAGTTTACTCCCATTCTCTTGAACTCACCTCTCTGACACTCAGCAGTCTGGTTTTCAGCCACTTCACTCTGCAGGAATTGCTCTCTCTAAAATCACTAATGATGTCCTTCTAGTCAATTCTAACCGCCTCTTCTCCAGCCTCTTTTCCTTTGATTTTTCCAACACCTTTGACATATCAGACCATTCCTTCCCTTGGAGTTCCCCACAACTCAGCTGCTCTGCTGAAAATTGCCATCTTTAGTTTTAGGAGAGCTTGGTAGCTGACAGCGAGAAGCATAAGAATAGGGGCACAATGAAAAGGATAATTCTTTGTATTGTCTTCTGCACACTAATGAAGCTCCTCTTAGGAAACCATGAAGATTTTAAGGGCAAACCCAACAGTAAGGAAAATCCCAGCACAGGATCCGTCTGCTTCCTATAGGCCTCTATGCCGGACTTAAAGTATAATATGAGATTTCTTATCTTCATAGTTTCCTTGACAGATTCTTCTAAGGAGGAAGAAAAGGGAGAATAATGAAACCAATTATTTCACCTTTCTACAGATTTGTTGTTTCATGACTCTCTCTGTCTACCAATAAAATCAGAGATGGATTAATTCTGAACTATATCTAGATATACAATAAAGACAGAAAGAGGATCAGGCTGGGAAGATAGCAGAGTCTTTCCAGTGTCAGGTAGCCGAAAGCTAAAGAACATCATACAGGGTAAAAGCAAATGCAGTGGCGTAGCGAAGGTCACAGTCAAAGGTTCAGGGAGGGGTTAAATCCTATAGCTCAGCAATGAAGCCCTTTTCAAGTTAGGCTATACTTGCAGAGAGCTACCTGGGTAACGTGAAGAGATGTTCCTACTGTTTGGCTTTCACTGTACCCATTTTTACAAAGATAGTTCTACTTGAAAAGTGGACGGAATAAAATCCATAATCACTTTATGTGGACCTTAAAAAACCAGAAGTTCATGCGCAGAGTGCACAGAGACATAACACAGGAGAACTATCATGAACTTCAAATCAAACTGACACACTCTGTACCCTTCTACCCTAGTTTCAAGCTCTGTTTGCCTGCCATATAGTCTGCAGCAAAGCTGTGGATGATAAAACACACTGTGTTTCTCATTAAAGTAAGAATAGGTTGCAGAAAATTATATTTAAAAAATCAGGGGAATTAACTTTAACTATTGGATGCACTACTCCCTCCCCTGTGTGTCAAAGCAATTAGTGAGAGTCAGATCAAAGGATCCACACTGCAGAAAAGAGAGAAATAGAATCCAGTGTCAAAAGTCCCCCTGCAAAGACAAAATATATGCAAATAAATTGCAGGTAACTAGGAGATCTGATACTATACCACCGCCAGGAGGAGAGGGTCAGCAGTTACATCTGATAATAGCCTCTCTCTTTTATTTGGGGATCACTATTTTCCAAAAGAAAAGCTAAATATTGATTAAGTGATATCTCAAATACCACAAGATTATCAAACCAATTACAGGGATTAACTTCCCAAAATGCTCCAGTATAACCTCAGCTGCAGAAACTGTGCCAACTTGGTAATGGCTATTAACGTCTGTATGCACAAGAGTAATCCCCTGGTTTTGTTTCTTTTTTCCTCTCTCTCACTCTCTCTCTGATTGTTCCTATATATATTATAGTTTTTCTGAGTGCATGGGATGTACCACTTGGGAACCTCATTCTGCATTCCCTGGTGGGACCTGCTTAGAGTCAGAGGAAGCCAAAGGTTATTCAAGGAGGACACAAGACATCTAGTTGTGTTGCCCACTTCCACATGAGAAAGCCTTCCCTTTAGAAGAGGGCAGGAGACTTTGCCAGTCATGAAGTCCTGAATGGATATGCTGATTTTGATCACACTAATCAGTCTCGTTCCCTGATAGCGCCAGCTACCTCAGGATTGAATGTGCTGCAAACACCTTAGAGAACAGCATCAGATGGCTGGAGAAGTTTATCTCCACTAATCAAGAGCTCCGGCTGAGTCCCCAGCACAGTCACAGAGTCCAGGCTGTTTGGTAGCTTTCTATCCCCAGAGCCCACTCTCACGTTCACGCTGATGGGGACAGCTCACTTTTGCTTCCATTTTTTCCCCCTCACTCTTCTCTTAGGGGGAGAAGCAACTTTAAAGCATGGGAGAGACAGACAGAGAGAGCATGACGCCCTATAATCCAACAAGTCAACTTCCCGAGCTCAAACATGAACTGATTTTTTTTTTCTTCCCTCGCCTTATAAAAAAGAAATTGACTTTTGTTTGGAGTTTGTGAAAAGTGGGACTCGGGGCCCAGTCAATGGGGCTCCCCGCAGCGCGGGCTGAGTGGAGCCATCTCGAACCAGTCAGCCGCGGCACCAATTAATCCGCTCTTTGTCACAGCCCCGGCCTCAGCAGCAGCGGCAGCAGTAGCAGCAACACATTTGGCCATTGTTCAGACCTTCATGCAACGGGATTTACCCTTTCAAAGAGGCAGTTTTGTCCCAAAGAGTTCGAGCGGAAGTTTCTCACTGACAATTTGCCCCAAATAGATAGATTTGTCAGCAGCAACCTTTAAAAGCAAAAAGCCATGGAGGAAAAAGAGGAGAAAAAGAAGTGTGGGGGGAAGAGCAAGTGCATCCTTGTCCGTCTGTCTGTCTGGGGGTCTGTCCTGAGCAGGTGGGGTGGGCGCAGGGCCTGAGGTACAGAAGGGCGAAATGGCATTGATGGGGGCTCTTGTTCATCTCAAGGCAGATGTAGCAAGGGAGCTAACAAGCTCCCAGGCTGTTGTATAGCTGCTCTGACTTCTGAAAGCCTTTCACGGAACTTCTTTTACATGGCATTGTCATGCCTGCTACACAGCAGTGTGCTAGGCTGGCCAGGGTTTCCCAGCCTCAAATACTCCACCGGCAGCTCAATTCTGAGAGCAGCAGGCCTCATTCTCTGTGGCCTTGCCACCAAAATGTACATTTAAACCAATAAAAGCAGTTTTTTGCAAACAGGCTGCTGTAGCTTTTCCTATGCACAGTGCACTGGGGCCAACACGCCAGGCAGAAAAAGGTGAAACAAACCCACAGGTATTTCCTGCCCCCACACCAATGCTGCTATGCTCCTTAAGGGCAGACTCCCCTTTGGACTTCAAGGACTGTTTGCATGAACTGAGGATTGAACCCACTCTGTTGCAAACTGGACCTATTCACATGCACCGGTGTTGCTCCCGCCCTCGGATCGTAGTACTGCCCAATATCCCTGGCTCACAGGTGGGACCTGCCCTTCCCCACAACACCTCCCCACATACTCCAAATCCAGAAAGGGAGAAAGCGCAGGAAACTGTCCCCAGCTTGGGCTCCGGCAGATCCGGGTCCATATACACACAGCCTCTCCCAGCATCATGGAGACAGCCCTGCTCTCACATTGGAGGGTAGCAACTGGGAGGGCCCCAACCCTGTCAGACTAATCTCTATAGCACAAATTTTGGGAAAAATGAAAAAAAAAAAAAAAAGCCTAATTTCACTTGTGACTCCACCTCCCATCCTGTTACACCAGCTGGGTGGGTGGCGAGGGGCTGGCTAGCAGGTTTCTTTGAGTACCATGGTGCGGAGCACTAGAGCCCTGCTTCTTCCTAGGAAAGGCTGGAAGGGGTTGTTCAGCCCTACATAGGTTCGCCTTTGCATACAAGAAACTGTGATCTCACCACCTAGACTGCAAGTGTAGCCTTTCCTGCTCCAGAGTCCTTTGCTTGGCAAAGAAGCCAAATTCACAGGAGAACATGTAGTTCTGCTGTAGTCACGGGCTTATCTACTGCTGTTCAGGCAGTTTGGCTTCCCAAATAAAGCTGAAGAAACCCAGTTTGCTGGAGTAGGTCTGCTGCAGCTATGTGACCTAAAGGAGGGGCATGAAGAATGGATGCAAGGCATCTATACAGCCCTAAAACTTTGCAATGGACTCTGGAAACTTCATTGCTGGGTGACAGCCGGTCCAGCTCTTCTGTCAGACTACTTTGTTTCGCTGTATCTTAAATGGGTTTGATCTACATTACTCAAAGGACCTCATTGTTTGAGTATTGCCCAGCCCACTGGTGTTTATTTGATGGCCTTCTCAAGCCATTTCCTGAAAGACACAAGAAAAATGAAGGCCAATTTCAAACTGACATCAAAAATGTCACCAGCCTGCTTTATACCCACCAAGTTCCCCTAAGCCTGCTTACACCTGCTCTTGGAAAGGGAAAAGGGTACAAGTGGCTGTAACCTAATTATAAACCAGCCAGAAGCAGGGGTGGTTTACAATTAGGTTAGGGCTATTCCAAGTGAATAGGTTTACAGCAAAACTAGAAGACACTGAGCTAAAACTGAAACATCGGGCTCCACACTTGAAGACACCAGGAGGTGTCACGTTCTAGGTGGCCTTCAACACAGGGGACAAAGAGTTCAACAAACAGTTGCAGAGCAGCAGTGTCCTCAGTTGCAGCAGGCAGGTGTAAGACCTAAGACTTTCTCCATCTGCAGAGGAGTTTTAAGAGACCATAAGGGCAGGTAAGTAAGGATGGACACACCTTGCAATGGTGCAAGGCAGTGAGACAGGCTAAAAGGTCAAGCAGTATAATTGCAAATATGTTAAAATACAGTGTTCTCCAGGAAAGCCAGGAGAGACAGATGCCCATGTGTAATCTCTCCTGTGGAGGTCTCACTCATTCTACTCTCCTGGAAATGCAAAAGTAAATTAACACTGTTCTTCCCTGGTATGGGAAGAACACTGGTACCAGGGACAAATGGTGTTCCCTAGGAAGCTTAGCTGTCCCATCGTTTATTCCCTTAGCATGACTGGCGCTGGTCATCAATCAAATCGACGGGGCTCCCAAGACCAAAACTCTCCTTCCTCCTCGAGTAGTGAGTTCGCTTATGATTTCCAATAGCAGAAAAATCCAGCTACTGGATATGACAGAAAATATTCTACCAGCTACAGTGCATTTACCACGTGCACAGAAAAATGAACAGAAGAAGAACCCAGTTCCTCTGTTTGTCTGTTAGGTGCTGAATCACATCAACCTCATGCCAGCAGAAGTGCTAGGTGGATTTGAGCAGCATCAGCCAACACTGACTGCAATGACAACACATAGAAAATGTCAATAATAACCAAACAAATGCTCCTGACAGTAAAAAAACGGTTAATTAACCATACAGTAGATTTTAAACCATGTCCCATGTGTATTTGCAGCCAAACTCCAGCATTTGGATCACTCTTGGAGTTTCTTAAACATCATGATTTAATATGCAGTATAGTCTCTGCACTTGTAATTGGAATAAAAGCGTTGAGCAATAATCTGTGCATTGGACTTCTACTACTTGTAACTAAGTGATCTGCCATACAGCTTTTTGCTTACCAGTGTCAGCACTGCCACAGAACGGAGTAATTATGAAAAGCAGTTAACGGAAACATTACTAGTTGTTATTACTCCACATGCACTGTTGCATGCTGAATTGCCATCCATGCCAATCCTCAGAGTTTTAGATTAAATGTTTCAATACTTTGTGCTCTGTATTGCAGCACAAAGAACTAAATAGTAAGACAAGCTCTGTCTGGGGTTCCCATCACATGTTCCTCTGATTTATATTTCTTTATAAGAGCCATTCCTCATTAAAAAGAGGGACATACAGTTATTGGATCACATCTCACCCAAGACAGATTGTCTCCCATATCCAAGCACCTGTAATTCCCTAATGATGACACAATGTTCTTGTGACAATTGCAGCAAAATTGCATCTGGCAAAATTGCATGGGGACATGAGTGAAAATATCTGAGAGCACTTAGAGCTGGGAATCCCTGGGTTGATAGCATGCGATTGTCCCACACTGCAGAAAGCACTTGCGGTACCAGGGTTTGTGAACCATCAAAATACACTGCAAGTTCAAGGATGTGCATTATATTTTAATGGTGAAATCTTAGCTGAGGACTGACAGGACTTTTCAGTTCAGAGAGCCTGCCTGGAACTTTGTTCATGCCAAATTCTGAGATCTTGTGCACACCAGCAATCCTGTTGAAGCCCATTAAACTACTACCTATTTCATATTTACAATGGAGGACCATAGGATCAGAATCTGTCTCAGTGGTGTATTTTCATTGAACTGCGTTTTCTGTTCAGGCAGAACTAGCACAAATAGCTGCAGAAGTTAAATCATTTTACAGAGGATCGTGGCAGACCTCTGCTTTCCTCTTTTCTTAGAGCTAGGAGTGCTGGATTTCATTACGTAGACTCAAACCACTGGTTTCTCAAGTTCATCATCCTGGCCTCATCAATGTCCGAAATCTCAAAAGGCAGAAAACCTCAACCAACCTCATAATACATCTAGCTAGTTGCAGAGTGTCCTGGTTTTGGCTGGGATAGAGTTAATTTTCTTCCTAGTAGCTGGTCTAGTGCTGTGTTTTGGATTTAGGATGAGAATAATGTTGATAACACACTGATGGTTTAGTTGTTGCTGAGCAGTGCTTACACTAAGTCAAGGACTTTTCAGCTTCTCATCCTGCCCTGCCAGTGAGGAGGCTGGGGGTGCACAAGAAGCTGGGAGGGGACACAGCCAGGACAGCTGACCCCAACTGGCCAAAGGGCTATTCCATACCATATGACGGCATGCTGAACAAAAAACTGTGGGGATTTGGCCGGGGGGGGCACAGCCGCTGCTCGGGAACTGGCTGGGCATTAGTCAGTGGGTGGTGAACAATTGCATTGTGTATCACTTGTTTTGTGTATTCTTTTATCATCATTATTATTTTCCCTTCCTTTTCTGTCCTATTAAATTGTCTTTATCTCAGCCCACGAGTTTTACCTTTTTTCCGATTCTCTCCCCCATCCCACTGGTGGGGGGAGAGAGCGAGCGAATGGCTGTGTGGTGTTTAGCTGCCTGATGGGTTAAACCACAACACAAAGTGACACATACTGTGCTCTCCTCTGCTTGGACTTGCAAGTAATTGCTCTACCTGCAAAGATATCCTGTGACCTATATTTTATGAAGCAAGAGATAAAGCAAGCATGTCTATAAATGTCATAGACAGTCATAAAACTGTTCGTCTCTTCTTAAAAATCTATCTGTACCAACTGACTCAATACTTTCAAGCAGCACTGAATGCAATATGCTGACTCAATGCTGCATCTGGAAGTATTTATTTTTGTTGGTTCTAAATTCATTTCCCAAAATAGATACCCCAGATCTGGTCTCCAGCCAATATCAAGAGATATAGCTAAACTGAAGTCAATGGAGCTGAGCCATTACATTGCCAGCCAGAAATATGGCCCTTCCTAAAAGCATTCTTTGCTGCCACTACACAGTATTTTGTGCAATTGCCTCAAAGGTCAGCTTGTTAATAGGCTTCTACAGCAAAATTTTGGAGGCTAAACTACCATAGCAATGATTATGTTCAAAGTGCGATCAATCAGGGTCATAGCTGAGGCAACCCTTTCCTACGCACACACAAGTGCTTAGGACATAACCAGAGCTATTCGTTTAACAGATTGGTAAAATGATTTTTAAATGTCACAGCATAGCTCCAAGATGTATTTATTCCTTGTAGTCAGCATTCTTTTGTTGGCAATTTAAAACTGTTAAAGTACAGACCTGATCTAATTTTAAGTTTTCTTTTATTGAGATAATAATATATTTGCCCTCGTATTCAGACCTTTCACTAGTTTTATACAGCTGTGTCTCTACCGGCTTCAGTATTGATACTGTCTTTTGTGTTCATGTCAGGAAAACTAAAATGAGGCTGTTTCTCTCTAAATTAGATTGCAGCTGCTGCTACATCATTGGCTTATTACGACACTTTGATTTATATCTAACTAGCAAACTAACAAATAAGTCAAGTTACTAACTAGAGCCGCTTTGTTAAGCGCTTGTCTCGCATTGTCTAGATGGGATCAGGTACCAATGTAGGCGTATAAGCCAAGCCTGACATATCCCTTTCAAAGGCATACGTGATTAATGGGGCATTTCATTGCTGCAAGTGAACTCAGGCTTGTTCCACCCCTGAATACGAGTATTGAGAAGAAGTGCCATGACTTGCGGACATACTCTTTTCTCAGTATCTTCCTTAGGTATAATTTTCCCCGCTATTCTGCGCAAGGTAGCTTTGCTAACGCACACTCATCAGATGCACATGTGGAAACAGAGATATATGGTCACTGTTTCATGCAGTCATTAACTTATTTAACCAAGCATGCATACGCACAAGGGAGAAACTCACCACTTTTTCACTGTCATCTGCAGGGAACGCAGGTCTTCCCCAACTTTTTGCTGGATGAATTACTCAGGGTGGAGGATGGGCTGAGAGCAACTCAAGCCCAAAAGCCACCAGGGTAACTGGTGCATTCACCGGGACGCCTCGGCGCGCGGAGATCGAACACAGGGCACCACCGGCTCAGGGAAAGCCATCCCCGGCTACAGTGGGAAGGTGGTTTTGCTTGACAGAAAATGCGTGGAAAGAAGAAACACCTCTTGCGCCAGGGGAAAGGGAACGATCACAGGACAGTCTTTTCACTGGATAGTCTTTCTCTGTCTCGGATCGTCACTTTTTGGAAAAAAAAGCCTTGTCTTGCCCCACCTGGAGGAAACCCACAGCACAAAGCTGTCGTTTGTTTTTTTTTAAATTAGCCGGGAAAACCACCGCGGCCCTGCAGCTCCAGAAGGTGCCCAGCCCCACGGTAGGTGTGAGGTGGCACCAAGATGGCCGCCAGGGCGGTTGCCAGGCAGCGTCCTCAGCCCCGGGGTCAGCCATGTTGGGTGTGACGGCCCCGGCAGGGTGTGGGGAAGGCCAACGCTGCCATCGTTGGGTGTGTGCTGCAGGACCAGCACATCACCCCACACCTCCCCAGGCATAGCCCTCCAGAGGAGGTGTCTGTGAGGCAAGGGCTTCGCAAGGAAGGCTCAATACCACAAAAGAGCTCGTTAGGTGCATCTATACTCCCCGCATGGGGAGCAGCCCGAGCTGGGCATCAAGCACAGCCATGTCACAGGCCAGGAGCGTGGCAGGGCGGCTGAGGAGCAGCACAGTCCCTTCAGCAGCCGTCGCAGTGCCGCTGCCTGTCCATCTGCCTGCAGGTGGATGCAGAAAGTGGTTTGTGGCAGTGCCACAAAAATATGGACCATGACCTGCAAAGAAGGGAAGGCACCTCAGACTTCAGGGGGGATTTAGCAATCCAGAAGAACAGAACCCGCTGGGTATTTACGCTGCGAGGGTGCTGCCATGCTAACCTCCCTGCACAGGGCTGCCTAGGGTGCCGAAGGATGCCCCCAGCTCTTCCCTGGCACGTTCACCAAAGGAGGGGAGTGGAGATAGCTTCTCGTGCGCCCCAAAGCAACAGCAGCTCCTCCTCACAGGAGAAAATAGCTCTATGCTTTCCTTCCTTATCTCCTTTCCAAGAAAACAGATATGTTAGATTTGCCTGATCTTACCCACCTGCTTCCCATTCAGAGATACGGATGGAAACAGCACATCCGTATATTCTGCTGCTACATCCATACACTTCTGGCAGCTTAATTTTTTCCCTCGTCTGACCTCCTTCACTTTTTTCTTTTTCCTTTTTTTTGTTCACTGAAGATCTTTTGGCTCCCCATCCAAAGAGGAGAAAAGACGAGCAAGGTGAAGGCAGAAGGAGCGGTGTGCTTGAAGATGGGTCTCACGTTGGATTTATCTGGCTGCTAAGACTCCAACAGAAGAAAAGATACCTGGCAAGAGACCATGGCACAACGCTGAGAAATGTCACCATGTAATTGTAGTCATAGTCCAGAGTCCTGTAGGAGATACAGTGAAAAGGGAACACACGCCAGCTTCTGTAGCAGGTTTGATAACTATTTGTACTTCCAAGGCATTACAGGACACAGTAAATTTCATTACTATATTAGCATCTTCTGCATATGTAGGACTGCCTAATAAAATGCTAAATATAATGGTAAATGGTAAATGATAATAATGGTAACAATGATAAATACTAAATGCTAACTATAATTTCCTGCCTTGTTGGAGCTGGACTACTTTTCCACCAAATGACCATAGAAACAGCTTTGAGAGAAGCTGCAGTGAAAAGCTGGAGTGCGGAGAGAGCTAGTCCCTGTGCTCTTGGAGGATGCACCCTGCGTTCACGTTCAGGGCTCAGATATCTCTGTCCATCACAAAAACAACAAACCTCAGCTGGTGCAGGATTGGAAAGCAACACCAGGCACAGCCCGGGGGACTGTGCTGGTGGTTTGCTCCCTCCTCAGTGACCCACAGCCCCAGCCCACGTGCAGTGTCTGGGTTATGTTAGTGGAGTTTTGGGTTGAGGGGTGGACAGTTTGAGCTCTTCTTTTTCTCTCTCCTGGCAGAGCCTGATGCTGTACATGGGAGCAAAATCCCTGCTCGCATTCAGAGCAGCCTGTCTCAGGTGTGGCTGGAACCTGTGGATAAAGTTTGACCAGCCTTTGAAGAGTTTTTCAGGTGACTTTAAGTTTACAGGGCAAAGAATTATAGCTGCTGTAGGACCGGAGATCTGCCTCACTAGCGCAGGGGATGCCCAGGGCCGGGTTAATCCTCTGTCTTTGTTTTGGCCCCAGGCCCTGCTAATGTAGCATGGTCATCTCCTTCCTTGTTGCTTCGGTCCTTGCTCAAAGAGGTGAACCTTTCCCTGCCTCCCTGGAAGCAGACTGGGAGTGAAAATCTGTTTGCATTCCCTGATCCACCAGCTTCTTTGCTTTCTGGGATCTCCCTGAGCAACTTCCCAGCCCTCTGCACAGTGTCCCTCAGTGTTAGGCAGGACCAGGCTTGTCCGGATTGAAGGCTTCCCTCTGGGTCACGGAGGCACTGGTCCCATGGGGAGAAAAGAGCAGAAAGTCACCAGGATCCCAGTGCTGTCCAGAGTCACACAGCCCTGCGACACAGGTACGGTACAGGCACAGCTGGGGTCAGCCGTCCCGGCTGTGTCCCCTCCCAACTCCTTGTGTACCCCCAGCGTACTTGCGGGTGGGGTGGGGTGAGAAGCAGCAAAGGCCTTGACTCTGTGTAAGCACTGCTCAGCAGTAACGAAAACATCCCTGAGTTGTCAACACTGTTTCCAGCACAAATCCAAAACACAGCCCCATACGAGCTACTGTGAAGAAAATTATCTCTACCCCAGCCAAAACTAGCACAAGGAATCGCACATGTCTTGGGACAGAAGGACAGAAGGATGAAAGATGAAGTGCAGAAGGACAGGAACAGCGTGTTTGGGGCTGGGCTGGATCACAACCAGCAAGGGAGAAGTTAGTAGTGGTACTTTAACACCTCGCATGGGTGGCAGGGACGAGAAAGCAGTCACCAAGGAACATACGAGGGCTTCACAAACTCCTCAGCAACTGCTGGCCCTGCTCTCTGGTGCTGTTGCTCACCTCAGCTTGCACCCACAGGAGAGGTGGTCTTTCCTTCCTGCCACCTCTCCCCACCCTTGGCTGCTCTACCAGCGCCCACCTCACAGAGCGTTTCCAACAGGAGGGGGAGAGCTCGGCAGCCTCTCGGTGAAACCAGAGCTGCCGAGTTGGGAAGGGGTCCCACCTCCGGCCCCTCGCCGAGCCCCTGCACCCCGGGCCCGGTGTGGGGGGCAGGAGGAGTGATCCCGGGCTGCGGGACGGCTCCCTGCACGGCCGCCGTGCAACAAGTCCCGCCGCCGGGGAGCGGGGCTCCGGGAGCCGCCGGCCGCGGGGCTGAGCTCGCCGGTGCCGGCGGTGCCCCCTGCCCGGGCAGGGCCGGGTCGGCTCGGCGGGAGGCGGGCGGAGGCGACTCCGGCTGCGGGCACCGGGAGACGCGGAGGTTTTCCAGGCTGGGGCAGGGCAGGGCGCTCCCCGCTCCTCCCGAGGGCGAAAACAACCCTCCCGCCCTGCTCCCCCTGCGCACCCCGCCGTGCGGCTCCAGCAGCCAGCCCGTCCCCGCGCCCCCGTGCCAGCCCCCAGCTCCCGCCGCAGGAGGGAGGCCCGGCCGCCCGGCGGCAACGCTGCCAGCCCGGCCCGGCCCGGCCCGGCCCGGCCCGGCCCGGCTCGGCTCGGCTCGGCTCGGCTCGGCTCCGCTCGGCTCGGCTCGGCTCGGCTCGGCTCGGCTCGGCCCGGCTCAGCTCGGCCCGGCTCGGCTCGGCTCGGCTCGGCTGGCAGCGCCTGCCCGCTCCCCGCCCGGCCCCGCCGGCCGCCAGCACAGCCGCTGCCCGGGCCGGGGCAAGGGCAAGGGCAGGGGCGAACCGCAGGCGGGCCCCACCTCGGCACGGGAAAATGCCAAAGAAACGGGATCTCGATCCGTTCTTTCTGCTTTTCTTTTGTCTCCTCTTTTTTCTTTTATTTTCTTTTTTTTTCCTTCTTTTTTTTTTTTGGGGGGGGTCCCTTTTTATGACAGCGAGGGCACAAGGCGAGCGAGGAGGCGGAATCATCTCGGCATCCGCTGCATTTTGTGTGGAAGCCGCTCGGGGGTTCATTAATATCATTAGCATTTAACCCCCTCCCCGCCCCCTCCCCTTCCCAGCGCAGGGTGACGTCACGCGGCGGCAGGAGTTGGGGGGAAAGCGAGGGAAGCGCAGTGGGCGAGGGGCGTCCCTCTCCCCTCTCCCCTCCCCGCCGCTGCCTGTCACAGCCTCTCTGCCGATATTATAGGGGCCGAAGCCTGGAGCTCAAAGCGCAAAGTCAGCCCGTGTAATGAACTTCTGGAAACCTTTCCCTTTTTATACCATTCAGTTTCTGAGAGGCAGAGACAGCCTCCTCTGACGCCTTTTCCCCCCTTCCATTATTTTTCCAGGCTCTGATCTCCCTGCTCGCTGCACCGAGGCGCTCGGCGCAGAGCCCCGCTCCCCATCCTACCTTCTCCTTCGTCTCATTGTTGTCCTGGCTGCTGTGGCTCTCGCTTGCCTTCCAGGAGCGCGGTGGCCAGCCCACTCGCACCCCCCTGCACCCTCCCGGGGTCCCGAGAGCATCTGCTCGCAGGGGGGCAGCGAGCGGCCGCCGACTTTGGGCCATTTCGTTTCTTTTTTTTTTTTTCCCTTTTTCTCCTTTTTGGTTTTTTCTTTTTGCTCTTTTTTCTTTTTTTTTTCTTTTCCTTGCCGCGTCCCCGCCGTGTGTCCCCGTCCCTCGGGAGGACATCGCTGGGGAGCGGGGCAGCGGCGAGGATGTGCCGGCCCCCGCGGCGGAGCCAGCAGTGAGCGCCCGAGGGAGGCACCTGCCCCGCGGAGCCGCCGGGCCGGCGGGGGGGGCACCGCCTCGCCCCGGCGCCGACACTTCGCCCCGAGTTTAACGACTCCCGGGGGCTTCGAGCATGAGCAAGCCGGCGGGATCAACAAGTGGGTAATAACGCGGCGGAGGCTTCGAGCAGCCTTTCCGAGACCGGCCGCAGCCTGGCCTGGGGGGCGGGAGGTGGAGGGGAGGGAGAGGAAGGGGAGGGGGGTTGTGGTTTGGGTTTGCATCCCCCCCCTCCGAATTAAAAAAGAAGTGTGTATTTCCATCCGGAGTGGCAACGAATACGTGGGCTCGGAGTTGCCCCGGTGGAGTTTGGGCCCGGCGCTCACAAAAAGCCGCTTCCCAGCTGCCCGCCCCGGCTTTCCGCCCCGGGAACCGGGGCAGGAGCCCGGGGCAGCGAGCCCCGGGGAAGGCGGCTCCGCCGGCAGCGGGGAGGGGGCTCGTCCCGCCGGGGCGCGGGCGGTTGCCTGCGGGTGTCCGGTGCTGGGGCGGAGGGGAGAAGGCTTGGGTTTAAAGGGCATTACGGAGGTGAAACGTGCTGCTTTTCTCACGGACTTTATGCAATCTTCTGCGACATACTAATTTCTTTTTAAGAGTTTGAAACTCCGGGCACTCAATTACACGGAATCGCGTAAGCAACTCTATTGAAGGAGGATTTAAATGCAATACTTTGCACACCGTTTCCAGTTACAACAAATAATCCTGCAACGAGGAAAGCAGAAACAACTTAAAAGTCACATTTTCCTTAATCCTAAATCCATGCACCTCATAACTGGGGAATTTAAAGCATGACTAACCGCTCTTACAGAATGGCCCAATCCGTATAATCCCAACGGGACTTTCGGAGTTTGTAATATGGATGGAGTCAGTAACAAAGGGGGGAAAAAATACCCAATCCAATTTAATGTCTGACAAGTGATGGATCGGACAGTTACTTCCCCTGCGCTCCGGCGGGCTCCGGGGGCTGCGGAGCGGCGGAGAAAGGGAGGCAGAGCCGGGAGGGACCCGCCGCCGTACCTGCCACCGGTCGCCCCCCCTTCCCACGGCCTTCTCCGTGCCTCCATTATTTTGACCCGGGTCCGCCCTTTGTCCGCGGGGGCCGGGGACCCGCGGCGGGGCCCGCGGCGTGGAAGTCGCGCGTGGAGGAGGCGGGCGGCGCGAAGCCCGGCGGGGGCCCGGCGCTGCGGCCGAGCTGCCGCCGTTTCGGCGTGGGTTGGCTCGCCTTCTTTCCCCGTGGGGCTGAGCGCGGCATTTTTCAGCGCCAGCCCCCCCCCCCCGGGGGAAAAAAAAATAGTAGCCGGGCCGCGGCGGAGGTGGTAACCGGCGGAGGGGACGGGGGCACCGGGGAAAACAGCTGCGGCGGCCGGGGCCGCCTCCCGCCGGCTGCGCTGCCCGAGCTGCCCGGTGAGCGCCAGGGGAGCCGGAGCGGGATCGGGCCCGTGGGCAGCCGCGCCGGGACGTGGTCGGGGCTCCTGGCAGATTCCTGAGTGTCGGGGACGGGCAGGAAGGGCCGGGAAGCCTCGTCCCCAAAGGACGGCGGAGCTGCTGCCAGAGACATTTTGCGGAGGAGAAAACCCGCAAGGCTGGACCGCGGCCCCGGGCGCACGGGGCGGGGCGACCCCTGCCACCGCCGCCGCTTTCGCTGCTGACCCCGACGCCCCCAGGCCCCCCGCGACCGCCCGAAGGGGACCCCCAGGCCCGAGCCGGCCAGGCCCCGCGGGGATGGGGACAGGCGGGCGACTGCCCCGGGCCCGGGGCCCGAGCCCGGTCGGCCTCGGCAGCGCACGCAAAAGCCCGATCCGCTGAAGCGGGGCCTGGGCGCCCGTCCCGGGGGTCCCGGGGGCTCCTGGGCAAGGGCTTTCCGGCCTGGCTTTTCTGCCCGCCGGTGGGCGCCTAGCGATGTCAGCTGCGATGTCTGCCTGGGTGGTAACAAGACCCCATCCCGCCGTCCCCCGAGCCCAGACTAACTTCTTTCAACAGCCTCTGATGGTAATTACAGTAATCGGGGCTGCCATATATCCTTTAAGCAATTATGACACACAAAAAAAGCCCCCAAGGACCCCCTGTCGTGGGATGTTCAAAACGGTTTCCCAGCTGAACAGAAATCCCATTTTCTTAGCGCTAAACTTCTGAGACGAAGCGGTACCTCGGGGAACCGGAGCGCTTTTAAACAGAGTTAATCAGTTATCTCATGACCCCGTGTCAAGCTTACATTTTTCTCTTCCCGCCCCCCGCCCTGCTTCTTCCCCCTCCATTTATTTCATATTTTGCCCTGCACGAAAGTTTTCTCACAGCAGCCTCCGCGGGGCGGGGATGGGGGGCGGCGGGGGGCGCGGAGCGCGGCCGGGGTTGCGGGCGGGCGGCGGGGACGGGGGGGCCCCGCAGCCGCCCGGGGCGGGGGGCTCAGCCGCTCCCTCCGCCGCGTCCCCCCTCCCCGTCCTCCGCCTCGTCGGGGCCGCGGAGCTGATCGGACGGGCCGCGCCGCTCCGACGGCTGGAAGCGTGGCTGCTGGGGTTCGGACCGGTGCGCCAGGTGCTCGGTGTTTGTAGGCGGAATATGTGGACGTGTAGAGAATATATGGAACGTATACATATGCTCCATATATTGCATGTTTACCCGCACGGTGTGGATATGTACGTACATATATGATGCCTATTATATTTTTAACGCGGCTCCCGAACTTAAAATCCGCCTGGGGAAACCTGTTTTGTACAAGCAGCCCAAGTTTCTTCCCTCTCCGCCGCCCGCTTTCAGCGCCCGCGAAGCCGAGCGGGCTGCCCCGCGCCGCAGGCCGGCCGGGGGAGCGGGGACCCCCGCGGCTGCCCGGTGCCCCGCGTGGCGGCCCCACGGCGGGCGCGGGTGCGCGGCCGCGGCTGGGGCTGGGGCCCGGGGCAGAGGGAAGGGGGAGCGGGGGGTCCCGGCGCCGGGAGCGGCGGCGGGCCGGGGTGCGCGGGGGCAGCGCGGCGGAGCCGCGCTCCGCACCGGGATGCACCACCGCTGCACGTACCGCTCCAGTGTCTCTCCCCCCACCCCCAGCCTGCCCCTCCTCCTCCTCCTCCTCCTCCTCCTCCTCCTCTTCCTTTGTGTGCGTGCGTGTGGACCCTCTCTCTCCCCGTGGATGCTAAGGGCTGGAGAGGGAAGTCGAGCGCTTTCCCCCGTTGGCATTGTGCGATATCCGAATTCCCATGCTACACTTTTTGACGGGTCACTGGTGCCCCAATAGGCAGGTGGCAAGGAGGGCTTGTAATTACACACTCCCAGAAACCGTGCCTTGGCCTCAGCCCTCCTCACGGGCGCCTACCTGCAGCTCCAAAGCCGCGGCTTGCTCGGGGCAGTGGGGCGGGGGGGCTTCCTTTAGCTGCGCTCCTTATTAATTGCGTCAAAGTTTTCTATTCTTTAACCTCTCCCCTCCCTCCTTCCCTCCCTCCCTCCCCCCACCACCCCTCCCTCTCGCAGTCCCTAACCTAATCCCCGTCCCTCTCGCCGTGTTGTGTATAGCAGCTGTCGGGTCTCATTTAGGGGAGAAGCTGGCAGCTTGTGCTCATTGGAGGCAGTCAAACGAGTTTCAATGGGCAAAATCATTAAGTTAACACTTTATCTAATGTCCCTATTGTCTGCCAGCAGGCATTGTCTTAGAGCCTTAGCGTAGACATGTCTGAAAGTATCCCGGGCTCCTAAATTCTCAAGGGAGCGAGAGGAGCCCCTGCGGCCTGCTCCCCCCCGCAGTCCCAGCAGCGCTCCGCTCCGCTCCGCTCCGCACCGCACCGCACCGCACCGCACGCTGCCGCCGTCCTCCTTCCAGCCTCACCCTCACCACCCACCCGCAGCTGGGGCTCTCCCTGAACTACTTTCAAACAAAGATAGCGGCCCCGAACGCTCTCCGTCGGAGGTTGGAGACCAAGGTTTGGTGAGAGGGACGGAATCTCCAGCGTAAGTTGTGGTAGGAGGAAAGAAGTCTGTTTGAGGCAGAGGAAAAGAAAAGTAAAGGAAAGATAATCGAAGGGAAGAGAATCGAAGAGAAAAGAGAAGAGAAGAGAAGAGAAGAGAAGAGAAGAGAAGAGAAGAGAAGAGAAGAGAAGAGAAGAGAAGAGAAGAGAAGAGAAGAGAAGAGAAGAGAAGAGAAGAGAAGAGAAGAGAAGAGAAGAGAAGAAGAAAAGAAAAGAAAAGAAAAGAAAAGAAAAGAAAAGAAAAGAAAAGAAAAGAAAAGAAAAGAAAAGAAAAGAAAAGAAAAGAAAAAGAGAAGAAAGAGAACTAAAAAAGAAAAAGAAAAAGAAAAAGAAAAAGAAAAAGAAAAAGAAAAAGAAAAAGAAAAAGAAAAAGAAAGGGAAAAAAAGAGCGAAGAGAAGAGCAAAACCGGAGAAAAGGCAGAAGCCGAGCGGGATTTTGGCGCGTTTCTTGAACGGCGCTGCAATAATCTCGGTTCAAGTTTTTACATCACGCTCAGAGCATTTGCAATTCCAGTCAAAGTCGGTGCGAAAGCAGCGCCCGGCGGAGCGGGGCTGCGGGCGAGCGGAGCGGAGCGGAGCGGCGCTGCCCGCCCGCCAGCCCCGCGCCCCGGCCCGCCCGCAGCCCGCAGCCCGCAGCCCGCAGCCCGCGGCCGCGTCGGCGCACAAAGGCGAGGCGGAAAGTTTTGCTGCAGGTTTTGGGGTGAAGAAAGTGGCACGGCTCGTCTGTGGCAGGAGCCAGCCCCCTTTCGCTGGGCTTGCTAAGCGGGAGAGGAGGTTACTTGGCTTCCCAGTCATTTTATTTTGTTTTGGTTTATTCTGTGCCTCGGTCTCCTGCCCGCTCTCCTGCCCAGGGAAAGTGCCGTCCTCTCTTCGCCGAGCGCCAGAAAGCGAGGGAAACGCCCTCCCCCCCCCCAAGTCCCCCCCTCTGCATCCCCACTTCTAGCAGGCAAGTCTGCTGCTCCCGCTGCTGTAATCTTCCCTTCCAAAATGGGTCTTGGCGATTATAGAAGATCCAAATAAACGTAGCGGGGCATGAATAATGCTCATTGTAGAAAACTGACACTTGCTCAAGGAAAAGAAAGTTGGCTATAAAATCACTTCATTATTTGCTTGTACCGCGGCTCTGGGGCTAATCCCTCCGGAGGTCAGATTGCTGAGCGCTCGCTCTCTCCCTCTCTCCCTTCTCTGCTTTCAGGTCGCATTTTAGACATCCCTTGCAAAGTGTGTGGGGACCGCAGCTCCGGGAAACACTATGGGGTTTACGCCTGCGATGGGTGCTCGGGATTTTTCAAGCGGAGCATCAGGAGGAATAGGACCTATGTTTGCAAATCGGGAAACCAGGTACCAGCCGCAGCGCAGTCCCCTCACCGCCTGCACCTCTTACCCTGCACCTCCCCAGGGCCCCGTATTGCCCCCCCCCCCCCCCCCCGCCAACAGAAACACCCGCAGCAGTGAGATCCAGCTGCCACGCAGCCTCCCCCTCCCTTCCCAGGGGGTCCCGGGCCGAGGCCGGGCGCTGGGTGCCCCCGCCCGCCTCCCCCCGGCACGTCCCCCCTCCCCGGGCCGTGCGGCCGCAGCCCACCGGTGCGCCCCCGCCCCGGGGGGGGGATGCGCAAGGAGGGAGCCGGGAGGGCGGCGGGGGGCGGCGAGGAAGGAGAGGGGCAGCCCCTCGGTAAGCCGCGGCCCGTAGCCGGCCGACGGACAACCGACACGATTTCCACTCCCGGCGGGTCGCAGCTCCGCTTTTTCCCCTTCCCGCTCTGACCGAGCTCGTTTCCACCCGCGGAGCGTCCCCGCGGGGATGCGGGGCTGGGGACGCGTTGGGGGACACAGGGGACCGGGGCGCCCCGAGGGGGCGGCGCCGCCGTCGCTGTCTCCGGTGCTGAAGGCGGCCCGGCCCGCCCCGCCGCGGGGCCAAGCACCCCGGCCCGGCCCGGCCCGGCCCGGCTCGGCTCGGCCCGGCTCGGCTCGGCCCCCCGCGCACCCAGGGCGGGCACCCAGGGCGGGCGCCGCGGGGAGGGCGCCGGGGGCGGCGGGGTGAGCGCGCTGCTCCCCCCGGCCCGACGGCTGGCTGTGTTGCAGGGAGGCTGCCCGGTGGACAAGACGCACAGGAACCAGTGCCGGGCCTGCCGGCTGAAGAAGTGCTTGGAGGTCAACATGAACAAAGACGGTACCTGCTCCCCCTCTCCCGGGGCCGGGGCCGGGGCGGCGGGCGGGCGGGAGGGAGCCGGGCCTTGCTCTGAAGGGGGAGCGGTGTGTCGCTGCGGGGTGTCCCCCCCGGGCCCTAATGACCTCCATCCCGCGGCAGCCTCGCCCGTTTCTCCCCAGATGCCTTCCGGGTGGGGGGCGCGGGGTCGGCCCCAAAAAATTGCGGGGAGGGAGGGAAGCCCAGCCGAGCAGCACGGGGCACCCGGTGCGGGACCCCGTGGTGACCCCCTCGCCTCTCCTTGGTGCCCCACAGCGGTGCAGCACGAGCGGGGCCCCCGGACGTCGACGATACGGAAGCAGGTGGCCCTCTACTTCCGCGGGCACAAGGAAGAGAGCGGCAGCGCCCCGCACTTCCCCGCTGCCGCCCTGCCGGCACCCGCCTTCTTCACCGCCGTGTCCCAGCTGGAGCCCCACAGCCTGGAGCTGGCTGCCGTCGCTGGCACCCCCGAGAGGCAGGCTCTGGTGGGCCTGGCGCAGCCCACCCCAAAGGTCAGCCATCGCCCCGGCCCCCGGCAGGCCTGCAGACCTCGCTGCTGGGGTGCCTGCAACCCACCAGCTCCCTCCTGCCTCTGGGATAGATGTGGCAAAAAGCAAGGCTTGAGGCCTTGTGGGTTGTGGTGGGGACCCTTGTTATGTCCCTAAAAGCTCTGAAGGTACGAGGTGCAAGGGGTAAGAAGTCCTCTGCAGAAGGAGTATGCAGAAGGACCGACTGATAACCTGCTCTGTACAAACCCTGTCTCCTACATCCTTACACCCTCGTGGTTACAGAGGTGCTCCTCCTGCCTGGAGCCCATCCACAAGTCAATTTTAAACCTTGTTTCATGAGCATGAGCTGCAATCACTGAGTTTTTTTCAGCAAAATGCCCATCTCCATAGTGGTGTAGTCCAGAAAGTTCTGTCTGTACTGACCAAAGCCTGCAGCTTGGCCACACAGACACAAAAGTGTCTAAGCTGGCTCTGTGCTTCTTGGATGTGACATTTCCTAAGCAGCCCAGAGGAAGTACTGCTGTGGCCTCAGCTGCACAGGAATTAGGTGCATCACCATAAGGGGATGTTTTTCATTAACCCATTTGCAATGGCATTTTGCATATTCACAGCACCTAGAAAATCCTAGAAGAGACAACTTAAATAGTTCTGCATTTTCAGAGTTGGTAGCTTGGCAGAATCCATCGTGAACATGATCGTAACATATAGTTTTATATTATAATTTTGGAAAATACTGAATCAGAAATCATTTCACAAGAAAACATAGCACATGCTTGAAAATGTAACGCCATTCCAATCCTACACGCCCCTTAGGTAGTTATGCTTAGCTCTACGCATCTGCTTACAGCCTGTTGCAGTAAGGGAGCTAGATGAAGGGTTAAGCCTAAACAAGCACTCACTGCTTTGCTGAGCAAGGCTGGAGTGCTAAATCAGCTTCTGAAGCACAGGTTACAAACCACAAATTCTTAATCAAATTTGTATTCTTCTAACTCTGCTACCAGAGGTGTGCTATTGTGTAACAGGGTAAAGCATGATGCTGCATTTTGGTAATTTTTTTCCCCTGATGTAACAAGTTCTTTCTCCCTTCAACCTCCTCCAGACAACTGTTTCTGTAGTACAGTTCATCCACATGGATGAGCAGCAGAGAGTGGTTCGGAGTGGGCCCACTGAAAGCAATGCCCTCTGCTTGCAGAATAAGAGAGTGCACACTCTGTATCAGGCATGAGCATGATGCACTGAATGGCAGCTGTATGGGAGAGGAAGACCAGGCTGCCTTGGTGATGTTGTATGAAGTTGCTTTATTTTCTTTTTGATGTTAGTACCCACATGAAGTCAACGGTACCCCTATGTATCTCTACGAAGTGGCCACCGAATCCGTCTGCGAGTCGGCAGCCAGACTTCTGTTTATGAGCATCAAGTGGGCCAAGAGTGTCCCAGCCTTCTCCACCTTGTCCTTACAAGACCAGGTAAGGCATCTGCAGTGGGAATGGCATTGGCCTGGCCTGCCTGTTGAAGAGGGCTCAGAGCTCAGATTGGGTCCTGAACCTTCAGCGCTAGACCTTTAAATCCATAATGGACTTCAGCAGTTCTGAAGTTCAGGGCAGAGTTTTGATCTGTCCCTAAAAACCAGGCAGTGATTTAGAAACTGCTTTCCTCCAATTGCTATTTCATGAAGCAAGTGAAAATCAAGCCAGAAGAAAATCTAACATAAAGCAAATATTATGGGAGGACAAGTTCTAGAGGAAAAGTCACCAGGCTGCAGACCAAAATCAGTGTGCCAAAACTGCTTCTCTATTTGTGGGTCAACTTTCCCCTCCATAAAATGGGGACAGCATCTTACGTTGCTATTTTGGGATAAGAAGTGCTTAGCTAAGCATATGGTCCTGGATATGAGTGAAGTGATTTCTGAAGACCATTCCTCCTCTCTCCTCCTCTCTCCTCCTCTCTCCTCCCCTCTTCTCCCTTCCCCTCCCCTCCCCTTTCCTCTCCTCTCCTCTCCTCTCCTCTCCTCTCCTCTCCTCTCCTCAGCCAACATTTGTGCCTTATTCATGTTGGCTTCAGTGAACTTACAATCACACCAATATGGTGGAAGCAGAATTTGGCCAGCCCCCAATATTTTTCACCATTAATTAAAATCTTCCTTAATTTGTCTTGTTTTCCTCTATGACAATTTGCCTTTGCCTCTAGTAAATCATATGTGAACCATATGAGCTGAAGCAATTTCTTAATGACTTGATTCTTGATGAGGACTCAGTGTGCTTTGTATAATGTACTAATTAAAAAAAAAAAGTAATCAGATAATTATAAAATGGAAGGGGAGAAATCTACGCAAAGCTCCAATCATAAAAGACAACTAATACTTTGATATGATTGAGCTAATTTCCCATAATGGTAACTAAAAACGTTGTACCTTAGATGCTACGTAGCAGTCATCAGAGGAACTAGTTCCTTTCCATGGATGCTTGTTGCAAGTGTTGCAGTCGATATGCAAATATGTATTTGGAACTGAAAGAAAAGAGCTTCTTAGGAAACCAATAGTGTTTTCTACCTAAAGGCACATCATGATGGTCACAATGTGATATAAAGCTAAGGTACATTGAAATGTTCCTTTTCTAGCACCAGACACATGTTTTGAAACCCCCGTTGTGACATTAGACAAAGGGGGATGCTGCTCAGCTCTGGCTGCAGTACTGCTACGGAGTGAGCGTGAGGGGAGCAATGAGATAGGGCCCCGGAGGTGACATGCACTGCAAGGAAGACAGCGGTCCCAGTGCGGCATGCTGTTCTCTAATGTTGTCCTCTGCTGCCGCTACTCCTGTGGAGCACCAGGTCTGTCATGCTCAGCAACCAAAGAAACAGCCCCAATTATCAGGGACAAGCAGCAAGGGTGCCGCTTCAGCAGGAGCCTCAGCGCATGGGAAGAGCCTGGGTCCATCTCTAGACCAGTGATGTCCACAGGAGGGTCCTTAGGTGAAGGCTTTATTTGACATAATATGGATGCATTTCCCACAAGGCCATCTCTGTTAGAGTGCGGAGGAGGGGGCAGCAGGATTTGGGAGCAAGGGCATTCTCCATTGCACATGACTAAGCATGCCTCAAACAGCAAGGCCTGCTTATCTACCATAGATATCAGAGTGTTCCCGTTATCTTTAAATAACCCACTGCCTCTTTCACTTTCATATCAGGGACTAATGTTAGTGAACTACATCTTAAAATCCCAGCCTTTCCTTAACATCACCTTGACTTGCCGTACTTCACTGCAAGCCAGCTTCCTCAAAACTCAGAGCTGCTCAGCTCTAAAGCTTTGACGTGGGCCTCTTTCTGCATGATTCCCCTGTCACATTCAGGAGAGCTGGAGAAGAAATAACTCTGATTTTAATCACTTTATTTCATGAATAATCAGTTGATTTTTTATAATAGTGCCGTTGCATTATTTAATTTGACAATGGCCCAGCTGTAAATGTCTGTATTTCTCTTTTTGTATCCCTGACATCTGTCCGAGGAGAGTCTAAAACCTTCTCCTGGATTTTGCTTTTTTTGTGCTTTTCCGAAAAGGCAAATGCATTGTGATTCCAGGACTCTGCGACAGTTTCATCTTGAAGGCAAGGAAATAAGTAGAAACCAAATTGCTGACAAAACCCAAGTCTGAGGATTGCTGTGTCACTACCCTCAGTAAAACAGAGGCCGTGTCCCTTCCCCAGATCCATAGAGCTAATCCTATCGTGGATTGGAAGCCACACAACAAAAATGCCATGCTTCGAGTTCTGCTGGCCTGCACACCTGCCCAGCTTGTCCGTAAGGCAGGTTGGCCCAATGCAGGCCACCAACAAAAGGTCGTACTAACAGGATGGGGCTGATTAAGAAGTAAAACCCAGTCCTTCAGAAAGCCTGGTATTTCTTGTTTCTTTGAAGAAGGAGGGCTGAGTATGACTTCAGCATGAATTATTTTAATTGGTGGTTTTACAGACTTATGCATTGGCATGAAGAAAACTTCAGCTATTGGAATAGTCTCTTATTTCTAAAGTCTTCTGACTTTAAAGACTTAGTGGGAAAGAACATATGAAACCGATACCTTCCAGGAACTACCATTCATTACCATTGTATCTGCATGAATGAATGACAAAAAAAGTTTTAGAAAAGCAGATGAAAGGCTGGCGAATCATTTCCTATGTCATATGGAAACCTGCACATCCATCAGGCAGGATTATCCAGAGGAGGGGCTGGGTTTGCCGGCAGCAGCAGTTAGGAGACTTACGAGCAGGTTCGGCTGCTCTCAGAACAAAGCTGAGATGGGCACTGCACCCTAGACCGCCTTTCCCCTCCGTATTTCATACAATGATCTGGGCAGCTTCCAGTACTGTAAAATCCAATGTAATTATTTCAAACAGTAACTATACGCAAACAGAGGCAGAAATACTTTCCCGTCACAACTTCCTTAGTCAAGTTATATAGAAGGTCTGCAAAGCACATAGCACAAAAAGGCAGAAAATGGGCATAAGCCTGCAGTTGATAAGCTGAGAGCAGAGACTCTGAGAGCTCTTCCTCCCATTCTGACCGGAAGAGGGTGTTTTAAAACTCATAATACTGTTAAGAGTTAGCACATAGATAAAGGATTCACTCTTACTGCATGCTTTCTGTCTAATCTATTACTTTCACATATCCAATTCCAAGGAAATCATAACTGATTTGGTAAGTGTCGTGGTTTAACCCGGCAGGCAGCTAAACACCACACAGCCGTTCGCTCACTACGAGAGAATCGGGAAAAAGTTAAAGCTCGTGGGTTGAGATAAAGACAATTTAATAGGACAGAAAAGGAAGGGAAAATAATAATAATGATAAAAGAATATACAAAACAAGTGATGCACAATGCATCACCACCCGCTGACTGATGTGCAGCCAGTTCCCGAGCAGCAGTCGTGCCCCCCTGGCCAAATCCCCACAGTTTTTTTTTCAGCATGACGCCATATGGTATGGAATAGCCCTTTGGCCAGTTGGGGTCAGCTGTCCTGGCTGTGTCCCCTCCCAGCTTCTTGTGCACCCCCAGCCTCCTCACTGGCAGGGCAGGATGAGAAGCTGAAAAGTCCTTGACTTAGTGTAAGCACTGCTCAGCAACAACTAAACCATCAGTGTGTTATCAACATTATTCTCATCCTAAATCCAAAACACAGCACTAGACCAGCTACTAGGAAGAAAATTAACTCTATCCCAGCCGAAACCAGGACAGTAAGACGTAATTTTTTACTTTATTCTTCCTTTTACAGAATCTTTATAGACTTAAAATACCCTCCTTCCTATTTTCCTAAGAAGCTACGCTGCTGATACTTTCAGGGCCCATAGCAATATTAATACTTGTGGTTTGCTTTTTTTTCTGCATGAGTTTTGGGCAATCTCTTTTCACTGTATGGAGCCACCAGATGATCCCTCCTGTGTCCACTACAATTCTCACCCTTCCAAATCTCTCCCACCCTATTGAGAGACATGAGGTGCCAGCAATGTGTATGCACCTCAGCATGTCCTTTAGGCCATGAACTTCAGGTGAAATGGGGGCCCTCCAAACCCCTCTTACTAGTTGGTCTGGGCCAACAATCCATAGATGCCCTCAAGACTAAACATGTCTGTTCTGGCTTTTGCCAGTCTGCATTACCAGGAGTCACGTCTCCTCTTCAGATGCACCACTGCCTCTCCACGGAAATCAAAGGCATTGCCTCCAAACAGAGAAAAACACATCCTCCATACAACCAGGCAATGTACCAAAACTGCAGAGAACTAGCAATGCTGTCAGCTTAGGTGCTTGGATAGTCAGTTTTCTGAAAGGAAACAGCTCTTAGTGCCTGGAATTTCTGAGTGATTTTAAGCAAAAAGCAGGAAAACAGGTGACACTGAGAAACCGTATGTGTGTCCAGATGCTGTGCTTGAAAGAGCTAAAGACTTGCTTAGTAATGAAGGGGTTAAAGATACCTATGTGCTCTAAAGCAGTGCTCCCTACAGAGTGATGTAATTTCAGGACGTTGTCCAGGCTTTTCATCACAAATCCTGCCTTCCCGAGGGAAAGGAGGGTAATCCCTAGAGAGCAATAGGAGAGCACTTGTCCAGCTTGTCCCAGGACAGCTATGTGTGCCAAAGGAGAGGAGGAGAGAGCCCATGCTGTGATGAGAAACACAGGCGAGTGTTCATGTTGTGAGCCAGCTCTCTGGGGCGGGAGTTCTTCCTCTCCTTTCTCCTTCTCCTCCCTTTTGGTCCACAACATGGTGCACAGTGAGCCAACCCTCGGTGTTTTTCTACAATGCATATAGACTTATTTCTAGACACCTTCTCAGAAAGCTAAGAGAAGAGCTAACGAATGCTGTGGGGAAAACACCATGACAGGCATTTAAAGTAGTTTTTAAAATAACAGAAATTTACATATTTAAATTGTTTATAAATCTATAAATTATACACTATGTTATATTGTACATCTATTGTATGACAGCTGATGCTTTTGGAAGATGCTTGGAGAGAACTGTTTGTTCTAGGAATAGCACAATGGGCCATTCCAGTTGATGCTAACACTCTACTGGCTGTATCTGGTAAGAATTGCACAATTTAATGACTTTGTTACAAAAATTACCATAAAAATACATTACTGAAAAAAGAACAACATGTAAAGAATAACAAATTCCTACTGAACAATAGAGCATACCTGTCATTTATAAATCTATATTTAAATGCAAATAATGTTGTTTTGTTGTATTCATGACTGCTTGCATTGTCATTTAAATGCAAATTACTGTGTTTGTTATCATCCAAGAGAAGATTTTATATTAACTTTCATACAATATAGTCAGTTTACATGGAACCAGATAGACAAGTGTGACAATAGAGTGGATATTGATACAGAGGATTTTGTCAGAAATCAATATAAAATAAAGCAAATGCCTTTAATATTATTTATTTCATCTGTTTCTGTTTTAGGCATGAATGGTGACAATACAGATTCTCAGAAGCTGAATAAAATTATTTCAGAAATACAGGCTTTACAGGAGGTTGTGGCTAGATTTAGACAACTTCGGCTAGATGCTACCGAATTTGCCTGTCTCAAATGCATCGTCACTTTTAAAGCTGGTAAGCAGAAAGAATCTCTTGCTCAGCTGGTCTGATACCTGTGAGGTTGCTACTTTAAAGCAAAAATGATGTTGTAGACCAGACATGGCATTATATCATCCAACAGGTTTCCCAGTATTGAATTCCAATAGTTGGTGTTACATTTTGAAAGGCTGACAGTGGAGTGCTGGGGAACTAATGGGAACGTTTAATTTCCATTGATAGCACTAGCTGAACTGTTTTGACCCACCCAAGAATCAAGCTGAACTAGTAATTGATCTGCTTTCCAGTGCCTACACACAGTGGTTCCGAACTGAGGAGTTTCCGAAATGCTGCCGCCATAGCAGCCCTTCAAGATGAAGCCCAGCTCACTCTGAACAGCTACATTCATACCAGGTGACCGGTGTCTTCTCTCAATACTTCTTGCAGGTGTAGGGGTAAAATGACGCTCCCACTGTAGCGAAGGTGACATTTACACTGACTGAAATGGGGACTGGGCAAGTATACGTTGGCTGTCAGCCTGCTGGGATTTGGCTTTCCTGATGAAATGAGGAACATGGGATTTATTCAGACAAATTGAAAAGCGGTAAAAGGAGAGATCTTCCCCTGGGAAGTGATACCTGCTGTGGAACACTTTGCATTTCAGAATGCTATCCTTTCCTCTACATTTTATTCAGTTAAATACTGCTAATAGTGATGCTCAAAACAACATCACAACTCACAGCAGCATGAGCACTTTTGACTCATGATCTCCAATACACTTCCCCATGTAATTTCCCCCATTTTGCAGACACGGAAATCGGGACACAAGGAAGTTAAATGGCTCTTCCAAGATGCTACCCTGAGTCTGTTCTCAGGTTGAAATGAAAAATCCAGAAATTGTGAATCCCATTTTGGTGCCGCAGCAGAGCGATGAGAATCATTGTTTGGGAAGAAAATATTCCCCTCTGTCCCATTAAGGATAAGTCCCATAGCATAAAGAAATCTTAAAACCTGCTGTAAAAGCTGTAGCTGTCATCCCACAAAGTGTGCAGGGGTAAGCCCAGGACTGCATGAAACGTACTATGCAAAACACAACCCCACACTCTCTAACAGCTGGCTGTGAACAGATCAGTAGCCTCCTGCTATGGACCACTTCAGAGTGGTGGGACAGGGGAAGAGCCAGAAGAGTGCACCAACATCTTCTCCAACAGCTGCTCTGGCTGGTTCAGGACTTCTGGGGAGACCTGCGACAGGTCTTGTAAAGTCCACGTCTCAGTCCTTTAGCTGCAGTGGAGGTCCATGAGACTAGCACAGTGGGAGATGGAGCGGTGGAAGAGGAACTTTTATACCATTTTTTCCTTCTGCAACTTTGATCTGCTCTTATAATAGCTCTGTCTAGCAGAAGTCAGCTCAGTGTCAGAGATCAGATGGCAGCAGTCTCTGAAGCACTTCTGTTTAGTCTAAAGGGAATGGCCTGCCCCGGGGATGGGAGCAAAATTGCAAATACCATCCAGTTACGGCTAGTTCAGAGCAAAAAGAATAACTGCAGCACAGCAACCTCTTCCTGTTCTTACGGAAGCCCTTTCCCATGAAGATTGCTCCCTGGAGACTCTGAGTGAGCCAGAGCCTGTTGGAGAGAGAAGCCAGGGAGCAATGGTTTTATATGGCCATGGTTTCCACTCCAGGCATGGTGACTTTTCTATTGCATTTCTGCATTGCTGGAAATATTTAGCTGCTGGGCTAAACAGTATCCGTTGTAAAAGATATCCTTTTACAAGGAAAAAAGTGCAGTGCACTGACAGGACTGTTGCATTGACTCCAATGGGACAGGGCTTTCAGCTTGCATTTCCTCCTCAGGCTTGAACTTACCTTCTTGCCAGCATTACAGCAGCATCAGCCCTTTGATCTCAGTGGAGTCGCTCTCAACAGGACGCAAGAGAGGGCAGACTGGAGAAGCAGAATGTTTCTCCAAATGACCTACTCCTTTTAGGGAGACCACTGTAAGCAGAGAATCACTGGTGTAAAGTCAGCGTAAGCACACCTAGAATGCATATCCTGTGCTGTGTTGGCTTCAAAAGCTGGCAGAAAGGATGGAAAATATCCTATTACACAAATACATTACCTGGGGATAAAACACAGCTGCTTTAACCAAAAAAAATCTTTCTAAATGTCAATTGGTATTCAATGTATAAGGCAACCAAAAGGGGGCAAAATGATTACCATGACAATCCAGCTAGGCTTAAATGGCACTTTAAATGACAGGGTATTTATTATAGGTCAAGCTCTTCCCTGAACTGCATCAAGAACATAGCTGTTGTCTGAGGGACAAGTCAGAGCAAGTCCTGTCTCTGTATAGCTACTGCTCTGAGGGAATAAACAAAGGAGCTAATCAAAACTCAGAGACATTGGTCTATATTCTGCTAACCTCCATTATGAGAGTTTTCCCTGGGGTCAACCTTCTTGCTCACGTGAGTACAAACCACAGGGTTTTAGCACAGGTAGCACCCATCTGTACAATTTGCTAAATATTGGTCTTTTCTGTAAAATAAAACATTCTTTTTGGAAAAATATCTGAAAGCTTCAACAGGTTTTTCTCTCTCTGTCTCCCAGGTATCCCACACAACCCTGTCGTTTTGGAAAACTTTTATTGCTTTTACCAGCTTTACGTTCGATTAGTCCATCTACAATAGAAGAAGTGTTTTTCAAAAAGACCATTGGGAATGTACCAATTACAAGACTGCTTTCAGATATGTACAAATCCAGTGACATATAAATTACCTTAAAATAAAAAATCAAGATGGACAGTTTGAGAAGAACTTTTATCTATGGAGAATAAGCCTCAACTAACAAAATCTACAGGAAGCATAAGCCTGGGAATGTTTAGCCTTTAAACCCATTGACAAAAAATACCCCAGTAGATATGATTCTGCTGCTCTGAACAGAGTGATTTAGATCATGGAGAGAATGCTTTGTTCTACAGAAAAAGTGAAAGTGGTTGGAATTTGGCTGCTATTCCTGTTACTACAGGATGGAGGCAATTCAGATGCCAGTCATAGTTAACAAAGACTCCGCTATTCTCTCATTTAACTGGCAGATCTGAGACAAAATGTGAAAGAAGGTACTTTGGTTTGTTCAGTATTTGGAACCGGGTGACCAAATTTGGCTTCTGTTGTAACGTGAGATGCGGTGGCCTTCAGAACTGTTTTAAAAGTAGCCTATGTTGGGAAAATGTTTTTAATATGATAGGCAACATTTAAGACCAGGTTACCAAAACATTGCTTCTGCTATAATACATCATGAAGTGGCCTTCAGAACTGATTAAAAAGTAGCTTATGATGGCAGCTCCATTCTTCCTGCAAAATGAACTGGTGATCTTTGATGCGGATGTCACCACAATTTGTTCGGTTAACATCTCAAAGACAGAAGAGCTTTATACACTTCCTCCCCAACCTTCCCTCCTTCTTCCACACACACAGACACACATTCACATACACACCTGAAAAGATACAAGTCAAGAAAGGAAGACTAAAACAGCAAAACCAAATACAATGGAGATGACCGCTTCAGTGACCTGCTGGCTGTCCTGTTGGCACAGTGCTGAAACCAAAGGCAACAGTGGCCAAACTCTTTGTCAATGAGATGTGCAGAGAAGTGAAATGACTATTAAAAAAATCAATGGAAGGAATTTTATTTCAAAGAAATAAAGGATGTTGACTGATACAATGCTAACAATTTCCAAAAGTCTCCAATGCCTTTTTAGAAAACTCCAGGTTCTAATTTTGAAGCCTTGTTCGCCTACTCCCTCTCACACACAAAAACATTATAAGCTGCTTATTTGATGTATGAAAAATGTAGAAAAAACATTTAAAGATAGCTGCTGTACTTTTCAAAATTTGTTTTGTTATTAGGAACTAGCACTGAGAAAAATCAGCACTTGGACTATCATAGAATGAGTAAAACTTTTCTTGTACAAAGTGGATTAACTGATTTGTGAAGTTAAAAAGTTGTACTCATTGTATTTACAAAGAATAAAAATATATTGAATTTAAATTACTTTCCACTGTTCTTTTAATGCCTGTCCTTCTATTTCTGGATTAGTTTCTTCCACTGTACCCTACTTACCAGGGAACAGAATTATTCTCTTTTAAAATGGATTGCCTTGGATGCTGTGGAGTCTCCATCATCACAGGTTTTAAAAAACAGGTTAGACAACCATTTAAGGAATAGCTTAAGGGATCCTGCCTTGGGGCAAAGGGATTCTGAGGTCCTGCATGAGCTGTTTTCTGTAATTCAAATATACACCTGCTACAAGGCTTCCTTCTCAAGGAGCTGACACAGAGCTTTTCGTAGGACACAATACTAAACAGATCAGAGGTCTAACCTAGTATAAGTCTTCCGTTTCATGTTATTACAATTTTAATATTGGTGAATTGTGCAGCTAACAAAGGGTGACGAGCACAAAAACACCGCTTCAATTAAAAAGATTCTGAGGTTTTATTAACGTGTCCAATTGTGTAATCACACCAAAGAAAGAGGTAAGCAGCTCCCAATGCACAGGAACAAGTTGGCAATAGGAGAAGGGAAATATATCGTTCATATGGCAATGAGTGATTGAAGAGCCACGCACACCAAAATGACAGGTGGAAATGTACAGTGTGTATCAACGGTTCATTGGTTTTCAGTGTCAAGGAATACAGATCACAAGTGAAATCCTAGCTCCATTGTCTCCAAGCACAAAAATCTCATGCGTTTCAGAGGTCAAAGTTTCCACCCCATCTCTCTTCCATTTGTGCAGTTTGCTAGGTCTCACATTCTGCCCTTTCCAAGACAGCCAGACCATAAAGTATACAAGACCATTCTTTTGATGAGTCGGGTGAGACAAAGCATGGACTACAGGACTTTGAAACATCTTCTATACAAACTAGCATGGAGCACTTGAGAATGCATTTACCACAGGGCATAGCACATTCTTCGAAAGAAACCAACGAACACTTTATGAAGTGTTCTTACTGCACCTGTAATAACCTTCAACCGTTTTCTGCTCTCTACACTAAAAAGAACCAGACAGGGCAGAAAATCAGTTGCGACTCTCCACTCTGTGACAGTTCAGTTTATGACCTAAAGAAGTTGAACTCACTGCTGTGCAGAACCCATGACAGAACACTTGTTTCACTAAGATCCATGCTGCTATCCCAGAGCAGCAATAAACATGAACTGCATCCATGCTGCAAGGCAACCGCACTCCGCCATGTGCTGTAGTCCCAGTCCCTAGATCACCCAGGCTAGAGGATGCAAGAGAGTGTACTGGCTTTCTCCCAGTTGCAAAGAAAGTGGGGCAATGGGTGCACACCCATATCTCATCCTCTTACCTGCCGGACTTAGCCCAGCTGCAGAGCAGACTTACAAACTGGAAACAGTGCCCAGATCCCTGTGGTTTAGGCACAGCTCAGACCACATTTTCCTCTCAGTACTGCAGGTTGCACAGAAGCAGAACCAGCTACGCTACACTAGAACTAGGGTCTCTAGTTAGCCTTGAAAGACTGAAGGCCAGGTGAAATCCCAGGGTCCAGTGCAGCTGTCCTGTCAACCTCAGAGGCTAACACTCCAAAGTCCTCACTTCAGAAATAGGAATGCTTTGACATCAAGCATGCAGCTTTTCCCTCTTCAGCTTAATTCTTTTTTTCCACAGCAGACAATACAGATTGTGTCATCATCTTTTAGGGATAAGATGGGGCATTTACTCTGATTTCTGAAAGAAGCTTCTCTCAGAAAAGAACACTTGAAAAAAGAAAAAGAACAACTTACTATATATCTAAACTTCAGTAATAAAACTTCATGTACATTTAGCCCTTCTTTCCCCACTTCCAAGAATAACTCAATTTTTAAGTGCAATTCAACAAGCACAGGGAATTTTAGAATTGATTTTACATTATCAAAAACTTCTTGAAAAGCTAGACTGGGTTGAAAAGCTAGACAGCTCTGGGCTGCAAGTGGACTCTGTCAGTTTTGGTCCCTGGTTTCATGAACAGGACTGTTGGAAAGATTCAGCACAGTCTTTGTTAAGTATGAGGGGAAAGAGCAATTATTTGAGCATCTAACTATTCAGCATAGCTAGTCACTAGTACTACATATAATCCAGTCAGCCACTGCTGTTTTGTCAGTTCAGTCTTTTACATGCAGATTTCCATAAATGAGTCTAATGGTCTTAAAGGAAACTAATAATTTTGCCAGTAAGTTTATAGGATGTTCTTGACAGTGATAAAAAGTATTGGTAAGAAGGAAAAAGCAACAGAGCCAAATCTAAGCCAACATGTACTGTTACCAAATGGCACAAAACACTGGATCAGATTGCTGAAATCTTCTTTCTCACTAAATGCTTCTATGGCTGGAGAAGCTCCTATGTGACATGGGAGTTACCTGTCCAGATGCTCCTGAAAACAGATTCAAGAACACTAGTAGCAGTGTTGCTTGTGAACTGCAGTTCAGGCATTAACAACCTACATTGCACCAGTGGTCAAACAAGCACAATGCTACAGTTTCCCCTTCCTTTAATGTTCAGGGAAGTGGTCTATGATCACATCTTGCAGCAGGCATGTATGACTTCATGTCCCTAATTGTAGTTGTAGAGCAGAGCTACTTTAATCTACAACTGAAGTTATAGTAGGTTATGTCAACATTCCTTTCTCTGTAGGATGGTATAATTTTCACTTGCCAGTTGAAGCTAGATTGATGCTTCTCATGCCAAGTAGAAAGGTACTCTTTTCCCCAAACATATTGAAGCCACTGATCTGTTGACTGCCTACCATGAACAGGGTTCCAGCTTTGGCTCCACAGCACAGGAACAGCCTTCAATACCTTTATATGTTAACACTTGAGCAGTGAGTGCCAGCATCTAAGGGTATTTGGTGCTGGCTGTTAGTAACACAAGACCACATTGCAGGAGAGCATCACAGCAAGGCTGAAACACCAGTTCACTTAGTATAGTCAAGTCCCTGCTTCTCAGAAAGCAGATACCCCACACTCAAGGTCAAGAGTGACAAGACATTTGAAGTGCATTTTCACTTTTATTTCAAAACTTTAGACAAGTTACTTTAGTATATAAATTTGATTTTTTCCTCTTACAGAATATAAAGATAATTCCCTCATTACTTCAGTATAAAGTGTTTTACAAGCTTGAAGACAATTGCATAAGTGTTTCTCACACAGGGTATCAGAAATAAAGCAGTCTTTCTACAGAAGTTCAGACAGATGACTACCTCAGAAACAGCATAGCAGTTTAGTCAAATACAAGTGAACACGTGACTCTACAACTGTGCAAGTTCAAGTAAGGCCAAGTCAGTAAACATTGTTAAGTCATTGCAAATAAGAGTGGAAGGTTTGTGAGATATTGTGGGGTGGATGGTCTCATAGTATAATACTCTTAAATCAAGGATTCAGAGGGATTTAGCTAGAAGACAAGTGAGTTCTTTAATGCTATAAAGCATATGCAAAGACTAAGCAGTGTACTGATGTTAGTGGAGACTTCGTGCCTGTTTATCCTCAGCATGCTAAGACAAACTACAACCTCTTAAAACCAAGCATAAGAACCACTAATGTTTGAGAAGATGGTTTCAGAACTCAAGTATGTCTTATTTTGGATGGTGTGTAGTTTTTGTCTATTACTTCATCTTGTAAGAACATATGAAGACAGCGCTCGTTCTGTGCCAGTGGGTGGCCTGCAACCCTGGAGAAGAAAAAACAAGCATTAGTGCTAACAAATCAAGTCTACTTGCAGCTAGTCAGCAGAGCAAGGTTTTACACCAATACCCTATGGCTCTGCACTTAGGCATAGATCCCACTTCCAGTTCACTGTTGGTGACTAGAATTATGTCTGGAAGCAAGATTTGTCATTCTTCCCCAGATGAAGTTAGTCCATAGGAACCCTGAGCTACCTCTGATCATTTGGAAGCACGTTATGTCATCATCTGTCACCTGCAATTGAGTGGACTATCAAAGTGCCCATCCTAGCATTAGGAAATCTAGAGTTAAGCAAGCCAAGCAGATTTTTACATGTCTTGATGCCTCTGACACAGGAGACCTTTCTAAAGGCAGCTTAACCCCTCAGTTCTCAGTCTAATTCAACAGCAGTTAGTCCAGGCAGAGTTAAAGACTTACTCCACCAGGGGGTGTGAAGGTCTTCTGAAGGCTGACCACCGTTCAGAGCAGAGACTTACCATGGTCACTATTCCTAGCATGTACAAGCAGCACTGATGCACAGCCAGAGGGTACTGACCAATCTGTTAATTGCAGATGTCTTTAGATATGAAACATAGGAGACAGAGCTTGTCTGCTCTAGAAGAGACCAGCACCTCTACTGTAGATTTAGTTTTGTTGCACATATAGACTGAGCCCCCATCCTTTTAACAGTAAAGGAGCTGAAATTGAATTAGAAGACACTCCCAAGCTTGGAAGAAAGCCACAGGGTATTGCATTTAAACCCTTAAAATAACATGCAGCCTTCTGTGTAGGTAAAAATCCAAGAGAATCAGAATCCCTGGAAGCTGATCACTTATGGATATGAAAACCTAAAGCAGTTTGGTTTGAAAAAAGTTACAACCAGTTTGGCTTCAAGACAGGCTTCTTCCTTTAAGAGAGAAAGCCCCCCATCCTCCCTAGGACAGTTTGTGTCAGCCTTATGGCCTCCATATCTGTCAGAACATTTCTACTCTAAATGGAAGTTACCTAGCTGAACACATGTAATGCATAGTCAACCCCAGTGGCTCAGTATCAGTACTTCCACGCACTTTTGTGGATCTTCTCCAAATGTATCTATTAGTGCTTATTTCACCACAGGACAGATTCACTTGTCACTACTCACTTGTCATTGAGGGTGTCCTTTAATGAGGAAGCTGAGCTCTCCTATTCAGCATTGATTGGTTATTTCAAGTGCAGTCATAAAACCTATCAATCTTGCCAGGTTCTAGTAAATAGGCAGCAGTCTCAAGCGCTAGGTCACAAGGAAGACAGTCTGGAATAACTAGTTTCTTACCCCCATCAGGCCTGGCCTTGAACTTCAAGAGAAAGACACACAGGAGAAGATGAGGCAGTAGCATATTCCTTCTTCCTTTTGGGAAGGCTTGCAAATTGGTAGCTGAATTGCAAGACTAGATCTGATCTCTCAGATTCAGCTCTTGGTTTCACATGAATACCTCAGTCTGCATTAGCTTTTTCTCAGTATTCTTCTCTAAAGTGACCCTTACACAGAGCAGTTGCTACTTCAAAAATTTTCATGTATCCCAAAGTCAGGTTCAGGCAGACAGGTGTGTTGCAACATAGCTACCCCTGTGAAAGTTGTCATAGGTAGTATTGACAGTGGTGCCAGCAAGCTGGCCCAAGAGAGCTGACTCAGGTAAGCTGCACTGCTGTGATTTAGTCCCTCTTGATTTTTGTATATAGAGGGACAAAGCTTCTCAACAACATCCTGGATATCAAGAACTGGTATTGGTGCATCAAGATCTTTAATAGTCATATCAGTTATCTGAGGGACTCCTCTAGTTCTAGGAACAAAGACCAGCTTTGAGAATGCAGTAATGTGACTGTATTATGCTAGTTACCTCAGCCACTAATTTCACTAGTACCCAGAGTACTTGGTAGAAGTCTTAAAGCTTCTACATGGTTCAAAACTTTAATTAGTAAATATTTGCTTGATGAGTTGGTCATGCCATTAAGAATAAGTTGATGAGGTTGAATAGCTAGGAGCTCTGCCTGAACAATCTTATTCCAGCTGTACTCAAGTCTTCCACTACATCAATATCTACATTAACAGCCTGCTTTTATGTTTCAAAGGAGGATAAATTGACCAAGAAGTTTTACACTTCCACAAGATCAATGTATTACTTGCTGTAGGACTGAACAAGTGATACCAGTGAACTGGCCACTCCATTTGTCAGCTATACTGAGTTTTTCAGAGATTCCAGTTAAGACAACTGTTTCGCTATCAGCTGCTTCAGAACATAAACAGCCCTCTTCCCCCACATATTGTTAGACTCCGCATACAAAACTTTCAGTAAGTGCACTTCTTCCACATTTAATAGAGTCCCAAGCCTACATGGATAAAAGTTGTACTTCAGTCATGACTGCCTTGATTGTACAGCCTTAAAAAATCAACCACATTCCATCCTACTATAAGCACATCTGCCTTTGTGTAGTGTAAATGCAAAACTAGATGCCTTAGAAATTCATTCCACTTGTCTTTCAACAGAGGAAAGAACATTCTGAAGCATTTTATCTGCTCAGAACCATTAGCGATACCTCTAAATTCAGCTAACAAGCAACTATGTGAAGAAAAACTTAAGAGATTTCATACAGTCACACAGCTTACTTGCACAAGAAAGACAGTTTTAGTGAAGTTGCAACTCCGAGCCACACGCCTGAACTGACTAAGAATAACTGACAAGCAGATGAAGTTCTGGCTTAATTCACAGACATCCTCTGTCCCTGTTAAACAGCATTACTATTGAACAAGATTAAAATGCTAGTGGAACTGACAAGCTTGAGCTTTTAAAGGGAGCAGTCCCAAATCCAGTTGGTCTGAACAGTGTTGGCTCTAGAGACCAGAAGAGCTGGTTAACTGACAATATTCCTTCTTACCCACTGTTTGGATCCACATTGTTGAAGAGATTAAAGTAGCTCTTCAGGTCACTATATGGAGAGTAGTTAGTAGTGTCAGATGGTAGAAAGAATCATAAGACTTTGTCACTATAATTTCTGCTCACCCTTTGAAAGGCAGCAACAAAACCCAAAGTGTCTATTTCAAACTATGTATGTGCATACCTCAGGTAGTGTTTTTACAGTTCAGAAAGATTCTCAAGATGATTGGGGAAAATATGTATCATTATACAAGCTGATAATACCTCACATCTGCAATCAAAGTAAACTGCTGTAAACCCATTGTAAGGTCCATTGTTCACCCAATGGAAGATACCTTTTCAGAAATGAAAAAGTAGAACTATTTTGAACACTATAATTTTAGTAGTAATTTGCATATATTAACACCACCACTAACATTCATTTCAGCTGTTCAGGTAAGCATTAAGATATCCAAACTAAATGCTGGATGAGCAATGTTAGTATGTCCTACTGCAAGATTATGTGAAAGTTATTATTCTGAACCTAGTGCAGCTACCATAGTTAGAGGATTAGCAGCTTTAATTCAGTTTTTCTGGAGCCAAGCTCTGGGTTTGTCTCCAGATAACTAGACCCAACACTTACTTGTTTATGAATTGTTCAAGAGCCTGTTTCCTTTCCTCTATAAAGGAATCATCAAATATGCCATCATCTCCTCGGAAGGGGAGCTGACGGAGAAGAGCTTTTCCTGGTAGAGGTGGTACCACAACCTGAAAGATTTAGAAAAGTGTCCTTCAGCGCAGCCTGTAAGTTTATACACCTCCTATCCCACCTCTTCCTCCTAGAGGACCCAACTCAATCACATCCCTAGTGAAGTAATAAAACATGACCAGAGAACAATATCTGCCATAGAGGTAAGTTGAATTCACGTAGTTTAACTCTGAATTAACACAAAACCATTAAACAGCCTCTTGCATTGTACAACTGAGGTTTGCTGAAAGACAAGTGTTTTAGTTCTGACCATTTTCAACCACAATATCTGCTCTAGATGATATGTATGCTTTATAACATGATGGTAACATTTCAGCATCACTACTCTTTGTATGTCTATGAAGACTTGTATTTACCTTTCATTTTACCCACCTTGCTTTCTCTTTCTAGTTCATTCCTTAGCCATTCAAAGTCACTGTATCTTCTTCTGACTGTAGATTCTTTCAATTTGAAGATAGGTAGATTTGTCTGAAAACAAGAACATAAGCTATTGATTAGACAAATTAGAAGTTTTGATAAGCAGAAGCAAGAAACAAGCTGTTACATTACAAATTAGTTCCACTTCAGCAATAACAACAGTATTGAGAAACACTCAAGACAGAGTTTTATCTGTATTTCTGTAAGCTACATGAGTAAGCTGAGCCTCAAACTGCTTAACTGTGGGCCTCTTATATGGCATCCTAATCACTGTTATTTTGCCACCATATCACCTAGCAGAATAGCAGATTTCCTGGTCACTTGAGGAGATGTTCCTAAGGTTGCACAAGCATCTTCTATTCTTACTGTCTCAGGAGCTGAATTCCCAATGCCAATATATGTACAAAGTCAGGGGGGAGGAGAGGGGAAGAAAAGTCTTCGTAATCCACACAGGCTCCTCTTAGTGCATTCAAGGGAGTGTTTCAGGTACCAGCATAGGACATTAACCAAGCTTCCTGTACTCTTCTGCTACCTGATACAACATGGCCTCCAGCACTTTTAAAAGCCAAGCCAGCAACTCCTACAGCGAATGCATTCAAGACAGATGAAGCTGAAGATTTGCTAGTACAAGCTGCCAAGTTTGGATAGCTCCAAAGAAGTCAACAAGGCTGAGATGCAACACAGCATTCAGTGCTGATGAGATCAGACTGTTTTGCTACAAAGTTAAAGCAAGTAGAGCTTGATGAGGCAGAACTTCCCCAAACAAGGCTAGGAGTTAGCACCCGACTAACACCCTTGAAAGAGACATCAAATAGGAGCCAGGCTATAATGCTGCACAAGACCACGTTCAATACATGAGTACTTTGATAGGTGTCCTTACACAAACTTGTGTAAGAGCCTATATTATTTCTATTCATTCTTGGGGTGCAGGGTTATCCCATTGTTGTAATCCAACTTGCACATTATTTTAAGACTAGACATCAAGAGAGCACTCTCCTAATGACATCCCCAGAATGGAAAGCTCCAAGATCATAATCTGAAGCTTAAGTGTTGTTGAGATGGCAAACTGGCTAGAATGTTACAAAAATGTCTGTAGGAGTTATGACCTACTAAAATCAACACCAAGAGTCTGTAATTGCCACACATAACCAGCACTAACAGAATAAAGCTTACTGTTGTCAGACTGCATATTCACTGTCTTATACACCTTGAAAGATGACTCTTGAGGAGTACCCTAGGAAGCTGATGTTCACATGGGAGGGACCAGTCATCCCCAGTTTTCCTGTTGACTACTGTGCTTCTGCCTTCTCAGCTAGTGCCTTCTGATTTTTGTTGGTTTATTTTTCAAGTTGTAAGCCATCTCACTCAGCTTCTGGTGCCAGTTTGAGTGGATGTCCCTGTACAATACCATTTGTAGGCTGTTATGCTTAAGCTACACTGAGTGACACTTTTGGCTGCTCAAAACAGGTTTAATTGCAGAGATACTTTCGTGCATTAGGCAGGCCTATGACTACAGGCCATTGTATTACCGCCAGCCAATAACAAGTTTTTGGCTGTCACAGTTCAAAAGTACTTGAGAATTTAGTTGTGTACTTTCACATTATGCTATTTAGTCCATAATTTACAGGTGATAAAGCACAGAACAGTATTTTGTTATGAAATCTTATTGCTAAATGTTTAAAAGTACTCAAACTCTCCTTCCCAGGTAAAACATTTTTTGATTGTACTAGTGACTAATAAAATTGCACTTAAGACTATTATGTCAGAAGTCAGGCTTTATAAATAAACACTCTCATCTTGAGGATAAGAATACTCTACTCAAGAGTAAATAAAGCTAGGTTCCCCACAGTGCATGAAGGAGATTCCCAGAAGTGAAGTACTGGATTATTTTTCTCTGATTTCAGCTATTGGCTTTTTAACCGAGTTCAGCCTTCCACATTACAACATCAACTCTTTGTCAGTGTCTCGGGTAGAAAGTCCTTTACAATATTTAACATATAGGCTCTCACCTGCAGAAAATATCCCATTCTTCTCTCAAGTTACTCACAAGAGGGATTAGAACTGAATAAAAGCAGCTAAAAAAACAATGAGTACCCAGGTCTTCAGGAACTCTTTTCATACTTCTGAGCATGAAGTCTATAAAGTTAATCTCTAAACAACATATCATGCTTACAGGTACAATGTGGGGGTAGAAGTGCCAACTGAGCTCATTTTACCTTCTACGTTCTCTTTTGAACTCTTGACATGCTAGCCCAGCTAGCAAGTTGGAGAAAAGGACAGTTAGAGTACTTGTTTTGCCTTTGAGTTGAAAAGTTTTCTCCAATTTTGATCATAAGCACTGGAAACATTCAAACTGAAGTGTATGCTAGAAGGCTCCCAGTAAATGAAATTGCTTACAAGTCACAACTTGACAACTACATGCTAAAGGAAAGTGTGTGTACCCTGTCCTTTGGTCTGGATATGAATTAGAGTGATCTGTTGAGATGAGCTTCTAAACCTCATGTTCCTTAACATCCAGAAACTGCAGCAATTCTCCTTCCTCCAGAAATTAGTACTGATAGAGCAGTGTTCTTCAGATATGCAGCTGTTAGAAAGGATCTATTTAAAAAAAGAAATTTGAGTCCCATTTTATACTGCTTAACCTATTTACATCTTAGGTCCCTATTTTTAACTCAGGATATACTTACACCTGAAGTTACTGTATGTGCCTTTCTCATTAAGGATTATTACCCTGTTTAAGCAGACCACTTTTTCCTTCAGCAGGAGGAGTTCCTGCATGTCCTACTGCCTCCATCTACCATGGTTTTCATTAAGCAAGGCAGACAGCTGCTGAAACATGGGCTATAATTGGGCAAGAATTTGGTAGGAGACAACTCTAAGGTGTCAACAGAAACTTTCAATTTCTATTTAAGTGTCACTTCAAGACCATACAGCATACCAAAGTTATTCTCAGCTTCACCATTTATGTTGAGTTATCCTTGTTTAGTCACTGAGCTGCCAGTAGCTATTCTGAACACTGTTAGTGTTTTGTTTGTCTGCTAGAACAGAGATGAGACTAAGGCACAAAACTTGAAGTCAGGCTAGTTTCATTTTTACAAACATTTCTCCCCATGTTCATTCAGCATTATAGTGTCAGTTTTC
Organism: Ciconia boyciana; assembly: GCF_034638445.1. Lineage (NCBI taxonomy): Eukaryota > Metazoa > Chordata > Aves > Ciconiiformes > Ciconiidae > Ciconia > Ciconia boyciana. The sequence continues at coordinate 51,478,312 of NC_132936.1, forward strand.
TGGCCTCCTGATGTGCTAAGTCTACTATCATGAAACTCATGACCCAGTTTGGCACAGCCCCTGGAGCATAGCTCATTCCTCCAATAAATTCAGCATAATTACTGCAGCAATTATTTCTTCTACAGTGTAATAATTAGTCTCATTTTTATCAAAAGCATTTTCAACAACTTCCCAGTCTGAAACCATGCCTCCTAGCAGTTTGAATGCAAGTCCTCAACCTGAAAGGATTATGTGTTACCCAAGACATTAGACAATCAGAAGTCACTAGTCAGAACTGCAGATAAAGCATTACTCCAGAAGGACCAATAAACCAGCTCTGCAGAAGTCCCACATAGCCCAAAATTCTAAGCATAGAAAGATGCTAAGACAAGACAGATTCTGTCTAGCACTGTTTCTGTATCAGACAATATGTATACACCCATTAGGCTTTCTCTGACTACTCTCAAACTAACAGTCTGTGTTCTGCTGGATGAGTTAATGGACAACCCAGTACACTGGAACAAACATTGTCAGAACTGGTGCCAAGTTAAATTACATAGTTAAACAGCAGATGACAAACCCAGACCCTTAAGTCACTCCTGCATTCCTCCACTTGGATGCCAAATGAGTTTCTACAGTCATTTGGCTAGTGTTCAAACTGGTAATGGGAAGCAGTGGTTGCCTGCTAATAGATTTCAGGGCAAAACCTGTATTCACAGAAAGCATGTTTCTTCAGCTACATTTATGTTATCACATATTCAAACTGCAAATCCAACTCCAAGCTCAGGAAGTTCTCAATTCACCTCAGAAGCAAGTGACAGTCCTAAGACAGTAGCTTGGATAACCAGATAACAGTCTTTCAGCTGTTACTATGGTCAATCCCTGAGCTATGCTCAGTTAGATGTCCGAAAATTGTTTATGTATACAAGTAAGGAGACTTTCACAGGCAGAATGCAAGTAGTTTGAGTACTAGTCGATACTGTCCATTCAGCTTCAGATACACAGTTCTCCAATGCAGTCAGTCTGGTATACAGGTTACCTTAAATGCAGGAGGAAAACTAGAGTACTTTAAATTATAAACTAATGTATTTTAAATAATTAAGCATTCTGTTATCTAGACTAGATTAATTTATCCAGTGAGTGGAAAAAGCCTTGCAAATAGCTAGACTTGCTCCTACAGATTTGTTTCCAGACATAAATTGAACACAAATAGCATCTGAGTTCCTTCAAAGAGCTTGCTGACACTCCACAAGATTGACTCCAAATGTCACTGCAGCCCAGTCCACCCCCACAACTGCAGAAACTCTACAGCTGCAGTTGTCCAGGATAGTTTGAGGTAAATTTGATTCATTTCCTCATCTGCCAATGTAACACTCATCAGCAGCACTGCATTGCCCATGTCTCCCACTCCTAACAGGCTGAGAATAAAGCTGCACTGTTGCCATAGCACCTACTTTGATGTTGTCTTTTCAAGTAGGTTATGGTAGCCTTGATACAACTCTATTTCCATTAAAATAGAGTGAAAGAAAGCACTTAGCTCACTTTTGATAGAGGTTTGTGGCCTTGACTCTCAGAAGCTAAATTCAAGCTTCTTACTATCTCTTCATACAAGCTGTAATCTTTGTCAAGAGACTACACCCTTGGGCTACATTTACAGTCAGCCAATGGGAGCTCTGGGGTATTACAGTAAGTAGCATTCAGGGTGGATAAAGTACTATGGTTTTCTTAACGCAAGAGCCTGCTGTCCTTTAGCACAAGAAACTGGCTCCAGCAGTCCACTGTTATTATAGAAACCTTGCCAGTGGTTTGCTTCCTTCCCAACTTGACATAAGCAGCTACCTCCCATTTCCTACAATTATAAAAAGCAAGAAAGAAGGCAAACATGCTCTAAACTTCAGTTGCTAGAAGTTCAGATTTTTGCTGTGTACTTTACTGAAGGAAAGCCTCTTTCCCCACCACAAAAGGTCAGATAAGAGGTTGTTATTTTCTAAGCTTCAATCCTTTTGATCAAAGCAGAGTTCTACCTCCCCTTTTATCCACTTGGTGTCCAAGGCTACTGAAGGTATGTTACTTGCAAAAAGTATAAAGTTAATAGAAGTTGACACTGAAAAGTCTGACCACATGTATCCACCCAAGTTTTAAACAATGCTGACTTAAGCTATACCAAGAACTATATTAACTATAAACTCCACATTACTGAGACATGGAGGCAGGATGTTTTCTATTTTAAAGACTAAGGCAGTAAAATCCTAGTAGCAACACAACCACAAAGACTATCAGTCTTTAGACAAAAGTTAACCTTTGCAAGTCCAATCCCTTGAGCCTAGAGCTGCTCTATGAAAATCTGTGTAGGGGTGTCTGGGTTTTTGCCAAGCAGCATCTATTCACCTCATCAAGTTCATCAACATCATGAACAGCTGAATTATGGTGTGCCACAGTCAAAAGGCTCAAAGCAGGGTAAGTCTAGAAAAACAGATTGTTTAGTGATTCTTTATTCTTCAGGTTGCATCCTCAGAAGCCAAGGGTAAAAACAGGAGCCCACTGAGAAGGACACATTCAGGCAAAGGCTTTTACAACACCCAGATTTAGTAACTCTAGATAATTATTTCAGGGTTAGCAAGCCAAAGCCTCCTTTGAAATATCAAATATCCCTTTTAGAGAAGGGATTGCTACTTTTACACAATTGCAAGTTATATGCTTTTACACAGCAGCATATAACTGTTATATGCTCTGGTTTAGCCTACTGTAAGGTTACCATTCATTTCTCATTGAAAATTACTGAAGAGGTATCATGTTAAGTTGATGCTTTAGCATCATTAGCCAACATCTACCAGCTATGGTCAAATGGGGCCAATAAAATTGCAGTGAATGGCTGCAATTGATAGTCTTTATCAGGAAGAAAAGTTTTAACAGGCTTTGCAAGCTAGACACAGTCCAGTATCCCTACATTTCACCAACTTGCAAGAAGCAAGAGATAAATAACTAGTATAGAAGTAAGTATACTAAGTAGCAAAAAATTATCTTCATATTTCCAGTTTTATTGGAGGAGTAACCTTCACTTTCTTCAGTAGCCACCTAACAGCTACAGAAAGGCCAATAGCTCCTGTTCATTAATTTGTAGCACATCTTAACACTTAAGGGGTGCTGCAGCTTAGCCCCATAGAAATAGTCTCTGAAGCTTTATTTCCAGATATAGAGGTGGCTTTAAACTACTTAAGCTAGTGTAAAACCCAGAAGAAAATGAAGCTCTATCTTATAATCGTACTGTCAAGATTGGCTTCATGGCCAAACTATACCGTCACGTGCCCCAGAAGATACTCCCACTACAGAAGTTTTGAGCTGGATTCTCAAGAAATAGACACAGAAGGAATATGTTTGTGGATCTGTCTTCAGTTGATAAAATATTTGTTTTTATACCTTGACCAGAAGGTTAGGGTTTCTCCATCCTTCTCACATCAAAAAAGTTAGAGCAGTGACAGCAACCTCACACCCTTCACTCAGTGCTATAGCCACACAGGGCATTTGGATTATGTACTTGCTAAAACCACTGCCAGTAGTGCAACTGGCATTGCATTACCAAGTGAAAAAGCTTTAAAGAAAATACTTCCCCTACAGTTAGAAGCTCATAAATCTACACTGCATTATTTTCCCAGATGAAAAACAGTAGAGACCTGAGCACTGTAAAGTTCAAGCTGACACTTTTTTGGCAGGCCATCTAAAAATAAAGATGTATCAAAATACTCTAGCATCACATGCCTACCTGGATCACAGCCATCTGTCCTACAAAGATTAGTCATTGTTCTGTTTGATTTGGTCTGTTCAGCACTGTACTAGAGTGCACTCTTAATACACAACAATCAAGGCCCACATTGTATGCACAGAAATAAAAAGAGTCCAAGTCACTAGTTAAACTAATCTACTAATAAGAAGCACTATTCAGAGACTTGGTTATTTCATTTACACAGTAACAGACATCAACACCAAACTAGTTCAGTACCTTTCGACTAGGCTCTTGAACTTAGTTTAATCAAAAACCTCTACAGAAAAATCAGCTGCTCAGAGCAAATACATGCAATAGACTTGTAAACCCAGTCTCCCTGCTTCAGAAGTTTTTCATCCAAGCCATTCCACTTCTATGTCTCCCTAGTCAGGGTCCTGGGAAGTTCTTAGCCTATCCTTTTCTGAATTATTGCTCGAGGGAACAGTTAATGTTTGTAAAGGTGTAGTACCTGGGCTGTAGAACAGCAAAACAAAGTCACCTGAATCAGTGCATTTTTGTTCTTTCAAGAGGAGTCTAACAATATCTAACTGGTAGCAGTGTGTAGAATAGGGTATTAAAAGAGTAGTTAACTACAGTTAGAGCAAACTTGCAGTGTGATGCAAGATTTGCAGTAGTAGAGAAACAGAGAATTAGCGCTGACTATGCATTCCTAAACACATCCACACTGAGTCAGTGTTTAGTCATTACTCCACCACAAGCTTCACTGACTACGAAACTGAACAATGCTGAAGTCAACTACATGTACCAGCAGATTTGATTCTTCTTATGGTGGGAGAAGAGCCTGCAGCTTCAAACCCTGCCAAACACATGAAGGACAGGAAATTTGGTACTGTTCAAGGACAGAACATTTCAAAGTCACATTCACCAGATCAAGAGTGCCACTTTGCAAAGCCACGGCATAAGACAAGTGCTGAGCAAGTTACACTTTCAGTTCATTTACCATCTTACTCTGACTTCAGTTGATCACAGAAGTCAGACTCAAATCAGTCACTCAAGTCAGACAACTACTATAAATATGCTGAAATGCAAATATTGTATCCAAGCTAGGTCTTGAAAAAACAGGTTAAGATGAGAACAGACTTTCAAATGCAGCTCAAGCTTAGCAGTACTTTGATATACTTCCCCAATCCTTTGGGACCAATACTATTCTTAACACTGCAGGCACTTCACAGCCTGTGTGTTCATTTCCTTCCCCACACTGGGTCTATGTAGTCAAGTAGCTCTGCAGGTCTACAGAAGTCTTTCTGCAGAAGATGCAGGAAAGGTGACTGCTGCCTTAAAGAGCATTGGCACCACCCAAGTGATACATTTCACAACATCTGGAAACACAGCAGCAAGGCATTACCTTTCTACACCTCAAGACAAGCCACTGAGCTGTGGAACCTCAAGAAGCTAAGGTGTGCCTTAGTGCCAAGTTTCATCATACTGATGAGAGGCAACAGGCCATTCAACATTAAAGAACAGAATTAAGACAAAGGCTTTTTGTTTGACTTTGGTTTGACTAAATAAAATTCTTTAACTACTTGGACTAGTAGCTCCTGTAACAGGCATTTTATTTTAGTTCTAACTGTCAGTTTGAATATTAATGACTTCTCTGCAAGTTCTTACTAACCATAAACAGATAATTTAACCTTTTAGTCTAGGTGACAGACCCAGCTAAAATGGGCAGCACAGAAGTCACTTTTACAGAAGTAACAAATGAACTGGTGTTAGCAAAGGGAAATTATTCCAAATGTAGCAAGCTCCTGGATATCCATATGCTTTGTTGACAGTATTCTAACCAAAGTGGTTATCTCCTATGGCACTGCTTTTACAGTGGGTGTACGGCTCTGAAGTGTGTCACTAGTTGCTGGGATCAGAGTTAGGTTGTAAAGCTTACGTCTTGTCTCCTTAAAGGATTTAGGAACTGAAGCTGTTGCACAGAATCTGTTTGAATGAAGATGTTCCCATTGACCCACTTACCAGGAAAACTATTTGTCTCAACTACAGTAGAAGTTAAATGATACCTAGGACTGGATTGAGGACTGCAGACATGCTGTAGGATGATAATATGACAACTGTCATTTGTTCTACATTTGCTTCCCAGAATTCAGAGAGAGAACTGGCTTACAGCCCATAAATAGTAACAGGTATTCACATGCTCTTGCATGTAAGTACAAGAGTGTTGACATGCACAAGCCCACCCTGAAAAGGTGTAACAAGTAGAAGGGAACCACCACCCCTCTGGTGGTGGTTCCTGAGTGAACAGCATATGGCATGCAAGGGTATTTACACAGAGAACTTAACTATTGGTTCACACTTTTGAGGAAAAGGTATGGGCAGTGAAATAGTTTGTTGTGTTACTTTAGCAGGCAGTCTAGGTGATTATGTTAGTTTTAATCACTGCACAGTCACAATACTGTGACCATCCAGACACCTTTAGATGAGATGACTACTTTATCAAGTTTTATTTCACTAGAAAAGCACTTGGAGCTTTATACCCTACTGCATTGTTCTCCTTTTTAGCTCACCCTAAGCCTTCACACAAAGGATACTTTAGAATGGTACAAACTCACTGCCTAATGCTGCTGATGGAAAGCAAATGCAAGTATCCTGTCAAGAACATGACCCACTCAATTTGCTATTTTAGCACTGCAGGATGGCATCTTCCATCATTTACCATTACTGAACAAGACATTTGACTTTCATTGCCAAGCTGTACTGCAGTGGCATACCACCATATTGTGTGCCTTATACTGCCTGCTACAGTGGAAAGGTTTCTCTCATCACCTTGTCCCGTTGGCTAAAAACAGAATGTTATTTAATGCAAGTTCAGGCTCAAAGTCAATACTTTGGCCAACTGACCATCTGTGAAGTAAGCTGCCCCACTAGAAGTGCTGTATAGGTTCTACCTGCAGCACTCAGAACTGAACTGCTTGTTAAAGTACCATCATTTACCACAATGCACAGCCATCCTACTAGCCTGCACAGAGACACACGCTATGAAAAACTTTCCTAAGTACCGAAATACAATTGACTTGCTTATCCAGTAGTATACTGCTAAGTAGTCTACCCAAAACTTTTGAGTTCCCCATTAGGCTTTCCAGCTTCCACCAGAACTTGATGAGTACAGCAATACAAGAACTAAAGCATGAGGTTGTTCTACTTGTTGCTTTCCAAGCAACAGATATGCTTCAGCTGCAATACCAGGAGAAAGCTTGCCAATAAAAGCTTTGGGGGAACTCTGCAGTATTTCACACAAGTACATTTTGCAAGATATTAGTTATCAGACATCAGTTCAAGAGTCTGCTAGCAAGCTCAGTCTTCCCCCAAAAAGTTAAGCTTTGAGATTCAGACAAAGCAATAAAGATAGAATTACCCTTGGACCAAGTTTGTAAACACCACAACAATGGTACAAGTCTAACTGCTTCAACACAAACTTGAATCTCAGTGTCATCTCTGACAATGTTTCTGGCTTAGCATGGTCTCCAGCCATAACATGACTGTCCAATAGCTTTACCAGAACTTGGCAGCAGTTAAGCCATCCACTTCTGCAACACTTAACATTTTATGTTGGTGCTGGTTGAAGACAGCTTTCCAAATATGACACAGGTAACTCACTCCACCTTCTCAGATTTGTTCTGCTGCCACTGCTAGGGGAAACTGCAAGTGTCAGCTGCAACTTTCTGTGACCACAAGCAGTTGTCAAACCACAGAGGCTAGCTGGTGGCTATTGTCTGCCACACTCCAACAAGCAGCTTATAGTACAAGGCCTACCTTTTAGAAATACAATACTACAGCAATTCAAGTTTGAACTCTTCTCCCATGCTGAAACTTGCATATTAGCAACATAGTCTGTGTTCTGCTGAGAAGCAGTCAACTGATACAAGTTTAGACAGTGAACATAATTCTGCATGACTTGTATTACCTGCTCTGTAGCCTTCCAGCATACAGAGACCTAAAACTCAATTTTACAGTTCATGATAGCTATGAATGTATACAGCATGGATGCACTATGTGTACAGTAGCACACAACTGGAAAGGGAATGATTATGTATTATAAGAGATAGTCCTGTATACAGGCACGCACAGATGCAAGTAAGGAGGGTGGAGGAAGCAATGTTTATATGGTAGTCAGACTGGGAGGAAGAACAGAGGAAGGTCACAGTACTACCACAGTGTATGTTTGTTCAGGTCACTTCTAGGTCTTCATTACAACAGGAATCCAGAATTTTCTACTCCAAACAGCACATAGGCTAAGGGTAACCTGTCTCAAAACCTGCTCTTCTGCTTTCCTTTCTGCTGAAGAACTTCAGTTAGGGATTTTTTTTAAATTATTATTATTTTTTAATCCCAGCCAATTTGGTCTCATTCCCAAGGCCGTATCATGGCTAAGTCCCTTTTGTATCATCTTCCCTGGATGCAGCAATTCCAAACACTCAGTCTCATGGAAAGAAAAGTCATCAGGAACATAAGGTACAAATACTTCCCAGCAAGGTAGAGTTACATCTTTCTGCTAAGTGGACAGCTAGGGTCCTGATAAGGGCAGTGTAATGCAACACAAGTTGGCAAGTTCTAGTTTGTCCTCACACAGAGGCCAAACACAGGCTACAATTGTTTTAGTTTATTCTTCCTGCCCTATGGACATGTCCTGAAACATAAGAATAGCTACCAACATGAAAATTTAGGACCATCAGAATTAAAGTAGTAGCTTTAGATCTCAGTTGATTCTGCTTTTTTAAGTAAAGTTACACTAAGCTGAGAACTTAGACCTTAATACCATAAAATCCATACATGGTTTTAGTCTTGTCTGAAGAATTTTAGCAACCAAGGCAGCAGTCCTCAGCTGAAGCCTTGCCTGCCATGAAGGCACATGCACTCCATGGCATCCAGTGAAAGAACTCGTATTGCAGAGAATGTGTGTAGGGGGTCAATGAGGCCTCTTCCCCCTCTATTACTGCTTGTAATAACTGACCAAGTTAAGTCAGCTGTGACAGTAAAGCTATACAAGGTAGTAGACCCAACCACAACCTACAAAAAAGATAAAATTGTAAGAGGGCATCTTTCTCAACCCAACTTATCCCTAGCACTGTAGGCTAAAAGGGTGCCCTGCCTCAAGTCCCTACCAGCCACAGGCAAGGACCATACCATAGATATTACATTTTTTTGTCCATTCCTCCAGGCCCTGCTTATGAAACTAGAAAGACCGTGGAACATAGTAATGACTTCATATAGCTTTTCTCAAGCTCAAGGCTACTAGCCTTTGGGGCAAGTCAGCAAATACAGCCCTTCCAGCTAGGAAGGAGTCTAGTGCTACTAAGAAAAAGTATTTGATAGCACATGGTGAGAAACAGCCCTATTTATTAAGCGCTCAATTTCTATTTCAGGTACAAAAGAACACAGGAAGCCCTCCCCCATATACACTCACCTTATCACTTCAGCTAGCTTTGATCGAGCACATGCACCCACTAGACTTATTTACACATTCTCTACAGGTTTTTGAGGCTGTTGGAATCCTGAACTTGACCTCCTTCTCAGGGCAGATCCACCCATATTACTACATCTCAGACAGCTGGGAGTTTGCCCTCTTCTATTTACTTAGAGACAGACAGGCAATTGCTGACAGTACAGCAATATTTCAGTCTAATGGCAGTTGTACACAGCAGTGCCGAAAAAGCATTTGTCCTTCGGTTATCTTCACCGAGATGCACTGCCTTAGCTACCACTAGACCGTCACGGTTATCAGCTCCAGCCGCTTGCAGAAGCCGGGCCCTGCTCTCACGCCGAGGATGAAGTCCACAGCTGCTCAGCCACCACCTCCCCAGCGGCACTCACCGCGCCAGCTGTGAAGCGGGCCCTGAAGGACACGGCGGCCCGTCACCGCCACCCCCGGCCCCGGCGGCGAAGACACCCCTCCCACTTACATAAGGGCCGGCCGGAGCCCGCGGCGGAGCCCAGCACCGACACGCAGGCTCCGCATTCGCCTTCCCTCGCCCTATATCTGCTCCCGAGGCGCCGGGTCCCGCCGCGGGAGGGGCGGGCACGTACCCCGCGGAGCTGCCCGCCGGACGCCCCCAAGCCACCCGCCTGGGCCAGGGCGGGGGCGGCGGGGCCGGTCCCCCCGTGAGCAGGGCCAGTGCCGGCTCCAGCGCCCCCCGCCGCCGGGCCAGGCCGGGCCGGGCTGTCCCTCACCTTGACGCGGATCTCGTAGGTGGTGAAGCGGCCGCGGCCCACCCCCACCGTCTGCGGGTTGCCCACGTCGATCTCCAGGAAGTTGCTGGGCGGCCCGTAGGCGTCGTTCAGATTCTGCGGCTTGCTGATCAGCCGCCGGGTGTCCGCGATCGTCTCGGCCATGGCGGAGCGGGCGCCTTCCCCCCGGAGCGCGGCAGGACGCGAGCGAGCGAGCACCGAGCGCCGCCCCACCCCGCCCGCCCTCTTATCACCCCGCGGCCAGCTGACTGCCCGGCAACGCGCACCCACGCCGCCGCCGCCGCGAGCGGATGCGCCCGCCGCCCGCGCGCAAGGCAGGCTGGGCATTGTAGTCCTCAGGGCCGCCCCGCTCGCCACGCCCGGCGCGGCCGCCCGCCTCCCGAACTACAGGTCCCGGCGTGCGCAGGAGGTGCGGGGCGGCGGCTGTGAGATCTGGTTTCTCGGGCCCGCCCGCCAGGCAGGCGGCGCGACGGGCTGGGCGCAGGATGCGGGGCTCGGCCCGGCTCCAGCCGGCAGCACGGGAGCTGCGCGGGGGGGTGGTCCGGGTCTTCCCGCAGATTCTCCCCGCTTGGGGCCCGCAGTGGGTCCCCTTCTCTCGTCCAGGGAAGGAGATCCTGTGCGGGGTCGGGGGGGGTGCGGCCCCAGGCGGTGCGGGCGGCCCCGGGAGGCTTGGCTGGGCCTGGCCCTCGGTGAGGCCGAGGCGGGGGTCTCGATGCGGTAGCACGGATCAGGAGCATGGACAGACAACGGCGATGCGATTCAGTCAGTGCAGCAGCAATCTAACCGATTTTTTTTAAACCAAAGAAGGGTTTAACAACACATGACAATAATAATGCATTACTCCCGGCTGCAACTTTTCACCTGCGGCCCTGAAAGAGTGCAGAAAGGAAGGATTGCTCTTCATTGCAGGTGGGGAGCCCCAGGTAGGTTAGGTTGGTTATCCAGAAACGTAACCTAGGTCTCAGTGTAAGAGAATAAGAAATTATTTTTGCAATGGCATTGTCAATGGACATCAACAAAACTATGTATCAAGATCAGGGAAAAAGGCAACGCTGTAATTGAGATATGAAATGGTGAGAGCCAGGATGAAAAGGCTGGATAGGAAATGCTGTATATGCAAGGTGTTAGGCAAAAGGAATCAGCCGGGTACAAATATAGGCTAGAGGAGACACCTACCTAAAGCTCTGTGTTGAAAACAAAGTCTAGGTTATTGACCCAAGCTGCAAGCAAGGTGGCAATGTTGTCCGTAGAAGCATTAAAGGTTTTAAAAATTCTTGAATTTTCACAAATGATATACATTTAATAGCAGTATAACCAACTGGCCCAGATTTTATATCCTCATAGCTTACAAAGATTAAGAGTTTGTTCACATTTCATTCATAAAGGATAGGAAAGGAAAATTGTGTTTACAGAATAATTAAAAAAAAAAGGTATTTTAGTAACCTGAAGAGAGAGAAAAAAAGAGTAAGAGAAAGGGAGAAGGGGAGCTGACAGAACTCTTCCCCTCCAAGACATAAGGTCTTTGACTCTTCAGTACCTGATTCAAGTAGATGGTGTGTTACGATGAAAGAAACGTTGCCAAAAGTGGAATGTTTACCTTCTTGATGCACCTAGGGCATAAGTGAATAGAGATTATATTAACCCATGGCTAATATTTCTACATGACTCTATCATCTTAGAGGTCTTCCAGTTTTTTTTTTATATCTGTTAACAGTACCCCTCCAATGATTAAATGCATATATCATTTTCCGTCCTGCTTTATAAAAGATTTCTGGTGACGCTCCATTACTATCCAGGTAGAATGAGACTGTAGGGAAACTAGTTATATTTTTTCCTAAAAATCTGTGTCTAGGCAGTAGGCAAAATGGCAGGCTGCCCACAGATCACATCCAAGAGACTCAAAGTTAACATCAGGCAAGTTTGGTTAGCAGCTGTCTAGGTTAATAAAAAGTTAATCAGAAAGCAGAGATGAACCCAAGGTACAAAAATAGTCCATCCACATAACCAGTACGCTGTAGGTGGTTTGCTTGGTAACTTCCGTTAATTTCTTGCTCATCACTCCTCCAGTGTTATTTCTCCCCCTTACTAGTGCACCTTCCTTACTTCCTTTCTTTCTGCTAATAGCTGCCAACTATTCACTTTATAATTATAAACAGAAATTAAGCTGACAGAGTTTTACGAAGTGGGAGTGAAAGGGAGCCTTACCTGAACTATACTAGTTATTAAACTGGTCTTGCAGCAAGGCAAGAAAAAACTAATAAATTCTACTGAGATTACATATGCACGCATCTGGATAAGCTTTTGTTTGTTACACAACCTATGCTACCACATCTGACTGCAAATGTGAAAATACGACAGAGCACTGGTATTGTCTTAAGTATAATATATTGTCTGCCTCCTGGCCAAGCCTGGTTTCCTTATCTATTCCAAAGAAACAAAAGAAGTGCCTAATACTGTACATTTGGAAAGTTGGTGAGCCTACGATGAATCAATACGATGATAATTTGTTCATATAATATAATGCTGGGTAAATACTAAGAGTGAGGCTTAAGTTGAATGCTTTTCTCATGGCATACCATCTTGGCACCATGGTTCTGTCTGTTTTTCCTAACAGAGATTAACTGGTGGTGGAGAGCCATGCAGAGACAAGCTACAGGGAGTGCATGTTTTAGTGCCCGTGTGTCAATAGCATTGGTCAGTAAGGAGGTTACAGTGATTTGGTGAGGTCTCCCATCTCTGTCTTTTTTATTGAGGTCAAATACAAATCCTTTGACCTGGGAGACAAAGGGGAAGATGCCCTGCTTCATGACTACCCCCCCTTACATCACGTGAAAGCATGCATGCCATGCTGGCTAATGAGGCAAAGAGAAGGAATGAAGGTGGGGGAAAATCAGAGTCCTGTGAGCCTCCTTGTTTCCTTCCAACCCTCAGAAAATGCATTTGTTTATTTTGAATTGTGTTTTGGATGTTTTTTCCGATCCATGAGACTAGAGTTACACTATTTGTAGTTGTTTCTGCTTGCTTGAAAGGTTCTTCTTTGAGGATGAAGGTGAGCATAAATTCAGAAAAGAAAGTTTTAATTCTGTTTCTGACATGAACTTTGGGCCAAATTTCAAATCTGGAGGGAGGGAGGTCAGCTGTGTTTGTAAGTCCAAAGATTAGATGCAAGAAATCAAGCGTTTAGTGTAACAAACAAGAGATTAGGTACTGATGGATTTGTTACTATACATTATTTATTCAACTACGACACACAAATTTTCTGGCATAACTTCAAGTGGCAATATGAATACCAGAGTCTCATAGCATGAACCCACAGAAGCAGGTATTAATGGATGATTAATTCTTAAATTTGGTGTAGTAATACCTCTCAAGTATTTTTTTGTTTGTTTCTTTGTTTGTAAAAGAAAAAGGCACATCTAACTGCAACAGAAACCAAATCTCTCCATTATCCAGTTAGGATTCTCCAGGCTTCTGACAAGTGCCCAGGTTAACACATTTTAGTCAACACAGGGATATTTTGTCAAAACTTGTGGGGAATGCTGACTCAGGATAAGGCAAAACCCACAAGGCATTGAATTGTGCAATGACTTCCTGATTAGCTGCCAGTGCTTTGAAGCATGGTGTTTGGATGTCTGCATTATATATTTATCATCCAGGTAAAAATATTAAGCGTATAAATATAATTTGTAATATCCACATATTTTTAATATATATAGATTTAGATTTAACTAATGAATTCAATTCCTCTTCTCCCTTTTTACACAATATTATCCCTTTCAACAGGGATGATTCTCATATACACTTCTAGATTCCTTAATGTTTAAAATGTCATCCACTACCTCACAGCATTCATTTCTACTGTGAACTCCTTGTTCTGAGAGAAGCTGAGTAGTGTCCATGTAACTGAAAAACTGTGCAATGAATTTCAAGCACATTGAGCTGTTTGAGCTGACTGAAATGCAAGCAGTAAACAGATAGTGAAAATGGCTGTAAGTCCATAAGTTCGGGAACATTTCTGCAGCTTTATTAATCTGAGGCTTTAAAAGCGATGTAGACTATTAATAGCATATTTGATTGTCTTGAAATAGATGAGGTTAATATCAAGTTTACCCCAGAGTGTTTTGACATAATCCCAGGGAAATGGCTTTTGATGGAAGCCGTGTTGATGAAAACTAGCCACAAAATCAATTTTCATAGAGTAGGCTGAATGGTCAGTCCTAGATCAAAAGTACATTTATGTTTGGGAGCCAAAGATGTTTCCCATGGTGGGAATATCTTGGAGCCTTGCAGGCAGGTAGACCCTGCCCTCCTTCTGCAGAAACTTAGAGTGGGTCTGGCAGAGACCCAACGACCCTTGGACACATACATCCCCATAGGATTCAGCACATCAGGATTTCTAAAAGGAGTGCAATTTATACCACTGGAGGCCAGAGGGGGCCTCTGGAGGGGTTTTATTATACCCCTGAGTTTTATTCCTGTTAAAAACCACCTATACTTTTGGCTGGCTGGCAGGCTAATAATGCAACTGGGTTGAACAAGTGTCAGTTTGATTTCTACACAGCTGCAATGTCACATTTTTGGAGGTGAGCAAAGGGACAGGGACAGGGAATGAGGTATGCGAACATAGCACAGAATGGATCTCTGTTACACAACATTATCCATGCTAATCTACAGAAGTATACTTGAAAGTCCTGTTCATTTAGGCAAAACCACCAAAACGTGTTTTTGCCAAGTGCTTACAGCCAATGCAGATTCAGTTCCTGGGGTGCGCAATACAGTGTATGGTGGCATTTCAGAGTTTGCCAGTGTATAGAAGGCTCGTAGCATTGCAGAGGGTTTATTCACTTAGGTGGAAGATACCAGGATAGACCCAAATGGGAAGTTTTTCTATGCTGCCTTGGATAACAAGGTTAAGAAAAAAACAGTGACAATTTAAATAAATCAGATGTTTTTGCTGAAGATTATGCTGTCATTTTCTCCAATTATTCTTGACATTTCACCCATTCGTATTGTGATCTGAGTTAATAATGGAAGAAAAAACAGTTCTTGTTGCCTTGTTTATTCTTTGTTCTCAAGGAGATAAGCTGTTTATAAAGATAAGTTATTTGTTATTTAAATCACTTTTACTGAAGTTGTTTGTTTCCTTGTTTGAGTTTCTAAAAATATTGCAACAATTGTGATGCATCTTTGAGACGTCTATTCAATTCACTATGATTTGTACTGGAATTCATTCCTAAATGGGCACAGGTGTTGATAGCTGTAACATGCTACGATGAGTCAAAACCAATAAATGCTCAATAAAGGAAAGATGAAAGAAAATGCACTGAAAACAGCTCTTTTAAGATGTGATAAATTGTCACGTTAGTTCACTACTTAATTAGGTATATAGCACTGAAGATGTGTCTGGAGCAACCACATATTTTAAAACAGCTGAATGTGTTAGAACATAACTTTAATCACCGTTAATATTTTCAATATCAAAACCATTATTTTTAAAATTAGCAATACTATTTAGGATATAATCAACTTTTGTTTGCAAGCAGTTCTATACTGCCCTGATGGAACATTTTACTATACTCCTTATAAAAAAAGAAAGTTGAATAATAGTCTGTGAAAATGACTTGTTCACTTTCTCATGTTGAACAGAAATTTAACTCTAGAATAAGATATAGGAATTATGATGTTGCAAACCCAAATGTCAGTTAAAGCATTTCCTTTGGACTTTCACCATGAGCAGACATTTTCTTATCTATTTCTTGCACAATGCACGCCGTAGGCAACATCTTCTGAAGCCCCGTCCTGACCTTTGCGTGCATTTCTGATGGGAACGGAGGGCCAGCCAGCGAACAGGCGAGTGTTATGGTTAGCGATTCCTGAGTGCCAGTGCCTTTCCCTTGGAGCGTAAGCTTTTTGCTTTGTGCCTTTCTGTCAAAAGAGCTTTGTAGTCACAATGGAGGCGGTTGGATAAGACAGTCGGGTACCTACCAAACAAGGCAGGTGGTCGGCGTTCTCCCCTGGAGCTCTCAGGAGCCCTGTGTGGGTATCTGAACTGATACTGCCAAGGCTTACTGTGTACTAAGCTCACACCGGCTGTACGGGGCTGAATCAGCCTCTAGGTTTTGCATTATCTTCAGGGAAATCTGCTTTTACGTTAAGGTATCTTACTGTTGCGGTTTAAATATATGTTCATAGGCACAGAAGTGGTTGTACTGCTAATGTGCAGATAGGCTGTAACTCTGGCCAGGAATATTTGTCCTTAATATTTTACAAATATTTGTCCTTAATATTTTATGGTCCGTGCTTTTAAAGATAAACAGCACAAGCTAGAAATCATCGACAAATGCAAATTCAGTTGCCGAAACTCCTCAGTGACAGTCAAGCTGGCCTGAAAGCAGCTGCATCGGATAGAGCCCTGGTGCAGCACGATACACATTATAGGCGACAAGCAAGTTGATTAGAAAATTTGAGTGCGTGGATACGGCAGTAAGGTACTATAAATGGCACCAGTGTGGCACTTGGTGGGTCTGTAAAGTGCGATTTGTGCCGAGTGGCCGCAACGGCTGCGCAGGGAGTGCGGCCCTGGGGCGGGCGCGGCCGGCTCTGCCTCCTCTGCTGGCCGCCCGGCTCCCCAAGGGCTGCCTCACAGCCTGCGGCTCGGTTTGGGGGGCAAGGGGAGGGAGAGGAACCGGGGAGCCCCTCTGGAACGACTCGCCTAGCGCCGGCCGAGGCGCGGTTCCTCCGGCGGAGCGCGGCCGTTGCCCCGGGGGCGGCGGGACTCCATTTCCCAGCGCGCCCCGCGCCCCCGCCGCAGAGGCCGGGCCGGGAAGATGGCGGCGCCCGTGTCGCCCTTGGTTACTGCGCGCTGCCTGCTGCGGGCTTCGGCGCGGCGAGCCGCCCGCCTGCTACCGGCGCGGGCCGCCGCCCTGCGGAGAGGTCAGTACCGCCGCCGGAGGGGGCTTGCCGGCCCGGCCCGGCCCTGCCCTGCCCTGCCCGCAGCCGGGCGAAGGGAGGGCGAGCGACAGGCTGCTGGGGCACCGCACAGGGGGGGCACCGCACAGGGAGGGCACCGTGGAGCGGTCGCGGGAGCCGCTGCGTCCCTCCCCGCCGCGGGTCTCCCCTCCGGCGGAGGGGAGGCCGGGCCGAGGGGAGGGGGCTTGCCGGTGCCGAGCGGGCGGGGCAGGCGGCAGCCGCCGGGACGCGCACCGGCCCCACCGCGCTGGCGTGCCCTGTCCGTGTACTCACGTTCCCCGGCCTGGGCAGGCCGGGGCGGCCTGTCTGCCGACCCAGCCCCCGAGAGACCCCGCGTCCCCGGGTGGCGCGGCTGGGGGCTGGCGCCGGGAGTCGGCCTCGGCCCCCTGGAGCGGCGGGGCATCCGTGAACGGCCCCGCCACTTCCCGAGTTAGCGACGCCGTTTTCCCTTAGTAAACAGGGCTGCAGCGCGCTGCGGGAGCTTGGCGGGCGGCGGGTGTGCTTGTGCCTGCCAAAGCTCTCACTGTGCTTCAGGCTGTCTCGGGGACTCTTTTCCCCTTAAGGATCCTCCGATGTATAGAGCTGAGCTCTATCTGGCAGCCTTTCTTAAAAAGTCAGTGTAATACACAAATTTATGGGGAACTAGGTTTTGTTAACTTGAGGCTTAGGTTAGAAGCATTCGTCCTGTACCAGTCTGATAAAAGTGTGGGAATTCAGTTAAGTTCGGGTGGGTGCCAGAGGTCTGGAAGTCAATCAGCAGGCCTGGGGGGGTTGGTAAATGTTCATGTACACACACGTCATATTGTGACTGTACAATATTTATACGTCCTAAGGAAAATAGATTGGAAATAGATTTGCTGATTAAATAAGCACTATAGTTAGTATTATAGTTATAGAGGATTTTTTTAAATTTGATACTGGTCCAGCACTTCACATTTGTGTAGATTGTTTTTTATTGCCAACATATTACCATTTTAAAAAAGTTATCAGAGCAAATCCAGTGCCTTTAGCCCTAGTTCTTCAGCTTGCATGTTAAAAGGGAAGGTAGTCCCTTACATTTGTTGATTGGGGACATCTGCAGAGGTGGGCAGCTATCATTGAATTGATTTATAATCTTGTTTTTATGATCACTGGTGTATAGTCCTTTTATTTGTTTTTATGATTTGCTTTCCACACTTTTATACCTTTTCCTTAATTAAAAGACTTCACAAGTAGTATTTGTGTAATGTTTCAATTTCACTGTAAACTTTTCTGTCTTTTTCTGCTTTCATCTGTAGGTCAGATTAAATGAGGTGTGCATGGAAATAGTACAAGTAATCTTATTTCAGAATAACGTCACAGGCATGTATGCAAAAAGCAGAATTCTAGTTCCAACTCATATTTCTAGAAGCTTAGATACTGTTTCATACACTGCCCAAATGAATGGACTGCAAGAGGGCTAAATACTGGTTCAGTGCTTCATTTAAGGTCATATAATGAGACAAAGATGGGAGGACAGTCCTTGTTCTTGTATCTTAGCTGCAACTTGCCTCATCTGATTTGAACTGCTCATTTCAGCAGATGTATTTTTTTTCATTTGTTTTTACATGATATTGGCCTAACATTTTCAATTTGTGCAGATAACTTAGCCCCCCCCCCCCCCCCCCCCCCCCCGTATGGTTGGTCAGACTTTGCTTTTCTAAGCATTCTGTTAAGCATTGGAAAGTAAATAATTTTTTCAGATGGCCTTCTCTCCCATTCTTCTCATTAAGCATTGTAAAATATTTTGAAAGGACCAATTGTTTGGTGTTATTATAGGACTATAAATGTATTTTCTGCTTTATAACCAACACATGATCTCCTTCCTGAGAAGCTTACATGCCAAGTCTTTGTTCTTCTGCAGGTTTATGCGTGTGCTTATCTTCAATGGATGTGCTTAACTCATCCAAATCCTTGTACGCCGTGGGGCAGTCTACCTGTTTGAAACTGATTCTGCAAAACTTGCTCATATATTTAATAAAGATGAGACAAGAGAACGTTATTATTATCTACAGGTACTAGGATGCAAAAAAAATGTCTTTTCTCATCTTTTGCTACCTTCACGCCCATTCTCCTGCAGGAAAATAACCTTTGGAGCTAAAGACTGTACCGTTGCCCTTCTCCATCGCTGTAGTATCATCCAAGAAGGAAAGATTTTGTAGCAGTTCTGTTATCAGCTTAATTATGAGTTTAGTGAGGTCTCTGATACCACCATCTGCCTGTTGATAAAAGTGCTGTCTAACTTCAAAGTCCTCTTCTTCTGTCATGGCAGCTGTGTTTCATAGGCAATTTTAGCAGCTTTGCATTAAGGGTTTGGGGGTTTGAAGCAGTTTAGCTTCATTGTGACCCAAATCCCATATTCTGAACTTCAGCTTGGCTTGTTGAAAACACGACAGTTTTTAAAAGTTGCTTTCTGTTACCCCCCCCCCCCTGAATTCCCCCCTGCCTTGAGAGCTTTTCATAAAAGCTCTCAAGGCAGAATTCTGTCTGCAGAGCAGTGATGAAACAGATGTGATTCCTGTACGGTGCCTTAACACTGATTTAGCAGAAGCTATTCCAGCTTCTTGATTGTGACTGTCAGCAAAGGTGCCAGTTGGGTGATTTTGGGGTTCTTGACTTCAGTGCAGTTGTAGCCTCCTCGACTTTGATTTAGATGCAGTTCTCGAACAACTATTAGGTGGAAATATTTTTTATCTTTAAGACAAACAGTAATTAACCATTACATCAAAGTGTCATAGGAAATGGGTAATTCTCCATCTGTTATGTCTTCAGAACATATTTTCTTCAAAATATGCTGTAATCAAACAGAATTCTTGAGTGTAGTTCAAGGGTAATTAGATAAATTTAACTTCCCTTATACTTAGAAGGGTCAATGTTGTCTTCCAGCCTTAATCTCCATGAATGAAAACTATTTCTGATCATTCCCATGATGGAGTGGTTTGAAGCATACATACAGCACAAGGGTTAAAGGTGATTTTATTTTTTTTTCCATCATCAGTCCCCTGAAGTGCTTGTTTCAACTTTGTTTCTGGAGTTAATAATACACATTTTCACGTGTACTGTGAGCGACCCTCTAGTGAGGTGAATATTGTAATCTGAAGCATGACTCCTTTTGCAATAAAAGGAGTACAGTTCCATTTGTTTGATCTTTGCTTCTTTAGCTGGATATTATCTATCTGTCATGGTTTTTCTTTTTTCTTTATATTTCATCTCATTAAACATCTAAAATTCTAATCATGTGTTTAAAAGATGTTTAGTTCAATGGCAATAAGAGATCTTGCAGACCAAATTTTAATTCATCTGTGGAAATACAATACTTTTTCTCTCCCAGAAGTGAATAAACATCTTAAATTCACGTGAAATCTGTTTGCGTAACTTGAAAACTCACAGATCAATAAATTCAAAGTTGTCAGTTTCTGCAGTCATGGAAAGATAGCAAAGATGAAATTCATGTCAGTGAAGCCCAGGTTCTTTTCCTAAGCCCTGAAATATGGGGGAGACAAGGACCTGCTAGGATTTTTGTCATGGGAATTATCTTCTGACAGATTTTAGACATCACAGTTCAAAACCTTACATAATGAAATCCAGCTACTGGGAAAAAAATAAGGGTTACCAGGGTGAGTAGTGTTTACCTCGGTTACCATTCTGTGCTCTCAACCTCCTGGCTGCTGTCAAGATCAGTTTTCGATGTGCCACAACCTAGCTTCCATTTCAGATTGTCTTCTTACATAAATAACTCTAGTGCCTGCCTCAGCTGTGACTGTTGCTTTCATAAGCGGTGTCATTGAAACTTGCATGCCTTTTTCCTGTGTCATCTCAGACATTGTTTCTAAGTGGCAGTAGGAAAACTTGACAACATACTGACTAGTTTTTCAATTTGCTTCTCTTTTCCAGAGCAGAAGGTCCCTGGAGTTAAGAATACTTTTTATTTTTGTATTTCTAGGTAGGCACTTGTCTTTGCAGTGGGAAATTAATGCCAGTTTACTGAAAGTGTCTTAAGTTCCATGCTTTAAAGGAAATTTTTATAACTTCAGATTGGCATTTTCGTTAGGCATTTATACATTAATAAGTGGTTTTGGCTTTGGTGAGTTTTTCCTCTTGGATTTCTCCAAGGCAGGACTTTTTTGTGTGCATCACAGTACGTCTTCACTGCAACTTAGTCTGTCATCCTTGGATAGTCGAGCAGAAAGGCAAACGCAAGCAGCTAATTTTATGGCTTGAAATAAAGTGAGATTACACTTAAATATTTATGTTTTAGGAACAGGAATTTAATAAAAAGTTGCAACCTGGTGGCAACTCTTAAAGAAGCAGTGAATGTCAGGCTAAATGTGGTAATATCCAACACTGTCCTGTACCATGGAGGTGGGAAAGATAGGTTATGGATGAACGCATGTCTGTAGTTTTACATTGTTTTATGTAAAACTAGGTGAATAATGAATTGACACCGCGCTTTTCTATAGTCATATCTAGAACACTACATAGAAATAGAAGATGCTTTTTGTGTGTGTGACGCTTAAAGATTTCAGAAGGGAGCTAATAAAAATTGCGTAACAGTTTATGTAATACAAAGATTAGATAATGAAACGGGAAGAGATAAATGAAAACCCATCTTTTGCAATACGGAGGAGAAGGCTGTAGGACTATGATTAATGTGCGGAATCATAGGTGATTCCTATTCTAACAGTAGTTTCCTTGATGTAAAACTATGGAAGGTGGTTGCATATTATTCCTCTGCTATGTATTAAAATTTCTAAAGTTTCCTTTTCTTTGTCAGTTCGGGAATAGATTGCTATAGAATCATAGTTGTGTGAATGATTTTGCAATCTATCCCACAAAATGCAGGTTAGAATGGAAGACCCACATTTTTTTCTGTCTTTTAGGATGGTTTATCAGTTGAATAGCTGTCTTCTGTTGACGTGCCTCTAAAACGCCTACACACGTTTTAAGAGCATATGCGTTTATTTTGCAGCTACAAGTTTGAGTTTATCACTTACCAGTTACTGCATGTCTCCTGGTAGTGTATTATAGTGTACCCCCATCATATTTAAATCCCAGCGTTCAATATTATTTTAGGAGAACAGCGAGTAATTTGTCCCATGACACCCTCTGTCATCAGTTGCACATACTCTCCATCTCTGTCATCTGTTAATGACGAAGTATTTTCTTACACTCCCGGGATGGTTAGGTGTAAGTACATGTAATCTGAGACAAAAAACACG
This sequence comes from Ciconia boyciana, assembly GCF_034638445.1. Taxonomy (NCBI): domain Eukaryota; kingdom Metazoa; phylum Chordata; class Aves; order Ciconiiformes; family Ciconiidae; genus Ciconia; species Ciconia boyciana. Next base: position 51,500,467 of record NC_132936.1, read on the forward strand.
CTCCTGAGCAGTCCTACTGGTGTGCTTTGTCCATGGCCAGGAAGGTCATGAGCCACAAACCCTTTCTTATCCCTAAATGAGCTTTTATTTTTTTTCTCCAATCTTATGGTAAGCAGTAGGAACTGGTGGCTTTATAGGTATAATGGTATAATGGTGCACTGGCTGTCCCTCACGTTGGAGCTCTCAGAGCCATCAAGCTCTATGTGTTGCGAAGGCACATATAGTTTAGAGGTACAGATCACAGGACTGAGGTTCACTTTATGTGGGAGTGAAAACAAGGTGAAAAAACTTTGAGAGATCATCTATGCCTTTTCCCCTTCCCTTTGGAGTCGGATCAGGTATTGCTGACAGATTTTTCTCAAACTTATTTTTAAAATTCACTCCCCATCAATGAAAGCTTTACAACTTCTAGACTATTAATCGATTTCACTGCCTTAATTACAGTTACTAAGGTAACTGTATAAATACACTTTATTTCCTTTTCTCAGTACCCTGTGCGTATCTGGAGATCGCTATGTGCTTTTCTTTAGTCTCCTCTGAAGGTTTTACTTGCTGTTATTTTGGCAGTAATGGACTTTGAACTCAACTCTCTTTATGTGATCTCTTTAGCTAGGGATGAGCTAATTACTTTGAATTAATAGCAGTAACTCAATTCCTTCAGGACAGGAGAATTTGGTGTAATTATTGGCTGCAGATGTAAACAGTGACTGTCTTGCTTTGGAGAAGCTAAGGTGTTACTTGCAATAAATAAACATAATTTGATCTAATTGTTCAGTTTTATCTTTCTCTTTTATAACTATATTCATTTTATGTTTCTTATAACAACTTAAAACTCCTGTGCTTCTTGCAACTTCTTTGTGGGTTGTGACCCATGGTTTAACAAATAGTCCTTTAAATCATCGTCTACTCTCCCATTTAGTTTATACCTCTCATGAAATACGATGTGAAAATTGAAAAGTGTGTTCCAGGGCAGGCTATATCAGTATTGAATAGAACAGGTTTTTTTCATGTGTGCTTATATTGCCCCTCATATATATACATTGCAGTACTTGCGCTTTTTAATTTTATTTTATTTTTTCCTCTAATAGCATTATGATGGTGTCTCACTGTCAGTTTGTGATCCAGTGTAGCCCCTGGATCCTTTTCTGCTGAGCTGCTCTTTAGCTGGTTATTCCCCATCTCTTCAGTTATTTATTTCCCTAAGCACCGTACTTTGTCCCTGTTGAATTGCATCCTATTTGTATTCCATTCTTTGTCCAGTTTGCCAGAATTGCCTTGCCTTCCAGGGTGTTTGCAGTCCCCTCCTGACTTGCTGTTATCTCAGTTCCCAGTCCATGTGCTTTATTTTGCCATATACAGGTCATGATTGGAAATTCTGGATTGCACCAAGCTGAGATTCTGAGCCTTCTCTGAAATTCTCCTGCAAATATGCACCTAGTTTAACTGTAGTAATTATTCATTACATGTAGTTTTTCTAGCTGTTTTTGTACCTGCTCAAAAGTAATTTCATTTGCAACTTACTTTTCTACTTACTTTCCTACTTTATATATGAGAATGCTGTGTGACCCCATGACAAAAGTGTTACTGCAATTAAGATGTTTTTCCTCTACCCACTAAGCATGTTACCTGATAAGAGAGGAAAACTTGTTGATCTTGTGCTGTTTCTGAGGAGCTGGTGTTGCCTTTTATTTGTTATGTTGTTATCTTAAGTGCTTTATTTTAAAAAACAAACAAACGAAACAAAAAAAAACCCCGCTTGTACTTGTTCCAGTATTTTTGAGTGTTTTGAAGTTGTTTTGACTGACCTATGAATTTCAGGATTTGCCTTTCTCTCCTTTTTAAAGACAAAAATTGTTTCATTTTCCTAGTATTTTGGAACCTCACCTGCCTTCAGTGAGGCCTCAGAGAAGGCTGTTAGAGGCCATTGTGTTGCTTAGGAAACTTACCTAAAGCATTTAGGGATGAATTTCCTTAGATCTCACAATGTTCAAAATATCTAACTATGTAGTCTATGATACATGTTTTTCCTACTCAAATCTATTTCTTTTACCATTGCTACAAATTGTGTTACTCATGATTATACGTAACCTTTTAAATGACAGTGGAAGCAAACAAGATATTAAACACCTTTCCAGTGTATTCCGTTGTTAAGTTACTGATCTTACTGATTTAGTGACCCTTCTTTGTAGTCCTGTATGTTCTTCCCTTTCCTAGTTACATCTCATTCTATGTTTAGCAATTCTGACTTTTTTTTTTTTCCCCCCTAAAACCAGAATTCCTGCTTGGGCACAGCCCTGTCTCTTCTAGGCAGAAGATAATGCCAGCAGAGCAGGCTGTGGCACTGCAGTGTTTCACAGCTATTGCCTTGTTTAGTGTGGCCTTTGACTCTTTCACCTTGGTTACAGAACTCCCGTTTTGGTCTCCCGTTTGCTGGCTTTTAAATTCTTTCTGTCTAGTTTAGCCCACCTCTCTCTAAAGGATTAATCTATTCAGAGAAATGCACTTTTTTTTTTTTAAAATGGTTTTGCCCCAGTTTGCAAACAACAAAAAGGTCAAAACTTCCCTTGCAACAGCTCATCCAAATCTTACCACTCTCCAGCTGGGCTTTCTAGTGTCTGTGCTTGTTAATAATAAAAATAAATGTTAAAACATATTACTAGAGGTGTTTACTACTAAAGTTAGAAGTTGATTTAATGAAAAACAAAGGGGTAACATACTCTAGTGGTTGTATAGGTAAGTAATGGATGTACATCTTTGTATAAAGTGTTAAGAATGTGTGTTGTTTATGAATATAAGAGGATGCTTTTCAAAACTTCTCTATTATTAATATACTTTTCATTTTGCAGCATACGCAGCTCAGGCAAATGAGAAGACACCTCCTGGTACTCCTACAGATACTAACGCCAGAGCCTTATTGGTTTGCAATGGACCTTTAGAACATTATGACTTTCTGATTAAACAAGAAGAGCTGAGGAATGACGAGCAACAAAGAAGAGTTGTGCAGCATCTGCAGAAATTGCATGAGAGCCTTAAAGGCTACAGCATCAGTTCAAAAAATCTTTTCTCAAAGGTGAGGTTTATAATGATAAAAATATTTTTTGCGTTTATATTTGCTCATAAGAATGTGCTTCAAATACATACATTTCTGTCATTTAACACAAGTCTTTATTTTTGCATCTGAGTCTTTACAGGTAGATCATTGTTCGTGTTTGGATCTCTGTTCTTTCTCTTTTGGTTTGTAAAATTCCAGTGGTACTCTAGAAGTAACCAAATTAAATATTATTGAAATAATTATATAAGAAAATCGGATATGATTTTGGTTATGTGCACTGTCTGCCTTTCAAAAGATGTCATTTTTCTATAGGAGAGAGGGGCCTAGACCAGGTTTTAATTCTCAAACACTGGTATAACACGTGTGTTTGGGTTACGCTTATTGAACACTGATGTTTTGTGTTCTGACAGATCTTCCATGAATATAAGTGAAATTAGCCAGCAGAGTCTAAATAATTTAGCTTTGCAAAACGTAATAACAGAGATCAGACATGACTTTAAAAAAAAAAAAAGTCCATTCTTTCCAGTGTTGTTAGTCTCCAGGTGAGGTAAGGAAAGAAGGAAGAGGTGTGATCTGCACCCCAGTTGCATTTTTGGGGGCATCACAGCTCCTTTTCAAAGTATGAACAAAAATTCAGACATATCCTTGTTGCACAGTGCCTTGGCAACCATAGTACCTTAGTATTAGTAATGCTAATAGCCTGCTGTTGCAGCTCTGTAACTTCCCTGAAGCTGTTGACGCAGTGTTTTCCATGGTCTCTGTGGCAGTATTTTTCACATCTTGTTCTCATGCTGTTATTCTCAGATTGTTGCTCTTGTGGCCTTGCACCTGGAAATCTTGATAGCTTTGTTATGGCAGGTTCTCACGGGAAGCAACTAGAACCAATGTGAGAATCCCCCCTCAGTTTTCCTTGCCTCTTGTTGTGTAGATTTGAGTTTATATCCCAGAAAACCAAACATAGCGCCCACCAAAGTAGATAAGACATTTAATTACTTGGTAAATATTAAGCAATTATAGACGTGCACAGAAGCTGAACAACCAGCGAATATGCTTCATTTGCACCTGATTAACATACTCTAGTCAGCACAAATAGTCATAAACATAGTGAGGGGAAACAACAAGAATAGGGCATTTGACTGAGTCTGATGATAAAAGTATAGTGCTGGGAAAAAAGCATGGCAAAATACTCATTGCCATCATTATCTTCACTTTCCCTGCTTGCACTGGAGAGACACCTCCCTACCCCTAAGGAGGAGGATGTCTGGAAGCTGTCACTGCTCTTCCCAGCCAGCCACTGAGTGTTTTCCTTTTTCTTTTTCTTGTTCTCTTGCACCACTTTTGTTTTTATTTTTTGTCAGAAGTAACTTTCACATTTACAGTCAATGTATGCCGTCAGCTGCAGATCTTGCTAATAAATCTCCAGGTCAGCCTTTCTCAGCATCCTTTATGCAACACACCGCATTTCATGGGCATAAATCTAAATATCTAACTCTATTGAACTTGTTTCCTACCCATATACTTCCCCTTACTACCCCAAATTCTCCTATTACGTGGCACAAATACTGTATTTTGTTTGCATGGCAAGCCTAAATGATGTAGCGTGAGATCAGGGGAGCCGAAGTCTACAGGGCTCAAATGCCTCTAAATGACATGCTGTCCTCTGCCCTTTAGGTACCCAATGACAAGTTACTGCTCTGAGGCTCTTGCGATGTATATTAGCTTCAAGGCATGAAAAAAGTAGAGAAGAGAATGTTGGTATGAGAACAGGTATTATACCTGTAAATGTGCCTGTTTCAAATAGGCAAGTATAGCAGGGTGCAGGGCATTGGGGCACATGCTTGCTATCAGACTGCCTCCAACATCCCCTGAATGCTTTAAATTCATACATGTAGCTGGAGATCATGTATTTGCTAATTATATGCTTGACTGGAAATGCCATAATGTCTTCCTGCCTTCTGATGAAAGGAAGCAGACTAAACACCTAGGAAGGAGCTTTTTTTTTTTTAATTGAGATACAGTGAGAAGAAACCTGAATGGGAAATAATTCCATGGAGCAGAATTCAGGCACTCTGGAAGAAAAAACACGAGAGCAGTGAAGTACAGGAAGCTAAGTGCGAAGGCAAGACTGCTCCTAGAAGGCAATGAGTGTGTCTTTGGAAGTTCTGTTCTGGTACCAGTTGACCCGATCATCCTTATGGGTCCCTTCCAACTTGAGATATTCTATGACCCAGCTTTAAACAGGGGGTTTGGCTGCATCATCCCCTGAAGTCCCTGCCAACCTAAATCATTCAATGATTCTAACTCTGATGTGGGAATTGGAGCCAAACAGTCATTTGGGGTACATTTTTGCCTGCTCTGGCTGGTGGGTAGGCTCATAACATTTCTTACCTTTTTACTTTCAGGATTTCTTTAATTAAAATTACTAAACACATAAAGACAGTGTTAAAATGATAGATATAGTCTGAAAACTGTATGTTTATGGTATTTTAAAACACTTATTTATACTGTATGTGGGTGTGTGCCTGTGGATCCATGTTGTCTTGATGCCTTTGTAGGCTAACTCTTGAGTCTAAACCAGCCAACTGATTGAATTTGGGCAAGTACCAAATAAAAAATAAAAATTTCCTCTTTTAAAAATTGCTTATCTTTGTTATCCAAAGCAATATGGCAGCGTGCCTGAACAAGAACTGTTTTTGCATAAGTGTAAGGAGATCAAGCTAGATTCAGCTTGCCAAACTACTTCTGTAAGTGTAATCTGGCAGGCCAGAGTTTTGTATCTTGAGGATGCTCAATGTGAAAAGTTTTGGGTTTGTTTTTTTTTTTTTTAATCTGTCTGGGCTTCTTTTTAAGCTTTGGTGTTGGGCTCATAATCTTTTAAATTGCCTACCTCAAAATTGTCTTTAGGCACTGTACCTGGACTGTAAAAGAGGAAGTAACGCAAAAGGAAGCCAGTTATCTGGCTTGCTCCTACGGTATCTTTTGGACATACTGCCAGACTTTTATTCATTTTCATTCTTTAGAAAAAATGTTACGATGAAGGTGTTGGTCTTACTGTCAAACCTGAGGATCAGTAGGCTAGAGCATTTTGATCTTTTCTGGTAAACTGTTTTGGATATTTGGATATTCTGTTCTAAAAGTGCTGCCTTTGAGAATAGTTTTGAGAGCTGACTTGTGTTAACTGGAGTGCCCTGAATCATTATAGTTGTTAGAGCAGGTGTCTTGTAATGGCTTTGTAGATCAAGAATTATGTGGGTTTGTTATTTACTCTTTCTTTGATTGAGAAGCATGAATAGGGAAGAAAGTCTCTATTGCAGAGAACAAATACTAATCTTATTCTATTTAGGAAATTGTGATGCTACTTTGTCCCTGCATAACAGTGCTAATCGCAGTAAAGCCAGCCTGACTGACACTTTCTTAAAAGCACAAAGTCAAATGCCATTTTTTAGATTGAGAATGTGGTTTTCACTAGTTCCTTTAAAGCACTTCCCTCTTTCATGTAACATTGCTTCAGTTCCATGCTTTAATTCTAAACCAGCTTTTAAAAATTGTTGCGTGGCTCGCTGATACTGGGGAACTAATACCACAGTCAGTGAGAAGCAGCTGTAGAACTACTTGCTATTGGGATAAGTATTGTTGCAGTTTGAGGTTTTTCTTTCAGAGCTTGATATCTCTGTGGAAATCTTAAGAAGACTGATAAGCAGGTTGAGCACTATGATGCTGTGCCATACATCAAAGCCCCAGAAAGGAGGAGAGCAGTGAGTTTTATGTAAATCTGTTAAAGCCTGCTAGCTTGTGTAATTAAATCAAATCATGATTCATGATGGAGAAGAAGTCGCAACATCTTTGTTTCTCTTCTTCCATCTTTGAGGAAGTTATTTGCTAGTTCAGTGTCGCAGAAAGAGTGATGCACTTCACTCATAAGAGAGAAGCAGCAATATGTTTATCGATGCAAAACAGTGATTTAATGAAGTTTGATAGTACATGCGACAGTGGTTTAACAAGATTCGATGGGAAGGTACACTTGATTATTTACTGCATAGAGGACAGGTCAGACAAAACTGTTCGGGAGACCCTCCCGTTGAGTCATGAGGTTCAGAGAGGATGCCCTTTCGTTCTCAACTCCTTCCCTTAGAGGAGTCTAGGTGCGGCTGGATGCAAACTTAGTCCCAGACTTGGTCAACGGTTTATGTCTAAAGGATTATATATGCACAATCAGTCCTTTATATCACTGAGCTAAGATTACAAAGTTTCAGCGTGCTTATTCCCAATTCACTTACCAAGTATCTGAGGCAATAAGGATTCTCTCAACCTCGAGGGGTAATGTTGAGAGGTGTCCCTACTCAAGGGGAGATCCTGGTGTGCAGCCCACTGCCGAGTAGGAGAGCTCAAAGGGCTCTTGGTGTGCTCACTATTTGTGGGGGTAAGATGATTGAGTCATAGTCATATTTACGTACTGGCTGCAGATGTTAGTTTCTTCCAAATTTGGCTTGAGTTGGACATTGACCAGCAGTGTGGTTAGGTGGATGCATTGCCATAACTTAGCCCTTGGCGATTGTGTTGTTATCTGTCTCCCCTGAATCCACTTTGAGCTGGATGCAGCCATCACGACCGCCACTGGTGGTTATTGCTTGAGCAAGGTTATGGGGAAAAGGTTGGGTGGGGGTGGGGGCACACCATCACACTCCACCCCATGACTATGGTCAATTTGTCTTATTCTCACAGAGCGGCGGTACGGTCACCTCTTGCCTCTGTGCTATAAATAGTATATTGGTAATTTATGCACTTACAGATCCACGGCAAGTAGGTGGTGAAGTATTGCTATTTGCTATATATTAGTTTGCATGTTTTAGGTGGCTGGAGTTGGGTTATTTGTTTTATCATGTACCAAACCTTTATATACAATATGATTATAAGCAATAGACACATTAATGGTAGAGTTAGTAAAATGACAACTGGGTGAAACAAGAAATTAAAAACTCCCGTTGCTGTTGGTGACCATCCAAGAAGAGTTTCCCACCAATGGCGTTCTCCATCCTTCTTCACTCTTTCCAAGACATGGTGTATCTCTTCTCTATTATGATGAATATTGATTAGAGTTTTGTGTCCATTGTTTCGGATACATTCTAGCAGTTGGCACAGATCATCACGTTGTAGTAGTTTCTTCACCAATGCAAGATTCATTCCGATGGGGGTAGGCAATAAATCTTGACTCAATGTATAATTATATTGTAACAATTGATAAGTCATAACAGGAGCTGAATAATTAAAGTCACATCCCATAATTTTAGTAAAGTTACAAACACAAATATTTGAGTGGTTGCTTTTATCTATAGTAATGTTGTCTATGAATATAATATCACAAAGGGTTCTCATACAAAGACGTCCTTTTCCAATATATACAAGTACAGTTTCAGGGGTTTCATTGGAATGTATTTCAAAATGACAAACGTCTTGTTCAGTGTCAAAACAGATATCTTGGGCTTTGAGAGTATTACTCTCACAAATAAATCCTTGTTGTCCCCATACATCGCATGCATTAAGATCAACAGTTTTCCATTTGTTTCAGTTTTGTTGGGCCCACACTCTATGTTCTAATGGATAGAGTATAGTTCCATTGCGATTTAATCCTAACGCAATGATTTGGTATATACCAAAGCATTGCATATGGTTAAGGCAAAAGCTGTGGTCTTATTGTTGATGGGGTCATAAGTAAAATTGACTAAATACCACCAGGATTGGAATTAATTCTCAAATTCAGTTGGTGAATCCCAGATTACCTTTTGAATTTCAGTAGGTAAGGTGCCCTCTTTACCTTCTTATAATTGCTGTTACCGTAGATTGCATCCACAGTTGAGCTTGGATACAACTAAGAGCTAGAGAAACATTATTTTGGGCTACACCAAGTGCATCCCCAATCAATTGGTCGTCCCTTTCATTAATTCTTTCCCACTGAGGCAGTATATCAGATAAGAGCCATTGTTTAGTACCCAATGCTAACAGAAAAGACCCCGATGGGTGTTCTGATTTGTTTAAATCACTTGTTGTTGTGCTAAGTTTATTTATGAGTACTTCGGCATCTATGCTATTTAAGACTCCCAGTCCTGTCCCTGTGATACTGGTCACATCTCTCCTTGTTCATTTTGGAGACGTGAGGATTTGCCCATGTAACCATGCTAATCATCCTGCACAGGACATACTTAGGAACGGTGAACAGGTCGGTTTGATTGCAGAGATGTTAATTTGCATCAGTTAATTTGCATCTACTCATTTAAGAGACCATGATGGATTAAATAACACTCATCACTGGCCTGGTTTTTTGACCACATTCGGTCCAATTTCAGAAATTTGTGGGGAACAGTTTTCTTATCCTTTACAATTGGGGCAGATGTTGTTGTTCTAGGCTCAGTAATGTCCATTTTAAATTTAAATGATAGTCCCACGCTATGGAGAGCCCAGAGGCAGATTACAAAACCAGGTTGTACTAAGGTAAAATTGTACCAACAGTCCAATCTTTCAGAGGTGCAGAGTTTCATATCTTTTGCTGTTGGGTTTGATGTAATGTTGTACACAGAAATCTGAGATGCCTTCTCATGGGTAGACCCATTGATCAGCTGTCATCCTATTTTAATTTCTTCCCCTGCAGTTCCCCAAAGCTGGGGAACTTTATTATCAGCTTCATCTTTATCCCAGCTCTATTCGTTTTCTAAGTATATTTCAGTTCCATGCATGACCATGGTGGAAAGATTTAAATCTCCCTTACTAGAGTGCATTCCTGGTGTACTTAACACGAGCTTGAGACCATGGCCACTCTAGGGTTCTTTGACCTCAGGTTAAGAGGAGCAGCATTGTTAGGGTTTGGAATGGTAACATGAACACAGCGTTTCCGTTTGCCATCCTGCGGGGTGCTGTAAGAGAAAATAGAGACTTGTTTTGGTGGGGAAAGTCCGAACAGATTACCCCGTTAAAAAGAAGGAAAAATCCATCGTGCACTAATTCTGTGTTCTGCACCACTGCTATTGGTAGCTTCCCAGGCAAGTGGGCCGTGAGGTTTAGTTAAAGTCATAGGTACAGTACTGATGGATGGTAAATTGACCATCACAGGCTGTCCTGGCTGTAATATCATCGGATGTTCTCTTTTCCTAGTAGGTGGAGCACTAAGCTCAGTTTTTACAAAGAATGCTCGGTTTACAGGGCTCCCAGTAGGCCCGTATCGATTATTTAATTGATGGAGTACTTTGGGAAGTCGCGTATCCCATTGAGCCTCCTTTGTGGTTTGAGATTCCTTTTCAATAAGCCATTAGCTCTTTCTACCATACCATTTGATTGAGGGTAGTATGGGGTGTGGAATACGCATTTAATTCCCTCTTGTTTTGCCCAATCTTGCACTACTTTACACAAAAAATGTGAGCCATTATCACTTTGGATAACATCAGGAGCAGGTAGATTTGAGAACCAAAATGATAGCCCTGGCACTGTATTTCACTCATCGGCTTTCTGACACTTAGTTGCCATAAGCAAGCCAGAGACTACTTCCGCTCCTGTGAGGAAGTATCAATATCCTGCCAAGGATTTGAAGGGTCCGATAGAATCAATTTGCCATGTAGACCGTAAAGTTTTCCCTTCATTGATACGTAGAGTTGGTGCTTTAGCAGGATGATCTGCTTGTAATTTCGATCTACACTGGGGACATTCTGTAAGAATAGATTCACAAGTTTTTCTGTTCATAGGGCAGCCTTTACTCTGTGCAGCAAAGTGAAGTGCTGCTTTACCTGTATGGCCTAGGTTTTGATGTAACCATTCTCCCAATTGATATCACTCAGGATTTAAGGTGATATTCCTAATTTTAGTTAGCTCATCTACCTTTTGATTCCACTTTGTGGCTGCTTGATTATCCTTAGCATGAGCTTTTACCCAGCCCATCTTGAAAGGTCTTTTCCTGGCTATACCTGGTAGTAATTGCCAATCTTTGTTGCTCCAAACTGGGGATCTATTGACTTCCCAATTCAAGGTTTCCCATTGGCAGAGCCACTGTGTGGCACCAGCCCACACAGCATAAGAGTCTACATATATTATTTTTGCTCCATTCTGTGTTGCCAAAACAGTTGCTCTTACTTCTCCTACCTGTGCACTGCCTTAACCTTCTGCTATTACTTGTTTTCCAGTGGTAGTATCTAATGTAATGGCCTTACATTGCTATTTACTGTTTACCTTTTTTGCTGAAGCACCCATAAACCAAATGTTTTTTGTTGGTGTACCCTCAGTGAGGGGTGGTGCATTCAGAATGGGTGAAGGTTTAAAAGGTGGTTGTAATCCTTAAGGGTCTCTGTCTATGGGCATCTGCAATTTGGAAACCTTAGTGTGTCCTTCAGTTAATTGCATATTTTCTGCAACTCCTGTTAGGTAGGCATACCACTTTTTGATAGCGGGTTTTTGTGCAACTCCTTCTGGGGGGGCAGTCCTCTTGGGATTGCTTTTAGTAAATTAAATGGTCTTCTAGTTTGCACAGGTTGTCCCTGATGTATTTTCTCAAGTTGTTTAATGGCTTGGACTAAAGATAAAAGCCCCATTTCCCACTCAGGGTATCATTGTTCTGTTTCCTTAAATGTGGTTGAGCAAAACAATAAAGGTCTTTTTGGCCCATCCGGGCCAATTTGGAACAGGTTACAGTAAGTAGTGTATTTGATGAAACCCCATTCGGCTATAACAGGGTCGCAGGGCTGTACTGGTCCCAGTGACTGATATGTTTTTAATTCTTCAGTTAGAGTTTTGACAGCCTCTTTGTGTTCTAATTTCCACTCCCAGGGTTTGCCTTTCCATAAGAGTGAGTATAATGGACAGGAAATGATAGAAAATCCAGGTACATGCTTCCTCCAATATCCTAAAGTTCCCATTAGTTGTTGTAACTCCTTCCTTGATTGGGGCATTTGCAGTTCTTTGATTTTTCTTAAGGAGGAATCACTGCACTGCCTGCTATCCACCAAGCACCTAAAAATTTTACTTCTTTACTTGGTCCCTGACGTTTTCCAGGTGGAATCTCAACTTCTGCTTTATTTAGTGCTTGCCATGCTGCTGCTGCTGCTTCTTCCCCCACCTTCTTAGGGGAAGTTCCTCCAGTCAGAATACCATCTGTATATTAGTACAGTTTCACTTCTTGAGGGAGTGAGACCGCATGTAAAAGTTCAGCAAGTGTGGCGTGAGCAATTGTTGGGTGCATGTTTATACCCCTGTGGGAGTCTGTTAAAGGCATATTGTATTCCCTCCCAAGTGAAAGCAAACTTCTCGTTATCCTCCTCCTTCAAGGGAACCATAAAGAACATATCTTGTACACCTAGCGCTGCCATCCATGGGTGTGCAGCTGCTTGCAAAGCAGCTGTTAAGTTGGTAATGTTTGGCACAGCAGCTGTGAGCGGGGCTGTATTAGTGTTCAAGCGCTGTCTGGTTTCTGAACGGGCCAGACATATGAGTTATATGGGGAGCAGGCTCTGGAGATAATTTATTGTTTCTCCAAATCAGCTATGACTTTAGAAATGCCATCTTGTGCAGCAGCAGAAATGGGATATTTCGGTACGTTAGTGATTTTTGACTCGGGGAGGGCAGGGGCTGCGCAAAGGAGACGCGCTGTAGCCTCCTGATTTCTGCCGGGCTTGGGATCGGTGGTTGAGCTGAAGGATGACACGCTGCCATTTGGCAGGGGCCAGGTTCGTCCGTTTAAAGCATCGAAACCTAAAATATTTTAATGGTGATCTTTAATTGTGAAGTGAGTAGCCAACATACGCTTCTCGCCCGGGAGCCATAAATTGACCCTGGCAGTTTGGCACTCAATGCTCTCTCCCTTCATGCTGGTAATCTTAACTCTTTGCCGTCCGGATCGCATGCCCAGCTTCTTGGCATCTTGTTGTGTTAGTACTGAAATTTGTGCTCCCATATCTATTAAAAACTTCACCAATTCTCCTTGAGGACCATCTGGAATTAAAATGTATGGGCCATCATCACCTATCCACTGATAAGCCTCCACTTTCCGGACAGGCAGGCCCAATTGCCTTCTGGACACTATTTGTTTTTTGACTTAATGTCCTGCAGTTCCTACCTAAGGGGGAGGAAGGGGTTGTCTCCCTTTCTGGGGGCTGGTGCTGGAGGAGTTGGCTCCTTCCTTTCACTCTTATCTAGTTTCTGGAATGCTTCAATCAGACTCAAGATAATGCCAGTAGGCTGACCTTGAATCGTAACTCTGGCAATGCCTAGGTCTGATGCATTCCTCCATTCTCGAGACTCTGTTTGTGGGTTTTTAAATTTGTTTTCCTTTGATCTAGTTTGTTACCTGTTTCACAGGTCTTACTTTGTGATCTCCTCCTCGGAGCTTCAGGGGGTTTTTTTCAGCTGGCGCATTGTCCCAGCCCATGTCACGGCTGTAATTAACAGTGCCGTGCGTTAATTGTGCCCATTTAGAGAGTTGTTCAGGAGTTTTATTGCCCTCTTTTTTTATTATATTCAGGATCTCTTTTAATCTCATCTCGTTTTGCAACTAGATGGGGTTTAAGAACTGCTGGGGCTCCTCTAATCAGTGGTTTTAACATTGCGAAATCTACTGTAGCAGATAGTGGGTCATCATGGGGTCCTTGTTCATGCACGGCTTGTATGCAAGCGGCTTTTGTGATGGCTGTAGAGAGCTCACTTAGAGATTTAATGAGGATTATGGGGGGTTCACCTTGCTCCATGCTGTCTATTCCTCCAGCCCAATAAACTACTCAGCTGGTAATAGAATGAGGTGTATTTGTCGAATCGGGTCCTAAATTTAAGAAAACTCCTGGACCCCAATAGCCGTTTGCTTCATCCTCACTCAACATTATTCGGTCACCACCACTTAGGCATACTTGGCACAAGTTTTCAGTTTCAGTTTCACCTGGTTTTCTGCTATGTCTCTCTTGCAAATTTGTCAATTGCAATGGATCCCAGGGGATGGTTCGTGTAGTATGTCACGGATGACCACCCCAAGGTCCCACAGTTCTTTCTGTTTTAACAATGGGTCTGGCTTCATACTGAGGAGGATTTGTGAGGAACAAAGGATTGTCGTCTTCTGGCTCGCTACCATTGGGATCACCCCAGATGTCTCCATCCCAGTCTTCAGGGGATACTATTAGTTTCCTAATCTGTAGGATGTCAGGGGAGGAGGGAGCCTGTATAAGCATCATCTTGACCTTTTCTTCCAACTTTTGTCTCTCCCCTTTTCTTCCTGTAGCTGTTTCTGCAGTTGTTCGATTTTTAAAGACAGTAACAACTCAGTTGCCTTCCTACCTTATATTTCTTTCTCTAGGTCCTGCTCCTTCCTATTTCTATTCCCCCTTTCTTGATATGCAGCTTCTAAACAGGTAACTAGCATCTTGCAGATAACTCTTTTCCCTTTTCCATCCTTTGTGCAGCCCAGAGTAACTTTTAGGTGCTCTTCAGCGGCTTCCCAATTATGCCAGTTCACAAGCCCATTCTTCTGAGAAGTTGGGACTCAGATTCACTCCATGCCTCTGTAAATAATCAGTGATACTACTTGCCATCGTGCCGACTATGCCAGTTTGTCACAGAAAGAGTGATGCACTTCACTCATAAGAGAGAAGCAGCAATATGTTTATCGATGCAAAACAGTGATTTAATGAAGTTTGATAGTACATGCGACAGTGGTTTAACAAGATTCGATGGGAAGGTACACTTGATTATTTACTGCATAGAGGACAGGTCAGACAAAACTGTTCGGGAGACCCTCCCGTTGAGTCATGAGGTTCAGAGAGGACGCCCTTTCGTTCTCAACTCCTTCCCTTAGAGGAGTCTAGGTGCGGCTGGATGCAAACTTAGTCCCAGACTTGGTCAACGGTTTATGTCTAAAGGATTATATATGCACAATCAGTCCTTTATATCACTGAGCTAAGATTACAAAGTTTCAGCGTGCTTATTCCCAATTCACTTACCAAGTATCTGAGGCAATAAGGATTCTCTCAGCCTCGAGGGGTAATGTTGAGAGGTGTCCCTACTCAAGGGGAGATCCTGGTGTGCAGCCCACTGCCGAGCAGGAGAGCTCAAAGGGCTCTTGGTGTGCTCACTATTTGTGAGGGTAAGATGATTGAGTCATAGTCATATTTACGTACTGGCTGCAGATGTTAGTTTCTTCCAAATTTGGCTTGAGTTGGACATTGACCAGCAGTGTGGTTAGGTGGATGCATTGCCATAACTTAGCCTTTGGCGATTGTGTTGTTATCTGTCTCCCCTGAATCCACTTTGAGCTGGATGCATCCATCACGACCGCCACTGGTGGTTATTGCTTGAGCAAGGTTATGGGGAAAACGTTGGGTGGGGGTGGGGGCACACCATCACATTCAAACAGAGCTCCTTTTGAGATAAAATGAAGCCAAATAAAGTATGGTTTAAATTCTAGTGCGGGCCAGGTTTTGCTTTAGCAAAGTTGTGATCAACATCCTAATGAAGGTTTTCCCCAGTATAAGAGTCACAACTGTGACTAGGTAGTGGGTAAAATCACAGCCGTCAAGCACTGTACCAGCTGTAGACAGTGGCATCACATGTCCTATGTCTGCATCTGTTGAGGAGTTTTCTAAGTAAGCAAAATATATGGTTTTCTATGATGGGTTTTCAAGGTAGGAATGCTATTGCAGTCTTGGTTCAGTTTTGAAGAGCAGAACAAAGGCATGTGCCAAGAAGAGGTGATGAGTACTGCTCTCTGGAATCGGTCGAGGTTTAATAGGGTTTGTGTAGGCCTGTGAGTGGAAGTAGTTCATGGAACTAGTAGAAGGCATCTCCAGGAAGTACTGATGATATAGGGCTCAGGTAAATCCTGTATTTGTGAATAGCTCATTGGCACTCTCCTGGTACTTTGTAACTTTGAGTATGCTGTGAAGTAAAAGATAAACCGTATACTATAGCTGTTAACAATTGTTTTTATGACAAAATGATTGGCATTGGTTTTGCTTAATGGTTTGTGCTTAATGGGGTTTAATAGATGTAAATGAAACAAATTGATGTATTTTAAATTACTTAAGGATTTTTTGGAAATAAGTCAAACACTTTAATCAGTTACACATAGTAGTTTGTAGATTGACTTTTTGCTTTTTCAGGAGGTTTCTAGCAACTTGACTAACCTACTTTTAGTATGAAATCTCCTGTGTCGAAAAGAATCTACTGGTAGCTTTTTAGAAATAAAAAATAGTGGTGCATGGCATTTCAAGCATGCTCATTTTTCCTGGCTCTGTCATTGAAGAGAATGTGGTTGAGAGGTTGCAGTGAAGAAAAGGGGGGAGAGAGGGAGAGATAGAGAGAAGCCTCTCTCTGTCAGCCTCTTCTGTAGCCTGATGTTCCTTACTTTATTGCCTGATTTCTTCTGAGATAGAATTGCAGAAGCCTCTTCTAAAATAATAGTTATTCCGGAAATAGAAACTTCTTGCACTTCCAAACCATTACAGCAATGGTCTGCTGTGGTTTTAGTTTTATGCTTTATTGGTCACTTTTTATCTACATAGATTTATTCACTAAAAATACAGTAAAAGTAGGATTAGTGAACAAATATTTATATCAGATACAATAGAAGCATTTCAATGTTTATCCGAGAGAATTCCATTATCTCACAGGCCAAAGCTTTCTGAAATCAGTAGCTGAGGGACATATGACACAGACGTTTCCTTTATGATAATAAAACTATATATTTTTTTTTATGATGTAGGTTTTTTGGGGCATCAGCTTAGAATGAATTTGGGGGGAAAAAACAATTGCTGCAAACCAAGTAGGCTTCTGTTTTTCAAAATTATTACTCAAATTTGAACAATGACTTTGATCTTCAACTTGGTGAAAGCATGGCCTTGTATGTTGAGATATTTTGAGATCCTCTGAAGTTCAAGGCCATAGAGTTTGCATAGACATTTCAGATCTCTAGCTTTTCAAAATAATACCAATTGGGACATCTTAAGAGTTGTTGAGTTGCTATACTAATGACTTGACCTCACTTATAATTAAGCTTATTTCATGTTTTGAAAAGAGGTATGAACAATAGTAAACACCATTCAAGACCTTGAAAATGTCTTCAACTACAACAGCAACCAAAAAGGAGGTCTGAAAGAGTGGGAGAAAGCGGCAGTTCTGTTAGTGTTTAAAAGAAAATCTGCTGTTTGGAGACCTTGCTCTTGAATTTTGCATATTTTAATTAATTGCCATGTATTTTCACCTAAAAGTTTCCCAAATCAGTGTGTAAATATTCCCAGGAAATGAGTTGCTTGCTTCTGGTATCTGAGGCAGGGAGTATGGGAGAAGGTGGGAAGACATTGCACATGATTAAAGATATTTAAGAAAAAATAGGAAGTTGTCAGAATGAAGGAGATGTTTTGACCAATATAATTCCTTAGATGAGGTAGGATATTGATTGATTAAAGTGAAGTTTAAACAAAAAAGAAAAATCTGACGTGATAGAATCAAAGCAAGGCATGTAGTTTTGAAACAGAAATGTGTAAAACATTTTGATAGTAGAGGAGAGAATTCTGTAAATCTGGGGACACTAATGTGTGTGTCTTCTCATGGAACTGTAAATATTTTAGCATATGAATGATTTTCAGAGAAAAGTCTTTAAGTCAACTGATCTATAAAAGGAAAAAAGGTTCCTGCTCTAGCACGTCCTGATGATAATGAAACTTGGTGAAGCACTTAAGTTATGCTTTCTTAAGTTATTGCAAAGAATGTTATGGGCATTAAGAAACTTGGAGGACTCAAGGGATTTGACACATTTGTGGTGATGCCCTCATTTGAAAGGGTGTGGTGAGCATTCAAAATATACATTTAAAGATTCCTAAATTCTCCCCTTCAAACTCAAATTTTGTGTGTCCCTTAATATCTTTGGTTTTGAACATTTTAAATATTAGCTTTAACATTGTTGATCTTATTATTGTTGCAAAAGCAAATTTGTTATCAACCAGTTGAACATGATTATACTGAGACCCCAAATACACCTCAGGATAATATGGAAGCAAGGGTCAAGGACAAGCTCATTTATTTAGTTTTCCTACATCTCCCACTTTTTCTTCCTTCCCTCCCTGAAATAAAAAAGTCCACCCTTATTTTAGGGTAACTGGAGGATCTTCTGTGTTAGATCTGCCTCCTCCTTGTTCTTTTGGACTGTGTGTTTCAATAGAACCAAGATTAGTCTTCTGCTTTGTTCAACCCCACGTACTGCTGTCTTTCCTGACTGCTTGCTGTGCTCCAAGTTGAGCCAACAGTGTTGACTGGATTTTATGAGAAATCCTAGTGGAAGTTGCTTTCTTTCTTACACAACTTCCAGGCTTCAGAACATGCATAAGAATAATTTTAAAAAATAATTTAAAAAAATATCCATTTTATGATCATGCAGAATAGCTTGAAACCTGTAGGTTGTCTGAGTTTCAGTATTAAAAGTCTACTGATTTAGTTTACTTTTTAAAATAAAATGTATATTAAAAAAACCCCCAAAATATAAAAATAAATTCTTAGTGTTATACAACATCTGACAGGACTGAGGAAGTGAGTATCCTAAAAGTGGCAATAGCATCACTTCTGGCAGAACTGTAAGAAAGACAATTTTGTTTGGAAGTAAAATATTTCCTACAAATTTCTTCAGTTGCTCAAAGAGGATAAGAGTTTTTCTGGCATTTGATTTGCTTTTAGAGATGATCAGCTTCAGCAAATGTGTTCGAAACTGCCACAATGTCCATCCATTTTTTTTTTTTTCCAAAGCAATTACATATCACTCAAAAATTGCTGTCTTCGCAAAAAACTAATTCAATTTTTTAAATGAAACAGAAGTTGATTTAGACTTTTATGGAGCCCAAGCCATTATATTTGTTTCCTTCAGCCAAAAACCCACCTTCTTCTGCAACATGTTTTCTCAAAATGGTAAGTATTGGAGTGAGAATAAAATATGCCTAAAAAGACAACTTCAAGATGGTTAAATGTGATTAATAAACACTTTACAATGAAAAAAAAATGGTATAAAATGTAGGCATTACTACTTATTCTGGTTATATAACCTTTACAAAGACAGGTAAAGCAGTACTCTAAACATTGATTTGTTTTTCTAGCTTTGTGTCATTCCTTGTGAAACTGCAAATCACATTAATACAGCCTTTTTATGTAATAAATTTAATGTGGTAGTGTTTTGTCTTGTTAAAATCACTGTTGTTAATCTCAAAAATAAAGAAATTCCTATGAAAGTCTCTCTCATTTGGATTTTTTTCCATTTCTCCTTTCTTTGCTGTGTAACTTTGAGCATGAGTAGTTTTAATGAGTGCAAGCTCTTAAAAAGTACACACTGAAAAATGTTCGTCAATTAAATTGTCTTGCAGTGCTTTCAAAGCACTAGCAAATAGTTGCAGCCTTGTCTATTAATGGAACGGATTCAGAACATCTGAAACCCTGTTCAGCCACAGATTGATTATACAAATTTTTGATTATTCTATTAATATAGCTCTAAATTAAATCTATAAGTGGGTCTTATATAAGAGCTATGCTTGTGTATTTTCTGAAGAAACTGGTACTATAGACCTGAGACATTATCTGTCTACCTTTTTGGTCATATATTTTCTTTCATATTTAATTAGCGTTTTGCTACTGACTCCCTCATTTCTTTAACATGGCACTGTATTTTGAAAAGTGCTTTAGATTCAAGTTGTTTAGCAATTACCCAGCTCCAAATGAGACCACAGGGTTGCAATTTTAATTTTCCTCGGTTTTGACTCAGCTTATAGAACTCTGAAAGCGGAGCACTTTAAAATAACCAAATACTCTTCTGCAGTGTTTTTGTGGATGTCAATTCAGTTTCATGGATTTGATGAAAATTTTGTTAATATTTCCAGTTTTTTAGAAACTGTTTCTTTTTAAAATTATACATGGAAGTGGCTATGCACAATACTGGGGGGGGAGGGAGGGGGAACTGTTTCAAATTGAAAGTCTTGATGTTATTGCAAGTTTTTCCATAAAAATATATATTTGAATAAAATAGAATAAACCATCAGGTGTCATAACGTATGTCCTGAGTAATATTAAGAGATTAAAAATTCTTAAGCAGTATTCATTCAAGATAAACATAAGTCACCTGAGAAAATGATTAATAAAAGGCATACTTTGAAAATAACCTTTTTTTAATATACATACATACACATATACATGCACGTGTGTATAGGTATATATTTTTACTGTCACTCCATTGATTTTAATTATGTTTAAACCAGAGACGATTCTGCATTTAAGATTCAAAGTGGAGAAAAAGGGGACCTACAATGCTCACAGGCTTTGCAATACTGATTTTCTAAATCATAATGGTTTATCTCTTAAGCAGAGCTGCTTTAATAGGTATATGGTGCATATATCTATGAATACTACAATACTGCCTAATTTTATATCCTTTTTCCTAGGACTGTTTGTTCAAATGGCTTAATGAGGAAAAGGATTTGTTTTGATGATGATGGATTGGGAAACATTTAATCATTTTATATGTGTTCTGGTAAAACGGCATGTGTACTAGGACTGGGGATGGGGATATTTTGACAATGATCTAAAAAAAACCCCCAAACCCTGCGTGTGTGTTTGGCCTCTTTTATAGCATTCGCACAAATACAACATTAAGATTGCTTACCAGTGCTGAGCTAATGATTTATTCAAGGTTACACTTTGCTAGCTAGTGCTACTTTGATGGTGAAGTGTAGCTACTTTATTACTTTACCACAGCAATGTGCTTGCTTTTATTTTACTGCATATTTGTATTTATTATTTTTCTCTTGATTTGCAGCTCTTTGCAAAAAACAAACCTCCAAAAGGTCTTTATGTCTATGGAGATGTTGGTAAGTTTCAGTTGCATCAATTCCAATGGGATTTTCTCTAAATGCATGTTTATTCAAATTCTGAAGTGTCTAAAAGCTTTATGTTTATGTAGCATTATTGCTTTAATGAATTTTTCAGGATTAGTTTTCTTACACGTTATGATGTTATTTAACACAATTACACTCTGAATTCTGGAAGCTGTTGGATTGGACTGCATTACCATGTGTAGTTTTTGTCAGCGTTACCCACTCACTAATACTTAAGAATGCAATTTAAGAATTTGGGAAGTAATTGAGGGGGCCACGGAGAGAATTTATGTATTCGAATGGCAACAATGCAGCATGAAAACATACTCGCTTTTCAAAACGAAATACTAAGGATGTTTTCTGGATGCCTGTGAAGCCATTTGTGCAACCTTTGGGCCATCTCCGTATGGATCAAAATTTTAAAACATAAAAATAAAAATGCAGTTGTTCCAAATTTTTGAACAGAAAATATAATTATTCTTCACAAACAGTCTGGTCTTGTACTTATTCTGTGGAAGAGTATAGTTTCATTAGTTCAAAGCTAATGAACAATCATTATTGTAATCAGTACGTACTGTTCTTAAATTAACTACCTGTTGGGTGTTTTTTTTTTGTTGTTTTTTATTTGAAGGCACAGGAAAGACAATGGTGATGGACATGTTCTATTCTCACTTAGAAGTAGAAAGGAAAAAGAGAGTCCATTTTCATGGCTTCATGCTAGATGTACACCAGAGTAAGTGCAGACGCAGGTATTTACAAGAATTTTATGAAATACCATACCTATTAAAAAGTCTGTCTCATTCTCATATTCATATTAATCAGCGTAACTTTATTTAAGTATTTAAGCAAAAAAAGTAAAAAATAGGAGAGAAGTTGAAGGATTTTAGCATTGTCTGTCATACCAGAGTAGATAATAGTTGCAAATTATTTCTCAAGTATCTTTTCTCAAAGATTTTGTATACCTGATTGTACAGAAAACTTGGGTGTATATTTAGGATGAAATCCTTAACTAAATGTTCTCCAGTTACCAGTTAGCTTACATGCAATCTGAAGAAGGCAATTGCTAAAACTGAAACAGTAAAGGTTAAATTCAATCTGCATTTTGAATAAGCAATAACTAAATCAGGTATAAATGGCAAGGAGGATGAGAACTGTTCTGGTTGACAAACTTAGTAATACCATCAGTAATTTAGAGAAAAAAATAATAGGAGGAGGTTCATCCTACGTTTCAGAAAATTTTCTGACAGGGTGAATAAGGCACTTTGTTTTGACGGAGATACTGTTTTAGGTATTTTAAGATTTGCCTCTGTTTCAAAATTCTATGACCTTAAAATACTGTGAACTTGTTAAATAATCCTGTAATTTACAAGTATTGTGACAGCTGCATTTTTCTTGGGAAGCATTTATTGGTCTAAACAACTTCTGCCACTTTTAGTGCCCTCTTTTCTATCATCATTGGGTCACCGTTGAGATTTTCTGTTGCCGTTTCTTGTCGTTTGTGCTTAATCTTAACAAAGGTAGCTTCTTACTGCAGGAAATTTGTTTTCAGAGTATTTGTTTTATAGTTTTAGAGTGTTTTATAGTCAGATGGAATACAATTCATGAGACAGTAAAGTATGGATGTAATAATCTTTGTGCCAGTATCATCATATTTACATTTTAAAATATAACTGTGTTGCTATGTCTGAGTTCTTTTAACTAAATGCATTCTAGGTATACCTTCAGAGCATGCAATGCACAGAGCTGTGCCATTGATTTGTAAACACCGTAAGGGTTTTTCATACTCAGAGAGAAGATTAAGACAGAAAACGCCAAATTACAAAGTGAAACTGAAACTGAGGTCATGAATTGGAGCAAGATAAAACTATAATTGATATCAGTTTTTAAAAGATAAAGTATAAGTGCATAGCATTCAAGGGTTCTTTGATTTTTGTTTTACATATTTCTAAACAAGAAAATACGAATTGCAGAATCTGTGAGCTTTTAATAGTTGCCTGGATGTGGCTGAAAACTGTTTTGCCCTCTTGAAATTGGAC
This sequence comes from Ciconia boyciana, assembly GCF_034638445.1. NCBI lineage: Eukaryota > Metazoa > Chordata > Aves > Ciconiiformes > Ciconiidae > Ciconia > Ciconia boyciana. Next base: position 51,523,410 of record NC_132936.1, read on the forward strand.
TACATTTGAAGCTTTCTTATTTTTACTGGACTGGGTTACTTTTTATTTGGTAGGTAAATAATTTTGTTCTCCCTATCTTAAGAAAAAGAAATAAGATATATTTGTTCTTTTCTGTTTTATCAACTCAGGAATACATCGCCTTAAGCAGAGCTTGCCAAAAAGAAAGGCAGGATTTATGGCCAAATCATATGACCCAATTGCACCAGTAGCAGAGGAAATAAGTGAAGAGGCTGCTCTCTTATGTTTTGATGAATTTCAGGTAAGAAGTCAGAGATTACTCCTTTGCTTCAAGGGAAACTTCATAAAATTACTTTTAATCTTAAAATATAATACTTGTTATTGCTAATATGGTATTTGAATCACTGGCCAGTAGTGAACTGTAGAAGTTGAAGAGTAGAAGTAATTTCACAGTTTTGAAGATTGTGGGTTGTTTTTTTTTCCAGGAGATAGGATGCAAATTGGCGGTGTAAGTACCCTTATAGTGCTTTCATTTACCAGTCTGGTTTACTGGTCATACAAGAGGGTATTAGGGTTTGGTGAGAGGCTCATGAGTACTTCAGGGCAGGGACCGTCATCCTATACTGAGTCTGTACAATGCCCAGGAGAGTAGTCGCCTGATACTTGCTCACCATGCCTGGCCTTTGCTATAGTTCATATAATGCAACAAAATCGTCTCAGTGTGATTAAGGATGTGGAAATAACATGTCAAATTCAACCTAAATTCTTTCCTAGAGTTACTGGAGCCTTTGGCATGGCAGTGCCAGATTATATCAACGTAACTAACATTTGAAGAAACTTTTATTGAATTAAATGTGAAAATTAAAAATAAACTCATAAAATGATCTTTGCCCAAGCTAACTTGGTTGTTTCATTTGTTTTACGCAGCTTATGAATTTTGTTTTAAGGGCACGTCACAAATTTAAGTGTAGAATTGCTTTATAAAAATTTTTAGGAGAGAGGCTAGAGGTTATTTGTCAGCTCTAATCAGCTGAGATTTTTTTAATTCAGAGAGAAAATGCAGAGCAAGATAAGAACAGATCTGTGTTAGTTCTCAAATCACAAATAGTAAAAGAATAATCTATTAATTATAAATTGTGCTATGCTCTTAAATTAATACATTACTGAAATGGATAGAGCAATTTATATCTCCTAGCTATTATTTTACAAGCCTGCATGCCCAAGAAAATAACCAGTTTATGATCAGCTCCCATGAAGGGGATTTTTGTAGCTGTAAAGTAGTAGGTGTTCTTGTTTTAAGGTACTCTTGCATTTTTTGACAAGGGGTAGTCCTTTGAGCAGAATGTTTTGGAATGTGTGGGGTTATTGCAATTGGTGCTGTTTGATCATTTAAATTGTGCTTTATCTAGTAAATATGAATGCTGGGCTTCCAAAACTTGCAGTATAAAATCTAAATACAGAGACAGTTGTATTTACACTATGAAGAAATGGGAAGGTTTGGAGAGGGCAGGGAGGAGTGTTAACTGTCATGACATCAAATGCTCAAATGGTAGAAAGAGGCATCTTTGCTGTACCGTGTATTAGTGTAAATACCTGCTTTTCTGTATAAAAGCCCACTGCTTTCGTATCCTGGCGTTGCTGTGTTTCCAGAGTACCTGTCATGTTTCCACATTTTAAGGGGAGAGATTCTGGTGTTTTTTGTTTCCAAATTGATTGCCTGCTCCCCCTGCTGACTTGCTTGAGGTACATCAATCACTTCAGTTGTAAAAATCACCTGTTTTTGTCGGTGAGTCACAGTTGGGAAAGTAATACAAGAACTATGCTTTAAAATGTGTAGCTAAGTCTTTGCATTCTTATGTGAATTTTAAAAATTTACTTGTTTTGGGTGTACTAATGTTCTAAATTAACAGATTTCTGAACAGCTGGATTTCTTGACTGATTTTCTGTAGCATGGAACGCTATGCAGGCTTTGCCTGCTGAAGAGGAGTCCCAGCTTTCTGAAATTTCACAGAAGGCACTGAATTTGGGATAAGAAACCTTCTGCTTAAATAGTCATAAAGAAGTGCAGTGACTGGAAGAGCAGTTCACATGGTGACACAATTAACATTGATAATAAGGAGCCATAGCTAATTCAGGATGTTTGCAGCTCATTTCCCCAGTGGAGATAATGGCTAGATTTCACTGCAATCTGATTCACTCATACTTAAAGAATTGCTAGATTAAAATGAAACTGGAAAGAGCCGGAGATTCAGAACATGCACTGCTCTGATTTGCAGACAAAGCTACTGTCAGCTTTGACACGTCAAGTTGAAAGTCAAGTTGGGTCTATGCTACTTTGGCAAAATACTTATGTGTGGAGGAAACATCAGAAAACTATTGAGATTTACTTGAAATGCTTCGGGTTGCTTTCAAATACCTGTTGGAAAAAAGGAGAGTAAGCTGAAATTATTTGTTTGTTTGTTTATCTTAAGATCCGACACACTGACGAGTGATACTGTAACAGGGACAGAAAAAAGTATTGTTAATGCTCATATTTCAGAGGAAACCAAATGCAGAACTTCAAAAGACAAAAGCATTGCTGAGGTTGCACGTTCATCTTTGACAGTGGGCTAAAGCAAAACAGAAGTACTCTGAATTGAATCTTCTTGCAAAGCCTAGCGAACTGTCGAACAAGCGGAGAGTTGACTAATTGATGTAGAAAAATAATTCAGAACTTTTAAAAGTAGTTTTGTGTGTTCCAAAATATTGTCGTATTAAAAAAAAAAAAATTACTGTGTCTTAAATGTTTATTTTTGCAAATACTGTGTGATAGCCAGGACCTTAGTGATGGCACTAAGCTTCTGAATTTGTCCATTCTGAAGCAGGTTTTTCATCAGCATTTGCCTGAGCCACAGGCTCTTGGGTTATTAAAGCTTTGCTACTTCTTACTGATCTTTGTCATACAGTTTACTGTCAATATTAAAGTCTTTTTTTTTTTAATTGCGAAAGTCTTAAGCCATTCTAAAAATGTGTCCTCATTTTGAAGAAAAAACCTAGAATTAAGCCATTTTAAAGTATAATTTTGATGTTTCAGAACACAGAGGTTGGCCAATAAAAAGGCACTACTTATTGTTTAGTGATCAAATAACTATACACAGGTAATTAGAAGCTCTAATTTTGACATGTGACTGTAACCTATGTTAGTATTGATAATGAAAACAGAATTCCTGCTTCTTGGCAAGCTGGATGATCATACAGTGTTAGTCTTTACATATACCACGGGTACCACTTGGACTTAAAGCAAACTACAATTTAGGGAGTTTTTACTAACCTGCATGCTATTAAAAGCCTCTAATAAAAATTAGGCTCTTATTTTTGTGCTAATACTAATTACTGATAATACATGCTTATGTTTGTCATTCATTACGTGGAACTGTACCAATCAGTGGATGACTGAGTCTCAGGCACTTACACATGTAAATTAACTATTAGTCTAGTGTTTTTTCTTTTTTTCTCTTTTCTTTCTTTTTTTTTTTTTTTACGTGAGTCATAATGGAAAGCAGCACTAGGTCATAAAAATCTTTTCTCTTAAATGCTAATGAAATTTCTCCATTCTCTCCATTAGCAGGCTCTCCTTATTGGTAATTTGTAGCCTTTGCTTTTGTTCCCTGTTGCAATGCTGGATACAGTAAAAAACATGAGAAATGACAATGCTTTAGTTACTGTCTTCTACCTGCTTTACCTTGTAGAAATTTTCTGTCTTTCTCAAGCTATATTAGATAAAAAGAGCTCATATTTGCATCCCAGTTCTCAAAATGGCTCTTGCTTTTTGACAGAACTTTCGAGAGTTGGTTTTGTTTTTTTTTTTTGTAATGGAGTTGAAAACATCAGAATCCCGCATCAAATAACAGTTCTCATTAACAAGAGAATGTTACTGTTTTCTTTTATGTGAGCATTAATATTCTTTCCGTCCCTGTTTTCTAAAGGTAGCATGCCTTCTAGTATTTTTAAACAAAAAAGTTTGTAACAAAATTATTTATATAATACATTTTTAAAACTTGGCTATTAGGTTTACTTTGTGATACAAGAAATTCAGTTACCCCTAAAATGTATATATATACTGATTCCTTGTGTGTCTTGTTTTTTAGTAACAGGGAAGGTTCCTAAATGTTAGTATTCAGAAGAAATAAATTATCGATAGGTGGGTGCATAAGCAGATATATTAGACATATAGTACAATAGTGAATTACTACATGCTTTTTGGAATATCAGATCTTAGTGATCAGGGATGTGCAAATCTGAGGGGTGTGTACTGACTGTGTAAAAGTTTGTTTTTGAAAAAGGAAAAAAAATTCCATATTAATGCATTCCATAGAACTAATTAGAAAAAAGCTTTGGAAGAAGGAAACTGGTGTTTACGTATGGTTCCTTATGAACATTATTGCTTCCAAACTAGCTGTCAGAAATGTAACCTAAGTCTTTCACTGTCTCTAGTGTAGAATTAAGTTTTCTTGCTGCCCAGAATTTAGAAATGGGATGATGGTGGGGTGGGGTGGTAGTGGGTTAGAGAAAAAAATTATATTGGTTAAAGTCTTTCTGTAGATGTATTACTATCACAACATACACATCTAAACTGGTGAAAGCATAGCAATCTGTCAGTCTGTTGTGTAACGAGTGCATATAACTCTCAGCATGCCACCACTTTTTTATCTCCTCAGAATTGGTGTCTGTTTTGGTAAGTCAAAGTGCAACAAGTGTCTATATAATAATCAAAGGGAATCCAGGAGAAACAAGTGTAATGATAATAAAGATGGTTTACTTACTAGGATTGCTGATCTCAGCTGGTGAACTCCTGTAAAATATAAATTGCTGTTCTAACAGTGGGCTTTTTTCAGATAAATTTATTACATTTTTTTCATTTGTACAGAGTGGATTGTGTTTCCTTTTATTTCTTGGTACTGTAAAGCAAGTTTGTTAAGCTAAACTTAGATATTTTAAAAAATTACTTTATGGCTTATTTTTTAGTCTCCCCCCCCCCCCCCCAGCATCACTTGTCCCACCCATTTTTATTTTTTATTCGTGTTTTGTGCCTGAAGGTTAGAAGAGGCTGACTGTGCTGGAAGTGACTGCCGTGCCTTTTGATTATTCATGGACAGTAATAGAAGGCACTTAAAAAGAACAATGAAATTGCTTATTTTTGTGATGGGCCATCTGTTGAATTGTTTTTTGCAACAATCACACAATAGTATCTATGTCATATCATTCTATTTTCAACAGCAGCTGATTATGTATAGTTGGCTACTTGTCTTTATTTCTGAAGTCCCATGACCATTTAAATTCACCTCTGCAAACCTTTGCCTCAAAGGTAATGGAAATGTAAAACAGCCGGTGTGTATTTTCTTTCTGTCTTCTGTTTTTTTCATGTTGTTTCTAATTAATTAGGCCTCTTAAATGTTTAGGTCTGTTTTCTGTGTCTCCCACCTGTAGTTTTATAATAGAAGTTAACATGGAATCATTTAGCAATTGGTAAAGAAATGCTGGAGTTCCGCAATAAAGAGTGGGCAAGTTTTGAAAGACTGTGGTACATTCACTGCTTATTAATTATCCCTTTTATTTTTTTCTCACCAAGCAATAATTAGAATCTTTCTCCGTGGCTTTCACTAACAAGCATTTTTCCTAGCTACAAAGCCACTTGCAGATCTATTGCGGCAGAAGCTGAAAGCAAGATAAAACAAATGTGTTGTCTTCTACAGGTCACCGACATTGCTGATGCCATGATTCTGAAGCAGCTTTTTGAAAATCTGTTCCAAAATGGAGTTGTCGTTGTGGCAACATCTAACAGGCCGCCAGAAGGTAAAAACAAACGTGCTACTGGTATTGTCCCAATGCAATGAATCTTAGTTTCTTACAAAACAATAGTATTAAATTCATATAGTATTTCATACTAATAACCTCTCTAGTCTTCAAGAATCTGAGATATTCCAATTTGTCGCGGGTTTTTTGCGTTCTTAAGGAAGAAAGGTTTTTCACTGTCTTACTCTTCTTTTCTCTCAAAGTCAAGGTGTTCCTCCCCCCACCTCCCCCCAAATCCTTCTGTGTTTTCTGATCTTCTCTACTCTATCCAAACTAGTGGGAGGGTATTTGGGTACAGGGGAGTTGAGGAGGGGTGAAATATTGCCTCTGTTTTGGATGTATTCCAGGGTAGTAAAAGATCGTATTCTGCAGAAGAGAGGGGAAATGAGAGTACATTCCTTCCCGGTTTCTAACTCGGGAACTTGCAGACTTGATCCACCAGCTCAAAGGAGGACCCCTTATCAGAATGCCATTCTCATAGCCTGGTTTGAGGTCACTCACCGCGAATTACTTAGGTGGAGAGTTGTTTCCATTTCTAACAATATTTTTAAATAGAGAGTGACTAGCTAGGTAGATCCTTCTATGAAGTCCCCAAATCTGTATGGGTTTTAACCAAGCAGTAATTGCAATTTTTTGTAGAGGAGAAAAATGGATGTTATAGTGTAGCATTAGCAGTTAGCATAATGCATAATGCATAACTTCTATGCAACTTTTATAACACTTTAGATTGATTAATTTCAAATGTTTGCAAAAAATACTGAAGAGTTACAGTATTAACTGTAACTACCAGTTAATTTTTCTACCCAAATTAATTGAGTAAAAGAGAATCACTAAAGATTTACAATGCACTTTATCTTAAAAAAAAAAAAAAAGAGAAGAAAACATTCAAATGCTTTTACTAGAGGAGTAAATAATTTCCCATTGGTTTATTTTCCTTGTTTGAGCAAACAAGATGAAATCATAACTACTGTAGTTGGGTTAACTACAGATTAACTGGACACTGGTGCTTTACTCAGTTGGGAACCATCCTTGTGTTTTTTGAAGCACTACTCTTTAAAGTTCAGGGGAGATTTTCATCATAACTTGGGGATTGTATCCCACATCTTAAATTGAGATGTCTATTTGTGACCATTATTGTCGTATGGGTGTGTTTTAATTCCTATTAAGTCACTGTGTCAACCTGAAAGACATCCACTTGTACTAGCTTCCCAACAGAGAATGTCAAGAATGGTGTCTCCAGAGCTGAGTTATTTTGCAGTCCAGATGTTGGTCAATGCCTGTCTCTTCTTCCCTTCTCACTGCTCCTGCATGCTCATGGTGTGTGTCTGAAATCCTCCTGCAGGAAAGGGAGTTGGGTTAGTGTAGTATGCTGCATCAAGGTTTAAGACTGAATTGAGAGACTTGTTTCTTGTGGATACAAAGGGGAAAAGTAGTTTGTTCATTAGAGAGCAGATGTACCCAGCTGCTGACCATTAGTGATATGCTTAACCATATTAAACTTCTGCCCCAGGGGAGTATGAGGGGAAATACCAAGGTGCAGTGTTTGAGGAATCGTGGCTTCGTTTCTCCACCAAAATTACTGTTTATTTTTCTCATCCTCACAAACCAGAGACATAATACAAAACTCACAGCCTTATTAACTAGAAGTACTAACAGAAGTAGCTGTCTTATAGTACCATTACATGTTCACTAATTTTTGCAAGTAAATATGCAATTGGTTGCTGTTTTAACAAATGTATAGCTATCATGATTTGCACAGTTATGAACTTTGTTAGTACATACAACTTTGTTAGTAATTAGGGTGCGGAATCGCCTTCACTGATAATTTTCCTAAATGTTTCTGTGTACGTATCGAATTTTGTGAAAACCATTTTGTAGGTGTCCTGTTGGTTTCTCATGCATACTGTATCTTCTGTCCATCATGAGGTCTTGGTAGAGCATAAAAGCTTTAGCCTAGTTGTAGCCTTCAGGAATTATGGGGAATATAGGTGGTATTAACCTGGCATGGTCTTCACAGGGAATTTTTCGTGACATCTCCGCCAGGTGCCTGTATTCTCTTATTTATTCCTTCTGTCGGCCATAGGTGCTGTACTGCCTTTTTATAAGGCTTCCTAATATTAATGAAAAAGAGAAGCCCATCTTACAGTTTAAGTGATAACATTTTCAATGAACGCGTTGGGCAGTTGGATAGTTTCCAGAAAACAGAACTTTATGCTGTATAAAATATAGAGATAAATAAGATATAAAATGCTGCTTCACAGTTTGTTTTTATAATCTGTCTTTTGTTTGAGTGCAGACTTGCATTTTGTTACATAACACTCTCATTTTTTAAAATTCAGTTGTATTTTTAGCAACTTTGCATAAGTTTACATATTCATTTAATTTTCTTTCTTTTTTTTTTTTGCCTTAGGGATGACCCTTTTTCTGGCTTTGGAAAAGGGAGTGTACCTGGTAGAATTGCTAGAAGATAAAGTGTACCACAGTACACTGAATAAGAATGATACTAACTTTCTAAACTCAAATAGCGTATTTTTAGTTTACATTGGGTTTTTCCTCTCTGCCAAATACTTGGGACTTAGCATAGTTTTGGCCTTACAATCATACCAATGTATACCCAGCATTACAAATCCTTTTTTATATCCTTACTTTAAAACAGATGCTGGTCTTATTTCTTCTGCTAAAATCAGTTATATATTGTTAGAGATTTAAGTCATCTTTCACTCTCTGCCTTTTTCAGACTTTCTCAGGATGTTCCTTTCTTCCTTAAGAACATATTGAATTTTCATACAGCAAAAGAAGATAAATCAATTTCAGCTCTCCTTTTCCGCCTTTTGTTCCTCCTCTCTCTAGCAACACCGAGTTTTATTTGCCAGACTAAAAGACAAGCTGACATTGTTATTAAGACTAAGTAGCAAAATGGTACTGATTTCCTTTCTTTCAGATCTCTATAAAAATGGTCTTCAGAGAGCTAATTTTGTACCATTCATTGCTGTGCTGAAGGTAAGAAGAGTCACTTGTTAAACGCTTTTCAATTTCGCGTGCTGTATTAATAAATTAGAGATTTGTACGGGATTGCTTTGATACTCGTTTCCAGATAAGATGTATATGCTTTAATTGTTCGGGGCAAAAATAATTGAAGGTAAGGCAAAAAGGAACTCTTCCTCTCTAGAATTAACATGTCTTGAAAGCTGGACATTTTTAGTATGACAGAAAGTTACGTTTTTGACTAAGGTAGCAGAATTTGTTTGTTTGGATAGGATTTTTCTTACTGGTGTGTATATGCCATGTAACATAGTATTCCTCTAACAGTTATACTGTGTTGTAATTGTGGAGATCTTACATTTATTATGCTACAAAAACCTGGTGTTCCTTTGGTGTAAGGAAAGTAGTTTTCGGTACGTACCCCTCAATTACCTCATTTCTGGGGTGTCTTTCTCGTGTGTAAGTGGTTTTCTGAATGGGTATTTGTGAGGCTTCACGTGATGTTCAACAAGCAGCAGTTCTGAAGCAAGCTTCCCGGAGTCTGCATGTTGTGGTGTGGCAGGCCGTAAACTATAGTTGCTTCATGTAGATTAAAAAATGGAGCATCCTTTCGCGATGTGAATAGTATAATCAGTGCTTATTTTTCTATGAAAAAGAACATATGCTGAACTCACACTTTTAAGTTCTGGGCAAGTCACAGCTATTTTTAATTCACAAGCTATGATTGTATTGGTATGTTATTGAGGGCTAGCATACAGCTCCTGTGTCCTGCTCCACCTGGATTGACATGACATGCAAAATGGAAATAACAGCACTTCCCTACCTCACGAAAGTATTGCCAGCATAAATACATAAATAATGTTAACTATGTCAATATTTAAGATAAAAGAAAGGTAAGGTAGAGTTTAGAGTAGGTTTGGCTTAGTGAGAAGAAATTTGGAATTGCTGAATAGATACATTGGTTGGATGTTTCTGTTAAGATGGTCAGCAATAAAGCAGTTGACAATGCCTTGGGTTTTCCGTGGGGCATTTTCGAATCATAAGACTGCTTATTGCCTAAGCACCTTTGCAAATCCCATCTAACGTTGACATTTGAGCACTTACCAGGTTTCAAAGTTAATATGCCAGACATGAATGTGGTGCTCCTATGTATCTCAGAACGGCTGTGTATAAAATCAGGGAGGTTACGAGTGGAAGTGGTTCTTACCTGGATGGCTTTAGAAAAGTAAGAAACAAAAATAAATGAACAACCACTTCCACTTCAGATTCTTGAAAAGGGTTTATTCTGTACTTGACTGGATTGGATGCAGGAGTGGTCCTGATCATAGAGCATTTTCAAGAATAGTAGTAGTTTCATATGCATTTGCTTTTTGAAGCACAGCATCTGTGGCAAATCTTTCTTTTCTATATATCTTTCCTTGTTGACTCTTACTTTTCTTCCTTGATAAATGTAAGGCTCTTTCATTTCACTGATGATAGACTTAGAGAATATCTATCATGTATGCTTATTTGTAGTTTCCTTTTTTCTCTTTTTGGCTAGCTGAAGAAAAAAGTGAAACGTAGTTTATGCATACAGAACACCTCATCAGGACTGGGAAAGTAATCTGAATTTTTAGAAGGGACCTTGTGGATAGAATGCTGAGAGAAGCCCTAAAGGTGGATTGGTTTAGAACTGCAACAGAGGATGGAGTAGTGTGAAAAGAAACAAGTAGCGCAACCCAGACTAGAGGTAGATGGCCATTACCATAATAATGAATAAAGGGAGAAATAAGGTTTTACTCAACACTCTATTCACAAGGGCCTTTCTAAAATTGTGGATTACTTGTCTTTGTTTTTTCCCCTACATCTTTGTGTTTTAACACTGCTCTAAATATATCTTCCTTTAATGTGACTTTAATAAATGTTACCAATATAACATGATTCTTTCTAAAAACATAATGCCTGAAAGGTGGATCAGAGGAGGCTTATCAACAAATGCTTCTCTGACCTTAGCTGGAAAATGGAAGGGTAATGGCAAGGTATTAAAAATAATAATTAAAAAATTTCCAAATCTACATTTTGCATTCAATACATAAGAAGTAGGCATTAAAAAAACCACACTGGAATGTATTTTAAAGTAAGATTTTAACAAGTGACCTTTACATTACAAAGGCGTTGATAGAACTAAATTGATACTCTGGCTGTGGTGGTTTGAGAAATGCAGATTTAGGCCTCCTCAATGTGTGTATAATCTGTATCATGGCATTGGTGTTAGTGGATGGAGTAGCTTCTGTCTCTGATTATAATTCCATGTGTGACTTTAGGAAATGTAAAGATAATATCTTCCAGGGTTTTGCGTGGAAATATAAAGGAAAAATATTACATTGGATCCTTGCAAATGTTTGATTTACTGTCTTCTCTACCTTTACCTCACTCCAAGCCCTGTGTGTCTGTGTAGCATTGGTCTCATCTAACCTGTTGCCTGGTGGTGGCTTTGACAGCTGGGACTAACTCCTGTCTTAGTTTTCTCTGGGCTCAGAGCCTCCTGCAGGGCTTTTTTTTGGGGTTTAGTGGGGGTGAATGGGTGGGTTGGTTTTGTTGGTTTGTTTCAGAAATTAATTTGTATGATCATAAATCTTAAAATAAGACTTTAGCACTTATAAGTACTTCAAGTTCAACACAGGGGCTTTGAATTCCTTTAAATATTCTTGGGAAGATGGGATGAATGGAAAGTATTGACGGTACATTTCTGTGAAGAGATGCTTCACTTGAAATAGATTTCAGGCTGTTTCCATTCCTCATAAATGGAACGCATAGTTCCAGATACCCTGGTAACTGTTATACAAAAATTTTTCCCTGTCTTCAAATGACCAAAATAAATGGTTTCTTTCCTGGATCTAGAATTATCCATGTTCATCCTTGATTTTGTTGTTGTTTTTATTTTCTTCAGACCATATAATTCTAGTATCTGTATTTGGGTTCATATTTCTAATGAAGATAACTACAAACTCATTTATGTGGAATAAGCAAAAAGGTGAAACAGTGCTCTAGGGAAGATACAGTTCTCTTGCAAAGTTTGTCTGTATTGCCTTTCTAGGTGGTAGATTACTGGGGACGAGTGATTGCTGAAGGCCTGCAGTGGGAGGTGCAATTGATAAGTTCCACTTTTTAGGGCCACGTAAAAGCTCCAGGTCCTACAGCCGGTGGCCACATAAAAGCTCCAGATCTGTGTAAGACTATAGTCAATAGTAAGGCTATTGGCAGCTTTTCCTGCCCTGCCCAATTCTGAACCTATCCCACTATTCTGATCTTTTGAAAACTTAAATAGTTTGAGATCTAATTTTTCAGCTGTTCTTTAATCCTTTAACTTAAAGTGGTAGTTTTCATAAACAGGGGAAAACTCTCAATTGATCAGTTTGTTGTTGTGGCTGAAATTCTTTGGGACACAATATTCTTTATGGAAGGGTTTAGTTTCTGCAACAGATAAGAGTGCTTCTGCAGTCCATGAAATTTCATAAAGATAGAGCTTTACAGAGATAAGAAGTATTAGGAAGGAAAATCTTTTAATTCTATAATTGCAATTAGATTCAGTCCCTTCTGACTGAGCTTTTAATCTTGCAGCATCTCTTACCAAGCATTTTAAAGTGCATGGAACTCCTAAGTGATTTTTTTTTTTTTTTATAAAGGCAGTTCTTGGAAAGAAAAACATTCATTGCTCACAGTTACTTTGTTCAAATGCTTAGAGCAGAAATACTCCAAAATTTGTTAATCTAAACCAATAAGAAATATAAGAATTTTCTAAACATTTTAAAACCGGTTTACAAATAAGCTATGTATCTTTAACAACTTGATGTGAGGTCTGAACTGAGGCTCTTAAAAAAAAAAAAAAAAGAGGAAGCACGCTTTATGTTACTGGTTTGGCACTAATTTTAGCAATTTTTTAATTTTTGCAGACATTTAATGAAGACATTTACATCAACCCTTAAGTGTTCTGGAATCCTAATTCAGTGACTAGTTCAATGCTTAATTCTTTAGACAAACGGAGGAAAGCTCCTCAAATAGTTTGTTGTATATAATCTGTAACTTAAATGAGCAGTTCTTGAGTTTCCAAAGGTTTCCTGGAACTGTAGTGTGAAGTTTTAAAAAGTCAAGCAAAGTCAAAATACCAAATATGTAACTTCTTCATTTTGTCAGGTTTTCTTCATGCGGTAGACCTGCACTGCACTCAATTCTAACTGAAAGTCAGGAGGTTTTAGGGCCTTCCATAGCCTGAGTATACCTTTAAAAGGTACAGTTTTAAAATAGAATGTTTGGCTTTGGCTACCTGCATTTTGCTTTAACTAAAGAGAAAGAATCAACCAGAAACCTGTTGTCAGTAGGACATGAAATTACTGTAAGCTTTCTATAGCAAACTTTTTTTTTCTTCTGCTATTAGGGACCAAATAATTACTTATTTTAAAACTATTTGGTTAAAATTACTCTTAACAGTAAGGACTGTACACTCCTCTCAAATAGAAAGCAATGCATTTTTATACGCTGTATTGTTCACTGTCTTTCTCGAAATTGGTTAATGATTATTTATTGGCATTGTTGCCTGCTCTGGTTGGTTTTAATTAAAATATACCCCTTCTTTCAAAGCAAGAAATGGAGGAATTTAAGTCTTTTCACTTTTCAATAACTTAGTTCGAATATGCAAAAAATACTTGTTTAAAACATTTAGAGCTGTCCCTAAGGAACTTGTGGTAGTTTTGTACAAAGGCATTTGGTAGATAGAAAATGTCTTTTATGGTGCACCCAGCTTTTGTCCAACCACCTGTGTGAGAAATGCAGGGATTTGTTGATTGACGGATCTGCCTCTTCCCCCCCCCCCCAAAAAAAAAAAAAAGTCATCTCCTTGATGAAATTGATTTGTCAGTTTGTTCCAGTCTAATGGTGTGATAGCCCAGCAGCTTTCAGTATGTTGAATAGTTAAAACCTGCTTTTGAGGTCAGTGTCAGCCACTCTGACCCCTGTGAACTGTCACCTGAGTCAGAATTGCAGGGATTAGGCCTTTGATATTGTGATGGCTTTGCCTATCAATTGACTTTTTCATTACTGAAGATATTGGGCCTTTTGTTTCCCTTCTTAGTATGTAACCAAGCAAACTCCTAAGTAGAAGGAGCATTTGTTCTTGTTCTCTCTCTCTGCAAGTAATAGAAGTACTCATCTTTTGTGGAGTGTACCTAATTAAACGTAGAAAAAATTAAAAATATAAAATGTTTGCATGATTGCAAGTATTTTTGTGCTGAACATGAGTATAATTTCTGTGTAATTTTAGTTTGACAAATTTGTAAGACTGTCAACTAACAAAATGTTGTATATAGAAAGCAAGGTGTCAGATGAGAAGTTACCAGCCCTTTCTGCACTCAGCCTTCTAAGCCTGCGTGTGTGTTAAATTTAAACACAAGGATTATTTGAATTCTGTAGTTCAGAGCACTTAACTGTTACAATACTTTATAATGTACCTATTGCTTTAGTTTGTCCTCTAGATACGAAGCTGTTCAGTTTGTTTACCTTCTACGTCTGTCTTGCACACACGTGCTTGCTCCGAGATAGTTTATTTAGATGCAGATCAAAACTTTATCTAAGGATAAAATAGTTGCTACTGTAGCTCAGTGTCAGGCTCCCTGCCTTCTCACTTCCTTTAATTGTTAGGATTTCCTGAGTTCTTGCTTGGTTTGTTTACTCCTTGATTAAAATGAGTAAATCAAAGCATATCATAGATATGGAACAGTTGATTCCTGCTGTATCGGGGTAAATTAGTCTAATTACACGTGGCAGTTTTATTTGCTTGTGATGTAATGTGAAATGAGGTCCTGCCTCCCCCCCCCCCAAAAGCTCGAGCCAATTAATAAAGCTTTTAAGCTCTTTGTCACAGGCCACCGTGGAGGTCTGCAGAGAAGAACTTTAATCCAATAAACATTTCATTTAGATCATGAAAAGAAAGCATGAGGAGAAGCTCCTACAAGAGAGGGTGTTACCAGCAATTCCAGCCATGAAGAGATGTGAGGAATTTGCCAAATTAACCAAGAGGCCTTCATATTTAACACATAAATGTGTCAAAACTAATAATAGAATAATTTAATTTGAGTTGAACCTTATATTGTTAAAATTCTAAGAAGCCACAACTGTTTTCTTCAAAGACTTTACTGTTGAGTTGGATGGACAGGGCAAGGGGAGGTTGTGAGAAACCCAGATAGCAAATAACACTGGCCGAAGCTGGTGGAAAGAAAAAAAAAAAAGGAATAGATAATTAGGTGTAATTAGTGTGTATGAATTGTTGTCTCCCTGCCCTTGGCTTGAATAAATTTCGGAGAAAAAAAACCCCTAGTGGTGAAAACGCTTTGATGTAAGAAGAGTCATTGTGGTTTGGCAGCATAAAGGCAGTGTTTTATACTTCTTACATAATGGTTGTGATACAGAAAGAGTGAATGGACCCTGCACCCCCCAGCCTGCTTTACAGCAAGGACTTTTGGATTCCCTTGAAACAAAATGCATCAGAAGTTTTCAGTTGTTGGTAATGAGGTAGTGGACCTCATCAGAGCTAAGCGTAAGCCATCTTTAGCCTTTGTTTAGATCTTAATCGCTTTTTTTTTTTTTTAATTCTGGGAAATCCAGTTTCGTAAATCAATACTATTTTTTTTTTCTTCTTTCTTTTCCTGCCTGCCAACAGTTCTGGCAGGAGCAAAGGCTAATACTGGAAAAAGAAGTACAAATCAAATGTTAAAAAGAAAAACAACAGCAAAAAAGAAATCTAGACAAATAACTTCATCCAGGGTATAATTCCAATGAAGTACATGTATTAGGGGTGAATTTGACCCTTAGCTTACAAACATCATGTTATAAATTTGTAGTGAACTTTTGGCATTTGTTTTTCACAGAATACCACAGCTTGTTTATTAAGAGATTGAAAGTTACAGTCATTATTGGTTCTTTAGCAAAACTGGATGTTACACAATGGTTTGTGGGTTGGTTTTCGGTTGGTTTTTTGGGGTTTAGTTTTTGTTTGGGTTGGGGTTTTTTTTTTAATTTATTTATACTTACTCTGCAAGGAAGACTTTTTTCCTAAGTGATGTGAAATGGGGAGAGCTGTTCAGTGTAATTCTTATTGCATGGAAGTTTACTCTGCCATTCTTCTGCTCCCTGGCTGGAAAGAGGAGAGGCTACTTGTCTCCTACCCAGCACAGCCACATCTGTACCTCCTGAATTCTTTCACTTTTGTCTGAATATCTGAAATACTGTTCACAGAACAGTACATTTTAAGAGTCTCTGTCTTTATTCATGCACCATTATTTTACAAGTTAATTGTCTATTTTTCTTCTTCTTAGGGGGTAGCTGATTTGTAGCTAGACATTAAAATACGTTATTGAAAAGTTGTACAATAGATCGTATGTTCCTTGTGTTAGCAAGAATAGTGGGGTTTCTTAGTTGTTAGAGTTTTGAAGGCTGTAATGTAAACTTGTGCAACTTCCATTGAATTAATTTTACCTCTAAATTTATTTCTGCTAAGCTCTTCAGTTTAAATGTTCTTGTCACAAGTGTAAGAAACAGATTAATTAAAAAAATTGTATGTGTCAGTCTTTCACTTCCCAGATCTTTGTGTACTAGGTCCATTTAAAAATAAATCACAAATAAAATGTTTGCCATCCAAAATTTACCTGAGCATGATTAGTTTCATTGATATTGTACAGTATACTTGGATGACATTTTGAAAGTTTACCTCAAAATTTATTTGTGTGGTTTTTTGGTTTGATTTTTTTTTGTTACAGTGTTTAAAATTGGAACAAGCATGAAGTGTCTAAGGCTATTGTGGCAATTTCCTGTATTTTGTTATTGCAGCTAATGAAGAATATGGGTGAAAAGACTGTAAAAAAATTTAGTTAACCCCTTAAAGCATTACTATTTTGTAGAACAAATAGCCTTTTGTACTTGAAGTTGATTTGATCTGTGGAAGGCAACACCTGAACATCATGCAGGACTAAGTAATTATGCATGATTGTAAGGGTTTTTTTCAGGTATAGGTCACAGGAAATTCAGTTAGGGTAGAGTATGTACAAAGCTAAGAAATATGCAGATTTTCTGTTGTAAGATTGTGTAAAAATTATTTACAGTTAATACTTGCATAAAGGTTAGAAAGGTTGATGAAGTGATATTTAGTTTTGCTTTACTATTCACTGCGTGTCAGAATGTAATTATGACTGATTCATGCAACTGTCTTAGCAATGAACCATCTTTATTAAAATGCTGATCAAGACAAGAGCTGACAGTAATAAAGAATAGAACATTTTAGTCTTGTTGCTTTTGAATGATTGCTAATTACCCTAGAGGTCATGTATAGTGCTTATGAGGATTCATTGACATTTTCTTTAAAGTCTACTGTTTCAACAACATCTGAACAGGGAGACAAAAACTGTATGCACACCCAACAACGCTTGGACCAAGTTTTTATCCACCACCAAATACCTGATGATTCCCTTTCTCCTTCCCCCTCTGCCTGAGTACATCTCGTTCTCATGGATCGGTGTAGCAGAAAGTTAGGAGTGTTACAAACGCGATTTACTCTCCCTCCTTTTTTTTTTTTTTAACAAGGCCAATTTTAAACATGGATAAAAGGAGCAGGCTTTTGAAGGTCCTGCATCCGTACCATGCTTGCTCATGACTAATGGTCTGGTTGATCTCCTTTTAAAGGTGCACCAGAGAGGAAACACTGCACTTAACTTCATACGCTTCTCTCAGCAGGCTGCGGACAGACCTGCCCAGCTTGTGAGTCCCAGTTGGAGCAGTTTCAGATTCTGAAATGTGCTGGTGATTGTCACTTGCTGATGACTTTGAGAGTAAGCCAAAGTTAAAACCTGTGGGTATGCTTTGTAGGTCAGAAATAATTTTTTCATGACACACTGCATGTTTGCTTGGGAGGATTCTTGTTCTACCATAGTTATGAATCATTTGGGAAAATGCTGATTGTAATGGTATCCTTTGGATGAAGAAACCCTTTGTTGAAATTGCTTAAGAAAGAATTTTAAGAAAGAAGAAATAATATTCTAGTTGGTAATCTAACACTGCATGAAGTCAAATAATGAAAAATAAAAATGGTTAAGTCTGTACCTGAGGAACTCTTCCTCTGTTGCTGGCTGAGGGTTCTCATCACGTGTTTACATGTTGTGTGATGCGTGATGTGAGAATTTTTCTTAGGCCGGATGTAAATGTATGAGAAGAATTATTGTCAATGAGCAATCTCATGATTTTCTCATTTGCTGGAAGGAAGGAATACTAGTGATCCTGTGTATTGTTAATGGAGACCAAATCAGCAGGACAGGTGTGGGGTGCTTTTTAGTGGGGTGGTTTGGTGGGTTTTTTTATATAAGCTAATACAAAGAGTTAGATGCTGAGGATGCATTTGAAAAGGGAAGATGATACCTATGTGGAAATTATGATACCTTTTGCTCAGAAAGAGTGGTTAGAAGTTGCACTTCTCATGTAGGCATGGCTTGGTTATTAATAGTAGGTGTTCTAATGTGTTCGTTAAGAACTACACCAGAGGCTAAGAGTATTCATTGCATGCCTGGGGATAGGACTATACTCTTCTTTGCTCATATGGAAAGTGTATTTGATACTGCAGATGCTGTGCTACTGCTGCGCTTGCAGGTGTCTGGTTTGACCCAAGTGTGAAAGGCTGAGGAAACTCAGCAGGTGTGAGAATTAAGGTAATGATCATCCCAAGGTGAAGCACTCTCACATCTCTGTCTCCCTATGCCTTCTCTGGAGGCCCTCAGATAGAGTTTGTCTGATCCTGTGGGCCGACAGGA
Source organism: Ciconia boyciana (assembly GCF_034638445.1). Taxonomy (NCBI): domain Eukaryota; kingdom Metazoa; phylum Chordata; class Aves; order Ciconiiformes; family Ciconiidae; genus Ciconia; species Ciconia boyciana. Next base: position 51,542,006 of record NC_132936.1, read on the forward strand.
TGATTTGTATATGATTTTGTATGTTGTTTCTTTTTTTATGCCATTAAAATTCAGAGCAGAGAATGACAATTGGGTTGACTTATGATGGTCTTAACCTTATTGAAGAGATACCTACTCACTTGCATTATCAAGTGTCACGAGCTGATCACAATATTTGAGCTCATAGGGGCACATTGTATTTAGTACAGTGGACCACAAGGACATCTGTTAGCATTTCAGGGTTTTTTGTGACACATGGGAAACACACGTCTTGAGAACTTGCAGGTTATCCAGTTAACTTTGTCTGCCTTTTGAAATTTTCTGAAACCTCTGTTCTTCTACTTAACTATCTATCATGTCATGTACTTTAATGTCTTGAGGAGTTAAACATTTTAATATCTACCATTCTTGATTGCAGCAACAAAGGAATATTAGCGGTGCTTACAGGAAGAAAAATGTATTTATATTAGTCTATATTTAATAACTTTCTACAGTAGATATACTGAAAGTCTAATTTATCCATTCTAGCTGAAGATTGTTGTTTTAGGTGTTCTGTCTCGAGCTGAGCCTTGAGGCTTTGTCTTTTTTCCTTCTGGAATAAAAAGTTTTTCTGCCACTTCAGTGGAAATGAGTGCATGATTGTGCTGTATTTTTAACTTACTAATTGCGTTTCCAATTCTGTAATTGTATTTGTTCTTTGTATACATAAATACATAAATGACTTCAAAATAAATTGTATGACTAATTAATTTTATGCATTTGAATTGAATAGGGTAAGTCAGATTTGAAATATCTCAATAGAATAGAAAATCTGTTGGAAACTGTAGATAGTTCCACAAGAACAGACTAGACTAACTGTAGCTTCAATTTTAGGTATTTATTTCAAAAGAAAAATAGAAGTTTAGCCCAAGTAAATGAAGTCTGAAAGTTTAAATCTTCATCTTAAAAAATGGAAACCAATAGTTACAGTTGTGGCTTTAACAATTAAGTACTAACAATCTGAGCACTCCGGTTAGTTCTTTGGCTGTTGATTAGGATTCCGTGGTGGTGATTAGAGAGTGTGAGGATGCAATCACATCTGTAGGGTTTAATCAGTCCGGTGCTGGAGAAGTTAGTCCAAAGATGGAGAGAGAAACTAGAACTTCTGTATGTAATCCTAGTAGGGTTTTTCCCCATGCTGCAAAAAGATTAAGGGTAAAAAGTAGAGAAGCCTGCCATTTATTTTAATTTTTTTCCCCCTGGAGTTTGCAGAGTTTGTAAATAATAGTACTGATTTTCTAGTTCCATGATGCAGGAGTATAATGTCATTGACACCCATGAGGGGGAGAGAAGATGCATAGTGGTACTCACATGTGCATCCTCTCTGAGGTTCAGTATTTCATACTTAGAGTTGTGAGCAGCATTTGTTTTTCCATACTGTGCAACCATGTATCTGGTTTTCATTTTTGTAAATCTAGTATTTTAAGTGTTCAGCTTGGATGTATACAATATTTTGGTGTGCTTTATTTTCTTCTATCATACATTCTGATTATATGCTGTCTTTTTAACACTTAAGGCATTTCTCTTGAAAAAATTATTTACAAATATGAACATTTTGCCCTCTGCACTCCTGTGAAGCAGATAAGTGAATGTTTATGCGTGTAGAAACAAAGAACTGTGGTAGGTACCCTTGTCTACAAAGGAAACCCCAAAAGGAAAAACTTCTGGATCTCTGCTCAGCGCATAGCTTCTCTGTGACTTTTCTGACTCTGGCTTTGTGTAAAAGTTAACCATGTGCTGAATCCCCCTTTAGAACCATCTCTACTGGTACATTCTTAACTTGGAGGAGAAATGCTGTTGTTACTGCCTGGCAGTGGAAGCAGTCCTTCCATTACCGCCCTTCAGCTCACTGATACTGCTATCATACCCTTTCTCTTCCCTACTGCGTAGAGCTCAGTTTGTGTAAATAGCTTTGCCTGCACCAGTGCATGTTTGTACGCTGTTTTGTTGGCATTAATTTATTCCACATCGTCATTTAATGATCGGTTTCTTTATTCACACTTCTGTTTTGATTTTTTTGTTACATTGTTTTCCAGTAGCACCTATAGATCTGTACTCTACTGTCATAAATTCATGTAAGGAGAAGGTTGTTCCTACCCTACAAAGCTTATAATCTAACAACAGCAATCATGTTTTAAAGGAATGTTTTCTGGGAGCATGTTGCTATGCAGATAATAATGTTTTGTTTTAATGGCAGGGGCCATCCATTTTATGTATATTTATACAGTGCCTAACAAAATAGGTGTGAGTGAGCTTTGAAGTGTCTCAGTAAAAATAATTAATGATGAACAGTGGTAGATACTTACTGACGTGAACCTGCAGAAGGGTGAAGAAATTTTTGTGGCTGTTCTAATTTTATTTAGAACATGGGCTCTAAATGGCTGGAGTACCTTCCTGAACAGAGCATCAGTCTGGAGAGTTAAAAAAAAAAAAAAAAAAAAAGAAGAAACTGGCTTTGAGGTCCAAGTCAGTGGTGGTTCTTGAGACTGTAATGGATGAAAAATATGCTAGAGATTCAAACTAAAATATAAACCAGAATTTGACTGAGAATGAGAATGCTGGTTTGAAAAATAGGAGACAAACTGTATTTGAAAGATAGGACAGAATTAAGCCCAAAAAAACCCCCAACCAAAACCGGAAATTAATTAGGAACATCCAAGGAGTAGGATAGTAAATGGCCAAATGTTTCCCAAAGGACTAAGTATCTCTCTGTTCCCATTAACTGGCCCCTACTTCTATGCTTACATCGTGTGTTACACAAAACTGTTGTATATCAATTCTGTTTTTCCATTTTGTTGATGTTTGGTTCAGTTGACTTTTGCCTCCTAAGGAAGCAAAAAATCAGTAGGACTATAATAACTGTATTTTATATACCTCTGAATGGCATGCTGCTATTGCCTTTCTGGCTGAAAAGTCCTATAGCCCAGAATATCTAACAGATATTTTAAAAATAAACTATGCAATGTTATATCACATTAGAATCAATAGTAGTACATTATTGTAGGCATACAAGACAAGGTTCATAGGGAAAAGAAATATCTCTCATTTAGGCAACTGTTTGTAGCTTAAAAAGGGCCCAAAAACATAAATAAGCTTTTGAGCATGCAAGCTCTTCTTAACTAGTGTCACTAATGATAGCAATTTTTCCTGAATAGTGATAATACTAATTATTTTGAAGAAAGAGAAAAGGGTAGACAGAAGAAATGCATCTACTTCATAGCTCTATCGGTAGTATTTACATGTACAGTTCTTACCTCCAGAATTCATTCACTGTAATGTGAAATCATGAAGTCATACAAGACTGTCAGTGCATTTAAGGAGTGATAAGTTTGTAAGCAGAACACAAGTGGACTAAAATACTGTAGCACCCACTGCTGATACATATTTCAGCAAGCTGCAGTGACCTGCATAATCTAGCCCAGTATCAGTCTGTATCTGAGTGCACAGAATGTCTGCCCGACTCAGCACTCATCAGCAGCTGAGCCACAAGCACCGCTGTAAATATCAGCGCAATACATTTACACCAGCTACAATGTTCAGGTGCACTTTTTTTTCTCCAGCCATACCATAACTGTGCCACACTCTTAAGTATATGTAGTTCTTTGTTCACTCTTCACTCTATGTGTAACACAACACCCTGAGAGAGCGGTAGAGTTTGTAAACCCATCTTGAAGGCCAAAGAGATGAGGCTGAATTCATGCAAAATTTCCTATCTGTTGTTTCCGGACAAAACCCCACAATGATAAACAGCGTTACTAAATATCTGACTATCTAAAGTTAATCTAAATAATTTCATAGTCCACATAGCTGTAGTAATGTGTTTGGGTTTTTTTCCCCTGCTAAATGAAGAAAATAATACTTGAGCTAATGTACTACTTTGGAAAAATAAAACATTAGGCAGAAAGATGCTGAGCATCAGTGCCTGGCAAAGAAGAGCTAAGTGCACCAGCTTTGCTGTGAAATTTCAGGAATCTTCCTTCTAGCCTTGACTGCCAGACTGATGCTGAAGAAAAGTTTAAACATCCTCCCTCCCTTGTGCATATTATTACATGCCTCTGGAACTTTTTTATTCTGCTCTGTTATTCTCGTTCTTTGTAAGCTTTCACGAAAAGAAAGGGAATAGATTATAATAATATTGTAGCACCAATGCTATTGTTTTTGCAGTAGCCTTAGCCCAAGATAATGATTTGATTAGCATGGCTTTTTCACTTACCGGAATTAAAGATACATGGATTTTCCTGGGATTCTGTGCTTTCCGGATGATTTTTTTTTTCACCTTCTTTCTTCAGCCATATGTCTTTGCAGAGAAGTTGGAGGTTTAAAATAGGTATAGAACCTTCAGTAATAGCCAAAGGCAAAAAATTAGTGCAATGAGTCATCACAGTCACTCCTGCAGATATTTGTAATCTGTAAGTCCTATACAATGCATTTGTTCAAAAGGGCCATTGTTCCTTAAATCACTGGTGATAGTTCTTCTAAAATTTAAGCGTTTTTTTTTTCCTGCAATGTAGTTGCTACAAATGAGATTTGACATTTCCAATTCTGATACTTGAATGGCCTCAAGGAGGCTTTGAAAAATTTGACACACAGAATATGAAACGCTTAACGAGAGTAATATTAAAGATAAACTAATAGTTCGTAGTGCAGTGAAGAAGCAGAGTAATTTAGTGGATTCTAGCAATCCAAAGAATTTTAATAGTGTTGAATTACCTACAAAAAAAGTTTTATTGCTTTAATTAAATTGTTGATAGAGGTATATTTTCTAAAATATTAAAACTTTCCTCTTTTTCTTTTATAACTTCTTTTGCTTCTAGCTATATAACACGCAGAAGTTGTGCATGTTGGCAGTAGTAATAACAGATAAGCAGAGCTATTCCCTTTGCCAGAAGGTGTAAAATCTTGATCCCACTGAGGTTAGTGAGAATTTTGCTCACAGCCTCAGGCCTTGAATCAAAAAAAGCAACTTTTAGTGCAGCTGGTTTTGAGTTTTCTAACGGAAGCAACTATTGTGACTACTCAGGGGCATCTATATCACGCTTGGAATCTTACAGGTTGTTTAAAGGGAAAAAAACCCCAGAAGATCCTTTTCCGAGTCAATTCAGACATTACAAAACTGAAATAAAATCTTTTTGATATAGAGCTTTGTTTATTCCCCTTTATGCTTCAGTCCATTTTGCAGCAAGACTTGGTGTGGTTCATATGTTTGATGTTTGACTCATAAAATTTGTAATCTTCTTAGTAGAAGGAAAATAATAAATGATTTTCAGCTTATAAAGTAGAAGTAGTTTCAGTTGTCTCTGTTGCTAGAATTTGAATGTGGTCTGTTAAACTTTTATTACTCCTCATTTTTCTATTTCTAAATATATATTCTTTAATGTGAAAATCATTATTTTTACACCCCCCACGCCCCCCCCCAAGCACTACCCAGAGAGAACGAGTAATATCCACCCTCACTTCATTCCTCATGCTTCCGATCTATATTAATTTTCTAGTTGATGGACTTCTGAAAATGGTTACTTTTTTGTTTTGAGTATGTGAATGAGTTCCAGCTTATTTCTTTGCTTCAATAATTGTGAAGGAGACTTCAATTTTGTGATCTTGATTTCAATTTTGCAGATGATATTCGTGCTGATGGTTTATCGCAGCAGTTTGTCTTCTCTGTAACACAGACAATAATAAATATAGCTTTGGCTTGAGGAAAGCTATTCTTTTTCTTTTTTGTCTCTGTAGAAATATTGCAGCACAGTCCAGCTTGATTCGGGAATAGACTACAGGAGACGAGTGCTTCCTGCTGCTGGAAAACTCTTCTACCTGTAAGTTTATCTATGATACGGTATTTGCCCTCTTTTTCCTTCTTATTAGCTGATAATTTCCTAGTCAATGGGAAATGAAAAATGTATAGTAGAATTATCAGAGTGTGACTTTTCCTTTCTTTGCCTTCTGGTCCATTTTGTTCAGCAAACCGCCTTCCATTATGCCTTGATATTAACTTCATTAAACTACATTTTCAGTATCCACACTAGCATCATTTATAATGTGTGACTGAATAAAAACTAATTAGATTTTTTGGGGAGGTGTGGTGTTTGGAGAACTGAAGTGACAGATGGTTAGAAAGTAATGAATATCCTCTTGTAAGAGATTGCACAATTCTCTTATAATAGAAGAACATCCTTATTGTATTTAAGTAATTAAGTATTTATAGAAATCCAATGAGAAGGATTCATTTAATGTTGGGTGTTTCCAGTGCTGTGGATTAAAAAAACCAACACCCTCCTATTTTGACAGATTGTTTCTGTTTATCATGACAAAATTTCTTTAGCACTTTATTCTATTTTTGCAAATAAATATATTTAAATATATGTTCACAGTTGTGCTTATGGTTGCAGCATATATCTGCCTAATAGAAACATCCTCTCTTTTTTTTTTTAAATACTTCGAAACCTTTGCATTGCAGACATTTTTCTATCTTGTATTTGCTCTTATAATATTTAATCAATGACAACCTGAGCAAGGCAGACAACAATAACTTAAAATGAGATTTATAGCCATTGTATCTTTCAACCCAACATACAATATTGATTTCAATATCATGTTTCCATTAAGAAAGGTGCAGTATTTTCATTGATGTGACAGATATCTGAAACTAAGTATGTCCGTATCAGTTTATAAGTTAGAAATTGTAGTTGTTTGTCTGGAAGGAGGAGTACTGCTTACTAGAATTACAACAGGTAACTCTTTCTGGTTCTGGAAGGAAATGACAGAATTTTATATATGGAAAATGGGTGAAATGGAGGTTCTGTATCTGTACTCAAGAAAAATAACTCTTGGTCTATATTCTTGCCTGGCTCCACTCTCTTTTATGTTTTGCGGTGTCTGCTTGGAAGTACTGTTTGAAGCTGCCACTGTTATCTCAGAATTGCTCATTGTGGCTCTTGTTCCAATGTCTATGTAGCTGTCTCTGCTTACGGCTCCGCTTGTCGTGCCCGTTGCACTCTGTGACTTTCTGTTTGATAATTGTGGAGAGCACCTGCCATATTCTTTTCTCACTGTCCATACTCCAAAGAAAGGAAGAGCACGTACGTGGTTTCTAGCAGGTAATAGGCTAAACATGGTGCCTATGGCATCAGCTCTCAGATGAGAAGAAATACGAGCAAGCCCCAGGAATAGTAACCAGCCGAAGCATTTAATGGTGTTCTGCTGTAAAACTTGTGATCAAGCGAATGGCAGAGATTGGTGATTAAGTCTGCCTCATGTTCTGTCATTGGAATGATGTTGGTTACCCCTAGAACTTGTTGTGTAAATCATTAGGAAGCAGTGGGGAAAAAAAATAATAAAAAAAAATCCTGTAGCTGCCAATAGAAATAAGATACTTATTTCATAATACTTTCTTTTTCTGAGGGAACCTCATTCATTCTTCTATTCAGACTTGTTCATTGGAGCTTTCAGCCCTGCAGAACTAGCATAGTATGTAGGGATTTGTTTTGTTTTAAAATTAGGTATTACACAGCATTTCGCTACAGCCTTTTGAAATTTATTTAGCAGTCTTGCCCCCAAAAGAAAATGTTCTTGTCCAACATGTTTACATTCTCCTATTAATGGTTAGAGTATCATCATCACACTTTTTAAAAAATCCTCTTGATGCTTCATAATTTGTGTAGTCTTTTCTTTGTTTAAAATATGCAACTAAGGGTTGCTTAAAGCTGTTTCATACTCATCTGAAAGCAATCAGTGTAACACAATTACGAGATTCCTGATCAAAGCAACTTCCTTGATCTCAGACTCAAGTGTCTATTTTCAAAACAAACTTTCTTGGCAATTAGGTGCAAATATCCACCTAGGCATCATATTTGGCTGTTTCTTCTTGTAGCCTTTACATCAAACTTTTAGATGGTTATATGCGTACACGCGTGCATATATGTGTGTGCATTCTTTCCCCCCTTTTGTGCCTTTTTTTCTGGTTTTGTCTGTTCCTTTTCATTTGTCATTTTGTCAGAGGAAAGCAGCACACAAATATCAATGTTGAGAGAAACTTCTTTTTTTGAAGTTACTATTTTATGTAATCTATTCAGAAAAGGTTTTTTAAAGTGTTTGAAACTTGCAGAAGTTTGTTTTTTTAAAAAAAAGTTCTTTGTATCTACAAGGTTTGCTATTGTTGAGCTAAAAAGTAGTTATTTCAGTTCTGCTGTTAACATTTTTAAGGTGCTTAAGGCCTAATGAACAGGAAAGTAATTGTGTAACATGCTGATCATCACTTGTCATTTAGAGAAGGTCTAGAACTGCGTGAAGCAATGCAACTGGAGTGCATCCACGATCTATAACAGTAGACTTTTCACACCAAATGAGATCATGCAAACTTCAGTGAAGTGTTCTGTATCCCAGTTCTAGTTTATTGTCTACCGTAGCATTAATTTACTGTTCTCAGCTTTCAAACTCAGCTAGAAATGTTATCTATCTTCTTTAAGAATGAAACACAGAAAGGTTGGCCCTCTAACCCATTCAGTGACAAAAAATATTCTCTAATCAGACTGATTTGTAATTCTTGTGGCACCCAGAAGATGAATATAAACTTTACTTCATCTCCCAGCACAGATATTTTGCATTTTTACTGTCTGTGGTTAATCTTTTCCCAAATAGTATTGGGGACAGAGGGGGGAAACTGATAAAATTACTAATGCAGAGATCATGCTGGTATTTTGAATTTCATAGTTTAATTTTGCAAATTGTTTGATCAATATAATCAGTTGACTTGATTCCCCCCTCCCTCCCCGCCCCCCCCCCCCCCCCAAGCTGCTCCAATATTTAATTTCACAAAGTCCCCTCTCAGAAATTTCAAAGGATACTTCTTTAGGTGCTTGACTGCCTTGCCTTGTCTATTTGCTCTTATTTTGCATGCAAGATAGAGCCAGAAGCCTTTTTTCTCATTGTGTACACATAGTGTTAATGGATCTGCTCTGCCTGTATTGCCTCATTACTGGAAACAGCTCAAAACACAGAAGTCTTTCAGTGTATGCAAATAAGGCAGAATCATCTACCTGAGAGTTAATATTCTCTACTTTTAAGTGTATTCTAAATCTAATGTTTGTATTTAGAGCATAACATCCTGTTCTCTTTTTTATGGGCAAAAAGCTAAGCAGGCTCAGGCAGCTGTTTGATGTTGGCTTCAAGTGTTATTAATTTCATATTCTATTATTCTTTTCACTGTAGCACAAGTGAAGCTGATGTGGAGGCTGTCATGGATAAGTTGTTTGATGAGCTGGCTCAGAAACAAAATGATTGTACGTAAGTTAATTTCTCTTGAAAGAGAATACATTTAGAACACAATGCCCAATCTCCACTGACCAATTAATAAGTTCCATTGCTGTATATGGGTTGATGCCACACTCAAGTGGCAGTCATTGTATCAGCATTTTGTCTAATTTATGTGTTGAATCATGTGCTATTATTCATCAAGCTATGCATTTCCTATCTGTAAGAGATGAATTTTATAGTAATTATCCAGAGAAGATTGAGTCTTTGTTCATGTTCCCATAGTAACTAGACCAAGGATTCTAAAAGTGCAAGGCAGAGAGCTGAGGCTGAATAAAGCGTGTGGAACCATTGCAGACTTCACGTTTGAAGAGCTGTGCGACAGAGTGAGTACTCAGTCAAATCTAGATCAGTTAACACTTAGACTTTTCACAGTTTAAAAAAAAAAAACAAACCCCAAACACAAAAACTCGCTATTTTCCCAAGTCGTACTAAATTAAAAGGGCTTTTTTTAACTTGGCAGAAAGATTTTGAATTTAACAGGAAAAAAAACCCAACTCCCCAAAAGAATAATAATAATTTTCTTTTTAATGATACAGTAAATTCATTCTTAAGTATATCACAGATTGTCTTCAAGAATCCTAATATAGTATGTGCCTGGGCTAACATCATTGCTGGAATATTAGTAGTCACAAGATATCAATATAAATAGCATTCAATACTGTTTTTAAAAACTGGTGTTTAAGTTGATACTCAACCAAAGGAGTAGTAATCCTGGCACCACTAGAGTAAAGCTGTTGTTGCATGCCTTAGTTGTGACTAGCTGTACAAGGGCTGTTTAGTCCCAGGCCTTCTCAAAATTTGCCAAATTTTGCTAAATACTGCCAAATTCTTTGCTAAACATGTGGCGTGTGACTCCTGAAAAGCTCTCTTTGTATATGACCGCCAGTGGGTTTGAAGACAGTCCCCCAGAAGTTGCATTGTACTTCGGTGACCTCTCTGCTGACACCTGAAGTTATTGTTAAATGATCACAACTGTAAACTGGGCCGATAGCACCTTTGATTCAGGATGCTGACCAGTCCTTTGGTTTATAACATTATGTTTTCACCTCCTTGTAGCTACCAAGTTAACTATTTGGACAGAAATTTCACTGGTTATGTTGCAGACTGTAGGTTTTAGGCTTTGTTGGTTTTTAGTTTGAGACAAAACCAGTTAGCCGTTTGTGAGAAAGGAGGTATGTCATGGGTAGAACCACTTGCTTTTTGCTAAAAGTTTTGAGACTTTTTCTTCATTGTGCCTCTTAACGTATCAGGAAACTATGCTGTCAGCAGACACTTATAAAATTCTTTAGTCCAGTAAATGCCTAATGTACGTAAATGGGATGATAAATTGCTCCTAAGGAGATGTGCTCTGGTAGCTCACATTGCAGTGGCCACTACATTTGGCCTAAAGGTTCTGATCCTGTTGAAGAACTATGTGGGGTTCAGACCATCTTGGTGTAACAGAGCTGAGGTGCTTGGTTTGTGCTCAGAACAAGTAAAGAGAATCCTTATGAAATGTTAAACATCATTTAATAGTATTGTTCTTACGTTGATCACCCAGGACTTGGGAAGTGTGCTGTCTCAATTCAGTTACCTTCTGCAGATGTGTTGTGATAGTCTCTAATGGAATAATCACATGCTTAAAACTAAAACAACATGGCAGACAATAAATGCTTTTCTTTAACAGCTTCCTTGGTCATCACTTATTTTCTTTGTATATGCCTCCGTTTGTTCATACCTTTAATTGTTATATAAAATTATTTATTTTGCCACAGTTTTTCTTTTCGGATCACTGATGTACCTTCGTAAATAGTGTATTGGTAAATTAGTAAATTAGTGTATTGGTAAGGTGGTATCACTGTGCTTACTTCATAGATAGAGAAGTATAGTCATGAACTTCAGAATTGTCTGTTAAATTTGGATGAATAGCTTGAGTTGCCTCTAATACGATTTTTTTCACGAATGGAAACTTTTATATCGCTTCATAGCAATAGTAAAAAATTCCCATGGGTATGAGCTGCATTTAAGACCTTGCCTGCCCTGTTGTTCCATTTGCCACCCCAGTTGCCTTTAAAATGTGCTAAAAGGCAAAAGAAAAATTCAGTTATCAAACCATGAAACCATATTCCTTTTTTTCATGAAATCATTTAACTCTTTGATGGAAAAATTTATACATGCAGTATCTTTTTTTAACAGTCAGAACGGGAAGTCATTCCCACTGATGCCGCAGAAGAACAGGAAAAATAGGTAGGATCCAGAAGAGTGCACTGGTGGTTTGTAGCCAAAAAAACCCCCGAAGTCAGGAGACACTCAAGATGACAGGAAGTGTAAAGTTATTCACATATATTTAAGTAAGCTGGCTAATAGTGGGAACTATTTGTGGAGGGATAAAGCAGAAGGCTGTAGGAGACATAGCTACAAGGTATTTGGTACTGCTTGTGATACCAAATCGTAGATAAGTTGGCAGGCATCATGAGTAGAACTATTAAGAAAAAGGAAACTAGGAGGCTGAGAAAGATGTAATGAAAAGGAAGATTGACAAAAGAAAATACTGGAGGGGAATTTGTTGGCTTTAGCTAGAGCGAATCTGCAGGTTTCTTTGTGCAGGACATGGGGACAAAGTCCCGTGGGAAGGCAGATTGTATGAAGGGACACAGGGCGGGGAATATGCCTAGCTGGAGCCTGTAGCAACCAGGAAGGGGCTTAACTGACAGCCCAAGCAAAGCGTCCTAGGTAGATAAATGCAATCTAAAGTTGGTGTCGTAGGAGCCAATTAAACTTATAACAGAATTGAAGACAAGATTTGCAGTTGGTTTTATATCAGTGATAAGACCTGGTGACAAGCATAATAAATGGGAAATTCTCATTAATGGGGAAAAATGAGATATAATTGATATTATTGAAACCTCGTGGGACGATTCATAAAATAAGAATGTGAAATCAGTGCTTACAGCCTACTTCAGGACAGAGTGGCTAAAAGAGGTGGAGGACGGTATGCAACATTAAAGACACTGGTACCTGCCTTAAAGTTAATTAATACAAGGATCTTGAATACATATCAATCAGTCTACTAATTAACAAACCCAAGAGGGTAGTACTCATAGGGGTCTGTTGCAAATGGAGAATGAGGTGCATTGCTTCTTGAGCACTTGGCTATAAAAAGCATATAAAGAAAAAATACCATTGTATGTGAAGCTTATGCTGTAGATGAAATGCAGAAAATGGTGAAATGTAATTAGCCTGAAAATTGCAAATGATAATTTTCTAGCATAAAATGTACTACATCCAGTACAAGGTCATTTGGTTTGAGGAGCTTTATGGGAGCTTACAGCGATGAATTCATCTAGAAATTTGTGTTGTGTAGGGACAGTCTTCTCCATAATTTTCTAACATTCAATGTAACCAACAGATACTTCCAAACAGTGAAATTACATATTTGAGTGTTCAGGAAGAGTACTTCTCCAAAGCAAAAGGGAAGTATGACCAAAACTGACTGGTAAGGGAAGTGTAAACAACAACAAAAAAGAACAAGAAGGACTTTTTGAGGAAGAAGATAGTAAAAGTATGTCCTGTGTCAGTGTCAAGACAGAATCAAATAGTATAGAATGAATGGCAACTAGTTATGAAGTGCAGGAAAACTCAAGAGAAACTGAAGGTCATGGGCAAATATCATGTCTGCTCAGCTATAAGACTTTTTGTTGTTGTTGTTAAGTAAAATGGGAGTTTTGATATGGTTTATATTATCTGAATGTTACTGGCTTATTCTTAGCTGGAGATGGCTGAACTTTTCATAATGATGTGGAAAAAGCAAAAGGTTTTGCAAAAAATACTTGTTCTAGGTGAAGCAGAGCGAAATATTTGTTTCGCTAAAGGATAGTAAAAGAAGATGCTGCATGCGAGGCGCTTCACATACAGCGCTGCAGGCTGGTTTATAATCTGCACCAACACACCTGATAGCATGGGAAAACAGTCTGTTAATAGTTATAGTATGTGAAAAATAGCCTGCAAGTACCTGTTGAATCATTGGAGACCTGGAGAACAAGGCTGAGATCTTTGACTAGCTTTTTGATAAATGTTGGAGTGCAAGAAAAATTCCATGGCACTAGAAGAGTGCTATTATGTGCTAATATTAAAAAAAAACGAGCAAAACACTCACACACATGATAACTTGAAAAACTGCAGGCTGTCACTCGGATTTTAGTCCAGAAGGGTGATGGTAAAGCTGGTTCTGGATTCACACAGTAGATAACTAAAGAATGGAAATGAAATGAATTCCAGTCTCCCTGATTTTGTGGAAAAGGTTGTGTTTTGTAGATGCTGTTCTTACTAAGAAATTGGCATTATGCAGTGTCACGAAAGTATATGTTAAATGGATTGAGAAGCTAGTAACTAACATATAAAAAGAATTATTACTGAAGGATTGTTGTTGAGTGTAGCATTTTTAATGAGCACATTTTTATACCAAGCCCATTACAACTGTTTTTTTTTCCCCCAGTGGTTTTGAATGTAACGTAAAATGCTAATACAAATTTGCTGTAAATACAAAGAGTGGTGCTTGGTGGGGCGGGGTGGGGGGGCAAAGCAACGAGAATGGGGATGCTGTGTGCAACAATTTATTTCTCAGCAGAATTGAGTTTTTGGGGAGGAGGGAGAGGGTTTGTTTTGTTTTAGCTTTTTTTTTTTAAATCTAAGCAAACAAAATTTTGCATCTAGAAATTTGGAATACAGGTCATACCTACAGGAGGAGGAGACTGTGTCCTAGATGTGATGACTTGGAAATAGATTTAAGCACTGTAATGGACAAGCAGCTCAAAAGGAGTTCTCAAAAGAGTATTTAGACCTAATTTCATCTGGGATGGGTAGGGTGGAAATAAACAGGAGGATAGAAAGATTGTTTTAATTTTGAAAACATCTCAGATTGATGGCAGACTGTTACGTGTGGTTTTGACATCAGAATTTTAGAAAAGACATTGAAAAACCTCAAGAGGCTGTTGAAAAAGCCACAAATTGTTCGAGCTGGAGAATTTGTCCCCTCAGATGACAGACTTGCAGTTCACTTTGTTCCGATTACCAAAAAGAGGACTGGGAGATTATTTTATAATGTACAGCTATCTTCACAGGTATTAGTGGGCTCCTAAATCTGGTAGAAGACAGCATAATGAAAACCAGAGACTACAGAGAGATTCAGATTTAAAAAAGAAGATAAAGAAAAAGCACACATTCATGCGCTTGAAACAGTGAAGGAAGTGGCAGAGCCTCCTTGTACTGTGTTTTGGGTCAAAACTGGGTGTCATTTCAGGAAGAGGTGTTTGTGTTTGAGCTAAGTACTAGATTTTAGGCTTAGCTGTTTCTAAAATTCAGGAAATTGGGAGATCTCATGATCTCTTCTGGTCTGAAATTGTCTGAAACTAGGGACGTGAGGGAGTTGGGGTCCCTGCTGCCTGTTGGCAGCTGTCTCTGCACCTGCACGTGCAGTGAACAAGTTCAGCAGCAGGCAGGGGAATGTGCCCAGTCCATCTTGAGGGGATAACCTGCACTCGGCCCCCTCATGCTTTTGGGAGTAGACAGTGCTTAGTCTACCATCAGTCTGTGCAGTGAGTTCAGACTGCATTTTTCTGAGCCTTGTAACTGCCTTGGATTTGAGTGGGGTTTCGCAGGATGTGTATAAGACATTTCCCTGATGCCAAGCAACCTTTCTGCCAAATTTGGCATTCCTGGTCCACAGCATGGAAGCACTACAACTTCTCGCTGAGCCACTGCTAAAGAAAAGTCTACCTTGACGAGCAAGGTCTATAATAGCCTTACTCTCAGAAATATAGTAATTGACTGAAACTTTTACAAATAAATATTCATTCGCACACACAGATGCATGTTCATATGAAGTCAGTTTGAGGCATCCATTCAGAATGGGAAAGTTTCAAGATGAAAACTAGTTTCATAATGGAAGGTGGATATCAACTCTGTTTAGACTTTTGTTTACATGTTTCCCATCTAGTAAATACAAGATAGCAAGATTTTTTGTGTGTGTGAAAAAGTTTAAATTGTCAACGTCTTCTGACAGAACAACTCAAAATATAATTTAATTTGATTTAGTTAATGCAATTACCTTTGGTTAAACTTATTTCCTCTGTTCCATTTGGTTCATAATTCCAAAAACATTATTTAATTTAAGATAGAGGGATAGGTGAGTGTAATGAAGGGAATCAATTCTTTTGGGAAGTTATTTTTGATTACACTGAATTGTTGCAATATTATCTTGGAGTTGCAATATTATTTTTTTGAGTTTTCTCAAACTGGCATATACCACTGCTCATGGGGTTCTCGATAATCATTGTGGTATGAGTGGACAACTTTGCACTCAAAACTTGGTGAATTGATTCCTTTGGCTATCCATAACCCTTAATGGTTCCAGAAAGAAGAATTTAAGTTTTGCAAGAGTCAACGTGTGAAAGGATGTTATGCTTTTGTTATGTTGGAGAAATATCTTATCACCCAAATGACTCTGCTTTCACACTGTTGCGTCAATATGTCTTCTGCTCTGGTCTTGGGTAACTGTTACAGTGCAGTCCAGAGGGATAAACATCCAGACCTAAAACTCTATTTACATTTGTTGGTGTAGGATTAAGGAATGTGTTTGAAATTGCTCAGACGATTACTTAGTAACTTTTGCAATACGATATTTCATATGAACAGTCTGTAAAACTTTTTCAAATTCAGTGATGTTTCCTTTGAAATAAAATCAAAATGCTGTTTTAAAGGGAAATATTAAAACATTTTCCACTTTGGCATCACATGATTTCATGAAATATCAACCAATCCGTAATAGATTAAAATAGCAAATCAGCAATTGGTAACTTTGTATAATTTGAAGTATCTCCTAGCTTTGAGTAGAATTTTCAAAATAGCTGCCTTTGTAATTAATACCTGAAGACCCTGGAAGATAGAGTTGGTGCCCTTCTGGTATTACAGTCTTTCATTTCTTGTTTCATGGGTTAGCATCAAATTTTGTCATGTCAAGAATATAAGGAGTTATTTCTGTCTAAAATAATGCATTCTGTCTAAAATAATGCATATTGGTAATTACTGGTTGTCCATGAAAGTTTATAAAAATAAAATACAGAGAATACATTGTATGCAATGCTGATGTGACATGCAGCTGACTTGGTAGAAAGCATCTTGTTACATTATTGTGTGCATCGATTTTTAAATCATCGTTTCCCAGCTGAGGAAAATCCCAAGTTTTAGCTAATTTAGTTAATATCAAATCCATACACTTAGCTTTTTTGCTTTACTGGCTCTGTGAACATGTGGAAAACTAAAAAATGCTGGATGAGAGGATATTGATCTATTTTAGTTGCTTTAGAGCAAAATGAGAAGCAATTTTTCAGATCAGACACACCAGGGTTTATGTGGCGGTATGGCACATAGTAGTGTTTGTCGTGGCTTGAAAGTAGTTACCTACTCACTAGAATGGAGTCCTGTAAATCCTAATGTCCTAAATATCCTAAACTAGCAATTGTGCAAATGTAAGTCTTACTACCCCATCAGAGTGGTTTCATTTCTCTGTGTTTACACAGAAAGGTCAGTGCTCATTATGCCTTAGAAAAATCACCCTCTGCCAGTCCTCTTTCTTCACTTCCCTTTTAAAATTTTGTTTAAAAACTGGTAATTGTGACAGTTTGGCTTGAATCTTGATCTGGTATAAATAATTTAGACAACAGTGTACCTTATATGTGATCTTCCAAGGTCCTACGGGAGTAAGGAGATAGTTTTCCTCACAGTATTATTTATATTTTAAAGTCTTCCTCTCACTTGTGCATAGCAACTGCTGCCCTCTGCTGGGAATACTGACTTTTTAGTGTACTCAAACACATTTTAGCCTTTTCTTTACCAAGGTTGAATAACTTGGTTTCATGGGTCCGATAGTCTTTTTATTAGGTAATTAAATATATTCTTTCATCCAACTGCCAAGTACCAATGAACATAGCGTCTTCACATGATAGGAAAGTATATCTATAAAACTGATTTCGTGGATGTGTAAACTAAAGAACAAACAGCGATGTTAAATGCAAAAAGTTTAATACAGAAATGCATGGAATTTCATAAACAAGAAGTCACTGGTACCTGGGAAAGTATATCAGCAAAGTATTGCCATATGCATGCCCTATTCCTATATTCACCCTAGACAACTGCTGCTGGCCACTCTCAGAGGATATAGGGCTAGATGAATCTATGGGGTTTATTATTTTTAAAGTAATTTAAATAAGGTCATGTTTTCAGTTTGAGCTGGAAAACAGAGCAAGGGAATTTGGGTTATTAACCATTAACAAACATATTACAGCATAACAAAGCTAAGAAAATAAATTTAATATCTATGTTGTAAAATGACTTACTGTCATTTTTTTTCCTATAAGTTGTTTAGCATTTCTGTAATTGGCAAAGTACCGTATTTGTGTAGATTAACACACCAAAAAAGTGGCAAACAGTTTCTGTTAGGTTGTTGTTCCATTTCAATAGGCGCACTCTACAGACCAGGAGGAAGATGTGGTTCCTAACTTGAATAGCTTGCAATTCAAAATGAAAGATGTAACTAAGCTTTAAAAAAAAAAAAAGAAAGAAAAGAAAAAGAAGTGACCATTTTCAAAGGCAACCAGTGATTTAGGAAAGCAAGTGTCTGTCTTTAAGTCAATTGAATGTCTCCCCTACATGATGACACAGCTCAGCCGCATTTGCAGTTTAATGATTCTGAATCATTTTGAGGGAATTACCTTCATTAAAAACTGCTAAATGTATCCACTGTATAATTTGGTGTCATCTTTAGGATTGTTGGGTGTAGTTGTAGATAAACATACCATGGAGTTGTTCAGAAGTGAACAGCACTATTTTCAGTAACTTTTTTTAGAATCATAGTTTTCCTTAGTTTGATTTTGATCTTAGTTTTATTCCCAGCAGGAGATTAGCTTTTGCATCTTAAGCTCTGGACTGAGAGTCTGTCTTTCATTAGCTACATTTGCTTTGAGAATTTAATCAGTTTCTATATCAAAAAAAAAAAGTTGCCTTATCTAACTCACAAGTGTGTTTTATAAAATACACTTAAGAAACTTATTTCAGGTGGAAATATTGTAATGTAGTAATATTGTTAGTCAAACCTCCTTTCCGTGTTATACTTTATTTTATGTGTATCAGGGCTTAATATTAGAAAGCGCTCCCTTCAGTGAAAGCTGCATAAACCTTGAGGTTTTAGATCTTTTACTTTAGAGACCAGGGAATACACAAAGACAAGATTTTTGAAGCTGATTGTAGTTTTAAGGGTTTGCCTTTTTAATTCATTTTTTTGTTTCTTAAATGCCTGAATGTACTTCTTTTTTTAAAAAAAAAGCTTTGTTGACCATGGTTTTGAAATCTTAACACTAAGTGCCAATATTTAAATAAACCTATAAATAGAATGACCTATAAACCTAATTCCCATAGTTTCTAGGTTATTTTGAAAATGTAAAAAATCACAAGATCACTTGAATTGTGATCTAGTAGCTTATTTAAGGGGAACTTACCTGTAATTTTGATGTATATGCACTTCTTGCTTATGGTGTTTTGTGTTTTACCTGCTTATAGCTGTTGAAATTGTTTTTAGGCTTGTTTGCTTACTGGACAAAGGAACAGAAACCTTTTTTTTTTTTTTTTTAAGCCTTAACTATTTTTTGAGACCTTTTTGTTGACAAATGCCATACTTTGGAGTTGGAACTGGAAATTTGGCTTTGGGAGGACTTTGGGAGCAGAAGCATGCCTTTTGCTGTTCTGCCAGTCTGTAGCCAGCTTTGACCAGCTGATAGGTCTTTGAGACTTCTCGCTTCTTGTAGGTTCAGTATGGATGTTTGTCGCTATTTAGTAGATAAGCTCTTCTAAGGCAGGAGTAATTGTGCTTGAATGATGAATGAGCATAGGAGTGTGCTCTAGTGAGACTGACATTTCAACTCAATTGGGATAAAATGGGGAAATGGGCAAATATCAATGACTAAAGCAGTACTCATCTGTGTGCAAGAAAGTGAACTCAAGCAGAGCAGGTCCAGAAAAGGTGTACTTGGGAGGGTCTAGGCTAGAATGGCATGCATCATTCTCCCCACAGGAGGGAAAAAGAAATGAGAGACCCTCATCCACATTAGTCACCCCAAATAAAGACCAAGAATGGAAAAGCACTATTTCAGTTAGTAGTGGCACTGTCATACATTAATATAAAATTGTTTATGAATAAAAAAAAAAAGTTGGACATTACAAGCATCTTCTTAATCAGCAGAAGAGCAAAGGTCTGAAACAACTTTCCACTATGAGAAATGTGACTAAAAAACTTCTGTTGTAAGATCAAGCAAAATCAGTTCTGACCAGGATTCTGTGATGAGGTAACCTGAGATAGCAGGGGGCTGTACTTGATCCAGAAAATATCTTCTACCCCAGGGTTTATAGATCTCAGATTCCTGCTCTGCTGATCATCCATGTGGGTGTCAAAGCTGGAAAACAACTTACACAAAGGATGTGTAGGTATAAGATAAGGTGCTATCAACACCAAAATGCAGTTAGGAAATTCCAGAATGACCGTTGCTTGTGTTACCTGAGTTTTTCCCTCCTTCTGCATAGGCACTACAGTAATAATCATTGCTATGTGATATTGTAATTACATGATCACATACAGCTGAATGCTGCCTTGCATAGTTGGCTTCTGTCAGTCTGCACCAGAGTTAGTGCATGATACTACCTTTATTTTAAAAAAAGCAACAAAAACCAACAGAAAAACCCAACCAAACCCACACCTTTTCACTGTTGGCAATTGTAATCTTAATTTTCTGGACATTCTTCTTGAGGCACTGAGTCCTAGACTGCCGTAGTCATGGCTCTAACTGAAGTCAGTGGGCGTTGTACTTTGAATTGGTAGTGTTCCATGAAACCTGAAAATTCAACTTTCAGAGGTCCTTAACCTGGCGCCAAGAGCTCGCATATGCTTTTAACTTTAATTTCTCTGTCCTCTGTTTGTAAAATGGAGATAGTATCACCTTCTTGATTCACAGCCATAGTTGTGGAGATAAATTCATTACTGCAGGTGAAGTACCTAGCTGTTGTGGTAACAAAAGCCAAAGAAGTAATGCATAATCCTTCTTCTACACAAGCATTTGAAAAGTCCATGAAAAATGAGATCTTGTGACACACCAGAAATGAGGACAAAACATGTATTGGTCAGTGTGCATTATATGAGAGCCACTGTTCTGTGTACTGGGTAGGTCGAGGGTCCTGGGAGAGGGGGAAGCATCAGTTAAGTCAAGACTATAGCATATATCCAAGAGATTAAGATTAAGGGTGCACAGGCAATTGCTGTCTAAGATCTGTGTCTGATTTTTCAGCTTTAATAGTGTTTTTAAAATGTAGCTTTCATTTGTGTGATTACTGCTGGAAACATCATTGGTCTGTTTATTTTTCGTGTCTTTCCTCTTAGTAACTAAAACATACATTAAAGAATATTTTAAAAGAAAGAATGATGAATCGATTACTGAATATTTTAACAAACAAGTTCTATCGCCTCACATCAAGTAATGTTCAAACAAGTTAAAATAATTATTTTAAAGTTGCAGGCCAACTCACAATGCTTAGTTAGGAAGCTCCAAAACAAAACTACGTGTTATTTTAACCTTTCCTCAGTATGCCCTCTGATGTGATCTTTAATTACACAATGACATGCCTGCCTTTTTTTTTTTTTTGCCACCAGAAACCTTCAGTAAAACTTGATAAGAAATTGCCTTCTTCATTAAATTCTCAGTTTATTAATAATGCTTCAAATGAACTTCTCATCTTTGCCTGTAACTTACAGAGCTTTCTAATAGATTTGCACTGCCATCAGTGTCTTTACATTTTTTAACCGTTAGCTGTGCCCTATCTTACATTTTTGTTTAAAATTCAGCATGCAGCCGCATCACAGATCATGCCTTAGGTTTTTCTGTTCCTTTGTTGAATTATGATCTTGAAATATTACCTCAGTAGTCTGTTTTATCAGCCCTACTAGTGATAGAGTGTGGCTCCTTTGGAAACAACAGAAAAAGCTCTATAATTTTTTGTTATTGCTTAATGTCTTAAGTTGTAAATATTATCTGGTCTTAAACTGTATTTTGGTTTTAGGAAGTTTTGGAGTGTTGGAGTGTCTGCACTAAATTGTAGTTATTGTCAATCACGACTCTTCAAGATGTTATTGGAACTGGCCCTGGAATATCTTCCAACATAAACAAAAATAAATTTTCTCTCGAGATGAAATATCTTTTTCTAACATAGGTAAAGCATTCTGTATTATTCAGACAATCTCTAAAAGATGAGTTACTTTGTCACTGATGAGTCAACAAAGAAGGAGGATGCTTTATATTTCAATTAAATGGAATACATAATAGCAGCAGGAGACGACTAACTCTTAAAACAGTCCACGGAGAGCTCCAAATAATAAACATCCTACTTGAACTGAGATGATGGTAGCTGAAAATGCATTAAGTAGACAGAGAAACAAAAACAAATGAAGGTGAGAACTCAGTCAAGCAGGCTGAAGTGGAGTAAACACTTTGTCAGGAGGGTAGCCCATGTTAGTGCTAATGTGTTTTGCATTAGTATGATGCCTATAAAATACTGACTCCTGGCATCGGAGTTAATGACAAAACTCTACAACAGTTTTACCTTATATACACATGCAGGAACAATAATACCATAAGAAAGATTCTTATCTGTTAATGTTTGGGGTTTTTTTTAAATAAATACTGCAGCATGTGAAAGAATGGGCAACAAATGGTAAGTGACAATTATTACATAAATGTGTTATGGTTCTGAAGTTGAGTTTTGATCGATAATTGATGAAACAAAAAAAGATCAGATAGTACCAGAAACACACCAAATCAAGTTGTTATTTTTAGAATGTTGTTCAGAGGACCAGATTAATCAGTCTAAACTTTTAATAAGAGGATTACATATATATGTGTCAATATTAGGAGGATTTGTAGCATCATTAGCAACTTCAGAGGAAGTAATACCTTCATGTATTTTACTGACTAAAATGGAATACTTTCTGTGGCTGGGTGAGGTTCGTAAAACAAATTTCAGCCCTGGAGGGTTATACAGAGGACAATGATAAGTGTCTGAAGTCATTTGCCACTAGTCTTGTCATCTTGTCCCAAGCCTGCATCGTTGGCAGTCAGGACCCAGGCAGTACTTGCTGCAAGGTGAGGAAAAAGGGCCTGCAGGCAATGCTGTAAAGGTGAAGGGAGGGCTGTTGGCTGCTGAAGCAGCAGAAATCTGCTCTTCAGTGGAGCTTCTGTATATGGATGGTACAGCTAGAATCCCTGGCGGTGGTGTAATCTGGCCGTAAACCCATTTTCCCTGGCTCACTTTCCTGTGTGGCACAGAGTTGGTACATGGGTGCTTGTGCCAGCCTCATGCCAGTTTTGCAAGGGCAACAGGCCAGTGAGAATGTGACTTGAGAAGCTGTCAGGGTGTGCCTGCATCATGGTCTCCTGCATTGGGACCATTTTGAGTGTAGCTGGTGAGTTAGAAAATCTTCGAAGCAATTGCAGGCAGCATGGAAATTAGGCCAATACCAAGGTCAGAAGAATACAAAAAGGGCTTTAAACTGTCCCCGGAGCATTTGCAAATTTGCTGGTTGTTCTGTCTTTTTGCAGTATGTAGAGTAAGGCAGAAGGAAATTAAAGGACTTTTCCAAGATGAGAGTAAGTCATGTTGAAAACAAGATTAAAAGCTTTGTCTTCATCTCCAGGGTTATGTCTTTCTAAACTCTAAAAGGAGAGGGTTTGAGAATTCCTCTATGTAAAGAACTACAGCTGATGCCAACTGAGCCATATATAACAACAGACTGGCTGACTCAGTTGCGTCTTACCAGACTTGAGTCTTGGCAAGGAGGTACAAGCTTACTCTGTTAAAATACTCATGGCTGCTAGGCTCAGATCTGTCTGATCATAAGATTTTGGAGTGTCCAAAGGCACGTTTCTGCCAACATTTACAGAATATTATCGCTAGCGCTGGCGTAGGTGTTTCAGAAATTCTTGTTAAGCAGTTTGAAATGATCTGCCTTTTATGTCCTTAATTAGAGGAATTTTTGAATTGCCTGCTTTTTGTACTGCTGAAGTAGATTGAATTCTTGTTTGGCTGTGATAAAGATGCGTATTGTAACCCTCTATGAACTCTGGGTTTATGTCTGTATAAAAAGCGAAATAAGTTTTCCATCTTCCTTTCTTCCCATTTGAAATGCGTTAGCCTTATTTTTGTCCTCCACCTGTTTCCTCTCTCCAACTTCGCAAGTTTTTCATTTTCATGTGTGGATACCCACCAAGGTGCCCACCAAGTTCTTGGATTTACAGCTCAGCAGTTGGGCGCTTCAGTTTGCAGATTTTGCAAAAGTTTGAAGCCTTTAATTTTGATTTATTTATTTATTTTAGGAACTGGCTTTTAATAGTTGATACTTTGTATTTGAAATGAGGAGGGTGTATTCTTATGGTTTGGGTGAGAAAGTATATGGCATTGGGGCAAGACACAATAATTCCTCAGGGTTTTGGGCTTCGGCAGAAGAGTGCTTGGGCTCTTCACGTGATAAAAGAATGAACCTGAATAGCAGTGATGTCTGTAATTTCTTACCTAAAGGGAGACATGAGAAATTATTTCCTTTCTCACGTGCAGTTAGATCACTGCTTTTGTCCCTGTCAGGTACTCAGCACACAGGCATACTTCTCTCCTCTGTACTTAACAATACTTCAGTCCTAAGTATGGAATAAAAATTACCGTTACCTAAACTGTTTGCTTACTACCAGTCTTAAAATCTCCAGCAGCATCCTAGTTTTGTTGCTTTTAGTGCTTCCATTGTTTTCTTTTGCACTTGATACGATTGTTGTCCAGCTAGCTTGTCCCTTGTATCCGATGGTGAGATATGCGGTGGGCTAGCTCTGTAATGTTTCCATCCAGCAGTTCTTTTCACTTTCTTGAACCTTTTATGCTTTATTTCATCAAAACATTTTGAGTTCAGCTACTCTTTGTCCAGATGAGATTTTTTCCAGAGGTGATGCATGAAGCTGTTGCTGGTGGCCCTCGTGATGATTAGTTTCTTTGTTTCTCGTTAAGAAGTCCATAGTAGTGGCCAGGGGACTGAAATGGAGGGAGAAAATAAATAGTATATATAACTTTAAGGAGAGGATATGGTATACACCACTTTTAAACACTACTAAAAACACTTGAAAGCTTTTGTAATAATTCTTTTCCATAGCTGTCACAGGGAAGTTGCATGTTGTGAATGAGAAAGCAGGGCGATTCATGAGACTGCAAATGGGAGAGCTGGCTTAGAGTCAGAGGCTTTAATACCTGCCTGGGGGGTCAGCTGGTGAGCTGCTCTAGCTTATTCCCATTAATTTTCAGAAGAACTTTTGGAATGCCATCAGGGCTTCACCCTCCTGTGCTTGTGTATAGACCATTTCTACGGGTTTTTAATTCTTGCATCTAAATAAAACCCAAAGTCCTGGTCATGGACAGCCATTAATAATTGCTCAAAAGAACTTCTTGCAGAAGCGTTCTAGTTAAGCAGTTATGCTTGGCCTACAGCAAATTTGTCTAGCAATTTCAGTTAGAGAAAATATTTTTTATTTACTGTTTTTAAGATATTAGCAGTATTGCAGTGCTTTATAACCAGATTATACTGTCGGTACAGCACATTTCATTAGCTGAGAAGGGAGTTGTGACATCATCATGCAAAATGCTGCTGACCTTGCTCTGTGGAGTAGTTGCATCCAAGATACTGAAGTACTCGCACAAGCAAAACTAATGGGACGAGTTTCAGGAGTATGAAGTTTTTCTCCTAAATATGATGACTTAATAGCTCAAGGTAAAGTACTGCCTGCAGTACTAATAGGGTAGATCTTGGAGAAAAAAATATCTTCCATGTAATGAAAAAGTAATTTTAAATGAATGTATTTGAATGTGTACTTGAATGAGCTACTACTATTTGTGCATATCTTCTGTTGATGGTTTAGATACACAAATAGAAACTACTACGTTCTTATTAAAGATTTTTATTTCACCATTACAGGTGAAACCATGAACAAAGGAATTGCTACGAAATTTTATTTTTGTCTGTTTCCTGTTGCTTTCAGTACTTAGAACATAAGATTTTTATTCAGTCTGGGTTAGTCTTGGGTGAACTAAATGCAGGTCTACTGATGATGTAGTAACTAGCCTATACATTTGTGTTTAAAAAAATCTTGCTGCTGGAAAGCATCCTACTAGCTGTTCAAATTATTTATGCTTTAGGTTGACTTCGTAGCTTAACCATGTTTTTTCTTTTCTTCTACGGATTATGGTTTATAGTGATTATTTTGTTTGAGGTTGTCAGAGAGTTCATAACTCTGTCAGAATGCAGAAGAGCCACGTTTTTAACTATCGAACACTGTTCAGGTAAAGCCGACAGTATGAATGAGCACCCATATATACCTATGTCAGTAAGGGCAAACAAGCATTCCTGAGGCAAGATATGAAGAAAGAAAAATAAGAATATGATCAGGACTTTACACCCTCTGTTCTGTAATAGTAGTATTTCAAGATACAGTGTTTATGTATCATTCTATCATGGGTTTCCATTTCTTATGGTTTGTTTTGTTTCAGCCTCTTGGGGCCAGTGACTATTTGGAAATATCAGAGCATTTTGACACGGTCTTTGTTCGTGACATACCACTTCTTACAATGGCAAAAAGAACACAAGCTCGTCGTTTCATTACTCTTATTGATACCTTTTATGAGCATAAGGTGAGAATCAAGCATTTCCTATATGTGTAGGAATAATATTGGGAGCCCTAAAACCTGACTGTTGTAATTGGTTTGAAGTAAGGCTTTCTGTAGTGATGATTTGGAAAACATAAGCAGAATGAACTAGCACTGCAAAGAAACATCATTCCAGCTTCACAAAGAAGGTCCCATTGCAATAAAGGCAAATAAGCAGGTATTTCTTTTTTTTTATTTTTGTGAGTATTAAGCATGACCATAAATATAAGCCTGAGCTCATTTGCCTTTCTTGAATAGGGATGTTATTTCTTTCTTAACCCAGGAAAACCACAGAAGCCATGTCATGATTTTAATAATGAAAGATTGTGCTGCCAACTGTGCTGGAGTAAATTTACATTTTTAAAATTTTAATCTGTATGGGCAGTTGGTTGGGAATCGGTGCCTTCCTCAACAGGCTACTGAGGAATTAATAGTAATAGTTACATTATTAAGTTTAAAGGAAACAGTCACTGTAGGCTTTACATTAGGTTGCAGAACTGCTAATGGAATAGTAATGATAAATTCAGTGCTTCATGTGGATTTACAGAGGTTTCAATCATGGAAGCAAAATCAGCACTACTAAAACAAAGAGAAGTTCATGTTTAAGATGATTTTTTAAAAGTAATACAAGATATGAAACCCTATCTTATGTGTGATTATATATGCACACACTTAAATATTTATGCAATCAGGAAATATTGATTGAGACTTTTTTTCAAGAATGTCCTGGCAAGATGATCAGAAAGGCCCCAATTGAGCAAGGTATTGAACTAAGTAAGCCTATGAGTAGTCTCATTTAAGTCAGCCAGATTCTTTGTGCTTTATGATTTGGCAATGGACAGTTTCTAAGAGGATATGCTAATACTTATAAACTAATAATGTGTTAGAAATGGGGGGGTGTGATCTGCTTTATCTACGTGCTGTCATTAAGGATTGCAAGCAAACAGCCGCTTTCTATTACTTCCTCCATAGGAAAAACACAAGTGTTAAACTCCTGTCACAAGTAGTTGTTTGGAAAAACGACCTGAGAGAGCATATTTGTGGAGGCTTGTCCACAATGCAAACATTTTGCCTGCATGCTCTCAACAAGTGTCTCCTTCTGTAATAATATTTCAGTCTGTGTTTATTGCAGCCCCCCAGAGATACTCTATCTCACTGCACATTGTATCTCCTCCCGGCAGACATGAAACCAGCATCATTATTGTTATTAGCAAGTAATGTGTGCTTGAGTAGCATAGGTAAAAGCAAGAGTAGCCCCACTCAGCCTTCTGGGAAATTTGGTATTTAAACATTCTTTAGGTGGAAGTATGTGTGCAGTGCATTTACCTACGGAGAGGAATCTATGGGGGGAAAGAAAGCAGTGGTTACTAATACTTTATAGCCGTTATTTTAGAAAGTAAACTTGATTGTGAACGCATTGCCTGTATAGCAGATATTCTGAGTATTTAAGAGCAGTTATGCTGTTCTCTGAGTAAAAGTTACATGAGTTGTTATTGAGAAAAAGATCCTGTAAGGTTAATATTCCGAATGACTAAGTCAGGTAAATCTGTAACAGCAGAGCTAATAAGGGAAAGAGAAAATACCTGGAAAAAACCCAAGGTTGTAATTTGAAGTTTGCTTTTCACAAAACATGCATTTTATCCCATTTCTGTAAAGCCCAAGCAATGATACTGTTGCCTGTTTTCCTTCTCTCAGGTGCGTATTATTTGTTCTGCAGCGACTCCTCTCCAAAGCTTGTTCCTGGTAGAACATGACAATGGTGAGCTAGAGGACAACAGAGTGTTGATGGATGATTTGGACTTGAGCCAGGTACATGATATTAACATCGTCTCCCTTTTGTAACAAAATTGGTTTTGGTCTCATAATTACAGCGGCATTTTAGGAAGAGGAATCAAGTAAACATTTAACTAGTGATTTGCTGCTTTTTCTGCAGTGTATCTGTCGCTCTCGTGATTGCATGTTATGCTATTTATTCGTAGTCAAAGAAAATGTCACAATATATAGAACTATTTTGCGTAAGTTTTAGGGTCATTTTGATTGTTAATCGTTATATCCGTTCAACCATGTGTGAAAACACTGATTTACGTTTAGCTCCTACATTTAAAATACAGAAATAGAAGATGGTCTGTTCTAGCTCTTTCTAGACTGTATAGGACTGCCTCAGAAATCCTCCCAAACAGTACTATTTTGTATGTTGCTTATTCTGTTTTTCCTTTTCCCTATAACCTAGTTATTGTTAATGAATTTTTAAATTATTTGTCTAAATCAGTATACAATTAGTCAACAGAAAAGTGAAAATAGATGGTTAACATGTCATCATGTTGTTTTAAACCCAAATTACTGTTTTGCTATGTTCCTTCAGAGGATTACCTAGCTGAAATAGGTGTTTTTCTTTAATTTTTGGACGTTAATTTTATTTTTGTTGTGCCATGCTGCTGTCTTGCATTGTCAAAGCCTGTAAAGCACTCAGCCGTAGGAGTTAGATAGGATGCACTACAGTACAGCTATGTCTCTCACAGTTCTGTGGTACTGTTTTTGTGTATTAATACAGGATTGTGCCAAAGGACTCTCCATGTTTACAGGAGAAGAGGAAATCTTTGCCTTTCAGCGTACTGTCTCACGGCTTACAGAAATGCAAACTGAACAGTACTGGAAAGATGGGGACAGAAGCAAAAAAAAGTTATAAGTTGAATAAAATCACCAAGAAGTAAAACTACAGAATTGGAAAGCTTTTTAGCACAACTGAAATAATAATTGCACTTTATCATCTGGACCATGTTTTCTTTCATCAGTTGTTTTTTGTGCTTAAGACATGAGGACTCCGTTATTTTTCTGTACCACCAGTGTGCAGACATGTGAAATTTTGCCTTCATTTTCTTTTCTGTAAAATGTAACTTTGGTGTTCAGGAAGTTTAATGGGATTAGAATTTTTCTGGAGAATTGGTCTAGAGACAAAGTTAATGGGCCGTGCAGGGTTCACGGTAGATTTATAATGTCACATGAAGAGGGCACTTTGTGGTTCATGGGCTATTTCTGTCATGTACAATGCAGTTTGCACAAAAGAAAAATCAAAGGCTTTCTTTATAGAACTCCTGATATTGTGTAGGTCCCTGCTAGAATCCTGGAACTCCTCTGTAGTGTATTCTGGGGTTTTTTTCCTATTTTCTGTGTGTAGCCATCTGCTGACTTTCAGGCTCTAAGAGTTTCTTGTAATCAGACTGTTGCTCAGTCTGGTTCATTGAAAACTAACGGTTTGAACCAAGAGAGAAGCCTGAGGAGGAGCTTGAAGGTACTACTTGAAACTGCACAGGATTAAGATCTAAGTAATCATGCATGGGAAAAGAAACTATGATAAGACAGGGTATACTGTAACATATAAGTGCAAGTTAATACTCTTCCTAAATTTTGCGGTTCTTGCAAGCCTGGATATGCTCCCTCTACGCCAGTGACATATCTCTACCCTGAATTTTCTCAGGCTTCATCTATACCAAACCTTCCATTGCTGCTAGCACACCTGCTCTGATCTGGGCAGAGTAGTACACAGTACTGCTGAGGCAATTCACCATGCTACAGTAGGAACGTGTTTTATGGAAAAGATGGGATATTAACTGATTCCCCAAAACACATCACCCATCCTCGTCTTTGTAGTTGGAAACTGTCTTTTAGTTAAAAACACAATTGCGTCATTCTTGGTTTTAATCTAACTGAAACAAAACATGGTATTGCACATATTGGCTTATACTGTATTTTTATAAAAAGTCATTTTTAAGAGCATATTTAGAAACCCTGAATAAGGAAAAATGTTATGCAGATGGACTGAAAAAACTGCCCTAATTTCTTAGGAAGGAGATACCTAACACACTGTCCCCAAATTTGAGGGGTTTTCTTGGATTTTGCAATATGACCTTTTTCTTGTACTGTATCTGTTCTCAAAAATACTCTTCTCTGCCTTTGTTGAGCCTGATTAAGTTGTTTCAATTGTAACCCTCGTCACCATTACCGAAAACTTTTAAAAGGGACTTTTGGGGGGCGGGGAGGACTGGAGAGGTCCTGTGCACTTGCATGTGTTATGGCAATACAGATGTTTTGGAGCCGTGTGCTCAAGTCTGGTTTTTTGTTCTGATCACTTCTGTTTGCCCTGGAAGTTACTTATACTGGCTATACCTGTTCTTCAGAGAATTTTTAAAGCCTGTATTTATAGTTTACAACTCATGCGACTATGTTGTTATTCCCACAAGGGTGACTACCATGGAGAATTTTAATGCATATTTATGAAAAACCCAATCAGAATACATTGCTTATACTTAAGAGTATCTGAATATGTATATTTTCAGAGATTTTTTGTAAGGTTTCTTAACAGAGGGACTATTGAGATTCATGCATGTGTGTCTATAGACACACATATGTATACTTAATTTATACATAGTATAAATATAGATAAAACTAATATATATAATTACAGTGTGTGTGGTTCTATATTTGTACATGGCAGTCCGTACTCATCAGCCTGGGCCTGTGCTGATAACTCTCCTGAAGCTTCAGCCTTGACTCTTTTTCTAGTAGCATTCAAATGCCTCCTGCCTTGTCTGAACCAGAATGTATTGTGGGGAAAATGGGAGGTGGTGGTAGGTACCCTAAAGCATCTTGCATCTGGATATTTATTTGCATTATTTTAAAAGCTGTTTATATGTTTAGCTTGTATGTCCTCCTCCATCATGTGGTACAGGGGAAATGCATAATCTTGCAGAACACAAGGGGGGACGTTTGGGACGTGTGAGAGAGGAGGTTCTGGCAGGTTCTGCATTCCCACGGAGACTGTCTCAGGCCAGGGAAGTGAAGTGTTTCTCCATGGTCTGTGTGGGTCATGACCGACCTCATTTAACCGGGGGCTCCCTGGGGCTCCCTGGAGCCCCCTGGGCAGATGTGCTCGTGCTCCAACTGGTGCAGCTTTGCCGATTGGTATTTGAGGCTCTTCTGCAATCTGAGCACCCCTCCCAAACTCAGATGCCCCAGGTTTTTGGAAGCTCCTAAATGCAGTGGGACTTGGGTATCATTGAAAGCCTCCTGGGGCGTAGGTGAGCTCTGTCAAACCACAGGAAGGAAGTTCCCAAAAGCTTCCAGAGCCAGCGCTGCTTCCAGGGCATATTCCTAATTAAAACCACAGTGCAGTCTTTCCTTGGCCAGCAAGGAAGCCATCTGTTAGGAGTCATTGGTAGGTGCCAGCAGTCATCAAGGAACAAAAATGGGGAATACTCCAGAAGGGTTTTGGGGCTGAAAGAGGCTGTAAACAAGAAAAGCTACGTAAATCACTGTGCAGTATTTGTGGTTGCACTGCAGAGTGTGGATTGCCACTTTCAGGTCAGGACCACAAGGAGAGACTGATGGGACCAATTTGTCAGCCAGGCTAGATGCCAGGGCAGAGGTCCCCACAGTAACCACAGAAGAAGCATATTTATGTCTGTCCACTTCCCTGAAGAAAGTGAGGCCCTATAAGCTTACTTTACGATGCTGCTAATAATGCTGTAGCATGCATAAAGTCTCTTTCCAATAGCAAATTTGGGGAGGGCTTCTTCTGAGGCCAGGCAAAGTCCAGGCAACTGGTGCTGGCCAGAATCTGTCACTGGGGCACAATGGACAACACTGGGTATGTCCTGCCCCAGGGCGCTGGGTCACCTATGCTCCCAGCACTCCTGTCCCCTGCTGCCTGGCCTGCTCCTCGCTGCTCTTGGGCAGCAGCAATCTGTGACTTTTTATTCCCACTTTATGATGTTTTAGTTGCCAAAACGTAAACAGTGAGATGCCTGTGAATAAATTATGCACACTCCTTAATGGCCTTAAAATTGCTGGATTTATGCTGGATGCTTCTATCCCAAGTTCAAGTATTGGCTTTTTAGGTTTTCTTAACTTGCAAATTCATTTCATTTTGGATCTGCAACATATGTTTATTTCCCTTTTAGTCATTCAGCAAACATTATTGCTGAGTTATTTTTAAAGGTCTTTTTGAGTAACCTTATTGATGTGGTATGATATTTTGATGTCACAGGAAGTAAAATCCTTGTGATTATAGACCATGTGAAATGTTATGTTGGTTTAGAAAGGCCACGTCCTGGCTGAGGATCTCTCAGCTAACTTATTTCAAATACTTGATTGATGAAGGAATGTTCCCAATGCCTGAAAATTTAAATTACAGCTTCTGTGAGCATAGTTACTCTACCCCTGTAGACATTTTATCTTTAAAGCTGTATTTTCATTTTGCATTCTTGTTCAGTAGCTCTTACTTATCTTTTTTTATAAATAATGCAGTTCTGACTTTCAAAGTTACTGGTTTTCAGTATTTACCTTTGCACAGATCGAGGGAACAGTTGCAGTATTTTGGGTGTAACGAGACAGCCGCCTTCCACAGGTCTTTGGAGGGATTGAAGATGCACTTCTTGCTGTTGTCGCTTTTTGATCTAAAAAGGAAAACCATTAATGGCTTCTTTTGAGTAAAGGTGATCATAATGACACTATAACTGGATAGATGTCACCTATTTTGCAGCAATCTAAACATGAAGAAACCTGACCAGGTTTCAAACAGCGCTCAGCACCGTCACCAGCCATCTAACAGGGAGGAAGACTAGTCTCTCCATCAAGGCCTGTCTAAGAGGATAAAGATCCAGGAGTTTTCTTTCTGCAGTTACCTGGATCTGAATAATCCCAGTGCCTCAGTTTCCCTGCTGCTAAAGTGGGAATGATGGTACTTTCTTATTTGCTAACACTGGAGTGCTGCCAGGCCTCACTCATTAATATTCTAAGGTGCTTGCTGAGGCTCTGGGATGAAAATACTTCAGTAAAGTATGTAAATAGTGCAAAAAATAATTTAGCTACTCAAAGGGGATTAGTTTCCTTGTTTGGGTTACAGAATTAATGCCATCAACTAAACACCACATGCCTCTTTGTTGTGATGTTTTTTTTCAATAATAATGCATCTATTTTAAAGAAAAAAAGTCTGAGGTTTGTGATTAAAACCCTAACCAATTCATGTAGTTTTTCTTCTACTTGTAATGACAGATTTCCTGTATGATTCATTACAACCTTAGCTCCTGTACTTGGGAGCTACAGTGGCTTTGTAAATTCTGTTGGTATTTTTGTTGTATACTGAGAATTTTTTTTTTAAATATGTCATTTTGAATCTAATATATAACAAACTGAACACTGTTAAATCCTTCTGTTATTTGAGGAGAATTTATGTTGTAATAAAGAATAATTAATAAATCCAGATTTTATAAACATTTCACTTATTATTCACGCTATTTTAAGGTTTGTGTTCTGAATAGATAGGCCTTGTGTTAATGACTTAGTGAGATTTTTTTTTTTTTTTTGTCTCTGTCTCCAGGGAGCAACCCTGGACTGGCAGCACTGCCAGTTTCTGGGCACTTGCTTGCCTGGATGAGCCGTAGCACTGCAGGCCATTGCCCTACGCGTGGCTCAGCTTTTGGTAGGTGTATCCAGGGCTTGTCAGAAAGGTCCTCCTCCAGAGGCAGTTTAGACTTGTCCTCCTCGGTTACCGCCACCAGCAGCCCTAGTTCTTGGTTTTGGAACCTTTTTTCCACCTCTCTGACTCTTTTCTCCAGCAACTTGATGGTGGGGTGCTTCAGCTGAGTGCAAACCACAATTAAAGTGCTCTTTCTTTCTGTTAATTTGGGATTCTTACTGCTCAAGACCTGCTTTCACTGTCATCTGTTAGTTCTGTGGTTAGTTGTTACAGGTTTTACGCAGCTTGGAAAATGCCCCCTGGGAAGCAGTTAGTTAACATTTCGGCAGGTAGAGAAGTCCCCGCACTGCTGGGTCGGGAGGATCTGAGGGTCACTGCAGCACCCCGGTGCAGGTGCCCTCCTGCAGCACCTATTAGTGTCATGAATGGGAGAGCAAGGCTGCAGAATGGCACTTCTATGGACACTAGTGGCAGATAGTCAGACAGCTCTTCCTGACAGATGGCCAACAGTGTTTCACAGTTTGGGCTTGAGAAACCAGCACTTCAAAAATTTTTAGGAGGGGTTTAATTTGGGGACAATTTCTATTTTCTTCTCCAGGCATTTTCCTCCCTCTCATACCTTTTACTGGAAACCCTCAATCTCCCCATTTCTTCCAAAGAGAGGGATCGTCATATTGAATATCAGGCTGTGACCAGCTTGCTCCAGTATCTTCCTTGCAGCAGCGCAGTATCCAGCGTTTGAGAAGAGCATCCAGAAAACTTCCTAATATCCCATTAGAGGTTCACACAGGTTTGTGAAGCAGCAGGCTGCATCCTTGCCAAAAGGTGCATGCCTTGTTAATCATGTAAACATTGGGTCCTTCTCCAGACTGATTAAAGATCCTTTTTTTTTTTTTTGGTCTCAAACATCCTGCAGTGGTCAGCTGTCAGGGTCTAATTAGAAATTTTGTTCCAAAAAAAAGTCCCTTCGCATGCTTTGCTCACTCTTGCAAGATACTTCAGGAACAGATGCAGCCAATCTGCCTTTGCAGTTCTGATTGTCCAATGGATGTTTCTCTCGTATCCCCCTGCTCCGTTTCTTCTCAGAGATGTGCAATCCCTAGCGTGTCCATCCCTTGTCAGAGAAGAGTGCTGCTCGTCTTGGGATACTTCATCTTTCTTCTGTTGTTCTGCGACCTCATTTCTGAGGTAGGAGCGCAGGTCTGCGGAGGCTCAGCTTCCCTGAGGCCCCTGGACTTGGAGTTTCCTGCTGCTCTGGCACACATGAAATATGGGGTGTGGGGTCTGGGGGTGCATCCATGCCCCTGCGGAATGGGAGATGTTTCTGACCCTTGGGTTAGGGCACTGCCTGCGTTTGCCTTTCTGTCTGCCGAGAAGGAGGACTTGCAGTGGCAGTCCCTTGCATGAGAGTAGAGGGAGGATGGAGCAGATGGAGGATGCAGGCCACTTGCACCCTCTCCAGCCTTCTGCATTCTCCACATATTTGTAAAACAACTTTTGTTTTAAATTGAATTGAATTCTAAGAGCGCCATTAAAATACAGAAATGCTTCTCACTGACCTATTACTCTGCATTCATGTTGGTAAAATTTTGGATGAGTTTCTATAGTCCTCCCGCCAGTTCTTTGTCAGGGTGAAGGGTTTAGTTGGCTCTGTTAATCCACTCTCTAGCTGAAATTGTTCATTTAAATCGTTATAAAAATCCACTCTTTTCCAATGTGAATCCTATATTCCCAGATTGAAGTACTGCTGCCAGTGCAAAGACTTCAAATTCTTTGAGTGCAATCACACTGTGTCAGTCCAAAGCCAAATTGCAAACACTTATCCACAATTCCCCTTACTCAGCTTTAAGCTAATTTTTCCAGCAGGCAACAATAGCCATAAAAGTATAGGGAAAGATTATTAGAAGAGTTTGAGAAATGGTTGATCAATTCTTTCACAAGCTGGGGTGTAATGCTACCACATCCTCTTCTTGCAAGAAGCAAAACCTTTCGTTCGGTTACTTAATATATTTTTAGCATGCAGTTTTTCAGTGTCACAGTAATTAAGAGCGATCACAGCTGCTGAAAGATGAAGCATGGAACAAAAGATCAAGTGATTGTTTAAGCTGAAGTTAACTGAACCAGGAAAAGTAAGCTCAATGACTTGAAGAAAAAGCTTTCTTTGTATCCTCCAGTCTTTTACAATTAGTAAAGCTAAACACACTTGTGTAATTTTTTCTGCCTACAGTGATGGATAATGTTCAGGTCACAACGTGACATGTTGGGCAGCGAGGTTTTTTCCTGCAGGCTTGTTAAGAGCACGGCTCACATCAGGTCTTCCCTGTAGCTGAGGTACGGCGTGTCCAGCAACGCTTCCCTGTTAGTCAAGATTCAAACACTCTGCAAACAGCTAACAAAGTTAGTTGGGCTGGGGGGAACGAAGTCTGTTGA
Source organism: Ciconia boyciana (assembly GCF_034638445.1). Taxonomy (NCBI): domain Eukaryota; kingdom Metazoa; phylum Chordata; class Aves; order Ciconiiformes; family Ciconiidae; genus Ciconia; species Ciconia boyciana. The sequence goes on from NC_132936.1 coordinate 51,578,043, forward strand.
AAACACAGGCAGAGGACCAGTCTCCTCCAGTTGTGGTTGATATCTCCCGAAAAGTAACATTTCAGAGGCCAATGGAGAGAGGAGCAATTACTGTCCAGCAAAATTACAATCTGAATGGGCTGCCATTTTCAGTGCTTTGCTAGGACGGCTGTGATTGCTATAGAAACTTCTGAGAGTGAGACAGAGAGGTTTTCCAGCACTGGAAATTGCGAATGGAGAAGGTTAGACTGGGTGCAAAGCCCATTCAGTCAGGCAGCTGCCAGTTGAGCTTCTTTGCCAAGTAGATTGTAGGAAATGCTGATTAAAATGTCCACTGAACGCACCAGGCAAATTAAATTTCAGTCACAGCCGCCTGGCCAGTTTCGGTGGGAAGATGGCTTCGGTGTGTGGTGCACCTGGGCTTGCTGTCCCCTGGCACTTGCCCCCTGCTCACAGGTACGGCAGGGATGCTGCAGCAAGGATGCTGCAGCTGCAGCAGTCTAAAGACACAGCTGAGATTACGTTTGTGGGGCAAGATGGTAGCGGCTGGTCTAATAAAGGATGTCTAGGGGGAAAAAGAAAACAAACCAGACATCCTTCTGGGGGGGAGCAGTGTCCCTCCCCACCCCAGCTTTGCCATCTCTCCCAGGGGAGAAGCTCAGCAGATGAGGACTGCTGCCACATTCACCTCCCTCTGACTGGTGTGGCTGGCACCCCTATTTTGTCCCCCATGCCCCACTCCCTGTGTTGATACAAAACAGGACTGCTCTCTTTGAACACATTGCCTGCCAGCCCCTTCCCCTCCAAACAGCCTGTGATGGACAGATGATGATCTCCCTTTGGGGCGGAACAGCTTGCGGTACGGCCGAAAGCCCACTGCAAACTGGGAGAGAGGGCTAAGCCTGCGAGAGGTCTCGGTGCTCAGGGCTTCCCCCTCATCACCTCTCCAGTAGCTTGGACAAGCCCCTGAAGTCCCCCCTGCAGCCATCAGTCCCTGGCTCTGGTTGCACACCCAGGTGCATCTGCAACTCCAGTAATGTCTCTCCTTAAGAGGCTGCTCTTCCCTCCTTTCCACACCCCACTCCCCAGTCCTTTCATCTATACTGGGGGAGGGTTTAATATCTTTCTGTGGTCATCACCGGCCTTGGAAAAACAGCTTGTCACCCTTCTGGCAGCAGGCTGGCAGCAGTTATTCCAGCACCTCACTCCCCACCGATCCCCTGAAGGACCATCAGTATTGTTAGGCTTTATTGCCATCATTGTTTCATTTCCTCCGCTCTCCTGTCTCTCCTTGGCCTCCTTTGATTTAACCCAGACAGTCAGCCAGAGGAGTCTCAGGCAGGTAAGCTCAGACACGTGTAGTGCTCTGACACAGTAACACGGCCATTTCCTGTCTCCTCCACAAGTTGCGTGCAGCCGGTGTGCCAGCTCGGGCAGCAAAGACTTCAGTGCTGCGCCCCTTTACAACAGCTCTGCTTAGGACAGGTGCTTTTCCAGTCGTGCTTGGCTTTGAGACAAAACAATAAAACCTCTTCGTGAATAAATGGGATTTCCTACCTACCTATATGGCAGTTTCCTAATATACTGGGTCTTCACAGGCTGCGCTTGGAAAAAAATGTTTGCATTTAAGTACAAAAAATTGTATGGCCTGTATTAATAAAAGTAATGAGATTTGCCTTGCAGCGTAAGGGTGAACAATGTAACAAGTCACGGCTTATCAAATCCATGAAATTGTTGCTGTGTGGAATTTTTTTTTTTTTTCAGAAAAAAAAAATTGTGCACTTTTGGTAGTAAATATAATTGGTATTTTGGTCTGATTGCAATGCTGTTCATTTACAATGTCTCAATACACAGTTCTTTAAAAGTCAGCCTCACTTCATCCTCTGCTTTCAGAGCACCTGAAGACAGTGCTCAAGCATCAAGACACCTGCTCAAGCCAATGTCTGTCATTGTCTACTTAGGCTTTTTATATGCATTGGGTATTTGTTTTACTAATGGCTAACACCAAACTGTTACAGTAGTATGTATGTATGTATGTATGTATGTATGTATGTATGTATGTATGTGTGTGTGTGTGTATGTACTCAAGGGCCTATGAATGGGTTTCGCAGTCCTTGTGGCCTGTAACTGCTCCCATAGCCATGAGTTACAGCTTGGTTAATGGATGCCAATCTGTCAATTCTTGAACAATTTAGGAAATTAGTTATTGACATAATGAAGAAATTATCCAAGTGTATCAGCAACCCATGCTTGAGGACACCTCTGTCTGCTAAGGTTGACCCTAATAATTAACAGCCTTACCCAGTGCCCCAGAGGTGTTTTATAAGGCACAAGGCTGAAGGTTAAATAGCTTCTGTGCATCAGACGTGCTCATTACACCCGTATGTCTATAATGGCTTTCCTGAAGCCACACCAGCTTGTTAATTGATTGTTCTCATTTTACGGTCTTTCCAGGGGTCCCCTGTACCATTACAAAGCTGTGTCCTTGTCCTTGCCAGATTGCCTTTTCCTGTTCAGCCTGAGAACTAGTGTCCCCTCGCTGAACAGGGACCCGCCTGCCATCCCTTTGCTTGCCCTTGGTCAGCTATACGGTGCTGCTCAGGCACCCTCCGTTCCTCTTCCCCCAGCCCCACTCCTCCACCTCAGCTCTTCCTTCTGTGAAACTCAAAGGCTTGGTAGCCAGCCGCTTTCTGTTTAACCATCCGCCACCATAGTTTAGCATCCAGGCAGTCCTGCGGTTCTCTGTTTGGGCCAGGGTTTATTTAACTTAAAGCTTTCCAAAATGAGAAGGCAATGATGAATCAAAGGCTAAGTGTCGTAAGTGACTTGGTGTGGAAGAGGACCAAGGTTTGCAAGGAGAGCATGACCAACTGGTAAACCACCTGCTTCTCTGATCAACTGCTACAGCTGGACAGAAAACAGAAAAACTTTCTGGGCTGAGAACACCTTTGCCAGCTCATTTGGAACTGAAGCTGTTGAGCTGTTAATGCCACACACTCCTGCCTACGTCCCAACTGAGAAATGAGCTGCGAAAGCCTCAGCCCTTGTCTTGAAATCCTCCAATGTACTTGGGTACCTGGCTAGAGTGAAAGGTAGGTCCCTACAAAGGAGGAGCTGGGCTTTAGCACCTCCTGTCTTTTAAACAGGAAGATGATTGAATTCACATGTCTTGTGTATAACAGGGTAAGCAGAGGCTACAAGTAGGGGGAAGTGGGTTTCAGCAGAGCTTCCCACTTCTTGGCTTAAAAGCAGACACAAGCTCCCTTCTTCCCGTTGCCTTCACGCCACAGCTCTCCCACAGTCATGCAAGGGAGATGCATAAACCCTGTTGTGCTATAGCTCTTGGGAAGATTGTACCATCTCACTTGGGCTGAGATGCTCCTGATGAAGGGAGAGGCTAGACATGCACTCAGGATTTGTGGCTCACTCTCCTCTAACTTTGGTGCATTTACCATCAGCGGCAACAAAGTTCAATGCTGTATTTTAAGTGACTTGAGGCACCACTGTTCCATAATCTAGGCAAAACAGAGAACCTGGGCTAAGACAGGATAAGCAATAAATAAGCATGAAAGGCTGACTGAGAAGAGAAAGCTAGTCTCTAATCCTGTTTTGTAGGAACACCTTTGTACTTGGGCACATCATACCATCATCTAGCTCCACCGTGCGTTGGGATCGCTCCTCTTGCCACAGGGGAGAGAATTTGGTTTTTTCCTCACCCTTTCCCATGCCACCATGCAAGCCCTAGCAATGCTCTCTCTTCAGCGGGGTGTTTCAATAGTACCAAGCAGGCAATTTCATGTAAATCACGCTCATCACTTGTGCGGTTCGATAGCACTTGCAATTGGAATGCATTCCCTGTTCTCCTTCACGCGTCTTCTCCAGAGCATGCATACGCTGCTCTCTCCAATGGTTAAAAAAATCAGCGAGCTGGGGCTATAAAATTCTAGATTGGCAAAGATGTATCGGGGCACCTCTCCTTAGGATAATGGAAGAAGACATCTGGACAGTCCATGACCCCCACAAAGCTTGCAACTACTGGGGCTCTGAAAACATGTCCACTTGCTCTGCAGTCAGTCATTTCCCCGATGATAAAATGGACTGCGTGCCCCAGGCCTTCTCCCACTCTTATTTTTAAAATTCCTTTCAAATTTTAAGACTGCTCTGGAAAACTCACGGGGAAAAAAACCAAAAAAATACGCTGCATGAGCACATCGCGTTATGCTCCGAGCTGTGAAGAAGGAACGGAGGTGGCCTGCAAGGAAGGCGAAGCCCACAAGATGGCAGGACGGCACCATGGCAGGCCGGGCCCCGGCCCTGCCGCCTGCCGCTGGCCAGGTAGCGCAGGTCCCTGCGACAGGCCCTAGCTTCTTCTACAAAGGTAATTCTGAGAAGAAAGGGATAACATAGGCCCACTTTCCCCTTGCCGTCAGGCTGAGAACAAAGTAAAATAAATATACCGTACTAGCTAGGGTAGAGATTCTTTTCAGAAAGTGCTGGGGGAAAAAAAAAAAGGAGACTCCAAATACCTGCGCTCCTGGCGTGAGGGGAAACCTTCGGTGCCTCCGCAGTGCCCTTTGGGAGCAGCTCTGGGCTGGAGGCAGAAGCCATGCGTGTGGTGGCAGCAGGCACTTCGGGGACACCCCGAATCCCGTGTCAGGCAGGATCACAAAAAAGGGGGGCAGAGGGATCGCGTGGGGCTCCGGGAGGCTGTTGTAGGGCAGGGCAGGTGGGCAGTGGAGCCGCCGGCAGGACTGGGATGACTTGACCCTCACCAGGATACAGAAGATTTTTATGTTTTAATACACAACCAGTCTTATTATTTGGTTTTGGGAAGGGAGGGCTTCCTTGGAAGTGGGGCTGCCTTATATTCAGGCAAATATGGTATTTCACATCGCTTGATCCTATTCCAGCCTTCCCCCCACAGCCAGATTCTGCCTTGCCATGGCTCCAGCAAAATCCTCCCAGCCGCACCACCACGCAGGCAGGACCCCTCGGTGCGGGGTACGAGGCGTGCGTGCTCCCGAGTGCAGCAACAGGCAGGCCCCCGAAAGCATTTGGAAAGCCCAGGGCTCCTGCACGGCTACCTCGTGACTTCTCAGGCAGGCATATCACTGCCTGGATGGCTGTCTCCAGCCTACCCATATTAGCACGTGTTGGCACCACTTTGGCTTGGTGCTGGGAGGCCTTCTCCACCCTGGGGCGCAGAAGCTCTTTGGAGGAGTCATCGCTGCTCCTGCATGTGGGGACTTTTTGGCAAGTGGAACTGGTGAGTAGCGCCACCCATGCCTGGAATTTTATTTAATTCTGGGGTGCACATTGCACGTACAAGTGGCCTTATGAGAAAGGGAGAATCACCCAACTTCAGGTGCAGCTGTGAATTACCTAACTTGCGATGACAAGCTGCTCTCTGTATCTCAGTGAAGAAATCTTAGTGCCATGTGTCTTCTCCTTCATCTGCTGGGATCCTGACATTGCTCTCAAAAAATGACAACACCTGGAACAGATTTGGAATTGATACAGCCTCATTTCTTCCCCAATAGTACAAGCCAGTGCCCTTGCAGCTGGGAGGAGCCTGGCTTTTGAACAAGCCTGAAACCTCGATGCTCTGAGATCCAGAGCACTTGTAGGATTTGGCTTACAGTGAAAAGAAAACCTCAAAGAAAACCCCATGACTATGCCTCTATAAAGAGATGGCCCTTGCTTGGGCTTGCTGGAGTAAGAGCTTCAGGAAGCTCCCCAGTCCTGTTCTGCCACCCCTTCATCACCACAGTCTCTCCGCTCCCCCTCCTGCCATGTGGTTCAGCTTGCAGCAATCCTCTCCATTGCCAGGATCCTGAGGAGAACATGAGGCTGTACCCTCTCCAAAACATGGGCAAAGAAGCAAGGAAGATACCAAAGGAGATGGGTCAACCTCTGGTTAACATTTCATGTTTAGGGTTTTTTTTTTTATTTTTTATTTTTTTAAATGTGAGCAGCTCTTGACTGCATGGGCTTCCCCATGTAACTTCCCCTTCCAGGCTCATATCCTCTGCTGGCTGGTGCAAGCTGCTCCTTGTGCAGTCAGGTTCTGTTCTTTTGAGGCACCTGACTCTCCCCATACAGAGTGCAAGCACCCCACACGGCATTCAATGAGCCAGGCATTTGAATGCTCAGTGTTGTGGCATATTTAAGTATGTTCTAGGCTGTATCTCTTAATCCTCAAGCCCTAAAAAATGCTAAATTCAAGTGGAAAACACAGATGAACTTGCTATGCATTGGTCCCTTTGTGGTTTGCCTAGAGGCAGAAATGATGTTGAGACTTTTTCAAGTCAAATTATTGTACCAACATGTCAAAGGGAGGCACGTAAGAAAAGACTTCTACTGGAAAACTTCACTCCTGTAGAGAACCTGCTGGAACAGAAGCCTGGTAATATGTAGAAAAGCTGCCCCAGTGTTTCAAGAAACAAGAAAGATGATCAGTCCAGGTAGACTGAAGAAGAAACAAGGAAAAAAAATATTAGCTCCAATGAAGCATGCCAGGGCATAACCCTCGCTGCAGATCTCTTCTCATAAGGGTCCAAGCCCATGAAAGAACCTGCAATCAATGGATGCTGAAGTCTACTGAAGGAGCAAGCAGGCCATTAATATAACAAGCCAACGAACTTTGATGGAGCTAACTTTTGTGGAAGATTAGCTGGATTGCCAGGGTAACCAAATCACAAAAGGACACAGGACACAATCAACACACAGGAGGGTACAAGACATTTGCTGAGAAGCTCTATGTGCATGACAAAATCAAATGAAACTGGATGTCCTAGAAAACAGTTTTCACTTTCATCATGTCTCTTGGCTGTATTCCACGACATCGCAGAAACGTTTCTACAAGAATTGATTACTTCTCACATTCTGGGCCCTGGAGAGCTTCCCATGCTGCTCAGAATAGGCAGGTCTTTTTGAGTATGGGCTCAGAGGTGAGATCTAAGCCAGCTGGGCAAAGCCAGCATCCTTCAGTTACATATTACTATGTGTATGACTGAATCCTGCGATCAACAAGCTGAAAGGAAAGAGAGTAAAAGGACTAGCCACTTATTTTACTGACATGTAGCAGTAGGATGTGCATATAAAAGCAGATAAACTGGAGGGCAACAGTAAGCTAACCTGAGCCAGAGAGCAAAGGTAGATCTTTTCCTGACACTGAGAATAACCTTCATCTGGCTAGTGACTAAGCAAATGGATTCAAGCTACAGAGTGAGGTCAAAAGCAACATATCCCCAGAGTTTTGAAGAAGTTTTGGACTCATGGGTTCAGTTCAGCCTAAAACATGGGTCCTTCAGATCCAAAACTGAATGTTCCCCAAAGGCTGGGAATAGTCTGGATGAGCTCCTGCCTGGGTCTGTTTTCAGCTGTAGTCTTTGCAAATAATACCAGCCATTGCAGGACTTCACCTGGTGCCCCAACTAAGCCATTTCCATCTCTCCAGCCACAGCCTTATGCTTCTTACACCCTCTGTACCTTCCTGGGCTGGAGCTTTTTGCTCATGCAGATACTTCTACTGCTTTCCAGAGGCATGTGGGCCTCTGGAAAACTGCATGGAAGACTGCTTGCTTTTCATAAAAAAAAAAAAGATTTAAAAACATTTCTTATTCTTAAAAAGTGTCCCCCCCAAAAAAAAATAAGCTCAGGACTCTCACTTACTATTTGGAGATCTCAGTTCAAACCCCTGCTCTACCTCTACCTTCCCATGTTCCAGAGAGTCCACGCACCAGGTTAATGGCCAGGTTAATGGCTTGTGGGTATTGATGACAACTGGATAACAACTGGTGGACAACTCCACCCCTTCATTTGACTTGTTTCAGCTCTGACTGTACAAAATTACCCTCTGGAGCAAGGAGAAGCCAGCAGACTTGACTTAGGGCTTGAGAGAATAAAATTCTTGCATCATCCCAAGCAGACAAGGAGGAAGTGGGAAAGCACTGGGACCCTGGAAAAAGCAACAGGGAATGAGAAATTCTTCATTTCCACCACCAACTGATTTTCCAGGAGAGAAGTCTTGTTTTTAAAATGAGATTAGAGCACTTTTCTTGATACAGATTGCAGGTATTTTGCAAAGATACCTTAATGCGTTCCTGTCAGTACAGCATCTACAAATGTATACTTCTGGGTGAAAGGCACTTTATCAAAAAGTTCCTGACAAGCTGTTATCTACACAGCACATCACTGATGTACCCATCCCATCTGAAATCTGTGAAAGAAAGAGAGGGTTCATTTTGCCAAATTATGAGGAACAAATGGTCTCAGAACGAGTAAGAAGAAGCCTCTAACAGCTACTGCACCAGAGATTATCAATGCAGCACAGTGCACTGAGCCCGGTGGCAAAGGAAATACAGGGAAACGGGTACTAAGGAAACTAGGAGGCATGGGGAACAGGCAAATCCAAAGCTCAAGATGAAATAACAACAAACAAAAAGGAAACTACTTATCTGAGCTATCACGTGAGCTGCTGAGCATCACGGATTTTTACTCAAGCTCTCCTCAGATGAAAGAGACTGACACCAATCCGCACAGAAGGCTTGTGGACTGGAGAAAGATCAGTCTTGCAATGGGTGTGGAGAATACACTAGTAAAGCCCCGAGCAGGTGAAAGATACAGTCCTTGCAGAAACAGAGGGCACATTAGTGTGCCAGCCACAGGGCTGTCATTTTGATTCTTCCCTTCTGCTTTCTGCTCAGCGCTTCTTTTCTCCGTCTCTCAGAGGTTAAGGACAGATGGGAACCATTAGATCTTTGCGGCTCCTTTGGGAACTGTTAGTCAGACCTCTTGTATATCACAGCCCTTCAAACCTCACCTGCTTACCTTGCCCAAGACTTGAGTACAGTGTCACTCACGCTTTTAACTGTGGTTAGAGCACATCCATCAGAAACATGCCCGTCTTGGCTTGGATACATCTGGAAAACATGCCAACCGCCCTGACAGCTGTTACAGTGATTAATCACCTTCATTCCAGTAAATTTGTGCCCAGTTTTCATATGAATTTATCTGGTTTCAACTTGCTGCTACACATTCCCATAATTTACTAGATTAAAGAGCCTTTCAGTACCTGATATTTTTCTCCCAAGGAAGTTCCTTCACCATCATAATCAATTCCCTGCTCAGTCTTTTTTGATAAGCTAGAGAGAGCGCTTCACGTATCCCATCACAAAGCATTTTCTTCAGGCTCTGAATCATTTTGTGTGTCTCTAATGTTCCACCACCCATTTTTCAACATCAGTTTAAAACACGCAAGCCATCCCAGTTCCAGTCTCACAAATACAGTACGTGCTCATATCCAGTTGCTGTCCCTTAGGACTCTTAAAAAAAAAAAATCTATTCAGAGTCTTAGGCAGATGCAAGCCGGCTTCCTTCTGGCTGGCATTTGGAGCAACTGAAAAACAGCTGTCAGTCACCTTCACTGGTGCTGCCATCTCAGCAGGTAAAGAGAAAGCATGACAAGGCTGTCTCCCTGCTTGTTCACTATGACGTGATTCAACACTGGAAAGCAAGGCTGCCCCTGCGCAGGGTACCGCTCTGAGCACAGATCGTCCCAGGCACACCCAGACCACGTCCATTGGGATGAACTACTTCAACTGGCACAGAGCAGCCATGTCCAGGCTGTTAAACTCTCTTACCCATCAAAGTGGAGTGGCTGCAGCCAGACTTTTTACATCCATGCCTGGGAATTGTTTGTGAAAGTGCTAGCAGCCTGGGCCAACACTGTGCCAGGGACCCAGCTGAGCTCCAGTACCTGGCAGTGCTCCCCACCACCACCCCCTTTACCACAAGAGATAAATACTGTCTTAACACAGAACCAGCCTCCAAAGAGGGAGAAGGATTAAGCGACTCCTTCACTTTTTCCTTCCAAACCCTCTTTCCTGACAGATCAGCAGGGCTTCAGATCAGAAAGGCAGCAACAGGCTGGGGCATCCTTTTCCTGCCCTGTGGTGGTCCAAGGGCTCACACTGACACTGGAGAGGCAAGATTTCCATCACAGCAGAGCCTCCCGCAGACGCATCAGGCCTCTCAGTGCAGCCTTGTGCATCTCAGCAAGAGAAAGGACACAGGAAGAAAAGGCAAGAAATAAGGAATAAAAGGCAGTAAAGGCACTTTTGCATAAGCTCAGAAAGTAGGGCTTGTGTCTGAGGTCTTGCATCACTGTGCAGCTGGGACCAGGCTGGCAACCTCATGTGGGCTGATGCTTTTAGCCTCGGGAATCCCTGAGCTGCCTGTCCTGCATCAAACCGCCCAGCACTGGCACCCTGAAGCTTTCTCATGGCAGGACTGTCCTGCTGTCACTTGTCAGACTTGAAACAGCAGTCACCCAGGTATCCAACACCAACAAAGCTGGTGGCACTTCACACTCATTATAGGTAGATGAGGCATCCAGGCTGAGCCTATATACCACTTTTTCTACCATTCCAGGGTTCTCAGATCAGGAGGTTGAGGGAAAAGTGATTTGGGGAAAAGATACCCCCTCCTCCATCTCAACAGAAGGGAACAAAAATACTTGATGGCTAATATTTTATTAGATTTTGACTAGAACAATAGGAATTTCTCTTTATCCACAGAATTTTCCCCTTTCTTATATTCTGTCAGTGGCAGAAAATGCTGAATCACAAAACTGGTGCTTATATAAAAAAAAAAGTATTTCATATGCAGAAGAAACAAATCTTACATCATTTCATGCTTCCTGCTCTGCTCTCTGGTGCCACGTTCCTCATTTTCAGGCTGTTTTAAAGGTCAGCTTCACAGAACAAATCCTGACCTCAGACATGGGAAATATGCTGCCTCATCACTCCAGGATCTTTTCTCACATGATTAGTCCCAACATTCCTGCAAGTAGAGCAGTACCCATCACCACTAGTGCAGCCAAAAAAAAAAAAAAAAGGCAAAAGCAAGATATTTTTTTCTTTCCATTCCCCAAGTTAATATTCACCACCATCACAGCCTCATTTCATAGGCTGGGGGCTACTTCAACAGTGTAATGCTATTGCCATCTATGGGCAAGTAATAGTCTTACCAGTCATACTTACCAGTTAAAGTCTGAATATATACCTAAACTGACAACTACTCTCAGGGAAGTTTTAAAGGACTTTAAAGAGGATTTTATTTAAGACTTTCCAATGGCTAAGATACAGGATCTGGATAAAAGTTATTCACAGACAGCAATTACTTCTCATGGTATTTGTCTTAATCCTAATTATGTATTCATTGAACTGGCTTCATTTTGCCTGAAGAATTTTATTTTGATGCTATAATTTGAGCAGGCGGGAGAGGTCACATTAAGGTGTCGATCCAGAAGAAGGATGCATACTCTATATATTTTAAACAAAAGATCTGAATTTATTTGAAATGACTACTATTGATTATCAAATGTTTAAAGAATGATGGAAGGCACAACAGTGATGAACAAGCTTCAGTGCTACAGGAAAGCTGAAGATTAATTTACTTGCTTAATAACTCTTCTAAAACTGTAAGATTTCAACCTTAATAAAAGAACCAGTCAATTAATCTACTAGTTATAAATGACAAATATATACTGACAAAATAGTTTTATTTAAGTATAAAAGTTACTGCAAACTCTTTTTAGCTTGCTTATGCCTCTAAGAAATAATCTGGCTCTTTTTCAGTAACCTATGAAATTTTTTTTGTCAGTATCTGTAAGAAATACAAAGCAAAACGTGAAGTTCCCACTCACTGGGAGACTCTACAGATGACATTTAAAAGAAAGCACAACACCACAGCACGATGAAAAATAGGTTTTCTGTTAAATTATAACTAGCCAGACGGTTATACTGCTCTCAGGTTCATGATAAAGGCATGAAGATTGCCTTTCATACCTGCAGAGCTCATGACCAGGTGGCATGGACCATGCATGGTTAACTTTGTCAGCCTTGGCCTCTTCTTGGTCCCTGCTGAACCAATGAAAGGAAAACGCCCAGGCCCTGAGAGCAAAGATTGCCCCACGGCTTGTCAACTCAGAAAAAAAAAAAAGCAGCTAAGGCATCAGACCCATCTCAGTCCCTTGCCAGAGGAAGGGCACTGTAAGACCAAACCTCGTAGAAGTTGTACGAGACGAACCGAAGCACAAAGTCCTCTTCTAACGAAGTCAGAACAAAAATGTTTGGATAGGATTCTGGAAGAAAGAGCCAGAGGTGTTTGTGAATAAGCACAAGAATAGGCACTTCCAGTGACCACAGAACTATAAACAAAAGCACTTTTGTGCACTCCCGGATTATTTGCTCTTATTTTCTCTTACAGTCACATGCTTATGTGGACCTGTACTGTTTGAAAACATGATTCATTAAGACGCCTTAAATTGCAACCAAGTATTGTACTATTAATACTGACTTTGTTTTAACTTTCCTGTTACTCAGTATAATTTGTTTCATAACTGTATCTTTTACGTGACCAAGTCCCCACTGAATCCTTTAGAAGTTTTTGTTGATACGTGCACTATATTTCCAAAGCATTTCAGATTGATGGGCTTCCCCCCTACCCTGGCATTGTTTCATTGGTTCAGGGACATCCCCTTCTTCTCAGCAGACTGAAATATCCAGTAATCTGAAACAAATTTGGTGACCGTATAGCATTAAATCATGCTTTGTGGTGCTTTATTCCTGCTCCAAAAGACTTCATGCATTAGCAGGTACATAAAATTGCACCAGAGACTGAATACATATTGAAAAGTAATAAGTGATTCCATATGGTCTTAATTTTTCAAAGCAGTGCACCACTGTTTTAAAGCAGTAGTGTTTAATTTTCCAATTAGGAAGATTTTTAAATAGCCGTTCTAACCCACAGATATGGGAACACTCTCACTTCAGATATTCTCCCCAGCTGAGAGATTTGGGTGCACCAACAATTTTCACAGTCAAATGGTGTCCTTGGTTAGCTAGCTAGCAAGGGTACAATTAGCCAAGGCAGTTAATTTCTTCCTTTTATTCAAAAAAGCTTGTGTCATCATTACTGTGAAGACACAGGTCACAAAGCCTCTGTGAGCAAACTGAATAGCATACGTTCCTCTTTAAGCTTCACATACTTGAACATCTGTCAGACCTCAGCTACAGTTCCTCCCCAGTTTTCCCTGTTTACTTCCAAGGAAAAAATCCATTTTGGCAAAACAAGGCTTATAATACCCCTACCTAGACATATTTTAAGTTTAACAAACATGCCTGTTATGAAGAGTAGCTACTACATTTAGAAACAGCAGGCTCTTCAGCAGATTAGTTCTCAGTGTGTATTCAATTATGTATGCTCGCTTAAATGGTACCCCCAAAAAATAATTAAAAAAATAAAGTCAGGTCTCACTCTCGCTGTCAGTGGCTCTCCACAGGTAAACCAGCAGCAAACAACTTAAGATGCACACGTTCACCACAGCAGTTTACTAGACTGAAGGAAATCATTTAGCAGGGCAGGCGAGGGTGCGTACGAATGGAAGAATTCAACTTTTCAGATTCCAGGAGGAGTTTGCAGGGCAGTTAGCTATAATTGCATGCCCCAAGCATGTTTAAGTGACATTCACATGAGCTGCAAGGAATGTAAGGCCTTTAATACCAGAAGCAGGACCGGGGCAGAACTGAGGCATTAAAGTTCAGAACTGCCCTCCCAAAAGCTCTTGCTCAACTGATGCCTAATCCTGGAGGCTCTGGAGTCCTATTTTTAGGCTGTCAGCATCCCAAGATACAGGACATTCTGCTTCTCACATACCCAGAACCACCCCACGTTGGGCAGCTCCATGCCCCTCTTCTCCCTGAGCCCAGTGCTGGAATTTGGAGCTCAGACACGTCTCCGTGCAAGACGAGACCCACGGCCCTGGCTGCACAGCCTGCTCAGAGCACATCCAACGCATACCAGCGGGCTTCAGCTCCTTACAGCATGGTGCTGTGATTGCTCTTCCAAGACGGGACAGCAGGTAGGAGGTGCCCGTCGCTATCCCATCGCTCGCTGCAGCGTGTCTCAGGCACTCAGGATATGTGACTCCCTTCCCATTCCTCTGACTTGATGCAGCTCCTGAGTCAGCAGCCACCCAGTTCCTCCAGGGTGGGAGAGAGAGAGAACCAGCTGCAAATGCTTATCACTGACTTCCCCACCATGTGCTGAGCCGCTGACTGCTTTTGCTTACCACTTCACCAGCTCCTTTGAACCCTTTCTCAACTGCCTGGGGGGACTTCCTTCCCCCTGTGTGCCTTACAGTGCCCCCCACGCCAGGAGACCCAAGGTCAACATCTCCCCACTTCTGCCCGATGGGGTTCAGATGCCTCCCTCTGACCTTACTGAAGAGTATCTTACCCGGGAGGTAGGCTAGCCTAACACGCACTCCATTTTCAACCAGCCTGTTGAACTCGTACGGCTGCCTGGGGGAGAGGGTGGGGATTCAGGATTCATGGGAGCAATCGAGGAGAGGCTATGACCTAGCAATAACAACATTGCCATGGGGAAGGGAGGGGAACAGCCTTGGATTTCAGTCCCCTTTTCCAAGTCTGCTCTATGTACTTTACATCGAACATTTGTCAGAGGACAAAACATAAAGTTCAGGGAAAAAAACCATGAGCCACATCTCCAGCTCCTACCAGGTGCTCTCATCACTGGAGGTACAGAATAACAAAGGGAGCGAGATGCTTGGACTTCTTCCTCCAGGGACCACATACAGGAGAAAATAATTAATTCTTTGAAGGAACTGAAGTAGGCTGTATGTAGGCACCTGCTCTCAAAAGGAGAGGCCAGGCTGTGAGTCTCAGCAAAGGGAAATCCTTTCCTGCAACCCTCATTCTCTTCACCTGATCCCTGGTTAAAGCCTCTGCTATACAAGTGTGCCTTATGTTTGCAGGTAGAAGGAAGCAGGACTGTGAAAGGTGGTTATTTTAGAGCTGTGGTGTGTAGGCACCACTACAACGAAGCAAGGATCAAGGCTACATCTCTCTGCACAGCACCACGTAGACAGGACAGCCACCTCAAGGACATTTTTTGTCCCATGAAGACAACCAACGATGCCGCAGCTTCAGAGGTGTAGCTTTCAGGTCTCCCTATGGGTGTCCCACCTCTAGGCACTCAGCACCCTGGATCCCACTGCCAGACAGGTACCCAGCCCCTTTCCCTCGCACCTCCTGCAGGCCTCCACTACCTTCAGCAGGGCTGCGAGTCCCTCCAGAGGTGGGCTTCAACTTGGTTTTGAGACAAGGGGCACCGGGAAACCAGGAGACTGCTTTGCCTGATCCTCGGTGCAGCCGTAGCTTCTGGCTGAAAGTAGTTTTTAGTGCCACGGTACCTTCGGGAAAGGCATTTCTCCCAGCACCGCTGCAGGCAGTACCCAAAGCCTGCCCGCAGCCTCCCCGCACTGCCCTGCTGAACGAAGGGGCAGCTTCATGCGATGGGGCCTGGGCAGGGCTTGCAGGGTCCCAACCGGAACCCCCCCACCCACACGGCGCACCAGCGGCCGCCTCCCCGCCGGCCTCACGCCAACCAGGCCCGCCCGACCGGCGCTCACCCCGGGCCAGGCCCGGCGCGCAGCAGGCCCGGCGCGCAGCGAGCCCGCCCGGCCCGGCCCGCCGCGCCTCCCGAGAGCGGCCCCGGCCAAGGCTATCGGGGCGGGGGGGGACGGGACGGACGGACGGACGGACGGACGACACCCACACACTCCGCACCGGGACAGCGCCCGCCACCCCGCCCGGGACCGGGGGGCACCCGCGCCGTCGCCCCTGCCCCCTCCCCGCGCCGCATTTTACTCGATTGTTTATTATTTTCCAGGGGGCGGTGGCGGGGTGGAGGCGCCGGCCAATGGGAAGCGCCGCTGCCCTGACGGGCGACAGATGCCGGCCAATGGGCGGCGAGGGCGGGCCCCGGCGGTCACGCGCGGCTCTAGAGCATGACATCATCTGTTTGCACGGCGCAGCCTAGCTTGGTGCGGGCGGGGCGGGGCGGGGGCGGGGCTACGCGAAGGGGCGGGGCGGGGGCGGGCGGGCAGCCGCCGCGGCGGGGCTCGGCGGGGCTGGCGGCGGCGGCGTGGCCCGGCCCTCGGCTCCTCCCGCCCTGCCGCCGGCGGGGCGCGGGGTTTGGGTGACCCCGGCTCGCCGGGCGGCCCTCCCAGCGGCAGGTGCCGCGTCCCACGCGGCGGGGAGTAGCTGCCGGCCGTTGGGCTCGCGGCGCACAGCGCCTCAGGGGCGGCTCTCCCTGGCGGGCGCCCAACTGCCGGTTCAACCCCCCCGCTGAGGTAACCCCGCCGCGGGTCCTCCGGCAGGGCCGCTGCCCCCCGGCGTGTGGGCAAAGGAAGGTGTTAAATTATAATAATGGAGTAATTACGCGATAAGTGGGTATAATTAAGCCCGTATGGGGTAACCGAGACGGGTTAAGTGACATGCCCGGGTTGCACAACGAGTCGGTGGCGGGGCAGAACGGCATTTAGCCGCTCGGAGCAGCCCGAGCCAAGCGGGAGAGGTGTCTGTCTGTCCGCACAGGTATCGGAGAGGTCGGTTCGTGGAGGTGTCTTGATGAGGCAGGAAGTGAGGGGAGATGGTTAAATGTCTCCTTCATTCATTAACAGAAACTGCTGTTGTGAGGATTAAATCCTTTCATATCATCTCAGCTGAATGTAAAAATAAAAAGGTGGAGTTTCTTGCCAGATCTTGGCACTTTGACTCATTTCACCTTAATGATATAAACTCAATAATTGCATGTACTCCCAAGTATTCAAAAATTATGATGCAAGCTTTTGAGTAGCGTAATGTCAGCTTAAAAATCAGGTTTAAAAAGGTTTTAAAACATGCAATTAGGTCTTTTTTTTTTTTTCCTGCTTTCTTCCTGGCCCTGAAAGTATACTTGGGTCACATCCATGGAGCATCAGGAACTTGGCTATTGGTTTAAAATGGAAGCTGAGATGCTCCTTTAATGGGACCCTGAGAACAGGGATTTCAGGAAAACACCAGTATTGCAGGACTCATAAATAAAGCTGAGAAAGCTGGCAACACTGCTATTCGCTATTTGTGGTTGTTATTAAGTGTATAAAACACTGTTAGAAGCCCACTACTTCTACCCACGAGAAGCTGAGTCTTTCTCGGCCTACAGGGCGCAGCTTTTTGGTGGGCCTTGGCAGTGCAGCTTCAGCAGATGTGAGGCTGCTTTAATGACAATTTGAAGCTATAGGGTTGAATTCTCCCACTTCCTCAGCTTCACAGCTCCTTACTCGACCAGTTTTTTTGGAGGTTTCATTGTAAATATTGTTTCTTCCAGAAAGGTGATCCTGTTTTTCACTGTGGATGACTGTAGTCATGGTACTCCATGCAGCGCAGAAACGGGTCAAGAATTCCTCAGCAGTGGGTGCTCAAGTGTAGGTGTATGCAGAGCTGAATGCTTCCAGCCTTAGTGTTTGGTCCCCAAACTGTCAAGATCACTTGAGGAAAGAGTTCTTCTCTCCACAGTAGTAATGTCACCGTTTCCTTCTGCTGCTGCACTTCTCTTCCTTCCCCTCCCCTCCCTTACAGCGGTCAGTCAGCCAGTTCACAGGCTGAAGTCCAACTTCAATTGATCTTTAAATTGCTGTTCATCACTTTGAGGGAAATTTTATAGTCAGAACTCTGTAGCCGTCTTTGGCAAACCCTTCATGTCTCCATGGCGCAATTTGGAGCGTTGCTCTGTGTCTATCTGCCAGTCAGCCAATCTCCCTGTAATAACTGTGGAACCCATCAGCCAGTTTTAGCCAAATTGGGCAGAAAGGTTAAAGTCTCAAAGTATGAAGTTGGCTGGCTTATAGACATTTCTTTCTAATCAGCACACAGGTTGCTCTGAATCAGCCACAAAACCTACTGCCCTTTGCCCGGTCTGTGTTTAAAGGACATAGGGAACTGCGGGAAGAACAAAAAAATACACTGAGGGAG
The DNA here is from genome assembly GCF_034638445.1 of Ciconia boyciana. Classification (NCBI taxonomy): domain Eukaryota; kingdom Metazoa; phylum Chordata; class Aves; order Ciconiiformes; family Ciconiidae; genus Ciconia; species Ciconia boyciana. The sequence continues at coordinate 51,595,904 of NC_132936.1, forward strand.
CCGCTCTCTCACGGGGTGGGGAGGGGTAGACAGGGTTATGGCAGTGGACACAAACCTCTCGGAGACCAGGCTGCAGGTGGCTTACAAAACAACCCATCGTATACTTATTTGTGTGAAGTCCAGGAAGACAATGCAGCCGTTGTTTAATGTAACTGCAATATAACATCGTTTTATTGAGCGGCAGTACACTTTGCAGTAGATTTCTATAATGATGTAATGACGAGAAGTTCCAGGTCCCCCACCCCCCATGCAACTTTAGCTCCAACCATGCTTCTGCAGTAAGATGTTTGTGTAAGAGAGGTAAAGCCAGAAATGTGACCTGCGCTTCTCTAGCTGCCAGCCCGGGAGAATGTAGGTTATGGCAGAGTGAAGGAGTGATCATATCTGGGTTACTGCCGTGAACCGGTACGCTCTCATCTTATGGGGAAGCTTGACGCTCTGAATCGACAAAATGGAAGAATGAGAATGAAAACTGAGCTGATGACAGCCTGCAGTAGTTGAACATAGCAGCTCAAAAGAGTTAATCTCAACGCAAAAATCACTTATGAGGATTCCCACCCAGAGTGCTGTCATACGAACGCTACCTTCCCCGAAGCAGTATGCCGCAGGCCCCACGTCTCATGGGTCTTGCGCGGTCCATGTATGGCTGAGATCACCCCCAGAGACGACTGGGAGCTGCAAAGTAACTGTGACCCTGCCAGACCCACATAATCGGGTACCGTGATAGGTACACATCTCAATATAAACTTGAGCAGGGATAGTAGATAAAAGGAGATGCAGTAGATAAAGGAAGACGCAGCACTGCCCTGAAACACTCGCAGTCTAAGTAGGCACAATGAGTGAGCGAGGCTTTCAAATGGCCTCAGGGCTGGCCTAACTTTATTCCTGTTGAAGTCAGCGATAAAACTCCCATAAACGGAGCCTTTTTGAAAAACCCACCCTTGGGGCACTGAAGTACTTAAAGGAAGAGACTGGAAATCGTGCAGGCTTTAGATTCAATTTTGATCAGTTTTTATATGTATTTCAGTGGGCCCAGCCACAGCACACTGATAAGGACTCCTCTGTCTTTCTGTTTTGTACATGCACATTTGGTAAGTAAAACGTGTAGGAACAATTATACTGTGGTTTTAATTCCGCCTCTACACTGCAATATCTCGGGCACACACGTGCTGTGTGGAGCTGTGAAGGACTGGTACCGTGACTTCTGTGATAAAGGCTGTACGGCTGATATACCAGTGAATTCTGAAGAGGGCAGATAATCTTGCAGTAAAGGCCCAGGGCTGGCACTCGGGAGATCCAGTTTTATTTCTCAGTTCTGACATGGGCTTCCTGTATGACCTCAGCACAGTCATGTAATTGCTTGGTGCCTCAGTCCATCATCTCTTTAATAGGGTTACTACTTACTTATTTCCTTTCTCCCACCCTGGCCTGCCTTACTTGGACTGCAATTCTGCCAGGGAGTGGAGCATTTCTTACCACATGCAGGGCCTTCACCCAGTACAATGAGATCTAATGGCAATGCCTGTACAGTAATGCAATGCCAATTAAATAAATAAATGAAGATGATAATATCATTTAGGACTGGATTTGCAGTTTGTAATCCAGCCCAAGGTCAAAGTGCTACACTTCCCTGGAACCTCGGGACCTAAGGAAGTGCTCCACAAGGAGGTTTCTGCACTGGTCAAAATCAGCCCCAAGCAGTAGCAGGTTTTGGGAAAGGGCTGAGCATCAGTCACAGCTTTGCAGCCGGCCTTCTCTGGCTAACGGCTGAAAGCCACAAGCAGAGGCTCCTCGGAGACGTGGTGTTGGACTAAGCGGCTCCTCATCGTGCACGGCCTTGTCTGATCTTGGTTCCTGGCTCTTCAATGCTACTGCGGTTCTCTTCCCCTACCAACTGCTAAATCATACACATGAATGCCAGTATCACAACTGCAGGGTAGCTGGTGTCTTTTTGAGCTGCCTTGCATTCCCGTAAGGGGCCACGTTACAACAAAAGCCATGGCAGGGCACGCAACGTTGTGACCCAAAACGGAGCTGCAGTGAAAATTATTTCCATTACTCGAACCTGCATTCATTCTGATTAATTCAGTGTCTCCTACTATATTTAGATAACTGAGGATTAATTGCATGCATGCTGAAATGCTGTCCCTTGTAATAAAATCATGCCGAACTATTCCTAACTTGAGTGCCACTTGAATTCGAAACCTAACTAGACCCTGAGGGCCTTAGCCCTTACTTATCAGGATATGTAAGGCATGCAGGATCAGGGCCTTGCTGTTTTCTAATCAAACCAAATGGTTTTCAAATCTCATTGCTTGTCTATAATGCTAAATAAATCAGGAATAATTTAATTTGTCTGCTAATTCTACCCAGCAATGCTTCAGAAGCACACCTGCTTCTCAACGCATGCCGTTATCTATATCTGGTATCGGAGACAACACTATTTTTATGCTAAATCTAGTCCATAGTTTAGGTCGATACAAACCTAGGTGAGAACTGATACGTATACATTGCAATGTAATGTATTTATAACTACATCTATATTAATAGCTCAGTATGCCTTGGCTTTGTGGGTCACCCCTTTATCCAACCCATAATTAACTACGTCTTCAAGTGAGCTACTTTGGAGGGCTTTCTGCCAGGGCATGGCCTCCGAGGAGGAAGGACGGTGGGATTACATTCACGTGTGGACATGTCTGAACATGCTCCCGTGTCACCCGCAGGCAGAATGAAAGTTTTCAAAAAATTACTAAACCGGACTCCAAATTTTAAGTTTACCAGAATAACTCGTGCACCAATAGTTCATGACCAGTGGAAGCAAGTCAGAAAAGAAACAGCGCGCTATTCCTCCACCGTGACCGGCTGCCAGGGCTGGTTTGACGGTGAAGGTACAGGCGGCGAGGGCTGAGGCTGCGCTCCCTCCCGCTCAGGCGGGCCTGACAAAGAGGAGAGGTACGGACAAGGGGGACGGTTGCCTCCGTTTTTGCCGGTTAAATTCTAGTAAGCGAGGAGAGCCAGGGCTAACGTAGCCCTGCGAAAGAGTTACCGTATGCTTTGAGGGACTTGCGGGCGTCCCGCGGCGCGGCCAGGCCCCGGGCCGGCGGGGGACGCGCAGCCGCGGCGGCACCGGCGGGGAGGAGCTGCCGCTCCGCGCCCAAGGGAAGGCGAGCGGGCAGGCGCTTTCCCCGCCGGGTGCCGGCGGCCGCTCCCGCCCGCCCAGCCCCGCCGGCTCCCCCCGGCCCGGCCCGGCCCGGCGCATCCCGCCCCGTCGGGGCGGCCCCTGCGCGGCACCGCCCGCCCTCCGCCCGTGGGCGGGCCGTGCCGTGCCGTGCGGTTAGGTTGAGGCTCCCTGCGTGTGTCTATAACTTTGTGTTGCTGCCGGTGGTTGTTAGGAGGAGGGATGTGGAAGTCGGCGGCGAGCAGGGTGACAGGCTGCTCGGGCGGGCTGCGGCGGCGGCAGGCTGGCTCGGCGCGGGCGGATCGCTTGCCTCTCGCCGGCTGCTCGCAGAGGGAGCGGGCGGTTTGCCGCTTTCCCCTCCTTCGCCTTTAAAGGGAAGGCTCCTCGGAGCTGAAGGCGCAGGAGCAGGAGGAGCAGGAGCCATGCAGCAGCGCTGCTTCTTCCTCCCGTGAATTCGGATCTCGATTTCTGCCGGTGTGGAGGTGGCTGTTGATTCTTCCCCCCCCTCCCCGCCTCCCTCCCCTCCCGATGTGGCTCTCCCTGCCTCTTCTGCCTGCGCTTTTTAAATGACTTGAGTGAAGGGGGGGAAAACTGTCAAGATGGCAGCAGCAGGAGCAAGGAGGTTATGAATGTGGTGTTGATGCTGGAACAAAACCTATTCTCTTTGGCAGCCCTAGGGAGGGCTTAAAGCTTCTGGACCTGTTGGAAGACTGGCGATTTGATTTGTTCCCGTTGTGTTTCCTTTTTCCCTGCGAGAAGAAGGATTTTTTTTTTTTTTTAACCGACCAGCCCCCGGGGTGGCCTGCTCTCGCCCTCTGCTCCGTCGGCTGTGAGATTTTGGGGGGTTGCTTGCGTGTGGCTTGGGGGGCACCGCAAAGTGACAGGCTTACGCTAGTATGCAGCTGGATGTATGCTAAGACTTCGTCTCCCTTTAGGGCGTTTTGAAGAAGGAAAAAGTCTTCGGCGTAATCTGAAGGACCCCTCTCCCTGCCCTCCTGCCGAGGGAGGGGGCAAAGGACCACCCCCCCAAAAGGGAAGATATCTGCGGAAGCGACGAGGAGCGAGCTCGGAGGGGCGGGGGGGGGGTGTCCTCTCCCGGCTGGATACAGCGCGGTTCCCGCTGGAGCTACTTCTGCATCCGCATGGAGTGAAACATAAACAAACGCACACACGCACCGCGGGAGCGGCCGCCGCTCCGCCGGCGCGGAGGGCAGCGCCGCGGGCACCTCCGGCACCGCCCGGCCCCGCGCTGCCCGCCCCGCGCTGCCGCTCCGGCTCCTAATCTGATTTTTTTTTTCTTTCCCCCCTCCCTCCCTCCCCTTCTCCCCCCGCTCCGCCGTGCGCATCGCCCGCGGGGAGCGCGGCTCGGGGTGCAGCGGAGAGCCTGCCAGCCCTTAGCGGAGAACGGCATGCCCGCCCGGCGGCCCCCCGCCTGCTAGGCTCCCGTCGGCACCGAGGAGGCGGCGGAGGAGGAGCAGGGTCGGCGGCCGCCCGCCCCGTCGCAGCGCCCCGCTGCCGCCGCTGCAGCCGCCCGCGGGGGAGGCCAAGATGGCAGAGGCGTCGCCCCCCGCCCCGCTCTCGCCCCTGGACGTGGAGCTGGACCCCGAGTTCGAGCCGCAGAGCCGCCCCCGCTCCTGCACCTGGCCCCTGCAGAGGCCCGAGCTGCAGGCCAGCCCCGCCAAGCCCGCCGGCGAGCCGCCCGCCGACGCCGCCTCCATGATCCCCGAGGAGGAGGACGACGAGGAGGAGGGGGGCGGCTCGGCCATGGCCGTCGGCAGCGCGGCCCCCGCCGGCGGAGAAGCGGTGGCGGCGGCCACCGCCGTCCCGGAGGAGGCGGCGCGGCTGCTGGCCCCGCTGCCCGGGGGCGGCCCGGAGGGGCCGAGCCTCTCGCCGGGGGGAGCGGCGGCGGCGGCGGGCGGCGGGGGGCTGAGCGGGGGCCCGGCGGCGGCGGCGCCGAGGAAGTGCTCGTCGCGGCGCAACGCGTGGGGCAACCTCTCGTACGCCGACCTCATCACCCGCGCCATCGAGAGCTCCCCGGAGAAGCGCCTCACCCTCTCCCAGATCTACGACTGGATGGTCCGCTGCGTGCCCTACTTCAAGGACAAGGGCGACAGCAACAGCTCGGCCGGCTGGAAGGTGAGGCGGGGTCCCGGGGCCGCGGCGGAGCCGCCGCGCCGCCCCGACGGGCGGGCTGCCCGCGGAAGGGGTGGGGGGGCGGCGGCTTTCCCCGACGGCAGCCGGCCGGGCGCTGCTGCTGGCCGTGCTGGTGGTCGCGCTGTCGCCTTTGCTTATTTTCTTATTTTAAGGGAGGGGGTAGGAAAAGTTTTGTCGCTGTCCTGTTGCTGTGTGCGAGCGGTGAGGGCTCCTAACTCTGGGAGCCGGGGAGACGCTGGAGCCGAGCTGGCTTCTCTGGTGCACAAGCACATAAGCAGGGAAAGAAAAAGAGGAGAAAAAACGCAGGAAAAAATATTTTTGAGGGTGGGGTTTTGTTTCGTTTTTTAAGTTATAGGTACCTTTGGTGTAACTCGTACTGGAAATAAGCAGAGTTGCTTTTATGCAGGGTCGGGCTGAGTCTGCTCAAATACAGCTCAAATACAGAACGACTCTAGTATTTGTGTCAAGAAATACCCCAGTGGTTTCCCACACCTTCCTCAAAGGCAATAGAGGGAAATTCGGGTCTTGACATTTCTTCATAAAGTTAATCAAAGCGTGGAGTTATTGGCCGCTCGGCCACGGGAACGCTTGGTTTGCGTTTCCTGCGGTGCCAGTGTACGAGGGCACTGTCTACTGATAAATCCCGTATATCTGAGCATTTTCTGTCCAGCATTGCGACAGTTAGCAGCTAAGATTACTACCGTTTTAATAAGTGAGAAAAAAAAATAATTGGTTTTGTGGCTTGTTTACTTAGCGCATGCAAAAGCACGTTGCAGGCAGGCAGGGCGGGCTTCGCTCTCAAAGACAGAGTCTAATAAGGCCTACCAGGAGCCGGTGCTGCACGTAAAGCACATTTGAAGTGATTTCCAGAACTGCTTTTTTCTCCTCATTTTCCCTGTCCATCTATTAGTGTCTGTCGGATGCGGAAATGTCAGGTACCCGCAGCTATACAGAAATGCAGGTGCTGATTGATGTCGATAACCGTTTGCAGCGGGAAATCCCGGTACGGTTCAGTTGCTGCTGAGGGCCAATGCTGGCAGCATCCGAGAACGAGTTTTTGAATGGAGAGCTGAAGGCGAATTTGCTAGCAAGTTTTACTGTGTTACAGAGAAATTCAATTTCTTCTTTGAATCTCTCTAGCTTTGGATCAGGGGATAACTTACAGTATACAAATCAGTCAGAAATACTGTATGGATGAAACGTTTCTGGCAGTTTTCATATTAGCAGCCCTGTCTCATATTTTGGTGCCTGAGTAGGACTTGCTGCTAGGAATTGAAGTACAGCTGTATGATTTTTACCTTCCAAATGGAGCACTGTAGAGGAAGCGTTTCACTGACAGACTTGTCTCAGGCTGGGGAAAATATAAACACAAAGTTTATCGGTAGCATAGCTAATTCAAGACAAGGCTTTTAAAAACACAGATCCTTTTTACAGCTTTTGCGTCTGTATTAGGTGTTGGATTTTGATCTGACTTTACAAGTGCGACACGGAGTGTGATAAAGGGTTACGTCTTCTGATGACAGCCCGTGCCTTCGTAAGTTGTTTGGTTTCACGCAGAAGCAGTGGCTTTAGATGTCAGCTGCTGTGACAAATCCAGCCTTTTTATCTGATAGTTTGAATTTTCAGTAAATTCTTGATACTGGATTCAAACGAAGACTTATCGAACGATGGGGCTTGATACTGTTTCGGCTGAATTTGGTGGCAAAACTCCCGTTCGCTTCAGCAGAAGCAGGATCTGGGCCATAACACAAAGTGCTTACATTGATTAGTATGCTTAATACAGTCACAATTTTTCTGACAATTTATACTGTTAATTTGATATTGATTCCTTTGCTGAGCAGCATTAACTGGTACTTGGAGCTAATTAAAATGTTAAAAACTTGGATCCCTCGAGATTCCTCTGATATAATTTAGTTCAGAAGTTTCTCACAAGCCTTTAAGATGACCTTTCTCAGGAGATGCAAGCACACTGGTAGCAGAAAATTCTGCCTGTTTAATGACTGTGAGCTGTCTCTGGAAGTTAGGGTAAGGCGCTGGATCGGGTTAGCGGCGGGTGCAGTTGTGCGTGGGTGGTAGGGGCATACTGAAAGGGGCAAAGGAGAGGTCAGGAGCTAATAATTTGCCAGACATCCAAAACTGCAAAATTTAACTCCTTATCAGGGCTAGAGTTTCTTTTAATGTATGCATATACGTTCAGAAGAGGACTATTTCAGTTTCTTGGCTGGAACGTAAATTAGTTTGTGCAGAGGCAACACTCTTAAATAGAGACTCCATCTTAGTCTCCCGATGCTAAAACACATTATATGTTATTATCATCTTTGTTTCCCTCACAGGTAATGAATACAACTCTTCAGGAGCTAATGTCAGCTTTTCACATCAGGCTTTTTCAGATTGCTAGTTACACTGAGATTTTAAATGAACAGAAGATAGTTCTGTATCAGAAGGCTTTTATCTTAATTTAGAATATTTTTACACAGCTAAGTTCGTCTTTGAAGGCAGCAAGCCCATTTAACAATATTCTGCTCTGGCACTGAGTGGGAAAATTGTCATTTTAAACAAAGGGAAGGAGAGAACTCGGTTTTATTATCTTACGTATTATTATATATGAAATATTAATACTGTTTCCAGTGAGATGTGCTGAATACCATAATCTGTAAACATAGCTGGGATTATACTCCTCAAAACAATTATTTTAAGAGCTATAAATTAAAGTTACAACTATCACTTTTTTTTTTTTTTTTTTTTGCCTAGGGCATTAAAGCAGAAGTGAGTATTTCAGATGTGGTTAGGAAGGCATATATTACGTTTCCGCTAATTCAGATAAGGTTTGCCCAATACACCCTCCCCAACAATCTTCTTTGCTTCCCCCTCCCCCTGGCCCCGGTGGGACGTTTGCTAACCTAATACTGCCTGACAGCTAACTAGGGCAGTAGTGTTCGGTGCATTGCTGTAGAGCCGGCACGCTGTGGACACCGTCGTGTGCCACGGGCAGCATGGTTTGATACAATCCCATACGCTTCCAAATCACCGGGAAGGGTTTAGGTGCATGCTTCCAATATCCGCTTACTGTCTTGAATACTTATGGAGGGTCGGTATTTATATTTATCATCACTGGAGTGGGGAAAAGGTCTGAGGGTGAGCTGGTTTCACCGCTGTGCCAGGCTGCTGTTGCAGGTACTTCCACAGAGCTCCTCAATCACCGGATCTACCCGTCTTTCCAAATTCAGGTATCCGTTACCCTGTCGATGTCCTGCAGTCACAAAACTAGTGTGCTGACTTAAACCCCAAGTTTTTCCCCCCACATATTTAGGATGCAGTAACTCACTTCACTCAACAACCTTGAAATAGAAAACTGAAACACCTTTGTGTCCATGTATATACACAGAGGGTGCCCGGTTTCACTGTAGCTTAAGTACTTCCATATCTCTTCCTATAATGTTATTTTGTAATTTCTTGCAGCACTATCTTGTGAAACAGTCTTTTCTACATGAAGAGTACACTAGGGGGACTATTTTCCTCTGTGCTAAGCAGTATGGCAAGAGTATGAATCTGGTCCTTTATACACAGATACCAGCAATTCCCAAATTTAAATGCAGCTGATTTGCTTTGATTTGTTTTTTATATCAGAAGCCTATTTGTTTTACACCTGTTGCATTCATCTTCCTCATGAAAGATAAATACTAGCCACTGGGATATTTACTTTGAAGAGAGATTTTTGTAAACTTTGTACATGGATATTTCATCATTCCTTACCATGTTTTATTGACCAATATGTACCGAAGGGCTGCAGTCCTTTCAGCGTAGCAAATGCACGAATCTCTTCTCTAATTATTGAGACTTGAAAAGACTTGAGAAATTTGCCGGCAATGTAGACAGATGTCTAAATCTGTTAGCCAGATGCTGATATGCAAGATGTGTCGGACCTTTTTTATCATCTTTTTGCAAAGGATGTGGGAAGGAAGCAACACCACTCTCTGTTCTTCTTATTTCTTCTTCCTCGGAGTGGCACACAGCGTCTTTATCAGGAGTGGCAGCATAAAACTGGAGTTTGCATCAGTTCCATTTTTTCCTCTGCTGTCTTTTTTTCTTTTCTTTTTGAAAGACTCTGTTTCCCAGTTAACTGCTAGCATCAATATGTTTTCCAGCCTTCTAGTATATTCTTACTTTTTTTTTTTCCCCTCTAATTTTGAGCTGCCTCGTTCATCTGTACAGAAGGGTTTGGGTTACAAACTGTAGCCTGATTATTTTAAGTTTTGATCTACCGAAGCGAGCATGGGTTTAAGCACGTGAATGGATCCTTGGGACTTCACTGGGATTACTTATGTGCTTAAATTTACTGCTTAAGCATCTTACCTGATCAAAGCTTTACTATGTTGTGCTTTAACAAAATATTCAGTAACATTTGTAAGTGAATTTTGTGCTGAGCAATGTAGAGAGATGTGTGATTCCAGCCCCAAAGTCGAAACCTCTAGATAACAAGCTTCTTGCATCAAAGAGGGGTATACTTTAGTATCAGAGTAACAAATGACTTTTTAAACTTCCCAGTGGAAACCATACGTAGATATTAGCGCACATTATTATTTTATATCTGTAACGTACATCAAAGATCTCACTTTTCCCCAGCTCATGCAAGCAGGTGACAGCTATTAGAGGAGAGAGAGAGAGAGAGACACTGAGAAGCTCTCCCAGAATCATTGACATTGTTTGATCCACAGTGCGACAGTGAGGAGAACCTCCACTGAAGGACTTGTTAAATGCAGATATAAACACATCATCTCAGTGAATGTCATCAGCTGCAAAGAGTCACAGGCTCTGATAAACTTAACTTTTGATGTGAATGGGAAACTTCCAGTGAATGATGCCGGATAATATCGCTGTCAGGTAGACCTGCGTGATAAATACTGGAATCAATGTTCCTCAGTTCTTTAGAGACAGAAGGTTACCTAAAACAGTCATGCAACATCGACATTGTCTGTAGTAGGTTATTAGTGTCAATATTTGAGTATATTTAAAATAGGAAGCTTGAGAGTCAGAGGTTGGCTCCTACACTTACCTGTGTGTTTGAAAGTACATGGTTAATGCTAATAAAAATTAAACCCCCTTAGTGGCTTTTATATCCGCTATATTGTATTGACTTGAACAAACACTGTCTGAGACTATCAGGCTGGGGAAGAAAGGCGTCCTGGAGCTCCTGCCCCGGCACGTCCTGCTTCTGCTTGGTTTTGTCCTGGTAAAGCGAGTGGTGTCTTACACGCGAGGCCATTTTGTATTCGGGTCATTTTGGTGGTGCTACACCACTTTGCTGTAATCCTGGGAGATTAGGGGAGGCTGGGCACGTGCTGGTGCATTTAGAAAGGCGAGTGATTAGGGTTAGCCCGGTGGTTTTGTGAAAGCTCTTTGTGCTGACGTGGGCAAAGTAGAAACCTGGAGTCGCTGGCGTCCCTTGCAGAAGGCGGGCAGCGCTGGGGTGGGTGCAGCCCCCCACACCCCCCCGCAGCGGCCGGGTTGTTTTCAGCCAACTCGCGTGGGGTGAATGGGGAGAACAAGCGTGAAATCACCCCAGAAAATTACGGTGGGTGCGCTGTGTTCAAAGGGAGGCCGAAGGGATTGCCTTGGAGATAAGGGAAAACTGGGATAAACAGCCAAGGCATTTCTCTAGGTGGCAGCCTCCTAAAGGTGCCCTGCAAGATTTTGGCAGCCAGCTATTTTGCGTGGAAGTATGGAAAATCTTTTGTGAGGATTGTTTCTTATTTGCAATGCAATTACAGTGGGTCTTAGCGTAGTGGCGGCTTGCCAAGGGAGAAACTGAAAGTGTTTCCTAATGCAAGTTGTTACTTAGACTAAAATCTTTGCGTGTTCCTGTTTCTCTCCCACTTTTTTAAAAGCCTTACTACTATCTCTGTCACAGAAAATGTGCCCAAGGGCAGGGTTATAAAATGGCAGTGTTAGTTTGTTTTAAAGGCACGAGGCCCTCAGCGTTTCGAGGCAGACTCTCTGGCGAGGGCGAGCTCTGAGCACCCTCCTGCTGCTGTTTCGTTCCCCTCGCCACAAAAACCTGTGATTCCCAAGTCAGTGCTGGAAAGTGGCCGCAGCCTCGCCAGGTCCCGGGGCAGGAGGTGCACCCAGGTCCCGCAGCACGTAGCGAGCATCCCGATAAAGGCCTGCCTGATAACACAGTGCTCAGGGAGCTGCAGGGTTTTTTTGATGTGGCTTTTCTTGGGGCTGACAATACGTGCCTAGCGCAGTGGTTCGAGAGCAAAATGAAGTGTTTAAGCAATGTGCACAGCCATTCAGTTTGCGGTAGTGCTGGCTCGGCACACCATGAGTTAAGTGAAGATTATGCTTAACCTTTTATTTGCTCTTTTTTTGTGCTTCTACAAACTTGGACTGTTCTTTTCTGTTACAATTTCCTGAGCATTGCCACACACTAAGCTTGGAAAATGAGGTGCATTTAGCCAATTTATGGCCTGACATATGTTAGTTAACATTAATTACCTGCTTGAATAGTCCATTTAGCACTTATTATTAAAAAGTGGCTTGTCTACAGAAGGGGATTTTCCTTCAGAGTGAGATGTTTTGTTCCAACTTGCTTCAGACAAAGTCAGGATGGAGTATCCCGTGCTTCTCTGCACAGCTATACCAGTTTCCTGATGTTCCAGTTGTGTGTGTGGGATACCACTGCACCACTGACAGGCATCAACTCCTTACCCATGTGTATCTGACATGTATTTGACATCGGCTTAGCTTTCCCAAGCAAACCAGTGTGCTTCCAAGCAATTTTTGCTAGTGGTGGGTACAGCTCTTGCTCCTCTGATTGAGGCAGCTGGAGAAAGAGCCATGCTTCTCAGCTTGCCAGGAACTGCAGGGAGATCTGGAAGCCTGTGGTGTTGTGGCCTCAGCCCCTCTTTGGGGTGGAGGAGTAGGAAAAGCTCAGGTGTGCAAGGCTGGAGGGGGTGCGTAGGAGTTGCCGGGGCACACGGGGGTGCCCTGCAGGGAGGGCGTCTTCAGCTCTACATGGCCAAGGATGATGGATCTTGAGGTTCCCGCAGCCACCTGAGAGCAGGCCACCACTGGAGTGAAGCGTGGTCTCCAACAACAGCAGGTTATGTCTTGCTGTATTCATCAGCCACGTTATCTAAATTATCTCCTGGGCAATGCGTTGGGCAAAGGTTGTCACAGGTCATTAGTCTGAAACCTGTGAGATGGGGGGGGAGGAACAAGCAGAGAGCACTCATTCAATTTCCAAATACCAATATTTAACCCCCGCCCCCATTCCTCAATTTCCCATCCCCCAATTCCTCATTCCTGTCTTGGGAGACTCCAGGGACATGATGTCCTATTTCACCTTCTCCATCCTTCCCTTCATAACACCAGCCAGGGGGGTTGCATGGTGCATGGGGTGCCTCCCACCTCCATGGGGTGGGAAATGGAGGGCTGGCTCGTAACTGTGCAGGGCATGTTGCAGAGTGTAGCTGCATTTCGGCTGCATGTAGCTGTATTTCGGGGATACAGCGTGGAGGTGATGAGGCTACAGGACTGACGAAGAGCAATTTCAGGGCTGGGAACAGCGGTTGGGAACAGGGTAAGGGGTTGGGAACAAGTGAGTGATTGTGTTAGTGCTCTGCCTCATCCCTGTGGTGAAGTAGCAAGGGAGCTGCCTTTCAGTGGGGCTGAAGGAGAGGAGCATCGCTGTGTCACCATGGGTTTTTGCCGGAGTGGTTCCTCCTGATGCTGTGCCTAGCTGTGCGGTCCGTGAGGAGCCAGTCTTGCCCTGCAAAGCCAGAGTCCTTTCTCTGGGCCACCCCCATTGCACCTTTGCTCAAGGACTGATACGCTCGTAACGCTGCTTTGCAGGGAATTTGAGGCAGGTCAGGAGTTAACAGCATTGGTGTCTTGTTAATGACTCTCTGTGTGTGTCCTACCTGGACTTTGCTTATTGAGGCAATTTTCTTTATCTGTACGCTGGTACCTATTAAAAATAAAGGCTATTTAAATACTTCTACTGATATAAAACACCTTTGTAAGATCTTGCTGACAGAGAAATGCCTTTCTGGGGATTTGAACTGGTAAAGAAATGCCTTGTGAAAATTAGCTTTTATAACAGACTTGTGCTAACGAATTGAATGGATTGCTTGCTCGATCGCAACACGATATGTACTTAAGAGCTGAATTATGAAATGCTGGGTTTCCACTTGAACATGTTTATTTGGCAAGGTATTTTTTTGCTTTTCTTTATTATTTTTCCCCTGCTGTTGAAGTCGCCGCTCGTTACGTGTAAAGGGACGTGCGAGGGAGGTACGCGCTGGGACAGGACGGCAGAGGCGGATTATTGCTGGAGGGCTGGAGGAAGGTCCACTTGAAGCGAGGAGGACGGCGTGCGGCACCGACAACTTGTTGTCAGGGCCTTTGCAGCTTGTGCCTCCAGGTCTCCCGGAGAGTGCTGCCTGCCAGTTTTGGGGGGCAGGAGGCTGCTCACAGTGGGTCTGGGGCTCTGCCTGTGCAATCTCTGGCTGCTGTACACCTGAGTGCTGCCCGCGGTCAGGTGCGTTTCCATGGGGTGAGTCACTGGATCATACTACTTCTGCATCCCTTCACCCACCACCCATGCCGAGGCGAAGGGTGGGTCTGTGCTGACGTCTCCATGCCAAAATCCAGTCGAGAGCTCCGGAATGAGGGCAGGAGGCAGGAGCGCTGCCAAAGGTGCTGTTTTTCTCCTTTGACACCTGCATCTGAGGCTGCCTTCACGCTTTGCGTTGTGGTATGGGTCTGCCTGGAGGCTGCTCGTAACCCAGCCCTCTGCCTTGCAGTGCTTTCAGGCCAGCGCACCTCCCCATCCCTGGCTTTCTGAGACCTTCAGCTCTCCCTAGGGAGCAGCGGAGGCCACGGGGACGCCCAGGATTGTGACCAGCAGGTGGGATGCAGTCTTAGGAAAAAAGTTTTCGGTAGGTTTGCTGGCTCCTGAGTTGCGTGAGCAGAAAAGGGCGGGTCCGGGCTGGATGCCAGCGCTTGAACAGGGAGGTAACATCTGCTTATCCCAACCCCGGAGGAGTGGGAGGCAGCAGATAAGTCGGAAGGCTGATGAGGACAGAGGGTGTTCTCCTGGGGGAGGACAGATAGAGGAGCACCCAAACACAGCGGCACACGTCTGCTGGGGCTTCACTGCCTCCTGGCTGCTGCAACTGCTCAGTCCAAAGCAATTCGTAGTGGGAATGAAAACTGGTTTGCATGGATGCAGCCCAGTTTACGATGCTGCAACTTCCATGGGTACATGAAGTAAAGAGAGCAGGGTCTGACTCTTGTCCCTGCTAAAGGCCGTGTTAAAGCAGCAGAGTGGGGTTCTCCTACGGTGCCGCAGCAGCGTGCATTTGCATTAATGTGAGTAAGACTCAAGCCAGCAGTGCTTAAAATCCTGGTTGCAGCTGAGCCTGGACTCCCAGTGAGGACTGAGCATGACCAGGGAGTAACAGTGTTGCACTTAAGTAAACAAAGCTTTGTTTGAAAACATACTAGTTACCTAATAATATTCTAATACAAACTACTCTCCTAGTCTAGACAGCCAGCACCTCTGATACTGTAGATGATTTGCCCTTATAACTTAGTGTTTTCTCATGCTGTACCATGTTGGTTTCTGTGTTTTTTCCAAAATAGGATGAAGAAGAATAAATACATTATTCTAAAGAAATAATTTTAGGACACGACTTGCAGGGCCATATTTGTTTTATGTAGAATGTGGACTGAATTATCTTGATATATACTCCAGTTATGTGTCGGCACTCTTAAAACCTGCTGTATTTGGTTTTTTTCTCTCCATGCTAGTTCTTCAAGCAGATATTTCAGCTCTCCGAAGACATGTTATGACCAGAGTTAGTCCCACTTTCTCACACGAAATTTGCAGTGTAAACGTACCTTAAAATGCGAGACTTAATCCAGATCAAAAGTTTCTGACTTTGCGGGTATTTGTGAAGTCAGGCTGTGAACCCCTATCTTGTGTAAATGTATTTGCTAGTACTTGATGGAGGATTTATCAGTTTCATATATGAAGTTCTAGATATGCTTAGTACATAAATTTGGCGTCTGATAAGTGAGAACAGCACTCAACAAAGAATGTCTTTGTGTGAGACTCTCACAGGCTCCCACATTATCACCTTTTTTGCTGATTGGTTTTGTGCTGAGAGCAGTGATGTGGTTTTCTGAAAGCCTATAACCTACTGTTTGTT
Organism: Ciconia boyciana; assembly: GCF_034638445.1. NCBI lineage: Eukaryota > Metazoa > Chordata > Aves > Ciconiiformes > Ciconiidae > Ciconia > Ciconia boyciana. The sequence goes on from NC_132936.1 coordinate 51,611,453, forward strand.
CTGCAAAACTGCTCCGGACCTTAACTAGTTTTCAGAGAATGTTTTTTTCCAGGAATTCGTAGGAGAAGGTGACGCCAGTTCAAGTCGTGTCCTGAGATGCTTGTAAGCTGAGACGCGTAGAGCTGCTGTCCCTGTTTTTGTGCAACATGATCTGTTGTGTTTAAAAGTTTCACTGTATGGGGGAACTCAAAACCATTTGTCTGAGATGTCAGGTTTCAGAGTGAATGGTGCTTCTTTAAGTATTCATCAAGACCTACAATGGGAGGCTGCTGGTCCTACGATGCCTTTGTAGGAGAACAGTGTTGGCACCAAGAATGATGCTGCCACTGAGGAGCTGTAAAAACTCCAAAGCATTTTGTGAATCTTGTGCAAGCAGCTTCTGCGTTTGCATAGACTGAGCCATATATGTGGCTCAGATAAATGGGCCACATCTAAAATCTTCCATTTTTCAAATGGAAATCATGTCAGAGCTCTGCATGGATTGGACCAGAGGTTTCCAGCCTAGTTTGTGGATCAGCCAAAAGCTTCGAACCTAATACTATTATTTTCATCATGATGTTGACAGCGCTGGCTTCCCATAGCATGTTGAGGTTTATTTCTTGCCCCATTGCTCTTAGAACCTGGTTCATGCACAGCAAAAATACTTCTGATTAAAATGTACTAAAAGGTTTGCACACTTGGGGTAGGAGAGAAATCTTTTATGAGGAGCTGTTTTTTAGAAAGCTCTGGGGAAGGGAGCCGTGTGCTTAAGAAGGTATTTGAAAACCAACAGTGAGGCCATTTTACATACAAAAAAAGAGGGAAAGTGCGTAGGCCATGAGGTGGTGGCATACGGGGCTGGGAGAAGGAAGGATTCTGTGAACTAGCGGTAGGGAGTAAATCAACTTGATGTATGTTCGTAGACATCTGATATCTACCGGGCCTAGTGGGGTAGCTTGGAGCAGGTGGAAGAAGCATACTGTTTACCTAATTAGAAACATAAATAAAATCTTTCCAACATTTTTTTCTAAATTAAAATGCATTTGAAGCATATGTCAGACTTCTCACATCCAGGAAAGATCTCTAAAACCCTGCCGAAGGGTTTAGAAACAGGGAGGCTGTTTCTAGCCCACCTTCTTCAGGGCTCTGCCAGGCAGCAGGTCCTCCTGGTCGGAGGATGGAGTGGGACGTGCATTAGCAGTTGGAGATGTTGGGGTTCTTCCTGAGCGCATCTGTACACCTCTCTAATCAGTGGGAAAAGGTCTGTCATTTGAGGTGATAGACCATGGAATTGGAAAAACCAAAGAAAATGATCATAGTTGAAATAATTTAAGATAGGGTTTCACCTCTGTGTATTTCTTGAGAAGTTGGTGATGGTGGGGAGCAGGGCCTGGGCTGCTGTACAGCCAGAGCAGCTCCATATCTCCAGTGTATTTTAGACACCGAGGAGACAAAGATGATGCTAATTGCAAGAGAAACTACTTAACTGCTTTGTATTATGTTTGAAATGAAGGGGGAATAACGCTGATTGAATGACCTATTTTGACTTTCTCAGTATAATATGTTTAATGTTTTAGTCTTTTTCTGGACAGTGAATTATAATTTTATCAAATCCTGCTGGAAATGAATATGTTGCTGGGCGTAGTATTTTATCCGCGCAGTTTTAACCGCAGAATTACCTCTTGCTGCTTGACTCGGTGGCAGGAGTTTTCTCTTTCAGCTGGAAAGATCTTTTGCTATGCAACACAGTGACAGCAGGTTTTTTTAATACAAAATAGGGACCTGTCAGGAAGAATATAAAATAGGGCACTGAAGGAGTCTAATTTAGAAGGAGAAAGGGCATAAATCTCCACCTCTCTCCGATGACAGAAGGCCAAAGTACAGCAGAAACATTTCCCTGCTTGTAAAATGCTGGTCCTGATACCAGAGGAGTTGTTCTGTGAAAGGCACAGCTGTATCTAACCTCCTTACAAGTTTTTCGACATTATTTTCGGTACGTGACTGGATGTTACATAAGGGGATTCTTAGACAACGAAGCACCTCCGTTAGGGTCTGCTCTGCTTATTGTGTCGTTACAGAAATTGTTTGCTGTTTTGGACCAGTGTCAGGCAGAATAATACTGAATAAGTCCCAGATGAATGTGGGTGGTGAGAGGAGAAAAATTACTTCAAATAAAGAGGGGTATTATCAACTGAGCAGCCAGTGTTGATCCTATGGTGCTGTAAAATGGAAGCAGGAAAAATAGTATTTTGGCGCAGCAAATTGGCATCAGTGCAGCCGCTCTGCGAAGTATTGAGAGGGAGAACAGAAGTGCAAACAAGTCTCCAAAACTTGAGAGGATCCTCAGATTCTTTATCCATTTAGGACAACATGACCTGTAGCGTCACTTGCAGCTGCTGGATCCAAGAGTATAAATAGTGAAAAGAACACTGATTTGGCCAGGATAAAATGTTCATTTTGGTTTTTTCCAACAGCTGTGTCAGGACTTAACCCTGGCAAAAACTTCTCACGTGTCATTTTTTATTCAGGCTCATACTAAGCATGTGGAATGACAATGTTCTCTAATTGAAGGAAAAAAAAAGGAAAAAAGTAGTGAATTGAGAATTAGTGGGGATTTGGTGTCCCCTCAGCCTGAAGGAAAAACAGTTTGCTTGAACAGTATGATAGCAGTAGTTTGAGAAATTAAGTATGGATTTTCTTCGATCATAGTTGAATCATGACATTGTACTAAATTTATCCAGTCTTGAGTGCCTGGTTTCTGGTTTGACATTTTCGTTGGATGGCTGTTGGTTGGTTGGTTTGTTGTTTTTTTTTTTTAAAAAAAGCTCTGCATAGGCTGAGAGATGATAGTTTCCTTATTTTCTGCAGGAAACTCTATCAGGTATCAAACCACTGATTCTTCCAGGTGGGTTCGGGGGCCAGCAGATTTCTCCCTGGAAGCACCACGATACAGGGGTGGGTTCGAGCAATGCCAGTGATGGGCCTTTCCCATTTTCCAGGAGTGGACAGGGAGTAGGAAAGTTGGATTTCGCATGGCTTGACCATTAACTGCAGATTGCTGGAGTATCTCTGTGGATAGTTCTCACTGTTCAGTGAAGTGCCGAGCAGAAGTACTAAATAAGAGTGTACTTCATTTATACGAAAATCTGCACTGGAAAAATGTTTCAATATAAAAGCCAAGTGCTCGGGAAGTACAAAATGTCAGAAATAGAGTTGCCTCTAACACTTGAAATTACTTCTCATGCTGGCTATGACACCGTCATTAGTAACGAGCTCACACACTCTATCCACCCCCAGACTCCTTGTCGGGCTGGATGCTTCAAGGGGTATTCAGGGCTTCGGCTCATCCCCCGTGATCTCTGTGTGGGCCCTGTGCCATATTTGTTGCACTCAGCTCTGAGTAAATAAATACGCCCTTCCTGGTGTGCTCGTCTGTGTCATTCACCTCCCCAGTATCCGTGGGCTTCCCTGATGGGCACCGTCCCAGCCCTGCATCCTCTTCTCCCCTCCCCGAGCTCCTTGCCCCCTGCAGCCTCCTGTCCCAGCCTCCTTTCCTGCGATTTCCATTCCAGCTGCATGCATCCCTCCTTCTTTTTGCTGTTATCTCCCACCCCTCTGCCCACCTCCTCTGGTTTCCAGATCTGCTCTCCTTGACCAGTTTGCCTGGTTTCTTTTGTCCAGCTCCCCATTCCACGTTTTTCCCCTGCCCCAGGATTCCCTATTTCCCATGTCTTGCCTATCCCAGGCCACTTACCCTGTTTTTAATCCCAGTTTCAGTTCAGGTTTGCAAAGCTATTAGCAACGGGGAACAGGGTTTTATAACAGGAAGTGTTGGACAATACGAGGTGCAGGTGGGGCTCACAGTGCTACCTATAATTTACAACACTGTTTATTTTTTTAACTAATCCACCCTTAGGTAAGCAGTCCTGGAGCTGTCGGTGTGCAAATCCTTAGTCATTTGGGTAGTCCTGTTCCCTCTGCTGATACTGTGTACAGAGGGATTTTGCTCATTTGTGTAAGAGATGGAGGATCCAGCCTTACAGAGACTTTGATCTCTGTTTCGGTGTGGCCTGAACCAAACAGCAGACAGTGTCTGAGACTGTACAGTTCATAGGGCTACTGAGCTGTCCCTAAAATATTTAATGGTACATGTAGTAATTGCTCTAATTTCCATGGTGAGGGGATGTTCCTTTTTCCTTCCCTATCGGTGAGAAGGGAGGGGACATACGAGTTCCTCACTGAATACATAAGACATGAAAGTATACAGTCCATAATCACACCATACTCTGCATCCTCTAGTAGGTGCCCTCTGACTTGGTGTATTTAGACTAGAAAATACGAAGAGCCTTTTCCTTACGTACCTCCCTAGTTTTCTTGTATCTTCTGCCTCTGCTGGTAACCTCATGCCTGGTCTTTAATGATTCTGGTAAATGCCTCCACATCTAGGTGGGAAGCTGATCACAGTTTTTTTGTTATCAGAATTAGACTGAGAAACTCGTACTGAATTGTTGCTTAAAACTGCAAGGTGATACCTTGGAGTGTGGGAGGATGGACACCTCTGCTGCTTTCTCTGGGTGCGACTTGGCTTCTGTCATAGTCAGTAGGCAGCTTCCAATGGACTTGGTGCTAGATCAAGTCATTTAATGGTGTGAATAACCTTATATTGACCTTTTAAAGAGCTTATGCATACAGCGTGCAGTTTATGAGTCCCTTGTTCCTTTGTGATAAAGTTCAAAACTTTAATCAGGTAACAGGGCGGCCTCTCGTCTTTCCATTGCAATAGAATGCACGCAAACACGCATTGCAACAAATAGCGCAAAGGCAAATCTGGCATTCCCTGCTTCCTCTCCCACAAGAGAAATCTGTGCTTTATTCTCCGCCTCTGCTCCCCAAGCCATTTCAGCAGCTCGGTCGGCTGAGGGGTTCACTGGTGGTGGCTGATGCCTTTCAGATACCGCGCTTCAGCTTCCCAGGCTATTGAGAACAGCTGTTTAGTCACAGCTCTCTGGGTCACAATGTACAGGGATTTTCTGATGGTTGTGGTGACCTTGGGGGGGAATTAGACTGGATGTAATGCTTCCAAGAATTGGAGACGCCTGTGCCATTGAGCTGGTGCACGTTGCCGAATCAATTACTAGCATTGGCAGGATTTTGCTTTAGGGGAATCTCGCAGCTACATCACGGTCTTGTTATTAGTAGATTATTGTTAATTAGTTTTAATACAGAGCCAGATATTTGCAGGGAGGAGGGACCTTAAATAGTTGGTTTCAGTGAAGTATTTTCCCGATAGGCAGCACTGTTGCAGGGCACACCCAGGCACGGTATCTCACTTTTGTTTTTGGGAAATCTTTATCAGATCCTGTACGGAAATACACATTTGGTGTAGAATTGTCATCCTCAGGTGAGGAATCGCTGCGTGGTGCCCCGACCTCCTCCAAAGCCGGTGATGACAACTGAAACTCTCTGCATGGAGGTTTTGTAACTTTTTTGTAACGTGTTGAATCATGATAAGGGGACTCAGCACCTTTGTAACTCGGGCTACTGTGGCATAGGCCACCGGCGAGCTTTTGCAGAGGGGCTTCCCAGCGAGCCCCTCAGTTTTTATGTGCAGCCCCCACTCTCAATCCAGGTCGCCGGCCTCTCCCGCACCGGTCGCAGTCAGGTGGCGCGGAGCAGTCATGACGCAACGTGCTCCAGCGCTTTTAATTTATGACCTAACAGATTGTGAATGTGCCTCTTGGCAGGTGACGAAGGAGCGTGCCGCGACCCCACTTCACCAGCGCAAGCTTTGAGCCGCACGGTTTCGCTCTGTGAGATCGGGGTCAGGCTTAGGGCTGCTTCCCTCTTTCGCTTTTCAGTTTCGTGCCAGTGCAGCGTGGTGTTTTCACAGGCCTGCTCAGCCCAAGCCCTGCTTGGGTTAACCCTTGCTCGTGTGGTCGCTGAAGTCACCCGGAGCCCCCTGTGGAAATGCAGCCCCCCTAATTCAGCCGGTCCATTGTTTACTGTGTTCATAATTGACTGTCAAAGCGTTGCATTTAATTCAAGTGCTGGTAGGGTTTTCCTCAAAATACCTGTGTAGCGTTAAGCCAGTTAGGAGTTACAAATGTAAATACGTTTACACAAAGAAGAGGAATGCATGAAAGCTGGCATCGCTTAAGCAGCCAAAAGCAGCGTGATTATATGCTAGAGGGACACTGAAAACGTAGGTTGCTGGAGTGCGCCTTCAGAAGTAAATCCCAACCAGGAGCGCTCGCAGTCCCTGCCTTCTAATGCACTCTGTCTGCGACGGCTGCTGAGGCGACGTGGGGGAGAGGGCTCAGGAGTCCGTCGGCATCCTCGTGGACTTTTAAAGAAAGTTTGAAATGCCAAAGAGAAGAGTCAGCTGTATCTAAACGGGTCCTTGTTTTAGATTTTCCTGGGCAGTAGCAATATAGCTGGCAGTCGGGGGACCTCTGACACTAGCGTTTCATAACTGGAAGTCAGGCATTTTTCACAAGCTGTCCTATTTTGGGTTGTGAGCACGGGCACACGCGCATGCACACCCCTCGCACACCCCCCGCACGCCCCCCCAGCACATTGTTTACTTCCTCTGTAAGTTCTGGGACATTCAGTACTAAGGAGCATGATACGCTTGCATAAACACCCCAGCCAGATTTATCTCTCAAGCCTATCTTTCCTTTCCCGTCTTGGAAAGTGATTAATCTGCAGCACACGTTTTGTTCTTTGATTGCAGGGCATTATTCTGTAATCATTTACAGTTTTGCAGAGCCATAGCACTGGCTTGATGGAGTATTTCTGTCATGTAGCCGTTGCTGTTGGCTGAAGCTTTAGCTGCATAACACGGAGGCAGCATTACTATGCAGCTCTGTGTCATGTTAAAACTGTTTTCTTTTTAGATTGCATGCTTTCTGCACATTTCTCCTGGTTTTGGCTGGCACAGAGTTAATCTTTTTTTCCTAGTAGCTGGTCTAGTGCTGTGTTTTGGATTTAGTGTGAGAATAATGTTGATAACACACTGATGCTTTAGTTGTTGCTGAGCAGTGCTCACACTAGTCAAGGACTTTTCAGCTTCTCTTGCCCTGCCAGCGAGAAGCTGGGAGGGGGCACAGCCAGGACAGCTGACCCCAACTGCCCAAAGGGCTATTCCATACCATATGGCATCATGCTCAGTATAGAAACTGGGGGGAGTTGGCCGGGGGGCAGCGATCGCTGCTCGGGGGCTGGCTGGGCATCGGTCAGCAGGTGGTGAGCAATCGCATTGTGCATCACTTTTGTATATTCTTTTATCATTATTATTATTACTTTATCTTCCTTCGCTGTCCTATTAAACTGTCTTTATCTCAACCCACATTCCCCCCCCCCCCGGTTCTCTCCCCCATCTCACCGGGAGAGGGGGGAGGGTGAGCGAGCGGCTGTGTGGTGCTTAGTTGCTGACTGGGGTTAAACCACGACAACAAGGCATGAGGCTGCTCAACTATATCCAGAGTAACGTTTTTGAGAGTTAGGAGGGGTTTTCCTTAGCCCTCCAGAAGTGTCAGAGCTGATGTCATGCCGAAGTTACAAATTGTGCAAAAGCTTTGGGAGGAAAAGAAGCTTTGGGCTTGAACATATTTGATTATGGAAGAATACCTGCACTGAGAGCAAGATCCTCTTGAGTGGAACGGGTACCTCTAAGGGTGGTTTTGGATAAGGCCCAGGTGCTGGGAACATCTGTCTGAACATCCCGACCTCTTGGTGGGTGAGTGCAGTAGAAAGGTGCTGCTTGGAGCTCAGCTAAAAACTTTGTGTGTCTGGGGAGGTGGAGGTGTCTGTTCCTGTGTATGGCCCCCGCAGCTCTGTAACTGCAGTGTTAATACTTCTGCCTCTACATTTGCCTGGTGCGAGGGTGGATGGAAACAAGGTGTGTTTGTGTGAGGAAAGCCCTTTGCCAAGCTGGACAGGTGAGTTTAGGAGGTGATGCTGTGGGTTTCAATGCAGAGGAGCCATCTTCCAGATGCAGAGGAGCCACTGGCTCCTTGTCATGCATCATATCCATGGAGAACCCCTGAACTGTGAAAGTGTCCTAGAAGAGTGGAAGAGCCTGTTAAATTGCACTTTACCATTTTGTCCTCTTCCAGTGCAGCCAAAAAGCATGTGTGTTGTTCTTCACCCAAGGAGTTTGTTTTTTAGACAGAGTAAGATCCCCCACTGCTAAGTGTAGCTGTTGTGCAACTGCACAATTTTTGGCGGTGATAGCTGCAGTTGGGTCAGCTCTTTAGAGCGGACTTGTCCTGTGCAGGCCCCAGTAAGGTATGTAGTAAGCCCAGCAGAGACTGGAACCAACACTGGTGGTATCTGAGGGAACAGCAGATGACAGGCAGCTCCCCTCCACCACCACCCCAGCCCACTGCTCACATTCAATCCTTTCTTTTCCCTAAACCGTGAGGCATCAGAGGTCAAGTCCTGTTTGTAGGTCACCCAAAAGGGAAACTGGACATTAAATTTGGAACTTCTAACTAGGCTAACGTTTTATTTCTTTATTTCATGCTAAAGGCTGGTTCTGGACGCAGTCTTGAAAGCACCTCCTGCGCAATGTAGAATGGGGCCCGGAGAGAGGAAGTCAAATCAGAAATGGAGAAAAGTTATTTTAATCATAAATAGCTGCGGTAGGAAGGTAGATGTTTATATGTGCAATAGTACAGTACCTACTGTGTGTATTTTAGGAGAACCTGAGAATAGCAGCTGCGCTGAAATACTTGACAGCAAAGTCAAATATAGTTTAGGTTAAAAAAAAAAAGTTGCTAGGGAGGATGGATTTGCAGCGTGAAGCCTGTTGGTGTTATCTCTGCCGCACGGCACAGAACAGCCTGTGACTCCAGCGCTTGTTTGCGAACGCACAGTTCCCGTAACGGGATATGTCCCGCTCCTATCAGCGTGGTATTGTGCCCGGGTAGACACTCCCCCACCTCCCAAATTTCCCCAAAACCGCAGGAGGCTGACAGCTTTATTTCTCCGAAGGCTGCCTTTTCTGAAGCGTTGCTGGTTTTGCAGCCGATGGACCTGTTGAGTTTTAGATCTATAGAGCTCAGAAGCAGTGAAGCTGCAAGCACTAAAACTGGAGCTCTTGCTAACATGCTGAGGTCAAAAGGATCAAAACCTAAATTAAACTTGTCCCTGAAATTTGGCTCTGAATCACAAATTCAGGAAGTTGTACATGAAAATCAGTCTGGGCACTGTTTCTTTCTTAAGAGTTCTTCGGCTAAAAATAATGTCTTGCGCTATAGCTATAAATAATACGGGCTTTTTTTTTTCCTTCCCCCATCTAATTAAATTGTTACTCTTGCCACAACGAAGGGAAAGGGAAAAGATAATAACATGAATCTGGTTGAACAACTATGTAGCTTGCAGGTTTCAGCTAGAGTGTTTGCAGCTGCAACCAATGCTGAACCTTACGCTAATGCATTTCATTGTCGAAATTAAAAGAAGGTGCTCTGGAGAGATCAGCAATAGTTTCTCTGTGTCCATCATTTGGGAAACACTCTTGAAAGCTCACCCAAAGTGGGGTTTTCCTCTGCTGTCAAAATACAGAAGAAAGGGATTTTTCTTATGAATTTTTTTGAAGGAAATTGCAGTGTTTTTTTCTAAAATTGTGGTTGAACCATACGGTAAGATGTTTTCATGGTCTCTGGTGTCCTTTGCTGACTTACTAAAACGACAAGCGGTGGCCACGGATAGCTCTGCCATTATCAGCAGTGGCACTCAGCAGGTTTGCCACAGGTAAATAGTGGGTAAAGCTGGAAAAAGGAACTCTTCCGCATCGTGATCGCGGCGCCGAGATGCTCTTTGAAAGCCGCGTGGGCAACCTGGCCGTGGCCATGGCCGTCTGCCTGTTGAACAGTAACGAAGGGCAGCAGCCTGGTGAGACGGTGCTTATCACACCTATTGCTGCTTCTGTGTTAGCATCCAGAAAAGTTTAATGTGTTTTGCTGCTGGGGTTTGCCAGCGGCTGCTGGGGCCTTTTAGCAGCGTTTGGGGTGTGCGGTGGATTGCAGGGGCCATCAGAGAGGCCATTTAACGTGGCACAGCTCCTGAGAGCACGCCGATAATGGTCAGTGAAAGCAGTAATCCCAGAGGCCTAAGGGGATAATGACAGGCAATAACATGGCTGCCAATCTTTAAGCTTAATCACGACATCTTTCAGGTAGCAAGAGGGTTATTTTTCCCAAATGAGGCCATGGCAGGGGAAAAAGGGTCCTAAAAAGCAGGGTACTGTGGTGAAGCTGGCCTGCATGGGAGATAGAGCTGGGCACAGGCTCTGAGATTTATTGTGTTGAAATTCACTGTCACTTAAAAAAAAAGCGGTGAGGCAGCTGCGTTATTTCACTGGCAGTGATGCAATGCTGGTGACACACCAGGACGGGAGGGACCAGCATGTTCTGTGACAGCACGGCATGTACACGGTGTCAGCAGAGCAGCACCCCACCAGCCAACAGCTTCGACTAGTGCCGGCGCTTCGTCTAGGGCTTCATTTTCAAGCCAAAATTTGTACATAATGGCTGGAAGCATGTTTTTGGAAGTAACACATAGTTACTGCACATGTACAATTTCCAAAACACCCCCTTCGCCCCTCCTATTTGCTTTGCTTTAAGGGGTTGAAGACTTTTTTTTAGATTTATTTTATTACAGTGCAGACAAGGCATTTACTAATTTCTCATTCACTTGTCAATGGCTCTGCAAGAGTGAAAATCTCACAGGAAAACGCCATGCTCTGATAAGGTTGTAAACAGAAGGCAGAAATCCTAGTATTCATTTTAATGGTTTACCCTGTTGTCCTGAAATCGTCTGCTGCCCTCCAAAGTTAGTGATGGCACAGGCAAAAAGAATACTGTAATACTGAAATGAAAGACCCAAAAAGAAGAAACTTAAGTATTTTTTAAGAAAAACTGCAAAGGAGGGGAGGGAGAAAACTGGTAAGTGCATGTGTTTGTTTAAGGAACTGAATGGGTAGCAAATACTTTTCCATGTGTGTGGAAAATATGAGTTGGCTTTTGCAATAGCATTTTATGGGAAGAAAGATCAAGGGTTCAGGAGCTGAAATACTTACTCATAAAATGAAGGGAGCAAAGACAAGCTACTTGTTATGCTTCTGCCCATTTGCTCTTAAGTCCAATCTAGCTGAATCATTTCTAGGAATGGAGTGGGTTACTGGATTTCCAGCCTCCTCTCCATCCTTGGCTTCTCTCCTGCATGGCTGCTGCTGATTAGTACTGGTTGTACTGAGCTTTATGTGGAGGGTGTGTGCCTGTCCACTTGATTGCTAAAGCTTTTACCACCTTGGGATCTAAGCACAATCCACTTGAAACTGGATTAAAACAGCCAACTCGTTTTACGGAGTGCTTTTTAACAGCTATCAGGCAGCAAGCAGAAGCTGACCCGGGTGGGATTTTTGATCTGGTGCCAAGGAAATGCAAGGCACTTCCCCATCACCGGTCCCACCGCCTCATTCTGTGTGTGGTTTCTGACAAAGGCAAACCCAACCCAAGCATTTCCCGCGGTGTCTGAGGTCTTCCAAACAGCTGAAGATGTATGGTCTGCCGCGTGAAGCCAAGCTATGCCGCAAGTGTAATGTTTATTAGTTCGGTGAATGTGATTTTTTATTTGTATCTCCAAAGAAATTTGGGTTTGGACTGCGCGGGCTACTTGCCTGCAGGTTTTTGCCGGCTGCTTCCCCCACCCCATGCTGGCCAGATGATTTGAGCCCCGCTCAGCTGCCAGGGTGTGAATATAGGTCAGTACAGCAACCTAGGCTTGGCTGCCACGCCGTCCCATGCCCGGCTTTGTTTAATCTGGACTGTTCCCAGCTCGTCTTAAATAATTGCTATATGCCTGAAGTCGGTTGCAGCATGGCAAGGCTGAGCCGCAGAGAGGCAAGGTGTTTTTTTTTTTCCTTCTTTTTGATAAGCGTAATGGGAGGGAGGATTAAAATGGCTGTTCAGAATATTTTTGAGAGCTTTGAGAGGGCATGAGCCCCTGTGCCATCCGTGGGTTTCAGGAGGGGTCAATGCCGCATCCGAGGACGCGTTTTGTCCGTCTGTCGGGAGGCAGAGGGGCTGGGCTGGTGCCGCACGGGCTGAACTTGGCTTGGTTTGGTTAGAAAAGGCAGCCTCACTTATCTTGCTGATGAATATAAACCCTTTTGGGTGTTAGCTAGCAAGTTTTAGTATTTAGTGTTTTTGAAATTGGTTCTGAAAGAGGCACAGTTTGGGGCTTGTGTTCTTTTCCTCCCAAAAGAGGGAAGTGGGTTGTAAGGGTGGTCTTGGTATGAAGTGCAGATTGTTTTTTAGCAGCAAGTGAAGGAGCTTTCTAGAGTAAAAAGGTTCTCAGTAAAACTGTCACCTCCATGTTCTGCAATTACCCTGTGTTTAACAAATGGCTTGGGAGGGCTAACGAAGTTCATTAAAAGCAATTTGTTTACCTAAACAAAGCCTGTGTGAAAATGCCATGACTGAATGGACTCAAAACCCTCTAATGATTTTGTGGGGAGGAAAGAAATTTTTTTCGTTGTTGTTTTCAATCCTTAAATGTGATTCCCCTTCGCCCCTGGCTTTTCTAGCTCTGTGCCCATTTGTGTGTGTGTGCTTGTGTGGTTATCGGCCCAAATGCGGTTCTAGGTCCCTCGAGGCAGCAGCCTTGCCTTGCCTTACGGCTCTGAAAGGCCTCCGCACAGCCAAAAAGATCCCGGCGATTTATGGTTACCACCCTGTTTTTATAGCGTGCCTCTCGCAGGCTCCTCTGCCGAGGCGATGCTGCGCCAGATAAGAGACTTTTCTCCTGTTTTGGAGCAGCTGTTGCACCCCGAGGGTATTCCTGCCGCCGGGGCTGTGGGGGGGGATGCTGGCAGGCCAGGCAGAGCAGCTTTAGCCGGGACGCTTGCAGCTTTCCATCCCCTCTGCTCGGCTCTCCCCACTTCTGCTAGGGGCAACCAAAGGAAAAGGGTCTGCCCTCCCCAGCAAGCTGTTGCAGACACAAACAGGGGCGTGCGAGGGGCCAGCATGTGCTCGCTCCTAAATGTACCGCTCTGTCGTGGTGGCGTATGAAATACCCACCCCCATTCCCCTTTCCGTAGGTGCTGTCTTCCCTTGCTGGCTGCCTCCTGGCTAGCCCTGTTGGCTGGGTATTTCGGGTCTCAGCAACCTGCGTTGCTTCCAGCAGCACGGTGTGTAGGCGTAGCTTCAGCAAGGTTAGGGGAGCACTTGCTAAGGCTGAGGGTCTGGCTGTCGCTGCAGGGGGTGGCGAATTGCAAAGGGGAGACAATGACCAGCTTTTGGGGCGTGAGGACGGAGGTGTCTTGGGCTGGCACGCTTCCGACATGGTTTCTTGCAAGGCCAGGCTTCTTCTCCAGGTGTTGGTTTTACAGGCTGTCAGCTGAAGCCAAGGAAATATTTCATCCTGCCCTTACTGCTCACCTCGGTGAACTTGAGTCCTTCCCTGTTTAAAACAGCATGAATTAATGTGAAAATCGGCCAAATCAACGCCAGAAAGTTTATGATGGCAAAATGATAATTAGTGGCTGCTATCTCTTTCCTTCTCGTGGGCGAAGGCCCCCCCACCCTGAGGTGCCAGGACAACCTGGCCCCGGCATGTAAAATTGGTGCTGGTATGCTGGGGTCGGGGTGGATGCTGAGGCCGTGAGTGCTGTGTCCACCAGGACCTCTGCAGCCTTTTGGGAGACCCGGTGGTGGGGACTTCCATCTTCCTCGGGATTCCCCTCTTCCTGTGGGGAGATGTCTGAGTCAGGGACTGGAGAGCCGTAAAGAGAAGATTGTAAATGTATGTGATACTTCAATCAGATAGCATGTCTGCGTTTAAATACCTTTTTGGCTGCAGGAACTAGCCTCTCGTACCTAATGCTGTCATTTAAAGGAATGAACAGCAAGAGATGGACTGAATTGTTTTTTAAGTATTTTAAAGCTAGCCAAGATATAGATGCTCCCAAGACCTCTGGCTAAAATAAATTAAATTGTTTTTAATCTAGTGTATTAAGAGGATCAAAGGCAACCTATCTTTTAGGAACTTTCTGTCTCTTTTTCCTGCAGCCACCTGGGGAAAGCAAACCTCTTCCTTTAAAAATAAGTATTTCTTTATGGTGGTGGGACACAGTTGGTCTTCCCACCTTTGCCACCTCCAGATAATATTTTATTTAGGCAGTTGTGTTTATTCTTTTCAGCCTGAGAGTTCATTTCAAATTAGTGCTGTGCTTCCACATAGAGTCAACTCACATCCTTCGTTATTATCTCTAATACGTGAAGCAATTAAGATTGTTCAGTATTCTGCAAGATGAGCAAAACTGAAGACATTCTTCTCTCCTTCCAGCCTCTTCCACGTTGTGCAAGCAGTTTCACTCGGAGGCTGCGCGTTTTGGGAGGTTTTCTGACTTCCTTGCATGTTGGGCCAGCAAAATTTAAATCCTAAAGGTTGAGAGGCAACTGCGTACGTGATCTTGCAAGCATTGCCAGGTACGGGGTGATCCTACCAGGCCATTTGAAGATGGAGGATGTTGACACAGTCTTGCAGGATGTGATTTACAGCTATCCTCCCTCAGGCGGGAGGTGCTGAGGTCAGGCCAAGCCAAGTGACCAAAAGGCTCCATTCGTTGCAGAGTCCAGGCAGGTAACTCAAAAACCCGAACGTTTCATTTGCAATATCTTAAAAATGTCATTCTGTTGTAGGCAATTAGGTGGCTTCAGAACAAACATACAGCCAGCCACATATTTCATGCATCATTTTCCTATAGCAAATATTAGTAGGTTGCTGTTATCGCTGGATCACCATTTTGGTCAGGAGCTACTTCTCCATACCAGAATGAAGATATATTAATAATTATATCAGTGCGTAATATGCTAGGTAAAATGGTTCATCCTCAGCAGAAATTATTTTAGAATTCAGATTTAATGGAGTGGACTTGAGAACAGTTTTGTAAATCCCTTGCTTATTTTAGGTACTTCTCAGTTGTCAGGTTTATTTGCCCTCTAATAACCTCTCCCTTTTCTTTGTTGCCAGTGATTATTTTTGTGTGGGGTTGTTTCATTAGCCTTGTGTGCATGGTGGTCATAGTTTGCTGTCCAAAAGGAGTTATTTGGATTCTAAGCAGGAAAAAGGGAAAATTAATTTGTAATTGCATACTTGTCATTTGGATTTTACCCAAATATAGATGCAGGATTATGCCAGAGAAGTCTTACAGGTACCTAATATTCCATGTATTTTTGGTTTAATGCAGGATGTTCTGCTGTGTCTTCTGACTCAGAAAAGAGGGAATGAAAATTGAGTTAACGTCATAATGTGACATTAATTTTGGACTACAATTCTGTTTTTCCACAGACTCTTAAGGAACAGTGTGAACAACTTTCCCAAACAATGAAAGAACATATTGAGAATTTTTTTTTTTTTTTCCACACATTCAGGCAGAGTTTTACAAACTCTTGCTTTAGCATGACAGTTGCTCCATCAGAGTCAGTATGGCTGGGTATGGGGAGAAATTTTAGGCTGTGCTTAAACAAGTTCTGTCCAAGAAGTTGGGCACTTTCCCAGAAGCATCCTCTTCTCGAGATGGGAAGGAACAAGATGAGGGGACATCACTGTGACTTAGGACGGTTCTGCAGTCAAGCAGGACATGTCTGTGCGTGGAT
This sequence comes from Ciconia boyciana, assembly GCF_034638445.1. Taxonomy (NCBI): domain Eukaryota; kingdom Metazoa; phylum Chordata; class Aves; order Ciconiiformes; family Ciconiidae; genus Ciconia; species Ciconia boyciana. Next base: position 51,627,097 of record NC_132936.1, read on the forward strand.
GATGGTCACGTTAAGGCAGCACAAAAACTGGCTCATTTGGTGTCAAAAGGCTCTGCCGCCTGCCTCTCTGTGTCGGGAGCCTCTGCGCTCCAGAAGAACGTTGTCTGGGAGTTGGACTTTTATTATTATTGTTTTCAGTCTGGCTCTGCATGTTGCTGGAAAGTGGCTCAGACCTTTCAAGCGGACTGAAATTAATACCATATTTTACATTGTTTTAGAGAGTGACCTCTCCTCACTTGGGAAACATAAAGGAGCTCATCTTATTTCCCCAGTACTTCTTTGTAAATCTATGTTCATTTTCCCTCAGTTGGGCTGAATTTATAATGCTGGAAACAAAGTCAAATGCAGAAGATTTAAAAGAGCTGGTTCTTGAACTTTAAAAGTTCCCTTGAATAGACTGGGCACTTCTAAATGTCTCCTTATTTACAGCTTTTTTTTTTTTTTTCTTTTCCTTTCTGGAATTCCTGAATCAGATGAAGGACATTTCCAGTATTACTGTGCTGGAAATTTATCTGTGCCTTCCATGATGCTTTAACAAAAAAGATCACCAAAAAAACCCCCTGAGCTGTATTTCTTTCCTTTTGCATTGTTAATCTGATTATTTAAGTGTAATCTTAAGACACCTGATAATCAGATAGAGTATACAAACTCTCTTTGTTGAATATTTTGAATTGTATTGTATTTCTCAATTGCTGGCACCTGAATGAAGGACAACAGGGCTGACTGCACAGCAATCGCCTTCCACCTTCCTTTACTTGAAGAGTAGGTGGTAGTTGTAACCTTGTACCCTGAACCCTCTTCTCTAGGCACTCGTTATGATAAATTTGCAATGTGTTCTTTATTTTCTGGGGTTTTTTTAGAAATTACAAGCAGCGGAGTAGAAATGCATTCAAGATCTGGTATATTTTATCAGAGTGATTACCTCTGGATTTAAATGTGTTGAACAGTGATGAGGGAGGTGCTTGTATTCACCACTCAGTTGCCTTTCTCAGAGCTTTGTTCAAAAGTTTTAGGGAGCAAGTTAGTAGATTTTTCTTACCAAAAGCACATTTTTTGTTTATTTCTAAAATCGAAGGACCTGGTGTCTTCTCTCATCAGCATCTTTTCTCGGTTAGAACTTGTGATGGACTCTTCGGATAATTGCGTTTTTTCTCTAACAAGGTTGACACAGTTGAGACAAGAGCTGCTTGGAGATTTTTCCCAGAGCAGTCCAAGCCTTTGGATCCAAATCATCTTGGTACTGATGTACTTTCTGGGAGTCAAAAGTGGGTTCCTGTGGGGCTTTCAGGATCCCTGAGAGCTGCTGGAGACCTCAGCTGTCTTTTTGATATTCATGCCCATTGCCGTGTGTTGTACCCATATTCATGGGTTTCTAAGCACTGTGAGCACTGGCTCCAATGGACAGAAAGGTGAACTCTTGACTGATTTATGTCAGCCAGCTTTAGCTGTGGTCTTCAAGCAAAATGTTCACTGGAGAGTTGAGATCTTCATGTACCTTTTTGAACATAGTCAACCTTTGCCTTTATTAGCAGATTGGAGATTATTGCCTTAGGGTACCTTTCGCATCGTATTTTGTAATTTATTTTTGGTGGGAGGACCTGTTAGGCACAGCCCGGGTCTCTGCTGTTGTCTTGCTGTGCCCATTGCTCTAGTGATACTAGAGGACATCGCCCGGCCTGGACCACATACTCCTACACATCCCTTCTAGCTCCAGAGGCTTCTCTGAGTACTTTGAGTGACTGGACTTTTTACTTTTTTACCTCTTTCTGATGTTCTCAAAATTTCCTAGCTTCCAGCGCTTTTAATTTTCCCCATCTTCCAGTAATTCAGATTAGAGGCAAGTGAGCAGCAGTTGTTGTAGGCTGTGGACCCAGGTTCCTAGTCTCAGAAGAAACTTGATCAGGAATCGCATTTCATAAGAGAAAACAAAAGCTGTGCTTCTCTCGCCGGACAGCAGAATGGCTGAGCTGAGCAAATCTGCTCATTAGGTCTGTGACTTGCTTCATCTCCCTCCCGTGCAATTACTCACAGAGAGAAAAACTCGCTTCATGTGTTTTCATTCACATCATCCAAACTTGAGGACTTGGTCTAGAAAGATCAAACTTGTGTTATGTGTTTGCTGTCAAGACGCTGCAATCCACTGGAGAAAAAATTAATTCCTTTTTGCTGAGTGAGAATTCAAAGCTATTTGTTAATAAGGAAAAGAAAGTGCAAGATCTTTCTCCTTCCTGTCTCATATATGTGGGCAAGCGAAGGGTACCGGTCCTGCTTTTGACCCTCCATCCCCCCTTTCCAAGGGACATTTTGTATAAATCAGCATTAGAATTAGTAGGTTTCTGAAACCAGGTGTGACAGAAATGGCTTTAATTTAAATGCCTTTTAATTTAAAGTCATTCCTGCTTTCTGGTGTTTCAATTTAAACAGTAAGGAGAAGACTTTCAGGTGTACTAGAAGAGTGAGTCTCTCAACTCATGTTGTCTTTTACTGGGATATGAAGAAAAAGCTGTTGCTGCTGTCCATGAAAAATCTCTCTGCAAATGCCTAGCATTTTGTGATGAGTTGGTGTTTCTCTCTGGGAGTCTTTGAAGCTGGTATTTTCCTGAACTTCTTACCAGAATTACCAAGCAAAGCTTTATATTCAAATATTTAAAAGATTGTAATTGCTTTAATTAAAAAAAAACATGCACGCACCTGTATTTGATTTATATTACAAATACCTGTATTATCAGGTTGTATTTGCCAGAGTAAATACCTGAAAGGTTTTAAGAAACTCATTACGTTGAAGCTCGTGGACTGAGCTGGCCTGTTTCTCAGGTTTCACAAGGTTTTGTCCTATCTTCCTATGTGTATGTATGTTTATATGGGTGTATATGTGTCCTCATATTTACCCTACCAATAAGCAAGCAGCCTGAAGAGCTGTAATCATCCTTGGTCGGGATAAATACACATTGCTGAGTTTTCTAGAACTACTGCAAACACTAGTAAAATTGTCTTGAATTGCGAGAAAAGATTTGGTTTGCTCCCATGTAGGCAGTCTGAGTCTCTCTGCCGTGCAAACTAAAGCAAAGTGGAAAAGCTTTGCTGCAAGCGAGGGCCAGGCCTGGAGTCACCAGCCCTTTCTGCCTAGGAGCGTGTGTTCCCCTCGGTAATGTCACACGCAGCCACGTGAGAACTGCTGGCCTGAATAAGAGGTGCGCAGGTGATCTTCTGCTACCTTGAAATTTTACTGTATTTTTTTTTTCCCCTTTGTGGAGTTACATTGGTTGCTTCTGCTCCCACTTAAAAATACATGTTGGAAGGAAACACTAGGTAGGAGATAGCATTTTTTAACCTGTTCTGTAAGGGATTTAATGCACACTATTGAACAATATATCTCATCACCTGTACACTTTAGCATATATTTAGCATATGTTTCTACAGCTGTATGTAATGGTGCATCAAAATACGTCATGTGGGGAGTTTCAGCTTGTGTCCCCAGATGAGTTGGGGACCAGTGTGAGCCAAGCTACCCCCATTCCTTGCAGGAGCCAAGGTCAAGGCAGGGCTTCTTGCACTAAGCTAAACTTCAGGAAATCTCAGGAATTCAGAAGTTAAATTTCACTGAGAAGTAAGGAATGTAAATCAAATAAAGGGCAAATATTTTTTTTTCCCCAGAACAATACAATAGTTCAGTTGTATGTGCCTTAAACATGAAAATAGCAGGGGAGCTCTAAATAACAGGGGTGACGGGTGAGGACAGGAGGAGAGGGAAGGGAGTGGGAAGGTGGGAGCCTCTTTTTTCTCGCCTTTGTCCAAGGAGTGAGCTGTAATGGAGGGTCTCACTGAATGGGTGATGGGGTTGGAAGATACACGTGCAAAATCTGGAAAGAGCTTTCAGTTTGGGGCGTAAAAAAGCCATCTTTGTTTGAAAGTGGTCTTGGGAAGGAGCAGAGCAAACAACACTATCATAATGCATCTTCTCTTCCTTGGCGTGCAGTTGTCACGAGAGATTTGTAACTCTTTTCTTGGTTCATTGTTCCCTGGCTAGTGTGTACTCTCCATTCAGTAGTGCCAGAATTAAGATGAAGCCTGCCCGTTTCAATAAGGCGGCTTTGTTGTCCAAATGGCAGCACTTGTATAGAAATTGGATTGACTCCAACAGAGCTTGCACGATACACTGCAAAACTGTTGTCATATGATCCTTTTTATTACTAAGAAAAAGCCTGTTCTCAAAAAAAGACAGACTAATCCTTTTTTTTCTGTTTTGTTAGGGGAAAAAAAAATCACCAGAAAATTCTTTCTATTAATAATTAGCTGCAAATTTGAAAACTATGCCTAATGATTGAGTATAATGAAGAGATCGGATTAAGTGAAGTGACATTAATGTAGAAATATGACGGAGCCCTATCTACTTCATTTTATGTAGCAGCAGCCTTGATTAATCAACTCACAAGTGTAAGCACGTACCGTTCAACCTTATAGCAAGAAGGGATGGGAGGTGATGGCACGAAGGGGGAGGGAGAGACGTTGGAGTGATGCAAAGTGCCACTGCAGCTTCTGAAAAGTATGTTTCTCTCACCTACCTGCATTTCATCAAGACGTGGAAAAGAGACAGCTTGCTCTAAATAAGCTGTTGGGGAGAGCGAGCATCTCTTGGTACTTTGCATTCATATAGCACCTAGCACTACGAGTCCCTCATCCAGGCCAGGCCCAAAGTAGGATGCATCCTCATGAGAAAGACATTAACTGCTAATGTCTGCTAGTGCTAATAGTGGAAATTGCTGTTTCAACTCAAAGTATTTTATTCTCTATGAAATTTTTTCTTCGTGCTGGAATAAAGCATCTGTAAAGAGAGCACTTCTTATCAACTAAAATCCAGGTGGTGGATTTGAAAAGAGAATTCTCCTCCGTTTATTCTTTTTTTTCCATTCATGTGCAGAAAATAGGTATACGCATTTTGTTATAATTATTGATACTAATCATTAACCAAGAAATGTTATTAAAAAAATTGTGTGTTACCACTGGGGTTATGTGAGGAGAAATTGCCTTAGATCTAGATGAGTTTTATAAAGTGTCTTTTTTTTTTTTTAATTTATTAGTGCACTTTTGTCTTAAGGTGCACTAAGAAGCCTCCTTTTGCGATGCCTTGTGACTTTTAAACTGTTTCTTCTTTAGCTTGTGTTTTGCAGCAACATTATAATATTTATATAGGTTTTGCTAGCTACAAAATGTAATTGAGTTCCTAGCACATACAGGGTAGAATTAATGGATTTTAAAGCTGGAGGGACCCATTATGCTCATTGTCTGAGGTCTGTGTGACATACAGGACATCGAATTTCATCTAATAATTCCTGCATCAAGCCCATAAATTCTGGCTGAGCTTGAGGGTACTTTAAAGGCATCCAGTCCTGATTTAAAGACTTGAGATGATAAAGCCTTTGCAAGTTTTTCCAGTGGTTAATTACCTTTTTTTAAATAATAAGTTTGGTACTGCTTTTCCATTCTGAATTTGTCAAGCCACTGTTCGGTTTTTTTAATTCAATTTTCGTGTGCTAACTTCAGCTGATGTCTGCTATCAGAGATCTTGGCATAGTCAGAAGATACATATGACCAGGTCACCTCTCGGTCTTTTCTTAGATAATCTGAATCAGTCGGACTCCTCCTGTCCACCCTGAAAGATGTGTCTTTTAGGGCTTTACTCTGATAGTCCTTTACTCGTCTTAATATCACTTATGTAAGTATTGCTCATTATGGGTTTTTTTTCCTATTACGGACACTCTAAGCTTTTTGAAATAATGGAATTCTCTGAAACCCTATTTACTGTTCCATCAAGTACTAGTTCCACATCCATCTGTAGGCACTACAAAGTATTATTTGTGTTTGGTAGGTGTGGAGGGTATGTGTTGGTGACTATTTGTGCATTGAGTGACTGTAGGATTGTCTATTTTTAGCTGCTCTGAGAGTCGGGAGGGTTCTATGCCAGATAGGTGTGCCGGACGGTGTGACAAGAGACAAATATGTCACATTTTAGAAAATTCTCTCTTAACTTCTCTCTCCCATCCCTTCCCTGGCTGATAATAGTTATCTGGAGATTGACACCAGGCTCTGGACTCGGGATGTTCCTGTGCAGGTCAGTTGGTGAAGCAGTGGAAGGAGCCTTGCTATGCAGGGGCATCCTGCCAGTGCGGTTGTCCGGGGGCATTTTCTAGCAACGAGGGGTGGTGGGGAATAGAAATTTGCATTTCACAGAGAGCTTTGGGTTTGACACTTTTGGCCTGAATCTGGAAAATAGTGGAAGTGCTAAAATTTTCAGTCCAATGCAAGGAGCAAAAGCTGGTGTTGTGAAATGTTTCAGCATTTTTCACCAAAATAAAATGATGGGGAGCTCAGTTCAGTTAAAATGAAGATACTACAGGGGGCTATAGGAGGAAACCAGGGTCTTGATCTGATCTCCCAGACCAACAGAAAGCAGAAGTGGACCTTCACTTACCAAATGACAGGGGAGAAGTTTCACAAAGTCCTGATCTCTCAGAAACAGCTGGGAATTGAGGACAGTCATCGTTAGCTGTGTAACTTCTCTATGGACATTACAGTGATTGTAAGCAGTGTAGTGAGGGTTTCTCAAAAGCGAGGAATTTCATTGGGAAGAAAATATTTAAAAGGAGTAGATGAAGATAAGAAATAAGCTAGTTCAGCATAAATTGTAGGTCTAACAAATAATAATTATGTATAGTGAAGGCCAGTCAAGCTGCCCTCTGTAGTGTCAAGTGTTGTATACATCAGACAATGAATGAATTGCTTCTCACAGCTAGGGACTCAGGATCTTTGAATTCAGTTTGATTGTGAAGCTAAAGGTACGAATGTGCTTTCCTTTTGCTCAATAGCCTGCAGTGATGCTACTCCTTAGTATCTGCTCCAGAGCATTTCTGCAGTCTTGATGGCAAAATTAGCTCTTAAGTACAAATTATTTATTTTTCCTAATTGTGACTTCTTTTCTTCAAATATTTTTGTTTACATGAGACATAAAGGAACAAATACTATTTTATACAGTTAGTGGAATTCAGTAGGCAGAGGTTAATGGAGCAGGCTTGATGGATGGGCTTTTTACAACATGAAAATCTCACCTCTGCTCTCCAGTGTCCCTGAGCTGCTGGCAGCAGGAGGGGTCACCCTGTGCCATCCCTCCTCTTGGCCTCTTCCCCAGACACTGCTGTGGACCACTTGTGGTTACTGGGCTAGAGGGACCGTTCGTCCCACCGAGGGTGGGGAATTTATCATGATGGTCCTATATCGCAAGTAGAAATTAAATCAAAGGTTGTATTTACTGTTGGATAAACCAGCTTGTTCACTGTGAACTGCAAGACTCAGTAGTATCGGTCACTTCTTTATCTTGTATTATAACAATTCATATGAATAAATTAAGTGCTTTAATAATATTCAGGAAGGACTTACAGGGACAAGTATGTTACGGAACAGAGACATTAGGGATAAATATATTACCAAACAGAGAAATTTCAAAACTCTACATTAGATGTTCATTAGGACACGCAACGCCCTTTGCTCTTCAGATTTAACTATGAGGTTTGGAGCATCCTGTTGTCTCACAGACGTGTTGAGGTCAAGTCAGTTTTTCTATCTCCCCTACCTTTAGCAGTCACCGGGTGGGCACCAAGGCTAAATGCATAGTCAGTGGCCTCTGACTAGTCAGCGGAAGGAGAGACAGAGGGTGATTCCTCATACCCATCCTATTGCCAGCTGGGGCAGTCGTGACCCCTAGCTTTGTACGGACACCTGACTTTTGGGTGGCCAAAGCTGGTGGTAGGAGGGAACCTTTTTCCATGTTGATCTGCAGTTTTGTGGAAGCGGAACCCCCTTTGTGTACCTGCCTCTGCAGAGACTTTCTTTGTAGCTTGGCACGCAGCTGTACTCTGCGGGATTGGGGACAGGAGCTCTCCTCTGCCTTTTCTTCTCTCTCTCCTACTTCAATACCTCCTGAAAAGTGTTTGCAAAGATGCTTCATAGTAATTGAGTCTCTTCTCTTGCTCCACAGCTACACCAGTAGTATCTGTCTTTGTAAATGAACTCTCCATGAAAGTTCATTTCTATTAGAAATTTTACTTTAATAATAAATTTTGTAGTCACTATTAGGTTTGTTGTTTTTTTTTAAAAAAATTGAATTTGCTTTGTGGATTTTTGTTTGCTTGGCATTGTGATTGAATATATGTCTTAGGTCAGAGTTCCAAAATCTCTGCTTCCCTCTCTAGACATCTCTGTAGGGAAAGATAGATTTCTTTACCTACCCGGATATGCTAAGTGTTTTGTTTTGATTTAAGTGGAAATAATGTGGGTCTTCCATTCCTTATTCTGTGTTCTTGATCCACTTTCCTGCTCTGCTGTGCATGTGCTGGAAAAATTAGCTTTTTTCTTATATTACAGGTTGGTCACTGCATTTGTAAAGGATTGACCCTTTCCAAAATCGCCTCGAAGATACACCTCACCAACCGTTTTCCTGGCAGGAAGGTTGATACCTTATGATGGTTTGTAGATGCAGGAGCTGCAGCTCTTCTAAAACCATTGAAGCTCCAGCCTCTATTTCCTGCTGGTTTTTATTTGCCTGTTAGCTTGCATGGCAGTTTGCACGGGGAAGTAGCGCTGAAGCTCTTGAAGAGAAGAAGGGAAATGGTGAGCTCTGGCGTAGCAGAGCCAGTTGCAGGAGGCTGCAAGCCCTTTTACCAGCGAGGTCAGCAGCATGTTGGGAACCTCTTCTGCCTGCATGGGGGTGTAGAAAAGTCGGAGGAGACGGAGTGTAGTATAATGTGATTTTCTTCAGATGTTGAAGAGGGAGCTGCTGTTTGTGTCATGTCTGGCTTCTGTTCCTTGAAGGTTAGCCACGGACAGGGAGGTGCTTGCATCCTCTGATGGTTACAGTGCTGTCTCCACACAGGGAAAGGCGTAGACGTCTTCTCTCATTGGCAGGCCACTGGAAGCTCCGTGGCAATTTTGGTTTGGCTCTGTCTTAATCCAGATCCACAGCTTTCCAAGTACGTGGCACAGGGGAGGTTACTACGGGTCACTTAGCAGTTTCCGAGTTCGGTGAAGCTGCCGTGTAGCGCTTATTAAGGGGATAGGAGTATAACAGGTAAGCCGAGTAAATGGATTAGCCGTAAGCAGTCCTATTGTTGGCACTGCCTGGAGATGGGTTGTGAACCAAGCAGTCGTGTCTTGCAAGCGATATTCTTTCATCCCCTGATTACAGAAGAGCAGCATAAATAGAGTGGCCTACATTGAAATGATTCCTGGAGGAAAGAGGCATTTAAAGCCAGGGATGGTTATGGGTACTTGGAGCAAAGTGTTCAACCATAATACCCTTTCCAAGAAGGAGGGGAGGGGAGCAGGGGAAGGAGCATTAAGCCAAGCGTCTCTCTGTCCATCTCTGTCTGAATGCTTGAGATGTTATGGACAAGTGATTCCTTTGAGGCACGCAGCACGGCTGTCGTCTTTAGGACCTTCACGGAACAGCTTTTACCTTTAACTATTTTTAGTGGTTGGCTACTGTTGGCTCGAGGGCGAGTTACATGAGGAAGGTTGCTTAAGAGGACGCCTTTGTGTTTTATTAACGAGACTGGTTGGGGAGGGGTAGAAGCATTGTACACTTCTAATGGTGCACATTGACATTTTCAGAGAAAGCATCAGTCTGCAGTACAGGAATTGCTAATAAAAATCATGGTTTGTCCCTCTAGTCCCTGTCCAGGAAGGATATTTAGCCTTTGAGTCCTCTCTGCCGTAAACACAAGAGAACGTGGCTTGCCTGTGCCGGCCGGGCAGGCGGGATGCTCGCCCACACTGTGCGGTGGCAGCCGGGATGTGCGTGGGACCGGAATGCCGGCTGGCCGGTGTTTGTCCCCAGGCGGAGCACCGGCTCTGGAGGGTGAGCTTCCTTTCCCCCGCTCTGTGGGTAAGCTCTCCTTTGCCCCGCTCTGTGGCTTGCTTTCCAGCAGAGCGGCTAGCGCAGATTATTTTTCACTGTGATACGGCATGGCACATTTGGTGGTGCGTTTTTGGTGTCTCCCCCCAGCCTGCTGGCAGAGTTCGCAGCATTGCAAGTGTCTCACGGTGTGGCTCGCCGTGATCAGAGGAGCTCAGGAGGCTTAGGGTTGGATATTTATGCATTTGTTTACTATCTACTATTATCACTCATATTATCTAAGATTACTCTAACTGAAAGAGCTCGGGCAAAACACAGTTACCTCCACAGTTTTCCCTGTTGTGTCCTCTGCACTGCTGGCCTCATTGGGAGGAAGCGGTGTCACCTGGAGCTGCTCTCCCCCGATCAGCTCTTGCGGGTGCTGCTGCATCCCCTGACACGTGGGCACACAGCAAGGGCTGTGGGTGCCCAAGGCACGCTCTCCGGGCGAGGGTGGGAGGGTCCACATCACAGCTCACATCTCCGCTGGGTTCAGTCGTGCTCTGGAGGAAACTCGCTCCACTCCCCACTTTTCCCATTCTGGCACTTAAGTACCACAGGTATGTAAACCTGCTCTCCTTAGGTCAGAAAAAGACTCTTTCCCAGTCCTAGCATCAGTCTTGGCTTTCCACCTGGGTATAAACAAGCCCTTTCAGGTGGGCTGAATGGGACTATAAATACACAAGAGGTTCTGGGCAGTTCCTGTCCCACCCCCCCCCCAACCCCACCCTCTCTTTTTTTTTTCTTTTTCTATTTTATTAAGCTAATGGGATTTTGAGCTGATAGCAGGTCTTTGATGAAGACAAAAAGACATTTGCTATTGTGTTCATTAAAGCCCCATGTAAGGTAAATGTCTTCCATACAAACCCCATAGTTTGAAGTGTCCTGCTGTTTCTGCCAGGTGGAGCTGCAGGAATTAACACAGTTTTATCACCTAGAAACAATCTTTCTCTATCTGCAGGCAAAAAAAGATTCAGGGAGATAGAATAAAAAAATCAGGTGCTTTGTACGTGGAGACTGAGGCTGTTGAGAGAACATGTTAAGCGTTAAAGGATTGCAGGGACAGCTTCCCTCTGGGACTCATCCTCCTCAGTGTAACCCCTGTTCTGCGAAGACTTGGACGTAGACGTCTGTGAGTCAGTTGGGGGAGCTGAGGGGAAACATGCATCCAGAAAACATGTATATTTGGAATCAGCTCTTCCTCTCCTTCCCCCTCACCCACGGTTCGTGTCCATCGTCAGGGACTCCAGAGCAATCTGGGTCTGTGGCAGATTTGTTTCTACATGTAAGTGGAACAAATTTTGCAATTTCTTCAAGTGCGTGTCTATCTTTTGATGTTTCTCCCACTGAGTAATAGGATTGAAAGTCACAGCAGCGATTGAAGCCAAGTTAGAAATAGATCCCTCTTCTGACACCTCTCTGTCCCAGACCTGGCACGATGGGCAGCCCACAGCATTGCCCTGACACTAAGAGGGCCCACCGGTGTTTTGTCGGAGGCTCCGTCTTCCACAGCCACTGCCACAGGAGGTAACAAGCTCGCATTCAGCAACTCGCATTCATGAAACTGCCCAAGAAAGCTCTTTGTTGGTGCAAGGGAGATGGAAACAGGCTAGGTGTTTTCTAGTTCAGCTGTTAGCACAGTCAGATGTTAGGATCAGAAAGAACCACGTGGCCATGTACCATATCAGTTTATCCAAACCTTCCTATATCAGGTTGGAATCTGTTGGAAATAGAGCACGTTTTTTAGAAAGACATTGACTTTAAACAATTGGTTTAACAGGATTACTCATTTTCTGATGCGTTTGATTTTAAATCTTTGTAAATCTCCACATGGCTCATTTCCCCCTCAAAATTATTTTTTTTTTCCATGTGAAATATTCTGCAGTTATACCGAACAGAATTCATATTTAACATAGCATGGAAATAATGTAATTTGAGTATGTCCAATTTTCATTTGATTTTTTTTTAAAGGATTTCTATTAATGCAGATCTTAAAATACCATGTAACATTGTCTGCAAATACAGGCAAGAAATGACCGTGCTGCTGAGCTCCCTGCAATTCACCAGCGAGGCTGAAGAGCTTTCTCAGTGCCTTGCAGCAGGTCAGAGGAACTACTTCAGCTGCATTCTTCCGCTGCCATTTCTGTGATTGCACATTGCTTCCACCGTAGGAATGATGAAGTGGTATTTCACATAATTTTGCTCTTTTGGCAGTTCTTCACAGAGAACTTTGTGAAGCTGCAATGATCCATTTGAACTCCACTTCAAGCGTTGAGCGTGTCAAAGAGTGGGTACGTGCCATCAGTTTTGGCCTCATTTTGCGTGGAGAATTGATGAGTTTCATTTCAGGAATGTTAATCGAGCCATTTGAGTTCAGGTATGAACTCTTTGCATAACTGCCTTTCATCGAGGGAGTGAATTCACGTGACCCTGGCCTGTCCTTCCTCACTTGTGTCATTTCTTTTTCTCACCGCAGCCCTGCTCCTCGTTTATTCCATAATCTAGATTATGGCCGAAGGCAAGACCTACATAAGCATATGGTGCACGTTGCACGTTGCATTATCTGAAGTCATGAGGGTGTAATTAATGGGCTTAGGGTTTTAATTTGGTCTGTCTTGCTCTCGTGTCTCTCTCCAGTGAGGTTGCAAAGCCTGACCAGTGACTGCTGGGTGCGCACACAAAGTGGTGAGGTGACACTAATTTCCTTGAAGTGCTGGGCAGCTGCCGGAGGTGAACCTCTGCTGAGAGGAGGAGGAGGGGGGCTTGCTTCAAACTGGCCAGCTGGTTTTAGATGGCATTGTTTTGTCAGATCCTAGTGTCTCAAAGCAGCTCGGTCTCTGCTTTCTGCACTGCAGTGGAGAGAGCGGGTGGTCTCATTAATGGGTCACATCAAATGATGGCAGTTCCCTTTCAGGTGTCGCTCGGCCCTGTGGAGCGGTGTAGATGCGGCATGTTTGTAGGAGGCAGCTGCTCCCAGCGTACTTGCTATGATGGGGTTCAACAGATGTGCAAGTCCTGACAAAGAAAAGCACGTGTGAGCTGGACCAGGGGATAAAATCCTCCCTGCATTGTCAACACCGTTAAACCAGAAGTCCAGTCTGCCTTGTGAATTTGTCTTCTGCGATTTGAAGAAGGTCAGTTGCACCTTCTTCATCAAATTTAGTGCATTAAATTATTTGTTAGTGCAATACAGGGCTGTCCAGGAAGAATAACGGTAGGTGTCTGTCTTGCACAAATAGCAAGAGGCACTGGCTGGCCTGGCAGCTCTCTGTGCTAGAGAGATGGGGGCTTTATCGTGCTGTTTGGCACAGTGGGAGAGGATGGGTAGATCAAAGCAGCAGGTGCAGAGGCTCCTGTATCTACACTGTGTTCAAACTGAGCATTTTATTCCAGACTAGATTTAGTCTGGTCCTTTGGACCAAATGTCCCCACTGCATATGTATGTTGAATCTTCCTGAGGAGGGGAAGTGGAGAGGGAGGTGCTGATCTCTTCTGCAAGGTACCCAGTGACAGGACACGTGGGAATGGCTCAAATCTGTGCCAGGGGAGGTTTAGACTGGACATTAGGAAGCATTTCCTTACTGAGAGGGTGGTCAAACACTGGAACAGGCTTCCTAGAGAGGTGGACGATGCCCCAAGCCTGTCAGTGTTTAAGAGGCATTTGGACAATGCCTTTAATAATGTGCTTTAACTTTTGGTCAGCCCTGAAGTGGTCAGGCAGCTGGACTAGGTGATCATTGCAGGTCCCTTCCAACTGAAATAGTCTATTCTATTCTACTCTAATCTCTCCAAGGAACCACTTGTTTCAGATCCTTCAATCTCTGTTAAAAGACGGGAGGGCATTTGGTGCATCCCCAGAGCTGAACTTCCCATTTAGTTTTCTCTGAAAGTAATCTAGTTTGGGCCCAGCAGAGCCGCCCTGTGAATGAAGCCAGGATGCAATAGGAGGGACAGCCAGAGGGGGTTGCTTCAAAACTGCTCTGGACCACCCACTCGTGTGGACACAGCCAGGGTGATCCTAGCTGGAGGCTTGGGAAGTCCAGGCTTCGTTTGCACCTCTGGCACCGTTGGGTGCTGCGTGGCTGGTGGGAGGCCACTGCACCTCGGACTGCCCCATCTGCTTCAAGTAGGGTGGTGTGAGCTCTCCAGGTGAAAACTGGTTCACTACATACAAACCTCTCTCATTATATTTCCTAACTGCTGGGATAAACGTTGCATGTGTGTTGTGGCGGGAGATGGGGACCCTGCAATGCATTCGTCTTTCACGTTGTCATCTTTGCTACTTTCGCACAAAACCCACACTTCATTCATAAAATCTTGAATGTGTAGCCCTGAGTATGGGACATGCTCGTCTACTTGTGAAGTTATGGTTTGCTGTCAGCCATGCTATCTCGATGATATTTCAACGGCAATAGAAAGATTTGTGTTTACTTGTAGTAACTCATCTTAGAAGGAAAAAAGGTGAAGCTTCAGTTTCCAGCCAGCTTGCTTAAGGTAGTGAAATTAGCTTTAGAGATACAGAAATTGAAGTTGTATCTGTTTTATCCACGGTGCGGTGTTCAAACAAACTAAATTAGGAGCTTTGTTTGTGGACTGATAGTCAAAATTCTAAGTTTTTATTTATCTTGGAAAGATCTAATGGTTTGTTTTTAGTAATAACAGTTCTGCTAATTTTTATGTTAGGCAGCCAAATGTTGTTGGCTTAGATATCTGTGTCCCTCAGAACTGCTGTTTTTAATTCTTGGATTTGGAACAAACCCAGCATCCTAAGTTAAAAGCAAAACTTTTCTCAGCAGGTTGAGACAAAAAAGAAAACGATTGTATCACAGAATATATGCACTTAACAGCCGAGGTTTTTGATTCCATGGTTACAACAACAAAACCAAAAAAAACATGCATATAGCCAGTTGGTGATTTTATTGTTCAAGTCGGATGGCCTTTCTTAAAATGAATTTTAATGGACAAGCAAGAAAGAATGTATTGCTGTACTTGTGCAACTGAAGTTTATGAAATAGGATTGGAAAAACACACAGAATAATTGGGCACATCCTGTACTTAGTGAATCACCGAGCTAGTGCAATAAACATTGCTGCATTCGGGAATTTAGATCTATACCCTGCTTTTGCCAAGAACATTGGGAATTGCTTGGGATCGCAGATGATCTGCAGCACAGGCTACCTGAACTCTGCTCTGCGCAAAGTTTTTCTTCTTTGCATATTTCATGTTCTGAGGTAATTTTTGGTTTCGTGACACAAGCATTAGTCCAATTCTGTGACACCTCGCATCTGCTTAGACTAACTCGGTGGAACCTAGGAGACAAACTAGGAGCCGTACGTAGCAGGACCTCTGCAGGCATTGGTATGGTAAGGGAAAAAGGTTCCTGAGCACCGACGTACGCGGTCTAACCAACATCTTTCTTCAGAGAAACAATCTTTTGTCTTCAAACGTAAAAACAAAAGCTACAGACATTTGATAGCTTCAGTATTGTTTGCCAGATAAGAGGGATAAACTTGTGAACGTGTTTAAGAAATTACTGAATTTCCAGAAAACAAGCTGTTATTTAAGGGACATGAGAATCATTACGAAGCCAGAAACAAACACAACATCCAAAGCTGCTCTTGAATACACACGTGGCTCTTGCAAATTCTGAGAGGGCTGCACATGCACAGGCTTAATGGGATCCTGATGGAAACCATCCAGGGCTGGAGTCTGGCTCCTGGTGAAACTAGGACTGCTGTCTGGCTAGGACTGACGTTTGGGTCTCAGGCAAACTGATGGAGATGTTTTTTTACTCAAGGAAATCTGCATTTAATTGTCAACCAGAAAGACAGGATGGCTTTTGCAGTGTTGCTTAGTGTTAGCTCTGGGCTTCTTCCATCTTCTTTACTTCCCCAAATCACGATAGTCCTTTTAAGGGGAAACTTTACTGTTTCAGAGGGAGTGAACCAGGTGTAAACTGAAGGCTGTGCTCCTGTTCTTTCACCCCGAGAGGACAACTGCCATCCAGGAGATGCAAATGTCATGGATTTCTGGTACCATTGAACTGAATGGCAGAATTTAAGTTTTCAGTCAAAGCAAACAGTAGTTTGCTCACATGTCTGCAAACATGGCTTGATAGGTCCCCAAAGGGTCTATTACAGTTCTGCTTCATCTAGGGAACAAGAGCCAAGAAACTAGGAATAGGTTGGAAAAGTCTCACTAGCCCCAGAGAAGTGCTTTTGGTCGGAGTAGCAGGGCAAACAGAAAAAAAATGGTATCACCAAAATTTCTATGTTAGCAGAATTTCTGGAGGTTAAACTTTAAAAGCATAGCCTTTTTTATTAAAGAGGTAGCCTCATTTGGGGAAGAGAGAAATGGATTCAACCAGCAGAAAGCACCTGCTGGTCTTCTCGCCCTCCTGGATAAAAGCCCTAACAGTTCAGGACGTTGCTGGGGAGGGAAATCAATTTTCTGCACTCCTCAATGCAACGCAGATGCAGCCGTGGCTGTACAGTACGTGACTCATTCTGTGGCCATCTTTTTAATGGTGAAACTATTATGTGCTACATCGCCCATTCAGGCATTTTGTTTTTTAATTCTCTACCCCTGGTTCCCAGAAACATGAATAATGAGGCTTTTAGCAGAGAGGTGGAAATGCTCCCTGAGACACACCGCCAGGGTAGGACATGCTGTTGGTTGATGCTGTGGATAATATTAGGGATATAGGGGCATAATTGGCTTGAACTTTTGCTCACCCCTAAAATTAAATCCAAAGCTTTTTTATCAAGTTCAGATAAGGTCCCTGCCTCTATTTGACTCCCATTAGAGCTCCGTCCTTCTGTGTAGCTCCTGGTGGTGTCTCTTTCCATCTGCTTGGGGCTTCAGGTGGGAATGGCAGCACGTTGCGGATGCAATAGTTGAACCCTGGCCTACAAAACCCAGCGAGCTCAGACGATAAGGAAAGGCAGTTTATTACTCCAAGAGCTGTCTTTCCCACATCAAGTAGATTTGCATCAGGCAATTGCATGAATCAGATCTTGATCTTCATTACCATAAAATACAGCAAGGAAAATCCCATTTCTGAGAGTCTTTCTACTGTACACAGATCCAGATGTAAAGCACTGCTCTGTGCACAGCAAACAGGACTCGTATGTATTTTATTAATGTAAGTGTAATGTAATTATTCTCATGTCCATCTGGCAGGTGGTGTTTTCATTAAGAAGTGAATAATCTAAGCTATAGGCTCTGTAGAGGGGGATGAGTATGGAGGAGATTCAGGTCATCTGCTGTGGGACCATAAATAGAAGCTAACAAGGGAGCTCTTGCTGTCCTTGTCTACTAAAACTGAAAATCTGTTGCTTTTATTTTTCCTTTAGCAGACTGCTCGCAAGCTTAGAAGCTAGTCTATTAATGAAATCTTTTCACCATCATGCAGTTTAACTCCTCATTTATGGTAGTGGCTGGAGGCACAGTGTGAAAAAATACGTGTTATATAAGAGAACGAAAATTAAGTCCTTATATAAAGCACTATGCATAGGAAGATAAGATTAAAATCACGCTTCCGGAGGTGCCCGGTACGTCTCTGGCTGTGAAGTACTGTTTGCAAAAGAAACACGGATTACTTAAGGGTCTTTATTCATGTACAAGGTCCTGATTAAAACAAAACAAAACACACACAGAAGAACAACAAGCCTGAACCGTCCTCCAAAAAATTTTGAGAAGTGTGGTGTGTGGAGCTTTCTAAAGGAAATCTGGTTGCTCTCTGACTGTCTGTGTGGCATCTTCTGTTTCCAGACAAAGTTTTCTGATGTCCACATGGAAACGGGAGCAATTTCCTCTTTCTGTGTCCTAGCAAGACTTTTCTTGGCACAAGTGACAGCACAAGGCCTAGTTTGAGTTTTGCCCTGGAAAGATATAAATATCTTGGCCCCGTCCCAGGAACATTCAAGCAAGGATTAGGTTTTATTTTTTATCTGGTAACATTCAGGGAAACCTATCAGGACGACCAGGCTGGGAGGGGTGTTCGTTTAGTAAAGCCTGTAAGTCAAGAAGAAAACTAAGCTTTTTAAAAATTATTATTAATTTTTATTCTATCATTTTAAATTTAGGAGGGGATGCTGAAATGATGCTGAGCATCGTTTCTTCATGTATGGTGTAGGTATCACCAGGCAGAAGGTTAGAGATTGTTGCTGCCCTTTTGTAAAGGCACAGATTTCCATTCAGACGGGCTTGTTCTTTCCCAGAGGATCCTGCTTATTTTCTTTCCCAGTGAAACTCAGGTTCAGTTGCTGTTCAGCCAGGGTGGAGCGTGGAGGCTGCCGCACCACCACGTCCAGGGAAACACCTCCGAGGGTGCTCATCACCCTGGCTGCAGATAATGGGAAACTGAAACCAAACCTGAGCAACAGCCCCTTGAAAACAGCTTTAGAGGCAGGGTGCCAAACAGTTTAGCGCTGTCTGGAGGTGCTAGTGTGATCCTTTCTCATTAAGGATGCTGCTGAGCTTCTTTCTTTTGTGGGTACTGAAAATACTTGAAAGGAGATATTTGACTACTGCATGACTTACTCAGTACAAGGAGCAATGGGAGTAGGGACAGTAAATAGAGCATCCCAGGCAAATGGTGAGCTAGAGCTTTGCCAGGCTGTAATAAAGCATGGGTGACCCTTTGCCAGACATGCTTTTTCCTCTCTATTTAAAGATGTTATTTATCCCCCAGACTTCATGAGGTGTTATCTGGAAAGGCTCGCTGTGCAGATCAGTCTTTACCCTAAGCCTCCTTTGATACACTTTGCTTGGGGGGGGGTCCTTGGTTTCTGCAGGAGTCAGTGATCTCAGTGTTTAACAGTTTTATTGTTTCAACTGAGAATCTGCTTCTCTGAATGCATGAAGCCTCAGTCATTTATATGTATGTGTGAAGGTCAGTGGGCTTGTCAGATACCCTATTGTAAATCCTGTCACTAAATCAATTTCTTTTAATTAAAAAAAATGCGCTGCTCTTCAGAAGAAGTGCGCCGTTTCGGCTGGACAAAACCCATTATATCCCAACACAAATACGATAGCCGTGAGCTCTCTGCTAGTCTCATGTTGGCTGCTTGTCTCAGCTGGTGAGTTTGTGCTTTGGAAATCTTGGTGGTCAGAGGGGGCTGCGTTTTCCCTTCCTCTGAAGGAAATGGCTACTGTTACTACTCTGTTGTCATCTAACTTTGCAACATCAGAAGCAGAGAAAGTCAATAGTGGGAAACAGGTAGCCAACAGGTGAGAGACATCCAAGCCTCCTCGCCCCCCCTCCCCCCGTGCCTGCACCAGCAGAAGTCTGACAGGGCTAAGAGCAGGACAGGATTTCGCATTCATTTAGTAATTCCCTTGGGGTTATACTCTTAGATGACTTAATGACTTAGTGTATAGCCCGTCTGGAAGATAAGCAGGCATAATTCATTGCAGGCAGGTCATTCATCCTTTGAGATAACCAGCAACTACAAGCCATAGGGAGCAGGGAGATAAAGATACTATACATCAGCAGCAGTAGTTCAAGGTTTCAACCTCTCCGCCTCCTTCTATGACCCAGAAGTCATTTGCAGTTGATTATTCAGCCATTTGCTTGCTTTAGAGAGAAGTACACTGGCAGCGGTTGAAGTGAATACATTTTCCATTCTGCCCGTGCCTTTCAGCGCAGCCATAGCATCTCTCTACCTGGAAGTACGCATCCTTGTGTCTCTTAGAGGCTTTATAGCTGCATTAAATGCTGGTTTTGAAAACTTACTGTAAATTGATTCCAGTTTTTCTGGTGTTATTTAAATGGGACTGTTGTTCACCTACTGCTTGCGATGCTTGTACACTGTTATTTTCAGTTCCAGTCCAAGAGAAGCTTTTAGGGGTCCAGTTTATGTGTTAGCAATATATATGGTCCAAACTGCGGCAGAAAGAGTGTGTATATAACACAGTATATTATATTTCTTGATTTCCTTGGAAAAATAAAATTATTTGCAGTGTCGACAGGTACACTTTAAAACTGAACAACTCACCCAAAACTGTGCTGCTCCTAAGCCAACAAATATTA
Organism: Ciconia boyciana; assembly: GCF_034638445.1. Taxonomy (NCBI): domain Eukaryota; kingdom Metazoa; phylum Chordata; class Aves; order Ciconiiformes; family Ciconiidae; genus Ciconia; species Ciconia boyciana. Next base: position 51,647,076 of record NC_132936.1, read on the forward strand.
GGATCAAACATACGATGTGACCTCTCCCTAGTTAATATTCCCTCCTCCAGAAATCTGCGATCCAGAAACAGAAATCTTGAGATATCCTGCATTGCAAAGATAAATGATTGACTCAGCAGGTACTTTATGATGACTGACTCTCAGTGAAACATTTTTCTCTTGTCTACATGCACAGCAAAAGAAATAGCAAGTATGAGGCTTTTGATACGGACATATGATGGCTGCTGTGTGATTCACAGTCTGTGATGTTGCCTTATTTGAGGAGGAGGGGAGGGAGAGAAAGAAAAGTCTGGTTTTGTTTGTTTGTTTTCTAATTAATTGAGCTATTTTTTCTTTGACTCAGCAACTCTGAACAGTACATACTGTACTACTGTAACCGGCAATCAGGGCTGGGAAGTCGAACGATGGTGATGATAAAAGTAAATATCCTGCATTCTCAGAGGGATTAGGAGGAGATGGAAGAATTAGTCTCGTTATGGTTTTGTGTGGTGTCACAGTCCCTTTCTGCATCAATGCTATCCTGTATGTAATCTTTAGACCTGTATTTCTCAAGTGAGGTACTAAAAACAAGAAATCAGAATAGTTTTATTTTCACTTTTTTTTTCATTTATGAAACCCACTTGTTTAGATGATGAAAACGTTTACCTTGCACAAGAAACCATGCTGCAAAGAAAATGAAGGAGTCCTGTTGTTTCAGTAGTGCTTATGGCCTGTTTGGAGAGTGTCTTAAGAACGGAGTGGAGAGTGATTTTGATTGACGTGAAATAATTTGATAATTGACATGAAAAAATTTGATTGACCCCATACCTCATGATGCTTTCCTGTCAGTCTGCATGCTACACAGTAAGTTGTACTCATCATGGCACACCTTCACTTGCTTGTCTTATTCAAAACAGTTTGAATCCCAACTTCCAAGGGGAGCCCTTACTACTTTTAAAGGCGTTAAGTTGCATTTGTGTTTTAACATAAGGAAACACTCAAGCCTGTAATGGATTGCAAGAGATTCTGTCTGCAAGGGCAAGAAGTGCAGCCTGTGGACTGCTTTGTGCAAGAAGGGATGCTCACTAATGCACTTGTCGTCTTCGCGTTCTGTGCCAACCTGCTTCATTAATGCAAGACATTCACATGTCAGGATGTGGCTAATGCAGGACTGGCTCCTTGGGGGAAGAACCTCACTTTAGCGAGAGTTGTTCACTAGAGTTAGTTGGGTGTGAATTTTAAGCAGGATATCCAGGCAGAAGAGTTGGTGTTGATGGTCACTGCGGAGCAGATTCCAGAGACTTCCTTTCAAAGATGCATGGCCCGTCAAGAATTGAGAATTGAAAATTGTTTCTTACTCTATCTTACAGGCTAAAAGCCCTGCAAAATGTGTTATTCCCCTTTCCAACGTGCTCTTCTGAGAAGTTTCAAGCGATGAGGAGGCTTTTTGGAAAGACACTGAGATTCTTGGGAAGGATGGGCTTCCCACCCAGGGTCTTGCATGGGTAGCAGCTCCCATCTGGTTCCTTTCTAGAGGCTGCTGTTACAGATTTTTAATGCTTCATTCCATGCTCTTGCTTCCGATGTTCATCACAGTACTAGATGTGTCCTAAATGTGTCCTCTTGCAGCCTTTAATTATGTGGTAGAAGCCATGTCTGTTTTCAAGCCTATTCTTTTTCCAGACAGGGTGACCTGTGGATGGCATTCTTTTGCAAAGGAATAGGACTTACACATTTGCTATTGCTGGCTTTCCCTTCTTCTCTGTTCCTTACCATTATTTTTGCAGTTCAGAATGGTTCTCTGTGATTGTAATTGCACTAAGTACATTCAATAATGCAGAAGTGACCTATTTTGTGCACAGTTTAGCTGATTCTGCAGGTGCCTGTAGGATTTCATAGCAATGTTCTTCAGCCGCTCCTTGGCTTACAAAAGCCCAATAAGTTAAGCGTGGCCAGTACAACATACTGGAGGCAAGGAAAGTTCAAGGTAACGGAGGAGGATGAGCCATACAGGCATGACTGGGTCGGACTGAGTGTTTATAAGGCAAGGTGGAGGCCTCTGGAACAGATCAGGAGGACTAGAATAGATGTCATTAAATGTATTAAACTGTTGGAGGTCCTTTGTACAAGTTTGTTAATACTCCAATGACATGGCCAGATACTGTGCCCCTGTAGGCTCAGCAGTTAATGTATGATACCTCTGGCAGCTGAGGTACGTACTCAACTGTAAAAAAAATAGATGAGCTGGGACCCATTACCATAAACACTGTCTGCAGTGCTAGTCCTGGTAACAGATTGTTCTGTGCTTCATTAAAAAGGAGATAGCACTGTCAGAGGAGTCAGTGCTTCATTTTGCCATGTTTGCTACATAATCAGTTAATTTTGCTTAATAGTGCATTGCGTCACAGATGTGCAAAAGGGCAGAGTCACTTCACTTTCTGCATAAAACCTCCACTCTGGTGCAGCTGAAATTTTCGTGGAGTGTGTTAGCAGGCAAGCTGACCTCAGCCGGTGTCCCTTGCCTTACCCCCATCCTGGGTTCTCCCAACAGTGCTCTGTTCAAGCTCCGTGCATGGAAAGATTCAAGGCACAAGTTTCTCAGACTAGAAGTTAGACGTAGATGTATATGAGGGTGGTCATTCAATGTCTGCTGTGCTTGTGCTTTTTTTTTTTTTTAATCTTGCATAAGGTGCTGTCAAGGACTTCCCCACTTTTCATTGGGAAGTACTGTATTGCCTGTCTTTCATCTAAGCATTACTTAGAATATGAAAGTTAGCATTACTGATTTCTAACGAGATGAATCCAAGTACGTCTATCTTAACGTAGATCTTTACATTTTACTGCCCTTTGAGTGCAGCTTTTGGGAAGATTATTAACAAGTCAAATACAGTAAAGCAAACTATGTGGAGAAGCTGAGTTTAGACTGCTGTTTAGGGACAGATTATTAAAGATTACAACTCAAGGTTTTAGAAGATCAGCATGTTACACAGTAATATGGCATATCCAACAATTAGTGCTAATCGTAGACTGCTTAAATTTGTAGTGAAAATGGCTATGTGTAAATGGTTTTCTTCAGATGAAAATTAATATATTCAAAATAAGTAAGTATATTCTGTACTTACATATCCCAGTCTGAGAGTATTATAGGGATCTAAAAATAACAGAGTTTATAAACTCTGTAGTGTGGTGTGAACATCTTGTTTTTAAAAAAAAAGAATAAACATGCAAAAAGTAATAATAGGTGTGTGAAGGGCCCCTGTTTAGAAAAATAGGTAGACATGTAATTAAGTTCATCCTTCTTCAGAAAAGCAGGCAAGCACTTGCTTAAATCTAAATGTGCTTAAATTGAGTTTACTTCAAGAAATACTTAAGTATGTTTGAAGTTAATCATCCACACAAAAGATTTTCCCCAATAAAGACTTGCATACATGCAAAGGGAGAAAGGCGCTTCAAAACTTAAGTATGATTATAGGTGTAAGCGATGGGTTTGATTTTAGAAGAACCTGAAGGAAGTAAGTGCACAAATCTAATTGAAATTCAATGAGTCTGGAGCATCTAATTGTCTTGGGTCCCTCTGAAAGCCTCAACCTCTTTTAAATGCTAAAAACTGAGCAAGGTGCTGGCTCTTATGAACTGATTTCATATTAGCACACCAACACCTTGCTGGATGTTTCTCCCCAGATGCTCAGGGTGAGAACGTAACTCTCTGCGTATGGTTTCTCCAGTATTGCCAAATACTGGTGTCGCTTTGAATATTTTTGTGAACTAAAAAACCACATCAAAATCCCAGTGTGTTTACAAACGTTAGTATTTATCACCCAGGGAGAACCGCAGAAGATAAAGGGTGGGGGCAGAAATGATGATTCCATTGCACAGCTATGAACTTAGGAGCAGAAGAGCCTTTTGGAAGCTGGCAAAGTCCAGGTGAGATTTTTAATTAATAGGTGCCTGACCTGGCCCCCTACCTTAGTCCAGGCATCCTACACAGGAAGATTTGGATCTAAATTTTGTATTTGGCTCCTTCTCCACTTTTGAAAGATGAACCAAACCTTTACAAAAATCCTTGAATTTGGGGTGCTTGGTCAGACTGATTCCATCTGAAGCAATGGCTGCAACTTCCCAGGGGATGTTCCCAGGCTCATTGAGGCTAGCTTCGTCTCGAGGCACAGAGGGGAGCACTGCTTCTGACAGACACGTCTTCCATGGCAATGTAAGCTGACCATAAGAAGGGCTTTGGTTGTCCTGTGTCCTCCCTCTTCTCCCCACGTCCCCCATGGTTTTCTGTTTCCTCCCTTTCTCCACCAACATCAGTTCTTCTGCTGTTCAGCAGGCCAGTTCAGAGAGCTGATCTGGCCAAAATCTGTCAGGAAGAAGAAAAAAACCGAAAAGACTGTGGGAGCCCTGTTTGGGCCAGTGCCGGCCAACATGAGCTTGCACTCACATGGTGGTGGTGGAGCTGTGTGTAGGCAGGCAGCTCTCTAGACTGGGGAACTACTAAGGGTGGAAAATGATACACCAGGGGAAAAGCAAGGGTATTTTACCCACTCATGTAACTACCTAAGCAGCTCAAAAAAATCCCGGGGGCCAGTGCAGGGACAGGCCTGGGCAGTGGGAGAAGAGACCTGCTTGAGGCAGCGTTGCCTCTGAAGGACGTGTCCTCAAAGCACGGCTTTCGCCCTGCTGGGCAGTTACCTGTTTCACAGCTGTAGCAGTGGAGATGCGACGCTGCTACAAACAGATGCATTGGGACATAAAGACGAATGCCTTTAAAGAGAAAGAGGAAGGTTTGGGGGTGATGGGAGTTAGCTCTTAGGACAGTAGGATGGGAGTCTCGTTAGTGCGCTGTGCCCGGCGAGGGCAGCCGGCCCTGATGCTGGAGCTGTGTGGCCCGTGGGGTCCGTGGCCGTGGGCAGGCAGTGGTGCATGCTGCTTCCAGCTTGCACGTTGCTCAAATCAAGGGGTCTTGGGTAACAGGGCCTACAGGATCTCTGGGAGACCTTTTATTGTTTTGTTTTGTTTTTTTTTTTTTAAATTATTATTAAAAATGACTGGCAGCAATATGCCCTTCTAAAGTTGGCATACTTCTCCATTAGCTCTTCCACTTGCAGGTAGACACCTTAGTCAAACTCGTGCAGCAGCCTGTCACATGCAATTTGTATTCTTTGTTTGAGAAGCAGCCTATAGACAAAACCCATTTGCTTCTCCCTTTCGTTGCATTAAGCTATTACTGAGGGGATTTTGGAGGCTCGGGTGGGTTAGGCACCTGATTTCTGCTGACTTTGAGTAGGAATCAAGGCACCTACTACTGCCTCTGGTGACTGAAAATCTCCCCACAGGTTTTGGCTTGCTGAAAGCTTCTTCATTTCGTTTGGAAAAGGATGAATAAGTCTTTAAATAAGGAGTGCATGCTTTTTGGGGGTGAAGGCCTTGTCTTATTAAAGCTCTTAGTATGCAAGCTAAATAAAATGAAGCCTTAAATGCTAGGGCTAGTAGCGGCTTCGTTACATCTTTCCTTTAGTCACATATTTCCATGGCAGGGAGCGAGGCAGATGGCCAGGACTTTCTGCTGCCCTCCCTGGTTCCTTCTTTTGTGAAATTTGGTGATGCCGGGGACCCGTGTCTCCATGGGGCTGCTACACCAGGCTGGCTTCTAGCTCGGGTAGTGTTCACCGGAGCCTGGGGAGAGAGGCTTGCAGGCAGGAGTTTGCATACGGCAACTTTTAAAGCTGGGTCACACCTGTGCTCTGTGTGTGATGGCTGCTCCTTGGGATCTCTTTCTGAGCCTCACACCTTTTCCCAGGTTGTCTCCTGCACCACCAAAGTGCAATTTCTCAGTTACTTTTTGTTTTGATTAACAGAGTTAACCCTGGTTATTATATTTATCGGGGGGGGGGGGGGGGGGGGAGGAATGGGTTGTTATATGCACGAGGAGTTTGCAAGTGCTGGAGAAATACCATCACACAGGTAATAGCAGGTTTTGCATAGTTAGTAGCTTTCAAAAGCTCACACCAAAGCCTGTTTTTAACAGGGAACCACTTTGAAGGAAACCGAAAACATCTCGCATAGCGCAATCTGCACTTTCTATCTCAAATATTTTCCTGTCTCTTTATAGTAGCCAGTCCTTGATATAGCATAAGCACCATAAAAACTTAATTTCCCCTTGATGCTGTTATGTTTAAATCAGAGTAAGTTAAAACGTTTAATAATTTAAAATTGCGCATGCAGTATAATTGTGTTTCTGTTTTGCTGTCTGCAGCTGGGTTTAACACCCGTGCATTTACAAGAGTCCTCCGCATCATGGGGCATGTTCTGCTCTCGCTCCGCTTGCCGAGCTCCCGCTGGCGTGAGACAGAGGTCCTGTTAGAGCCACAGGAGAGACCAGGATTGTACCTTTTTTTTTTTTAATAGCTGCTTATTTTCTGAGGTGCAGGTTTGGATTTCCCAGCGCTGACATGGAGGTTAATGGTCAGGATCCCAAATGGCACTGCGCGGCCGTTCCTGCACCCACTGCCTGGGGTGCTGGGGCGGGAACAGTAGGTTCTGCCTGCTTTGCTCCTGCACACCACCTACAAAGTTAATCTGCTTTTAAGCTTGTTTGCGCTCACTTCTTGAACAATGTATGCTGTGTGCATTGTTTGGATTTCAGGCTTTTAGTCAGGCAGAAAGGCAACTTTTTGCACTTACTTTATGCCAAAAGCAATGGAAGTATTTTCCCCATGTTTGTAATTGGACTCAGTAATGAGCTTAACCATTTAGTACCTGTTGTAAAGTAAGCTCAGAGGAAGGGAAAGGGTTTAAAAATTATTGTAGTGTAGGCATGCACTGAAGTGTACTCCTGCTTTACTGGGAGGTGCACAGGTATTCTGGGCAGTAAGAAATACAGAGGAACTTGCAGTGAAATCTTAAGCAATCATTAGTGTGGATGATTTTGATATGTAGATTAATATACAACAAATAATATATGTTCTGGTTTTTGAGCCAAGGCTATAATTCAGCAAAGAGGCTTGATATATTACAAATAAAAGGTAAGATCAAAACTGGCTCTCTTCTCCTTTATTCCTACAACTTTTCTAACCTTTCTTGGAGTTCTTTGTTGGGCTGTCCAACAACAGCAGTGGAAAAATATAAAAGGCTAATGGGCATAACCTCTGATTTTCGTGTCATTCTACCTATTTATATATGTTTTTTTCACCAATTCTATGTCTTCAGTGGAAAGGAGCTAGCAGGAATACTGTGAGTCACAGGAAAGGTGTTTCCATTTTTCATTTGGGAGGGCAATGCAATACTACAGAGTGTATCACAGGCTTGGAATAGCCCTTATTACAATCAGGAGTATTAAGATTAATGTCATGACATGTGAATTACTATTTTGCAATGCCAGTCACTGCAAGTGTCCCCTGTTGCACTAAATGTAAGGGGCAACATATTGGGTTGGGACAATGGATTATCTGAGGGGAAAAAAAAATGCGGACTGCAGTGTTTTGCATAACATACTGTTTATTTTTACCGCTTACCCAGGCTGACTTTTTCTGGTGAAAGCCCAGCACCTACACCTGAGGACTCAGTGCCAAGCTTGGTAGGTCTGACAAAAACAGTACAGCAACATTGATTTTTTTTGCAGAAATTTCTTTCTGTAGGAAGGGGCAGCATGAAGGCTCCTCACCAGGATCACTCATTCCAGGGCGCAATAGCCTCACCACTGCCTTATTAGCGCGATATTACGAATGAGTTTCATGGAGTCTCCATCAATAGCATTGCCAGCTTTCAATATGTAGCAGGAGGAGCAAGGTCTCCACTAAGACCTTGACTCACAGGGTGGTGGGGTGAAGCTCGCACCTTCTCCAGGCTGGGCAGGCAGCCATGCTGTGCCAGTGGAGGTTCACCCTGGAGGGAAGGCAGGCGGGGTTGGTCCCGCCAGCCCTGTCCCGAGAGCTGTGTCAGGGATAGATGGCTTCATCTTGTGGGTAAGGCAGGAGACATAGCCTGATCCCATGGGTGGGGATTAGAGCCAGAGGCTGCTGAAGGAGAGTACCGAATGAGTTTATATCCTGGCCGTGCACCTTGCTGGCCAGCGGCACCCTTTTGGGAAGCCCTGGTGAGCCTTCCATCCTGACAGTCCTGGGCTATGCTTGTGGGGTGCTGTCTGCTCCCCTCCAGGCTGGCTTTCCCTGCCCTCTGCACACAGCTGATGCCACTGGACCTGGGGTATTTCCCCAGCCCAACCCCTTATGCAAGCATTGGCACGGCGTTTCCCCTGCATCCCGTGGGACAGGCGAGTTTCGGCATCCCCCTCCTCCTGCCACAGCAGCCTAGGGGAGCGAGCCCTTCGGGGGGCCGGGGTACCACCAAGGCGGTGGGTACAGAGCCTGAGCCCCGGCTGCTCGGGCAGCTCCCCGGCACGGCGTGAGCACGCTTGGGTGCCTGTGTTGTGGCTCGCATGCCTGCTTGCATCCCTGTGGGTCTGGGCTCTAATCCTGGCTTGAAATTTTAAATATTGACAGAGTTAATTCCTGACTGCTTCAGACTGCAGAAACTGGTCTCTGATAAGGCTGTGTTTAATAAGGATATTTGTGGTAAAGAGCTTTGTTGGCTAGACAGAGCTTTACCTTGCCGAGCTCTGCTCTGGTGGGTGAGGAAGAGGAGGTCCTCTCCCAGGGTGCTCCCTTATTGCAGCCTGGCAGTGTGGTGGAGTAGGAGACACAGGGGGGTGATACCTCTTTCTCCCCCCTGAAAAATAGCCACAAAATACCTTCACACAGTTGGCTGCAAGCAGCATGAGGAGCCAGAGTAAAATGTACTGCTGCAGTAAGCCTAAACTCTTAAACAAATGCCAAAAATAAAAGCAGCCTACCTTACTTTTTCCACCTTACATAGCAGTTTCCAACCACATCAAGTGAAAAGTCTAGGTGGGTGTATAGTGTTTATCATCACTGAGTAATACACATTACATTAGCTGGGACGTTTGTTTTGTTCCTGACTACTGGTTTTAAAATGGTTTTAGTGAGGGCAGGAAAAATGATATAAGTTTATATTGTCACCTAAGAGATAGGAGGGCGTTCCTGATTTGGGGAGGAAAGCTGGAAATGTAAGTAATACTTTTTTTTTTTTTCCCCCTTCCACTACAACTGCAAGTAGGTTGAAAGGCAGACGGTGGAAGTGCAGAATCCAGCAATGCAGGCTTGCTTTCTGTAAGAGATGGTGTCGGCGTGGTTTCTGTGCCCGCGTTCGCCTGCAGCAATTGTGTCCTCCAGTATTTGAAAACTGTTTACATAGGTGGCAGCAAAATTTTGTATCCAAAGCAACAAAAAATTGAAAACAGATCCACATCTGAAACTATACTTTTTTTTCCCCCTGTAGTATCTCTTGCATGAAATATTGCAGGCCTCTTTCCAGGGAGACTTGGCCCTGGCTAAATTGCACCCCTAGGCGAGCACTAACCAGTGCACGGAGGAGGGCTCGCTGCCCTGCAGGAAGCAGGCGATGGTGCAGCATCTCTGACCTGGGGGTGGTACCGGGGGAGTGGAGATCACTGAGGGAGCAGCAGACATGGTGCATGTCACAGGGATGCTTTGCAAGTGGAGAGGGCAGGTTTTGTCAGCCACGCTTGGGTAAGGTCTGCACCAAAAGCACTCAAAACAGCGAGAGGGCGCGCAAAAGTTTTTGGCCCTATGCATTCTGCAGACGACGGTGGTGCGATGCTGGGGCTGAGCGGGCTGTGGGGGGATGTCACCGGTAGGCGGGGAGGCATGGATTGAGGAGGTCCGTGAAAGCAGGGTCAGAGGCAAAGCCCAAGTCTACCAGTTTTTTACAGGCTCTGAAAGTCAGAAACGTACCAAATATAGACCCAGAGGATACGCAAGAGCTAGCGTAAGGGGAATGCTGGTGCATCTGGAAGTGCTGGACAAAGAAAACCCTGTTACCTTGCGGGGCTTTAGCCTTTGATGCACTAATTTCAGTCACAGGATGTTCAAGTTTAGCCAGGAGTTGGCAGACAGATGGACCGCGAGGCAGTTCACAGAGTGACTCAGTCTAGGCGAGAGTGAGGAATCATCCACATAAAGGTAACCTATTACAGTATTTTCACAGCAACTTCTTTCCACCCCCCCCAAGTTTTCATGTTTTTGTGGTAATGCTTGGGCTTTCGTTCATGGTAGTTTTCCAGTTGATACGTTGCTTCCTGCCTGCTCTGCCACCCGGTCACAGCTCCACCTCCGCAGAACAGAGACACAGGGCTTTTGTTTGCCTGACCCATTGCTTGGCTGTTTTAGGTGGCCAGGCGGTCTTGCCTTTTCGAGGAGCCGTCAGACAGAAGTACAGTCAGCGTAAAAATTGTGGCAGCGTCCCTGTATTTCCTCACCGCCTCCCCACTCTCCTTCGCTGGCCGCAGTGGTTGCTTGTGTTAGCTTCATGGAGGACTGAGAAGCATCTGTGATGTGTGATATAAGGCACTCATTGCTGCTCATTGCTTGGTGTGATGCTGTTTCTGCAGTGAGGCAAACTCTGTAGGAACAACCATTTCACTTGGCTTTTCTTTCTAGAAAGCTGTGGCCTTGAGGCTGCATCACATGGTGGTGGTGGTTTTTTCCTAAATGAAGAGGGTAGGAAAAGCACTGTATTTATTTACACTGGATCTTCTCAGAGGGAGCTGAATAGGAAAATTTCTGCTCTAAACGACGGTAGAGAGATTTCTCCTTTGGATTGAGGCTTATCAGTTTATTATCTTGTCATTTGATGCCTGTTAAATTGCTGTGGAAGCACCAGAGTGAGGAGCTAGTGATCTTTTCAGAAGAAAAAGAAATAAAAAAATGAAGGATTAAACAGTTTACTCTATGAGGCTAGAATTACAGGTATTAAGTGCTTTGTCTGTTTTATTGGTACAGAAACCTTTATTGTTTGTTACAAGTTGTTTACTTGAGAAGGGCAAGAAGAAAGTCTGTAGCCCCTTTCTGTTGGTTCAGATGAATTACTGCGTGTTGCTCGTACTAATTCCTCTTCCCATACCTCTCTGCCTGCCTGCCTCCCCCCTCCTTTGGGGCATGAGTGTTGTGCCTCCAGTCACTTTAATAGAGGCACCATGGTCTTGAGACAAATTTCCCCTTTTTTATATGCTGTTATTATCATTTGGTTTATTTCTCTGGGCATGCAAAGATGAGAACAGCTTGCACAGAGCTTGCAATCTTAACGATGGAAAGGGAGAAGCCAAAGGAAAAAATAACTTTGGGGAGAGAGAAGAGGAGAAAATCGTCACGGTCTAACTTCAGGTGCTTCTGTGCCGCACATGAGTGGTGGGGCAGTTTTAATCTCGGGTGCTCTGAAACAAGCCTCAGGTCTCAGGATGCCTCAGGAGCCTCAACTCCCAGCTTGGTCATCCGAGATGCCTAAAGGTGGGCAGCATGGCTTGTCCCGCTCTTCCTCAGCCTCTGTCCCCAGCGTGGTGCACATCTGCCGGGGCTGGAGAGGGTGTACGCCCCAGTAGTGGGATGTTTACTGTAGGGCTGTGCGGGCTTGGTTTAATATCAAAGTAGTTTTAAAAACAACCAGGCAGGCAAGACAGTGGCTGCTGGTAAAATGACTCTGGGAAGATGCCTCAGGGGGGATTAAGATACAATGCCGAAGCTATTAACTGGGAAGATCCTACCTCCTCAGCTCCAGTTTGTTTTGCCAGTGTTAAGAAGGCACAGATCAAAGGAACTATAAACAGTTAAAAAAACCTCTCCAGGCAGAAAGGAGGCAGTTGTTTGGGAGCTGCTCGTTGGGAGCAGACACCTGCCTGCGAGTTTGCAGGAATCTCGGCTTCTCAGCAGCTCCCGAAACGTGGTGGCGCGGGACTGAGCTAGGAGAGACATATGTCCTCTTTTGTATCGGTTTTAGAAAACATTATGCTGCCTACCTTCTGTTAGTAGTAAACCGCATTTTGATTTAAGAAAGCTGTTTCGCGGGGCTGCTGGTGCCAGCGGCCGGCAGGGATCCACGGGTGCCGCCCCACGGAGCTGCGGTCCCTGAGCCCCGGCGGGTGCTTTTGGCGAGGAAGGAGGGATGAAGCCGTGCCGGGGAGTGCGTCCGTCGCTGCTCGCCGCTCTGTTGTGTGCTGACCCCTGCACACCCGGGGGAAGCAGAAAATCCTTGCTGGCCCGCTGGGGAGGACGGTGTGATGGGGCCTGGGCAGGTGAGGTCAGGCACCTCCCAGCCCTCCAGCAGCCGTGCCGCATCCTTTGCGGGAGGCAGTTACGGCCACGGGTACCGGCACAGCCTTCAGCTCAAGGCACGTACAGCTCCAGGAAGCCTGAGCTTTTTGAGCAGTCTCCTTTTCAGTCTGTCCTGCCTTCTCTGAGGGCTTTAAAAATCTACTTTTCGAGCAAACAAGAGACTCAGTCTTTCCCCTTGCGCTTCCTCGCCTATCCCGCTCCAGAAGAAGGAGTTGCTTGGCCTCGCTGGCAGACAGCCTCTCATAAATCTCTGCGGGCCGGATGGTTTGTGATTTATTGCCCACCTACCCCACCAAGTATTTTCAAATTACTCATGTTACTTGCTGGCCTGCCTTTTACTATCCATTTTCCCCTTCTTTCCCTTCTAGCAAAGTATTTATCTGAGGCCTTTCACACACGTAAAAATCCTCAATTTAGATGCATCAGTTTCGAAGAAGTCCATCTCCTCTGCTTTGGGTACGGTTTGTCCCTCTTGACTTTGACTTCTCCATGGTAGGAACCTGTGTTGCGGAGGAATCTGTGGCTATTGGGTTGCCTCCTGCATCTGCTAGAGGCATTAGGTGAAGCAACAGGCTCTGAATTTAGGAGACTTAAACCGTGTCCTTTCCTGGATCTCTCCTGCCACTTGTCATTTCTTGTATGTGAAGTTGTTTATTTGGCTAGATGATTGCAGTCTCTGGCTTTTGCTATCTCTGCAGACGCATATGGTCCTGCTGATAGAGAGTCCTGTGTGTCTGCCTCAAAGTTGCGGGTGACAGTGGCATGTGCAGAAAGAAATGGGTGGAGTTGGCCTCACTGTACGGTGTGCAAGGCTCTGCAAAATCCCTATCTGTGGGAATTGCTAGTCAGCTCTTATCAGTCACGTCCCAACGCAGTGAGTTGTAGAAATCAAATTAGCAGACAAGTCAATTGCTTACGTCAGTCAGAAGTTTTGCACTGGGGATGATGTGATAGTCCAGGGCCCCTCACTGGGTAGCGTTCCTGGGTTTGACTGCAAGGGCTTTAACAAAATGAAAACATGACAGTGCCGTTTTGTTTCTCTCTGGCTTTTTTTCCCCCCTTCTTTCTTGCTCGAAACATTTTTTCTCGCTGTCATTTGGGGCAAGCAGAGCAGAGAATCTGTCCTTGCTGTAAAAGTAGAGAAAGCTTTGCCCTGTTATTTTATAAAACAAGCTGTTGTGACATAGCACACGGTTCCTCACATCACTCAGTAGTTCATTAGTCTGTCACTGTACAAGCATATTAAATGACAAGCTAAAAAACACAAGACAGTACAACGGTCCATTAAAATTCATAGAGGATATCAAATATTCAAAGTAAGGGATGTAAAAAGAAGCCGTTTGCTGCAAATACTAATACCTGTAGTGGCATAAACATAACGAAGAAGTGCCGTGCACCGCCAAGCAGCGGACCGCTGCTGGCAAACCCGCGGCTGCCTGGGAATCCCTGCAGTTATTTATCTCCAGAAAGCTGCTACTGCTTCAGCAAAAGGTCTCCTTCAGAACCTCCAGCCTGTCATGTGAACCTCTCCTCCTAAACAAACACCACGGCTAACTTGAAATCGGAGGCAAGATCAATTACTTTCAAGCTCTCAGTGCCACGGAGTAACAAGACATAATGTTATTAATTTCTCGTGACTGGGGCAAAAACAGTAGACCTCTTGCTTAACATTTTGGAGGGCTTTTATTTTTTTTTCCTGTACTGCTTTCTCTGGAGTATTTATGTCATATGTCATGATATCGTCTAGTAATTCTTAACTGCAAATGCTCGTATTAGCAAAGTGGAATTGAACTTCCCAAGTACAGGCAGCAGGCAAACTTTAAGGTTTTTAAGGGCAGGCCTTCTGAATAAAAGCTTCAGAGCTCCCATCAGTTCTTTCAACAGCAAATCCCAAATTCAGTTTCAGCTTCGTCCCACCTTTTGGAAGAATATCTAGCCTTAAATGCGAAAACTTAAAGCAATGGAGAATCCACCCTGCCTTTAAGTGTGTTTTTCAGAGGGTCAATTACCTTCACTGCTAATATGTACATGTTATTTCTGCTGTGGTTTCGGTTTCCAAATACTTGGGCCTTGTTAAGGCTTTGTCTGCTAGTAATACAGTCCCCAGCCTCCTCTACCCAAATCTGTAATAAATTAGTTTTCAAGGCTTTTGTCTGTAGCGATTCTAAAAATAATTTCTTATTGGAATCCAATTGAATCCGAGGGAAGCGAGGTGATAATCAAATGATGTCACCCTCACGTCTTGCGCTGCATCTCACCGCCTGCCAAAACTAGCAACTGTTGCTATGTACCCAGGGGAAGGTGATACTCCCAGCCTTTCCTTGGTGCTGGAAACCGCTCCTTTCCAGAGCTTGTCAGGCCCCCGAGAGCTGCTGACGTCTGTCCTAGGCTTTTCGTTTTACCCTTACTTGTTGGGATAGCCATGGAGGAACATGGATCGCGTCCTGTAGGATGCTTTGAATTTTTCCTGTTCCTGAAGAAGATCATTTATCAAAACCGCTGCCAGTCTGGAGGACTGATGTGATTTAGCGCGTGAAGTGCCTGTATTGCACTGCGTGGGGTCTGGGGTGGAGACCTCACTGCAGCATGTGTGGCGATGTCCGAAAATCCGTGCATCGGGACAAGGGCATGACACCATGACATTTTCCAGCCAGTTTATTTCCTTTTCTCAGTAGCACCCCTGCAAACTTGACTGATGGTGGAACTCTTCCCCCCAGCTTTTCTCTGGGTACTTCCAAAAGATCAAAAAAACCCTCCACAAAACAGCAGGGCTCGTTGTGATTTGACACGTGGGGCTCCAGAAGTTCTTCAGGAGTGAACCCAATCCTGTTGTCAGCAGTAGGTAGGTGATGTAGCAGGTTGTTTTTCTCTCCAGTAAGAGTCAGCATGAGCTGGGGGATTCAGTACCTGGCAGATGACGTTCAGCACATCGCAGGGACCGGTTGTTAGCTAGACTAGACTAGAGTTGTGGATTATTTCTTTCCCCATGCTCCTTAGCAAAACATGCTGTTGGGGTGTCCCAGATCTGCTGTTGATAAGACTTCTTATTGGCAGTGTGTGCTCATGAAAGGGTAGATGCCCCTCCTGACAAGCATGTGACGACTATTAATACTCGCAGGAGTTAGGCTCTGGCACTGTTACCCCCTTCCCGCCAGCACTGCTCCTCTGCAAGGCAGAGCCCTGGTTTCCAGAGACCTCTCCAACACACCCAGCATCGCGCTGACCTCTCTCTGTCCGTGCCTGGGACCGAGCAGACAAGCCTGGCCTTACTCCCCCTGCGTTGGCCGGGTTGTTTGCCTGGAGTCACTGAACGTTGTGCCCTCCTCCAGCTCTGCCAGCTGGCCCCTTCCCCGGCGGGAGGGGAGCTGCAGGTGCGGGGCTCTCCCGTGCCCGCCTGTGTCCCCAAATGACTTCCACCCACCCGGAACTGAGGGTGGAAACCTGGGAGCGAAACAAGTCAAACGTTCATAAGGCCCCGATTAACGCCAGCACATCTTGGCAGCTGCTCCCTGCCCGGTCTGCATTTAAAAGAGGTTGCTTGCAGTTTTTGTCTTCATTTTGCTACCTAAACGTGCAAGCTCCGACTTTGTGGTTTTGGGCAGCGTAAGGGTGCTGGCTCGCAGGCAGCCTCAGATACGATCCTGGTTTTGTACAGGACTTCATTTTTTATTTTAAACATGCATGGTTGCAAACAGCATTGTACCTGGTTCCAGCAATGTCCTAACCCTGGGGAGGGAGCGGGGGACGGAGAAGGGGCACGGCAGAAGAAAGCGCTCTGTGTTTGCTGGCCGGCGTACCAGAGCGATGGGATGGGGCTGAAGCATCGAGGCATATTACGGCGTCATAATTCCCAGGGACTCTTTTCTGAGTATGTACACCATCCCTATATATAGCAGCAATCCAGAGCTAATTGGCATGTAAGTGCCCATAAATGGTGGAATAAAGTTATTTAAAGTCATTATTTTGCCTTTCATCGAGTGCAAAAAACAAAGTTATCTAGGTGGAAAAAAAGGAGAGGAGGAAAAAAATGGCAGAATACCAAACTGTGACTTGTTCAAAGTAGCTTGTGAAAGTATCTTGAGGTTGTCTTTCCTGAAAGCCTTTGAAATTCAAAGACTATGGACTCTTGCCTCTTGGCTCACAGACTGATTCTTTCTCCTGGCAGATTCTGCCTAACAGTTGCCCTTTTTTTGCTCTTTTAAATACCCCTGAATCACAGAGCTTGCTCATTCTGCTTTTCCTCATTCAGGTCTAAAGCCTTAAGGACTGCATCGAAGTAGCGAAGAGGACAGCATGTACTGGATGCTAGAGCCAAGGGAGAGGGGGTGGGCAGAGGGAAGAGGTGACCCTGTCTTCAGGCTTCGGTCCTAATCCTGCAAACTTTTTCTCCTGCAAAGAGTTCTGCATAGGTCAGCCAGACTTATTCCATGAACAGCGATTAATTGCTATTCAGCATCATGCTTGGATTATGCTTAAAGTAATCGTAATAACATGACCAGAGTTTGTGATAAGGCATGGATGGGGTGCTTTAAGCCAGTTGGAGGGAGAGGCTGCTGAAGACATGCATGGGATTAGTTAAATAGAAATTTTGCTTGTTTGGCAAGCAGGGCCGAGTTAGGCCAAACTCTGGAACTCAGAGAAAGTGACTCTCTAAAAAGCACATATAAATGCAGTACCACCAGTGTCCAACGTGCACTCCCTGGCATCTGTCCCAAGGAGGAAGGTTAGTCCAAGCGCATGTGATCTTTCCAGGAATCATCTGCCCAGGTGGCCCAGTTCCCTGCGTGCCAGTATCTTGTGCAGTCCCGTGTATCGAATGAGGAGGCAGCGTTTCGAACCGCCCCGTACTCCTGTTGCATTTGTGATTACGTTGTTGGCTTTTGCAGCGGGAACCTTTTTTTGGGGCCTGGAGCTGCAGAACAGCTCGCCTGGTGCAGCCCTGAGCCCGGGCCGTTGCTCACAAGCGTGGCACTGGAGCAGCAGGAGGGAGGTGAAAATGAGCAAAAATGTCACCCCGTTGTGCCATGATGCCTTCTGAGTGCATTTAGGGTCTCCTAGTACAGAAGGCCTATCAGGTCGCTGTAGTTGGTTTCTGGAAAAATCAGCTTCGGTCCTTACTGTTCTGCTGGACAGGTATTTTCTGGCATATACCTATATTAAGCTACTTCACTAAAATGCAACTTATTAAAGTGCAACTTATGAGTGACATGGAGTCCAGAGTGCCCAACGCTTCTGCAGCATTGGAAAAAAGGTGCTTCTCAATGCATATAGCTTTAAGGTTTCTCGCTGTCCTGACTTTAATTGCTTTTGACACACTCATTTAAGGGCAGTGGGGCGGGGGGGACAACGACTCTTTAGCCTGAGTTAAACAAGAGGAACCCACGTGCTGCCTGCTCCTGCCCGTGCAGGCAGAGTGCCATGGGGGCAACAGCTGACGAAGATGGCAGCTGCTGCAGATGCAGGGAGAGACAAGTACCCCGTCTGCTCCCTCCCGCTGTCTTCCCCCTCTGTTGACAGTATTGCTGTTTGTCCTGCCGAAACCTTACGTGGCTATCGCTACCCATCTCCCCGAAGGCCCAGAGTATGGTGAAAGACTGGGCTGCCTCCAGCCTCTTCCTCCTTATTTATGTGTCACAGGAGGAAAAACCTAGACGGAGATATGTTGTTGAGGGTCATCCTGTTGTAGTTATGATGATGGCAACAATTCATAGCTGAAGCATTTGATTTGTTAACCTTATAAAAAGATGCCATTAAATACTGTGTTTAGCTCCTCAGGGGAAGTAGCCTAGTTTCTTTTTCATTTTCCTTTTCTCATCCCTGTTTTAACATTAGTGATTCAGCTGTCACTCTGCTTCGGAAGGGCCGCTGGGGTTATAGCTGTGATTGGATACCACCAAGAACCCATTTCTGCCAAAAATAATTAATATGGTGCATTTTCACCTCAAAGAGAGCCCGAGACAAAACTACTAGAAGGTTTTCATTAACTTTTGCAAGCTTTGAAACTTGCCTGTGAACAAAATTGGAAATTTCTGTGTGTCTCCTCTTGTTTATCCTTGTCAACGAGGCAAAGTCTGGCAAAGTGGTGCATACCTAACCCTACACATTGAGGGTATTCCTGTTCAAGTCTACAAAGCAGCTCATAGGGTATGCATTTAGATACATGAAAAAGCCTTTGTAGGTGAGAATCTCACTCTGCAACAGGGCACGTGGTCAGATCCTACAAACAAAATGAGTTTCCACCAGCTCTGAAAAAAGTCTGACTAGAGACAAGTGTGGACTCTTCCACCTCCATAATTTTTTCATTCTCCGCTTTGCTAATCTTAACCAAAAAGTAGTCTTGTTCATTTCTGTTTTTCTAGATATCACATCTCCTCTAAACTTTAAACACAGGAAAAAATTAAAAAGAAGAAGAAGGGAAAAAAAAGCATAAAGCTAGCTCATTTTATATTTTGCATATCAGTTCATATTATAAAAGTATTAGCAGACCTGTCATAATGTATACTCATACACATCGCTCAGGGTGCTTGGTAGTGGGTCCCCTCCCTTTCCCAGAAGGAGGGTAAATATCCCCATGAGCATTTGCCAATGCTCCTTTCGTTATGTCCTCCTCTGTTCAGCTGCAACTTGAAGGTGCTTGTTTTTTGTGTACCTTTCTTATGAAAATGATACCTGGCATGCTCAGGAGGCCTGACATTCTTGAGCTATGAATACTGTGAACAGTGTCATAAAAAAATGATGATGTACAAAGGCACCATCATTCTTAGCATTGTCCTTTAAAATTTGCCCTGTGTCTTGAACATGCAGGTGTTGAAAAAGGACTTATTTCAAGCAGTGTAGCTCCACTAACATAACTCAGCGTTTTCCCCCTAAGAGCAGAATGGGACATGTGTCCACCCAACCCACCTGCGGTCTGGGACCAGTTTCTTGGAGAAGCAGAAATTCATCTGCCTGTCGGGCGCTGTAAGAGAGCACCCATCTGCAGGGATTGTGGGGCCATCTCAGAGTACATACAGCTACTGCGACCCCAAGACACATAGATTTTGATTCAGCAAGTCAATACTTAAAATTTTCCAGAGGAGGAGATGGTGTCTGTCAAGTGACACCATCTCAGGGTACTGAGAGGTTGCCTCGATGCTCGTCCTGGAGGGCAGGTAACACAAAGCTGGTTTGTGCTAGCAAATGAAACCAAAGCCACTCAATTTTATATTCTGTAGCATCTTAATTGAATTAAGGCTTCTTTGTCTGCCTGTTGAGGCTGTAAACTTCTAGATGCAAGTGCCTTCTACTTGTGTAGTCCTTCCCACAATGGGAGCTCAGCCAGTCTGCAACCTACAGGGTCAGAAATTCTTGTCCCAGTACACAGCGATAACCTTGGCTGTTGGCACAGTCAAGGTCCTGAAACTCATTGCCCTTCTGGCCCCACAGCTGCCTCTGAAAAATGTCCTATTCTGTGTACTGAGCGATACAGCTGCAAAGGCCCCACCATGTCCCCAGTGTTGGCTTCAGGGGGGATTACTCATGTGTACAGGTTCAAACCGGGAACATGAAAGGGCTCCACTCACTGTTCTGCTATTTGGGCTCTGGTGTCGGGGTGGGGCACTAGGAAAGCTTTGGGAAGTGCCGAAGCATTTTGACACAGCCTAGCTTTAGGCTCAACATTTAGCGCTTGTGATTGTATCAATGACAGTGATCTGAGTTTCTCGGATTAGGTAAATAGCTTAAAGAAAAAAGATGACTTTCATACCTGTGCATTTACTTGGGTTGTGAGGTTTCTGGGATGGTGCCGCTGCCGGTTGCATGTGAAACAGGAATGTCCTGCTTGCTGTAGCAAAGGGCTGATTCATTGGCAGCGTAATAGGTGTCATCTTCCCTTTTGTCAGCTCCTCAGGTATATTTTACCCCTGTAACGAACAGAAAATAAATTTTAAAAATCCAGTAAAACCAGTAACATGCAAGTCATCTGAGTGAGGTGAGGTTCGATGAAAACTAAAACAGTTTGTAAATGGAGTTAGGTGAGGCTGGGGTTAATCAGGAGGGGTAGAAGGAGAGTTTGGTGAGTCCCAGTGGGGGTGAGCCCTCTGAAGCCGCCACTGCCCTGGGAGATGCTGGGAGCAGCCGCAGTCCCAAAGCCTCCCTGTGCGAAGGGTGAGATCCACCTCCACCAGCGGAGAGGGTCAGGCACTTGCAGAGGAACACGGGAAGATGGGCTGCCAGGCTCATTTGCTGGAGGTGCCCGTTTCTCCCCACCGACTGCCAAGGGGGGCTGTGGTTGCTAGTTCGGATGTCAAGGTCTGACCTGGAGCTGCCCAGGCTGGGTAAGGGGAGTTAAACTTTTAAGGCTGTAACAAAGCTTTTCTCCATAGGGAAAAAAAAAAAATCAAATGCTGTCAACTTGGAGATTGCAGACAGGGCATCAGAGCGTGGAAACTAAAGCCACGTGCCTCGGCGGTGAGTTTGTGGGCAGGGCTGCGTGTCCCGATGTAATGCGCAAATATATAGGACCATATTTTGGTACGGCATGAGCTTGGTTTGTGTATACAGCAAGCAAGTTTGTACGATTTTTCAAATATGTTCCCAAATGCAGTGCTTAAAATATGTTCGCCTACACAGAGGGAAAATGTAGGAAACCGTGAGAAACGGAGAGGGAAAAGGCTAGGGAGGACCTAGCCTTTAGTCTCAGGACGAAAGCAGAACACGGATCAGAATACATCAAAAGGAAAACTGATCACTTTCCACTTTCAAAAGGCATTAATATTTTACAGCTACCATTATGTTTTGAAGAGTACGCAGGTATTTATTGGTAGTGCCATAGCTACCCAGTCCCAAGTCCTGAAGGAGGAGATACCTGTTTTTCAAGTTGTTCTGTTCACTCATCCCTCGTCTCCCAATTCACACCCTGTACCCACCGACGCTGCAGTAACTTGGTGAATACCTGGAGTTGCGGTTGTGCGTTCCCACCCCGGCTGTCCTTCCCATGAGGCTCCCAAGGGTTTTTTGCCCCTAAAAGCAGCGGGTCAGACCCACCGAGAGTCACGCTTAGGGGTGTCCCTGGCTTCCCCCAGTGCTCGAGGCTGTGAAGCAGGACCATTCCCTTTGCGACGTCAGCTGCCGACTGAACCGCATCATATTTTAAAATGCACTTTTAAAAAAAAAAAAATATCAGATAATACTTTCTGGTTCAATAATAAACTAATTACGTGCTTAAAATAGCACAGGAGAGGGGTCCTGTTTCAGATTTGTCTACATAGCAGAAATGCCGGGGGCTGTTTTGGAGGTTGCTCGAAGGCTTTCTTGCGAGAAGGTCTCGGGTGCCTGTGCCGGCCTTTGAAGGGCTTGCTCAGGGCTGATCAAACTCGGTCAGGTGACAGCGTATCAGATCTATTCCTTCCATCAGTTACATGTCAGCCGTAACTGTCACCAGATTTGCTATTTAATGTGTGCAGCTCAACACTTCCAGTTAATCCAGCCTGGGTATTTAACAATCTATCATTTCAGAGCTAGCACTTTACGGAGCCGCGTGCAAGGCAGCCTTGCGCTTCAGTAAGGCAGGAGCCCTGGAAAGCTTTCTTCATGCACACTGATTTTACTCTTTCCCTGCCACTGTGCAGTGGAAGTTATTGGTAATTTAGTTTCATTTTACAGGCTTAGGAAGTGTTAAAAAAAAATCAACACATGACCACAAAAAAATTTCAAAAAATAAAGAATTATAATAGGTGATTCAGCAATGATAGCCTTTTGTGATCTTCCATGGGAAGCTACTATTTTTAATGAATTATTATAAGCAGTAGCATCACTCACATTTATTTATAAAGGCATGAAAGAACGCCCATACGTGTTTCTAAATAGTCGATGTATAGTAACAGCCATATGCTGAGAATGAGTGAAAATAGAATTGAGCACACTAGTTTCCACAATGCTGCATGGGGCTTGTGCTGGGATCTTTGCATCTAAGAAACAAAAAACAGAGGGAATTTTTTTTTTTTTCTTCTAGTTCTTCTTGCTAGCAAAACAAACCCAAAGCCTTCAGGGTGAAAGTCTGCCTCACAGTAAAATTGCATTGTTTTCATTGAGGTCTAACTGGGTGACCACTGAGGTTTGTGAGGACTCTTCCAGTAGCTTCAGCAGCTGGCGGATTGGGGCTGTGATGACAGTGGTAGCTATTTTTATGAGAGTTACTGTACATATAATATTTGGGTTGATTAGTTGTGTGTGCCTGCACTTCTTTCTGTTGGGGCTCTGTGGCACGGAGGAGGATGCGGCGGTTCCCTGCTGAAGGGGCTGCACAAATACAGCATGGTGTCATTTCCAAAGTTCCTACAGTGGAAACGCTTTAAATGCTGGGGCTTGCCATTAAGAAAAAATGAGAGGAAAAAAAGGTGTTATCTGCTGGTGAGACTGCTCCTGAACAGAAATTACAACTGTTTTGATCTGGCTCTGCAAAGACCCAGCCACGTGTGTCCGCTGCAGCTTTTTTGTATGCAACTCCTTGTGCTTAAGTCCAGTAAGTGGCAACGTCTTCTATTCTCTTGCTGACTGTGTTCATGTCCCCTGTGCTTAGATGCCTTGGGATTCTCACGAATTCAGCACCTTACAAGACCAATGCCTTCAGGTAAATTCCTACTCTTAACGAAGTTAAATCCTTTGATTGAAATTAGTTGTGTTCTTGAATTTTGAGCAGCCGTGATACAAAGCGTGTAGAAGAGAGTGAAAAAGGCGGCTCTTGACGAGGTGCCTTTAGCAACCTCCTGATGACGGTGCCTGTCTCCCGATTCCCAAATCCCATTTTCACATGGAAAAGCATCAGCATAGCAGAGGCAAGCACTTTATTTTTTAGGGGGCTTCCTATAGCAAAAGGTGCTGGGGTACGTGGCTCCTGATGCCAGGAGGAGTTGCTGGAGAACCCAGCCTTGTTCTTGCTCCGCAGCTGCATTATTTAAAATATCAGCATTTTCCTCGCTCTCTGCTTCCCGTCTCCCAACACCCAGTGGAAAAAAATAAATGGCAACCAGCATGCTCTACTCACAGCAAAACAAATGTTATTTATTAGAGTCCTCCTGTGGTCAGAGGACGTCTGACTGTAAAATAACTGGAGATTTTTCTGCTAACTGGAAGCGTGATGCTCTGAGACAATTTCCAGGCAGTGTATATTTTCAGCTAAGTTTTATTTACGTCAGCGTAGCGATTTGCAGTATCACCGTTAGCAAAGAGTGAGGCAGGAGTTGTTTTAGCTAGAATGAATTCTTTCATTTTTTTTAGGAAGAAAATTTTGATTAAGTTGTGACTCGGTTCCCTTAGCTCCACGCGTTGAGATGCTTTTCTTTTCAAGAGGGAGGGCATAAACCTCCTTGGCGGGCATGCCGCTTGCCGCCTGCCCTTGTGGCAAGGAGCAGCTGGGGCGGGGGGGAGCGAGGCGTGCGTCGTTAGGGAGGGTTCCTTTGCCCTGCGCTAATCACCTTCTCCTGTCTTAATTTGGCACGGCGCAGCGCCCTGCGTGCAGGACGGAGGCAGATCTGCGTACGGCTCTCCTATCTGAGCCAGCACATTTCGGAGGATAAATCTTCGCCGGACTTAATGTTCTCCCAAGGAGCTTTAATATCCCTGAAGGCTTTCGGCTCTTCCTAGGGGTGGGGGACGGCGCAGGCAGAGAGCTAATTACAGCGGGGGCCTCTTCTAGCCGTTCCCCTACCAAGGTCAGAAAAACTCCTTTGAAGAGAGGGTGAGGAGGGGAATCCACAGAGCCACCCTTCGGATGCTGAGCTCACTTCTTCCCCCTAAATCTGTGGGTTTGGTTTTTTTTCCCTTTTCCTGCAGGAGAGCATGTTTGGGTGGCGGGGCCGAGCCTGTGTCTTCCCACTTATCCTTTCCAGGGCTGTGAGGATGGTGGCCTTTGCCAGCCGGGTGCGAAGGGCTGCTGGATGTCCCCTGTGGGACCCTGGCGTGCTCCGGCCACCTCCTTCTGCCAAACAGCTGGTAGGATTTGCGGGAGCTGCCTCAGGAACTTGCAGATGATACCAAACATTG
Source organism: Ciconia boyciana (assembly GCF_034638445.1). NCBI lineage: Eukaryota > Metazoa > Chordata > Aves > Ciconiiformes > Ciconiidae > Ciconia > Ciconia boyciana. Next base: position 51,671,282 of record NC_132936.1, read on the forward strand.
AGCATCGAAAACGTCTGGGTGTCAGGAAAGATTTATCTTTCTGTGTGTAATTTGCTTAATGCTTTTTTTTGCCCAGCAACTTCCATAATTTAGGGATAATATAACAATCCGCAATACATAATATTTGGTTTTATATGCAAAAAGATGTATATCAGTACAACATGGCTGGATAGATATTGTGGGAGGACTTTCCTTATGTTTTAGTTCTCACTTTTTCTGCATCTCCAGAGCACCCTCACTACTTTATATATATCCTTCTGGTTTGCAAAAGCTCATGGGAAAGAGGAAGACATTCTGAGACCTCTTTGGGTTGGGGATTTCTAAGTTCCTTGAGAAGAGCAGCACTGCAGCCTTACAGAGCCAGGCAGAAAATGACTGCATGGAACCAACAGATTGGTACTTCCTAAAGATCTCCTCACCTAGACTCGCAAATCCCTTTCACCAGAAATTCCTGCATACATGCACACAATTGGCAACTTTATTCATCATTTTGGAGTCACTGTATCTGTTTTCTTGTTTACTCGCAATTGAATCTCATTGAGGACTTTAAAGCAAACAAAATGTAAAACTGGTAGTTGAAGCAAATTTTGAGTTACTTCATGAGAAGGCACAGACGCTGGTCTGGATGGATGGGCAAAATGTGTTGATTATTCGCAGCCTCCTTGTTTCAGCAACAACTGAATGCCAAGGAAGTAGTTTGTTTCATTTTTTGGTTTAATTTTTGGTGGAGGCCCTCTGTAGGGGTGTTCATCCCACAGGAGATTTGTGCTACAACATTTTGAGTAAGGTGACACAAGCTAGAAACTGAAATTGAAGTTTGCAAGCAGGGCCATGGAGAAGCGGGGCTGCCTCCAGTCAGCTGGAGGCTGATAAGCTGGAGTTATTTTCATGGCTTCTTTCAGTGGTATTAGATCTGATGCCTTTCCCTACTGTGTGGCTACCGGACAACTTCATATGGTGAAGTTAGAACATTAAATATGTTAATACAGTATAAAATAAAGTATAATTCTCCCAAGTGAGCACTAGCAGCATTTATGGGTCTGCAGATAGCGTTTGTTTTTCTCCCATCGTGTCCTAGTATCCCAGTTGTTAAAATAAACAACTGCTTTTGATTTGTAGCCATAACTTTACAGTTTAGGAGCCTGTATCTGAAATAACGAATTAGCCACTCACTACAAAACACTGAAATAAAAACAGACCAGTGTGTAACTTGGACTCGGCAGCCACCAGCTGCACCTCATCTTGCTAATCTTTAAGCTTTTTTTTTTTTTTTTTAAAGCGGGGGCTTTTAAGAGTTAAGTTACACAACTCTCTTTTTATTTTTAAAGTGAGTGGATTCCTTGTTGCGTTGTTGAGGATGATAAATTGATACCACATGTTGCTTCCAGACAAAAAAGACTCTGTACTGCAGTGGAAGTACTTGCAGCTGGTGTCTGAGTTAATGGACGGGCTCCACAAGGTAAACACGGGTTGGAAGAGGCTGAAACAGGCACAGGGAGGGGGAATTTTCTCTGTTTAAAGGCTCGAGCATTTGCTGCTGTTGCCTGACCAGGACAGAGTGTTGAAATCACACACAGTCCAGCCTTTCTGGGAGGCTTACTCAGTTGTTCGTGTCAAATCACGTATACAGGACTTTGGGAATGTTTGAGTGTCCTCTCTGGGACCTTACCCGTTCGCAGTCTTACCAAAAAATCAAGAGACACATGTGTAATTAGGACATGGTAGCCGATTTCATTTTTTTTGGCGAGCAAAATGTGCCTGGTTCCCTCAAGGTGCAGTGGATCGACATTTACAAAAGCTGAGAGTGTGGCCCCGAGTTTGGGGAAAGTGCTGTCACCCCACGTGTTGCTGCCCTGGCTACTGGTGGGCACCCAGCCGCATCCCTTCTCCTGATGCCGTCAGCCTAAGCTGAGGTAGGGTAGCAGCACTGCTTGCCTGTGGCACTATACCACCCTCTGCTCACACCAAATCTGACCTGCCTTGTGTGTTCCTCTGCCCTGGGTCTTCCTCGTCTCCAGGGCTGGTCATTCTTCCCTGCAGGGCCACTTCCCCGGGGGACTGGGACCTGGCTGGGGATGCTCTTGATCTTATCTGCAGGAACCTCAGTCTTCTGGCTCTTAGCAGAGCGCACAGAGTTCTTCAAGTCCGGTATAAATAGTAACACTAATAAAGGGAGGAGCTCATCGTATTTCTTTTCTACTCTGCTCTTGTACAGTCTGTATGTTGTACCCATCAGTGTATCTGAGCTCTTTCCAAGGTGTCTGCAGCCTGGCTAGCATCTGTCCCATCTACATATGGTCTCCAGGACAGATTGACGGGAGTTCCTTTATAGATCTTTTAAAGTTTCTCATTGCATTTTGGCATGGAAAAATGTGTTATGTTTCTATCATCATGGCCTAATCTGGCTCCCACATAAGTCAAAGACAAATCCCCATTCATTTGATCAGCAGCGGGTTCAAATGATAAACTCTTTGCTTCCCCACCTCCTTTGCGATTTGTCACATGGTCATATATTACTAATGTGCGTGGTTGTGAGCAAAGATTGTCCCATGATATTTTCATATATTTTAAGCAGATGGGAACATTCTTTGACAGCTTAGAAACCAGGTAGAAAATACAGTTATGTCCATCCAGATTGCACCCTGGTAGCGCAGCGCAACAGCCTTTACTGATGTGAATTGTTAGTCCTGGTGACTTCTGTAGCAAAACTTGGATGTGAAGGGATAATAGGATCCAGCCCTAATTTGATTTGGCAGAGCATCCAACACAAGGAGAAACCAAGAAACTCAGATAGAGTTGCTGAAGAGGTTAGCGGGGGAGGTTACGTGAAATAAGTGGGTTTTAAGGCAGTGTTTGAACAGAGGGTGGAGATGGGGTACACAAAAATAAATTGGCCCATAATTATGCTTACGTAAACAATCTTCCTACAGAAGAAAAGTAAAGAAAAACAGAAGCCGGAGTGTAAGTGGCGTATTGCGTAATGTAAAGGAAAACAAACTGCTTGGATTTTTTATAACCACCGATTTTCAATGCAAAAGTATTATTACGTTCTTTTATTATTTGTGTAATACCAACACTGAGCAAAAAGATATAATAAGAAGAAAATTACACATGTGCACACACATATCTACACATGCAGGAGCCCTCATCCTGAAAGGTGCTTCAGTCTCACAATTTTACCATTTAGGATTTTTCATGGTTTAGGCCCAAAAGTTTCGTACTATGACTACCATCAGCAGAAATAAGCCATTTTATGAGAATACCATAGGTTGAAAACTGTTAGCTGCTAACACTTTGGCTGGGTGTTTTTATATCTGAAGCTATGTGGCACGCTGCGTATGCCACCTCAGGTGTTTCTTTTCCGTGTTTTCTAAGATTTTTTTCATTAGCAAGAGTCATGGTGCTGTGTATTCTTATACCCAGCATTTTTAAGTGGGGAACAGCATGGTTTCTATGGCTTTTGTAGCCTAGCTTGGTGTGGTGGTCCAGCTCTGGTTGTCCTCGTCCTGCTGCCAGCTCTTTGCCAGGAGAGATCCCCATGCGGATGTTCTCACAAGTGGTTGTCTGTGAAAGTCACGGGGGATGAATGTGAGAGCTACCTGCATTGATGCAGTACAAGCTGAAATATCAAAAAAGGTTATTTTTCAAAAAAACAGCAATTCTCCAGCCAGCTGGGAGAAACCTGAGGAAGAAAGCAGTGGCGCCTAGTTGTTAGAAGTTAGAAACAGACTGTTGCCAGACTCAAAATATAGTTAAAATGTCATCAGTTAAATAATAAAAAGCTCTTTCCTTCCTTAGACTAAAGAACTATTATGCTGCAACTCAATCCACCATATTTTGATGGCATGATAGTCCCTTAGAAATGGACAAGTTTATAGCTGAGGCACTGACCCAAACTTCTCTTAAGTATGTCTGCAAAGTCTGGTGTGCTGTTTTGTGCAAATTGTTTAAAACATAACAGTTGCCATTGTGAACCGTGGTCCATATGATTTCTCTTTTCATTAAGTGATAATCACCACCGCGTCTGCTGTCTGCGTGCGAGAAGAACTTCAGGCGTGTTTTCCATTTCACAATCTGACAAAAACCACAACACTTAACAGGGGGAAAAAAAGGCATTTTATACTGAAAATAATTGTTTAAAAAAAGCTGGGCTGTATTTCTTTATACATCAGATGTGTCTCCAGTTCACTTATGTCAAACATCCATTTACCCTAAGCATGCAAATGTCGAGATGCTTGTGAATGATTTGTTGATTGATTCATTCTTTGCCCATTTAAATCTGGAATTTCTTCAGTGCTTTGTAAATGAAGGACACTTATCCTGGATGGTTTGATTATGCTGTGATCCTGTTGACTTTGTGTTTTTAAAGCATGCTGGTAGAACAAATGTGATTTTATCCTCTTTATAGATATACCTGGTAATTGCCAAAATTTAAGAAAAAATAACTTGTGGAACTTTTTAAACGTGATAATCTTTAACCTGGAGGAATAGCACACTGTTTTGCCAAGGGAATATGGGATAGCTCCAAAAATCTTTTGACTTGCACATGGGAAAAAAAAAAACCCGAACCTGGAAGCACTCTCACTAACAAATACTACTTACTTGTCCTTTCTTTGAGCCGTATTTTAAGCCCAAGATCAGCAGGATGAGTAGAGTGGGATTTTCATCTCAGTTATTTTGGTTTAAATCTGGAGTCATTTCACTAGGGGCTACTGTGGGCTGGTTTTATCTGACTCTTTCTCATTCTGGGGTGATTATCATTGGTTTGAGCCAACATGGTTTTTGGACGGTAGATGTTGCTGACCTAGTGCAAGCGGGTAATATGCAAGAGCAGAGGGTGCACAGGCTCCCCTGAAAGTACTGTATTTCATAGCATCCTGTACAGCACGGGGTTTCCAACTGTGTACAGCAACTTTATACAACTCTGTATCTAGCAGCTTACAGGGACAGGGATATCATCGTGTACTGTGTCACATCACATTTTGAAGACTGTGAGGATACTATAGAGAGGGGACAGCTGGCCAGCTACTGCGGTACGGGCGTAATTCTGGTGCCTCTAATCACGAGAGAAAGTACAGCTTAGTCATGCACGGAGTGCCTGTGGGAGATGAGCAACAGCACTTGCAGTTTTCTCAAGAATTATTATAAAAAATACACAACACACATGCCAATGAAGAATTAAAAAGACATTTGCAGAGGCTGCGATGAGTGTGATGACCCCTCCAGTCAGATATTTGCAGTGTCTTGGTAGTTTTTATTTCAAGGAACTGATGGCAAGATTGCTGATAGTATAGAGGTTTGTCCTGAGTCAAAAGTAAGGGAGAAATGTCTAGCTCCTTGCTAGCAGGAATGGAGCTGTGTCACTCTCTGTTCCTTAGGATGCAACCTTTGGGGGTGCAAAGATGGGCACCAGGAAGGCACAGCTAGTGCAAGCACGAGGCTTGCTTTGCAGCAGCATGCTGCCACTCTGCAGTCACACTCCAGCCCTCTCATATCCACCACCCAAGAAATCCGTGCTGATGTCCAGGAGGGCCCAATGCTTTTATTCGTGTTGCTGTTTTCATGTGATGTTGGTTTTGCAATTGATATTTGGGTAGCAAAAGAAGAGGGGTGCTGGTCTTGACATTTTGTTTTGTTCCTTTCCTGCAGAATTCAATCCGGCACAACTTGTCACTCCACAGCCGATTCGTCAGGGTGCAGAATGAAGGCACTGGGAAAAGCTCTTGGTGGATGATCAATCCAGACGGTGGAAAAGGTGGCAAGGCACCCCGGAGACGCGCTGTGTCAATGGACAACAGCAACAAGTACACGAAGAGCAGAGGGCGGGCGGCTAAGAAAAAGGCAGCCCTGCAGACTGCCCAGGAGACAAGCGAGGACAGCCCTTCTCAGCTCTCCAAGTGGCCAGGGAGTCCCACCTCCCGCAGCAGCGATGAGCTGGATGCATGGACAGATTTTCGCTCCCGTACAAATTCAAACGCCAGTACGATCAGCGGCCGCTTGTCACCGATTTTGGCAAGCACCGAACTAGATGATGTTCAAGATGATGATGCTCCACTCTCTCCCATGCTGTACAGTAGTCCATCGAGCTTGTCCCCATCGGTAAACAAACCGTGTACTGTGGAGTTGCCTAGGTTGACTGATATGGCTGGGACAATGAATTTGAACGATGGACTGACAGATAACCTCATGGATGATCTCTTGGACAATATAACACTCCCTCCCTCCCAGCAGTCGCCCACAGGAGGGATAATGCAGAGAAGCTCCAGTTTTCCGTATGGTTCCAAAGGTTCAGGGCTGGGTTCCCCGTCAAGTAGTTTCAACAACGCCGTGTTTGGGCCGTCATCCCTGAATTCCCTCCGCCAGTCGCCCATGCAGACTATTCAGGAGAACAAGCAGGCCACCTTCTCTTCCATTTCTCATTACAACAACCAGACACTGCAGGATCTCCTCGCCTCTGATGCACTTAGTCACAGCGATGTCATGATGACACAGTCTGACCCACTCATGTCACAAGCCAGCACAGCTGTGTCCGCCCAGAATTCCCGCAGGAATATAATGCTCCGCAACGACCCCATGATGTCGTTTGCCGCGCAGTCGAGCCAGGGCGGTCTGGTCAATCAGAGCCTGCCTCATCACCAGCACCAGTCCCACAACTCCTCTCTTAGTGGCAGCCGTGCCTTGTCCAATTCCATCAGTAACATAGGCTTGAGTGACTCGAACAGCTTGGGATCCACCAAACATCAGCAGTCACCTGTCAATCAGTCTATGCAAACACTTTCTGACCCACTCTCAGGCTCCTCTTTGTACTCCTCTAGCGTGAACCTCCCGGTCATGGGACACGAGAAATTCCCAAGTGACTTGGACCTGGATATTTTCAATGGGAGCTTGGAGTGTGACATGGAGTCCATTATCCGCAGTGAACTCATGGATGCAGATGGGCTGGATTTTAACTTTGATTCCCTCATCTCAGCTCAGAACGTTGTCAGTCTGAATGTGGGGAACTTCACTGGTGCTAAACAGGCTTCATCACAGAGTTGGGTACCAGGCTGAAGGATCTTTGAGAACAGGGAAAATGGGCAAACAGGTCAGTGCCCCGTAGATGTGGTAAAATACTTGGTTCCTTAGTTTTATTGGAGTTTGCACCAAACACTTAATAGTGCACACTAATAATATTAATTTGGCTTGTGATGGCTTGCTGTGTGTTGGTATGCAACAGGTGCAACCAAGAAACATTTGGAGGTGTGGAGGGAAATGAGGCTAAGCTATAAAAGCTGTTCAGCTGCAGCACTGTCAGCACACATCTGATGCTATGCGTCCGTCTTAATTTAGGCATGAGAAATGTTAATGACAAATCAGGCAAAACAAGGTAGAATATTTGTGGGTTTTAGGAATCACAGAGCTCCAACTTGCCGTCTTTGAAGTCGCAACAGATGGATTCTTCTCTGCAGGCAATGCCGCACATAGCCAAGTTGTGTTACATAGGGGCAAGGGGCTTTGCAGTCAATGGAGCCATAGTACTGCGGGGAGGAGGAAGAGCGTCTTTGCAAGATCAGTGCAAGCACTGAGGATTGGGTGTCTGGGACAGATCCGGACTGAATTAGAGTTGTATTGCTGCTGTGGTACAGCAACACCAGCGAAGTTGTTTGGTTTTTTTTTTTTAATTGTACTTCTTGGCAAAAAAAAAAGTAGCAAATGGAGGAGTTATATATTGAAATGGCAAAGGTGGGATCCTGGTCCCAGGAATGTCCTGGGTTTAATGTTTTAAATATGCAAAATTTTTGGTCCTCCCCAGGACTGGGGTGGGTATAATTTTCTTTTGGACTCCACCAAGAGAATATCTGTAGGTTTGGGTTCTGACATAGGTGCTTTTCAAATGTTAGCTTCTTCAGGTTTTTTTTTCCAGATTGATGTGTTTTTTTCCATTGCTTCTTTTCCACAGCTGGGGGCATTTGAACTTCTAAACATTGTTTCTGTCATCCTTTTGTGATTCTGCAGGCTCCTGCCCATACCTCTGCCTGCTCACACGTACATATTCACTGACTCATAGGGTAGGTGCCACACAAAGTGCCCTTTCTGCTTTGTTTATTTATTAGTGTAAGGGAATAGATTTCAAAATATAGTAGGATAAAAGGTTAGCTATAAATTATTGAAAGCGTTCTATTAACTTCAGAATAGTATGTAGAGTATGCCAGTGGTGAGGGTAAACGAGGTATTCATTCAGTTTGCAGCTTACTTCCAACTTTCTTATTTTCTGGATGAAGGATGGAAAGAAGGAGTCGGCGTCGTTTGACTTCACAGTGCATAATTTGCCCCTTTCATCTTTAATTGAGTTTTCATTCTCTGTTTCACAGTTAGATGTTCAAGGGGAAGCTTTGCAGTAGGTGAGCAGCAGTGGTGAACCTCCTGAATGTCTTCTTGTGTGTATGGAGTACCACAGGAGACGTGTGCTGTGATCTGCTGTCTGTGAGGGAGAACAAGACTGCACAGGAGTCCTCCTTCCAGTCTTTCTGCAAAGCTGCCTCGCTCCGGTGGAGTGGTTGGTTTGCACAGTCCTTTCTCTGTCGGTGGAAGGATTTCCTCTGGTTCTTTCACACCTTCTCGCTCAAAGCGAGAGCGCTGCAGTACACGGCCAGGAGACGGGCTGTGGAGGTGGGCTGTAGGGGATGCCATGTCCTGCTGACCCTGCATGGAACGGCAGCTTGGCAAGGCAAGTGCCACAGCTGAATTCTGGTTTTCCTTCAGTTCCAGTGCTGGGCAATTTAAAAAAGGAAAGGGGAAAAAAAAGAATTGACTCATGAACCAGGAAGCAAAAACTTGCAGAAGGTCACGCTTGCTGATCACTTCTCTCTTCCTCCAGGTGCATGAGCTGTTTGGATCTAGAAATCCTTTTTGCATGAGGTGAAAAAAAAAGGCAGTAGGAACTTTATTGCTGTGAAACATCCAACAGTACAATCTGCCAAATGGGGCCTGAAAAACTGATGTTATTGACGGCTTTGCTTGACACAGGCAAATAGGGCGGCCTCCTGCTTTCGTGTCTTTGTTTGCTGTCTAGAGGTAGAAGATGCCCGTGGGGGGACCTGCCTAAGGCAGCGCGGAGGAGGCACACCACGCCACCTCCCCACCAATGCTTGCCGCTGCCCGTGCCATTCACAGAAAGCATAGCCACCGTGATCTTTTTCAGGCTGCTCCCTCCGAATAAAGGAACTGACACATCTGTGTGAGTGGAGTCTCATTGCAGAGGACAGATTTATTAACGAGACAGCTCTCCTCGGCGGATTACTGTCCAGTCATCTGTGGAAGCCTCTTTCCCTCTCTCTGACAAGTGGACTGGCTGTTGCGGGGTGCCTCCGGTATCAGGTGCAAGCAGAGATGATTTCTGCTGAGCTGGTTCATCATGCACCTTTCCTCATCTGTTAAGCAGCGCTGTTTGAGAGTTTGCCTCCCTATGAGCATCTCATATTTTGATAGGGGCGCCTCGCATGACATCGGATGCAATCGTTCTGAATTGCTTTCTCGGTTGCTTCTCCGCTTCGCTCTAGCAATAGGGACCCCTGAATTAAAATCTTCTCTCTGCAGTGTTCATGATCCCAATAATGAATCTTTACAGGCTTGAAGACTGGGGAGCACTTTCAGCAGGCAGCCTGGCGCTTGCTGACGCTAAATCCATTTCACGAGGGCAGCCAGGTGCATTTTGCAGGCAGGCAGAAGCAGTTACAATGGGTTATTGGCATACCTGGGAATAGTGAGTGCTGTGTTTTCTATGAAAAATAAGAGAAATGTTGGAGTCAGTTTTCGGGAAGAAAAGAAAGAAGCCAAATATGTAGATATTTAGTTTATACATACTCTAGGTATAGAGGGGGTTTACTTTGGAAGAAAATCAACTACAGTTTCTTCATAGGGGAAGTGAAAAAACCCGTGCAGGAGACGCCACCATTGCGGGTTTAGTGGCTGTGCACGTTTGCTGCCCATAAGCCTGTGCACGGTCCCTGGAGAGAGCCTTGCCCGGTCCCACCGTGCTGGCCCTGTGCCCCTGAGGCTGGCCATGCCCAGCCTTTCAGAGGGCTGTAATTAAGGCATATAAATGAATTTGGGGTTGTTTTGTTTTTTTTTCTCTTATAAGAAAGAAAGGAGAAAATCAATATGCTTTTTTCTTGCTTTATTCACTCAGCCATAATTTTCCCCTCTTAAGCTGGCTGGGGCCTCTGTTCCTCTATCTCTGCCTGTTTCCCAAGAGCACTGGAGAGGCCCTCCACCCACTCAGATAATCATCACCTTGGTTTTTCAGCTTGTTTATCAATAAATAAAGACGTCACTATTCCCTCACCTGTCTCTAGAATACCTTTTATTTTGAATTTAATGGGTCCTCTCTCAGCCTGGGGTTCCCACAACTCTGCACTTTGCTCCGTGGTCCTTCTCAGCTGGCGAGTCCCAAGAGACTTGGCATTCGCCAAAGAGTAGTCCCAAACAGACCGGCAGAGGAGACTATTTGGGACATTTACTGCTGCCTGGAAGGTCAGGAGCTGGTGAGCAACTACCACTTGGGCAAACATTTCCTCCAGCATCAAAACCCATCCAAGAAGTTGTTTTTACCTCGATTGTTTCAGTGATCCAGTTTACAACGGTGCTGCGCAGGCAGCAATGCTGGCAGGGCTTGGGCCGGGGCTGGAGGATAGCTCAGCAGAAGCAGGGCAGGAGCTTCTTGAGCTGGTTTCACCCTCTGAAAAACTCATCTAGCTGCATCTTCTGAGAGAGATTGCAGAGTGCCTTTTAGCAGGATGCCTCTGGGCTCTGTAACAGAGCTGTGCTGGAGTCATGTTGACTTGTTCGAAAATTACAAGTAAAATAATTCACAGACCAGTTAAAGTCACTCATTTTGCCCTGGCATCATCTAGGTCCCACATCATCTTACTGTAGTGGTAGAGTGCACAAGCTACTGATAGCAACGTCATGTAACATTCTCACAATTTTATGATTAACATCTCTGATAAAGCAAAATCCTAGGAAACGTAACGAGATGCCTGTTGGTATTTCATAAGTCCATATCAGTTTGGACTACTTGCCAATTTGTTAATTGGCGTTCAACCTGTTTCTGGGTGAAATTCATACCAAAGAGGAATGCATAGGTCTGAGGATAACTTACTGTTTACTACAACACCATCTTACAAGTTGAAGTAGATAGTGAAAAGATCTCCATTTGGATGGGGTTTCAAATCAGAGACCTCTAGACAATATGCCATGAAGAAGATGATTTTTACTCTTTACCAGAAAGCTTGTTTTCTGTTCATTAAAGCTGAAATGTGGAAACCAGAATTGGTGGACCTCTTGCCTGAGGATGCTGACAGCCTCAGGACCATAGCTGCCCTTCCTGCTCTCTTATTTTCAAAAATGAGGTCTTAGGGGTAGTGCTGGCAGGTTTCTTACACGGAGCCAAGATGGGGGTGGCTGCCTTTAAAAAATCTAAAGGAAATTCAGGAGCAGCAAATTCTTCTGCTCCATTTCTAACAGGTTAGTGGTTAAGGCGGTGGTGCGTTTCTAACATTTAAGTGTTGTTTCAGCCAGCCCAAGTTTTGAAAGGTGGTTTTGTGACTAGCTGAACATCACGCACGCCAAGTTCAGCCTTCGAACAAAAATATCTATGTAGAAAACCTATTTCGCTGGAAACAGGGATCCCATTAACTCCAAGGAGGGCCTGCCCCGAGCAAGCTCCTCGCTCCCTGGGCACACACCAGTGGCACAGGAGCAAACTCAGTGCTCGTGGCTGCTGGGGAGGAAGAGAGGGGAAAGCCGGGCAAACCCCACTGGGGCTGTCCCCCGTGCCGTCCCGCTGGCCACAGTGTCCCTCAAAGCCCCTTGCACTCAGGGGCCAGTCCTACACTTGCAGGGATGCTGTGGCTTTTGCTGCGTGAAGGCAGCAGGAGCTGACACACGAACGTGATGAATCGCTTACTCCTTCTGGGAGTAGGGCTTTTTGGTTTTGGTGGGTTTTTAATCTGGGTTTATGTTTTGGGGTTTTATTAACCAAGGAAAAAAGAAAAAAATCCTGTAAAAGAACAGGATTGCCTCTGCAGGCTTGTGTTGTGACTATACAGCAGCTGAAGCCAGGACAGTGGTCTGATCCTGTGGTTTGGGTGTTCTGCTGGTGGTGTTTTATATAGATATATTTTTTAGTACCTCATGCTTTGTCATGTGATTCAGCAGCAATAATTAGGCAGAAACTTGCTGTCCCTGCAGATGCCAAGATTACAGGATGACATACTCTCACCAGATGACAGCACAAACTGATATTTTTAGAACAGCCCGCATCAACTGGTCTCCCCAGTGCCTTCCTCCCCCCTAGATCGGCAGCACGCAGGTTTTATTACAGAATGAATCTTCACAAATCGTCTTTTTCATGTGAATGAGCCATACTGATTGTTTAGAGCTGCAGATCAGTGTTGGTCCCCAGACGTGCTGTTGCCTGATAGCTGGGATGGTTACAGGTGGTTTTTCTTTTTTCTTTCCTTCTTTTGAGCCAGACTTTTAAATAGCCCCCCCCCCCCCCCCAACATACTTTCTTGAAGAAGTACGTAATAAGAGATCCTTTTTAGAAACATAGTGTCATGCAGCTGAGGAAAGGTCAGGATCTTTTTTCATAGCAATTCAGCGCTCAGCCAAGGTGATGAACTGACAGTCGGAGAGGTTTAAGTCTTGTGTTGATGACAGCCAAAGAGCACAGGTGTAGCGTAGGCCAGCAGGAGTGCACGTATTTGAGTAGTACCGTACGTAAGTAGCCAGCCTTTCTCTCCTGGCCCGGGGAGGGAGGGAGGATGAAGGAAGGATGCTCACCCAACACCCCCCCGGGCTCCCAGCGCTGCTGGTGGAGAGTCTCCAGCAGGATGTTCCCATCAGCGCTGCCTCGATCGAGTCCCACACAGTGTGTGGGGACACTGACCCCATTAAATCAGGTACCTGCAGCTGGGTGGTGGGAATGTTCCGCTCTGGTCCAGTCTACAGGGGCTATTTAATCAGCTTTTCCACTCAGATTACCATGCAGGGTGGCAGTTGTTGGAGTCTGGCGGAGCGGACATCTGCTGAGCAGTAATGGGACGGAGATGCGGCTCAGCTAGCAGAGGCTGCTGTGTAGCCGCGGTCGTCTGCGGTTACTCCAGGAAAAAAGCCACTTTTCCCAGATGATGCTGTGGAGAATGGCTCGTGTTTATGCACTTTTACAGCTCAGCTGAATATCTTGCCCATTGTTTTTCCTTTGTACTGCTTGCTTTTGCAAACTGCTTCTCCTGGCTTTCATGGGTAATTTATTTCATACAAATGTAGAGAAAATCTGGTTTTGAGGAAGGACCTTCCCTCTCTTGCCTTTTCTACCACTTGTAATTCATGATAGAGGATGTCCTGCCTTATATCAACATGGTGGAAATCCTTTTGTGTGACCTGTGTGAGCATTATTGGCCTGTCATTTTCAACTTACTGCAGAGGAAAATGAGAAGACTCCATAGCAGGGAGGATGTTTTTAAAATAGGCTTGGTACCTAGCAGAGAAAAAGAAACTCTCTGTGAGGACATTCAGAATAAAGAGTACATAGCATGTTTCCATAGCACTATGAACCCATAATTCGGGATGTTTCCAGCCATGCAGGTACCTTTTACTCTAAAAAGCGGCTCTTATTCTTCAGATTCAAAAGTGCAAGCAAAATCCTTCTCTGGTCTTGCACAGGAGTAGTAGTTATCCATCCTTTTCTGATCCACAGTAGAGGTCTCCTTCCCAGTGCTCCCGAGTGCCTGAAGAAAGCACTGTTATTCCAGCCGATGTGCTTTACCCCTAACAGAAAATGTATTTTGCAAGCATTTTTGGCCTTCTTCTTCTAGTCCAGCAGCATCCTGCCTAAAAGGTGCTGTGTTGAACACCCAGGCTGATGTCTCTCAATCAATGGCAGTGTCACCCATAACCGGCAGGATTTCCACCCCATTCCTCAGGCCCCTGAACAAAAGGCAGGGGATAAAATTTACCATAAGGTTGTCAAGTGAGAAGCCTGGAGACCTTGTAGAGAGATGATGTTCTGTATCTAAACTCCTCTCTGTTGGCCAGGGCAGAGGATTGAACCCAGCCAGATGTGATGGTTCTCAACAGCAATTGCGTATCAGTAGTGCTTGTGCTGGAAAGCCGGCATAACTGCACACTGACTTGTCTGTAGGTGTAAAAACAAGTGTGGCAGCATATGGCCTTCTTGTATGGGCAACAACACAGTGAGATATGTAGTGGAGTCTGCATGCGCCTGCTCCTCTTGCAAGCAAGTGCAGAATTTCCTGTGAATTTGGTTGTTCAGTATCAGGTCCCGATACATTAGGAAAACCTGATCTACTTTTAAGTGTGTGAGCATGGGTGGACCAATTTCTCACTGGGTGCCTCCTTTTCATCTGTAAAATGGGTAGAAGGGACCTTACCCACCTTTGAGGGTAGAGTGAGCTTCCTGGAGGAGTGGTGGACTCTCCCTTGCTGGAAATATTCCAGACTTGGCTTGACAGGGCCCTGAATAACCTAACCTAAGGCCCTGCCTGTAATAGACAGTTGGACCAGATGATGCTGAGTCCCTTCCAGCCTGGACTTTTCTATGATTCTGTAGGCAACAGGGATATCAGAATAACATGGATATCAATAGTCGTGGTACCTCACTACAGTTCTGGGCAAGCCTTTCGTCCCAGGAAGCTGATACAGGGTGAGAGAATGATCTGCTGTCTTTAGTTACGTTTACTTCCAAAATACTTGGCTGTCTGCTATGGTTTGCAACATTTCTTGGAGTGGAAGAGCAGCAACAGAAGGAAAAGAGACACTTTCGTGCTTTACGTGCCTGCGCAAGTACCAGCACAGCAACTTTTTAGCTCCCATAAGTCTTAGTTCTGTGCCGGCATTCTTCCTCTTTCCCTCCTCCTCCCTTACTCTCTGCCCCTGATTCTGAGCTGGAAAAGATCTATTTTTATGAGTAGAATTTAAAGAGAAAAAGTGAAGTTGCAACATGCCTGAAAGTTCAGGCCTTAGAAAGCAAATATGTTGTTGCCAGCTCTTTTTTCCCCTTGGGCTTTGCTCTCTGACCTCAGTGTTGTCTCTCAGCACAGTGCCATCCTAGTGCAGTGTACACTAAGCATGTAGCATGTTGCTGTGGCATACCTGCCATGGCATCGGGATTACTAATTTTTATTCTGCTTGAACAAAAAAATCTCATGCCGCAATTTTGTCGTTATAGAAGGATTGGCCACAATAGTTATCTTCCTTGTTTCTAAACAAATACTGTGTATTCTTCAGTCTTGAGCTGTGAAAACCTTGGGCAGAATATTAACTTGTACCCATACCTAAGCAAGTCTTGCTTTTTGAGCCTATGTCCATTTTGGAGTAGAAGCTGTACTGCTGGCAGCGATGACAAATCAAGGGACAGAGGCACTAGATCGAATGGACATCTGCCACTAAAGGGTGCAGGTTTCCTTCAGAATCTTTGTATCCCCAGTCTCTGGACAGTAAAAGTAGTTACTGGGATTTCCTGTCCCTGGAGAGTCATTACGGAGTGGTGCCCAGGGAAAACACTTGTTTTACAGACCTCTAAGTGGTGATATTTTTCAAGATGTGATCCACTCAAGCCTTCCAGCCAAATCAGAAGGTCCTTGGTAGGCCACCATACAGAGGAGCTGTGTGTTGATAGCGCGGTTTCTCATACCATAATTATGTAAAGGAGCACATAACTTTTCTTTTAACAGAAAACTGTATGTGCTGATTGTTATGTTAGCTTACTGATAAACGTAACGACCCGTGTATGTTATCTGTGCCTCGCTCTGGGGAGCATCGATGTGTCACCTTTCTATTCTGAAGAAATTTCCAGTGCTGCGTAAGTGGAACCACTGGGAATCAAAGGGAGAAAGCAACAGGTGGCAGATGGTCCTTCAGAGCTGCTCTGATGGTGCACGAGCTGGTGTGGGCCTTGGGAGACGGCCGTCCGGTTAAGTGGTAGAATGATGTGAGACAGAGGTGAAGAAATGTTGTTGCTGGAGGGAAATCACAACCAACAGCTCAGCCACGGAGTAAAGCAAGAGTAGCATTTGTAACGGTCAGTAGCAAGGTAGAGGATGGGAGAGCAGAGAAAAGGACAGAAGGGGGCATCTCATCTCCCACATAATTGCTTGCAAGCTGAAGAATTAGAAAATACAGAAATACTTGCTTTTTGTTTTACACTCTTCCACCAAATAGGATAAGCAGATTTAGCATCTAGGGTTCAAAATGTCTGTGGACGTGACAAAGCAGGAGTTCATCCTCACCCCTCACTTAATGCTTTTTCTGTTCCTGTTTTAAAGTCATTATTTTCACCAACCACATATATGCATGGGGGTTTTGCATAAACTATAGCTTGTTATAGTACTATGGATTCTTCTGATGTCCAGCAGATGTATCTTGTTCCAGCCTTCTGTACCCAGGGGGTCAAAACAGCCATAGTGGAATTGCCTCTACTTTCAGTGCGTGCGTGCATGTGTGTGTGGCAGA
This sequence comes from Ciconia boyciana, assembly GCF_034638445.1. Lineage (NCBI taxonomy): Eukaryota > Metazoa > Chordata > Aves > Ciconiiformes > Ciconiidae > Ciconia > Ciconia boyciana. The sequence goes on from NC_132936.1 coordinate 51,687,797, forward strand.
GCCCAGGTATCAACGCAGTTGTGAAGACTGCACTCCAAAAGAAACTTCGCTTTCTTCAGAAGAAAGTTGTAAGAAAAGGAAGTCTAAGAAGCTTCGGGAGAAAGTCTAAAATTCCTCCTTCCTTTCCACTCCCTGATGATTGAAAATGGGCTTTAGGTTTGGCAGAGGAACTTTTCAAGGGAGAACTGAATTTTCCAGGCAGTAGCTTAAGAAGTACAGGCAGATGATGTTTTCCATTAGTGCCCTTTTTGGAAGTTCCCCCCAGCGTAAGAAACAGGAAACCATGCCACACGTGAGAGGGGGCTCTATGCCTTTGCTGTGGCAAGTTAGCAAACGCTGCTCTAACCCACTAGCCCTGCTAGGCTTCACCTTTCTTGTATCCCTCCTTGACTTCTGTTCTATATGTTTTTTTCTTCACTCCCTGTGCTCATACTTCTGCTGCTCTTATCCCCCGAGGGAGGACCCAATAGTAAAGGCCAGGAAAGAGGATAAAGTGGGGACTGGAGTACTTTACCTGGAGAGCTGCCTGTTGCCCTTAGAGGACAGCATTGTCCTGGCTCACCAGAGGAGAAACCCCATCTGTCTCTGCAAATTCAGGGTGACACTCAAGAGGACAAGCTTTTCCCACAGCTGTCGGGAATGGGAGAAAACCTCGTGGTGGCTCAGGATGCAGCTGTAGATACGTGAGGGCAGGGAGAGAGGAGCACTGGGGAGTTGTGGTTGAGGACCACTGATAAATGGAGATGTAACTGGAGTGCTTGCTTCTCTGCCTGATACAGTTTTCATTGCTATGAAGCAGCAGGCCGCTAACTCAGGGTTAACAGAGGCTTTTTGTGGCGAGACAGAAAGCGAGAGTGTGTGGGTCTATTACAGCCTTTAATGGGGTAATTTGAAGGCAGGCAGGTTAAGACTTTGATCTACTTCTTTTCATTTTTTAATCCATTTGCAAAGTCCATGTAAACAGAGCTGTGAAAATGGAGCATGGTTTGGTTCTGCTGTGAGCAAATTTCACCTCAGCTGTGTGTCTGTCTCCTAAACGTTGTCACTGCCTGAAGGACGGGTGTCCTCAGGAAAGAATACTGGGCAGTGCCACTTCCACAAATGATGCTCATCATCATCACCCCTCCTCCAGTTTTTTCTCTTGTCACTTCGTTTCATAGTACAATATTTTACATACATTTTTAATTTAAACATTAAACACTACTCTGGTAATTCATCGGGAGTTTCTATACTCGTTTACTTTTAATTAATAGCTCCATTCAAAGTCACACATGCTGAAGTTAAGCCCGTGCTCAGCATAACTGACGGCTGCATGAGAGCAAGACGGCTTGCCGGGCTGCAGCACGCGGGACACGAGCCTTGCCTTCGGATGAGGTTATGCTTTGGGAAGTCACCCGACCCAGCCCCCTGGTGCTAAGGCTTTAAGGAGAAGTAGAGAAAAGGGCATGCACTCGTTTGAGCTGCATACAAGCCACTAGCCCAGTTTTACTGGGGGCTACCAGGCCTGTCTGGGTATCTTCTGCTGACCTTGTTACGGCCATCAGGACACACTTACCAAATGGAGTCATTGCCAGGCAGTCACATTAACGAACGGCTAGCGTTAATTTGCCCTTTGAAAATGAAGAAATCAATATGTTGATCCAGTTGGAAATCCCTTTATTCACAAAACAGTCTATCCCAAACCCCTCCACATAATTAAGGCTAAAGCCAAATTTTGTTTGGGTGAAACGCGCAATCTGTCTGCTCCCTAAGCTGTGCTGAATGAAGTTCTCCCCTAATGGCGCAGAGAGCAGCTGTCATGCTGTTGCTCTAATAACCATGAGACAAAATGATTAAATTTCCATCAATCATTTAGCATTATCAGAACAGGTCATTTTAATAAAATGTTATCTTAGGATGAGTGCCTGGCACCTTAGAAAGGAGAGGGGCAGTGATGGAGAGTCATCTCGTGACAGCCTTTGAGTGATCCCCCTTGCAGGAGATGCTGGTCCAGATTAATCAAGCAGTCCCCCTAAATTCACCGTTTTTATGAGGGTGCCTGATACCACGATCTTTTGAGAGTAAAGACATTCCTGTAATCAATTCAAATGGCTTTTTGGTTTCGGCAAGTGTCCCCTTGTTCTTGCACTGTATAAAAAAATCACCAATCATCCATCTCGGGGAAAATCCTCAACAGGTTGTAAGTGGTGGTTTCAGAAGCCATTTCAGAGCCAGAAGTTACATTGCCCAGCAGTGCAGATGGCTACCAAGTGGGCTTTCTGAAGATGTGAAAGGATTTCATGGGAATGTTTAAATGTACATATTTTCCAAAACCCTACTTGGTGCCTGCCTATATCTTTGGGACACTGAGTACCTTCAAAAACCTGGCCCTTGGCCCCCTTGGTTGAAATGTTCATCTGATTTCAGTGTTTTACCTACTTACTGTGTCCCTTCGTAGTCATCTCCATGCTGCATCCAAGGGGTCTTTCCAGTGTCTTTCCCTCTGCAGAGAAGTTTCATGGCTACGGAATAAGCTGGACCCTAACTCTGTTTTTAAAGCCAGGTGGACCCTGTCTGGTGACAGTGTGTCCTACGAGCAGGAAAATGGAGAACTCCAAAGTCCAAACCGAAATTCATGGCTCCTTGCTGCTTTTCTTGAGCAGCCTCCTTCAGCTGTCCTTCGAGGGTGGTGGTCGATGTCAAATGCTGACGGAAGATTTGTCCAGCCTTTTGGTGATGCTGAGAAAGGGTGGTCATGAAAAATGGAGAAAAGCTGGAGGATCTTTCCATGCTTCACCTGGAAATACGCTTAACAAATAGATGATGCTCTGGGTTTCTGTAAATCAGACTTGGCCATTGTTTTTCTTTGGAGAGAGAGTTTTTTCTTTCCTGCTTGGGAGCAGCTAAGCCAGCAAAGAAGCACACTCAGGCCTTGGCAAGGGAGAAGCATTTTCAGGCAGGGTCACGGTGCAACTTATTCCTTGCTATAAGTTGGAAGCTCCTGGGTGCAAACAAATCAAAATTGCTTGTCAGTGTAAGCTGTTGTTGGGTTTGGAGGTTTGCTTGGTTGCCTTTTTTGTTGTTTGTTTTTTTTTCCTACATGCAGCAGTCTCACTGTCTTTTCTTCTTTTTCTTCTTCCTCTCCAGGCCCTCAAACTGACACGAGATGTAGAGAGAGAACCCTTTGCCAAATCTGCTGTCAGCAAGTGGACAGTGATACTGTTTACAGCTTACGACCTTTGTGAACCCTACATTATTTTCCTAACGAAGCAGACTGTTAATAGGCCCCTTACCGGAGTGAAGATCCTCCTTTTTTTTCTTTTTTTTTTTCTCTTTTTTTTGGGGAATTGAGCTCATTCTGAAGTATGCAAAATCTTCCTTTTCTGGGATGGCCAAGCACCTGCTGTGGAGACAATGTTCAGCACCATCCTGTTGAGAACACACTGTGTAGCCTTTACAGTAGTTACTTGTCAATGAGTATGTGGTGTTTCAATATATTAATGGTTTATGGGATGTTTTAAGTTGGCTTTTCTTTTTGGAGGTTTTCCGCGTCTGCCCACCCTCCCCCCCACAACCTCCAGTTTGATTTCCTTAGATTTTTGACCATTTTTGCTTTCTCTCCCTGGGGAATCTCAAGTACTGCGCACGCGCAAGGAAATGATCATAACCCAACACTGCTCAGACGTCAGGGTTTCCTGAATATACAGCGTTCGTTATACCGATCAACCAGCTGAATTCCAGAGAGAGGCGATGCGTGTGGTCTGTTTGTTGGGTTGGTTTGTTTGTTTCTTTCTTATTCTTTCCTTAAATTTAATGGTACACCCCTGTTTACCATAAGTGTCAAACCAGGGTTGATTGCAAAACAAGGGAAGCCGGCAAGTTTGCCTCTTGGCTCGTGAGGACAGACTGACAGCAGGTGCCGTTGCCCACACGTGCACCGAGGCAGGAGCCCGTTTGCTGCCCGCCGGAGCGGGCTCCCCTCCTGCCTTATGTTAGCAGAGCTGCCCCTACTGCTGCAGTGAGCTGGTCAGGAGTTATAAGCTGAGCTGCCAGACAAGTTGAACATAGCCACCTGTAAAGATGTGTTTGAAAAAGTGACAATTAAGGTAAGTACGCCACTTCACAGAAAAGCTAAGCGTAGAGGCTGGGCATCGGCAGGTGACTTGCAGTGGCAACACCAGGAGTTGAGGCACAGGTCATTGCAGGGTGTGTTACTGCATCAGTGATCCTTTATTTTTTTGTTTTGGACATATCCTTGATTATTTTTTCCTTCTCGTTATGTATAATCTGTTGTAGCAGAAGAAGCAGGAGAGGGAATGGCAACGTGACCGTATCGTACAAATGGCTTTTCATATGAGCATAGATTGTAACAGGATAAATGACACTGAAAGACAAGGCAGTTTTATATATTTTGCTTCTAAGATTTTCTTTTGTAAAATGAATAATAATTAATAATAATAATGAATAAAAGGTATGGTGCTGTATAGATCCTCTCTATAATCTGGAAAGTTTGATTACTTTTTATTAGTATCTTGGGGGGGAGGGTTACAAAAAAAGAGGGGAAGACACCAATGGTACATAGGAACTCGGTAGGAAGAGGTTCTGAATAGGACAGTGTATACATAATTCTCCAAAGCGATATATGAAGTTTTTTTCTTTGCATAAAAGCATTATGCATATAAATATATAAATATATTTTATTATGTACAGAAATGGATCATTATGCATGGATGTTAGGAAAACAAACTAGCCTTTTAACCCAAAGTCTCAGTGCATGAGTTCCCACCGACCCGTGTCCCATGCAATGTGGAGTGACTCCCTCTCGCCACTGCCACCGCACATGCACAGTCATGCACACACACGTACACACACACACGCATTCGTGGGCCCTTCCTCGCTCCTTACTTTCCAGGTCCCTGAGGTGATATTGGTGAAACAACAGCTCCTAGTGTGATGGAAGTTTTGTTTTTGTATTGTAGCCCCCACGCTGTTCTCTCGTAAAGATGCACTTCTTGGTTTCTCCCTGCAGTTATGACTGTGTAGACTCTGTGCAGTTGTGGTTATCGTAGCCCTGTAGCATATCAACTCTTCCAAGCAGCCAAGGGTTTATCATTCGCCTTTTAAAAAAACTTCTCTTTTCTTTTTACACCGAGGTGGTCTGTTTGTCAGCGTGGGGGTTAGTGTATTGCATTTATTGGAGTTAGCTGATGCTCGTCGCCCATTTCTGTCAGCAGCCAGCTACCCAGGACGCTCGTGTGGCACAGTGGTCACCTGGGCTAGTGATTATCGCTTTGCTTATCAGAGTGCAGTTGCAGGCACCTTTTACCAAAATTGATCACGAGCTTTATCACCAACCTCCTCTGAGTGTGTAGCATTAGCTCTCAGCTTCCCAGTACACCCCGAAATGTGAGTGTATGCTGAAGGACTTCCCTCCGGTGCTCCTTTCCCCGAGGCTCCTGTGCAGCTGCTGCCCTGCGGCTGGGCTTGTCCCCCTGCCCCGTGGTTTCGGCCGCCAGCAGAGCTCACTCGGCAGCTCCTCGTGCTGGGGTGCAGCATTTGGTCCCTGCACGGGTGAGCCTCCGGTCAGTCCCGGGGTGCCTGCCCAAAGACCACCGACCAGGTTGCTGACAGCATCAGTAAGGCCTGACTTGATGGTATGGCCAAGGTGACCAAAATCCATCATTTTATTTTTTTTTCTTTGTGTGGATGCACTTCTTGTCAAAGGCAAGGGAAGGCCCGTTAGCTTAAACCAAATGGGGACAACTTCTGCTCTGCTACGGCAGCCTAGCCCCCTTGAGCTCAATGGAGCTAGCTCCCACTGGCAGAAATGAGAGAGAAAACTATGGTCCGCTCTGTTCAGAAAATGGAGAAAAACCACTTGATTTAGAGACAGCCCATCAATGGCAGAGAAGTTTTTTTTTTAAGAAAAAATAAAAGCATTAGCAGCTGAAAGGCTTAGCCTGCCTCCCAGCAATGTCAAGGAAAGCATTTCCATTGGTGTGGCTGGGACGCCTTGGGTCCCTGCTTTGGAGAACATCCCAGCACTCACTGAAGAGGGGTGGACTCGGCCAACCTCTTCGGTTTGGTTTGGTTTCCGTTGCTCATTTTTGGGGCCAAGATTTCCAAACGGAAGTGCCTGGTGTCAGGCACCGAATGTCGGGGACTCCAGCATGGTCACAGGGGGCCAGCTGCTCTGCCCTTGTTGCTTCTGGAGGGAAGGAGAGGTGCCAGGTCCCCCCAGGGCAGGGAAAGGTCACAACCCTCTACGCCTGCTGAGATGCCCAGCAAACGCCCTCCTCTCCAGAGGTGCTAAATAAATCTCACTGAGTTCAAAAAGCCTCTTATTTAGGTGTCAAAATACAGACTTGAATGGCTAATTTGGGGAACCTACCTTTTGAAAATTTGGCCTTTGAGTCTTTGAACATGTTTATGCCTAGAAGTTTTCCTTCTGAAACCGTGTAAAACAGATAAAGGTCCAGAACAATTACATAGGTATCGTTTAAACACTTGGTCTAAGCAAAAGGTCTAAAAGGGTGACATTTATGCAGTTCCTAGTCACAGGTTTGGGGCTTGATTTAATGATTTTGTAAAAAAATTTTCTCTTGAGAATAATCGGATAGTTGACCACTGCTTAACTCCAGAAATTTTTGTGCCACCGCCTCAAAAAGTTACCTTTTAGGTCATGTATTTCTCTAAAATGATGTCATTGCTTGGCAATCGGTGTCCTGTGAGTGTTTCCAGTACACGATATACCTTAGGAATTGCCAACAGATGCGAAGGGGGACCAGATACATTTCGTTACTATGGGTTGGAAAAAATGGATTGTATATTTGGCTTCACATGTTTAACTTTTTTTTAAAAAAAGTTGCATGATTGGAAAAAATATGTATACAGTATCTGTAAAACTGTTTTATCTGTTTTTGTTTCAAGCCATGTAAATTGGAAGAATATTAAATCCACAGCCTTATCGCGCATGGCCGTCTTTACATACCGAAGAGCTGAACAGTTTATACTTTTCATTTGGGCTATCTTGTACTTTCATTTGAAAGCAGACACTCTCATGTTGCAGTCTTACTGAGGATTTTATATTAAAAAAAAAGGAAAAAAGATGCTGCTGTGGAGGAATATACTACCTTACTACACAGAGGTTGGAAGGAAGTTTGTTTTGGAGCAAAACCTGCCCCTTTCCAAACTAAGTAGAGACGCAGTGCTTACTCCACTTGGTGTTAGTAGATATTGCCTTGTGTATTCCATTTTAAATTGTAATCTAGTTTGTAAAAGAGATGGTGACGCATGTAAATAAAGCATAATGGATCTCTACATTGCACATTTGCCTTTGCTCTGTTTCATTGTCTCATGGATGGACATCTAAACCTTCCAAAGGTCCTGGAAAAGGGGTGACTTCTGAGCAGCGGGTGAAACCGTCTGGTGGGGGGGTTTGGGGCTGGGGAGGGGGCCTGATGCTGCATCTGCTGGAGTCTGTGAATGCCTATTTACATGGGCCTCTGCACTTCAACCCTTCAGCCAAGCCAGCGTAGTTTCGGTGGTCAAATAACCCCCAATGGGATCATTTACTGCTGCTAAAAATCACAAAGTTCACTTGATTTTGAAGGGGGGGAGGTTGTTTTTCCCTGGAATGGCAACAGCACCCTCCAGCTGCAGCCCAGCTTGCCCGTCCTGGAAGACAACCAGCCCAACTGCAAATGGGTCAGGAGAGGAGTTACACCCCCCCGTGGGCTTGGCTGGGTTTCAAACTGTCTTTGAAAAATGCCTGGAGTACTTGAAACTACCCATTTGGGATTTGGGATAAGAAAACCAGCAGCCTGACTCAGCAGAAAGTTATACCGAGGGCTCTGGCCAAAGCACAGGAGAGCGTGCTCAGAAACATGAGACATGTCAACAAAAAACTCTTCTCCCACCCTGACGGGAAGCCACAGATGTCTTGGTTTTTTGGAGTCATTTTTCAAGAGCAAATGGTATTTTCAAGAAAGAGGAGCCTTAACGTGCAGCGGGGAGGGGTTTCCCATGACTCCGGGGGGATGACCGCCGTGTCGTCCTTGCAAAGCCCACGGGAGCGTTGTGCTGAAGCACTGCAGTATAAAGAGCAGCCTGGGGATATCCCTTGTTTAACAGAGCAAGAGCTATTCAGGCTTTGTCCTAACTAGAGATAGCCTGAAATATTACAATATTGTCCTGCAGCAATTACAGCTGCTCCTCGGAAATGGAGCTGTTTTGCTGAGTTCTCCGAAGGCTCCTCCAACAGCGATCTGGCAGTGAAGGACCCGTGTCCTCCTCCTGGTTGGCATCGCCCCACTGGTATTTAGGACAACAATGAGAGCGTTTGGCCCAGTGAGGTGCCGGGCGGAAGGGCCTCAGCTTTGACCTGAATTTAGGCAGGGGCAGCAGCAGCGATGATGAGCTGATCAAATCCTGTGCGAGTTTTGTGCTGAACCTACTTGGTTGGGTTGTGCAATGCCTTAGCTGTGACCTTCAGTTCACCCACCCTTGGAATAGATCATTCTTATCTTTCAGAGTACTTTCAAAATAAGTCCAAACATTTTAAACTTCTCCAAGTTGTCCCAGAAGACAAAAGGCTTTTCGAGCTGCTGCCGAGACTGGTGAGGCAACCGAGAGCTATTTTGGGAGCTCCCCGCCACATACGCTGAGTTGCGAGTTCGACCAGACCAGGGAAAACAGTGTTTTACAGCTCTTTCTTGTTTGGCTACGGCTGCCAAGGAAGTTAGTGGTGCTTTCACGAAGCTTGAGATAAGCAAATCTGGGAGGCTACCTCTTTTTCTGGTGGAGTCATTGTGGCTGGTATCTCCCTGTTCAAAAGGAGGACTTCTTGGGTGAAGTGGAGCCCAAGCCAGATGGAGTAGATACAGCTCCCGCTGGCGCACAGATTCATCCCGCTGCCAGCGACTTCTGCAGTGTCTCATCGCTTCTCTGTTTGCCTGACCCAGCCCACAGAGCTTTTTTCCCACTGGCTCTGCCTGTGGAATTTTTTAAAATGAAAATACTTTTATCATGTAAACACAAAACATAGAAAATTCCATTAGAACAAAAAAAAGCTTTTTTTTTTTTTTTTTACTGCTGTTTAAATCTTTAGAAAACTTTGGAATTGTCTGACAGAATTCAGAAACTCTGGTTTGGATTTTTTATTTTCACACTTGGATTTTTTTTTCATACTAATGACACCAGTAGTTTTGCATGTGCCACAACATTTACTTATTAGAACAAAGCGTCTCCTGCTTTTATTGTTTGATGCTTTGATGACATACCAAGGAACCGATTTAATCTAGAAAACGAGATAAAATGTCTCGATTCAGTAGGAACAATTGGCCTAAATGAGGGTAACTGTTGTAACATTCTTTTAATGTTACATTATGCCATGCAAGTTTAAAGATATCTATATCCTGTGAATGACATAGTGAAATGGGGGGGAAACAGTAAAAATATATGACATCTCATAAAAATATTTCCAACTTCCAAGACAAATATGATCCTGATCAGGATCCCCCCCCTCAATTTTCATTCTTTTTTAGGTGATACCTTAAAACTGTGGTTTTGCTGAAATTCAAAGCATAAGGCAGTTCCCAAGTGCTGCCTTTCCCTGGGGATTAGCGTTGCGGCAGTGCTGACCGGCTATGCACACTTCGCACACCCTGATGGGCATTGAGGCTGCTGCCAGCACCCGGGGCGCGTGACACCGCATGGATGTCAGGCTTTGGCTCTGTTTCATGCCCTGGGGACCACTGTAAGCCCTGTAAGACCCCGCAGCTCGTGCAGCGAGGTGCCAAGGCAGGAGGATGGGGAGGACATCAGTGGGAGCGAAGCACGGCAGATGCCAGCACCCTGCTCTGGTATTCATGTGTGGCACGAGACCTCTCTGAAGCTTCATCTGCTGCATAGACAATGGATCCTTCTTCTGTTTGTAACCACCTTGGAAAAGGATGGCATCGGTTAGGAAGTGCTAACTAATACATACGTGTACTCTACCTCTGACCTCCAAAGCAAAAGATGGAGGAAAACTGCATTGACATGGCCACCTTGGAGGTCCTCCCTGGAGAGCAGCAGAGGTTGCTGCTGCTGACACCTTCCCCTCCAGGAGGGCGAGGTCCAGCCTTTCCACGCCTCTGCTGTCGATGACGGGCCTGGTCTCTGGGCAGCCGCTCATGTCGCATTTGTTGTTTCAGTAGAAAATTCATACTTCACCAGCACTTTATTTTAAATCTCTGTAGGCTTCTCTTGCTTAAGGTTATCCAGGCTTGTACACCATTAACTAGTTCATGGATGAATGTCCTGGAGAAAAGTCAGTGCTTAGAAAGTAATTCATAAAAGACATAAAATAAAAAAACCCAACTTAGTCCTTTTACTCATTAAATGAAACCCATTGTCATTCACACTTCTCTTGAGAGTCGTACTTGCAGTATCAAACTGCATTCTCAACCTCAGTGTGCATCTGTTAAGCAAAATTTATGGCAAGGCTGTCTCATTTACACAGAGGTTTTTGCTATGCACTGTCACTCAGCCTAGCAGACTCCTATGGAAAAGCCACAATTTAAGTCAAAACTCTACTGTGCCTGAGCGGTTATAAAATTATAGTGGCTTTCAGAGCTAGGAGATATCAAAGTCTCTCTCTGGGGAAGGCATCTGCCTTCAGGTGTCTGCTCTGAAGCTTCTGCCTCTAGGACTACAGCTAGAAGGAGAAGGTAGCACAGGGGAAGGCCAGGTGTGGAGGTACAGGGGGTCTTCACTTTGCAGTTGAGTTGTGTTTGCTCTGCAGTCCGGGTAAGGTAGGCTACCTTGTTTTCACCAAAGGGTCACTGCAAACTAGCTTACCACAGAGTAAGAGCACATATGTGGGAAGTTACCCTGGCGTAGCTAATAGAGATATTTTCAAAGCCTCACTTCCCTTTCTCTATCTCCTCCATAGCTAGCTCTTCAGGGTAGGCCCATTTCACTGTTTTTCACTAGAGGACATCAAAGTGACAAGTCGTCTGCAGAAAGTGCCCTGAATTGCTGGGTCTTGGGGGATTTGGCTGAGACTCTGTCACTGTATTTCCAGCCTCTTAAAGCTCCTGCCTGAATATGTTTGCTTTTCCACAATCTCTTCACCTTACCTCGCCAAAGCTTTGTTCCCTTCTTGAGGAAGGGCCTTGGGGACGATGACATGATGTTGCTGTTAGCGGGAGCCTCTCGCGATTTGGTTTTCCCACACAAATGCATGTGTGAGGAGCGGGGGGCCGGCTCCCACCTTACCTATCTCATGGACCATGCCTCCGAGGGGGCTTCTCTGTGTGTGCAGAGAAAATGTCAAGAGATGTGAGCATACAGGAATGGCAAATAAGGCGGCACATGAAAAGGGCCTAATAAAATGCTACCCCTTAAATGATACGTTGCCTTGGGGGCACCTGAACTGCTCTTTCATGCCCTTCAATCGTTCTTCAGCCCACGCCTGAAGTCACCAGTGTTTCCCATTGCTGTCAGCAATGGTCTTCCTAACTTTTGATCCCCATGAGACTTTCTCTGAAAAGAAGTATTTTTGTTTTTTTTTTTTTCCATTCTCTGACTTTTTTCCATTCTCTGTTTTTCTAAGGCCAGGCATTAAAACGTTTGTGGGGTCAGTAATGTCAGTTGTGGATACGATTATTTTTAATGATGTTTTTATACAAGCAAGAAGCCCAGGTAGCACAGTTATCTGGCAAGAGCTTGTTGCCAGTACAACTCCCTCCATTCCAGCTACGCTGGCAAGAAGCTCTCTTTTTTTTGCTGCTTCAAGCTACGTCTGAGTCTGAAGACACAGTATGCTGGTCTAGCTACGTCAGCCACCTTTTCCTAACATAGGCTAAACCTTGAACATTGCTTCATGCGGAATAGCAAGTTTGCAGCCAATGTGAACTGCTGGCTGTATTCAAAGGTCTGCTAAGGTCAGGAGATGCAGAGCTGAGAGTAAGTACAAATGGTTTGTGGATCTCTTACCAGGTATGGCTGCTCAAAGGGACACGAGCACACCACTTCAGAGCAAACCGCTACAGCCAAAGGGATGGGAAAAAAATGAATGCCTTGCTCTTTTTAAAAGTGTCTCTCTCTGTTTGTGCTCTGCTGAGTCTTTCTATGAGAAATGGATATTGTGAAGTAGCTTCATACAGCCTAGATGCAGCCTAGAACAACCATCTACAGAGCCGGCCGAGGCGCCTGCCCTCCGGCAGTGCTGGCACTTGTGACCCGTAATACTTCCCTGGGCCGTAGCCTGCAAAATAAAATTGACAAACTCTGATTCTCTCTGTCTCAGTGAGACAAGAATCCGGCTAATTTTTCCTCTTGAAGGTTAACAGAATTTGAACATTTTATGCTGATCACCTCATCCATAAGCTAACAAAAGACTTATCTGTTTCTTTTCCACTATAATTGACAGTCCTCTGTAGACGCATGTTCAGCATTTCAAGACTAACTTAAAGGTCAAATTTATCATACAGGCAGATTGGATGAGCTCATGGTTGAGGAAAGACCATCTAAAGGTGACTTGTCTAACATATCTGTACACACACACACAGAGCCCACACACATTTCTTTTTGGTCTGGCCTTGTCTCGGACGTCACCCGTGTGCCAAGAGTCTCAGGATGAAGCTGTACTAGAAATGTTAAAGGTGGGTTCAATTTGGCACCTGGAATATAAGATAATAATAAGCGTCTGAACAAAGGAGATGTATTCAGAAATGGATAGAGCAGAATTTCATTCTTCTGACCCCTCTTATCTGAAATCTTAATTACGCCAAACTGCTAAAGTACCTTGTTTGCGTTTAAGCAGTTTACTCCCAAATTTGGTGTACCCAGGCATGGGTACGTGCCACACCAGAGAAAGTGTACAGACCCCCTACATCTCACTGCACACCACTGTGCTCAGCACAGGTGTGCTCAGCACACAGCCTGTGCTCAGCACAGGCGCTGCAACAGCTGTTAACGGTACCCGAAACAAACCCTGGGGACCCTCGTACCCTGCACACGGGGCAGTCATCTGCAAACGATGGCCTGTAATACCACGCACCCTGGGCACGTGCTAAGCCTTGCTCAGAGCACAGCTCCCGGTGCAAGTACTACAGGTGCTCGGCTTCTTCACACAAAATTAATGTATGAAACTCAAAATATAATAAAACTGTAGGTACAGCTGAAAGTGTGAAATGAGTAGGGGAGGTGGATAACTTCCCCCAGTTAAAATCATTATCTTTGGCCGCATCCCCTCCACCCTATTTGGTAGGGCATTACGGGATGCAGATGCTTTCTGTTGGGAAATGGTGATCAGATAAAAGTCCCTTTCCCCTGGGGATTTCTCTGCTGTATCCCACAGGCTTTTTCACCGAGCGTCAATTTTCAGCCTTCCCCCCTCCTCCTGGCAGAACCACAGGTGGTGGCCATAGAGGAGGAGTTTGGAGGTAGAAACCGGTTCTCCACCAGACTCGTCAACAACTATCAGCTCTTGCACGTGCGTTTCCAAAGCAGGACCTGCACACTATCTCCCTTCCCACCTGTCCCATCCTCCTGTGCGCCTAATCTCGTACCACACTTGTCCCCCCCAGTCCCCATGCCGCCTGCCCCACCCAGCCTTGGCTGGATGCCCATGGCCATGAGGACCTGGAGACCCGAAAGTTGGCAGCAGCCTCTGACTGCTGGTGTATCAGCCAGCCCAGCAGCTGGAGGACGTGTGCCCCACACCCTAAGCAAGGCCCTCGTGCAGAACGAGGAGTGCCACCATGTGCTACCACGAGGAACTGGGAGGGAAAATCAACCAGATGAAATTCAATAGACATAGGTGCACAGCACTGTGCTAAGGAAGGAGAGATCAGCTACGCATATGTCAAGTGGGGCGCAAGCAGCAGCACCGGAAAAAAGGTGTTGTGGGAAATAATGAGCGAGAAACTGTCCGAGCTCCTGCTGCGGTGTTGTGGTGCCGGGGCAGTCCTGGACGCTGGAGCCGGTCTGAAGAAGAGCGATGAGAATGAGCAGAGTCAGCGAGAATGGGGACCTATGGGAGAAGGCTGATTTTATTTGTTAGAACAGGTTGAGAGGGGACACAAACTGCCCTTTGCACAGAAGATTACTAAAAAAACCCTTCCTGCCCACTAAGGAGAGGACATAGCTGTTTCATCTGCAGCAAATGTAGGTTATGTTCTAGCTATGAGGGTAATACATTTCCTAGAGGTGTGGACTTTTCTTCATTAAGGGTGGTTTTGGGAGCAAAATGTTTGCCTGGATTTTCGTTGGCCCTGCCTCAGAGCAGGAGGATGATCTCCTGAGGGTCCTTCTAACCTTAAGCTCCTATAACTTGCCTTAAAGAGTTAAAACAGCTTTAAAAACAAAACAAAACAAAACAAAAGCGCAGAGGCCTCTGCCCTTTCCTACCTGAGGCACAGGTCTCTATGTACAGTAGCAAATTGTTATCTTTTCCCCTGGTTTGAGTGTAACAGGTATTGGGTAATGTCCCGGTGTGTTGACGTATGAGCCAAGGTGTGCCCCAGACCCCAAAGAGGTATTGATGTGGTGCAACTGCCTGCTAAAAGTCTGGTGTTTGGTTTCCTTCTGCTTTCTAGTGTCTTCCTTTGGCCCCAGAGAAGCTGCACGTTGTCCAGATTCATTCTCTAGGCACGTCTTGCTGCAAATAGAAGTCGCTCTTTCCTGTTCCTGGTGACACTTGAAGCTCTGAGAAGATGCCCTGCCCCATAGGTTTCCTTTTCCTGATGACAACCAGTGCAGAAAGTGCTCTTCTTGGGGCACCACATGCTCCAGCGTCTGTTGACCCCTCTTGTGGCTGGATGTCTGCAAATCTGAAGGTCCAGAAGTACAAATACAGGTGAAAAGGCAGATGTTCCTGCAGCAGGTTTGTTTCAGAGGTGGCCAGCTTCCCCTACTGAGGGCACGTGTCGGCCCTCCCAGCAGGGAGGATGGGCTGGACCAGGAGAAGATTTGCAAGCAGCAAAACCCCACCGACCGTGAGCAGCAGGGCTAGCAGGGATGCCAGAGCAGCAGGCAGGGATGCCAGAAGGCACGGTGGGGAGAGACAGCTTTGGGTGAGCGCTTGCTTATCAGAAAACCCAAGCCCTGGAGAAAGACGCAGCCTGAAGGCGTTTGGGGTGGCCCCATCTCTGCTGCCAGGCCACCAAGGCAGGTGTCTGGGAGGGCATCGCTCTGGGTCAGGAGGAGCCAGACAGCCCATCCCGGGAACCGCGGGCAAAGCGCAGGCACCCGAGCCAGTGCGTGATGGGGCTGTGCCAGAGGACAGCAGGTACGTTCATGGTGGGATCAGCCTCCTCTCCTGCTGGCAAAGAAGGGCAGCTGCTGCCTCCTTGCCCTGCAGTGGGGCCAGCAGTAAACCTCCCCCAACAGGGTCCTGGCATAGTCAGCCAGTAACTTGTACCAGACTCGGGCTCCCAGACAGAAAAAACAAACCACTGCTTTTTGACGTTTACATTAGATGTTTATTTTACAGTTCATTTCACAATCCGTTTCTCTTCTCCCTTTGCCATGAGTTGATTTATGGTGCTGCAGATCCTATCTGCCTGCCCTGCCCAGAGCACAAACTTGGAGGAAAAGCCTGCCAGAGGTCTCTCCCTGCCGTGTTGCTGTTTTGTCTACAACTGCTCTTACCTATGAGTTAAAGTAGAGCAGTTTCTTCCAAACTGTGATAAATTAGTCTCTTGCTCCCTTGCGCTTGAGGGCTGGGCAGCTCAAGGTCTGTGAAGAAAACAAGAGCAAAGCAGCATGGTGCAAAGGGCTGCCCTGAGCTTCCCTCTGGCTGACTTCTCCCCTGCCTGGACCAGCAGGTGTTGAGGACTCCTGGCACGCCATGGGACCACGGACCCTGCGCCCCATCTGCTGTGCCCCCCCCCGATGATGAGGCACCGTACCTGGCCGTGGGGCAAGTCTGCAGGCTGTGGGGACAGTCAGTGACCACAGGAGATGGCTGGTCCCTTCCTGCCCTGCACCATAAGGGAATATCAGGGACTGCTGGGATTAACTGGGATTACTTGCTCCGTGGTACATTTACATTTTGATTTTGATGCTGCTATTTCTTAGCGGCATTTGGGGAGATGGTTTAGCTTCACCAGTTTAATCAAGGTCTTTCCTCCACAGTTCAACATGCAAAAAAGATGCACCGCATTTTACTGAGAAAATAAGAGATCCGATCTAAAGATCTGGTGGGAAATCCCTGAGTAAAATTTGGCCTTCCTTGCTGGCTGTGTGCTTTGGAGAAAGAGAAGGATTCACCGCTTCCTCGTACAGAGCCGGGTGCTCCCCATGAATAACTGGACCCAACCTAAAAGCAGAAGGAAGTGTATTTAAAAAAATAGAGGTGTGGTAATGACACTATCATGCTTTATGTGCATTGTGTAATCCACGATGTGCGTGGCTCCTGAAGAACCTGCTGAACCCAGTCACGGCTGAATCACTCCTTGAAAACAACAATAGAATCCTGATAAGTTGGCTGGCTAGAGAGGTTTGTTCCTTTTCCCCAGGAAAATGATATTCACCACAAACAAATGTGTATTTTTTGTGGACTGAATGCTCATGTGACAAACACAGTGGCTTGTATAAATCAAGCCAAAAGTTTTGAAAGAAGAGAATGTCAACCTCTCCAGTTTTCTTTATCACTGCTAATTGCCCTGACGATGCATTTGTTTCACATAGTTTCACATAGAGGGCACGGAGAACCTATGGTCACCTAAATTAATATCTAAATAAGTGTGTCCCCACAAACTTGTTTAGCAATTTACACCTTTCAAATTGCAGTTGTGCCAACTGGGGGAGTTTAAGGTTAAGAAATTGCTTTCATGTTCAACTTGATGCAAACTAGAGTCTAGAAGAAGGGAATTAGTTTGGCAATACATGTTTTTCACCTCTAGCTCACTGGTCCAAATTTAGCCCATTCCTGCACTGGTAAAAGGTCTTAAAGGCAATATGAAAGTACCTGCTCTTTCCTCCTTTCCTACAAAAATTATATGTACTTTTATTTAACTGTGGAATGATTCTTTCTTATCCGTAATAATTCTGCAGGCATTGGAGAATGATGTCAGAAATAGAAAAATGAAATGGTCAGGGAAGTATGAACTTCTCTGCTTTTGTGCGCATGGGGATTAAATACTTAAAAGGAAGATCTGCTACATTTCACCATTTTATGTGTCAATAACACCTCCCAACAGTACATTAAAGATTAATAATCCAATACTGTGAGTATAAAAATTGACCCTAGATTAGCCAACATTATACCTGATAAGCCCCAATAAAACCTGAACCATTTGCATCAGTACTGTGAAGCTAGGGGAGGGTTTGGGGGTTTCTTTTCCTCTAAATGAAACTGTGCATTTTAGGAAAGGCAGCAAGGCTAACACTGCTTGGCAGCCTGGCATGGAGACATTCCTAAAAGCTTGTGAGAAAGTCAAAGGTAGAACTGAAAAGCTGAGGGGTGGCAGCACTAGTGAGGGTGAGGACGGTTTCTGCAGGATGATCAGGAGGTGCATTTCGTAAGACAGAAACCTTCTCCCTGGTTAATTTTTCATGGCTAGCAACCATGCCTTGCAGTTTCTGTCTTGCAACAGAAGTTGTAAGCAGAGATTTTTGTCTCCCTACCTGACCTGTCCACCCTGCAAGAGGGCCATGAAGCCTGAGGGGAAAAGCCCGGCCCCTGGGGACTCCTGCAGACACCTCCCTGCCCGCCTCTTGTCCCCCACAGGCCATGATTGATGGGGCTGCAGAAGCGGGGGGTGGCTGCTGAGGGAGGGTCAGAGACTGGGTAACCAGAGGAATGGCAGTGGGTCTTGCCTGGGCTGGAGTCCCTCAGGCGTGGACCAGCGGTGGGCCCTCCCAGGGCTTGCTCCTGAGCTCAGCTGGGCACCCTGACGTTGCAGAGATGCTGTGGCTACCCCGGCATTGCAGTGTCACCATGGACAGCCCAGCACTGCAGAGGTGCTGTGGGTACCCTGCCATTGCAGAGGTGCCGGGGGTACTCCGACATTGCAGAGATGCCAAAGGTGCCTTGGCTTTGCAGAGGTGCCGTGGGTGCCCCAAAATCCACCTGTAACCTCTCGTGCTTGGTGTAAACTCTGCCCAAGAGGCATTTGCAGAACACAGGCTTCTCCTCGCAAGCCTGCGTTCATGTGGAGCAAAAGTGGAGAAGTCAACGCCCTCACCTCCTGCCAGCCTTGCCTGCCTACCGAACTCAAAATCCCAAGGGAAAGGATTTCACTGGTGTTTTGCAATATCCTTCCTCTGTCTGTTGGCTAAGATCAAGTATAGTATAGTGTATCTCAAGGACACCCCGGTCCCATCCTCCTCTGCTCGTCAGGGGGGAACAAGGGGAGATGCAAACAGTTTTGAAAACATTTGTTGATGTTGTTTTGTAATTTCTTGGGAATCTTAAATGAAGTACAGCAACCCATGAACTGAAAATAACCTGAGGAAAGAAGTTAGTAAAGGGATTGTCTATATATGCAATGAGGACTGAAAAAGGGCAAACATAACTCTGTTAAAAAGAATGGAGATAGAGGTGCTGGGGTCTGGATTTCTCTTGTTTGGAAGTAAAATTTAGTGCCCAGTGAGGATGTCCAGCTTTCAGTTCCTGAACAGTTTGACTCCTGAAGCCCTGCTCCTTGCAGTAGGCTCTGTAGGTTTGGGTCTCTGCAGTTTTTTCTACAAAAATGCCGGCAGTTTGTGAGCAATGGTTTGCCAGCACTTCATCACACCACATCTCCCAAGAATGCAGTATAGGATTAAGGCAAATCTACGATATGTCCTTGGAGCAGTTTGCACTTAGCAGTGTGGTATGTGTAATATTTATACAGGTAAACCTTCCCCTAAATGTACGTGCTCGACATAGGGCATGAGCACAGGGCTCTCCCAGCCTCGCCATGGGAAGGTACCCGGTGTGGCAGCGACAGGGCAGCCAGCAGCCTCGTCCCAGGGAAGGGGGAGCAGCAGCTTCGTGCTACGTCGGCAGCTCGGGGGTCTGCCACGGGGCGAGCCATGAGAGCTGTGGACCACAGGCACGCAGACCAGATGTAATGGAGCAAACTGGTGGCATAAAAAGAGCTCCTGCTCTTTATTTGGTATCCAAAAATGGCCTATGATATTGGGAAGGGATGGCTCAGAGATCTGTGGAGTGCTACTTTTTCTTGCTGATTGCAGGGGACTGCATTAATAGGGCTGCTGAATGTTGATAAGGGCTGCTATAGTGAGAGAAGCCAACCGATATGATAAGGCACGTATTTTTGTGTCACATTTCAAGCCATTTAATAGCCTTGGGTGGGGGTGGGGTGAACAGGAGCAAAAGTTGGGTTAAAAGATGTCCTTTATGGTAAAGGAACCTACTTGAACTCACTTTCCTGTAGTTTAAATGAGAAAGTGGGTTAAATCAGTTCTGATAAAGCGCTAACTGCATTAATTATGTTCACAGGCAGGAAAAGTGCAACTTTCTATCACAATTCTGCCCATGCAGCCTTTTGGGTTTGGGGTGGGTTTTTTATGACCCCCCCGGGACTGTTCTTGAGGCCTTTCCCAAATAATAGCATCAACTGTAAGAAACTACGTGAGGATTCTGCATTACCGCTAACTCAGGGACAGGGATGCCAAACTTGCTTTCATTGCGGAAGACTTGATTAACCTTTTATTGAGTCCACGAAAGGCTATTGAACCGACTCGGACACCTTTTCTATGTTTCAAAGACCTGAGGTGTTTTTTTATCCAGTCCCTCCCCTTTCCCTCAGAGCGCAGAAAGCCTGCAATTACAGGCAGCTTGCAAGGCTGGCAGCTCTCGCAAGCAGCCAGGACTTGTTGGGGCGCAGAGTGGAGGAGCTGAATTGCACTTGGACCAGAATGAAAGCCATTTCAAACGGTGCCACTCAACCCCCGGGGCTGGGACCTCCCCTCATTTCTCGATGTGCACACTCGGAGGCCAGATTTGGCCTTGGAGCAGGTGTAGCCCATCATTCAGGTTGTAATCAGCTGCTTCTCTGCCATGGGGAACAAATACCCAGTGAACCTACTCAGTGTCATGTCCTCTGCTGGCATCTCTGACCCCTCTGGTCATGCCTCCTCGTGCAAACCAGGAAAGGGTAATGTTTGCATGAAAATTCACAGGAACTGGGTGATCACAGAGATCCTCATGTCCTGCCAAAACCAGACAATGGTTTCAAGAGCTTCTGTACAGGGAGCATCTGACCTTGTTTCTGTAGAAAACCAAGCTTGAACAAATCCTGAGCTGACCTCAGTGCCTTTGCAGCAGATGAAATTTCTTCACTTGTCTCTTGTTCCCTGGAGCTCTTCAGAGGGGGTCTGGGTCTTTCCATGGCCTTTTCCAAGCCCCCCCCCAAAGCCTTACCTGAAGCACTTGAGTATGCTTGCAAGCTGGTGTTTTTCATCAAGAGGCTATGGTGGCATTAGCATGTGGCAACATCTAGGTGAAGAGCATACGAAGGGCATCGCTGGAGGAAAGGGGAAAGGCATCGTGTATGAGCTCTGGTCTTCTTGGTGAACCTCAGGGCCTTCCATTAGATGACGGTGACTTGTTCCTAAAATTTTACTGTAATGAAGCGGCTCCCTTTTGTAGGACTCACCACCCTGCTCTGATGTACCTGGATCTACATTTAAACCTAGGTGTCCTGGTGGGTGCTTCATGGTGTCAGATTTCTCTCTGGAAGGGATCTGCCTCCGGCACTGCAGGCAGCTCTGCCCTCTCAGCCTGCAATTTAGGTAGTTAGCTAATTTTTACAACCCTGCAGTATGTTTGTGGAGGAGGGAGATTTTTCCTCCTTGCAGAGGTGATTCTGGGGCTTTCTGCGGCACAAGGGCTGGCAGCTTTTTGTCTTGGCTCACAGGGTCGTTAATGTAGTTAACAGTCATAAAATTATTGTACCCTTTCCTAATATCAGTTGACTTTGGACTTGAGAACCAGCGCTACCCTTTACACTTAAGCATTTCACAAAGACTTTAAATGTTGGCAGTGAGAGCGGGGTATGAACTAATCTGGGCAGCCAGTTACAGCTGCAGCGTTGCTTCACTTAAGCTTTTCCACATGTCGACTTCAGGATCAGAGTCTCTATGTGATTCCACTGTATGTATATGTAAGTTGTGACTGAGCTTGAAAAATTAGTTCCTCTGAAAGCCAGTCTCTTTTAGGTTATGCTGAAGTGAACTTTTCTTTCCAGACAAGTGGAGTACTGGGCTAAGATTAAACTTTGTGATTCAGTCCTTCAACTTGCAGCCACTTCTCTCCCTTCACATGAGGCGGAGGTGACACAAGGTAGAGACCGTTTCCTTCAAAGAAAAAGCAAAAAGTTCTTCTAAGAAGGCCTGAAATACCTAAAAGCTCCTTCAGGAATGTAATTGATGGTGCATGTTGGGGGGGGAATATCAGGTAAATGTATCCCACACATTTTTATCTGCGCAATGTGCATGTCTTTCTATGATCCTTCACCCAGAATTGTATTTTAATATTACAACTGAAGACGTGTATTTAATTGTTGTGGTGCCTATAAGAAACTACAGGCTCCTCTGAAGTCCTCTGAAACTGCGAAGTGTTTCACAATGTATGAAGAAGTAATTTGCATTGAGAATCAATATGCTAATTATTGTGTCAACACTTATTGTTTTGGCATGTTTCTTGGCTTCTTGTCCCAGGGTACACAGCCACGTGTGGTCCCAGTTCATCTGCGAGCTGTAAGATGTGCCTTGGCTCTGCGACAGCCACAGGACTTGTTAAAAGAGATGGAAACCGAAGATGAAGAGGACCGGCACAGTTTGTACTGTCTTAGCCAGTCTAGCTTCATTCTGTCAGGAAACATCAATTAAATCAGATGAAGAAATTAGGGAGCTTTTGTCTCGCCAGTAAGTTAAATAAATATTGATTAAAATAAAATGATTAAACAGATGAGTCAAAATAACTACCATACCAATCTCTATGGTTTATATAATGTCAAGTGCTATTGGAATACAAGTATCAAATATGGGCCCAAAGATGTTCTCCTTCTTCATTTTATTTATTTCAAAGATGGTTGTGCCCTGAGTCAGGGACCAGGAATAGCCATGCCAGGCGCTGCGCTACCTCCGAACAAAAAGATGAACTTCGCCTCTTGGCTTCTTCTGCAGTCTGACGGCTCTTTGGGACACCGGGGCGATGCACGCGGGAGGAGCACCAGAAACAGGCAGACGGTATGGCTTTTAATGTCGTGGTTCCCAGCATGAAACGGTATAAGCACAGGACGCACGCAATGTGTGACTGCAGAATAGTTGGCCATAGAATTTCTGCCATATAATACTCTGTGACGGGGCTGAGAGCCATCCAGGAGGAGATCAGCTGAAATGGTCCTGGGAGCTTGGAGAAAGCAACCAGAAAACACTGCCTGTCTCTGTGAGACCTGTTAGTTCTTCATTGCTCCATGGTAACTAATAACTAAGCTGCATAGGAAGAATTATAACGCAAACTTGGATTGTGCTTCCAGTCTTTTTGAAGCGCTTGCTTTAGGGGCTATGTATGTGTGCGAGGCATGGGGAAGGCCAGTGAAGTGGAAAGGTGCTGTGGGTTGGGATAAGTAGTTATATGAGGAGAACGTGTCTCTCTACTCTTCCTGTGTCCCCAGATACATGAAAACACAGTGCAGGCAAAAGGGTTTCTTGCTTTCCAGGTGTTCACAGCAGAAATGAGAGTGGCTGGACCTCCTGTGGTTGCCCAAATGGCCACTGCAAACTTTCTGGCGGATAACTTTGCTTCCTATCGTTTCCCTCTCACCTGGGAAAAAGGCTGCTGGGTTATCATTTTCCAGCCAGCTGCTAACCCAGTAGCACACAACCAAGCCCGACACCCCACTGGGCTCAAACATGCTTACCAAAGCCTGTTACTTGTCCCCACAGCAACAAAATGGCTCTTAAACCCATCCTGTATATGTCTTCCCCGGGACACGTGTATCTGCTGTGGATCCCAGTCATGGGGGGCCAGGGGCTGGTGCTGGGGTGGGGGATGCTGGGTCAGCCATGTGCCCTCTCCAGGCTTGCTCCTCACCTCCAGCACGAGGAAAATAATAGTTCTTTTCTCGCTCTACCGCAAAGATAAAAAGCAGGAGCTAGGAAAAGTTTATGATGTATTTATACTTACAAATAATTTTCAGTTAAAATTTTTGTAAGTGTCTGTGATCAAGAGCTAGGAAAAAAAAATAATTTGTAAGTGGTGCTACTCCCCACCCCAGGCAACAATCAAAGCCTTTATTTTTTTTCACAGGTAGCTCTAGTTCTACTTTATCAAGGCTGTCAAGGACCTTCAGAGCCCGATGACAAGCCTTTTCATTTGAACAAGCACATCTTTGGGTGGGTTTTCTGCCCAAGGTGAGAGATGATACATGTGCAGGGTGAAGCTAACCTAGAGATGAACTGCCCTGCTGCTAGCTCATCTCTTTTTTTTTCTGTTTTGTTTTGATTTTGTTTTACTGGCAAATTTCTGGGCTACATTTGTTAGGCTTATGTTCTAACACCTTGCGTAATATTTTTGCTTTACATGTCAGCTTTTCGTTTTCCAGCTGCTAACTACTATCAGGTAACTGAGGTTAACAGAGGTTTCTTTCTTTAGCTGTAACTTAGCAGAGCAAGAGTACTTCAGTGAAACTCCAGGTATTCTTGACAAGTCCCCCTCCAAATTTCGCAGGGTGCTTTCACTCATTTACCTGCAGTAATTAACCTCGCCCCCCCCGCAGCCCCCGGGAAGCAACTCGGCCAGCAGGACACCTCCAGCAGCCTCTCCCAGGTGAGCACAAAGGCTCACAAAGCAGAAATGCCTTCGGGCCCCAGGGGTGGCAATAGGGCTGCTCAGCTATGCTGAGTTTAGTCATGCATTTTAAGTTTCTTCCTGAACCCGGGTCTTAATTCTTGTGCCATTTTACCGGAACAAAGAGGTCAGATTATTTATAGGTCGGTCGCCTTTGTGTGCGTGCAGCTAGCAATGCCTTCGGTGCTCCAGTTCCTGGGACTCTTTTTTCCCCTCCGGCTCTTAAGTCTCAGCTATTCTCTCCTAATGCAATAACAGTAATTACCCTATCGCTGGCCACCGCAGCACCCTCCATTAGCACCTGCCTTACCTAGCATACAGCGCAGGCTGGGAGCCAGGTAAAGCCCGTGTAATTTATAGCTCATCAGAGAAGCCAACCAGCCCACGGTCTTCCTGTTTTGTAAAGAGATGGACTTATCACCTAGATGCTGCTGCGATGGGCGCGCTGGAAAGGCGGGAAGATAAAAGTAGTGCACAGGCAAGCTCTGGCCCCATCTCTGTTTGTGTTTTCTGTTGTTTCATCCAGGCATGCAGTCAAGCAAAATCATCATGACTCGATGCAACCAGAAGACAATATTGACATAGTTTTTGCTCCCCGGTAGACCCACGACATTTCACAATGTAATTGTTGTTCCGCATCCAGCTGCTGAGCGCAGAATGAGAGACGTGGAGCTGGCCCTGCTCAGGTTTCTCTGCTAAGGCCAGGATTCAGCAAAATGATGACCTCTTACACATTTTATTTGACTGCTGTCCTATAGCATCCTACAGGGCATGCTGTATGGTGCACGGACTGACTTCACAGCTTCTTCAGTCCTCATACATTTTCAGGGTGCATCTGTGGCTCCTTTGGGCTGAAATCGCAATCCAGTCCTCTGACGCGTGGCTTGGTCTCAAAATTGCAGAAAAAGGGCTGAATTAGGAGAAAAAAAACCTGCTCTGAAGGGACAGGGATGTTTGGCTCCCACCTGTCCTTCTGCCACCAAACCCCTTGGCCTGGGGCAGCCTGGGGCTATCCACCAGTCTGTCTGAAAACAACACCCTGCTTGTGTTTTTGCCTAAAAACCTGCTCTTTCTATGGCCGAACTCTTTCTCTCACTCTCCTCTCCCCAGAAAGTGCTGCGTTGGGCAGGGAGCTGCCCGTAGGGGATTCTTGTGCATCCCCCCCAAACTGAGCAGGGATGGTCTGTTGAGCTGTTGGTGACCCGAACCATCAGCGGCCATCCTAACGGCCCAGCTTCCCATCTCAGGCACCGAAGAATTGCTGTCACTGTCAAAAATATTTTCAAAAGTGTAACCAAATAGAAAACAAGAATCTATAAATTCTCCTTCACGACAGCACTTGTGGCGTGTCTGCTCTTGGGAGGAGAAATTATTTTTCTTTAACTGCTAAGCTGACACATCCAGCAGGATTTGGAGGGCAGAGGTAATTGATGAGGTTAGATGAAATGAAGAGCAGATCTTGAGAGAATCACTCCTGATACTGATCCCAGCCTTATGCAGGCAAGGCCAGATAGTGCTTTGTGCAGAGGGTGCAACACGCATCCGTCTGCACTGGAGAGATCGGTCAAGGAAAATCTTCTCCGACACCATTTGGACTTGGCCTGCTTCTGTCCTCCAGGTAGCGAGGAGCATTCTCCGCCGTGCCTTAACAGCTCGGGCTGATAACCACATGCTTCCCAGCATGAAAGTTTCTGGCAACGTTTTGCTGAGAAGCTTTTGCACTTCTGATGGTCACACTTGGCCTCTGAAACTCAGCAGGAGCAAAGCTGCGGGGTCAGAAATGTGCTTTGTCTTCGTTCCTTTAGCTGCTGCTCATGTTGTTGGCTGAGATAAAAACTCTTTTGGAAATTATTCCTGTCTTCATTCAGTGCTTTGGCAATCTGAGGAGACTGTATTACTTGATGCTTCAAGCCAGCAATGGTAGGGCCCAGATATTCTTGGATTTGACAACCAACAAACATCTTCATCAGTGAACTCGTACAAGGTGATGTTGTTTTGATGTGCAATTAAGTTACTAGGGATCTAGCACAGAGCAGAGCTTTGAACTGAGTAGCTCTCGCTGTTTGAAGCAAATGGGGGAATAAACACAAATACGTATGCACCTGAGACTCAGTTTGCCAACAGGCAAACTGATGAAGTGGGGTGATGTTCCTCAGCAAAGCTGGCTCGAGTGGAGTAGGTGGAGGCTTGAGTGCAGGGGAGGCACAGGCAGAGGCACGGAGGTGAGGGCTCCCGCACCCTGCCTCCTTGCTCCACATGGCCGTGGCACTCAGTCCTCTGGTTAGTCCTGGGGAGCCTCGGGAAGGCTGTAGGGAAGACACAAGGCTTCACAGGCTGCAGAAAGAGGACCTATATAATTTAGAGGTCAAGAAATGCCAGTATAACTGTCAAAAGCAAACCTGAGCTGAAACTTGCAAAGTATTCCAGGAAAAATGGGAAAAACTTCTTCAAATCTCAGTGTAAGAGAGGAGGAAAAGCAGAGTCAGGCTGCTGTGCAGTAAATGAGATTAAAGATAATCTAGGCATGGCCTAAAATCAAAGGAGTATTTTACCTCTGTTCCCATTTAAGGAAGACAAATCCTAGGGGCAAAAAGCAGGCTGGTTAATGGGAACAGGGATATGGAAATGGAATCGCTACTGTGGGGAAGCAAAGCTCAAAGAGCAGGCTGCGTTCCTCTTGGAGGGGCAGGTCATGCCTGTCCAGGAGTTCTGGAAAGACCAGCATTGGAGGTGGCACGTCTAATAGCAACAGTTTTTATACATCTGTCGAGTCAGTGAGGGACCCCGTGACTGCGGAATATCCATTACAATGCGTTTGTTTGCGCAGGGTTAAAAAATAATCCAGCCAACCATCATCCTTGTAACTCTGACCTCACTGGTATGCGGGGCTTTGGAACATGCCTTGAAGGTTAATTAAAAATACAAAGGCACATCAAAAAA
This sequence comes from Ciconia boyciana, assembly GCF_034638445.1. Lineage (NCBI taxonomy): Eukaryota > Metazoa > Chordata > Aves > Ciconiiformes > Ciconiidae > Ciconia > Ciconia boyciana. The sequence goes on from NC_132936.1 coordinate 51,714,516, forward strand.
GGGATGAAATGCAACTAAAGGTACATCCTGCCAGACTAACCCGATGGTTCTCTTTGTTAAAACAATTATTTTTCCAGACAGCTGATATCTGCCAGATTTCCTTTATCTAGACTACTTTAATGTATTTGCTATGATGTCAAGTGTGAAACAACTGATGTTGCTGGAGACAAAATAGATTAGCAGAGGAATTGCATCGTTGGTAAGAAGAGGAGAAAATGAATGCTGAGGGTGGAGATCTCAGGCCAGGAGGAGTTACCTGGGAGAGTTCTTCAAATAGGAGTTTTAGGACCAATTTTCTTTTAATGTTTGCATTAATGGCACGCGCCTGGCCCATGCAAGCATTGTGCTGATGAAATGTGCTGCACAAAGCCATGACGCATTGCTGGCACGGAGGTGGTTTGGAGGCCAGGCAGGACGAGCGGGGCACCTCGAGAATGGCTGTAATAAAAGGAGGATGACATTCAAGTAAAAGACAAAGAGTCATGCAGGTGAAAACCGGTGTCAGAGGTGGCTTTTGCTATTAATAGGGAGTGAATCAGTTGGGAAAATAACTGAGGAAAAAGAAAAATCAGCATTAGATAGTCATAGAAGAGTTGTGTGCTGCCAGCTTGATCCTTATGTTGCATCTATTTCCAGTGGAGATGAGGAAAGATTAGTGCCAAAATACACCGCCCAGATCAACTCTCCTCCCTTCCCGCCCCTCCTTTTGGGAAAGATGCGTTAACAGCAGAGCAGCTGCAGAGAAGAGCTGCAAGGGAGAGCAGGGGACCAGAGACCCTCTCTCCCAGAAGGCCACGGGAAGGTCCTGGAGCACGCACATGCGGTGATGGGGATGGAATTTGATGGAGCAAGCACCCTCCTGCAGTCTCGGGCTCAAGTATCCAACCACTGCCTGCACAGGGCTGCTCTAGCCTAAGGCCAGCCCACGTTGCTGCCAGCTGTTCGCACACTCACATTTATTTTCTTTGCATTAGGGGCAAAAGCAACCCCTGGGGCAAGTGGCGTAGGTGGGGGTAGGGTAGAGAAGGGAGGAAAGGCCAGGCTGGACCAGCTCAGTGGTGTCTCCCAGTGCTTTGGTACCAAATGAAGCCCTGGTACAATGTTTCGCCCTCTGTCCTGGGAGTTACCAGCCCTTCCACCAGCACCTCGCGCTGCAGCTAGGCTCGAGCTGTGCTGCAGCATCAGAGCTCCGACTCCAGCGATGGCATGCCATGAGGAGTGGTTGCAGTTGCATGCAATTACATTTGTTTTAATATTTTTCCTCAAAGCTTGGAGAAGCATGAAAAATGAATTAAAACAACTGCCTGTCTGCGCGATTCACAGCCAGAGCGATAAACCACATATATTGCTCTGCCTAGCAATTACCAGTTTTTCTGCATGTGTTGTGAAGAAGGGAATTTGCAGGAGGGCCCCAGATGAAGACTAAACAAACAGGTACGAATGAGTCCGACCCTCTGGCAGTGCCTCAAGCCAGCCAGACATGGAGCAAGCCGGGTCTGGAAGCTGCATTGCTGCCTTTGTTGGAGACGCTGTTGGAGAGGGGCTGTTGCTGGGGGCTGTCAGATAAGGCCCAGCACGTTGCTAAGAAATGGCTTTCAGCCCAAATACTCAGGTCAGCAAGGGAGCAGAGGTGCTCGGGGCTGTCGAAACTGGGCTGCAGGGCCGTGTCCTTTACGGAGGGACTGTGTAGTTACGTTTCTGAACTTCTTTATCTTCCCTAGGAGCTAATATTGTCTCCATTGCTGATGCCTTTCTAAAGAGAGGGCTGAGAGGGAAAGGCAGAGTGTGAGAGAAGAGCAAATAAGAAAGAGAAGAGCCGGATGCCCATGCAAAACCACAAGAATTAAAAGTGGACGCTCTTAAAGCTTGTGTAAGACCCACACAGCATTTGCAAGTTTGGCAAAGCAGCCAGGAGGGCTCCTGCTCCTCTCCCAAGAGCAGCCGGGAGCAGAGCGGGACTCTCCCACCGGGGAACCCTGGCAGCTTGTTGATAAACACGTTGGTGTTGAGAAGCTAAGTCAAACACAATTATTAAACTGATTATTCATATTCCATTCTGTTCACTGTGGGAAGATACCCCTTTTGGGGTTAGGTTTATGGGCCATACAGATTGTCGGAGTGAATCTAATTAGCAAGAGAAATCCGAATGGAACAATGACTGGTAATTGTTGTTAATGAGGCAAGTGTATTATACCAGCTAAAATGAAATCTCGGGTTGCAAGCAGCGCTGAAAGGCAAACGAACATTAAGTTGTACATTAAAACGCTACGAGTCCCTACCTCGCTGCTGTCAGGTGTGGTTAAGCTGAGGTCCCACCCGTAAAACAGCAGTGACTTGCCAAATGCTTCCCGATGGCCGCTGGAATAAAATACTGCAAGAAATGAATGACCTGCAGAGCTTTGGTAGGAGAGGTGGTCTGGAATTGGTGTACGGGCTGAAAGCTATCCCCTGCTTTGCTTTCACCGAGGCAAACCTCAGCTGTCTCCAGAGCTGACTGAAAAAACAGGATCCTTTTTACTCGCACAGTCTCTGGATTGTGCCTCTGTGCAGGTGCAGGGCCTCCAGCCTGGGAATTGGACCATCCCGGGCTCCCCAGCTGTTGGTGCTGCTCTTGGCATGCCTCTCTGGCTACACCAAGCAAGTGCGGGGCGGGCCGCCATCCAAATATTTTGGATTAAATTTGGATCGTGAATTATGCAATACACACAAAACCTATTTTGTTGCCTCTGCCACCGGAGGTGGGCATGCAGACCTTTCCGACCGTATGGCGAGCTGTGCGTCTGGATGCGTTGGAAAGATCTGGCCCAGAGCCTGCATTTTGGTTAGCAGCCCGCAAACTAGAGTGCTGGTGACTGGCATTCTCAGTCTGTGGAAACTGCTGTGCTTAAACAGTCAGTGGAGCTGGGACAACTTGTAGCAGTCGTGGATTTGGTCCAGCACTGAGCTTCAACTCTCACATGGGGTGGCCCTGGTCCCATGACTTGTTTCTCTCTTTCTAGCCTTCAGAATGTTTTGGACTGGTCTGCAGCTCAAGACCTACCTATTCCTCTGCATTTTTGGGGCAGGATGGGTTTGTAAGAGGTGAATTGTATAGAAAAGTTGTTGGGAAAGGTGGTTCAAGCTGCATAATTTTGTTTTTCAGAGGTTAAATGCAAGTTAGCTGTTTTTTTGGCAATACTATAAATGTAAATGTGATGGGAAGCCTGGACAGTTGAAACATTTTCTACTTATTCATCCTTCCAAATGTGTGTGGGCAAGACAACCTGGTACAGACAAAAATGCAGACTCTCCCTTACATTACTTACTTTACATTTTCTGTGGCGTAAAAGATGAGAGTTATAACGGCCGAGGGTGAGAAAGAAATGGAAGGAAGAATGTGAGAGTTTTAAGATCCTGCCTGCAGACCACTGCGTCCTTGACCAGAACATGCAAGCTGTCTGTTAAATATCACTTCATTGATACAGTGTTGGAGTGTTGGAGATGAAGCTGGGCACTCGGCTAAAACAAAAATGTTTTAGTTCAAAAAGAAAAAAAAGTTTATATTAACAGTTGTAGAACTTGAATAAAAACAAACGAAAGGGCTGGCAAAATTGAATCCAGATACTTTTGTTTGAAATAGCATTTAAGAGTGGTCTGAGATGGTTGGTTTCTTATGAAAACCCTCAAAATTTCAACAGTGATTTTGAATGGTTTTTTTTTTTTTAATTAAGTTTGTCAACATTTTTAAAAACATAGAGAAAAGAAGCCTTTCTTCTGTGTAGTCCTCCTGTTCCTGATGCAGGTTTGGGTCATTATAATGAGTCCATTGATAGCCACTCAGTTTTGCCAAGGATGCGTAAGGTTAAAAATTAAAAAGCTCTGAAAGTACTCAGCACGTTTAATATATTTTAAGGACTTTTGTTTGAGTTTTTCCAATGACTGGCATAGAAGTTTTTTTCATATATCCAAATTCATACCTAGAAATGTATTTTCCACATCTAAGAGTGTCATCATAACTTCATTTTTGTCTGTTAAAAATAATGATGAGATTTGACTTTTTCTATGCTTTTATTTCTACAGGAGTATAAATGGTGAATTTTTTATTTCTCTTTGCTATTCAGATGTGTCGAGGAATTTCAAAGAAAAACAAAAACTTGCCATTGAAAACAAAATTCGTACACTGTCAGGCAACCCTTGTTTTAAACATCAGGAGTGAATTGTTTCTTTGCAAATTATTTGAATAAGAGAATGCATAAAAACAAAATCTCCATTGTTGGAGATATTCAAAACTCAGTTGAACAAGGTGTTGAACAAATGTGGAAGCTGGTCCAGCTCCGAGCAGGGGGTTGGACCATATAAGCTCCAGAGGTCCCTTGCAACCCAAACTATTCTATGATACTAAAATCAAATTTTCTTACTTCACAATTTTTAGTATATTCTTTCTAGTCTTATTTGAATCTAGAGTTCTTCCAGATTTGAACACTTTTTTTTAAAATGAAAAACCTGAGTCAGAGTTCATTTATCTCTTCATTATTATCAGTTACAATAAATAAATCTGTTACCTTCAACTGAAAGGCTAGGGAATGATAAAAATTACAGAGACCTCTTGGTATCTCTTTAACAAGAGTGAACAAATGCTCAAGAGGAATCTTCACAAACCATTTTGCTAATTCACTTACAAATATTGTGTAAGAAGGCATAACAGAACCAGAAAGAGATCTCTGAGCATATTAGAACCGAGCTTTATTCTGTAGCACTTCAATATACTAAGAAAAACCTTATGTCTTTATTACCAAAAACCATCACACTGTATCTAACTTAAATTGCCTGGTGTTTTAAATGTACTTTCACAGACAAACCTCTGTAATACAAGTTTCTCACATATATGCATTGAAATGATCAATCAATGGAGCATTTAAGAATACAAAAACGGGTGAAGCGTGGCACTACGGGTCGTGTCGGGCTCCCCAGTATGGAGCTGGACTCTCTCTTTTGCAGTAACTCAGGGAACACGCCATACCTCACATACAGTCCCCAGAGTAGCCAGGAAGGATGTAAGTCTTATTTATTCTAGAACCCGTGAACCTGCACAGGTGGAAATAGTTAGTTTATTTTGTTAAGCCACAGATGAATCTTCCAAATCTGTTTCTCTTAGTATGGTCGCTGCGGGTTTTCAGGAACTAGAACTATCCCACCTGAGAGATGGTGACTCCAGTGACCGAGAGCGGCTGTCAGTAGCACAAAGAATTGTTATCAGAAGCTTAAAGGACAAAAATTGCAATTACATTTATTGATTTAAATGGCATCATCACTTTTTTCCTTGATGTACACTCGATGCTATCCCAAGATGATGTCCAATGTCAGTGTCTACTCCTTTTTGTCCACATGACTTCTTCTCCATTCATTTGCTTTCCTATGGGTTGATGTTTTGTCTTGTCTATTAATACAGAACTGGAGGAGGCAGCAGCAGGAGGTGAAAAAACAGCAGCTATCCAGCCGGGATGGGAGAAAATGTGCTCCCAGCCTGGGAACATGGAAGCGTGAGAGGAGATCTGCATCAGAGCAGGATGAAGTTTATGGCATCTAAATTCCACCTCAGTCCCGACACCTAACGTTTGCTGTAGGACATTTGTTCCTGTCCTGAAAAGCACTGGTTAAAAAAAAACCCACAGCATTTTTTAACCTCATCTCCCTAATGCAATAAACCTTCTTAACCTTATAAAATGTGATTATCAAAGAACAAAGAATTCCCCCTACTTTCTTTATTATGTACAATTTATGTACTAGCCCATCCTTCCAGTGCAGGTTGGTAATATTTAAAGGGCACTGAAATATGATAACAACAAGTACTATGCTTGCTGATGTATTATGAAATGTATCCCATTAGTCACTTTATATCTGAAAGGCAGAAAAATTTCCACCTAGCAACAGAAAGGCTTTTAGAATTAAAAAAAAATATTTGGCAGGCAGTAGGCGTGTTAAACTACTCCAGGATGAACCCAGTCGGAGATTTCTAGATACAACAGGAGCATAAATAAGTTGCCATCACTGTTGTCCACCACAGAGCTGGAAGGCAATTCAAAGCTCTGTAACCTGAAGGAGCAAAAGACAAGTGAAGGGCAGCCCGGTGGCAGCTGTGTGCTGGCCGTGGAGTTCTCTGGAGGAACCGTTGCCCTCCAAAGCTGCAGAGAGGAAACGTGGCAGCAGATGCTCCAGCTCACCTGATCCCCACTGTGCCACGCTCCTGCTCATCGTGCGGGCCACAGAGAAGATGCCTCAGTTTCTTAGCTTAGAAAAACTGAGCCACTACCAAAACTGCTCTCTTAATGATGGTGCTGGTGAGAAAGATGGAGAGATTCTTGCCAAGGCTTCTTTTTTTCCTCCTACATAAGAACATAGCTGGTGCAAGAGATCTTACCACTGGAAACCAGAGCAAGCAGAACACTTCAATTTAGGACACAAAGCAAGACAGACAAAGGACAAGAACTTTTCCTGTTGTATGCTTATATCATTAACTACCTAGAAAAGGTTTTTTTCTGTGATCTGTAATTTATCCTGAAACAGAAATGTTCCTGATGGGCCAGACAAAGGCTTTTTCCAAGAGGACCGTGTTTTAATCAAATTAAAATTTCCATTCAACTCTTTTCCTTTGGAGAAGGAGCTCTTCTAGCAGAAGAGGAGTATGCAACCAGCAAGCCTCCTTGCGTAGCTCAAGAGCGGCACACTGAAGAGAAATAGGCAGCAATACTTCATTTCCCAGGTGTGTCCATGCCCAGGACTGGAGATTTCAGAAGGCAGCCAGGCAACTTCTATGGGCTTCGGTGAAGATCAGAAATCTTCTCCTGCCTCAGAAGGACACATGCCTCAGCCTCACAGCACTACATTCCCAGAAAGTCATCCTAAAATGAGATGGAGGAATTGCTTTTTCCACCTGTGAAGTGACACTGCTTTCATATCTGACCACAACAAATAAAATGAGCAAAATGAATATAAATGAGCATAGTGAATGCATGTGACCCCTCGGTCGGGTTTCTGGTCCTGCAGGAAGCTGGTTTATTTACAGGAAAATCTTTCTGCTGCACAGCGAAGACCACCAGAGGAACGAGGCCTGAGAAAGGACAAGCTTCGTCAGCACCAGCCTTGTTGAAGAGGCAGGAGATACACCCGCAGGAGCCGATGTTCCTGCCCTCTCCCTGCGAGTCATTACATGGACATTGCTGGACGCCTCTGGCTGTTTGTCAGGAGGAATGGATCACATCCTCAGCTAGGACTCACCCACACCCTCCCCTGATGGGAGGGGAAGATGTTTGCCTTATTTTATTAGTGGTGAGTGACAGTATTCGTGCCAAACCTTCGGGAAAGGCTCCACGCTGCCCAAGACGGCAGCAGGGTCGCTCTGAACTGAGTGTTCAGCAACACTGAAGAACAAAGAAACACTGTCCGTGCCCCCTGCAGCCTGCCCCCCAAATGCCTTCCAGCACAAACAGCTTGGTGGTACTCCCATGGAAGATGCCAGTGAGTAAAACAGTGCTGGGCAGTGGAAAGTGGTCTGCTGCTGGTGATCTAAGAAGCCTTCTGATGCTTTGTTTCTTATTCCCACCTATTGGAGGTGGTGCTGGGGCTGATAAACCTCTGCCTGGAGTAAAACCCTTCCCGCCCTTTATATGAAGCAGAAGTCACTTTACTCCAGTTTGGGGACCAGTTGTAAGCCATACTTTGAGGACAGCTAAAATGGCTGTACACTTCTCTTCTTTTAGCCAAGTCCTTGTGCTTCCTAACGTGAATTAGCTAGGGCAAACGCAGCCAGACAAAACGAGGGCTGAAACCTGCCATCAGAGCTCGGCTCCATCACACAACCAGTGCCCGAGGCTGGAATTCGATCATGGGGGAGCTAATAATAACACAAAGCAAAGAGCAGAGTACTTTGCTGCTGTTGCTGAAAGCATGAAAAATACCATCTTAATTTAGAGACTTATTATGGCATATTATGGCAGGGCATGCCAATAAATGAAGAGCAAGGTGGAAGTGCTATGCTATGGTACGTACTCATTGCAATAATTACAAGAATTACCTTCTGGAAGCACAGTTTCAAAAAAAGAAAGTGTGTTCTGCTGTTTATTCAAGAATAAAAACAAAAAAGCTGTGACAGCAACAAAATATTCTCTCTTTAAAGTGGGCAAAAATAAACTAAAATGCTCAGAAAGTTATTTTTCTGCATCTGAAAACCTGTTAAATACCACTGTGGCCTGCAGAATATTCTACACAAGTGCTTTGTATCTTTCTCAGATTTGTTTTTCATCATACTTAATACGTCCATTTTATCAAATTTTATACTTGAAAAAACCAAAGCTCGCAGCCAAAGAAACACAGGCACTTCAAAAGCCTGGTGGCACTCCATGGCTTTCATTTTCCCTGGATGCGAGAAAAAAGCTAAAAAACCTTTAAGACGTTGCAGCGAGCTCGGTTAGGACACAGTGCTTACATACGTGTGCCAGAGGCAGCAGCACACGTGCCGGGCCCACCAGGCTGCTCTACCCCCGTCCTGAGCCGCTCCAGCTGGGAAAGCAGAGGTGGGCTGCAGACCCGCTGGAGGCTCCCTTGCAGGAGCCTCTTGCAAGGAAGACCGCAACTTGCAGTCTTCCAACTGCAAGGTGCAGGAGGATCCCCGCTTCGGAAGGACTGAAATCCCATGCTCCTCGCCGCCCTCGGCTTCCCGGCAGACCAGGAATGGGAGAGATGGAGAAACTTTGGCGTACAGCGGGGTTGCTGTTAAGCGACATCCCTGAGGGCCATTGCTGGTACTCTGTCGGCACCAGTGCTCCCCAGTGCCAAGCTGGACTCAGGCTGCTCTTTGCTCTTTCACGGTGTCCTCTGTAGCACAGTGGATAAAGCCACCGAGGTACAGGAGCGGGCTGCACCACCACCACCAGCATGGTCAGAGCTTTCCACGTGCACCCTGGGAGGTGACCTGCATTTCATTTAACAGTAGCTTATAATTATTATCCAGTAATTGTAGGAGGGTGTCTTAGTGAAATACTAGAGAAATCCTAACTTTGGTTGGAAAATGATCAGCCTTTTCTGTCTGCAGTTACTTGGTGGAGAGATTATTCTCAGGAGTTATAAACCATTCTCCAGCAAGGAAGGAGTGTTTGGGATTTCCAGCATTAATGCTCGTAAGAAATCATTTGGCTGTCACTAACGTTATGTAAATAGATGGTTCATGTTTATACTCTATAAAACGCATTTACAAGAAAAAGGCTGACTAATTCGGAGGTCAGCTTCTAATTCAAGGTTAGCGCTCAACAGTTTTTTTTTTCCCTGCCAAATAAAACCACTAAAGGCTAAATTAAAACCATGTGCTCTCACCTACCTTCATGTAGATACTGATATAAAGAGGGAGGAAGCAGTTTTGCTGTCAAATTTAATGCCACTGTCTAAGGAGTGAAGTAAAACATCCTACAGAAGCTTTTGCACAAGGACGCGCATCAAGACTGCCCAACCTAGAAGGTATGAAGTGCTTGAGTACCTGAAAGCCACCCTTCAGTGACCTGTCACTGTTATGGACTGGAGGCTTGACTTCCCAGGAATACATTGAAATAAATAGCAATTTAATCAACAAATAATCCTCTTCATTAGGTAGAGCAATTGGCTACAGGAAAAAAAAGCACTGATCAGCATGATATTTGATCCTCTTTTAGATGTTTGGATATCCCAGTCATGGTGAAAGAGGTTAGGCCCATTAACTCCCTTAGACCCATACCAGATGGTAATATTGAAGATGGCTGCCAAATTTCTGAAAACTACCAGCTGCCAAAATTTGTACCAGCATTTTATTCTCCCTTCTAGCTATTTGTTTATCACTGCTTAAGAATTACCTGGTCTTTAAAGTTTCACTTAAAACTGAAATGAAAACTAAACCCCACACTTTTTTATTAGCTTCTCAGGTGTAAGTAAAACTTGAAATTCACCCAGCATCTTCTTACAACGTTTTGCCTGGAGAGAGTGGGAGTGTTCACCTGAAGACTTGAGCAGAAGGTCAGTGATGCTACTCATCCTCTGCCAGACTAGAAGTAGGGTGCAATGTTTCTGTTCAGCCCCATGAGCACGCTCCCAAACGGTTTGAGGACTCGGGACTGTCTGACCCCATCTCTCAATCCCCCTGTGTCTAAGACATGTTTGGCACAGGTCTGTGAATGTGCGTCAGAGCGATAAAAGCCCAAGAAGATGCAGTGCTTGTTGAGCGGTGGGACTGCGGTGTGCAGGCAACTAGCTCCCATGCAGAGCCAGCCCAGTCAGGAGCTTCCCAACTCCTCGGCCACTGAGCTATGGACCTTGCTGGGGTCATGTAGCCTCTCCCACAGATCCCAAGCAATACTTCTAGTGCTTACAGCTGCAAAAGAAAACCTTCAGTTTATGAATAGAGAATTCAGTTGTGCAGCATTTGTCTGGAGAGCCAGACAGCTCAGAGAGTAGATTTCTTTCTTTTCTTTTCCTTTACAAAATCATTGCAGTTATCTGAAGTAATCTGCTAACTTTGGAGTATAAAATACAAGTTGAATTATGAAATAAATAACAATTGTTTGCACTTCATTGCCCCAGTAAAAACAGCTACTTAATTTGTGTTACAAGGGTTTGCACCCCTTCCACACCATCAAAAATTTCACCTGTCCAAGAGCTCAAATGTCCTGTTTCTCGCAATGCCCAGATTTATAATATACATTACAGTGGCTGATGTGCATAACGCAGACTACTAGTACCGCAAGAAAATACAAATACCAGCTAACTGTAGGATGTGTCTTCAATTCAGCGAAGGCCAGGAAATAAAGACCATGCATTTATTTAACTGCCGCAGGCAGGGACAGCACGGGCGTAGGGCGGCTGGGTGCGGAGCTGGGTTTGCTGTGCTGGCTGCCTGCTTCCACCCTGGCTGGGAAAGCTCCTCTGCCCTGCTCGGGACTGGAAGGGCAGCGAGAGGACCGAGCGCGTGTCTACAGCCCGTGGCTGGTGCAGGGTGGACATGGCAAATGAGTCTCCCAAGTGCTGGGTATTTGTGTTGCCTGGAGATGCACCCTGCCTAAAATAGAAAAAACAGGCAGGGCTCCGGGTTTGAGACACCAGTTCAGACACTAAACTGACACTATAGCTTGAAAATTACCAAATGTGTCCAGAGCAAAACAAAGATCTCACAACTACTAAGAAAAGTGCTAAGTATTCACTCTCCCAGAAGGGTTTCTCAGATGCTGAACCTGAGCCGCCTCTGCTGAAATAGCTCTTATTTCCCAAACCCTCTTCTTATTTCAGGCGTCACATAAATACGGTACCTTTAAACCCAACAGAGCCTCAATTTCTTTGCAAACAACCATGACCAAAATGTAAAGAGACATGTTTTTAAATGCGCTCCCAGATGAGAGGTGGTCACACTAGAAGAACTGCAGTTAGGGTCATCTCATACGCAAAATTTTGGTCTCTAAAAATGGTGACCACACACTTTTATAAGAGTTTCAATCCTGTCTCTAAGTCTAGCACAGTATCCAGAGGGGCATTGACCCACCAGAGAGTCACTCTGGAATAACCAGAGTGATTATAAGCTAACATTGAGTCTTTCTAACTTTAATCGATCACGTTGCATTTGTACCCGAATTCTGACCATGACTATGGTGGTAACATGCCTTCCACAAGGCAAGATATGCAGCCTGAAAAGAAAGAGCTTTAGGCTTTCAGATTAAGTGGAGAAATGGTTTTGAATGGATCAGCCAAGATAGCAATAATTGCCACGAGGTTTAATGTAGCTTGTGCAGAAAATGTTTCTCAATTGCTTATGGTGGATTGTCAGATGTAAGAGCTGACAAATTGAGTAGATTGTGAAAATAATCCTAGCATAGCTTCCAACAACAGAAGTTAAAACTTTTTTCTTGCTAAGAAATGTGAAATTACAAAAAACAGTAATACCAGTTGTTGCAGAACAAACAAAAGCATACAATATCGTTAGCCGCAATCATTCATTATATATCATCTGATTAAAAGAACTTGCTAAGTAGCATTTTCCAAGACTTGCCCTTAGATTAAATGATACATTTTGGCAGAAAAGGTCTTCTGTATTGACATGTACATAGTGAAGCTCTTTGTGAATTGAGAAAAGTGTTTTAAAAACTTCGCTGAAAAGAGCGTATTTTTCCCTCTGCTCACTAGACACTCCAATCATATCAAAACACTTCCAAAGGTTTTTCATTATGTGAAAGGGGACTAATAAGTTGTTTGTCTGACTGTTTCAATATGGTAATGAAGCGATGTGAGGAATTTTTTGGGAAAAAACCCCACCAACTAGATTACAACTAAATCATTTGAATTTCAATACTATCCTTATTTGGAGATGCCAGTATTAACTTTGGGAGATGCTACTTTCTAAAAAACTAATGAAAAGTGAGAATGAATTATTGCTGCCAGCTAACTGTTGAAATCATATATATTGCATACCTCCATAAGAGATGATCATTTAATCGTCATTTAATCTTGAGGCTTATGCATAGCTTTCAATCATTTAGGGGGTTTAATCATATCTCCAAATGTCAGAATTACCAACTCTTGTCAAACTTCAATTCATGGGAATGATAAGGCATGCCCTCACATGACAGTTTATCTCTATACCCTAAAGTTGAAAGATCTTAAAATGTTTTCCAGCTAATAGAAGTTATTTTTGTCCACTAGTTAAGAATTGCTCAATTGCAATTTTAAAATTCCTTAAGGATGAGAAAGACGGTGATGAAGGAAAGATGTTTTCGGTGACTGAATATTCCTTATCTTCATCTCATGCTGTGCTAAAAGTTTCACTGCTCTAATTTTAAAGCTATCTAATCTTTTATGTGCTAAAGCATATGAAATCATGCATTATTAGAAGTATGAATTACAAGAAGAGTTCATTTATTTGGTGTTATATATAACTTTTATCTAAAATGCATTACGTGGTTAAAAAAAATTTCGTTTAGTAATACTCATTAAGTCTCAAACTTTTCTTTCAGAGAACAAAATTGCTTCAACCTGATTGAGATATTTTATCTGGGAAAAAAGAGCGAATCTTTTACAAAGTCTGTAAGCGTCAGTGACTGTTTTGACACTTGACAGTGAATTGAATGTGAATCCTGTGTACAAAGGATGTTCTTTACTGGGAGATCCAGTTAAGTGAGTGTACAGGCCTCAGGAGTCTCACATTGGAAAACAGTCACATATTCTTTCTTTAGAAATGCGAGTTTTTACATTTCTTAGAACATGTGGAATGTGTTATATTCATTTCACTGTTGCATCTGAGGCACGTTTGAATATTTCCTTTGTATACACATAGTTGGAAAGATTGCAGAAATCTATTAAAGGCAAACTCCACTTAAGGTTGAGCTTCCAATTCAAAGGGATTTTAATTGTAGAAGCAAGGAGTTTTATCAATTGATTTTTTTAAGATGTGCTTAAATGTACAAAAATGATGCTTATCAGTTAACCAATAAACTGAAGCTTATCAGAGTGGGATGCTGCACTTGAGAGCAGTGGAAATTTCCACCTTGGAGAAAAACACACGATACTTGAAAGGCAAAATATCGTTTCCCTGAAATTTTGCTTAAAATAATGTTCCTAATTCCCACCTGAAAAGGTGGCCAACCTGCCCAAGAATGATGCTTTCAGGACAGATTATTTGTTCCACGACGAAAACACAGTGCGAGCCTGCACCCATGCTTTTAGTTTAGTCCTAAGACTTGGGGGTTATTTTTTGTTTTCAAGTGTCACTAAATCTTTCTCCCTGCTCCTCCGCTGCTAGATTAATTATTTTCCGTGCAAGGGCCCTTCTTTCAAAGTCCTCCATTATTCTGTTTTGACCATGCTGGGGAACTTATCCAAGTCAACAAAAAGGCAGCCTTTATCACACAGAGGCTGTTCATGAAGTGGATGGTTTCATACATTACTGGGGGAGAATTGCCTTAACATCGCCTATTCACGCTGATGTGCCAGGTGCATCCACTTACACGGCTCAAAATGCTGCTACCACCACATCCTCCGCTGCCAAGACCATTATGTACTCTGAGTGATGGAGCAAGGGGCAGGACTTAGATCTTCTCTGCTGGGAAGTGGAGGGAGAGAGACCGATCTTTGTGTCTCAAAAAAAAAATCTGCTGTAGGGAGCCTTTTAACTCTCTGCAGCTCTGTGACTGCGAGAGCTTCGGAAGAAGATGGGGAGGATAACAGCATGAGTTTAGAGCAAGACTCTGCTCTGCATCACTGCCCCGAGATACTGTAAAGAGGACAAAGGGAAACTGGGATATAAATAGAGAATGACATTTTCCTTGCATTGTCCACAATGAATACATTTGTACATGCACAAAATCGTTGGAACGAGACAACATGCATGCCTGATGTTGAAGAAAAGCCTGTTTGTGCTTAGTACATTGGAGACATTGTTCAAAAATAGTTCATCCTTTTGTAAATATTGCCTTGGCATTGGTGCCAGGGTCACTGTTGCTTTGCGTGATCAGCTGAGTAAGTATTGGTCACGCACGTGCTGCTGGGAGAAATTTTAATGCGGGCACCAGATTTAAAAGGAGAAAATGATCCTCCTAAGGACTGTCCTGTTCATTTGTAGTTAATACTCCCTGCTTTCCTCTTGTTCTTGTTTCTTCCAGTCTTACCCTTGCACCTAAAGGGTGTTTCATACATGTCACTGGGAAATAAAACTTGCCCCATCCCTCAGGTGCTGCTAGTACGTCTGCAGAAAGCAGATGTCCTTTTTGGACAAAACCCTGGTCGGTGGAAATCTTGCCTTTGCTTTTCATCTGTAGTGATAGAGCTACAGCAGGTCCAGGCTACATTCCCTCCTTGTGTAAAGTGGCTGATGTCAGCTGAGTGGCGCCGAGTTGGAGATCTTGGCTCTTCGGTTTGTTTGCTTGTTTTCTGGAAAGACATTTACATGGCAACATTTCTTTTTTTTTTTTTTTCCAGAAGTTTTGAGAATCCAGCAAAACAAATACTTGTATCACATGCAAAACAAATTCTATGAAATGAATAAAATATGTTCTGCACCCAGTGAAAGCCGCCTTGTATCCCTGGGCAGAAGGCAAATCTGGTGAACAAGATTCTTTTGTATTCGTCCCCATACCCAGCTTTTTTGGCATAAAATATAGGAAAAAAAATCAGAGTTCATTAACATACTGAGATAATGGACCACAACTTGTCTTTAAGTGTGCTTGTGCAGCTCCACTGTTATTAGTGAGAAAGAACCGGTGCAAATGAGGCAGAATTTAACCATGAAATGAAAAAACCCCTTCCTGTGATGTGTCACATTAAAACACTTGCGATCCAAACAAATCGTGTGGCCTCCCTTTAGTCAATGGGAAGAAATGGGCTCTCTGGAGCATGCCTTCCGTGACCTCCTTCAGATCCCTAGTTCCGACTGAGATGACCTGGTGCTTATTTCTCTCTCGCAAATATAAGGGGAGTTCAGAGAAGAAGAGGCGTGCGCTGTGGATGTTTAAAGACGGGTGAGGTGAATCCGAAGTTTTTTGTTAACGGATCTGTACGAACAGCTTTTAGCAGTAGCTATAGCCTTGGATGAATATTTAAATAAAATTGAGAGTAATAGTAGGAGGAGAATGATTGCTCCAAACAAGGATGTGTCTGTTGGGATTTCCAACAGACCGTGGTTAGCCTGGGAGGTGATTCTTACTGCTAGGCTATTCATTTAAAAAGTATGTAACTGATGTGTTGGGTTTGGCAATCTGCGATTCATGCAGGTGTGGGGGAGTGCGAAGGATGGCAGAGTTAGTCCAGTCCCTGGCTGTGCTGGCTGAGACCTGGTTTCAGAAAAAGTCATTGGAAATGGAAAGGTTTTAAATGAATGGTCTTCGAGTGACCCGCAGCAGACGAATCCTGGTTTTAGGTGGCCTTGGCCTCTTCTTAAATCCTGGCTATCCGTACCCAGTGGAACTGGTTTCATTCTTACACAAAATAGAATTTCCTATAATTTGAGTCAAATAATATTACTGGTTTTTGTATTTCCTTGTCCTCCAAAAAGCAAAGGCAACACACTTACATGTGCATCTTATATTAAAATTACAAATATTTTGTCTCACTTTGGGTATGTCATGCTGCCCTCATTTCCCTGCCTGATTAGGAATGGGCTTTTATTTCCTGAAAACCTCCCACTCCAGGAAGGAAATTAATATATTTTTATCTGAGGATACTGTTCCCCATCAAGATAAACTGCAATCTGAGACTACATAAATTGCAAGACCCTCCAGCATTTCATGCTAGCAGGCAAATACGGTTTGATACGTATTTGCCCTATGATACAGACAAATAAATCAGGGGAAAATGAACTACTGACTTGCCCAAAAAGTAGTCAATGGAAGAGCTGAAAATTATACCTTTAAAAAATGCTATGATGTTCAGGCAATTTTGAAAATGTTTCTCTGCCCTAAAGAAGGTATAGTTCAAGTTCAAACAAAACGTGGTAGGAGCTATTGTACCGGGCTTATGCAGCGTCTGAGGATAATGATGCCACACATCCTGAAGATTACTATACTCTTCCGCTCTCTGCTTTTATCTCTACGCCCATGCCCCAAGGTTAAAAAGTGGCACCCTTCAAATCAGGCCTCCAGATTTTGCAGTTGGCTGTGGGAGTTTCATTAAGCTCCCTGACAGAACGGGGACGTCACGAGTATTTTTCTTCCAGCTTGCATCGCACCCAGTTTGAAGTGAAGACATGTCGCACCCACCCACCTTCACCTGGGAAAAAGGGCCAGGCACTCAGACTGCTCCCAGTCGGCGGGACTGGGCTCAGGGGACACGAGTCCTGCTTTACTGCCCGCCTGCTGGGTGACAGCAGACAACTTCTCCGAGAGCCCTCTGGAAGGAAAAAGACCATAGCGTAGGTAGGCACCACAGGAATCCCAGTTTCTTGGACGGTCCATATGCTTTAGGCCAACAACTGATTTTGTGCATTTGACTTCTGCTTGGGTTTATGGCACAGAAGGTGTGCTCTTCTGGGTATCCGCTGCTCAAATACTTGTCATATTACCACCTTGATTGCAATTGCATAACTGATTCCTTTTATTTTTTGCCATGTTATTACAATAATAAAGGTTTCACATTCTGCTGTCTCCTAAAAAAAGGTAAAATAATTATAGGTCAAGGATGAATGTCCAAAGACCACAGTAAGTAATTAATGGAAAATTTACCTCATATCTGATAATAATGATTTACTGGAAATTAGTCCATCGTATGTTGCTTCCGGCTTTCCTGATAAATACCTTAATGCAGTCAATTTTTATGTCTTCTAACTCAGGTCTGCCGTTCAGGAGCTATTTGGAGTTTGTGAAATATTAGATAATTGTCCACAAAACTGTTGCACCTATTTTTTTTCAAGAAGCAATGCCGTAACTCCCCAACCGAAAAAATATGTATGCTTTCACACATATAAGAGTCAACTAACAATGGTAATAAGTACAGAATTGAAAAAAAAAGGCAGACCACTAAAATTCATAATTCAGTCTTTTTTTATTATTACTCAAACCCTTTGGGGTTACACTGCACAAGGTGATAAATGGATTTTTTTTTTTCTAGATTGGTTATGTAGTTTTCTGAACTAAAATGTGGAGAAGACTGCTCAAAGCCAACTGTGCTACCCAAACAGCTTTCGTTTGAGCTTTGAATGCCTTGGGCCCTCATTTCAGTGTAGTTCTCTGCGTTTTCCAGCACTCCAATGGGGCCGGGGTTTCATCCTTACTGTTTCAATGATTCAAAAAGAATAAGAAAATCTAGGGGTCAAAGGAAAACAAAATGCTTTCGTAGTAAAATTAGGTTGACTAGAAATGTAAATTTCAATGAGAATCCATTTCTGTAGCATACGCTGCTGTGACTGGCTTTCGTACACGGTAGAACTCAGCACACTTTTTCACTCCAACTTTTTGGAGTTGCGCTCTGCAATGGGTATAGAGCCTTGACCTTGTGCCGTATTTCTGGTAAGTAGAAAGGAAGTTTATCTGTATCTTCACAGGACAGAATGATAACAAAAGCATCGCAATACAATGGAGGTATTTCAAAATACAGTTTCTCTCAGTATTGGGTGGTTTCTTGAAAGACCAGAAATAGGGAGTTGAATATAAATAGTCAAGAGAAAGCACTGTCTACAAGAGAACATCCTACCTTAAGCCTCAGGAGTGAGCAATTTTATTAAAAAAATATTTAATTTTATTAATTAAAGTAAGCAATTTTATTAATAGGATTCTAGCAGTAGCCTATACTACAAGGTTTTACCATTGTCTTTAGATGACAATCTGACATCATAAACACAATGTATTGTTAATTATAATTTGCTTTTATCATCCAGGTGTCCCACTTCAGACCAGGGACCTTTCCTCTAGGCAGTGTAAAAATTCATTAGAAACATGTCTGGAGAGATTAAGACGAGTATCTGGCTACATCTTGGCCTTGATTGCAAAAGAGCACACTGTCAAGCATCTTAATAACATATTTACTGATGTTCAGTTAGATGCTAGAGAACAAAATTGATCACCACGCTTAAAAATGTTTGCTGCCACCTTACAGTAGCAAAAAATGTTACCATCCATCATGCATATGGCAGACCCGTTGGCTGAACACCAGTTCCCACAATCACTCTCCATGCCTTGGGGAGGAGCTGGTAAGTGCATCCAGTCCTGCTTCCTCCTTGCCTTCATACCTGAGCAGCACGGACGGGGAAGGCTGTGGGAGTAAGAGAGCAAAAGCCCTTAAAAAAAAATATCCCCTCCCTGTCCATCTTTGGTTAATGAATGCAATGCTTTTTAACCAGTTCTTGCAAGACAAGCTCCATCTTGTCCTGAACAGCTTTCTGCATGTGGTTACGTTTCACATTTCCTGAGCGCAGATGTCCCAAATCACAAATAATACTGCAGATGTGATTTGGTCTGGAAAGCAGATACTGCAAATCCCACATACGCACTTGCTATACCCTACACCTGCATTTGCTCCTTTCCCAGCTGCATCACGGCAGTGCCCCAGGGGCTCAGCCCGTGACCTTCGCAGACCCTCACGTCTGTCTTGGAGAGTCTAACTCGTAAGCTCCCATCTGTAGTTGAAACTCCTACCAGTTCCTTAGCGTGCAGACATGGGGTTTAATTACATTTTTACCTGCTTTTATTAACGCGGTGGACACAGCCGCTCACTTCCACTGTAACAGCCTAAGTCCTCTTCTGTACCGAGCGCGACTCCCAGCTCTTGCCCTGTTAGGAGATTTCACCAGTACAGTTGATAGATACACGGGTTGTGTTGTTGGTACAGGGTCATTAATGAAAATATGAAATAACCCTGATCTCTGAGGTACTCCCGGTTGCCTCATCTAGGAAACCATGTCAACAGAGCCTGCCGTCACATCTCTTTTGCCCGGTGTTTTGTGTGTGTGTGTTACAACCCTGGCCACAATGCTCTCTCCTGCTTACTAATGATTTTTAGCGCAGCATTGTAACAACTGCTTTACCATTATTAATAGATTTGATCTAGGAGGATAAAAGAGGGGAAGAGAGGTGCAAATAATGGGTCAAAGGATAATCAGACTATTCTACATACTCACCTTCATCACTCCTTAGTATGTTTCCAGCAGTGCCACGGCTACCCTCTTACGTTGTTTCTTTTCCTCTTGGCCTTTCCGAAGGTGTGGGAGAAGCCTGTGAAGCAAACTGTTGTTTTCTTTTAGTACAGTGGGTTTTATTTTTTTGTCTGATACTGGCTTTCTAGCTTTCAATTTGCAATGTTTTTTAAACACATGTTGCTATGCATTTATGTTAAAGGCAGCCAGGCCAAAGAAACATGTGCAAGACTTGGAAAGTGGTAGAAGTTTTACACAGCACCATAATCATGGGGTTTTTTTTATTTTGTTCCCTGTCCCTTTCCTTGTAATTCCTAACATTTTGCTTGCTTTTTGAACCACTGCCAAGCAGCGCACTGATGTTTTCATGGAAGCTTCTATTACAGCCCCACGATGCTGCTCCGGAGGGGTAACAGCCGAGACCCCATCATTTCCCCCTGTGTATCACAGTGCAGTTACCCACGCCGAGGTTCACCTGCTGTTTTGTTGCTCAGTCACTCAGCTTCACGGTGTCTTCCCTTGTCCTGTCTTCGCGTTGACAGTAATCTCAGCAACTTTTATTCAGGCCACTTCCCAGGACATTTCTGAACATGCTCTATACTGCTGGTCGAGGGACTCTGCTATTTGTCTCCCATCGCCATGAAAAGTGAGCGTTCATTTCTGTCTTTTGCTTCCTCTCTTTTCATGTGTTATTTGTCCACGTGAGAAGCTGCCTCTTTGCCCATGCAGCTTAATTTCTTTGAGAGCCTTTGGTAAAAGACGTCAAATGGCTCTTTTTAATTCCTTGTAGGTGTGTCGGCCTGATCTCCTCTCCCTGTACAGAGGGACTTGCAAGGCATCGCTTCCCTTCACAAAAGCTGCCTGTTTCTTTCCCTAAGTCACATTTACTTACCCATTTGTTCATTAATTCTTTTATTTAACTAGTTCACCTGGCTTGGTCTGTGGTTACCTGTATCTTTCTCTAGAGCCATTGCTAAAAATTAGTGCCATGTGAGCCAGTGAGTTTTCCTCAAACTCATTTTTTTATACAGTTAATAGTGTTTATACGTATATAACCTGCCAGATAGGTGTTATTTTCTGTTTTCTTCATTTGGGTGTAACATCAGGTTTTGAAAGGATGCCTTTTAACTTGTAGCAACCTTAACCAAGTTGTTTAGCTACGTTCACTTTCTTTTTAAGACTTTATAAAACCTCCAAGATATGACCAGCCCTTGGCTGGACTAGAAGAAAAGTGTGAAAGTCTTGGAGCAGTAAATTGCAGGATTTAGAGGCTCTTATGTCTACGGTCTTCTCAGCTACATGCTAAAGACTCCAAGAAAATCCATGTTTCACCACCATCTCTGTGAGTGAGCTTCTCTGTGAATCCTTTAGATGGAGGTGAAATGGCAAAAAAAATTAGTTTCGTTCTGGCTTTCTTAATTTCTGGGTGGGAAAACTTGTACAGATTGGTCCTTGAATCTGAATCTAGAATGGTCCTTGAATCTAGCCACTTCAAATAGGATTTTAGAAGTAATCAGAGTTTAAAAGGGAGAAAAATTGGGACTGCCCACCAAGAACTTGGATGCAAGGAAGCATAGGACAAAATTGGGTAAACAGAAAGTAAGAAAAACACTACAAAGCTTTCCTAAGAATAGATTATGGCACACTAGCCAGACATTTAAAAAAACACCAAACCCTACTTTTCTACATCAAGGAAATGAGTTGACCTGATCTGACCGGATTTCAGGAAAACATTTGTTAGTACGCTACTTGGAAAAAAAAACCAAACCAACCAACCTAAGGAAGACAGCAATTACTAAATTAACTCTTAATATGAATAAAAGCTTGCGAAGTAGTTTTGAAGGGGAAGTCTCAGGCTAGAGGAAAGTTGATAGTGGACTTCCTTAAAGAGCAATCCCAGACAGATCTTACTAATGATTTTCACTGACTAGCTTAACCTAGGAATGATCAGCCGATGACACAAAGCTGGGGCACTGTTTGCACAAAGGGGGCCTGGAATATCACATAAGAAAGGGCACAAAAGTAATTTCACATGATGGGCTTGACTCAGTATCCTGGAACTCAGCATACACCAAACCTAGCAAAAGTTCTTCAATATGGTATTTTCACTATAAAGATAAACCACAGTTGTCAAGTTTCTTAGTTACTTAGTCCCACAGGCACAGAAGTAAAATATATCAAAAAAAATTGCTACATAAAAATGCCACAATACAAATTTCATACAGCAAGTTCCAAGGGAAGACAAAGAGAAGAAAAATAGATTTTTGCTTCTTTAATTAGAGACAGTCATAATGTTACTTAACTTCCAGAAACACAACCACTGTAATCCTTCAGATTCTTCTATAAAAAAAATAATTCTTATTTTTACATGTTATTCAAGAGTGCCACACAACTCTTGCACATCCCACTCTCCCTTCAATCTCACAGGCATAACCTGTAAACTGGAGATTAACCTACAGGATCAATAGAAACAATATAAGGTGACACTTAAGTCCATGCCCTCTGTTGATCCTGGAAAAATATTTCAGAATTTGGTCTCTTGCTCCCAGAGCTGTCAAACGAAGCCAGTGCAGGACACCGAGTCAGAAGTACTGTACAACTTTCCGAAGGCTTACCTGAAATAACACACCGTGATGTGCCTGAGCTAATGTAATGCTAGAGACAACTCTGTTTCATGAGCCAAGCTAGCTCACCTGTAAAGCCCTGCACCATACCATGTGCATGCGCCAGCTCATGTCCATAGTCGTGCAAAGCGTAGAGACTCCTGAACAAATCTGGACACGCCAGAAAATTCACAGGAAGCCTGTGGCTTGGATGAAACTGATGACACCCTTCTTATAAACAAGCCTTTTGACACCTTTGTCATGCAATACCAGTATAATAGTGCAAAGGTCAAGGTCATAAACTAGGAAGGAATAACAAGAACTTTTGCTATCAGCATCCATAAAAAAGGGTAAGTTGGGTGTTTCGGTCAGTCCTCATCCTCAAGGCCTGTGAGATGTTGATAGCAGGTAGCTCTGAATATAAAACAATAATAAAAAAATTTAAAATATTAGTTGCTGTATATCTAGCAGGGATAGGAAGGTATTAATGCCACTGTGAGAGGCCCTGGCAACATGGTATCTGGAGTACTGCGTCTACTTCTAACACTGCACGTTAAAAGAGATTTACTGAAAGTGGAAAAGGTGCAAAGGAGGGTTAGAAGAATGGTCAGGGAAAAGCATCCTCCTCTATGACAGGTATGGCATGGCTGTTTTGGCTGAACTGAGGCCGAGCGGGTTTTGGCAGTAACCTGTGAAAGCTCAAGGGGACTTTATACCGGGAAAGAGGAATGCTCTTTAAAGTGAAGTCAAAGACCTCACAGAACACGAGAGACATGATACACATTATCTGAAATCTTTAACCATTCAGAGGAACAGAAAATGAGGAGCAAGCTCATACCAAGGGTAGCTTCAAGATGGAGTCTGGTATCTCTGCAAGTAAGCTGAACAATGCAACATGGCTGCCTGCAATAGCTGGGATCAGGCCTGACGGCTGAGGAGGTCTTCTCCAGTCTTGCCTACGTCAAGGTCAGAGCTGACTATGAAAGCTCTGCTTTTCAAAATGCATATCAAATTCACACATTTGTCACCAGCCAGTTTATCACCACCTGCTATCTTGTATTCAGTAGTGTTACACAAGAGTGTAAATTAAGGAGTGCAATCCTCCTAATTATTACAGTTGGGGAACAAATGGGGCTGTGCATATGCAAGTATCTAATTAGTCACGTCATGGTTGCATGTATGTGGAAATACCCTGTTTCACTATAAAATCATACTGCCTGCTTTGGCTTATACAATGATGTGTGTTGCTGTGACTCTTGCATAAGGAGAATTAGGCCTTCTGTTTTAATAATACTGCACCATTCTGCTCAATTCTGAGCCCTTAATCTTGCGTCACAGTAAAACACTGTAGTTGCAACACATAATTGTATATTTTTCCAATTTTCCATTTTGTAAAATGCTAGTTCCTGACCTCTGCTAAATGTGTACAGTGGCCTACCTTGACACAATATTAGATTAATCTTAACTGAAGAGAGTCCCAGGGTAGCTGTAATAGTAAAAAGAATATGACTTTACCTACTCATGAATTTCAGTTTTCAGTCTTCTTTTCTCAGAAGAGCACTATCGTCTTAGTACGTCACGTATGTAGTTTCGCAAGTTCTGTTTGTTTTAGACTGAGATGACTTGGCCTTATTAGCTCCTTCTATCCCCTCCAGTTTTGGTGGGGTCCCAAGTGCCTCCTTAGTGGTATTGCAAAAGGAAATCCCCATAAACCGCATAGAGCCCTAAAAAAGCTGAGGGCAAAACTGAGCGGATCTCTGCTCTCGCAGGCAGCATCCTCCCCTTGCGCAGCGCTGCCACAGGTGTCAATGTCAGCTCTGCAAAGAGAAAGAGAACTGCAGCCCACGGGTTTTGCTCGCTCTCCATGTCTGAAAGGACACTCTCACCCGGAGCACCTTTTCTGTATTTGCTCGATGTTTAAGGGAGCTTATTGCTGGGATTTCCAGGGCAGAGTGTCATCACTGTGGCGCTTCTGTAATTTACAGATTATGGGCGACGAAACAGAAATGTAGTTTGGAGGATTGGGCACGGTACGGGGTCATGTTCTCTAAGGCTGGCGAGATACTTGCCTTTCAGCTCAATTTGTAGGGGCACCTGCTCGTTTCTGAATTATCACTACTTCGTTTAGATGAGCGTTAGCAATGGACAGATAAAAAAATTGTTTCTGTGGTTTTAAAAATACCTGGATCTTTTCTCCAGAATATGATCATTTCTTCTGCTTATATATATCAATTTAGATTCCTCTTAATTACTAATTAATTTTAGGGTTAATTTTACCTCCTTCCCACTCTCCCAACACACAGACATGTATACACTTATGTACACGCACATACGCATACCCCATCAAAATTATTTCAGCATAAGTACAAATACCATGAACCGAAAGTTTGGCATCCCTACTACAGTGAAAGCTGACTGCCACCTATGGGTAAGAGTTCATGTTAACATATGTAGGTAAAATTTTAATATTATTCTTTGTAATTAATTCCATTTGTAATTATCTAGCAGGACAGAGGTTTGATTCATTTGCTATATATTTGATCAACAACAATCACTGCTCATCCTCTGAAAGCTGGGTATTAAAACCAACTCCCTTACGAAGGAGCATCAGCTTTACGACGAGTAAAAAAAAGGGGGTACGACATTCTTTTCTTCTTATTCTGAATAAGGAATACATAGAAGTACCCTAATTCCCCATGCAAAGAAAAAAGACTCAATGCTACACAGCTAGGTACATCATATTAGATAATGTTGTATTTAATGATTACTATAATCTTAAAGTTTAGCCATCTCAAGGTTTTAGTATTTTGCTTACTGCTTTCTTTTACTAAATACATACAAATAGCTTAGCTATGCAGTCTCATGAAAATGTGTATGTAATCAGTATGTCATAGTAATTTTCTATTCAAAATTTTTCATTTTTCAGAGTAAAATGAAAGCTAAGTGGGGGAAGGGAGGCAGTAGAAAAATGTATGGCTTGATTATGTAAGCCTCGATTTTTCCGATAATCAGTCTATGTAGCATTTACTTAGAAAACTCAAAAGGAAGTACGGACTGAAAAGCCAAACGTACTGTATCAAAAATATTTTTTCCCATTCAGCTTTCAGGTACTTAAAAGCAAACAGGCTGGTAATTCTGTATATCTGACTATCAAAGAGAAAAATGCTAGATTACAGCTGCTATACTGTGGCAAGCTGCATTAAAATGGACATCACTATGTATTTCTCAGAAATACCATAGGTAAAAATAGCTGGAAGTCTAGAAAATTAATGCATATATTTCAGTTTGGGAAAAAATCATTTTGCTCCAGTAAACAGAAGCTAATTGTAGCCATTATATTTCTCCCTTTCGGGGCAGGGGCATAGTATTTCTGAAGGAAGAGAGACAGAAAGGAACTTACAAAAGGGAAAATTATATTAAAAGAGATAGCAACTAATACAAACTAACAATGAGTTTGATATTCATTTTTTTAAATCCCCCTTTTAAAGTAATCTTAGTTGTGGGCCTTCTCATTTGTATTCTACTTTATTAAATATGATAATCAGCCTATCTAAAAAACCTGAAATAAATATTACACTAGTGCTTACCTCATGCATTTTCACTCAGTTTTATTACTAAATTTATGTTATAAACTTACAAAATACTGTAAAAGCAGACAGTAAATGCCACTTAAGTATCAGAGGTTATAACATCAACGTTTCACATTTGCTCTCGGACAGCATCGGCACCCTTCATAATCTACGTAATTCAGACGTTTATGGTAAAATCTTTGTGCTTTGTAGACAAACGCATCTTGTAGCTAAAGTAACTCTGCTCCACAGTAATATATTTGTGATGCATTTTCCTTCTTATTTCTGAACTGACATATTTTAGACACTGCAAAAATAGCATTCTCCAATTTACTTCCTTGCGTCCACTTTGGCTACTGAATCAAGCTGTCAACTGTCCAGTAACATTTCTCTGTATTTTCAAACCACAGTTTGAACTTAACCCACTTAGTCTCCTTGGATAGGAACTTCATATCAGACAGAAATTACTCCTTATCATGTTTGATGAATCCAGCTTAAAACAAAACACCAGAACTGCATGAACATCTGTGACAAATGACTTGCCTCAGCCATTCTGCTCTTTCTTATTTAATCTCCCACTGGAGTACAATTTAGTAGGT
Organism: Ciconia boyciana; assembly: GCF_034638445.1. Classification (NCBI taxonomy): domain Eukaryota; kingdom Metazoa; phylum Chordata; class Aves; order Ciconiiformes; family Ciconiidae; genus Ciconia; species Ciconia boyciana. Next base: position 51,740,884 of record NC_132936.1, read on the forward strand.
ATACTATTTTATAGTGCAGACCTCCTCCCACCAACCTACTGCTTGCAAAAGGAATAAAAAAAAAAATTTCCATGTGTCGTACCAACACCTGAACAGAATATAGTTGAACCTTTTAAAATAATTACATGTAGGAAAAGTGAAATAAACAAATAAGCTAGTACCTCAAATTTACAAGAGCAACAAAAAGGTAAAAAAATTTAGCAATGCAATAGAGTATTGTTAAACTAATAGTTCTATTAATAGAATGAAACAAAACCCTCCTTTCCTGGTGACACATCACTGAGTGACTAGTTGTATACTTCTGTAAGTATAAACTGAGAGCCAAATTTTTCTTTATATAGTCAGTATTACAAATTCTGAGATATTCCTATTTCAGTATCTTTAAAACCGAGGCCTTGTTAAAGGACAGGGTACTTGTAAAGATCTCCATGATAATGGAAAACCCAGACAGGTTTCTCCTGATTTTTTTTCCACCAATGATCTCTATGTCTGATAGAGAAAAAAAAACACAAATCAGACAGTGCACCTAATTCTCTGAAGTGCTTCTTGTTAATTTTATGCCTTTACAAAAAGACAATGAAAATTCCACTTCCGAAGTAAAGAAATACCGAACATCATAACATCATAGCTTTAAAAAATGATTCTTTCTGTTCTATACAGATGTCTCATCAATTTCACTTGAATGCTGCTTATACTGTGTAACATAGATTTTACTTTAAATAATAGTACTTAATGCCTATATGGATTTTTTGTTATCTAATAGCTTTGCTAGATTGGTCATAGATTTTTTACTATGCTACGTATTTTTTCAGTACTTAGTTATATGCCTGCATTTTCCAATAGACATTCAAAATACTACTGCGTTCTGGTCTATTCCACTGTGTTTTGACACTGGAGAAGTGCATTCAGATACTCACAACATAATAAGCTTATAGACACAACTAAACAAAAAACTAGATTATCTTGTGATATACTGGAATGAATGGGACTTTCTTCTAATGGGGGAAAAAACTGTTCATAATAATTTAGTTTATAGTTGAGAAAGGGAGCAATGCACCTGGAACTGACTCATTGTAAATTCCAGAAATGCACAGAGCTTCACAAAAAGTCTGCGGTTACCTTGTTTTTTAAGTAACCATGCAGAGCTGACAGCTATTAACAGTAGCAAGGACTTGTATAATGAGGACTTGAAGGAAGGCTTAGTACTATCCATGCCGGAGTGATTTAAAGACAATGAAAGCACGTATTTCTTTATGATGCATTATGTAACAACACAGAGGGCAATCCGAGGCATCCAAAAAAATACAGGACCCACATTTGATCTTATACTTGTTATTTAGCACACAAATATTTTATAGTGCTTATAGCTTAAGGCTTATGAAACACCTAACTTAAGAATATTATCTGGTACAAATGAGTTTGAAATGTTTTAGATGACATATTTTATGTTTTGTACATCTTTAGGAAAATATAATAGGTCCTATAATTCATTTTCTTCAAACTTCTGCAATACATGCAATCTCAGATAAAATAAAATTGTCAAAATCAGTGATAGCTGGACCTTCTGGTTCACATTAGTGTGAAGAGAAAACTGCTGTTGAGCTGACACATTGATAGATTACGAGTTCTGCTGAAGAATAGCTAAAAATGGTGATTCAATCTTGTCGCTACTATATAAAAGGAATAACAGAAGTGAAGATGTTACTCATGATATCATGCCTTTTATCAAAACCCTAAAGGGTTCTGGTGCATCAAACACTTTCTCTTCCTGAGAGCTTCTGGCTCTAAAAAATACCAGTGTAAGTAAATGAAACGAAATTGGCCTATTAAAAAAAATAGGATGAGCTTGTGCCCTAAATTTATTTAAACATTAAAATAAAGATTGGATTGTAAAAAGACTATCTTTTAAGGTGGTTTTTTTTTCCTCCTCTTTTTTTTTTTTTTTTTACAATAGAAATGCTGGTCTTCTAATGATGAAATGGAGAGCTAGGAGGATTATGAAACACAAGTAACATGAAGGGCAAATCTGACTTCTGAGAGGGAGAATATTATTCCAATTATTTAAAACTTAGCTGGGTTAGTTCCTTAACTAACTTAAATCAATAACAGCTCCCCTGAAATCAATAAGGTGATACTGATTCACCCAAGATGCATCTAGCATGTAAGATAATGCGGACCATGATCTTGTGTTAGGACAGGAAACATAAACACACGTGGAGAGTCATCTTTTCTAAATAACTCCTTAATCTTTAGATATGCAAAAGAACTTTAAAAAGGGGCACCTTTAGTACTTCTGCTATTCTACCCCTGGTCCTCCGTCGATCTGAACCTTGCATGGTCATTTACGCTGAAGTGAAGTCAGGTTTAAACACTGACTTCAGTCCCTCAGTGCTTCATACTTCCCTGTGCTGCTGCAAATCACCATGGAAGGCTCAAGATGGAGGGAACGGGGCCTTGGTGGCTTGTGCTTTCCTCCCATGGACATCACCGAATGCTCCCGGCTCTTACTTCTGATTCATCCAAGGAGTTCTGAAACAACAGAAGGGGAAACAAGGCTTCACAGTCCTTGTCCTTCACCGAGAGGGATAACAGGTAAGGAGAAGGAGGAAACAGAAACATGGGGGGGGGGGGGGGGATTTCTTATTACAGGCTCCCCTCTCCCAAAGGGCAAGAAACCTTGACACAAACTTCATCACACACAGGCAGGCACTTCAGATTGCTGATAACTCAGTGGTTTTGTTTCAGGAAAGGATAAAGTATTCTTTTGATTTTTATTTTTACTTTTACCAGGGCCTCTATAGTAAGTATTAGCAGCTTCTACAAGAATTAATGTTTCACGTTGCATAGGAATTTTTTATCTTTAAAAAAAAGAAAAATCTCGCCAGCAAAACTGTAACATAAGTTTTGTTCTTAATTTGAGGATGAATGGGGAAGAGGGAAAGAAAAGCAGCAAGGCAGAAAGTTTTTAGAGCATCACCTTGCTCTAAAATGTAGGCAGAGCCAGAAACCCAGATTAAATCCAAGAAATGTCTCAACCCTGTTCTGTGTTTTGCCTACAGTTCTTACACACACATTTGCCTTTTGAGTATGCACACCGACATCTTTAGGATATTCAGGCAATGTATTAACACGTTGCGGATAAGGGAAAGAAACAAGTCAGAAATATCTGGAGGGTGTGAAGCAGCAAATAGTAACCAAGTAGAAATGTTCTAAGCGATGCTATTACAGCTTGATGGCAAAGCACATGAATACATTCTCCTTTCAAGCCTGTTAAGCTTGGTAACAAGTAAAATGAGTTTAATTTTCTGAGTTTAGAATGTCATTGATTTTTGTTTGTTCCACAGTGCTATGCAGCTCTGAGATTCGAGACCTCTTACAGATGAACGTCTGCTTTTAGGACAGGCCCCGCAGTGAAAAGCTGCGCCATGGCAGAGAGACCCGGGTAATTCTGGCGGGGCAGCGCCTTGCGACGCAAGACCCAGCAGGTATCCAACCCGCCTTACGTAAGGATTTCATTTGCGTTAGACTACATCTCGCCGCCGCACGAGGCAAAGGAGAAGAGGCTATTACGTCTCCCCGTGCAGCGCCAGGCCCCTGCGCCAGGCCCAATATCCGCATCCTCGGTTTTTTGGGTTTTTTTTTTTCCCTCCTCCAAACAGCACATCTACACAGCGGCGTTTACCTATTTGCTCGAGCCGTGGCTGCCATGCAACCTATCTGGGCGGCCGGCTGCAGAGCCTACGTTCAGCGGAGCGTTGCCGAAGAGGAAACTCCCGTCCCTCTTCGGCGCCGGGCGAGGGGCGCGCTGCGGGCCGGCTCCTGGCGAGCAGCTCTCCCTCGGCGGTGGCGGCGGCGGCGGGGCGGCTCCGCTCTGCGGCCAGCGGCGGGCAGCGTCCATTGCAGCTCGGCGGGGAGCCTCCCCGCGCGGTGCAAACATCCACGGGCTCCGGCAGCGTGCGGCGGTACCCGGCCCCTCTCCGTCTCCTTCCCCCCCTCTCCTAACACCACTGCCAGGTGCGTTTATTTCTCATCCCGTCCTCTCCCCACAAATCCACCGTCTGTGGCCGCTAAGCCCCAGCAGCCTGGCTGGCCCCCAAGCCACCACCCGTACATCTCTCCCTCTTTTTTAAGCTCTCCCCGAGGAAGCAGCGCGGCGGAGCTGCTCTCCGCCCGACGCCCGTCCTGCATGTCGCCGCCCCAAGGACGCCACCGCCGGAGCCCTTAAAAACAAAGGCCAAAACTGCCACTTTCCACACTCCCTTCCCTCCCCGCGCCGGCACCGCTCCTTACGCGGCTGGCTACAGGAGCTCGCCTAGCAGGGATGAAAAACAAGGGGGGTGAAGGAAAGAAAACCCACCCAGCCCCACGGCTGATCCCCGTCCCCGGACGGCAGCGTGGCGTGGCGGGGCACACCACAGCGCAGCGCAGCACATCCCGGCGCACCTGACAGCCCGCCGCGCCGCGCTGTATTTCCCTCCCTTAGCGACAGGGGAGGCGCGCGGCGGCGGCGGCCTCGCCATTGGCGGAGGGGAGCGGCGCGGCGCGGCCATAGGCTGACGCCGCCGCCAATGGGGAGCGCTGTATCCGGGAGGCAGGGGGCTGTGGAGCTATTTAAATCCAGCTCGGTGATGTCAGCGGGGGCGGCGGTTGGCGGGGGTGGCGCGGGGGGAGAGGGGCGGTTGGCGGTGAGGGGAGCGGGATGGCCGCGCCTGTCAGGCCGCGTTAGGCACAGGGCGGCCGCTGCCTCCCAGGGGAGGTGAGCGGGAGTGGCCCGGCACACCTGCGCGTCCTGCCGAAACATCCCCGCGTTACGGGATCCGGCAGCCCCCGCTCGCCCCGAGCGCTACGCCTGTCCTGGGGGCGATCTTGAAATACGTGGGTTAATTTCGGGGTGTTGGCGTGGCGCACGCTGAGACTGAGCGCAGTCAGGTGGGCTCCCTAGTTGTGCGAGTTTCATGCTAAGCCATTTCTTAAAGAAAAGGCAAAAGGGCTACTGTCTGCATGAAGAATACTTCTGCAACTGTTCGGGGGAGGGGTTACCTCACATTACCTTTCTACGCTGCTCCGATTCGCGTCCAGTGCCTCCCCATGGCCTCAGTGATACTGCAAAAGCGATCAAGTGCATGGAATTTTATCCCTTCAACCGTGCCTTCAGAAAGGTACGCCTTACTCCTTGGTGTTCCAGGGTTGCTTGGGTTTGATCCTGAGGGACTGCTGCAGGCAGGAAATCCCCAACTGATGATGCTGGTTTGAAAGTGCTTGTTTGGGCCACGAAGCATATCAATAGTAGGTACAACCACCTACCCGATCTTCCTTTTCCATTTCTGATTCTGGTTATGGCAGGCCCTGTTCTGTGGATCACAGGGAGGACTTTTAGATGCTAAAACTTGATAGATGCTTCTGGCCATACGTGGTCTGTTTTCTATTGTCTTCCCAGCACAACAATCACAGATGGAGTTGAAATGGTGTTATGTTACAACAGAAGAAGATAAGCAAAACCAAGATCCAAATGCACTGATCTGTCTTGGCAGAAAATGTCTTGTAATTTGTTCGGTGCTTCAATGTGCTGGAGACCTGTCCTGGAGCTTGTCTTGTTTAGCCTAATAAAGGCTGAAAAGGGGGATTAAAGTAGACTTGTTTGACCTAAGGCATGTAATTATCCTGCCTCCAGCCTGATGCCCAATACCCTGATGGTTGCACAGCTCTTTCCCTCTTGCGTGACCCAAACTTACCCATGATGTGACCAAAATGCTGGCATGTCCCATCATACAATGGTGTGACACTTGTGATGGGAGCGCACATAAACATCAGGTAACAGACTGCAAGCTTTCCTCTGTTTGCAGATGGATGTGTGCTGTTAGCATAGATTTTGGCCTGTAACTACAGGCATTTTGGTTGCCTAAAGATGTGTGTTCAGCTGTATGGCTGCAGAAGGACATATGGTGTGGAGACCTGTGGAAGTGGTTCCCTAAAAGCAATGTTGGGCTGTGGTGAGCTGAACGCACAGGGCATTACTGAGCTGAACATTGTTGGTGTCAGAGAAGATTTATCATGAGGAAATTGGGACTGGAAACCAGGAAGGAGGTTGCTGACAACCAGGGGACTGAAGGTCTCAATTAGCCTCCCAAATAGGATAGCGGGAGCAAACAGCCTACACTATTTTGTGGTGGAGCTTCATAAATTCACACTTACGATTAGTACGAGAGGGCAGGTTTGACCTAGGACTTAGCAATTAAAGCTGGAGTGGGGAGTTGGTACCCCCAAGGAAGGATGAGAAGCCCTTACTGTTACCTGTGAAGGAGCTGTCGTTGAAACAGTGTTTCTTCACTGTGGCAGGATATGGCAGCAGAGGTAGGGGACAGCAGGGGAAGGCTGACCATGGAGGTGGCTTCTGCAAGGGGAGGGGAAGGCTTGTCATAACTTGGGGTCCTCAAGGTGAATGTGGTTTTTCTTTTAAGGACGTTCTTTCACTGAGAGTCAGATGGAAGAATGCAAGAGCCCCATTCAGGAACTGACTCTGTGTGCCTTTTTAGTCCCGTTGTCATTTCCTTGCTTTTCCCTATTTGGAAAGCTGCTTGGAATAAAGATTAACTCACTACACTCAGTGTGGAGTTTATGTATTGCATTTGTCCATTAATCCCACACTCTAGATTTTCTGTGAGTTGCCTGCAAGGCTCAAGAAATAATATTTTTTATTGTTTTGATTGAACTTTCTCCCTGGCTGTGTTACTTCTAGGGTGACTTGGGGAAGTGTCACCTTCCTCTGAAATATCAGATCAGCATTAGCAAGAGATGAAAAGCTGGGCAGAGGTGTTCGTGGTGGTCCTGCTCCTGACTCATGCATCTTGCTCACATGCTTGGAACTAATCTTATGATCGGATTTGAGTTGAGAAGAAATTTTTCTCTAACGTGGGCCATTGCATTTTGGGTGAAAAAGGGAAGGGGGAGGCATTCACCCTCCTCTGCAAGATGGAACATGGTTTGCTTTATAAAATGAACTTGGGTATTTTGGGGGCAGGAACTGCTGGAATGGACAGAGCCCTTGGCCTGGAGTAGTATCAACCTTAAGTTTGTTGGGGGGTGGTGGTGGGCTGTTAATATATGTGAGTGGAAGAGGGGAAGATGAATGGATCTTTCTGGACTTCACAGCTATGGCATAAACTTACTGGGACAGAAAGGAATGTGAAGAGCTCATCTGGTCCATTCTGTGATTTTACTACCATAAAGCAGGATCCAATCTCCCCATCTTGTTCCTGGCAAATATCCACATTATGCAAAGATCTTCAGGGATGGAACTTTATAACCTCCCCAGGCATCTCTTCCAGTGCTCCACTTTCCTTAGCTTAGGACAGTTTTCTGTTGCCTCCAATTAGAAACTCCTCAGGTGCAGTTTAACCTCATTACTTCTTGCCCTATCCATGTAGAGAACAGGTCGTTCCCTTCCTTTTTACCATAGAATTTATGTATTTTGAAGACTGTCATCAAGTGTACCTTCAGTCTTCTCTTTTTTTTTTTTAGGCTAACCAAACTCTGTTCAATTTTTGATCATCAGTAATTTTTTCTAGTTCTCTTCATGTGACCCTGGGAGACTGCAATGCCTGACCCCTCCTCACTTTCAGTCCTACATATCTGTTTAAGAAAGATCTGGAGAAAGAAGGCAACTAGTGATGTCAACATTTCCTCATAGTCCTTTTTTTCTCCTAAACAGCCATGGTGAATGAACAAAATTAATGGCAGGTGAAATTTGCAGCCTGTAGGAAAGGAGCACACACTGCAGGGGAAGATGGATGGATGGTGCTGAAGTGGTGACATCAGCTCAAAAGAGGGACATAGGGACAGCTGCCAGATAAACTGATGTGTGCAGCTCCACTGAAAAAGAAAAAACAAAACCTTAAGGAAAGGGGATGATGAACAATAAAATGTTACTGTAAATGACACTCACTGGAAATTACTGTCTGTTGCAGCACCTCAGCTCCAGAGTTTCACAGGGTGTACAAAGATTGCTGCTAAGGCTGAGTAATCTGGGGCACGGAGAAACTAGGAGGCATGTGAGTAACTGAAGTTCAGACAAGGCAGAACTGGAAATCCCCTCCCAGTCTTGACACTGCTTCTTCCTGGCCAGTCTTTAGAAATCATTCCTGCTGCAGACTAGTGATACGTGATACCATATTTTTTTCCTGTTAAGAACACATTTGGCAGAAGGGTCTATAATACTGTGTAGGATTCAGCTGAATTCAGGCTGCAAGATGGGTCAATTGCAGTCCTCTGTTTTAAAATATCATTGATAAAAATCTATTTTAAATGTTCTGGTCAGGATGAAGCTTTTCAATTTTTAAATGTGTTTTGTGGGGAAAATCCCTCTGTTAAATAATTAGTGAGTGCTCTAAGCATTACTGCATATTTTATATTTCATCTGCCTGGAAGAAATGGACAGTTCTGTTGCTACAGATTAACTGCAATTTATTTTGTGATACTCTGACTGCGGGAAGAGAGACTTCATAGTTTATTTCTTTTACATCTGATTATTCAAGGAATGGGGCTGGACAGAAGAAGGGTTTAACTACAACTTTTCTTCTACTCCCAGTCCCAGCAGACATTTGAGTTTAAAAAGAAAAAATCTGCACAAGCTGAAAATGTGAAAAACAGAGTGTGAGTGCTTCAACAGTACAAAGGATTGTAGTGCTGGATCTTATTTTCTTGGCCAGCATTGGCTATGATTGTTTGTTTGTTTTACCTTTGACATAGCCTTATTCCACATTTCAGTGTAAATTCTCAGGCGGCAAAAAAAATCATCGCTGCAGCTGCTGTTGCATGAATTAGTCGTAGGTAGCAATGGGCACTAATTGTGTTTAAAATGAAGAATTTGGCACAAAAGGTTGTTCAGATTTAACCTTTTCCTCACAGAAATGGAGTTACTAATGATTCTTTTTATGGAATGAAGGATAAGATCACCTTTTAATTCATTTTGATGATCAGGTCTTTGTTCCTGAGGCTCTTTGAACAGTAGGTTGTGTCAGAAGCGTGTCCCTGGCTCTGCTGTGGGCAATTGTACATCTTGGTACTGTTAGCAGGCTACACCAGCAGGCCTCGGAAAGCAACACAGAATGCTAACTGTCACATCTGTTTTCCCAGAAAGTTGTTTTGTCCTATCTTTGAGACAAACTTTGAATTCTGAGATGGTTTTGTGTTCCTAGCACTGCAACTGGCAGCACCATTCCTGAAGGAATAAAATGCTTCAATCTTCATGTGTGTTGGACCTAACAGCCCTCCTGGCAGTCAGCGGGAGGCTTTAGTATGCCAAAAAATGCAGACGTGGGCTCCTCAGCCTGAAGAAATTGCCCTAGATTAGAGAGTACAGACAAATGTTGATTAACCAAATGTGCCTACAACACACAAAAGTTCTCTTAGAGTATAAGCTAACTTCCAAGTTTTCTCCTCTGGTGTAGCACCAGTAGCTCAGAGCTCTAAGCAGTCCTCTGCCTAATTTCACAGCTGCTGCTTAGGTAGCCAATCCAGTTTGTTTTCTAAGCTATGTTATACAGAAGACCACTACCTGTGCACACTATCTCTGCGTGCACCGGGGCTCAGTTGTATATTTTGCCCACATCATCTTCTTCACAGTGTTGCCTGCTTAGCACTTGCAACAAGCACCTTGTGAAGCCTTTAGAAAAGTCTCTTCCAGCTTGCCAGAGACAAACATGTAGGATGCTGGTGACCATCGGGGATTATGAAGAGGATGGCTGCAGCGGTACTTAAGGGCCAGATCCCTAGTCAGGCCAATGAGGATTGCAGGGAAAAGATCAAGGACTTGGATAAAGCTAATTCTCCATTCTGGCAATCAAACTGTGGAAATGCGTGTTTTCTTGCAGCCCCGCTGAGGCTTGCAAAATCTCTTCCATCTCCAAAACGTTGTTGAGATTGATGCCAATGAAAATAACACGCAGAAACATTTTTAACATTTGTGCCACTCATTTGCAATTCAAGTATGGTGAACTCTTGTGTGCTGAAGTGCAGAGAGCAGAATAGAATGGACCAATCTGTCTATGAAGACTGGAAGGGTATTTACAGTCACTGAGATTTAGAGGATTTTTAAATTTTATTGATCAGTATTTCTAAAACTATTGAATTGTAGCTTTCCTGTTGCAATAAAGCGGTATGACTAGTATTTCAATATTTTGTTTGTTAGTAGTTCTTGGGACCACATATCAAAAGGCAGAGGATGCCAAAGGCGGCTATAAGAATGTGCTCAAAATAGCATAAGGAGGAATTTTATGTAGTATTTCCTAGGTACGGTGTTCCTAAAGCAGTATAAAATTTTATTCTTTCATGAAACTTATCTATACATATATAACAAAGTCTGTTTCTTAAGTATTGGCCTGTTTGGGCAACTACTCTTAGATTTGGGACAAAGTGCAGTGTGATGTGATATCATGTCAGTAGGTAATATTAACCTCTGCATAATTTTCCATAAAGGGCAGGGCACTTGAGAAGAATGTCCTTTTACAACCCCATATAATGAAGGGGGAAGCTCATCAGCTGAATTTCCCAGTATGTGGATCACTTTGTTTTTAAAAGTTAGCTCTCACATTTCAGTGTTGTCTTCCTTCTCCCCACAATCCCAAAGAACAGCCTATTCAATAGCTACCATGGAATTTAAGTCCAGAGATGACTGTTACAGTAAATACCAGCATGACATTTAATATAAATTCTTGCCTAAAATATCTGCGATAAAGCTTAGATCCTAGAGGTATGCATATGTATGTATTGGTACTAAAGTATGATCTAGGTGGGGTTTAAGCACCATGTTCCAAAAAAGCAAATCCATGTAAACCACTCAGCACCTCTTCATCATCTGAGCATATGCAGACACCTACCATCTTTGTGACACTGTTTTAATCCTATGTGGAATGGCTTTATGAAGACAGCTGCATCTTTAGCATACATGGAGCTTACTGAGTTCAGCACAGAGCTACTTCCAGTCAAGAATGCAAACCAGCAGAGATGGTTATTGTCCGCCTCTTGCCTAATGGTCAGCCATTAGAGGACTTGCTGAGGGAATCCCACTTTCAGCACCCTCAGACAACAATTCCTGCTTAGTAGATGAGAGATCTCACCTTAGTGGCATGAGTGGAATCATGACACAGCCTTTTCCGTGGTTTTCAGAGCTGATTTATGTTCTCTGCCATGCTTGCATGGGACTGTTTTCCTTTCTATAACCGCTTAAAATGCTATATTCCTGTTTTCTGTGGAATTCCTGGTTTGGAGTAAGGAAAGGGATAATTTTAACACAGGAACTGAAAATGTGTCTGGCTCCTGAGTAGACAGAAAGAGGAAAATATCGCTAGTGCTAATTCCTTAGGTTTTTTTTAATTGCTGAGATAAAAAATGTACATCTTTGCTCTGGTACTCATACTCTCTACCTCAACTTCTCTTGCATCCTTTGAATAATTATTCTGTTAGGAGTTGTAAGTCATGCAGTGCTTTTCAATTTATATAATTCAGCATGCAGGAGCAGTGCATATCAAATTTATGGGCTGAAATGGAATCATCAACCATTCACGAGGCAACACCTGCAAGAAGGAGCACTCACAGCTTCTTGTCCTGAGCAATACAGAACACTGAGCAGCTACTGGGTTAACTTGTCCTAACACAGAGCAAAAGCCCCTGGAGTGAATCCAGCATTACTTATCTGTTTAAGAGCTGTGTCCCTGTGTTTGATTGGTGTCTTGTTTTGGTTTTCTTTTTCCAAGGGAATCATAACTCATTTGCACAAACAATCCCTATTCCATAATGAATACACATACCAGGATTTATAACAGATAAATTAAAGGAGATGTGCTCGTGAGACAGCAAAGCATGCAGTAGTAGAAAGGATAAGAAGTACCCTTTTCATGCTGTCTGATAAGAGTGATCACTTAGAGCAGAATATAATTTTAAGTTAAGTTATCCTAAGTTATCCAAATACTTAAGTTAAGTTAAGCTAAGTTATCCAAATACCCACATCAAAAAAGGAAAACAAAGAGAGAAAACAGGTATTTATGGGCACACTGGTGTCACAAGTGCTTTGGTATCCTGCTTTTGTACATTGCATTCAATATCTGATAGGTAACATACAGCACCAAAGCCCACAGCGTTTATAAAGATGTCATTAAATAATGTGACAGTCTAGGCTGCAGGAGAAAATAAGAAAAAGCATGGTCCCACTTAATCATTTGCCTGAATCTTACATGACTTTTTTCAGGGTAAGAAGAACAAGGACTGTTAAGCAAAAACTGTGTCTGGTGGCAAGTCAGCTGGTGCTCAGATAAAGAGGTGAAACTCTATATGGTGTCCTCAAAAAAATGAGAACCAAGAAGAAGTTGTGATCTGCTGCAGAGAGCTGAGGGTGCATGTTACTCTTTAAATTAATTTAGGTAAATTTAATTTACCAGTAAATCAGCTATGATAAGATGTTGGAGAGAGATAACCATGTTGTAGGTGTGGGTGGAAATAATATGCACAGCAAAACAAGCTGGTTGGATATGTGGAGAAGCGTGTTGCTGGAAAATCTTGTGAGACACTTCATACTAGCTGCAGTATCGTATATAAACTTGTGTCACATGCTGTTGATCAGGCAGAATTCAAATCTGAATTTGCTGTTCAGAATTCAAATTTGAACAGACTGAGCTGTGGCAAAGTCTCCGGCTTTGCGTGATTGCCAAACACCCCAGTGTGGAACACTTAGTATCATCTTAACTTCTACTTTCTGCTTGTTATGACTGCATAGTGCTGTTTCACAGCAATTTTGAGGTTATTTGAAGGACTCTGGGGAAGGGAGTCTGAATGGCATACAGCACTGGAATGGACACAGCAACAGCTGGAAGGTGTGAGAGGATTCACAGGGGAGGAGAAGAGCAGAGGGCAATGGAGAGAAGCAGAAGTGAACAAGCATAGAGTGCAAAGATGGAACAGAGGTGTACCATTATGGTATAGTTTAAGACCCTACCTAGGGATGCTAGGACCTGTGGGAAGCTGAAGAGTGTATCAGTGCTGTTTGCTTAGCATGGCAGACCTGCTTATCTAATTATTTTATCTGTAGTATTTCTAGAATACAAGTAATGTGCAAGCTGTACTGCAATGTGGAAACAAGCAATAAAGGCAGTTCAGCTGCTGGGACCTGCAGATGCTGATGCCTGTGGTCCCTCATGATCTGGTATGTGGCTGGCAGGAGGGGAGGAAGCTTAGTAAAGAAGAGGAGAACCACAGTACACTTGGTTCTGTGGTTCAAACAGCTATAGCTGTCAAACAATAGTGTTTCTTGTTTGGGAGTTAGCTTGGGTTAAAGCTCTTCAGACCTACTTGCCTGGGGCAAGCCTCCAGGCTGGAATGCTGTTAGGAATTTGCAGCTTAAAGCTCCTTGGCAGCAGTTGCCGTTTTTCAGCTTTTGTGGCAGTGGAGCAGGTTCCTGGGAGTTGGAACGGAAATCTCAGAGGGTATTTGTGAGACACCTGGGACATGCATGTAGGGATGGGGAGGGAATCTGGGAGAAGCCAGCAGGGTGTCTTGGGTCTGCAGCAGACCTGGCAAGGATGGGCAGGCTCCTTCCTGTTCCCTCCTGTTCCAGAGACAGTACTCACTCTCTTTCCCTTTGCTCAACCTGCCCCCATCTCTTCCTCCCCAGGGGTGGCTCCTCATGTTCTTGGAGTTTCCAGCTCGTTTCCAAAGCCCACAAGTGTCTCCTTCCCACCTTACAGCTGTCTTCCTTTATCAACTCAATTCTGCCTAGAAAAAACCCTCCTCATTGCTTTGCTGTAGCCTCTAATTATTCTCTGCTGAAAAGAAGAGGATGCCCATGTGACTCCTGTGACAAAGCAAAGAGGGGGCAGAAGGTGGGTGAGGATTATTTAGGCCAGAACAGCAGGTTCTGTCTCCCAAGGCATAGGCAAAGTCCCTTGCAGTCTTCAGCTGCCCCTAGCTTGTCTTGGCCTACTGAGCTGACGTCACTCAAGTAGTCACGCTGATGTCAGAGGCCTGCAGTTTGATCTTCATTATCTTGCTATGTAGTTGTTAGGGATATATCTTTTGTTAGGTAAAGCAAGACTGGGCAAGTGTTATGAAGAAGACGTAATTGGTAGAAGTAGCAGAACTAACCTAATACAAGAATACTTGCCCAGCGACTTGCTACACCCATCATCAAGCAACACTTTAGAGCAGACCACCAACTAGTAAAGATCAGCCAACCTGGATGGTGCTCTCCACCTCATAAAACTCATCTACCTCAGCCTGAATGGCAGTAACACAGCCCTACCTTCAGGGACACCTGACCATGGAGGATCTTCAGGAACACCTGGGCCCAAGCTTGTGTAGCTGGAACCAGCAGACTTAACACTACTCCTCCTGACTAGTGACAACCGCCAGTCCTGTCAGCAAGGAAAGGGGAAGTAGAGATAACCACTATTCTGTAACTTTGTAGTGTTCTTTGCATTATTAATCACTTTCACAGAGGTAATGAACATCCACGCTCCTTCACACATATCCGATTATTGCATAATAATTAATGCGTGCATTTAGCCCATCCTGACCTAAACCACAAGATGTCAAAGTCTCTTGAGTCAGTTCAAGCCTGCCTTGTAGGCTTCTAAACCAGGATCAATTAATGGTAGGTATTTCCTGCACACTCTCTCCAAGCTCCTCTCCCAGTTTCTGGCCTTTCCCTTCAAAGTCTGGTTCCCAGTGCAGCGACAGTCAGGAAGGGGTGACTGTTGGACATATCCGGATCATAGCTCAGTGAGAAGAGACCTGATGGGCACAGTAGCCTCTTTTGTCTCTATACCTTTGAGTGTGTGTAGAGGTTACATGTGTGCAGCTTTGTGTCTAGCTTAAATGAGCAACTGAACTAGTGATAACTGAATGTCTGTGGATGGAGTAAGACGTTTTCTTCTTCATTCCAGATCTGTTTTCTATCCAAACTAAAAGCTTGGCCAGTTGGCCTATCCCCCTCATTGATAACGTCCTCTGTCTCCTAGCATAAATAAAACACAGCTCTGTGTGTTTCTTGCAAGCTATCCTGACTTAGATGACTAATCATCTCTTCATTCAGGTGTTGCCTTTGGTCTCCTCAGGGTCCTCATATCCATGCAGTGTGTAAAACTGGCTGATTCTTCCTGTAAGTTATCCCTAAAATAGTTCAATCTTCTTGAACAATTGAAACTTACCTGGACTTTTGTTGTGGTTTAACCCCAGTTGGCCACTAAGCACCATGCAGCTGCTAACTCACCCTCCCCCCTCCCGCTGGGACGGGGGAGAGAAGCTGAAAAGCACAAGTAAGAAAACTCATGGGCTGAGATAAGAACAGTTTAATAATTGAAATATTATAATAACAATAAAAAATAATAAATGTAATGACAAGGGAAATAACAAGAGAGGGGGAGAGAGAGGAACAAAACCCAGGGAAAAACAAAAAAACAAGTGATGCAACTGCTCACCACCCGCTCACTGATGCCCAGCCAGTCCCCGAGCAGCGATCGCTGCCCCCTGGCCAACTCCCCCCAGTTTACATACTGAGCATGATGCCATATGGTATGGAATAGCCCTTTGGCCAGTTTGGATCAACTATCCTGGCTGTGTCCCCTCCCAGCTTGTTGTGCGCCCAGCAGAGCATGGGAAGCTGAAAAGTCCTTGACTAGTGTAAACATTACTTAGCAACAACTAAAACCTCAGTGTGTTATCAATATTATTCTCATACTAAATCCAAAGCACAGCACTAGACCAGCTACTAGGAAGAAAATTAACTCTGTCCCAGGCAAAACCAGGACAACTTTCTTCTTCTCATAGCTTTATTAATGAAAGATCAGTTTCAGTGGTCTGAGAAGCCCTTTGTTCTCTCTCCTCTTTTCAAGGAAGCTGGTTCCTATCTTTGCTCAGCCAATGCTTCCACTGCTTTACCTACCTGAGTTTCAACTCATGCTTCAAAATGCTTTCTTCCTCACTAGTCTTGAAGTCTAAGTAGTCCTTTACAAACATGTATGGTAGACCATTTTAAATGTTATCCTTCTTCCAGTCACTCTCCAAACCTGCCTGTCACGATGGCCAGAATCGAGTTGCAGACATTCTGGGATTTACACTCACCATCACAGCCACTCCTTCATAAATACCGTCTCTCTCTCTCTCTGCATCCACCTCTCTTTTTCCTAATAACTGGATTGCAAAATCTTTGTGACCAAGAATGCTGTCATTTTGCTCTGTATTTAGAGAAACATCTAATACGATTGGCTTATTCATGACTGGAATTCCTAGGTATTACAGAAATACAGGCATTTTTTATTTTATTCATGTATTCATTTAAAAAATAGCATGTGATTTTAGGGAGTATTTTAGGAGATTTTTGTGGAATATTCCTGAGGGAAAATACAAACTGTCAGTGATTCAAGATTCTATCCACAAAACGTTTTCTCTGTCGCTCAAATTGCCATGCAGTCCTTCTTCTTACCTTGTTTGTAAAACCAATATTCAGCACTTTTAATGTTTATCTGGACCATAAACTGGATCAACCTTCACTGCAGGAATGCTGTCATATTAGGACAGAGCAGTTTCAAAACCTCAGCAACTGTGTATTCTTTTAGATACTTAAAGTAATAGACTTTCTAAGCTGTATAATCTCACCAGATTCTTAAAGGACACCATCTGGCTGTACCATCACAAAAGTCCAAGTATGCCCTCCCCCTCCCAAAAAATGCAAGATTTTTTTGAAGCATAGCTGTCAAACGTATTTTTACAATTAAAGAACTTTAACAATGTATTTGAAGATGAAAGAGCATCAACAAAACCAAGAAAGCAGATTGTGGGACTTTCCTTCCTAGAAATACTTGAAAATCCCAGACCTGATGGGAATGTGGAATTTGAGCAATGTTTGTCCTTTGTTCCCCCAGCTCAGGAACACCGTTCTTCCTGCGCTAGGGACAAAAATCATAATACAGATCTCTGGATGTACTGTGGGAATAACAGGGCAGAATACAGAAATTAATATTTACTTCTGACCAAGTCCCACTCTGTTTAGTGCTTTCCCAAATTAGGACCATTACTAGCACTAGATCTGATGGTAAAGACGAGCTTTCTCATCAACCTTCTTTCTACTGAACTATGTCTTTCCAGTATCGTGCAAGTCCACAAGTCACAGCCCAAGTTCCAGCTGTACTGCATCAGGGGCCTGGCTTATATTAACATCCCTAGCAGATGAGAAAAGAGCTCAGTGTAGAGGAATCTGAGGCTCCATTAAAGCCTTATTACTTGTTACTGCGTATTCAAGATGATCTGCAACACTCCGTCATCTGGACGAGGTATGCTACATCCCACCTGTGTATGGGCTTGTTTTGCCAATGAAAACTCCTTTTATTCTTGTGTACTCCCATTATTGTCCATCAAAGAAATTTTGTTAGTATACTCAAAAGTGTTCCCTCTCTACAAGAATCGCTCACACTTCCATGTATATCATTTAAAAGTATAAATGTTTGCATACATGTATTTAAAAGGATAGGTTTATATATACACACCTATAAGAAGAGTAAATGAGAGATGACCTGATGTTTACAGATAGTTCTAGGCCAACGATCAAAGTGCAGAGCCCCTATGTAGGCAGGTGGGAAGAGTAGCGTTTCTTTTCATAACTGAAATCACAGGAACATTAACAAAGTAGAATGAGACTTCTGCTTGAATGCCTGTTCTCTGTATCCATACAACACCTGAAAGCTCTGCTAAGGTGAATTTCAGTTCTCATTATGGATTTCAGGAAGATGCAAAGAAAAAAGTTCCCATTCAAAATGTCTCATCTGATCCTGCTTGAACTGGTAGTTGAATGGGCAGAGTTCCCACTTTTCTCAGCTGTTGGATAAGTGTATTTCTTTTGTACCTGTGTTAGCAAAGGGAGACATTCTTTATATGTGGTGTTGCTGGTCAGAGAGGCTTCCCACAGTCTCGGAAACCATCACTCTGTCTCCTTTCTCAACAGTATAATTAAATCTTATGCTGGCATGGGTTTCTGTGGAAATCCCTCATGCACAAAAATGAGTAAAACTCTAATGACAGCAAACTGCCTCAAGCTGAAGTATCAGGATGCAGTTTCACAATTAGCCTAGGCTGCTCTCAGGCCCGTTTTGCTGTAGCCTTCCCCTGTGCCCCACACCTGCCAGCAGCACAAGTGGTCCTACAGTTACATACTCATGGATCAGCCACCCGATTTGGCAAAACCAGCTGCTTTTGGAGAGGGGATAGGGTTTGTTTTCAGCTTAGTCAGGTCCCTTCCCCAACTGCACAACCCCATGAGAGCCCATCCCAACACACTGCAAGGAGAAGACTATGTGAGTGGGGCAGGACATAAGGTTGTCCATATCTTTAGCAGCAATGCAGATGACAAGCTGGTAAAATCTCTAACTAAAAAAGCTATTAGAACAGTTTGATAAAAATGAATTGTGCAAATTGCCAGGACTTGACAGTATCTATTCTTGAATTCCAGCATAGCTAAAATATGAAGTTGCTGTATTGCTTTTTGCAGTGTGCCACTTGAATTGGCCTGAGTAACAGAATATTCGAAGGTGGAGGGTTTGGAATTTTTTTAAGGCTCTGCCATGTGTTTGGTAAGCATAAGCCAGTATGTCTGATTTCTGTACCAAGAGAATAAAGTAAAACTGTAACCAAAACTAGAACTAGTGTATACAGTAAGTGGATAGAATAAGAAGAGTCACTATGGCATTGTCAGAGGGAAGTTGTACTTCAAAAATCTATTGGAGTTCTTTATGATGAGTGTATGAAAGGGAACAAGGAGCTGAGAGGGATCCAGTTAGATTTCCAAAATACTTTTGACCAGGTGCCTCAGTAACGGCTCATAAAAAAAATGAGTTTCTGATGAGGTAAGAGACAAAATGTTCTGCGGGTCAGTAACTGTTTAAAAGCTATGCAGCAATGGATAAAAATACAAGTTTTTTCACAACAGAGATTTGTTACAATTTCGCTGGGGATCTGTGCTGGTCTTTTATTACTAAGTGATGTCGAAAAGGTGAAGAATACAGTGATGAGGTTTACTGATGATACTAAGGTCTTTAGGATATGAAAATCAAAAGCCAGCTGTAAAGCGTTGCAGAAGGACCCCATGAATAGCTGAATGCCTCCTTAAAAACAGCTTCCTCTGAACACATATTTCTGTTTTATTGAGAAAAGGAAATACGGTATTAGAAATCAATGTTTTTAAAGGGTAATTTAAAGAAATCTAATCTTGGCAGATGCTGAAATATTTTCAATTTAAAACAAATAGTATTTCTGTCATCCAGTCGGCTTTTTAAAATTAGACCATTACTCCTTGATAAGTTAATTACAAAAACAGAAAGAGACTCAACCAATCTAAAAAAGCGTATTAATGAAAGTATAGAGCACATGTCTAAAAGCTGCTTTTACTGATTTATTGGTGAAATTTTACTTTTTATATGAAAAACCTTGTCTCCGATGTCTTAAATCATAGGAAAAAATGCTCAATTTTTCACCCAATCACAACTAATTTTTTTACATTGGTACACTGATGGACTATTGTTTTTCTGTGCTACCATCCGTTATAAAAAGTGACAGCATCATAATTGAAATTATTTAAAATATGGTGCATTTAGATAGTTCTTTACTTCAGTATAAATATGACTACATAAAAATGCTGCTACTGGAAATTGCTAGGATGAGCTACCGAAATGGAATTATTGCTCAGCAAGCCGTATTCCTCTGGGGGTTGGAAATGACAAATATCAGAAATTCTTTTGAAACGCAAAAAGATAAGAGGAATAGAAGGAACATTTTTTGTTGTGTCTGAGGCCTGGTCATCTTTAGTCAAATCTTTATGCTGCAGGGCAGATACCCAGTATCAAACACTGCAGAAGTTTCACACTGCACAGGCACTTGCACTCCATGCAGACATGGGTAAGATGGAATATGTTGTAACCATGGGTTGAAATGTCTCCAGGTCCATCAGCTGAATCCTGGTCTCACTGAAATCCATGGGAAGTCTTTCAGCCTAGTGAAGTCACAATTTCACCCCAAGTATTTTGGGTAAATGCAAGCAAAACTCACAAAAAATTGCACTGGGTGATTAGCTTTGTAATATCTGCCCATGGATGTCTCTGTAACTGTGCTGCATATCTGTCTTTTGTGCTTCTTACAGTCAGAACCAGCCAAAGTGCCCAGTGGGAATCCTTCCTGGTTAGTGCTGGGGTCTCATCTGTGCCTGAGCCAAAGTCATGCCAGGTATCAGTCTAACAATTTAACAGTATGAATAGTGGCAACCCAGAATCCAGACTAAATGTCCTGTCCCTGATTAGTTTACCAGTATAGAAATTGTCCCACAGAGCCAACTGGCTTGGCAATCTCTTTGGGAGCCTGTTACTTAGTGGTGTGGGCTGACTGGTAAACCCACTTCAACTAAAGTACTCTTTAGCCTCAAACAACTTGAAGAAAATATAATGGAAGAGGAAAAGGTTTTAAACCTTAACAAAAATATCAATACATATCTTCCTTACCCCAAAATGTTGCTGTCCTAAAGTGGACAGGCAGGTTTAGCCTTTTGAGATACTGTACAGTTTCACAGAAACAACAGCCCCCATAACCCAAATTTGTTATCTCTGCCATTTTTCTGCAGTCCCACACCAGCTGGCACACACAACAGAGGCTGATCATATCTCCTCATGGCTATGTAATTGCGTACATAGTCCCATAACAGCCCTCTGACAATTCATGGAGAATGATCTTAGCTCAAGTTAGTGTTCCATTTTCCTGCCCGTATTTCAGCAAAATGTGTTTCAGCCCAATATATTCATCTCTGAGTGCTGCCATACTACACATCTCTCCCCCTTAACTGTAGCCAGAACTCGAACATCATCTACATCAGGTTGCTGATTTTTCTTTCAATGCTTGCCATGGCTCAATTGGCCAAGAGGTCGCCATAGTTTCATGTAGACAAGGTTGTGAGACCCCAACAAGGGCAAACCAAGATCGTGATAATGGCAGCTGCTGCTGCTGCATTGGCTCTACTTGGTGACACCCAACACCAGGTAAAATCATAAGAAATTTTAAGGAAAGAATGTTTGTAGACAATTTTTATACTTCAAATAAAAACAAAAGCACAGGATACAGTAAAAACAAACCTTTCAGTATACATTTTAAGAACTTTAAAAAAAACCAGGTAATTTTTTAATTACATGTGAAGTCTCCTTTATACAAGGTTTTCCATATTACTCCTCACATCAGTACTATCTCGGAAATAACAGCCACCTATAACTTGCGATATTGCTCACCTTCCTAAATGTGGAACAAAATTTAGGCAGACACTAGGCCTTTGGCTGTACCCCCCCTTCCTTTCAATGAACAGCAATACAGGTACCACTGTAAAGTTTATAACTTTATACTGTTAAATGAGAATAAGCAAGGGAAGCAATTACGTCCATTATCAGGAAATATATGAGCCCAGTGTCCAGCATCATCTCCAGATGTTTAGCCACAATTCAGTGGACACCGTAATGGAAGATCTAAGATTGACCAGTCTGACCATTTCTTTAAAAGCTGTATAGCGGGTGAACATCTTTTACCATGTATTCCTGCAATTATGCAGGTAATTAAGTAGCACATCCCAGGTGAGCCCAAGGAGCCCCTAAAATTAAATCCCTAAGCCTCTCAATGTTATTGTAATTAGCTGTCTTTTTTTTTTTTTTTTTAATTGCATCTGTCCTGTGTGCTAGGGATGACAAACCATAATTTGACACAAAATATTTAGAATGGCTTATTACTAAGATGAGGGCTTATTTTCATTTACCCAGACTACACGCTCTTTCTCTCCTTCACTTTTAATCACAAATATTCTTGGCAGTGAGAGACACGGTAATGATGTTCACCCCTTCTATTTCGAGGGAAAAATTGTCTGGTGATGTTTGTTTTATCTTCATCTCACAAAGTGACACAGTCTAAGTGCCCTGAAGGACAGGCGTATTAGCTCTGCAGTTTTGATTTGGGCTTGTTCCAGGTTAGACCATTTTTTCGAACACCACTAATTACCACTGTAGAACAGTTTGTATTTTGATATAAATGAAATCACTTTCTTTAAGTGTAAACTTCTAATTTTTACAGAGGAAAAATGGAAGTCAAAAGTTCTATATGAAAAATAAATATAAGCTGCACTGAAAATTGGACTTTGGATCATTATTCATTAGTTCGCATTAAGATGCATTAGGGAAGTTACTGTTAGCATGACAGCAGGGGTCTAAGCCCAGGTTCCAGTTCTGTCACTTCCTTGTGGCTTTTCAGCTGGAGTTTCCTGAGTTGCTCCATGGTGGAGCAGTGTGTGAGGTCAAGTGGGGAGTGTCACCAAAGATCTGTGTTAGGGACTGTGTTGGGCCTGGGAGAATGTAGCCTCCCAAGGTAAGTCCATTATCAGGGACTGTATTTGACTCTTGTGATATTTATCATAGTTATTAATGCACCAGCTGAAAAGGTCAAGTGCCTTGCATGAGATTCTCAGTTTTCATTTGAGGAAAAATGTGTCTCTAGCCTTGTACTTCTGGAGAAAAGATGAAAATATAAATGTACAAAGGATTAAGAAGTAGAAGGAGACTTAAAAAATCATTAAAAGGCACAATAAACACGAAGAATCTTCAATCTGATGCTATGATCTGGGGGATGAATTAATGGTTTGTGAATGTCAGGGATAGGAAAGGTTAGGACGGACAATAGAAAAAGTGGTGGAGGAATCTTCCAAAATACTTATTATTTAAAGAGCTGTTGCCAGGTGTTTAAAACATGAGATGATATTTTTTTGTCTGTTACTTAGAAAAAACCCCAAACTATACCAAGTCAACGCGAGATGAAGAAACCATGCAGTGTTGTAGGCTATGATCTTTCTGGTTGTTACCTCACTTTAGTCAGTTGGAGTTTTACTACCCAAAAACCTGACCCCTGTTGTTGCAAAGCAGATCCACAAAAGCCACACCTGCTCATCTAGCACAGAACTTCTCTTTCACAAGGGCCTCAAGACCTGCTTCATGGCTGGCGCCTCCCATCATTCAGTTAAATACGTTTAATTTTATTTAAAAAATGAAACCAGATTTTACATGAAATATGGTATGGTTCTGCTGACTACAGTTTGTTGCAGGATGATTAACAATGGCCAGGCCTGAAATACTGTTTCGATTAGTGTTTGTTCAGAACAGTGAAATGCTGGAACAACAAATAAGGTAGATTACCAAGCTTCCAACTGCTGCAAAAGCATAGCTATAACAGTAGTAAGATCTAACAGTAAGAAAGAAAAGAGTTTTGGTTGAAGCATTAGACTGAGTGTGAGAACTCTTTGGGGAAGATTTTCACACTTGCCCTGGCTCCAGCTTTGTGCAATTGCTGAGTCCCTTGCTAGCTGGGGAGAAGTCTTTTGCTGCAAACATTGCCTGTTCCACCTCTGAGTATCCTGTAAAGGCTTGGTGTTGGAAGCATGGGGTCAAAATCATAGTATCTTGCACAATGAAGTGGGGGAGGAATGGCTCTGCTGCCTGCATGGTCTGCATAACCCAGAGGATCTCCATCTGCCAGCCTTTGCTGGAGGAAGGTTTCAGCCCTCACATTCAACTGGAATGAAGGTGACGCAGTGGGGAATCAAAACTGCTGTTGCGCACCCCACTTCTAGCTTTGAATTATTGCACTGGCCTTCAAGAGATGGGACACAGAATCTCTTTCTATCTTCTACTATTGGTTCTAACAAATACTTACTATGTGATGATGACCTGTAAGCACTTATTTATTTTCTCAAGTTTCACCATTGGACTGATTTATAAAACTAATTTAAAGTGTGTATAGCAGCTTTCAGTCTTTTATTAGTGCTCTGTAAGAATAACGGGGGGTATTGTTGGGGGTTTTAAAATTCCTGTGCATTTTTTTAGTTAGATTCCACATTTAATTTGCAGTTAAAATTTGCAGCGTGCCCTTTTCTTGGAAACACATGCTCTAACAAAGTGAATTAGTATCTCATTCAGGGATCAGGGTCCCCACAGAATTTCCTGGGACTAGAACAAGTATTTTCTTATTAGCATTTGACATTGCTGCCAAAGTATGAAAAGATAACTTCTCTATTGAACTTGATGGCTCCAAAATTCCCTTTTGATTAGTTAGCCAGTAGTCAAATTTTCAACAGAAGAGCACAGCTGTTTCAGAAGTGAAGTCTACCAGTTCTTCATAAATGTCTTTCCTTTCATATCCCCTGACATAAGGCAAAGCCTCAGTATCTGAGAAGTTTCCAACAATTGTCTTCTAGAAATCATAAAATGAGAAAATGTGCTTTAAGTGACCAATACATTCCTATTTTTCACTTGGAACCAGTTCTCTGTGGCTCAAACTTCATTTGTTTGGTTTATCTATCACTTGCAGACTGATAACACCCTGGAGTCCAGTCACGGCCAGGTCTTCATAATGTGAGATGACGTATAAACACACTAGCAAAATGATGCTCCATGCCAGAGACAACCTAGAATTGTTGTTGAACACAATCCTGAAGATGACCAGACACCCAAGGAAGTAGGAGGATTATTGGTCAATACACTATGCTACCATAAAACATGACAGGCTGGCTTTAGCTTGGCAATAACTTATCTTTTGTCACGTTTGTAGTCCTCGGGTTGCAATGGTACAATGAGAACCTTATTTGCTTTTCACATTTATTCATATTATGTTTTTTGCTTGAACCACAGCTGGAGACTGTTAGAAAGTATTTGGGAGCCTACTGAACAAAACTTTGTGTGCTTTTCCCTTGTGTGGGCTTGCTCCAGGAGCAGTGAGTGGGGAGCTGAAAGGCAGAAAAGAACTGTCTAAAAAAGCAGTGTGATAAAAGAAGACAGCTAAAAGAAATACCGGGGTTTTTAAACCCCTCCCACCTAGCAGTGCTGTTTCTTGTACCTTCAGTTTCATCTGCTTCTCACAGTCTATCCTACCAAATATGCCAACCTTTCAAAATTACCCCGGCTTTGGAATGAAGGTGTCAGCAGCTGCAAGACCCCGTAGGGTGCAATTATCTTATTTCTTGTCTGTTGACTATGTTTAAACATATGCCAAACTGGAAGGGTCATTTTTCTAGCGTGACTCTGGAGTACACTTAATGATAGTCTTGTTACTGACTGACCTCCCGTACCTACAGAGGTTAAACATATTGGGACAAACTTCTGTTGCTTGAATCTGTGCCAAATCCTTTTAATGCGTGAAGGACTTGACCACTTTTAAACCAGAGTGGTGTAGAGCAAACAAGGCTCAGTCATTTGATGCCAGGGGGCCTGCGTGATTTTTGCAGTAAAGAAACAGAAACTCATAACCACTATGGGGACAGCAAAAGAAAATGTATCTGCGCAGATCTTTGTCGATAGTCTAATCTGGTTGCTAGGTATGCCCTGCCTGGACCAGGCTGAGTGATGCTGCAGCAGCCAGCAGTGCTACAGCCATGCTACCTTGCATGATGAAAACATGTTATCTGTGTCCAGGGCTTACCATCAGAAGCATAGCCTCAGCTTTCAAAATACGGGATATACTTTTAAAGTATTTATATTGTGGAAATTAAAGTAGATTAGACCATGTTGTAGTGCTGGTTTTAGCAAATTGCACCTACTCTACTTCCATCATATTTAGTCTTTAAATGTAGCTGAAAAATCTTACTTAATCTAGAATGGGGCTATTTTTAGGGTTCTTTTATGCCACATTAGCTATTAACATTTCACAGCATCTGGCAACGCTGGCTTTGCTAATTATATTGAACCTTGCTGAACAGGAATTTTTGTATCATTTAAGAGCAATTCTTTGCACTGCCTGTATTCTATATCTTCTCCTCAGAAGCAGGGATGATGACAGGTGATGTCTCAAAAGATAAGTAATCTTCCACTACATACCCTCTGTCTACAGTAAGTTCTCTAGATGTTGTACATGAGGTTCACCAGGAAAATTCATCATGGCATGTTACCTACTTTATTTATCCATTCCACTTGATACAGCTACTAAAAATAGCTGTTCTTAGAGGGTGAGTCTTTTCCTCTCACATGTGTCAGTCTGCAGGATCTAATTCTGTAACTAATTTTACAAAACTGAAGACTCATAACATGAATGGGCTGCATTTACCTACTAACAAAATGTGAAATTGTATCCTCTAAGAATATCTCATGATTTAAAAAATCCTTAGGACAGATGCCAATTAAAAGGAAAAAGAAAGGGGAGGGATTCCATCCACCCTTTCATACTTATTTCCTCTTCTTCTTCACCATGTTTCCATTTTATTGTTTCTATCCTCAGATATAAGCTTTCTGTCACCAAATTAATTTTGCCATTTTGTATGTCTTTTTTTTCCTCTTCTTTACTTTTGCATATTCTAGGTTATGCTACCATTATGTGAGATAATATTTCTACTTATTTCTAGGCATCTTCTGTATTTTTATTATTAATGAGGGTGTACCTATTACACACACATTGATATTTAAATGAATATTTAAACCTATTCATCATTAATATGATTGGAACCAAGTTCAGCATCAACCAATGGCTGATTAGTATTAGTATTTGTGATAAGAATGGGCAGATAACAGTCCAATTTTGAAGGAGCGTGTAACTATTACAAAATTTTGTGCACACCCTGGGCTTTTGTTGACACTTTCAGTAGAAAAAGTAGATGACCGTAACCTAGCTTCTCACCACTAGAAATGGTTTTCCTTACATCATGACTGAAGGCTGCACTGACAGGAGACCACAGAAAATCTTGCAAAACCTGAGCTTGTGGTTTAACATTGACAATAAATCTCCAAGGCAGTTCTCCTGTGCCCTAAGACAGACAGGATGGGCCAGATTGCAGTTTGCTGGGCAAATATGCATAGGGACGAGGACGGAAGGAAAAATAATTCTTTCACCCGATTCTTCCTCTCTGTCCTCAGGGGCAGGTTGTAGAATACAAGAAGCGATGAAAAACAGCAGCTGCAAAAATACAGAGCAGCCCAACATTTCTTCACAGGTGGTGCTGAGCAGGCCAGCAGTGTTGCAAAAGTAGGAGGGCTTGGCACAAGTACGAAGAGAGTACATCTACGACAGTCGCAAGGTCACACAAATATCACTCAAATATCTATGAATATTTGAGCTGCAGCTGCTGCCAGAAATTAAAGTGGGTTTTTTGCCAATGTAATTCTACAGGTAGAATTATATTTTTGTATGTAGGATAGTATCTCTCCCCACATGGAGGTTGTGTTCCAAAATAACAAAGAATGCCTTTTTCCTTAATATTTATCATGGAATAAGTGTCCACACAGGGAGCTTTACATTCATAAATATATTATTAGATTTTTACTGGTTCATTTTTCAGTGTAGGCAAGTCCTAAAACCACTACTTGACAACAAAACCTGAAGAAGAACAGGAATAGTATAGATACTGGGGTGTCCTGGGGATGTTACCCTCATGTGCAGAATCCATTGCTGACTCAGGATGAATCTGGACCATTACACAAAACACTGTCAGCAATGGAGCACCGTGTTTAACAATTTAAGGAAAGATATGCAAGGCAATAGAAAGAAATCCAAAAAAGCAACAAAGATGATTAGACACATGGTTGTGTGTTTCACAAGCACTGAGCTCTCTTAAAATAACACGGAAGGAAGAAAGAAAAACCAGAAAATTATATATCAGCAGTACTATTTCTAAAAATAATGGTTTTCAAACTTTTCCATGAGGCATTAACAGCTCTTTAAGGGATAATCTTTATTGCTTTGTAATGTACAAAGCAATAAACAGCTGCTGAGATTGATTAATAGCCAAAGCAAAGTTGAGGCATGTAATCAATCTAAAAAGCCATTTATTGTGAGTATACTACAAAGCAATAGAGATTATTGCTGTTGCACAACAAACCATAACAGAGAAAACACACAGACACATACACACACACAAAGCAAAAACAGTTGTTTTCTTTTCAAGGCTTGCAGTGCTACGCTGCCTTTTCCTGAGCTTTCAAATGGCAATCTCATTGACTAAGGCAGGCGACTGGCCTTACAGCAAGCGATATGCTGGAAAAAGTAATGCTCTAAGAACTTCAGTGTTACCTGAGGGAGAAATAATATTTGGTTTTTTAGTTCTGTAACTAGAAGTACAAAATTCCACATGTATTCATCTTGTCCTTGGACTTTGTACTGCTATTCATATTACCAAGAAAAACAAAAATTGGCTTGTCAATTGAAAAATGACCTAATTCGTGCTAATGCAGAGCTCATTTATAAACAACAGCTCTTTACTTTTGCTTTTTTTATGAATGGCTACTAAATCACTTTAAAGTTTTTCACAGGAATACTGCATGGGACAACTGGGTCTCAGCTCCAGCTATTTCAGGCAACTACCTCACCCCATTCTTTTTATACAACTTCAATACAGCTCTTGATATAGTTAGGTTTTTGCCTCCTCCAGTCTTCCTGGGAGGCTGTTTCAGAATCTTACCTCTCCAGTGGTTTTAAACCTTTTTAAAAATTTCCATTTTTCATTTTCCAGGTCAGATAATGCCCGTTTGTTCCTGAATCAATATTGTCTTTTAGCGTAAATTGCTCTTTATCTTCTTTAAAGAGATGATATGGAGAGTCTCTCACCCTTCACTTTGGCAGAATAAACAAGCCATGCTGTTGTAGTCTTATGCCCTGATAGGCTTGTCCCTTGATCAGTCTTGCCACCTGCACCCTTGCCTTCTCTGCACCCATCCCCACCTCAATCCCTCTCTCCTGAACACGGATGCTCTGGATGGCACCAAGCTCCAGAGAGGGTCTCAGCACTGCCTCCTCCAGCCACACTCACTCGCGCTGTCTCCTGGAAATATCTTGCCCAGTATACCCAGGGATCAAATGCGCCTTTTTCACCTCCTCTTAACATTCAAAGCTGGTGGTTAACTTGCACTTCCAGGCACAACTTGCATATCTTTGTTTCTGAACTGATGACCTTGCAACTTATAACAGAAATTTGTATTAGTTCACAAGGGCACAGGCTTGCAATTTGCACTATTACGTTTCATTCCATTTCTATTACTCTACTTCTCAAGGTTATTCAGGTCTTCCTGTATCATATTGCCATCCCCTTCCATATTAATGATGTCTCCCACTTTGGTGTCATCAGCAAATTTCATTAACAAACTCCATCTTCCTATTTTAAGGTAATGAATAAAAATATGACTGAAGATGTATCCTTGAGGAACTGTGTTAGTAAAATACCATTCAAAGCCAGGTATCACAATAGTAGGAACTGCATTCTTCAGTTTCACGTTTGCGGGAAATACAATTCAGCTCAGTGAAAATTAAATTTCAGATCCCAGGGGATATAAACTTTCCAAACTCTCATTTTTTAAAATCTGAATTATTTCGTACCTGAAATTACCTAAAATTTAGTAATACCTACTTAAAATATTAGAATAAGGATTTTCATAATTCCATGTACACACCTCTTTACAGCTATAAAAATGTGGAGCGTAAGAATTGTACTCATGGTGTAGTGGTCACTTTGATTGTTTCTAAGCATTTGACTCTGGTAGTTAAAATATTTGTTTTAAAGTTATTTTTATCCTAGCAGTTGATTTTACCCTTTAGCCAGTCTTATATTTAATTTGTTTTCACTTTCATACTATTACAGCAAATCACAGCTTCCCTGGAGAAGATGATCCCCATGCCTGAGATCACATTCTCTGTGAATTCCTGTTCTCTGTGGGTCTGAAAGTTCAAATTTCATCATTTTCCCCACTTTGGGCAGCTGTACCATTCTCGCAGGAAACACTGGGCCTAGATGCACACCTTCTTAGCCCTTCCCTACTTTTTATCTTTTTTCCAGTTGGAGAGTTCAGTGTCAGCAAAATCAATGAAAATCTTTCAATAATTATCAGTGATACTTCTTTTTCTCCTGTTAGTATTTTATTTGCAAAATGATTGTCACTGCAGTACATGATCTTTGGTCAAAAATTTTAAAGAAAAGTTCAATTTACAGCAGCCAAACCAAAGCTCATACCTGTCTCAGCTGCGTCTAATGCTACATTTGTGTTGCTGATCAATCTGAGAAGAGTGAAAGAGATCTTGTTTTTTCCAGCAGAGTGTAGATGGTGTCTTGTTATCATTTAGCAGAGAATGACCTACTGGAAGCTCGGTTTGCTGCATCGGCACAGTACTGCAGAGAGGGGACTGCAGGTGGTACGGAGGCAGTACAGCAAAGTAAGATGGACAGTTGCACTGCAACCTAGTGAGAAGTGCTGCGTAACGCCAGCGTAACTGGACCCACGAAGAAGTCCTCTGCAGATCAACTCTTAAATGTCAAGAAGTTCAGGCTAGCAGAACCTCTGCCAGTAAAACTGCCTTGTTCAAACAAGGCCAGCAACAGGAGCGTATAGAAGAGGAGATACAGGTTTCTGGGAACATACGTTGGCCTGGGTGTTGGCGAGGAGAAGGGTAGCTAGGCTCTCCCCTCACCTCTTGCACTGCTGCCACTGTGCCATCAGCCACCAGGATGCCCGCTCACGCGGCGCCCCGAGGCTGTGTACGCTGCTGTTGCTGCTGCTGCTGGCCTTGTTTGAACTAGAAAGTTTTACTGGCAGAAGTTATGCTGGCATGTGCTACTGACATAGCTGTTTTGGCAGGATGTATTCACATTTGACTGGTTTTTAAAGATGCAGTATGTCCTCAGAGCATCAGGCTTTTATCAGCAAAAGAAGTCTGGCATTATGAGAGGCTAACCCAGAATACCTTGTGCCGCGTTTGGTAGATTGCCTTCTGGTAATTTTTTGCAGCATATTGTGGAGATGCCATTGTATACTGTGAGGTACAATGTCACATCATAAAATCTGTGTAAATATTGGGTCAGATTTTCAAAAACTCTTCTATCTTGTGCAATAACCTATTTTTGTATGTGTTGTTTCTCCATATTGCAGATTTCTCACTGCCAGAAACCCAGACTGTATCAAACAGCAGAGCTCTCTTGTTCATTTAGGGCAAATGAAAGGATTCTTTCATATCAAAAGAGCAGCCTAAAATATTGGGTACTGCGGACAAGTGGAACATAGAGACAATGAATAGTAGCTAACTATTTGCAGTAAGTATTTGCTAAACTACAAGAACGAATTGTAGTTTCGAGTCATACTGTGAACACTGGATGAGAGAAAATTTCAGGGTTGGATAGTCAAGTTTGTGCTAACCTCATAGCATATTCACCCTGAGTTAAGAGCTGCTTAAAGAGGAGACAGTGGAGAAATAGGTGGTGCCAGCTTTCTGGAAAGTTGTGCCGATCTGGGCATTTTGGCATTATTTGGGGTGCTCAGTCTCCAGTGAGCTACACAAAATTAAGTATTTCCTGCTGCACAGTCTTTTCATGCTGGGTAATGTACTGGAAATAAGAGATGAACCTGATACAATGGGCTTTGCTAACGGTGGTGGAACAGTAAATAAGGTTTATGTCCAATTTGGTCCCATCCTGTTTTGAATACATTAAATGAAAGCAGTGCTTCTCCATGGTGATCTCTGTAGACAGTATTTTACTTCAATGTGGTTTGGGAGAAAGCCCATGCTTGCCTCCCCATCTATCCTGTTGTCATTAATGGAGTTACAAAGCCAACTCTGGCAACAGAGACAAGGCAGCTCTGGTTGGAAAGGTCTAGGTAAAAACAAAACTCCATAACTGGAAAAAAATAACAGAAATGCCCACCAAACAACAACACTCTCATTTAGCAGTCTCCTGCAAAAACCATAAAGGGGTCTCGTAGGGCCCCTTCATTTGCTGAGTGGAGTTTCATCCTGTTTCCCGAATTCAGTACAAAGTCAGCAGCAGTGCTTTGTTTTTTTCCATGACATTGCGACATATTAGAGACACGTGCATTCCTTAGATAGCTATCATACATGTAGAATATATAAAATGAATGGAAAATACATAGAGCTTAGAGACCATATGCATGCATGGAACCTGCTGGACCTCTGCATAACCACATGTGTAACGTGAGTTCCCGAACAATGAGTCTGACATGTTATGGACATGCAGCACCTGTGGTCTGCAGGCAGCCTGTATACATGCAGTAAGTGCAATGTGTTCTGGACACGTCCGGTTTATCACATATCCACAGACATTCTGCATAACACATGCACAGAAGGTCTGGCATGACTGTGTATACGCTGTGCTGCACATGGACTGAAGACTTCTGTCTTAGATTTCCTGGATAGAAATCAGGAAGTCCAAGTTCTATAGAATGATTTATTGAAAATATATATTCACTCATTTGGTTCCCCTGACACTAAAAAACATCTAAAGTAATTTGGGTTTGTTCCAATGATACTGCATGTTACTGGTTTAAAGCAAGTGTGTTTTGTAAATGATGAACGTGCTCACTCACTGCTTTGCAATAGCTTTGTTTCTCCTCTGTGAAAGTTTTGGTTTTAACTTTTTGGACTTTTGCCAAATACTGACATTTCAGTACTCTTAATATACTCTTAATATTCCCTCCCACCAGCAGCTGGTAGATACAATTTGACAGGAGAATGTGTTAGGAGGAAAGGCAAGGAGTGCTGATGTAGAAACCTCGAGAAAGTAAACAAGATCACTAGGTTAATGCACCAGCCCTATTACACTGAATTCCATTCCTCAATTAGCTATGTGTGTTCAGTGAGCTCCCTAAGGGATTTTGTATCTCAATAGTTTTGACTTTATCCATGTCTTTGTTCCCAAAAATCTCCTCCTATTTAGTCAGTTCTTGGTATCCTTCACCGCAGGCTTATGTGAATGACAAGAGCAGTATCCCAGCTCAGTATGCTGTCTGTAAATGAGTGCACAACCATTGTAAAGAGTGCACAACAAGCTGGTCATAAAAGGAACATCTTGGACCACTGAACTTAAGGCTGTGTCTTGTGAGAAAACAAACTGCCTTTTCTTCTTCTTCACGTGGCACTGGCTCTTATCTTGGCTTTTAGGCTTTACATTGGATTGTGGCTTCCATGATCCTCACATTTCCCTTCCATATCTATTTATTCTTGAAAAAAGGCGGTCTCCCCAAGTATCCCTTCCTGCTCTGGCTATAGAAATTCAGTTCTTAAACTGAGTAGCAGCACCAAAGTCATGTGGAGTCCTGTCCGTCTAGTCAGGTCAAAAGGCAGACTAGAAGAAAAGCAGGCCTTTTGCTAACACACCAGGGATTTCCAGTCACTGGCAGAGGCAGCAGAATTAACAGGAGATCAATGAAAGCAGTCACTGATGTAGGGACAATTGCATAGCGGGTGTGTGGCTGGTAGATGGCTTGCAATGCTTAGTTGGTACGAGAAGTCCTTGCATGCCGTGTGTCAGCAGAAGCACACCAACTGAAGGGTATTTCCCTTGGGAAGCTAGTGTAACTTCACCAGGAAAGCTCAGGTTTTTATTGACGGGACTGAACAGTGAGCATGGAGGGAATCAAGTGCTGGCCAGAGTCAGGGTAAGTTTGCAGGACACTGGCAGTGACCAAATCACACTGAGCAATGCAATGATGATGGAAATTTCAAAAATCTTAAATTGCAGCTATATCTGAATAAAATTTTAAGGAAATAAATTTTTAAAAATCTATCACAGAATATTTAAGGTTGGAAGCGACCTCTGGAGATCATCTAGTCCAACCTCCCTGCTCAAAGCAGGTTACTCACGGACTTTTTCAATCAGGTTTTGAATATCTCCAAAGACGGAGATCACACAACCTCTCCAAGCAACCTGTTCTAGTGTTTGACCACTCTCACCATAGAAATTTGTTATTATGTTTAAATGGAGTTTCCTGTATTTCAATTTGTGCCCAGTGCCTCTTGTCCTTTCACTGGGCACCACTAAGAAGCCTGTCTCCATCTTCTTTGCACCCTCCCTTCAGATATTTATATACACTGATAAGATCCCACCCAGAGCCTTCTCTTCTCCAGGCTAAACAGTCCCAGCTCTCTCAGCCTTTCCTCATATGAAAGATGCTCCAGTCCCTTAGTCAGTGGCCCTTTGCTGAGCTTACTCCAGTATGTCCATGCCTCTGTTGTAGTGGGGAGCCCATGACTGGACCCAGCACTCCAGCTGTGGCCTCACCAGTGCTGCACAGAGGAAAAGGATCACCTCCCTCCACCTGCTGGCATGCCCTTCTTAATGCAGCCCAGGAGGCTGTTGGCCGCCTTTGCAGCAAGGGGCCATTGCTGGCTCATGTTCAAATCGGTGTTCACTGGGATCCCCAGGTCCTTTTCTGCCAAGCACCTTTCCAGCTGGTTGGCCCCCAGCACGTACTGGTGCATGGGGTTATTCCTCCCCAGGTGCAGGACTTCACATTTCCCTTTTTTGAACTTGAGATCCCTCTCAGCCCATTTCTCCAGCCTGTCAAGGTCCCTCTGAATGGCAGCACAACCATCTGGTGTATCAGCTACTCCTCCCAGTTTTGCATCATCAGCAAACTTGCTGAGGGTGCACACTGCTGATGACTGGCCTCCAACTGCATTTTGTGCTGCTGATCACCACCCTTTGAGCTCAGCTGTTCAGCCAAATTTCAGTCCAGCTCACTATCCACTTAAATGGCACGTTCTTCATCAGTTTGTCTGTGAGGGCATAATGGGAGACAGTCAAAAGCCTTACTTAAGATAAACAACATATACTGCTCACCCCTTATTCACCAAGCTAATCATCTCATCGTATAACCAATGCTCTTTTCCCGTGACAGATTTCCCCGCTGCATATAACGGAGATCTTCACAAA
The DNA here is from genome assembly GCF_034638445.1 of Ciconia boyciana. Taxonomy (NCBI): domain Eukaryota; kingdom Metazoa; phylum Chordata; class Aves; order Ciconiiformes; family Ciconiidae; genus Ciconia; species Ciconia boyciana. The sequence goes on from NC_132936.1 coordinate 51,775,616, forward strand.
CCTGTTTGATTAAAACTTATTAGGCCACCTAGTATAGGGGTTGTTTCTAACTGCCGTAAAATGAACTGCTTCACCTGCCTTTGTAATGAGCTACAAGTGATATCAAACACAGAGCTTATTTAACAGCACATACCAGATGGTCTATGCAAAGTTGAATATGACAGGAAGATTTTTGTCCAGATTGGAGGTGGGACTGTTGTTTTGTTTTGAAAAAAAGAGGAAAGAAATAGAGGGAAGTGGGGATTGCATTGCCACTTGTGTTGCTGAAGTTGCACTGAAGGCTGCTCTTACAGGTCAGCAACCAGAAGCAGCAAGTATCATCAATGAACATTTGGCAGGCAAAGTGTTCAACACTGTTAACTAATTCTGAATTGCATTGAAATATAGGCCTTGTATGGTTGGATATCCAGATAAGTTTCATTTCTAGACAAATTTAAGTTAGACAAACTGAAAACTGACACTGGATACCGGCCAAAACCCCCTTCATGATTTTCAAATCTAAAAAATAAAGTAATTTGAATGAATAAGACATAATTGAATACTTTGTATTTTTTGGTTAGTGAGGCAGAACTGCTCAGAACACATTGCTTTTACCTCAGCAATCTTTTGAGCAAATACTGGCTTGTCCAGACCTAGTCAGTTTAGATGTTTTGATGATACTTCCATTCTAAAGCAGTGTTATTGCCAACAAGGAGATTGAATTAAGTACCCGCATTTAAAATAGGTGCTGAGAGAGTTCATTCAATAAAAAGCACATGAGAAAAGGGATTTGAGTGAGAAAGTTGTAACAGTTGAGACACAGCAGAGAGATATCACAAAAGAAATATTTGCTATAATTGCCAAAGCTTAGCAAATGAATAAAAAATTAACTCTTCAGTTTGATGACCTAGAAAATATAGAGGAGAAATAATGTGCATATGAAAAGGATTGAAGAAGAAGCCAAGAAGGAAGGCTTAGTGGGTTTAACTGGGTGGATTTAGAAACTGTTGAAAGAATTATGAGATGATAACAGTAAAAAGAGATTCAAACTGGCTTTACCAGGAAACAGATCTACACATTTTTCTGTGAAACTTCGGTTGTGCTATCTCAATAAAAGAAAGGTTCAGAAGAAAATAACAGAGAATGAGCTAACTGTGAATGATCTGAAAATAGCATGCACGCACATGTACATACACAAGCACACACACATGTTCTTTTGGCTTTTAAGGAAGAATATACAAAGAAAAGCAAGTACAATACTAACAAGGTTTTCATGACTTCTGAGGTATTGAACTTGGCTTTAGAAGAATGGGTCTAGATATCTAATAATTAGAGATAAAGTAGAAGCTAGCAGAGATAATGGCATGTGTTATGTAAACCAGGTAGGGTTACACATGGAGATCTTTTTACTGCTATCATAATGCCTGTCAAATCAAGAGAGGAACTGGAAGAGGACTTTTTCTAGAAGAAAGGGGCATAACAGGCTTATAACAATATTCAGAAAGACAAATTAAATTTAAAATGTCCACAGGGTTCTCGTCTAACAAACATGAGGAAGTAAAAGTTATGATGTTAGTAAGCAATTAGTAAAAGGAACTGTAAGTCAGTAAGATATATATATTTACATATAAATATATATACAAGATGAATTTATTCAGAAAGTGCTTTCAGATATATCTGAAGTATGCTATAAAGGAACCAAGGAAGAAGCTTGGTCAGATGGAGCTGCATTTGTTGCATTTTTCTGTTATTCACAAAGAGATAAAACCCACCCTCCTATAGCAGTTTTTAGATAAATTTCAAAACGCATTCAGAGATAGCGAACAAAGACTCTCCTTGTCAGCCATGAACATCCTACTTGCTGCAACAGGCCTGTCTGTGTCGTTGTTACACGTCTGGAGATTTTCTGATACGGGCCATGATCACATTACCCGTCCTGGTAGCAGGAGGCACGTGAGGGAGCTGTTCATCGAGCTGTTCAGCAAGGTGCACCTGGCCAACGGGGTCCCAAAACGTGGAGGTGGATGCACCTTTGGTAGAGCCTCGCCCGGGAGGCAGCTTGTGGGGTACACTGCGAGTGACCCCCCCCGTGCCACTCCAACAAAGCTCTCCAGCCTGTGGGACCGATTTGTGCGACACTCTGCTACAGACAATGTGAAAACAGCTATCTTTTGGCCTTCCAGAGAACAGGAGGCAAGCAGGAGATGCGATAGCGCTTCTGGCCTGGCAGGAAGCTGCTGAGATGAGGGATCTGACCCTCATCTCAGGGTCAGAGGAGGTGACCCAGGGAAGGGGTTTTGCAGCTGCTGCTACACTGTGCCCACATCCCCCCATTTTACTGTGGAAAACTTTCAGTGTCTCCATTTCCATTCTGTAAATCTGAGCTCAGAGAGAATGTATCGTAACACGGCATATCCAGCATTTCCAAAACGAGTAACTTTTGTCACCCCTAATCTGGGCTTTTGCCACCCACTGCTATGCCCTGAATGTGGGCCAGGTCAGGCTGGGGGAAGTGCCCGCCACCAGAAAACCACCATCTTACAGGTCAACGCTGCAGCAGGACCCCTCACTGCCACCGCCCCTGCCCCTGGGGTGCGGGGACATCGGCCCGGACAGGCAGCGGCTACGACCACCGCGCTCTCACTGCGCTGCCCCAGCCCCGCACATCCCGCCGCCGCTCCCTTCACCCCGCCCCGGCCTGGGCCGCACTGCGCATGCGTCTGCGGGTGGCCGCGCAAGCGCCTTGGCGTCGCCGGGCTCCCCCACCCCCGCCCCCGCCGGTGCGGCTGAGGGGAGCGCGCGGGGCGTAGCGGTACCGGCGCCGTGGCGGGGCCGCGGTCTCCCTGGGCGGAGGTGAGTGAGGGTCCCGCCCGGCCCCGGCGCGCTGCCGGGTCGGCCGCGCTTCGCCCGCGGCCCGTCGGCCATGGTGTGTACTGTTGCCATGGGAACAGTGGGCGTCGGTTCCGCCGGGCGCGGGGGCCGCCCGTGGCGGATAGGGGGAGGGGGACCGGCGCCCCGCGGAGGCGGTTCCCGACCCTCCGCCGCTGGGGAGGGGTGTCGGCGGGCCCGTTAGGCAGGCAGAGCGCCTTGGCCGGCGCCCGGTGCTGGCGGCAGCCGCGGCCCGCCTGGCCGTAACGCTCATCTGCGGGGGCTGCCGCCTCGCTGCGGGGGCGCGGAGGCCCGGGCTGGGGCGAAGGGCTGGGGTGTGCGGTCAGTCGGGCGGAAGGCTTTGCAAAAGTGGATGGAGAGGGAGAACCTCCGGTCCGTTTCCCGGCAGCTTGCTGCCCACCGTGTCCGGGGCAGAGTCTTGTTTTGCCGGATTTGGGTTGGTTACTCATCAAAGCCCGGGTCAGCTGTTACTGCACAGGTGCTGCTTATTTGGGGAGTTCCTCTTGGACATGTTATCTGACGGCCGCACTGAAAATCTTGCTCTGTGGAGGGCTGCAGGCTCAATTTCTCGTAACTTTGTTCTCATTTCTTTTTGATAGTGATTTCTCTGCCTCAAACTTTCACCAAGCTGAAAGCATATCAGTTGTGATTGATAAGTTGTTGATAAAATTATATCTAGTGATACCCATTATTAGTTCACTCTTACTAAACCTGTATTTGGGTGCTAACTATCCTAGAGATTTGCTTGGGCAGACAGAACCTGGATTCAAATGTCGGTGAGCAGAGTGTTCATGGCTTGAGGACAGGGTTTCTCCTTACTGTACTTAGTGATTGCAAGTATACCTGCTCTGTATGCTCGCAATTAAATGACACTGGTTTTGAGACGGGAGATAGGATGGCAGTCAGTGTGGTGCCACATCTGATGTAGTCAGCCATGCTTCTCTCATGTGCTGATTGACTCAGGATAAGTGCTGTGAGGGTGCAGCTATCTCGCTTCTGGAGATAGCTAGGACTAATCCAGGGTTCTCTGACCAGTGCTCTGTCGAGCTGGGGTTCTCTGACCCTGTACCACTATCTACTGCTTTCCGTTCTTCCTGTACAGAGAAGACCAGACCGCTGGAGTAAACAATGGGAAAAAAGACAAGAGCCCAAGTATGGCTTTTCAGACACTGGCATAATACTCTTCTACCATCCAGTCAGAGAGGAAATTGTGCAAGTTAAAGGCTACCTGGGAAATGGTGACAGCAGTGGGGGACAAGATCTGTGTGTACCACTTATGCTGTTCCCACTGACACTGCGACATTCCCTTTATCTGTCCCCTCCTGGGATTGGGGAGCAAAATGGGAATGCTGCTGGATTTTCAGAAAGAAACACTAACTATTAGAATTATTTCTTATTTGCAACTAAGATACTTTATTTTAAAAAGGGTATAGAGTAGAGTTTGTGAAAAAATAGAAGTTCTTACAAATAAATACAAAACCAGACAGAACTGGTCTCGTATAAATAATGAAAACCAAGGGTAAAACCAGATTGTATGCTGGGCAGCCAGTGCAGTTGTTCCCCTTCCACACTTGTGCTGCTCTTTCATCCTATACTTCTACTTTCTGCTTGTTGCATTCATTTGTTGCACCATGTTTTAAATTAGTCTCTGGCACTGCAATTGAATGATTCGGGTACCTTATTCTCATCAAAGTCGAGAAAGCTTCTGGTGACTGGGAGGGTTTTTCCCTTTATGCATGGATCTAGGCAGTAGTTTTCTAGGAAGAGAACTGGAGTAGTATAGCTGCAGGTGCTTCCTCAAAGCTTCTGGGGTGTGGGACACTGGAGAGCAGATTGAATTTCTTTCTTGAGTGCTGCTGCAGCAGAGCAAGTGCTTGATGCTTAAATGTTTCAGCCTTAGGCATTATAAAATAGAGAGTACAAATTGTCTTTATCTGGCTTTTGAGAAAGAGATGGTGGTTGTGCTGTGATGGCACAGCAGCCAAACTCATTCAGATAAAGAAGGACTCATGGTTCCTAAATGCTTGCATGAAAGAGTAGGCTTTCTTATCATACGTATATATACACGTGTCCTATTTTATGACACTGCTTACTCGTTTCTCTGTGTTCTGTTACATTTTCTGGCTAATAACTATGGGCTATCAATTAATAATATATTGCTATGGTATCACTACCACAGTTCTGAACACGCATAACGCTACCTCATGTCGAAATGACGCAGTGCTCACGCTCCCATCTGTCAGCGGTAGGTCTTCAGCTCTGCTCGCTGCCGCCACACCCTGAGAGTTCCCACCACGCTCTGCCTGACCACCGGATTGCTGCCTGCTGCCCTTGCTGCTCCGGCAGCTGGGAAAGGTGGTGCTCTCCCCCTCTCCACTGAAGCAGCAATGCAGCAGTGAGCTCAGTCAAGCATTCAAACTAAGCCATGGGTTCCCTTTGCAACATTAATGATTAACACTTTGTTTTTAATGGATTGGAAGGGTGACTAACAGTGCCCAAATGGTAGGACTTACTAATTAAGTTTGCAGTAGAAAAGTTCCTTTGCTGGTTAAAAAGAAATAGGTGAGAGGTGAAGGCTTCAACAAAAAGTTGTTATAATGGAAGTTTGGTCTCAACTATGGCAAATAAATGTACTTCTAGGATAGAAAATTTGCAGTTGACAGTAGAATTAACAAAAACTTAAGCTGATTGTATCGGAGATGGTGCTGTACCACAGAAACACATAATCTCTCTCAGGCTGCTTCTTAGTTTAGCTATGAAGAACATATACGTAAATCCCATAAAATACACATTTCAATGTCAGAGCACAGAGGTTTTAAGAACTAAAGAAAACAGTGTCCTTCAGAGATTAAATCTAAGATACTAGGTTTATTTTAAAATTTAGCAAGGTGGATGGAAATATATAGACCAGAAAAGAAGTGTGAATTAATTAAAATGTCTGATTTGTAGAATCATGTTGATTATGTTTTAGTATTTATTCACAGGTATTGTTTCCATGTGTGCTGGATAATATCTGTTTGAGACATATGGCCTATGCAGAAGACCTCCCACTTAAAGGTCAAAATCTTGACTCCCGGTAGCTGGGAGAATAGAGAATGATAATCTACCTTCCCTATTCAGTGAGGAATGGCTGTATAATTGCTCCAAACAGACTGCTGCAGTGGAATTCCGTACTTAACTTCGAATCATGTTGTAGTAGAGGGAAGAGTAGGGAGCACAGAGACCCAAATTTAGTCACAGTGAAGAAAAGTAATGTATTAATGGTAATCGGAAGGATTAAAAACACTGACAGTCTCAGGCTCCTGATCTGTTCCTCTGTTTTGTAATTATGCATCTTTTAGTGGAAAAGGTTGGTGCACTGCTCCTTAGCATCCAATTTTATCTTGTGTAGTTCAGCTGAAGGGGTTGAGTTGCGTATTAATTAAAGAAACTGTGCCAGAATGTACAGGCTCTGAAAGAAAGAAGAGGCAGTTGGAAATGTAAAAATGCAGAACAAGAAGAAGTGAACTAAGAAACTAGAGAAATAGGATTTTTGCTCCATAGTTTAGAAATAACCAAGATGGCAGTGTCTGATCTACTGTCAGTTCGTTGTCATAAACCGTGTGAGAGAACAGAAGTTACCCAGTGGTCTGAGTCAAAGACAGTGCAGAAACATATTTTTCTTTTTAGGTAAGTTTGAAAAGCAGAAGAGGAATTTTGGATGGTTTAAGGCTCATGATGAGTTTGCTGTAAAATGCTGTAAAATGTAGGATCGTATCTACAGAGAACTGCACCAGGATAGTGATTGATTTTGGGGGCCTCAAGAGATGATGAAGCAAGTCTTTTACTGCCCACTGCATTTGCTAGAATATGCAGCAGGACAGAACACTGATTGAAAGTTTGGGTTGATAATTTATCTTATGTTAGTGTTATCCTTGCATGTGCTTGGGGGTGGGTTGAGGAGGCATTTCTCTTGGAGAAAAAATGGATTGCCTGTTCTTCCTTGTCTCTGCTTATCAATTACTGATAACTGTGCTTCAATTACTGATAATAATACCTCTTTGACTTATTAGGAAGCTGCGCTTGGTAAGGTCGATAACTTGTATTGGGTATTTCCTACGTTCATTGGAAAGAAAGTGTCTCTTTACAGCATATTATTGAATTCCTGTTTTGGTTATGGTGGTTTAGAAGTAATCAGGTGTTAAGAAACAGATTTTCTGTAGTATTGGAGAGTACCACATTTGGCCCAGAAAGCACTGTGGTACTGGGTGTGGTGTATTTTAGCTCCCTCTAAAAAACGAAAGGTTCTCAATGTCAGATACTTTCTGCTCTTCTTCAGTATTTTCCTACAGAACTGAGAAATTGTGAGGGAAATGCAGTATCAATGAGCCTTATTTTCCACCACTTCACCACTGTCTAGGATTTTGTTATAATATCCTTTTTAACTACGTTGTGGTAGCATAAACATTGATTAATTAATAGTTTGTAATTTAAAACTAGCATTATATTCTGTGCCTTCCATTACATTGTATGGTGTTCTTCTTGTGCACTACTTGCAGAGGAATGCAAGCTTCAAAGAATAAAAACATGGAAAAGGCAGAACCATTCTACAGGCTTTCAGTGCCAAAGCAGAAGACCAGTTCTGAGATTATAAACGAAGCCAGAAATGTTCTACGAACACTAAGAACTCAGAGACCGTTTACACCTACAGAGGATCAAAGGAAACTTTTTGGATCTGGATCCTCGCGAGCTCCTCAGACTAGACCCCCTTCAGTTTTTAGGTACTGTGGCTTTAAGATTTTTTCAAATATCCTTTAGCAGCAAGAGATTTGATTCTGTTATTATGTTTCTGGTGACTTTTTTCTCTGTGTTAATCTGTATTCCTAATCACATCCTTTGCCTTCTTCTAATGATCCTTACTGTTGGTGTTAATCTACATGTCCAGGAAGTTCCTGTGGATTACAGCTACCAGAGGCAGTCATTACACTAGTTTTGTATGTGGAGAACAGTATAGGAAAATGGTCTGTAACTCACCTTTTTCTTAAGACAATGTATGCTTTTAATTGAGATAGTCTTCAACTTTTCCCTGGAAACTGTGCAAGCTTGCTTGTTTCCACGTAAACTGTATGCTAGATCTTTTTTCAGAGCTTCCTCAGATCTTTTTAAATATAAAATGGTAGGTCTTGAAGTTTGAAATGCTCATTTTTAAACAAAATTTATACTACTTCAAAATTATTTCTGTGTGAAGTTTTGTTCCATAGCATAATTCACAGAGCTCAGTAGATTTGTCTCTTGTGACAAAAGAGAAAAAAAATTTATATCGGGCTTTTTACATCCATTTTCCCGGTCATTTTTTAGCTCTCCTTATATGTCAATTCTGTAATGACTACAGGGAGGAGATATGAGCTGTATTTGTAACGTTAGGCGTCAGGCATGCCAGAAAGGATGTTGAAACATGTTTGAATGACCATACAAGTCAGTCAGTGTCCCTGCTGTTTTCATGGCAGCATGGCTTCAGGCACTCAATGTATCCAGTATTCCTTCCTGCATAATGTGGTGCCCTTGCAGAAGGCAGGAGTCTGAGAGTGACTTTGCTGTTTGTTGGTGACCAGGTAATGAGGTCACTCTGGCTGACATCCATGCTTGTTCTGTCTGTGCTTCTCCTGTATATGGGAAGCAGCATGCTCATGCCTGCACAAACCTGGGTTTTCTGCCCTGCAGTGTTCTGCAGCTTGTGTCAGATAGCTTGGGCACTAACCACAGTTGGGTTTGTGCATAAATTTAGGCTTATATTAGAGAATTGTTATAGGCGTGTATGAAGTAAACTGTATCACAGCAGGTGTGCAGATGATCTTGTAATTCTTTTCCCTTGATGCTGCTGAATTCCCAGATATCAAAGTTAAATATCATTTATGGAAGAATAGTGATGGTGTAAAAATGCTCTGTCACTCTTCCTTTCTTCCTCCTTTTCTCCAAACTCATTGGCAAAGGGAAGAAGGATGCAATAAAAAAACCAAACCAGCCACAAAACACCAGATCTGCTTTATTCATATTTTGTTTAATTTCTTTATGCTAGTCTTCATGCATCCGGTTTTGATTTGGCTGAATCAAGACCAATGTCTGGTGTTCGTCTTAGCCCACTGGATCATGTGAGTAGTCTGGAAATAACTCTATGCAATACTGACATAAAAATATGTGTATCAGTAGTGTTAGGAAAAGTTATGGTTTAAATAGGTTGAGGAGAAATGGAAGCCTGTCATAATGTTAGTCTGAGACTTATAAAGTCAGTTTTGTCATTTTTCTCCCAAATAAACCTGAAAATAATTTAAACTATTTAAATATTGCTATATTGCATTATAATTCTAAGTGATGTTAACAAGAATCAGAAGACAGATGCTTGAGTCAGCTTTCTTGTGTAAGATTACTATAATAGAAAGAGGTCATGAGCATCAACGTGAGCCAGCAATGTGCCCTTGCTGCTAAGAAGGTGGCTAATGGTATCCTGGGCTGCATTAGGAGGAGTGTTGCCAGCAGGTTGAGGGAAATGATCCTTCCCCTCTACTCAGCACTGGTAAGGCCATACCTGGAGTGCTAGGTCCCATTCTGGGCTCCCCAGTACGAGAGAGACATGGAGCAACTGGAGAGAGCCCAATGAAGGGCCACAGCGATGATGAAGGGACTGGCGCATCTCTCCTATGAGGAAAGGCTGAGAGAGCTGGGACTGTTCAGCCTGGAGAAAAGAAGGCTCGGGGATCTTATCAATGTATATAAATATCTGAAGGGAGGGTGCAAAGAGGACAGTTCCAGGTTCTTTTGAGTGACAGGATGAGAGGAAGTGGGCACAAACTGAAACAGAGGAGGTTCACTCTGAACTTCAGGAAACGCTTTTTCCACTGTGAGGGTGATGAAGCTCTGGCACAGGTTGCCCACAGAGGTTGTGGAAGCTCCATCCTTGGACATCTTCAAAAGCTGCCTGGACATGGTCCTGGGCAACCGTCTCTAGGTGGCCCTACTTGAGCAGGGGAGTTGGGCAGGTTGACCTCCAGAGGTCCCTTCCAACCTCAACCATTCTGTGGTTCTGTGATCAATAACTTGAAAGTAACTAGGTTGATTGTGCTTTCTATTTGACTTGCGCATCTATAAAATGTAATGATTGTAGTTTATTTAAAAAACAGATAGAGGTACTTGCAAGAACTCGTTTTTCCCCTCTGAAAATTCTGAATTGTTTTCAATTTATAAGCGTATCTGCTCTTTCAGGTTTTTTATATTTAATCTTTAAATATAAGATTAAGTCATAATCATTTGTTTAGTACCCAAGAGAACAGAGCATGCTAAAACAGTTAAGCATGCTTGCTGTATATATTGTTTCTGCAAGTCAGTAATCTAAATGTATCATTTGTTAGGAAATTAGGGGAAAAAAAATTCCAAGAATTGTTATACTTCAGTAATTTCGATAAGGTAATGTATTTATATGAATCAAATTAAAGAATTCTGACCATACTTATGTTTAGAATAAATATATCTACAGTTGGATTTAAATACTGGTGTTAAATTTTCATTTATCTTGTGGGTAAGAGTAGGGAAAAAAACTAGAGAAAAGTACTGTTAAGACCAATGCAAAAACTGCCTTTTCTGCTTTACCAATGGAGATAAGTTAGTACACTGTAAATGTAGAGCTTGTATTAGTCACGGTGGTTGTGGGGAGTGGGTCTCACCTCTGGGCTATCTTCAGCTAATACTGGGGAGAGCTTTGAAGGATCAGACTGGAGACTTTATTGTAAGGAAATTGGACAGAACCTTGATCTTAGAGGGCAATGTGTTTATGCAGGACACAGTAAGTGTTTTTTACCAGAGGTTCAGGGGGTTGGTCACATCCTCTAAGATGCAAGATACTGACATAAATAAAACTAGAACTTGCATGTTTCTGGATCTACATGATTTGTCTCAGTGTGATAGGAAGTCATACATACGATATGAACACATTTGAAGTGTTTTGGAAATACTACTTTAGTGCTCAAAAACAAATCATAAAGAATAGATGTGCCTCTAGAATTGTTAGCACAAGTCTTTGGCACAACACTTTTTTTGACAAATAAGCATACTGCAGATGATGTTAAATGAGTATTTATGAGGGAAATAAATAATTCTGAGTTTCAGTTGCTCTACTCAGGCTAGTTTTTGTTTGTTTTCTGCACCCCTGAATGTTTGCTTTTAAATGGCTTTCTGTGGTGATAAAGGTTTAGATATCTGGCTTGTTCAGTGGAATGGTGTCATTAGATTCTGGATATGAATATGAAAATTTCTTAATGAGCAAACCTATGTAACTCTTATCTACTCTATTCTGAACTTAACCCTTTGTAAAAATGATTGGGGTTTCTATATTTTTTTAAATTTGGCTTATATGAAAATGAAATTATCTGTGCTTTTATTAAAATGTCGTCTTTATCTTTGTCACAGAAACCAATACTAGTCACTTTTGCAAAAGATGAAGATTCTTCCATTCCCTTTCCAAAGCCTCCTGCTGATGCTGCAGAGGTTAGAAAAGTCAGCAGTGCTCGGGCACGCCTATTTAGAAGAACTTCTCAGGGAAATTTCCTTTCTGCTCAAATGGTTCCTCCTGATCAGAGTAAGAATGTTTTGGTACATATTATTTTCTAGAAAAATAACTGCATGATGGATTTTAATATCGTTAATTACATGAATTATTATATTATATTAAAGGACCTGCATGTCCTTTCAGAGTAGATTTTAAAAATATTTAAATGACTTCAAGGCAGTTTTGAAAATGTGATTACCAAAAATGATACTGGCTTTCACTTCTGAAGGTGAGTTAAAAGCTATTCAGCTGCCTTTTTTTCCTATAGGTTTCTAAATAATGCGATTTTTACTGAAAGTTTTCTTCAGTGGGTAAAATTAACATTAAATGCTGAATTGTTTAAGGAGATAATAAGATGGCATCATCTAAAGAGATTCCCTGATGGATTATTGAGCATAAAAGGAGGAGTAAAAAGGAATGATGTGTCTTGACAGGCATCCAGCTACATTGTATTTGTTGTTAAGAGTTTCATTGGTGGACACTTAATAAAGGTCGCTAAACGTGGGATTTAAAAGTAATTTTCTTGCAGATGGGAAATTACTTGACATCTTGGTTTCCTACACATTGGCTCATAATAAAACATGCTGGAACTCTGTCTTTAATGAAGACTCATTTGTAATAATGACAATTCTTACATTGCCTGGGATTGTTACTTAACATGATAAACTGAATATCTCACTTTTTACCTGATTGCAAATAAGTCTTATACAAAAAGTACTAAACTTTACTTCATTATTATGTACTGTCCTGGTTTCAGCTGGGATAGAGTTAATTTTAATAAACCATGACATGTACATATTCTATAAATACATATTTACATTATGTACCCCTATATGTAGCTTAATCCATTAGCCTTAATAAGTTGATGTTACTAATTGGAGAAGTTGAGAACCTCATGTAGCTATAGCCTGAGTTTGCCTCTTCTCCCCTTTGGGGATCATGCATATGTTCACATAAATTTTTTGTGCAGGTTCTTATCACGTGTACGTACCAAGGTACAAGATTAACAGCTACCTTTTGCTTGAGTCCTTCATAATATTCAGATCCTGAAATATAATTACTTCTTTCACAAGGTACAATCCACCTATCTGTAAAACGAAAATTAAAAAAAAAAAGATGAAAGTTTAAAATGTTAAAACAAAAACCCAAAAGACTTTAAGAAATGGTGTTCATAAGATTTTGACTACTTTGCTCTAAATAGTCTTAAGCTTTCTCACCTTTTAAATTGATACAAGCAAATTTTGGTAATGTAACATGACAAACAGTAATTCGTTTTGAGCTCTGTCGCATGTATTTATTGAGTAAGAACACTTCTACAAAATATATTCTCTTTGGCTATTTCAGATGAAGAGAAGCTAGATTCTGAAGAACCTGCTATGATGAGTAATCTTTGCAGAAGTAATGATAATTGCTTAGCAGAGCAAAGGTCATACACACTATTTAATGATGAAAGTAGACAATTAATTTGTAATGAGCGTATCAGCAGATCAGAGAAGGAAGAATTCCTAAAAGGGACAGCAGGAAAATTTTTATTTCAACTGAGAGGAGAAAGGTTGGTATTGCTTGAGTATGGTAATGTGTACCTTCCACACAACCCTCTTCCTAGATATTCAATTGTGCAAGTATCAAAATGTTTAAAATTGATGGAATTTGAAGGCAGCCCTATTTATGCATTAAAACAAAACTGTTCAGATTATTAGGATAAAAAATCTTTACACTTCTGTTCTTAGGAAGTTTCTACACTCAAAAGACTAATTTGTCCAAATATTGTTTGTAGGAAGTTGCTTGATATGAAATAACTTTAATTTTGTTTGATCATTAACATTTCAAAACTAATTCTTCTAATAATTGCATATAGAATACTCAAGTTTAAATTCAGTGTGCTGCTTTTTACAGTTCAAGCCTCTTTCTTTAAGGTGCTATACGTTCATCCCTTAGCTCTACAGATGAGTAGAGCCATGTTTTCAGTTCTGGTATTGGGGCAATACGTGTTCATACACAAAAAACAGGCTTAAACTCACTGGCAATAGACGTGGAATTTTTTTGTGTCTTTGAATTTTTTTTAGTTCATTTTTTTTCTATGACCAAACAGCTATAAGAGATTAATGAGACTTATGTGCATGCAGTCTGTTTTTACTGAACCTAGATTATTACGTGCATTCTGTAATTCACAATTAAGTACATTTTTTTCTTTCGATTCAGATCTGAATTCTTGCACAGGGAAGAATAGTCCGTGGCACTATGTTAAGTAGGTGTATCAGTTGCTGCAGTAGTAGTTGGATGAACAACTGTTTTGTGCTATTAATATTGACAGCTATGACAATCTCTACAATAGAGAATGAATAACACTTTATTTTCAAAATATATCCTATAAACACTTGGTCACTATTAAGTATAAATGTTTGCCAGTAGATACCTTCTTTTTAGCATGTTTTTATGCTTAGGAAGAAATTATTTCCGTGCATATTCTTAAGCACCTTTGACGTTAAGGAATATATTATTGATTTTATAAAATGAAACGCCTTTCACTTACTGACTTGATGATAGTACTGAATAGTTTAGAGAATGTTGTCCATTGAGGCTGTTACAGCAAATGATACATAGCAGAGCTATTGTAACACTCTTATAGTAAACTGAAAGCAGGATTTAAAAAAAAACAAAAGACACAGATTCTGAAAGACTGGAGGCTTCTGGGAGTAAAGAAAAAGTTTCATGAGTATGGAAGGAAGGAAAATGAGAAAATAAGCCCAGCGATGAAAAATAACGCGTGAATGAAAGTAAAGCACCAAGGAGAATGCTTCAATGCAAAATCATTTTCTCCCATTAAAATCAGTGACCCAAAAGACTTTACTTTAGGTAAAGACTGTAGGGATTATCATACTACATATGTTACTATAGAATCATAGAATGCTTTGATTGGAAGGGACCTTTGCAGGTCATTTAGTCCAACCCCCCTGCAGGAGCAGGGACATCTTTAACCAGATAAGGTTGCTCAGAGCCCCATCCAACCTGACCTTGAATGTTACCAGGGATAGGGCCTCCACTACCTCTCTGGGCAACCTGTTCCAGTGCTTCACCACCCTCATTGTAAAAAATTTCTTTCTTAAATCCAGTCTAAATCTGCCCTCCGTTAGTTTAAAACCATTGCTCCTTGTCCTGTCACAACAGGCCTTGCTAAAAAGTCTTTCCCCGTCTTTCCTATAGGCCCCCTTTAAGTACTGGAAGGCTGCTATAAGGTCTTCCCGCAGCCTTCTCTTCTCCAGGCTGAACAACCCCAACTCTCCCAGCCTTTCCTCACAGGAGAGGTGCTCCAGCCCTCGGATCATTTTCATGGCCCTCCTCTGGACTCGCTCCAACAGCTCCATGTCCTTCTTGTGCTGAGGGCTCCAGAGCTGGACACAGTACTCCAGGTGGGGTCTCACCAGAGCAGAGTAGAGGGGCAGAATCACCTCCCTCGACCTGCTGACCACGCTGCTTCTCATGCAGCCCAGGATATGGTTGGCCTTCTGGGCTGTGAGCGCACATTGTTGGCTCATGTCCAGCTTTTCGTCCATCAGTACCCCCAAGTCCTTTTCCACAGGGCTGCTCTCGATCACATCATCCCCCAGCCTGTATTGAAACCGAGGATTGCCCCGACCCAGGTGTAGCACCCTGCACTTGGCCTTGTTGAACCCCATGAGGTTCACACAGGCCCACTTCTCCAGCTTGTCCAGGTCCCTCTGGATAACGTCCCGTCCTTCTGGTGTGTCAACTGCACCACTCAGCTTGGTGTCACCTGCAAACTTGCTGAGGGTGCACTCGATCCTGCTGTCAATGTCATTGATGAAAATATTGAACAGCACTGGTCCCAGTACGGACCCCTGAGGGACACCACTTGTCACTGATCTCCATCTGGGCATTGAGCTGTTGACTGCTATCCTCTGGATGCGACCATTCAACGGATTCCTTATCCACTGAACAGTCCACCCTCAAATCCATATCTCTCCAATTTAGAGAGAAGGATGTTGTGGGGGACCGTGTCAAAGGCCTTACAGAAGTCCAGATAGATGACATCCATTGCTTTCCCTTGTCCACTGATGTGGTAACTCCATCATAGAAAGCCACTAGGTTGGTCAGGCAGGACTTGCCCTTGGTAAAGCCATGTTGGCTGTCTCAAATCACCTCCCCATCCTCCATGAGACTTTACTAAATAAAAGTTGTGGTGTGAAGTACTTTAGTGTTGCAGTTGATATGGGTAGTTAGTTAATGGTGTCCAAGTGTCTCTAATAAGAAAAGGTCAGTTGATACTTTTACTAATTGAAAAGAATGACCTTCCTTCTGAGTCATAATTTTAAAACTTGCAGATATGACTGAACAGTTAACTCATCATACATCCTTGCTATCTGTTCAAAATTATATGCTTATCCTTTATAAGCTTGAGAGCTCCACAAGTTTTTCATTTTGGGTTTTTGTTAGTGGTGCTTTTCACAGTCACCCAATGTGGCATTGTGTACTGTAATGATTGAGTTTTCTGATAGCCTGAACCACAGAATGCCATGATTTACCTTGATAATTTTTGAGAATGACTGGCTTCTCTGTTGAAATATTCTTAAGAACAGGCAAAAAAAGTCTATTACCAGAAAGATTACTCGTTGCAACATGAAGTCTTATAGGACATTTTCAGTTCGGTTTCTCAGTGTAAGAGGAGTTTTAGAAAATATAAAAAGTTGAAAGGGAAAATTATATATTTTCAATTTGATATTCTTCAAATATCATTATGCATATTTGAAGAATAGGTTGTCAAGGTTCTCTTGGCATAAGCTCCGCTGGCTTAATTTCTTTATGACCTGTTTCTTACTTTTCTGACTCTTAATGTGATAGCTAAGATGCTAATGATTCTAACCATAAAAGATGGAATGTTAATGCATGTAAGCTTTTCATATCTATGTTTGAACTAGGGTGAATAATACTAGAGGTGGTTGAATCTCGCCCATCATTTAAGTTAGATCTCAAACTACTGGCCTTAAGATAATACAGAAAAATGTTTTCCAATCTTGTTCTGACTAGTTTTCTCCAAAATAGAAGAGTAACATAATATTATTCCCTCTTTGAATTGAATGCAAGATCTGTATTTTTGAATGGTGCGTCTTTACCTTCTCCTGTGGGTTGTCATGCTTTCTGTGTACTTGAGACAGAGATGATTTTTGCCAATGCTGCCTAAGAGATGCTGCTTGTGCTGCTTTATACTCTTGCACCAGAGATCACTAACACCGTTTAGGTGCTCTTATAGCTTAGAGTATCAGACATACCTGCAATATGCACAAAAATAATACAAAATGCTTTCCTTTTAGTAAAGGACAAAGATCCCTCATCTATATCGGCCCAAGTGGTTCATGCCATCATACGATGGAATGGCTCTAGCTAATCTCAGCTGCTCTCATATGTTCTAACTCATTGCTAAGACTTATGCCAATGAACACATTGATGCAGTATTTGCATATGATACTACATGAGTCAGGCAGACCTTGATCTATATCCTTTTCTGAGTTCAGAGATGTCATTCTTCATCTGACAAGGTGGTTGAAAGGTATCACAAACCTATTCTTCAATATAGTTCGCTGAGTTTGGTCTTGATAGGAGTTGTATATAAAAGGTTCCAGTACCATAGAGGGGTCATTGCAGTAACAGAGTTCTGGAATTCTTTCTCAATAGAACATGTTTACAGGTACTAGATGATTGCTATGATTAGATTGCATCTGCTTCTATGTCATAAATACTTGAGGCATCTTGTATGAAGTTAAAAGATATTTTCTATTTGAAGTGCATTGTATTCAGTAATAATAGGATGAGGGCTTAAAGGAATGTGAAAACTTTCATTACCTGGAGTCCTGTCGTTCTCCATGTGAAGCAGTTGTGTCAGCCTCAATTCTGTATCTCAGTGATGTAAAACCCTTGCAGAAATTAAGCAAGAGGATCATAGCAATAGTACACTTCATACAGGAGAAGGTGCATGAGACTCTTTACTCCCCTTTCCCCACAGTTCCTATGTATGTACCAAAATAACTTTGCTAATAAAGCTGTGTTTCTGCTAATGATGAAACCATGGAGCATGCCAAAATAACATGGCAGATCCCTGCCATTAGTGCTGTTACATTTATTTCAAAGAGAACAGAAGGGAAGTATTTTATTCCAGCAAGAGACTTGCTCACTTTCCATCTCAAATTCTTTTGTTGTCCCAAGGACTGATGAAAAGAATGAACAACGCTAATGAAATCACTACTGCTTTATAAAGATACTGGGGGAAAAAAGAGAAAAAGACCTTTTGAGGGGAAGAGTTATTTGTCATGATTTTTGCAATTCTGTTTTTCAAATAACCATCTAGTTATAATAGAATAGGTATATTAATTGAAGCAGATTGAATTTATTGACATGTTGCCTCAGGAAAGCAAGGAGCAATTTCTGACAATCATAAGGAAGCTAAGTTTTGTTTACATCTTCATCCAGCCATTGTGCCTTGCCATCTATTGTGATTGCTAGAAATGAAACTTCTAAAATGTTTTCTGCATTCATATATTTCAACACAAGTGTCAACAGTGATGGCAATTTGCTGATGAAGAGCAACAGTTTCCCTGGTGAGAAAAGATGAATTACTTCTTTTGTTCTCCTCCTCCAATTTCTCAATATTCTGAAAGCCTAGATGTCATTCCAGGAATCCTTACAAACATAGGTGCCTTCAATGAGGAAAAGCTTAGTGGCAAACAGTTGATTCCCAAGTGGCCTGCTCTACACTTTTTTTAATAAGTGATTTCTATAAATAGCTACAAAAGGAATACAAGGTGCTGTAAAGAAGATATACTGTGCCCTGTTTTCTATCAGTATTGCTGTCCTTATTAAATGCCTGTTTGACAGAATCCTTGAGAGGTATTAATCAACTGCTTCCATAAGTCTAGTTTCTCTTTCTTGTGCTTTTTAGAGTTTTGGAATGCTTCAATAGAAAATGATAAAAGCAGGGGACAAGTGAATACTGGAAATCCCTTCTGGCTGATTGGTTAAACTAGCTTCACATCTGTGCCCAAAATATTAACTCCTTTTCTCCTCAAAGAAAAGGATTCCTGCAGAGGAGATAGATTTCTTTCCTGAAGGGAATACCCATTCTGTTTTGCTCTGGATGAATTTTTGAAATGAATGACATGGTGTAAATATTAGTTTGTTGTATGGTTTAGCTGATATGCTGCAGATTCTCCAGACTTCTTTCAGGATTTGTCTTTTCTCATTATGTATGTTCACAGCTTCTGGAGTTCTCAAAGACATGGAAACAGGAAATTAATCTACTCCTAACTAATATTTCTCTATTTCTGCATTGGTTCCACTAGCTATTGAGACCACTAATTTAAGAAAGAAACAATCAAGTCGTGGGAAAGCTTTCACAGGTAGAGCTTTTTACAGTGTTTTCCAAAGAAAGTATGACACCTGCCCTTCCAAGAACGTGCCTGTTTTTGTATAGGGTTAAGGGGATACTGAGAGAAAATTGGGAATGAAGAATTCTTTTTTCAGAACTTTTTATAGACTTCTGAAGAAAAGAGCAACAGGTAGCTGTTATCTCTGATCTCTTCACTTGTGAAAGGGTGTGGAGTTTAGGCTCATTTTTACTGCCTACTCCAAAGGGAGTCTTTCCACTCTAGTCATTAGTTTCAGGATAAAGTCAATGGTCTCCAAGTCTGGGAGATCTAGGTCTTGAGAGTCCTTGTTACCAATTGAATGGTAATTCCAGAATGGGGAAGTGTGCCATGCAAGGGGTAAAGAAGGAATGCCAATTCAGTCTAGGTAGGACAATAGTAATGATGGATTTAGACTGAAGTTTCGTTTAGGATGAGAATGCTTATGCAAGGTTCAAGTTAGGAAGATGAAGATGCTGTGGTTTTCAGACTCAAATATATTTAGGCTAGTATTTTATGCGTGTTTTATGGTTAGAATTAGGCTATCAGTTGTCTGCTTGCTTGAAGATACCCTGCCACAAATAGATATTGTTAATATTTTTCTGTATTAGGCAGAAGATGCAAAGACTGTGAAGAAAAAAAGGGTAAGGATATAGGTTTTTCATCAACCTCTATTATTCTTTTAGGCCATATTATTTAACGTGTGCATGAAGTTCTTCATCACAGCCTGTATAAATAGAGTACTATATTCTTTTTATCGCTGGAGCTGTCATAAGTAATGGACTATGCCCATGATTGCGTTTATAGAGGAATTGTTATTTGCTCATCTTTAGGATGACTCAGAGTCTAGTTGGCCTATTTGTCAACGTATTTTTGCAAATTTCGTTGCCTTTCTACTATTTATCCTATCTCATATCAGTGGTATCAGTTTAGTTTTCACTCCCTTTGTTTTTGTCTTTTCTGGTGGTGTTACTTATGATATAATCCTCTACAATTCCTTAAATAGTTTCAGGACATCTATATTATCAGTTTTTCAATTATTTGCATGCTTTTGAAAATCTTTGTAGCTGAGAAACAGGACTGACTATGGGTTTGTATAATTGGTTTAATACTTTAATTTATATTTCTTTTAGCTGTCCACAAGTAATTTACGATGTCTCCGTTATGTTTTCTAAAAATAGAATAGTCTTTAAAAATTGAGCTGTTACACTAATTCTTTTTTTTTGAGGCCCACCTATTACTTAGATACAAACACAATGTGGAAATATCTTGTCCCTGAGATGACATCATAAAAAGGAAAGTTCAGTGGTAGTTGAGCAAAATAGGGACACATTCTTTTTAAGCGGCTCAGTGAAGGTCAATTCTTTGTCTAAAAAGGTAGAGTGCCTTTCAGTTGCTAAGTTATGGGTCAGGAAGAAATCACCTGGTTTAAAACAAAACAAAAACGCGAAAGCATATTCCCTAGTATTCAACCAATGAAAGGCAACACAGAAGACTAATTCTGATGTCCTTTTGGCAACATAAAAGGTCTGGATAGTATAATTAAATAGGAATAAATGGATTAATGAAAAATGCAAATGTTAATTGGCATATGGAAAAATTAATTTCTATGAGAGTGAATGATAAAGCAAAATACTATTTTTTTTTTTCCTCATTTTGCCAAAAGCTAAAAACAATTCCTATTAGTTGCTTTGGCAAAAATACTAGGATGTTGTTTACACTTCCTTTCAAAGTCTACAGAACAATGTCTTGTTATTAAAATCAGTAACTATGGTTTAGAGTTAGAACTCTTGTTTCCTGATCACTAAACACTTATGGTGGAAGAATCACAGTAGCAGAGGCTTTATGTTCTACAGCAGTGGCTCCTAAGCACTGTGTAGCTGAATGTTGTCCGAGAACATCAGTTGCAGTCTCTCTTACTTGCTCCAGGTCCGCATCTGACTCCCCTTCTCCTTTGCCTTGGGGTTCTTGCACCACCTTGTCCCTTGCTGCTGACTCAGGGTCTGCTGCATCATCCTTCTTGCCCTGATCACCATTAGTTCCTTTTATCTTTCCATGGAGCTGCCATCCTTCTTTTCGAGACGAAGCTGCTGAGTCTGGCTGTGCCCTGATAAACTTGGTCTAGAGCCTTAGGTATCTTTGCACTGTGCTCCCCAGTGCTCCTGTCAAGAGACCTGATGGGCAGTTCATGAGACCAGAGTTCTGAATAATTTAAAAAAATGATAACTGGCAGTCAGTATATAAGCAACCCATTGACTGATATGCCAGAGGGTTGTGCAGCCATCCAGAGGGACCTCGACAGGCTGGAGAAATGGGTTGACAGGAATCTCGTGCAGTTTAACAAAGGCAAGTGCAAAGTCCTGCACCTGGGGAGGAACAACCCCAGGCACCAGTATATACTGGGGGCTGCCCAGCTGGGAGGCAGCTTTGCAGAAAAAGACCTGGGGGTCCTGGTGGACACCAAGTTCATATACCAGCTCAGGTTGGAAGGGACCTGAAAAGATCATCTGGTCCAATCTTTTGTGGAAAAGGGAGTCTAGATGAGACTAGGACCCTGTTCATTTGTGTCTTGAAAACCTCCACTGCACCTGGAGTGCTGGGTCCAGTTCTGGACTCCCCAGTGCAATAGAGAGATATGGACCAGCTGGAGAGAATCCAGCTACTAAGATGATGAAGGGAGTCCTTCATATGAGGAAAGGCTGAGGGAGCTGGGACTGTTTAGCCTGGAGAAGAGAAGGCTCAGAAGGGGTCTTATCAATGTATATAAATACCTGAAGGGGGGGTGCATTGTGACACCCTCACTGGTTGTGTGACAAGAGCTCTTCCTTCTCTCCCATGGCAGACACTCAAAAGAGGAAAAACTAGTTATTTACCTGTGACTGTTCTTTTTAGAGACTTATTGGTTGTATATACTTTCACAACACGCCCTTGCAGCTTTCCCCTTTGTAGTCCATATGGAATTTGGGAATCTTTGTTTGAAAGGAAAATACACAACTGCTTAAATAGCCAAATGATCCTTATCAATAGAAGGCATGCCATCCTGGATACTGCTAGCATTAAAAATAAACCCAGATTACAGTGTAGATGTCACACTCTGAATATACATGTCAGTAACATCTCAAAGAACAATCTTTCTAAATGGCATATCTGTTTCAGGATTACCCACAACTGGGGGGACTGAGCTCTGATCTAGTCTGAAAGAACACCTTTGTGCCTAGTAGTCCTTTTGATACATCTGGCTTGCCTGAGCAGGCCCCCAGGATCTGCTTAGCATTGCTCTAAATCTGTTCTTCTTACCACTTAGTGAAATGTCTTGATTTTTGGGTGTAGATACATCATGTCTGGCTTTCCAATGCACACACCGTATGTTTGTAGAATCAGATGTTCAGTGCTTGTATTTATGTATAAACAGTCTGCATCTTTTACTTATTGCAGTGCCTAGGCTGTTTTTAGAGCCTTGTGAAAAGTTACAAATTGCTCTCCTAGATGTTTGAAGACCTGAAAACATCGATATAGAAAGGATCCAAAATAAAATTTGTGAAAATTTGAGTCACACTTTTGGGGTTTAAATTAACTAGAAGAAAGGAAGTTTGTGGGGGCTGAAGGGAGTGGAATGAAGGAAAATACATTGGGGAGAAATTGAGTGACTATTGGGGGAAAATGGAAGAAAAAATAAGAGGGGGGAATGCATCAGGGTGAAAAACATGAAGGCAGAAACTGAAGGAGAACTGCAAGCAGGGCACCCCAACAGCACCCTCTCTTTGCTGGAGGTATCTTTTGGTCACTGTTAGAAGACACTGAGCAAGGTGGACTTTCAGCGTGACCTATTATGGCTTTTGTATACTTTTGTTACATAAATGGCTAGTGTACTTTTAGATTAAGTACAACTTGTTTTGTTTACCTTGTCAAAATAAAGACAAAAAAATAAAAGGGCTTTAAGGACAAACAATGAAACTATCAGGGGCTTAGATTTGCTTATGAGGAAGGAACTTACAAGATTAGAATTGTAGACCTATAGATACAGAAAATGCTCTGCAGATATAGATGAGTAGAAATTGTATGCTCATAATTACAGTTTTCTGACTTACGAAAAAGGGCTTCAAAAAAATGAAGGAAATTGAGAGGCAATAAACTCAAATGCCTTAGAAATGTATTTAAAAATAAACTGAATTGCACCCCCCAACTAAATATTACTTTACTTTAGAAAATGCTACTAGAAGTTAGCAATGAGGCCAGTGTTTTATTGAGAGCACATGGATGATAGATCTTTCACGTGGCGGCAACACAGACTAAGTCTTCTTATCAGGAAGGAACTTCTGAAGAGGTTTTTCTGTGTCTGTACTTACCAGTTTTGTTGTCTTCTGATATACTAAAAAGAGGTAGTTGAAGACAAGCTTTTGGACTAACTAGACCATATTCTGTCTCATAATTTTATAAAATGTATGTAAACATATGTTCTGTAAATTTTAGTATTATTGTAGTTTATGTAGGTGATGCCTTCAGAAGGCAGTGTGCTGTGTGTTTTTTCCAAGCTATCTTCCAGGTTACTTTTTCTGCTTTAAATGTTGCTGATGTTTGAGATTTACAACTATTTGGAAAGTTTTGTGTGGAGCTGACTGAGAGAAAATGGTGGTTTGTTAGTCAATCTCCATAAAGTCCTTGGATGTTAAGCCTAATAGTCCTTCTATTTCTGTCAATGGAAACCAGTTTGGTTCTTCTGATATCTTCAACCACCCCCCCACCCCCCCCATCCCAAAGAAGTTGCCTTAAGCAGTCATGTAGAATTCGCCAACAAAAGATACCTATAAATATAAAGTTAAGGGTGTTCTGCAGAATCTTGTTATCTTCCGCATCACAAAGTTGGTAATTAATTTTAATTTCCTTGTTTAAAAATGGAAAATAAATGTATTTCCAGACACCAGCTAGTGTCTACTGTGTATGGCTTCCTCGCAGCATTTACTCCAGGCATGCTATGCACTGTCTGCATGTACGTAGCTCACTGCCTTTGTAAGACTCTGCTCAGATTCTGGTTTACATGGGATAGTCCCAGTTCCTATCTCTATTTCAAGAGAGAGAGTCCACAGATTCAGTTTACATGGGTGCAAGAGAAGAGGCTTATAATCTCTGGAGGAGCAAAGTCATGTGAGATCTTGGCACTTGCAGAAGCAGATAGTATGGGGCTTATGGACTTTTCCATACCAGCTGCCCTTATCTTTTGCTCATTCCCCATTATTCCTACTCTTCTTTTTGAAAACTAACTCGCATATTCTTCATCCTTTATTGCGCTATCTCAGTTACTGTGCTTCTCTGTTCTTCTTCCACTTCCATATTTTCTAGTTTTGCCTCCCAAAGTTGTAAGAATATGTAGGTGTTACAAGAACCCTACCATGAGGAGAGGAGAGGGTAGTGTCTAGAGGGAATGCCTTCAAGCTCGACAATACAGAAAAGATTATCAAGTTCTCTTTTCCTTCTAGTTAAGCTTTGCTATCTCACTGATCAAAGGTGCTTGTTAGAGACAATTCTGTAGAGAAGCATTAACTTGTTAGTATTGGGCTATGTGTCCCTCTTAACTGGTAACTAAATAATCGGTGGGGCACCAGGGCTACATCTGTACTAATAATTAATAAAAATTAAATGAAGGAGTTGGTCTCTGGCTTGGTGGCCAACTACTGTGTCATGGGTTATGTTAATACAACACAAGTATTTTCAACCCCCTCCCTACCACACACAAAGTATTGGCTGGGAATATCCCTAACTGCTTGTCTGTGCCCAGGCATTTGTCAAGGAAAGTACTACCTTTCTTGGGCCAAAACCATAGCAGGGACTATGCTAAGGGTCTAACTGTATGGAAGGGTGTGGCCCAAAATTCACGCCCATTGCCAGACTGCTTTACAAGTAAAGAGGTAGCCAGATTCTTGGATGTTTAAGGCTCCACAGTATGAGGAAAGAGCCCAAGCACTATTCCTCTATTGGGATCTTACACTCACGTTTGTGAATCAGACCTTGCTGTTGCGTGCAGCTTCTTTGGAGAGAACTAGCCCAATTCTTTGCCTCTGGGATGCAGTTCTTAGAAATGTAGTTTTCCCTGGTATACCACTGAAGGTGAGAGTTTGCAGATTTACCATTAACAAGAGGTTCATGGCAAGAACAAGCAAGTAAACATCTAAACATGCATTCTTTCACCAGGGGAAAATACTGAACACGCTACTGCTATGCTGGCTCACTTTCCTTTTGGAAGTCCTCATAGTCTGTGTACATTCAAGAAAGCAGTGTTCCTCGTAGGGGTTACTATGATCTCCCTTATATGAGGGGGATAGACATGATCCAGTTGCCAAGTTCTTTTTCCTCTGTAAATTACCAGAGCCTCTGTCAGTTGATTTCTTGAGGAGTCCCTTATCAGATGATCAGATTTCTGCCAATTGACTTTGTTTCCAAGGCAACCACTCTCTTGACAAGCCAGTTCCCTTCAATAGTAGGTAACTTATTTTTTAAAGTAGGTTGATTACATTTTAACTGCATAGTTCTTAACAAGATATTGCTGCTTAAGTTTCAGCCCTACAAGAAAGTGAAAAGATAACAAAGAAGCAAAAGTCTCTGTAAAATGGAGTAGGCAGCATGGTAAAGATACATAAAGGGATTTTATAATCTCTCACAAAATTCATAAATTGTACATACTCCCTAAAGATAAGCCTGCCCACCAGTCATTCTCATTTATATATGTATTCAGTGTATTCTTTTTCTGAAAATAATGAGAGTTCTAGTTAAGCTATTTAACTTATGAGATGTTTCCCAAAAGTACAGATAGTTCAGTGAATACCAGCAGTATAGCAATCTGCTTTCCTACTTGCGTAGGTCTCTAAACCAGTTGATACTGGTGTTTAAGAAATCATAGGTTCCAACCAAACTTTTTTTTTATGCAGTTCAGACTTTGATATGGTCTTACCCTTCATCTTGCATATGTGGTGTTTCTATCTGATAAGTGTTCAGGTTACCACATCCTTTGCTTTAGTGTCTTTTCTATTCAGCTGTTCTTGTTTCCTACAAAACTTGTAGGATTGTCTTTGTTGACGTTTCTTGGATTCATCCTGTGGATTTACATTTTAGGGGAAGAGGCACAGACAGGTTGTAGTTACAAAACTTTTTCTGAGGAAAGCAAATTCAAACATCCATATTCACATAGGCAGATAGTATCATCATGCCTACATATAATTGTGAAGATACTGAGTTCTGAATATAGCTGGGTTAGTATTAGGTGACTGAAGTTGTTATTCTCTTGCTTATCCAGTGTCCTTTCTGGTTATAGTCTTGATTTCAGGGATGGTTGAACCTCGTAGAATCATTTAACTTTTAAAGTTTGTAGGACAAGATATTCACATAAATGGAACCAAATTTTGATTTCTATTAATACACTGAACTGTATTTAAAGTGTGCTGTAGAAACTCTCTTTCTTACAGATGCCAGTCTATTTTAGAGTAGAGATGCAAGCACTTGTCTTTTTTTTTTTTTAAAGCATTGCTTCCCTAGAGGAGTAGGAATTACTGTATATGAGCTGAAAAAATTTCAGGATAGTTTGTGTAAGCATTTGGCTTTTGGAGCACTTAAATCCTCATGCTGTAAAAAGAAAGCATTATTCACTGTTAGCCATAATGAAGCAAGTGTTCCTCTAATGTGATTGCTTGGGAAATTTTTGACTGATCACAGTGAGCTATCCAGTCCCTTTTGAAGGGAAGTGATCTTACAAGAGCTTTGTCTTTTATTCTGTCTCCATCTGTTGATAGGATGACTTACATCTTCTGTCTGGACTGGCAGACAGGATTTAGGCGCCAGTCCAGCAAACCACTTAAACAACAGTTTAGCTTTAAGCCTCATAGCAACTAAATTAACAGGTTAAAAAAAATGAAATAACTTTGCTAACACACTACTGTTATCTTTACAAGGAAATTTAGGAGATTAGGTTGTATTGGTACATGAACTATAAATGGAATAAGTAGTGTTAAATTAAACATACACTGAGAATAGAAAACATAGATTAAGACCTTTGTCTTTAGGACATAATTTAAAGGAGGAAAGATTCCTGTTTAGTAGCAAAGAGAGTCTATATCTTGTATATTTCTTTTAGATCAGTGCTGCTTGAGTGTGTAGCTAGGCAAACGGAATAAATTTGTCACAGATGTATGTAGTAGTTTCCTCTGGCCAAAGAAAGACTAATCATACAATCAGCAGGTATTATGGCATTACTCACTGTTGCTTTACCAAGAAATGACAACATACGTGTTTCTTGTAGTAATAGAACTACGACCACTACTCAGTTAGCAATAGTTCACAGGCAGACCTGGAAATTCTAATATTTACATTAAAGGTTACTAAAGTGTTTGTTTCTTTGAAAATTCTTCTTCATTAAGTCTTTTAAAAGTGTTAATTCTATCAGAAGAAATCACTGTCCTTGTGAATGGATGCATTTACAGTTTTAAGCTAGTTGAGTTTATACGCAGTTAATGAATGATGTTAAAATAAAAATTGGCTCTTTCTGAGTTTAGTTTGGTTCAGCTTTCAGTTTTATTGTGCAAGTGGAAATGCTTTAGGTTTTGTGTTCCATAATGGTGACCTCTTGTGGTGTAAATATGTCAGTATTTCTGAAGGAGCTTTCTGTGACACATGCTGGAGGAAGTTGTATTTATATGTCATTTTTAATGAACAGGTAACCTACTGACTTAGTAAAATAACTTATAATCTTTTCCAGTTAGTTATTAATATGCAGATCTCATACTGAGTGCACGTGAAGAAAGAAGCATTCTGAGCATTATATTCTGATATACTTTGTGATATATATTCTGATATACTCTATACTGTATCTTGTAGTGACCAGATGAAAAAGCCTGGCACAAGTTCATCATGGCCAAGGAGTACAGGCTGGAAGAGAAGAGTAACAGGTACTTCATAAGGCATTTCAATCTCCAGTCAAAAAATGTGAAATACAGTCAAGTAGAAATAATCTAATTTTTGTGATTTTAAGATCTTTTTCTTCTTTATTCACTGAGCAATATTTTTGGTTTTCTAGATGTATTGGGTTTTTTTACTGTTGTTGGTAAAGAGAAACAATATTCAAGAGATCTTTGCTCTCAAAATCTGTTGATATTTTCTCTCTTGTTTTTCCCATATGTAGGCTTAAGAATTTGCCAATCCCTTAACACCTTGTTTGCCCATCACTTTTTGTAAACAGGCATAGTTGCACAGAAACTAATAAAGTTATGCCAAGCTATATTAGCTGAAGATACAGATTATGGATTGCCCTGTAGGGATGCATTTTGCTAATTTTACATAACAGATTTTAATTAATATTTCCTCGTAGCTGGCACGTTTCATACATGGCAAGTGCATATTTGAGAGTCTGGCATGGAAACCTGAAGTTTTTACTCTGCTATTATTATGCTTTATTACTATATTTCTAGAACTGAGAAGTTGCATTATTCTGGATCATTCTGGCGAAGGCTGTAACGTGCTCTGCTTTCATTTTCTTCAGAGGACCTGAGAGTATTTACCATGTCATGGGAGTTAGTATTCTGTGGGGCTGTATTTTCTCTGTTTATAAGCCTTTTAATTTATTTGTGCTATTTTATTGGTGCTATTGAAAAAATAATTTTTGTTATTAGGATTGTTTCTTTTTATATCTACTTTTTCTAACATTATGTAGCTTCCTTAGTTTCTGCATACTTTAATCCCAGAATAAACAGTGGGATAGCAGTAGGAATTCTCAATCATTTCTTCTCTATAGTGGGGACCTGGAGGGAGTGTTCATTTACAGATTATTTCCTGACAGGATTTGTGTTTATACTTTCACATTTTGGAGAGGAGGTAGACTGTTTTCATATTGATATATTCGTAGCCACTCAGTATTCCATGAAAAGGCTAAACACGATAAGTCAGGCAGTATACAGCTTTTGAAAGCTCAGTGTTGCTAAGGCTCTTGTATTTACATGCTAAAAACAGCAACCAATAAATGTAGACTGATTAGTGATTTTTTTTTTTACCAGAATGCAAAGCTGTGGTTAAGACCTATGAAAAACTGAGACAGCGAACTTCAACTTGCTGAATTCTTTTGCTTGAGTATTTTTGCTGTTGAATTGAGATTCACTCGATTAGAAGGTTCAGGACAGCTTCTGCAATATTTTAAATAAAACTAGTGCCATAACTTTTCATCAGCACCTTAAAAATCTCCCAGAACTGAGACACATGCAAGTTTACAATTTATTAATGTTGCTTTTCTTTATAGTCATGTATTTCCTGTTCATTCTTATTGCTAGGATTAATATTGTTTAGTAAAAGCTGATTATCTTTTTTTTTTTCCCTAGTTACAAGAGATATTTGTTTAAAAAAATTATGCCATTATGACTTTTAGGTTGCTATATTTTTCTGATGAATGTGAGACAGCTATAGCAGAGTGGCACAAGAAATCAGTTATTTTTGTTCTGAACTAAAAATTGAATGGCTTTGTTAATTTTTTTTCTAGTGAGAAGTTTGGTCACATCTGCAGATGCATACATGAACTATTTCTTGCTTAATAAAGTTAAGCATGTTCATAGTTAGAAAGTCAGTCCCATCTTTGAGTTTAAGAGAGGTAGCTACAAATTGGAAAGAAAATAAATAATGGAGTCAATATGTGGGTTTTGTGGCAGGAAGGAACAGTGCAAACTATTCTAGTGTTCTCATTTCAGCTGTACTCTTACATTATCTGGAGCAGAACTTTCACTTCATTGCAAATGCTGCATAGTGTTTTATTAATTAAGCTACTCGTCAAACTAAATAAGACTAATAACTCATTTGATCTAGAAAATAAAAAAGCTCTGCAAAATAAGTAATAATACTATTACCTAATAACATGTACTTATATATATATGCACAAACCAACAATATATAGTTGTTGTAATAACATACCGTTATATAGTGTGTATTACTTATGAAACAAGCATTTTTGTGTAATCTCTTGAAATAGATATAATTGATAGATTCATTCTGTGTAAAATATAGGTAGACAGTTAAAGTTAATACAGATACACAAAAAGTCTGGATTTTTTTTTAAAGAGCAAGCTTTTAAAATAGTCAGGAAGTTTTTAATTGTTTCACTGTTTCAAGTAACGCTCAATAGACAGTCATTTTTTAAGGTCTGAGGTACTGTTGTCATGATGCAAACCTCTCAATATCAGTGTTCTCATATAGTACAGTATTTTTTGTGTTTGATAATTATTTTGTTAAGAATTTACATTGTCATTTAAATGCAAGAGCTAGTAATGAACAGTAGGAGACACTTTCTGACAGATCTGTCACTTAAAAAATGTATACATTCTAGTCATAGAATCATAGAATCATTAAGGTTCGAAAAGACCTCTAGGATCATGTAGTCTGACTGTCATCCCAACACCTCCATGCCTACTAAACCATGTCCCAAAGTGCCACGTCTACACGTTTTTTTAACTCCTCCAGGGATGGTGACTCCACCACCTCTCTGGGCAGCCTGTTCCAATGCTTGACAACCCTTTCAGTAAAGAAATTTTTCCTAATATCCAATCTAAACCTCTCCTGATGCAACTTGAGGCCATTTCCTCTCGTCCTGTCACTAGTTACTTAGGAGAAGAGACTGACATCCACCTCACTACAACCTCCTTTAACGATAAGGTCTCCCCTCAGCCTCCGCTTCTCCAGACTAATCAACCCCAGTTCCCTCAGCCACTCCTCATAAGACTTGTTCTCCAGACCCTTCACCAGCTTTGTTGCCCTTCTCTGGACATACTTCAGCACCTCAGTGTCTTGTACTGAGGGGCCCAAAACTGAACACAGTATTCGAGGTGTGGCCTCACCAGTGCTGAGTACCGGGGCAATAGTCTTAATGGCTTTGTTCATGTTATTTAGTGGAGTTGTGTGACTTTTATTTCCCTATTAAAAAAAAAAACACAAAACAAAACAAAACACGACAAACCAAGCCCCATCTTGATAACAACAACTTTGGTTGCCTGCAAGATAAGGAGCTTAACCTAATCTTGAACTCCAAAAATATGCCTGCGTGCACCTTGTAAGCAATTGTTAGAACCTTTAAAAATCAAGTTACACAGAAACTAGCTCTCTAGCGGGAGTGGGCCAATGGTCAAGACCAGAATTCTGTCACTTCACATAGTGCCAGGTGAATGTGAAAAGGATGTTCAGCAAGTTGGAATAATTCCCAGTGATATTGCATTTATATGAAAGTCAGTCATGGAATCCATGTTTTAATAAACCATGTTTCACCAACTCCCTTGTCCAATCTGAAATCAGATCCATGCTCCCAGTCTTGTTTCCAGAAGAATTCCAGACCACTGATTTTTTGGTCTACCAATTTTTAACTTGATGTCTGCTGATAGACATTTTTGTCTTTTCCTTTTGAAGCAAAGGATAAAAAAAGCTGAAATATTTTTTAAAACTTCTCTTCATGAAGTGGACAAGGTTTCTGATAATGAACAGTATTTTTTTTCTGAGTCACCGTGAAGGAAATTGGTTGAGGGTGGCCAAGAAAATTGGGAGTTGGTTGCCTTGAAGGTTTCGGACATGTTTATTGGAGGCAAAACATCTTTCAGATATCTGTAGTTCACTAGTCATTTCCCAAGATGCTGTGTGGAAATTGTTTAACGTAATAAAGAATAGGAGGGAAACATGCATTTTACAAAAATTTAGTTGAGACGTTCTCAAAACTAATTGCATGAAGTGGTTAGAATTGCTAACAGAATGTAATAAGTAACAAGACTATTTTTCCCTAACTGACCAAAGAGTCAGTTAACCAAGCTTGGTGTAATATTGTGCATGTGTACTAGATAAAATTGTACAATCCTAGAGGATTGTCTGTAGTATGGATATTTTTTAACACAGAATAAGCTGTCACATGGACACAGAACTGAAAAATAGTAGGACACGTTGATGTAAAAGTAGTCATTAACTTCCAATTCAGTGATCAAATGAAATGTTAATGTTAGCAAACAAAAACAAATCTGGCTTTACAGTACAGCTTTATATACCAAAACATTTATCCATCTAGTTTTGTTTGAAACTTTTGTTTTTGAGAAAATGTAAATAAAACCAAAAGCTTGAATAGGTAGAATAACCAAAAATATAGCAAAATGTGACATTTTTGATTTTTTTTCTGACTGATGAATAAAGTATTTGTAGCTATTTATTTGTGTAGAAGTTGAAACCTTCCCTGAATATGTGCTTTTCTTTTGAATGTCTTTTTAAGGCTTAGAGGATGAAACAAGAATAAATGAATCGGAAGAGGAAGAAATCTTTTGGCATACAAAGATTCTACCAATTCTGCATGAGCTGAAAAAAGGTGGGTAATACTGTTCTTGAAAGGGTGTATTTTCTGTACTATTTCCTGCAGGAAACATGGGACTTGTTTGTGTTTACTACAAAAGAATAACAGTAGTTGGACTATGTAGCCTTTTATGCTTTCAGTGTAAAACTGGGCAACTGTCTCTAGGTGGCCCTGCTTGAGCAAGGGGGTTGGACCAGATGACCTCCAGAGGTCCCTTCCGACCTCAACCATTCTGTGATTCTGTTAAAAAAAATACTGGTTTAGAGAAGATCTTGTCTGATTAAATTACCTTATTTTAGACAACATAGCTCTGCCAGCTTAGCAGTCAGTGATGAGGTAATAATTTTAAGAATAAAGTACTGCACAGATTCACTGTTTTAAGCACAGAATGTATTTAAGGTCTCAATTAATTTTAGAAAACTAAGGAAATCTTAATGAAAATTTCCATTTATGCTTAAAGTGTTAAGATGTCTCAGAAAAGTATGTATTGACTCGGAATATTGAAGCAAAATTGAGTAAATGAAGTGTGGCTTGAAAGATTGAACTCTGAAATCCATTTTGACGTTTCATTCAAAAGGTTGTTTAGTTGCCTTCTACAAACATTATATTTATTTGAATGGTGGGAATATAGAAAGTAAGTTTGTTTTTACAGGTGGTTAAAAGTGAGTGTCAAATTAGGGGATTGATTCTGTTTTGCGGGATCTTTTGCAGTATTCATTATAGCGTGGTACAGATTAGAATGGGGTTTTTTTGCATAATTTTGCAGATGTTGATGAGTATGAAACACCTGTACAGTACTGAGTGATTCCCAAAATATACTGTTATTTTAAAAAGACAGGATTCTCATTCCCACATCTGTCACTGATGTGTAGAAAAACAGTGATCAGGAAATTTGAAAACAGCTATGCAACTTCACATTTTCTTTGCTTAATGCTGAGATTGTCAAATATAAACCGCTGAGTTAAAGTTTTGCATAGTGAGATGTTCTTTATAGGTAAGCGACATATTATTTAGACGTAAAATCTAATCATGTCTTTCCCTTGTCATGAATGTAACTAAGGAAAATCAATTTTCATGCCCCTTTTCCTCAATCTTTACTTGATTTGGTTAGTGTGTTGGGGTTTTTTTAAAACTTAATTATGGCTTAGTTTTTCTAATAGTAGATGAAATGATCTAATGATACTTTCTCACCAGTTGATTGAATGTAGTTCTACAAAAACCTTAAAGTTAAGAGTTTTGCTGCTTCTTGAATATTCACACAGATTGTAACTGAATCGTATCATTGCCTCCTGCAGCTGCATGTTACATTGCTTTATTTAGGCTGTTTACTGCACAATCACAGTTTTTCCTATCAAAATTAATATTAGAATTCCATAATTTTAATGTTTTGAGTGGGTCTGTTGGTAATTCAGTATTTTTTAATTTTGTATGCAGTCACTTGCTTCATACCTTTCAGCTAATTCCCTGCACATGCATTTAGGTCACATTTAGTTTAGAAAAGCCTTTTTCTTCCCCTTTCTCCCTCAAAAATATTTGCAGAAAACTTTCCATTCAAAAACAAATCTGAAGTTTAACCTGGAACTTGATTATTGTCTAAAATCTTATGCATATCACGCGCTTGAGATGATTGTTATATGACAAAAATAAAGAGAACCCCAAAGTCTCTTTTTCTAGAAGAGCAAATATTTTATTTTATTACATTCCAGTACTCAAGGGAGGATAAGCTTCAAAAATGCCCCATGGGATGAGTGATGAATAATTTTTTTGTTGTTGTTAATTTTGATGAAATGGAGTGGAGACCTTTCAATTTTGGTTCCTTGCCACTCCTGTTTCACTGCTTACTGGAGCAGAGGATTTAGAATCATACTAAATTTTGTTAAATTTTCTGTCATGATGGGAGTAGAAATGGAATAGTCATTGGTGTTCCTTGAGTATGATAATTGCAAATTGAGAGCTTCCAGGCACTGCTCAGCATGAGGGGTGGGTCCTTGAATCTGCCTACAGGTTTGGGGCCTTAGATATAATGTTTTTTGTCGTAATTTCCTGTCCATGTATATTTCATCACAAGTGCTTTGCCTCCTTGAATACGACTCTATTTCAGCTACAAAGTACATCCTGAGTAAATGCAGAGTTTATACAGGCAGTTTAAGTGGGTTTATATGGTGCTTTATTAGTGCCACCTTATAGACAAAAGCAAATGTACGAAAAGAAGAAAAAACCCTCACTCTTGAATTTTAAAAATAGGCAAGACTTTTCACTCTAAAGTAAACATGTACATGATTCCATTGCATTGAGGTGCAGATTTTGTAATAATTTACTGCAGGTTTTATTTTTGTATTTTTTAAATAGTCTCTGAGGGACTCAGGTTAGGAAGTAGATGACTTTTTTGTCAATAGGCCAACAGTCCACTGAAATATATCTTGCACCTCTACTATGCATTGGAGAGTTCTAAC
The DNA here is from genome assembly GCF_034638445.1 of Ciconia boyciana. Taxonomy (NCBI): domain Eukaryota; kingdom Metazoa; phylum Chordata; class Aves; order Ciconiiformes; family Ciconiidae; genus Ciconia; species Ciconia boyciana. The sequence continues at coordinate 51,810,260 of NC_132936.1, forward strand.
GAGCTTTTACGTTCACTTGTTCTTAATCCCAGCAAGGTTTGATATATTAGGTTATGTATATGGGCAGAAAAATATTCCTTAACTGTCTCTTTTTCACATGTAATGTTTGGTGGAGCTTTTTAAAGAATATATTCAGATTCACAGTTTCCTGGTAGACATTTGGTCAATGTGATTATTAAGCATTAAAGGTGAGTTTCATTTTAGCTTTAGGTATTATTTTGGCTCTGTGATTTCTTGGCTGGAGTCTCTTCTTTTTGAAAGAGCAGAATAAAACTGTTTCTGAGGATCGCATTATCATTTTAAGAGATTTATTGGGCACCTTATTTTTGTTCTTGTGCAACCCATTCTTTATTTTGTTCTCCTATGTCTTTGTCTGTTGAGATGCTCTGGAAAAGATGGCACCAATAATTATTTTTTATTTTTCTCTCCCTTCCCCCCCCTTCAAGTAGAAGACAATATAGAAAATCTTTGTCTGGCTTGCACCAAGCTGTATCAAGCCTTGAATGAAGGAAATATGCTTGGAAAAAGATTTAAAAGAAGAAGCGTGCTTCTGAAGACATTATATGAACTTGTAGACATTGATTCAGATCCACTTTGCCTGAAGCTGGCAAAGATTATTCTGGCTGTAAGTGTTTTAAAATGCTGTTTGGTAGAATGTGAAGCTCAAAATCGTGAATTACAACTTGCATTTAATTTTTCATTTCATACGTTTAAACTGTGTCTAAAACACAATTCCTAAGCACAATTTCTTGCCATACGGATACTAGTCTCCCATTCATCCAGATTGGCACTTGCTGGAGCCTATTTTTTGCAGAGAAATTATGTCTGGGTGAGGAAGGAGGGACACAAAATAGGATAGCTGGTGTATGGTATATGGAATATTTCTTAAGCAAGGAAAAGAGACAGTGTCCTAAGCTGGGATACACATGCAGGGATTTAAACAAAACAATAATTTAAAAAATTACACATGGAAATGAAGCTTAGTTTTTTAATAATATCTTGACCTCATTGAACACCTTTATCTGAAAATACCAAAACATTTTTTTTTTTTGGAAAGTGAGTAAGTGTAATTATCTCTTTCTCTAGTATTTCTGGTTAAAACTCTCCATTAAGTTGGTGCTTTTGAACCTATTGGTTGAGCTTCTACTATTTATGTACGGATAGTCACTGGTGAAAGGATACCAGCTAGCATTGTGTTGTAGACATTTTAGTAATTTGTGTATGTGTGTGTTGGGGGGGGGGGGTGTCTCCTTTAAGGTAGCATGTGATATTTTAATCAGAAGATATAATTATATATTCAGATACTACATAGATGTTAAGTGGTGCTTATAAAAAAAAATTCTGTTACTGACATTTTTCTGTGGAATCTTAAAAATCATGAACAACAGAAGAAATTGCCCTTGAAGTGCAGAGGAAAGGAAGAGATTTGTCATTGCATTTTTAACACTTTTACTTCCCTTTCATGATCTCTCAGTGACCATTAGTACATCATAAGATCTTGTTTTCTGATATTTGAGAATAACTTTCATTATGACATGTACTGTTGTACTGGAGTTCTTTGTGGTATGGCCACAGATGCCAAACCAGTGAATCCTGTGCAGAATTTATTTGTAAGAGTGAATTAGAGAAAAAAACGTGCAGATTATTGATATACTACCTGCAGAAAACATATAAAAAGTTTGTATATCATCTGTTATTTTAAAGTCAGTCAGCACAGTTTGCTAAATAGAGCTTAAACTATCTAGGTTTCAGAGTCCTTTAATTCTGCAAACTTTTCAGTTTGGCTCAGTGTACTGTCAGGGTTTCAGCTGGAATTTAATAGTTCTGTGAGAATATAAGTTTGCCATGGTGTCTGAACTCGTAAAATGTTATGGTGCGTTTTTGTATGTAGATTTTAGTTGTGATTTTTATGTATTTTACTTTCTTTGCAGATGAAAGTGGATGGAAGAAATCTTCTCAGTGTTTGCAAGCTTGCATTTAAAATTTGCAGGGATGAAAAAAATGATTACATCATTGAAAATGATAGATTATTGGGTATGTATTCTGTTCTTGTATATAAGTTAGATGTTGAAATTCAATAGTTAGATTGATCATTGTTCAAGAAACATTCTGAGTTAACTTAGTCACACACTAAAAATTGCCTACTAGGTCAAACCAACGGTCCATCTAGTCCAGTATTCTGTGTCTAATGATGGCGATAGGGGATGCTGGAGGTAGGGGATGCTGTTTGGGGAGAGCGTGGAAGCCTATGTGTTTTCTGTGATCTGTTTCCCCTGTATCCAGAATTGTTACATTCTATTAGGGACATTAGATGGTGCATCCCTGCCTAATCCTTTTTAGTCTCTGTTTATAGATCTTTTGTTCATTAATTTGCCTAATTCCTTTTTGAACTTTCTGATTCTGTCTGCCTCTACGGTCTCATAGAGCAACAAGTTCCAGAAGTTCTCTGTCTGCTGTTTTAAACCTATCTGCTTTTCATTATGCCCCTGCTTGTAGTTTTGCAGGATTTGTAAGAGTTTCTACAGTCAGCTTACCCTCCATCTTCATGATTTTTTAAACCACAGTCATATCACATATCTCTGCCTTATCCTCTTCACACTGAGGCATCTCAGCCTTCTAGCTCTTTCTTTGAAAGGGTATTGTGTCATTCTCTCAGTTGTTTTAGTAGCCTTTCTCTGTACCTTCTCCAACTCCAGTAGATCCTTTGTGAGATGTACAAAACAAAACTGTCTATAGAAGTCAAGATGTGTCTGCACCAAATTTTATAGAAGCGAAATAATGCTGTCTGTGTTGTTGGCCGTCATCAGGAAGGATATTGAGAACAATCATTGGCTTTTTTAGCTGCTGCTGCACGTTGAGCCAATGGTTTCGGAGAATTGTCAGCAATGGCTCTGATATCTTTCATGATTGTAACTGTATTTGTGTCATCCACATACACCTTGCAAATATGAGAAATATGAAGAAAATGACAGTGTATGAATGGTACTCAGTATTGATTGATGGTCTTTCCTTTCATTAAAACTTCATTAGGTTTTATTAATGTAGGGTTTAACCTTGCAAGCATTTATTGCATGTGCATAAGTTAAAGCATATGTGTAATAGATATTACACTGCTTATAGATAAATAGATATTATCTGCTTAAATAGATAAGAGTATTCATGGTCTTAAAGTTTAGTATGTGAGTCTTGTCAGAAATAAAGACCACATAAGCCTTTCCAGTAGTAAGATCAACAGGAAAGGACTCGGAGAAAAGAGAACAGCTCAGGTTGCTCAACTGACTTTGGATACCGAAAACTACAGTTCTGTAGAGATTAGCATTGTACAAAAATCTGGACACGTTGAGTGGCTATGTCTGTGTAAGTGTTGGGTTTTTTTCTCTCATTTCCATCTTCACTCACTTTTCTTTCACTTGCTCTTCTTTCCCTGTATTTAAAAACCTAGTGAAGGAAAGAATGTTTTTGGTAGGTTTTTTGTTTGTTTGTTTGTTTATTCACTCTTTATGTTTTGGACCCACCTTATCCAGACTGAAGACATGAACCTAGGTTATCATCGTAATCACCCAGATTCCTGTTGCAGTCACTGGGTTACAGATTCAATTTCTTTTTCTTCCTCTGGTCCTGTGAACTATTTATGTGCAGTGGAGCAGCTCCAGTAGAAGAAATAAAGTAACTGTTCATCCCAAAATAGACGACTACTGTTCAAGATCCTGTTTGATACTGAATAGAGCAGGGACCTGAAACTGATTTCTCACATTGCCACAACCCAAGTGATTTAGCTGACCGCTAGACAGTTGGCGAGGGTGAGAGTTTGGGCAAGAGCCTGGAGTGTGTGTACTTCATCCATATACACCCATACACTTAGAGAGAGCTTCAACTTGAGTTGTGACAGAAAAAACTTTAGAAATCTCTTAAGTTTAACGAGATGGGAAAATGTTTTTATTCAGCTGGATGGAACACAGGAAGCAGAAGTAAATATCAGTTTCAATCAGTTACTAGAAATTCAAAAGTATAAAATTGGTTAGGATTACTTATTTAAGATACACCCAAATTCAGAATGTCTCAATTTGACTGAAAGGCACATTGGGCTTGTGCTAACAACGGTTAATTTTAACATTTCAGATATCTGACAGTGGTAGCATAAGCAAAACTTTTACAGTAACTTTACCTACATAAAAGGTAAATCTAAAAAGGCTATGAACAGACTTCAAATATGAGATTTGAATTAGGCACCTGTGCTTTTTAGTGCTCCATTTGAGATGCTTTAAGACATTTGATTTTTAAGGAAGTAATGGGACTAAACCTCTTTTGAATGTCTCAAGTTTAGTACACAAAATTCCAGGCACACACAATCACTTTTGCAAATCTTGACTGAGGATTTCAATAATTACTGCTATGTGTTTACAACTGGTGCTGGTTCTTGAAGCCTGGGAGAACAAAAGTCAGGCTCGTTCTCTTATTCATCAATAATTGTTTCTTGGTTTCAATCCAAATACCCAATTTTTCTAGCCCACTTATTAGAAATGTAAGAGTCCCATCTGAGTTTTTTTTCCCCAATTGTTAATCTCTTCAATGACTGACAGTATCAAATATAAATGTTAATATTAGGCTTTCTGAATAATGATTTTTCTTTTAGATTGTTTGTTGGAGGTCCTGAGAACTGAAGATCTACAAAAAAACAATGAAGCTCTCCTGTATTGCATGGGAGCTATAAAATTCATGTCTGGAAACGCAGTACTCCTTAATGAAATGATCAACAAAGGAGCTGTTGAAATGTTGCTGCAATTAATGAAGCAGATTAACAATATAAAAGAAAATGACACATATTTCTCCAGCTTGGGCCACCTATTAGTCCAGGTTAGCATTTACTTTTATTTCTAAAAGTACACACTTCAAGGGCAAATTAAAAATTTAATTAGAGGAGATAAGCTAACCCTGTGTGCCACTGACAGTTATACCTATACTGAACAGTCTTTTAAGAAGTTTACATGAAGTTGTTGAGGACCTACATTTGATTATCATAGATATTTTTGTGTAGTCAATTTTAAAGGCTGTAGAAATTCTGAAGTTAATAGAAATATTTTTAGGTACCTAATAAAACCAGTTTCTTATTATTACTTTATGGTGCTGACAGTCTTCTGGATATTATAGCAAACAGATAAAAATGTGTTCCCTGTCTAAATTCTTTAAACTGAAATAATAAATACAAACTGGTTCTGCAATACTCTGGAAGAGTAGGGGAAGCTTTTTATTACAAGAATAATTCATTTCAAAGAATGCATAGGAAAATATAGCTACGTTTCTTTGACAAAGTGTTTTTGAAGAACTGTAATTTAAGGAAAAGGTAGTTGTAAAAGCCAACAGTTTTTGAATCTTTTTGAAGGCAGCAGGCTCAAAACTATCCTTTCACATATGAGGTACCTTGATGAGTGGTGGCTGTGAAAACTAATCCTTTTCCCTAAAACTGTTTAAACCTTAGTGTTTTAGAAAAAAATGGTTATGTAGATAAATCTTGAGTTATGCATATGTTGTGGGTTTTTTGAATTTGTCAAGGATTTGCCAGGTAGATTCCTGGCATTTGTCTTGGAAATTATTAAAGAAAAGATTAGTGAATGGTGTAATTGTAAGCTTTTGGGGACTTCATAGGAAAATATATTGGACAATTTTCTGAGGTAGTGTTTACACTAAATTTCTCTACTAATTATGCCAGATTTCTTTAATTCTCTACTAACTTATAAACAAGGGATTTTATACTACTTGAAAGTATATAAGAAAACAGGTAGCTTACATCATCATGTTACTATTACTGATTTTTTCTGTTTATTTTAGTGGAGCTGTGACGTCTGTCTTTCCAGAATAGTGTGTATAATCTTAATACAAACATAAACAGATTGGGAGATGCTATGAAGCACTGAATTAAATGATGTGGCTTAATACTTATGTTTGGCTAAGGAAGTCCCAAAGTGGCGAATTGCTAAAAACTGGGAGAATGTATGATGAGACTGGAAATTTTGTGCTTGTTGTATTCCTATTTTTTTTCCTATCTGGTCCTGTCATCGTTAAGTTCCTATATGAATCACAAAATTCTCTTTTATACACTTCTATCTTTAGAATTGGAAATGTTAACTTTCCTGTGGCACTGTGAATTCTCCAAACAATTCTAAAATAATCTGTGCCATTTAGTCGATATCATACCTTATATTCTATACAAAAATTGTATATGGGATTTCCAAGCTTTCTTTTTCAAGAGAAGGTGTACAAACTTCAGGTCTGCACGTAATCAAGATTTTAATGACCATATTTTTCTTGAATGCTGCTAGTTAGACTTTGTAAGTCCCGATACTACTGCAGTGCTGCCTTAGGCTATCAGCTTAGTTAGAAACCTCCTTTTGAAAAGTATTGAGGAGCGATTGGGGGTCCAGAATAGATTCTGTTCTCTGTAATTTGCAAGGTGATAGACAGTGACTTAAACCACCTAAACTATAAGAAAAGTAAGCTTAGATGAAGAAGTAGAGTATGATGCCTTACATACGGAAGCTGTGCAGTCATTTCAGTGAGTGGAAATTTAGGTTGTAGTTTTGGTAGGCATTTTAAAACCTAAATTAGAGATATGTATCCTGTATCGCTTTTCATGTCTATATAGTTTAAAAATATTTATCCTTCTGAGAGCAGGATGGGGATGGTTGGAAGCAAAGCATATTAGTTACTGCCGTTTGCTGGCTGCTGTTGGCATTAATCATATAATACATATAATGGGAATCCTGTTGAGTAGAAAGAGATGGAAATTTATGTTAAATAGATGTAAAAAGAAGGTTTTGCCAGTTGGGGCACTTAAAAATAACAAATGATGTCCAAGTAATAAAATTAGTGAATCAGATTATTTTCAGCTGTTTGACTAACTGCCTGAACTTCCCCACAATTTTGCAGAAATGTTTCTTCTTCCATTATTTGTATGTGGATAAATTTAGTTTTTTAAATCAAGGGTTTAATTTGCAAACGTGTGCAAGGAAAATGTTACATTTGACACTTCTTTTTTTTCCATTATTATCTCTGCTGTTTTCAGTATGATTGGAAGTGTAGCAAAACTATTTTGTACAATTTGAATAGACTGGCTGTTTCTAAGAAGGCCTCGAGTATTTTGCAGAAAAGTCAATATTGACAACTGTCTCTTATTGAGGTTGCTGTTACACTTGTTTGTATTCTCTTCTATAGTAGCACAGATACTTCATTTTTCTTCCTCTTGTGAGAAAAGTAGTGATTCCTGCTGCTGTGGAATTCCTGTGTGACTTTCTCATATCAGTTTCTTCAACAAATCTACATTAATGTGCACCATTTCTTCCATGTGAGTTAATTGTTCAGTCGTCATAGACAGGTGTAGGAATAGTTCTGTTTTCAGGGATATAGTATCGAAGAAAGTTTCTTTGGTGATTCATGTCTTCGGAATAAAGGAAGTTTTTGTGGCATACTTTAACTTGTAGCAAAAGATCAAATATCCAGTGACATGCAGAAATAATGAATAAATACAAGTCTTCAGGAAAAGAGAGCAAGTTATATTGGAGGAGAAAAACACCTTAAATGGTCACGGTGGTCTCTGAGGGAGGCTCTGCTATCTCTTAATCCTGATAACTGAAGTATCTCAGTTAACTGGGAACAACTCTTCATTTTTTAACTGTATAATTGCACAATCACCAGATGGCAGTGTTATACATAATCTTGCCAGGTCCTTTTTGTGGGAATAAAATCCCTCTCCGATTTCTTCATTGTTACACAATGGATTTTATGCAGAAGTCCTACAATACAAGAATAAAAATGTTTGTAATAATAGTTATTTTTCCTTAATAGAGGACATGAAACCAAGATCATCTTTGACTCATTTTATGTTGCTTCACCTTATAGTCTGATCATATTTATATGAAATATGGTAATGCTTATTCAAAAGCCAAGGCTTTTGAAGTGTCTTAAGACTTAAGACAAGACTTAACAAGTACTCCATGTTCCTTAATTGAAAAGCACTTAAATGTCGTCATCTTTAAAAATAGCATTTGTGTGCTGTTAAATTTTCTGTTTGGGTGAATTTGATCTTTCACATGGCAACATAAGGATTAAGGCTGGTGGGGATTGCTAGACCCAATTGTTAGGCATTTCTCCCTGAATTATGGTGTCTGCTTGAAGCAATCAGAAATTATCTTGAATTCATCTGCTGTCTGGTTAGCATCTATTACTTTTTAATTTGTACTCTTCAGGTTTCACTTGCATACTAACTGTTCTTTTGTGGATATATACTTCTATGAACTTCTGAATTTCATTATTTCACACTTTTAAGTGTATACGTTATTTTGCATGCTTTTCCTTTCCAACCTGTCTTTGTGTGAGGATGCCTCTTGATAGAATTTACTGATGGAGGATTTTGAACCATCTAACTGTCTCAGCCAGTGAAAAATTTTACTCTCTTTTTGGAGACCTCTGCACCTTTATCTATTAATAAAGATTTTATTTTTTTTCATCATCTGATATGTAAGTCTCTTTGCTGCAGTGAAAGCCTTGGTCTGGGTTTGAACAACACTTTTGATATGTGGTTTATCCTTCATTTTCTTTATTGTGAAGTTAGCTAGAGCTCAACAAATATCATCCTAGGCTGACTGTGAACATCTTGTATGTGAGCGCTGAATAGTCCTCTGTGTCTATTCCATTTGGCAGGAATTTTTCCACCAAAACTTTTGAGTAGCGAAGTATTTAATCGGAATATTTTTATTTTAAAATATTTCTCCAGTATGGTGTTGATTTTTGAAGCATCATGACTTGTGAATGAATGCATATCTGGAAATGTATTTTTTTGCAGTTTTTTAGTTAAAATAACAAAAACCTCCAGGTGTCTTAAAATATGAGGTAAAAGCAAATGGCTTCCATAGGTTCAGTTTCTGTTTATTCTGAATAGAGTATACATTTCATATTTAGTGCTGAAGTTAAATCCATTCACGTATCACATTCACATTGTCACATAATATTTTTCCCTTTGTACCTTGCTTCTCCACTTTGACACATTGTTCCTTCTGCTGTTATTCCGTTACAGAACACCTTGAATTGCATTTTCATTCTTCATTCGTGTGGTAACTGAAGACATGCACACTTTTGTCAAATTTGTTGAAGTAGGACAGCAAAAGCTTCTCAAACACAACAACTTAACTGGCTCTTTGTCAGATTTTCCCTTTAAAATTAGCAATTACATATCACTGGACAAGCAGTCCAATTCAGTGATAAAATACTTAATTTCTAGAGGTTTTTGTGATTACAAACAATTTGAGCAGATAGGCTTTGTGCCTTATCAAACTACATTTAAAACCAAATTGAAGTTAAATACCGTACTCTTCGAATAAGGAAAATTTGAAGAATTCCCATATTGACATTAGATTAAATGACTTCGCATTAATTTTATAGTAAGTTCTGGTTTAGATCAACAGTTAATTTACACGTCATTGCCTGTCTGACCTTGGCATTTGGATACGCTTATATTGGAAGATAACCAGAGCATTTCAAAATATGCAATAGCTGATTCATTTTGCATATCTACATGTTATAGATATTTTATGCTTAAAACTCCTTGAAATAGAACAGTATATTCTGAAAATATTTTGGTTTCTCCAAAAGAAACTTGAGGACTTAAGCTTTTCATTTTTATGCTGTTCGAATAGTGGATTTCTCTTGATCTTGATTAACTGTTAACTTTTTAATCAAAATAAATGTTATTGTCTTTTAAAATAAAATCATCTTAGTTTGCAACTTATAGTTATTATCAAAATATATATTATAGATCAGTATTAATCTGCAAACTTAAATGTAAATTTTCAAAATCAGACATTATGCAAAAAATCGCTTTAACTATCCACAGCATTTCACCTAATTTCCAATTGGTATATGGTTGTATACATGCATACAAGATTTTAAAACATATGAAAGATCATGTTTCCCTTAAAAGAGGCGGTTACATGCAGGCAAAGACCAGTATCAATCTTTCGTTTTCAAACAATTATTTCAATATACACAATTGTGTTGCTTACACATTTCCTGTTATAATTTATTGGTAGATACATACCTGCAGAATGTTAACAGGGCATTCAGACAGCCTTAGATGTTATAAATGAGATCTGAGCTTTATTAAATTTTCAAAACAGTGTGGATTCTGTTGTAAATGGCTGTGATTAATAAATCTTTAAATATTCTGCGTGCAGCTGACAGCTACTTTGCGAAACTTGGCTGACTTACCTCCGGCAAGATGCCAACTCATTTGCAATGGTGCAGTCTCTGAGCTCTCTGTGGCGCTAGAGCAGCGTATGAATGATAAGGATGTATGCACCTACATTGTCAGGATATTCAGGTACGTATAGAACACAATGCTATTTCTGCATGCAATCAAGTCAGCGTTACTGCTTCAAGTGACTCAGAGAGGGCAGGATCAAGCACTAAAATTGGAAGATTTACATTGAATTGTTTTTTTTAAAAGCTCTGTGTAGTTTTTAATGATTTTGTATGATAATTGTGTCTTTATTAATACTGATAGAATTGTTTAATTGTGGCCATACAAACTTGGATTAATCGTCCCTGTGAAAAATGTTTTGTTGTATTGTGTCATTCTTTGACCCCACAGATTCTGATTGAGATTTTTAAAGTACATTTCTTATATTTTAAAGCTGCATAAATTATTAAGTATTTATTAATCCCATTTTAGGCCATGTTTTAAAAAAGTGAATAAGAGAAATTACACAAGCTTAAGTTATATCAGGGACTGTGTATTGTGAAATAAAATACAAAAGAGGGAAAACGTGATCAGTGTTCATTGTTTTGAGCTGTCACAGAGTGTTTGAGGAGATTAATCTGTGGGATCAGGGCTGGAGTGTGCAGATGGAAGGGCTGAAAGAATCTCAGTTTTATGAGCAGCTCAGTGGCTGCTTCCCAAGATGTGCTTTTTAGAGGGAGATCAGTATGAGTGAATCACCCAAAAAGATCCTTTTGTAGTCTGAATAGTTTCTCAGTCAAAAATCTTCCAATTACCAAGCACCAGCTTGCAATATCCAATGCTAAATGGAGTTGCAAACAATTTAAGGATTTTGAAGAAGCTGTGAAGAAGTTGTGAAACTGTTGGTAGTTTCAGGAGGAGTTGGGTTATAAGCACAATTTATGAATGCCGTTTTGGAAGAAGTATTTGCCACTGCTGCTTTGTTATTGTATTGAATCATGTTGCCTGTGGCTCCATGTTCATTGAGAAGTCATTCTGCTATGGACTTCTCTTCCTGTTCAGCTCCTCCAAATTATCCATCATGCTCTTCTTGCTAGATGAGATCAGGTTGTGCTTTGAGGAGCAGCTGCATACGGGACTATCATTCCTTCCTCTCCACAGCTAAAACCAGGCAAATCTGGTCCTTTGCTGTTTGTGCTACCTGTAAAGCATGTGACTTGCTTCCCCATTTCCATGCCACCTTTTCCACATCTCTCTCTCTAATTTTGTTCCTAAAAATGAGCTGAGTTGCAGCAATGATTACAGCACTTTGAGCATATTTACTTCTTCTAAGGAGAAAGCATTTCTTTTACTTGGCAAATGCCATGAAAAGTGGGGTAATGGGTTTGTAATTAAATGTAATCAATACTGACACTGTAATTCTGACAAGGACACTTACTTGATCTAGAATTCAATATGGAGCAAAAATAATTTGTCTTATTTAAAGTTTCCTACTGCTTCAGGTTTTTTTCTTAAGTTTAGTGAACTGCATGCTCTGAAGATACAAATTAGCCATAAAATAAATTTAATTAGCTTCCTGGAAATTGCAGTCACAAAAATAAAAAAATTATACTATGCAGTACAGAGCACAGATTTGAATTTTGTTTTGTCTTCTAGTAATACAGAATTATTATTCTTTTCTCTCAGTCAGTAATTTTATGCAGCTTCTTTGTAGATAATATGCTCAATCTATTCAGATTATTCATTTCTCTAAGTCTGTAAGTCTTGCTGTAATTGGTTGTAATTAAACATCAACACAGATGTTTGCTGGTTTTGACTACATTGGAAGTAAGAGGTTATCCTAGTTTGTTCTGTTATTGCAGTATTTCTGGTATGACCAAAGCATGTCCAATTCTTCTATTTTTGTAATGGTCAAGGTGAGCAGTGTAGGACTGGAGCAGCTGTTAGGGAATATGCAGAGATAAAATCGTGACTGCAAGAAGGCACGTTCTCCATATTTGCTGGTGAGAGATGTGTTCTGTTAGTGCTGTCGCTGGGCTCTACTAGACGTGCATTAGGAAGGGACCCTTCATTTCCTCTCCTGTCTGACTTCCCATGTCATCTTGAAATTACAGTTCTCCCATTTAACACTAGGAAGTGCTACTGCTAGTATACTGTGCCCATATGGCAAGCAGGTTGGGAAGCTCCTTATGTTCGCTTCTTCCCATAATTCACCGTGGCAACGATAGCTAGACTTCTCTTGTGCTCTTATTTAACTGCATATGCCTCTACTAGAAGTCAGAGTATTGGCATTCATTTCATTTGTTGGAAAATATGGCTTTGAGAGTAAAAAGCAGAGTAATTTTTTAAAAAATCTTTTTGTGGAAAAAAGTACTTTCATACATTTATATTTGATTTTTGTATCTTTGTAGCAAACTTTCTTCCTACAATGACTTCTGTGCAGCTTTAGCAGACTGCTCCAGATGTTACATCTTATTTTTAGCCCTGCTAAACAAACACCAGAAGCAGCAGGTCAGTTTTTTCATCTCTTGATTTTTATATATTAATCCTCTGATGTGTCTGTGTATTATTGTGTATAAGCTTGTTTCCAGTGACCTACTTTTATGCATTTACCAAATAAAATTTTCAAATGGTTGACAGCATTTCTAAGTAGTAAATAATTGAAAGGAAATAATTTAGATTAAAATTCAAAGCAATACAGAGGACAGATATTTGATTAACTAGTCTATCCTTTGCATGTGTAAAAGGAGTTCTTTGAGTAATTAATTGTTTTTCTTAGTTTTAAAAAATACTTTTTAAAGCAAATAGTTTATTTGAATATTTAATAGTAGGAAATTGTTGGTATTTCTCCTGCCCTCCTCCCCTGCAAAAGAAGTGTGAATTTTCCAGAGTTAAGCAATTTGAAAGCAGAGGAAAATTTGTTCCTTGATAACTGCATAAGGTATCAGAATGTATCTCTCCTCTACCAGAGAAAACCATGTGCCTAGAATACTGCACTTGGAACATTCACCTAGAAATAAGTGTTTCGAGTTTGTCAAAATGCCTCGTATTACGAGGTAAAATTATAAGAGTATACTTGCTACCAACTTCATGAGAACTTCAGGGGTCAGGTGTCACTGTATTGTCCTGCTATATCATAGTGATCTTTCCTAAGTTTACTGGAGCACCAGCCTCTGGGAGTTTGCTGCAGGATCACAGTTTTAAAGATTGCCATGTTGGTAAGAGTGGAGTGCCCCATGTACGGCAAATTACTCAGCTCTATTGCCAGGTAAGATTTAAGAAGAAAATAATTTTTATGTAAAGCATAGATGTTCAAAGGTATAACAAGGTTTCAAAACATAGAACATTAAATCACATTAAGATTATTCTTAAAAGTAAGGAACTTTCTTGGCTGCTCCAGCATCTAAACTAGTTTGAGGACATTTGATTATCCTATACAATTTATCCCAGGGTTAGTAATTCCTGGAGGATTGTTGGAAGCAGGTCTTTTGTGCTGCTATTGTTAAAGGCAGTTAATGAAGGTAACCAGATCGGCTACACTGAACAATCTATTCTTTCTCCTGCCAAATACAAAAATAGTTTCTCCCTTTCCTGTTTACCTGCCTCCCTGTTTTCTGTGATAATACACATGGAAGAGGAACAAAGATTAAGTTGTTTGTATTCTTCTAAATGTCTGTTGATTAACATTTCTGCAGCATATCTGAGTATTTCTTGGTTCAGGCTGCTCTTGCATTGTATAGTCTTCAAAGACACTTTAGTAAAACGCTATGTAAACACTATGTGAATAATATAAGAAATATCAAAGGCATGATATTTTACTAGTTTTGTAGTGATTTTTCCTTGTGAGCACTGTATTAAAAACTGAACAAATGATGGGACTGGGAATAAGGATCTTAAATTGAGTAACGTCTTCCTCTCAATCTTCATCTGTAATTTTAAGGGGAACTTTTCTAGGCTCCTGAGCTAATACCTTTGTGTCATAATGAATTGTAGGCTCATATGTAAATTAAAATTGTTTGTTGTCAGGTAGTGTTCAGAATTTAGCTTCTCATTTGTCTACTTTATTAAGTGGTCCTAAACTATATCTTTCTTCACTAGATTAGCATTGCTTTTTGTGTTAAACTGTCAGTTGTTTTATCAAAATACAAATTAGTAAAGAAATACCTTGTGTATTAAAAAAAATTGTTATTATGTTGTGATGATTATATATGCAGTGTCTTCAGAATAATTATTTCTTACTGCAGTTTTTAAACAAGCATGCAACTGTCAGTTGTCAGCTTAGTGAAGCCCTGCAGAAACAAGAAGAGGGACATAGATAATGTAATGCATCACTTTTTCTGTAGTATATAATAAACACTTGAGCTGTGAGGAGTGCACATGTTTTTCCTGAGGTGTAGTTGGCACTGCTAATCTTTCTTTTAAAATGCTGACAGCTAGTGAGTTATAGCATGAGTTGGTATGCGTTGAAAAGAAAACAAGTAACAGCAGTGTGAGTAAAATTGTCTGCTGTGGGAAGAAGCAAAGAGGAGGATAAATCATTATTATTAACTCAAAGCATTAAAAATCCTTAGGACTAAAACCTGATACATTAAGAAAGGAAGTGTATGCATTTTCTGAATTTTCAGGTTGCAAAGTTCATGGGATCAGGTTTTTTTACTGGCCATCATGGCAGCTAGAAACATACTGGGGAAAAAATAAAAGAAAACCAGCATTCAGATTTTCTCAAGTGCTTTCATAACTGTGACTTTAAAAATAAGCATTAAATATTGTGAAAATAAAAATGTGAGCACTGGAAATAGCATTAATGACTTGCTCCCACACCGCACACTGAATTCCACAGCTGCCACCCAAATAGTCTCTGTTCTTCTCACCACACTGTAGTTTCAGCTCTTTTTTTTCTCAGCTCGTTTTCTCTCTTGGGTAAAAAAGTCAGAAGGAATGGGAAAGTAGTAATTTAACTCTGTGAGAAAGACTTTTGGGGAAATTGAATTGGCAAGACTTGCTAAATTCCATATGTCATAGTCTTAGGTAAGGAGTAGAGAAGGTTGGAAAAGTTGGATCTGCAAGGTAGGACTGGGGAATTCAGCAGTGCTTTTCTACACATCTGAAGTACATGTTGTGTTGGACTTCACTCATGGTTGGTTTTGGAGCTTACTTGTGTGGAGTAACAAAAAAATCCTTGGTGGCTGCCACATGCCATGAAAGCTGTCAGAAGTGTTCTTGTAGACCCTCTATCTTGCAGGATGAGCTTTGCATGCTTCTGTTTCTAGTCAGCATTGTAGACTTTTGCCCACCTCCGGAAATCTTTTAACAAGATGCTGTCCCCCTTTCCCAGATCATTATCATCTCTAAGCTTTTCAGATAAGCTATATAAAGGATGACTTTCTCAGGCTGTGGTTAGTGTCATAAGTCACAAGGAAGCCATGCTTTTGTAACAGAGAGGTTGCCTAAGGAGGGCAGTAGCTTCTGTCAGTAAGTCAGGCACTATCTGAGCTTAGGTGGCCTTTTGGGGCCCTGTCAGCTTCCATGTAATCTTTTATCAGTGTACAGTTAGGAGTCTATTTTCAATCCTAAGTGCACAAATACAGGGTGTGATACTAAAATTTGCATAGAAGAAATCTTGTGCCTGTTGTATAGAAAAGTCCATTTATACTCTAGTGTAGCCTACATTTTTAATGAGGAAACATTTGTTAAGTATCTGACATCACTGGATGCAGCAATTGCCTCTTCAGCAAAAGAATAATCACATTGGGTCATATGAAAGGTTCATCCAGCCTACTATCCATACTCGGCAGTGGTGAAAATCAGATGCCTAGAGAACAGTAAAAACAGAGCAAGCATATACGATACTTCCTGCGTATACTTACCAAACTTCCAGCTCTTTCCAGTTTGGAAACTTCCTTAGCCAGCTGTGGTACTCTGTATGTGAAATAAACCTCAGTTGACTTCTTTTCCATGA
Organism: Ciconia boyciana; assembly: GCF_034638445.1. Taxonomy (NCBI): domain Eukaryota; kingdom Metazoa; phylum Chordata; class Aves; order Ciconiiformes; family Ciconiidae; genus Ciconia; species Ciconia boyciana. Next base: position 51,826,447 of record NC_132936.1, read on the forward strand.
AATTCTACAGTTTCCCCTCTACCCCATATAAACTTGTAACATGTTAAAGAGTTGCCATAACAACTACCCATTGGACAGATAATTCCTTTTGCTTGTTTTGAATTTGCATTTACTATCTTTATTTGATACCTTCTGGTTCTTGTATTGAACAGTCGGTGAATATTTAATCCCGTCATTCATTTCACACCACCCCTGACTTTCTACACCTTTATCATATCCTCTTTGAGTTACCTCTTTTCCAGGCTGAAGGGTCCTTGCTTACTTAAGAGTCCTTGCTTACTTAGTCCTTTCTGATATAGAGGCTATTCCATACCATTGTGCATCTATGTTGCTTTTCGTAGAACTTTTGACAATCCTGATTCCTGTATCTTTTTTTTGAGATGAGGAAACCAGAACATGGCAGTTAAGATGTGGCCATATCATAGATTTGCATGTCTGCCTAAGTTTATTTACCAGTAATTCCCAACATTTTAGTTGCTTTCTTGACCTCCTGTGAGCATTAAACCCTCATGAGGACTCTGTCATTAACCCCAAGACTGGTCTCCAGGCGGTTATGGTTGGTTCAAAGGCTGTAATTTTATACATGAAAGTATGTCTGCTCTGTGTTTTTCCACAAGCATCTTTTCATGTTTATCTGCATTTAAATTTCATCTGCTATTTTATAACCAGTTGACTACAAATCTTTTTTCTGCTCTTCACTCAGCCTTCATCTTTGCTACTTTGAATATCTTAGTGTCATCAGCAAACTCTCCCATATCACTGCTGTCACCCACTTTTCATGTTGTTTATGGACAAGTTGAACACAACAGGTCCCAGCACAAAACGCTGTGGAATTCCACTGGTCATCTTCCACCATTGCAGGAACTACTAATTTACTCTGATTTCCATCCTCTAATCATTTATCTATACCAGGACATCTCCCTTACAGCATGACTGCTTAGTTTCACTAGGATTTTGATGAGTAACTTTGTCAAAAGTCTCCTGGAAAGCCACATCAGATGGGTCTTCTTTATGTATGTTTGTTGATCCCTTCAAAGAACTCAAGAATTGAGTAAGTCAGAACTTAGGAGTCTCAAAGCTGATTGCGTTTATCTGACTGTCCACTAATTTTATTATTATTTTTATGGTCTCTTCTATTTTATCTGGTACAGACACCAGACTTGAATCTCACTTGGATCCTTTTCATGTTTGTTACCTTTCCAGTCCTTAGGCATCAAGGCAGTTTTGAGAGGTTGCACATCACAGTTACTAATTAAGCTATTTAATTAATTAGTTCTTTTAGAACTGTTGGGTGATTATCCAGTCCTGGTGATTTGTTACTGTTTGTTTTGTCAGTTTGTTCCTTAAAATTGTTTGTGATCACTTCAGTTTTGGACAGATCCTCTGATGAGTCTTCCCTGGAGAAGGCTGTAGCATTGAGATCTCCCCAGTTGCTTTCACAGTGGGCATGAATCAATGCAAAGAACTCATTTAGCTTCTCTGCAATGACATTTTCTTCTCTGAATGCTCCTGTTTTATCCTGATCATCAATTAGTTCTGCAGATTCTGGCAAACTTCCTGGTCCTGATATGTTTGAAAAGATTTGTTATTATTTTTGCGTCTCTTGCATCAGCTAGTAGAACTGCACTAATTTACAATTATAATTTACATGCTGCTTTACCTGTTTGATTTAACAATCACTTTGTCAGAAAAAAATTATTAAACAAAGAATAGACTGATGTTGCCTTGTCATCCTCTCTAAGGAGATGTCCAGATTTATCGGGTTCACTGTGCCTGGATCTGCCGAGCTTTCTTCCCAAATGCATCTGCCAGGTAGCAGGTCCCAAATCAGTTTATAGTCTTCTGTGAGCAAGCAGACTTCTGCTTATGAGACTTTTTTCTTGTCTCCCTCCAAGAAAAAGACTTATTTCAGGGCTGTTGAATGTCCTTTTTGCTCTTAGGATTGCTGCAGTGGGGTAGGTTGTCACAGATAGGGCCTGTAAATGCACAGAATTTCTCCACTGTTTCTGGCTTTATTTATTAGGTGAAGGCTTATCTGCGTGCAGTGACCGGCCTTCCTGGCTGTTTTTTTGGCTGGCTTATGGAGAATTCTGTGATGTGCTCCCAGGAGCCCACTATCTGTTTCAGTCAGTCATATAACATAATTCATGTAATACCCCAAAGCAACCACAGGCTCTTAACAATAGAGTCTAATGCTGCAGCTATGTTTAGTTCAGATATACATGTTTGCCTGTTAAATACTTCAAGAGTATTATTGGTACTCTGCTCAATGGCATCACAGTCTTACGAGATACCAAAGATTTTTATTATTATTATTTTTATTGGGGTGGGGTTGTGGTGGTGTGTTTCTGTATCCATAGCTTGCCTCTAAGAAAATGGTCATCAGTGCTGACATAAGTGTTCTTTGTGTTTCTGTTGCTCACTTCTCCCCTCTGTGCCATCCCTCATTTGGGCTGAGGACAGCTGTTTGTGTGACAGCGTGATACATCACGTCACAGAACTGACCCAGCTTCCAATAACCTTAAAACTGAAAATAAGAACCCCAGTCCTTAGCTGGGTTATCACCTGCATTGCTTTCCAGTCTAGTTTGTTGAACAGCCACACAAATAGTTCCTTGTTCACAAATACTGAGGAAACAATATGGGAGAGGAACAAAACTGTGAATGGAAAGGAGAGTGGGTGCTGTTTATGCCACCATTTCTGCTGAAATGCTTGTCAAGATAACCCTATGAAGAACTTACATAGATAATGTGGTTCTTTTCTCCTACATTTACAAATACATACTTTCAGTTGTATTCCTTCTCCCTGTAGCCCAACGTTATAATAGTGCCTTGGACAATTAAAAAAAGCTATGAAGGGAATATAGTAATTGACCGTTAAAGAACAAAAATACAAGATTTTTCTCTTGTGTTTTGTGTGTGCACATGCATATTCATAACTGATCATTCATTCTCTCTGAATTAACATTTTTTTCAAGAAGGAAGTATCCATTTTAGGATACATATTCTGACAACTCTGAAGGAATTTCCCTGCTGATAAATCTGAATAACCACAGAAGGTCACCCTTTCCCTACAGTATGATTTCTGACAGTATGCTGAGCTGATAGTGTATTTGCGTATTCCTAATACTTTGGTTGTGATTTTTTTTTTCTTTTTTTGTCTGAAAGAAAAGGCAAAAGTGGTAAGAAAAGTGCAGAATATGTGATATGTACTCTGAACATAAAATGATCAGGAATGTAGAGCTCAAAGTTTGTAGTCAACCAGCCTTCGTTGGCATATATCATATAGAAACCTGCTCTTCTGGTGTATCAAAAGATACAAGAGAATGAATGTAATTACTAGGTAGGTAAACATTAGAATATCAAATAAGAATAATAAGAAGATATTACTGCTTGGTGTGACAGACACTGTCACTAAAATATTTTGCCTTTTTGGTATTAATTTCTACAAAAGATGCTGAAAGCTTGGGAGCAGCTCTGAAAAGAGCTAAAAGAATGATTAGAGTTAAAAAAACCCCCAAGATTAAGCAAATTAATTTATCAGTGACAAAGATCAGACCATTAGTAAGTTGCCTATTAATAGAATCTGTACAAGGAAGACATTTCTGTTAGTAGACCATCCTTTAATCTAGGAAAAAAGAGATAATAAGAAATAGTGGCTGAAGCTGTACAAATTTAAACTAGTAATAAGAATAAAGAGTTTAACCAGGGAGATCAGTAATAATTGGAGCAATACCATAGGGGATATGGTTTTCAACTTTTTTTTCAATTTGTGATCTCTGAAATGTTTTTTCTTAGAGAGTGTACACTGCTTTTCATCAAATGTTGTTCTGGTGACAATGTGCTTGCTTTTCTTCGTTACCTTTCCCAGATCTCCAGATGTCCACAAACAAACCTAAGGACATGAGTCCATTGCTAAAAGTCACTAGGTGCAAATGAACCCTTTTCTGAAAAGTTTACCTAAACGGATCAGATTTTTGGGTTTAGAAATTATTGGGTAGGGTCCTGTGGCATGTGATACACAGAAATAGAACTACATTCTTCTAATGGCCTCTCCTTCTTCTCAAATGCATTCATATTTGCAGGGGAAGGAGGTTCCCTCTTCACTGACGAAGTACTCCCTGCTATCGCTGTGGCAAAGCTTCTCCTCTCTGCTCCTTATTTCAGGTCCCTCAGTCAATAACTTCTTCATTTGCTTTTGATAATTCCAGGGTATTCTACACCCATCCACCCCCCACCTCCTTTTTTCTTCTTTAAATCAAGTTTCATTTTGGTTCAGTTGTTATGTCTGTGTTTGACCAGGAATTTTCACAGCCAGAATGTCACTTCAAGATGAATCCTTACTGTGTTTGGAAGAGATTAGCTCCAGGATGGCATAACTACTGTTATTTTGCCTATAAGTAGACTATCAGACCCTGCAAAGAAAACTCGCAAATTTTATTTCCAAGGTACATAATAAAGCAGAAATACAAATTTGGAAATGAAATGTAAATTAGATTTGAATGAGAAGCAGTTCATACTGCTGGGCAGGTGGTAGAATTTTGACTACCTCCATTGAAGTTTGTGTATCATGGAAGGCACATTTCATATACAGCTGGAGATTCAATAGGAACTCAGCTGCTGGCATCTGAATTTTTGTTTCGTACTATCCCTCCCCTTCTGAGGGTCCAGACACCAAATAGACTAACAACAGGTACTTGGCCAACATGTACAAACTCTAGAATGGACTCCCCTCCCTTATTTATCTCATTTTAGTTAGAAATTACTGACCTAATTGGCTTTCCTTTCCTACTGATAAGTAAACCTGTACTGTTTATACCTCTGTTCATCATGCTTTACACTGAAAGGCAGATACACTTTAATTGCCAACATAAACTGCTGTCAAGTTCTGTGACTCAGCAAGTACATCGGGTACCTTTGCTACTAGGGCAGTGCAAGGAATAGATTTTTAGAAGTAGATAAGCAAATAAATCTTTCATATCAGTGATCAAATGTATATGTTCCAGTTGTCAGAAAAATAAGAGTTAAATGCTGATGGAGTATGTGGTGCCATTACCGCTTTAAAAACAAAAACATCACAGTTTCTTCACAGATTGGAAGCAAATAAAAAAATCAGTTCTCTTTCTCAAGCTTTTCTTGATACGTTTCTTCAAATTTGTTTGTGTAAGTGAAGCTGTGTGGTCTCATATATAACCTTCTAATCAGGTTTGGGTATACTCTCTGGACAGCATGTCTCACATGAGTGCCTCTTTATAAAAAGATGAAATAACTGAGTGTAATTCCTATCTTTAGTTTGTCTTTAGTGCCATACATGTTAAAACCTCCATATTGTATAAACTAATCTGATAAATGTAATTTTTCTGTAAGTGTGCAAGAATGTCTGAAATTCCATATGCGGTTAATACTCCAAACATTAGGAGATGCATAATAATCTCATTTATTATACTGATTTTTTTGTTATGTAGAGAAAGGCCCATGGGCCTTGTACAGGTTTAGTCTTGCAAGCAGTTTCAAAATGCCATTCATCTTTACATGTATTTCTTTACAGAGCAATTCTAAGCTGATGTTTCTTACTCTTGCAGTGCTTACCCCATGAGCATTTAAAAAAAAAATAGCCAAAAATAATACAAACCCTTGAGTATTATACTACTCAGGAGAAGATGTACCAGCTTTTCTCTTTACTCTGGTAGTTAAATTTCCACTGGAAGATAATGAAACTTTGGTAATATGCTATTAAAACCGGATGTGCTTAGCTAAAAAGAAGTATTTTATAAGTTTGTTTTGCTAGCCTGTAGGTGGAAAGCACAGTTGAGATCACAATTCTCAAAATATCAGTTGATTGCTGTACGGTACCTGTTTGTCTGTTTTCTGATTGGGTAGAGCTGTTGCTGGGCTGATACTGTTTTGACCAAAATTAGAAAGTCAATATAAACGAGTCAAACTAGACTGCCTGCTTTTTTCAGTTCTCTCTTCTGATTCATCTGTTGTTTGTTTCAAATTCTTACAGCCTTTGTGAATTGGGGGTTGTGCCAGCAAAGGTGAAAGCTCTTAGTGGTTAGTCAGTAAGAATGTTCATAAAAATTAGTCTTGATGACATTTAGATGCTAGCAAAAATATGATGCCTAGTTAAAAAAAAGTGGAAGTGATCATATTAAACACATGGATGCGAGAACCTATTCCTCACTTAAGAGACTGCCTGCTTCTCATATTCAGGGATAGCATTAATCTTCTTGACCCTAGGAGGATGTTATTGCTGATGTCTTGTGGCAGAAGTTTAAGACCTGAAACTTGTTGATGAAGGCATGTATGAAAGAAGGATTCTTTCTGCTCACTGCTTACACATCTTTTTTCCTTCAGTATTAGTATGTATACTTTAACAAGTTGGACTGTGCCTGGTTAACTTACATTATTAATACCAGGGAGGATTAGAATATCTGTGAATATAACCATTATATTTGAAGAAAAACAGCATGTAAATGGTTTAGCAAAATTCTAGGTTAGTGCAAGTACAGCAGTTTAGCAGCTAAGCGTAGATGGCCGTGCTGTACTGGAAGAAATGCCGTTACTTCACCTGTACTGTTAAGATAAAGCTATGGATGGTTTTTTTTGGAAATGAGTAGGTTTTGATGCAAGTGACAGAGGCAAATGTTTTAATTAGTTTATACTTGGGTTAGTTCAGACGTTCAGAATTTATTTTTTTTCTTCTTCCATACAGATGGGTAAGAAAAAGATGGGGATGTTGTTGAATGCCATTCAGTTAGGATCCACTAGTCTTGTCACAAAAAGCTATTTCTCAGTATGACCAAAGTGAAGCAACAAGAGATGCAATTCTATATCCCACTGAAGGGCAGGGATAGAAAGTGCTTTAAGAGAGCAACTTGGTTAAATCATAAGATCTCAAGATACAGTATAAAAATAGAAAGTAGGTCTCATGATAAGCAATGATAAGAATAAAAGGGTAGCAAGAACACATAAAATCAAAATCAGAAAAAAACAAAGCACAAAATGAGATGCAACTAGAAGGGGACATAAAAAGAAACACAAAAGCTTTCTGTAGTACATTAATAGTGAGAAGACAATAAGGAAATAATTGCTGCAATGTTCAGAAGATGAGAATTATTGACGTATGCCACTGTGAGCAGTGAAGTGTGGAATGACTTTTTTTGCTTCTTTTTCTGAAAGGGTTAAGTATGATCAAATTATTAATCTCCAGTTCAGCCTGAGTTATCACTAAAAAATGAGCTGGAGCATATTTAAGCATCTTCAAACCAGCTAGGCCTGATGAAATTTACCCTTTGGTGCTCACAAAAGGACAGAAAGGGTAATGTCTCTGGGATTCTTGAAAAGTTATGTAGGATTGCAAGGTTGTAGGGCACCTGTCTTTAAAAGGAGAAAGAGGAGGAACTGGACAATAACAGACCGGTCAGTTTAGATTACATTTCTGGTAAAAATCTGGAACAAATAATTCAGCTATCTGTAAGCAATTTGACTTAACAAGGAAATGAGTAAGAGCTAACATGGATTTAACAATAACAAATCAAGGGAAAGTAGTTTAACCTCTATGATGCATAACAGGCCTAGAGAAGACGAGAAGGTGGCCGTCTTTGGCCATCACAGCTGACACTTGCTTACCTGAAAGATTAGTAAGCTCTGGCCCATACAATTATTCTGGTTATATAAAGTGCTGTTTTAAGATGTTTTAAGATTACTGTGGGCTTGGTAAAAATAGATGACCTACACTAAGTATATCCCATTAGTAATTATCCCAATGCTATACTAGTTCTGTCAAATGTTTTTGATTTCTTCTGTAAACCGGGTTATGAAAAATAGTAGCATAAAAATTATTTCTAGTTGCTGTATTTGGCATTCCTTCAGTTGTTCAGGACCTGCTGTTAACTGAATTATGAAGCAAATTAAGTATTATCTTCTTTTTAAGCAGCTAATAGCTTCTGATGTTTTCTTTATAATATGGTTTATTTATTTTATTGCAGGATTTGGTTATCCGTATCATCTTCATTCTTGGTAATTTAACAGCAAAGAATAACGAGGCCCGTGAGCAATTTTTTAAAGAAAAAGGAAGCATTAACACCTTGATATCATTATTCCAAACCTACCATGAGCTTGATTTGAATGCCCAGAAATGGTACCATGAAAGAGGAGGGGAAGGAAAAAAACACCCAAAGCATCCTTCAGAAGCAGAAGATGTTCTGATAAAACTGATAAGAGTGCTGGCCAATCTCTCCATTCATCCCAGCGTAGGAGCAGCCCTGGCAGCTGCCCATCGTGTTGTAGAATTACTTGTTACAGTACTAGGTAATAAAATCTATGTTGTGTTTGTTATCTTTGTTCAGTCTGTAAGGACAGTTTAGGATTTTTCTACTTGACCTTCTTATCTAGGTTGAGCCATAACTAAATCGGTTCCATTGCTAAAATAATAAAGTCAATCTGCTGATATTCATAAACTGTTTTATGTAGAAAGCCTGTTTGAGACAGTGGAAGCATTGCTGCTTTGGTACTGGCTTTTCAGTGTCTGGGGAAAGATGTAGAGTGTTTAATTTAGTGATCGGATTTGCAGATATGATCATTAAGGATAAGCAAACAAATTTTATTTTAAATATATCCCACTGAGAGTTCATATATAAGGGAAGTCTGTTCTTATCAGGTGCTACATAAATGTGTTTGGTGTTGGGCTTTTTTGTAAGGTTTGCAGGTTTTGTGACTGTTCTGGATTAAGTATTCTTTTGTTCCCTGCACCCATAACTTTCAACCTCCTCGAAAAATTTCCCCTTATTTTTTCTTCTTTTTCAGATTTCCAACCTTTATCTCTTTCAGGTGGAAGAGAGTGTCCCTTTCCCTCCAAATGGAGGCTTAGGACTGCAGTTCCTTTGCCACTTACCCATCCCTTTGTAAATCTAATTACACACTAGGACTGGGCAGTCTGTTCTCCCCATAATGGAGTTTGGCAGTGACAAGATACATCTCAAAGAACTCAGTATATTTTAGTGTGTGATGAGAACATTAAATATTATGTAGAGACAATCAACCTGATTATGCTAGTTTACCAGTCTTACGCACCAGCCGTGGGGGATTAGAGAAGGCAGACTCACAACTTTGTCCATTCTGTCTTAAACCCTGTAGGAGCTTCCTGGGTTGGAACTGTCATAATCATTGTGTAAGCGCTTTTGAGCCTCAAAGCTTCTCTCTGCCACCCTCCCCTCTTCTTGAGCACTGTATCAGTTAGTTTACTACAAAATGTTCTCTCTCCCTATGAACTTACCTCTCTTATTTCCTTCACTCTTGATTTCTGAGGCCAGAAACCTCAGATAAATCAGTATACACAACTTTCAGACTTGCTGGTGTAATTTTACACTGGTTAACATTCTGTCAGGAACTCTGAGAGAGAGAATCTTTCAAATATTGTTAAAGAAGTCTCCCCCCCCGCCCTTTTTCATGGTACCTGACATTTCAGTATAATAGTCATTGGTATTTCTCTGTGTCTGTCACACAGGCCTATTTCTGCATGTGGATTCTCCTCAGTTCCATCTTAAAACAGCAAACAGGATCTGCAAAATGTCTTAACTAACGAGAGTTTAAACCATGTTGCCTTAGTCACAATGATTTCTGTAGATGAAAAGTTGGAAAGAGTGACTTTGTATTGCCATTTTTGGATCAACTGTTCCTGTTAGCTTCTGCCATGTTACTGAAAAACAGAATAGTTGTCTGTAATAGTGGCCATGTAAACTATGATTCACTTTGCTTCTGAGATATGATGCACTGCTAAGTTAACTCATGTGCGTGTGTGTATCTACATATACATATGTTCTGGGTGTGGGTTTTTTTGTTTTTTGTTTTTTGTTTTTTTTACTATCAGAATACAAGTCAGTTGATGACTGTGAGGAGTTGGTCATCAATGCTGCAACAACAATGAACAATTTATCCTACTACAAAGTGAAGAGTTCTGCTATTCAAGACAAGAAGCTACACATTGCTGAAAGTAAGGACTTTTAAACTAGTACTTTTTGTATAGCTTTTTGAAAGTGGAAGATATTCATGCTATATTTTGACACTACAGAAAATAAAGACACTGATAGTGTTTTGTGGTATCATATTGCAGGAATATAAAGTTCATAGGGCTAAATTCTTCCCATAATGATTTCTTATTCTCTTGGAACATAATTCTATGACTTGTGTGAAAATAGTTAGGCTGTTGACAAAACCTCTTCTTTTCTTCCCCAAAGGAATTTACCATATTGTTTTCTGTTTAGCAATTTTTGCTAGACTTGTTCAAAATCCATATGCCTGAGCCAAAATAATCATGTTGCTTTTTACTTCTAATCAGAGTATTGCAAGAAAGTTTTTTTCTTCTTAGTACCTTCTAGACCTGCCAAATCTGATTTATGTCTGTTTCTGGCTTATAAATCCATTGGCAGCATAGGAGTTGTGTGATTCTCTCCCCTCTGACAGCGCGGACAACAGTCATATTTTAGTTATGTGTAGTAACAGTGTCTGAGTTCTAGGACTCATTGTGTTAATGTTATACAAAAGGTAGAAAGTCTATGTCTTGCATAACTTCTGTCTAAATAGACAAGACATGGGGGAGAGACGGAGCCTGAAGTTCACACAACAGGTAGAATGAGGAGTAGGAAAAAATATTCTGGCTGTCAACCTAGTGCCCTGACTGGTAGACTTCATATTCTCTCTAGGTAACAGTATGCTGTTCTGTCACGAGTCATTTTATCACCCATAAGCCAGCTGTCTCTTATTGCTAGTCAGAGAAATGTGGAAACAAATTACTTCTCTGCCTGTCCCATTTGCTCTCCCTCTCCTATTTTTATTGTTAGCATGTGGAACCAGTCCCATAACCTTTCCTCTGCCTGAACTGACGAGAGAGAAAACCTTTTGATGGAAGACCAGCAGGCTTCCTCCTCCAGGAGACATTTTGAGAATATTTGCTGTTTCATACAAGTGGTGGATCCCAAAGACAAAAAATAATCATTTCAGATGTCTCTTAAGACAAGTTCAAGGCATGTTCAGTATTGCAACATTCAAAGACGGAAGTAATGGGAATGAAGCCAATCTCTTTTCTATATTTTTTTCTCTCACTTTTCTGTGGTAGAAGGGTTAAGGGTTGACTGATTTGAGTCCTTTATATGATGGACTGATTTCAGTGGTTCACTTCATACTCACAGAAGACTGATAAATGTAACTTCTGTAACATCACTCCTTTGCTGTGCACCAAAAACCTACATGATAGTAGCTCTTCCTAGGAAATGCTTAAGGTCTCATTCTATCTGCTGAAGTTACACGCTGATCATATGTGAAACTGCTAAGCAGGAAAGCAGCAAGCAAGTAAATGGTTCAGACCAGGGGCAATATTAAGTAGCTGTTTAGAGAAAATGTGTTTGCTTGTTATAGCAGCACTGAGAGAAAATAGAGCTAATGTCAGAAAATAATTTGAGTTTTAGGAGACATCCCACCATAAGACCATCTGTTCAGGATCTAAATCAATTCTCTTATATATTCAACATTTTTTTCTTCTTTGTCTTCCTGGATTTTCACATGAGTCCACTCAAAACTGTATAGCAAAACTGTCTCCCATTATTACAACTGTGCTCAGGCTATCTTCATAACTCCTCATTTGTTCCTTTGCATTTAGCCCCATATTGGAGCTCTTTGTCTCATCTTCAAAGCCCTACACAATTTAGCTCTTGTTCTACCATCAGCTCACCCCCTTCACTGCAACTGGACAGATAGATAACTGTTCCCATTTATTACATTTATTGCTGTTGCTGCTTGCATTCTAATATTTACTGATAAAAAGCCAAGCACATGTTTGTGATATACAAGTAATTGTTTTTATTTCATTTCTCTGCAAACCAATAGTGCTTTTAAAGCTGTTAATGAGCAACAATATGGATGGAGTTGTGGAGGCTGTCAGAGTCTTTGGCAATCTTTCCCAGTATCATGAGATCTGTGACTTCATCATACAGAAAAAGAGTGAGTGAGTTTTGCATTTGTTGGAGTCCTGTTTTTAAATGTCCATAGTTCTAAAAAGGAAAGACTGTTAATGAGCTGTCTCAGTTAAAGGGTAGAAGCAATCTTCTCTGATGTTTTGCAAATTAGGCAAACGTTAGAATCCAATAGTAGTCATTATAAACACCATTTTATTTCAGTTTCTTTAAAATGGAAATATTGCAGTAGGAAAAATGTGCCATGGTGTGCCTTCACAAAGGTAAATACTACAAAACCTCTGTTTTTCCTAAAGATTATAATTTTGAAATTTCCCTTCACTCCTTCAATTTATCAAGTTGGTAGTGATATGGTATGATATAAAATTAAAATCCAACTTAATTCTCATTTAGGTTCATAATCACAGGTTTTTGATTCCCATGTTTGACAGCTTGTTAGCGCTTTGTAACATGCATTTAAGATGTTTGACTGCCTCAACAAAGAGACCTCCTATTTGCCCTCTGGGTGAAGTAGGATACAAGTCTTCTCAAGTCCTTTTGCTTTGGGTGTCTAAAGAGCTTTGGGAAAAATGGCAACTCCTTGCTATCCACAGAAGGCGTGTCATAGGTTTAATTAAACATCAGTTCACCATAAATTTTTTGTATCTACCTGTCAGTGCTCAAAGTGAGGTGATATGCCAGAATATATAACCCCTTCTTTCAAGGGTGGACATATCACCACTTTTGGAGGAGCAGGTATCTGCAGAGGGAGAACTGACACTTAGTAGCTGGTTGCTGATGAGCTGTCTCAGTTAAAGAACTGAATTTTCCACCTTGGAGAGACTGTGGTGTCAGCACGCCAAGCACAGGAAGCGCTGGGAGGCTGCCTCTCCATTCGGCAAGACTGACTCCCTCGCTGGGGTAGCCTTCCACTGCCTACCGAGTTCAGCGTCAGCAAGTGCTGCGAGGTGCTGCACGTCCAGCGTCTGCTCCTTGCCTGTCTCGCACAGGAGCCCCAGGCTGCAGCAATCCCAGCTGGACTTGGTGCAGTCTAGGGCAACCCTGCCACTCACGGGGGTAAGAACTTCCCTCTCTGAGTGCCAAATGCCAAATCCTGGCAATTTCTGCTGACTGTGCGACTGAAAGGAGGGTGATAGTTTTAAGAAATAAGCTGTAATTCAGTTTGATGAACTTAATCTCTTCTGATTGGATTTTCACATTACTTTGATGTATTTTTATAACTAGAATTTTGTGTGTGTCACTTCGAAGAAAGCTGGTGTTCAGCATGATATAACAATGGCTGTTACTCTGGCTCATATGACTGTTCTACAAATGTCACAGTAATATGCTACAAGGTTAAATTTTTGGGTAGGGTATCCTGCATTTGGCTGCTTTCTAAGTATACGTGTTTAATAAGTATGTTGTAATGCCACTTGTATGATAAGTCCGTCTTCCCAGTAATATTGTTTCCTTTACAATCCAGTATACAAGTTCATGATTGCTTTACTTGATGCCAAGAACCAGGATGTCTGTTTTTCCGCCTGTGGAGTTCTGCTCAATCTCACAGTAGATAAGAACAAACGAGCTCTTCTGATGGAAGAAGGAGGAATTGGAAAGTAAGTTCCTGATTATGCTTACGAAAAAGGCAAGTTTCAGTAGCTTGGCCAAAGAGTTTCAATCAGATTCTTTTTTATTGGAGCCAATAACTTCTAATAAAGATACATACTTAATAGATATTCAGCATCTAATGTTCTTCAAGAAAAAGCCTTTCATATTCTTTCATATGTTTTTTGCAAAAGCATTACAGTGGTTTAGCCTACTGCAGAGCCAAGAACCATAGAATAATTTCCCAAAGATCCTCCTGATACACCCAGCAGAGGAGAGTACCATACGACAAAGCAACTAAAACATGGCTTTGCAATAGCTGCTATGCTTGACTTAACTGGATCCTATGTGGGCTACAGTTAATAGGCACCATTAATGTGTATCTGTTGTAAGTATGAAGATTACTTCAAGAACTATGATACCCCACATGGTCTCCTGCAATTTTGTAACTACTTAGTACTGCTGGGAGAACTATCTGATGTAGCTGTGCTCGGCAGAGAATAAATAGCTCCTGAGACGCCTCTCTCTGAGAGTTCAGGTTTAAGGCACTTGTACTGTAAGTGGTATTAGATCTTGAAAAACCACTGTGGATGCAACACTTGTGGCTTTGATGTTCAGATAATAGCGGATCCAGCTTAATTGGAGCAACATGAAAGATCATGTTCCTATGCTTGTAAAGCAGTTGATACAACCCACATTTATGGAACCTAGCTTTGAAATGCTTTCCTGTTCATACATCATATAATTACTTTTTTATACAATGTAAACAATGCATAGTCTGCTGATCCTTCCTTCCCATGTTCTAGTTAACTTACAAAATATAAAGCTGAAAAAGAAGAATAATAATAAGTTACAGGCAAATTGAATAATAAATGTGAGACATTTCTATTATATAGAATTTCTATTATATAGAATATAGAATGTTATGTAGAATATAGAATCATACAGAATATAGAATTTTCTGTACTCTGTCTGAAAATTTGTGAAGAAGGAAGGAAAAACAGTAACAGTATGGAACAAATCTAGAGAATTTAGAAGTGATTGTTAAGGAGGTCATCCTGACTGTGCCAAACCAGCTCTGTGGATTTTTGGAAATGAGGTTATTGTACCAATATATAGTGGCCCTAATAAAACATGGAATTAGTCTCATCAGAGAGTTAAACTTTGAAAAATTAGGGCAAGTTCTTTTGGCTTTTCGTTAGATGCCTCCCAGTCTTCCACAATGACTGCCTTCAGAGAGGAGAGAAAAAGCAAACCTCTTTTTGGTTGCTTTTCAATTACTGCTATTTTCAGCCATACCTGAATGTAATAGTTATCCTGTGTTCCCTTCACTAATCACCAGATTATAAATCTCACAGTGAAGTAGAGAAGTGAGGGAAAGAGGGGGTTGTAGGGTCGGGGAAGAGAACAGCAGTGAAGGATTACTATTAGAGAGGTCACTAGGGACAGCAGGTGAAAAATAATGTTTACTTCTGCTGCCCCAGGACTTGTGAACACTGCTGTTTGGAACTCTGGATGGCTACTGTACGTAAGCTGGTGCGGGCAGAAAAGTTATAGCTTAATTTCAGAGTCCTGCTTTTGATCTAGCCTGCATTTGGTACTTGCAAGGAAGTGAGATTAGAAGAAAGGTCAAGAACCTAATGGTCCTTAATAAACTGGCATTTCTGAGAGGAGTCCATTGGGAGTGCAGGCTGAGGAAACACAAGAAGGGGCGAGATCTGCAAAACAGTCAGACTTCACTGAACGTAAGAGGTAATTCTGTGAGTCATGGAAGTACCAGATTCCTGTGGATTTGTCTTCTGGTCAGATCCTCTGATGTGTAGTAAGCTGGACATTCTGACTGAAGCTTTTTCTGCATTCCTACCATCTTTTCCAGATGAATTTGTGGTGCCTGATAAGGTTTGGCTCCCATTGCAATCTCTGTTCTAGTGGTAGCCACAGATTTGGAACAGTCACAGATCGTCATGAAATTTGTTGGAATTCTAGTGTCTTTGAGATGGTTACATTTGTGACATATGTGATTGAAATTGGTTAGTTGGGTTAAAAAGTTACAGGGGATGGACAGATGCAGGCAGGCATTCTCACATGTGTGTAGACAAAAGGCATGTTCACATCTTTAGGGAACTAGACTAAATGAAAAGGGGGAAGTTACTGAGGAAGAAAGTAGCATCTTAAGTTTATTAATGTAGAATTTTCCTGCAAACTTTCATGGAGTCTGCATACATTTCTAGACTGCCTAGATTTTGAAGGGCTCAGGAGAAAACTACATGGAGCAAACCACTTTTTGTTTGATACCGACAGGTTAGTTGATTGTTTACGAGACTTTGGGCCGGCTGACTGGCAGCTGGCTTGTTTGATATGCAAAACCCTGTGGAACTACAGTGAAAACATCACAAGTGCGGCCTCATGCTTTGGAGAAGATACCGACACGTTGCTGGTGCTGCTCACATCACTCTTAGGTGAGATTCATAATCTTGGTCTCTTTTCCTTAATAAGAGAAATAGAAGGAGCAAAATCAAAGCAGTATTAGTTTGGGTGGGAAGTCTGTCATGCAGCTTTAAGTGGCTGGCTGGTGTAGACTACCCAGCAACAGAGTGGTCTATTGTCATTCAGCACATTCCCTCAGATCTCACAGATTGCCAAGGTGGAATTGGCAGCTGTCACTCCCCACTCTAGTTTGGCTGGTTAGCATGCCACTAATGCTTTTCACCAGCTGCCTTTTTGTCTGCTTGAGCCAGCTATCCCGTAGACCTTCAGCACAAAACATACTTGTCACTGGATGTGGGCCCTTCTGGCCTCAAAGGTCATTGCAGGTGTTGACAGAAGCGGGGGCTCAGCTGTGATGCACCTGGTTACTGCACAGCACACACCGGGCGGTCTGGGGAGTGTGGCTTTTCCCCTTAGTCGGAGGGCTCTGTGGTACAACAAGCTGCTTGCTGCTTGTGACAAGAGTCCCTTGGCCGCCCTTCTTTTCTCACCACAATCTCCTTGTGGGCAAGGACAACATCCTGACAGTTCCTCATCTGCTCCCTAAAGCTAGGGGAGGGTGTGCTCCTCCACAAATACAGGCTGGAAGGTGTCCCTTAACAAGGGAATGTTAAGACCCTGATTCACTTACCCAGTTGGATCTTTTTATCTGCACGTTTACGATTTTACAGAGTTTAATTGCTATGTAATAGTCCTATAGTCACTATATTTAATTTTCCTCCTTTATTTTAAGAGCGCTGCTTTGGTTGCGATTTTATTTTGGGTAAGGTCATTTGCAATCATCTTTAAAAAAAAAAATCTTTAAAATGTAAATGAAATCAAAGCAAAACTTAACTAATTTTGATTTGGTTTTAATTGGAATTTTACAAAAGATGTATGCTTGCTGTGGAGAAGGCTGCATGTTAGTCAGACCCAGATAGAAAGTGAGATCTCCGTGGTTCTTTTGGTTTTAGACAATCAGAAAAGTGGGTGGATTTGTGAGGATTTTTTTCCAGTTACAGCAGAATTACTGTTATTCATTGTTGTAATCACTGTGCATTACATTCCTTGCTATGATAAAGCATATCTTAATGTGGGCAGTAATTCCATCTATTTATCTGAAAATACTCAGTGTTTCAAGATCATTAGTGCACTTTTTAACATTCTGCAAAAGAACTGCAAACTTTACAGCCACATTCATGCATGAATTTTCTGGCATGCAGCAAGGAATATATATCTTTGTTTTGGAAAATTCTTACTTATTTTTTCCTCTGCATTTAACACTGCTTATTCCAGCAATTAATTTGACTGCAGAGTCCAGGTTGAGTAGTAATTGGAACTCTGATTAGCTAGTACAGGCTTTGTGAACTGGAAGTTCATGTACAATTGCAATTGCAGTTACAACTGCAACTGTAATGCAACTGTAATGACAATTAATTAAAAATAGGTCAGAATTAAATCAGAAGGCTAGTCTTTCTTCACACTGTAGTTAGAAGAGTAGCTGTAGAAAAAGCGCATCCTGTTCATTAGATCTGGTTTCTCAGTGTGTTAAGAGCCAACAAATTTTAGTAATAGCAGCTGGTTAATATTATCCTACATCTTCCTCCTCTCATTGTATCCAGTAACAGCCTTGAACCCACGTTGCTCCGATTCTATCATTCAGGAAGCAGGAGGCAACTGCTGACAGTCAGTGGACTGTACTTAAGCATCAGCATGCCCTCAGGAAGCAGAAAAAGTGGAGCATGGCACAGCAGACACCTCACTTCACCTGCTGTGCTTGGCCTCCTCCCCTTTATTTTTCTTTCCCCTACGTGGCACAAGATGACAGAAGATAGGAGGGAGCCAAAAGGGAGAGGAAATAGCCTGAAAAGATGTTGGACCCCAGAAAGGCTGGACAAAAGGCGCCATTTGTTTTTCTTTTTCCCTGCCTGATCCCAGCAGCCTGAGACGCAGTGGCACTGCTTTCCAACGGCACCGTCATTTGCCTTCTTTCAGCTGTTCGTGAGTCTCATGTCACTTTATTGACTCAGAGCTCCTGGAGGCTGGTGTTTCCAGGGCCCTGGCAGCAGCTTTGCCTTGCCCTGGTACCTCAGGAGTAGCAGTGGAGATGAGCCTCTGTCTTGAGAACATTCTCCTGTTTGGTCATTCAGTGAAATCTCCTTGCTTCCCTCTCTTTTCCAGACTTTTTTTCTCGTCACCTTTACCTCCACTATCAATTAGAGGAGATTATTTTGGAGTCTCAGTACATGTGAACTTTTACATGGCACGATACTAGCTCCCAAGGCTCCTGGCCCATGTCTTGTTGGAGTTATAGGGATGGGTAGCCCTTGCAGACTAGAGTCTGTACTCTAGTTTTCAGCTTTCCCCATAGCATGCAGACCCAGTGTGCTTCTCCTGTTCCTGGGCTTGCAGCCAGTTTATATGCTGTTTGGCCAGGACTCAATTTTACTAGTTTTGAGGAGGGTCATGGGAAAATTAAATTATCTGAGGACGCACAGCTTGCATGTGGGACACTGATCCTCGCTGATCCCCAGTGTTACTCACATTCTGCTTTGGGAAATTTACTGTTTTGGTTCAACACTTCAGCTTTTGAACTGGTTCTGACCCTTGGTCTTGTAGGCTGAAATTCCTGACCTCAGTAATTCCATAAACATTCAATCAACTTCTGGGGGGCACAGCTGTCTACTGAAAGGGAGAAATGTCTCTTGCTCTGTGTTAGAAGATAGTTAATTTGGGTAGAGAAATCATTTCAGGAATAGGCAAAGCAATTTTGCCTGAAAAAAAAACCCATAATCCCTTATCTTCCTCTTCAGGATCTCTCACTTCTGTGCTGCTGAGATTCATTTTACATATGTTGGGCTACTGTGCCATTGATAGGACAAGAGCTAACGGGCACAAATTGCCATAAGAAGAATTCCAATTAAGTATTAGGAAGAGAAGTTCCCACCATGGCAGGGGTCAAGCACTGGAACAGGCTGCCCAGAAAGGCTGTGGGATCTCGATCCTCAGAGATGTTCAGTACTCAACAGTACATGGACCAGAGCAACCTGATCTACGGTGGCTCTGCTCCAGAGGTCCTGCCCAACCCAAATTATCCTATGATACCATCAAATATAGATCTGATGTCTGAGGCTGGATTTTATCTCTGATTGATTACAGGGTTTCTTCCGGCAGAGATGTGACATGTATTCCTTCTTGAAAGAATGGGTTTTTTCTCTTCATTTTATTACAGAAAGCCTCTAAATAATCTTCTGTTTATGTGGAACCCCTTTCAGAATCTACCTCGCAATCAGCATCTCTTTAATTTTGGTAATTCAGAAACACTGTAGTGACATAGAAGTCAAGTATTGTTGGCAGTTACCGGTAACTTTCTATGAAATGGAGCCCATCTCCAGGCAAGAGTAATGTCGTCTCTTCCTTTATAGCTGTTGCAGCTCAGGCCATATGCTCTGCATAGGCACCCTGGCATTCTTTTAAATGGGAATAGTTGCTGTTTGAGCGTCTCTTTTCTACACAAAGTTTGACTCAAAATGTAGGTAACTGAAGTTTCTCTTCAGCTCCAAGTTGTCTTTTACCTGCTGTGAATGTGCAGTAAGCTCCCTTACAGAGCTATTTATTTGACAGATCTGAATCCGCTGTTCTTTCATAGTCTAGGACAAAGATAAGTCACACTGCCCATTGGGTGCAGGATTGTATCTTCATTTTAGGTCCGTTTGACCTATTGTGACTATTACTCCATTTTAATAAGTCTTTTTTTTTTTTTGGTGGTGTAGATTGCTTTATATTTCTAATATACCTGTACATTGCCATTGGTAAACACATTGGAGAGCATGAGAAGTTAATTTTTAAAAAAGCAGTAAAGCCTGGCATTTATATACTGGATACTGTCTTTTGAGAAGCTTGTGTGAAATTTTTGCATGTGTAATTACTTTTTACAAGTACTTTTTACAGCCTAAAGGCTGTCAAATACCATTCTGTTAAGCTGTATGAAAACATTTGTTCAGCATTATCAGCTGTGTTTGTAGATTCCCGATTCAGGAGCATGCTTCTGGTTGCAGAATGATTTCTTTTTTCTGTCAGGGTTTGTTTCTTTGCTACATCCAATGCCAGGCAAAATGGAGGGGGAATAACGAGTGATGACTTCCTTTCATTCCTAACATTACTTGTCTCTATTAAGAGTGCCCTATTATTTATGAAGTTTGTGAGGAAGGGAGGGCATCAGTAATACAGTAACCAGCATGGTTCATGTTCTTTAAGTATGATAGTAAATATAGTTTGAAAAAGTCTTCATGAACCAGATCAGCAAAGCAATTTGTGACAGGAAAAATATAGTTGTAGTTGGATGAATATGATTACTTACATTAGCAAACCTGCTGTGAGTAATGTTAGAACCTGAGTAGTTTCCAGGCTGACAGTCACAGTAAATGCTTGATCTCGGAGACACAGTTTAGCTACACCTGTGAGGTGTACAAATAATAGAGCCTGCCATACCCTTCTTACTGTTTTACTGACCGTAACAGTCTTTATTTTCAATTAAAACTAAGTCCCTCAGACAGTGATGCTTAGTTAAACACGGAGTTGTTTTTAAGCCATCAACGTACACAACTGATAAGTTGTATGTGCTGTGGTCAAAAAAATACATGGTTGGATATAGTTTTATTCAGAACTGATGATGATATTTTCCTTGATTACAGATGAAGAACTAGCGTTGGATTACAGCCTCGACAGAGATTTAAGGGACTACAACAAACTATATTGGGAAGGAGAGTTCAAACCTGTGGCAGAAAAACTTCTTGACAGAATTCAAAGCCATCACTCCTTTCTTCCAACTATGACTATTACTCCATTTTAATCAGTCTTTTTTTTTTTTTTTGTGGTGTAGATTGTACAGCTTTATATTTCTAATGTACCTGTACATTGCCATTGGTAAGCACATTGGAGAGCATGGGAAGTTAATTTTTAAAAAGTCAGTAAAGCCTGGCATTTATATACTGGATACTGTCTTTTAAGAAGCTTGTGTGAAATTTTTGCATGTGTAATTACTTTTTACGATATATTTGAGCTGATCAAGCAGCTGTTCAGTGTGATTTGTCTATTAATTGCATAGTTTCTTGGCTGGGAAAATGAAACAAAATTATTTGCTGAACTTTTAATTTTTAAAAGGTAAATTACCACTGAGTACCTGGACCTCTGCGGTACCAAAAATGCTGTGCAGTATAAAAGAATGTTACATGACAGGAGCCACATCTTACCTACAGACTTTGACACGCTTTTACTTGATATGAAATTCTGCGACAGAGTAACCCAGATGCTATTGGGGCGTTCTGCTGTGTCATACCATAAGCTTCACTCTTCAGATTGAAAGCTGTCAATGCTCAGGGGAAAGTTGCTCCCCTTCCCTTTGGAGATCCCCCTTTCTTTACCTGATCCTGTGTGGCTGGGGTATCCCAGCTCCTGCCTTGGTGCTTGTGGGAACGCTTCTGGTGCGTTCTTCTTCTTTCAGTTGTTCCCACACTCCCAGGAGCCGCCTGTGTGCCTGTACTTCTCAGACTGTCTTGGCCAGCTGTCTCCCCTGGGCTCGTGTCTCCATCCATGGGGCTCTGCATCCTTCACGTTCCTTCTGACTGCTGCTGGCTTGTTTATTGCTCAGTTTTCATCCTTTCAGTGTGTTGAAGTCCTTGCTTGTAGCCCATGGCTTAGCTCAGCAGGTGCATCACTGGCCTCAAGCATTAACAGTTCAGTTACCTACTGAAGGCTTTACAGACCTGACCTATTTGTCTCTTCTCTGACCTCAGATTACTAAGAACAGACCGCTGTGCAGGGGCTGCCGGGCTCCCGGCTCTGATCCTGAGGGTCAGTAGCCTCGCACTGTGCTGTGTGCGCCAGGAAAGCAAGTCTCCAGCCTGGCAATCCCTGCAGAGAGGCTGGAGGAATTTGTTTTTCTGAGGCAGCAATTCAGAACTCCCTCAGTGGCACCGCTGTACCTTTGGCAGTGCCCAGACCTCTGCTTCCAGGTGAGGAGATGAGGCGAGGAGGCTGGGAAGTAGAGCAGTGGTAGAAGGGCAGGGAAATTTTTTTTTTCCTAATGTAGGTCGCTGCTTCTGTATTCTCAGGGACTTTACTGTTGATAGGGCAGGGGTGGGGAGATTTCATGGTCCAGGTTTTGGGAGTGGTGAGGAGGAAACTTCAATGAAGGTAATGAAATTCGCAATGTTCCTTTTGTCCCAGCAGCTCAGGTATTTCTTGTGACCAGCAAGGCTCAGCCCTGCAGCGAATCGCTTTGGGAGCGCACGTGGCAGCCTCCAGCGCTGCAATCTGCAGGAGAGAAAACTGCTCAGCAGTTCAATAGAGTTTGGCTCCAGTGGCAGCTCTGCTGAGCTCAAAAAGATCTCAATTATCATTCCTTCTTTTGCCATTTTAATTTTAGCTGAAGTTGAGGGAGAAGATAAATGGCTTCAATGCCCCATTTGTTTCTTGGAAAAAAGAATGGATTTGCTTTTTGGGGCTATTAAAGAAAAGACGATGGGTAAGTACTCCCCTGTGGGGAGGGAGCTGGAGGCGTTTGTTCTTGGCATTTGCACCAAGGCCAAAGGCAGGCGCAAACGTCAGGCTGTGTAACGCAGGGTGGGGATGCAGTGGAAAAGGCCTCGTGGCCAAGTCCTGTCAGCAGGTCTACTCAGAATTAACAAGCGCCGAGTGTCTGTCAGAAGGCAGCCTGCAACTGATGTTTTGCTCAAGTCAAGGTGGATATGTAGGCAATTAAGAGTTGTTCAAAGAAAAAGCTAGTTATGTCAGTCGTTACCGATCAAACTCAACAAGGGCCTGGAGCGCTGTGTAGCGTGTCCTGTAGCACAGGGCAAATTTGGGTATCCTGCAGTGGAGCGCAAAGCTGGGGCAGCCGCTGTGTGTGAGCGCTGGCCTCGTGTTCAGTTTGGCCTGCGACTGCTTCAGGAGAGGCGTGTTCAGAGGTGCTGGGCAGAGCAGAGAGGGCAGCAGAGGCCTCAGAGCACCTAACAGCACAACCCAGCAGTGGCTCCCGTGGAGCTGCACGGGCCCATGTCTTTGAACAAAACTTGTGGGTAACAAGAATGAGCCCCAAAATGCTGAATTTCTGATGTATTCTTACGGCTTCTGCTACCATTTGGGTGTCTTTGCAACAAACCTCAATGCAGAAGCTCTCTTCTGACTTTGGGAGCCCATTCCTGTTCAGCGACCAAGTACTTGGCCTCTGTCATGCTGCTCTTTTTTATCTGGGGTGGGGTGCGTGCGCACAGACATGCACAGTTTTGAACTGAACCTACAGGGCCGATGGAAAGGCAAGGGCTGCTTGGGAGGGCTGTTCATTGCTGCTTGTGGGGCAGATGGCTCTGCAACACATCTCTTAGCACAGACTCAAAAGAAAATCCTTTGTGGTTTTTTTTTTTAACTAGCGTCCCACCTGGGCCCACGCAGCAGCCAGCCATTCAGTTCCCTTCACTCGTGCTGGCGCACACCGTCTCCTTCCATGCGTCGACCTGGCCTTTTGGACGGGATCCCCCGCCCACGTGGTCTTTTGGGGCGAGTCACCAATACTGCTAGAGCCCGCAAGAACTGAGGTGCACGAGACGCTGCTGCTGCGCAAGGATGAGCTGCTGCACTTCGCAGCCACAGGCTGAGGCTCTGCAGGAGCTACTCGGGTGCCGTCAGGGCTTACAGCCTGCAGCAAAGGAGGGCAGCTCACACCTGCCAGTGAGGGAGGCAGTGCTGTGGCTTGTTCCTCCTGCCCTGGCGTCATGCACAGCTGCTGCTCTGTGCAGCCATCACCACTTTCCACTTTCATGGAGCATCTGGCGACTTAACCATTTTCTTGCTTTTAAAGACTAACCCCACCACCATCTTTGGTTGCCACTGTACGTAACAGCCTTGCTTGTCCTCTTCTACTTAAGACCACAACCACCTCAGCATTTGGAATGGAAAATCCCCAAACATTTTCAGGCCCTTTCTCCAAAGTAAGTAGCTTTGTGTGTAGGCAGGATTATCTGCATGTTGTGGTTAGTGCTCCGTTTGAAAATGTGACTATATGAAGCCACTAACACACGCACACTGCAGTGTTTACTGCTTGAAAAGGGAGAGAGTGCCTGCAAGTACCTGCATGTGTCTGGTAGAGCATAGGATGGAAACGGCCAGTTCAGGCTTCTTGGAAAATTTCATGTCTACCTTTGACCGCCCCAGAAAAGCAGCAGGAGAATGAGGCGCGCTGCAGAAACTCCATTTCCAGACTGGGAAGACACTTTTTCTGTGTCCTTAGCCACAGCTTAGCTTTATGCTATGCCCTCAGACAGGGAAGTTTTGCTCTGTTTTTGGAACATTAAAAATCCTGTATTTTTAGTTAAGAGGAAACAGCAGATGCTTCCTGTTAGTCACAATTTTTGACAGTTTATTAATCTTTCTCCCCTAGATCTTGTTAGATGTTTTACCTTCTTGGACTATAAGCTTAAAACTGTTCTCAGAAAGTTCTGTAGTAAGAGAAACCTGTCTGAGCTAGCTGAGAACCAGGCCAGGGGACAGAAATCTTTATTTAATTCTACCTGTGGGCTTGGGAAAATAAATTTCTTTCCTACCTTACAAATAAGGCTCCTACCTTCCTGTAAGCAGGTAGGAGTTTCTACACCTGAGTGTACTATAACCCCTGTTACAGCCAGCTGTAGGAGGGTGTCCAAAAGAGTTTGTCACTCCCTTGTAGCAAATCCCCTGCCCGGTGCCCCTTGCCATACATTCCTCAGTCTGACGGCACAGACCTGACCATCCTTGGCACTAGCCTATGAAAATTAGCAGCCTAATCTGGAACTAAATTCACTACTGAAGAATTTTAAAATCAGTTTAACTCTCAAAATAACATTTAGACGTAGTTATTGAAAATAAGTGATTATATAAACATACAGTTGGAATCTCCAATCGTATCACACCCATTACCCAATGCCGTGAATGAGTGGAACGCACCTCACTCAAAAGAGAGAAGCAGCAATGTTTTATTGAGGTAAGATAATAATTTTGACAGAGTTCAATGAATTCAATGGAATTTAACAAAGTTTAACAGGGGTTTGCCCAGGTTCAGTAAGTTTGATGGCAAGGTTCACCTTGTTAATTACTGCATGGGAGAAACATACAAAGGAAAATTGAGTTACACTCGAGTTAGAATGATTCACAGAGAGACCAGGAACACAAAAGGGTCCGGAGGACCCTCCCATTGAGTCATGACATTCAGAGTGGACCCCTTGCTTTCTAAACTCCTCCTCAGAGAGGAATGTAGGTGCAGCTAGGTCCAAACCTAGTCTCAGACTTGGTCAAGAGTTTATGTCTAAGGGATTATATATGCAAAATTTTTGTAATGTTTCATTAGCATCAATTCAGCATGCAATCAAAGTTACCAAGACAAAAGAGGAGAGTCTATGACCTCTGGAAGAAGGGGCAGGCAACTCAGGAGGACTACAAAGGTGTAGCAAGGCTGTGCAGGGAGAAAATTAGAAGGGCCAAAGCTGAGCTAGAGCTCAATCTGGCTGCTGCTGTAAAAGACAACAAAAAATACTTCTTCAAATACATTAGCAGCAAAAGGAGAGCTAAGGAGAATCTCCAGCCCCTAGCAGACGGGGGAGGGAACACAGTGACCAAGGATGAGGAAAAGGCTGAGGTACTTAATGCCTTCTTTGCCTCAGTCTTTAATAGCAGGGCCAAGTGTTCTCTGGGTACCCAGCGCCCCGAGTCAGAAGATAGGGACGGGGACCAGAATGGAGCCCCCATAATCCAGGGGGAAATGGTTGGTGACCTGCTGCACCACTTAGACACAAGTCTCTGGGGCCTGATGAGATCCACCCGAGAGTACTGAAGGAACTGGCAGATGTGCTCACCAGGCCCCTTTCCATCATTTACCAGCAGTCCTGGCTAACTGGGGAGGTCCCTGCTGACTGGAGATTAGCAAATGTGACACCCATCTTCAAGAAGGGCCAGAAGGAGGACCTGGGGAACTACAAGCCCGTCAGCCTGACCTCGGTACTGGGGAAGCTGATGGGGCAGATCATCCTGAGTGCCATCACATGGCATGTAGAGGATAACCAGGGGATCAGGCCCAGCCAGCATGGGTTCAGGAAAGGCAGGTCCTGCTGGACCAACCTGATCTCCTTCTATGACAAGGTGACCCGCTTAGTGCATGAGGGAAAGGCTGTGGCTGTTGTCTACCTAGACTTCAGTAAAGCCTTTGACACCATTTCCCACAGCATTCTCCTGGAGAAACTGGCTGCTCATGGCTTGGACAGGCGTACGCTTCGCTGGGTAAAGAACTGGCTGGATGGCCGGGCCCAAAGAGTGGTGGTGAATGGAGTTTACTCCAGTTGGTGGCCGGTCACAAGTGGTGTCCCCCAGGGCTCTGTGTTGGGGCCAGTTCTGTTTAATATCCTTATCAATGATCTGGATGAAGGGATAGAGTGCACCCTCAGTAAGTTTGCAGATGACACCAAGTTGTGCGGGAGTGTTGATCTCCTTGAGGGTAGGAAGGCTCTGCAGAGGGACCTGGACAGGCTGGATCGATGGGCCGAGGCCAATTGTATGAGGTTCAACAAGGCCAAGTGCAAGGTCCTGCACTTGGGCCACAGCAACCCCATGCAACGCTACAGGCTTGGGGAAGAGTGGCTGGAAAGCTGCCTGGCAGAAAAGGACTTGGGCATGTTGGTTGACAGCTGCCTGAATATGAGCCAGCGGTGTGCCCAGGTGGCCAAGAAGGCCAATGGCATCCTGGCTTGTATCAGGAATAGTGTGGCCAGCAGGACTAGGGAAGTGATTGTCCCCCTGTACTCAGCACTGGTGAGGCTGCACCTCAAATACTGTGTTCAGTTTTGGGCCCCTCACTACAAGAGAGACAGTGAGGTGCTGGAGCGTGTCCAGAGAAGGGCAACGAAGCTGGTGAAGGGTCTAGAGCACAAGTCTTCTGAGGAGCGGCTGAGGGAACTGGGGTTGTTTAGCCTGGAGAAAAGGAGGCTGAGGGGAGACCTTATTGCTCTCTACAACTACCTGACAGGAGGTTGTAGAGAGGTGGGGGTCGGTCTCTTCTCCCAGGTAACAAGTGATAGGATGAGAGGAAATGGCCTCAAGTTGCACCAGGGGAGGTTTAGACTGGATATTAGGAAATTTTACTTCACTGAAAGGGTTGTCCAGCCTTGGAACAGGCTGCCCAGGGAAGTGGTTGAGTCGCCATCCCTGGAGGTATTTAAAAGACATTTGGATGAGGTGCTTAGGGACATGGTGTAGTGGTGGTCTTGGTAGTGTTAGGTTTACGGTTGGACTTGATGATCTTAAATGTCTTTTCCAACCTATACGATTCTGTGATTCTGTGAAAATCAAAGTTACCATACTACAAGGTTATGTGCAATATCGGTCACTTACCAAGGATCTGCCATTGGCAGAAGGTCTCTCTGCCTCAAGGAGCATCTCAGCTCAAGGGGAGATCACTGCCACACTGCCTGGCAGGGAGAGCTCAAAAGGCAGCTCACTCAGGCTGTCATATCTATGGGGTAAAGTGGTTGGCTCGTAGTCAAATCACATGCGATGGAAAGGTAGGCATGAGGCTCCTTGTACCCACAACTTTGATAAATGAGTCTTGGAAAAGCCACCCGCTATTCATGTGTCAATCGCATGATTGGTGTTCCAAGCTCATATGCATTGATGCTCACTGTGTCACCCTGCTCCTTTCTAGGTTTTCAGAGAAGAGATTGAAACTAGAGAAGTTCTCGGCCCAGCCATGGCTCAGGCCTTTGCCTCCTTTGGAGCCTGCACCATAAGGGGTCGAGTGCATCCATCACACCTGTGAGGAAAGAGGAAACCCTACACGACAGAGTATACCTGAAGAGAGGATGGAGGACTATGTGAAGGATGAAAACATCAGGAGTATATGAGAGGTGTTCCTACTACAGTTTTAGTGAAGATCTAAGTATTTTTTAAACTTCGTTTTCTCCCATCATTTTAGACTCAGTTGAAAAAATCATGGTTTGTCATTTTAAGTATGTTTGCTCAGTTACTGTTTCAAACGTTTTAAAATGATCTTTGAAACAGTAAGAAGAACAGAAGTGTAAAGTTAAACCACACAAAAACGCCAAGAGAAAAAGTTGTTGCCTTTATTTAAAAAATACCAATAATACTGACAAATTTAAAAAGCAATTCACACTCATACAAAAGTATTCATGTGCTCTCCAAACCCACTGTATATTAAATGTCAGCATTTTAATCATGTTTTGATTTACTAAAAATAGATGGTTTTTAGCCTAGTTATTTAAGCAACTGCGAAAATCAGTAAGACCAGCGTTGGGCATGTAATACAGTAGGACTGTTTGGCAGTCTAGAACAACATTCCCACACCTTGTCCTAGCTCCTGAACAGGTATCGGTTCATCCTTGAAAAACAGGACAAGAAGCTACTTGACACTTCACGCAGTTAGATCTCTAAAAAGCTCTGAGGACTCGAGTCCTCTTCTTTCCATAGGAAGACCATTGCACTTTGGAGCTCACCAAATAATGCTGAACAAATGTCCTGTAGCATTTTAAGGCTAAACTATTTGAGAAAATTGACTGCTATCTTTCAAATTATCAGTGTGGACAGAAGAGATTTAGTTCTGATTAAAAAAGAAATCTAAATAACAAGGCTTTGTTGAAACCACACACAATAAAGGCTCAGACAATAGCAGTGCTCACTTTCACTTTTAGCTTAACTGGAACAGCCTGTGTCTGTTCACTCCACCAGCACAAATAGCAGCATCAAGATTTTCTAAAATTATTCTCATAGGGAAAGCAAATGTCATCAAGTCCCACTTCTTTTTACGCTCCAACTCCCATAGTATTTGCCTTAACACAAGATCTATATATCTATCATTTGCTATATTGCCACAAGTTCATAGAGTGTCCCGTGCTGTCTAAAGCCAAAATACCATGAGCAGGCAGCACTTCCGCACAACCCTGTCAACTGCCAAGCATTCACTGCCGAGTGGCAGCAGTGATATTCCAAACATGGAAATAGCTGAAACTAAAGGAGTTATGGCACAATGGGCATCTTAACTTATAGCTACCGTTGGTCCTGAGGCTTCGTATCTTCCTCTGCCACGCTGCAGCTGCAGAACATTCCAACGTCGACAGGCAGCCGGAGACATCAGGTCATATAGCGAGTAATAGCTCTCAGAGCATAAAGTAGTTCGGCTTGCATCCGAGCTTCTACCAGAAGCAAATTTACATGGACCTTCGGGAAAGAAAAGAAGTTATGCTTTAACAGCGTGCTTACAATAACGTACTCCAGTGAAAGGAAGTCTGTGGGGCTGTGGTTTTTGTATTAGTGTTTGCAATAGCAGCGGGGGGGCACTTTGCATTTCAGCTACCCAGGTAATGAGTTCTATCTGTAAAGCCTGCTGAGGGAGGAGAGATCGCACAAGCGCTGTAGGTAGCGTTGCAGCACAGTGCCGCAGTGGGTCACAGGTACACCTAAGCACGGCCAGGTTCACAGGAAGAGGTAGTCATCCTCTAGTAGACCAACTGGTTTAGCTGGGAAAAACAGACAAGCTTTCAAGCACACAAGCCCTTCTTCAGCAGCAGACTATGCGCAGCTTGAAAACAGTTGTTCAAATTTAGTTCGATTAAGTTAATCAATTAAAGGCAAAAGGGTGGTTGGTACCTGCAGAGCAGAGGGGTTTGTTAGCAAAGGAAGAGGTGAGAAGGTCGTTTGCCCCTGTGGGACAGACAGAGAAACACACAGGTAAATTATCACCTGAACAACACGGAGTGGTTAGCTGAGGTGAAAGAAAAACTGTAACATGCCATAAAACGATTATCTTTATTAAGACAGAGGTGTTCAGCAGCTACCAGAGGTAAGAATTTTTGTTCCCCAGCTCATCTCCTCAATGTCTTTACTGTATTTCTTTGAGGATGAGATCAGAAACCATGTGGGGGAGCGGGGTGAAAAGCATTCTCTCACTGCCAGCAGGTTGGCTGTGAGTTTGTTCCGGCATGGAACAGCTGTGTGTGGTTTCATTCACATGATTTCCATGAGGATGGACGGTGATTGCATTCAGTGACATGTACGATCCTTGGATTTTGATGGCTATGGAAATGCAAAGTTTTGGGCTTTAAAGAAGGATTTGTGTGCTCGAAACGCTCGTCTCTATCAGTTAGTCTAACCAAAACAAACACGTTTTATTTTACTTGAACAACCTTGAATCATTGTAGCTACAATACCCCTATTCTAACTGGGTATCTCTAAACTAGTTTCACAAGGAGTTCAGCAAGAAACAGCGCCTCTGATGATACTGAACACTGATTAAGGTACATTTATGTTTCAGCACTATATCAGCATTCATTTTAAGTGAGCCTCGAAATATTTTTCCAAAGAAAAACTGGAGGACATGAACTTGATGGAGCTGACATCCAAGAGTTAACAGCAAGAAATATTACCGGGAGGAGCAATTCAGACTATAACCCAGCAGCACGACTTTAGGCTTTAACATGAAGTAACTGCTTTGGGGCCATTCGCACTAAAAAATGACTGTAGGAGTGCAAAGACCTTGGACCAGCAAGCAAGCCTCTCTGGGTCTGAGGCCAAGGGACGGATCTCGCATCACCTCCCAGCTTCTCTGGGACACAGGCAGTACCAACTGACAGCAGAGGAGAAAGCTGCAGTCGAGGTGAAGCAGTACCATTTACATGGTACACCTAACCTCCCCATACAGTTCAGAGCCTGCACAGTCCCTTCAGCTGTTAGCTAGCAAACATGCAGTAGGAAAAGAGAAATTATTTCAGCCTGGGAAGTACTACACCTCCTAATGAATTTACTGAATGCGAGCAGAATCCCGGTAACATCAGCTAAAGCTTAAATGCTAGCTGGGTAGCTGCGGCTGTTAGTGTGGCAAACGGATCTACTTCCCGTGTCCCTCGGAACGTTTGCAAGCTGTACCTTCTCAGAGTGTTCAAACTGCCTCCAGAAGCTATCATACATTCTTTTTGTGGTCTTTTCAGGAGTGCAAACCACAGTCTTGATATAAACTTTAAAGCTGCGGTCCAACAACTGATTAATTTCACCATAGTCATAATCATCGTATCTGTTCGGAATTGAAAGAAAAACACTTTCATTTTCAAGAACCAGTTACTTCCCTTGCATTGTTTGTAAGTTCCTATGGCAAAATAAATTATTGGGTAATTTGTACCACTACTGGCCCTTCCCCATAAATAAAAATATGTTTAAAAATACACGCATGTCTGCTTAATAAATAGCTTTGCTTCAATCTGAGAAAGAAACAAAAAAGCCAACGCTAGCGAGCCTGAGGTATACAGAACAAAAATAGTAAAACTGACCTTATTCCAAACATACAATGAATATAGTTCCAAATAGCTCGTCTTAGCATTGAGGTATCCACATCTTTGTGCATGGCCATCGTGTTGTAAGTCAGATTATAAGCAATATGAAACTTCTCATCAAGTAGTTGTCCCACATCTGGGTAAAGACGATTAACCAAGGAATAGCCATGGTCTTCCCAGGAATAATCCTTAGAATAAGTAAAAATGCAGAATGGAGCATGTCAGAAATGAACTTGTGAAGACCTAGTGCTTTAATGTAATTTATCTCAGGGCAGATAATCCAGTGGGGGGAAGGGTTGTTCATTTGCCTGCTTTAAGCCGCCTTGTCCATGGGACAGTAAGTTACAGCACAGCAATTTCCAGGTTTGGTATTTGGCACAACAAACAGATTGCGCACTAAGCCTCCCGATAGCAGCCCCCATCCTTGTTACCTGAACACGAAAGGTGGGCACGTGCATTCCGTGTCTGGAGAAGTCTTTGTAACCATAGCTGGTATCCTCAAAGTGACGAGACACATCTCTTGTTGGTGCTGATTCTTCATCCTCTGTTCATTTCAAACAGAATTTCACATGATTTCAGTAAGAACAAACTGGAAGTGTGCTAGTGGAACTCTTACAGAAAAATGGGAGTCTCTGTGCTCTTTAAACAAACACACAGTTTCACTAGACTACCCATATTAAAATTCTTTGGTACAGCTCAGTGTGACTGCAACTATGGTTTTTAGAGGCAACTCCATGAAAACCACTCAGATTCTTTCTTATAGACAAACATCTTTTTCTCCCTTCTCTTATGTACCGGTCTTCACTCGATCTCCTAAGTCCAGGGGATACTTTGCTCCTAACTCAAGGGGTCTATAAAAATGTCAAGGAAAATCCGCTTTGGAACGGAGAGCTTATTAAAAAAAGAGACCTCTAAGACTTCCATTCCAAGTTTATTTTATAGGAAACTCTGTTGAAGAGCTCACAACAACCCTAAGCTTGTAACAGATTAAGTATTATCTCACAGTCATCTGAAAAGTAATGTTTCATACACTTAAATAGCTAAGTGTGTTAAGGACTTCTTTTTACAACATCTTGTGAGATGCTTAAATCTCTTGCGAAACTTTTAAATCTCTCAAGAGAGAGAGATTCCATTTCTGTTGGAAATTTCTATTAAACATAATATGGGTCAGTGAGTGTTACGGTGTGTTTGAGAGAAGCCACAAATCTTGGCACTACTTTGCTTTTAAGTGTTCCTGGAAGAAAACAAGGCACCCCTAATCTTGATCCTTTCAAATAAATGGTAAGGTTTTTGAGACATCTAATAACACTTTTTTTCCTTTTGTGGTAGTAAGTATTTCTTCAAGTGATTTGGAAAAGTCTACATAAATATATATGCACAGTACATCTGTTCTACCTGAAGAACACACGAACATGCTTTCTCTCTTCTCTCTTTCAAAACGTGTAGCCATCTCTTCTTGGCTGGCTTCCTCTTCATCTCTACACTCCTGTAGCTGCTTCATTTTCTCCATAAGAGCTTCAACTTCACAGACAGACTCTGTAGACTTGAAAAGGAGAGAAAAACATTTCATTTCCATGTAACAAGAACTGACAATGATGGCAGAAATCATCAAGCCAGAAAATTTCAACACAAGCTATGTCCTTCATTTACATCTTCAAATACTGTTTTTTTGAGGAAAACAGTTCTTGAAAGAAATCTGTACTGACCCAACAGTTCACATTTAGTCATCATCTTTTCTCAATTAGATCCCTGGTATTTTTAGGATATTTTAAGAATCACAGCTTTTTGGAACAAGTGGTTCTCACACTAAAATTGAAGTAATTTCTCTTACTTAATCTAAATGTTTAACAACTGAAAAACAAGGAGCTGCAACAGAAATTCCGATAGAGGAAGTAACCACAATTTACTACCCAACTGTATTTTTCCCCTTCTCTGCTCACAGAGAAGAAACATATTGAAGGAAAAAGGAAGAGCGAGTGTAAATGCAGATTTAATGAAGCCTCAAAGGAAAGCTAGTGCAAGATAATCTTATTTCACAAGAGCTGTTTTAACACCACAACACACTATTAATTCAATATCTGGTCTTGCAAAAATCCATCAGTGCAAAGCAAAATAGTTATCTTCAGTTTATACAGTTCTGCCCCTTTCCTCTCTGCCTTTTGCAGTTTGGTTCTTCAGAGAACCAGCAAGTTCCATGAAACAACATTTAAATGCCACCCACACCACTGCAGTAAAGTCTCACAGGCAAAGAACCTGCATTGAAAATACCCTGTTACCACTGTTCTTAAACCAACGCCTAGTTCACATCATGCTTTTCACTAAGTGGAAGCAAGTACAGATCAGTGAGCATAACTGCTGCAGGCAGGAAATACTGTTTTAGAGAGAGAGTAAGAAAATTGTGAATGATCTGTTGTGTGATCTACCACAAACACCTCAAGGCAACAAAGTCAAAGACTGGAATCAAAGGAAGAACGAACTTTCCACTGCAGCCATGAAAAAAAGCATTCCTGGCCACTGCTGCTCAGGACACGTATCACAAACTAGCTGAGGCCAGGAGTCATCTCAGTTTGCCTATATGAATGACAAGAGACCAAAAAAATAGACAACTGAGAGATTGTATCTTTGTCTGTCCCTTCA
This sequence comes from Ciconia boyciana, assembly GCF_034638445.1. Taxonomy (NCBI): domain Eukaryota; kingdom Metazoa; phylum Chordata; class Aves; order Ciconiiformes; family Ciconiidae; genus Ciconia; species Ciconia boyciana. Next base: position 51,860,458 of record NC_132936.1, read on the forward strand.
GTAACCTCCCCCAGCTTACCAGTATCATTTCAGGTTCTCCTAAACGTATCTTTTCAACTGGTTAGCCCTCATCTGGATCAGGCTAATCAATCCCACTCTCACTGAACGAAAAGAGACGGGCATCCTCCGTGTATTAAGTTTACAAAGAAACTACTACTATTGAAAGAGATTGTTCAGACAGACACTTACTGGAATACTTCCAGTTGGGCTGGCATGAATTTCATCCACCCCATGGTAACCATTTGTAATATCGCATATGCAATAGTTACTGACGGAAGGGGGCCTGAAGGTGTGACCACCTTCACAGTCGATCTCAGGGCTGATTCCACAACCAAACGTGAAGGAAGCAAGGGAGTGGTACTGTGTAAGGAGAACAACTGCGTGGATCAGCTCTGCCAGGGACCAGCTGTTCTCTTCAGTCTTCAAAAGTTGCTTTAAAGATAATGCAAGACAAAGGTATTAATTTTGAAGTCATTCAAATGATCCCACCTTAATGCAGTTTATCAACACATTTCTTTACCAGATAAAATTATTTTTCCAAAGTCTGTAATTGCTTCCTAACTCTGCTGCCATTAGTGTGCTCAGTGTCCTGTTACCAGGTTACCTGCCAGCCACAGACCCACATGGTTAAGCCACAAGGGAGATGACTTCTCTCCCCTCTCTGGCCCTCAGCTATTGAATCAGTTGGGGTTTCTACTTTTCACCATATGGTTTGTATTGAGGCGAGACCGGCTTGCATTGAAATTTCACACCTCTGATGAAGATGCAACCACAACAGTCACATGTTTCTTCAACTGGTCTTTACAGTCTCAGAAAACCCTGGCAACTCCTTGTGGATCAGCTGTGTAAAAACCTGGCATCAGGGCCAGGCTCCCTCCATCTTGTCCCTGTGGGTGGAATGCTCTACATTTGACAAGAAGCTTCAAACCCCAACTTCCCCTTCAGGCAGGAAAGTGTGGGAGGTTTGGGGCCTTCTGGCACAGCGCGTGCCCTCCCACACAGCCCAGCGTCCTGCCTCCCAGCAGGACCTGCCACCACCTCTCCACCTGGCAGACAGCGCCGAGAAAGTCCCAGCAACCACTTCCTCCTTCCCAAGGGTCCTTCCCAGCACCCACTTCCTCCTTCACAAGGGTAAAGAGGAGAGCAGAGGAGGAGGAGTTGCTCCAGTAACCACTGCCAGGCCCAAGGCTGGCATGCCCCCGCCCCGAGAGCTGCTGTTGCTGCACACACCCTCGAAGCTGGCTGATCCAGGTAGCCCTCAGAGGAGGGGGCAGAAGAAGCAGCTGCTTGGTGGCTGGTTGGTCCTGGCTGGCTTGTACCACCACCGCTCCCCTGGGCTGTTCTGCCAGCCCGCTCCCTCCAACCCAGCCTGAAAATTAAGCATTTGAACCAGCAGCAACTGAGACAGAAGTGTGGTGATTGCTGTTCTGCCTAACCTCTGGCAGCATCTCAGAAATGCTCAGGGGGGGCCTGGCTACTGAAAGCACACGACTTAAGGAAGTGCACATCTGAGCACATCGTCATCGCACCGACAGAATTCCGACATGACAACACTGAAATGTCAGTGTGTTGTAAATTAAATTTGTTGGTCATTTCAGACCAGTTATGATCGCGTTAGTTTTACAAGGGCACAAGTGATATTATATCATGCAGTACCACAGTGACATAACACTGAAATGAAAGTCAGTAACACAGAACATCTTGCACACTGTCTGGCTGTTAACCCTAAGAATCTGTGATTGCATTACTGAAAAATAAGGGTACATTCACATTAGTCCATGAAAAATTTACCTCGATATGTTCCTTGGTGATAAGCCAGGGTCGGTGAGCCAACATTTTGTTCAGTTCTCCTAAATTTTGCAGTTTTTGAGGTGCATTTTCCAGACCGTTCAACCATTTAGGGTCTCCACCGACATGAAGGAAGCCATTCACGTGGAGGTTAACAAGGTAAGAGCACTGATGTCGTGCTGCAGCCTAAAAGGATAACACAATTGTGATACAGAAAACAATTACAGTAAGTTAGTGCTTTATGTCAAATACCGTAAGTCATCATTTCCTCAAAATACTCAAGAATAAGACTCGCAGTGATCAAAGGCTGAAGAAAAAACCCCGAGATTAACACATAATCCTGTATTGATTATTGTTCTCACAACATAAATATTCCTCATTCATATACATTATAACTATGCTGGCCACAGGTGCAATGTGCCTATACCCAGGGAGGAGTACAGGCATAGATTTATTCTATGTCCTGAAGCAAGTAATCCATACCGCATAGCACTCTCCAGTGGGAAGAAGCAAGGCTGCCTCTAGGTGAAACTTTACCAGCAAAAACAAAAGCAGGTTTTAGAACGCATGGAGCAAGAGAGACTAAGGGCAGCTTTTCAGCAAAGAACAGACCCAGTATCATTTACTCAAACAGTAATACTTTCCCCATCAAATTAAGACACAGCCCAAACCTTTAATTCAACTTCAGCAAGCAAAGGTCATTGAACTGGCAGAGTAGAAATTATGAAATCAACCAATCAATCATTGCACTGGCATAAAACTTGCTTAGAGATTCAGAAATGGATGATGGGATGGACTATTGAGTTAGTGGGAGGTGTATTCGACAGGACACACACACAAACAAGTGTTCCTGAAAAACAGTTTGAGATATTAAGGAAACCAAAAATAAACAGTTATCTTATTGTTATAACAGATTTTTTTCCCCTCTTTCTCACCATCCTACCAAAACTATGAACAGGAAGTACTGGCCTTATGAAACAATTTGTAAACCAGACACAAACAAACCTACTCTGCTTTTCCCCTTAGCTCCTGATAAAATGCCTTTCCAACTAGAAACTGCAAAACACAGTAATAACTGCTATTAAACAAGACCAGAGATCGTTGCCAAAGTGGCTGTTTCTGCTTGCTGCTTTATGTTCCAGCATACCATTATCCCAATGTAGTGTCGGTAATGAAGCGGGAGTGGACCATCCATTTGCAGTAGATAGTGCTGAGTTTTTAGAAAGCTTTCAAGATACTGTGGGTGGAAAACCATCACCAAGGTAACATTGTCCAATCGGCCCAGCGTAGCAAAAGAATCTGCAAACAGCGTGTGCATCATGGCGTCTTCGCTTCCCACTTGAATTGTCTGATTGAACAGAAAGAGTAATTAGCAATATTGTCTAAGAAGTACCAATAAAACAGTAAATAAATGTATTACCACAGCACCCAGAGGCCCCAGTGAAAGGAATTATATTATAAATCTATTAATGGCATTACATCAGTACACATAAGGCAAGGCACATAAAATCCCTTTAATACCTCTCGTTTAGGAGATCACAAGTGGTTATATCAGCAAACGGAGATTTTTGGCTTTACACTTTCTCTTGTACAACACTGACTTCTCATTTTTAACTGTCTCACCTTCGCTTTCTTGAATGCCCCAAATTGATCTAACTTAGTTTATTATAACAACAAAAAGCTAATTGAATTATCATTTTTACTAAGGGAAAAAGAGGGAAAGAAGTAAAAAGCTAGCTAAGATGACAAGAGAGGGAAATAAAAGGAAATTGAAACTCAAGGCTCTAAAATTCCTAGAAAACCCCAGGCATATTACTAACTTTTCCTCTGCTCCAAATTCTCTTACCAGACGATCAGGAGAGAAGCACCAGAAATGCTCAGCCACAGCACTCTGAAGCTTCTCAGATTATTCAGAATGGTGGAGGCAGCTCAAGAAAAAGCAACCCCAGAGCAGGGGGGCAGGTGCCTTGTGGACCAGTAGGAAATTACATGCGGATGTTCACAAGGAAACAGACACTCTTACAGAAAACAGTGTTGGGTTTCTCTTACGCTAGATAGCAGTACTGGAGGGGTCATAACTATCCCAGGGCTCTCACTGCTTCTGTACACTAGAACTGTGGCCAAAGTCTCACCAGGACTGAATGTTATCACGACTGAAAATGTTTTGCAGCTCAGCAGCTGTCCTGAAACCAAATGTGGGTTACTACTAAAAGGGTGTTCCTTAAAAGCATAAAGTTCACTGTGTACTTGAAAACACTACCACACCTCCTTCTCGGGGATGAATCTGCTTGGTCCGTGTCCCAGTGGTCTAGGAATTCTTATTCCAAGTTCCTAGAAAAGAAAATTACACCATCTCAGCATTTAGTTATAAACAACTTTTTAGCTGTGGTTGCAAGAAACAAAAGAGTTCTCCATTCAGTGCTGAGCTTATTTGGGTACTCATGGTACTCTTAGACGGGTACTTTTACTAGTACCATTTGTACAAATGCAAATCATTTTTTATACAAGTGCTTTATAATTAGCCACACTTGTTTACAGCATACTGCCCCACTCTAGCAACAAAAAATTCAACAACAAAGGCCCTGCCAACCAAAGAAAACACACACAAATTTATATGCACACACACACTACAACCTGGTTCACAGAAAATTCTGCATAAAGCATATTTTGGCAGGGTGTCCAGGACAAGGAGTTCAGTACATAGCCGGCTGCTGTGTGGTTATGCCACTGATACAAAATGAGACTGATGTATGTGTGTGTGCACATCCGCAGTACGCCAGCACATAACACACTGTGCATCTGTCAGGAAATGAAACAGCTGTAACCCTAATCAGATTTCTTTTTCCCAACCTCAAAGAGCTCTTAAACTGCTGAAAGTACCTGATGTACATTTGCATCTGCTTTCTTTTCAAGATAGGATAAAAAGCTATTCACGTTGGGAGGGAGGGAGGGGATTTTACTCAATCAGAACAGCAGCAGCCATGTCCTTACACACACTTCTGTGGATATGTTGCCTTGCAGGTAAGAGGAAGGCTGGATACCCCTCCGGCAGTTCATTACTTGCCCTCTCCCTCAGCTAGATGAAGCTTTCTGCCAGGCCTACGGTGCCCTGGACCCTTTGTGCAGCCAAGGAGCAAATGGCATAAAAGACGGGTGCATTTGTATCCTGCCTGTTAAACTGTTCCCTTTGGGAGGGTGGGAGCCATGGGTTCAAGGGCAGCTTCTGCATTTGGCATGGAGCAGCCCTCAGAGAAGGCACAGCAGGGTCCACGGGGCATGTACCAAAGCAGGGCACAGCCTCACCTCACACATTCACACGTGCCCACCTCCCCATCGCTACAGAGACTCATTCCTTCACGTGCGCAGCACCCGCTGCAAACCAGCTCTCCTGAGGGGATTACTCCCCAGCCAGCGGCATGGCTTCCCCAGGAAAGATGGGAGCCCTGCCACCCAAAGCAGCTCCCACGGGGCAGCTGATGGCACGGTGCTCTTACAGATGGAGGGAGGCTGGGATTAAAGCTGGGGATGGAGCCAAGTGCTAAACGCTACGCTATATATAAACTAATGGTTTGGGCTCCTTATCTGTTCCTTCTCCCCCGGTCATCTTCTAAAACACATCCATTGCCTCCATTCCATAGCCCAAACCATTCCTTTTCTGATGATACCAACCCCATCCAAGTTCTCAACTGGGTTTAGGTGAATAAATGCCACGTATTGAGCCAGTTCAGGCCACACAGAGCAGAGGGGCACCTTCAGCTGTTTTAAGGGCTTCATTTGCTCTTGAGGCCTAAAAGCTGCCTGCCAAATGCAGTTTTTAACTTTGCTACATTTTCCCCACATAAAGGCTGTTATAAACAAGGAATACTGGTCGCACTCACTATTGCACTTTTTCTGTCTTTAGCTGAGGTTTCTATTTGCACGAGTTCATTGTACGAGAAGCAATTTTATTAATCAGTTACCGTTCCATGAACTTTCCCCTAAGATTAAAAAACAGCTTCAGAGAGCTGGAAACAATCAGCGCAGGTCTAAGTCGGAACTACCAAAGCCCATCAGACTCTGACAGTCTCCTTAAATCCTAATTCAGATGCCTTCACTTCTCAAGTCTTATTTGGATAAAGGGAGATCAAAGGGCAGCTCTTACTCCTAGTCTTTTCACATTTTCCCTGGGACAGTGAAGTTTGCAATGTAGCTCTTTCCTGCTGAGGGTCCCAACATTCGCAAACAAATTTTGCCTGTCAGCCAAGCCTCTAGCAATGCCACTTGTAGGATTGAATTTATACCTTAATAACACCCTCTCTCCTCAAAGCTCTAGCACAGCTTCTTATCTCGGCCACAACTACACTAGCAAATTAGAGAAACATCTTGCATCCGAATGACAGCAAGGAAAAAAAAGTCTGTATGCATCATTTAACTTAGCAGATGTCTGCAGTTGTCTGCCAACTCAAGCACTCCAAGAGAAATACCTTGAAATTTAATTCTTCAACAACTATGTTTCAGTCTGCCCCTTCCCCAGAACAGTTACAGGAAGAAAAAAAAAAAACCCCAAGATTTAAGAACCCGAGATCAGCAGGCTGCTAACATATTTTGCCTCACAATCTAAAATACATCAGTATCAATACACTTCACCTTTTTTTCAAAGCATACAGAGGTCAAACTACTATGATTACACTGCATATAACAGGTTACATTACTTAAGTAACCAAACCCTCTCTGCAAAGTGACTTAGGGTTTTTCAGAGGACTGAGTCAGTTGCTTTGTTTTCCTTCAGGAGAGAAAGCATCCCCCTGAAATCATGGCACCAGCCTAGTACTAGTACAAGCCTGGGTTCAAGTCTCTGTTCTGACAGGAAGATGTTCTGAAGGATTTGTGAAGATGAGCCTCAGTTTCCCATCTGCAAAATGGGGGTAAATATGTTTCTTCCAGAGGGTGCTGAGAACAGAAATAAGCTTGTTGTCATAAGGTACATGGTTACCACAGTTGTGAGAGTTGTATAAATTCTGACCCATTAGAAATCTTCTGAAAATTGTTATTCTTCAGTTACAAGCTATGGCAGACCTTTTAAAAACTGTTTCCCCTCTTTTTCAGAAGCAGTATTTAATCAAGTTCTCCTAGTACTTGAGAAATAGCAGGCATCTCTGGGTGCTCCCAGTATCCCAACATTTCAAATACTATATAGACAACACAGTAATAATTCTCATAACAGTCCTGGAGTATCTTCCCTTAGTTTTGAACATATTTCTATGCTCCATGATGCCCTTCACTCAGCCTCCATCTTCCAAATACACTGAACTCAAGGAGCACCGCTCTCCAGCTTTCCCTCTCAAAGGCAAGATCTGCATCCTGACCAGCCACACCACCACATCTCTCTCCTGCACCTTCCTCTTAAAGAAGCACCTCACCTGGAGCACCGAGAAGCACTTGGCAAAGCAGCCAGGGCTAGGATGAGTAGCAGCTGCAAGCAACCGATATTTATTTTGGTTATTACAAAAGTATAAGTAACTTTCATGTGATTCCAGGCCACCAAGTTGCACACCAAAGTGACCTTAGTGCCGTGTTTTCTGCATCAAGCTTCTCCCGGCTTCTTTCCTCTTGTTTGTTAACCTTGCCACACCACTTCCATTCAGTCTAGAAACTCTGCAGCTGAATACAGCGCCAAGCTCAGCAGAAAGCCAACCACAACTGAGGCTTTAGGTGCAAATAATACATAATAATAATGCATCAGAGGCACTCCATCTTCAAAGCCAGAACATAAAACTCAGATGGCTGCAAAGCTGAGCACCAAGGGTGGAACAGATTTCACCTTCAACACCCAGAAGCTCACAGCTAATGGAGGGAGGTGGGCCTTGCCAGGTGGCAATCCACTCCACTGCTCACCTTCCAGATGTACCTTGACAGAGAAGCAAGACTTTAGCCATATAAATGCTGTATCACTATGCTGGCAGAGACAACCTCAGAAATCACAGAAAATCACTTTCCCCTTATGTATATGTAATTTGTATTTCTGTACGGCCACTATTATTAGTTCCATGGGAACTATGTTCACCAGATACCTACCATTTCTGAATCTACATGTCCCTCATCACTGCCATATCTGAGCATCTCATCTCATGTATTTAATTCATGCAGCATTCCTGTGAGGTAGGGCAAGTGTATTATCTCCCATTTAGAAAAAAACCCTGAGAAACAAAAAAGCTACATGTCTAACACAGGCTTCTACAGAAGACTGGTAGCTTGAGTTGAGATCTCTCAAGTCATGGGCTAATGCCCTAACCATCAGACTGTGTGCCTTTTCAGAGACTTCTCAGCCAAGAAATATGTTTTATGCAAATTTACACCAAGAAACAGCTCTTCAGAGCTGAGACAGAAGAGTTAATGAGACAAGTCTGCAAACTTAATTATATACTTCCCAGTTACCGGTCTGGCCCACTTAGTACATCCAACTCCACAATGACAACCAGACCAAAAATCTCTACTGCATGCACATATATGCTCAGAGAGCACCACTCTAAAACTGCAAACACGTATAAACTCACTCTACTTACAGCTTTTCTGTATCTTAAGACTCTGTCAATCAAGCCCACTTTTAGGTAACTTTTTAAAGCATCTTGACAAGAACAGCATTCCTATCAAATTTAAGTAAAAGCTTGAGATGGAAAATTGAACTGCAAATGCTTAGAAGAGGTTTTTAAATACTTAAAGTAAAACACGCATTACCTCTGCTAGTAATAGAACATCATCTGCTTTGGTTCTGAACCTTTTTAAAATATAAGTGAAGAAGACAAAAAGTATCTTCTAAACAGACACCCAATATGAGAAATTCCACCTAGAAATACTGAAGCAGAGTTAAGTTACAAGCCGAGACCCAGGGCCCCTAGAACAGGAACAGCCACCTAACCTCAGCTACAGCTCTTGCTTCATAGGGAGCCTACAATGCTTTTTCAGATCCCTGTTCCTCCCCCACTACCAGTTCCTGGCAGCTAGAGCTCTGCCTCTTATCACAAAACCTCTCCCAAAACTCAATTATAGTTTTGTCAGATGAGTACGGGGACTTTTACCAAATTGTTAATTTTCAGTCATTCGGGATTCATGAGCTGAGCACTAGCTATCAGACACTAGCTAACCACAATCTTCAGCCTGGTGTTAGCACAGTGAGTCATTATGCTCCCCTCAAGTACAGTTGGTACCAATATCAAATGTTATATCTCCCAGAGAGACTTATTTACATACTTACTTAAGCCTCCTTTAAATGGCAAAAAGAATATTTTATCATAGACAAGCCACAGGCAAAGTGAAAATGTAATTACCGATTTACTTCACTAAACCACATTTGGATTAACCACTTCATCTGAATCATCTGTGTCCTGATTAAGCAATAAATACTGCTAGATTCAAACAAAATTATATGAAAATCACACACTGTAATGCAATATAAAACAATCTAAAGGAAGGAACCAGAAAAGGGAAATGAGTTTGAGGTGACCTTTTTTGGAGGTAACATTTTCCTAGACAACCAGTGATCATTTCACATAATTTAAGCACATTCCTACCCAAGCTTAGGGTTAAGAAAGGCACAATGAGCTATGGGTTAAAAACTCTTTAACACAGTCTCCTAGTAGAATTAACCCCCGCAATGTGCCAGTGCTGAAAATTCAGCTTAGTATACTACGGTATGCATTTGAAACTGACATTAAAAATACCCATTTAGGGCTTTATATGCTATTAGGATAAAATGCCCCAAAGCATCTAAGTGTCCAAGAAGCTCACACTGCATTTCCAAGGGAGACTTTGGCACTTACCAGTCTGAGAGGCCTTGTGCTGCTGCTGCTGCTTCAGTTGCTGTGTCTGGTTCCTACTTCCCCTTTAAAGGTCACCGACAGCAAAACCTCACTGGTGGTGACACTGCCAGGCTACAAATTTGGAGTTTCCTTGTTTAGGATCTTAATGACAATGACTGGCACAACTGGCCTCACAGGACAAGTTATTTGTCACCAAGCTGATACATACCTAGCTTAAAAGCCATATTTTCAGTTCTGCTAAATGCAGTAGCTACTGTAGTTTCCTTATCAGATGGGTAGCTTTTGGAAATGAAGGGATTAAGAAACAGAGAGTAGTGATTAAATATTATTCCTTTCCTACAAACACACAAGAAAACCACCCCACCCACAAATCCTACCCCCTTTCTAAATGTGGGGCTAAGCAGAACTGGCAGCTTCTCCTATTTTATTCATTTACCTAATCCAGAAGTAGCTGCAATTGCTGTGGCTTTCTCAAAGAAACCATGATTCACTTCAAAAGGACAGAAAAATGATCCCAAAAATGCTCAGGTACTCTAAATTTTTGCACTGGTTACATTTTCTGGGTATCTCAGACTGTCATTCAACTGAAGTGCTAGACATGTCTGCACTTGCATGGATGTACAGAACTGAGAACAAGTATTGCCCCTCTGCTACAAAGCACTTTGTTTCACAGACCTACCACTCTTCACTGGAATTAGAGCACAGCAAACATTGAACTGTTTCTATTTCACAGAGAATAGATTATTCTTATGTGAATTTAAATGCTTAAATTACTTTATTTTAATGTCAGTAAGTGTATTTTCTCTGAATGTCTCAAAGTCCCTTGAAATACCAGATTTTAAAAACATCCCCAGCTAGCTTATGTGACTTGATTCAAGACAGAAATCAATGCAAGCGAGTGTGTGCCCAAGGTCACGCACGCTGTTCACAACAGCAGGAATAAAAGCAAAGCCCAGACCCCTCTGTCTCAAGCTCTAAGGCCACTTCTTTGGTCATCTTCTAGGATGGAGCAGTAAGAGCGGGTCCAACTGGAGCAGTCTCAAGGCACCTAAGTGCTACCTATTCTTCCTCAGCAGCAATAGCTCTTCCTGAAGTGGTTTTGTGACACAACTGCCTAGAGACCACAACCCAATTTACTTTTGATATGAGCTCACCAAAACCAAGAGGCTGAATTTCAATGATTAGTGCCTAGCTTTTCTATATGCCAGTTCTGTAATGTGTACAACAAAACAAAAAGTATTAAAGGGCAAAGGATTTGGAAGGAAAGTCTACAATTTCCATGCTGTAAACACTGTTTAAATACTAATAAATCAGTGACACAGAAGGAAACAAGTTTAAACGTGACAGTTACCCTTTGCATTATGTAGACTGTACTGCTGGATTATGTCAAAGCAAAGCAATTTGAACCAAGAGGTACTAGATCTGTACAAACCAGAAAGATACAAAATAGTTTTTGTGGCTACCTGCAGCAGTTTGAGGATTTAAAAAGTTCCTTTAGAAGAAAAATCTTAGCTTGGTGACACTAAGAAACTTACAAAAGATCCAAAGCAGCACTGTAATTCCTGTCCAAAATAATGCTATTGACTTGCATTTGTTTACAATTACAGCAAGCTCTTCTCTATCAGAAACACAAGACCAGCCTCACTGTTTCAAAAGAATAATCCAAGTCTGCGCAACCACGAAATAAATACCGGGCAACTCAGAGCAAAAACTACTTGGATAAGCCTAAAAACCGAGCAGAGACACCCTACCGCCACACACACAAGTGGTACACAGACCTTCTGGGACCAGGTGGCAATGGGGAGGCTAACGTCAGCACCTGCATTGTCACCGTAGGCAGTACCTGGATATCCCGCAGAAGGGAGCTAGGAAGGACCTGCAAATCCCCGAAAGTTACCCTCCAGTAGCTCTGAACGACGTCTTTACGGGTCGAGCGAGGAGCCCGCAAGGAAGCACTGCTCCTGCCTCCCCGGCCCCGGCGCTGAGCCGGGACTCGCTCGCTGCAGGGGGGCTGCCCCGGCCCCTGCCCCACCTCGCAGCAGGGACTTCTCTCGGGGAGCGAGACCGCCGCCCCTTGGGAAGCTGAGCCCTGCGGGGGCCAGACGGTGGGGACGCCTCCCGCGGCCCCAGCCCCTCGCCGCCCGCGGGGTACCTGCTGCTGCGGGCCCGGCCTCGCCACCCTCATGCCGGCGCTGCGGGGCTGGGGCTGGACGCGCTCCCCTGGCAGCCCCCGCCGCGGCTCTGCCGCACCGCCCAGCGCCGCCGGGGAGGGCCCTCCCCGCGGCCCGGCCTCCCTCCCTCCCTCCCCGCGGGCGGAGCGGCGGCCGGGGCGGGGCGGGGCGGAGCGGCGCGGCGGCCGGGGGATAGCTGCTCGCCGCGGCCCCGCGGCTGCTCGCCCCGGCCGGTGCCTGCCAGCCCCCGGGAATGCCAACAGATGCCCCGGACAGGGGGAGAAGAGGGGGGAAGCCCCGGCCCGGAGCCGCCCAGCCCGGGGGCGAGTGCCCCCGCAGAGCCCCAGGGCCCCCCAGTCCACCCCGCCCCGCTCCCTCCGTGCTGCCCCCGGGCCGCCTGGAGAGCACGGCTGAGGCGCAAGGGCCCCTCTCCCCCGGAGCGCCCGTCTCCCCTGCTCCCCTCTCCTCCCCGGCACGGAGAAGCTCTTTGGACAACACTTTTTTTTCCTCTCCCCTGTTCCTTATGCAAGAGTTTCTACCTTCTCTTTAAGCAACAAAGTAATTACGGCTTTTAAACTGAGAAATCGCAGGAGGTTAACATTTTGCAGATATTTGTGTGACTAAGTGTGCTGCTGCAGAAATTTGGCCTCCTGCCTATTCCCAAGATCATAACAGTCCTGGGCAAACATATGTTTTGCAATCACATCAGCAAAACACTCAGCCTTTGTTTGCAGCAGGCTGTACTTCTCTTGTCGACCCCCCAGGGCCGTAAACTCTGCCAGATGCCTTACACCTCCCACCTCTTTTGGTTTGGGATTTTATGGCATCAATTATTTCAAAAGAAACAAGTCCCTGAGCTGGCCCACGTGATTTTTTTTTTTTTTTGTCTTCCACAGCAATCTAAGATTTATAAAGCTAAATTCTGTCATATCATTTTCCTTCAAATATTTTGAATTAAAATAAAATATGACAGACCCCAGGAGGAGAACTTCTATTGAGGTTTTGATGGGAGGAGGCCAGGACAGCTCTGAACCCCTGAACATACTCATTTTGGGGGAGGAAGGCTTCTGCCTACGATTCAGTCTGCTCAGTTTTGACTCCTACGAAGCTATCTAACAACCAAGCAGGGAAATTCCGTGACACTGAACTTTACACTTCTGTTAAATGTAAAACCGAACACTGAAAATTGTTCACAGTCTGTTCCTGTTATGGGTGTACAAATCTTGCAGCGAAATGCAGAAAACACTGAGGGCAGTGTTGTCAGGGGAATGAGGCAACATGACTCAAGGCAGCAGTTCTGCACATTTCTAATCCTAAAGCTTTTAAAGGCTTCCTTTCCTCTCCACTTTCCAAATACCACCACCTCTCTGGGCTATACAATTAACTCTGGAGAGCCAAGGGATACACTACTTCTGAAGGCTTAGCAGCAGTCATAAGATTAAATTACCTAGAGATGCCCAGGTACCACAGCTCCTTACTTGGGGCCTTCCCTTTAAGCAGGTAAGTTTCTCCAGAAGAAATGAAGTGTGCTTCGTACCTACTTGCACTTTATAAAATGCTAACAGAAGCATGGAAAAAGAAGAAGAATGCAATACTGGCAAGGAAGGCTGCATTTTGTGAGCTAATAAAATAAACTAATGAAGACCACTGTTTAATTCCCACTGGCTACTTCCTTACTTCAGGCCAAAACATAACAAAAGAGAAGGAATGGGCTCCTCTTGCAACACAGGCAAAGAACTGGCTTGTGCTCAGAAAAACTGTTGAAAAAGAGAGCAATTACTTGAAAGCTGAAATGCAAGAAGATGCCTCACCATAAGAACTCTTCCTGGATGTCAGATGAAAGGTCATCCCCTTCAATTAATTTGTGAACACCCTTGGAAGGGGGTGGGGGGGAGGCAGCACTCCCTCAGTTCCCTGAAGCGTTTTTCCCCCACTGTGGTCGATTGCCCTGCCTGGATATTTGTGAGGAAGCCTGTTTATGTTAACATTTGTTCCTATACAAAGAACCTTGGCAGATACAGATTTTTCTCTGACATCGTCCAAGGGAAATTCTCTCTCATTAAACAACTAACTCAACAGCAGAAGGTAGGAAATTATACCACGTTCTTCGCTTTCTGTATCAGGACAGATGAAGGCATGTCAGAAAAAGCATGTACAAAGGGGAAGAGGAAGTTGCACAGCCGTAGCAAACAAATAATAATGGTCTTAAAAGCTCTCCCATATGGCCTGAGTACACAAGCTCTGCTCAGGCCCCAGGTATATGTCTGCCTTAGCAGAATCTCATCACCCCAGTCTGCTGCAAGCGCTTTCTCCACCCCAGCCCTCACACAAGTATTTCCAAAGTGCAACTCCTCCAAATCGAAGAACACACAAAACTGAGCCATGCTTATCTATAAATCAGTATGCAACTGTAGACTGAAATTATTTCCATTTGGGGGCTAGTAAGACAAGCTACATGAGCAATTTCATGAGGGAATATGGTTTGACACGAGCACAAAGCTCGTTTGAGTACTAATGAGTGCAGAACCCAGTGCAGCCACAGGACACGGGGACAGATCTATGGTACAGTTTGCATAACTTGAGTGTTCCCCTGGGGAAACACAACAGTATGTTTGACCATGTATCGATGCAAGTAAACAGAGATTGAGTGAAATGCTTATAAGGGAAAAAACAACAACAAATGTTTAACAGGAAAATATTCATAGATATCAAGTTTCCTTTCACCCAGAAAGCCTGTATGATAGATACACATGAAGTCACCTCATGCAAACACCACCTAAAGCAAGGAAACATACTCTTTCATAGCAAGCACTTACATAAAAGCTTCTTGCACAAAAGGATGGCATTTAACATCTGTGCTCTCTAGGTTAAGTCATCAGAAATGCAATTTTTCCTTACTGCTACAGTTAAAGAAATGTCCCGGTGCAGCTAAAAGACGACCAACCAGTTACAATGTGAAAAGCCTGATCCTGCAAACACATATGTCTGCACTTAGCCGCTGTAACTTGGAATAGTTCCATTTCAGTCCAATAGGGTGACTTTTTTGAGTCAAGTTCAGCACAAACAGATGACTCCAAAGAACTGGCAAACCAAGATCTTAAATTCTTTCCATAGAAAAGCTATCCAAGCAGAAGCACTCGAAATGCCTGTTACTGCAATGCCCTGGACATCAAATTAATATCTCGGAGGACGATCAGACGATTCTTTCCCAGGAACATTTACAAGTAAAAACAGATAATTCTTTGGGGCTCTGAGCTACCTGATTTCTATTAGTTCTTAGGACTAGAATTCCCTCTCTTGTGGTTTTGTAAGGTAGTGCCAGCTTTGGCAAGATGTAGCAAGCTTAGCAGAATGGATGTAAATACCAGCATTCATGTCCCAGTGTCTTTGAACCCCCTGAGACGGCTAACGGCCGCAGATGCATGGTGTCTCCCATCTGCAGCTACACCAGCTGAAGAGGTTACTGCACTAACCTGGGTGTCACTGCCCCCCCGGGGGGACACGTCTGTCTCCTAAGACCTGCCCACCCAGCTGCTGCGAACAGCGCTCAGTACTGCATACAGCCAAAGCAAGCAATTGGAGAACTATTTTGGATTGGGGGCATGCGTGTGATTATTTTGTTTTTAATTGTTTTATCTCATTTTGACTGCTAGAGGTTAGGCATTACTAACAATGACCAGATCTCGGGACGTAACTCCTAGGGAAGAAACAGCAATAAAAGCATGGGGGCAAGAATCCCTTCAACCAGAACAGCTCAAGCAGCTCCACCTAATCTGGCGCCTTAATGAAGTCACCAGGTGTTTCAGCAATGACTAAGCAGCCCCACACCAGTGCTCTGAACATTTCCCTGTGGATTCCTCTCATTCCTCGCTGTCCACAGCCACTACCCTTTTCATAACAAATTTCAAATGTATCTCCTAATCTCTTCTATCCCTTTATTATACATTTGTTATTTCTAAAATAGCAAAAATCTTTATCACGATAACAACATGGGAGGCACAGCAATTGAACCATTCATTACACTGATGAAAGAATTTAAATTAAATAGAAGAATATCATCCCAGCATGCGAGTCAAGAAAAAATGGTCAGTATTTCAAAGCATTCTTCTTGATTTAACCTTAACAATCTGATTTGTCAGTCTTCAAAAAAGTCACTCTATTATTAGAATTAGTACATAATTCTAGGGAGGAGGAGAAACTGTATTCTTTGTACAATCTAAATTCTTCCTGTATGTGTCAAAAAGGATCAGCCCTTAGGAATGGCATTGCACCTGATACCCTTATAACAATAACAAAAACAAGTTGTTTGGGAGAATGGAGGGCTGACAATTGGCCACATCAGGAAATAAGGTTAGACCAATATATAGAGGCTTTCCTTTTGTAGTCTTCAGGATTGCGAGGCTGGCTAAGACTGAACATTTTGCAATATTCAGAGATTATATTTATTGTCTGTTCTTCGAACCTTATCCATCCTTGAAATGCTATTTTGCTATTTCTAGCTGTTTCTTACATGCTGCTTTCTTAATGGCCACGTCTTCAGCTTTAATGGGCCTTGCAAGTAATCAAGGGGTTTTGTGAGTAATTACAAATCAGGTCATTCCTAGCTCACTGTATCCCCACAGAAAGACCCAGCATCTTTTCTCTCAGAGCTGCAAGAGGCTGTGAGACTTGGTTGTTACACCTGAGCTGTGCTCACAGTTGACTGTCTTTAACTCACAAAGCTCCAAGGACTCCAGTGGCTTTATCTGTTCCCTGAACTATTTGGTTCATCACTGAGGACTCTTATTCCCCCAAAACAGTCATTCTTCCGGTAGTTTCTGCCTTTAAGACTTCTACGGCTCACCCCCACCTCTCAACCACAAGTTGTTTTGTTTTTTCTCTCCCCAAAGGTTGTCCAAATTTAACATTCCCTTCTGCAGTTATTAGGTAGCAGAAGTACAAAGTTTAATTTAGGGAGCTGTAAGAAGTTGAGATCTTGAGATTATTCATGCGTTGCCAAGGACACAAAAACAGACTTATGGTTTCTAAGACTACTACAAATAGGTAGATTAAAGATGCATATCTGAAGCTTAGTAGATTGAAAGAGTGTCTTACCAGATTATTCTTCCCCCCTTTTTATGAGGGTACACAGCTCCTTCTAGGCTGTTAAACAGCAGCTGAACCATAGAAGTTGTTTGTCTGGCTTGCTGTGAATATCCAGCATTAGAGAAGTGGGTTCTTCTCATACTGTCCTGAGGTGGCTCTAGGCTCATGCATTAAGCGAGAATACTCTGGTTAACAACTCCCCCCAGACCCAGCTCTCCCAGAATGAAAGTCCATGTTAACTAGTTTCAAAACTGACCTTGGTAACTCACAGGTAACTTCTGATCTTTTGGTGGCTAGAGGGTGTATGGGGAGGGGATCGGTTGTCCATCTGCAGATTGCCGCTCCCTGGGGAATGGAACATCTGCAGGCTGCCAGCCACTCTCTAGTCTCTCTCAGTACTAAATAAACATTAAGGTTAAAAAAACTAGTTTAACCTTAACAAGAGAGTGTATTTGGAGTTCAATCAAGAAAAATAAAATTTAACATAGCTCATAGCTGTCTAGAACTGGTTTGGCCTAAAGAGGTCTCCCTTCTTCCCTTCAGTTAGCAAACTGCTGGGTCACACCAATGCCTGAGACATTTTGCACAGCTCCTTGGAGCTGGGATCCATTTTACTATCTTTTTCTCAGGCCCTCTCTCCTCAAGATGAATACTGAAAAGGGATGAATATCCTTTCTCAGTTGAGTGAAAATTCACCCTTGGGAACTTCTTGCAATTCCTAGTCCTCATAATTGATTCAGTTAAGAGCAATGAGACAATGCAGTACCTTACTTGCTATGCTACCTGGAATGCTATCTGGCGGTGCTCCACAACTGTCCTGTAAAGATGCTGTTGGAAGGTCTGTCCTACACAGATGGAGGTTGCCTTATCACTCTGGGCAATCCACTGCAAACAAAACCTTTTACACAATGCAAATGTGTGCCTTCAAAGCAAGGGAAGGCCAGCTGAATCATCTCTGTGTGAGTTTAAGGCTTCTGAGCTTTTTAAACTGCATTTGACCTCAGAAATAGTCTTTATATGAAAAGAGAGGAAAAAGCAATGAAATGCATCTCATTATTAGCTTCTGACAGAAATCAGACACAATGGCAAGCACATGGGGGAAAAACGCCTTTAGGAGTACTGGAGTGTTACACCTGGCTTACTGGAACTGGGTGAGACCATGACACCAAGTGACCCCGAGCTGCATTGCTACGACATTGCAGTGAGTATGCAGGAAATGTCCTGTGAAGAAGTTGCAACTAAAACCAACTTTCATAACTCTGGTACATACAGACATGCAACCCAGAAGCTCTTCTCCTCACCAGAAGCTTTACCCTTAGGGGCTCAGGTGTATTTCTAGAAAATTGCTTGAAACTCTGACCTCAGGTTCATGCCTGACTTGATTTTGCAGGTACAACAAACAAAAAGCTTATTTCTGCAGAGCCTTCACCAAGGAACAAACTAGCAATTTATAAAATGCTTTGTTAGACTTCTTCAAGTCAACCCTTAATCTCCCATATATTCACACTACAGCCAAAACCTAAGTGATTTTCTTTTTTTTTTTTTTAAATAAATTCAACGTTTTCCTCATGAAAAGACAAGTAAGAAGAATGGAATGCAACAAAAACACGTCATGTCATTTAATGTACTTCACGAAGACTCTCAGCTATTTTTCTATAGCTTGATTGTTACAATGAGATAAAATCAAGTGAAATAGTACTAAATGAATATGGGAAGTACCGCTAGAGATTCAGGAACTCTTATATCAGTAACTGAAGTTTGGGGAACTGTTTTGTGGCTTTTTTCTTACACTTGCCACTTTCAGGCACATGCTCAGTATGCCTCAGAGCAGCAGACAGGGAAAAAAAAAAAAAGAAAAATCAGTTCTTTTATTTTCAGTTTTCACAATCTAGCTGTGACCCAAATAATATATGTTATTTATCTGAGTTTGTGAGTTTTGGAAACCCATCAAAGTTTATTAGGAAAAAAATCCAAATACTTATAAAGCTGTATTCCCCTTGCATTTTCTGTAATGACCTATCTTGATGGTAAGGTTGCAAGTTCCTCGAGACTGAATCTCTCTCTCCATATTTGTTTAATATATAGAGCCAAGTACAATAATATTATAGGATTTATCAATTCCTTTAGAACATTACCTTGGCAAAAAGTTAAGTACAGAAGTAACTAACATCATCCTAGAAGAGTAACCCACATCAGTGATTTAATGATACCAGTTAAGAAAACAGATCATCCTCTAGGTACTGTTCAACACCTGATTGTTTTAAGTTAAAGAGATAATACTAGATCTGCCATTTTCATATCAAATCTGTTTCTTTTACTTTTATACTCAAAGACAAACCCATTAAGAAATCTGCTTGAGGAGAATAATGAAAAAAAAACAAACCCCAGATGAATCATGTATTTCTTGCCATTTTTGGCAGTTATTATTGGTGTTTTGTTTAAATTCAGACAGCACTGTATTCTTCATTCTTCCCTGTTTGAGAAGATGACGTGGCTAAGACAGTTTGACCCAAATCAGTTTATTGGGTTTTGCTTTCTAAAACAGAAGAACTGGAAAAAGCACTGCTTTCCTGCTGATACAAATCCTAAAAGGTCTGGTCTGCCTCCTACTCAGCAATCAAGACCATTTCCTACCGTGGGTTTTACTATTTTGACGCTTGCATTAATATGCCATTTCTTTCTCTTACTCTAAGTTAAAAGGACACTGACACCCACCCAGGGGGTACAGGAGGGAGCAGAAGCCCCTCGGCCCATCAGGGGCCACCCCTACCCTGTGACCAGTGACAGCGACAGCCAACGCCTGCTCTGATGAGCCCCAGAGTGGACGCAGCAAGCTGCAATGCCACTACCAACACATGCTTCAGGGACATCGTACACATGCCCCTGTTTAACACAGCACAACTTCTGCATCCTCCTAAATCCTGGATTTCTCTGGAGCTTGGAGAGCTCCCTCAAGGTGCCTGGGACAAAGTAGCCTGCCACCAAGCTGCCTGCAGGACCATCTCCTTACCCTCCCTATCCCCACTGCCACCTTGGTGCTTTTCCACAGGCCACAGAGGCTCTGGGTCCATGCAGGATAACTGTAGAAATGCAGGGAGATTTCTGCAACTGAGCTGCTTGGGATCTCAATAAAACCACAAACTTTTCTGGGCTTTGCAATGCTACTATCTGCAACAATGACGTCCAAACAGTGGAACTGTTAATACCTTGCCCCACTTACCTTCTCAAATGCGTATTTGCTAGGGGAACTAAGTCAAAACAGGCTTGAAAGCAATTCTGGCACTTTCTGTTCAAATACTGTTCAGTGTCTTTGTTTTTTTAAAAAAGTTAACCGCAATATTGGAACTTAGCCTTAAATCCACTGTTTGTTAACAATCGTAATTTTAAATCAACCACTTGCTATTGTGAGAAGAAAGACCACCTACCATTGTTGGACCACCCTGACTACTTACTATACAGCATTTTAAACATGTGATACTTCAAAAGTCCTGGGAAAGGCCAGCACTATATGTGCACTCTCAGATTCAAACGTGCTGAAACCACACACAAAATACACATAGCAGACATGCTGCAAAAGACACAATGGTCTCAGATTTCCATAGCAGAATCAGTATTTTCCAATCAAGCTAGCATTAAAGCTTGATTTATAGCAGTTTTCAAATGTAAAGTAAATAAACAAAGTACAAGTAAATAAATAAAAATGCACACGTACCATACTAAACACACACAAATTTTACTAAGACAGTATTAAAATAGAGATAATGTCCTTAAATAAGGGTTTTGGTGTTTACAGTTTACATTTGAGCTTATAAATCTGTTTTACTGTATATGAAGCTATAAGCATCCAAACACCTCATTTTGTCAGTAAAGCTACAAATCTATACCTGTCCCTCTGTTTCTCACCAGCATGACAACTGCCTTCTAACTGCTCAGCAGGGATTCCAAGTCAGCAAAACAACGCAGCAAATGAAAACTTGGGCAGAACTGGACCACATTTTCACTACCAATGAAGATGCAACAATCATCACTGAAGCCTGTAAACTAAACTACTAGCAAAAAAACTCTGGTTCATTTGCTGACATGCCTATATTACTGACAACAACAGAGAGGATGATTTCTCTTTATCAGGGTGTATTTGTCATCTTCCTGAGAAGTCCTCCTCCTGAGAGAGACTACCACAAAAATAATTAATTCTATTATTTTTGTAAATGTAAAGATAAATTTCATAAGAGTAACAAATTATTTATAACTTAATGTGAAACGTGACTTGAAAAATTTACATGTATCATCACACTCTTCCGAAGCTGGTAGGGCTGAGGCTAAACCAAGTTTGGATTGTAGCCAACAAGGGCCAGAGACCAACTCCTAGAGCTGTAGCAAATAAGGAATTACTTGGCAAGGCGTAGGTCTGGAGTTGTCAAGGATCACGGCACGATGGCTAAAACAAACAAGAGTGGGATGAGTCCAGGAGAAATCATTTTGGTGAGCTTAGACCTGGGGCTCACAAAGAAACCAGATCCAGGATCTGCATTAGGATTTGAACCAGTGAAGACTGGCAGGGCAGAATTCAGGCATTGGGCTAGGGAAAGGGAGAGGACTCCTGAGGATCATCCGTCTAGATTTAAACTTAAGCCTGGTGGAAGTAATTTTGCTAAGGCAAGGTGTTTGCATGTCCACAGCCAGCAGGTGAAGTTTAGAGTTTGCACTATCAAGGATCCAGAAAGGGAGGTTCAGCTGAGGCAAATGAGAGGGGTCCCTGGGCCCCTTTTGTTGTTTCCAAGAGACTGACTCTCTGCTCTGTAAGAATAAATAAATAAACCCTGTGTCCCTGAATTAATATTGCAATATCATCTATATTCTTTCTTTCATGTGCAAGGGCCACATTTTCTACAGTAAATTAATTCCCAGGGCTATAGAAGATTAATGCAGCATTACACACGCAGGCAGGCACTTTCTTAATAGCTGTCCTGCATTAATTCTTTTGTTGAAATACAGTCAACACATTGCTGGGAGGGAATGTTTTATACTAGGGCCACTTGAGACTTCAGGTTGTTTCTGGCAGCACATTGCCCTGGCTGAAGGAAATGGTCTTGTACAAGCAATCAAAATTCACCGTCTGACCACGCCTAAGCTGACCTGAACAGGAAAGAAAGATAACCCCCATATAAACTTGTACAGCAAATATGTTAGGAGTGGAGGACTTTGCCCTGTTTCACATGATACAGCAATTGGACAAATTCTCCTAACGGCTCTGAACCTTTCTTAAACATAGCTGCTCCAAGGGGCAGAGGGAAGAAGAAAGTAGCTAGGGGCAAGCTGAGGAGCTGGTTCGCAGGGAGAGACTCAATAAAAGAAATCACTGGATAGGGGCCCCACATTTCTGGATGGGAATCTGGGCACAGCCCTGGTGGCCAGCTTACATGATGTTAAATCAACAAATTTTGAAAACAGAAAAAACATGAGAAGTAACTGCAGTGCATACACAACACATCTATCTCACTGGGAACTTGCCTGTGACCATCCAAGTATCGCATGTATAATAGGTCTGAATGTGCCCCAGACACATCAGACACTCGGGTGTATGCACGCAGCAGTCATTTTACAGAGACTATGTAACCAACTACCACAAGCCCCAAATGACCAAATTCCTTTTTCCCCTTGTCTCTGCAATGTTCCAGGAGCGGAGGGGAGGGCAGGGGTGGAAGGGACAGGAATGTGTGTGGGTGATGACAGCCCTATTTATGGGGTCCTAAAACCAGACTAACTCTCTGTATGGGTACTCGCCGATGAAAAAAACCAACACAACTGCCTGCTCTGCCTCATAACAAGACAGATGTTCACATACAACAAAACATACATTTAGATTTTTGGCTCAGTACTCTTGTCTCTGAATTGTTGCTCTACATATCGACAAACGACCCTTTGTTTTAAGAAAGCCTTACCGGCCACAGGTTTCCCAAGAGAGGGACACTACATCCTCCAGCACTGACAGGCCTGCCTGGTAATAAGCAACCAGCGTGTATGGGATAGATGGCGCAAATCCAGGGCTGAGTATAGAGGAATCACAAGAATACTCTCCAAGAGAGAGGGTAAGTTAAGAAGGCATCTGGATACAAGAATGACAGAAAGGTACTGGCTGCAGTTATCCTACAACCCTGCTATGCTGCCTTGCGTGCCAGCTTGTTGACATTTATGTGTCTATTAAAAAAGAGAGAACAACCACAAACAAGGTACTGTGCAAAACTTTTTTCTAAAAGTACAACACGAAGGAACATTGGATACAGAGATGTCCAAGCCAGTCTTAAAGCAATCAGCTTCATGTTGAGAGTTACTGGCTAATAATTCTCAGTCAACAGTAGCTGAAAACATGCTCAATCCCAAGCACCTAGAGCATGGGAAGGACTGCAGCCTATTTAAAAGTCAGGGATATCATAAAGAGCTGCAGTAGAAACATAAGTCTGAACTTGGCAAGTAAATGCCTTTTCCACTCCTTTTTAGAACAAACTCTCTTGATGGAAATTGCCTGTTTTAAAGTAATTGAATTTTGCATTTGAGTATGCTACTAAATTCTTAACTGAGCTATGCATGGTTAAAATTTTTTTTATAAAACACAAGAATATAATGATAACTGGGTTTTTTTTATGAACAGTTTGTTGACAGAATAGAGCAACACCACTTTACATTATGGTTTTCAAACAGTAAATAAAACTTCTAAAAGCAAATTTATTTCATGTTTTCTCTGTCAACTAGCAAAGTATCAACTAAATGTTAATGGCATTTATCCTGCTATTTTGGTCACCATCAGATTTGAAGGAATACAGCTGCATCCATTTTTCCCATATGTTTTATAGAAGTCTCTCCGTAAATATGTTTTCCTCCTCTGCTCACACAAAACTTCCACCAACTGTTGGAGAAGCTACGCAACTGCATTTGACAGTAATGTGAACTTCCTGATCAGACCATCTACAACCTTTAGCCCATGTTCCCAGCTGTCTCAGGGGGCAAAGGGAACGGCCAGCTGCTCAGAAAGTTTGTAACTAACAGTACATTGTGAAAGGAACATGAAGGGAACTAGAGTCAACAAATTAGATTTAAAGATTTAAGCGAACTGCCCGGAGAAACAGCACAAATTTTTAGTCTGGTAACAACCTTGAACATTACAGAAGTGGATTGTGTACATTACCCCGGAAAGCATACGGTTCCTGTGGTGGAAGGGCACTTAATCTCCATGTCTTGCTGCTTACAAACAACAGTTTACATCAAGCAGACGATCCCATCTTAGGTGCCCTTAAACCAACTTGAAAACTTAATAAAGCAGTGTTGCAGTTATGTGAAAAGCGGGTGGGGAAAGACCCGGAAAGAATGCTTCCAAGGTTTTCAATTAACTTTTAAGTGACACTTCTAAGAATCAGCACATCTGTTCCCTACTGTGAAATTATTTTCCAACTTTTTCCTTTGCCCAGTATTTTTGCAAACTGACCAGTACAGCCAAACGCAAATAGAAGACTCAGAAGAGTGCACACTGAAAGCAAGACCCTGGGTTCATGACACATTCTATGGAACAGAAATCTGCTTAAATATGAATCAAATCTCAATACGAGAACTCTTTACATTTAGATGGTATCGACCTATGTGTGTATCCCTTGTACACCAAGTTTTTCCCTGGCAGGAAGCCCCTTCAGCAAATACAGTCACAAAATTCAGAGCATAAAAGCCAGTTACTGAAGAAGGTACCTAAAAGAGATGAGAATCTACAGAACAGTTGGGCTTTAAGATTCAGATTGGTGCACGCTGATTACAGTTCAGTCACAAGCTGACTTCCCTCTTCTCAGCCTGGGTCCATTTTCCACCATTACTTCTCTACTTAACTTCGAAGAATCAGAAATTACTGTAGAACAAATCTGATTTATCTTTTCTTACTACCCTGTCTTGAATTGCTTACTGTTACCCTGGCTGGGCTGTACTTAACTGAATTGTACACCTGCTTGCCTGACTCCAGACACTACTACTATAAGCAGCAGTGATTACTTAGTATGCCATGTGCAGAACAGAGGATGTTCTCCCTTCAGAGCATATGCTGGTTCCAGTAAGCAGACACGTGCCACTATGTGCTACATACTGGTCACTTGGTCATACAAATACAAAACCAGGTCATGCAGGCAGAAATCAGGATAACATTTTTCTACTGTTTTATTGTTTTCATTCTCTCTTGCCCACATTGCTTCCCAAACTAGGACAGCTCAGCTCTTCTGATATGAGAAATAGAACTGTAAAAGGGGTTACAGTGATGTACTAAAGCTTCAGGACAACACCCTGCAAGCAAAGCAAGCCCCCAGTTCTCCTCTAAACCTTCACCTGCAAAGATTTTCTTTCAAGGTACGCAAGAGTCTGATTTCTGCTATGCTACACGTTGCTGCTATTTCCAAAAGACCTCTAGCTCTGCAAGAGCAGGTTATTACTTTGCTGATGGCTCATTATCAAAGCCACTCGCAGACTGAAAATGTCTGAACTGCCCCAGGAAACACAAAGTCTGGCAGAATTTATCTGGGTTTGAGCTTGTTATTATGAACTCGAAACTTGCACAAGTTCACTAAATGCAGGCTGAGTTTCAGCTAGTATCACACCACAACTTCCTTCTACCTCAGAAGGTAGAGGTGGAAAACTCTCCCTGTACATCATATACATGTAAAAGTAGAAGTCCTCCCCAGTGCCTGACAGATGGATCCACTGGTTATTAAGGACAGGGGAGAGTGCAAAGCCAGAAAAGGCAGTTTCTGGAAATGAAGGATGGCAAACCAGAAGCTTAGGTGGGGAGAGTAAGAAAGAGCACCTGGGGCCAAGGACTCCTAGGGAAAAGCATCTCTCTACTTGTCTGGCTTAGGGATAGCCCTCCTTAGTATAGGGACTCACTCAGGACAGCAGCTTCATAAATTGCTGTGTAGTACATCAGCAGTGAGTGGAAACCACATCTCTCAGACTAAAAGCAGCTTTTGGGGGGGTGAGGTTTGGTATATGATTCAACTTCACTGAAGTTTCAAACAGTGAAAGTTTAAGATAGGGCAGGCACTTCACAGAAAACATGTGTTTACCTGAGTCCGTGACCAAACTGCAACTAAATCCTTCCTAATGGCCTGACAGCTTCACTATATAACCTCTGCATATGAATTCAATTCTTAGAATTGAACTTTCTAGTTTTATTATTAAGCAGAGCTGCTAGCAAACAGAAACACACAAATTCGATGTGAAAATAAAATGGTAGCCTATCTATTCCTTCCACTGCAGCTACTGTATTTGTTTTCTCTCTTTGGACAAACACTCACCCAAGCTTGGGACAATTCCAGCTGGTTACGCCAGCAGTTCATACAGCAACAGTTACATACAAAAACTAGCCTTC
The DNA here is from genome assembly GCF_034638445.1 of Ciconia boyciana. Lineage (NCBI taxonomy): Eukaryota > Metazoa > Chordata > Aves > Ciconiiformes > Ciconiidae > Ciconia > Ciconia boyciana. Next base: position 51,886,692 of record NC_132936.1, read on the forward strand.
AGTGTAACTCTATGGATTTTATTACAATTTCGTTCTAAAATCAGCAGCATTATTTAGAGACAACCTTACATATTATTAAATCTATAGCATCTGAGAAAGAAAATCCAGATGCCTGCCTTTATTTCTCCTCTTCAGAATAAATACAATAAATCACAGTTACAAAGAGCATCTAATTATCACACAGATTTTCAGAGACCTCGAACTATCATCGACTTTGCAATTAACACTACAGGCCAGTGACAAAAGATGTAGGAGTACCTGTTAACTGTTTTTGTTAAATTGTGTTAAGTGCCAAAGTAAAGACGGACTCAAAGCCTTTCAGTAGGCAAGAAATAGTGGACAGCTGGCAACACTAAGAGATTTAATGAATACAGCAGCATTCAGCAGCAATTTCAAAACTGTCTGCTTGGGTAAGGGCTGAGTTATTAAAAAAATTTCCATTTATAAACAGCGTTGATGGGATTTAAACAGCCTGTGTAAGAAGGATTAAAAGTAAATTGAAAAGTCTGTTCAGATAAGAAAGCAAAAAGAAACTGTGCTCTTGAATTCTGTACATACTGTTTAACCTTATCTCTGTTTCAGTCTTCTGGCACATAGTAGGGATAAAACAGACTGCCTTATGCATAGCTGGTGAGGTGGGCTCTGTGTTAGGGCTATTTAATGCTTGTACAGTGCTTTGAGCTATATTGTTCCCCCACTCCCCCCCGCCCTTTTAAAGCTGTATACTAAGAATCATCATTTACCATCCCCACCAGGTACAACTAGCAGATACGAAAGAGAGACATAAATTGCAAGTCTGTCCAGGCATGCTATAATGGTTAGGTGTTTTCCCTCCTTTATGCAACTGATGATCTTGCTATTCTCTGTTAGACTTTTATAACTGTACACCTTCAATACAAGCAGTGTAAGTATGGACATTGAGGAGGCAAGTGGGGATTTCTGGGAGGAAAAGGAGTGGGTGGGAGATGAGAACTCAGCTTTAAACTTTTTTTCCTCTTGCCTCCAAAGTATCCTGTAACATTCTGCTTTACACAAAAGTTATTATGGCTTTTAATTTACGTATCATTTCTTAGAATAAGAAGACAGACAGGAACACACAACGAGGTCTTTTCATTCATTAATCCCTCCCCTATCCTTTCTCATCTTCTCATCTCATCCAAAATCCAGCCTATTCTGGTAACCTAAGTTGCCTATTTCTGATGTGCCTTTTGTAAGACAGCCAAAGCTAAAGAGCATTCAAGGTGAAAATGTACAATACCACATCTTGTCTTGGTTTCCCCAGCCTGTAACATAGCCTAACATTTGATTTGCTTCCTTTGGTTTCATCCAGGACACAATAAGAGCTTTATGAAAAAGCTCTGTAAGAATCTGGGCCATTGATTTGAACAAGGACTATTTAGCCATGACACCCAGCACCACAGAGAACTGCTCAACAAGCCAGCTCTGGAAGCAGTATTGCCATTTCAGCACAGGGCTCTAACAGTAGCGCAGTGCTAGGCAGCAAAGCCGGATGGCTTCTGGGACCTGAGGTTATCTCTTGGCGCAGTCCTTCACTGCACTGTACCAGCCTGTTGGAGCTAGTTCAGGTGTGTCCAACACAGCACCACAAAATATGTTGTAAACATATTCTGATTACTTACCTGTGATGTTTATCAGCCCATGCTTTTTCCAAGGGATCGCACAAACCATTACATAAACAACCAGAATATTACTTGCAGAAGGGGACAGCTATTCCACTGGGAAGTGGTGTTACATTTAAGAAACAAACAAACAAGCCACAGATATTTGGGAGTACATTGCCTCCATGCAAATTTAGGGCGGAAATGAAGAACATCAATATACAATAGCCCTAGGGAGATTCAAATAGCTAATCAGCTTACTTGCTGTATTTGTGTAAACCACACAAAACACAAATTCTGTAGGAGGTATACTTTCCTAACTCTTATGGCTGCAAAGTTAATCTTTTAAATGCAGTTTTACTATAAGTCAGCACAACCCCATTTCCAATGGTTTGCTAGAGCATGAAACTACCATGATAGCAGCAATCTTCTCACTCTCCTGTACCTTCATGTAGGTGAGGAAGCTAAAGCCCTAGTACAAATATTGTTTGACGAATGCCTGCTTCAAGAGATTTCATCATACAGTTGTCATCTGGTTACTGTATACTCTCTGTATTCATGAGTATTACTCCTTGCATTTTGCAAGTATGGTTTTATATCCTTCAGAGTAAGACTGATATTGTAATTCAAATCACATTCATGACTATTCATTTTGCAGCAACGTGTTCATAGTCCAGTCCTTACTCTGGAGGACATACCCAGGGAATCCACATCAAGGAGATGGAAATAAACGTAGCAAAACCAATCCCTCCTTAAAGCTCATCACTCTTTTATGCAGTTCCTACTGCTGAAAGAAGGAGGGTTTATTGGTACTTATTTCTGTTTGGGCTGCAAAGTCATCATAGATAAGAGAGCTGGGTCTCCCTGTTTATATGTGCCCTTACCTGTTTATATGACAACAAAAAGGACTGGGCTGCCATTCTGTAAGGGCTACAAAAGATGAAGTGAACGTGAAAAACTGAAAGACCACCTTGCATCTGAATGCACTCAGGCAGCTGCCTCACTGAAACTCCTTAAGAGTATTAGTCACAGGTCCCCTGCTTCAGTGCACGTAGTTAGAGGATTATGATCTAAAAAAGTGCAGTTTGGCTCCCTCACTGTAACCTCATGATGTTATTTGGGCATTTATGAATAGCCAGATCTCCATGCAGCAGAGCTGCTAATAGCATGGCATGTACCAATCACACTGCAAAGCAAGTGATCTCACCTAGGCAGCTTGTGTAAACACAGCACAGCCACACAAATACGACAAGCTTCTGAGAGTACTTAAGGTTATTCTATGAAGAATATTTATCGTGTTGCCTGGAAACACATAGGGCTTTGGGGGGTTTTCTCCCCCCCAGAATTTTCCGTAAAGAAAATTTATGGAAAGAACAAGGATTCCTTCAAAGAAGGGGTTTGCTATTGTGGTAAATTTAGCATACCAAATCCGGAAGAATAACTTTTCTAAACAGTATTTCCAAAGCCAGCAGTCTTCCTTTCTGAGTACCCATTTCCATTAGGAAGCATTCTGCTGCTATAGGCAAGAACTGATGGCACTTCAGAGTGCCCTATTTGAACAAATGTACACTGCTGGAACAGGACAGATTCTCCCCACGAATGCATTTTAGAGAAGTACTATTTGAAGCTCTCTGGACATGAGTCTGAAACTGAATTTAACTTCTGAAAGAAAAAAAAGTTCAAACCCTTTGAAACAAGTTATTAATATTTTTGTACCTTTGTTCTTAAACCAATAGATGTTACTTCTTGCCAAACTGACAGGAAAATTAAGCCTTTAGTTATTCACAAGGTCGACCAGAAAGTCACTAAAACCCAAGAATGGGTAGATTCAGCTGTCTAGTGGTCTCACAGAGAAACAGCTAAACCCCAGTTCTGCCCAAATTAGAAGAGAGTAAATCCTATTTACCTTCATTTAGTCTCCCCTATACTATGCCTTCCATTAATAATACTTAGAGCAGAACTCTAGTTCATGTGGAGCAGTGTTATAGAACAGAAATCCTATAGGAGTAAATAGGAAGATCACTGAATATGAAATTTCTGGTTTGCAAAATATTTACCAAAGAATCCTGTAAGAAAATAAGGTTTATTTTTAAATAATGTATTTCATTAGATCAACTAATGCCGTTGGAAAACTACAGCGGGCAAGCTCTACTTCAGATCAGGCTTAAAAGCTTATGTACTTTTATCAATTATATGAGCTCGTCTAAGAAAAGACACTACCTCTCCCCACAAGTCTGGTTTGCTGTTATCACAGCTACAACACTATTTTTATTCAAAAAAGAAAGAACAAGCTTAGAACATTTGCTAAAAGCTTTTAGTTGTTTTTTCTCCCCATCAAAATAGCAATTAATTCTTTCCTTAAAGGCTCCACTGCTACAAATACCAGAGCAGGAGAAGAAATACTGGTCAGACAACTTATTTTAGAGATACGTGCTCTGGATTAAGTAGGATTTCAGAGAAAAACTGTGCTAGCCAAGTGATAAAGAGGTTTAGCCAACAGCTTTACTATCTTTGAAGTAACTTTGTAAAGTGAGTGGCTATTCAGTTTCAATACACAGTTATTGAACTCTGCCTGGCTTACCTGATGGGTACAGAAAGGTCTAACGGAAAGTGACAGAAAATTATTACATATTCTTCAATGATTTAATCTCCATGACCACTAAGGGAAACACATCGGAAAGAAATTTGTACAGCACACCATGCAGAATACTTAGGAAACAGTCACAAGGAAATTAGAAAATTATCCCAGATGTAGAAAAAGGACAGATGGGACCCTTGAAAGCCTATTCAAGACTAACCTCCTGCTTCAGCAGAATCAACTACAGCTTTGTCATCCTGACAGGTGTTTGCCTAACCTGTTCGAAGGCCTCTAATGACAGACATGCCATGACTCCCAAGGTAAAGAGTGCTCGACTAGCCTTATTATTAAGATCTAAATTTTACCTGGTACCATTATCTGAATTAATCTGTGAACGCAGAATGACTCTTCAGTGTTATACCAAAAAATTTACCTTCTTTTTCTAACTGCTGAAGAATTTAACACACCACCAGTTCTCACAGAATATATTGCTAAGGAAGACTTTTATTATGCTGTTGCTGAGTGTCTACAACTGTCTTTTCATCCAGATATAAAGTGAAAAAAATGCAAGTCTAGGAGCAAACAGCATCGAATATAATGCATGACAGATTACAGCTGACAGCAGTATTTCAACTTAAGCATGGCTCAAAGCATTATTATTCTCAATTCTTTTATGGCCACAGTGGATTTGTGACAGAGAAGCAGGGGGACAAGGATTAAAAAAGGGGTGATTTAAAATTTCTAAAGAACAATCGCTTTGTGCTAAACTTTTCAAAGCAGGGGAATGAAGCTACTAGGAAAAGCAGCAGCACACAATCTTACTGCTCCTGAGAACAATGCTTTGCAGAGTATAAGGGGGGGAAAGAAAAAAAAAACAATTAAGAAGAGAGCACTCTTCCTACTTGCTAATAAAATCAGTTGCAGTACACCACTGGGAAGGGTACTTCAAAAGGCTCAGATGCCATCTCTATTCACTCCCGCTTTAGCACCAGCTCTTGCTAATTTTTGAGCATGTCTTGTTCTTCTCCAGCAGCCCCACTATTAGCTAGTCTAACAGGGACAGAGGTTACTTCTTCAGAGAGAGATAGGTAACGGCCTCAGACAGCAAGTCAGTTACTTCATCTTTGCCTCAGAAGATGGGGACAAAATGTTCTACTCGTTCTGCGCAACCCTCTGCTACCAAAGAAGAGAACAAGTAGTGGCTAATATACTGCTGCAAACTACTGCTGCAGTGAACACTCTTTAAGGGGAAGGAATTATATTCCCCTCACCCTGGCATCACTGGAGGCAGAAAGTCTTCTCCAAGTAATTTTTCTACATGTCCAGTTCTCGCTGATCCAACAAATCCACAGCTTATCAACTGGAGGATCAGCTCCTAACATTTCATATCTTATTTTCTATTCTCAAGCTAGAGACTAGACCTTTCCACACTGAAGAGCAGCAGTAAGAAAAGCCTAGCAAGAGGTCCATTGCTGTACTTCTTTAACAGTAGCTGAAGTTCAGAAGGAACTTTTCACCTACGCTCTCGTCCATTGTTTCTTTCACTGGCAATTTACTACAGTTACATCCCTATTCCCTGCTCACTCCAACTCTGCAAACAGGAAGCAATCCTATCCTACATCCTGGAAGGCCCATATATTTTTTTTCTCACAAAATATTAGTAGCCCTGTCATTGCATCAAGGAATAGAGATTATTATCAGCAAGCCTCTCAATGCACACACAAAGGGAAACAAAAATACAGAGCCATTTAATGAAAGTCTTGTGGAGGACCCTCAATACATTTATGAAAATTCACACAAAAGCAGGACCAATGAGTCTCCAAGCAAGACTTCACCCAAGTGCATGAAGTTCAGATTTCAAAAAACTTGTCACACTTGATTAAGGGAAGGAATGCGTGGAAACTCTTTTCAAGCTTTCATGAGTAGAGGTGAAACAGAAGTGTGGAAGTACAGACCCCACCTAGTGTGAGATGTAGGTGACAGATGGGTAACAGCAGGTTTTTGCAGGAGTCTTACAGAGTCAACGTGAAAGGATATTTCTAACTAACTCTATTACAGGGGAAATGCAGGATAGAAGGGAAAGAGCTTCCATCAAACCTGAATGGACAGGAAAGTCTACCTAGGCTTCAGTAAAGCCTTTGACACTGTTTCCCACAGAGTTCTCCTGGAGAAACTGTCTGCTCATGGCTTGGACAAGTGTACTCTTCACTGGGTAAAGAACTGGCTGGATGGCCGGGCCCAAAGAGTTGTGGTGAATGGAGTTAAATCCAGTTGATGGCCGGTCACAAATGGTGTCCCCCAGGGCTCTGTGCTGGGGCCAGTTCTGTTTAAAATCTTTATCAATGATCTAGACAAAGGGATCAAGTGCACCCTCAGTAAGTTTGCAGACGACAACCAAGTTGTGCGGGAGTGTTGATCTGCTTGAGAGGAGGAAGGCTCTACAGAGGGACCTGGACAGGCTGGATCCATGGGCCGAGGCCAATTGTATGAGGTTCAACAAGGCCAAGTGCAAGGTCCTGCACTTGGGCCACAGCAACCCCATGCAACAACCTACAGGCTTGGGGAAGAGTGGCTGGAAAGCCGCCCAGCAGAGAAGAACCTGGGGGCATTGGTTGACAGCTGCCTGAATATGAGCCAGCACTGTGCCCAGGTGGCCAAGAAAGCCAATGGCATCCTGGCTTTTATCAAAAATAGTGTGGCCAGCAAGACTAGGGCAGTGATCATCCCCCTGTACTCGGCACTGGTGAGGCCACACCTTGAATAGTGTGTTCAGTTTTGGGGCCCTCAGTACAAGAAAGACAGTGAGGTGCTGGAGCGTGTCCAGAGAAGGGCAACGAAGCTGGTGAAGGGTCTAGAGCACAAGTCTTCTGAGCAGCAGCTGAGGGAACGGGGGTTGTTTAGCCTGGAGAAAAGGAGGCTGAGGGGAGACCTTATCGCTCTCTACAACTACCTGAAAGGAGGTTGTAGAGAGGTGGGGGTCGGTCTCTTCTCCCAGGTAACTAGTAATAGGACAAGAGGAAATGGCCTCAAGTTGCATCAGGGGAAGTTTAGATTGGATATTAGGAAAAATTTCTTCAGCAAAAGGGTTGTCCAGCATTGGAACAGGCTGCCCAGGGAAGTGGTTGAGTCGCCATCCCTGGAGGTATTTAAAAGATGTTAGGATGAGGTGCTTAGGGACATGGTGTAGTGGTAGACTTGCTAGTGTTAGGTTTACAGTTGGACCTGATGATCTTAAAGGTCTTTTCCAACCTATACGATTCTATGATTCTGTGAAGAGCATCTGAACCACCTTCTAGATGCAAAGACAGAAAGAGGAAGATGAGATGGGGAAGGAAAAAAAGGTTTCTAGTTAGAGCTGAGCCAGGTGGTGAGATGTAAGCATCTATAAAAGGTTCCAAGCACTTGAATTTATGAAAGCCAAGGCAGGCACAAAGGGAAAGAGACAAGACAGCCAGCTAAGTGAAGGAAACTGAAGGTTATTCAACTTGACAGAAGCAGCACTTCTTGTCAATCAAGACAGCCAGTGCTGCCTTAAAAAGAGCCAACTCAGGCACAGTCTGATCCAAAGGAAAATAAGAGATGCACACCAAGTTCCCAGAAAGGCCACTAGCTCTCTTTCCTGCAGTTTGTTTCAACACGTGGCTCTACAGAACGTTCTGCTGTGACATTAAGGAAAGACCTTTTTAAATGTCCTATGATAAGTTGTTTTAGCTGTTACCTCCAGTCTGTTCCCAAGGAAGGAATACAGATTGGCAGAAACTTGATACGGACCATGGTGGGTATGCTTATTTACCTGGATCTTCCAAAATGCTGTGGCTGTCTTAGGAAAGCCAAGTAGGATACAATTCAGCATGTCCAGCCATGGAACAGCTTCACCTCACATGCTCTCCACCTGCCTATGGTAGCTCAAGGACACTACTGAATGTGTGTCCCTTTGAATGTACGTGACAACAAAAATCAATGCCATAGCAAAAAAAGGAGGAAACAATGCTGAGTGCAGCTCTGACAGTGGTGTAGCAGATGAGTGCCCTTCCCTCCACTGGAGCCTCGCACTAATTTGTGAACATTTGTGCCAGAGAGAGGATGTGTGTACAATGGCACAGTAAAGATGAGGAAAGAAGATTGTTGGAAAATTGGAGATCTCTTAACACCAATGTTACCAGCCCTTTCCTCTCAACCTACAAGTAACTTTGGACTCCCTGCCTCCTTTCAAGAACTCCTTAAATAAAAACGTTGTGCCTGCACTGCTGTAGTCACGCACGAGCTCTATTTCCACCTTTATTTGTCAATCAGTGCTAGGTTTTCATCTCTGTTAAGCTGCCTGCTTATTCATTATTATGGCTCAGTTTGAGGCAATGATCAGGCACTTCAATCTACATGGAATAATTTTCCATGCAGACAAAGTCTTAGAAAGACACTTTTTTTTTCCTACTTACAAGTTTACAATCTCATTGGAGATCAGCAGAAAGAAAACATTATGCTAGAGCAGTTACCACAGTGGGAGCCCAGTCAATGACTATGACTTCTAGGAGCTGCATAACATAACAACAATAAATGAATATCTAGGGAAAAAGACTGAAATCTGTTGTTTGTCAAATTAGAATATGAATTAGTATACTAATCCATGAAGGAAAAAAGCCTACATATGTAATCAAATTCAAAGTGAAATCCCACTCTACAAATAGCTGAGAGATTTATTATTACTATTGTCCTCTTCAAATGTGTTGATCTTATTTATCCAAGCACTGTACTTATCTGAAACTGAAAGTTTACTTTATCATCAAGAGGCAATTCTTTTTCCACAGTTTATGTCTGAAAGAGTTCTTTTACATCTGCTTTAAGATGTAGTTGTGTTCAAGCAGTATTATTTGGTTGCCCTTGCACTACATCTCTGATTCCATACAAAATATACTTAGCCTATAGACAAAAGCTTTTTTGAAAAAGTTTTATACAGTGTACAGCTGGGCTTGCAAATTCATCTGGGTCCAAAAGTCTAAAGTGCACATCTACAGAGTGCAGTCCTACATTTACTGTGCCAGTGCAAGAAGGTGTCTGAACGCAAGCCAGCTTCAGTGCAGAAACTGTATAACCCTGACACTGTTGTCACCATTTCAGAGCTAGTAAACCCTGTCTCTTAATGTGAGAAACAGGTCTATGCCTCCTGGAAGACACCCAACCATAAGGAAGGTCAAGTCACATCCCAGATACATACTTGCAATATCGCTCTGTTCAGATCATTAACAACCACACAAAAGTAGAAACAGTATCAGATTTCAAGCAGCTAAAATGGCTTTGCTGATGCTGCTCAATCCTGGACCACCACCGGCCTCATTCTTACTCTACTAGAGAGTTCACCAAACTAACAGGAATCAAAAGCAGCGAACATTCAGGCAAGTTGCTATGCTCAGCAGATAACCATATTGTGAGAAGAGACAAGATCCGTTGAGAAAGCAGTCTTTTTATAGCCTTAGCTATATGCAGTATTTGTAGTTAAACTGCTACCGATTATTTAAAATGGGTTTGGTTAAACTGTCACAAACTATGTGTGTACCTTTTTAAACACTGTTTACAAATGGCTTAAACAAGAAAGAGATAAAACCAAATCAATAACAAGCTTTTATAAGCCAGTGTACATTTATTTACATCAGGACTCAAAACAGCTTGTATTTTACTGATGAGTTGGGTTATGTATGGAACAACATTTGCAAAACAGACTACTGACAAAACTATGTAAACGTATGCTGTTGTTCTTGCAGTACTGTCAAGTCAGCCTGGGAACAGCTACTGCTGTGGTTTCCTTGTGAAAGTGTAAGCACTTTAAGATCTGATAAGAGACACTGTAGGAGTATATTACAATAAAGACAGAAATTCAGTTTCAAGTCTTCATCCTAATAAATTCACCAGGATAACAAAAGCTTTGTGTGACATGTGCAAGTAATTCTGGGCTTTAAACATGAAAATGAGAAGTTTGAAGCTTAAGTATTTGAACTTGATACTGCCTATCAATCCTGGATGAGCCAAGCAAGATTCCAAATTTTGGCCCTTTTCAGCTTCAGACAAGATACTTCAGAAAAGCTTAGCTTCCAAATTAGCAAATTTAAATATGCATAATCCACATATCTGCATGTTGTTTACTTGTAATTCGGAATTAGCATACAATGCTCTGTAACTGCGTTCAAATAATTCTGCTGGATTACTGATATCAATTTATTGTTGAAATGCTAATTTCATATTAGTATAAATGGGGAAGGACAGAAAAGAAACTCAAGAATCACTCAGCCGCTACTTGGGCATCCACAAAGTTTGTACGCTGAAGAGACAGCCTCCCTTTTTTCTCTAATATGGTAATACACCCTCTAAAACAAAAAACACATTACCTGAACTGCAATAATATAGTTTCAGAGAGATGCATAAGCAAAGCATAAAGGGAAAATGGCGCTCTCCACTGTGTGTCTTCAGGTACAACGAGGAAGTTCTAGAATTGACGAATCATAAACCTCAAAAACGAAGAAACCTGCTTGCTGTATAGCCTTTGTGATAACAGCTCAAAGTGATACAGTAAATTTTGGTATATTCTGTAATTAATCTTTGGAAATGCTGTCTATGATAAACACTTGTGTAATATGAATACTTTAATGCATACAATTTTTCAAAACACAAACTGGCAAACAGACATTGGCTATATTACTCAAAAAACCTATGATGCATTGCTCAATGAGACTAGCACAAAAGTTTAAATGAATCTGCAACAGTCTTTAAAGTAGTTGAGAAAGCCTGTGTGATATGCTCTTCTTCCCCCTTCAAAAAAATGGGAGAGGTAAAGGAAGTTTTATTTGCTAAGCTTGGAAATTCAGGTCTTGTCTACCTGAGCCACTAGAGAACTAGTACAGCTACAGTGCAATTTTAAGCGAGTAAAACTCTTGTCATAAATTACAGTGTGTATAGCCAAGCTTGGCATGACTCATTCATTTGCAGCTGTGCTTTAATATCTACAAGGCCCTGCCAATCAGCCTGTTTCCAGGAATACCATCTTTTTTGCACAGCTGCCTAATGGTATACAAGTAGAATTTCAGGCTTTTGTTTTCAACAAGGGAAGCCTGAGCTTTAGCACAGGTCCTGCCTCCCAAAACCAGCTCTGTCCAGGTGTGACACAGGCATACAAGTGCGAGTGTCTCTGGTTTAAGTGGCAGCCTTGTTGACAAGGCATTTTCCTCCAGACTCTTTGGTCCTCTGGTCCACTCTTAGGCCGCATGACTTAACTGCTAGAGAATAATACTCATCTGAGTAAGCACAAGGAGAAAATTGCAATAAAAGTGGCTACAAAAGGATTTCACTCTGGATGAAAAGGGGATTTACAGAAAATGAAGGAGGAAAGAATCATTGGTAGGCTGCACATCTTCTGTTAAGAAAAGATATTTTCTTTTTTTACTTTATTTAATAAATAGAAATATATCACAAAGATTAGAGGCAAAATATGCAGTTATATCTCAAAAAATTAAATGTACTTACTGTTTTATTGAGAGTTTAAATTAGCATGATGCAACCATTACTTTGTAAGGGAACTTTTATGCTCACTTTGAACAGGACATTTCTCTCTTCATTTTCAACTTAATCAGACAAAAATTGTCAAAGTCTATTACCAAGAAAATGTAGCTGTTTTTCAAATTCTGAAGCAAAGATTCACCTTTTCAAATATGCCTGCATAAACCAAAAAATCTAAATCTTTAAATATCTTGAAAGATTCCTATAATGCATCTAATTGTAAATTACTGGGACTTTGGTAAACAATTCACAGCTATTTGATAAACATAGGGACTACTGCACTGTTTAAATGCTATTCATAAATTGAGAAGACCTTCTTCCATAAAAATGGCTAAAAAGCTTGTATTTCAGAGATCTGGCTTTAAACTTTTTGCATTAGCCATAATATAATGCGTGAGCATGTGTGTACACAGTATGTATTTTTTAAATAAAAGCATTTTCCTGACAAGGAAACTGGTCTCACCTACAAAAGCCATAGCTGACTTCCTGCTCTTTCATTAGATCTAAATAATAAGTCAAGGCAAATTAAAAAAGAGTGACCATTGCTACTTCTCCAGGAAAACATTGGTACAAGCCACCTAACATTCAGTTAAAGAGTTCAAGTATCAAGGCCAAGCTAACCTGATATTTTCTTAATAAAAATCCTTGTCTGGATCTTCTGTCCATATTCCAATTAGAAACATTATCCTTGCTTGCTTATCGTATTTTGGACTATGTGTTAATGGCCAAAAATAACTTGAATTATTTGCCTCAGCTGCTATTTCCACTAACATATGCAATTAGGACCTAACAAGATGTTGTGACATAGGCAACACATGGACATATGGCTATATCATGGCACAGACACTTACATAGCCCTGAAAGGTGAAAAGACTGCCAAAAACTCAGAAATTTAGAAGATCCAGTATTTCAGCATCTATTGTCCTCCTAACCTGGAATTAAAAGCAATAATTTTGAAATTCAGAGGTGAGGTAATAAGTGGAACAGAAAATAACAAAAAGGTAACATTACTCATACAAAACCATCTGAATTTCCTTTTTTTTAACCCTCAGAGCTCAACATCAACACAAATTGTCAGACTAGAAGACAGAAAGTCAGGCTAGAGAGAATTTAAGTTATTTTTTAAATTGGTTGGGCTTCTTTAATTTCGCCTTAAATATATAAAGAATTGACTGAAATGGCTAGTGTTATTTTGAAGAATTTATGGAGGATGGGCAAAGTATCAAAAAACAGAGAAATAGGAAACACAGTGCTTTTATTTAAAGAAGGAAATAAAAAAGGAACCTGTTCAGCCAGCTGAATTTCAATTCCTGAAAAAACTGGAACAGAACAAAAAAAAAAACCACCACAAAAACAACAAAACCACAAAAATTTGGCAAAACGGTTTGTAAGTGCCTAGACGATAATATGTGACTATGTGAAAGCCAAAAATCAGTTTGACACAGATCCTCAACAAATCTTTCTAGCTTGCCTTCCACAACAGGATAGTAGGTTTGAAGAAGGGAAGATGCTAGTACATGTTACAATTATGACTTTAAGCTAAGGAAACTTTTTGTCAATGAGACTACAACAATATGAACACAAAACTGTCTTATACTGAAAGGCCATAAGAAATGGCTCACTGCCAACATGAAAAGACATAGCACATGGGATTCCATAGCAAATGCCCCCTAAATCTGGTTCTGCACAAAATGGTGACCTGAAATATGGAATCAATGGAATGCTTACAAAAAATACAAAGCTTGTATGAGGGAACCTGAGAGGACAAACTTGACCTTCTAAAGGTTCTTGACAAATTGGACAAATGGTCCAGAATCACCTAAAAAAGGGAATAAAATTCTTAGGGGAGAGATTTAAATTATTACTCTCTGATAGAAATTATCAACTATACAAAGATAGGAAAGGGAAACAAGATGATGGTAGTGACACTCTGCTTGAAAAGAGTTAAGGCTATAAAGCATTATGGGACCATGAGGTTAACATGAAAAAACCCAACAAAACCTTAATGTGATTCATACACAGTAATTTAGCTTGCAAGACAGAGGAAGCAAACCTCTCTGTTCTAATCAGCAGGAATACCCCATTGTTTTGGTCGACGCATATCAAAGATGTGAGCTGAATGCTGTCCTCTGTATTCTCACCAACCAAAGTGATCAGGTGCCTAGAAAAGATGACCAAGCAAGAAAAACTGGGAACAGGGAGTAAAGCCAAAACAGCACAAAGACATTTGACCTAAGGAGGACAAGACTGAGAAGCGAAAGGAGATTCTGTAGAGTCTTGACTGCCGGTAGTCTTTAAAACAGGCAGATAAACTTTTCATGCACAGCCTAGATATATAATAATTGCTTCTTCCCTGGGGCATTTTGATAGATCTAATAGATCTCTTCAGGTCCTTCCTTACCTTCCCTATTCTGTGGTTCTATGAAGACATATTTTAATATAGCTAGCTATCCCACAGATAAGGACAAAGAAAATAATCAACATGTACACATGGGAAAGTAACTTGGAAAGCACTGCCTCCAAAAAGAACACTGGGAACTGCAGATCAGGCTCCACTGTGCATTTATAGTGTGGTTCAGCTGCCTAGAAGGCTAATTTGATCTAAAATGTATAAAAGTAGGAATATCAGGTAGAACAAAGGTCAGCCTTTCCTGTATACACTATGCTGATCTGACTGTTTAAGAATATGGTGACTTTCCTTGTGCCAAGAATTATTTGGAAATACTGGAAGGATTTTTATGGCTCCTGTTTGACTTGATAAAGAAAAGGGGCCTCTTAGTACACGGCTTAAAAACCTCAGTCTAGCCAAATTATGAAGAGAAAGTTGAGAGATGACTTGATTTTTTGCATATATACACACACACCCCTAAGACTCGCTAAGATGTCTGAAAAGGAGAAAAAGATTGAAAAAAAATCAAGATTTTTCAGATTCGTAAATTAACTCACAGAAAATTACAATGAATGGAAATTGACATTACACAAATGTATCTTGCAGAGATACCATTTCCTAGCAGCAAGAACAATGAAACCCTGAAAGCTCTTACTACAGGAAATGGACACCACTGCTTCAATTTTTTAAGCAAGATTAGAGATCTTTCAGAAAGATATACTTATATTCAGCTTCTGGGAGAAAAACAAAACTCCATGACCTACATATACAAGAGATCGAATCAGATTATCACAACTCTCTAACCTGGCCTAGCAGCCTAAACACTTCTTTCCCTCAGCTATTCTATTAGATGCTTCTGAGGCTATGCATTTTGCAGCAGAAGAGAGCCAAAGGGACTGAATACAAAAGTGACTTGATGCACAAATAGGCAGAAATAATACTGTTTCAGGTACCTCAAAGGCAATAGCCACATAAAAATCATCCTTAAATTCCACAAAGCAAGAAAGGAGCTTTAAGACTTGGCAAGTAGAAAACTCAGAGGGCCATAGGGAGAGGAAAGATGCAAGGAGAAAAATGAACATGGCAGGAGGAAGATGCCCGCTACCCATCAGGGAAAATGGTGAGTTGCCTCTTGAAAAGGCTCTGGGCATGAAATACATGCAAAGAGAAATGAAACTCATCTGCTCCCGAAGACTGGGAAGAAAAAAAGACATTCCACTTTCCCTAAAGGCTGCCTGGCAAGTTTCACGTTAATTGTACCTGAGGCGTTCTGTTGTCCCTCCATAGGCTCAGACTTGCCTGACAACGCAGTTCCAGAGCCACTTTGCTTTCAGGGATGTCACAAACAACAAGCATCCATTTTATTGTTATTGCTGTACTGATTAATCCATGTCTAAACCTACCCTGTACATTACATACAGTGTTTACATTTTAATTACTGTGCGACCTGTTCCAAAGGAATCTTTCCCTTCCCTATGCTAACAACCAGGAGAAAATTTTCCAATAACAGATTATGTTTCCAAGTGTGGTTATTGTCATAACAATTTAACCTTCAGTCCAGCCTAACAACTACTGCTAGAACAAATTCTCCCTTTGGCCAGCAATCCATCAAGTCATACTCCAAAACACTGTCAAGGCTGCTACTGGATGCTCAGCAGAAGACTTCAGCAATGTAACTAATGCATGCTACCTGTCTGCTAAAGAAAATTGAAAATTGCTAGTACAGCTGGATCTTTCTGTGACAGCAAAAGAGCATATCTGACATGCTTATAACTTACAGCTCCCAGGCTTAAGGTCTCAATATTTTTGTCACAATGTTGTCACAAAAAATGAGTAATAATGAAACTTCATATGTAAAAATAAATTATAAAGTGGTTGGAAAACAGAACTTAATATAAATAGTTTTTTTAAATTAAGACATTACTTTAGAAAGGACTCCTAAAAATCTAGTAATGAGAAAGATTTATTATGCTGCAAACACATATATGACTCCAGAGTAGCCGAGACATTCACTTATAATAGAACAGGGGAAACTTAGGACTTTTTTGCTGTTTTGGAAGATATGTCAGAGTAAGTTAAGTTAAAAGAGATACAGAATACACTCATACTCTATAGCTTTGAATACATTTATTGGTGACATTAGAAAAAATATATACTTAGATTAAATTATAGTTAGATTAGATGCATACTGGAGCTTGGACAGGAACACTCAGAAAGGAGTCCTAAGGGATGATGACCTGGGGATTGGAAAGTCCCCAAACAGAAGAATGAAAGGATGTTATATTACAGAGTTATCAAGCTTTCGGAGACTGCTAAGAGATGCAGGGGAATGCAGGAGGGACATGCAAAGAAAAGCAGCCACAGACAGGGTTGTGTGGTACGTTAGACAAGAAACTGGGTATGGAAAGAACTTTGTGATTTGGGGCTGAAGTCATGTGCAGGAAAATAACAGGAGATCCTGAATTTCTTCAGAGTGAAAATGTGATTTCGTAATACCAGCTAGGCCTATGTTTTTTTTACATTAATCTCAGTAATAAAATAATTAGGATTTGGAACCGTATGTGTATCTACCACGTTTCTACAGGAGTGCTCCAGGTACCCATGGAACAGAGGGTGATACAGAAAGGTGCCTTTTAAAAAATAGTCCCAGAGCAGCTCAATCCTGAAGTCCCATTTCTGCCTCAATGAAATTTTGAGTTCATGGGACAGAAAGATAAAACCTTGTTCTATATGTGATATGGAAAAAACAGAACATGGAAGAGTTTAGATACATGAGGAAATATATATATAATCAGGGATGTGCAGGGAAGAAGAAGTTATAATATGGCACACATTACTGACCTGAATAATGAAGAGAAGGAAAATGTCATCAGCAAGGCATACAAGAAAAGAACAAGCTATGTTAAAGTACTTCTGGAGCTGAGCCATCTAACAAACACGGGCAACATTCTGAGAGATAAAATGCTCCACAAAGCATACTGAGACAAAGTGTTTGTTTAGGAGACGGGGGATTTTTTGCAGTATTGCAAGGTAGGTTCTGCTCCTCTTTTCAATGTTTTGGTTACTTTACAGCCACTTTAACAACTGACAATTTAATACTATGATCTTCTAAAACTGCTAAGATTATCAAAACCTCTAAAATCCTGATTTTAAATGTTCATAACATTTTACTTGAACTTCCAATGTCTTATAAA
Organism: Ciconia boyciana; assembly: GCF_034638445.1. Lineage (NCBI taxonomy): Eukaryota > Metazoa > Chordata > Aves > Ciconiiformes > Ciconiidae > Ciconia > Ciconia boyciana. Next base: position 51,904,014 of record NC_132936.1, read on the forward strand.
CAGTGCTTCCTACGCAGAAGAACAATGTGGTAACATTAAAGCAGAAGCCTGAGTGACAGTACAGCCAATGACATTAAAACAGATGCATCACTTTCTGAAATATTTTGGAGAATTGCTTTTAATGTAGATATTTAACATTAGCTCATATTTACTGAGCCCCAATTAAATGTTATAAACACTTTTTCTTTTTAAGCTGAAAGTGAAATTTAAAATTCTTGCTAATTTATTACCCAAGGCATGCATTAGCAGCAATACCTCCTTACCTTAAGCTAGGACTTAGCCATATTACAGGAAAGTATGTCAGCTGAACAGGCCAACCAGGAGTTGTCTGCTTCGGTCAATACTTGATTTTCACATTGAAGCTAAGAACATACGCAACCTACCTAGGAAGAACAACTCTAAACTTTGCAAAACAGTCAGGCTATTGGTTTATTTTTTACCCCAGTATCTGTACCAATACCGACAGTGCATAGCTGTTTCCTAGTCAAACTACCTCAACCAGCCAATATAAAATTATTGGGAGATGAAATATGCAGTCCTCCAGAATCCAGAGCAGGTTTGAGTTTTCTACTTAACATCAAATTCATGCTGTGACACTGTTATTCTGGAAAGCAAACTAACATTTCCTATCTTTTTTCCTCATTCTGAATCCGTGGACAAAGAAGCAGCACCGATAGGCTTGTATTTTAATTGCTGGTGCAAAACTGTTCAGCCTACCATTTATTGATTCATAATGCTCTGACAGTCCTAGGAAAGGTTGTAACATTTATATTTATGATTTTCATATGTAAATCATATATTAAAATAGGGCTTAATTACAACTTAAATTCCCCCTCCTCCCCCCATGATGAGGAGATACAGTACACAGCTTTCACTGTAGGATAAAGCTGATGAAAGTGATTAAAATAGAACTTGCTGTACAGTTGCTCAGAACCACATTCTTGTTTTCTGCAGTTTCAGCATTTCCAGAACTTGCAGGAAGGCATAAATAGACTACAACAATGAAACAGAGCTCCACCAGAGATCTGAGACAATGTACGCAAATACAGGAACTTCCCTTTTTCAACTCTTGATAGTCCCTGATCCATATAATATCCTACATCAAAAAGTTTAGAAGATGTAAGTTGGACACGGGAAAATGCTAAACTTGCCCTTAACTAAAATTTTAGTTTATATTCTCAGAATTTAATTGGACAGTGACTGTGATGAGGATCACATTTACTATGTAATTGAAGAGAATGTCAGTACTCAAGGGGACAGAATTTAGGTTGCATGAATGATTTCAAACACAAACAGCACCCTGCATAAACTCCCACTAAGCTTCAATCCTGGAAACTTTGGCACTGCAGCACGACGCTGCTGCTGGTGCCCTGGGGTACAGGGATTACTTTACTCACAAGTAGAAGTTTCTTTACACATCACAGGCTCTTAAGACTCCAGAAATTCTAGTGAACAGCAACATTTATACCCATTTTCCGACTGTAATGTTCTTCCCCCATTTCAGCTCCAGGGGAAAGGAAAATCTACCATGACTATGTGACTACACTGCAGATTTGTGGACAGAGCCCAATTTTACCCTCTTACACCTCCACCCTCACAACTGATCTGACAGCTCCCTCGTATTCCTAGGCAATACCTGCAACTGCTGCAAAGTTTCCAAAGGCATGTAACTACACAAAGGGAAATCCTTCTTTTTAATACTTATACCTCTGACAAATCTGAGTGGTAGTCATGGAAAAAAGAAAAGGCCTCTTGCGTAGTTCAACTGCTCCTACCAAATATCAGAAGACCTGCTGCAAAAAATAGATAGGCTCTCTCAAAGAAAAAGTCCTAACAATCCTTTCCAAGGAGAAGTTAGGGCATATCTATGCAGGTTTTGCACATAATTTTGCCTCAGTAAGACAAAGCAATACTAATTTAGAAAGAAATATGGCTATAAAACTCCCAAATGAAGACACAGTAATGACAAGACAGAAGTACTTCTATTGCTACAGTTTATAGCTGTGGATAAAATGGAGCAGAATTTGTAGTGTGGAAATTTTAGACTGACAGAAACATTTCTGAGCAGTAGCATTATAAAACAGAAAAAAGAAAAGCCCTAGAAGGTGCAAAAATACCAAGACTTATCTTGATGCATGGCGATTTCCATGTTCTATTTGATCTATACGCCAACCAACCAACCCAAATTATTGAATCATGCACTTCTTCCTCCCAAATCAAACCATGTTCAGTGTTTTCTCCAGCTCTGATTTAGTGACCTCAAACATTAGATTAGTCACTTGTAATCTATCTTTTTGTTTCAAGTCTTTCTTAACTCTTAAGTACATTTACTTTTGGGGATTTCGTTCTTTTCCTTCAGTTTTTCAATATGGAGAGGTTACAGCCACCTGTCTGCATAAGTAAAGACAGAGAGGAGGAGGTTTAAGCTACAGTACCTGGAGCTTTTACAGTGACTGAACAAACTGTTTACACATTTTTGCCTTAGTTTCCACTTGAAGCAGAATGGTATAACTCAGTCCAATCCCTCTGTGTAGGAGGCAATTATTTATCAGCTTCCTTTTGGCAAAGATTTCTTTCACCTCTTATTTTAAGGCACTGAGGGTACCAAGGTGTTTCCTGCTCAGCCATTTATCACAGCAGGCTTATGATTTATTTTAACAAGAAACACGAGATAAAAAGGATATCATAGAAAGTGTAGTGCCCCACAGTACAGGGAATATAATTCTAATAGCCACCAAGACAGGGTTCCAACTCTGAATATTCTCCTACCAAAGCAAGTGCTGTTAATGCCACAGCATTGTACAGACTGCTGGTATAATTCAGGAATTGCTGCCCCCTCCCCATTCCCCCCCAATTAGACTATTCACAGTATTATGAACAAGTTATATCTAACCCCACAGAGATAACTGACAGTTTTATATATATATATACACACACACACGTACAAACACTCCACACCATGTTACTAAAACTCTGGATTTCTTCTGTCAGGTCTCACCTTCTAACAGGTGTGTACATGCTGTTCCAAAAACTAGCCTGAAGAAATTAACTCCTATATGGCTTCCACCTCCATTTCTAGATTAAGATTCTTCATTGTAAGAAACAGTAGCACCAGCTGATGAAGCTAATACTTTGGTTGAGCTTTGAAATTGGTACTAAGTTCACATTCACTTTGAAGTCACTACAGATTTGATAAAGTCTATTCTTTTAGTTTTTAGTTGCTGACACAACAGATATGTTCCTACTTCCTCCAGGAGACATGTAATTAAATGCCAGAATTCATTAAATGTTTGTGCTCTGCCTATTCCCTGGGCTGCATGACGAAAGATCCTGGACAAGTGAGCATAATTGAAGCTAAACATTTCCCTCATTCAAGGAGAAAATTTTGGCCTCTATCTTCTAAAAGAAATCCAAACTTTTTAAAAAAACTTCACCTTTTCCTTGAAGATTTAAAAGAAGAAACGTACACACAGGAGAACTTTGCACTTTTTTCCCCTCTTAAATTTATCTTTATTATTTGCAGACTACTGCATCCTCTCAGCATAAGGAATGAATCGGTTCTTTTCTGAGCTACCCAACCAATCCACTTTCCATTTTCCCAGCCAAACATCTGTACTTGCCCTCCCCCATCTGCTGTTTGTGATGAGTTAGTTTACCATCTCAATCGCTGCAACTTCCTTTCCAGTTTCACTAGACAATAGATTGGTGTTTTCCTGAATGAGGATGCCTTCCGTCTTTTCTATCACTCCATCTTTTCCCCTTCACTAAATTGAGGTGATAAGATGAAACACAACAAGCAGCGGCTTGTCTCCTCCGCTTAAAAAGAGAAATCTCTTTTGTTTAATTCTGGGTAATGCATACATGCTAGTTTTTCCAAGATTAAAACTAAGATATTAAAAAAATAGTAAGACAAATGCAAAGACAAGCCAAGCGCAGAGTCCAAATATATATATATTTAAAAAAAAAATACACGCTACATTTTCTCTAAAACAGACCAGAGAGAAGGCCATTTACAAGCAACACAAACACATTCCTACAAACCACTGTAACTATTGTTAAACATTTACTTGTTTTTGCCTGTGTGTAGTGTTACCCAATTTGCCATTTCCATTTTATTTAATAAAGTAAATGTGATGAGATGCTACAGTACCCAATGTTGTCAATTCATAACATATTTTAGTCATATATGTATTGCCCACGTTATAAAAACCTGTAAATGTAAGAATCTTAAATGAAAAATAAAACTAATCTGTAGTACATGAATCATATAATCATAGAATCATTTAGGTTGGAAAAGACCTTTAAGATCATCAGGTCCAACCATTAACCTAACACTACCAAGACCACCACTACACCATGTCCCTAAGCACCACATCTACACGTCTTTTAAATACCTCCAGGGATAGTGACTCCACCACTTCCCTGGGCAGCCTGTTCCAATGCTTGAGAACCCTTTCAGTGAAGAAATTTTTGCTAATATCCAATCTAAACCTCCCTTGGCGCAAATTGAGACTATTTCTTCTTTTCCTATCGCTTGTTACTTGGGAGAAGAGACCGACCCCCACCTCGCTACAACCTCCTTTCAGGTAGTTGTAGAGAGCGATAAGGTCTCCCCTCAGCCTCCTTTTCTCCAGGCTAAACAACCTCAGTTCCCTCAGCCGCTCCTCAGAAGACTTGTGCTCTAGACCCTTCACCAGCTTTGTTGCCCTTCTCTGGACACGCTCCAGCACCTCACTGTCTCTCTTGTAGTGAGGGGCCCAAAACTGAATATGGTATTCGAGGTGCGGCCTCACCAGTGCCGAGTACAGGGGGACAATCACTTCCCTAGTCCTGCTGGCCACACTATTTCTGATACAAGCCAGGATGCCATTGGCCTTCTTGGCCACCTGGGCACACCGCTGGCTCATATTCAGGCAGCTGTCAACCAACATGCCCAAGTCCTTTTCTGCCAGGCAGCTTTCCAGCCACTCTTCCCCAAGCCTGTAGCGTTGCATGGGGTTGCTGTGGCCCAAGTGCAGGACCTTGCACTTAGCCTTGTTGAACCTCATACAATTGGCCTCAGCCCATTGATCCAGCCTGTCCAGATCCCTCTGTAGAGAATTCCTACCCTTAAGCAGAATCCTATAGGCTGAAGAACCAGAAGGCAATAAATAAAACCTACAACTTATTTCTGTAAGTCCCACTGTTTCGGGCGATTGCTGGGAGCCAAGAACGGACTAACGGATCAGACTGAGGAACAGAACTTTCCCCACAGCAGACTCAACAGCTTCAAAACCAAACCACTCTACCATTTTATCATATTGATCTACATTAAAATGTAAGACTTAAAAGAATTGTCTTAGACTACAGTAAAACAAATTTAAATAACTCCTGCTTTCCTTGCATCTAATGGACATGGCTAAAATCTGAAGTGTATTTCTTGGTAATTTTTTATTATTATTTGAATAGTATGTATGCAAATGGAACTATAAAACTCGTACCAATGGTTAATTCCAGATTGACCTGACTCAAACAAGGCTGCTAAACCATGTCTACATAGACTTTCAGTTCTGTTTTGTACAGGATCCTCTTTTGCCATTACCAGCACATCAGTGCCTTACAGCAATATGCAAAGGGTCATGAAATTTAGCTACTAGTAATCCATATTCCTCTCTAACCCTTCTCCCAGGAAGAGGACTGTATGTGTAATATTTTCTTTTCATATAACTTCTGATTTATTTTTTAAATTAGAAGCAAGCTTGATGTGTTATTTTTTACACTTACAGGGGAAAAAGAACAGGTGGAAATGTCCTTGAACAGACTTGTTTCCCCATGGGTATTTAATTCATAATCTAGAAACACTCACCTGCAAAATGAATAACTATGCTTCTGAAGTTCCCCCTATGCCTCAGGAATACAGTTTTCAATCACAGTCTTGGGTTTTGAGCCTTTTGCAATCTAAGGACTCCTTTTACAATGCTAAGCCTTGTGCATCTTTTAAGTATTGGAAATAATTGGTGATCTGACAAAATCCAGGACTGCTCTACATATCAAAAAGAAAAAAATGACAGTTTTGTTGTTAGAGACAGATGTTACACTGTTTAGGTCAAATGTGAGGTGACCACCTCCCCAAGGAAAAGAAAAACAAACACAAATCAACACTAAGCTCTTTCCTATCAGCATCTCTAGATACCCATCACCCACAATTACTAAAACTAACCTCTTCCTTTACCAATTATTCCAAGAATTGTGAAATATTATTTTAGTAACATATTCACCTCTGAAGATGAAAACTGATCCAGGCTTTTTGAGGTTGAGATGGGAACAGAAATCAAATCTCCTAACAATTCAATTTCTTAAAATCTTAGCAAAAGTAAACAAAACCAAGTAATTTAACAGAGCCTTCCAGTTCTAGCTTTAAAAATAGCATCATTTCTCTGATATCAAAATCATGAATTTGAGTTGGCTGGAGTTTTGTGGGGCAATGTTGCACTTACATCAAATTTAGGGAAACAGCAACATTTCAAACAGTAATACCACAACTGTGCAGAAGTAAGAGTCAGCAAACTCTCCAACAAGCACTACTCCTTTCTAGTGGATGATAAGAGTCACTAAAAGAAATATGTTTCAAACTAAAGCATTATCTATCATTATTTTCTTGCCCTGGTCCTTTTGCGTATACCTTGTCACTATAGCAGCTACTGCAGCAAACATGAACATACAGTATTTAATCAAGTATACAAGACTGATCTACTTTCTCCATGAGAAACAGTACAAAAGTCTTAAATCTCAGTAAGATTTTAAGTTAAGCTACATAAGAGAATTAAGGCTTTAACAGTGCTGGTTGCTTTTACTGAGAGCTAATACACAGCACGCAAGGCACATGAGCTGGAAAGTCCTCCTGGGGCTGTGGATACAGATGAGTTCATGGCTGTTCACTGGGTCCTTTTTGCACAAAGGAGGACACAGTCTTTCATCCATGCCAGAAGCATCAGCTCCTTAAAATATCATTTTGAGATTTTGGTTCCACTTCTCCCCTCCTCTTTTTATTTATATTCCTCCTCACCTGAGGACCCAAAACACTGGGGAAATGGTTTGGATGAACAGTCACAGCTATACGGGTATCCCAGCAGCTACGAGGTTTGCTTTTTGTTCCCCACTTCTCATTTCATATACATAAGCAGAGCACTGAGAAAATCCATTTGGCCGCTAACAACCCTCCTTGGGAACTTCAACAAGGTAAATCCTGTTAACAGGCACTTCACTCAGTGTCCTCTCATTTACGTTTTTGACCCTTGCCCTTTTTCTTTCTACTCGCAAGTGCAATCCTCCCCTGCCCCCAGCAGTGTGGCTCACTATAGTTTTTCTGTGTTTTTGAGGGAGGGCTACTCATATGTTTGCGCAAAGGCACAGTCTAACAGGAACAGCCACCAATACCAAAAGCCCAGGGAACAGCATAAGGTAGAAGTTTCACAGCCCACTTGCCTTGCTAACACACTCCTTGCTTGCCTCCAGCAATCTGCCACTCAGACTGAGACAGAGGTGGGGCAGTGCATTTTATACCCTTCCAAAAACCTCTTCCAATTTGTATCTAGCTGTCAGAACCAGTATAATTCACCAGCAGCCATACCAGCCTACAGAAATAAAGTTCCAAAGTTTAGCTGTTCCTTATTTAAAAAAAAAAAAAAGCCATCTCATTTTGCTTGCAAACTGCCACCCAATAATGACATTGAAAGCTCTTTATTCTTTCATACAAGGAGGAAACAGAGCAATACTGTTTCCATTCTCTACACTACTGATTTTAATACTGTGCTATACCACTCCTTCACAATTCTATTCCAACCTGACTCTCAGTCTGTTTAGTTTAAATATTTTCCATCCTTCTGGTCATCCTTACCCCACTTCTCCATTCGCTCTTCTTGTTATTCCATACTTTTTTTTTTTTTAACTAGAATACACCTTGGATTAATTGTTACAATGTTTCTTTATTTCATTCTTTGTCTGCTATTTGACCAAGACTGGAAGAGACAGTTCTATTGTAATTTCACTGTTTTCTGAGTAGTAAACAAAAAGCACAGCCCACCGCAGTATGTAAAATGAGAATCTGTTTCCCCTCCCATGCATGTCTTGCACTTGTCAGTACAGAATGCCATCTGCTATCCAATCACACTTTTTGAAGCTCTCTGCTACCAGCTTCCAGTTTTACTAACCCACTTAGTATCAGCAAATATTTTAGGAGGTTAAGAGAGTGTCACTTCAGATAACAAAATAAGAACGCTCAGAATTTCCTCACTAGCTTTTTTCCCCCTGGAGAAAGGGAAGAGATGAGTCCTTTATTCTGCAAAGGGGCTAAACAGCAACAAAAATGATGTAAAGGGAAGGGCTTTGTGTTAAGGCCCACACTGTTCAACGTAGGCCTATGTTACAGGTTATGCAAGCATAATGCTGGTAAGCCAAGGAAACGCTTAGTTGTTGTATCAGCCCTAAGGCATAGATATAAAAGGTTCTTCTCAGTACTTCCTACAGCTTACAAAAGAAAACTAGGGCTGAGAGAGAAGCCCCTTTCTTTAGCAGGTCTTCAGCAACCTCTGCATCAGTGAACAAGCTTCCCTCCTTCACGCAGCTATCCTTAATTACACTAATTTAAAAATATTCCAGTCACCAGTTATTAAAGTGAACATAAAAGAAATGAGGTTGCTAGCTCTCCCATTCCTATCCACCAGCAAAAAGGTTTTCTCTACGGCAAAAGCCACCTTTGCTTGTTATATAGCTTATAACTAACAGAAGAAATTGAGATATCAACAATACCATTCCCATACCACTCCCCCATTTGCAGCTGTTGAATTACATGGGGTTTGGGGGGGTTTGTTTGTTTATTTTGTTTTAGGGGGTTTTTGTTCCTTTTTTTTTTTACCACCTTCTGAGGAAGGCTTTTCTCAGCCACTTTTCTGGGTTAAGAATTTAAACAAATAAAATAGACTTGTACATCATAGAATTTAAAATATATTTTGCTGGTAATTCCTCCTTACGTGCAGGTGTTATTTCCTCATCACCACTCCAAAGAGCAAGAAATTTTAATGGGATAATGTGAAAACTTATAAAACCATCACTGGGGGTGCAAAGATTTAAGAATGCAATGTTTAATGTTGGTTAAGCAACACTAATAATGTAGCAAGGCTAGTCTTTTGAAAAATCTTGAAACATTATTTCTATATAGATAAGGAAAATATAGGTGCTTATTCAAAAGCTGATTGGCAACTTAAGTATTACCAGCTACTGACTTTATCCATATTTAAACATGCCGGAAGCAAAAACAATTACTCAGGGGAAAAAAAAAGCTGAACTTGGGTTTAAAGAGCTTTCTGGTAGTCAGCTTCTCTTGCCTTTAATCTTCCCCTGATCCACTTCCCTTCTCATTCTCCTATGTATCTTTGCCTCTTCTTCCTGAAGGCAATAACCCCTATAGTCAATATTCCTGTATTTAGTGCTTGTCCAAACCCTTGTTACTTGATAAAAAACCACAAGTTCCTGCTTCACAATAGCTTTTCACAGCCTTCTGGTTCTGTATGCATCTCACTTGAACCACAATAAGAGTCGTATGTATTTTCCATATAATTTTCCTCCCTTGGTGTGTTTTTTTTTTTTTTTTTTGAGAGGAAGTAGGTTAATGAGTTCTGATGTATTCAGTTATGCCAGATACTTACTCAGCTGGAACATTCATTGCAGCTGATCAAATCTCTCATTCAGTTATGGTCTGAAGTTATTTTACATAGGACTTCACAACGTTTTAAGCCCTTAACTTTCAAAAAAATCCAAGAACATTCCAGATCTATTTAAATTTATTTAAATTAAAAAAAAGAAGCCATAACTCACTAAGACACGATCAAGAATAGTAACTTGATATTTACAAAAACAATGAAAGACATTATTGCAAGTGTAAACAAAATTTTACAGAGCAGACATAAAAACAGCTTTAAAAGAATAACTGCTTTCAGTATAAGCTGAAGTCAGTACATTATAAAATCTGAAAAACAACTTTCAGCTCTAGTTAAGATCCAAGAAAGTTCTTCAATATCATATATAGCCACCCAGAAAAACACAAACAGATCTAGACAACTCACACAGCCCTCATTGTAGTCAGGAGAAAAACACAAAAACAAAAACACAAAACCCCTGAATTCATTCCACTCATTTAGCTCAAGTATTACGGCCATTCCAAAGAGGTTAACTGTGTTTGCTCAAGTTTATTTGGATATTAAATGCAAGATAAAAGATCTCTAGATGAAATGTAAAACATTGTATCTTATTTTTAGGAAATAAACAGATTCCAGAGGTGTGTTCCCGCCCAGCCAATCCCGAGGCTGTCGTGCAGCTCTGCCACCTCTCCCAGCCCAATCGCAGCTCTGAAGCGAAACTCGTTCTGCTGTTTGTCTCAGCGGTGCTGATGATGAATGGCTGCTTCAGGGGAAGAGATCAAGCTGTGTGGTAAATCTTTCTATTTGTTCCATCTGCTTTTCTATTTTAAACAGCTGCAGTGATCAGCCTGGCACCCTATATTAAGTACATGTGAATTTCATAAGAGAAAACATTTATGTAAGTGAAAACATGGCTTACATTTGTCCTCCCATTCTCAAACTGAACACTGAATTTCTGCAAGCTGCTGCAGAAATTTACTATTATTTTCTATCTACCTTCCGGAAAAGTATGGCCTAACATGGCTTGATTTTACAGCTTTTAGAAGGTCTGCTTTGCAGTTATTGCCATCATCTTGAAATCTGCTTTCTCCACCTTTCTTCCTCCTGCTAGTCCCACTTTGCAATACGACTTGTAAGATGTCAGGAGAAGTAATATGCAAGCAGAGTATGTTTATCAGAATATGCCCTTCAAATACACAAAGGCCTAACATATAAGCCTTACTTATCTTGCAATTGTGCTGAGGTTGTGCTAGCATAAGGTATGCCAATCTAGCCCAGCTCCAAAGGTCACCATTTTAAAGGAATGCTTTATAATACAGCCCATTACCGATTTCTAAGCTGAAGAGACTGGCAAACATACTGAGACAAGCAATGGTTTTTTTTTGTTTTGTTTTCAAACACCATTCTTGACTTAAGTTAAGCCCAAGCTTTCTGGCCAGTTCCCAGTTTGGCTGAATCCTGGTTTCCCTTATCCTTTCAGTACCTTGTTCTTTGTATCCTGACATGCTGTGCAGCACTGCTGTGTTCTGCTAACCAGCTTCCTCACTTCTCAAAGCTAGCTACATTTCAATGGCCAGCAAAAAACACTCAGTGTCTTGATGAGAATATCTACCCTACCCCCAAATTCAAACATTTTAGCACTCTAAGGAAGGAAAATGCAAGCAGGTGTGGATGCAAAGACTGTAAAATGGTTATTTTCACCTCCTTCTATTGCTCATGCTCTATTTCTGTCCCCCAACTTAAATTCAGTTTCTTTGAAAGTTTGAACATGTTTAGCCACTTCTGAATTAAAGAAAATTAAAAGTGAAATGAAATGGCAATAAAATGAAATGAAAAGGCAAATAGCAGCACTGTAGGTTGCCTGTTCACAGTATCAAAAGAAATTATTACATCTCTTGGGTGAGATAATTTCCACCATATTCCATCTATATATAATTTTCTTCATATTAATATGTTATGCTATAGGAGATTTCTGAAGTGCAGTAGTGTATAAAGTTAACTGGAAGTATTGCAACTTCAACTAAACATATCTCTCTGACTTTATCTTAGCAGCTTTTCACGTAACTTAAAATTACTGTAAAGTTCCATGACCGTTCCATTTTACAGATAAGCACACTGAAATGGGGCTATAACTCATCCAACATCACACAGCAAATCGGAGAGTGGCAGGGCCAGGAATGGAACTCAGCTGTACTCCCAGGCCAGTCCCAGAACTGTTATGCCTGTTTCAATATTACTAAAGAAGCAGAAGGTACATTTTGGGGAGAAATGCCAGAGGAAGTTTTCTTAGTTAGGAGTCTTGAGAAGTCAGAGAGAACACTCACGTGCCAAGTCCTTGAAAGATCAAAGTCTCAATTATATTTCCGTCCCCTCCTTACAACAAACCAACATATAAAGTACTTTTCAACAGAAGGACACATGAATGTGAATGTAACACCAAGTTGGCAAAGGCTTCAGAAGTTAAGATATGATCTTAAAGGCTACCTACAATAGCTTTGATTAGCAGAATTTGAAGATGACAAGTTCACAGATTCACTGTAAAACTTCGCAAATACAATGACTGAACAATAAAATAACCACAATCTCAGTGTTAATCTCTTAGGAAGAAATCAAAATTATTTTATTAGAGAACTGTCTATTTGTACAGTTTATATTACTTCATAAGTTTCATTTTAGAGAAGACTGTCATCTTTAAATAAGTTTTAAGATTGTTAGAGAAACTTAGCACCTTTAAGAAGAATTCCAAAACAGGCATTGCCATCTTCTGTGTTCAGGCAGACCCAAACTGGAAATTTTGAATAATATTCTAATGGTAACACAAACACAGTTCAGTCATGCTACCAAGGGGTTTTCTTTTGGTTCACCAGTAAGCACTGGAAAAATAGCGCAAAAAGCCTCTGCACAAGCATCTTGAAAAAGACACGTCAAAGTAACCTAGAAGGAAAAAAAAAATATATATATATACTACTACACTTCTCTGCTTTCTGCTCTTAGAGCTGTATCTTAGATGCTACTAAGTTGCTACATTTATGCAGATGCTACTAAGTTGTCATACTCTGTCAAGGAGCTGCAACACTAAATTGTGACTTCCCATAGGCTGACAGTTTTTCTTTCATTTGGGATTTCAGACAGTTAAAACATTGTTTGCTTTATTTCCTCACCCCACCCCCCCACGTCCTGCCTCAGCAGTACCCTCTTCTATTACACTATCATGGATCAGAGGGATGTATTACTGCAGCCCCACATCCTGCATGATGCAAGTATGTGCAATCTGGAAGGACTGTTATTGATATAGGCCCAGTATGGTATGTGCTTTATAGGTGCACAAAGTTAGATAAATTCTGTCTGTATAGTCAATACAGACATCAATAGCTTCATGTAGTAAGTACCAGTGGAACTGAACAGATGTTTAAAAAACGTGTTGATTTCATGATACATCAGTTGGCAGCATGAGATACTGTAGGAAAATAGTAAGATGATGGCAAAGTTGTAAGCAAGAGCAACGAGAAGACTTGATGAGAGACTAGGGAAGGGAAAGGCCAAAAGGATTTCCATTTAGGATATGCTCACTATGGTACTCATCAAGTGCAGACAGGAATTTGATCTACACACAGACAGCTGAGACAGAAAATGGAATCTGCAAATCAGACAAGAGAAATGGTCTACCTCAAAGAAAATTAATAGGGAAAACATTGATGAGTTCGATGGTGTAGAGTAAGCGTAAAAAAGTCTACAACAATAATACTCTGCAAGTTTAATTAACATGGATATAGAGAATTTGCACAAAAATGCTACAGTTAAAAATCTGTAGTTAGCCTAGGCATAAAGACATTCATTGAATGGATTTTACCATTCGCGTTGCTTTCATTTCCAGATTCTGCCAGTCTAACATTTGCAGGTTCCACTCTTCCCTTACAATCACTGGCTATACAGCTTAGTGAAATGATCAATTGCTAACTGCCAAGTATTCTTGTGCTGTAGCAGGTTATATGCTACTTCATTCCAATAATATGATTTTATTTGGTAGTTAGTACAAAATAGGCATTAGGGTTATGATTCACTACTTGGTTGTCTCAACAATCTAACACTGAACTTCTTTCTCCCTGCCATTTGGCAGTCAGACTATTAAAAGGCTAAAACAGGCAAAAAGGTCCCAAAAACATTTTCTACAGAAATCTGCATATTCCACAGGGCACTTTTCAAGGATGAGAACACCAAACAATCAGCCAGAGGTGCCTAACTTCTAAGTAACTTAATAAATGTTGCTTATTAGCTATATGTTTTCCTCATATCTTTCCCTACTGTCCCATATAAAAGCCCACACAAAGCTCTAACTTACTGAAAAATACTGCTTAGTTTTCAACATGTTCTCAAAGCTTTACGTTCTCACAAACTTTACGGAGTATAGAATTTTCCTTTCCCTACGTGTACCAGTGAAGGGGAGATAACACGCTTCAGAAGAATCTTCCTAGCTTCAACAAGCTATTGCGTTGATCCCCCTCACCAACCTATACCTCTTTCCCACTCCAGAAACGGTAACTAGGCTTCATCTCTTGCTTCAGCTCTACCTTCACAGAAGAAAGCAAGTAGCATGCATTACAACCCCTGCTCAGTTCTGAGCATTGCTCCACCAGCACTGCTGGACAAGGCTCTGCCTGGCTCCAAACTCACCTGAAGCAGCGAGCACAAAAGCCTCTGTCCTCCAAGAGGCTGGATCTTGAGCCAGACCTGCAAACTGCTAGACTGTTATTAACTGAAAACCACATCTCAAATTATTCTACCCTAAGAAGGAAGAAAAGAAATGACTAGAAGCAATGGGATTGTTAGAGCTTGGACCATCTCCTCATTCCATGAAAGCCTAATGCCAGAGTTAAATGTCCATTTTCCCCTTCAGCTTATAACGTAATTCTTCTAAAAATTAAAGCTCACAAACCAACACTTGGACAGTGTAAACTGTAGGAGCCCAAAGAGCTTGTTACTCTCTTTACATCTCTGCTATTCCTGGACTCTGTTTGGTCCAGGCACAGGTCTAACTATACTCACTCAAGCCTCTATAAATCACCCCTTTCCCAACCAACTGGGTCTAATAACCCAGAAGGCCCTGCTGAGTAAGATCTTAGGCCCACAATGAAACAAGCCTCTGTGGGACAGATTAATTTAATATACATACATTGTTTAGGCTGGGGAGATTCCCAGACTTCCAGCAGGGAGAAATCAAGCACTAGTAATGGATCATTACACACGCACAGTCTCACTAGATTCCACTTTGCACAAACTACTGCTTTTCCTGGTTCCACACACTAGGTGTAATAATCCACAATAAAGAACTGAATGGAGTCCTCCTTTCAAGGACACTGATAACTTAATCTTAAAAGGAAAGCTACCGGTTTTTGTTTTCCTTTGTTTTGGTTGCTTGTTTCTCCATTTGATATTTTGAAGATTAAAACTTCACAGAAAAGGGAAGGAATCACTGCAAAGGAAGCCTGCTAACCTGACAATGAGCCAACCTTCAGTTTTATGCTAGCTATTCCAGAAACAAAAAACAAACGAAGAACCCCACAGCATTTTGAAGTTCCATATTTATAACTCTAAGCTTCTGACGTTCATAAAAGCTTTTACAACTAGGAGGTCACTAAACAGTCACCCCAGGAATTGTGTAACTAATTCATGTCACTTGGGGGAGGTGGGGGGAAAACTATTAGCCCAGTCTTGTGGGAAAACAGGGAAAGAAGTGGCCATCATCTGCCACCTTCTTTAATCTACTGCCAATAGATTAAACCAATAATTGTCTACAGCACCACTTGATGTTTGGTATTTGCTACATTTCCTTCCTTTCCAAAATCTTTTAAGAAAAATTTTTTAAGGTGATGGAATATATGCCTTAGCATGCAGGCATGCATTAAGACAGAAGGCAAAGTAAACATTAATTAATAAGAGCTGTTACCAGAATAAGTTCACACAACTGCAAACAATCAATTTACCATAGTCTCGTGAGTTAAATCTTGTCACTTCAGCCACAGCAACTCACAGTACACTCCCTGCTTGACATGTTTTACACAGCAAATCAGACAAGTCAGTTTTTACAGATGAGCGACTCAGAAGTTCATGGTAATTTAGTTCACATGCAGTCATGTGAAGTTACCCTAAAATCAGAAGGCCTGAACATGAAGGGAAGTGTTGCAGCATACCCTGTGATTTCAGTCACAGAGAAAGACTCAGTTGCTCTTCAGGTTGCAGATTTTCACAGTACTGTTCACAGAACCTCTGGCGTTTCAGGATGCTCATGGCCATCCACTATGAACAAGATTCAACTGCACACAGACCTATGTTTGAATGAAGTTCTATTAAACAGTTGAAGCACAGTGTCACTAAAGAGGCATGTATTTCATCTCCTATTGTTTGATATAATTAGGGGATGGGGAAACAAAAAGGCCTCTGCACATTTAATATATGCTATTATGTCATCTAGTTGCATGTTTGCTAGAGGCTTACTTCATTTGGCCTGAATATAAACTTGGAAGAACTTCAGGTTCTTTTAATGGTAATGATCTAGTTCCTGTATAGTACAGTCAAGTGAAAAGCCTTGGCATGGGAAAACTTAAATAGCAACAAGAGTACACATTTCACTTCAAGAAGAATTTAAGCTTCACCCTGTATTAAACTCAGGACAGTGTCCAGTACTTGTTGACACTGTTTTGCTTTTCCTCCAGACTGTCCTGCTGGTTCTGTAACCCTATTTCAGCCACTTAGCTGCAGTAGCACAGGGTACACACATCTTGTTGTACTTGGGTTTTGAAAGCAAGTTGCAAGTCCACCTGAGACCAATTATTTCCTTTGCAGGTGCCAAACTGTACCATGAAGTCTTATACAAACAACATAGATATTTTAAAGAACTGTTCTTCTTTTCCTTTAATGGAAACTTCTAGATCAGAAGATTTTTCTCCAAAACTAAAGATAAATAAAGAGAAAACTCACAAAAAATATCCAAGAGACACCCAGTTCTGGTTCAAACCTCCACTAAAAGCTTGTAGAGCCAGTCAAGTATAAAGGAAGAATGAACCTACAGTGCCCTCAAGTGTGAGGGGATGTGAAGTGGAAGAAGTCTGGAGATCTACTGGGAAGAGAAAAGCTCTCAAGCCTTCAAAAAGGACCCTCACTGAAGAAAAACATGCTTACTTGTACCGGGACGGGGGGGATTGTCCTTATGCATTATGGGCAGACTATGTACTATAAACAGGTGCAAGAAACAAATGACAAAACATCTCCACTTTCAACTGCCTTTTCACATGCTTGTGAGCTGGAAGTTTCATGTTCATTCTCACCACAGGAACACAACAAAGGCAGTTTAGTTATCTAGGGTAGAAGCCTTTAAATGGTATTTAAAGGAGTAAGTATCTTACTGGAAGGTGAAATTTTACACTGTAGAGACAAGTCCAATGATGCTCAAGACGACAACACTTCCTCAGTGCCTGAATCTCTTAGCAAAGATCACACTTCAGCCTATCACCAAGGAACACAAGTTATATTTATTATAGTAACATAAAAATTGAGGAGGGTAACGCACCTTAAGTAGCATTCACAAAAACCTGTAAGTCAAGTTGGAACCCACCTAAATCAGCCAACAGGAAGCACCAAAGACAACAGCGCATGTTCAGTCTCATCTCTCACTGTGCTAGAGCTTTCTGCCCACCACTGAAAGGCACCTGCATCTATCCAAGACCACAACCCCAAGCCCAGAGACTGGCTCTCTCACCTCAGCAGTTAGATCACTTAAACAGGACAGAGGCCAAGTTCAAGTCATGAATAAGCCTGAGGCGATTTCAGCTTTTCCTCCCTGAACAACAAAGTTAACCTATTTAATGATAGCAACACTGTCAGCACTTCCAACTGCACTAGTCCTGCTTTACATGCAATCCTTAAGGTGTTCACTAGCCCAGAAATGAGAGCAAAAGCTAGTCCAATTCTCTCATCTTGGGAGCCTAGGCATGTAAGAGGCACGACTTTGAATCACCTCAGGCAGAAAAGGTGCTGAACCTAGAGTACTCACTCTTTGGGAATGCTCTAACCACTAAGCTATTACTCAGGAGTGGGAGGGGTAGCTCTGGTTTGTTTTGTGCAAAGCCCATCTGATAGGTCTTCAATAAACATGCTCCAAGAACACCATGTTCTGCAAGCTCTGAGAGGAGATAGAGAGGGAAACATTTATCTCTGGATCCAGAGTGAGTTTGAGCATAGGCATGGAACTATTGCCCACTTTCAAAACTGAAACACTCTTATGCATGGCTGAACCTCTGAGAAGGCTCTGCCTAGCTGCTCGCTGACTTTACCTACAGGGTTAGAAGGATCCCGAGTTTTGAAGCTCTGAGTTGGGGCATAAACACAAGCTTTCTGAACTCAGCTACAGTCTTCGTGCTGCAGAATTGTCTTTCAGTGACTTAGTGAAAACCAGGACCCTTGTCTTGCTGAATAATTATCATACAGGACAGAGGAATCCTTATGTTGCTGTGACCATAAGTGCCACAAATCTTAAGATATCTTATTCAATTTTTCAAAAAAACCCCCTGTACTATAAAAACATCAAGTTTGAAAAGCAAAGCATTCTGATGCTAGGAACCACCACAAGTTGAGTCTACCTAGATGATTCCAACTTCCAACTTTTAAGTTTACATTCTACTATACGGAAAACTTTTTCTGTTAGGGTTACCTCTTCCTTCAGTGCCATCTGTTGCAGAACCTCACCTCTTTTATTGTTACTGTGAGTTACGTATCACAAACAAGGCTGGGACAAACTGGTCAATGAAAATACTGTATAGTAAGCTCTGTCACAATCATGATCTAAATGTACACAAAGGGTCTGAATTACCATTCAAATTATCTGTAGGAGGCTATCCAGTGCATACCCAGAAGTAAGAAGTAGTACAGTATTGCATATGAAAATGCCTCAAAGATGTAAGCTGTGTAACTCTTTCAGTTGCATACATATAGTAAGGGAGTTGGAACAATTTGAAGAGTATTTTTATCAGACTAAGAGGCCACAAGCTCCAATGCCTTTTATTTTTCCTTCTTCTTTAATTAGAAATACCACCTATGTTCTGGTGCATTAGAGCCTGGTAGTAAAACTTTGGGGATACATGCGGTCTGTTGGGCCATTGCTGCAGCCAGGGTTGAACTAAGAGCACCCTTCCAGCTGGAGGAGGCCTTGCCATCAAGTTATACAGCAGGAGAGAAGCTAAAATGCAGCACAGCAGCCAGGAAGTTTTACTGTGCAGGGTCCCTTTTAGCATGCCTGAGCAAGTCCTTTGAAATGGAGCACAGTCACAGAGCAAATGATCTAGTTTCTTCTAGTAGGCATGGACTGACAATGATGAAGAATTATCGTTTCCACTATATTTATAATAGTGGACAATTAACAGTATTTAAATAGGTTTTTCCAAAACTCAGCCTGGGCAATGCAGTAGTTTTACTCTACTTGTAATAGAAAAAAATAATAAAGTAGCAAGCAGCAACACTACCATGCAACACATGATTCTACTTTACAGATAATACAGTTCGGCAGAAAAATTGATTTTGTTCTAGAGATAGCTTACACACATTCATTGGTTAGGTTTTTTTTAATATGAGCTAAAAAGCCCCAAAATATTAAATGTCAGCCCTCTCCCCCCAACTAGAATCTACTCTTTTGTGATCTCTCAACTTAGAAAATTAGTTAGCTGCCATATGCTGATTTAAAATTCTTCATTGGTAAGCTCATAATTAATGTTAGGAGTTATTCACCTAAGTTATCTGACAATTTCATTTCCCTCTCTTGCTAGGTCCTTTGGAAAAAGAAATCAGACTGATTATGGCTACTATTTTCTCCTAGTACCTATGCTTGTATTTTCTGATTAGATCAAGGAAAGTCTATGCCATGGCCAGCAACAGAAGACACCATCATACATACTCAGAAGACTGATCTCCTTCACAAACCTCAGCTTTTTGACCCCAGCTGTTTCAACTATTAAAACATCACTATAGTTGGGTAGGGTTTTTTTGTTGTTGGTTTGTTTTTTTGTTTTTTAAATATGTAGGAATGCATGTGTCCTGTGTTTAGAAGAGGTTAATTCTTGCTGTATGTGCATTCCTTCATTTTTGTTTTTTTAAAGACATATTGATGTCTTTAACACTTTATTAACGCTTCAGAGATCAAATTTGGGAAGTTTCAGTTGAAGATAAATTCCTTATAAAACTGAGATACTGAAAATCAGGAATTAAAATAGAAATAGGCATGCAACTTGCATATAGCGGTGAACATTCGTAATAATACAGGACATGCTACAATCATCTGGTTCACCTACTATCACAAACTTCTTATTCATGTATGCTCCTCTTTTCCCTTCCCCACAACTGTATCACTCATCATTGCTTTCATATCTAGGTAGAGAAGTCAGTCAGTTACAATTATATAATTTTTTAAAAACTAGTAAGATACCATCATCAACAAAAAATACCTAAAAATATGCCCCATCTCAAGAAGCTTTCAGGTTACTTTCAGGTTCTGTAACCAGAAATAGCACAAGACAATAAGTTAAGGACAAAAGTTTCATTTTTCAAGAGTTTTAGAATGATAAATCTCAATTCACAGTGATGTTACTCCAGACAAATCAAAAACTGGAAATAAAACATGAGACATTAAGTCTCCCCCAAGTGTTCTTTCAAATTCATTACATCTTTCTGCAGCAAGTGCATCAGCTTCAGTTAATTTAGATCATCTACACATTAAAACAAATGTGTAAGAAACAAAAGGACATGGACAGTATCCAAAGAAAATTGTTTGCTCCAGTACAGCTAGGGATCTAAAAAACTGCTATTCGTGTCCCCAAGAAGCCTGGCAGAGCTGAACCGTAGCAGGTTGCCATCTCGAGACTGCTACCTGCTATCAAACCCTTTCCATGGGGAATTCTGTGAAGCATGCTCAAGTGAGCAAGAGTTTGCTTAAGCTAATTTAACTGTAAGCACTGGCAGGGACTTTATCTATTTACTGCTATGGTAACTGGCACACCTGGTAGCCCACAATCAGTGAGCCAATTTGGTCCTGAAAACACTGCAGGTGCATTCATATGACATTACATTTAACCTCCTAGGCTCTGCTAAAAGGTACACCACCACACAAATAGAGATACTGTGCTTCCACATGCAATATGGCACATCCAAAACCTCCTTCCTATATCTCTCTATTCACAATGTAACTTCTCAGACTGAGAGACAACTGTGACTGTCAGCTTGGCACAGTGATCACAAACCTTATGGCCACAAAAGGTCCAGGAAACCTGAAACCTGTAAGAGGAAACATACAATTGTTCATAATAAAAGGAAGTACTAATAATGTTTTGAAATGGAATCCTGCAGCAAGGTACCAAGATGCTTTTGGACAAACCAACCAGCACACAGCCTCAATCCTGCGAACACGTGTATGCTTCACTTTACCACACATGAGTAGTCCTGTTAATTCAGGGCTGCTCCCAGTAATAACACTAAGCAGTTGTGAATTTTTTCAGGATAATGTCAAAGTTGTCTGTTGTACACATTTTTAATGAAGTACCTGCTGGTTTATTTTTCATCCATAATTCTTTGATCATCAGATGGTAATAATGTAACTACCCTTAGTAAATAGTTCACACTGCAAACGTGATAGTAGGTGGCCAAAATACTACTGCTAAGGCAACAAATACTCCAGTCCAAAATTAAAATCTTCAGGGGGAAAAAAAAAACAACCCAAAAACCCATGCACAACAATCTTCTAATTAAACAGATTTGTTTAATATCATAATAAGGGACATAGGGATACAAACCTTTCATCTGAATAAATTAAAAATGCTTTGCCCTTATGGTACAAGAAAATTCTGACCTCTTTCTGTAGCACAACATAATTTTTTTTCCCTCTCCAAAAAAAAGATGCCAGTAGCTGAACTTTAAACAAGCCATATAAACATGTACTTCATCCTAGTTTTCTGAAATTAACATATTTAGAAGACTTCTAAAAAAGAAACAGAAGATAAACACTGAACATTATGATTGGCAAAATTATTTTAGCATGTTTCAATCTTCACCAAAATCCTTGTTCAGCTCACCTCATTAATCTAAAAACTGTATTACAACTACTTAGTTGGGTAAAATCCTTCACCCCACCTCAGAGGCCTTAGAAACGTCCTCACCGCTTTGCCTTTAATATAAAGCACTTTTGCACTGAGGCAAATGACTTTCACAGCAGCTGGACAACAGGTATTTTTCCTAACTTGAGGAAGTTTTAAGACCTCAGGTACTTATTTCTCCATGTGACATCCTGTCAACAAACAAGACCGCCAGGACCAAGTTAGGTCTCTTATTTGAGATGAGGCAGACCAGGTTTCAAATTCCAGTTCAGCCCAGATCCCACTCATACTTGAATAGGATACTCGTACATCCAAGACAAATGCTCTAAGATATTTACTACTTTAAAGAAAAACATGCAGTTTCTACTGCTTGAGAAGATCTACTTTGTCTATTCAACTGCCCTCTCAAGCCACTGATCTGAGAGGGGCAAAGCACAGACTGGAATGTGAGACCTTCATGCTCATAGTTTTTAGCTATTCTAAGCCTATTTTTCTTTCTAGTCTTCATGGGACTTTCACTCATAACTGAGGAAGTCTTCCCCTGCAAGCACTTTGTGAAAAGCAATACATTTTTACCAAAAGTTTTTATTTTGATATGCCAATCATCTTTGAAACAACCAAGCAAACACTGATATCCCAACAAATTCTAAACTTCACCCTAAAAACACACCAAAGAACTAGTTGAAATACAGAGCTGGGGACGGGGTGGGGGTGAGCGGGTAGAATCCATTCATTATTAAATAACCTGCCCCACACATTTCCTAGACTTATTTCCACTACAAGAGAGAAATTAAGAAGATTGTTGTAAGACATTTCTAGAGCTTTATAATTTGCTTCAATAATGACAGTATCCCCTTTAGGATACTCTCCTGCAGATGACTCTGGATTTTCAACTCAGAGCATACTCTGTGAAGAGTCATTATCCTATCTAATTAAGTGAAGGAAAGCAACTGCTGCAAGGACATAATAGCCATTTCTCTTCTATGTTTGCTTATAATAATCAGATTGTTACAGCAGAATATTGTACAGCATGTTGGTTCAATTATTTATTCATTCTAACCTTCAGAATTGTTAAGAATTTCAGTAACTTCTTAGAACAAGCTTCCCCTTGCCATCTCAAAGTCTCAGGATTCAATACTTCCCAAACAGAGCTCAATATTTAGAAGCACAAACTACATAAGAGGTATCACTCATTTTGAAGAGAAAGTAGTTTACAGATTCTATTATCCACATTAAGACTGTCTTAATCGCTAAGAGATGGAGTGCTTGATTTCAGTGAGCATCAGAATCTACTGTTGCACCAGATAAAGGAATCATGTCTCAAATGAGGCTATTAATTATCCCTGGCTTCTGTTACTTACAGAAGGAGAAGATATTTTGCATAATTTTAACACTAGGAAAATCTCTCCATGCTATTTCAAAATGGAATAAATAATGCTTGGCTTAATAATTTAGAGTTAGTTCTTTGTTAAATTGCCTGCCTCTTACCATATTGTATATACTTAATTACAACTTGCAGCACATGCTCTTTCCAATTTGATTTCCATTTATGTTTCTTGGAAGTTTTGGACAACAAAGGAACTCAATGCTTTTTACAAGTCCTACATAGTTGGATTGTCTACTCTGTTATTTGTAAACAAATATTCAAGTATTATATAGAGGAAATATTTAAAGATTAGTATTCATTTTTCTGCTGAAGTTATGAAAACACTCACATGATGATACAGATTTGAATGTTTGTTTCTGTTACAGAATCAAGAAAGTATCTCCTTATAGCTGCCTAAACCAACTACATATAAAGAAAAAAAAAAATCTGAGTTTTTGTTGTAATATAATTAAAGTACATAGTCTTTGGGAAAAATGATAGCATACCCAGTTAGTGTCCTAACAGAACTGGCATCAAATGAACCACTTTCACCGTCAGTAAGTGACACAGGATCTGTCTCTGTTCCAAATTTGCGCAGCTCTAGACAGCAAGGTATAGCAAAGGCCAGCATGAAATCTGATGCTCGACCCTATATAGTTCCATTCAGTTCAGCACTAGTGCAAACAAGGTGAGATTGTTACATCCAAGGGGTTGACTCACAGCATATTTACTTGGCAAATCTAGAAAATGTTTTGTAGTAACCCTGAAGAAAGAATATCTTTCTCTCTAGCCCATCCCTCCACAATAACAAGCTATTTAGCAAGTACACTGACACAAGTTTTAAGCCATTCCAGACGGTGCCAAATACCAGCATGGCCAGACAGATTTCTGCTTGGCTGGACTGCTACTGCATGAGAGACTGGGAGAACACAGCAAAGGTTCAGATTACCACTATCAGATTACCACTCTGACATCTGACCCACTTGATCTCCCAACCAAGGCATCTTTCTGCCAAATTCTGTGTGCAAATAGGAAATAAGAGATGCAAAGTATTACTACTGCAGAATCTCCACATACAGTCCAGACTTCACCACACAGGACAGAACCAGACAGGTTATATTAGCAAAGGATGACCTGGGATAAATTTGCACCAAAGCTGTATCTTCAGCCCAAGGTAGTAGGCTTTCAGTGAAACATACCGCTTTGGCCCTCCCACGCCAGCATCCCTGAATAAAGTGCAAATGTGGTTACAACTGCCAACTGAAACAGGCCATTACAAATGAGGGTTAAATGGGGCTGGCACTGAAAATTCAGTTGTCATTGCTGCATTGATGGATTTGCAGCATTAGTCTGGTTTATCAAGAAGAGGCGAGCACTGAAGCATCTAGGTAACCAGCTCTGAATAACAAAGGTCCCAAACAGTCCCCAGATAGCGCACCATTTAGTCCTGAAATTAAGATGAGATGTTACAAGGATTTGGGAATATGTCTACATTTTGCCCGTTTCCTTCAGAGAAAGCTTCTCAGGTTGTATAATAAGCATTTACAAGGACTCTCAGAAATTTCTGATGAGCTGAACTGAGATGAGCTGTCTGTCTGAACAGACACAAAAAAGATCAAGTCTTATTTCTGGAGTGTGGACACTGAACGGTCCACTTCAAAGGCCAATTTTGTCCAAATTCTTCCTCCATAGTCATGCAACTCTACAGTTAAAGTAAATTTTTCATCTACAGTTAACTATTAAGAGTTTTCTGAGAAAAAAAAAAAGTATCTTTGACTAGTATTTGACCTTCATGCCATTTCTGTTTAAATAAACAACACTGTTACCGATGTACATGTCACTATAGATCTATTTGGAAGTCTATCAATATTAAAAATTAAAATCCAAGAATCTTTCCTTCCTGACTGAACACACTAATTGAAAGAAAGGACTTCTTGCCTTGCTTCATATGGAAGTTATTTCTTAAGACAGAACAATTCCTTCATCTGGTCTGCCCCCTGCATAAAATCCTATATCATATCTCAGAAGACATGTTTATTCCTGAAGTCATCTTGAAACAGGCAATTTGTGAGTGTACATCTAGAGAAATCCTCAGTTTCCCAACCCCACCAAGAACTGGTTTAGAAGATGGTATTAAAATCTGAATTTACTCTTTGTAAAGTGTTTTGGTTTTTTTAACCTCAGGACATCTTCTCAAGTATTTTATTAGCAACTATTTTTTAAGGAAACAGCAAGTCATTCAGTTTCCACATGTGATTTTCAGAAGAATCTTCTTAATCATCTTAGCATGTTTTTATGCACATGCATGAAGATTTATTACTACTGAGAACTACTTTTGAGCCACGTGGCTACCCTACCCCAGAAGATCTGAGATACAGGAATTGTACCTCCCCCAAAACATGCAAATCTGTGATACACATTGCACTGCTGAACCCTCTAATGCAGACCTCTGGCTCTGAGAGGAGGAACATAGGTGTAAGCCACATACATGGGATGCACACTACAGCCTGTCACTGTAAAATTAATTTTTGCACTGAAAGCATCATGAAGCAGCCATATTTTCCACTGCCGTTAGCAGTAATGATTTGCACCCTGAATTCAGAGTGTATGAAGACTGTACTTCCCCCAAGTCTTTTACCAGTGTGAGCAAACATACTAGCTAAATCTAAAAAGTAGAAAAAAACCCCACGAACAGTCTATGCTTCAGTATCATGTATTCACTTACTGCATAAGCTATAAAAAGTTAACTACTACCTTTAGAATCTAAAATGTCAAGATATTTTACATTGTGCAACACAAAAAGTATCTTCTGTGTTTAAAAAACACAGCTTTCATTGCTAGTGAAACGTCACCCAAAAACTTGAATCCTTTAACAGAAAGGCCTGACACCAAGTAATGAAAGAAAGAGAAGCAACATTTGACCTTCCCAATTTACACATACTCTTCTTCCGACAGATTCCAGACAACATCAGCCAAACAGAGTCGCCATGTTCTGAATAGTTAGAAAAGCAGAACGCTACAAGCCAAGATACCAATACGCCTTCTAAAAGCCAGACAACAACATTTCCATTTGGCTTCTTTTCCTGTGTCCTGGAACAGAACAGTAGCAATAAAAATGTCAGAATTAAGCTTCTCTTATAGAACACCATTTATACATTAATTTCTAGGTAAATATAAGCAACTGTTATAAACATACCTGTTTAAAAAAAAAGTAATCTAGGTAAAGTTACAATGCTTCCAAAACCTTTTCTGTAACACAAGCAGGAAGGACAGAATGGACACATACGAAGTTAGGGCAAATATCAAAAGCAATCTTACCCTGATAAGGACTTATCTTCATAACATGAGCAGCTCCAGAAAACGTTGAGTGCATGGCAGCTGCCAATTATTTCGTACTGTTAAATAGACGTAAGTTTGCATGCAGCATAGACTGGAAATTTAGAGAAATAGGAAGTTTAAGAAAAGCTTTTTCCTCTCTTCAGTCTTTCTCCTACATGGAAATCAGTGCAAATCTAGATTAGAACTAAAATTTAAATAAATGGAAAATCCAAATAAACAGTTTAATCTGAGTGGAATGTGCTGTTGGCAAACAGGCTGCATTTTAAAGCTAAAAGTTTTGTTGCACCAAAACACCAGAAACAGTGGAGGCTCAGCAACAAGCCGCAATGGAAAAAAAAATCTTTCAGAAAAGAGGTTGCTCTCCTCCTTCAAAAAAAAAAGTGCACAGGAAAGGCTTTAGACCTTTAAACAAGTTTCCATTTTCAAGTTTGTTCCTCCTTTGAACAAATATCATATTATTCCATGTTTACTCTCTAGGAGTTAAGGAATCCTTAACTAAAATACCTATTTCATAAGAACAACTGTTTATAAACAATTCAATAGCAAGCAAGAATATCCCAGGGAGGAAAATTTAACTAAGAGGTTGTTACACCTTGAGTCTCAAAACTTAGGCTCACAGAGCCAGTCAGATATTTAGGTAGACAAAGGACTTGCCAGGTGTGCTGGTTTTGGCTGGGATAAAGTCAATTTTCTTCACAGTAGCTAGTATGGGGCTATGTTTTGGATTTGCGCTAAGAACAGTGATGTTCTCAGCGTAACATGGGGATGTTTTAGTTACTGCTGAGCAATGCTTACAGAGAGTCAAGGCCTTTTCTGCTTCTCACCCCACCCCACCAGCGAGTAGGCTGGAGGTGCACAAGGAGCTGGGAGGGGACACAGCTGGGACAGCTGACCCCAACTGGCCAAAGGGATATTCCATACCATACGGCATGATGCTCAGCATATAAAGCTGGGGGAAGAAGAAGGAAGGGGGGGACGTTTGGAGTTATGGCATTGGTCTTCCCAAGTAACCGTTACACATGACAGAGCCCTGCTTTCCTGGAGATGGCTGAACGCCTGCCTGTTGATGGGAAGTAGTGAATGAATTCTTTATTTTGCTTTGCTTGGGTGCGCGGCTTTTGCTTTACCTATTAAACTGTCCTTATCTCAACCCACGAGTTTTCTCACTTTTACCCTTCTGATTCTCTCCCCTATCCCACCGGGGGGAGCGAGCGAGTGGCTGTGTGGTGCTTAGTTGCCGGCTGGGGTTAAACCACAACACCAGGAAACACCTGCAACTGAGAAAATCTTATTGCTGACTCCAGAAAGCATAGAAAAGCAAAGAAAAGTTACAGGTTCTAATTAATTTACAGTAAAAAACAACCACATGTTTTCAGAAGCACTGTGCTTTCCTTTAGCACAATGCCTGGACTGAAAGTAAGTTCTTGTAGTTGCACAGAAGGAAGGCTTATATCCGATTATATGACATAAGTAGCAGTATGCATTCTAGCATCACCTCTATTTTTAAAATACCAGCCCAATGTATTTTGGGTTAATGTTCAGGCAGTAGTACACACACAAAACTGAGTGATACTTTTGACCCAAAATGACTTGAAAGAACAAGTTTGGTTTCTACATAAAGCTGGAGTAAGGAAAATGGTTAATTGTTTACTAGGTTTAAATAGAACTAAACCAGTTCACCTTCCCAACCCAGCTTTTGGCAGCAATCTAACCTAAGCTTTCCAGAAGAAAACACAAAGAAAAAAAAAAAGTCAAAGTCATTGGAAACACCAAGAAAGTGGTAAACAAGAGAAAAAACCCACCACTTAACTTTTTGGATTTAATTCATGTATGTAGGTCCAAGTGAAGATTTCCATGTTTCACTTGATTTCTGGAGAGCTAAGCTTCCTCCCCCTTAAACTGTAAACAACTTACTGGAATAGAAAACCATACTGACAGCAAAACATATTTTTGGAAATTCAAACACTCAATATCCACAGGAAAATATACTCAAGCTTGCAAAACTATTTTTCTGTCCCACAATGGTATATTCAGTACTTTTCCACTATGTTTGTTTTAAAAGGAGAAACCCTGACCTGAAGAAAGAGTCAAGAGTAAGATGACAAAACAGCAAGTATTTCTTCAATGTTCACTTTGCACTTGTCACAGTGAGACAATGTAATTTTCTTTTAAACAATGTACTTTGGTCAAGCTAATGGAAGATGTATTATTTTACATAACCTAGGAGTCCATACTTTTCTTTTTTTTTACTTAATATTTTGTATATCATATGCTAATTTCTAAACCTTTCCAAATTCTTAGTGCTTTTTACTTTGATTGAACATCTCCTCAAGATGCATAAAATTTCTCCATATGTGAGCATAAAGCATCCAAATGCATGCCAACACCCCAAAATGAAGACAGTTATTTACATACCAAATGTGGAAAACAAATTATAAGTTGTTTTGTTTTTTTTTTTTAAAGAAAATATAAATAAGTTGGCTTTTTGGCAACTTAAAGCGGAACAGAACTTTTAGCAAAATAAATGCAGAGAGAGGAAGGATCACTGCTACCCATACACCATTAGTATCAGAGTGAGAAAAATAATTTAAGATAAAGGACTAAGTTGCCACTAGAATACATGAGTGTAGACTGGAAAGGATCACCTCCAGCTATGAGGTTAAAAGAACAGCCAACTTCTAGAATTACCTCTTGAAAGAGAGGCAGAAGGAAAAAAAAAAATCTAAAACAGAGCTCGTGTGACTTAGCAACTGCTAGATCAGGAGAACAGATGCTGTTATTTACAAAATGCATTCAAGCTGAAGGTTTCTACAGATCTCTAGATATTAGCTCCTATTAAAAAAAAAAAATCAGGAAACAAACCTTTTTTAACGTAAGCCAGCAATGCACATCCTACAGTTGCTTACCTCATTAGTAAGTAAGAGGTGAGGAAATGTTTGTGTTCCATGTCTTCAGTTTAAAGCATTTCAATGCAGTCAAAAAATAAAAATAAACCAAGCCAATATTATCAAACGTGTGCTTCAATGTTCACTTCCTTTGAAAATAAAAATTCTAGTTATCATGCCCTGAAAAATGAATTCAGCAGAATCACATAAATCCATAAGTTTACAGATCAATTTATCCCAAACAATTATAACAAAAAGTTGACTAATCAAAGCTCATTTCCATACAAGAAGAATGGCATACAGCTAGCATGGAAAATTATGGAAAGGCTCCAAACACAGAAACAGCATTTGAAGTGACCCAGATATCCTACTTTACATCACTTTGAGAACCTTCACTGTTTTCAAGCAACTCTTTATTCCAACCAAAGACATTCTCAGGGTCAGGCAATTCTGCAGTTGACAAGCTCGACAAAAGAAAATTTCCCTTCGTCTCTCTCAACAGACTAAAGCCTTCAGAAAGGAGGCAAGTAGGCTGAAGGAGGGAGGAGTCAGACAAGGCAATCTAAGGACTATTGACAATTTAAGTTTTTAAAAAATATTCACACCCCTGCTCAGAACATTCCCCGACATGTCAAGATTAAGTCTTCTCCCTTAACTTCTCCAGCCAGCCTTGCCACACACATGCGATGCAGACCCATCATCAGAACTTGCAATAAATTTTGCAGAGGTAAATTTTGCTTTACTTGCAATAAATACTGCAGAGGTACAGTTCTTTTTGCAGGCTAGCAGAAGCTGTAAATAAGACTAATCATTTAAGTGCATCATGTCATTACTTCAGTATCTCTCCCAATATTGAGAAAAGCAAGAGTATCTGAACACCACAAAAAAAAAAAACCCTAACAGACAAATGTTTTCTAAACTAGCAATCTGGCAGAGTGACATATGGCTTTTGAAGGGAGCACCCTACAATACATAATTAAACCCATTCCACCTAATGGCTGGAAGAGACAGAACATATTTTTGCTCTGAAGTGAGCTCACAAAAAAAGGATGTTTTCATTCACTTTACATAAGAGTATTATGGGAAACAGAAACCAATTTGGATATTGGCATTGTGCAAGGACACTAGTCAGCTTCCAGATGGATCAGATTCACCATCACCATAGTGGTGAGGATACTGTATTTAGTATCCTCTATACACCATAGTGAGGATACTATATTTAAATTCATAGGCTTGAACAGACTACAGATTTCATCTGAGACACCCTTCCATGGTGACTGACCAACAGTAAGCATCACAGGGGAACATCACTATAATGCAGGACACAGTCAAATTAACTTGGACAAAAAAAATTCCACAACCTAACAGATTTGCCTAGCTACAGATTTCAAAATTCACTAAAGAAAGTTACTTCTGTTGTGCAGGAAGGCTAAAAAGACTGAAGACAAAAAAAAGACTGAAGACAAAGTTATGAAGTAATTTATCAAAGATTACACCAAAAGCAGATTAAAGATTTGGAAAGTTAGCCAGTCTCCTGTAACACCAGAGTCATCAGGATAAACCATTTGAAAGCAAGGAGTATATTGAGTTTCACTCTTAGTACTCTTAACAAGCATGCACCACAGAGCTCAGACACGGTACATACACAAAGCAAAGAGATAGTGGACACTATTGTGAGAAAAATCTAGCAATGAAACAGAAATGTAATTCCTATTTTGTCCTTTATGAACATACACAGGGGAACTACTACCTCCTCTCCTGGCAGAGGCTTTGTCCCACGCACTGTGGTGGAGGAGTAGGACAGGATACCTGCTCTGGCTGTGACTAGAAGTCTTCCCATCCTTTCTGGATGCTTATTTAATTTAAATCCATACAAGTATTTTGCCAGGATTTGGAAAGGTAAGGGTATTCCATTCCATGTCTCCTGCCAAGCAAGCCTAGGTCACAGGCAGTGCCCAAAGGTTATAATATGAGAGGATATATATTTGGCTGTGGACATGACCCCTCTCTTGTTATGTGCCATACAGCCCTCTGTGCGAACTATGAGATTCTGTTATATTTATCCACTAGAGCTGTAGGCCTAACAAAACAAGGAGGTACTTAAAGTCCTCCCAAGCCCACCCACTGCTTTTCAGTAAGAGACAGAGGTTCCAGACCACAAGTTCCAGTGCTACATATCTGGTAAATACAGTCTTTGAGATCAAAGGGAAAGCACTTGGAGGGTGCATCCCTCCAAGCAGTTACCAACACAAAACAGAAAAAGAGGCTGGAAGGAAAAATCATCCAGTTAGCAATGTTCTGCCTTTCCCAGGGAGAGATCAAGTAAGCATATCACTCCTACCTGATGTTTAAGAACAGTTTAGACAAAGAGTTCTAGTGAGGAACATCACTGGACAGTCTATGCCATTGCTTTACTATCCTAACCCTCGAAGTTTTCCCCCAAATGTCTAACCAAAGTCTCACTGGAAT
This sequence comes from Ciconia boyciana, assembly GCF_034638445.1. Lineage (NCBI taxonomy): Eukaryota > Metazoa > Chordata > Aves > Ciconiiformes > Ciconiidae > Ciconia > Ciconia boyciana. The sequence goes on from NC_132936.1 coordinate 51,935,875, forward strand.
TTAGGTCAACTGATCATTCGTTCTTGCTCATGTTTCCTTCCTCTTTGCAGCAGTCTTTTCATCCCCTCTGTCCCCAATTTATTTGGGAACATATTGTCTTAACCTGCTTACTAATTTGAATATTGAATATTATTAAATTATATTAATTAATAATTAATGTTATTAACAATTAAAATGTTAATTTGAATACTGAGGACTCCAATATACCAACATATTAACATTATAGCATCTCTCTGCACCAGAAGGCCTGTTACTCCATCACAGAAGTAGAAATGCTGGATTTATAATAATTTATCCTGGATAAGTCTGTTTTGGCTGTTGCTCAAGTTCTTTTTCTAGGCACTAAAAATGTGTTTCATCACTGCTCCAGTATTTTTTCTTTGAGCTAAAGCTAAAATCCACCAGTTTCCTCTTCATCCCATCCCACTTAGCCCATACTGAAGAGGTATGCACCATTATTCTTTTTGAGTCTACTACTTCCCTCCACGATCAGGTCTGAGATTGCTTCAGCTAGTTTGGTTTTTTGTGTTTGTTTCTTTTTTTTTTTTTTTTTTTTTTTTTAAGGACCTCAGAATGAATTTCATCAGGCGCTACCAGATTGACAATCTGTTGCTTATCCAAGCAACCTACAGTTTTTTTCCCCCTAGTGTAGGATAAGTACTATTTACGCTTTTATCATGGCTATTAACTACACTGGCTGGATTAACCATTTCAGAGAACATTTCAATCACCTCAGCATTATCTGTTAATCCATTAATCTGTGGATCTTTTATTTCTTGCTTACTTCCAATATCCCTTTTAGCTACACCTCATTATGTATTTGACCATCCCAGTTTTGTTCATGCATCTTCGTGCACATCTTCAGCAACATACCGTTTCCCATTTTCTGTTTGTTTCTTGTGTTTACATTAATGAAGTGATCAATAGGGAGCAAAGTTCTTTTTTTCTTATTAATTTTCCCTTTCAGTGAAAGTCTTCAGTACTATTACATTACTTCTCAAATAAGTTGAGACCAGTTTCTTTCTTCCTTATATTTGCCCCCCAATCAAGCTTTACATGCCAAATTCTAAGCTTTTTGACATTTGTGGGTTTTATTCTGCTGTTCTGTCATCTTTTATCCTATGTAGACTAACGTCTTGTGGTCACTCCTGCAGAACCTGCCTCCCATCTAGGCATTCTCTTTGTTAATCTAAAAGACTATTTTTATGAATTTACATACCTCAGCAGATCAGTATGTTCTGCTCAGTCTTTTCCAAAAGACATTGGATGGTTATGGGAGATTTTAACTAGCAAATCTCATACTTTCGATGATTCTTCTCCAGCTACTGATGTACACCTTATATTTATATTCCAGTTGCATACATCTAATTGATCTGATAAAGGCTGGGCAGAATACTTTTAATGATCATGTGCTAAGACATTCCATTGTGTTCATTCCCCATATATTTGTGTTGGTGTGCAGACACCTAGCATACTAGGTGGAATGACCTGCTATTCTGCAAGGTCATAAGCAATATACTATAAATAAATGCAAAATACCACATATGCAAGAAGTTATCAAAGGCTATGATATATTTGGGGTTTTATCTCAAAAACCACTCATCAAATATTTTAATACGCAAACATTCAAAGCATTGCAATTGAAATATCTTTAAAATATTTAAATATATATATATTGGGTCAAAGTGACTTTAGTGACCTTGCTTTTATTAATAAAAGCAAGAAAGTCTTAATTAGAAAAAAGAGGGCTAGTTTGCTGATACTGCCTTTGTAATAATTCTTACAAAAACAACTTGTCTAATCTAAATGAGAAATTAGATATATTATCTTAGGCTAAAAAAGATACATTTTTTATATATATAAATATATATAGCCTACAATAAGAAACTCATTATCCTGAATATAAGTCAAATCCACAGGAATTTACATTAAGCAATAATTTATTTTTATAGATTCTGATACAGGCAATACTATTTATTAATAATAGCATTAATAATACTATTTATTAATATTTATTAATAGCCAAGGACAAAGTCGCACACTTAGGATTCCACCATATTTCAGAGGAATTTTTCTCCAGAAAGAAAAAAAAAAAGGCCATAACAAAGGGAGGCTCAGAGGGATGCCATGCTGACACAGGCTGCTGCCAAGCCTGCAGCTTACACCAGCCATATAATGCATTCTACCAACTTGCTCCAGACACAAAACTGCAAAAACACCAGCAGCATAGTTGCTCATGCCTAAATATTTGTTGATTACCCCAACAGGCAAGAGGGCACTAGCCCCAGAAAGAAATAGCTATCAATCAGACCACATGGAAAATTAAAATCTTTGATTTCCTCATCCAGGACAGGTCAGTGAAGGGCAGAAAGATGAAGAAAGCACAATTTACAATTCTCCATTTCATGGGGGAATCAGTCCAGGCTCAGACTACTGGTCCGAGTTGGACCATTCCACAGGAGAGAGGAGGGCAGCAGCACCAGTTCCCAGCAGAACCTTTGGGTTTAAAGTTGCCTCTTCCAGCCCTGGGCTCTATGTCCTTTAATAACTTGGCAGAAAATAAGGTTTAGACAGCATAATGGTACATATTGCTGTGGTCTTAAAGATAGTTTCATATCCCAAAACAGGGAGATAAGGTAATACAAGTGAGTCCTTTAAGAATTGATACTGTTCTGAATAGGATTTCACATTTTTATAATGTTACTAAGCTACTTACATTTAGAATCACTGCTGAAAGCCACGAGTTCTATGGGATAATTATATTTAATTTAATAGTTTGCTTTATCTGCCATCTTCATTGCAGAGATTTGAATACAATCCCTCTTGGCCATGAAATCAACAGAAAACCATTTCACGCCTGACAATAGTCTGCAGCATCCAAAATGGAATACTTGGATTAGATTATTTCTTCCACAAATGCGGATCCAAAGATTACAACGAAAATTTTCATTTATGAGTAGAGTCATAAGAACTAAGACTTGCCACTCTATATTCATAGAATATAGAATATTTCTCTCTCAGATCTACTCCCGAAGAAGAAGTTACAAAAGCGGCTTTTAAAGATTTTCTTACTGTTGCATTTGATTTTATTTTGCTTAACTTGTTGTTAAACCTTTACTGCAGCTTGTATGTATACAATTGGTTTCATATCTATTATATCTTTCACACCTATTTTGATTAATCAAGTCAGCTACGACCATGGGATTTGAACTTGCACTTGCTGTACCAAGATAGACCTATTTTCTGCTACAACTTTTTGGCCTATTTAAAAAAGCTAAGTAGCAAAGTTCCTAAACAAGACTAATAGGTGAACACGCCAGTGACTTCATATGTAAAAACCTAAAAGGGACTCATCAGATGACATAGTCTGACCTCCTCCAAGACTTAGGTGAGAGATCACCACCTGTTTGGCCTTTGAATAGGCTCTGATAACTTGTGCCTGATAAAAGCAAGTCTTCCCTTAGCAGTCTGTTCCAGTGACTCATCATTCTCATTCGTAATGGGCCCACTTCTCATTTGAATCTTTAACAGGGAAGATGCTGATGCAAAGGTGCCAGATTAAGTTTTCAACTTAATATTCAAGGTTTGTTTGTTTGTATTTTTATATATATAATATATAACGTTTTATATATAACATATGTGTGTATTGTATATATTATAATATATATAATGTTTACACATATATTATTATTATTATTTCCCCTAGATTCCCCTGTATTAAACCTGTTAATGTTCAGGGAGAAAAAGCACAATAGTGGGAATCAGGCAGCTAACTCCAAGCACGGCTCTCCGTATTCACTTGTGGTTAAAAGAAACACCTGAATTTCCTTTTCCTACTCTGCAGCAAGCAGTATTTTTAGCAGTGCTGCTGGACCCGTTGATACAAGCCCTGCATCAGAATTTCAGGACCTGTGCAAAAACTTTAGGTGAGCAAGAGAATTGCAATGCAAGTAACTATAATTAGACTGTAACAGTGGAAGAGTACAAAGTAACATTTATTTTTGTTAGCATAAAAGGTCAGTAAACGTAATCCTCTATTAGCTAGACCGCCTATGAGCTATAAAAAAAGTTTGCATCTTACCGATTCCAGTGGAGAAACTACTTACCAATAGACAACAAAAAGAGAATTTTGACAGGCTCTGCTTTAAGTCTTGAACCTCATACGGCTATTAAAAGCTCAAAAATTTCCCATACCGACTTATATTTTTAATTGGCAACCTCCAATGTTTATAGCCAAATCTTTCCTGCTTTTGTATTAAAGCCAACTGGTAGTATCACAGCACTGGTCACACAGACCAAAACTAGAGCATTAAAGGTGTCATTTTAGCACTTCCTCCGGGATGCCCCAGCAACGATCAGCTACTTTCCAGCCATTCATCGCTAAATCCTCTCCCCCGATCGCACTCAAAAACTGGACGCTTTTTTCCCCCGTCTTTTAATAACACTTTCCGAAATGTTTCTTCGCGAAGAGCGGGATGCATTTAGCAAGTATTACTGCACGAATAAATCTGACCGGCCCGGGGTCAGACGCCCACCCCGTCGCACAGCTGAAAGTCGAAGGTGTCCTGTGTGGGACGGGGCTCTCCCGGCCCCGTCCCACGGCGGAGCTGGGGTCTGCCGTGCTTACCTGCACCTCGCTGAGGATCGCCTCGCTCTTCTCCCTCACGTCGGGGAAGGGGCAGCGCTTGGAGAGCATGAGCAGGCGGGCCAGCACCTCGCTCAGCCCGTCACGGGCGGCGGGAACCAGGAGCCCGTCGGCGGCCCGGCGCGGCGGCACTGCCGCCACGGGAGCGATGGTCTCGCTACGGCGGAGCACGGCTTGCCCGATGGTGTCCAAGGCGGCGGCGCGGGTGGCAGCGTCGCGGCTGCACAGCCCGTCCCAGCGCACCTCGCCTTCCCGCTCCTCCATGGGGCCGTCCGGCTGCTTCCCCACCGCCGCCTCAGCAGCCCCGACGCGGCCGCCCCATGCCGGGCTCCCGACAGCCGCCAACCCGCCCACAAAGACGAAAAACGCGGCGGCGAGCGGAGAGACCGCTGCCTGCACCGCATGGGGGGCAGGGCGGGCGGGAGCTCCCTCAGCCCCGGCGGGCAACCCCGCCAACCGCCGCCCACCGCCGCCGGGGCTGCCGAGCGAGCAGCGCCGCTGGGGCTTCGCCTCTCCCGGCGGGGAGCGGGGCGGCCACCACCCCGCGGCGCCGGCGGCTCCTCCTCCCCGCCCCAGGCATGGAGGGAAGGGGACGGCCCGGCCCTGCCTCTCCGCTGCGGCGCGGAACGGCCCCCTCAGCCCTCCCCGCCGGGACCCGGCCACCGCAGACCCCCAACGAACTCCTCACCCGGGGGAGGGGGGCAGCAGGGAAGAGCAGGAACTAGCCCCGCCCAACACGGGTAGCCCGCATGACGGACGCGCCCACCAGCCAATCGCCCTTCAGCGCTCGCAGCCGGAGGCCCAATCGGGGCGGCGAGCGGCAGCGCCAGGAGGGGGTGTTGGAACGTGTAGTCCGGCCGAAGGGCGGCCCCGCGCCCGCCGAACGGAACTACGTGTCCCGGCAGGCAGCGCGCGGCACGGCCACCTCCCGGCGCTGCAGGGCGCTCCCGGGCGCTCCTGTGGGTGTCTGCGCCTGAAGGCTGGGCTGCCGCCGGCAGCGCCCGCGGGCCCCCGGGCCCCGCCGCGGGAGGCTGCCGAGGAAGGGTAAGAGAGAGCGTTCGCTGCCGTTTCCGCACAGGTTTTTGCCTTAATATTGTTTTTTTTTGCTTTCCACCGCAACAGGTTGTCAAAAGCAGATGGCTGGCAACAGCCAAGGAATAAAGCAATCCCGGTAGTGGGTTTGCTTCAGAAATTTGCATTGGCAAAAAATTAAACACACACGTGTTCTAAGCAACTGCAAAGGCTTGTCAGATGTACGCTTCAACAGAAGCCTTTGATGTAGCCTAAGTAAACACATCAGCAGAAAGAAAAAACAGACTGTGCAAGCGAAATACAGAGCCTTCAACACCTGAAAATGAAAAGGGGGGGAAAATCCCTGCAGTATTAAAATTGGACAACAGTTCCGCAGCCTTTTAATCCAAATTAATCCAAGGTTTTTTAATCCAAATTATACTGGGACTGATGAGCCTGGAGAAGAGAAGGTTTGCGGGGATCTTATCCAAGTATATAAATACCTGAAGGGAGGGTGCAAGGAGGACAGAGCCAGGCTCTTCTCAGTGGTGCCCAGTGACAGGACCAGAGGCAATGGGCACAAACTGAAACACAGGAGGTTCCCTCTGAACATCAGAAAACACTTTTTTACTGTGAGAGTGACCAAGCTCTGGCACAGGTTGCCCAGAGAGGTCGTGGAGTCTCCATCCTTGGAGATACTCAAAAGCCATCTGGGTACAGTCCTGGGCAACTGTCTGTAGGTGGCCCTGCTTGAGCAGGGGGGTTGGACCAGATGACCTCCAGAGGTCCCTTCCAACTTCAACCATTCTGGGATTAAGTGCAGGCTGCCACCAGATGGGCTGGTATTGCTGTTTCCCTGGCCATACAGTCTCCTTCCTTCCTTTTTGCAGGAAAAAAAGGCATTTTTTTTAATAAAGTTAATTTCAGCCAAGTCACTTCCTTGATCCGATTCACCTCTTGGCAGAGAAGAGGAGAAGGAAACATATAGACAAAGAATCACCCATTTACAGCTGTCACATTAAAGCAATCATAAAACTACTTTTTGAGTATACTGAAAGGCAAAAGAACGCTTACAAGTAAATTAGAAACAGGACATTGGGCCTATAGGGTCTTGCATAACTATTTTACATTTCTCACACACACATTTCCCACTCTAAAATTCAGACCTCAAAACTGAAGTTAAATGCAGAACAAGCTACTCACATACCACAGAAAGACGCCGAAACCGCTTCTGAGTCTAGGAGCAGAGCTTGGGCTGGCTCACCAACACCAGCCATCAACAGCTCTTTTATTTGTAAAGAATCTGGTTTCTTTATCTGGAATTCCTTTTGTTTTCTGGCATGGTTTCTCCAAAGCTTGCAAAATAAGTGTCATTCTATCATTACCTGTACCTTTCAAAGAAGACCAATCTCTTTTTCCCATAAAATCCTTTCTACAAGGAGTCTGCGAACCATTGTTTGGCAGCATGGACAGGCCTGGACTGCTTCATGCAGCTGCTTCCTCTAGGCCTTTGGCACCCTTGTGAACAATATATCTACTGAAATCATCACTACCTGTAATAAATGTGAGTCTTGACTTCTCTAAGTACTCAAGGCCTCCACCCATCATAACTTATGGGTTCAAAGAAAATTCTGCCAGTGCTTTTTATGTTTTCTTTTTTTTGTTTGTTTTGTTTTGTTTTACATTAGCTACCACTTCAGCTTCCCGTCCCGTTCTGTCGTCACTCGTTATGGTCTCCCAGTTTTCCTGTGAATAGGCATGTCACGTATGCTTGCTTTATTTCTATCTAAATTTTGATCTTCAGAAGTTGGATAGATCTCATTTTTCCCATGATAAGTTTGCGCTTGGGTGTCTCTGACAATGGCTACATACATCTGAGATCAATAAAGTGAAGCAGAATCAGAACTAAGCGTTGGTGTTAGACTTTAGTACGGCTATATTCCCACACCGAATGCTAAGATTGATTGAAAGTTACAGCACTGCCTTTTATCTTTTAGAAGTTGTTTTTTCCACTGGCTGCAAATGAACTCTGGCTACAGGAAACAGATTGTGAAACTGGCTCCAAGGCCTAAACTTCAGATTTTCAGCCCTTTGTTTTATAGATTTTAATGTAGCACTTTGGTAATGGAGATGAAGGTGGCTTTATTTTTTCCAAACCAAATCTCTGCAGTTTTCCGATACCAGGTCAAGCTTTTGTATGTACTGCAAGACATTGTGGAAATCAAGGTCAAAGGCTACCAGCGGAATTAATCAGAGCCTGAAGTTAGGGGAATGTGTTTGTGTGATTTGCGTGTTCACTGACTGAAGTTAATATGCTTGGTTTTGATCCCTAAAGAATGGATAAGAGAAAGGCAGAATTATGAAGGAAACAATCTGGCAACTCATCCAGAATTACAGCGTTTGAGTTTTTAAAATGATAAGCTGAAGAAAAACAAATTTGTGGCTGTTTTAAACCTCAGTATTTCCTTCCTTGATGATTTATCAACTTCCCTCTTTTAACCAGATAAGAACTTCTGTAGCCATATGCAAGTGATACCCAAATGCAGAAATATTTTTTGAAAATACAATATAAAGTAGTTGTGTTCATGTCCTTTATAAGATATAAGATCTAAATTATACTATATTTACTTTTAAAAGTGTTTTCCAGTTTCTGTATGTCACAAAAGAGCACTTTACTACAGAGCTCGCTCAGTTGATTTCTGGAGAACTAATAACAACACAGTAAAACTCATGCAACTTAGAAGGAACTGCTTTTTAAATTAGATTCCTTCAGCTGCTTTTATTTACACCTGGTTTTGTTGAGGCTTATTTCATTCCAACTAGTAAATACCTAGGATGGGATTGCTCTCTTCTAAAAGTTCACCCTACCCTTTTAGATCTGGGTTTTGGCATGTTGCCGCAATATCTGGGCACTCCACAGTATTTAATGCATTTTTCTTCACAGCAGCCCTCTGAGGAAGCAAAGCTCTGTGACTCCTGTTTTGCAGAGAGACACCAGAAAGCCAGAGGCTACTCCTCTACTGTCTTTGAACTGAGGCCCGAGCTTAGTGTCAAGCCCAGACTCATGTATCATCCCAACAGACTGGCCTCAATGATTGAGCAAGCTACAGCGTAAGATGTAGGAGAAAATGTGGCCTTGTTTTACTTGAGTGCATGTTTGTACATCTACCATGTGTTCTGGCCTACTGTGTGTTGCCTTGTACGTTTGCACCAAACTCTGCCACCCTGCCTCCTTAGAGGTCACAAATGCAGCAAGGATGGGTAAGTTAGCCACCGGCTTCTTCTTAGGGGACCATATCTTTATGGCAGAAAGGCTATGGAATAGTTTTACGCTGAAGCATGGGTTGCTTTGAGAAGAGCTGGGCTATGACATACCAGAACTACAGGCCACTTAAAGTCCTGCTGTACTTTCCCAACTCCCTGACTATACTCCATTTAACTGTATAAATGTAGCCTGAAAGACTAAGGGCTAGACCCTGGAAAAGAGCATTGGTAAACTAAAAATTCAGATCTGAAAAACTCCACTGAGCAGCCACCTGAACTTTGTTAGTCTCTTGCTGGATAGAAATGTCCAGAATTGTCCCAAGCTGGGCATCTTGGCACCTCTCTCCCCTTTGTGCCCACTTGTGGTCTAGGAAGTAGGTAGAACAGCTCCAAGAGAGGTCCAGCTAAGAGCAACCTGTCTGAGCCCAACAAATCAGGTTCTTCTGTTATAGCCACAGCTGGCTTCAGTGCTCACCTTCAGTGACAAGAGAATCGGCTTTTAGCTCAAAGGGATTTGCATCAACATCTTGTAACTCCCAGGAGAGTGTCCCAGGTGCTCAGAAGGACTGCAAAATGGAAGGGAGGCATTAATCACCTCACCTGTTGAAGTTGTGTCCCTGTTGGAAAGGATGGCAAATGTGTGGCACTGGTGTGAACTAGAAGGAAGGAGACACAGGGAGCTGTAGGCACTTACTCCTGGCTGCTGGTAGCTATTCCCAAGCCAGTGCTGGTTTTTATCCAGGTACTATTTACTACAAAAATGTGTAAATAAAACCCAGGACTCTCTTGCAACAATTAAACTAGATGAGAGAGACACATCCTTATTTTACTCTGTCTTTTGCTTCAGCTGCCTTCTCCTTGTCCTACTCTTACAAGCTTGTCTGAACAGGGTCATAACTTCAAAAGAAAAGGTGGTGACTCCCTGTTTCCTTCCTGCTCTTCCTCCTCCCAGTTTAGCATGGTGGTCAGGGATGCAGCATGAATGCTCCCCTGGAAGTCCCACTTCCCGGCCAATGCTCTAACCACTGGGTAACAGCATAGAGAAGATGGACACTATTTCCTCCAGCTACACTTTAAAAGAAAATGAACACTGCATATTGGGAATTTTTTTATCTGCTGACAGCCCAATAGGCCTTTTAAACACCTTTGGGAGGCTGTCTGTTAACACAGACTTTGGTGTTTTCCAGTAATAACACAAAGAAAAACGCTGTGGCCAGCAGCCACATGAAATGAAGTCACAGACCAGAGAAGCTACAGGGACTCTTTATTCATTGTTTTAAAGAACAGATTTTGGCACTCACCACCAGAAGAGGACTCCAAATTCTGAGTCCCAAGAGCACAAAGGTGCCAAGCACCAGGGTGGGACTTCACACACATCTATGTTCATAGAGTTTCCCCACACACAGCTTTTGTTAGCTCCTCACTGAGCATGCTGCTTGTTTTGGCTGTATACCTGCACTTCTTTTACATGCAGGGAATGTACGCCTATCATTACCAAAGTCGGGATTCAGCCCTGAGGCTGGAAGGCTCATTGTATCCTGCAACATCAGTCCCTTATCAGTCCCATCCCTCTGTGATTTATTAAGGTCACACAGAATAGCAAGAATTTAAGTCAAGTCCCTAGAGATCCACTAAATTACCTTGCAGTCAGAAACCGTGTATCTAGTTAATAGGGGAGAAATGTCTCTTAAATAATCTATAGTCAACAACTGAAGTTAGTTTTATATATGCGACATCGTGCAGGATTTTGTAGCATCTTGCTCAGATTTTTCCTGCATCTCTGAAGTCACGCAAGTTTAAATATACAGATTGTATGAAACAAGTATTCTGTTGCATGACTTTGAATGTTGTAATTTTTCCCAGACAACTCAGGCCAGAAGTAGTGATAGACCATTTTTGCATTTTTGAGTATTCATTATACCGTATGATATACAAACTATTTGGCATTAATACTTAGGATATTGTGCCTGTTCAGGATGCGGAGTTGGAGTTGCTATGAATATTCTGAGTCATGTAAACAGATGATATTATTTAAAATTATTCTTCAACAAAATAGGTCTCCAAACTAAGATGAGGAGTTGCTCTGACTCAAATCTGCTTGCAGTTTTTCTGCATCTTTAAAGACAAGCGTTGCTGACAAAAGATGACTTTGAGAATCATTTCTTGCCAGGAGTGAAACTTATCTTTTCCTTGGTAGTATTTGTTTTTTCCTCGTTCTTTTTCTTAGGTTGCCTGATGTACAAATGCAGAATGGAGTTCTTGTTCCCTGACAGGTGCCTAGTTATCAGTAGCGCAGGAATCTATGAAAAAAAATGTAGGGGTGGTAGTAGGTAAAAGGAGACAAATCCTATGAACAATGACGCTCTTTGTGTTTCTCTGCTCGTCCATGTCATGGTCTTCTAGTTATCTGGCTAAAAATCTACCTCCTACTCCATCTCCATGCTAGGTTAAAGGATGTTGGATGAAGAGACTGACACTTCCCCTGAGAAAGTATTGGTAAAAACAGAATTTTACTTTGAAAATAAATTCCAAGGCAATGGTGGAGACACAATCTGTGTGTTTCATCTGCCTAGAGGGCAAGTTGCAATGTTCTGAACCATCTTTCAACAATCCCATTAAATATTTGAGACATAAAAGGTGAAAATTATCACGCAGTAAAAGTGTTTACTGTGAATGAGTCAGTACCTGCAGTAACTATCCCCTACCTCATATTTCTTCACTATGATTGTCATTTCAACCCACTTTTACATTTACCCCACCTTACCCTAATATGTCTTTTCCTTTTTGCATTTGCCCTTCTAATCTCTAATTATTCTGCCTGTGCACAGATACACAGTCTTTTATACTGGAGACAGCTGCCCTTGGAAACCTTCCCTTTCCACAACAGCAAAGTCTTCCTCTTTTTAATCAAGGGTCAATAGCCAGAGCCAGTAATTTCCTCCTGTCTTCCCATCTGTCGGGGCACATGTACTCTGCTTCGCTCTCTAGAAAGCTGTGAGAGCTGTTTCCAATCTAATGAGCAAAAGCAGATTTTTGAGGGTGAAGAGAAGTGACCAAGCTAAGCAAGCCACATATGGAAGACAGTGTGATGGCATCATCAGCAGAAAATAACAGTGGGGAGAAAAAGTAACTTTTTGGAGAGTACTGAGGAGAGAACCTTCCATGTCCACATCAGTCAGTGTACTAAGAGCAGACAGCATCTGTTGGAACTGGTTCCTGAGTATGAAGGGAAAAAACTTGATAGTTCTTCTTGTGTGGGAAAAATGGCTCTTTTTACTTTGTAAAAAACCCTAACTTTTTATGCTAGAAGAGGGAGTGGGAGAAAAACAAGACCAAAGTAAGAAGAGCAAGGAACTAATTCCATTTTCTTTCTTCCTCTTTTTTGTTCTCTATCTTTTACCTCTAGCAAACAGGAACTAGAGAAATACCAGTATGAATGCTTAGAAGGTCTGACATAATGAAATAAAATGCTTAGGAGGGGTTTTTTTTCATTAAAATGCCAGGTTTTATCATACTTCACAGTACATACAGTGTCATGAGAAAACACAGAATATAATTTCTTTTCCTTTTCTTCCAAGAGTGAAAAAAAAAGATTGTATGAAAGTTCTGCATAAGACTTGAAATTCAGGAATGAATAGGTTTTGCCACAGTAGTATCAAAGAAGAAACCGGACACTTAACCTTTATATATGCAGTTCGGAGACTGTCAGTTTGTATCTCGCAGTTTGTACAACAAACTCCCATGGATTTGCCTGTGTCAGTTTTTCAAAAAACTCCCAAGTTCCTTAATTGCTCTAACGAATTTTAGTCATTTGTTCTAAACTTATTTAAAGTGGGACTCAACAGAACTTAAAAACACGTTGAAATGCCTTATTGATTCAGTGAGGTTTCACTTCCTATTAGTTTTGCAGCTGTCATCATTTCATTTCTAACCCACTTAGATTAAAGAAGGCACATGAGTACCAGTTAGATATGTCCTGAGCAAGGTCATATGTTTCAGGCTGATTAAAGCGGTTGTGTCAGGATGCTAGAGACTGGGTGTTCCCAAAACAACAATGCAGTTTGCCTACCACATTATTTATTTCTTTTCGTCAGTGGAGGGGCTGTTCTTTGTCTGTCAGGAATAAGTCTGAAAGAGCGTTGCAGCACAGCTGGTACAGCTGACCAAGCTTTTCCCTGGTTCTCGAAGGAAAGTGAAAGGGGAAAAAAATAGGCCAGCTTGGATTGTGTCACGAAAATGGCCTCTCACATAATCTTTTGCCAGCAAGGCTTGGCTCAAAAGGACAAGGCAGCAGCCAACATTCTGGGAGTTTCTTGGTATGCCCTGTGCTGGGGCAGTTCTTTAAAATTTCTCTTATACTATGTCAGATAAACAGTGAATCATTCCTTGATTCATCTGAGACTTTGTTTTCAGTTATGAAAAAAATCTTTAAATCATGCATGCCCAGTAGGTCAGGTCAGAAGATAGATATCTCTGTATTTCATTCTGAAAAATGCCTTGATCTGTTTTTTTTTTTCCTCTTTGAAGGTGTTTTGACAGCACCTCTTTCTTTGGTTCTAAAAGGTTGCCCTCACAGCGATTTGAATGAACCAGGATCTCTGTAAGATAACAAACATTGGAGAACTTAGTGGAAGCATCGCTTACATTATCACGTTATTCCCTTAGTGTATATTTTTGGGAAGCTGTTAAGCCAGCATTATTCCCTGAATCTGCTATAGTTCACATGTGGAAAAAGCTCCACATGCTGCTTTACATTATGGGACATAATTGTATATGTGGCAAAACATTTTTGGACTTTTACCTTTAAAAGAAATTTTTTTGAAACTTTTTTAATTATGTGTCTAGCAATGGAGGGGAAGAACAGGATGGAGGAGGATGAGGAAGTCATAAATGGTCTTTCTGTAACATTTAGGATTTCAGTGGTATTCAGTACCTCCCTACTATTGGCATACTTACTTGTGCTTGGCAGCAGTAATTAAAATTTCAATTGATTTTTAACAGCAGCCCAATCCAGTACTCTGGCACTCAATGCTGGCCATATTCAGAAAAAATAAATATAAATAGGTAAAGGTAAATCACATTGGTACTTACACGACCATGATGAAATGGGAAATTCTCTGTTTGTCTTAAGGTACCACACTCCAGTTGCTTGCTCTCCTCTGAGGCATGAAAGTCACATATACAGGTACGGACCTGAGGATGGGGTTGCTCCCCAGCAGCCTTTGTGCCAGCTCACCCCCAGCCCGCGTGTGATGGTGAGCCAACAGGCAGAAGCGGTCCTGCTGAAGGGACCAGCTCTGCTCATCCTCACACCCAAGGGGTGAGCACGCAGGCTGCAGCCAGGTAGGAGGTAGGCAGTGGAATTGCATTAGTGCAGTGCTGTCACAGAGCTGATTTGCTATGCCTGGCACCATGTACCATGCACAAACCGTGTGGCACTGCACTCCAGGAGCCTCCTGGTTCAGGCCTGGAGACAACATAGGTGGCTGGGCCAGGCTAACGGTTAACAGCAGGCCCACAGGCAGCACTAAATTGCCCCATACTTGATGCAGGGTATGTATGAACCAGCTTCTTTGTGTTTTTCTGTGTAAAATAACACTGGGCATCTGATCATCGCCACTGCGTCCACCAACGCAGGCTGGGTCAGTTCTGGTGAAGAACCCAAAGGGCTGGTGGTGACTCCAGATGTGACCTGCACAACGCAAGTGCTTCACCCCACTCCCCGCAGCGGTGCAGGCTGCTGGGGTGGGAGTGGGGTATTTCTTCCTTCTTCCTCCCCTCTGCCTGTAACCGGGGTATTTTGTCAACCTCTGTTTAATATGCATACTTCTCCCTTTGCTGTTCCCCAAAGTTGAATGAGTGCACTAATTTCCTCAACCAAGGGCTTGTCTAAACAACGGTGTTTTGACTGCTTTAACAAGTGTTGTTCAAGTGCTAAATCCCCCTAAGCCTTGTGGAGTTACATTAGTACAAACATTGCCATTCGGGATGCAGTATCTACTTTAAAACACCTCTCTAGGGCTATGTACCAGCATCCAGGGTAGAGTGGAATTAAAGAGCAATAGGTTAAGCTTGCAATGGTTGTGGGACGTGTAACCTGTTTTAAAAAGCAAACCTGTCTGTGGTGGTTTTATAGTGGGGGAAAAAGTTGATGGTAGGACAGTTGATGTCCAAACATATGTCAAGCTACTTAATTATTTCCTGATAGGTTTCTTGTCCTAGTGGGCTGAAAGTGGTCAGGATGTTTGGTGATGTCTTGCTGGTATAGAGTGACTTGGTCCTTTTCCTGGCCCATGTCCTTGCCTGAGGCCTGCAGTGTTGTAGAGATTACTCCTGTGCAGGATGGTTATTATAAACTCTGTCTACCTGCTAAGATATTAAAGGACTTGTCTACACCAGAGCACCTCTACTGGAGTAGTTACAGTGGCAGAGGCTCCAAGCGCTATAGCAACTGTTCCCTCAGCCTACTTCACACAACCTCCGTGTCTGAGGAAGCTGTGGCAAAGCAAGGCGTCTGTAACTATGTCCACAGCGGGGGTTCTGCAAACACAGGTGTCTTGGTCGTGCGGTGTTGTATTCCTTCACACCCCTCGCTGAGCCTGTGCTCTTAGGAGTAGCTTGGGGAGCTCCCCCCTCCAGTCGCAGGGTGCATGTTACCCTCTGCTGTGCTGGCTAAATTGTGGGTCTGCACAAGTTTTCTGGTGCTTTATTCCCTCCCTCTCTTATTCATTATTTGCTTCGGATCACCGCCCTCCTTACAACTGTCCACAGATCCATCTCCTTGGAAACGGCAGAACTTGTTTATGTGACAATAATAAGGAAACTAATTGATGCGTAGCAGCTGCAGGCATATGTGAGGGAGCCATGTTCCACCAGAGGACATCGGAAAAGCGAGTCTCGGCTTATGCTGACTGATAAAAGGTTAGATGGCGTGAGCAAAACCCACCTTCTTCCTCTGGAGTTTCCCAAATTGCCTTCCCCTGTTCACAGCAGCAGTAGGAAGCTTCTTGCATGCGCATATGTGTATTTTTATGGACTTCGTTAGTCTTTTCATCACCAACATGTAGAGGTTGAGAAGCAATGGGAAAATTGGTAAGTCTTGCTTATTTCTTATGTTGTGGAATACTGTGCTGGTGCACTGTGCCATGCCAGGCCCATCTCCTCTCCTGTCTTGGCCTTGACCCTGCCTATGGCCGCAGGACTCTCTCATCCATATATTGAGACTTCTGCTGCTCCCTGCTGCGTGCCCTTCACTGCCACTGCCCCTTGCGCTGTTGGGAATGGCCGATACGCCTGTCTGGCCCAGCTGGCTGATAAGAGTCGGTCGGGTGTCCCTGCACAGTGTTTCCTGGTCCTGCAGGACGGAGCTGTGGAGGCCCATAAATGGCTTGTGTGGCCATAAATGTGGCCGGGTCACCAGGTGGGACCTCTCATCAGAGATGGCGGCATGCCCGGCTGCCCGCAGCTGCCAACCCAGTGCCAAGAGTTTGTGGCCTGGGCTCGGGCAGGATGGCAGTGGGGCCCCACGGGGAACTCTCTGGAAAAGGCCTGTGGTGCAAGGGTAGCCTGGGCAGCCCCCCTCTTGTGGGTCTGGGGGGCCGTGCCGATGCTGGGGGGGCCATGCTGGTGCCGGGGGGCTGCCATGAACTGTGGGATCTGCCGCAGGGGTGTTAGCACACAAAAGCAGCGGCGTCTGGGAGGCCCCAAGTCAGGCAAGCCCTGGCAAAGAGATGCTCATGTCAACGTCTCCGTGATGACAACTTGGAGGAGGAAGGAAGTATTTAGATGTAGCTTTGGTTTAGTGTGTATCTTGAAGAGGCGGTGTGGATGGATGATGATTTTTCTATTTTATACGGCCTCTGAAACAGTGCTGGAAGAGCTGTTCCTGGAAACTTTTTCCGTTATTGAAAACTTTCTTCCCCGCCCACCAGGTATGAGTGGCTTTTCCTGGGGTGTGCTTCGCCAGCAGATTCCAGTCTTGGTTTGGGTTTCTCCTCCTGTTACTAGATACCTCCTTTGGGTGACTTTCTTGGGAACTAGTGTCTGTAAATAGCCTTGTCCAAGTGGGAAGCCTGTTCCAGTTGCATGCCCTGTATGGTAAACTCGAGTGATACTATAATTGTTATATCATTGAACCTTCAAATAAGCTGTTTTTCTATCAGCTGAAGCTGTATATACTCATAATTTCTTACACTGTATCAGGTGAAATGCTTGGTACTACGTTGCTAGGTAGCTGTGGTGTGATTTAAAACTTGCTTTAACTTCCTAGAGGTTGTATTAGACTAAAGCATTTTCTGCAAGTTTCACTGTCCATGTCTTGAGTATCAAGGAAAATCACTATTTGACAAGGCGTAGACTGTCTTCAAAAGCGCTTCTATCTTTATAAAATAAAGAATGTGAAAGTGTGGGGCAGAAGGGGAGTGGAGAAACAGGACTTAATACATACGCTTAATAATGGGGAGAATGCTGGGGATATTGCATGTTAAATATCCTTCTGTTATCTCAACACTGAATGTGGAGATCTATATCTTTATTATGTAATAAAGCCATATGTAAAAAGATAGGCGTTAGAGCACTAAGGAGGCTGCAAATGAAAACAGGCTGTAACACTTGGAATGCTTGCTCTGCAGAGAGCACTGAGAGGCAGACACTGAAGTCTGTAAAATAGAAAATATTGTTAATCCTTGACTTTTAAATGGACAAAAATCAGCGTAAGTTATTAGAAAGCACCATGAAAAATCTCAGAAAATTTTGGGTGGTCGAGGAGAGCTACGTTTAGTGTTACGTAAGGCATTGTTTGGGAATTGCATCAAAATACAGGTTTCATCTGGGGGTGTGTGGGTTTTTTTTAAATTATTATTTTGGTGCACATGATCTGGTTTGATATAAACAGAGCCAGGGACAGCCCAGTGACATACTTTGAAAAGTTACATAGTCCATTAAAGAGCTAATAACATTAAATAGCTCTCTTTTTACAGGCTATGGATTCTGAATCAAAGAACAGTTTCATAGGAAGCTTTCTTCAGCCACCAGATAAGATGCTTCCTGCAGCCTTTGCTTATATAGAATCAAAGAAGTGGGCAGCTGTTGGTGACAGGCCTTCTATCCCCAATAACCAAGGTAAAGCCAAAATATGTCCTTAAAGTGTTTTTTTTAATTGTTCCATGTGAAATCTCTTGAGCAAACTCCCCATTCTGTTTTACTCAGTTCAATGACTTGCTGCAATTATCAGACTGACATTGAGACAGGATGTATATGTGTCCTGAGGGAGTAGTCTCCCTGAAGTCATACGTCTGGAATGGAAACTGCTGCAAGTCTTCTAACATCCTTATAAACTTTGGCTTTGAAAATTGTTTAACTTAAAATTGTCAGACTTCCTCTAAAAGCAAAGGAGAATGCTTCAAACTCAACAGAAGCAGTTCATGACTTTAAATGCAGAAAAAAAAGATCATTAGTATGGTACACTGCCTTGAAAATGGCTTTGTGTAGTGCTATTCAACTCCCTCTAGCTTAAAATCACTTCTAAAGTTTTTTGTATGGTATGATTCCTTGGGAGAACTTTTGAATAACGCAGTCTCTCAGGAAAGTTAGCAGCGTGAAAGTTAGTCTGTAGGAAATATGGGTCCACTATGATTGTCCTGTACCTTAATCGATTATTACTCCCTGGAGCTCACAGGACAAATGCTCGGTGGCTTAGCGTATCTGGAGAGCTCAGTGAATCACAAGGATACCATACTTGGATTTACTATCATGGACAACTTTGTAATATTGCACAGACATAGCCTCTGTGTGTGTGTGTGATCATTGTTCTTTCGTTTGAAGAACCTGTGACTTCTGTAGTAATCTTTTGTCATACAGAGTGTGGGCTTTTTGGATTAAAATGTTCAGTTTAATGTTATGCAGGTAAGTGTTTAAGTAAAGAAATGTTTGGCATGCCAATAGAAAGATGGAAGAAGTGGTTGCACTTCATCTTTCTGCCCTCTGGTATCTGCTTTTTGCCTTTTTTTTTTTTTTTTAGTTTTATTCTAATGGAGCTATGATAAGCTGATGAGAGTTGTTATGGAGCTAGCAATGTATTTTGGGTATTCCTCTACTGAGAGAATTGGTACAGGGAAACTATCAAGGCTTATAAAATGTCAGAAAAGAAGCTTGATTTGTTACAGAACATGTCTTAAACTTCCACAGGTGTGTATATTTTTTGGAGAGCTAGTAGTCTTTTCCTTGTAGCTGAAATTGCAACTATTTTTGGCATAGTTTTGACACATACTGACTTGAGGCTAAAAGCAAAATCTTGCAGGCTTGTTTCTATGGTTTAAAGAATCATCAAATACAAGAAACTAGACATGGAATCATTACCTTTTGAAACAATAAAGTTTTTTAAATGCATCCTCTACTAAAATGTCCCTTTGTATCTGATTTCCCCCCTGTCTTGAGTCCATTTTTTTTTTTTTAATCTGTCCACACCAGTTGCATTACACCAAAACTTGTGACCTAACTTGGATACCTGTGTTGCCTGCTTCTGTGTAAACAGAAGTCCCAGAGTTTGTTGTACACAATTTGCTACAATTTCTTTGTGCTTGCTACCATTTGGAGTGAAAATAGTTTTGCTCATAGGACCTGTGCTTTATACCTCAGTTATGCAGTAAATATGTCCATTTTCTCCCAGATATGTTCTGCATGTGTTAGTGTACTGCTGGGGAATATAATTCATTTTAGGAGTGATCCTAGGAAGAAAATTCAGGTAGTATTTTGCTGTTTGAAGTGTTTGTAATAATAATAATAATAATAATAATAATAATAATGATAATAATAGGAACTGTTACATAAGGTGTAACTGTTGTATTGTTTGCTAGCTGTGATGGCAGCCCTGAAAACTCTTCAAGAAAAGATCCGCCGTCTAGAGTTGGAGAAGTCACAGGCTGAAGATAATCTGTGCAGCCTATCCATAGCAGCTGCTCAGTATAAGAAGGCCTTGGAGCATGAATCCTACAAAAAGGACACAGCACATCAAGAACTGATGCAACAGAGGAAAGGTATTTCTCTTGAGTGATAAGGTGTAGCCACAGCAACTCCAAGACTGCATAATCCAGGGAGTGTTTGTTTTGACAAACTGCTAATTAATGCACCCCCCTTTCTTTTTTGCTTCAGAATTGGGGACGGGCAGGAGCTTGATAATTGTGGATCAAATTGAGATTTTTTTTACATATATTAACCACGTATTGCATAACCCAGAAAGCTATTTTAAAGAATAAGCAGATTTCAGGTGGTATGTTTAACTCCTACAATAAGCAAGGAGCTGCTTACGTGTGTAACACTGGTAACTTGAGAAAAGTGAGGAGACGGGAAGAAACCAGATTCTGATTAGATATCTGCTGATATAAATCAAAGTAACTGCAGTGCTCACACCTTTGGAATTCAAATTAGGGACTAGCTTTGGAAAAACATTTTTATTCTCATGTCTTATATATAAAACATATTTGAAATACATGAACTTGTTCAGACTAACAAAACTTTTCTTGCATGTTTTGAAGACAGAGAATTCCTCAATGAGATGACAGACTGGCTAAATGTGTAATTCCCATTGCTGTACTGAATGTCTTTGTTTCTCTCTGTAGATATAAGTGTGCAGTTAAATGCAGCACAATCCCGCTGCTCCCTGCTGGAGAAACAGCTGGATTACATGAGGAAAATGGTTTCCAGTGCGGAACTGGAAAAGAAAATGTTTTTAGAACAGGTGAAGCCCTTCAGCATACTAACGAAGTAGTGATATAGTTAAAAAGTATAGAAATGTGTAAGATCTGAACTTTTTTACGGCCATCATTTTTCCTTAGCTCTGGTCAGGGTGGTAGCAAACGGAAGCAATTTACTGTCTGACTGGCTGAGGACAACCGTTCAATGAATTGTATGAAAAGACTCCCTAGGTGGAACTCCTAATGAGCAAAACCATGCTAATACTTGCACATTTGGTAGACAAAAAGGCTGCTGAAAACTTAAGTCTTCTTTGTCTGCCTGCCTGGTGTTTTTCATCACTTTGCAATTTAAAAAATATGAAATTTAAACTAGTTAAACACCTTTACTGTAGTGTGTTTGTTTTTTTGCTGTCTGAAACAATTTCAGTCAGCTGCCAACTCCATTCTTGCTTACTTTTTTCCAGGCCCAGCTTCAGAAAGAGGAAGATCAGAACCGGTTGGAACTGCATGCAAAACTTGAAAAGCTTGAAATGCTAGAGAAAGAGTGCCTTAAACTTACTGCTACTCAGAGAATTGCAGAAGTAAGCATGCATGGGATGACAGTCTGAAAGTCATTCATTTGATATAATTTGTATGGCATACTGTTAATAGTACTAATTTTTGCAAAAGTTTCCTCTGTTAAAGCTAAGATCATAAAGCATACCTGCCTGAATGCCACCTTGGCGTCATTTGCATTAGTTTTTTTCAGTCTGGGCTTTAAAAATTCCTACAGTCCTGTTTTATCCCAGATTACAATTGCAAGCTACTTCAGACTTCTGATTTGGCATGGCAAACTGAAGTGTGACTAATCATTCTTGCCTTCAAATTCAGGACAAGATCAAACACTTAGAAGAAAAGCTTTGTAAAGAAGAGCATCAGCGTAAGCTAATACAAGACAAAACTGCTCAGGTAGACTGAAAAGGTTTTATTTTATCTTATTTTTTATGACTGAAGAAAGCTATTCTCTCTGTCCAAAATACCCTTTCTTTTATTACATTTAAACTCCACATGTTTATTACCCAGGGAGAACTCCTGGAATACTACATAGACCAGTTATAAACTACATAGTAGAAAGCTTGCCAGGTGTGTTGCATATCTCAATCAAGGAAGAGTCTACTTGGTTTTGTATTAACGATACAGTTCATCAGCCTCAAAGCTGCTATAAGTAATCTGAGTAGAAAATGAATTTCTAGAGAATCTGCAACTAAATCAGATAACCTTAACTTACGGTAACTAGAAAGTGGTGATACAAGAAACCTTATACCCCAAGTAAGGTTGGTTATTCTGTTTGTTTTCCTCTTTTCGTTAAGATCTGCCAAAATCTAATACATTGGACTATACTTGGAAAAGCCTTTAATCAGTGATACTGTTACATTGTTCATTAAGTGAGAGCTTGAACAATTCATTATTCTCTGAAGCCATAATCAGTTTGTTGGGCCACCGTCCATCTGAGAGAGGAATATTTGCCAAAGAGAGCAAAATCAAAGAAACCTTTTGTTAAAGGGGTAAAGTAGCTTCAGGTATTCCAAACCTCGCTTCACTGAGAAGTAGCAGCCATTTTGAAAGAGAGCAGTTGTGGTAGCATTCCCTTGGGGCGGGGTGGGGGGATGCAGAGCTGAAGAATAATATTGAAAGAACCTAGCCATAAGGAAAGCTGACAGCTTGAATTAATTAATCACTGCTGTCAGTTTTTATACCTCGTCCGAGGATGATGGGCTTTCATCAGTCCAGGAAGCTTGAAATAACATGCAGGTTGTCACTCAAGTATCTGACCACCTCCAGAATCCAGCAGAATGACACAGTTGAAAACTTGCAGGTTTTTGGGTTTCTTGCTTAAACTGCTTGCTGCTGCAGAGCAGGAGGCCTACTATGGAGATTTTATCTTCTGAGAAACATAGTAAGAATGACTTTCCCAGAGCAGATAGTCTGACTTTAGCAGTAGTATAAACATTTGCTCAAGAAAGGACTTAGATGTAGTAAATGAGTCCTAAACTAGTATTAGTACCATCTTAGTTCACTGCAGGATCGATTTATGTCTTTTGGATCTGGGTTGGGAAACACAGGGCGTGGGGTGGTTCACTTCCTTTTGATGACAGAAAAGCCAGAATAATCTCACTTTTGTGATGGACCTCCAGCATTGTTTAGCCGGAACTGTTACACGTGCCAAAAAAAAGTCCTTGTCCTATGTTTAATTGGGAATGGCTATTATCCTGTTTATCATGGGCCTTTATATCAACTTTGAACCACAGAGCAATCTGAGGATTGTCCAGCAGGTTTGACCTCAATGTTACACAGACAGGCTCAGTTCTCTCTGCCCCCAGATTGTAAAATCCAAATGTTCATATTCTTTGCATTTTATGATCAGATCCCCAGCATGCAGCAGGATTGGCTTGTCTCAGTTGCTGATTGTCACAGTGAAAAATACAGCTGCTGCAGCTGAATATGAAAATGAAGATTTCTAAGACAGGGCTGCAAGATCTGTCTGATACCCTGCCATCCTAGTAATCTGTTCAGTTTTTAAGTGTAGCTTATGCCTTGCAAGCAGGACAGTTAATAGTGCCCTTAATTGGTTCTCATCCATGCATGAAAGAGGGAATTAATTAGACCATGTGGTTTCATACTTCTAATATTACATTAAATGGTTGTTTTCTTTTTTGCTTATTCCGACAGCTTCAAACAGGATTTGAGATAAACAGAGTTTTGATGTCTTCAGTAACATCTCAAAATGAACCTAAAAAGGAAAACGGGAAGAATAAAAAAAAAAAGAAGGTAACATGAAGGTTTTTATTAGCATACTGTTGCTGATAGCATCTGACTCGCACAGAGATAGGAATTTGTGAAAAATGGTTATGTAAGAGGCACTTGATTTGTCTGCTGCACTTTACTCCATTTCCAAAGTGAAGAACAGTGCTGAATACCTCTTTTTTTCTTTTCCTTTGGCAATTAAAACTGGGCTAGGGCTGGTAGCACCTCACTGGAAAACTTTCTCTTACCGGCATGACAATAACCTCCGTTACAGTCTTACTGCCATCGCCCATGTCCTGTCTTAGCTGCCTTTCAGTTTATGTGGCAAAATTAATTTCCAAAGCAATTTTAACTAGGCATCCTAAGATGGTGTGTTTGGGGGGGATTGCTGAAATCAAGAGAATTCATTTTGCAACACATGTTACAGGTCAGTCAAAATTTTGCAACTGTGGTTTTGCAAACTTGAGTAAGCAATGTTAATTTCTTTAATGTCAACCTATTTTTCAAACTATCTGCTAAACGCATCTGGAATAAAATTTACTTGTCTCAGCTGTTGGAAAGTGCTACTACTTCCACATACAGGAGGGAAATTATTTTTTTTTAACCAGAGGGAAACTGAGATGATGCATTTCACTGCTTGTTTATTTGAATTTTACGTACTAAAAGAAAAAAGTTTAAGATTGTGCTGTTGGGTCAGCAGATTGAAATTCCTTGTCTTACTTTTGCTGTCTATCTTATGGCAGAGAAATCCTACAATGAAGAAAATGCACCTTTCACAATTACGTGTAAGGGCTGGTGAACTACCTTTTGTGGCTGGGAAGGTGAGTGAAACCAAATGTTCTTGCTAAATTGGCATCTACAGTTTGAATAAGAATAGTAAGTAAGTAAAGAATAACTCTTTACTGTAATTATTAATCGCTCCTGTAAACCACTTAATAATTCTGCTTTAAGTCTGTCGGTTCCAGCCATTCTGTCAGTGCAAACCTACAAAGTGTGTTGCATATTATGAAGCATCGCAATCCACGTACCTCATCACGAAGCCAAGGAGGAGCTACATCTGGGATTTCAGGACACAGTGCACTTTCAAAATCTGTATCTTCTTGTTCCACATCACCTACTGCCACCAGAAGTCTTTCAGACCTTCTGTTGGCCATACAAGATGAGCTGGGCCAAATGAGCTTGTGAGTACTCATCCCTGGTGTTATGAGTGAAAGTGACTTCAGCCCTGTGAAGCTACAGGTGTGCTATAGCCGAACCTAGCCTGTTTTAAGTGTAGGACTACATGTTGACAGAATAGCCTGAGCAGGCCTGAGTGGTAGGATTTTTCTCATTCAAAAAAATTCTTTCTATGCTGGTGTTTAACTGATCTTGTGAGCAAGCAACATGCTCTTCAGCTGGGTTTTTCTGCTTCCACATCCTGTACTTAACTGAGCTGCTACTGAAGTAACAGCTGCAGCAAATGAAAAATCTTTCAGGCCTGTGCTTTTTAGAAATTTTAAACATATTCTGAGATCTACAGAGTAGACCAAGAATGTTTTCCTGGAGAAGGCTGCAAAGATCACGTTAATGTTAAGTAGGCCAGCAGCATGCAGTCAGTCTGCGTGGTAGAATAGGTTAGTACAGCTGTGGCAGGAATAGTACTGTCACAACATCTAGCCTACTACTTTGTCCTCACTCTGTCTGTGTTCTCTCTGTACGTGCGTACCTGATGGGTCTTTGTGCTGAGACAGTCTGGGGTTCATTCCTTTTCCCTGTTGATAGCAGGAGAACTTGCCAGTCCTGTAAGGGGGTTGTGAAAGAGGGACAGTCTCCTGCCAGAAAATGGGCAGGGTGTGGAAGAAGGTAACGCATTAGATTGGAGCGTATGTATCTTTCTAGCCATGCAAGTAAATGTGGATTACCACTTGTTGTGTTCTTAGGCATCTTCCTATTAATGCAAGCGTGTAGAATTGTGGGCCAAAGCTATGTAGCTGGTCATGGTAGACGTGTCGACATGATGAGCTGTGGTTTGAACAGAGGAGGATGTGTTGGTTAAACCAGTTAGGGTGTTGGTTAAACCAGTTAGGATGTTGACACTGGTTTGAAATCCTTGATGTGGCAAAATTTAACCTGGCAACGAATCTCTTCTTCAAAAAGCTTTGGCTTACTCATAGCAATTAAAGGACAGGCGTTTTTTTTTTTTTTATAGCAACAACCAGTTGCTTCAATTAAACTGTCAAGGAGCAGCAGTTACTCAGAAGTCAGAAAAGAAACTGTGACCTTTGTAAAGAGATTATTTATCTAAGAGAGGGTCTCTGTTTTTGACTAGTTCAAATATCTAGTATC
The DNA here is from genome assembly GCF_034638445.1 of Ciconia boyciana. NCBI lineage: Eukaryota > Metazoa > Chordata > Aves > Ciconiiformes > Ciconiidae > Ciconia > Ciconia boyciana. The sequence goes on from NC_132936.1 coordinate 51,961,594, forward strand.
AAGTAGATCTACACAATTTATTTTAATTAAGCTGGTTAATTTAATTAACCAGCACACCTCACTGCAAATCTTTTTGAGTAGAATATTTTAATTTGAATTATCTGTCAGAAAAACTATAACTTACATGTACTAGTTTAAATAATGCTTTTCTGTATTACACTAAGCTTTCAAAGTCTGCACTGAATTGGGCAGGAAGTAAAAATACCATACTGCATAGCTGCTGTTTACTTTCCAAATTCGCATTTTGCACACTATTACACATGTAGTTGTTATGACTGTGGCAAGGGAGAGGAATAAGATGCACATCAGCTACAAATTTGGAATGAGAAAATCAGACCCACTGGAAAAACTTTTTCTTTTCTACTGTGAATGTATTCCAGATTAATGCGTATTGTGTGAGCGGGTAAATAATGCTAAATTGCTGTACTCTGGACAAAACGGCTAGCAACTCCTGCAATACACTGAAAGTATTGGAAGAAATCCTGGAGACTATATAATGAATACTTAGTGTGCTGTTCTTGTCTTTAATAGTGAGCATCAAGAACTTCTGAAGCAGATACAGGAGACTCAAGACTCCAAAGTTCGTGAAGACCTAGAACGGGAGCGGGATTGCCTTGTAAAACAAATGGAAATTAAAGGAGAACAAATATCCAAGCTGAAAAAGCATCAGGCTACTGTAAGAATAAGATGTAAACTCTCTAGCTAGTAACACTCTAGTTGAAAGGCTGCCACAACTCTGCCTCCTGTTGTCATTAACTAGAATGTCACCGGAATGCTTAAGCCAGGATGTTCCAGTATGGGTGATTATAATTAGGCTGCTAGCTCGGTGTTCTTGTACCTCCAATTCTTTCTTCTGATCAATAAAAAGTACTTACAGCTGGCAGCTAGGTATGTAAGCTAGTGGGAAAACTTCCTGCCCTGTGGCAGTTCTGCCATACAGAGCTGGGTTGCTCAGTCTGTCACTTCTGCTCACTGCGTTAAGACAAACTGTTGAGATTTCATTCCTTTGTGTCCTGTTCCTCTGGGGGATGAGAAGGAAGCTATAATTCCTGTACAGACTGGATTAAATGTCTTATATTACTGAAATATTGAAGCTTTTTATTAACCAAGGAGTCTGTTGACCACGGCTTCTCCCCAAAGTCATAGCCAGACAAGCCTTTCAGTTTTGTTTAACCCCTAACCTGTACGCATTCTGTCAGTATTTGTTTTAGAGCCGTAGATAACAGCTTTTCATACATGCCCATATAAAATCACTCTTCTGTAGGTGCACAGCTTAACCCTTTTGTAGCAATTTGCTTTGGAACATAAGGGTAAAAAATGCAATCCATAGTTCTGTCTGATAGTTTTCTGTTCTTCATCCTATGTTTCAGGATAAATAGACTCACCTAAGAACTTTGCTTATACAGGAAACAAAACAAAACTCAGTGTGAGACCTTATGAAAGGGGGAGGTGATAGTTAATTTAAATCTGACCAATTTTATTCCCATTCATTCTTTGATAGATTTTACTCACTCAAACCTTTTATTGTCCGCGTAATTGCAAGCACAAAAGTGCTTACGTCAAAGTAGAATTGTCAGAGTTGCATGTTAGCAATATGGACAAAGGACATGGACTGTTGAGTCCTCACTGCCTCTCTTGGCAGCATCAACTGTTTTTGGGATAAATCTCTTACATTCTTGAGGAGCCAACAATTATGGTGTTATTCCTTGCCTCAGAATCTTGCTGACTTCATCCTCCAGGAACCTTAGACAATTGACAACAACTGCACCTTTGTTTCTTCCTTTTGCATATCTTTATGGCTACAGTCTGCCTTCATTTTGGGATGATGAGAAGAGGAATAGCACATACAATGTGGTGCAACCTTGTTGTCATCCTTGCCTGTTATCAGGGTGCAGATCTGCTGGCAAGTCATCTGTGCTCTGGTACAGCCTTATCAGAGCACACGCCTTAGGGTCATGATGTAAATAGCACATTCTTTGTGTTTGTCTGTTTGATTACTGTCTGTCATGCCCTGGTTATCAATACAGGCCACTCCTGTAACCCTTGGCCTATATAATTTTTTCTGGTGCTTTTGCACACAGACATTTCTATTTGTATTTTGTATAGACCAATCTTAATATTTCTGATACATATTTCTGCTTTTAGAACCTGTCACACGGAAAATGTTGTAGTAATCTCTGTTTCGCAGTTAATAATATGTTCTAGAATGCAATTAAAGTTAATTATTCTTAGAAATGGACTTAAAGCCTAAATTGGCATATGGAATGCTTCCAGCCTAATTTTATCTTTGGGAGTGACCTTTCCATGTGAAGTGCAAGTCAAGACTTACTATATGACATTTAAAAAAACATTCTTTAGCAATCAACCCTATTTATTCTGTTTTCCAATTTTGTTATGAGGCTTCAAAGTAAACTGCTTAGATACTGTCACCAATAATAAACAGTATACATTTTATAGGTTTGTTGGGATTTTTTTTGGTTAGGGTATTACAATCTGAAATGGAAAAAGACTGTTGTAAATATAAATTGGTAACAGATGATATTCCATCTCTCTGAAGCAAGCATTTTTACTTTAGGGAGTGATGGGGTTCAACAACCTATTGAGTGTGGATGAGGTCAGTTTTCTGCAATGCTTTCTGTGTGGGCGAGGTCAGTTTTCTGTAGTGCTTTCTGTTACAGCGAGACAACTGTATGCAAGAGTAGTAGGTTTTAACTTTTTTTTAAATATCCCTTAGACATCTTTAGTTTGGAGTTTGGTAGAAGTCCAGTAAGCTCTACAGCTTTAGATCTTCCGAGTATGTAACATTCTAATTAGTAATCTTTCTTCCTAGGTGCAGAAATTAAAGAGAAGAACTCAGAAATTGAAGCAAGGGGCAGCTCATGTCAAACTAAAGTGTGGTGACCAAAAGGAAGCAAAGGAGATTGCAGTCACTGTAAGGAAAAGTATGTCTAAATCTTGCCCTGGGCAGAAAAGCAGAAGCTCTCTTCAACTGCTAAAGAATGTGCAGAAACTTCAGTCAACACTGAAAAAAGATGATATCATGTGGGCACAACAGTTCTGAAGTTTACTGTGTTAGAAGTTTTTGAAGTTGTCTGACAGCTAGTAAATATTTAATTTCACAAAATACCTTTTAAAAATAAAATAAATATAGCATTTTACGTTCTAAACTGTGTACTCACTACTGGGTCAGTTTGTTCACCTCAGAATTAACTTCCATGTAGGGTAGCTATAATTCAACTACACTGACTTGTAATAAAGTGTTTTCATGGATTAATGAAATGCTTACTTGTTAACTTGTCAAATAAAATTTTTTACCTTTTTTACACTTAAAATAGTATGCGATCTTTGGTGTGCTGTTCCCCCCACTGCCAAGGAGATACTTAGAGCTTGCTTTTCCAGAATGACTTGGGCTAGTGCTTCTGTTCAAATAACAACAGTGGTTTTCCTTTTCTCTAATAGCTGAAGATTCAGACCATTGCAACTGAGGCAGAAGAAGAGGTACTGTCTCTTATTTATATCTACTTCTTTATTATTATTATTATTACTCTATGAGCTTTATTGACAGTCAGTATTAGGGACAGCTAGGGATTGGAAGCACAACCCATGACTTCGTTAAACCCCAACAACATGAGAGTGTTCTTGATAAATGCAGGGAAGGGGCCAGTACCAAAAGCTTGGATGCTTGTCTTCTCATCAACAGAACCTGCTTCTACCACAGTATAAAATAATTGAGCTGTTATAGAGGAGACCTTGAACTGCGTACCAGTACATGTTGTGGAATTTGCATACTCATACAAATGCAAGATGGGTCTTTATGCTAATGCTGAGTCTGCTCTTTTCCATCCCCCACTATGTACATATGGTAAAAGATGTAGAGTGACTTTGAATTGACACTGGTTATTTAGTTGCAATAAATTATTTAGTTATTTAGTTGCAATAAATTATTGTCTTGAGGTTACTGACTCTGATTTTCCTGGGTGTTTGCGTATGTCAGAAAAAAAGCTTCCTCGGGATTTATCAGTGAAGTTCTGCTGTAGATCTCTGGTATAAAGAGAATGTAGTGGTCTTCTCAAACCCCTGTGCAAGTATGAATAAAAATTGGAGGCATGCTCTTTTGTCAAGGGTTTTGAATAAAGGCTCGTAACAATGTATGGTCCTAATGGAAAGTTGGGTCTTTGGATCATTAAGTTTTGCTCTGGCACCCTTCAAGAGAAAGGATTTGCAAAATTTTCAATTAATTTAAATTTAGAATAAACTGTTACAATCTTTGACAGGAGTTGCGTGTGTGAGCTTTTGGGGGTGAGAAGAGGAGTTTATATGTACTAAACATCTTTATCAGGACTGGAAGACCAGGTTGTTCAACTGATATCGGGTATGGGTTTCCTACACACTCTTAAATTGTATAGACATCCTTCTTACTTACGGATTATCTCTTTTAGAAAAGCACATTGTATGCTTAAAAACACTTAAACACAATTCTCAACATGGTATTTTCCTGGTATAGATAGCATTTCTGAGGTAGGTTTATGCATTTCTGGACACCAGAATCGCTGATACCGGAGACAAAAGAAAAGTAAGCATTTCTGCTATTAACATTTTCAGATTGTAGGTGTTCTGCTGCCATGAGATAAGCCTTTGCCATTCCTAGGGGTAGTTAAATAATCTCTGAAGCTCTGTACCCGTGTGTGAGAGGGCAAGTGAGAAGGGCCTTACCAAGCCCTAGGGACTCTAAAGCATTATATTTCATCCAGACATCCAGCCCTAGACAAAAACCATCAGGTGTTGGATTAGGAGAGAAAAATTGCCAGCAATTTGCCCCAAATGCATAAAAACAGGTGGAAAGGCTTTGCATGGTGGCAGCCACGGGATTAAGAGCAAGAAGTGCCCTGGCCTTGCGGCTGCGGGCTGAGAGGCCATCGCAGCTCCTATAGCTTGGGGTTGCTGTAGGGACAGCTGGGCCAGTCCGGGCAGGGACCTGGCACATCAGTCACCTGCTCCCTCTGTGCCTTGACCTGGTATTTTTGTTGACTATAGAAACCCAGGGAGAGAGGGCCATTTTGGTGCTGGAGCTGGAGAAGGAGGGTCCTGGCTCCTCTCTCGGATGAGGAGCTGTGGTGGAGGATGGCAGCTTTGGGTCAGTCAACCAGGTACTGGATGGGGCAGTCCTTATACAATGGAACCATTGAACACTCAGTCTTCAAAATGTGCGTGCCAACAGGGGCTGTCCAGTCCCAGAATGAAACTGCTCTGTTTGCCTTTTGGTGGGGCAAGTGGCTGGAGGGAAGGGGAAAGCTGCTGGACCCGCTCCTGTCAGCAGCTGCGCGTTTCGCATCTCTGCCTGCTTTGGAGGGGGACAGGGAGCTGAAAAAGCTGTCGCGCTGTCCCAGCCTGGAGCTGGGATCTGAGAGGGGAAAATAGGAATGGATGATGTGCGAGTTTACATCAGTTGACGGGTATATCACTTGTTTTTCAACTCGGAAGATTTAATTGTATTTTTAATAACTCTTTTGTGCTGCCTTTTTTCTGGAGCTTTTATTTCTCTAGTGCATGTCTTTTCACACACTAAAGCAAAGCAGATGCGCTTCAGCATGGGCTGAGGGAGTCAAACCAGATACAAAGGAAGCGTATCCCAAACAAGTTTTCTTGCTTGAAGAAACACAGAAAATTTGTTTTCAGATTGTGTCTCTGGGTGGGGGGCAGGGTAGGGGATCAGCTTATGTATTTATTTATTAGCATATTAACAGTTTGAGGCAATTGTCAATCCCATAAGTCTTCAAAGAAAGATACAGCGATGAATAATTCTGCAGAAACCGCAGTGGTGAAGTTAGCCTTGTGCACAAGTGTTGGCAAGGTTCACCTCCGCAAGAATTAGGCAGGCAGATCACAGTTAGTTTTGCTGGCATCTGAATGCTTCATGTCTTATGGTCCAAAGAAGTTCTGGCCTGGAACTCCATTTGGAGAAAGCACAGTGGTCAGAGCAGTCGTCTTCACAAGAACAATATGTTTTGGCTTAATAAGTGCTTGCTCTACTCTTTTACAGATCCTTGTTTTGATTTATATCTTGCATGGTTTTGTTTGTCTTCTCAGATGAAACTGTAAGTTTCTTTTTTTTTTCCTACATGTTTTGAATCTAGCTATAAAGGGCATCAGACAAAACCACGCAATGATCCCAAAAAAGACTAGCTGGTTTATTTACTCAAAGTCCAGGTTCTTGTACGCTGGGTTATGCAAAATTGCCACAACAGGTTTTGAGAGTGTTTGAATCTAGGGTCATATTTTATGGCTAGACATTAAGGAAATTGGATAAAAGATGTAGGTCAAACAGTGTAATTAAAAATACAGACCAGCAAATTGTGTCCAACAATAGTTCACTTTCCTGCTGCTAATGAAATATGCTAGCACAAATTAATGGCTTGTTACTTAAGCCTGCTGGAAAGACTTTGTCCTAGTACAAAAGGCATTCAGTTTGAGCATGTGTGTTACAATCTTCTAACCAGCAAAGCTGGAGGTTGGACATAGCTATAAATCCAGTGTGTTCTGGGAATAGAAGCTGGCAAAAACACTCCTAGCAAAATAATCAGGGCAGGATCTCGCTGGGATTTGGATACTGGCTAACGTAACTAAGCGCAGATGTTTATGTGGTCCGAAAGACATTCCCAGAATAAGAATACTGTACAAACACACGATGATTTTTATAGCAGAAAAAAACAAGAAAGTGGGGATAATAAAACACATACTCTTATTTCTGATGAAGCATTTTCTGTTTTCCTCGGCTTGCCTGTACTGACGTGGGCAAGGCTGCCTCTGCAGTATCCCCTGCTGGGGCCTGTGGAAGCTTCTGCACGTCGCTTGGGTTGCGGCTCTGGTGCTTACCTGAAGGTCTCCATGGGCTCCCTGTGTGGGTCCAGTAGTCTCTCTTCTGTCAGCAGAGAGAAGTGAGCGTTTCTGGAAGTGTGATGTATCATACCCTAAGGTAACAGCTGAAATAGGTCAGATGAATCTTATCCCAAATGCCTGGTTCTCTCTACCGACTACAGAGGGAGTCCGGCGTGACTGGTGAGCTTAAATGAAGATATTTGTATTGTACAAGGAGGTTGGCCAGGTAAATTCTGATGAAACGTGGAGCTCTTTCCTCTGATTTCTAGGGATCCTGGATTAGTTCTTCAAAATCTTCAGAAGTACTGGGTAAGTCCTGGGCTGCTAACAGCCTGGGAATCCTGTGCATTGCCCTGCGTACAACCACTTTTCCTCCTGGTTTCGTGACAGCCTCTCGTGCATTGGCCTAAATGTGAGTGCCTGTCCTGAGAACACGCTTACCGTAACTTGCCCATGATGAGTAGTCTCACCGATCCAAAACTTGGAACTCGGGGGCTCGGTGCTCTGTGGTTCAGGAAAACACAGACTACTATAGGATTTTATTTTCCTCGTACTTAAGACGACTTCTTTCTGCAACCTGAATTTATTTATGGGCAGCTCTACTATTTTGCCAAAAGTTTTGCTTTATACCCAGAAATGGTAATTTATATTCCTGTTAGATTTACAGCCATATCTGAATTATTTTTATCTGAACTCCACTGCCTGCATAGTGGCATAATTTCTTTTTCCTTAGTTCCTTCTTACTTACATAGCTGAATAACTGCCTACTCTTTATTTTCCTTAGCAATTTTTAATTTAGCTGATATTTCTTGCTTTAGTTCTGGGCTTCCAAGCACTCTGATTTTTATTTTTTTTTCCTTCTTTTTTTTACCTGTTTTGGTTCTCTGCCTACTCTTGATGACTTTTTGGTCGGCTCCACCAAGCTTGCTTCTAAAGTATTCCCCCTGCTTTTATTTTGAGGGAAAGTTCCAGTTAGCTTTTTACTATTGATTTAAAGATTTTCCAGCTTCTCCAATGTTAAAATCTGTGAGGTATTAGTTGCATGAGTTTTCTGATTACTTTTATTACTTTCTCTAAATTAGCCCTTTTGGACTTTAACACTTTACATACACGTCTGTTTTTATTCTTCCATTCTAACCCAGATTATGATCGCTCCTCTAATGTTCTCACCACTTACCAAAACTGTCTGAAATACCATCTAGGTTCAGTGAGTAATTGAAGACATTTGTAGACCATGGCAGGTTTAGGTTTTTTTAGTACTAATCTAGTAAAAATCTTTATCTTCATTCCCCAAAGTAAGTAAATCTAATGCAAATAGATTCCCTTTGACCTTTTACCTATGCTAGCCATTCATAAATGCCAATCCATTAAAACACCAGACTATCCCATCACCTTTACCATAATTCAGTCTTTCCAAAGCACCTCACACCCTGCTGCCAAGGTGTGCTTGCTCTTCTACCTTGTTTATATTATGCTTATAGTGTCAGTTTTCATGTCCTGCATCGCTAGTTCAAGCTCTAACCTAGGCGTCTGTTCGTAGTGTACTAATATACTGGTTGCTTCTCATTGATTTCATCCAGATCCCTGGCTGGGTTCGGTAAAATCTTTTAGTCTGTTTTTTTAGGCAACAATTCCTTCCTCATTTTAGTCATCCTGTCCCCTGGTGTTTCTTTGTGTTCTTTTCTACCTGAATTTCCTCTTCTCTCAGCTCTGAAATTCAGATGCAGAGATCTGAATTCTCCGATTCCTTCCCACGGTTGCTTAGTTTGCAGCTCTTATTATCAGCGAGGCCAGTCCCATAACAAGGGACAAGGATTTGTCCAAGACCTTAGCATACCATCAACCAAGAAAAGCCCCCCAAAGGTACATCCTACACTGCTGTATTCAGCCTCTTGACCATCTCCTGTGTTCGTCAAGTCAAACCCGTGACTGGACCACCAGCTGTTATCTTTCAGTGGTCTCTCATGAAAGAAAAAAGGAGAAACTATGTGCCCAGAGCAGTCAAACAGATTCTGCAAACCATTGAGAAATAGATGCTACAGATGGTTGCTCTGTTATTGATTACAAATGAACTAGCCTCTTCTTCCCCTTTGCCCCGAAGAAAGAAACCCCAAATCTTTCCACAATGACTTGCTTCTTCCCTTAAAAAGACAATTTCATTTTTTTTTTTTTTTTTTCCTTTCTAATTGATTGTGCCCCCCACTGACAAGTGAATAGAATAACTGTAATTCCAGATGTTGGGAAGAGAGCACGGCTACTTTAGAAATTATCACAAAGCAAGTGTTTCCCATTAGAACTGAGTGACTTTGGTATTAGTAGATTATTCGCAGACAGTACATTTGTCAAAAAGTGGCATTTCTTGCAAATTCTTTCATTCCTTGTATTCTAGTCATCTTCAAGTAATAGTTTCAGGTGAAAGAAATGGGGAGAAAATAGATTTTGAACAGCAGCATATTTTGTATTGGAAAAAAATGAAAGCAAAAAATTCAATTCTTCTTTTGTAAAATGTTTTCTTCAGCACATCACATTTCATGTTTAATTACCTAAAATTTCTGAAGTGTCCTTAAGAAACTGGGTGAAGGAGGGAGGAGATGGCATTTGTTAGTGGGATGCAGGAGGATACCTGAAAATTTTTGGCCCAAAACAGTTTTTGTCCTATTTTCCTCAGGCTGGCAATCACAATGGGAAGAATCACATTCATTCAGTTCTGTTCCTGATACTAAAAGAAAAGTCTTTTTGTCAAAGGAGATGCAGAATAAAAAATTCTTTAATGAAGTTGCTACTATGTATTGTCTATATAGGAGTGGGCATTTGTGCTTTTTACGTGGACAGTTCTCCAGGTGCAGAGTTCACCAGTGATTTGCTCTTGAGAAAGGAGCTTCTTCTCGACTGCTTTGTCTTTTGGTCTGCCAAACTGAAATAGGCAAAATGGATGAAGTATACCGGACCTCTTCTACTGAGAAGGTCCAGCAGCTGGAACAAGAACTAGCAGCACAGCTGGCAGAGCTGAAGGCAGAAATAGAAGACAACAGGATACTCCAGGGAATACCCAGTAGGGCATACAGGTAACAAGAATTTCCTGGGGAATGGGGGAGAGAGTGAGACTATAGCAATGCATTGTATCTCTTTTGGGGTTTTTTTGGTCATGATACAGAAGTCATGTGTCTATATAACTGTTCAATTTTGAGACCTGAATACACACACGGGAGCCAGGAATAGCAGCTTTTTTATTGTGTGTCTACCACAGAATTACGGTTGAAATGGAAGAGAATGTCAAAACATAAACTAAATTGATTTCATGTTGTGTATCGCAAACAAAACTTTAAATATCCCTAGCATGTCAAGTATTTCCTTCTTACAGTGAAGAAAAATTAGCTTCAAACATAACTCTGGGATGTATAGACAGAATGGTCACATATAAGACAGCTGCTCTTACTTTCCTCAGTGATGATGAGATGCAAGCTCTGACAATGTACCCAGGTTTGGCATTATGCTTCAAGGAAGCTGTAGACCACCTGGAGAATATGGAGAGGAAAACATGGGAATATGTTTGAGGGAATATGAGAGAATATGAGAGAATATGGAGAGGAAGTCCTTGACTAGGACACTTGAGACAAAAAGGAAAGAAGCTGGACTTAGGTCTCCACTCCATTTTCTCTAGGTTATAAGTCTTCAGACATACGGGAGATTGCTGTAAAGATGAAGGGAATAAACTTCTGTTTGCACTTATGAACAGGACAGAAAATAATGGGCTAAAATACAAACTTTCCAACAATTGTGTTAATTAAACACTGATATCTGGACTAGGAGGTTGCTGACCATCCTTGATTGGAGGTCCTTAAGAAGAGGATAGGCAAACACCTTTAGGGAACAGATTTACTTTTCCCTGCCTTAGAGCAGTGGAAGTGGTAGACGATCACAAAACCCCTCCCGGTTCTACCTCTTTAGGGCTTTAAAGCGTTCCAGAGGAGTTTCCCATGTATTGCTTTTGGATAAGACTCAGGTGGCCTTTTTTTAATGGTCCAGTTTTCACCTATGTTTTTAATTTGCATGCACTCATTTTATTCAGTTAAATAAAAATTTTGTAAAGTATGCTTGCTGTAAGTATATGGATACATAAGAATTAAAAAAATAGTTCTCCTCCAGAAGTTTTCTCAGCCCTTCCTTCTGTATTATGGGCATATTAGGAAGGAAGTTGTCTGAATTGTGAAGAATGCTTGTCAAGGAGCTCCACTGCATAGTTGTGGGTTGAAATATGTGCCCATAGAATTGACAAGCATCCAGATGGACTTTCTAAAGGCTTTGACTAAAAAATGGAGATGGAAGAAAACAGTTTGCCAAAAAATGTCTGCTAATGAAATAAATTCTGCTGCTTTAATATAGGGTTTTCACACCATTAAACTTGCTTACTGTTAACTTCACCATCTGAGTTGTGTTGGGCCTGACAAATGTTTGGTTTATACCAGCTTGTATGTAACATCCTGTTGAAAAAAATTTTTTTTTTCAGTTCTGTTCCAATTCCAAAGGGTGCATCTTCTTTCAGAAAAGAAAGGGAGGTAATACTGAAGAAAGACTTACAGGTAGGTAGCTAAAATGTACACTTGCTTAAAAAAAAATCTCTTTGCTCTTTACCAAGCAGTAACTGAAAATTAAGATCAGAGGAAGTGATGTGTTTTTTGGAATCTGGGCCTGTAAAGACAGAATGGGAAGGGCCATAATGTTGTTTGCACAGTAGTAAAACAGCATAAGCTTTCTTCGATTTGAATATTAATGTGGGCCTGGCCCTGCAGCGTTTGCTTATGTGACAAGTCCCAATTAAATTCAAAGCCTAACCATTTTCCTGTATTTACCGCTTTTTTAAACGTATCCTGAGAAAGCGACCTGTTCAGAAGCAAACCCTCTTGTTATTCCGGCTGATGTCGTGCAGAGGGAGTTAGAGAGCTGCCGGAGAAGGGAGCCCACAGCAGCAACCTGGCCTTGCTGCCGCGCCGGGTAGGGCTCCCGCTCGCTGCGCAGCTCCAGGAGCTTTCCTCTGGCCCAGCAGGCTGCACTGTGCACATTTTAAAAGACAAAGAGTATGAAACCCCTTGCTGAAAACGGGCACGAAACTTAGTGCTTGCAGTTTCCTTGTACGATGTGAAAATCTCCTCTTCTCCTCTTTCTTTAAAGGACAAGAATCTAAGCCAGGTCAGATGGGCTGGGACAAGGTTCTCGTTCCCTGATGCTTTTGTGCTGTTCTAGTACGTCTGTGTTGTGGGTTATTTTTATTTTCGTTTTTAAAGCGGAGTTCAAATTTCTAGCTCCAGTGGACTGAATTCTGCCGTTTTCCTTGTACGAACTGATTTTCTCATTCCCACAATAATACTTGCACTGGGACAACTTAGGGGAAGTACCCTTCATGGATAAATATGACAGCACAGTGGTCTTTGGTGACTGATTAGCTGTTGTTTTGGTATTATTCTCTGATGCTAATGATGATCTATATACTGCCTAAGTTTCCTATAATGTTAAGCCGCTGTTGTTTACAAATGTGGGGTTTGCTGGTTATTTCTGCTTTTATTCAAGTTTTTTACAGACAGAATTACTCAGCTAGTCCAGAGTAAATATTTGCACATGCTTAGATGGAAGAGATTTTGTACGCACAGCAGTGTTATTGAACAGCTTTATCCTCTCTATCAAGTAGGAACCAAAACCTAGGATCTAGCACGTATATATCTAGCATAGTAGCTGTTCATGAAAAACAAAGTGTTAGCAATGGCTTTTTTCCCACTCAAATAAAAAGCTGTTAACATTAAGGGTAATTTGTCCCTGGACATTCACTCTCAGCTGTCTGCTTGTGGTCAGTATTAGCTGCTCAGAGAGATTCACTATTTGGATGGAAATTCCCTTTTCTTCATTGGGTTGGAAACACCATTCGTAAGCATTTAGGAAGGAAATAAACCTTTGAGATTACTCTCAAACTAGGATTCCTCATGCAGTGGGAATGCAATGGCCTTCTAGCTAATAAGGGAAGAAGATGCAGAAATGCGAAAATGACAGTGTCTCTTTTATATACATAAACAGAAACGAATTAGTCACATCATGGAGGAATACAATGATGCGGTTCAGAGGGCTGCAAGCCTTTCAGCAGCAAGGGAAAGTTTCCTGACAGGAAAGAATAATCCAGTGAATGTAGTGATGTGGGAAGATCTGATGATTGACACCCGGCAGTTAGTGTGTCTCCTACACCCTCTGAAGGGCATTCACTGTTTTCTCCAGGTAAGACAAGCATTTTTTGAACAGTGAAGTATAATTATGAAACATTGAAGTCTTGGATAAGAAAGTAAGCCGAGGAAGATCAAATTCATTGTAAAAGAAATCTGGAGGTTTGTAGGCAATGAGCTAGACTGCATACATATGACTTTCAATTCTTTTAGCAGATTGATTTTACTAGAAAGGAAACACTACAATGATAAAGCTGCGTGTAGGTAAGTGGAATAATGAGCTCCCTGCGTGCAGTGTAGATAGTGTTGGGCTGCTTGGATTTGAGGAGATCCAGGATGAGAAGGAGAAAGCTCGGAGATACTTTTTTCCTGTATTATTACTGTGATGATGTTTTGATAGAGCAGGACACTCTCAAGGGGCTGAGTCATTTCAATGAATAGTCTGTAGACTTGAGGAGTATTTGTTGTTTAAGCATCACCTTTCACAAACAAATCTGAAAACTTACTTTCTCCAGTTTCTTTAATGATTTTATTATATGAGTACTAAAAGTCATTGACAGTGAATAAACTTCTGAAATGGTACACAATGGATAACTATGGTTTGTTTTTTCTCTTCTGTGTTTTATTTTATTACTAAATTTGCAACTGAATAGTTTGTATGCTTTCTAAATGACTGAGAATAACAACAGATATGTTCCTAACTCCAGGTTCTCCAGCATTTGCCTATTTCTCACAGAATGCATGTGGCTGATGAGAAACATCCCGGTGTGGTCCAAGACAACTGGGACACATTAAGAAGTGCTTTTGACAAGAATTCAGACACTTTTAATATCGATGTGTTTCCCTTTTCAAGAGTTTTAAGAAGAAATGGTGAGAAATTATCAGCTTTCCTTTAAAACCACAAGTCCTACAGATAATGCATTTGTTGATGTATATTCTTTGAGAAAGGTCAACAGTGCAAATGTTGCCATCCTTGGTTTGTATGCTTGAGAAATTTGGAGTGTGGCTTTTAAAGTCAGCAAGAATCCTGGAAATCTGGTGTCTGAATTCCAGAGTGTGGAGCCCTGAATCTGCGGCAGTCGCTCCTCTGGCCTTACTGTGCCCTGGGCTGCAGAAGCAGGCGGTTCAGAAGGATACTGGTGGGATCAGCTCAGTGGAGAATCCAGGATGTTGACCTGATTATGCCAAACCCTGAAACTCACCCTTCCAACTTTCTGCAAGAATATTATTTAAAATATTTCTGTGGGTGGCCTGTTTCTGAGAAACTAAGAGAGATACTGTTCTAAGACTTATACTGAAGTATCTCTAGAAAAATCTCCTTGTGGTTATTTTCAAGTTCTCTTGCCTTTTGAAGGAGGGGAGGGAGTGATGTTGCTTATGTAGAGTTACCCATGTGAATGATAGTTAGCAAGCAAGGCAGCATTCCTGTTGCAGAGTGTTTAAACCCTGTGATTTAACCCATGCTTTTACAGGGTGGGAACTGTGGAACGGAGCTCACAGGATTGTCTCTGGAAAAGCAGAACCCTTCTCTCCTGGGGACTAGGCAGGGTGTACGCCTCCTCCTTGCAGTCAAGAAGTGGGCTGGCCAGGGTGGAGGAATGAAAAGGGGCTGTGCCTTGTCCTCCCCATTTCCTTTCTCCACTGAAGACCTCTACCACAAGGGGTGTACCTGCAGGTCTGCATGGGGGAGCAGGGCACAGCCCTGGCCTGGAGTGGCACTGCCCAACCAGTGGCAACTGATTGAGAACCGTGCTAAGGAAAGTGCAGATTCACCTGGGGCAGATATGGGGCCGTTAGCCCTTGGTTAGTGGTCTAACTAAGCTCTAACTGGTCTAACTGGCTGTACTAGTGCAGCCCCCTTTCACTCCTTAGGCCCAGGGGTGTCTCAGGTACGGCACGCTGGGGGGGTACGGCAGCAATGCCCCAGGAGTACAGCGCTACCGGCATTAAGGCGCAAGGAGAGGAGAGTTAAACTCTTCTCTCCAAACGAAGCCCCTGGAACAGGCCAATGTTTCTCTCACATGAGCAGCATAGGAGAGGGAAGG
This sequence comes from Ciconia boyciana, assembly GCF_034638445.1. NCBI lineage: Eukaryota > Metazoa > Chordata > Aves > Ciconiiformes > Ciconiidae > Ciconia > Ciconia boyciana. The sequence goes on from NC_132936.1 coordinate 51,976,718, forward strand.
ATGATCTGTGATCTCAGATACAGTGGGCTAATAATGTATGGAGAAGGGCGCAAGACCTACAGTGTTATAGAGTTCACCTGAGCCATTCGTTTTGCCACGGAGTAGACCCTTATTGGTATTAAAAAGCAACTCAGAAGTGCTTTAGTTCATTTTGATCTTCGGTATCTAGTTATCTAATATTTGAAGAACTGTGTCATATTACCATAAGCTTCATTCATCTGCTATCTAGATCTGAGCTTCACAGATGAAACAACAGAATGATTAAACAAGACATTCAAAACAAAGCTGAAGTAAAGCATGGAATAGAAACGCAGATGGCCTTTTACTGCTGAAACAATGAGATAATAAATTAGATTACTTGTAGTTCCACTAAACCCCGAGAGCTTTGCTGAACTTTAGCAAACTGTAACTTACCTATTAGCATCTTTGCGTGTATCAGCAGTACCCATCAGCACTGGGTAAAGGAGAATCAGCGGATACTTCTCTGGACTTTCAAAAATCTTTGGAAAAGAAGTAGCAGATAAAGTGCTACTGTTTGTTATGGCTTGGCCTGAGAGAAAAAAAAAGGCAATTGGAATAATGTCCACATTTCTGTACCGAAAGATGATAGCATAGGGCAAACTAAGATTCTGCATAAAAAAGTGTTAAACATACTTGTCAAAGAGCTGAAAAAAGAGAAGAAAGGTGACAAAACTTAGAGGAACACAGTCGTTTTGTCTGTTCAATGAAGAAGGAATACCAATATCCGCCAAAGCCTTGAGCAAGCCTGAGATGAAGTAAAGAAGGAGGAGAAAACATTTCAGTTCTTCTAAAAATGGGTGCTATGTTGCCAACAGACTCTTCAACACTGACACCAGGCCAAACTCAGCCATCCCCAGTACACCCTTGTTTCAGAAGTTTGCGATAGCAGCATCATGCCAGAATCAAATACTGGAGGAGTGATAACCCTGAAATAGTAACATACTTGAAGTTCTTGTGGCATGTGAAGATTTGGGAGGTGTGTGTGTGAGAAGAATGTTGCACACCCCTGAGCCACGACTCTGCTCAGGCAGTGGGATTTATTAGCTGGCGTCCTTTCCGTGCTGGAAGATAGGCACTCCTGCAAGGACCGTGGAGGTGCCCTGACCTGCAACAGCTGTTAGTCTTTCGGGGTCTGGTGGAAGGCCCTTTCTTAAAAGAAAAATGAAAATAATAAAAATGCATATAATGTGGGTCCCCCCCTCATCACATTCCATTCTCTGACATACTTCTGCTTCAGGACAATAAAAGGGGAACTAACGTCATTGCGTGGATGCAAAGCAAAGGACACTGACAGCATTGCTTGCAGTCATCTTACAGTCATGTTGCTTAAAGGTTGATGTTGTCCAGCTGGTCTCATGACGGCTTTTTGCAGAATCCTGCCACAAGGACACTGGATTCACTTTGCCCCAGCATAGCACTGAAACCGAGGAGCCGAAACCTCAAGCTCCAGCTTCTGCTTTCTCATTTTGGTATTGACTACAACCTTAAGGATCTCAAGAACTCAGCTGATGAGATGGAGCTCTTTCCCCTGGTAACTGAAATGTACTTCTCAATGCTAAAAAAAAAAGAAAAAAAGAAAAAAAAAGTCTTTAAAGGTGTGGAAGGAAGTTCCATTTATTACAAGTCAGCGTGTTGCATCATGGAAAAATAAGATTGTGGGCATTTTTGCTCTTGACAGGAAGCAGCAGAAAGTCCCAGCTTGCTCTCACTAAGCTATAGCAACTGCTGCCATTTGTCTTTTCAGCATCACAGCCCTGAGTCCGTACCTTTGCTCTCCCAGCTCTCACTCGTGCTTTTTGTGCGTTTTTCTCGAGTTTTCCTGCCTTTGTTTGGTGTCTCCCCGAGCTGTGGTGCTTCCACTAGAGGTCGGCTGCGACCCACCGTCACCCAAGGACCTCGCCCAGCCTCCGCAGCTCGGGGGTTACCAGCAGGAAAAGGCTGGGTTTCATCTTTTCTGTCACCCCAAAGGCAAAACCAACTGAAAATCTCCACCGTGGGTCCAAAAGAGATGCGTAACTGTTAACCGTAAATAACATACTGCTTTTAAATACATGGCTCGCCTTCCAACTCATGCCTTGTACGAGAACAGCTGGTACAGCTGGAAAGGACAAAGGTTTGGTTGCATAAACTGGTCTGTAAGTCTCTCATCAAATTAACATTTGCCTAGGCCAGCTGAACTCACTGGACTATCCGAGATAAGCACAGGCAGACCTGTTTACACAACCAGGCAATGATGTAAATTACCTTCATTGTAGGCTGGCAGTGGCTCATTAATTTTTGAACAGGATTTTCAAAGTACATCTTCTAGGCTAATCCCATTCCTACCGAAGCCAGTGATAATAAATTTGCCATCGACTTTGACCGAAAGACAGTGTTTTTGAAAATCCGGGTCTTCTTTTTGGAGGCTCCAGAGTTAACAGCAGGGAGTTTAATTGTGTCTGCTAGAAAGGAAAGAGAACACAGGACCAGAATGTCTCCTTTGTCACTTTATCACTCCATTTATTTATTTTTTGGGGCTGATAATATGCAGCATTACTTTGCTATAGGATTTAATATCCGGCTTGGGAAATTTACAACAGTACCATGTCCTTTTACGCTTTAGGTTGTCCAAAAATTTAGAAGCATCTTCTGCAAACAGCAGACGATGAGAACGTTTCCAGTTTATGACGCAAAGGTTTCTCGGTCAGAGAACTGGGGCGTGCTAGTTCCAGCCAGGGCTTTCAGAAAGAGAGCCAACTGAATCTGTTTTTTAAAGGTAATTATGAAGAACTTTCCTTTTTCAGTTGTGTTAGTCCTAACCAGTCTTCAGGATGTACCAAGATACATTTCAGCAATTAAAGCCTAAAATGTTTCTTTTGACAAATAAAGTGATGATTTTTTTAATAATTCAGGCCTTATCAAACTACTATATTTCTGTATAGTCAAGAGCCCCTTTTCATGTCTGTTGAAAATAAAAAGTGAATGTATTGCACTTTCTTTACATTGCCTCCTATACCAATATACCAATATATTGCCTCCTATACCAAAAACATGTAGCGATATTCATAAGTTTTGTGGTTACTTTTATGTCAACTGGATTAAGCCTAAAGTAGATCCCTGGCAGCAAAAGCTTTTGATAAAACTGAAACAATGAAAAAAAGTGGATAAGCTGATGGACCTTCATTCAAAATTTGTAGAGGTAATATAACTTAAAGTGATTTAATTTAAAGTGATTTTAATTTATTTATTGGACACTTCCAGGGAAATTGAAATCTCTAGAGAAAGGTTACCTGAGGTTTACGTATCATGTGTATGTGCCTTAATTCATTAAAGACCCATTACTAAGGTGCTATAGAGATTCCCCCCCCCTTTCTGAGTTCAGCATTTTCAAAAGGCAGCTTGAACACTTGCACAAATATTCAAAAGCTCTGAAGTTCACCTAAGTCAGGTCAAAATCAGCCCCGGAATTTGTGTCAAAGGAATTGCTCAGAACAGCTTTTTTTTAACGTGACCAAGGTCCAGACCTGTGCTTAAAAGACAAGGAGAGATGCTCCAATAGTGAGGTACAAGTCTAAAACTTGGTAGGGCACAACATGCCCCAGGGAGAGGTTACTGAGTGTCTCTATTTTGGTTCTAGCTTCACAGGTTCTCTTGATTCTGGTGATATATTGCCATTTTTGGCCATTTTGAGGATGCCTTGCAGGACAGCTCTGTCTAGGCTGCCTGCCATCCAGCCTCCTTGGAGAAATGGCAATGTGCATTCACAGATCAGGCCTGCTTGGCATCCGCAATGAGCCTGAGGCACCCCTAACCCCTTGCATCATTGTCTTGCAAATGGTGATCGTCCATGAAGAGTCCTATTCATTTGTCCTAATTGCATCTTATTCACTGAATGTACCCTGCAGGGCTGACTTCCATAGGCCCAGTAAGCTCTGCTCATTCCTGCCTGCTGCAGATGCCTGAAGGAACTGCAGGGTGTGCTAGGCTGGTCAGGTGTACTGGGGTCTTGCCACATTTTTCCAGTGACTTTTGAGCAGGTCTGGTATCCTCATCTCTACAACTGGTATAACAGGAGTTCTCTGCCTCTCAAGGGTGAGGAAAACTAATGGGATTAAGATGGTGAACTGCTGCTATAGGACTGGATCTGTATAAATACCTCACCCAGTAAAACCGATCTAGCAATCAGGGGATGAGACTACTGCCTCTCATCCCCCGGGTGAGCCTGAAGCACTAGGAGCAATAAGGACACCTTGTATATAGTTCAGCTCCCAGTTTTACACAGGAACCAGAAAATAAATCCCTTCTCTGAAGCTGTGGAGGAGTCGTGCCCCTGTGTGCCCTCTTCTATCAATAATCACATTCCTGCCAAATGGAAAGTCCTTGGTGAGCTGCCTCTTTCTTCCTTTAGTACCCGGGTGGTGTTGGATACACCAGAGCAGCCAAAGCCATGTCTCCAGCTCATGTGAGGCTATTTCAGCCCTGAAAAGTCACCGGGCTCCCTGGTCTTCTCTTCCCAGTGAACCACCACCGCAGTCCATTGAAATATCTCTGTCCTCAGGCTTGAAGATCCCCTGCTGCCTAGAAAGGGGGTAGTGGGCTTGTCACAGAGCCCCAAATGATGCTGTGTATGTGTTCGAGTCATGGGCCAGCCTTGATTTGGGACCCTTGAGGGGGTTGCTGCCTTCCTTGGGGGTGCTAGCTGGAGACTGGAGGAGGAGGCTTCCCATCTGCATGGGGACTGTAGATAGCACGGGGCAGAACAGGGTAGAGGGTGTCAAAAAAGCAACCAAAGCAACATGAAGACACCCAGGAACAGGCAGAAGCAGACAGTGCCGGCTCAGCAGGGTAGAGCCCTCAGTGCTGTAGCCATGGACTGCATGTGGCGATGGTGCCTGCTCTGGTGCCCAGCCGTCTGAGGATTGCTTAGGATCCCGTCACCCTCCTGTACCCTCTTTAGGTGGCTAATTGCTTTGCCTACACCTGAAGCTGACCTCAGTGAAACAGCAACAGGGAGCCTTCATAAGCAATTTCTGTTGGGCTGAAGGCAGGAGGATGAGAAGGCTGTGCTGGAGCAAACTATGCTGTGGCTTGGGAAAGGGAAAATGGACGCTTCTGGCTTCCCACCCTGTTCACCTTCCCCAAGCCTCTTCCCACTGCCTGACTTCTGATTTTGTGTTTCAGTGTCTAACAAGCCTAAAAATAAATATAACTCTAAGGGAACAAAGGTGCTTGGCAGTGGAACGCTGGATGGTAACAGTGTTCATTTGAGAAGCAGTAACGGATCAGCAGTTGTTGACTCCCAACCAGTAAGAAAGTGAATGAAGGAGATGTTTGGGAATATTGGGATGTTTGGGAAATGAATGGAAAAATAATTTCCATAGGGTTTGATATTTAATTTACATTTTTATTAAAGGCTGCTTGCTCCCCTGCCCCCCCCTTTAATTTTTTTTTTCTCCTGTGTTAAGCAAAGTTCCATTTGTTTTGACTTTTCAGCATCTTTGTTCAAAAGAGATGACAAAGAAGAGTCCTATAAAACTCCTGGTCTTAATCCCTTAATCCTATCAATGCTTTCCTAAAATTCATATCAACAGAATTTTACTGATGCCAATAATTGCTAAAGCATGACCATGTTCTTCAAATTATACTTCTGATACAAGTGGCAATTAAAAAAAAATCCTGCAAGATTAGATGTGTTTTTTTTTTAAATTACTTTTCTACTACTACTAATTTCGTTCAACCTGTTTTTTGGCAGTACTCTGTATATATTTAGTCTCCCTGGTTCCAATTTAACATTCATCTTTACTTTCGTGGGTCTCACAAAGCATTTGAGAGAGCTCTTTTTAAATCGCAGAAATCAGAAAGTGGATGTGTAGACTTTGCAGCTGAAGTTGGTTTTACTTCAGCTGCAAAAAAAAATTATTTAAAATAATTGAATGGATTTGATTTTGATGATAGTCTTAGAAAGATTAGCCATTTATGGTCTTTTTTTTTTAATTTGGGACTAAAATAAGCTTTCTTTTACGATCCCTGTTTTCAGACCTTTTGCCCATGCCAGATATTTCACAAAGAAAACATTCTTTCAAATCTTGCCACAGCATGTAATTTTTCTGGAAAGCTTGGGCAAAAGCCATCATCACCACTAACAAAAGTAAAAATGGCTTTGCAGCTCACTAAGACAATGAAAAAAAGATCATTCTCCTTCTTTTTTTCCATAGTGGCTTGCTCACTAAATAAGATAAGTTTGCTTTTGGTCAAGAAACATGTACACCTCCTTAAGGGTGAGGGGTAACAGGAAAGGAGAGAGGGGATTATCCAGTAGTCCCTCCCCTCCATAAATCTCAGTTAGAAAAAAACCCTTTTGTATTCTTTCTTATCTGGTGTATTCCCTCCATATGCTGGGACAGGCAAGTCCATTTCTACGTTTTCACCTTGGAGAAGGGGCAGCAGACAACTTTCCCAAATAAAGGAGAAGCAGTAACGAAAGGCACTGCAGAGGCTCCCTCACTAGATGCTCGGAATTGACCTTGACTCTCTGCAGGATGGGGGTGGCATGCTGACTCATTTGCCTTGTGAATCTTTTGTCTGTATTTGATGTGGTTTGAAACAAGGTCTCCAACATAGAGAGGGTGATGGAGGGTCTCCAGGAACACGCGGCAGCGGTGTTCGAACCACATCCTGTGCAGTCAAGTTCTACCACTTCTTCTCATGCCTCCTGACAGCAGAGCTACGATCATGTCTGGAAGGAAATCTATGCCTGCACTGAGCTCCACCGAGTACTTAGAAGGGGAAATGATGAATAATGGTCAATTGGTCAATTAACATGTCTGGCAGGTGTTTGTCAGCTCTGATAGAGCTCCTCTAGATTCTGTTTGGATACTAGCGTTCCCCTGTTTCAAAATTCAGTCTTCTGCTACTGCTGCTAAGCAGGAGCTGCCCAGCTACAATGTATGGTTGCATGCCCAAGCCACGTACGCAGTGTCCTCTCCTCCTTGGTGCTCACTAGCTGCTGTGCAGCCACCGGTCTGGTCACAGCACAAGCAGTGTGAGATTGCACCTACCTAAAAATAACATCCATACATGCCTGTAGCAGGGCTGGGGTGTGGATTTGGCTGCAAGGAATAGAAGCATGCCCTAGTATTTACTGGAGAGTGTGATATTAGGGAATGGGTTAGCATGTGTGTACGGAGGAGAGGGGAGGAAGGATGGAGGGATGTCTTGGTTGCTGCTTGGTTGTCCAGCAGCTGAGCACCTGTGGACCTGGCAGCAGATGCCTGCTTTGTGCAGGGGCAGGTGTGATGGCAAGTTCTTCCTCTTCGGGAGGAAGTGGCATTTGTGGGCATGGCCTCACGGAGGTTCAGAAGTTGTGAGAGCAGAAGCTGTGAGAGGTCTTCAAGTTTTGGGAAGGGGAAAAAAAACCCCCACAAATGGCCTAACTGGCAGGGTAGTGAGTAAGAAGTAGGACCTGCCCCTGTGGTATCTGGGGAATTTGTAGTAACTGTGGCATGCCTTAGGTGGCGAGCTCCGTGACTAATCCTCTGAATGTGAAGGTATCCCTTTGATGCAGATGGACTTTGATTCCCTGTTTCTTTATTGTCCTTCTGACTCAGAAGTCGTTTACAGCTGCTGCTTTGATGAGTTTAAAAGCATTACGCACAGAACTGTTACATCCCAGAAGTTCCTGTATCTACAGCCCAATGCTTCATTTGGCTCATTCTACCTATGCCCGCCTGCCCGCACCAGTGGGCCCTGGTGGCAAGTTAAGAAAGGTCTGAAAAACCTCCTTACTTCGCTGTTGTTTTTTAAAGAGGAAAGGTCTCAGCTACCAGGGCTGGATGCAGCCCCAGTGTGAATGAGAAGGTCTTGCATCCCTGAACTTGGCCAGGACCAAGCAGGGCAGCAAGTAATACAGGAGCAAGGGAAAGGGAAGAGAGGGAGAGAGACAGCATTCAGTCTCTCCCCATTCCCTCTTTCTTGTCGATTAATCTGCCCCAAGCCTGATACCAACTCTGCATTCAAAAATAAACCCGCATTTTTCTGTCAGGAAAAGCTCCCACATGTAAAAACATACAGTTCTTCCTACCTCAGGCTGATCCTCACCAGGAAATACTTGATTACTTAATGAAAGCTTCAAGGAAAAAAAACATTGGGTTGACTCGTGCAAGCTGCATGATGATTAATGAAAAAAAGAAAGAAAACACGATTGCACTGTACATCTTCTGTCAAGTGCACTGAGTCCACAACTGGATTGGGAAAGAGTGCCTATTTGGGGGCAGTGCAAGGGACATGACTGATCTCAGCAGCATTAGGTTAATTAAAAACCTAATTTTGAAACAGTCTAGTCATGATGGTATAGCAAAGCTAGAATTAGATCCTTCACAAAAAAAAGCGCTGTCCACGTCTCAGTGTTTTTAAAATAAAAATTCAGCTGCTACCCTTTTTTCCTCATTTTACTGGCATTTTTCAGACAGAATTGTCTGTCTCTTTTTAAAGTGGAAATTTTAAGTGGAAATGCTTCATCCCATGCTTAGTCCATATACTTATTGTGATATTTAATAGACATGTACAATTAATGCTGTTGATTCAGGAAAATATATTTTAATTCTATTTGACCTCACGTTATTTTAAGTAATAGAGATTGAAGGACCTAATTTTTCTAGAATTTAAGAAATTAGACCTTTGGAGTCAACGTGGACAGGATGAGTGAGGATGATCATGCTTAGTAAGGATAGAGAAATCAGTTAACAGGTAATCTATCATTGCAGGGATTATGTGAAGAATTAATTGCTTGACAGTTTGACATCAAGATTTGTTTGGCTTGAAGAAATTTTTGGAGACAATACACCCATGTCAACTTGCAAATTTACAGAACAGCCAACGTAGTCCTGAATTTATCTGTGTCACTTCTGTGGGTAGCTTTGTTAGGGTGTCTCATGTTGAGCAGCATAAATTTGACAAGCACCAATTTGTGAAGATCCATTAATAGGATTTTCTCTAATAAGAAAAAAACAATGCCAAAATCAGTGCTATAAAACCCTTAACACACTGAAAAGAATTCCAACTTATGCCATCCAAGTTCAAATAAAGTGGTAAAATAAATTGGGATAGAGAAGTGGGTTAAGAGGACAAATTTTTCTTATATACCTGATTTTCTGAGGAAATTAATTGGATAACACCTAGTAAATCACTGTCCATAATGTCCCACAATTAATAAATACTGTGTGACTCATACTGATCTTCTCATTTACACTGGTACTAATGCCAGTTTAATTTCACTGATGTTGGTGGAGTAACTCCTGATGCATGTGAGAAGACCTTGATGGAGTTGATAACAAGGCAGGTATAGCTGTCTTCCTGCTTGCTGCTCGTCTGCTACTCTTTGTACTACATTGTGGAGAGTGCTGGAAAGAAGTAAGAAACAAAAAAACCCCAAGTATTGAATTTAATTTTACAGAATGTTAGCTAGAGCATTTAATACATGCTTGTGTTGGGGGTGTTGTGTATACATCACAGTAAAACTTCTCTACAGCCTAGTCTGGTGTTACTTCTTTGTTGCCACACTATGATTTTGCCCCATGCTCAGCCTATGATCTGCTGGAGCCCAGAAATCAGTTTTTCTTTTATGGTGGGAGGAAAAAGGATGGACTACGAGGTCAGACATGTCACTAGCCATAGCTGGGTTGAGGTTTTGATGAAACATGTTCTGAATTTCTTCAGAAAAGTTCCTCGCTCTGACCCTTGCTGCAGCCTTGTCTTTGGAACAGGGATAGCTCTTTCATACAGCCCAGGGACTTTATAAGGATAAAACACTAAGGATTGGAAAGCAATCAAATATTGTGGAGTTATATGCCATGATAATTTCACTCCTGGCTGGATTATGAATTTCATCCAGTATGGCACTTCCTTTCCTTTTCTTTTCCTTTTGTCATGATAAAGCCTGTGCATAAAGCCATCAAATAAGAATCATATGCATACTTACCACACCAATTTTTAACTATGTGTGTTGGAACTAGGAACTAACTACCGAGGATGATAACACAGTTGTGGCTCACAGTGGGGAGGATGTAGGAAATATCAGCTCTGGTGAGCCTCCGGCATCCTCCAGAAAGAATGGAAGAGGGTAAAAAATTATTTATATGTATATATATGCATGTATATATTTAATAAAACGTGAAAGAAGGAATAAAAATTATATCAACCTGCTGTTTCTCTGACAGAAGCAGTAGTGCCATTCTTTTCCATTATTGTACGGTTTCCACAGGTTTCCATGACAGTCAGTCCTGTAGGCAGCAGCAGCCTTCTCGTAGACAGCAGACATAGCAAAACTGTCTACTTTAGAAAGTTTTAGAAATCTCCTTGAGTAGCAAAATAATTACATTTTTCCTGTCTGGAAGAAGGTGTAGTTATAGGGGCAGCTTGCAGGTGCTAGGATTAGAAGAGGGCACAGCGACTGCCCACAGGGAGCATGTGGTGAGGAGAGGAGCCTACTTGTCCCTTCTTTTCTTACATCACCTGAGACTCTGGGAGCTAAAGGTAAAAAAACTCAACATAAAACCTGCAGAGATCAGAGCTAATTTTTTTAAGAGGAGAGGCTGTCATCCGACTGAAAATGCAACTGTGCATTTGCTCTGGTTTGTTTCAGCGAGTGTGCCTGGGGATCCTTAACTACTTCAGGTCCGTGGAGAGAAGCCTGACCATCAGTACCGCCGGCCTTTCCTTCAAGGCTGGTCGCCTAATTCCCAGTGCAGAAGACACCTCCTGGGTCAGTGCTGCGAAAGGAGGCACTGATGGTTTGGGTGGCCTGAGTTCACAGCCGTACATTCACTACACACCAGCTGACTCCAAGGTGAGGTACCACCCAGCCTTTAGTCTTCCAAAATGTGTGCTTCCACAGGAGTACCTAATCCAGTTCTCTCTTCCATGCAAGCTATGTTGTGATCAATCGCTGAATCATCTGAGGGATTCAGTGTAGCTTGTTTCTCAGAACCACGTGTCTCGCCTTAACAGACTAAATACCTGTATCTACCAGCGGTCTGTAGCAAACCTCTGAGGAACTTCAGGCACATAGAAGTATAATGTCAATACTGCCTGCCAGATAAACATTTACTTAGACCGGTACTGCTGGCTGTGCTTAAACTAGGACCTTTGTAAGTGTGGGATTATCACACAGAGTAGATGTTCCTGAGAAATCTGAGGCATTTTGCAATTTATGGAAATGCTTGTTTAGGTAACTCCTAATGACTTCTTGTCGTGGTTTAACCCCACAGCTGGAGTTAAACCACGACACTTCTAAGATGTACTATTTAGATTTAGGTAGAGTTTAAGACTTATCATTTTTTAACCTTGGATGAAGGCATGTGGCTGAAGTGATATAATTAGTACACTTAGCTTCACAGATTGGAAAAATAATAATTCGAATTAAATTCCTAAAGCTTATCAAACTGGTTTCCCTAACTTTTTTGTAAAATACACTGAACAGAACCAATATATCATGCTGACATTAGTGGCTTGATGTGATATAGTATTTTGTCTTTCGAGCTGCAGAATTTCTTTGCAGCTCTGCTACCTAACACTCATCCCAAAGTTCTCAGGTAGAAAGCCTGAAGACACACGATACTATTTTAATAGGAGTTTTTTCAACATTTTGAGCTCACATTTTTTTCTCATTTACTGAAAACTTGTTTTGTTTGTTTTGGTTTTTTTGCTGTAGAAACAGAACGAAACACACAAGCCACTTAAGGGAAGAATTGTGGCTAGAACCAAAAAGGAAGTAGGCTTCCTGCCCCCATTTGTTGCTTATGTTAAGACTTCAAAACGCCCCCTCAAAAAAAACCTCAAACCAGAAAAAAACTTCATATCCCTAAACCTAAAAAAATCTAAACCTCTTTGAAAATAAAATGTGTGGGGAGGACATAGAGTTGACAATATTTTTAAGGTATCTTTAGTTTTATTTCTAATATGGCCACATTTATCCTAATCAATTAAAATTACTAAATGAAAAGCTACTTGGAACTAGCAAATTGTGATTTTTCCACTTAAGAAATGTTGATCTGGGTGGTCCAGAATCTTTGAATTTTCAAGTCAGAAAAAGGAATTTAAAAACTTATGTTTTCCAATGGGAGGTGTCAGTTTTACAGGAAGCAGACATTGTGACAAACTCTCCTTCTGAACTCTGCATAATATACATTTATTTTCATTCCCTTTTTTTTTTGTCGTAGAAGAAATGATGCAAAGATCAATCCTGACCTTCTATCTAAGCACTCTCTGATCTGGAGATTAGCTGTGAAATACTTCAGAGAGCCCCTAGCAATGAGAGAGACATTATTTCACAGTGGCCTCTCTTTCCCATGGACTAATACATGGATATGGATATATATGCTTGAACTTCAACTAAAGCTTAGATAAATATTTACTAATTCTATTACAGTTTAATTGGCAACAAATTTAGAAGCAGGGGCAACAGTATTTCCTTAACAACGGTTTCTAATGTGGGGGTTTTTTTAAATATACTGCACAGACTGTCTCTCAAGAACTGAAACAATAATACGGCCATTTTACTGGCAAACTAATTGAGACCTATCTAACATATTCTCTGGCATGTGCTATAAACCCCAAGCATATGGCATTGTTGTTAAAAGACTTCTAGCATCTAATCTGTGCCCAAAATTGGAGGCATACCTGTCTTATGAATCCCTCCACATTGTAAGCTGTGAGCCCATGTGATGGCTCAGCACACAATGTACCTGAAACTGAGAATCTGAGGCAGTGTTGGACCCTCCCTAGCAGACTGCTTGGGATGGAGATCATCAGAGGCGTGAGTTTCAATGACAGAAGGCCCTGCAAAACAATGCATTAGATGAAATTAAAACTCTTTTCTGTCCCCTGTTGAGATTCAGCTTGGAAGAAAGTAGATAAAATATATGTAGGTGCATAAGTGTTGCTTTACAACCCAAAAGGGATTTGTTAAGCCCCAGTAAACCTGAGCAGAGCTAGAGGAGGAAAGCCAAAACCTGCAGGCAAAAAGCATTGCACATAAATATCCAGTTACTTGATTTGTTGCTATCGACATATAACTGGGTATTAACATTTTTTATAGGCATAGGTAGTATTTAGAGGGCTTGGGTAGTCTCTTTAAAATATGACTCCCAAAATGAACACAACAGAGAGAAAGTCTTCATTTCTTTTTGGTTTTGTTTTGTAAGAACTCTCCAGTTTTGTAGTCACATGCCCCTTCTGCAGAATACAGTGGTCTTGACTGAGATTTTTAGGAGTGGGACAGGGCAGGAATCACCAGAAAAAAATTCAAGAGCTTGAAAGTGGAGATATTTCAATGAATGTTCTCCATAAGGATGTTTGAAAACACAACTAAAATCCCCTTCTACCTGCTATGGTGAAGTCAGCCCAGTATTTGCTCTGTTATTTACCTAAATCAAGTTGAATTTAATTCTTCTATAAAGGGCTTTGATTTAACCTTTAGCAAATTCTGCACCCCATCACTAAGAGCGGTGAAACAAATAGTCTGTTCAGAAGAATAAGGAGAGAACAGAGAGTGCAGAACACCGTGTCGAAAGAAGGAAAGGAATCTGTCCAGGCTGATCCAACATTATGTTCAAATTAGGCGTACATTTTGCAGGGCTGCCTCATTAACTTTATGGTAAAGAATGAATACTGATCCAGCATAGATCTGTGAAGCTGGCAAGCTGTTCTTGCCAGTACGTTTAAATTTGACTAAGATTTCCATGACTAAAGCGAATGCCTTTTCCTTTCCTTCATCCTTTCTTTTAATAGAATTTGAGACATCCAGGTGCTAGCAGGTAAAGTTTGGGTATCATTTGGGATCTTGTAAAGGAAGATGTTAGGAGAGCCAGTGAGAGGAGGAAGTCCCAATACATCGTGCATCATTATTTGGCCCTGAAGTGAGAAGAAAGGTGCATTACATACCAGGAAATAGTGAAAACAAACAGTGGAAAACAAGGAGCTTGTATTTGCTTGCTAGCTTCTTACAGGAAGAACCATTTTTAAAGGCTTCTATGGCTATACCCATATACTAAGTGTTTATTTACACTGGGAGATTAACTTCTGTAATTATACACCGAGAAATAGATGTATGTAATTCCCTTTGTGGCACTCCTAGTCAAGAAACAGAATATTTTGAAAGCTAACATGGCTTCTGCTGGCTGCAGTACTGGATTCTTGCCTGGGGTGTTACCAAGCTAACTAGTGACTCACTGCCAAGGTAGATTATTTTCTTTTAAAGATGCTGATGTTTTTTTAGAAAAGTAACGTCATTGTTAAACTATTCTATTGAACAAGTGCTGATGTCACAGCAATTTGGGACATCAGTCAATGGGCGTTCCTTTTAATTAGGGCTAAAGTCTTTGTGTGTGTGAGCTTGTCTCCAAATCTTGCAAGTGTAACTTACCCAAGAAGGCTTTAAAAAAAAATGTTGACTTTGTATTTGAATATCAGAATTTGAAACACTTTTTGCCAAATTTGAGCTAATTTAGAAAAAGGGAAAAAAGTTCTACCTTAGTTCAAGAGATAATCATCTCATTTTGATACCTTGTTGGTGCTTTTTGTGGATTTATATGCCTGAAGAAAAAACTAGGCACAATAGAAATGTCATACAGTTTGTCTTACTCCATGATAGTATAAATGAAGCCACAGTGTAGGTGTTACCTGGAAAAAATAATATTTTGGCAATATTTTATTTTATTGTTCTTTGCTAGTGACAAAATACCATGTTTCTAGGCCAGGTCCACCGTTAGATATGTTGATTATACAGAATTGCAACCCTTGCAGAGCTGACTGCTTGTATCTCTGTGTCTTTTTCATGGCATAGGTCCACAACGCTCAGTTCATGGAGTTTGCAGAGGTGGAAAACCATGACAACTTTCACACTAGTGAAGCTGGATACATTCACACGCAGGACCAGTGAGGGGTTTACATAATAGATGATGTGGCTTTAGAGGACCTGAAAGAGCTTGAGAACCAGCTGCTGCTTGTGGCCAGCCAGGACATTGAGAAAAATAAAAGTAAGATATCTACAGGTCCAAAAGACCTGTGATATTTTGGTTTGCTGTTTTCAAGGTAGGCTGATCCTATGACTTCTTCAATCGTTGCTGTACTTCTGCAAGACTAAGTGCTGACTGGAATTTTGAGACCTTTCTTTATCCTCCTAGTTAGCTAAGTGATGAATGTGTTACAAAGACCTAACTGAGCATGTGGAATTGCTTGTCACATGTTGTTAATGTCACAGTTTTGCACTTATTCAGGGTCATAGATGTCAAAGTCATCCTGGAGGGGAAAATAACACAGAAGGGACATTTACTGATGTAGTTAAGTAATATAATGAGCAAGCACATCTTCAAGGCACAGAGAGAGAGTCAAAAAAAGAAAAATGTTAATTGCTTCTGAATGTCTTTTAATTAATGTATTGGATTACTTTTCTGCAGGACTAAATTTACCTCCCACCACTTTTAAACTTTTCTCAGTTGTAAATAAGACGCTGCAAAATATTTGATGTTCCAGACTTCCTTTTTTCCCCTCTGCTTTTTTTTAATAGTAAGAACTGAGTCGAGGCAGACTGTATTACAGATTTCTAAAAAGAGCAGCGGTATTTGTAGAACAGTGAGGAGGAAGAAGCTTGTAATTGTAGAAAGTATGGGGGGAGGGCCATTAGAAAACAGTCAATATATGCCACAAACATGTATGATATTCAGAGAATTGCACAAAATATCTCTTAAATCACTGGAATTACTTTCTGTATTGATAGGATAATGTTTTTGATGCTTTAGTATGCTTCCCTAAAACTGAACGTTCTGACAGAGAATGCAGGGCAGAGCTGAGGATGAAGATGACCAAAAACCTTTATAAACCTGTGAATGCCTAAATGCCTGCTAGGACCTCCTGCGAAGTCACTTGAAGATCCTCATTGTGGACCTTTTTCTGGAGCATCTTTCATATGAGGAGAGGCTGAGAGAGCTGGGACTATTCTGCCTGGAGAAGGCTCAGGAGGGATCTAATCAGTGTGTGTAAATACCTGGTGGGAGGCAATGAAGAAGAGGGATCCAGACTCTTCTCAGCGGCCCCCACTGACAGGACGGGAGGCAATGGGCACAAACTGAAACACATGAAATTCCATCTGAACAGAAGAAAACGCATTTTTACTGTGAGGATGGTCAAACACTGGCACAGGTTGCCCAGAGATGTTGTGGAGTCTTCATCTGTGGAGATATTCAAAACCTGACTGGACATAGTCCTGGGCAACCCACCCTAGGTGACCCTGTTTGGGAGCAGGAGGTTGGGCTGGATGACCTTCAGAGGTCCCTTCCAACCTCAACCATTCTGTGATTCTGTCATGACACGAGGCAGACTACTGAATGAGGTAGGGTACGCTGGTAGGCCGGTATAGCACTTCCTGTGTTTATATGTCACTTCATCACCTTCACACAGTACACTTGAGGACTGACCATGTACAACCTGTCCTAGCTCCTTATGCTCCTTCTTGTTATGGTCTCTTTCTGTGTGTCATGGACACAAACGCTTTTAATGCTGACTTCTTCGGTGATTGTGGACTTAAATGACTCTCTTGTTCAGCTTTTGAAAAGTCTGCAGCTGAAGAGCAGCTGCTGAAGCCTCTCCTGTTTACTCCATGGCTGATTTTTAACTCTGCAGCTCTAAACATTTCAGATTCACTCTACTTGATTTATCATTTATTGTCAAAATTAGCTCTAATTCAGATAGTATCACAACCAAGAAACCAAAAGCCAAATTTCTTTAAGGATTTCTCATGGGCTGCTAGTGTAGAAACATTTGTAGTGATTTTTTTCCTTCCTTCACAGTCATTTTTAAATTATGAAGACTGACTTTTCTAATAGCAAGCCATCTGAAAAGAAAGCCCTCCCCTGGGTCTGCAGTCTGCCCTGCTATATTTCTTTGTAAAATTTATGTTTGAGTAGCCCGTGCCGCTTTTCTTTGATCTGAGAGTGAAGGTGAGGAGGTGAAGACAATCCCAACATGATTTGGTGCTGTGAAAAATTAGGCTTCTCTTTACTTTCCTCCCCTAGTTTTCTTGTGCTTTCTCTGGCTTTATCTCTTGATGTGGGTCTTTTGAACTCCAGCCATTGCCCTTTATCTCAAGGAATGTTTGTTAAAAGATGATGGAAGAGATATGTTTAAACCAAATGCTTGGCGCGCTTGTTCTTTGCCTTGCAGCATACTCTAGGGCCCTCTAAAGCTTCTGGGACTTGAAATCTTTTCCTGGCCTGGGGTTCCCTGGCAAGCAAAAACCACAACCCTGTGCTATAAATAAAAAGAATTACCACAAGCCCTGGGACTCTAGGCATGTGGAAATCCCTCTGATACTGACATCTGCTTGTTTTCTACTTGATTTTTTTGTCTTAGGCAATGTAACTTGTGAGCAATTCAGTGGCAGCAACATCCTTGGCTGGGCACATGCCTCTCTGGATCGTTGTGCTGTGCTGCTTGACCTCTGGACCTGTGAAACTGCTCTCTTGGAAAAAAAATGCCAGGTACAGAAGCTTTTCTTGGTCTGAAAACAGTGATTTGCAATCCGTTCACTTCAGGTTGTGCAAGGTTCTCTTTCAACAGCATTTCCTGTTGTGTATACACAGGGATGCCAGAGCCAGCAGCCATGGGTGGTGGTATAGGTTTCAGATGCATTGGGAACCTGGTGCTAGGCTGGGCTGGGCGCAGAGGGTTGGAGCTTCTGGGTGCTGTGAGTTGGGTCTAAAGGACTACATGTAATGGCTTTTGCAACAAGAGAGCAGAAATGCTCTCGTCAGACAGCAGCCTCTGTAGCTGCTGTGCCAGGGGCTGGAAGCACTTCTGCAAGGCCTTAGGGAGAGTCGCCTACCCCTGGATAATTGGGAAGGATAATTGTGAACGACAAGGCCATCTCCAGAGCAAAACTGCAGAGCATGTTCTGTCACTCCTTGTGTGCCAGGGGATGGAGCAAACGCAGACTACGAAGAATCAGGTCCAGCCCTCAGGAGCTTGGGCCATCAGGAAGTCCAAGATGCAAATTTTTTCTGTGGTCCTGGCTGTCCCTGCTTTCTGGGGCTGGTGCAGGAAACTTTATGGCTGTCATTAGAACTGTAATCACTGCATCTTTGTGAAGCCCATGGAGGAGAGACTCAGTCCGCAGCTGGCTAGGCCCATCATTTGGATTACCCTTTGTCAGAGGAACCAGAGAGGTATTTTGTATGTTACAGCATAAAAGCCAATCCATTTATTAATAAAACCTATATATATGATTATGTATATATTATAAATTTATTTCTTCTTTGTTAGTTAATCTGAGCAAAAAATGCCATGTTTTAGTATGGAGTTAAAAAAACCAACAAACAAACGCACGCTAAAAATGTGTATTAAGTGATTCGTAGCTTTGCCGTTCACAAGGGCTGGCTGTATATCCTGCAGGCTTTCCCCTTCCACTCTCTGAATCTAGTCATGTATCTGTATTTTGCCACGGGACGTGAAAGCATACAAGGTTTCTGCCCAAAGACTTCAGTCTGGAAAGATGAAGAGTAGACAAGCTCAGAGGAAGGGACCCAGAGGAGCTGGAAGTGTGTTTCTGCCTATGGGACTCACCAGTCCCAATGACAATGCTGTGAGTGTCAGGAAGCGGAAAGGAGCAGATATTCCACTTCAGAAGCAGGGAGAAATGGCACTAATTGACGTCACCTTCACACACTTGAAAAGTTTTGTTCTCAGTCCTGGAGTAACCCAGGGCAGCTCTCAAAATAGGAATGCTAGAGGGTGTTAGGGAATCTCCTGTGTACCATTGAAGAGGCTTTAAATAGAAACGCTTTTAAACTAAAATAGTTGTATGGAGTTTAGGAAATCTCCTAAGGCCACTCTCCCGTTTTCATAGAGGGGCTTTGTGTTACAGAGCTGTATAAAATATTGTCTAATTGCCTTGTTCACTAAGTTTCTGTTCTCATCCCAATAGACTTTGCTTTCCATTGCTGTATGATCATGCTACCTCTGTGAATCTACCTTTTATTTTTATCATGGGCCTTCCGTATAAGGAAACTTGCTTTCTTTTTGGAATAAAAACTCCCAGTAGAGAAGAATGAAACCTCTACAGCAACAATACACTAATTCTCTTCCAAAACCATTGAAGAGTATATTCTGGAACTGCTCTCACAACCCAACTCTCTAGACAGGATTAATAGTACAGATGTGCTGCTGCTGGAGGTCTTTTGCTTTCAGCTGAAATGAAATGGAAATGGGTCTCACTAGCTTTGTTTCCAGCTGGGACAGAGTTCTTTCTGAATGAGGAAACTATAACCGTTTGTTCAGCAGCTGAGACAGCTTAGCTTAGCCAATATGAAATTTGCTTATAGCCTATTGCAGTGTCTTAGCTTCCTCCAGAACAGTTCAGGTCAGGCAGGTCTACATCAGAAAACTTGACTGTTTCCATTGAAATCTGAATTCTCAGCTACCGAGTTACCTCCTAAGCCCTTCTGCATCTTCCTCTTCCGCAGTCTTCTGGTATCAGTATGGAAAGTAATGTGGATGCTTTTCTACTTCTGTGTCACTGTAAAATAGCCAGGTGTAGATCATTTCATATTGACATGACCGATTTGTCCAAAAGAAAGAGCACTGGCCATTCATATTTTCAATCCCCTAATTGCCATCTGACCAAAAAGTACTACAATGTGAACTCGAGAGTTCATGTGCTGTCATGCTTGGCACATCTCTTTTTCTGTCCTAAGCTGTGGGTATTTGTAATTAAATTTTTTTTTAAATAAAACTTTACAGCTGTTCTTGGTAGAGGAGCCTGAAGAGCGCATGTGCCTTTGTACATCTTTAATTACATCTTCAATTAATTTGGAGTTTCTCCAAAAAATGTAAAGTAACTGTGACAGTCATTGCCAAATGAGATAACAGAGAGTCTTGTATGAGTCTGGAGGTTTTGGGTTGGGGGAAATTGAGTTTTTCAAAGACACGAAACCAGTGTGTGTGCTGGAAAAGAAAGAGAGAATGGATTAGAGTGGAAAGAAGTAGGTTTTTTTAAAGTAGTAAGTACATTGCCTTGTTACTTTTTGAAGGGAAAAATGTGCAGAATAAAAATCTTCATGCTTCAGTAGAAAAAAATGATGTTAACTATGCAAAATTTGGAAGAAATTTCTCGTATGGGCAGTTTATTCTATGTTCTGTTCTTGAGCTTTCTGATGAAACATCAAGTAATATCCTGTGCCAGAAACAAGATGCCATATTGTGTCACTGTTGGTTTGATATAGGCAGCAAACTCCATGATCAGAAAACCCTCCCCAAGAGAGAATGAATATTTGAGTGAATCAACATTTCTAAATGTGCTTCTGAATATCTCTTCAGCTTCTAGATGTTTACTTTGAAGCTTACCAACATGCTTTGGACCCAGAGGAAAGGTTTGCTTTGGCCTAAGTGATAACTGACATCTTGCATAAACGTCCAAGGTTTGATCTCAAGCTTGAATATTTCATCAACACCTACAAGGATGAAGGCATCTGTTTGCAACTTCGCCTCCAAATGCTGAGGGACATACTAAACCAAAAAGTAGGTTGAATTTACAGTATATCCATCCTGGGGAAGTAGGAGATGAAATCCAGAATGAGAAGCTTTGATTATAGCCTGCATGGGTTTACAGTGTTAAAATGGGTCAGTACTAATTTACCAATGAATTCTATGGATGCTTTGTAAATTGAAGGCCTGAAGCTCAAGAGCAGAAAGCTATCATTTCATCAATATCAGAAAGAAAATGTTGGAAAGATTGCAGAGCTTCATATGTCATGTGAAAGCCACATCTGCTACCGTTTGAGACAATTAGAAATAGTAGTTGAGAGGTGTGGAAGCTAAATAAAATTATAATCTATATTTGTTCTGTAATGCAGTGGATAAGGAACTAGTCCTGTTTATAGTAAGTGAGATGAGACTTTAAAAAGAATATAAAAAAAGCTTGTACTTTAAAGTGCACTTTGAAAAGCAGTATATTTCAGATAGCTGTGAATTCCTGTGCCAATAATTAAAGCACAACATCTGAAATCCTCACATTTTTCCTCTGGTTTAAAAATCTGCCTCAGCTTTCCTCTGTATCCTGCCACAAGATATTTCCTTTCTCTGAGCTTTAATCTCAGAGACTGCAAGTTGGGAAGTTTAATTATGTAACCTTTGTAACATGGCTTTTAGTCCACAAACGGAAGTTTGGGTTTTGGTACAAGAGGCTACTGTTGTTCTGCTGTTGCCACTAATGCTACCGTATTGCTGGCGATAAAAATGGAGCCTTGTCAGCATCGTTGGAGCTCAAATTTTGTTCTGAAGGAATATGAAAGATTCAAAATAATTTTAGCAGGAATAATTAATCTAGAGTGGGTACATATACAATTTACTTGACAATTTATATATATATATAAATATATATGAATAGAAATTTTTGCAGCTTATGTTTAAATGAAGAATAGTTGGTTTTGCCTTGATTTCTAGCCATGTGTGAATTTTATTGGCTAATGTCACTTGTGTTTATTGCTGAGTTTTAGATAGATGCCCAGAGGGAGTATGTCCACAAGATTTGGCAGGAAGGTCAGAGAGGTGGCATTGGTGAATTTGGACTTCCTTATAATGTAATTACTAAGCAGCTTATCTCTCTTAACACTAGCTGGTGAGTAATTATACAGTTTTCTTTTTCCAGAGAGTACCTCTTTCTGTTCTAGTTTCTGTGATTGATTGTAAAAATTTGGGATCTAGCACCTGAAAATAAGACTATTGGAAAAAATGACAGTCTTAAGGTGAATCAAGCAATAGATCAGTGTCTAATGTTATTTAGTCTCATGCTATTTAGATAGCCAGAAAAACATTCAAAGAAGAAAAGTGATTCCTCCCCCACCGCCTTTACACTGTCCTTTCATGACAATGGATTTGATAATTGCATCTTGCAGTGCAGTGGGACATTACTATTCCCTCGGGTACAGACTATTAAACAGTAATGGTGAAAGTGGGTACTGAGGTTAGCCTTGTGTCCTGGTTTCAGCTGAGATAGAGTTAACTTTCTTTATAGTGGCTGGTGTGGGGCTATGTTTTGCATTTGTGCTGGAAACAGTGTTGATAATACAGAGATGTTTTAGTTGTTGCTGCACCAGTCAAGGACTTTTCAGCTTCCCACGCTCTGCCAGGTGCACAAGAAGTTGGGAGGGGACACGGCCAGGATAGTTGATCCAAACTGGCCAAAGGGCTATTCCATACCATACGATGTCATGCTCAGTATATAAAGCTGGGGAAGAAGAAGGAAGCGGGGGACGTTTGGAGTGATGGCGTTTGTCTTCCCAAGTAACCATTATGTGTGCTGAAGCCCTGCTTTCCTGGAGATGGCTGAACACCTGCCTGCCCATGGGAAGTAGTGGATGGATGCCTTGTTTTGCTTTGCTTGGGTGCGCGGCTTTTGCTTTACCTATTAAACTGTCTTTATCTCAACCCACGAGTTTTCTCACTTTTACCCTTCTGATTCTCTCCCCCATCCCACCGGGGGGGGAGTGAGCGAGCGGCTGTGTGGGGCTTGGTTGCCGACTGGGGCTAAACCACGACACCTTGCTTTAGGCTCGCTGCATCAGTATCCATCCTGACCTGGCTTCACAACTTTCACTGCCCTTTGGCCACAGCCTATTACTCTTTCTAGTGCAAGTGTCCGGTAGGTTGTGCATGTACTCTGTTTTCCCACGTGGAACCCACACGTTACCTGCAGTACAGACCTGCCACATGTTCCCCATCCTGCAGCTGTGCAGCACTGTGGGTTATACCAAGGGTTTACAGAGCAGCTAATACACACCCAGAAGCCAAGAGCCCCTTGCCTCTGGTCCCTTCTGGTTTCCTGCCTCTGTCTCAAGGCCCTTGGCCCTATTCCTCCCCCTACACACATTTTGATTTTGTGTTGGTTATCTGAGGACTTATTTTCAAGTGCAGACAGTTTTAATGGGCGGGCATAATAGACGTGAAAATGCGGTTCATAAAACATGTCAGCTAACGAAAGAGAATTTTAAACATTTTCTGTTTTCATTAGCAAATGAGACTACTTAGATGTGTTCCAACATAATTATGTTTATTAAGGCTTCAGTTCTATTTTCAGATTTGATGATTGATTTCTAATGTGCACTAAAGCCATTGCAATTTATTCTTGCAAATTAAGCAATTGCAAGGTTTCTTTATATATACAATTTATAAAAGCCTCATTTGAGAGCTATTTATTCTTTCTTTGGTTTTGCTGTTTTTAAGTCCTACTTGGAAGAACAGTTATTTGCTGGAGTTTCACCCTTCTCTTGGTCTGGTGTGCTCAATCCCCAAAGCTCTTGAGTATCTCTACCAGGAATTCTACAGCATCTGCAGACCAAAAACAGCCAGTAAAGCAAGTAATCTAGAAAAACAAGTACTTCAGCTAGTAGTTGATGAGTGGCTAACTATGGAAAAAATGGAAACTTTTTGCAGGTCTCAGATTCAAAAAGACGTAAGTTCCGTTTTTATGTTAGTAGTGACTCTTTAAAGCAGAATGACCAAGAGTGTGATCTTGCTAGTTCATTTATGCTTGCTGGTCAAAGTTCTAGCTGTGTGATTCTTAATTCAATTATTTGTTTATGATCGGTGAAGATCCATTCCATCCACCTTTAAAACCAGATTTTTTTCTGTAAAGGAACACAGAAAGGCAGAACTCGATCTCATGCCAGTATAAAGTAGGAACAATCAGCTTAATGAGAAGGAAAATACACACACTTAAAACTGACTTGAGAGCACGCTAAGTCTCCGGGTTTTGTGTTTGTGTGTGTGTACAGTCTGCAAAAAAAAAAAAAAAGACTGGACACTAAAGCAAACATTGTTATAGGTAGAGCCGGTTATTACTGTAATGTCCACCATTTCCTGGTGTAGAACTCTGAATTTGGTTGGTTATAATTTTGATAAATGCTAATTATTGTGAATGAAATTATCGATGCTGGATGTCTCTATTGGGGTTTTTTTTTTAAATTAGTCAGCTTAGTTGTTGCTGAGAGTAAGAAATGGAAAATAAATTCTTTTATCTGTTTTCTCTACAAGATTGTGATACAGCTATGCTTTGGAGCATACATTTCAAGTTTGGGAAGGCTCATTTTAGGTAGTGATATGCTATGCTTTCATTCCTGACAAGTTTGGCCAGCATAAACTAAACTAAAATAGGCTATTGCAACATGTTCAGTAGGAAGACATTATCTGAAGTTTCTGTGTGCCCTGGTACACCTATAACCCGAGGCAAATCAAGACTTTCCACTGTCCCTGCAATAATAGCTCTGGTCTAAGTGGTCCATGTTTGATTTGAGTCTGAGCATTGAAAGTGAGCATGAGAAGCTGTTAGCCTGCACTGTCACTCGTGTTGCCTTTGACGGAGGCAGCGGAGGAAGTTGGCTGAGCAGATCACAGAGGAGACATGGCAGCTCTGCTAGTGGAGCAGGAGCTGGGCAGGAGCATGGAGAAAATACAGCTGCCTTGGTAAGTGGGATGGCAGCCACTAGATGGGAATGAAGATTGAGGTAGATGAAAAGCTGGGAGACAGAGACTAGGACTAAGACCCAGTGGGTTCCTTCCTTTTGGAAGGAAAAGATATGGGGACAAAAGTGCACTGCAGGTTGGGGCTGGAGCAAGAAGGCACCTTGGGTGGGGGTGGAAGGTTGAGAATGGTTTGGTAAAGAAATTGGATCAAGCTATCCAAAAGCAGTGATAACAAGGCTTGCTAATCAAGGGAGTGGGGATGAAAATGAAAAATTGAGGCATGGAGACAGAACTGGTTAGATGAAGAGACTGCGAAGACAGTGATGGGTAAGAAAGTATAGAGGCAAACTAAAGGCAGAAGGGCACAGCCACCTAGGCTACTCCCCTCCCTGCCCTGGAGCTAAACCCAAGAATTACCTATCCAGTGTCAATCTGATGCCAATAAAATCCACTGGCAGTGTCCCACTACTCTCTTGTTCACAGCAGATCACAAACAATTCTTCACTTTTTGAATTTTAAATCCTAGAAGTCAGTGGCAGAGTTCTGTGGTGGATCTTAAAGTTACCGCACCGCTGTTGCCAAGGGGGAAAGGGAGAGGTTTTGTTGTGTTTACCTCTTGCACATTCCTTTTCCTCCAGCAGAAGCTGCAGATGAGACAAACAGACGCAAGCAGGCAATGTTTAGAAAGACATTCAGGTTGTAAAAGTCAAGCATTTAAATTTTAGGAAATTTACCTTTGCCAGAGCAGATTTAATTTGGTTTCCTTTTGCATAGCCATGATGATGCAGTCTTTACCTGATCACATTGTTTTTCTTTATGACTTGGTATGCTAAAATCAACATTTCTGTCCTTCCTGGACTGCTCCTTTTGTGACCCTGGACCTCATTCTTTCATGTTATTCCAACCCTTCACTAAGGACGGTTTTACAAGATACAGTTTTTATTCCCCATTGGACTTCCTAAATATCTTTTGATTTCATAATAAACAAATTACCCAGGGGTGAGGTGCAGATGCTGCCAGCCTGGGAACAGGTGCTTTTCCTATGTAGAAACATCAGAGTGCCAAATGAAAAGAAAAGTGAATTCTGGAATGAAAAGACAAAATGGTCCCTGGGAAGCTGTGAGACCTTTCTTGCTCACCCCAACCCAGGATCAGCTATACTTATGTTATTCCCATGAGATAAATAGCTGTCCTGTTCTTAAACACATCAAGTGTTAGACTTTTTCAAGCAGTCTGTTGTAGTGCTTCACCAGCTGCACCTTTACCAAGTTCTCCTTAAAGTCTAGCACGGATGTGCCTTGCTACAGTCTAAGCTTATTACCTCTTCTCTTGTCCTCTTTGGAAATAGGGAAGATGCTATTCTCCTTGTAGCACCTTTGGGAAGGAGCACATAAAGATGGCTTGTCCTGTCTCACCCATCCAGAGCCATAGAATTACAAAAGCACATTGTAAAGCACTAGGGGAGAGGGACAAAATAAAGTTGCACAACTTCTGGCACAACTTTGGGGTGTTGTCTTTTCAAACTTTTTTTTTTTCAGTGTGGCTGTGAAAATGTAGCAAATGGCAGATGTTGAAATCTAGACTTTTATTCCTAGGAACTGCATGGCTGGCTTCAGATTTCCTCGTGTTCCGTGATTCATTGGTCATAAGCAGCGAAGCATGAAGCCACTCGGCTGTAACAGTGGCCACATCTGTCCTGTCTGACGTGAGCAGGGTGGCACGGTTGTAGAGTTTGTGACAGCTAAAGACGAGGAACATCTTCTCCTGCACGCAGAGCCAGGAGCTGTTCCTGCCACCACTTCCACAGCACAACAGCCAGTGGACCATTTTCTTCTTTCCAGCTCTCCACGTTACCAAGCTGCAGCTTTTGATCATTTTTCTTTTCTGGGTTTCTGCTCTTTTGGAGGCTTCCGCTGTCCCAGTAGAAAAGGGGTCCAGCTCTGCTGAGTTAGCTGACCACATGAGTTTGCTGTCCCCATTTTGGGAACATCATACATACAGTGGCATGTGTGCTGGGATTTGTACACTCTTTAGAGGAGGAATGGCCTCAGCTAGTAATAAGTGAACCAAGTTACAGAGCCCTGCTTTAGAGAGATATATACATCTGAAAGCCTTCTCAATTTTGATTATAATAAAAAAGGCAAGTATCTTGTGTTAGATATAAAAAAATAAACAAAATAAACTTTATTAAGTCTTTTGAGTAAAGCCACGTTTATAGATTCAGTGTCTTTACCTTCGAAGCAAGTGGCAAAACACCAGTGCATTTTTAGGGGTCAGGATAGGTCGGGGTAGGCACAATTCTGACCTTGCATGGGTTGCAAGTCAGAAGCAGCTCCAGTCATGATTTACTCCAGAAAAAGAAAAAGGAGAATGGTCCCCTAAAGTATTTAAAGACTTTGTCACCTGTATGTAAATTATTTCTGTGTTTCCTTTCTTTCCCTTTCCTTGCAGTTATTTGTCGAGGTACTGATAGAAGACCCTGTGCTGGCGCAAGAGATTGCTCTGTCACTATTAGAGGTGGGAGCAGACGAAGAAAAAAAGATAGGCAGAGAAAACCAGCTCTTTATCCTGGGTTCCTTCTCCATGCTCCTGGAGCTTGCCACGCTCCGCCATCGGCTGATAGAGGTGGCAACAGAGAGTGCGTGGGAGCCAGGTTAGTGGGTCAGTAGTGCTGGTTTAGCTATGGTGACCTCCGAGAGGAGTGGATTGTAGGGAAAAAGTAACTTCTTTTAAACAGACCATCTCCTGTAGTTGGAAAAAAAACACACAGAGAGGGAGAGTGCCTGCATTTGTGTTGTGGGCGGTGTGTTTGCTTGTTATGTGGAGATGGAGTCTACCTGGGGTTTGCAGATGTTTACTAGTTTCAAAAGTTGAGGCCACGCTGCTCCTCAAAGCTTAACAGGAGAGGCCCTTTCCCAGTGAAAATACAGAAATTTTGTCAAAAGGAGAAGGAGCAGGAGGAATTCAGTGATCGAATGAACACAAAGATGGCTTCTTCTGCAGAGTTTCACACAGACGATTATTTTAACTGCCTTCTTATGAAGAGTAGTGCAATATAAGAAAAGGCACGCAAGAAGTACAAGCTTTGTTCACCACCAGAGGTAGGAAAGCGTAAAAATTGTTCTGGCTATGCTGATCCTTAAAATGATAATGAAATAATCTACACAAGGGAAGTCAGTGTCATGCATTTATGGAGTTATCAGCTGGAGGAGATGACAATTTGTACAGGAAGACGAAGATAAGGACTGAGCTAATGGGGAGACTGAGACTACAAAGGTTAGTGTTGAACTACTGGCTTGGAGGCAGGTTATTGGTGAAATTCCTATTGTTCAGCTCCATATTACTTGACATTTTTATTAATGATCTCAGCAGAAAACACAAGAGGGTGCTATTAAATTCAGGACATTGTAGTGCTGGCAGATAAAACTGATAGGGAAAATAAATGGAGTATCTTACAGGAAGAACTCACGGTTCTAAGGACTGGAGTAGTAGAAAGGAGATAAGCATCAATAACACAAAGTTTAAGGCTCTGCATAATAATAGGAAATTCTCCTGTGGACTTTGAACGCATTAGTTGGAAGCAACAGAGGAGGAAAAAGAACTGGGTGTATAGCTGGCCATGGGGTAATTGTAAAGTGCCAACACATCGCAACCGTGGCAGGGGAAAAGCCGTTATATTTTACTGTGAATCAGGCAATGAGTTTTGTAACCGGTAGAGGGAGGGAGAATTGATGCCGTGTACATGATTCTGGTGAGGCCTTGCCTGGATTATTATGTATAATTTGGAGATTTGTGTTCAGGCAAGATAAATTCATATTGGAGTGGGAGCAAAGATGATCTAATAGCATGCTGAGGGGAAATAGAGAATGCATTTTACAAAAGCAAATGAAATATCTTGGCTTGTTTATCCTAGCAAAATGAAGGCTGAGAGAAGATAAGATTG
Source organism: Ciconia boyciana (assembly GCF_034638445.1). NCBI lineage: Eukaryota > Metazoa > Chordata > Aves > Ciconiiformes > Ciconiidae > Ciconia > Ciconia boyciana. The sequence goes on from NC_132936.1 coordinate 52,005,168, forward strand.
TTCTCTATAAATACACCAGGAAGATAAGCACTGGGAGCGGAGAGGAGCTATTTAAGCTAAAGGCCAATTTTGGCAGCAGAACAAATGGATCTAATCACTGTGAATAAATTTAAGATGGAAATTAAAAGAGGATTTCTAAGAATCAGACAACAAAGTTCTGGAAGGGAAAGAGCAAAGGGTAGAAAACTAGCAGTTTTAAAATGGGGCTTGATTGACTTATGAAAAGGATTTGTGGGACGTGATTGCTTGCAATAGCCCAGTTGGGTGTGTAGGATAGGTGACATTCCAGTTGTCGTTTTTCTTTGTCTTAACCCTTTCCCTAGCTTTCTTCTTGAAAATTTAGAGTCTGTATCAAAAAATAAGCAGCATTTATTTTCAGCAGTTGAAAACCTAGGCATCTTTAAGATACGTGAGCCACAACCATTCAACTTAGTTTGGTGGAAAACCTAATTTTCTGCCACAACTCTTTTCCATTAAAATAAGACCTTCTTGAACTCTCATTTGATATCTGGAACTTTCTTGGGCAAACTAACAAACAGGTTAATTTACTTCAACCCGAGCAATTCCATGAAGCAAGAAGGTCTCCTTTCTTGCTAATTTGTGTTTCTTATTTGGATACTCAGCTTTCTAATAAAATACAGATTCTAGTTAAACTTCTTCCACTGGTTGAGTTATCTCTGTGTTCCTTCACTCATACACATATATACATACACACTCATATATTTTCTGGTAATTAATAAGGGGTAAGGTTACACTGCAACTTTTCACTTATCTGAAAGGTCAATATCCAATGACTTTTTTTTTCATCAAACATGTAGGAACTTAATATCTTGAAAGCCCTGTCTCTGTGTCAGATTTCATTAATATTCACCAACTGATTTAAAAATTATCCAGAGGAGACAGATGAGCAGACCAGATCATCGCATGGCTGCATTTCTTTTGGGAACAGGGCTAAGAGGACACACTCATCTGAGGTGACATACTTAGAAATCCCTGAAAAAATAGCAGTAAATTGTCATTTTCCAGGATGGGAATTCAGTGGAAAATTATGACAAAAATTAAGACCTCATAATGCATATGTAAGGCCATTAAGCATAACATTATCTTAATTTAATAGAAGATGGTTAAGTCAGTCTAAATACCAGTATAAACCTATATAGTTTATTTAATGTGACATTTTGAGGTGCTATTTTTACATCTTCTTTTGATGTGATGAAGATCACAGTTCATTATAATATGAACAGTTAGAGACTCAGATTCAGACTGAAACACCAGAAAGGTTAGTAACCTTTTTTCCTGCTAAGCAGAGTAAAATTAAGAGAGTGCACCTACATTTGTGGATTCCTCTACCTCATACCATAGCTTCTATCAGACTTCTGGGGGGGACCTGCCAGAATTACTCCCGTTGCTTGACTGTCTCTCCATTCCTTGAGTGGAAGGTCATTCACACCTAAAAGTACACATGTACGTTGTATGCACTGTTCCTTACAGCCCTTGCTGCTTCTCTTTGTTCCTCAGTGTTCCTCACTCCTCAGTTCCACTGTATTTGTCTTCTACCGTCTGATGAAAAGGGACATCATTGGTAGAATAGTAGGGCTAGACAGTGCAGCTTTAGTCTGAATTTTGCTTCTTTCTGGTTTTGACACAGTCACCTTTTTAATACCTTTTCTTTTTCTCTATTTTTCCCCTTTACACACTACTAATAAACTGATTTGTGTGCTGATGTCTGTTCTGTATAGGCTATTCATATTCTATACTGGTCAACTAAGAGCAACATTTATAATAATTACACAGAGTTTTTTGTTTTAAGACCTTAGAGTTGATGTTGGCTGTGCTCCATGTGATTATTGATTGATGCTCATGGTGCCTTTCATATATTATTTTGTCTTCTCCCCTTTTCTTTCCCTTACTTTGCAGGCACAGAATGCTACCTGATTTTAAAGGACTAAGAGCTATGTCTACTAGGTTATTTGTGTCTTTATCACATTTTCACAACATAGCTTCTCTGTGACCTGATTTCTTGACTGATAAAACACCTGCCTTAGATGTTAGGAGGAAGCAAGGTCGTATCTTACTCGTTTGCAGTCTGCATCAAAAAGTCAGTGTCTTTCTTTTTAACATCTTCTGACACTATACGAGAAGAGCCATCACAAGCCAGATCAGGGTTTCTGTGGTCTTGCATCTGAAGGAGTGCAGTGATGGATCCATAGGGAGGGATTACAAAAAGTAGGACAGCGCCCAACTTCTGACACTTGGTGCTTTAGAGATTTCCTGAGCTAGTGGTTGCATCTAGACCATGTGTTTACTGTCTGCAGATGGACGGCCCTCATAATTTATTATATAGGGGAGGTTGTATTGGAGTTGTGCCATACTGGGGGCTTCTAGAATAAATGTTTCTTAAGTTATGAAGTCACTGTTTTAATAGTAATAATGTGTGTGAGCTCTGCTTGTCTATTGAAGCTTCCTCTCTGGCAGACAGTCCTCTTCCCAATTTCTAGTCTAAAATAATATTCTTCCTTTCTCTGCCAAATGCAGTCCTCTCTAAATAGGAACATTTAGCATATTTCCCTTGATTTTCCCTTATGACATTGTAGATTCGCAACTTATTGTCCTTTGTAAGTGCTGTCCATGTCAATCGAATGGACGATACTAAGCAGCCACCAGCTATCTGGGTACAGCACTTGTTTGCTTCTTATCCATCATACTATTTCAGATGCCAAGAAATGTTTTAAATTGAACGCAGATGTCTCATCGAAATGAACCTGGTAGATGTAAGTTTCTAGATGTGCATTGCTTACAGCAGGAAGACAGTTAATTTTTCAAATGCATCCATGGGGTTTTGTTTCTAGGTTTTACAAGGCTTTTGCAATGGAAGCAGGTTTTGAGGAGTTCCATTTGTACCTGAGGCCCGTGCACTTCGAATCTGCATCTCAGAGGGAGAAAGCAGACCACCTCCTACCAATATTCATTACATCTCTTCTGGAAGATGACAGCTGTGTTGACAAGTAGACTGAACTTTTTTTGTGTTTCACAGGGCATAATCTCTTTCGATTGGATGGGATCAAGCCCTTAGTCTGCTTAGGCTCACATATAAGCCACAAAAACTTCAGTGTGTGAAATACATAAAATTATTCAGGCAGAAAATGTAAAATGCTGCATGATTTGTTTCCTTTTTGTATAGAGTCTGGGACTGAATAATGCTAATTTAAAGCTGTTGAGCAGTGAAAGCAAGGAAACTCCAAATTTGTGTGGAACGCTGGCAATTTTGGGACTAAAGTGCATTTTCTTTCAAAGCGAGAGATGCATATAATGGGGCTGGCCTGAAAGTGATTGCCCCAAAGCCCATAGGTAGCAAAATGGGACCTCAAAAACTGTTGTGAATAAAGTCCTTATTCTGAGCACAAAGAAGGCTTGTTCTCCTAGAGTTCTACTGCACTTCATAAAGTGGCATCTTTCATCTTTGTTTATCAACTCAGTGACTACTAGCCCCAATCTCTGCGGAAGGAAAAGGCTATTTATTATCTTCCCTTTTCCCCCTGGGAAAGTGATTGGAACATGCAGATTTTACGCTTGCTTTGATTTACTCTTTAAAGAGTTGGTAAATATATGTGTGTGTATACACATACATAAATACACCAGTTAGTGTGTGTGTGCCTGTGTATCTTTTAGATCAAGGTTTATGAGGAAGAAAGGAAATAACCTGTGAATTCTCTTACTAGATTCAGGGAGAGCACCCTGTCAGTCGAGGGCAGTAGGGCTCCCTTCCCACCTGTATTTATACCACCTGCAGTCCTGTGCTGTTGTTTGCATCCTATTCATTTGTATACACTCTAGCCTGCTGTGAAAATTGGGCTGTTCCAAACAAGTTTAGCAATTGCAAGCAACCTGGAATGAAACTTCAGCTGCTAATTGAATCGGGGCAGCGGTGGATGTGGTGGCTTCTCTCCTGGTTGTCTTTCTCTGAGTGATAATATGATTAAGTCTACTGTTTTATAATTATCTTCATAAAATTGCACTGAAAATTTGATCGTTAATGTGGCCTAATTCAGGAATCCTTACCGGGATGGAACTCTTTAAATCAGCAGAGTTTTGTCTGAGGAACTTTGTTAAATAAAGCAGGATGCCTGTGTGTGGCTGTATGCACACATAGTAACAACCTTTGGTGTAGAGAGTTCTGTAATGAAAGAAAATGACCTTACTCTTCAATGCTATTTTGCATACTTAGTCCTTTCCTCTATGTACGAGCGCATAAAAACAGTACCGCAGACTGCCAGGCCGTGGAGATTTCTTCTTTAAAGCTCTCCGCAAAGTCTTCTTGCCATCAACTTGGTCATGACCAGTACTCTGCAGCAGGGTGGCATGTAATTAAAACTTTGCCAAGGAAAAACAAGTATGTTTTATTTGGTATCAGTTCCTTTCCCAGCCTGTTTGCACTCAGCTGCACTGTCTGGCACTGTCCTGTTCTACAGAGTAGAGCTGAGAATACAACTCACTAAATACAAATGAATGAAATGCTTTCTTGATCTCTACATTTAGTCATGTTTCAATGATAACAACATATACAAATATAATAGAACGCTCTCCCTTACCCCACCTTTCATTAAATTAAGCTGCTGAAGTACTATGAGACAGAGAGCAATGTCTGTAAAGTAACCTGTCTTTTAAACGGCAGAGGAAATGCCTAACACATTGTTTTTCCTCTCCTTCTGTCCATCTGGAATAAGGAACATGCAACTTAGCCTGGCCTGTCAGGTCATTCAGAAAAATGCTCTTTTGGCAGCTGTTCAGCAAGCCTCCTTTTGTTACTTGGTCCAGCCTCCCCAAACCCTGGACATAAAGGTTAGCAGCATCTTCTTCCTCCCATTGCACTGGTAATAATGGGTTTTGTCAGACTTAGCCCAAAGAGGGTGCCTGTTAATTCTGCTTATAATCAATTGGATGGCGGTCCTGCGCAACACTTGGAACGGCATCACTGATGACTGCAGGAACTGCAGTGATTGTGTATTAGCATATGACATAAAAATAAACGGTGTCACATCAGTGATTTATTTAAAGTCTATTAGTTGGGTAAGTGATGAAGCATAGCTAAAAATATACCTCAAGAGAGGACTGAAAGAGGTTGGAGATGAATTGGATTCAAAAGGCATGGGTGAAATCTTATAGCCTGTGGTATGCAGTAAGGCTAGCAATCACAAACTGACCTTGAAATATGCATTCTTCTGGGATGGTGAAACCATCAGTTCCTGCTGCTTTCATTTGTCCTGTCTTCTGAAAACAGAAGTACGGTCAACACTATTTGCAATGGGAAACATTCATGTCAGCCTGATGCCATAATGTTTGTTCAAAAGCTACCTGCCAGGGTCACCAAGCCATTACTGTTCCTTGTCTTACATTTGGCTTTTTTTTTTTCATCCTGTGTTTAATATACAGCACTCAGGAGCTGCCCTTGCTTCATACATGCTAAATTGTTGTAGGGCTCTGAGTTGCATTTTCTTACGCAGCTGTTGTGTCTCTTCCAGAGACAGCTGCATTACAGTGATGAGCTAAGTGACCTCGTATGCAATTTTGAATTCATAAGCAAACAGAGATTCTTTAGGGCTTGTCTTGCCTTCTCTGGCCTTGTATTGACATCTCTTTCCACGTTCCTTAGGACACCCCATCCCTCCCCCCTCAGCCCCCTCTGCATCCCCGATGCTCCCCGTGCTCAGTCCCTTGCCACCAGGCAGTATCCTCAGCTCATTCCTGTGTATGGGAAGTGCCCCTGTTTTGCTGCCTAGCTGGGCAAGAAGCACTGCATTTTGCAGCAGGTTCGGAGCCGTACACGTGCTGACTGCCTGGCTGTCACGCTGGGAGCCCAGCTGGCCGCTGCCTCCTGGGAGCTGAGCGAGCCAAGCAAAATGGCTAGGGATCAAACTCTCCTTGCCTTTTCCCTGAGCAGGGGGTTCTCCTCACTAGCTGAATGCTGATTTTGCAAAACTGGAAGGAGCTTTATACCCTTGAGAACCTCTGTTCTTATGTCAAATGTATTTAAAATCAGTCAGAGGGTTCAAAAGTTGTTAGCGGTGGGTTGAACCAGCTAAGGGAATGAAGCTAAAACATTTCCTGTGTGACACTGGTTTCCTTCTGAGTTTAAAAATGAAAAGTAGACGTTATCGTGACTCCCCGTTGTCTCATTTTGGGTCACTCAGAGCTGCAGTGTGGGGAGGGGAGGGAAAAACGTCTCATGCAGCTGTGACTTGCAAGCTTCTGAGCATGAATTGCTGTTCCTAGAGCAGTGTCCTATACACTTTCTTTCCGTACACCGCAGGTGAATGTAAGGGGGGTCCTAGGGCCAACACTCACCCCAGAGACTGTCAACTGCACCAGAACAAACTTGTTTCACCACTGCATGGTTTGCATCCTGTCCCAACACGAGCAGGACAGTGATTCTGCACCCTACAGCTGAGATCCATTGGCCCAAACAAACTGATATCCTGATGGCCCACCAGAAAAAAGCTGAGTCTCGTGCAGACAGAGCCACCTGCTTGCTGCTGAGCAGCAACCCTTCCCACCACTGATCTTGTGCAACTTTTGGCAGCACACGGGCCATGTCCCAGGATGCTGCTGCACTCTGCAGCCACTTGGTGGGCACCCAGGTGTTGGCAGCTGGATGGCCAACTGTGCAGCCTCCCAGGGCTGGCCATGCTCGAGTTCATCCCAGACGCTGGTTTCCATTCCCTCTCATAGAGAAGTCTGAGATTCCCTGTCTTCATTTCTAATCAGATCCTGCAGCACTGAAATCCTCAGGGGAACTGAGCAACCTCAGTTTCTTTCCCAAATTGATCCTCTGCGCTGCCATCCAAAGCGCTAGTGTTGTGTGTCTCTGCTGATAACCATGAGTAGTCTTACTCTGGAAATAGCTCTTCATCCCCCAGTTGAAAAGGATTGATCTTCCAAACATTTGGAGCTCCTTTACTGTCTAAATGCTGAATGGTTGCTTTTCCACAGAATGGCAGCGACTATTTTTCATTTTCAGATGTCTCTTCTCCTCTGTAAATCATTTAATGGCTGCTGCATCCATTCTGGATCAGTTTTTGCTGATTTACAGTCAGTGGGTATTAGCTAATTAATCAAACTCACACACAGAGGACAATTAATACAACCAACAGAGGCAGTGATAAGGAGGTCATGCATCTGTTATTCCAGATTAACGTGTAAAACTGGAAAAAAACCTTGTATAAACTCCTTACATAGGAAAGAGAGATGGTTGGAGGATGTCACAGGCTGTGTCTGCACTGAGGGACCCACCAGTGCCATGGGTGGTATGGTTGCCCACCCGACACAGGCCAAGGCCGATGGCGTCTCCCTTCAGCCCATGTGAAGGAGAGCTGGTTGCATGATGCCAAGGGAGCTGTGTGCTCTGCAACACCTGCCATGGTCTGGCTGGTTAATAGCCAAGACCCATGGGCCGTGCCATGAAGGGCACACGCTTAACCAGCCTAGTCTCACCGTGCAATAAGCCCTCATGCAGAGCAGCCTGTTTAATACTGGTCTAGGACCTTCAGAATGGCAAACTCCCATGTATTTGTAACCTCAGTGCTCAACTTTTCTATACTGACTTTGTTTATAGGCTGAAATATTTCTCAAGAACGAAGACACTGCTCCTATCTGGCCATTTACTTCTAAGGCAGTTGCTGACCACTGTTTTTATAATACATGTGGTATGTTCCCTGTGCTCAGCCAAGCAGGAAGAATTGTTCTCTGGGCAATAAGTCCATTTTCTACTACAACAGAGCAAAGGTGTTCCTTGGTAGATCCATCTGCAAGCTGGCACTAACCCCAGTTACTAGTACTTAGTTAGGAGAAGGAACTCAACTCTCAAAATGTGGTGCTTTTTTCCCATTTTGGTCTTTCCCTTTCCCACTATATGCAAAAGACAACAGCTCTCCTTGATTTGCAGGGGAATAGTGTGCTTTTTTAGCTCCTCTGGACTTCCAAGTGCCTGTGCCACTTTTGAAATATGACTTCAAGAACTTGGAAAAGTACCACTTGTTCCTACTTGAAAATTAGCATTATTTTTATATAAATATGCAGAAATTTCTGAGGTTCCTTCATACCAGGAGCCACTGGGACTTAAATAGGTGGTGTGGGGGGGATGGGTGTAGTTTCTTGTGTTCGTGGGGAGGCAAACTGATTTTCCAGACAAGTGATCTAGATATACAATTACTTGTACATATTTGAAAATGGGAATATCTGGGAATATTCATATTTTATTTGCAGCTGATTGAATGTTGAGAATGTTGTCTGATTTATAAATGGGGCACTGCCCCTGAGTCTGCTGCTGCTACAGTTTCATTATGTCTGTGCTCAATGAGAAATGTTTTTTTTCTGTGACTTTCAATGATTCCAGTGAATTATTATATCATAAAGCTGGGGTAAATGAAGGCATACAGAATTGCAGATAGGCATTGATTTAGTAGGAAGAGCTGCCAGTCTTTATGAGACCAAGCACAGAATTGATATTCATGATATTTTAGGAAGGAAATGTAAGTCTAACAAGTCGCAGCAGTTCAGCAAGTGGAAGAAATTCAGTGTCTGGGAGGGAAACAGAGGATCAGCTGCTGCAAGCAACCACACTGGCCACTTCATTTTCTCCTGGGCATTCTCCAGGTTTACTCTGTACCATTAAAAGGTATTTGTCACAGACTGGCCAAGCCCCCTCCACTGGGTAGGGGTCAGTCTGGTGCACGTGCGAACCCCGAGCACAACCTGCTTTACATTGCGCTGGGCCTCTGCCATGAACAGACATAGCGATGAGCGCTCGATTGTAAGGGCACGTTCCCAGAAGCCCTGTTTCGTGGTGTGAATTGGTGGTCTGAGTGTTATGGTTGTCTCACCATACCCTGTCGATGGGGCTCTGGCTTCACATCAAACCCCATGGAGATAACCTGGTAATTAATGGAGGAAATCCAGAGGAATGCTGGTAATTAATGGAGGAATACCTCATAGGAGTTTCTAAGCATTGGTGAGCTTACAGTTGAAAACATTGCAAAATTATGACAAATAATAAGTGGGCCAGGATAAGGCCATTAAATATGACTTTGCTCCTCCTGTAGAACAGAGATTGGTCTTGGTGCTTGTATGCCCACGTACTAGCTCCTCAGCCCCATTTTGTGGCTTTTACACGGGGTATTGTGTACTAACGGGGTACTGGCAAGACACAGTCAGAGCAATTTTTTATATTGTTCAATGCTGATCAGCTGGAAGTCGAGCACAGAAAACTGTGCTAATTGAACAACCTGTGGTTTGAAGGTACCAACAAAAAGGCATTCAACATGTCCAGCTTAGCCCAGGCAGCCTCATGGTTCCTGTTACTACCTTAAACCCAGTAGGAGGAGGTACTCTTTTTTTTTTTTTTTTGTCACTATTTCTTTCACCATTTACTTCACTTGCACTGAAATTAAAAATAAGTAGACTGGGAGACTTTCCCCAGAGTTCATCTCATCTCTGGTAGCTGATCCACAAGATCCAGTGTATTTGTACCTGTTGTATATAACAAATGAGTAAAATGAATGTTGTTGGAGAAGCTGTGTCTAATCTGTGCCTAAGTTATTTGAGTGGTTCAGAAGGAGGTTATTGGTTTACCTTTTGAGAGGAGACTCTTCTCAGCTCCTATGCTTTTTTTTCCCTCATTAGGCCTCCAGAAGCTTTCGTTTCCATTCAGCTGGAGAAACGGGAACCTCAAGATAGGATGCTGAACACTTTAATTTGAAAGAGAGAAGCATGGGGCAGCAGGCTGCAAAACCCTGTAAGTACGTCAGGAGGCTCCTCAGCGTTTTTGAGAGGGACTGTTGGGTTTTGGCACTTAGGCAAAGCGGTAGCTTTGAGCTAGCATTGTACTTACTCTGTGGTTACTATAGGGAGAAAGGTAAGCCGGTGGCAGGTGTGGAAACCCCGGCGGAGGGGAGGAGGCTGGGACATGGGCAGGGCGTGCAGGTCAGGCGCGGGGCTGCAGACGGTGGCCCGGCTCCACCGGCAGTGGTGGGAGACTCAAGTGAACCTTCTTCCACTGCACCATCTCCCCGTGGCCTCCCATGGGCACAGCTGGAAGGCTCGTGACAGAGAGGTGCGTGGAAAACAGCAGCAGCCTGCAGATACATGGATAACTAAAGGTTGCGAACGCTAATGGGCATTGCTCCTAAACTATTTCCAGCCTAGGTAAGGAGGTAAATTCTGGCTATAGTGGCTATAAATTCTGGCTATAAATTCTGGCTGTAGTGGCTAAATTCTGGCTATATGGCTAGCTATGCTCATAGGTGCAGAACTGTTCTGGGCTTTTACATATGAAGCATCCAACAGTGGTCCTAGCTAGACGGACACCATGTGAGGAAGGCTCCTTTAATAAATATTTCTAGCAGTTTTGGGGTTTTTTTACGTTTTAGAAGAAGATGTGAGAGTTATAAAAAATAATAATTGTAAAGATACCATGATGGGTATAGATTTTGCCTTTTGCAAATTCCTCTTTATCCAGTGTCTAAAGGTGAGAACATGGATCCTGTATTAAACTGCTCGTGATTCTGTATCTTGGACTGAATACATTACAGGTTAGGCATGGCCTTTAAGAATTTACCAGGTAGTAAAATCAAACTCCTTCTACAGAAACACTTAATGGCTATTCTCTTTTTGAAACAGTCAGCATAAATTATTTAGTTTAATGTACTCATAAGCTTCTTGCCGGCTCAGTAGGTTATATGAGTGTATGAGGAAATAATGGCTAGCTGCAGACTCTTTTGGGAAATATTACAGAATTTGTGAACAAAATTATATGAAGCAGACTTGAATAAAATAATTCTGCATCTATTTACAAGACTGCCTCAACTGTCTACTGGGTCTGGCATACTGCTTGAAATCTTTCTTGATGTTTATCCTCCTTAAAGTTTTGGAATTTCACAGTTTAGATATTTGTAATACTGTACATAATCTGGAGGGTTTTTTAGAATTATTAAGAGAAAATGTTACAAGTGTTTTGGCTTTGTTAGATTCACAGTACATGTAAGTCCTACATGATAAGAAGAAGAAAATATTGTCTCATCATAGGATGAAGTTCTGAAACTCAAGAGAGACAATATTGTTGAATATTGCCATAAGTAAGTATATCAGATATAAATGTTTACTATATGTCTAATGTATATTTAATATAGATCTAGTATAAACATTTCCATACAAACATATCATGCTTTAAACATAACTCTTGCTCTGAGGGCATCTTTTTCATGTGGATAATATGAATTTACGGACTTTCTGTTCAGAATATTATGAATATACCTGTAAGCCATTTTGCAAGCTGAGGAAAAGAACATTTTCAGTGGTTTATTGGGATAACATTACAGGCAGTAGAAGCCACGTTGCTGGATGAGTAGGAAATATGCCACTTGGTTTCTTTATGAGGAGAAAGGATTGATGATGGGATGCTAAGTAGAGGCACACACCACAAACGTGTTTTTGGTATTTCAGCAGAAATACCAGAGAAACATAATTGACATGAGCGATAAATAGTGGAAATAATGTGTGGTGGATCAGAGAATGAACGAGTGGGCCTGTGAATTCAATCTAGTTTGTAAGACAACTTCGGAGAAACCAGAGGTTCAAACAGAGTTGGACTTGATTTTATTTTTTTTAAATCCTGTGTTCATATGTCAATGTTTGGTATTTTATGGTTTTTATTCCCAGATAAGTTTATGTTTCTGGGACCTTTGCCTTGCACACAATATCATGAGATTGAGCACCCATGCCAATAAAGAAGGAAAAAAAATAAGGAAATGGGCTATTTCTTGTCTATTTTCACTGAGAAACAGACCATACTTGATATACCGCACTAGACTAGTTTATGCATTACCTTCCTACTGGAGTACATAACCTGTTACGAAGCCACCCAAGAGCTGGATGTTCCAGATCCACTCTGTCAAAAGCCTGGGCGAGAACCTGGCATGTGGCCAGCATCCAGGTCTGTCTTCTCCTCGCATGCCCAGGTATGCAGAGATGCATCCAAGCAGCCTTGGGAAAGAGCCTGGCAAGGAGCAAGCTGCGAGCAGGGCAGCTGTTTCAATAAGCCGTGTTTTGCAAATGATGTAGATTTGTGTCGTGCTGCAGATGCAGACTACCTTTAAGCCAGGTACAGCTTATCGAGTGTGTAGGTAAGGCCAGACCGAGGAGTCTGGAGGCAGCTTGCAGCCAGGGGCTGGAGTAGAGTTTCAGCGCAGCTCAGTGACGATGAAATCTGACTCGGGGTCACACTGTCTAATTGCTAGTTCTGCAATTAAGTCGTCATCTCACTTAGCTCCTTCCTGCTTCTGCTTCCTTATTGTAAGTAAGTATCAACAGCTACCACAAAGCGGTTGCTGTACTGACTTGCAGAGATTTCTAAGGCATTGTAAAGACATCTGTGTGATGAAAAGCATTAAATCTAAAATGTACCTTGGTTCTTAAATGCGACTTTTGCAATTTTTATCCCACTGGTTGTCACAGTACAGAAGAATCGTAGCTTGTAAATTTTGCTGTAGAAGATGCCAAAGATGTCCATACAGAAAGAGATTAAGCTCAAAAAAAGTAGAGCTTATCTGGACAGATGACACCCTGCACAACACTACATATTTTAATTATACTTTTTTAGGCTGAATCAGCATGTGTTCCAGCATGCCCTGAGAGGTCAGCTCATTGGGGGTACTGCAATAGCCTAAGAAGCCTCTTAGATGATTTCCCTGTCATCAGAGACAAGTACTTCACAATTGGACTACGTCAAGGAAAAAAAGAGGAGCAAGACTTAAACAAAAACCTTGCAGCTGATCCCAGGTTTGTATCATGTCTGCAAGTGTGTTGCTGGGGGCCGGAGTCCTCAGTCAGTGTGTATTACTAAGTAAAGGTGAATACATGTTTGTAAGGGGAATGATAAGTCTGAAAGGGCCCCGAGCAGTGTGTTCTGCCAGTCTTCAGGCAATTTTGATGGATGGAGGAGGTGCACAGTCAGAGTCGCCTGCAAAAGCTGGCATACGAAGAGGGAAAACTTTAGAAACGTGCTTGCTTCTAATCCCAACGCTGCATGTAAGGGGGAAAGAAATGGATAATCTCATTTGCAGGATGTAAATCTTCTGCTTTAACGACTAAGCCGAGGTAGTGAGGGTTGTCTTGCCCTTTAAATTTTATTTATTTAAGATTTAAATAAAACCTGTTAATAAGTTGCAGGCATGTGACTTGCGGAAGTTAGGAAAGGAGAGGAAGAGCACACGACAGACTAGGGGATGACCCTGTATCATCTGCTCCTTTCAGAAGGGACATTTTTTTGGCCATGTCACAAGGATCTCCTTCCTCAAAACTTGTGGCCAGCTAGGAGAACCCTTCTGCTGACTTTCTGTAAGTCTCTAGGCTCCCCATGTTAGCACCAGCAGGCAGATGGTTTTAGACGTGAAAGTAGTCACCCAGCACACTGGTTTTGCTCTTGATCACCTTCGTCCTCAGCAATACAGAGGCTCAGCAGCAAACACAAAAAACCCCACTCGTTAAGGTTCAGGCAAAAGCTTTAGTTCTGATAACAAAGGTCAGGAGTGTGGTTACAAGCCCAAGAAATCATAAAACGTGGTTCAACAGGATACTTGAGAAGGCGACCGTCACCCCTTCCCTGTTGTTTAACTGCATGGCGGCTGCAGGCTTGTGGAGCTACACCAGTCTTGGGCTAGCTCTTATCTGGCTAGCAGCTGCTGGGGAGTAAGGCCACCACAGGCTCACAGTATGGGCTGTTTTTCTTCCTTTATCTGCCTACTTTTATTGTCTGTTTTCTAAGGCACTGTATTTTTGTACTGCCATCTCAGATGCCCTGAGAAGCTTTTAAGCTCTATAGTATTTTGCATATTATCATAGAAAGTTGTACATGGGCCATTCATAACATATTCACTCTTAGCTTTAGAAGGAGCCTTCTCTGGACGCAGTAACAGAAGAGATAATAGTAATCCTAGAACAAAATATTTTAGTAGACTTACATTTCAAGCTCAAGCTACCCCCCACCCCAGGTTCTTTCAGTCTGGGGGTTCGTGGATCACACAGTGTCCATCTTCTGCCCTGAACTCCTTTGGGAGTTAGGACCAAGAGTAGTTACTTGTCATTGCAACTGTTTTGGTTGTCATCCTAGTTTATTAGCAAGGACTAAGTCAAACATGATTTATTTGCACAGAGGAGCTGAGTCCAGCTGCAGAACCTACACTTCTGCAGTTCACGCTATGCACTACCTGCTACTCTTGGTGTCACGGGGACTTGGAGCAAAGAATAAAGCCATGGTGCGTTTCAGCAGTATCCGTACTGTGACAAAGAAGGTCTTGCAGAGCATTGCCTCTGTTGGGATATTGAACATACAGATCAGCGAATCCTAGCATTACGCACCCTAATCAGATATTGGTTTGTGCCTCTTGGACCTGTAACTTTTCAACAGCAAGAAAATAGTTCACTACCCTATAATATTTTACAGGATTATACTATTACATGTCTTCAAAAATCTTAATATAAGCATATCTACTTATAAGCAGTTACACATTGTCCTTTTACACTTTAAAATGAAACATCTGAAGCCATGAAAAATCCTAGAAAATAAGCACATATACACATGTATGCCCTTTTATTTTTTTAAATAGCCCTGAATTTTCTGAGGTTGCCTTTTCTCCTCCTGTGCTTCGATGCTTGCCTGTGTCTCTTGAGCAGTTTGTGTCTCTTGAGCAGCTTGCGGCCCAGCCACAGTCACTTTCATATTGCTTGTTATACCATGCTGCTTTTCTGCATTTGATATAAAAAGGAAGCCGAGAGCAAATCCTTTCCTACCGGAGGGAGGCAGACACAAAGGTGTCTGGAGAGCAGCGACCATGGGGACCGCTGCAGCACGCCCTTCGCTCCTGCGTCGACCTGCCCCTGTGCAGGGCAGCACGGAAACTGCTGTTCATGCCAGAAAGGGAGCTGGAGAAAGGGCTTTAATTAAAAATGGCTCCTGCCCTTTCAGCCCCTTTGCCCTTTTTTTGTCCCCACTTTATCAGTTATTACCAGTTAATGTTTCATTTTCTGTTGTTGGTTAACTGAAGCTAAGAAGCACCTTGCAGACAGCAACTGTCAATTAGTTATGATGAAAGCAGAAATTTAGCTTCCATCTTGCCTGCATTTAGTGGGTTACAGCAGGACATTAATTCAATTGCTTTCTTATCTTCTGAACTAAGCTCCTTGCCTGCATTTGTGGCTGCCGGGCACCTGGGGGGTGAGCAGGTCCTGCCTTCCCCATCCCTCCTGCCCTCCCCCTGAGAAGGACCTGCAGCTGGGAGGAAGAACCATGTATCTGGTGGATGGGGGGAAGGTGGCTAGTTACAGCGGAGGAAATATAGGGAGGAAAAAAGATAGGTGGGGAGTGAAGGGGGGGAAAAAGAGAAAAAATAACATGGAGTACAGAAGAAAGGAAGAAAGGAAAGAAGAGACTCTGGGGGAGGAGCAGAAGAAATGAGAATGGGAATAGTTATAATGAAAAGCTTTCTGCAAATATATATACATGTATTTCCATAAGCCCAAAATTCATTAACATAAATGGGAAATGTTTGAGAATAGCCCACCTAACTTTAGACGCCTGTATCTGCCTAGGGTCCCCTGGTAATCAATAGATGCGTCAAAGGGATGACTTGTTTCAGACTCCTACTTTTGGATAAGATGTGTTGTGGCCTGGAAGTGCCTCTTTCTCTTTCCAGGGACTCAGGGGAGGTGCTCATATTGTAAACATCCGCGTTTGGTCAGGTGAACCCCCTGTCCTTCCTGATTTTGCTGTCTTTCTGTTATACAGAGTCCAGCTGCGGCGGGACGGAGGGAAGGCTGTGGATACGTACCCTGCATCCACCCTCGCTGAGTTACCTGAGGGTATCCCTTAGAAAAAGGCAGAAGCACTTGGGTGCAGCAGAAATGTTGTCTTACATAAAGGAGTAAAAGATTCCCTGAGCTATCACTGTCTTAAAAGTAAATATTAGAAGCAGGAAGAAAGAGGAAAATGTAGGGCTGTGGTTCCTTGCGGCAGTGCCATCCTGTTCTTCCCTTCCCCCAGCCTTTTTCTTTGTTCCCAGATTTGGCATGTGAAACTCGGTCACAGCTCCTAGGCATACGTGTTTTAAAAGTACTAGTCACTCTGTGAGCATGACATAGCATCTCTGGGATGTTTTGGGGGTTTTTAGGGTTTTTTTACATAGTGTAGAGAATCTGGTTTATTTGGGATCAGACTGTGTTTTAGCTGTTTCTTGGGAGGTGGCACTGCGAATGGTCCGTGTGTTGCTGGGGTAGGCAGCACCTGGGCTTATCTGGATGCAGTGGACCATCCTTATTTTCTTTCTGAAGAAGTGAGGTGCCACATGGTAGCAGGGTTATGTGGTGTGGGACCCCTTTGCAACACGGCTGCAGAGAAGCCACCCTTAACATCCTGTGCTGGGGACGTACAGCATCTGTGACAGGCTGCCCACAGCCCTTCTCCACCGAGGTCTGCAAAGACGAAGCACGTCTGGACGGCATGCGTGCTTCTCCCTCTGGAGGAAACCCTGGTCGCCCTGTTTGCGCTCTCCCTGCTGGTATCGTTTACGGGCTGTGATGTATAGCGGAGGAAATGGAGAGTGTGAATGCTAATCTCACCCTGAAAAGCGTCACTTGTCTGGTTTCCTTAGGTACAATTTGTGCTTATCATTCTTGTGCAAAAGTTAGTAGGACACAGCTGGCTAAACAAACCCTGCCCAAATATAATTCCTGTGCTTACAACAGAGAGTATTTAACCTTTCGTTACTCCCTCCCACCCAAACCAAAGGACTGTTTTTTTCATTCAGCCTTGCTTTTTTTTTTCCAGACAAAAGGAAAAAAAAAGATTAAGAACCCTGCAAAACTTACTTCAGAAAGAGCTGAACTTAATCTCCAAGCTGAATTTATATCTCTTATTTCAGAATGTACGAGCTGCATATTGTACTTCATCTTCATGTATGTGAAGACAAGAAATGGCACATTGTATATAAAACCAGGAAAATACATTATTCATGTAATAAATGTTGTATTTCCATATCTTTTGGCAAAAAAGTGGGCTGCCTACTAGTAATTGCACATCGTATTTTAAAATAATGATACAGATTTTTAATGCCTGTCTGCTGCTTTGCCCTGCCTGTCTCCTGTTCTAGCCAGCAAAAGCATGTTTCTGGGGGAAGAGACCCTAAATGCCCTCAGCACAGCAGCCTACGTCCCTGCTTTATAAATCAGATGCTTTAAGAAAGTTTCTTTCAAAATCCTCTTGAATTCAGCAGGTTTTTGAGGTCAGACCTTTACCTTGCATCCTACACATCAAAGCTAAATCCTGTTATGTCTGAAATACACTTGCTCCAAATCTTAGAGGCAAATCCTATGTTCAAGTAACAGTTTTATAAAACTTTAAAAAACAGTCTTTCTGGGAAGTGACAGGCAGAAAGAAGCCTCAAAATGCTAAACACCTCTCCCTTCTTGCAGTAACTCAGATCTTTCCATCCTCAACCGTGCTCTTTGCTGTCTCCAGATGGATGCACCTTCCTTAACTTGTGGTTCATCCCTCACCCTACCGAAGTGCTGATCATGTTCAAAACGCTTCCAGAGAAGGTCAGTATTTGCTAATGCTAAAAGAGATTTTGTGCTAGGCACTAAGCCACACACATCTTTTCACATGCATTACAATTTTGCTTGTCACTGGAGATGGGGAAATAAACATCAGCAGTTTTAATTTGGATGCAGCTAGCACATGCCACTGATGAAGGGTGTTGATGAAGAGCGCCTGTCAGGAAGGAGAGAGTTTCATTCCTCTTGGTTTAGAGGCAGAAACAAAAGTAAAAGGAAAGGAAGTACCCTTTAGTTTAAAGATCAAAAGTAATTAAACCAAGACCCAGCCATGCTGTGCTGCCCTTTCCTATTTGTGAAAGTATTCCCCGTCGCACCAGTTTATCACGTATTGTCCCCGTCCCCGCGTACACAAAGCAGCAGGCTGGGACCTTTATGTCCCCTGACTTACTTCTGCTGAAATAGGGAGGAGAGGGGACAGGAGGGAGGAGGTACCTGGGCTGGCTCTGGCAGCGCGGGAGCTGGAGGTGGTGCAGCGCAGGAGGGGAAGGACTGCGAGGGGAAGGCTGCCTGGCCGTGTCCATCTATTTGGATAGATCTAACCAGTCAAAAAAGCAGTTGTACAGCACACTGGGGAAGCAGTTTCTAAACCAGAAGCTGTGACACCAGAAGGGATGGTGACAGCTGGGAGCGATATCCTGAGCCTGAACAAAATCCAGTGCTTGACCTTGCTCTGGGAGCCCTCCCAGGGAGGTCTCGGGAGCAGTTGCAACCCAGGAGGCAAAAAAATTTGCGACTTTGGTGTGTTTGCTTAGGGACGATCATCTGACTGGTTTTATTTGTGCATTTGTCTTGTCTGCAGGCTGCTCTCAGAGCTCTCCACCTAAGCCTAGAAGTTGTTGGTGCATTTCATGACATGGTTTCATATCTCCTGGCTTTTGCTCAATTAGGAAATCCTCCACACTGCTTTTGTGCCTTCAGCCCAGAGCCTCTGACCCCAGACTGGGGAGGGACTGACAGGATTGGTAATTAACAAATACTGCGTGCTTAAGGTGGATGGTACCAGGTGCAAAAGAGTGTGAAATGCTGATGGTGAGAAAGGAGCAAAGGGAGCATGAAGATGAGATCGATGTCAATTGAAGAATAAATTCAAGATGAAATTACAGTCTTATTTTTTTCTTTTTCCTCCTCCATTCTACTGATGGAAGACTGTCATGTTTCGGGAGCATGCCCACAGCATCACAGATCTGTCACAATCTCACAGAAAAGCAACATACCTACCAGGCTTGGGAGGTCTGTTCTGGCAGGGAACAGAGAACATGGTCCAAAAATTGCTCTTCCGCCTCTAGCAAGTGTCTGTTAAGCCATCTGGTCAGCCCATGATGAGTTTATCTTTACCAGAAGATTAAAAAATGTAGGCTGGGGTTCCTCTAGTAAATCTGTCAGTTGATTCTCTTTCCAAAGGGTAAAACAGCTGAGGTGTGTGTCGTCCTGCATGAACACGTATTTGTGCAGAAATAGTACTGGTTTCCCTCATAGCTTTGACCTGTTGCTCACGTTAAACTGCATTGCAGCAGTGGGATGTGTCTACCTTTGCTTTAGTGGTTAGCAGTGAGGTGTGTGGCGACTGGTATCTAACCACCAGTTCGGTACCTCTGCTGTCACTGGACACCTTTGCTGGACACCATTGCAAAAACACCTTCAGAGGAGTTGCTCGTTCCAAGCTAAAATGTGTTCAAAGTGAGTGGGATGAAACCTTCTTTGGAGGTGGCTAAGATTGCAGGAACCCAATTAAACTTGATGCCTGATAATTAGGCAACTAAAGTCACATGAGATAATCCTGTCCCAAGTGCTGAAGTGCTCTTGGCATTTGGCTTCTCAGCCACTGGATTATTCCCACAGTACAGTGAGCTGGAGTTTCAAAACTCCATAGCTCCTCCTCTATGTTGTGTGTGCTGCATGGCTGGACTGTTCATGCCACCTAGAAATGCCCACGTTTATATATCTGTACATTTGGTGCTGCTCAGATGCAACTCAGGAGTAAAAACTTTACCTGCACAGCTTCCCTTCTGTCCTGGTGTCTTTTAAAAAAATGAAAAATTGATTATGACAATTGGGTAAAAATATTAAATTCTTCAAGAATTGGGAAAAATGTATCAAAGACTAGCTTTGTCTTTTAATGTCTCCAGATTTTATCCCTTATGTATTTTTCTTTTTATGTGAGTGCGATTTTTATTATCAGTTCTGAATTTATCTTTAATTTCAAATTCAAAATTTTATTTTGGAAGGGAAGAAAGGACTCAGTGAATCATACATACCTGTTACAGCTTTTATTTTAATACTGTGCTTGTGAATGTTTGATTTTGAAGTGGGTTTATTTTCTCTAACAAAAAGCACTCTTTGTTCTGTGGTGTGCACTCATCGTACCATCAAGTGCGTATTAGTAACTTCATTCGTATATGGCTGAGAAAGCTCATGTAAATTAACATGTTTAACGAGCTTTGAAACAATCAGGAAGACTGAGCTCAGTGATCAGTGAGAAACCACATAACCAGATGTAGGAGGAATATTATGTGCAATGTATTTCAATTTCAGACATATCTAATGTGTGCCTAGCTACCACACTTTTAAAACAGAAAATACAGACAATGATGGAGTCCTCAGTACTCTGCTGTCTCTAAAACGCATTTTGAACAGACAATTTAACTCCATTGCTCCTTTTTTGTTGCTGCTGCTGAGGAATAATTTCCCTCTCCCCCGAATCAGATCGTTTAACTTCCTTAAACGATGGCAGCCCGGCAGCCTGACAGAGAGAACATTGGGTTTCTATAGCAGGTGCTTCCAAGTTAAACCACTGCTGCGGTGGCTGTCTCTTGGGAGGCTGTCAAGGCCTGTGCACACATTTCCGACAAACACTAAGTAAGAGCAGGTGCTCTTGTAAGAGTAATGACTTGTAGAGACCCATTCCTTTGAGAAGTTTTTTGCTAGGCTTAAAGGGAATAAAAAAACTTTAGAGCCTCAACAGAAAAATATTCATTAGCTTGCAGAATTGAGCTCCAAAAGTATTTTATGGAAAGCGTTGGAGAAGACGTCCCTATCATTCCCTACCAGGTAATAACTACTTTAGGTCTTTGGAGTAAGTGAAATGCCATCTCAGGGCCTGATTCTGCTCCTGTCTGACAAATTTAATCTCAATATTTTCAGTTGGAAGGGACCTACAACAATCACCTAGTCCAACCAGATATGATAATGAGAAAGATATACCACTGTCCTTGTTGGCATTTTATAATAATTGACTTTTTAATGGGAAAGGCTAATAAAAGAACCATTCTTTTGAGATGCTTGTAACTTTTAATTCCTACGCCTTTTCCTCCCTGACCTTACTACATCCTCATAATTCTCCACCTGCCATAATCTCTTTTCTTAAAGCCTGGTTTTGTAGTGTTGAGGGGGATATAAACACATTCTTCTTCTGCCTCCCAACGGAAAGAGGAAAAATGAAGAAAGTTGTGAAGTACAAAACTCCTAGAGGAAAAAAGAGTTTACTGAACTGAGATATTTTTACGTGCATTTCCTGAGACCTTATCTGATAAACTTACTGTTCTTGGGACTCCAGGGACTGAACTTCAAGAGATACAGAAAATGATTGACAGCCTCCAGAATCTACTGGATCCCAGCTAGGTAGCCCAGCTGCTAGCCATTGACAGAGATGTGGTCTTGCTACAGTTCGATGCAGCAATTAGGCATCGACTATGGTAGGAAGTACAGCCTGTTAGGGATGGGACTGGCACCTTTTTTATAAAGAGGCTTTATTTTTTTCACAAAGAAAGAAAAAAATGTAGGAAAGATGACTTTAAATTTTGTCCATGGTATCTGCTTCAAGATCATGAAATGTGCCCTGTAAGGACTGAAAAGGGACTGAAGCTGAGGTGGTACAGTGTGCACATGATACTGTGATACCCAGGATACCAAGGGCAAGGGCTGGCTGGAGAAGGACCTTACAAACAGAGTGACTGCAAAATAAAACAGCAGATAGAGTTCAGTGTCTCAGTAAAATGATGCACCTGGGGAAAAATCCCAAAGTATAACATGACAGCATCTGACTTGACCATTACCATGCAGTAATGAAAATTCAGAGTTATGACAGACAATTCTGTCAAAATTTCAGCTCAGTAGCAATCAAAAAAAAAAAAAAAAAAGGCAAGAAGCAAATTGATTCCCTTTAGGAGAGCAAAAATAAGAATACCACTATGCCGCTGAATAAGTCTGTGTTGTCAAGCCTACGCAGTTCTGGTGCCCACGTGAGGAAGGACAGAGACCTTGGAAAGGTTCCCAAAGGAGCCTCACGAATGATGAAAGGTTGCTGGGTGGAACAAGTAACACAGCTGGGGGAGAGCTCTGTAAAACCATCAGTCAAAGGCAAGGAGTGTCTGCTCATGATCGTTTCCAGAGTAAGGTGCATCCCAGGTGAACATCAGGTGGCCGGCTCTGAACAAAGTTCTTGCACATGGCTTGTAATTAGGCCATGGGATTTCTTGCTGCGGGACGTGGCGGGTGGTAAAAGTTCATAGGACTCAGAGGGAGACTGCACAGGCTCGTGGAAGACAAATATACCAAGGGTTATTAAACATTTAGCAATCACCTCTGGCTGAGGAAATGCCTGAGCTACAAATTCTTGGAGGCTCTAAGAATATCTGTGGGAAATATCAGCATATGCTTGTTCTGGAGATTTTTGTAATCTTCTAATGAATCCACTTTTGATCACTGTGGGAGACAGGACTCTGAGCTGGATGGACCTTTGCTCTGACCCGGTATGACCACTCTTGTGCTATCCGGTGGAGTCGTGATTGTACGTATTTGTAGACTAAAGATTCTTCTGGAGACTCGCAAGAAGATAAAACTACCTTGTGCCTTTATTTCTATTTTTTTCCTGATTAAAATACTGTAGGGGCAATTGGTGAGGGAAATGTTTTCCTTGGATAAGGAGTTGTGTGTTAGCAGGAAGTAAGAAGAAATGCAGTTTATCAGGTGCTTCATCTCTCTTGTTCCTTATTGCCTGTGCAATTAGTTTCCATTTTCTCCATGCCAGGGCTTACAGTGTGACACTAAATCACATTTTATGTCTTTTGAACTTCTCTGCCAAGTTTGATCCCGGAAGCTGTTATTTGTCCCTGTAATTCCTTTGTTAGTCCTGCAACTGATACAAACTGCACGTCATTTTTAAAAGCACTTGTGTGTGTTTGGCAAAAACAAAAGGCAAAGATTCTTGTCCTAGAGTTGCCATTCAAAGGAGGATGTGCAGCTACAGAAAGAGTTGCAGTCTAGATTGTTTCTTATATTGCACGAACTCTTTGTTTTAAAAGCATGTGAATGAAGTACCGGAGAATTCAATGTGACAAAGAGGCTGCAATGAAATGACAAAGTCATGTGTAAGCTTGGCTGGGTAATACATTTACATGACGCATAGAGTGTAGTAAAAGGTAGCTTTACGCGTGTGATTGCACAGCACAATGCAATCCAAGCATGAGGAGCCAGCTGGGTCCCAGAAGCGCTATACAGCTATGCTGGCACAGCACCCTGCTGGTTTAGCTGGGCTCTGGTGTCACCTGCATTGCTGTGTGAGACCAGGTGCATTTGCTAGGTGACACCAGGTCTCATGAAAATCTGTGGGGAGTGTTGTTGCTAAACCTAGCTCTGGACTCCCAGTATCCTATAACTTAGGTTCCAAAGCTTCACAAGCACTTTTGAGAACTTTGAAAAGCTTTAGTGGCTCTCCCACTTTGTATAGGAAATTATCCTAATATCAGGAATACGAGGTAGTAGAGCTCCTGAATTATTACCCAGTCCCCCTCTGTTAGCATAGACATATGTTTTGCTGTAAAGGTTCCCCGTCAGATGCACTTTCACACATCCATCTACATCATTAACATTTTTGCCTATTTATTTTAATCATCATATCTGCCTCTATCCCTATCACTCACTACCATGTGGGGTTATACTGAGGAGCAGGTAATTTTATTCTAGACCATTTGGAGAATTTTGAAGTCATCTTACTTCTTTTTAATACAAACATTTTGCTTCCTTTTCAGGGAGACATTTTTGTCCTTGGGGAATGTTTCAGCCTACCAGAGTCTCACAGACAGGAGATACCATGGGCTGTCTCCATTGAGTAACTCTGCAATTCAGAGTGCATTTGCTTCACAGCTAAGGCTCCCGCAGCTTCTGGATCCTCAAAGCTGCAGGGTAAGTAAAGCATACCCTCAGAGGCACTCTTCCTCCGTTTCCACTGAGCTCCTTGGAGAACAAAGTCCTCTGCGGTTCTTGCTGGGGTGCTTACTTCTTCCCTACCATGGTGCAAAGAACCTAACTGTTAATAGCTAATTAAAAAAATTCCCATGATTACAGCTTATTAACTTGATTCACCATTAGGAATTCTAGAAAATGTTCTCTACAGAAGTGAATAATAAAAATTTGAGATGGAATGTAGTCACACTGATGTTACCAAAACGGAATTATTCTGCGTGATAGATGTTGGTGATTCTACTAACTTTCAGTTTTGGGTAATTACCCCTCGGAGCTCTCTCATGACCTGGTAGCAGTTTTGATTACCCAACACGTCTGTCATGGTTGTGTGCAAGATATTCAGGTCCGGTGGTTTCTGAGCTATAACATCACACGGAGTTACACAATGCCAAATTAGATACCTATGTGCTAAACAGGCACCTTGAATGACACCAGCAAAAAAAAAGCTGGTGTTATGTTAGGGAAAGTATAGATTACAATATTACCATGTTCCAAGGTAACAGGCAGTTTTAAATAATCATTCTAACTTGATGTTTCCTCATTTTCATCCCATCCTGCTAATTATCCAATATCAGATACTATTGTTCCACCTTTAGTAATGCCTTTCCCAAACAATGGGAATACAATGGGAATACAATAAGAATACAATTTTCTGCTACCCTGCCTTGAGTTAGGTGACAATGGCACATAGGACCTCCTTAGCATAACTGAGAAACAGAACTTGTACTGGCATGCAAAATCTGGACATCTTTGTCCGAGATAGGACCAGCAATAAATGACTGACAGTAGGTAGGTAAGGACCTGGGAGCTATTCTGTGGAGGCAGAAGTAGCACAGCATCTTGGTAGGAAATGTATTCTGGAATTAATCTTATTGCTTCTTTCCCAAGGACTGATAATAGATGCTTCTCTCTTTTCTAGTACATGGCCTACTTTCAAAGTCCGAGCAGAGTGTATCACATACCAAAGAGCAACTTGGCCTCTGAGTTGCCTTTTCCTGATCGAATTAGATGGGACTCTCATAACTAATTGAATGTTGTTCTTATTTATGAACAGTCATCTCTATTCTTTTAGACACTCATGCATTTTCCTTGGAGGACATTCCTAATGGATGGAGGGTTGTTTCCAGTCACTATCAACAACACCATTAATATAAATTACAACATGCAGGTACAGTGAGGCAGCAACCTTGTGCTTATGTCCAAAGACACAAAGACAAGATGAATCTATGATGCAGGAGAAAACAAACTAATACTATCTCATTTCCTGTCTTCGTTTTTTAAAGAACAGAAGTGAACAAAAAACATCTCCCCCTTTTCTGTCCAAAAGCCCATTTTATCATTTACTTCACATTTGATCTTTCTTCAAGCAGACCAGAGCATTTTATTGATAATGAATCTATACTTATCATTTTCCTAGTGTTCTAGAACTAGAGAATCAAATAATTTTTATCACAGCCATATGTGTTTTAGGACCATGGTGCTAAAAGCTTGAAATCCATTTGTGTTTATAACACAAAAAAACCTGTGCTGGCAGTTATCTGACATTTGCTATTACTTGTTAGGCTCTGAGCAGCAGATCTTCAGAGACTCTCCCTTCCTCTCCAGCTGTGCCTGTGCAGCCTGAGTCATGCAGACCGAAGAGTTGCTCATGGGGAGCTGGTGGCAATGCAGTTCCTAACGGAGGGGGTACTGCAGAACAGCTACGGCTGCGCTGTGGAAGATCACGCTGACCGTCAAGCCTCCTTAGCTACGTGCAAGCAGGTACCTCCGACAACTCAGTTTGTTTGGGACTGTACAGCTTCTGTGTAGGACTCCCATTAGTTTTTGCAACCAAACCTCTGTGAACACAAGCGACCTAGACCTGAGGTATGCCGTAATAACCTCACCTACTCCTGGCCGTCTGGTAAGAAGCAAAGGGAACAATGTTGTCTCCTATAAATCCTGAGTGCTGTTGAGAGAAGCCCTAGTGATAGATACCCCTTGAGGGCCCACTGGTGTCCCCAGACTTCTGGAGAAAACGGAGACTGTCCTGACTTCTCCCCACACCCCACTGAAGGTCCAGAAGGTCTTTATCAAGAGCTACTCAGTGCAAAGGGGAAAGGAACAGCCTGGCCACTATCTAAAACCAAACCTAGTCAAGGAGAGGCAAGGTACTTCCAGGCTGTACTTCCCCAAGTACTTGCATTGTGGACGTGTATATGAGGAATGGTTGCTGGGGGCACCTAAAAGCCTACCAGAAACTACACAAAGATTTGGTTCAAGGAATGGGGAGAAATTCAAACGGTTTGTGATGGAAAACAGATACACTGGTTGATTTGCAAGGTAAAATGGATGGAAAGGACAAATTTAGTTATTTTAAGGTCTGCTTCCTTCAAGCTTTGAGCTAAGAGTTTCATTTCTGTAACAGTACTTTTAGCTGGAGACCAAGCAGACAGTGTTGCTGTTGAAGCGATTCACTTGAGGAAAGGAGCAATAAAACAAAGGATTTAACTTCTGCAATTTTATCCCCATCTCTGCTGTGTGTGAGTACTCATTGCAATCAAAAAGTAGCCTGGGTTTTCCCTGTACCATGCTCTGAAGGACACTGGTGTAAGGCCCCGTTGCAAGTTCTGAATAGCCTGTCGCATGTCTTGTCCCACTGTATTTTGCATGAGATGCTATTAAGTAAAGAAAAGCACATGAAAAGCTTGTCATAGCTTTTTGAAGCAAAACATTTCCCTGTGACTTCCAGCAGAATTTGGCAGAAACGGTTGACTCAAGTGCTAACTGGTTGCAGAACAGCAAAAGGACGTGCAAACTTTTGCTGAGGCATCATGATCTGGTCATATCACGAAACTTGCTGAGATCTTTTCTGATACTATGGAAGCAACTAGAAATATTAAAGGCAGAATGGGGCCGGCTGAAGCTGAGGACTGAGGATATCAGTACAGTTCCTCTCTCCAAAGAGTTTTGTGAACAATATGGGTAAGTTACCTTGGATGCAAGAATATTCCAGAGTGACTGAAAAGATGAAAAATGAGAAAAGTCTCTGCCTTCTCCATCCATTTTCCTCCTGTCCCCCTCTTTCACTTGCCTTTTTTTTTTATTTCTACCTTCCTTTATTTTTGCTTATAATTAACCTAGTACTTTCACTTTTTTCTAAAGGCTCGAGAGCTACCTTTTGTTTCTTTGTTTCAGTAGTTGTTTTTTCCCCTCTTTCAATGCCTATTCAGACTGCTTGCTGATGATGTTTTCCAAGTGCATTCTTCTCAGTCGTGTGACCCGCCTATGTATTTCAGGCTCCATAAACAATGTTAAATACAGTACTTGAATAAATGGAAATTTTGGAAGCCTGTTAGATGAATTGTAGCAGAATTCTTCCTAACCCTCCTAGTTGGCTCAACTTTGAGCAGTCAAGAATAGAAAATTGGAAGATTTCCATCAGAGAGGCCCTTCTGAAAGCAGAAAATGGAACGTGGCTTTTTAAAAAGCCTTGTCCCCGGAAACCACAAGAAAGGAAGTAAAAGAGCAAGATGACACAGTAAGGGTGAAATCCGTGCGTGAAGGCACTGGAAAACACCGTTGTCATGCAACGGAGCACAGAGGAAGCAATGCTCAGTGGGCCTGTCCCTACAAGGCCAAGACATTTAATGTTGACAAGTCTGAATCCGTCACAGAAAATTTGTGTGTGTGTAGAGAGCTGGTATCAGATTTGCTCCATTCTGGTCTCCATTTATCGATATCCCAGTGTTACCTCCCATGCATTACCAGCGGATCAGAGGGGGCACAGTGCAATGCTGGGGGCCTGCGGTCTTTGCCTCTAACTAATTTATAAACTCTGCAGAGGGAGCAGCTCCGGGGCAGAGCAGCACTGGGCTGCAGGAGGGCTGGGAGTCAGGAGCGCAAGTTCTCCATGCAGAACGACCAACAGCTTGTGCTTCCACCATGGGGCTGGGCAGCTGCGGGACAGCCCCGTCCTCAGCATCTCCCAGCCCCTCCGCACCCAGAGCTTTCTTGTGATGATGCCTGAGATGGGGCTTAGCAGCTATTGCCTCCCGGGAGGAGAGGTGAGCTCCCTGCCCCTGGCTTTGCTTACACGGGCCTTTGAGCAGGAGGAGATCTTGAGCTCTTTCGCAGCAGGCAATCTGCCAAATGTACCGTACCCAAAAATCCGACTGTGTTTCCCTCCTCCACGCCCCACCCATCCCCTTCCACAGATGAGAGCTTCCTACTTCCCTCTCTGAGCTCTGTGCTAACCTTTGTGTGATGCCATCAAGGGTTTAAAAGGCAGCATGATTAAAGCAATAAAATGGAACAAGGTATATATGCCTTGCTAATGGCTCCTCTGCTTCTAAGAGCAAAGTGAGTGTCTGCCTTGGCACTTAGCACTCAGAGGCACTTAGCAAACCCATGATCAGATACGAAGGAGAGCAGGGGGAGGAGGTGGAGGGAGTTTCTGTTTTGTATTATTATAAACTTGGAGAAATTACTGAACTATGTAATAAGGCAGGACCAGTGAAGAAGAGACTGTCCTGCCCCGCTTGTAGGTTGAGTGGGGCTAATGCAGTGAGCTGAGACTTAATCATATTCTGCATGGGTTTGGAATGGGGGCAAGGGAAGAAAAAGGAAAGTTAAGGTCCAAGGCCAGTAAATGCAAACATACTGATTTTGAGAGAGAATGTGTGAAATACCCGTGTCTTGGTGATTCTAGCGCAGCTATCCTGTACCCGGCCATGAAAGCTATAGTCAGACAAACGGGAACAGAGGAGGAGTTTGGAGAGCCCGTTACAAGCCCTCAGCGTAGAGTTCCCCCCAGAGGACCATCAGAAATCGAAATGAAAGTGTACCAGGTAAGAGGAGGGTTATTAGTGGGGCGTTGTGGGGGACCGCACAGCATCATGTTTTCCTACAATTTCTGATAAGTGACGTCCAGCGGGGGCCTGTGGAGGCTGTCATGGGGGGAAGTCTGGCAGATGTGGGTGACCCGGGAGGCTCTGCAATGGCACCTCTGCTGCGTGGAGCCAGGTGTGGGTCCTGGGATAGCCCAAAGCAACAGGGCCTCTGCCTCTATCCAGAGAAATGGATCCACAAATATCCTAGCGCTGTGCCATATCCACAAATACGGCACAGCACTAGGCATACAGTCACCCCCAAGTGATATTAACCTTGATACTGTATCTGAAAGTACTGTGTTATAGAGAAGAATGGAAAGAGAATTGCTTCGGTTTAGTCTGGTTTTGCTACTTGGCAAGTTGCTTTATAAGCAGTATAGAGATTTAGTAAGAGCTAAGTATTAAACTTGATTCTAGCTTCAAAAGCTTCTGGAAAACCTGGAAATGCACATGATCCGTGATGTGCGGAAGAAAATTAACCAGGAGATGACTCTAGTGACATCTGAAAGAGCCAGGCAAGGGAGCAGTCTCCCCACTGGTGAGGAGAATTAAAATACCCTTCCTGGGAAATACAGGAGCCCCGGTCTTGAGTGGGAAAAGCAGCCTTGATGCATAAAGGCAGCAAAGAGTTGTCCTGCATGTGAACAGGAGAGCACATTTGCTCTCAGCTCCCCACTTCCCTGTGCGCCCATTTGGAGGCCAGGGACGGGCTGAATCATGGGGAAGGTATCACTGATGAAAAACGGCTTAACCTCAGGAAACTCTCTTTCTGTTTTGGAGAGCCCATTGTGAGAAATTCCAGAAATACGTCTAGCAGGAAGGTGTGTACCGAGATACCATACGCCTTTCTGCACGGACCTGTTTATTCTGTCTGTTCAACAGATTCAAATTCCCTAAATCTAAGAGTTTACTTTCTCTTTATAAAGTGAACATTTAGCCATAATCATTGCAAAGACAATTGTGCAAACAAGGCTGAACACTAGTTATTCTGGAGTTTGCAGGCAGCCTGAAACAGCCTGATAGGAAATTGCTTCTCTACTCCGCTGTGTTGGAGTGTTAAGCTTTTAGGCCTAGCAGTGCAATTGAAATGCCAGACTTTTTAGTATGTTAGGTGTTTACTTTGTACAATTACTGCATGGGTGTGGGCAATTTGGGTATTCACAGGCACAAACAGTAAAACAAAGAAAAAGTGGAAATAAAAGGGAAGAAAAATGTGCCCTACTGCCACTGGTTGTGGTTGCAGGCACCAATAATTAGTGCACAGAAATGTTGTTTCGCACAAAAGCTGTATTCTTTACTCCATATTTACAGAAAACTCCAATACACAATTGTGGGCCAGGTCATTATTGACAGAACTGGTCCGTAATGAAATTGCATTTTGGCTTTGATACCAGAACAAATTTGATACTGCTGCTCAACACAGGCTTTGCAATCTGCTTGCAATGACATTTACTTTTTGTTGTAAACATTTTAGGAAAGCTGAGAAACCCTAATCTATATATATAAAGCGTACCCAGTGTCAAATCCCAGGGATTACTGAAGGATCAATATTTTGTGACAGTGATACCCACTAGTGTGTGATTTTATTCTGGGTTTTTTTTCTCTCCCTCTGTTCCTGCAGAGCTCTGGAAACACAGGGTAATGCAAGAAAATTTCTCAGTTGTACAACCACAGATAGTTGAAACATTTGTTCAAAGGCTGATGGAAAACTACCAAGAATCAGATACAGAGATACATATTCTACATTTCTATCTAAGCAAGAGCTAAATCATGTTTACAGCTTTATTTATTAAAGCTCTTGTCAATCAGTGGCCTAAAAGAGAAACACATTTCTTAAGCTTATGAGCTTAGATTCAGATTATGTTGGTTTGTAATAGCAGTGTTGGCAGCAAACTTGTGTATTGCCCTACTGCCTTCTGACAGGTTTATTTCAGCTCTCAGGACTGTAATAATGTGAAGATGAGTTAGGGCTGGAGGTTTATTTGCAACCACAATGCAGGATTGCAGGACTTTATTCATGGATTCAGTAGTGGGAAACTTCTTTGTCATTGCTAAATGTTGCTAAATTTGCATTGCTAAAGTCATTGCTAAATCAGAGGTCCAGCACGATGTTTGGAAGCAGTTTTAGGGGTTTTTTTAAGTGAAATTTAAAGAAAATATTTATTAAAATATGACCACTTCTGGTTAAAAAACACAAAACATGGTTTTTTGAGAGAAGGGATGTTGGGGCCCAACTGCAATCCGGGCAGTTTCTGAGCTGGTGATTTAACTTCTCTACTGAAAATTCTCTTTTAGCTTCAGATGGAAAAAAAAAGACATTATATATTTGCAGCTAGAACTAGTCAAAAAACTGGCAAATCTGGTTTCCATTAGTTCAGTGAAATTGTAGATTCAGCAAAAACTTTTACATTGAATAATTTTATTTTTGCTTCATTTTGATATCACAGAAGCATTTTATTTACAATAAGGCGACCATGTTTTGTTTTGATGTATGCTGTATATGGCAACTCTTGTGACTTGGGCCACCTGCAAGGTTTCTTATTTTGTTTCCTAGGTTACTTTAAAAAAAAGCCATTTACAACAGTGTCTCACCATACTGGGCTGTGACATGATGGCCAGAGAGCGCAGCAACTTTGAGACCTACTCCATGTTTTATGAAAATATTCGCCGGCAGCAGCATCGTTTACTTTACCCAAAAGAACAAGTATGCTCAGAGCATTGATTCTACTCTTCGAGAACAGGGGAAGGTGGTTTCTCTGGGTGGGAGGAAGTTGCTAACTAAAAAATAAAGTCAAGCTGTCAGGCTGGGAAGGTGCTGAAGTGGAGGTGGGCTACACAAGCATAGTCACCGTGCATCTTTGTGCTTTGCTTCAGGAGCTGCACGCAGTGGAAGAAGGTGGCAACCAAAGCGATATGGCTCTGATGCAGGTTGGTGATGGTGGTCTATCGATCGGTAGTACTTAGTGGTCCCATTTGGGACAGAGTCCCACTGTGCAGACACATGGTGACAATATTTGAGAAGAAAAGTAGGGGGGCTCTGGGGCTGCTGTTTCTGTGCTCAATGCCAGAAATCAAGCCAGAAGGACTTATAAAACAAAGATAACCTGAAGGCAAAGGGAGTGGGCTGCTGTTCTGTGGTTCTTGTTCACAAAGGATGATATACTGGTAACCTTCTAACTTAAACTTCTACTGACAGGTCTCCTCCTTCACAAGGCATTTTCCCAGAGCAATTCAATCCTGTGCATTGACTGAGATGATAGAAAATAGAAGTGGGTCAGGCACATAGGCCATACTGCAGTGTAGGTACCAGGCGTCCTGGTTTCAGCTGGTATGCTACAGCATGGCTGCATAACCAACTCCTCTTAAGTTCCGAGTACTTGACTTTGCAGCTTCAGCTGTGTTTTTTAGGATAGCTGCTATGTGTGGATGGAATTTTTTTAAGAAGTAAACCCAGCCAATAAATCAGAAATGCTGTCTTGTGCAATCATGTGATATCCATGTAATCTATTAGCTGACTTGGAGGCTTGGCTCCATCAACACAAACTCCACTGCTAGAGGCATGTCAGCTTCTACAGAAACCTACACTAGGGAGAAGACTGCTTGGGTTTCAGGGATGTTTGCACAGCAGTGTTAGAACACCTGCATTTTGGATTTCATTCCTGGGCTCCTTTTCTCATCTGTCCTCATCATTGACTACAAGATTTCAGTTCTTCTCTGGCCTTCTTATCAGTTTCTTGCCCCACTTTCTCAGGCTTTTTCCAGGTTTTTGCCCCCATATCCTTTTCTGTACAGTATCTTGTCAGCAACCTCCCTTCTTCCCTGATTTCACTGTCCTGGCTATGTGTTTGGGAAGGCTGGAGTGAGAGAGAAAATGAGAAACGTGTGAGGTTTCAGCTGGGTGGGAAGATACAGGAGGAGTCAGTAGGACTTTCCTGGAGCCTGTGGGCAGTGGAGTCTCTCCCCACCTCCACTTTGCTAGCCTATCACCACCAAATCCCTGGCTCCTCTGTGTTCTACTCGAAGGAAGTGGCCCAGGGTGGCTAGCTGCCTACTGTCTCTGGGCTCTGCTTCAACCTCAGAAGAGACTTCCTGCTCCCAGTTCCACTTCTCGATAGCCTAAAGCAATTAACAGAGGCAAGTCTGAAGAGCAAGCTCAGTTGCTCAGTGGAGGTGTAAGAAACAATGAGAACGGTTCAGGCATCATCAGCCAAAATGGGATGGCAGATAGTTTAAAAACTAAATAGTCTCTAAGGAGCATACATGAACCACGTGGGTTGTTTCTTTTCTCCCACAAAGTCTTAGGATTTGACCAACTTTTTGCTGATTTTACAAAAAAGACACCCCAAACAGGAGAAAACTAGTGCTGCTCTGAATAAAGATCACCAGAACTTTTCAGCAGTGCTAAAATACATGTATTTTCCCCCAACATTCATTTTCAGAAGTCTCTCAGTAATGTTTGCTGTAAGACAAAAAACTTGACACAGAAAATTTCAGCGAGAATCCAGTGAAGTTATTAGCATTTACTACTTATATCTGGCATGTCGAGGTGCCAGGCAACCTTGAAAGCAGACTGTGCTGTTGGCTGTCCTTACAGTCTGCAGTTTTGCCTATTTCTTATCTGAGTAACATAATATGCTAAGAATGATTTTTAGCTTTCCTCCAGTGTATTCATCTGGTTGCAAATGCTATTCGGCGGTATGAAAATGACCAAGCATTTATACCTAGCAATGACCTACCTATGTGAAATTTAAATTCTGTCATTTAAATCTGTTTAAGTTCTACCACGTTCCTTCCTATTTGTGCTAACCTGTGTGCCCTTTCTGAGGGTGTGTTAATAGTCAAATATCAACAAATGGAACACATAATTGTTTTTATCATATATTAAATGGTCTGTATGTACAAGCTTATCAGCAGACAGCATATTTGCTCCGATAAATGCATTACATCACAGCTTACTGATCGAAGCCTGCTCACAGTTCTTCTGACTTTTTCTCTGGAGGCAGCGGAGATTATGCTATGGGAGGCCAGGCTCACCGACATAGCAGAGCCACGCACAGGATCTTCTCCTAAAATCAGATTCCCTAATCCTGCTCCCAGTCTTTCCGCCCCTCTGTCCTCTGCACACATTTCCTTCTGTCAGTTCTCATACCTATTAGCGAGGAGATCTTTCTTTCCTGATGACCAGAAACAGACATTTTAAGGTTATGTATGAAACTTAAGAATTTTCCCCCCTTCAAATATTGGTCATGAACTGCCACAATTCTTCCTACTGTTTCCAGGGAAGAAATGTTTCTAAAACCAACAGAGATATACAAAATGGATTATTCCATATCATCAGTGGATTATTTTCATCAGGCCACTTAGGAAGATATTCTTGCTCTACTTAATTAGGTATTACACAACATATTCAGAACTCTGGATCGTTTACTCCGAGGCTATGGTGTTTTCTCATCCCTAGTTTTGCTCATTCATTTTCTCTGCTGTGATAGATTGCGGGGCTGTGCCATGGGATGATTATGGAAATAACTGCTCTCAGAGCCCAGCTCGCTGACTTAGAGGAAGAAAATCTTGGTCTCAAAGAGAAGATTAGAAAAGAAGTATGGGATGAATATGAATCATTAGTGTGGAACCTATTTGTGACTTGTATCCATCTAAAAGTAGGTACAGAATAAGAGGGGGTACTCGATCGGTCTTTTTTGTGCTGCTGTAGAATTTGCCCACAAGTGTAGCACTCAAAGGAATAAATTGCTGCAGTGTGCCAGGTGGATGAATGGGTGAATCATTTATCTCCTGCTGCTAGAAGCATTTTGTAAAAATGTCTGGTAGAAAAATAGTGTACCTTTTCCAAGAGAGGAGGCGTATTTTCGATGGAGCAGGCACCACATTAGAGAGAGTGATGGTAGCTCTTTTTAGTTACAGTGGAGGGAACTTTTTGGATATAATACTTCAATTTGTAATATTCTGCATTATTTTTCTTTGAAACTCTATGTCCACTGCATAATTGTATTCCTCACTCTAACAATGCCTTTGTTTTCAAGTAGTCCACTGATTTCTTTGGGGTGACATATGTCATTACTTACAAAAATAAGATACCCCAATCTAACCTGTAAAAACTGACCTGATTGTGACCATGTGTGTTATAGAGCAATCACCTCCATCAGATCCCCAGGGTTTTGATCGATGGTCCACAAACCCATTAATGTTTGTGGCCAGGGCAATAGTGACTTGAGGATTATTGTGATGTCTTTTGCAATCCTGAGGGTGAGTCCAGTTTTCACCAGAAAGCCTATTTTTTTCACCATGGTGCTTCTACTTCCATTAAATACATACATCCCAGGATTACCAATAGGTTGCCTGCAAATGATACAATTGAAATTCCACTTCTTGTAGTGTCTGGATGCAAGAAGAATATTTCTCTGTCTTCCTGATACATTGATTCTAGGAAAAAAATTATGAAGAAAGACCATCTGGTTGTAGTTGAGCGACTTCTGAAATCTTCTGAATGTTGCTTTCCCATATGTGCACACTTCATCTCTTATGCGTTCTGTTTGTAATTGCAGGGAAAGTTGGATGTCTATCGCCTTAGCATTGAGCAACGAGTGTTTGAAATCATCAGTGAAGTGAGAAGAGAAGGAGTTGACAATATGATTGATCTGAAGAAAAAGTTTGGCTCCACTAAAAATAATGGTGACTTGAAAGAACATTTGTCTAAAGTAAGGAAATACATATGTGTGTCAGTAAACGAACACAGGGATAATATCCTGGTTAAGCTTGCTGAAGATGGCTTAAGTTATTGCATTCTACCTGGGACATTGGTTGGGTGAAGAGCATGGAGGTGGTCCATTACTAGACTGCGTTAATGGCTACTCGTTTGTCAGGCTGGCATGAATCAATCATCTTTGACTGTGTGTTTATGCTCCAAGTGCAGAAATTTTGGGCCAAACCCAGCCCTTAGACCCTGAATAACTGCGTGTATTTGAACTGAATTTGGTTCTAAACTTAGGAACTCTGCTTTCAGTCTGTTCTGAGTGAAACTAACACCATGCTTTCTACAGAGGTGAACATCAGAGAGGCTGAACTTGGATCTGAAGAAGTATAAACGTGAAGTCACATTCAATCATATGTCAGCATTTGTCATGTGTTGTCATTGTCCCTTTTTTGGGTGGGGGAAAGAGAATGTGATGTTTCAGTGACCCTGATAAATGTGTTGATGGGAGTTTTATCTTCTTGTCGTGCAAGCTGGTCACATAAACGAATGGGGACGGAATCCTTTTTTCCACTTGTCGTTACTTAGAATCAAAAATATATTCAGCTTTATGTTTTGAAAAAGTGCTCCCAAAACTGATGTTCTGGGAGTTATAAACTAAAGCCTGGAAATGACTTTCCAGGCTACAACTTCCAAATCAATCCCTTTTCTAGTCAAACATATTCCTCCTCAGCAAAGTTCAATCTGCACTAAAATTATGTTAGTCAGTCAGTGAATACAAATGAGATCAAATGGATAATGGCTAAATACTTCTGTCTAAAGCAAATATGCCTGCAGATCTCTCAAGCAAAGAAGCTTGCGAAGCAGGATATGACTGTAATGCCAGAAGAGTGAGAAGGGCTTTCAACACCCGCAATGAACCTGGGGGATAGGGACACCCACAAGTAAATGAGGAACCCAGAAGTAAATGAGGCAATGGAGGAGGGCTGTGTGTGAGAAGGCTGCAGGGAGACTTCCACATCCCCACTTGGAAAGGACAGTGTGCAGAGGCAGTGAACAAGGAGAGTGGGGAGCTCAAGCGCAGTCAAAGGGCTGTGGTTTGAGCAGAGTCATGGGAACTTGGCGGGCTGGTGCACACCATGGTCATGGGTGGTTACAGGGCGTTTAAGAAGAATCAGCAGGGAAGAAGAGGAGCGAGAATTGCACTCTGTGTAAGGAGTTCAATCCCTGCACAGAGCTTGTGTGTGAATGTGGAGATGTACTACTTGAAAGCCTATGAGTCAAGGTCAGAGGAGGGAGGAACGTTAGTGATGATTAATGACTGCGGTGGGGAATCTGTTACAGACTGCCTGGTCAACAGAGTAAATTGGATGGACCTGTCTACAGAGTGCTAAGAAAAGTGTTTTTGATTTGAGGCCTTGGTGTTCATGGAGGTTTTATCCATCTGGAAATCTACTGGAAGGGGAACACAGCATTGTGAAAGCCTAGGCAGTTCCTAGACAGCATTAGTGATAATATCCTAAAAGCAAATGCTAGAGGAGCCAACCACAGTAAATCCCTGCCTCTGCTGCTCACAAACAGGGAAAAACTGGTGGTGAGTGTCACCAGTGTGTCACTCTGAGGCTGCAGTGACTATGAAATGATTTCAGGATCAGGAGAAAGGTTGCAAAATCATGCTGCAGAGCTAGGACTTGGGACTTCAGGAGAGCAGACTGTGACTTATTTAGGGAATTGCTAGGCAGAATCCCTGGGAAACTGCCAAGAGGGGAAAAGTGCTGAGGAAACTTGGTTGATTTTTAAAGAAAACTTAAAGAGATTTCAAAACCAACTACCCTGTTATGCAAGAAGACGAGGGAGTTTAGCAGACACTTGGCCTTGCTTGCCTTAGCAAGGAGCTTCTTAAAGGACTAAAATATGAAAAGAAAGATTGCAAGTAGTGGAAACATGGGCAGGCAACAAAGGTAGAGTATCAGACTTCAGACCCATAGTGATGAAATTAGGAAGACCAAAGCCCGGCTGCAGATAAAACTAATACGGGACACCAAGGGTAAGAAGGTGAGTTGACACTGAATGGTAGAGCTTCTGTGCAGACACCTCTGCCAGGAGGGCCAGGACCTCCAGCAGTCCTCTGTAACCCTTGATTCCATGATTTTTGCATAATGAAACTGCTTTCCTCTGCCTTAAGAACAGTTTTCAGGAGGAAGTCCTGAACAAAGAAGTCCTTTGAACAAAGAAGAAGAAAACTTCTTCTATACTGATGACTATACTTTTCATGAATCCACTGATTTTGTTCTTATTAAGGACATTGTAATTAGGGTGAACCAGGTTACTGAATATGGTATGAGCCAGAATCCCCATTTGGCATAATAGTGTTTATCACCATTAACAGTGCTTCATTTTGGAGGGGTTTACCTGATTGCTGTTTTGGATTAAATTTCTTCCATTTTTTCCCCAGTTTCTGGGCAATGTTCACATTTCCTGTTTCCCTGGAGACACAGTAATAGAAATTTATTGCCAAAGGCTGCACTGTTTCAAACTGCAAAGTTTGAGCCTTTGAAAATTAAAATGAAATACAAATAGTTGCATGCTTTTACAATTGTATTTACTTCCAAACCACACATTTCTTCCTGGGGAAAGCAATCTTTGCAGGTCTACTCTTACCGACATCTTCTTTAGCAGGAACAGCTGCAGCTCTTGAGGGATTACAATATCAGGCTAAGCATACTGGCTTGTAAGCTAAAGGCTCTGAACTGTTGGTAGCAAACCACTCAGAAGGCACAGCTCTCTGCAAAGCTTTGAGATGCTGAAAAGGTGATATTTCCCTACCATTTCATCTGTTATTAGTGTCTAATCTTCTGCAAAACTAATGGTCAGATTGGGCAGCCTCACTATTACTCAGTGAGTCTATAGGATGTCATGGTAACTGCAGATTTTAGGTTAAAATTCTGATTTTTTTTCTCCTCTATATTATGGGTATAAGGGTGATTTTCAAATGTGACGAGTGTCAAACAAATCACTGATGCTTGCTTGAAGCAAGAGTCTAGGAAGTATGAGTAGCCTATAGTATTCCTAATTGTGTTGTTGACTCAGAATACTAATTATGACATTGTATCAAAATCAACTATTTCACAACTGACCAAAACATATGAAAAAGAAGACAGGCAGACATAAAGTGAAAATGAACTAGATTGTTGGCTTGGGAGGTGGCTGAGGTTTTTTTTCTAAATTGGTATCTGCTTAAACAAAGCAGAACACAGCATGAGGTTTATAAATTTAATTACACAAATACAAGATGAAGCACAAAAATGACTAAATTAAACTAAAGTGAAGATGGATGGAAAGAAAAGTGCCTCACTGCTTTAAATGAGGCTGATTAGAATGGAACAAACAGGTTATTGATTGTTACACGGGTTAATTAGCTGCACATGTCAAGCAAAGGAAAGGCAGAATGGATCATATTTGTTAACTTAAAAAGAGTGAAAACAAAATGGGTTTTGTGTGCTTGTTAATTTTAAACCCACATAAAACTGGATGTGCATACACTTAGTTCAGTTATATCAGGGAGATGCTAAATAATTAGAATATTTTATTAAACAGATCAGTCAAAGATGGATTGAATTATTGCAAATTTGTGGATTTAAATAAGAAAAAAGAGCTATCTTCACAGGATTTAAAACAAAAGTCTGAAACTGAGAAAAATAAATGGGAAAATTTAGCTTTTTTAAAATTAGAAACTAGCTCATCTTGCTCAGACAGAGCTT
Organism: Ciconia boyciana; assembly: GCF_034638445.1. Lineage (NCBI taxonomy): Eukaryota > Metazoa > Chordata > Aves > Ciconiiformes > Ciconiidae > Ciconia > Ciconia boyciana. The sequence goes on from NC_132936.1 coordinate 52,044,404, forward strand.
TCTTGTGTCTGACTTTGGAATGATCCTGAAGGTCTAAGAACTTGTGTTTCACTGTCCTCCACTCCAAGTGCAGAGGATCATGGACCTTGCTTTTTTCCAGTTTAAATGGCTGGGAAAGGAGAGAGGGCTGCTCTATCTGTGCCTGACATAGTTACATGTATATACATACTTATGTTTGTCTTCAAAACACGCAAAAAGACCCTGCCCAGAAGGAAAACAAGCTTCATCACACACTTCTTTACTTTAGAAGTAATAAAGGAATAAACAGATTAGTAGATGGACAGGCCTTTCTAATGCATAAGAAAGATCAAGTCTTGCATTGCTCTGAGCTTGCATACAAGAACTTGAATTGTTGACATGAATATAATTACAGATGCGCAGTTGTACCCATATGAAAGATTATCTTATGTTTTCCCTTTTAGAGGACCCCTCTTGTCCATCCTGTTTCCCATTTTGCCTTAATAAAGGTCTAGCCTTTATTAGAAAACAGGAACAACTCAGTTTCACTTTACTCAAAATCTCTGAGAGATTTACCTTTCAAGAAACCCACTGCTATATAAAAGAGAGAAAATCACTGCTCTCATCACTGTTTCTGTTATGTACTTTCTGTTTACAGGAAGCACTTCAAAACAAAAAAGAGTGTCTGAATGCTGAGATGATGGCAGAACAAGAGGTGACTGCGTTTCAGGGTCAGCTGGTGTCCGTAAGGAAAGCTCTTGCAAAATCTCAGGCAGACAATGACAAGCTAAAGAAACAGCTACATAAACCGGTATCTGAATTCAGCAGGTCCTGATTCATCAGCACAACAACTTGAATTCTCCTCTCCATCTCACTTGCTTTAATGAGGATCTCCTACTGTTATTCTAGGAGAGGAAAGGATTCAAAACTAACTGCATAATACAGTTACTGAAGCTGGCAGTCAAACAATGTGTCCATCTGGGTGTTTTCACCATTGCAGGTAGAGAGAACTAGGGAAAAAACTGTAGCATCTTGGATAAAGTTTGAGTCACGTACCAAAATGACAGCTACGGGCACTACATTTATGTATGCCATCAACAGTGCGGGATGTATGTTTTAGAAGAGGAAAAGACACTATTAATATTTTATTCCACAGATAAAAAAAAATTAAATTACAGATCTCAGGGCTATTAGTCTTCCACCCAATCATTAAATTTCAAGGAAACATTCAGGGATGTTGTCATTAAATCCAGAACAAATTCATTACATGGGTTTTTTTTTTTCCATCTGAACACCTTCATGGATATATCACTGCCACAGCAAGCTCCCTTTTGCTTCTACAGATGGCTACACATGCTAAAATGGCCCATTCCTCAAAGTCAAACTGAAAAGCGCACCCTTCACTTGCAATATACTTAATGCCAAGCAACATGATTGTATGGAAAATAAGTCTTGTCAAACCAACCTCATTTCATTCTGGTGATAAGATTACAAGTTAGATAGATAAACATAATACTAGAGATGTCATACATACTTGGAAGGGCCTTGTAATGCTTGGGGTACCAGCACATAACTTTTGTATTTTAAATTTTAGTATTACACAGTATCAATAAAAATGCTAAATGGATTGAGAGCTAGATTTTTTGACATATAAAAATGTGTTATTTTCATTAAATGAAGATGGTTTCTGATGGATTTCTACAGGGGTTGGTAGCAGAACTATCAGTATTCAACATTTTTGTCAGTGGCTTGGAAATAAATATAAAATTATAGATTATAAAATTTACCAATGACATATTTGGGGAGGAATGTTAGTGAATTTGAGTACAGAATCATACAGATAGCTCGGTAACTTGGTTATGCCTCTGACAAGTATTTCAGTGCCTGAGTAGGTGAAGAATGAGAAGAAAGCAGGACTTGTACAGAACGGGGTGACTGCATCCCTGGACAGGACAGGGGTCGTAACAGACAGATGACTGGCCATGGTGTTGTGGTACTGGAAGGGATGGATGCTGCAATCTTTTTGTTTATAAAAAGGAGAATAGTGCAGATATATTAAAAATTAGTTTGTAGCTCTATGTACAACACACTGAAATACTGCCACTGGTTCCAGGGTGTCCTACTTAAAAAAGATGAAATAAAAATTGAGAGAGTGCAGGGAAGTGTTATGAAAATTATTTGAGGGCTGCAAGAAATGCTTTCTAGCAGAGGGCTCTTAGAAGGCTCAATCTGTTTAGCCTATCTGAAAGAAGAGTGACTTGATTACTGTCTACAGGTATTGTTGTTGGGAGAGAATAGCAGATATTAAAGGGTTCTGAGGGAAAGGTGTAACAAGAGGTGGTGCCTAGAAGTTGAGGCCAGACAAACTGAAAATGGGAAATTAGAAACAATGTTTTCAAAATGTGGTTAACCGTGGAAATGACAATATCTCTAACTCAGTATCTTCATGTCAAGTCTGGATGCCTTTCTGGGAAACATGGTTTAGCCAAAACAACTTGCTCGTTCCTGTACAAGGGTAATTAAGGTAAATGTGATATTAAAAAGTCACATCTGATAGCTTGATTGCTCCATTCTGAGCTTATTGGTCTATGAAACTCCAACCTTAGTAAGGCTTAGAGAGCTCCCCAATGAAAAATGTTGGGGCTGTGACTGCTTTTACCTCTTCGTGTTCAGATATTTCACCAGAGTGGAGTTGCCTTGGGCTGATAAATTGATTTTCTTCACTGACAAGCTGTCAATTTACTTCCAAAAGACCCACTGCACCTCCCATCTTTCTAGCAGCTGCTTTTGTTATTGTTTTTATTTTTCTTTGGTTTCTGACATCAACTTCTGGTTCCTTCTCTTCTTCCTAATTTCTTTCCTTGGTGCAGATTGTGATGATGGTGCTTACAAATAGCAGACTCCATTCCACAACCCTTGGCTGTACAGGAGAGTTTCACCTGATATGGGTGGCTTGTAATACCATTGCATTCAATTGTGGTAGATTCTAAAATGTAGCCATACTTACTGGCTGTCTCTACAAACTGTATGTAAACAGCAATGGTTGAAAAAGCTGTGCTTGTTTCCCCCCTCTCTTTCCTAGTTTATACGTTGTTTTAAAAACAAGTTCCACATGCACACCAGAGGCTGGTTGCAGAAAGCAAATTACAGCAGACTGAGGAAATTGGAAGCAACTGCCTTCTTGTTTATTTGCAATTGAATGAGCTCTACACATGAATGTTGTTTTGAGGCTTGCCTCTCTAACAAGCAATGGTGTTCTAACAGCATTCTGTTCCCACTCCCCCTTACCCTTCCCTTGCGCTCCCTGTTCCCACAACCCAGATTTTCTTTTGGGTTTAGGTCTGACTGTGGTCCTTTCTTAAGATCATAGGATGATTCAGATTTGTTTACCAATATTTCATTATCTTCAGTACCAAGCCATGTGGGATCGGGTCTCTCCTCATTCAGCTGAGCTGGGCATGACATCTGAGGACTGGTCATCAGGGTTTAAAAGGAAATCTAAAAAGGTGTGTATGGGAACTGGGGGGGGGGAGAGGGAGAGGGAGAGGGAGAGGGAGAGGGAGAGGGAGAGGGAGAGGGAGAGGGAGAGGGAGAGGGAGAGGGAGAGGGAGAGGGAGAGGGAGAGGGAGAGGGGCCCAGGTCTGAAACTTTCATGATTGCATGTTGTAGAAACAAATGCTATGGAAGCATTTGGAAGTAGTACAGAGGAAAACACAAGAAGCAACAAATACTCAGTGTGATGAAAGCTGAAAACACAGAGAAGATGCTTGAAGAGATGGAAGAAAAAGAGCAGAGAGTGAAATGCTTAACCAAGGAAGCTGAAAAATCTTCTAAAATATGCCATCTTCATCAAAAAGGGGTCAAAAAAGAAATGCAGCAGGTAAACTCATAATGCAGACTTGAAAAACAGAAACAGTAGCTTTTCTGGAGAGATGTCTCAAGTCTTAATACTGCCTGACCACATCTGAGTGTATCCCTTCACATGTCTGAACCTCACAGAGCCTCACTGTAGCCCTCCAAGTGCTCTGGATGAGGGTCTTGCAGCATGAGCCTTGGCACTGTGCTGGGCCCTGCCTGCTGGGGGCTTAGGGTCACGTTGAACCTATTGGTGGCATCTTGTGTTTCTGATGCTTCTCAGGACCCTCCTGTTGAGCCTGGTTCAGTATCTTTGCTCTAGAAAGTGAGTATTATTCTCCTTATTTGAGAGGTAAACTGTCTGGGAGTTCACGTATGGTGATGGTGCACTGGGAATGGGTGTGCAGTGCTTGACAGAATATGCTTGCACCCCTGGGAGGATCAGGGGTACAGCAGCAAGTGGCTGGGCTCAGGGGCTCTGGAGGCTTTGGCCAGCCGTGCATCCCCTGTTGGGATGTCCCCCAGCAGTGTGCCCCAGGCCTCTGCTGTAACTGCTGTCCTTGTCACCAGACTAAATGTGGAGCTTTGGAGCCTCACTTGGGCTCTGCCTCCCTGCTGGGGCCATGTTCATGGGTCTGCAGTGCCTGTTGCTTTCCTGGCTCTCCCTGTGACATTTCCCAGGCAGGGCTTTGACACCAGTGCTGCAGAGCTGACAAACTGCTGTCCTTTTGCTTTATCTACTCTGCATTTGACATAAACCCTCTGCCCTTACCTGTTTCATGTACATTACACCACTGTTTCCCAAATTCTGGACTACCAAATTAATGTATTGGGAACTGCTTCAATCCAGTCTGGCCACAGAAATGGCATTAGTTTTCACTAAACTGATGACATCGTACCGAACTGATGTACTGAGTTTAAATCTGCTACTGCATTGCTAATCGTTGATTTAGTGTAACTGAGTAACTAGATCCACTTTTAAGATTATCTCCCTGTAAAAGGGGCTGTAGAGCTTTAACTACTTCAATTTAAAAACTGATTTGGCCAAGTAAACACAATCTCTGTGTTTAGCACAGCTGGTAGAGTGGGCTCTTGGCTGTGAAATGTGCAGTGCTTCTTTTGTAGTGTAGCCTGCAGAACAAAATATTGTTTGGCAACCATTTGATTAGACTTTAACTAGATGAATTCATCTACTAACTGACAACTTTGGTGCCCCTGAAGTCTCCTTGTCCTTGCTTTCTTGGTCTAGAGAGAAAAAAGCTTTGTAACTGTATCTGAATGCCTCTCCTTTAAACCAAGCAAAGTATATTCTGTCTTCAATCTTCTAAAGCATAAAGGTGAAAGCATGGGCTGTTTGTTTTCCAGAGTCAGGATGACAAATGCCATTCTGTTGGGAATAAATTCTCAAACCGCTGGCATGTTTTCTAACCAAAATCATGAGAGACTTTTACACAGCCAAAGCAGTTGGTGCAGACACATAAGACCATTGATTTCATTTGTATCTGTCTTTGAAGCTCCAAACCATTTTGCTGTGTTTACAAAATAACCCTTCAAGAGATCAGAGATGTCAACATCTGGATCAGCCTTTAAGGAGAGACAGAAGGAAAATGGCAACTGCAGTGTGGAGGCTTTTATTGCCACACAACAGTTGCAGTTGCAGCTAGCACCTACATGGTCATTAACACTAACAAACTCTATATTTAAACTTAGTTAGCAAATTACAGAGTCTGTGGGAGAGATGAGGGAAGAGCTGCTGTTTCTTCCACATACTTCTGCCCTGAAAATGGAGGTAGGGTCTTGTCTAATTAGGGTTACATGCAGAGAACAGTGAGAAAGGGCCTCTGTATTGTTTTCTCTTCCTCCAGCAATGCCTGAAATGCAAATTCTTATTAAACAACAATGAGAATGACAATTTGCACTATTTGTGCTGTATTTTGCATTCAGAGGGATTATGGATAATGTTTAGCAAAGCTGTAATTATGGATTATTTCAACCAGCAAGAAGTGATGCCCTCTCACAAAAGCGCACAGGGCAACAACACCTGCTTTGAGGCAGAGCTGTCACTTGATGAATTTTTGTTGCTGCCATTAATCCTTTTACCACCTTCTAGATAAGAAGCCAGTTAACCCAAGAGTGCAGTTTAAAACGGGAGGCCTTCCAGCAGGTTGATGAACTGCAGTGTCAAGTTTATGACCTGGAAGCTACAGTTTCCCAGAGGAATGCGACTGCAGGTACAGATGGGTTGTGTGTTGTAACCCGCTTTCTTGCGGAAATGTCTTATGAGCTATGTGTCCATGTCTCTGAATCCCTCCTTAACCTTTGAAGTAATAGGCAACTTGAGTCAAATATTAAAGAGGAGAAGACCTCCTCTGTAATGACAGCATTTAGGTAGAGGAGAAAGACGTACAACAGTCTTGAGGAAAAGTCAGACAACTCAAAAGCTATATGCCTTCTCACGCTGCAGCTGCTCAAGCAGCACAAGAAACACTGACTCCCAAGTTAATAACTTCAAACCATAACTTGTGTTGTCTTTTGCTGTGTAGGGATATCACGGGAAGTATGAGGGGAGCTGCATTTAGGGGAGGAGGCAATTAGGAAGCAAAGAATCCCAAGTGGTAGGAAATCAGGCTTCATTAGTGGCTCTGGTCTTGGAACAGCTTACTTGCAAATCATGTGGGGCAGCCAAACAAGACTGTACCCTTCTAATTCGGTGAGAGACATGCCTATGATTGCAGATATCTTTAGAGATCTCAAAACAGCAGTGAGAGCTTTCTAGCCCTTAATTGAATTAACCTGGAACTTAAACCTTTAACAAAAATCTTTCTTAGCTGTTTGTTGGGTAACTTTTTAATGCAATGTTTATCTAATTAATGTAGCTTAAAAAGCTTGATTAGGAATTTCTACTCCTACCTGCCTGAAGTTGCTGCTTTTCTCTGTGGTATCAAAATCCTACTTTCAATCTGACAGACTCATGTAGAAAAATGGATGGGTAATACCTCAATTCCTAGTAAATTAAGTAAACAAGGAAAAAAACTCCTATGATCTTTCAAGGTGCATTTCTATGCCATGAAGAATATAAAGTACCACAAACTTAATCATAGTTTCCTTCTGCAGGAAAATGTTAGTTATTCCTGCCAAAGGAAACTGAGAAATGCTCATTAGCACATTGCTGAAGACAAGACATGAACCAAACATGAGGAAATAAAGAACAGGGAGGGATCTTTAATTAATGCACAAATATACTTGGTTTCTCTGGCTTTAAACCAATCAAGTTACATTAGCAGCAAAAGGAGAGCTAAGGAGAATCTCCAGCCCCTAGTAGATGGGGGACACACACACAGTGACCAAGGATGAGGAAAAGGCTGAGGTACTTAATGCCTTCTTTGCCTCAGTCTTTAATAGCAGGGCCAAGTGTTCTCTGGGTACCCAGCGCCCCGAGTCAGAAGATAAGGATGGGGACCAGAATGGAGCCCCCATAATCCAGGGGGAAATGGTTGGTGACCTGCTGCACCACTTAGACACAAGTCTCTGGGGCCTGATGAGATCGACCCGAGAGTACTGCAGGAACTGGCAGATGTGCTCACCAGGCCCCTTTCCATCATTTACCAGCAGTCCTGGCTAACTGGGGAGGTCCCTGCTGACTGGAGATTAGCAAATGTGACGCCCATCTTCAAGAAGGGCCAGAAGGAGGACCTGGGGAACTACAAGCCCGTCAGCCTGACCTCGGTACTGGGGAAGCTGATGGGGCAGATCATCCTGAGTGCCATCACATGGCATGTAGAGGATAACCAGGGGATCAGGCCCAGCCAGCATGGGTTTAGGAAAGGCAGGTCCTGCTTGACCAACCTGATCTGCTTCTATGACAAGGTGACCCGCTTAGTGCATGAGGGAAAGGCTGTGGATGTTGTCTACCTAGACTTCAGTAAAGCCTTTGACACCATTTCCCACAGCATTCTCCTGGAGAAACTGGCTGCTCATGGCTTGGACGGGTGTACTCCAGTTGGTGTCTGGTCACAAGCGGTGTTTCCCAGGGCTCTGTGCTGGGGCCAGTTCTGTTTAATATCCTTATCAATGATCTGGATGAAGGGATTGAGTGCACCCTCAGTAAGTTTGCAGATGATCCCAAGTTGTGCGGGACTGTTGATCTGCTTGAGGGTAGGAAGGCTCTGCAGAGGGACCTGGACAGGCTGGATCAATGGGCCGAGGTCAATTGTATGGGGTTCAACAAGGCCAAGTGCAAGGACCTGTACTTGGGCCACAGCAACCCCATGCAACGCTACAGGTTTGGGGAAGAGTGGCTGGAAAGCTGCCTGGCAGAAAAGGACCTGGGTGTGTTGGTTGACCACTGGCTGAATATGAGCCAGAAGTGTGCCCAGGTGGCCAAGAAGGGCAATGGCATCCTGGTTTGCATCAAAAATAGTGTGGCCAGCAGGACTAGGGAAGTGATCGTGCCCCTGTACTCGGCACTGGTGAGGCTGCACCTCAAATACTTTGTTCAGTTTTGGGGCCCTCACTACAAGACAGACAGTGAGGTGCTGGAGCGTGTCCAGAGAAGGGCAACGAAGCTGGTGAAGGGTCTAGAGCACAAGTCTGATGAGGAGCGGCTGAGGGAACTGGGGTTGTTTAGCCTGGAGAAAAGGAGGCTGAGGGGAGACCTTATTGCTCTCTACAACTACCTGAAAGGAGGTTGTAGAGAGGTGGGGGTCGGTCTCTTCTCCCAGGTAACAAGTGATAGGATGAGAGGAAATGGCCTCAAGTTGCACCAGGGGAGGTTTAGACTGGATATTAGGAAATTTTACTTCACTGAAAGGGTTGTCCAGCCTTGGAACAGGATGCCCAGGGAAGTGGTTGGGTCGCCATCCCTGGAAGTATTTAAAAGATGTTTGTATGAGGTGCTTAGGGACATGGTGTAGTGGTGGTCTTGGTAGTGTTAGGTTTATGGTTGGACTCGATGATCTTAAAGGTCTCTTCCAACCTATACGATTCTGTGAAGTTCAGGGGAAAAGTTGGTGCAAAACTTGTCACACTGCTCCTGAGCACAAGGAAAGCAGCTGCGACAGAAAGGAGATGAATTACTATTTTTTTTCCTGCAGTGAGTTACCATTGTTAAACATGATGCAGAGCTGGAAAAATCGGCTGAGGAGCTTGGATTTCTCAACACAGGAGCTCCATCAAACTATAGACACCTAGTCTGAAATGTGTTAAAACCCTGCAGTGTATTGTAGCTACCTTTTTTACTTGCGACTCTTTTTATTCCCATGTCTGTAATAGTAGATGGATGTTGTGAGGTTTGGTGATAGGGGTTATTTTCCTTTCAAAAAGGTAGAAGGAAAACTGCAGAGCTGTTGTCCCACAGTACAAGCAGTAGAAGAAGTCATTTTCCAGGTAATAAGTCAATATTAAATAGCTACCATTTTTGACGCATTACTACTAGTACTTCTCATAGGCAATCCAGACTTGCATCATGTAAAGATTTGACTTTTCAATTAACCTTGAGTTGCACTCTGTCATTAACCTGGCTTCAGACCTATAGCATTTGGCCAGACCAATTTGTATAGGGGTGGCAACTGTTACTTGCAATAGCCCTGTTTTGACTGTATAAAGGCAAAGGTGTTTTTGAAACAGGTCATGTCAGCTCCAGGAATTGCCCACATAGACTAAGATTTCAGCCAGTTTGTAAGAATGATCTGTAGATTAGCAGTCTGAGCCACGTCCTCTAGCTTCTTCTCCATTCCTTCTCCTCCATCTTCACATCTTCCTCTTCTTCCCTCTCAAATGCACTGAGCCGTGGCCTGTCTCAGTAGTGTAAAACAGTTGCTGCACTTCTTTCTGGGTTCATGTGACCCTCTCAAGTCCTGCTTCAGGATGCATGGACACTGAATGCAGTCTGACCACACTGGGCAGTTGTGCACTCTGGACAGCTGCCAGCTGCTCTCCTGCTGCTTCAGCAGAAGGCCAGAGTCCCTTGGACATGTACCCTGAAATAATGCCAGAAGCAGCTAACCAATGTGGTCTGAAACATCTTGGATCATATCTGAGAAGGAGGAGGAACACTGTCTCAATTAACAAGTGTAGGATTACAGCTACACAGCAAAAATACCCTCACCCTTTTCCTAAAGTTACTGGGAAAGGTTAACATGGGGTTAAGAAGTGGTATAGCAACAGCACATTGTACATAAATACAAATCAGGGTTAAATCACATTATGGCTGATAGCAAGCATAGCATTTGATTCAGTGTGGATTTTTTAGTGGCTGAAGGGTTGGCATTAAGTGGCTGCATCTCTGCTCTTCAGAAATCTATGAAGATGAAGACTGGAATTCACTAGGGAATTTAGTGTCACTGGGAACAGATCATTAACACTCACCCCCACCTTTTAATCTTGGCTTTCAACAGGACCAGGAAAGACAGAGTTGTGGGGAAAATAGTAACATATAATGAAGCAGACTTGGGGCAGCAAGAATTTTCTGCTTCACTGAGATGTCTCCTGCTGGAGGAATGAATACCAATTCACTCATTACTGTGAACGAAAAGAGTGTGGGGTGAGCTGCAAAAATTGCAGATAGTTGCAGAAAGTTTTTGCAAGTAGTTGCAACTATCTGCAAATAGTTTTTGTTCTACTTTGTGTCAAGATCATCCATGAACCACTTTTTCCAGACTAAGCAATCTATTATTCTATTTGTACTAAGCTGAGTGTTCACAACTTGTTTTGGGTTGTGGGTTTTCTTTTCACCCTAACATTCTGCTTAGAGGTCAGAAACACCAGCATTTGTATTTACTTGAGTTCTGCTTTAACTCTGTGTTGTTGATAACACTCCAGGTTCTACAGCTGAGGTCCAGAGTAAGCTTTCAGCATCCACTCAGCATGGGGATTACCAGCAGCATCCTTTGAATTTTGACCCAAGAAGCAGCAATGGAACAGGAGGAAACACTCAAAGACCAAAGACAGTAAGTAATGGTGGCATTGGTAATAAGCTGATATAGTTGCAATACTAGCAACTTGTTTGTAAGCTGTGATTTTATATATACCCAGGCAGGTTTCATCTGGACAGTAAGTCAAATCCCTTTGAAGATTTATCTTTAAGAGCAAGGTGACCAGTATGTATGGCTAGCAAATAGGAAAAAAAAAAGTTCCAAATGTTCCAAAAATTGACTAAGGAAAGGGGACAGGAGGGAGGTATTTAGTTAGCAATGGTCCAGGAAAGATTTTTTTTGAGTACCATGCCATGGTTGGTGAAACTTTTTATATGTTCCTTAAGCTTTCAGGTGCCTAGCAGATGGAAGGAGAGAATGGCAGACAGGCTGTTACCATGACTAAATGAAGTCTCTTCCTACTTGTCTTCATGCAGCTACAGAAACAAAGGCTGGTCTAGAAGTAAACCTAAATGTGTCTTTAAATCAGTCCAGGGCATTTTAGAAAATGCCACTGAACTGGCAACGTTGAAGTAAGAGAAGAACAACTTATATACAAATCAAAGAGAGGCAGTAATACTCCAGTGCTGTGCATATGTACTTCAACATATTTGGATGCAGTGTTCAATACCAGCTCCAGCCAGTCAATCTGCTAATCCATTTTAGGTACCGGGTGATGCAGATCCTCCTGAGCAAGAGCAGTACTGCATGTCCTCCCTTCACAGACAATGCAGCACAGTACTGAAAGGCAAGAACAATCAAAACTAAAAGGCTTCCTTTTATTGTGGTAACCTTGGAACATCATGGTGCAAAGCATAGCTAAGTGCTTAAAGCAAAAGCATTGGGACTGCTTTCTTAACTGGTTTCCTACTGCAACCTCTGACTACCACATCCTGCCCAATACAGTGCTCTCAACCCCAGAGGTTACTGCCTGTACACTGAACCTTTCATGCCTCTAAAGATGACTCAAGAGTGTCAGAGTCTCTACCTTCCCTAGCACCTTCTCTCCCCTCCCCCTAGAAAGGGGAAGAAGGGCAGCTCCTTGCACAATGCTGCACTAACTAGAAGAAAACAGGAAAAAATGCATAAATTTATCTGCATTTCTCTTGCATGGAAAAAAGCAAGCTTTTATAGCCTAGCCAATAAAGGACTCAAAGTTGTCTTTCAGAGATGTGTCAAATTGTATTGTAGCTTTTTGATGAGTTAGAACACTAACCTATGTGCCTTTTAGCATCCCTGGATGCTTGTGAATGTGAACAATCAAATACCTCAGTACTCTTTTTATAAATAACTAAGACCTAGAATTGAATTCAGGCAACCCTTAACACCATTGCATTGGTTAAACACTGAGTAAAGGAACTCTAACTTGTTAGAAATGCTGCAGTATTTAGAGATAGAGGATTCCTAGAATGAGGGTGACATCCTTCACCATTACTGAAACAAGCTTTATTTCATTCAAGCTTGCTGCTACAACAAAACAAGTCACAATATACTCAGAATGCTGTGGAACCGGTTATCAAATAATATGAGTTCTTTTTAAGGTATGTCTTAAATGAATGACAAGGTGACTGGTCACTATCCAAGGTCAGCTGTCACTTAGAGAAGCCATCAAATGTGATTCTAGCACATTCCAGGAACTAGATGCCAATTTGGAAGTAGAACAATATCATCAGTATGAAGCACTTATGTGCCAGTGCAGCAGTAAAAAGGAAAGGGCTGTCTCAGGCTAATTACAGCTTCTTGATAAAATACTTCAAGTATTATTCAACTTAATACAGCAAACTTCAAAGATGATTTTTGAATGAATGCTATACCCACAGAAGACTACCTTCAAAGAACAGCAGTAACACAAGACTGGTACTATAGGGATAAACAATTGTGGATTGGCTTTCAGTGTTGCAATGTAACAAAAACTTTTCAGTCCTTGACTGCATGCAGTAAATGGATGATTTTCTGGAAGGCATAGCAATTCTAAGCACACCAGGAAGCTCTAGGTTTCCTCCATTTCCATATAGCCTTTCACAGAAACACTACTAAAGTTTCTGCAGTTTCCCATAATATGAGACTGAGTTCTATCAATACTACCTAGTTACACATTCACACTTCATTCACTACCCACAAAAGCATCAAGGTCACGATGTGAAACTACTGAGGTTACTTCACTCAGAGCTGGTTATCATTTTAGTTGGTCTGCAACTACAGAATTGCACACCCTGTCCTCTTGTTCAAACATACTAACAGTTACTCCCTAGCAAATATCCTCCTCTTTCTCATGCAATCAGGAAAGAAATAAGGCTCAGAGCAATACCTTTTTCATGAAGGTCAAAGATCTTAATGTGAAAAGATGCTACAATGTAGGGGTTATTAACAGCCTCCCTGGAACCACAGACTGCAGTCCCTTTTCCACCTTACAGGCTGACATCCAGTATTAGAAGCTTGCTGTTGAAAAGAGGAGCATTAAGCCTTACAGGCTGTTGCAAGTGGAACACTTAAATGCCTTGCTGTTCTTTGGCTTTAAGGGGAGAACAGTGTTAAACTAACATGGAAAACATGACCTCAATGAGATTTCTTTTGGAGACTAAGTTCTTTTGGATTCTAAATCTGAATCAGTACTGTTGCACATAGCAAATGCAAAGTTAATACTGTATTTAGGAGAGCTAACTTAACTCTTCAAACCTTTCCTTCTCCCTCTTTCCCTACAGTGTTTCTCAATTCCTATGGAAAACAGCTCTTAACTCCAGAAAGTGGGCAGACAGTCCCCTCTGGGATTGCTCACATTAAAGAAAGTTTACAAGTAAAATTCCATTCAACAGATTTTATTTATCAATTTGGTTTTGCGATTACAACTGTTTCAGTTTTCTTCCACTGAAGACAAAATACAAACTTTTACAGCAACACTTGCAGAGAACATTCATAAGATAACAGCTTGATATTTGCACAAGTTGGCTTCAAGAAAAAGCCAGATAACTTGAAGAGTCACTACAGTTCAGTGCCTAAAATTGATTTAGTGGCAAATACAACTACAGATCTATAAGCTACCTTCCACTTCAAAACACAAGGCCAAGAAAAACTGCAAGTTGTTATTTCAGGTTTTTTGCTAGTGCACAGCACAGATCAGCTGATACTGCCATTCACAAAGGCAAAGTTTCACTTTCTATAGGTGAGGCACCCAAGCACACGGTGAACATGTATACCCCAGCCTCCCCTCCCCCCAAACAACTGAAAGGGAAACAATCTGAGCCACAACTCTGTAAACTGTGGATTATACCTTGTTGGCAAGGCTAATGAGCAAGCAGTGCATGGCGCAGGTCTTCCAGAACATGACTAAATTGATATAGCACAAGCTTGAGTTTTTCAGATTGGCATCTGTACATGTCAGAGATCCTGGGTTTCCTAAAGTCTTGGAAAGTAGCAATTGCTGGCACCAAGAAAAAATTATTAACTAAGGCAAGGTTTCCCTTCTACCCTTTTAAACAAAACTTGAGGCAAAACATTAAGCAACTTTAAGGCACTTTAAAAATTATTTTTAGTTTGCTTTACCAGCATACTTTATCAGCAACCTAAATCAGTATCAGCATAGCTCATGAATAAGCATTTTAGCAACATTTTACAAGCAACAACTTTTTTGTGGCAATGTCTTCCATGCTACGAAGTGTTCTGTAGCACTTTTCTGCAAGTTTCCCATAAGATAGCCCTTTGAGGCCAAAAAAAATTATATACTAGACATACAGTTTGTTTTGCTGAGCTGAAGGAGAACTCTGTCACACTTCAGAAGAGTGTTTTGCTCATCAAAGCAGAGAATACAAGCTCATGGATATCTTTTTAAACAAATAAATGTAATAAAACAGTTCTGAGATAGGGAAAGGACAGATAAGTGATTTCACAACAAGGCCAAGGATATACCATCTGACCCACAAACATACTGTTGCTGGAAACTGGCTGCTCACTCTGCTGTTTTAATAAACCTGAGCTGATTGTCTTCGTTTTGTTTAGAAAACCAAAAGCTAATGAACTCAAAGACACAGTACTGGTGAGTAACTTCTGCATTTTGTAGCAATTTGAGTTTTCTATGCAGCACAATAAAAACACCACCATTCAAACTAGAAGAACAGAAGAAAGCAACACTGTGCACTTCAAGTTTCCGACTGAAGTGCACTTAATTTGCTTCATGTTTAAGTTCCACTGCCGTGACTATTATCTGCATTAATGCTATCATTTTGTATTGGGTGCCAAATTCCAGTCAAGTCAGAGCTAGTAAGACAGTACTACAGCTCATCCTGAAATTGACGATCAAGGGGTATCATCAAAAGCTATGTATTGTGTTATATCCACCACTCGATTTTATCTTTACTTCCATTTTTCCTGTGGGTTTATTTTCAGTAAGTCAATCTACAAGTCAATCTACATTGGAGATTATGTACCTTTGACACCCAGATCACATGGCTGATCTGGCCAGGGTGGGGGGGGGAACAAAACCAACAAACAAACAACAACTTATTTGGCCAAATAGATTTCCATAACCAGTTCACTGCAGGGTGACACAAACCTGATGCTGGGAAGGGAAAAGAAAAAAGGTGTAGCCCTGGCAGCCCCCCAACTACAGCAATCCTGACTAGGATCAAATCAGCAGATCCTCTGAACTACCCTTAATTGCTCCTTCAGCAAGCAGACATACAGGAGAGTAAAAAAGAAAAAAAAAAAAAAAAACAACCCTGAAATTAATTGCAACGAGTTTAAGAACCATTTGAATAAGAAAAACCTCAGGATTTCCCAAACACCAGTATTTCAAGTATAAATGTAAGTTGCTGCCTTTTTATACAGGGAGTGAACTGAATTTTATCACTAGTTTTATGGTTGGTCTTTGTAGGCCAGAACAAAAGGTAAACAACTTAAAAGCCTCTGTTTGTAGCTGAACATTACTGTACCATGCTCCCTCACCCTCAAACAAGGTCAATAAAGGACAGTTATTTAGTGTAAAAAGTTTTTAAACTGGAATGCTCAAGTCACATGTATTCCATTCTCCTATATAAAGCTAGTACTTAATAGTTTTATTTATCTTTGAGATAGGTGGGACGCTTTTGCAGCCTACTGATTTTTAGTCTTTTAAGGCACTGATCTTCATTACCCCTTTAGAAGGATTACCCCTACATCCCCTCTTCACCCTCAACATTAGTTGGAAAGGGCATAGGATTTCTGTTTGGAATGCAGTATTTTATCAGGCAACCTTTATTCTTGTGTAAAAAAAAAAAAAATCTATGGGTTATGTTACTCTGTTAAGACACTATCTACTTCTACAATTTTGTTCATCTTTCTCGCAGCACGCTAAAAGAGCCACAAGCTAGTATAAATGCTACCTCACTCCCTGAAGTCAGTCACCAATAATTCACATCTTGATAAAACTGAAGGGAGACTGTATCAAATGTTGATTAGATTAGCCTTCACAATAAGTCATCATGAGATTGTCTACTCAAGACAGTGTTGCCACTGAATAAGAATCTCTGAACGTCTACATTTGGCATATCAAAAAAAAGGTCCCACAGCAGCAGCCACTAAAGGAAAATAAGAGAGCCATTAGAACCCATGCAGCATATTGCAAGTAATCCCGTTGAAGAGATTCGTATCACCTCTTGCCAAGTATAAGGTTGCAAAAATATTATTTTAAAGTCTTCTTTTAGAGATTTAAAGGATATTATGAACTGCTGTCTTCCATGAGCAACAGAAAATATTTTGGTTCAGTGAACTACAGGTGTTGGGCTACTAGTCCATTATAAAGCGGCAGGTCCTAAAGCGTGTGATAGTTTCGGTCTTTCGACTTGCAGAATTTGTACAGAAAGAAAACAACAGCCTGCAGACCCAGAACAAGGACAATTCCACCTATGAAACTTGCAGCATCAAACGTAGATTTGCGCGAAGAAGGTGTAGGAGTCACAGTAGCATTTGTACCTGTTAAACACCACATTAAGAGTTTGTGAGTGCACAATGCTCATGATAGTTTTACAGATTTTACTATTGGCTTCCTTGTATTAAGATTACTCAAAACATCCAAATGCCAATAAGAAAACAAAAAATAATCAAAAGCAAAAGACATGTCAGCAGCTGCACTTAGATTAGTGATACTGAAATCCTGATTAAACACTGTTTGTACAAGGCTAGAGCTATTTATAGCCAAACCGCTCTGGACCTCAATACTGAGCAAGTCCCAGCTGGACTTTATTCGTACTTCAAAAAGCCAAAGCTTAGTACATTATTGATATGCTCACATTCAAAACACATTTTCCAGTCTCTGCGGCTTGCTCCAGTTTTTTTGCTTAAATTAAAATTAAATTATTATCTTCCATCTACTGTACTTTACCCCAAGAGTTATGCTTAAAGAAATCAGCTGAAGACACAACACATATGAATCTGGAAGTAACAGCCATCTCTTGATGGCTAGTTTTAAAGAGCTTTACTTCATGAGAGCTTTTAATGAAATAGCATGCTCAGGACTGATGCTGAAATAAAATACTTCAGCTTATTCCCATTCCTGTAGCCCAATCTTTTTTTTTTTAATAGGTATCCCGTTATTATGCTGCAAGTGAAAAACAAAATACCACCTCCACTCAGATAAGTGAGTTAACAAGTGACTTCCAGCTACACTATTAAAAGCAGCCAGCTGATTTCGTCTGACCAACATGTTTCTGACTTCTAATATCTCACCAACTAGCTCTGTTTCTCAGGGTATTACTTTGCTACACACATATATCACCTTAACAAAATTAGACGTGCCATAAAGTTAGAAGTGACAACAGCAGATATACCAATACTACTTTAATGTTGTCACTTAGTAAGTCTTTCAAGATAATGCTTTTAAAACAACACTAATTTCTAAGTATTTTATGCTTTAATTATACTAGTAGTAGCAGTTACCTGGAATACTGGTTGTTGTGGTAGCTGAAGTAGTGGCAGTTGTAGGTAGAGGAGCATGTGTAGTTACATTGGTGATGTTAGCTGTTTGAGAGAAGACAGCATGTACATACCATAAGTTTCACGAGCAAAGTCTGCAAGCACTGAAGTTCTCATGTAAATGATTTGTCTTGTTTTGCTTAAACAAGGATAAGCTTTGACCTCAGACTGTACCCCACACAATTTAGATGGTCAGCTGCATGGCATTACACCAAGTTTCTGCAATAAGGATTTTTTTTAAACTTGCATACCATCATTATCCAAATATTTCAAGGTTCTCCACAGATCAGACAGTGATTCTTTGTTCAGACCAAAACGCTTTTCTTTCAAGCACTAATATAAATGCTGGTATTTGAATAAGAATCAAGACAGCTGCTTCAAGACAACTGAGAATCTGCATCAAGGCAGAGGACTTTCATTAAACAGCCCTTAAAATCAGTATTTATTGTACTAAAGAAGTACTTAATGTAGTATCTCTAGACAGGGAGATATGCACTTACAGGATAGCAAAACTTCCTGTTTCTCCCTCTGTCCCCAAAATACTAACTGTGAATGACATAATTGGAATATGCAAACATTCACCTGTAGCTAAACTGTCCCCTAAAAGCCCTTCCGTTATCAAGCCAGAACACTGGGTCTCTGACCACCTCCCCCCCCGATTAGTATTACTAAAAATTAATCAGTATTCCACTATGTGCCTGGGACAAGTGCCAACATTCGTAGGTTTATTCAAAGCTACACGTCACCCTACTGTACATTAGGTTGTTCCAAGCCTAATCAAGTACCAACTCGTTAGCTCCCAGCTCCCTTAAGCAGCAGATGCTTTTAAAGATGAGTTGTTTTTTTAAGAACTTCACTGTTAAGATGGCAGCACGCTTAAGAACAGAAATTTTTTAACTGGGCAACAACAACAAAAAAATCGAACTCATAACTCATGATTAGTGGAAATGACTAATCAAATTCAAACAATTACCACTAAGCCAACTGTTAATTCTATTGGAAAGAAGCATTTTCTCTGTTAGAGTTTTATAAAAGCCACTCCCGCCAAACCTCAGGACCATTTACATATTCCATACATCAGATGTTTAGTAGTCATGCTACTACACTGATCTGCGGAAAAAGCTCTTGTCCTTTATTTTATTCACCAGTTCCTAGTTTACTGCCATTCTGTGTTCAGTGGTACTGTATTACCTATAGTAGTATGAGCTGTGGTAACATTGGAAGGCGCTGTGGTAACATTGGAAGGTGCTGTGGTAACATTGGAAGGCGCTGTGGTAACATTGGAAGGCGCTGTGGTAACATTGGAAGGCGCTGTGGTAACATTGGAAGGCGCTGTGGTACCTCCAGGAGCTATGGAAGAATAGTTACGTTAAAGAGATTAATGACAGTATTTAACTAAAAAAACAAAAAAAACAACCAACCAAAATCCAAAAAAACAACCAAACAGAAAAACCCAAATAAGCAAGCAAAAAAAACAAAACAACAGCAGCAGGCTGAGTTTTAGGGGATTCATATAGCACCAAGTTCTATTGTAGTTTTGGTTTGAAATTACAAACCAGTTGAATGATCAATCCACCACACTAACAGCAAAAGGTGCACAAGTGGATGCATGAAAAACCTTGTCACAGGCAGCCCAATCAAGCCAGTGTTCAACTGGCAACTCAAGATTCCTCAAAGCAAACAGAAGGGAGAAGAGTCCTATTGTACAAGCATAAACTGCGCATGCTTTACACAATAGGAAACTAGGTATTCGGTACTGCTTCCCAACTTCACTGCAACTAAAATTGAACCTGACCTATCAAGTTCAGCTAGGAATCAGAGCGGTTAGACAGCTGAAGCAGTACGGGGGGAAAACCAAGACATCCTCAAGAATTTGAAAGTTTAGCTAAAGCT
Organism: Ciconia boyciana; assembly: GCF_034638445.1. Classification (NCBI taxonomy): domain Eukaryota; kingdom Metazoa; phylum Chordata; class Aves; order Ciconiiformes; family Ciconiidae; genus Ciconia; species Ciconia boyciana. Next base: position 52,063,963 of record NC_132936.1, read on the forward strand.
TTCTGTTCTGAGAGCTGTTGCTGGTTGTAGGTGCTTTCAGCTTCAGCATGTGCTGTAAGAAAAAAACCTGTGAAGCCTTCTGCAACTTAGTGCATTAACTGAATTAATCACACATGGACGGCTTATCCAAACTGTTGCTTAATCATACACTGATACATAGCAAGCTTCCTGCCGAAATACCATTATGTCCAGAAGCCTTTAATGCTCATGGTCATTCAAATGTGGTTATTTACATTTTGAAACAGTTCAGCATGGTGGGAAACCAGAGCCGACCGTTTCTGCAGATACAGGCTGGATATATCAGAAGTTATAATCTCTCAGGTCCCACTTGCATCAAGTCAGTTTAGGTCCACCTTAATGTTTTTCCACGTCAATCCCCAAATGTAGTCCTGAGCCATGACACTGTAAGAGGTGATAAGGTATACAGGTTCCTCACACACCAACAAAGATCCTCTACTAAAGGTGACAATTAAGTTTCCTTGAATATGCAGAAGCTAAAACACAACCACATTATAATGTCACTACAAGTTTAACATGAACAGATTGCAGAAATTCTATCCGTAGATATAGAACAAGGCATTGTAACAGCATGCTCTCTTTGGAAAGCACTAAAAAATGGTACTTTTTACACTCCTGATTAAGAAGTGATTGTTACAATTTTAGAAACAACAAAGAAATCCAAGCCAAGCAGAATTATTTCTGACTGGCTGCACCACAAGATAGCCCATAGCAGCGTGGAAGCTTCATCTCTGTTGGTGTGAGGTAGCCTCTTTAGCAGCACTGTTGAACTCACCTAGACGAGAGCATTAAGAATTTTCATTTGCTGTTCTAGATCTTGAAACCAGAAAATCCTATTTTGAAGTCCATTTCTTGTCAGCTTTCAGAAAAACTAAAATTGGGGGGCTTTCACAAAAGTGAAATTCAAGATTTAATCCAAATTATTCATATCCTGCAAATCTGCTTTGCACAGCAAGCACAAATTAATGAAAGGCTGAAGTAGATATGCAACTGAGCACATTCCTAGCATGAAGGGTTCACCTTATGCAGTTCTATAACTCAGACCCTGAACTTCAGGACTGCATGAAGAGCTGTGCTAGTTAACAATTAAATGTGGAGGGTTCATAAGATTTTCCTATTTCCTGCACCTCAGATGAAGCAATGGGCTTAGCAGGTGGAATTTTTTTGTTGAATATGATGCTTACTGTCTTGAGGATGCTGACAAGTTCCTTAGGATATGCCATATCTAGTAGGAAACATCACCCATTTTAATCTAAGAAACCAAGGCAGTAGCCAGAGACACGTGTCTAGTAAAATATGTCAGGCTTCTTGAAACAGCAACAGTAAGTAGTTAACTGAATGCACAACAAAATTGTCTATTCAGCATCACATATCATACGTTTAAGCAGGAAGCAAAGGGCTTATTTACATACTTGTACATGCTTATGTAAATTGTAGAAGGCATATTAACAAAGGTCAACCGATGAAGGAGTTGTAAATGCCACTGCTTCACATTAAACAATGTGAAAGCTGAATATCTAAATACTTACAAGAACACCGTTCTTCAGTTTTACAGTTGTTGTATTTTGAATTCAATTCTGTTTCATTTACACACAAGTCTTCTGTCAGAAAAGGAGACAAAAATATTTACAGCAGCAGAACTTTAAAGTGTTTGAGACATAGTTCCTAAATACTAATAACTGTTCTTAGGACAAACTAAACACCATCTTCTAGCCAGGACAACAGGAAAGCCACTTCAATATGCAGGACTTCAGTATTATATTAATAATTAGAAGTTACAAAATTTTTAGTATTTTCTTTCACTACAGTTACTCTACCACTCAAATCAACACTTAAGCAATACTTATAAATGGTTATGCCCTATTTCACAGTAACAGTATAGCTTGATATTTTTCCTTCATAGCCTATAAAATTAGACAGTATTTCTACTATTTGTAGCATTTTTCAAGCTAAACATTTTGCATCTCTATAGTAGCATCATAAAAAAAATCTTACTGTCTTAAATTCTACATGCAAGCAAAACTTAGTTCCAGCTTTTCAAACAGATCCTTGACCTTGAAATTGTTGAAGACATCAGTTTCTTATTCTCTGCCTGCACACCTTTCTCCCATGACTCAGATTTCAACCTCTCCCTCAAAGAAGTTACACAGATCTCTTGGGTGTTTGCAGTATGTGCCTGTTGGTCAGACAACACGTGCAGAATTCAAAACAAGAGCTTCTTGAAGGACACTCTTGTACTGGACAAGTTACATACAAAATTCTTTTCATTGGTTCCGAAGCATCTTAGACTTCGTATATAACCTTTCTCGGTCATTGACAATCAAGTGTTACAAAATCACTATTACAGTCAAGCCATTCTCTCCTCTTACTCTGTTTCCACCTCAGATAAGAAGTGCAAGTAATCCACCTGAGGACCACTTATGTAGTCTTTGGACCACTTATGTATGACTTCGTCAACATCAACTTCATCTCCAGGACTGCGTACCAGAAGACACCTAAATGTAGTTACATCCAACTCTCCTACAATGGGAAAAACACGGCTCTGAATGAGACCAGCTAATACTTCTTTGGTTCTGTCATGTTCCCTTCAGTGGGTTGCAATTCTTAGTTTTAGGAACATTACTCTTACGTAATCTTATTTAATGGACTCCTCTCCCTTATTGCACTTTAGTTCAGGAGTAGTGGCTGTGACAAAACCTCAAAAGGGACTGAAGCACAGGGATGCGTCTGCATGTCAGAATCCACTCACGACTCCTTAACAGCAAACACAAGTGACTAGTTTGTTCTAAAAACATTCTGAACCATCTGGAAAACATTAGCTTATCAACAGCACAGATTTAAATTGGAAGTCTTAAAAATCTGGAATTATTTTGAACATATTCAGCCGTCTCCACATCAGAACTTGAAATGTTTAACAACAGATACAACTTATGAGTTAATGCTCCATTATGTTATCAAACAGAACAGTATATTTGTGTAATGAACATTAATACAGATGAAGCAGGTCTAGCTGGATTTAAGGTTCTGCATGGCATAGTAATGATCTGCACTGTGTAGTCCTCCTTACGTTCACATTTGATCCACTTGCAGCCTGCTACATTTGTGTCACCACCAATACACAAACTGCAGTTAGAAAGGGATTCACAGATGCCTAAAAAAAAAAAAAAAAAAAAAAAGCATCGATTAGGACAAAATTACCACTGTCAAAAGAGCAACTTCACCCACAGAAACAACTCTTAGATCTGTATCTCCCCATATGTACATCTCCCAGGTTAAGGCACAATCCTTCTCACTGAATTAACTACAACTGAAAGCTACAACTTACGAATGCATTTGACAAGACACAAATACATTTCCCTCCAGACACTACTGATACTCTGAAACCAGACCCCACATGTACACCAAGATTATGCCTCATGCAACCTCTAACTATAGTAAACTCACATAATAGAGGATATACTACACTAGTGAAGTTACCGGCCAGTTGGCGGCCGGTCACAAGCGGTGTCCCCCAGGGCTCTGTGCTGGGGCCAGTTCTGTTTAATATCCTTATCAATGATCTGGATGAAGGGATCGAGTGCACCCTCAGTAAGTTTGCAGATGATCCCAAGTTGTGCGGGACTGTTGATCTGCTTGAGGGTAGGAAGGCTCTGCAGAGGGATCTGGACAGGCTGGATCAATGGGCCGAGGTCAATTGTATGGGGTTCAACAAGGCCAAGTGCAAGGTCCTGCACTTGGGCCACAGCAACCCCATGCAACGCTACAGGCTTGGGGAAGAGTGGCTGGAAAGCTGCCTGGCAGAAAAGGACCTGGGGGTGTTGGTTGACAGCCGCCTGAATATGAGCCAGCAGTGTGCCCAGGTGGCCAAGAAAGCCAATGGCATCCTGGCTTGCATCAAAAATAGCGTGGCCAGCAGGACTAGGGAAGTGATTGTCCCCCTGTACTCGGCACTGGTGAGGCTGCACCTCAAATACTGTGTTCAGTTTTGGGGCCCTCACTACAAGACAGACAGTGAGGTGCTGGAGCGTGTCCAGAGAAGGGCAACGAAGGTGGTGAAGGGTCTAGAGCACAAGTCTGATGAGGAGCGGCTGAGGGAACTGGGGTTGTTTAGCCTGGAGAAAAGGAGGCTGAGGGGAGACCTTATTGCTCTCTACAACTACCTGACAGGAGGTTGTAGAGAGGTGGGGGTCGGTCTCTTCTCCCAGGTAACAAGTGATAGGACAAGAGGAAATGGCCCCAAGTTGCACCAGGGGAGGTTTAAACTGGATATTAGGAAATTTTACTTCACTGAAAGGGTTGTCCAGCCTTGGAACAGGCTGCCCAGGGAAGTGGTTGGGTCGCCATCCCCGGAGGTATTTAAAAGACGTTTGGATGAGGTGCTTAGGGACATGGTGTAGTGGTGGTCTTGGTAGTGTTAGGTTTACGGTTGGACTCGATCTTAAAGGTCTTTTCCAACCTATACGATTCTGTGATTCTGTGAAAGTCCACCAAATTAATTTTGCAGAAGTTCATTGAAACCTTAGATGGTAAGAGCTTTATTCCTTTCAATTACATTTTTCCCTTTAGGTAATACAGCCAGCTATAAACAACCCTACAGTAGAAAGGAACCAAAGTGTGGGAAACAAAGACAAGAACCTAGAGGACTTCGTACACAAATGCGAAAGAAAGTCAATCTATTCATATTTTGATTACAGCAGACCTAAGCAGTCAAGCTGCTTTTTTATGTCAATCTCAGTCAAACATTGTTGCCTTAAAACCACAATGACAACACATCCACTATCTGCATCAAATGAGATCTTCTCCCAGTCTACAATTTTACTGCATTAGTTTTAATTGACTTACTCATACAGCCATCTTGCTCAGAAAACCCACATACAACCCACAACTCCTTACGCCGCATAGTCTCCAGCACATTTCACATCATATCCACCCACGCCAGGCACCTCTGGATGACCTTTCACTTCTCTCAGCTCTGCTCCCTAGTGATGGGAACACTGCTGTTCACAGATCTTTGGCAATCAGCATGGTAATTTACATCTCAAGATAACAACTACAAATGCATTAACTAACTGCAGTATTCTCATAATTTGAATTAAGCCTGAATCTGCCTGGCCTTTCTCTTGGTTATGGTAGGATCAGGCTAGAAATATTGGTGCTATTTCTTCACTTTCAAGAAATATAAGAAGATATGAGAAGACCTTTGTTGGTTTGCATCAGTGAGGTATGCAAAAGACTTGCCCTGTTCCCTTGAGAAATAAGGCACTTAAACCACTTCAAGAGCTATACGACAGTTTCTGGATAACAGATTTCAGAAGGAAAAAAAGAAGAGTCATTTATTATTCTGGGTATACATCTGAAGAACAATCGCAGCACGCAAAACACTCACTTCTGACAAATGAACAACGTTCACTTTTTTAAATTCCTCACTGGTACACAGAAAATTTAGCACAGTACATCTGTGGAGACAGGAGGGCAGTCAGTGCAGCCAGCTAATACCAGGTGCACTAGGACTTTAGTTTACTTTCAGAACAGCTTTCCAGGACTAGCATGGGGGAGAAACAGATTTGCAAGAGTAAAGGATCAAGAAGACGTTTTTATCACACCAAAAGATTTCAAGAATGAGCTGTTAACTTCAGAATCAGCGGCAGATTGTCAGATGTTCTCCCAATGCTACTCCTGCTGTGAAAGGCTCTCTTAGGGTCTTTATATGGGATAGCAGCAAGCTCCCCAGCTCTCCCCATCAGCAGATGCCTGCTCTTCACTGAAAAAACGACTCTGGTACCACGAACTCAGCTCTTAAGCGTAGGCAAGCTCACGCTTCCTCCCAGGATAAACCTGTCTGTTGTACTGGCTCTTACACAGGGTAAGGTTGGATATTCATTTGCCTTACACTTGAGGAGGAAACCTGGTAACACTAACAGAAGCCTGTCCTGCTGGACCAACACTGCCCTCTCCCGCTGCACCGGAGAGGTTGTTAACCGCTGAGTCTTGGCAGCCCTCAGGCAGCTCACGGCTCCGACAGGGTGCCCGATATTGGCCTACATCACGTCGTCGGTCGTAGGGCTGTCGTGGAATTCTAGAAGGGCTGAAGCAGAGATTACGGGACAGCTTCACACGTAGCTGCACCCAGCGCCACCATGCAATGCGGCCAAAGAACATTAAAGTACTTCCAGAACAACTGCTGTCCTTAGCTTTTTGGGGCATGCGGCACATTTTGTGGTTCTTGGCCACGTAAACACTTTCGCAAATAGCTCACAGAGCCAGAAAGATTAGACAAACCCACAGGATGAATACCGACGCTAACATCAGGATAACGAACAACCGGCAGCAGTGACAGAACAGCATTGCTTACATAAGCAACCCCCACAATTTGACCTGTACTAAGTTTGCAAGAAACAAACACGCCGCGTACATTTGACCGGACACACAGCTACCCACTGCTGCTCATCTGCTGCATACGAAGGGGGATACTGCAGGTGGCGTCAAACCGTGCTAACGGATGTCACACCGCACGCACCCGAATACTCCCCAGCGAGGGGAGAAACGAAAGCGAGAAGAGAGAAGCGGGCACAAAGCTCGGCGGGCTGCGGCCAAGGCGCCGAGGGCAGCAGCGCTGCTGCCGTGCGGAAGCGGTGGCGGCCGAGCTGCGAGGGAGCGCAGGGCGGCTCCCCCCTAGACTTACACCCCGGGCGGCCGGCACCGCGGTGCACCCCCGCGCCGGGCGCGGAGGGTCGATCGGTCGGCCGCCCGGGCGGGCTCGGTGCGCGGAGCCCGCCCCGCTCCCCCCCGACGCCGGACAACGGGCGGGGCGCGAGCGCGGGAGGAGGAGGGGCTGCCCCGTCAGCAACTGTCGAGGGGGTGGGGGGGTGTCGCGAGGCACTCACCAACGGTCGCGGCGCCGTTGTCGGCCGCGCGCGCCCAGCGGCTCTGCGCGGCCCCCGCGGCCAGCCCGCAGAGGCAGGCCAGGCAGAGGGCGGTAAGGGGGAGCGCGGGTATCCGGCCCATGGCGGCGGCGGCGGCGGCGACAGTGGTGGCGCGGCAGCGGCGGCGAAGCGAGGAGTGGCGGCTCCCGCTCGTCAGCACTTCCCTTCGCCCCGCTCCCCTCCCGCTGCCTCCGCGCACCCTCTGAGCGCCGTCGCCCCGCCCCCCGGCGTCACCAGAGCGCCACCGCCGCGGGCTGGCACCGCCCCCTCCCCCGCGCGGGCCGGCCGGAGCGACCGGGACGGTGGCGCGGTTCCGTACAGCCTCCCCGCCATCTGACGGGTAATGGCACAGACCCCGCCGTGGCGCGGCGTTTCTTTCCCACGTGACCTCGCCGCCCCGAGGGAGCGTTTCCCGCGCGTCACGGGCTGCCCGGCCGCCTCCCCACCCCCACGGAGGCCCCGCCCCCCGCTGGGGCCGCAGAGCGGCGGCCGCTGATTGGCTCGGAGCGCGGCGGAGGGCGGGGATGGGGCGAGGGCGGTCTCCCCTCCCACCCCCTTCCCCTCCCCCCCCCCCAGGCGCCGTGCGTGAGGGGAGGAGCGGGGGCGGTGCAGCTGGCGGCCGTTGTTTTTTCCCGCTCCCGTGGGCGCCTGCGTGGGCGAACGGCCGCTCGGGAGGGTCCCACCGGCAGATACTAGCCGCCCGGGGAGGACCGGCCGCGGCGTGGCCCCTCTCCCTCCTTTGCGGGACGGCTGCTGGCCATGGCAGCCTACGCCCTCCGGCCGCTCCAACGGCGGGCGGGAGCGGTCTGGCGGTGCGGGAGGAGGCCGAGAGAGCTCGCGGCAGAGGGGTTTGCGATCCTCCGTGTTGCCCAGGCCTGGCTTCTCCTGACTTGGGGGATGCCGGGGGCCAGCTGCTCGCCGCTCCGTAGCCCGACCCTGGCTCACAGGTCTGCAGCCAGTCGTCTGAGCTGCCGCGACTTTCCCTGAAGTTGCTGAGGCAGAACTGCACCCGCCTCGTTAACCCTGCTCGCATGGCACCTCGGGCACCAGCTCTTGGGCCCCTGCCAACTGCAGTATAGTTTTTTGCGGTGGATTTCTCTCACGGAGCGATTTTCACTGGTGTGAGTTTCACCTCTTTCCCCACCCCTTTTCTACCCTGAAAAAACTTAGCGAATAGTATGTAATAGTAGCTTAAATAAATATTATTTAATGGTAATCACACATGAAGCTTAACAGAGTGCAACAGTTGCACGTTGTCCAACTGTGCTCCAGTCAGTGCTAGTGCCATTGCAGGTGGGAACAGCACACTGGCAGTCTGTGATGAAGTGTCTGTAGTACTAGAGGGGAAGCATGGTAAAAATGGTAACCTTCATCTTCACTTTTGTCACCTCCAGCTGTAGAGAGCACCTGGAGAAGGATGTTTGGCGATCCCAGCACAGAGAATTCCCCCTCTACCTGTTTTTCTCCCTGTCTCTGTCCTTTGTTAATCCCTAAGGCAAGTTGAGTCAACGTATACCATCAACAGTGGACTCTGCAAATAAAAATTTGTGTAAGTCTGCCTCAACATTTTGTGCAATGCCAACACAGGCAAATGTTGGGAAACCAAGACAAACATTCATGCCTGCTTGTAATCAAGGAGAGCCAAGCTAGAGCTATAAAGCAAATTTGAGTATGGTCCTGATTTGAGAAAGGCGCCATCAGAATGAAAGGACAGATGAAAGAGTAGAGTTATAATCGGGAAAATTCTCCCCTGTTTCTCCTAAGCATGAGCTGGACTGGGGCAGTAGAGAGGAAACTGCCAAATAAATCTCTAGCTTAATCTTCCATTTTACTTTCTTTCCTGAAGGTGTTTTATTGCCAGGAGCCAATACAACATCAGACACTTTAAGGCAAGCCACCTATCATGATTACTGTGTGAGCTCCGGAAAGGTCTGTAGGACTGTTGGTAATACATAATTTGGGTATAGAGCTTTCTGTCATATATGGTGGTGCGTTTGCTAGTGGGCAGGATGGCCAATGCTTTGCCTTCCTGCAAAGGAGTCTTAGAGTGAAATATAAAAAAAAGGGTTGCAAAGAAAACAGCAGAGAATCAATTTTGTGATATGAACAGAAACGTCGTAGCAGCTGCAATGAAATGACCAAACATGTTTTGTTGGAGGTAAATGCCAGTGACATCTGAATTTAGTTCTGAAAAGTGGTAGGATGACTGAAGTCACATACTCACTTTAGTTATCTTTCATTCTGCATGTACTTTTTACTGGAGCATTAGTGTAAAATAGTTCAGTTATTCCTGCAGTATGATTAAAGTTGCTGGCTTTTTAATGAGAATAAATAGTTTTCACATTCATTATTAAAATACTATGTTTCTGTTCTAACTTTGAATAAGCAGCATGTAAAATAAATTGAGGAGCAGCATAAATAGACGTTGCAACGTAACCGAAACTGCAGTGAGCATTGAATATGGGAGTTTCCTATGGCTTCCACTCATCCCTGCTGGCCATACCTGCAGAGATTTTTATGTCCTTCTGGGACAAGGGTCTCCTACTGGGATCAGGGCTTGATTCACAGGATCTTTTGTGATTTCACTAGATGTGGCATTATTTGAACTCAGGTTTTCCTTTTTGCAGTTCTTGTGGGTTATGATTTTAAATATATCTCCAGCAGTTACCGTAGTATTTTATGAGGGATGCAGCGGCAGTTCAGTTGATGTGCTGGACACATGAAGTGTCATGGTTGCTGCAATCTCCATTTCATGAGGAATACATACTAAAAATCTCTCCTTTTGAGAAGGAAAACAAATAGGACATACATTAAATGTGATTGATAAAAGACAAGACTCTAAACAGTGTGTATATATATGGAAAAACCAGGAGAAAATGAAGTAGGTAATAAAACAGAACTAAGATTACCAGCAGGGCAAGAATTACAGCTACAGCTCATCTCCACAAGCAAGTGAAAACATGTCTATCATGTAATCCTGGGGGCTGGTGGGAATCCAAGTGAATGATAAATGTGGCTTGTCTGTTTTTTCTTAAAGTCAGCATCTCGGGACTTTGTTGTAGCATACAGTCAGCAGGATCATGGCAGTCTGGGTTGTTGTTGTTGGATTTAAAACATCACATTCATCACTGTATTCATTTTTCATTGCGCTGTTATATACTTAGTGGTTAGTAAGACATTTACCTCTGTTTTGAATCTATAAGGAATTCCAAGCACTGCATTACTGGAAGTTTACATGAAGTCCTTGGCAAAAAAGGGTAAAAACTAAGGGTCTGCAGATGTCCATTTTAGGGAAGCACGTTTTAAATGTAATAAATGCCCAGGAATCGCAGCAGATCATGTTGTATCAATTGGTGCTGGGCAAGATGTGATAATGGGCCTTTTGAAGAGGTTCCAGAGGAGCGTAGTGCAGTTTGGGATGGTGGCAATGAATGAAAAATAATTCAGTAGATAAACTGAAGGGAACATGTATTTGGTTCAATTTGTAAACATTTGCGTTCATTTCCAAATTGTCATTTCACCTGTGTGGAAAGAGAAGTGCATGTGAAGTGTAAATACATGGTGAGTGTTTTAAGAAGGGAAATACACCATCCAAAAGAGGTTTCGGGGTATTTCATACCATTACATAATGATGCGTTAATGGATTCTGGTGCCATTCACCACCTTTGTAATAATTCAAAAATAATGCATCAATTCCTGTGCTCAGAGCTTCGTAACTTCAGTTAGTCCTTGCATTGTGAGATGGGTATGGTAGTAAATACTGCTGTACAGGTGTGTCTGACTGGGGCTGGATACAGCCCCAAGGGTTGCGCATGCCATGCTGTATGACATCTAAGTGTGCATTTAAGATGCCCACGTGTCGTGTCTGTCCCCAGCAGAAATTCTGGGTGAGGAAATTGGCACTTGCCTGAGGCAAGCAAGGTGGAGCTGTGTCAGGTGTCCCCTCACGCGTGCTGTGGTACAGGCACTTGCTCAGCCCCAGCAGGCGGGGTGGAAAGGCTGCTTTTAACATAAGGAACAGGTAAAAATATATGTATACAGAGTGGTAGTGAGGATGTAATAATGCAAAAAGATTTTTCTTAGCTCTTTTAGAGTGGTACAGGCCAATGCTTTTAGGCTAAGGCAAGCAAAAGATAGATACCATGAGAAGAATGGAACGCAACGGGGAGAGGCGAGATGGGGCGGAAAGAATAAAAATTTCACCTGTGCAGCTGGGACCAACCACAGAACAAGGCCAGGCTGGTTTAGGTAACCAAAGAAAAATAAGGCTAATGTTTAGTCAGAGTCTCCCTGCAACAGGATGATGCCTTACGTACATCCGTTTACTGTATTTGTAACACACATTTTTCTGTTGGTGATGATGTAATGCAGCAGTGGGCTCTGGCCTGTGCCAGGGCAAGAGCATACCCCCTGCTCCTAGGAGGTTAGCTCTGTGCTCAAGGCTGGCTGGCTGGCAAAAGATGCCTTGGCCAGCCTGGGAGCTTTTAAAGAGAAGGAACCACAGTGGAGGCTCCCCCACTTTTTCTCGGGAGATGCTTTTAGGCTGAGGCTCTTGCATCTGGCCCCCGCCTGAGCTGCAGTGCCAGGGGTGTCACAGCCCTGCCTGTGCCTGGCCTTGGGGACCACTGATCAGGCCTCCAGCTCTTGCTGTGTCCTGACAGCCTGGACCAGTGCTTCTCCCCTCACAGCATCTGAGGCACGGGCACAACTGAGCTCTGTTGAGCTGGCCACCATTAGTGCTTAACATCCTAAACCTTACCAGAATTGGATATTCAGTATTGGGACAGAGGTTAGCAGCTCATATTTACAATTTTAAATTGTATTAAGATGTTTAAAGGTAAAAGTCAGAAAAATAATTTTCGTTCTGCAGGTTACAGAGGACAATGCTAAAAGACCAATTAATTGATTTTTTATTTGCTTATGGCTTGGTCATCCACAAATAACAAGATTCTTCCTATTAAGTTTGTAAAATCATTCCACTTACCCATTTTCGTCATGCAGTAGCTGTATCACATCATTCTAATCCATTTGATATGCTGCATAGTTGTTATTTTCAGTAAAGTTCTTCCAAACCCAGTCCTTTGGAGTACTGGTTTTCTTCCTGGAATTGGTGGCAGGAACTCTTTAATCTCTGACTTGCAGCTCAGGGTCAACAGTATTTTAGTAAGTGTATCCGAGGCAGTAACTATACGAAGGACAATAGGAGAGTACTATAGCCATGACAGTCTAGAAAGGCAAGTGAGGTTGGTTTGTAAGAAGATGAAATATGTTGTCTAAGGCCCACCTGATACAATTACAATAAACATATACTTCAAAGATCCTAGGGCTTCCCCAGATCAGTGTGGAGTACCTAGATAGCTGAGGGGCCACCTAACAATTTCTGGTGACCTTAGCAGCCCTCCTGAGTCAGATTCAGAAACCCGCTGACCTCAGACTAGGTAAACTGCATAGTAGTTAATGACTTCACGCCCCAACTTTCATCTGATCAGTGCTTGAATTAGTAAGGGGTAATGACTGAAGCCTACTGTCCATGGTTTATTAGCACACTGTCCTTGCAATTTTAACACATATGCCTGTATGAAGAAAATAACTTTGTACGTAGTCTGAGGGCTTCCTTCATCACTTTGCATTTACAGCAGTTTCTAAGAGAGTGTTTTGCTGAAGTGAGAAACTCAGCATAAAACTCTAATAAAGCAAAACTTGAAAGACACCAGTTTTTCCTACAGCAGTGACACATTACATAAATAAAACACTGTGTGATCTGGTAAGATAATAGTTTTCTCAGGGCACAGGTTGCTGCCATCTGGCCTTTATAAAAGGGAGTTTTTTATATGGTTGCTGGGAAGGGAACTTCTCCAAAACCAGCAGCTGGCAATGGAAGTCTTCACCTCCCCATCTGCAGACCGCCCCTGAATTTCCCAGCCTTTTGGAGACCTCGTGGCTTGCCTCTGGGCTTGCGAGTCCTCTGGATGCTTGTGCATGCAACTTCCCTGGTCTGGCTCTCTCAGAGGAGGCATTGCATTTCTGGTGTCTTGATCAGAGATGTAGGTTAAACAAGAAAGTACGGCACAAAACGTAATTTTGAATTGAGGTTAAAACGATTCTTCCTTTCCTATTTCTTTGTTCATCACCTTGGGCTCCTTAAGCATGTCCAGCTTGCAGGCACTGGGGAACCGGGGTTGAAAGACAGACTCTTTCTTTTAGGTGACCTCCTTAATACTGGATGAAAGATTTTACCACATTTCTTCTGGCAGAGTGTCCTGTCGTGACCAATGCAAATACAGTAATTGTGGCTTGCCTGAAGGATCATTATGCCTGAAATTCAAAATATTTCCTGGTTGTACTCTCCTTTTCTCGTTATAACGTTTTCCACGTGGCGTAACTTCAACCAGTTGTCCCCTGCCCAGTCACTCTGCACGGCTCTCCTAGACCCCGAGCGTATGACACCCTGTATGTTGTATATACTTGTTACCAGGTCTGTGACTTTTGGCACAGGATCAGCTTTCTGATACTTGACACGATCAGGCATTTGTTTGCCCTGAGGAATCCTGAATGCTGCCCATTGCCAGAGCGTGAGTTTCTGTGCTCTGACTGCTGCTCAGATCAGGTCGTTTGGACTTGAAGCACACGCTGTGCTCTGGCTCGGTCCCTCATGGAGACATCGGGGTGCAGCCGTGCTACAGAGCAGACCTGCTGTGGGCAACCAAGCCAACAGCAAATAAAACATCAATTAATTGGTCTTTTACCATTGTCCTCTGTAACCTGCAGAACTAAAATTAGTTTTCTGACTTTAAACATCTGAATGTAATTTAAAATCCTTGCAAGAAATAAAAGCCGCTAACCTCCGTCCCAATATTGAGTTTTGAAGCCATATCCTTTCATAGCAATAGTCTCTTCTACTTATGAAAAGTAATTTGTCAGGAAATGTGTTATTTTATGAAGAAAATACAACACTGTATTTTCATCTTTGACCTAGAACTATGAAGTGAAAATAATTACCCTCTAGGCAGTTTAATTGATTTGAAATGTTCCTACAGAAGACTTCGTTCCTATATAGTAGTCTGTATAGATTGCAGAATGCTTTAGAAAATAGAAGGATAAAATGTGTTAAAGGCTTGTTAGCTAGCTACAGACATATAAAGGTATTTTAGGTTAAAGAATCTTTTTGTTTTGTACCATAAGTAAAGAAAAACCTAAATCCCCTTGCTAAAATTAAGACGATCTCTATACTCACTCAGAGCATGTGGCGATCACTGTAGGTCTGTGCCCTCTTCAGGCATTCAGTTAAACATTTGCTGATTTATTAAATTCATTCCCATGCAGCAAATAAATTTAAGATTGTTACTTTTCATGAAATCTGTGGGCTTAAGCTCAGACAAAATTAGGTCTCTCCTAATACTTCTCTAATTCTGCCTTTCCCATGTTACACTGGTGCTGTTCTGTGGCGTTTAGCAGCTCACACGGTGAGCCCAGGAGCAAAGGTCGCTCAGCGCAGTGCTCTTCGCTGCGCTGGAAATGGAGGCAAGAGAGCTGTACACTGACAGTGTCCGTGTAGCCCTGGCACAGCAGGGCTGGTTTAGCCTTGTATCTGCATCTGAGCCTGATGAATGCTCTTTCCTTTGAACCTCCAATGCACTTGGTTATGGCCTCTCTTTCCAGGCTGCATTTTGGCCTTCCACACGTCTTCTCTTCTTTTAACGCTTACCTGCCATCCTCCGCTGAAGCCATCCATGCCTGAGCTCTGCACTGTACATCAGCGAGATCTTGCACAAGAAATCTCTGATGCTAGCAATCATTGTGTATTATATATTTGCATCCACATGTAACCTTAAAATTTCCTGTTTTGCAGTAACTTTATAAACAATATTTTTCTCTGTTTTAGTGGCAATAGTCACATTTTTGTTATTTGAGACCATCTGCCAAAAATAATTACTTAAAGCTTACAGTGGCTCTAGCATTTTCCTGGTTTTAGCCTGAGGCAGCCCAACCTGATTTCAAGGGCGTTGCTTTTAGTTTATAGTAGTCAGTGCAGGATCAAATGTATGGCATTCAGAGAGGCTACAGTCCTGCAAACATGTATTTCCTCCTTTCCTCTGAGATGTCTGAGTTACCATATGCAGACTACATCTAGTACCTGAGCTATGTGGGGCAAAGCTGGCAGGGCAATTGGGCTGTGGAGGTTGTGGTAGAGGCAGAATTTAGCCAAGAACAGTTAGCTTTGTCCCTATAGGTGTGTATCCATCTGCCCACCCATGCTTTAGCTATATGTGCATTTTATCATATCTGCTTGTCACTATATAATCACATTAAAACCATTTCCCATAAACTGTAGACTGGCACTGGGATATGTTCACAAGTCTTTTTCTATACTCCCGTAAAAGTGCTTTATAACAGCATATGAACTTTTTTTTAAGCCAAAAGGACGTTTCCAAGCCATTCAGATGTGCAAGAAGTGCTTTTATTTTTGCCTGAAGTGAAAGCCGTCAAGGTCTGTAAAAAGCTGAGCGGAAAATAGTGCTTTACCTTACAGCAGGCAGGAGGACCAGCTGGCGATCATGGCTCGAAGGCCCCACAGTTAATAATCTTGCAGGCTACCGTAGGCCTTTCGTTATATGTAGGTACGGCTTCCAGTCTCTGGAGGACCTCCGTGCCCTCAATCAGTTGCCTACAGGAGGGACAAAGTGCACATATGATCCATCTCTGTCCGGAGCCAGCTCTGCAGCCTCTGGCTTGTGCGGGGCTGTAACAAACCCAGGCACTGTTTTCCTACTGACAGACTGCACACACTCTGCTGTTTAAAAAGTTGTTCTTCACAATGGAGCTGCAAACACCATCAATTCTTGGTTAAGTAGCCTCTAGTTGGCATTTTAGGAGACGTGAAAATACTATCACTTTATGCAGCTACATTTATTTAAAGAAGTAAGCGTTGTGCCATGTGCCCCAGCTACAAATGGCCATTACTTTTGAGGAGAAAGAAGTCAAGAGACACGTCGTCAGAAGTGACAGTATTAGAAGTGACTCTCTGAGAAATACCTTTCGTTTCCTTCCTTCACAGCGCCAATCTGAATCCTGAAAACAGTCCAACATTTTGCAATCTTTACAATTTTCAGCCTGTCCTGCTCCCACGCTGTGGGAGCACGAGCTGTGCCTCCTGCAGGTGCTGGCATGGCGATTGATGCCAGCAGTGCTCCGGAAAGCTTCATCCCATCCCACCCCATCCTGTCCCATCCCATCCAGCACAGTGGTACCAAGCGGGGAGGACATTGCAGGCAGCCCTTGCCCAAGCAGGGACGTCAGAAGGACTGAGCCAGCACAGGACTGGAAAGTGCCCAGCTGTCCTCATCATGTGCTGTGGCTGCTTTTTGCTCCCTTGGGATTAAACTCCCACTCAGATTTAAGAGGGCCTGGCTATAAGATCATGGATCCCGCACTTTTCAGATTACACAGAGCCGGTGGCAAGGCAGAAACTTGAAGTGAATGCCACTGGTTATAAATATATCCAGCCAGCAATTGCTTTTAGTTTGTTCTCTGTGGGTTAGACAGTTACGCTTTTCGTTTCCTTTAAAAATGCTCTCTTTCTCCATGATGTCGTTACATGGAAACTGCACTGAATTTCTCTCTCTATGGTAATACATACTGCTCAGAGCAATAGTTTTCATTATTACATTCCTGAAAATCTAAAAATCTTAACAGGGCCAGCCCTATACATTGACCTACTGAGAACAAACTCTCAGCACGCATTCACTAAGATAATTTATTTCAGCTCGTAAGGGCAGAGAAGAGCCCGGAGGCTTTGCTCAACACCCCCCTGTCCATCAGAGCCCACCTTTGGCTCACACCGAGCTGGGCAGGCATGGATTCGTAGCCTTCATCCTGGAGAGGCCCCAGCAGCTGCCTTAGCTTTGCCATAGGGTTTTCCAGCTTGAGCAAGCCAGGCCAGTGCAGAGAAAGAGAGGGATGGGTGTCAAATCTGACTTATCCATTCTCCCCCTGGCAAGAGGCATCCGCATTGCAGCTGCCATAGGGATTTCATGGACACTTCCTCCTGGGCGGCAATGTCCTGCGGGGCCAGGGCAACCTCCCACGCGCTGCAGTGGGAAGCTTGTGCGTACCTACCCAAAAGCCACATATTTTTTGTCCAGGTAGGGAGCTGGCTGGAGGGTGATGTAGAACTGCGAGCCATTGCTGTGGCGGCCCTTGTTGGCCATCCCGAGGACCCCTCTTCCCTTGTGACGGACAGAGAAGCTTTCATCTAGGGAAAGAGTATGAGGATGAAAAGCTGCAGTTGTTTTGCTCCCTTTCCTGCTATTCACCGTACAGCTCCTTTCTGCCAGCTCCCACAAGCTCCCCTTTCCTTCTTCTCCACTCTCCCTTTCCCTCCTCCTTTTCCCCCAAAGGTCTCATCAAGTCTCATGTGAGCGAAGTCTGGTTTGAATCAATGTCCTTCCTAGAAAGAGCTTCCCACTAATGTCTAGTGCTTAAGCCATTAAAGAAGCTAATGAAAAATATTCATGAAAAAGCGCTCTAGGTATTTCTGAATGTCAGAGCCACAGCAACGATGTCTCCAGCTCCCCGTTGTCAGTCTGTAATGCCTCTTGCTGGAAGAGCTCGGGGCACTTAGTGCAGCATTTCCCTGTGGCTATTTGGGATTATTCCCACCGTACGGATGAAGAAGGCGGGAGGCAGAGCGGGTGCTCCAAGCATCCCCTGTGAGCAGAGACAGGGCTGTGAGGGCAGGACTGGGGTGGGATGCCTGTCTGCTCCTGGTGCTCAGTGATTCACAAGGGAGGGATTCTTTAGCCAAATAAAGTGACAGAGCTGAGTAAATGGAAAGCAGATATTTAGTTAAGGAGGTCAGGGTGCTCCCAGAGCAGAAGCTTTATTCAGCAGCTGGGGCAAGGAGAGGATGCAGATGATGGGAGACGCAAGGCAAGAGCCAGCGAGAGCTGTGAGGAGGTGAAGAAGATCCTCTGTGCTGGCTGAGGAGGGACTGGTTAGGGAGAGAAGATACAGCTCTCAAGAGGGCTGACTTGACATAAGGCATGCTTGGGTTTGGGGGATGATGGAAAGGAACTTGATTCCTTCTCCTCCGGGGAGGGGAGACTGACTACGAGGTGGGGAGCAGGGGGTGCACTGATCCTAGCCTCCTCTGTCACCTGTCTCCGACCTGATCACACTGAGCAGTCCAGAGCCCCATTGAGCTCTCAACAAGCCTGAAGGAAACTGTAGAAATGTTTAGAATTTATTGTTCTCTGATTTTTTTAAAAATTCTTTTTACCCTGTTTGAGTGCCCTTCTCAGAAACTGATTCATAAAAATGGTAATTAAATTTTAAATGAACAGTTACTCCCTGACTGCTGCCTTGCGGTTTGCAAGATTACTTCAGCAGGCTAATTTTGGAGTAGGATGCTTTGTCCTATGACATGACGCTCCAGTCCAAGTGATTCTCTCTAATTACCTCAGTCCTTTCAGCTCATTACAGTAAAATGCGGTTGCATCCCATTAATTTCAGCAGTCGTTGCAGTGCCTGGATGTGTGCCAAGCACGGCATCTCCCAGAACATTACTGGCTGACAGAGGCATCTCTCGCCCTTTTCAAATATCGAAGATATTTATCCTCTGCCCTCAGTGTAAAATAGTTTGGCGGGAAGTACTGGGAAAGCAATCTAGGCCTTAATATAGAAGGGCATACCCAAGGAAACACCTTTCTCAAGGATGAAAAGCAACTTTTAATTAGAAACGGGGAGGGGAAGAATTAGCAATCCGCTCCTTTAATGCATCAACACGTGGAGTATGTGCAATATTGGTCATAAAACTCTTCCAGAGACACTTTCAAGGTTGACAGATTCCAAATTAAATCCACCTTAAAATTACTTAAGCGATTTTTGACGCATTGTCACCTCCCCACATGACATGGCAGCTTCTTTCCTGGGTAGCACAGGGAAAGCACAAGCTTTGCCTGGAGCAGGAGGATGGAGCTGGGAGCAAAACGCTGCGCCCTGGGCTGGGGCTTCATGCCACAGCTCTCCTGTATGCAGAGGTGCCTACGTGTGCTCAAACTCATTTTCCTCTGCGGACAATTTCTACCTGAACAGAAAGTGTGCGAGATGTGCACTAGCACAAATCTATTGGGTAGCATTGCTGGAAAAGAGGATGCACAAACTTTTAAATCCTGGGTGACATCTGCCTTGCAAACACTTAAACATGCAGTCCTATTTTTTTCTGATACCAGCTTATATTCTTTCTGAGATACGTGTGTCCCGAGGGTCTAGGCCTGCTGCTGTTTCAGGAGCTCCAGCATCAAAGAAGTGACTTCTGCTCCTTCCTACCCACTCTAGGCAGCCTGTAGCATTTACTGCCTTAAATCCTGCACGCCGGGCTTCCACTTCCAGCAGCTTTCCTGCCCACCAGCGCTGCGACTTGGCTGGGCAGAGTGGGCTAGCGACCCGCCTCCAGCCAGGTTTTGCTCCATCTGTCCCAGGCCCTCGAGGTGAAAGCAGCTTCTCCTCACGAGTAGGCTCTTCACCGTCTTGGGAAAGAAAGTTTTCAGCTACACTTGGCGTTTCTGAGCTCTCTGTTGGCTCCTGCCCAGCCTGCTTGAATGTCACATCGTTTGTGCCATTGGCAGGGGGAAAGCTTTTATATAAGGGAACATAAATCAGTTTTGAAAGTGATTTAACTGTCATAAAACATCTTCATGGGTAGCATTTAATCTAAACAGAAGATCCCAAATGTCTATGTCAATTATATGGGTTGTTTTTCTTAAATATGGCAAGTTGTAATGTTCTCTTTTCTTTACATTTTATTACTTTATACCAGTATGGGGGAACATTTTTTGTTAAACTTAGCTCGTGTTTGTCATTTCTTGACTTTCATGGTTTTATGTGAGATTGAGAAGTAACTCCCCTTACATCAGCAGAGTCACGTAGCTGCTGGCAGCGATGCCTGCGGTGTCCCCAAGCCTGAAAAGCTGCCTGAGGTCCAGGAAATCTAGAGTTAAAGCTGACTTCCACTACTTTAAATGCATTTAAACTAGAGGTGTCGGGTGCCTAGAGATCTGTAGCTAATCCAGTTCTACATTTCTAAGGTCCTGTCCACAAGGCGAATATTCGCAGTTTGAAGTAGGAGAGTGGGTGACCATCAGCCCTCATTTAGGCAGGGAGAAGGGGCTGGTGGAGCTGAGCGTCAGGCAGGGGACATCAGAGGAGGGGGCCAAGGTTACAGATCAAAAAGTGACCTCGCTAAAGCAGTCCACTCATGCTAATGCAAGCAGGTAATAATTCTGACTGAAAAACAAACCCTTTTGCTTTAGCGAGATGAAAGGAAATTCCCAGGTTATTCTGTGAATAGGGTCAGGTAAACAACTTGATTTTTGCGGAAATTTGCCATTTGCGCAGTAAAATAGCTGAGGAACCATACCTTCAAAGGTGGGACCATAAATTGACTCTCCTTCATCTCCCTTTCCAGTTATGATGTCTGCAGGATAGATAAAAGTAACAATCAGAGACCAGGTTTATCACAGGCATTATTGGGGGTTGTCGGTGAGCAGCTCAGCCGAGGTCAGAGACATGGGTTGCACATCAGCCTGGGGGAACAACTGCGTCCATCTTTCTGTTTTACTACTGAAATTTTATCAGAACTTTGGGAAGAGCTCTGCTTCCATCCCAAGAGATGGTCTCTCTATGGAGAACTATTTCACAGAGCGCATTTAATCGCTGCCCCTCTGAGAAGGTCCAGCATCTCCTGCTGGGAGAGCTCCTGCGGTGGCAGTGGCCAGCCGAGGAAGGGGCGTCCTGGAGAAGGACGCCTGTCCGAGGGAGTAGGGTTAGAATAAGGAAGGATGAAAATGCGGCTGTGATATTATAGTGAGTTAAGACCACTAACTTGTCTGAGAAAAGAGATTTGATAGGAGAGAAATTCCTATTGAACCAGATTTCTGATGAGTAAGGCGCTGAAGAAACCTGATGCATCTGTTTTTTAAAATTTTTTTTTAAAGAAGTCTGGTTTTGTTACTTTATTTAGACATTGTCTTATACCAGTCATGTTATGGTTAGTCCTCTACAGTAGCAAGCTTGTAATTTTAGGTTGCTTTTATGGACTACATAGATATCTGCATAGTTATTCATGAAAAGTAGGAGGTATATCTTAAAAGTATAAACTTGAAATGGATTTAAGCACTCACATTTGGAGCAAAGCAAACACAGGTAAGAAATACATGTAGGTAAGATGTATGATAGACCAAAAGGGAGTAACAAAGGAAATGCCTTCTGATACACCTATCTTGACTTCCCTGGGGATGTCAGTCAGGCAAGCTGTGTCACCCATCATTCGTGGTGCCTTCCGCCTCGGTGCCACACTCCAGGCATAGCGCTGGTGTTCAGACAACTCACCAGCACGTTTGCAAGGGTTCTGACACTTGCCTAAATGCCTCCGTAAGTTAATCTCTCTATAAAACAATATGTTTTCCTATGGATATTCTTAGTGTTTTCATGTTTCCAATTAGTTTCCTAATTACTTACCAAAGAACTTTATGGAAAAGAGTTTTAATGTTTTCAATTAGTTCCCTAAATTCTTTTGAAAAGGTCTTGGATAATCAAAAGAACAAATTATCCAAACTTCTCCTGTCTTTAGAAAATGAGATGGCTAAAAGAGAAAATGTTTTCTGTTTTTTATCTAGATATTAATTAAGAGATTAGCTTTGTCCTGGAGTTATGTCTCCATGGGTGAAGACTGTTATTCATGCAGATCATCCTCCCCGCCTCGTGCTGTAACTCAGTTTTACTCAGGACACCTAGAAACGCACCTCCTCCTTGGATCCACCCATTTTTCACGAGGCGATGAAAAAGGGAGTTTTTGTAGGTGAGCTCTCGGCCATCGCGGGAAGATGTTGCTCCTCCGGCGCACAGGGCGCGGAAATTCTCACAGGTCCTGGGACACACGTCCGAAAAGAGCTGCAAAAGCAAGAAGAGGAAAACGTGTGAAATTCATAGCTGACAACGTGTGAAATTCCTAGCTGACATCCACTGGCCAGAGTTCTGTCTCCCCTCCTTCAGCAGGTGAAACCACCGTGCTGGGTGGACTTGTTTCTTGCTTTTGCTTTTCTCCTCTGTAACATACCTCAAAGAGCAGCCTCCCGACGGGCTGTTCCTCAATGGCTATCTCCAGGTACACAAACACGTGCTGTTTAGAGCAGAAAAACAAATGCAGTGAGGGAAAGGCCTGCTCTTCGTGCTGCACTCTCTTCCTAACGCAGGCCAGGGTCCAGCCTCCTGGCGTGAATGGTCTCAGAAAATGTCCACAGGATTGTCAATGCACAACAGTGTTCCTACTAGTTTGTTTAAATAAACAAAAAGGTAGAGGATGTTTCACTTCATTCTGGGCAGAAATAATCGTAACTGTGTTAAAGAGACCTACTCGGCAGGGCCTGCTTCTTCCTCATTTATTTATTTACATGCCTGTTGCAGCCCATACAATACAGGCAGGAATAAATGAATCCACAGGAATGCCGGCCACTCCACCAAAAAATGGATATTTGTCGCTCTTCACAGCCAGCCTCAAATCTGCATGCCATCAATGCCATAGATTCTGTGTTACTCATTTCAGTATGACATTGCCATAGCTTCTATGTTACTCATTTTAGTATGACATTTTATTTTTCTCTGCTCTTAGTACTGTGTCAGCACCGGCCACATTGCACCTCATGACACCATGGCATTTCAGGGGGTCTTGGCTGGGAAAGGAGAGGTTTGGAGTTGGGCTTTTGGTACCCAAGAATAAGGGTACCCATGAATTTTGATATCCAAGGGCTGGGTGGTTTGGGATTTTGGAGCAGCACATTTGCAGCATGGTCAGCAATGTGCTTTTGTTGGACTGTTCAGCCCTGAAGCAGTTAATACATGTCAGGCAACAGGGCTAGTGTTTGCCTCTTCCTGGTTGCCAAGAGGTGCGGAGGCTCTGCCGTCCTCGTCCTTGGCAGGGGATGCTCCGCGCCAGCCCCTCCATCCCCAGCTCTGGCCCTGCCATCGCAGGGCAGAAACCAAGAAACTGCCAGCGCTGTGCTCGCTCTCACAGAATCACAGAATCACAGAATCGTATAGGTTGGAAAAGACCTTTAAGATCATCGAGTCCAACCGTAAACCTAACACTACCAAGTCCACCACTACACCATGTCCCTAAGCACCTCATCCAAACATCTTTTAAATACCTCCAGGGATGGCGACTCAACCACTTCCCTGGGCAGCCTGTTCCAAGGCTGGACAACCCTTTCAGTGAAAAAATTTTCCTAATATCCAGTCTAAACCCCCCCGGCACAACTTGGGGCCATTTCCTCTTGTCCTACCGCTTGTTACCTGGGAGAAGAGACCGACCCCCACCTCTCTACAACCTCCTGTCAGGCAGTTGTAGAGAGCAATAAGGTCTCCCCTCAGCCTCCTTTTCTCCAGGCTAAACAACCCCAGTTCCCTCAGCCGCTCCTCAGAAGACTTGGGCTCTAGACCCTTCACCAGCTTCGTTGCCCTTCTCTGGACACGCTCCAGCACCTCCATGTCTCTCTTGTAGTGAGGGGCCCAAAGCTGAACCTTCCTCCTTCCTCCTCGTGGTATCTGCCCTTTCATCTGAGAGCCTCTCCAGCCACTTACAGACCTTGCACTCTTCTCGTAAAACAGTGCTACTTGCCTGGCTGTTTTTCAGATATTTCATGTAGAAATCCTCAGCAATCGCTTGGTAAAGTGCCTCGGGCTTAAAGTCGCGATAGTCCCACTCATGGTGAGACCACTTAAGCAGCTCCTTCTCGTCCCCCAGCAGCTGGCCACCAATGAAGCACATCACCGAGGAGGCATACGCCCACACCTCACCTCTCAGTTCCTGCATTGCAGAGGGACAACATAAAGCCTCCAGGGATTATTTACACCTTTAGTGAAGAAGCAGTCAGTAACAATCCATCATGCCTGTGATATTTTTATGCCTTTCCTACTTTTCAAACCACAAATCCTGCCAAGGGGAAGGGATTGGGCAGCTTTTGGTGAGGTGTGCTGATGCTGCATGCAGTTACGTGCCCTAAAGGTCTGGATCCTGCTGCTACGGTACATTATCGTGACGACAGTCACCTGGGTGTCACTTTAGGGGCAGCTCAGTCTGAACAGGAAAAGCACCCGGAGAGCCCCATCCTGCCCTGAAGGTCTCTGAGGACATTAAATAAAGCGGAGTGGAAAAGCCCACTTCGGAAATCTGCAGATGGCACCGAGCTGCGAGATGCTGCAGCCCCGGGGAGAGGACTCGTGTCCAAAACAACCTGAGGAAACGAGAGTTACCTTCTTTTTCTCCTGCAAATATTCATGCCATGCAAATTCTACTAAAGGCTGTATTACAGGATCTGCAAACTTGCTTGGAAACTTCAGCTTCAGAGCCTAGATTATCAAGGTAAGGAAAAAAAATTGCTTACAAGCAGTTTAATATGCTCCCCCCATCCAATCACAGCTTGTATTTCCCTCATGAACTACAGCCTAAGCCATGTTCTAATCCAGTTATTGCACTGCACCCCTCATGCCTCTGGCGTAATTCTTGACACTTGCAGAAGTACATGCAAACCGTTCTAAATTCCTGTTTGCAGATGTAGTGGGTGTCTTGTTTTTCTGTGAAGGGCTGCTTCACAAATATTATTGAATTCTACTGGTACTCCCTCCCACTCCCACATGAGATGGATGTAAGCAGTGAGATATTCAAAGATGTCTCTGAGCATCATCACTGCATTTTTGCATGCATTTTTCAGGCATGGGGAGTTGCAGTCCTCTGTTGTCCCAGGAGGTTGGGCCCAGGGCCTTGGGGCAAGCAAGTGACTTGGTGAAAACTGCAAGGTGAATGTTTCCAGTCCCCGTTGCTTGTACCATTGCCTCAGGAGTACACCGCTATTCAGATATGGGACATTGCTGTCCATGGATTTAGCCTCATCTCCATGTGGGCTGTACACAAGTGCCACAAGCTGGGGCTTAAAGCCAGCCCAGCTGGCCTTAAACAGAATAAAGCGAAGGAGTGACTTTCTATTAAGTTCCCAGTTGCTGTTGCTATTGTTGGGACGGTGGCTGGAAAAAAAAAAGGAAAAAAGCCAAGAGGCACACACCCCCTGCAGCTATCGGCTTGGCTTGTCCTTAGGGCTGCTGACAGATGGCAGAGCTTTGTCAGCTCTAAGTAATGCTGGGGAAAAGCCTGGCAGATAAACTTACGGGCAGGGAGGGCATAAAGGTCAGCTTTGTGCACCCCACGGTGGGCTGCGTGCTGTGCATCCGCTGCACAGCTGAGCTTCTCATGAAAAGACTGCGAAACCCCGTGAGGTTTGCAGCTCTTTTCTTTCTCAGCTGCACCGACAGAGCTGCGTTAAGGGGCTTGTCATAAGCTGCCGAGCAAGTCGGGCAGAGCTGCGATGTGCGTGACACCTTAGGCAGCACTGCACAGCTGTAAAATTTCCTGGAGGTGTAGGAACAAGGAGGCGAGGATGCTGCAACAGAGACCCCCTGCCCCACAGCGCCGACCTGGCAGCCTGTAAAGCCTTGGTGCCTGTGCCTGCACCTGGCAGCGCCGAAGAAGAGCAGAAACCCAAAAATCAGAATATTTTCTTCCTAAGAGCTGCTGCCAGGTGCAGGCGTACCTCTGCTTATTTACTTCCCAGCCCGACTCCAGGGTTGAAGCCCAGGGGTTACCTCTGCCACACACTTGGCCATGTGGAAAGCCGGATCCCGGAGCAGCCCCACCACCGTCACCGCCACCGCCGCGCGCCGTAGGCCCATGGCACCTTGGCCACCACAAGTCCCAGTCCGTCAACAGAGCCCGGCTCCACGGCAACAGCGGACACCAACAGCCCCCCCTCGCATTTCTAAGCACTTGCCAAGCCTAACGTAAGCGGGTTTCAACCCTGTGGGAGGGTGGGAAATACTCTGGTTTCTGTTTTCCCCTGAAGGAAGGAAAACCAGATTAGAGGGAAGTGTGTGGCAGAGCAGAGGACTGAAGCCAGCTCTTTCCAGAGCTCATGACGGATGCTGTCAGTATGGGGTCATTACCTTGTTGCTAACAGCAGATGCCCAGCAAAAAGTGGTAAGAATAAGCAAACACGACAGCACTGCTTCCCCGTTATTCTCCCAGCCTGCAGTGAGCCTCTGCTCAAGGATTTTCCAGTATCTTTGTGTTTAATTCCCCTTGGTGGCTCTTTTTCATGTGAATTTCTTTGCTTTTCAGACATGTAAAAATCCGGCACCCACAAAATCTTGTGGAAATGAGATTTACAGCTTAATTACACCCTGTGTAAAGTGTGCAGCTCCGTTTGACGCAGAAACTCCTACCCACAGCTGTATTTGCTGAGCGCTGCTGAGACATCATTCCTGCCAGCAGCCCGGGCAGAGCGGAACAGGGCATGGACGGAGCGGTTCCAGAGGGGTCGCGGCTCCCACAGCAAAGCTTTGTGCCACCGCGGCAGCTTTGCTCCTTTTCGGCTAACGCAGCACATGCAAAAGCGGTTTTGTGGGACAGCTGTAGGTTCAGCACGGGCTTCTGTCAGCACGGCTGGGTCAGGTCACTTTTCATCTCTGAGCAAAGTGAATTTTAGGAGACACTGGTGTTAGAAGTGACAAAACTGAATTGTATGTCAGGTCAAAAATGTGCCTAATTTTTCATGACATCATGGAGCAATGCAACAATCATCACATCCCCAGGAAAAATACATCTTTAGCATGTCAAAATCCTATTGCAGATGAGACAGTTGTGATTTTCCTGAAAAAAATGTATTCTGCAGAACAAACCTATGTTAAATACAATAAAAATTATATTAATTTCTCATCTTAATAACAACAAGCACCTTTTTTTTCGCAATTGTATATCCAAATGGCTTTATAAAGTGCTAAATTTGTACATAACCACAGAGCCAGAACCAAAAAGCCTATAGGTTCTCAGCGAGATGTTTCTGAACTACCCATGCCTGTAAAAAATTCAGACTGAGAAAGAAATTGCAGGTGGCAGAAGGGCTCCCCCATGTAGCCCTGAAGTTTCTCCGGTCTGTGTATGGCTCAGTGATATTTTCTTACAGCGATTCATTAGAGCAACACTTTTGTAACTATTTTGT
Organism: Ciconia boyciana; assembly: GCF_034638445.1. Classification (NCBI taxonomy): domain Eukaryota; kingdom Metazoa; phylum Chordata; class Aves; order Ciconiiformes; family Ciconiidae; genus Ciconia; species Ciconia boyciana. Next base: position 52,091,006 of record NC_132936.1, read on the forward strand.
TGGGATTTGCAGCAATGTTGGATTTGAAGAGCTCCATTCTTGTGTTAACAAAGACTGCAAAGACGATCAGATTCTGAAGGTTTAGCTACCACAGCTGCTCCCTTGCCTGAAAACCAGTGCACAAGATGTTATCATTTCATGTTATGATTTTGTCCTGCTGAAAAAAAAAAAAAAAAAAAAAGAAAATTGAGGGAGATGAAACAGTTTGGATGATGGGATATATTCAAATCCTATAGTAGACAAGGCAGTTTTAATTTACACACAGGTACTGGGTGGCAGCAGACAAGCGGAGGTGTGACTGTAGGTAACCGCAGCGAGCAGCACGTGCAACTGCAGCTACGTTTTGTAGGCTGTGACTGAGCGATGCAAAGGAAAGCCCTTTCCTTCCTCCTCCCAAGGGCTGGCACGACGACTGCTGGAGCCTCTGCGGTCTGTGACAAGCAGAACCTAATTTTAGTGGCCAGACCATATGGCTTCTGCTGTAGCCAAAAAAAGTCTGTAGCAGCCTTATATAAATTCAAGAAGAGAAGTAGCATACCCAGAGTCAAATATAAAATCAGTAACACTTCAGAAAATATTCTGTTCACTACCTATTTTTCGCTACATCCGTATTTTTAGCTTGATACAGATTAATGCAACTGAAGTTTATTTTGCCTTTTAAAATGCCTCTTTCCTCCTTTTTGTACTACAAAACGTAAGTATTAAAACCAGAGCAATCCACTGCATACTATTTTCGAAAAAACAGACTGATATGTGCATTTGCTAAGTGTTCTTACATTTACACACAAATTCTGTTCCTGAAATGTAATTGTGCACATACATATGACTAGCTCCTCTTACTCCTTTTTCTTTAAAAAAACAAATTTAGCTATTTTTTTTTTTTTTACTGATAATTTCTAGGCATGGAAATTCTTACTGTCATTGTGGGCAAGAAAGGGAATTAACTATAAACATGCCGCTAATAGTCAACTAATAGTCAAAGTCAAGAAGAAAAGCAACAATTAGCCAAACAATATTATTAGCTGTACAGAAAAGCAACAATTAGCCAAACAAGCTTAATATTATTAGCCAACAAGCTAGTAATATGACTAGCTGTACAGGACTGTTCTCTGCAAATTTACGGTGGGCTTTTTTTAAAAAAAGAGCAAGCCAAGAGCCACCGATTACTTGCTGTCTCTATCCATTCTGGCTTTTATTTCTCCCCTTCTTTTCACATCCCTTTGTAATTCAGGTACATTAAAAATCTATTCAACTGGTTGCCAATTATCAAAATTATATATATCAAAATCTTAAACTGGATTATTCATTTCGGCCTCTTTCTGCTACCTGTTTATAACAATATGACATTGTTCTGCAAGCTTATTCATATTTCTTAGATGAGCATAAATGTTTTGCTGGTGTTAAGAGTTAGACAGGAGTTTGCTGGTACCGCTGTGCCCCGCCAGCTGCGGCAGATGTGCCGTGCTGCGTTCGGTTTGGAGAGAGCGACAATTACCACGAAGAAAAGTATGGAAAGCACAAGAAGTTGTACAGCACATTTAAACAATGATACTGAAACCCTTTCAAAGGCCGGGCAGCTAATGGTCTTGGACACATGAAGTCCTTTGAAATGTGTACACGTGCCCTGACACGAAACCTGAGAGTTTTGCTTCTGCAGGATTGTCAGAGGGTTTCCTCGCTCCAGACCTCTCCACCTGCTGCAGCTGCAGCCATTTCAGTTCCTTTCAGTCCAAGATAGCATCTGAAAGAGACTGAGAAGGAGGACAGAAAGGCAGATTGGATTAACTAAATAAACCCAACATTTGAGAGAGAGCCCCCGTGTGAAGGTACTCTGGCAGGAGAGCTGATAGGGGTCACCCAGTGACATTTTGGTGAAGGGTGAGTCAAACGACTACAGGATCACCCTGCTGAAAGCTGTGTAAAGAATAATGCCATGCTTCTTGAAGATGCAAATGCCAAATAACTTCACAGCAAATACCTGGAGAGGAAGCACTGCACAGTTTATCTGCTGAAGCTGCTGAACCACAGCAGTGTGCTATGATGACTAGGGGGAGGGCCACCACTGCCACTGCTCCAGGTCCTTGGGCTGCCACAAGTCCTTTCTGACAGATACTATGCAGCTGTTAGATCACCCAGCAGTCGAAACAAACGCAGGAGACTTCAAAAAAGGTCTTCCCACTGCCAGGGAACAAAGGACAGATTCGGCTCCAGAAAGAAGGAAGACCTCCATAAACTTAGTCTTCCAGGTGGAAGACAGAAACTGACATCACTTTAGCAAGAAATTTAAAGCAAAGCCAAAGAGATAACCTGATTTTGAAGATGGCAGTATACTAATGGGGCTGTTCACAACAACCTGAAGTTCTCCAGGTGACTGCTGTAATAGCCACGAGGCATGCTGCCTTCAAGGGCAAGGAGGATCCAGTGGTTTGAAGGGAAGACCCATGAACACATCTCAGAATCGGTCCCCTTCAGGAATGCACAGAGAGTGGGCTACAATTGCAGTTGTTTAAAAAACATGCAGGACAGAGAGTGGGGAGCTGCTAACTAAAGCAAAGCTCTGCATCCTGCTATTCCAAAGATACATTCAATCAGGTAGGATTAAAATGTTAGCCAGAGATGAGCAGTAAGCATACTACAGCGAGATGCTGGTTCACCTAGACTATGCCTGGATGTTTCTTCCATTCAGAAGAATTGCTTGGGCCAGAGATGAACAGCGGTCCATCTGTTGTAGAAAACCATTCATTGTTCACCGTGTTTTAGGGAGGATCTGAAAAGGGATGGAGCATATAGGACTGTCGAGCTCACAGGACTGCAGGTCTGCAAGGAGCAGACTCTTTAATGCCTCTAACGAATAGATAAAAGAGGTCCTGAAACCATAGCTATGGCAAATACTAGCTATGCCAGTTCCTTCTCCACTCTTAAAGAGAACCTGCAATAACAGGATTGGGAAAAAGCCTGCACAGATGGACTTCTGACCATGGGAAGATAGGCATATCCAGGAAGCACCCTTGACTGCTGCCCGGACTCCAGGGCACACCTGCTTTGCAAACCAGACTCCTCCCAGCCAGTCCCAAGTCTGACCCAGCTTCTCCTGGATGTGGACACTTACACAGTCAGTGAGACAGGCTGCTGCGGAGATGGAAGATGTGGGGAGACAGAAAATGTACCAGGCTGCTACGCTCACATGGGCATTGGGTCAATGATTAGGAATGAATTCCATGCTAGCTTTCATTTAAGGTCAAGTGGGAAAAGACTAAAAAAAAAATCCCAGCACACTAGGATAGGTCTTAGCAAACACCAACCGTGAGCTTGATCACGATGACTAACCAGCTAAGACAGTAAACCAAGCTTTTTACAAATAAAGAGATGCAAGCATCTCTCTACTTGTTACATCTTTACTGAATGACTGGCAAGATCGATGCCAGGGCCAACACCCCTAACTTCACCTGTGAATAAGCATTCAGTTTGAAAGAGTTCATGGTGAAGCAGTCATCTCCTCTTCCACTTACACACTAGGAGGTAATTGCTGCAAAACCCCTAGTAGTGCTTTTTTAGTCCCTCTGAGCAGAAAAGAGAGCATAAAACAAGTATTAAAACAACCTCCACAACCTTGCGAAGTAACACATGCTAGCGTGAAGCTTCTCCTACTGGCAGGATAATTTGCTTTCATAGCTCATATGAAATAATCTGATATTCATCTATCAAAAATGAGATACTGAAGTGGAAGGCCCACCGGTCTAATCCACAATGCCAGTGTCTAAGCTTCCATGCACAGAACAGCAAAGTCTCTTGAACTTTAGAGTGCCGAGGTCAAGAAATGCTATTTACAGCTAAACCATGAATATAATTAGCAAGCAGAGTTAAGTGTACACACAACAGTCAAATACACGTTTAACACAGCGTGTTTGCTCTACCCCTCAGGAATTTGTTTCAACTTTCACCTGGAGAATCAGCCAAAATCTTCAGAAAAAGCCAAAATTCCATAAGCTTGCATTTGAAAAAAGAATAGTAAAATCCTTTTAGAGTTCGACTAGACAGGGTAACTTACAAATGGAGTAGAAGAAACACACAAGGGTGTCAATTGCTCACAGAAATGGATGTTTCTGTGGTCTACTTATTTTCCTGCATTTACGTCTAAAATCCTTATCTCATTTTAGCATAGTAAGCAGGGAGATGGATTTGCCAAGATTACTCTATGTGAGAAAATGAGAAGTTAAGGTGTTTACTGGCTAAGTAGTAAAGATATTTAGAGAGCTGCTTTGAAACGTCATTTGTAAGGCATGCATTTTTTTTGCTATATAGTTTGCTATATTGCCACTAGGCAGCTGGACTAAACAGCAAAGCCGAAGGGGTTTCCTTTCAAATTCAAAGCAATCCTAGGCTTCAGTTGCAGCCTTAAAAATGCACACACAGAAGAGGGATTTATTTTAATCTTTAATACAAATACATTCACTAGAAAGGAAGCAAATGGTGTCAAAAAAAGCAACATTTGTGGTTATCAGTAAACCACGTGAGCTTCCCAAGTGCAAGCTACAATGTGTGCTGACAGCTTAAGCAAGGCAGGGTGCGAGATGAGTCACTGCTATGCTATTCACAGAAGCTTGTTTCTTCACTGGTAATTTGTTAGAAAAGCATAAGAAAATGCCAAAACCAAAATTTCATTCTTTTTAGTTATAGGGAAAGCATCAAGCAATCACTACATGATAGTGGCTAAAGCATAATTGTAGCATCACACTTAATCCTGCAAGAACTTCACAATGAACAAATCAAAGTTCAAAAAGAAGAGCAAAGTATTTAAGTTATTTTACTGGTAGTCTTAGAATTTAGCTTGTAACCAGCTTTTAAGCATTTCAGGATTCATAAGTATATGGCAGAGAAGGAACGCGGTGGCAGCTCCTGTAAACTTATGACCAGGCAGTATTGTGGCTGCACATGACAGTATTTTAGATAAAATCAACATTGTTAGGATGAAACCTCCATAATATTTATCATAAACTTAAATTTATACAATTAATCAGGAAGATTTTCAAAGATGTTGTAACAAGCTTCACTTGCATTTTTCATCTGTTCTTGCAGTATCAAGACTTCAAGCTTCTGAAGTACAACTGCAGAATATGCTGGTTCTTTTTGGTGGCAGAAGTATACAAATTGTAATTCTCCATTCTGAGAGGAAAAAACAAAAGGTGAAAAGCCTAACTAGAGTTTTGCTGTGGGCCTTTTTTTGGCATTTATTCCCACTGTCTACCCTTTTCATGATCCATTTATATAAAAACTGATCTAGTACTTTCACAAAAATGGAGTTACCCAAACTCCAGCAGCACCTGGATGGGAGCCAGCCGAGTAGTCTAGACTTGAACAAGGAATGTTGTCCAGAATTTGGGCTCCCCAGAACAAGACAGAATTGACATACTGGACTGAGGGCAGCAGAAGGCTGCCAAGGCTGCCAAGAGCTGGAGACATGTTGGAACAGGCTGGGAGAGCTGGGTTTGTTCAGGCCTTAAGAGGAGAAGGCTCTGGGAGGACCTTACTGTTGTCTTCAACTACTCAATGGGAGGGTGGAGAGAAGACAGACCCAGACACTTGTTGAAGGCACAGCTGTAGGACAAGAGACAGTAGACACAAACCAGAACATGGGAAATTCCAATTAAATATAGGAAACATTTTTTTCACTGCAAATATGGTCAAACATGGGATCTGGTGGCCTAGAAAGGTTGTGGATCTCCATCCCTGGAAGTGTTCAAAACTCAACCAGACAACGACGACATGGTCTAGGCACACCTGCTTTGAGGAAGGTGATGGACCAGATGGCCTCTGGAAGTCCCTTCCACCTTAAAATTATTCTATCATTCTACGCACTAGACTTTTGTGCCAGTGACTCTCTCTGGCCAGTCATATAAGCCAAGCATGTACAGAGATCTTTTGTTTTGCTTTTAAATGTACCTGTTAATTCCTTAATTAATATTTTTCATTTGCTAAAACATTAAATATCAATGTAAATCACAAGTATGACATTATAAAACTGAAGTGATGATTGAGCATGTTGCTTTAAGTACCAGTGGCATTTCATCTGGATTTTAACACACTAGTGCACTATGTGAGATGTTACCAGTAGCCAAACTTGAAAATGCAAAGCACATATTCTGGCATGGCATTTTATTAAGATGTCAAATCTTTTGTGTTAGCAGTCAGTCAGTCATTGAAAACAATCTGTACACATCTAATCTAGTCAGCAAAAATAGCTGTACAACTTCAACACGATATGCCTCATTTATATAGCTCGTTATGCTCTGAAGTGATTCTATTCATTGTTCAAGTCCCCACAAAAACAATTACCAGCTTTTACATATATTAGAAGTAACATTACATTCTGCTCTCAAAAGTACAAAAAATAACACTTTAAATATACACTGGCTCCTAAGCTTAGACTGAGTCCTGTCAGGAAGAGAATTTTGCACTTCAATAGACAGTGCCTTCAACATCAAGAGCTCTTCAAAGTGCTTGGCAGAGCGTGTGAACGCTATCCCCACTTACTAGATGATGAAACTAAGGCACAGAGGTCAACTACCTTGCCCACAGTCACACAGAGAGTGAGTGGTAGAACTAACAGAGCAGAATTTGGGCTTTTCAGTTGTCCAGTGTAACCACCGCCATCTCATTGCCACTATTCAAGTGCAATGGTTAAAGCACTACCGAGGAGCAAAACTTATACAGCATACAGTAAGCAGAAGGGGGGATCCAGGGCCAGTCAAAGGCTGCAACAATTTCAACCCAAACCAAACAAATCTGGTAGTCAATAAATCAAAATGCATGTAAGGGAACGATCACATAGAAAATTACACATTAACCTGCAGAGAGAAAGCTCATTAAACCTAAGACATATGGTGTTAGCTTTGCAAAACATACTGGTTATCTTAAGCTTGACAGTAGTTAAGCTAATGTTGATTTCATCAGAGAAGTTGTATTTTCTGATCAGTGGACATCTTAAACACCGTTCTCCTACCAGCAAGGCACACTTCTCTGGAGAGTCACACAGAAATGCAAATAAGGGGCCAAATATCTCCTTAGTAGGCATGGATGCGTATGAGGCACAAAAAACCACATTAAGTGCTTGTGAGGCATGGACTAAGTGGTAGAGAAATACCAATCTGGAAAAACACAAAAAGTCTAAAATAAATAAGGTTAAGAAAACTGAAAGCCACCCATCAAAAATTACTGTGAAACGCATCTTCAGATAGATTATGCTGCAGGAAAGAAAGTGCGATACGTGTAACCACTGCCTGGATGAGAAGCATGCTATAGCCTAGCCCTCTGATGACAAATAAGCATTTCAGAAAGTCTGTCCTTTAATAGGATGTTCATGAGATGACTCATTCACTGACAGAGACTGCTGGTGGGATTCAGAAACACGTACACTTTGATTCTGTTCTTAACTGATATGATGGGAAGGAACCGTGCCTTGGCTACAGTGAGACTGTTGACTTGATTCCTGAGTCAACTGCACATGCTGAGCTGGATGTGAAGATCCTGCTAAGTGGATTTCTTCATTTTGTCCTTGATGAGCATGGAGATGTTCTAGTGCTTCCTTGGAAAGAGTGATGACATGCATTTGTTCAGGTTGGGCAGTCTCTATTTGGTTTGCAATCATATTGATACTTTGGATTTGTTCTGCTTGCTCCTGTTGAGCTGAAAGCAACAAGTTTTGCAACTGCTGTGGTGGCTGAGCAAGCAGCGTGAGGTTAGCAGCCTGCTCTGTTGTCATATTTGGGGCATTCTCTGCAGTAACAATACTAATGCCTTGATTATGACTAGGCATGAAGTTTATATTATGTACTGCATCTGTAACCAGTAGTTGAATTTCCTGCCCTCCAGAGGTGGCAAGTTGATACTGCTGCAGCTGAAGAATGTTTCTCACTTCTGAATTAGTGTTGGTGCTTGGAGCAGTGTTGGCTTCCTGAAACTGCTTTTCCTTGCTATGAATTTTCAAATGAGACTTCAGGTTGTCCAGACGAGCAAACTGCAAACTACATTCTGGGCAGGAGAAAGGCTTTTTGCCTGTGTGTAAGATACAGTGTCTTCTCTTAGCACTGGAATCGGAGAAGGATTTTCCACATGTACCACAAGAATATGGCTTTTCTCCTCTGGAAAAGAATGCATTTGAACTCATTAGAACATTCACTTTGACAGTGCTGCTTTCTGCAACTTATTATAGAATAAAAAACTTGAATTATTATTTTGTTTTGCTAAATCATAAGCACTTAAGAATAGTGACGTTAAAAGTGTTCTCTATTTGACTTCCTAATTATTTCTATTTGACTTCACAAACTGTACTTTCATTAGTATATACTCAAGAGCTACAGAGAACATAACTGCCCTCCTGTCATAATACCAGAGGTACAAATTCTATGCTGCTAGACCTTGACAAGAATGCAACAACTTACTTTGCACAACTGTAAGCACTGACCATTTAAAGAATGTTTATTAACAGTGTGGGCTTTAAAACAAACAGAAGTGTACAAATCCTACCTTGCTGCCCAACTCAAAGGGACAAGAAATTTTACTGGAAACATTTTCTTCTACATAAGGCTCACAACAGTTCTCCAATGATTTAAAATCTTACATGCCTTTATGCAATACATCACACTGACATGGGTAAAAGATAACTAATGCTATTAAAGAGACATGATAGACTACAGGGAAACAGGACAATGCTCCAATAACCTTGTTACACCATGGCTACTGTTCCAGTGTCAAACAAAAATTCACAGTCAAGTTTTCACATAAATAATACAGCAGTAAGTACATTGTCATTAAACAGACAGATACACAAAAGAAGAATGTTACAATGTCTTGGCACACTAGTATTTAATAACGCAGTGCTTTCCACTAACAATTATTTCTTTAGATTAAACAAAAATGTCAATCTTTAAACATGTGTTTGAAATGCAAACAAGCCCTGACCATTCTATAATTGAACAAGCACTACATACTGGTATCAGATTAGAAGTTATATTTTTAAAGAATGTAATGAAAATTAGACATGCTCTACCTGTGAATTCTAATGTGAGTCTGAAGAGAACTTTTAGCTGTAAATGATTTGCCACAAATTTCACAAGTGAAGGGCTTCTCACCTATCAAAAAGAAATTTGACGTCACTTTATATATAGCACTTCCCATCAATATATTAGAAAACATTTTATATTTTACCATATACAGCATCAAGTGTGTACTGTCAAATCCTCATGCTTCTGCCATGGGTCAAGGACAGATATCTGAAATTGAATGAACTCACTTGTTAAATGAGGGTATAGTATTTTAAATGTACACCTCTGACGTTTCTCCCCTTTGAAGATAAAGAATTAGGTGATCCAAGCCCTCAGAGCAACAAAAAATGTACTTATGATACAGATGCGGGTGTTCCACATGGAACAGACAAGTTTGAAAAAGGCTGATCCTGAACTATGAGGCATTAATGCTAGGCTCACATGCAGCACCATGCAGATGAGTAAGCCTGTATTTCCAAACCTGAAAAGTGAATCCATTATCTTAACAAGTTGACTGGCTTCCTATAAGGCTCCATCCTAGGCCTATGATATCCTGGGAACACCAGTCAGAGAAAAATTAAATTATGCTGGGTTGAATAAACTGTAGGCTTCTTGGTTTGTTTGTTTGGGGTTTTTTTACTGCATTTGGAATTCTTGTGTCTAATTGAGTAGAAGCAGAGGAGCCAAATTAAATAACAAACAGGTTCACAAGAAACAGATACTACCCAACAAAAGCAAATCCTAATTCACACCATAACATATCCTCATTGCGTTGAGCTTCTTTAAGACACTAGAGATGAGAATCCAGATCACCACTGTGGTAATTCCCACCATCCAAGCACACTGAACTGAGGATGGGGCAGCAGCCAGTTTCCAAGGAAGCTTCACAATTAGTACAGAACTGCAACACTTATCAGCTTTCGTATGGCTTCGGAGGGCAGGGGCAGAGTATGAGAGAACAAGAAACATTTGTCAGAAGGGACCTCTCGTCATCTAGTCCCAGCCTCCTACTGAAAACAGGAGTAACTTCCTAAGGAGACCGTATTCTTATGACATTCTTCTGCCAAAGCAGAACAGTCATATCAATGTTAACATCTGTTCCCAAACCCCTTAGAATTTTACTTCCTGCTTTTGAGATGGGACAGATCAATTGTTCTTTCTGCATCGTTAACACTGGTATCTGGCCTGTCTTTTCTGGAAGCAGAATATATTGCAAGCCAGTTTCTGCTAGAACTCATCTTAAGTGATCTATTTTTGCAACTTACCTTGCTACTATGCTTCATCTTCTCATTTCCCACTACATTTATAGAGCTTTATCAACTTCAGATACAACACTGTTGTGTGTGTCAACAAACACTATGTTTTCCTCAATAGAAAATGTGGTATTTATAAGTACCGCAAGTTAACACTACTCCGGATACATCAAAAACTCCCAAAGGCACAAGTTCTGACCTCATCCTATCCCAGGGAACTTAAAGCTGTGTTATTTTCACTGAGAAAGAGAAGGAAATGAATGAGACACATAACTTGATCTTGTGCATACTTTACTACAACCGCAGGCAACATACTTAAGAATAATTTGATTTGGGGAAGAAATGATTGCCACTGTTTATAGCTATTTTAAAAGAAAAAATATTTACAAGTCATCTTATGAACTTACCCTTCAAAGAAAACTGTTTCAAGAAGCTTATGCCTTGTTATCACAAGATGGTAGATCAACATTTTTATCCCTGTTACCCAGCCATTCAAGTATCACCTTGCCCTCTAAATCTCTTAAAACACCCTCTGACGCACTTGCATTAAATCATCCCTCCCAGCCCATCTCCTGCCAACATCTGGTTTATTACAGTGTAATAAAAAGGTAAATGGAAATAATTATTTTTCTGGTCAGCAGCATTTTTCATAAGCACCCATCCCTCACAGACAGGGGTGCCCAGCTCATTTAGGACATACCACTGTTACCACTACATTTAGGACATTCCTGTTACTACTTAGCTCACTTCAAGCCCCATACATGCTGGATGTGGCTCTCCTGATAAACTGAATTCCCAGTCCAGGATTCTATCACAGAAGAGCTAACTGGCATTTTCTGCAGCAGGCTTTGTAAGAATGGGAAAATAAAGCTCTTCCTAAAATAGGCACTGCTTCTGCACTGTTGTAATACAAGCTTTTTTGTGCTCCTGCATCCTTGATGTCAAAGCTCTTCATTAATGATACAGGCATCATTATGTACAAGTAGAGAAGAAGTTCTTCCCACAGAGACAAGTGTCATTTGCCTAACATTGTTTTGTCTGTGTTACTTCAAGGAAAAAAAAAACACACCAAAACATGACAGACAATATTACCTGTATGTGTTCTTAGATGTTTCTTTAACTGAGCTGCATCCATGAATTTGCGACGACACTGGTTACATTCCGGCAGTGAATGGCCTTGTCGCAATAATAAAAAAAGTGTCAGTGCCTAAGTGATCCCCTGTATCTCTTCAGTGATCTTTGTTAAAGCACTTTCCTGTAAAATAACCACTTTGATATAATATAGAGATAAAACAAAAGGTGATTCACTGCTTTCTCCCTATCTGAATTGTCACACCCCTATTTCTCTATTTGATATTATCATGGGAAAAGAGGGGACTGACACCTGCTCCCCCCAAACATGCTTTCTCTTGAAGCTTTGAAATTCTGATTTTTTCCACCACTTCTTGTGTGTGTAGGTTAATCTCCATCCTGCTCCAGAAGTGTGGACACTTCTTAAAACTTGTTTGCCATTGCTAGTCCAAAGTAGTGGGAAACTACAAGGCAATTTGCACAACAGGCAGCAGACACAATTGTTTATACAATTCCTAGCTTCTATGTAACACAGACAGCAGGGCTAAAATAATCAAGTTGTATGTCAAATACAGCATAACTAGTTTTTAATCATCATAAGAGTCCTTCTCAATTAACTATTTTTCTAAACATTCAATTTATTACATTCCATTTTGTCTTTTTCACCCTATTCATTGTTATATCAAGGTACCACACATAGGGTAGCACAGACTAAATACATCACTGAAGAAGAACTTTCACCCTTAGTCAATCTTTATAAGGCTAAATCAGCATGGACTGCAAGCCAGCTCTTCCACCCAAACTTGTTATACCTGTGTGTACTCGATAGTGGCTCTTGAGCTGTCTCTTTTGGCTGAAGTATTTCCCACACTGATCGCATGTAAAAGCCTTCTGCCCTGTAAAGAGAATCACTTATTAAAATGTAAGCCACATCCAAAGCAAGCGTAAGGAAACAAATAAATAAACAAACCAGCACACACCAGAGAGAGCAGAAATACCTTTTTTCAGAAAGGCAAACTCTTGGGGAAGAGAGGTTACGTTTGCCTTGAAGTATTTACCTGTATGTAGGCTCATATGCTCCAGAAGAGAATGCTTTGTGGTCAGAGCCTTACTGCAGACGGTGCACGTGTACGGCCGTTCTCCAGTGTGCATCCGCTCATGGACCTGGAGAGAATGCTTCTGGGAAAAGCCTTTGCCACACTCACTGCACTTAAAAGGGCGCTCCCCTAAAAGCACGAGATGACATATGTAAGTATAGATGCATTATTTCTCATTAGATTCTAAGCTCATAGCGAGATGCACTGCAATGTAGTAGCTACTAAAAAGTGACTTTTAAGTAGTGATAAGGTGAATTAAGAGACAAGCTTCACATAGCAATAAAATAATTCTTTAAGTATCTAATCCAATGTTTAAACAGAGAAATTATTAACTAAACTGCAATCAAGGTAAGACATAAAGGCTACGAAATCTGCTGACAAGAATAAAACAGCGAACACAGCCTCAAGGACACACCATAATAATTTGGATCAGCATGCTATTTTGGACAGTTCTTGCTGTAGACAACAGCCCACACTTCAACAACCAGCTCGCATTTAGCAGCAAGTCACTAAACCCTAACCCAAAAGCAGCAGTCTCTTAATGCCTACCTGTATGACTCCGCTGATGAACAGCTAAGAAGTGATTATATTTAAATACTTTGCCACAGTCTTTACAGCGAGCTTCAGAACCTGCACGTTTTCTTTTTCCATCAGTTCTCTTTGCCAGTCCTTTTTCCTCCTCATCACCGAGAAGTTTATAATCTCTTAGTTTGATTGATCTCCTTATTCTACGTTTGCTATAACGGCTCTGAGTGCCCTGTATTCCTTCAGATTTGGGATCATAATTCTCATCTTTCTCAGCTGACAGATCAACAGCAGCTTCTGAGCCACAAGCAGGTTCAGTTTCTTCTGCATCCTTCCTTGCTGGAGCCTGTTCGCTGACAACTGTTTCTTCTTCTGCGGTCTCTTTTTTAATAAAATTTTGCTTATTTTGCATGGAGTTGTTCTCTCTCAGCTGCACATCTTCGGCAGAATTTGTGGCTGATTTTTCTTCTTGGACATTCTTGACTTTCCTCGGTCGCCCTCGTTTTCGCTTTGGTGGATCTTCATTTTTCTTGTCGCTTGCAATAACGGCTACAGAGGCTCCAGTGTTAGCCGGAGCTGGTAACGTGTTACCTGGGCTACGGCTGGCCTGATAGTCTGTACAAGCCCATACCAAGTCATTCACTTTCAGCAGCTGTGCAGTAGCCAGAATTTGTTCTGTGCTTTTTTCACTGGCCCGGAGGCAACCAGTGTAGATAAATTCTAGCAGCGCTCCAAAGGTGTCTGCAACCATTCCCTCCAACATGTAAATTGACTGCCCTATTTCACCCTCATCTACAAACATCATTGAGAAGTATTCACTGCTGGCAGCAAGCAAAGCCTTATGGGCTCTGAATTGCACATTCTCCACTATTAGGGTAATGTCACAAAGAAAATCCTTTTTCCTTTGTTCTTCAAAATTAGCTAGAATGGTATCTTTGTGAGCTTTGGAGTGGATGACAACCAGTTTCTCAGAAGCGTCAGGAGCCGTTTCTGCCATTTTTATTGCGCATATGAAAGGAGGTGCCTACAAGAACAGAATAACTTTAATTAAGAAATAGTGTAGAAATCTACATTATAACACACCAAATATCATTTGGATTACCAGTCAACAGAGTTCAACAGTTTCTGAAGCAATTCTGAAGCCTCTGAACTTTCTTTAAAAAATCAACACTAATGCTGCACAGACTTTCTTCAAAAAGTGTTTTTAAATCCTAAGAAATGGCTACAGAGTTTCTTCTCAGATCAGAATTACTGCCTATTATTTCACTTGTTTCTCTCTGATGTACTGTGAACTGTATAGCATCTAAAAAAATGGCTACCCCTTCCGAAAATTCCTTTCACAACTAAAACAATCGAACAAAAAGAACTCTTTGTTCACAGCTCCTAAGAGGAAACAAATAATTTAAAAAAAAAAAAAAAAAAGGTCAACTGCAACTTCATCCCTGCAGATGCCACATTTCGAATTATTCCGGGACAAGGCTACGAAATCCTGTAATCAATGATAAAACTTCACTGGCATCAGTGTGACAGGACTCCATGCCTTCTTTTATCCGTTCCTATCCTTCTGAAAATTTATCTTTCAGAACACTTACCTGCTAAGCTTCAGCCTATGGATGTGGGCAACAAAAGCAGAAAAACAGCAGCTTTTTCTAAGAGCTCTGTCTAAAATAGGGTTGACTATGCTAACTATTAACCACCAATCTGGCTTGCTAAGCTTCTTCAATTGTAAATACACAAAAATTAAAAACAAGCAAAAAAAATATAATCCAGCAATTTCAGAAGAAACCACTAAATAATACTACAGAAGAGATGTGCCAAAAATGTCCATTTCAAGAGGATCAGCTGAGCCAAACGTGAAACAGATTAGCTACCTGCCATCTTAAAACAGACAGCTGTCATTTTAAGTACAAATGCATATTTAAACATAGCGATCAGTGGGCACAACAGTTCTGCTTACTGAAGGAATGCTGTAACAAACAACACGGACTACATACAGATGATACCTAAACGCCACTGAGGTGGCCAACAAGCGATTCTTTAGCCCCATTCGGCGACCAAACAGCTCATGCCGGAGTCAAATTGTGTATCCGGGAACCTTAATTTCTGAAGGATGGGAGCCCGATGTTGCTGGAGCACCCTAAAGCATGGCCGTAGGGCTGAGCCAGCCCTGCCTCACAGGGCACTACAGGAGCTGCTGAAGAGCTGCTGCCAACCCTGCCTGCAGGCGTCCCCTAACATCCGCATGTGCCTCAGATAGGGTAGTAGGTGTTTTGATCACACGAAGGACTTCGGTATTCGATCACGCGGTGACATCATTACTATTTTGACGGCAACATCCAGAACAGCATGCTCACCTACAAAAACTAACAATTCTAGAGTAAGGGTGTATGCAAGGGCACGGCACGCGTACTGCCAGCAGCGTGGCCAGACACACCCCAGCCCATCCGCTGATGACCTGTGGAAGGGCTCAGGAGCAACCCGCGCGTTTTGGGGGGGCTGCCTCCGAGTAACAGAGCACGGCCCCGGACTGCTCCGCGACAAGAGCGGCGACGGCAGGCCCCGCTCGGCTCGCTGCGAGCGCGGACGGCGGGGGTGGGGGGCAGAGGCGGCCCGCGGAGCACGCCGCACGGAGCGGGGGCAGGGGGGAGAAGCCAGAAAACCCGCGGCGGGGAGCGGAGCGGGGACTGGCGGCATCGCAGCCCCCGCCACCGCCGGGCGCCCGCCCCCAGCGCCCCGCTGAAGCCCCGAGCTCCGTAAGCCGCTCCCGCGGGCTTCGGCCGCGCCGCGGGGAAGGCCGCTCGCCCCCTCAGCGGCGCGAGGCGGTGCCGGCGGAGGGAGCGGCGCCCGCGGCCCAACCCCGCGGTGCCGGGCGGGGCGCTGCCCCGCGTGAGCCGCCGGCCCGGGCTCCCCCGGCCCGGCTGCCGCCCCGCCCCGGGCCCCGGGCCCCGGCGGCGGCTGGGGGTGGCGGCGGCTGTCTCCCGGCGGCGCCCGGCACTCACCGCTCTGCCGCCGGCCCCCTCCGCAACCGCCGCCGCGCTTCCGGCCCGGGCGGCAGCGGCGCGCCTCGCCTCCTGACGTAGAGCGCAGCGCGGGGCGCGGCGAGCGCCGCCAGCCCCGCCCCCGGCCGCCTGGGGCGCGTGAGGCGGCGCTGGCCTGCCCCACGCGTGGGCTGCCGTAATAAGCGTTAAACGAGGCGTGGCTTCAGAGAAAAAATTTAATTTTAAGATTTCGTGCCTAAGAAACAGGTCCTAGGAAGGGTGACGGCGTTCAGCGGCCGCGTTCCAGCAGCGCGGGCGGCCGATGGCGACGCTCCTCGAGTTGGTCAAAGGAAGTGCTTGCGTGGGTGGGGGGGGACGGGCAGCCACGCTACACAAAACTGGGGCTGGCGTCTTTCAGGGAGAGAAAAGTTCGCAGCCTGCAGTCGAAGCCCGGGGGCCTGCGCCCCGGCTGCCTGTAGGGGCCCGCCATGGCTGCCCCCAGGTAGGGGACGAGCTGGCAGTGCTCCGTGAATCGCGCCAGCTTCCTCTGGTACGCCTGCCGCGCCAGCTCCGAGCTCCTGGTGTTGTGCGCTGCAAGAAGTTAAGCGGTGTCTTAGTGTCTCCTGTTAACTTCGTGGAATTGCGTTACAGAAATTTTAAAAGGGATCAAGTCTACACCTGATGTCTTTCTCCTTGGTACAGATAAAACTGCCGTGGGCCGTGCCCATTGGCGCCAAACCAACAGGAAAATCAAGCCTGGTGTTTCAGAAGATCCTAACTCCAGAAGGGTAATGATACTCACAAAGATCAAGGCTTTTGTAAACAAATAACAAACATATGCTCAGCTGCCATCAACTTCGCGTTCCTCGGCTGTGAGGGGCTGGTGATACTCGAGGCAATGACAGATTTGGGTAATGCGGCACATACCCTGAAATGGCGCTGCGCTGGGATAGCCCAGGCGCGGCGTGGCTGGCACTGGGCCGCTGCATCCTTGGCATAAATGCTTTGCCTGTAAAAAAACGAGCTGACTGATACTTCAGAGGAGGAAGGAAACGTCAAGGCCAAGAACTTTACAGTGAAGACAGTATTGTTTCTTTTCTTTCTTACCTCTCTGCCCTAAGCCGTGTTTTGGCATACATTAGTATTGAGTGCCAATCCTCAGAGTATTCTGTATTATGTTAATTGTTACACTGAGGCAAAGAGGAAGGAGTGATTTACCAGATCATAACCATTTTTTTCCTGTAAATGGTACTTTAGACCGCATTACAAAAACTGGACAGCATGAAGAACTATGCTATAGTTCACTGCTACAGAACACTTCAGCCCACCAGCTTTAAATTGTAGACAACTGCCTTGAACAGCTTCCGAGTGATTTTTCAAGCATAGCTGTACATAGAGCTCTTACAGGAGTCAAGTTTGAAGGGCACTAAATCACTCTAGTGATGTACAGTTTCCTACTCTTTTTTTCCAGGAGTAAATCTCTCTGCATTTGTGATTGATCGCCTGTAACTTCTCTTCTCGGATACTGAAAGCAATCCAGTATTGTTAGAAAAGCTGCAGGAGTGACTAAACCAGTGTTTCTTGTCCCTATTTAAATGTGAGACTAGAGAGTGACATAAGTTGAAGATGAGAAAGTCTTATTTCAGATGGAAATAGGATGTAAAAAATTTCCAAGGGACCACAACGTGAAACACTTCGATCAAGTTTTTGATGAAGGATGGCGTGACTGCTCTGAAGAGACACACAATAATAAATAATGCTATATTTGCAAAGGAGATTTTTCAGTGTACTGGAATGCTGTCTCTTAAAGTTGGAAACAGTTCTACCCAGTGTTAGAAGAAGATAACTTGTTTTCCTGGATTCCTATGGTCAAGCTGTTTGTCACTGCATGAGGAGAAGAGATTTATGCACTTGCATAACCTTTCCATTTCATCATCCAGTGCTGATAATGATGTAATGATGCAATATATGAGCAAAGCATTCCTTGTGTGGACATCGTTATGTTAGCAAATCTGTGCTAACAATAGAATGAAAACAGTCTTTGTGGATGAAACAAACTACAGTATAAAAGCAGTTTTGCTGGCTTAAGAACTGTACATTTATGCAGGGGCTTAGTGTGTGCCTACACTGTTCAGTGGTCTTCCTTAACAAAGCTATGCCAGCAAAAATGTGTGATAGTCCAAGAAAATTCTGGAGGGCTCTGGAAACTGCATGAGGAAGCACAGGATGTGAAGAACTTCAGACAAATAATAAAGATTGCCATTATCTAAAAGAATAAGTAAAAATTTGAAATAACAAAAGACAAGGTAAAGTTCACCCACTGAACAGGTTGGCTTATAAAAGGCAAAACAGGTGTGCTGAAGAAGTGGCAGTCTTGCTGCAGAAATCTCCAGCAGTACTGGAAACCAGACCAGAGCTGCATCTAGGCTGTTGAAATCCTGAAAGCTGGCACTATTTAGGCTGATTGCAAACTATTGAAGATTATTAGCTGCAACTGCTATTTTGGACTGCAAAAAACCAAGCAAAAAAAAAAAAAAAAATCCTAAAAAATAGCAAATACGAACACAGGAGAGAAAGCTTGAGCAACTTTCCTCAGTAAAGGAGTAGTCCTAACCTCTGGTAGCTCCATGAGATGTTTTACTTTATTATTTTGTGGGCTGAGTACAAACCACCTAATTTTAATTTTGGACTGTTTATCTTTGTTATGGAAAAGTAAGGTGGTTGATTGGACTGTTGATTAAATAAAAAAGAAGTTAAAAATAATCAACATACCGATACTCCGAATCACATTAATATTCAGATCTTCCCAGATAATTTCACAAATAAGCAGACTGATAAATAACATTTCATTTCTCTGTACTAAAAACGTAAAAATTAATTAAATCTGGATGGATGTCTATTCTTTCATACCATGTAACTTAGTGTGTTGGTACTGAGCCCATGCAAAAGGGTTTTTTTTGAAAACAACAGGTGTTCTATGTGCACTTAAGCGGTTTTTCAATACAGTTAGACCTCTCATTTACATATTTAGCTAATGTGTTGTTGGAGATTGTATGATCAGAAAGTTGTTTTCAGGTTATCTTCAAGGCAAGGTTTGTTAATAAGTTTTACTTGACCACCTGATACCGTTGAAAAAAGGCAAGCATTCAGGCACCTAAACCAATTCCTCAGATAGTATTTTAGCAGCCTTTGATTACAGTAATTTTAGTCAATTTTAAAGACAATCCAGATTGTCTATGACTAGTTTAAAATGTAGTACCACCTACATTATAACATTTTACTTCCTGTTTAAAACCCCCCATAATGCATGTTAGAAATGTTTTCAAGGCCATCAGGTTGTTGGTGATAAAATGTCATTAAAGTCTCATGATTTGTGAGAGATCACTTACCTATCTACCTATCCTATTAACCTTATTTTCCTCCCTGGTCCTTACACATTTCCAAGAAATTTGGCAGTGTATGCTTAAATCAGTTTATAATAGTATTTTCCCAAGTTGGACATAAGAAAACTACACAAATTGGTTATCAGTGTTGTATCAGATTATTTACTGCATTTATATAATTCATTATTTTTATAGCATATTATTTTATACGCTACCTTTTAAATGGCCGGCGACAAACAGCAGAGCAGTTTTTTTTACGCTTAGGAATGGAAATTTTGGCTTTAAGCAGCCTACTTCAGTCAGAGCCTTTATTAGAGAAGTTGCTGCTCCCTAAAGAAAGAAAACAGAAGACCATTACAGAAATCTAGAACAAAAATACATTCAAAGCCTGATCCTGTTGTCATGCAAATCTAACAATATTGGATGATTTCTAAGTTGGTGAATTGTAGAAGATAACAAATAGTATAAAATAGGGAGTGAAGTGACCATGAATCATTTTTAATTTCATATTCATGTCTCAAAATGTAACCAACTATCCTTAAATGATTCCAGATAGGGTTGTGTCTATCCTGGTGTTAAAAATCAAAGCAAAATGTAATCTTAGAAGATATGAAAGCAAGAGTCAGAAAATCCATCATATAATATTGCAGTTTATTATTCCCCTCTGATGGTCTTACTTGTATTTTTTCCATTAAAGCTACAAATATCTAGTATTTTAAAGCTTTTAAAAAATTCCTCTCAATTGTAAGTACACAATGTTCAACTTAATTTAATTCCAATAATAAACATAAGACTCATATTGCATTAAAAATGAAATAAACTGGGTGGGATATACTATACATTGCAAAATCATGTTTTAAAATAGAAAAGCAAAAACTGGCCTGTTCAAGGTATCCAGCCAAAGGAAGTGCAGTGAGTAGTATTGGCTCCTTTATTGGAGGGAGTTTACGTGGAAGCTTCAGATTCCAATACTTCTCTGGTAACCTAACCAGATAAATAGTAAGGACTTTTAAGACGTATAAACCGTGACATGATTAAAGATTAAAATGCAGTTAGTATATTCACCTCATAAACTTCAGAAGTTTTTCTTCGCTTTCAAAAATGTATACCTTATCTTGATATTTTGCTGCACACTCGATGTTGCCAGGCACCAGAGCTTCATATCTGAAGAGACGGAGCAAGAAAGACTATTAATTCACAAGAAATGTAAAACATCATTTGTGCAGTGTAAATTCATGAGCTACTGGGAGCCTTCTGGTAACTTAGCAAGTATAGGAACTACAAAAAAGGAGCAATTGGATCATCCGAGTTTCCACCACATGACTGACCAGTTACACAGCTCAAAATCTGAAAGTCTCTGCCTCAAAATCTGCTTATTAAGGGGCTTTTATAGTGCTTCTTTAGAGCTCCTCTACTTAAAATCCCAGTCATAGTTGTTCAGGAGATTAAGAAGGGTCAGCATACAATTGACTTACGGTTCTACCTTGATGAGAAATTCCTGCACACTGAGGAAATCAGTGGGACTTTATGGTGGAGCTTTTTGGATCTCTTATAAAAATAGTAATAGCTAGTTTTGCATCTACTGAGGTTTTGTGAGATTTGTTTGAACTTTTGAAGGCTTATGATAGAGGAAACTCAAACTATATCTGAGCAGTCTTCATCACAAAAGACAGTAAGCCAACACAGATCCTTGTAGAACCTGTAGCCATATGAGTTTCAAAAGGTGATTTTACATTGATTTCCAAAGCCACAGGCACAATACAGAGAATAGTAATTGCTTTTCCTGTCCAAACGCTGAACATTATTAAAAAGTACTTTGAAAGTATTTCCTCATTAATGTGTTAATATAGGACACACAGTCTGTAATTCAGATTATGAAAACTGCAGTGATGTACCTCTGTTTTCCATCTAGGTAGGTGACTGGACAGTATCCCTGCATTTCAGCACTTCTAGGGAATAAGGCCTTCACTTCTGCCGCAGTCAGTTTCTTTGGTAGCATATCTGGGGGTGGGAGAGGGTGAGGTGCCAGTGGTGGCACATAAACCTCTGGTCTGCTCAAGAATTTCTGTAGAAAAAGCAATTAAATGTTTTCATAATGAAAGAAGTACTGTAAGACTGTTAGTCAAACTCCAGAGGACTGGCTCACACAATTTAGATACTTGTTGCTTCTACAACACCTCTTAGTGTGCTGGCGCTGCTGCTGCTCTCGGGTAGGTAATTTCTTTTCCAACCCACTCTCAGTTGAAGTCATCACTATCCGCTCACCATCCATCGCTATCCATTGCTATCATTAGCCACTCTCTACCCCCAGTCTCCCCAAAAGAGATGGAGAAAGGAGGAAATGGTTGTTTTAAAATGGATGTTTGATCTATGACAATTTATAAGAGGAACTTTGGTTTGAATGGACTCTGTGCTGCATTTTGTCTGCCTAGACATTTGATAGCAGAAGCATACAGAACAAAAGCTTGAATACAAACAACACTAGTCTAATGCAGGTTACATATTGCTTGTTTCTGTAGGGAATCAAAGAATCTAAGCCACAATGTTCCCTCTTGTAATCGCCTCCTGACCTGCTTTTTGACACTTACATCCAGTTCTTCCTGTGAAGCCATTTTGTAATAGTGTCCTCGAAATTCTGCGGCAAACTGCAATGATGACGTTACAGAGCAGTCAACCAATTCACCCTTTTCTGCAAGGCTGACGGGACAGTACTGTCCAAACTCCCCCAGCCGATACTGCAGCTCTTCAGGAGTGATACATAAATCAGCAATGCCGGCTGCTTTTCCTGTTAATAAAAGCAATTAATGATAATGTTTTATTAATGAAAGTCATAGAAACATCAGACATTTCTATTCAGAAATGTTACAGTTTAGAAGATATTATAATTCATCATGTGAAAGTGATACGAAATAATGAGAATTAAAATAGCAATTTTTATAGATTGATATTAAAATGAAGTTGGCAATCCATTTTACCCATTAATTTTAATAACATTTTTCTAGCACTTAAGAAATATAATAATTATTAATGATGTGGGATACTCTGCATGCTTAACTTATGAGTCTGTTTTCCCTGGGACAGTTTTATTTATGATTTATTGTTTTACTCCTTTGCATTGCTAAGGAACATTCAGCTATTATTTTATTTCTTTACATTGGTGAAAAAGAGTATAAGGTGTGATGAAAGCCTCCCCTTTATTCATCCATGTCTTGCAAATGCTACAGTCTATCTGGATTAAATATATTCAAAATCTTGAATAAAATGTCATATAAAACCCAAACTATTTAAAAATTGTGCTTTTCAAGCTTCATGTGAAATAGTTAAATGTATTTTAATTTTTTTTTTTGGATTATGACTGCAGTTTTTAAGAAGGGTGCAGCCACAGAGCTGTAAAAGTTAAAACCAAAAGGTGGGTATAAGATAAGGAAGTCTGTTTGCCCTTCAAAGGAATTCTAGTTAAACTGTACAGGCATGTTTAAAAGGCATATTTAATCCTGACCAATGCCGACACACAAAAATTCAAGTGGGAACTGTGTCATTTTAGACTAAAGTGGTTTTCCTCCCACAGCACAGAAATTAACTCAGATGGCATATTTAACATTAATTCTGAACTTATAATTAACATTTTACCCCCTCCCTCTTCCTCCACTGACACTTAAGTGAAGCTGCAAGTCATAGTTCCCGTTGTATACTTTGTGGTACCCTTTGTGATTTATCACCCAATGTTGGGGAATCTGCCATGGACCGTGAGACCTCTGACTTCTTTCAGCTGTATTCTGTTACCCTGTTCTTTGGAGTATGGCCTCAGATTGTCCTGTAGTTGGTTTTGTCTTTGCTCTCTTCAAGAGATCTCTTCAAGATCTCTGCAGATGAGATGATTGAAGAATTTGAGGGTATGTGTGTGCCCAAGAATTAGCTTCATCGAAAGCAAGTTGAAGTTGAAATGCACTCACTACATTGCAGCTTCTTAAAGAAACGAACATTATTCTGAGAAACTTCGTTTTTCTTTTACCTTCTCTTATTCTTTCCAGGTATATCTGGATTTCTTTAACAACCACTTGAACTTCCTTTAGTACTTTGTTCCAGATCCACCACTTGCTCTGGAAGGCATCAATCACACACCAGTTCTGATGCTCCTTCTTATAGTAGGTCCTAATGGCGTCAATGTGCTGTTTATAGCAGGAATTTTTAATAGCTAGAATCTGTGAGCTGTCATGGTCAGGGTAGGGAGGTCTGAAGACAATGAAAAATAACATTGATTTAAGTCTGAAGATTAGATCATTTCATTGAATTTCAGATGTAAATTCTAGAGTTCACTTTAAGTCCGTTTTAGAAAATTCTGCTTATTTGACACTGTAGAACAGACTTGAGAAATACAACTTTCTTATTAAGGCTATTACCAGTTACATATGAAAAGCAGCATACTTCTGATCAGACAGTTATGTTCAGAAACAAAGAACAAAACTTCTGCTATTTATGTCCCACATACAACTCATTAATTTTGTAAACGATTTGGAATGTATCAGCACATATTAACTGACACACACTACCAATGTACCATTAAATGGTGCCCTAGACAAAATGCTATGAGACTTTAAAAATGGAATTCAATTGTTTATTGAAAAACAGGCTTAATTTTTAATTATGCTGTTGTTTGAAATCAAGAAGTAGCCAAAATCCTTGGATTTGAAAACTGTCTGTCATATTTACATATACATAAATGAAAATAATCCATCTGACCTCTAAAAATATTATGCAAGACCAGAAGAGATATTTTGACTAGAACATAGAAGCATTTCCTGTTCTGGTTCTTAATTTAAATGATGCCAAAAAAAAGATAAACTTCTGTTTTAATTAGATTAATTTCTCTGTAAGTTGTACCTTTCAGAAATATCTGATATTGCACATTTGATTTGTATTTAAGCCTATGAAATGTAATTAGTTTGCTATTTCAAATGAAAAGTTTAAAGTAAATACTTTCAAAAAGGCAGCATTAATTTAATTTTTTGCAATGGAAATTGTCTTCAGGCTTTTAGTAAACAATTAAGCATTGTACTGATTACTTGATAAAAAGAAAGAGACAAAATGAAAGAGACATGCAATAATGCTCTAAGCTATCTGGAACTTCTTAGAAATGCTTCCTCTAATGAGAACCAGGTTCTTATACAGTTTAATTGTAAGGTGAATGTTCTGTTCTTTTTAATTCTCTGTCCGTTTATAAACTACTTACTGCACTTCCTCAAAAACAACCAACAGCTCTTTAAGAAGAATATCTCCTTAGAAAAACAAAGAAGGAGCAAGCTGAATTGAAAGGTTTAGATGAGCAACTTATGAATTTTATATGTTATTAAAATATGTTATTTCTATTTTTTAAAAAGAACTCCAATTAAAGACTTAAAAGAGAGCTTATTATATGAAGTATCAATTTCCCTTATGATGATAACCATTGAATTGATGAATAATAAACTTCAGTAGCAGAGTGAACTAGTAACATTTCTGATGTACGGTTTCATTAAAACCAATTTAACTAAGCAGTGGGTGCACAGCATTGCACATCTGTGACCTCAGTTATGCAATCAGGGGATCTCACCAGAGCATGCCACAAATTCCTTATGTCTCTGTTTCTGGTCTATGGAAATCAAAGCATGAGAATGTAGAGGGACTGGTGCCCGTGTCTTTTCACATGTGGAGTTTGGAGACAGCTGGGTTATGCACCAGCTTAGATACAGCCTCTCTGGGTATAGCACTGAGACACATAAATAGAGAAATGACAATATCGTGTGGATAAAAATATTGCTATCGGGGAGCATCACTACCGATTCGTGCTTTCCTTATCCAACAGTGCTCTTCTGAACACTTCCTTTGCATCCATTTCTAATTCAAAGATTTTCACTGGAATTATCCTAGCTGATTCCAAAAGGTTTACTTGTTTTCTTGTTACAGGATATCCATCAATTACAACTCTGCATACAAACAGAAACAGAAAGACAGTTTTCCTAAGAAGTCAGTTTTTAATTAACCATTAGGACTATGTGTATTCCTAGTAGATTCTCAATAGACACAAAAGTCTACACGCATGCCATGAAGTTATCACTGCCCTGACTGATAGACACAGTCTTCACTCCTAAGAATTTACAATCAAATTTAAAAAAAAAATCAAGTAGATAGAATAAGAAATAGTAAAGAGTAAAGGAAATAGACAAAGGGCAAAAGGTGTAAGAATGGAAGTGGATGGCTCTGACATAAAAATGGTGGACTTTAAAATTTGGACACATCAGTCATTCAGAAACATAATTTTAACTACGGGAAATCTCCATATGGATTGGGAGGAGTAGTTTTCAAAGTGAAAAGTGAAATAATTTACAGTACTTGAAGAGTTTTTTTAATCATATTGAAGAAGAAATGCTTTTCACATATTAGGCAATACTGGGGAAAAATATACTGAAACAATATTCCAGTATTTAACATGAAAGAAAAATTGAAAGAATTCTGATCTCAAGCTCAAATAATTTTCAGATATTATTTCAGAATTGCCTTTCCCTGTAACAGTTCTCCTTTTTGGGGAGAGGAGTTGAATGTCGTGAAATCATGGTCATGAAGCTTTTTAAGTCTGCCCAGTTTGGAAGGTGTTTCAGTGCTGGAGAAAGAGCCTGGGAAATCAGGATCACATATGAATGAGGTGGAAAGACTCACTGGTTTCAGTTCCTCCTTAATAACTTCACTTGTTAACAAAACCAGAAAAAACCTTGAGTACTGAACCAGTCTGCGTGACCAAAGAGAATCAGAAGTGTCCAAGTTGGTACTGGAGTTGGTATAAGAGAGATAAAATGGTAGTTCTCAAAGGATAATAGAAAATATTGGGTTATTGACTGAAAAAAGGTAACTTTCATAAAGCATATTACTTGAATTTACTGGAAGGTACTTACCTGAAAATTGTAGAGAATTATGCTTCAGTCTGGTTTCCCAGAGTAATGTGAAGAACCTCATTTTGTACGGATTATTTTCTTGATGCATAAACCACTGATGTGTTTTAGTGAAATCATTTTACAGTGATAACATGGGAATTACTGCCTATGAAGGGACTGGCGTGTCTTGAAAACAACCCCGAAACCCAAACAAGACTCTTACCCAGTGGTATTACACACGTGATTCATCAGAGCCACATCTAGAGCCTGGATGGCCAGTTCATCAGGAACGGTCAGTCCTTTGTGAAGATGCCACTTTAACATAAGTGCCAACTCACTCTCTGGCCGATTGTTTAACACTAGCCGTATGGCGTCTCCCATACTCAGGCGCAGTAGCCCATATACACTTGCAAATTTCTTGGCAACTGCAAAACATTTTGATTTCAACACACAACTTTTATGTAAGCAACTTCACAACTTAGCAGTCTGTTAAAGTATGTCCTTAGTCTTAGAAGCTAACTGCTCAGCTCATTCCCTGGGTCATTTCCAATGCATCATCTTGGTAAGTGGTACCTAACCCTGCTTAGGCCCCTAAAGGGACCAGACCAAACCTTTGCATATATACAGAGCAATGCCCAATGCACTAACAGCGTTCAATTCAGCACAAACCTCAGCAGCAATAGGCAATATTATTACAAAATATCTTAGAAAATATGCTTCCACTGCTGTCCCTTTTACAGAACAGCCTAGCTGTTAGATCATTTATCCAGGAAATGGGAAATATGGTTAAAATTTCCTCCTTAATATGAGATGATTTGAACCCATCTCTTCTTTTTCTAACACCCTATTCTAATCATTAAGCTATGGTCTAAGCTGAATTTTCTCCTTCTCCAGTTAAATGCAGAGACCTGTGGACTGAAAGAGTCATGGAGGAAGAAGGAGAGGGGAGAAAGACAGAAATCTTGGGGTTTTAAATCTAGAAGTTTGGAAGCAGACTGAGGAATGTGGAGTTTTGGGTTCTGGTCCTTGATTCTAGGAGTATTTCTTCATTTTACATTAGATCATATTGACTGAAAGAAACAAGAAGCAATTAGAAAATAATCAGAAATAATACAAGGGGTATAAATAGTGTAAGTCCGGATTTTCTAAGTGCCAGTTCAGGTTACTAACTTCTTAAGAAGCTGGGATAAAATTCAGATGGCCAATGCATAAGTATCTGACTGTCAAATGAGACACTAGAGAATGTAACTAAAAGATTCTATGCCCAGCAAGAAAAGCAGGAAGACCAGCAATATTAATGGTTTATGATTTTTTAATAGCAGTAATGATAGATACAGCTTCAGTCATTAGATAAGGTTTTCCTTTATAGATAATACTGGCTCCTACCTGTAGTCTTTCCAGATTTTGGAGGTCCCACGATTGCAATCTTAACTGGCACAGCTGGTTTAGGTTTTGGCTGACGAATATATTTGATGGGGTTTTTCATAAATGTTTCTTTATTTTCTTTACTTGAAAAGAAATAAATGTATTGTCGATGGATTACAGGAAAGCCTGTGCTTTCGTGGCTTTGTTGTGGCTTGATTGCGTCTCCTTCACTTAGCTGTAGCATATACAAAATGGGAAGCAGTTGATTAGGTTTGACAAAGCCTCCTCTCCCTCCATCCTACAGAAGTGGCTTTATAGGCAGGTAGAGGAGTACCAGCTGTATGAAACAAACCATCAAAGCATTCTGAAATTCATACATATGGACATAATATTTTGTCCGAGTCTGAGGAACTTCCATACATATGCAGTTCTTGTACAAAAAGATGAATTAAACGTTGAAGACAAAAAGAATATTCTCTATTTCCAGTAGGTGGTACCGTAACACTTTCTGTCCATCAAGAGAGTGTAGTCAGAGAGGTATAATATAATACTTTTTAAATTTTCAAATAATAAGAAAATAATTTTATTCCTCTGTGAATTAAAACCACTTATCTGCCTGACAGTAGAAGATACACTGAGAATATTGTATTCCGCAGAAGTCATGTACAAATGAAGAAAACAGAAAAGAATATCAATACTTACATTATGGTGAAGTGTAAAACCACAACAAGGCAAGCCAAAAAAGCTTTTGGTAAAATACATACACTGCTGATGAAATCTTTTCAAACACATCAGACAGCCCACTAGAAAGTCTGTAGTGTTGATGGATCATTGAGATGTAAGAGGAGCACTAATGGCAGAAATGGTCATTTCAGAAATGCTAAATGAATTCCTTGCACCACTGTTCACTATGGCAGAACTTAGTCCTGTCCCTGTTGCAGCCCTTCTTGGAGGAACTGCCTTAAAGTGTCAATAAAAGATGTTTTAGAACAAACTGTTGACCTCTGTAGAAAAAGTTTCCCAGACCAGATGGCATTCACCTTAGAGTTCTAAAGGGACTCAGAAGTGAAATTGTTACTGACTAATGTGTAACCTATTGCTTACATTGGCCTTCCTTCCACAAAAAAGGAAGGTGGAGAAAGTGCCCATTTTTTGAAAATGCCTAGCATTTTCAAAAATCCTAGCAAACATAGTCCGATAAATCTCACCCTGTACTGAGCAAACTGAAATATATTAAGGAAAAAAACAGTAGTTACAGGCATATATATGAAATAATGGGGAAGAGCCAACTCAGCTTCTTGTAGAGGGAAATCATACCTCACAAATCTATTAGTATTCTTTGAAGGAGTCAGTAAATATATAGATAAATTGATCTGGTTGTTACAGTAAGCGATGGGACTGTTCTACTACATGGCATTACCTTGCCAGACCCTTCTCTGATTCTTAGGTTCCTATTCCTGCATCAAGTAATTTCAGGGTGCTTGCCCTCAATTTATAAGATGTCAGGAGTCTGTTCTACTGTATATCTGCTCCCATTCCTCCCTCAGCTCATCATTTTTATTCTCTGCTTATCTAATCAGTTGCATAACTACTTCCCTCCCCCCCAGTTTAATCTAAAAGTAATTGGCATACACTCTATCTGCCTCTCTACAAAAAACCTCCAGTCCGTAATCAATTTCATCATTTCTGTTATATCCTAAAATACCCTCAAAACAATCCTATTTCCCTTTCATTATTGTCAGCACGTACATTTCCTCTATCAGCACACCACTCTGATTTTATCTAATAGCTTTCTATTACTTCTTTCTTCTAACTGAATTGTACTTCTTGGTTGGTAAAAAACCACTATACAGCATAAATGAATGAATTGGAGAAATGGAATGACAAAAATGTAGTGAAATCTAAACAAAGTGCAAGGTCTAGTGTGTAGGGACTAATAAGAATTAAACCTATAAGCTGGGGTTTAGTAATTGAAAATGACAGAAGAGAAGAAATATCTACTTCTGTTAATAAGTTCCTGGATTATTAGATGCCAATTTGATGCAGCCATGGAAAAGGCAATTCTGATCCTAAAACATTTTAAGTATTTTCATTATATAAAGCGGTAATAAGAGCTGATCTGTACACAATTCTGATTGCCAAGGTTAAAGAAAGATAAATGTGATCTGGGACAGGAGAAGACCCAACATGATGACTATATAAAAGGGCATAAAAGTTACTTGATTAATTAGCACAGTAAAATGAAGGCCAAAGTATGTTTCCTTCAGGAACTCACTGTTTTCTCTGTCTTGTTCACTGGGGTTTTTTTAATCAGTCCTCCTTTTTATTTCTGATTTACTCACAATCCAACCTGCTTTTATTTCTAGCATTAAAACCAAAAATTTACCCTCTAACATTTCACTTGCTACCTATAAAACTGTATCAGCCCACTTTTGGGGATAGACATGAGTACTTTCTGACCTCAACTTTCCAGATCTCTAGTAAAATACTATGGAATTAGTTTGTTACTCTTCAAAATTTGGTTTACTTTTTTGCCACTGCTAGGCTTGGTGGCCACCTGTGTGGCCTCTTACAAATTCAAACCCCAAATCCTTTCAGTTTGTTTTCACTGCTTCTGGAAGGCTTTAACACCTTCTCTGTTGTCCTGTGTTTTGTGTACCATTAAGAATTAGGCATTTCTTTCTGATTCAGTACCACCTTTAATTGTGTTGCCAATGCTAGTGTAACAGATTTTACTAAATGTCTCTCAGCCTTAATTTAGCTGCAACACTGAAAAGACTAACACCTTTTATTATCAAAGCTGGCTGTATTTTGTGTATATTCAGTGGTATGGTTTTGATTCAGTAATGTAGTTTTCATTAAATATTTCTGGTGTTAGTTGCTACTGTCTGATAATGTTTTTTTAGTGTGAAATACATTTTAAAAAAGTATTACTTCTTGAAAATATTATTCAGCTATTTAAGAACATTACCTTGATTGGATCCCACTGACCAAAAGAACTTGGAAATTTATATGAGAAAACTAGCATCTTATGTGCAAGTGGCAAACTTATTGGGTAACATTTCTCAAAAATGCTCCCACGATTTTCCATTAGAGAATTCAGCTTGCTATATATTTGGTAGTGTACGATGTGAGGCTTCCGTCCTCCATTGATCTCGATTTGTGGTATTAACAATTTTTCAAGTTCTTCCTGGTTAATGAAAACATAATGAAATATTAGAATCAGAAACATGATCAGATTTTTAATAATGACTAACAGCAAGATTTTCTTTTAACCATCAAGGATTTCTTGAGCATGTTCTCAGTCACTGTAAATCAGCAAAATTTGATTTGAGATGAGAATTGGTCTTCCTGCCCATTGCAGTTTAAATTACCCAGCCTATATTAAGTATCACACTATTAAAAAAAAAAAAAAAAGGACAATCTGACAGTTAACTCAGAGGAATCTACTATGATAAAGCTAAAGCTTGACAAGTATCTTTTATTAAAAAAATAATCAAATCTCATTCTTTCCCTACTCCAAACAATTTAGGATGGCTTATTTACTTTCTCTCTAAAAATATTGCTGCTGTCTGGTGACTTATATTCCCCAGCTTATTCAACTAAAATATAAAAACGATCCCTTTTCTACAGATTTTTTTTCTAGCAACCTAATACTTTTACAAGTGCAAATGTGTTTTAATGTCATCATTTAGTTTTCCATAAAAGACCAAGATTCCACAATGTCAAAGAAGACCAACAATTAAAGAATCAGAGAACAGTAAAGAAGAGTCTTGAATAATGAATCAGAAATAGTAAGTTATTTAAAGTTATTTATAAAGGCATAAATGTTCTTGGAATTAAAAAGATAATGGGAAAAATATTGAGTAAGCTGTAACTAGGGGATATTAGTAGTATCTAGTCCCAATATGTAATTCTATTCTATGATACTACTGTGTAATTCCTCAACTTACATATGATATCTATATAGATCCACAGTCTTGGATCTTCCACTTACTGTTGCAAGCAGAACTCAATATCATAACCAATTCTAAAACACTAGTCACCTCTCTTGTCGCTGAGATTTATGTACTTCTTGAGAGAAACAAAAGTTGCTGGCTCTCTTAATTGCCTGTTCCTTTTCCAATCAAATTTTTCATCAGTTTACTAATGCAACAAATGATATGCTCCCAAATGACAGAGAGGAAAATGCTCCAAGAACTGTAGTATTCCACTAGCTTTAACTTGAAACATTATATTGTTCATGTAAAGAGCTAAGGCGTGGGTGTCAGTCTCTTCTCCCAAGTAACAAGCGATAGGACGAGAGGAAATGGCCTCAAGTTGCATCAGTAGAGGTTTAGATTGGATATTAGGAAAAATGTATTTACTGAAAGGGTGGTCAAGCATTGGAACAGGCTGCCCAGAGAGGTGGTGGAGTCACCATCCCTGGAGGAGTTCAAAAAACATGTAGACGTGGCCCTTCGGGACATGGTTTAGTCGGCATGGAGGTGTTGGGTTGACGGTTGGACTAGATGATCCTAGAGGTCTTTTCGAACCTTAATGATTCTATGATTCTATGTTACCGGGATTTCTTGTTTATTGTCTCTCATGGGCCTTATCCTAAATTCTTTCCAATTCTATTTTGCAAATTCAGTTTATACTCAGAAAAGTGAAATTAGCCACAAGCTTCATTCAGAACCCCTAAAATTATTTTTGTGATTGTCATTGGGATACATGATTATATGCATTGAATACTTCAATAAAATTATGACATTTTACAGTCACTTTTGAAAGTTGAATGCACTTTCAATTCACCTTTTTCTAAAATTAATGGAAAGGTGACTCTCTGAGCACAAAACATTTATCTTTTCCACACAGCTTATGCTTCCTTGTAGTGCAAAGAATGTTAGGAATTTATTCTTCATTCATCTGACACTTAATCCATTAACTATTAAAATAAAGGGAACCTTGAATCAGTCACAGTTATGGTGTTGGTAAAGGCGGGTTCATTTTGCAAATCTCTACATCTATGTCTTGGCTATCTACTTCTGTAAACTTTCTCTCTCATCAGTGGATAGAGTTTCTTCTAAATCATGATTAGTTTCCTCCTGAAGTAAGATACTTAGTATATAGTAAACAAATGGCACCAATCTACTTACAGCCTTAGATGTGGGCATTAATGTTGCAGATATCTGAAGGTAGATGAGGTTACCTCACCATAGGTAATTGCACTGATTTCAAGAAAATTACGTTACTAAGAACTGTATTAAAAAATTAGAGTTGTCTAATAAGAATTTTGCTTAAAAATTGATGCCCTGCATCAACTGACCTATCAAAAAGGAAATAAGGACCCCAAGACTGGGTAGGTCTACCCAAAAGTTTCCTTTCTTTTTCCCCACAATATTAATCTTATGAATTAGATACTTTTAAAAGTATATCCCTTCTCACTACAGCATTCATCTTGCTCACATATTTAGATCATGAGTACAGCAGCATGATTGTTTAAGCACTATAACTTTTAAATTTGACAAAACTGAAAACTCTTCTTGCATCACACAATCATATAATTTAACAAAATAAGCAGTGGAATAGGTACCTGTACACCTTGTAAACCATCTATTTCCGAATCGAACTTTTCTGCAATTTCATTTTGTATGCGGTCAACAGCATCAATCTCCTGTTCTTCTTCAGCCTCTTCTTCTTCTAAAAACTCTTCTTCAAGTATAGCTTCAACATCTTCATTTTCATTCTCATCTTCCTCCTCAGTGGCTTCATAATGGTCCTTTTTTGCTGAAGCCTATAAAGGTAAAATATTTTGTTATTTCATGTCTATGATACAGGTGTTTCGAAGGAACATATGGTATTCTTGTCTCTTTTTTAATTAGAAAAATAATTAATTCAACAAAACCTCATTTTGAGGTATCCTTCATTGTAAGCAAAAATCTAGTAAATTCTAGAATCGTATTTCAGAAGAAAATACAGAGGTATTGCATAGTGCATACAGTGAAGCATTGTACCAGTTCCAAGAGTGCTTAAAAAACTGAAGTGCTACACTGCAGTTTTGATGAGAGGAATATTTTTTTCATACATGGTATTGTAGTTTGGCAGGACTTTGTTATAAACAAGCATTTTAGCTGAAAGTGTAGTTGACAGAATTTCATGAGCAGTCAAGTAGTACATTAATGCATTTATAAATATGCTTTGTAATTGAGTTTGGGCAGAAATCATGGTACAATCCTATTCTGGATTAACCATGGATTTGACAGGGTACTTAAACATATGCCTAATTGCAATTAATGGGGCTACTCTTATGCTTACAAATTAGATGCATTAAACACATTCGTAAGTATTTTGCTGAATTGGAGCACATATTGAGAATTCTTTTAAAATTGTTTTTAGTGTTCATGTGCCAATAGTTTCTAAAACAATTTAAACATCACGTCAAAGTATTTTTGAAAGTAGAATTTTCTGACAGTCTATCACATTTTTACTGTTCTACATTGCCCTGAAAACTCTGTGCCTAAAAGCTCTAGAAGTTTCTAAGATATGAATGCAAACACTTCTAGTTAAAATCTTTCTTATTAGATTGTTTTCTTACCTCCTGTTTCTTTTGTTTTCGTTCTGCTAAAAGTTCTTCCCTTCTTCTAGCAATCCTCCCATCCTGTGAGTGAAAAAAAGACGTAAGAAAACAATGATAATTGCTAATAAAAGCTTTCCTCTGAGAATTGGTAATGTGACCAGGGATTAATGTGGTTCTTTCCACCTTAAAACACTGTTTCCAGTTGCTTCTAATGTTAAAAAATACTGTCTGTGCAGCTTGAAATTTTGCAGACCAGATACACCTCTCTACTAGGTGAACATGTAAGTAAATTTTAGTAAAACTAATTCAGCAACTTCTGAGATTGAGACTGGGGGGGGAGACACTGATTCTGATCACACTGAAAATACTATACTATTTTTTTTAGTAAACTACAGTTTCTAAACTTATAGGTGGTTCTGCCATTTGGCAAAGGGGTGACTGAGCATAGTATTAAATGTGTGCTGTTCCGTATGTCTGTTTAGAACTGCCCAATTTTGACCAAGTTAAAAGCATTTGAAATATAGTCCCCCATACGTACTCAGTAGATACATGTCAAATACCTGATGGCTAAATCCTAACTCAGAAGTAATATGCAGAAGCATTCTACTTAAGGCCAGTGGGGTTGATGGGGATTCAGCGTGTAATTGCTGTTCTTGCACACTGTAATGCTATCACCCGAACTGAGATCAGAGAAACTGAGTACGTCAACACACAGGCAATAGTGCAACTTTAGAAATCTGTGTTAACTCCAAGCAAAGTGGCCTGGGTACCATGACATTCTAAGCAGATTAGCAAGAAACTCTGCACAGATTAATTTCCTCTACTCTTGTGACTAAACTCTGGTGTTCCTGAACGGCACTGCACTGCAGGTGTACTCATTGCTCTCAGTGTGCTGTTGCCAGCTTCTGTCAGTGGAGAAGGAAACTCTAGAGTAGTATTCAACTGGTCTGTCTGCTTTTCCCAGGCTCTCTGTATGTCCTCCAGCTTTAGTAACAAAAGAAGGGTTAACAGTACACTCAGCAATGGTGCATTCTCACAGCACCATCCAACTTGCTCACCAACTGGATGCTATGGAAAAATACTCAATGTGTAACTAAAAACTGTATTGCAATACACATGAGCAAAAATACCAAATTACTGTTACTTAGGAAATCCTGATTCTGATCTTTCATTACTTCTTAATGCCTTTATCGATTTGTATCACTGTTTTGTGTATCTGTTTTAAATAGGAACCTGTTATTTTCCCTTGTCATCAGGAGCCATATTGATGCCTACACTGTTCATTAGAAGTTTGGACCCCAGGATCTGTAGCACAGGTATTTGCCACTTGAATTATCAGAGTAACTACTTACAGGGTGAGCTTAGTACAGCAATGTAGGCTGGTCACTAGAATGCACCTCTTCCAGCAAGATTTCCAACTTGCATGAGGAAAGACTAAATTGAAAAAATATTTTAACTCTCCTAGATTATATGCATTCTCAGAGCCAACCTCTGGCACAAGCAGTTCAGAAAACTTACTGGTATTGTATGAGCCTTGTCCCAAATTCCATTGTACTAACTTCCTGTGTGCCAGCTGCTCTGTAGTACCTTATGCTCAGACCTTTTCTGACAGTGCATGTGAAGTGTTTTATCTCACTTTCTATGAAAGTTAGGAACCTTGAATATATTGCATGTGCTGATTGTAAATGTCTCCATAGAGGTTTCAGGTTACTTCAAGTGACTTGTAACCTCTTCAGTAGTAGGCACAGCTTTGTTCAAATGGCAGACTGTGCAGCTGCAACAGCACTGAGAATGTGGCTTAGTGCTATTACATTTCTGTGCAGAGTATCATAGCTGGAAACACAGACACATACGTAGTACCTGTGAAGTCAGCCTATGGGAGATGCAGATCAGCTCAACAGCACATGCTCAGGGAAGCTGGTATGCAACAACAGGACAGTGCGTGAGCTGTGTATTTGATTTTTTCTGGCCATATTCACTCTCTCCATTTAGTTGCCTTTTGTCGAGGACTTTCCAGGTGACTGGCGTTCTGTCAGACTGCCAGTTGTCTGGCAGCACAGCTACTTTTCTTGGTCTGTGAGATACCTGAACTCCTGCATGACTTAATTGCAGAGAGGAGGAAAGGAGCCCTAAATTCTTTCTGGTTCCTATGGTAAATCTAGGAATGCTGTGAATGTGTGGGGCTGTGTCTCCTGGCTCCCATATCCGTTTCTCTCTGTGCTCTGCACTGCTTTGGGAGTTTCAGAATCTGTGTTCAGACCTGTGCTGCTGAAATTACAAAAAAGGAGATAGGACTGAAAACTTACCCTTATTTTTGCTTTCAGGTCTTTCAGTTTCTTTTTATTTTCCATTTTTTTATACTGTCTTTCTTTCCACTTTTTCAGACGTGGAGGAAAAAGACGGTCAAGAACGTCACTTTCTTCTACTTGAATATAAACTGCAACATCAGGACAGAGTCCTCGTTCTGACAAATACTGGGCTTCATCTAAAGTACGAGGGAAACCATCCAGTATAAATCCCGTGGACCTAATTGGAAAATAAGATATTTATAATTACACGATGTAGTTTAAAGTGCAACACAGTGAAAATGCAATTAATTTGAAAAAAAAAAATGAACTCCCTTATTAAATATATATGTTAAGAGTAAACTTAAAAAATACTTTCAGGTATTCTCTTTTGACAATGTAAAACTGATACTTCACTATGTATTTTAAGTGGTGTACTAACAAATGTATTTCTTCTGAGGTTTTAATGTGCAGAGATTAATGATTTAAAAAGAACTTTAAAAAGCCAAAATAAATTGTGTCCTCAGTATGGCTTGTGTGACTCTAAAAACAGTACTTTTAGGCACTGCTCGCAAAAAATGTTTGGGTTCCCCAAACATTATTTTGGTAACATCTGCCACAGAAAGCTTGTCGCCTGAAAATTTATTTTTCAGAAGTGCCTGACAATTCCTTCTCTAGTATAGGATAAGAATTTTGCCACTCAGTATGACCTACATCTCCCTTCCTGCAAATATTAAAAACAGGTCAGATATGTCTGGAAAACTCTATGGCTTGTTGGAGCTCTTACAATCTCAAATTAGATGACTAGTTCTGTAAAGCTGAATCTTGTGTTAATAAGAAGTTAATATTTCTCTTTATTACTTCAGACCTTAATAGGATACATTGTAAAACTGAAGAAAACCAAAGAAGCTACAAGGAGTGGGAGTGGATGGAAGAACAGGTAGTCCTGGATGCTGTGGGAAAAAGTTGGGGGGAGGATATCGATCATGATATATGTCATATAGCAGAAGGTTCTCTTCTGCTATACAGTCCCTGATGAAACTGAATTGATATAATATAATATCACAACATTATGTGTAATGCTGGGTAATTTTTTGTCTTGCTGCATTCTTTTTTCCTAAAACTGATCTCCCTATTTTTACACCATTAAGAAAATGTGTTCCCTGTCTGTGGGCTGACAGGACAAAAGTTTATTTGAGGATCTTGTTTATTCTTTTTAAGGCATTTCTCATACTGTTAGGAACTGAAACCTAATGGTCAAGCTGCCAGCAGCTATGATCTGGACGGAAATGGATGGAAGAGATTGGACATGGAAAAAGGATTTTTCCCTGCTGAAATTACATCCTAAAGCCAGTCTGCTTTCTAGGAGTCGATGATCTTATTTATTTATGCAACAATAATCCACATTTATCACAGTGTTATGGATGTACTTTCTGGTGTGAAAGGAAGTCTGTTGTGGATACATCACTGGAGTACAGCTTGTGATGAATGCATGAGATAACCTGATTCTGTGTTATTTTGGAGACCATTGATACTTTGTCTTTGCTTTCCACACAATATTTACAATAGATGGAAACCAATAGTTACAGCTGTATTCCAGGTCTCCATGTTTATTAATCACAAGAAAACATAAAAGGTTTATTTACGTATCTATCCCGTAAGCCCATGAAAACTACCCGGCTATTCAGGAGACTTAATCCAATTCAAGTGCTCTAAGTACTTTTGTCCAGTCCTGTGTAGAGCATGAGACATTATATTATTGTCAAAATATCAATCAAAATAGAGCAACAAAACCAAGACTGAGAGGTAGATCATGATTCATAAGTACAAGAGCATTGAAATAATCTCTGCAATAGTTATTTGTAATTGTGGACACAATGGATGATATACTTCCTAACATTAATTAAAGAAAGAGAATCTAATTACAGTTACCGGAATGGCTCTTTCCTCCACCAGTCAAGAACAATGTTATCAAGGACTTCTGGAGGCAGTGGCTCATTATCCATTAGATTTGCTTTGATTGCTTCTTCCTCATCAGTTAACTCCACTTCCTTTATATAAAGAAAATCCACAAAAAAATTTAAAAAAACCCCAAACAGTAAGAAAGATCTACCTGACATTTATGTATTTTTTACTAAGTAAGGTACTGTCTCCATTTTGTTTAAACCAGCAGAAAAAAAGTAAAGTCATTTGCCACATTTCACTGTACTACATTATACATTTTGGGATATCTTCCATGTGCTTGGGGTTGGGTAATTCCCTAGAGTTGGGGCAACTGTATGAGTTTTAATGAAACCTAAAACCAAGCACAATTGTTAAGTATTTTATTATACATATGCTCAATTCAGAGAAATAGAAACTGAAATGATCACAGTTTCTCCTAATTGCCTACAAGAAGTTTTCCACTTAGTTACACATGTTCTCATGCTGCAAGACTATCCACTCTACATCAGAATGTTGTTTTTACTTTTTAAAAGCAACTTTTATCTTTTGATGCAATCCAAAGAAAGATGTCAAAGAAAGATATGTAAGGTTACTGGGTATAGGCATGTGACCAGAAATCAGAAAGATAGCATTGTTCTACAGAGCAGTAGTAGTATTAATGACTAGTCAAATGCAGAGTATTTGAATACCAAATCTAGCTGTTAAGTTATTGTGAAAAACTGGTTTTTTTTCAGTTTTTCACAGGGTATAGGTTAGTGATTCTGGATTAGTTTACATCAGTCACAATACCAAAATACATGTTTTTACAAGTGTACTGGGTAAAAGACAACATTAGAAGTCAGAAAATATCACTGTTCCTGACCTGCTGTGTTAGTTTTTCATGGCAATATTCACAGAAGAAAATATTATTTGTTAGTCAGATGATTTTTTTTTCCTGAAAACAGGACGGCAAAGTTCGTAAGAGAAATGTATCTGGTATCCTTTAAAGAGTTCAATACTTTTTCTGCCATACCTTGTAAAGGTCTCATTTGTAAGAAGTCATTTATATTTGTTTAAGAAGACTAGATATACACTACCAAAAGAGTGTGTTTTTTAAATGTCAGTGGCCATCAAACATGCACCTAAGTTGCATCCAAAGTCACTTGGAGAGAAAACTTAATATGCAGCTAGGTATTCTCCCATCCCTCTCACCAAGTGGATTTAAGTTGTCCCTTGGAGATTCTTTTGTGGATTCATTACACAGTTCTGCTGTCCTTTCCTCATGTAGTAGTCATATTAACCCAAATTGCTCAAGAATTTGTTAGCATAACCTCTCAGAAAATAAAGGAATAATGCTTTTTAACAAAAGGATCCAAAGCGATTAAGGAACCCTCAAAATGATGGTAGGGAGCTGCTTGCTGCAAGGACACGTCTGAATAAGAATTCCTATGCCTGACATCTATTTTGATAATGTAGCCAAAAGAACTTGAGAATATGCTGGAAGCCACAGGTCTAATGTAGTGCGTGTGAGAGTAGTTTTCTCTAGTGCCTGACACAGTGTGTATATTAAAAGATGTTAGTATGGCATAACGGATACCTAAGAAGGCAAAGTGGTAGCCAGATCTGTAACACAGAGGCATCTTGAAAGAAATGTGTGAAGTGGGAGAAAGTAGTAAAACCCATATAAAAATGTATCACTGACATCACCACTGCAGATGAACTGTTGAAATGGCATTTGTACCTGATAAAGGAAAAGAAAAATGAGATGTATATTCCAGGTACAGAAAAGAGAACGACCCACATAGCAGTGGTTCGAAGGACAAGGTTGCTCCCTGACCTGTCAATGCTGTGAAGGCTTTGGTTGACACATGCTAAAATCACCAGGATGATATCTTTTTGCTAAACTTCCCAGACTGCATGGTAAGTTTTGTTTGCCTTTAGTATTTTTGCTTTGAATATTATAGCTGACATTTACCTTCAGCTTTGATAGATAGGCTTCTAGTGTCTTGTGCCAAAGTGAAAGAGAATGATACAAACGAAATTAAATGAAATTATTTTGGACAGGTAGTGGGTCAGGGAAAAACAGGATAGTCGGACAGTCTGGTGGTAGTCATACTCAGAGAAATGCTTAGGGAGTCCACAGCCTTGGAAATTATCCTCGAGAGTTTTGTGCATGGACCAATGAATGGGTTTCTAAACTGAACTGCAGTTGTATTAGCTG
Organism: Ciconia boyciana; assembly: GCF_034638445.1. Taxonomy (NCBI): domain Eukaryota; kingdom Metazoa; phylum Chordata; class Aves; order Ciconiiformes; family Ciconiidae; genus Ciconia; species Ciconia boyciana. The sequence continues at coordinate 52,131,612 of NC_132936.1, forward strand.
TGCTTTGGTCATGCCATCAGATAAAGCACTTTACAAGAAGTGCTAGAAAAAAATATTACTGTAGAAGAAAATTGTTTACCAGCAGATAAAAAGATGATGAGGAAAAAATACTAACAGAAGTGCCTTAGACATGTACTGATGCCAAAAAATAAAGCTGAGAGCCAGCCATAACCATTAGTGCCAGGAACACTTGCCTTATTTTTGGCTGTGATGACCAAGTTGTAAACTGACTTGGCAAAAGAACCTCCTCTTAGATTTAACTGATGAAAACCTGAATTTTTGTTCTGACATCCATGATTTTGATCCGTACTCCATCTGTGTTGAAGCATTTGCTTCCAATATTACCTGCTCTTGTATTATTTCATCAGGAACACTACCTTGCAGTTTTCAGGGACCTCCCCCACTTTTCAAGACAGTTAGAGAGTGGCCTTGAATGCACCTTTGGCAGTTTCCTCAGCACCTGTGAATGCACCCCATTGACTTGTATATGTCCAGATTACATAAATGATCCCAAATGTGATCCTATTCTGGTGTGAGTAGTACCACTTTTTACCCATGCTTTCCTATTAGGGACAGAGACCTAGAAGGCCACAGACTAGATGGTATTTGTAAAGACCAAGGTAAAGAAGGCATTGAGCATCTCAGCCTTTTCAGTGTCTTTCATCAAAACGTCACCTGCCCCACTCAGTGGTAGACTCATATTTTCCAGGTCTTCCTTTTGCTACTGTTCTTCCTGTAGAAATTCTTCTTGCTACCCTTCAGATCCCTCACTAGCTTCAACTTCCACTGAGTGCTCATCTTCCTAATACTGTGCCTGGAGGTTGTTTCTGTATGCCTCCTCTGTAGGCTGCTTCCCCTCCTGCATGCTTCCTTAGATCCTGTAGTAGGAAGTCTCTGAAGGTCTTTGATGACTAGTAACATAGCAGGTATCAGAAGCACAATAAAAAATTGCTCTTAGAATGTGATACAGAAACTTATTTCTTCTGAAGCTTTGAGAGTTGGGTAAACCCTTATTTGTATTGCCTACGAGGTAGATTTTCAATGTCTTTGTAATATGCGTTTTTTGAAAGATTTATATGCTATGCACCTGTGTGTTGAGACTTCTCCACATAATAAAGGCTTTTATCATATCCACTGCTGACTAAAGAATTCATTTGCGTTGAAACCTTGTCTGTTTTTCCCAATATATCACTGTCTACACTCTCTCCTGATAAACATTTGTGTAAATGTTTATTGTTCAGGGAAATTATACCCCGTAAAAGATGGGGTTTACAATGTATATTTATAGCAATTTTCAACCAGTATTCAATCTGATTAAGAAAAAGAACTAATTTTCTGAAAACTATAATTCATGAATTGTTTTACCAATATAATGAATATCCAGCTATTTTAAACAGTTTTTCAACTACAAGGCGTATTTTATGCTACCTAAGAAGTTTTTCTGGTTTGAAACTGTGCTGCCAATACTCAAAGACAACACTACAATCCAGATTACAAAATCTACTGTATTAAATAAATACTAGCTTACCCTGTTATGAACACTGAGATATTTCTGATTTTTTGACAAGGTAAATGAAGGGCTTGTAGAGGCATTCTATTCTTTTGCCCCAAAAGAGTGCAGAGAGCACTGCTGGTGAACATTTCTAAACTCCTGTGTAACTGGAGCACATGCACCAGACTGAACCTGCATATTGTAAGTACTTGAAGGAAACCATACCTTCCTGTTATTATTCTGACCTTTTTTTTTTTCCTCAGTTTGTCTTCCTTTGCCCCATTTAGCATCTATCTCTACTGTTTAGAAAAAAACTATACATAATTCTTGGAAATGTTTTGAAGAATGTTTGTGGCATTCATAAGAAAACACTGTCAAGAACTATTGTCTCCACATTTCATCAAGTAAATAATTTAACATAAGTGATTTTTATCAATCTAAAATTTTATAGGAAATTGCTATTCTGGTCTGAAAATGGTTATTTTGTGTATGGACGTAAAAAAGATCAGATTATTACCTGTTTGCTTTTTTCAATTTCAGTTTTAGTCATGGTCTGAGAGAAGTTGTCCAGTTCCTGTGATAGCATTGGCATTTTATTGTCATCTTCTTCAAGTTCTTCATCAAAATTGGGCCCAACTTTCTCTTTAGTTTTGGGTAAGATCAGTTCCTGTAGATATTCTTCAAACTGAATATGGAAAATGCCTAATTTGTCTGCTATCTGTCGTGCACAAGTAGTTTTACCTGCTCCATGAGTCCCAAGTAAGCACACCCGTAAAGGAGGAGCCTATAGAAAAGAATTGGAATATTTTATAACAATTTGGAGTCTACAGTGCACCCCCTACTGTTTTTCACTTCCAACATATCATTATAAAAATTGCATCAAAACCAGTCACATCATTTTGCATTTTAATTTTTCCAAGCCTTCTACTGCTGTTGCAAACAGACTACCGGCTCTCTGGAAATACCGAACAAATACACTATGGCAGTTGATGCCAGTAGGTAAAAACGAAACCTCATTAGACAATCCTGGTAAATCTTCCCTTCTTTTACCCTTCTTCCACTTACAAAAAAAGACTTAAAGATAGTAAAAAAATCCCCAATATTTGTGATTTGTTAATCACATTTTATAATTATTGTAAGCCCTTATAATCTTCCTCTCTTTTCTGCTTTATTTGCATCATTAATTCAATGCATTAATTTAAATGTACACTAAAAAGTCACTAGGGAAGCAATGTGTTTTATTTGTTTCAAGGACTTGCCTGATATATTTATTGTTACCTAGAAAAAATCAGCAATAATAAACAATTATAAATGGGAATGGAAAATAGTTATTTTAATCTGTTATTATCTGCTTTAAACAATTTTGAAGATTCTCACTTGTATTGGTTCATTGTGAGCCACATAGTCCTCAGGGTTCTTCAAAAATTTATCTCTGTACTCAGAAGTTGAAAAGTAATAAGTCTTTTCTTGATATTTAGCTGCATGTTCATAGAGTCCTGGGTAAAGGACAAAATTCTCTTTCAGGCTGACTGGACAAAAGTGTTTTGTGTCTCCCATGTGCCTTTTCTTTTCCTTAGTTTTTTCTTCATCCTGAAAATAATACGAAGTTTTCAAAAGCTATTTGTATTCAGTAGTTCACTTAGATTAAGTAGATCAAGTAGATCAGATTAAGTAATGTCAAATACATCAACTGAGCATTGAATGAGAATGGTATTCTCAAGACAGTTTGTAAGCTGAATATAAGTCTATGAAAATACACACTTTTTAGATTCAGAGTCAGAAAACAAACCCTCCAGTCTAGTGAGACAATTATTGAGAAAAGAATGACTATTTTAAATTTGAAATGATAATACCATAGTTAGCTGTTGAAGACCAAAATTAAGGTAGAAATATCTATGATAAAATCTTTTCCTGCTGTGTTTTTGAAATCACTTTCTGTTGCTTCTAAATGTGCAGAAGTAGACCTCTTCAGAAAAGGCAATGAGAACTGGTATTATAAAGTCAGATTACTTATCCAATAAAATTAATTTCTAAAAAATCTATTTAATACTGCTCCAGTACAGTATATGGATATCTTTTACTGTTAAAATTGGGGATGGGCATGTTCCAATATAGGATGAAAATAAAAGAAAGGTGAAGCTAGACCTTTAATTTCATTAAGGTGGATGTTTGAAAATTATCAATAGCTGAGATGAAACAGGATTGCACATTAGGACTCTGCATCTTCAGATGTTTACATGATGGCTCACAGAATCATAGTTAGTTGACAGAAATCAAAGTTCACATTTGTTTCCTTAATAAAAGCCCCCTTTTCCATCTGGCAAAACTAGGTACATTCATTCTCTCTATTAGCATGGGGTATTTATGCTTCTTGCTGGAGTAAAACTATCAGCCAGAACATAGGCATACAATGAAAGTGTTCTTGAAGTATATTATGATATTTATCCTGTAAGAAGGCTGCAACTGGATCATACAAAATCAGGTGCAAAATCTGACTTCTCTGGGGTTATGTTCAAACTGAAAATAAATGAGTTAAAATAAAAGCATAAATAGACAAAGCCAGCATGCTTACTTCTTCATCTGCATTTTCCTCTTCTTCAACTTCTTCTTCATCTTCCCCTTCAGCAGCCAGATCTTCTGCTTCCTCATCTAAGTCTTCAGCAGATAATTCCCAACCGTGATATTTAAAAGGTTCTGAAAAGGTTAATTTTTTTTTTCTGTTTCAATATTTTTCATTTGGCTATGCCAGAATATATTCTCTTTGTCCATAAAAATAAGGACATATGTGAAAGCAAATCATGCCCACTGTATATTGCATTTCTCCTATCATAGAACAAAATGTTTTCCGTGGATGTAGGAATTAATATATTGCTTCCTCCAAAAATGGAAATTCTACTGGTTGCTTTTTGGTTGAAGTAAATTGGTATTTTCAATGGGAACTTGTAGTACAAAAGTATCATACAAACACACGCAGATAGTGCCATTACTGTTTGCAACAGTTTTTTTCCTATTGTTCATTGGGGAAAATAATCAGTCAAATTTTATTTGATTATAAAGCTAGCACAATAGATGTTTTGGTTACTAAAACACTTGTATTGTAGTAATGATAGGAAAAATATAGTATTAATATTATTTATCCAGTACTCAAAATTGTTAGAGGATTGAGCACACAAGTGAAGAAAGGTAATTTGCCAAAAAAATATCAAGACTATAAAAATCCAGTCTTGAAACACAATCTATGCAGGTGGGTACATTAGATTATTACGCACCGTGAAAGTCTCGTTGACTTCAGTGAATATTGTACATTAGTGAACCTTTGTTATCTGTCCATTTCTCAAACCAGTATCCTGACATGAACAAATAGAGCAAGTAACTGGGGAACTGTGCTGTCAGAATGTTTAGGGAGCTATTATATACATATCTGTATAGCCATATATATATTTTTCAAATATATATATTCCCCACTCGTCCTATGTCTTAAAGGCTGCTAGTGTGCTCTTCAGCTCACCCACAGAACACAGCATGTCCTGTTCCCACTTCATGTGAGTAATACAGAGCTGAGTATAACCCACCCCCCGCCAATATATTAATCATACAAGCTCTCCAAAATCCCTCTTGGTCGGTTAAGTGTAAATCACATAAACAGTATTACTTACTTTCCATAACCAGCACAGTTTGATTAAGCAGACTTTCTGGAGTTTGCTCAGCAATCTCTAAAGCAACAACCTGAACTAGAGGTGACTGCTTGATTTCTGACTCCACTGTTTGCCAGTCATGCATGAAAAGGTCAATCTTCCTTTTAATTATTTCCATTTCCGGTATATCTGGAAAATCATCCTCTGCAAATTCAGGTAGCATGATTTCTGAAAATCAAAGAGTATATAGAAGGCAATGCTCCTCTAAAATGTTCTGCATTTAAAAATTATTATTACACTTTAGGATTATTTTTATTTTCCTCAAATATGGTGGCATATTTTTTTTAATGCTGCTTCCTCCCCCCCATAATTATGAGTTATTATATTACTACTTTACAAAGACACTTTGAAAATGCCAAATTAATTATGTTGATATAGTATATACTGATGCTTCTCCAGGAAAATAAACAAGGTCAAATTACTTAACTAAGTTTGCATATGGTTATTTAAATCAGCACACAAATAAATATAATGACTCTTTCCGCAAAGAAATAGAAGGAATATACATTAATTTAAAAATTATGATTTAATGATGAACAGTTTTTGACAGGCTATCCATATGGTCATGCCTCCTATGGAACATGCCAGTATAGGAAGAAATAGAGTAGGAAAGCTAGCATACACGGCAAAGAACCAACTTCATGTTCTGACTTGGTTCAGGTTCAGTTACTGAAGTTGTTGTGGAGTGTTCAGGTTGCATGTTAGGTATCTGTTCTTTTTCAAGTGGAGTATATTCTCTTTATGTGAATAGAAATATAATGCATACTCCTAGGTGTTTTTCCTCTTTGGCATAAGATCTCAATATACAGTTGTTAGTGAATTAAACGTTCATTTACTCAAACAAAGGCACACAGATATATAAAGATCAACATGGCAAAATTGCAGAGAAAATAGAAGATTTAGGGGAGAAAGGAAAAAGAAGGGAGAGAAATCCAGTGTAAATATCAAGGATATGAGGGATGGTATCAAAGACTGAAATCCTAAATTGATAAAGGCAAAGCAGTGAGCTAAAACACTAAACCATGCAATATAAGAGCTCTTAAAACAAATTAGAACTGATGCTTCTAACCATAACTAACAAATGAGGCAAGACAGGTAACACAGAGATTATGATCCACCTTTTAAAAGTGATCTGTAATGGGAATGTCTCAGTTCCTGGATACCTAATGTTTAATCTTTGCAGAGATGCTAAACACACTTTTACCAGTTATATGAAACAGAAACTGTGGGTGTAAAACAGCTTGAAGTTTAGATCTATTTGTTCAGACAACTGGAATACTTCCATTTTACAACCAAGCCTGCAACAGAATTGAAAGAGGGAATTAATTTCTTCTGACTTTCAAGCCTCATTTGAGTGATTTAACCACTAAACCAGGCTTCTTAAGTGTTATGAATGCATCTTTCCAATTGTGCATTGTTATAAATGTACAGAAATTAATGAAGAGATTATCTGTTATGTATTCAGAGACAATTTGGTCATACATGTGTAATGAAAAATTAGTTTACAGCAGATAATGGCATAAATGATGTGCTGTATATGCATTATAAAAATACTGAATATCATGAAAGAATTGGTGCCAATTTCAAGGAAAAGTTATTTTTCTCCTCATTGATAATAACTTTAAAAACTCCAAACAAAAAAATGGTTTTCAAATACTAGGAATTCCCATTTAGAATAAGTTATCTGTTGAGACATTTTGGCTCTTCCCAGTGAAATGGATCAGCATGCTAAAATTACTGTGATAACACATTGTCCAGGGAGACATGGATGTCGCCTCTATTTATCCTATTGAGCGTAGGGAGAACATGCAGGTGTTGAAGGCTGAAGGTCCTCCCCAAAAACAGAGGAGTCGCATCATACTTCAAAGTTACTGTGTTATTCACAGGATTCTCAGGAACAGCTTCTCTTACACCATGGGCAAAGCCCTTGCAAGCAACAGCAGACTAGGTTTACCATGTCCTTGGAGCATGACTGTGTGTGCTGTTCCCTCTGCATTTTCTCAGGTATACGCTTATAGGGACCTTACGAATACGCTTACTTTCGCAGACAAAGGCATGTTATACCTATGACCTATAGAACCTAAATACTGGTGCTATGAAGCAATACAGATGTATGTATGTGTGGAGTAATTCTAAGTACCAACAATGAGATGCAAAAGTGTAACCCATTTCTCTGGAGGCTAGAAGTCACCCATAGTTATACAAGGAAAAGGAGTGTGGATGTAAATCCCATCTGCCAGTCAATACACTCTAGAACAAGGAGTATATAAATTATGATAATAATAGTAATACTTAATACATAAAAATTAATTAATAAAAAAATGAAAATTAAAAAAAATTATATCATGGCTTCCGTCTGTGGATACTTGGACTGAGAAACTCTCACAAAAATTTTGGCTTCAATGAAGCCATGTCTGCATACAATAACTTGTTTAATGAGTAAGGGACAAGACAAGACAAGACTTTAATCTCTTAAGATACATTGTGCAGAAATTTGTAGTGTCAGTTATTTAAGATCAGAGAATTCCAAGCCTGTCTCCTAACACTGTCTCATGAAAAGTAAACAAAAGCTAAAGATTGAAAGAATGCATTAATATAAATAAGAAATTCACAGGTACTATCCATGGTAAACATGACAAAACCATACCAAATGTGTTGTCATACTTGGTGAGCAAAAGAACAAAGGGATAGCTGCTTCCACTGCTGTCCATTTTGCTGAAAAAGCCAGAAGGAATTAAAAACTCGATATTGACAGCAGATATTGAATTAAAAACTTGATATTGACACATTAACAGAAAAGGAGAAAGATACTCATTAGTTCCTAGGGCTGCAATTAGAATCACGGAATCACAGAATCATTTAGGTTGGAAAAGACCTTTAAGATCATCAAGTCTAAGTGTTAATTGGTATCCATTTAGACATTGTTAGGCCCTGAAAGTCCTGAGACAATTCTGTCTCAGCTAGAAGAAGATACAGAGGTGCCTAGATGACACTATCACCACCTTGTCCTTACTAAATCATGAACAGTCTCCAGCAGTAGCAATGCGGTGTTGTTGCTGCTATTTCCATTACCTGCACTCAAATAATTTTCATTCTGATTTTCTTCTTTTTCTTATCATTTTTCTTTTGTGTTCTGTTTAATAAGTCTGATATCAGTGCCTTCAGCTAACAGACAGAAAAGCAGTTGAGAGCAATGACTTAAATGGTCTGATATTACTATAAGTTTGCTGGGACTAACAGTGTATGCTGTGTTTCTCTTTTGCCAGAAATGAAGCTGCAAGGAAGAGTTTCAACAGTGGATGGAGTGATTTTCTACTTTGCTATAATTTTCCCCTCCTATTTTTCTTTCTGTCTTGCTTTGAGTTTGAAAGAGCAGGAACAGATTTTGACACAAGCAAGAACAGGTTCAGTGTATTCCAATGAACTTTTATTGATTTTTACAAAAAAGGACCATTACTACTATTTTTCCTTATATAACTTCCCACACATAAAAAGGAGAGATATTACTAAAAATGAAGGCCTTACGTAATGCCTTGTACATTAAAAGCTTTGACTATTTTCTTAAAAATACAAAACCCCAAAACATTAAAAAAACAGTGTTTTATGGTTACTCCCTGGCATTAAGCAGGCCAGTGGTCACTATGTGAAATTGCAGCACTGTAACATTCATTCTGAGTTTGCTCCAGCCTGAAAAATCCAAACAATTTTTCTGGCTCATGAAGAGCTAGATTGCCCTGTTACAATTTTCTTCTTTAAGAAAACTAGTATTTCTTCCCAGAACTGAACGTCCCTCAATCTTCTCTTGTGGATTGTTGAAGAAATCCACAAATGCCACATTTAATTTTCCAAAACAGAGCCAGATCAAAAAATGCTATTACTAAGTACAATGTAGCTGGATTTCCATGATTAGGTACCAATAAGATTCGGCAGGAAACAGGACTAAACATAATGGTCAGAGTAGAGATGCTGCCTAACGTTTGTCTAACATGCTACCAACTAAAGCATCGCCTGGAAGCGTCAATAGCAGCTGGGATATGTGAACGCCTGCAGGAAAGGAACACATCTAACAAATTTTTCTGACTTGGATGGCTAAGCTACCTATGAAGCTATTATAGCAAAGGTCAGTGCTGCTACTGTCATCTAGAAGAAAGCAAGCCAGTGCCCTGCCTCCAGTGAGTTAATTGCCAAAGAGCTAGAGTTCGGGACTCCCATTCTTTTGTCATTGGCCAAATTTAAAAAGATGCAGGGTTTCAAATACATGCCTCCTTTTGACATTCCTTCATGGCTCACTAAGGTTGGCCCCTTGCTAGTTTGCTACTTGTTGTGCTTATTTCTACAACCCTTAATTCCATATATGAAGCCAGACACTTAAAAGTTAGTATGGCAGTTTTGGGCACTGCAATGTCTACATCTCGTGATGGGTCTGGGTCTTAATGCGTAGTCCTCTAGAAATACAGTAAATTTCTAGATACTTAGGTGCTTTTAAGAATTTTATTCTTCCACTTATGAGGCTGAAACTTTCATTCTTTCAATACCCCCATTTACCTCTACTATATATACGATAAACTAAGATTTGAAATAAATCAGGCCCTCTATGGCAATTCATATGCTGGCTCAGGAACCTCAGGGCACCCCGGTGCCTGGCTGTCCCTGCCCAGGCCCCAGGGGCTCCCTCCACCCGCCCACGGCCCAGGACTCCATGTCAGCCCCCCGGGCCGCCAGCCCCTGCCCCAGCAATGCCGCAGCAGGGCTGGTCCCCACCTCCCCACAGCCCTGCAATGGCCATGGGCTGTGCGGAGCTGGGCCCACCCATGGGCTGACATCCCAGCCTGGCCTCAGCTCGTCCCTGTCCCCAGGGAGGTGCCCAATGCCCAGGGCCGGAGCTGCCCTGCTCCTGGCTGGGGTGGTGGGACGGGCTCTGGCTGCCGGGTGTCCTGATGGCTGTATTACCACACTCTGCTCCCAGCTCCCTGTTCCCTTCGGAGCAGCTGGCCCTCACAGTGTCCTGACATGCTGTCCCCAAGGTGAACCGCAAAACTTTAATTGAGCCATTTTTAAATAACAGGTTACAGATAAGTATTGGCAAGTATTTTTGTAATCTTTTATAACGAAGAGTACTTAATGCATTTCCCCTCTTTTTTTAGAGCTTTGAACAACACAGCTATTGGACTGACACCTCAGTGGCTAACCTTCCTGCTATTTGAATGATTATTAGTCCAAACATAAACCAAAAGTGCATATCATTAGGCAGAAACACCCTGCAGATTTCAAATAGTCTGATCTTGAATTAGAATTTAATTTTTTCTTGAAAATGTTTATAAACATTTGCATTTTACTAAACTACACATTCATTCTATATATATCATTACATTAGTTATCCCCTGCAATGACATTTCTGTCTCTTGCCATGATTCTAAATAGGAACATGAAAATACCTTCCTTTTTATGTACCTTAAAAGATGTTGTGTGAATGTCACAATTAATTATGTTGCATTCTGCAATGATGTATTCCAAATGAGACAGATATGTAGCCAGGTAAAACCTGCTTAAATTTGGGCAGCACTAATGCATTATGTAATGATGATCCCATTAGGAACACAGATTTTAAGAAAATAAGCCAAGGACACATTAATAACTAGGTTACGCTAACTGCTTTTTGCACGTATTATCCCTGGCACATTCACACTGTAGAAATCACGTGTGCTGCCTTGTGAACCACAGCTCTATTCAAAGCAATAACGTATGGAAGATGGTAACGTGGGCTGTCTGGATCTCGCCTTCAACAAATTGTCTTTTATAAGGCTGCCCTTTAAAAACCTCTCAGTTCTGAGTAGGTCATGAAACTTTGGAAATATACAGGCAGAATAATGGATTTAAATTAATATTTGACATCATCTGAGACAGAATATTGAACATGGTAACAAATCCACTCAATAGAGTGCTTCCCGTATGAACCTTAATCTCAGAAACACTTACAATTCATGTTACACATCTCCTGATAGGCTGTATTTAGCAAATGATGGACCAGCCTGTGTTCCAGCTTTGAATCTCTACTCTACGCACATAATTCTATCAAATTACCTCTATCTGAGAGTTTTCTTGCTTAAGGAAGCTTATCTAGCAGCAATTATTGCATACTTACGGAATTTTTAAATACATTACACAGGCCTAAGCGAACTGGAGAAACTTTCCCCTAGAAAGAGGGGAGAAGTAACAAAAGAAAAAAGGATTACATTCCTAGGGAAAAGGGACGACCCAAAAATTGGACAACCCAAACATTGTTTGGTTTTGGTTCAGGTATTTGAACCTTATTATGACAAAAATGTTACCTTCCTGGCATTTGGTTTGTTTCAAACTAGGTCTCAGGGATCAAAAATATTGAAAATACTTTTAAGTAAGGCAGCTGTACCTTTGCTATTAGATATAATTTATAATAATTCTGCTTGCAGATGTGATTTACAGTGAGAAGATATTTTTAAAGAAATAAGAAACATAGTCAAGAAAAATACTTGAAAAGACAGCAATAGTTTAAAAATAAATTGATCTAAAAATGCAAACAAGTTTCCTTCAGAGGAGGTGGCAGTCTGTCTAACAGTGCTCTTCTTACTTTCTTTTCCTTATCACAGAGGTGATAGGAAGCAATCCTCCCCAGCCCTAAATCTGGAGCTTTCACAGGGAATGACTGTATGGCAATCTCTCATACTCTTTTGCTCTGTGTCTTTTGTGCTTTTACAGAGCATAGTTACCATAGAGACAAACAATCCTCAAAGGCTTTCTGCTCCCACGTTCTCCAAGTGAGTTGCTGGGGAAGGAAAGCCTTTAATATCTTTTTTCCCAGTGTTCTGCTAGTATTAGATATGACTTGTTCTGCCCTCAGTCCATATTCAGCAACAAAAAAGATGAAAAAATCCTTCTTTCCTCCCCTCTCAAACCCTGCCAAAGCTGAGACAGAGACACCAGAAGCCAACATGTCTTCTTCATTAGTGTTTAACGATCAAAATAAACAGAAAGGCAAAATGTAGGATAACAGTGACACTTCCATTCCTTGGAACTGATGTGTATTTCATTATGAATGTATTTTCATTTGTCTTTTTGAAACAGACCATGTAGTTTGTTTATACAGACTTTTCATTACTTACTTATAAATATATGTGGCCAAATAATTTTCAGCATATTACAGTGAAATGTACTTAGTATACAAACATTGTGTGTGTACTGATTTATGGTGTTTGGAAAAAAAGCAGTTCAGTTTACAGATTAAGTTGATTCTTTCTAATGCATAAAAATGTGTATATTTAACAACTTGCTATTTAAAATAAAATGTTTTATGTTGGATTTATTTCTCTTTTGGACTTTAACATATTCTAAAAATTCTAGTAGATGAAAGCTAAAATGTATATTTTAAAAACTAAAGCAGACCATCTCCCTTAAAGATTAGTTGCCTTCAAAGTGTTTTTTGAGAGAAGGCTACTACAGGATTTCGTATATCTTTTCATTAGCTTATGGTTCTATGGAGTTCCATGTGCTGCAGAATTTTACCTTATACCGAAAAGAAGAAAACATGACTCCATGTGAAATCTAGCAAGCCGTTAGCAGGACAATGGATGACTAAGAAAAGTACAGGACATATTTTGATCATTCACATCCAACGTTAAAATTCATCCATTTCCATTTTTCCCAAGTTCCCTTGCCACAGGGAATGAACTAGTAATTTCTGATTAATGTGTATATAATATTAATTTTAAAATGGTCTGTAGAACCAGGGTTTGTTAAAATCACATGCAGGTGTTGGTGAATACTGCAATTTGATTATTTCCTGAGGTTTTTTTTCCCATTTTTTCCTGGTATTTTCTTCTTTCTACTTTTTCTTTTTTTGGGGGTCACAATCCATGAGATTGACTTTCTAAAGTTTTTTTCCTCTGATTTCCCTCCCTTATCTCTTCATCCTGTAGAGAGTGCTCATGGATTTCTGAATACAAGAGGTTATGTCAACCTGGAATTTCAGCAATGCTCACTTTATTTGTTATTTCCATAGATCCCTGTACACATTTATTAATTTGGTATTTAGGCAGTAGAGGCAATAATGGGATTTCGTTGGTTTTCAAAGTGCAAATACATGGTGCATTATTTTTAACAGGAAATAACAACATGCCTTTAATTGCATTTATGTGTTTAAATAACTTGAACCTGACTATTCCATTATAAACTTCTTAAAAAAAAAAGTTAAGGTAAGGAATTATATTTACAGCCAATAGTAAAAGCTTGCAGAAAAGGAAGGCATACAATTCTTGATACTAGCAAGTAAGAGAGATCATATGTGCTACAAGGCCAACCTGTAGGTTTCGATTCTTCTTCATAACCTGCAGAGTCACTGGACTGTTTCTGGGGCATTTGTTCAGATTCAGGTGGAAGCTGCTCATCATTGTCCTCAAATTCTGTTGGCACAAATAAAATCATTAGTAACTTCAATAAACACATTGAGGGGTGACGGAGGCACTATAGAAATAAAGATATTTTTGGATCACACTGCAAAACTTATATTTGATCACCTGCAAAAAAGGAGTTAGTTACTTTAATGACCAAAACATTTTAAGATCAGCTACCTGATCTGTGGGGAAAGGCAGACCATCTATCAGATGCCACATGACTGTGAATAAAGTGGAGAAGTACTTTATTTAATTCAGTGCTTTTACATAAGAATATTTTTCATTCATTATAATTTATGTGTTCTGTGCTCAAACTATGCTCAAAAACAAGGCCTTGTAAAAGAGTGCATTCGGTGTTCTACAGAACAGCTCCTTTGGGCGGAATTGCTTCTGACTTGAAGAAGGGCTTGTGCACCTGAAGGCTGGTGTAATTTTTCTGACTGTATCAGTTGGTCAATAAAGTATATTACTTTTTCCTACAAGCCTTGTTTTGCTTATGTCCTTAGACCATTGTTAGAGTAATAAAACACCACTAGTACATGTTATGATTACCCAGAACTCAAATCATATTAAACAAGAATGTATTTTAAAATCTGAAATTACGGCATTTTTTTTCATGTACATCTCTTTTTTGGCAAATAAACCACAAACATAATGAAAAACAGGTTGGAAACATTGAATTTCTGATTTATGGAGAATCAGGAAACTTTATCTCGTAAACAAGCATCTTCTTATATGGTTAGCAGACAAAACCCCACAACCTTTAGCATGTGTCAAATTGAGAAAATTCTTCACTTATTCTAGTTCTTTATTTCCTTTTGGTATATATAGGAATGCAGTCAAGCAAAATGAGTTTTGATGCTCTGTAATAAATAAGAGTCCATAACATACGAAAAGAGGAAAACGACATGCAGAAAAATATGTGCAGAATGGAAGACACTTTGTTAAGGCTGTCAAAATGCAAATTCTCACATGCATACATAACTTAATCACAGACAGTCCTGGAGACTTCAGTGGAAATAGCTGTGGCACAGAATGGAAACAGCTGTGGCATGTCTGAATTTTTGCATTGTGCCTAAATACTTAAGAGATTTCATTTACAAGACTGGTGCTGGATAGGGTCAAGGAAGACAGATGGACAGACATTAAACAAACTAAATTAAGAAGATGTCCTTTTTCTTATAGATGCCTAGAAAGTGACAAGAGCTTTCAGAGAGGCCGATAGCTCTAATCATAGGCTTTTTTTCTTTTTTTCTGCATAGCTGTACTAAACCAATATCCTTTAGCCTTTATTTCTCTGAATGAGAGACTAAAAGAATTCAAGAACTGAAGGTATTTGGGATCTAACTGAGAAAGTTGTTCATAACCTTTCTGTTTCAAATTTTGAAATTTCTCTGCCTAAAATGCTCTGATTACAGGTATTAGAATGTAATTACCATATCTGGCTTATGAAGGAGGGCAGAAAGTGGCTTTGAAGATCATGCAACTTTGCTCAAAGACTGAACAAACTGTGAAGTTAATATCACTACAGTTTGCTTTGAAGTTTGTGGTACAAGTAATTCGCTATCCCTTGTCTGCAGGTTAATAAACTCTCCTTGTTCAAACTCTCTCACTGAAAAGCCTCCAGTTAGAGGTAGAAAAAAAACAAATCAGGATGCAAGCCAGCCAAGAAAAACAAAGGAAATATACTTAGAGACTGTAGGACTGAGCAAACATCAACTGCCTGGTAAATGTTATAATTACAAGTGATTCCAAAAAGCATTTCTCTTCAAAGACTAAAGAGGAAATGTCCTGACATGTACAGGTTTAATTATTATTATATTTATTTTTTGTTGTTGTTTAAAATATCTTACTGAATTTAACATGATGATAAAAATAAAAAAGCAAGAACATAAAATAAAATCTAAAGAGATGGGTATTGATTCAACCCTTCACCATCTGTAATATGAAAAAGGGAGTGTGTGTGGGATAAATATTAAAGAGTTTATAATGAATATTGATATTAACAGCTGTGAAGGACAAGCACGGGAGGCGATGGCTGGAATTATCAGCTCCAGCTACCCATTTATTTCTTGCAAGAGCTTCTGCCCAAATAGCAAGAGTAGCAGAAGAGACGTCAGTGAAGATGGGGTTTTACTAACACACCACCACACCACGCTGAGCTACGGTGACTGAGATGTAAGCATATGTGTGCTCCAGTTGAGTTTGCTATACGAAGGGGGTAATCTCTGGCAGAAAAACAGGGGTGGCAAATAAAGTACAGAAAATAAAGTCTTAAAATATGACAACTGTTTGCTTCAGCGGATAAGATCAATTGTATGGGGTATTTTATTGCTGAAACGTGGCAGGAAAGAAATATGCCAAGTTTTACTTCAGGAAGATTGGAGTGAACCCACAGATCTACCTGAAGCTATATAACTCTTCTACAATGCTTGAAATGTATTCTCATGAAGTCATATAGCTGTCTCCTAGTATAAATAAATCCATACGCATGCAAAGCTGCTGCAAAAATGCTTAAATACAATAAGAAATTCCTGAAAATAATGTAAACTCAAAATAATTGTGTCAAGGGACATGGAAAAAGATGTGGGGCTATAATTTTCAGCTAGATACTACAAGCAAGAGTTACCATATAAATTGTTTTGTGTACCTTCAACAGACATTTTCAGCATTGAACTTAGCTTCCTAACTCACTTAAATAATACATTTGTTAAATTTACCCAAAGTCTCCTTCTCCATTTACTTTCACTCTCATTAAGACACGTGTAAGTACCTTGCTCATTACTGGAACCATTTTTTCCTTTTAAACACAAATGATACTATAATATCATTTGTGTTTAAAAGGAAGCAATCCCAGTTACTGAAGCAATCCCCCTGAAGTAATCCCAGTTACTTCAGTGTCCCACTGAGGTTACAAAAATTGCAATTATTGAAATGCACATTTATTTATATAGAATAGAATAGACTATTTCAGTTGGAAGGGACCTACAACGATCATCTAGTCCAACTGCCTGACCAATTCAGGGCTGACCAAGTTAAAGCACGTTATTAAGGGCATCATCCAAATGCATCTTAAACACTGACATGCTTGGGGCATTGACCACCTGTCTAGGAAGCTTGTTCCAGCGTTTGACCACCCTCTCGGTAAAGAAATGCTTCCTAATGTCCAGTCTAAACCTCCCCTGGTGCAGCTTTAAACCATTCCCATATGATATGATATATGAGAGATCAAAAGAGCATGACTGGGGCTCCGGAGTATTTTTTTGAGTTTTCATTTTTATACTGTAACTGCTATATAAAAAACCTCAAAACTGTGAACATACCATTCATTTATATTTTTGTAAAGACATGTCACATGGGAGAAAAGCTGCAGTCAATGTGCTGATGGCAGATGTCAGGCTAAGAGCAGCCTGACTGAAGTGTTTTGGTGAGTCACTATTTGATTATTGAAATGAAATGTAGGCGTAGGAAAACATGATTTTCTCTGAACAAGGACTTATCACATGTTAAGAGCACAAGTGTGTATATGACATTATTAATTCTATCATTAATAATTGTTGTTTTGATGTACTCAGATCAAAATGAGTGAGATATTCAAAACTAAGATGAACTTTGTTGTTTGAGAGAGAGATAATAGAGTATCTGTGTAGAACACTATATTTAAGACTTTAGAACTAATTCATTTTGGAGAAGAGCTATGTGTCTTATTAGAAACTATAAAAAGTTATAATGTAGAAATTTTTTTAAGTTTATATGTAATTTAAAGAACCCTACAAAGCTAGAGTATTTTTTTCAGAGAGTAGGTGAAATGTTACCTTATTAAAAATTAAAAGCATGTTATCATATTCAGTCTATCTTATACTACCTTTATGACTTAGGCCTTGCTATATATAGGTAAAATAAACACCAGACTGGGTAACGAAAGAAGGTGTATGTGACACATATTGACAATACAGAATTTAAGCCATAATATATTTCTACAGAAACCAGTATGTTATGTTTGAAAGGAAGACAGTAATGGCAGTCTAGGCCCCCCACTGCTGAGAGAAAAAAAAAAAAAGTGTGAATTCATGCGCTTCAATTTTTAATTTCAGCTCCAGGCCTTAGGTGATAATTTAGGCTATGATGGAGAAACCTTGAGATCCCATAGCAGAAGAAGAAAATACTCTGAAGTCCCCAACCTAGTTCTTAATGTAGAGACACATACTCATGCATGATACTTCATCTTGACAGTGGATCCAAATCAGACAACAACATTCTTCTAAGAAAGTAGGCAGTGATTAAAGAAGGCAAAAAGGAAAGTACTACCCTGCAACTTTTTTGACTGTTGAGGTTCAAAAATGTTGAAAATAACTGGAATTAATTCTAAACCTTGACCCAACCGGCCCAACTCATCTCAATTGTCTGAGATGCAAAAAATCCAGCCTATTTGTGACAGTTGGCCTGCCCCCAAAATCTCACTCCTCACAGATTATTCAGTCCTGCCCAGGACAATTATATTTCCATTGCTGGAAACAAAGTAGAGCACAATTCTGATATAAAAGTAGAATCTTTACAGGAAATAAAGAGTGGCTAAACAAAAATAATATGCAGTCCTGTCAATATAGAAAGAAGCAAAGAAAGAAAGTCTTTACCCAAAATGTTTTATTAATATTGTTATTAGAGGGGAAACCTCATGTAAGTCATATAATTCCGTTATTTTTTATGTTGTTAGGTTATGTTATTGAAGGCTGATCTCTATAAGCACAGAGGGGAGGAACAATGATAGGTGGGGGAACCCCAATAACCTAATCAGAACAAACATAACCTTGACTTGGCTGCCCTCAGGGTCATTAAAAGAGTATGATGAAGGCATTGTGTGGGTGTGAGATCTATTGAGATGAATCAGCCAGAGAGGCTCTCCTTGGTTGAGGGGGATTACTGCATACAGGGTATGAGATTCATTAGGGGATGCCAGGAAAAGCAGTTTGGGATTGTGAGAGACTTATGATATTATGAGGCATTTCTGAGAAGGACCAAAGGCAAGGAGAAGAAGAGATCAAAGTGGATTGGGGAGGAACAAGCATGGATAACAGAGTAAGAAGAGGATGAAAGGGGAAATGGGTATACATGCTCAGATTCATTACTGTATGGTCCTGGGGACGTGGAGCTGCAGCAGCCTCACCTCTACAGGGCTACTGGATTCAGCAATTCATAATGTATGTTGCTACCGGATTCACCAATTCTTAATGCATGTTGCTACCATATTCAGCAATTCTTAATGCGTGTTAAGAGATCCACTCCTGAAATAATTTCCATTGCCCTTTAATTGCTTCAGGCTGAGCTTCTTGGAGGAAGAACAGAAAATCAGACAGTTTTGCGATTTTCTTATTATCTATTGGTTAAGTTCTAACAATGTTTTCTGACTTGTGAGGGGATACAGATTTTTTTATGAGTAGGAAGTTTCAATACACACAATAACCCGCTTAGAAAAGTTACTAGAGGAGATAGAGAGTCCTGTCCTTCGGATTTATTGAAAACCGTAACTGTGTTGGCTGATTTAATACACATCTCTATTCTGTAACATCCATTAAGAATGACACATAGAAATGAGTGCCTGAATCAGTGAAGGAAGCAAAGATAGTAATATAAAGTCATTTTTCTAGATGCTGAATGTAAAAAGGAAATCAAACCTGTAAAATCTGCATAAAAACCAAATTGCTAAATGATTTGAAACACAATTGGATAAAATAGAAGTCAAATGATACACACTTTCACCTTTCTCCTCAGCAGCCTCTAGAGATTGATCTTCCTCTGATGTCAGCATTTCTCTTCTGTAAGTAAAAGATTATTCATCTTAAGACTTATATAAATACCACTGAAGCAAGTTGCAGATATATTAAATGTAAAGTAAAGATGTGGAAATATACTGTTGGGAATTGAAATATAATTTGGGTTGTACAAAATAAAAATCAAGTATGTTTTATCATCTAAAATGTTATTGTCTCATTGTATCAAAAGGCTGGACTAATGAAAGGCTAATGAAAGTGCATTTAGCATGAGAATCTTCTGCCAACGTATTTACTGATCTAAATGAGATATTCCTCAAAGTTAACAGATATTGGATTAATTCCTATACATCACAATTAGTCTTAGTGTACTGTTTTAGTACATTTGTGTTGATAAACGCACTGATACCTTTAACACAAAGTAAGGTTAGAATTTTCTTGTGCTCATTTTATATGTTCAGATATTTGGAATATTTTACCTTGCTTCTTCTTCTTCTTTCTTTTGTAATGCTTCATCTGTTAGTCTTTTCAAAATCTTAGAATTAATTTCATCCCTATTTGCTAAGTATGTTCTGTGTAGTATACAGACTCCTGCAGTACAATTACACAACAGTAATGAGTTTTATGCATCTATATAAAACTAAAGTTATTTAAGTTAGGAAAATTATTTCATAAATGATAGACAAATGTCTTACTTCTTTTTATAGCCAAGAAAAGGCATATATACCACTGAAATGTTACTATACTGTTGCTTTCTAAGGTTTTAGAGCTTTCTTTTCAATTTCAAGCACCTAATAAACTGAGTCTGGGATATGGGAAGGTTATGATGAAGGCTATAAGGGGAGACAGCACTGAAAGGATTTAACTTATATTTCCATGTATCATGCATTACGCTGGCATTTATTTTGTTTATATGTGTACAAAGAAAACTATGAAGAAACAAATGAAAACCATTCAAATAAAAATATAAAGAATGTACATACCTATACTACTACAGCTGGTTGACAGAAATGAAGAATATGCTGTTCCTACTAGGAATTCTACTGATTTATTTACTTTGACAAATAGATTTATGATATACGGCTGTGTGGCTGAAATCCATTTCCATCAGTGGAGTTATGCCAGTTTAGATTAGTTCAGGGAATAGCTTACAAAGTAATGACTCAAAATGCTGTGAAAATGTAAACTCCACAACTACATTATTATTTAAGCGACAGTAATTAGTGGAAATCAAATAAAGAGTTAACACAATTGCCCAAATGAAAAAAAAAAAAAAGGAACAAAATGAAAAAAAAAAGCTAAATTCAAGGAAACATATCCATAAGCAACAAGCTACACTTTTAGCCAAACCCTATAGCAGACATTATGATCTTGTATCTCTCACCTCACTTTACTCATATTTGTTCCTCCCATATCTCACGTGATTACTATCATCAACTAACATAAAATGTGTTTTTATCTAAATTTGAACTGTGAGAAACATGTTACTTAACTGTTAGGAACATTGGTGTTGATTTGAAGCAGATTATAATTTGTGTGAACAGTTTATATTTTAAACCGATACTTTCAATTAAAAGTATTTTTGAAAAAGGGAGGGTGAGTGAAGGGAATTTTTTTTAAATTTAGTTTGTAACTCATCTTTAGATAATTCTGTCTTGGTATTCTTCTGCAAAAAAGTTGTGAGAGTTTTCAGTGGCTTTGCCTGGTGGCCCAGGCATGCACTGTCCCATCTTTGTGTTTTCTCACAGTATTATGAAAAGCAGCAATGCCAAAGAGCATTAATTTACTTCATTATTCAGAGTCCCAATGACATTGAACTGAAGTGAAGCAGCTTGAATTACAGAATTATCGTATGAAGAATATCCAGAAGAATCACCATTACTATACTATAACTAACCATTCTTTCTTCATTGGGTACCAGCACACGTGTTTCTCACTCAAAGGATTCAATATTGTTTCATCTGATGAAGGATTTTAGTATTACTTGATCAAATTGAGCAAGTGATCTATAAGCCTTTAGAATAATGGATAATAAATTAGCAAAGTCCTAAGTGGCTGACCTGAGAGTATCTGCTACTGTTATTAACCAGAAATAAGCTAGCTTACTAATGGAGCAGGTTTGTAGGTAGCTCAGCTGATTCTCATTGAAAGAACAATGTTCTTGCAATGTCCTACTTCAATGCAGCTGGAAGTCTGTTAAGAAAATCTCTGTGCCAGTATTATATTTCACTTCGATTTGTTATGATAGGCATTTGTTATTCAATAGTGTGACTTGCATTCAGTTTGCACATGACTTGTTACAAGCTGTGACAGTAAAAATATATGCTTTATCATTTAAAATATGTTAAATCATTTCATCCCTCCAGTGAATGAAACTTTGAAAAGAAAAAAGTTGTCATTGATTCATATGAAAGCCTGATACAGCTCCAGGGATAAAATTAGGGTATAGACTCACTATCATCTCAAATATGTAAAAATGGGAATGGTGTATTTCATTCCAAGCCTGAAATCTACTTATACATCGGGGCAAATGGGTTGTAATTAAGAAAGCAGTCTTTTCTGCTATGTGATATAAAACCTATAACAGTGTTAGTTCAAACAGAGGTACCATCAGGGTTGTGAGCACAAAATTTAAGTTTCATGAAGGACCTCTCTAACTTCTAGGAAAGGCTTACACTTATGCTTTAAAGAATCTCCCATCTATCAGACTAGAGAAACAGAAGATGATTTCATGGAAGAGATGGCTACCAAGAGTATAAAATAGATTGTTCAGATTAGAACAAGTAATTGAGAGCTAGGTTTTGAGAACTAGTGGGAATGGCAGAAAGGTGTACATTGCAGGAAGGAAGCATGTAATTTGAAAGCCATAGAGAGGTCTTTATTTGAAAGCCTCTGCTACGGACTCCCAAGTTCTTCCCTTCCTGAAAGAAAAAAATGGGGCAGTTACTATTGACCAGTTTTCAACATGGTTCCCATGAAGAATTATCTACTGCCAAAGTGCCTGATCTAGAATAAAGCCTTTCAGGGATGATGAGACAACCTTTTATTTTATCCAATTAATTCACTAATTTGTTAAATTCTGAGAAGTGAAGTAAAAGTTAACGTAATTCTGAAAGCATCTCTCCCACCTCAGTCCTCTCCCTGCAGAAAAGGCTAGAGCTTGACTCCTGCTGTTTGTTATTTAGTACACTGTATTAACATTACATTACTGCATGCCAACTACATGAATAAGGTGCTTTTTGTGGTTGTAAGAAAGGACAACACACTGTGTCCCAGAAACTAGGTTCATGAACATTTCAATATGCTTGAAATATCTGAGAAGCAAAGATGAGGCATAGAAATGCAATTTGTCCTTAAGTTCTTCCTGCAAGTATCTGAGATGAGGTCTTCTTGAATGACAGGAACAGCAAATATGATTTTCTGACTAACACTGGATCTAGAACTTTCTCAGAGAAACGTTCAGTCTGTATTAGTCTGTATACGAGCTCCAGCCACACTGGAAGACTTTTAGTTCAGATCTTTAAGGTGTTACAAAATTTCACAAAGCTATGTGACCAAGCAGTTTAGGTACTGTAGCTGAGTTGTGGGGATCAGATGACATGCTTCTGAAAAGCTTTTTTTTTTTTTTCCTTAGAATAAGAAATCTGTTCTGAATAAACTGTGTAATCTTGATTTGCTCAGGTTGATTTTTATACTCAGGGACAAGGATTTGAAAAGCTCTCTGGATGGATTCTAATATCGGGCAGTTACTGAGCTTTCTTGAACTAAGTATGAATAGACTTATCATTCCTTTCTTGAAGGAAAGTTTCTACTACTACTACTGAAAGACCTTTTGATAATAGACTGGGTTGAACAGGTAATGATCAAACATTGCCACAGGGCAATGAAACTTGTGGTGTGGTATGAATCAAGCAGGCATAATCCATTAAGACATTATTTGGCAGGCAAAACTTTTACAAGTGTATAAATCTGTTCAGTTTTTCACGCCTGGTACCAACCTTCCTTCCTGCTTGAAACAATAAAGTAAAAATCCATTTCTCTGAATTTATGAGTACTACGCTACTGTATCAGTCTGGATAAGAAATAGCTCAACTTTTTTTGACCCCAGGATGGGGAACAGAATACACCCACATACAGGTATTTCTCCCCCTCGCTTTTTTTTTCAGACAAAGTTCATATCTATAACCTGATTTTGTAAGTGGGGGAGCCAATGTGCAGGCAGGGAAATTTGACTAAGAGCCACATTGCAAGCTGGTGGCCAGCCAGACACAGAATACAAAAGTCAGAAACTGCAAGAGTCCGGTGGTATTTACTGCTGATTGTAAATAGGAGGAAATTGTGAATAGGATTATAAATAGGAGGCTTTATTATAAATAAAAAATAAATAAATTTTCTTTACTGCTTTTGTAAAGCATTCCTGTTTTCAATTCTGTGTAATTCCCTTAATCCAAATTGTAAGAGATTTGGGGTACCCTTGTTGATTCTTCCTTCTCTAGACCCCTGAAACTTTATAAATGGAACACAACTACTAGTTTTTCCTGTAAGTGTCCTTTGCATACAGATATCAACACAGAAATAAGAAAATATTAAGTTTCATTACCATGCATTTACTAACCATCTTTTTCTGTATCCTTCAGACAGACAACAGTGTCAGGTAAAAGTCCTTTTTCTGATAAAGCTGACCAGTGATCTACTGACAGAGGGTAGTTATCCACTACCCATCCTCCTTTTTCTGGAGCACCAGGAAACCTGTCTTTGTTTTTCTTCATAAGCTGTTATAAAATGTCAGGTTCAGTAACATGAAAAGACCAAGATAGTCTGTGAGCTGTTCAAAAAGACTTCACAATACAAAATGGTTTTCTGAATGTTATGATTTTTCCCTATTGTCATTTCATGTCAATAAAAAGTAAGACATTTATAACTTTATACGTCTGAATGAAATAAAGACATTTTAAACAAAAAGAGATTAATGTGCCAGTGATTTTTTTAAGGTTGCCTACAAAGAATTTAGATTCCAGTTTCAATAGTTACAAAGCAGTGAAAAAATTTAAAACAATTCAAGATTCTTGGATAAACCTTCATATACAATTATTTTCAAACACTTGTATCTGGTGTTGAGCTCCTTAATAGTGACTAAGAGTATAAGAATAGGGCAAACATACAGTAGTACTTCCCTCAGACAATTTTCCCAGCCTTTAACAATTTGTAGCCCAGCTACTTTGCAAGACAGAAATAATTTGTGTATATAAATATAGTAGTCCTCATTAGATTTGTCTTTCATGATCTTGCTCAGTCTCTCCTCAATCCTATGTTAGCTTTCAGACTACATGATATAAACTAAACGGATCTTTCAAATAGAAAAATTAAGAACATATATCGATAATGTATAAACTGTTACAGGTTGCTTTTAGAAAAAAAAGTGCTTTGCTATACAGTACTTGTAGTTTTACCTCTGCAATAGCTCTCTCCAGTACTTCAGCATATATTTCAGGTGACAGTGTAACTTCGGAGACTGATGCACTTTTTATGGCTTCTTCTACCATCGCTTGAACTTCTGGGTGGTCAGCAGTTATCTCTGACATTCCTAACAACACAGATGTTTTAAAGTGCTTCACAAAATTCTGAAATACTTATTTCCTCTGGTCAGGAATAACTGCTAGGCAATTAAGTCCAGCCACTTCATAATTACAGCGCAACAGTCATTTTAAGCAATATTACACAATCATACTGAGAAAGAAACAAATAACAGTTCTTTTGAATGCAGTTCTAGAGGGTATTTCATAAAGATAAGTTTTAAGATCTTGGTTTGCTCTCTCATTACAAAAAAACCCCTTTTTAACTGTACAGTATTTTCTACCACTACGTGAAATATTGTTTCAATATGAATGGAATTACATTTGTGTACTAGAACAATCAGGCACCTGCAGCACCTGAGAATTTCCTTTGATTTGTTTTCTCTTTGATTCCTAAATCAAAAGGTTGACAAGATTAATTTAAAAATCAATACAAATCATACATCAAGACAGTACATTGTCAACAACCAAGAAGCCTGCATTCCCTAAGATGCACAAAACGTTCATATTGGATCCGTATTTTGTTATTAATTGCTGACACAACAGACTGTAATTGCTTAAAAATTTGTTAAGGAACACTCAGAGTTAGTTCACAGTTTACATACCAATTTGATAAAATTTGGTGAAGAACTGTTTTAAGCGCCTGCAATATCTACTATGTGAGGAGTATAATTTGGAAAAAATGCCATATTTACTTTCTGTAATTATGCCAAGATTTTTCACTGATTGTGTTGATACTTTTTACATGCACAAATTTACATATTATCAGGTTATTTTTGCCAAGTTACAAGCTCCCTGGGAAAGGGACATTATCTTACTAAGTGTTTCCATTCTGCAAAAAAACTCAACACAACCCAAACCCAAAACCAAACAGACTTTACAGTTATCATAGCTAAAGATAATATATTCTACTTCTCCCATTCAAGAAATAGATCTTTCTTTAGTGCTCTCTTCAATATCTTTTGCTGGTATGGAATGTCATAAATTAAAGAAAGAATATAATTGACGGAACAAATGTTTTTCTTTAAAAAGACAAAGAAATCTGTAAAAACTACCTCACAATCCACATTTACTTAATTTCCATTTTAGATCCTTATAAATATATTTCATTAATGTCCATTAATTGGATCTACCTAATAATCTATCTTCCTTGGTTGAGATGAAATGTCAGTCTGTTCTGTATGAAAAAAATGCTACTATTAATACCCTCCCTTATTTCCCCCCCAAACAGAACAATGTGGTTCTGTTTGAGCTAGATGTCATCTGAGCACATTAACAGACTGGGACTCTCCCAGCATGTACATGTTACCTTTTTAGTTTGAATCAGAAGAGTATGCTTTAAGTGAATCTCCTGATCCTTCCCATGCTTTAGTACACATGGCAAAGCAGTCTTAGAACATGCAAACTAATTGATTCTTTCCAGATGCACATTTACTATGCTGAAACCATTAAGTGTTCAACCCACAAGATCACAATACAGCTAGTCTGAAAGCCCTCTGTGCATGACATGGATATTGAGTCCTTAGCAACAACTGCTTCAATCTCCTGACCTACTCTGACAGTAGACAGAAACTCTGCGGACTGCAGTGGAGTTTCATAGCCTCACTGTCTATCCCTGAACTGGACTTGAGAGCACTCAGGACAGTCGGGGGCATTTACCTAATTAAACTGATATATGTCTTTTGCATAATTTTTAGTGATATTTAGAGAATTTTTGCATAATTCTCTCAAAAGGCAGAATTGACTAGGTAATTAACTAAATTTTGTTAGGAATAGGAAATACTTTCTGGGATAGTTACCTCTAGATCTAGATTCAAGCTTCCAAACATATTTAATTTCCCCTTCTGAAGCTTTCTTACTTTCTATGACAGTTTACATCCTTCATCTGTGTGTAGTTCTGTTTTGCAATAAAATTGTTTGAGCTATTAATTAGGATTATTAATCCTAAAGTTATTAATCCAAAGTTATTAATTAGGATTAAGTTCTCATTAATCCTAATATGATTTCACATACCTGTCCTCAAGAGTATTTACATTGCCAGGAATCTGGAACATAACACTGTTTAATGGTTTTAATTTTGGTGTCATAGTTCACCATTATTTTTACTGCAACACCAATGGTTTTTGTATCACTGTTAGCTTCTATGTTCTCCAGCACCAGAGGAATATACTGACTTCTTGTTAGATATGTATCTACCCATGAGTAAGTCAAATACGGTGATTCCTTGCTTAGTTGAATAAGGCAAAATGGCCTTATTGTCCATTTGAATCATAACTAGAGCTAACTGGAAAGGCAGTTCCAATTCAATGGAAAATTTTCATTTCAAAAGAAATAATTTGGAAAAAACCCACAAAATGTCCTACAAAAAAAAAATATCCAAATTCTGATTAAAAGATATTAAAAGAACGTGTTATTTTCACCTTTTCAAAATATTTTCTGAATTCATCAAGCTGCAAAAACCTGCGCACCTTAAGAAGTCTAAATGTGACCAGAACTGGAGAGTCTTGTGAATGTGTGTGCCATCTGAGACAGCATACTTGGAAGGCTGCTCCAAATTGGAAAATTTGTAGATTGTGGGTTCACATCAGCCTAGCTGACAAGCTGCTTTATTGAAGAAAATTTCAATTTTGCAGAGATTTAACTTGTCAGAAAGTCATTCAAATGGAAAGTTTCCAACCAGTATCAGTCAGAACCAATTTCTTCTTTCAAAAAGAGCTCAGAAAACTCTTACATACTCGTGGCCCTCAATTTCAGAGGATTTATATATAAGATCAAAAATACTGAATTCTACTCAGCTATCCCCTTCACTGCATGTTCTTTTAGTTCATATTTAATGCACAAGAACCTTAACAACTTCTGTAATATTTTATAAGTTGAAGTGACAGCAATTGCTTCAGTTAAATAACCTGAAGCAAATAAGATAGCTTCAAAAGACCATGGAACACCTTATTTACCTGGTTCTTTTGACTGTTTTTCCAATTCCAACCTATTTTTCACTGCTGTTATAGCCTTTTCTACTGCATCCCTTTGCACTTGCTCAATGTTGTCTTCTTTTGATTCTTTCATATAGGGTTGAATGAGTTTGGCCATATCAAGAACCTAGTGAAATGATTTGGAAAAAAAAAAAAATAAATCACGGAAGAGAAATATAGCATCTGATCCAACTTCTATACAAAGAAATGAATTTGGAAAAGCTCTGCAAATTTCAGAAACATGTACATATCATTCAAATGCAAGGTTTTTTTGCGGAAAAAATAATTTCTAATTTGCATTTACATTTAATTATCTTAGATACAAAAGTTATTCATAATATTCTTATGCTAAGACAAATAACTGACACAAATATTTGTCTTACATAGAGGGTAAATAAAAAAAATTTTGAAATTTTGCTACTTTTATATAAATGAATTTCACTAAATTACTATGTTTGCTCTGTAATCCATATGTTTGCAACGTGTATGTTAGTAACACAACAGGAATAAGAATGTGCTTAACTGATTCGCAAGCCTCAGCTGATACCCTTGTTACATAAGACATTTATAAACCTACCTTTCCTTTATATTTGTGTGCAATTAGGTTACAAATAGTTGTTCTTCCAGAGAATGGAGGACCAAACACTAGTACTTTACAAGGAGGAAGTGGCATTGGTGGTAACAGGTAAGGTCGTGGATTCAACATAAATGTTTTCAATGCTTCTGGGGATGACAGGACATACATTTTACCTAGAAAACTTAAAACAGAAGAGAAGCTAACAGATATAGCCAGTTATCTTATAAAATAGAAATAATAATTAAAAAGTGTCAAATTCCTCTAACCTGACAGCCAAGTCTGGGTTTCCCATTACAATATCACCTTCCTTTAGAGCCACAGGACATGCTTGTCCCCATCTGCTTCTACGCCATCGATATCTGTGTGCTATTAGTTTGTAAGACGACAGAACCCGGAAAAGTTCATCCTGTTTATTAAAAAAAACAATAACAGCATATGTAATTTTTGTCTGAGGCTATATATGCCTTGTTCTTAGCCTTTTCTGAAATATTTTGTTGGAAAATAAGCAAACCTAAAAAGAAAAATACATCATGCTTTTTAGAATCTTTAAAAAAAAATTACATGTTTCAGAATTGTAGGACAATTTTAAGGAGAAACTATTTAGTTTTTCAATTTTATTTAATAAAAATAGTTCCTGTAAGCTTCATTTATTATTTTCAGAAGTTTAAAACAATAAAGAGGTACAAATCACCCATTTATTGAAGACAACAGAAAATGGCCAAGATTTCTTCTAAAGGGGATGAAGAAAGGACCACAATCTGTGTAGGGGAATAGCAAGGCCAAAATATCTCTTTTAGGCATACAGAAATGTCATGTGATAGAAGTAAGTTTAATAGACCTTTACAGAAGGTGAATAGTGAGTGAATCCTAAAGTTTATGGTGACTCTAAATTATTCAAAATAGTACAGACAAGTGCTTGCTGTGAAGAACTGCAGAAGGACCTTCAGAATCTAGGAAGCTGGGCATTAAAATAGCAGTTTTACACAGAAAATGGTGAATTGTCATTGACTCTCACTACTCAGAAATAGATCTTGGGAGTTATAATACATACTTCCATGAAAAAATCTGGTCAATGCCCAAGAGCAGTCAGAAAACCAACCTGAATGTTAGGAATGTTTAGCAAAGAGAACAGAAGATAAAGGTTTGGGGTTTTTTATTGTATAAATCCTGCCCTCATCTTTACTGCTGTGTGCATTCTGCTACCCTAATCTCAAAAAGTACACAGCAGAATTGGAAAAGTTTCAGAAAAATGTAATATGACAATCAATCACACAAAAAGATTTTCATGTAAGAAGAAATAAGATTAAGTAGACTGGAACTCTTCAGTCCAGGAACAAGACAGCTACATAAGAACAGGACAGAAGTCTGAAATAATGAGTTATTAGAGAGCAGATACAGAGAACAAAACTATTTACTGACTTTTGCATATCAACAACTAGAGGAGACTGAGCTAAAAGGTGGCAGGTTCAACACAAAGGGAAGCAATTCTGTATATAATGTCCAGTTAAGCTGCAGAACTCCTTGCCCCAAATACCGTGGGGGATGTTAAAAGCTTACACGCAGACTAACACAAACACAGAGACTAACTAAACAATAAATACAGATGACCTCTGACAGACAGTCCTTCACTGTGAACTTTTCAGGGACTGAGAAAACACAAAAGGGAAGATGGGGTATTTCTCTGAAAATGTATAGCGGGGTCTCCCAGTTACAGTACCATTCATATATTCCAAGTTTTGTTTAAGCAACAGGAAAGATGACTGCAAGTGAATATAGGTGAAGACATTTATGCAAAGACTTCTGTTTTTCAGTTTTATTTGGGAGGGACACAAATTATAATTGTCATGATTCAGCAAAATTCAGCACTAACTTGTTATGTTTCTAATTAATTACAGAAAATACAACGTATGTGATTTCAGCTATGCAGGATGTTGCTAAATTTGTATGAGCATGCTGTTTCTCATTCAGGAAAAGAGTAAAGACTGAGCTAAAAGTCAGTTGCTGAGATTGTTATCCTTTGGCTAAAGTTGCTTTATTTTCTTGGAAGGAATTAATTCTTCCTCTGTTGCTAAAACAAACATTTTGTTCAAAATTTTATTATAGTCATCTAACTTTTTTTTTTTAAATGACAGTCTTTTTTCTTTTCATACTCTTTTAAGTGGATTTCAGTCACAGAATTATCTTAAGTTCACATTTCTGGAAAATCAAGGCTCAAAAAATGCCCTTATTGCATGGTAAAACAAACTGGTTGCTGTGAAACAAAGATGTTATAATATAAGCTTACAGCATAAAATAAAAAATATTGTTATAATTATTACAGTCAATCACACTTTAGACAAGCACACTTACATTTTCCAGTCCCTCCAGCATTTCTTCTTGCTGACTTTGAAGTCTAGTTATAGGAGCTCCATTTCGAACACCCAGAGACTGAAGTCGAACTACCACTGACTGAAGAGAAAATAACTCTTAGTACCAATCAAAACTACTTTTGTGATCTGAAAGGACTCCCAAAGTATTTTTTAAATTGTAACTTATTATTTATATAAGCTATTATTTATATAATGGCTACATACACACTAGGGCCCGGTTTCTAGCTTGGAGTCATGCTAGTTATTGAGCTGAGTTTTAACAAGCTACTTGGTAGATACAGGCAGTGCAAAATGCTGAATCACAGCCTTTATATCTCCTCATTATGCTATGAATCCCAAGCCTTTTAAAGGAATAGGCTGTGAAGGATTCTTTCCCACAAAGCAGTAAAAGTATTCAAGTGAGCTCCAATCTGAAAAGGAGGAAAGTCTCTTTAGGAGATAAGATTATGCACACTTGGAAGTAATACAACTTTGGTTAATTTATTTTAAAAGATACTTAAACCAGATGTCTGCCAATGAGATTCAGATGTCTGCCAATGAGATTCAGATGATATTACATTTAATTGAAGTATTTCCTGGATGTAATCGTACTTGAATGCAAGCGTTCTTGAAATGAAAAAGCAAATTTTGTCATGTTTGGACTAGTTTCATAATAGGTCTTTGCCTTACTTATAGGTAAAATGGTTGGAATCATTACACGACTCGATTGCCTTTACTATAAATTTCTGTTGTAATGGTCACAAACAGATCACAAGTGAGGAGTTTTTATGTTCCAACTCTGCAAAATTAGTGGGTTTTTTTCCCATAGGAGTAGTCTTGGTAGTAAAATGAAGCATAAATTGAAATAATACTTACAGAATTATAATTGATTCAATTTGTTTCAAACAACAGAGGGGAAATGTAGCTCACTTCCTACATTGTCAAAGACAATCTCTCACTTCATTTTCAACCCCATACTTTAGGTTCTGATTTGAAGCAACTCTTATTTCTGAGGCAGAGGATAAGATTATTTATTTTCAAATTTTATCATTGTAGTTTTTTAATAGGGAGAATGAGTTGCTATGTTATGAGCTAAAAATCTAGACACAAGCACTCAGCAGAGTTGTTAAAAGAATGATGTGTCTTCTACTACACTGTAAAACAATATCAAAGTTCATAAAAATTCTGTCATTATTTTAGACACCAGCATAAAATAAGCCAATTCTGTAAATATATCATACTGAAAATGATTTCATTTCTCATGTTAATAATGTTAGTTTACACTAATACACAAAATAAAGCGCTAAAAACAGATAGATAGAATACAAAAGAGTTTGTAGACTGACTGAAAATATTCTCAGGTAACATATATGTAAGCCTGGGGGCGGTGCAGTGAATCTTATAATTGTTTTAATAGAGCAACAAAAGCAAGCATTTCAAAGGTCATGTTTTCTAACAGTAATTAAATGAGTTTTATAAACAACTTAAAATTTTGCCAACACCTTAATAAAGAAAACAATCCACAGAACTGAGAAATTATTTTCTAGCGGAGGTTATCTAAGTTGGTGCATAGCTTGCTTACTATAATGAGATCATCTGGTTGCTGATTTCCATCCAGTTCAATAAGATATTGACAATCCTGTTCAGCCATCAAGTCCTGTTTAAGAACAAAGACATATTCATCAATTGAGTATAGTTAACCAGATAATGACGTTGAAGCTTATTCTGTTCCTATACATATAAAAGGCTGGACTCCTGTGGACTTCAGCAAAACCAGGATTCATTGTACTGATGACTTATAAAATCTTCTGGAGAGAAACTTTTATTTGGTGATGGATAAACACAGAGAGAATTCCAAAACTGGAGTTACAATGGGTTCAGAAAACAAATTAGATACCCTAGCTCAAATGCAAGAGAGCTACAAAGAATCAAGATACAGTAACATTTTGCGTATGAATTCAACTTCTAATTGTCTAACTACCTTAATTCTCTGCTGGAAAATGGTGACAATGTCAATTAACAGATTTCTTGGAAATACCAGCCATGAGACCAATGTTTTCATTTTGGTCCTGACTCTCAATTTCTGTAAAATGTGAACAATATATTTGATTTTTCTTATTTTCAATTTTCCCATTAGTAAATAAAATATTAGATTAAAATAGACATCCCATGTCCATCGTTAATGTCTCTGTCTGAGGACTGAGAACACTCACGCCGTCCCTGACAGATGTTGGTCTAACCCCAGCCCTGAAAAAGCCTAGTGAAGGTGACTTTACAACTTTGTAGGTAATCTGTTCCAGTTCTTCACTACACTTATGGTCAGAGTTCATTTCCTTGCATCTAGTCTGTCTTCTATACTATAAATTAAATTATTTGTCCTATCTTTGCTAGAAATAGATAATAACTAACTACTTCTTTCTAATACTCTTCTACAGAGAAGATAATAGTCTGTGTTTCTCTTATATACAATGGTCTTATTAGTACATCCATAATATTTGCTTTTGCACAATAGCATCACATTTATTGACTCAGTTTATGACTAACTAAAACCCCACAGATTGCAGATTGTCTGCAGTACTGAGGTCTAGCCAATTATTTCACGTTGTAGTTGTTCATTAGGTTTCCTCCCTAACTGTAGTATTTCACACTTATTTCTACTCAATTTCATCCTAACAACTTATCAAGAAATCAAAGTCTGTTCTCCAAAGTTCTTTCTACCTATCCCAGTTCAGTGCAAACTGCACATCTTATAAGCTTTTTTTTCAGTTTCATCATCTCAACCTCTACCTGGGCCAGTGATAGACCCCTATGTTTTTTTAATGTATTAGTGGACCACTAAGTATGTTCACTAATACATTCATCATTAGTGAAGCATAAGTAAGACCTACCAACTAGTGGAACGTGTTGATAGTGTTGAAGTTTGGTGTACATCCTAAAGTAATTTAATCTAAACAACTTTCCATTAGTTTGCTTACGAGAAATCCATGTAAGATCGTATAATGATTAAAGATATCACATTTTTTGCTTTCCCCTTCACAGCAGTAACAAGTTTGTTACTCTAGCAAAGAACATTATACCAGTTTTACACAATTTTATCTATAGGTTTATCTAATCCATAGGGAAATTGAAGGGCATAAATAAACAGTAATAGTCAAGTGTGTGGCAAACATGAGGCTTTTGCAGTTGCTTGTACCAGGAGATTAAAAAAGAAAAAAGAAAAAAGAAAAGAATGAATTATTGCTTTGGACCTGTTCTGTATTTCTTGGGGGGGGGGGGGAAAGATACATAGTAAATCCAACTTTCCTGGACACAACAAAGAAAGAAAAAAATAATGTCACAGGTGCAGAAATGAAATAGGTGATAAAGCAAACTGATGGGCTAATTATTGTGTATATAAATCTGCAGGCAATGAAGCAGGTGAGGAAGGAAATCTATTGGAGTGGAAGGCAATGGATGCAAAGAGCAGATTTCTTATGGGATTGAACGCTAGAATGGACTCTGGTAATGCTGATGATACACTGGGCTCTTCAAATAATTGACTTCATAGATTTAGGAAGCATCTGTGATGGCAGGTATGGTTTCACTTTTAAAACTCAAAGTGGATTACTTTATCTTGACTCCAGAATAGAAACAACACCTACAGATGACAACTTTGTATCATTGATTTCAGTATGAATTTCAGAACTTGGGGATATGTTGTAACATGCCTTGTGCCCACCTCCATACAATAAATCTGAAACTTAAAAAAAAATGAAAACAGTGCAAGATATTTTAAAAAATCTTTTGTTATGCATAATCATATTATTTTGCTTTTTCTTACTTCTAAAGGATGAAGCATGATATCCTTATACGCTCCAACTCTTTCCTCTGCATTTTCAAGAAAATCTTCAGGCCTCTGCACTAATTGATGCAAACATTCTGACATCATAAGTGGATCTTCTGCAGTCTGCAGAATGAAAAGTTAAATAAAAAAGATACAGAAATAAAATAATGTACTAAACTAATTTTTGTCTTTACTCAAAGGTGAATAAAGTAGCTTTCCAGAGCATTGCAATGAGTATTAGTCCAGTGATAGCTCACCGTGATCCTATCCTGATGAAGTGTAGTTTCTGCAAATTGAGAGGAATGTGCCTAGAACTTGCATTGATAAATCTCTGGCCAGCATTATAAACCAGAACAATTCAACCTGAATTCAAAATTAATACCTTCATGAAAATGAAGAAAATCCATTTGTAGTAGTCTAACACCAAAACCAGAAAACAAGATAGTATCCTGCAAATACTAGTAAAACTTGCTACAATAAACAGAAATTAAGAACTCTTTTATTTGCTTTGACCAAGAAACAGACAATATAGAGTTACCATTCTCATGATACACTCTTTTAACTTATGGCAAGAAACAGTTCACTGACTTCTTAGTTGGAGACTGAATCCAGGTTAAGCTATGCAATAATCACCATTCGTTGTCATTTAAACCTACTACTTAAGTATTATCCCACATCTCTTAAAGCAGAACAGAAACTGAATTAAGATTAAAGTTGAGCAAAATTAATTCATAATGTAGTATGGTGATATTTTAGAATATTGGATTTGTTCTGCTTTGTCTAGAGTACATTATACTACTTTGCACTGTTTAGAAATAAGCAATATTTACCTCCTCTTCTTCCTGCTCTTCATCATCTTCTTCATTCTCTTCTTCATGCTGATCTTTGTCTTTCTTACACTTTTCAATAACATTAGGATCCCACTGGTTCCTCTGGTACACCTGCCCTGAATCAGGGTGTTGCCTTTGTCCTGATATTCTTTGGCATAAGTCATAATCTGAACACTAGCAAGGAATAATTAAAAGGAAATCGTGTTTATTGTACTGCTATAATAATATTATTTTTCCTGAAACTGCAGAATGGGGGGTAGGAGTCTGTTTGGCAAATATGTGGATTCATAAACTTCTTCTCCGATAACATTCTGCGTAAACGCAAAATTTTCAAAAGCAGCATATGTTAAAGAAAGACTTAATTAAACACTTGCATAATTCTTCCCCAACAGCATTTTACATTCCATACCAGGAGTGTAGCCACTACCTGAGCACCTATTACCATGCAAGTTATACCTTGTAGTATAACAAGTGTAGGTGTAGTTTATGGATAAAAGTATTTTGCAGACAGGCTTGTGATTGCTCTTGCAATTAATGCCAAAGTGGTTTGGACTTGAGCAAGATTAAGTCAATTTTACTAGGTGCCTCTGACCTCTCAGAGCTTTACTATTACCCAAAAGCATAGTGCCATTGTGTCAGAGGCTAAAGGAGTTCAGCAGTTTGGAGCTCTGGAAGAGTAAGCAATGGTCTTTCCATAAAAGGCCCTGCAGACACAAGTTTAGTTTAACATTAAACACAGATAAATCTGGATGTGGTCTGTGGTGGTAAAATTTTCATATTTAAGATGTGAGAGGTCTACCTAAGAAGTTTATCCTAACTAAAACATTGCTAACTAAACATCCTAACTAAAACATTTACCCTAACTAAAACATTCCTTTCAACTAAAAGCCAACAGTCTGTGACTGTTTCCACCTCCCCACTTCTGAGCTAAGATAATACTTGGTGTGCCACTCCTATAGGCTCCACCGAGAGCCTTCTTTCTACATTGTCACATTATGTACTGTTTGACTCCTTAGCATTGTGGCTGTTAGCAAGCTGCTTAAGGAGTCCATCCATTCCAGGGGTGGATACCTGACTTTGTTAACATTGAAAGGATTGTTTTTCCTCACCTCTTTCTTTTTTTTTCTGAAACAAAAAGCTGGCTGGGTCTCTGTAATAGCTTAGCAGAGAACAGGGGAGCAGAGAGGGAGATGCTGTCTGAATGTTTGTTCACTATGATTGTAGTTAATAAAAATTTTGTCTGACCTGTCCTAAATTGTACTTGCATTAATACGCACTTGGAGTCCCAGATCTCCAACAGGTCTTAAGATGGGTATCTTAAAATTCTACTATGGAATTGGGGGTGGGGCACAACAAAATAAATAATCATTCTTCCTTTCTAAATCACTAACACCCTTCAAACATATATGAAAACCTGAGATAACAAGAAAATATTGTAGTTGTTAAGGTCAAATTGTTACAGAAATGGCAAATTGATTTCTACAGAAAATATAGAGCTTTTGAGATTGCATTGCTAGCAACAGGCACACTACACTCATTTTGAGATCACATTGCTAGTAATAGGCACACTATACTCATTTCCTGAGGTATCCCTTGAAGTATTACAATACTTCAGGATATTTCTATATTTCTACAGTGAGTCATACAGCTGACATGACTGCTATATGACATAGCACATTTTGAAATAGGGAAGGAGAAATTTCATCAGATATGGTTCTTTTTTCAAAGGTGCATCTTCTGTCCTTTTTTGTTGGAGAGACAAAATTTCTCTAAATTCGTCTGCTAATAACAGTATTTCACTATTTACAGAGTTTTCTTCCTTTCTTTTTGATATAATGAAAATGGTTACCATTCTGACATATCTGTGAAAACAGCTTGAACCCACTGAAATCAAAGGCAAAATTATTCATTTGACTTTGGGGCAAGGATTTTTAATGAGCATTCAGTCTCAGTCTTCTTCCCAGAGGAGAAGATGACGTAACTACATGAAGTCAAGAATTCTGTTTTCCTTCTAGTGTAGTATTGCTCTTCTATTTGTACTGTTGCACATGCAAATACACAATGTATATTCTCAAGAACTGGGATTTCTCATTATCTGGTATTTAAATAAAGATTTACTTTCTGTAGCTGGAAAAAATAAAAACTGTCTGAAAAGCAGCACAAAAATATGTTTCTCTGATGTTTTAAGATCTTTCCATGAGCATAGAAAAAAAAGGTTTGAAGCAGGCATTCACAAATTTTCATTGCGCATGGTCAAACAAATTAAGTCTCAAAAGTATGGAATGTAAAGAACCTTGTCATTAAAACAAACATGGACTTAAAACTGGCAAAGTGATAGACAAGGTCCATGCACTGAAGATTAGCATCTGACCAACCACATAGATATGACAACTAGAATCAAAATCCCAATGACAATGGAGCACAACACCAGAGGCTGGTTATTCAGAGTTGCCTTGGCAGCTCGTTCTGCACATTCAGAGTGAATAGGCAGCTCATTCTGCACACTCGGAGTGAAGACGGAAATAATCCAGTTGATAATAAATAAAACATTGCAAGAGGAAGGGCCTGAACCCTTGTTCATGATTATACATGCCTTTACTTTGTCTGCATGGAGTCTGGCAAAGTTTGGTGTGGGCCAGCTAGTACTCTCCCAGGTGAATAGCTGGGCACAATCCAGAGAATGGCACAGGCCTAGGGCCTTTCCCAGTGGGCAGTTTGGACACGGCCGCCCCATTCTGACTAACAAGACAGGTTAGCTGTGTTCTGCCAAGCCAGCTGGCCTGACGCCTGAAGAGTCGCTCTTGCCTTGTTTTATTTACTAATATGGATGTAGCCAGCAAGTCCATTCTTTTAAGTTACATTGAGAAAGTCCTCTTAATCCTACACGAACAATGATTTATGTTTCTCTGGTTATATCAGAGTCACTTTTGTAAAGTATCTGGTATGTCACATTATTACTCATGAAAAAACTGAGATTTGTAAATGAGATGAATTAATAAAGACTAAGAAGCAGTTTCACAATTAGTGAGTAAAAAATAAAACAATTTGCTTTCTAACTTCTATATGTGAAAAGTTTCTTCCTGAAATACATGAATGGCAGATGTAAACGTATCCAAAATCCCATAATAGTCATGTTATTCAAAGTTTTCTTTTCTTGAAAACCTCTATCTTCTAATTGGTAGAGGTGCAAAGACTGTAACTGCTACCGAAGTTTTAAGAAATGTTTGTTATTTTACAATGAGGAATGCTTATAATGGAACAAACTAGCATAATTCCATTCCAATATAAAAGAGAACAATTTATTAGTCCTCAATAAATACTATACTCAAATGCACAGGGGAAAATATTATCTTTTGACTTATGCAGCATATGAGTCTACTAATAATTAGGAAAATAACTAGCAAGTTACTGAAAATTACATTACCTTAATGTTAATCAGGAAATCTGGTTTTAATTTTAGATTCTTTATTTTCTCTATTTGCTGTGAAACAGTCATATATTCCTCTGAGAGAGAAGGAAATCCACTGAGAACATAGCCTGCCGAATACATTTTATTAAATACATTTTTTAGAAGGTTATGTCAAATATAGGACTAGTTATACTCATCTCCTTTAAAGAAGAGTTATTACCACTACCAATACTATTCTCATCTAACTTACTCTCAGTAACAAAATGCAAAGGGAATAAACAATGTTGTAAAAAAAAAAAGACTGTAATACTTTGCATTTTAAATAATCTGTTTTCCTTCTTTTTCATTATTTTAAATGTTTAAAATACTTTTGCTGGTGTTTTTTGTTGTTGTTACAGAAGTATTCAAGCAAAAAAAATCTGTATTTTAAATCCTGAAACTTTTCTAACCAGATAATATTGTCAAATGAGAGTCATAGCAACACTTAAAATTTGGGGCAAATTAATTTTCTCAAAATTAACACAACATAGGATTGGTGTGACACTTTCTGATCTCTCATATTGGTAAATTAATCCCTAAATACACTCTCAGTTTACGGATATTCCACAACCTGATGAGCACAAGAAAAGATGCTACCATCAAATACAAAATGAATTGTAATTGAGCAGTAATGGATGCAGAGTGCGTCAAAATTATAGCTAGCTCATTCTAAGAAGTTTAGGCTATAAAAATACTTACCAAAATGAGCAACTTCTGGTGACTCAATCTTTTTCAGAATCATTTCTGTAACCAGTTCTTCAGAAATACTTTGACCTTTAAAAAGCAATTCTTGACACTATTGTAAAATGCAAAACATAGTATTATATAATATGTATTTGTCAAGAATGTGACAAAACTTACTAGAAGATTAGACCTTTACCTTAAGCCCATATTCTGTTTCTTCATGAATATTCATTTGAATTACTTCCAAAGCTGAGAAAGCACATCAGACAGAATAAAATAATTAATAAAAAATATTTTATATACAGACATGTACATGCAGGGATATATACATTCACACACACACATACGAGTATGTATGTGTGCTCCAAGCAACCAGACTATTTTGAAATGAACAGCCATTATATTTAGGGCCATTATTATATTTTGTCCGTCCAGAACTTGGTGCCTTCTGGCAATGTCTGGGTAGATGTTTTTCCCTACGATTTAGCCCTATATATACAACAGACAAATGCACAACAGCAGCTTTGCAGGATTATTTTAACTACTGATTTATATCAAATTAGCATTACTGCTGTGTAATCCAGAGATGAGTATTTGAGCTCCAACACTTCCCAAATTTTAAAAGCAAGTTTTAGAAAAAGAACTGTTTAGACATACAAAAACAGTTGTGTGTCTAATGGGCTTTTAAAAAAGGGCTTTAAGGGCTTTTTAAAAAGCCTTTAAAAACCTACTCCTTATATAGTCTCATTATCTAAAATTAGATAAACATTCAGTTGGACACCCATCAAATTCAAAGACCTGCCCTCTGTCTCTGTGGACAGTGACATCATAGCAGAATGATCCTGGAAGTCTTTCACATTTCTACACCATTGAAATAAGCAGACACTCACAAAAGTTTTCAGGAATGACCCTTAAGGCTACATCTATATTATTAATAAGCCAGGCCAGGGGAAGGTCCTGAAGCCAGGTGGCTCATGCCTATATAGCTAAAATTTTTCTCCCCAGAACAGAGTGGCTGTTTTCAAACTGCTCCTAGTAGTAATTATGACTGTCATGCATACTATCCATCATACTATAAATGGGTGTTTGGGAGAGCGTTATTTCCCAAACCGAGACAGGGAATGTATTAACAAACAACACAGACAACTGAAAATCAGCGTTGTACGTGTACCCTGGCCCTGTTTTATTTATGAGTATTGACCTATTCATTGGATAAATGGATAGAAAGTATTTTGTTAAATTAAAAAGACAGTGAACACCTTTCCTATTCAATAATGCTCTAACTTTTATTATTTTTTAAATAAATAACACAGCACAGGACAGATATTGATGCACTGGAGCAAGTCCAGCGGAGAGCACCAAGACGATTAAAAGTCTTGAACCTACTAGGAGAAGCCAAAAGAACTGGCCTTGTTCATCCTGGAGAAAACAGGACAGGTCTTATTGCTGTCTAAAACTACTTAATGGGAAGGCACAAAGACAGAACCACTGTCTTCACAGAAGTCCAGATAGGAGAGGAAGCAACAGACACAAGTAGGAACATGAGAAATTCCAGTGGGGTAATTAGGAAGCAATTTTTCATCATGAAGGTGGCAAAACATTGGAAAGTGTTGGCCAGAGAGGTGCTGGAGTCCCCATCCTTGGAGATACTCCAGACTCAACTGGACACAGCCCTAAGCAACCTTCTCTAGTTGTCCCTGCTTTGACTGGAAGGTTGGACTCTATGACCTCTAGAGGTCCTTTCTGAGCTATATTATTCATGTTCCTGTATGTTGAATTTCTTTGTTTCTTTCTTTTTTGATGTGGAAAATGAAAAAAACCCTATTAGCAAAAGTTGAAGGAATGTGTGCGTGTGTACACGTGTGGGCACACTAGACAAAAGATTAAAAGAAATATCATAAGCAAAAGAAGAAAAGAATAATTCTCTGAATCTACTAGAAATAAGGCATAAAAATGCAATAAGTGAGATTTACATCAGTCATTAAGAAAAACTTTCTAATGGCAAAGACTGTGTTGCAGAGATAGACTGCCTAGAGATTTTTGAAAACAAATTTGATAGACATTTGTCAGTAATGGTTTAAATACATTCAGACAGTGTGGATTGGCTTAAGTACATTTCTAAGGTCCTTTCTGATTTTGGTCTGATCTATGTTTTGGACCAGGTATTAATTTTTTGTTAGATGATCCTATGAATTAAAAATTCTATATTTACATAAGTCCAAAAAGCACTTTATTAAAACTGAATTTTACCATATTGTAATTCCAAATCTTCAACATAAGATAAAGATACTTCATTTGATAAACAAGCTTGTGTATTCACAGGAATATGAAGTGTTACACTGTTCACTAGAAGGCTTTTATTAGAAAAATAAAAAATACTAGGGAGCACATTTAAAAGAAAAAATGTAATGAAAATCGATATATAAAGAGTTAGTTCATAATCAGAACAACTGTACACATATATACCATAAAATCAGATTTATAATTTGGTGTCTCCAAAGAGGCACTCAGGAAATTGCTTCATAGTTAAGGTTATTATGTGCTTTCTTTTCTTCTCGTTGAAAAGATTATATTAGCTTTCAAACTGGTAGGACAAATCTGGTGGAAAAGTTTTCTTTTTTCATAAAACTTAAGTGAATGAATCAAGATTTGTAAATTCTAATGTCACGGATACAAAAATATTACCAGGGCTTTAAAAAAATTACAGATTTTTATATTTTTTTAGTTACTGCTGACAAAATTAGTACAAAAGAAAACTGACAGAGACGTAATTATTTTTTGTAGGAACCTACTTTCTTGCTGAGATACCTTGAAATGAAAAAAAAAATCTCTAGGA
The DNA here is from genome assembly GCF_034638445.1 of Ciconia boyciana. Taxonomy (NCBI): domain Eukaryota; kingdom Metazoa; phylum Chordata; class Aves; order Ciconiiformes; family Ciconiidae; genus Ciconia; species Ciconia boyciana. The sequence continues at coordinate 52,174,084 of NC_132936.1, forward strand.
ATGTGTTGATAGGGAACAAGATAACGTAAGCAACAAATTTTACTCTAAAGATCTTCAAAAATCTTTGATGAGAAGGACTGTCAGAAATGGAGCTGGATAGCTTAGAAAATGAAATGGTATCTTGTATTCTGGTAAATGCGTGGTGGGAGAAATTAACTACATCTTCTGAAATAAGCCATTGGATATTTTTGTTTTAGAAATTTGAAAGTGCCAGCTCCCATTCCTTCCATTATTACTTATACTGATACAAAAGCTACGCTTGTTTCCTGGAGTACATCCCGCCCCTTGTATTAGGCACTGCACAAACAGAAAGGAAAGATCCTGCTATTTTTTCATGGTCTGTACTGGAAAATCTCTGTGCTTTCTGGAGTTGAATGAGTTGCCTCCATGTGAACAAGAAGGGTCACATGAATCACCTTACAGGATTGGGAATAGAACTTGATTATTATGTGTTACGTATATCCCCTTCTGAAAAAGAAAAAAAAAAAAAAAAGTGGTTTTCTAAGCCTCTCTATAACTAAAAGGCGATTTTTCAGCAATCGCATTTCTAGCAAATGGTTTTGGTCCTTATCAGTAGTCTTTACTGCAATCGGAAACATGTCATTTTGAATTACAGGGAACAGGGAGGATATTCTAAACCAAAGATATTATGAAGCCAATGAAATGTTCGAAATATAGTGTATGTTTACCTTCTATGAAAATGCATTTCCATATTTGCGCTAGTTTTCTAGCTAATGTTTTCTTTCCAGAACCCTTAAAATGAAAAATACACATTTAAAAGAAAAAGAGGCAGAAGGAAAAAAATCCCAAACATATTACACAATAAAGTATATATTTTCATATGATAAAAACAATTAAAAGCTACCATCAGGATTAGGGCCTCCAAGTTATGCACTGGGCAAACACAAACACTCTTTTTAATACCATCCTCTACTTTATACTGCCTAGCATTGCTAATATACTGCTACTGTCCTTTGCAGTTATTTCCAAAGTAATTATACTGACTTTGTTTCTGAGTAACTCTGTCTAAAACTCATCTATGATTTGCACATAAATTCCTATGAGAAACTCTTTAGGACTGAAATTTATTATCTTCAGTCTCAAAGCAAATCATGACACAAACCTGTTCAGCCGTTTCCGAGTAAGATATGTAGGAATAGTATTCTTTGACTAAAACAATTAATACATAAAAACTGCCCTTGTTAGTCTGCTAATCTGGTTTAGATACTAACAAAATGTTTATCTTATCGCTTACATTAATCCTGAGGAACTAACATAACCAAGAGTAACGAGGCCTGTAAGAGTACAGTGGGATGGGATTTTGCAAATTTTTGCAAAACTCACCATCTTCCACCCTTAGGATTATGCCCTTTTTTCAAGGGCATACAAGAAGACCTTTTTTGACAGTCTGTTTGCCCTACAAATTTTGTAATTAAAAAATAGTAAAAAACCACAAATAAATAACATTCCCAGTTAACAGTGTATCAGCAAACACTCTGGCTCACTCATACCTTACATCTTACAGGTGTGATGAGAATATATATATTTGGTTTTGCTTTAATGGGACTATGTTTCTAACTTAAAAGAAATATCTTAAATAAGATAGATGCTCTACACATCAGCCATATAAATAAAAGATATTATCATAAAAATAGAATATTTAATTCCCTGCCCTCTTGGCCAGGCCTGTGCAATTTCAACCCTTTGTTAAAATTTGTATTAATATCAAACATTTACTGAAGGCAGTGATTTCAGATGAGAAAATCTATTTCTTATGTTCTTTGCATTGTCTTTCAAGGAGTATTTTATGCTGGCTTCATCTATAAAAATGTAAAGTTACCCTTTTTCATGTAAGGTTAGAAATTTGACATTTGTTTAAAACTAGGCGAGCCAGTCCACTGTAGTTTTCTACTGAGCTGAATGAACTCTTTCAGGTCTCATGCTGACCATAAGGCACGCTTGTTGGCTATCACCTTATACAGTCTCACTGTGATGTTCGCATCTCATCCACTTGCAGAACACCACCCTGCCTCCTTTCTCAGTTTGGTCAGATGTAAAGATTTGCAGCCAAGCATTACCCAGCAATTGGAGCCAAGGAGTAAGAAAGGATGCAGACCTGTGCAAACACTAGGGACTGGGAGCCTTGCAGCCTGGTGAAAGTCTTTGAAGAAAGGAAATGTAGCTGTATCTTAGCACTACGGCAGTGATTTGGGGCTTGATTTGGTGGGTCAACTGGCATTGAAGTTTGTGTTGGTTGCTAGTTCTATGTGCACACTATTTCTCTCTCTACCTGCTAGGCAGCGCAAAGCAGATTTCTGTACAGTCATTTCAGGCTCTGTTGTGGTACCTAATGGAAGCACACACAAATGCAGAGGGCAAGCTGCTAGAGGACCTTGTGTGCACAGTGGAAGTGGGGTGCTCTGAAGGCACCTTTCATGGGTAACCGCAGTGTTCAAGAGGAAAGCAGCTTTCAGAGCACCAGTGGTGTGTTTGAGCGCGTACCAGATTGAGTATAGACATAAGGCAAACTTGCACCAAAAAAGAACCCCCTTCAGCAAACGAAGGCACTAACGTAAAACCACCTGTAGAGTCTCCTACATTTGGGAAAAAGAAACCTGAGAAGTCTAGGATTACAAAACATCAAATTTCCTAAGTAAAGGAGGCCACAAATTATTTGAGAAAAAGAGAGACCTTGAATTATAGTTAAAATATAGTCTAAATCTCCTTATCAGGACGCCTTGGTGGATTTCAGTTATTCCCAAATATGACATATAATTATGTCAAAGTTTTAATAAAGTTAAAATATTTCATATCTCATTGCATGTCTGTAAGTCAGTGCATTAACCTGAAGGTTCTTTTATGCCTATTTATGTCTTTAATCTGCCAAGTTTTTCAAAAGTTAGAATACTGAAATAACATAAAAACAATCCAGTTGCCAATGTGAAAAGAGAAGAAACTTTTTAGGCAACGTGTGACTTGTAATTACAGTAATAACACTTCTAACTGTAATTGGCTGGTCACTCAGGCCAAAAATTGGCCTCACTAAATGAGATCAGAATCTTTACCACACTCTGCAGGATTTGCACAGTAGAAAAGATAAAAAAGTAGGTCTTTGATCTTTTTGGCAGCGTCACTAAACTAATGTTTTGAAAGGAAAAGTAAAATTGTTAGCAGAATATCTGAAGAATAAACTTCTGTCAGACATCTTACTGGCTTTCCAAGGATAATGAAGCAAGTGGGCTTGGACAACAGAAAGGATTTTTCAGCTTCATCTTCATTGAAGATATCTGCAAAGGGCTGAGCTTGTTTTTCCTCTTGTGAAGCCATAAAATTATCTAAGACTGGGGAAAAAAAAGCTTGTTATAAAATACAGTAGCTTACATATGTGTAAAATGACACATACTTAAAAGTGGAACTGAATAGTAATGTGATACAAGGTGAATTGCTTTGTAACAAAAGCTGTTATAAGAAAAAGCATTTACAGAACATACACGCTGCACACATTACTAAGAGAAGAGTCGCTTCTGAAAAATAAGGGATTGTCGGAACCACCCCCGATCGCCAGCTGCAACTATATGGATGTTGATAACGACTTCTTCCTGACTCTCAGACTGCCTGTAGCTCTTTTTTAAACAGCATGTAGTTGGTTCATTGCCTTTTCCTTCCTGTCCCAATTACCACACAGTTGTAACTTCTCTCTGGTCCCTGAAATGGACCATGATGAGACCTCCGCTTGTGAGCTTCAGACACAGAAGAGCCCCATCATGGTCAATGGAACTGCTCGCTGTCTCTGCAGCTAGGTACACGAATAAGGCTTTGCAGAATTAAATCATGGTTCATGATCTGTTCTGTAATCCTCTCATAAATCCCAGCTCTTCCAGGACTGCAAGAGAACGCACATCCAGCGCTATGCAATGAAGCGAAACAGAAACAAGTTTCTAATTAAGGTAAGCTGGAGCAAAATTTGGGTGGGCCTTTCAAACAAATGGAGTCCAAAACCGTGAGGAGCTTCATGAAGCATGGTTTGAAGAAGGCAAAACAAAACCTCGCTTTCTTTACCCCCACTCCCCCCAGTCATTTTTAAATTAAAAAATTCTACTTCAGGATAGAAATCTGAAAAAGTTTGTTGTGAAACATCAAACTGAAATGTTCTGACACTTTCAGAAGACCTTCTGAACGACAGGGACAGTATTTTAACATTAAAAAAACCACCACACACAAACCAACCCTTCATTTCTCTCAGGGAAACTTACTGGCTGAACTTCACCTACAGCAGTTTCACCTTCACTTTTCCAGCAGTTTCACTCCTTCCCAAACCTTCCCACTTAAGGAGCAATTTCCTAATTACAGTAACCACCCCAACCAAACCAAAGAAATAAACCAGACTCCCCGCCCCTACCAAATGCCTGGCGGGGCCTTGTCTCCCCCCTGCCCCGCCAGCACGCCCCTGACCGGCGGCGCGAAGACGATGCCCGCGGCCGGCGGCCCTCCGGGAGGGGGCGGGAGGGGGCGGGAGGGGGGTCACTTACGTTGGGCGAAGCGCGGCGGGAGGGGGGAGAGGGAGGGCGCAACGGCCGCCGCGCGCACCCCGCCGCCACCGGCTTGTGTACCCCCGTAACCCGGGCAACCGAAGAGCACCGCCCCCTTCCCTTCGCCCCGCCCCCTCGGAAGCCCCCGGGCGGGGCGGGGGCTTCGGAGCTGTTCCTGGTGCTGACCCTGCAGGCGGACCCGCCCGCGGCGGCAGCGCTCGCCGCACCCCGCAACGAGCGGCGCCCGGCGGGAGCAGCGGCTGACGGCGCCGCCACCTCGCCTGTCCCGGCGGCCCGCCCCCGCCGCGCCGGGAGCCGCGCTGCTGAGGGGCCACGCGTGACGCGGCTCCACCGCCACCTCAGGCGGCGGCGCAGGCGCTCTCTCTCCCCCGCCTGTGGGCGCGCCTGCGCGGTGGCGTGCCGCCACTTCCGGCTTCCACCCGTCCCGGCAGTGGGCGGTTGGGGCTGGTCTCCGGCTCCCAGCCTCGTCGCGTCGCCCCCTCCGGCAGGAGCTCGGCTTGTCCCTCGCCTGCTGGCGGGCAGCCCCCCTGCCCCCACTGCCCCTGCCGTGCCTTCGGGCCGGGGCAAGGCCCGAGCCCTGCGCGGCCGCCATGCCGGCGGCGGCTGCTGCCCCCATGATCAGCTCAGTGCAGAAGCTGGTGCTGTACGAGACCAGGGCTGTAAGTAGCGTCTGCCCCGCCGCCGCCGCCCCCGGGGGGCGGGGAGGAGCCCTGCCTGCCGGCCCCGGCGCTGGGGGCGCGGGCTGGGGGCTGCCGCACCGGGCGTGGGGCAGAGCGGGAGGATGTCCCTGCTCCCTGTCGTGCTGGCTTGGCCCTGCCCGGGGCTGCTGCCTTTGCTGGCCTGCAGCTTGTCAAAAACTGTTCCTTACCTTTATCTTCTTTTGTTGGGTTTTTTTTTTTTTGGTCACACATCCAAAGCATACGAATAACTAAAAAAAGTTTATAAAATTCCTGCCTTCACTGTGTCTCTGACTTAACGAAGAGCTGGTTTCCGTCCTAAGTGCCGTTAGCGTACGCAAGCCTAGAATCTGAGCTACGCAGTGCTGTAAGCTCAAGGCCTGCCCTGCCAGGCTGCAGTGGGTGCTGCAGGCTGCCAGGCTGGCAAGTTTAGGCCCCACATCGCTGCTGTTAGCGTTTGCGCAGCTCCCTCCTTGTTTTGTTGTGCGGCTGTTGTCACTCAGCCAGGTTAACAGTGCTGACCCGTGCCATGGTGAATTAAAACTGGACAGCTGAAGTTGTCCAGAATTAATGAATTAAGATTTGAATTTAGCACGTAAACAGGATGGATGAAGTGGTTACCACCTGCACCTGTCTGTTTACTACTTCTGAGGGATTTCGGTTCTCATCATCTGAATGGCTTGTGGAGCAACTTCCAGTTTGTGGTCTGACCTCTGGAAGTAAGCTGTTGAAGATTTTTAGCGTTCCTTAATAGTTCTGTTGCAGAAACTGTAGGGATGTGCTATTCACAGTACTTTTGCCATGGGCAAAGTGGATTAGAGGTTTGAGTGGTAATTGCTTCTTTAGTCGTGTGATGAGCACTGTGTGTGAGGCAGAATCCGACTCTTGGTGTAGATAACCTGAGATAATACCACTGTGTTTATCATCCTTTAGCTCCCAATCAAATGTCTTTGTGTAGTTTCTCTTGTTTCACAGTGTGTTGTTTTTTCACTTGAGGTAGTTTTGGGTAGAGTTAGGTACCATGCCTTTAAGTGCAACAACTAGCTGTAGTTCCAAGTTCAGATGTTAGCTGTAGTGATAATAGATAGTTTTTACACTGAAGTCAGTGTAGCCTCTTGAAAACGTACCAAAATGGCAGATTAAAGCATGCAGAATTATTGATACCAGTAAATGGAAAAATTGAGATTACTCTTCCTTTCCAGAATGTTACTTGTTTTCACCTATGCCTGAAGGAATTTTGATGGCTGCCTTAATGCATCTTTCTCAGCATTCCTGGAAAACACTGTTTGTTGGTTTATTTTCAGCTAGATTATTGCTATATGGGAGAAGGGCGATGGGGAAGTATGATTCCTGAATCAGGTCCTGAATTTAGCTGTTCTTGGCTCGCAACTCATGCTACTTTTCAGCTAGCTGAGATTTGGCTTTTTGTGACTGGCATGCATGGATATCTGGCTTAATTTTCTCTGAGTTTTAAGGCTCAGTTGCTGAGAGACAACCTGCTATTTACAGAGACAATATTATGCTTTAGGGTTCTGTCAGCTAGCTACAATTCTCTAGGCCTCTCAAGTTGATCCTGTTAGTTCAGGAACCACAGTCTTTCATATCTGGCTAGTGGTAGCTGGCAGTATCTGCCCAAACGGGCAGGTTTGCCCGTGCTTTGCTGTGTTCAGAATTCAGTAAGGGGCAGATCCAGCAGTCCTGATCACTCAAGGAGGCAAGATGGTTTTGATCAGCCATGAGAGGCAGTGGTTTGTGCATCAGAACATGCCACTTGAAATGTCTCAGCTGAGTAATGGTGTCTCAAACCTGTTTATTCAGTCACTTCTTGTGGGGGATGTAAATGGAATATTTTCCCTGAATATGGTTATATGTTCTTACTAAAAAATAAAAAAGTATGCTATAGTACCGCGAGTTGCAGTCCTTTGAGTTTTGAAATTAAAGTCCTAGTCCTTTTTTTCCAAAGGAAAAATGCTATAGGAGTAATTTTGGAGTAATTATTTGGAAAGGGTTGATGCACTTAATAAAAACCACACATTCATGTAGGTTGGAAGGGACTTCTGGGGTTCATCTAGTCCAGCCCCCTGCTGAAAGCAGCTTCAGTGAGAGCATGATGTCAGGGCTGTGCCCAGCTGAGTTTTTAATATCTCCAAGTATGGAGATTCTACAGCCTCTGCAGACAACATGTTCTAGTGCTTGACCACCCTCATGGTTTAAAAAAAAAAGGGGGAGGGGGTCAGAGGTGGGGAAGAAATTCCTTATATTAAGTTGGAATTTTGTGTATTTCAACTTGTATCTGTTGCATCTTGTCCATCCATTGTTCACCCCTTGGAATAGTTTGGCTGTGTCTTATCTACACCTTCTCGTTAGATAGTTTTAGACAGCAGTAAGGTCCTGCCAAAGCTTTCTGAAGGCTGAACAAACCCAGTTCTCTCAGTTTCTCCCAATGCATCATGTGCTCTATCCTCCTGATCATCTTGGTAGCTTGATGTCTATCTTGTACTGGGGAGCCCAAAACAGGACTTCAGACTTGATCAGGTCACAGAGAGTTTTAGAGGGAAATTTGCTGTTACAGCTGATTCAGTGTCACGTTGGGCTGCTGACAAAAGTTCCCACTTCGTCTCCCCAAGGTATCCCTCATGCAGCCTCCTTTGCATAAAATCTCACAATCATGCAGTCGCCAGCTGTGACAGTTAGTCACTGATATGACGGAAGCATCACCCAGACATAAAATTGAATAGATTTCTCCTGATGCATGTTACTCTTCTGATTTCCCTAAGGCCATATGCTTGCAATGTAAGCACGTGGGACCAGGAGTTATATCAGATATAGGGTAACGTGAAACTATATCCTAAGATTCCTTGTGGAGACCCTGAGTGGGCAAGGAAAGGATGACTGAAGTTGTCAGCAGTGGGAGAAACAGTGGAGTTTACACTGATCATACTGCGTATTCCTGTAAAACCCCTCTGTGTTAAAGGAGGAAGAGACAAAATGGATGAGAAAGTGGAAATAGTTAGGCAGGTTTCTTTTGGTTGATTTTTTTTTTTTGAGTTACGAATAAAGTAGCCTTATTTAAGTCAAACAGGAAAGGCTCTGGTGGTGTTATTGGTGTCAAACAAAAAAGACTCCTAGAGGTGCGGAGAACTGAATTCACAGTGTCAATTCAAGCAACAGAGAACACAATTCTATATTTTCTATTAACGTTTATATTTAGGGTAGTTGCCGAGACCTACCTTTTAAACTGATGCTTTGGGTCAATAAATATGACAGAGATGTGAATTGTATCTCCTGTTTGTCCTGGGAAGTTGAAGGCTTATTTAGAAGCAGTCAGAAAAAAGAACTGAAACAGTTGTATTCAGATCAATGCCAACTATCTTTTCATTTTATGCATATATTTACTGCTGAAATGCACGCCAGAGGGCAGTAAAGATATTTCAGCAATATGACTAATAAGAAACAAAAGATATTTTCCTCTCTTCTTCAGGAGAAGATGGAACTTTTGTGTATCCCCCAAATGAAGTCCACCTGAAAGCTGTAGGTTAGTTTATTGGAAATTATCATTCCCCTGAGGCCGTGTGACATTGAACAAGTCAATTTGCGCCATCTCTATAAAGGCATATCACTTGCCTATCTTTCAGGATATTATGAGGCTTAATTAATATTATTTTATTCAAATCAGGTTCTTCTACAATCTCCATCTCCACAGTATCCAAATGACTTGCACAAGCTTATTAAGCAATGTGACTAGCATAATTACCTGTAGATTTTTCTGCCCTTTCCCCCAGGGAAAACTATGTGGGTTTGTTGGTTTCTTTTTTTAAAAAAAATTTCATTTCTGCTAAAAATAATTTGAACATTTTTATATTAACAAAAACAAGGTTTGCTTATTTAGTGCTGAAGTTAGTCTGTGGTCAAATTGGAGAAACTTTAATGTAGAAGATGAATTCACAGAAAAAGCTACAGAATTTTTACTGAATTATGAAGCACATTGGTTTATATAGATGGTTATCTGACACATTTAAAAAATGTTGAAAGTAGTGAACAATCTACTGGGCAACCATTAGCTATCATAATTTTCGAGCTAGAAGTGGCTGTGAAATTTGGTCTCTCTGGTTTCGTTTGGTTTCGTTAGCAGAAGACAGCCCCTCTTGGCTGACTGTCCTATTCCCTCTGTAATGGCGTTCCAGGAATGGCGATGACGTAATGGAGCAGAGGATGGAGTTGGGACAAGAGAAGGAGTTTTGTGAAACTCAGGAAAGCACTGTTACTGTCTTAAATGTCTTGATATACTGCCAGATATATGGGCAATAAAATAGAGAAACTTAATCAACTGGTGTATGTGGGATCTGAGACCATTTATGAGTAGGGCAGACACTTGGTGGAATAGCAGTGATGAGAACACCACAAGTTTTGAAGGGTATATGCTATTCAGGCAGAACAAAAATAAAATTTGAAAGTGGTAGCACCACACTGCATATGAAAGATGTGCCTTCAAATGTCTGCCTATGTTGTTTTGGTGACATAGGTTTTATTTCTTTTGTCTTGTGTTGTCCTGGGTGTCATCATGTAGTCACTAGATCAAAAGGAGAGAGATACTCGTATAGATTTGGTTTTGTTGCGAATCCAGTTTTCTGGATGGAATGGTGATAAGGTGTGCTGGTTTTGGCTGGGATAGAGTTAATTTTCTTCATAGTAGCTAGTATGGGGCTGTGTTTTGGATTTGTGCTGGAAACAGTGTTGATAATATCAGAGCCATTTTAGTTGTTGCTAAGTAGTGCTTATACTAAATCAAGGACTTTTCAGCTTCCCATGCTCTGCCAGGTGCATGAGAAGCTGGGAGGGGGCACAGCTGGGACAGCTGACCCCAACTGCCCAAAGGGCTATTCCATATTGTATGACGTCAATGCTCAGCATCTAAAGCTGGGGGAAGAATAAGGAAGGGGGGAACGTTTGGAGTGATGGCATTTGTCTTCCCAAGTAACCGTTACAGATGATGGAGCCCTGCTTTCCTGGAGATGGCTGAACACCTGCCTGCTGATAGGAAGTAGTGAATTAATTCCTTGTTTTGCTTTGCTTGTGTGCGCAGCTTTTGCTTTACCTATTAAAGTGTCTTTATCGCAGCCCACAAGTTTTCTCACTTTTACTCTTCCGATTCTCTCCCCCATCCCACTGTGAGGGAATGAGTGAGCGGCTGAGTGGTGCTTGGTTGCCAGCTGGGGTTAAACCATGACATGAGGGGTTTGTGGATAAATGATGACAAATTGAGGTATGTAAATGTAACAGAAGGATGAAGAAAAATAGGTGTTTTCTATTGCTATTTTTTATTTCCAAAATGAATTTTGTTATGGCTGTAAAACTAAATGAGTATTTTTTCTTGTTTAAAGTAAGAATTTACTTTATGAGTATGAATGTACTGAACAAGGGGTGAAGATAAAATGAGTAACAAGAATGAGGTTATGAAAAAGGGAACAATGAGTGTTGGGGGAGAAATAAAATTAAATATATTCAACATGCAAATTTGAAGATGTAGGCGTACTAAACAGTGGAACGACTGTAAATATTTTCAAGTTGTTCAAGTCAAGGGTGGTGCTGTGACTGCAACATGACAGGTGGAACATTTAATCCATTCTGAAGTCCTGTACATAATTTTCTGTAGGAAAGCAATGGAAAATCAAGGTAAATGACATAAAATGCAGTCTAGACTTACAAAGATGCTATCAGATTAACCTGGTTGTTTTGCCCATCTTCATCTAAAAATTAGATGGCCTTATGTATTTAAACCAAATCCTCTATGGAGGTGCAGTGCCACAAGGAAAATCTCTGGCTTCGCTAATGGAAGGAGGGAGGTTAGTAGACAAGTTAGTGTGACGTGAATAAGGAATCATCTCACAGGGTTGATTTTTTTCAAGTAATGGTTTTAGGACTGATATACTTCACCATTTTCAGTAATGTTATTAGCCCAAAATGTGGATCAGCTCTGATTAGAGTTTTGAAATATTGCAAATAAAGGATAATCAGAGCACAAGATAGCAAGAAATGATGATGACCCTCAGGACTAGATGAAAGAAATAATTTGAAATAGAAGGGTATACTATGAAACTTCATGCACCTTAGGATAGATTACACACCAATGAAAGTTTGTTGAGAGTTTATCCATTCAGAAGCAGCGGAGGGGGAGGAGGAGGATCTGGGTGTTTTATCTGAAGAAGGGGTGGGACGTTAAGCCGCTGATGAAGTACAACTCAAAAGGCAGATGTGGTCTTTTGTGGTATGGTCATTAATGAGAAATACTAATGTATCTCTATAATGAGACCTTGTATGGTATATTGTGTACACTTTCTGTCCATATTAATTTAAGAAATAAGAATTGAACCAGGAACAGGTCCATTGAGGTAACATAGATGCTAGAGATGTCTTGGGAGGAGCAAAGGGACAGCAAGATTTCATTAGTCTACTGAAGTAAGTGCTGAAAAGGCATCCAGTTACATTTCTGAAAGCATTCCAGCAGAATAGATGGTAAAGAGGGGAGAAGTATTTGGCTAAAGGAAAATGCATAGATTGATGATTAATAGATTTAGCTGAAAATTAGAAAGGAGAATCTTGAGGAACCCCTCAGTGGAGCAGCAAGAGCAAAGTCCTGTTTGGGACAAAAAAGCTTTGGTTGCCCTGGGACAAAAGGGAATTACTGAATGCTGTGGCTGTAGGATGCAGAGTGGGTAACCATCCCTACACACTCTGAGAGTGGTGCTTGGCAGGGTGCATTCTTAAAATTTCTCATCTTGAAAGAGCTTCTTTTGAAGGGTTTCAACAGATCACGGGAAGCAGACAGCATGCCAACTGAATTTTTGCTGTTTTCAGGTACCTCTCTTTGCCCCTTATTATATCTTCCTTTCTTCATGTCTTTCTGCCAGTTTCTATGAGAGATGAAAGATAGATACTCCCTGAATTGCTGTAGGTTCTATAGAAAGAAGGAACATAGTGGAATTTTTGCTGTGCCTTACATCTAGGTGTAATTATTTTTCTCCCCTTCTTTGGTGTAGTAGAGAAAAAAGGCTGAACCTATACCTTTTTTTAACCCTATTTAATACCGTTTATGCCTTGAAGATTTCTGATCTACAATCAAGTTCAGTACATATTAAAACTACCACAAAAATTTGAGGAAGAGGCTTTTTCTTGCATAACTTTATGCCTGTTGTGAAGGAGGGTGGAGGTTTGATGGCAGGTGACAGTTAACATTGCACTGCACAGTTAAGCATAAATTAAAGTAGAGAGATAATAGTGTGCTGATCCAAAGTCAGTGTTCACATGGAGGTTTCTCATCTGGCAACCCAGTGTGTTTTTTTAGTCTGACAGAAAGTGTGACTAGCACGTAAATACCTTCCTGTATTGGGTGCAGGTGCCCAGGTGCTGGAGGGCTGCAGGGTGGCCTCTGTGAGGAGAAGCTGGGGCTGCCTGGTGCTGGACACAGCTGGTTCCAGCCGGCTCCAACCGACCCACAGTGGGGCACAGCTGAGCCCAGCAGCCAAGATGGTGGTGCCTCTGTGGTAACTTATTTGAGAAAGAGTGGAAAACCTATGCCGCAGCTGTGAGAGAGAGGAGTGAGGAAAATTGTGAGAGAAACAGCCCTGCAGACACCGAGGTCAGTGGAGGAGGAGGTGCTCCAGGTGCCAGAGCAGAGACCCCCTGCAGCCCCTGGGGAGGACCATGCTGGAGCAGGGGGATATTTCCTGGAGGAGCTGCAGCCTGTGGAGAGGACTTACACTGGAGCAGGGAAAAGTGTGAGGTGGAAGGAGCAGCAGAGAGGAACTGTTATGAACTGACCGCAACCCCCCATTTCCCACCCTGCTGTGCTGCTCAGGGCAGGGGGAAGGTAGAGGAGTTGGGAGTGAAGCTGTGCCTGGGAAGAAGGGAGGGTTTGGGGGAAAGGTGTTTTAATTTATCTTTGTTTCTTGCTATCAGAACCTATTTTAATTGTCATAGATTGCATTCATTTTCCCCAAGTCAAGTCTATTTTGCCTGTGATTGTAGATGTTAGGCAATCTCCCTGTCCTTACCTTGACCTTTTCCATCATATTTTCTCTGCCAGTCCTGTTGAGGAGGGGGAGTGAGAGAGTGGCTGGGTGGGGGTCTGGCAGCTGGCCAAGGTCAACCCACCACACTCCCTTAGGGCTTTGTGTTTCTAGACATAGCCATGGGCTCAATGAGTATCTTTTGCAAGCATTTTGTCTGAGTTCTTAAGTGTTTTCTTTATACTATTTGCAGGTTTAAAAATTGTGCGCTGCCATATTAGTGCCCTGCCATATTTTCCAAGTAACTTTTAGTGTATTTTCACTTCTTTTTTGTTTTTCTGCTGATTAAGCTCTGTGTTGCTTTTTAACTGAGTGAAGTAAGTTCTTTACAGTGCTAACATTTCTTAATGATAATTAGTCTGTACAAAGAAGCAAATCATAGTTTGAGACCACGAGTTCTAAGAAGTAATCTTCTTAAAGAAAAAAAAATTGTGGGCAGAATACCTGATTTCAGCACTATTATGCTGCCATTATAAACAACAATTTGCAGTAAGAAGTTTTTTAATTTGTTTAGACTCCTTTTAGAAGCTATTTTTATTGGTTTGGCTGAATCAAAAGATTGATAAAAGAGGGTGTAAAGCCTTTCAATTAGATTGCCTTGGTTAAAACTCAGTCCCAGGTGGAAGTGACTAATGATTGTTCCTATCTTGTGGTTGCTTAGTGATGATTGTGCAATAAATTAAGCTTCAGTCTAGCTCTCATGGGCAAGTACCTGCATGGTGCACTGTTGTGGTTGGTAAAGTGCACTTGCTAAGAAGTTTCAGCAAGGCCAAGGGCAGACTAAACCTGGAAACAGCACGTTTCAGCTCAGGTGATGGTTAAAGAATGTTGTCAGAGTAGCATGAGGAAGTCTGCACAGTTTCTCCTTGTGTACTGTTCTTTGAGAAAGTACTTTGTTGGTCAAGGTTGTCCATTTATCTAAATGCAGTGGCTGTGCTGTGGAGTGGAATTGTTTGAGACATTTGGAAAATGCTTCAATTTATTCAGTTCAACTTAGTAATAAATGGAATAAGAGAATAAGGATAGAAACTCCCAGATAGGTTTCTGTAGCTTATCTGTGGATTCTCATTTCTTTTACTGTAATGATTTCTGTTAATAAAAATAGTTGTAAACAGTACAGCACATTTCGGCTTTGATTAATTTTACAATTATATTACAACCTCAGAACTTAATTTGTTTGATGATACATGCTCAGTGTTGTGTTGATTTGGTATTTTTGTTTATTCTTTCCTAGTATTTGTGTGATGGCAAATTTAATTGCAGTACATGTGTCTGATACAGTTTTATTTGTGCTTCATATCATCCAGTAAGACAGACTTATTTATTCATTAGATGCATAAATTAGGTAGCAGAAGCAGCTAATGCTGAAATGTCATTTTTAGTTTCATTTTTGCATTGTTAGTTTTCATTTCAAACCTTTCATCATCTTTGTTTTCATTTCAGACCTTGAAGGTTGAATATGAGCTGGCATATCATCCTGTTTTTCAAGTAATTCTGGGGTTGTTTATTGTTAGCTCGTCCGGAAAACTTCCCAAGTAGAAGTTTAACTTTGGGTTCGTAGTTTTGAGGACTAGTCCAAATGCAAAAGTTTTTGCAGATATTTCCTTCTTTATTACTTCCACAAGAATATCCTCTAACATGCAGTGGGTAAGATTCCCATTTGCTAAATCGAGATTTCCCATTGCCTGGCTTTCGAAGAAGGTGGCTTCTTTAAGCCTGATGATGCTGGGTTTTGATGCTGTTCTCAACTGACCTTCCTCAATACATTACACAGCCTCGCTTTCTAACTTAAAACAAAACCCCTAAATTAGTCCTTAAAGGACTTCAAAGAGAGCTTCTTAAGTACCATTCATTAGGGTGGTTGCTACCATAGTCTGCAGATACAATTACTTCTCATTTAATCTAACTCTGCTGCTGTTGTAAGAAGCAGCAGCACTTAAAGCTGGCACTGTAGCAGCTGCCAAGCTGATGTGGGTGATGCATTCCTCATATCGCTTCCTTATGTTTTATTGGTCTATTAAAATGGAAATGGAGAAGTATCCAACTGCACTTCTTTAGTAATAGCATTTGCAACTCTATGTGCATCTCTCTCTCTCTCTTCCTGTGTGTCATGTGCTGTCTTCCTATTTTAAATGTGGTCTTTGGTCCAAACTGCCATTTGGACAAGCATCTTAAAGTTGTACTGTTCTATTTTTATTCAGGATGATTTGTCGTTAACCGGAGGTGTCACTTTGGGAAGAAATTATGTTCATTTAATGAGCTGGATGTGGGGGGAGATCACTGAGCTGTATTGCAGTATTATGGGCTACTTAAAATTATTTAGCTTTAATTAACAATTTTCTACAAATAGAGAAGCAGCACTCTTAAAATGCAAACTAACTTATCATCTGTGTATTACAAATTAATATGGTATTTCCCTCTGCCCATTCACTTTCCACTGCATGAAGAAAAACGTGGTATGATGGCATAGTCTAAGCAAGTGACCATCTTGGTGGTTTGGTGTTTCTTGCTGGTGGATGATACCAGCAGAACAGCTCCATCCTCTACCTTTGTGCCATTCAGTGCCATGCAGTGGGGGCTCCAACCCCTGTTGTTACAATTTCCCTCCTGGGAAGCACAGATGTTGGCACTAAGGGATCTCCTGCAGAGGGTACTTTGAGGGGGGCAGGCTGGGGAGCCTGGGCTGTGCACAGCAGCACGCTACTGCTGAAAAAACAGTAGGGAACAGTTTCTTCTGCCAAAGTACAGCCTCAAATGCTTCAGTGGGGGAGTGCTGCGATGGCGTATGACTTTGAATGGCCTTCTTTACTATCATTAGGAGTAAACAGCAAAACTTGCCACCCAGTAGGCACTGTAATGTCAGTGTACAAGGTGAAGCCAGGAGGTGGTGGTGTTTCCTTTTATAGCTCTTAAAGTTAAGTATTTTATTTTCTTTTTTAGAGCTTACTGACTATCTAGATGCTTTTGTGATTTCAAGGAAGCTGAAGAGAGCTTTAAGTTCTTCTTTCACCTTGTATATTTTGACAGTAAAGATGTTTCTTAACATCTAATTGGTATAAATTATGGAATTCTGAGCTTTGTATGAATGTTATTATTGATTTCATCTCCCACATCTTAAATCCATGTGACTTTTAAGAGCTGGCTGCATAGATCCACGTGAATTTGCCATGCTTTCCTACTAGGCTGAGCATTATTAATGAGTTACACCTTGCTGCGTGGTAGCGCCACACTGATTAAATGAATTAGTAAAATGAGAGCTGCTTATAGCAAGTCAGTCCTGCAACCTGTGCTTACTGTTAATTCCTCTGAATGTAAAAATTCATTTATTGTTTGATTCCCTTAAATGAGAAATGGACACATTGTATGCTTATCTGTGCATATTTTAAATGAGAAATAAAGCTAGTCTTTTAAAAAAAAGTATTTTTAGCCAGCATGGCTGGTCAAATTAAACTTGAGTGTTGTGGAAGAACATTGGTGGGAAGTCTATCATAGCAAATATAAATAAAAAATGAAGAAAACTTGCAGTACTGAAGTACTTACAATTTTTCTGTGTTTATTATAGGCTAACAAAGATTAGTTGTCAGAAATAGCAATATAGCAACAGTAGTTTTAGATCATGAAAAGTTACAAACTTTTGTGTATAAGCTTCTGCTAAATTTTACAAAGCAAATGGGAAGACAGTAATAGCTGGGGTGGGGCATAGTTGGGCAGTGCCTGGTGTAAGTTACTTTTTTTCCCTCTCTAAACAGGTTTTCACCTTTCTCCAAGTTTTAATTTTTTACCTCCTTTTACAGTGGAGAGAATGAGGTCTTTTAAGTTGTACATTGTATACAAATGTACCTACCTAAGGTACTGATGTCTAAAACAGTTTATTCACACTCCATATGGAATGTTACAGATTTGATGTTAGTTGAAATGAATCTAGTCGAGAAACTATATAAATGGCATTGTTGATGTCTTATGTTACAACAGGCTTTGGTTGCTTTATCTTGTATAATATTCTGACTTCTTTTTTTAATGTAGCGATATTTTCTCGTTGGAAGTAATCCTGCAGAAACCAAATACCGTGTTTTGAAAATAGATCGCACTGAACCAAAGGATTTGGTTATAATTGATGATAAGGTGAGTGCCTCTCTGTTTAGGTTTTTTCAGTTATTCCAAATAATGCTGTCTGTTATTGAGATGAATTTAAACATTACACATTTACTCTGTTTCAACAAAGGTATGTTCCAGCATCATAGAATCATACAACAATTGAGGTTGGAGGGGATCTCTGGAGACTGTCTAGTCCTACCCTCGTGCTCAGAGCAATGTCAACTAGATCAGGTTGTTCAGGGCCGTGTTGAGTCACGTTTTGAATATGGCTGGAGACTCCACAATGTCTCTGGGTAACCTGTTCCAGTGTTCAATCGTCCTCACAGTAAAAAAGCGTTTTCTTATGTTCAAATGGAATTTTCCTGTATTTCAATTTGTGCCCATTGCCTCTTGTCCTTTGACTGGATACCACTGAGAAGAGTCTGCCTCAGACTGCTTTACTCCCTTCTACCAGGTATTTATACACATTGATAAGATCCCCTCTGAGCTTTCTCTTCTGCAGGATAATCAATCCCAACTCTCTCAGCCTCTCCTTGTATGTTAGATGTATACAATATTAGCATGATAATGACTAGTTACAGTATGGGAGTGGCCACAAGATCTCCAAACAGCACCATTCATTTTAATGAAGTTTTCCCAAGTTTTTCAGTTTATTACGTATATGTTCCCAATGGTTTTCTTACGTTCAACTATGCTGTTCTAAGTGCAAAATATATTTAATTACTATCTAGCCAAATTTTTAGTGTTTGTGATATATCTGAAGCAAAATAAACAGCAAGCAGCAAGAGTCTTAATGTACACAACAGAATAAGACTTGATTCCTTTCCAATAAGTTTATGGTTTAAAATCTTAACACTTAAGACTTAGAAATGTTTGAATTCACATGTGACCGTGAATATTTCTCTTGCAGTGAATGGTGAGTTTTGTGTGTAGAAACTTGTTGTACTTGTTGGTAGGACTGAAACAGGAGACAGAGGATGCAGGACAGTTTATTGTGTGTTAAGTACATTGTTCTATTCTCTGACATGAAATAACATTTAACTACCAAAGCAGTAACTTAAGTGACTTTTTATTTTAAAGCACGTGTATACACAACAAGAGGTGAGGGAACTTCTTGGCCGTTTAGACCTGGGAAATAGAACAAAGATTGGGCAGAAGGGCTCTTCTGGGTTATCCCGAGCTGTCTCTGCTTTTGGTGTAGTAGGTAAGTGTTTTGTTTGGTTTTATAAAACCAAACTCTTTATTTCTTAAGGAGATGAGGCTTACTGTGTCACATCTTTCTGTCTCCCCTTGATTTTATTTTTTTTTTAAACTGAAGAGAATTGAGAAATTTCATTCTCCAGGATAAATAAGTTTCTATGTATTTTGTGAAAACAGATGGCCAGTATGGGGATGAGAGTTGTGCTGTAACTAGTATCCTCTTTGTCACTAAGGTAGAGATCTAGGAAACGGCCAAACTCTAGAAGCTTGGTTGAAGATCTCACCAAACTCAACTGATTGCAGGATACAAATAACGTGGAACATAGCCTCCTGGATTCCAGAGCTCACACAATGCTTTTTTTAAAAAGAAAACAAAAGTTGACGTCCTTTATTAGGTTGTATTTCGTCATCACACACTATTCAGAAGGATGACTTAATTTTGTTTTTGGTTAAGTTTTTGTGGTGACATATTTCAGTATTTCTTTTTCATGTTTGAACAAGCATAACTGACTAGTATGTCAACTGATTTTTTAATGCTGATCAGGTGTCCATAATCCTAGAGAATTGCTTCAAGGATTTAATAGCTTCTAACTTCATCTGAAAGTCACTACTTTCCTCCCTGTTGTCAGATACTGAGGTCGATATATTGATGGGTGATGTCCCCAAAGTAAATGTTAACGTGTGCTCTGACAGCCCCCAAGAATACTTCTTTGCATCGATATACACCCGAACATCTACATCCAAAGCTGCAGAGAAGGTGGAGACTGCAATTACTTTAAAATATGCTCCCGAATTTTGTATAACAACCAAAACATAAGAAAATATTATTAGTATTCTAATCTAAAGTGGCAGATTAAGAAAACTGTATTCTATGTTCTTTTGGCTCATGAAGCATTTTGGAACCTATCAATGGATCTACTTTTCAGAATTTCCTCAGATAAGGTTTACATTCCTTATTAATTTAAGAATATTAGTAATATGGGTAAACCTGAAGAAGCTTCTAACAGTCTTGAAGCATTGGCTTTTTTTGCACAAGCCATCAATGCTCACTATCTAAATATGTGATAACATATTCAGTTGGAAAGTGGTTGTGTTCAGTGAAAATTTTGCATCTCAATTGTATGTTTGTTTATATGTAGTCCTCATAACAGGAGAGTTTATTTTAGTTTTATTTGTAGCTGGACAAATGTATTGGGTATCAGATATGGTGTGCTATTTCTAGATATTTTTTTTTTTAGAAGTAACGTGCTCTCTTAGTGATCTTCAGATTATCTTGCACTTCTAAAGTATATGCTTTAGATGTCTTCCATCTTGATCCTATCTAATCATATCTGTATGTGTAAACATCTGATTTGAGGGAATGCAGCTGGTCATTTATTTCTGCCTCCTGGTTCAGGTCAGGAGTATAGGGCTATTTTGGTAGAATTGGAAAGGACAGCTTTGCTTTGTTCTCTGGTTGTTTTGTTAACCAGAGACAGTGCATTCTGTGCACTCAGAATGGGGGTGCTGATAGGCTAAGTTCTGGTTCACTGTATAGTGTTTAAAAGTATAAATTACTTTTAAATGGAGAGAACCAGGCCAAGGGGAAAGGCCGCATTCCTTATCAGACTTTGGTATAACATCTGGTGAAATTCAAAGGGTAGAGACTGTTCACTTAAGTGATTTTGGTACCTGGAGGATACAGGAAGAACTTTGACTGCTATTTAACAACTGAAATTCGATAGTCTAGCTGCTTCAACGGGAAGACTTTGTTTCTTATTGTCAGCAGGATCTCATGTCCTTGTGCAGGTGAGAGCATTTTGCCAAGGGGGGGCTAATAAGGCAGAAGAAAAGAATTACAGTTCATATGATCACACTGCAGCCTCCAGCAGTGACAGGGAGGAAGACGTGTGCTTTGCTCATCCTTCTTCTTTAATTTATAGTGCAAAGCTAAAAGAACTGAATATAAATACAAGGTAAAATGTGAATTGTGAGGGGTTTTTTTCCCCCAGTTAATATATTTGTTGACAGTGCAGCAGTGACTGAGTTTCAGGCTCTTTACTAGTAGCAACCCATCAAAGCAGCTACCTCCAAGAGCTAATTCATGTAATTTATTAGTTATTAAAACTTAGTACTGCTGTATTACTGCCTATACTATATTAGAAACAAATTCATGTTCAGCGGTGGTTACATATTTCTATTTTTAATTTGAATTTATACATTAGTATTGTATTTAAGATTTGTTATGCTTTTTCATAATGATATGTAGTAGAGACATCCAAAGAAGCAACTTGGTGAAGAAGCATGGCTATGCCCTGTAGCGTTAGGGAATGAGGGTGGAGGCTTCAGAAGCCTTCTTTTGATAGGCAATAAAGCCAGACACTGCCTGTTCTACCTCCTTAGCCCTCTGGACTTCAGCGGGGTCAAGTGTTGGTATCTGAGAGGGGAGACAGAAAGAAAGGATTACCCCGATGCTCTGAATGGCTAATTTGGGGGAGATGTTGCTATAGACAGGGAATTTCATTCCCCACTGTTAAGGAGAGAGAGCACAAACGTGTTGTAGTACCCTCAACTCCTTTTGCTGTTCTGTGCACCTCCCCAGTAGAGAAAACCTAAAGCCGAAAAGAAAATTGGAGATTGGGATTCCTTCTTGCCCTGGAAAATTAACCTTTTAGTGTCTGAAGTAGTTAGGGTATGCCTCACTCTGAACAATGAGAGTCCTATAAAAAGCAAATACAAATATCTTAAGTAGACAACAACTTATTCTGAATTTTCAGTGCCTTAACTTTGCTTTCTAATATTAAAAATATGCAGAGTGGAGGGGAAAAAAAATAAAAACTATGTACTTCATGGATTAACCTTTACTGGGGGTGAATTGTAAGACTTTGTGTCTATGTGTATGTATATTTTTGTATGTGTATATATATGCACATTATACCTAAAACATTAAGAACAAACAAAAATTCTATGAAGTCTTGAAACAATTCTGATACTGTTTATCTAAATATGTTTGATCAAATCAGCATAAACATCCAACTGATAGCATTTTAATGCTGTTTTAACAGGTTTTGTCAGGTTTTTAGAAGGCTACTACATTGTTTTAATAACCAAAAGAAGAAAAATGGCAGACATTGGAGGTCATGCAATATATAAAATAGAAGATACAAATATGATCTACATTCCAAATGACTCTGTAAGAGTCACTCATCCTGATGAAGCCAGGTAAATAATGGTGGTAAACAGTGTGTACTTTTTGAATATTTTCTAAGCAATGGTGAACTGCGACTAGAGATTTTGGTCATGGATTTCCTTCTGATAGTATGTCATTCAAGCCATTTTATTTTAGCTGATAAATTAGTGTGGAAGAAAGGAGAATGGGCCACAAGTTCTGTGGCCTCTAACCTGGAGGGTAAATACAACTGTTACAGTCTTTTAGAGCTTTTTGTCCACACCTCCATGTCACCTACATGTCAAAGCTATATCCTAGCAAATGTGCACCAGGAAGCATCCATATATAAATGTTGTTCTTACAAGGGCAAAGTAATGCTAATACTGGTTTATGTTGTTTGGGGTACTGTTCTTTTGTTAGTAGCTCTAGCATCATGTTAATCTCACCTGAAGAGATCTTTTTTTGCCCTTCAACAAGTACTGAGTAGATTATTTAATTTAATGATTCTGTACTGTCAGAACCTTGTCAATGTTAGTGTTATAAAGGGTAATAAACTGACCAACTGGTAAGTTTAGCTTCTTTTTTCCTTTCTGTGGCTTCTTTCTGAAGAAAGAAATTTGAGCCTTTGATGAGCAAGGAACCTTGTATGAAATGTACAAGTACATCCTGCTGGTGTTTTTATCAGGGTGGGGTAACTTTACTTCTATGAAACACCAGACAAATGATATCAATAAACTGCTTTTCAGTCTGTACCAAGTGTGAATAGTAAAAAAGTGATGGATCATGTTAAACTGATGTCAGGTAATAAATAAAGCCAATGGTAATTATTTTAAAAGTTTCCACTTTAAGGTATGATAGTAAACCCCAGTCTCCCCTCTTAGAATGCAGCAGACCGTATTGTCTAACCTGTATATTTATGGTGTTAGCCATTTTATCTTTCATAGACCATGTTATAGTTTCTTCTGAGAATTTGCAAGTGCATGACAGGTTGAAGTAGATATTTATTTTCTTTTTCATTTATTTGAGAATAACACAGAAAATCTTTAATTCTTGTATAGTACTGTTGGGAGTTTGCTTGTGTAAGTCCTAGAGAATTTCACCCACATATGTGGAAAATAGCTACAACTCTATCTACAACTGCATGAAGAAGCGGGGTACGTACATAAGTAGACACTGGATTAAAAAAAGGCTATATGATTTATGTCAGCTATATGCTGACATTTTTGTGGAATTACCTGTCAAAACAATTACAGTAAGATACTAGAGAATTTATGGCAAGAGTCAATATTTATAAGTAGTTTAGTTTCTGAGATCCTCTGACGGACTTCTTGGGGTCTGTCTAGTTAAAGTAATAACTGTCCCTTTAACTTGAATTATTTTGCTAGGTATCTGAGAATCTTTCAAAATGTGGACCTTTCTAGCAACTTCTATTTTAGGTAAGTATTAGTTACTAATTCCTTTAAAAAAATTGTATACTTACACTTGCTATAAGATTCTGCTTTTCGATTTTGATACCCAAGATCTTTAGGTTGGTATTCTGAGTAAATAAGACACGTGATCACGCTACTTGTCCATTTTCATCTGTGTCTTTTGAACCTGCTTTCTGCTTCAACTAATTGATTAGGAGTGTAGTCTCCATGAAGTTGAAAAACTGTAGAAATATTAGTGATATAGTAGAAGGTAGACACTGAAATTACTGTTTCCACTGACTGTTCACCCTTGCCAGATTATGCAGAAGTTCTCTCTTTGGAAAAGTAGTATATTTCAGGGGGTTTGCTTGTCCTGTCAGTTTTTCTTTCTTGATCTCATTTTCCAGAAATAAAGCTTTGCCTTGGTTAAGAAACAAAGATACAGAAACAGGTCCTCATCTAAGATATACCCTGCGTAGGGGGACATCTTTCATAGAGTTTTCTAGGCATTGCCAATTGTCTTGCTTATTGTTTCATAAATGCCATACCTGATACAAGTTTCTGTGTCTAGTCGCAGCTACTATTACACATGAGATTTTTGGCACAGCAGAATGATAGGGGAAATGAGGTGATAAACCTGACAGTAATAGTTATAAGACTTTAAGACTTAAAAAAAAAAGAAAACAAAAAAACAAACAAAAACCACCCCTCTTACAAGTACCAAAAGGTGTCTAGAACATAATCCCTCTTGGAAAATAAAGGCTTTTTGTCACAGCTGTATCTGTGAAGATGAAACCTACCAAAGTTTCATGTCCGTTTCATGGTTTTGCATGGGAAGGCTTTTTAACAGTATAAAAACTTCTTTTCTCTTCCATGCTTTGTCTCCCAGCCCTAACATTATGCAACCTCCTCCCCCCCCCCCCCCCCCCCCCCTCCTGCTTGGAGATACTGAATTTATGCTGTTTCTGTGGTCGTGTGTGGAGAGGAAAGGAGAAGGTTCTTATAAGACTCTGATAAATGCATTTATCAGCTTAATTTAAATTGTTCTTGGCTGAAATCATAGCACATTTTTCTGTGTGGTTTTCATATAAATCCTGAACAGAATTAGAATTTAGGCATAAGAAAACATTTGGTCTAAGGGGAAAATGGAGGAATAGCCTCAACAAATCTTTTTACTGGGATACTGTTTAAAGATTCTGTTATATGCAAACTGAGCATGTAACAGACTTTGGTTTTTTTTTTCTAGCAGATAAGCATGTCAGGTCATTATTATGGAAATGTAGTAAATACATGGGTTAGACTTTATCATCAGTGGTAAATCTAAATGTCCAATGTTTAAATAAATTCTTTTAGATCATTAATGAATAGCTAGAACTTACTGGAGGGCCAGTAATCACTGATGCTGTCTTAGGCTAAAATGGAAATCTGTTTGTATTTCTGCTTCAAGTGTTGTGTAAATTTGGTTTCTCCTTGGGGAAATGAATCCTAGTGGCTTATAAAATTTAGCAATTAATGTAGAGTGTTGTCTCTATAAAAGACATGAAATGCAGAATTTATTACTGTCCTGGAACTAATAAAAAAACCCCCTTATGCTTTTCAGCAGCCACTGGTCTTAGGATGCATCTATGCTGCAATCACAAATTTGAGGACAGATACAGTTTTTCTGGACCAGATTTTTACCTGTTTTGAGTTCAGGTAGTAGTTAGAGAGTAAGACTTAAATCTCAGAAAAATTAAGTTGTCTGTGTATATGGATGTTTCTGGCAGAATAGCTATTTTTGATCTTCAGGACTGCTTCTTGGGACATAGTGAATTAAGTTTGTTGATACGCTTTGTTCAAAAGACATGTTACAATTTCAGCTATTGTACTGTAAACAGTTTCTATGTTTGTAAAGCTGCTTTTGGAAATAATTCGTATCATTTGCCATTACAGAATCAGAATCTGTGTATCTTCTTTCAAGGTCTTTTTTTTTTTAATGGATAAAATAGTATTGTGTTAAATATAAGTACAGATGGAGTGTAAGGGCTTTCAGAAAAGTTCTGTTTATCTACAATTATTAATAAATATTAACTGTCTATCAGTTACAGCTATGATCTATCTCACTCCCTTCAGTATAATCTTACTGTCCTGAGAATGCCACTTGAGACATTAAAAACTGAAACAACTCAGACCCGACAAGAGAGTTTTGATATATTTGAAGATGAAGGACTTTCAACACAAGGTGGAAGTGGTAAGAAAATATGCCTAATTAAACTAATTTTGTTGGTCATGAGTACATTTAGAATATGTTTCACTTAAG
Organism: Ciconia boyciana; assembly: GCF_034638445.1. NCBI lineage: Eukaryota > Metazoa > Chordata > Aves > Ciconiiformes > Ciconiidae > Ciconia > Ciconia boyciana. The sequence goes on from NC_132936.1 coordinate 52,199,528, forward strand.
TTTACTTTTGAGAACTATTTGGATCTTCTGTATTGATCAGTAGTCTCATAACAGTCCTGAATTAATAAAAGATTACATAAAGTGCCAATGACAGACACTTGAATTTGAACAATGCAATTTCTAGAGGTGATTAATCATTGTTTTGTTAATTTACATTGCAACTCAGGGAGATAATGGAGCATGCTGACATTTTTCAGCAATTGATTATTCAACTGACTTGTAAAACTTCCAATAGGAATTAATTACAAAGAGTGGGAAACAATAACTGTTTAAGTACTAAAAGATCTTTTTTTGTTTCATGTCGGAAAATATTGACGACAGAGGAATTGTATGAAGTTAGTATGAACTTGATGTAGTAAGCACTATCAGGAAGTCTAAGAAAAATTACTGTTTTCAGTTGAATACTACAGCCTTCACTTTGGATCTAACATGTTCATAGGAGTGTAAAGATGACCAACCAGACAGGAAAACTATTTTCTCTCCCTTTGGCTTCACACTTAAAAAACAAAAGTTTCCCCTGAAATTCTTAATATTGGATTTTATTCTGTTGAAGCTGATGCTTTTTAAGTTTTATTGCCCTGTGACTTGTACTAATTATCTGAATGCTTGTCAAAAAATTACATTTTAATTTTTTTTTTTAACTTTTTGGTGTTGTATGTGACACCACTTTTTTCCTTGTTTGATCATGAAATATCAGAAATAACAGTGCTACCTTTGATTCATAGTGAATACATTGCTGTAAAAGTGGTCTCAAACAGCTGTGGAGATGCGACTAACCTTCTTAGGTAGTAATAGAACACCATGCCTTTTAAATACATCGCTGATAAGCAAAGCAGTAAGATAGAGAAAGTCTGCTACTATTTTGCTTAACACTATGAACTTGATATGGAGGCCAGCTTAGATGCAACATAGAATCTGGATCTGTGCTTGTATTGGTTATAAAGAGGCTCAACAGCCCCTCTGCATTACCACCGTTATTTGTGGTCACCTGCTGTGTAACTTCCATTGCACAGAAAATATAGTATATAGAGAAATATGATGCAAAAATCCCAGTTGTCCTGAAGTAACTTTGGTTCTCTGAGATAGTGTGAATTGCATGACTCATCTTCCATCTCTTCTAACCCAAAATTAATCTTCTGAGGCACTGAAAAAGGAATTTATTGGTCCTGCTTTCTGTGCCTCTGAAGGGGACTCTGAAGGTCTGACAAGCACATAGTTAAAATACAGAAATCCCTGAAACAACCCCTGTCCCAAATTTATGCAAGATAAACTTGGACACTGTTTGTCCACCCTTTCTTTTTTTGACACCCTTTCATCACACCACCAAGAATAGACCTACACTTACTACAACTCAATGATAATGAATTTTAGGTAAGTAACTAATCATCTTTGGTACTGGAACTTACTATGTTAAATAGATGTTAACATCTATCATACTGTCATTTAAAAGCCTAAAGGTAATGCTGTGTATAGCATGTCCTAAATCTGATGGAAAAATTGAAAGATAATCAAATAATGTATTTCCTTTTAAAGAAAAGCAATCATCATCCCCTCCCCCGCCCCCAGCAAAAGATGTTAGTAACATGGTCATATATATCAGGATATCAGGAACTGGTTGTCAAATACTACAGTGGCAGAAATGACCGTAAAGCATGGAGGGAGCAATAATTCCTCCTCTGCAAAGGCTCTTATCTGCCAGATCCCTCAGGAATCCATACAATGGCATCATCTCTTCTATGTCTTTGTGAAAACATTGGGAGATAAAGATGCCTTAACTTTGACCCCATCAGCAGCATGCTGATAGTGCACACTCCTTTTCCAGTAGATATTAGTAACTTATCTGTTCATATGATAAAATATGTGTGTAAGAAATAGCTGCCTGTCATTCAAGAACAAATTCTCACCAAAGTAATGCTGCTAGAAATGAGAAAGAGGACAAATTGCTGACCAAATATTTGTGGCCAGGTTCTGCTAAATGTATATACACCTTCACCAAAATAGTTACATCAATTTTCCCTGGGCTTTTGGTAAGTTGGGTGACTAAGTAGCAACAGTTCATTCAACAGCTGCATTTTCACCTTCAGTCTGTTAGGAGAACTCATCTTTTTCCCCCAGCAGAACATCTGGCTGCTGTAATTGACATACATACCGCTATGATATAACTCATCCTGCCAAAAACTTCATTTGAAAAAAATACACAAAAAGTGTAACTGATAGAGTTCTTCCTATTCTTTCTCTTTAAGATTCAGACTCATTCAGTTCCCTTCACCACCTTTTAGTGCCAGTTGTCATTTTGGTCCTGATTTTTGAAACAGAAAAAGACTCAAGTTCCAGATATATCAGAAATTGAATTTTAATTTGTAGGTCTACAATAGCTGCATTTCTTGGTGTCAGTGCAAATTAGGAAAACCAAGCTAAATTATGTGAGAGGGGATTGACATGCTTTTTGTAAAGGGGCCCAGGGCTACGGATGACCTTCCAGAGCCTAACAGGTAACTCCAGAAGTGACCCAGAATTTAAAGCCTTGTAAAGTTCTCCTATGAGAGTATTTTTGCCTTAACTGGAATTCACAACTTGATTTATTTCCCTTATTATCAAATCCTCTGCTGTTCCCATGCAGAGATCTCTTTTCAGTACTGGAAGTATCAGAAACTTCTGCATGAAGGCACTTAAATACTACAGTGACTAGCAACCATAGAAAAATCAGAAATCTTCAGGCACATGCTAAAGTTTAACATTTATGAAGTTATCTGTGTTTGGCAAACTTCAAGGATGCGAGTAAATGATATACTGAGTTTCAGTCAAGGGAAAAATCAAAGTAAAGGTCCAATGACCTGGATTTTAAAACAGTCCAGTGCAGGTAAGCTTGTTTCTTAATTGCTGATGCATTGTCATTGTAACAACTTCCTAGGTATATTTGGGATTTGCAGTAAGCCTTACGAAAAGTATGTGTGGAATGGCAAGCTTCTGGAGGCAGTAAAAAATACTGTTCACCGTGACTGGCTGCTGTATATTATTCACGGATTCTGTGGGCAATCAAGTATCCTTTTAGTGTTGTAATGAATGTTGGTTATCAATTTTTAAAAAGTTTGAATGTGTGAAATACATTGAATTATTTCTTTGTCATGTAAATACTTTTCAATTTTAGAATTATTGGTTGGCTTTTAGTTTCATTACTACTCTAGGTTTTATGGCTAAACAGGAAATATGGTTATGTTCTTATAACAGGGCCCTGATGCAGATAGACTGCATTCTCAGTGAGGCACTGTCTGTAAGCATGGGGTTTAGTAATAAAGAACTTGAGAGGATTTCAAGGCTCGACTGTATTTTTCACTGATATTTGAGGAAGGGGAGAAAAGCTAAACAGAACTGAATTGCTGACATAGAAATGTTCTCTTACTGATCTCCTTTAAAACATTTTTTTTAGTAACTGAGATTTGCAGAAATTCTTGTATTTACTCTGTTTCTGTTGATGATAGAACTTCATGCCTGCTGTGTGAAGAGAGTTAAGTAAACACTAGAACATCTGAAAATCTTTTTTCCTGACTATATATTGTTTAAAATGGGTAAATGGGTCTATGTACATTGTAGTAGTAGGATGAAAAAGCCCAAATGCATATCACACTCCAAAGAAATGCCATCTCAACATCTTAGTTGATTAAAATATAGTATCTCTGCAATATACTAAATTCTTATCATCAACAATATAATGTTAATTCAAAAGCCTGTCAACAAAATATCTGGGGAAGCAAATACAGTTGTGAAGTTAAGGTTAGTGGTGTCTTTGCAATTTATTTTTTTTTTCATGATTGTAAGGCTTCTGGTTATTGGCTTGGTCCCCAGACAGGAAGCTAGATCTGGTTTTATATACCAGTATTTCATCTGCGGTCTTAGTCAAGTGGTAGCTGTGCATCTGACCACCAGCATTATGCCTGCAGCTGCTTTGTGAGTGACAATAGTCTTTGCTCTAGGTATCTGATGAGCAAATGTCTTCTTCCCTCTTTGTTGTGCCTCCCTTCTGCTAAGGAAGCAGTGATAGTCACACCAAACATCTAATTCTATCTTTTTGGTTTTTAATAAAAAATAAAAAGCCTAAAAAAAGCCACCACTGCATCCGTGGTGGTTTGCCTCTGGCTTTCAGTTGTTGTTACATAAATAGTTGGAAATTTATCTGCTTTTCCAGACCAATAATTAGAGGGTGACTAATATACCTGATCTGAAAATAGAAGCTCCCAGGCTTTAATCCCAGTATTCACAAAAGCAGTATTTGCGGCCCAAGGTGAATCTTTACCTACTTCACCTCCATTGTGACATCATAAGATAGAAATACTTCTCTTCTGTATGTTGTGAAAAGTGATTGATGTATTGTAATGTAGATTCCCTTTTCAAAGTTCTTCAAAATGACTGTTGGAAAGGGCAGTGCTCTCTCCCAGCTGCAAAAGAAATTTGGAATTGATGCTCATCTCTGTTAAGGAGATTTTAGTAAATCAGGTGTTTCATACACCTTTTTTAGAATTTATTTTTGCTTGCATGAAGTAAGTGAATGAAAAATTGCATGTGACATGTAAACCTTAACATCTCGTTCAAGAACTGTTAATATACGGTCGCCCTATATATGTCACTCTGATAGCCAGAAGATCAAGCAAATTTGCTGGAACACGTTTTCTGAAACGAGGAGCAAACTGTGAGGTAAATGAAATGTGATTTTAGGGGTTCCCCCCTGCCCCCCAACAGTATGAAAGCTTGAGCTTGACTGACTGGGCAAGTGAAATGTTTTAGGGGGTTGTTAGCATATTTAACTAATCATGCTATTAGATAATGTTACCACAGCTATCATTACATTTTTAATTGAGATAATAAAGCTGTTCTCAAAATAATAAGTCTTAACGGCACAGGTTTGGGGTTTTTTTACATTTAGAGATAATGTTATTTCCCAAATAGAGGAAGAAAAAAAAAATCTGATAATATACATTTAGTGACAAATGGGAATTTAACCTTCAGTGGTGTTGTCACTACTATGATTTGGTGTCTTACAGTTTAATTGTTCTCTGTAATGATTAGTTCTCTATAATGCATGCAACTCTGAAGTGTCATGTCTACATCATATGTGTATTTCTTTTTGTTTTAGGGAGATGTTGCTAATGAAGTAGAAACTGAACAAATACTTTATGATGCTTCGGTTATGTCATTTTCTGCGGGGAGTTATTCTTCCTATGTTCAGGTTCGAGGATCTGTCCCTCTGTACTGGTCTCAAGATATTTCAACTATGATGCCGAAGCCGCCCATAACATGTATGTATAAATTATTCTTTGTGATAGATTATGGTTAGCGCTGTGTCCTAAAGGAATACCTAAGAGAGTAAGTGAAAACTAGATTTGCAAAAATGAACGAATTGTCTATGCATTTGTTCTTTGGGAAGCCATAATCTAAGGTAAATCAATGTTCTTTGTAATAAACATCATGGCATACAAACATTCAAACATATAAAAATCTGCATTTGATGAAATTAAATAGAAAAAAAATCTCCATCTTAGACTTCACATTCAGAAATGGAATACAAAAACCTTATGTTTGAAGATGTCAGCTTTCTTTGTGCTTGTTTTGTGTACAAATTTACCTACATTTATCTTAGTATTGTGGATAAAATTTTGAACCTATTGAAAATGGTGGAAAATATCTTTTAACAGCTTTTGCATGAAAAGAGGGGAAAGTATGTAATTGTATCACTACTATCAGAGAATTAGTATGTATTTTGTGAAGAGTACTTTTAAGGGAAAATTATTTAAGTGACTCTACCGCTCACTTAATGTTGTCCTGAATATATGTATTTGTTGCAGTGGACCAAGCAGATCCTTTTGCACATGTTGCTGCTCTTCACTTTGACCAAATGCTTCAGAGATTTGGCTCTCCCATTATTATTTTGAATCTTGTGAAGGTACAATATTTTGAATATGCTCTACATGTTTTCTAATTTTTTGTATTATGCTTATTTCTGTAGAGTCTCTGTGTGATTTTGTTTGTGTTCTAAACCAATATTAGCTTATAAATGGAATATTTTCTTCATAAATCTCATCCTACACGGTATATAGTACATAACTCTAGCTGCTTCCACCACTGCCCTTCAAAAAAATAAGTTTCCCATGTTTACAGACTTCTTACAGTAACCCTTCACTGTTGTTTTCAGGTTTTTGCTATTACCCCGTAGATGTGAGTAACTCCAAATAAATTTACCACTAAATTTAATTTAGCACTAAAAAATACTAAAATAGTATGGTTCCATGCAAAGTGATGTTTGTTGGCTTCTTGACACGGGTGACTGAGTTATTTGAAATATTATGATAAAGACTTATCTTTTGTTGTTTGCTCCGTCTGGTAGAGTCATGGAAGTATGAGCAGGAGAGAAAACTGGAGCATCTGATGCTAACGGGTAGTGCCATTGGCAGCAGGGCTGGACTAATGGGGGGAGCTTCATGATTGCTACAGTAATTCAATTCACTGCTGTGTGAAAGGCTGTGGTACAAAGCCTGGATTCTGGGTGGCACTGCAATTTTGGTTATTACATCTTGTATTTGTGTTGGGGTGGTTTTTGTTTTGTTTTTTCTGCTGTGATCCGGCTGTTTTCTGTGGTGGTGTCTGTTTCTACATTTGAGTTCAATATATTGATTTGTTTTGCTTGATTCACATCTTACTTCTTTTTAGTCTTTAAAAAAAATCATTTAATTTATCATGATGTAGAACTGTATTCAGTAGAAAAAAGCATCTTTTATGTGCATGTAGGATCCGTTCCTATTATAGAAAAATAGGGAAAGTACAAAAGCAAGGCTTTTAAAACCCTTAAGTTGTAACAAATGGCAACTAAATAACCTATGTTCTATTTCTAGAAGCTTTCCTGTGTAGGAGTGCTTTTAAGACTGTGCAAGAGTCTGTGGAATCAACTTAGGATAGCATTTGTTGACAAGAAAATTATTTTATCTCTTGCAGCCCGAGCTTTCAAAAGCCATTGTTATAGTGTGAGTCTAGGCTCACATGACCTTGACACGTGAAGCATTATGTACTTTTATTCACAGAACTTTTGATATAGTGGCTGAAAATGCATCTCTTTCTTTCCCTCTCTGTAGATGCTCAATATTAAAATGCTAAAATTCATGTTCCTTTATTACTTTATGTACTGCTTAAAAAAAAAAAAAAGGCAAGGGGGCAAGCACCCAAATCTGAATGCTTCTTTTGGATGTTGATGTTGCTTTTACACAAATGCTAAGCACTTCTATCTCCGGTACTTTTATTATTGGATTTCTTAAATATTGATGAAATATAAATCTATGTCCTCCTATATCTGTCTATCCTAGAAACTTGTTAACTAGTAATGAATGTATTAGGCTTCCTTTGGGATTGTTTATTTAGGACTGCTGTTATATATTTAAAGCAGTTTCTATAACATAGGTTCAGTATAGGTTTTAGTTTGGATGAAGTTGAGAGGAAGATCATACTAATAGAGAGATCGCCAAAACCTGTGGTATATTCAGAGAACGGCAACATAATTCTAACTTTTAAAAATTATTGCAAAGCTGGGAGATGGGAGCTGTTGTGCCCCATCTCCTGTCAGTAATGGAGAAGAATTTGCCTGGGTCCTCTTATACCCCAGAATTGAATGGAATACTTTCCTTTCTGCCTGTCTTTTTCCTTCTCTTTTGTCTTTGTCCGTTTCCTCTCTGTTACCACTTTTGTTTCTGTGTGTTCTTCTTTGCTTTTATAGGGTTCCATTTTTCAGCCAATGATTATACACAGTTGAAACAGGTGACTTGTACTAATACAGATCAATTGTTAAAAACCCAGAATGTTTAGATTTTTCTATCTCTTCTGTTCTTAATTTAATTGTAGTAGTTATGAAGAACTGCCTGCTGTTGTTACAGCTTCCACTTTTAATTTCTGTTATATATACATACACATATATGTGTATGTATACGGGTAATGTACATTTGTTAATGAAAATTGTAATGTTAACTTCCTTTTCTTTTTGCTAAAGGAACGTGAAAAAAGAAAGCACGAAAGGATTCTTAGTGAAGAACTTGTTGCTGCTGTGACATATCTCAACCAGTTTTTACCCCCAGAGCATGCAATTATATATATACCCTGGGATATGGCCAAATACACAAAAAGGTAGAAAAGGTCCTTCTTTGTACCTGTGCTCTTAGCCACAATACAAATAACTGTATGCTACTGAGCGGGTTACTTTTCAGTTGAATGTAGCATAGGAATGATAGGAGAATTTTATTAAGATCTGTGAACAGAATAAAACCTCAGCTTTTTGAAGCATTTTTAATGTTTTCTATAGTTTCTTACCAAAGTGAAGCAAGGCCTGAAAACTTTGAAAATCTCTGCAAAGGAAAATTTTAGAGAAAAGCCATAAAAAAGCCATCAACATTCACTTTTTATTTTGAATTAGTCAAAACACTGTGTTCTATTTCAGTCATTGAATTTGAGTTACAAAGTTTTGGAAAACCAGGGGTTTCATATAAATCAGTCTTTTCCATTTCCTCTTCCAAAAGGAAATGAGGACATTAATTTCCGAGTTATAAAACATTTAGATTATTAGAAGCGTGTATCTTAGAAAGGCAAACTTTTTATTCTATGATTTTGGGCAATAGAATGCTGTACTAGGATCATGTGAAAAGGATGAATGTTTTCCTAAATGTGGAAATATTTACAAGGCACAACCATTTTAAATCTACAGGTATAGATTGCTACCCTTAAGTAACACACAACTCGGTTGTAAAGTTCTCTAATCTGCATATGTCTACTGTATCTTATAGTGCCAGAAATTTTAGAAGAATGGTAAGAATTGTTGGGTCAACTTTCAGGTATCTGTTACTATATCAGTCTGAGCAAAACTATGGAAAAACTGGTACGGTTCAAAGGGCAGGAATATAATTAATGTTTGTCAATTGAAATTTTATGAAAAAAGCTTTGGAAAACAATCCTTATTCGCTATTTGAGATTACAAGTTGGTTGATACGGTTGGTCATGTAGGTGTGTAACTGTTACTTTTAAAGTTTGATGTGGTTTCACACTGCTTTTTTATTCTAAAATGGCATTGTGTACAGTTAGGTGTATATGCAGTTGTCTGTGTTACGATTAAATAGCAAATCTCAAAATAAGGCTAGATTTCCTTTCAAAGATAGGCTAGATGCAAGTTCTTGGATTTCAAATGGTGTGATGCTGATGAAGCTTAGTGGTCTGTCCTATATGGGAAATGATACTAGGTGATCAAAGGATTCTCCTTCTAGCTTTAAGCTTGAGGTATATTTATATATGTATCCACCCTAGTACAGATATAAAAAATACCTGAGGGCTTTGAACAAGATTAATTATTTATGCAAGCAAGAGATACTTAAGAATGGAAGATAATGTATATGTCTCCCTAAAGAATTGATGGTTTCAGGAATACTGAGAAAGTGTTTGCTTTAACATGTAGTTTTTAAGTAAGTTTGCTGGAAACTAGTACTGGTGAAAATGTTCCAAAATATTGCTTCCATCTCAGTATAAGCAATCTTTAAAAAATAAATAATTGTTTTTGTTACTTGGAATGTAAACACTGTAATAAAAACTGTGAAAATAAAATTATGAGTAAACAGAAGTTAAAGTCCCCAACAATGAACGGATGGATGCCCTGATCTGAGCAGGAGGTGCAGGACATCATGAAGGCCACACACGGAAATAAATGTTACTGAACAAAACAGCACCTTGCAGACAAAATGAGGGAATACGATTTAGCATAATCATGTATCCTTTTCTGCCTCATTCTTATTTTGTGAATCACAGAAAGTTTGGTTGAGGAAAATTTAGTGTGATATAAAAGTCAAGGAGTTTTAGGTTTTTCAAGTCTTCCACTTCTAGTTTATGTAATATGTTTTATTAAAAATAAAACAAAATTGCTCAGATACAGTCAGTGTCTGTTTCCTAAGTCTGTAAAATCTAGGAAAACTATAGACATAATTACTATTGGATAAATAAAGCTGTGATGCGAGTCTTCCTTTAAATCATTTTTGTTATTAAAAGACTTCCCAAGCAGTGAAAATTTTTTTAGTATTAATTTATCTTGACTCTGGTTGTTTGTTTTTTTTTTTTCCTCTCCTCAGCAAACTTTGCAATGTCCTTGATAGACTGAATGTGATTGCAGAAAGTGTAGTAAAGAAAACTGGATTTTTTGTAAATCGACCTGATTCCTACTGTAGTATCTTGCGGCCAGATGAAAAGTACGTATAATTTAATTGATGCATAATGAATAATACCTATTCCTTGGAGAGCTGTCTGGAATTCCTATGTCTATTACATTATTTCTTATTTTAAGGCTTAAATTAATATGAAAAAAATATAATTCCTTATTAAGTTTTAGCTAAAAGGATTGCAGTCAGAGGCATATGCTAAGAAATACTAATACATTGAAAGAGTACAATTATGCTGCTACTGTTCTACCTATAATGAATTCTTACTTCAAACCATTATTTGTAACTTGTAATCTGTGCCGTGTGTGTATAAAGTTTTGGGTTGGGTTTGTTGTTTTTTGTTTTTGTTTTTTTTTTTTACCTTAACCAAAGGAATCCTAAATTTGGGGGTAAATTTAACAGAGCAAACAACATTTGGAATTTAATAAGTGGCTTCTCTTGAGGCATACTAGTAAGATAACTGTAATGTAAATGTTACTGAGTCTGTTTTCCAATGGATTTTATTCATACATACAAAATTTAAAACTTTTTTTAAAAAATAGAAACTGTATTTGCTTAGACTGCTGCAGAAGTACAGTGATTTAATCAGCTGAATTCTCTCAAGTCCCTGAAAACCCAGAAGTAAAATAATTTCAACATTAGAAGTTCAATAAGTTTTTGATTCAAGTTTTCATGTTAGGGATCTAATTCATCACTACTGAAATAGGCGTTCATCTTTTACGCGAAGAGCATCCTTGCCTTTTTAGCCTATCTTCATTTAGAAACAGTGTGAGCTAAAACTCTCACAGGCTCTCTTAGAACTTTTCTCTGCCACACAGTGCAGCAAAGATGGCGACTGTAAACTAGCAGGAACAAGATCAATACATCCATGTAATTCTGTGTTCTGTAGAGATAGCCTGGTGAGTCTCAAATGTAGTATATAGGCTTGCCATAGCAGTGCTCTGGTCAGGCTAGGTAACCCTGCTAGCTTGAAAATATTCAGTAGTTCAGGGGTTACTTGCACCGAGCATAACTGCTCCTCTACCTCAAAATGTCATTAATTTCTGATTTATGTTCTCTGGCTCTGGGGTACAGTTAAGGTCTATACAGAATTGCAAGGCCTGGACAATAAGTATGTATGTATGTATCCAGCATGTATGCCTAGAATCAGTATGAGGGGGAGATTTAAATCAACCAGCTTGTGCTACAGTGTATGTTATGCCTCTACCTTCCAGTCGTTGGCATTGAACCTACTTCAAATTTTGTGCACTCAAGACGTGATCTAGCAACACTTTTGCTGCTCATACTCTGTTTTATGGGGAGCAAAGGAAATATTTTGTATGGCTTTGGAATATTTCTACTTTAAGGCTAGATTTTTTTTTTTTTTTTTGCAATGTGGTTTAAATACAACATCTTACTGCTGCATACTGCTTTCTGCTATTCAGGGATATCAGTTTTGCTTTGTGGCAGGCTTTTAATTGTCACCCTTTTTCACTGAGCAGATCAATACACGGTATGATCTGGTTTTTTGTTTGTTTGGGTTTTTTTAAATGATTTGTAAGTCATTCTGTTTTGTTTCTCTTTCAGGTGGAATGAACTGGGAGGTTATGTTGTTTCCACTGGTCGCTTGCAGGTACTAAAATATACTTTATTAATTCATAGTTATAGTGATGTAAATCAGTACTCCCAAAGTACCAGTGAACCATTTCACTTAAATACCTGATTGGTGATTCACGGAGTGCTCTTAAATTAATATTTATAGTAAACAGCATTATTGCTGTCCATCCCAGAAATCCAATTGGGAAATAGGGCTTAAAGTTCTTGCGTGGTACCACAAAACCTTATGCTGTTAGAATTGTATTTTTGCTGGAGGTAGTCTGAGAAATGCTCATATTTTAAACTAGTTTCCATTACTATTTAGTCTGTAGTGTTACCAGTGCAGTGAAAGTTAAAACAGCAGCATTTTAGCAGACTGCATAATATAATGTTATACAGAAGAGGTGAGGAATAAGCATACTTATTCCTGGTGACATATGAAAACGGGTTATTAAAAGCATTTTCACCAGTGTTGAATATTCTGCACATTGTTAAAATTTCCATCACTAAAAGAAAATAAAACTAGAAACACTGCTTTCTTTAAGGTCAGAAAAGTGCTGACTAAACTAAACCATACAGTACCAGATGTATACCTGAATGTTATGATTATATACTCTGAACACAGGACATATTCTTAAGAAGCCTTAGTTGCTTTTGACTTGCCATTCGTAATTTTGTAGTTCATGTAAGTTAGAAAGCATGTGACCATTTCTCTACTAGCTGATCACTGGGATGTTTGTTGAGGGCAGATAAACAGAGTAGATAAAATTCTATCTGTTTTAAAACAAAACATATCAATACTAGTTAGATTTTTCTAATGTTAGTCTTACAGGTTTACCTATATTAGGGGAATGATTATTTTATCTATCTTTCAACTTTAATTGTTTGAGGTAGTCACCATTGGCGTACATGTAAGCATTTGGATCACAGTTCATCTCAGAATAGACATCTTGAGTCACACCCAAAAAGTGCTTCTTTATTAAGGCAATAAAAGTTTAGTTTACTAGTTTGGATGTAGCCATATATATTTGAGCAGAAGAATCCCCCATGCTGTTATATTACTATATATTTCTTGCAGCTGTGCATATTATAAAATAACTTTGTGTGCATTATGGAAATTGAGGAACGGTGGTGCAAGCAACATAAAAGAATACGTGCATGACTGTGACCTTCAACAAAATGTTCATGTGTGTTGCTCCAGATGCAGAAAGCTTAAAATATAAGCATCATCACAGTAGAACCAGAGCAAGTCAGAAGTATGCTTTATTTTTTGCAGTAGTTGCAGCATACTTGAAAATAAGACCTTCTTCACTGAAATAACATAGCTTTTCTTTAAGGTAAATCTTTAGGGCTGTTTGTGAGTTGAAGGAGAGATGCAGTTTGTGTGATGATAGAAGCAAGAATATTTTGAAAGTAGGCATTACAGCAGTCTAATGTAGCTTGCTAGAGATGAATTGCTTTTTAACATTTTTTTTAGAAATATCTTTCCTCAATTTTTTGTGAACTGACATAATTTGAGATTTGACAAGTCTTGGACAGTAGGAAAAAAGTAATAATCATGAGTGTAGTAATTTGTTCATTAAGAAAAATCTCGTTTGGATTGCTTTACCAGACTGGAGTTCTCCGAACCAATTGTGTGGACTGTTTAGATCGCACTAACACAGCCCAGTTTATGGTGGGAAAATGTGCTTTGGCATACCAACTCTATTCATTGGGATTGATTGATAAACCAAATTTACAATTTGATACGGATGCTGTTAGGTAAGATATATTAATAAAGTGTGTCATGGTTTTATTTTTTAATTTGGTGTCGAGATTTAGGAAAATTATGTCTACATAGAAGAAAAGTGCAGTTCTTTCTGTTGGAATGGTTTAATAATGTTTATTCATCCAAGTTTAAAAAAATCTTCCATACTTGAAATCTTCCTGAGAAAATCCAGTCATGCTGAAAATTTTCTCTTCTGGAAAAGTATGTTAATCAGGCTTACAAGATAACTGCTTGACTTCATTCTCTTTATATGCCTAAATGTAAAGCTAAGAGTTTTCCTTTTAAAAAAATGTAACAAAAAACCCACCCCAGTTTTTTACACTTACTTCACTTGCTTGAGGCAAAATGCTGAGGAAAAAATGAAAACTGAAACAGGTACATGCTTTTATGGAGAATGCCAAACTGATATTTGTATAGAAGTACATCTTACATTGCTACTTTTTGTACATTTCCTACTTTTCCTTTGAAAAAAGGTTGTGCTTTTTGATTTATTGAAGAAAAATTTTTGGCGAAGTTGTTCTCTCAGATCAAGTATCAGTGATACTTATTCAAGCATCCTCAAACCATTTAAGAAAACCCAGCATTTAAATTGAAATGCTTTGGGGATCAAGGGGAAGTAAGCTACTTAACTTGTGAATATGCTTCATAAATTAAAGTAAGAGTCCTTGAGGTGATGTGTTTTTATTCCTTAAAAACACAGTTGTCATGACTGTGAAACTTATGGCTTCGTTGCTGGTTTTGACTAGTGGTTTGATAGTTTTAGAACGTGGAGATGTAACTTGTATTTCAGAAAAGACAAAGTACACAGTCTCTCCTCCCCTTTAATCGAGACATACCTCCAGCTCCTTTCTCCCATTAGCTTCCAGCACTTGCCTGGTGCCAGGAGATGATATGTGCCGCAGGAACAACCTCAGCACGTTGGCTAGCTGTGCAAGCGGTGGCTCCTGGCCTCTGCCTGATGGCCAGGGAGAGCACCTGCTGGCTGGCTTCCTCGATGTGCTAGCAATGCCTCTCATCCACCACGTCCCAGCTGCTCGGTGCTGCGTGTTTACTTCAGGGAACAAACAACTGCTGCTGCAAATACCAGTTGCTGTGCATCCTCCTGGGGACTCAGCAATTGGGACTCTTGGGTTCTAACTAGAGGAGATCAGGAGGTGCACAGGTCTCTCATATCCACTCTCTGTGGTATCCTCTACAGCTACCTCCTACTTCAGCACCTCGGACTACATTTTACTATCTTTCCTTAGGCTTCACTACCTGCCCCCTTCCCATCCCTGTTTTGGGAGCCCAAATTTCCTCTCTTGCTTCCTGCTGCAATAGTCCCATGTTTCCTGTCTATCTTCTCTCCCTCCTGTTTCCTCTCTATGCCCCAATCACCCAAATTTCCATCTCTTACCATCATGTCTTAAGATTATAGTAGTTGCTTTATCTCTGAGTTTCCTGATACCTTATTTCTCATTCTCTCTCTGAAATGTAGCTATTAGCCTGGCATAAAAGGTTACTTTTATCTGGCCATATTTGACTTATTTTTTTCTTCTCCATTGCACTAGATGTATGCCTGTCTGAAACAGATTTTGTCATCTGTTAAGGCTTGTTTCTGAATTACTGTGTTCAGAATAATTAAAAAATCCTACTCCATAATGCAACAAATTCTGAAGACTAGCATGTGCTGTACTGTATCTCCATTGTGCTGCCTTTCACTTTGACCTCCTGCATTCTTGTTCCCTGCATTGTCTGACATCAAGTTTCTGCTTCCTGTGTACTCTGCCTCTTCATTTACACTCTTCTAACTGGCAAAAGACGGTAATCTGTAGTGATCTGTCTTCCTTAATTTAGCTAACGTGTCTGAAAAACTAACTTTTTTTCATCACATTCTTCGACTGTCCTTCTTATAATTCTGATTTTTCTCATTTTTCTCTCACAGGCTGGCTACAATCCAGAATTTCTGTGGAACTAGGTTTTTAAAGTCAGCATTTTATTTCCATTGGCCATTCTGAAGGATAAAGAAACCATATGTCTGGAACAGTCCAATTTTGTGTCTAGCAAGATCTTCTTAATGACTTTGTTGCACAGGACCATTTCTGCAAGCTATATTTCTTAGTGATTCCTTCAGTGTAATTGTTGTCCTATCTAGGAAGTTTCCTAGACAAAGTGTACCTTAGCAGGTTATTTTATCATATGTAGTTAACTTTTGTCTCTACAGAAGACTAGTCTTTGTTTGACTGCAGGCTTAATATTTTGAGGCTGTGGAAGGGTAATTTAATGCTACAAGTCCTTTCCAAATCAAGTGGATCAGTGTCCTTAATGAATTTAAAGTTGTCTGCTTTCTGGGAACCTTTATTGCAAGGTCATTGGAACTCTGTTCATCAATCCCCCATGGCTGACTGGGAAACTTTTGAGAGGTGTCATCCGTTTGCCTGCCAGTTTTTGCCTTCAACCAGTTTTTTAGCTTTTAGTTGACCAACATTGCTGTCTTTCCCCTTGTGTAAGAAACCAAACCAAAACCCAAAACAAACAAACTGACTCACCAAATGCAAAGAAACAAACAGGAGATTCTCATACATGGTATCATGAGCTCTGAACAATTTGTGTGGAGGCAAGTGGGTTTTGGTTTGTTTCTTTTGTTGGTTGTTGGGGTTTTTTTGTTTGGTTGGGGTTTTTTAAGTTAATAAGCAGGTGTTTCCTCCTAATTGATCTTTTTGTACTTGACCTTGGCCAGAAGATTTGCTGGACAGCTATTTTGTTTTTACAGAAATTGATTTGCTGCTCACCTGAGTGTTCTTCATCCAGAACTTTTTGAGGAGGACTTTCAGTCAGATGGTTGCTGGGTTACTTATGCAGTACTGTCCCTTTATTGGAAACTTTCTTAAGGGAATGTTTTTGTTGTTTTGTTTTGTTTCTACCCTCCTTTCCACTTCTTAAGGACTTCTTTCTTCTCAGGTATTAACAGTGTATCACATGCAGAGCCCTGAGTTACTGTGTCTTGCTATACTGATGTGAAATACATTTCGACCGGTTTGGTGGTTGGGGTTTTCTTTGGTTTTGTTCTGTTTTGGTTTTTTGCCTCTTAACTAAACTGTCAGCCTCTTTTAGCAAGATGTCATCCTTGTCATTGTCTTGCTCAAGCAAGGCCATAGTCTCCATTTCTGAGAAGCACTTTGCAATCTGTTATGTTTTAGACTGGGCATCATCTCCTTAGGGTAGCCTTGTTTTCTGAGTCTGTTGTCTTGGTTTTGTCATTGATGGGGAGCTTCTTGATAACTTTTGCTATTTGGACTGCTCTCAGTTTGGAGTCTACTGTCAACTTCTTGATGCTAGAGGACTGCATTGCTTTTAGACAGCTCTCCTTGTTCATCTTAGCAGCCAACTCTTTCTGCCTTCTTATTGCATCATGTTTTTCCAAATCCAGCAAATGGTATCTGACTGCCATTCACGTTTCTTACAAGTCAAGTTTATTTGGTTTGTACCTTTGAGCCATCATTATTGTAACTAGGGAGATTTTTGGAAAGTTACCCTAACTTCATTCCCAGTGGACTTGACAGAAAATGTAGCCCTGTAATATTGATGTGTTCTGTCCCATTTAGTGTATTTAAAATACATTAGTTTGTGAAGGTATACGGTTTGTTTTCTCCCCATGGACTAGTAGGACATGTTAATCTTCTCCTTGAATCTACAGAAGTGCATATTCTGTAGTGTGAATGCATTCTGATATATTATAAATCAGTGAAAATCTTACAGTCTAATCCTTCTTAGTAACTATTACATCTGAATAAAATTTCCACATATTTATCTGAATAAAGAATAGAGACATAGCTTTAAAATTCAGTGTTTAAGTTAATAGCATGTTTTAATGAAATACTTGTTTTTATAAACTGGCAGAAGTACTTAGAAGAAAACGTATTGCTTGTTAAACAGGAAAACTTTATTATTACAATACTTTATTATTTTTTCTCTTAAAAAACTCTTTTCGACAGTTTGATAAATGACACATTTTGCTTTTCCTTCAGATTATTTGAAGAATTATATGAAGATCACGGAGACACGCTTTCTCTGCAATACGGAGGTTCTCAGCTTGTCCACAGAGTAAAAACCTATAGAAAGATAGCTCCATGGACTCAGCATTCCAAAGATATTATGCAAACACTCTCAAGATATTATAGTAATGCTTTCTCAGGTAAATTTAATTTAAAGTGTGTTCTTTTAAGCCATTATTTAAAAAGCATCTTAGTTGTGATGTTTCAATAATCCATACTGTGATCTTATGACAGAGATCCTCTATACTGTAACTTCCCAATAATTCAGTAAAATCTGATTGATATCAAATGCATATTCTGATTTGATGAAGTATTTATATCCTATGCAAATGCATGTTGTAGCATGCAGCCTTACTTGATAAAAGTGAACTGATGTAAGTAGTATTTAGAAAATGTACACATAGCACTGAAACTGCCCGTGACATTTGTAGATCAATAGAGAAGCAGGTAGCTGTTATAGAGCTGTTAAAATGATGGACAGAATGGCTTCAGCAAATGTAAGGAAACTGGTAAATCTAAATCTAAACACAAGTAGAAGGCTTCAAGTGAAGTATTTCTTGTGATGTATTTCTGGGGACTTCAAACAAAAAGCAAGCTCTGATGCACGTAATTATTTTGTGCGAATGGAAGTTACTAACTGTTGAATCTGTGGTAGAAAAGACAAAATTAAATTAAAAAAGCAAGGCCCACCAAGTAAATAAGCTATTTTTTGAGTTAAGTAAGTTGTAAAATATTGGCTTACTCCTTTACTAGCTCATATCAGTCACTGATACTGTTCTACTTTGTTCTCGGCAACATTGCTAAGAGAAAACCTCTTTGAAAAATGTTGAGCCATACCTTACGCAAAATAACTGGAAAAAAATGCTTAGTGTTTTTAGAAGTCATGAGAAAGATCTAAAAGAATGATCAAAGGACAGTCTAAGACATGTCAGGATGACAAACACTGAGTGCTGCTGTGTTTTAAATATTGTGTCAGTCCTCTATTACTCTTTTTCACAAAAGCTGCATAGCCAGGGAAGGAGGTAGCATTTTTTTTTTTTCTAGTAGACTACAATTATTTAGAAACTATGTGACCTTTAAAACGGTGAGTTGGACATTGGCTAGAAATACTTCAGTAATCTCTGGTTTCTTTGGCTGGAGTTACTGCTTTTGTTAGTGACAATTCTGTGTATGTAACAAAACGTGAGAGCACGGCATTTAAAGTACTGTTTCTGAATGTAATTCATGTAATTTGTGTATCATATTTCCCCAAATTAAATGAGAAATGGAGAGCTTGTTTATTTCAATGATATGGTCTCTTATTGTTTGCAGTGGCAATAAGGTATGGCTTCATCAATTCTTATGAGCAAAAGGAAGCACACTTGCAGTATCACCTGTACTGATAAGTACAAGATGGAACAAATCTCTGAATCTATTCACTTTTATACCAGCCACTTAAATGTTTAGGTGGAAGACTGAGTGAAGTTCTAGATCCACACTTGGGGTTGTGGTCTGCTTGCAAGGATAGTTATGATATGCATGTGTTTTACTAATAAAAGAATTTGTTCTGAAAAAGATGTTACAAAAAGAAGAAAGAATATAGAATGAAAAAAGGCCATCTTGTCACCTGGACGAACTTGTAGCTGAGTACACAAACAGATGTTAGTTTTTACTGAAGTCAGTACGAAAAATGAAACTTACATAAAGGTGTTGCACGCTTTCTCCAATTTACTTATGGTTTTGGTATTCAATCCCATTTGAGCAAAATATTTTTGGTGCTTTATGCAATCCTTGTGTTTGAAGATGGCATTGTTGAAACATAGTATTCAATGTTGTATTTACTGCATTTTTAGTATGAAATGTTAAGATTTATTTCAGTGAAATTTAAAGGTTCACTGTCCAACACTGCCTGTTCAGGTGGCATCTGCAAGCCTGTTAATGTGACAGATTGAGAGAGATAACTTTATTCTTTAAGGTTTCTCAGAAAACAGAGATAAAGGAAGCATTTTTAGAACAAGATTGTGATTTGCTATACTGCACTTACTATTGTTACTATCCATTACATATCCTTTAAAATACAAGTAAAAATCTGAGGGCTCACCGGTTCATGAGCCAGCATTTCCTTGTGTTTCTGATCTGAGAAACTTTTTTTAATGCTTATGAATTTTATGTACCAGTAGTAAACAGACTCAGAAAATTCTAGTGATTTGCTTGAAGTCATACAGTATATCAGATTCAGAACAAGATTACAAGTGGCCTGCTAACAGTGCCTCCTAAATAAATCACTTAGCCACACTTGTTCTGTTTGTCTATCATAAAAAATACATTATTCTAAAAATAATTTACACTTTTAAGACAATGGTTTCATCTGTTGACCTCAAAGCTCTTAGGATAATCATTACTAATTAAGTTGTACAGATGAGAGAAAGACATGTATCAGTTAAGTGACTTGCCTGGAGATACTAATCCGGTAGATAAGACTTGGACTTGTAAGAAAGGTAAGTTTGAATGCAGTTTCACCCTACTTCCTGATATGTGGCTTAGCTTTTCTATAGATTTTCTGTACCTATAAATTTGTAATATGTTGCCTATATAACAGAAGAATGAAGAATTAAAAAAATGTTCTCAGGATCAAGTTAGTGACTGAAGCTTAGAAGAAAACCAGGGTTTGCTCCTAAAAATATGGGACAATTAATTTTATGGTAACTTGAAAAAGTCTTACAGCTTTAGGTAAAAAAATCTGGCTTTTTCATGCATGTTTTTCATTCTAGCATTTGAAAAAAGTAGAGGGTGCAGTGTAGTTTGGGAACTCAACTGTTTGAAGTACCCTGGTTATAAGCAAATGAGTTGTACCAGAAAAAAGAACATCATCCAGCTAAGAATTAGGTGTTCCTTCAACACCTTCTCTGGCAGGCATTCTGATCAGGTGAATTCTAACATTTTTCTTTCATTTGTGATTGTCAGAGAAATTAGGAAATAGTATTCCAAACAATATTCTTCTAGCTTTTATGCCTTTTAGAAAGTAATGTGACGTTGCAGACTTCAGTGCTAGAGTTGCAACATGCATAATTAGCTTCTGGAATCTGGAATAATCTATTTATTCCCAAACAGGACTGGACATAGTAAACTACCTTGTAGTGTCGTATGAAAGTAAACTTAATTACTATAACCTTTTAGTAATGGGATGTTATAGTCCCAATTGTGTTGAATCTCTCATGATTTAATAATTTGTCATGTAGTGCAGTTGCAAACTCAGATTGAGAGCGGTAGATTATTTTAGGCTAATTCAATTAAATGGCCCCTTCAGTTCCTGTTTATGGTCTTAAAAATGTGCTAGTATACACGTACATTGCAGTAGCTTTTGAAAAATCAGTGCAGACTTTCTACTTGCTTATACGTAATTATAACATTCAGTCCTAACAATAAAGGGAGAAAACCTGTTTGCTCTTTTGTCTGTGCTCCACAGTGCATTGATACATTCTTACATATTTATTTTTGAAAGGAGAGATTTTTCTATCTAGATAAGAAAATTGATCTGAAAAGCTCAATATCCTGTTTTCTCTGGCCAGTGTCTCAAAGAAAGACAAAAGCTTTCATTATTTTTGTTCAAAATTAAGTCATAAAATTGTTCAACCCTTAAAGTAAGGTAGGGAGGAGGATTGTCACCTTTCAAGTTAACTATATGCTTCCCCAATCACATAAATGTTTGTGCCTGCTTGAAGACTTATGCACAAAGAATCTTTGATGTTATGGTTTTTTACCTACTTTTAAATTACAAGTTGAGAAGTAAGACAGTAGAAAGACATTTTCTGATAAATGTCCTGTATTTCTGTTAAGTTTAAAACACAACTGCACAACTGAAACAATGCAAAAGAGAGTTTGAGTCCTTTTGCAATGTAACATTTAACAGCAGTCGTCTTTTTTTTTTTTTCTATGGAAGAAAGGTAAGAATGTTTGCTCTTTTGCTTTAATGAACTGCTGCTATAGATGACTTCAGACAATGAATTGGTTAATTCAGTCGGTATGAGTTTAAATTCAAGCTGTTTTTCACAGAACAAATTTCATTTAGTTTTATTTCATTTTAGCATCTGTCATATAAGTAGTGACATAGTTTGTTAATTGAATTATCTTGTTTTACTCTAATTGTTTTACAATTATTTAGTTAACAATTTCAGTATACTTTCTGTTCCTGGCAGGTGAAACAATGGTAAATGAACAAAGGAGGCTCATCTCTGCCTTTAGCTTTCAGAAATTACCACCGATTTTAACCTAGTTGCTCATGTTAATTAATTTTGTCTTTAGGGCTCCTCCAGTTTCTATGCTTAAAGTAGAGAGCTTTCTTGGGTTTTGTTCAGCACTTTATTTAAAACATTCTTTCTTTATCAGGAAGAAAGAATACATGTTATTGCTGGTGAGTTTTCCTTTCTTTTTAATTCTCAGTGTCCTCAACAAGGGTTGTTTTGTTAGTTGGCTTTTTTTTTCCTGACCTTTTTACTGAGTTTTGCATAGCTTTCTTGCACTGTTCCTGGCCTTCCTCATTCTCTCCTTATGTCTTAGTTAAACTGTAACACTATTTTGCAGAAACAATATGGCCTGCAAACCATAAGGACCTACATATGCTTTTGAGTATTACTGTTTAGAAGAGTTAATGTTTATAAGTTGATCCTCTTAAGAAAATGGGGAAGGCGAGGAGCAAGAAAGAAGGTAAAATAAGTATATTTTTGGAAGAGTGCACTGAAGGGACAGTAAAAGCATCTGGAGGGAGTATGAGTGGATAGAAAAGGAAGAAAAAGGCCAGATTCCAGATGAAAGGCTCTCTAAGTAGGGAAGGGGAGCCAAGGAACATCAAGACGTTTCCCTTTTCTTTCCCTTTTCCTGGTGCCTTGCCCCATTACACTATGTGGCTGTTTATTCAGAAGATCCCACTTTCAGATGTTAACCTCCACATATGCACACTACTGTAAAGTACCATACTTTTCTATAATCCTATTGTCACCAAATTTCTACATAGCACTCCATTTGTCAGCTGCTTGTGTGTCTTAATTCCCTGTAAAAAAATATTCTATATTGCACAGAGGGAAGAGGCGTTAGAATTCTGAGGAGAAGGAGATATTGACTGAAACTTTGGTGGTGGCAGGAACGAACTTTGTCCTTGCTGTTGTACCACCACTTTGTGGATTCTGCCTATTTTTTTACCTGCTTTCTGGTATACTGAGACTTCAGTTTGTCTTTTTGATGCAGTGTGTTGCTAAAGGGACACTCAACTCTCATAATAGTATTTTTGAAATGTGGAGAGAACTGAAGGAGTAACACTGTCTATTGAACTAGTCTGAACTACTCCTTGTCTCATGATTACTGAAGTGCTAACAAGTGGACACAAGAGCTTTCCACATGGTAATTCCACAAATAGAGCTCAATTCTCCACATACATTTCACCATATCTGAAGATCCTTCGCACGTAAGCCTTCCTCTGCCCCTACGACTCTGCTTGCAAAGCTGTCTTTATCCCAGTTCACCATCCCCAAGCCCTCATCTGACTCCAGCTTTTTTTCATATCTGTTGTAAATCATCCTATCTGCAGCTAGGTAGCAAGAGAGATTTTAAAGATATAAGTGAACAACGTTTCTTGTCATGCTTCATCTACAGTGGAATGTAACTACTGGATTTTAGCACTTGCCTTATTTAGTTTGGTGAAGCTTAGAATATAGCAAGAGAAATTGATTCTTTAAACCAACAGGAAAAAAAGTCCAAATTATTTAAAGGTGTTTGGGAAGTTTAATCATTTTACTGACTATGTTTTGGCTATGAAAACCCAAAGAATTCATAATTTGTGTTACGTGGGAAACTTGTGTATTGTATGGATACTGTTTAATTTCATTAAATCATTCTTCTGTTATTTAGACTGCAGTAAATTTATCATCATACGTCAGATTCCCTGAAACATGCATAAATACATGCACATGCTTCATGCATACTCATATATGCAGAGGTTGGAGACGGAGCTGCAGCATGAGGTCTTACTTCTGCAAAGCCTCTAAGCAGAGCTTCTGCCTTGGCTCCTGTGAGAGAAGCCAAGGAAAGAGGCAATGCTGGTACCAGCCCCACATGCACTTCAGTGTGGCAGAAGGTCAG
This sequence comes from Ciconia boyciana, assembly GCF_034638445.1. Taxonomy (NCBI): domain Eukaryota; kingdom Metazoa; phylum Chordata; class Aves; order Ciconiiformes; family Ciconiidae; genus Ciconia; species Ciconia boyciana. The sequence goes on from NC_132936.1 coordinate 52,223,239, forward strand.
GTCTAAATGAAGTTTCATTACAGTGGTTGAAGCCCAGAGGTCCCTTTAGAAGTCATAGGACATACACGCTCTGTCTATGAGGAGCAAACATGACAAACAAGCAAATGTCTCTGCAATGTTCCTAGCGTTAAGTGTACCTCTTGTCTAACAGATGCAGACAGGCAAGATTCTATCAATCTCTTTCTGGGAGTATTCAAGCCTACAGAAGGAAAACCTCATCTCTGGGAACTTCCCACTGATTTTTATTTGCATCACAAGAACACCCTCAGTCTGTCACAGACCAGGCGAAGGTATTTTGCAGTTCTGTTGTTTTGTTTGGTATTGCTCTAATAAATTTTTAAAAATACATGTTGTTAACCAAATAATTCGGTCAGCCTGTCAAAAACTTGCTTTATTGTTTTTTAAAGTTTTTACGAAAACTTAAAAAAAAAAAATAGCCTTCAAGAGATTACCAAAAATGTTGGATGTTGGTGTTTTGAAGGATTTGCTTTAGTATGTTATTTTCCTGTTGTACTGAAAAATAAGTTTCTTTTCATATGAAATTCTATCCTACAGTGTGAAATGCTTCACTATTTTACTGAAGTACAGTTACCACTGTCTCATTAAGCAATATACAGGTGTATTTTTGATGGTCGGATTTATTAAGTCATTGTTGTATTTGAGATTAGGTGATGAGGAAAACATTTGGGTTAGTTGTTTGTTTGTTTTTAAAGTAATTTTAGAGCACTTCACAGTGTGGAATGATTTTGTTAAGGATTATAAATACTGTGTGGTTAAAAAAAAAATTAAAAAATTCCACGTTAGGAATGGACAGTACTAGACTTGTTAACTAAATCATCTCTTTCAGGAATTTCGCTGTTTGTATCTTTGTTCATTCCGTGAGTCTTAAAGCTCTGTATCACAAATGGTAGATCTGAATATCTGCATTTAGATTTTTGTGTGGGGAAAACTGCAAGTGTTTAAACAGTGCATTCAATCCCTGTTGGCTGCTTATTCCATTAACCCATCATGGCAGCTGGCACGTGATATGACTTTCTAAATTTCAACCCTTTTGTATTGTCTCCTGAGTCTTCTCTTGATGCTACCTCATATCAGCCATACAACCAAGTGCCATTTCAGGCACACATGAAACATGCAAAATTAATTTTATTGCCTACTGGTTCCGAACATTATTGTGTGTCAAAAATTAATTCAGCTGATATATCGCAAATATACGAATGTCCCTTTCATCTGTTACTCTGTTAAACAACTGTCTCTTATTTGTCACAGATACTGTTCTCAAATGTGGTGGAACACTTAAAAAAAATTGTTTGTATTCTTCATTTACTTGTTAATTAATTTTACCTTTCATTCTGGCTCGAATTTCTTCTGAGCACTTACAATTTACAACCAAGATGTTTTCTCATGTGAACAAAATGACACCTCCATGTAATAAGTAGTTAGGTGAAAAAAGCTCTTCCAAGTAATTTTGTTTCTACCAAACTATTGGACAAGTTCTTCGTATAACTTCTTCCTGCCTCTCTGTGCAGTGCCTCTTTGGATTCCTTGGGCACAGCAGCAAAGGAAATAATGAAAACTCATAATGAAATCAAGGATATAGGAAGAGAAGGAAGATGTTGTTTCCTGTCATTGAAGCTTCTTTTGCCTATCTGTGCTTTTCCTGTATTGTATTTGCCTCTCCATCAGAAATAAGAGATTTCATAATGAGTTTCATGTGTTACTTTTATATAATTAGTGATTCATGTGAAAGGACAGTGAACATGGAAAAGGAGACTTTCTGTTGCCACGTTACTTATCATTTATCCAAGCAGCAAAACTGGGTATGCCTGCATAGTTTCTGAAGATAGTGGAGAAAATGGCTTGCTAGCATGGCCTGATACAGTACTTCAAGAAGAGACAGGACCATCAGGCATAACTCATTCCTTTCTGTCTAGGACATACATGGTTCTTGGAATCAGTGTGTTGCCCTGCCTGTTCTGGCCCATTTGCTAAGTCCCACTAACAAGCCTATGTCTGGGCATGGGAATACACCCATTGTTTCTGCTCCAGATGGCTACATTGACATGAGTAGGAGATAACTGCATTAATACTCTGATTACAGCCCTTACAGTATTGTGAATACACATGTATTTGAATTCCAAATCAATGAAGATAAATGTCTTTTCATCCCAAGTAATGAAAGAGAAGAAACTATCAGAATAATTTAGAGAAGAAATTAAAGTATATTTGAGAAGAGAAAATAAAAATATGTAAATATGAAAAAAAGATAAAACTTGCGGTATTTTACGAATGTTGTTTGACTTCCTTTGTTGTTTTTCAGCTGAATAAGCTTCCAGCAGGGCCTGTTTTTTGCTGTTAGCTATGCCAACATACAGTTCTCAGACTTAGGACAGCTGTCACATCAAAATGTATTTCTATGTGTAGAAGTCAGCTGCTTTGAGAATCTTCTGATTTTTTTTTTTTTATCATTGACTTTCATTTCTTCATACCCTTTTCCTAAATTTTAGGATCTGAATAACAAGCGGTAGGTGGGGGTTGGTTGGTTTTTTGTTGTTGTTGTGTTTTGGTGGTTTTTTTTCCAAAAAGACCAGAACAAGAGAAATACATCAATACCTTCCATATGTACTAAGACCTTAATTTTCAGTACTGTAGAGGTAGGCACCTGAAATGTATTTGGTTTAATGGAACGAAACCACTCCTCCCTCCATACCTGTATTGAGCTTCATGTGTTTAAATTTCATGGCCTGAGAGCATAGTAGTAGGATAGGGGCCTGTTGAAATCCTCTATCCAAGGAAAATTCTTTACTTTCTTCCAGACTTGAATTATAAAGAAATGTTTACTAAAGTGACACTGTATGGTTGGGTATCTGTTATGTGCAAACATTTAGACTGGATACAAGATCAAACCTTCTGTATCAATTGTGTGTCTGTTTTTCCTGTACAGCTATACTTATTGGTGGACCACAGGTGTGCTAAAGCATTTACCTCTTCCTTTTGATGAAGGTAGGAACTATATTTGCACCTTGCCTTACAGAGTATCTTGAAAAAGAAGTTTTAGTCACAAACGCTTTTTAACTGTTCTAGATCCCAAATCTGAAAAAAAAAAGTTTCCATAATGGTTGCTAAATACTTATTTTTTTTCATACAATGAGATATGACTTTTCAACTGCAGGATGCAAGAGATACCTAATTGGCTAAAACTTGACCTCCATATGTTTATGTGCCAGGACACACTTCATTCTCCCCCCCCCCCCCCCCCCCCCCCGCCTATTAACATATATTTATAGTCTATGCTGGTGGTTACATTCCTGTTGCAGATGACAGGATATAGCTAGTGTGTCTTATTTCTCTGGGTTACTGTGGAGCATGTTTTATTAGGAATTGTCGTCATGAAGGGAAATCAAATTATGATGTTGATAATGCATATTTATTAAAGATGTGCTGTGCATCAGCTTCTTCATATGAAATTTTCTTGTCTTAGAGGGGATGTGGCTATAGAAAAATGCCTAATAGGGTGGTTAGGTAAGCAGGCTACTGTTTGTTTAGATTTTTGCAGAGTCAATAATTGTTAGTGAAAAGATTTTTTTTTTTTTTTTCTTTTCCCCAGTGACATGTGCTGAAAACAGACGCAAGTTGACAGTGAAGAAATTCCACAAGTATGAAGAGGAAATTGATATCCACAATGAGTTTTTTCGGCCATATGAGTTGAGCAGTTTTGATGAGACCTTCTGCTTGGCAATGACCAATTCTACACGGTATATTGGGATGTTTTGTGACTGTATATCCTTAACTGGAAGTTGATTTGGTGTGAATTAAATGTGCATTTGATTTATTTGATTTGGTTAAATCTGTCTAACACAATAGGTTTTGTGGGGTGTTTGTTTTGTTGGTGGTTTTTTTTTTAAAGCTTCAAATTTAGCAAACTTATAGAAACGAAATCACAATATTGAAATGGAAATGCTACTCTAAAAGAATTCTGTTAAGACAGCACTTAAATTTCCAATTATTTTCCATTATGGGGTGCTAAATGTTTGGGCACTGGAAGGCTGAGAAATGAGCTTTTCTCTGTGGACTCAGATCACAGAGGCTACCTTCAAAGCAATTGTTTTCTAATTGTTCTGCTATTTTACAGTTGTTTTCTTCAGTTCATCAGGTTCTCACAGCTGGCCAGATAGGTTTGGGGGTTTTTTGGTGGGTTTTCTTTTTGTTGTTGGCAGCAATCAGCTGGATATTCTAAGCATAATTGTAATCACGCTTTAGCTAAAGACTGCCAGGCAGATTATGTTTCATGTAGCTTTTTGACCCAATTTGAGTGTTGGCAGCATTTTGAAAACAATGTAGCTGGGTTACAGGGCTTCTTCAGCACAGGAATGGAGCACATTGCTCTAGCCTCCTTGGCAAGTGGTAATGTTTGCAGCTGGTTTATGGGACTAAATAATGCAATTGAAAGCTTTTTAAATACCTAGGGGTTTTATATTTACGTGACTTTAACTTGTAATGATGATGTTAGAACTTGGTATTTCTTATTATAATTATTTTTTTTAATTCAAAGGTAGTTGGTAGAGGTGGTTCTTCCAGAAAATGTAAAGATTTTATGTGTTGAACTTTACTCATGAACAGTTTTTCCTTTCTATTTTGCCAGAGATTTTATGCCTAAGAATGTGGGGATTGATCCAAGTCCATTTACTGTTCGTAAACCTGATGAAACTGGAAAATCAGTGTTGGGGTAAGTCTGAAATAGGAAATTTTGTTCTGGTTTAATAGTAGTGAAATTGTAATGCAAATATATAAACTTTGTGTGTGTCTGTGTAGCATATCCTCTGTTACATGGGAAAGAAAAAAAAATCATTGGTGTTACACTGTAGAATTGTACACTTTGAAAATCATATCTAATTTGAGATTTTTATCTTATGCTCCTGTAAGTGAAACCCATGAGAAAATTTTATCTAGAATAAAGATACAAAGTTTGTTAAAATTTGATCATCTCTTCATACTAGTGGCAACTGTATTCTCTATTGGAGATGACAGGAATGCCTATATGATTGCTGTCTTTTTTTAAAAAAAATAATAAATTTTGAATAAATATAACATATCCTGAAACAGCAATAAATGCCAATTTCAGCATAGTTTTTGATAAAAAATGTTATTAAAAATATTTATAGATAAAATTATATAAAACAATTCAGAAACAGTTATTGGGACAAATGAATATTTCATTTAGCTGCTTTTGCATCCTGGACTTGCTTTGTTACTTTATTTATTCCATTGTTGTGTTTGATCTGCTGTATCACACAAGGGCTATGGGGACTCTTCCTGAACCAATTCATTTTCTCTTTGATACCTCGTATTAAGGAAAACTTTTGTCAGTAATGACTAAACCTGTGCCATCACAACATTATAAGTTCTTCTGAAAACTTGCTGTTCTGTTAAAAGCTACAAAATTTGACTGTCTCATAAATAACATCTGTTGTGCCTTGACCCTGAGGGACTCACTGTCAATAAATGCTGAGGGTAGACTATGCTTATCTTATGTGTAGCGGGGTAAAAGGTGGCCTCAGTCTTCCACCTTACCCTTATTTAGCCCTTGGTAGAGGTGGTATCTTAGCCTTGCACATTTGTCATAATGAAAGATTGTGACAGTGGCTGAGAGGAAAGTGCAACCACATACCCTTCTATGGCCAGTAGAAAAGGATGTAGAGGATGTAAGGGCGGTACAATTTCTGATGGGTAAAGTAATGTATACCTTTCAGAGCTTGTACAGGTAAACCCAGTGTTAGCCTAGTAAAATATAGATGCTGTATCTTGAAGAATTCTTACAAATAAGACACCTCTTTATATTGACTAGAATTTCTAGATTGAGAAATACATGCTGCATAAAGAGATGTTCCTGATTAAAGAAGTAAAATGAGGGGAGAGGTATGGAAGAGGAAGGGAAAAAAGTGACGTTATGATTAAGATTTTTGGGCCTAAGATTAGGAAAGCTAGTGGAGTGGATAATGTTGTTAATCAGAAAGTTAAACTTTTTCCCAGATCAAAACCAAAGATGTTATGTCTCAAAGAATTTTTATTCCTTTTTATTCATTCAGTCTGGGGGAGGGATTTAAGTAAAGAATCAGAGAATTGGTGGAGAAAAGCTGACATAATCCTTTGAGCTTTCTTTAAATGCTCTGGAATAAGAAGAGATTGAAGAAAAGTATATAAATTGGGAATTCAAAAGATGAGCAACAAGTTGCTCCAGAGGATAGAACTAATTTCCCCAGGAGGATTGTAGTCAAAATTAGGAATTTTAAATACTTGTTGTTAGTATCGCACTGATTTAAAAAATACACACTGCCTTTCATAATAGGAACAAAAGTAATAGAGAAGAAACCGTGCTACAGCGCAAAACAGCTGCTAGTGCCCCTCCACCCCCAAGTGAGGAAGCAGTGTCAAGTAGTTCTGAAGATGATTCTGGGACAGACAAAGAAGATGAAGGTGCTGTTTCTCAACGTTCAACTCCAGTAAAGGTGACTGATACAGGAGACAATACAAAAATCACAGAGGTAAGAAATTATTGTGGCAAGCAAGAAGGCTTAATCATGGACTTAAAATTCACATTTCCTTAAAAAAAACCCCAGTAAATGTTATAGAACAGTCAGAAGTAAAGCACTGAGAAATTAAGTGAAAAAGGTCTCCAAGTGTAATTTCTTTGTGTAGATATTAGCAAAACTGCTTCTAAAACTTTGCTGCTATTCTTGTCATGTAATAGTGAAACACAGCAGAAAATAACATTTTTCAAAAAATGAAAATTACTGTTAGAAACCTATGGCATTTGAAAGGTACTCAGGTCAGGTGTAGTCCGTTACATAAAGCATAAAATGTATCTCTGTTAGTGTGTTAGTTCAGAGCAGTAGTGCACTTCTGATCATTGTCCCTTACCATGCTCTGGCTCACATCACGAGGTGGTCTTGGAGCATGCAAATGGGATTCCTTTTTGGATGCAACTAAACTGGGAGATGCTTCTCCAGGAATGTACCTGATCTACCTACCTAATCAATGTTTAGTACATGGGAGCTAATCTGGAGCAAACCCCCTTGAAAGACATGTAGTATGGATCTGAGGTCCTGAGCACCACCTCTTTCAATTACAACCTTTTGAATGATGCCACTTGCTCAGGTGGATATAACTGAATTAATGTTCAGTCTGGCTATATTTCAACTGATTTATGTGAAGAGTTTTAAACTGCTGTTTCATAATTATATGGTCTGACATTTAAAAAAAAATGAAATTAAACTAACTCAAAAATGTGCATGATAATGTCGTCACATTGGTCCTATGCTATTACTACTACTAAGGTTGAATATAATGGCAGGATAATAGTTAAATCATGTATGCACAGTCATATGAAAAGAATGTGTATTCTCAGCTGTGGGCTATTAATCTTTTTTTGCTAGCATAACTCCAATTCTGTTCAAATCCCTTGGGTGCCAATTTAATGAAAATATTAATTTGTATGAAGTATTATGGAAATAACTATTTTGTTAATTCATGTGACATTTCTTCAGATTCTTTATTGTAGAGATCCATTTTGGGTACCACTGAAAATGTCTTAGCAAAAGGATATGCTAATGGAGACTATACAAATTTGGAAAATACTTATGCTGGGTTTTGTTTTTTTTTTGGGGGGGGGTGGTTTTTTGGTGGGTGTGGGTTTTTTTGGTCTCAGCTAATTTAAATGGTTATAGTGTTGTGCTTGTACACATTATCACTTTTGAAGAAACGTCTGTATTTATGGCCTTAGTCACTATAAAATGTAGTGCCTAATAGGCAACAGATAATAAAACTGCCTTTTTTTCCCTGCTACAATTCAAATTTTCATTGCATTCAGTCTTTAGCCTAGGATTGTGCATTCTCAGATAATGGATTTTCAGCCTTCTGTACAAGACTGTCTTCTTCCTAACCTTAATGAAGCATTTTCATTAAAAATAATTATGAATTCATGTGGTTATTAATTTTGGACAATTTGGATTAATTCTTATGCCAATGCAAGTGCATTTATTTCTATTTATGCAAGATATTTTATCTGAAATTTTTCCATTATCTCTGAATAATAGAGTACCTGTTTTCCAGCAAGTCTGATTTTTCCTAGATGTTTTTTTAACAACAGAAATCCAACCTGAAATTTTATTCTTGATTCTTACCATTGCACAAGTTACCTCATGTCAGTTTTTCTATCTGTGTATTGAACAAACTTCAACACTCAGACCTAAGAGACCTTTTTTTAGATTTTTAAGATGCTTAAATGAAAGATACATGTAACCACAAAGTACCATTTAAGATAGTATTGAATTTTAATGGCTTACAATTGGGTGAGCTATTCTGATTCTTTTAGTAATGCACATGAAGAGATATTTTCCACTTTATTAGCACCTTTTCATGCGTTGAATTTTAGTCATAATTTGCGTTGTTAATTTGTGTCATTTTTTATTAAAGTTGCATTACTGAAAAGGATTACCTGTTCAGTTATGCTGAATTGCTACGTTAGCAATTACCTTGGGTTATTGTTAATGTCTGCCTGCCATTGTAAATTTGTTTATTCTCTTCAAAAGTACAAAGCTTCTCTTAGATACATTATTTTTGAGGGCATGATGTTTATGGAAACTTTGTTCAGAAACCAAACATAAAAATTAGTAATCTTAAAGACTGCATTAGACTTTAGATTTTAACATGTTCACCAGCTGATCTTCATTTAGCTTGTGAAGTGTTGTTTTTCCATTACCAGGCTAAGCAGACCATCAAATATAGGCTTTTCAAGAAATGTTTTGGGATTATTTTTCTGGCAATGACAATTATTTGTTGTGTTTACACATGTAGTTAAAAAGTTTAAAAAGAAGACCTGTAACGGAGGGTTTAAAAACTTCATGGCTAAACTGAATAATGTAACAAGAAACAAAACAACTATGACTGGAAAAGGTGATAATCTATCTAGTTGATTAAATAAGCGTCTATTTTCTAGAACTGGTAAACCGTAGAAATGTTTCATATACTTTTTTTTTTCCCCTCAAGTTAAGCTTAACTTAAAAATTTTAATGAAGAATGCACTTGAAAGCCTAAGCTTACAGATATTCCATTTTATGTCTCTATTAGCTAAACTGACAACTTAATAGCACTCTAACCAGTGTCAGCCTGCACTTTACTGTTTTCTCATTTGTGAAAATGGATTGTGTATAGTATTGTTCAAAAATATTAGAAGTTTGGGTGAAAAACAGTAGTGTGAGGTATTTTTGTGTGTAGAAGAGTTGATATTTTCAAGATTATATTTTTAGGTACATTCTTGAGTAAATATGGTTATTCCAGAATGATTGGATGTTTGGTCAGGGATTTGAATTTTGGTATTTTTTACATCAGCAACTGTACAGTAGAGAAAAATTGTATTGTTATGGGGGGGATGGACACACCCAAATAGCTAGTTCCTTTCTATTCACATCTCACAGAAGTTAATAATAAAATGCTTTTATACTTCTGGTCAGGACATATCTTTCTGAAGTTGTTCTTTGACTTTGGATCTTTTTGAACTAAAGGAAAACTATTTTTATAGTTGTCTTACTTGCAGTCACATGTGTCTTGTCAGTAAACCCCCTCAGTTTAACACTGAATCATTAGATATAGTGAAATATTGCACGCACATAGGATCCTTGTTATAGTTGACTGACATGATTGTGTAATGTATAAAATAAAAATAGTTTTGTTCAACCTGAAGTTTGTAATTATTTCAGAATTGACAGCAAGAAATGTGAAAGCAAATGTGGGAGCATGTTCTGAACGAATATGATTTATTCTATATTAAGTTTCAACACAGAATTTAATAGCGACATCGTTATATGTCCTATAAATATAATTTATTCTCCTAATATGTTGTTTTAGCTGATGTTATCTTTCAAGAATCCTTTCCTTTATTTGTTGAACAAATGTCTTGAATAATACTTTTAATAAATGATTTTTATTTAAAAAAAACATGCACAAGCTAAGATTACTATGTATATGAGAAACTTGTTTGGTTTTGCCTGTGCTTTTGAAATTATTTTCAGGTTTAGAAAGAATTCCTTGCTTGAAAGCAAACTTCTCTTTGAATGTTGTTACAGTTCCTCAGTCTGAATCTTTCTTCTTGTGTTCCAGAATGTAGTGCAATCAACAAAAGATGTGTATGGAGTCAATCTTTCAGATGTTCCTTCAGAAGATGATCTCACAATATATGCTAGGTGAGATAAATTTCCAGTGGTAATCAGTAAAAGATAATTGGAGCTAGTTAAATAGAGCTTGTCAAAGTTCTGCCTTTGATTAAGCTTATTTAAATTATAAATTTTTGAGATATTTGGATATATATACTGTTCTGTTTTTTAAAATCAAACTGTTTTCAGATGTCTCTGTCAACTCTGATTTCAGTGGAAGTTACGCAGATGTCTCAATGCAAGATCTGGAACTTAAATCAAATGAAAGATGCTTCAATAGAAATACCTGTCACTTAATATAGTCCTAGAAAATAATAAGCAAATTCCATATTAGAAGTGGTGCCATGGTTCTGAGCTATGTAGTCTGTGATTTTTGCAGTTTTCAAATGTTGAATTACGCTAATTCAAATCAGTCATAAGTGAAATAGCCTCTTCTATAAAAATGTCTGGTTTTTTAACATAATGTCTTAGTCATAGGGATATGTGTTAACTGTTACCTTTTACTCAAATTTAAATAGTTGTGTGACTTCTGATGTTCAAGGAAAACTACTTTTCTGAATAATATTCAGCCTTTTTCTTTAAACTTCTTGGCCTTTTGAGCTTGAAATAAAAAATTGTGGCTTTTATAGGGAGACCTTGAGACTGTTACTAAATCTGGTATAGACTATGAGGAGAAAAGTTGAGAAAAGCGGTCAGAATAACTCACACTGTAGAAGCATGGATATCTAAGTGACAGATATTTGTACTGTAAGTTTCAGGAGAGGGAGAAGTCAATTTGGCCCTTGCTGTTATTGGAGTTTCATGAAGTGTGTGGAGTTTCATATGTGGTGTGTGGGTTTATGTGTGTGTGTGTGTATATATATGCAGAGCACTAAGCATAGTGTGTGTAATGTGCTCTTACACACTGCATTTTGAACAGCATCACACTGCCACTTGTTCTTAATAAATGGTTTTGTGAATTCAAACCATACATAGAGGAAATGAGTAAGGTACAGCATAGTGCAAGACAAAATAGAGCTCCTTAGGTGGTCTAGCAAGTTCCCACTCTGTTCCTGCACTTTGAGGTAAACTGCTACAATGTGAGGCAGCATGCTGCACAGCACCTGCAGGCTCTCCTTAGGAGCTGGGAGCCGCTGGCTTACTGTCAGCAGTTGGAGGTACGAGTTAGTGGGCAAGCATCAAGGTATCGCCTCCCAGCTCCAACTACGTAAAAACTTCTGCTTTTATTCAAGGGTAACTTGGACTTTTATCCTCTACAAGACAGTTGTCACCACTCCTGCAGGAGCCATGAACTGTCAGCTCCCCAGGAGCAATCAGCAAATTAATGGTATGCTTCTCCAACCAAAGGCAGTGACTCCCATTGTATCAGGAATGCTGTTTCTGAATTGCCATAACCCCATATAGAGTGCTGGCTATGTGTTGCCATTGTTAAAAAATGTGTACTTACACTATTGTTCTCAAATTCTCTCCTCAATATCACAGAATAACTTTGAAGCCAAAAAGAAACTGATTAAAATATTTTATTTTCTTAAATCAGAAATTAATTTGAACCTTTTGAAATTTTTTTAACTCAAACCAAAACTGAACTAGAATAATTTATAGATGAACTAGAACTGAACCGGAGAGTTACTTATTCAGTTCCCTGGTGGAGGAGGTTCTTTCCTGAACTGCAGTCTTTTTCTTTGAAAACTAGTCAGACTAATGGGAATTCAGTACTGGAGGTCAGTTGGAGAAATTTAGATCCAAATTGAAGACCCTCTTAGTTCCTAAAGGCTTATAATGCTGTTGCCAAGAGAGTGATTGCTTATGCAAGACACCAGGAGAGCAAATCCATTATATTTGCTTAATAAACCAATGTTTCAAACACCTGCTTAGAATGTAGAATTAATGGAGTTTGAGAAAAGGGGTGTAAGAGAACCACATGTCATCTCAGAAAAACACTATGTGTATATTGAAGTGGATACTTGAGGCATGCATTGAAATGGGCTTGTGTGCGTTTGTTTTTATTTTCTAATGTGTAATAGCAGTGATTACCTTGTTATATTTGAAACCTTTTCAATTTGTGAGGGACGCATTAATTCACTGTGATATCTTCTCATTTGGTGATATGTGATGATTAATCCTGACTTAGTTCATGAATCCTCTCAAAGCATTTTTTTCTTTTTATTTAAAAGTCTTTTTCTGTTAATTTTTCTTTAGGGGTAGCTGCTTCTCTTGCAGTCTTTAGTTCTTTGGAATTCCCGTTTCTACCTACTTTCCTACATGCTGTGTAATTTGAAGATGGTATACTTGAATAGGGTTGAGGAGGATGTTTCTCATTGTCTCTGAAATTTTTAACTTCACCTATGGCTCTACCTTTGGTTCTTTATTTTAACCACTAGAAAATGGATGCCAATTTGACAATTACCCTTTGGTATACCAGATAGTTATTGTTCTGCAAATGGCCCAGTGCAAGCTGGTATCTACTATAGGTCACTTTGTGCAGGTGAACAGCTCTGTGATAATATCCAGAATTGCAGCTACTTCCCATTTTATTGTTTTTTAAGGCTGGACTAACATTCAGTCTATTGTTACAGTAGTACGGTGAACTCCATGGGGGCTTTGAAGCTCCCTATTCATATCCTTTTCAAGACAAAAAAAAGCTTGCATTTATTTCATTTCCCTCAGGCAATGCAGGTTTTAAAAATACAACAATTACAAATTCCTTACCTCTTTTAGGCAACAAGACATAGGGCTATTTATGGTCCGATGTGCTGATTTATGTGGAAAGTGTAGATTTTACTGACATCCTTTATTACAATGTACATTGTTTGAGAATAGCAGCAATTTATTTCACAGTATGATTGTAGTTCTCACTTCAAGACTTTTTCTATTATTTTAATAAGGGAAATGGAGATGTAAGATCCTGACTCTACTTGACATTGTTGCAGACGTTACGTTTTTTTTTTCTTTATTAGCATCAGGGACTCACAGATTTAAAGTACCTCAGGTTAAGTTACTTTGTCAGCTGATCTATATTAAGTATATATGCAAATGAAAAGTAATTTGAATCTGTTCAGCCCATTTTCACTGATGGCTGAGATAATTTGTGTTAATTCTCATCAAAATAGAAATCACAGAATCACAGATTGGTTGAGGTTGGAAGGGACAGGAGGTCTCAATTTGAGGATGTATACTGCAGATCAATGGTGCGTGGTGTCTTACTGATGTCTGGTAACTTGCTTGTGTTAATTTAGGCCTTGTTTGTTTCAGAATATTGGATAATTTGAAGCAATTAATAAAAATACACCTTTAGTTTGCTTTTATTTTTTTTAAGCTTGTTTCAGTAGCAAGCTCCTGCACTAGAAGACCTTAATTATCTTTATTTCTACTTATGATTCTCTTATTTAGAAATGTGAGTATTTATTCCCTCAACATCCAAAGTGATGTTGCATGTTTCTGAGGCTTTTGTTTCTACAGTACAGAATCTGAACGGAGCAGAAAGAAAAGTCACAACAAGTTGTTTAGGAATGTATTGTTCCTTTGTCTTCTGTACGCTCTTCCATGCAATTGCTTTTGGACTGTTAGTTGTCCCCTGTTAAAATGTAGTAAATATTTCTGAAATAGACCAGTAAGTCTATTTTTAAGCTAAATGGAAGTGAACTATTAAAAAAAACCCCGCCACGTCAGAAAATTAAAAGTGTTAACATCACAACTAACATTTACTTCTGTTTTCAATAGCATAGATGTGTTGGAGAGTGAACAAATTGAGTTCAAGTGTGAGCTAACTACATATACATATACTTGAAACCCTCTGACTTTTCCTCTTAGGCTGAGTGAATAGGATTAGTGGTTAACTATTTTTTTAAATTTTGCTCCAATTCATTGCCAGGAAAAAAGCCATAACAGTATTTTGCATCTTCAGTGTCTTCCAGCAAATATTTGGAGATTGGGTAATTCTCCCAAAAGGTTGTGCTTGGAAATAAGTGAGCTGGACTGACAGTGTTTCAGCTGAAAAAAATAGATTGAATTTGGCTGAGGACTGACTTAAATCTGAAACTTGAGAGCCTTTCTGTCTCTTCTGTTGACTCTTCCCATAGGCTATTCATCTGACTGATTGCTTTGAAAAAGGCATAGGAAGTTGACTGTAGCGAGCTGCCTACTTCATAGGAGCAGAGATCTGTTTCTATCCCATGACATAGCAGGCGACACCAATTAACAGGCAAATCTCTTTCAAGCTAAAAGAAGCTGCTGAGTTCTCACATGCACTCCCTGCAAAGTTTTTAAAAATCTCTCTTGTTTACCAGAGAGGTAGTTCATGATCAGTGACTTCTATAACATGACTTAAAGACTCATTTTTTGGTGCCATTTTCTTTCATTTGCTGAATTTTGGGGCATAGTTCTTTTACTTTCTTTGACGTATTCTATCTAACTGCTTTTCCCAGGTTTGTTCAGCTGGGACAGAGTCAGCATAAACAAGACAAGAGCAGCCAGCAATTTTGCTCAAAACACCACTTGGATAGGGTTATAAATTTGTAAGTACTCCTTTTCTTTTTCCCTTTAGCCTATTTCTTTTTGCTTTTTTCATTAGACCTGAAAAATCATCAGGTAAATCTGATGTTAAATTGTTTGAGAGTCATACTTCAGTTGCTTTTACTGCATAAGGGGATTCAATGCATAGCATGAAGAATTAAGTTCCTACTTCTCCCTTGTAACTTAAGAAGTGCATTGTTTTTTGTGGTTTGTTTTTTGGTTGGGGGTGTTTTGGTTGTGTTTTGTTGCTGTTGCTGGGTTGGTTTTGGGGAGGTTTTTTGTTTGTTGGCTGTTTTTTGTTTGTTGGTTGGTTTTTGTTTGGGTGTGTTTTGTTTTTTGGGTTTTTTTGTAGTGCCAAGATTTTTGTATTCAAAATTCTTAGCAGTCATGAGTTACCACAACACAGTGATGAAGCTACTGAGTTTAAAAGGCAGTTTCTTCTTGCTGTGATTGCTTTTGCAAGATGTAGTTTAAAAGGGATTGGTTGACCTGCATATTCATCATTTAAAAAACATTCGAAGTTGCAACTCAGTCTTGTGTGCAGTTATCTGAATTTATTTGTTCTGAGAAGGCTATGAGTGCCCTGTATTTGTTTTAGTGGACATTTGAGGAGTCTTGAGAGGTCAAATGGGATATTTTTATATTTTTATTTTTCTGGTGAGTGGCCAGGTGCTGGAGAGAGTAAGGTAAAGTGGGAATTGATTCCTGCTTTGTTTTGTACGCTCGATGTCCATCTGTGTCACTGAAGTCAGAGGATCTATACTAGCTTTAATCAGTATGCAGAGTTTTTTAACTGAAGAAAAGAGCATCTTGAATCTTGCATAGATGTTATTTTAACAGTTAGTCTGCTACATTTTCCTCAGAAGTATCTCCTTGGGTTTTTTTGGTTGTCTGCTCTTTGTTACATACTGGTTCTGTGCATTTGTCAGTGATACTTTGAGCTGATGAGGCAATTTTTTTAATCAGTTCGTTTGTTACAGTAGGTACATTTTGCCTCTTGTTCCAAACAGGTAAGTAGTTGATGGTAGGTTGTAAGGGAAGATCAAGTTCCAAGTGCTTTTTATCAGTGAAACGCTTGAATACTTTCCCAAAAGATTAGTATGGGAGCCATATTCGACAAAACCAATTGTGGTGGGATGGTAGGAGGATTGCTCTCCAGGGATATCTGCCATGTGGAATAACTTCTCTGTATTCTGTTGTGACTAGAATAACTTTCCGTTACTATGAAAAATAACTCTAACATTAAAATTACAATATGCGCACGTTTAATTTATACTGAAATAAGGAATTTAACTGTTTGTGATTATGGATTCATTATTGCTGTACAAGAATGGCCTCTAGTGATAGGCCAGATCATTTGAATCTTTTCTTAGTACTAGTATAAAAAAGGATCATGATGTTATCCAAATATACTATTATTGAAGCAAGTCTTGGAATTTAGATGATCAACTCCTAACTTCCTAGTTGACATCTTCCTGTACTATAGGCAGCTTAAAGTTTCACCAAGGCAGGTTTTTGTTTACTTTTGTCTCTGGGATACATGATCTCTTACCCAACAGCATGTCCACTCCACAGAACTGCAGACCTTTACTGCAATCCATTGATTTACAGAAGCCTCAGCTTTGTTTCCTGCACTGGCTCTACTCCATTCCCTCTATGCTAATGAAGTGAGGGAGCCTTGAACATAGCACTTACCCAAGTAGAGATAGAGACTGGGGGTGTCTCAGTGGTGCTGAGGGAGCAGAATAACATGAAACGGATTTAATATTGTGTATGAGACAATACTGCCTAATATCAGTGCTTAGTTGTTTGGTATTATATACATTTAAAGTGATGATGCCACTGTGCATGGTTCAGCATTAATAAGCTTACACTTTGTAGGTGAATGTGCCTGTAGCTTTATAATAAAATATATCTGATGGGTATTAAAATAGTAAGTTAGGTTGGCAAACTGTAAAACTGTTTTTAAAAATGAAGGAATAATGCTGAATGTTTTGAAGGGAAATGGTTAAGAAAATATTTCATAATAATAGGAATATTTTTGCTATGAACAAAGGTGATTCCTTTTGTGTAATTGCAGAAGCTCCCAGCATGTTTGACAGTGTAGGAGATAATAATTCCTTTCTTGCCCCCTTAGAGTAAATTATTCTCCATGCTATGCTGCTGTAAAATGAACGCATTAAAGAGAGTCTATACCTATAATTCTGGTGGGTTTTGGGTAGTCAGATGTTCATTTTTCCCCTTTCCCAGTGTAATATCCATGTGTTTCCGAATAGCAGAAGTGTAAAAGTCATAGAGCACACAAATCTGTGCCTCCTGTCACTCCTCCTCTTGAAGTCATGTAGATCGTCTTTCTCTGCCAGTTCTACCAAACATACTCTTCTGTGCAGATCTAAGAGGAAACAGGGTATCTTATAGTTGGTAATTTTTTTTTCTGAAAGTTTATCTTTATACAGCTTAAATTTTTTCTTCAGCTTTTGTTCTGCAACTTTTAAAAAATGTTTAAATACTCTTTGGACACTGACAGGTTGTTCTTTCAGAAAAGTCATAAATGTAGCCATTCTTTGAAGGCATATTGTTCAATTCTGAAACAAGGAAGTTTTCTCTTACTGAGTTTGAATTGCTGCTCTGAATCAGGAATTTCCTTGGAGAATACTAACTTTTTATAGATAAAATAGCATGAACATACTATATTCAAGTTTAGGTCAAGAGAGAGGGTTTTCAGTAATAGCAGCTGAGTCACATCTTGCACTTGTTGGACTGTATATTTCATTGTTTCTCAAGGAGCACTTTAAGAAATTGAAAAATTATGGTAACTTGTATTAATTTCATGTTAGATGCATTTTAAATTGAAAAAAATCTGGCAAATTTGATTCTCCAGTATTTCCTTCTAGATACAAATGCAATTAAATCCCAGTCCTTTTCATAGTAAAATTAAGTACTCAATCTAAAACTTTTTTTCATCAGCAGTGAGATATAATTTAGGCTTAAGTTAGTTGCTGTCATTTCCACACTTTTCAAGAAAACATTTTTTTAATACCCCTTTTTGATCTTAACAAAAAAAAAAAAAAAAACCAAAACAAACCAAAAACACCACACACAAACCAAAACACCTCACAACCTTGAACCTTGTGGCCATTTTTATCAAATGCATAAAGCCAATACAAAAATAAATATTTCTTATTTTTACAATTTCACTTCAGTGATATTTATGAACTCAAATATACGTTGTAGAAATACTGAAGAGAAGCTTCTGGCTTAAATTTAGAAACTGTTAAGTATAGATTAGAAGCAAAGAATGGGTACTTGAACAGGGACTACAGTGATGCAGTGAAACAATTCTGAAGAGGAGTGGAGACTGTGGAAGGATATTTAAGTTCCTCTTTTTGTTCACAGACATTCCATGAAGGAAAAAAGAGTAGAATTTTATAGCTAAACAGAGCTGGACTACTTTTAGCACAATCTATTATCATGTATGTGAAGAGAGACTTTGAGTACTGTAGTATAATTACTGTTGGCTGATGCAGTGCACCTGTTCCTAGTTCCCTAGTACTCATTGCGGTGTGGTATAAATAACACTGTCGAAAAATATAGTCTCAGTCACTTTCCAAATGTACTTCTTACATCTAGGAGTACGAGAAATTTGATTCCCTCCCGAACAGGGAATTGAGTGTTTTGATTCACTGCAGCACTTCTGGAGAAGAGTGCTGTGCCTGTGCCCATTGTGGCCTGTGCAATATCCCAACAATGCTTGTGCACCAACTTTAATTCATCCATAGGTATTTATTCTCCTGTTCGGTTTTGTGGGGCACTGATGATGCTCAAGCAGGAGAACAGTTTAGTGAGTGATATCTGCCGCATGGTCCAGGGCTATGTTCTCCCTAAATATTTGAAAAACATACCCTGTCTTCAGAGATGTATCATATAGTCCATGTTTTCAAAAGTTCCCTTGGTATTAAATGTGTAATCTTTTTTTTTTTTTTAAATCAAGACTACCTAGATTCTGCTTGTCCATGTTGTGATGGTTTATAAAATGCTCTACTGAAGTTTGACAGGTGAAATGGTTTGGTATTATGGTTTAAGTCACAGCATGACTGGATTTGATGGGAGAAGTTAACAAAATAGCTGAGTCAGTTCTAACAGCTCATTGCCACCAAAAGGGGGAGGTCCTGCTCTTTCCCTCCTTCCTTATCACATACTTTTTCAGTTACTTGTGCAAGCTTTGCTACTTGTTACAGTGCTCCATAAATCAGTTCAGCTCATCAGTCTGCAGCAAACTAATTCAGCAAAAAAGCAAATATTTTCCTGGTAGGTTAGTGAGATTATTTAGACCAGTGAAGGTCCCAGTTATCACCAGGGCCAGCACAGAAGAGACAGAGCCACAGGGTCAAACGCAGCAGAACTTTCTTATGTGGTTGGTGGCTGTTTGTTATATTGGCTCAGTCACCTTGCGTAGCACCCTTTTGGCAGATCAGGGAGCAGAGCATGAGCTTTTTCCAGGGAACGTGGGAAAATGATTTGAACTCCTTGTGATTCAGATCCCCATGTATGTAGGAAGAATTACCTTTTTGCCATTCATGTGTTATGTCAATACTGAGCTCTGAGCTTTTGGGATGAAAAAGCTCACATGCCTAGCATTTTTGGTAGCGTTGTCAACTTAGATGCTCAATATTATTTTAACAATAAAACTGTTATCATTTGTCTGCCTTATACTGATATAGATCATATTTTTCATTTATTTAAGTCTGTTTCAAATTAAAAAAAAATACATGTTTAATACCTGAATGTTCACACTTGATCTCTGGGTTCTCCATATTTCCTCCCTATCTACCCTGAATCCTGAATAAAAATCTACATATCAAATCTCATACCATCCATTGATGTTAAAAAAAGCCTGCAACAGTAGCATGCATACCTTCAGAACGATACGTGAATTGATGAAATTTAGCCATTGTTTTTCAAAACACAAAGGCTTTTTTTAACCTGAAAAAAATACTTTGACCTATAAAGCAATAGTTGAGAACAATTCTGACTTGACAGGGACCTTGTTGTCACTGCAACACACAAATTTAGTTTGTCTGTCTCTGCTGTCCACCTGGTTTAGCATTTCTGTATGTCATGTATTAAAAGGATAATGCAGTAGTCTCACAAGACTAGAAGAAAACATTTTGAGTTTTATAACTGGTCTTAGATTCTTTTTTTTTAATGTGTCAAAATACATTCTGTTCTGTTATTAAATTTGCCTTTTTCCAAATTTTAAATAAAGAACTATTGTATCTTTTACTACAGTGATCACTGTTAAAATGCTTCAGAACTTCTGTGGCTTGAAACTTCGTTTTTTAATTTTATTTTGCAGTTAGTGGGCTGGTGTTTCTCACTTTTGCCTATGAAGTCTCATTTTGATCCTAATGTCAGCAGCATTGAAATCATATCCTCTAAAAATGTGACCGTAACAAATTCCTGTGAAATATGACAGTAAATCTAGTTATTTCTACACTGTATATTATGGTTTTGTTGAATTTGGGATTTTGTAGTATTAACAGTCTCTAGCAAAAAAAACCAGAAAGTACTAAACTATATGCCACCTTAGCTCATCTACTTTTAGACTTTTTAATGAAAATTCTCAGGACCCTTCTGCAACCTGTCCCTCTGTCTTCTCTGTGAAGTGATACATTTCTGTTCATCAATTTAAGAGAACCATCTTCCTCAAGTAATCCTATGTGAAAAAGTAAGCCTAAGCTTTTCCTTTCCAAAAATAAACACAATATTCCTCTTTCTTTTTTCTTTGGTCACTTCTTTTGATACTTGTCTTGTTTTGCCCTGTACTACCCCTAGGTTCCTTTGTGTGTTTGATCTTTAAATTTTGAATCAGTTTGTGGTCAGCGTAAATAATTCCTATTTAAAAGATTTATCTTTCCTCTGAGATCACATTTCTGTATCAGATGTTCTGACCTTCTCTCATATTCCTCTGTCTGCACTGTAGAGAAGCTGCTTCTAATTTGGATTGTAAAATGCTCATTTAGATGTATACCTGTGTAAAGGGAGTGTCTTCTTTCTCTAACTTTTGAAACTGTACATTCCGTTGGAGTTTCAGGGGATTGTTGTGGAACCTGGATGCAGTCCAGGTTTTGCTGCTGGTCAGTTCTGTAAGATACCAGTTGTAGTATTATTGGACAGAGACAGTTTCCTGTTTTTCAGTCCTCTCCACTCACAAAGAATGTGATTGAAACTTTGTTGTATGGAGGTGTTGGTGTCTAAGGAAGGAAAATTCTGTTGAAGGCTCTTTCAAGAGCACAGCAAGCAATTTAAAGGGATACCATTTATGGTGGGGGGGAACAAACAAAAACTCTGGATTTGCCAGAATTTTGTAGGTCAGATATATTTGCTTAGGATTCAAACAAGGCAACAGAGTGCATTTTGTCTCCTTCTTTAGATATACTTTAGAGACTTGAGGAGAACTAATCAATGTTGAAACAAATGTGGTGGCTTTCTGGTGACTGCTGTATTTCTGAGAGCTAAGCACATCACCATGCACTTTTCCTTCAAAGGACAGAACATCTTTGTTGTAACTGAAGATTTTAGATGTATCTTCTTTTACTGCAGAGAGAATGCTACTCATGGTGAAACCATGACACCATGAAACCTGTTCACAAGTGGGATGAAGATAACTGTACTTTGCATGCCAAGGGTGCTGTCCTTCATGACGTGGTGTTTATGTTCCTATCTATAATTTTCACTGGGAGGCCATAGAGCTACAGGTCTCTAGGGAGATCAGATAGCCAAGTCATAAATAATGTGCTCTCCTTCATGACTCTATTGTAAGATATTAAACTTATTAAGCAGATTAGATTTTTACACGAATAGTGTTAGAGAAATGACTTTAAATGACTGGATAATACAAGCATTCTACAAATAGTTACAGCTTAATACAGGGTTTTTAATCAAAATTGGTATGCATGAACAGGCAGTTCTTTCACTATATTTTTATCACATTGAAGCAAGTAGGTGGAAAATTGAGATTTAGTTACTAAATGCTCAAAATGAAATACACTTTGCTGTCCAGTTTCCATTGTGCCTAAGGAAATGACTCTTGACTCATTAGTGCTTCAGAAATGTCATGTCTTTAGAAACAAATTCCATAAACAGAGAAGGCATCAAATTGGTGTTATGGCTTTGTTTTGTTTTTTTACTTAATTGTTCACTTGCTAGTGGACTAGACAGGCCAGCAACATTTGAGTAAGTGACATTTTTTGGTGTTAGATGGTGATATTGGTAAGTTAGTACAGTGTGCTAGTGTCAAATACCATTGCTAGAGTCTCAGCTTGAATGCTTTAAACTAGATAAATAAGTATCTGCAGAAGCTGCAGGTGCTTTGAAAAGCTATTTACTTTTAAAGCATCTAGATATAAATTTAGATAGACTAATGTTCAGTACCAGTTCTGAAAACACCCCCCCTTAATGTTTTATAATAAACTAGAAGAATATGATAGTGATAATGAGAAGAAACTATCACTCTGGGGAAAAAATAGAAAGAAAAGGTTAAGTGTAATAGAATTTCCATAATAGTATTCATACAGTTTACCAACAAAAACTGAAATAAAACACTGATTTGGTGAGAGCGTAATAGCAGAGGTTGGACTCTTCAGAAGAGTTTCAACTCTTTTGAAATAAGAGTTTTGTGTTGTTTAAAAAAAGCATAAAAATGGTAAGCATAGTGGAAATTTTATCCTAATCATACAGGCAGGTAACTTGCTTACATTTTTAGTATTTGTTTACATTCACTGTAGCGCCACAGATTTCTGAGACTAGGAAGCCTAAACAGGAATTTTAATACAATCTAAAATAAGGAAAATGAAAAATAAATTCTATGCAGTAAGGCTTTGCTTTTTGCAAACTCTTTAGCTTTACTTTTTTCTCTAATTCTAGAATGGCCCAATGTTTCTATGACATAACCTAGCAAACTCTGTCTACATCCTGGTAAAATGTAAATTGGTTTTAAGTATGCAGCTAAACTCTGTGGGTGACCAGTAATTTTATTGTCTCAAATTCAATAGTATACCTAATATAAGTAATTCTATCATTGCAGTCAAAGTATAATCAACTGAATTTATTGCTATGTAAAATGGAAAAACACAAATTTAAATAACGAAATTGAAAAATATGACTTTAATATGGAAATATTTTATATACCATATTCCAGTTGCAGTGGAATATTAGGCATACTATATTACATAACACACTGCAGTCATTTTATTAGACTAACAAACCGTCACATGATGAAACATCCAAAATCCAACATATTTTAATAAAATAAAAGGCTACAAAATAAGGGAGCAAGTTTTTTGGCAGTTTTAATAGCGATCCTGGTTTAGAAACAGTGTCAAACATTAGTTTATGCTCTTAATGCAATTAGAATATTAGTGCATTTCATTTATAGATGGGCTCTGCCATCGTTTGAGTGTTGCAGTTCTTCAAAGGCATTGTTCCTTGTTTTTTCAAACAAGGAGATTATACACACAAAAATAACTTCTTGTCTCTTGAAGAGCACCTAGATAGTGAGTCATGACTGTGGCTTCTGTGGAACATGGCAACGATGATAATATCTATGAATCTTCATTGTATTTGGGCTGGTCAATGTTCGCTTTTGGAAATAGTGAGCTGTGACAGTAAGTTGCTGCTGTAGTTTCTTGCCTGAGAAGTTTTGAGCCCAAAAGTATGTGCATATGCTCATACAATATTTAACAATAGCATTCTGACTGTTTTTCAGCTACTGGCACTGGCTACTATTCCAATATGCTATTATGTAAAGTATTTAGAAAATTTGTCTTCAGTAGCTAAAATAGTACATGACAGATTAAAAGCTAGTTTAAAAAAATCTCAGGTATTAAACACAGTTTTGGTCCTCACTGCATTATAAAAGAGGATGGAGAAGACCTTGGAACTCAGCATAAATGGCAAGGTTACAAGGTTGATCAGAAAATAACTAGTGTATGAGGAGAGGTGAAGTACACTTGGTTGTATGATAGTGATGTGGAGGAGGCAAACGGAGAATGACTTCACCATTTCTCCCAATGTAAGAATTATGAGCAACCAAGGCCCGTGATAACAAATGAAAGGAATGTCACATCAAACATAAGTAATGGAACTTATTCCCACAGCATTCTATAAGTGTCAAATACTAGAAAAAACAGTGAAAACCTATGGAAACTACTTTTCATGAAACAGTAGCCTAGTTTCAAATTTTTCCTTAGGTGGATCCTAAATCCTGGTTGCTCAAATATGGGAGGATATACTGGAGAAAGCATTGTTAAGTACCTGTTCTGTTTTAATAATCTGTCCTCAAAAATAGCTGCTAGCTACTCCGTGAGACAGGCTAATTGGGCCCGTGAAATTTTGGTTCAACCTAGAAGGAAAGATCTGATTTAGACAAGTGTTCAGTGTATGTGGTGGTAGGAAAGTGAGTCTGTAGAATTGAAATCTGTGTTGTATGGAATACTTGTGCAGCTTTGTTTATATAGAGTATTTATAAAGCAGCAGTATTTTAGTAGCTAGCTAGAAAGTAAATTAGCTTTTCCAGCTGAAATAGGAGCTAAAAACATGAAACTGATGATTTAGAGAATTCTTTAAAACGTATGTCATTTTTTTCATAACTCAGAAATAATTTATTTCTCCTGTTTAGCATTTAAAGGTGCATTGCATCCACTGTTCTAGATAATCATAGTTCTGTCAGATCGTTTTTCCTTGGGGTTTGTTTCAAGCTTTGATTTCCTCTAAATCTCAGACAGTATTGATAGAGGGAGAAGTTAATGCATAGGTTACCTTCAGATGGCAATGTGTTAGTCATTGAATGTTCTGTTGTGGAATCCAAACTGATCTGCTGTCACACAGGTTAAACATCTATAGTGTTCAACTCTGGGAGTATTTTATAAATAAATTACTAAAATATTGCTGGGAAATGTACATTTTATGTTTATGAATACAGCTTTCACAATAGCTACAGTGCTTTAAAATGAAAGTGATTTACTACACAATACTTTTACTGTTTATTAATTTATTATGTATTGAATATAAATAGTTTTGTTGCTATCTTGCAGTTGATTGTGGAGAACACATTACTACTGAAGTGTTTGGCTTAGAACCGTAGAATATTATAAATTGGAAGGGACCCTGGGAGTCATCTGATCCAGTCCCCTCTTCAGAGTAGGACCAAATTAGATAAGGTTGCTCAGGGCCCTGTACTCTTCTTGCATTTTGATTATCCTTAAGGAGGGAGGTTCCACAGCTTCTCTGGGCAACCCATTCCAATGTTCAACCACCCTCACAGTGGAAAAAAGTTCCCTTGTATCTAATCAGAATGTCCCATGTTGCAATTTGTATTCCCTTTTTGAAATTTGTCTTTTAATCACTCACTCCACAAAGAGCCTGGCTTTACACTATCTATACCCTCCCATTAGGCAGTTGCTGACAGCAATAAGGTCCCCCTTAGCTTCTCTTCTCTGGGCTGGAAAAACCCAGCGCTTGCAGCCTCTCTTTGTATGCCATGTGCTCCAGCTCTCTAATCATCTTGGTGACCTTTGCTGGATTCAT
Organism: Ciconia boyciana; assembly: GCF_034638445.1. NCBI lineage: Eukaryota > Metazoa > Chordata > Aves > Ciconiiformes > Ciconiidae > Ciconia > Ciconia boyciana. Next base: position 52,248,546 of record NC_132936.1, read on the forward strand.
CCAAGTGTTTCATTGCCTGTCTTGTACTGGAGAGCCCAAGAGTGGGCACAGTTCTCCAAATGTGGTAGCTCAAGCCGTGAATAGAGGGAAACAATCGCTTTACTTGACCTGTTGGCTATGCAGTTTTCAAGACTTGCAGTTAAAAGACCGGTTTCTACCTTACGAGTGAGTCTGATTTACAACAGTGCTTAGAAAAGGTCTGACATACTCAGGTTCTTGTAAACTTTCAAACTACATGTTTTTCTCATAAATCTTTTCTATTTGTTGGTTCAGAGTATAATCACTTGCTTGTTATAATTGCTACTAAGTGGATAGCTCAATAAAGTTTTCCTGTTATCTGCTATAATGCATGGCACAGATCTGTTTCAGCTTGGGTACTTACTGACTGTCACAGATCTGAGGAAGGATGAAGAAATGAGGACAGAGTGGAGGGAAGTGAGAAAGTATTCTGTAATGTGAATGGTGACAACTTACCTAATTACCCTACTTGGAAAGTTGTGTCTTATCAGGTCTGCAGTAGTGATAAAAATCTAGGTAGATGAATTATTTAGCGGGAAGTTGCCCTTTCATTGACTCTCATATTTATTTCAAGGAAAAGAAACACTCTTCTCTCTCTGTGGAAAACTTTTACCTAAAGTTCCAAATATTCTGTGTGTTTGTTTTTTTTTCCAGAATACCCATCTCCTCCTTTTCTCAAGACAATATTTACGAAGTCCAGCCTCCAAGAGTTGATAGGAAATCAATAGAGATTTTTCATGCGCACATTCAGGCTGGAAGAGGAAACATGCAGCCACTGGGAAAAGATGACTTCCTCATGTACAGAGAGTACATTAGAAACAGATACATGTAAATACAAGCCAGATTCTCCTGCCAAGTCTACTGTACTAATAGGTCATAAACATAATTTTAGAAAGGAAACCTAGTTTGGTATTTTGCAGTAATAAATTTATTATCTAACTTTTCTATTTATTATGCTTTACTATTATACATTTACAGTATTGTGCTTTACAGGAAAAAGTGATTTAATATCTGCTCTTCAGCTGAAAGAGAAAGTGTATCTTAAGAGACTAAGTGAATAATCAGAGCACCTACAATCACTGAAGAGTATGTAGCAATTTATGGCAAAGAAAATAGTGCATCATTAGGTTTTATATTAATTTCTTACATTGTTATGTTTGCTAGTAAAGTTGAAGTGATTTGTACATAAGAATCAGAAGATAATACTTTTCTTCCTCTTTGTTCCATGATGGCAAACAATCTTTTTTTACAACAGAATGTTTTCTGGTATTTCTTGAGATTTTTATCAAACTGAGTGCTAAAATGACTGCTTGTAATTTACTGCTTTCTTAAGCAAAAGTAAAAAATGTGTGGCTTATTTCAAAATCAAAATTTGCATCTAGACTAACAAACTTTGTAACCCTAATTTGTGTCAAAACTAATCTCACTGGTGCTAGTAGCTACAGAATCTGTGCCACGTGCAGGGTGAAAATGGCTTGTGACTAATTATCATGGGTTTCTAGTAGGAATCTGAGGTGAACCACTTACTGACTGCATCTGCAAATGAAGGAATGCTCTCCACTTTACTGGGTTTAGACTCTTAGAGGGTGGAAAACTATCCTGTTGTTTTTCTGTATGACAGGCGTTATCCTTTTTGCAGCATACTCTTTCCATCCCCGTATTTGTGCTCCTGCAAGATGCTTTCAGGTTCAAGCCCACAGCTTCCCAAGAAATCAGTATCGGTAAGTGAGGTATAGAGGCTGGATCAACTGGGATGGTCATGTAAGAGGGAGCAGTAGCTGGGTTAGGCAAGACTGAACATCATGCCCAGTGCTAGGTAGGAAGTGGAGAGGCAGCAGCTACCTGCAATAGGTTGTTTAATTTGGGCTTGTGATTAAAACATTTCTCAAATTAAAAAAAAAAACGGACCCCCCCCCCCCATTATTTGCAATTACAAGCTAAAATTCCCAACAGTGCTTTCTAGTCCTTTGCCTTGCAGAATACTGATGGTGTCAGAAGCATCCTTGACAAATCATGTTATTCCATAAGCTTGTACAGACCATATTTCAGGATTTTCTGGAATAACCAAATAACTCTTTTAGGGCTGTCAGACAACTGCACGTACTAGATGTAGAGAACATGTTTGTGTTCATAGTAAATTGCTTGCAGGCAGCTACCCCAGATTCTTGGCTGCATGCTGCAAACATATTCTGAATATGTTTGCATATTTTATGCAGTAAGTTGCACTTTCATCAGTAGTTCAATGAAAGAAAAGATGCAGTGGATAAAGGGGAAAGACAGAAGTTTCTTGTGATACAAGTCTGCGTGTTTCAGGGAGTGACTTGTATGCAGTCAGTGAGAGAACATGGTACCTCAAGCTACCAAAAAATGTTGGTGTCCATTCTCTTTTGTTAATTGACTAATACTGTTTTGAGATAAATTAATGTATTTTAGGAGAGGTGAGAATGAAATGTCACTTTAGATAATACTTCATTGCAACTGTCAACGTTTTTTTTTTCTCTGGGGAAAAAAAACTGTACTGAATTCTGTTGTCTAATATGAAAAATAATTTTAAGGAAATAAATGCTTGCTTTGGAAAAATGTAGAGCTGGAGTCACTATCTTAATGAGGCAAATGCATGCATCACAATCCTTATACTTCTGTTGTTCATAGATACTGGTAATTCATAAATGTTGCTCTTGAAAGTGTACCACAACCACAGATAAGGCAAATTATGATGCTTTCTTTTTCAACTTCTAATGTTGCTGCAAAATACAGGAACTGTAATAATTTTACAGCTCTAAGAGAAAATATGTTCACACTTCAGCAATTCAGACACTTCTCAGGAAAAGAGGATTAAACGGGTTTGTTTTTACAAAGTTTTCAGAGATGAATGACATCTCAGTCCATTCTCTGTAATACAATGCCAGGCTTTTCAGTGTGTCTCTAAATGTGTGCCATGACAGTCCTGTCATGGCATCCCCTTGAATCTTTTAGCATGTATAACTGTTGCTTGTTTCTCCTAGCTGCTTATAGGGCTTTAAGCCATGTGCAGTACTTCATATGCTTGGGTATTAATATTGAGGTGATAGCTTGTATGATCTACCATCAGTGTAGCAGCTTAGCAGCTGCTAAGAATACTTCAGGGTGCTAAAGTCAACTGTTTACTAGGTTTGTTTAAAAAAAAAAATAACGCACAAGCCAAGACTCCAGCTTAACACTGCCCAAACGATAAACTTTCAACAGTCTGAGTAGATCTGCTGCCTAATGTATGTAAAGGGTTAATTTAAAAAGAAAATACGCTCATCACTCATATAACAAGTTCAATTGTACAAAGGACTCCAGAGATTTGCATCTACCTACTTTATTCTGTTCTTGTGATAATAAGGTTCAGTTGTCAACCATGTTAGAACTTCTGAATAGATGCATGTAATTCTCTTTCAGGAGCTGAGGAAAAAGTGTGTAAAATAAGTATAAAGACAAAAAGAATGGGCTGCGTTGGCTCTGAAGACTAGCACGGTGCTCTTTTTGACTCTAAAGTGCTAATGATCATCTTTAACATTAAACTATATGGACAAATAAAATATTTATCAGAAATGTGTTGGTTTTCCTCCAAAATGTATTTAATTTGTTTCAGTGTGTTTGAAGGTTACATTGAAATACAATACTAAAATGTACACCTGGAGAATAATGACTTGGGGTTCTTTTCTTGTGGATTCAGGAGGCACAGACATCGGATTAGGGCTCTGTCATTTCTGAGCCAGTGGTTCTTTGATGCCAGTCCAACAGCTTAAGCCCTGTTCTATGATTCTCTTCAGATTGATACTTGTGCCCTTAGGAGCAGTTATTCCCCAGCACTTTCATTGGTCGTTTCCCCTCCTTGTGAGTTTTGCTTCCACTTGCAAAGCCCACTGACTTTTTGTTCTCTCACTCTCATTCCTTTCCAGAGAGACTCAGATGTGACCCTGAAATAGGATCCTTTTAATGTGCACACAGCTGCAGCTACCAGAGGGGAGAAAGTGACAGAGCCGTATGTAGTTCTGGGATGACATTTGTGGTAGCTCTTTGTTTTGGTGTTGAGTTTTTGAGATTTTTGCACAGGATGCCAGGAAGGTTCTGCTGGCTTTCACAGACTCAGGCCAGCCTTCACTTGTGTAAACTCCAAAGCATGCGACCTGTCAAATAGTCATGTTTTACAGTAAGAGGAAATACCAGCTTCACTCGAGAGATCATTTCATTCTCCATAGGAGTTTCAGCCTACCAGTACTCCTTGAATAATTACACATACAAGGTCAGTTCACTGAGGATAAAACAGTGCATATGCCATACTTTAATAATTGCATGAGTGTTGAGTTATGTATAAAGTATTGTTCCATTTGCTGGCATAGATTGAATCAGATTGATCACCTGGAGCCTGATACGGAAAAAATACAACGTGCTTGGCTCCCAAATGCCTCCCTGTCTTCTGTATATTTAGAAAACCTAATTAAAGTTGTCACTTTTGGTGGTGATTTAAAAGTAACATGGAAGTAGTGCAATACATTACAAAATATCAATGAAAAAAAAAATACATTGAAATTGCAACCCTGGTGAATATTGATAATCAGCAATTCCCTACTGGAGTTCCTAAATCTATATGCTACAAGGAAAATGCTTACAGCTGCTAATCTGTCCACTAGAATCAAGTAAAAAGAGTACTGAGAAAAGGCATGAAAGACAATGTTTAAGATTACTCTATATTTCTGGAGGAGCAATACATGCTTTTTGCCATATCTGACACAAAGTTTGACTATAATATTTAAATTCCATTCTTTTGAATATATTCATCTGTGAAGAATAAAGAGATAGTGTAATAAAGGTAGGAGAGGCAAGCAGCATGTAACGAACCATCTTTGATGGTCCATTTGCATTTTCCCGTTCTAGGTGTAGCTGTGCTGCTGGCGCTAAAGCCTGGTGTGGTTTTCAGGCATTACAATAGCCGCAGAGTATGCATTTGTGGTCGTCTTCCCAGTTTTAGCACACAGCAGGTACAAGATGGTGTGCACACTGCAACCTCCCAATCCTCTCAAAAACTGTACGCCTTGAGAGCGCCTTGGTATTTTGTATTCCTTGACAGCTCAGGTACTTTTTTTTTTGGTAAGGGTTATCTCTCGTTATCCTATTTCCCTTCTTTGTTTTCTGATTTTTTTTGTAGTTTGTTTGATTTCCTTTCCCCTTTCTTCTTCACCACCGATGGTTCAGAGTCCTTTCTCTTACCCAGAGCTGTGCCACAAGTTGCAGTTTGCCCACTATATCCATATCCTTTTGGAGCTTTCACTTCTTGAAGGAAAACGCTGTAAATTTTATCCTCCTTTTATTGAAAAGCTTTAATCCTTTCTTCAACCCCTATCTCTCCCTTTTAAATGCAGGCTGTGCCATCATCTGCCCTGCCTGATTTCCTACCTCCTGTGGTGATGACAGACGGGTGTATTGTCTCTCTTGGGTTCTCTGTGTCTTGGTAACATATTCTTGAGAAGTGATCTGCTTGGGTACAGGATGTTAGTGCTTGAACAAGTTGTAGACACCACTTCAGATCTTTTCCTCTAGAGAAAGTCAAGCGCTGCTCTAATAAAGTCAGAGAGCATTTGAAGTGGTCTCCTCTGATTGTCTCTAGTCCTGCTGTAGCAGCACTCTGCATCCTACTGTGTGGAGTTGTCCAAGGGGGAGGGAGGCATTTTTTTGCTGGAAGTGGATCCAGCCCATTTCAATAAACTAGCGTAGGCACGTGCTGAAGTTCACTGGCATGTCCAGTGAGAGATTTTGCAGTGATAAGCCTGGCTCAGATCCTCTGGGGGTTTTTATCCTTTCAGTTCTGATGCCTCTATTCCCACCCCAGTGCCTCTTCCTCAACATCAACTCAGACATGCACAAGGCTGGGACTCGCATCGCCGCCTCCTACAGCTGTTGCCCGTGCCAAAACTGGCATTACCGTGCCGGAGGGTTAAGCTCGAGCGCAGGCTCTGCTGCGGCAGGGCCGTGCCTTCCCGAGCACCAAGGACAGATCCTCCCGGGCGGGGGACACCGTGGGGGACGCCCTGCGCACACGCAAAACACGATGGCCCTTCTGGCTCTGCTGGTTACACGGGGGCAGATTCCATTGTTTCTCAAAGAAGGAAAATAACGAATGCTGATTATGTTATCGCCTAATTACACCCACTCTCTTAATCCTGGAATATACTCCGAACGCGTTTTGTTGTCTTTGGGAGGATGGGTGGCACATATTGACCTGTGTGAGTAAAAGCTCAGATTGAAAAGCAGCTTCACACGCTTAAAATCAACCTCTGATGACTTTCATCTGAGTGCTTTGAGAAAATATTTATCTGCATCTGGTCCTTAAAGCGTGTGTTATCATATGCCAGACATCTTGACTGAAGAGTGTTAAAATGTGAGCTTTTGTATGTCTCCCAGATATAAGAAAAAGTAGCTTACAGGCTGTGTTATTTATTCTTAACGCAGGCAACACATTAACACTGCATCAGGAGCCATTTTTTCTGTGACACAGACCTTCCTGTGCAAAGTGGAATTCGGTCGTCACCCCCCCCACACCCTCCAGCACTAACACCCGCCATTAAGGGGACAGGCAACACTATTATGAGCTCATGCTGTCAGGTTCACAGAGGTGGCACTGTCTTACGTCTACTGCAAATGTTTCCTTCAAAATTCAGGCATCCAGATGTAGTTATCAACATCGTTTGTTGACCTGGTTTTGCAGAAGTGCTGGTGCCCAAAATGGCACTGGAGTTCAACTATTCTCCAAGCATACAGCCACTTTATACCCCAAATCCTAAATAATTTAGACCTGGGCTTTTGCTGGGAGATCCTTTAGACTTGTGAAGGGAAATAAAATTGTAAAATAAATTTAAAAATACAGAAATACATCTCTTAATTTTGCCACTCTTATGAATGCTATGTTTACCTTGTCCTTCACCTTTCTGTTGTCATTTTTATTGTGTAAGCATTCCTGTACTCTCTAAGTGAAAACCTGAACTTATTGCAAAGCGTGGGAGGAGCCACTACTGCAGGCTTGAGTGCTTATTTATCCTGTTTCTTATGATTGCTGACAAACCTATGAGGCAATTAGCCTAGCAAATACTTACTGTAAACTCTACTGGTCAAAACAGCATTCCTAAATTATTATGCACACCCTACATGCAGGGCTATGCTACACTGGATACCTGTGTCCTGGCCCCTGTGTGTCTGTGGGCACGTTTGCCATCCTTGTTTCACGTTGCTTGTCGTGCTTGGCAAGGGACCACCGGCAGCACCTCCGTGCCTTCTGCAGGAGCGAACAGCCTGCCGTGAAACTTTGTGAAATGCCTGCCCTAAACACCATCCTCTCCCCAAACATGCAAGCAAGGGAGGCCAAACCGAGTCCAGCCCGTGGCTGTAACTACTGCCTGCAAACTGCCTAACTCGGACTCCGCAGGCTTGGGACTAACCACACTGGTACGCACATGGTGTTACTCCGCTAACAGTGGAGACTTGTGGGGTGGGTTATACTGTAGTTTTCCTATGATTAGTGGAAACTGCCGATATGAAGGTAAAATTATGCTTTCTGCTAAACCCGCAATCCTGATTTCCCTTTGGGGGTTTTGTTTGCCTGTTACTAATACATTCAAAATTAGTATGTATGCATCACTAGTTGCATATTTAATTTGGGGATTTTCTGCCTCAATAATAGTTAACACTGAGAGAACAGAGTTGCTAAATTGCAGTGAAGCCCTCGATGGTGCCTATGGAAAGTCGTGTGACTATGCAGAGTTTGAAGGGTACTGTCCCGTTGGCAGGTATATAGAGGTCAGTTGGACTACATGTATGTAACACCAACCCACCCTGGCAGATACTGTCACTGTCACCTAACTTGTTGAATCCCAACTATCCCAGCAAATTATCATTTACTGACTGAGCAGCTGTTGAAGCTGCTAGTGAAGATTTGCCCATCTTGCCTTTTTCTCTGCATGATTAAAAAACCCCCAACAACAACAACTGAAAAACTCAAGCATCGGCAGCCCAGAATGTGAGAAAGCTTAGATGGGCACTGTCAGGATGCTGGACACAGAGGTGCAGGTTTCTGACAGCAGACCTGCTTCTTTTTGTCACCAGCTTGCAACTGGATGGTATCTGAAGTTCTACAAAGGCCCTTTCCACTTTTCCTGGGATTTGTGATTCAGGTGGCCCAACACAATAATTCAACTGTGGTAAAAACCTAACTCACTGTTATGCTAATAGTATGACAAAGGTGCTAAGAGAGCAGTATATGCACATTTTTTGTCTCGTCTGTATTTCTAACACTTTGTCTTGCTTGTTTTATTACTGATGTATTCAGAGTTGCCATCAATTAGTCAGTTGTTTAATTTTTCTTAATTTGTTTAATTTTCCACATACTTCCCTGGAAATACAGTGTGGATCATGTAAGGAGGAAGGGAAAGGAAACTAGGGGAAATGGTAAGATTTCGACTCTCAAACTTAAACCCACCTCATTGCATGCAAACTTTCTCCGCAGCCCAGAAATCCTGTAATAACTTCTCCTATAATAACGATAAATGTTCTGTGCCACTCTCTTCCCAGGTTTTTCCCTGATCAAACTATTGAATAATAGACTCAGATCCTCACAAGTCCTGACTATGAAGCCTGATGCTGGGCTTACGGCTCTGCACAATATATTGAGAATTTTTGTTTTCCTCCTCCCCAGCTTCCAAAGGCATTTTGTAGGATTATGAACTCCCTGCTCAGCAAGAGGGGGACAATTGAGTGAAACCTCTGCTAACAGAGGCAGGATTTTAAGGAAGAGTTAGACCTGTCATCTGGCAGAGAATCCTTTTTCCCTAAAACGTTCATAACCTTTCCACAGCATGGCCTAAGTGAACTTTTTAGGTATTTTTCCTTTTGCTCTCCCTTCTCTCCCCACAAATCACAGTCCCTTACAGTGGGCTTAACACCAGGGGTGAGGAAAAGCTAGCATGCATCTCAGTGAGGCAAGGGGAAAAGGAAAAAGGCAAATACGGGAAGAGTTAAAGTTGTCTGGGTGAAAATAGAGTGTCGGACCTCAGTGGGGTGTATTTGAACAACGAAGCTGATGTTCAGGAAAGAGTCAACGGCCCGTTACTTAGTTGCTAGGAACTGCAGAAAGAGCTGTGCATGAGCCTGGGCACACGCACATCGTTTGCTTTCACGTTGTCAGGCAAGTGGGTAGGTTGACATTACAAAGGCGGAGCACACCGTGTCACAGAGCCCCAGCTGAGCGTGCGAGCATGGGCCCAACACGCACAGAGACATGCGGAGCGGAGGGCTTATGCTGCCGTGGCAGGGAGGAGGCTGGGTCACAGCACGTGTAAAACAAGCAGCGAGCCTGCAGTTGAGACATACCCCATATCCACATGAACTCTGACGGGAGTCACAGCAGTCATTTGGAAGATACATGTGCCAAGCCTAATTTGAATTTTCAAAGGTCACATTTGTCATTCTTGGTGTACCGGCGTTCTCATTAACAAGTGTCTCCAGCTGGTCCTGTGCAATGGCCTCAGGACATGCTGTTGTAACCAAGCAGTGCGGCACAGGGCTACCTCCGAGGCCTTGGGCTCGTCTACCGTGCTCTCTGCTTAAAGGGTGTCGTAGGAGAGGGGGCTGCGTACCAGACACGTTATGTAGGTGATCAGATTTTGACCTAGCAGGCATGTGTTGCTGGGCGTTGCATGAAACCAGTAGAGCAGCTTTCCGGAGGTGTAGGTTGGTCTGTAGGACCACCTGATTGAAGTCCCTCTTACCTGATGGCAGTGGCATCAAAGCCAGGTAGGCTGTAAACAGAGAGGAGGGCTTCCAGAGGCGAGTCAGCTCACCTGTCTTAGGGTAGGATGCAGGTCACCCCTCTGCAGGTGCTTATTGCTCCCCACTGTGCCACCTCGGAGGAACCTACAAAACTGGCTTAGCCAAGACACCCGCATTTAAAAAACTAAAATTAGATGAGTCCCTTGGTAGCCTTTATAAAACCTGGCAGAGCTGTGAGATAAGTGGCCAGAGCTATAACATTATAGTCAACGAGTCCCTTACAAAATGGTTTTATGGCTTTAACCTCTGTCTCAACCACTCCAGACACAGGTAGGTACACCTCTGGTACAATGCTTCTCTAAAATAAGGGCATATGCCACTTCAGGGCTACCCCACGTTGTCAGGAGTACATGGGACTTCTGATCTGTCACCAGCCAGCGCAGAGAATGGGCTGCTCAGGGTCAGCAGAGCTTGTCAATCATCAGTGGCTTTGACTAAAACAGTACTTGTCTGTGTCTCCATTGCTGATGGGTTGTGGTCACTTCTCTACCCATGGCAGGAGCCTCGTCCAGGGACCGGCTCTCCCTGACTCCCCTGAGACTCGCAAAGCTTAGCTCTGCTTCCCCTCTGCCTGCTGCCGGCATATTCTCCATCTGCTGCCTTGGCTTGGGTCTCTGATGAACATTACGTTATGGAATGGCTTTTCCAGTAACATTTATACCATTAGAGAGTCCACAGACCCATCCACTTCCCACTCATTAAATGCTTTTCCTTCAAAGGCTGCGTTTAGACAGAGTTAGTTTGCACTGCAGCCCGCTGAGCAAAAGCCACGCACTCACCTGGAGGAGCGTCACTCTGCCCTAAGCACAGGAAAGTGTCCACAGCCTGAAGACAAGGCTACCTGCTTTTTTGGTCAGAAGTAATTGGTCATAATTGGGAATCTTTACTTACCTGCCATATAAATACTACCTGACCTCTCACCTACCTAACGTATCCTGCTGTCGGATGTTCAATACTGTATCTGTCCAACAGATCACTGAATCTGCCCGTCTGTTTTAATCATCACCGCGCATCTCCTCCATGCTCCCATTTATTAAATGTTGGCTGCAGAGCATGCTGTGGTAGCACAAATACTGCATTGGTTTAGTTGTTTCCCAGACGGGCCCTTTACATTTTTTTCTTACAACTTCTAACTTACAGACGTCTTTTTGCCTGCTTTCCTTCTACATATCTTTGCCATTGCTGATTTTATAAATCCTTCTGCACACCTTGAGTATCATGAGTCTGAGCACAGGGCCATGATTCCTGCTCCGAGCAATCACAAAACTGCCCTTCGCCTTTTCAGCTCTGTAGTTGCAGATGTGAAGCTGGGAAGTTTAATCAAGGATGTGTTTCTTGCTAATTCTTCCTCTAGGCATTAGTTTGCTTCTTCATTGTTGTTTCTGGACTGCAGATTTGGGCTGACTTGGAACTAGATATCTCTGTTTATATCCGCTAATATTTTCCTTCTGTTTAATTTTTTCTTTTCCCCAGCAGAGGCTCAGTGATTTGGCTATTAGCTGTGCCTGTAGAAATAGAGGCTGCAGTTCATAAAGGCAGTTAGCACCCTTTCTGTGCTCTCAACAGGTTGTCACTGACTCAAACTGTAGCATGGTCTGAGTGCTGATGGTGCAGTCCCAAAATACCCTTCTGGGAACACTTCATCACATCCTCGTAAGAGAAAAGGCTATTCACAAAAAGCCTGAGGAGCCATAAACGCAAAATATGTCCTTTCCCACTTGAACTTCATCAAAGACTCATCTCTCGCAATTGCCTCAGCTCTCTCCCATTGCCACCTGAAATCTCTGACAGCTCTTCACCCCCAATGCACACGCAGGTGGGGCTGCTGGTCTGCTCCTGAAGAAGATGGAAAACATTCCCAGATCCCACCCATCTTCTCAACGCGTGAATATGTTTCAGACTGAGCATCGCTGGGTCTCTGCATGGGCGTACATCAACGCGCGGGCACGGGCAACGGAGAAGGGCCAGCTCAGGCTGGCTTGTGTTTCGATCACAGTAGGAGGCGAGAGGCATTTTGAAAGAGCGTCGCTTTTTCCACAGAATCCCCTGAAGCTGAACGGTTTTGGGTTTCGTTAGAGGATAAATTTTCCAGTATAAAATAAAAATATAATTAAAATGCCATCAGTACTACAAAGTGTTTGATGCACTATCCATTTTCTCAAAGGAACTGTTTAACTTGAGCTGATGATTAGATCAGTCTCTAAATCCTCCAAAAAATGTTTATCCTCAGTGTAAGTGCTCTGACTTTGGGAAGGATACACATGCATTCTTCATAAGCATAAGATGCTTTTCAGCTTCTAATTATGGAGCAATCACAAGCACCCCTATAAAGAAATTGATGTGTTTTGATATTTGGATGTAATGAATATTTCTCTATTTCTCAGTTCCATTCTTTTTACTGACAAAAAAAAGATTTGCCAATGCTTTTCTTGTAAGTGCTGTGATTTTAGAGCATATGTTTGCCCTCAGCTTAGGGCCATTTTGCACGTTGACCTGTTTGTAACTCAACAACTGTATGGCTGGGAGCACAAGTAGGAGGTCTCCAGTTTTCATCTATGCCAAGAATTGGTCCCAGGGTTTTGTATTCTCAGCCTTACCCTGCTTCAAGGGGCCATAGTACAGACTCATGCCAGGCACTTGCTTTTTGAATCCTAACTTCAAGACTGTAAACATCCTCTTTGCTGACAGTCTGCTTTTTGCCAACACGGCTGGTAAGCTTCCTCACACTCACGCTGTCTTCCTTGCTCTCTCACTCCCTTTTCCCTCCTCTCTCCTTTGCAGTGGTTTATTCATGCTGGCATGCCACGGTCCGTGGGCTCCGTCTCAGACAGTCTTCCAATAACCTCAAAGGGGTTTTGGAGATTTCCCACTTGCTTTAACATGCCTAAAAGCAGTTGCTCTCACTTCAGTCCAGGCAGAACATCCCTCACTTCAAATGCCATCAACATGAAGGGAGGTGCTTGTTGCTTCAGCTACAAAGACTACGATGGAGTTTCTCCAACTCTGGAAACTGGATGGCAGAAGGAAAGTGTACACATAGCTTTGTCTCTGCTTCATCGATAAGAACTCATTTTTAAGGACATCCATATCTAGGGTGTCTCACACCCAATGTCTTTCTCACACGGAACTTTGTGGGAATACTGCTTTGAGTTCAGTGGGAACAGCATCAGGCCTAAAATGTGAGCATAAAACTTTCTAAAACCTATGCTACATGGGTAGAATTATGCCATACTGTACATGCACAGTATTTTCCTCATGTTGTCCAGCAGCACCACATTTAACAGCAGCGAGGTTATGGTATAACCAGGGGCATCATGCCAGCGGCACCCTGAAGATTCCCTGGACTATAGATGTCTTTTGTCGGCTGTAAAAGCATTGATTTTTCAACTTATGTCAGGCCCGAATAACTAAAAGAATACATTGCAAATCCTGTCTTTCATTTACTCAGTACTCTAGAAAATACAACGAACAAACCCAGTTTCCCTCAGAAAGGTCTTTGTAAAAGAAGTGGCCTCTTCCCTGGCCAGACTCCCGGCTCTGGTAATTGCTTTCTGTGCACTTCGCTTTCCCACCTTGTTCTTCCTCTCTTCCTACCTCGCCATCTGAAAGTGATTTCTTTACTATGCTCACCTGTGGGCAGACCACAGCGGCTAGATACCGAAGCCATCATTTCTAGGTGGGGATGTAGGCAGGGAAGAAAGCCAGTGTGGGAACCAGAAGGAAGCAAAGGCAATTACCCTGAGTCCCAGTGCTGTGTCTGCAGGCACTGCATTTCATGGGGGATGTCGTGGTTTAGCCCCAGATGGCAACCAAGCACCACACAGCCGCTCACTCACTCCACCCCCCCACCCTCGTGGTGGGATGGGGAAGAGAATCAGAAGAGTAAAAGTGAGAACACTCGTGGGTTGAGATAAGGACAGTTTAATAGGGAAAGCAAAAGCCGCGCACGCGAGCAAAGTGAAGCAAGGAATTCATTCACTACTTCCCATGGGCAGGCAGGTGTTCAGCCACCTCCAGGAAAGCAGGGCTCCCTCATGCATAATGGTTGCTTGGGAAGACAAACGCCATCACTCCGAATGTCCCCCCCTTCCTTCTTCTTCCCCAGCTTTATATACTGAGCATGACGTCATATGGTATGGAATAGCCCTTTGGTCAGTTTGGATCAACAATCCTGGCTGTGCCCCCTCCCAGCTTCTTGGGCACCTGGCAGAACATGGGGAGCTGAAAAAAGTCCTTGACCAGTGTAAATACCACTCAGCAACAGCCAAAACATCAGCGTGTTGTCAATATTATTCTCATACTAAAATCCAAAACACAGTACTACACCAGCCACTAGGAAGGAAATCAACTCTATCCCAGCCGAAACCAGGACAGGGGATGAAAGCAAGCCTGCACCATTGCTTACGTATTGATATGATAAGTGTCCTAGCACCTCTTAGATGTTCAGCTAATATTTTATTTTAGTGCCAGTAGGCAACATGGAGACTTTAATGTCAGTTTTATTGAGCTGGGATTCCTGTTGGACATGGTGTGGTCCAGCGATGGTTCTGGGGTAGGACTTGAGGATCTTCTTTCTGGTTCCCAGTGCTGATGCTGGCTGATTTGCAGGATGGATAAAATTGCTTTTGTAAATAGTGTTTCGGCATATGGAAAAGAAGGAATCTATGTAAGTGATAACACGTTGTACAAAGAGGCTGCAAGTGATCTAGAAAAATAAATAAGGAATGTCTCCTGGTATCAAACATGGATCCTGCTCTGTGCACATGCACAAAGCAGCTCTCTAGAAGCTGCCTTTCATGCTGACGGTTGGGTTGTAGCAGAGCATCAAACCTGCAACAATGCTGGTTGAGATAAGCAGCATTTTATTGTGAAATAAACAGCATTTTACAGTGCTCCTGGCCACCCAGAAACCCCAGCTCACTGCCCACTGTATGAAAGACTCTGTGTATGGTAGGGGACTAATTCATGTATGTATAAGGAGGCTGATGTCTTCTGCATGCCTTGGGTTACTGCTTAGGGACCTGCAAGGGCCAGGAGGTGTTTGGTGTACATGGAGTTATACGTGAGCCAAAGTCCCACCTGCTGCTTCTCCTGCAAACACCTCAGCTCTTGTTCCGTGCTTTTGCTCACGTTCTTCCTCAATTGACAATTTTGTTGACTCTCAAACAGTGCAATTTTGACACGCTGTTCAGGTGGTCCATGGCCAGAACTGAGTCAGTGGATCCACGGCCCTGGCCTTTACTGCTTCAAACCACGCAGCAACCAACAGCGCTACAAGTTGTGACCTTCTGCACCACCTAACCACAAGAAGAGCACGAAATAGATCTTTCCCTGATACCCTCTGGCACAGAGGCACCAAGTCTGGGGAATCCTGCGTTTATTTCAGGTTCTGGTGGGAATGTGGTGTAATTGTTCTCCCTTTTCACCACAGCTTCCTCTCATCTCCTGGTGTTAATAACCCACGTGCTTTCACTCACATATTTGCACTCTTCTGTCCTAACATCTCCCTGCTGTTCTCTACATCTCCGTCAAGCGATGCCGGCCCCTCGTGTCCCCCACCCGGGGTGTGCTGGTGGGGTAGGCAGACGTTGGGGCACACCGATGTATCTGGGCTGTAAGAGGGCACAGGGAAAGGAGACCAGTGGCGTGGTCTCTGGCTCATAGTCAGGTGGATTATGTTTAGGTGGCCATTGCTGATGGCTTGTGTATTTAGATTGATGGAGACTCCAGGATGGATTTGCAAGAGAAATTTCCAATTTCTTCCCACCCAACCATTAACTATAACACTACAGGAACACTGTATTGAGTCGAATGAGTCAAGGCTCAGTCTTATCAGGCATGAAATAAATAACTTTCTGCATAAGCAATAAGGAACTTAACTTGCTCTCAAAGCAGAGAGTTCAATAAACCATACACTGATCTGAGAAGAAAATCATTAACTTCAGGAAAAGAGGAGACATATTTTTCTGAACTGGAGTTAGTTCCATTACCACTGAAGGCTGGTCTGCTTAGATAAATTGACTTCTAGTGACTTCGAAATCACAGAGAAGATAGGGTCTGGTCAATAGTTTAACAAATATTTTCAAGGTATGCAGGCATTGTTGACCTAGCCACAACCAGACAAAGGCCATTGTGGAAAAGATCAGTAAAACCCAGGATGAAAAAGTCCACGTTAAGGATGAATCATCAAGAGTTAATGACAGAAATGACATTTATTTTTAAGATTACTCAATAGGAAAGCACTGACTTCATTTGGTTTGAATTTTGCGTGGTTTGGCTTACCTTTCACTTATTTTGAGCTGAAAATGTGCCTAATTTAGAGTGTTTATCCTGCAGAATCTGTGACACATTATCAATCATACATCATACATGGCGCATAATAATTACCAGAGCATGCAACCCGTCATAGCCCCTATACATTTTCCTCTGAAATGTATCCCAGGAATCATGCACATTTATGAAACACTTAGAGGCACGTGCATCTCAGATTGTGGTTGCGTTTCCAGCTTTGCTTCTCAGCGGCAGCATAGGTGATAGTGACATCCACTACACTTCCCTGACCATTTCCAGAACGCTGGTTTTGGTTGCTACACCTTCACTCAACTTCACTGTTCCAGCTGAAATTTTTCATGGCAGGGCAGCCAGAAGCTTAGAGCTGTTGTTGTTCTCATGCCCTCCCTTCAATGTATGTTACTGTCTGCTATAAAGAAGACATGACCCACCCTTTATATATATCATATACCAAAAATATATTATTTAGATCATATAATAGAAGAAATATAAAAGAAGACATGGCCCACCCTTTATATATATCATATACCAAAAATATATTATTTATATCATATATCATATCATATCATATTTATATCATATATTGCTATATAATATCATATCATATATTATTTATATCATATAATAAGGTATTCTATTCTATTCTAATTTATATAATTACAACCCAAACTAGATAAGCCGTATTGTTTGCCCTAGCACACCTAGGAGAGGAGCCAGATGGGCTGCCTTTCAATAGGACAGGTTTGTTTGTTCATTTGGGCAATTCTTGCATCATTGCTGGGAAGAAAAAAAATTGCATTTTCAGATCTCACATGTGTCGTTTAGCCTTGATTAGGATCCTGAGGGCTCTGTACTATGGGCTTTCTGTCAATGGCACTTCTTAAATACTTACAAACAAGCATGTGCTTAAGTGCTTTGCTGATGGAGGGCCAGAGCACTTGGCAGCTTGCTAGGCTGAGCCCTCTCCCTCTCCTCTCTGCCAGGCACAGCGCTGGGAGGGAAGGAGTTCAGCTATGTCCTTCAGTCATAACTATTTTAAAAAATGCAAGGGAGGGGAGAGAATGAAACCAAACCAACCGACAGGCAATGGGAACACCTTGAAGGGTGACTTCTATCACCTTTATCCTCCTCCGACCATCTTTATGTCCTAGCAATTATATTGATTTCAATGGAGTAGGCTGCTCTGCAGCATACATTTAGCACACTGTAGCCGTGACTAAAAGCAGTGTATACACTCATAGATTATTCATAGGGTAGGGAAAGAGCTGTGGTACGAACTGACTGAAAGTAACTTGAAGATGACCATAGAGAACTCCAAAATCCATCTGAACCCTGAAGATCCAGACTACAGACCTGACGGCCAGGCCAGCGGGCACACGTTTTTCTTCATACCCTGCCTTGAATCTTGTTTAGATGGAAGAAGGGAATTTGACCACTTGGCCATCAGAAGAAATGTCCAGGCCATAGAGCAGCTGCCTTTGGCACGGGTTGGGTTCCCTGCACAGCATGCACATATTTCTGGGGGTGATTTCCTAGACAAAGAGACACGAGAGCTGCCACGTGCAGACCTCAAAGGTGTTTAATGCAATGTACAGTGTATAGCAATAGCTTGAAACAACAGGAGCATCAAAAACCCTCGGCAGCTGCTTCTGGCTGTAGCGCACACAAAAGGACAATATCAGGACTTCTTTCTTTTTTTAATTTCCTAACAGGGGATCAAGCAACAGATCAAAATTTCACCTGCATTAAAACAAGGGACTAGACCACAAAAGTCGGATTTCTCCGAGCTATGTGAATGGGTTTTGAAACCAGGCGCTTAAAGCGCCGTACCGGTTCTGTAAGCTGAGAACGGGGTGCACTGGCATCCCTGGAAAGGAGGCACGGTTGCCCCTGAAGGGCCGTCGAGGAAGGTGCTGTCAGCACCCTTGGAGCAGGGAGTGATTCATGGACTTGCAGCAATCTAATAGAGGGGAACAGATGACCAGAATCAGCATTTAATAAGTTTATTCAGCATCTTTTGAACACAGCTGCCCTATTGCTGTATTTCTTTTCCACAGATCTGGAAATAATAACCTTTATTTAAGTGCTTATATTCAGCCATATCAGCACTGCATGTTCCAGCATTAAGGCTTTGAAAGGGATATTTGATATGAGATGATTATTTGCTAAGCCATCAGGTTCAAAAGTAGATTTTTGGAAACAGGCACGACCAGAGCTGTTTTAAAAAGTAACCTGCAAACAGCTTTTTACAAGGCAGCAGCTTTGCCTTTTCACTGTACACCGCCTCATATTCGTCAGGAACCAAGTTCATTTCTGAGCACTGACGTCCTCAGTTCTTGATGTTCAGCAAATTAATTGTTTGGATTTTTCAGGTGTCCCACCTGTGACCTTGCAAGACCCAACTGGATTTGGGAAATTATAATATCATAAACTATATCATGATGGTTACAGTTGGGTATCCCTTTTGAATCTTGCATATGCTAACAGTCAGGTACTCCAAAATAAAGGGAAGTATATTTTGTTGCATTCTGGTGCTAAAAATAAATGACTGTGTAATGAAAGACATTGTAGGTAGCATTAAATTAATGCTAAACATAATTAAAATGCATTCTTAAATTCTTCAGCTTGGATTTTTGGTGACTCATCCAGCGCCTTTCTCTCTGTATCCAGATATTTTTGGAGCATGGATGAATTCCAGGTATGAAATCTCAATTTAGACAGGACAAAAGGGATAACAGCAGGTCGGGGAAGCGACCAAAACAAAGGGAAATTTATATCAGCTGCTTTGATGAAGATGGTTCCTTCTTTTCTGTCTCAGTATCTCGATTCCCTGCTCTCAGGAGGTGAGGGTGTAGCAGCCATGGCTGGGACAGGCTGACTTTTCTCATGTGCTGTTGAGTGGGGATTTGCAGCCCCCTCCTCCCGGTGCAGCCTGTACTAACCCTACTCAGCCCCCATGTCATGCAGCAAGACTAAACCCACTGAAAAGCTGCACTAGTATAGCTACATCCCCAAATCTCTGCTCCCTCTGCCTTTGTGTACTTGCTTGGGTAGCTGGCGCCCATGGTGCAGCCCTGCAAGACTGATGATCCCGTGTCTGCTTCTGTGTTTAAAAATATATGGCCATTATTTCCACTCACCAGGGACAAATGGTTTATTAATGCTTCTTGGTTTGCAGTCCTTAAGTCAACGGTACCTGTGTGGGGTCCTATCGGTATGGCAGAGAGTTATTCTATGAAGTCCCTTGGGTGTTCACATTCATCCCACATCTCTCCTTCCTTCCCCACAATCCCCAAATGGTCAGAAATCACCTGCATTTCTTGAGCTGCGAAGCTTTCGAAGCTTGCTGAGCTGCGAAGCTTTTGAAGCTTGCTTTTCTGCAGAGCTTTGCAAAGAGCCGGGGTGTGATCCGTGGGAGCTCGGTGACGCTCAGGAGCTGCGTGAGGGCCAGGAGCCGGCAGCGGGAGGGCTGCCTTTGCTGCAGGCAGCGGGAGGGCTGCCTTTGCCACCTGGTTGCTCTGGTGGCACAGGGGCCGGGGGCAGCTCACCGCTGCAGGGAAGCATGGTTTTAAAGAGAACGTAGGGCACCTGAAATCCTCCTTTACAGTCCTCCCAGTGAAATAGGTGCAGGGAGGTTGCTCTCACACATTTTCTTCCCAGCCTTTTACTTTCCGTGGGTGGGAGCGAGCTGTTCCATGTTGTTATAATTCATCTTGTGGCCATGAGAGACGCAGCCTGCTCGCTCCGTGGCCGGCACAGCGCCCAGCCCTGTCTGTCTCCGCTCAGCCCAGTGCCGAGGGATTTTTGGCTTCTTAGTGCCATTTCCCAGGGTCTACAGCCTCCCAGGCCACGTCTTGTCCACTGAAATGCCCGGTCCCTCAATTAAATGCCCTTTATTTAAGATCTCTCTTGGTATCAGTCATTGCTGTCGCTGGGCACTGAGGCTCCCTGCGAGCCACATGCATGCCAGCTCTGTGGCTAGTGCACTGATATGGGGCTGCTCTCCAGAGAAAGGCCCTACCTAGACATATTTCAATGCCGAATCAACTTACACCTGGGAAAAACCTGTGCTCCCTTCTGTCCGTGAGACTACATCCTGCAAAGAAAATCCCAAACTTATTTGTGCCAGATCTCAGCCACTGGGCCAGAGGCTTGCAAAGGGTGTGCGCCCTCCTACACCCGGCCCATCTTCTCTTGCCGTCCCACTCACTGCGTTTCTTTCTATAGCTGTAATTTTTATCATCCACCTGCCTCTGCCCTGCCGAGAGCTGCTAGCCATGGGGGTTTGCTGTCTCTCAGCTCGCTGCTGCCTGGATGGAGATCTAGTCATCCCCATGCAGGAATTTCAGGCAATTCCTTGAAAAAGCAGGGGCAGCACAGCCCAGGCTCCCCTGCCATGGCGAGGGTGGTGGGGGAGAAAACCCCAGAGCCAGCAGCTGCTGTCGCTTTTTCCCCTCCTCTGGCACATACAAAAGCAATGCGGTATGAGGGAAGGATGAAATCCCTGTGTACGGGTGCACTTCTGGCACTGGTTGTCCATCCGCAACCAGCTGCTGAGCAGCAGATCCTGCATTTGGAGAGGTCAAAGGGGGGAAAAGCCCACGTCCCCGAAGCAGCAGAAGGTTTTTCTGTGCCAATCACCTTTGCATCACGTTCCTCCCCTTGCTCAGCAACTGTGCTTTCCTCTCCAGTCACTCAGATGATCACTTCCAGGAATTTTTAAAGGTCCCTGATGCTGCACAAGAAAGGAATAAAAGCAATGGAGGCATCTCATGCAAACCATGAGGGCATCGTTCGACCAGCAACTCTGATAATGTTCAGATACGTGACAGAGGTGGGTATCCCAACTACTAGAGATTAGATCAGTGAGATCACTTATTGGGTAGAGTAAAAAAAAAAGGCGTTTTAACTCTGAGTATTGTTGGAGAGAACTGTGAGATAACCAATAAAGAAAACACCATTAGAAGTCTATCAGTGCCACACCAAAAAAAATGCTTGTGCTTGACTTTGGCACTGCACATGAACTCAAAACCAGTAACCAGGAGGTCATTACAAACGCAGTTAAGGATGCTCCCCTGAAATGAGCTTCACATCTTTTTCAAGCCAGACCTGAAATCTTCCCCTGCTGCTGTAGCAGGGCAGCAGCTGGGCACGGCGTGGGGCTGGACGGTTGGACTTGATGCTCTTAAAGGTGTTTTCCATCCTAAACGATTCTCTGATTCTGTGATGTGTGGGAATGCAGGAGTGGCTCATCTCTAAAATTGTACTGGGATACTTTCCGATAAATTAACGAAGATTATTTTTTTCACCTTCAGAGTGCAAACTAATTTAGAAAGTTGTCTGATCTTGATGATCTACAAAATGTCTTTAACTAGAGATGAACTCTGACTTTTTGGACATTTTAAAATAAACATTTGTACACCCTTAGATAATAAACACAAGTATAGCCATGTTAGCATTTTAAATGTCAAAAAGATAGGTGATCATCATTTTTGGAGAGCTGTTGCAAAATAGCTGGTTTTTAATATCTTTTGACTCTCACTAGGAATTCACAACAAGGCTTTCTGAACAATTTAGTTTAGACACCAAAGTTACCAAACAATTTGCTCAGAGAATGGCATCTGAGAGTAAATGGTGTTGTCCTTAGCATCAATGAATAGCTCTTTGTGAGATATTTTAATGTACAGTATCAGTGTTTTAACATGTAAAAAGAGGCTAGGCTCTACCTGAAGTTTATTCCACTAATGTGTAACACAGACTGTGAGTAGCAGAAGGGCAATAAACAAGAAGTTATTCTGGGCTTACGGAAATCTCTGTCTCATGTCTGATGATACAAAGGTTGTCCAAAAGCCACCAGCACTGGGATGAAGGAGACAAAACGCTACGAAGCTCAGCGCTCAGCATCCTCCCACAGAGCAGAACTCGGACAGGACTGCAATGCCGCTGCGAATCCACTCCTCTGCAGGCAGCACGCGCAGAGCGGGGCTTTGCCTCCTGCCTGGCACCACCTGCACGGGGAGAGGTGGCACCGCGGGGTGGGCAACGAGAGGGGGGTCCTCCAGGCTCTGGCTGGTGGGGTTCCCACTCCCAGCTGTAGTGCTACCGCAGGGTTGGACCCCGTTGCCGTAGGGCTGTGCTGCTGAATTTGTTTTGGCTGCTCGGTCGGCTTTTGGGTTTGCGCCTGTATAGTGAAAATCAGGATCTTGCGGTCATCGTGAACCTCATGTGCAGGATTGACTTCTCATAGGGATCTTCTTGAAGACTAGGACTTGCTCATTTTCCTCTGTGTGTGTGTGCACAGTGCGCAGGTGTGCGAGTGTGTGTGCATGCATATAAATAGAGCCTAATAATATAATTAAATTAATTCCTCTTGTTGCTATGGGAACACACACTTACTATTGCGTCGAGCGTGTGCAGCAGAGGTAGGTGATAAGGCTGACAGCGGAGCAGATCTTTGGGCTTATCTTCTAACACGTTTCGTTTTTCAAAGCAGACCAGGGAAAAATTGGACTGGAATGCCTGAAGCACGGAGGCGCAAATCAGGAATTGGCAATCTTTTCCCAATTTGCAAACGAACCAATCTTCACCCCTAATATTGGCAAGCCCCACCTGGCATGCCAGCCTGCACCTGGGGCTGGTTTCCAAGGACATGAGCGGTGGGCTGGCAGGGTGGCAGGAGGAGGCAGCACAAAGCATCCGCCCTTTCAACACCTCTCAGTGATTCATCAGGGTGGGGGAGAAAAAACCCCGTCCCCAAAACCCGCCCGAGGAGCAGAGGCTGCCAGGGTGGCTAAGGATCCCGAAGGCACGCTCCTCCACACCAGGCGGGGTTTGCTCAAATCAGTGTCCCCACGCTGGACAGCAACTGTGCACGCAACCATCCCCCACCGATGGGCACCATTTTGGAGGCATCATGGTCCAAAAGGCCTGGTGGTGAGGAGCCCTTTGCCCCGACCACCACCACCACCCCCCGTGCTGAGGGGCTGGGAGGTCTCACAGCAGCAACTTCAGCTTCCTCCTGCCCTGTTTGCAGCACAGAGAGTGGTATTTACCTGTAACTTCACCGGCAGGCCCATACAGCTGTCTCCCTGTGATGCATAGGTCATAGCCCTCTTGTTGAGAAGGGCAGGTCACCTCAGGGACATTTTCTTGCCTTCCATGGGGACAGCAGGACTACGAGTCCTCTAACGGGAAGGACCTTTTTCCCTTTCTTTTGATTTCTAGTCCAAATCTGAGCACGGTGCAGCTCATGTCCAGCAAGCAGCCCCCCCCGCCCCGCAGAGAGGCAGCCTGAGCTGGAGCTGGGGATGCTGACCACCCCTCCGCCTGCTGTGGGGTATCTGCAGGGACAGCTTTGTTTTGGAGGGTTTTCCCTGCTCTGCCTGTCCCCACTACAGCACGTTGAGAAGGTATTAGCCAGTGTGCTCAGAAGAGGCTCAGGGGTTTTAGGGAAGAAAATAAAAAATGTCAAAAGTGTCAAGCGTCCCTTTAGAAGTGCAAGCTGCAGTTGAAGAATCCGTTATTAATAAACATATATTCATAGCATCAAATCAAGTCAACAGCTAAAAAAGAAAAGTGTGATGGACTTATTGGACCCATTGCAAAACATTCTTCATGACTTGCTTTTGAAAATCATGCTTCATCACATTGGGTTTGCCACTCTCTTTACAACCTTATCGACTGTACTGGCACAGAGCCTTGCCTTGCAAGCCCCCAGGAGCATGCTTCGAGGGGTAACCAACAGCTTGAATGCAGAAGTAATGTGAATGAAACAATAGTGTGGACAGAAGAGCAGCTTTGCCAGGTTTCTGTTTGGCTTATGCTGGGGTGGAGTTGGAGGCAGGGTGTGAGGTGGCTGAGACCGTATCATAGCGTTCAAAACGATGAGGGCATGCAGGAGATGGAGCTGGAGGAATCTGGACATATTATTACTTCCAGGCAATCAGATAATTGGCAAACAACCAGTTATCTGTTCATAAACCTCACAAAATGTAGTTAACCCCTGAGTCAGTCTCAGGCCAACAAGGTGTGACACGTTCCAGCTTGCTTCGTTTTGCTTTGCTTTTTCTCATTCCCACAGCACTTTGGACGAGGAGGGACCAGCAGCCTGAGCTCCCCTGTGCGCTGCACCCCGTGGTCAGCCTGAGGAGCTCAGTCCTCAGCAGAGGTGAGTGGTGGTGGCCTCCATGAGCTCCGCACATCCCTCGGTCCCTTGTAACGGCAGGGGATCGACGAAGGAAGGTGAACCCAGTATGTGAACCATATCCCTCCTCACAAGCAGATATGAGGCTGTGCCAGTCCAAAGCTGCTGGTCAGGACCACCTTTTGGGGGTGAAAAGGAAGAAAAGGAAAGCCTTTGCTATGTCACCTCAGAGGACACAGCTGGCCAATATCTTAGATACTTGAGAGGAAAGTGAAAAAGCACCTTGATAATGGTTATAATAATAAAAAAGATTAAGCCAGCTGTGCAGTAGAGAAAACAATTCCTTAAGATTCTGTTTTGGAGGAAAAAAACCTGCTGTATCCTTTGCAGGCAGGCAGCTGAAGCCTGAAAGCATGAGGTCTGAAGAGCATTGCCCTAATGCAGAAATACAGAGCCCTGCAGGAAAGGCATGAAGCAACTCCAGAGCTGGAAGGACACTCCACCTCGATGCAGACACCCACACTCATCCAATTTAATCCTACCCATCCCTCCACACTCCTCAGAGCCTTATCATGCACCTTTATAATTACTACTAATTTCCATTTTAACAAAGCGATTTCTAATCCAAAACTTCGATGCAAGAGTGGCTATCCATGTCAACTGCCAGCTCGTCCTTTGAGTCGCAGCTTCCATAGACAGGGCTCCACCTGGCAGTTTTGGGAGTTGTTCCCAAAAGGCTCACCTGGCCTTTAATCGTAACTGAAATGCATCTGCTCAGGTCGCAGTCCTTCAACCAGAGGATCCCACTCTTCCCAGAGCGGTAGCTTGTCTTCTTGCTCCTAACACCACCACTAATCTTTGTGCTGTCTCTGAACTTTACCAGTCGTGTTTGTTTGGGGTTTGTTTTATCATGTTTCTGGTTTGTTGATACTGGATGATTTAGGAAAAAATAATAATTACTAGGAGACAGCAGTGAAGGCAAGAGCCTTTGATTACCTCCTCCCCCTACTTTGCGCTACTTGCTGCAATCTGACAGCGAGTCAGGTTTTAACCCCTATGCCGTACGCCTTGTTAACACCACAGCATGCAAATATTTAACATAACAATGTCACGCAGTACCAAGTCAAACACTTTGGACAAATCCAAGTGTATTTTTCTGCATAGAGCTGTTTATCCCACCAAAGAGGGGTCTAATCCCATCACAGAGGGAAAGAAAAGGTTGTGTAATGTAAGCTGCCTTCTGAAAAGCCACGTTAACCACGTTAGTTAGGTTGGCAGCATATAATCCTTAGCTGATAGAGCTACCCATGCATCTTCTTTTAACCGGGATGCCTTCTCCCCAAGAAGACATATTGGGGGGTGGGGGTTGAGCTTTTTACAATGTTTCTGGAACTATACCTGCAAGACCACCCACAGAATGATTGGTATGATGTCCAGGTGGCATCAACATTTCCACCATTAAACTCACATTCCCAGCCATTGCATTACACTTTGGAAAACTGGCCATTTTAAAGCCTTAAATATATATCTGAGTGGTTGGCATTGCATTCTGTTTGCACAACGTAAATGTCAACAGAGCCCGACCAAGGGTACCTAGGCAACAGCTAATTTTGAGGTCAGTGATTAACTCTTCTTTGTCAGAACGTAATTTACCATCAAATTAGCTCTAGCTGAATATAGCACTTTCTGGATTAAAAAATAGCCTTCTTGCTATTTTTAGACACTGAAAGCCATTATTATTGGTGGCAAGTGATGTTTGCTGCATTTTCTCCTGGTTGAAATACTGATGTTCATGAGGGGAGCAGCCTCCCTAAGAGACCGCTCCCCTACTCCAGGATTCCCAGGAAGAGGAACCGAAGGCTCAGCTCCTCCACTGCACACCGTGCCGCTGTGTTTGTGGCCGTAGCAGGGAGCAATCAATTGTTATTTTTTATGGCACATATACACACTTCCTTGATTAGATAAAAAGTGGATGCTACCAGTTAGCACATATATCAACAGCGTAGTAAAGTATCAATGCTCGACTTGCATTTTGCTCCTTCCCTCCCTCCCCAGAGCATTTTGCTACCCTCAACTCTTCAAACTCCCTCATTTTTTCACGAACTTCTAGCTAGTGACTCAAACCATAATTTTTGGTTTAAAGCTCTCTATATTCCAGCACTGTGTTTCAAACCCATTCTGCTATCACACAGGACTTTTTGGAAATAATAGCAAAAACTGACGCCTGATAGTAGAAGGTCATTCTAGCGGTCACCTCAGGAAACAGGCCCCTCTGCAGGGATACAGAGATTAAGCAATCATCCTTCCACCTGGAAAACTACTAATTTGTGATCTATATCAGCATGAGCATTTTTTGGGGGGGTCCAGACCAATGGATATTACACCACTGGGCCCTGCCCCTGCACTTGCCGCTGCCGAGCCGAGCGTGTGCTCCCCTGTGGGGCAAGGAGGAGAGGAGCGGGCTGGGTGCCCACGGGAGGGCGATGGGCTTTGCTTGCTGACGGCACCTGGGCATTGCTCTGCCCGTGGATTTTTCCCAGCCTTTCCTGCTGCCCTGGGAGATGTAACCATCCCGGCCCCTACGCTCTGCCCTGTAAGCACGCTGTGATGCTAATAACTTCAACCTTGCCACCTTTACCTTTGGTTTACTTTTACGTTAATGCTGACACCACCAGAAAAAAAGGAGGAAAAAAAAAAGTTTTCTGAGAATTTACAACTGTCTTTTACTGCCACAGCTAAATAATCATCAATTTGTTTCTTGCTGGCAGGGACTCAAGCTGTTGAGCAATAACAGGCTTGTTTTGAAGTTGCTTTAATTTGTTCTTTTAGAAGAAATGTCTTTGCTAAGTGTTGCCAAGCTGACATGTAAAGAAATATGAAACTATATTTGTATCTGGAAGACTCAAATGAAATATGTAAAGCACTAACCATTATAATAATCAGGGTATATATATGCGTGTATATATATCCCAGCATATATGTGTATATATATATACACCCAGCATTCCCACTGGTCGGCAGGGAGCTTACTTTCTTCCCGGACTGTGCCCTGCTACTGAATGTAAAGCCTTCCTCTCTGCAGTAGCTCTTCACACGCTTTCTCACCATTAACAGACAAGACCCTGTCTTTCCTCCTGTGTCTTTTCAGTACATGATCTTCTCTAGTGTCTAAGATTTCTTAGAGTTTAGCGAGCCAAGCCCATCCAGTGTTTCTTGGGCTACCACCTTGTAATTAGGAAGGTGAGCTGAACCCTAGAAGAGATTGCCTATGGAGAGGAGACAAACTTCATCACTGAAGGATTTTAAGGGCAAAAGGGAAACCCATCTATCAGGGATAGCTTAGGTGTAGTTGGTTTTGCACTGAGGCTGTGTGGAGATGGACCAGGGCAAGCACAGGAAAGAAAGCCTGACTACGGCCTCGTAGGGTGAGTGAAGATGGGGATTTTGGTCCTGTCTCAATGGGCATGTTTCTATGTTACATGCAGTGACCGCTTAATGTCATATAGTTGTTGGCCCAAATTTTTGGTAGGGCATGTAGTTAATTCATTCCCATGGGAGATGTGCAGTAGGGGAATCAGAGCCCCACCTCCGTTTCTATAGGGACTTGTTTAGTCATTAAACGAGTATATAGAGGCCTACAAACATTCTCTCCCAGATTTAAAAAAAAAAAAAAGGATGACTAAGCCCTGCTCAGGTCTCTAAAAACAAAGACATGGCTACCAATTTTGGGGAGAGAGTTCTAGTGCGGATCCTTCTCAGTCAGTGGTGCAGCTCTGCTTCCTCAGCGTGTCCCTCTGGCCAGCTCCACAGAGGTCAAGGCTGAGCTTATTCCTTTTCCATTTGGATCCTGTTCTGAGCTCCACCTGCTCAAGGGATCCTCAGCATTGGGATTCCTGGCTTAGAAATAGATTTTTTCCTATTTTGTGGGAGGCACGTTGTAGTTCCCCAAGCTCTTTATAGGAACTGGCCCGCAGAGCGGGTTCTGTGCTTCAGGCAGGGAAATTGCTCGTG
This sequence comes from Ciconia boyciana, assembly GCF_034638445.1. Classification (NCBI taxonomy): domain Eukaryota; kingdom Metazoa; phylum Chordata; class Aves; order Ciconiiformes; family Ciconiidae; genus Ciconia; species Ciconia boyciana. The sequence continues at coordinate 52,276,852 of NC_132936.1, forward strand.
GGTGATGATGGGGCTGTCTTGCAATTTCTGAGAGAGCAATTTCAGAGAGGAAGACGGGCACAGTGCTTTTTCCACAATGAAATTTATTTTTAGCTTGCATTCTAGTATCTGGAAAAATTGTTCTCAAACTCACTATTAACTTTAATGAAAAAAATGTATCTACACCCTCCTGTGTAGTAACTAATCAGCAACTTACAGGCTCATGTGAAACAACACAAACATTTTAGTGAAATAAATTTGCAGCTTCTTTTTACAAAGCTGCAAAAAGACATTGGTTAGGTAAACTCAGGACTTCCTCACTTAGATGTGCAGAAAAGCCCTTGAACAATTTAAAGGCTAGTTTGAAGTCATTTAAAAACTTGAGCAAAAAGGTTTTGGAAAAGTTTAAAAGAATGAAAACGCTGAAAGACCTTGTTCCATTGCACTTGATGACACATCTAACGATGAATGACCTTTGCTGCTGCTGATTTCTTTCCATCAACAGAACAAGCAGAGCAAGGAAGGAAAAGTTGCAAAATACATGTATTTAGCTTCAGTATATTCATCGCCAATCTCTAGAAATAAACAGAGTGGACCAGAGGCCATCTTTTTTAATAAAGGTAAGCAGTGACCGTGCCTTTCCTAACGGACGCTATACAAACCCATGTGTAGCTCTTTCAGCATCCAAGTGTTGCTGGCAAACATTATTCCTTCAGAAGCTAAGCCAGGTCCTCTGGCTTAGCCTGGCTGGCTGGTGGAAGTGGTCTGACAGATGTGGAGATTGCTAAGCAGATGTGTAGATCGCTCTCGTAGTCACTGGGTCCCTACCAAAAGATGATATGAAAGGTCAAGCACCTGAAAAATAATAAACATCTCTGGGTGGTGAGCACTCAGAAGAGGCGTCTCCCAGGGGACAGTCCCTGCCTGACGAAGCTTAAGAGGTCAAAGCCGCATCAAAAACTCATCCCGTCTGAACGGGGATGGCAGGAGGAGAAGGGCTCATAGTCTGGGACCGTGCCACCGCCAGCCACGGGCAGAACTGGCAGCTGCCAAAACTGTGGGATGGGGCAGGGAGAGGGGAAGCTGGAGGGGAAATCCTGCCCCACAAAGGAAAAGGGGTGGAGGAAGACTCTTGCTTTAAATTGTTGCAAAGTCCTTTGAGAGCCGTAAGTGAAAGCTCAAAATAGCGTTCACTATGCTTCTGTCTATTTTTCTGTACATGCCCGCATTTACATTTTATTCTCACTGAAAAAGAAATGCATGATAATTCAAACTCTGCAGGTTTCAGTCTAAGGTTTGGTCTGAATTAATCCCTGATGATAAGTATTTTCACACTATTTAAAGCAGATTTTCATCCGCTTATGTGAAGTTTGTCCCTGTACTTTCTGCTAGTGATTCAGAGACCAAATAAGACACAGTACCGCTTTCCAAAGCACCCATAAAATCCACCAGAGAAATGCAGCTTTGTGAATTCAACAGAGTAACCCAGGATTTTCATCCCAAGCACATGCTAGAAAATGTGTGATAGTTGTCTTCATGTGTTTATGCGGTCCCATATACCCTTACTGTGCAAGTAAAATAGATTTTACAGACATGCAGGCTGTTTTCTGGACTCTATCTGCGTGAGGGACAGGGCAGCCAGGCAGCTGAACACTCATCCCAAGGGGACTGACGGCACCGTGAGTGCTCCATCAAGAAGCACAGTCAAGGACTGCATGGGAAACATGATGTGTGGCGGAGAAACAGGAGTGTGTAGGATGGGACTGAAATTCTAAATGGCTCCTGAACCCCTCTGAGGTTTATGTCATCAGTAGGCTTTGCAATACAGCAGGTTGCAGGTGGACACCTGAGTAGATCTGAAGGATCAGTCAGGGGGTATCGCTAGCGAGGACCTAGTCATCGGTGACACCAGGTGATGAGGCTGAGTTCACCAAGTCAGGAAAATGATAAACTTGAAGAGGTGCCTAAACGGATTGCTAAGTGTTTAAAACATCTTTTCACACCAGCTGCATAGAAATCTCTGAAATGTCAGCGCTGGTTAGCTCACCATCTGTGTTATCCCCCTCTCTCTTCCCCTCCTCCCCCCTTTATTTTAAGGCTTCTTTATGTTGCCAGAAGAAAAATGACTCTTCAATATTTTTGGCGTGTTATTGGAAAGATAAATTTTGAAGTGCTTTGGTTTTGGTTCCAACTCATGCTATGTAAAGCACATTTAATAATACTTACCATTTATTCACCCTACTTATTAATCATTAAAGAATACCAGCTATCAAAATAATCCATAGATAACGGAAATTAAGTAATCACATATTAAAATTACACTGCAATATTGCTCAGCTTTCAGAACAGATGGAGAAGTCAAGCAGAGAGTTTTTAGATCGTTTATTTCAGCAACTTTTTAATTTTGTTGCTGCTTAATTTTCAGAAATTCACTAAGATAATTACCGAGTTATATCACATGCTGTGCTTAGGTATGCACTGCTGAAACATAGCTTTTTATTTTCATATTCTCCCGTGAGATCTGCGGATCCAGTTTCAGCTAGGAAGCCAAGATGAAAACATCTTGATGGCAGCGCAGGAGGTCTGGCCAGACTTCTCTCTCCGCTGCTCCTTGTGGTGCCATGGTAAATGAGCGTGGCTGTCAGATGCCAGCTTTATCTACTCTTTGAATCCTCTTTTTCCCACAACCAGTTAAAACGAAGAGCAATCCAGATGGCTCACCTTTTGTTGGAATGACTGATGCAAGAAGCTGAACTAAGAAGATAAAAGGCCTTTAATGATAGCTCTGGAAATACAAACAGTTCCCAAGGAGGTGTAACCATTTTAGTTAAGTGTGGAGTTAGTCACTAACCCTGCCAACTGAGACTCGGCAATGTGAGGGAGATGCGGGAGATGCAGAGCGCTGCTGGCTGAGCACAGTAAGAACCTGACAAGGACTGGAAGAGCATCTTCCTCTTGAAAGTGTAAAAGTCTGGAGAAATGCAGGGACTAAAGAGCCAGAAGAACTCAGAAAACACCTGAAACAAGGAGCAAAGTCAAGCTGGACCCATGCATCTCCCTTTCAGAGGCACACTACGATGCTTGAGCAATTCTCTGACTGAGTGAAATGCATGCCAACAGGTAAGGGGTGTGAGACTGGACTGGCTCGCAGGTTAAAAACTCTTCCTACATCTTACTCGGGGATGCTAATGTTCTCACGAGGTTTCACCACACATGAAATGACTTCTGCCTGGCAGCATGGGCTCTCAATGTTTTCAGTTAAGGAAAAAGTATTTGAGAACATAGAGGTTTACAATGATGTATATCCAGAATATAATAAGCATACACTGCCTTACGATATACATGCTATTATAGAAAAGACCTGCCACACACTTGTTTCCCAGAGGTAATAGGTTGGTCAAAGATGTGACAAATCACCCACGATCGAGCCCTTCCACACCACATCTCATTACTGACAAGCAATAAATTACATGTTTCTCACTACGTTTTATAGATGCCACAAAAATACTGCAGATCTTACAGTTTCATTGTGGAGCTCAGCTGGTTCATGTTTGTAAACCTGACTGGCCAAGTTTGAATGGCACCATTTTTAATCCGTTTTGAAAAATGTTTGGAATAATTTATTCTGCCACAGCCATTTTAATTAATGTTGAAATAAGCCCCTTCTGTTTGGGGACTAGATTGGAGGATTTCCTCTAGGCAAGTCCAAAATTTTACTTTACCTTTGATTTTACCTTACCTTCTTTTGCCTTGCCCTGTAGCATCCGCTTCTGCACTGGGATTCTTGTGGTCTCAGTCTCAATCTTAATCCAAGCTAACATTGACCATACCCAACCCGCTCTCTACTTGGCAAAGGGAGGAAGATAACACTACGTTTTCTAAACTGTAGTGGGGGTACATGACCAAGTGCTTGAGCCGTGTAGACTCGCAAACCCTTCTTGCAACCGGTTTTGCTGCAGTTACAAATGCTGTCGTCACGCCTGGATAGGCATGGGAGAATATACGGGCAGCGGGACGCCACGCAGGACAAGGGGCTGCGGGCACAAGTTGCAGTGAAGGAAAGTCCAACTAGATAAAAGGGAAAAATCTGTACAGTTGAGGGTGAAGTACAAGCACAGGTTGCCCAGAGAGGCTGTGCAATCTCCTTTCCTTGGAGATATTCTGACTTGACTGAACGAGACCCTGAGGAAAACCTTTGCACGGCTGCTGCTGTCCCTGCTCTGAGCAGGTGCTGGGACCGGAGAGATGCCCCTGACCTGACCCCCGCGGGTCCCTTCCAAATTAAACTGCTGAGATTCGTGTTTCAGAAATCCTGGGAAGCGATGGCTTCGGTTGTTTACAGAGATACAAAGTGTCCGCAGCTTGTCTTGATAATAGTGTTTAGCCTGCAGGAGGACGCGGATGGGGATGGATGTAATGAATGCTGACATTAATTCCCTTTGAATGTGCCCACCTTTCACCGTGCGTGGCCTGCGTGCCTTCTTAATTTGGACTGTCCAAGGCAGTGAACACATTTTCTTCTAATGAACTTTTCAAAATTGCCTCTAAATGGTTTGCATGCTGTTCCCATAACCGAGAGGTCATCGTATTTCCACGTTCTTTTGATCAGCAGTTACAGAACAACGTGCCCTCCCAGACGGCCGGGGTGGGGGGGCACCTTTTGGCTCGTCCCCTTGGTGCTAGGAGAGCCACGTTGCTGCGGGTGGAAACTGCCTGCTGCCCACGGATACTGGGTTTGGTAGCGATTGGCACGGGACAATCGCTTTGCTTCATCGATTCGCAGGCTTTAGAGGGGAAACACACTGGCTGCCGGTGCACTGCGAGACACAAGGGGCGAGACAAGGAGAGAGCCGGTATTTTTTATGCCCGTGCAGCTGGGTCTTCTCTGGTTTGACCTTATCATTTTGGGGGGCCCTCAGCAAATAGCGCGGATGCTATCGCTGGTGAACAGATTGCTAGCCCTAGAGCCTATATCGTCCGGAGGGGGTAAGGGTGAAGCGGGCTTTTCCGCAGCGACGTGCAGCGCTGTTGGGAAGCGTTCGTCTTCGGCGGCGTCCAAAGCCGCCCGCGGGGTTCAGAGCCATCACGGCAAGCGCCGCACGCACACGGACCTTGCCGGACTCTCCCCGCGGACGCGCTGCGGACGGCGCTCGAGGCGGGAAAACCTGCGGGGGAAAAGCAGCAGCGGGAGAGGGGCGAGGGGCGGAGGAGCGCTCCTCCCGCCCGGCCGCTCGCTCCCTCCTTCTCCGCTCCTGCCCCCGAGCAAGCCCTCCGCCGCCGGGGCCCTGCTGCGCCCAGCGGGAGCCGGGCGGGGAGCGCTGGCCGGCGACGACCCTCCCGCCCCAGCGCGACGCAGCGACCCAGCGCGCCGCCCCGCCGGAGACCACCCCGCGCCCCCCGCGCCCCGGCCCGGGCTCCCCCCGCGCCCCCGCCCCACGGCGGCCGCCGCCCCCCTCCCCCTCGCCGGCGGCCCGCCGCTGACGTCAGCGCCGCGCGGCCCGGCCCGCCCCGGCGGCCGCCCGCTCCCGCCAAAGCCGCGCCGGGCAGCGGGCGGGGCGGGGCGGGGCGGGGCGGGGCGCGGGGGCGGCCGGGCCGGCGGGAAACTTCTCCGCGTTCAGCACCACAGACAGGGCGGGCGCGGCGCCGCCGCCCGGCATGCGCGCCCCGCCGCCCCGCCGCCCCCGCTCCCCGCCTCTGCCCCCGCACAGCCGCGGCGGCCCGGGCGGCGATGGAGGCAGCGGCGGCCCTGAACGAGAGCGGAGCGGCCGCCCCGCGGCTGCCGGCCGGCGGCGGCGGCGGCGGCGGCAACGCCTCGCTGGAGCTGTCGTCGCGGCCCCCCGCGCCCGCCGCCCTCAACCCCTGGGACGTGATGCTCTGCGTCTCCGGCACCGCCATCGCCTGCGAGAACGCCCTGGTGGTGGCCATCATCTGCTACTCGCCCGCCCTGCGCACCCCCATGTTCGTGCTGGTGGGCAGCCTGGCCACGGCCGACCTCCTGGCCGGCCTCGGCCTCATCCTCAACTTCGTTTTCCAGTATGTGATCCGCTCCGAGACGGTCAGCCTGCTGACGGTGGGCTTCCTCGTCGCCTCCTTCGCCGCCTCCGTGAGTAGCTTGCTGGCCATCACGGTCGATCGCTACCTCTCCCTCTACAACGCCCTCACCTACTACTCGGAGAGGACGGTGCTCTGCATCCACACCATGCTGGCGGGGGCCTGGGGGGTCTCCCTCTGCCTGGGGCTGCTGCCCGTCCTGGGCTGGAACTGCCTCCACGACCGCGCTGCCTGCAGCGTCGTCAGACCCTTGACCAAGAGCAACGTGACGCTGCTGTCCGCCTCTTTCTTTCTCATTTTCCTCATCATGCTCCATCTCTACATCGAGATCTGCAAGATCGTCTGCAGGCATGCCCACCAGATAGCTCTCCAGCAGCACTTTCTGACTGCTTCGCACTATGTTGCCACCAAAAAAGGAGTCTCTACCCTCACTATAATCCTCGGGACTTTCGGGGCCAGCTGGCTGCCTTTTGCCATCTACTGTGTGGTGGGGGATCCCGACTACCCTTCCGTGTACACGTACGCCACGCTTCTACCCGCGACCTACAACTCCATGATCAACCCCATCATTTACGCCTACAGAAACCAGGAAATCCAGAAGTCCATGTGGGTGCTCTTCTGCGGCTGCTTTCAGGCTAAAGTGTCCTTTCGCTCCCGGTCCCCCAGCGATGTCTGAGTGACTTTTATCTCTGCCGTACCGCACCGAGTGACAATCTACCCAGTGAACGATTACAGTGCCTGTTCTAAACTTCAAACTACGTCGTGAAGTCGTTGGAAACATGCTTAAGTATTAGCACTTTATACATGTTTGTATCTCTGAGAGTGGTTCGGGGTATGGAGTTTTGGGTTCCGTGGGGGAAAAAAAAAAAGTGGTTGTATATAAATTTGCACATCACATTTGTAAAGTGAAGACATTCCGATACCGCTTAATTATAGCACCTTATTTCTAGCTGCTGACCTGCCAAAACAGTGTTGCCTTTCTGAAGGGCAGAGAGAAAGAAAGTTGTGTTTCTGTTGTATTTGTGTGTGTGTGTGTGTGTGTGTTGGGGGGGTGTGTATGTGTGTATGTGTGTATCTATACTTTGCTGCACAATATTGATAAATTATAACATTTTGTATACAAATAAAAACATGTAAGACGTAATATAACTTTGTGTGTTTAGATGCTTTTAGAAATAGGGGAGCTGGCAAATTTGCCAGTTGAGCAAAGTCTCTTTGTTTACTTTTGAAAGCTCCCCGTGTAATTCCGCCTAAAGAGCTCATCATTCACTATGGAGATGAAATACTGCACCAAGAAAGGCACCTTCCTGCTTGCTTGTTTGTTCTCTTCTTTAGTCTGGCAAAGAGACGGTAACGAAGAGCACGAACTCCTTTTTATTCTCCAGCAACCAAAGAAACAAAAAGCCCAGTCAAATAGGCTGCTAATTACAGTTATTTGCCAGGTTTCCAACAGCTTTCATCTTCAAGTTAGAAGTTAGCCCTTTATGATAATGCTCCATTAAAAAGTTACCAAACTGTGGGGAAAAATCAGACTTTAAGCTGGGCTCTTTTTTTCCTCTTTGAGTCTAACGCTGGAGGGGAAAAAAGAAAAAAAAGTCACAGTCTTCTTTCCTAAAAGCCAGTAAAATGCCACAATAAATTGACTGTCCTTATCATCCACAGTTCTGAGAGGAACCTGAATTGTTTCTCCCCCTCCTTTTTTTTTTGGACTGCATGCTGTAGAAAAATCATTTAAGTGCATCTTTGCTGTCTGCCTGTCTCAGAGCAGTATACAGTTTTCTGATAATCCCACGGCTTAGTGGCTTCAAAGAGCCCATCAGAGGCCAGTGTTGTTCAGAGTTCAGAAATACTTCTTCACTCAGGTTCAAATTCACTGACAACTGATTTATTTAGAGCGATAACACGCACGGCAGATTTCAGAAGCAGTGTGGCTGCTTATTTATTTATAGTTATGCTACATTTACATCCTGGTTATGTTCTAGTTTATCACTATCATTTCAATTTGTATTTAAGGGCTGAAACAGATTACTTTTATGTGCTTAGTACCATATAAAAAGTTTGGACTAATGTGTTTCCCAGCTTATGACTGGCAATGCATCAAGCATTTTCCTGCTGGAGCAGCTGGGGCCACAAGGATCCAACAAGCTTCAGCGAGGCTGTGAATCACTAATGCTGTATTCATGTGAGTGCAAGTACTATGAAAACCAGTATCATTTCACTGATTATACAAAGATATTTCATTTTTTCAAAACCCTGTATTCCAGACTCTGCTAGCCCCCTTATTTTTATCAATTCTAATACTCACAAATGTGACATAGTAATTGATGAATGCCTTCAGGCACGCAGTTCGTCACAGCACTGTTGCAGTGATGTTACAAATATTATTTAAACCAGATCTTACCATAGGTCAAAAAGCTGTTCGGTTTAAGAACTCTGAAGTTGCTAGTGAGACAGATTTTTTTTCCCCCCTCTTTTAAGCCCTCATCTCATACGCTACGTCTAAGCTAGTAAATAAAAGAGGGCAAGGCCTGCCCTCTAGCCCTGCGGCCGGGTGGCACAGAGCGTGCCTAAGCTCTTTTCCCCTTGCAAAGCCAGGGACCAAACTGCTGCCTGGAGCATCCTGGCCCTGCTCTAGTAACCTGCGTAGCCTCAGCCAAAGATGCTGCATCACCCACAGTAGTAACTGCTGAGAGAAAAGACCAGCGAGTGCCTCGAACTGGTGAAATATGGCAAAACTTTCTGGTAAAACTGGAAAACTTGCCATCTGCTAGGCTTTAGTCTCATAAACCTTTGTCATTCCTGTGTGGAGCGCAGTAAAAGTGCAGGGCAGGGTTGCCATCGGTTCCCTTCCTGAGTGTTTCCTGCCGACGGCACTCCACACCGGGACGCAGGTCCTCACACCCCGGCACTGACCCTGCACCCGGGTGTGAGGTGCTGAGTAGGACCCGAGCAGGCTCCTGGGAGCCCTGTGCAGGCTCTGAAGACCAGTATTGGCTCTAAAAGCCCCTAGGAGAAATTTCTTATGTGTACTTTTAGACCCTGAAGTTAGGGAGACAGAATCTGCTAGAGACCACCCCTGATGCTGCCTCCCTCCATTAACTCTGTCAGGAACTGGGCAGCAGGGATTTTCACCATAAATTCATTAAGCAGTGACAACCTGTATAAAAATTAGGTATGGAAAACTTAGATGGATAGAATCCTACTTCAGTAATAAACCACTTAATCCAGGAGTGAAAAGGACTTAGGTGAGTTACTTTTCCATTTTTAGCCCAACACGCTATTTGCTTTGTTTCATTTTTTTACTATATGACCGCATTTTCAGTTTAGCACTTTCCCCAATGATTTACTATATCTACAAAATAAAGCTGGATCCCTCCTGTTAAAAATGTGATGCTTTTAAGGTATTTATTTCCCTGAGCATTCTTCCCCTCTGCTAGGAAGTAAATTTGGGTTACAGTGATCTTAGCCATTCATTTTGTTGGGACAATATAACTCTGGGGTTTTTTCCTATATACCACGTTCAGAAAGCTTTTGCTGACTCGTAATTTCTGGGAAAGACTAAGGCAAAAGAGGAGAGAGTATTTTGATGGGTTTTGGTTGGTCCTGAGAGTGGAACTGACATCAACCCACTTGCAGTAAAATACAGCCTTTCATTTCCAAAGTGAGTGCTGATCTGCAGGGATACCTGAGCAGAATAACATGAAGCAGGCTACATAATCTCTTGTCTCCCCAGATAACATCTCACTGTAGAAAAAGAAGAGCCGCAATTCCTGATGGAGGAAGGCCAGGAATTGTGTATAGCATGATGCCTATATTTTCCCTGCTGACTTTTTTATCAAAACAGCAGACATTTATTTGAGAAAATGGTGTTACCTTTCCAGTATCTGGACCCACAAACTCATTCTGCTGTCAGATGATGGCACTTTTACCTTGGTCGTGAAATGATTTGTGGAAGAGAAGAATTCCTGGAGCCCCCATTGCCAGTGCATCACCGTGACCCCCACGCAGCCCCGATGGGGAGCCAGCTAGGGGGACAACCATGTACTGGGTCTGCTCTTGTATTTCCAAAAGTCAATGGGCAGCTTCGCCTGCCTAGAGACTGCAGAACTGCAATAGCAATTGCCATTGCCACTGGGAGCACGGAGCTTTCCTTGTCCCTGCGGGCCCGTGTGCCCAATGGTTTTTACGTTCTCACGTCAATGGTGCGGTCTGTGAGGGGAGGAAACACACACTGAGTTAGGTGCAAGGATCAGGCCCAATGTTTGGTAATGATATATTATATATAGCCTTTACTGAAAATGGAAGTGAGGTTTCCTGCTTTACCACCCTTAAAAATTCTTTGGCTTATTCTGAAGTAGATAAAATAATGTCAATCTTGGTCTAAAGAGCTCCCAGCCTGCTCCCACTAAAACCAGTGATGCTCTATTGCACATCAGCCAAGATAATGACAGTATCTCGCTATAAAAAATTACCATTTTGAGGCAGGAAGTCCTTGGCCTCAGCTCCAATTTTCATTAGAAACAAATGGTTTATTACTAACCTTGAAAATCTCACAGGACTTGCAGTGCCTTGAAAGGCCAGATCCTGGCAATTTGGCTAGCGTGAAGTAGCTCTCTCTGTGATTAGCTCCCTCATTTCGGCGGGAGCAATTACAGAAAGAAGAGCACAGCTCTGGTGAGGAAGGCCTGGTCGGGAGCCGGGCTGAAAGCCCCCACGCCGCTTGATTTTCTGTGGGGCTTCTGCCGACATCAGTGGTGTAACGGTGGAAACGAGACCGACTCTGCAGGCTGCTTGGTATGAGTCACTGTATATTAAAAAGCCAGCTGGATTCAAAATCACAGGTCAAACAAAACCTCTTTATTTAGCTAAGCAAACAAAAGGACAAAACACTTTTAAACCTGAAAAGTGAGTCTGTACATATTTTTATCAATGTAATGATCCACAGGTACTAAGTAACACCCGGCAAAGCACTAGAAGCTCTAATCTCCATTCTGCTGCTCTCATTTTAAAAGGATAAATTTTTTTAATGAGGTAAAAATAATTTCTGATAGTGCAGCTGCTTCTAAGCTCTTCAGCTAGCTTTTGCGGTAGTAATTTAAAAAGAAAAAAAGACAAGGGGGAAAACAAAAAAAAGTGTTTTCTCCTTCTTGCTGCTTCATGACGGAGCCATGGAGGGCAACGAGTGCCCGAGCGGGTGCGATTCAGCTCTGCACGGAGGATGAGCACATCTGAAGCCCACCTTAACCCCTGCTGGGTTTGCTTGTTCGGGGGACACTCTGAGGTGTGAGGTGTCTCCCCATTGCCTGGTCCTCATCAAGTCAGCTCCTCCCTGGGACCTGCTACAGCTGAAAGCTCACAGAGCAGCTCCTGAGCTGCTGCACTTTGCTCGGGAGTGCCACACAAAACTCCCCTGGGTGGAAAACCGACATGCCTTCCACTGCCCTCTTGATGTTTAAACTCTTTCCTCTGAGTACGGAAAGCTCTCCCAGGGAAAACGTCCCCCCCAGAGGCAGTTTCATTTATTGAGGGCAGTAACTGGGCATGGAAATAATCCCACTGCTGCTGGGGCACCTGGAGCCCTGAGTCCAGGTGAGTAAGCGCTGACTCAGCACTGACAGTAGATGTGGCAACCGGTTCAGCGGAGACAGGTCTGCTCATGTCAGCTCCATCTGCTGCAAAGAAGTGACAGAAGGCAGCGGGAGGTGAGGCGATGGTGTGGTTTCTGTGCAGGGTCCACACGTTACAGCAAAGACTGATAGTGAAGGGTGTTTTTTCCGGCAGATTCCCATCCTTTTTTTATCATTCTGCTTTGCTGGCATCGTAACACAAGTGGTGGGAGAGAAACAGCAAGAGAAAAGATTAACGTGCTAATATCTGCGCTAGGTGAAGAGCGCAGTGGTTCAAGGTATCACGCACAACATGGAAACAGCTCCTCCGGCAGGTACCTCGGATACATCAGCTGAATGTGGTGCACCCTTCCAGCAATGGGCTGGTGCTCCACGCAAGACCGAAGGCCAAAAACATTTCTTCATTGGTGCATCATTTGAGTTATCATCAATCCTAGACCCCTCAAATGGACAACTGCAAGCACAGGCAGATTTCTTGAGCTGCCCAACCTACCACGCAGCCTTGTGAAGGAACAAAACATAGTCAAGATCCACCTTTCAGCCTGCTTTTGAACACAATTAAGCTTCTAGCTGCAAGCCCAGACTTAGCAATCAGCTACAAGACAACATGCCTCGTCCATCCCCTGCTTCCCTCTGTGTCCCTGACACAAGGTGCTGGGGCAGAACATCTTTGCACCATCCCTTGCACCTTCCCCTGTGGCACAGGCTTTCTCTCCACCCAGGCAAGACCAGAGCAGGAGCCAGGCGCTGCGCCCACTATCGCCCCCTGCACCCGAGCACAGCCAGCCTTGGGTAGTCCATGCTTCTTGCTGTTTTCCTTAAAAAACAGATGTTTTCCTTTGTTTTCAAACAAAGGAGCCTGTGTTTCTATCAAGCATGTTTGGGTCCAGAGCAGGAACATTTAGCATCCAATTATGGTGCATTGAACACATGAAAAAGACCAAAACCATTAAAAAAAAGAAACAAAAATTATAATGTCCCAATGGTACAGAAACCAAGAGGTGTCCTCAATGTCTTCGCTACATCCTATTCATGTTTGCTGGTTTTTTTCTTGTCTTTGGGTGCATTATGGCACCCACACCGATGGGCTGCTGCGCTACTGTGTTGCCTGACATGAGCTCCGGTTCATGCCTCCACGTCTCCAGAAAGCTGTGCCTTGTTATGGGTCTTTTGGCTACTGGAGCATCTCCTGAAGGTGCTGTTTCCTACAGCAGTGTGAGATGACACGAGCTTGCTCTTGATCTCACTCGCAGCTGGGCATGGCATCAGAACCTGGCTGATGAGGAAAATACCTGGGAAAATACCTGCCAAAGTTCGACTGCTCTTTGGTTCCCAGCTTTTGCCCGTTGCTAGTGCCCGCAGGCATTACAGGAGGGGTTGAGTGGAACCAGCAAATCTGAATAACTGTTAAGGGAACCTTTTTCCGAGTCGAGCTGTATCTCTCTACACGTGCATTTCTTTATAACTGTGTAAACAGGAATTACAGTTCTGTAATCAAGAAAAAGAAACAATACTGTGTGAATTGAACTCCTGGTTCTGAGTTTATCTATCTACCTCTCCAGCTTTACTCAGGAAGGAAAGAGGATTCCTCATTTTCCTTGGTTAGCGTGTAAACTCCGTACGATGGCAGATTTTTAAAGATGCGTCAGCACTTAAAAGTGAGAATTAGATGTTTAGGATCAGAATTAGGAAGAGGATTTAAGCAGCCGTATTCCTAAAGGTGGGCCCCTCAGCAATCTTGCTTACTGCCTGGACCTACAAGTACCAAATCAATCGGCTGCTTTACGTTTCTATCCACGCCCTTATAGCTGGGCAGCAGCACGTGCACAGGGTGCTTTGGTTTTTCACAGCCCAAGCAGCCTGGAAGCTGCTTTTTCCCCCTAAACTCAGTGGGGATTAAGGAGCTCTGTGTTCTTACACCTGTGTTTCCCACGTGGCTCCGTTTGGTAGGAAAGCTCGGGAACACCGCGTGGGATAAGAACGATCCAGGATTTTTATCTCTGCACTGGCCAGTGTTTCCATGGCTTAAATTCACTCCAGCAGAGGAAGGGGCTGAGCCCAGGATATTGGCAGAGAGGGTTTTTTTATGCAATGGAGGTTTATCAGCACTGTTGGAAACACTTGTTTCTCTAGAACAGGGTGTTTTGGCTCAATGACACGGGGACGGCAGGAGCGGGCTGGCTGCAGTGCTTCAGGCACTGGGGCTGGATGCGGTCAGGAGGAGGTGAATCGGCTCTGGGGGAAGGAAAGAAATTTTGAGCTGAAGGAATATTTTCATGCTTTTTTTTTCTGCTACTCACTGTCTAGCTCCTGGCTGGTTTAAAACAAAGTTGGTTTTCCTGGGAAGGGGTTTCTCCAAGTGGCCTGCTTGTTGTGTGGTTGCTTCGGTTGGTAGCTTAATTGAAACACAGATTTGGGGGGCGGAAGGTTTGGAAAAAGGTTCTAAAAGTTAGCTTGAACCTTCTGTCTTTTTTGAGATAAGGCATATTTTGTATGGATCAGTACTCATTTTCCCACTGACAAGATGATGGCATACAGATTAATAATTACTTTTAAAACCAAGGCAGAAGGAGAGGCTCTGGAAACATTCTCCAAGATGTACATTGTTTAAATAAAGGCTGTCTCCTATAAAATGTAATTAGATCTATGACACTCTTTGAATGACTGATTTTTTTTTTAATCATCACCTTCAGTGACACATTATCCTTTGCATCACAGTGAGATAATGTGATTGTATACCTGCAAGCAGATATAATTTGTCACTTCTAGTTGTTGCTGCTTTTTATAGAAAGAAGCGCATCTAGGTAATATTAAGATGTTGTCAAAAGAAGTCTGTTCTGTTGGAAATGGAATGTATCAGTAAATATGGGGACCTTGCTGCTTCCCGATATCGGTCTCTGACTTTTGATACTGTGCTAATTTTTCTTAAGCAGTTGGAAGTCAGGTTTTCCTAAAGTGTTTATCATTTTTCCAAGCAGTGGTGCATTCTGTTTTAAATGTCGTTGTGCAGTGGCAAATAAGGAAAATGGGAGACGAATAAGTTAAGGGCTCCACCTTTCTGTACACTTGCTGTTCTATAAATGGCTCAAAGACAATAATAAAGTTGATTGAATTACACCGTCAAAATAAACACGCCAGAAAGCCTTTTGCAGGGAGAGTTTGGGGATGAAGTGTGATCTGTGCGCCAAGCGTAAACCCAAGACTTTGAGCGGCTCCCCAGCTTGACGCAGCCGGAGATGGACTCCTTTCTCCCGGGGATCGGAGCTGCTCCGTGGCAGTCAAAGACCGTCATGTGGGAGTCAGGCATTTGCAGAGCAATCCATTGTATGAGGCTTCGCTCATAACACGGGAACAGTGAGCCCCGAGAGTAATCAGATACTGCCTATTCGTGAACGAGAACAGCTAATTGCATTATTTTAATTTGAAATGAAATTGGAAAGATTAGAATACTTTGCTATAGTTGCTGTGCTGTCAGACAGCATCAGTTCCACAGGAGACGTGTTTGCAAGAAATAAAGACTCTGCGAAGCACCACAACTCTCCCAGCAGTATGTAGGTAAATACCCCGGCTGCCAGCTTGTCTGCTGAAACCCACCGCTACGTTAGCAGCACACGGCACTTACTGTGCCAACCAGAACATCTCCAATTTTCTTCTTTCATAAGACATTTTTAGAAGTTAGGAAAGGTTCTGGCTCTGCCTTCATCGGCATTAAAACTGGGACCTTTTGCCTAACCATAGCATGTCTGCAGTATTGGTCAGCACCGTAAAAGCTTCCTAATAATACTCTTCCATCCTACCATGCTTGGTCTGAAATGCACGCTTGTTAATTTATCTGAGCAGGCAGAAACACGCTGAACGTGGCTGATACTTGACTTGGCGATGTCAATCCAGCTTCTCTATCATGTAGGCAGCAGAACTGGTTTTCTGCCCAAGCAGTTGCTTATCCCGTTTGCCTGCCAAGCTACGTGGCTGTGTTTCCACCTCTCCAGCCATTCCCTGGTGCCTCAGCCAGTGCTGAGCAGGGCACAAGCCCCCCAGCACCCCCTCCCCATTTTATCCCTGCCACAAACCGAGGAGGCTGTGGGTGGCACTCGGTGCTGTGGGTGCTCCCCGCTTCTCATGAGTACAGCATACCACTGGACACTTCAAGGCATGGGAGGTGCCTTATCCCGCTCTGTGGAGCATCCCTATGTAGTCACAGGTGAGAGCTGGATACCTGCACGAAAACCTGTGCTTTGTAATCCTCCTCTTCTGCAGGGCAGAACATGATGAGATGAGAAAATGAGGCAGCACTGAAATTTGCTTGGGAGCTACCAAAGAACACCAGAAAAGTAATTTTGCTCCTGGAACGAGGTATTTGCATACAAAACAGGGATAGGATGCATGTCTCCTGTTCCCGTTTTGGGAACATCCATATGTGTCCTTTATTCTTATCGCTCTCTCTTCTTGCCCTGACACCCCTTTCGCCTTCATTTCTGCCCCAGAGGTTGCCTTTCCTTCTCTCTTCCCTGAAGGCACTGTGACAAGGTCAGGTTTCCTGCACTTGGCATGAATTGCCTTTCCTCAAACACATCTCCATTTTCCTCTCTTTTCAGATGACACTACTGCTTCTCTCGGGGGGGGGTTCACATGTGAGGAGTCGGGTGGATATCACCTCGGAGGGGACTGCTCTGAGGGGGACAGTGTTACTTCTGTGCCACTTCTGCTTTTGCTACACCTGGGAAAACTACAAATGAGAGAGATCCATGGGCCAGTCTGCCAGAGATGCAAACAAAAATGACTGGGTCTATCAGATCTGCAGCTTGCTTTGTCTCCCAGTGCTCCTCAGAAGCATCTGTAAGTGACTGATGAAGTTTATTCTCTGCCTTTTGAAAGTCACCTACCGCCAGAGGTGAAAAGACACAACAGGAGCGGTATTGTTCAGGATACTCAGTATATTACTCTCCAAAGGGCTTCGGAGCAAGCATCGAAGGCTTAGCCCGCCTCACCATTGTGTGCTGATTTGTGGCCAGGATAAGCCTAAAGGGCATGCCGTGCCGTTGGGTTACCTGAAGGACATCTTCAAGGCCTGCCTTTGGGGTGCGATAGGCAGTGCAATGCCCTGTGGATCATTTTTTCCAGGTGCCAGGGTAGGAGCAGTACAGATTAACATGGGTGTAGTGGTGTAGTCCCACTTACAGAGCACAGCCAACATGCAGGCATGTTCAGATTAGTCTAAAAACACATCACGAGCTGCTTTTGCGCCTATCAGAGAGGTCAGGCAGACCCTTTGGTGGAGGTAAATGCTCTTCCTGGCAACGTTTCCGCAAGCCTGGCCGCCCGGCTGCGGGTGGGAGGCAGCGGGGACGGAGCAAACCGGGCAAGACGGGGAGGGCAACCCAGCTCCGGGGAGCTGCGGCAGCCAGCTCCACCGCAAGCTCCTCTGCGGCTCCCTCGGGCAGGTGGGTGTCTTGTGGCTCCCTCTCTTGTGTGACTGGGGTCACACAAAGCCTGAGCCTGGGGCAGGCGGTGGTGCGGTGCCGCTCGGGGGCCTCCCTCCCCACTCTGTCTTGCTGCCTCTCAGAGGGGCTCTAATCATGGTCTGTAATTTGCTGGCTTTCTTAATCAGAAATTGAGAGTGAGAAATCCACGTTTATGTCCTCGAACGTATCACCCGCGGGCAATAAAAATATCTTTTAAACAACCTAAGCCAGCTTTTACATCATGTTGCCTTCGTTCCATTCCCAAATGCCTTCAATATGATGTTTACAACTTTGTCTGTCCCGGTATCACCTCTCTTTGCTTCCACATAGAAGAGAAGTTGCAGTTCCTGCTTCTTAAGATCACTCTCAGGTGAGCTCCCTTGAAAATGTATAACCCTATATAAATCCATAGCAACACTCTCTTGGCTGTTCCAGCACTTTGGGCTGTCAATCGGCTGTGATGTGCTTGCTATGCTGTGGTTAACCAGGTCCGTCCCCCCGGTTCACCCCAAGCAAAGGAGAGAGAAGAACTATCGTTTCCCATCAAGCTGCGTTTCTCAAGAGCAGCTTGCACACTTCATCGCATAGATGTTGTCCGTCTTTCTGCAAGCTCCTTTATGCTGTGACCCAGCAGTGGTGGTTTCTAAGTTTTGAAAATGTTGCTTTGTAGAGAGATACAGTGGAAACCTTTATGGTTTATATTACTCTTCTTCTGGTTTTAATTGTTAAGGTCTTATCTGGAGCTGATGTAGGCAGCGTGACCAGTGAATCTGCAGAGCCTGAGAGCCTTTTTATTGCTTGTTCGTGCCTCTTCTCCTGTTGTTGAGTTGATTTTGTTTCTTTTTCTTCCTACAAATGTGACAGCTGCTTTATGCAAATGTCCTTCATAACTACAGTGGAGGAAGAAAGCCTGACACAAACCCTAATTCTTCTGTGTAACCTCTCAAGAGTGTTGAGGTAGTCCCATAAGCAAGGGCAGAGAGCTTGGTTTGGGTAAAATTTCTCTGTAAAGCCCCCTGTGAGAGCAATCACTGGGGGTGTGCTGCTGGAGCAGGAGGAGGTACTGAATCATATTTCACAGCTGTCTGTCTCAGCCAAAGTGTGATTCAACTTTTTCACAAATGACTTTGGTGATGGAGCAGGGACAATACTTACCGAGTGTGCAGCTGTCAGGCAGTTGGGAGGGGCTGCAGTTACCTTGGAGGACCAGTTTGGTGTTCAATACAATCTTGTCAAGTCTGAAAGAGAGTCTGGAAAAAAGGTGATAGTCTATTAGGGGCAAGCACAGCAACTCAGCAGGAAAATCAGCAGTGCGAATCCAGGACGGGGAGTGACCAGCCACATAGCAAACCCACGGAGGACTATCATGAGCTTGGTCAACAGCATTCCCTCACCGTTTGTGAAGGCTCAGGGGAGCTCCTCCAGTATGTGAAAGCTGCTGTAAACGTGGAAGGAAATCTTGTGCATCCAACAGCCATGGTTTGCAGAACAACGAATGATGGGCTTAAATGACAGCAAAGGAGTGGACACTGGAAAATTGCCAGAAATAAAAGAGCACTGGAACAACCTGTGTAGGGAGGTTGTGGGGACCTCCATCACTGGAAACCTCTCACAGCAAGTCGCAAACATCCACCAGGAACAACACAGGGAGAACGAGTCTGTCTCCAGACAGAGCGACCGGTTGAATGAACTCGTGAGGTCTCTTCCAGCTCTCTTTTAGTAAGTCACTGTTATAGCCACATGTACTTCTTTAATTTGCTGTTTGCAAATACTTGAGTAGCAGGTAGTCAGATACTACAGATGCTACAGTTCTCTACCTTCTGTTTAGGCCAGACTTTGTGATTACTTTGTTATGTACTGCTGGCCTCCTAGGGCTAGCAATTCCTCTCCCAATTCATAAAACATCTAGGCACCAGTATGGAGCCCGTACAAGCAGAATCGTTTATGAATAAATACAGCAGGCTTTTCCCCCACAGTATTTCCTGCAGGGTGTCAGCATCTTCTTAATCAAGCATTGAACTCCGAGTTTGCGTGTGTGTATATATATACACATCTTTTCAAATCACATTTTCTTTTGTTGGACTTCCTTGTGTGCAAGCCCATTGCTAGGAGGGAGTGCTACAAATCATCCCTCACGGTAGGAGGTGCTTTGGTACATTTCCTGTAATGATTACACCCAGCTGACCTCCAAGTTGCTATAGAGAAACAACTGAAGTCGTCTGAGGACAGCTGTACCTGCAGGTACAAGCTGAAGCGCTCTTTTTCTTGAGACGCCGTGCAAAAAGATTATGGGGTAAACCATCTTTTGTCTTTAGCTAAAGCTGGGTTTGGAAACTGGTGACAAATGAATAACAGTCTAGGAAAAATGTCCCAAGTAAAGTGATTTCCATGGAGATGTTCTTTATTCCAGGTTATCTACAACTGATGGGAGGGAAGGGTTATTGAATCACTGCAAGCTCCTAATACCAGACTGCCAGCCGCTGCTCACCGCCGCTGATCTGAGCCCTTCCCATTGATAGGGTGTGAGAGACTGCTCGCCAGGCAGACTGAAGGGCATCCAGTGAGCAGGGGCTGGTGCTAGCAAAAATAGCAGGGGGTGGAAGAAAATCTCCTTGAGATGCTCAGGTCTGTTGTACATGCTCTGTAGCAACTGGCATAGCACTACAGAGACTGCAAATTAAATCATAACAATGTGGATGAACAAATGGGGTCAAATTCTAGTCCATGTCGTTAGGACACAGCCATTAATTTTAATTAATGGTAATCGTAATGTAATGGTGTCTGACAGCAGAATTAATGTAGGTGTGCACGTGCATACGTGCACGAGTCAGTGTCTGCACCCTCAGAGGACAGACCTTATGGCTTTGACAGAAAGGTCAGGGTAGCAGGAGTCTTAAGGGATCACCTGGTTCCCTTTCTGCTCAGGCCATTCAGGGAACCTGTGGAAACGAGCAGAAAATAATGCCATCCCTCCAACAAATGTTGGCCAAGCTTTGATGAGAAAACTGAAGCAAAGGGTCTTCATGAAGTTTGGTCCCCAAAATTGCCAAACAACTCCACCAACTTCTACAGCTGGTAAATACAAAGCAAATAAGGGAATCAATACATAATAATGTAGCAGATAACAACCTGATAAGTGAGAAGCTGCATGTGTTCATACGGGATAGATCACACCAGACAAAATCAATAGCTGCCCTTGTCAATGCTATAGGCTTGGTGACAACAGTAGACCTTTACCTAAATTATAGTAACTTTCGACAAAGAACCTTGTAGAAAACCTGGGGGGAGGCCATCTGCTCAGATGTTCATGCTGCTGAGTTTGAATTAGTCAAACTTTGTTAGCTAAAAAAAAAGGCAAGAATTCAGTTTTCTGAACCCTCTGAGGGATGCTGACAGGACGCATTTTGAATAAGGATCAGGGGCCAGATGCTGTCCAACACCCATAGAGCCGCATGGTGCACTGATCACCCCATGCAGAAACCCTGCTCATTCACTACCCTAAATAATTGTTGACTGAAAGCTTTTATATGGCTTAGAAGATTTGTATTACAGAGCAAGTTCACTACGACCAGTGTCACTTGGGTGCATCTTTCCAAGGACATGTGAGCCCCAGGACCATCCTGTGGACACACTGTGCAATGAGATGCAAGAACTGAATGAAGGAAGAAGAGGCAGAAGGCTCCTTGGGCAGTGGAAATGGTGTGAGAGTGGTCACAGACACTTGTTTCCGGGGCAGGCAGGGCAGCTTGTGGCAGCAAGTGCCTGCACAGACATGGCTGTTACCCAAAAAGGACATTTCTGCTGTGGGTGCGGCTGGATACAAGATTCACGGCACTGGGTTTTCCACAGGACTTAGCAATGAGTAGGTTGGCCAAGTCCCTCGTACATGGTCCTGCTCCATGGCCAGGGTTTGGGTTAGGGTTATGGACTTGACTCATTGGTCTTTCATTTTTGGCAGTGCACATCTGTAACACGCTCTCTCTGTACTATCTCCACTGCGCATAGCCAGTGCTACTGGTAACCAGCTTTAAAATGGTCATAGCAAAGCACGTAGCAGTCGTGTGATCAACTGCCAAATAAAATGTTGCCCTTGTTGATATTTTCCCAGAGCATTTACTTTTCTGTGAACATCAGGTTAATAAAGACGTTTAGCACAACCATATGATTGCAATAAGAGTTCATACTGTTTTATAGCTGGCTTTTCATGTTGGCTTTGCCTTGAGGAGAAGGGGAGGGGAGACTCCTACAGCACTTTCTTTCCGTACTATTAAAAATGTTCACGTTAGAAAGGTATGTGACACAGGAATACGTGCAGTTGTCAGTGACAGTAAAACTCTAATCCGCAGACACCTAGCCAAAAGAAAACTAGTAATTTATCCAACATCATCGGCCTGATTTATTACAGCCCGTAAAAGGAAAATCTGCGCTTAAACAAGCTGCCGAAATCACGGGCACCAATACCTCAATATCCGGTCGCTGATAAAGGTACGGCCGCGGCTGTTTGCATGAAAACGTTTACAAGAGAAGGGTCAGTTATTTCATTTAACGGGACTCAGGGGGCTGTTTGCCTTGCCAGCCATGTTTATTTCTGAGCAGGCTGGCCTCTCGGCTGAAGCCACGCTGCCTCGTGCCGCAGCTCAGCCCTGCCGCCGCTTGCCCGGGTTCACTGAAAGGGGCAGGACAGGCACAAACCAGGGAGTAACACCAGCCCACGTGCACACGGGAGGTCTTGCGGGGCAGCAGGCTCTGAATTCATACATGCTCACTGGTTTCCTTTTGTGAAATAGCCTATTCTGCCGGCTCCACGCGGAGAAGTGCCTCTGTGAGCTGGTCGCCACGGACAAGCAGCTTTGCCCAGATGGAGGTCGGGGCTTGTCCTGAGAACCCGAGATGCAGAGAGGTCTCGGTGTCGTCCCCGCCATTCCCCTCTCCTTCCCAGGGGTGGAAAGAGCCACTCTGTGCAGACTGCTCCTCTCCAGCTCCGGGCACGCGTTAGGAGACAGGTACGGCAGCAATGGATAAAAGCCCAGGGATTTCTTGGTGTGCTTGCCTGTAGGATGCTCGTTGTTTTAACCTGAGTGATGCTCTCAGGAAATGCCCCTGTGGCAGCCCACCTGTCCTCAAAGACCTGATTAAAAAGATACGTTTTCTTGCAATGTCTCATGCCTACAGATGAAATCGATATTCAGAAATTCATTTGTAGCCTTTAGTTTTCTTGAGTACTGGAAATGTTTTCACCCAGAGTATGCTTTCCTGCTTTCCAGCATTTCCACAGAAGAATAAAAGCCATTTCCCAGGCTGCTCCTCTGAAATCTCTGGGAGATGCTAGCATTCAGCTTGTCATGTCATCAGCTCCTCTATTTATATGCTTAAACCAGAACCTAGGAGCTCAGCTCTGGCCAACTCCAGGCGGGACTATTTTTTTACATGGCTGTGTTGTGCCTAATGCAGCGGGGGCCAGGACCCAGTTCCCCCACCCGATACAACCACTTACGTGATGGTAACGATCCAGCACACCGTAAAACAGCTCGTGTGTTGGCGGGAGCGTGTAAGTGGGCACAGTGCATGTTACGCTGTACGTAACACCTGGTACCTAGCAAAGGTGCGCACTTGGAGGTGAGCTCTGATGGCTGTCAGCCATCCTGGGGTGTTGTGGTTGAGCCCCAGTCGGGAATTAAGCCCCACGCAGCCGCTCGCTCACCCTCCCCAACCCGGTGGGATGGGGGAGAGAATCGGAAGAGCAAAAGTAAGAAATCTCATGGGTTGAGATAAGAACAGTTTAATAATTTAGAACAAAATAATAATAATAATAATAATAATAATAATAATAATAATAATAATAATAATAATAAATTGTAATGAGAGGGAAAACAATGAGAGAGAGAGAGGAACAAAACCCAAGGGAAAAAAAAACAGTGATGCAACCACTCACCACCCGCCGACCGATGCCCAGCCCTTCCCCGAGCAGCGATCGCTGCCCCCCGGCCAACTCCCCCAGTTTCTATACTGAGCATGACGCCATATGGTGTGGAATAGCCCTTTGGCCAGTTGGGGTCAGCTGTCCTGGCCGTGCCCCCTCCCAGCTTCTTGTGCACCTGGCAGAGCGTGGGAAGCTGAAAAGTCCTTGACCAGTGTAAGCACTGCTCAGCAACAACTAAACCATCAGTGTGCTATCGACATTATTCTCATACTAAAATCCAAAACACAGCACTCGACCAGCTACTAGGAAGAAAATTAACTCTATCCCAACCAAAACCAGGACATGGGGAGAGGGCTGCCTCTGCCCCGGGGCAGGGGTCCACCCCAGGAGGTAGCCCTGGGGGCTTGGTGTGGGATCACTCGTGCTGCCTGACCTGACAGATCGCCAGGAGCAGACAAACTGCCACAGTGGGTGAGACGGCCAAGCCCAGCACTGGCTCTTGGGCACGACCTGGACAGGGCACCCACGAGCGGTAGCAGTGGTGGGGAGGAGCTCCCCGAGCCCCCCAGCACAGTGACCTGCCTTTTCTGGGGAGCCCCACTCACCCCTGTTCCCCGAGGAGATGCCAGGGTGCAGAGGCACCGCACCAAGCCCCTGCTTTAGTTCTTGGTGCATATGGAGACCAAAACCCATGGGCAGCCTCCACCAGCTCTTATCTCCACTAGTGATAGGAGCCACTCTGCCATCTTTGTGCAAATGAAAAGGCTGATGTTAAAGCGTCTGTCACCGGGACCACAGCCTTTCAGCACAGCAGCCGTGGCCCACGGTGGCAGCACCGGTGGTGCGACCCCAAACCGCACTCGAGGGTCACGCAGGGTGGGGAAAGCACAGGGAAACTTGTTGGGAAAAAAATGACTTTTTGAGCCCCGGGGACCAGTACTGCCATGTAGTGCCTGTGAGCCGAAAGGGTTCACCTTGCCTTGGCATTGCCTAACAGTGTTATTGCAGCAAACGCATGTGGGATCGGGACGCGGGACAGCACCAAGCCTGTGCAGACGCTGGTGTTAGAGCACTTGCTCCATTGGGGTATTCGGTCCCACACCAGGGAGGAGATGTTTAGCCATGCCAGTTGCACACATGAAGTTACCAGGGGCTACAACCGGGGCTCTGGGCTTGGGGTTTCAAGCGAGAGGAGCGGCCCTGGATGCTTTTGCTCGAGGGGTGACCCTGTCTGGAGATGCCCCGAGTGGCGGTGCCCGATGCCAGAGCCGTGCCAGGGAGGCTGCTCGGGGAGCCTCAGCACCAGCCAGGCCTGCGCCACCAGCCCGCCACTGAAAACAATGCTGCAAAAGCAAACAGAAAAGGGGGAGGGACGATGGACATTTCCCCTCAGCCCCTTCTCCCGGGTCAGCCCTGGGGAGAGGATTGGGTTTGGAAGGACGTCGGTCTGGGAGGGGTGCGGAGGCACAGGGCACCCCAGCAGCAGGGCTCCGGCATGCCCTGGCACCCCAAAACACCCCTCTGCAGCGGCAAGTCCCACAGGGGTTTCACCACAAACCTGAGGCCGTGGTAAGGATGCATAAGTAAAGCCCCACGCAGCAGCGCCACGACATAACGAATTCACAAACGCATGCCTGGCAATTATGTTAGTTGCCAGGTGTAAATGAAACTTAATGAGATGGAAATCCCATCTTTACATATTTATAAAAGGTGATACCAGCCTATTAGGAATTAAACCTTCCTTAACGCCCCTGTGTTTCCTCGACTGTGCTGTGAAGATCACAGCTTTCCGGCGGGTAGGGGCCTCTGCAGAAACACCATGGCAGTGCAGAGGAATAGCTGTGTGTGAGCGGTGCTCTGCTCGTCCTTAGGGAACAGCTCCCTTATCCTACACCACGTGCCTTTGTTGCGTTAAGAGTTACGGTCGCGTAGGAGTCTGAGGAGTGGCTTTGGGGGGGGGAACCCTCCCATTGAGTCACGAGGTTCAGACAGGACCCCCTTGCTTTCTAAACTCCTTCTCAGAGAGGAGTCTAGGGGTGGCTAAGTCCAGTCCTAATCTCAGACTTGGTCAACGGTTATTTTCTAAGGACTGTGTATGTAGCCACTCATCAGAGTAAAGGCGACAGCGTTAATTTAAACGTGCTGCACCCCCAGTCTAGTCGTGTCGCATGAACTATCACGGCCACATTAATGAATAGTGCAGTTTATTAGAGCAACAGACACACAGATTCTTTGGATTACCGGTAATAAACTCACTGTCTGCAAAGCACGTGCAAATACCAAGAGTATGAGTGACACTGCCGGCTATAAACGCGTTAAAGATGATAAAGCAACTCTAGAGATATTTCTAAGTTTCCCGGGGAGGCACTTGGAATAACCAAGTGTTCGAATCTTACCCAAAGGCGTCCCGATGGGGGGGGAAGAGAGGCTCAGCCCGTCGACTGATCCCAGACGTCAGCATGGTACACAATGGTGTCTTCCCTAACATTCGCTTTCTCTTAAGCCATTTTATACTATCTTTCACCTTTTGGGTGGAGCTTGAGTGACTCTAGTCATACATCTTTGTTTAGGATTGGTGTAAAGTTTTCTCGCTTCGCTTTTAAAGGTATAGGCTAGGAAAAATTCAAAGCGCAAGCTCAGTGAGGGGT
The DNA here is from genome assembly GCF_034638445.1 of Ciconia boyciana. Classification (NCBI taxonomy): domain Eukaryota; kingdom Metazoa; phylum Chordata; class Aves; order Ciconiiformes; family Ciconiidae; genus Ciconia; species Ciconia boyciana. Next base: position 52,302,539 of record NC_132936.1, read on the forward strand.
GGTCGCACCTTGGAGGCGGGTAGCTTTTGGGATGGAGGTGTGTTTTAGTATTATAATGATGTTATAAGCAGCAAAGTTCATCAAAGGACAGCATTTTGTCAGAAACATGACAGACTGTTGGCCCAGGATAGCAGATGTGCAGCTTACTGGTCACACACAATACCTTTAAGTTCCCATTTAATCGCAGAGCCTGGCCGCGGCGTCTCCACACCACCCCACCCTCCGAGCCGTACCTCTTAGAGTCAGCACACCAAGCTCCCCTGGCGTTACCGACACCTAAGGTTACAGGCCTAGGGAACTTCCATGGAATGGATTCCTTGCACGTCAGCCGCATTCCACCCGGGAAGCTTCTTCAATGCTGTACCTTACCTAAAAGTGTGAATATAAGTTTAATTTCTAAGTAAGTCACCTGCAGCTATTATCCCACAGCTTTCTGCTGTTTCTGGCCAGTCTCATTTATTTAGTAATTAGCACTTGGGTGAATTCCCCGTGCCTTTTCCTGCGCCTGAGGGGTGTGCTGCTGCTGTGCTGGGACCAGCATCCCTCCAACCAGTTTACGACCAGTTTACATCAAGGTGTGGCCTCTGGCTCTGCTGCTCTTGTGCATTTAAAGGCCAGCACCGTCCTGCCTGCCTTCCTATACCTGAATCCTAGAGATTAATGGTGCTGGGCTATGTCTACAAAAAGGGCCACGGTCGCAGTTTTTCACAAAGGCCTTCGGAAATGTCCCAGGAGATTCTTGAAATAAGAGATGAGGCTGTTTTCTATTTTTTTCGGTGGTGCTGGAGGAGGGTAGCTTTGGCCAGTGCCCACCAACGCTGGACCTTGGCTGTGGGTTAGCAGCATGGCTGCTCGTGCCCCTTCCCACAGCAGAGCTGGGTGTTTTTCGACTCAGGAGCTTTCTACCACTCTCGAACCAGCTATGCCCCACTGACAGAAATGGCACAGGCACTTCCGAATGACTTCTTGGGCTCCAAAGTGCCGCAAGTCCTTTTGGAAAAGAGATCTCAGGTTATCCAAAGTCATCTGGATGCTTTTTTTAAAGTGTCTGTGGATATGAACTGATCTGTGGTCTGCAGGAGGCTGAAGCTGGCACACCGAGGGCAAGGAAATGCTTTGGGTTTTAGGAGCATTTTGCGCAGATGATAGGACATGGGCCGATTGATTAAATCCCCCGGAGGAGCAATAGCTCTGCGTCAGGGAGGAGCAGACGGGCATCGCTCCTACATCAGGCTGCTGCCTCCTGTAAAGCAAAGGTGCTGACATCTCTTGCTACAGGAACCAGCCCCGATTTATGTTCTCACTGTTTTTCCTGTGGTTTCTGGCCTTCCCAGTAGTTGAAGGAGACCGGGATGATGGGGCTGTGACACCTGCCCCAGCCTGCGTTGCAGCAGGCCCGGGGGGGCACAGAGGGGTGGGTGTGGGTCTGGCTGCTGTGCTGAGCACCCTGCGGGTCCCTTCTCGGGGGTCCCCTGGGCTTTGTGCTGCCCGTGGTGTGGAGCTGCTCACCGAGCAGTAGCAGTGCCGCCTTCCCTTTCCGAGATGACCAGAGGAGAGGGATTTCTCTCTCGCTTTGGGGGGGTCTTGCAGGACTCCTGCGGGGCCTGTTTCCCCATCCCTGGGCGAGCAGGAGGCTGGGGGGACCCCCACCACAGCCCCCATCCCCTCGAGCGGGGAGGGCCCTGGTCCTGCAGCGAGCATCCCACGGGTGACACGGGTGTCCTGGGAGCCCTCTCCTTCGGTGCCTGTCCTTGCTGGGGTGGGGTGACCAGCAACGCTCGGGTGAGAGCCTGGGACGCTGCTCCGGCTGCTGCAGGAGTTTGCTGCCTTTTAGCCGCCTCATTTAACTCCTTGCCGTCTCTTAAAACAAACAAAAAAAAAGAAAAGAAAAGAAGGGGAGAGCTAAAAATAGGAATAAGCGGTAAACGGAAAGTATGAGATGCCGAACGTGGGCCTTGAAAGTAAAAGGAGTAAAAATTGCTGCGGGCGGGCTCTGCAAGGCGGGGAGGTGCTGCCACCTCCTGACGCGCACCTCGGGTCTGCGCGGCTGCCTCCTGGCAGCAATTTGGGGGGTGCCTGAGGCTTTGGGCTTTGTTTGGTGCATGTGAAACACCATCACCCGGATGGTTTTCAGCATGGCCTGAAGCGGTTTATGGTTAGCCCCGGGGGCAGCCGGCTCGGTGATAAAGCAAAACGGCGCACGCCGCCTCCGGACACCGACGGCACGGAAATTGTGCGTAATCTGCAGTCTGCTAATTTGCGGTGTTGGTCAAACGCTATGTGATGGTGGTGTGAGTGAAACAACAGGGGCAGACAGGGAAGAAGCAGCCTTTCCATAGCAAACAGCCAAAAGGAAAGCCGCTCTCCTTTAAGTGTATTTATTGCGTTATGATTACATTTTAATTATTATTCTTGCACTGAAGGAAGGCAGAGAAATAAGGTGGTAAATGTGGGGATGAATAGCTCTTACTGAGCAGTACAAAGTGGCATATATCGTTCTTCTAAAGGCTTATGACCTGCAAAGGGAGAAGGAAAAATTCAGAAATCCGAAGGGCGGCCATCCTGCACAAGCAGATAAAAGTCTGCTGGTGGGTCCACCTGCCCACCTTCAGCTCTCCCTGTGCAAAAGAGAAAGGCTAAAACATTCCCGTTCACATCATGGTGAGAATGGGGACCACTTCTGAAGACGCTGTCCCACAAGTGGGGCTGCTCATCGCAGCAAGCGGGGCACAGAGTCAGGGCGTTTCATCTGCTGGGGTACTCGGGAACAGCTGAGGATCCGATTTTGCATCTGGGAGGGGGATCTCGACGAGCGAGGGCGATAATGGGGACTGAAGGAACAGCATCACCCCGTGGTCGGGCTGGGGGAGCCATCACGGCTGGTACCAACCAAGGGGACAGGGTGCTTTTCTGGAGGCTCCCATAGGGGTGCTGGTGGTGCCAACCCTCCATCCCAGAGCCTGGATCGAGCCCTGCACTGTGCCACGATGGGGACAGTGCTCACACGGGCTGGAAGTGCCGCTCTGGGCCATCCTTGATGGGTTCGGTGGGTGCTGCTCAGCCCCGCTCCTCTGCGCTGCCTGCCCCAGGGGGTGCAGGCGGCTGTCGTTTGCGCTGGTAATTACAGCGCTTTCCCTCTCTCCCTTTCATCTATTAGATAAAGCGCTCGCAGCTGGAAGATCCCAGCTGGCATACACGGGAGTGGCTGCAGAGAAGCGCACCGAGCCCTGTGGAGCACCAAGCCGCCGGCCGTGCTTCTGAGCCTACTCCGACACAGGGTGATATTTTTGGATGCAAACCCCAGCAACCCACTTTTCACTTGAGAGGGTGTAGCTATGTATTTTAAGAATAAATGCAGCGAGCAGTCAGCATGCTGCCCAGGCACAACGGGGATGGTCGTGCTCCCCAGCCAGGCAGGGAGGCAGCTGGTGGCATCAGGAGCACGGCCCCGCTCCCCACCTCTCCATTGCAGAGAGAGCAGGGGCCGAAATTTCACTCCAGCAATGCTAAGAATAATATATATGATCAAAAGGCCTGTTTCATCTCTGGGGACTGTGAGTCTGCTGAAGGTTTGCTGTAGGAAATAAGAGAAGAGCTGTTTTGGAAAGGCTTGAGTGGCTGAGAAACGGTGGCGATGCTCTGCTCTATTTTTGGATAGCTTTTGGTCAAAGGCAGCCTGTAGTTTGCTAACCAGCTTCTGATGTTTTAAAGCATAGTGCTAGTTAAAGGTGAAGGTTTGCAAGGGCCTTTTTGTTGCACTTAATTGGAAGAAGTTATTTTAGGGGCATTTTGAGCAAAAATGAATTGATACATCCTCTTACCTCCACCTGATGAATGGGGGTGAAAGCAGAAAAGGGACAGACTAGGGGGGCTGCAGGCTGGAGAAGCAAAAAGCCACCTTCACATGCCCTCCCTTGGGCCTGCGGGTGTTTTATCGGGGCCAGCCACCGCCGTGGCCCCAGTAAAAGCAGCCATGAGTGCAGGTGAGGGATGCAGTTGTGGGGATGTGAACTGGGTGCTGAAGAGCAGCACAGAAGTGGCCGCAGCCAGCGATGGATGCAAGCATGGCTCGCTGCCCGCTCCTTCCCACCGCTGTCGTGGTTTGTGCAGAGCTCTGCTTCCTTTCATGTAATCAACAAATTAAGTTCTGTAACTTACCTTACAAACAAGACGCTCATACGCTCATTCCCTTTTTTTTCCCAGAGGTTTAGCAAGCAAACAGTAGGAGACCAAAGAATTAAAGCCATGAAGTAATCTGCATATAATCAGTAATTACCATGAATCAAACCCTCCTTCAGTTCAGCTGGTTATTATTTCCCTGATAATGTAATTCTCTGCGCTGACAAAACTAGGAAATGCTCATTTTCACCAGAATGGCAAATCGTTTCCCACTGTGAATATAACACTGTATCAAGCAGTTTAGTGACCACATAAATCCAGCTAATGAAATTTATGTAGAGTATAAGAACTATTAAAATTGGGGGGGGGGGAATGCAAAAGTAATTGCTCCCATGTGTGTTGGGAGGCTGTTTTGCCAGCAGGCTTCTGTTAAACACCTCCTTATAGGTATCACTGACTGGGCCAACACTGGGAGTTGATGTGGATGACGGCAGGGTGCTCCAGCAGGACTTTTGTTTAGCCTGAACACGGGGTCACGGCCACGTGTGGCTGCAGCCACGTGAACCCGTTTGGTTTGCCCCTCTGCGATGTGCTCAGGCCTCGTGGCAGAGGGCACCACGGCCACCACTGGGGCAGGGCCTCGGCCCCGATGCTCCCAAAAAGCCTCCTGGTTGCAGGGAGCATGAAGTCAGCGTTGCCGTGGCTGTTGGAGCTGGGCTGGCTGTAACCCATGCTTGCAGGGTCCTCTGGAGACCCTCACACCCTGGGATTTTGCAAGCCCCAGAGAGGTGGCAAGTCAGTGGAGGGTTTCAAAGACCAAAGAGGCATCCAAGCTTGGCCTGAAAATTCCTGGATTTAGGGTTGTGACTTTTCCGTATGACCTTGGAGATCTCCATCAGAGAGATCTACAGAGAGAGACCTGCAGGAGCCGCCTGGGAAGCCCAGGTATATTCGGTTTCTCCCAGAGCTGGGCTCTCCCTGCAGGGGGGACAAGGGCTGAGTTGCTGCTTTCTACCTCTGATTCATCTGAAGATGAATCATTGGCACGGAAACTCCTCCCGGCAGGCACTGGGGCACAGCAGCCGTGCAGAGAACAAAGTATATGGAAGCAAAGGAGCTATCCTAGTGTTTTCTTCTAATTAATCACCGCTGAATTACTGCCAGGAATCCTGCTGGCCAGCAAATTATGCTGGCAACACCGGAGCAACCGTGAGCAACACCTGTCCCATTTGGGAGCATTGGTAACTTCTTTGTGCTTTTAAAACCCAGAAGGCACATCCCTCTCCAGGGTGCAGTGAGGGAGGGCAGCCCCAGACTGGGCTGCTTGATGGCCCCCCGCATCCCTGCCCATATGTGTCCTGCTGGCAATGCTTACAGAATGGTTTTGGCTTTGCCAGAATGCAGCCGGGAAAATTCAGCCTACACCGTTTGCTTGGCACAAAGGGGCAGCATTAAAGCTATACCGGCATGCTGACACCCAGGCTGCACGCTGCTTTCTCGTGAGGTTGGAAGTCTTGGGTAGTTTGCTGGAGTTGTTTCTGGCTCGTAGTGAAGTGCAAAATCAAGCTGTGATAATACGACACTGAGCGTGGGTGCTTGCTCCACAGGAGCAACTGGGGGGCCCCAAGGAGTCCCGTTCTGAGATTTTAAAATTGTGGTGAAGAAAATGCCTTGCAGAGGAGTGGGAGTGGCTAAAATGCAGTATAAAATAGCACTGAAGGGAGATAATTTTTGAAGCTTTTCTTGGAGTGATACTGCCATGAAGCTGTGTTAGAATGACCCCAGTTTTGCAATAACAAATACTCTGGCATTAAAGGCATTAGAACAGGAGGGATGGAAAATGGAGACAACCTGTCTGTAGGGGGGGCCCTCAGCTATCTTCTGTCTGAAAGCGAAGCTATTGAATCACCAGAGAAAGACACACGAGGGGAATATTCAGCCCTGTTTGGCGAGAGAGACTTGATAGCTGCTCCAATCCGTACCCAGACGTTTCCAACTGCCAAAAATAAGGTAGCTGGAGCAACTGCCCAGAACTTGCGAATACTCTAAAAATAAGAATTTCAAAGAAATGGGACAGATGCGATTTTCTTTAGAGGCTGTTGCTGATGCTGCTGTCAGGAGCTGCTGGCAGTCGGGGAAGGCAAGCGATGACTAAGGCAGCAGAACCCATTCTGCAGGCAAAGGGGCTGGGGGACACACACACATCTGCTCGCAGCATGGCAGGGATCAAAGAAAAAGCACAGGCTTCGTCACTCCAATGGGAATGGGATGGGGTGCGCAGCTCCAGCCTCACGGGGTCCGCTCCGTACCCCAGCGCCCATTTCCCGGGGCTTCTCCATGTGTCCTCTTCTAGCAGCAGCTGGGGTGGGGTTCCCATCCCCTGCCTGCCCCTCCGTAGCTGCCTGGCGGTGTGCTGCCAGAGCTTCACTAAGCCCTCAGAGCTGACGGCCAAGTCGCTCACGGGAGCGCTCCCTGGATGTGTGCTGTCAAAATGAGCTGGGCTGCCAGGAACCTGATTTTTAAGCACTTCAACCTACCCCGGCTCGTTACAGTTAGATTGGGTGAGGGAGCGCTGTCCCAGGCAGCTCAAGGGGCAGACGGGGGGCACGGACATCTACCAAGGGCTGATGATGTACCCGAGAAGCAGTTGTGAATCAGTAAGGTCTGTCCCAGCTGCAAAGGGTGTTTTGAAAAGCCTCCTGCGGGCAGGCTACCGCCCCTGAGAATCACTCAAATGGAAAAAGCAGTCAGGAGTGGAAAGGAGAGGGAAAAATCAGCTGAGTGGCCCCAAAAACAGAGACCACTATTGCTGCCCCTGGCCTCCTGTTGTGAGTCCTCTCCTGGTGTTTCATGTTGCCATCTGCAAAAGAGAATGAGAGAGAGTAAAACTCTCCCGCTCTACCTTGCAGCTGAGGAGACAGAGCAGGCACTTGATGGAGCTCGAGTCGAATTTCCATCAGATCTTTTGCTGATGCAGACCTCAGCTGCAGAGGCTGTGGTGAGGCTTTGCTTGGGTGCCTCCTCTTGGAACTGCCCTAGTTTGTGCAAATGCCGTGTTTCAGGGCTCGGGCTGCTGACACGGTACTGTACTGCTATGGGTACACTGCTTCGAGCCAGCAACTTTGCAGAGAGCTGTACCTGGCTGTTGGGCAGGGGTTTCCGCACCACGCTCCAAAGCTGGTGTTGACCCCCTGCTCCCCATGGTGATCCGCGGGCTGGGGAGACTGAGATGTGGCAGCTCTCTACAGAGCCCACATTTCTGTCTGCATCCTCGGAGCAGGCTAAGGGCTCGTGGCCGCCAGGTAAAGCAAGCAGGGATGTTCTTCAGGGGTGGCAGCTGCATCCAAGCCGAGATGGTCCCAGCATCGTGGGGAATGCCCATCGCAATGAAACTGGGGCCATCGGTACCTGTTTGCACGCTCAGGTCCCACAGCACCTTTTGAAGCTGACTCTGCGTTAGTCTGTGCATTCATCAGACAGGCGATGATGGTATGTCAGCATGCACCTGCATGCTGAGGAGTGCACACCTGTGTCACATGCAGGGAAGGATGATTTTATTGACTAAAGGTCTTTTTAAAATGCCTCCTGCTTGTTTAATCCCAATTTAATTGCAGATTACATAATCCCTTAATGATAACTAGTATTTCATGTTTGCTGTTCCAACGTAACACTAAAAAAAGAACCAGAATTATGTCTCTCTCATTTTTGTTTCTTCAGTACTTGTTCTCTTCTATTTAGCTATTTATTTTTGGTCTGTCCATGATGGCTGTGTCACTCTTACTACTTTACCTTTTGATAAAAACCCCAAGTGACCCATTTTGCACCTCCCTAGTCTTCTGCTCTGGTTCTGCCACTGAGCACCTTTTGTTTCTTCTTTCTACGCTTTTTATTTTGTTCTTTTTTCCCCCCCTTTTGCAGTAGGAGAGATAGATCATTTTTTACTGTCCCAGATTACAGTTCAAGAAAGGTGTGAAGTTGAACAAAGGTTTCTCTTCACTTATATTGAACATTACTGACATGTTATTTCTGTGGCAGGCTTTGAGCCTTTGATTTTAACCAGCTGCTGTAAATGTACAGAAGTAAACAACAGAATCTATAAACAGTTCAATACAGAAGACTTGATTTAGCACCTTACAAGACAAAGCAATCAATAATCTATTACACATCTAATCACTGGCATGAATAGCCCAGCAGCCCTCTGCACAGCGTTCCACCAAATGTGAAGGGCAGTTGGGAGACCACAGGAAGAGGGACACAAATCACCGAGATTGCAAATGCATCGCTTGGAGTAGATCTATAAATGCAAATATTCAAATTCAACAATCACCTCTCGCCACTAGTGAATCACGCTATTGCTATCTGGAGACTAGTTGCTATGGCAGAAAGCTGTAGCGATGGCAGAAGGCCAAGAATCCCGCCTTTGAAATGTTAACTGAATTTAACTCTTGACTTTTCTCAGACAAGGTTCATTACTTCGTGTGACTGTGTCATATTAAATGAGTGCTTTGTCTGCCCTGGGTACTGGTTTGGAAGGGATATTATTAATCACCAGGACAGTGAAGCAGGTCAATAACAACCATTTGTCAATAAGGATTTTTTTTATACCTTCAAGTCCAATGTGATAGCTGCAGTCACATAAGGGCCTTTTTGCTTTCATTTCTTTTTATTTTTGTCTTTCTTCTCTTTTTTTTTTTTGCTAACTCGTCTCCTTGATTTAGGCAAGTTATACCCAGTTCACAGCGCCTGGACGCACTCGGAGCATACCCACAGTGCAGGTGCGATGAGGAGATCCTCTACTTTGAACAGTTACAGCCTGGGCACAGACGTGCTGCTGCTCCGTGTAAGTGACCATGTGGGCCGCTGTCTATACCCACCAGGACAATCAGGAGTTTAGAGACTTCAGCAAGGAACAGGTATAAACATCAGTCGACAAGTAATTTTGTGAATGGCAGAACTACCCACACACGGAATTTAGGCACAAGCTCTTCTTTCAGCTGCCTGAAGTGTAGATCTGGCTCCCTGCTTAAAGCGTAGCTGCAGGTGTGTATACTGCACTTTTGCTTGAAGAGATCAGTCCTTTTCAGCTGTGTAAATGAGATCTCTCACATTTAGTTATCGGGACAGATTTGGCAATTTAGGATGACTGAGATCCAAGGAAACACCTAGATTAAACACAATTAAATATTCATGCAGTGGTGCTTCTGACATCTTTGCTTTAACATTATGAGGAGCTATTAAGAAGGACATGTACGTTGAAAATTAACTGAGAATGGCAGAATAAACCAGATGGCGTTATTGTGAAGACAGCTATCAAAGAGAATAGTGTATAGAGAAGAACTGCATCCATAGTTATAAAGATGCAGATTCACAAACTGTGACAATGATTTTTCTCCCACCAACACAACAAAGGCATTACTGTTGCAGTGGAAAAAGTCTTGAATATAGTAGGCCATGTACAAAATTATAGTGGAGGCTGAGATGGTGACAGGAAAGTTGGAAGGGTTGCTGTACGGTATTCCTACTCCAGTCTGTACCTCTGGAGTTCCGCTCAGTCCAAAGAGTAGGTTAATAACCACATGCCTCTCTAAATCGTTCTGTAGACTGTGGAACATTTCATGTTCCGCCTTCAGAAATCTCGTTCTGACTTTCAAGACTTGTTTTCCTCTATTATACAATTCCATCTTCCAGGAACGAGTTCGCAAGGTAGAGTGCTCTTGCACTTTCTCACGCTTCCCTTCTCAATAGGCTTTTGACTACGTGCTCAGACCTGAAGGAGTTATTCCAGAGAAGGGAAACACAAAAGCCCTGCACAACATGCAGTACACTGCTAGATAGCACTTAAAAAATAACTTTGCAATACCACCCATATTCTTCTTCATCTTTCATTAACCATGATTTTGACTGCTGCACCTCCTCTTCTCAAGATACATTGATGGTAAAGTTATTTTAAAAAAACAACCCTAAATCATAAAAGCCCCAAGCTCCCAATTTTGAAAAAAAACTTTTAACTAATGGATCACAGTAATATTTCAGCTTTTTTTTGTAGATATGCATATAGATATCATTTGATGATACATGTTTTCTTGTTTAATATGGGTCCTTAGATCAAGTGCAGAGTATTTATTGTAACTTTGTAGACCACAGATTAAATCTTTGAAATCCAAGGATTCCTCAGGTATACCAGTGAAAAGCGGGCTTCACTGAAAAAGCAACAACCAGGAACATTTAAAATGAACCATTTATTAAATCAAACTGTTATTTTAACAGTTACATAAGTTACACAGCATGTTTAAGTCAAAAGATTTCACAAGGAAAAAAAATTTAAACTTCTATTATGCAGGCAAAAATAGTACCACACAATATGTACCTGGGAGGGAAGAAGGGAAGGGGAATCTCTAAACATTCAAATAAGGCCATAATTATTTAAAAACAACAATAAAACAATAATAAAACCCCCCAAAGATCCATTTTCCTTTCAGTGTGTTCAGTGCTGCTAACTATATGTACTTTTAGTGTACAGATGTAATTGAGGCAGTGATATCTTGATAGCTAGGTTTAATGTTTTAAAACACTATCAGAACTGGAATAAGGCTCATTAGTACATACAGCTGCCCTTGGAATGTCAACCTCAGTTGCCTTCATTAACTTAAAATTCACAAAGTGCACAGTTAAGATATGCCAAAAAATTGAAACTGCTACTCTACCAACAGCTGCCCATGCTTAATACTTAGTGGTCTATTGGAACAAAGTATGTTCTTTCAAAAAAGATGTGTAAGAAAAGCCACTGTAAAACATTTAGTTTCAAAGATGCACTAGGAGCTTTTTGTAAACTGAAATGTAGAAAAACATGGATTAATTATGTAAAGAAAAGAATACAAAAAACACTAGAAATGACCATCAAACTTTCAAAGAACAAGCACCACAATGGACATTAGCATTCGATTTTGCAGTGTACAGCAATGTAATCATTTTACTCTAACCAATCCACTTCATCAAATTCTGAATCATCTTCTGAATCACTGTATTCCACAGCAATGCGACGAGAAAGTATAGTGGCAACATCATTCTCAATGCGCTCATGCTTAGCTTCTTGTTCACGTTGCTCTTCAACTTTGCGTAGCTGAATACCTAAAGAACATCAAATCACAAACACGTTACTCTTCTCCTTTATCATTATACAAAGTATTTAGCTCGTGATTCACAAAACGCTTTGCAAGCAAAAACGAAGGCTGAGGACATCATCCTCCTCAGAAGTTCTCTGTCAAGCTTAAAGAGAGGAATGTCAGAATTGCAATGGCAGACTAGATAGATCATCAGTCCTTCTACTATAACATCCTGCTTCTGATTTCCCATTAAAAACATACCCACATTCTTACTACCACTGTAAGTTATTAAGCTATTTTACTATTTGCATTTCCAAACAATTTTTATATTCTCTCTTCATGGTCTCAATTAAAAGTTATAGCCATTTGAGTATCCTAACAAGATAGGATTTCTTGTAACTCAGTTTTGATCATGTAATGACCTGTTTTGGGATAAAGTATTACTTAAAGATCAAACACAAAGGAGAAATAACACATACTGATAGTATGAGAAAGTTAAATCCACTAACTTAGTTAAAAACATGACAGATTATATATTTTGGTTTTATACTCACGACACCACAGACTGACACAGTCTAAATACGACCTACATCCTGTACTTAATACTCTCTCTTGTCAACTGACAGGCAACACAAGCACAGGTCCTTAGTGGAATTTAAGCTGTGGTAACTTGAGCCTTTGTTTCTTGTGCAAGACTTGGTCAAAAGCTTTTCAGGAATCACCTAAATTATACCAGCAGGCTCTCCTTTATTAAGTTTTTTTGCTGACACTCTACTAATGTTCATTCACCACTGTTGTACTCAACTGCTGTTGATACTTCTCTAGAGTCAGTGATGTTATCAATTCATGTGCATATAGGCGCCTTAAAAATATTCTGAATTTGTATTATAGCCTATCTACTGATATTACAGTACCATACAGATTCTGTACTGTGTTGTAGGTGCAGGGCAAAAACAGAAGAATGTAGTACTCCAAACATTTGAGAAAGATTAACTATTCAAAGATACCACACAGTCAAAGAGCAGCACTCACAGTGCAGTGGGGATTTTTCTGGCCCGTCAGCACATAAGCTGAAAGGTACAGCTTGTACATACAGCTCCTCGCCAGATCATCAGGAAAACATTGCCCTGCACCTCTGCCATTCTCTTGCACTCTGCCAGCAGGGCACCGTGCAACGCAAAGACTGCTTCACTGCTGCGCTGAGACGTGTCAAGATTAGATACTTAACAGCTTTAAGTCTCAAGCAACGATTTCTGAATGTCATTTATATGTTGTTGTAACACACTGATATATGATCAAGATTCCAGTGCCAATTGATATGTTCTGCTTTTATCTAACAGTCTGTGAAAAACAATGTTTTTGTCTTCTACACAATCTGTAGGTTATCAGAAATAGCTACATTTTCAGGTAGACAGAAATGAAGAGATAATCTCCACAGATCATCTATAAACACATGTACTTTCTTTTTTCTAAATCTAACTTCCACAGAGAACCAGTTTTGCCATCCAAACTAAACATCTGATAAGTGCAATTACAAACTGAAAAAAAATCTGTCTACTTGGCAATGCATACACTGTAGAGAATAGAACGCCGAAACAGACTTAAGATGCATTCCTCTAAACTAACTTCTTACACACGTGAAATATTCCATCTCTCAAAGCTAATGTGTATTTAGCAAGTTTCTGAGACCATTCTTTTTGCCCCTTAATAGCCAAACATTACCTTTCCGTATTGCTTCCAGCAGAACGCTTCTAGCATCACTGATTACAGGAAGAGTTGAAGGATGGCGTTTGGGTTCAGGAGCAGGAATCACTTGGGATGGTGGAGATGGAGGCATTAGGGGGGCATGAGGGCCAGGGACAATGGTTGTGGGAGGAGGGTGCAGAACAGGAGAAGGGTGAGAAAGGGCTGCAACTGTGACAGGAGAGGAGGGTCGAATGCTGGGAGGAGGCAAGGGAGGGGGTGGGGGTGGTGGAGGAAGTCCCTGTACTTCAGCTTGAGGAGGAACTGGGTGAACAGGTACAGCTTCACACACTTGGGCAGCTCTAGTGACAGGAGGAGAGGGCTGTGCTAGGGGAGGAGCAATTGGAGGTGGAGCTGGATGTAGGACTCCAGGAGCTATCTGGAGAGGAGCTGGTGGAGGTGGCACAGCTGGGGCCTGCAGAGCAGCTGTGGGAGGGGGTGGGGGAGGTGGGACTGGGGGTGGAGGGGTTGAAGTCATTGCAGCTCTTAATGATGAAGTTGACAAAGCAGATGGAAGAGGTGGTGGTGGCGGTGGAGGAGGAGTGGGGCTCACAAACACTGGTGTTCTGCCTGTTGCTGGTGACTGAGGACGATTTTCTACCAAGCCAGTAGTAGAACTGAAACATCCAATAACAGGACAAAGTTATTAGAGCTGAAGAGTGGAAAAAACAGTAATAGATTCACTTCTGCAACTTAAGAATATTGAATGCTGAGCATTAAAGAGCATTACGTACTATGATGATTTCAAGGTATTCATACCTCATATACAAGGAAATCTAATTCGCAGAATGGAGTATGCATCAGTCTTCCAACAGACCTTTGCTCAAATACAGCTATTAACTGAGTTTATGCTCTTATACAAATCTGCATCTTTATCAAAGGTTTCCTATACCAGTATAATTCTTCCCTTCCATCCCTAAGCAAATCCAAATTATTTTTCTGAAGGGAACTAGTGGTTGATTAACTGCTTCATTCACAGAACTTTAAAACCAAACCAAACCAAACCAAAACGAAGCAGTACAAGCAATGAGGATGAGTTACATTTGAAATACATATTTAAGGTTTGATGACAAGATGAGTGAGGCTAATACCAAAGGTCATCAACTCTATGTGCAGAGAGGTATATTTATATGCTAGATACTCATTATAATGCAATGAATAGGTGAACAGAAGAAAACAAAAGGGAACAGTAAAATTCTTTTCCTGAAAGGCCACTAGAGGGTTTCTTTCAGCTGTTGTGGAAAATTAATCTAGAGAGATATGTATTTCTGTGTATAATCTCCTAAACAGTAAAAAGACATTCTTTTCAACAGACTAACATCTTGCTGATGTAACAACCATGTCTGAATTAACTGTCTTCTACTCCAAGTTGTATGTACCTGACCATAAAATAAGATTTTGGGTATAAAACAACAGGGGAGTGACAACCAGAGCCTCACTCTAGAAAGTACTCTAAGTACGTATCCAGTTCTTGGAAGGCACAGAGAAACAGAAAATAAAAACACCTGGGGGAAGGAAAAAAAAAAGCAGTTGCAATTTAGCAAACGTGATGAATATATAGTTTTGACAGCTAACTGTCTTACTGCAATATATTCTTCGTTTCATGTAGGCTGAAACACAGCTCAGTTGTACAAATTTCAGATTTCCAAATTTCCAAAGCTAAACCCTGAGATTCCAACATCTTTCACAGAAACATTTTCCATACAGATATTTGTCTTGCCATGTAACTCAGAAGGCGACATAGTCGCAATATTAAGGTGAGGCCTGTCTCCACAATGGCATTCTATGGGGTTTAGATGCCGACCTTTCTCTCCAACTCCTGCGTGGCCCTGCAGCTGCAGATGCATTAGGGCTGTGGACTGACATAGCTCCTAGGATGTGTGTACTGCCTGGGCTGCATGGAAATAATCGTAATGACTATTAGTGGGGTGGTGGAAAACTAAAACTCCCCAATAAATCTGCACGTGGCTTGACCACTTTGTACCTAACACAAGGAGGCACAGGTTTCACATCTCCTGGTCCATGCATTGGAGGTGGTGGTGGTGGTTCATTCGGTCTGACCAACACTCGCTCCTCAGCTCTGTTCAGAAGTTCAGACATCTGGCTATAGGGTAATGCAGAAAGCGAGTACGATCCATCCATATGGTCCACATATGCTTGAGATCTGTAGGAAAACAGTGAAAAATGATACAACGTAACCTTTAGTAAAAATAAGTATTAGTGCCCTCAGCTACTGTTCTATACTTCAGTTTGATTTCTGAATTCAAGTATCTTCTCTGCACCAATGTTGCATATTGTACTTCATGGCTTTTTAATAATTTATCCCACTTTCCATGCCATTGCTTCTAGCAGCTCAAGGGTTTAATGATTTTGACGGGTATATCAGACAAATTCTACAGTATGTGTGTGATCTTAGTGTTTATTAGTCACATTATTTTGAGTTAAGTAAACATAGCAATACAATCAGAAATACACATATACCAGAGTGTATTACGAAACAGACATTATACTCCGCGATCGTTTCTGCTCCTCAATCCCTACATATATGCAACCATATTCTTTTATAACATTCATGAAACATCCATCGATGTTAGAATGGTAGAATTTACAACTGAATAATTTAGCTGAACTTCTGTCAGAGGATCTATATTCCAATATATACAGAGAACTCACTACTTTAGACCTAATACTTTGTAGCTATATAACGCATATAAGAAAGGTAATCTAAATATCTATCATTGAGTAGTAGCAGTAAATAAAGTTGATTCAACTTACTTGTTAATGACAACTTTAGACACACCTCAAGGACCTGATCAGTTAGGAAATTTTAATTAACTACTCAATTATTAAGATTTTAAAAACATTTCTCTACTAAATTCAGAGGAAATGTGTTTGCAGAACACTTTCCAACAAGTAAAACAATACTCTACATTTCCACATACTGCCACCACTGTAGCATCTAAGCCTATTAAATTCTTCAGGGGTGAAGTTCTTACTCTGTTATTCAAAAGCACTGTTCTGTATCTGAACAACATGCTCTGCACATGTAGTGCTCCGAAGCACTACAGCATTATTCATAATTGCATTACTGGTACTGAGATAATCCAGGTTTAGGCCAGGGTCCTGGATATAAAAGGAGTCCTGCAACAAGTGTGTCTAACATGGAATCTGATGTACAACACAACAGGAGGACAGCAGGAAAGCAGATGTTTCTGCCAATGACTTGACACAGAAGTTTACAAAGGTAAGATACTATAAATTTGTTTCCAGAAAAATGCTTATCACCATAACTTGAGTTGTACCCTACTGAGTGAAATGCACTGAGACTATTTTTACTTTCTGAATCGAGCTAAGTTTTCTACAAGCAGGTTTTTCCATTTTTCAGACAGCAAACGCTATCTCCTAGAGTTGTCATAATTATCCACTGCCACTATTAAGTTTGTTTGAAGGCCTTACAAAGCTAAACAAAATACGCTGTTATGGTGCTTTTGGCCAGCGAACGATAGGGGAAAAATGTAACTATTTTTTTGGAGGACAATGAATACTTTTTAATTAAAAAAGCCCCAACCCCCAGAAAACATACCCCTAAAACTCCTAATATTACTTGTCAGCCCTCTTTCCTATCAGATGTTTCTTGGCTGGTAAAATGGACTTGGTTTTGCACAAACACCAGAAGTAAACACAGCAGGTGTTTACCATGTGAAATGCTACTTTTAGCCACCAGCAAATACGTGCTGTGAAATGCGAATCCAACCAGTTGGATTTTGTAATAGACTATAACCAGAAATGTCAATCAAATCTTGGATTTGCTCAAGAGTAAAGAGAAGCTCAGCATTCTCATCTGAGCTCTAAGTGGACATTTGTTCACATCACACCCACCATATAGTCTTGGCAGTGTCTGCTTCAGAAAAATCAAGACACTGGAATAACAGGGATTTTGTAGGTCAAGACTGGAATGTAGTGACACACCTGGGTGCAAGCTTGCAACAGTGACACTACACCTTCTTCAAGCTGCAGATGACAACACATCCTCAAGGATACAACGAATTCCAAGGTTACATTCTACTCTTAAAAATAACAAATACTCCTTTAAGGACACACTGACTAATTATTTTAAAACTGAGTTTTAATTGAGCTAAATCAATGATTTCCAGTGCATTTCAAGAATAGCAGTAGCATCTCATCATTTACCATTTCTCAAGCATGTTCACTATGTAGTATGAATATCTGTACTTAATAAAGGATAGGAAAAAAAAAAGAAACCTTGATTCAAAATGTGAAGCTGGGCCATTAGCAACTTCAATGTGCTTATGTAAGAGGTTAGCATCATCTTCTGCGAGCTCCGGACCTTGGGCTAACTTCTGCCACTCTCTCCGTCTGTCATGAGGTGCCCTTGGCACTTTTTCTGGTTCATGAGGGCGATCTAGATTTTTCTGCTGTAGGAGAGTTGTGCAAACAAAACTGACAACTAAGACAGTCTTTTTTAATTAGTTGCATTTAAACATCAGCCACAAAATAATGAAAAACAATCCCAATTCAAGTGCAAGAAAAATTTACTTTCAGTCTAAATATGATACATAAACCAAAAAGACTTGTAAGAGGCAGAAACTTCAGTCTAGTGGATAATTAGCTGAAAAATACAGAGAAAAATAACTGTATAAGTAGCTTTTTATTCTAAGTCTGAAATGAAATTATGAATCTGACGCTTATATTTACTGTCTCTATGTATGAAATATACAGAATGGTGAAAAAAAAAAGTAGCATTACCTTTGCAAAAGTGTTTAACTTTAAGAAAGTATAAATAAAGTGCTCTATTTCTGCTAATTTCTTTCTAGTTTAGAGCAAACATATCTATTAGAATGTCATTCAAGCTTTTTCACCTGTGAGATTGTCAGAATTTTGTATTATAAAAAAGCGTTCAGTGAAAGTCTTTATTCTTGCTGTATTCCTCCTTTTTTCTCCTTTTTGAGTCATTGCTAGAAGACTTACAAATTTTGGCAAATCTGCTGTTAGTTACATTAAGACAGCATGACAGCTCTGGGCCCTTCTATATTATTACTATTTACTATTATTATTATTGTTATTGTTAAATATCTATTTGTTAAAGTTGATGGAATTGAATGAATACAAGTAGTTTTAGTTGAATGAAGATGACTCTGTAAAGTTTGGATTGTTATTAATTGCATAACCAAAAAAGTACCATATCTGCAAATAAACCCTTTCCAGGAAAAAAAACCCCAGAAGCTATATAAAGCTAATATATATACCTTCTGCTTCCTCTTCTCTTTTCTTTTGTCCTCAGTGTCCTGCAACATTTTTTCCTTCCACAGATCAAAGAAGTATGAAGGATTGGTATAAAACTTCAAACCCTCTTTTCCATCATCCCTGAAATACAATTATGCAAACAGGGTATACTATTTATTTGAC
This sequence comes from Ciconia boyciana, assembly GCF_034638445.1. NCBI lineage: Eukaryota > Metazoa > Chordata > Aves > Ciconiiformes > Ciconiidae > Ciconia > Ciconia boyciana. The sequence goes on from NC_132936.1 coordinate 52,320,931, forward strand.
AACATGTGAATCCAAACATTAAGGCAAAGGAAAGGCATATTAAGGAATACCTAGTATCTCAGACCCTGAAATATTTTACTGAAGAACATTAAAAAGATGAACATTGACCTCCTGTGCCATCATTCTTTACTATCTTTCCTTGTATTCAAGGTCCTGATTTTAGAAAAGTAACTTTAACACAAGCTGTAGATAAAAAAAGAGTATCATAAATCAGAGAACTTGCATTCCAATGACTCAAATCCTGCTCTTAAAATAATGAGCAAATTTGTGTGTCTGCTCGTGTTCAACTATTGATTCAAATTGACTTTGGGACAGAAAACAACATTCATTTCCATTAAAGACCCTTCTTTCTACATACTTACCTGCTTATTTTCTTCACTTTACACCCAAGAGCACTACATGGTTTAATAAATACAGATAATAAAAATGGCTTTTTCTTACTATTGTTACGCTGGGGTAAAATTTGAGTAAAGTGGAGTAAAGTTTTAACACTTATAATGTCTTCTGCTGCCTGTATTCCTCCAGCAGCTTCAGTTTTCTAGTGTGGCTCCTTAACTATTTAAGTGCTACTCAACATGAGCAAGCTGTCTGGATGTAGCATCTCTATTACATAAAATAAGCTAGAAATTGATTTTGATTAATTTTATTTTACTAACCTGTAAGGGGTGAGAATGTTAAGTGGAGGAGGCTGTTCACAGATGTCATAAGTTTCTTGCAAAGGAATAGGCAGAGTTTTGCGGTCAAACAGCTGTTGATCTTGAATTGTGGAACTCCGGAAAGCTTTCCTCATTGTAATGTCCTGCAGTGACACTGAAAGGGGGTATTGCCATTTAAAAAAAACCACCAAAGATAGTTTATTTGGATTAATCTGGAATTGCTTAATGCTGGTTAGAATACCAATATTAAGCTTTACTACTAGTATCTTACGCATTTTACAGCAAATATAAATTCATCTAGCACTACTGCCACAGCAAGATATTGTCAGATTATGTGTAAAACATAATTGTAATGTTCTAGCACATTATCTTCTATTTAGCTTCACAGGTAATTTTTGCTCACCTGGATAGATATGAGAACTCTGTCTCTCCAAAGTAGTTCAACAAATTGCTTACTGTAGCTATAAAATATCATTCTGTAGTTCAGAAATACCTAATAACATTTACTAACTCCATTTCACAATCCTTTTGGTACTAAAAAATTACTCTCTATCTTGAGGTATAGATTTCACCTTTATACTATCAGCAAGCCAAACTTTGCATTCCTTGCATGTAGGTAGCAGTTCCACTGAAGGCCCACTGAGATGCCAAACCAGCAAATCACTTAAGCTTATGCTACTGATATCGGTGAGTTTTAATGGAAGATGATACTATGTTCCAACACATGAAACTAGTCAAATGTTTTTTAATCAGACTGTTTAATCAAGATGAGACTTCTCTGTTTAATTCAGGTGAGACACCTTGAGTCTTTAAGCACAGTAGTAGGAATAATCAATTATCTTTATGTAAGATTCAAAGTAAAATAACACTAGGTAAACACAATAGATTAAACAGTGATTTGAAATATATTGACTTTTTGCTGTTAAAGCCCATATATCTTTTTCTATTTCACAATCATTAAAATTTAGAAAAAGATTAATGGAAAAGTGACTGCAACTGATGAAACTTGCACTTCTAATTCTGGAAACAGTGTACCTGTTCAGTCTCATATTTCTCTCCCTCCCTGATCTTCAGTTACTACATCTGTGAAGTCCAGGTATGTCTCAAGACTAACCCTGCAGCCAGTGTTAGACTTTCACTAGACAAAGCAGCAGCCCTTTTCATTGGTTTGGGTTTTTTCTTGTTTTTGGTTTTTGTTGTTTTTTTTTTTTTTTTTTTTAATCACAAACAATACTGAAAACAGTTTTAAGACATACTAGCAAAGAGAGTATTTTCAGCACATGCATTTTATCTATAAATAATTATGTTTATTTTATACAAACAGGTTGATAGTAGTGCCCCTTTACTCAAGATGAGAGGACAGCCCCCCTTCCCATATCACTAGGGCCTTCGGCAACAATTTTTTAAAAGAGTGCATCTGTTTAAGCTGAAAGCTGCATTTTACTCTGGTTCCTGTAACACATACAAGTGTACACATACGTACGTGTACACACACACACACACACACACACACACAATTTCTATTGTATGATCACAAAGGGGCAGAAGGCAGGATTTTTTCCAGAGGGCTTGCAATTCCTGGAATGTTCTATCTTCTTACCTAAGCATATTGGCAGCATCCTTTGTGAGGCTAAAGATGGGATTTATTTGATTTTCAGTTTGGCTTTTGAAGTTTATTACAGTTGGCAAGGTTGTGTGTTCCTGGAGAGGTTTCCTCCTTTTTACCCTTAGGTTCTGTTTCGTTACAGTGTCTTTTATTCTTTTGAATACCTTTAATTAGCTGCTCAGAAGCCTTTTTAAGGGTGTGAAAGAAGTATTATAATGTATGAATGTCAGCTAGGAGTCTCAATTTCTGCAGGTATATTTGCCCTCATAAATAACCATATATATTTTGTACCTGTCATGAAGTACAGGTTGTTATTTGCTGGCAGAAGTTCACAATTAGAAGAACTGGGGTTTACCTCATCTAAAAACCTAGTCTTAGATTCTTTTATACTTCAGCTGTTTTTCCTTTGGCTTGTTGGTTTTACAGATCTCACCAAATGTACTTGTTCAGAGATGCTTGGCAATCCTGCAAGTCTTTAAACTGTCTGTCACTTATTGGAGACTATGCCAACAAAAATAAAAGTTAGTATACTTCTCTTTGAACCTGTGTACATTCTGAAGGCAATGAAGGAAATTAATTTATTCCAATAAATGAATAAAGACAGTTCTTTGGTTTTATATTAAAATGCTCACAGACTATGTGACACCATATTATTGGGATGTACACTGTTCTATAAACTCTTTATTAGCATTCCTTAATCTCTTCAGTGAGCAAATACAGCCGGTCTAATTCATTATTTCCATTTTCTTGTTTAAATCTCCACTTTTCATAAACATGTACAAGGGGATAACACACCTGAGAATAATCAATCAATCCCCAACAATAAGCGTAGATTACTTTCTCTCTAAAACTAAGCTACATAGCAAAGGTCTTCACAGAAAACATACACTGTGGAATTTCAAACAGCTAACAGCATTTCCTGCGCTGATATCCAATGACCAGCCTTCACTGAAAAGCATGCCATTATTCAAAACAACTGACTATATAAGGACAACATTACTAAGGAAATGAAAGGACATGGCACACAAAGTACTGAGAATCATGACACAGGTACAACTCGCCCACAGACAGGGATCAGCTAAATCCCATGTTGCAAGCGCAGCATAATCCTGGGCTGTGCATGGTTTGGCTTACAAAGCCATTTGTTTAGCTTGCCAGCTGGCTAAGAAACAGAAGCCCTGCGTGGCTTGCCACCTCAGGGGGGAGAATACGTGAAAACCTGGCTGGTCATCCGACCACTTAGCTTTGACTGATTGACAAACTGGCACAGCAAGAGGACAGGAAACATTAGACGTATGAATTCAGGTGTGAGAAGAGACGAGGCACTGAAGGAGGGTTTGGAAATGCTTCAGGCATTTGACTTGATGCTGATAAATTTAAGCTTCCAGTTGCCTAATTCCTAACTAGCACCAGAACCTTTGTATAGCCCAAGATCCTAAATTTCATATGGATACATTTTCCTGAAAGTTCATCTGCTACACCACTTGTGTTTACTGCAATGAACAAAAAATGGGGTCTTAAATAATTTCCTTAAATGTTGAGATGTTCACAATTTAAGTTAAACATTAATTCAACAATCTGAACAAATGCCAGTTTATCTTTACTGTGTCTGTTGTTCGGATTGTGTGAAAAGACCTATTATATCAGCCAGTCTAACTTTCTGTACACCACAATTTTTTCCTCATAATTAAAAATTATCTCTGTCAGAAAGCTAAACTACCAACCTTTTGTACATTTGGTTTTGAAAAAGAGATGCCAGTCCATTTTTATTTGTAATCAACAACAAACTGGGGAAAAAAGGTATTTAAATTGCACTCTAATAAAATACAGTAACTGGGTTTCTTTTGAGCTGAACTACAAATTAAATAAAAGAACACATCAGTAATATATATACATAATAACATTTTACCTCCTGTTAAGCCTCTCATTAAACTGCAATCCCCAATTTGTAATAAAAGTCAAGTATGGAGCACATCAGCGTACTGACAGGAAGTAGCTAGTTTTACATTTCAAAGTTATTAAATATTACATTTTATTTTACTTCACCAGAAGAAAAGAAAAACGTTACTAGATTTTTTAATTCTTTTAAACTCACTCCAATATACAATTTATGAAGCGGTTCTAGGCCAAAAAATACTGTTCTCCTAAAGGTGGTAAATAAATAAATAATATATATTCCTTCTAAAAGCTTGCTCTCTCAACACTTCCTGCAGAATTTCATCCTGACAGCTTTTAAGACCATGAACTCTTCAATGCCACAGCTATAACTGCTTGCAGAACTGAATGACTATGGGAAATTATATACAAATCAATGAACTCAGTTGCTCACAATTCCCTTCCTCTGTTCAAAATCTTACCCAGCGATTTGAAAAGTGCAAGGAAGAAAGAATGACAATACTGAATGAACAATTTAGTCATAAGATTCCAATCAAAGGTAATTAATTGGGAGGGGGGTTGAAAATTCTCTTCAGATAAAGATTTGTGTGATTCAATTCCTAAAGACACTGCAATCTTGAAATACAATTTCTACTTTTTGTATTTTGTTTTTTTAATTATTATCCACTTCAACAATGCCTAGAATCGCACACATATTAGGTTTCTCTGCCATCAGAATACTTCTGACTGGTCACTGTGGGTTTAATAGTTGCTAAGCAGAGAGACTACTTCTGCAGAACAGAAACTACTCTCCTTTGGGCTTGTCCCCAACATAACAAATTAAAATTTTCTGAAATATTGATTTAAAAAAATCAAAAATATTTCAAGCACTCTTTGGATAGGGAATGTATGTAGCTTAACTACTACAGGTAAACAAAGAGAAGATGTAAATGTTAGAGCAATCATTTTAAGAGGACTCAGAAGCTGCTTTAAATGCAGCGCGTAGAACCAGGGAGCCCTGAGCAGCCCATTAGGGAAGATGTGAATCACCCAGCTGCATCAAGCAGTGAATCTGCTGGTGAGTCTCAACAACACCGCCACATTATTTAGCAAATGACATTTTGTCCAGATCTCTCTTTTTACACACAAAATACAAATTATGCAATATCGTGGCTTTACCACTGAACTATTAAGCCTTGGACACACTAATTTAAAACTGATTTACTTACTAAATAACCCATAAATTGAATTGAGGGCTAAGAAAATGGGAAGAAAAAGCACGGAGAGCAGTTGGAGCTCAGCCCATCTGCCCAGATCTTTGAGAGGGAGACGCACTCAAATCCAACATTCAGTTAAGTGGAGATGTGGCAGGAAAAGTGACCTGCTATACAATTTAATTTAACAGTTTTTTTCTTTATTTAACTTTGGGGGCAAAAATTCTTATGAATGAATTAACAATAATAGTGTTATTCTCCACATTAGCATATTACACATGGAAGTCATGACCCGATTTTCACCTGCTCCCTGCTCTTAACTTTGATTACATTTACACTTAAGTCACCAAATTCCTCTTCAGAGGCTGGAGACAGTAAGTGAGCTGGCCCTTAAAATGGGATTTACCACCCTTTCTTGTAAGCCTCACAATGGGCTGAGTATCCTGATTTGAGTTGATTGAGTCTCCTGTTTGCAGAAGTATACAGACCACAATTAGCTGTCAAGCTTTTTAGGTTTCTCCCCACCAGATGCCACCTTTTTGCCTATAGCAAAACCTCAAATCTCTCTTTAGCATTAATCCAGCAAAACTTCTGAACTACTATCCTTTCTATGACAGGGCAGTATTTCTAGAATGTTTAGAAAAAACCAAGCCCATGTATTCAAAGCCAGAAACCTACTGAAATACAATTCACAACATTGTTTGATTCCTTTCCTGAAGTATGCCAGGCTGCTCACCCATAGCACTTCTGCCATTAAGCTTTTTAAGTTGCTTGTTACAGCTGTAGAAATCAAGAATTTTATACACTGCCTTTGAGATTAAAATCCCCTCCAGTTTGAGATTTAAATAGAATTAGGCAGTTCATATTAAAGAACCACTAAATTAATACCAAAATATGCAGATAAACTCTTACTTTATGAATTCTCCTTCTGCCATGATACCATTTATTTCTGAGTGATACACAACTATTTTCTAGTACTTCATTACACTGTACATCAGAGCTGTACCGTGTATCAGCATTTCAAAAAAGAACAACATAAAAGCTAAAATAAATATTCTTTCAAAAACTGACAGATTTCTACAGATATAAAATTATTTACTTGTAGTAATTCAAGCTTAATGGCACAAATAAATTCACAAAAATGTGGTAAATTAAGAAAAATATATTATTATAAAATTTGCATATATGTGGAGAGAGTAAGTAATGTTATTTATAAAGTAAATACTGAAATTAAAGATGGTTGCAAAGAAACTATACTCTTAGGGTTTATTTGTTGACCTATGAGGATATCTTATATTGCAGGGCTACCAAAACTGTCAACCTTAGTTCACCTCCATAGCAAGAATGTGTTTTCCCAGTCCTAAAAAGACACCAGATAGGATAACTCTTGAATAAATATCTGCTAGTTCCCATACAAATGAAATAAAGTTCAGTTTACTGAAGGAAAGCAGAGGATTTATTTTTGTCTGTATGCAAGTTTAGTATCTCTTCTGAGGGGAAACACACATGTACATAAAAAGAATAAAGTATGTAAAAAAATAGATTACAATATGAATTTAGTAATTCTGTGAAATCAAGAATTTGAAAACAGTGCAATAATTCAAACCAAACCAAGTTCATAGCAATTTTTCTGTGACAGAAAGATTGTGCACCAGAGTTATTTCCTTCAGGATACAATCCTGACCTTGGTTTCATTTGGTTTTATTCTTCCACAGAGATATTGTAATAATTCAAAATGAGAAAACACACAGACTATTCAAAAAATTCAGAGCTTTTTATTACTTTGACTCTACCAGAAACATCTTGTCAAGTATCTGCACCTCGTTCAATGAATCTGACTTGGGCTGTTTTTGTTCATGCCACTTAGCTTTAAATGAATCTTAATTTCTTCCTCTTGTGTAATAGCACGGGCCCAAAGGAATATATTAAATCTTCTATTACTGCCTGCTGGCAAAGAACTAGCAAATGAGACTCATTTTACAAGTAGAGACCATTTTACACATGCTGTTAGCTGAACAGAAGTACTGAAATTTGCTTAATTCTTGCATAGAGGGTTAAGAAAGGCAAGAAAGGTAAATCCAAATGTTTTCCCCACACCTTCATGTGTTAACATCCTCCAGCTATTTTAGCCCAGATGAGGGCTAAAGCAAAACTGTTTGTGATGAACCTCTAAATTTCAAGCCCAAAATAGGATACTGAAGGAGAAAACAGTTTCCCAATGCTTAATTTTTAAGGAAATCTAATATCGAATTTCCTCTCCTCTCTTTTGTCCTCATCTGGTGACTCATTCTTGGCAGACATTTGTAAATAAGGAACACTGGGTATGGCTCAAGGACTGGATATTCTTAGGTTAATAAAAATAGTCATTTAATAGTTCCTGACACTGAGGACTGCATGTGTCCCTCTGAAGTACTAGAAGTCACTGTTATTCTATGGCATGAGAGACAAATCCAGGGTATCAGATTTGAGTCACAGTTAGCCACTCTGGACTTGACCAGGTAAACCTCTTTTCAGCCCTGTTTTCTTTAATTGCAGTGCCTATCCCTTTCTTTAGCTATACAGTTTAGCAAATGCTACAGTATACACATTACTGTGAAAAGTTATTGAGCTAGTGCGTTTGGAACTACATACTATTTAAAAATATTTCTAGCAATTCTCTAACATCAAATAGTTACGGATATTTAGTACTGAAACCTACAGCCAAAATTGTCAAAGGCCATTTACACAGGAAAGTACAATTTTCCATCTTGCTATCCTGTAACATCCTTAGATGCTTTAACTCAATGACTTAAAATGGTCTCTCCATTTTCCTGAAATGTGAATGGTTGCCATACTAGATATGCCATATCAACATATATCCCACTCTGATTTAAACCAAAAACTAGGTTGTCAAGAGTAAACGCAGAAATGACATTAACACTCTGGAATATTACAGCTCTTACAAGATTACAATTGCTGACAATTTGTTACAGTACACAGAAAGGATTTTTATCATTACCCCATCATAGTAAACATGGTATTTTATTGGAAAAAGAGGTGTATGTGTATGATTTATGCTCAGTTGTCAAGAGACTTGGAAAATCCCATTAATGTAAAAATTCCCCTAGGCAAGTCACGATTTCATGGAAAATCTGCTACTAGCTGTGAACAGCTGTCTTTCAAAACCTGCTCTAAAATGAATGTCACACAAAATCCAGAATCAAAACTTCCTTCGCTTAATTCTGCTATTAGTGAAATTTCGATATCAGTAACTAAACACAGCCTGAAGACCACGCTCCTGGTTTGACACTTAATTTTTCCTGAATGACACACAACTATTATACCTAGACATTCATAACTGAAACAGCTTTCTATACTTTAAAACTGGATCCCACAAGCAATCTGAAGTTATTTTTCATGATAGGATGTTGCTCTACTTTCTAGGTCTTAGCCATATAGTCTAGAACACCCTAAAAATGTCTGGGGTTACAAGACCTTTCATAGTTCCTCCTGTAACTAACAGATATCCAGGAAGGCAAAAAAGCTTCCTGGCATATACATATTATAGAATCATAGAATCACGAAGGTTGGAAAAGACCTCTAAGATCATCTAGTCCAACCGTCAACCCAACACCTCCATGCCTACTAAACCATGTCCTGAAATCAGGTGGTCAATGTTCCTGTAGTCATCACAAAGCCTATGCATCATTTAAATCCCATACAAATTCTATATTATAGGCATGAGCCATACCCTACTGACTTTTGGAAGTACTTGTTTTCTCATTGCTAACCAATATTTATAGTACTTAAAGCTATTTATGAAGAATCCAAGGGGATATGTAGCATCAATAAATGGAGCTATACAACTGTAGCTTCATACAGAAAGTAAGATAGTAACAAGTTAAATGCAAAAACCCTACTTGGACAAATGGGTACATCCCATGGGAATTAGTAGGAAGGTTAAAAAAAAAAGAGTAAAGACTTACCTGCAAGCATTCACATAATATATAATATTATTAATATTATTGACATTAATACATAATACTACTGAAGTGACACATACTCCTGTAGCAGTTTTTATGTAAATTAATTGGTAACAGTACTGTTCAATAACCATGAAAATGTTGAGCTCAGAAAGCTGCTCAAGGCTATAAGAGAAACCTGTAGCAGAAATAGAAATGGACCTCTTTCTCATGATGCTTTGCTCTGTGGTCTTATAAATATAATTTAAACTATTATTATTTCCATTTCATGTATCAGTGGTGTCTGGGTGACAAAATAAGAAATCTTCAATGCAGGAGTTAACTTACATTCCTCTTCCTTTGGATCAAGTTGTGTAACACTGACAGATAAGCGATCTACACGTTCTTGTAAGGAGTTGACTCTAAATGAGAAACTGTGTGCTTCATTGAAAAGTTCACCAAATATATCTTCAGCATATTTACCTGAAATACGAAAAAAAAAATATTCAAGCATATCATAAGACAGCCAAATGAGTTTGCCTTGAAAAAGATTGCTATTTTGTATAAGTAAGTAAATCTAAGATGCATGAGTATGACTTGTAACAACCTGTGCTTACTGAGCTCCCTAAGAATGCTTAATTTCATTAAGAAAAGTAAATAAAAGTTAAATATTTAATTTGTAACTTATTTATCAGAAATGAAATTATGTAATACACTACAGGACAGATATTCAGCTCGTATAAATTGATTTAACTATGCTGATATGCAAGGAACTAGATTGACTGGTTTCTTGGATATGTATAAAAGGATGATTTCCAGCATCTGAAGCTGCTCCTGTATGAGCAATAACTAATCTTTCCAAGTGAAATTTATCTGAACATTTCTCAAAATTAAGCACAGCTTCCACTCCTACTGTACAGAGGACCTTTCAAAAATGGAAGATCAGATACTTACATCTAAGTTAATTAGAACCAGCCTATTAAAAAATACACACTAAAATAATAAATCCTACTTTGAAGGGTCAAAATTCTAGTAACTGACCAATTTATACTGAAGTAAAAGAAGAATCTCCTTTGTTCACTTCAATGGACATCACATATTTAGCCCAAAAGAGCAGGAGATTCAAGTATCATGAGAAAAGGATCAGTAACGAGTTTCTCTTCTACAGACAGAGTACTCCATATAGTACACCTAATGCCCCCGGACTCAACTTGAGTAGTCTGCCAATGCCACTGAAAAAAACCACCAGACTGCCTAGCAAAATTTGTAGCCACATTTCTGAATTACCACATGATAGCTTTTAAAACTTTCTACCATACTATGCATATGTAATTTGTGTACTGTTTGTGCACTTACATTGGTTTTGGAAGTATACATCTCACAAATTTCTAACTGCCTGGTTTGCACACAAGTTCTGACAGGTACAATAGGAAAGGACACTTATGAAAATTTGGCCTTTGGTGAACAATACATCTGGAAGTATACATAAAAATGAGGACATTTTAAAATAAACACATCAAAAGGACAAAAATTAAATTCCTAGAGGTACTGTGGAAACTACCTAAAGGTATTATGTAGTAAGACTAAATAATAGTACTATTAATATAATAGTAGTAAGTAATATTACTACATAATAAATAATTAATAATAAATAATATTTATTATGTAGCAAGACATTTATTAAGACTTAGGTAATGGCAATAGAAAACGAGCATGACTATAAACAATAGAATATAAAAGGGGATATCAGAAGAAATGTACAGATGAAGAAAATAGAAAAGATCATAAATTCTGGCATATTAAACATAAAACCCAAAAACTAGCCTGAGGAACAACTAGCAAACTACTAGCAAAAATAAATATTCCTTCAAAGACATGAGGAGCAAGAAAGCCTACCAGGGAGTCTGTAGCGCCAACTGGTAATGAAGGTATAAAGGAGTACTCAGAGAAAACAAGCCTGCTGCAGACAAGCTATTTTAACACTTTCCGCTGGTGTTCAGGGAAAGGAACTGGAGAGACCCTCATGCCAGAACTCTTCTTTGCAGGAGGCTCAAAGAAACTGAAGGGACTACGTAAAAATTACAAAACGAAATCAACAAAATGACCAGTAAAGTATTAGAACCACAGAATCAAAGAATCATTTATGTTGGAAAAGACCTTTAAGATCATAAAGTGCAACCATAAACCTAGCACTGCCAAGTCCACCACTAAACCATGTCCCTAAGCACCACATCTACACACCTTTTAAATACCTCCAGGGATGGTGACTCAACCACTTCCCTGGGCAGCCTGTTCCAGTGCTTGACAACCCTTTCAGTGAAGAAATTTTTCCTAACATCCAATCTAAACCTCTCCTGACGCAACTTGAGGCCATTTCCTCTTGTCCTATCGCTTGTTACTTGGGAGAAGAGACTGACACCCACCTTGCTACAACCTCCTTTCAGGTAGTTGTAGAGAGCAATAAGGTCTCCCCTCAGCCTCCTTTTCTCCAGGCTAAACAACCCCAGTTCCCTCAGCCGCTCCTCATCAGACTTGTGCTCTAGACCCTTCACCAGCCTCGTTGCCCTTCTCTGGACACGCTCCAGCACCTCCATGTCTCTCTTGTAGTGAGGGGCCCAAAACTGAACACAGTATTCGAGGTGTGGCCTCACCAATGCTGAGTACAGGGGGACAATCACTCCCCTAGTCCTGCTGGCCACACTATTTTTGATACAAGCCAGGATGCTCTTGGCCTTCTTGGCCACCTGGGCACACTGCTGGCTCATGTTCAGCCAGCTCTCAACCAACACCTCCAGGTCCTTTTCCTCTGGGCAGCTTTCCAGCCACTCTTCCCCAAGCCTGCAGCGTTGCATGGGGTTGTTGTGGCCCAAGTGCAGGACCTTGCACTTGGCCTTGTTGAACCTCATACAATTGGCCTCAGCCCATGGATCCAGCCTGTCCAGGTCCCTCTGCAGAGCCTTCCTACCCTCAAGCAGATCAACACTCCTGCTCAACTTGGTGTCATCTGCAAACTTACTGAGGGCGCACTCAATCCCCTCATCCAGATCATTGATAAAGATATTAAACAGAACTGGCCCCAGTACTGAGCCCTGGGGAACACCACTTGTGACCGGCCGCCAACTGGATTTAACTCCATTCACCACCACTCTCTGGGCCTGGCATCCAGCCAGTTTTTCACCCAGCGAAGCGTACGCCTGTCCAAGCCATGAGCAGCCAGTTTCTCCAGGAGAATGCTGTGGGAAATGGTGTCAAAGGCTTTACTGAAGTTTAGGTAGACAACATCCACAGCCTTTCCCTGATGCACTAAGCGGGTCACCTTGTCATAGAAGGAGATCAGGTTGGTCAAGCAGGACCTGCCTTTCATAAACCCATGCTGATTGGGCCTTATCACCTGAGTGTCCTGTACGTGCCGCGTGATGGCACTCAGGATGATCTGCTCCATAACCTTTCCCAGCACCGAGGTCAGACTGACAGGCCTGTAGTTCCCCGGGTCCTCCTTCTGGTCCTTCTTGTAGATGGGCGTCACATTTGCTAACTTCCAGTCAACTGGGACCTCCCTGGTTAGCCAGGACTGCTGGTAAATGATGGAAAGGGGCTTGGTGAGCACTTCCACCAGCTCCCTCAGTACTCTCGGGTGGATCTGATTCGGCCCCATAGACTTATGTGTGTCTAAGTGGTATAGCAGGTTGCTAACCATTTCCCCCTGGATTATGGGGGCTTCATTCTGCTCCCCATCCCTGTCTTCCAGCTCAGGGGACTGGGTACCCAGAGAACAACTGGTCTTGCTATTGAAGGCAAAGAAAGCATTATGTACCTCAGCCTTTTCCTCATCCTTTGTCACTATGTTTTTCCCCACATCCAATAAAGGATGGAGATTCTCCGTAGCCCTCCTTTTGCTGCTAATGTATTTCTAGAAACCTTTTTTATTGCCTTTTACGGCAGTAGCCAGATGAAGTTCTAGGTGGGCTTTGGCCCTTCTAATTTTCTCCCTGCATAACCTCATGACATATTTGTAGTCCTCCTGAGTTGCCTGCCCCTTCTTCCAAAGGTCATAAACTCTCCTTTTTTTCCTGAGTTCCAGCCAAAGGTCTCTGTTCAGACAGGCCGGTCTTCTTCCCCGCCGGCTCGTCTTTCAGCACATGGGGATGGCCTGCTCCTGTGCCTTTAAGATTTCCTTCTTGAAGAATGTCCAGCCTTCCTGGACTCCTTTGCCCTTCAGGACTGCCTCCCCAAGGGACTCTGTCAACCAGACTCCTAAACAGGCCAAAGTCTGCCCTCCGGAAGTCCAGGGTAGCAGTTCTGCTGACCCCTCTCCTTGCTTCTCCAAGAATCAAAAACATTTCATGATTGTTATGCCCAAGATGGCCTCCAACCATCACATCACCCACAAGTCCTTCTCTGTTCGCAAACAACAGGTCCAGCGGGGTGCCTTCCCTAGTTGGCTCACTCACCAGCTGTGTCAGGAAGTTATCTTCCACACACTCCAGGAACCTCCTAGACTGTTTCCTCTCCACTGTATTATATTTCCAGCAGACATCTGGTAAGTCGAAGTCCCCCACAAGAACAAGGGCTAGCGATTGTGAGACTTCTCCCAGCTGGTTATAGAATATTTCATCTGCCTCTTCAACCTGGTTGGGTGGTCTATGACAGACACCCACCATGATATCTGCCTTGTTGCCCTTCCCCCTGATTCTCACCCATAAACACTCAACCCTATCATCACCATCATTAAGCTCTAGACAATCAAAACACTCCCTAACATATGGGGCTACCCCACTGCCTCTCCTTCCTTGCCTACCCCTTCTGAAGAGTTTATAGCCATCCATTGCAGCACTCCAGTTGTGCAAGTCATCCCACCATGTTTCTGCGATGGCAACTAGATCATAGTTTTCCTGCTGTACAATGGCTTCCAGCTCCTCCTGTTTGTTGCCCATGCTGCGTGCGTTGGTGTAGATGCTCTTCAGTTGGGCTATTGATCCCATCACCTTTTTTGGGGGAGAAGCCCTTATTCCTACATGACCATTCTCAGGCACTTCTGTGGTTTCTAACACATCAATAACCCTTGTGTCTTTGCTGCCGCATGGATCTCCATCCCCTACCTCCACTGAGATGGTAGATAGAAGGACCTCACTAGCACACCGTCCCTCATCAGTAACAATTTGTACATCTCCTTCATACACATTGAAAAGTGGCAAGCACAACACTAAGATTCAAAAATTTTTTCATGGAACTTCTTGAGAGCTACAGGCCTGTAAGCCTGACATCCAGACAAATTAGTATAAATCATTATGAAGAACTGAATTAGCAGACACCTGGATAACTTGTTAGAGAAGAGACAACATAGCTTTCGTAAAGTGAAATCTCTGAAGGGTTTATAAGCACATGGCTGGAGAGCTATGATCTACTTATATTTCCAAGAGAGTTTTGAAAAGCCCTTAATCAAAGCTTTTTAGGAAAACTTAACAAACAGGGCATAAAAAAGAAATTACATGGCACGGATAAATAATTCCTCAAAAGGTACAAAACAGAGGATCGGAGTAAACCACCGGTCTTCACAGCTGAGAAAGGTGAGTTTTCATTGGTTTCTGTACTGGGACCTATTCTATTCAAGATATCTGTAAATTACCTGAAAAAAATGAGATTAAAGTTTGCCAACGATACTAAATCATGGAAAAGAAACACACTGAGCATTAGTAAATACACAGAAACCCCAGCTGGTTGAAAAGGCTTCCATGCTGGAAAGAGTTGGAGGCTGGGAGATTAGTAGGCGTATCGTACATGCTTGCCTTGCTCTCATTCTTGGAGCATCTGCTATTAGCCACAGTGAGAAGCAGATCAAAGGTGCAGCCATTCTTAGAACCTGTGTCTTTAAGTACCAGTCCACAATAAAATAGAGACGGAAAGTTAGTACTAAGTCTACTTAGCTGGCAACTCACCTAACATAAGACTTTCTAATATATGTCTTGAAACTCTGAAAAGTTTATGTTCTTTAACCTGTATCTGAAGCAAAAGAAATTACTTAAAAATGTGATCCACTAAGAGCAAGATTACTAAACTTTTAATATACATTTACTACAGATTTAATGTATTTCAGATAATATATTCAGATATATTATTAATTTTAATCAGTCAACTCATGTAATATTCAGAGACATGCAAATTAAAATTAAAATAAAGTCTAAAATCTCATGTACAGAATAAAAAGTAAATTGCAGGGCTCTAAAATCCAATAACTTCCCTTTTATAGATGTATTTTAAGGCTACAGTTTGTTTTATCTATATAATTTCATCAGGCTTACAATTCATCTACCTCATTAATGAGCTCCAATTACAAATAATCTCTCTCAAAAATCTTTTCATTATGTTGCATACAGCCACAAACATATTGCAAGGAATAATTTGCCTATGCTTATGAACACTAATCCTCAAATGGGAAACACATTAAAAACAACTTGTTGCGTTTGAAGTGGTATGCCAACCATAATGTCTCTACCTACATGCCTGTTGTCAGTCTCTTTATTAGCTTGAAATATACTTAACTAAATGCCTTTTCAAGCAAAGCAAACTGTTTGCTTTTAGTGAAATGTACAACTTCCGTTCAAAAGAATACTATGTGTGAATGTATATATGTATACAACATTTATAATCCAGTATTTGTTTATGTTGCCATCTCTGTGTGTATTCCATATGAATATATCTTCAGTTTTGAATGGATTACAAAAGATATGATTACAGGTATCTGAACACTGAACAAAGTGTCACAAAGACTCAAATAGATAAAAAAAAATCTTTTGAGGAACAAAACACATGAATAAACAAACCTGACTTCATTCCACTTAATTTATAGGTAATACGTTAGAAGACTAAGGAATCAAAATTAATTCCATTATATAGAATGAATATTCCGAAGTATTGTTAACACTTCAGAAAATTTAAATCATTATGGGACTGCTTGATGAAAAACTCTACTCTTGTCTCATGCAGTAAAATAAAGAGAATGACAGATGACTATGACAATTAAAATAATAATGCCTTAGGATCTTGATCATAACTGGATACATAATACCAGATTAGAAAGACCAGTGATCTTGTATGCCTATTAAATTAAATGACAATATAGACTTCTGCAAATAAATTATTTTAACAACTGTGAAAAGATTATTTTACTGTATTTGCAAAACTTGCTTAATTGACCAGAAATATACCAAAATTTGTCATTTTCAAAAGGTAAGTCATATTCCCTCCAATATTACTAGCTGTTCTTCTCAGTCCATCATACTGGCATTTATTTTTATTAACAGAGCACAAGTTCTTTTCATTTAAATAAAACGATACATTATTATTTATTTTTAATTAAGGAATCTATTATTCACCTTATTTTTTCCACAACTTTTTTCTTGTCTCAAAGGGCTCTATTCATAACTAACCCTTCAGTAAGAAAGGGATACAGGAATGCAGCTCCCTCTGGTGTCAGTCAATGTCCTTTTTTGTGTCAGCCAAATAAAATGTCTTGGAAGCTACATGTAGTCCTTCCTCCTCCCGAGAATGCAAGTGTGTTTTGATAGCCTTTTTTGACCAATTATTTTCCTGACATTTAAAACAGACCTATGAGCTGACAACAGAATACTAGCTAGTAGCTACTAGCTAAAAATAGAATAAAAATAATATTGCTCACTACCATCCTAATTTTTTTTAAATTAAGACCACCAAACATGTATCATCCACTCCTGTTCATTACCATGGCATTAAGTGTACAATAGCTTATAAAATCTGAAAAAGTGGCTGATCAGTTTTACAGTTCTCCTCTTTCACGATTTGTTTCTCTTAATTTATCTCCTAATTTTCTCCCATAATTTCTTAAACATTTGTCCAGCATTGGCTTCTGTGCACAAATGAATAATTTCTATCTATCCAATACACTAATATCAAGGTATACTAAGATAAAAGAAATGTTATTTTTGTCTTGTTCTGGGGGACTGGGTATATATCAGATGAACTGAAGTCAACTACAATCACAACATAAGGTTCTGAACCTTATTTCAGGCTACTTAAAGAAAGCGTGGCAAACAGATGTCTTGTAAGTCTTATATATTGTGCTGTACAAATCCCTAGAACAACACTAACACACTGCAGGATCAGGGCATAAATCAGCAGTCCCCTCAAAACTCCAGTCCTTAAATTCACCTGAACTATGGCATTCTCTATGCTGTATCCGTTAGCAAACCTTAAGGAAAGGGCATTTAAATTAATCATTTTACAAGACTAGATCAGTTACCATCAGATTTAGTTACAGGCTCTCAGACAAGGAGTGGGACATGAGTCCTGAAGCAGGACCTGTGGAAGAAGCCACTTCTTTACTATCCTTTTGCATTTTTAAAGAAAAAGAGTTCCAAACCCTTCAACTGCATCTAAATCTGAAGCAGCATCCTGCAGATCGGTTATGGCATCAGCAGCCTCTAGGAACCATGGTCTAAATTTTAAGTAGCTATCTGGATAAATAAATTGACCACCTAAAGTGCTCAATGCCATAAAACAGCATCATTTTTGGAAATTCAAGAGGATGACTGGTAAATCTCAGGCCAATGCAAGATGCATCAAGCGGGACAATCAAAGTGAGACAATTTTTCAATGTTGCCAGAAGTATTAATCTTAATTAATTTAGCCTTAACTAATCTGCCAAACTTCTGGAGCTCGGGGGGAGGGGGATGTTTAACATATACACAAAAAAAAATCTAATCCAACATACTTATCATGGGAATTAAATTATAAAAATATTTAATATATTAAATATGTAATGACATTATTAAATGCAATGTATAACAAGGTGTTATATCATTAAATTTAATATTATTATATTATTTTAATATTAAAATAGCAAATATGTTGATATATTGAAATATAAAAACCTAAAAATATTATTACAGTTTTAAAAAATAGGTTTGGCAATTTGATTTTTTAAAAAGATGTAGAAATTGATAAAATATCAGAAAGAATAAGCTAAGAATTCAGTTCATTACCCACCTATACGCTATTATTCCTTGATTTCTATTATTTTAATCCCATTCACACATTAAACAATATTTTTGCCCAGTACATTTTCTAAAAAATAAAATCAAGAACAAAAGCAGCTGTAAAACCTGTCTCATGTCCTATTGCACAATCCCTTCCCAATATACTTACACTGTGCAAAATTACATTATTCACTACTGAATAGTTCCTTCCTACACAATATAGTGTATATATTAGGAAATATTCTTTCAGGATAATTAGTTACCACATAAACCCCTAGCAATATATAACCAGGGTCTCTTTATAAAGCAAAACAAGAAAGTTATTCTAAGTCTATTAATACATTTTTCCTCCTCCGTTAATTCTGACACATATTTAACATATCCATTGCCTGTTGATTCAGCTTCAGATTTTCACTACATTAATTTTATTTAATCGAATGTTTTAGCAAAAATCAAGGTATATCTGAGTTTCACTTGAAACCCTAGGCTTGTTTCTCATCAGGATCATTTCAATCTTACAGCTCAGTAGCTAGGAGATGGACTCAAAGCTAGGAGACTGAACTGTCTCCCAGGCTTGGAGATAAGAACCTCGGTAGATCCTTGAGAACTTTAGTGGCTATGGCTGAGCGAGCTGTAAAAAATAATGTACTAAATACAGTTCAGTGATGCTAATTAGGAACCTATCATTATGAAGGTGTAAGTCCTTCTGTAAATCCACAAGGACTGGATTTAAGGATTGTAACAGGAATATCAGAGTACTGAAGAGACAACTTTGTTCCTTTAGCCAGCAAAATCGAACCAGGCATTTATCAGACAACCTGACCAGAGCATCAGAAGTATCACATAAAGTCTGTTAAGGCCACCTCTGGAGCAGGTCTGGTGCTCCTTGTTCACATCCAAGAAGAAAAAGTCAGCCTTCAAAAATCTCCAGCCATGGAGGTCTGAGATATCATTTCTTATCTCCCACTGAGGACACCATCAAGTAAACTGGCTGAGATTATCCATTAGGTATTCAGAAATCTGTGAAAGAGACTGCTGAGAGCTGAACCTGATGTTGAAGGCACCAGTCCTAAAGATCCTTTCACAGGGAAGTCTTGCTCTTCCTTTCCTTTTTTAATATCACCTGAATTCACTGCTCTATGTAGACAAGGAATTAATGACAGGTAGGACTTTTTTCTGCTAACACATAGTTGTATTCAATGAGAAATTACTGACCATTTGCTCATCCCCTCATTATCGTTGGAGGTGGACACGTAACAGCATCACATTGCCAATACTGCCACTGCTGGGAAGACAACATCAAGAAATTAGACAGAAGTCTTTGAGAGGATGGGGGTCTCTGAAAAGCTGAGTAAGCCTTTAGTTTTCAAATCCATCAGTTCGCTTACCCCCTGTGCATAAGAACACTTTCTCTAGTGTTCCCCGGCAATCATAGTAATAATGAAGAAAGAGGGCTGACTAATAAAGAAAATCCACAGAGAATACTGAATATGCTTGTGAGCACAGCGAGAAGGAGGATTCCCAGGGCAGGACCTGCCGCAGGGATTCTGCTGGTTCTGGGATACTGACTGAAGCTCTAGCTGCAGATCTGCAGAGACCTACCTCCGATCATGCAACGTGTGGTGGCCTCACCATGTGCTGAAGATGTTGTCCAGTCAGGATGAAGAGAGAGAGGATGGTCTTGGAGCTGAAGAGGCCTGGTTCTAAAGATCAGTTGCAGTCCAGACACCTTGCTGGTAAGTATTTCTGGAGAAACATTTCCCACTTATTGAATGTTAACACCTTAAGCCATGGCAAACTGAAGGTTCTCCTGAGGTGAGAAAATGTCTCTCACAAGATGAGCAGTGTTTAAAACCCTCTAGGGGATGGCATGGTAAGCAAAAAATAAGGAAGAAAAGTTAAAAGCGTCTGAGAGGGAAAAAAAAGGGGGAGAAATAATATGCTCAAAAGTCAGGGTTTCACTCCTGAAAACTAACAAATAAGGGGTGAGGAAAAGAAATAACTAAATAGGAGAACATGGTAAAAATAGGAAATAGCACAAAGAAAAGATAGAAAGAGGAGAAAGGCTACTAAAGGTTCAATGTTAATTGAAAATTGTTTTCACTAACATAAAAGGCACTCCAGCTTAGCAAACAGAGTTCAGCATTCTCTTTCTTT
This sequence comes from Ciconia boyciana, assembly GCF_034638445.1. Lineage (NCBI taxonomy): Eukaryota > Metazoa > Chordata > Aves > Ciconiiformes > Ciconiidae > Ciconia > Ciconia boyciana. The sequence continues at coordinate 52,341,391 of NC_132936.1, forward strand.
ATACAGAGATAGAAGAAAAAAAGAGAAATTACATCTTGCTATGATTGAATAAAAGTTCTGGTGTGAATGCCTGCAATATAAATGTTCATTAAAGGAACATACTCAAAAGGAGAAATGTTCTCCTCCCCAGACGGAGGTATCAGCGACTGGGGCCAAGAACAAACCCCATCAGTTAGGTTTCTTATGTGGTACTGAGATTCTGTGTACAGGGAACAGCTGAATAAAAGGAAAACCAAGATTGGTCAAGAGCTGTGAACAAAATGAGGTTACATGCACACAAGAGAACTATTTATCCATCTTCTAACAATGGCACAGCTGCACAGTGCTCAGTTGTGTTTCACATATGCTGGAATGCTACAGCCTGACATACACCAACAGATACCAACTCAGGCAGTACTGGAGTACTAACGTATATGCAATATTGCTGAAAAAAATAGGTAAGCCCTTCTCCAAAGCAGATACAGGCAGAAAGGAAGAAATACAGGGAAGAATGGCCAGGAAACTAAAACAGCTGTTGTCCAGAGAGTTTCTGTTGCCACAGTGCTAAGAAAAGCTGTCAGAAGACAGATCCTTTTATGAAGTGAGAGAAAACTGGGAATAGACAGGGGGAAAAAAAAATTACTTACTGGCAATTTTGTATGTTGTATCAAGACAGACTGATGTGTTTTCATGCTCCAGGGAGAAAGGCAAGGACTATCACTCAAAGCAGAAATAAGTATTTCATCCTTTCATCTCTACTTCTTTTAAAGGTCAAAAAATTTCTCAAACTGAACAACTAAAAGCAGCACATCAAATAAACTATGAAAGGATTGAGAATTTGTATGGAGACACATAGCAGCTATTCCTGACATACTGATGTAAATCTCTTTTCATTTTATATTAAAACACAGGAAAACATAATTCCTGTCATTTAATAGGTATTGTTTCTGCAGGCATGTCCTACTTACACTTATCCTCCTTATCCAAGATCATAGAAACACAGTCCTGTTCAGGTTGAAAAGACCTCCAGAAGACATCTAGTCCAACACCCTGCTCAAAGCAGATCCAATTAGATCCAGTTGCTTGACTAATCCAGTCGAGTTATTAATATCTCCAAGAATGGAGCTCTAACAACATACATGACAAAACTCTACACTTAGTTTTTCTAAATAATGTTTTTTGGTATCATTTGAAGTACTGGAGGCTCTAATTCCATCACAGCACTCTTCGTCCATATCATACGAGAAGAAAAGTTAAGAATATTTGGTCTTGAGTGTCATAATGGCAGGAGATTAATCCTCTATTTGAGGGCCAGTAACTGAAAAATCTTAGAGGCAGAAATGACTAAGTGTTAATCAAGTCAAAGACCATTCATTTAAATTTGCATAACTTTACTGTCAAAAGCAAAAGCAGCTTTAGTTTAAAGGAAATGAAAACCTACCAGAACACTTAGTTTCCACTCTCAGAGTGAAAACTCTCAGTTGTTTTGTCTACAACTTAGAAGCTGATTCTCAAGCATACACATTATCCACAGAAAACAAAAAGGGAAGAACTGCAGAGAAGCTGGTTGCCAGGGGACTGCTGCGAAACCATGCCTGCTGGCTGTGACTCACAGGCAACTACTAAAATTTATCTGCATGTCAGCAGGCCTCGCTGTACACTGGTAACAGTGACACACCAAGTGAAGACTGGTTATTTGGGTTTAAGCACGTGAGAGACAAAATTCCTATGGCAGAACTCCCAAATCTTTTTGAATTTGTATGGCTACTAGCACAAACAGGCAGAAAAGCTAAAAGAATTCTGGAACAAAATACTTTCACAGGTACTCATACCTTTGTAACATGATCTCCATTTTTATAGAGCAATTCCTTAAGGTTGCTAGGAAATACGGATTATTTTGCAAAACATGTTATATTTAATTGTAGGGAAAACATTTTTTTGTTGAAAACATACACAGTATAAACTAAAAACTTACTCCAGTTGGTATAAACACTGCCTGTAGAAAACCTGCAAACGCCATGATGCCATTTGGAGGGAAGAACAGAAGACTGAAGTAACAGGTCCTGCTCACCAGTGTTTCACTTACTTATAAAAAATTCTGAATGACCTATTCTGGGCTTGCTGTTGCAGAGTAAACTTGTGCATTTTCCCTCCTCTTTTACCTTCCTTGTCATTTCCAACATTACCTGCCTTTTTGACCACTAGTGAGTCACAAGTTCATGACAGAAACCACTCTCAAGTGAAAAGAGCTAATTTAGGGCTCATCCCTATGTATGCATGCTCCACATAGAACCACATTCCTTTTACAGAAAAGGAGTTTACATAATTACGGTTACATTCTCTTGAAAGTGTCTCTCTAACTGTGCTATACATTAGGCAAACCATATAACAAATGTGGGAGCATTCAATGGATATTCTTCAATACTTTTTTGCTCCTTTAATTGAGTTCTTTCCATTCTGGTATTGCTTCATTCTGACCTCTTCCTGAGCAGTTGTATACACAATGTGAGGCATAAGCTCTGTATACCAAGAAAACATAGCAAAGGCAGCCAAATCTCAATAGGTAAGCACTGAGACCATGATGTTGAGTTAGAAGTTAGTGTTCTTTAAAACTGAAAAACCAAGTGATTTTATTTTTTTTTGAGGTCAAATGAAACTTCCCAATTAAAATATCAAATGTAAATTTGGTACGCCACCTACAAAAGGAAATTCCCCTAGATGAAATATATAATCAAATAAGAATTTTTAAAACAAGCAAAGTATAATAAATGAATACAATATTAGTAAGAGTGACTTGGAAGGGGAGGCTAGTACACGAGCGGCTAGTCTGAGAAGGGCTTTTGGCAGAATGAAGCAAGACCACAGATGGTGATCATATACTGCATCCATATCTGATATGCTCTTGGTTCACTGAAAAGAATTTAAATAGTTAAGTTATTTTCCTTGCTGTTGCAGCAGCTATACTAATAATGTTCATATTTATGTGCTGTAAGCATTCCTGTCTCGATTGCATAATTCAGTGTCCTCAATTAGAGTCTTGAACCTAATAGCACCCTAACAGCTTTGAAAGGCTGCCAAAACAGAGTCACCATACAGTATACCATCAAACCAATAACTAAATCAATCTAATTAACAAATTAGGCTATATCACCCATGACTCTAAGATACTGACGGAGCTGAAAGACTTTTCACATTGTAGATGGATACACACACACATTTTAATATTTAACATGTTGGTAGTCTTACTAATGTCCTAGTGGTTAAAAAGCACCTGTAGTATTGGAAATTCAAAATGCTATCATGCTGGTTCATCTGACAAATTTTTAAAGTTGCTGTAACTTAAAGAAAAAACAACCCAGAAACCAGCCTTTTCAGAAAAACTCCTTCAGAGTTCTAGAGCTTGAGAAGTATTCACTCCTCTCAAATGCACCGAGGGAAAAATTGTTGACAGAAAGGAGAAGGAGGAAGAAAAATCTTTAGCTGTTTGAAATACTATGTAATAATTAAATTTCTGGGTTTATTGTTTTAAAAGGCAACTTTTTTTTTTTTTCCTGAATGACCACAACATGACCAAGGGTTTAAGCTGAGAGAATTAAGCAACCAGTGATACATTCCTCGTATGTCATATTCCCTACTCAAGAATTGCTCTAAGGTTAGCAATTACCAGCTTCATTAGCTACCAGATATCTTTTTCTGTCACATTCCACTGGCAACAGAAATATATGGCTGAACAGTTTTAAGACATGCTGCTGGAAAAATTCCTAGCTTTCTTTCACAGAAGTCCATGCTAGTCACTAGCCACAAAAGGAGTACATTCAAGGCTCAGAGAATTTGAAAAGGTGTTCCTACTTCAACCACAAAAACTATGACTGTAAAATATATTAATTCTAAATACAGCTATTAGGACAAAGTACTTACTTAGGCTACTCAGTTGTCTGATTATATTTGCCAAGGAGATATTGGTGACACATTCCAATTCATTCTTGATACCTCGGGGCAGAGCTGTATGGCACAGGTGCCTGGGGTCTATGTTTCTTTTTACCAGCGGCATTCTGAAATGTATCAGAGGACCAGCAAACCTGTAAAGAAAGTAGAAAAAATACCATTATAAGTTTAATTATATTTTAAATTCAGATTATGTCTAAAGTTAAATTGACTAATCCTAAAATAAAAATACCTCCATATTACTGATGGAATTAATTGCTCTGTGAGTACATAAATCTTTTCTTTTTTGCCCAATGAAAGACTATTTCATTCTCTCTCTTTAAACCTTTACCTGACTCAGATGCCAGTGAAGTGAGAAATCATTTTTTACAATTCATGCTCCCCCCCCCCCCCCAAAAAAAAAGACAGGAAAATCTTTGCAGTACAAAAACATTAAAGAATTATTTCCTTCTTGATGGACTACTTCCTTATTCAGGCCAGGCAAAGTCCAACAACAAATTCCCTTTATTATGAGGTCAAAGTCAAACTAGCTGCCTATTCCACCTGAAAGGTAGATATGATCCATTCATTATGTAATGTCATGTTACTAGCAGGAGTCACCCTTCTAGTCTAAACATCACTTCTAAATCATACCAAATCAAGGTAAGAAAAGAGAAGATGTTTCCCTTCCACCTACACTGCTAATGGCAATAAATTCAGCTAAGAACGCATCTTCCAAATACAAAAGTCTCCTCAGTAAACTTGTAGTGCAAAGTCCTCCACGACTCAGAAATCCTACCCCTCCAGACCTTTCCAAATCCACATACGTTAAATTAATCAAGAGTCTTTACTAGTTCTGCAGACAGCGTAAGAATCATCTCAGGCTGTGAATCCCAGGCTTGTAATTTTCTGCACCCATGGCACTGATTGGAAGGAGTTTCCCAGGGGACAAGTTATGCCTCTCATCTTATTAGTGCTGCTTATTAAGACCTCTCTCCTAAAACTTTTCTTCATGAAAAATGGATTCCCTAAAATTCTGTAATTTTTCCATCATCTGTCATGTAAAACTCTAAACGACCAATGCAAAACTCCCATTTGATACACTTGGTATTGGTATAACTTAGTCTCCCTTCCCATTGCAGGAGAGATTGCACTTTCTCCAGAGAGCAAGGCAGAGTTTTCCACAACGCAACCTGCAGTCCTAGTCCCTCAACCAGACAGCGTGCCACAGATTCACCTATCCTCTGCTTAGTAGCTTTATCCCCAGATGTTCCCAGGATGCAGCTAGGGCTTTGTGTTGTGCCACAGAATGCATCTTCCCTACAGTATATATTTAGCCACTGTTATCTTTACATGGTTGAAACTGGGAGATATTTTGGATAGCATAAGGCCATGGTGGTAGAGCTGAAATTTTGCTGACCTAGAATGGCATAGCGAATTAAAAGAGTCAAAGATTACTCTAATTAAGTATTCTCTCGCACAGTGCTTAGATTTCTCCTTGCCACTTTTGCTGGGAGTATATTCTTTCACTGAAGCCAGGGCTCGTAGCAGAGGGACCCAGGCAGGATCCTTAAGTGTACCTGAGAAATACCTCTGTGTTTCCAGGATCTGATTAGACTCCATTCATTGCATTTAACACCATGTCTACTGCCCTTATTTTCTTGAGAGAACAATTAAAAGTATTTTATGCTTTTGAGGGATAAAAACCAATGAAAATAATTTTTCTAGTCACTGGCCTATAGGAAAGATTATACAGTTCTTAAAATTACGTAATTTAGTTTCTCAATATTAACAGTAAAAATTATGGAAGTGTGCATGGGGCAGGGGTAAATTATAAGTACATATTTTTATTTTTATTTTCTAGGAATACCCTGAATCTTTCTAGTCCCTAAATACCTAAGTACTAAAAAGCTAGCTACTACGTACAAGCTAAATGAAATAAGAAGTGCAAATCTGAACATTGTCTCAGAAGCAATGAGAAAGTGTTTATAGTTAAAGTGAGACTTTATATCTGCTGATACAAGACACAGGTATAGCATGAAGCAAGGGAGATCAAACGGGCCCCACCAGCAGAGCTTCTGCTGTCTTAGGAGTGTGCAACCCCTCTCCCCGCAGTGAGAAGACCCTGAAGAAACCCTTAACTACAGGTTTGTTATCACAGTTCCCCAACAGAAAATAAAGGAACCATTCTGTCACTGTAAAAGAAACACAACAAATGATACATGAGCAATGTTCTCCAGAAGCAATTAAATATTAATTCCAGAGTTAAGCCCTTTCTTGATTACTGCTTTAATGATACTGTTGTATAAACAGCACAGTAGGTAAGTCTTTTAAAAAGAGGTCCAAACAAGTATGTAATGAAACGTTTTCACAGAAAAAGTAAAAATCTACATGTAAAAGAAACTGAAATAGTCCTTATTTCTAACTATCTGATATAGATCTGGGTTATAAAGGTTAAAAAAAATCTGTAAATAACAAGCATAAAAACAGTTGATGGCTAGTGCACTTTTTGTTTTGTTTTATCTTATAGAATCAAGATGTTAGTAAGTGATGATATATACAATTTATAGCATGTATAGATCATAAAGCTTCAGATGCTCAAGTGACAGATTCTTTCATAAACTGTGTAACAGCAATAACAATAATAATAATAATAAATCTTAAAAGTAATTCCAGACAACTGCTAGCTAGATTTTAAGTAACAGTGTTGAGTGCCTACTGCCCTTTACCGGTCTGATTTGTCTCTAGGACAGAACACTTAACAAAATAGCTGAAAAGACGCAGTATTGGCCCAAACATTTTCTCCAACAGGCATAAAAAGATGCTGCACAAGCAGAGACTAAGCCCGAACTCCCTGGACCTCAAAATGCACAACTCTGAACCTGAATAAAAGTCCATTTAAGACAATAGAAATTTTCTTGCATTGACCTCTCTAGAATTTGCAGAAAATCTACTCTTGGACCTTTTTTTCTCCCCCCAATCCCACAAATACCATTTTCTAATATCTGAATAACACAGTTATTCACAGTTATTCAACTGTGTTGAATAACACAGTTGTGGCTGTCCTACCCAAAGATATAGTATAACAAGAAAAGGTAGCAGAGGGAACAGTAAGTATGGTAAAAGGTATAGTTGTAATACAGGAATAAACTTGGAAAGGAAACAAACGACAAGATATAACTGACACCTTCTAAATTACGCATAATGTTTGAAAACTATACAAAGCCTGAAGAGAGAATATTTTCCCGTTTCTCACAGAAACAAGAACAAGGAGGCAATGAAGGAAAATATCACTCAAACACGCTTAAAACAAAGGAAAAGGCATTTCACACAATGTTTAATAAATTGTGGAACTCATTGCCACAGGATGCTGTATACAACAAAAATACCTGCCGGTAATTTGTCCACCATGGACCACATATTCTTTGCAGTTTGTTGCAACCACTAGAAGATCTTGATGATTCCTCCCCAGTCGGTATTTAGTGATCCCAGCACAGGGAGCCCTCGCTCATGAAACGGGTGTGCAACAGCAAACTGAACTTTACTGTACCCAAATAATTTCTTCACTCCTATAAAAGATGTCTCTCCTAATGCAGTTCTTACCAAGAAAGCTGAAAAATTCTGAAATCACTATATTTATATGCAGCTTTAGAGCTGTGAAAGAGGAAAAAACAGAAAAGGTACTGTTACAATCTAATATATCATTTAGGTTAAAAGCAAAAAAATACACACACACCCCCATCCCCCCGCTCCCAAGCCAAACATTACCCAAGCGACTCGGGCAGCAAAGGAAAAATTCATTCCTAGATCATAAAATCCTGTTACCGTGTTGCCCCCAGGTAAGCCCTGGAAACTGTTCATAACCCCAACCAGGCAGAAGAAAGCAGCAGCTTGTCAGTGCATCAGAGGATCCCTGGGCTGCAGGGTTACATGACACCTCCTCCGAGGCTCACAGTTCTCCTGTCGCACAGGTCTCGGAGCTCTCCTTCCCCTCAGCCCCACTTGCTCCCCAGCTTAAAACGCAGGGGAAGGGAAGGCAATCCTCAAACACAAGTATCTCCTCTTCCCTACTGTCCCATACAAATCTTTGAGGCAATTCTTAAGAAGCGGCACTAGTTTACACTCGAGTTAACTGGAAGTGCTTTACTCTATAGTGATCTTAAACTGAAACTCCTCTTTACAAAGAGACACCGATCTCTTTCACAGAGCCACTATTGAAAACTCTTCTCCCTCACTTCCTATGCATCCTTTGAAGCACTCTGAATCCACTTGAGAAGCCAACTCTAATCTTCTTTACAAACCCCTCTGCTACTTCAGTTGCACAATGGCTGGCACAACCTCATCCCCCACACATATGCTGTGAGTATGAGTACAGAATAAGAATGTGTGTATGTACTGAGTATCTAATGTTTTTATCAATATCTCATGCTTTGATACACGATTTTTTAGGAATTAGGTAAAATGCTCCAGTTGCTTTTTCAATTAATCCCTATTACTTAAGGAACTGCAGAACAATGGCGCTAATGCAAGTTAATTACAATCTTTTTAGAAGAACACCCTTAATGAGATTTGACTGCACTTCTTTCCGAAAGGCAAGTTGTTTAGTGTGCTGCACAGCCCTCTTCTGCTATTAGGGGCCTTACGGGTGACACTCTTCTATCTCTGTCTCATACTTCTCAAACGCTGCTGGCAGCAGCTGAGAAACCTGCTCTCGGGGCACTTGCCCCCGTGCCCACACCGCAGCCCCGCCGGAGCAGGGCTGCTCCCACGGCTCTGACCAGGACAGTTTCACCCTGCTGTTGGTGCCAAGAGAAGGCCCTGGGCAGCATCAGTGTAGGAAACAGCTATCATTTTCCCTTCAACATGCTCCTGTAGAAGTATCTCAGAAGTGCAAGATGTGTGGATAAATGTTGCATTACTGGAAGCTTATGAAAAATTTGAAATGTCAGTTGTCAGTAATGACTCAGGTTTTCTAGCAAGTGCAGTAAGATAAGTAGGAATGAAAGCACAACATTAAGGTGGGGAAAACTAATGAACTAACCTGCCCAACAGTTTAACTGATAATTAAACTATACTTCAGTTTTCCTTTCAGAAGACTAATGAAATTTCACAATCACATGTCTTTTTTAATGAAAGTTTACTTCTGATTAGGTTACATTTTGTCCTTACTAAACTTGACATTATTTTCTTAGCATTAATAAAATACATTAATCTGTAATTTTTATATAATATACCAATAATGCAGCACTGAATGCCCTTGCTTTCACGGGGTTAAATTTAATTCCAAACACTTCTATAGCATACCTTTATGCCTTAATATCACTATACTTCTTGTAATTTTCCCTTAACAATATGCAACAATATGCCTTTCATATGCCTCATTTAATTGATCACGTTCTAGCTGCTGGCAGAACAGACCACAGTTTGAAACACAACAATCAATTTAACACTTCCCCCACCCACCCTTAGAAACAGAAATAGAAAATACAATAGTTTTTACATTTGCTTATATAATCATGTACTAACTGCACCTACACTATACAGACTTTGGGACAGAGTGAAAGTAGCTAACAAAAATCCTCAAATGTATTAAATGAATCTGGTGAAATCAGAATTGTATCAGTTAACAAAACAAGCTCATTCTCCTGTCAAATTTTCTTTTAATTATACTATGAGACATCATGTCATACTAGTTGCAGAAAATCCACAGATGAAGATTTTATAGTACACACCGTGTGATGGATGCGCTCAACCCCTTAACCAAACTAGCGGTAGTTTGGTACAGGCTCCAAAGAAGGCAAAGGCCTGAGCTGTAGCTGTGCCAAGAACTCCTCTAGTTTCGACCCGTTCTCCAAAAACCCACAAAGGAACAGAGTGACACAGTAAACATCAATATGTGTAAGTTTGGAACACTGATCATGCGATTAACGCATAAGTAACAGGTGGCTTTTCCAAGACTCATTTATCAAGGAACAAAGTTGTGGGTACAAGGAGCTTCATGCCTACCTTTCCATCGCACGTGATTTGACTACGAGCCAACCACTTTATCTCGTAAATATGTGTGTAAATACTCAGGCTCACTCAGAAGCCTGAGTGAGCCTTCTTTGAGCTCTCCCTGCTAGGCAACGTGGCTGCATGGTGATCTCCCCTGGAGCTGGGACGCCTCTCAATGTTGCTCCTTGAGGCAGAGAGACCTTTTACCAACAACAGATCTTTGGTAAGCGACCAATATTGCGCATAACCTCGTAGTATGGTAACTTTGATTGCATACTGAATTGATGAATTGTGGTATATAATCCCTTAGACATAAACTGTTGTCCAAGTCTGAGACTAAGATTGGACCTAGCTGCACCTAAGATCCATCAGGAGTTTAGAAAGCAGGGGGTCCAGTCTGAACCTCGTGACTCAATGGGAGGGTCCTCCATACCCTTTTGTATCCCCGGTCTCTCTGTGAATCATTCTAACTCGAGCGTAACTCAATTTTCCTTTGTATGTTTCTTCCATGCAGTAATTAATAGAGTGAACCTTGCCATCAAACTTATTGAACCTTAGTAAACCACTGTCAAATTAAATTCCATCGAATTTATTGAACTCTGTCAAATTATTATTTTACCGCAACAAAACATATTGCTGCTTCTCTGAGTGAGGTGCATTCCACTCATCTGCGACACACCTCTACTATGAAAAGGCAAGTGTGCAAAGACTTCATGCAGCTTATTTCTCTGCAACTCCCACTGCAAGATCAAGGTCCAGGTAAAAGCTTGAAAAAAAACAGACACCAGCAGTATGGTGTCCTTCAAGAAAGTAGGCCACTACCACCTACTGCTGAGTCAACATAACGATTTTAAAACTCTAAAGGCAATTAACATCCCTTAGAAGATACATCTTGGAACTGACAAGATGACAACTGACATCTTAAATTGACAATTCAACAGAAATCTGTTAAAATTACAGTTTTGCAATCCTTTCTGTTATGAACCATGTCACAGAATGAAAGATCTCCTTGGAACACTTCCCTCAAATCTCAGTCTTCTGCAACTTGCTCTCAAAAATTTTTCTAACTGCAGATGACTAGGAAAAGATGACCTTATTGTAAATAAAAAGCAGTGTCAAAGAAAATAAATTCAAAATATATTACTAGAAAGTGATGTTGGCATCACTGCTGTTTAAGAATGAGTGTAAAATGAATTGTTTACATCTTCATACTTCCTATACTAGATTGCCTATTCAAAAAAGTTGTTACACATTTGGTCAACATAAGGAGCAATGACTATACACGGTATATAAAAGAAGTTGATAATTTCTTTTATTAAACCACAGAGTCATTAATAAAATATTTCTTATTTTATTTGTAGTCACAAATGTAAAATATACTGTTCCTGAAGTAATACCAATAACAGTCTCTCAAACATTCTCTTAATATTCTGTTGCTGAACTGAAGATAAGATTATGCAGGGATGGATTAATATGTCAATAGGCCACTGAAGTATCTGTCTCAATAAAGTGGTATAGGAAAGTATTTGATTTGCAAGATAATAATGAACAGATTTCTAACTCATAAAATTATAAAATGTATTTAAGAATGCATTTGTAATTTTTATTCTGTATTTAATATTGACCGACTTCTGTATTGTTTTAATTGTCTGTGACAATTATTATTTTCTTCCTGTAGAACAATCTGTAACCATCTCAGTACATCTGTCATGTCAGATAAGCAGAAACAGACAACGCAGTCGCAAAAATGGGTAGGACTTGAGTTCTGCTAAATCTCTAAGGCATAATTACAGACACTGTTAAAAAATTACTTTTCAGCTACTACCATCCAGCCAGTTTTCTCCCAGATGTGTATAAGACTACAATCTCTCCCCCATGCATGCATGCACACCTGCACACACACAGAGGCACACTCACCTTCAAAGCACATGGAAAAAACATTTGAAAATTATGGCTTTGATTATAGATACAAACCACAGCTACATATACTTCCTTGCCAAAATGTCTTAAGTTTCACCTTTATTCAGATAAACAAATGAAGAGTGGCAGTAATTTTTTACACTGGAAAAAACAAGTTCATATTTTCAACTCTATATTGGTTGTGACTATCATGAAACAGTATAATAAAAATTAAGGCAATTTTGGAAAGTTATGAGTGAGAAGAAATATAGTGATTAATTATTTGTATGCTGACTTTTAAGAGCTTTATCTATGACAAATTATTTTTTTCCAAAAAATCTTAAATAGTTACTGTCACTGAGATAACTCCAGTGGTGGCAGCAACAGCAGAATTCCCAGCATAGGTAACACTGCAAAATATGACCCCCTAGTAACAGCACAGTAACACTGCTAATGCAGCAAGTACAACTTCATTAATAGAAGCAGCAGCAGTATTTCAGGGGAGAAAGCTGACATACCAATTCATAACTACAGGGTCTACCTCAAGTTTTAGAGGAGGCAACAGCATGTCTTCAGTGAGACACTGCAATCTGGGTCGAGTCAAGGAGCTACATCTAACAACATGCAACATCACAGCATGCAGCCAACACTGTCTACTGAGCGAGTCCAGCCCTCAGGGCTTCCATACCACTTCCAGTTTCGTTGGGGAAGATCCTTAGAGCTTGACTCCAGCTACAACCCATTGTATAGGTCTGGGCTTCCTCAGGGTCCTTACACACTTGTCTGAAATTCATCCCACCTCTGTTTGTTTGCGCTGTCACTGGCCGCTCTTGTCCCAGTACGCAGATGACAGAGGCTGTCACCATCATTTATACAGTCCTCTCCTCCCCTCAAGCCCTAATGAAAGATTTCACTCCGATCATGTGTACAGAGCAAAAACCTAAGGTATCCTAAATACAAGGAGAGACTACGCAGCTCAATATTGGTTTCTTTTTCCCAATACAGGTGCAAAATACAATAGGGTTAAATAAACAGCATGCGGATTTTGCAAATCTTGTCCCTTTCGTTAAGCAGAATTCCTATTAATGAAGTGGAATTCAAACACAAACAATTCAGAGCGCAGCAGCTTACAAACTGTAGCTTTTTTAGATAGTTTCTTTCTACAAGGCTAAGCTCAGCTTAATTTCATGTAACTGAAGTTTTTGCCATTATTTTCACCTCTGATTTTCTGGAATATAAACAAGTACCTACTGATTTGTCAATTTGTTAAGCATCGATTCTTTTAACCATGTTGCTTCCTTCATTTTTTCCCACTACCAACAACTTCTGTCTTACTATGGTAAGTGTCTTTTAAATGTAAGTTGTTTATATCAAATTTAACAAATCTGCAGCAAAAGCAAAAAAAAAAAAAAAAAAAATCCAGCCACCATAAGTGCAGTTATTTGATGTGTCTTGCTCATAACTGTAAAAACATTTCTGTTTGTCTTAATAAAGAAACCATTTAAATCAAATTGCTCTTGCATTAAAAAAAAAAAACCCAAAACACCCAAACAAAACAGGTTCAACACTACCTACCCTGAAGCGTAGGACTGCTGGGGGCAATAAGGCACTAAGCCAGTTCCATTTCTGGCTCACAGACAAAATTTAATGAATGAAATTAGATGTGACACTGTTTAGCATGTCTACAGCAAGAAACATTTAGACATACAAACTTCCTTCACATTAAGTATTTTAAGCAAAAATGGAAATTAAAAAAGATAGTGAACTGTTTTTGATATAACAACTTACTTCCAAAATATATATAAAATAAAAACCACAGAACACATGAAGAATAAAATTTCTGATTCAAAAAAATCCCTTATTAAAAAAAAAAACCAAACCCAACACTAAAGATTTCCAGATGTTAGATTAGAATTAATTGGTATTTGTTTTTTTTCCCCTTACAATTCTACTTTTCAGTATCTTTAAACTAACAGTTTTGTTACATATATGATGATCCAATCCGTTCATGACCTGTGATATTTTAAGTTTACAAAACAGTAAACAATCAGAAACTGAACAGAATATAATTGCATTCTTCAAATCCAAATCCAAATCTTGAAGGCACAAAATACTAATCACCAATTCTTTTCCTCCCAATACTCAAACTACAGCATTAAACTACAGTGAAGACTTACAAAACCAGTCTTGTGAATAGTTCACAGAAAAGATGAGAATCATTGTCCCCAAACAAGCACAAGCTCTAATGATACCTTAACTACAAAAAAAAGATTAACGAAATTAATCATATGTGTCCATATATTGATGGAGAAATATTTAAGTCATGTGGAACCACACTGCACTTCATTGTTAGCATATTAATCAAGAAAAAAAAATAGTGACTCCTTGCACTTATATTTCTATTAAGCTTTCTGAAGAAGTTAATTTAAAAGATATAAAACATATGCACAATGTATTTGCATTATATACATGCACACACACCTACTGCTACCTCTAAATAGAAATCTTTTAATTACATGTAAGATTTGAGAAAAGAGCTGCAAAATTTCTTATCAACATTACTAAATATTATTCAGATTACTCTGTACTTGTTAGTTTTCTCCTAGTGAGCTCCTGTCAGGTCATTTGATTAAAAACACTTTTGGAAGTATCCTGGGTTCTAATTTAGGTACAGCCAAGAATGCTCAAATTAATTTTTGATTACAAGTTTTCCTCTGTTCCCCAAAGGCTAAAAATGTATTAATGCATAACATACTATGTGATTTGAAATTGCTTTTTGAGACCTATGTTTTATCTGATGACATTTTTTCTCTCAGCATTAATCTAGTCTTCCTGTTAACAGTTTCTACGTATGGTGTATACACAAAAGCCCTATGATGGATTGCAACAAAAGCTCTTTATTATAATCTTGACAGAGACAGATAACTAATCCAGTGTTAATTTAAAATCAAAACCTTAGTACCAGAACTAAGGGTACAGCTTCTGTGGTTTTAGTGTATCTATCATAACATACTACCTTTGAAAATTTTCTACAGTTTTTCTTGAAAATGTGTATTCTATATATTAATAGTTACCTTTGTTACATAGTCCTTTACCAGTTCAGGATAAGACCTATTAAATGCACATGTCAATTTTATAACTCAATTTTATAAAATTTACCAAATGCATGGAAAATGAATGCCAATATACTTCTATTGCACAGATACAACAACCTGCTTTTGAACGGACAGTATTTCATGGCAGTAAATAATACATTTTTAAAGAAAAAGTACCTGAACTTCCCAGCTGCTAAGAAAAGTAACCCGGTGGGTACTGGGAAGATAAGGTGTTCCACCCTGGCTACAAGACTGAACTGCTACGTTCCCCATCAGTGGTGCATCGCCAACTTCCAGAACTCCCCACACGGAGGGAGCCCCTGGGCTGTGGCACTATTAATCGCAGCCAACACCTCCCACGCTGGGCTGCTTCGAAACAGGCTGGCCCTCGCACAAGGGAATTAGAATTCAACACACAGTGCCCTGCCTTAACAACAGAGCTGTCCTTACAAAGGAAACACAGAAGCGCTCACCCCCGGTGACCAAAGCCTGCCCTTTTTCCCCAGACACAAGTGGAGAACCCCCTGAAGGCAGAGTGATTAAGAAGTAATTATTCCTTTGGTACCAAGCTACAACTGGTAAATATTAAATTATGGCATGCCAAAAATGAAAGAAATGAGTGTCTGTGCATGGGTGAGGAAAGGAAGGGGAATACGACAGTCTGGGCCTTTCCCTGTGTTGACCTTACTGCTGAATCCGAGAAGGAAATTGGATGCTAATGAAATAATAAATAATGTTGGGAATCTACAGTAGTAATGAGACCAATGTACAGAAGGCTGTGACTAAGAAACCTCATACAGTGCAAGACCTACTTACGTAGTCCCCATATATTAATCCACCAGTGAAACAAACTATACTAACTAGTACTCACTTACTAAACTAAATAACAGGTGTCAACAATGACTATCAGAAGCTTTTGGTGCCTCAAAACATTACTAGAGATTTGAAGAAGTGATGGTAGCACTGCAAGAGCCAGAGATAAGCCATGTATTTAAAAAATGAAATTTTCACTGCACTTTATGCTATGATACCAAATGCCTAAATGCATTTTATGCTATGATACCAAACACACGGATGACAGATTATTGGTTTTTATTTTCTTTTTCACAGTTTTAAAGGAAGAATTAAGATATACCAACTATCAAATGGGATGTACAGATGTGTAATAATCACCTTATTATTACTAGCTGAGCTTCTTTGAAGACAAATTTTTCCCCCTTGTGAACAATAAAATTCCTCAGAAGAGGATTTGTTGCAAAAAATGTGGATGTGCATAAACAACACTTTGCCCTGTCTACTGCCATTTATGCTACTTAACATGTTTGAACAGACATGCTGCAGGGAAAAAGGTATTAACATTCACAGAGAAGTTGTTTACTTTTGAACAGGAATGTTATTAAATATTCAACAGTCCAGAAACACTGATGATTTATATTGTTGAAGGCTAGAAACTGATCATTTCATCCTTCACTCAGTATAATGTCAAAATTCCCCACTGAAGTGAATACAAGATTTGCTAAGTAAAGACCGGAGGACTCAGATGTGCCTGTTTCCTACCCAGTGCAGTGCTGTTTGGGACAATAATTTTTCCAGTATTTTTCCCATTCAAGTTTCATCATTTTAGGTAGAGGGTTTTGAGTAATTTCTTGGGTAAACTCTTCTACAACCAACTACATCTCATACACAGGAAATGGTGTCAATTCTCCTTCTTTCCCTCTCAGTTCTGTTCTCCTATACTTCCAGATTGCACATACTAGTTCTTATTTCTTGTTGTTTGTAACCTTCAGGTATTTATAGATATTGTACCCTTTCTTTCCTAGCAATTCTACCAAGTTATACATTTTTGTTTTTATTTAGGAGGAAAAAAATTTAAAGTGTCACTAATTCCAGTAATGTTTATTACTCTTACTCAAATGTCATCTAATTTATCAGCATTATTCTAGCAATGTGGCATCCAAAAGTGAAAACAGCATTCTGGATGCATTTGTGTTACATAAGCACACCTAAACAAGTCTAAATATCGGGATGGCGTTTAGTCGGCAATGTGCGCTTGCAGCCCAGAAGGCCAACCGTATGTATCCTGGGCTCCATGAGAAGCAGCATGGCCAGCAGGTCGAGGGAGGTGATTCTGCCCCTCTACTCTGCTCTGGCGAGACCTCACCTGGAGTACTGCGTCCAGCTGTGGAGCCCTCAGCACAGGAAAGACATGGACCTGTTGGAGCAGGTCCAGAGGAGGGCCACAAAAATGATCAGAGGCATGGAACACCTCTCCTGTGAGGAAAGGCTGGGAGAGTTGGGGTTATACAGCCTGCAGAAGAGAAGGCTCCACGGAGACCTTATTGTGGCCTTTCAATATGTAAAGGGGGCTTTATAAGACAGATGGAGAGAGACTTTTATCAGGGTCTGTATAGCGACAGGACAAGGGACAATGGTTTTAAACTGAAAGAGGGTATATTTAGCTTGGACATAAGGAAGAAATTCTTTACTATGAGAGTGGTGAGACACTGGAGCAGGTTGCCCAGAGAAGATGGATGTCCCATCATTGGAAGTGTTCAAGGTCAGTTTGGACAGGGCTTTGAGCAACCTGATCTAGTGGAAGACGTCCCTGACCATGGCAGGGGGGTTGGACTAGGTGATCTTTAGAGGTCCCTTTGAACCCAAATCATTCTGTGTTTCTATGAATTCTTTCAGTTATACCATTATTTGTTGCTATCACCTACCTAAAATGTGCACCTGCATAAATTCAATTTTGCAAGTTAGGTTGTGGGGGTTTTTTTTTCCTGGTTAAGTTTCTAGTTTGGATGTCCTTTGAAGGTTGACGTCTGAGGTCCAGACTCTCAAACTCTTGGTCCTTTAAGTAGCTGTTCTGAAGTTAAATGAGATTCTTTGCAGGACCACATTTAGAAGTTGCAATAAGAAGTTTTTTCTATTAGCCTAATTTATATGACTTCCAAAGAATAAATAATCTTTTACAGAAAATCGAAGAAACTACTCATGCCAATATTTATTAACAAGAAATGAGACGCTATTTGCCCTTCTGTTATAACACTCTGATAGAAGATAAATAAGGCTGCACCCTTTTGCCTATAAAAGAATCAGTATTCATTTAGCAAATTTATATAGCAAGTACAAATTACCTGCATTAAAGTTTTTAAACTTATGTTTTAATAAATTATTTCTAATATTTTGTAATTTCTGCAAGCCATAATTTAAACACCTTGAAATGCATCATAAGGAAAAACTTATTTTCCAGACAAAATTAGATTTCCTTGTAATTCATAAGCAGCATTTAAAGACCTCATATTTACATATGTATTTTCCCCTAAATTTAAATACTAAAATTAATTCTAGCCAGCATTTACTTTCACTGTCTGTGTCTGAGTTTGAGAAATATTCTTGCCAGGAAAGGAATAAATATTGCAGAGAAAACTAATTTTTTTGTGAACACTGGAACTAATTAAAGCTAGTCCTCTCAAGGCTTTTGTGTCATGGTTGATTGTGAGCTTTAACTAAAGCTGTTTCCATAACTGGGGTATCTGTAAGATGCCTTTCCTCTCTGGTTTCTGGTATCTATTTACATGTAAACTAACACTGTCACCTTTCCATTGCCCATAACATTTGCAAAGACATACATTTTCATAATATGTGCAGGAGTTCAACAATCTTTCAAGTATCTTCTCCCCTATGAAATTTGGCTCAAATCAGACAGCAGTTTAGAAAATGTTGGGATGAAATAGGAATCACAGACAAACAGACAAAGAATGACTGCATTCACCTCCTTTTCTTGACCCCAGTTTTGGAAACTTGATTTTTAAAATAACTTGGTTTTGTGCTACGCTTCAAACAACAATTATTTAAAGTTACTAGCTTAAATAACTGGAGGCACAAACATGAAATAAGAACATTTTGAAATTCACACATTCTTGTACTTTCTGGTTTGGTCTTGGAAATACAAAATCCATGGGAATGAAAACTACAGTCACTAAACCGGAGATGCCACCTCAGTTTCAAGCAGAGACAAACTATTCATAGTTGAAGCTTTGCAAGGGAACTTATTTTCACGGGGTCAGAAGACTGTTTTCAGTTGTGCGTTCCTCTTACATCAGACTTCTCAATAAAGAGACAGTAAAGGTACACCTACAAGGCTTATGGCATCAACATTATTAAATCACTATGACCAAAAATCCTGCACATACATATTTATCAGGGAAAATAAGGTGTTTTCAGTCTGCAGGGAAAACATCCATGGCCCTCAGGACCATTACATGTGACAATCATAGTATCTTCTGTGATAAGGGAAACACTGAGTAAACACAGATCTCTGCTGGCTCCTTTGAGGGAGTCGAGGGACTACAGACGTGAAAAAAGAAAAGAAGGTGAATCTGGTTATTCTCTACAATACAGCAAAAAGATTAGCCCAGCCAGCCAAGAGGAAGGGCAGACTTAGTAAGGGAGTTAATAAAGTTGGCTCCTTCTCTCTTACAAGTATTTAGCAAAGGGTATATAGTGATTGAATAGGGATGGAGAAGTGAGATTATCTTTAGCTGTCTCTACAGGGAGCTCTGAAAAGATAGCTCGGAATTGTCAGACTTTGAACTAGTACATATAATTATCAAGTAATAAAGATACCTGTTTGCCTCAGAGGTAGATAATGTAAGAACCAAGGCACTCAATAATTTCAGTAATTCCTTCTGCATTTAAGATATGTTAACTGTAGATATTCAGAGAATTTAGGACACAGTATTGGAATAAAACTGTATAAAATTCTAATTATCAAATATTGGTGCTGTCATCAAAATGTTGGTTTCAAGTATAGAAACAGGGAGGAAATGGGCATGGCTGGGAAGACAGCAACACAGTCACTTTAGCAGTCTCTGAGGACGGCACTGGGAAATCACCGTACCTAGGTAAATGTCTGCATTTCCACAGAATGCACAGAAATCATGGGTGCCTATAAAGAGCAATCCAGTCCATTTACTTTTTTTTTTTTTTTCCTACCAAGGATGTATGGAAATCTAAAAGGCCTCCATGTACTTCAGATTAACTATCGAACTACTTAACTATCAGATTAACTCTTTGAAGTATAGGCACCAAAGGAAGGATGGTTCTTGCCTCCTGAACAATAGCCTGCTGTTTGGAGAACTCACTCGAGAAATGGAAAGACTGATTAAAGGATGGAAGTCAGATTAAGAGGA
The DNA here is from genome assembly GCF_034638445.1 of Ciconia boyciana. Lineage (NCBI taxonomy): Eukaryota > Metazoa > Chordata > Aves > Ciconiiformes > Ciconiidae > Ciconia > Ciconia boyciana. Next base: position 52,361,477 of record NC_132936.1, read on the forward strand.
ATGAATTCATGCCTCCCTTATTGCAGTAATCAAAAGCATTAAGCCACTGAACATTTTGTGTGAAAGCACTTGAAACTGAGCAAGCAAATAAGGCAGCCAAATCTTATCCAGAAATTGGGATATTAGCTGCAAGTGGCAGAACTCAGTTTCCAGATCTTAATCCCAGAAAATAATTATGCATTTTAAAAAAATATATATTGTCATTAGATAAAACAATCTCCAGAATTACTGATTAGAAAATTAGATATGTGTCCTTCCAGTTTAATGTCCTGGTTACTTGAAAGGCATTTTTCCTCTATTGCCTAGCCTTTTCTCCCCTACAAGGTGGAAGACATAGGTTTAAATCACCTAGCTGGAGTGCTGCACCCATATTTCTCAGTGCTCTAATATGGCATAACCAACTGAATGCTCTATCAGTCAGGGACAGTAATGACCACTCTCACATGAGATGAAATCAGTCATAGATCTAATACCCAGCTCACCTTTTCAAGCTTCTCCTGGGAATGATAGAGAATTTAGGAGGCTGTCCAGATATCTATACAAATTAAACACCTCTAAGCATGTGTGGGTGACTCAAGTTAAATGTCTCAGCTAGGCAGGGAGGAGTCTAATGTATTTTTATATATAGTGTTAAGCAGTCTTGGAAAAGAAACAGATTTGACTATCTGAGATGTACATATTTTGAGTGGCTAAATTGCAATTTGGGTAGGATATGTCATCCCTAAACCACAGATCTAATCTTACGCAATGCAGAGGACAACACCGTATAATCCTATTCATGAACTAAACTAATCAAGCTCCATCTTAAGTCTATTAAATCCTTGCCCCTAATATTGAATTTAAGCACAATTCACTCCTTAGATGACAGGAGACAATATGCCAATTCCATTCTAGATTTATGTTTAATATTATTTTTTCCCATTCTAAAAGTGTTCTTCATTGTCCATTTTCCTTCGAAAATTCTGTCTCTGCAACCGTACTTCTGTCCTTTACTATCCTCCCAGTTTTACATAACTAAAACATATTATAATTACATTTAAGATAATTAAAACCAGGCAACAACATGTCTCTCTCATGGAAGGACAAGCTGCGTAGTCAAGGAAGTTCAGACCACCTTGATTATCACATGGACTTTGGTCCAAGCCAAGAGGTGTTTTTCAGATACTGATGCAGGTTATTTTATTAACTTACAGATGAGAAGACTGTCCAGGAGACTGTACCTAGTACGTTGATGAAACACCAGTCAGGAATCCACATCATCTGGAGACATGCCTGAAAAGGAGTGGATGTGGAATTTAGCATGGGATTTAGTATAGGGGCAGGCTGCTATGTGGCCCAAAATACCTAAGGAGCTCATCAGTGTATGGGAAGAGGATGTAGGGAAATGCTAGGAAAAATCCGTTGTACAGATCACAGCTTGGAGAAGGTAAGCATAGGTGGAAACCAAGTCCAGAATGGTTCTGCTGTTCTCCAGGAGTTTGCATAGGGGTTAGTAGAGACTTTTTAGATTCACTAATATCCTAAAGCAATTTGCAGGGAGCCTTTAACTAATAAAGAGAAAACAACTATTCTTTTTACACCACTAAAGGGATACTTTATGCACAAGAACATAATAGCTCCAATGGCACACCGTGATAATGGCCAGATCACTACAGACTGCAAGGTGTGTTCTGCCAGACAGAGGATATAGAAGCAAGTGTCCTGAAAACCAAGACGTGTGGGCCAATATCTCTATTGAAGAGACAGTATCATCATGTCTTGCACATTATCTTGAACCAGGAAATACAGGCATCCAGACTTCTCTGATCCAAGATCTCTATCTCTTTGGCATGAGAAAATAATTGCAGTAAATTCTTTTCTTGAGATGGGAAGGATTAATTCCACCTCTCTCTGGTTAGAAGAGTAGCTTCTTGTTATTTCAGTCTTTTCTTAAAAAAAAAAAAAAAAAAAAAAAAAAAAAGGTAACTGAAAAGAGACAGAGATGGTAAGGCTAAGCGCTGCTAGGGAATCAGACTAGATGTAAGGGTTACCGAACAGAAGGATGCTGAATACTTCCTTTCAAGGTGAAACTGCTTCAGGCCTGATCCCAAAGAGGTGTCAGGAGGAAGAAGTTAGAGCTAAGAGGAGGCATCTCCTAAGCAAAGATACAAGGTGATGTCTGAGGTGCAATGAACACCGAGCACAAAAATTGTCTGCTGCAGTGGAATTGCTGTCTCCTCCACTGAGGGCTGCAAAGTCTTAATATGCCTTTGAAACTTAGGAGGTTGAAGAAAACATTCAGAAAAATTAATCATAGAACTAGAGGAAAAACTCCAAAAAGGATGCCCAGGTAGCCACTGAATTCTTAAAAAGAGAGTTAAAACAGTGGCCAAGTAAATACCCTTCATGCGCAAAAAAAAAAAAAAAAAAAAGACATATTTTAGTGGCACATCTCTAGATGAACAGCCAGAAGGTGAAAGAACAAGCAGACAAAAAACAGCAATTGGGAAGGAATCTTCTGTCCTCCCAATTCAAGTATTGCTGAGAACTGATTGACTTTGAGTTATATGTGAAGCCAAAGAATTTTAAGGAGGGTTAGCCTTCGCTTACAGCAGTTCTGACTCATGCAAGAACAGAGGAACAGTTGCCATTTGAGCTCACTTGCTGGATGGGATCACTCCTATGGTGCTGTAGTCTTCTGCCATAAGATTTCCTTCACACTGTGACAACTGCTTAGGCCAAAGCTTTCAAGAGGGTTGAAAAAAAATGTTATTTGAGGAACAGACTAGGGATTTGGGTAGCTACACAAGTTCTTCTAGCGTCCTTGCCTTAGTACCACCACTAGGGAATGAAACATACTCTATGTCTCTGATTTACAGATGTCCGAGACAACCAACCTGCAGCATTCTTCAGAGTATGCCACTGAGGCTTTGAAGTCCCAGCAGAAAAGCAACTGCCAGGTAACTACTGAACTGGAAAAAATATGAGCAACCAAGAAAGTGGCTCTAGGTATGGCAAGTATATTATGGCACCAAGGTCTATAAAGAACTGAGATGTAATACTAAGAACCTTAGAACAAGTAACAGGGCTACCAAAACCATCCACCTGTATCCATTGAGCAAGAGTAACCCAAAGTTTTCCCTTCTATGGCTTGTATATGAGAGTGTCAATTAAAATTTTTGGAAGTAAGGAAATTTCCTGCCATGCCTCTTTGGCTCTCTGCAAGCTAACACATCTTAGAGCAGTTTTTAATGGAATGAGGAAAGCAAAGCCATCATACTTAGTAGAAAATAGCTAAAGTATTAACAGAAACAGCTTGGTTGAGAACTTGTCCCTAAAAGGCACAGTAGTATCACAATCAGAAGCAGTCTTATTTGTCCTTGATGAAAAGTCTGGCAGAAGTGAGAAAACTGAACAGTTAGGTCTAGGATCTAAACCCAAAACAATGGATTTTCTCAGAAGATGACATCAAGAGCTTCTCCTTGAACCCTTCTCTTGCATCTGGCTCACAGCATCTGCAAATGCGTTTGCCAAAGATGTGGTACTGAGATGAAAATGTCCGTTCCAATAATGAAATGTAGCAGCCACTCAATGTCCAAACTTTAAAGCTCACAGACTTAGCTGAAGATCACTGCACAGCAGTAAGAATCCAACTTCTTAAAGGAAAAGGGTGAACCTTGAACAAAACCATACCATGAGTAGAAAGTCCAGAATGAAATAGACTGGGGGGTGGACGGGATGGGGACGACGACCAACAAACAAACAATAAAAATTACACCGCAAAAGAGAATGCAATAAATAAAAGCTAAAAAATAAGCTAGAGTTTACTGCCTACAAATTATTCTGGCACTGTAGATAAGCATTTGAAGCTCTGACCTAGTCAGACAGTTGAGAGGAGTGAAGAGGAGCAGAGTAGTCTGTGCATGGTGTGTGCAAGGGCTGACACTATCCTCAAGAGTGCTACTGAAGATCACATCTTCAGTTTTGAGAACCTTGGCATATCCACAGCCTATTTTTGAAAGGGAAAGGTAAATGCCTATGCAAATATTACTTCATATATTATATCAGAGGTGGGAGAATTCCACTGATCAATGCCAGGTGACTAATAAAAACAAAATAAGAAGTTTTATTCCTCTTTAAAACACAACTCCTACCTAAACTGTCTCTTACAGACATTGGGGGATGAAAGTATAAAGGCATCACTGTGATTAGCATCTCCAGGAAAGTTTCACAAACATTCACATAAATTGGAAACATTCATACAAAGCTTAGTGGGAATATTCATACAGCAAATTCAGATAGTCATCTTTTTGTCAGTAAAAACTAACAGAATGAAATTAATTAAAATAATATTCCTCTGTAGTAAATTGTTGATTTCAATGAGATAGCACAGAATAATTTTATACCACTAAAATTCTTAGCAACTAATTTGAAATAATCTAAAAAGAAGCTAGAGATAAATTTCTATTTTTCACAATAAATACAGAAATACAAGCTGTAAATAAAATTCTTGCCTTATCCTATGTACCCCAATGACAGATGCAATGCAAAAACAACTGCTTGGCTTTTCTGCAAGATCTTCAATCAAAACCTTTATCAAAAGGCCAGAAAATAACCAAGAAGGAAAGTAAAAACCTTGCTCAAAAAAACTACTACCTTTAGTGCAATCCAAAAGAAAATAATGCTCCTGACAGCAACAAGTAAAAGCTAAAGCAGCCACCAAATACCATTTGTATTACTTCCAGATCAATACTACAAAAGAAAATAGACATGGCTATGCACTTAATAGAGTAGATAAGAAGTTCCTACTAATAGTTGGGAGATACTTTGCAACAGTAAGCAGGAGAGAATACTACATTGGTGACAAAACTGATACAGCTGTTTATTCACTAAACAAATATATTTTTATATTTATAGAGAGAGACAATGAAAGGTCTTAAAGATGAGATCTAAAAGCACAGATTTAAAAAGGAAAACGTAACTTGTTTTGGCATAATATGATTTCTGCACATTTCTCAAAAACCATGCCAACTTTATCTATGTTTTTATAATCCATAACCTCAATTTAGTAGTGCTCCCAAAGGGCTAGACTCTCATGTGGGGAAAAATACTACCAGAATTCACACCTGAACTGATGAATAGAAAGATTCATAAAATTACCTACTCTGACTCACTGCAGTACACAGGTTGTAGAAATGCTCCTAAATTTTTTTGCACCAACACCAGAACTTCTGCTTTGCACTACATGCATGCAAAAAGTGGAACAAACAACAGAACACCTCAAATTATGGAACACATGGCACATGCTAATTTTCCAGGAAAAAAAGCCACGTGCAAACAGTTATAAATAAACCTCTTGTGGTTATGTGATATCTATATTTTCTTTTCCAATTCAAGTCCCTGGCTATAACTGAAGACTGGTACCTGCTTAGATAATTAATATTTAACTCACATGGCAACTCCTATGTGCTGAGAGTTAGTCTATTAGTACTGAGATGATCCTTGGCATGTACATGTTTAGATGAACTAAGGTTTAACTCACATGGCAACTCCTACGTGCTTGGAGTTATTCTATTAGTGTTGAGATGATCCATTCCAATGTACATGAGTCAGGGGGAGGGAGGGGTGCAGTAATCTGAGTATTAAAGCAACAAGAAAGGAGATGTTTCAAAATTTATATCCCGATCATACACTGAACCCACTTTCCTCCAGAGAACTAACCAGACAGAAACTAACTAAAGGAAAACAATAGGAAGAAGAAAACCCTTCTGTTTTGCTATTAAGCTACATTACAAGTCCAAAGCATCTTCTTCCAACACCTAGTTTATATCAGGCACCACTACAGGGAGAATATTTTGCTAATATAAGAGGAAAGGAAGAAAAAATAACAAAAGGCAACCTTGTACAAGACTTTACAGTTACACCATTAAAGTATCATTCTGTAAATATTTAGACAACCTCATCCATAAATAAAAAGGCTGAAAGTGATTGTCCAGCACTTAGAGTCACATAGTCATTCATAATGAAGGCTGTAAGTTTACCAAGCCATAATTATTCCCCATAAAGAAATTATTCCTTACTATTGCTGTAACTCAAAAATATTACTACTTATTGAAGAAAGAGAAGCATCTTGTCACATAATTAGAGAAAATAACTAAATGATTACACAACACTTAAAGCTGTTAAACTGTTAACTTTGAGACCAAGGATAAGAAAAGGAGGTTCTTGTTCTTCGTAGACCCAGTCAACATAATAGCACAGTAACAATTAAATTGAAACAAAAAAGCTTTTAGGAACAGGCTTTTCTCACTACAAAAGTAGATAACTTCACTTTGATGGTACTTTGCTGAGAATGTTTCATTTAAATCTAAGCTTTCAATCACTGCCATATTTTTTTTTAGTGATTTCTAATAGCCAATATTGAATGAGCAGAATGTGGAGATAATAAGTTTCCACAGTTCTCAGAAGTTTGTATGAGACTGATACATTGTATGTCTTCAAGAGGTCCCAGTTTTCTACCCGCCACTTCCAACTTGCTTAAAGGTCACCTGTTCCTTCTAAATATAACTGTAGATGAGAACACCAATTTTAAAATCCCCTTTCAGCTTCTGGTCAGGATTGCTGAATTAGTACTGAAAATATGATACTGGGCACCCCTGGACACAGGGTACTGGGCACCCCTGGACCAGGTACAAAGAGCACGAAGCCTGCTGAAACAGCTCCACAGGGTGAGTTCCTTGGCAAGAAAGTGCTCTTACCCAGAGACTCCATCTCCACTTCAGGAAGCCCTGCATCTCCTGCAAGATAAAGACACTCCACTGCAGAAAGCACAAGGAGCGATGCCAGGACTTCCCAAAGGAGACTCCCCTAGGGACAGCTGGCAGAACTTCCTGCTGCTTTGAGTCACTTTGGAGAGACCCAACTCGACGCTTAGACTCTTTACCCAGCCATGTTCAGCAGAGTGTCTTTCGTGTCTCTGTTTGCTTTCCTAACTCCTCCAGGCTTTCTGAGGGGCAGCAAAGGCATCTTCTGCCAAAGCACTCCTCTCTTCAGCCTGCCACCCTGCAGAGGTCACTCGGGAAGATCTGTCTCTGTGTTGAAGCCCAATCCAGGTGCTCAGGAGACTGAAGACTGCAGGAATCCACAATGAGCAAATCCCAAGAGTGCTCCTGCAGGAGTTTTAAAAGACTCCAAGAATCATAAAGCTGAGTACAAGAGCAGGGAAAGTTTCAAGTCATCTGCAGTCCATCCTCCCATTCTAAGGAAGGATCAATTATATGCAAGTTATTGTTAGCAAATGATCAGTTAACCTATCCTTAAAAACATCCACCAATGTCTCAGAAAGTCTGGCAAAATCCCAAAGGAAGTTGTTGCAATGTTTCACAAAACCCACAGGTCACCTGCATACTTGAGATCAAGTATCTTTCATTATACCTGGGAATAAATCTTATTTGTCCCAAATAAAAATACTGGGGAAACACAGGAGAAAAGAAGGAGGGGTGGGGGGAAGAGTCCTCACAGCAAAAATAGCTCATCTAGGGAAACAATCTAACCCCCAGAAAACTGTACCTTCTTTTTCTGCTTATCTCAAAGCTTCAACCACACAAGCTCTGGCAAATTTAGCTTAAGCTATTAGTCGTTCCTGCTAACGTACTGAACTGAGAACAGGTGAAAAGCAGACAAATCTTCCACCCTTGCAAAGGGGCATGAGATAGGTGGGACAGACAGCAGCATTTTAAACCTCTGTAACAAACTCTAACAGAATTAGTTTGTCAAGAGTCTCAGTTTTCTATGTCGGAAGCATAAATGCCACTCATTCTAGGACTTGCACTGACTCCAGGTAATTGCCAAAATTAGAGCAAATCTACTGTCCTTTATTCCTTTCTTAAATAAGGAAGATAGCTTATATCAAAATATTATGTTTTTATTCAACAGCTTAAAAATAATCTCAGATACACCTAAGTCCAAGCAAAATATGACAGAATTTGAATAATTCTGCTGTTCAACTCAAATCAAACTCATTTCTCAGTTAGATTGCTGGATGTCTTGTGGAATGGATAAATGGTCCCCCAGTCTTCCACCTCTCAGCTGAAATCCAGGCTAGTCTGGGAGCGACTGGCAATAACTACTAATTATTTTCAGTGATTTACGCAGAAAGAGACAATTAACCAAGTGCATAGAAGACAAAACTCCATCACGCCAACAACTTTATCCACAACTGACCATACCACAGGACCTACCCAGGGGTAAAAAACCCTGTGAAAACAACAGAATTATGTTTTTAGTCACAGACTACAGACATCATTCAGAAACTTAGTTATGCTGAATCTCTTCTATGTCAGTGCAACAACCTTAGGGCAACAAGGACAACTACTTAAAAAGAACGTGTTTGCCTTCACCAACTACTATACCTCTTAAACACCTCTTATATGGAAATACCAACCTTAGCCTGAAAAAGAAAAGCTGCCTGAAAAGAAAGGCAAACAGATGAATAAACTAAGCCTGTCTTTATGGTGAGGATTTCTGAACTTTTAATACAACCTCTGTTTTTGAGACCACTTCCTACATACAAGGTTCCAGTGTTAGTACCAGTTTCTAGTTGTGCACTGCCCTCAATTACCAGCATTCAGAGTACGATCGGATGCTCTCTGATTTATCACTTTAAAAGTGAACGTTTTTAAAGCAGCACTGTAAAGAACTGCATGTTATCATCGTGCCCCATACCAAGATGCATTTTATTCACCTCTGTAAACTGAAACAGGGAGAGAAAGAGACTATTGTCAAGCATAATTATGCACTGCGCAGTATGCTGTGAAGTTGGAACGTGCTTGTTTCTGACTGAACACACTAACACTGTCTGGCACTGCTGTCCTGGCAGCAAGGTCCCCAGTTCTCCTCCTGACATTAAAATGAACAACCCTATCACTCAGAAGCTCTCCTGCCATTACTGCAACAGCATCTTAAACTGTGGAGTTAGACAAGTCTGTAATAATCCTTGAAACACGCACAGAGAAGAAATATTCCTAATAATTTCCAAATAAAGAACCTCATGAAGGAGAGTGGAGAGTGAGCAGAAGTGTATTAGACTGCTAGTCCACCTCTAGGTTCTCTCTCCTAGAGAAGACCCTGATAGTTCTTGTGACTGTAATGGGGCCAATTCAAAGTAATAAGCAATGGTGGCAAGAATATTCAAAGTATTTTTCAGGGATTAATTAAAATAATTCAAAGCAGAGAAATCAGTACATCAACAAAAAAATAAATTTTGCATCTACTAAATAATTTCCAAAATAAACACATGCACTACCTGGGAGGCAAATTTCAATAGTTACAAATATTGTACAAACACAAACATGTAATCCTTAACTTCAACTGGTAATGCTACTGGATTACCCCTTACATTTTACTTGTTGAAAAGAGTAAACAATGGGCAAATTCCACAGTAAAACTAAAAGCAAGTGTTAAAGCTGTATAAATGTTCTGAGAAATTCAAGCTAAAGTTGTTACCAGAAAATATATAAAGTAAACACTATATTCAGTATTTAATACATTTTAAATTATCATCTTTGGCTGGGAGCATACTACATTTGCCACGTTTCTGTGTTAAAGAAAGCATTTCACTTTTTTAGTATTAAAATAGACTCTTTCAAGATGCTATATAAATTAAGCATGAAGTGACTGCTTGTTCCTATGCGCTATGGAAGATTTCCTCATGCATTAATGGAACATATATATAAAATAAGACCATTAGAAAGTCTTGAAACAGTTTGTTACATATTTTAGCAGCTTATTTACTACATTCATAATTCTATTTTTAATTCCTTCTGATGATACAGAAATATGAAGAAAATGGAAGAACTTCATTGTACAGCTGTGAAGGGCTGCTGAATTTCAAACAAAGAATTTGGGGGGCGGAGGGGGGAACAAAGACAGTACTTATGTTATTCACATTATTTAAACTGCAAGCTTCCTGGAGCTTGTTCACTGAAATATGGATGGTTAATCTTAAGTATTCAGTAAATTCCACAGATCAGCTGAAAAGTCTTCTGAGGCACGGATTAAAGAACTTTCACCAGGCATCCCTAGTTCATGCATGGGGTAACTGCTTCAAAACACTGTGTACTAAATCTGTATAGGTAGAGAACACGCTCTACAAATTCTGCTAGGATAATTCTAAATTGTTCAGGGTGTTAAATTCAGATAAAATTAATCCAAAAAAAGGCCAAATGATTTGTGTGGGTTCTCATAGTAGAACACACAGAACAAAGGGCAAAGAAGTGATCATGAAAACTGCAAAGGTTTTCTTTTTGTGCTTATTACTATTTTTACTGTAGTATCGTGTTGAGACTCTATTTAGTGCTAGATGCTGAATAAAGACATTACTCCTGCCCTGAAGATCTTATTTAGTTTTAGAGGTCAAATCCCAAATAACTGTGGAATCTTGACCTACTGGTACCAGACTCACCTAACACTAGAGATGAGAAGGAAGAAATGCTGATTATGTGACTTGCTTGTTTTTTGTGGGTTTTTTTCGATTAAGAGAAAATGCCATTTCCTTTTTTTGAACAAAATAAATTATTTTCCCCTTAAAATGAGAGGGATATACATTTAACACAAAAATGTTCTGTCAAGTATATAATTCTAATGTTACTATTCTGGCTGATGTGTTCAGCTATTTGTTCCATTTTATTATTCTGGGCTTTCAACAGAAGAGCTGGAGAAAGTACAAATTTGCATATTTCTACATTACTAGCATTTCTACATTAAAAGCATGTACTATACAGCTTATACTTTTAGTCCACAGCACTTAAGACATTTCATTTTGTTCTTTTCCATGCCAATTTTTCTTTTCCAACTTTCATTTTATATACAATTACATTTAAAATTATGTTTTAAATGCTTAATGTTATCAAATTATTAACACTTACGTATCAATGTTTATGGAATGCATTAATCATTCAGAATACATTATTTATACTTTCAGCATTAGAATAGGAATTGAAATTTCAAAGGACCATTTTAGATCAATTGCTTGTCCTAAATAAAAACATGAATATACGAGGCATATTGGAAACTTTGTGAAAGGAAGACTAGGGACACAATATATAAAGATAACTGGAAACTGTGCTAGGTGTACAATGGAACTATGTATTAAAAAGAGAGCTTAAAATCAAATCTAAGTAACAAACTACCATTTCAGTGACTAGCAGAGAAGCTGCATGGATTGACATTTCAGATAGAAATAAAAAGTTTTGCTGCATATTGCTACCTGCCCAACCATGATAGTGACACCAATCACAACAGAGGCATCACCTGCTAACAGACATCAGAAATGCAAAGGCAAAGCATTCAATTGTATTAGACATTATGTAAATGGAACAAATATCATAAATATGACAGTTTTTAGATCCCACTGATTATTTAGATCAGAGATTATTCCATGGTTAGCATCACAAAACAGGAAATACAACACATGACATGCTTGCACTGAGGAATGCATAGAGCCGGTCCAAGACGTCAGAGTGAAAGTGCCGATGAAGCCATGACTATAATGTACTTAAAATCAGTATCACCGCATGAGCAACAAAGGACAAGAAAAATCACCACAGTTGTGCTAATCTTCAGAAGGTGGAAGTATGTAAAAATGAGGATGACTGTTAAAAAAGCCAGAAGGGGCTCCTAAAACAACAGAATCCTCACAGGCAGGAGTAGAGACTGCTGAAGGATATCGTATTGGAAGCACAGTGCCAGAGTATACAACTTACTAAAGCAAATGCTGGTACAGGGTAAAGTGTAATCAGCTGACTAAACACCAAGAGTCACTAAGCAGAGGTTCGGTTTAAAGTGAAAGTAACTATGAAAGAAGCAACGGTACAAACACACAAATTAACATATTGCCTAGGCTCCACGGTATTCACCCAAGGGTTCTGATGAAATACAGGATGAAGTAGCCAAATGACATCATCTTTGGTACCTAAACACCGGAGCTGACAAATGCAATGCCAAGCTTGAGAAACAAAAAAGTTCTGGGGAATATATTTAAGTAAGCCTGAGATTTGATAATAGGAATTAATAAAGGACAGAATTAGTGGACATCTCACCAAATACAATCCATCTGTGAAGAGCCAATACAGCTTCTGTAAAGGCAAGTCCCACCTTACAAACCTGCGGAAGTCCTCTGCAGGGGTTACAACCTCGTGCACAAGGGTGATCCAGCTCACACAGCCTACTCACTTTTTCAAAAAGACTTTAAACGAAATTCCTCACTAAAGGCTTTTAAGGAAACTAAGCTGCCAAGACATAAAAACAAAGGTTGTGGTATGGAAAAATAACTGATTAAAATAGAGAAAACAGAAAATAGGAGTTCAGACTCAGCTGTCACCATGGAGGGAAATCACTTACATAGGGGTCTGTACTGGGAACTGTCCTGTTTAACACATGCGTAAGTAACACGGCAAGGGAGAAGGAGAAAGGAATGGCAGTACATCAGTGAGGTGAGAAAATCTACTGATGGTACATACTTATTCAAGGTAGTAAGGATGAGTGCCTTAAAAAACAGCAAAAACACCTTATCAGTCTGAGTGATCAGGTAATAAAATGGCTGGGGAAATTCAATTTAGATTCATGTAAAATGATACAGGTATGGAAAACTAATCCTAGCTTCATATATAAAACAAGAAGTTCTGAGCAGACCAGTAACACTAAGGAGGAGAAGAGCAGGGTTATGCTAGATAATTCGATGAAAGCATCAGCTCAGTGCTTTAGGAAATATTGGGAAAGGAAAAGAGTATAAAACAGAAAAAGGTCATTTTATATAATTCTATAAACTTATGTTTGTTCCATACTTTAAATATTGCATGAAGCCTTTGCCTGTTCCTCTCAATAGAGGACACGGTAGAAGTGGAAAGGGTTCTGAGAGGGCAAGAACAACCTACCATATGAATTGCTCTCATACAAGGAATGCTCAAATAGATTGGGACTCTTCTGTTTGCAAAAAAAGTGAGTTTGGGAGCTGCTATGACAGACATCTACAAAACCTTTAGCGGCAACACCTTACAGATTAAGTATTCAATGGTTTCTTCCAATAAAACAAACGAATGGATACCGCATAAAGGTAGGAGGAGCCAGTTTCAAAGCAAACATGTGGTAGGACTTCAAATAACAAGTAGCAGCCCCTGGATTCTGTGCCGGGGACACTGAATGCAAGAAGCTCACATGATCAGGTCAAGGAAAAAACAGACAAGTGCTTGTGAGAGAGATTCACTGTAGGTACCCAAACAGAACAACACCCAAAAGTTTACAAAACCTTCAAGCTGAAAATGCTCAGAAGCTGAAAGAATATTAGGAAGTATCATGGGGACTAATCCTATTCTTACTCTTCTCTATGCATCTGCTGGTGCTACTGTTGAAGTGAGAATACTGAGCAAGGTAGTTTGGTGCAGAATTAATTATTTGGTTAGCTATTTGGGTGCAACATTTTCTGCAAACAACTAACAAACAATTCACATTAGAAAGGCTGAGATACGGGGGTACAATTGTATCTAATAACCTTATATAAGCTTAAATATTTAAAAGATAAGCATTGAAATTGCATTCCACTGTTCTTGAACTCATATTCATGCAGAAGTTCATATCTTCAGAAGCCCAAACCCTTGTTGCAACTTAGTTGCTGAACCTAAGAAAGCTAGGTAAGATTACTACTACAGTAAATAGTTTATCTATAATTTATTTGAAATAATCTTTCCTTTGGATTTCACGTATTTGCTTTTTTGCTTCCTTCTTTAAAAAGAATGTACATTTATTCTCATCTTTTATCAAGAGAATTATAATTTCTAAATACTTTCTGTATATTACTGTAGCACATTCGTCATGCCATGGCTGTATTTTTCTCCCCTTCATTTTTTCATTGGATTGCACCATTAAGTACAATATTACATAAAATTCCTGTTATCTGCTATGAAAGCCCAGTCCATGTGAGACAGGTGCCTTGAAGTTTGTATTTTCCAAGCTAATACCCAGTGATCAACAAAGGAGAAAAGGGGGGTTTTTTGTTTTCTGTTTTGTTTTTTTTTTTAAAGTACTCAAGCCTAAACCATTATACTGGCACTGAAAACCTTAACATACCATTCTGCAGAAGGGAACATTTTAACCAGAACTTGAACCTCTTTCAGGTTATACACAGAAAGTGAGCTTACTGTAGAGTGGACCTCTCAGATGGAAGAATTTTAGAATATGGATTATATTCATCATTCCTTCTGTTACTACAGTGCTTCAGAGCCACAGCTGTAGACTAAGGCTCTGTTGTGCTGCTCTGTGTTCGTCAAACAGCAGCACACAGCCGGACTTAGGTAAGAAAGACCAACATGGCCAATCATGTCATATGATATTCCTTTAACCAAGTTCCACTCGATATAGACTGCAGGGTGATAAAAGATAAATTTTAATTGAAAGCTATTTCAGAACCACTCAACTCTGTATGGTTAAACACTCTTTCCAATTTCCAAGCTAAATGTATTCATGCCCCACCTTATAGGTATTTGTTCTTTTGCCAGCACCATCATTTATCTTAAGTAACTCTTCTTCCTTCAGTGTTTACCCTCTGATGTACTTGCATGGGTGGGGAGGGGGGAAGATCACAGCTCCCTTAAACTTTAATTTTTACATCAAATAACTAACTCTCCTAGTCCTTAGCTGCATGTATTACATCATAATGTATCATTCCCGAATACAAAATTTTATGTTAGACCTTTCCAGTGCTTTGTAAAATGGCACTATTTTCTTTCTAGCTATTTCAGAAATACTTCATCTAATACAGCCTAGTATCAAATGTGCCTTTTACAGAATTCAGATTCATTTTTGCTTAGCAATTATCACCTGGGTCAGCTAGCGCTTCTCAGGTTCTCACACACACTCTTCTACTGATAAATGCAAAACCTCCTTTTTTACTTTTGTACTTTCTATTACATTTCATGCTAGTCAATTGAGTCTTAAGAATTATTCAATTTTTCTTCTATAATATCATGATCTTTCACTATTTAATGATGCTTTCCCACTGTCTCATCTACGGATTTCATTGATATCTTCCCACTTTCTGTGTACTGATTAAGACTGGTATCTCCTTCAAGAGACTTGCAATTTAAATATAAAACAGGAGACAAGAAAATAAGCAACAGAAGAACATAGAGACAAATATTGGCATTAGTATCACCTATGCCTGCTTAGGTAGGTTTTTGACAACAAATTATAAGGAGGGTTTTGATTGACTATAATGAAGCATTTTTACAGATATTACATAGTGAATACCATTAACACGAGCATGACAAGCAGCACAGTTTGGTATGACTATGCATACAAATTGCATCTGGAAAGTTTTCTTTATACACGCACTACCCATTTTGTAATATACTGTGCACTGAAACTCTTTTAATTTTTTTTTTTCATTGCTTGTGTTTCTTTTCCATTAAAGATACACTCAGCAGGAATCAAAGATAAGGCTGCTTTCAGAATGTTTAAAATGAATTTTTTATATAACTGAAAAATGGAATCTTTTATTCTCTGTGTACAGAACTATCAAAACCAACAAACGTGCCCTAAGTGATCTCACTGAATTAACTGTACCAGTTTTAACTGCTCTTGTTAAAGTGTATCCAAGGGTCAGATCCAAAATAAGACTCAGCACTAAAGGCCAGAGCATGAGAAATTATGTGGCTGGCTCTAGGGATGGAATTCACAGGCTCCATTAAGCACCTTCATTCTCTATACACTGAGTGTACAGCCTTAGGTATAGAAAAATAGTATTTGCCATACTCAGTATCCTGAGTAGAGGAAATACCTACAACCACCAAATTCAGAAGTGCAAGAGAAATGTGTTTTTGAAATTTTACCTCTTTTATGGATTTAGATACCTAAGCTACACTTGAACTAAGCACCTCAAATTATTTTAAACGTTTCCCACATTTTGTTTTCTCAACCATATTATCTGTATCCAGACAACTGGATTAACTGATGTTATTGCCCATTTCTCACACAATAACCTCGGCACTAAAGCACTAAGAGGAAACACTGATTCACTAAGCAGAAACTCCCCATCTATTCAGATCCATCCTTCTCACTTTCTAGCAGAATGCCTTAAGCACCAGGATACAGGCATTGGTACCCTGTATGTTTCTGAAATCTGGCAAAGGAAAGAGAGCTGTGGTTTGGGCTTAACTCCCTACTGTCTATGCGCATTAAATGTGCTCAGCTCATTCCTCCTGGTTTGCATTCCTGAAAGAATATAGCTGTGTGAATGTCCATTGATGGTTTCTAAACAGCCTTTGCTAGAAATCGGACACCTAAGCGTGCCGACGGCTGCACCTCCAGGCCTGGGCTCAGCACAGTCTTCAAAGTCTATGAAAGCTTTTACTAGAAACTTTACACACTGATGATAGTTAATTACATTTTTCAGATTTTTCAGTTATTCAGATCACTCTCTTGACCTTGGAAATCTGAATCCCATGCAAACTCAAAGCTGGGAAGGTATTTTAGAGGAGAATAGCTGTATACATGCCTTGCCTGTTCTTATTCTTTGCCAGTGCCATAGACTGAGTATGAGATTTGTTTCCTCCATTTTGGCTTGGCTCTGCCCAGCTCTTCAGCAGCACTTCACACATCTGTGTGTTTCTGGAAATTCCACCTTAGGTTCTGTGAATTTAATTAAGTTGGATATTTTACATGTATTTTTCCTAACATTAGTGATTTTTTTTTCCTAACATTACTGTTACTCTACATTAACAACCTCAAAATTAATGCTTTGTCTGGAAAGATGATATTTTCTAGTTCAGGAAACATTTCAAGTATAAAAGACAAATTATTTATCACCTCAAAAACTAGCTGTCATTTGCCATGATACTTAAATATATGTGTAATGCAGTGATGATAGGAAATGTCAATAATAATTTCTTCAGCACCATGCTTTCTTTAATACTCTTTTAACATATGATGAACATACACATTTTATATACCTGTGCTCAAACACAGTCTCTAAAATTTTAAAGTGTCATTTATTTTTAATATACTTATTCTCTAATCCCCCCTGCCATAGTGGATTATCCCACTGTAAGGCATCTCTCAACAAAATCATATCCTTTCAAGGCTTCTGACAGTTTCTGTGGCTACTTCTATCTTAAGTCAAGGTAGTACATGTGTTGTATGTACAGTTGCACATTAAAAGATTTCTTCCATCCCTCTTCCTCCTTATGAAGAGAAATACATGGTGCTTACTATCAACAGGCAAAAGCAACTGTTTACGGCATAAAGGAATTTTTAAAGCTTATGAAAATAAATTACTGCAGGATAATAAAAGCTGTTCCATTACAACTGTAGGGCATTCTCTAGTTCTGTAACACAGACTATATATAAGCATACAGATGCAAGTGTACACGGACAACACAAGCAAAACCAGATGAAGGACAGATTTCTTGTCACAACACAGTAATATGCTTGTGAATTTAAGCCCTTAATATACAAGATAGTTTTGTGAGTCTTGTTGGTCAATTTTTTGTCACCTTTACGTATCCAAAATTCTGGAGCTTTATGTCTACATTTGAATTACGAAAAGAGCAAAACCACACACCCCAAAACAAGCAAACCACAAATTATTCTTCACTTTACTTCCCAAAGTGCAGCTCTGTTAGTTGTTAGGTGGTTTTCTACAGGTGAGTGCCAATGCACTTTATTTACTGTTAAGAAGTAAAAATGGCTTCTATCATTCACTTTTATCACTCCATCTCTTAACACCATTTCTTGGTGGTAGTACTAGATTTGAAACACACAAACAAACAAAACCACCAAGCAAGTGTAGATCAAGGCACAGAGAAAATATTTTTTATTTGTGACTTGCGCAGGTATACCCTGTGAAAATAAATCTGGCTTAATCCTCTTGCCTGAAAAAATCTGAAAGTTCTTTTCAAGCACTTTAAAAATGTAGTTTCTCTTTAATAAGCATTAGCAGTGAAAGCAGCACTACAGAATGAATATTTCAACCAATCTGTCTTAAATATTCATTGTATATCTACTAGATTAATGAAAAAGGAATAAATATTCATATCTGATAAGCTGTTTTCATGGATAAAGATAACATTTGTTTAGGAAGCAGTGCTACTCCTTCCACAAACATCCTGGGAGCCTTCTGTGGAGCAACTTTCCCAATAGTTCTGGCAAAGAAACGCCAGCTGACTGAGAAGGAAAGAAAGGGAAAATTACGACACTCTTCTTCCCTAGAAGAGAGATCCAAGGGACACAGTTCGCAAAAGAACTGATAATTTAAGACTATGAAAGCAGCATTTGGTCAGATCTGTGAACAACTGAGAACACAAGATGATCTCATGGCTAACACAAAAAGTGAATTTGTCTTTACTTCAGACAAATTCAGAATCCTAAATCAAACCATTCCAACCCTGGGCAACATACATATTTGGAAAATTTAACAGAAATTCTGGACTCAGGCATATACCTCTGATTATCAACTAATATCAAAAATAGAATACATAGTGAACTAGGGATGATAATGGGTTTTTTCAACATAAACAATGTATCTCTCTCTCAGTTTTGCAGGGTGCTCTTCAACCTGCCTCCAGTGGAAGGAGTCTCTTCAAGAACAGGGACTCCCAATTAATGGTACATGTTGCTCTTACAGTACCTTCAGTTCTTGAGAGCTATACACAGTCCAACACAGAGCTGAAGTTTTAGATCGTGGTTTCCACTGCCAGTGATGTACTCAACATTAAAAAAACCCAAACCAGCTTGGGAAACAGTATCTTAAAAGGTGGATTCTGAAAACTGATATAGAAAGATCACAGTCACCCTATCTTAATTAGTTGATTATAGGCACATGGACTAACAGAAGACCATCCACATTTAATTTTTCTTCTTCCATGTAGATCAAAATATATCTAATTATAAAAGACCATTTAATCCTTTCCTTGGGTGATGTTACCAAGATAAAACACCACTACAAGCCAACCCTAAATAACTGAGTTGTATTTATGTAATCTTAAAGGCAAACAAAGATAAGAATTTGTGAAGAAAAGGAAACACTACTGTTTCTAAACCTTCCTGAAACGAAAGGGCTTGGGTCCTTCTCTTTGAAAGTTATTCCCATCAGTAGAAGGCACCAGCATCAATATCACACCCCAATTACTCTCTTTTGTTACTGATATACATGCTTAGCTAAAATTTTTCTAAGACTCTAGTATTTACTGGCATAACTTGAAGGGTAGGCTCACAGATTGTTTCATAGCCTAGATGCCAATTCTACTAAACAAAATTAAAAAAAAAAAAGGCATACACACCAGAACTGTAGTCATAAATATGTACATAGAGTCCTTAGTGTTATGAGATGACTGTGATCATGCCAAGCAGCCAGATTAAAAGCATGTAAAATGATTACATCGTATTTTTTAAAAAGCCAATAAAATATATTTTTTTAAAAAAAAGTTTAAAATGTCACAGCTAAATTAGCAGGTATAAAACTGCTTTTAAAATTACTACTTTAAAAAAATTCAATTAGAATAATAAGCTTGCCATAGGACAGACCATGCAAAGAATAAAAGATGTGAAGGCTGTATGTACCTTTTCTGAAGTTGTTATGTAACGCAGTTATTCAGTGTTGCAATATGGACCCCCGAACTGGTCTAGGACAAGGTTATCAGTTCAATTCTATTAAGATAAAGTCATGATGAAAATCATCATGAAACAAAAATGTATAATGTACAATTTTTTAAAACCCACTCTATGAAATAAGATACATTCACCATGTCACATAAAAATATGAGATATGTACTCCAGAGAATAACTGCTGAAGTTTGCTTTTGGCACCTTTGTAGATGATTACCTTCCTTTTTCTTCCTGCTCTCCTTTTAGCAAAGGAGAGCTGAAGACTTCAGATAGCTAACTCAGGTATTATTTAAATATAAAAGAAAAAGAGAAAAAGAATGCGTGAGATCCCAACTGTCTTATTAAAATAAAACCTCATCCTCTACTACAACGTCTGAAAGGAAGCCTCTCAATTAGAAATAAGAGATGACAGAGTTCCTATCCCAAAAGCCTGTGGAAATCCCAGTCCTACAAACTGATCTAAAAAGAATGCTTTTGTAGTTCTACGCAGTCAAAATAATTTGTAGGAATTAGACCAAAAGTCAAACGGATATAAACTTATTAAAGACAGAAGGAATTAAAAGATTAATGCTGCGGTCAAGACAGACAGAGCCCTTATTTTGTACACACAAGCCATTAATGACAATGGGGTTTGTTTTGGTTAAAAAAGGGGGGGGGAGGGGGGGAGAATGGGAGGGGAAAAAAATATATTATATTCAGGGGTCCAGAGTTCCTAGGTAGCACTAGTTCTCCCTCTCTAAGTTTTACCTTCTATCTGCAGGATGAGTAGTTCGCATTTTTGCTGTATTTTATCACGGTTATGACAAGCCTCCACAGGCACGTTGGTTAGGTTGGTTTTGTTTTGTTTTGTTTGGTGGTGGGTTTGTTTCATGTTTGGGGTTTGTTTGTTTGGGCTTTTTTTTTTCCAAAAACAGCTTACACAAGCTTTTTAATATCGTTATCTATTGCACAGAACCTCTCTTTCATTATTTTGAGGCCTTTTACAGAAAAACAGTCATACGCTCTCAAAATACCCAGCTCAGGATCCTGTTTCTGAGAGTGGCTACTTATGAATGTCTAAGGAAGTCATCTGAGAACAGTGCAAGTAAAAGCATACTTCTGTTACATAGCTTAGCAACTTTTCACCCCCAGCAATTCAGGTACTCCCTAAATCACAAATTGTATCCACATTAGCAGTTCCTAACTGGGTATCTACCTAATAATTTTCCTAAGGCTTAGGACAAATCATACTGTCAGCATACACATCCAGAAGCAATTAATGTCCAAACTTAAGCATTATGTGAAAACCTACTCCCTGGTATGAAAACATCTGCATCATAATTCCATTATGCTGTACACTAGCCTACTTCAGAAACCAGCTTCTCATTCACATTCTTCAAGCTGTTCAATGTCTTTTTTTCCAAACTGAAAAATCCCAGTCCATTCAATCTTTTCTGTAGAAACTAAGGGAAAAGCTGTTCAGTGCTAATAGAATTACTTTAGAAAAATTAAAAGTCAAAGATACAATCCTGTAATTGTGAAGTCTATCAATATTGTAACCATTTTAATGATCACTTGAATGCACAGTGATAGGACCTAGTCAAAATCGCAGAACAGCCAGAACATATCATTATATCACATGTTCAGTCTGAAACCTGCTGTGGGTTTTGGGTTTTTTTCCCCACTAAAATAGTGTGTGGTTGGGGGGAGGTGCTTAATGGACCATCCTCACTTCTTTACTCCTCAGTGAGTCTGTACATTTCTGTACATAATACATAATTTTATTAAAGCACCAGAAGCAGGATCAAACAGAAGCAAGCTGTCTTTTCCACACGTGATCCAAACCAAATCATGGGTATTTCTTACAGGGAACAATGCTGTCTTCTTCCTACTATGCATAGCTCCCAGCTGCTCATCTCTCCCTTCTTTTTCCAGTCTTTGAGCACAGTAATTTGAAAGTCAGAACTGAAAGAAAACCAAAACCAACCCACAAATAAAACACCTCTCTGTAAATAAAGACAAAATCCATGTATTTCAAATCATTATGCTTCTGGATAATGGCTGGATTTTCAATCAACTAAAAGTCCAGCCATTCACCTAGAATTAAATAACTAATTCAGGCTGAACAGCATGGCCTTTCATTAATTGTTTCTACTATTTTGTGAGTATAAAAATCAAAAACACAACTGTCGCCTTTGGACTACGCAGGACTTCAGCTTTTTCAGAGCAGGTTACCTCCCCTTAAAAAACCATAAACCTTGTCAGTACAGGGGCGCTATAAAAATTCTTAGTTTCCATATTTGTGTCTGTTTTGAAAAACTAATAAAAAAACATATCTGCATGTAAATTATGTACAACTATTCACATTTTGTTGTGCTAAAGTATGTAAGTCCTACTCTTCCTCTGCCTTCCAATTCTACTATTGCATATAAATGCAACTGAAGTGCTTTGTGCAACTCAAAACAATAGTTTCCTTGTAGATGCAATTTTGCCCACTTCAGGTCTTCAACTATTCAACTAATTTGCTGATTTTCAGAATAACTCCGACAACACTGATTTAAAAGTTAATTTAGTTTCCTGACTCCTCCATTACTATATTTAATGAAGATGAAAGTGAAACCACTTTTACTAGAGCATAAACTATGTTTTCAAGGACAGTTGGTAAGTTCCCTTTCTTTATGGCCCCAGGTGATATCAAACCAGTATCTAAGTATTTTATTTGATATTATCAAAAGGGAGAGAATGTATTTACAATATTTTTAAACAATAGTTCAGGATGTTGGGGTTTTGGTTTTTTCTTTTCATTTTTAAAGAGTTATATAACCCATGGTTAGAATGAGAAGTATCAGACATCTTTCATGGGGACAGACAATGAGGAGGAAAGGGGGGTGTTATTTGTTGGTGGTTGGGTTTGTTTTGTGTTGTTTTTTTTTTAAATCCAACAGCTTTCATTCATCTGTCTTGAGAATGATAAATCTGATCTGAGATCAAATTATTTGATTTTCCTTCATCCATATCCTTATATCCATTTCTCCATCTTATTTCCTCATTTTTCTCTCCTTTATTTTTCTTTTATTTTTAGTTGAGTAACTGTCTCTCCTCTGCATTTCAATTCTGTTTTGGCAGCTTGGATCTCCGACTGTTCCTTCTTCCAGTCACCAAAAAGCTACACGTTGCTGGGTGAAGAGAATGCATTACCTCACCCAGAGGGCCAAAGAACAGAAAAGAGGCTTAGGTCTGTGATCTGTTGTCAGAGCTTCTGCAGCCAACATTAGGACTAATACAAAAAGTGGAGAGGAAAACGGGATCAATTTGTTAAAGACACCTGTTGCTTTCCTACTGGCAACATTTTCTGTGTACATACACACAGATCTTAACTTTCTAAACTACTCAGTTTTTTCCCATGTCCTGTATCTGTTTGAACTAGTCTGACAACCTTAACATTACCAAACATTGTGCACAATGTAAACTGCCTAAAGTTGCATTTACTAAAGTACTTTTCATATTTAAATGTTCATTTTTATTGTACTGAATATACTTTGATACGTTTTTTGTTTGTGGAAATAAAAAGATGAGTAACTACTAAATTATTTGCAAAGAAATGGGGGGGCGGGGGAGGGGAATTAAGTCTTGAATTTACATAACCTGACAGAATTCCAGAATTCTACAAAACTTCTGATATTTCAAATGTATTTTAACAACTGTTACTGCCATTGCATAAAATACAGAAAATGGGCAGATAGAACTATTTACTATATTTAGAGGAACACCTGCTAACATACAAACCCTGCTTTTCAAGTTTCCAATCAAGCCACTGAGAATACTTGTCTGAAACTAAAGTACGCTTAGCTATAATTAGCTGCAAATGTGAAAAACATTTTTTACGTCTT
The DNA here is from genome assembly GCF_034638445.1 of Ciconia boyciana. Taxonomy (NCBI): domain Eukaryota; kingdom Metazoa; phylum Chordata; class Aves; order Ciconiiformes; family Ciconiidae; genus Ciconia; species Ciconia boyciana. The sequence continues at coordinate 52,384,978 of NC_132936.1, forward strand.
TTACTTCAAAACCATATATGCTGATATGATAAACTTATTACAGAAGAAGAAGTAAATTTAGACCTATGTGCAAGTGTGCGCACAACTACGCAACTAGATCACTCAGTGAAGTAAGCATAATTTCATTGGCTGCATGGTTTTATATCAACTTCCGAAAACTTCTCTCATAAGATGCACACAACCTGAAACCACCTACCATTCCAGAAGATGATGTGCTGCAACACGATTTTCAGTGTTACCTCATTCCTCCTTCCTTTCCCCCCCCCCCGCCCATTTCCTAAGGAAGGAAAAGAAGAAAATACAAAACAGAACAGTGAGGACAGTCTTCCATTTGCTAATCAGCATTAAAAACAATCAAAACAAGCCCACATGCTATAACTAGCATAGCCATGAAAATTTACCATTATCTAATAGTATAGCCAATGTGACACTAGCTAAAGTGAAAGGTAGTTAGCAGCTAATGTGAAGGGATTTGATTACTCGATACGGTTCATTTATTGCAGAGAGTCATCAAAATGGATAGCATAGGGGCAAACTCTCCTTACCCCAGTTACAACCTCTCCACATTATTGCCAAGGAAAAGAGAGACCAATGGAACTTAGGTACTTTTGTTGCATAAACTTACACCTGTTTTATAAACAGGAAGCAGTTACTAATCTAAGAAGCAAACATAGTTACTTCAGATGTGTTACCACAGACCTTTCATTGCTGGTTTGCAAGCACACCGGTAAACTTGGATTTCATTTTAACCGTAAACATTTTCTTTTGCTGCACTGTCTCTATGTTACGACACCTGCAGGTACAACAGATGAAGTTGTTCTTTGTGCATGTGCAGTAGCAGAAACCCTCAGCTGCAGAAATTCCAAACAGCAGGGACAGAAGGCAGGTCACCATGTGCATAATGACAGCCCCTCAAAGAACTGCAGCTACAGGAGGTTAAGTTGCTTGGATAGATTCATCATACTGACCCCATTCACGGTGATTAGCAAGAATCCTTATTCACTTTCTAAATCAAGTCTGATGAACACACAGATCTAAAATTCACAGGGAGACACAGAATCACAGAGACATTTGGTTGGAGGGACCTCTGGAGGTCATCTAGGCCAACCTCCCATTCAGATGAGGACTACTGCCAGCACAGATGAGGCTTTGATTCATCGTGGTCTAGAGGCCTGAAAGGATGAAGACTCTACAATCTCTCTGAGCAAGCTGTTCCAGTGCTGCACTATCCTCCTAGAATGTTTCCAGAAAGTTTAAAAAAGTCCACGTTTGAAGTCATAAAAGCTCAGTTCATTAGAAAAGCAAGTCAGAAGAACTTTGGCCAATAAATTGCAGAATCAATGCAGTTCAAAAGGACCTCTGAAGATCATCTAGACCAATCCCCTTCTCAAAGCAAGGTCAGCTAGAGCAGTTGCTCCAGGCCTTGTCCAGTCATGCTTGGAGTATCTCCACAGATAGAAAGTCCAGAATGTCTGGACAACTTGTTCTAGTGTTTGACCAGACCCACAAGGAGAAAGTTTTTTCATATGTTTAAATAGAATTTCCTGTGTTTCAGTTTGTGCCCATCGCCTCTCGTCATGTCACTGGGCACCGCTGAGAAGAACCTGGCTCCATCTTCCTTACTGCCTTCTGTCAGGCATTTATACACATTGATGAGATTCCCCTGAGCCTTCTCTTCTCTAGGCTGAACAATGCCAGCTCGCTGAGACTCTCCCCGTGTTACAGATGCTCCAATCCCTTCATCATTTTTGTGGCCTTTCACTCCAGTATGTCCATGTCTCTTCTGTACTGGGGAACCCACACTGGACCCAGCACTCCAGATGTGGTCTTGCTAGTGCTGAGTAGAAGGGAACAATCACCCTCCTTAACTCGCTGGTGACCCTCTGCCTAACGCAGCTCCAGACAGCGTTGTCCTCCTTTGCTGCAACAGCACCTTGCTGGTTCATGTTCAGCCAGCACCCCCAGGTCCTTTTCTGCCAAGCTGTTTTCCAACCAGTCTGCCCTCAGCAGGTACTGGTGCCTGGGGTTGTTCCTCCTCAGGTGCAGGACTTTGCACTTCTGTGGAACTTCATGAGGTTCCTGTCAGCCTGTCCAGGTCCCTCTGAACAGCAGCACAACCACCTGGTCTATCAGCAACTCCTCCTAGTTTTATATATTTTGTTAAGACCATCAAACATTTTTTCCATGATCTTTTGAAGCAGACATATTGAAGTGTGTATGAATCACAGTGAAGAAACAAAAATAAAATAAGCACTAACGCCGAGGCATGTGGCTGAGCTTTATGATAGTGATTTCTTTCCATCCATTAAATAAAATGCAAACAATAACCATCATTAGAAGTCACAGGTACTTTACCATATGCTTGAGTACAGAACAGAAATAGTTGTATATATTGTATCAAACGAATCACATGATCTCTGGATTTTTTTTCTAGTGTTTATTCTTTAATAAATTGTTACAGCCTGCTGGACAGATGCGTAAACATACTCTGGTGGTTTCTCTGTTTACATGTGCAGTTGGCACTAGGCGAAAACACAGGAACTAACAGAACTGCATCTATTTCTACATAAATTTTATCGTGAGGCAATCATAATATAGCTTTTGCTCTCTCTACAAATCCACCAATTGTTTCCCTGACCCAGTTAAAGATAGTGACTTTAATCTTTAAAGTCTCTAGCACTATCAACTCCAAATACCTCAAATGGTCTTGCTAGGTAGGAAAAGGCAAGGTTCTTAAATTATCATTTCCTCAAGTTGGAGGGAGTTGAAAGAGCAGAGAGACTTCTGAGAAGCTTCTTGGTTTTGGAGTACGATTTGTATTTCTCTGCAGGTGCTCACTGTCCCTCCCTATTCTCCTCACTGCTGAGGAAAAAAATACAAAAAAACCAACACAGACATCAGATGCATATATACCTTTATTTTATGTATTTTTAGAAAAAACAAAGACTTATTTTAAAGTAATTTTGGAGCTATTTTCTTTCTAAACATAAAACATTAAAGCACCAAGTGCTTTGTTAAATTAAAATATACTTGATTCTTATATTCATCTTTGCAAAGCTCAATATGCCTACAGTAATGCATATGCCCAGTAGGAACATAGCAACTGGTTAAATGTTATTAAAGAATGCTTTTTATAAGTTTCATGTTTTTAATATATGAACATCAGGCAGCATTATTAAATTCAGTGTTTTCCCTGTAACTATACTACAGCATTTTAGTCGTTACAATATATTTAGAGACTAGATTAGAGCTTTTATTAGTTCTCACTGCAAACAGTTAAAAGCCATTTATCTGCATTTTCTAAGGCAAGATTAAGATAAGATCCTTGAGTCAACAAACATACTTTGACTTTGTTTCTCCTGTTGTGTACATCTACCATAAACCTCTCTGGTTCTTAGAATCATAGAATGGTTTGTGTTGGAAGGAACCTTTAAAGATCATCTAGTCCAACCCCCTGCCATGGGCAGGGACATCTTTCACTAGACCAGGTTGCTCAAAGCCCCGTTCAATCTGGCTCTGAACACTTCCAGGGATGGAGCAACCAAAACTTCTCTGGGCAACCTATTCCAGTGTCTCACCACCCTGTCTCACCTTACAATGTATATATCCTCTAATTTTCACCTGGTACTTATAAGTGGCCTATTCCTTGTTCCAAAAACCTTAAAATGTGACAGGAAATGAAGGAGCCCATCTTGGAGCCGGCTGAAACTGTCCGACATGGGGGCAACTCCTGGTGCCTTCTCACAGAAGCCACCCCTGCAGCCCCCCTGCTACCAAAACCTTGCCACATAAACCCAGTACAATACAACAAAATCTGATCAATTCATTCAGATATAGATAGCTTCACAGAGGTGATACTTCAATATACACACATGCAAAGTCGTAGATGTCATCTCTGGACACTGGAGAGAATAATGATATCTCAAAAAAGGAATAAAATGAGATTATGAAAGAGATGCTGGCAGCAAGAGCAGGAAAAAATCAGAGATGTAATAGGCAGGTTACTAGATCAGGTGAGAAGAAATAGCAGAAGGAGCACATATGAGGAGAAAGCATTGGGCTCCCTCATAAGAATTTTTACTGTCACCTTTGTATGTAGGCCTCCAGGACTAAGACAACTAATAAAAGGTGCAAATCCTGCTCTTTCAGTGTGGGCCAAGCCCTCCTTCTTCACATCTAGGGGTGGAGAAAGGGCAGATTGTGCCAGATTATGGAACTGTTTCCTTAAAATGATGTATTGGTTTTAATTTTTCACGGTTTTCCCCTTTCAGGAACCATCCCTTTCTACTAAGTACCCTTTTCAGTAACTGTTCTTTATACATGCACCAATAATAATTCATTAGATTTTAAAAGAACATATAACATTAGAAAACATTAAATGGTCTGCTCTGTAAAAAGGAAGGTCAACCATTACCGCCAATATTTTAAGACTGCCATTTAAAAAATAAAGTTTTAAAATAAGTAAAAATTATTAACTTAAAGAATTCATAATAACTTTCAACAAAACAATATATTAAGATGCTAGGCTCTTTTCAGGCTTGATTTCTCTCTTTTCATTTACTTCAAGATAAAAGTTCAAAATCTGTATCCATGTTACAACTGTATTTAAAACGTTCAAACTGCTACTCAGGCTTTGTGAGTCACTTGTAATGCATCTACATTAGCTTTTTCACAACTGTAACAGAAATATAGCCACAATGCAGAAAGAACAATTTTTTTCCTCCTTCAATTTCAAGAATGCTCAGTTAAAGAACATGAATGCATTTAGAAAGTCATCTCCATTTACATGTTGAAAATCTGGATGGAAAAGCAGATGAAGAATACACAAGATTTTGTAGACAAAGCATTGTATTAGATATACAAGATTAAAGAACAGATTATGGAACCTCATGAAGTTCAACAAGGAAAAGTGCAGAGCACCTCACATATGAGGAAAGGCCGAGAGAGCTGGGACTGTTCAGCCGGGAGAAGAGAAGGCTCGGGGGGCAATCTTACCAATGTATATGTCCATATACCAATATATATGGACATCAGGGACACCCACCCTGAAGGGAGGGTGCAAAGAGGACAGAGCCAGGCTCTCCCCAGTGGTGCTCAGTGACAGGACCAGAGGCAGTTGGCACAAACTGAATTACGTGAGGTTCCCTGTGAACATCAGGAAGCACTTTTTTTACTGTGAGGGTGACCAAGCACTGGCACAAGTTGCCCAGGGAGGTTGTGGAGTCTCCATCCTTGGAGATATTCAAAAGCCGTCTGGACATGGTCCTGGGCAACTGTCTCTAGGCGGCCTTGCTTCAGCAGGGGGGTTGGACCAGATGACCTCCAGAGGTCCCTTCCAACCTCAACTATTCTGTGATATAATATGATCTATCATATCATAATATGGTGCTCTTCCTAATCTAAATGTATACAGGAACTTCTCACAGCAGAGTACCAAGAATGCTGGAAAAGTGTTCATGTTTGAAGACACCTGAATGTGACTGTAGCATTCTTATTTATATCCAAGTGTTAAAATAAATAAAACAATTTAAAAAGGCATCTAAACTATTACACAAGAAAAAACAAATCTGCCGAAATTTGTCACCCTCACACAGTCCAAATTTCCAGAAACTTTTATTAACATTAGAATGAAAATGAACATCTTAATTTACTACAATATTCAGAGACTTCTAATGGCATCATAATGCTAACCTAATGCTCATTGAATGACTACTGTTGACAGTGCATATGCCAAGCAAGGGTAGTGTATTCTTTATAATTCCACAGAAAATTTTTGAGTAAATTTCAGTAAATTTACCTTCAGTAAATTTTTTACATTCCTGAAAAGCAGTTACAATTAATTTGCCTAGAGAAGTGGCAGGAAAGAGACCTATCTTTGGTAATTTCCAGTAAATTTCAGCTATACATTACAGAGAAAAAAAAAAAATTACTTGAGCCCACAAAACAGACGAAATGTGTGCACTTTGTTGTTCTATAAGCACAAAAGCTTATACAAGCTGTACTAACTACACAATTTCACATATTTGCTACAGCCACAGCTTTGCAGCTCTGAATAACATCAACCATCATGGTATCTTCTGCTTGCTTAGAATTTATTACTCTAAAAATACAAATGCAGGCAGGCAGACAAATTCACTCTATCTGCATCAGGGATATAGATGCTATTCAAGCTCATAAATTAAGAAACTTAGCAATAAAGATTAATGATCCAGTCCTGCAAGATGATGTAATCTTCAAATGCATTTCAATGCAAATCAAGATAAAACAATTCCTCACAAGTTTATATTCCAAATATCAGCACGTGCACACAAAAACCCCACAAATCCCAAGTCTCTGCCCTGACCGCAAGATCACAGGCTAGAAAACAAGATCCAACGTTGTTCTTGACAAATCATTTTCAACTCAACAAATCTAGTACATGGTTGGTTAGATCCAAACACTGAGAGAAAACCATGATCACCAGAATACTTTCAGCCTCTTTGGAACACCACCATTTCCTGAATGACATAATTCAAGATACACATGCAACTTGCCATCCCAATTCACCTGACATGAAGCCCATGCTCTTTATCTAGGACATTTCAAACATAGTAGTGGGAAAGGGGCTGCAGATGAACCAAACTGCTCTGTAGCTGCAGTCTGCTCCTTACTGACATCTGTCTTTCACTCCCTCCATGTGAGAGATGCACGTTCAGTCCTACGACAAAGCAGAGACTCCAGAAGAGAGAGAAGATGGAAACAGACTGCAGCTGCCCAACTCGTCATCAACATATTTTTGACGGTCCTCAGGAAAGAATATAGTTGGGAGCATACTACATAAATTGTTGTGGTGCCATTTCTGGATGCTGCCTTTCCAATAGACACAAGCAGGAATCTATGTCGGTGCTTTTGCTGTACTGCCCATGTGCAATAAGCACTGGTCCTATCAGAAACATACAGATCATCTGTGTCCTAAAAGTGAGCATATGACAAGAAGGTGCCTGTGAGAAACATCCCCTAAATGCCTATAGTTGAAGCCATATGGCTCATACGAAAGACATGGAGAAAAGCCTATCTATGGTAAGTTTTGAAAAAAACAGAAGTCCTGTACAGCTAAAGGAATTTGTCTTACAATTCAAGCTAAAAACTGTACTACCTTACAGAAAGAGATCACTTCTGACAATCTAATTGCTAATTTGTAGATTAACTCCCTTAAGGCTTCTGTCAGTAAGTAAACTGTCCATTAGATGCCCACTGTTGACTGGGAAAATTATCTTTGAATTTCATCAGTGAAACACCAAAGTGATGCTCCCTGCATGCTTTTCAGTCTTTCTTGCCATTGAAACTGTAGACTGTTCTGTTTAGAACCTGTTTCTGTCAGGAAAAAACCCAAACCAAACCAAAAAGCCCCACAAACATAACACAGTAAGAGCCCCTTCCCTCAATTTCAACTAAACTCGGTTGTCAAATTTCAGCTTTAATATTCAAGTATCTTTTGAGAAATATCATGTTTATGTCAGCACCGTTCCGTAACCTGAAATTTTGCAACTAAAATTAAATTTTGAAATGAAATTCTGGATGCCAAAAAATAAAAAATAATAATTTTGAGATTAGGGCATAAGGAGTCTGGGGAGTTGGCTCTTCTTCCAAGCTTCTCACATTGTGTTAATTTTAAGCAGACCACAAAGATTCTCCATCCCTTTAGCTTTTCAATACGGAAGAAAACAGATAGTTCCCATGCTTCTCACATGTTTTACTAAATCCAATTAAGCCTTGAAGAACATAAATACCTTTAAACAAAAGATGCTGCATAAACAGAATTCTTGGAAAACCATATGAACTGCAGCAATATTTCACAGTAAAAAAGAAGAAACTAAACATTCAGGTTGTACTGTGTTTGGGTTTTTCTTTGTAAAACAAGTATTTGTGATATAAAAGTTGCTAACATTTTCTATATCTTATTTTGAAAAGTATGTATTTCCTTCTCTATGTTAGGATAAGAAATATTCTGCTCATTTAAAAAAAAAAAACCACAAACCTTCCATAAATATCCAGTATCTCTCTGCAGCAATTGCTTATGCATCAAAAGCTACCCTCAAAATGATGCTGCCCACACATAGCGATTACTCATTTAAACCAGAAAGAGAAACTTTAAAAGAAGGGTGAACACTATCTTTACACCAAAATAAATTTAAAGAAAAAAAGCCCAGCGTTAGAAGAGGTAAAAGTCAAAAATCACACTTGTGGTCATTGTCTGAGAACTTCAGCTTCTATTTCCTTACAGCCAATCAAAGAAAAGGGACTGTGGCCTGTGGGCTGGGTGACAAAGAGATTAGCATACATCAAGCTTCCAACCAAAAGGATTTTTCTTTCCAAAGGTTTTTAAGTTTCTCTGAAGAATAATTTGTGACAGCAACAGGTTTGCGATCACAAGACATTGACTCAAAATTAGTCCATTTTCACGCTTGAAGCTTAGGAATTTCCTCTATTCACACATACATACATACCACTGCAACACCTGCTTCCTTCATGCCCCAAGACCTCAAACTCAGGTGCCGTTGGCTGGCCTGTTTAGCCCTACCAGCATTGCCTGCTGCTTGGGATCATAGAGCACAGGAGAGGCCATCAGACTGCACTGCAGGCAAAAAAAAAAAAAATTCCCAATCCCTGCCCTTCTCCACTGCGTGAGCTTTGGTGGTTTTTTTAGTAGCTATACCAGCCCTTCAGATGATCTTGCATTAGTCACACATGAACATCCTCACTCAGCTCAGTCTGCTCCTCAGTCTACTCAGAGCAGTTTGGCTCTGTTTACATACACCTTAACGCTTACCTGTATATTAAAGTCTCTCTCTCTTTTTTTTTTTTTTTTTTAATTCTATGTGTATTTATATATGTACCTTACTGTTGAATCAATCTGGAGGTACTTTCATCTTTAAATAGATTTTATGTACCACATCCCCAACCCCCAAATATCAATTCATAGCAATTCCTTTCTGCACAAAATATTGGAGACAGAAAAACATTCAAAGAATTGTATGTGCTCAAAGCTTTTATTCACTTTTGCTGTGGCAATTACTATCCTTTGCATCCCACTATACACCATAAAACTAAATTAAGACCAAATTATTAAAATTTCACACATAACATAGCTTCCCCGTACATAAAATGTGAAACTCAATCACCTGTATCTTCAAAATAGGAAAGGCAAGTGTATTTTCCATGCACTTGAACTTACATGGTGAAAAAACTTGTAAATTAAATTGGCATCCAGGGAATTCCCTAAACATCCAGACTAGGGATATAGGTTACATTTTCTCATCTATGTACCTAATTAAAGTGCTGATCTGGTGAGATTTCAAAAGGCAGAGTTGGTTTTCTTTTTTGCCTCTTTTCTTCCTCCCACCCTCTTTTTTGTTTTAATGCTCACTTTTGCTTTTCTCCTAATGCCCTTTTGGGTTTCATCAAAATGATTTTGGCTAATGACAACATCAGTAACTGGGAAAAGACACCTCCCTCCCCCAGACTCTGAATTTTGGTGTAATATTAAATAACAAAAATGGACAAACTGATCTGAAATCCCTTTACGACAGCAATATTTGATCTGTCTCAGAGATTTCCATAATTTGCTTTGGCTGCTAAGCAACAAATTAAATATGATTTGGTATATTTAAATGCATTATTCCTCCTACTGCTCTTCTGACTGAAAAAATACAGTTATAATAATGCTCTTGTCACAGAGCAATAGTGTTGAGGAAAGGTCCTGCACTTCAGCAGGTGTACTAATTGTAAGCAGAAGAATATGCATTTGTTTGCCCTGCAGTAAAAATGAGGAAATACAGAGAACACAATGTCCTACAATCTATTTCCAGAGTCACTATTGTCTGTATTGTCATGATACCTACAGGGATTACAATTTTCCTTAAATTAGCCAGCTCGCAGCAAATTAATAGGTAAGACAAACATAAGATGGATAAGTAACTCCACCTGGGGCTCTCTGTTTGAAATCTACTAGCATATTGGGAATACAGCACTCCATTCTGAGACTTTACACACGTGGATGCTATGTTTCCAGCTGAGAAAAACAACTGAACAAAACCAACTTTCAGTATCAATCAAAAACACCCCCTGCCCAGAAATCAGAAGCACCACACTTCCTAGTCATTCAGTTGCAATATGCTACTACTGTTCCAAAGCACACAGACCTAAAATTGAATGTGGATTTCAAGTAGCAGTGCAGAGAAATCACAACAGGCCTGTCTTCCAATTTACATGCACCACAAATTCAGAAAGACAGTTTTTCAGAATGTAAGAGACCACCCATATCTGTGCACCTACAATTTAAAACACAAAATAAAGTCTGTCAAAGGTGGAAAATAACCTTTGAGTTTGGAGAAGGAAAGGAACACCCAGCTTCCTTTCACATCCTTAAAGCAACTATGTTAAATATGAATTTAAAGCAAGAAATAGCATTTGGTGTGTGGGCAGGAGGCTTGCATTGCTACTACCAGCGTTTGTTGTGTGTCTACTGAATATAAGCACTTTAGGTCTTAATCTTGCAGTCTTAATTGGTAAAACAGTAACAAAACCATCAGAATCACAGACAAGTTATATTTGTGTACATCTTAGTATCTATTTTCCAGACAGAAATACTCCATTCTTCATCTCAGTCGCATTAACTTTGTGTGCACTCACTATTCAAATTATTTGCTATTAACTATGTTATTGCTAGATGAATATTAGCCTGTAATAACAACTCTGTGAGGAATATTTTCTTTATTTATCCACATCACTATGACAGATGCTTTTAATTTCAGCTGCAATATTAAAAAAAATAAACTACTAGATTAGGTTGTCAGAAAAACTTTCAAGTTTTTTTCTGTTAAAATTTTAATAAAGAGATTAACAAAAATTAATTCCTTCACACACAAATGTATCAGACCTCATTCCGCTACTTCCTGTTCAAATTATATCGTCAAAAGAAATACTTAAATATAAAAGTGGTAAGGAAGAGGCTTAGTTTGACCTCATTATTTATGTTAAAAGAATCCCAGTATTAACTGTATTAATCAAAACAAAGTATGTCAATAATTGTATTTTAAATACATGGGTATAAAGCAGGTTTTACTGCAGATACTCACAATGTGACTGTACCATTACTTTTGAAAAGTCTGTCCATTTCTCCTCCTTTGAAAGCTGCTGGTATTTACATGCCCAAAAAGGAGGTATTTATTAATCTATGAAACAGATTCAACACGTAGTATATGGATGGACAGTCTACTGGGATGACATCCTTGAAGGCCAACACAGATGAATACCGTGTCAAAGTGACTGTGTAACCACTGCTACTGCTGCTACTAAGAAATTTCAGGCACACCACTACAACTGTTCAGTAGCAATAACTTCTCACCACTACAAAGATGAAAATTAAAATAGAAATGTTCGTTTTCTCTTTAATTTAAAAGTTTGGAAATTTGGCCTTTTTTCCTAAGATAAAAATCTAAAAAAGCTCTTCTTTGAGGACTGGGCATTCAAGATGTTCAGGGACATTTTTCACTTTGATGAGTCCTTGATTCCTGAGTCGTCTTCAGATTACCACAGACTGTAAGCAGAGTTGTACAGAACATCTAGCTCTGATCCTGTTTTGACACGGTAAAAAAAAACAAAACCAAAACCAAAAACAAAACCACACACAAAACCAAAAAAAACCCCACACCACACACACAACCAAACTCATTGTATAACAGTAAAAAGAAGGACATGGAGAAACTTGAGGAGTGAGTCATCTGAAACTGTGAAGTTCAGTAAGTACAAGGAGGCAGAGTTGCTCCACACATCATCAGTACAGGCTGACAGCTGACTGGCCAAGTGGCAGCCCTGCTGAGAAGGACTCACAATGGACTCTCAGCTGAAGACAAGTCAACAATGCTTTTTCATCACAAATAAGGCAAATGGCACGCTGGGCTGTATTAGGAAGAAAAAGAACAAGACAGAAACAAGAACAAACAGAGCAAAAAAAGTTACCATTCCCCTCTAATCCGGCACTAGTAAGGCAATACTTAGAATACTCTTTTTGGTTTGGGGTTTCCATTTCAAAAAGACTATTAGGAAGCTGGAGAGGATCCCCCCCAAGATGGTCAGGGACTGAGAACTCACAGCCTCCAAGGAAACTGGAGGAGCTAGACCATTTCAGTCTGACCAAAAGGACTCAGGAGGAATTTATTAACAGCAAATGACAACTACTGCACAGGAGTTACAAAGACAGTGGAGCCAAACTCTTCTTGGTAGTAGCAGACAGTTAAAAGTGAATGGCCATAAACTCCAACTCAGAACGTTCAGACTGGACTTCTGGAGAAAATTCCTCAATAGGAGGGTGGTGCAGGGCTGAAACAGGTCGTAGAGGAGCCTGTGGAAGCTCCACTGTCCCAAGTGTTCAAGACTCATTCAAAGGTACCTGGCCTTGCTTAGCTGGCTGTAGTTCCGAGTTGAGCAGGAGTCTGGACTAGATAAAGTTAAGTCCCTAGTCATCACGTCTATGGTTTTGTGTCCTGGTTTTGGCTGGGATAGAGTTAATTTTCTTCCTAGTAGCTGGTCTAGTGCTGTGCTTTGGATTTAGTATGAGAATAATATTGATAACACACTGATGTTTTAGTTGTTGCTAAGTAATGTTTATACTAGTCAAGGACTTTTCAGCTTCCCATGCTCTGCTGGGCGCACAAGAAGCTGGGAGGGGGCACAGCCAAGATAGTTGATCCAAACTGGCCAAAGGGCTATTCCATACCATATGGCATCATGCTCAGTATAGAAACTGGGGGAGTTGGCCAGGGGGCAGCGATCGCTGCTCGGGGATGGGCTGGGCATCCGTCAGCGGGTGGTGAGAGGTTGCATCAATTGGGGTTTTTTTGTTTTGTCCCTGGGTTTTGTTCCTGTCTCTCTCTCTCTCATTACTTTCCTTTTCATTACAATTTATTATTAATAATATTATTTTATTTAAATTATTAAACTGTTCTTATCTCAGCCCACAAGATAAGAACTTTCTTACTTGTGCTTTTCAGCTTCTCTTCCCCATCCCACCAGAAGGGGGGAGGGGGGAGGGGGAGTGAGCAGCTGCGTGGTGCTTAGTCGCCAACTGGGGTTAAACCATGACATTTTGTCTTATGAAAAGACTTTAAAACGGCTAAGGGTTTAAAAGAATAGATGGAGGCAGATCTAGAAAAACAAACCTAATCTTCCTAGAACTATGACAATTATCTAAGAATTGTAGGACTATCTCCCCTTAAAGTAGTTTTATTCAATACAAAATGAAATGGGAAGGAAGTTTGGAATCACCACTAAAATAGAATGTGTCCTTTCACCTGAAGTGTATAACATACAAAGAAATGGTCTGAACTAAACCAGTCCTGATGCTATATTAAAAGATTATTTTGTGAGATGAATGTAATGCAAAATGGACTTCCCCCTGCCCACCACCCCACATTAACTTAAATACAAACTATGTATTTCATTCTTCTGGAAAAATAAACAATTACAGAAGTCTGTCTGACATGGCATCAGATTACTGGTAACTAACTTATGCATGCAAACTGCTTATTTGATTTTAGAAGAATCTCCTTCTACTGCCTTACAGAACTGATAGCATAAAATCTCATTTCATTTTAACTATCACCCTTACTGCCTATTTTATTCCAAACTCCCTCATCCTCAAGTTCATTAATAAAGCCTCCCCATCCATAATGTTGCCCTTAAAATTAAGAAGATAATTTAAGGGATTCACAGAATAGGGCATCTCTAGCTTGGAATAACATATTTGCCAGAATTATTTTCTTCCAAAAAACATTCCGAGTTTAAGAAGAATAAGGATAGTTAACAGCTATGATTTTAGAAAGAATGTTATAACTGTGTGGAATACTCATAACAATTATTTCTGACAAAAGCCCAACTGATACGCAAAGTCCAATTCCAAACGTACACAGATGCCTTATTTTCTTACTTTGCTAGTTTAAAACTAAGCAAACTGTGATTACAATGGAAAAGAAAAAAAGACTTGTGTCTTGAAAGAGAAACCTCAGGAATTCCCTCCAGCCACCCAGCTTCTCCAATCCACTTCTTTTTATAAGGAGCCTGATGCTATTGAAATCAATTGCAAAGCCCCCATGATTTCAGAACTGCAGAAATAGATTTGAAGAGAATTCTTGGCAAAGTTTTGCATAAATCTATAATGAATACTTAGGTAATAATTTGATAGCCACTTTTTAAGCAGCACAGACAGAAATCCTGCAGTTTCTTCCCCCACCCTTCTACCTCCAGCATGCAGGTAAAATTGTCTGAGAAGATCAGAAAATTAATACAAATAAAACATAATCCAGCAAACAAAACCAAAAAGACCTTGGATGAGTACTCAATCCCACTTACTGTAAGACCATACAACTGCAGGGTGACATGAATGCAAGAACCATCAGCAGGGGCTGCCTAACAAAATTGGTACCTCAAGAATTTCGTGACAATCCACATTCTTACAAGCACATTTCTGAAACTCACTGAGCCTACTTAAAATATTACATCCATATAAAATCCATACCTTTTCAAAATACGGACATAGAAGAGACACTGAGACAGGGTTCCTGCCTCAAGTTCAGTGTCAACACTGCAAGAATTTTATACAACATGATATTAGCCTAAGTTAGTCATGAAGTTTCAGATTGTATAATGTTCTTAAAACCAGACATTGCTGAGGCCTTGTGCAGATTGTTAGCTTGTTCAGCCAAGCATAACATAAGGCACTGAAGCCTCATACCCACACTTAAATAACTGGCTCCTCAAAATCTTGTGTTGCTATCTTTGAAGAAGAAAGCATCTGCCAGAAGGCAAGATGAAAACCTAACTGATATTCTAAGATTATAGGATGAATGACAATGGCTAACAAGGTATTAAGTCTGCCTGTCTAGATGTTCGTTTGCATAAAACAAATATGGCCCATAAAGAAGCTCTACTAATACCTACACGCCTTTCAGATCTGCATAGGGTTTCTAACCTCAAGCTGTAGCCTAACGTAGTTTTGTATCCCATATTCCTCTTCCTGCCTCATATTTTTTTAAGACTGTTTGTAAATTCAGCTGTTTTCTTAAATGAGCTCTTGATTTAGGATGGATATGTGCTTTGATCCTCTGTATCCGTAGTATTTTTGTTTCTACTTGCTTTTCTCCCTCCACTTCCTGTTTTCAGTCACATTTTCCACCAATTATATTTGTATACAGGATTTTGTTTCCCAGAAGGTATTTTCCTTTCCCTTACTGCTGTTCTCTACTTCTTCTCAAATGTACATATCAGCATATTAGAGCTTTCTTCCAAAGCTCCTTCACCTTTTACTTTTTCCAAAATTGTTTATCTACACACCAGATTTATCTTCCTTTCTCCCTTTTCCAGCTCCCAGATTCACTTCCTCCTCCAAGTACACCATATATCCTTTAATCCCTCTCCGCTTTCTCATTAACTTCAACTCTTCCCAGTGTATACAATATATATAAAGCTCTCTATCAACATTCAATGCATCATTAAAAAAACCCTTAAGATTACTACCAATTTCAAAAGGGTCAAGGCTTTAAATAATTTAAGAGAAAAATGGGCAGTTTTTAAAGTGAATTTTCCTAAAGGAGAAAATCACACAGAAGCCTCCAGTGCCCCTCAAACTCAGTAAGTATTTCAAAAATCACAAATGCTTCTTTTTTTTCTGTTCCATCTAACTCCTCCTAACTCCTCCTTACAGTTTCTTGCTGCACTGCTTCACCCATCTTATCTTGGTGATTAACTTCTGTGCCATCACAGATGCCATCTATTGATCCCATTCATCCATACATCTTGCACCTCCATCACACCAGGATGTGATCACACACAACTATGAACATAATCACTCTCACTCCATGCTGAAAAGAACCTAAAATCTTCCTGTTTTGCACACATGGAAGACTGACCGCAACAGGAGTTTCCTCATGTTTTCAAAACTGTTGTCTTCTTGATGTAAGTAGGACAAATTGGTATGACAGTGGTCATATGCCCCTCCTCATCACTTGTCAGGTTTAGCTCTTCTCCAAGGAGAAATAGAAATTAAGTAGATAAAACACAATTTGAAAATACAACCAAATGTCAAATAAAATGATTCAAAGCGTGACTGACTAGTCTGTGTTCTTGTTTCAGCCTTTGAGGTGAAGGGGGGGTGTGGTTTTTCAGCTACAAGTTTTCACTCGCCTCTTACTTTTTTTTTTTCCTTCTCTAGTAGTCATCCATTTTCTTCCCAAAGACCTATCACAGCAGGCTTGGGAAAAGAACTTGGAAATCTCCCCATCCCATCCCCACCCACACCCCACCTATGCTAGAAAGCTAAGTGGTTGTGACAGCACAAGAGGCCCTTAAACCCAATTTTTTCATCTTGCGACAAGACTGCTGTATCCATAGTCTGTAATTGGAAAGAAAAGGAGTATGACAATGTTTAGTCTGACTTTCCACTTTGAAATCTTCTCATAACTACCAAGGGAAAGAAACAACTACACTGGCAAGCAAGAAAATATTAAGCTGCATTTAACTGGAAGAATTATGTATTCTTTGTAAAAAACACAAGTTTATTGAAAGACAGACAAGATTTCATTTGAACATGCCAACTGACATATAAGGGTAGAACAAATTGAGTGAAGAGCTTATTTTGTACACCATCTTAGTACATTTCAAGACCATATTTTATTTTGCTAAATCTGGCTCATTCAAAAAAGCTGTAATACTTTAAAAATTGTTTCCTGAGATACCCACATAAATTATGTGTTATAATGGTGATTTAGCAATATCCAGAAGTAAGACTATTATTGCAGACAACAGCAACACTTGAGGTTTCCTTTAATTTGGTGGCAGAATTTTTAAGACTCAGTTGGGAGCCTGAGCAAATTTCTTTCAGAACATAAGTGCCGCACATGATCCTGGAACTGCTCACTGTTCATGCTAGTAATTTCTCTACTTTTCCACATCCTCTTTTCCACCTGTTAAACCTCATTTCTAGTTACTGGTTTCTTCCAGTTTTGAGACAATAATAGAATGAAACCAAATAGTTTTCTTGCTTAGTAACACTGCTGCCCAGGCTTTGAAGAGAGCAGAGAAGCTCTAAAAATTCTGTTTGGCTTTCATTATAACAACTATAAATGCTATGAGCTGTTACATGATATTTATCATAGTTGTGAATGGTCACACAGAAATCCTTTAGGATTTCGCACACACATCTCCTATCACCAAAGATGACTGGTGTCTCCGAACTTGTGTATCTTTATTTTAATAAACTGTTACAATTAAAAAAAAAATCCACTCAGGATTATGGCTTTATTTTGTTCTCACTAAATACAGTTCCGCCTAGAATTACAATGAAAGCAGAAGCAAAAATTTTTTAACAGTAACTGCAAAGTTTTGTTTAGAAAGGTATTTTCTCAATTCCTAGGTATACACAAATGCATTGAGTTAGCTAAAAATTTCTCTCCTGAGCAAGCTTTACAAAGCCTAATGTAAAAACAACCTCCCCCCCAAAATACCCCACATGTATGAAAGTGGCTAATAATTTTAAACAAAAAAAAATTATTTTTTAATATGTGACATAAGGAATTCAAAATTCCAACAGTAAATTTTACCTTCCCTTCATATCCCTAGCTCTTTAAATTATACTAGTTATTACAAATAAAACAAAATGTTTGTTGTCTTTATATTCTAGAATTTACTCATCAAAACATGATTCCTTTGCTATCCCCTTGATCTTGCTACAAATTTCTAGCTTTCAGTTTAAAATTCAGCTGCTATTAAATGCAGTTTTTTGCTTAGGTACATAATGATGAACTCATGCTTATGAAAATAAGCACAGTATAACACATCTTATGAGCACTCCTACCTTTAAAATGTTTGAAAAAGTGGTAAGCCTTACAACTAGAATAACGATGGAAAGAAAATAATGTATTACAATTTATAGCAATTAGAAAAAAAAAATTCCAAACAACATCTTTAATTTACAACTCATTATTTAGGCTGTTAAAATGATTAAACGTTTCACATACTCGCATGAAAGTGACTCACCAAGGTAAATCAGCATAGCTTGACACCTGCTGTAAGAGTTCGTAATACATTTACTTGCCTAGCCTTGTGTGTGATATCTACACATTAAAAAAAGTCCTGCATGTCATCATTCTGGTTTATCATGCAGAGAAGACTTACCTCCACCACAAGAAGAGAACAAAGCATTTTAGTTAACAGTTCACTTAGCAAGGAACGAAAAGGCAAGAACTGCAAACAGTAACTTATCCCACAACTGAGGCTGTTGTCTCTTGCTCAAACTAGATACTACCTCAGCAAGTAAAACATTGCAATTTTGTAGAAAAGAGAAGAAAAGAGAATGACAAGATGAGGAAAAAAATCAGAAGACAAATGAAATGCTTCTTTCTAGTGTTCATCTGACACAAAAAACAGACAAGGACAGTGTAATATGGCAACAACATCTACTAAGAAGAGTTGAAATTATTGTTTGCTTACATTTTTTATGTAAAAGCTTAAAAAGCAGAAATCCACATTTTGTCGATGTCTGCTAAAACATGCTGTCAATTTATGTCAATTTTTATTGTTTGGAGGAGAGTTATTTTTAGGAGAATCTAGAAGAATTGTATTTAAGAGTGAGTTAAACTAGCCTGTTCACATTGCACACTACTTCTTAATAGTTCTGACAGTAGCTGTTGTCTTTCTTTTATGGCCACCTTCAAATAAATCCCATTAAGAAAACTACACTCTTGAGATCAGAGAGTAGAGCTTTAGAAGTTGTTTAACGGCCGAGTGAATGCAACTACTATCTCAAGCAGTAATGTGGATTGCAGAGGTCGGCAAGGGCCGAAGTGAAACGTTCACTTCAATTAGTTTCTAATACCTGAAGTTCAAAATGTTCTGACAAAGAGTAACTTATGAATTCCATGAAATATCCATTATGTACATGTCACAACAGAACGTTAAAGTGACTGAAGGTTCTTCTGCTCTTAAAAAGCAGCAGTCACACATCATCTGCAGCGATCTCTTTCTCCATGACAGCAGCTGTCAATCTGAGGGGCTTTTAATGTTGGACTGAAGCATACTGTAAGGGGTGACCCCCTACAGATAAGGTGCTCTCTGGGGCCATTTTTGGTAGGTGTGACAGACCATGGATGGCAAAGCTCTGAGGTGAGAAGAAAGGCATTAGCCGGCATTCTCTAAGGGAAACTCATCACTGCCCTTTAGAAAAGCAACAGTTTTAGGTACGTTCCTTTCTCCACTGAGAGCAGACAGTGAACCTATTGCCTCTCTGCATTCCTCATTCTCAGTTGTGTTCTGTGGGTATGCGCAGAGGTACAACAGAGCAGGATAGACAAACCAAGCCGGTGTTTCTCAAACTGCAGTAAACAGAAACTCAGCAGCTTCCAGGAAAAAGGCTTGAAAACTGCTAGTTTAAGAAAAAGTTCTATTTACAGTCTTATTAGCTACCTTACAGCATTGGAGGTTTACAGCACACCACCAGATTCAGGGAGAAGAGATTAAGGATATCAGGCATTGAAAATGGTGGAACAACACTGATAGGTGTTGATTTTTCTGCTCAAAGTTTCTCTGTTGCCTATAGAAATAGGTCACCTTCATAAATTCATGCTCCGTTGCAATAAAAAAGCTGATAGTAAATCAGCACTTATGGAGGTGCCATATTTAGATGATTGAGGGGAAAATGGTGTGACTTTAAACTTCACACGTCCAAGACAGAACATGATCTTTCTGAGACTAGAGTGTGGGTGAGGGAGAGAAGTTTCTTCACACATGAAACATGATTCCACATTCTACCAATTGTTATTTTGTTATTTCCCTACCAAACCATGATATGACAGTTACTGGTCAGCTTCATTTTTATTGCCTGTCCCCAAAGAGCATTCAAGATTACTAATATGCTATAAAACAAACTTAGATTATCCAAAATGCATCTAGCAACTTTGCTTCGCTCAATACTGAAATATCAGGAGGAGGGAAGGTATTAAAAAAAAAGACAAACCAAACCAAAAACACCACCAGTGTTTATTTTCAGGCATACTTCATTTTTCTAAGAAATGTACCAAGAAAGAGACACTATGACTCCATTTCCACAGATGTAAGTGTGTCAGCTTTCATTTAAAAGGTACATTTTTTTCAGTACTGCATAGACAGCTTTATTCTCACACAAAAAACCCAGCTTGCTTTTATCTACATGTTGTGTCAAGCAACTTTGCATTATATACCATTCGGTCAAATCTGATCATACCATTAAAGCCTAGATCTAATAAAACATTTACAGTATGTCTACCTGGACAGCTGAAGACAGCTCTCCAGAGCTGTCAAGGTGTCTAGAAATGAGCCAGCACTGCCTCAGCCCCATCCTATGCCCATGGTGGCATGGACTGCCTTTCACCGAAGAATCCTCATTTAAGCTTCTAGATTACCCTCATACAGTATGATGTGGAGAGGGTATAATCTAAAGAAATCTATGGATGACAGTAAAGACAAGTGAATTTTATAGTCCACCCCTTTTCTAGATTTCATCTGTCAGATTTAAACCTATAGGCAAGCTTCTTTATCCACTAAAGACGAACACAGCTGTTTACATTCATTCCTTCAAAGAATAAAGCAGATATCCTTATTTTCTCTTACAAAATGTGGCCAGGAGAGAGGGTGCCCATCTTTGATATTAGGTCTGTCCCCTACGAAGCAGAAACATCTTCCTTGGCTTTCTGGGAGTTCAAAAGCATATCTCTTACTTCCCGTGGGGGAGAATACATATACTGAAGATACACTATAGACAAACACAAATTAGAAAACTATTCACCTTCCCTTTGCAGTTGTTCCACTAACCACAAAACAATTCAAGATTCACAATAGCAGAAAAAGAGCAAGCATTACTGTATGACTCAGTGGTTAGGACACACAATACAATCCTCCAGAGAGCCTTTCTGTATTTCCTTTAATAACTTTCTAAAATTCTCTGTTATTACAACAAAAAATGTTACAAACTCAGAACACAGACAACATCCTTAAAAACTGAATAAAGAAAAAATGTATGTTCTCAGGAAGTTTGACATTGTTATTTTCATTTTGTTAGAAAAAAGTAGGTAGATACTAAACAGGACAAAACATCAAGGACTGATGATTTGCCTGACAATTTTTAGCCACAGGTGTGACGGTGTGCTTCCCCCACCCCTGACCTTTATCTCCTGCAACCGTGCTCAGGTGATAACCACCAGTGGTGATAGTAATGGATGCATTTCGTCATGATGGCTGCATCGGCTCAAAGTGGATTCAGGAGACAGATAACAACACAATAGCCTAGGGCTATTGTGCGATGCGCCCACCAAAGAAACTAAAATCTGTGGTTGGCATGCAAATATGACTATGGGTCAATCATCTTATCCCCCATAAACAGGAGCAGCCCAAGAGCCCTTTGAGCTCTCCTGCACAGCAGCGGGCTGCACACCAGGATCTCCCCTGGAGCAGGGACGCCTCTCAAGGTTACTCCTCAAGGTTGAGAGAATCCTTGCTGCAACAGATCCTCAGTAAGTGACTAATAGCATGCTAAACTTTGAAATCTTAGCTAAGTGATATAAAGGATTGATTGCGCACATATAATCCTTTAGATATAAACGACTGGCCAAGTCTGGGACTAGGATTAGATCTAGCCGCACCTAGACTCCTCTCTGAGAAGGAGTTTAGAAAGCAAGGGGATCCTTTTCCAAACCTCGTGACTCAACAGGAGGGTCTCCCTGACAGTTTTGTCTGACCCTGTCCTCTATGCAGTAGCTAATCAAGTGTACCTTGCCATCGAATCTTGTTAAATCACTGTCGCATTGAACTTTGTTAACTCTCTAGTCTAGATCAATAAACTGTATTTTTACTTCTCTCTTATGAGTGAAGTGCACCCTCACTCCGTTCGCAACAACAGTCCAAAGCAGTAAGCAGCTGACACCTTTTTTAAACTATAAGGTCCACAACCAGTAATATTCAGTTGCAGTTCCCCGATTAAAGCCTAGCGACCCACCACTTTCTTCTTGAAAAACAAGGTCCCTGAAGTTTCTGTTTTCTATCCCAAAGTCTCATATACTCGACACACTGTGTCTCAATTAGCACTAAAACAAGGCCAAACCACTTTCTCTCTCTTTTCATTTTCATGCATGTTACATGGAAGAGATGAGAACGTGCCTAAGTCTCAACCAAGTTGACAGGCATTAATTTCATTCTGCAACTTTCTGACGAAAATCCAAGCTGCAGCAGAGGGAATGAAACACACTGTGTATTAAACAGGACTAAAATGATTATTATTTTCTATGAATACTTGATAAATTATAGCTATTTAACTGAAAGTATAAATTCTAAACTTACTGAGCTTTAGGTTGGTTTTCATACTCAATAAGAGAAACTTCCTAGCTGTTTACTGACAAGTAAGGTATCTTCTTAATATTGCTGATTGTACTAAAGAAAGTACATTAATTTCTCCAACGCTAATCAAACTTACCAAAAATTATTTTCCCACATAATACATACTAGTTACCTGAGATTTTGGAGCACTAGTTTTTGAATCTTTAGGAAAGCCTGAAAGTGGCATCCCAGCAGAAGCACACTAAAATTATTAAGCAGGAGTCCTGTATCATGATGTAATTCTGATTTCATCAACAAAAGACAACTTGTCATATAATTGACACACGAAAACTGAAGAACAATTAACAGTGTATGTAGGAGGGGAATTGTTAAAGGCCATATTTTTTTAAATATGTTTTCATGTTGATATTCTTCAAAGTACACTTCCATAATAAGCTTCATATGCTAAAAATGAATGCAGTTTCAAGAAAAATTGAAACTCAAGACTTTGCAAGAGTATGACTCAAATTCGTACTTTTGACATAGAAAGTTTGGAACACAAGTGGCCAGTTTATAGAATAGTTAAATAATGCAATAGAAGAAGCTAATGCACATTTAGATCCATTTACTCCTTGTTTATCTGTGGTAGTATTAATGCTAGTTCTGATGATGAGCTTTATAATGCGCAAGCATGTCCACTGAAAGTATTAAGTTTTGGCTTTTATTGGCCTCGGACCAGAGTGAAACTGGATGCCATTCGCTCACCTCCCCAGTCCATGCACTAGCTAACTATGTTTAATAGACAAATTTCTCTCCCTAAGGTATCCACTAATTACAGAATATATTTTTCAAATCCTCACAGATGCACAATAACAAACAGTATTAGCAATACTTTTACTTTACAAATATGTAATATTTACAATATATTTCATTTTTATTATAAACTTTCACTAACTTTGGATAAAAAGTGATTTTGAGGCACTCGGTTGTAATTACATCTATATAACAAAACCCACAGCATTTGTAACAAAAGAAAAATTATTACATATCAGTAATTAGCATCATTTTGTCCAATTAAATCTAGAAATTAAGTTACAATTTTAGTTTTTAAATTGATCTGCATGTCACTTATTAAATCTTATCTCTAAAGCTTGCATAATTCTACCCAAAATTAATACATGCACTACAGTGAGACAACCATGTATCAGTTAAAACTTTTCATTAAGGAAGTTAGGAAAAAAACCCACCAATCTGAACAACAACATGATTATCATCATTATATTCAAACGTTTCATTGTCTGTTTTGGGCATCCTCAAATGTCTGCACTTTTTAAAGGGCTATAACTCTGTGCACTGAACATGCATTTTCTTTAAGACTCCAGATATTTCAAAATTCTTATAGTCTTACAGAAATAAGGTCCTGACACAATATATATTTTTCTGAAGTGTATCTTTTGAATCAAAGTACTGTTCCCAAGTACAGGTGAATCAGGCTTCTCCAGAATCCTTTCAAAAACAATGTCCAAAGGGTTGCTCGTGTTCCAACATGAAATCAAAACCATCTATCATTTTGTCTGCAACTCAAGCTTAGAGATAGCCAAGTACTCTAAAAATAAGGCTAACAGATGTGTCTTGGAATTTAAATGGACATTAATGTATTGAAAATTAACATAAACTGCTAACCTGCAAAAATATATAGGTGAGTTGCAAGTCAGAAAAAACACATGAAAAGCCTCATGTTGCAAGTCACTTTTGAGGAAGGTGGGAAACCAAGATTAAAAACTCTTACAGTGCATGTTTGAAAGTGTTGCAACGCGAGCTTATGAATTCATGAAAAAGGAGACATAAAACAGGTAGAGAAGAATCTGTCCTTCAAAGTCTTTCTCGGCCTTCTAGGTTGCCATCAAGCAGAGTCCTTAGCTCTCTCTAGCTAACATACTTCAGAACAAAAACTGACCAACAACCAGAACAGTAAATCAACATCCAACACGTTTTATGACTGCATCATACAGTTCTTATGGTTTTCTTTTCTAGCTGTCTCCATTTTAAAATGGTATCCTTATCTCTTTGCTTAATAATCTTTTTGCTAAAAAGATTCTTTCTCTAATGATACAGAAGGTTTCAAAGGAAAAATGACTAACTATGAGTAAAGCAGCTCATTATAATCAAGGATGGACTAGAATATCTACAACAAGCATATGGTTTGGGATTCTGAAAAACTGAAACATTTGCTTCTTACCACATAAAAAGCATTGGATGCTACATTCATGCTCAAAACTCAGCTTTGGTAGCCAGTGCCCCATATGCAAGCACTGAGCTAGGGGAAAGTGCTTACATTTCTGAAAATACTCAGACACAGAAGATGACCCATTTAGTTTGTTTCTATACACAAATGGCTTTGCTTTTCAATGTATTCCCAGGCACGATAAAAGACAGAATTAAGAGATTATTTTATGTGACAGGGCAAGAGTCTGAAAGTATTCAAAGTAACAAGGATTCTTCTCTACCAATAGGTTATTCTACATGAAACCTCTTACCAAGTATCGCTTTAGGACAACACTAATCATTAAGTGGCTATTTCCCATGGGAACCCTCTAAGGTCTAGGCAGAGAGCACGTTCAGTTGCTGTCAGAAGTTCAGAGTTAAGAAAAATTGTAGGCCACAAAAGTATATACATTCATTAAGATGTCCCATCATTGGGCCACACTGATCCACCACAAGAAGGTCATTCCAAGTATAACATGCTATGCTATATTAAACAAATCAACAGCCACTCAAAGGGATGGTCCACAGGTTTGAAGAGAATAATCTTTTGGCAACACTGATCAGATCTCTAATGAATAAGCAGATAGTAAACTTGTGAGGAATCTAGAGCTTACTAGAAGACAGCCTATAAATATATTAGTGCTTTAAGAATCTATCAAATATGGCAGATCTTAAGAACCAATCCCATCTACCTCAATTGCAATAGAGAGTTTGGTATATAAGGTATCAGGTAAGGACTGAGGAGCCATAAGAGTTCCTTTTCCCCTTCAACATAATATCACTACTATCAAAGTTTTTCATGAATACTGACAGTACTTGTAAAGATTTTAGTAATGAAGCCCCACCCTGAGCTTTCCTGCAGATCGGACAGATGACTGTATAGGAGGAATACAAACCTGTGCAGAGCTTAAAGACATGTACATTTGTCATCCTGGAATAAAATAATGTGTTTATCAGCAGAGTAGCCACAGGTATGGAAGAGAGGTCCAATTCTCCTCCAACAAGAAAAAATAGTATGAACAAAAATCTTTCTCCTTGTTAATAAAACTTTTTATCCTTTCCTAGACAAAGAAGTAAAATCTTTTTTATAGTTAGAAGTAGAATGGATAAAAGTCAAGCTAGATAGGCTAGCCACAGATAATCCCCAATATCTGACTTCCATTACTGAAAACATCATAGCTGGTAGAAAGTACATTCTTTTAGGACTGAATTGTACAGAATTGTACAGAATAGGACTGAATTGTACAGAACCTCCTCCTGTATCATGGAACTTGCTGAAGGTAGATTTGCTTGATGTTCATTTCCATGGGAAACAAAAACTGTTAACTCCTTTGTAACTCAGATTTTTTCTTTTAATAGACCACTCATGCTAGCTAGAGCCACAGAATGCATTCTGTTGTCTTACCTGGGGATGCAGACAGCATTGTTTCAAGTGAGTAGACACATGTGAAGTTTCCAGAGCGCAATAGTCTTGAATCTTCAAGACTATGGAATAATGTCAGTTCATTCTGTATATGAATGATATGTGTATGTATTCTGGCATATAACACCATTCTTCATCTGCAATGTAGATCCCTGCAACACTGAATACTTGTTGTATCATTTTTGATGTATTTTCAGAAGAGCAAGTTCAGATCAGACTTCAATGCCAGAAACTTTCATTACCGCCTCTACAGCAGTCTAGGCCACCTATCACTTCTCCTGAATTATTTGTAAGACATTTTTTCCTCCTGATATGAAGATCATATAATCATAGAACATTTGAGGTTGCCCAAAGCAGGATCAACTGCAGCAGGTTGCTCAGAGCATTAAGATGTAATAAATATCACTGTCTTATATTACCAGCAGAGACTGACATTTGCCACACCGGGTAGCTGGGAGGCACAAAAGTGAGATTTCCCTCCCTACAAATTAGACAATTTTTGTAAGGCCCTTGTTCCTGAGGAGAGGCTTCCAAAGAAAGAGCACCTATGACAAACTCAACTTGTATTTTTGGTTGTGTTCTCAAGCCTAGTAAGTTTCACAACTGCACATGGAATCACAATTGGAAACGTTTGTCAATCACAGCCTTCTCCTTTAATATCAACAAAAAGGCAGAACCAACTGAGCGTAAAAGACCTCTCTAAGCATTTCTGCACACAGATTCAGTGGCTAGTGGCTGAACAAGATTTAACAAGTTAAGCATTTCCTTTTTTTACTGAAAAGCTGACTCTGCATGCCATTTTTACAAGAGCTGGTTGAACTACTTAAGTTCACACATATTATCAAGTTATAAATGACTTGTTATTTTCCTAATTTTCTTTTTTTATTACTTGAAGGTCTGTGCCAAAATCACTGTGGAGGGTGCTGTTTTGTCTTATGATGAGAATCTTTCGTGGAACACTGCTCTCAGCTACCAACACTGGCTCTTCAATAGTGACCCTGCTTATCTGGTATAACTGATCTGGCAGACAATCTATCTGAACCCACATTACCATCCTGAATGTGCCTGAAGGTAAAAGATTCTGGACCCTCAAACCATGAACAGTATCATGTTGTAGAAATATAGCTGACAACTTTGATTTTGGCCACTCCATAGCCATTACTTTAGAGGTGGCAACTGAGTGCTGCTGGACAAGTCGCTGTAATAAAGTATTTAGCATAAGTACTACCAGTAAAGTACCTCAGTGTCAATCACTCTTCCAATTTTCCATAACCTATGCACCTGTTATGCAGTGCTGATACTAAATAAAAGGGTTAATCTGAAAGAAGACTCCACCCCCAAAAAGGACCCCCATGCTCCTTTGCCATACACCTTCACTATAAGCTTGCTGGATGGCCTAAGACAGCTTCACTTCAAACATCAATTTTCATCCATGGTTTTTGTTCAAACTGGCCATCCCCATGCTACAAGCCATTTCCATATTCAACATGCTGACGTAAAAATTTCTCTCATTATCCCCCTGATTTAGACTGTTTAATTTTGTCTAAAAAAGTTCATTACATCAAACAGCCAGAAAATGACTCTAAAGCCCAGACATTACAGAATTCATATCAGCTACAGAAGACTGAGAACACCTCACTCCAATGAATATTAATTTATTTGAGCAGTCATCTCTGATGAGAAAGAGCAAAGTTCAAATTATTGGTTTGAAGCAAATAAAGCAAGGAGTTTAAGCTGGTTCTGTGTATTCAAGAGAAATAGTCTAACACTGAATGACAGATAGATAGACAGATACATACATACATATATGAAGAGAAATACAGGTACATTGAGTGGAAGCAGGGAAAAATTTTCAGTTCCCCTCTCCTTGCAAAAAAGCATGGCTTCAATAAATTGTGTTTTACTGAATGCAACTTTTCTTCTTTTACATCTGCTATTGGAGAGCATAAATTCACATCTATTTTATAACTTCCCACTCCTCACTTGTTTGATCTGCATTTCATTTCCTTGGGTAAATAATTCCAATCTTTTCAATCCCTTGAAAAAACTCTGCCATATCCTTCATATCAAACTCTCTACAATACTGTGATTTATCTTTTTTAAACTAATTGACAGTTAACACACTTTGAATAGCAGATAAGAATTAAGGAATTTGTATAGAATGGCATTTCCTTCTCTATGCTTTTTTCCCCACTTCTGATTACAGCTATAAATTGGGTAATGATACCTCAGCAAACTGCAATGATGCCCAAATTTTCTTGTTACATTAATACTGTTAATTTAGGAACTTTTAAGACATATAAATGGTATCTTATTTTCTGCCTCCAAAACACACTTTTTTGCATATACCAACAATCAGTTTTACCTGTCATCCTGCTGTCCTTTCACACAGCTTGCTTAGACTTCTCAGGTGACCTTTCCAGTATTTCTGAATTGGATTAAACAGTTTTGAATCCTCAGTAAATACTGCTACTTTATAAATCAAATTCTACAGATGACTAATAGAAAATATTGAACAGCTCCTGATTTAAGACAAAACATTAAGCCTCCTATAACTTAACATTTATTTCTGTTATTTCCACTCAGAGATTTTTGTGACCCATTAAAATATTTTACCTCTCCCGTCATGACTTCTTTATTTAATAGCCTGGTGTGAGGAA
Organism: Ciconia boyciana; assembly: GCF_034638445.1. Taxonomy (NCBI): domain Eukaryota; kingdom Metazoa; phylum Chordata; class Aves; order Ciconiiformes; family Ciconiidae; genus Ciconia; species Ciconia boyciana. The sequence goes on from NC_132936.1 coordinate 52,413,700, forward strand.
CCTTCAATTACACCTTTTAAAAGTATATGTAAATTAGAACTATACTAAAAGTTAACCTGCTATGCTATTACTGCAATCAAAACCCCTAGCAGATTAGCAAGGCACAATTGTCTTTGCAGAAGCAGTACTAACTACATTAGTAATACTAGTTAGTACTGAGTCTACCATCAGTCTTTGCGACTGTAAGGGATGAGAATTAGGTGTGCATGTTTATTCTTTAAGAGCGCCCAACAATTTTCCAACCCGTTTCCTATGCAAACAAAGTTTACGAGATCACTTGCAGAGTATTTGATGGAAGCTCTCCTTTGGTAACTTAAAATCTATTGACCAATTTCTACCAAACTGGACTCAAGTACATTGAGGTTCTCCACATTTGTGAAAACAAGAGCCAGATAGAGAACAGAGACTCTATTAATACTCCCAGTAAATGAATGCACCTTACCACAGAGCAGGAAAAAAGGGAAAAAAACAGTACAAATGCCCTAGCTATAAGAAACGCTTCAACAGAATTTAATGCCTTTTATTAGATGCCAAAAAACCCCACCTGGCTTTAGAATAGAGTCCTGTTTTTTAATAAGTTTTAACTGTCAGAAAGTTATGGCATTCGTAATAATCTACTTCTGTATGAAGTCTGCTGTCGGAAGACTAAATTCATGTTGCAACCATAGCATCTAACTAAAAAGTTAATCAACAGCAAGGTATAAACTCATTGAAAAATACCCATTATTTCTGCTCTTCCTTAAGTGTTTTGTTAAAATGTAACTACCTTTGTTATTCTGTAGTTCTTTGTGTGTATAAGGTTATTTATTACACCCACACACTAGCATAAGTAAGCTGGCATTCAATTTAGCTTCCCACCTCCCCAAAAATATAGGCACCTAAATTAATAAATATATTTTTAGAAATTTATATACTTTTGATGACATTTTCTGTCCTTTAACTGATTAAAAAAAACATTTTTCAGAGAATTAAGAAATCCAATATTAAACATATGAGAATTTCTAATTATGCTAATTAGTTTATTTTCCTGGAGGTCTATAATTAAATGTTTTGCTGCCTCTCTGACACATTCTTTGTTCAACTTGTGTTATAAGATGCAGGTCACAGCACTGCATAAGCACTTGAGTAGCTGGAAGAGGCTACACAGCTTCTGACCTCTAGGGAGGAGGTGGCTCTGCAAAAAAATTTATTTTGTTTGCAAAGTCATTTGAAATAAGTATGACAGTCTAAGTTGTTCCAGTCTTATCCCATATCTTTTTTTCTTTGAAACCATGTCTTGTAAACATGAAATATATAGCCTGTAATCTGTGTCAGACGACCTCAAGATCCCTCCCAAAAAAACTTAAGAGACTGATTCACAGATGTACTGGAACACAGAACTCCTATTGCAATCTGGCGCCTTGATATCTTCGAGAATCCGGGACATAGTCCAAAAAAACAAAAACTGGAAAAGGGTTATTATCACCCTTGAAGCAGTCAGAGGCTCCAAGGTGGTAGAAAAAGCAGAGCATGAGTTATAAAAGGTGCTTCACTCTCCAAGCAGTTAAATTAAATAGACTACATTAAGATGCATCAGACACACAAGCAGAAGGTTATAAAAAGGCCCAATCTGAACGCAGTAACAGTAATGTGATAAGACTTCCATCGTGATACCTTTTCTCAGCAGCCAAAAGCATAGGAACAAAGGAAAAAAACCTCTTTTTCTTTCAAACTCTGTACTTCCCACAGACAATAGAGCCTCATATTTTAGTTCAATCCTCTGTCTGACAAGTATCTGGCTTTTTTTTTTTTTTTTTTCCTCCTTCTTCCCTCCAAACTGCAGACTTACAGATCTTGGTGGACGAGAAGTGAGTGTATATGCAAGTGGGTTGATAGCAGTTTAAGAGTGTTAAAAAAAATACATAGAAAAAATAGAACAAGCGGGACTATATGCATCATCTGTGGGGAAGAAAAACCAACAGAAAATACAGGGTATGAGATAAAGCACATCCATCATGGAAAGCAACAAAAAAGAACAAAATGAAAGAGCAACTAAAGGGAAAAGAAAGTAGGATAAAACACATTAAAAGCACAGGGAAATGGATTTTGTTACCTACTGTAGGGAAGAAAAGACTGAAGTGAAAGAAAAATTGTGAAATGTTGAGTTAAAACTTAATATATTTTACTCCAGCTTTTTAAGGAAATCACTCTCATGCAGGAAGGGGGGGAGGTCCCCCACTTGGAAACTGGATGGCTGAATTCAATCAAATTTGACAGAAGGGTAAAGGTCTCAAAGATAATTGCCTAAGAAAATGCTAAGTTCATGAAATCAAGATGCTATCAGTGTCCTGACCAAGGGAAAGGCTGCAGCATGCATTAAGACCTTATTAGACATTAGATGATCCACAAAAGGATGAGACTATAAATGTTTCAAACAGGAAAAAAAAATTCCATTAGAGGTTACAATCACCCGTGAGATTTAAAAAAAAAAAAAAAAAAAAAAAGAAAAAAAAAGGGTAAGAAGCCAGGCTTATACTGCTCAAGGAACTACTCTTTTAAAATACTTCTTGCTTTTTCACCTGGGGAAAAAAGGAAGACATGGTAATACTTGATACAGTAGTCACCATCGGGAGTAGTAACAAACAGGTGCCAAAAGGCCTTTTTTACATGCAAAAGTGCTGTACAAAGCGGAACATTTTTATCTTCCTTTGGAGAAATCAAAGCAAGAGAGGCAAAGCGACTGCACGGAAAAACAGCAGTGGAAAAGCTGGATGGAAAGAAAAGCCAAGTAACCCAAATCATCTTCCACCCACTACTCCAGTCTGCCTTCAGAACCAGCAGCATCCAACACATAATACGTTTACTGGAACTCAACTAAAAAAGAACATACTTACAGCATACAATAATCAATGAGAAACCTGTATCACTCTCTTGATTTGTTTTATACCAATCAACCCCTTCTTGAATTCACAAATATTCAATTAATAGTCACTATGTGTTAACATATCTTGACACAAATGATGAGCAGCAATTCCTCAGCTTTTTCAATAAAACCAGACTTTAGATAACCATGTGTATTACCCATCTACACTTTTAAAGCGTAGTCAAGTCAGTATTTCATATTCAAAAATGGCATCCGCATGCTTGCTAAAAATTAATCTTTGCTACAATTTAAGCAAAGAGAAACTTCAGATGGCATTCCACTAAATGCCTTCTTGTGTGCTTGTCTATATACTAGCCTGATGGTACCAGAAAGGCAACTAATTTAAACCAGTAAGTGATTTTCATAGGTTCTATAATGAAAGCATCTAGAATCTCAAATTATTAAATTTTACTGGCAAGCAATCTAGGATGCTTGGACACAACGTAGCTGAACATGCTTAAGCAAACTATCAAAGCTTTGTCAATCAAACATTTCAGATTCAAGGATAACAAAGCAGAATTAGTTTAATCATTTTCAACACAATTCTCCAGATAAAATATCACAGACTAGTTGCACAAATAGATCTTGAAATATTTCACTTTTCAGGAAGTGCACCTTTCAACTTCAGACAAGACCCAGCATCTGCATGCCAAGAGAAAAAGCAATGCAGTCATATGGAATCAACTAACAATTACAGCCAATAAACTAATCGACTGCAGTGGAAGATCCACTTTTTATATTAACAAGCAATGATTCATGTGAAGCACCACATAGCTTTCCTTACTTACAGATTCATCATCCACATATTTAAGAAAAAAATCAACTCATTGCCATATGAAATGCTAGTTAAATGTAGGGTATTTCAGCTGTTGGAGATGTAAACAAAAGAAAGGTCTCAGTGTTGAAAATGTGGGACTTTTACCTAAAATCCTGATCTTAGCATACAAAGAAGAGGCATGTCCGTGTTTAATAAAACGGATCTAAACGCAGCACCTTGCTCCACTCCATGCTGTGAACACTTTCTATTTGCCCTTACGTTTATTCCATCATTTTTTCAAGAAGAATCCAAGTTATATCTTCTCAAGCTAAGGCATTTGTTTAAAACCGTGACTACTGAAAAGGGTGGAAAAATCAAACTAGAGCATTTAATCTGATTAAATGCCACTGTGTCACAATTAGATGTCACTGTATGTTCACTGTAATTCTGAAAGCACATGCAGCATGAAAGGAAGTCATGGCAATGTACTGCTCCAGGTGCAAGCGCACGCAATGCATATACCTGGCATTAAAGCTAGCCCTTCAGCGCTCTGTACTTTCTATTTATTCTGTCCGCGAGTGAAGCGGGCGCCGAGAAAGGCGTTTTGCTGGCCGGAGAAGTTGGAACCTACGTGCTTCTCCTGCTCCCAGCCAGCCACGATCTCCAAGCCAGCCTAACAATGGTAGCAGTGTTCCAGCGGGCAGATCTGACGTGAATTGGATCGAATCCCCTCGCCTCCGAACGGCAAACCCGCCGCCCTTCCCCACCTCTGCCCTCCCGAGCCCCAGTCACCCCCACGGCGCGGCGGCGGCCGGCGGGGAGCGGAGAGCACCTCACCGCACCTCACCTCACCTCACCCCGGCCCGGCGCCAGCCGCTCGCACCTGGCTGCGGCTGACGTCACCCCCGCCGCCCCCCGCCCGGGCCGCCTGCCCGCTGACCCCAGCCCCGCACGGCCCCACCTTCCCCGCCGGGCGATCCCGACGCCGCCGGCTCGCCGGGTACGGGCACACGGGGCGAGCGGTCTGGGCGGCGCGGAGAGGGAAAGGAAAGCGCCGCGCCGCGCTCCGGCACAAGTGCGGCCCCCTGCGCTCCTCCGCCTCACAACACGCCCCCTCCTGCCCCTGCTAGCGGGGGCGGCGGGGAGACGGGGGGCTCCGCGGGGCTCCGCGGCCGCGACGTGCTTCCCTCCCTCCGCCCCTCCGCCCCCCGCACGGGCACGGACAAAGGGGAGGGGGCCAACACCTGGCGGGGGCCGGTCCCTTTGTGGGGCAGGCACGTCTCGCAGCGCCGGGGAAGGGGAGCGGGGGCGCGGGCTCGGCGGCGGGGGCCGGTCCCGCCCGCCCCAGGGGCCGCGAGGGAAGGGTGCGGGGCACTTACTGGCCGGCCCGGCTCCCGTGCGCTGCCTCCCCTCGCCTCGCACCTTCACGCCGCTCGCCTCAGCCCCTCCCTCCGCCTTCGCCTCGCGCTGCCCCCGCGGCCGTTGGGGCGCTGGAACTTCAGGCGGCGCCTGCCATTCCGCGCGCGCCGCGGCCGGCCGGCGGCTCCGGGGCTGGGAGCGGGGGGAGGCGGCGGGGGCGCGTGCGGCCCCGCCGGCGGCGCGGAGCTCCCCCGAAGGCTTCACAATAGACACAGGACAGCGCGTGTGTGTGTGTGTGTGTGTGTGCGCGCGCGGGGGGAGGGGCCTCTCCCGGCGCGCCGAGGCGGGAGAGAGGGAGGCAGGCAGGGGGGCAGGGCTGTTTACCCGGCGGCCGGACCCGGCCCCCCCTGCACGATGCTCGGGCTGGTCCATGCGCCGCCGCCCCCCAGCCCCACGACGTGAGGGAGGGGAGGGGAGGCGAAGCGAGCCCACCCCACCCCGCGGGCGGCAGGTGGTACAGTCCGGCTCGCCGGCTCCCTCTCCCCAGCACGGGCCGGGCGGGGCCCGCCATTGTGACGTAGCCAAAGCCGGCTGCTGGCGGCCAATCAAGCGAGGAGGGCGGGGCTCCCTGGGGCACAGCCCGCCCCTGGGCTGCCCGGGCCGAGGCGGTGGGAGCGGGGGGGCGTGCGCTGGGGGCGCGGCGGGCCCGGGCCCGGCCCTGCTCGGGGCGGGCGGCAGCCCTGCGGGGTGCCGGGCTCCCCGGCTGCGCAGCGGCCCGCTCCGCTGCCGCGTCTCTGCCGAAGAGATGGCGAAAACCCTTTGTGTGCGGGAGGAGGCGGGCGCCCAGGAGCCACCGCGCTCACTCTCTGTTGAGTGTTTTCCCTTGCCGTTACGCAAGGTGCAGGCGAGCGCGGGGGGAAACCCCAAGCGCCCGTGACAGGCCGTAACGGGAGGGAGCGCGGCGCCGGGCGCGGACGAGCGGTCGGGCTCGCGCCCCTGTGATCGGCCAGCACGCGTTCCCCGGGAACGGGCAGCGGGAAGTTGCCCCTCGCGCTCGTCTCCCCGGCACGAGCGGCGCCATAGAATTCCTCCGCCCGGGCGGCAGGACGGCGGCATCCCCGCCACGGCACCAGTGCCGCCGGGCCGTCCCCCCCGCAGAGCCCGCTAGGCCCGGGGCCGAGCCCGGGCCGGCCGGGGCCGCCTTGCATGCTGGAGCTTGTAGTCCCGCCCGGGAGTCCTGAAAGGTTTAAGCGCCAACAACAGCAAAGGGAGATGATTCCCCCCTCAAACGCCTGTATATCCCACAGAAGACCATAATTTGTCCTTTAGAGCGTATTTTCCCTTTTAATGAGCTACCTTCTAAGGTGCAGCCCCACCCCGCTCGTTCTGCGGGGGAAGGGACACGGCGAGCTCCGCCGAGCTGCCAGGACCTGCTCGTCCCATCATCCCCCGCGCCAAGATGTCGGCGGCTATCGCCGCGCTCGCCTCCTACGGTGGCTCCGACTCGGAGCCCGACTCGGAGCCCGAGGCCGAGGGCAGCTCCCAGCGCGCCGCTGTGCTCGCCAGCCGCGACGCCGTGCTGCACCTCCGGGCGCCGCCCGCCGCCCCCCCTGCCCTGGCCGTCGACGCGGCCCCGGAAGTAGCCGTTAAGGTAGGCGTCCCTCCGCCGTCTGGGGGACCGGGGCCCGCGGCGCCCGGCCGCCGTTGTAGCCGCACCGTCGGCCTCTAGCGCTGGGGATACCCTTGGGGCTGCCCCGGGCCGGGAAGCGGGGCAGAAAGGTCGGGGTGCCGGGGCGGGCGGGTGCGGGGCTGGCGGGGGGACGTTGCCGCCGTCCGGCCTTGCCCTGCCCCGCGGTGTGGGGGCCAGAGCTGCGGAGGGAGGGCGTGTGTCGGTGTTCTGGGCCGGTGGATCCCACTGTGGCGGTTAAGCTTATTAAAGCGTACTATCTCCATCTCAAAGCCGTGCCTTGCTTAGAGTTCCTCAAATGCTCTTGTCTTCTGTTCCCCCGAGTTTAAGGTGTTTTTCTGTGTGGTTTGCCCGGGTGGCGGGGTGAGATCGATACTTGATAGGCTGGGTGTAGCTGAATCCTGTTCTAAAGAACAGCCTGAAAGCTGATCGGTGTTTCTGTTTTCATTCCAGTGTTGCTTGGAAAAACCTTGATTTTCTGAGTTCAGTATCATATTGGTTCACTTTTGTGATTCCAGAAAGGGGGAGGGGAGGGTGTTGGTTTGCTTTGGGGACTTTATTATAGGCAACTAATTTCTAATCAAAAGCAGGTGTCTCACCATGACTGTAACTGTAGTATTGGGTTGCTTCCAATTGTTCTGAAAAGTTACCTACTTTGTGACAAAGAGGTGGGTGGAATCTTTCACTTTGTTGTCATTAGTTAATTCATATGCTATCGCAACTGATCATATTTGCGTGTGCATGTTATTGTGCATACTGACTAGATGTGCATTTTCTTATCCCTTAGAGTCTTAGAAACATCTAACTTCTTGCTTTGCAGCCTCTGACAGACTGTCTTGTATGGGCTTTGAAAAGAATGCTAATTGACATCCAATATCTTTTCAGTGTGAATGATAAGTGGCAAGTAGCATTGGCTGTGCTCTTTGCCACTCTTAAGGCTGTTGCAACAGGTTTTCCCTTTGCCGTGCCAGCACAAAGGTTTATGCAGTTGGTTGGTGGCTGACATCAGGGAACTGATCTGAATTTAAAAAAAAATAATTCTGGTGAAGTTATTTGTCTTTGGATCAGTTCCTTGATCTGGTTTGCAATGTAGCTGCACAAATGCTGTGCTGGCACAGTTAAACGCCCAGTGCCAGAGTAGGAGCGAGCAGCTGGAGGCTGCTAGAGTTAGGTGCCAGCAGCGTGTTCCATTCAAAGCTGTTTGCCAGGCTATGCCCTGAAAGGGGTATCCACCAGTACAACTAGGACTGTCTCTGCCACCAAGATAAAAAGGAAGTGAGGTTTCTGAGTACCAAGATGTTTCATTAAAATGTCGTCTCATTTTTCTAGACAAAATTTTTGTCTCACTTTGAGAGAAAAAATCATTTTTATTTGAGATCATAGATGAGATGCATATAACTGAAAAGATCAATGACTTCAAGCTGAGGCTTTCTGAATACACAGCATACTGGAGCTTCTTTTCGCACCACAACCTTCTTTAAGGAGTAACAGATAATTTCCTTGTAGAGTGATATCATGCCTTCTTTTCAGACTTTTACGGTTCAAGAAATAAGTGCTGGTCTCAGACAACATGCTCTCGACACCTTCCATGTCTAAAAATGATAGCATCCCACCAATCAGCAGTAAAACCTTGCCAGTCACCCCCTCAAGAATTTTCCGTAGTTCTTTAGGATTAGAAAGCCCTTAGTGAACAAACATAAAAGACGCGATGTTTGAGTGTAGGTCACAAGAATTCCTTAAGTACAGGGTTGGAAAAACAGCAAGCAGAGTGAGGAGGAAAGCAGAGTTACAGTTCATTAATATCACCTAATTTGTGCAAATGTTGTTTTGACATGAATAAGGATTGAGTACTCTTAAGTGCATGTATTACACAAGGGAGCAGGAATGGATAAGAAAAGATGGTGGTAAGAAGGGAGGCTAGAAGGGTTAGTCATACAATAAATATAAATGACAGCTGCGCACAAGTGCATTTTTGGCAGTTGAGAATATAAATCTTAAGTGGTCAGTGCTCTGCACACTAGTTCTAATCATTGTACCTGTTGCTGGTTCAGAATTTCGGCCTGTTAACTTGCACAGACGTTAGACTTGTGTGTACTTAAAAGTGGAATAGGTTCCTCACTCTATTAGCAAGGCATAATTGTTAGCATGCTCACTCAGCCACAGCATTTGGTTTTTTTGTTGTTGTTGCTTAAATGTACATATCAAATTGTCGTGGTTTAACCCCAGTCAGCAACTAAGCACCACACAGCCACTCGCTCACTCCCCCCTGGTGGGATGGGGGAGAGAATCGGAAGGGTAAAAGTGAGAAAACTCCTGAGTTGAGATAAAGACAGTTTAATAGGGAAAGCAAAAGCCGCGCGGGCAAAGCAAAGCAAGGAATTCAGTCACTACTTCCCATGGGCAGGCAGGTGTTCAGCCATCTCCAGGAAAGCAGGGCTCCATCACGTGTAACCGTTACTTGGGAAGAAAAACACCATAACTCCGAATGTTCCCTCCTTCCTTCTTCTTCCCCAGCTTTATATACTGAGCATGACTCATATGGTATGGAATAGCCCTTTGGCCAGTTTGGATCAGCTATCCTGGCTGTGCCCCCTCCCAGTTTCTTGTGCACCTGGCAGAGCGTGGGAAGCTGAAAAGTCCTTGATTTAGTATAAGCACTACTTAGCAACAACTAAAACATCTCTGTATTATCAACACTGTTTCCAGCACTAATCTGAAACATAGCCCCATACTAGCTACTATAAAGAAAATTAACTCTATCCCAGCCAAAACCAGCACACAAATATAGCACTCAGATGTTACTCCAAGATGTATTTATTTATTCTACAGAAATCTGCTGAGTCCTTGCCTCAAAGTACATCATACATATATGTGATCGTATTGATGTGAAAATAATTTTCTGTAATTGAAATCTTTACTAAGGATTTGCATCTGTGTTTTAAAAGTTAGAGGGGATGGCTTTTGTTACATCCTCTTCTTACAGTCTGCGTGTTATAATAGGCCTATTGCTGATCTTGATGTTAAATTACTCATAATAAATAATATTGAATTATAATTATTGGTTACTTCAATCCAGTAATACTTCTACTTTAATTAATTTTAAATTGGAAAGCTAACTAGATGAAAGTGCATGTTGCTACTACTATTTTTAGTACCACTAAAGTGCTGAAAATGTTACGGTACCTGAGGGAAGACAACAGAGGAAGAAAGTGTGCATTTCTGGTCCCTTCATCCAGAAAAGTATGCATTAAAACTGCAAAAAGTTCAGAGAAGGGCAGCAGGGCTGAACAAAGGTACTGCTTCTGTATGAGGAATTATTGAGGAGGCCAAAACTGGAAAAGAGATGACTGAGGTGAAAAGTATGGGAGACACCTATAAAATCATTAAATGGCTTGGAGAGGGGGTTGAATACTCACTGCCTCTTCCAGTACAGCAGCTATAAGCTAATTAGTAGGAGCTGGGCTCAAAACAAACAAAAGGATGCAGTTCTTCATCCAACATGTAGTAGGGCTATTCCCATGCCAGGGAACGTTGTGTATGCAAGAAGTGTACAACATTACAAGGAGAGTCTGGACAAGTACTTGGAAGAGATCCATTGAAGGAAAGGGTGCCAGTAAATACACAGATTTCTTCAAGCTCACAAAGTCTTCTGACCTGAAAATAGTTGGCTGTTGGGAGAGTGCAGAAGTAATATCATGTACACTTGTCCTGTTCTTACTTTCCCCTAGGCGCCAAGTTATCGTAAGGCTGATGTTTTCTTTTGTGGGGAGAGGGGATAGATTAATCAAGATATTTTCTTACTCAAAATACATCATCAGGTAGCAGGTAAGCATGACAGTGTTGTTCATAGTTTGTTGTTCCACAAAGGGAAGGGAGCCCACTTGCCAACAGCCAGGGCTAGGAAATGTCTTCCCTCCAGCGGTGGTCACTGTGAGGGGCAGGACATATGTAATAGTTTTGTGACATATGTAATAGTTTTGTGGTGTTGTCAGCACTTGCACCATGAGAGTGGAGGTTCGGTACTTCTACTTGTTCATTCCATCATAAGAGTGGACTTTCATGCAGGGAGAAGTCAGGTCTTGTGACTTCTGCAAGATTTTGTCCACTCATTGACTTGTTGATATAGATGCGGCTCTTGTCAGCTTCCTGCTGGTAGTTGCCTTTTCTGTATGGAAAACAATAAAGCCCTGTTCTCCTTTTGTCTCTAAGATACAGCAGGTTTCTCCACTCATGGCAGAAGCAGATCTTCGTGAAGCATAGCTCATCCATCCCATCTGACTCTGTAGTAACTGCACTGGCTAAGCACGCACCATCCTGGTTCACTGGTACTAATTTTCTGTGGATGTTTTTTGCCTTAATCAGCTTCACAGTGAGATTTAAGGCAGTTAAAGTCAGTAGTAGGTACAACCTTTTTTGCCTCTGTGATGTGTCCTATGAGCAACGCACGTGGCTTCCAGAGGAAGGGGGGTGTACCTCCCTCCTGTACAGGAACACCAGTGCTTCCTGCTGCTAGTCAGGCCTCACACAGGCGGAGAATCTTCTTGTCAGTTGCTCCAGCCTACTTTAAGGAGAAATAGAGCCCACCTGAAGTAAGGCCTTAGGTCTTTCTGCTCTGTAAGAGCGTCTTGCCGCATGATGGGTAGCTCCAGGACAGTTGTGTTGACTTTGGTTGTCATGGGGTATGAATCTATTGAGAACTTGAGGCACTAGTTATGAATTGGCCGTAGAGACCGCTTCCCCAGTGTGGCAGTGCCCATAATACTGGGCTAGGCAGGCTCTTCGTCTCTTTGGTTGTAAAGCCATCAGTTTTGTGAACTGGACTTCTTAAGCATTTATGGTTAACACAGTGAGCAGAAACCTAGAATATGTTTAACTAATGGAAGTTTGATGATCTACAACTCCTCTGCTGTTATGTATCCAGAAAAGGGCTAAGTAAGGTGTGTTTGTTAATGGTAGCTTTTATGTGTGGAGTGAATTATATAAATTAAGAATATAACTTGAAAAAGTCAAATACAGAAGCTAATTTACTTGGTTCTTAACACCAATGCATTATGAATATTTGTTCAATGTTTTAATAATGCTAGCTTTGATTTGAAAGTGGAGGCCAGCATGCATTTCAAGTCCTGTAACATAGTGGTTTCCTTTTTTTCACTCTAAACATCTTATTTTAGGATTCTTCCTAAGTTATAGTATGCTAGACATTGCCAAAAGCAATTATAATTAATTTTCCTACATCTTCTACTGATATGAAAAAATCAGCCTAAGATTGCTCATAAAGTATTTACCTTCACTAGTGAATTAAAAATGCTGAAGGAAATTCGGGAAACTGCACATACTGTGAAGAAATCACTTTCACAGGAGATATTGCAGCTACAAGCTTTGCTTTTGATAAGGACATTTACTGTTTGATCTCCATCAGTTCAGGGTGAGACTTGGGTGGGAGCAGATTTTACAATATTTATCTACAGTGTCTCGTCCACTGGTTTTGAGGAGAGAATACTCAACTGGGTTGAAATCAACGGGGCTGGCCTGGCCCAGTACAGGAGCTCGGAGGGTTTGTGTTGTCTTTAATGTGGGAAGGGGTTGGAAGTCTCAGGTCCATTTTTGTGTTGAATCTAGTTTACCTTTGGCACTACACAGGTGTCCAGAAAAATACTACTTCAGGAGAAGAAGTAGACTTCAGCCACATTTCTTGATGTTCTTTAAAACTTAATCCCTGCCCAGCTATGGAGAGGAAAGATACAAAGTCAGCGTGTGACCATTCTGTAGCAATGATGAACATTAGTGACTTGGGGGGTGCTATTTGTTAGGAATGTTGTTTGTAGGAATGTTTTGGCTTCTTTTAATATGGTGGGGGTTCCTGCGTTCTTTGACACAAAATATCTTGTAGAGAATACACATTTAGAACTTGTCATTGTGCAAGATGCTGGGAATCTAGCCTAGTTCAACAAAACCATTAAACATATACTTTTCTTGCTGATTTATTTTTTTTCTATTTAAGTTAGTGGTATGGACATTTACTGTTAAGAGTGTATGAATGGGTAGAATGGCTAAAAGCTGGTAACAACCAAATCTTAATGTCGGGACTTCACTGTAAATGCCATTCATCTCTTGGTAATAAATCTGAAAATCTTTGAAATGAGATAATACTGTGTATTTGACAGCCCAAGTGATTTATGCAAGAATGGGTAAGTGACAAATTGCTTAAGCCTCTGTGGCTCATGGGATGGGGTCTTAATTTACCACATTTTAATTTAATGGATAATTAAAACTAATTAAATCTTATGCAAAGCAGGCTGCCCTGTTTAGCTATTTGGCTAATTAGTAATGAATTTACATGGGGAGAAGGGAACATTGTAGGTTTATTATCTAAAATGTCCAGAAAAAAACCCCATATATAGACATCACAACTCTTTGCTTGCATGATGTGAAACTGGAGAACTCTGACTTTTGCTTTGTTGTAACAAACTTAATGTTTAGAGAAACACTTGAGATCTAAGTGTCAAATTCTGCTTCTAAATGCATAAATGGCTCTCATTAAACTTGCAGATAGCCACATATTAGCACAGTGGGGATTACAGAATTTGGTGAAATTTAAAAGTATTGTAGATTAAAAGGATTGTGAGTTGTCTTAATATTATATTCCTTCTAAGGAACAGAATTAGCATCCAGTGTTGCAGACCATGCTGCAGCTTGTTTCTTTTATTTAAGGTTTTGCTTTGATCCTTATTACAGGGATTTGGCCTGTGTTTAATTCAAAAATGTTTTGGTCTTGCATACATATGAAAGAAAATGTCTAGCAAGATTTTTTTTTTCCTTAATTATTGAACTATTTTGCATTCTATAAATCAAGTACTTCTCATAGATGGTAACAGTTTTGTTTTATGGCATTCAGGTAGGGTTTTTCTGAAGAAAAACAGGACTGTGGCATGTTTAAGGAATCCGTAAGAAGGAAAGCTAATCTGATTTACTCTATTTATAGTCTAAAATCCCTTCTATTTCCTGTGCTCTTTCCTATGCTGACTTTTAACTGGCCAAAGGGCCTTTATGGTAGGACTAAAGGAGCACACCTTTGTAGGAGTTAGACATTCTGTGATCTCTAGGGAGTTATAATGAAGCACCTGCTTGTCTACACTTAGCGTCAAAAGCTTCTTTCTGTCTCAAGACAGAAAGATTCCTTAGGAAATGCTAATACTCCAGAGTACAGCCCTGAGTGCCATTCCCCTATGATAGTCTGATGCTGTGTTGTAGGATGAAAGAGGCAAAAAGAGAGCATTTAAGTATCAAAGTATTCTTTTACCTAATCAAATCATATCTGAACTGTAAATCAACCTGGTACTGCAAGTAAGTTGACATCAAACAGACAAACCCAACCAACACACCAAGTAGTTCGGTGATAAGACATCATCTGTTTCTTTTTTGCCTTGCACTAAGAGTGATACCTGTGTCTGTCTCAACAGACACTCATTTAACCCATCTACCAAACTTCAGTGGATTTATAGACTGAGAAATTTCAGTGTTTGTCTGTCATTTCTGTTAAGTTGTATAATCTGAATCTTTTTTAGGCTGAAATAGGTTGTTCAATTTTTCTATACAGGTCATATTTTCTTAGACCTCTGATCATTCTTGATCTTCTTTTTTGGGCCCTTTTCAGTAGCATGTGTCTTACCTGATATGTTATGCCCAACGTGGCCACTGTATTTCAGTTGTGTGCTTGTTACCAGTGCTGAGAAAAGCAGAGGGGTGACATGTAGAGCTCAAGTTCGCAGCTCCATTGTATTATGTCTTCCAAGAAAGCCATATTCAGTAAAACATAACTTCCTAAAACCTTAATTCTTCTTTTCCCTGTTATATGTGATGTATCACCTCTAATGGTATTACTGGATGCCATAAAGCCCATATTTATACAGTTTCCAAGTTGCAGCAAACACAAGCTGCTTCTCTGCCAGTCCTGCAGCTAACTTTAACTTTCTCTGGAGGAACACTGTGTCTGTTTAAATTGACAGCATCTTGACCCCCCTTTTTATGATTCCTGTGCCTTTGTGAGTGGGAAGTGACCTAAGGTAATACTTAGCCCATCAACGAATTCACAGATGCCCTCCTCTTTCAGCCTAGCTACCGATAGTCTTCCATTCCACAGAGCCACTTGTGTCACACTTGGGACATAAGCTACATGATGAATTGCTCACCTCAGGCTTTTAGATAAATTAAGATATGTCGTGTGTGACCAAAGGAAAATCTACAGCACAGCAGAGGGATGTGATCCCTTAGATTACCTTATCTCAGTCACAGCTCTGCCAGACCAGTGCTCCTGTGATCCCTTCCCTGTTCACTATAGCTATGGCAAATGCTTCTAGAATGCATGCAGAGAAGTTCTGTTGGCTGTTGCCAGCATAAGGGGACAGAGTCGTAAGACCTGTATGTTTACTTCTTTCACTTTCTGGGTCTTACAAAGATGAGTTCTGCTGAAATGGTCTTCTGGTGATGCATGCAGTTGTACCCAGTGATCTCCACCATGTGCAGAGGTTGCTGATGAGTTCTTTCCTCTCAAAAAAAAAAAAAAAACAAACAAACAAAAAAAAAAAAAACCAAAACCCACCTAAAACCACAGCACCCCAATGCAGATAGCTTGCCAATTTGTAAAATGATTGATGGACTAGGTTAATATTTTAAATATTTAAATATTCTGTACTTTTTAAATATTCTGTACTTTTTAAATATTCTGTACTTTTTAAATATTCTGTACTTTTTAAATATTCTGTACTTTTTAAACATTTTCCGCTACCTAGCAGAGTCTAGTAGTGCTGTACAAAATGGCATTGATCAAATGTTGACCAAAGGATAATTTGTCTGCTGCAATTTGAACTCTTGCTGTAGACTAGCGTTTCAGAATATGTTGTGTCAATACTTTATTTCCCTATCAAGATTTTTGTTCTTTAAAATACTAAGAAGGTAAAGTGGGGAATTGGGACACGTTCAAATTATTGTATAGTTTAAAGCGAAACGGCATAGTGAAAAAGATAACCATTATGTGCCTCAGCAGCATATTAACAGATCATCATTTGATGCCCAATTATATGAAAGCATGAATAAGGCTGGAGGTCTTGGGGAGTGTAGCTCTGATAATATAACATGTGCTTCAATTTCAAGGCTCAGTAGTTTTCACACTGAAAGACTATGCCTGTGGTGGTCTAGGAGTGAGCATATTGTGTGGCTTCCAAGTGACTCAGCACTGTTCCACCAGCAGCGAAGTAAAACCAGAATTGCTATAATCGTCCAGCAGAGGATCAGCTTTCATGGCACAATCTGTTTCTTTTCTCAATTACCGAGCGGCATATAACAGGACTTAACAGGGAGAAAAGAGGAAGAAAGTAGCAGAACTGAAAAATTCTTGGCATTTTTGCAAATCTGGATTTTTCTCACTTTTTCCGTTTAAAGACCAGGAAAAAACCTTTTTCTTAATTTCAAGTAAACTGATAACTGTTTAAATGTCACTGACAGTTGATCAGATAAATTTTGCCATATTATGAATTATATTAGTTTTTATTTTCTCAAATTATAAGGTTGGTGGATAAGATGTGAAGTCTAGCTGGCAGAGCAAGCTGTATGATGTGACTTGAAAAAGTTGTCTATGGAAAATGTCCTCAGGTCATGGAGCTGTGAAAGGAAATATAAGTGTGTAGGTAATACAGGTTAGGAAATGGTTTTGATATGCTCCTGTTCTAGCTGGGGATGGGGGAGGGGGTCTGTTTTTGTTGCTGAATGACTGGATTAGGCCTGCTGTACTGTTCCCAGGCAAGTTCATAGTGTATGAAAGTCAGGGTAGTGAACGTACCGGTAGCCGTTGTCATCCAAGCCCAGTGAATTGGAAAGGTTGTGTGATGAGAGAAATGAGGTCAGGCCGAGAATTGGCAGCGCTAAGGGCTCAAGCAAGAGCAGTGCAATGGCTGGACCTGCCTGTTAAAATAATTGATACACAGTGAGAGTAAAGCTTTCTAGTTGGACTTAACAATTCTACTAAGACAGTTGTCTTAGTAGGAAAACAATTGATGGGATTACTGAGATCATTCTCTTCTTTTTTTTTTCTAACCACACTTTTTTTTTTTTTTGGAGCAGTTTTAACCAAATATAATCAGGCAACAAGCCAAAGATCTTTAGGTACTGTTTTTCTTTTCTGTGTTCTAGGAAACCAGGTTTTAAAACCTTTTAAGTCTTCCATGCCTAAGCAAATTTGTAATTTACCTGCTGTTGAATTGGGGAGAAAAAAAGCTTCTGGGCATGGCATGTCAGAGAATAGCTAACAATATTAAATAAGTAAAGAACATGCCATTTTGCTCTTTCAAGATACTGTAATACAAAACAAGATTGAGTTTGTTAGAGGTAATTTTCTATTAATGAAGTGACTGCTAAAATTCGGTCCTCTATTGTGCCACTTCCTTCTGTGAGTTGCAAATGCTTTTGGATCCTGTTATAGGTGAGCACTGATTAAACACTGATGCTAAGATAGCTTTTTCAGTATAATTACTAGGGATATTATCAATATACTAGCATGTTGTAAATCCCTTTCAAATGCATTTATTGTAGAATAAAGATGCAGGAAGCAATGCCAGTAATAATACCGCAAAATAACATTCTCCTTCGTTAGCTGAGCCCTTGGAGGCGGTGGGGGGGGAGTAGCGTCAATTTAGGATCAATGTAAATGAGCCTTTGTAGAGCTCTGAAACCAGCTCTTTTTGAGCACTGCCACCTAATCAGCCTTTTTCTTTCCCATCTTCTCTGTCTTCTGCTTCAGCTGCATGTGCCCTTCTGAGTTTTTCCCTTTGAGTTGCTTGAGAAGTTATTCTTTTGGTTAGCCCCTCTTTCTTGTCCCTTCATCTATCGAGTTAAATTTTTGTCACAACAGGCTTGGAAGTGTGTTTAAATACTGAAGCTGAATTACATTTATACCTTTTGGTAAAAACTTGGAGATAAGGGATTGTTGGATTCTCTGAAACTCATTGTTATATGTATGTTAGCACTAATGTCTAATATTTTTTTTCCCAACTACCTTTCAGAACTGTTACTTGTGACTTCTGCCTCCTACCTTTTGTAGAACTGTAGTTTTCGTACTTTTATGGTGACCATTTTACTTGCTCTTAACAAGGTCTGGCTTTCAGACATCTTCAAAAAAAAAAAAGCTTGCCTCCAATCTTGCTACTGTTTTTAAAATGTGTGCATGAAGTCTTTAAAAAAAGTAATAATACACATGCAAAATTCCATGTGTATCTTCTCAGTAAGGGCCTGACATTGGTTTTGCAATCAATATTTTTTTAAAAATAGAAACTGGCCAAGCTACTCTTCTCCTTTCATAGTGCTGAAAGTGTCAACTTGAACTATAGCCCTAATTCGGTCTGAAGTGGGGTAATGTCATATATTTAAAAGTCTGTATGTGAAAAAAGGTTTATTAATATGGCTGTTTTATTTCAGGAAGATGTGGAAACAGGAGTTCACCTTGATCCTGCTATCAAGGAAGTTCAATACAATCCCACTTACGATACTATGTTTGCACCTGAGGTAAGAAGCAATATTGATCTTTAGAGCAGAAATACCTTTGGCTTAAAGGGTAGAGGTTCTATAAATCTCATGTGAAATTCATATAAGACACATCTTCTTTGGATGCTTACTGTATTTTGGAATCTAGTTTAGTCAAATTGAAAAAAGATTCTACACAGGTGTGTTGGTATTTTTAATGCTTGAATTTTAATATTCTGCATAAAGCTGTTCTAAGAAGAATCTTAAAGTCTATCAGAATTATAGCTATGGAAATTAAAAATCAAGATAGGAAAATATCATTATAAAGATGTTGAGTAAAACATGAACTGCATTAAAGTAGTCTCTTACTGTTTTCACGTTTTTGCTATTTACTTATTGTGCTACTTAGAACAAAATGAATGCTTGTAAGTCTTGCAGATATATGGCTTCTACGAGGAGGATTTAAAATTAAAATCAAAGTACGTTCAGTATAACTATTCACATCACCGTTAAGTATTTTAGTAACTTAAGCTATGCTAAATGTGTTTAGTGAAAAACCATTTTAGGCTGAATTTGGACTGCCTGGTGCCATGTGAAGCACTTTCTATTTTATTATAACTGACAGGCTATCTGAAAGATAAAAATAGCTGTTCAAGCATTTAACTTTTTTCAGTATTTAACTTCTTTGTACAGTTTGTCTTCTGTTAGACCAGGGGTTAGCATTTTAGGTAGACAAAGGCTGTATCAATCTGAAACTTCTACATTAGTTATGCTTTATGTTTAGAAAACCTTTTGTGGAACCACATAAATGGGCCTTTTCATAGCAAGCTTGCATTTTGCAACATACCAAAGCCATAAGTGTGTGAGCAAAAATACTGATTTAAACTTACTACAGTGTTACCTTGTGTAAGTGTTTTAGTTAGGGAAGCCTAATGTGGGACAGTCTCAGGTGTCCGTAAATATGGCTGACAAGCATAAAGGTTACAATTAAATTTAGTTTGATATTAGTCTCAGTGTATTGCATTTGTTTGTATTCACTGTTCTTTTCCCTAGCCATGGTATGGTCAGGAAGACTGGCATTTGTCATCTTGCAAGAAGAAAAGCAAGGCAGAGTTTCATAAGTGTATTTCCTGAAATAATACTGCAAGTCCCCAGTTGCTTTTTAAATTCACTAAAGTATTGTTGGCAGTATACTTTCCATATTAAGTACACAAGTTTAGTAGGACCTGAGATCTCTTTCTTGATATCTCCCCCTTACAAGGAACAGTATGTTGTGGTTTTGTCTTTTGAATGCTTGTACCGATCACATACTGAATGGCAGTGGTTTGTGTCAAGTGTTTGATATTGATTTGTCCTCTGTACCAGTAATACAGGCTAGAAAGTTCAATCATGAAACAAGCTGTTCAAAGCAACTGTGTAAGCGATCACCGTGGAAAATAACAGACTAAGAAGCTTATTCAGTAGTCATAAATATAGTTGAAGTGATTTTGTGTTACAGTTTTTGAAAAGTCTTTTTTTCCTGTGTTTTTTTCCTGAAAAAGTACACACACATAAATAAGAAATTAGTAATTCTGATATCTTTTAACATTGTTGATGTAGTTTGGACCAGAAAACCCATTTAGGACTCAGCAAATGGCTGCACCTAGAAATATGCTTTCTGGATATGCAGAACCAGCTCACATCAATGATTTCATGTTTGAACAACAAAGAAGAACATTTGCAACCTATGGTAAGTCCTTAACAGTGGAATTCACCTCCACCTTTATTATGCCCAGGTTGGACAAAATTAGTTGTTCTCTATACAACAGTGAATAGGACTGCAAGTTCTGTAAATTGCTTTTTAACAGACTTACTGAAATGGGGATAGGTCTTTGAATGAGCATCCATATGTCTGGAGATCATAGTATTTATTAGGGAAATCTCATTTTGTAGTTTCCTTTGAAACTGTAATCAAGTGTATGACCTCCTACGAAACCCCTCTTAATTAATCCTTCCATTAGTTGCATCAGTGTAGAAAACACAAATCAAAATTTCACACTTTTAATATGACAAATAACTGTAGATCTGTTATGCAAATAGATTCTTTCATGTGATTCTAACTAGAGGTAGCTCTCTCAAAACCAAAAGGAAGCCTTACTGAGTTGTCACGTTCTTCAGAGTGGTTGCCTCTAGATACAAGCTAAATGAACAGGAATTGAAGAAAGTTGGAATACATTACTAAAATATTCTTAGCAAAGATAGACCCAAAGAACTCTATATTGGTGGTCATTATAGTTGCTGTTTTCTTATCTTGAAGAACTTTTCACTTGTAAATAGTTACATTTGAAAAATGAAACATTTGCATTTTGGAGAGGCCTGAGTTTCAAATAGACTTTTTATGGCTTATAAGAAAAGTGGGGTTTTTTAATAGGGAAAATGTGGAAAGGCTATGGATTCGAAGCATTCTTTCGGACACATTTGAAAGAACAAAACTGCCATGTATTTACATATAACAGTGGTTAATTTTTCTTCTGTGTTTCATTGTAAGCTTTCATTTGTTTTAAACTTGACTGCAAGTGCTTGTCTTGCAAATATGAATGTTTGAAGAATATAAAGTGATACTTCATCTGAAAATTCAGTCTGTTAGGCAAGTTCTGATACTTCCTGTGTAAACTTAGCATCACAACACTGAACTTTTTGCACAACAGACTTGTGTCTGTCTTTATTTGTATTTACATTGAAAATACCACTCCTGCAAACTGTCATGCCTCAAAACCACCTCCCTACAGACGAGTCCCCTTAAATTCATTAGGGCTTTATGCATGCATGAATTAACTTACTGCATTCTGTGATGGACGAGACTGGGACTTTATTGCTAACATCTGTGGGAGCCATGTATTACAGTGAAACCTGGAAGAAAAAATTATCTAAAATGAGAGACTATAACATCCTCAGTTTCTCTTTGTATTTGGGTTTTATTAGAGGTTTTCTTGTAAATGTTAAAAGTTGAAATATATTTAAGACAGGTTCTTTTCTTTTACACAGCTTTAGCTGATACATACTTTTCACTGAGTTGTTAGGATGTGGAATATAAGCAAAATGCCAATATTAAGAAATGGATGTCTAGTTCCATAGCATAACTTTAACTTACTTGACTGCAATTTTGATGTTAGAACTTGACAGGCAGTGCAGGTAGGAGCCTGTTCAGGATCTGAATAGACAGATTAGATTTTGTTCTGTGAAATTAAATGTTGCATTGTGTGGGTTGTGCATTTTTGTGTGTGTGTAAAATAGATATTGGAAAAAAGGGTCTGTAGGCATATAGTGTTTGGTTTGGGGTGTTTTTGTTTGTGAAGTTTAGTTTGGGGGAAGATAGAACTAATAAGTCTATTCAAAGCTCCTGCTGTTGGTTTATATCCTCAGTGTACAGCAACTGCCTTGAAAGCTGTATTACAAGAGAGTATAAAAATACATTTTTAAGACTGATAACATTGGCAACTGTGCAACTATCGTATTCAGCTTTCTAGAAATGTTCAATAGATAATGATCTGGGTACAGTGAAAATGGAGCTATGAAAAGGCTGAGATAGGCAATTTAAACTGCAAGAACAAGCATTGAGAAGCTGAAGTTCAAGCTAGAGGATGCGGTAAATGAGCATGATATCCTGGCTCACTAGGTGTGTTAAAAACAGCACTCCTTTAAGCTGTCAAAAAGTTGTCTATTAAAAAATTCAATATTCTCTTTTCCATTTGGAAGGAGGTAATAAATATCTTCTCAGAAAAGACCAAGTATAAAAACACAAGTATAATTGCTAGGCATAAATCTAAGTCATACATGTTTTTAATGACTAAGTCATAACGTATTGGAAGAACAGAGAGTAAACCTCTTAAAAGCTGCAGATCTTGAGACCTCTGGCCTTTGTTTGGCTGTTTAGCACCATTGTGCTAAGGCAGGAGGTCTCAAACAAATCTGCAGTGCTTAGCATGCAGATAAGCAGTGGCTATAAATGAAGGATGAGTGTGGTACAAGACAGAGAGGGTGGTAAATGAGATAATGTATCCAAAACAGCTCAACTGCCGCAGAGTCTTTCAAAAAAAAAAAAAAAAAGCTTTATAGATCATCTTGAATGTGAATACATATTCAGTGAGGAAAGCTATATATTAATCACAAATGAAACCCAAGTATTTTTTGGCAAACAGTCTTTCTCATCTACTGCTCTTGCAGTAAATATTTACTGTCAAAGTACTTTTTTCCTTGTGATGCTTGGATAGCTCAGAACATCCATGCTGTCATTGACTGAGGGTCCTTCCAGTCCTTTATCCTATTAGACAGGTGGGCAGCAATGGGTACCTAGTGAGGAGAAGAAGAAAGAAGCAAGTGAATAGTGATACATCTGAATAGTTTTTTTCAATGTGCAATCTCTCAACTAAGGGCAATGTCTCTATATGTATTAATTTTCAGTGAATTTATCGGTTTTGTTTGGTTTTTATTCTTGACAAATTTGTCCAGCTGCTTCTTGAACCCATATAATTTTTCTGTGTACATAGTAACCTATTGCAGGCAGTTCTGCAGCTTACCAGCATCTTGTGTGAGGAACTACCTCTGTTTTGAACTTGTGGAACTTAACAGCCTTCTAGTTTGACTTGATATCCCCTAGCCTCTTCTGTTGGAAGACACAATGAGCAGTCATTTCTCAGTCACCATTTCTGTGTCGTGCCTTATTTTATAGATTTTGGCCATAATTTCATTTCAGTCTGCTTTTTTTCCACCTGAAAAGATCAGGTCAATCTTCTTGTTCCTCTGTTGCAGCCTTTCCATGCCTATGGAAGTGCCTATCTCTGCTAGTTCCACTGTATCGTTCCCAAGATGAACAGTGAAGCTGTGCATAGCGTTTAACATGTAATCTCACCGTGAATTTGTTCTGTGGCTTAGTAAAGTGAGAGGCTTTTTCCCTTCAGTTTCTAAGAGTTCTTAACATTGCGTTTTTCTCTACAACTTTGAGTAATTTTGTAAAAGCTACTTGCTCCCTTTTTCCAGGTCATTTATCAATATGTTGAACAGCATGGGCCTGAGCATGGATCTGCCAGCAACTTTCCTGGGCTGTGGAAACCAACCATTTATTCTTGCCAGTGTTTTAATAACTTTTAATCAATTGACCATGGGTTTTTTAAAGTGTCTTTGAGGCACCCTGTAATCAGTCTACCTCGGTTTTGTAAAGGTATCCAACATCAGCCAAGCTTTGCTCATTCACATGATTGTCACCTCAGAAATATTCTGGAGGTTTTGTCATTGTAATTTACCTGTACAGAAAGCTGTGTTTGCTCTACTGCAATATATAATGCTCATCCAAGTGCCTACTTGTTGTTTGCTTTATTATAGTTTCTAGTGCTTGAAACTTCTAACCATACAAATGTCTGGCTGGTTGACCTGTAGTTCCCCAGATCGCCTCTGAAGCATCTTTTGAAAGGTGGCATTGTATTTGATATGTTTCATTTCTGTCATATTGAGGCAATATTAGGTGAGTTTTTGCACTGTGGTTCAGCTTTAGATCTCTTGAATGACTACCATCTGGTCCCGGTGTTTTGTTACCGCTTATTTGACTCTTTAGTCTCCTGACATTTCACTTTGAGGTAGATATTTTGTCACATTACCCATAAAGAAAGGTTCTGGCACAGGAGACTCTACCTAAGCTCCTCCATAATGATCATGTGTTTAAAAAAAAAAAAACCTCACTGATGCTCTCTTTTCATTCCTTGATTATCTGTTGGCCTACATGCTGTCTGGTATGCTTTCTGCCCCTGCAGTTTTTGACAAAGGACAAGTGTTGGTTTTTATACCTTATGTGATTTGCTCCTCGCTTGGGGGGGGGGGGGGGGGGGGCTGCCTTACTGTAGTCTTTACTTTGTCTGCTAGAGTTTGGTTCTTTGTATTTTTCACATTTGGATGCAACTTCAGCTCTTTGAAGATTAGTTCCTTATTTCTAATAGTTTCGCTTTACATACTGTTCAGCTGTGCTTACTTCCTTCTGGTCTCTTTAAAGTCTTCTTTTCATAGCTGGCAGGCATTAGTTCTTTTTCTCCTACATGGTATCTTTGAAGTGTCCCTGCATTTGGAAAAGGCTTTACCCTTTGGTGCTCACTTTCTGTTCCTTTTTAAAATCTTCTTTACTTAATATAGCCGTCCTGTTTTGAGATTGAGATCATTGTAGTAAATGTTTTTACGGCTTGCTTTGCTTCCTCAACAATGTTGATTTATACTGCATTATGGTCATTGTTAAAATGTGTATCCTTAGAAAAAATGTCTTAAAATCAAGTTTCCTGCGCTGCTCAGTTGGCTTTCTTTCATGTCAGTCTCTAACATGACTGCTTCGTGGTACAAGTACATTGTGTAAAAATGCTGTTTTCATCACATCTTGGTGTGAGATTTGCACAGTCTGCTACAAGGAGGTGACTAAAATATGTCATTATTACTGTGCTTCTTTCCCTAGCACCTGTTTAATCTCTGTTATCATTTCATGGTTATTGCATCTCTGGCTGAACGGTCAGTAAGGGAGACCTGGCAACTGTACTCACCACTACTTAAACCTGGAATTTCAATCCAAAGGATCCTTTAATGCTTGTTAACGCTCTTAACTTGTTAATCTGATTTGTCTTTAAGCTTTCTGTAGCATATGTTTTTCCCCACTGGTATGACCATCTTATTTCTGTATTCTTTCTACCTGGTAAAGAGTGTATTCTATCCAATTATGTCAGTATTGTCCTACCAATTACATTAGTTTATTAATTTAAAACAAGACATTCCAATTTCACTATGTATTATTTTTAGGCTCTGCCATTTTGTATACATGCTTGGGTTTTCATTTCCCTGCCTGCAGTTTAGATAGGATTCTGTGCTTATTGCTATCCCTGTTATCTGAGGTTTCAGATTTCTCTGCTACCTTTTGCTTAAGGATATGGCTTTTTAAGATTGTGTGTCAGTCTAAATTGCTTATTTTTCTTCAACTATTGGCTATCCCCAACTATTTCATCAAAAAGCACTCTTTGAACCTTCTCAGTACCAACAACCTTTTAAATCTAGATGAGACCTACCCATCTCAATAAGGTTCCATTCTTTCCAGGAGTTTGGAAAGGCGAAGTTGACACAGGCACTGGAGGTGTTTTCCACATTAGGGTTAAGATCTGCAGCTTCTCTTTGCTGTAAACAACCTCTTGAGAATGAGCTGCCCTTCCAGAATGTATTTTATACAAATTCAAAAATACCATAGCTTAATTGAGTTGCTTTTGTACTGTCCCTCAGTCCATGGAAAACTGAGGAAGAGCATGCCAGATGCAAACCTCAGATCTTTGACAGATCAACTAGACCTCAGCTTCTTTATCAAGAATGTCTCTGTGATACCAGCATGTGGAAGTAGTAGGATATCTGCTGCTGTCTGTATTCTTTAGGATACAAAACATTGTAGTTCAGGCATA
This sequence comes from Ciconia boyciana, assembly GCF_034638445.1. Classification (NCBI taxonomy): domain Eukaryota; kingdom Metazoa; phylum Chordata; class Aves; order Ciconiiformes; family Ciconiidae; genus Ciconia; species Ciconia boyciana. Next base: position 52,439,364 of record NC_132936.1, read on the forward strand.
TAATACACAAAAGGAAAAGCCAAATCTTAGGCTGCTCTACTCATTCTCCTTTCGTGCCCCCCGCCCCCAACACTGGATTCTTAAGCTGTCATTTTGTCCCTGACCCCCAAGAGGTTGTGAACCCATGTTATTGTGAATGCAAACCTGCTTCTCTTGTCTTTCAGACTCCCCAGAAGGAGTGGGGGGATATTCAGGTCCTGTATCCACAGACAACAGCTTGAAACCAGTGATCTAGTCAGATCTCTTGAGTTAGAATTGCATCATGGTCATTTCTATTTTTATACTATTTTGCATGGGTTTAAAATCTACGTAAATATTGTAGTTGTAGTTTTTTCACGAGTGTAATAGTTGAGATTTTATTGATGCCGCCCTGAACCTTCTGTGCTGCAAATCTAAACTATTTCTCATATTCCCTTCAGCAGCCCTATCAAGCCATGGGTCGTTGTTGTCTCTAATGTTTCGCATATTGAAACTACCTTTGGGTCCATCAGTTTTTTGCCTTCTGTCCTTCATCTCTCTTCAGACTGACAAGCATGTTTCTTCAGTCTTTTCTAGGCCTTTCCACCACCCCCAATGTTTTATCATTCTTGTTACTCTCAATTTTTATCTAAAATTTTCTTTAAAATACATTGCTTGAAACTGGACACACCAATCTAGATTAGGCCTTGCCAGTGCTGTTCCATGTTTTAGATAGTTTTTCATTTGCAGTAAATCTCAGGTTTCTTCTTTCTTTTTTTTTCTCATTAGTGTCAGATAGTCTTGGTAAGTGTATCAACACCACTACCCTTGCAGCCTATATTTTTTTCCCCCTGTACCTAATCAATTATTTTCTCTTTTTTGGTATTTGTCATTCAGCATGTCTTTGCTGAAGCGAAATATTTCACACTTGTCTTTGGTGTCAGCTGCAGGTTTTACAGCTATGTGATCCTTCGCTGATGGCATGATCCATAAAAACGTTGAATAAAATAGTCCAGGCAGGCCATTTTATAATCTCGTATAAGATCCTCTCCTGGTTTGATGGAAAGCCATTAATAGTTACTCTGTGAGATTCTGACCTTTTTTTAATTGGTAACCCATTTTGCATCTGGAGTCATAGGTAATCTACCCTATTTTGAATCCATTGATGTAGGGCAATCTTCTTATATAATTTCAGCTATTAAAGAGAAGGCTTTCTCTCTAGAAAAACAAATTTCTTTTCACAAGCTATTATGATGTAAATGGCCAAAAGCTTAACTAGCATTATTTTTCCAATGTTGTAGTCCTTGGAGCATGGCTAAAAAGACTAGGAAGTCCTGAAATACAAGCACTTGTCTATTCTTCTGTATCTGTACCCTCAGCAGAAACAGTCTCTTTTCCTGAAAATTCCCTTTTGAGCATTGTTTTTTTTTTAAAAAAAAAGGCAATATACTTTCCTTAATTATGTGGGCATATATAAATTTTCAGTGTGAAGCAGAATTACAGATTATTTTTTACATGCTGCACACAAACTGTTCATTAATATAGTAGAAAAATAATTTCGTAGCTATTTCAGCACCAGTACTCATCCTAGAAGTGGACTGCTTTATTCATGCAGCATTTAGTATTTTAAAATCTCTCCTTCACAAGATATTAATGTCCTTTTTAATAAGAAACAGTCTTCTGTCCATGAATCTCAGCTCTTTATGAGTATTCAGTAACTTGGTTATAACAGGATTACTTAGTAAGACTGGTATTTTAGGAGCTTAAAATAACTCTGACTTGGAAATAGCACTTCTGATTTTTTTCATCTACTCATGTTACATGCAACACCTACAGTCACTGTTACCTCTTACAATTGTAGGCACTTTATCCTCTGATTACTTTGATTCTGCAGAGAGGCCAGTGCAGTCAGAATGGGGTAGTTCAGCTGTATTTTTCCGCATACCTGAGCTACCTTGGGTCTCTGTATGCTGCATTACACAGTACGGTGTAATCATACTTTAATTAGCTGTCTTTCTGGAATGCACATCGAAGTCTGATTATTTAACCAAACATTTTCAGGTGCACTGAAATTACGGATGTAGGTGGAATTGTACCTTTCCTTGCTAAAACATGGCATGAAATATCTACCTCCTAAATAAAACTGAAGGAGACGTAGAAGTCAGGGCACATTATATGGCATACCAGCTGAGTAGGATAAAAGCAAGCTGTCTCTTGCAGCTGCGTTTGAGTCCCAGCCAGAAAGAAAAGATTCTCTTTCACATGTCCACTAGAAAGTAGAAATTGTTCAGAGCTTTTCTATGAGAATGATGCTGGACCAAATTCAACCCAGCTATAAGAAGTCTCCACTTCCACGGGAAGCTGTGCTTGGCCCAGGGGCCCTATTCATTAGAATACTGTCCCTCTTTTACAAGTACCGAGCAAATAGAGTCCCAGAGACTGTGTCAATACAGTTGGAGGACAAATAAACCACTGTATTGATTTTGACATAAATCCAAAGTAATATCTCTCTGCTGGTAACAGAAACCTTACAGCATGGAAAAGAACTCATTGAAATAGTGGCTTAATAAAAGCAGGCAGTTAAATTAGTGAAAGTCTAATTGCAGTGTCTGCTCAGTTTGGTTATCCATGGAAGTAAATCCTAATAGTATAGAATAATTTTTTTGTTGTTTGTTTAGGTATAGTGGGAATTTATATTTCATAAGAGGGCATTGGTATATATTTCTCTCCCTATATCATACTCATGGAGCATCTGGGCATATATTGTTCCATGATTGGGTCTTACCAATGTTTGAAGCTTGAGAGTTGGTCTGCAGGTTGATTGCTCTATTTGTATGGGAACACTTACTGACTTCTTGGAATGGCTCTTCTACTAATATCAATAATTTTTTTTTCCAACATCTAAAAATAAATGAACTGGACCATCTTCTGAGAAATGTTTGGGGAGATGATCTCCTTTGGCTATTGTTTGATAGAACTGATAGTTCTCAGCTTGTATGCACCCAAGTACTTTTATGGGTCATTGGTCTCTGGGGTGGACTGGGTAATCTCCCACTGTTCATGATTGTCTCTGTCAATCAACAAAAAAAGAATAATTAGATTGTACGCTGTAGGATTTCTTTGATTTTGTGTGTGTGATTACTTTTACCGATGGTTTAATATCTTCATTGCTTTTTTTTTCTTTTTTTTTTCCTTCCCGATACGGAGAAATTCTCATTGGGTCTTCAAGGGACATTTTGTCACTTGAATAATATTTAATAAAAATTGGTGATATGTCCACCAGGGTGCAGTCTTTCCCAAAAAAAAAAGCCATGGTGGTCAGTAACTGTTCAGTGCACCTGTTCCTTGGAAACTAGATGGATTTGTCTATCTAATTCTCGTAAGATCATGCTATCCACTTCAGGAGAAATGGAGAAAAACTGTAAGATATGCATACTAAAATGAGAACCTCAATTTCAAAAATTTGTAAACATCCTGAATATCTATGAAATGCTGGTACATTTTATAAATTATTTATAAGAGTAAATGCAGCAGTTTTGGGTTTGTTTTTTTTTAACGAGACTCAATAGCTGTAATCAGGAAATGAAGATGTGAGTACTGAATTATTTTAAAAATTAAAGGCCATTGCTGCTGCTTCTGATACCATCCACGTTAGTTAAAGCAACTGCTTTCAAGTTGAAGGAACAAGCTTTCCCAGCTCTGGCAGGAGGAGGATGAAATAATTTCTGCTGGGGGAGATAGAATATGAACAAAACCCTAGAAAACTTCATTTGTTTTCATTTTTTCCCCATCTCTGTCCTCTCCCTTCCAGCTGCTGCCATCCCCAGGACTGCCAGAGATGAGTAGCACTCACTTTGACCCAGCCGAGGTAGCGGGCAGGGCAGGGGGCTGCGGGGCCAGAGGCTGCTGCTGAAACCAGAGGGCTCTCTGTGTGCAGCAGCAACAGGCTGGTTTCAGTGTGACTTACTGGCTTCGCAAACCAAGGAACAGTGCCCTGAACTAAAGCAGCATCTGTTTAAAATCACGTGTCACTAACGTAAGATTTTGAGGTAGTCTTTTCCTTATGCCATGTTACAACAAGAAGAGGTTGCTGTGGCATTTCAAAGTCTAATGTTTGCATTATGGCAAACTGGTCTGAATTCAGTGTTGACTTCGCTTCGAGCAGGCTATTGGTCCAGGGGCCTCCTGAGGTCCCTTCCCACCAGAAAGATTCTGTGATTTTGCTTCCTGTGACTACCCTCCCTTTGTGTCTTATGTTAACTGTTGCCTATTTTATTTATTTGCTTTCTCTATCTTGTGCAAATTTAAGCATTCTGGCAGCAATGCATACTCAAGGGCTTCATGGTAATACTTCGTAGTAATCTTAATACTCAGGCCAAGTGAAAAGTGCATAGGATTTCAAAGTATCAGCCCTTCCTCATCCTAGCTCCTTGAGAGCCAACGGGAAAAAATTGGGGGTGGGGGGGCAGAGTAATAAAAGTTGTACAAAACTAAAAAGCTTGAAATAACAGTATCTTATTTCTCCTCTTGTTTTAGGTTATGCATTAGATCCCTCTATAGATAACCCTGAAGTTGCTACCAAATATATTGGTTCTGTAGAAGAAGCTGAAAAAAATCAAGGTAAATAATTCAGAATCTCATATAAATGACTTGCAACTGATGACTGTTTCCATTTATTCCTCACTAAAAATGGAATAGGTATCAGCAAAGGAAGGAATTACCCACGTCCAAAGACACAATAAATGAGGATGTGTTGCAGTTGTAATGTGACAAGGGGAAGAGAGATATTGGGGGGCTTTATTTTCCTGAAGTAGCAAATATTTCAGGCTATCATAATGTCAAATTTCAAATTAGGATTTGTAATATGAAACTAGCATGTGCTATTACATGAATAGAATTGATCTGTATCTTTGAAACAGAACTTTTTGGTCCTCTTAAATTCTGTCTTAGCTAAAATTGTCATATGTCTGCATTAGGATACTTGTATCTTGGGCTAATCACCTTAACTGTGCTACTCGGTAGCAAACTGATCACTCTGTATGCAACCTCTAGCATTCTGTTGGGAATTGCATGTTATATCTGCTTAGCAGAGTTAAGCTGTTTGGGTTATTTGGAAAAGAAAAACCATTGGAAGGTTGCCAAATGGTAAAGGCATGGGGTGCCACTAGGAGGATTGACTACCGGAGGTGTGGAGTTTGTAATTAATACTTTGATAAAGGTATTTAACACTCAGTGACTTATTTGCATTGGAAAATTGTACCTATGTAAACTTTACAGTTATGCTTTCCCTTGCATGTCTTTTTCTAACATCTTATTCACATGTGTATACAAAGGTTCTTTATTTCTGTGTCCTCTTCCACAGGATATATCCAAGGTTATTTCACTCTTTCCTTCCAAAATAGGATAAAGAAAATAGACTTATTTTGGTATAGCAGCTACAGACATTAGACAGAAATGGCTAAGATTAAATCATTTCAAAAATAAAAAAAAAAAAACTTTTCATAATGGAATTTTAATAATTTATTTTAAGAAAACTCTTCATTAATGTACAATTCCTTCATACGATCATTACTTTAATTTTTACATTGCCTATTTCCCCTTGCTTATACAAAGCTCTTTTTGGCTCATTTGCACTAGATGAGTATTACCGATGCTATAGGAAAACATTGTTTGAAAATTGCACATAATTGTATATACAACCTTCTGAAAAACTTTTAAGTCATTACTTTAACATTTTTTTAACTTTATAGATACGGGAGGGAAAGAAAATATTGTTTAATGGTTTTGACAAATGCAATTCTGAGGGCACAGCATTTGTGAAAAGCTATCATTTATATGAAAGAACAAGATAGTGGTTGGAGGTAGATGACAGTGTCAACAGGGACAGACTTTTTAATAGGACTTGTAGCAATAGGACAAGGGATAATGGTTTTAAGCTAAAAGAGGGTAGATTCAGACTAGATATAAGGAAGAAGTTTTTTGTGATGAGGGTGGTGAAACACCGGAACAGGTTGCCCAGAGAGGTAGTGGAGGCCCCATCCCTGGAAACATTCAAGGTCAGGTTGGACGGGGCTCTGAGCAACCTGATCTAGTTGAAGATGTCCCTGCTTATTGCAGGAGGGTTGGACTAGATGACCATTAAAGGTCCCTTCCAGCCCAAACCATTCTATGATTCTATGATTTTTTTTACTAAATTAAAGTACCCAGTTGTGGTTGGGGTTTTGGGAGACTTGTCTTATTTTGGATTTCGGGGTTTTTTTAGAAACTGAGAGAGGTGAGGGGGATCAGAAGCCAATTGTTAGGACTCTACTCTTTCAAGCACTGCACTATTTAGAGTATGAAAATTGATGTGTTCATGCAGTCTGCAGACTTATTGTTAAAAATGCATGGGTACGTGCATGCTTAAATACTCTAACAAACCATGACACACAGTTTAAATGGTTCCTCTGTTACTGTACATAGTTAGCAGTGTTCATAGTTAGAAAAGTTAGCAATGCTTTGGCCAATTTTGCTCAAATGCTTTTTCCATTTTGCTGTGTGTATTGGAAGGAGTGGTGGTGGTGTTTTTTTCTTTTAAAACTGACTATGATGTGACCTGTGATGATGTATTCTTTGTTAGCAGCTAGGCAGTGTATTGTTCTTTCTTCAGGTTTAACAGTGTTTGAAACAGGACAAAGGAAAATTGAAAAAAGGAAGAAGTTCAAGGAGAATGATGCATCTAATATTGATGGTTTTCTGGGACCATGGGCAAAGTATGTTGATGAAAAAGAAGTAGCCAAACCATCAGAAGTAAGTACTACTTTAACACAATACAAATTGTTAGTACGTTGCAGTGGTTTTAACAGAGATCCAGCTGCACTAGTAGTTTTTCCAAGCAGAAGATCCATGCTCTGCTTTAGGGTGATAGAAACATTTCAGGTGATATGTCCAAATATTGTGCATTCAATTATTTGCAAGACTGTTTGGAAATAAAATTAATTGTATCTGTGTGTAGTGTATAGAGTCTGTTTAAAAGATGTTTATAAACAGAAGCAGCTTTAAAATAACTGAAAGTAAAACTTGTTTAAAAAAGAAGAAAACAAACAGAAAAACAATTACACCCCCCCCCCAAAAAAAAAAACGCTCCCCAACGAACCAGCATCCTTCTTGTTCAGTCAGTGATGCTTAGCTGTAGTCTATGAATAAAAAGATAATATTTAATTCTTTTCAGTGTACATAGCTTTTTAAATTATTCTGGTTTTGATAAAGGTATTCTCTTTATTGATGCTCAGAAACATTTCTAATCTCATTTAGCAAATAAATGTGTTCTTAATAGTAAGTAAATGGTAGTGCAGTTCTGGATTTTGTTACATGATTCTGAACGCTGAATTTTTAAAAGTCAAGATCACGTTTTATTTTTCCAGGAAGAACAGAAAGAGTTGGATGAAATAACAGCTAAGAGGCAGAAGAGAGGAAAACTAGAAGATGATAAACCTGGAGAGGAGAAGACTATATTACATGGTAATAGCATCTTCCTGCCTGTTCTCATTTTCTTGCTCACAGTGTTTTCTTGCCTGCTGTGTTAATTAGTAAGGATGGCAGACAGCCTCAGCAGTTTTGCTGAGGCACCTTGATGTTTCTGTATTGGAGGTAATAGCGCTCACAGGCATAAGCATAAAGGACAGGGAAAGAGATAAACTTGGACTAATTCCACTTCATACTGTGAAGAGCAGTGTGGAAATGTCATCTTTCAGGGTATTGGTTTTATTTATTTATTTTTAGTGGTACTAGACGCACTTATCCCTTTCCTATTTTACAGAGCAAACATTTTGAAGTTATGAGTTTGGCTTAGTTTCAACTTCAGAATTACTGCAGTTTTATGTGTCAGTACTTTCATCAGCAGGTAGTGCTTTGAGTTATGGCTTACATACAATTTAGAAAATCATTTGGACTTTATACTTCCTCAATTCTTAATGTAAATGTTCTTGCTGTCATACTATGAATAATTGTGTATGAAATAATTACCCTATGGAAGCCTATAGCATGCAGTACCTTCAAAGAAAATGGTTTGGTAAGTAAGTAAAATTAAGTGATTTTTGGAAACTGTTATTTCAACTCTCTGCATGCAAAACAGTCCTGCCTTATATTGCTTGGCACAGATAGTTAGGTAAACCAAGTCTCTCTTTGTTTACCACTTTCTACAGCCAGGCTCACACGCACAAGCTGGAGCATCTTTTCTTGTATGCATTAAAGAAGAAGTGGCTATGAGATACGTGTTGCTAACATTAGTACTTCATTCTGTTTATGTGTAGTAGATCATGACAGTATTTATTGACTAGTGACAAGCATAACAAATCTGAAATTTTAGCTATTGAGCCTCCTATAGAATATTTTGTATCCAACTTTTCATGATCTCTACCTGAAGTTTCACAGTGAAAGACCTTACAAGATAAACTTTAATCTTCTCAAACACAAACATTCCAGAAATACACCATTTTGTAGACATCTGTAAACATTGATACTCTGCAGGAGGTCACTTGCACAACCAAAACTGCCATAACGGTGTCCCAGAAACTGAGAAGTTAATTTAATCAGTGCACAGCTTAACATCATGGCTATCTAACACAAGTCTACTCTGAAATATCCATTTCCATGCAGAATGCATCCCTGCATGTCTGACTGTCCAATCACTTCCTCAATTTAGTTAAAGAGCAGCTGTTGGCCACTGCTGACCCATATTGGTTCATACTGGCCAAATGGATCTTTTTTTTTTTTCCTCTGGTTTGTAATTTTGTTGATGTGACTGACACAGCGCAGAGCTGGCTGGAATGTGAATTGCAAGCATATGCCAGGGTTAGAGTTGCACATTATAATCCGTGTAAAGTTAGTGTAAGCAAACCCTTGTTGGCTGGAGGAACTCTCTTGCTGTTTGATGATGAGTAAGATGTGTAGGGGGAAGATTGTCTTAATGTTCAGATTATCAGATTCCAAGCAGATTTTGCTGAAATTACTTAATTTGAGCTCAACTGATGTCAAATAAGATTCCACATCTGTGTCTGATTAAGTTGAGTTCCCCCTTTGCCACTTCACAGCAGAGCAGCTGTGTTGAGAAAAACCTTAATTGTGTGTGGTTTTGAGCTTTTCGAGGATTATAACCTCTTAAAATACAGGCTCTTGGATTCTCAGAATTCTGTGTTTACCTTTTCAGTTAAGGAAATGTATGACTATCAGGGGAGATCTTATCTTCATGTCCCTCAAGATGTTGGAGTTAATCTCCGGTCTACAGTGCCACCTGAGAAGTGCTATCTTCCAAAGAAACAAATCCATGTGTGGTCTGGACATACAAAGGTAGGAAGTCGTGTTTGTCAGCATGCATCATAAAAACCCACTTCACTTTGTGTCTGAAGCTAATGACTTCTATAAAACTGAAGAATCAGTAGAAGGAAGGAGTATTTTCGTCTTTACCACATTATGCATGTAATGGGTTGCATTCCATGCTCACACAAGGTGTTTGCCTGCTCAAATGCAGTTGTTTACCTGCATATACTTTTTCATTAACATACTGACCTCCTTTAAAGGGACAAATATTATTCAGTGACTTCTGTGGGATTTGGATTTATTTCCTAAACTACCACATGAATAAGAGGCTGATTCTAGAGATCCCTGAAAATGCTTTTTTTTTTTAAATAGTAAAAGTACTTAAGGGCTATTTCATATCAAATTTATGAAAAGTAACACAGGTTTTGTGATTATTGATGCATCAGCATTACAGGATTCCCAAATACAGCTACTACCTTTGAGATGTCTGCCTTGTTAAGAGTTTTCTTTGATGATGCTGCTTAACATTTACAGTTTCTGCTTGTGCCAGAGCCCATAACTATATACATAATTTTGGTATTTAAAAAGCGTTTCACTGATCAGATTTGTAAAGCCTATACTCAATTTCCTGCTTCTTTTGTCTCTAATTTTCAGTATTGCTTGAGGGAATATGCTGTTTTGCAATGGACAGCACCTTAATGATATCTGAAAGATGGAAGAAAGGAGGACACAGAGAACACTTTTAGCTTTTACCCTTTTTTAGTTAGTCACAGCTCTGAACTCTTCTTCAGTGATTGCTGCATCAAAGAGCTTGTAGCTGCAACTATCAGTGCTTTCCAGAATAACATCTCCTCCCCAAAGCTCTAGTCACTCCTCTGCTTATTATCCTATTAGAACAGACTGATGCATAAAATAGCTTTTTCCTTCAAACACAAGAAGAATAATGATATAGATGAGAGAAGCAAAAGAAAGATTGGCTGACAAATCTAGAAAAGCTGGAGGATATAAGTAGACAATAATAGGGAGGATAAAGCACCCAACTCCAACCAGGGGTGGGAAGAACTGGATGGCATATGAATAGAGTAATTGACATGAAATGGAAAGAAGGGACATCAAACCATGAGTACTTGGCAGTTCTTTGGACTTCCTCTGCAAGGAGTACCTGAAATACAGATAGATGGGAAGATGCTGTGCCCTAGGAATCTGAGTTCAGTGGGTAGAAGCCACTGGTAGTATAAATAAGAAATGGGGCTGGCCAGAAATTTTTTTTTTGTGGAAAACTTCCTCACCTGCCCCACCTGAAAGGGCTTGTTACACAGAAACGGTTGCCCAAACTGACAATTTGTATTTCTTTGCTGTGTTTACCACAGTAATGGTGTGAGTGTTGAAGGAGGGTATATATACAGCTGTTGAAGTGAAACAATTTGTTGCCAATATGGTTGTTCGAAATGCATTGCTGTTTCTAAAATGGAATGTCAGTAGGTTATTTCTTTTCAAGATACAGTATGTGTATATTTTACGAAGATAAGCTTTAGTTTTTTGTTTAGAAAAGAGGGCAAGTGAACTGAGGAAATATCTAGATGCTCCACTTACTGTTTAATTATATCCTTATTTACAGGGTGTCAGTGCAGTTAGATTGTTTCCTCTCTCTGGGCATATACTGTTGTCTTGCTCTATGGATTGCAAAATTAAGGTGAGTTATTCTTCTGTTTTCATGTATATGTTTTATGTCATCATTGAATACAGACAATGCATTTTAGAATACTTAAATATTTGGTACTTCTACCAAGTACCTTTTGTCTGTGTTACTTTTATTTTTCTCACTTGATTTTTAAATTACAAATTTGTTGGAATAAAGATAGAAATAATACACAAGACTGTGGGTGTTAGAACAGTGTTACTCATTTAATAATAACATTTAGATGGTCACAAGTCCCTCAGGTTATTGCCTTTGTTATTATAATAATTCATTTTCTGTGAAGCCTAATTTTAGAGCTAGCAATAGGTTTCTGCTGAAGCGTTTTACTGAAGTATTTGTGGTCTTGAACTAATCTCATTTTAGTCCGGCATACATCATATTAGAAAGCTGATTTTTTTTTTTTTTAACTAGCAAAACCTTAGGGCTTTAAAGTTGGAATATGGTATGGGGTTTTTAGTTATTTTAAGGGGGTGTTGCTAACAAGAAGGTGACAGAGCATTCTCGTGAATTCCTGGGTAGATAGTTGTGATTAATCAGTAGATGTCACATGTTTGTAATTAATTTCTTAAAAGATGTTGCCGTATATGTTTGCACTTAATTTCAGCATCATTATTGTTTAACAATTGACATCTTTTCTCCCCATCCCTTCTTTTTTTCCCAAGCTGTGGGAAGTATATGGTGATCGAAGATGTCTACGAACATTTATTGGTAATACTCTTTTTTTTTTTTTTTAAACTAATGTATGTTTAAAACAACTTCATGGAAGGAGATATGATTTAGGTTAGCTTAGTAATTTACCATAGAGAGGACTCATAGGCATCCAAGGCAAATGGTATTTAGTATAATTTTGGCAATAAGAACTAAAAAAGGTGCAAGTTTTTAGTGAGCCTTTGTCATTATTCCAAGCAATTTAATGTTGATGTATAACACCTTATGATCCTTAAAACAAGATATGAGTGTACTGCAGTCATCAATACTTTATGCAAGACTCCTTTCCAAAAGCAAAATTGTGAAATTAAATTGCCCCATCTTCATGTTGAGAACAGCAGCCTCTGTGTTTATGCAGTGAGGGCATCTTGTGGTCTGATGATCTTAAATAGGTGGTCTCTTCTGTGCTGAGTTTCTAGTGCAAAAGCATGGGAATTTTTTTTAGGTTCAGGTGCTGTCTTTGTTCATGTAACAGGTGCTTTTTAAAGCAGATAGCTGAGAGAGAGAAATACAAACTTCTTAGCAGCCTTGAATGCAGAACAAAAGCAGCTGATTCTCCTTTTGAAATGGGAACATTTCGAGAACACTGAGTGAATATATGTTGAGTAACAACAAAGAAGTCTTTTTTTTTTTCCACCTAATATTTCTGATGGCAGCAGTGCGGCAAAGATGATGGCTCAAAAGGTTCTCTCAATAGACTGCTCTTTCTGAACAGTTTGACTGTTTTTCTCAAAAGGTCCTTATCAACCAGATTCACCTGCTATTTTGTTATATTTAAGTTACCGTGTCAATATTTTAAACTAAAGAGATCTCCTACAAGTCTGATGCAGTGGTCAGATGAAAGTATTGGGGCTGAGTGGTAGCAAGGTTAACACCAGATGAAAGCATTCTTAATTTTCTGATCTAATATTTCCCATTTGTACCTGTTTCCTAATTTTAAATGTTTCTCCTTTAAATGTATCTCCCATAGTGTTTGTCTCTCCTCTTTTTCATTAGATGTTGACATTTATTACAGTGTTCTAAACTTCTCTTGCAGCTCTTAACTGTGACCAGAACAATCTTTGAAGCCAACAGTACTTAAAGTTCTGCTTTTATATAAATTTATGAATGATGCACAGCAGTTGGTTCTGTGCAATGCTATTGTTTCTCTCTCCAGTGCTTTAGAGGTGTGGGGATTTGGGGGTTTTATTCTCATCATTCTTTAGGAGTTACTTTTTCTGTCTCACTTGAATCATTTTTTACTAGTGTTCATGAAGAGCTTCAATAAGCAATTTCCTTGTTCTCTTTGCGTTGTTAAAGACTGGAGCATTTAACTTGAAAAATGTTTAACACCCCCCCCCCCCCAAAAAAAAAAACATTCACTTTAAGCATGAATGGATAAAAGTTTATCGCATTTTTTCTGTCTTGTAGGACATAGTAAAGCTGTTCGAGACATCTGTTTTAATAATGCTGGCACTCGCTTTCTCAGTGCTGCATATGACCGCTATCTTAAACTCTGGGACACTGAAACAGGTAGGCTTGTATTTATAGATGCTGTTATTTGGCACTATGTTTAATTAAAAGTAAATATCAAGATATATTATCAGTCAGGTTGTTTCCAATTATCCTTAATATCATCTTGCAGTTCAGTGTTTAGGCTTTCATTACAGGATGAATAGTCTTTTCTTCCTAAATGCTTTGTTGTTATCTGTAATGGTGCAATTGACACTACCGATATACCTGTATTTCATATACCTTTTTATCTGAGAAGTTTGATGGTTATTTGTAATGCTAGAACAATTTCCAGCAAAAAGACAAAATTTTACCAAATCAGTTAATTGCATGTTTAATTTTATGCCTGTAAATGTAAGTAATGAAATCACACTTTAGACCTAAACATGCTTAATTTAGAAGAATTATTTCACTTGATCTTTTGGTTAACCTGAACTTGAAGAGCACTCCAAATAAGAAAAGATGGTGGAAATTGAGTTGCTGGTATAGGGAGTGGAGGTCTGATGCTCTCACAGAAGTGCATGGGAGATGCTCTGTAACATTCTGCTCCAAATAGTTTCTTAAGCTAAAAAGATACAGGATAGATTTTTGTCAATATTCTTTTAAACTTAAGTCTGTTCCTAAGACAGGAAGTTTCCATGTTTGAAAAAGACATTCGCTTTCTTGGTTAGCAGTGCTGCTAGTCTCATGCAGGTGACAGCCAGAAAAGTATAAGTCAAATTCTCCAGACTTGAGTCTGAACTCAGTTATTTAGACACCTGAAAAATACATTGAGCTTTCGGATTAAAACAGGCTCCTGTAAGTTATGGATAACATGTAATCAGGGTATTTATGGCTGAGGCTGAGAAGAGGTCAGTGGTTTGTTTTGCAGTTGGATTACTGTTACCTTTTTCTAGGTTTAGGATTGAGGAATGCTTGCCTGAGTTTAAGTCTCTTGTCAAGAAGACCTCTGATCCTAAGGAGGTGATGCTATGCAAAGACAGTGGTCACCTTGCGATACCCTGAGCAGTCCTGATGTCCTTGATATGTCCTGATGACAGACAGGGTACTGAGCAGTTATATTGTTTGCAAAGCTGTAGTAAAAGTATGGAACAGTTTGTATGTGTTTATACAAGTGCGTGCATACAAACATGAAAGAAAGTATAATCAAAGAGCAGGGTAAATTCTACCCTCTAATCCTCTCAAGGGCTTTAAAACGAGTATTTCCTGCTGTTAGTAAAGTAAAAGTAAAATTTTTATCAATATCTGCAAAGAACTAATCAGCCCATAGAACTTCCAACCTGACACACTATGAATGGCTTGTCTGTTGCAGGGCAATGTATTTCAAGATTCACAAACAGGAAGGTTCCTTATTGTGTCAAGTTCAATCCTGATGAAGATAAACAAAATCTCTTTGTTGCAGGAATGTCAGATAAGAAAATTGTACAGGTATGTCTACTTAATATCTCTTCCTCTAAAAATTATAATATTTAGTGAAAAACAAGGTCTTATTCTGACTTTTTTTAATTTGTAGTGGGATATTCGAAGTGGTGAGATTGTGCAGGAATACGATAGGCATTTGGGAGCTGTCAACACCATTGTGTTTGTGGATGAAAATAGGAGGTTTGTGAGTACATCTGATGACAAGAGTTTAAGAGTCTGGGAATGGTAAGTTTAAAAATTTGAATTTTAACTTGAAGTATATTATGAGCAAACTGAGAAGAGAGTTTTTATTTTTAAAAGTGTACGTAGCACATAGGACACTAGAGTGTACTGAGTTCTAGGTAGCTGAGGAAGAGCTGAATTTAAATTTCTGTGAATTTTTATGTAATTATATATGCAGTAGCTAAAATGTTTCACAATAAAGTAGAACCAGAACAATCTCAGCTATTGTTGCTAATTTCTGATAACTGTTAAAGTTGGGTATATATTCTGCAAACTCCTGCATACCGCCACTCAGTCTAGTATGGGTCGTAGTTCTTAAACATTTTTGTCCAGTGAAAGGAAACATCCCTTCCAAAATCTTAGTATAATACTTTCAATGTCTTTTGAAATCATTCTTTATGTCTAATAGTGAATTACTTTCCGTAGCTTACTGCCCTACTGTACTGCAATATTTGAAAACTGTTTTTAAAGCCTACAAAACCTAAATCACTGTATGCAAAGTAAAATGTGTTAAATAGCCTCTGTTTTATTGGTGCAGATTTTATATGGGCATTGGGCTGTATTTATTTTTAGCATTAATTATTAATAATTTATCTTAATATTGTATCTTTTAGAATAATTTCTCTAGAGATTTTAATCTTTAAAACCAGTTGCTTCCTATCATGTTGCTGAATACTAACCAACCCATCCTGGCTTAATGCTCGAGACACTTCACAGATTTCCTTCTCCCCCAAAGAAAGCATAAGACAGCCCTATCAGCCTGAAGCACGCTGCACTCTATTAGTAATCTCTGTTCTCTCTCCTTTCCCCAAGGGTGTATTAGCCCTTAAATTAACCTTTTAAAGAAATGTCTGCTCTGTTACATTAATGTGTGTTGATTTTGAAAGCTTTGAACTTGGATGTGCATAGTATTATACAGTATTTGGCCCATGTATGAAATAGCTAATTTAGTCTAGCTTCATTTCTGGTTTTCTGGTAGTCTGGGTTTTTTGGCAATCATTGATACCCACAGTTTGAATACAATAAATGCCAGAAAAGTGAAAGTCTATCTAAGAAAAACTCATAAAAACATAATTTTAAATGGCTTCCAATTTTTAACATATCTGGGGAGAAACCAAATCTCTCCTATCTGAAATGTTTTCCACAAGGAGCTAGGTACTAAGATTTTCAGCTTAGGACTTTTAAGATTTCTTTAGGATTTCAAATTTCTTTTTTAAATAATCACTCCCATATCTTTAGGTATCCATTTCATTTTGCCATTCACACATGCAAAGCTGTTGCACAATACAGACACTAGTTTGACAGCTCTGGGACTAATCAGTTCCTTCCTAGCTTTTTTTTTTTAAAAAAAAAAAAAAACAAACAAACCCAACCTAGACAAGAGACTCCAGTCTGTGGTATTTGCATGTTACCCAGGCAGCCAGCAAAACCCTCAGCATGTCTGTGATCGGCTGCTATCATTGCCAGTAACAGCGGTGGTAATGACCAAAGTCTGGGAACCCAGGCTTAGGCTAGACATGTAATGCTGTCACCATATGTCGCTCCAAGAGGGCCTCTGTTCAGCAGTTCATAATTAGACCCATGTATTTACTGAGCTCCTTAACGAAAAATCTTTACGATATCGTATCTGCTGAGGAATGTCTCCTCTCTGGCGAGTGGGAGGAGGATCTCACTTGCACAAATCTGTTATTTCCTTGAGATTGGATTGCCCTTGTTTTGTGAGCTTTGTGTTGATGGCTGAAATAAATAGCGAAGTGGGTGGATTTAGTCACTCTGTGGGGAAGAGCAGGAAAGGCAAAAAGGTTCTGGCATGGGAACATCACAACCTGATTGTTCCAGTAGCAGAAGTTTTTTCCTTCTGAAGAAAAAAATATGTATTGAGCTTGCTGTATGCTGAAGAAAGAGCTCCCTTGTTCAGATAATAGGGAACTCAACTGTAGGCAATATTCTGTAATACAGTTGTCGGGGATTTTTTTTGGTTTTGTAAAAAGCAAATGTAATGCTGTCTGCCTAGGCACGACTTGAAAACCTTTCTCCACAACCTGCCATGGTATATGTTAATCGGTCTGTAGGCCTATTTCTATAATTTCAAGATCTAGATTTTGACAATGCATTAAAACTAAGTTAATCTATTCAGTACAGAAGCTTTTGGAACTTGAAAACTTCCATGGCAAATTATTTCATGCTGCACCTCAAATCCTTTTTTCCTAAGTTCATAAGGAAAATTATTTGCAACTTAGGGTGATTTGGTTACTGCACCTTTTGGCATGTTTCTTTGTATGCTCTTCAGCACAATATTTCTTCAGTATCCTACAGAAACAAAGCAGAAGTAATTATGACCTGAGTATGGCCTTAAAAGCCAGTAATTAAAACTGGTCTAATTGCTTAGTTTCAATTGTCTAAAGGAATTTTGTAGTATGTTTTGTAAACACTTTGACTTGGCCAGAGCTGGTAATGGGATGCCATGTCAGACCTCATCACAGTGAGGAACTTCTCCCCTGAGAATTTACATCTCCTTTCCCCAGGGATTCATTCCATGCATAGATTTCACTGTGCTGTACGCTGTATTGCAGTTGGTTGGTTGCTGAAAGTTCAGACTGCAAGTATAGGATAGACTCTTGCAGATTAAATGGTTTCTTTAGGAGTCTCAGTGGGAGTACTTTTAAAATTTGTCTGCTTTTGCATTTCAGATGATTGCATCGTTACAGCAGTGATATTAAAGTTGACATGGGTATCATATTCTGTGGTCTTTGTTCTAGAAATGCAAAATGTTGTTTTGTCTTTTGTCTGCTTCATATGCATCTGATCTACTTGGATAGATAGTGAAATGATTTGGGCAATTGACCTTGGAGGCTTTTATTTCCTTTTACCCTCAAGTCAGCTAGCAAAGCAAGAACTGTGCATTGGTAGCTTAGTTATTATCCTGGCAGGCTTAGGAGGCCTGTCATCTCTGTAAAACTATACCCCTCAGCAGCCCTTTTCTCTCCATCATTCCTGGTAGAGGTACAGTAGTCTCCTGAGAGAGCTCTTCATGATGTGCAGATCCCAAAATTGGATTGGGTTGGGTTTGGGATTTGGTTGGTGGGGTTTTTTGGTTGGTTTTTTTTTTTATTTCTTTCTTTAAAAGGATTTTTCTCTCTCCTGCTTGGGGAAGAAGTTGTGTTAGAACCCCAGAGTATCACGTTTCTAAATCTTGGCTAGAAGATACTACTTTTGATATTTAAAACTTTTCAGCCTTTGAAATGTTATGAAGTGGGGAAAGGACTTGAAGATCTTTAAATTTAAAAATTTGAACAAACAATATATCACATGAGTTTTGAGGTCAGGCAACCATGACACCACCTTTCTTGGTAATTTTTTTAAAGATTTTTTTAAGGGAGCAGGCTGATATTGCATATTTAGCAATTTGACTGGAAGCAAATGTGAAACGTAAATATATCTCTTTATTCTGCCTAATAGTTTAATGCAGCATATCCTGCAGCTGTTCTAAGTGTGTCTGGTAGGTTTCAACATAAAGCAGAGCTGTCTTTAATAAATTCCAGAAGACGAGCCTGCCTTCATTTGTAAAGGGAGAGAAGGCAGGACAACCTGTGCTGCATTTAAATTTCTCACTGCAGTACAGTTCAGCATTGGAGATGCATCTTCAGTGATGAGATTTTTTTTTTAATGGAGCTTTTAATGGGATTGCTTTTACCTGGCATTGAGGACTCCAGATGACTGGTGGGCTGAGGAAGTGTTGGATGTTGGGAGCTGATCAGGATCTGGCCTTACTGCAGTGATGACCTTGTGTCTCTTGCAGGTGGAGTTTGAAGCTGTTTGGGTATTGATGCAAAAGGGTAGCATGGGGCACAGGGGGCTGCACTTCCTGTGCTGTCATGTTGGTCAGCTTCAGGGATTATGTGGACTTTTTGTTATTCATGTACAGATTTACTGTCCAACAGTAGTGCAGTCTTAGGTCTGCCTGTTCGGGAAGCCAGTTATCCCTGCACGTGCTCTTAGCCACAGAGTGCATTAAGTGGGTTGCCCCTCTTATGCAGAGGGGTAAATGATTTTAACATTTAACTCACAGGAGCATTTATGTTGATTCCTGACAACAGACCAGCTTCTCACCCTGCTGCCCATGTGCATGTTACTTAACACATGACATCGGGAAATAACTTACTCCACAATAAAACAGAATTGTAATTACCTTGTTAATGTCGACTGTATTGCCATCCAGCAAGGCTCGGTCAGCGAGTACAAGACGGCCACCCACGCTCTCTGCTCCAATAGTGTCCCAGCAGCTCTTCTACTGTGAGAATTAGACAATGAAGTCATAACTTCATTGTATTAATTCATGTTGCTACAGAACATTTTGCATGTGCTTTCTGCTGAATACATTAATCAAATCTATTTTCTGCTGGAGATTTCTTTTGTTTAATGAGAAAGACACGTGCATGCCTTCCCTTTTTACCAGCCTTCTAGCGTAGGGTATGAGGAATACTGTGAATGTGCACAGCCCATTAGTAATTAAATTTATATAGTCAAAACCAAATGGCAGTTCTGCAGAGTAAGGATTAGACTGTACTTGTTTTTTCCTTAGGTCCACATGCCTTCGTACAGGACAGTATATGTTCTTAACATACACTGGCACAGTCCTGTATGGAATCGAGACCAAGAAGTTCACAGTTCAGTTCAGCTGTGAACATTTGGAATTGGTTGGCATCCCATTTGGGGAGATCAGGAGGGAAAAGGGCATTGTCAGAGAGATGAGAGAGAGAGAGAGAGACTCCTGTTTCCTTTCCTTTTTTTAAAAAAAAAAAAAAAGAAAAAGAAAAGGCAGAAATATTCTAGTTAAGTCAGCAAGACTTTCCAAGAAGACACATGCATATATCAGTCTATTCCTGCTACCTATATAAGAATTTTTTAAGAGCTGCAGTTAAACTGGAGGCAATAGCGTATTTTTGTGTTACAGTTTTACAATTGGAGTTATGATTCTGCTTTAGACTCTGGGTCATTTGATTGGGGTGAATTCACTCTATCAGAGGTTATCTTGTACATGGCTCCACAGCTGGAGCTCTCTAGGTGGGCATTCATAATATTTTTGAGCTTTTGCACATTCTTCCTTTGGACACCACCATACGCTGTCCATGGTTCAGCGGCTGAGTAAATCAGCTGACTGGAGGCAGCCCTTTGGAAAATCTCCATGTCTTCATAAAACACATACTTCTTCCTTTTGTAGGGACATTCCTGTAGACTTCAAGTACATAGCTGAGCCAAGTATGCATTCGATGCCAGCCGTGACTTTGTCTCCAAATGGTAGGTTAACACTTTACTGCCTTCTTAGGCCTAGTTTACGTAGGCACGTCTTACTGATTGTATCTCTGTAATGTTGCCATGTTGCATCCCCTGCCACCCCACAGTACCCTCCACAAATCAATGTGTGCATTTATTCTAAGATTGGACTGGATCTGGTTTTGATTTAAAGGTCTTAAGACGAACAAGTATGCCAAAATTAGGGGTTATATCAGGTAGACCTTCAGACAGACAGGGCAAAAGGACTCTTTCTTTTCATAGACCTATGATGTGCTCTTTGCTGTATTTAAAATACTAAGAGAAACAATGGTGGGAACTGACGATGGCTGCAAAGTAATAAGCAAGTTCAGCAGTCCTTGTGGTACCACCATTAAAGCAGAAACTGATGTTGTATGTGATCCTGTTAATGCTGTTCCTTTCTGTTCTGAATACAGCCCAAATAACTCTTGCGTAAGAGAAATCTCAAATTATCTCAGTGTTTCTCTATGTTAATGTTTCACTGGTGTTTATGTTCTTCAATTAGAATCAAACTGAAGGAGGATAAAGGTTTAGTGCCTCCAGTAATCAGTGAAGATCCTTTCTAACAGGACAAAATCTCTGTTATCTGTTTTGGCCAAAATTAAATAGCTTTAGTGTCAACATTATTAATGTGTTGCCAGATTTACAGTTAACAGCCTTATTATGCTGAGTAGTGGCTGATCAACTTGTTGCACAGCTAACGTTTTCAGCCAGCTATCAGCATCAAGTTGTATTTGCTTTGCAGTGTAAATATTTTCTTCTTAAAAATAGAAGTGGGTTTCTAATATAAAAAGGAAGATTCTGGAGAAAGAGATCGCTGCATTTAAAAATGTTAGCTTCCTAAGATGGCCTATTTCAACCTGTTTCTGAAATTGCACGACTTGCTGTATTCTGATCCAATTTTTCAGTTCATCTCATTCTTCCACATTGAAATACTGGATTTCTCATTGGATTTCTGAGATGAGACAGTAAATGATGTTAGGGATGAAGTAGTCATCTTTTCAGCTCAAGACATCACCTGTCACATTAACTAACATTATCTTGACCTACAGTAGTCCAATATCACACAAAACAAGTTATTTCGGAATAGTTATGCTACAGATTGTGCCAGACACATCACACATCATTTTTGAGTTAAATGAGTCCCTTAAAGAAAAGTAAATTGAAAATTTTACAGACATGGAACTTTTCTGCTTAGGGACACTGATTTATGCATCTCATCAATTAAAATCTGCCTCCTGAGCAATGTAGGAAACAGACCTTTTAAAAAGTATAAGAGGAGAAAAACATGCTTGGGGTACACACTGGATTTGTTTCTTTGGGAGGCTGAAGAAAAACCTCAAATTCCAAGCTAGTAGCTGGAAGCGTGGTCAGATTTACAGTCAAGTCGGCACATTTTGTTATCACTGTTTGCGTAAAACACTGTCAAGGCAGTGACGATATGCAGAGTTCAGGACAGAAGTCTCTGTTCTATGGTGTTCTGTAGCACATCATCTTCATTGGATTCTCAGCCAGGAGTTAATGCACTGCCAAGACACAAAATGAGACAGAGTTAAGATCAGAAAAGCCTGGGTTTTTTTCTTTCACTAAAGTATCTTTATTAAATTGTATTCCATTAGGGCAGAGAATACTAAATATTTGCAAAAATTTATAAAGATTTTCAAACTCCTGAGTCTACCTTACACCTGTTTTTTCCCATAAAGAAAATAAAAGGTGACCATCTTAGAGTACCCACAAAACAGGTAATCAAATATATTGCAGCTAGATGGGTTTTTTTCACCTCATCTGGATTACTTGATTATGTGCACCAGCAAGCTTACTCAGTAGCTTAAAAACTTACTAGTAAGTCAGTGGGGTTAATGCAGCACATTGTTTTAACAGCCAGAGCTTTTCTAGAGTCTTGAGTGCATTTTGTAGGAATAAGCATCCCAAATCCTGTCAAACATAAGGTTTTGCCTCTTGGCACTTGCACCAGGCAGAAGCAATATCAGCTTCTACCTAGAACCCTGATACATAATGAAAATCTGGATTAAGATAGTGCAAGAAAAGTTATAAAAATCTCTTAAAACTTTCCAGTTAAGTCTGTCTTCAGATGTGGCACTCTGATAACACCTTTGTTTATTGCATTTCTAGGGAAGTGGTTGGCTTGCCAGTCGATGGATAACCAAATTCTGATTTTTGGAGCTCAGAACAGATTCAGATTAAACAAAAAGAAAATTTTCAAAGGTCATATGGTAGCAGGCTACGCTTGTCAAGTGGATTTTTCACCTGACATGAGGTAAGTTTTTTGTGAGAATGAGCTTCATCTTAAAACTTGCTGGCACAGACACTAAATTTCTTTTTGAATCCTCTGCAACATTCATTGATGTACAGCCATCCTATTAACTTGGCATCAGACAGAGTTCTCTAGCCAAGCAGCAGAACAGAAAGTTTGCTCTTGTCATTCAATAGGACTAAGTTATACTCAGTGGTTGCTCTGAGCAAGATTTAGAAAACAGTCTCTGTAGTCCAGATTCCCCATTCTGCAAAGATGATTTACACTGCTGTTAAGCCATCCAGAGACTTCCCCTGTTTTCCCTAGCCCTGGTGCAGCACAGGAGGCTTCCACTTCTGACTTGCATGCGTGGTCTGCAGCACAGGGTCTATTCCCACAATATGCACTTGTCCAGAATACGTGGGATTAGAATACGTGGGATTGCCCAGTTTTCCCAATTTGCAGGTCTGGTGTGGGTATCCTAATTTATTGCTCAGAGAACCATCTTTTTCATCCTATTTGCTTAGTAATATGCCCATACATTTACCACTGCATGTATGTAAGATCCATTACTATAAAAACTGGAGAATAACCTCAGCAAAACTGAAGGAAAAAGTGGAGAGAAGTGTCTATAAATTTTAGAGGAACTTCTGGCACTTTCTCTTTTGCTGATGTATTCTCTTTAGTTCCAGTAACACAGTGTATGGTATAATCGCATTGCTTAGCACATTTACCTCGCAGTTGATGAATCACCTTCTGCAGGGCTTGTGTGCTTTAGAGCACAGCATGAATGCTAATTCTTTGGTAGGTATATTTGCAGACTGCCAGACAGAAAGCTTGCTGGGTGAAGCTCTTTTCCATTGCTCAATGTAAAAGTATTATAATACAAGCAGTCTTCACACATGATACAGCTTTTATTTTAATCCTGTTAATATAGCTATGTGATATCTGGAGATGCAGATGGAAAACTTAACATCTGGGACTGGAAGACAACAAAACTCTACAGCAGATTAAAAGCACATGATAAAGTCTGTATTGGTGCAGTGTGGCATCCACACGAAACATCAAAAGTCATTACATGCGGCTGGGATGGTCTCATTAAACTATGGGACTGAAGAGGATGCTACGAAGATCTGAAGGTGTAAGTCCTGCATACGTCTGAGATTAGAGTGAATTCTGCTGTAAGGATGGGTAGACATTTGTAATACTGCAGTTCTCAGCTAGCTGTATATATGCACTAACAAATGGGAAATCTTCAGAAGATGCAACTGAAAGGATATAGTTCTAAATATGACCTCTGAGTATGAGAAGCTGAGGTCATCTGAAGCATGTAGAATCAAGTGTTAGTTTGTCATGTCCCTGTTTGTGCAAAACACTCTTGTAAAATAAAATGATTTTAAGGAAAAACTATTTTTGTGGTTCTGGCTGTCGGACATGTGGGGAGTTAAAGGAGAAAAACAGCAATTTCTTCCTAAGAAGAAATCTTTGCTATCTACTGCAATAGAGCTGGAAAAGATGTATTTGTTTACCTGGTTTGGGGTGGTATTTTGTTTTCCCCAAAATACTTCTAGCTTTATAGAACACAAAGCCACTTGCTAAGATCTGTTAATTCACAGCAGAAATAAAGAACTAATCAGAAGCTAGCAGTCATCAGATAAACTGTATCAACTGAAGACTATATTCATAAACTCCTGGTTTCTGTCTTTATTTAACAATAGCATCATGCTCATCACTGAGTTTCATCTTTGCAAGTACTCCTCAATTTCAAGATTTTGCTTGTAATGGTTGTGTGTTAAGTGTTGTTTTTTTTCTTCCCATATGCTGTTAAGTTCCAATAAGCATGACATATTTAAAAAAAAAAGGGAATGTCTCTTGTTCAATTTGGAATACATTGTATTATAAGCCCCATAAAGTTTTTGACAATTTAATGTATATACATGTCACACTTTTTCTCTTTAAAGAACTTATTTTTAATAAAACTTTTTATAAAAAGTCTGCTTATTTTCATTCAATTCTTCTGTGTAGCAGTGTCCACGTAAAATATTTCTTACCATTTGGTATTTTAATTTGCAGTTGTACCAGCATTCAGATAAACTCATTCTCTTGCACTGTTCATATAAAACTAATGCAAGCTGGAAGCAAGAGCAAAAAATCCTTTCAGGTCCCTATCCACTCTCTTTTTGAGCACATAATGGAAATAAAAATGTATAACGAATTTATCCCATTAATCAGTCTTTAATTACAGTTTTGAATTACACTATATTGTTTACTATAAGTCCAGTCACTGCTCATTAATTATAAACAATAGCAAAGGAGTAATTGCCTTAATTGACAGCAGGAGAGAAGATAAGGCACTTCCGTAGATGAGATGCAAAGAATCTCGAATTGCGTAGACGGAAGGAAATGGGTTGGTTGTTTTGTGGGGTTTTTGTTGGTTTTGGTTTTTTTTATTGATTAACAAGACAATTCTGTTCTTTCAAAGAGCGCTTGCTGAAGTTAGGCCCTGTGAGTGAACATGGAGCTTACGCATTTTTAGACCAACTCGCTAAAGCTGAGCGACTTTCCATTGTCCATTCATGCCGTCGCGTAACTGAACCACGTTTACACGTTTCTGTTTACTTTCCCATCTCGGTAGCCTTGTGAACCTGAAGAACTCCACATGCTGTTTTCACAAGCGGTGTGCTGGTGGTACCTGGTATTGCCTAGCCTCCCGCCTCTGCAAGGACTGAGGTAGGAAATGGTAGAGCCTGGAGTGAGAGGAAGGAGCCTGTCCGGTGTGTCCTGAGGACCGTCCCCTCTGCAGGGAGAGGAGAGGCTGCTGCTGGTTTTCGGCGCTTCAGGGTGCGGGTGGGAGTGAGCTGCTGCCATGTCGCAGGGGGTGAATTTCCGATGTGGTTCTTTTCTCAGGGAAGACTCGACTCCGGGGCTGGGAGTTGAGCTCTGGTGTGCACTGTGCCCTGGGTGCTGCTTCGGGAGAAAGTGGGCTGAAATAATTTAGAGCAGTTTTCTTCCTTCAAATACATTTCCTAAATGGATATGTGTCAGTGTGCCCTGACCAGTAACAGCTTGTAAGTACAGGGAATTGGGGAGGAGAGGAGGAATAGAGCAGATACAAAAACTTCTCACAGGAATGTGTATTGGCTTCCATATCAGAAACATCCTTCCCAAATGTTTAAAAGCCTTTAAATAATAATACACAAAATGTTTGGTTCTGTAGTTGGCACTGTGTTTTTCCATGTGTCACCTACCAGGCAGAACTTTTATCTACCTATCTGTCTATACCCACAAGTGTATATACTAAGTATAAAAATAAGTGTATAAACTTTTAGGAGTAATATACTGAGTGTTGCCTTTGGGGAACAAAAATAAGAAATGTTGACTCAATAAATTCTGCTGGAGTTGATGAACTGGGATTAAATATTTGCAACAAGCCCAGAATCAAAATTCCCCTAGAAACTTTCAGATAAATCCTTTGT
Organism: Ciconia boyciana; assembly: GCF_034638445.1. NCBI lineage: Eukaryota > Metazoa > Chordata > Aves > Ciconiiformes > Ciconiidae > Ciconia > Ciconia boyciana. Next base: position 52,465,204 of record NC_132936.1, read on the forward strand.
CCCTCACAGTTGGTCACCGTGTTAATCTTTTGTGGAATTTCTCACAGCTGCATTGAAGCCTGCAGGGGGAATTTTTATGAGGATAATTCCCTCTTGTCGGCTTGAGAGTTGCAAACTCCAAAGCTCCTGTCGTCAGCTAGTTTGCTGTGCATGAGGAGAGACGGCGTGCGTCTGTGTGGTGCGAGTCTAGACCTGTCTTTCCAGCAGCCACCTGGGAAAAGATTTCTTGCTGGGCTAATTAACTCGAATCATGTCCTTCTCTTTCTTACCTTCCCAATTTCATGTTTCGCCAGAAATTGGTCTGTTACAAATGTTGGTTAGAACAAGTCTAGACTGAGACCCCTAGGCTGAACTTGGCATGTGAGCAGACGCAGCCAGGGAAAAGGCAGCATTGGGAGAAAAGTGAAGAGCGTGTTTCGAGTTCCCCCAATTTCTTCTCCCCTAACATTAGGCGGAGAATGAAACAAAGCGATTCAAGCTGAAAGGAGCTTCTTGGGAGGGCTGGAGGCAAGCGTGTCGCGCTGCCAGGAAGGAATACGTGCAAGCTGGAGTGCTGGGTTGCTGTCACAGCACCATAATTTTGTTCCCCCTTGATCATGCATCTGTAACTTTCAGAAATGATGTTCCAATATGTTGCCACTTTTATTAATACCAGTTACTTTACAGTGGGGGTTGTACAGATAAGTGAACTATCTCCATCATTCTTGGAGTTCTGCCTGGGAAACTTGATAGTTCTGTTGGCCTTGTGCCATCTTTTTCTTGGACTTTTTTCATATGTGAGAGGGGGAAATATCCCACATATCCTCATGCAACTTGCTGGTAAGAAGGCTGTCTTTCTTGAAGCAGATGGTCTTGGCATCTGTCTTGCACAGAGTTTATAATTGTCCTCAGTAAGATGGGGCTGCTCAGTCTTTGCCCTCATTACGAGGAACAAATATCTAAATTACCGTACATCCAGAAATGTCCAAGATTGTCTTGTAAAAAGCCAATTTTCAGCAACAGGCAGATGTTCAATATACCATTTAACATTGTGGTCTTTAAAGGCTGATTTAAACAGTGAGCTTTGCAGATCTGACAGCCCAGTAACACAATGTACTTTCCTTCTTTCTACCAGCTGGTCATTACAAAATCCTGCTCCCGTTTGCTAGGCAGACTCTATCTGACAAGCAGCCTGCTTGAGGGGGAACACGCGGAGAGTGGAGGAGGGAGGGGTGTTTTGCTTGGAAGACTTTAAACAGTTGAACCTATACACCAGAAAAATGGGTTTCTGGGGAGGTTGTTCCTCTGGAGACTACTTAAGGACTTGCTACTGTAGGTTGACTTCACTAGCATACACTCAAAATGTAAGTCTCATATCTTGCAGTGAAATATGTCTTTTCTGTCAGGCTTGCTGATTAAAAAAAACCCAGATACACCACAGCTGTCTTGCAGCGCTCGGGGAAAACTGCTTGTGGCAGGGTTATGTTTACAGAAGCTCCTTGCAGAGTTTAAAGCTTTTAGAAACAAGCTGCCATGACTTTCAATGGGGCATGGACCTCTAAATTTGCCAGATCCTCTGGAAGTTTGACCTCAGACCTGTTTATCGTCTTGTTGTACGATAGAACACTTAAAATGTGTTAAATGCTAAAGCCCTGAGCCTTTCCGAGTCTCCTTTTAACCTGCTGTGCTTCATGCCACTGGGAGGCTGCTCAAATGAAATGTTATTGTAGATGCGTTGGGTTTGTTGTTCAGAATCTTAGGTTCTCATTAGGCCCTGGGTCTTTTTGGTTAGTCTGAAAGATGTCAAGACTAACTGAGCCTGCTTCTCCTCTGGATTTGGGAAAAGAAGACAACAAAACAAATCCTCTAGGGAGTTGTTTCAGTAATAGGAACTTTATGGAGCTTCAAGACTGCTGACAGTTACCTGGACATGGTTCTGGGAGCTGCAAATCCTTCCAGTTCTCCCAGCATAATTACCCCGCGGTTGGTGTCTTGCTTTAACTAACCAGCTAAACACCTCAATTGTGGAATAAGTGTTTTGGTGGAGTTTAAACTCATGCAAAGCAACATTTAAAGAAAAAAAAAATTGCAAAAATGGCCTGTGCTAGAAGAGCTGTAACACTCCAACTTCATACCTTAGCTTGCACCAGCCTAATTTCCCCACGCAGCTGTGACTTTGCTCGCCCAGGCTAGTTGGTTTTATTTTGCTTCCGCATCCACGTACAACCTTGCTCCTTCAGCTCCTCCATATGTACTCTATAAAACATAATCCCTTCCAATATTCCTTGCTCAGGAGATGAAGAGGGAAATCGGTCTCCGAATGAAGTCAGTTGTCAGGCCAGACATCCACAGGAAAAATAAGTAAGCCCCATTCCCCAGCGTTTTCAAAACCATGTTGAGTTTGGTGAGAACAGCTTCTCCACAGCAAGCTCCTCTCTTTCTCTCCCCTGGTGCTGACCCTTTGGGAGTACCTTGGGGCAGGGGGGCGAGTTGGTTTTGTTTGCTTTTTGTCATAATTCCTCCACTATTAAAAAGGTGGAATAACATTGTGGAATAATATTTCTTCAGATGCTGAATTCTCCTATGTCTTGGAGCAGTTTTCCTTCCCTTCACAAAGAAGAAGAAGAAGAAAGAAGGTGTTTGAGGGCCTCTCCTGCCTGGCAAGTCAGTTTGGGAGGTCAGTGTGGGGTTTGATGGATTCCCAGTCCCTGCATCGTGGCTGCTCCTGGCTGGTGTCAGCGGAGGGACGCGGGTACTGCTGGGACACGGCGGCGGCTGCTGCTGCGTTCGAGGTCTGACACCGGTCAGGCGGCCGTCCCCACCTCCCTGCGAGGGTGGTGGCTCCACTCCAGATACCTGAAGGTGGATGCACAGGCGTGATTCACGTTGTTTGGTTTTGATTCAGAAATGGAATTTCAAATATAGGGGGGAAAATACCAGCTGAGGCGCAGGAGCATTTTTAATTACTTACAGAAGTTTTGTAGTGTGTACACCACTGAACTTTCTTTCGGGAAATTGCTGAAAAATAAGCACGTGTGGTGGTAATCCACCAAAAAGAGCAGGGACGTCGCATGGGTATTCATGTCTGAGTTGTCATTTCTAGGCAGCACAAAGCAGGCTCCTGTTTTCTCCTTGTGTAAGGTCCTGCCCATTGGGATAAGGGACGTAGCACGGGCTGTCTCTGCAAGGGTCTCTTTCTGAACCAGCCGAAGCACTTTACATCAGGCAGGTCAAGCTACACCATGAACAGGGACTGCTATTTAAGGGAAGAGATCCATTCATTATCACCAGCGGTTCCCTTCAAGTGCCAGGCTTGCTCTGCAGATGCTGCCCCTGAAAGCCAGCGGAGGGAGACAAGTATAAATATGTCTCTGAATGTAGGTCAGCTCTGAACTTCCACCGGCACTAAACCAGGTCTCTACTGACTGCAATTAAATGTCACATTGTGTTAACAAGCAGGAAGAAATCAAGAGTGATTTCCTACTGAATAACCCTGAGGATCCTTTCAAGGGCAAGGGAGTGGCTAATGAAGCTCATGAAATCAAAGTTTTTAAATGAACCAGATGGTCTCAGCTGTTGAATAATTCACCAAAGAGAACGAGTGCTATTTCTTCAGGTGTGCTACTGGGTGATACGGCTTCTTGGCATCTGCCAAGAAAGGCCAGGCATATGTTCCCTTATGTTTTCTTTGATCTTTCACAGTTGAGAGGTGCTCGCGGAGAGCAACCCTTCCCAAGTCACTGATGGGATCAAAGCCTGGGGCCAGAACTGCATGTGATAAACATCAGGCTTCGGCATGGCGCAGGAGGTCAGACCTTTGTTTGCTCAAGTTTTGGAACCTCGAAGGAAGCCAGTGTGGCATTCAGAAAGGGACTGGTTCCCCTGGAGAAGACTGTTAGTGTTCTAACACGTCCCCCTCTGTGCTGCCATGGGCTCTCTACGGAAAGCCCGCGTTGCAGTATTAACTGTGATAGTTTGGGGGATTCAAATCTGTCGCTGCTCTTCATCTTTACCAGGTCACAGGCAGGACCTGTAAATCCCGAGTCACAAATGTGAGTGATTTATAAATCACTGTGGGCCTCTCTGAAAGGGAAATGCCCTCACCCCATGCAAGGATCTGTGCAAATAAAACTGCCACTACACACAGGTCATCTCTGCAAAGATCCATTTTAGACCCAGCTGAAACATCTCCTGATGGAGGTGTCAAACTAATGCCATAACGACTCCACTTTGGGAACGAGACCTGGTCATTACGTCCTTGTTAGCAGGGGTTGGCACTGCTGTGGCCACCACAAATGACCTGAGGTGTGGGCAGTAAGGAGGCTCCTGGGCTGGGTTTCACCCGGTGTCAGGCTGGAGGCAATGGGCTGGCTGCTCTGAGAGCTGATGCAGACACCTGCAGGGAGTGCGGGGAGATGCCCAATGCACCTGGGGACTGCGGGCCAGAAGCCTCGGGGGAGAGCGGAGCTGGGCAATGCCTGTAATGGTGACACTGAGCAGATTCAGGGTGGCAGAAGGTGCCAGGAGCACTTGGTAGACGGCGTAGCACAGATATACCACTTAGGAAAGGGGACAGGCCACTCTTTTGCTATGAACTCCCGTGCAAGCGCATTGCTGAGCACGTTGCTGGAAGGTCAGTCCAGAGACGCGCGTTTGCCAGCTGCCTCCTGATAACATGGGATGATTTGCCCCCTGTGCTCCTGCCCTGCCCTGATCTGGTCTGGGCACCTTCCTGTGCTGCTCCTGGCAGTAGGAGTTTGAAGGATGTCTCACTTTCTTCTTCGGATGCTGTCAAGGGCAGGGCCCTGCAGTGGGTCTCTGGTGAGGCATCTCAGACCAACAGGAAGGAAAAAAAGGCTTTACTGCATTGTCTGCAGGAGATGCTGGACGCTGCTCAGCCTGCATCTCCTCTCAGGAATATTTTAGCACTGCCAGGACAGGCCAGCAGCCCTTTCTTCCTGCCTGGGCTTGGCCAGGCAGTGACCAGTCTCCCGGCTGTGGCTATAAATGGGAGAACGCCCTGCCCACACTGGTTTTAATGGTGCACTTGAAGAAGGGAGCAGCTACCGCAGTTTCTGTGCAAGTCTGATCTGGGAAGAGATGTGGAGTACAACGCTGGCACGCGGTTACTGCAGGGCTCACTGCAGGGAGATCATCTCAACAAGCTCCTCACCTGCTTCATGGCCTCTCCAACAGCTCCTCCGGAGCTGCTCCTGGCAGCGCAATGCTCCCTGCAAGGAGCCATCCTACAGAAGCAAGGCAGGCTCAAACACGGGTGCCAAACATGGGCGATGTCCCCAGAGTAGCTGGTGTGCTTGAGAGCCAGGCGTGGTTGAGAGTAGCCGTAAATCTGGGTAGGGGGGATGGCTGGTGGGCCTTCAGCTCTGGCTGAAGCACCAAGAGCCTGTGGATGCCGGCAGTTCTGGATCCCTGCCCTTCTCTCTCAGCACTGTCCCGAACGGGCTGGAGATACCGCCTGAGCAAGCTGTATGGCTGGGACCCGGCGGCAGGTCGGGGCCGATCGTGCCTGGCTATGGCAGTGGGTGGACACACACTGACCCACCCGGCGTCCCTCGGTGCCAGCCCGTCCGCTGCGGCAGTCAGCCCGCACTGGCTCGTGCCCCGGTGCACCTACCCGGCACCTCAGTCGTTACCAGATGGGAACTGAATTCCTTTAAGAGTCGCTCCTTTAGGTAAAAGAGATCAGTAAAAGAGAAGGGGTAAGGGCCCAAAAGCAAGACCTCAGCAAGGAAGGCTGTAACTGTTTTAAGAGATGCTAAGTAGAAAGGCACAGATAGTGCATAAAATAAGAGCTGTTCATTTTCTCCCATAATATCACATAACTGCCTCCAGAATGATAAATGGCTTTTATCTCTCCTGTATCTGAGATAAGGTTTCCTTAAAAATTACCATAGTTATTGGAATCTTTTCTTGCAGAAGATGTATTTGCTACAGCCTGAATTGTTCCTGACACTACCTGGCAATGCCAAGCAAGAGATTAGCTGAGGGTTTACTAAACTCTACGTCTTAAGCAAAGCAGCAGCAGGATGGACCTCCACTCCATTTCTACAATTTACATACACATCACCATTCTTTTCTTCAGGGCAATAAATGATGGAAGATGTGCATCCCTTTGGAATTTTAACATCTGAAAGAGATCATGTAATTTGTTTTTTAACCTCTACCTATTGGCTTCTTAAACAAATCATAATAAGATACTAGGCTAGTTACTCGAAGACTAATTGGGAGGAAAAACCTGTGCAGTGCTAGAGCCCCTATTTTTATGCTTTATTAATAAATCAGGACTCACAGCTGGGCTTTTGCCAGCCCATTGTTTGAAAAAGGGAGTTGAGCCATTCTGTGGTGCAGTAGGTGTGATTGATTGTTCTAACAAGCTAGATATCGGTTTAGGAAATTCTGGCACCCTCTCGCATTTTAATGAATCTCCTCATGGCCCTGCATCATTTAACAGCCTCGGTGCTTAATGTAGGAGGGTTTGCAGGAAGCGTGGCTGTCACGGAGAAGGCATTTCCTACCTTTTGCAGAGGTCGCGGTTCCCTGGGGCTGTGTATTACCTGGCTCAGGGACAGCAATACGTAGCTGGGCCCTGTGCAAAGCACTTTGCCTGACGTCTTGGACATGGGGACTCCAACACAGCAGCAGTATGGCGTCCTGATTTTGAGCTCTGCAGAGCTGCGGGCCTCCACAGCACTCTGCTCTGGGTGACTGCGAAGCCCCTCGCCCCCGGGTCCAGGCGGGATGTGCGGGAGCAGAAGCAGAAGCTACGTTTATACCAGAAAATAAAACAGTGGCAGAAGGTATTCCCCAGCCTTGAGGCAAACTGGCAAAGATGGCCTGGCCACATCCATTTACTAAACTCTTTCAGCTTCCCAAACAAGGTGGGTGCATCCAAGCTGTCCTTGGCTTGGGCTAACTCCCTGGCTCTGCCTAGGAATCGTCTGGGAGAGCCCTAGATGGCCTGAGCCAAAATTGTGCCAGGGATCTCATTAATGAACCAGATTAATTAACCAGTTCCCAGAGCCTGTGCACGCTGCCTGCCACTGCTTAATTTACTAGCACAGGCACAGCTGGGATCACCACCTGGTCAGTAGTCCTGCTCTGGCTGCAACATCCTCTTTCTTCCCTAAATGAGGTGTTTGATGTGCAGAAGCCCATGTTAAGACCTCTTAGAATTAAACTCCACTTCAGAAAATCAAAGCGTAACTAAAGAAGTAGATGGATTTGTTTTTAAAAGGAAAATAAAATGGGGAGGCAGTAAATCAGAGACTCCATACAACACAAGGCACTGTCAGCGTGACCGAAAGGCAGTAGATTGAAAACCAGCATGCGTTGTTAAAAAAGAAAGGGTTTGACATTTAGCTACAAGTTAAAATTTCGAATGTAATTTGGAAGACTGATACAAACCTGAACGCACAAGGGCACAGAGCTGGCTTTCTCTCAAGCGATTACAATCCCCCCCCTTTCCCACCAGCCCCTCACCACCCTAGTCCTTCACCATCGAAGCAGAGAGAGGTTTTTTTCTGCCTCTTCCACAGCAGCCCGAGGTCTGCGGCCTCTGTGGCCAACACGGATGCTCAAAGTTGGATTCACCGCAGCAGTTTCAAGCCCCACGACGGGCTCTGCAGGTCCCGGTGGGGAGCAGGCACTGGGACCAGGGCAGGTGGCTCCCCACAGCCTCAGAGCAAGGGCGGTGGGAGGAAGGCTGTCACCCCAGCAGGGTCACCCGCCTGCTGGCCTCTTCGGGGAGAAGGGGAGCTGACCTGAAGGGCTGAAGCAGTTTCTGCTGGGGAGAGCGGTCCCTGCCTGCCCTGGGGCAGCGGGAGCCCGAGAGAGGTGGGAGAGGAGGAAAGCAGACGCCTCGCTGGGGGAAGCCTGGGGAAGGTGAGGGGAATGGCTCCATCCGCTGGTGGGGCAAAGCAGTGCCTCTGGGAGAAACCTGACTCGCCTGGCTGGAAGGAAGAGCTCCTACTCTTTTTTTTTCCCCTCTGGCTGCTTGCTGAGATCCCGTGGGCATGTTGGGTCCAGCGCAGGGCCCCGCTCTGGGAAGGAGGGGGTGAGGGAGCTGAGGCAGCAGAGAGGGTGAAAAAGGAAAGGAGGGTATGAAAGGAGAGAGGGGAATGCCAGGATTACAAGAGAAGGAACAACACAGGGACAGAGGACAGGGACAGAGAAAGAGGGAGACTTGTTAAAAACAGAACACTGGGCTGAGGCACACCAAGGGGAGGAACGCTGAGCCCTGCAGAAGTCAGAAACCAAAGGCAGTTACAAAGGCCGTATATCAAAGACATGGAAGTGGTGTCACCTTGTATTTTAATGCAACGTTTAATGTCAAAATTCTTTTAAAGAGAAGAAAAAACCCAACCTGCTATCTATTTTTTTAGCTCTCCCCATTCCTTAGCTCCTCAGGGAACGGCCAAGGCTGGCTCCGGGGAGCGCACGGCAGACAAGCCACGTGCCGGCCCGCAGAGCCCCAGCACACCTGCAGACCAGGGCACCTGCCTCTGCCGGCATCCGTGCAGACCTGGGGTCTGCTCGTGTCCGGGAGAAGCGGCCAGGCCAGGGAGGTGCTGAGGAGGTAGCAGGCGTCCAGGCACAGCGCTGGAGAAGGCACACAGCAAAACATTCAACTAAACCCCAAAACGAACCAACAAAAGAGACCAGTTGACTTTCAGGTCTTTTAAACAAGTACCTCACTAGGTGAAAACCCGTTTGCTACAGCCATTGCAAGAGTAATTTAAAACAAGCCGTTCTTTCAGCAGATGAACTAGGGAAGCCCTGTCTTCCGCGGCTGAAGCCTCCGGAGGGTGAGGAGGGGGAGCGCTGGCAGCAGCTTTTCCTGCAGCTGAGTCTCTCTGTCCCACCGACGCCTGTGTGAGAAGCACTGAACTCGCTTCCCGCAGCCAGACTGCCCTGCAGAGCCGAAGTCAGAGCACTCACAAGCTGTTCAACACAATAGGTAAGAATTTAGTTTGGTGGTGATTTCTGCCTCTGCTAAACTCAGCTGAAATTTGCCAGTGGATCGAAGAACATACCGTTCTTGCCTAAAATTTGTTCCATAGGAAACAAGGCAAAAGTAAAGAAGGTGCAAATCAAAGACGATTGCTTGACAGAGAAGTAACCCTTGACCCTTCCTGAGAAAGGCACCTCCTCACGAGTGCTCTCCTGCCCGAGGGCCGGTGCAGCTCAGCGAGCAGAGCTTCCCGGGGCAGCCCCAGAGGGATGCCCTCTGTGCCGGCAGGCTCAGGCACGGGGCAGCCTGAGAAAGCCGCGCTGTTGGCCACCCCAGACAAACCTTTACAGAAACCTCTGTCCTCTGAGACAGTCTACCTGCTGCCAAATACCTTGCTATACAAATCTGCACCATGTGTCACCTAGTGCCAGTTCTTTTGACAACATATAAAAATAAAAGCCACTCCATTTTGTTAGCAGTCACTGTGTGCATGTTTAGCAACTTTAGCCAGTGATGCCAAAGTCCTCTTCAATAACGCTACGGGGCCATATGGCTCGCAGTCGCACATCGCAAATTCCTTTCTGCTATTTCCATCTTGTATTTACCCAGCTCAGTGTATAACAGCTACTGGCGTTGAAGGCTTCCTTTTTCAGAAACATCTGTGGTTTTGATAAGTCTTTGTAGGTATGGAAAAGCCTGAAGTCCTTCAGCTCCAGTTCTCGGAGCAGACTGTACCAGTACCGCACCACGGTGCTGTCATTGCCGCTGACCTCAAACCCAGGCCAGTGGATGTGCACCTCAAAGACCAGCTGTCCTATCTGCTCAACAACATCTTCCAGGATCAGGTTTTCCAAAATTTTCCACTCAGCACTCTCCACATCTGCCTTGAGGACATCAATCTGCAACAAAAATGTGAAAATGAGAGGCTTTGCAATTATTGTCAGTAACATCCGAGGCCAGGCTTGTCCATTTTATAACAGATATAGTTGCTCTTACGTACAGTTCCTTTAGCATTTAAAAAAACAACAACAAAAAAACCAACTCAGAACATCCTAGGGCTAATATGGACAGTAGGTGAAGTTTCATGCTTGACTGTTCACAACCCTTCTCCTGCCTCCAGCTCCTGGGCTGAAAAGCTTTGTACCCTGAGGTGTCCGATGCAGCTGATCCTACAATCAAAGCATGTTATTGTTCCTTCACAAATCTTGTGGTGGCATCAAAGCTATGGAAAAAAGAAACCCACCTCACTAAATAAAGACACTAAGGCATTACTGTTCCTTATTTCTCCATCTCAAACTCCTGCGACAGAACAAAACACACTAACAGTGAGTACTTGCACCACAGTAGAGCGGGGTCCTTGTGTGCCAGATGCTACATGCACCACACGGTGCAAGAGAAAGCCAAAGTTAAATGAATACAATGAGCAGCTCAGGTCACCAGCGACGCACGGCCAAGCTGCTGTCTGAAGCTTCTGCAGGCATCAATACAGACACCGAGTGAAGAGGACCAATTCAAAGGAGAATTACGCAAAGACTCTGCAGGGTTTTAAGGGCAGCTCCTCCAAAGAAAAAGGGATAACAGGAAAGAAGCCGAGAAGTCGCTTGAAGGAAAAATACAACCAATAAACAAGTGCCCTGTTTTAAATTTAGACTATTATTTAATTTTGCTTTTAGATATTCAGCAAACGAACTTCTCACAGCCCAACACAACTGCGGGTTGATTTTGCTTGGCAATTAGCTGGAGGAGGGAAGTTGTATGCTTTAATAAAAAAAGAGCATTTCATCAAAATTTCACACCTGGTAGAAAACGATGACTGCAGTGATGCTCACAAGCTGCAGAGCTCAGGGGCCCATGCTTCCCACAGCCCAACAGGGGAAACTCCCCCTCGCCATGAGAGTGGGGTTTGCCTACGCCGGTCCCACCTGAGCTGCTGCTTCTGCCCATCTGCTCATGCTCAAGATGCATTCAAAGTGAAAACGACTTTATTTAAAGTCAAGAATAGTAAAAAAAACAAAAAACAAACAAACAAAACAAACAAAAAAAACCAAACAAAAAACCCAGGCTCTCTTGGCAGCCTATCCTAACCCTTGAGGCAGCATTGGAAAAGGCACCTGTGCAGGTACAGGAGCGAAATTTGGGCAGGTGATGTAAAAGCATTGCCGAGGCAACCGCTTCCCCACGCCGTGGTGTCCCAGGACGCCTTGCTGGCGTCAGGCCGTGCCCTGTCCATGTGGGCAAAGGGCAGGGGTTGTGCTGTGACCACCTCTCCCGTACAACCAGAGCTCTGCTCCGCAGGGGCCGTAGCCAGAAACCAGGGGGCCAGGGCAGGGTTTGGGCGAGGTGAGCTGCCAGGACCGCGTGAGGGGCTTGCGTGGCTGCTTTCTCAACTGTGCCTTGGCTAAGGGAAATGCTGTTGGTTCCTCAACTTCACCATAACTGCCCGCAAATACCCTTCACCAGTCTAAAGCCTGCGGAACAGGGCCAGGGCTGTAAATAACTTGGCCGTCCACTTCCACAGGTAGGTGCAGTTGAGAGGAGGAAGGCTGCCTCATACAGCTGTCTTGCCACACTCTTCCTCATCCCTAACCTGGTGTTAGAGACCAAAACCACAATGTCAAAAGACATTGGACAAGCAGCTTTAAGAGTTAATTAATTAATTTCAAATTTTAACCCCACATGTCAAAAATAAACGACAGTAACTCTGTGGGCTTCCTACACAGGGGCTCTCGCTTCATGGCAAAGGTCCCTTCAGTCTACCCGGACCTGCAGTACCTGCGCTGGTCACACCTGGATGCCCAAAGCTCTGCAGTCTGTGGTCCCCGGTCACCTGAGGGACAGACAGAGGCAGGCAGGGCTGGTAGCAGAGGGAAGAGCCAAAAAGTGCAGAGGTTGAAGAGGCTGGGACCAGAGTCTGATGGAGGACTTATCCTCAGACTGGAAGTTTGGGTGAAAGACATTGGGAAAAAGGAGTATGATGGAGAGCTTGCGCAGAGATTTAAGAGGCAGGGCTGGAGGCAGTGGAGGAAGAAATTCTAGTAATGAGGTACACGCGGAGCACAGCAGCAGCAATACAGAGTGCTCTCCTTCCTCGGCTTTAAGAGGGTCTTTGAAAGAGAGCAGAAACCAATGGAAGGTGAAGAGCTCAGTGCTTTCCAACCGCAAATGCATAACCCAGAGAAGGGAGATAAGAGGATCAGTGGGCCCTGGGCTGTTCTTGTTCCCAATGGGGTAAAGACTAGGACAGTGTACGACTGCTCCCACCTGTCTTACTACGACCTGGAGCTACGCCACGGGCCGGATAATGCTGCTACCAGTGGGAAAACAGAGGTCATTAGAGACAAACAGGGTGAAGCATCAGAAGGGGACTGGCTAGGAGGTTAGCACCGAGATCTGACGAGCCTGTGCAAGGCAGCTGCCATGGAGGGCTTGGTGATATCCTAGTTTCCAACGGGGTGGCCACGTCTACTTTCCCTTATTCTTTGGCTGGCTGATCGGAGGCAGCAGGGTCTGATCTGCTGAGGTGCAGAGCGCTCACAACCATGTCAGCCCTCCTCAGGGGCTGTGCTCCGGCGCTATGGATGGGCATGGCATGGCAAGAATCGGTAGGTGTTAAACGCTTGTCGCTTCTGGTCTCCATCTGTAAAACAAGGGTATTAACCATTGAACTCCCGCTGCAGAGTGCAAGGGTTGTGTCCGTGAAGGGCTGTGAGACTTTTGTGGGACAAGCTGTAAAACACTGCGTTGTCAGAGCAGGACTTGGAGAGCGGGACTTGAATGAGGTCCACGGTCACAGACCAAATAATGACACGTCAAGCGCTGCCTGCCTGCTCATTAAGGCGGCATTGTGCCTCCTCCGCACTGAGGGAGGCAGGGGGGCAGTGGAAAATGACCGAGGGATTATGGAATTAAAGCCCGTATTGTGGCATGTCCACATGGGGAGGGGAGAGGAAGGTTGCACGGACAACCTTAGCTCTGGTATTTCCTAACTTGACTCTGCAACAAAGAGCCTGTCAGTCTGTCCATACGTGGGTCAGTGAAACAGTTTAGCATAGCGCTCCTTTGGGTTCAAGGGGAGGCTGAATGTAAATGATGCTGCTCATGACATTTCAGCTGAGAACTACTTCATGGTTGAGCTCACTTGTTTCCCTTTATACATTTAAATAGGTTACTTATTTTTCAGATAGCAACTCGCAGCTCTACCTGTAATGCAATTTTGTAGGTAGTTTTGATTCCACAGGGGTGCAATTGCCATAGGACTGTTGCTGCCACACTTCAGAAACCACAGATTTTTATATTTGGGAGACTTCTGTAACTTTGGAAGGAGACAAATTATTCAAAGCCTTTTTTTTTTCGGGGGGGGGGGGGGGAGGGTGTTTCTAAGTGTTTGCTTTTGTTTTCCCATGATTTTGCTTTATGGCAACAGTAGGTTTTTCCCATGGTAATGTTTCCAGTCATCACCCAGGTTGGTTTGTTTTTCTCTCACGACACTAACTGCTGCTCGGGCTGCTCAGCAGGCACTCCACATGCTCTGTGCTGTATTTGCAAAATTGATCTGAAAAGTGGCTGCTGACCAATGTTTCAGTAGGATAAAATGAGTTACCGCAATAACTGCCTTAACACATACTGAAATGACCAGGAAAGCAACACAACAGTAGTGGAGATGTGCTGCATACAGAAACCAGAGGCTCTCTGTTACCTGCAGTGCCCCACACTGCTCAGAGACCCGGCGGGAGGGAGGTACCTGGCTCTACCCACCAACTGCTGTGACGGCCTTCCAGGCAAGGGGTCCATCTCAGCCCAGAGTCTCCATTTTACGCCACGGATAGGGTCAAACAAACGGCAGAACAGCCTTGTGTCGGAGTATCTGAGCACGTAACAAGTGTCCTGCTAACACCGAACGCAAGTTTTGTGATGATTAGACCGCTCAGGAGATATTTACCCTCGGTGATAAGCAGCGCACTACTGATAAGAAATGCACTTCCACCTTCCAGATGCCTTGATTCAAAGTGCCAGTGAAAGGATTAGTGGACAAATCTAGAAATTCAGAAGTCTAATTCACCTGGGAGTGCAGCTGGAGTCTGCTGCTGAGAGGAAATCCTGGAGGGCAAAGATCTACAGTGCCTGAAGGTAAAGGATAGCAGTGGATTGCCTGCGGGTTTCGAGCACTCACAGACTAAGGCTGGTTCCTCTTATCTTCCACAAAGCCTCTTATCTTCCACAAACTAACTAGGTTATCACAGAAAAGTAAAAAAATGTGGATTTTTAAATGTTTTCTCAGTGTTTAGCTCCCTTGGAAAAGCACTGCAGCATTGTACCAGTTACACTCGGAGAAAAAAAAAGGCCTTTCCTCATGTACAACCAAGCATATAAAACAGCTGAAAAAGAATGTGGTTTAGTTAGTGAAGGTCAACACGTACTGTATGAAGGCTCATTTCTTCTTTTTAGGGTAATGACTTGTTACAACAATTGCATCATTTCCTAAAGCAGAGATCAGAGCTCTGTTTCCCTTGTTCGCTTTTGAACTACCAGGGTTAACGGGGATTTCAGGCTCTGCGCTGCCCTGTGGGCACCATTTAAAGCTCCCCATGGAGAAGAGTCAATTGAGAGCGAGTAGCTGGAGGAAGCAATTTAGCTGTATTACTTCCAGCATGAACTCAGCATGTGGAAGCAGCAGCCAGGAAAGGCAAAAATGGCAAACACGGTACGGGTCAGGCAAGGAGGATCCCTCCCTTTCCGTGGGAGCAGTTCTGCGGCGTAAGCTGGGCTCAGGGAGAGGAGAGCTGGTTATGGCTTTCAAGCAGAGGAGCGGAGCTCAGAACCACCCCGTCCTCCTGAACCACGGTGCTGCACTCAGGATGTGAGGCTGCGAGAAATAACCCTCTGCACCGGCTCCCTGATACCGAGTTACCATTTTGACACCAGCTGTACAGCAAGACAACTCTGTACAACTCTGCTTGCTGATGCATCAGTTTTTCCCCTCTCCGCCTAAGTACAATTCTCTGTTTTCAGCAGACAAAACTCTAGAAAAAGCTGTTTAATTCATATTTTGATAGCACACAACTTTGCAGGTAACAAAGAGGTTCTTGAGTGTAGTTTTTTTAAACGTAGCTTCCCTCTTTTCCCATCTGCAACCTTTCAGCATGATACTTCCTGCACTTTCTTTCCTTTCAAAATGCATCCAGCCCCTCCTCACCAGCAGGCGACGGCTTGGATGTTAAGTCCCTTTCATTCCCTTTTATTCTGAGCCGAGGCTGTAATGGATGGCAGACAGGATGCCACGTAGCCTAATAGCAAATTACGCTCCCAGCAGCTTGCGACTGCCCCTCCCCGAACTCCCTGCGATCGGTGGGAGTGGGAACCATCCCGGCTCTCTCTGAGCCATCCGGCGGGGAGACGGGGACCGCTGTGGGCATGGTCTGAGCAACACAGATGCTGAAATCAGGAGAAAAGTCAATCACTACTGGTTTACAGTGGTGTACAGCTCCAAACAGCAGCACTTCTCCTTCAAATTACCTCCCTTCCTTCCTACTCACGTTTACACCCCCCTCCACGATGGTCTGTATGGCCAACTTCAAAATGGCTCTGGGACAAATGTGTCATTTGAGATTATTTGCTCCCGACGTGACAGATCAGGCACATCTTCAAGTATCTGCTTAAGGCATCGAAGCCACAAAGCCGGTTTGTGCAGTTGGGTGCTTACATGGTCTTTGGTCTTTTTTTACAGTAAAGGGCAACCGTCCAGTGGAAGTCACACAATACACACATCACCGAAACAGAACACCTGCAGGGAGTACAGATGAGCTTTGTTCCTCTGCTCTCACCGCTGATCCTCCGCAGCCTTGCGAGTGACAGAGAAGGCATTTCCCCCCCCGTTTCTGTGATGTGCTTCCATGAAAGCGTCACACAGCAGGGGCAGGATATTAACAGTCATTTTATGTTTACCACTTAAGCTGGAGAAAATGTTTCAAAATCGTATTAAGAAAACTTATTTAACTTTCTCTGACGGCCAACTGTCAGTATAGCAACAGCTTGCCAGAAGCCGTAATGGCCCCAGACAAACGTACCCCTCCGGAAAGCCCACCCGCTGCACGCAAGAGGCATCAATCTCAGCTGAGTGCTCAGGAGCACTACGCCCATGCTGCCCCACGGGGGACTGCTCCCAGCAAGGACCCACGCAGGCACCCCAAGTGACTCACTCCCACAGCCACAGAGCCCAGGCGTGGGGCCCACCTGGCACTTTTATTCCCCACGTCTTCCCTTGGTCTCTGATGCCAAGATGTTTCCCGCATACCCTCTCCATCTGGAAGCAACTTCTCTCTGAAGACTCATTACAGAAAAAGAGAGATGCACACCCCCTCTCCAGTCCAGTCCAGTCCAGCGATGGCACTTACTCCAGTGGACAGGCAGAGAAGAGGCCTTTTAGCTGGCAGGAGGCTTTTTGCAATGCCACTTTACCAGAGGACAAAATAATCTCTGGACAAACAACTGCTACCTGACTTAGGAGATCAGCATGGCCTGAAATCCTTTCTCCTTGGCTGCGTTTGGTCAGGAGGCTGTAGGGTTTCACCTGCGGCCTTCCTGTCATCACGAACATCTTTTTTCACTGTGGGATTCGTTCTTGGCGTCTTCCCATCTTAACTCACTCTGGGCACTGGACCAGCCAGAGATGGCAGCTCACTCGTTAATCACCTTCTGGTCATAAAATAATACATGTCCCCAAGCCTGAACTGATTTTCAGACAGGTTTGATGGGTTTAGCTAGCATTACGCTATAATGACCTTAAAGCTAGAGGTATTGTGCTTAACGTCTTGTCTAGCTTGCTACCCAGCAAGACCAAGGTTCCTGTACAGTGACCCAGAGAACAGGGTCTACAAGCCCTAAGCACGTGGCAGGCCGGCACTACATGTAGACAATGCTGAGGGACCTCCCCCTCACAAAAATCCTGAGCATCAAAGATCTTGGTTCCTCATCTCTTTAAATCAAGACCAGTCTCCAGAGCAGGCAACAGGAACCTCCCCAGTAGCTGAGGACTCAAAGCGATGCTTTCTCAGAGGAAGCAGGGTGAAAAGCCACTGTGAGGACATGAGCCCCAAAACCGTGACCTCCTCCCCTGCTCAGAGCGGCCGTGGCTCACAAGCGTGCAACCCTGCTCAGAAACACTGTGCCCCAGCTCCCATTCGCACCGTGTTCCCTTCTTCAGTTTGCACAGCTCTTCTGTTGTACAGAAAAAGATGAAAACATCCCCTCACCAGGTCCCTCAATCCGATGGCTAGATTGCCCAAGTGGGAACAATCCCACAAGGGAGCTGCAGAAACCCTGATCTTAAATTATTTATCAGCCTGATCGTCAGCAAGAGCTCTGCTCGCCAAAGCCCGTGCTGCAAACATTTTAAATACTGCATTTATTCCACCAGCAGCCAACAGCCCAGGCTGGAAGCGCAGCCGCTCCACGCGCAGCCCTGGCCGAGCGCACGAGTTGCTTTGCAAAGAGCGCATTCAGCCATCTAATCTCACAGGAGATGTCCCGCTGCCCGCTCCCCCCACAAAGCGGGAAAATCCTTTAATTTCTGTTCTTTTGATCCTCTCTGCCAGACGCTGCTGGATGCCTGTGGGAACGGATGTTTACTCAAAAGAATAAATGCTGTATGCTGGACCCTCATGTCTCTTCATTAAAGGGGAACAAACATTTGCAGTCTGTGTTGCCCCAGCACCAAGCAAGGACAGTGGGACCCGGCTCCGTGCTTACATAGAGCCACGTTATCCCGGTCTTGTGAAGGGTGACAGCCAGCAGCAATACGACAAACGCATTACGAGGGGACGAGGGTGCAGTTGGCGCAGGAGGTTTGCATTAGAAGGCAAATAGTTAAGCAGCAATTGATCCCAAAGCCCTAAGCAGCAAGACCTGCGAGTGTGTGCGCACATGCGAGGGACGGAGGGCTTAGGCTGCCATAAAATGGTTGTACATAGTAAACAGCATTTTGGCTGCAAGACCTGCTACTGTTTATTAATACAGTGCCCGTGGGGGCCTTCAGAATGTAAGTAATTGATGAAAGGGCTCAGCGTCCCATCTTCAAAAAATGTTCACCACACCTTAAAGAACATCTCTTGCAGGATGAGAACATGCAGAACTGAGTAGCTCAAAGTAAATCTGGTGGAGGGCCTGGTTCCTATCTGCACTAGCCAGTGCAGTAAAGTCCTTTAAGACTACACCCCTTCATGGGGATCTGTTTGTCTCACTCCATTTCTGGTCCAAGGTGCCAACTCGCCTCTCTTCTGCCCCACTGTTTGTCTGTCCACCCTGCTGCTTGCTTGCAACCATGGCAGGAAGAAAGCTGCGTGTTCCTGCAAACGTGAATAAGGAACACCCTGAGCTGCTTGCATGACTATCAGATTTCATCTGGGACGGGCAGCGAGGAGGGGAAAGGAGAGCTGCTGTGGCTTTGACCTCTGGAGGTCAAACTTTTGAGAATGAAGGGACCTTAAACTGCTGTCAGATCAAAAACGAGACCAGAAAGGATCCAGACACTAAGGTGAAAGCATTCAAAAAGAGATGGCCAATTCCAATGACAAGAATTTGTAAACGGTGACAGGAGAAGGGATGAGCTACTAGGGACAAATGTGGGGGGAAAAAAATTACATTTTTTTAGAGAGCTCCTAAGTGCTCTGGATAGGGCAGTTATCTAAAGAGCTTGTTAATGTCAATTACTCCCTGGAAATTGTGAGAAAGATGCGTAGCGGAGAAAGACCAGGATGCTTATGGAAAGGGGGTTGCTCTCAGTTCTCATAAAACCAGTATCATGTCACGGACCACCACCCTGAGCAGATATTCAGCACCTTGGCTGAATTAAAACCGTACAGATTGGTATTACTGTGCTTAAGCTGGCGTTAATGGCTTAAGCAGGAGCTGGGGAGCACGAAGACAGGTCTGAGCTCAGCAGGTGCCCTGCATCTGGTACCGCCTTGTGAAGCAGGGCAGGTTCCCCGGGCTCCTGCCGAACTCCCGTTTCGGTGGGAGGAGGGATCCAGGAGTGACTGGCTTCTTACAGCAGCAGCATACCAATGATGACTCCATGGTGCCTGCAGCGAGTGCCGTGACTCTCCTGAATGCAACTGTTTGACACTGAAATAGTGGTTATGCTGTTGCTGCTGTCGAAAAGAAGGTGGAACGGCATATTAGTTCACCGAACTGTGCTGGGAATTGAACACAGCTTGTGCAGCCCTCTAGTAAAGCTGAGGGAAAGTAGATTTTTAATACCTGTTTTTTTCTGACTGGTCTTAACAACCACAACAAAGGCAACAAAAAAAAGAAAATACCCCTCCCCCCATCCTCATTCCTTTCTAATTTTTAGCGGATAATAATATCCTTTGAAAGTGCTTTTTTTTTTTTTTTTTAAAGATGACCTATGCAAGTTGTTTCAACAGTGAAATACTTTCATTACACCTCAGGCATTGCACTAACCCTTTTCCTAGGGGAAGAAAAGGCTATGGATTGCACCACATTCAGCCAATGGTATAATTAAAAAGATCTTCGCTCCATGCCTGACAATTGCATACTAAACAGCACCTTCGAGTCGCTCCCTAGAAACACCACTATTCTTTAACAGTATCTTGAGAACTGCTCCTGGTGGAGAGAATTTAAATGAAGCGAAAGAAGATGTAAGGGACCAAGAGGAAACCCCGTAAAGGAATGTGTAGGAGGCATTCCTTGCATACAATGCAAATGTGTATGAGGCATTCCTTGCATACAGCGCAGAGAGCAGGAGAGGTGGTGAGCAGTAAATCACTGTCCAAAGATCTTTGCTTCCAGAAGCATGAGGTTGTCAAGCCCATTTCTCCTTGCAGCCAAACTCTTCAATCTAGTGACAATTAAAATACTTTACGCAGCAGCAGCCTCAGCTGACTAAGCAAACACAGAGCAATTACCACCTTGATTTCATTACTGCTAAAATTAAAAAATATATACATCCAGGAATGAAACGCTGTGTGTCAGGAGCTTGTAGATTACTCAGGGGCAACCACTACATGGTTACAGAAGGCAGCATTTCCAACTGGAGCTGGAAACATCTGCACCAGTTTGACTGCCCCTTTTCAGCAAATGGAGTCAAATTCGCCAACTCACTGACGCACCCCCAAACAAAAGGTCTGCACGCAGCAATGGTTAGTGCTCAAACTGCAGCTCTGCTGTAACTCCAAGGAAATTGGTCGCGTTACACAGAGGATGAATTTGGCCCAGCGTGTACAAACATAACCTCAGAGGGACTGAATGCATGTGTTACAGGCAGTAAGTCTCGCAAGGACTCATAAATCAAATTATAGAGCTAGAGACAGATGCTTACTGTAGAATAACACGCTCTCCAGCACTCTGAGCTTTTGCTCTAATGGGATGACTTAAAAAAAAAAATAAAAAAATTACTTTACATTTTCTGGCTAGCTTGCCCAATGCTTTTATCTCCGGTGCTCTCACTTTCAGCACAACCAGCATGGAAATCAGGCGTGTGAGACAGGTTTGCAGAACTTTGAAGTCCTGATCTCAGGACTTGTCAGACAGATGCTGAGCACAGACAGAATCTCAGACAGATGCCGAGCACGGAGCTGAGTTTGTGGGCAAGTCACTCAAGATGGGATGTACCTCACCCAGCCTTAGACATCTAAACCCAAACCAGTTGTCCAAGCTCCCTTTATAGACCACAGAGAAGAACAGGAACTTCTGAAGGGCAATTTGAGATGTGCAGGTCACATCACCCAGCCTGTTTTAAACATCTGCCCTTGAATGAGATGAACTGCACCTTAATGGTTTCCCTTGAGTTTACGAGGACCTCAACAGCTATCTCAAATGTAGAAATTTAAGTTAATGCAGGTGAGTTCCATGATCCTCCATGCCGTGGCAGGTCATTTATTTAGATTATAAGCTCTTACAGCTATGGTATTAGATCTGCCTGGTGCAAAAGGGTCCAGTGGTAACGTGGGACTTTACTGTGCAGAGTTACTCCTACTACAAATAGGCCAGGACCAGCCATTTACACTTTAAAAAAATCAGTGCTCTGGGACAAAACACTTTCTAGTGTGCCGTGCAGAAACTGATATAACAAAGAGACAGTCTGATGTGTCCACATAAAAGCAAACGAGATGACAAGCGGTAGCAGTGCAGACATTTCCAGGGGAGGAAGTGGAATAAGGTGGTAACAGCCTGAGCCTTAGCGGAGACCCTGCAAAATACTAATAAGATGTTATGAGAACTACAGGATCTCTCATGTCGGAGGGGACAGAGAGGCCAGTATGATAACCCTACCAAAGGAAAGGCTGTTCTTCACAAACGTATCTGGATGGTACAAATACATCTGGATGGTAAATAACAGCTCCAGAAAAAGGGCTACTTAAGCCTAAAGACCACTGATTGCACAAGAAAACTTGGATGTGAAAATAATGAGGCTAAAAATCAGATGAAGGCTGGGTTTTTTCCTTCTAAAATTGAGATTCTGGAAAAGCCCCAAATAAGCATAATAAAGCAAAGAAAAAATTTAAGCCCTTTCAAAACAGAACTCCAAACATTTACTTAAGGATTTGTATGATGCAGCGATTCAAGACATCTGGTCTCATTTGGGCTTTCTCATGCTAAGCCAAACGTAGCAGAGTTCAGACCTGAACCCGTGCCTCCCGCTCCAGCAAGGTGAAGGGGGCTGCTCCCCAGCTGCAGCAGCAACAGTGACAAGGACTCACCTCCCTGCGAGAGCTCCTGGGCTTCTGAGCTCTTGGCTTCTCATCCTGAGCTCAGGCTTCCACATCAGGACATAGACCAGTCTGCAGGCGCTCATCAGCTGGCACTGAGGACCTTCTTTGAGTTAAGATGGCAGCTGAGCTGAGTTTATAAACATCAGCGGCATCCACACGTTGAACTGGGGCACAGCAGCCCCGTAGTGAACGTAACTCACACTAACTAACCCCCAGGCTCCCTGTGCAATACCTAAGGCTACCCTTGCAAGGGATAATCAAAGTTAAATTATTTTGTCTAGGCAGGATCAAGAATTCAAAAGACCCTTCTGGCCCCTGCAGTCCTGAGGTGTGCATAGTAAAGAGTAATTGCGTGGATTTGGTTGCTCCAAAACTTGAACACGGACTTTTCCCAACCTGGAAAGTTAATTTTTTGTTTTGTTAATCAAACTTCCACACACAACTAAGTTGTTATACAGTTTTCCCAGGGCTTTTATTTTATATTTATTTGTGTGCTGCCAACAGAGCCGATTTTAAACCAAAATGGTAAATCGATTTTCTTTAATCTTTGCTCTTTCACACTAGTCTTCACAAAACTGAAAGTGCAGCACGAAATAGACTCTATAGTATCTGCTTTAGGAGAGGAGCAAGTGATAAATTACTTGCCTAGGAGGAGATGAGGTTATTAATCAAAATGGCTTCAGGGTGTAGTGTTTTGAAGTTGAGTCGAGTATTAAATAACAGGTGAAAGGGAAGAGGGTTCTCCTTTTGAAACCCTAAATCGAAGCCTGTTCAATGAACTGAAGCAGACACCTGTTAGCCAGGTCGTCACAGAAAAAAATCTTCATGAAGAGCCAGCGTAAATTAAAGCCTTCAAATCAAAATCAGGACTTAAAGATTGCTTTGCGTTTCTTTTCATAATAAACAGTGACACAGTTCGGTCTCTTACACAATTTGTTCAAGACGACTTGAATGGCAGGAGTTGAACGCAACATTGCTGTCCCCTGAAAGTTACGCCTATGAGCACTTCCTGATTAAGTGAAGGTTTTACTTTGCATTCTCAGCTTCTCCTTTCCACCTTAATTTGTTTTCCAAGAAAGCATCTCACCCACTGCAGAGCTATACTGCCAAGGAACGCAAATTCATAGTGCTTACTGATGGCATCACACCAGATTTGTCCTACAGAGCTCCAGAAAGAGGAAAACTACTACTGAAGTAAGAGTTTGCACGTGTGAACATGCATGATCTATTCATGCATGCCCATTCAGGACAGAATGAACTCTTGCTTGCTTCTGCTGCTCAGGGCCTTTCTGTCAAAGGTTTTTAATTCTGCTTTATAGCATAACCTTTGGAATGCAGAGTACATGTAGTAGCTGGGTTTGAATTTCTGGTTAAGAGTTAGGACTTTTTGTAGAGAGGATAATGTTGGAGTGGAGGGAGGGAGCTTGCATTTCAATACAGTCTCCCCCTTATAGTTCTATTGCATAGTAAAATCTGGGCCACATGGAACATAGCAACCTTCTGAGGAGGACACTGATACCATACACAACGCAAATCTATGCTGGGACTAGGTGAATGGTTTATTTACACAGCTGAATTGGCCCCCTTGTAACTGAAATTCAGGCTGATGATCCCCTTGTAAGACCATGGAACCAGCTGTGACTAGTCTAGAAGAGCACTGGGATATATATTTGACGCTGTCTCCCACAGTAGTCTTGTATCCAAGTCAGGACGTTACAGTCTGGATGAACAGACAACCAATTAAGAAACCAGTTGGATGGCTGGGCTCACAGGGCAGTGGTTAATGGGTTGTACTCTACCTGGAGGTCAGTTACAAGTAGAGTTCCACAGGTTCTATACTAGGATTCATCCTGTTTGACATCTTTATCAGTTACCTAGAGGAGGTGTTAGATGACACTCTTGCCATGTTTGTGGATGACACCAAATTGGTGGGACCAGTCAATACACACACTCAAGGGCAGAGCTGCCATCCAGAGGGACGCAGACAGGCTGGAAGGATGGGCCGACGGGAACCTGATGAAATTCAACAAGGACAAACGCCAAGTCCTGCACCTGGGGAGGAAGGACCGCCTGCAGTGATACAAGCTGGGGAGCAGCTCTGCAGAAAGGTCCTGGGGGTCACGGTGCAAAGAAGGCCAACAGCATCCCAGGATGCATTAGCAGGAGCACGGCCCGTAGACCAACGGATGTGATTATCTCCCTGTACTCGGCACTTGTGAGAGTGCATCTAGATACTACATCCAGTTTCGGTCGCCACAACACAAGACAGACAATGATAAACTCAGTTGAGTTCAGCTAGGAGACACCAAGGTGGCTGGGGACTGGAACACTTGCCCTGCAAGGAGAGGCTAGGGGAATTGGGCTTGTTCAACCTAGGCAGGAGATGGCTTTGTGGGGGGGACTAATATCAGCCTGTAGAGCCTACGAAGAGGTCATCAAGATAGTGGAAACAGGCTCTTCAGTAGTGCATAGAAGCAGGACAAGAGACAACAGGCATAAATTGAAACTGGGGGCTTTCAGACTAGATATAAGGAGAAACCTTTTCATGATGAGGACAGTCAAGGAGGACAGCTGGCCCAGAGAAGTTGCACAGTCTCAGTTTTGGAGAAAACTCGGTGGTTTTCGAGACCAGAGTGGATAAAAACTTTGAACAACCTGGTCTGACTTCACAGCTGGCCTTGCTTTGAGCAGGGGATTGAGCTACAGGCCTCAAGACCCCTTCTGACTTGAATTATCCAGTGATTCCATATGAAGGAAGCTCCCCATCTGGCTATCACTAATCCATGGGGAACACCAGCACTGTAGCATCCTCACCCCGGTAGGTAGGTAGAAAATATGAAAGTGAAAGCTTTCACAAAGCTGAACTCCACTGCAATAAGAAAGAAAATCTTGTGCATTCAGTGGCTTTCTCCCTTTTTTCCACTGTTCATCAGCAGTGCGCGACAAGAGTGTGCATGTTCAGCAAAAAAAATGGGCACGGGGGGCGGGGGGAGGGAAGATGAGCAAGATCAATTTTTACATCTTTATCCTTTCCTGTGGCCGACAAAATACCACTCTTCTCAGAAGATACACCAGTAAATTTTCAGTTTCGATTTGTGTACCAGGGAATAGGACTCTCATGACATCCTTTGAAGATTACTGCAGGGCTTAAAAGATTTCACACTCTAACAGTTCCCCAAAATACTCTGACTACATGTTTCTTTTGTCAGTCTCATCCTAATATAGTACTAGATAAGTCCTCTACCTCCAGGCTATTTACGCTCCCCAGAGAGCTGAGGACTGTTATGCCACATAGCAAATCAGAGAGATCAAGTTATTTTAATCTTTCCTCAAATCCACTCTGACACCAAAAACCTGTTTGTATTTCTTGCCATAATATCAGGATGGGTTTCGCTTTCTGTGGATGAGGTCCCAGTACTGACTGCAGAATAGCAGGTGTGCTCCCATCTGAGCCAGAGTGTAAACGAGCCCATCCAAGTTCTTCGATTCCCTTGCACACAAAAAAATTGCGTTTAAGGCTGCAACAGCAAAAACTCCAGGAGGCCTTGTCTGTCCTCTCTTCATCAGCCCGATCCAAAGTCTCTGACTTTGTCAGTGGAAATAGTCTCAACCACTTGGAGGGTCTTGGATCAAGTCCCAAATCTTAAAGAATAAAAGCAAGGAGAAAATGAGGCATTAACTTCAAATGCAGCTGCCTGGAATTCCTGCCTTGAAGTGGGAATGGAAATACTTTGAGGGTAGGCGGAAGGATTTTTAAAATTAAGAAGAATGGGACGAAGAGCGTGTTTTAACTTTCTAATTGAAAAAAGTGCTTTGGAAAATATTCTGTGAAACTGTTTTGAATTAACTTATTTATTCAGTCAAGGGAACACTCCACTCACATTCACCGGAAGAATGAAAACCTGAATGTCACAGTATTTACTTTGATGTTCTCTTCATAAATTGGAGCTTATCGATGTCTTTATGCAACACACAACTTCTGAGGCTGCCTTCCAAATTAAGGAAAAACTAAACAGAACAATGTGAGGAGAGTCAGCCCATTCAGGTATTTCACAAATGGGAAGTAACAGAAGATTGCAGAGTGTACAACAGCTTTATCCTCACCGGGAGAAAGTCAGCTCCTGACTTCACTAACGCCACAGTTTTGCACAGGCGAGCTACCCAAATGCTAATAGAGCAAGAGGCTGTATACACCGTTCATAAGGCCCCAACACACTTAACCAAATCCCATGCCATGTGTACACAGCTAGAGGAAAGCCTGATTGCATGTGTTACATGTGCATTACGTTCCTTGGCTGCCCTCCAGCTGGCTGCTTTCATGTCAGATAACTTCCACCCAGAAAGTTATATACTCAGAATTCATAGCTACACCCTTCTCATTCACAGAAGGTCTTACAATCACTCTGTATTACCATGATAACCTGAGAACTGACTATTCTCAGCAGGTCTGGGATATCACAAGACTCATACACCTTTTCTGGATCAGGTCATTAATCATTTGCTCTGTGACTAATTCTTCTAAGATCAAAACAATCAATGTAAGGCACACGTCAAAAGAAAGCCATCTCTCTCTCTCCCCAGATGTTTCACTAATGCACAGCCTAGTATAGTTCCAGTATGACTAAGAAGTCGGAAAAAGCTTCTTTTTTCTGCTTTTATCTTCAGAATGGTCCAATCAGTAGAGCTGAACCAAAAGAAAATACTAAAGAAAAACAAGAAGTGAACTGAAAAGGACATCTTGCATTTTATAACATACCAAACAAACATTGCACTGCTTGCTTTCTAAATCTTATAGAAAAGCTCTTCCTTAGCTCAGGCTGCCTATTTCTTAAAAAACAAAGACAAGCAGAACTAGCTGCAGGCAATGAAGTATATTAGCATTTGAATTCATGCTTGTATATCCTCTGAGGGAAAAACTCTCTTAAAAGCAACCTCAAATGTATTCTGGCAACAGTTATTTGAGACTTGAAGATTTCTGATGTCTTCACAGTTCCTTAAAAACAAACTGGGAAATGTTAAAAAAACCACAGATCGCTGCCAATTTCAAAACAGGATGTTTTTGTTGTTGATGACTGTAATCAGGACCAATGACCTTGAAAATGTAAACAACCCTTCCGTTACCTCTGCTAATTATTGCTGCAAATATTTTTTTTCTTCTTTATAAACTTGGCTGTATGAGTAGTTTAGCTCTCATACTCAGGCAAAGAACAGAACTTCCACAGGACTGAAAATACTAGCACCCAGCGTCACCAGCTAGTTGAAGGGAAAAGGAAGGGAGGAGGAGGAAAGTATTTAGCATATGGCTAGCGATTTAAAACCAAGGTGGCTGTTACCAGCACACAGAAAAAGCAAGACAGAAAAGGCACCCCTACAAGAAATGCATTACAAGTATTGCTGAAGAAAGACGCATTGTCAGGAGATAACATTGGAAAAGTGCCCGAACTCCTGAGACAGCAAGGAGGAAGTTCTGCAGCTTTCCCAACACCTAATCCTGCAGCCAGGAACCTGACCCCCCAGTCCTTACCTTCTGATGTCCAAATTCATTCAATATTGTGCCCAGCTTCTTCGTGTTGCTGTGAAGTTTATGAGCAGCAATGGCTGGATTGGGATCCCTCCAGTCAATGGACAGGCGATGATACCAGAGGTGCCGACCCTCCTGAATGTGTGCTGACTTGATGCTGGGGTCAAAGCGATGCACCTCACATCCACTGTTGGCCATGCTGATCTCAAACTGGTTGTCATCGTTGCCTAGCCTACGAAACAAAAAAGATGTAACTATTAATGCTGCCAAAAGAACTATTAGTGAGTAGGACATTCTGAGGATTCATAGTAAAAGAAGGTAAAATCCAACCTCTTTGTTTCTGAAGCAAAGTGGAGGAGCTGTTGTGCTCCTTCTTGGGATATATCCACAGCACTGAGCACAATCTAACCCTAATTCTGACAAGATAACCAGAAATAAAGCTAACAGTCCACAATAATACCTGCTGAAGATTTGGAATAAGTAGTTAGATAAAGGAAATTTAAAGGAACATGTGTTTTTTCCCAATGTCACATTCATAATTGATCTTAAGAAACTTTTAATGAAATTTTTCATTTATAGAATGAAACTGCTGGAGTGGATTGGATGAACTAACCTCACCAGAAGATTCAAGCTCAATGCAATATACTGCATATGATTAGAATGAAGGGCTCCTTTCAAGGCAAGAACTAAACCACTTTTAGCCAGGCTGACAACCTTCCCAAAGAGCTTTTTCTTAATTCAGAACTTGACATCCTTTATAAGTAAATTAAATGTTAGAACCTTTGTGCTGTCATTATTCCTCTATTTATATTTATATATATTCCTCTATATTCAATTTGCTTTTTCTTGACAAGATTACAATACTTTCCTTAGTCCCCACTGCACAAACTTCCAATAACCAAGCCATAAGCAGAAGAGCAAATGCATTTAAAATTTATACAATACTGTGTTGTAAAAATCAGGCGTATTTCTCACCCTGTCTATAACCTGATGTTATAAAGATGAGCCACAATGGCCACCAAAAGGGACAAGACACAAGAACCAAATGCCTCTCTTTCTCTGTGCACAGGAAGACAGAGATAAAAAAGCAAATTTAAAAATAGCCCCTTCATAACAGTAGCAGAGTTGTTACACAACCTTAAGAGAAAGATTGCTAATTTGGCAAAGACCCCAAAGAAGAAAAATTAATAGCCTCATTGTACACCAGTGTTGTCTCAGTCCCTGTCTCTGCAAGGAGAAGATGTACTTTACAAGGCTGTGCCATATTCCCACCTCCTACAGCCCATTGGTTCACACAGGGTACACTAAAACTAAAAAATTCTGGTATTTACCATTGCAATCACGTCTGGACCACAGGCCTTCCCTACTCTGTAAAACAGGATGTCCTCTTCATTCCTACTCCTCCAAGCTTGTTCCAAACATGGTTCAAATAATGCACTAAACCTTAAACTTAATCAAAATTATGCTGTTGGATATACACACATGTAGCACTGGGAAGAGAAATCAAGATTTTCAAATCAGTGCTTCAACCAGTTGTACTAATTGAGAGTATCCACTAGGTACTAAGAGCATGGCATTTATCTCTCACACACAAACCATTACAGGGCAGTACTCTTAGATGTACCATCAGAGCACCTGCTACACTACACCACAATTATCCTTAGAAATGGTGCGAGTCTGAAATAATTCTGGCTATTTACAGTATGACACTTGCTGTAATACTGTCTAAGCACAGTGTAACGATGCCCTATTAGAAGGTCTTCTCCTCAACCATCTTCCCCTTCGGGCACCCTGGGAAAGTAGGAGGAGACGGCATTTCCAAAAACAGCCCAGTGTGCTTTTAAGAACAACTCTGTTTCACAGGATTCCAGCCCGTACAGCCATGTAGGAGGAAGAGAGGAGTTTCCTTTTCATACATTCAACACACGTTAGGGAAAAAGTTCAGAAGTCAACCAAGTGAATCGACATACTTGTTTGCATGTGGCTTTCTACAGAAGGGACACTGATGAACAAAGAGCAGTGTAATCCCTTAGGAATGAGAAACTGGCTGAAAATGAACAACATGTGAATTGTTGGGGACAGTTACAGCATTAGAGTGATGAGCCTACCAGTGACCGACGGACACATGCGTCCGTGACACACTTCTAACAGTACCAGCTGGTACAGTCCACAGGGGCAGATGCTTTTGATGTAGACAAACCTCAGGCTGCCTCCAAACAGATTGCTACTCATGTGGACTGCAAAGGGAGGTTCACAGTGGTGCAAAACAGAAAAAAATATAGATGAGGGGGAAGAAGGTGCTGATATATCTTCTGGCACTCTAGCTAACAGCTCGAATTTATGCCTGAAGAGACATCTAACCAACAACAAATATTCAGGAGAGAAAATAAGGTCATCTCCATAGGTTTGAAAAATTCCTGTCTCGCATGTGATCATGCTAAGGGATAATGCAGCATGAAAAAGGCAAACAAATGAGGTCTCCCAAGAAAGATTTTGTGTTACTTAAAAAGGGACCATGATTTTAAAAGAAAGGTGTGGAGGTCACAGAAGACTGGAGAGGCCCTTCCCCGCCATCAGGAGAGAGTAGCTGCTGCCTCCAGCAACAGCAAAATAAAAAAGGCTAAAGACACCAACCTATTTTTACCGTTGCACGCAGTCCCCCACAGTGGGGGGCAGAGGTGGGCTTCCAAAGCAGCAGAACAGCACCCTGCGGACGGGCCCTCCTAGCCTGCGTGCGAGTGGAAAGGAAGGGCTCGCTGGCACCGCTCCCCGCCGGCAGCAGGGCAGGGATGCTGACCCAGGACAGAGCACAGCACGGCAGGGAGCAGCGTCCCTTGGCTGTCCCCTGCTCCCAGGACTTGCAGAGGGTCAGGGTACACAGAGCCTCACACTCGGAATAAACACTGGGCTGCAGCTTGCGCTGAACGGAGCATCGCACTGGCCCCCGCGTCGTGCCGGAGCGCAGCAAGCACGCGGGTGGCACAAAAGCTGCTTTGCCTCCTTCAGCACAGCTCCAGTGGGCACCTGTAGCTGATCCAGCCTGATAACTGCAGGTACTCCAGCTCCCCCAGGGACCACAGGACAGAGCCATGAAAACATGCACGTTAAGGTCCAGCTTTCCCTTTCTGTGTTCCCCCTCCTCCCCTCTTCTTCTTTCTGAGGTTATCTTCTTCCTCAGAGGAAGATAACTGAGCTCTGCAGCTCGGGGAAAAAAGAAGCATCCCCTGCCTGGATCCTAAAGCCCCTACACTTAAAGATCCACCTGAACGGGCTTCTACACAGTATTGCAGCAAGACTCTCTAAATCTCAACTGGTAAGTTTCTGAAATCCTATTCATTTATATCATCCCAGCTTGCATGCCTGCCTGTGGTGTTTGTAATAGACTTAGCTTAATCTAAGCAGATTTAGCAGGAATAACTAGAGCTCACTAATGCATATTTCAATTATGTATCATACGGGGAAATCCTGTCCCCCAAGCAAAAACACTGCTGCCTCCCAGTAGTGGAAGCAACTAATACTAATCTAAAAAGATCTCCAGACACTTCAGACACTGCTCGCTCCCCTTCACAAGTAACCTCTTGCAGCATGTTTTGTTCCATTTTTAATGATATATGGATTTAATTCAGGATTCCAGTAACACTCGCGCTGAACTTTCACATTTGTCCTCCATCTATCGTCTCCACAGAGAACGTTCTTCACTGGAAGCAGCTGCTCCCCCTTTGCTCTTTATGAACTGTATGAGAGAACAAAAATGTTTAAAGGGGATTTTTGTCTTCCTCAGAACAGAATTACTTTTCTGCCTGTCATAAGCTAAAGGAAGTGAGTCTGAGGGAAGAATTATGCCGTAACGAGCTCCAAAGGCTGCAGAAGTAAACTGGAGGATTGAAGACCGCTCCTCCTTAACCTCAAATATTTCCCTTTTATTTTTTAGCTGTTTCATTTGATGGTTGGGTATTTACTGCACATGTGTATCTGATGATTGATGGGAGAGCCAACATAAATTTCAATCTCTGCTAAGCCCTACTGTTCCATCAGTACAGAAAATCTGGCATTCAGGCTCCCTGTATCATATCCAAAACAGCACCACATATAAAGCACTGGTACACATGCACTAGCTCAGATTTGTTCAAAACCATTAGCAAGTTACCTTTGTGCTGGTCAGCTTGGTGCCAAATCTGCATTTCCTAGCACAGATGAAATCAACTCTGCATTGTGTCTACTGGCCAATTCAACAAAAATACCATTCTCAATGCACGCTTGGTCCATAGCAAAAGGGAAGAGGGACATTAATACAGGAGCTCAGGTCTAGTATTAATGATCATGTAACTTAAAGGGCAAGGTGTAGATTAATTCCACTGAACTTTCAGTGCTTTGCCAAGACATCTAAAGTCAGCAGCCACGTTATCCCAGACTTCCTCTGTAATCAAAGGGAAGCTATACCTACCTCCAGAATGTTATTTAGCTTAGCTGATTTTCCACCTGAATGAGTCTGCCTCTCCCTACTGACTACTAGAGGGAGCCTCAGGCAATGAGCCAGTACTACAGTCAAGCAGGTAAAGTCTGGACCTGAGCATGGGATAACATAGCATCTTTCCTAACTTGCATAGGAACATGAAAAACTGAGAAAAAAAGAATCACATAAACCTATATTTTGCATTAAACCAGGCAGGTATAATTTGAAATAGATTGCAAAGAGCATTCAGAAAATAAGAAGCAACAGCAGTTGAGAGGAGCTTGCTCTCCATATATGTGATTTGTCTCTAAGGTGCATGTTACTGGTGTTCTGCCACAGAGCAATGCGGCTGAACAAAACCTTACAGCCCCTCACCCTCTGAGGAGTTTGGTCTTTACAGCTCAATATAAACTCGATCCAAACATAAGCCCACCCAAATTAACAGAAAACACTCCCTTTGACTGCAGTGCACCCTGCATCCACTTTACGTTAATTGCTGGTGTTAACCGCCATGTGCTAATCACGGAGAGATACCACCCAGACACAGCTCCTTGCTACCTACCATTTGTAAACCCACAGCAGCAAAATCACAGAAATAAACTGCACTGGTTCAAGGGAGATGAAGCCTTTCAATACACCTCTAACCTAAAGCTGGCTCCCAGGACAGCAAAGACAGCTTTATTAGGCTGCAGCCATGTGGTGTGATCTCTGTGAAGGGAGCTCCAGATCCCAGCGATCATTCTCCTAATGCACCTGTGCGCTGACGGGCGATGCAAAAGGCCAGCAGCCTGATGAACGCTGCAGACTGACCTCCCTCGGCCTCGCGGGAAGCAGAGTGTTTTATTAGCAGGGAAACAGGCTGCATTTGTGGTTTTACTACCTGTGAAGGCACTTGTTCTGTGAAGAGTGAAAACTTCAATCTCAAGTGCTGTAAACATCATAAACACTACAAACATTTTAAAATAAAGCCTCGACTGCCTTTATTATTATCACTTTGGCACATGTCACCCCTGAAGTGCTTAGCAAACACACTCTCATATGGAAATGCACTATTTTGTCCCAGGGGTAGTTAATGAAGTTTTATAAGTAATGGGGCTGAAGTACCTGGCAATTATGCAAGTCATTTCTGCTCAGGGAAGATGCTGTAGGCTTCTCAGTTTATCTCATTAATTTCCATCTTCTTCTATGTGAACTACCACTCACTACTCACCATTAAGCAATTTGTTTTCATACTGATATTAGAAAAGCGAAGGAAAACTAAAACCCTCATGGAGAAAGGTTTTTCCCTAAAAACTGAGTTTACAGAAGCACATCAACACGTAACAAACACACCCGGACAAAGTCTGTATTTTAAAAGACGACCTTGCTGCAGCCTGTGTTGCATTTATAGGGCTTTTTGAAGCTAGGTGTCATGAAACAATTTGCTGTCTTTTAAAGAGAGCGCTTACCCAAGGGAATAGAGACGGCATTGCTTGCTTCTGATTCGATGAATGAGGCTAAACCTCTCGTCAAGACAGATTGACCAGGGCTTCTTTGCAGTTTCAGAGTACCCTCTCAGGCTGTTCAGGTTCATGCGTTCACATGAAATCTGTTGAAATCAAAGGATGTTTCATTTTAAGACATGACTTTTTTTTTTTTAATTTGCCTTCTGGGGAAAGAGTGGAAAGAAGAAAAATGTTAATTGGTTTCATTTAAATCTGATTGTCAATCTGATACACAGCTACGGAGATTTGATGATTTTTTTTTCCTTGTTAGTCTGCTCTGCTTGGTGAAATTTAAGGCTTACATAATCCCCCAGAGAGCAATGCAGTCTGAAAAGCACATAATTAAGCATTAGTACCATATCCAAAAATCAATTTTCCTGAGAACAAGTTATTTTGGCATGCAAATGTTTATTTTTTTTTTCTTTTCAAACCTTGATGTGGATTCTGCATCCTGAATAATGTTAAAATCATGTCATGATTTAAGACTGTAATCACGAGTTGCAGCGTCACTGCAATGTACACTGTATACCTTACCTAGAGTGTCCTGGATCTCAGTTCCAGAAAGGCTTTAATCGTTACCCCAACACATCCCCTCTCCAACAACAAAGGCATTTAAGCAAGTGCTTAACTAAACAGAGTAATTGGCACGTGTGTCTATGCTGTGCTGGCTTAGACATCTAGAGTCTGAAGCTGGGATAAAAACACTGCAAACAGAGAAGAGAGAGAGACCCTGCAAGGAGGAACGCTAAGTCAAAGTCCTCGTAAAGACCAAGAAAGCAAGGACTAAAATGTGCTGGATTCATCAGAAACCTGGAAGTGTCAAAACCCACTTAACTGAGAGGTGAAGTCAGCTTTGCCGGCAGCTGAGCAGCAGCCGAAACACAGCGGTGACTGAGCCAGCGAAGCTACGGCCCCGTGGGGGACACCCCACGGAGGAGCCCCTGCCTGCAGCCCCAGCTCTGCCTGTCCGCCCGGCAGCTGTCCGTCCCCCGGGCTCTGCCACACTGTTCCGCACCATCCTCTTCCTCCAGACCCGCTCTGGAAAAGGCAGGCATGGAGCTGGGGGCTGCTCCAGCCTTTCCAGCATTCGGGAGCCAGGGCACAGCAGGCGATGGAAAGCCAGTGCAATTTGTACGGCTGTCGCCGTAGCAGTGGTGAGGAGGTAATGGGAAGCAGAAGTAAGCACCAAAGCTGTGGCTACTTCTGCCCAAGAGGGGCTGTGCTGCGCTGCACCAGCACCAGCTTACAGTTGGTTGTTGCAGGGCTTTTCAAACCACGTGCAGCCCGGCCATCAAATTCAGGGGTTGCAGGGCACAGGCTGCTAACACGCAGAGAGGAAAGCACAGACTGAGAAGAGCTGCAGGAACCCAGCCGAGCCATCATTATGAAAAGTTGTTCTTTGGGCCCAGTACCAACCCTGGCTGCAGGGATGGGAGCTGGTACTGCCAGAAAGCCAACGATAAAAAAGGGGGAAAGAACAGCAGTAGAGACAAAACCAGGTTAAACATCAGTCCTGAACTGACTGTTCTCGTCTTGCTCCTTCCTTCCTCTACAGCAGACCGCCCCAGCTCAGCTCCCTGTTTTAGCCAAACTAAAAAGCACAGGTCTGGCCCCACCCAGAACCACAGAAATGGAAAAATTTTACACAGAGGTGAGAGTAAAAACTGGAACCCAGCCTTTGCTGTGGTAGGCACGCTCCACCATGTGCCTTATAATAAGTAAATAAAACTCTCATTCTTCAAGAAGCTTAAGCTCTGAGAGATCATTACTTGAAGCATTACATCCGAAGAGCTGCACGCTGCATCACCACCTCCCTGCTCCTGCTCAGCTCGTAATTCCAAAGGAAATTCATAAAAGCTAATATAGCATTTCTTCATGCTGCCCTCAGGATTCACTAAATTTTAAGCAAAGATTTGCACTGCACCCCACTACCCATTTCCCTTCAGTCACATAACAATCAAGGAATAAACGGCATTGCAATAGCAAGCACTAATTTTAAGACACAGAAGAATAACGTGCTGTCTACAGAAAACTAAGATTCTGCAATGCTGCCACTTAATTGACTCATGGCATTAAAGCAGAATTTGGAGCAATTTTAATAGCTCTTGCTACTTAATAGCTCTTGCTATCAAAAATAAAAAAACCTGAACTCTGCCTTTAGCACCATCACCAGTCTGTTGCATGCATTGAGCTCACGTCCTGTTCTGGGCTTCTACTCACCATCATACAAACAACAGCACATGTAAGGTGGTTCTTCTGATCATTAGATACCAGCATTGAAAAAGCTTTTTCTGGTCACACCTCGACCCTGCTGACATGGCATCTTCCCCCTCCAGCAGTTTGAGCCATTCTACGCTAATGGCAGGGAGCTGAACTCAGGCACAGTAATTAGGAGACACTTGCTCAGCAAACAAGGAAAATGAGATCTTATGGTCTTCTGCGTAAGCAGGATCCCATTTCCAGAAGTGCTCATACCAGTCGTGGTCTTATCCTGTCAGTTATTAATCCCATAACATCTGCCAGGTCAGGAACAAGGATTTCTCTCGTTTTTTGTTTTCACTTATGCTTGTCCCCCCCACCAGGGTCAGTTACTCTGGGAACGAAACTTCTCGATTAGTACGTCAGAAGCAATAAACTCTCTGCTAATTGATGTCCTTGTAGGCTTTGACCCAACTAGTGGAGTTTAGCAGCATCTGTCACTGTTTATTAAGTCACCGGGATGAAGGATGTTTTCAGCTTAATGTGCCTGCCACAGCCTAAACTTCTGTACAACAAAACAAGCAGCCCTACACACATTTCTCGCTGTCTCCACATGCATCATCTTGCCCTCCTGCCCTCTCAGTGCTGGCATGAGTGAAGGCAGAGATGTCATTTTCTTGAGCATTTAGCCAGGGGTACCCACAAGCTGGAGGATAAGTGAACACTCTGCTACTCTCCCAGTTACCATCAGCACAGCAGCATATTTTTAGACGTGTTTCAAATGAATCTCGTCTCAGCCTTGAAAGCATTGCATTAACAAAGAATTTCGTGTGTGAATGACATTTCAGTGACATTAGCACCTGAGGCTTTTTGATGTTCTCCAGTGTAAGTGATGGTGAAGTTAAATCTGTATTCAAGGGTGAATTGCTGATAGACCTGGGTACCAAAAGCAGCCGCCCTGTCGGAACTGTGGGCATCCAGCACCTTTTCCATTTTTTATTACAGGAAAAGCACGCGTCAATGCTGTTGTGCAGAAGCGATGCCTCCATTAAGACATGACGGCCCAATTTCCATATATGCTGAACCCTGGAAGTATCTGTCAACGCAATCTGGATTTGGAAATGTCACCTTTGAAAAAGCACATAAAAACACTAATTTTCCAGGCCATTATTTTTGTCCTCAAAATATCAGGATTCTATCAGTACCATTGAGACAACTTGTCCAAGTTAGGGGCTGATGCCTTGTTCTCGTTTTACTGAGAACCTCAAATGCATCCTTTTTAGCTAAAAGAGCCTGGTTATCGCATTATTATTGAGAGGTGGAGTGGTTGAATACACAGTTCTCTCGCTACACCGTGCTCTGTATTTTTCTGTGTCCAAGAGAGAAAAAGAGAGAGAGAGCGGGAGAGGAACCACATCTGGAATTTCAGTCATATCATACTCCTGTCAGGACACAAACCCATCTGGAAATAAAAAGCAAGGAAATAATGCATTCTTTCTACCCTGTGTTTTGACCTTTACATTCATGTTGACCATCACTGCTAGGTTAAGCAACTTTAGAAACAAAGCAGTTCCAAAACCAGTTTGGTGTGAGGTTAATTTATTATCTGAGAGGGAACAGGCTGTGCCAGGCAAACTGTTTTCTAAATGGAGACTGAAATGAAAAACCTACCTGGGAAGTGCTAATGTACTTCAGGAACCTCAAGGCCTCATAGTTGAGGGAAGGAGTTGGACTTGCCCATGGCTGTAGTTCAATGTGCCATCTTACAGTCTGCAAAGCAAATCAAAACAAAAACACCTTAAAGGAACAGGATTCACTTCTCAGTACAAGCATAAAATGCAAGGGCTAATAAATTAAGGAGATTTAATTTCAAACCAAAAGAGTTCCCTAGGGGCTTGTCTACACATGAAAGTAATTTCAGAATAAAGTAGGGTTTGAACTACAGTGAAAGAGCATCTAACTATGATTTATCACGATCAACTTTGAAAGCAGATGTAGGTAATTCAGAAAGAAAGAGCTCTTCATACAGGATACATGTGTCAACACAGTTATTCTAGGACACCCAAGTAAGCCCTGGCTTGTAGAAACCCATGAAGAAAACCAAGATCTGAATAACTAAATCCTCTAGCAAAACATCTGAAAACAGTGAAATAATGTATATCTATCGTGTATCTCTGCTTGAATGTCCACTGAAACAAGAACTTGGACTGCAAACACTAATCGCCAAAGGAAACCTCTGCAAACAATCTCTTTCCTTTTTTTAAATCTAGATTTGATAGAAAAGCAAGCTTCTTGCAGTCTTTGAGAAAAAGTCCTCTTCCTCTCCCACACCTGCCTGATGAGATACACCAGAATTCTTTGTTTTCCTGCAAAAAACATCAGTGTGGCTGTCGTAGCCCTACCACTCCTCATTTTCATAGCCCCAGGGAAGCAGCTTTGGTGGATGCTTTCTGCACTCCCTGTGAGGCCGCTCAGCTCTGAACCTCGGAGATCTTGTCAGCTTTTCCAGCAACACTTCCCACATAGACAGAGTGGGACAGAAGAGGTCTTTCAGACACGTGCTTGCAGAGCAACGGGGCTCTGCGCTCCCATCTGCGCCACCTTCTCCAAATTCTGCCCGCTTTTGTCACGCTGGGAAGTTTAGACGTGTTATCTCTTGCCCTCAAGCAGATAAAAATACAAGCACGGTGCTAAGTTGTACTAAATTAAGATTGATTCCTCACGGCTTTTCATCTTCAGGCGCCATAACTCACTTCCACGGCTGGGCAGGTAGTATCAAGCTCCCCTTTAATCATCCCCGACTAACTGAGCTTCCATAATGACCAGGATGGGGGTTTTTTCCCATAGGTTCATGTTGACATTCAATAAAATACCAAACAAACAGAAACCCCATTTGGGATTCCCACAGGACCTTATTTCAAACGAAGCCCTGGAAAATATATAGGAAATAGCAATTAACCGGAGAGGATGGAGGCAGATCAGAGGCAAGGTGCTGAGCCCCACCAGAGAGGACAGCCCTGCCACGGGGCTGGTCTGCGGCGCCAGGAGAAGAGCCAGCGCGGTGACAGCGGGGATCCTCTGATGCCAGAGAGGAACGCAGGAAGGAAAAAGAGAAGGCAATGCTAGAAAAGAAAGATGATTAAAGGGGACCACCAGACCGGATGGAGTTTGCCTTGAGCTGATATCATGAATTGACATTTTTGCAGCCTAAGTAAACACAGTCTGGAGTGAATGTGAGCCAGGAGGTCTGTATGAGGTTTATTGTTCCTTTTGGGTTTGCTCTTTGGGTTCTTTTTACCGTAAAGAAATACTGAAAAGGACGTTTGAGATTTTTTTTTTCCCCCAGAAGCAGACAAAAGTAACATTTCCCACCCTGCAACTTGCTGCCCGCAGCAGACATAGGCTCCTATACCCTGCAGAAGGCTGGAAGCGAGCTAGCAAGCAAGCTCTGCAGCAGCACGTACCCCTGACCCGCTGCCTGCAGAAGGCAACCTGCAAACAGCTAACAGCAGGAGGATAGGTGCACACCGGGGAGGGAAATGCGTGTAATCTTTCAGAATGAGTCACAGTTCACACGGCTGAATAACGTTTGCAATGACAGGAATGCTGCTGTTTCAACAGGCTTGAAAGCTGAAATGAAAATGAAGACTGACAATCATTTTCAAGGAAAAAAAAAAAAACCCAAAACCCAGACACCTAAACATCCGTGCCCAGTTATTCCGAAACCTATTTGTGTGAGAAGTAGCTCATTAAGTAGGGGAATTGCAGGGTGGGCATTGTGGCACTGCTCAGCACGAATTCCCTCTGCACAGAGTTGAAGGGGAAGAAAAAAAAGCAAAACCCTATAATTAACCACGTGAGTGAGGTTCTTTTTCAGCAGAGTGCAATATCAAAGAGCCACTGTGGCTTTCTCTCAGGTTCTTAAAATCTTAAAGATGACAAAGTGCCTTTCCACTGTCTCTAAAATGTATCAATAAACACACAACTAAGAAGATAAAAACCCCAGTGACTTAATAATGCAGTTTCAATTAAAAAAAAAAAAAAAGAAAGATCAACCTTTAATATAATTCTTTAAATTTAGGAGCACTACACAAATGCTACTTTTGTGACAGAGATCAGACCCAAGCTCCTGTTTGACAGCTTTTGAATAGCTTCTCAAGCTTCACCCTTGGTCCCTGGCTCCTTACTAAGCAGCAGCCCATGTCCATTCACTAACGAACACATTACAGAGGGCTGTTCCTACCCCTACCAAACACCCCTATGGGTCGCTTCAATAGCTGTGTCACCCTAAGATTCACAGACGATGAACGAAGGGGTGAAAATCCAGTACATCTCTTGGACCAGGTACACCCTCCCAGCGGGTAACTCCCTGATGTTGGTGATGTGGTATGGATATGTTCAGGACTCACAAAATATCCTCCTGAAGGAGCCATTCCCTATGTACATCTGTAGCCTTTGTTTATAGTTTTTCAGGTAATTTTCAGCCTGTGCCATAGTGTTTCCATGTAAGCCTTCTCAAATAAGCTCTGCAGATAAAATGCACCCGGTCCCTGTGAACCAACCGCTTTGTGAAAATCAGGTTTATCCTAGATAAACACATGTTCCTTATTTTGAGAAGCTTTTCCCCTCTAGACTTTGCAATTTTATTTACTCAAAGCAAACCTGACCTGGCATCATGATTTGGATTTTCTCACTTGTATCACAGAAACCTCTAGAGTAAATAACCGAGAGCAGGTCCCCTGTGGCTGCTATACAAAACAGGCCGAGGAGCAGCTCCTTTCACCGGGGGCTTCTACAGCAAGTATACAAGAGGAGCAGAGAAGATATTACGGTCTGTATTATGCAGCTTTAGATACGAAATTCAGACAGACCTCCCCAAGGTCGCCCAGGAGGAGCCAGAAAACCAGTGCAGACATTCTGCATCCCTGGCTGTCGCCATCGGTGTGCTGTCTCCCTAGGGTAAGGACTCATCCAATGAGACACCGTGACTGTGTTTCCCAAACACCAATATATCCTGATTCCACAATATATAGAGATGACAGAAAGTTGCAATGCCACTTAAAAAATATCATACTGAATATCTTGAAGTATCCCTCTATTTGCATTGTTCCACTTATAGACACGTTACCTGAAATTAGCACTGTAAGAAAAATCAGTCTTCAGCAAGACTTTATCACAGGCACTGGTCAGACACTGACTTCAGCTACCACAGAAGGGTAATGGATATCCAGAAACTGTTATCCAGAGTGATGTCTAAATGTTCACCACATGAGATAAACACAGAGCAAAGAAAATCTTAAGGCAATACCATTGCTTTGTTAGGAAAACCAGGATGCATTTGAAGGTCTGATTTTTTTCCCAGGTACTTCACACGTCCTTAAGGATAAGGACTGATGTTTCCTTCAGACCAATCTGACAGTAATCCGCAGTGACTTTTCCCTAGAGACCACTTCTTCCTAGATTTTTCTCCCTCATCAGCCATCTATGATAGTCATCTGATAATCTCTTAATAATCTGTAGTATGCATATGGTATCATTTGTCCTAAAAATCTGAAATAATAATATTAAGTTTAACTCAATATGTGCAAAGGGCTCACAAACCAGCAGGTGTAAAATTGTAGGTTTGCAAAATTTCTGGCTTTCCTAGCATAAACTCAAACACATAAATCATTAAATTCTTTCCAGACCGATCCTAGTTTCAGTGCAGTAATTCAAACAGCCCAACCCCTCCCTTCCCTTCTGCTTACATTTGAAAGGGAATGAGTAAGTTTTCCATACTTCCATCTTTTTTAACTCAGTAACTGTTTTTTCCCTCCTTTCAATCTCCTTTTTAGCAGCCTATTAAAATACAGAAACATATTTGCCATGTTTATAAACAAAAATTTGGGAATCCCATTGCCCTGCCAAGCAGCCTGTTGCTTCCGACAAAGAAACAAGACTTGTCAATACATACACAGATGTCTTAATCGAGGGGAAAATATAAAATCCTCTGATTAAACTGCACAACAATAATTTTTTACATTTGAGGCAGGACCAAATGTGAGTGGAAAGCACTTGTGGCAATAAACTCCATCAATAACCATAAATATTTGCTAGCCATAGAAACAAATGGCATACACACCTTCACCTCCAACCGTTCTGGCTGTACTCTGTATCACCACGCTCACCCCTTGTGGCAGGGTACAGCAGAATAGAGCTTGCTCGTGGGTGAAATTTTGCAGGGGTTTTATCAGTTTAAAATGCAATGGGTGGGATTCAAATTGCAAAATTGCAGACATCTACAAGGCAAATGTA
Organism: Ciconia boyciana; assembly: GCF_034638445.1. Taxonomy (NCBI): domain Eukaryota; kingdom Metazoa; phylum Chordata; class Aves; order Ciconiiformes; family Ciconiidae; genus Ciconia; species Ciconia boyciana. The sequence continues at coordinate 52,506,833 of NC_132936.1, forward strand.
TATTTACTGGATTGCATTCCTGAAGGCTTGCCCTTGTTAGAGTAGGTTGTCCCTAGGTATGATTTACAGGGCTTGAACATCATTTCGTTTGGCCTCCCTCTGGAGCACCTGTGGCCTTAAGCGTACTACTTTGTAGTGGTCTTGTTTTGGTTTTTTCCCCCCAATTCAAAAGTGAAAATAATAGTGAAAGCAGTGAAAGCAGCATGTTGCAGCCCACCCGAGTACTGGCTTTACGGGACATGCCAGCACGCCTCACGAGGGACACGCAACAAGTGCAAAGCCTGCTGAGATGAGTGGGAGGGCTTCTGAGGGTGGAGGCGGCCAAACCTGGCACGCTTCTCCTCTTGCTGACGACACGGAGTGGCTCTGGCAGCGAACGATCCCTTGTGAACGCCTACGTTTAGTTTCAGAGGCAATTAGCTGGTTGACTCCAAGGGAGAGCTGGGAATGAAGAAACATTCCTGCAGTGCGGACAACCATGGACCAAGCTCCCACAGCGGGCTGGGGAGCTAAGTTATTTGACAGGACAGACAAGGCAGACAGGCTCTTTAAGGGAATGATTCATCTCACTATAGAGTAGACATCTAAAATAAGTAAGATGAGTCACGCACTGGAAACGTCCATGTCTCTCCATGATCTGCAAAGGCAGCCTGGAGGACGGGCTCAGAAGCACCTACACCGTAGACATTCAACATCACAGAAAAGGAACCCCAGACCAGACTATCATACATGGGATGCTGCAGAAAAAATTGTATTTTAGAGGGCTGAGCCTGCTCTATAATTGTGAGCCTCAAGCAACACTTAATTGCACTTCATTCTTCAGCAAGGTTGATTAACTCCAAATGTTTTATGTTTGGAGCAGCAATACGTGGCACAAGTAAAACAAACTCCACCTCAAAGCGGAGGTGTCAATAGGAAAGAACAAGTATGCCTCAGCCTTGGCAAAGACCTCCTTGAGAAAGGTCGATTCATACGGTCCCCTTTAGCTAAATGTAATCAGCATCACACAGAGGGCTCACAAGAGGTACACCCATAAAAACATGCTACGCGACGTTGTTAATTTAGAAGTAGCGGGGACATGCACAGGCTCAGTAAGCTGTAATTTAAAATATAGGCTTACAAAGTGACTATGACTCATATTTAAAGCTCGGAGTGAATTAATTTCTAACGTGGCTGGCTTTATAGGTATCTCATCCCTACATGTCTGAATCGTTTCTTTCCCTTTTTTTTCTTTTATATTACTATTATTTTCTATTTTTCTTTGCAGTTTGGCTTTCTTAAACATATGATGTTTTTGCTTAAGAAACCGTATTGCAGAAATTGCTATATACACTCCTGCACTGCATATGTGTGCCTGTACTGAGAGAAAAGCAGTGGGTTCCCACTGAGGCATCATGCATTGGGAACATCACAGGGAAATGCAGCTGACACCTAGTCCTGCAGCCACCTAAACTGAGAATTTCCACTTCAACTGTGAAGCTTTCACGCGCTGCACAAAGTCCATAATGAACTGAAAAAAAAAAGAATACAGGAAATCTTTCTATTTCCCCATTTTTTTACTTTTCTGAGTTTATCTAAAGCAGAGGCATCTCTGACAACACTGCACGCAAGCACACAGCCTTCTTCGTACCCAGCCACCACAGGATTGCTCCATCCTCTGTACGCATCGGGCTGGTGCAGTGGAACTAGCAGGCAACACAGGGAGTCCCTCCCACAGACAAACTCCAGCACTATAGAACTGTAGCGTGTTACGGAATCACAGAATGGTTTGGGCTGGAAGGAACCTTTAAAGATCACCTAGTCCAACCCCCTGCCACGGGGGACCTCTTCCACCAGAGCAGGTTGCTCAAAGTAAATAGTACTGGTCCCAGTATGGGCCCTTGAGGGACACCTACTGTTTTCCACTTAAGACATTGAGCCATTGACTACAATTCTTTGGATGCAGCCATCCAGCCAATTCCTCATATCCATCTAACAGTCCATCCATCAAACCCTTATCTCTCCAATTCAGAGGTAAGAATGTCATGGGGAGTCGTATCAACAGGCTTATAGAAGTCCAGGTAGATGACATCCATAGCTCTTCCCTTGTCCGCTGATGCAGTCGCTCTGTCACACATGGCCACCAGATTAGTCAGGCACGACTTGCCCTTGATGAAGCCATCTTGGCTGTCTCTAACCACCTCCCTGTCTTCAGTATGTTTTGACTTATCTTTCAGGGGGATCTGCTCCATGATCTTACCCTAAGATTTGATGGCGGAACATTAGGCTGAGGAACAAAAGCTTTGCGCCAAGATGAGCAAGCAATGTTAACACATACAGTCAGGCTCTCCCACGCAGCAAGGCTACTTACCAGTGTAAACCCTGCCTATGGAAACCAGTCCTGTGATAAGAGCATTTTCTGCATTAATAAGTGGGTGTCTTCAATTTAAATGAGTTTTCCACAGGACTTGTGTATGAAGAATTTTAATAACTAGAGGTGTTTCTATGTCTGGGCATGTGTGTTTTATTTTATTGAAGAGGGAACTTCTAGGATGCACTTAACTCTTCCCTAGCTCTCTGTGCATCACCTCCTCCAAGCCTCTGCAGTGCAGCACACATTTGTCTGCCTGGGAGCAGGATGCAATTGCTGCGAGAGCCAACTTACAGAGCTCTGAGCATCACCCAGCGGGCTTTGCTTGAGAGCACTTTATCAGCACTTGCTACCAAGGCTGCAGTTTGCACCATAAGTAAAACTCTTACACTTAGCAGGGAAAAGGAAAAAAGCAACACGTCTTGAATGCAAAGTTTTACATTGAAATGAAGAAAACAATTTTCTGACTTCAATTCTCATTAGAAAAGCTTTGAGCCACTGCATGGAAATTGAAACCAAGAGAGTCTTTACCCTTGTAGAGCAAATCAGTCTGAACATGCATACATAACAACCCCTGGAAAGGCAGCAATCACCAAGCGTTTCACCTCTGCTCTCCTTTTGTTAATATTCATGTTTATTTTCTGCTCGTTTTGCTTCTGATTTCCCATCTGACGGTATGAAATGGAGCCACACGCATACAAATTACAGCTCTCACACTCGCGGGGGAGCCGCTAGCCTAACCGGCAGGCAAGCCACACCAGCGACCTCGATGTAAAACACCAACAACTTCGATGCCTTGGGAGGTTCAGCAATTCACACGCAAAGCCCATGCTCAAGGTCTCTCCAACTCTACTTTTAGTTTTGTGTCTTTTCCCCCAAACAAGTGTCTCATAAGAAAAGCATACGCAGAAAAAAAGGATGCTTGGCACCGACTTTAAGTGACAGAATTTATCTCACTTTAAGAATTAAGAAACAGCTTTGGGAAAATAAAGAGCACCTTCCAAAACTAACATGACACAGCCAGATCTGTAGAGGAATTTAGGTGACTAATGCTCCATTGAATTCAAATCGAAACCCTGACTTCCACAGGAAATGGTAATTGGGAACCAGCTTACGAGGTTTAAATTAGGCATTGTGGACACCCCCCCGTAAATTCACCGGTAGGACTGGGCTTCAGCAACTAACGTACATCACCCTGGGTGCAGGTTTGTGACTTCCAGGAAGCACTTGTTTCGGAACACTTGCCAAAATATTAATTTGTAGGTACTTAAGAATTCGGAAAGCATTGCATCTAATTTATTATTTACATAGCATAACTACCACCCCTCGCTACCTTTGAGGAATAAATCCATTGCAACCAAAGGAGCTGGGAGCTGCAGAGGTAGGAAAGGGCAGCGCTGGCACCGGGGAACTCCTCCTTGGACCTTCAAGGGTCACCAAAGACTGACAGCTCTGCCATTGGAAATCCCAGCAACATCAAGGAGAAATATACATTTATTAAAAGAGAGATTGATTTTACTCTGCTAAGAGACACATGGCTTTAAAACCAGTCAAGTGGGATTTCTTTGCTATGGTAATAGAATAAAATAAAATAAATAAATCAGGCAGCAGCATTCCAGTGCTATCCAGAGGCTGACACTGTGATAATTTATATCTGATGGAGATAGAACCAGGAGCCAGAACAGATTGAAATTTATGGAAGCAAATTTCTCGAAACTGCTTAAGCAGTGTAATACTCAATCAGCTGAATTATTTCCAGTGCCTGCATGCCTTTGCCAACACTTAAGGATAACAGCAAGAAACAGATACAGAAACTACTGGTCACTGCTTGTCAAATTCAGACTTTAGCCAAGCAGAGGCAAGACCACAGTTTCAACCTGTACTCATACTGCTTTAAATGAAGTGCTTTGGTTGAGAAAATATGGAGATGTCATAATAAGAGAAAAAAAAAAAAGCTATTTTCCTCTAGGTTGACTTCATTGCAATATTCAAACCGCAGAGTACAACAAACAGAATTCATCAGTAAATACTCAGCAAGCCAGATAAGCCGAGTTTATTCTGTGCAAAGTCCAGCACTCTAACTGTGATTTACAGATAGGGATGCCTCTGGCAGCCTATCCACTGACTTCAGCAGGCTCTGCCTGAGGCTAAGAACTGGGGAAAAAGAAGGCGCTTTAAAGTAAAACTTAAAGCTTTCACACAAATAAGAGCATTTCACACTTGTGCAGCTTTCTCTCTCATCCAAGTGGAGTGCAAATGTCTAAACAGAAATGGTCCACCACACCTTCCAACCTAAAGGGAGGTCTGAAGCATCAGAAAACCCCTTCCTCTTCATCTGCCCCTCCTGGGCAAGGAGCAGGAGGACCTTCTGTGCCCAGGGAGCAGGAGAGGGCAGTATTTGTCAGTAGGCATCTATAGTATCATAAAGCAAGCAAACATTAGTTCTTATCCATGGGTAAACCAAAAGGCTGAGCGGCTTCTACAGATATTCAGATTTCATAGCGTACAAGCTACGGTAAGATAGAAAATACTCACAATGAATACCTAGGGGCTTCTGTCCCTCCAACCCACCATCAGTTCACTTGATCATACTGGGTTTTACTGGATAGCCAGGGAAGACTTAAAAAGCCAAACTTCACTTTTTTCTTCTTCAACTCCTTATTTCATACAAGCATTAGTTAATAAAACAAGGTAATGGAGCTCCACAGAATGAAATGTATACTAGCTTTAAATGTCTACAAACATACTCCCCTTCTTGTTTTTAATATGATTATGGATTACTGCCCTTAGCTAGAGCTATGTAAAAGTCTTCCAAGCAAAATAAAACTGTGTTGGTCAATTAGTTCCCCATGTCTAGAAAGGGAACAAGAGCTGGCTTACAAGTTGTTAGGATTTTAAGTACAAGATGATACATTTATTTTCCAATTTATAAAGAAGAAAATCAAGTTCACTTCAAAGCACACAATTTTGAAATATTTTTTGTTCAAGACAAGTATAGACTCAAGTATCATAAGCCCATGGAGAATGGGCTTGGCCAAATATGCACCATTTTCTTTAGTTATGGACATTTTCCAATGTTTTATTACTAATTATGAGCTTTATACAGAATATAGCACTGAACAGCGACATGGTTCAACCCTGAACTCCTGATGTACCTAAAATTCCCACAGATTTCATAATGAATAATAATTGCAAGATCAAACCATTAATCAAGACATCTAAGAAGAAACATATCAGCTCAGCAGCAGCCAGTTGACACATAATTGCTTCTTGTTTAATTTTCTCAAAAGAGTGAGGGAAAAGGAACAAGATGTGGTTGCTTTGCTCTATTCAGGATGAAACAAAGTTCACTTCTTTGAAAGTTTCAGTGCAGCAGAACAACCGTGAGGAAAGCCCAAAAAGAGACATAACATCAGTATTAACAAATTTTATTGTTCCTTTGGGGTTTTTTCAGGCAGCTCCTACCCTGCAGCGTTCATCTCTGGGATAAATCTCGATCCTCCACTAGTGCTGTCAACTCTGCAGGGAGCAGGAAGGATTTCACACTAATTCTTATCATTTTTAGGCTTCTAAGTGGCAAGTACTATTTAACATTACGTGCCATATCGATAGAAATTACCATCTCTTCCCCCTAGCATTTCAAACACTGTCTCTTTGTAAAATATGAAAGTGGATGCTAAATAAAGGGCACTGACTTTGAAGCTCCCAGTTAATTATTTGACTTAGCTAGCTGCTACGAGGAGAATGAGGAAGAGGGCTGGGGATGGATGGGGCAAAGGAGGGGGCCTTAAAGCAGCGATAGCAACTCCATGATGTTAATGTTCACTGGTTCTAACATCATTTTCAACGGCACACATTTCCCAACCAGGTCCAGCCCCCGGCACATCACTGATATTTGCTTCTTTGCTTACTTTTCATCTAGGTTGGTTTTCCCCAGCAGACCACCCTTGTCACACACACACACACAAAAAACCAGTGACTTATTACGTCATCAAAACCAATAGCAAGAACACAGAGCATCCACTATTTTAGCAATATCCCTAAGAGGAACAAGTTGACTAACTGGCTCTTTGCAGGCCTTTCCTTGCTAAGCTCTCAAGGCCCACGAAGTTTGTCTTCCACACCCCAAGAAGGGCAGAGTCTTCAATTCCTTCAGTCTGCAGGAGCCGCGAGGTCAGTCCTGGAAACAACCCAGAATTTTGTCACTTCCAGAAAAACCTACAGCAATGTACCTGAAGCTGTACCTGAAATCTATCAGAAAGTGGAACCCAAGGTAAACTTCAGTGGGTCACTTGTTAAATGAGCTGTTGGTTAGCTCTTTCTGCAACAGGCATGTAAATCCCAAGGTTTTCCATGTAAAACCTGAAGCAGTTGGCTTGACCTGAAAATCCTGAGAGACTTCAGAAGCCAAGGGCTCACTGAAAAGTCCTCCTGGTCCTGTATTCTCAGAGACAAGAGAAGCCCCCATTACATGGTGGGAGAGGTGGCAGCAGGAAGGACGTTCCTCACAAGGATCCCCCAGATTTGGGACTTGCAAAGCCAAAACAGTTCTGTGGTACTGCCTTTCAAAGAACACTGCAAAGCCATTTTGTTCCCGTCTGCAGAGCACACGGAGGAGACTTCGGTGAGAAGCAAGATTTCTGTGTATGTGGTAACACTGCTGGAACTATTACATTTATCGTTACATAAAGACACAAGGAAAGGTTTATTTATCGTATTTATACATGTGTCAAGGAGGATATAAATTACAGGGCTAGTTTTTAAATGTTGCAAAGAGTGATAAAGAAAGTAAAATAACCACCCAAGGGTTCCCCCAGAGCCAGACCCAGGACTTGTGCTCTTCAAGGGGTCAGCAGTCACCCGAGGACACCCTGTCCACCCATTCCCTGACAGTGCTGCCCACGAGCACCTCACAGCCAGCGTCTTTCTTGATGGCACATTTAAAAGCAAGACTACCGAAGACAGGACAGAAGATCAGGCAGGAGAAAACACATGTTATTGAAGATCCAAACTCTTCCACTTAGTACTGCATAAACAGCTGGGAACATTTCTGCCATCTCCTGCTTAAAGTGACTGCTCTGAGTTCTTGCAGTAAGAGCAAGTCCAAAATCATGGCCTTCATCTATGTGTTACCCAAGGCATCAGTCCATTTGTGCACATGGTTTCTATTACCCTTAGAGATTTGCTAACTCAAAATAGGACAGCGTCTCACCCTGTCACTTTTGTATACAAAAACACTAACATAAACAACATCAAGGTGAGTAATGTATGTTATGGATTCCAGGATATACATGCTATACCACAATTAAAAGAAAAATTACAGCAAATCTCTTTTTTTTTTTTCCCCCTTTTAGTTGTTCCACCAAACTGAATGCCATTTGATCTTAGACTTCAGCAGCGCAGAAGGGCTCTGGACAACATTTCATCATACACAAAAGTATCTTGGTGCGTATCTGCTAGCTACGAAAACACTCGAGTTGATTAAATGACTCACATCACCGCACACAGCTCTGGAGTGCGGAACAGCCGTCCAAGGCAAACGCAGCTCGAAGTTAATATTAGAACAAGCGATAAGAGGGGGCTGCTGGAGATGCCATCAAAGATTAGCAGTGGTTCACACGGACTTTCTCACCTACGTGTTAAGTCTTTCATCTAAGCTGCGCCGTGAGTGACAGCCGTCACTGCCAGGCTGCAGGAGGAGGACAGCATGGTCTGCCACAACCAAACCAAACTTCTTGGGTGAGGACCAGAGGTCCCTCTGTAACACTATCTAAACCTCCACATTCTACATCTGTTTCGTAAGAGAGACGATGCTCTTGTCACGTTGTCTGTACAAGTCTGCAAGGCAGCTGTTTGTTCTTCACCGCTGGATTTCAGTACTGCATCCCTTGTCATGGGCTACTGGGGTTTTGCTCTGGGTTCACACCAAATACCCACCAGCTGCACCTCAGTCTGAATCGTGCCCACAGTTCCGTAAAAGTGGCACGAGAGAGATGTCTGGCATGCTAGCACCCACCGTGCAGCCTTGAAGCAGACACACATCTCTGTTAACTGCCTGGCCGGCTGGGTAAATGTTGATGTGAATTGACTGAACAAACTGGGATGAAAACCCTACTAGCGACGAAGTTAAATATTTGTCTCAGAAGAAGGCAGCTAAAGGTCAGAGATGTAAAGAAAAAACCCTAAGGCTTTCTGGGAGAATCTTACTTGTCCCAGATCTCTCTTTCTGGCCTCTTCTCTCTCCAAAGAAGGAAGTTTTAGAAAAGAATGAAGCAAGCTTGGCCACCTTGAGAACTGCTTCAGCAGGGAAAGCTGCGTGTCCTCACTTCTATTATTTCTAGTATAAAACATGAAACGTGACAAAAGATCACTTTTGGTACTAACTGTGCTCATTGTCTTCAAGGCTGCCAAAATTTCCGACTTGCAGGGACTCTTGCTCTTTTCCCATGACAAGACTGTGACTTGCTCCACAATTGACTTCCATGCCAGCGCTCACCTCCTCCCACCTCCTGCTCGTGCAGAAGACATCCTTCCCCCTCCGAGCACGTACACAGCCCGTGAAGGGGAGCCCTGCTTGTCCGCTGCTAATAAGGTCTGATAACCAGCAGTACACCGGACAACACAGCCCAGTACCCCAAACACAGTGAACTGTGGAGGGGTGAAGAAAGAGGTGACAGCAGAGGACGTGTTTACTGAATTGCTGTCCTTTAGTGGGACAGAGAGGCCATGACCAGAGCTGCTCAGCCACCCCCTGAGCATCGCCGCGCGGGCAGGAGGGCAGCGTGGGTCGCCTTCCCGCACAGCAGTCCCGTTCAACAGTTTGAACTGAAGACAGCAAACAGAACTGGATCAGTAATGGGTTTTTTCTGCCCCTGCTACCACAGTCATAAAGGATTCACGTTTTGTACAAGACCCATGGACCATCTAGCCTCGTTCAAGACAAAGATGGCACAAGTGTAATGACCATCATGGAGCAAGGCACCAGCAGAAGAAATTACCACCTCAGCCCCTGGGTTATGTCCTTAAATAGGAAAGCTTATATACCCTGAAAAACATTTTTTCTGTGCCACAGCTATCTAGAAAAAATTACTCCCCTGTCTTTATATGCTGAAAGAAAGCCTGGAGTAGGTATTTGAAAGAAATCTATATTATTGGATATAATTAAGTCTCATAAAGCTGTAATGACTTTCTGAAGGATAATATTCCCCAGCTGCTTCTCAAAAATTCATGAAGGAAGAATCTATTTTAGGTAATAAAGAGTGTGTAAGAATCAAGGTTATTCTGAGTGATCATTTACCTCACAAGCTCACAAGTGACATCATTGTCAGAAAAAACTTACCATCTCCTCTTTACGGTCTACCATAAACACATTTAATCTGCAGTTAAAATACAGTGAAAGCCCAATATTGCCCTTGCTTGGCTACTTGGAGAAGGATTCCCATGCTTGGGTACCCCTGGTTTACAGGCAGAGCTGGCTGCTGCTCCCCAGATTTGGTTGTCTGCTGTTGAAAACTGCTATCAATAAAAGTCTATTATTTTCTTCCAAACACAATAACCTCTCTCAGTCTGTGCTATTTGCCTGAATATTTGAACAAAAACCAACCAAGGCTCTCACAGCTGTTCCCCAGGTACTAATGGCCTGAAGCCATAAGCTCCTACCTTGTGCTAATCTTACAAGCTAAGCAACCTTGGGTCAGTTTATATTTGGCAAGAGACCTCCAAGTGCTGGAGGGAATAAAGTTGTCAAGTAGCCTTCCTTCCTCTGGGGTCCACTAAGTCATCACAGGACAATTATGGTGGGGTCTGGTCTCTTTAGCAAGGTGTTAAGCCAAGGCAAGGATCGCTTATAGTCTTTAAAGACCCCATTACCTCTTTTTATGACACTGGCCTTAGATCATTGTTCAGGCTAAATTCCAGTTTGGCTAATCCCATTGTACCTGCCAGACTGCTTCTCTCATCGCAGAGCAGGTAAATGTAGACAGAGGGACCTCAGGTGGTTGACTGGCTCTACCTCCCTGCCCTGAAGCACAACTAAGAATACCCAGACCTCCCCTGTGTGGATACTCAAAGTTCACATTTTTCTAGGGAGCCTTTCCACTGCTTACCCGACCGCAGAGTTAAAAGATTTTCCCAATATCTTGCCTAAAAATTAAGCCAGTTACTTCTTGTCCTACTTGCAGTGGACCTAGGGAATAATCGGTCATTATGCCCTTCAAAAAAATTATTTTTTTTAGTTTGAAGAGTCTTGGCACATTCCTCTCAAAACCCACTTTTCTCTATTCAAAACAAGTACCAGTTCTGCCAGGTTTTCCCTGCAGGCCTGCCTTCCTGCACGTCTTAATGCCCTTTTCCTCCCACTGAGTTTGTCTACCTGTCATTAAAGGAGTTTTTTCCTCCCCCAGTTTGTCTACCTGTCATTAAAGGAGTTTTTTCCTCCCCCAGTTTGTCTACCTGTCATTAAAGGAGGTGCCCAGAAGTAGGCACACTCCAAAGAATAACCCGTATCCAGCTCTTCAGCATTGCACTCCTCTCCTCTGCAACAGAATCACAGCTGCAACTCACGTTCATCAAAGCCAGGATGCTATTCACTCCTCGCCGCAGCATTTCAAGGACAGCGCTGCACGCTGTAAAGCTCGTCATGTCTGGTACACAGGTGAGGTGACTGGAATAAGCTCTGGATTTAAATTCACTAGGAGATCCAAAAGGCTGCCTTGACCCATGTTGCTGCCCCAGCAGCTCCCTTGTTTTGGCTCAGCCTGGGCGAATCTGCTCCTCTAAGCACAGCCTGACGCGACTTGCTTCACAGCTTCCAAAGCCCTGTCGTGTTAAACTTTGCTGCAATGTTAAAACGTAGCTCCAGGCATACATAATGAATAAACTGTTATCAAAGTTAAGTCCCAATCCAAAACAGACCAGCTATTACACCATGGATATGGAAAGACAGACGGATACGTCTGACTTCAGAATAACCAAGTTTCCTCCAAGAATTTTGGCTCCTGCTCATCAAGAGGCAGAGTAACTTCCTACTCAAGTAGTACCCAAAGTTTACCAGATTTTTAAAGATGTGAAGTCAGCGTGAAAACACTATACATACAAATAGGCAATGAAAACATCTGATACTTTTTTTTGCCAGATTTGTAGAAGAATTAAAAAGGACTCTTTGCATAAGCCCTACATATCACTGACATAAACATAAGTAGCATTGTCATTTTTAAATTAAAAATCAAATGTAAAATTTAAGTAATGCTAACTTGCATGAGGCTATTTTGAACCTGCCATATTATTAACTGCCAAACAGCTACTCCACATAACTTTGAAGGTATCACTCCAAAATAATTTGCAATTTCAATTACATTAAAGATGAGACTGTTATCAGTCATTACTGCAGAGCAGCAGTAACCTCTCGGAAATAGTTCCTGTTTAAAGAAAAACAAAACTTGCAATTCAACAAGCAACAGCAAGAGACAATTAGACTGTATGTATCAAGACCCAAAATACAAATGTATACAAGTGTAAGTAACACCTATAGAAATATAATCTCACAAGATTTTTGGTTTAGGCAATGATACTTACGTTTCCAAATATGTTGTAATCTCAGACAAAATACAAATGGGCCCAGCAGCAAAATCTAGCTCTTAGCTTTTAATCACCGAAGGCAAATATTTTTATATCCCTAGATATGAGATGAAAAAGCATTCAAAATAATACCAGGTTAACTTTGGCAGCGTACTGCACTCCCCACCTTTGGACAGCCGCAACAACAGACGAAGTGATTTCCATCTGATACTACAATTTTCAAACTAAATTCAGTAATTTGCTTGTCTTCCGGCAGGCACGCTGTCAGAAGACACACCTGTGGCTGCAGCCTAGCAGCCTCAAGCATTTCTCCAAGCCTCCCTTCCAGGAGTCCCCACTGCACAGCCCACCTACACCCATGCAGAAAGCAAGACCTGAACCTTGGTTTTTAAGGAGAGACATAACCACAGTGCTTGCTGCATGAGCAAGCAGAACTGCAGGAACTTAAAACACCTGCCTGGACTAACATCAGCCTTTTTTCTTTCATGCATAACCATAAAGCTTTTTTTTCCTCCTCCATGGAAATAAATCTGCGCAGAAGGCAAAGGACTCAAGCTTTTCTTAACTAGACCCTCGAAGAAGGCTTCTCCCCATTTCAGAGCACGAGAGCCAACATAGCCTTGTTAATGCAATCATTGTGATAAGAATTTGCTGTTTATTTCAAATTCCAAATGCAATATTTTTTTTTTTTTACCATTACACTCTGCAACAACATTTTAAAACTCGCCTCGTGTCTGCAGCGCTATGTGGGTGCAGACCTCACTAATACCTATTGCAAGAGCAGGTGCACGTAGCAGAATTTGTGTGTTTCCACGTAGCTGGAGTTTTTATCTGCTGCATGTTACCAGACCAGTGCTTAACACAACCAGAGCCTAGAATCACAGTTTATAAACATAGTTGGGCATTTTATTAGCAACAACACAGTTTTAAGCACTGCCACCAAAATACAAATGGGATTTACAAACTTCCATTTGCTTTACATTTGCAGCACAACATACTACTCTTCCCATTCTTCAGATGGCCATCATATGCTTTCAATGCCGAACTTTGTTTATTTGTCAGCAAGAGCAGCAGCATCTGCGCTTTGGTAGGCTCCACCAGGAGCAAAACAGCTGGGGCAACACAGCTCCCAGAGGCACCAGAACAGGCAGCTCCGGCAGCTCCCAGGGCTGTCACATAGCTAAATTACTTTATTCCCTGCTGCTTTCAGTTAGCATTTTTTATGCATGCATCTTAAGGCACGAACAGACACTTGTAACCTTGGTGGTCAAACCCTCCCATCTGCCGCACAGTCACTCTCTCCGCTGACGAAGATTTACCAGCGGTCAGGAAAAGCGCACGACTGCACAGGCAGTTTCCTGCAGACGCAGGGGCCATTTATGGATGAGTCTCCATCTTTCCCATCCCGTCTGGGTCTTTTTTTTTTTCCCCTTTTGGTACTGTTGGTTGTTTGACTGCAGTTGTGCTTGGGAAATAGATAACACAACTCTGCTTCAGGAAACTTTGAAGTGATTCAAAGTAGGCATCAAATAATTTCCTTGTGTGTGTTTGCAATTTTTTTTTTTATATGGCCACAAAGTAGGATATTCAACTTGATCTGTGGAAACACTCTGTTCGTCAGTCTTCTGCATTAATTCAGTGATGTAAGTGTGAGCAGAGTTATAACCAAGTGGCACTTAGTGTTCTCCTAAACAGAGCAAAGTTTGGCCTGGCTGACTTTTCATTACTGCCATCCTGCTGGCTCACATATCGCAACATACTCCAACACCACCACCACCAGCAGCAGCAGGGGGGAAAAACCCCATACCTGAGAGCCTCTGCAGGCTTCAGAAATGGACTGACAATGGTTTATGGACAGACAGAAGACACGAAAACATATAAAACCCACAGGAAAAAGCAATCCCAACCCGGTACAGCACAGAAGATCTGGGCAAGGAACCTGTCCCTCTCCCCCAGGCAGCATTTCCACGCAGCAGCACGCCGCACTGGCAGCAGTTGCACGCTGCCGCCTTCCTCCAGAGCCGCTGGCAGAAGCCACAGACCACCAAGTTAAGCAGCCTTTTCTGATAAGAGCCCCCATCTTGTTTTAAAACAGTCTGAAGTGAAATACAATGTTTCCTGATGAAAAAAAAATTAAATCACTTTCTTTTTTTAGCTATTGTGCATGATCACCACTTCCACCAGAAAAAAAGGCAGTACCCAGATCACTTCTACTTTTCTACCCATCCCTTTTTTCCCCCCCTACATTTTTATTTAACAACTCTATTTCAAAGCCAGTAATTCCCAGAATTTCAGTCCCACTATCCCCAAAGCCTTATCTTCACTTTAAGTAGATTTTTCTCAGCCTGAAGCAACATGCTCAAGTCAAACAGCTGAACATGGAAGACACTTGACGGTCTCAAACTTAACACGGCAATTCCGCCCTGTATGATATTTACTAATATTTTTCCGTTGACTTAATTAGTGGGATTCAAATGAGACCTCAGCAGCAACGTGCCCAACACCACAAACCACAGCAGTGATGTTGCACACACTTCACCTGGAGACGCACCAAAACATACTGTGGGCTTTCCAGAGCCTCGAGCTCTCCAACACCGCAAGGCGCTGCCAGTTCTCCGGTACGATGAGCAGCCTCTCCTGATGCTACTTCTCCACTAGGATCTCCTCAAAAATAATGAAATAAATTAGGATATGCTTTACTTTTGCCTCCTGTTTTTTTGATGCCAGGCTTAGCACATGTTTTCAAGAAACTATCTGAATCCACATGATTACAATTTTTTTCCCCTGTGAATGTTGAAATTCTTCCATAATTACAATCACTTAAAAGTTGCGCTTTAGGAGAATACCAAGTAACACGGCATTGACAACAAAAATCACAAAAAACTGACACTGCAAGATCTGGATGCCTCAACAGGGTATCAATACCAGAGCACATCAGGACGCCACATAGTCATTCTGCTGAAGAAATATGTGACAACGTTGTCCTCCTCACTGCTGCAGTGGTGAAGGAAGTAAGGGATTATCTCATTTCTCCTTCTAAACCTTTCAGGAAACCACAGGCAGAAAATAGCAGTTTTATTTTTCCATCACAGCTCCCCATGGAAGATGAGGCGAATCTAAAAATTCGAACTACACATGAGTTCATTGTCCATCTCCTCTTTAAATAAAGACTAAATTACTGGGGGTGCACAGGCAAAGAAAAGAAAGAAAATTTGCAAATGAGACCCCGTGATCACAGGACGTCTGCTCAGTGGTTTGGTTAGCAAGAGGTCTCTCCATCAAGGGAGTCGGAGCAAACCCAGAAAAAGCTTCAGTTTAAGAACACTAGAAGGTTTAGCTATTCCACAGATAACTCTGGTTTTATTCTTGTCAAGGCAAACATCAGAAATAGTTATTTACTTTGACCAGGAAGCTGGTCCCATCTCTAGCAAAATCCCATTTGCTCCTCTTCACCGTCATTCCAGCTTGTTGACGAAGGCAGCATCCCGTTACTGGTCGCACATGCAGCTAACTGGGGGGAAGAGGGTAGTGCTGGCACTCCTCACTCTTGCTGCACTCCAGATGCTAATGACGGTCCTCACGTCTCCAAAAGGCTTTACAATCGTTACCACGTCTGAACCCAATTACAGGTCCACTTACCAACTCATTAACTAACTCATTAATTCCCATGCAGACCATGTCTTAGAAACACTTCTTGAACGCCTTCAGCGAATGAAATGGCATTCGGATGCCAAGACTGCCAAGGGCCAAGGACTTCCCAAGCTTGCTTCTGTGGGGGGTGTTTCAGCCCGCTGAGCAAGCTTGGCGACTGCGGGCCAAGGCTACCTTCCCGGAGCGAGGTCTGACCTTGCTCAGCCCCACAGCAGCACGCTCCGCCTTCACTGCAGCGGAGCAGCATGGCTCAAAGCATCTCTTAACCACCAGGTGCCTTCCTAGGAAGCCGCCATCACACCACCTCTCCACCACCAACACCCTCCAGTCACCTCTTCTCAGGTACCAGCCACACCTCCGCAACAGGAAGAAGCCACATCTGCGAACCGAGACCCCTATGGCCGGATGTCCTCCAGCGCCCAGCCCCGACCGGGGCAGCGCGGGACCCCAGAAGCCCGGTCACCCTCACCTCCACCTCGGGGGGAGAGGGGGCGCCGTGGCCCCGCTCCTGTCGCGACACAGCGACGCTCCCGTCGCGACCCGGCGGGCGCTTCGTCCCCCGCCCCAGCCCGCCCTACCTTCCTGCGGCGGCCGCCCGGGGGCTGCAGGGGGCAGCAGCCGGGCGCGGCGCTCCCCCGCCGGCCGCTCCGCACATAGGTGACCCGCCGCCTGCCCGCCGCCGCCGCCGCCGCGCCCGGGTGCTGCTCCGTGCCGCGGGCCGGGGGGGGCGCCCGCCCCGCCGCCGCCGCCGCCGCCAGCGCCCGGGGCTTCTCCTCCGGGCACCAGGATCGCCTCATGCCCAGCTGGAGGCAGAGGAAGAGCGCGGCCGAGAGCAGGCAGAGGCGGAAGGCCGGGCCCCGCCAGAGCGGTCGCTCCTTGGGCATGGCGGCGGGGGCTCGCCCTGCCCGGCGCGGCCGCCCCCCCGCCCCGCCGCAGGGCTCATGCCGCCGGCGGGCCGGGCCCCGCGGCCGCCGCCGAAAGTTGGGAGACCCCGCCCCGAGCGGGGCCGGCCGGGGAGGGGCCGGGATGCCGCTGCCCCGGCCCGGCGGGGGCTGCGGGGCGCCGGGGGTGCCCGCCTGCGGCCGGCCCGCGGGCGTGGGTCAGTGCCCGGGCACGGGCGTGGGGCCGGCGCCGGCGCCTTCACGGCCGCGGTCCTTGCCGGTCGCGTGTGCCACACGTGCGTGTCACTGGGGCACGCAGCCGGGCCCACGCTGCCCTCAAAGGCCGGGCCTAACAGGGGACATCTGTTAGGAAAACTCCCCTCCCTGACTATTATAGCGGCCCGATTTATGGTATGGAAGTGTAGTAACTTGATAGTCTATGTATAGTAGTTCACGTGATGCACTGTAATGTCATGAGGTAGGGGAATTTTACCGGAGACTTGGGTATTGCTCATGCTTAAGTAAAACAAACTAAAGGACAGCCCGGCCCTGGAAGTAAGGACTTTGCTTCTTGGGAGGTTAGAGCTGTCCATGAAGGGCAGAGGATGCTCCTGGACAGCCAAGATAACACCAGCATCCTAGCCCCTCCGACACGTCTTTGAAGCCCTCCCAGCGTCATCTGGAGTTACAGATAAGTAACCTCTAGCAAGGCTGACTCCAAGGACGTCTGGATCAATAGACAAGCAGCGAGAATGCTGCAAAAATAGAGTTGCTTTGCAAAGTTTTACTATGATTAGTAATCAGTAGTGTGGGTGTTAGTGATTAGTCAAATCGTGTTGGACCTGAACGTTTGAAGGGTATGAGAACCCTGCGTCAAACCACAGTCGGGGTGCCCCAATTTGGCTGGGATACCTCATGCGCACGAATAACTCTTCTAAGTCTACACTTTGTGTCCTAGCCTCTCTCCTGGGTTGGCACGGGCCAGCTGCAAATTTTCTTGGCACATCCTTGGTTTCACCCATGAAGGAAAGGCTCTGGGTGAGCTGAGCAGGGCCGAGAGGCAGTGCAGGGGACAGGGGTCCCGCTCGCCTCTGCGGGAGCACAAGGGGCCTTTTGTCTCCCAACGGGGACACGCTACACAGAAATATGAAGTGCACAGGCCAGCTTTGGTCTTAAGCCACAACGCTAAACCATCGCTGAGCGATGAGCAGGTAGTGGTGGTTGGTGGGGTTTTCTGAAGCAGGAACCGCAGGTGGGGAGACATGTCGGTGGCAGGAGAGTCATAAATGTGTTCCCAGGTGGGATGTGCAGGACACGGACACACACCTAATGCCCATCTCTTTTACCGAGTAGGGGAGGGAGGTTGTGACTTTTGTCTCCAGCGTGCAGTACTGTGCTTCCAGCGCCCTTGCCTTGTCTGCTGGCAAGGGAGAGGCTCCTGCATTGAGCTCCTTCTCCCTCCTTTCCACTGTCCTCTCTCTGGCAGCAGCCTGCACTGCTCCTCTCTGACCTCTCCTGTCTGTTCACAGCCTGGGGCAGAGACAGAGTTGGCTGCTGCTAGGGAAGCAGGTCAGAGAGGAGCACTGGGAGAAGCGGAGCCCGCGAGCAGCCAAGCAACCAGACCTGCTGGCAGCAGGACGGAGGAGCTGCACGCAGCAAGATAAGGGAGGGAGCCGTGATCTGTCTGCAGAAGTGGGATTTCAAGCATGGCTCCAAGCACAGATGCAGTGGCAGGCCAGGTGCATACTCCCTGCCATCTAAACATTGCTGGCCTCTTTTTTTAGTAAACTATTCTTCTAAATTAGGTTAAAGCAATCCCATGGTTGTTTTAAACCACCCTAAATGCATGCTCTTTTTGGAAGGGGGTAGGTGGCAGTCCTACCTGCCATTCCTGTAGCAGGAGGGGGGCTCCTTTGTCCTAAGCCAAACCAGGGGAATGACCCAGATGAAACTAACTCAAGAAAAACTCTATCTGGAACAGTTTCTTAATAGCTCTGGACACCCTTTTCAGTACCAACCTGTCTTTTGGTCAGCCTACAGCCAACGTGGGACAGCCCCTGGTGGTTTATGCCTCCAGGGAAATGCAGTGCAGATCAGAGCGCTTCTCCCCCTGTCCCTGCTCAGGGGTCCCCGTCCCTCCCTTGGGCAGGCTCTGGTGTTTGCCCCAGGGAAGCGAGTTGGCTCTGGCAGCTGACCTGCCTGACAACCACATGCTTTTCCTCTCTTTCCACCCCCCTTAGGTGGCTCACGAGCAGATCAGACAAGCCCTGGTGCTAGTGCAAGGAAGGAACACATTTTTGAGGGCAGAGAGAGAGTGTGACTGCAACAACCATGACTGACATCAGCTTAAGAGATGGGCACCCGGCTCCATCCATGAGCATTGCCTGGAGTTCATCAGCAGGAGGTCGCTTGGGCTGGCACTGGTGTGCCTGTGCATCACTCTGCTCCTCCGAGTGAAATGGCATCATCCATCTGGAGGACAGAAGTAATGCCACTGCTCAGGGAAGAGAGGTTTAGACATATGTCGAGTACACTAAATGCAGGGATAAATGTGACAAGACACAAGAGTTGCAGTGCTGCTGGCCAAAATCATTATATCAGAAAATTCTTAGTACCAAGGTTGTTTTAGAGTATCAGCATCTGGTCAATAATGGTGTGTGAAGGTCCTATTAAAATAAAAGTTTGTGTTCGTATCGTTATGGAGAAAATCTTAAAGGCAGGCGTATAAAGGTCAAGACTCAAAAAGTACAAAGTTCCCAAATACATTTTAAAACTCTCTCTTGAAGTTTAATCCTTGAGAAATCAAAGCTTTCCTAAAAGCTTGAACAATGCATATTCAAATAAAGAGGTCTGACTGAGCAGAATAAAAACCACAAGGTCTTTCTTGGTTTTAACATCACAGGTTCATTTGTTGTTCTTCTCTCATTGTATACCTTCAACAGAAAGCTCAAATACTTGAATCCAGCCACTCTTCTTGTCACCGCTGAGCTGTAACTGTAAATGCCGACCTTGTATGAGACGTTCCCTTTCTTAGAAAGCTGATCAGCCCCAATTTCTGAGCGTGCTAAGAGAGATCCTGATAAAGAACCGTTTGTGAATTTAACTCGGTGTTTTCATTTTGCTTTTGTATTTTAACAAACAATTGAATTTCTCATGCTTCTCCCCCATCTCTTTTGAATGTAAGTCTGCTCGTTTAAAACACAACAGAGGGTTTCTAAAGATAAAGAAAAAGGGAACAGTGGTAGAGAAGGATCTCAGGAAATCTCAGGAACAATGAGAAATCTTATCTGGATTAGCATGAGAATCAATGGGAATTAAGATAATACCTTAAACTTTCTCACCTCTCCAGCACCCTCTCCATTTTAACAAGTGAATTATAAACTAATTTCTTCCCCCAGGAATCTGCTGCCAAGACACCTATATGTGAGCAATGCCTGTTAAGAAGAAGGGCAAAACAAAATTGCAGCGTAATGCATGCAGCTCCAGTTCAACTGGACGATGGACCTTTTTAGGTGATTGCTGGAAAATACAGCTTCTGCAACGCTTCTGCTAAACGTGCTCACTCTTCGACTCAGGCAGCAAATAGCCTCCGCTCCCTGTTGTCCCCAAACCAAGATGGATAATGTTAGAGGAAAATATATCATGCCAGATCCAATAGAGCACAAAGTACTGCCACGTAATGCAAGGAGTAACTGAAACAGCGACTCTGAGCTTGCAATTTCTACTGAGAGCAGCAAGCATTATGCCCTGATAACCAAAATCAGACATCAGTCCTACTGTATCTACTTTTATGTAGGTGTCACAGATTTCTACAGCTCCCTGCGTTTCTCCAGGAAAAGTCTTTAAAAATGTAAAATTCCTCCCACATTTACAAATTTGTCTATGGTGAGAGCGCAGTGCTAAACCTCTGGAAGAAAAAAGTTTAACATCAACAATTTTAACAAAGTTTAACATTAACAATGGAAGTTCATTGCTTCGGTGCTGTCTGCTGCTTATAAATTACGTCTTGCCTGGGATGTTGTTGGTAGCAAAATCTCTCCTTTGCAATAGCTATTTCATGCCGATCTCTCTTACGGCCACTTTCAGTTCAAACATCTTGCCTACCGCCATCCATCTTCTGCCTCCACCCCCTGTCAAGGCTTCTGTTTATCTTCTGGCTAGTCAAAATGTCTGCCCAGATCTCTGTGCAAAATTAAACCCCAGGAAGGAAAAACACCACTGGGAATTCCCTGGATTCTTCAAGGGCTGTTAATGGAAGTCAAACATTCCTCCTATAAAATGAGTAAATGAATAAAAAAGCTCTTTTCGACTCTGCTTAATGATCCCGCTCATTTGGTATGAGCCACTTGCCAAAATCTACAGGACAGAGCGAGGGAAACTTTTTTCCCTCTCCTCCCCCCTGCACTCCTGGCTAGTGCTTTGCAAACTGGAGTGACGTTGGTCCGTGCACGTGAAAACAGAGAGGTTTTGTGTAGAAACTTTCAGCAGGTCATTTTAGAAGTGTCTGCATGAAGAGAAGCACGGCGTGTCCTTCCCCGCAGAAGATGCGTGTGCCTCTGATCCTGAGTCTGCAGGAGTCAGAGCTTTGGTCCAGGCCTGTTTTATTGCCTTGCACATTTATGGGCCGAGGCTCTGCCGTAGCCCTGAGGAATGTGGGATGAAATGTTTATAGCTCCCCAGGTGACTTCTCAGTGGTGGCTTCAGTGCAAGCCCAGTCTCACTTCTGTTCCTTAAAACGCAACTGGAAATCCTGGAAGTATTTCTGTATGCACCAAGGGACAGACCTCCCTGGAGCCTGCACGCAGCCAGCAGCTCTGCAAGGGAGGTACAGCCCTTGCTCCTTCCCATGCCTTAAATCCCACTGAAAACTCAGAGAAATAATCTGTTTCTGTTATCTGTTAGATGGCAGTGACGGAGTAGTAAATTGGCCGCATTGGTCTATTACCCACTTACTGCTGCCGAGAAATACATGTCTGAACAGCTGTCAAGGCTAAAGCTCAGCTGCGTGGATCATTAAAACCACTTCTCAGCTTGCCACTGGTAGGTTTGAAGATAACAGCTAAAAAAAAAATATGTTCATGCAGTCTCCCATTAGCTCTCCTCAAGCTCGTAGGCTATTTAGGCAGCTTAACACGAGATCGATCTTGCTGTTCGGCAGCTCAGCACGAGGCATGGGCAGAAGCTCTCTTTTTTCCCTCCAGCTACAGAGAGATTCAAACACCACAGCCTAGCCGTGTGTTCCGAATTTGATGAAAGAGATAGTTGACGATTAATGGCCTGGAGAGGGGATTATAGATCAAGATTTACCTCTGAGTCGCGCTCTTGTGCATTTGCACACATGCATACCTGTACCCGTGCACATACGTTTGCTGCAGGAATGAGAAGAGGAATGAGACAGCCCTTCAGTAGAAGATGCTCTGCAGCTCTCTGCTATCCCTGGGCCTTACTTTTATTTATTTAACCTGAATCTTCATGGTATCTACCAATGCGACTGTTGCCTCCAGCAGCTGTATTTCACCTCCTGGAGAGAAACAACAGTGGTTTTACGGTCTGCCTTTTATTAAATTGTCTAACCATTCTGAACAAGCAAAATTCTGCCTGCTTTTTAAAGTAAGGGCTCGCAATTTTATTGAACAGATACTAGTATAAAAATTGAAAACATGTATCATCATTTTTTAAAAAAGATGCCCCAGTTCACAGGAATTAAGCAGTGATAGCTCATACGCAGTTCACGTACTATTGCACAAAGATTTTTGTGATATTAGTTTGTTGTCTCTATTTCCCCTGTATCTGTACTGTAATCCCAGACAGATGTCCGGCTTTGCTTAAAAGTTACCCTGAGTTTCTATTACAAAATCCTATTTTCTCTATGTTTTAAAGATTACCTTGGTGGTACTCTCAGCTCAGCTTTCTCCCTTTTTTTGGATGCAATCAATTTTACTGCCATTTTTATACTTCTAAGCTCGCAGACGAATATCTTTCATTTAAAAAATGTAATTTGGCAAAGGGATTAATTTATAATGCTCAGAATTCTACAAAACACCACAGCTGGAGTAGTAATTATGGCTTTAAGAAGTTATATAAGCCTTTTTATTACATGCTTTTAATGGGTTTACATAGTACAGTACAAACGCCGAAGTATTTATACAGGGGATGGCAACAGCACTGGAGTAATTGAGCAGATGTCACAATCTGATCACTGAGAGAGACTTTCATCTGCAAGCGCTCGGGGAAAAGGGCTCTCCAAGGGGAGAAGGGATGCAAGCCAGAGCGCCGGGGCTGCTAGGAGAAGAACAGCAGCAACGCGTTCCAGGTAGCAGTTTCGCAAACAAATTAAGACCCGTAATTAATGTGCTGTGCACTTTTTCTACAGCCTGTCTCGCAATGTTGTTTGATACAGCATGTGTCTGTGCAGTTTATGCCTCATTAAAGGCAATAGGGTAAAATAAATGCTGGGAGTGGCTGGCAGCATCCTTGATGGGCCTGATGGGCGAAAAGCAGCTTTCATAGGATAGGAGGCGTGCAAAAATGTCCTGGACCAGTATGCAGGCCAATTTAATAATATGCATCCACCTTTAATAAAGGTCTCACCCACGTGTCTGAAAAGCATCCCATTTTTGCAGGACATTAAATTCAGGATCCTGTCTTTACCTGTAACAAAAAGGTTGCTTTTCTGAACTGTTACCATGTGGTCAGCCAATCCTCTCCTCCAGCTGGTTGCATTGTAAATGTCTTAAACAAAATCCTAAAGAGGAGGAGAGAAATGGCCTTGCCCTCAGCAGAAAAGATGCCATGGCTCCCCTGCAGCCGAGCAGCCTGGCTGGGACCAGACGGTGAGGATAAAGCTCAGTGCTCTTCCCGCAGACTCCTTTCAAGGCAGTTTGCCCTCAATGCCAGGTAGAGCGGCATCAGTGACGCAGAGATATCGGTATGGATTCGAAGTGGAATAACCTCCTTAGCCTAGAGGTTGTATATAGGTTAGGTGTTACCGCAAGGGTCATCCTTGTGGCATGTGTCTTCCCACAGTGTGTCTGCCTCCATCCTCAGCCATGGATGTGGAAAGCAGAAGCCAGCCAGACGCTTCGAAGATGCACTGGGAAGGACGAAGTGGGTTTGTGAAGATGCAGGCACTTCTACATTTCAGGCAATGAACACTCGGCCAGGCTAATGCTTGTGGTTGTGCCCCAGCTCCTGTCTCGCTTGCAGGCTCCTTATAAGGAGGAGATCCCTTTGCCAGAATGCATCGAGTTTCTTCAGGAACAAGGTAATTTCTCTATACTCTGTCAGGAGGTAAAGCACATGCTCCTGAAAGCATAAAGGCTCTTTGCAGAGCTTGTGTGGTGCCTGCTACTGTCCTGGTGGCAAGGCTGGAGGCAAAGCCAGCAGCTACAGAGGAAAGCCTGGCCTGCCATCTCCCCGCACGCCGGCCAGCGTAGCAGAGGTGGCATAGACTGGGAGGACTGTCTCAGAGGACACCTACCTCCCCCTCAAGGCAAAGGAAAAGCAACCACTCTGAGCTGTAGCTGGATCAATGCCCGAAGCCGGCGAGTGCAGCAACCTGCTGGCTGGAGCCCAGGGCACCGGCGCGGGCAGGGAGAGACCCCAGCGCTGGGACCTGCAGAACAGTGGCTGGAAGACGCAAATTTTCCCACTAATTTTTTGATCCTCCCTCGGGCTTAACGCGAAGGAAAGAAGATGATCACTGATGTACAGCGACGGAGCCTTTAGGAATCGAGGGCGTTTTGCTCAATCTTTGTGCTGAAGTGCTCAGTCTTACACTGCGAAGACAAACAGCAGCAAGATTGCTCTCAGCAAACCAGACAAGAACATTTTAGTGCATAATTATGGATGAGATGCAAAAGGACAAAAAAGAGGGAAAACATCTGTTCGCATAGAGTTTATTGCCGTTCACTTAAGAGGCCCATTAAATGCCAGAAAAAGCTATTTATCCTTCTGTTTGAGGCAATTATCCTGCTGCAAATCTCTGTGGCAATTTGCCCCGTGATTACTCCTGGAGTGCTGACACTGTGCAGATACAATCACCACACGGAAAAAAGGCGTGGACCTTGCCCACCAAGGCTTATGGAGGGATTTTCAGAAGCGGGATAGCCAGTGCTTCTCAAGGTCTTTAGCTTACACTTTACCTCTGTGAAGCGGGTTGTTTCTTGGAGTCTTTGCCTGGACTTCAGGTGCCTCAGCCCCTTTCTTTCAAAAACTGAAAGGAGCTTTTTCATTCAAAGCACACCTAAAAGTGGGATTGCTCTTCTTGTAGCCACTGTCCCAGCGATATGGGATGTGAGAAGCCCAAATCCAGTTCCTTGAATGCTCAAAGGAGACCAGGTGTCCCACTGACCAGGAGACCGCTCGGCTCACCAGGCTGCAAGGCGTGCGGGGAGGAGAGGCTTCGTCTACTTGAAGCCCAACCCTGCACTCGTTTGGCGAGGAGGAAAGCAAGCATGAGGCTCCCTCTGTGGATCTAGTGCATTCCCTGAGGGAAGGGTTGTTTTCCAGACCTTCACTTTAGCCAAAATGCTGACTGGAGGTGCACATGCAGGTGCTTCAGAAACACCGTCAGCTGGCTTGGTTGCATAATTCTCCAGTGACACAGAAAATAAACAAGCCTCCCCTCCTCTGTTTGGCTCATAAATGTAAGGAAAGGCTAATGTAAGGCTCGGATATCAGCTGGTCCACTGCGACTTTGCAGAAGTTGAATAAAAAGGCAGGAGAGGTGACAGTGACGGGAGCACAGCACGCGGTGCACATGGTGCATGCTTCTTACAATGTGAGAAATATACCGTCCCCATGGTAGGTAATGGACAGGAATGGAGGAAAGCAATGTGGGACAGTGCTCTCCTACTGCTGGCTGCTGTCAGTGGTGTGAGACAGTCTCAAAGGAGAAAAAACACAGGAAAAATATTCCCTTGACATTTTTTTTGTTTGGAAATACCATTTCTATGTCGTTCACTTTCAGAAAAGTTTCTTTCCACTTCTTTTCTCCCCAGCCCCTCCCTTTCTTCAAAAGGCTGAGTTTTGACTCATGTCTGCTTCGCCTTCTCCAAAATATGTAACTTTGACTTCTTCACTGAGAAAAAGAGACATCTGGGGGGAAATTCCCAGAAAGAAAACAGACCATTTCAGATCAACCTTAAACCAGCGATAGTTTCTAATACCTGAGCACCCAGAGTGGTGTGTGGGCTCACCGGGAGCCAGGCCAGGCAGCGGGCGCATGGGCCAAGCTGCAGCCCCGCAGGTACCCCCCACGGGAGGTCTAGCCCAGGCAAGCTTGAGAGGCTGGGGGACCCCAAGTCCGCGCAACACGAGGAGCCGAGGACACTTGGCTACCCAAGACAGCGGTTTCCCCTCCAGCCTTTTGGTGGGGGAAAAGCTCTGGGACATGCTGCTATAGCAACAGCTTTGTCTAGGATTATAATCCTTTATTTTTATTAACAACATCTTCCGGTATGCTGCTGCCTTCACATTTCTATTTCCTCAATGTACATTTTTTAAGCTCTCCCCAGGACATTTTATGGCCCTAACTGATTCACGATTATTTCTTAAGCTCTATTGCAGCACCCAATACCTCCAAGCCTTATAGGTATGTGGGAGCCCCACAGGCACCCACATTTCCACTGAGTTCAGCATCACTGCATTTGCTCTTTGAGATGGAGTGTGTGGGGTTCTTTCAGCAACTGCTTGATCCAACATCTCCCTCTGGTGGAAAATAGGGAATAAAGCAGGATAAAATAAAGCATCCTACAACATACACAATTATTCGATAGCTGTGAAAACAATACAAATCTTGGTCCAGGCCATGATGTTCTCTCTAATTACTACATTTATTCCTAATGAATTTGAATGTATCACACTGAAGTTTATCTCAAATAGTATTCGACTGGAAAAGAATTGTAATGAATGGTGAATGCCAATTTCCCTGTATTTTTCAGCAATTTGGCAAATTTGTTTTAAGTACAGGCAAAAGCCTATATCGAGACAATATATCTTTATGGTGTTATTTCTGAGAATAAAAATCAACAAAATTCCCTGTTGCAGAAAACTATTATTTTGTGCTTGAGCTCTATAATCCATCATACAGCCCATCTGCTGTCTGTAATCGCAAGGATTGATAGAAACGTCTCAAAATATAAGCGTTCCCTTTCTGTGCCATAATTACGCCTTTGAAGGTCTCTGGGAGTGTGCCAGATCGGTTGCCATCTGCCAGGAGTGCCTATTCAATGTAGATCAGAAAGTGCGGATAAGAAGGAAACACTCAAGGACAGTCCGGTTAACTTTTGCCCCGACACGCATGGGCTTAAGGAATGGCAGAAGGATAAAATGCTTTGCACAGGTGACAGCTAAGTCTTTCTTTAAGGGTGCCTTTCATCAGCTTGGAAGGTCGTGGAGGTTTAATGACCTTCCACTGTTAACCCTCTCCCACACGTGAGTGTTTCCCTATTTGCTCTGTGTTTCCAGATGAAGACTATGGAGCTGACGCAACAGCACGGACAGATTTAGGATCAAAATGGAGTTTTGCAAATTCCTCAGCTGCTGGCTCAGCTTCAGCTGGAGCTGGAGAGTTAACACATCTTTGGTTCAGCTCCTGGCAAGGCTCTTGGGTGAGGAGCAGAAACTCAGGGATGGCTGATGAGATATTGCCAGAGACTGATACCCAAGGCTGGGCAGCTGAAGCAAGAAAGGACTCATCTCAACAGACTTCAGCTGCCTAAAAGCCAGTGGTCAGTGTCAGCGAGCTGGCTTACAGGCATTGAAACGTTGTGACTCCCCTTGGTGGGTAGGTGTATAGTTGGCACAGGGCAGCATCACTATGTATCTATGGAAATATTTTAGAATATTTACATTTTCCATGCCTAGGGAGAAAAATGAGGGAGGCGGGTGCAATTCTTCCCAAAATATTAGGACATATTCTTGGCAAATTGAAGTTTCTGGAACAAAAAGCTGAGGCTCCTGAGTAGGATGCTCAGCCTCTGTGTGCATGACCTTAGCAGGGAAAAAAGCCTCTGCGAGAAAGAGTAAGATTTAAAAAGGAATTTCAAGCTAGAGACTGGGGGGAAGTGAGCAGGCAGAGAGGAGCAGGGGTTCGTGATGGCATGTCCTTAAAGGTACCATTTTGACATCTTTATAACCACAAGTAAGCAGGAAATGGCAAGGCGCAATCTGGACAAATAAAGCCCCTGTCAAGCAATCAGGCTGAATGTATGCTTATTTCTATTTGCTAAAAGTCTAAAAATAAGGTATGGGACTAAAATGCTTGATTTTTATATAATGGTATTGAAATATCAGAGACTTTCCAGAAGAAAGATCATTACTGGCTCATTGTAATAGCATGATAAAAATTACATGGGAAAGAACCGAAATAGATTCCGTCCAAATGAGGAAATGGAAAAGGACATGAACTCTGTCAAATTAAAAGCAGAAACAGAAAGGACGACTAAAAAAGATTTTGAGGAAATAACTTGCTAAGAGACAAAAAGCTTCCCCTACCCCAGCAGGAGCAAGGAGCCTGCCGGAGGGTCGGCAGGCGACCGGGGTATGCAGTCAGCAGATGATCAGGGTGGCAAAGGCGTTTGAGAGAAAACAAGCCCTAACACAACAACTAAACAGATTACTTGTGTCCACATTCGGCGCAGAAAAGCTTAGTGACATTCCCACAGCAGAGCCACTTGTTAAGGGGATAATGCAGAGAAGCTGCCTCAGATTGAAGGGCCATTAGATGAGGTTTTAGAACAAATAGATGTAAGGAATAGTAACAAATTCATGAGAAGCAGATGTTACTCGCTTGTGGGTTTTTAAGGAACACTAATGGGAAATTGTTGCACTATTAGGGCTGGTGTATAACCTTTTACTTAACCAAAATAAGAAGAGGATGGCACGTGACACTGTTTCCTTTGAAGTGCTGTGAGGGATCTAGAGAAATGCAAACCACTAAATCTGACACCCATAGCAGACAAACGGTAAAAGCCATGGTAATAGAATAGTTGCAAGGACAGATATGGACAAAGAGGGAAGAATCGGCAGAGCTTTGCAGTGAGGAGCTGGGAAGCTGTGCTTCACCACCGTCTTACAGCTTCAGAGGAAACAGTGAGGCTGCAGACTAGAGCAATCTGCTCGGTATGATCTGCTCAGCTTCTGGAAAGCCTTTAATAATATCTGTCACCAAGGACTCATAAAGAAGCTAATCTGGTGTGGGATAAAAGGGAAGATCCTCTCATGAATCAGCAACTGCGTATAGGATAGAGAGACAAGGTAAGGATAAAGCATACGTTTTTCACCGTGGAGAGAAGTCACCAATGACATCTGAGAGGGATCCGTGGTAGGGCCAGTGCTAATCCACATACCCATCGGTCAGGCAGTAAATGGTGACGTGGCTCGGTCTGCTGGTGGTACCAGCTTATTCAGGGTAGTAAAATGCAAACTGCCTGCAAGGACCTGCAAAAACCATCTCATGAGCCTGGGCAAAGTAATGGCAGGTGATATTCAGTGCGGATAACAGCAGAGGAAAACACATGGCTGAGCTGGGAGGAAGACCCCCTCACTACCCAGCCTCAGCAACGGCCTCTGAACCAGCTAGTACCATTCAGGACAGATATCTTGGAATTAGGTAGATCTGTTCAAATGTCAGTTTAAAGCTTGTTAGTAACTATAAAGCAATTTAATGTAAGAAATTATTAGGAAGGGAGGAGAGATATCATCAATTAAATACAAGGTTCGTCCCCTATCATAAGTACTGTGTGCAGTTCTGGTCCCTCCGTCTCGAAAAGGGTATGTTAGAGCAGGAAAAGTTACAAAGATGGGCAACGAGGAAGACCAAAGATACAGGATTACTTTATGTGGGTAGCAGCTACATAAACCAAGATTCTTCAAGGTGGGAAAGAAAAGTCCGAGAGGGAGTATGGTGCAGCTTTATAAATTCAAGACGGGTCATGGAGAATAACTAGTCACCACTTCTCATAAGATGCAAGAAAGGGGCATCAAATGATGTTTCCAGGTTCAAGACAAAGATGAAGGCAAGGAGCTCTGCTCCTGGGCAAAGAAGTGTCTCCCTTTACAGAACTTGTTGTCACAAGTTGTCGGGGACTACAAAAGCACCATACGTGGTTTCAGAAGCAAGTTGACAAATGTGTGGAAGATAAATCAGCTGAGGGCCATGAAAAACTAAGCTACCCCTCAGCTGAGGAAGCCCCTGGGCCAGGAATGGCTAGAAGTGGCCCTCTCCACTGCTGGTCGTGGCCAGAGCTAGGACACCAGACTGATGGGCCCTGCAGCTGAACCTATTTTGACATTTTTATCAACCAGACAACTCTTAGAAGTAAATTAGAAGAAACCCTACCACCCTGCAGAGCAGAAGTGCACAACCAGAGCTCTGGTTTCTCATGGGGCTATGAACGCCCCATTAGCATTAGTAGTGTTTCTTGCTCTAGAATAAGCTACACTGTTTGTTACTTTTTAAGATCAAAATCAAGATTAAGAAAAAATAGCCCATTGTCATGTTCTTTTCCCATGTATTTTTATGTTCCGTGTTAGCTGAGGACACAGCTGCAGTTTGACAAGCCCTACGCCAACACTGCTGCCAAAAGCAGCAGCTCTGCCCTCTCGTACCGCTGGCAAGGACAAATGGCGGGAGGGAGGGGAATGCAAAATTTGCCTTCAGAGCTGAGGCAAGAGGGCAAGGCTGCTGAAGGCAGGGCTGGCTTAGGCTGATCCCAGGCACTTATTGACCTCTAATTTAATTCGGTGATGTTTCTTCTGACAGCTGTCCCTTATGAAGGATAACTGTCCTCATGCCCCCTGAGAACAGCAGGAGCTGGCAGCCATGTCTGAATGTGGCCTTTCTTGGCCCTGTCAGGCCATCCCAAATGAAAGAAAACCCCTTGTTATGAAAGGAAACACTACAGAAGTGACCTTTGCTCCATTATTAGAAGTTTATTTATCAGTTCATTTTGATCATGTGAAGTCTTCAAGGATTTTGATTTGTTTTGTAACTGTAAGGACAAAAAAAGTAGACAGAAGTGGATGCTGATGCTCTTGAATGAGCCATTTAAGATCTAATGAGTGGTTTAATCACCAACAGTCAGACCTGTACTTTGATGGTAAGCTCCAATTTTGGGGAGCGACTCGCTTCAGCCACATCAAAGGGCTTGAATCGCTGAGGGGAGTGTAAAGCCCCGCTCAGCCTCTGCCGTGGAGTGAGGGTCCGGGCTCTGGTGGCTCAGCTTCCTTACAGCAGAGGAGCTTGCTCACATCCAGTTGCAGACAAATTTGTCTTTAGAGTGTTTATCTAGTCTTAAATGGCTCTACTCTCTTTTATGAAACTGAAACTGGTGTTAAGATCCTTGTTGGTTTGCCACCAATTTATTCGTATCGTCTGTTGCAAGTAAAGCAGCCAGTGCTGATGCGAAGTAGAAAAGAGATGCTTGCACTCCCAACCCACCCTGAAAAATCCTCTTCTGTAGAACGTGGGCCATGTCAGTGCTGCTGTTGGGGGGAAAAAGTCATCTGTGTCTGAGAGCAAAATCTGAGGGGCTCGGAGAAAAAAAAAGAGATTTGCAAACAAGTGTGAGAAAAGATGCACAAAACTGCAGCTCATACGGGGCAACCTCCTCTCACAGAAACTTTGTGTTAAGTTCCCTGAGGTATAATATGAGCAAATGCAGTCATCAGTGTCACAGACCTGCTCTTAAAGTCACACTTGCCTGGTCACTGTGCATGACAGTGACCTGACATTGCTTTCTGTAAGAGCTGACCTGGAGCACTGTAAGGCAGCACTGTGTGGGGTTTTCTTTTCCTTGTAAATCATACGGAAAATGGTAATGTTTGTTAGCAAGATGGCAGGAGCAAGGGCAATACTAGATTAGATTTGGTACAAGAGGAGAGAACTAGTTTTTACTGAATCTGAACCTAGTGCATCCGATACCCTTTAGATGCAAATGAAGAAATGCTAAATTGATGTTACTTATATTATACTGCAGCAATCTGATTCCCATTATGTGAAGAATATTTACAAATCTTGCCTTCTCCTTGACATGAGGCTAGGAGAAATGCCCAGGGCAGAAGCAATGCCAGATGGAGGAGAAGGACAGCTGGACTAATACTTGGATCAACCCATCATGCCTTTCCAAGGTGGCAGCTGGAAGCCAGGTGAGATACCACTGAGCATCTGCAACGGCACAAGCTGTTGTCTTAGGTTCCCTCTATCCAGTAATGGAATAAAAGTCCGAAGCTGCTATTAGGAGGTGCAACACTAGCCTGTCGTAAATGGAAAAGGAGCCTCTGGGATTCAAAGCTTGGCCCTCGATGAGGAGCCTTGCAGGGCAGCAATGCACTCTCCCACCAGGCGAGCAGCCTCTTTGGCTGTGCCCCTGTGCACCGAAAAGCCACCTGCCCCGTGCCCGTAGTTGTGCACCACTGGGAGCTGAACTCCTCCTTGGCTCAAGACCTCTCTCTGCAGTCTCACGTGCTGTCTGGATGGCCTCAGGCCCACCTTCACCTCGATATCCTGAGCTTCCCGCAGGGAGGGCTCAAGGGTGCAGCATCTGTCAAAGATGTCTTTGGTAGTGCCAGGGTCAGGGGAGAGACTCCAGCTCTCCTTTTCCCTGGTTCCCCCTAGGGTTACCCTGTGTATCCCTGGGTAGATGTAAGTTAAGCCATCCCCATCCCGGATGAAGTTTTTCACCCAGGGAGCATGAACCTTGAGTACTTGTCCCCTGATGGGGAAGAGCTTCTCATCCCCCACCAGCTGGCGGGCTCCAATGCCTGCGCAGTTGACGACGCCGTTATATTCGCTGTGCAGCTCCCACAAGTCTGCAACTTTTCTGGTGTACATCTGGACACCAGTTGCTTTCAACCTGCAAAAAGACTCCAGAAGTGAGGCAGAGAAGAAACCCCTAAACCCTCATGTAATTATTAGGCACATTAAGTAAATGCAATAGATTGCCTTTAACATACCCATCAAAACTAAACAACAGATGGGACAAAAAGCAAAGAAAATGCATGGGGTTTCTGTTTGTGATCTGTCTGATTTGGTCTGATCAAAGCTATTTTTTAGCTTGTTTGGGCTGGAAAAGATAGAGCAGGTTGATCAATATTAGAAGGGTCTGGCATAAGACCCTAGGCAGATAGTCAGGTCCTCATGGTCTCATTGATTCATTTCTATAACAATACCAAGCTTTAACAGCTCGAGCAAGCTGAAAAATGTCAGATTTATTCCCCAACTTACTTCTGCTAGTGACAGCGCTATCGTACTATACCCCTTTTAATGTGCCTGTTACACACCGTCACATTCATGCCCAACTCACCCCCCTGATACCAGGAGCCACTTAGTCATCTAGTGCCATGTGCGAAGCCCTGGGGTACCCAAGATGTCCCTGCGGGCTGGGCAGATGTGGCACGGGACCCCTGGGAGACCCATACCCTTCTAGAGCGGCAGCCAGGAGTCACCCAGGACAGCTCAGAGCACTATACATCCATGTCTGCTCTTCAGCAAAATTCGCCCCTTCTTGAGGTGATGGTTCCTCAGGATGATGGATCTCAAGGTGATGGAACCTCAAAGATGAGGTTCATCTTTGAGCTCAATTTCAAGCCAAATTCCACCCTGAACTTGCCTGAAGCTTGAAGCCCTTCCCCGTGGAAAAACACTGGTGTGAGATGGAGTCACTGCATGCTGTCAGCTGGATCCAGTTGCTGGGGGTCTTTAGTGGGGCTTTAGCTTGAGCAAGTCAGGAGACAGGTCTGTGATGACAATGCACTAAGTGGGAAATCCTGTCCTTTGCAATACTCTGGCAGCTGGCAAAGTGATCGGCCCCACTATAAAGGCCGTGGTTTCCCACCAAGCAGTGAGTGAGCCGAGGATCCAGGGCACAGCTGGTGCTCTGGGGACTGGGGTTTGGGTGCAGCAGGACACTGAGGCTGGCTGGGAAGAAGAGGGGAGGTCTCATGCAGCAGTTCTGGCGGGGCAAATTGCTGGGAGAGCTCCTAAGTGTTGTAATTGGGACTCTGCCATCGTGGCGTAAAAAATACACCAATAAAAAAACCTGCTGAAAACCCTGACTTCAGGCAAGCAAGCAGGAAAAAATTCCTGAAGTCCATTTTTGGACCAGCAACGTGGGCACAAAAACAATTTTCCTTGTGGATTGCCAAGAGAATGGTCTATAAATACCGTTCAGGTCACTAGGGGTTTGAGAATTAGTTACATGTTTAATATGCTCTCATTTCTCATCACCAGAGAGAAGAGAAAGAAAAGGAGCTTGATCATCTTACTCGACTACATCCCTTGAGAAATAAGAAGGCTATAGCAGGAATAAGGAGAGAGCAGAAATCATGTGGCAGATACTAAATGGGTTGAACAACTTAGTTGTGCTTCAGCAGAAATTTCCGATTCGGTTAAGCAATGAAACATGACAGAGCATGTGCACCGAGGAGATGGCACAGACTTCACGTGGCACTGGTGCCACTGGAGTACTCCCAGCCTGGCTGGCTGCTAGAACAAGAAATGTTTTTTCACATTTGCAGTGAGATGAAATGCATCCAAGCAACCGGCGGAGCTGGCAATTTGTACCAGGGTGTCAGTACACATCTCTTTACTTAACCTCAAATCTCCTTGCAGCCTATCACTTTCTCTCAAGCGGAGACAGCTATTTGCTCACTTTAGGGGTACTTAGATGGATTAAAGGCACATCCAAGGTGTCAGAACCTTTTTAGATCTGCATTCTGACTCTCCTACGGTTCTCCAAAATCCACATATTTTGGGGAAATTTGGAAATTGGCAAATTTTCTAACTTTCATGTCAATCCAGGCATGAACTCTGAAGCCACGACTCCTCGGAGTCAGTGCCTCACCCATCTTACGCAGGCAAACATTTCCAAAAGGTTTGTTACAAGATGATGCTATTTGACCTTTTTTCACCTGACTGGATTAAGAAATTACTCAAATTGTTGACCAAATTTGAGATTAATTAGTCCAGCTACTTCTTAAGTGCAAAGTCTTCACAGATAAGACATCTTCCCAGACAAACCTATTCTCCCAGGGGTTGGATGTATCTTGAAGAACAGAGGGATATATTTGGGAAGTTTGACAAATGAGGAGCACCCACATGTTTTCTTAGGACATGGCAGGTTCCTCATGTACCTTCAAGGTCTGGCTGGCCAAGCGTGGCCCCTGTGGCTATGTCGGGCCTATGTCCAGAGGTGCTTCCACTCTAAGCCCCACTGTACAGCCACAGTGGTAGAAAGTGGACATTGCACAAATGGGGTCTTTCACATGCTGGAAAAATTGGGTATTTATTTCTTGTGCTTCTCCCCAAGGAAGAGCTTGCTGCATTTTCCCCAGTGAGAAACAGCCCTTTTCCAGTTTTGTTCAAACCTAAGGCTCTTAAGGAGTCCCCAGCTCGCCCCCAGTCCCTCTGCCTGGGTTTCTTTCTGCGTGCCCAGCCTGCAGCAAAACCAACCTTTTCTCCAGCCACAGCAGGTAGGGCGGACAGTCACATTTCAGTGTCGTAAAGGCCTGACCAAATCGGTGCTGCGGAAACTTTTGGAGTTCTGCTTTCGACATTGGTCGAAATCCCAGGACGACATCTGACCAGAAAGGTAACTCTTCCTTGGGAGTGTTTTTAAAGACCTGCCACCTAAAAGGACACGGAGAAAAAGCTGCAAAACTTACTCGCTATTGCTCTGCCACGTTATGTGTCACAGCAATCTTAGCACAAACCCAGGAACTTGGGAACCTGTTCCTGTTCATCAGTGCAGCTCTGCAAGGTTAACAGCAACAGGGAAACATTGCTGCCTGCTACTGCAATACCCACCTTGGCAAATAGGCAGAGGGCCTGCCACAGCCCAGCTTGCAGGCGACACACTGGGGTAACTAAAGTGAAGAGAGTTCTTCCAGCTATACTGTATGAACTTCCAGCTGTAGAAGTACAAAGTCCCCTCACACAGTGTCCCCACCACAGCTGCGGCCACCTTGGCTGGACCTTCATGTAGGGCCATTTGCACACCCGGTCACATTTTTTTAGGTATCCATAAAGCTACAGAGTGCCCAGCCTCAACTCTCCCAAGAGGTGAATTTCTCTGTCAATAATGGGCAGCATAAAACACCCCCAACACACACGCCCCAGTTGCATCCCTATACCCAGTTGCTGAAGCTGGAGGATCCTGCAGTCCCATCCCTATGAAGACTGCCCCTGCTGCAAGCAACTGGTGGATGACAGTATGGAAAACGTCAGTTACCAAAAGACACTTGGTGCTGGCCAGTCTTGAGTGGTTTCTCTGTACACACCTATGCATGAATTTTGCTTGAAAATATATAGTATCTGAGCAGCTGCGATGCAGTTTCTTGGGAATATGGTCATAAGAGCTACTCCATGGAGGGAATACGCCTGAACTCCAGCAAGGAAAACCTCTCTGCCTGCTCCAGCACACGGCACACACATACCAAAGGCTGCCCTGGGGGGCTGTTCTTACCCGGACACCAGGTGAATGCCAGCCTCTGACGCCTCAGCTGAGTTGCTGATGGCAAAAAGGTAAGCAAAGGTCTCTTTGAACCACTGCTTCTGCACGTGGATTGGTGTGCCTGCATATAAACAAAACCAAACATGCAGAGAGGGAAAATGCAAAGAGGAGAAGCGTACGAGCCAGTGGCGAGGAGACGGGACAGATGGGGAACGCAGGGCACGGCACTTTTCTTCCTGAACCCCTGTGCATCGCTGCACGCACACCCGGGCACGCAGCTGCATGCAGTGCCACGGGCAACACCACGCTGGGTTGCACGCACCTGGGTAGGTGTGAGGGATGAGCATCCCGGCTGCGACGTCACTCGTTGTGTTGGGGCTGAACTGCTCTGAAAGGACCGTCACGGAGCAGCTGGGGCAAGTCTCCGCGATGCAAAGTGCTGTGGACAGGCCGATAACTCCTGCGCCGACCACTGCGACCTTGGGTGCTGCCATCTCCAGGGTGCAGAGCCAGAGGAGAGAGGCACCTACGTGCATTTGGAAATAACATATCCCATGTCACCAATATCGCTGCCGGACACCCTTGTCAGGCTATGAAATACCCACACAAAATGTAACATAACCCCCCTGGGGCAGCTAATTGAAAGCTAACTGCTGCACACAGAGAACCAAGACTGAGGTGAGGATTAAAAAAATCCTCATAGCCTTTGGTATGACAACTAATTTTTGAAAAGTGTTTCAACAGCCACTAACCCATCCTCAGCACAGGAGCAAAGGGCAAGAGAGCAATCTGTACATACAGCACTGGTGTCCAGGCTGTAGCAATCGGGAGCAAAGTTTTTTTTCAATAAAACCCAAGGGAGTGAGGCACCTGTCAAGTCTTCCATCATGTTGGGGGCAAAAGTGCCTTTAGAGCTCTGGGGAAATTGGCTTTTAGGCACCAGGAGCCAAAAGGCTCTAGCAATGAGGTCTGTGACTGCGTGGGCAGTGGAAGCAAATTGCACAGGAGGCAAATGGGTTATGCAGAGCAAAGGGTCCATGCACCTTAGTTCCCCCGCTGTGCAGGGCTCTCCCTCTGACCCTGAGGACTGGGTTACCTGCTTAGCTCTGTGCTAGAAAACATGAATGTTAGCTATTAAACACAATGCATAGCTTCACAGGGTACAGCCTGGCTGTTTACACTCCCACATCCAAAAATTGCTTGGGCCACGATGCCGTGGCCGGAAAAGTGTGGGAAGAGAAGCTACCTGTACCCTGGGGGATTTTGTGCCTCTAGTGATCTGAGGTCTCCAACCTATCCTTGTCCCCTGTACCTGCCAGCATGACCCACTGCCTTGGACAGATTCTTGGGCATCCGAGGCTGCCATGCTCTCCTGGCAGCACATGGTGGTCCCCAGGAGCCAGCCAGCCTTGCTGGCCCAGAAGCCTGTATATTTGCTTCTCGCTGCCTTGCTTTATAACTTGCTTTGTGTCCTGGAGCAGCTCCACTCCTCAGCATCTTCAACTGCTGATTACCCCAGGAGGTGCAGCGTCTCTCTTTTCCCTTGTCCTGGCCAAGTTTCGGAGCTTGGCACCTGCCCTGGTGAGTGGCAGACAGCTCCTGGTTGATAATCACCTGGCTGCCCATCCCAGCAAGGTGCCAGCCTGTGCGCCTGGCCACAGCCAGCTAACACGTTTCATGCCAGCAGAGGCATGAAGCACAACTGAACCATGCAACTCGGTGCGCCCTGCAAAGTCCTTGAAGCCAGGATCTAAATGGGCCTGAAAGAAACTGGACAACCTCAGAGGTGATAAATCCTTCAGTGGCTTTGAAACAGGTGAGTTGGGGTGCACCTGCTGGCTCAGGCACTCGTCTGGGGGTTACTGCCAAAGGCTGAGTGCGGACGTAGGGGGAGAATCTCCTCTGCCTGTGGCTCTTACATTTTCCTGGAGTATCTACCAATATTCACTCTTGGAGAGGATGCTGAGTGATATGGACCTTTAGTCTTGCTCCCTTACAGTCTTGCTTTCTCCTACAGGACTTGCTTTTCCTTGACTGTGGAAATCCAGCCTCAATAATTGCTTTCTGAGAACCTTTTCTGGAAACAGGTGCCTGCAGTTATAAGGACGGGCTGATTTCCCATCTTCCTGTGGCTTTTAGCATCTTTGATGTAAGTTTAGGCAAGAGAGACTGTGTGGGATTATGATAGGTCAGGTTATTTATGAGATCCTTGCTCATAACTCTTCACACAGCTTCTCACTTACCCCTGAGGTTTTACTACTTAAAATGTGACGTCCCTACTATGTAGGAAGGGAGAGAGGACCAGGCACTGTTGCTCGTCATTGCATTCCTTCTGCAACGCAGCTGAGGGTTGTAACAACCTCTCTTCTTCCTCTCAGCACGATGCTTAAGTTTCTTCCTGTTAATGATTACATCTTCTTTCACAAGCTGACTATAAAAGTGCCCACGCAGCAGGGAAAGAGGACCCAGTGCAGGGGTAAAGATGAACCCTGAACCAGAACTGCTGGCCTGCATCACTGCCACCCACAAAGCCAATCTGAACAAATGCTGATTTGAAAGAGAGCTGCACTCCTCAGCTCTACCATCGCCCCAGGCTGCCTCAGCTACCTGCACCGGGAACACCTGCGGAAGGGCAGAGTGAGGACAGCGTAGCCTTCCCTACCATGGTCTCCAGAATACTTTGTACTGGTAATTGTTATTTAAAAAAATACACAGAAAAGAAAAAAAATAAGAGTAACAAGAAATTAGGGGAGTTTTAATAATGCTGAAATTACTTTTGTTAGGAAAACTGGTTCTGAGAAAGGTCTCTAAACACATTTTTATTAACAAACCTTCTGGCAGCTGTGGAAATCGTGTGTGGCTGTCAGCGCACCCAGCGAGCCTCCCAGCAGTCCACGGATGACCACAGTCCTGCTGGAACATATGCGTTGGGTACATTATGCATCTGCCAGAGATGTGCTCTCAGTTGCCCCTCACCGCTCTGGTTCGCTGAAGCCCTTGGACCATGACGGAGATTGAATTTCCTGACTGACCTCCCCGCCGCCAGGCAAGAAAGGGGAGCTGTAGCTCAGTGGAAGTTCAGGTTTCACAGGTCTTCCCAATTTGGATGGGATTTTCGCAGACGAGCAGGTTTGATATCAACTGATCCCAACGTTGCCAAAGCCAGCAAGGGTGGAAAAGGGCTGCTGGCACTGCTGGAGCCTGCGGGAACGGCTCAGAAGGCCACGATGGGCACCCACCGAACACACTGCTTTTCTAGCACTTACTGCTGCAGTCCAGGAGCACATTAAGCCTTAATGTGCCAAAAATTAACCGGGTGCAAAGCAGAGGCTACATGCAGCTTGTATCAGCAAGCACAGCTCGGGCTTTGCAGAGCCACTGACCCCGCCATGAGTGCAAGACTCACCCGTGGCTCTGTCCCGGCAGACTCACCTGTGGCTCTGTCTCTCCCTGCCTCAGCTGGGAGCCCTGCACCTCGCTGGGAGGGCACAGGAGGAAAAA
Organism: Ciconia boyciana; assembly: GCF_034638445.1. Lineage (NCBI taxonomy): Eukaryota > Metazoa > Chordata > Aves > Ciconiiformes > Ciconiidae > Ciconia > Ciconia boyciana. The sequence goes on from NC_132936.1 coordinate 52,546,249, forward strand.
CTATTTTTAGCTGATGTGGCAGGCCAGCTTAGTGCCAGCGGGGGTGACACTTCTCGCCCCCTCAGACTGGCTTGTGCTGAGGGTTTTGCAAAAAAAATCAGCATTTAAAAGGCAAATCAGTTGCAGTAACTGTTGGGGAAGGGTGGAGGTGGAGGTGAAGGGTGTCAGGTACCGTTTAGCTCTCTGTCCTTTCTAGTGTCAGAAGGATGGGACAGAAGCCAGACAGAGCCACCTGGAGCTGTAATTCCCCAGCAAAGAGGACACCGGCTGCCTGACGTGGGCTTCATGCCCCGGCCACCCTCCTGCTCCTCCCAGGCCAAAATGAATTATTTTAAAAAATATTGAGATATTTTGTGATGTGACTTAATCTCCCAACTCCCGCAGCTGAGGAGACAATGTCAGCCTCATGTGATGCAAGGGGATCTAAATTGCAGGTTTAATTAGATCCATTCCTTATTCTTTCTTGCCTCACATAGTTGTGTATCACCACATCAGTCTTAACATCATTCTAGCAGTGGATAAAGTGATCAGTACGGACCACTACACTGGTCCCCAGCACGCACGTGCACACACAGGCACAGGAACAAGCACACCCACTGCCAGCTGCAGTGGTAGCCTCTTGGCCCGTGGTCCCTCCAGGCTGCCCCTGAGGCTGCGACGGACCCTGGGACACCAGCATCCCTCAGCTGGAAGAGCTGCACGAACACTATTGCTTTGGCATCTCTGCGCCACAGGCACGGCCCCTCGCCCTACCCTTTTCCCCTTATGGCCCAACTCCGTGAGCGTGCTTCCCTGGCAGGCTGGCCGCTCTTGGCTTGTGTCGCAACGCGGCTGGCCTACCAAACTAAGCATATTTACACGCCCAAATGAACAGTGCAAAAAGCCCAGCTGAACCGTTGATCAGAAAATGCATCAACAGGAAGTAACTAAAGCAAACCAAAACCTGTTACATTTGAAGTCCTGTGGGTTTTTTTTTAAACTAACTCTCACCATATCTAAGTGCTGAAACATTTTTTTGGATCACCTGAAGCCTGCAGTACTGGGAAGCAAAGGCTCCAGCCTTTCTGGACTGCCGGAGGGGCTCCTCATCCACTGGGACGGCTGCACCCACCGTCCCCATCTGTGCCGGACGTGGAGCGCTTTCTCCCTTCCTTTTTTTGCAGATCGCTCTTGCGTTTATTCACTTCCCCAGTTCACAAGCACCCTTGGTGTTGCTTCCCTTCGCCTGACCCCAGAGAGGGGTTTTGCCAGGCTCTTTGCTAAAGGTAGTTACAGACACTGATGACGCTCGATCTGTTCCTGGGGTTTGCTGAGGAGGGAGCCCTGATTTTGGCCTTTTGACTCTGGCCCAATCCCTTTTCAGTCACTTGGGCTGCTCTGCGAGATGTACATTCGGGGCCTGCCACAGGAGGATGGCGAGGATGCTCTGTTCACCGAACACCACCGAATGCTGGAGGCTCCCCAGGCCCCCCTCAGCCTCTCTGCTGGGTACGTACAGCACCATGGCAGAAAGCAGCTGTCTCTGAGCCACCGTGACAGAGACCTGAGGCTACCAGCGAGGCCTCAGCTCCTCTTTCAGACAGCTGTCCGCATATGCATGCACGGGAAATAGCTCCTAAAGGAAGGCAGGTTATACCCATGCTATAAGCTACCAACAATACTAACCTCCAGCAGCAGCACTTACACGCCGAGCGACGCTCTCGCTTTTCTCCAAAACTGGAGAGATCCGCGTTGCCCGTTCCCCACGGGGCGGGGGCTGTTGAGCCCTTGCCTCTCGGTGTGGGGAGAGGGGGAAAGCAGGGAGAAGCTGAGGTTTAGCACGCCCCGAACTGCAGGGATCTCACAGCCCCGGCCAAACCCTGCGGCTCACGCCAGAACCAGCCGTGACAGCCACCGCGCTGTCGCTGCAGGGCCGCCGCTACGTGTGGCCTAAACCCCTCCCTACCTGGGCGTAAGGAGCTGGTCCGTGCCCCACGGAAAGCCCCCGGGGCAGCCCTCGGTCCCCGCACAGCCCCTGCGGGCGCCTTCCCGGCCCGCGGCAGCGAAAGGGCTCCGCCATCTAACGTTTCCCTCTTCGACTGGAAGTACGGTCCGAAAAAAAACCCCAACAAGCGGGGAGAGAAGGCAGTACCTGGTGAGGAGGAGGCCCGCGGTCCTGCCTGGAAGAGCCGCCCTCCCGGGAAGCGCGGGGAAGCGGAGCGGGAGAGGAGGGAGCGCGTCGCTGGGGGGGCCCGCAGCGGCTGCCGGCAGCTCCCCTTGCCCGAGGCCGCTCCCCCAGCGCCTGGCTCCGCGCCCCTCCGCACATGAAGGAGCCGTTTGTGCCTGAGCAAAGGCCGCCTCGGGGCTGGCACCTCTCCCGGGAGAGCCCGGCAGCCCCGCGCTGGCGCTGCCGGGGCCGTGCCCTTCGCCGCCTGCCGAGAACTTCAGTCCTTGAAGATTTCCCCGGTGAGCTCGAGAGGAGGCTCGTGGGGCCCCGCTGGCCTGAGCAGAACATACTGTCTTTTTTCTTCTCTTACAAGCAACTAATTCTGCTCTGAATGTTTCTGAAGCTGCCTGAAGATTGCCACAGTGCTTGAGCAATCGCGCTAGCAGTCAGGATGGCAGTAACACAGCGTGTCCCTGGGCCTGCTCATTTCAGGCATCGCATGTCAATAAAGAATGAGTTCCTGCTAGACCGCAAATGCCTGACGAGCACAGCCAGCCAGGACTGTCTGGATTAACCTTTTTCAGCAGAAAAACACACGTTTGTCGAAAACAAACCTGTCTGCAGGATCACTGGGATGAAATTGTACACCAGGGATTCTTGGCTTCACAGCATTTGCCATTGGCAGGACATTTTGGCTAATATTGGACTGCTTGGGCATTCGTCCCTGAAGAGGCTCAGCAGGACGGTGTTTGGAGACTGTTCCCCCCCAGTCCTGTCGAACATCTGCTGTGGATCTTGCAAGCAGGTGCCTTTTCTTCGCAGCCATTCAAATACAGACCAGGCAGCCATCCCAAGGGCATCCGTACACAGAGCAACAGCGTGCACATCACACAACTAGCTGTTCTCGCCTCCCAGTCTAGCCGTGTTCTTAAATGGTAAAACTAAAGCCATGATATATTAAACATATGGAATCACTGACCTTTTTAGATGCATAATTTTTAGGGTTTTTTTTTCCTTTAAGAGTGAACAAGGAATAATTCTGCCAAAATTATAGTAGAGCTTGATTTTTCTGTGTGGTTTGAAATTAGAGTATTGAGTAAGACAGGGAAGGAGGCAGAGGAAACAGAGAAGGTTTGCTTGTTCAGAAATGAAATTGTTGATGGGCTTGGTGTATTGATTGTAAAATGTACACTATTTTAAGTCACTGCAGGATATCTGCATAGCTTTGGAGAGGAGCCTTTCAGATACGGAAATCTCCTTCAAATATAAACAGAGGTTGCAGTGCCAGCTAAGATTAAAATTACCTGCTATTTCTCCTCCAGAGATTCTACTTCTCATTGCTTATAACTTCACCAAATTTGAGTGATTTGGACTGAAATTTTCTGTGTCGGATGTTTATACAAGGCTGAATGTTTCAGGGAATTCCCAGTGTGTCTTTTCCTGAGAATGAGACTCAGGAAATGCATGCTGGTTTGGGATACCAACTCTTACAGTAATTTCACTGAGAAACTCTTACTCTTCCATGGGCTAAAGTATTTTGGAAGGGTGAACACACTATGCTTTGCCGTATTTTAGGATTAAGAGAGAGCTTTGTCATCTCTTTCTATGTAACCCAGATGTGTGACTTCCACCACAAATGCTTGTTTATCCATGCAGGCATCTATAAGGGGAAGAAATTTCAACTCCTTAGTGCCACCATTGTTTTTCTTACCTCCACTATTCCCTAAAATGAACAGCACAATACATACCTCTTTGGTCTAACTCCCAGAGCCCTGATTAACCGAAAATCAGCCATTCTGTATTGAGGCCTTCAAGATACGGAAGTTTTTTGCTACAGATGTTGGTGCTCTCTCATGAAAGATGGGAAAAAGCACAAGGATAGACAAGAAGCTCTGCATAACATCCCAACTGCTGAAGACCTCCTGGACGTTTGTGTATATATTATTCTGTGTGTTGTGCAAAGTAAGTAATTTTGAACTAACAAATTGGCTAAATAGTATTCCAAGTGCAACATCCACCTCTTGGTATTTCAAGAACACTCCTGACAAACTCTGTGATAGTGGCTATTGTATCCTTTGTCTGAGTGCAAGTCATGATTTGGTCACTCAAGAAGAGAGCGCCAGGCTTCTGGCATAAAACAAACGCAGCCCTGATCGGACTTGGAGCTGCTCCTGAACAATGGCCGGCAGTGGCATCCCAGCACACCACCAACCCAGCTCGAGCAGTGCTTAAGAAGTGTTTCCCTTTACCTTAGCATTCCCGTTGCTTTGTGTACTCTCTTGAATAGAGCAGTAAGGATAAGCAGAAATGACCCCTGTGAACACAGCACTGCTGACCTGTTTCTGATCTTATGAATAACATGGATCACTTCTCTGCCACTTCTTTAACCAGTTCAAAGATCAAGTCAAGCATCAATGTCCATGACAAGTTACCATTTCAGCAAAGAGGTTAAGCTGCTCCTCATTTTGCTGTTTTCCCATGTTATTATTTACTTACTTCTGGGGGAATTGTCTCAATATGAGGAAGATATTGGCAGTACCGACATTCCTATTGAAAAGCTTTGTGAAAATATTTACTGAGAGATTGCCCATTTATCTCTGGTTCTTTTGCTATGTTCCTGATCACTGCTTTTCATTCTCATCACTGGCAATGAGACTGTGGAGGGAATCTTCACAAGGATCACCCCTTGGTGCTGTTTTTTTCTTATTCCTGTGCAAGTCAATTCATCTCCAGACGGAACATTATGAGGCAACGTTAATAACTAGATGCCTGTGAGCACTCCATGGCTGGATCCTACTCATCTGCAGCAAATGCCCGAGCAGTATCCAAGCCTGTGTGTTAGACAGGAATGCAGAGAGAGAAGAGGTGGTTTGTCACTAAATGAGATATTCCCCATTACTTCTGATAATTCATAAACCTAGGATAGTAATTTCTTTGAAAGAGCTGGTTTTGTGTACAAACCTCTCCACAATCATTTTTATATATCAGTCATATTATAAAGAGGATACTTCCCCATTTGAGGTATATACTTTTTAGGCTTGATTTTTCTCAGCTTGATTGAACTCAGTGCTCTTGAAATCAGTGTATCAGGGATGATTCAGATTTCTCAACTTTAGCAAACAAGTATTTGAACCATTCACTATGGTTACTTTCAGGGAGGAACCTAAATCACCTGGCAAGGACATACACAGCCTTTAAAACACGAATGATGAAGCCAAGTGATGGATGTAACTTGATCAGATAACATAAGATTAATTAAATATGCATGGAAAACTGAGTAATTTGCACTAATTTGAGATTTAAGGGAAGTGGAAAATAAATAGGTTCCTGAGAAGGGCTAAGAGGACAAATCACAAAGAACAGGGATATAGATTGCTGCAATTCTCATTTTCCTTGCACTGTCTGCCCACTCCAATTCCTGCATGAGGAAGAGACAGTTAGTTTTCACATCCACTGAACACGAAGTGGTTACACGTTATATTGCTTTGTCATTCCTATAGTCAACTACTCTCTTTTTTGATCAACTCATACCCAATCTACAATATCTGCAGCTATTTTTCTCACTACTGAATTTGTCCGAGGGACTACTGCCCCAGCCAGCTTATACAAAGAAAGGCAAAAAAGAATCACATTCTTCCTGCAACTGAAATGCAAAACATGTCACGTTTTTAATGCACATTTTGTTGTAGTCGCCACCTACCACATTACCCAAACCTTGCTTTACACCTGCAAACACAAACAGGAAAAAGACACGCAGGTGATACTTGCCCGCCTAAACCTTGCAGAAGGTATCCCATGGTTTTCCCTGCAGGAGGGCTCTCCGTGGAACGCCGAAGCACCAGTCCAGCTCCCACAAGGGAGCATGTACCAAATGGAGTGTTGGTGATGGTTAGGAGTTCATTCAATTACATAAAGGTGTAAAGATTAAATAACATGTGTTTGACTTTATTCTTGCACATAATTGCAGATAATAAATACATATTAAAAAAAATTAGCATATATTGTACTAAACCCCCATATTCTAGGCAAACAAACTCCTTCCCATGGGTACATACTTGCCCCATGTTACCAAAATGCACGCTCCACCTGGTATAGAATCTTGTACAAAATTATTAGGTTACCAGTACTTAGATGTGCTCTAACCTTTCTTCATGAGAGTTGTAACAATGCAGATACTGCTCAACTGCATTTACTAGAATTTTTCCCGATAAAATAAATTTGTTCTTTCCTCAACACTCTTCTTTTCTTTTTTTCCTTTTTTTTTTTTAATCTTTGAGTTTCATTTCTCCCCTATGAATCTGTTGTGGGATTCAGACAAGCACCTTTAAGATATGTTTGTACAAGGGTATAGGATGAATCCAGATCCTCCTTTTGGCAGCCACAAATGCCTTTCTGGAGTCATGCCTCCCTGGCACAAGTGACCTTGCATTTTGTAAGCCCTTGCAAAAGGCACTCACAGGCCTTGCACGTTGCCGAGTCCAATGCTACAGAGGCTTCCTAAGTGACTGTACGTAAGGAGTTGGTAAAAATAAGCTGTGAAAGATACAGGAGAACGCCAGATTCCTCCATCCCAGAGCTGGGATGTCGGACCATCTTCGGTTTCCGCAGAGCCATTACACAAAACCCCTCAGCCTTCAGGCAGGATTCCACCCTACCCAGGCAGGGTACCACCCAAAGCATGGGACACAGAGCGCACACAGTTTGGATAGCTCTTATTTCTATACAGATGTTTAAACTATAGAAATTTGCACAAAGAAATTGAAGTGAATTATTAAAGTAGAAAATACATCTGGTTTAAAATACAGATTCAAAATACCAAACACATTTACTTACTATTTTTTCTCAGTTATCATTAAACTAATGATAATTGCTCTCATTCCTATATTTAACCCAGAAAGCATGTCCTTAACGAACTGCAAGACTGTCTAATAAAATATGATATCAAACTTAGGACAAAAACATTTGTCATTGTGCAATAGTGACCAGCAATTAAGACAGATAAGAATTCTAATCCAGTATCTCATAAAACCATTATTATGTAACTCCAGAGACATTGATCAGCACAATAAATTAGCAGTGATAGAGATGACAAAAACAAACATAAAAGAACTTAAGGATTCAGATAAGAAACTATGAAAAGGAATTCTTTTTATGAGCAACGAGAGGAAAATATGCCCCGCAGGAACAGAAGCATTTGTTCTCAAACTCAGTGCTCTCTTGTGAGAGGATTTAGATAATCTATAAATATTTAAGAGAAAGAAATCAACTCACTCTGTCTATGCTACGTTTATAATGTATGACTAGTGTTAAACATATTTTTGTCCATATGGAAAAAACAAGCAAACAGAAATGCTAGAGACATATAGACACATGCTATTTCCTTTTTTACAGTAATATGCTTCCTCAGGTTAAAGAACAGGATACCCCAAGGCATCCTCTAAGCTATTCATGCATAAAATCACAAAAGTACCTGTAGATCAATAATTTTTTTATTTCCAGGGAAAAAAGTAACGTCATTAGTTCAGGGAAATTCAGGTCTCATTTGAATCAAAGACCAAATACCAAATACTGACTTCAGTGACAGGAGGAACTGGCTTTGGGGATTAAAAGCCGTCAAGCTATACTGTGTTTTAGAATCATCATTAAGTTTTAGCCTGTAATGATTGCTCAGTATCACTGTGCATTTAAGTTTCTGCTTTTTTTCTTTTTTTTTTCCTTTACCTTATGTATACCAATTACAGATGACCAGGCCTTGAATCCCTCAAGTCAAAGGAACAGAGAACATCCATTGACTGTTCTTAGCAGGGTAACCCCCAAATCAGGTATCTGGCAGGTAAGGAAGGAGAAAAATTAATTTTAATTGTTCTTTAGTACCTTGTTAGAAATAGACTGTACTGTCCCCAGCACTCAAGAATAAGGAGTTTAAGATAGGACCTTGTACTAATAAAAGAGGGAGTATCAGTGTGAAAGAACCCCAAAATAATTCAATTACTTGGAGCTCTGGGGGGGGGGGGAGGGGTGGTTGCCATGTCAGACAGTACCAGTTTAATTCCTTATTAAGTCTGTTGCACGATGGTTTTTTTTTTAGCATGGTTAAACCCCTGTTTAAGGCAGGGCATGCAGGGTTTGGCAACAGATCTTGCACATAAGGAGAGTTGTTCTGCTCTGGGAAGTGGAGAGGGATCTGAAAGCAGTGGAAGAATACCAGGTCTGCTCTTCAGCAAAATAAAAAGCCACAGCATGTAAGTAATCCTATCTTCAGTCATCAAAGTATGTATTCAAATCGTTCTCTGAATAATGATGGGATTACTCACGCGGGTAAGGTTAAGCACATGCTTTTGCTGTACTAATATATCTGGACAGAAGCCACAGTGTTCTATGCAGTTCTCTTCAGAGGTTTTCTCTACAAATACTGGAACACCCACAGAACTGAAGGGAACATAAAGGTCCCTTTCTGCTTTCCATATAATTATCACACAGAAACTCCCTGAACTTAAACTTACTGTTTTTTGCTTGGCTTAGAAGCATGTTAGTCCTCATACAGGATATGATTTTGTCCTAATACCAGGACCAAAATGCCACTTGGCACTCTAGGACAGTGCAGTAAAGAAAAAAATCTTTTATAAGGGGATACAAACCATTATTCTGGTTTCAGAAGTCATTGAAACTAATATGACTGTGCACATATAATTGAAAAATGTCACCATTAAACTCTACAGTATATAGAATATTTATCTATAGTAATACAGATGTCTTATTTTGGGGTACATGTCAAAGAAGTAAACAAGGGAAGACTTGTTTTGATGAGATCATACCAGCTAGCATGACAGTAGGTGCCTAAGAAGAGAAGAACTCTGATTTCAAACCAGGGATGACAGGGTTCACATAGCCCAGGCAAGAGAGTGCTGTCTGAACCTCGACACACAGAAGCTTCATGTGCCGCCCCCTTCAAACCAAAGGTGGCCGAGAGAAGAGGATACAGATCCTCAGGCAAGGAAGAAACCCCCAGGTCTGGAGGTAGACTGAAAAAGAGGAGGTGGCACAGAAAGCCATAAAAATAACAGCCAGAATGATGCATTCCTATCCACCAGTTTTCTGTGGTCCACAGTCATAAGGCACGATCACTGCACCAGTAAGTAAGTGTTGATGCACACATGAGGTGTAACAACAGTGGGACATTTACAGACACTTTGACTAAAACTACTAGAGTAACTGGTAACACTTCTGTTGATCAGTGTCCTCCAGCTACCATTTTTTAAATTATATTTTTCTAACTGATTTTGTGTGGTACAAGGAAAAAATGAGCTACAGACAGCTGGTCTATGAGAAAAATGGTGTGTAGATACCATGTCTACTAAACATTCATTAATAACTAAGTCCACCTCTGTGCAGAGAGCCTGAATAAGACCCATTTGCCACTTATTCTGCTCCACTGAGGACTGAGAAGGCCTTGATGGAGGCATTTGGCAAAGTTGCTGGTGCAGCTCTTGAAAGTTATGGAGAATCTGATGCTAGATCTGAGATGAAATAAGTGAGAAGGGGAGGACTGAAATAACAGTCTGGAATGAATATGACTTTCAAAGGCATCAGGCATTTTAGTTTTACCTAAACTAAAAAGAACTTACGAAGACAGCAGTAGATCCAGTGAACAATTTTTTCTAAACCACTAATAAAAATACATTTGCCATTCAACAGAATGAATAGTATACAAACTATTTGCACATTTTGCAAACTTAGTATTATTTTTTCAGTCAGAAGCTGTTCCACAGAATACTTTCCTTTGTTAGCAATGGCACCTTTTCTAGTAGGAAATTTGAGAAAAAAGAAAATAATAAATTAGTTAGACTTTGAAATTATTGATATGACTTAATGCAATGTTAAGGCTTCTCTCTTGAATTATAACTGTTTGAGTTTACCATGTTTTGAAGGCTCAAGCCTGTAACTGTCAGCTGCAACAGGACGAGAGTGGACAGGGCACTTTGTGGTGGGTTTACAAATCTAACTGCAGAAAATGTGAAGCAAAGAATTGGCATATTTTTCACATATGTGTAATCAGGTAGGTTCCAACATTTAGAGTAATCATTCCAACTGGTCACAGCAAGTCAGATAGGTTTTCTAAAGCCTGTGTAAGTTTGACAAGGGATCTAGAAATCCTATCAAATTTTCTGCAGTACCTCAGTCACGTGGAAAAGGTTTTATGTACTTGCTCTGTTGAAAAGGCAAGACTGGATACAAATTAAAAGGCACAGATACTACAGAACCGTCACATTTCTTGAACAAAAATATCTTATAAATTAGATAATGATTAAAATTGGGAACAGCCATTTTGCCGTTGCTTTATTTCTCAGTGCTGACTGTTTCTTGACCAAACATCTCTATTTTTTCTAACGCCGCACCACTGTGTGCTGGAGGAGTCTTTCCTGAACAGCTTTTCTTGTTTCTTCCCATTTCTGTAGCTTCCACCAAAGTATTAGTCAATGGTTTTCCCAGTGTTTCTGGAAGCATTATTGTTAATATTCCACTCAGAAGAGCCATGATTCCAACAAGCAACTAGAAGAAATAAACAGTAGCTGTAAAGGTAGAAATGTCTTTCAAGTTATGCAACTCTTTGATCTTGCTTGAGAGTACCTTTAAAATAAAGCACAAGGAACTGTAATGCAAATCAAAAATCATAAGTCTTAAATATTGACTGTATAAAAGATCTGCCTTTTTTTGTTGCATAAATGAAAGATTATGTAGCAGAATTAATGAAAAGCAAGTGAAGTGTTTTGTTCCACAAGGTATCAATAGAGTGCAAGCAGGAATAATTCTGTTTGAGAAAACAATACGTATCTCTTCATTTGGTATTTCTATCAGGTATGTATTTAAGAACTGATTCTAGGATTGCATACATTTATTTTTACATGCATGTTCACAGAGCTACAATTACCCTGGCACCTGTAATCTCAATTTGCACGCTAGCTCCTGAACCTATTCCCCCTGTACCTGTGTGCCTGTAAGAGGAACAGGCCAGATCAACTGTAAGAGGAACAGGCACACAGCCAGGTCAGAATGTCTCAGTATGGATCGTTGGCCTGGAGCCACAGAAGTGCACATCCCTGCTCAGGAGAGCTCTTCAGCAGATAATGAGCTAGCTCTAAACAGGAATACTTTGCTAAACTGCGGTTTCAAAGATCTGTTAGGAGTGCAGGCATCTACTGACATTCGGACTGGGATCACATCTTATTTCTCCATGGTGTACACAGTTCAATAACAACAGCTTACTTCAGCATGAGTGGTGCAAGGATCAAGATCATGTGTGGTAGATGCAGAAGCACACACATGTTCCAGGAGTATCTTTTCTTTCCCTTCATTTCTGTGCCTTGTTCAGTGAGAACAATTCACACTTTCCTCCTTTGAAGTACAGAACAGCATTACAACCCTGATATTCTTCCAACATCAGGTTATAAATGACCCAAATCTCTCTTGATAGAAACGCTTCTACAGCGTACATCATGCCTGGCCTCAGTGTTTTTCCATGTTATGACTGTGCACTTTGATGCTGTATTATCCTTATCTTGCCCTATGCTGATTATCAGGTCTGTCCTGTTTGTTTAATGCTTTCTTTCCAAGTGTGAGAGAGAGCATTTGGAATAACTATGCCTCTGTCTCTCACACAGAGCTTGAGACAAGAACTGGCCAGCTACCATCTGCAGCTAAGCCAGACTTCCTCTTTAAGTCAGAAAGGTGCTTTAAAATGGGAATTCTCCATTGTAACCTTAAACAGAGCTATTTTCATGCAAATGGACCGTGCTGCTTTTCCTTCCCCCGACCTCCAAAAGAAGAGGACAGCTTGTCTCAAGCACTCTTTTGAGAAGCAGAATTCATGCTGTTGCATATGCTCCTCTTTTTGCACGTGCATTAAATATAGAGGCTGACAAAATAAAAAATTAAGCAAAATACTGTTGAATACTAAAAACTACAGTGAAAATAAAATAGTCATGCTCTTACCATGAGAAATTAAAAAAAAAATCCTAGCAGTTAACATGAGCAGAGGAAATGGCACTGAGTGACAAACTGGGGGAAATCCTTGCAGGCATGTATATGTGTGGCATGGGTGATATTTAAAAATATATTCCAAAATATTAAAGTCTCACCTCTGAGTGTCAAAACTCTTATCCGCTATTAAAACATGACTTTCTGCCATGGTAAGACAGGATGAATTGACATATGGCAGCTATTCCACGGTAACCTCTCTTACGCACATTCTTTAGGCTGTCATAAGTTTATATTTGAGGATACTGAGGGCTGTTAAGGATATTGAAGCTTATGGATACCTGTACATTTGGAGTTTATGAGAGCAGGGTCACTACTGATGCCCAGCAGAACAAGGTTAAAGCAACACTGTGTGCTTTGAGTATGTGTGTCTTCTCTGTTTCAGCTAGCCTTTTAGACACTTTGCATTCTTCTCATGTTTTCCTTCCTCATGAACGTACCTCTTATTCCCCTGCAAACTCTCACTATTCCGTAAGCGTACACACCACCATCTTTCCTCCCTTTTCATCTCAGCTCTCTTAACTCTATTCCATCACGTTAGTTTTCTTATTTCAGTGTGAAAGCTGCTGCACGCTAATTCCGTGTGTTTCCCTTCTCCCTGACCCTACAAAGCATTTCCCAGTATTTCCTATGAAAGACAGAATATGAAACAATTAAGTCACAGTATATTAATGAAAGGACTTCTCAAATGTCATCTACCTTTTCAGGGGCAATAACCACACTTATCAATGAAGTTACACACATTTAGTCAAAGCAAGTCTTTTGCAGTCTTATCTTGGCATACTTCTTCATGAGGCACCTGACATAATTTAGCTCTTTGCTTGCTCATAACAAATGTGTACATTTTGTATGTATGTACTATTTTAAATATATGATTCAGCATCAGAAAATGATCTTCTGATATAGTCAATGAGTGAAATGCTTATGGACTAAAGTGTACTTCTGTACAAAGTATTTAAGTATGTTTAAGCTCCACTGAAGTTAATTTGACAGGAGTACCTGCTTAAATTCATTGCTTTTTCAGAGTCTTTCAAATCTGACTTTCTGCTTAGTCAAACTCTCAAAGTGTTCCCAACACTTCAGTACAGGCAGCAGCTTCTAACAGCTACCATAACTAACTTCAAAAAAAGATTTACCACCATTTTTCGTATGTCTTCCTCCCTACCTGGAGCAACAATTTTAATTTCACAGTGGTCTAAGACCAGGACTTAATATATTTAGTCTAGAACAAAAGATAATTTTAATTAAATAACCCTACAAAATAATACTTTCTGAGAACAAATGATTATTCTAGTCTGATATTTATATTTATATCCACATCTGATGGGTCTGAACCAATCTAAAAAAATGCGATCTTATTTACAAAATTCCTACTTCAACAAAAAAAGGTTAAATTTTGTCCTGAAAATCCACTAGTATTAGACACAGGATTTGCATTCATTTAACTTTACTGACCTCAGTGGAGGTTTTTTTAATTTACAATTTATGGTTTATCTGAGAGAAAAATCAAGTCTGTTAAAGGGCTACCATAAGATAATTCTTAACAGCTGAGAAACAGAAATAGGTTATACATGGAGCAGTTGCTTTACTGTAAGTTTTCTAGAAAGTTGTCACATGAAAAACATACTTGGCAAGTTTTATAGGCATTCAAATGAGATGCTTGCATTACTCACAGGTGGCATAACTGTATGGGAGGCAGACTGTCAGACAAATAGCAATAGTAACGGCTTGACAATGTGTGGTGTGTACAATAGATCAACATGATGTATATCAGTTTACTTACAAAACCATTTCCATTGCATTTGCATTCCAAAACACTTATGTTACCTGAGACTTTGCATGCTATGCTCCAACTAAAGACAAGCCTATTTAATAAACTGACAAATGTTTTATAACAGGAGTTAATAATGAAAACATATTCACTGTGAACTACTACACAACTCTGCAAATACTCTGGATACTTTTTGTACACTGAGAGCTGTTCATAGCTGAAATAATTCCTCTGTTTATACTGCCATTTGCACTGCTCGCCAGCATGTTTGAGCATTCCCCATCTGTCGTTTAACTGCAGCACTTCTGCACAGATAAAGCTGATCTCAGCCAGTAAAGGCACAACACTGACATGAGAAAAAGAATGTTCTCCCATGACCCCTCTGTTGTGCAAATGTTTCTTCATCTTTTCTGGGATGATATCTTCGTTTGTATGGGGCCATTATTAAGAAAGAAAACATTTTTTAGGAGCTTGAGGCAATAAATTAATTTGTGGTCTGCTTCACCCTCTTAACTTTCATCCAAAACAACTGAAAGTAATTAATTTAAATAATGAAACAAGTTCCCAAGAATTCTCTGAAACCAATCTCTAGCATCTATAATTGAAGATTTTATAGTTGCTAAATCAACAGGACACAAAGCCACTTTTTCAGGGAATTCCAACGTGGTAGACAAAATCAGAGTAAGAATCTAGGTGAAAGACACATCCCATTACATTTTCACCTTCTGACACATGCAATCTACATATAACATTGGTGTGCTAGTCACAGTGAATTCTAAGGGTTTTTGAAAGAACTTTAATTTTAAATCATTAATAAACTCTTCTCTACTTAAAGCTTTAATATAAACTTTGTAATTCCTTCTGTTTTCACATATATGTAAATGAAACATATGTAACATATGAAACAAACTTGTAAATGAAAAATGCAGAAAAGGAGCTTTGGGACAGCTATGAAGACCAACTATAGTAAGCATAAGACATTCTTGATCTTTTGGAAGGCTATTCCAAAGATGCAATGTCCCAGGGAAGCCATGGAAAAGATTAAGGAATAATATTAAGAAAAAACAGCCACCCATGGTGAATTCCAAGAATGGAAGAACTATGCCTTTGAAAAAAGGTAAGAGTAAATCATGAGCATGGTCAAGAACTGCTAGGCCTGCAGAGTAAAGAAGTATGGATTATGACACTTCCTAAATGTTACATGGTAGATAAGGTATATTTTTATGGAAAATATTGATATTTTTGGAAAATTGATATTTATGGAAAAAATTGATATTTTTATCAATTTTATACTAGGATTCAGTGCATAAGTATATCTTCCATCGTAAAAACTTTCCAGAAGATTTCAGTGACTCAAAGTCTCCCTTTTGGTTTAGCTGCATATTTTGAACAATATGAAGTTACTTTGAGACTTAAAATTTACAACAAGCATGGTTCATTCCATTTCCTTTTCAAAATAAAAGTTCAGCTTTTGGTTCCTGAGAAAACAAGTGACACATACACCTTTTCAAAACCAGAAACATTCACCATTGAAATAAATACTTACAAGTGGCATGAAAATCCAAACACTTCTCAGATATACACAGAAAGGAGCAACCACACTTCCTGCACGGCACATCATGCTTCCACTTCCAACAGCAAGCGATCTACACGTAAAACAAAGACTTTGATATGAATTCTGGCAGATAAAGCAAACAGAAATGCACAGACACTCAAAACATCAGTAGGATGATAGGTGTCTTTATGCAATGGTACTAGAAAGCTATTGCTACACCAGTGTAAATTTATATTGTAATGAAATTCAGCTGCTTCTATAATTAAGATTAAAAATACAACAATCATTCAGCAGAGAGCACAGGATGAACCACCAGGACTTTTAAGAAAGGTATAAATAATGTTTAAGACGGTATTGAATATTCTTCTAGTTCCTCAATGAAACCAAAGAATGCACAGGGAAATGAAAAATAAATAAAAATTTATTATACAGCCAAATACTAGACAACTCTGAAGCAGCGGAGGAACTCATCCCATTACAAGTCTTTCGGACCACTGCCACTAATGTCAAGAGCTGCTGGATCTGGCCCAGGAGCATGACAAAGAAAAGGAAATAACAGCAAAATAATGAAAAATATGTGACTGGTGAAAGTTCTTACCTTACAATTGTTGGATACAGTTCTGCTGTGTAGAGATATATAAGGCCAAATGCCACACCTATTGAAAATTTTCCAGCCATATTTGCTAAGATAATTAGTGTATTGAAATCCTATTGAAAAAGAGCACAAATAAATAAATCACCAGAAAATAACACCGTTCCAAACTTAATTTAAATCCTTCAAAAGTCGTGACCCTTCTTTAAACAAGAAGCAATACTTATCGCTTGCTTTTTTAAAATCGGTCTCAGTAAGTAACTAGTGTCCATATAACTTTTTAGCAGTCCTGGTTCACTGAAGCCCTGGGAACATTTTACATGTGACTGCAGCAATGAAACTGTGAAACCTGTACTGAAAATACAGAAATCTATCTTAGACTGGCAGCTGCATTTTAAAAACAGCCTTTAATCAACCATATGATTTAGAAAGAGCAGCTGCCTCTACAGACTTAAGAGCCTTTAAAATCAATTTCTACTATAGGAACACTTTCAGCAGTACGTGACTAACCTGAGGTATGAACATAATTAAAACACAGATCAGTGCACTTAAAATAAGGAACGGAATGAGTGTGTTTCTCCTTCCCAGTTTGTCCATCCCAATGCAAGCAATGATATAGCAAGGCAACTCCACAGCACCTGTCAGTATGAAATTATTTTAAGTCATGATTACACATATTCATGTTATAACTCTAACTTCCTCTTTATGGGGATTTATTTAAACTAGGGGGTAATAAATAAGTGAAATCTAGAGATAACCAGCGTGTTGGGCTAGTTCATTTGGTAACAGAAATGGCAACAGAAGGCAGAAAGCATGGCCTAAAATACGGTAGTGGGGGATGGAGAAGGACAAGGGAAACAGGTTTCACAGCACAGAGCAGCTTCCAGTTCTCTTTGGGGTGGAAAAATACAGAAAATAGCAAGGCCACGGTCCTGTTTGTATGTCACTAGCACTTGTGACTGAAAGCTCGCCATTTGCTGCTTTTTTGCTTCAGGTATCACATCACAGCTTAAATGTGCCCACAGCTTAAATATTGCTGGTGTCACACCGACACACCTCTCGGGATTTGCCAGCTTCCACCTGGGCACAGAACCGAAGCCACAGGCGCCTCCCCCAGCTTCAGCCCCAAATCACCCCAATGTAAAAGGCAACCAAGGTGTCTCCAGGTCCGGTTTTCTGAGTCACCTCCACAAATACAGAGAGTGTGGTTCCAGCTTTCTCTCTTCTCCATTAAAAAGAAGGCAGCTGCTTACAATATCCCACTCTTACTCAGATCATCTCTTCCTAATGTCTCTTTCCAGAGAAAAACCTCTGCAGCGCTAAAGGAATTGGCATCTGGCTAGGACTGTTCACAAACACTGTGTAAACATGATTTGCCCCTAGACAAATTATATTGAGCCAAAGCCAGTTCAGACATTTTTTAAACCAACTTGCTCGTGAAGAATGCTACTATGTCCAATGTAAAATCAAGGAACAACATAAGATACAGCCCTGAACAAATATTCTGCATTCCTTTACTAAGCACATATAGTATGTCAATACACTTATAATTCAGGAAACAATCTTTTGGGCCTGTGTTGGTAAAAGCAGGTTGCAATTATTCAGTGTATGTTAGTCTGCTAAAATATTTTTGAAGGAGGTGGATACAGTGATTTATGCACTGTACTCCACCATAACATTTTTGTTTCTGTGCAATACTAGCATCCACTCTTCAACATGTCAGTCTACCAATACGCTATAATACGTGACAACACAAACTGAATTCATGAGTGCCCCGGTCCTTCTGTGTGCTTATGTACATGAACAGTCACATTCACTTTACTGAGAGCACTCAGTTGCATAAAGCAAAGCGCATGATTTAATTCTTTGCTGACTCAGAGCTGCGTGCCTGATCTAGAGTCTTCTGAAGTCAATGGAATATTTCCACTTATCTTAACAAACTTTCAATTAGGCCTTGCATGCACCAAACTGCCTTTATAAACAACTTACATACCAGAGGAAGATTACAGCCAGACCAGCAAAATTAAAAGAATACTACAACTAAGTTAAAAATATACTTTTGAGAAAACTAAAATTTGAGAATTCTTGCTTCTGAGAACTATGAATCTATTTTCTACACAGACAGACTCAATACATCACGACTGTAAGTGATTAAAGGAACAATTTTTTTCTCTCATTTTCCTAGTTTGTGCCTTTAACAGAGCCACGTCAATTTTGTGTTGCTGGTCTGCTTCCCTTGGTGTTTGTGTAGATCTGCTATATGCTTGCAGGGCAAAGAGGAGACAAGCAGAATATGGCTTTACAATCACAAAGATAGACGGAGAAGAATTTTTTACACCAACAAATTCTAAATTCTTTTTTTTCCAGAAACAGTGAGATTTGGAGTGAATGATACCCCTGTGTTAGTCAACTTTATGAAGACTTAGCAAGAAACTTTTTGAATGAGGTTCATAATTGAATGAACAAAGTTAAAAAATTGGCTGTCAAATCTATAGACATTTCTAAATGTTATGTTCTAGTTCTGTTGTAAACAGAATAAGGTACAAAAATATTTACCTATGAGAAAGAGATTTAAATATTCATTGCCTCCTAGACTGACAGAACTGAGGGAGAAGACGTAGTACCCCAAGCTCCCAGTGAACCAGATCAGCCAGACTGTGATGGTCCTTCTTGCAATGTGCCAGTTACAAAACAGGTCTAAGATGTTGTGCTTCTTTGTTGAGGACATGTCATTGTCACTCGTTCTGCCACTGACTAGATCATCTTGTTGGACTGAGCATAGTTCAGAAACTTTGCAGGGAGTGCTTACTTTATTCCATCTTGCCATTATATTAATTACTTTTTGTGCATCTTCATATCTTTCCTCTGACAGGAGCCAAAAAGGTGTTTCTGGGAGCATCCAGCAGCACAAGACAAAGGGAAGAGTCGCTATGGAGAGAAATATCTGATAGACCCACCAGGTCCGAACCAAAAATCCCACGAGTGCCACAACCATAATTCCCATAGCAAAAAAAGCATGGACATGCATAGAAGCCCAGGTTCGTGCTTTAATGCCAACAAATTCAGTCACATAAACAAAAGCCACAACCAGATAGCCACTTGAAACCTGGGGGGGTGGGAGAGAGAAAAAAAAGAGAGAGAGTGAGGTTTGTATCTACTCTCCTTGTGCAACAGCAGTAAAAACAAACAGCTATCAGTGTTCCACATTTGTGTACGCTTAACTGCCACCGCACTGGCATGTCCCACACTGACAGAAAAAAAGGCAACCCTGAAAACAAATCAGCTGGAGAAAAAGTTCACTCAAACCTTCAGACTGCCCAGACACTGTATTTAAAAATGTGAAGTGATTCTGGATGCTTCTCTGTAGTGGGGGAGAGCCAGCAAGAGACACCTGAAAAAGAGCCTAATTTGCTGATGTCACTAAGCCCTTCACCTCCAAAAATCAGGTCATCGCAATGACGCCGCAAACTGGACACTCAGGAAAATAAGGTCCCCTGAAGTAATTGCCACTTCTGAAAATCTTGACCTTGGCTTTTAAGTAGACTACTAATAATCTGTATGTCAGGGAACTGCAAATTTACTGAGAATTACCTTCCACACCCTGGTAAATTACCTCATTAAATCAAATTTTTATAATGTTGGAAGAGAATCTCATATATATGGTTATAGGTTCTCATATGTTATCTAGCGAATGCAATTACTGGCATGTAGTATTTCTGCATTATAGTATTTCTTCATTGAATATATATATTATTGAATATATATATTTCATATTCTCTAGCAACAGTCAAACTCTTGGTATCTCAGAACATTTCAAAACACAGCTAGAAAATCTAGACTAGAAAATATTCCAGTATATTGTTTTGATTAATAAATTTTCTGGTTAAAAATATTCCAGTTAATAATCTCTGATTCTGAACCCGCTGAACCTGATAGGAAACCTGCGCTGATCTCAGTGGCATGGGGCTAGAGCTTTAGACCTCCATCTAGCAAATCAGTCCCAGTGGGCAGCTAAAACCTACAGCATCGGTCTGGTCCAAGCTTTTTGCTTTTCTAAACTACCACAGCCCCTCTCACTGATCTCACTGTTCAAGGCTGAAATGCCCACGCAGTTTTTCCTGCTAGGAAATCCTTCTGAGCTCTTATCAGGCAAAGGGAGCTTCAAAGGGAGGTCCTTGTCTTGACTAATGCTGTGTCAGCAGGAATAAAATAAATTATGTGATTATTTTCAAATTTCTAACCAACTTTAAATAAGTTACATATTTTTTCTTGTGATAGCATTCTAATTTCTTTATGCATTATATAGAAAGACTACAAATATTATATAGATGTAAAATAGTAATTTAAAATTGGTTACTATGTGTAAATATTGAATATATATCAGATATAGGATATATATCATACATATATATAAAAGTATGTGTATAGATACACATAAACACATATATTGGAATACCCTTAAGTACACTATAAACATCTAGGTGTTAAACATGTCTACCTATGTATTTAGTATTCCAGATGTAGCTTAAAAGACCAAAGAGATGCATGGAAGAGAAAATGTGCATCTCTCCTCCACCACTCAAAATGCTAGAGATAAAAACGATACTTATTATAGATTTGTTATTTTAAGAAAAATATACTCCATTTCTAACAATAAGGAGAAATGCAATGGCAGCTGCAATGCAGAATCCAGAGTTTGCTGCTCACACTTGGTATTTAATTACCAGTCCAGCAGAGGTTGGGATGGAGGAAGTACCAAACACTGCTTCATACAGACGCTTTCTATTAATTCAAAGAGGAAAAGTGCTGTGGTCCAAGAACATTCAGACTCTCCCTGCTCTGCTGAAATAAGTGCAACAGAGGGGCCTTTAGAATAATGGAGTAGCGGAGGAAATAATAACAAAAGGGAGGTTTTCCTGAGAAGGGGTAGGAAATGACACATAAAAAGAGCCAGGGTGAACATCCTTTCTTACCATAGCAAGGAGAAAGCGCACAATCATGAAACTGTAGTAGTCAAATGTGAAGGCCACTGAGATGCCAAATACAAACTGACCAGCACTTGTGAACCATATAACACGCCGTCTTCCCATTCTGCAAATCATAGTGGTAATAAAATTATGAATAACCACAAACATTCTATTAAAATACACCTGCAACTCCAGAGAGCCTATCTGGAAGTGAGCCTGAAAATACTGTACTTAATACTTTCACTCACCACAGAAACTCTGGTTTAGTTACCTGTATTAATTTTTCAGTAATTCCAGCTTCCAAGGAAAAGGAAGCTCTTATGGATGGAACTTCCATTCCAAATTCTTGGCTGGAAGCAACATGCAGAAGTGGGCGTTACATATGCTCACCTCCAGTTTCAAGTTTAACTTCTACATAACTAATCTGCAAATTTACTCTGTCTTATTTATGAAGACAGTACGTAAGACTCGCTTTTTCAGATATTTTATATTAAGTAACGTCTAGTTAATAATTTCTAACAAAAGTTAGCTGTGATCAACACATGCCATCTTTTGCCAAAGTAACAACCAATTTGGATAGTAATGCAAGGCTTCTGTAACATGTCTTTGTCCAGTTATTCAAAGTTGAATTCTCTAATAAATGACAATTACATAGTTCTCCTGAATTTTCTGATTGCATCACAGCACACGTGCATACAAACACAGAAATCCAGGAAGCTAGTATACTAACAGCAAAAAAAATCATGTCAAGTACTAGCTTCCCATCAACAACATAGTAATTTCCAGTGTAACAGAAGGGCATTTAGTGAAAAGGAACTTCTATTTGTTTATCTTCTTCCCGTATCTCAGGGAGAAAATACACCAAGTAGAGCCAGTTGTCCCTAAACAAGTGAGCACATGCTATCAATAAGAAGCT
Organism: Ciconia boyciana; assembly: GCF_034638445.1. NCBI lineage: Eukaryota > Metazoa > Chordata > Aves > Ciconiiformes > Ciconiidae > Ciconia > Ciconia boyciana. Next base: position 52,568,231 of record NC_132936.1, read on the forward strand.
CATCTGAGGAGAAAACCTAGAAATCTGCAGTAGATATACAAGACTCTATTGAGGATTCATTATATTCTATCTACAAATGTTCTGTAATACAAAATGCGTGGAATAATTTCTCTTCCCTGATAATATTCTCTTGGACTCTTATTATCTAGTCCACTGTGAACAGCTTTTCAGAGATGTGGATATTATGTTTAGACAGAGAGTTTGAGGACTATCAGGGATGTGGGCTCATTTGTCGGTTTTTATCCCTGAGTATTTGGTACTATATTAAAACAACTCCTCTTTTTTTCCAACCTTGACCTGGAGTCATGCACATTTGGTCTCTGACCCCTGCCAGAAGAGACCCCAGTGAGTCCTAGCTGTCAGAGCTCTTCTGTTGGGAAATCTGTTAATTGGGAATGGGAGGAACCCACAAACTTATTTCCCACCAGCCACAATGTGTCAGAAAATAGTAACTTTCAGCTGTAAAATCTACAGTTGTAAATCTGCAACTTCAGAGTGTGTGTATTATCTTAACTGGCTGCCCATGGTTTGAATTAATGGAAATGAGAACAATATGATCATAACCTTATAAATCATGTCTGAGTATTAATTAATAAAGCTATGAATGATTTAAAGGGACGCAGAACAAATGTTGGCATTATATTCTGGTTTTGTATTAAATATGGTTTTACAAAGCCTTGGATCGGGAGCCAGGATTGATTCCATGTGTTCTAAAAGCCAAATTAAAAAAAAGATCATCTTTACTTTTGCATTCCCATATTGTAACCGTCACACCGTAGCATTGTGCTAATGAAGGAAAATCAGAAAACAACACGCCTGGTATCCTTTTTCACTTATACTGTTAGCTGTGGGATAAAACGTCACCCTCCACCTAACAGAGCTGTTAGACAACAAGCTCCTTTATAGAAAGAGATAAATAACACTAAACCAGCCTTCAAAGCAAAACACAAGTACGTAAACTGCCTGAGACAAAACCAAATACAACGTAGCTTAGGCGTTTGACTCTCATATGGATAGAAGGGCACGGCTGGGTGTTCTGAGGTAGGAATACGTGTGTTTGTGTTGAGAGAGAAAACCAAGAGAAGCAGGAGGATACAGATGTGCATCCTGGATCTCACTATTGCTTCTGAGTCGAGCTCTGATGCTGGGTCTCAGTGCATGATCTGAGATAACATCCAGGGAGGAAGTGTTGGAGGGGAGCGGGCTGAAGGACAGCCTTGGCACCATGAGCAAGGGACTGCTGGGGTCCAAGTCCCTCCACAGACTGACTCTCCTCATACTCAAACAGAACTTTGTACGTGCTGGTAAATAAATGAAATTACAGCACACCTCACTGACAACCACTTTTCCTCCTATCTGGACTAACCTTCAAGAGACTGAAGTTTAAGCTAACCACTCAGGGAAAAACTACAATTGGACAGCAAGGAAAAATAGTATATGGGTATTTATTTTAAGAATGTGGGGCCTGATCAAACCCGCAAAGCCTTTGCATCAGCCCCACAGAGCTGTATTCATGAGAGAGGTTAGGAAATTTGTAATTTTCAAATACATGACTTTTAACCTTCTAGTAGCCCTTCAGCTGTTTATCATATCCAGAAATAAAAATCTATGTTCCCATGAGGAATCTCTCCTCATGGAAAATGAGGTGAAAATCTACTCCCAGGTTTTACTGTTGCTATTACTAACTATTGCTATTTCTGTTAAAAAAAAAATTAATCTAGGGGCAAATACTAGCTGCAAAGGACAATTTGAGGGATCAAGGCCTAGAACAATGGCTGATATAAAGTAAGAAAAAAAAAACCTAAAAGCAAATGATTTGTGAATACGTTTTAAAATTAGTACTTGCTATCAGAAAAAGAAATTGAGTAAAACACCTCTGTGAATAAAACAATATCCAAACCTCCTAAATTGTGAATACATAATTATGAATACACTATTAATGAAAACAACAAAACAGTTAGATACGCATGGTGTTACTGTAGTCTGGAGCTACAATTTTTAGAGGATGGCACTTTACCTGTCAGCAATGTCACCAAAAATCACTGCTCCAATCAAGACTCCAAGCATGAATGTAGGCTGAATTAATTTTGCAAGCCATTCTCGGTCACAGACCAGATCCCACTGTGTAACAACAGTGCTCTTCCACTTTGTATCATCATAGAGAAATCCATCAGAACAAGAAAATATGGACTTGTTGCCTTTGTATTCATATGCCAGATCCAAACTGACTTCTCGTTTGGACCTGCTGCATTGGTTAAGTTCCCAAATTTCTCCATTTTCCAGCTGGACTACAATGTAATTTTCTGTTGAGGTCCATAGTGTCCAGATGTCCTCTATAGTCGATTCAGAGGAATTGTAGAAAAGAACGCTACTCACATTTCCAGGGATCCCACATACAAAGTTAGGAGCAACAGCCATGAACACAGACGCTAAGTAATGGATACCACATGACATAGCTTGAAAGACAGATGCAAAATAAACACATGCTTGAAATCTGTAAAGGGAAAGAAAAAAAGTTTACTGAAGAAAAGGCCTCTATACATGGAAAAAAAAATTCAACATAATCATTTTGCTAGGATCAGTAAATGGAGACATCATTAAAGTGTCTAGTGTTTTGTTATATAGTGCTGCTTCAATATTAGCTAAGCCCTGCAAGAGACCAAAGATGAGAAAAGATCCACAGCAGAAGTAATCTATTGTCAGGAAATAAATGCTGCCCTTAGTCATGTGTTCAGCCGTACACAGAGAAGACCATTTAAAAAGAAACAATTCTGAACTTAAGCACTTAGTTTGAAGCAACCTTCCACCCTCCAATTCTGTGTAGCACATCCCATCAAAATAAGGCCTTAGATTACTGGAATGGTTAGAAAAACCAAAATGTTGCAACCTCAGATTCTAAGGGATAGAGATATGCACATCAAATAAAACAAACCAAACACATGATGCCCTTCATTTCACCTAATTGTATCTATATAACTGTATTCCATCTATCTTTCATCTCTCTTTATTGCCTCCGAAAGACAAAGAGAGAATACGTGTAGATACACGTAGGGGAAGATAGAATCTGAACAGTGTGAAATGTTTTGTACCAAAACATAGCTGTAAACTGGGTTGGGGTTTGGCTTAAACAGGGTGTGCAGTTATGCATTAAAGATTGTATCATAAAGCAAACACGGTAAAAGAATGTTTTATGCATAGCCTGAATTTTGGCATTTTAACAGCTCTTAAAACATGCTTGAGATGCAAGTAAATCTTAGTACATAAATTGCACATGTATTCTGAATTTTGAAAGACTTGCAATGAACTCTAGTATTACTGACTGCAAATTTAGACAGTTTCTGATAATCTAAGCATAAGTTGTCTTTTTCTCAATTAAATGTTAAAATTATGCACATAATTAGTACAACATCTGTTCAGAAAAAACAACATAGCTTTGGTTTCTCTTCCACTTTTTATTTCCTGAAGGCCAATCAATTGCACTAATTTGAAGCAATGAGCTTCTATATATACATCCTTACTGCAGTATGCGCTGGGCCTTGGTAGTATGAAACAAAAAGCAGCTTTTTTTTAAATGATCAGAGGCTATCTCTGCTGAAGTTATAGGAAATGATGCCTAAAAAACAATTGCCTTGAAATGTCTTGTGGGAAGAGTCAGAGCAATTCCAATCCCCGTAACAAATGCGACCTGCAGATCACTCCTCTCTGAAATGTATCTAATCTAGCCTTGAATTCCCGTAATAAAGGTCAAATCATCTATCATCACCATTTTTAATGAATTGCTAAACTATCTATAACCAAAGTATTTAAATAGAATTTGCTGGATACATTGTCTTAATGTCCAATTAACCTTTCCAATTAAACAGTTCTCTTGTATAACCTAACTTCATTCACCATCCTCATTCTCCTCTGCCTTTTATCTTGTGATTCTTATTTCTTTCCTTGGTAAATGTAAACCCAGTTGCCTATCCTGTCTTTCCAATGGCATTGTTGCTGTTCAGATGGAGTGCTTTTTACCTCCCTTTCTCTTGACAACAGGTCTATTGACTTTTCCACAGCAGTCTGAGGAGAGGGCTGAATTGCTAAACCCACTGTGGCAGCTCAAAACCTGGCTCCACTTCCCTCTTGAAGACTCAGCAAGGCAATCCTCACACAGGTGCTGTGCTGCTCTTTCCCAACAAACCTTGTGAGAGATATGGTCAAGAGAAACTGAACATAACCACGCCATCCCTTAAGCCTATCAATCCTCTCTAAAGAGAACAGCTTCTTGAGGTCGAAGTAGCTAGCCATAAATCAAAGCAAGGCTAAACCTGCTCTGAAAAGCTTTTGGACTATCTTGGACCACAAAAAAGCAAAGATTATTCTGAAATGTAACCTTTGTCCCCCTATTAATGCAGACAAATATGGTCAGCAACATGTTTTAGTTCCTCTTCTCTAGTTTAATTTTAACTATTCCCATCAAAAGACACAAACTCGTTTTAAAAATAGCAGAGCAAGACCAAATTCAACAACTTGAGCTACTGTTGCAGTAGGCAGAATGACTGAAATCAGGACTAGAAGACCTCTAGCAAATTAGCAAGTTTAATCCCTAGAAGCTGTGCAGTTACATCTTCTACTAGCTAACAAAAAGCAGCATACCCAGAACCAGGATCCCCAGTATTTTCAGTATCTGTTGTTATGCATCGGGAAATCGCAGTGTCAGATAGCCCAGTTGGTATTGCCCAGACAGAGGAAGAATCAAATAATTTCAAATTCCCATACATTCATCTTGAGTTTCTTAATTAGCTCTCACAGTACAAAAAATATCAGGTTCATAATTTCTGTTCTGCCCAGTAAGAGTGAGCAGGAAAAATATATTTATGCCCTTTCTTGTTGGAGAAGCTTGAAAGAAGATAACAACTTGTAAGGATACAAACTGAGAAGATGGCATGAACCAATGCATTACATTATTTTTTAAAAACCCAAATCCCAAGAGCATCACCAGGGCTACGATTTTGATCAGGTCTAACTAATCTCTGCACTAACTGCCCCCTTGAGAGTTTTATCTTATCTCTTCCTGAACACTTCTTGTGATCATACTTCAATAACCATTTTGACAGACTGCTCCACTGTCAAATCTTTCTGTTGGAAAGTTTCTCATTAAATCTAATCTCAATGTCCCCTTTTTCCCTGTAAGACTATTAGCAGTTTATAAAACATCCTTGTGCAACCTTGAATAAAATTTCCTTGTCTTTTATCACTTTGTTGTACACAATTATCAGTTATCTCCCTCTAGTTACTTTCTAAAACTATATAAATTACAGTCCCTTACCCTTTCCTCATTTTTCCTTTGTGTCCTACAGAACAGTTTCCACCTCTATAAAAAGCTATAAAGGATTTATTTCAAAGAAATATCTGTGTCACGCCATATTTCACCCATCTTTCAAGGGTTTAACTTAGAACTAGAGATAACTGATTCTTGTAAAAACGTTCTTCCATTTTCAATGTTATGAAAATCTTATTCAGTTCCAACAAAGAAATCCACTCTGTAGTATCATTATTTTTCTTACCTAATTTGCAGCACCTATGCTAAGCAAACACAAAACGTCAAACAAAATGCCAGATATACATTAAGAGACATAATTTATGCTGTTTATGACAATTTAAGAACAGGAAAATGTGTGGTTTTACAGCAAAATGGCCATGTTGTTACAGAATCCTGCAGGATGGATGGCACTGCAGTTTTTAACCTCTAACTGCTCAATAAAAAAAGCCAAGGAGCAGGCAGGGGAAGCAGGAATAGGGAAAAATAAGGTCTGACGTGAAGCTAGAAGAGTGTTTGGCAGCACCAGTGGCTGAAGGAATCCCACAGCCCTGCCACCACACGAATGGGCTGCTCCCCTGCCTGTAAGAAGTACCTACTGCTCTCTCCAGTAAAATTCCACAATGGGCTGGCTAAGCCTCTCTTTGTGTGTATATATATATTTATATAAAACACACACACACCACACACCAAAAAAAACAACCTGAAAGCCCTCTTTTGCTGTGAAGGCAAAATTCATTGGTGACTACAGTAGTGTTGTAACAGCATCCCCATCAATGCTAGGTTGAAAAGCCCAACCTTATGAGCTGCCGAGAATCTCCTGTGGGTAGGAAGGGCTTTTCTTCTAGGAAGACCAATTGTATAGAGGTCAGGAAATTCATTAACTTCCATAGTTACCAAAAGGAGTTCATTAGGCCATTAGTGACAACATGTAGAAAGCATGAAAACTATGTAGGGAGGATGATACGTGGGATGGGAGAATACTATGTATGCATTGAACTTTGCTTGCCAGAACAGCTGAAGGTTGAAAAGGGACAGAGAAAGACACAGGCCCAGCCTCATGGTAGACACAGGTTGGTTAGAACAGAGGTCAGGGCAGCAGACAGTGCTGAGCAAGGAGGCACATAAAGCTGCTGCCTGCTCTATCACTACCCTGGGATCCCTCCTGTTAGACCTTTGGGTGCATGAGTTTTATCTCAGCCCTCCTGCTGTGGCCTTGTCAATGCTCTTCCCCATTCTTAAAACCCTGGGGTTGCTTCTTGGCCCATGCTCACGCGGCAGCTGAGCAGCTTCTCTTTGCAGGAGGACTTGGTGCTGGGGGAGCACAGCCGCTCCCGCTCGGGGAGCCTGCAGCAGCCCCTGCGGCAGGCCGTGCTGGGGCAGGGGGTCACAGCAGAACGTAAAGAGGTCATACACTTCACTGACCCTGAGGCACAGGTTAAAGTCTATGCTGTCCTTGTGGCCTACTGTAAATGATTAACTTTTTTCCCGAATTCTTAATTTAAGAACACCGGACTGATAAGAAACTCTTTTATTACTAAGCTTCAATCTCTCTATTGCATGCAAACATGTAATATAATCTTTTTAGTAAACTCACTGAACTCCATTTCAAAAGTTAAATTTCCCTGAATAAAGAGATACTGCTGCTCATGCATCAAAATGTTAAGAAAAAAACATTGCAGTAGCAATAAATACTAGTGAAATTCACCAAAAGAAAGCAAGGCTTCTTTCAGCAAAGTCTGTGATCTATTTTCCTCAACTGATCTCAAAAAAGGCAGGTTTTGGCAAGGGTATTTTGTATGCCAGTTATCTTCACATACACACATCAGATTATGTAATATATATTGTTGCAAGTAGTAGTTTTCAATACCTCTTTTACAGATTGTTTTTCTTTTTAAAAAGCACACTTTTTGCAATTTTTAACATCTGTGAACATGATGACTGTCCTGAAAGGTATGATAATCTCTCACAGTGTTTTTCCATCTCTTCAGTGACTTGTCATGGGAGATAATTATTTGGCAAGTACATTCTGCCACTCTTGCCAGGACAGTCAAATACAGAAGTCAAGAAGACTTTGTAGGCTAGTGCTCCAGTATAGAGATGCTTAATGAATGCCAGAAGTCAAATGAGCTTAAAACTGTCTTCACAAAGGCTTGAGCAAGACACAACATGAAAATGTTCCAGTCTTTCTTAAAGTATTTCTGTGAAATTTCTCCACCATTATTCTTTTGTCAGTTTACAGCTTATAGTAAAAAAGACTTACATTTTCTGACTCCTCTGCACAAGTTTCAAGATCTCACCAGTAAGAAAAGCAACTGCTAATATCGTAATGTCAGTACCTGAATTGAAGAAATATTCCTGCGTAAAGATAATGAACTAGATCTCAGACCACTGTTGCTCTAGCCGTAGTCTCATGACACAACATACTCTGTGGCACCATTACTCTAAGATATTTCCTCCCTTCTCCTTTCCCACCATTTATTCATCCCCTGAGACATAGCGCACTCTACCCTCAGTTGCAGTGGTACTTTTTATGTGGACTGGCTGTGAATTTTATCTGGGAAACTGATCTAACTTGAAAAAAAAAGTCAAAATAGATGATTAAAAAAAAATAAAACAAGCCAGATCAGTTGCTTGATCCAATTTATATTGCATCCATGCAAACAATCTGCACCAGTCGGTTTGAAAGGTGGTACATCTGGCATGCAAAAATATCTGAAGTGGACATTGCTGCATATATGTTAGAGAATAAATCCCCAGCCTCGGAGTACTTTTACCATTGTCAGTTATTGCAGTGTATAGATGGGACAAACCTTGTTAGATACTAATTTTATGTTAAATAAAATAGGTTTCTGATAATATTTGTTTCCTTGTCTGTCCATGGAAGAGAGGAGAGGGTGAATTACTAGGTACTCCTCAAAAGCTAACATAAAACTTTAAAAATCCTTTCAGTGTAGGCTAGAGTCACAAGGCTGTTCTGTGATTAGCAAAAGACTTGTACTATTCCACAGGTTTTACAAGAACTATTTTTACTGTTTGTCTTTTCAACCACCTTGTTAGCAAATTGCTTAGTCAGAAAACACAGTGTTTTTGTTGTGCAGTGTACACTCAACAGGATGGTTTCAGTGGAAAGAAATTTCCAGATATTTACTATTGCCAAAAGAATTTGTGTTCAGTAACCACTTTCACCTCTGTATTTCATCCTGGGTTTTTTTAATGCGAGAAAAGCCATTCAGTGTTCTTTCCACTCTAAACCAAAAAGCTGTGATGCACTTACACATTTATTTTTTGAGAGGAAAGGAGCCAAATGAGACTCAGGAGCAGTATTTTTGCTATGGTGCAGAGATGCAGATTTGGAAGCAGCCTCAAATATATAACAGACACGGCCTTATTTGACTTACAGTGTCAAGAGTAAACTTCCTTCCCTCCTAAGGGCAGTTTAAACTATGCTAAGACTTGGTCTCAGCCCACATCAGCAAGATGGTTATTTCCAGAATTTGTTTTCAGAGGCAGAAGCTGCTGTGTTGGATATCCAGTTGAAACGTACCAACAGCACAGATGCAACAGGAATAAGAAATTCTATAGAGATCAGGAAGGCTCCAGGAATTATGTATCATCACTGGGGAGAATGTGTGCATCAACATGCAGTCACCAAACAGCAGACACTTACTGAATCATTCTTATAATCATCTAAAACTGATTCTCTGAAGAATTGTAACACTTCTATCCCATTAAACTTGTGCATGTTTCCCTTTTTTTAAGACAAGCCCAGAATTTGTTCGGCTGCTCACTACTGCACATTTGGTATAACAGCTTAGATGAAGAAAGTCACACCAGTGTAAAAATCAATAATTAGTGCTACAGAATTTAGGGTCATACTTTAAAAATTTTTTTTTTTTTTGCAATTAATGCAACAGTTTTTCAGTTTTGGCTATCTAAATCAGGCACATTAGGTTTCTGTCCTCACTTGTGACAAAATGATCCAGTTGATAAATATTGCTGGGTTTCATCAGTTTAGTAGCATAGCTTTCAGCTATGAACAGACACGCACAGCAGAAAGGGCAGTTGCCATTACAGATGTCCTGATATTTCTTGCTGCCCCTCTGCCAAGGGTCACTGCCCCCAGGGGAGAGCCAGTCAGAAGGAAGGTGTGTTCACACCTCGGCCACTTCAGCCCAATGCCCAGCCTTCTGGTTCCACTGACAGTGGAACTGGACTAGGTACAAAGGCTCTGGATTTGTACTCGAGCAACCAAGCTACACACACAGGTTCCACTCTTGACTTTACTGTGAAAGTAACTTCTGGTTGAGGGGGAACACATCACTGGGACAGGTAACTTTTTAATTGCTGGGGCTATATCCACTAGCTTTCCTGCATGCATAAACTACAAGGGGTTCTGGAGAAGTCAACAGTGGACTTTGAACAGTTTGGCAACATTAGAGGTTAGCACAGCTCTTGCACCATACTCTAGGCTCCTTAGGTGAAAGGGAGATAAATGCTATGTAACCTGCCATGGAAGGATCCATCTACAAATGGATTATCTAGTGAGGAGAGAGATCTACAAGACCTGCCTGTGTAACAAATGCCAACCAAACATCTCTCTTGGTTGCTGTGAGGAGCAACTGTAGTTTTTCTCCTTCACATGTTTATAGTATCTACCTTATAACTAGTAGAAATAAAGCAATAAAAGGGAGAAAAAAGTGGAAATTTAAAACTATCACTGAAAACAATGGTCAAACATGAAATGGTGTACATTAATTTCTAACCTTCTTCCGGTCAGCCTTCTTTTTGATTATCAAAATTGGTATGGATTAATTTTTTGTAATTCTGGTACATTTGCACCCATACAGGTACCAGTAAAGCAGTCCTTGAACTTGAGGTCACAGCTCCAAGTGGGGCTATAGCAGTTACCAGTGGAGCAGGAATCACAATGGGAACAGGGCAGGCAAGCAGGAATGGACTGCAATTGCAACAGCAATTCTGACACCTTCCAATGGCAGAGCTGCAGTCAGTCTATCTCATTCTAGCTATCCACTTGTCCTTCCTGTTTTACGTGTGTCAAGGGTATATACCAGGTAATTTAATTTAAAAAGAACATGACCATGCAGTTTTTAAGTTATTTAGGTTTCTTTTGTAATTATTTGGATCAGTCCTAAACACAGAAGACTGGTTACGCTTGAACAGTAGTAACACTTCAGGCTCTATACTTGGGAACGTTTCCATTCATAGAATCATAGACTCATTTAGGTTGGAAAAGACCTTTAAGATCATCAAGTCCAACCATAAACCTAGCACTGCCAAGTCCACCACTAAACCATGTCCCTAAGCACCACATCTACGCAGCTTTTAAATACCTCCAGGGATGGTGACTCAACCACTTCCCTGGGCAGCCTGTTCCAATGCTTGACAACACTTTCAGTGAAGAATTTTTCCTAATATCCAGTCTAAACCTCCCCTGGTGCCACTTGAGGCCATTTCCTCTTGTCCTATCGCTTGTCACTTGGGAGAAGAGACTGACACCCACCTCTCTACAACCTCCTTTCAGGTAGTTGTAGAGAGCGATAAGGTCTCCCCTCAGCCTCCTTTTCTCCAGGCTAAACAACCCCAGTTCCCTCGGCCAATCCTCACAGGACTCGTGCTCTAGCACAGCTTTGTTGCCCTTCTTCTTCACCAGCTTTGTTGCCCTTCTTTGGACAAGCTCCAGCACCTCAATGTATTTACTGTAGTGAAGGGCCCAAAACTTAACACAGTATTCAAGGTGTGGCCTTACCAGTAACACGTACAGGGAGACAATCACTCCCCTAGTCCTGCTGGCCACACTATTTCTGATACAAGCCAGGATGCCATTGGCCTTCTTGGCCACCTGGGCACACTGCTGGCTCATGTTCAGCCAGCTCTCGACCAACACGCCCAGGTCCTTTTCCTCTGGGCAGCTTTCCAGCCACTCTGCCCCAGGCCTGTAGCGTTGCATGGGGTTGTTGTGGCCCAAGTGCAGGACCTGGCACTTGGCCTTGTTGAACCTCATACAATTGGCCTCGGCCCATCGATCCAGCCTGTCCAGGTCCCTCTGCAGAGCCTTCCTACCCTCAAGCAGATCAACACTCCGGCACAACTTGGTGCCATCTGCAAACTTACTGAGGGCGCACTCAATCCCCTCGTCCAGATCATTGATAAGGATATTAAACAGAACTGGCCCCAGCACAGAGCCCTGGGGAACACCACTTGTGACCGGCCACCAACTGGATTTAACTCCATTCACCACCACTCTTTGGGCCCGGCATCCAGCCAGTTTTTTACTCAGCGAAGCGTACGCCTGTCCAAGCCATGAGCAGCCAGTTTCTCCAGGAGAATGCTGTGGGAAATGGTGTCAAAGGCTTTACTGAAGTCTAGGTAGACAACAGCCACAGCCTTTCCCTGATGCACTAAGCGGGTCACCTTGTCATAGAAGGAGATCAGGTTGGTCAAGCAGGACCTGCCTTTTGTAAACCCATGCTGGCTGGGCCTGATCACCTGGTTGGCCTGTACATGTTGTTCCTGAAAATGCATTCCAGGAACAGCATTTTTATAAACATCTACCATTTAGAAAATTAGCATGTACTCTGTCTGCATGATATATTACTAGCATTACTTCTCAGGGAAAACTCAGTTCCAGCATCTTTGGTAACACTGTTCTCTTTTGGTCAGCCTCTTTCTTGGGGACAAATCCAAATTAGGTACTTAATTCCCTTCCACACTGTAGCATTTCCACCTGCTTATGTACATAAATCATTTCACACCATAACCTGTAAAGTGCCTAATAGAATTTAAATGTTTTTCTTGAGATTCCATCTAATTATAGACATAGGCAGTACTTCATGTATAGACTGTTATATTTCATTCTTACTTCCCCATTTAGGAAATCAGATTGTTTTCTGCTGTTTACCTTGATGACACATTGCACTAACTTTGTTCAAACTATGGAAGTTTACATTTATTTTATCTGATTCTTTTTTCTGTCTATAATCTTGAAATAAAACTCATCGGTTTTCATATGAATCATGTTCTTACTTATTTGTTATTCTATTTACATATTTCTATTGCAAAACTCTAAACCTGGTATAGCTGAAGGTACAAATACATGGATTGAATACCTACTTTGCAGTGGTGAAAACTGTCAATTCTGAAGCAACTAGCAATCTATTCTTCAAAGACTGTTTTGCAAAATAATTAAGCCTTACTGTTGTCATAATTAAATGATGCTTTTTAAGAACTCTTTTTTTGGTTTCCTATTCATAGTAACACCTAAGAAGAATTGGATGCAGACAGCTCATTTTCAGTCTGAATTCTGCATAAATTCTCTTCATGCCATGCCACACTTACTGTTAAGCTTACTACCCATGGCTTTAAATTTCTATATTGGAAATTTAATTCCTCCACTCTTGGAAAATGATTGTAAAATTTCTCATTCTTATAGGTTTTTGAAAGTTCTCATGGGAAAAGTTAAAACAAGTAAGAAAACTGTGTAATTAATTTAAGCATACTGGACATCACTTTCCTAGCACATGTTTGTAACCATTCCTGCACATACTAGTGTCTTCTGAGTTTTCAGTTAAAACTAATAAGGATTATTAGCTCTGTGGATCAAATTATGTTTACAACATTTCTGTAAATATTTGACAGAAATGTCATGGAATTTTGGGTTGCTCCATTGTTTCTTTCTTCCTTAATATAATCAATAATTTTACACATAGCATTAATTTTGCAGCCTAGAATATGACTAAGATGAGTTGGTCTATTTCTGTGGGCTACATAAAGCATTGTATTACCTGGATAATGCGTCATTTTACTCTCCCTGGCTCTGTTGGCAACTCTTACAATGTTCTTTGGTTAATTATGACTTTCATCACAGTGACTCTTCATCAAGAGCAAAACAGAAGAGCTGAAGCAGACACCTTTGTCTTACTAGCTTTTTAGGAATATTTCACTAAAAAAAAAGAATCACTTAACAAGATGTTACATTTAGGGAATTAAGTGTCAGATAATACTGTATCTTCTAAAATTTGAGACAAAGTCAATATATTAAATCAAGGCATGCCTTTAGGAAAGGCAAGCCAGTTGCAGCCAGAGATTCTTTGCTGCCAGAGACAATATAGCAAGTTGCAATTCTACGTGTACGGAATTCTACACTTGTAACTCTACAGTTCTGCAACTTCAAGAAAGGGATTTGATTTAATGCACAGTCTGGTATGGTCAAAGTATTGTCTTCTGTTAAACTTGGTTTTGCTTATGTATGAATTGTTTAAGTACATCCATATTTAGCAGCTATGTTCTACATTCAAAAGGAAAATAGCCTCCACACCAACAGCTTTTCTCTCTTTGTGTGACAGAGAAGCTTGTATCTTCTACAGGCTTTGTTAAAGCTCAGTTAGGACACTGAAGAGGAGTAAGACATAGCTCCCTTCTTCCGCTCTTCAGGAGTCTACACTGATGATCGACCAATAGTTCATCAGCTCTTGCAAGGGCTGTTCAGAGGCTCTTGCAAGGTCAGCAAGTCTGTCCCACCCATGTTCCTGCTTGGCCAGGTTAGTATCCCTGACAGGCTGTCTTCTCCAAGGCAAGGCAGGTTATCTCTAAACCCACATAAAAGAAGGTTACTGAGCGCAAGAGGACTTTCAGCTTCTTTTGCAGGTTCGTAGCTCACCTTCCCTCCAGACTGTTCCTCTTCACTGCAAATGTGTAACCCACTCTTTGCCTAGAAGTCGTCAACCCCTTCTTCCCAAATGGTCATGGGAATCTGTCCCATAATAAGACCTTTTTAAATGATTAATTCCCACTGGAGAGCTTTTCAGTTTGTTTTGTTTTGATTTGATTGGCAGCCTGGTCCTGAACTTCAGTCCAATTTTGTTTACTTATATCCCCTTCCAGTTTCAGTCCTGGATATTGGTTTGGCTAGCCTGTGTCTTCACAGGGCAAGAAAAATATTTCTGTTTTCTCTCCTCTGAGAGATTTACACATTGTAGAGTATATAAAATAGTATGAAATGCTGAAAGTTGATGTAATAGATCTTGGATATTTGACATACTGCCTTTGATTTTAACTAGACAAAGAGCTTTTCTACAACCTCTCTAAAGAAGACAAGTCAAAATCTTAAGAGCAGTATCGATCTTTCCGAAGAAAATATATTTTCATTAGTTTTATCGGTCATTTCTCTCTTCCATGACCAACAGACTGACTTACTCTATATTGTTCTTGATTTCTTAATGGAAAGCAACCTTTTCATTTCCTGTCATTCAAGGAAGATGATTCTACTACCTTTCTCTTTAAACTGTTAAAATTGGAAGTAATTTAAATTAAAAACAAAGAAATGCAAATTACAGATTTGACTGTTTCCAAGGCTAAGAATGCACTTTGACCTCTTATTAAATATATTCTGTAATGCTCTTTTACCTGCTTATACTTCCATAGTACTGTCAGGTTCTTTCCTTGAGTCTTTCTCTTATGGCAGCTCATACAAGGGAATGATCTGGAATAATGCTGTTTTCTAACCTTACATATAGCAATAACCTTACAATAGCAATATTTACAAGCAATATATGGGTCCCATTGTCCACAAGAATCCAATAAAGAAGCTGGATTCTACCAGGATTCTTCTACATAAATCTATTTTTGTACCAACTGTCCCCTCTATTCTCAAGGGATAAGTGTGACAGAACTGAGCTCAGCTACACTGACTTACAAAGGACAACAGTTCTCTGAAGAGCCTAAAATACAAGTGTAAATGAGATGAGGTCCCAGTTGCTCTGACCCTGGGACTAACACGAATTATCTCTCTCAGAAGGGTGGAGCTGTAACAAGTTTATGGTATTTCCCAGCTCTGCTGACCTTCACCAGTTGCAAAGATGCAGAAAAAAATCCAACCAATAGTTTGTTCTGGAATATGAGACATGAATATAAATTATTTAAATGAAATGTGGTCTCATCAGTATAATTTCACCATATATCCAGTGGCTTTGTGTCAGAGAACGCTTTTGGATATTTCTTACCTATTATTGCTCATTTTTCACCTTTTGTATTTGACTTTCTCTCTAGCACTAAATAGACATCCACCAAATGAAATATTACATCATAGATATGGTACTATTTATTTATAGAACAAAGGCTAAATGAATATTATTAGTAATATTTCCCAATTTTTCACCAAGGACACAAAGATCTATGCCTGCAATTTAAAGGCTAAAAAAATTTATTTTTGCCTACTTCATAAGTTCTAAATGATTGCACCACTGCTGAGGCTGCACCTCTGATGCTGCTACCTAATAGTAGCCGCTACCTAAACCCAACTTCACATCTTAATGAAAAGATTTTCTTGAGGAAAAGGCTCGGTCTGTGACCCAATGGATGGTGCTTCTAGATTCCTCAAACCACATTTTCATTGCGCGTGATTTTCAGAGAACATCTGCTCTGAGTGAGGTGAGCATTATAGTTTGGCTGCCAATGTATGATATTAAGGTATACATTAGCTCTCTAGGTAATTTCAGTATTTTTCAAAGCCAGCTGAGATTTCTCTCCAGGTATATGGACCATCTGACAGATCAACCATCACTATTAGTACTTGCAGATCTCTGTCTTGTAGTTTGTCATCACACTTTTTCCAGTCTCGGCCTTGCAACCAAGACATAGCTACCTCAGTTGGTATTTTCTCTGTCTTGCTATTTTTTCCATATTTCTGAGAAGTTGAGAATCTCACGTTCTTGCTCAGCTGCTATAGCTTCATGCCTCAAGCTAACTTAAATAAAATGTCAGCTGTGTACGTATCTCAGTTCCATTCTTGTTGTGTATAGCAAAATGGTAGCACAGAAATTTTCACAGGGCCTTAGAAAAATTATCTAAATTTAACATTGTTTTCTACTTGGATCATTTCACCTCCTGCAATAAACTGGTCAAAGTTTCCAAAGTAAGTCCTTTTAGAAAACATTTCCTTCCAACTCTGAGGTATCTTAGTACTGCTGAAAATCATGACTATTATGAGAAAATTATTGACAGAGCTTTAATGGGAGTGATATCCCAGTCCCAGGCACTGTATTACAGGGAGCACACTGTGCAGTGCCTTATATATTTCATTTTCATTCATACCATAATATTTTGGGAAGAAACAGCTGATCATCACCTCCTTGGTGTGTGTGATAATTGCCTCATGCTGCCATAACTATGTCCATGCCATGACTTTGTCTAGAAGCCACCCTGGGGGGTTGCCAACATTTCAGAGGTGCAGTCTGAATCTCAGCAGCTGGTTTACAAATCGTAACTGATTTACTAGCTTTAAGTTGCTTGTATTGCAGGTTTTAGCCTTAGAGAAGTAACGGATAGTACAAGTGCAATTTCATCCTGCTTTTATTTAGTTATTTTTCTATTATTGTAATCTACTTTTAAATCTACTTCTATTATTATAATCTACTTTTTCAATCCAGAAACAGGCAGGGTGAGGTTCCCAGCACATTCTGATGCAGTACACTTTTGTCTATGCAGATCCTGCGCTAGGCTGCCTCTGATATGGCCTGGATCCTAGCAAATACTGTTAGTACCTCTTGCAGACCACACTGCTAGTGTGTTGTCCCCATTATCCAGGAGCACTTGCCAGTATCCAGCTTTGGTTCTGAGTCTTGAGAGTATTTCTACTTTTGCCTAGTCAGGCATAGATAATAAGATCTTTGTCTAAGCTGCTAGAGTCTGTTCTGTGAAACTACATGGCTCGTCTCGCTTCTCCAAGGCTATTATGATGCCATTCAACCAACAGGATCAAGTGCTCTTTGCAAAATATCCAGGCACATCCTCCCCCCCCCAAAAAAAAAAAGGGAAAAAAGTGAAATGCAGCCAAGTCCACTCATTTTATCCTATGAACATCTGAGATGAGCACAGGCCGATTCAGATGTTATAACATAGCATAGTTATAAAGCTGAAGAACATTTATCAAGCATTTCTGTCAAACACCACCCCTGACTAGGAGCCAAAGGAGGACTTAGATTTGAGATTCTTCTGTCTGGCACATTCCAGTAAACACAAACAGCTGTCCACTGATACATTTTGAAAACTGAATGACAGATATGTTGCGATAAACTTTTCCACTGTATAAAGTAGCCAGTATATGGGGGAAAAAAAGTTTTTTTGAAAAAAATCTCTAGACCACAGTATTTTGTTCATCTTCAGGAAACTACTCAAAGCTTAAACAGAAATTCACATTATATTGTTTAAAAATATTAATTTTGTGTGGGATGTACTAAACACTAAATATGTTAGTATTTCAGAAAAAGCTTGTAATGTTTCCATTTTCTAAGTTAAAGCTAATCATCTGTTCAAATGCTGAATACAATTGCCTGTTTCTCCATACTAACTTGGAAAAGGAAAACCAATTTCTTTGCATGTCCAGCAAGTACACTTCTGACTTGAAAAATTTATTTTTCTTGGGGAAGAACCTTTCAAGACATCCGTAAAATATTTGAGTTTGAAAAATCATTGCTTGAAAGTATTCTTATTTTCTTTTTGTGAAAATAAGTGGTGAGCATGATCTTTGAGATACGAGGGACTTTCCGTTATTTGATACAAACCCAAGAATTCCTGGAAGTAACATGTACACACCACAATTTGCAGAAGACGTAATCTGATCACAAGAGCTGTGAGCTATGAAACAAGAGAGAGGATAAGGGCATCAGCATGAAAATAGGAGCCTGGAAAATTTCTGAGATGTGAAAAGAAGACAGACCGTTTGGTGTGGGACTTTAGAAGTGAACCAAGAGCCCTACAAAGCAGGGAGAAGAGAAATGGCGTTAGCACTGAGTGTTCAAATATTGCTACTATGGCACTGACCAGCAGGGTCTGTGTTGTAGAAGTCCATTGAAAGAATCTCTACAAAAGTCAAGCCAGTTTTTTTACAAGCTAAGCATAGTCTCTGGTCTATTTATGAACACTAGAAAAGTTCCAGAGAAATTAACAGAAAATGTTGAAACTGTTGTTAAGTGTATTAATCTCTATTGAACTCCGTGTTTGGCTGCAACAGGTGAGCATCCTATCCAAACAGGCAGCCTGTCCTGCTTCTCTCCTCCTTGCGGCAGCCATTGCTAATCCTTGTACTTCTGGTTAATTGTTGCTGTTAATGGTTGCTTCTAAAATCCAAATTGTAGCAACTCCACTGACCAGGCAGCAAGTTCATATAAGATAACAATGTAAAGATGTTAAAAACTGAATAAATACACAAACATTTCAGTAAAGATAAAGAACAGTCATTGTTAATTTATTAGATAGTCTAACTGCTAGTAAAATACATTATTTATAAAACCAGCACTTGAAGATCTGGATAACTTAACTTTGTAAAAGACAGAATATTTTAAAAGAAAATGCAATCTTTCAAAAAAGATTCTGGAAATACTTCCATTACAAAACCTAGAAATAGTGTCAGTGACACCCAATCTTCCTCTCTCTCCCTGACAATTTTCACCACCTGCTTTTAACTAAAGTATAAGCCAAGATTTGAAAACTGTAAATCACAGGGAAAACTCTGCGTACCATGTAAGCTGCATCTCATAGCTACCAGACGTTCCAGCTGGGAAATCAAATCCTTACTCTCATCCACGCTTACGATAAGAGGTACCTTACCAGATTTCTCTCTAGACAGCTATTCCCGATTAGATCATGTCTCTGTTCAGCACTCTGTCATGGTGTAGATCAGAGCTGCAAAATACATAGCCTGTTTCTCACCAGCAACCAGATAAGTAAGTTCCATGTCCTGCTGGTAGATTAAAGTCACTAAAGTTATTAAAAGTCCTTTAGTTTACCTGGGAACTAGATGTAAGGGCAATGTGAGCCAACCAGCCAGGTCCAAAGGCACGCCTCCCCGCCATGCACACGTTGTGCTACCCACCTTACGCCCATTAGTCATGTCGTCCCTTTCCCAGTATGGGGGCCTGCCAACAACGGCAAGTGGCTGACTATATCCTCTTTACCTGACGGGCCCCCGAGTGGGTTATTGCCGTTGGAGTGGGTGGGCAGAAAGGGGCCGGGGAAGGGGCACGGGGCAGAGAGGGAGAGCCCATAGGCACAGTCTGGCAGGAACTGCTGAATGGGAGAAGGGTGCAGTTCAGTGCAGGTAAATTGGGAGCTTTAAGGCCTGGCGGGTCATTAGAGATGAGGCCATTTGAGCCAGACAGGACTATTCTTTCCCATTCACCTCTGCAATAGCGAGCAGTGATCTCATGCACCAGAGACAGACTCAAGAACAATGTCTGAAACAACCTTCTTGAATTTATAGGCCACAGATGCTACCCATGCCCAAATTCAAAGACAGGCATAAAGTCTTCCTTTAATGGCAAAGGATACAGAAGCTGTTACATTTTTATGGTTGTTCATGCATGTCTCAAGACCCCAGTAAGAACTAGGGCATCACTGAGACTTCTGAAAGAGAGTCTGAATTGGAAGCAAAATATTGTCAGCATCCATGTGAATGTCAACTCCACAAAATTCACAGTCTTAATGAAAGTGAAACATTTCTATATTATCTGTAGATGAATAATTTTTATATAGCTGTATATATATTACATATATATATAATGCATACATAATCTCTCCATGTATATATTTATATACACATAAACAGCTGGCCATTCTTTACTGCATCTGTCAGATTTTAAGAAAATCAGAACAGTCTCAAAATACTAACAGTCGTGCTTGGATTGCTCAGAATCTGACTGTGGCAAATCAACAGAATCTATACATAGTGCCTAGGTTATATGGGCCTTATAAGAATTGCTTGAACTGAAGAAATTATTGATTATCTGTCAGTGTCATGATGATGCATAAATGCAACCTAATCAGAACTAACTTCATAGTTACAGTTAAGAACAACTTTTTTATATGAAGTGTGATCATTTATCTAGCAGTATCAAGGGATTAAAAAGAGGTTTTTACAGCATTTTTTAAACAGGTGCATCCACCATAAGCTACTATTATCCTTACTTTTAGCATGTGGTCTTTGAAATCTCAAACAGCCATGTGTCTAACATAACTATTCAAATTTTGGTAGTCTGCAGTTCATCTCAAAGGTCCTAAATGTAATGCAACCCCTATTGAACTGCATCTCAAATAATCTGGCCCCTAGATGTGAGGTTATCACTGTAGAATTGTTCTCCCTTTAATTGCAAGAAGTACTTGTGAAAACTTTATCTAAAATATTAATAAATGTTCTCAAGTAGGAAAACTACTTCGGTAGTTAGGAATAACTACTTCCATGTTATTTCAGTATTCACTGTGAAGTGCCTGCTTTCCCCAAAGAGCATGCAAGACAGAAGAGCAACAGCAACAGCAAAATACACTGATTGCTAGGATTTCTCTCCTAGTTCACACAGAACAAGGTATTTTTGTTGCTGACCCAGAACTGATAACAAATGAGATATTGTTCAGATAGATATGCATGTAAGTCACAACTTAGCCAAACATGTAATAAAAGCGTAGGTCCCAGTTAAGCAAAGAAAAAGTCTTTCCTTCCTAACCTTCTGCAGAGGCTGTTGATACCCGCCACTACTGCTTGCACGTGATATTAAGAGCCTAGTCTGCTGTAGAGTTCAGGTATGCACTTCTACCATTAAAAGGAGCTCCCAGGCTTTGTTCAAAATGCCGCTCCTGCCTGCCCCCAATAGAGAGGAGAGAGAACATTGTGGGTTAGGCTAGCCCACTGGTGACTGAGCTAGAAAGCTCAACGCTGCAATTCAACAGCTTGAACTTGTAGCCAAATTGTGACACAGGGGTCTATTCCAGACACCTGGTCTGAGGAGTATGAGCCTGCAAAATCCACGCTGGTCAGTGCACCGTGAAAGTACAGGACAGAACCCACTGTGAGAATGTGCGCCTCTTAGTCTTATAATTCATATCCTCTCAAATTTCACTTCCTTGCCAAATGTTTCTTCTCCATTACCTTCTATAAGCAGAGACTCATATACCAGCCCTGCATCCACAGCTACAGAAGCATACACACACACACATACCACATCTGTGTATCCCATCTAACAAACCCAGGCCTGCATACACACACACATCATAGCCACAAACCACATGGAAGAAAACTCACCATGACGCATCACACCATCTACCATACAAATAATCCCTTGCCGATAAATAGATATACATATACTCCATATCCACGTATCACATGCAACAAGCCCAACCTCAATAAAAGCATGCCATCTATCGCACACAAGCCCGTGCCCCTATGGCAGAAACGGCCTGTCTGTGTGTCACGCAATACCCCTGTGCGTACTCCTTGTACCCTCCTATCACCCCTGAAGTGCCCAGGCTGTTCCAGGGCCTGGGGCTCTGTGTGTGGGTGGGTGCATGTGTGTGTCTGCGCACACTCACATGTGCAAGAAATGTGTGAACGTTAAGTGTCTAAGAGTGCATGTACATGAATGCGCCCGACTGCATGCATAGTGTATACGAACGCACACGGTGCCTACAGGTGTGTGAGCCTACGTGTGAATGGGTAGTGTGTGGGTGCATATGTGAACGTGGCATATATACAGATGTGCGTGCGTAGTGTGTGTGAGCATATGCATGGGTCACAGCATGCGTATGGAAAACTATATACGGGGGCGCGTAGAGCGCTGTGAGTACATGCGCCAGTGCCTGTCTGTATAGCGTGAGTTCATACACCGGGGCGCAGTCTGCGTGAGCACACGCGTGCAGTGCGTGTGCCAGCTCCCCTGTGTGTGTGGGTGTCAGCGTGTCAGCCTGGGCGTGTGCGTGTGATCCCCCTGCAGTCTCTGCAATGCTGTGAGCACACGCGAGGTACAGTGCTGTCTCCCTCTGCCAGCCCCCGTGTGCGTGGGAGTCCCTGTGGGGGTAGCTATGATACCCTGCCTGTGTGGGTGTCCGTCAGTCCCTGCGTGCGCGCCCCTGCATGGGGATGCGTGAGTGCGTGTGTGACAGTCCCTCTGTCCGTCCGCGTGTGCGACTGCGCGGGGCAGCGGGCCGCAGCCCACCGGCGCGGTCCCCGCTCGGGACGGGGCTGCCCCGGTACCTGCCGAAGTGTCCCAGGGAGTCGAAGAGCCGCTCGGAGCTGGGAGCCATGGCGAGGCGGCAGCAAGCCGGGAGCCTCTGCGTCGCTGTCCCGGCGGTGCGGAGAAGAGGCACGGCACCCTCCGGTCCCGCCCGCCCGCCCCCCGGCGGGGTATGGCGCCCCGCCCCGCCCCGGCCGCCGGCCCCTCAGCGGGAAGGGCGCGCGCGGCTCCTCGGCGCGCGGGCAGGGGCGCTGCCCAACGGCCGCCGCCCCGCCGCCAACCGCCCCCCGCGCCGAGCCGGCCCCGGTGGGGCGGGCGGGACCCCCAGCCCCGGCGGCCCTGTTTGCCCTGGCGCAGCGGGAACGCCGCCGGCCGAGGAGGGGGACCTGGGCGGGCTTACCTCAGCGGCACCGGGCAGGCGGTGCGCGGGGGAGAGGGGGCTCAATGCCTGTGCTACTGCTGTAGGGCTTTCATTCCTGGATGAGTGGTTGTCCTGGTTTCGGCTGAGATAGATTTAATTTTCTTCCTAGTACCTGGTCGAGTGCTGTGGTTTGGATTTAAGATGAGAATAATGTCGATAGCACACTGATGGTTTAGTGGTTGCTGAGCAGTGCTTACACTGGTCAAGGACTTTTCAGCTTCCCACGCTCTGCCAGGTGCACAAGAAGCTGGGAGGGGGCACAGCCAGGACAGCTGACCCCAACTGCCCAAAGGGCTATTCCACACCATATGGCGTCATGCTCAGTGTAGAAACTGGGGGAGTTGGCCGGGGAGCAGCGATCGCTGCTCGGGGCCGGGCTGGGCATCGGTCGGCGGGTGGTGAGAGGTTGCATCACTGGGTTTTTTTCCCTTGGCTTTTGTTTCTCTCTCTCTCGTTGTTTTCATTACCTTCCCCCCCCCCCCCCA
Source organism: Ciconia boyciana (assembly GCF_034638445.1). Lineage (NCBI taxonomy): Eukaryota > Metazoa > Chordata > Aves > Ciconiiformes > Ciconiidae > Ciconia > Ciconia boyciana. The sequence goes on from NC_132936.1 coordinate 52,591,454, forward strand.
ATTATTAAACTGTTCTTATCTCAACCCACGAGTTTTCCTACTTTTGCTCTTCCAATTCTCTCCCCCATCCCACCGGGGGGGAGCGAGTGAGCGAGCGGCTGCGTGGGGCTCAGCTGCCGGCTGGAGCTAAACCACGACAGTAGTTTCATCTCTCTCACAGGCTGAGTGCCTCGGACACTTCCCTCTGAAAGATGGATCTCTGCCTATCCCGTCGGGCAGCATCTGCAGCACACTCTTTTTTCCCCATTAAAATTAAATTAAAGGAGGCAATTATGTGCTTAAATCCTCCTGTGACAATCATTAATAATCTAATATTTCAGGCTCTAGTGTATTTCATATGGACGTTTTCAATTAAAGGAGGGTATAAACAATTTTTTCCCAGGACATTATCTGAATGTTAATAATTATTGAGTCATTTTTAGTAGCCTTATAATCTGCTCTGTTATTTGGATATATTACTTTGCAATTATATGGGTTTTTTTCAAAGTTTTAGCACACAATGTAAAATAGTATTATCATTTAATAAAGGTAAAATATGTAATGTGTCCCATGTCTGCATGACTGTCATTAGTACTCCAATTTGTAATGAAGCCTCAATTATATTTGGACCTGATTTTCTGTCTTACCCAGAGTAGGCCTAGATAATCAATTTGAAATTGTTTGAGGATCAGCAAAGCGAGTTACAACAGGAGGCCTTTGTAATTAACTTACCAGTGGGTTTTGTTGGAAAAGATACGCCCGGTCGCTCTGAGCTCTGAGAATTAGGCAAGATACAGAAAAAACTGTTGCAGGTGCAGCTACCATATTTAAGTTTTTCCTCCCCAGAACACTGGATTTCCCTTCTTGGGTAGATCCAAGTTCAAAGTTGTCCCTGCTCTGAGTGAGGAGATGGACCAGATGCCCTCCTTCCAACCTAAATCATTTTATGATTCTGTGATGAAAGACACATTTCCAGCAGATTGCATGAGCTCTTTCTGGGCTGCTCTATTGAAAAACACAGGGGGAAAAAAAAAACCCAAACAAAAAAGCCAAGTCAAGTCAATCTTACTATATGCATACTTCATTTTTTAGGAAGCACAGAAAAAGCTGAGAAGTAAACCCCTATTAAATCACTGGAAGTCAACCTTCCCTTTCCAAAACCTGACGCAAATACTTCTACTACCACACGGGCTGTCAGGCTCCACCGTTTCGCAGGGAAATGTGCCTTTAAGAGGCTCTGGCACCGAGCAAGCACCACAACTGTTCCTCTGCACAGAGCAGCTGTTGGGGCTTTGGGGTGGCAATCTGTTCCAGGCAGATGTTTGCCAGGCTCCGTGGCTCCGAGTGACTCCTGACCCGACGAGCAAAATGAGCAAATAGCACGTTACACAACTCGGAATCTGAATACTGAAAGTTCCGTAGAGGCTTGCTCCTCCCAGCTAGCGTGTTGTTAGGCCCCTCACCTCACCCAACAGTTTTGAATGCATTGCTACGTTTGACAAAGCTCCCCATATGTCTCTCTGCATCTGCAAAGGACTTTTTAAATTCCGACTCTAGAGTTTGTTGCTGTTACTTTCTTAGGATATGTAAACTAGTAAGTCTAAGGACAGATTTGTTTGCTTTCGGTAAGAATTTTTGAATTGCATGGTTTTTACCTTGTAAATATCGGCATTAAATGTAATCATCCTTGGTTTTTTTCTGGAGAATGTTTTTCAGGTTTGAAATGGTATGTGCTTGAATGCAGCACTGGTACTTTAACAAAGCATTTCTTTCTCCAAAGAGCCACACTAGTTAAATAGTTATTTGCAAAAACAAACACCAATGAATAGTAAACATTCTGGCTAAATATTGCGTTGCTGCTCATGTGGCTGTTTTTAGTGTCTTGCCTCCTACAACAAGTAAATTCATTCGTTTTCAACAGCATTATGGTATAGGGAAGATCTATTTTTGGTGTAAAAGTCGAGCAGGAAATAAATAGATAAATCCCTTTCAGCACCATTTTTTAAACCTAAAAAGATCCATAAATAATTTTCCCTTTGTGGAATCTCTCACAGGCATCCTCGCCCACTTTTCTCTCTATGCTTGCCTCTTTGATAATATGATGACTTTACTGTCTGTATCAGAGTAAAGATAGGAAATTTGCAATCTCTCCTATTAAAGTTAATAGGAAGCTCCCACATGCTGCACTTCCAAAAGTTATTAATGTAATGCTTGCAATGTCCGCTCTCTTAAACATGTGGTGGTCACAGATTTGCCTTGTTTCTTTCAAGCCTCAGAAGATGCACAACATGCTTTAAGCCTGCCTTCCTCCTATCCTGTTACATCAGTGCTACATGAAGTAATAACTGTGCTTTTAGTCACCGTTATTCCTCACGGAGTTGTTTTTCACCAGCGTCACCTAGAAATAGTCATAGTACTGTTCACAAAGAGTGCATGGCTCTCTTTCCAAAGGATTGTGCAGTGTGCTAAACGCTTGTGCTACAGAAAATACAGGGAACATCTAAAGAAGAAAGGAAGGGTACCTGTAATTAAAATGTGTCAAGATGAGACTATCCACATCCAAGCTCTACTTACTTCAGAATTTTACGGATTTTGTTAGCAGAAGGAACTGAAAGGAGGTTGTGATCCCTTTCCTGTAATGTCTTTGGAAACAACTGGGATGGGAAGATTGAGGGTGTTCGCAACAGACAACACTCCAGGGTATTCCAGGGGTTTAAAGTGTTGGTCTTTTAGTCCCACAAGGGGAATATTCAACAGCTCATCACAAAAAAACTTCAGTTACAGGTTTAACCTCATTTCTGGCACTCACAAGCAAGTTGTTGTTCAACAGAGACACTCAATATTGCACAATCCTTGAGGAAGAAGTGATCTTAACAACTTGTAAGTGGAGGAGAGATGGCTTACAAAATAATCTCCTTCAGTTTGTCATTCCCGCTAGGAAAAATCTGGCTGCTACTGGCAAGGGCTGTTCCTGGCCCCCTCTTTTGTAACTCAAATGACAGTGTCACCAAAATATGAGAAGTACATGAGGAACATGCCTGTGATGTGAATTTCTGTATGTGTTCTCATACATTCATATATGTGTGCTGAGCTTCAGATTACAGCTGAACCCTAAATATCAAAGCGGTGAGGACAGCAGATAACTGGTAGTGTTGCCAACACCTTTCCATGGATACAGGTAATGACTTCTTAAAGGGAGCCAATTTGTGACAAATCTGTTTCCCCACTCCTTTTGATGAGGCTTGTGACCCACAGATGAGGAGCAGTGTTACAGGGACTGCAGGAACTGCAGCTGTGTCAAGCAAGAAACACAGATGATCTAACTACTGCCACCAGCACTCAAGTCAAGCATGCGGGTCAAGTCCATCCCTGAGTGGTCTCCAGTGTCTGCTTTTATCACACTAGTGGAAAAAATACCTTACTGAAATCAACCACAACATAGCTTAAACATAACCTCCTCACCTCCTGTTCTGAAGTTACCAATTTCTGTTCCCTTCCAGGGAAAACCGGCAGGACCATTGCAAGTGCATTTATTAATGAAAACACAATGGAAGCTTCTAGGGAGTAAGCCCAAAATGGGTCTTACTTGCATAAATGTCAGTCAGCCATTGAACTGCTGGTGTTGAAAAAAGCTTGCAGAAAACTTGTCTTTATGAAAAGGAGGGAAGTAATGCAGATGTTGCTTTTGTCTGCTGGAAAGTAAAATAAGGCATTATATGAGTTTTACTTTGGTGGTTTGGGGGTTTTCCAATTAGATTGCAACAGCTTGTGCATCATTATACATTTAACAGACTTAAAAACACCGTCAGTAGTGTAGCAAGTAGGTTGATAAAGAGGATCAGCATGTGCACCCAGCTATGCAAAAACTTTTGGGATTCTCCTGAACTACAAGGAAGGAATCCTGCAATTCCCTGTTTTTTCATGACAGTCCAAGCATTTTCCCATCAGCCTTACAGAACCAGAGCCATAGCAAGGTTGATGGGAGAGTGGTTTGTCAGCAGCCACTACAAGACAAATATGCTCAATATATCTTCTTTTCCTCTCTGCTGTTACTCCAACAGCAGGCCAGGCAGGCACTGGGCAGTTGTAGCAGCCCAAAGTCATTCACTATGGCTTTGGCTATATTTTTTCTGCCACTGTCTCCTGGATGGGACTCTGGAATAATCACAAGAGACCCCTCTAGAGAACTCCCTCAGGATTTATATTCAGCCCAATAAAGGCCCAGACAGGATTCTGGAAGCCTAGTGAGTGTCTCCTAGTTGTACTGTGGACATCTGCAAGGATACATCTAGCCATGACACTTCAGTGTGGACTACTTCAGTTTCACGTTTGCAAGACCTCTTCCTCCACGGTATGTCTGGAGTTATTCCAGCCATACAGATGATGAATACTCATGAACAGAGTACTTCGTCATGGAAACTTTCTTCACTGGTCCAATACGAATAAACAGCCTTTTTGAATAATGAAAAAGATAATTGAGAAAAGCAAGCTGAATGTGCAGGAAAACAACGAAAGCTTTATGGGTCATTATTCCATCTAAGCTCTATGGGGTAACAGAAGCATGTTAGTCTATAAGCAAGATGCCAGTGAGAATTTATCTGAATATTGTTTCAGTTTTGGCCTACACCTACAGGATATACGCCTAGACCTTGCCTCCTAGGGAAAGCAGAAGCTAAACTCTGTGATATCTTCACGAGTTCTTCAGGGATGCCTTATAAAAGTCAGAGAAATCTGACAGACATCTTTAAAATACCTTTTAGCAAAAGTTTAATCTAAAGAGAAATTCCAAAGAGAGAGCTCTAATTAAACATAACACGGTAAACTCAAAATCCCAAGTCTTTAATTTTGTTTCAATTAGTATTCTTTTAATATGTTTCCTCCCTTCCTGTAAGATCGGTGATCACATATTAGCCAGGCCACAGCATCAGAAAGCCTGCCAGGGGACACGGGGCTCAGTGGCAAAGTCTAAGCAATATTCTCTCAAGCTCTCTCTGCTCCAAGGTTTTCCACACAACTTCTTCACCATTAACATGACCAGGAAAGTGACAGCGTGGTCTTGTGCACTCTCCAGAGCCCTCCTAAACCGGCAGCATGTATGATTGCAACAGCAGTGTTAGCAGGGTTACAAAATTGTTCTCTGCCGGTCTGTATTTAATTGGGGAACAGACAAGGCATTTTTAGACTATGCATCATTTAGAATATCCTGCATTTTGTACTAGTTATGATTTGCTGGTTTGTACTTATGGTGTTCTATATACAGGAGGACAGAAATAACAGATATTGGGAAGAAGAAGTGTTGAAGAGGGGAAGGGAATTCACAGTTCAATTTTGTAATCTTGTAATCTTAGGTCCTGCACTTGGGCCACAACAACCCCATGCAACACTACAGGCTTGGGGAAGAGTGGCTGGAAAGCTGCCCAGCAGAAAAGGACCTGGGAGTGTTGGTTGACCACTGGCTGAATATGAGCCAGCAGTGTGCCCAGGTGGCCAAGAAGGCCAATGGCATCCTGGCTTGTATCAGGAATAGTGTGGCCAGCAGGACTAGGGAAGTGATCGTGCCCCTGTACTCAGCACTGGTGAGGCTGCACCTCGAATACTGTGTTCAGTTTTGGGCCCTTCACTACATGAGAGACATTGAGGTGCTGGAGCGTGTCCAGAGAAGGGCAACGAAGCTGGTGAAGAGTCTGGAGCACAAGTCTGATGAGGAGCGGCTGAGGGAACTGGGGTTGTTTAGCTTGGAGAAAAGGAGGCCGAGGGGAGACCTTATCGCTCTCTACAACCACCTGAAAGGAGGTTGTAGAGAGGTGGGGGTCGGTCTCTTCTCCCAGGTAACAAGCAATAGGATGAGAGGAAATGGCCTCAAGTTGTGCCAGGGGAGGTTTAGACTGGATATTAGGAAATTATCCTTCACTGAAAGGGTTGTCCAGCATTGGAACAGACTGCCCAGGGAAGTGGTGGAGTCACCATCCCTGGAAGTATTTAAAAGACGTTTGGATGAGGTGCTTAGGGACATGGTGTAGTGGTGGACTTGGTAGTGTTAGGTTTACGGTTGGACTCGATGATCTTAAAGGTCTTTTCCAACCTATACGATTCTGTGATTCTGTTAGAAGTAAAATTAAGAAGTTACTAGAATTTATGCTGCATTAGAACCTGAAGAAGGAAAAATACAATTACCAAGTGGTCCTATACACTAGCAGAGACAGAGATAATATAAGCCAAAAGCTGAAAGTTAAATCCAGATTCAATGAAATGAGAAGCAAGTCTATGTCCAGAGCAGAAAGTGTAGATAATTATTGGAACCATCAACAGAAGGACCTGATGGATTCTCCACCCTTTGAAATTTTCTAAACACCATCAAATTAGATGTTTTTTATAGATAGATAGATATTCTCTTATATAGAGATTTTCTCATATATAGAGATATTCTCATATATAGAGATATTTATCAAATAAGTTAGTAATAAAACAAGTTGAAAGTCTATATCCTTTGCTATGCAAGTGATCAGGCATGCAAGTGGTGCCTTCTAGCTTATAAATGTATTCAGAGAGAAAATTGATGAGGTGAAATTTTTGTTGCAACTGATTAGTTAAACCACGCTGGCAATGACTGAATTCCTTTTGCTGCTGCCATGCTGATATATGGAGCTATCTCTGAAAACTGGAGTTGCTTTGGGAGCCCACAGACAAGCATCGTGGCTTCTTAACAGTGCAGAAAAAACAGAAGCATATCATGTTAGCTTAAGCTATTTAGCATGAATAACCAAGGACACAGTCGAGAGATCTGACACATTTAGATGAAGTGACTGAAGATGATACCAATACCAGCTGTCTGCTCCATGGCCCTCTGCTTGATGCCTCAGCAAATATATGGTCTGTGAAACAGGCTGGCTGAGGTACAGATTTCATATTATGTTGGCAGAAAGGTGGGTTGGACCTGAGTGCCAGTAGTGTCTTAAACCACTGCATTTTGGACTCCCAGATCCTGTCTGTTGGTGGTCTCAGCAATGAGGATATGGCAGCACAGATTTCAGAGCAGGAAGGATGCCAAGCACAAGTGCCTCAGGGATCTGGAATACATACTGCGTGTACTGTATACTGCAAAATAGCACCCTGGCTAATAAAGCAGATAAGCAGAAATTATACTGCATACATCAGTAGGGGTTACTTATTTCCTAATGTAGGATGACTTTAACATAGGGTGAAGAGCAATGAAATGTAACTGAAATTTTTGAGAAAAATACTTCCTTCTTGTAAGCAATGTACTAAAAATGAGAGGCATATTTTGTGTGCGTTTGGCAAAAATCAGACAGACACTATACACAGATATGCAGCCAGGTAATGTCAGGTACCCTCATCAAAAAGTCTCATTCAAAGGCAAAAATTTTAGGCAGCTTTGCCAACAGATTCAAAAGCTATTGCTACACGACATTATAGAATCATTCCTATCCTGCATACCAGTTGGGGATACAAAATGTCACAGGCGAGTTTGCATTCACTGGACTGATTGCATTTAGGCTATGAAGAGCAAAGAAAAAAGAGGCTTGTTTGGCTGAGTTTTCAAAGACACATTCAAGCATCCCTCACTCAGAAAGTCTAACCTCAGGCGGACATTTGCTATGTAAACACTTTAAAGATTGCTGCAAAGCTGAGCCAGGTGAAATCCACAAATGGCTAGAAAGCAAACCCAAACTCTAATTCTACAACCTTGTCCAAGTGCAACCCCATAGAAAACCTCGTACCAAGTCCTATTGCCACATCCGTCATTTCTTAAGAAGTATGGAGCAGCCACTCTCATCAAGCAATACTCCAGATGCATTTTTCCACACAGTAATGCAAGGGAAGCAGGAGTAGATGAAGATAATGCCAAAGCCAAGCAGCACAGACAGCAAACACTACAGCAAGGACCTCCCAGGAGAAGTCCTACCAAGCAACGGTCTTGTCTCTCCTTGCAGGCACACGACCACTCCTAGACAGCAGGGGCAAGAAAAATCACACATTTTGGCAAAATTCGCTAGCAATTTTGGGTATTATGCTCTTAACTGTAACTCCTTAGTTTCCTGTACAGGGTTATCCATGTCTGTGTAGAAAGTCCCACAAGAGATGGCATTTCATACTCTATAGCACGCACCCTGCACCAAAAACCTATGCATTTCCAGTGTCTCCTTTCACTTAAGCGAGCTATCAACAATGACCACTAGTTTAACACAGTGCCAGCTGAAGCTGTCCCTCCTTTTCACTTCTGAAACTGGTACATTTGATTCTTCAAGGTTTGTAAAGTCCTGTTGTTGGACAAATGTTGCTGTGAAAGTACAAGAGGAACTTTGGTGACGCACTAGCAAAGCCAATATCCTTAGAGCATTTCTGCTGCTTTGCTTTCCCTTTGATACACTTGGCTCTTAAATCTTACAGTGGAAATGACCTGGATTACACCGATTTTTTTTGCAGTTGCTTTTCTCCCAGTTGACCCAGTTTATCTTTTACTGGATGTGCTGATGCCTGCTATATGCTAAAAGACCACAGTGAGGCAGGTATGCTCAGCGAGCTCTTGCCAAGTCTTTGGGATTAACAGTTTATTTAGTATTCCTCCCACACCCTGTCACGGTGGCCTACGTGAGATTTCAAGCAGAAAGCAGTGATTACTCAGAATGCTGCTCCTGTTACTTTTGAGTTTGCTTGGCTGACTTGAGAGGGACTGAACTAAGCCTGCACGTGCTCAAGGACTTCCAGTCCTCTCAAGACAATTATTTTAAGGCACTAAATATTGTTTCTGTTCAGAACAAATCACACAGGATACAGAGCTGAATTTTCCGAAGGACATCATTAAAACTCGCAAGGCTTAACATAACACTTGATTGCAAAACCAAACCAAACCACTGGGTATTTTGACAACTGTAATATCAGCAACTCAGGAAACTAAAGGAGTGATTTTGTGCACTTACTATGTATCTCATGCTTCTTTGAGATTCCCTAACATACAAACACAAATCATCCCAGAACAGTTATTCCTGGCATAAACTTGGGTAAAGGGAAGAGATCAGGTCCCCTGTCCTCTGTCGCTGCTTCAATTCAGATGGAGAAAAGGAGCAGAGTGTTGTGAAATGAAAGAAGTAAAATAATGAGGTGCTGGATTTTCTTCCATTTATTTGAGAAACATCGAACTATGATTGATTTCAAGCTCACATTAAAAAGACAGAAGGGACAAAAAGAGCCAATTTGTGGCTTTGGATGTGCTACTAAAGTGCTTGTTCGGACAAGCTGTGTCCCTTCTCTGGCCAAGTGCCCTCTTCTTCCCTTCCCTTTTGTGTGTCCACATAATTCCCTGATTATGCAAATGCACAGCAAAACCAGTTCATCTGAAAATGAAAATCAACACAAACCACAAGGCTGAACTGGTGCACAAGGTTTTTGTGTCATCTGTCTGTCATTCCACAAGAGAGAGTTTGCTAGTCTGAGTTGAGGAGCAAAAGCTTGAACAGTGGAAGCAGGTGAAGTTCCAGCTTTCCCCTGCACCCTTTTCCAGCCTGACACACTCTTGCTGCACAGCTAACGTTTCTGTAAGATTCCCCATGGGTTTCCCGTGTTATACCAGGTTTTGTTATTCTAAAATTCCAGATTAAGCTATAAACCATATCAGATTTTTTAGAAAGAGTTAGGCTACTCATGAATCATTGGGAAAGATGGCACCTAACTGGCTAAGGGAAAGCTTCCAGATGGCAGCACCACTTTCAGAGAGAGACGCTCCTCCTTCCCAATATGCTTTTGAGCGACTTCCTCGTCTCTTCCTTCACACAGAGCTGCACTGAGCCAAGGTGCTCAATCAGACACTTTGTGATTCGTTTGGAATGAACGAAATAAAAAGTCTTCCTACTCCTCTGCCAATCCATGAGGCACTTCTGTCTTGTGCACGCATAGTTTTTCTCCTCCCATCCCAAAATAGACATACTAGAACCAGAGGGAAAAGGAAAGCCAAGACGGAGGAGAAAGTAATTTCCATGCAATGGGAAACTACATAAACTAATACTTGGATGGATCCCCAGCTGAGAGATGTGATATGACAGAGGCCCATAAAATCAGGAATAGCACAGACAAGATGGACAGGCAACAATTATTCACAGTTTCTCATCACACAAGAGTAGGGACATGGAGTAAAGCCATCAAATTTGAAAACAAATTTATGGTAATATTTATTCATATAATTAAACTGCAGTTTTAAAATAAGAATACATTCCTATAATGAAACACTGCTGCAGTTGAACGTATAGATGGGTTCAAATTAAATGAAAAATATTATCAAAAATGCTGACCTCAGGGACTTATCTTTCCATTTCTTTTCATTTCAAGAGCAAATCAATCATTTCAACTCTGAGTTCTGCTCTTCAGAGGAATCCTCTGCTCTTTACCATGTACAAGGAAAATAACAGCAATAACAAATGGTGCTGACCCTGGGCACTCTCTCCCAGGCAGGAGAACCGCCCGAGCCTACGGGCACCACACCGTACGCAACCACACCAAGGTTCGAGAAGCCTTTCGAGGCACAGGTCTGGCCTCCCCCAGCACAACCAGACCCCCGGCCAGAGGACATGGGGCATTTGGAAGTTGGGAAGCTGACAACTGGGGGCAGATGCTGGTAGTGCCCCTGGGCCTGAAGCCTGTCTGCTCCCCGCCGGGGACCCTCTAAGGAGGCATGGCTGGGGACGCACTCCACTCTGCACCCTGGTGCGGGGAGGGGGGGGAATTTCCAGGCTGGTGTAGGACAGTCTCCACAAGTCTGCCTGAAGGGTTCTATTTCAGCAGCTAGCGGCACATGAGAAAGAGAGCAGCCTATGTGAGAAGGAAACAGACACATGAGCTGCTAACCGGTGGGAAACAGGCTCTATTTTGGACTCAGCCTTCAACACTGCTTCTAAAATGCACAGATCTGATTTTTTTGTACTTATTAAAAAGCAGAAACTCTGAAATAATTACTTGCCTGGTGGCTGCCTGCTCACTTTGGGACTCAATGGCCGTAAACACAAATCTCCGCTTTGCCCTGTTTTCAAGAGAGTATCCAAGAGTCTAAGAACCCCCACTCTAGGTAAATATTTGACTAAAAAACAGTGAGTGAATGATTTTGGCACAGTGGTGAGGGCACAGAGAGCAGATCTGCACCCCAGCCTCTGATCTGAGGAACACCCATACTGCATGCAACACCAAGAGGAGAAAGAGCAACCCGAGCATAACCAGGTGCTGACGACAGCCACAGGAAGGTGGAAGACCAAGACCTTGGTCCCAGCACCACATCAAGGATGTGTCCACGAAGATGTGCTCCAGGCTGGCAGAACCACGCCAGCCCCTGCAGCTCTGCCACGCAGGACACGTGAGGATGGCCATAGGGCTTAAAGAGTAGAGGCAGCCATTAGCCTCTGCGGGCACCTAAGTACCCGAAGGGTTTGAATCTTAGGGAGATGGCACCTCTCTTCCTGCATGACAGCACTCTTTCCCAATCCGATCTCTGTTTCTCTGAGCAGGCACCGCGCTGTTTCTGCAATTACCCTCAGAATGACTCAGATTCTCACCCTACAGTATAGGTGAATTAAATTTATGCACTCGAGGAAGGTGTCCAAAGGTTTAAAACAGGATAAGAAGCAAAAGGCTATTTCACTTCAAGTGGAAAAGAGACGTCATTAAAGGAACTCAGAAGTGCTCTGTTGATATTAAAGCAAACTGTTCAAGCGCGGGGTCAGACAGGCTCTGAGAGCCTCTGCAGAGCATGGCTTCTCTGACCAGACCAGGAGACGTGTCTAGAAAGGGACTTTTCTCCTTCACTTTCATAGCATCTAAACGAAGTGGTAGAAAATGAGTTGGCCAGAAAAAAATATCTTTTTGGAAAGAAAGTATAGTCGATTTTAATTGCTACCAGGATTATTAATTGCATGTTATTTATAGTGTTTTACAGACCACTAAGAAACAGCATTCCCATACATGGCTTGAAATAAAATCCAAAATCCTCTTCAGAATTTGTTTACACATTTGAAGGATCTGTCAAAATAACAGACGCAGTATTTGCATTTGATGACAAGATTTACCTCTTATAAAGAAAGGGTTAATGTGCCTATACACAATTCTTAGCTCTCTTTTCAAGTGCAGTCTCTTCATAGGAAATGCTGGGGACATCTGATAGGAATCATGTTTGGTGGCTGAGCTAACCAGTTTTCCCAGCTCCACTGAAGATGATAACAAGTAACTGTAGAGGCAGTGAGTGTTGAAAGAGTTCAGTAATGCATTTTCTTGCTAAAACTGGGTAACACCATTTTTCCTCTCTGGAAGAAAGACAGTGACTCTAACTGTCTCCAAGTTCTTGAGCAAATCCCTGTAAATAACATAAAGGGAAGCCTGTTTCTACCAAGTAGCTAAAAAATCTGCAAGGAAACACTATGTAAGATAACTCAGATCTTCCTACTCTTCTTAATTACACTGTATGGAACTAGATCCCACTTCAGAAATCAAGTACATAATTACAACCTAAACTGTAGGAGGCCCATTTTTAATCCTAGCTACTTGATATAATGACATCAATGCTACTTCTATGGATCTTACTAGTACAGTAATGCGGATAATTCCTCTGCTAGCAGGGAAGTAGTTTGGATTCATAACAGTGCAGCTGAGAACAAATCAGAGCCTCATATTTATTGAGGTTATTCATATCTAGTGCAGCCATTGACAGGAGGCTAGCCATAACCCTGGTGCTGTTGTTAACTGAATGAGCAAGCTTTCACATGTTTTTCTATTCATAATATTACAGCTGTTCCAGCTTTCCTGTTTGAAGTAGATAAATATTTATTTAAGGATTACTGTAGCAGGATTATAACATGTCTGAAGACATTCTTGCAGATGTAAATTTATTTAAATATCAGATAAAATCCTGAAATATTTCTTCTTCCAGAGTGTGATTTGTAGTTTGAATCTCAATTTAACCACTAAGTCAGCAAAAACATACTCTAGGGCAGCTTTCCCAAAAGCACTTCAGTGTTTGGAGAAACAACGTTGCATCAACATTTAATGAAACTTTTATGTCCTGGAAAGCCTACACCATTTTTAGTCAGGGCTTGGGATCCTACATCACTGAAGAGCTGCCAAAAAGAGGCTTTTCCTGGAGTCCCTTCCATGCGTTGAGTGGGGTGGCTCCACGTCTCCAAAACACCCCAAATGTTCTTGGGGTTTGAAAGCTTTCACAGGCCCTGCAAGTATCCGTGTGTTGGGGACATTGCTCCGCAGTGAAAATAATACTTTGGTTAAACATAACAAGTCCCAGTAACACCAGCCATAGCTCAATGGATGAACCCATTGCCAGAAGGACACTCATGGAGTTGACAAGCTCAGTGTTAGGATCTCAGGTGAGACATGCTCTTGTACCCTGAGAAAGACGTCCCAACAGCGTTTTCCAGAGTTTTCTTCCTCCCTGCATTTTGAAGTTAAAAAAAAAATTAAAAATCAGATCAAATTAGGAATAAAAAGTCCTTCAAGGCAGATGATACTGTTTTAAGGCTATTTTAACTATTTAACTATGAGAAGCTTTGGCTAAAACCTAGGGACCATAGTTTCAAAGTAAATCTTAACCAAGTGGTCGTGCCCAACATGGAAGCATTGATCAACTCCTTCCTCTGCAACAGGAGCAGAGGCAGCAGGGCACTGCTGGCACTTCCCTCATAAGTATATATTCAGTTGTTAAAAACTTTGTATCAAAATAATTTCTAGGCTGCAAATCTCCTTAGTTGGCTTCCTGAAAGACAACATTTTCAGAAATGTGGTAAAAATCCAGCTGGTCATTTCCAAGTTATCCAGATGTTACGAAATGATCCTGTTCCTATGTACATTTTTAGTTTCTTCTTCACTGCAAAAATTCCATGTATTATATCTTTTTTTTTCCTTCCATACTCCCCCTACCCCCAAATTCCTTTTGAATTATGTATTCAGTAAAGGAACGAAGTCCTGTTGCATGGGCCCTCTGTGATAGACCTGTTTGATCTTGAGTTTCTTGGCTCCGTTTATTCCAAGGACCCCAGGGATGCTCAGGGCCCCTGTGCAGAAGTGGATGTAAAGCACCAAGTGCTTTACTGCTACTGGGCAGCTCTAGAGCTAAGCAAGCACCCAACCTTTACACAGCTGATACAAAACCCACAGAGTTTACATAGTAAGTTCAATGCTTTCTTTTCGATTAGCTTCAAAATATATTGGAATCTAGATCAAAGGCTTGATCCTGCAACCTGTCCCCACGTGAGTGGTCCTATTCAATGCCATGGTACTCTTTACCTGGCAATAGGCAGTAAAACGAGGCCGCTGTGTACTGACACAAATATCACTGAGCAAAGTGTTTCTAATTTGCTGTAGAATGAGGGATGCACTGTAAAAACACATTATAAAAAATTCACCCCACATCCAATCCTCACTGAAGGGAGAAGAAATAGAGAAGGGTCAGCTCTGGTGCAAGACAACAAAGCAAGCCAGTCTCTTAGATGAGGTAGATCTGATAGATTTTTGCAGGGGCTAAAAAAAGGCTGCAAGGAATGTGTGTCCTGCTCAGGAAGTAATAATAAAAGAGCACCTCGACTTGTATCAGCAAATCCAGCATTTATTGCCAAGGAAAGCCCAAGCTTTCTCCCCGGTGACAGAGAGAACTTGGTTCCAACAGGTGTCAGAGACAAAAATACAAAAACAAGAATATCAGGGGAGACCCAGGGCTGCTGGTCTGATTTCAGACCTGATTTCAGCAAGCAGCTCTTTGAAAATAATATCCAAAAAAAAGCAGAATTGTCTGTGTGGAAGTGACAATGAACTAATGAAACAACTGGGTTTGTAGTGTGCGTGATCCAGGGGCATGGAATTTTTTTTTAAGTGGCTCTCTCCATAAATAGGTCTTGTATTTTGCTTTTGCAAACAAACAGAAGAAAGTTTTATTAATAAGGTGTTTTGAATGTTGATCTGCTTGGCACAATCAAATGGGCAACTGAATCCAAAATACTCACTGCAAAATATATTTTGGAACATATTTTCCCTCTGATCCAACATCAGTAGTTGCCAACAAAACAGTGAAAAATGGCTGAGGCACAAATTTTGATATTAAAAACACTTTTTTTTTTTTCAGTTGTAGGGTATTTTCATAATGCCCTTCTTAGAAGTTTATTTATTTTGTAGAACTCTTCAGAGAAGCACAGGATAACCACAGTGCACAAAATAATGCCCGGTTTGCTGATATGCTTGAAAGATTTCTTTTTTTTTTTCTTCAAAGAGATAGCCAAAATAAACTGCAAAAACACTAGTACTGGAAAAAAATCACAAAGCAAATAATCCGTGGACATATCTCAAAAGTCACACAAGTATTCCCTGTGCAGTCACTGGCATATTGAAGGACATTTTCGATATATAAGGACTGCAAAGCTGAACCTAATTCTCCCTTCTGTCTCATGGTGGTACGGGGAAAAAATAGTAAAGACATTTAGCTCAAGCCTCAAGATCAGACATTACTCATTTGCAGTTCTCAGTGTCTTCATTTGGCTCCAAAGAAAATAAATCAAAGCAAAATAATCTGAGAACAACAAAAATCTTAATGGTTATAGCAGCAGTGATGTAGGAAAATGAACCCCTGTCCTCCTCCGCTTTCTGGGAGAGGTGGGTGGCTGCTGCAGCTGCATTTGCCATGGGGCAGGACATGTTTTGGTGCGCTCTCCAGCCTGGGGGATGGCCCCGTTGCCTGACATTTCCTTCTCTGCTGTCCCAGAAAGATGATTGCTTGGTATGCTGGCCTGTTGTCCTCTTGCACTGGCTCCAAGCCACGCTGCTTTTGTGTTATTACATACACTGGCATGTAAAACCATTAAATGAAAAAGGGACGCTTTCTTTTTTTGCAAAACTAAGAGTCAGAAAATTATAAGAAACTAGATTTACAGCAGCCCCTGCATCCTTAATCCTACTCCTCTGTATATTTGCCCTGGGAAATGATTGTATAGCAGAGTCATATAGTTAAATGTTGTATCATAAGGCACAGTGTGTGCTTGCAAGGCTCGCCTTTTTAAAATTAAAAATAGATTTTCATTTGAATTTTAGCACCCTCTTCTCTTCATGTGTTACCCACAAAAGAAGGGTAGACAAAAATCAGCTGAAATATTTCTTTCATTAGAATTTGCCAATTCAGTGATGTTGAAACATTTTGTGGAAAGGTTGTGACTTTGGCAAAGTTCCAGCACAGCCCACACATGCCCTAAACAGTCCCTCAGCACTATTCCCTGGTTGCCTGACAAGGAGTCATGCACCCAGCAACACAAGTTGCTATATTTTCAACTCCTTCGGAGCCCACAGTCCCACGATTTCCAGGGTCTGAGACTTGCTGCTTTCCCCAGAGCCAAGGTTGCAGTCCCTTTCATAGAAAATCTGATATATTGGAGTTTTGTGGTTAGGTGGAACAAAACCAAAATATTAAAATGCCCTGTGATGGTCTCAGAGGAGGCCCCCAGTGCAACCTGCTTCCTCCTCACTCAGCAGTTGCTCCACCAGCTGCTGGGCACTTGCAACCTGGTGTGAGCAACAGGCATTGCTCCAGCAGGGACGCGGGCTGTGATTGCTGTGGCACATTGCAAATGCCCAGAACAGTCGATGGAAGAGAGGGAAACAGCAGTGATGGATGGACAGAGAGGCTCACCCTGAACAGTATTTTCTTGAAATCCAGAGGTGTTTCTCTTTGCTATCTGATAGCCTTTTGCAAACAGGGGGGAGATGATGGTGCTTAAAGAGAAGTCATAATGTCCTCAGTAAGAAAAAGTATAAAACACCTAAAGATGGGGTGACACTTAGTCCCTCTTCCCTCTGATTGCCTTTTAACTGGTAATCAGAAGCAAAGTCAAGATTTAGTAGAGCTTGGTGGTGTCTATCCTAGAAGTACACGACCCATCTGCTGGGTGCTAGTGTTCCTAGGAATTCCTCTCAAGAGTATTCAACACAACAGGTCCAAGTAGCTTGGGAAGAAGAGACGCATCTCCTGCGCACCTTCACTGACAGCTGACACAAATGTACGCACAGACTGTTTCTATTCTGCTGTCTCGGCAGAGACTGCGTCCACACTAAAACCTGGATGCTCGCAGCTGCAGCTGCAGTGACACAAAGCTCGGCCCAGGCTTCAAAAGCCATCCAGCAAGCAGGGGAAGTGACCGTGTAGGGAATAAAGCTGTGTGCCTACACTGTACTGTAATCCCTAGGGTGGCTGCCACCTTGACATGCTCTGCATGTAAACCAAAGGCAAGGTTTTATTAGAAGGCCAAGTCACACAAGTACCTTGGGGAAACAGGGCAAGAGCTGCTGTTACTGAAGGAGATCCCCCACCACTGCCATGAAGTCCTGTTCTCCTCTCAGTCAGTTTCCCAGCTGCTTTCTGATACCCCTTCATTCTGTTTCCTCCCGTCATCTCCCTTGCTCCTCTGCTCCATCTCCCCTAAACCCTGCAGGTGCTGTTGAGCACTGGCCGAAGATGGGCTAGGACTTGTCTGCAGCCCCCTGGGGAAGTCATCCCAGGTGGGTCCAGGTGGTCCCTTGTCCACTGCTGGTGGTCAGCTCCATGGGCTCCACTCTCTCAGCTCAGCAAAAGCGTGCCCATGCCACAGGTCCACCTCAGCCCCACTGCCTATACACCATTGCCTCTCACTGCCTTCAGTGGATGGGACTTGATAGCTATGGGGGCCCTTGAGCAAAGAAATCCCATCCCCAGCACTGTTCCCTCCATCACTGTCTCTAGCCATGCTCACCCATGCCTTCACCTGCTGAGGGCTGTGCATGGGCTGTGGGACCCCACACCTCTGCTGGGGCATTTCTGGAGAGTGCAAGCCAAGCCATGGCTGTGCTTTCCCCCACTCTTCAGGCAACGACAGCAGCAAAGTCGTGGGCTGTGGAGTGCCCTCCCTGTCGCCAGGAGATGACCCTACCTTCTCCCTGTCCTCCAGGTCACCGCAGCTTGTCATGTCCCTGTCTGATCTCGACAACCCATCAACACGTGTGAATCAGAGCAGCAAATAGCATCTTCCTATCTTCGCACTGCTCTGGGTTCACTGGTCACTTCGCTGCAAAGGGCACAGCAGAAACAGGATCTTTTCTGCACTTGACACCTGGCTGTGACAGCCTGGAAGCTGCCCAGCTGGCTGGAGCCCTTCACAGCCCAGAGACCTGAGCCCAGCTCCTGTGGGGAAGGACTGGCTGCTTCCTGGGGAAGCGTGCTTCACAGGCACAGCCTTCATTTCCCATTGCCAGGCAGCCGAGCCACAAATGCTCCAGCCCGTCAAAGCGTCACCCAAGATGTTATGCAGACCCTGGGCAAACAGTGCCAGCAGCATCACCCTTTCCTGCACACAAGACCAAAGGGCAGCTGCAACGACAGCAAGGGTGAGTCAGAAGGACCCTGCCAGGCTTCAGCTGCTCTAACGCAGCCAAGGAGGCTTCAGGAGGGGGGACCTGCAGAGCGAGGTGGTACAAAGCAGCCCTGTGAGCCACCTTCCCCTCCCTTGGAGCAGGGCTCTCTGCAGCATCTCACACGGGTACCTGGCAAAAGCACAGCCAATTCTTTTATTTCATGACCTTCTAAAATTTTCTGCCATTATCCTTTCAGCCGCCAGTAGATGGTGATACTTTATCTCCATCCAAGATGCATGTGTACACTGGAGAGCCAGGGAGGCAGCATGACAGCCCGTTTGAGAAGAGATTGAAAAATAAAAAATACATATAGATCCAAAACTCAGGCTCCAGACAACCTCCTGCTTGTGCAAGCACTGATTTTGGAGGTCTAGCTAATATCCCCAACCTCACTCAGGGATCGTGGCTAGATTTCCAAAGCTGCAAAAACTACAGCTTCAACTATATCACTTGCTTCCTGGTGTGATCCTTCGTGTGTGTTTGAATGAGAGCATGAGAGGAGGCCTGAAGGCACAGCTCTTCATGGAAGCTGCACAATCAGGGCACCAGAGAGATGAAGAAAATGTATTTATTGCTGAGAATGCCAATAACATCCTCGCCATCTCTAACGAAGCAAAATCCTGGAGGTGCGTTTGGTGGTCACAGTCTCTTGAAAAGCTCGCTTTAATTTAGAGTTCTTTTCCTGCAGCAAGTGAAAAACAGTGTAAATCACTGATCTGCAGAGCAGTGTAAATCGCTGATCTACACAGTCCTCTGTGGAAAAGGTACTCTCACACTTCCAGCTCTTACAAATTGCCTTCAGAGCTGTGCTTGTGCAAGAACTAACCTCATCATAAGAAAAAATAGAGCAGATCTGACTAAATCCTGCCTGAAATTGCAATGGCAACATTTTTGTCATTCCTGATTTTTTGATGTATCATTTACTTTGGGGCAAGACTGGTGTGGTCATGAATGATGTGGTCCTGAGCACAAGGCAAAGGGTGGCAGGATAAGAAAGCCCTGCCTAACTCTAAGCCGCATGGCCGGCCACCTTGTAGGCACGCGAAGAGTGACTGAAAAAATATGGACCACAGCAGATCTTTCCCCTGTTATTGCTCCAGTTACAGGCCTGATCTTCCTTTCCCAGAAGCTCTGTGAGTTACATGCGTGATCATTTTGTCTGTCCTAAAACCATTGCTAACCCACTCTCACCCATTCAGCTGGGAGCCATTTTTTGGCAGGTGCATTTTGTAGATGTTCCCATCTCCATTGCCTGGAGAAATTACTTTACAGCCTCACCAACTCGCCGTTGTTTTGCCTGGATCCACTCCACAGGGGCTCCAGGTTGTGGCTTCAGTGCCACCAGCCCGTACAGGCATTTCACCCCTTGGGATTTGTCCGGCTCGTGGTCTACAAAGGGCAACAGCAGATGCCAAATCTGTGGACACCTCGTGGTAGGGAGGGCAGGGCGCAACTCAAAACACAAGAGGCTGGGCTCAATTCAGTAGTTTGCACAGGGCATTTAGATACTACCAATACGAGCCTGTAACATTATTACGAAAACAGGGATCTAAAATCAGTTCTCCAACAGTTACACAAACAGTACACGTAGCCCAGCGAAATGGGCATCTGAGAAGAAAGTGGCCTCAGTTAAATCTCCCCAGCTAGAGGACGTAGCTATCGGTTGGGTTTCAGCCTTACCTCCTGCAGTTAGCAGCAGCTAGCAGTATGGTTTTTCCCTCAAAGTACAATTTCCAGACAACTAATTTGGACTGAAAATATCTCTCTCTCCTTAGGGTTTGAAAAAGACAGAAACACAAATTAGAGAGAAACTGTTCGGATTTAGCAAGAGGCTGTAAACATTTCACCCAGCAAAGAGAATAAGCATCAGCTGATAATTTTAGAATCCCATAAAAGAGGCAAAAGCCACCCAGGCAGACCTCAGAGAAAGACCTCCAAAATACACATACAGAAATAGGAGATAAAACAACAAAGTGCAGTCAGTCCCCAGAAACTCCCGCCCAGAGCAGTAAGGCTGGGATTAGGCTGGCCAGGCCCAGGAGGGAGAGAAAAGAGCAGTCGGGGCTTCGAGAGGACGCTGGTGAGGGAGCGGTGTCGGTCAGCAGCCCCAGCCTGTGCATTTCTCACCTTCTGTGAAACGAATTCCCGCTTTGAGCCTCTCCCGCACGCGTGGGGAGTAGCTGACTGCAGCAGCTGGCAAATGGCTCTGGTGAGAACAGGAAAAGCCGTCATTAAAATTAAAAAAAAAAAAAAAAAAAAAAAAAGAGTGAGAGCAACAGATACATTTGACAGACAAATCACATCAGAAGCAGGTTATGGGGAAATGCCTGCGGTGAAATGGCAGCTTCGGGCTAAAGAGGCACCTGCTGTGCCCACTGTTAATGAATTGCCACGGCGTCAGATGCTGCTAGAAACACCTCACCACGGCTAGAGCGATGTGGCTTGCCTGGGAAAAACTTTCACTCTCTGTAGCCCTCCAAGCAGCTTGCTGGGGGATAAAACCCCTCAGGCTGTCTGATGGGATAAATGCTCCCAGTTTGCCCGGATCCCGCAGTCCCAGGATGGGCCTGGGGCAGGCGGAGATTCAATAGCTTGTGCCAGGGCAGGCTTCAAACCTTCGGTGTCTTAAATAGGTGGTCTTGACCCACACATGGGAGGAGCTGCTCGTGGGAGATGTTCCCCATGCAAACTGCTCCACGTGGTTTTGATAATTTCTGCACCCTTTCTTTACGAGATGTGTCGTGCGATGCCGCAACTGACGGCAGAGCTGGGCCATCTGGGAGCTGCAGCAGCATCTCCTCCCAGCTCTGTGCAAGGCTGTGGAAGAGAAGCCTGTGTCCCCAGAGCGGGCACTCGCACTCAGACTGGCTGCATCCACTTCCCTGCAGGCACGCAGGGGCTCTCCCTGCCAGCCGATGGCTCCTGCCTTCTCCTCCTGCTGTCCCCGAGCCGGCCGTCACCAGGGGCTCAGCCCGTCCTGCTGCTGGGCGAAGCCTCAGAACTGTCCCCTGGGTCAGGCTCCATCCCTGCTGCCTTCCCCCTGTCCCACTGAGCCCCTCGTCACCTGCGAGCTGCAGGGACCCCACTGCACTGCCCCCAGTCCTTGTTCATCCCACTCCCCATCCCGCGAGCCCCATCTCCCCGCCGTCTCTGCCCAGAGGGGACCAGCTGTTTGCAAGGGGTGGAAAGCCTGGGCCAGCGCTGCTGAAGGATGCTCCTGCAACACCAGGAGCAGGATCAGGCCTGCAATACCTTCGTCCTCCCTTCTCTCAGCACCAAAGTTTTCTCTTGACTTCCATGCTGCTCAGCTCTTACCAGCCACCTCTCTTATCCCTTCATTTTAGCTACGAGTCTCCTACCCCCGTTTGTAAAATACTCTCAAGGAGGTATCTATCTGCCATGGGAACAGTTCTCGCCCCAAGCCCCCGCCACATGCCAGGGATGCAGACAGCCCCGACTCTGTGGCATTTCAGCATCAGATTTATTATTAATTATTGGTGTCATTATTACTCAGCACCTACGAGCCCTGGCCATCTAGCAAAGCCCCGTGCAGAATATTAAAATGCTAATTTCCCTCCGAGATGAGAACTTGCTGGTGTCTCTCTGCTCATTTGTTTGCAAATGTCGTTTTCCTGTCGAGGCTGTATTCCCAGCAGGCACGGCAAGGAAATGCTTGCATAAACAGCTCCTGTTTAAGAAACCATGTATCTCACACATTCGTGCATTATAGCCCTAATTGGGATTACTGTGACACTATAAGAAAACCGTTTCGTTTTGTCTGATGCATTTTTTAAGATCTTATTGTGCCTTCAGCACGCCTCGGTGCAGCGACAGCTTTAGGATATATGGTGGAGGACATAATTTTCTTCTGCAAAGCGTGGCTTAGCTAGCTGTAATAAGTTATATTAAGGCGCAGCTCATTTTTGTGCCCCTGTGTAAGTCTCCAAATGGTGCGCTGGTGTGTGACTGCTGCAGCTGTCCCGGGTTTTGCCCTGGTATCGGGTTCTCACTTGGAGAGCAGGCGGCAGCACGGCTCTTGGCAGCGACGGCTGTCCTGGGCTGGGAGCCAGTGCCCGCCGGAGTCGATGGGAGCCCCTGCACCACCACCAAAGGGCTCAGGGGCCGTGCTCCCGGGCAGAGACACCCTATCGGCACAGGACAGAAAACCCTCTATTTTTAATGACAGGGATTAATAGGGTATGGTTTTTAATGCTAATGATAGGTAGGTGGAGAGGTGGCTCAGGAAAAAGCAGAGTAAAAGGCTGCAGCTCTGCAAGCAAAGCAAAGAAGTGCTGTTACGCCTTTCCCCCCGCCGCACTGAGTTTCCTTGGAGAGCTGCGCGTGAGGTGCCAACCCCCTGAGCATCACCTTCCCTTTTCACTGCCGAAGTATCTCTTGAAAACGCCTGGATTCTCTTCTCCTCAGCTGCGTGATTTCCAGCAGTTGATGAAGCATGGGAATTGTTTCAGGCTGCATTTTAAGGTAACTAAACCAGCATTCAGTTACATGGCAGAGGGAGCAAAAGAATTTGGCACCAACAAATGCAAATACGGCAGTTCAGCCTAAAACAAACAACCAAAGGAAAACAGGATCTCTCCCTGCAGGTATTTTTTGTAAGAGCCTGCCATTATTATCCCTCTGCCATTGAGCAAGCCTGGCAGCGTTATCTCAACTTGTGCAATACCCCTAATGTCTAGAACTATTTCAACAGCTCCGAATTGTGGGGGATACAGAAGCACAGCCAGAAAGTAGCTTGGGGAGAAAGATGGACAGTTTTTACAGCTTTACAGCAAATGTCGCACACGTACATAGTAGAGGCTATCTCATTACACAGGGTCTTCCTTCTTTTTACAGTCGCGGTACCCATCCCACTTACAAATACTTGCCTTACGTTAAGGCCACGTGTCTGCTTCCATTTGCTGCTACAAAGCAATTGCAGTGGGGTTTGCCGCTGCCAGATGGGAACTCTACGTGACAGGTAATAATCCCCTCCTCAGGTTAGGGACGCAATCGTATTTGCAAGTGTTTAAAAGTTTATTACAAAAGAGGCATAGCTAGCACACCTGAGCGAGACAAGAGAGTCAAAGAGACTGGGACAATTTGTGGATAAAGAAATCAAAGTTAAGGTGTAGCAAAAAGCATCAGAGGTACCTGCTCCTGTAACTCTCGGGGCTAAAGAAGTCACTGTCGCAGCAGCCAGAGTTGATACCCAGGGACACTTGTCTCCTGGTACCAGAACTACTCCCGGCTTCATTTCTGAGCTGCCCACACATAGTCAGAGCAGGCACACTGCCTGGTTTTGCATGGACGGATGTGCTGGAATGCCACAAACTTCCAGAAAAACACACCAAAATCTCTGTCCCACACAAGTGCTACTGCTCACAGCCAGGGTCTGGCACTACTCCAGACTGCCCAGCCACAAAACTCAGCCTAATCCAGTCCTCGTGGGAAAAAAAAAGGAAGGGAACAGAGAAATAAAAATCAGAACCATGGCCATGGTGGGCAGCGCTGAGGGGTTTATTCCAGCCCGGCTTTTCACACAGGGGGAAGAAATCCTGAGCAGAGAGAAGCAAGACTGAGCCAACAGTGCGACCAGCAGTGCCTGCTGGGGCAGGGGCTCCTTCTTGCTCTCCTGCTGAAGCCTCCCCATGCTGCCAGCGGGCTGCCCAGTGTCCTCGCTGCCGGCACGATGCTCTGATGAGCCCCTGCAGCAAAGGAGGTGAGCATGGCGGCTGCAGGAGGGAAGCCCCAGCCACCAGTGGGGAGCACAGAGCGTCCCAGCTCGGCCACGCCAGTTCTGTGGCGTGTGGGCAAATCTGCTGCGCCTGCTGATGGTGCTAATGGTGCTTGACGCAGCAGGCTGGGCTCTTGGGGTGCCTTCGCTCTGCTCATTAACTTAGTCTCCAGCATTATCTGACAACTCAGATGTCAAGAAGCCAAAATACGTGCCTAGTAATCTGGAAAACAGGTTCCCTGTGCAAGCAACAAGGCTCAGGCAAAACACTGCTTATCTCCATGGCAGAGATAGGGGGGCGGGAGGCCCTTGCTGTAAATCACAGCGTTGTTCTTCCTGCACCGGGAACACGTACAGATCCTCTTTGCCTGGTTGCCCAGGCCCCAGACCACAGGAGCACTCTGGTATGTAAATAGATTCAGGCACTGCTGCCCAGAGGCGCAAAAATCCCAGCTGGCCAGTACTGATGTCTGCCGAAGCGCCCAGCTGCCTGCTCCCCCCTTGCCCAGACAGACCTCACTGCTCTGCCTGCCCCAGCCGGGCGGCTTGGCCGCTCCTTCCCAGCCTGCGCGAGTTCGGCCTCGGCTCTGGCGTTGGTCCCAGCGTGGGCAAGCGAGGGGCTCAACCCCAGAGGCTGCTTCCCTTTGCCCCGTTGGCCCCGCAGCCAACGCTTCGCTGTGGGATCATCCTCATCTCGTCCTCCTCCAGCCCCAGGGGAAAGGCACCTGCTTTGGCAAGAAAAAGTGCCACAGCCCTGAATCCAGCAGAGCTCGGGGCTACGAAACTCTGCAGAGGACAGGCTCACTCTGGGGTGGTGGTCACTACAGGCCCTGTTGGAGGTGCGTAAATGTTGGACACAGAGGTGAGATGTTGGTGTCAGGAGGGATGTGGATGCCAGGCAATGGCAGGTCAGGGATTTCAGGGCTTGGCTTTGATGAGGCCACATCCCTCTGCAGCCCGGCCAGAGCCATGGGATTATGGAAACAGGTTGGATGGTACCACAGCCTTTAGCCTCGCCAGCTGGAAGCATCATTCTGATGGGTCCCTGGTCCTACCAGAAAAACACAGTATTGTCTCTGGCCAGAGTGATACCACCAAACCACAACGGCTTTCCTTTTCCAGCTCCCTCCTGGGCTCCATCCATCCCGTGGGATTTGCCAGCAGATGGCAGGCAACCGCTGGCAGAGGTCCTGGCCAGCCCCACTTGGCCACCGAGCTCCTCGGTCCCATCCAAACAGCAGAAAGGTCTCCTCCCAGCTCTCCTGCCCCTTCCCTGGTCATCCCCACGCCTGCGCCCACACCAGGCGCAGCACTGAGCCAAGCCACCCGGCCGTGCGGGTCTGTAACGCTCTGTGGGAGTTTGCAGCCCTCAAGAAGTGGACGATGAAGAGCCAGTGTTCAGCTAAGGCTGCATGGAGGTGTTTGGTTCCAATACCAGCAGTACAGAGAAGAGAGCCACGCTCAGCTAGCTGATGGTCATTTAGCCCAGAGAAACACTTTTACATTAAAATTTAGAAGAAAGAAAGAGCAGGCCAGATACCACATTCATCGCCTCTGACCCCACGCAGGTTTATCTGTTCGGCTCAACCTTTGATATTATTCTCTTTTTGTATTTAAGGAGAAAAAAGGCCCATTATCAAAGACACAGCATCAACACCAAGGAGCAAACAGACACTGCACTGCAGACTTCAGATTCGGGGTCCCTGTACCTACTCGCCCTGGTTGGGCATCGCTCTCTGCCCAGAACATGGACAAACAAAAACCACATTTACAAACCCCGTCATAACACCATGGGAGGCTGCTGGCAGAGAGACTTGCCAAGCGCAGAACGGCAACAGCTAGGGACAGACATTTCATTTTCAAGCCTCAAGAAGCTGTTTGCAAAAGCAAAGTCGGGCTGCAACAGTTTTGCTCTGAAGCCTCCCAGTGAAACCAGTGACAAGTCTGCTCCGAAAGCCTCTAGGAAAAAAATTGGCTCAGACCTGTGCTCAAATGGTTTGCAGTTTATGTGATGGAGAGCATTTAGCCCAACTCCTGTCGCGAAATGTGAATTTCAATGTTTGTATGTAACTGTCTATTAAGAGGGGAAAACCCAGAAAACAAAACCCCTAACTGACAAACAGCACCAGCTTCCTAAAGGGCAACTCTCCTGTTGGCAGGGCTGCAAACCCCGGCTCTCCCTGGCACTCCCAGGCTCATTGGGAGCCTCGGAGGGTACCGGCACTGGCTCCGTGGCCATTTCGGCTCAGCGGAGCAGCCCTGGCTCTGCAGGCTGCTGGGCTGGGCAGCAGGGCTTCGTGGCTCTTCCCCCTCCTCCCGCTTGCAGATACTCTCGCCAGCTGCCAAAGGGCATCGTACGCAGCCCGTATGTTATTCGTGCTCTGGCACCTGGGATGTGCAGGGCCTGGGCGCTCGCAGCCCGAGGCGTTTCTCACTGCGGCTCTCCCCTCGCAGATGAACACGTAGCAGCTCAGGGAAGTTAAACATCGCTCCCAGGCTTTGGTTAACCAGCGTGACCAGCGGGTTTTTGCCCTCCCATTGGCACTGCTGGTGCGTGGGGGGACTGCTGACCACGGCATCCACCAGCCCGGCCGCCTCCGCCCTGTCCGCACACACACAACACGCAGGCTGGCATGCCCCTGGCACAGCGAGGCACTCCCCGTCCGAGCAGAGCTGGGGTTTGGGACCGTGACAGCTCTACTCTCCTGACGCCTGAACGTGCTGCAGCCCAGCCCCGGGCAGCCCTACACCTTGTCTCCACAGGATGGTCCTACGCCTTCAGGTGAGCAGGGGCTCAGAGAGATTTCAGGTCCTTTGCTCCCAAGCTCAGGTTGCTTTTGGAGCCTTCAACAACCCTCCTGAGAGGGGGGGTTGCACTTCGCGATGAGCAGCTTCACAGAGCGGCTTCTGGTGAACACTGTCACATTGCTGCTGTACAAACATATCTCTTGGCCTGGGTGTGCCCCCAGCTGAGGTCGCTGCCTCGGAGTTGCGCTCCCCTAAACACAGCAGTGTGAGATGCTAATCCCATCTTCCAGCTCCCGAGATGCTGCTGCCCGGCACAGCCCCGCTCACGTGTAGCTAGATTTAGTTATTAAACAGGTCAGAACTGACTTATCCCTTTACACTTCATAATACAGCAGGCAAGAAAATTTTAGTCTATGTGTCTCGGGACAGTGGGTGGGAACCACGGGGCTGTGATGGCCCCACCAGCACTGAGGTCCAACAGCAGTGACTGCCGCAGGCTCACGCTGCCCAGCTACGCAGCAAGGAGAACAAGCACGCTGGTGTTCCAAGAGCCCGGTGGAGGAGTCAAAAAGCGGCTCCTGACCCCTCACTGGAGAACCTCAGTGAGGAAAAAAAACAGAAGCCGGGAGAAACTCCTGCAGAATGGCACTTAGGGTTCTATCATAGAATTATTTAGGCTGGAAAAGACCTTTAAGATCACCGAGCCCCACCGTAAACATAACACTGCCAAGTCCACCAAGCTGAGGCAAAGTCAGCCTGGCCTGTTCCCACCAGACTCGCTGGGTCTCGCACACACACACACACGTGCACACACTCACGTGGCTGTTAAAGCGTGTTCTGGTGACAGACAAATGCGGGGTGATTCAAAAGAAAATAACGAAGCCGCTCCCACCTGCCTGTGTGAATGTGAATCATGTGGGCTCAAACCCCAGCCAGACGTAAATCAACAGATCATAAATGAAATACAAAAGAGCACCCCTGAGGCCTGGCAGCCTCCCCCACCTCTCTCCCTCTTCCAGGACGCCAGTCCCTCTAACGGGCTCTGGCAGGGTTTGTTCACATCCTCCCTAAATAATGCTGTGCTCATTCCCTGCCAGCACCTGCAAAGGGAAGCAAAAGTGTTCCTTTCCAAGGGCTTTCCCAGAAAGGGCCAGCTCTTGCCCTCTTCTTCAGGAGTGGGAAAGTCGTTTGAGGCAGTGTAGCTCTTTTGCTGGTAGCCCTCCTTCCCCCAGAGCAGCTGCACCTGGGACTGTGGGGCAGGCAGGGAGGGCTGTGGAGGGAGGAGGCCAAGAGGGTGATGCGGGTGGGGTGCTACGGGTCCCTCTCTGCAGAGCCCGAGGGGCAGCCAGGCCCCCCCGGGTGTCTGAGGCAGCAAGTCATCCTGCAGCCCCGCAACGCGGCGCCCGAGACTCCCTTCTTGCTTCAGCCCCCCCGCTGCCTCTCCTCCCTCGGCGGGACGAGGCTGCCAGCCCAGCAGATCATTTTTGGAGGCAGCGGCTTCCACGAGGCTGGCAGAGGGCTTGCACGAACCCCGCCTCGCCTAATCCAGAGGGGCTGGCGGGAGCCCCGCACAAGCACGGCCTTTGCAAACTTTCTTTTGCCTGTCATGGCCAAAGAATCTGAGTTTCCATCAGCCCTTTCCATTTGACTTGCAGGTCAATGAGATGCATTTCCTCAGCAAGACTCGTGTCTTCCAAGCAGAAGATGAAGCTTCACGGCAGATGATGTCTGCCATACTGCCGAAGTGGCTGGCTCTCTCCCATGTCGGATTTTTCTTTTCTTTCTAGCTTCCTCAGTAGTCTCCCACGAGGCACGCGATGCTTCCATCCACAATGGTATAATATGTAAGAAAATTTGAAGACGATAATCCTGAGAGGGCTCAGACCATGCTCTGAAATATGTGCTGTAACGTTAGATGTCCTGATGGACAAACACCAGAGCTGTCAGACAGCTCCCCAGGACAGCCAGGACCCAGGCAGCATTGGCAGCAGAATATCCTCCCTGCCAGTAAAAGCAAAGCGAAACAAACCACCCGAGGGCTCTCTAAACATACTCTTTTTTTTTTTTTAAAATGCATCTACCATTAGCCATAAAATGATATCCTCAGGTGCAGGCTGCCAGGCCTCTGGAGAAGAGAGGGTTTGCGTAGGACTGGGCAAAGCTGAGCCACAGTATGAAGAGGGGCATTTTAGCCAAAGCTTACAGCAGCCCTATCAGGTGAGAACAGAGTGGGGAAGAAAAGATCAGAGGGGATCAGACCTCCCCCAAATCCATCCAAATCCAGTGAACTGCCAGTTACTGTGTGACCCTCCTGCGGGACAGACCTTAAACACAGCAAAACAAGGTCTGGATCCAGGACGCTGCAGAGAAGCAGGAGGACACACTTCAAAAAACTTCCAAAAGTGCTATTCTCACCCACATGTGGGACTCGTCAGACCCTCTGAGCAATGCCAGGGCCTAAAAAGCATTGGAAGATGGGTATCGCAGGCCCACTCCATGGAGGCATGCAACCACGAAGCTGCGGCAACTCAGCGCGTCACGTTTTCACAGTCAGGAGTGAGCTGGTCCTCACGTGGCACCTTCCACCTCTGCCTCTCCCACCCGGAGGCCCTCGGGAGCGGCATGCGTGGGGAGGAGAGGCAGCGTGCAACATGCCCGTCGCTGCGCTGGCTGGTACCTCGCTTCTGGCTCCAGTCTTTTTCATGCTTTCAGCTGCTTGTGCTCTAATTTGCAAGGGTGGGAATTGCGATCGGGCTCCAGGGGGTCCAGAGAGTTTTTCTGAAGTGCCACGGTGTTTGTAAAGCATCCAAAAAAGCAGACCCCACCACCAGAGCCTCTCCGTCCTAGATAGGGGAGCAGCACAGCAGCAGTGCTACCCTCTCCCGGCTCGCCCCAGGCACGTCTGGCACCTTCCCAAGACGCCCGCTGCCTGCAACGTGTGCTGACAGCTCACGTAAGGTGGGCCCGTTGCTCCTGGGGGCTGGATAATCTCCCTTCCCATCTCCGCATGTGGGCCTCGCAGTTGGAGCCGCCCCGCGATGGCACGTTGCATTCACCGCCCCTTGCATTCACCACCGCAGCTGCAAACCCAAGAGGGGACCTCTGCGCTGACCCCACCGCTTCCAGACCCTCTCAGAGGACCGACTCGCTCCAGAGTTTGCAAACATTCACAGTAGCAAACCTCCACATCAGACGGGTGCCATGGTCCATGGAGGGGCTGACAAATCTGCCCATGGCACAGATCACCTCCTCATGCAGGAGGGATGGTTCTGGCTGGGAGGAGGTGGGTCTGGGTCAGGTAACTGCAGGGCTGGGAGCTGGTCCCACGTCCAGCTGAAGGAAGTGATCGTGTTACACGGTGGGGACGTCTGGCCCCGAACATCCTAAGCTGCGGTACGTGGTGTAAACCTGAAACCTGCTCTATGAATGCTCAGCACTGTTATATTTAGTATGCAGAGCTATTCTGGCTACACAGGGTATCCTGTTTTCTCACTACATTTTTGGGAAACGAATTATTCCTTAGCTCCACGTTTGGATATGTGCGTCATAGGAGGAGACACAGGAAACTTGGTTAGTCTTTTTTTTTTTTTTTTTTTAAATTTAAGAGGTGACAGGTGACTATCAATGTCAACATGGTTTTATTAGCCATGCTGGCCTAAACAAACTTAGAACATATCCTAATAATTCAAATGAGCATACTGCTGGAGTTCACCTGTCTGGCAAGATCCTGAAATCCAAAAGCAAAAGTGTGTTTTGTTTTGACATCCACATGTAGCATATCCAGAGACCATTCCTGATCCCACAGAAGCAGGGATCCTTCCCACTCTCTTCCCCTGTCCCCTCCACAAGTATGCCATGTTGCATGCACTGGAATCTCAGTCCACACGAGGGCAAGACTGAATACTGCTATGGTGCTCTTTTGATTTCATTTTCCAGGTAGTGTATAGACTACCCAGAGTCACAGCCCAGTGAATTGCTGGTCTCCCCACAGTCATACGCAAAACATCACGGAGGAGCTAGGCAGAATACAAATGGATTACCTCAGCTCTGATACACGAGAAGCTGCAGCGATAACATGGTCTTGGAATAGCACAACCACTGCATATTAATAAAAGCATGACGCACTATGACTGATATATGAGTTTGGCACGTTGGGTGGGAAAGAACATGCCTGCTTCTGATCTAGCTGGCAGGTCGTTTCTTACGTCCTCCAGCACACACGATCCCCTGACAAGTATTTTATAAGATTTACATTAACAAGCCACAGTTGAGCATTTCTCCACAGACAATATATGTAAGTGTTATCGTGCGAGATTGAGTTCTTGGAGATGAAAGCGTACGGCCACTGTGCAAATATGATACATGTCACAATCTCAGATGACTCAAATACACTTAAACAGGTCTAATATCGCTCTGGATGATAACAGAAGTTACTTCATTCCTACTTCCCAGAACCAACTGTCTCAAAGTCACAGGGGACTTCCAGCTTTCATCCAGCAGCAGCACAATGTAGAAGCAACTCTTGATAATCCCCATTGGGACATACCCACCACGGCGTGTTAGTAGATGTCCCCATTGTTTCTTAAATGGGTAGGGATTTATTTCTATGCTTGTGGGACACTGCAAGCTACAAGAAACTTTTAAATGTTTAAACAAAAGCTCCATTATTACCAGGGGGAGTATTTTGAAACCATAAACTATGCAGATTTTCATGCATTTATGGGTGGGTAAGACCAAAGTCTATAAACTCCTTGACACGATTGAGTCAGTCTGCTTGCTATGTGCAGGGAATTTTGTAAAGGTGACTCACTCCTATCAACTTTGCTAGGTATACCTTCTACAGTTGTGATGCTATACTTAACGAGATAAACATTTCTTTTTCAAACTCAAATGTTTCCCAAGAACTGCAGTTACTACACAACACCATGATATGATCTGCCTGCTCGAATCTCCTCTGCCGCAGCGAAAGGAGGACATCAGCAAGGGAGAAGTCTGATCTCCTTTGGTTCCTCTTTGTTAGCAAGTTAATGTTCAGAGTTTTATTGCCAAAACCAAACTATTGGAAACTGTCCCTCTTTCTTCTGTACCACTGCAAGAACGAGTCATACAATTAAAATAGGTTGAAAACAGAAAATGGTAATTATAATTTTGCAAACTACTCATTCTACATCAGATTAGATAATGGCAAGACCGATGACAGATGTTTTTGAACTGTACAGCCTAGCAATAATAATATGATCTGACAATTTACAATCATCTCATAGCACTGTCTGTCAAACTGGAGGGCCACGGGAGCCTTTTGCAGTAAGACTTTAAGCCTTTAATTTTGCAGTTCTCTGGCTCACCTTTCAGCCAAGGAAGTATGTTTTCTTTAAAAGCTGATTGCTTTTCCATAGACCTGTGTGACCTAAGCTTACAGGTTAAAGTTCAGTGTCCACTTGTGTAAATTGTCTGCAAGACTCCAAACTGACAACCGTGCCCCTGACCAGGTCAAGCATGCAGAGTTAGAGGCCATCTTTCCAGAGCAGGGCTGTGCCACGTTGCCCAGATAAGGGTAGAAAGTATTTTTAACAGTGTAAATGTTAAAAATACACATTTAAATGTATTTAAAAGTTCATCATGTTCTGGAGAACTTCAGGCACCTAAACTTGATAGCATTAACACTTCGTTACAAAATCAAAAGGCTGCACACTTCCACTCCTTCCCCGCCCCCCCCCAGCATCCCAAGGAATTCCTATTTGTGGATGTAGGGAAGAATCTTACCAATGTAGGCTCAAATGCAGGCTGTGGAAAGGATGTCTGAGCCATACATCATTCGGCAGGACCTGGTCCATAATTAAAACTCTGTTTGCTGATGATAGGTATGAAGAATTCCTTTCTTCAGTGCTTCACATACTGGGTTTTTTATTGCTTAAGACACATGATTAGTCTTGTGGGATGGAAATTGCATAAAATGCATTATTACTGGCTACCACGTCACATCTAAGACTCAGTAACAAATACCTGATTTTGTTCCTTATTTTAAAAAGTCATATTTAAAAAATAATGCAGATTCTCCTTTACTAATTTACTTATAACATTTACTGCTAGTGTAAGCAAAGCAAAACTCCATTCTGACCACAGACTGGGGCAAAGGTATCCTTTCTGCAACGACTTCACGCACCAGCTGGAGGTTTCACATACCTTCTTACTGAACATCCTCAAAAGACATTTTAGCTAAAGGAGTATTTCATTCAGCCATGTGTTCAATGTATGCAATGTACATGTAAAAGCTACATACTCTCCAGTTCTCTGTCCTCTTCAAGATATTTTGAGGAACACATGACAAAATAATCACAGAAATGGCCTGTTACAGTCCATGCAATATACTTACCAGTATGCCCGTATACGAAAAACTGGTGGAAAAACTGATCCTATAGCAGTATTCCAAGGCAAGCACATTATAGAAAAATTATTAGGTAGGTTGGCATTACTTTCAGGCTTCAAATAATAATAATCATTAATTTTTTAAACACCTACTCTGGATTATCTTGGATAGCTGTTAGATAACAACTGTGGTACTCCCACAGCAATTTCAGCAGCTCAGCTATGACTGTACACACGTCTTTCATAACCTTGGTGGTTTTAATCTACCTCGAACAATTACTGTTCTAATAAATATTTCTTGCAAATGAAAAAAATCACTGTAGTAATCATGCAATAATGTTTTTCTACATTACTATAAAAATACCAAAATAAACCAAAGCTTCTGGTTTTTCTGCGATCTTAAACAAGGGCATGAAGTTCTCTGGAATGTAAAAAAGCAGTACCTACCTGTTAAAAAAAACATTACAGGTAAACCAACGTTAATCTTTGCTAGCTATTGGAACAATGCTTGCTCAAGTTCCATGCTTAGCCAGATCAAATTGATACTTGGCGCCAATATGATGCTTTTTGTGTTCAAACAGCACACAGAAATTACTCCTTACACTGCTACTGCGTATCGTCCAGTAGTAAAAAACCATGATATTACAGTGACTATTATTTGCATTACAGAGTGCCTGCAAGCACCAGTCATGAAGCTACTGTATCAGGACAAAACGCCCGTTCCCGTCTCAGGGAGCTCACAGCAGGCGTGCAGGGAGGTGACTGATAGATGCAGATAGACTGGAGGGTGTAATGAAACACCGGGACAGTTTTCATTAACGCAATAGGTACGACTCATAGCACACCAGTAGCTTAAAATATTAAAGTTCTGTAGACATCAAAGCCAAAGGGTTTTAATGAGGGATGCAGAAGCCAGCTAGGAGGGAATTTTTCAGAAATTTATGCAACAGGTCTTCAGGAAAAAATGGGCAATTGGAAACAGAGCATAAAAATGCTTATTTGGAAATCTAAAATGGAGGGTGTAGAGGTTGACCTGGTGGAACAGTCAGACGAGGAGATAACTTAGATAACTTATAGATTTGAGTAAGAGGGATGGGGTAACAGCAGGCTTTGGCAGCGATGTGCAAGTGAAGAGAGCAGCTTTACATCTAATGCAACAGAGATGGCAGAGCCAGGGCAGTAACGCAAAGCAACAAGTCAAAGCAAGAGACTAATAAACAACCTACTCTGCAACTTTCTGAATGGCTGTGAAATGTAAGTTGTCTAGCTGTCAAGGACAGAAAAAGAGATGACACCATAATTCAGACCAGTACGATGAGGCTAGATTGTACTGTAAATTGCATGACCAGGTAGGAAAAACAGTGAGAGATGCTGTAGAAGAACGAAGATTGGGACAGAGCCAACATAGGAGGTTTTAAGAGGGACATACAAGCCAAAGCTGCTGACTAAGCACAATCTTACCAACAAACAGGACAGCAGAAGCAGAAAGGAAACTATGAGGGGATGCTCAGTTGCGTTAGGACTGAAGCAACAGCTCTTTATCCATGAGGTGTCAGAGATACAGGCTAAGCTTTTTGGCAAAAGGCTACTTCTATTCTCACCCTTGTGCAAAAGGCACATCAGAAACCGAAGCCTCTTTCTTAACGTGATTGGTAGTGCAAGTAAATCCCAACCATTCTTATCCGTGCAACTGTTATGGAGAAGACAGGTGGGATTTTTGGAAGAAAACTATCCATCTGTGAAACAACGGTTAGATGGAACAGAAACACACAGGCTAACAAAGCACACAAAAACCCACTTTGAAAACCGACTAATATGCTCTAGCTTGTGCTTTCCATGTTGTCACCTGAAATCCTCCAAGGTCCAGCAGGAGGAAAAAGTAAGAGGGCATTTAGCTTTAGAGTGTAGTAAACCAGCTTTTTTTCAGAAGACGCGTCTATAGGATTGCCACGCAAGTAATAATGAATCTCAACAAGTGGCATCAGTGTGGCATGCCAGAATACTTTTCAGCAGAGGGCAAAACCTAAGAGAACCACCCCACTGATTCTGTTTTCCATAAGGCTTCATTCTATTTTGATAGACACATACCCATGAATATCCTCATGGGCATTTTAAAAGCTGTAATTTCAACTCTGAGGTTTCGCAAGCTTTGTTTTGTGTGGTGTATGATATCATAAACATCCTGAATATAATTACAACTGCAATTTTGTGGGCTATATTTTCCCTCTTGGTAGCCCAAAGCCAATGTTTACAAAAACTTTTCAGCACGCTTATTTGATTTGAACTTTTTATTATTATTACAAATGTATATTATTTTATTAAAAAAATCCACACTGAAGCAAAGTCAATTCCATTTCATTACAACCAAGAATATAAAATAAATGCAATGAAGTCATAGTTTAGTTTTAACAGTCATTTCAAGAGTGACATCAGGACAACTTAAAAGCAGTAAACTCTCAACTCTAGAATGAGAAACAAGTATTTTGCTTTGTGGTTTTGCTGGCCCATTGGCACGGGCACTGCCGAATGTGGCCACCACAGATCTAGAACGGCAAAGTTTTGTGGCAGCATGAGGCGCATACACAATAATTTCTAATGAAAACTACAAAAATGAAAGATGCGTGCATGAAATTATTAGAAAAAAATAACTGAATAGACAGGCACAGTTCCACAAATAGTAAACATGGGAAAATACAACTAGAACAATTTGAAAAGTTACTACCTTACATATATAAAAAGTTCTTTAAATTGCTGTTAAAAAGGACATGTTCTGTCCAGATTTTGTGTAATACTTTTTAGTGTCTACACAAGACAAATTTTTAAAAAAATTAAATAGTATTAATTTACTACTAAATATTTAGGAGATAACAGTGCATTAAGGACTTTTTTTCATATAGTAATACACATCGCTCCTGTCTGGCGACATTTTTAGAAGATTACGTATGGCCTTATGTACAATACATTTATTTAATCCTAAAACAATTCTTTGCTTAATGGTGTTAAAGTACCATTCCTGAAGATTATGAAGGGGAACTAAGCTTATTATGTTTATATAAAATATTATACATATTTGAACACTTCTAGCTTCCCGCCACCCCTCCCGCTACGAATGCTCTTCCCTCCCCCTCCCCAGATACAGTGTCACAGATACAGTGCAGGACTCGCAGCTTTCCCTATATTTTTCCTTCATTGTGCAGTTTGTGCTACATAAACTTCACCAATGCGGACCAGGCTGCTCATCCCATTCATTCCCCACATGTTCATTTCCTCTGAGCCACGATGGACAAAGCTGTGCTCGGTGGCCCGCTCTCCCACCAGGCGACCAGGATGGAGAAGACAGCTCTGCCCGTGTCACCTGCCTCTCTCGGTACCGGTGTGAAACACTTTGGTGAGGGTGTAAAGGTTATGGGCAGAGACAGAGCTATGAGTACTAATGAAACTGCACAGGGCAAAAAAATAACATAAAAATGACGTGGTCCTGGCTTCCCACGACACACTGCACTTCTGAAAGCGGAGCGTTTTTACCTCATGGGATGACCCCTGGAAAGCAAGGCTTCTTCCACTATGACTGCCACCCAGCCCAGCAACGCACGTCAAGTTCCCAAGAAAAGGTGAATTATTTCACCACCAGGAAGGAACTAGAAGAGTGTGCACAGCCTACATTTTGCAGCAAACACTTTTGCTTTTATTCGCTCTCCTCCCAGTTGTGAGTTTGAAGGCAACGGAGGAAGTCAGCTCAGCTTCGCGTGTACGCACAAAAGCTAGAAAGGAGCGGTGTGTGGTCATCTACCAGACCTAACCAAGGCAGAAACGCCAGTTCAGCTTAGAGAGAGGTCGTGGCAGTCGTTCCAGAAGCTGGAAGCTCACTCAATTAAAGCACCTTACATTGCTGTGAAGTTTCACGCTCTACATACAGATTAATCTACACCATGGTTTTGCCTTATTGGCACAAGAGCCCACCTTAATTAACTGTACAGTAACACATCTCTCCGCCACCTCCTGACATTATATGAATTTTGATGACCAGCTGCAGGTCACAGTAGGGAGAAGAAATGTTAGATAACTACAATGGAAAAGACAAAAGGATTTTGACAGAACAGAAGGGTGAAAAGAACAAGAGGGGACAAAAATTGCTCTGCCAAAGGTTAATTTCCAGAACTGTGACATTCAGGTCACAAAAATACAAAAGAAATGTTACTTTATGGCATTGGCCAAATATCTATTAGCTCAAAGGTACCTCATCCTAACATCAGTAAGACGTGAGACATTCCACTTACGGAAAGAATGTAACCCCAGACTCACTGAAATAAAATAAAGGAACAATTAAAATCTGTTCTTTCAAACAGGCTACTAGGGTATGTATAACATGTAGCATTTCAAGGGTTACACATTGAAAGTATCCTTTGGGAGATTATTTTTCCCAGAAATAATTTTTCCTTCAAATTGCTTCATTTCATTTTCACTACCTTCTTACCCATTTGATGACAAAACCAGGTTTTAGTTGCTTTTCCAGAGAAGCTGGGTGTTGTCAAAACCACATGATGGTAGATATTGCCAAAGCAAGCCAACTGCTCACAAAAGGTATGAAAACAACATGTGTTTGAGTAGGAAGGGGGCACTAAAGGTGATTGGGAGATCAAATCCAGTAGAAACATGTTATGTGTCTAGCTGTGATGAAAAGCATTCTCCTCAGAGCAAACAGATTTACTCATCTTGCTAGGTCTGATCACAACCTCAGTGTGAATGTGTAGGGGTATATACAATTTTTTTGTATGGACACAGGACAGAAGACAACACACTGCAGTATAAAAGCCTCTAACATTAACTGTTTACATATAAACTCTTCTCACTTCACCTCTTCTCTGGACACCAGTTGTAGAAGCTGGCTGATGTTACATTGCTAGTAGCTTTCTAAATGCATTTTTCCAGGTTTTCTGCAACAAGAGCCAGCCTTATTTCTGAAGGCTGAAGGAAAAATGAAGCTGTCCCAAATTATATGTTGTGTCTCTCCAAATAACTGTGGTTGCAGAAGTTGGACAATAATCCTCTGATTATGCTTCTGAACTCTTATTTACTGGGGATTTTACTGCCAGCGACCCATCTACTTACAGTCCTTAGGCACAATCAAAACATGTTTGCTCTAGGGAAAAAGAAACATTTCAGTGCAATCAAGTGCATCTGGTGTAACTAATCTGGGTTAATCACAGCAATGTGAGGGACACAGAATATGCATTATAAACATGAAAAAGGAACAATTTTCAACATGCTTTTCAAACTGCACAATAATTTCTCTTAATTATTAATTCTAACATAAAATGATTAAATGCATTTGTTTTCGGAAGTCTTAGTATTTCTGTCACCTTTACATTTAGAGAACTGGCTCAGGAATGTGAAAGAAAGCTAAATTTATAGAACTCTCACATACATTAATCAGTTGCTTAACAGAAAAACAAGCCCGTCATCCACATTCCTACTGAGACTTGAGGGCAGTAAATATATTTTCCTCACTCTTTTGGTGTCCAGCCTGGGAAGACATTCCATTCTTCTGTTCCAACAGATCCTGAAAGTATCTCCTTTTTATGTGACTGTCCTGGTTTCATTTAAAATAATGCTTAATTTAAAACTAGTCAGAGCTTGATCACTGTGATTTCAAGAATTCAATGTGAATGAGTTAAATATCAGCAATCTTCTGTTTGGCGTTCAGTCCAGTAGCATGAAGCGTATTTGTCGCTGCAGAGACTTGGGTGGGTTTTTTCTTTTTTCCTTTTTCTTTTTAAAATTTTATTTATTTTTAAAATTTTTTATTTTTAAGACCTCGCCTGAAAACTAGACTAATAAAATCAGAATAGTAAAATACTCTGGAACAGTAAAATTTTGCTGTTCTTGACATCCATGAGCAAAACAGTAATATCCTGTGAAAATAACATAGTGCTTTAAAAAGGTGCAATATACCTGTATAGCTAAACTGGTTTGCCTAGTATAAAACTAACTATATACAAGCTTGAAAGCCTGGGAGTTCAAGATTTTAAAACTTTAAAATCCCATCAAAGAGATTGAAAAGACAGATTTATGGCAATCACTACAGCATAAGGAAGGTGCACCAGGAATCCTTCAAAATTCCAAAGGTTAAAGAAGTTAAGTGCTGGGTTCAGATCAGAAGGGTTCATTAGAGTAACCACAATGGAGCACATGCAAGGGCAGGGAGGAAGGAAAACTTCACGAGAATCTCCGTTATGGCAATAAAGGGACAGGGGCAGGGTGGGGGGGGGGGAAGTCTTCAGTGAGTGAAGTTTTCCTTTTGTCGTCGTGAATTTTAATTCTGCATCATAGTTTGTATTTTTGGTTCTTCTCATCGTTATGAACTTCATATTGCTGGAGTCTTCTGGCTTTTAGTCCATTCCTTTCTGAGTGCAGTCTGTTAGCCCTCTCAGTACCTGTGAGACTGATGAGACTGGTGATACTGGGAGCTCTGCTGAGACGATGTGGAATAGCCCATTGTACTCTGGGACTGAGAAGATCCCTGAATGTTGCTTTGGTAACTCAGGCGTGAGCTGGAGTGCTGCAGGAAAAGAGAGTGGGATCAGGGGAATGAAAACCAGCCTGTTAGGACTGTGCAGCTCAGGAAACTTTTAACTTCTCTGAAGCTCATTAAAATGTGACTGTTAGAGAAGCTGACTAAACAGTGTTACTGTTTAAGGTCCCATAAAACAAGTAATCAATCTGATCTGCAATCAGCCTTAACACAGCACACAAAATACACAAGGTCACTGGCAGACACCTAGAAGTACGGCAGGTACACACACATTTTTTGAAGGAAAAAATACACAGGATGCAAGAGAGAGCAGACTCCATTTCAAAATTCAGCTGTTTCTTAAACTTATGTCTATCATTATTGTAAGTGCTATTAATGCAAAAACAAACTGCTAAGGCCACAAACACCCTTTTCGAGATGGGTAATACTAAATGTTACAGAGAAACAATTTATTCTGTTCCTGAGAAAAAGACAACCATGACTTAAGAGTTACTCAATTTATCTAAATGAAAAAATGTCCAGTAGGATAAAATAATATAATTTTAGGTGAGCCTTTCAACCTGCTGCCTTATCTACTGGAAGCAAGGACAACTGCTTAAAGATGGGCATGTGTATGTGCAATAACCTAACATTCATCTTCCTGAATGTTTTTTTTCCCCTCCAATGTTTGGGATGTTAGCTCAGTGGACCCCAATCTCAGCAAGTCAAATTCATGGATCATTTGTGACCTCCAGCCTGCTGAATTTGCCCTTTTATTACCATATTCATCCCCTGTCCAAAATTAATAAATCATGCAAGCTGCAAAATCACTTTGCATTAAAAGTACTGCTCAATGGATAGGATACTCTCTAGCAAAGTAAACCCCACCCCAATCCACAAGAAAGGAGGGTCTACAGAAGAACCCAAAACTATTTGCAGTCAGCAAACAGTTTGTTTCCAGCCAAGTTAAGTGTAGGGTCAGGCAGCCATTCAATAGAGTTCTGTTCACTGTCTAGTTGATGGTTCTACTTTGCTATGTGCAGGGGTCATCAGCAAGGCTGTGGCCAACAGCAATTGTCTAGGAAAAGTGTTAAGAACCTACATTCTGATTAAACAACAGGATTATGAGTTACAGAGAGCCTCTGGAGAAGTTTGAGTTCTGAATGGAAATCCCACGGAGACAGTGGTTCTGTAAGAACACCATATCCTCCACAGACCAAGGATCTGCTCAGTGAAGGCAATACTCCAGTCAGCGGTCTCATCTAACCATTGGATCCCAAACAGGAGAGCTGTGAAAGCCTCCTGACAACTTTTCAGCTGGATGATGAAGAGCAGGAACCTAAAGTTCAGGCAGCGTAAAACACTTCTGCCCTTTGTTTCTGTACATAGCTTTATACCTTTAATTTGACATAAATTGTAAAACATACTAAACGCTAAAAATACCACATTACTTGTTTCTGTCTAATGTAGGAAGATGAAGGTTGGTTTCAAGGTGAAGCACAGTGAGGCTAAAGAGAGATTAACAATCCAATCTTGCAGACCTCTGTATCTCAATATAATATCAATATAAACAATAGTTGTACGGAGTAACTTCACTTGTTTGTAAGGGTCAGTTTGGGAGATAACAGCTCAGCACACTGTCTTTGGAAGAGATGTCTCCCAGCTGTTAATAATGTATGCTGTTAATAACCAGATTATGCTTGGCCTGCATGGTTAGATTACTAACAGAGTGTCTGAAACCTCAAATTTGTCTCAAAATTCTGAAAGTTTTTGCAACTTCTAACAGAAAAGAAAAATAATTGTGATAAATGCTATGACTTTATAAGAACTCATTCTGGATGAAAAGCCTCAGCTCACCATGCTAGGCAAAACACCCAAGGTCACATAAGGAACGCTCAGTAAAATTCAACAAGGAATTGGCACTGTCATTTGTGGAAGCAACACATATTGAGGTTGGCGAACTACAAAAAAAATGTCAAGGGAGACTTTAGATCACAAGCTAAATGAAACTCAAAGCAAAAGGAATCTTCTTCCTACTTCTGAATAAGATATAATGGAGTAAAATTAATGCCATAAGACTACAAGAATGCATTAACTTGCCCATGCTTATTTTTGTTCCACAGAAGAGAATTTGTTTTTAACTAAGTCAGACTTGGACAAATTGCAGACATTCCTTTCTGGAACAGAAGAGAGTCAGCTAGAATTTAAGGGCAGATAGCCAAACGCAAGTGTAAAAATGGATAATCAGACCATACAATTTAGCAAATGACGCAAAGGAAACATAGAGATCATAATTTTGATGCCTATGCTGTTAAAGTTTAGAAGGAAAGAGTCATAGGGGTAAAAAAAAAATAATCTAACTATCTGAAAAAAATGATATTTAGACTGCTAGCAACTTGTAAGGGGGAAGTTTGCCAACC
Organism: Ciconia boyciana; assembly: GCF_034638445.1. Classification (NCBI taxonomy): domain Eukaryota; kingdom Metazoa; phylum Chordata; class Aves; order Ciconiiformes; family Ciconiidae; genus Ciconia; species Ciconia boyciana. Next base: position 52,633,638 of record NC_132936.1, read on the forward strand.
AGAGAGCTGTATAAGGATTCTATAATGGATATCATCAAATGCAGCACACCAGTCCTCAAAATACAGACCAAAACAGGCCAGCCATAAATACTGTGTAGTCAGACAGCCGTAGTGATCTGTCCAGACCTCAAGCCTGTCTGGAACTTTTCAAAAAAGAAACCTAGTTGTCTTTACCCTTAAATTGCCCTCAATGCCTTCATGATCATTTGTAATTTAAAAAGTAAAACAGAAATGGGAGAAAAATGTCTGGCACTGAGAATTCAATTGTCTGCAGAGAAGGTCTGGAGGGCTAAGTCAAGGCAACTCCAGAGCTGGGTTTTTTAAAAGCTACTTATTTTAAGTTTAAAGCAGCCTGAAAAGACCATTCTCCAAGGTGGGATCCTCTTGAAGGCTAGTAGCATACAGTATCCCTAACGTCTTTTAAAATCTACCTTTAATATCTACCTTTTTCTTATTCTGCTTTACAACTCATTACTATCCCAGCAGGTATAAACTCACAAGTATTGAAGATCCTGGTAAGTTCAATGCTTTCTATATTTAGTGTAAGTCACTTTTTCAGTGGAAAATATAATACTAGTAAGCAAAGACAAGTATGCAAATCCAAAATAATTCAGTGATACTGCTTCTACTTATGAATGCTACTGTACTGGAAAACATGAAATCTATTCAACTTTGGTCACATTAGAAACAATGTGTGTCTTTGTGCCATACTTCAGAATGAATCATATTGATGAACCAAAACATCATTCCTGTGCTAACATGCATTTTTTCTTTAACATTAGAAGTAGACTTAGCAAGATACTAGAATAAACTGCAGAACTGCTCCATACATGTGACAGTATGAGGTAAAATGAAGCAGGAATCAAATGAAAGCGCCTGGTTCTAACTTTGCTTCTGCTTCTCAGGATCTTCTCAGATCTGCTTCTCACACAGGATTTAATATTGCCAAGAGCCGAGTATCCTGAACTTGATCTAACGCAGCGTTTATGTGCATGAAATAGTTCCACTGGCTTCACTAAGATTACTCTCAAACATAAAGTTAAGCATACATTTAAGTGCTTTCCTGGAGCGGACTAGTCCTCAACACTTTACAGGGTGCAGCAGAAATGACTTGTACTGGTATTCTATTGAAAATTACTAACCACAGAACAAAACCTTTTTACTTTAAACCTTTAAACCCACATTTTTATCTAATATAGCACACCTGCTCAGGTTACATGAGAAATTCATTAAAACATGATCTGTTCTTGCAGCGGGGAAGGGGGAAAACGACATTTTGGCCCTACAGTATCAGAAGCAGCAAAAATTCAAGAGGTACCTGATAATCTGAAGGCATGACAGGCCCGCCTGAGTTAGCGCCTGAAGGCCCTATGCGTGGTTTCTTGTTCGGAGGCACCTGGTTGAGGCTGGAGTCCTGGCTGTGCTGGAGTCCTGCGCCCGCGCCGCCTCCTCCCGCGCCAGCACCCCCGGCCGTCCCGTTGGTCTGGGTGCTGTTCTGCTGCTGCGGCTGCGGCTGCTGCGGCGCTGCCTGCGGCTGCTGCTGAGGTGCTGTTTGCTGCTGATGTTGATTCTGCTGCTGTTGATTCTAGGGGAAGAAACGACACAACACGGTCACTTGCTCTGAACCAGTTTGTGAGCTTTGTGGGGTTACCAACCCCGGCGCCACCATGCCTATGGAGAAGGAGGCAGGCCCGCCTGCTTGATGGGAAAACACAGCAAGGCTGCATGTCGGGAGAAACGCATCCTCGGTACACTCTTGCACGTTTTGTGGGGGTATCCCATTTGTGGTTGTTTTGGCATTTTAACAAAGCAAGCTAGACTAAAACTGGACGGACAGTCTAGTGCCTTCTATAGCTAGCCAAGCGCTCATAGAGGAGAATGGAAAGAACCATTTATAAAGCAGTAATCACCTAATGAACTGAATCAAAAACCCCAAAATTTCACTAGTGCTCAGTGGCAGACGTGGTGAACCACAGTAAATTATTTCAAGTGCTTCAACGGCCTTGTTCACTCAGATTCAAAACCACTTTTCAAACTTTCACAAATGACACGTTACAATAACCCAAAGGAAGTTGGCAGCATTACTGCCAGAAAGGTAAGCAAATTGAGACCAGAGAAATGATATAATTTCTTCCAGGTTGCGAGGAAATTCTGTGGCAGACCCAGAAACAGGTTTCATTACTGTTTTGCTCTCCTGTGCTTTTAAGGAATGGTATACTGGGAATACGGTCCAGCATGGCGTGCTAGGCATAGGGTCAGAGATCTTACTGAAATAGCAGAAAAGTGAAAATTGACCAGAGACGAATAGTTGAAGACAGAAGAGGAGGAAACAACTGAAGTAAGAATCTGGCAAGGGAAGGAGAAGACTAGCAAAGGAAGAGAAGCCAGACAATTAAGATGACACTGGGACCTAGCAGGAATAGAGACAAAGAGAAAAGTGCCATGAAAGGGAGGAAAAAAGTTAAGAAGGGGAACGCAAGAGCAAAAGACATTGTACTCTTCTGGCTTCAGAGGGCTACAGGCTAAAAAGAGTATTAGGGAACTGGAGGGAAGGTTAGAAAACCAGCAGAGTGCAACTCTGCCCTCCACGGTTAGACAGTTACAAGGAAAGACCACCCATTTGTCTGCTGTCAAGCACCAGGGATGACTCCTCCATCAGAGCACTAAAGCACCTAAGAGAATTGCAAATAAAAGCAATTTCGCTCCAAATGTGAGATATGTCACTTGTTTATCATGGAAAAAAACACAATTGTCATGGTTTGAATTAAAAAGCCTTACTACCCTCCCCCCAATATACTGTATGGAACATTTCAGGATAGTCTTTTTTTCCTAGAATATCTGCTTATATAATTATCAAAGCTTTAGTATGGCAGCCTTTTATAAAAATCTCACTTTATTAGTTTCTCAGAAATCATGACAACCAATTGCCACTAGCAGAAAATTCTTGATGCCCCCAATCACCAAAAGGCATTTAGTTACGTCAGATAAATGTCATAAGAGATCTGTATCTATGCCATTCATCTCAACCGTCTCCCAAGATACATTCAGATGAAATTTGCAATGATGTATTCATTTAAGATTACAAAGAAGCCTTGCATCTTCAAGGACTTCTTTGTAATCTTCTTTGTAATCAAGGTGGCTTGCATTTCCATTTCACATTTAGCAAAACCAATAATGTATCCTCCTGCTTGTAGTCCTCAAATCCCATCTCAGTCAGATTCTGTTTCCCGGGAGATTTAAACTTCAATAATTTTAAAAGTTAATCAAGCTAGCTTGTAAAAAAAAAAAATTGTTAAGAAGCAATTTCTCTTTTCATAGTGGTTTGAGCTTCACTTATACAACACCAATAACTAAGGTGGTATTTGTGCTAGAATTCCGAAATTTGTGTTTTCATAGGGGTGTTTGGATGCAAGTGAGGTGGTTGCTACTGTGAGAGCTGAAAAAACTGCAATTTTGTTATGTGTAAACAAATATTGCAGGAACTCTCACAATTAAAGACAACAGTTTGTCGCAGGTCCCATGTTTCGCACTTTGTATATTAGCACAAAATTTACCTGACTAGTCTGAGCTTGCTCTTCTGTGCAGCTACTACTGCTGCTGCCTGGGTAGAGACTGAGATCTACTCTGTCAGACTCTGGCTGGGGTCTAGCTGCACCACCTTAGCGCACAAAAACAGCTTACGCCAGCAAAAACATTGTCCTCGGGTCAGTCTAGTTCATCGTGGTTCCTAGATGAATAAACTTGTAAAAGGTCTACAGTTAGCAACATATTAACATGTGTCACCACCTCTCAGGCACAAATTACTAAAATGAAATTCCGGTCCTACCTAGAAACGAAGCCAGCAGAAACCTGCCTAACAGAATTTGAATGAGAAAAGAATCTTTTCACTTTGTTTTACAAATGCTCATTTTAGCTTTGCTGACTAACGATTAACCAATTCAAAGAACGGATGCTTATGTTAAAGGTTATTCAGTTCAGATGCACATTCCAAATAAACAAACACAGAGAACTCCTCTAGGTTTCCAAAGGACTATTATGGACTATTATTCCAACAGATATTTATGGTTTTAAAAACAAACCAGAAACTAACACTATTAAAAAAAAAAATCCCTTCACTTGCAACAACATCATAAAGAAACAAAACATGGCACAGATCCAACTTTCAGAATATCCTTTACCTTCACATTTTCTACACTGTGGGAACACATTCAGTGAGTAATGTGTGACTTATATTACGTGAATGGTCTGAATAAAGTTTAATTTGGAGTGTACATAAATACGTGACTGTCCCCAACAATCTCAAAGACCATTTATATAATGGCTGTTTTGAATATAAACATGCCATTGTTTCCTCTCCCCAACATTCCCAGGAAAAAGACAGATATTTACTTTTAAATACACTGACTTAACAAAAGCCAGAGTCATTTTAATTCATAAGGTTTGTTCTTGTTTTTGAAGCTGTGAGAGTTGAAGCAAAGCTAGTAACTAAATTACAATCAAATCAGTATCATGACTTCCATTGTATTTTTGCTTAGGTGTCTGTTTTCACTTTTTGAAAAAACTATCCGAACACAAAAATCTAGGATGTTACCACTTGTTCTCAGTACAGAAGAATCTACAATATCTGTTCTGAAAACAAAATTTGCTATCTGAAATGTATTGTGATAGGCGTACTTTTAAACTCTGCTAGTTTCTCATGTTATGCAGAAAATCTGAAAACAGAAGATACATGTAGTCAAATGGTTTCTCAAAAAGATGAACAGTCCTTCTCATGTAGTCCTCAGATAATTACAGTTTAAGGCTGTTTTCTTCACATTTTGCTAGCTATACATTACTGTCAGTGTCTCACTGTACACTTTTAAGTGAAAATAACAAGCTGTTTCATACACCATAGCACCATTGTCCAGCCTTCACAGCATGATGGGACAACCACTGCGGTCACGTAGCACAGCTGAGCTACATGCACAAAGGAGGACAGATTATGTTGCAAACACACCAAAATTTACTATGCACACAAACAAGTTCTTGCCCATGTCTATGGGGCTATGGGAAAGAGAGTATTCAGAGCAGACTGTCGCTACCAGAACAGTTCACGCTCCTCACTACTCCTTTGTCTGAGGGCCCTTAAAACATGATCAGGAAACTGTGTGCAGATGGATGTTCTGATGTAGTGCCAGAAGCAGGCTGCCACTATTTATTTGAGACCCTGACAGCCATCTACTTTCAAATGGCTGGATGTATGCCAGTCATACAATGGAAATGCCATTCTTTTCATGTGATCACAGTGTATTTTCACCATGTGATGTAGGAGGAGGTAGCAAGGTCCTCTTGGAACAATGGCAGCTGAAAGCAGGCTACTGCGGACAGAACAACCCATCCAGCTCATTCGCCACAGGTCAGGGCAAACTGTGCTAGTGATACCACTTGAGACACCCCAGAGTCATCTGATACTTTTAATCTGTCTGGGAAGCAGTTTTAAGAGAGCCTTGCCTGGAAAACACATTTTTGCTTAACTCTTCACATTTCACTAATTTTCATTTGGTAGCACCATGACTCTTTCTTATTGCATACTTAAATTAAAAAAAATTATTTTACCTTATCCCCTTTCTCTTCAGGTTCGTCTTCATTGAGGAATTCTCTTTTGGGATATGGAATCTGACAGCCAGCAAATACACTGAAACACAGTAAACAGTAAACACTCCACAAATATGTACATATGACATACATTTACTTAATGCTATATTTAAAAACAAGTGAATATAATACAATTTAATTTCTTGTATTTCATGAGTCCTGTTTCCATAAGTGAGTGGCACTGTGAGCACCCAAGATAGCAGCAGATACCAGCAGCTAGGTGCTGATCATAATGTCAGATCTCTTTGCTGTTGGCATCAGGCCATCATTTAGAAATCGTGGCATGGTTGAGCACGCCCAAATGCCAGAACGACCACTTGTTGATCCAGATGGCAAAATGAACAAACACAGTGTCAGAGGTTCCACAACACCTAGTTGGAACACGCATGGCTCACTGAATAAAGGGCCTGATCCAAAGAGTATTAATATCTTATAAGCCCGCCTTGGCTTACAGCAGGCTTAAATATATTTTCCAATCACAGCTGCAGAGTTACTTTCAATTAGCTTCTCAGGTGGTCTTTAGAGAAAAAAAGATAGCTTTTAAATTCATCTGGCTAATGGGATTTGGAACATTCCTTAATGTTTATGGCAGAGACTGTATCATAATGTTATTCTGTAATCCATGGGGAGCTATAGCTCTACACAGGATAGTATCAGATAAAGACTAAGTAGATAATTACTGGTAGATATTGACCAGTATCAGTTTCTTAGATTTCTGTGACAGCATTCAGAATACAATCAACGTGACATGATTTTTTAAAGTGTGTAAACAGTTCCTAATCTAGCTGCTATGTGGTGTTTGGCTTATCCAAACAGAAAAAGAAAGAAAAAAACACCCAACTAGTCTCAACCAGACTCCTTTTGCACTCCAGTGGCTGTTCCCGCCTTGTAGTGTGCCCACTAGCTGAGGAAGCAGTGAAAGCAAAGGTGGAAGTCTCCCTGCATCCAGCTCCTATGGATCGTAATGCTACAAACCACCACACTTCTAAAAACTGGGAAGAGAAACTGAAGAGGAAAGTCTGCCAGTAGGAACTGAATATATGATTTGAATTTTTCATCACAATAAAATATATAGAGATATAAAATCCATACTCTCAAGCCTTCTGAACAAGGGACCTGTGGGATTTTCGGCAGTCACTGATCTCTTCGCTTTTCTCTCCTTGTACTATTACCCTGTGCAAGAGGGCATGGGAAGGGGCTGTAGGTCAGAACTGTCCTAGTCCTAGGGAGAGCCACAATGAAAGCAGGCAATGAAGAACAGGGCTCTGTGAGGCTATGTAACACATAACAGAACAGGGCACAGATTAATTCTCTAAATATTGCAATAATATTGTCACACTAGCTTTGGTAGTACGTTCAGAATTTCAACACTAGTGCAGTACTGGGTTATTGTCCACAACCACTCAGTTCTGACACCAGCAGATAGAGACACTTCCGTACTACACTAATAGTTTCTACTGAGCATGCCTGAGCTACTACTTCTTGTGGATATAGGTAGATATCCATGAATTTTTCAGCTGTCATCTCATTTCAGGGATTAGCATTTAGCAGAAAGAACACACCCCTGAAGAGCACAGAAGAGGGAATACATACTCTGATGTAGGCAGAGGATCCTCTTGAAAGTAGGGGTCCTGCAAAGCCTGCTCTGAGGTAATTCTCTTTGTAGGGTCCATAGTAAGAAGCTTCTGAAGCTGCAAAGCATAACATTAAAAATAGCAAAAAGCTTACCAAACTATCATTTTTCAAACTATGACTTATATGTCTTGGGTTGTTACATTATTTGTGGCTTGTCCAGACAAGCCTAAGTTAGCATTGCTTGTTCAGTAAAGTTCCCATGCACTAGAATCCACATCCATCAAAGCGCTATGGCTGTGAAGCACTTCTTATGTAAGAAATACAGTTAGAGTGTATCAGGCAATATTAATTGTGAGGCTGAACCACTGTGCTAAAGTGACACTAAATTCAGCTATTACAGGTTCATAAAGCATCATTGCTAAATAATGGTGTTTTGTTGTAATACATGTACAGCTTTTATACTGTTCTGTACTGCTGACACAGTCAACAGGAAAAAAAGTGTCAGAAGAGACAACATGGCCAGGTCTCTCCATATCACTTTAGGGACAGAAACAATAAATCTTCATCTCTCATACTGGGGACATTCCACAGTCAGAGCACTCTGCCACTCACACAGCTCCCAATCCCACTCTAATTAGTACTGAAATGAGAAAGAGGAGGTGCAGACCCTTCCTAGTAACCTTTCTTCCTTGCTAGGAGGAAAGCAATAATAAATTTATTATCTAGAATGCTGTTGACTGCAGCAGGCTACAAAAGAGGATTAAAATATATTAGTAGTATAAAATACGAGTTATAGGAGTAACATACCATTTCTAGTTATTTATTTATCACATTCTGATAAAGTCACAGTAGGAAATCTGGGTGCTCATCATACAGTATCCTGCTCTCACACAATACTCTCTTAATTCAAGCCAACAGTGAAAATAAAACTCCTTCTGTAAAGTGCATCTTAACTCAAACTCTATCTTCCAGGCCTCCAACAAAAATTCCTTGGATATTCTGCAAAAGAATGTGACTTTGGCATGGGTGTTCAGGGCTTTTTGTTCCAATAAATCAAAAATCTGTTGTATAATTCTGTATTCTATATACATGGTACAGTAAACAGCCTCAGTAAAAACACCCATCCTGATCAAGAAAGATGATTCCCTGTATTTCCTTTCTCAATAGTTGTAGTTAACCCTACTTTGAAGATGAGTTCTTATAAAATTCTCTGTACTTTTGCCACTTCCTTCCCACCTCTCCTTATTCCATACTTTATGTGCCACGGACCCCAACAGACTGACAACACAACAAAGAGCCATTTGGGCTGTCTCTCCACCTATCAGTTCACTTGCAACCAGCTCCTGAATTGATTCCTGCTGCTTGTCCAGAAATACACCTCAAGATGGTCCTGCATTGCACAAACCTGGAGAGTTTGCACGGCACACTTACTTACTGTGTCTTGTGTTGTCAGATAACCCTTAACCATACGTTTCCTGCGTATCTTAAACTCAACCTCTAGTGTGCTGTTTGCTCTCTACATAGCGACCTCACATGATACAATGAATAGAGACAACAGTTCTGGTATTCAGCATCCTTCTTTCAAATCACCACCTCTCCCTACGTGTAAAATTTTTGTTAGTTTTAGTGGCTTGCGACACCATTACAGGTGATGCACATTTCGTCTCCCCAGTCCCTCCACAGTGACTGCAAGGACAAACACTCATGTTCTGTATAAAGCAACTCCTGGTCTTCGGTACCAGATGTGGTCATTGACAGAAGAGTACAGGACATCAGCTTCTGCCCCTGGACTCCTTCCTCAGAACTGGTTGCTACAGTACTACTCAAGAGAAAGCTCCTCCAGCTTTCTGCCATACAACATCCTCATCACAAGCTGCCTCCAGACATGACCTGTATTCTTTGTTATTCAAAGATAAGGCCACAGCAGATGATCTAAAGATATCTTGGACCTTTTAATGATCTGCTTATCCTCTTAGTAATCCCTCTCCACCTCAGAGGATATAATCAGTTTGCCCATTCCACACACAACATCACTCCAAGTGAGATATCCCGCCTATCAGTGATGCTACTGTGAATCAACTTTCTTTTACAAAGTCTGGTTTTCTGTAGCTTCTGTTGCTCCTAGGGAAATGAATAAAAATGGCTGGACACAATTTGCTTTCAGGGTAGCAGCTGCTAACACAATATAGAAAGCCTGTGAGCCTGGACTCAACAGTCTCATACTTCTCAGCGACTCCCAAGATTGCTCACTGTCAGGCTCTACTGGCCTGACACGACAGCTATAAATACTATGCTTGTAACTTTTCCAGGACAGCAAGAACAGATGCCTCTTCCTGGATGGAAAACATTCTGCCCTTCATGTAGATATTAACAGTCAATGTCAATCAGCAGAGTGGCACAATATCCTCCTCTTTGCCAAGAGTCCCTTGCTATCCTGCACTGGTCTACTTCATGCCATATTTTCTCTATGCGCCACACTTTCTGTACTCATTAGCACAAAGTCTTGACCAATGAAGGTTACAAAGTAGATGTCTTCAGAGGTCACCTTGCAAGATGGAGGTTACCTCAAAAAAATAACATAACTACTTTGGATATGAACAAGGAGTTTTAGGGAGTCTACTTCCTCCAAGCTCATTAGCAGACACATTTCTAATCTCTGGATTCGGGAGAGCAATGCACACCTTTCCTTCAAGATCTGCTGTTTTTTAGGATCTTTCACAAGGCAGGTACTGAGCCTCTTTACTGTAGCATGGCTGTGGCAATTTAGGGATATGGACCTCCTCAGCGCAGCAACGAGGTATCAAGAAGGTTGCCATGTTCCTGGGCATTCTTATGCAGAGCTCTGGGAGACTGACCTATTTGAGACCAGCCTCCATCTCTGTGGTTGATCACTAAACCACCCTTATTCATCCCTGATTACGAACAGTGAGAAAAATTTGATTAAGAGAACCAACCTTGCTAAGCAAACTGTCTTCCTCATGATGTTCAGAAAGAACCCTTAGACTTTTGGATATCTCAGTTCTCATTCTCACAATTATATAGGTGTCTACCTATGTATTCCCCTATGTATTTGTTCTGTCACCTTGTAATAACCTTGTCTCACTACTTCTCCATCATGAAAAGTTCCTTTATAAAAATATCTATAATATGCCATGATGGTTAGTTTTGTGTTCTGTAGAGATCTGGATAATATTTCCCCCTGGAAAAGTAGCCTACTCACCCAAGATGACTCTCAACTTAGTGTTCATAGCTTGATGAATTAATCATATAAGCTGACAGCAACCCATTTGCTTCTTTGCCTTTCCACCAGGGTTTCTGGTGGCTCCCACCTTTAGTAGGAAAAGGGGGGGAAATTCAGGTGCTAACTAATGATGTCTCTTACAATTGTTGTCTTTTCAGTTAGACTCTTCCTCCAGATCATTCCAATGTGTGCCCAGTAAATTGAGTTTAACAATTTTATTTATTTTTTCTTGAAGTCTCACACTTCTTATGTGAATGCTTCCCTTCCACCCACTTGGGACCAACCTATTCTGTTTCCACAGCTATTGATGTCATCATCCAGCAGCTACGAACAAGTCAAAGAGCAAATCTTTGCCAGGACCTAGAGAGAAGACTGCTATGCCGAATCTGTAACTAGTGATGAAAACAGACCACTAGAACTCAAGCTGCACTAGCAGCCTCGTCACAGAGACTCCCTGTTCACAGCATGAGCAAAGCCACTTTGAACTTCAATCCTAAATTTAGACAGCACCAAGTCATCACAGAGGCATCCAGAAATGATTATGTATTAGACAGAGCAACACTGAATTCACCTACAATGAATGACTCAAGTAGGTAACCAGCAAATACATGTTTAGGGATATTGTTTAGAATCACCCACAGAACAGAGGTAGACTATTATCAGAGGGAAGAAAAAGAAAAAAAAAATTACTACAGGAAATAATTAAATTTCTCCTTTCCTCTTCCCTTTCTTCACAAAACTCTTTAGCTCTTGGGAGCTCTTTAGCTCTCTGAAACAACATGGAATCAAGGGATAGATAATACTCACTATCCTATTTGAACAGCAGACCTAAGGGTAAGGCTGGGTATATGAGTGCCTTGCAGATCTTTATTAGATAAGACCTTCAGATGTTCAATACCAAGCACAGCCTCAGCATGAACGTTTATGAAGAAAACACATCTCAAAAATGGCCAGTTAGTGATAAACAGCTTTCTTTAACATCAGTGTTCATTAGAATGAGATAGAAGAACAGACACAGATATTACCATTAGAAATGCATTTCATTCCTATCATCACAGTGATTTTTAAGTTTACCTACCAAAAGAAAAACTTTGCTGTCAGGCTTGACTTTGTGTTTCTCCATGTATTTTATGAGGCTACTATTGGCATATCTGAAAAATACAGTTAAACAAAGACATTTCTGAAATAATACAGCATTAAGAATATGGAACTTTACCAAGTGATCATGAAAACATTTACCAGCCCTTGATAGATAAACTATAAAAAGAACTGCTATCAGAAAACATGTCAGATATTTATCCAGCAGTTGCATACAAAGTGTGCTTTTCACTAACAGGAGTACTATCAACTGTGTACAGATTATTTCCATGGAACATGCAACTTTTATAGTGTATGGATAAGCTGTTGACATGGGCATGACAGAGAAACTCAACTTGAAGTTTATACTCTAGTTTTCTAAAGCAACTCTGCCACAGAAAGCGTACAGCAGTTTGTAATAGCTTAGCACTGTTGTTTCCAGTTGCAACTTGACAGAGCAGTTAGTTTACCATTCTGTCTCCCTGACCCCAACCTGCAGCAAACCATACAGTCCTTATAGTTCCCAAGCCCAAAAATGCCCCAAATATGTATGACCTGTGCCTCGCTTTTAATCTACAAATCCAGAGGTTATCTATAGCCATTTTCAAAAGAAAGAAGCTTCATGCACAGATAAGCTTCATATCTTGTCTAAAGCCAGCACAATGAATCCACGGCAGAGCTGGAAACAGAATCCAAAACTCCTGAATCCAGGTCCTCTGCCTTACAACAGAGGCTGTGTGTTGCTCCTTACACCCTCTGATCTATCACCACCACTTAACTAATTTCGCCAAAGCACCAGGAAACACTAAAAGTGGAAAATGCTCAGATCCCAGATAGGCTTTGCATCACCACCTTTTGAACATGTTACCTTCCACAGAAATTTCTGTCCACTACTTCACTGTGTCCACATATCTGCTGGTCAAAAGGACCAGGGAGGTGCTTCCCTATTCTTTCTCACACAAAATGCATGAAGTTATCTTGAACAGTTAATACAAGTGGTTTAAGCAAGCTCATTTGTCTGTGCCTGCTGTAGATTAAACAGCACTTACAACAACCCCTTCTAGAGAAATGAGGAGGCCACTCAGTTGATGCTTTTAACAAGCAGCTGAGGGAGAGAACACCATTCAAGCAGAACAGCTAATTCAAACAGGACAGCTGTCACAGCATTAGAACCCAAACACTCCAAAACGTCCTCCCCAAAAAGTCAGAGGATAAGAGCCAGTTTCTGCTTATCTGCTACATTCACTGAACTGTTGTTGCATTATCATCACTTACGTTGTTCTCCTAAAATCCTTCTGAAGAGTTGGATATTCTGGCATCTTCCTTATGTCTTCCCAATCTTTATCTTTGGTGGGGGGGGAAAAGGAGAAGCATTTACAATTCTGAAAGTGTAGGCTAAGTAATACACAAGAAGTAATAACTACAGTAGTTGTTTGACTTTGTTGGCCAGTGCTATTGTTCCATAATCATCAGCATTTCCAAATCCATCAAAGTGACAGCTTCTTCGTACCTATACAAACAACTAGTCATTTCCTTTAGAAGAAAAAAAATCAACTCAGAAGCATTACGTCTGACGCTTTAATGAAAATAAATTACCTGCAGGGAATCCCATTACACTGAAAATGCGATCTAGCTGATCGTGATGAAAAGGATTACTTGTTTTGATGTCCTCCTGACGACAGTGAAATATAGGTTCCGAAGTCAATAGTTCAGCAAATATGCAGCCAATTGCCCAGATATCTAAGAAAGATGGAGGATAATTCATGCAAATTTACTGTACCTTCATCACTCTGGGTTTTGTTTCTGCACAATTTCTCAACACCTGTATAACCACAGTAAGATAAAATGCCTCACAGTATAATTACACACAGTACTTTAAAAATAATGCATTAATATAATACATTAAAAAGGGTAAAATCTGGAGATGTACTTTTTTTTCAGTCAAAATTGGAGTCTCCAAATTCTGTTTCAAGTTGTACACTGGCAGTCCAGCACTTAACATATTCACAGTTATGGCAGAAACCTACACAATATTTGCTGACGACATCACTTAAAGGGCATTCAACTGACCATCAAAACTGAACCATAAATCCCCCATAAAGATAGACTAGAAATAAAAGTTCTATCACATATTTCAAAACAATTCAAAACAGATAATTGATAACCAAATAAATACTAAGAAGGAAAAGACTAATGACTCATATGTTTAGTCAAATAGTGCAAGCTAGTTAAAATGGAGAAACAAGATCCTAATTTTAATCAAGAGTAGCAGAGTGATTATCAAACTTTAAAAAAAAATCCTACTTGACAATTAACTCCCACTGGAACAATACTGGAACTGTCTCATCTACATCTCATGTACGTACAGAAAACAACAGCATGATATACTGATATTTTAATGAAGGAAAATAACGACCTCTATTTCTCATTAATATGCTTTTCAAAATTAAATCTATTGTGGACAAGAACATTAGTTTCATTTACAGGAGAAGAAATTTCTAGATTACATGTACTCATTCTAGTTACTACTATCACCACCCACCTTAGTGTTCCATATGACCCGAATGCTTTATTATGCATCTTAAAATGCAAGTGTGAATTTTTCAGTGAGAAGAAAGTTACTAGCAGAAAAGAAATGGATTTGCTACATTGACAAATATGTGTCTAGGATATAACTCTGGAAAAAGATGTTGAGATCAGATGAATAATGAGCATAGGTTGCTGAATACAAGAGTGTGGAGACTTGCTTAGTAGTTGAGATTAAACTAGATGACCCTGGGAAACTTTTTGGATTTTATCAAATTTAATAACATAAATATAGAAACAATTTACCCTTCATTTTTAGGTCTAAGAGATAAAAAAATAACCTAACTGGAGTTTGGTTTATTAGATTCAGACTAAAGAGAACACCAAGAGAAGTCTCTTGTTTGTTGCAACTAATCTGAGACTCAAAACCCCACCTGCTGTCAATGGTGGTCTTTGGCCCATGCCACCTGTGAGATACATGGTCTCCTGAAGAAAGAAAAAAGCACTGCTCTCTCTGTCAGGAATGAAAAAAGAGCCATCACACTCTGTGCTGAAACAGGTCAGTTCCATTTCCATCACATTACAGGTGTGGAGCTTGGGGTGTGCCAATTTATAAGCCTTTCTCCCTACTTCCTTTACAGAAAAGTCTGATAACATTTCATTCAGAGTTTACAGTTTTGACAGGGTATAACTTGCTTTGTGCATTACATCACTTTCTCGGGGTTTTATCTTCCTTTGATTTTCTTATTAGCCTTATCTGCATGAAAACAAGATCTTTAGCTCTGGAGATTTTATCTGCTCAAGCAGCTAATGCAGCATATTAATCACAATTCCTGCCTGGGTAGTAGGCATAAATTATCTACTCCAGAATAGAAATTACTTATTATCTGAAGAATAGCATCTTCATTTAACAGTATCTATTCACTCATTTTTCATACTACATAGCAAATCCTTTTGGAGATGGTTTATCCAGAGGCTAAAGGAGTTGCAGCCCTCTTGGTTTTCGCGGCTTTCCGCAGTACTCACTGTCCATCACATAGTGAGGGAGAGGCTGGGCCACTGCTATTCATTACCGCTCTATCCAGCCAGACCTTTTCCTTTGAAAGAAAAAAAAAATCTAGTATTCTTGTTGACAGCAAAGCTGAACTGGGAAATCTCCCTGATGTGACACAGCAAACTCCAAAACTCTGTTCCTCCTTCATCAGCTGAACTGTGCGAGAGCAGAGCCACTGCGGCAACGCATTCCTACTTCCTGACTCTGCGATTAACACGGAGAGAACATTTTAAACCCTTTGAGAATTCAGAAAGACAGACATTGTACCAACTGGAAGTTACATCTGAATAAACACTGGTAACTCCCAAGCTGGTGGTGTATTTTCTATGGGATGGCATTACTGGATAAGTCAAGCATGAGAATACTTTAGCTCTGATCAGTCATTATAGTCTCTAGTAGTTCATAGTGCTGGGGTTCAACCCTTTAGGTCTCTTGCCAGATACTCTTCAGCTTCAAAGAACTAATATAACCTAACCCAAAATACTTAGTACAGAAAACCTGAAGCTTTAATTTCCGTAAGTGAAGATTAAACAGCTGGAAAAGGCCTTATAGCCATGCAGCTCAAGCAGGTCAGGGTCTTCCTTTCGTGAATCTAACTTTTATGTAACCTGATCTCAAACACACCCTTGGTACATATTGAAACCATTCTCACAGTTAATGATTTTCTGCCAAGTTTGGCTAGTCCCTTTTTTTTTTTTTTAATAACATTCATAATTTACAGTAATTATTTACCACATGTGGCATTTTTCTAGCAGGAATGCCTCGTTAAATTCTGGCAAGTTTAAAAGCTTCATCAATACAAGCAGTCCTAATAGGTATTTATCTCCTACATTGTTCATATTAGTCAACCAAATACAAACTTCAGCTCTAACTATGGAAAAATGTGTCAATAATTAGCAATTTCCCTATCCAGTGCCATTTCATATGTTTTCAGTTTGTGGTCCCTAAAAAAAGATTAATGATTATTACATCTATTCCAAATCTATTCCAAATAAGAAGTACTACCCCTCAGAAGTGGGCATTCACAGGGGCAAAGCTTAAAACACATAAGCAGTATTTTTCAGCTACAGTGTGTTATTAAATCTAGTGCACATTGGCCTCTAGCACAAGAGGAACTTCTTATAATGCTGTGTAACAATTTCATTATAAGTAAAATTTCTGTTTAAAAGCAACCCCCCAAAATAAGAGGCAAACTACAGACAGTATCCATTTTAACTTGTTATGTACCAGAACCACTGAAAACAGGGCCATATAGGTCCTACAAGGTTGCACTGGATACTAAATGTTTTCCCATCTGATGTCCCGGGAAGATCCCAATAAATATACCAGAGTAATATAACCATTCCTATAAGGATGGTTCTGTTACCTACACTTTCCTCTACTATCATAAGGTTTCAGGAACGATCTGTGGTAAAAGGTTTTTACTATTTGGTTTTTCGGGGGGTTTTTTTTTTTGGTTTTGTTTTTGGGTTTTTTTTCTTTGCCCTCCAAGACTTCCAGACTCCCCACTTTCCCCAGGTTTACACTGAACCTGAATGCAAGCCAGTTTTGCTCCCTGGCTCTGGAAAGAGGGGTGGGAGTGAAGGCCTTTGTAGCATACTCCTTTCCCTAGACTCCTCACCAAACAGCTTGCTCAGGTCCCTTTCAAACCTATTCACCACTGAAACATCCTTCCACTGTAACAATATTTCTCAAGTACTACATAATAATTTTATAAAAAGAAAAAATAGCCTTTTAAAGATGGTCACTTGTGCTTGGTAAACAGACTTTCCATATATATACCTGGGTGCACAGATTATTAGAATATGTGTATGGCTGCCCACGTCCCAGTTTTAAAACCCGCGACTAATAGCTTTATAGGTCAGCTACTAAAGCTGAGAAAATCCTGCGTGTCCTACTCTATTTTAGTGCTGTAGCCAAGGAGCAAGTACAAAAGGATGCTGACATAGCTGTTTTAATGATAGGGCTGATTAAGCAGACAAATGCTCGTGTATTCTTTCCTTTCTATGGCACAATAATCTCATTTCTGTATTTGTTCCAACATTTTGGAAACATTCTTTAAGCATATTATGACAATAAGACCATTTATTGAGCAATAGCCTTGATTCTCAAAATGAAACATCTTTTCCCATGCATATTAACTACAATGTTTCACTGAAGACAGGACAGAGTCCAAGACAAAATACTTTACGCTTCTTAACTATATCAAAAAAAAAATACATAAACAAGCTCTTAGCCTCATATAATTCTTTAATAAAATTCTGTTAAAGAAAGTAAATTAAGAATGGGAAAACATCTATTTAGCTGCAATCGATATGTGGAATTCATCATTAGTGAGTTTGGTCTAGCAGCTTCAACCAACCTGCTTTTTTTTGGTTTGGTTTGAACACAAAGTCTAGACTCTAGGACACATCTGAATGCTGGTAAAGGAAGCAAACAGTGGATGGATGCCAGAATACAGCTGCTCTACATCCACCAAGGGCTAACGCAACAACCAGGGTAACCAAAAGCTAGTTAGCACGGCCTTAGCCCAAACAAGGCAATCCAGGTCACCTATAAAGAGCTAAAATGTCTATATAAGAGTCACCAAATCTTTCAAATGATAGAATCGTAGAATCATTGAGGTTGGAAAAGATCTTTAACATCATTGAGTCCAACTGTTAACCTAGCACTACCAAGTCCACTACTAAACCATGTCCCTAAGCACCACATCTACACATCTTGTAAATACCTCCAGGGATGGTGACTCCACCACTTCCCTGGGCAGCCTGTTCCAATGCTGGACAACCCTTTCAGTGAAGAAAGTTTTCCTAATATCCAATCTAAACCTCCCCTGGTGCAAATCAAGGCAAGGATAACAAATACACCAACATACTTAAAACCTGAAAGGTGGATGAACAAGCAAACACGTGTCTAATTCTTTTTCAAATAAATATCAATAGGTCTAATGAAAAGGTATAACCTCTTTATAAGAAAATCTTGCCTCTCTCATGCTGAGCAGTGCAACAGATTCTAAACTTACCTGGAATCTTTACACACAGTGACCTAGGACATAGAGATACTATAGTAAAAGAGTTTATTAATTTTTCCACTGGATTTAAATACCTCGAAATTAGATTTAAAATAATAATACACCTTTAAAGGGGAATTTCTCATTTCTTTGATCCGATAAGGTGACTAGAACATACCTGTTGCTATCACACAGACAAAAGGGAAAGGTCTTCCCTTTGGTACATAAAGGTCCCAATTTTTATATGCTTCATTTAAACTTTAGTCAGCAAAGCAGAAGGTCAAGGAAGAAGTGGTTACTAGCCTTTTAAATTTGACACTTGCTATGAAGAACTGAGGATGGGGTCAAACATTTACATGTGACAGGCTTTTCAAGGGGAAGCAAAAAATGGTGTCAGTGGGCTAAGGGTCAGAAATTTGCTATCACTCATTGGTAAGTTAGGCAATGTTTACCGATCTTTAACAAACAGCATCTCAACAGAACTCGACTGAAGAACAGAAGTTTATACTGTAAAGCCACAAAGATGAATGTTCTGCAGACAGAAAAAATACCTCTCAGTAATCTGAAGGATGCTCACAGCCAGCCAAATGCGCATCTAAGAGCAATGTTTTATTTCAAGAGCACATAAACTCCTGTGCCATGATGTAGAGTCAAGATAACTCAAAACTTTTAAAGGCAAAACCATATTAATTCAAATCAGTCATGAAATTTATTGTCCTCACACTTTTTTTACCTGTATGCCTCCATCCTAGCCTTTTAAACTAAGCTGCCCTTTTCTCATGTTTGTACTAAGAATTTAATTAATTTCAATTACTACGCCTTAAAAATTTTGAAGCATCTTGACTGAAATTCTGAGTTCACAGAAATCAACTGTAGTTTTGTCCATGGCTTTAGTGGGCCAGGATTTCTTCATTCTCTCTAAACAGAGTTATTTCAGCTTGTCAAAATATTTATTTCCCACTAAAATTTCTATTCCTCAGTATATCAGCATTAAATGAAGATCCTGGATCATATGATTTCAGACTTCTGCTGTGCATTAGACACATGACCTAGCTTGCAACATTACACTTAAATTATTGTGGTAAGCCTGACAACACAGGTACAATTGGTTTAATATGGGGAATGGCAATAGGACCAGAGGCCCTACGTAATTCTCTCATGCAGCAAAAATATGACTGCAAACAAAGAAACCCTGTTAAAGAACTTAAATCTTTAATTTACAGAACTTCACATCCAAAAATTCGGAAATTCTGCGTTTATGATTCTATATGCAATCTTGCATTTTCCTTGTGCAGCCTATGTACTGAAGAACACAGGAATCTTCAAGGTGGGGAAAACGGTCTTAATCAACAATTGTACCATAGAGCATGAGGATTAAACTTCTACCAACATTAGTAGCTCGAGAATTAAACTTTTACCAACATGGTACCACTTCTGTAAGGATTTTCAGTGCCTGCCTTCCCAAATACTCCCCGGCCCCCCAAATCCTATATACCACATTTTCATCAGCAATTCTTTAACTCTTCAGTTGTGCCTCCAAGACTACTACTGTATAAACTACAGATTAACTACATTAGCCAGCAGTAGAGCAGGCTAACATCCTTGAGAGACAGAATAGAGTAATGGTTGCATGAATGCAGAATGGAGTGATGGTTCCATCTTCTTTCTTCTCTTCTCTCAGTTCTTCTTCCAGAAACTGGGGTGGGCTCCAGCCTCAGGTGATGTCACTTCAGGGCAGGGAATTAGGTCACTGGGACAAGCGCTCAGTTCTGGCAAGGAAAGTGTGCTACAGCCTCCTTTTCTCTCTAATCCTAAACCTTCAGATGCGTCAGAGACAGCAGAAGGTATTACTTTTATGCCAACTACAGTATCTCCAAGATGTAGTAAAGAATGTACCGCTACTTTTGTTCCAGCAACAGCAGTGCTTATACACCTCAGAGGGTCCAAGAAGTACTCTGGCAAGCTACCAAAGCTTTTCATGGAAACAAAAGTGGAAAGAAAAATGTTCTTTCAGTGACAATTCATCAAAAGCACAAGGAATGTAATGGGTGACACAAAAGGCAGCTTTGTAGCCTCAGGGCTACTTCCCCCTACCAAATATCAAACAACTGCAGCAAGTGAAGGAAGTATGAAAGCTTCTCATTGCAAAGGTCACAAGTTCTCTTTTATACTGCAAAGTATTAGGCAGGTCTAATAAATAAATTGTTACCATTTCCTCCTGTAATAATGAAAGAATTAAGAACAGGCAAGATACGCCGCTGTTTGGTAAAACAGTATTTACAAAGCTTTTCAGGGAACCTCCACGGCTTTGCATTTTCACTTTATCATGTGAAAAAAATGCTTAACAGTATCATCTGATCATAGGACTGGAAAGCCAGGAACTCCTGCTTTCTAATTATGGTGCTTTACATTAATTTTCCCCCTCCTCCTCCTCCTCCATTTTCCCCCCCATCTTACTCCATCACTGCAGGTAAGCATCCAATAGTGTACAATCTATATTGTCTAAAAAGCACAGCATATTAGAGAATTGTTGCCATTTTCTGTGCTCTTCTGAACTGTAGCAAATGAGAAGTGAACAGTACATATTCTCTGAAAGGGAAATACACTTTTTTTTTTCTAATTAAATGCAGAATATTTTAACGAAACATCTTTTCTGTACACAACAGAGCTCTTTGGAGGTTAACTCCATGCTAAACAAAGAGGGACAACGAGTTTATAATCTGTTGTGTGCTCTCACTTGGCTTGTGTCATTAACTATTACAACTTTTTACTAGGTCCAACATGTCAACACCTTCAGAGCTAACATAAGGTGAGCAAAAGGCCTGCTATCTGGTGGATTAAGTTATAACAAGGAACATGTGTGAAGAGTACTTTCCTGGCCTGTTCCAATTCACAAGCCATGACAGTCTTTTCTGGGAGTTATTAAAGCTTTTGATGCCTACCTTATTTCAGTCAACACAGAGGAATGCACAAGAAGAAATCTTGTCTCTTAGCACAGAGAGGCTTATTTGTCCTTCTAAACAGAGTGCTTTACAGTACCTTAACATTTCTGTTCCTAAGGGGTGCAACCTTACAGCTATTTCTAATAAGGCACTGAGAATAACTCCTACATAATTATAAGCAAATTTATTGGATAGGCAACAAAATAAACTGCTGTGAAATGTAATTCTGCTGTCAGTCACAGCTATTGCCAAGAAGTCTACTTGTGAAGCAACCCCACCTGTGTTGAGAACAAGTCATTCTACTGAATCAGTGCTGTAGCGCTGAAAGCTTCACTTGATATTACTGAAATAATTGTGCCTGAAGATAAAACTGATGGATTAGCTAAAAAAATTCCTCCGCACCAGAAGTATGCACCTTGTTATGATAGTAGGTACTTGGTTTTCAACCAAAACCAACTTTTGTGAGTGAACATTTTAGTAAATGTTTACTCACAAAAGTAGTAGTAAATAGAGCGCGCTAAAAGCCTTCATTACTGCACTAGTTAGCTAGAGTAAAGTCTTTATGGAACCAGGTTTTTGTAACAGATCACCTTTTGGATCTTTAAATGGCAACCTCATGTTTCATTTAAGAAAATGAAATCAGCCTTTAGTCCATTGCTTTGTAAAGGAACCCTTAAAAAATAAAGCCAAATCAAACACCTCTAAGATGCAAGTTCAACTCTGCACCAAACCATTCACCTGCTCATATATAAAAGGAACAATGTATTTGCAGTAAATCCCAAAGAATCACAATATATCCCAACTGACATGTACAGAATGGAATTGAGTATGAGGAGAAAGTGGGCAAAATGCATCTCCTAACCTTCTCCAAATGCCAAGTCTTGCTTTCTCATATCATCATTCATGTTCCATTTCCACATTAGGATCCATTATTTGCTCTGGGCTATGACAGACATTGCAAGAACAACTCCTGCCTTACTACCCTAAATCTTTTTTTTAAGTGAGCTCACAGCATAGGTTGCTCAGGGAGGTTAGAGAATTAATCCTGCTGCTGCAAAGCTCATCTGCCTGGTAAAGGGCAAAGTCAGTGAGATACTAGGGAAGGAAAAATGTGGCTCACATAAGAGGCCCTATAGTTATTGGGAAGTTGGGAAGAACACAAAACTGGTGCTCTGAGGGAAAAATAATTAGAAGGAAAAAGACAGGGAACTGAGACTATTACCAGCAGGGAGGATGTTTTGGCCCACAAATCGCTGATGATTTTTGATGTACATAGGGCTAAGCATAGATGGATTTTTGAAGGCACCTCTTGTTCAAAGTGGTTTTTAATCACAAAGCTGTTACTATAGAGGATATTCTGCCTTCTGAGTATTTTTATGTTATTTTATTTTTCCTGCTCTAAAATAATCCATGTACAGTTAAGTCATAGTAATCATCACGCAATAGCAAAAGTGCCAAAATATTGAATAAAAAGGCAAAGCACCTGGTTCTTCCCTTTGTATGTTTTGCAGGAGGAGAGAATCATGAACATATGAAAAAGTATCGGGTGACCATAAGTGGAAGTTTACAGGTTAATTTACAGAGTAATCTAAATCAGGACAATTAACAGATTCTAGTTGTGACTGAAGATTCAGTGGTTTTGTTTTCCTTTTCTTTTTTAATGTCCAGAATGTGTCTATTTCTCAAGCTAAGTGCAGATGCTAAGAGACATGCCAGGTTCTCAGACAAATTAATCCATTCACTGAGTTAACAAAAAATTCATAAACACACGTGTACTGGAGCTCCCTATTATCATTAACTCATTTTATCTTCAGCACAACACCATTAAGTAGCATCCCCACTTTATAGATAATGAAACAACACATAGGATGGATTAAATGACATGTTGTAAGCTACATACGACACTTTGGACTGAATCATTATTTAAATCCAAGTCTCCTGAGACCCAGCTTACTGTTCTAAGAGATTAACCTTCACTGTCTGCCCCACATTAGGGTACCTCCATTGGTTTTACAACAGCAGAGACAGGTCTGACGCACTGCGCTGTTCTCACTCTCCTGACTATTAAGCTAGTACACGCCCCAACACATCTCTCAGACTCTTCAGAGTTGACAATGGCCACCAGCTTTACTAGCTAATTTCCAGACATCAACATATTGGAGAAGCAAGAGCAATAGAGCAGTTAGAAGAAGGCAGGAACTAGTATGTTAGATCTCAAAACAGTTAATGGTTTAAAGTGTATAACAATGCTGTGGATGATATTCCTTGAGTTGCTGTCAGCATCAAGTTTCCCAAAATACTAATTGATGTAGCTTTAAAATGTTCCATTTAAGTGACCTAATAATGCTTTACAAAACTTTACATTCCTTAGGTGATTGCAGGGATAAGATTGTGCAATGTAGCAAATGCTATTTTTTTTTTTTTAAAAAAAGAAGAAACATGTACAGTATTTTAGAGATCACTGTCAAACAAGAGGAAAAAACAGCAGTAAATCATCCAGCACCTGCAATAACTAGATAAGAGAGCAACAATTAATCTTTGGTATTAAAATATTTTGCCTCTCAGAAAAAGCATGAGAACAACTGTGATAATGAAAATGAAGAAAGTTTACCACATGCCAAAATAAGTTTACCACAAAATATCATCTGAATCCAATTACTTCCCATGTCATATAACATTGCCCAGGGCATGAACAAGGCTCCCTTCCTGGTGTAGCCTGAGTTTTTCTTTTCAGAGCGCATAAATGAGTATTTTCCAAACTTCTCTACTTTTCTAGTTTTTCCACAATCCCTTCCCCTCAAATCAAAATCTCTAACAAACAGGAATGTGGATCCCTAAGCAGCAAACAGAAGCTGACTGACCAGATTTGCTTTTCTTAACTGTCTCTCAAAGTTATTTAAAAGCAGTCCCCATACTCCCATGGCTCCACAGACCACAGTTGGGGAACCTCCTCCGTGCATTTTTCCTAAGGACTTTTCAGTCTTCTGGTTGGCCCCATTTGTAACGTCTGGTTTACCAGATTTTCCAGATAGGTCTTATTTTTCCTCCTTCCCCCCAACCCTCCCAGAACAAGAGACCAGAAGAGCTTTAGGCATCGGTCCAAGATTTCCAGAGGCCCCACAGCCCGGCCAGCGTGCCAACAATCTGTGCACACACAGTAAGGACATCTGATGCACTCGGAACGTGTGGGACTCGCTGCATAGGCAATATGGAACACATATGCACATATTTCCATCCTAAATCCTACATAATACACCCCAGATACTTCCCTCTCCTTTTTTCTTGCATAAAGTCAAATGGAGTTGTTGAAACTCTGACAGATCCCAGCATTTGTTATAAATTCATTCCCTTTGATACACCTAATATTTTCCTGTGACATTTGCTTTCAAAGGCATTTTGGTATCTGCTTATACCTTTCACACATTTCCAGCTTCCATAACCATATGTTAGTCTGGAAATAGAATGAGGTGACAGTGCACTGCCCAAGCTTTAAATTACGGTTTCTCTATACCTAAATCTTGTTCAGGCTGGTAAATGCAGTTTCCACATGGCCATTTCTGGCATTCCTGCTGATTTATAATCTAGACAAATGAGGAAAGGTAACTAAGCGATAGAGATTTCTTGGGTTCTCAGATTTGTTTTTTCCACAATAAATAATCCCATCCTTTTTCGGTGCAGTACAGTGTTTTAGCCTTGCTTACGGGGTGGTTGAATGATCACTCTAAATAACTCTTTTGCCAGCAAAATCCAAACCATCTAAAATACTATAAGCCATCTGATGCCATTTATTCAATATACTATTTCTTTAATTAAGGCAAGTGGTAAAGAGAGGTAAGAGAACATGTTCTTGTTTGATAGCACTGCTAACTATAGAAGCTGCAACTTGATAAAAAAAAGTCTTAATTATGCTATTTCCTTGATATTATGCTACAAGATGCCCCAGAATGAATCATAGTAGAGACTGCCACACACCTTCTTAAAAACCTATGATGAAAAATAATTTACTACTTTACTTACTAAAACATTCCTTTCTATTTTGATGTTCCCAGAGTGAAAAAAAAAACAATTGATGAATGTCTCCTTTCAAGCTGAAAGCCAGCTTACTTTTTCCTTCATTTTGCCACAGTAATTTCCTTTACTTTCCTTAAAATTATAGTGCAGAAGTCTTTGCCCATCAATGAAAGGAGCACTGTACCTTGCCACTTACTTCAACCTTGCTTCTTTAGTATTTTGAGTATAAAGGCATTTTCTGTTGTGCTGGAGACTTTCTAAGAGTTCAGAAATTTTATTAACATTTCCATGATCGCAAGCATTTTACATTTTCGCAGTTACTTGATTTCACCTGAAGCTTGTTCAAGTTACTTTTATTTGCATATTTTACTACTTTGCTAGAATATTAGGATCTGATGAACACATGGGAACAGATTCTGCTTTTAAATTATGGTGCTGGAAATGCAGACCAACTTCCACAGGCTACAATAAATTTAGTACAGATTTATATTGTGGTAACAGAACAGAAAATGACCTTTGGCTTCTACACCACCATTCTCCCAATTTGTATTCATCTGGTAAGTTAGTTGCTTGTAACTATGGTAGCAGATTATATAGGAAACTTTATTAACAAGTAGGGCTTAGATTATAAATGTTCACAGTTCAGGAAACTAAATATTATTCCCCATGAAACCCTAACATGGGCTTTTTACTATCCTTTTAACATGCAGAAAGCAAAACCTATTTCTGTTTTTCAGCAACAGTATTTTCCTGACTCCTGTATCTCCTTAAAACATGATGCTAT
The DNA here is from genome assembly GCF_034638445.1 of Ciconia boyciana. Classification (NCBI taxonomy): domain Eukaryota; kingdom Metazoa; phylum Chordata; class Aves; order Ciconiiformes; family Ciconiidae; genus Ciconia; species Ciconia boyciana. The sequence goes on from NC_132936.1 coordinate 52,659,492, forward strand.
ATACATGATGAACAACTACTTGTTCTGCAAGCAAATAAATGAAAAGTAGAGTATTTCATTACTATAAAGGAACAAATTAAAGGGGAAAATGTAACTGAAAAACCACCTCTAAAATAATGAAATATGCTTATATATTGTTTTGTGTAATGCACAGTTCTTTCTAAACAGACTGTATTTAGTCCAATTTTTCCCCAAAGTTAAACCCACAAAATGTAACTAAGATCAGGTCCAGAAAACAAAGACAAAAATCCTGAGTGGGACAAGCGTCAAATTCTAATTTCATTCTTTGATCTGATCATGTATGAGAATTATTTACATGCAAGCAAGCATACCTAAAGGCTTTATTACAAGAACAAAAACAAATTGGACACTATAGTAGACAGTGTCCAGGATATTACGAATACACTGCTAATAATTAACATTATATGCGAAGCTAAGATAAGGAAGAGAGTATTAGATACAGAATACAGAAAATATATTTAAAATAAAATTAAGACTAAGCCAGTAAAAACCCAAGCAAACATTTGAATTATGTAGCAACTGTTGGACAATGTTCAGTGTGTTGCAGTAGAGAACTGATGACAATGCATTCCTAGTAAATTCAAACAAAAATATTTCTCACAATGACAAAATTGGAAGAGAATAGACTAAAGCTGGCATGACGTTGCTTTTAGCCTCATTTTACTGATATTTACTAATTATACAAAATTATATAAAAGGCATAAGAAAATAGCTATGGAAAATAAGCAGCTATACCAAATAGCCTGTCATTTCCCTTTTCATAAATTGCTATATCTAATCTCCTTTCTTCTAAATTACTATTTCCAACTGAAGAGCAGTTAAATGAGAATCTTATATAATTTATGAGTTATTACTAAAAGCGATACATTAGAGCTCCTGAGAATTATGTAATATTAAGAGATGTTAAAATAATATTTCTTGTACAGAGATTTAAGAGAGCACTTTAAGAGTTGTGTCCTTTGCCAAAAACATTAGCATTCAAGTTAAACTCTCACTAGCATGCTTAGCTCATTAAGATTGCCCTTTTTTAAGTGCACATAATGCTAGAAGCAAAACACAAGTCTGGACTCAAACTGCATGAACATCACCGCTGTCATTTCGTTACCCACTTCTTCCCCTTGCCTTAAAGCTGCACATAGATCACCTCCAGGTACCTTTATTCTTTTCTCTTCAGTCACGTGCTCCTCTAATCCCTTAATCAGCCTACAATCTCACCTTGCAACTTTCCTTGGTTTTCATTTCCATATTTTTACTTTGCTGCCCAAACCATTTTGAGTGCCCTCAGCACTCACACTGCACATCAGGTACTACATGACCCATTCACACCCCTCCTGGGGATTCACTGGTGTGGGTCCGATACAGGAAATAAAAACCTCAGAAATAATAAACTACTAGCAAAACCAGATCTCTCTGAAGCAGCATCATTCTCTGAAGTTTCACAGGGACTCCTTGTCTGTGTTTTAGTGCAAACTACAGATCCCTCAGGGCAAGAACCAAGTAATTTATGACATAATTAAAAAAACAATGGCATTATACTAATTCATTCTTCAAAAGAGATATCCTGACATAATGGCACATATCACTCACCTAAATCTGCAAACAATATGCTATCTATCAAAAACAGGTAACTGTCAGTTGAGGTAACTTCCCAGTACCACGCACACAGGTCACTCAGTAATCTAGTCCACTCACATCCGTTTTTCACAAAATCAACAGAGTCAGGACAGTTTAAGTATCTAATTTACAGGCATTTAAGGTAATCCTGTTCATATTTTCTTTAAACACTTCTAGTAACTGTTTTCACCCACTACAGGGTGCAGCAAACAGAGACTTTAGAAGTTAGCATCCCAGTTTGCATGGTGGCAGATGCAAAGCAGGCCCTAAGAGTCTGCTTCAGACAACATGGGATTGTGCCACAACCATGGGGGGGACACTACAAGGCTCCATCCCCAGCACCCACTGGAGAAGATAGCCTGGGAAATCAGAGGCCTCAACCGAGACAGAGCTCCAGAAGGAGGGTCCTGCCACCCAGGACTCGGGCTGCAGGGTGACACTGGCCTCACAGTGGGAGACACGCTCTGGTCGGGGCACTGAGTCACCAGCGAAAGGAGCTGAGGGAGGAGGTGAATAGACTCCGTAGCACCATGGAGAATAAACAGGACACGAACAGGGTCGCCTCACGGACCTTGCAAAGGTTTCTGGAGGATGTTGGGGTAAATTTCTTCATACAGATACTACATGTGTCATCTTTCAGATCTGCTACTCAGGAAGAAGGAAGAACTGGTTGGGGATATGATAATCAATGGCAGCCTTGGCTGTAACAACCATGAAACAGTGGAGTAGCGAAGGCAAGTAGCAAACACAGGCCCTGGGCTTCAGGAAAAACTGGCTGGATCATCAGGGTCTGAGGACGGTGGTTGACGATTTATACTCTAACCTGGAGGCTGGTTACAAATGAAGTACCACAGAGGCCTATGAGACCTACCCAACTTAGTATCTTTACCAATGCCGAGGAAGAGGAGCTGGAACACCCCCCCATCAAGTTGTGGGTGAGGGAAAACTGGGGAAACGGTCGATAGGCTTGAAGGTAGAGCTGCCCTTCAGAGAGAACTAGACAGGCAGGAGGAATGGGCCACAGGAAACTCATGAAATTCAACGAGGACAAATACAAAGTCCAGCACCCATGATGGACTAACGCCCTGCAATGGTTCAGGTGGGGGACTGACTGGCTGGAGAACGTCTCTGCAGAAGAGGATGTAGGGGTTCCAGTGAACATCAGGTGAAACATGAGCCAGCAGTGTACCCTGGCAGTGATGAAGACTAACAGCATCAATAGGATATATTGGCTGCACCAACAGGAGCACAGCCAGTAGATTGAGAAAAGTGATTACTCCCTTTTACTTAGCACCTGTTGGACGACATTTAGGCCACTCTGGGGACCTGTATACAAGACAGACTTGGATAACCTGGAGCAAGTTCAGTGGAGAGCCACCGGGATGGTCAAAGGCTGGAGAACCTGCTCTGGGAGAGGAGGCTGAGGGACACAGGCTTGTTCAGATTGAAGAGGAACCTATGAGCAGCCTCTCCAGTACCTACGGAGAGGTGACCGAGATGATGGAGCCAGGCTCTTTACAGTGGTATACCACAGGAGAATGAGAGATTACAGGCATAAACTGAAACAAGAAATTCTGACTAGGTATAAGGAAAAAATTCTTCACTATGAGGATGATCTAGCACTGGAACAGCTCATTCAGAGAGGGTGTGGAATCTTTGTTCTAAGCGCTTTTCAAGACCTGGCTGGACAAATCCCTCAGCGGCCCAGTCTGAATTCAGAGTGGACCCTGCTTTGAACAGAAGGATGGACGAGAGACCTCCTAAGGTCATTTTCAACCTGATTGAATCTATCTGCAATTAGTATTTTACCTTGGACCAGGAGTTTGCTTTTGAAATGGATCAGATTGTCCACACCTATGATACTTCAGCTTGCGCTGCAGAGTTCTCTCAGAGTACGCAAAATAAATTCCTTTGGGATGAAATTAAACCCAAAAGGTGTGCATCAGCCACTAATGAGCAGTAGTCCATTGGACCAGGCCAGAGAAAGCCCAAAGTACTCCCCTTTCTCCAAAACACAAACAATGTGGATGCTAGGTACTCAGTACCATTTTGCTTTACTGATGCACTTCTATTGTGACACACTACTTGCTAACGTAGACATTGTCATCTGAAGAGTTATGTTTTTCCATTTCAGCAGATGAAAAGGAACACTAGCATATATACCCCAACTTTTTGGCTTTTTGATGCTGACAAACGTTGTCCAAGGATAGAAATGCATGTTACCTGCCTGCAAGACTGAACGTATATATTCTCCGTAGAGCTATGCAAAAGTCTTTGTCCTTCTTAACAGTTCCTGCACATTCAAGGCAAGATCAACAAACAAAGCAGCATTTTGCCCAACTCGGGTCCTCCTGCACTGGAGGATTCCAAATGGAAGAGAAGAGCAATAAAAAAAAAATGTGAAGTGCAAGTCCACATCAAAGTCAAGTGACAGTTCACTCATTTTTTAAACCTTTTGCTGCACATGATAGTTGGATAAACAGGAGTTATTTGAAAAAGCCAGACTGTGAGACTTAATTAAAAGTGTTGGTCCACCCAACTGAACATTCAACAGAGATGCTAGTATACCATGGTGTTTTGTAACTCTCTGATAAAAGGCCCACATAGCATCTCCGAGAACTTCTGTAACAGGAAAATGCCTGCAACTCCCAAGAAAGCCACCTCTGTACACATAGGAAGAATTTAACCCTGTTAACAGAGCGACACCATTTCCTTTGCAGTTCTCTTCAATATATAACCTAATCATGCAGACAGAATACCTCCTGTGCATCTCAGTGTTTTTATTCTCTAAATAGCTAGGCACCAAGGCTGGTTGTGCTTATGGAACTTACTAAGTGGGAAGGAAGACAAGAGCCTAGCCGCCAGCATTTCCTGAACATGGAGCTTTGTAAGTCATCAGGAGTGAATGATCTCCAGATTGTGCACAACGCAGGAGACAGCCCTTCTCCTTATCAAGCCACACATCTGGACATGAAGCACCCTAGAAGAACGCCACTTTAACAGCCATAGCTCTTTCCCTTTTGAAGGTTTACAAGATTGCAAGATTTCTGAGCCCATATCAGAAAACCATATAAACCAGTGCGAAGAGTATTTTTATTTTAAAAACAAAACAAACAACACATTTAAAGTGTCTAACATTAACCTTAACTTGTACTGAAAAATAAAAGCACAGTCCTCTGAAAGTTTCAATCTGGATTAATCTTTTATGGATTGGATCATACTCCACCTGCTGCTACTTCAGGAAAAAAAACTAGCTGGTCAGTTGATCATATCTACTATAAGGCTACCCTCCTTTACAAAACTTAAAGGTAAACCTCTTTCTTACACAGAACTTACCAATGGCCTTTGTGTAATGTCTGGCTCCAAGTAACAGCTCTGGAGCTCTGTACCAGAATGTCACCACAACTGGATCCAAGTCTGCCAATGGCTTCAAAGGTGAGTTGAACAATCTTGCAAAACCCATATCAGCTGGGGGGGTGGGGGTGGAAGAAAAAAAAAAAAAGAATAGAACATTAAAAATTTTAATACAAATAAATCAGAATTTAACAGTATTGCCAAAAAGCAATTGCAACAAAAGCTCAAAAACTTTAAAACTTACAAATCAAAGTTTCTAAGAAAGCAACAAGTTACTCATAACAATACTGGACCAAATTTATCTAAGGCTAAATTCCATTTACTTCATTTATAAGACTATGAAGGATGACGTTTGACTTAAGTGTTTTCATCATGGTATTGTAAAACTTTACATAACACAGATGCTTGTTTATTTAAATAGAACTGTAAGAGAAACCTGGTTAAAGTCAATAGTAGTAGGTCTCTAATGTACATGTTCTCTTTTATTTTTATATATGTTTACAAAACTGTGAGCCCTTGTGACTGTTATATATTTACGCAAAACCAAAAGGACTGCAGTGTAGGTTGTTTTGCACTGTTTTTCAAAGTATGCCTCCTACTTGATTTGGAGGAATGAATTCCAGAATCAGGAAAAAGTTTTTAACTTGGAATTAATGAAATCAGTGAGTGTACACTGTTACAGAGGTTTATTTTAAATGTAATGTAAGCATTCATTTTATACAACTCAAAAATTCTCTCAAGAAACAACCTTGTAAGTAACATTAAGAAATGCTAGATGGGAAAAGTACAAAATTTGTGTGTATATTCAAAACCACACATTTTAATCCAAGTCTTAAACTTATCTTTTACACAACTTTGCCTAAACCTTTCTGCTTCCAAAGTTATGAAATGCCAAGTATAATTTCTTGCAGTTACCCATACTAATATATGCATATGAATCAAAAATGGTTAGCTGAACATTTTCAAATACAATAAAAGTTGATGAATAGAAAAGAGGCTCCAGTATATTACTTCTTTCTTGATGATTGCCACATGCTTTATTAAAAAAAAGTTTATATCCACATGACTAAGGCTTATGATCTGCACAGGTAATTAGATTTTGGATAAAGACCATCACAGTTACATGTGTTTCCCACCTTGACGCCGAACAGCCTTTTGCATAGCAAACCTTTGGACCTCTACAAACATGTGCATTGATGTTATTTATATAAAAATAATTAAGAACAAATACAATTTATAAGTAACAATGTTATACTAACTAATCATAGAAGAAGTCAAAAGAACCCTGGCCATAGCCAGTGTTCTACGTGCTTATTACTTTCTTGTTTCTTACAGATGCTTTTATCTCACCAGATGTCCTTGGCAAGCTTTGTAAAAGTCTAATAACATGTTTGGAGTGAGTCTCAAGCTTGTAAACTCAGTGAATTAGATTTAAAATTGAACTAGATGTTGTGCATACATACAGTCAAAGAATAATGAAAATTTGTTTCTATCTTACACTGAAGATGCCATTTCTTAAGTAATTCCTTAGCTGTGCAATGACATTTTCTCAAAATGTTTACCTATTTTGACTCTTCCTCTTTCAGGACCTTCACCCATTACCAGAATGTTTGCTGGTTTCTGGAAAACAAAAAGCAGAATATTTAGTTGACCAGTCTTTAATGATTATATAAAAGAATAATAAAAATATCTACATTTATTTTATAATGAAAACATTTCTATAAATACCCTTACAAGTCTAAAATTACCATACCTTTATGTTTTGCTGACATTTAGTTTTTATCCCTAGTTACCAATTTCACAATTAGAAAAATAGTGAAGTACTTTGACATTTCACAGTAAGAAATGCAATCTTTAATTAAATTTGCATTTCCATTTTCACCAGAATGATGATGTTCATTGGTGATATTTTCTTCTACAAGAAAACTTTATACCAGGCTAACATTTATGGTACATATCAATAATCTGGCAAGAAGTACTTTTGCTAGTACAACTTATTGAAAATGATGCCAAATCTTGGTATGCAAATGCATAGATGAGAGTTGCTTACATTTTCAGAGCTGTGCTTGTTTATAGTGTATGAATGATAAAAATCGCATTGGCAAAACCATCTTTTTCCACAAAGTAAGTTGATTTCATGCTAGGAGAATTCACTTAAAACAGGAGTATACAAAAACAGCTATATCCACAAGCTTTTGACAGTGTAGACAACAGCTTTACAAGTAGAACAAAACTTTTATAGGCAATTTATGCAATGTGCAGTTGTTTGTAACCAGCTGCTTGTGAACACCATATAAAATCCGCACGTGACATCACAGCAATTGTTCTGCAATTAGGATCTAGGTTCCCTCAGACATCAATAGTCATTCCTTGGAAGCTTTTCCCCTATTGTGTTAACAGCTGTAAAGAAGTAAACAAGATTGAAAACATTAAGTGATTTGAATGAAGAGATGCATAACAAAGTTTCAAAGGAGAATTTTTGGAAGGTTCATCCAAACATTAATTGTATGTAAAATCCCTAATGCCTGAAGTGGTCTGCTCAAGCAGGATTTGTTCAAGAATCTGAAAATGGTGTCCAGAAAACCAACATCAGAATCTCACTTAATTTCTCAGTTCCTAACACTTGCAACTATTTATCTGAAATTAGATGCTCAAACTAGGTTTACTAATTTGGCTCAAAATTGCAAATCCTTAGCTTTTTTGAAAAACCAAACCAAACCAAACAAAAAGCACTACTTCACCTGTTCTTTCTCCTTCCCACCAGGAAGCTGTTCTCCCTTCCCACCTCACCCCCAGTGCTAGACATTGCTTCTTCCCTGGCTCCAGCCACAGCCTCTCTTTCCAACCCTGCTCCAGATGCCATTGCCTCTTTTACTCCTCCTTTTCTAATCTCAGGATAATTCTCAACACCATCCCTGACTTCTCATTCCCCAACATATTTTTGGAACCTTTCAAGAGGGGATATGCACTCCCTTCTTGGAGAACGCAATAGCTACTTTAATTGATCTTGAGTAAATGCTCACCAGCAAATCTAGGAAAGATAAAGATGACACTTGCTCTTAGCTAATATTTAATGATAATGACATAAACACTTCAAGGCAACTGGTCAAACTCTGGGTTTACATTTATGTATTACCCTGAATTGAATATTTTGGAGAACAGAACAATCCCATTCTGCATATTCAGAAATCAGGCAGCAAGGGAAGCATGTGAGTTCGCACTACACTTTACCTCTGTTAGAAATCACATAGCTAAAATTGTCCCAACTGAGAAAGCAAAAAATTCCAGTTTCCTTGTCGGAATTCTTCCCTAAAATCCTGCCTGGCAACCTTGATTGAGAGTTGAGTATGAATCAAACACACTTCAATAGACCTTTACATTCAGGATTGGATTTTAGGCACTATAATATGTATTTATCTGTCACATGAACAGAGCTGATAAAAATTGAGTTACTGCACTGATTTCTAGGTTAGTTTTTTTTCTGTAGAAGAATTATGTTGTAAGAGATAGACACTGGGAGATGTACTAAGATAAAATTTAGAATCTAAGCAGATACAACAGGATTCTCAAAATAAAACATCACATGTTCATATTTAACCTGTAATATTACAAGATTCTTCAAGCAGCAACTTCTTCATAGAAAAAAGTACTATTTTATCTGCTGACATAAACCACAATATTCACAGAACAGTTCAGGTTGGAAAGGACCTCTGGAGATCATCAAGTCCAACCCCCCTGCTTAAAGCAGGGTCAGCTACAGCAGATTGCTCAGGCCTGAGTCCAGTTGGGTTTTAAACATCTCCATGGAGACTCCACAGCCTCTCTGTAAAACCTCTTCCAGTGTTTGACCACCCTCACAGTAAGAAAAGGTTTCTTTGTACATTTAATTTATGGCCATTGTCTCTTGTCCTGTTGCTGTATAGCATTGAGAAGAGTCTGGCTCAGTTTTCTTTACTGCCGCTTATCAGGTATGTATACACATTGGTAAGATCCCCTCCGAGCCTTCTCTTCTTGAGGCTGAACAGTCCCAGCTCCCTCAGCCTTAGAAAGACATCCCTAAGCAACTTAGTGGCCCTATACATACAGGGGATACACTGGGTTAGAATCTATGGAAGCAAGAAACTTGTCTATTTATGTATTTTTAAGCCAGAATGTTTTGAAGAGATGTTGTTCCATTTAAAATTTAAATCTGTACTAATATTTAATCCACTAAGGATCAGAACCCTGCTTGGGCAGCCAGCAGAGAAGCACACTGATTTATAAACTTAGCAGATTACATATCCATTAGCTCTTGTGAATCTCTGAGAGAGTCGGGGGGGGGGGACAGAGAGGGAATAAAGTGTGAAACAATTGAAAACTTAGTCTCATTTCCAAAAGAGCAAGTGCTTCTCCTGAGGCACCACCACCAATGTGGAGGCGACAGGCATTTCCATAGATGGCATTCTGATGCCTGCAGGATCCCCACTGATCTCAGACCGCTGTCTCAATAACAGCTTGCGTTGCGGCAGCTTCCTGCGAGGTGAGAACTCTTCATTCAAACCTGTTCTTTAAGTCAGAAGGAGAACACACCTGAACTTGCTTCTTATTTCCCACACAAGCAAATTACTGCTTGGTTATCAGCTACTAAAAAGGTAGCTGATAACCTTTCTGAGTTCCTCTTGCTAATCAGAGCTGTTCTGGTTAGGAAAGCATTTTCAACTGTATGTACGCAGAATTGGTCCAAGAGTAACACTCACCTGAAAGGACCCATCTTTCTGAGATGAGATAAATGATATCCAGCTCCTGTGCCCGTTAATTTTTACTTAATAAAAATAAACAGGTTCTGAGAAGCTTAAAACATAGGTCATGTGTTTTGTGGTTGTTTTATATAATAATGGCTTAAACACTGTAAAGTAAAACTCCTCACCTCCCCGAGTCTTCACAATACACAAGCCACGCTGAGAGCAACCCAACCCTCATGGAGCAGGGGTGCTTCCTCGGGGCCTTGGCTAAACAAGCAGCACCAAGGCAGAGCAGCAGAACTTCAGGTGCTCAGGTTTGGAGGAAAGACTTTGGGTTATTTCAGAGAGATTCATTTGGCATCAGAGATCCTCAGGAAAGTAGGTCATGAACATTTCCATCATGAGGTAAGTGAGAGGACTACTACAGGGAATGCAAATAACTTCTGCTTTTTGGAGAAGGGAGAATGTGTTAGTCTAACCTCTGGATATGTAGGATTTTAAGTAACAAAGCGTTTTACTCTAGATAGCCACTTAATAGCCTACTATAGAATTACCATCTAGTATAATATAGTTACTGGACAGCTGCAAAAATCAGATTAAAAAGAGTGGGAATCAGAGAAATTAAAAAGCCCCGTACTTCATGTATGTTCAGGCTACGTGCAAGTTATAAACACCAATCTAGTTCCTGAAACAAATCTTACTGCTGTCCACGTGATGAAGAAAATGGGGTTTTAGGTGGAAGAAGACATGAAGGCCCAAGCAGCTAAGCAACCAAAACCTGACACATACTTAGAGTAAATCATGTCTCTTTCTAAGAGGACAGAATTTTATTCAAGAAAGTTTGAGAAGCCCTGCCTAAAATTACGAACTCCCTCCTTAGTCAAGGGTGAGGTAACTCAACAAGGACTACACTTCTGAGCCAGTTACATCCCAATTAATACCCTCTCTATTTTCCTCAAAGTCCCCCCTTGCTGAGAACACAAGACACCAGCTGGGAAGCAAAGCGATGCTGCTGTGTCTCCACCTATCTAGTTGCTACAGAAACAACAGAAACAGTAAGAGTTAGGAGTCTCACATTTAAGATCAGCTTTAAAAATGAACAGAGAAATCCCTGCTGAGAAATGCAGTTGAGGTTTGACTGTCTAAAGAATATTTGCAAAAAGAGCAAGGTCAACAGCAACAAACAACTGGAGTGAAAACCTGAAATATCTGCAAAAAGGGATGTAAATGGCAATAACTTAACGGGTTCTTTACAAGTAATAAGCATGGATAATCTATTTCCTTTTCTATATCAGTGTGAGAGTGGGAATAAAGCAATTAACAGATCCTGGTGGGAGAGAAATGAAAATGTTGGGCTAACGAGTATGTTTTCATAAATAATAGAAGTATCATGAACGGGACACATATGGACATCCATGTTATCTTAATCAATATGCTTCCTATTTAAATATCTAGGCAGTAGATTAGAATAAAGGTTGAAGGAAAAGAAACCATCTATGGTTTTGAAAGAGCATAACAGGTCAAAACAGGAACAACAGCCTAACAATAGATGGCAATACTTTAGTTTTAATGGTTATTGTTGTTATCTCCTCAAGTACAGTGGTGACACAATTCTTAAGAGATTTGGTGCAGAATTACATTCCTGTGAGAAAACGTCCATAGGGACATACCACTTTCCATACACCATTCTTTATTGTTTATATCCAAACAAATGTGTTTCCTTTTGGAATGTATCACTGGACAAAGAATAATCTGAAATTAAGAGGCTTCTATTGTAAAAGATATTGCAAGTCTTTTAGATAAAAGCTCTCCCCACAATTAAAGAAACTGGCTTGTGATGAGGTCTTTTCAAGTCTCAATTATTTAAAAAAGCAATTGTAAACAGCACAGCATTGATACATAGATGCGCGTTCAATGCACAAGCCAAAACCAAGAGTAGTGGTGATTTTGTCTTAGCTTTTAGCACACTGCTCTACAAATGACAAAGGTCCTAAATGAGATGACAGTGTTCCACTCCACAGGCACTGCTCAAAAGACCACTGAGCCTTTAAGTCCAAGATTAAGAGGGAGCTGCAGATTGTTCATAGAAATTTGCAAAGCTTTTGCTCTTCTCATCCACAAGGAAATGTAGGCACTTTCCTGCCTTAAGTCAATGCTATTCAAACCCAGACATTGTCTTCAGATCAATATACTGGCATGCTGGTACTAACACTTTTGATAACAATTGATCTAATTAATGCAGGATTCAAAAAAGAAATGGTTCTTAAAAGGTTTTATTATGCACTGCAAACCTCCAAATCATTACTGCTTCCATTCGCATTACTTCCATATATTGAAAACCGTATAGGAAATTTGTTATCATCACTTCCCTCTCCTTTTTTAGAAAACCATTTGCTCAACGTTTTTCTGATACTGAAGCACTAGACAAAAGTATACCATATAAAGTAAAATATCTTCACATCTGCTTCTCTTTACAAGCTTCACATACTGTGAACTCATATTAGAGTCACTGCTCTGATTACACAGTATCACCTTCAACTTGTTTTTTTTTCAGCTGTTATCCTTAACTTTACAAAAAAACCCTATTACGTTATATTTTTTGCCTACATTTGTAAATCCATACAATTTCTTCTACTATTTCTCTACTCGGTTAAAATGATTGACCTTGCAAAGCAGTATCACTACAAATCTCATCAATATATTTAACATTTAATTCAAATCAATAATGTTTCTACAGATATTATCAAATTGATAATAGGCCAAAAGTAAAGCTGATTAATACAGCACATGATCTAAAAAGGCAGTAAAATCACAAGGAATGCAAAATGCTTGAAATAGTACATCATTCAAATGAAATAAAAACTTGTTTAAATCTAGAAAGGAGGGGAAAGAAAAAAGAGGCAGACACATTAAGTAAATATATGGGAAACATACATTTACTTAATGTAAATATGTAATGGAAACACAGGAAGCAAAGAGTACCACAGAAGACTTTTATAGCTAAATTAAAAAAAAATCAGTCCAAAAGTTTTTGCAATAAAAAGTGAATAGACAAACAAATGTGGACACATAAAATTTTACAGCTAAGTGTCACCAGATTGTTATCTTTAAATTCAAAAATGTACTTGATTATCATCAGAGGAAGATCAATGACAACAAAACCATTTTCAAATTTATTCATAGCATGTAGGAAAATAAATTTAATGCATATAAACATATTTATTAATATGATAATAATACATACATGGTAACTATTTTTATCTCCACTCTTGCTTCTTATAAAAATAATTTAAAAATGAAACATATACAGAACTGATAAAGACATGGAAGTGTGTGCCACTGTTTGAGAGGAAAAAAAAAAATCTTTTGCATAATTCTGAGAGCTGGAAACTCGATATTCCGTCATAAACCATGGTGTTAGATTATGTTATGGACTTGTGTATTTCATAGCTGCTGAACTGATATGGTCAAAATAATCATTAATTCCAGATACCAGAAATTCTAATAGCAACCAGAAGTGTAGAATTTACCTCAAGCTCTGGAACTGATGGTAAGTAGCTAGAAGTAGGAACAAACTACACAGAAGATATCTGAAATATTTCTTTGGAATGCCTTAGATAAAGATTTTGGTTAAACACATTCCTTGCCTGAATCTGTAATGTGCTGAGAGGGGAAATGTACTGTTTTCATATCGAAGCTAGCTATCAAAGAAATCTTTTCATGTTTATATATTCTTTAAAAACTCCTCTTTGCACAGAAAGCAAAAGAAAGCAGAAATACTAAAACTATGCCTACAGCGCAACCATAGATCTGCACATATTTTAAAAAAAAAAGGTCCCTGAAATAAGCTTATCTAGCCTACAACAGCAGCAAAGATGTGACTATGCAGGCTTCATTACAGACTGATGTAAACCAGCCCATGACTCCAGATACCCTTTGGAGAATCAGTTTAAAAGCATACAATGCTTTGGGCTGGACAGGACCTCTGGAGGTCATTGGTGCTCAAGACAGGGAGGTCACCCTACTCAAAACAGTGCCAACTTCAAAGACAGAACCAACTTAGAAGCTGCATCGGGTTGCTGAGTGTCATAACCAAGGGAGCTGCAATTCTCCAAGGATGGAGGTTCCTCAGCCTTTCTGGTGGGCAACCCCTTGCACTGCCTGACCACTCTCATGACAAAAAATTGTCTTCCATCACCTAATCAAAATGTCTCTTGGGGAAATGCATGTCTGTGCCCCTTCCTCCTTTTTTCTGCATACCTCTTAAAATGGCTTCATCTTCTCTACAACCTCCCACTAGGCAGTTAAAATCCACACTGAAAACGCTGCATGCTGCCAAGTGCAGTGGCAGTAAAGCTGGTGCACACAAAGCTATCTCCATCACCCTGTTATACTCCTATCGCACCTTTGGCTGAACACTTGCATAGCTATAAGTTTAACCACTGGAAACACATATTTGAGATGACAGACTCAGCCTAGAAGTCCAGACTCTGCAACACACTCACTACGAATATATTTTACCATGGGAAAGAAAGACTTTTTTGCCCCCCTCCCTTCATTTCAACCAAATCACATATAATCACATATAGACAAACTACCTAGTAGGTTCTATTCAAGTTGCTATGCCTTCAGTTACTCTCATATATAATCATCCTTACGATAATGAAATTAGTGGTCAGGTAAAGTAGTAATTTATTTGTTTTACTTCATTTTTCACAGGTTGGATGTTCTCTTGAGAGGTAATTAAGCATACACCTCGACTGGCATTAATTCTTTAAATTCACTCCCCTCAGCCCTATCCAGGCACTCCCTCGCAATGGCCAAAACATCCATGTTCCTTGTAAGAATGCTCTGCTTCAAAATCAATTTGAAACAATGGTTTCTCAGGCAATTGCTAGAAAAGATATTTAATTTATAAACTCAAGGTGTTTGATCGTTGTTGAAACAGGAAAAGACTAGTCACCAAACTCCATTCCCTGGTTAATCAATGGATAATATAGTTGCAGTTATGTCACTGGAAAATGGACTGCAAACACAAGGGGAATATGAAATAAAAGTAATCACAAGAGGAGAATATAATTCTGGGCTACATGGAAGTTCAGAAATGAAACAATATTCCTTTCACACACCATTTCTTTCAGGTTTCTTAAGGCTGACAGAGCATTAAATTACTGCAAGACAAAAATGAAAACTCCAGACAACTTTGGATGCCAGGCATTGCTTCTATTATAACAATCTTCACAATGTACTAGTGTACCAGTGGTTTCACCCCAATCAATGACAATGCAGTTCAAATTAAAAAGAAAAGAATGAAAAAACCCTTACATTAGGAGAATGCCAAAACATTTGACACAATTTAAGTTTTATGTCGCTATGCAACATTATCCAAAGCATTCTGCTGGTGCTAGTGCTGCAATAGCATATTTGAACTTAAAATGTTACATTCAACCTTGAGAAGGACAAAAAAGGGGGAAGATGGAAACAAAGAGAAAAATATGATCATAAATTATCAATGAAAAATAAAATGTCATAAAGCAAATGTTTAAATAATACACTGAATTCACATTGTCCCTGGGATCATCAACACATTACAGTACACACTCCAGCAAAATTCCCATGAAGCTACTCAGCAGTCATCTAGGGCCTTGTCTTTAGACCCTGTCTGAGCACTTTGGGAGCACCAAGGAGAGCACGGGACAAGACAGATTGCTCAACCTCTGCTACCCCATTTCTGAGCAGTGCCGATGCGCAGGCCCATTGTGCACGGGAACAGAAGACAGACCTACCTCAGAAATAATTTGAAGAGTATTCTCCTTTTTAATACATTACAAAGAGGAAATGGAGAAATAAATTTCAATCCATAAAAGCACAATCAAACTCTTCCTCTGTTGAGGCTTCAAGAGACATCCTGAATGCCCCAAGATACTGCAGTCAAGCCAAGTCTATGCATCTCTGCCGTCAAGTCCTCATTAGGTATTCTTCACACATGATCTTTACTCAGAATAACTACACAAAGGCAAATAAACTGAGAAGATATTTGCACGTGTGAAACATTACAAATGGTACCCCTTTCTTCATCTTTTTAAGGCAAAAGCTAAGAGACAGCAAGTCTGACAGAACATTAACATGAGAAAGCCTATGACACTATTAACCTTGGGACTAAAATTTGAGAGGAGGGAGAAAAGGAGATGATGAGATTCTCACCTGTTCCCACTGTTGGAACTCTTCACTTATTTGCATTATTTTGTTTCTGTTATATCAGCATGAAAATTACATACCCTAATTGCTATATCTGGTAATTCCTTCAGTTGCAGCACTAAATTCCACCAATGCCAAATCCTGGTATTTGTTTTATATGATATTCTGACTACTCCTCCTGGTTTATCAGGAGGGTTATCAAGAGAGGAGGATGAAGCCTCCATCCAATCAAAGGACAAATGACTGAAAGTGAGACTGCTGACACTGTCATAGAACATTTTGTTAATTGCCTTTCACAAAGTATCTTTGGCAGTAAAACTCCAATACCTCCACTCCCCTGAGAGTCTGGTAGAGTCAAAGAATTAACAAAGCTTTTCTGACTGCAATAAATAATATAGTACCAAATGAATAGATATAAATGTAACCCATTTTCATTACAAACCAGCTTTTGCTTGGATAGCTTGGATTGACTGAATTAGGTTGAAATATTAAAAGTCCTTTAATGAAAATTTCAAAGGAGGAAAAGAATAAGAAAGAAGTAGGATGGTTACCTAGACAGGTTACTTCCATGTTGAGTGGGTCTTAAGAGTCCCTTTTTGTCTGCACACAGCCATGGGAATATAGCTTAAGGGACTCAGAACTATGGAATAAATTTCTATTATTATTTTAGGGTATAAACTTTTGGTAAGATTTAGAAAAGCAATAAATAAATTAAGTTTTACAGGATTTTAACAATCAAAGATTTATGTCTAATGATATTTCATATTGTTTAATTAGCTCTTGTCAGTTTATTACATACGTTATTTTGCAGCATTAAGCTACATTACTTATCCACTTTTCATATATGCTCTTTTCCTATGCTTATAATCTCAAGGGAAAAAGAGATGAGGACCCATCTCTCCTCCCCACTTCTTTCACGCTGAGTCTAAAGACTAGAAAATCTAACCTTTATACGATCAATTTAAATGTCTCTTATACTATAGCATCAACTTCTCTTTTGTGAGGAAATAATACAACGTAACCTTAATCTTTCTATAATCCTTCTCAGAGTACCTTCTTGAAGCAAGCTCTTGGCTTCCAATATTTGCAGGGATAAGTTACATGTCACTTTCTCACCATGGTTTGCCCAGCAGATCAGTGTTCAGGCTTCAGGAAGAAATTTCATCACCCTAATACAAGCCCTGACACCTACAGCAATACTAATTGGGATTTAACAGTCCAGTGGACCATAAGGTCTCAGACTCACCATCCAGTTACCACATTCTAGATGACCTACTAATGTATCAGTTGAGGTAGCACAACCCCACATGGCTTGCAGTGGAAAAAAGCAACTATGGACTGCAAGGTGAGCAGATGCACAGAGTACCACTGCTCAGCTGATACAATTACAAATGAAGTTAAGCAAAAGATACCCTTTAAAGTCCATCCTAACAGAAACTCTTTCCCTAGTTTATCACCATCACTCTGTTTGCCCCAGCCCCCAGACAAAAATCTCCCTCCATCTCTCAGTCAGGTTACACTAAAGCTATTCCCTCACTCCTCAGTTTCCTGACTTTTGGGGCATCCTCAGGCCAATTCAGGCTCTGATTTTTAAG
Organism: Ciconia boyciana; assembly: GCF_034638445.1. NCBI lineage: Eukaryota > Metazoa > Chordata > Aves > Ciconiiformes > Ciconiidae > Ciconia > Ciconia boyciana. Next base: position 52,676,995 of record NC_132936.1, read on the forward strand.
GAGCTGAGCACCAATGGTCAGGTTCTTTAGCAACAGTTATATTTCAAATCCAGTCTTGTATCATAAAGTTAGAGAAAACTGATTCTCCTAGTTTCCTCTTGGAGGTTGTCCCAAGGTGTCTCCATCTGAACAAGCAGCTATGGAGTTTTAAAAGTAACCAGTAAACATGGTCTGCCTGGGGCATGCTACAACTGTGGTAACAAATGCTTGAGTTCATTTCCACTGTTACTCAGAAGTGCAATTGTTTCACAACATTAACCAGAGTTTGTAGGAGAGCAGAATCCCCACATCATCTCAAGAGCTGTCCTGCACCATGCAGCCCACGAGCTGCAGAACCGTGCCCCTTAAAGCAGGGCTCCCAGGTAGCTGGTGTGCTCTGCCCCTGCACCAACAGCCTACTCTTGTCCTCCAGCTGCTCCGTCATGGCTGGGGCTGCACTGGTCCCTTTGGATCCAAAGGCGCTAATGAGATTTTATGAGACGGTGAACCTAACAGGAGACACAGCAGAACATTTTTGGATATTCTGCCATACCAATATTCAGTACTAGACTTCAACATTACAAAGTTAGTAAATGACCAACACAATATGATGATCCTCTTAAGCCTTTTTAGGTTACTTTCACATAGAAGAAAAAGTTAGGCAGAGGTAACAAAGGATATGTTTAGAGATAGACTCATAAATTATAATATTTCTACTTGTCTTCTGAAGCCCAAAAGAGATTTATTCATTACCTGCCAGTTTTAGATACTCCCCCCACACAAATGAGATTAAGAGATATTAAGTAGCACATCTGTGTGTGTTTATGTTAATTATGACTTAATAATGTTTCTCAATACTAAGTATTTTTAATGTATGCACCCTCCGTAAAATTTAGAAGAATACTGCATTCCCTTTCTGCTCATTTCATCAGTAAATGCTATGGAAAGGAGCCTAACGTTCAGCTGGAATTCAAATTTTTATGGTATTCCTTCCGTAGTATAAGCTCCAATCTTCACTGCAGCATAAGTCCAGTCTGACAATAAAGGTCTATATGGTCTAGACCTGACTGAAGAATTGGAGACCTAACACTTAAATCAACACTAATTCAGAATTATCAGCATCTCAAAACAATTTGAAACCTTCTCATCAAGACAATTCTTCAGGTAAATTAAAGGTCATATGTCATAAGCAGATTTTCCAGCAATTGGAAATAATTTTCTAACAGGCCAGGCAGGAACAAGCATAAGCCATTTGAATCCAGAATGTATCTTCATTAACAACCATAAACAACTGAAAGCTATAGACCTAGAATACTGCTATTCCAAACATGAGTAAACACTGCCTACACAACAACACAAATCAAGTATTTTATTGTTTATTTATGCAACCCTTCTTTACACAAAGGGCAGAACGGGTAAAGTACTGAACAAATAGCTCTTGCTTTGGAAAGCTCGAGTCAGAGAGGCCAGTACAGTAACAGGGCTCAGGAGTGAGCGCAGAGCGGTGCACATTGTGGAAGGAAGAAACAGCAACTGCACAGACAGGGCTCGGGAGTTTGGTGTCAAGGAGGGAGAGAACTCGGAGACCGGTAACCAGAGAGGTGCTTTCAAGCAAAGACCGACCCATAAAACAACAGAGATGGCAGGAGCAAGGGACAGAGACCAAGGAAAGTGTCTGCAGCCGCAGGCATAGATGGTGGAGGCTGGGAAAGGTATATGAGCAACGGGGAAAAAATTGGCTCAGAATACAGAGATTGAAAACCTGAATTTGGTTCAAGAAAAGGAAAACTATTAAAAGTTAAGATTTAATACACCAATTAAAAAGTTATGGAGACCACAAGTTATCTTTTAAGAGTCTCAAGCATTTATCCCAGTTACTTAGCTACTGTATGTATAGTCCAAGATAGTGAAGTTTTCTCATCTTGAAAAGAGAAATATTTTTGTTTCTCAGATACCATAGTATTTACACAGCTTGATAAATAGTGATTTTCAATAATTTTTTTTTTTTTTTTTTTTTTTTTTTTTTTTTTACAGAAAACAGTTTCACTTTGTAGAATGGCATTTGTAATTTGTGTTTTAGTATCAACAGTCACAGCCTAAGACAAGCTGGAAGCAAAGGCTGTACGTATTGTTATGTACCCTGCCGTCTTGGGCATGAGAAGTATTTTTCCCTACCCATAACTGCTTCTACAGTTTCCAGGTTTTCACACAGAAAAACATCACTTCCTTATCCAGAAGAGTCTGTCTTTCTGCAGAATACTTTGCAGCTGTTCATTTCAAACCAGCATCTCCAAAATTTCAAAATAAAGATTCTGCAGATATTGAGGCAAAGTATGCTGGAGACAACTAAGGAAGATCCATAACTCTATAACACTATCACTTTGAGCTGTGAACACTGCTCCCTCCTTTCCAGCTATGAATCTCTTACTAGCAACAAGATAGTGTTTGAGGGTAAAAATTTCACAAGAGTTTAGGCATCCTATTCTTGAACCCAAAAACCCTGGCCACAGGAAGCTCACACGGCACTTCGATACTAGTGGGAAATGCATGGACCCTTTGTACCTTTGCTTGAATAACCAAATACAGTAGGCTTAGTGCCTCTCAACAGCATAAATGAGGTGTGAGATCCCACTTAAAAAATGGCTTCTATATACATCTGTTAAACAGTCATGGTTACACATTCTTAGTATTTTCTACAGGCATTTTCATGTGCAGAGTAACACATCTGGAGTAGCTTTAGAAATTCGTGCAGCTAGATGAACAAATTAATTAGGCTAAGTGAAAGTGTGAGTTGTCAGCACCTCCGCTAATATGTGGGCAACTGCCATGGGCACACTCTTATCATGTGGTATCTTGCAGTAAGCACTAAGCAACTTGCTCCTTTTCATGAAGGCATAAAGGTATCTTTTACTTACTGCAGGATACCGCTGGTGAAAGTGTGCCCACAGGCAGGTAGAGCGGCTAAAGGGTTTCGAGTTCTTATTCTCAGTTGCACTCACAATAAAGTTGTGTCCATCAAGAAAACATGCTCATACTCTGACCTGCAAGTCTCAGATGAAGAGGTTCCTCAGTTTAGAGACTCAGGTAACTGAGCTGTAGCAGAGCAGTAGAGAAATCTCTCTAGATTAATAATGAGTTTATCCATCTCATCCTGATTTCTTACTGTATTTACAAAGTCAACACAAGATTGAGGCAATGACATTTTGTCAAGTTCATGATTATTCCATTAAGGCTTCCATAATATTTATGGCAGCTTTCCAGCCCTCAAATTTAAAATAACCCAGGTAAGATAAAGAAGAGTGTTTGTGTTGAGCATATTTGATATAGTGACTTGAAATGTTCACAGAAATTACTACAGCTTATTAAAAGCTGCACAGTAGCTGGTAAAATGTTAATCTTCTGTCCTGAAACTGTCTTGATTTGTGAATGTAAACAGAAGAAAAAAAAATGTTAGAACAAGCAATGAAGGCAACCAGGCCAGAATAATTTACACAAGAAGCAAGTCATTTCTTCATTTCCTTTCTTCAGAATTTTTTGGGGAAAATAAGTACATTAAATATATTTATTTTACAATATTTAGTGTAATGTACTGCTACAACATGGCATTTCAGATTTTAGAAGTTTGTTTCTGTAGTATATTGCTAGTATCTTCATTTTTATTTTACTACCTAATAAAAATGCATCAAAAGACAATTATGTTAACAGATGCTTTCATGAACAAATACATTAGGTATTAGTATTACTTGTCCTCATTAATGCAAACCAAAAAGCAGTTCTTGGCAGGATATAAACAGGTGGTGCTTAAATATTTGAGGTAGCCAATTTAAGACAACATGTGGGAGTCTGATCGTTAACCGCTTTTGAAGATTAGGCTCTTTCCAAATGACATATGCAGCACAACACCAAAAAACCATTAAGTCATCTTAGAAAAATTTAACCTAACACGTTATCAATTATTTATTTATTAACTTGTTCATGTCTCTGGAGTTATTTGCAACACTTTTATAATAGTTCTATAGTAAGCATCAAGACCCCTCTTACACATTGAATTGAAGTTGCTGTACTGTATCTAATACCATGTGGAAGAGCTAATTAGTTATTGACTTGGAATGCCTACAGCCAGTTTTCAGCACCAGCTATGATTGAAAATCCTTTTAAATCACCAATTGAGACCGACTCTGGACTGAAGTCTGTGGATGAAGATTTTCAGACACGTTTATGAACTTGCTGTGCAAACTAACTGCAAGTTAATTAATCATGACATGGGATTGGCCTGACACCTCCAAAAACCCCATAGTCAGTAATACATATACTTCCAATAATATAAATAACACAAACATTTCTGGAAAGTTAATTTTTTTTTTTTGGTTGGTTTTTTTCTTATTTTTAAAGTGTAAGCACAAAAAGTTATCTGCTGTTAAAAAAAAAAAAAGCCTGCCAAACCCAAAATGGATAAAACCTCTTTTTTATTTTGTAAAGGATTTTCTCAATAATCTCCAAATGCTTTACAAGAATTAGATATAAAATAAGACATGTCAAAACCATAGACTGTAGTAGCTTAAACATACATGATCATGATCACACTATTCATTCTTAAAAGCTACTAATGGAAGTTAAAAGCTAGAAGGCATAGGGAAAGAAGATTTGGTACATATAATGTTGAATGGGGAAACACAGAAAAGTTGTTTTGTTGTCATTTGGAGGCAAGAGTTGTCATTTGGAGGCAAAAGCCTTAAGAAAGCTGGTCTCAACATCTTTTCTGAGGCAGAACCACCACAGTAGGGACCGTTATCAACTTCAGAATCTAGAGACCCTTATGTTTTAATGAGACTATGAAGTTTTTGAATGAGTATGGTACTTTTAACGAGAACCTAAAATAAAGGAGGGTCACTCCACCTGGAATGAGTGAGCTTTTCTCCCTGTGTTGGTCAAGGTATGAAACAGTGTTCTACCTGTACCAGCCACTGCAGAGCTCAAAGTTCCAATGGCCAAAGGGAGGAGCAATTAAGGTTGTGAAGATGAAGAAAGAGGAGTATTTCAGGAAAGTCAGAGCTGAGTCAAGGTTATATGAGTAATGTTAAAGAGGTGGCAAAAGGCAGATCAACAGATACAGGAATGTGGGCAGAGGAGCAGGAAGTTGGAAGCAAATGAAAGATTTGTGTCAAGAAAGAAAACAGAGAAGAGTTGTGAAGAAGGCTCTACGTGCCGAAAACAAAATCTGAAATAGTTCAGAACTAATTATAATATTTTTCCATTCAACAATTATGCCCTTTGTAAAAATGAAAGACAACCTGCATAGACATGCAGTGGCTGTGAGATACTGCCAATTCCTGAGAAGTGTTCTGTGATTCAAGCCAAAAACATGAGCGTGTTAAAGTGTGGCAAGTCAAGCTGTCCTTTTTTTTTTTTTTTTAACTTAAACAACTCCAAACACATAGTACACTTTCAAAGAAAGACATGATTGTCCTCACTACAGCAAATTTGCCCCAACTTACTAGGAAAAATGCCTATGTTTTTAGTGCTCGAGGTTTATGATTTACCTCACTCTTGATGTTGCCAGTAAGTCCTTGGACATTCTCACAAAACATCAAGTGCTTAAAATGCAAATTAACTCCCTGTGGGAATTTTTATTTTCTTTTTTCAAACTGCATAAATAGGCTAGGCGCTCAACTCCTGTTCCTCAAAGCCAGATTATGACTTTTGAAAAGCCTACTGTGCAACAAAATACCTTTGAGAAAACCACTAGTTTTCAGAACATACCATCAGAGCACTTTCTGCTCCCTGTTACTGTCCCACATTTTGTGTATGCTATGCCCATCAGCTGAAATTCTTCTCTACAGCTACAACATCCACTTTGAAAATAGTCACGTTACAAACTTAGGAACAGGGTGAAAGTCTAGGGAAGCTTTATTAGAGGCAATAATAGTTTTAATACATATTTAATGGCTGCAGTGTCCCTACTATTAAAAATCCAAAAACTATCAATCCATTCAACAGCTTGAAATCTGATTTTAATAAGGTGAAAAGAGATACTGATACACACGCACACAACACCCGCCAATTCTGAACACAATTTTTTTGCAGGACTGAAGTGGTTCTTGCATACTAAAGACTAAACTAGATATGCACTGTAGGAGGACTGTACCCAAAAGGTTGAATTGTTTTATAAGTTCAACGTATGGGTACCAGTCAGAAAAAAAATCCAAACCATAAAGTCATCATTATATTGGCATTTTAGTTACCAACATTTTAATGAAATCATCCTCAGAAACAATGTAAGGCACTTGGAAATTAATGCAGTAGCTGTCCAGTTTTAACGATGGTATGTTAGGCAATTTTATCTCACTCTCATTAAGGAGTGAGATATCAAAGGACTATGCATTTTCTGCAGGATAAAAACATGCAGGTGAGCAGTTACTACAGAGCAACTAATGCAGAGTAAATCCACACCCTAGACTGCCTTGCTGTAACTTGTTCATGTAGCCAAACCCTCCGCTTTAGTTTAAATTTTTCAACTAAATTAAATTAAAACTATCTAAATACTGAAGAAGGGTTCCAAGTTGTGTGCACCAAGAAAGACAGCTGTATGGTTTCAAACGTTAGTGCCTCTAGCAGTCCACGCTGTCTCTCTGCTGGAGATAATCACCCAGACAGCAGATGGTTGCTGTGAACGGGCTCCTCTGCCGCGGCCCTCCAGCCCACTTTAGCATCTCGGCAGGAATAAATATACTTTTGTCAAGGGCAAAAGTTAGCACTGGGACCACTGGGGCAGGCGCAGCGGAGAAGCACACTCGCATCACTGACTGTGTGGTACCCAGCATCACCTCCAGCACAGCGGACGGCTGGGCCGTCAGACAGCACCACCTCCCACTGGCACAGCTGCGTTGAGCACAACTCAGTTTTCAGACCACTCACAAGAGCCACAAAGAAGTTGAACACAGTTTAGTTAATCTATTTCAACAATTAATGTAGGCTTTCCTAAGTGTGTTCCCACGTACACTACCCCAGGGTGGGGGGCGGGGGGGGGTGGGGGGAGATTAGCATCTAGTATTTTCCCAATGAAGCAAAAAGAATAGTCCTAAGCGAACAGAACTGTGGGGATCAGCACTTCAGTAAACTACAGGTTATAAAGGAATCTATATCTCTACAGACAGGGATAAAATGAGCAAAAAGTCCACATTGCAGGAGGAGAAATAGTGTGAAAATGAGATAAACTAGAAAACAGCTTGATTTGTTTAACATTTTTTCAAACTTAACAGACCACTTGCAATATACCTTGCTCAGGTATTTTTGTTACATAGAAAAGATTACTTAAGTCCCCTAAAAGGTACACTGCTACTGCAAGCCCTTCCCATCCCACTACAGAAGCTGGCACCAAAGAGGAACAGCAGTTCCCCACCAGAGCAGGGAGGCACACACAGAGAAATAAGCTTCCAAGTAAATCCTGCGTCCTAGCAAACAGCGGCACTCGGCCAGCCACAGCATATGTATTTGCTGACAGTAAAATTAGTAAGAAGCTACTGTAAAATTATACTATCCAGATAACCAGAATTTCATGCACACACATTACCCAAAACCTAAATGGGTCTACAATTCTCGTGGTTTTAACTATCAAGAATTCAAATTAATATTTACTTGATAAGCAATCAGTTTTAGGGCTGAGACTGGAATTCACACCCTGAATTTCAAGAAGCAAAACCACCTTTACCATCCCATTTAAGAGACTTAAATTTCAGCTGAGCTGGCAAACACCTAATCATACTTGCAGTTCAACAGCCACCAAAATAATTTTCACAGCATTAGAAGTCTACATCAGCTCATTAAAATGTAACCTACTGGAGTTTGCACTTAATTCATAATTCTAACAATCATCATCCACAACTGTTACATCAAAAGTAACTATATGAAAGGCAAACCAAAGTAAAAATGTACAAGCATGTTTCATGGATTAAAGAAAAATGTAGAACAGAAGACATTTGTGAAAAACCCACTCACTGGCAACAATTACAGCATAAGACAAAATGGCTTGAGTAGCTGAAATCCCCCATTCCAAGGGGAATTTCAGGAATGCAAAATACTGTCTACAGAATTATTTTCTTAGACATGAGTTATATTTGAGAACATCAGCTACACAAAACATTATCATGCGACGTTGTGGGATTTGGGCTCAATATTTAAGCTAGCAGAATAAGCCAGCGTAAACTCTTAGTACCACCTTACTTTTTTTTTTAAAAAAAACTCTTCAACAAAAAAAACCCCAGAACTGGTTAAATAGAAATACAGTAAACTGATAGAAAACCAACCAAAATTTATATTCAAAGTTTATTATACCAGTAGGAACCAAAGCATCACAGTGAGGGGCCAGCCTGGGGTTGGGAGGGAGGCATTGTTTGAGAATGCAAAACTATAATCCCAATATAAAACTCATTTTTCAGATGCCATCAGCTTACTTAAATAGAATAAAAGAATTTCCACGCTGTTTTTTACTATTTTACAAAGTAGCACAGGGAGGTTACTGAACTCTTGGGGAAGTGCTTCTACAAGCCACTGAAAAGAAACCAGACGGTAATAGCAAGTTGTGCTCTAACACCACTGAGGCACTGAACAAAGTGGAACAGGGGTCTGTCAAAATGCCGGTCATATATTCACATGGCTTTAGCTTCTAGAGGGCAGGAAAACAACAGAGAAGAGAACAGAAGAGAAAGAACAGTTAAAAAAATCCTGTGACTACAGAGGTTTGGAATACAGAGAACTGCATGCATTTAAGACTGACTACTTGCACTATGACAAGCCTTTCTTGACTGGAAATCTTCACTGCTTCACTGTTAATAGGTGAAAGAATATTATAAATACTTTTACCAGTGGTCCAGACACGCTGAAGGTTTGTTCCTGCATTTATTAAAATGTCTTGAAAATTTAATTCCAAGCTGTTTTTACATGAAATTCAGAAAAACAAGTATAAGACTACCATAATCCTCCCTAAAGATGAATTTGAAGACCTAATGCCCAGTTTCCGAGAGGACCACTTCACAGACTATATAAAGGATTTCCTTCGTCTCCTTTAACTGACCTAACTGTGGTATTTGGTCTTACAGCTACAGTGAAGCCCATGATTTCTGAAACATCAGCCAGAAAGCAGAAAGGATGGGGGTTGGAGAAGACAAAGAGGCCCTGAGATAAGCCATCAGTGAAACACCAGCTGATCAGTCATTTTCTGCAGCAGAGCCAGTTTCTTCCACAAGGTTCACACACAACACAACTGAGGAATAAACTAACATCCTTTATTAGTCACTGCAGCTTCCTGGATCACTGATCAAAGATGCTTAGGTTAAATGCAAGAATCTGCAACGTTATTGCAACATCTTAGTAGAGCAGTAATAACTACAGTATGCTTGCAAATGAAGAGAAATGTACAAGAGAAAGCGCAAGATGGCAACCAACATGAAGAACAAATGCAGTGTTTACATTTTTTCTTGATTATATGTTGTTACATTAGTTGTCTTCATTGATTTTAACCTACTTCTTTTAAGCTTAATTAATTTCTACTACGATAAATATGAACACATCAACAACGTGGTGCCAACCTTTGCAGCCTTATTCAGAAGGGGCAATGACTCCAAACAGAAATAATCTGATAGAGGCACTTGGAGCCAATCCCATTACCCCAAGGGTACTTTCTCCAACAGAGAAAAAAAAAAGTGGTAAGTCTTTTACAAAAGAAAGCTTCTTCTAAACTTTGCATTTTTCATTTAGAACGCAAAATGCAGTTTGCTCACTCCAAACGGTCAGCTGCACCAGCAAGCTAAATACATGATGTATTTAGAAACCTTCATACAGCAGATGGTATCTGAATTGGAGCTATTAGAAAAGATGATGTTTTCCATCTGTTTTTTCTGTATCAGGAAAAAAAACAAATAAATTCTAGAATTACTTTAATACTTTTGCTTCCTTCTTGCCCTTTCTCCACCTCAGGAAAAGAGATATGAAGCTCACAGGAGCCATATGTCATCTGTTGACTTTAACAGCAAAACGCAGCCAAAGGAACATTAAATCAGTCCCTTTGTTTCTTCTGACTCACCTGAAATTTATATCCAGTCAGGGTTTTATGGGCATAAGCCTGTTTCAGAACCTGAGGTAAAACATTCTTCTTCAACTGTAATTATTTTTATTAGTAAAAATTAATCTACAAACATCTTCTTAATACTCTTGCCACAAACCAAAAGGCATGCACTAGTCAGTCTCGGCAAAACTGCTGTTTCCATGTACTCAACAGAGGTACTCTGTGCACGTCTTCATACACCTTTCTAAACCATGTGAAGATTGGTTTTTACAACTGAAGGAGAAAAGCAAAGTTCTAAGTAATGAGAAACGCGCTGTTTTTTAGTAGGTGCCCCTCAATATATGCCTAGTATTTAAACAGAAATAGAAAAAAGAGAAGATATATGCTGATAAAACTCAGTTTGCTATTCAGCATGTAAAATTTCTAGTTCATTTATCTATCTAGAAGCATGTATTCATATAGATACACATACAAGCACCCACATACTGTTGTTCCTCAGCAGTAAATAAAAAAGCATATCCTCTCTCTAACCATATGTAAAAGGAAAATGTGCTAACCTTTCAGCTAATAAATTCAAGTCACTTTCTAAAGTCATCATGGAGTCTAATCTCTTGAAATACATAGATTTAGCTTGCATTTCCTTTCTTTTGGGAAATCCGCAAGCTGAGCATGATCATCGATAAGGTTCTTTGACACTGTGGAAAGTCCCCTTCACCCCAAAGAGATCATGCAGATGGAATAATAAAGGATTAAGAGATCCAAACCCATACACAGCTAGGGAAGAACGCGAGTCGGGAGTGCGTGTCCGTACACACACGTGCACCCTTCTCATGCATGCACACAAGAGACACAGAATGGTGAGGATTACAACTACAGTGTTTTCAAAAAGTTTAAAGAAACTGGCAGACAGGTTGACTCATTATTTATTTATAGGAGGTGTGTGCGCACCCAAATGGGTGAACAGGGCCAAGAAGCTTTTCAAACCAGTGCAAAATTAGTGGCTGAAGGCAGGACCCAACAGTTCTGCATTCCTGTGCAGCAGCTGCTTGTCAAGAGAGGGATGCATGAACCTACGTCTAAATTTACTTTTGATATCAGCACATAAAAATCCTTTTTTAGAATTGCTGGTAAAAGGGGAGTTTCCCACACTCGTCATTTTACATTTTATCTTTCAAATCCACAGTTAGCTTGCTTAGCAAAACCACTTCAGTTCTGCTGCTTTTTAGGTAACTTTTCTAATTATTTATTGGCCTGGAAAATCTTCTTGGGAGGGTGCAGGGAGGAAGAGGAGGAAGTAGTTAAATACTGTAAACTAGAGACTTTTCTCATTTCTCAAAGGCTTTGACATGAAAGCAGAAGTAAAAGGTCAGTATTGACTTAACAAAATTTTAAGAAATTTTCTGCTGCCTTCCTACAACATGCAATTTAATTCTTAGTCTTTGTCAATACTTCCAGCTCATTAGAAGAGTTATCAAGCAACAACAACAAAATAGGTAACTATATAAACCACACATATTATACTGCTTTCACTCAAAGATTTCATAGCACAAAAAGCACTAAGCTATAAATTATACCCATAAATAGCTAACAGATCGGGAAACAGAGGCAAAGACAGGTCAAGTTAGCTGTGTAATGTGGCAGCAAAGTTCCAGAGCAGAATCCAGGTACAGGTCCACGTTAAGAGACTGCAGATTTACATACTGGCTAGAGGAGGATTACTATAAGAAAATAATGACTTTTTTTAATTAATCCCTAAACTAAAAGTCAACCAGTCAACTAGAAATCTGAAAACTGTTGGAGTTTTATTGAATTTAACATAATTGAATTACTGAAAGTTTACTAAAATGTTGGTATTCTATACAAACATCATGACGGATCATTTAAAATACTCATTCTGAGTAAATGAATAATAAATATTTAATTATTTTACATCACAGATTATCAGAGTTAGAGGATGAAACGCTAATTATTTCAATCATTTCTGAATAGGCTGTGCCTTTCAGGGAGACAGAAGTTGCCGATTCCCACAGAAAGTCATCTGTCTGGCCCCTTCAGTTTTGGGCTTTCCCTTTCTCCTTTTCTTCTGACAGGAGAAAACCCACAGTCTCCAGACAGCTACGGTTTCCAGACAACCCTGAGAGAGAAGAACAGCTACTACATTGTCCACTACACACCACTCCACAAGAGGTACGGAGCTGGAGCACTGGAGAAGACAGCTTGCCCTGAGTGCAATCATGGCCAGCCAGAGCCAGCACTGGTCACCACACGGATGTCTTGTGGCTCTTGCTAAAGATTTATCCTTGGAAAGATACTGGGTTTACTGTTACTGCAGCAGCTAGATATATTCAAGGGACCTGTTAAGAAGCCTCGTTCTGGGAGTTCACATGTCTCATCATCCTAAAGACTGCCTATAGACATTCACTACATAAACAGACATGCGGAGTCAAAATTGTATCAAATCTCAGCTGTCTGCTACGTCCTTCCACCAAAAATGCCTGGATTAGCACTCCATAAATTCTGCAGGTGGCAGAAGTGCACGGATACTCCATAATCCACTCCGGGAAGAAACACAAACTGATTAGCTTAAGCACGCAATGAAAATAGCTTCTGCTAATACAGACGACATAGTGAAGCAAACTACAGAAAGCATACATGATCTTCTCCTGCTTTAAGAGACAAGGGTATGGTAATAAAAAAGCTGGAGGTGGACAACCAGTGGCAAAGTCTTCACCACAGTTGGATTCCTCCTCCCTCCCCCACTTAGTGAAATTAGAGTGAGAAGGCTGATTTGGAGAGAAAGGGTTATGCTGAAAAAACCGCATGTAGACATGGACGCATCACCAGCTTAGCCCACTCGGCAGCTGAAGTGTCAAGGAAAGGCCAGATCAGGTAACATTTGGGCCTGACCAGAATGATGGGGTAGGACATCACAAAAACCCTGAGAAAAGCAAATCTTGGCTACCAGTGAGGGAAAGTGATGCACAGTGTTGCAGGGCACGTACACAGAGATGGCTGAAAGACAGAGCTGGAAAACTTTTGTTGGCTTTTCTTGCTCTCTCCACTAGCTGTGTTTTCTGAGGGAAAAAAAAAAAATCCATCTTTGCTTCACTTTCCCACTGAGATTCCTTTTACTTGTTTTTCTTCCCCATCTTCTACTTCTATCCAGTATCTCTTAGTAATATAAGCCACAAACTCAATTACTATCTCCACTCTGTTCACGTACCAATCAGCTTCAATACTCTAAAACGTTTGCTGTCTTTTTAAGTGACAAAACCAATCCTTAAGCTTTCACTACAAACACCTTTCTTCACTGAATACCACCAGAAGAGCTGTCCTGCAGTGTATATAAGGACCCTACACCCAGAATTTGCTTCAGGATTTAGTCACTTGGTTGCAGAAATCTGCCACATTACCACCCATACTCTTCCACAGCAGAAGTAGGAAAAGTACCCTTTCCTTGCAACTGCTGTTCATATTTGCTTTAAATGCCAAAGAAGGTGTATTTATACTGACATCGTAGACTGTAAACTGAGACCTGAGAAACAGGCTCACTCTGCTTTCTGCCACTGGCAAAAATATTATTTCAAACAACTGTAATTAGTTTCTTCAAAAAAACACACCTCAAAACACGAAATCTTAGATTTCTTATGTTGAGAAATTTCAGGGGCTCATTTTATTCGTATTGACCAAAAGCTAGGCACCAACAAATTTACAGGTACCAAAATGGTTAAGGAGGAGGAGAAGAATTACAGATCATATACTTAACACTGCCATCAGAATAGGACAATGTCACTGCAAATGGAAGTCTACACTTCCCTTATGCCCCATCCTTGTACACTTGGCTCCCACACGTATATCCATCTTGCCTATATATCCACGCTACATAAGTATTTGTGTAATTGCACACCAAATGAGATCAGGGAATGAACTCGCATACAGATCAACCTCTTCTTTGTGAGTCTAATTTTAACTCATGTTAGTTTTCCAATCCCTAGCTTGGAGGAGGAGGAGGAGCAGCAGGAGGAGAACAGTGGAGCAGAGAGGAGTATAGGCAGCATGGTCGCCTTCTGCATCAACAGTAAGTTATACATCTAAACCTGCCCAGGGAACCACCTCATCTAGAATCTACCCTCTGTCTCACTTATCCTGTAGACACCTACATTTTTTCCAAAACAGAATAATACAAATCAATTATTAGAGTGAAAAGGAATTTGCTTGAAATCTCTGCAATCTTAAGACTCATGGACACCCTTTGTTCCAGCAGAACACGTTAACTCTGCCCTCTGTACATAAGTCAAAATTGTGAGCCCGAAGGGGTGTCTAACATTGAGTCTTTTCACCTCTATCAGTGTTGTTCCACCTATGAGACTTTTGCTGTAAATTAATCTCTTTAATTTGTAAAACAACATATGTAGTCAATTTAGACATTCTAAAGCTGTAGAGGGGCAATACGAAACTGGGAAATTCGTAGTCAACAAGTATTTAAAATTATAATAAAAACACTTTAGGAACTTGGCTCATTTCACAGAGTTAGTTTACACAACTATTGCAATGAGCAAGTTTCCGATTTCAGAATGCTGAAAGCAACCATTTAACACAATCCTAGGGGTGGGGGTGGGGGGGGAGGGAGGGGGAATAAATCTTTATTTCTCTGGCGAGTTTGATTTCCAACAGTAATTTTTCAACCAGGAGTTTTAAAAACATTAAGCAGAATACTAAAGAAATACTCAAGGACATAAGTGGAATCTTAAATGAATTCCTCAATATGGTTTCTGTGCACTTAGAACATCTCATAGATAATACCTCCCTCCAGGAAAATACATCCTATTACAAATAGAAATTGCTTTTATCAAGTTCTAAAAGAAATGGTCTCTGCCTGCTTTTGTCCTTAAGCAACTAACACCAACTACAGAAGGGTTATTAGCACAAGAAAAAGTGCCAAAGTCCTTTCTGTTGCTAACATGAACACATGCTGTGAACAGTGTATGGAAGATCTCAATTTTCAACCGTCTCTGCAAAGTAAGGCCTTCGCTGAACATTCCTGTAAAATCCAAATAATTCACGTTTAGGAGAGGAGAGGACAAAGACTGTAATACCCTGAAATAATGTACTCCACATGCTGCATCTTCTAACTTGCTACTGACTCAAGGTACAGAGCACAATTTTAGTTCTCTCTCAAGTGGACAGCCCACAGTGTATACAGAGCACTTTAAAAAACAAAAACTTAGTACCAAAAGGTTCTTTCTCTAATATTTATCTGTATTAACCTCTTGTTTATAATGAAATGCCCAGCAGCTAGCAAAGCCTCCCTCCTCTCACATGTGGCTTTCAGGAGTGCTGCTTATGTTGAAAAGGCAAAATTATCATTGCCCAACAACATGCAATCCAACAACAAAATGCCATTCCAAATGGCTTGATAAGAGAACAAATGTATGGATTTTTATAAACTTATGTCAACTCCAAGGTGTATAAACTGACTCAATGGTAGTCAAAGAAATCAAAACTCTAATACTGCTGTTCCATATTCTGTACTGGTTTGAATCTTGCAGTAAAGCAAGTTACTGCTGAATATTTTTTAACTGACAGAAATTCACAGCTTAGGCAAAAAATGTACCTAAAAAGCCACTTAGCACCTTTAAGATACTTTCAGGATAAGAAAACCAGAAACAAAATAACCCCAATATTACAATAAATTAAAATATACACTACAGTAAATTATTTCCGTATTTCTAGAAATACAAGCATGAGTGTATTTGGTGTTATGATTTGCATCAGTTTGGGCACTTTCCTAAATTTGGACATTTTAAACACACTTGCACTTTCATCTAGGAATTTAAAAGGTGCATTTTAACAATAAAATAGTCTGATCTAATGGCAGATGATGCCAGAGCGACCTGTTCAGCTTTCTCCCACCACCTCCAGCCTCACGCTGCTTCTGTGCCAGCTCCCACACACATGTAAGCTCCCAGTGAGATCCCTCAGGGAGCTAATCCTGCAGAAAATAAGCTCTGCAGGAGAAGAGTGAATACTTTCTGAGGGTTTCACTCCCTGAATGAGCTCACCATGAATCAGGTGAGTGTCACCTACCAGGCCATTAAAATGGGTGGCACTGCCTAGTGGTAGTGAAGAGGGAAACAAGGCTGTCTTCTTGTACTAGAAACTATCCATTAGCTCAGCCCAAGGACAGGACATGTATTGCAAGTCTGCAAATTCACACTGTTCAACAGTTTTATTACTCTGTCATGCTTTTGCTGGCTACTGCTGATCTTAAAAATAACTTAAGGGTAACAATTTTAAGGTATCTAAAAAATATGGATCCATTGAGAACCAGGGTTTTTTAAAAAGCACATTTGGTATTCTAGCTTCTTTAAAAACTCTTTGATTTAGGACAGTACCAAATTAAGATTTAAACAATGTTCTTCAAATACCTCCATGCAAGTACTCTCGCAAATACCTAACCTCCCGTGTTTCTGTTTTTTCATTGCAACATTTGTTAAATAAATTCTAAAGGTCATTTCCACGGCTCAGGAGAATTTGGCTAATATTATAATAAATATTCTTGGGGAATCTAATTTTTTTTTTTTTTTTTAAAGAAAAGCAATGAAATAAGCATAACATGACTTTTATGGATGTCACCATCTTTGGTCTACATCCAAATGCATGCTAAAAATAGTAAGAACAGAGTTATATTAAACCAGGAAAGTACAAGGTGTCTTGATGCAAAATACTGGTTTACATAAAATAGAAGAATATTTTTTCAGCAGATGTAAATTAAAACAGCTAAGAGAAAAACACCAGAAAACTGCTCCTCATCTTAAGAAGACACTGAAGAGGTGGTATTTACATATTATGAAAGAAACTGATCCAAGGGAAATCATGCCTGAGGTACCGTTCTTCGAAGCAAAAATCACAGGTATGAGCATATGAATAAAAATAAGAGATACATAAAATTTTTGGTTAACTGAGAATTTAAATTGGTTACTAAATGATTACGTTAACTCCTAACTTCAAGAGCAGACAGGACACATCCAGAATAACATTAGTTTTTTCTTAGTGTTCAAGATACAAAATAGCTATTTAAAATACCCGAATTCTTCAGAAATCCGCAATATTTTTTTAAAAGGCAAAAGATTCTGAATACACCTTTAAACCACCAGTGTACCAAAGCAATTTTTTAAATGGTTTCCTTTCTCTCTCAGAGGTATGACAGAATCCATTAGCTTAAATTTATTCACATACCAAGAACACATTAAGACTTCACAAATTTCTGTTCTTCTCCCTTCTCAATTATGTGAACATCAATCAAGCACTATTATACCAGTGCCATGAAAAATAGTCGTTTTTTCGTAACAGCAACCATCACTTCCCAAAGTTCCAAGAGAAAAGACAGAGACATCAGGCACCAGCTTTGCTGCAACACATCAACAACAGATAAGACCTGTAAAGTAGCAGCACTAGTCATGCAAAACACCTGGTGCTGCAGGCTGGAAATAACACCACCAGCAAGAAAATTCTCTAGGGTATTTGTTATTATTAACATAGATACCATCTTGTATTTCCTATCAAGATACCAAGTTCATGATGGCATTTGAGTGTATATATATTTAACAGTTCCATGAACACATACACTTCCCTTAAACATAGCTGAATATAGACTTTTCAGGTGTTCCTTCTCAAGCTGTATCTAATTACATCTCAGCGCTCTGCCAAAGCAACAGCTGTCTCCTTAGGAAACTAATAATTGTAGCATGAAAATCAGGGTTGTACTTGCTTCCTGCTTTTGCTCATGGCTACTATTCCAAAGGAAAAAAAAAAGCCACAAAAATATACTAACATCTGGAATTTAACAGAAAAACTGACAATAAATACCTAGGAACAAGGTTTAAAAAAAAAAAGTGATCCATACCAAAACCTGAAATCCCACTTCTGGCCACTGTTATTAGGTATTATGACAAAAATTAAATAAAATTTATTTCAGAAGATGTCTGTGACTTCTATTCCAGGCCTGCCTTACGTTTATTCATATCTTTTAAGAAAAGATTTGCTCTACATTCAAAAATTAATCCAAGCTCTTATTTACTGTTAAAGACTCAGGAACAGTCTATGTCTCACAAAACTTAATTAGCAATTATAAGTTTCTGGATATGCATCCCTATTTTGACCAACTCAGGCAACTATGAAACATAACTAAATAAAAGCAGTGGCTTTATACACAGATTACACTACATTTCCTACCATACCTACTACTGATGTTACAGTAGGATGACTATTGGAACCGATTTGGCATATTAGCCATCATGATGTTTGTCTCATGCCAAAAATTCTAGTTACAATGCAAGTGGCAGCAAGCACTATACCCATATTAATATTCTTCTTTTTGCAACCCTTGGTAGCACTTCACTAAAGTATGAGGAGTTGTGAGAAACTTTAAGGGAATAGGGTAACTAAGACAAGGCAACTGGCTGCCCTTGTAATCTGCAATCAACTTAGAGAGCCACTTCAGGTCATGAGAAATTTCAAGATGACAACTCTTTCATAGTTCTCTCCCACGGTCAGAAAAAATACCACATGGAAAAGAAATACTCCATGAAAAAACTACTCTTTCACTAGCTTTTATGGTAACTTGCACGTAAGCCAAACAATGTACAAGGGTATCAATCACTTTCCTACTTAAATGCCTTTTCAAAGTCGTGCACAAACTTATAAGAATGTTCAACCAACATATATCAGCTGGCTCATGTACTGTTTTCGGATACTGATATCTGCAATCCTTTTACCGGATCTAGCATCATTGTCTGAGCTCAGATGACTCAGATAAAAACAATGTGAAAACATAGTTTGTTTTCATGTTTAAAGACTCCATTGGTCTCCTGCAACAATAACAGGAAGAGCTGTACGGATCGATACGCAAGATTACTAATAGGTACTTTTCTTCTCCTACCCAACAACATGCACGTGAAACTTTCTTAACCAGGTAATACATGCAACACTTACCAGATCTCTGTGAAGCACCCAGTTTGCGTGGAGGTAATGGATTCCATCGAGGATCTGGTAGAGTAGGGATTTAACCATAGATCTTGGCAACTGCATGGGCTTTTTATTTGCTTTTGAGGCACGGTGGAACTTGATAATATGCTAGAAATAAAACAAGTAGAAACAAGAAGAATGTTAGACAAGTGGAAAGGTTTTTTGTTGTGTTGTTTTTTTAAACTATTAACACTAAATAATGGAATGAAATACAAAGTTTGTTGAACTTTGCAATTAAAAGTAATAGTGATGTGCTGACAATTTTCTTAAATTGTTTTTATTGTCTGAGTTGCTTTAAAAAACAGCTGTCAAGCTTTTGTTAATATCTAAAGACTGGCTACTTACCTCCAGTAAAGTGTCTTAGACATTCTCCTCTCCCCCCCCCCTCCCCATTTGGGATCCTTTTATCCTCAGCCGCTAGAGCAGAAGCTTCCAAGACAGTAGTATCTACCAGAAGAAGGACCACACTCTATGCTTTCACACCTTCCCTCCTCCTCTCCAAAACCAGCCAGGACAGAGTGCTTGCAACTACTTTACTGCTCCCTCATAAAGCAGAATCCCAGGTAGAGAGGGATTACATAAATATTCAAATAAATATTTAAGGGGGATTAGGGGAACTCCAGAAACCCGACACCACATTAGGGTAAGATCATGTGCAAACATCTAAAAATGATTATATTCTCACTTCCAAGTTTCGGCTGCATACTTCATTGATGATGACAAGCTAGTCGTTCTGGACTTACAGAAGTCAGTCAGCCCACTAGAGGACAAACAGCACTTGAAAATATGGAATGCAGAAAGGGACCCCAGCATCAGTCAATTGAAGGAATGAAAAAAAGATCATGAAAAGACTGCTGAGAGATCATGAAATATTCATAGACTAATTAATATTTATTGTAAGATCAGTGTGGAAATGACAGGTTAAGTTTGGTTTTGCTACCCCGTACAAGAAATAAAGTGGGGTGAGGCCCTTCTACCTTTTCAATCCTCAGACAAGGTGGGTCTATGCAAGGCACAAACCCAATCTTAATATATTACCATTCAGCAAACAACTAAATCCATTCATTCAGATTAAAAAAAAAAATCTCCTTTTTGAAGGAGATTCAAAGAAGCACCTCAAACAATAGTTTTTAATTATGTGCTTTTTGAAAGACAAAAATAAAGGCAGTTTGCATTTTTACTGAAAGCGATTCAGAATGCTAATCTGTAGAGTGACAAGACTACTAATTACCCAATTCTTTAAACAGGATTTGTCTAGTTCAAGATCATCCCCTTCCCCAGGTTAAAGAGGTAGCCAACGGCTGTGCTGTCATTAGACCTCTGCTCCCTCCACCACCATCCCTGCCAAGTTTGTCACTACTGTTCCCAGTGAAAACAGTAACAGGTTAACGTTTCCTCATGGTAAATGCTACCTCTGGCTGTCAGTACTTTAGCCACTGTCAAGTTGTGCTTAGCAAAGGTGTAGACAATATTGTTTAAAGAGAAATAAAAAAAGAAAAAAACTAATTAATCAGAACAAGAGCCTGCTTACTCTCTATGAACAGCAATGTTCCCACTACTACACATACAACAGCGATGGCTGTACATTAAAAAGCAGTATGAAAGAAATCTACAGGATTATCAGTTTTTAGTATGCAAGTGAGGATTAGTAAACAAACCAAGCTCTTAGTACCTGATCCTTTAATTGTGCAATCACTCTGAAAACCAGTAATGGAAAGCCTTAAGGGATCATTTCCTTCGGAAAGTTTTTTCTTGTCAGGTTGCAAGAAGATTCTGTGTCAAAACTTCAACTGTGAGTCCCTACCTTCCAGTACTGCACAATGCTCACCGGATAATGACCTTCATGTGTAATTACAATAGGATTTATAAAGCAGCAACGATACCATAAACCCCCAAACTTGTATTGTTATTACTACACAGTATGAAAAAATACAGGAACAAAGGTGTCAACACAGAGACCCATAAACCCAGCTCAGCCCTTTTTCAAGGCGCATGTAATCACTAAAAGGGATTTCTATACCCATTTAAAAACTGACTAGGATCCACACAAAACATTATTCCTTATAAGAAAGGCATATAGAAAATGAAACTGAAAAAGGGACTCATGGGACAGAATGGGACAACTAAGCATGGATGCATTGAGGAGGAACGCTCTGCCTCTGGCCCTACCGCAGCCCCTCTGATGCCTCTTGAAGAAGGGAGCATGATGGCAACAGGCTGGTGCCCGCTGGTTTCTGCCCCTGCCCTCCCCTGGGGTTCCCCAGTTCCTTCCAGCGGATTGGGAACCCTGCTGAAGGTTTTGTCCTGTGAGAAACTAAAGGACTGAGCAGACACTTAAATCAATGGAAGAATCTGTTCAGGGACAAGATACTATCTATTAATCAAGCAGCTTCTAGTATGCCAGGTCCATCCACTAGATCGGCAAAGCAAAGCTTACACCAGGGTAGAGGAGGGGAAGGTTTCCTGCAGCGACTCAAAGCGGCAGCATCCCTCTTTGTTCCTCTCGTTCCACAGGAACACCTAGGTGAACTTTTGAGGCAGATAACCTGCCCTTACACTGAGCTTTTTAGGTATGCAAGTTACCTCTAAACCAGAGCTAGCAGAACTAAATCAGCGCAACACTAAGCTAAGTTACCCAGCCAGATTTGCCAGCTGAGGCTCACCACCACACTTACCAAAGCTGGCTCATGCTCCAGAAGATGGCAGAGCTTGCTCTTATCTGCCTCTGAAGTACCACTTAGACACATCCTAAATCATCTTGCTCTGATGTTGGTTTATCCCAGTCAGAAAGGCTAAGAAAGCACACTCCTTTCTCGAAGGAGTTCTTGAATTGCAGAAGTGAATTAAAACTGATAGTTTTTGCTTTAAGCAAGCAATATCACCATTAGATAAAATTAAATTTCCTACAAAAGCAAATAAAAATTATTGTTGCCAACTTACTCTACAGAAGTTTATATTTGTCAAATCGCAAACTTCACCCCATCACAGTTTAGATTAGAGAACTGAACAAAACTTAAACCAAAAACATACTGCAGGGCCAAACAGTACAGGGAACTGAAAAGCTGAACTTGCCCCACACCATTAGAATGAATCCATAGTGCTTGTGACCAAGTCCTATGCTCAAGAGTTTTGTAAAAAAAAGTAGTTCATCCAGTTTCTTGTATGCAACTAGCCATGTGAAGAAAGACCAACATATATAACCAACACTAAACAGCCATTTTAATGGCAGTGCCATCTAAGAAACAGAAGGGCAAATAGGTGCCATTGCTGAACAGCATCTCGTTCTACTGGAGGCAGCAAGCCCAAGCTTTTTCTTATTTCTTTCTATTTTCAGAAATATATCTATATGGCCCTAACACTATTGTGGGAAAATATTCCTCAAATTAAAAAACTAACCAACTAAGAGCATCAAAACAGAAATAAATGAATGGTCATAACAACTTGACAATAGTTTTGGAGATCAGACGGATCAGGTGTACAGTAAGCTCCAAAGCAAAGGATGCCATACCAGCACAACTATGCTAAAGGAATTTTTTTTTTAACTTGAGCAATTCTGCTGACTTCAGCTATGGCAGGGACACGTGCTCTTTCCGTGTCAAAACATTTAAGATTTAATAGTTTAAATCCAAGACCTCAGGTGTAGAAATGACTGCAGGTGCCAGCACAAACTAGGATGTTCTTTATACATGACTGCACTATGCAAGTGGATGAGGCATTCTCTGCTAGCTTCCCTTCCTGAAGAGTCCCAAAGTGCAGCCTCAAGTACAGCATATAACAGCCATAATCTTAGACCTAATAAAGGTATGGAATAATTTACAGGAATTACAGGAATTGTAACCTGCATTTCCCATTCCCCAGATGACTGCCCTAACTGGTAGGCTTCAAAACCACACTCCTCCTTTCTCTCATTCAATAAATCTTTTTGCAGAATAGCGCAGCATCAAGACTGTCCCGTGAGTTGGGAGTATAGATTTGAATCCTGACAGGTACGAAGGACATTATGCATCTCTCTCCGGGAACCAAGACATGCACTTGGACATTGCAGCTTCTAGCCTTTAGGTATTCTCAAGTTCTTTGCTGAATCTTACCCCTCATGGATAACCATTACGAAGAAAACATGAGGACTTCCACAATCCAGTCAAGTCAGAGGGGCATGTTTGTAGCAAGAAGACAAGCAGACAGAGGATCAAACAGCTTCAGCATTCTCCACGCCTTTTTTCACCATCACTCCCTAAAGATAACTTAATTCCCATATTTGGGAATTCCAAATTCCAATTTGCTCTTCTTATTCTCCTCCTCATCCCACTGGGGGGGAGGGTGAACAAGTGGCTGCATGGTGCTTGGCTGCCAACTGAAGCTAAACCACAACAAGGGTATATCACAAGTAAAATAAAATCAAAACAAGAGTGGGTAAAAGTATTTCTACAGCAATCAAGTTTCCAATTTTGGGAGCATTACAGCAATCAACACATAACAGTCCTTCAAAAGAGGAGGGGTAAAAAAATATGCCTCAACAGCCTCCCTCTAAATGATGCTAGTACACTGCCATCATCAAATATCTTCTTTCAAACATCATTAACCAAACTGCCTAATGAAAAAAAACCATTTCCAAGCAACAAGAGGTCAATATTTTAAGTAACAGTGGAAGAAGCTTTAATACATTAACTTTTGCTAAAGCTAACATGCTTTGAATACCTAAGCTTTGAAGCACAGAACAAATAGATTCAGTAACATTTTCCCAGGTTCTGATGGGGTCTCTCTCATTCTAGAGCTTTCAGATCCAAATATGTCAAAATAACTCTATATGATAATAAAAAACATCAGAATTCAACTAGCCTTTCAGTACATATCTGAAACACCCAGTATTCACACCGCTCTGTTCATGTTAATTCTTCGCACACTTTATGCTTTTGCACCCTTGCCTCTGTCTTTGAGGTCTGCTCCTACCTGTTGCCTCCTCCACTTCTCACACTTTGTGGTACAGAAAGTGAACCCACAAACTACCCTCAAATCTCTACAGCTCTGGCAGAAAAAGCAAGTTTTGTGACATGACAAGCACATTCTCAGAACAGACAGCTATCAACAAGGAATGGCGCTGCTCTCTGCAAGACATCCAACCATCACTTCAGTGTCAAAAAGACCCCATCCATTATATTTGGAAGGGATAAATCATGCTGTAAAGACTTCCTGTAACAATGGCTGATGATAAAAATTGTAACTTTAAAGCAGTCAAAACTTATGCCAGCCCACTTCCTTCTACCCCAACAAATCTTGCATTCTTCTGCCAGCTAGCAGAATCCTGTACTGGTAAATATGCACACGACAGAGAAGACTGCACAAAGAATCACCTAGTAGAGCAGGACTGAATTAAAACGAAAACATACACATGACTATAGAAAATTAAAAGAGAAAAATAAAACTGCTACACTGAGAAAAGTACTTTCATGTATATGAAAATATTTGTGATCAACTAGCATCTGAATTATCGTCATGATTAAGAGCTAAACTGAAGCCTACTGGAAGAAAGAATTATAACTGATTACCTCATATTTGAGGAAGACTTTAAAACTCTAATAGAAAACATTCATGTGATTAAACAAACGTGCAGATTTATTGCACAAATCTGTATGCAACACCCTCACAATTTCATTTAGCATAGAAGAACATTATTCAGAATGTCGTTAGCTGAAATTAAGTACATTATTTGTATACTGAGAGAGTCAGCTAGTGTTACAAAATTCACATGTAGGAAGAGTATTTTCTCCTTTCCATTATTTGATGATTATGGTTAGGTACACATGACTATGCTTATAATATCTATCCTACATTTTTTAAAGGAAGAATATATACATAACAAGTATTTCATATAATACAAAGGCAGTCTGTTGATAATAATAAAAATATATGGACAATAATTTCAAGATAAGTTTTACTCCAAGTTTCTCAGTGGTATTAGCTGCTAAGCAGTTAGTTGTTAGAGATCACTGGAATCTAATAATAAGGGAGAAACATTCAACCAAACCTAAAAAATGCCCACATCATGGTTTAACTGGTCTTGGATAGTGAATGTATCATCGCATTCAGTATTATCAAATCATAGTTAATAATTTATTTAATCACTTATTAAGAACCAACAATGTTTTTTAAGGCTATAAAACACATTCAATACATTTTACTGTGATAAAAGTAATTGTTTTTCAGAATGAGATTAAAAAAAAAAAACTTCAGAAGGTTCTGATTTAAGTTACAACATAGATTTCCAGAAAAGGGGGTCTTAAAGCTTTGAGTTACATGCACATATTAAATGAGTCTGAGAATTAACTCTGTACCATAGCTAGAAAAGTAGATACCCTACCAATTTAGAATATATATTAAAAACAAAGTTACAAAAGTGTTGTTTAGAATCAAAAATCCTATTTAAAAATATAGAGACTATGGAATTGAAGACATTGAATTTGTGCTTATCTGCAGTACTAAAACCAAAAATGTGTGCTTTAGAAAATATTTCCAGTACTAAAAAGCTGATGCTGTAAAAGTATAGGAGAGTAGCTGGGAACAAAAGAAAAGCTCTAAGTATTATAACCTCTCCAATGGCTAAAAGTAACTACACTGACAACAAATAGAATTCACCTCCAGAGCAGATCTCATTTGGATCAAACTTTTCTTAAAGTCCAATTAAGTAATCATCATAATCATTATGCATTTAATGTATTTCATATAAATTTGAATAATGTCTTAAAGTGCGTGAGCTTTAGATAGGAAGTTCTGGACAGCGGTATACAACTTAAGACTAAGGTAAAATAAGAACATACATGAAAGTTGAATAGGAAAATAAGTTATTCCTTATTGATAAAACAGCAAAAACTTTTTTTTTTTAAGGTCAAAAATGAACATAGCAGAAAAACACACATATCAGTTGCAGGAATTACACTTTCTTGGAAAGATTTCATCCATGCATAGTCTGTAAGACTATGAAGTTCTAACTGTGTACTGGAAAAGGTAACTTAAAAATAGTATCAGTTCCACTTGTGGACTTAAAATTAACTCAGCTATGTGTTAACTGAATTACATTTTTTTAATCTCAACATAAATTAATCAAGGCAGAAAACCTGGATACAATTTGGATTAAAAGCATCCAAGACCTTACGAGTAGACATTGAAAAAGGAACATCCCTCACAAGAGAAGAAACAGGAGATGGTTGGTTCTGTGGCTATGAACATTTTAAGCTGAAAGTTTCAGATAACTGGAATATAAAGGTGTGAGACCGAAGTAAGTTACCAGGAATTAAGAAAGGATGTGGCTTATAATGTATGAGATATTCAATGGCATCTGTGAACATACACATTTTTAACCTTGCGTCAGATGCTCCTTTTACACTGAGCTACAAGCTAAGGAATCTTGCATTTACTTCATAGCATGAGCATATATAAACAGTGATGACAGTGTAGACAATACACTATAAATTAACATGTGTGGCACATCCAACAGCCTAAGAACTTTACCAGTTGACAGAGACTAAAGCCAAGAAAAATGGTAAGGAAGTAATTTGTGGATTACACTAAGAATTTTGGTAAGTAAACCAAACAAGCATTATAAATCAATTGGTCAAAAGAATTGCTACATTCTTAGACATTCTTTACCATAATCTCATGAATGGCTTTGCATTGTTTTATATAATGTAACTTCAGAGGTGATGAAGGAAAAATCTTTGATAGTCTTAGTTATTAAACGGTGAATATGTTTGTAGGCAAGGACAACATAGTAAGTCTTCACCAATACCTGTCAAAAGTAGTTCAAATTAGCATAGCTTTCTTCATCCTTTCGTAATAGTATCAACAGAAGTTATAGCAAATTATAAAGTATGCTGCTATCTATACTCAAATTACAGATTTGAGCAGTCTAATCCTTGGGAATCAAATGCAAAGTAAAAAAAAAGTTCTTGCTCACCATAAAAGAACTTTTTAATAAGCCTAACTGGCACCACCATTTTTCCTCATTAGAACAGGACAATTTTTTTCAGTATTACAAAATGAACAAAATAAGATAGGATCTAATATAGTTTATTCATCTCTTGCCAAATGGTTCCAGTACAGAAGCTGAAAATGTAATGATTTTAATTAATCTGATGTTTGTAAGCGATGAGCATTTACTCTTCTCATTGAAGCCAATAGGAGTTACTAAAGCTGGGCAGCTTTGAACAGAAGGATGATTCCCATACTTACAGACAAATTTTGGTAAGTAGCTAAGCTACCTACATTTCAAACCATTGGTCTCTGGGAATCTACATCTCTCTAGTGACAGTACATCTACAGTTCCAAAACTTAAATCCTTCTAAACTGATACCCACAACGAATAGACTTACTTTGTTTTTATGTAGTGCTGGGGGAGCACATGGTGCTAAGCAGTAACAAAATATGCCAGTCCCCTACTACAATTTCTACCCCAAAGAGCTGAAAGGGCACAAGCTGTAAAGCACAGGAAATGCAAACACAACACAACACAGACAGAATGACAAGTGGTTGTTATTACTGAAATGCGTTACAAAGTAAGTGGATTTTCAGGAGTTTTTTTGAAGGAGGATAGTGAAGGAGCTTTACGTACGTTAATTGGGAGGCTGTTCCATGTGTAGGAGGCAGCGTGGAAAAAGACACAAAGTTGGGAGTGAGCAAAAGAGACAAAAGGGGAATTAAGAGCGATGCTTGGGAAGCGTTGACAGTAAAGGAAATGAGGACCAAGGTTAAGCCAGAACCAAGAGTGCCTTGAACGTGGCTAACTTTATGCAAGGGAGGAAAAAGAATTCCTGGCAAAGGCTTAAGAAGCAAGGACACATGGGCAATTATACAGGAAAGGAGAAATGATTTGTGTAGCATGTCCCATAGAAAAAAAAGTAAGAGTTAGGAAGTGGGAGACCAGTTCACATCAAATAACTAGTGTAACAAACATTTCAGTCTCAAATAATGGAAAAGAATTAACTTCACTGAGATTATGACCAATACCCAGCCAGATGTGAGGAGTGGTAAGAACATTAGGCTGCAGTGATTCTTTGTCTAAAACTGTTAAACCATGTGAAAAATCACCACATAGTGTAAAAACCACATGCCCAAAATAAATTCAAATGGAAAAGGTTAGAAAAAAGGTGTTTTAAACATGCCATTCAATGTAGCAGTAAAATGTGTTTGTTGTGGTTGTTCTATAAAATGAATAAATTCAATTGATGCACAAATAAATTCTGTCCATACAGGGTTTTAGCTGCTGCATTCCTACTCATCATCACTGTCACCAGTCGTGAGAAATACACAAACTCTCAGTGTACACTGTACTTTGATGAAGAAAACTTTTAAAATACAAAGCTGCTACCTCATAAGAGAAATCAAATTAAATATTTTTAAGCATATGAAGGGGAATGAAATACCATGGCTTTACTTGTTCTGAGCCAGAAGTATCTTTTTGCATGGTCTAAGTTTACTTTTCTTCCAGATTACAATTTTGTGTCATTTACAAGTACATATTCATTCGCTCTTGAGGGCTAAGTACAAAAAAATTGAGCAGTTTGTCACTAACATTAGTAATAGCAACTTCGATATTATTGAAGCCTTAAAAAGTAATATTGGAATTAATATTACCACTTCCTCTCCTTGCCAGTATTTTCAAAGGAATTATAAGCATATTGATTACTCTTAGTAAGTGTTCAGTATCTTTTGGGTTTAAAGATAAATCCAGGTCCAAGCAATTCACATCTTATCAATATGTGTGGAGCTTGAATAGTTGTATCCGAGTTCAACTCACGATGTCATTGATGTCCACCTCTACAATAGATTAAATCAAATCAGGTCATATTTTGCTAGAAACTTAAAAACAGACATCTAAGTCTACTCCTCTTCCACGTAGTAGTGATAGTCCATCAGTAGGCCCAAATAGCAGTGCTTACTTTTTTTTCTTATTTTCTTTCCATTCATACTGTCACAAACTCACTGTTTAGAATTAGATGATTGAATGTTGGTCACTTCCACTATATCTCAGTGAGAGGACTCAGTAAAGCAGTCCCTCTCCTTTTTTCTTTTTTTTTTTTGTGTGTGTGTGTGTGTGTGTAAGACTGCAGCGAAAATGCATGCTTTCTTTAACTCCAATTAAAGCTTGTAGAAAAATTCTTTTAGCTTCAAAATGAAATCTGACTTTAAAACCTGCAGAAGGCTATGTAGAATTTTTTAAAGTGTACAAAGAACAGGATGTCGGTTAGACCCTTAATGACAGAGCAAGAAATTTATGCATCTCTGCACTATCTGAAGGTACACCACACACACTTCAGTTTGAACAAGCTCATATTACACTACCTCAGACACTCAGGGAAATCTGTACTTACCCACAAATCATGTTCAGCATAATCAAACAGCAGCCAAACCTTTCTGTCACTGTGAGAAAGGAAAACCTTCTGCAATGCAATCACATTAGGGTGCTTCAACTCTCGTAAAAGCTGCAGAGAAACAGAGAAGCTCTTGTTACTTCTTTGCTTGTTAAGAAAAGAAAGAACAACAAAAAACAGAACAGGTGTCTTACTGCAAATAACAAGCAAGTAATCCTAAAGCAGGCCCCAGAAGAAAAGGTACCACTGATTCAACACGTTATCCTCAAAATGTCAAAATCAGGAGGATATACACAGCCTCCGTGGCATGGGTTGCTCTTCTGCAAGCACAGCTGACCATCACTAGCTACCTCTCTCCCCCCCACACTCAGCACACAGCTGCCTATCCTACCTATTTATCCCACTCACCCTCAGCTTCTACCTTCAAGGATGTTATTACACACAAACATAACTGTTCTCTTATCAAAGGCGAACACTGGGATTTAAGGATGCCAGAATGAAGCTTGTGCAGCTGGTCCAGTTCTTTGTGCGGACAACGCAGTTCTTGATCACCACGTAATTATTGTATTACCAATAATTTTCTTTTGCATTGGATCCCTGCCTCACTTGCCTGGAAGTCCATGGGGTTGCTGTTCCCCGAACATAAGGGTGTTTTCAAAGAAAAGTTTACCAAACCCATTTTTCTATGGTTGTTTCAACTACCATCCTGTAATCCAGAAATAAACCCAAGCTTATTTACTGCTTGCCAGAAAGAAAACTAGATCTCATGACTAATTAGCACATTAAAGCAGGCACCGCTGCTGAAGTCACCCTTCTGCCAGATTGAATCAGTCCTCAGGAGGAGCTGGGAAGCGGTACTCCCAAAAATATCATTTCCATGGAATCACTTTTTTTTTTTTTTTGCCTCCATACTGCAGTCACAAGAATGATTGATCGCTTCTGTTTTATCTGAAAATTGCTTGCATCTGCAGCACTACTATATAAATTGCCAAGCATCAATTTATAATGGCAAAATAGTAAATGAAGTAGGTTCCAAGGCACATTTGAGAAAAATGAATCTTCCCTTTTTTCACCTTACAGAGAAAGACTTGAGATGTTTATTTGGGGTGGGAGGGAATAAGCAAAAGGATTAATTTTAAATTATATTATCCTTTGGCTATACAGATATCTGTCAAGACAAGAAATCTTCTAAAGAATATTACAACTGCTTAAAGCTATTCCAGTTTTCCAGAAAATGAAATAATTTAAATGCTTTTCCTACCATGCAGGCAATGCTTTCTTCCTTTTGTTTCTTCCTCTCCCTAACACCAAGCATTTCTAGCTCTAAAAGAAAGCAATTCCTCCCTAATGAACTGATCAATAGCAATGCCCAGGTATCACTTATGAGATACAGTGAAAATCATTTTACCGCTTAACAAATAGTAACAACTTACAGAATTATAAACTAACAAAACCGTAGAAATTAAAATTGTCTCTCTTCAACATGCATCAAGAGATGTTGCCGTATACCTTGTCTTTAGTAACAGTAAAAGCTATTTTCCAGTAGGGATTTGACGTGATGCCTCTGCCTATTTTCTTTTTTAATAAAGAGTTCTTTTCATTTTAGGATAATTTTTAAACTAGGGGGAGGAAAAAAACCCAACACATTATAGTTGGCACTTTTTTTTAACTGCTATTAGATTTTTCTTAAAGACACTATTGGCAGCAATAGCAATATAAAATAATTACAACTTATAAAAAAATAAAAAATAAATAAAGCACTCTCAAAATAAGTAAAACTTTGCAGTAAGAAACAGCCAAAGAGAACACAGTTCCATATCAAATGCTAGCATATAATAAACAAGTTAACAGAAATATTGTGTAGAGCATAAGAACAGAAAGAATGCCTAAAGTGTTGTGCATTAACAGAAAGGTGCTATACAAAAACAAGACAGGAATGTGTGTGTTCTGCAGCTCTCAAACACCGCTGCTCATGCCAGCCCACACAGAGACCTCGGACATAGCCGTGGTCACCATCTATCAGAACAGCCTGACTAATAAACGAAACCTAAAACCTCTCCTTTTCATACAAGTCATGAAAAAGGATACTTTCATATTAAAGAAAGTGGTAAGTTCCTTATCCTAAACAACAACATATACTCATTTACAATGAGTAAGTTATTTCTAATGCACTGTTCTCCTCTTTTGATTCAACTTAGATGACACAAGCATCCTTATCCAAACCCAGCATTTTTCACCTGACAGAATCAAACTGTTACTGGGATGATCTTAAACACTGATTTTCATAAAAAAACCATGAGAACATGAGGAAGAAATCTTATGTTAGTTTTATACTACACGTGTTGAGTTTCTAACAGAGAATGTCTGTATCTGACCTGAAGCTGAACAGAGCACTAAGGCCAACAAACAGTCTCTGCTAAAACGTTCCGATGCTGCATTTTTCAGCTACTGGGTGACTGTTCATAGTTGCAGCCATAGATGGCAAGAGCTCCCACCAGACCAACAGTCTGTTTATGCAGGTTACAGATGCACTCTCTACCCGCCTGCTTCTCAAGCCTGTTCTGCTCGGAAAACCTAGCAATTTTTCTAAACCATATTGTAAATGAACATGTTAAAAGCAATACGGTTATTTTTAAAGTTGCAATCTAGAGATGTTCCTGATACTTTAATCACAGGGGCTACAGTAGCCTTATAAATAACGATGTATTTTTTTTCTCTCAAGAGAAGCACTTACAAAGCAAAACATTTCAGAGACATGAATACCTACCAAAATACACCTTATCTAACAGTTATATTTAAGAGGATATTCATAATTTATACAAAATGTTTAAGAACTCTATTCTCTAACAAACTCATTCTGTAGTTGTATTAGACACTGACCAATATCAAAAACTAAACTGAAAACTTGTTATCTTGTTCCATCTAACTGTGCAACAGAAAATACTGATAAGCTATTATTAAGAATATTTAAATAAACTTGTGTGTTATCTATTCTGTGCTCCAACAAATGAACAAATTTGTTAATTAAGGAGGAAGACAACTAAATTTTTGTGTTATTCTCATTTGTCTATCTTAAGTGAATGCTTTGCAATTACCATGGATAGTCATATTTTGGAAGTGCTTTTGTAGTTTTAGCAAACAACAGATCTTTATAAGTTTTCTTCTACAGAGCCACAACCCTAATATAGCAGCAGGCCATGTAAAATAGACAGCTTCAAGTGGAAAAAAAGTGGCACGTATCCAAACCAGAATGGTTTTAAAGGCTTTGTTGCAGTCTGGCCGTCAAGACTACCAGTGCCGCAGCAGCTGGTGCTTCAGCAGTGGGAGCCAGACCAAGGAAACGTCGGCTCCCAAGTCCAACACACTGGGTCAAGAACAGGAGCTCTGCTCTAGCTACTGGGCTTGCAACAGTGCTAGACACCAATAAGACGAGTTCAAAAACTATAGCTTAGGGTACAACTGATTAGCTCGAGTCATGAACAGAAATGTTAGTCAGATTTATGCCTAAAAATAATCTCCTCTAGAGATGGACTACAGCAGAAGAGAAGGTGACCACAGAGACAGAACCGATGTTGCTCACAGGTACAAAAAGAGCAGAGATTAGGAGAGTCATTCAAACAGCACTGGAAAGACGTGATCAGAAAGGAATATAGGGCAGAACCAAATACATAGCTATTGAAATCAAGATACAGCATATTTCAGACAAGTGTTTCAAAGACAAGTATCGATATAAGATTTAGCTAAAAAGAAATCAGACACTTCGGAAGCCATATTTTCATTAAAGCAGACAGGTGGAAGCCAATATCTGAAAACAGGGGGATGTATTTAAAGCTACTTGCATCACAGTTATATCAACTACCTACGCTAGCGACTTTTATGTTTGACTAGAATTTTGTCAATATTTAACTTCTACACCTACCACCTAACTGTATCATCATTAATCTTTGCCTAAATGGCTTCAAAATTCTGTAGTGCTTTAAAGGATGCCAAGGGTAGCACCTAGTTCTTCAGCTAATCCTAATCTTGAAAACAAAGACCTAACTCATCTCATGTTAGATTTGCCACTTTTGCTTTTCTGCCAGCTTCTACTATGAAGGGCTGGGGGTTCCTATTGCCTTCGTGCAGGCTGAGAATGAACCTGACTTCAGTTCTTTGAATAAGAACTAATTTTTAAATGTATTGTCCAAATAGGAGATATAGGGCAGAAGGGGAAAATAAGTATAGTCTTACGACTCTCTCTTTAGGTAAGACTGTAGCCTAGTCTAATGGCTCACCTTGCAGTTTCGCCTTCCACTACTCACTTTATTAGCTGTCACATGCCACATACATCTAACCGTTAAGTCATGCACCTTTTTCTGAAATGGTTGTATGTCCATTCATCACCATAAACACGCTTCACAAATGTGCATTTTAGCCATACCTAGAATCCCAAGGACAACTTCAAAGACACAGTAAATCATTGTCTACAGCTCTTCTGCACCACAGATTGCTGTATAAACTTTAAACATACAAAACAGATGAATTAAATGTAATACCAATACTATTTTTCTTAGGTCTTGTGCTGAAGTAAATCAGTTTGGAGACTTGGTTAATTCAAGTCTAAAGCTAGAAAGAAGAAATTAATATACTGTCCTAGTAATTGAAAGATTCCAGTGTACCTGACAACATTGCATTGCAAGATAACAACATGAACGTAAAAAGGATCTGCAACTGCTAGAATTTATTACTAAGTGAACACAGCATCGTATTTTAATAGTACTTTAGCTTACTGTTCCTCTAAAATTTAAGGTCCATCATACCCAACTTGCAGTAAAATGCTAATAAAAACCTGTCGCTCAGGTGAGTTACAGTACATTTCTTCCTTGGTAACAGCATACAAAGCAGTTTAGGCAGAAAGTCATTGAAAAGGACATCATTCTGAATTGTCAACGTCTGTGCAATTCTGACCCTCCTGTACAATGGCTTTCTTGTAAACTTATTAGATTTTTTTTTAATTATTCTTCTGGTCAAGAGAATTGTACAAGTATCTTTGCTCATCACAGCTCTTAGCTGATGCCACAGTCTCAAATTTTAAAGTGCTGCATTTGGATAGCCCAAATAGCATGAAACAGCTTGTAGGATTCCAGGTAGCTCCACAGTATATGCAGAATTGCTAGTAATTTCTTTCACTGTCTGACGAGCAAGTTCTCTCATGAGGGACACTGAGCGTTTCCCTCACAAGTGAACGTATCCTATAGCAGGGAGGGGTGGAGGTCATGATGGGAAAGTCTCTGATGCCTGAGAAAAATTGAGTTGGCAACAGAATTGGTATGGAAGCTTGAAGCATTGGAAATGTAAAGTGCCAGCAGTCAAGCTGAGTTAGACTTTGCATGGAAAGTCAAAATAAACAGAAAAGATTGTCCAGCCAGAGAAGGAGCACAAGAGAGTGTGCAAGCACAAGAGTAAGAAAGTAAAAGTAGGATATCATATAGTTTAAAGACAAAAATAAAGTTCTAAAATCTTTTACCTCAGGTTTTAATGATGACTATGATACTGACCATGGACAGAAAGAACATACGCATAAAGCAAATGGCTCACGTTTAAGAAAGTGAAAATTAGCACAAGTCAGATACAAGCAGAACTCAGAGGCGGCATCATATGATTAGCAAATATAGCACATACATTTATAAAGGGGACAGGGAAAGGAGACAAGACATTTGCAGACCTGTTAATCCAAGAACAGTATCATGCTAAGCAAGCAAAAAACATTTTGAAACCATGAATATAAAGAAAAATGTATTAAAAACAAACTATCCTGATTTTCTTCTCTGAAAACTGATTTTCTATACAAGCACAAGATCCGTGCTCACATTTCAACTTTACAAGAGCATTAAGTACTTCGTCAGATGGGAAAGATGACAACTGGAAGAACTCTGAGGTGAGGAAGAAACTACCTAAAAAGGCAGCTGCTGATAGAAAACATTTCAAGGTAAATTAGTTCTATATATTAACTATTTGGAGAGTTACCAAAGAATAGGTATTGAGATTATTAATAAAACGCATCTTAGCATCAAAATCATAAGTGTGAATGAAATTATCTGATTAAATAAAGGTAGCATTCCCAATGAAGGAGTGTGATAATACATCATCTTTTACAGTACTTTATTCTATGACTGAATAACCAAAGAGTAACAGAAATGGGATTAAATTAACAGCACAAAATCTGAATTCATGCACTTAGAAACTAACCAAGAATTTCTACTACAGACTGAGAAGTGCCAGCAACAAGAAGGTAAAACTGGATTACTATAAATCAACAAACAAAATTAAGAGGGTAAAACTGACACTAGATATGCTAGTTGAGGTATTTACAGGAGAGAAAGGGATGTATTGATATCAATACACAAAAAGACTTCTGTGATATATTCTTAAAATACTATATACAGTTTTCTTTACCTATGCTCAAATATCTCCTCCTCCACACACACACAAAAAGATGAACTCACCCTGAAAAAGGCAAAGGGTGATCAGAGGAGCAAACAATCTATCCCTCAACAGGGTAGAAAAAGCTTGCTCAATTACTGTAACTAATCAAACATTGAAAGGAAACGAGATTGATATCCACTAAAATACAAAGGCGTGAGCACCAAAGATGAAAGACATAATTACGCTAAATGGCAATCATGGTTCAAGAACAGACAGATACAACTGATAACAGATAAATTTACTCTGCAAGATGGCATCTCGTGAACAGGAAGGTTCAGGAATAGCTTTTCAATAGCAGGGAAAACAGTATGTCTCATTTGCAGCTTGATCATCATTGGAAAAAAAATTACTTGATGAATTTGATATAACAGTCAGCCACTAGATTCAGTGATGTAATGTCTATGTAGTATGTGCTTTTATAGAAGCCTTCATGAAAGGTGGGTTTGGTGAGGTTTTATTGATCATCTCCAGCAGATGAAAAAGATCATGTGCCAATAGATAGCCAGCTCCTACAGTAATTTGGTTTAAACTCTTAGAACTAAGCCTACAAATTGTCTGTCAACATATAATGCAAGTAACTTTTACGTGAAGTAGACTAGTAACTAGGAAGTCTCTTGCACTTTTGAGGTATAGAAAGTTCTGCCTTTTTCCCCCCAAAAGAAAGAGACAACTTCTGTGAGACAGGAGGAGAGTTATGCTGTTACTAATGTAAACAACATGATCAATTATGAAGGCATTTAGCACATTTAAAAATAGTTAGACAGTACATTCCTCAAGGAAGTAACTCTTGCACAGAAACACTTTTTCACCATAGGATGAATAACGCTTTCTAGCTACCACCTACAAAAGTAGGGTGAGGATAGACGCTTTCATCTTGCTGTGAAGGAAACCTAAGAAAAATTAGAGAAAACAGGATGACAACCACTGCTCTCACTACTTACACTAGTAAACCTTGCAGTAAACATGTATTTCTGTGTCAGCAATGACAAAACCCATAACCCTCTTCAGAAATTTATTCTGAAGCCAATCTCATCTAAGAGGTGTTCCTATCTTTCACGTAGTTTACTCCAGTCTTTTGATCTACATAGTTAAACTGATCTGGAACAACCTTGGTAGTTTCTTTGATGGAAATGCATTTAACAGTTTTCAAGGTTAGAACCAAAACTTTCAACTGGCAGAGATGTGGATCAGAAGAAGTCGGAAAGACGAAAGCACGAGCCTAATTGCTCATAAAAGCAATTGTACGGTGTAGAATTTTAAAGCCGCCTCTTGTGTGATGAATATATTCAAAGCCTCTAGGGTCACTGAAGTCGGTTTTAAATTGAAGCTGGGGTTTTCAAAAGAACATAAAGATCATTTTACTCCTTCAGAAGCTCTTTAAAAATTCCAACTTATTTAGATGTTATTAATCAAGACTAGATTCTCTCCTCCGTGTTATTAATATTATCCTTTCCACATAGGCCCTCTGATGCCTATTATCATATTGAGCTCATGCTGCAGCTTTTCCCTCAGGGAGGTATATATGGGCCTCTCAAAATAAAATATAAAAACAGGCAGCTATTAATTTTATTGAACTTGTAAGAACAATCTTTTGCCAACTGTGCTACAAGTCTCAAAGTTATCAGGAAGAAGAAAAGAGAGGGGAACTGAAACAGCGTACCACATTAAGAAACTACTCAAAATTCAGCTTTGTTGGAAAAAAAAAAAGTCTTTACCTAGTAATAGCTTCAAACTAGAGCAGGTATAGAGGGTTCACCTACCAGTCCTTCCAGCTGTAAGGTGTCTGTGGCTGGCAGATGTATAAGAGGTCTCAAAAAGATGCAGGCAACATAAAAATGGACATGGATACATATATACCAAAACCAAAGAAACTGCCCAAAGAACCTAAGAAGAAAGGTAGAAGTTTAAAGTGCAGCTTAAGCTCTGCTTCAGAGAGGACATAGTCTTTGTATACTGGTCTGGTCAAGCTCTGTCCTTGGACAGCCTTTGGCATGCAAAACCAAGTAGGGAGGCAGACTGAAATGCCAAAAATTAGCTACGGCCATTCTTACATGAACTGCTAGGAGTGCTGCCTCAGTTTACAAGGCACACTCCAAATTAATATTAACAAGCCAAAATATTTTAAAGCACGGGTCCAAGCAGACTCTCATCTTCCCTCTAATTCTCCTATACCAGAACCCGATTTTCATCGGTTTTATTCCAAGCAGTCCTT
Organism: Ciconia boyciana; assembly: GCF_034638445.1. NCBI lineage: Eukaryota > Metazoa > Chordata > Aves > Ciconiiformes > Ciconiidae > Ciconia > Ciconia boyciana. The sequence continues at coordinate 52,715,099 of NC_132936.1, forward strand.
CATATTGAAACATCCCTCCAAGTATGCTCTACACATCCTTCAACCGTTTCCTTTCTTCACACTTCCATCTCTCTAAAGCACATAGCCCCCAAACTGTGAGGGCTCCAAACTCCCACAAGAGAAAGATAAAGTACATTTTAAAAAATAAGTAAAAAGTCACTGAACAGAATCTAACCAGTAAATTGCTAAATGTCAGGACAGGAAGAGGACAAAAACCTGCCCCACCCTCCTCCTATGACAAGGATTAAGAAAGTATTTATTCTATAAATATTTTCATTTCGGGAGCTGAAAATGGTCTGGCATTGCTAAATAACATTATTATTCTGAAACAAAAGCTTGGCAAAAGACTTTTCATAAGTATTACATTTTAACTAAAATAAAGGGATAGAAAGTAGGGTAACCGCTTTTTTAATACTTGAGGTTCCCAGCAAAAGAAAGTTAAGTAATTTTAGCATTTTGCTTGAAGAACACAGGCAGAAATACAAGTATAATGATTCTTTCCATTTCTTAGTTACCATTATGGTATAACATGGCATAGACTTTTAAATAGGAAGAAAGAACTATTGTAAAATTACTTCCAAACCATGAAAATTGTTAATTTTTAATACAACTATATAAGGAAATGCCAATGTTAAGATCACACAATATCAGCTTAGCTCCAGTGCATGCATTAAATATATCATTTATTTTCATATCTTTTCTATAAAATACATCTGAATTATTATTGAATTTCTGCATCTTTCTAAAGGAAACCTCATTTCTTTTAGGACAATCGAGTTCTATGCTTTCTCTCCTGTTAAAGGCAGCTCTGTAGTCAAATTTGGTCAGTCTGACAGATTTAACAATACCCATTTTCTTCCCAATTGAAAGGTATAGAGAAGTTTAAGCTCTGTCTCTGAGATTTTTCTCCTTATTTGGCCTACAATAAAATAAAAGAACATTCATCCACTCAGATAACACCAACAACTAAATTGAAGACATCTATAGAAAGTAACCTGCTAAAAAGCGATATGGAATGTTTGTCATTTCTAAAGATTTTAAGATACCCTGACTTCACTTTTCAGTTGACTAGAAAAGAAAATTTCCTCTGTTACTGAGAAGATAAAGAAATTTCCCATCAAACTAACACAGACTCTTAAACGTAAAGCTGTATTAGAACAGTCTTTACAATGGGTGGGGGATGACAACACACCACTTTGCTAATATATCTTTAAAGTTCAGAAGTAGTGTCACATAATCCCACAAACCTACACATTCAGTCTGGGTTTTTAAACTGCAACTAGTTTTCCATTGCAGTGCTTATTCCAACATTTCTGCACTTTTCTGATTTCCTGGCAACCAGTTACCACCTTGCTCTTGCAGTGTACCTCACAGACAATAAACAGTGACAGCAACTGAGGTTTTCCAAAACCCCTGTAGAAGGCCAAATAACAAGACTAGACATCAATTCTGATCAATCGTCCATTTTTACAAAGTGGGTTGTCCTCTCAAAAAGACTTCAGAAAGATAAATGTTCTATGAACCAGAGTAAGAAAAATAGTGTTTTAGGAAAAGAATGGCCAAAAAGTATGTTTTTCCAACCCCAACATAATTAATTAGGGCACCATAGTGATGCATCTCTCAAGAGGCAATAAATTTCTAACCTATGGAAAGGATTGGGCAGTGTTTGCAATGCTACCCTGAAAAGAATTCCCATAGAAAATATTTTTACAACCTATTTTTCCCTTTATTCCTAAAGTTTACTTATTATCTCCTCTACCTAACTGACTTTTTGATTAATGTTTTTATTATTAAATCAAATTTTCATTTTTGTGGTACTTTCCATTTTCCACAGTTTATACAAACTACACAGCACAAATTATGATACAAGTTATTTGACAATTACCATGAAAATAAAATCTTGAAAAAACTTCCAACGACTTCTCATACCCTACTAGTGATAAAGACCAGACTCCCAACTTGGTAAATACATCTATTGGACTCAGAGAAAAGTGCAACTCTGTACCTCTGCTTTTGATCCTGAAGTTCGTTATCATACGATATGAAAATTTCCCGGTTTTGCTTCTATATAGACCCAGAGCACATCAAGCATGACAACACTGAGCTGCTCAACACCCATCTTGCACCTATACCCAAGATCCAAAGTCTCTGCCAAAACCACCTGTAAAATTCAATCCGTGAGGGGTTCCCTCAGATGATATATAACAGATTCGGCTCTGTAATAAATTGGCTGGGAGAGTGCCAGCATCTCTTTGTAGTCTGACAGCTCAATAACTAAAGCACTCTCACCAAGTGGCAAATCTGGCTTTAGCCGTCTTCTCTACTGCTCTGACCTGATGAACGGAAGGGGCACAGTGCCTGAGAGGACACAGCTCAAGCACATAAGACTTCATGACAATATTCCAAGTAAATAGAGGTGACTCCCTGCAGCTTGAAGGAAGGTATCCCAGCCCTGGAAAGAGCCAAGGAATGTTGCATACATCATGTAACTTAAATCCTACACAGTTTCTCAAGTGTGCATGCTGAATGTTACGAATCCAACTCCAGAATTTAACTCTACCCCTGCTTTGGAAAGGACTCAGTGTATTATTCAAGGTCGAAGAACACGCTGCTGCTGACTACTGTCACATCCAAGACCTCAACTTGCATACAATTATTCCTCAGATATAAAAATACACAGGAATATAAATCAAGTGTTATAATTAGGCAGCAGTCTAGCAATAATTTAGAATTTCCAATAGCATATTAAAACAGCACTCATAATATAAGGTATTAATCCAACACTCTCCTGTGATTCAAAACTGTTCAAAAAAAAAATCTATCATGGCTTAAATTTGAATCTACTGGTTTTGCAATAGATCAGGTATCAGCTATCCTGCAGTCAGCATAAAGCCAATGCTCTACAAAACTGAAAAGAAATGAAAGCAAGTGCCTATGCCCCAATCTGGATCAAACACTGATGGCTGATTCACCAACAACAGCTACCTCCAGTCAGGATACAATTCTGTTAGGTCCCGTTTCCATGATGCTTAATCATGGAAATAGTAGATTTTCCTATTCAGGAAGGAATAATATAATCTTGTACATCGCACTAAGTTTTCAGTGACAGTACTATGTGGCATAAGTTGTATGTATTTTCATATTTCAGGATTGAAAGAAAAAATGACTTTCTTACAGTTAAAGAGCAAGAAAAAGAAAAAAAAGAAAAACTCATGATTATTCTTCATATGTACTCATTCTACTTACTCCAGCCTGGGAGGCAGGAGTTTAGATACATAATTTATAGTTCAAGTCTTCTTTAAATGGAAAATTAGATCAAATCAGAGGTATGCACTCAAAACATATTAAGCACATTAAACCTCTGTTCGTTATGGGAATCAAGTTAAAGCCGCTTTAGTTCTGAATGACAGCATCCATTAAAGTTTGATGTACTTCAACTGATCTGCTTTAATGTCTTACCTCTAGTTAAACAAGCTAATAGACAAGCCTACGGTTGCAAGTATAAATTGAGTCGAATACCACGCTCCAAGTGAGAAACGTGCCTGCAGACTGGAGGAGAGAATGTGAGTATTTTTTGGTTTTTAACATCCTTTAACTTGGGTCTGTTTAAAATAGCAAAAATTTTGCACATAGTTTTACAATCAGGTTTCTTGTATACTGTTTCAGGGTAAGATTCATTTAAGAATATTACTCTTTCAGAGCTTTTACTCAAGAATTATAGAGGTAATTAGTCTGTTGACAGTTATTCACAACAAATTCAGCATTTCGCTCTAGAAGCACAAGGCTAGATCATTCTTAGTGTTTATTAACACAATTACCTGTTAAATTTTTTCTACTTTTGCTCATAGGTTTTCACTTTTTATCCAAATTTTCCACAATCTTTTCAGCCACGTTAGACAAACCTAATGCGTGAAGCAAGCTAAAACAAGATGTTGATTGGCAGTCTCCCAAGTCATTAAACGCCTACCACAAGATTCCTCTCATACTCTCAGGATCAGACTGCAACTGGATAAAACAAAGTCAGTTTGTAATCTAAAGCCTGCTATTTCCTCATTCTTCAATTAAATATGAAAAATTCTTCAATGAGGCAATGAATGCAGCAAAACCCATATTTCCCCCAATAAGGGCTGATAGTCTCGGAAGGCTCAAAAGGTGGCTTAATGTAATTCACAAAATTTGGTGAGCAGAGAGATACAAATGTAAACAAGGTATAGTAAATATGCTCTTATGGCAACCCATAAGGACTCAGAACAGCATCAGTTTTGTTAGAGAGGTTTTGTAACAACAGTAAGTAATAAGATGAAGAAACTGTTAACTAGTAAAAACTAGTAACTGGTTAATATCTACCACCATGAGAGGTTAGGCATGTAGCGTTCTGCATTTAATCTTCCACTGAATATAATCTTTCTCTAAAGTAACTTCTACTGCAAGCAAATGGGTGCTGAACTGACTTTTCGCCCAAGGCAGCAAAAGCCATGTGGCCCTGAAAACAACATACCATGAACACTCATATTGGACTTTCTTCCTGAGAACCGAGTGCAGATACTGTCCCAGCTATTACGCAGAAATGAGTAATTAGAAGTCACTCTCAAGACCTACAACAGAACTCTTCCAGACCTGGTATATCTCATTAAGCATGCAATTAGCAGTAGCAAATAACATTTTTATAATCCTAATCAGAATGACAAGGTTCATTTATGTGTATCTTCCTTCTAGAATAACATCTTCAGACTGCCAGGAGAAAAAGAAATACATCTTTCAGAAGTTAGGAAAATTTCTTACACAATTATACCACCACCCACTACTAAGAATCCCCAAGACTACAGCAAGCCTCCTGCATGTTCGTAGCTCTTAACTTTGCCAAACTAATTGTTTGGGCGGAGATTTTCCAGTTTAGGCGCTAATGACCGTCTGACTGTTCACATAAACCATTTAGCCATTTACAAGAACACTACTGAGGACAAAACGTGTAATACATGTATGTTCCCACTCAAAGAAGTAAGAGCTGCTGTACTTCATTCAGACTCAAGAATTGTTTCAAGTCTGCTTACTACCCTGCCCCTGATGTAGCTGAGGCAAACGCCAAGGAAAAGAACAGGTAAAGCAGCACATAGACAGCACAAGCCTTTCATGGTATGCGCAGTCGGCTTCCAGCAAGCCACCAGATCAGGGACTTGAGAACCAGTTTAAAGCAAGGCCCTTCACTGGTTTTGTGCATTTGCTTGATTAGCCCCCAACAGCACTCCTCCTCCCCAACTTAGTCCTACCCTTGGTCTCTACAAGATGAGGAGCTGTGTTTCAAAATTAAGTTGTACTGGGGAGAGATTGGCTATCTTCCTTCAGTTGCCCTAGCTCTTCTGTTCCGATAAACACTGAATAGCAATTCCCTAATTAACTTTTCCATATAAGTCTGATTTTAGACCTCCCACATCTTCCTTCAGCTTCCCCGCTTCCAACCCAGATTCCCAGTCTATTTTGTCTCTGTTCATACAGAAGTAGTTTTATATCACCAGCTTTCTTGACTCCTCTTTACCTTTTCTAGTGCTACCATATCCTTTCTGAGGTGGAAAGGGATCAGGATGGCATATAGACACTCAACATCTGAATGCACCAGGGATTTTTGCCATTGACCGAGTCTGGTTTGTTCTCAGGTCTTGACTTCAGTAATTCACTTTAAAGTCATTCTAGTGACTTTGCCTTTGCCTAGTGAATTTGCCTTTTTGACCACTCCTGAATTGGTACTGTTTCCAGAAGAATAGTGATGAAGATTCAGATTCTCCCCCTACCCTCAACCGGCACCAGAGTAATGACTGTCCAAGAAGCCATTGCTGTCTAAAATAGCTAGGGTTGTTTCTCTCCCATTTCCACTACATTAAAATTCAATGCTGATAGATGCAAACATAATTTTATCACACAAGCTACTCAGTATTATGAGATATTTTGCACTTCTGCACAGGTTAGCAAAGAAACAAAACCAGGCTAAGCAGTTTTGTATCATCAAACTGTCATCCGATGCTTAACTTTCCCTTGGGGGAAAAAAAAATTATTTGTGCATACTCTGTAGAAATGGACTTACAAGACTTTTAGAGCTGTTAAATGACGCACATTGGAGACAGCTCTGGCACTAAAACAAAGGAGAAAGTTTACCCTGTTTTTCTCCTGCTTAATTCAGTCCCTGAGGAGAAGGCTGACTTCTTCTGGGGCAAGGGACATGAAACTCACTCCAGACAGAGGAGAGGTAGGAAGGAGGTGAAGGAAGAGTCAGTCAGGAGAACTGCCCCAGGGAGAATGAAACCAGCGTGGCAGCCAGCAGGAGGAGAGGGACACAGGGTGCAGCTTACCAACTGCTCTGCTCAGCAACACCGGGAGCAGCAGGAACAACAGAGCTGGAATCAGCAGTGAGGAGGCACACAAGGCCTTGGAGGACACTAGAAAAGAGACTGGACCGGGGGAGAAGATACATAGGTATAAGAAAGAAGGGATTCCAATAGTAAATCATTGGTGAGGAATGGGACTGAGTGTGGAAACAGAAGGGAAGAGAAAAGAAAAACAGGTGACACTAGCAAACCTGAAGAGGGGAAAAAACAGCACTGGTGAGGCAAGGAGTGGGGAATGGAACAAAGAGTATGAAAAGGAATGAACTAGGTAGGAAAAACAAGACTGAGGCAAAAAGACCAGAGGACAGAAAAGCAAAGGGCAAATATAGAAAGTGTCGGGGAGGGGGGGGGCCGGACACGGACGGACAACGACACACAAACAAAGAAGTGTCCCCTCCTAATGGGTTGGACAGGGCTCTGAGCAACCTGGCCCGGTTGAAGATGTCCCTGCTCATTGCGGGGGGCAGGGGGGGATTGGACTGGATGACCTGTGGAGGTCCCTTCCAACCCAAACTATTCTATGATTCTAACTTTCACACAAAGTCCAGAGCCCCACCAACCCTCTAGCAAGCGTGCTCTCCTCCCTTCCTCTTTTAAGCATTAGTTCCCGTGAAAGTGAGGTTTCTTAAGATTGCAGGCTAATGGCTGTGTTTGAGCAGAAGGTCAGAAAGAAGAGGAGAAAATGAGGCATAAGAGAATAGAGGCATTGCAGTGAAATGAAGTGGCATAAGGAAGAACCTTCTATTTCCAGGACAGAAAATGGAAAAATATATAGTACCTGTCAAATTCTTTTTTCCTTTCAGCATGGCCTTCAGCAATAAAATCAGTCGGATTTGTATGAAAAGGGAAGAGAGAAAAAGAGGAGGGCTCAAAGAGTATGTAAAGGGTGGTGAAAAGAACCTGGCACTGACGATACGTGATACGATTAAACTGTAAAAACGGAGAAAATGCTCATGAAAGCAGGTGAAAAATCTGCAGAAGCTGATTGTAAGATTTTATTATAAGCACTCTAGTGTACAAAAGCAGCAGCAAAAGTAGTAAATATTGCTGCTGACAGACCCCATGATAGAACAGGGAAACACAGGGAGAATCAAAAAGTATATCAACAGAAGAAAAGCAAGCAGGAACAAGAGGATATGAGAAGTCCTGACTACTTACACACCAGATATCATAAGGAAGCATAAGCAACAGAATATGAAGGATACTATACAAAGAGGAAATTATACAACAAAGAAAAGGTTTAGAATAGGAACTAGAGACAACAGCATTTGAAAAGGACAATAAAAGAGCAGCTCTGCTAGGGAACACGAACATTTAAGTAGTATTGCCCCTGACTGAAGAGGCAAACACAAGCTAATACATACAGCTAAGCGACCAGATGCATCATCTGCATTAAATTACAGAGAATGAACACAGAAGAGTTCACAGGAAGAGAGCCAGGAGCCAGAGGAAGGATGACAAGCAAAAGATTAGAAGTTACGTGCAAGTAATCTGGTGAAGAGGATTAAAAAAACCCTACAAATAATATTTTTTTCCTACTCAGACCACAAATGTTTTACAATGGTTATTGAAATAACTGAATGTAATAAGACATTTTGTCCCAATCAACATGTCACTACTATACAATAGGACAACTCAGCCAAAAAATCTAAGAAGTGCAACATGCACTTTGTTTCCACTCATTATGACATTTTCCACAGTTAGATAAAAATCAAAACAGCACGTCCTTTATTGGAGACGATAAAAAGAGAGTAGGTCAAGGATTCTTCCTTTATCTTATTATTGCCAAGACAGAAAACATGTTTTTGCAATGCTCTACCTAAAAAACATAGAACAGATCTTTTATATTTGGCAAAAAGCACGGAAAAGTTCAGGCAAGAGGCCAGATGTTTTGTTAAAACACATAATGGTATGGCATAGCTTTGCTGAGGACCCACAAGCAGTGCCCTGAGAATCTGGTCCCAAAGCCTTCTCTTCTTACTTAATACCCAGCATCAGATTTTATCCCAAAGGTATAAAACGTATTTACATACACGCACACGCCCCCCAAATCTCTTATAAAAGACAAGAGCATATCCTATGCTGTAAAGACTACAATAATCTCCCAGGAAGACAAAGCTATATCCATAAGGACAATAATACTTTAATTCATACATGAAGTTACTTTAGCACAGCCTTTCATAAAAACAAGGCACACTGCTGATGAGTGCTGCAGTGAGAGAGCTCGAGCACTCCTTGTTCCACACTGTCTCTTTCAGCTCTTCTTTCTTGCCACTGCCACTACATGCTTATTCCGCCACACAGATGCTATGATCCCACCTAAGCAGCACTTAGCAGGGTTTCACGTATATACATGTCTATATGGCTTCCCTTTTGCCTCAGCTTTTTATGGCACAGTCCCTATCCAAGTAGCTGTGCCTGGATTTTGCCACAAAAAAAAAAATCTCAGAACAGATTTACATGACTTAGAAAGGCTCCTCAGTCTCTTATTGCACTGTGAGCATCCTTTTACCCCATTGCCTCCAGATTTTTAGGTATTTTAAATGAACAAAATAAATTAATGTGATATGACACAGATTTGATGGAGCAACGGGGCTCAACAATCATGAAGAGATGTTACAAATATAAAAAGACTGAATTATGTTGAAGAAAATACAATGATAAATGGCAGTGTGAAAAGACACACTGATGAGTGCTATTTTATAAACCGCAAATATTTTTCAAAAACCTCATTCAGGAAGAGCCATGCAAGGAAGATTCCTTCCTTTAAATTTTCTTTACTATTCATAGCATATGAATTGGACTGTATGCAACAACAGAGCAATTAGTTTAAATACTGCCAATATTCTCACTGGTGATAATTGGTCGCTTCTTGCAAGAACATCTGTTCCATCTTTCTTAAGAAATGAAGTACAGACCCTGTTACCTAGACAACAGAATCCTTCTGAGCATCACGCACTATAAAAGGGCAATATCAACCTAAGTCACACTTCATATTCATTCTCCCCGCCGTTCCCTTATCGCCATTAATGCAACCGAATGCCGTGACTTTTTACCATTAAGCCCATATTTATCAGATCACATAAACTCAGGCCCACTTTCACACGCATTAAAATTAACAGCTGTGTTACTGTCCTTTGGCCGAGCAACAGTTACTCTGAGGCTTTGTATCCGGCCAGTTTCTACCACCGTGACTGCCAAGTTGTCAAGCTGAAAATGCTGCAGCTTATGAGTACTCTGAGAGCAAGTCCTATCAAATCTAGAAATCTCAGCTCAGTCCCCTTGAATGCAGTCCAGAAAGAGTCACCTTCACTGCCATACCCCTGGATTATTGGAGATATTCAAGTGCTACAGGGACTTATCCCACACCAGCACTCACTAGCACCCTCCACCAAATTAAGGAGAGTAGCAGCAGATTAACCTTTGGAAGATGCCTTTTGTTGCCTTAGCAAACTCACCACAATTTTACAAATATTGATGAAATATTAATAACAATGAAATGCACCAGATGACAAATTCCTCTCCGTGTTTTAGTTAGATGGATAGGTTTTTTTTTTCCCCCCTGTGTGCATGTGATGGAGGACCAATGAACACAGAAGCTCAAATGATGTGTGAAACCTAAGGATTAGGCACTCGGAAAGGAAGAGAGCGCTCACTGGGGCAGAACAAGCTACAAAACAATCACCACCACTTAACTATCACCCTAAATTCATCTCATTTCATCTTCCTTCTGACAACACCCTAAACTATTTTCCCTCCTCCTTCACCTTCTTCCCTTCTTCTTGGCTGTGAGAAGAGGAACAGCACTGTCTATCCTTAAATGCATATGCTGTAGCTGTTCCTCGTGGGGGGGGGGAACTTCTGTAGGAGAACCCCTATAGCTTTTATGCATTTAGTTTTGCACATGCAATAACAATCATGCCCTAGGTATATACTTAAAGCTTCAAGTTAGTCAGTCAGTACAAGTCAATAGCACCAGAAAAGGCCAAGCAAGAAAGGAGAAAAGGCTATTAAACCAAAACATAAGCAATCAGTTCACCACAGACCACACAAGGGAACTGAACACTTTAGGATTTTACTAATGCAAACATAACTGGTACTTTTATGGGAATGCTCTGACAAGTTATATTTCCACATATTTCCACTAGTATGCAGAACACCACAGAAATAATTATATGAACATCTGATAAGCAAGTAGATGGCATTTTAAGCATTAACTAGAGTAACCAGGAGTATTACATTTAACCATAGAAGACAAGCATAGTTTTTTATTTGTTTTGCAGATTCTGCATTTTTAGAGGGGACTTCAAAGCCACTTAATTTGATAAGACAGAAAGGGAATGGTTTAAAGGAAGGCTTCTATAGCAGCACCTTATAAAGCAGTGTTTCATAGGAGAATGATAACGTTTAAAATAATCCCAGTGGGATAGGAATATAGATCTGTTTTTCAGGCCCATCTGTGTTGAAAAAAAACCCCATGAGTTCTGGAAGTACTGAAGAAAGAAAATAAGAGCTTGAAAATGGTCTGGATTTGAGATGCCTAGAAGAAGGAAAAATGAAATAATCCATCTGGCCTCAGAATGAAAATCTGAACAATGGAGATAGCTGAAAATGATTAAAACTTAAAATCACAGTAGAATTCCTTATTTAGACTACAAGGCTTCAAGCAAGTTCAGTGAATTTCAGATGTGGAACAGTACAAAAGACAATTTAGTGGTGGTAAAATAAATACTTATACACTAATAGAATAGAATGTAAAGCTGCAAGGATCATCCATCCTCAGAAAAATAAAACAGACTAGATAAAACCTAGGCAAGAACAAAATCACTAATACATAACAAAAATAACGTGTCAAAAAACAAAGAACAACTAGTAGTCTGAAGTGCAAAGATACTAAGGCAGATGAGGATACTGAACAAACCTTGGAGTTTGGTCAGAGAAAAATCATTAATCAGAGTAACAAGAAGCTTTTTTAGAGTAGAAGCTTAGAGAAGTCAAACCAAAATGGATACAAGACAGAGCTAGTGGACGGGAAACTACTGTATTGCTTGTAAATATTAAAGGCATCTGGAGATAAAGGAAGAAGAAAGCAAGGAAAATAGTACAAAAGGCAACTGAGGTAAAAAAGAAACTAGAGTAATCTAATAAGCAAATAAAAATATGGAAAGACAATGACAGTTGAGAAACAAGCTCTGCAGGGGCCATGGGATGGGATAAGTTCGTTAGTACAGAAAGAAAAGGCAGAGGCCTTCTCAAATGTTTTCAAGAACTGGCAGCAGATCTCGTATTTTATAACTGTCTATAACAAAAATTATTGTACTGATAGCTTCTTTCAATGTGTTGGTCACATATCCAAAAAACTGATGACTTTTTCCAAAAGTATAGCCTGTCAGGACTACCCTAACTTCAGTATCCTCAGGTGAAAAAGCTCAAGGTCAAGTATACTGAGCACATACATATACCCACAATTTAGTACATGCACTACATACAGGCAACAGGCAGGTTTAAGGAAACATCCCGACACTGCTGAGATAGGAAGGATGAGCATGATGCTCTTTCTACAAGGGCAGAAGCATTTTACCAGTCAGATGGCCAAATGGAGCAGAGAACAATACCACGATGCTCACACCCTCCTTATCAAAATGCAAACTAAGCAACCCTGCATAGTAACAAACTCACACTGTAAGCCTGTGGACAAGATGCATCACAGAATTAAAGACATCCAGGCTATCCACTTAGTGACTATTGTACTGTTAACTACAGTTTGGAAACAGGAAAGCCTCCCTGTGTCTCAAAATCCCCATACAATAATGTATCAGGTCATCATAAAGACAAGAAAAATCTCAGCAATGGAAGCTGTATTTAAACAGAGCTATTTTTCAGCTTACCACAAAAATAGACACAGAGCTTCACAAGAAAACAAACACCACACTGGAACTCTTAACATAATGAAATTCAATGAAGTCAATAAAGTTTTAGTAGAAGGTAACATGACATCTTGCTTTCAATAACAAAGCTGACTACAATTTCCGTACAAAAACCTGCAGAGTAATATACGACTGTAGACTAAAACCACTATCCACTTAGCCATACACAGGGCTGAAACCAATGCCAAACCATGTATTGAAAAAAGCAACTTTTTTAACATTTGATCAAGCCCTAAAGATTTTTCCACTGATGTTCCATTTTCAATGCAGCCACCTCTGTTCTGTATTAACTTATCCAGTTTAGGCACTACTAATAACATTTTATTTCTGCCTCACAGACCCAGTGGACACAGAGAGGCCTCAGACAGCTTGTGGGTCAGGATCAGCAGAGATACCACTAAGGACGACACTGTGTTGGGAGTACCTTACAGAACCACCTGATAAGGATGAGGAATCAGATGAAGTCTTCTCTACAACTCAAAGAAGTCTCTGAACCACAAACCCTGGTTCTTACAGGAGACCTTAACCTCCCTGACATCCACTGGAAGGGCAACACAGCAGGGCACAAGCAACCCAGGTAATTTTTTGAGGATATCAGGGACAAATTCTTGATATACATACTGGATGGGTCAACAATGGTGGCACACAGCTGTTCTCAAACAATGAAGAACTGGTTGGAGACATGACCAAAGGCAGCTTTGGCTGTAGCAACCATCAACTAGTACAGTTCATCCTGAGTGGAGTGAAGGCGGCAAGTAGCAGAGCACAGACTTCAGCTTATTGAAGGAACTGGTAGGTGGCCATGGGAAGCAGCTCTGAAGAGCAAAGGAGCTCAGGAAAGCTGGCAGGCCTACTCAAAAATACAAGTATCAGGAGACCAGCTTGGCTAAGCGGATTGTCAGAGCTCCAGTTCAAGAAGGGCAGTTTACAGAGAGGTGCAAACACGGACAGGATACATAGGAGGAGTTTAGAAACGTTGCCCAGGCATGTAGGGATGGTGTCAGGAAAGCCACCTAGAATTGACACTTGCAAGGAATGTTGAGGGCAACAAGAGCTTCTGCTGCTACGTTAGTTGTGAAAGGCTGAACAAGAAAATGTGAGCCTGTTGCTGAATGAAGTGGGCAATTTAGTAACGGTATCTGAAGACAGAAGTCCCAAGTTAAAAAGAATCCATCATCTGAAAACACATGCCATCACCTCTCAGTCTGAGGCATCAAAAACAGTCACATGTAATGTTAAATTAGAGAAAGGCACATTCTAGAATTATGTAAAGTCAATACACCATTCAAACAGAATAAACTGAAAACATGTATAAAGTAATTTTACTTGACTACAGGGAAGGTACAAATGGAGGAACATAAGGAAAACATGTAATGAGAAAGACACAATGAAAAACAGAAGAGAAAAAGAAAGGTTTATGACACTAATTCAGAAAAGAACCCAAAATTTACAAAACATTCCGACTGAAACTTTAAAACATATATGTTCATGTGCGCTCACACACGCACACAATCTTGCAGGGAGTATTTAAGTTTGGCAAATAAGTCTTTTAAAATGTCTTTCTTGCATTATCTTCAACTCTGGTGTTCTTTATCTGAGTGATAAAGTAGCTATTTGCTTTCAGTGCATTGCAGCCTACAGCTTAACCTGAAGAGGCTTGGCTTTGCTTTTTTGTTCATTTCTGTTGAACGCACCATCAGTTGGTTTTGCATTTGCATATTCAGGATCTGAAGTGAAAACAACTGAGCCTGAACAGCACTGAACACCCATTTTCCCCAGTCAGCTTCATGGGGAATTTGGATTATATCTTAACTGATGTTGACTACCAAATTTGTAGAGAAGCTTCTTCAGCTCACAGTGTTAGAATGGGGTAGAAGCTTTCTTTTTCTCTTTAATATACATGCCATAGATTTGTTGATACTATTCTCCTGATTTGAGCGCAGAGACACAACTTCAAGAAAAGGAAAATAACTTCTGTATGAAAAAAAAATTTCGAATATTGTAGTTAGAAAGTAATGGTGTGATAAAAGCAGTTTCCCTTTTCCTTTCTCCTCTGCATGTTCTTTTTTGTTGTTGTTAAACTGCTGAAGGAGGTAGCGGTAGTTGTAGACAATGGAGCTGACTAGCTACTTCAGATGATGTTCTACTTTTGTTACAATTACTTGACAAAAGAAAATTATACTTCAAGCTGTGAAACTTATTTTCACAAACATTGCAGTGCATTTATGGGCCGATAAGAAAAAAAGTCAGCTTAATTAATTAAAACAAAAATCTCTTTTTTATTCAACAGATTTACTACCTGTGTACTTTTTTATTTTATTAAGTTAATTGTTCTTTCAGATACAATAAAATAAAAAAAGACAAAAAATGTCCACAGAACCCTTTTGAAGAATAACCAAAGCAGGAATTTAAGTACTCCTTTACACAAAAAGCATTTAAATTACACAGATTATACAAGATTAGGCCATGTAACACAGCAAGCTCTTATTCTTCCTATTGCATGCAAAACATGAGTTGTCATGTAGCTGAACCAAAAACCTCCTTCCAGCTGATTCATACTTATAAAATCATGATGCACAGATACTTCTAGCCAACACATGCCCTAACTCTCTAATAAAAATCCCTTCAGATTATTATTTTTTTTAATCTTCTACTTATTTCACTACCTCCAGCTATTGAAAGAGGGAGTGGAGTTTCAAAGTTTCCACAAACACAAATCTAACAATCTTTTCTAATTAGGTAGTAGAGAATTTATGGGGAGATTTTACATTGCCAAATATTCTACACATTTATATTATCTTGGCAAGGGAAAAGAAGTTCTGACATTCAAAAGGAATCTCCTACAGCAGATGTACTCAGGGACACAGACTTTTTTAAAGCTTTGTTTTACCTAACCTTGCCTTAAACAAAGCCAGGGACCGAGGTTTAGAAACCTATTTCTCTACATAACAGTAAATACTGCAAGCTGCTGTGATAGTCAAGGTTGAGGAAAGGGTCAATATAGCCAAAGCAAAGGACTTGTACCTATTTTGAAATTCTATGTAACTGTACTTGAAGAAGGTCACTGGCATTACAAATCTTCAAAGTGATTCATTAATACTGAAAAGTTATCATTATTCCTGTACAGCTGATCTTTTCTACATTCCTAAGAGATGCAGAGACAGGTCAAACACAAGGCCAGCGTGGTCCGCAGTCTCAAATTAAGTAGCTTCACATTTAGTTCATTTGACTAAGGGGTTTCCAACCAGGGATGTGAGAGCAGCTTTTAAGTGACATGCAGCACCTGACAGAGGTAAAAGCAAATAAGCTTTACTAGCTCTACCAGGAAGGCACCGCGTGTCCCCTTGAGTGTCCCTGTGCTGTGCTGCCAGCAGCACTGCCGAGAAGCACGTGGCAAAGGCACGAAGTGCTTGAAGACGGAGACCATAAGTCTAGCTGGACCTCCCTGGCTCAGCTTCAGCACCACAACACCACAGACCCCCAAAGCCAAGAGGGAGACGCAGCCCCAGAAAAGCTGCCTACGTGCAATGGAAGGCCACGGACAGCAGGAAGGCGGAAAATAACATAAATACAGTGACAGAGCCTTGCTCAAGAGAGCTGACAAACACAAAAAGGTTACAAAAACCCATAGTTTAACCTGTAAGGCTTCTAAAACCTTCCCCACCCTCAGAAACTGAGGCTGCCAAAATATTTGTACCCTCTAGCACTTTGTAACATACATTGCATCAATAGGCAAAAGGCCTGAGAATAATTTGTGCACGCTGAATTGTTCAAATGAGCTTTCAGTAAGTCATTTAACATTACAGTCTGAATTATTTTAGCCTGTACCCATAAATGCAAGTATGAACACAAAGGCCAACTAACGCTCCCACTAGTGTCCCACAGTGTACTGGCAACGTTTCAAGGTCTCCCAGAAGGAGCAGCCTCTAGCAGCTTCACTAACAACTAGCACACACAGGCACAGGATGTGGCAACTAAAATGGTTACGCATCCCAGACTCAACATTCACGCAGGACAAAACTGCAGCAATTTGGGGCACTGTTAAGCAAAGCTAGGAGAGAAATGCTGCTAGTTTGTGGCTCTACTCCTCCCATTTAAATAATTTGTAACAGTCTAGTCTAATTCTTTTTCCCCATAGAAAAAAAGGCTACTGAGCTATAAAAAAAAAACCCTGATATAGAAAAATCCAATGAAGTTTAAAATTAAGATCACTATTTACAGAGAAGATGGCTAGAGCTGGTAATTTGTCCTTGGAAGAGAGGAAGTTCTCAGTGTTGGGGTGGGGAAAAAAGCTGGAAAGGAACAGGAGTTGACAGAAGAGCCTCCTAGGACCTAACTCAAGTCACTGGTTCGCATGAAACCTTTAGTAGTAGTCATCTTTGTTACAGGCTGTGCCTTAGGGGAAAAAAAATGATCTTGTAATTAGACATTCTTAAACTATCCTCCTTTGGATTAAGAACAACTTCAGAGCAAGCCTGTATTCACTGCAGTACAAGTGACTGTTACAAATACTTCATTGGTTTCCAGGACATTTTTACTACTATATTTAATATATTGACATGGAACTGTCTCAGTAAGAGAACAGCCAGAATACACTAAAAACACTGACTGTTTTTCAGAGGAAAACTGAACTTATTTTTCATTTGTCATTGATTTATTTTTTTTTTAAATATGTGCAACTCATACTAGGGAACTGTTGTAATTACTAGATGAAATGTGTGGTTTGGTGACAAACAGACCCAAAAAATAAATTTGGGAACAAAGCTCAGACCCTTCAAAAATTTTCCAAGAACTTTGCATAAGATACCTAATTTCAGTGACCAGTCAGGAACCTTGGAAGAGCAACTTAGGATACAAGACTTCCAATAAAAGACTTGCATCTTTTATTGGAACTTATCAAACCAAAGTTTCTTCATCGTATTTCACTGAGAAGTAGTGTATAATCATACTATTTTGTTAGTACAACATGCTTACCTGCTTGTTAGAAATACATGGCTCTATTTCTACTCAATGGACAGAAATACTAGAAGATTGTTTTACAGAATCTCAGAATCTTTCAGGAAGAGACCTCTTGAGATGGAGCCCAACCTTCCTGCTCAAGCAAGGGCAGAGAGAGCACGCTGCCCACAACTGTGTCCAGTCAAGCTCTAAGCATTTCCACAGATGGAGACTTCATAATCTCTCTGGGTAACCTGTTCCGGGGCTCGGTCACCCTCACAGTAAAGAAGTGTCTTTTCATATTCAGATGGCATTTCATGTATTTTAATGCATGCCCATTGCCTCTTGTCCTGTCACTGGGCACCACCGAGAAGAGTCTGGTTCCCACTTCTTCATTCCCTCCCATCAGGTATTTATACACCTTGGTAAGATCCCCCAAGCCTTCTCTTCTCCAGGCTAAAGAATCCCAGCTCTCTCAGCTTCTCCTCGTATGTCAGAGACTCCCGTCCCTTCATCATCTTTATGGCCCTGCACTGGGCTCACTCCAGTTGCTCCATGTCTCTCTTGTACTGGGGAGCCCAGGACTGGACACAGAACTCCAGGTGTGGCCTCAGCAGTGCTGAATTAGAGGAGAAGGATCACCTCCCTTGACCTGCTGGCAATGCTCTGCCTAATGCAGCCCAGGATGCTGTTGACTGTCTTTGTCCTGAGGATGCATTGCTGGCTTGTGGCCAGTTTGCTGTTCACCAGGGCCTTCTCTGGAGAGTTGTTTCCCAGCCAGTCAGCTCCCAGCATGTACTGGTGCCTGGAGTTATTCCACCCCCAGATGCGGGACTTTGCATTTCCCTTTGTTGAACTTCATGAGATTCCTCTCGGCCCATTTCTCCAGCCTGTTGAGGTCCCTCTGAACGGCAGCACAACCATCTGGTGTATCAGCCACTTCTCACAGTTTTGTGTCAACTGCAAGCTTGCTGAGGATGGACTCTGTTCAGCGCCCAGTTCATTAATGAAGATACTGAACGGTATCAGCCCCAGTATCAACCCTTGGGGTACACCACTAGTGACTTGTCTCCAACTGGACGTAGCGCCACTGATCACAACCCTCTGGGCCCAACTGTTCAGCCAGTTTTCAATCCACCTCACTTTCCACTTACCTAACCTGTACTTTGTTAGCTTGTCTATGAGGATGTTATGGGAGACAGTATCAAAAGCCTTACTAAAGTCACAATAAACAGCATCCACAGCATTCACCTCATTCACCAAGCCAGTCATCTCAGCATAGAAGGCTATCAGGTTGGTCAAGCACGATATCCCCTTTGTAAATCCATACTGACTACTCCCAATCACCTTCTTGTCCTCCACGTGTTTGGAAATGGTTTCCAGGAGGATTTTCTTCATCACCCTCCCAGGGACTGAGGCGAGGCTGACCGACCTGTAGTTCCCCTGATCCTCCTTCTTGGAAACGGGAGTGACATTTGCTCTCTTCCATTCCTCAGGAACCTCTCCCAACCACCATGATCTTTCAAAGATAATTGAGAGTGGTGTCATAATGACATCAGGCAGCTTCCTCAGCATTTGTGGGTGCAACCCATCAGGCAGCACAGACTTATATATGTCCAGTTTAAGTGCTCCCTACCCTGGTCCTCTTCCACCAAAGGTAAGTCTTCCTTGCTCGACTTTCCCTCTGGTCTCAGGAACATGAGATCCCTGAAGGCTGGTCTTATCAGTGAAGACTTAGGCAAAAAAGTTAAGTACCTTGGACTTTTCCATGTTATTTGTTCCCATTCAGCAGCAGGCTTATATTTTCCTTAGTCATTCTTTTGCTGTTTATGTACTTGTAGAATCTCCTTTTGTTGTCCTTCAGGTCCCTTGCCAGACTCAACTCCAGGTCAGCCTTGGCTTTCCTAACCCCTATCGTTGCAAGATCAAACAGCAACTCTATACTCTTCCTGTGTTACCAATCCCTGCTTCTACCTCATATATGCTTCCTTTTTATGTCCGAGTTCAATAAGGAGCTATTTGTTCATCCATGCAGCCCTCCTGCTGCCCTTGCTTGCTTTCCTACTTGTTGGGATGGAACTTTGTTGAGCTTGGACAAGGTGATCCTTGAATATCAATGAGCTCTCCTGGATCCCTTTTCTCTCCAGGGCTGTATCTCATAGGATTCTTCCAAGCAGATATCTGAAGAGGTTGGTCTGTTCTCCTAAAGTCCAGGGTTGTGATCCTGCTTTTTGATGTGCTCCCTCCACTTAGGATCCTAAACTCCACCATCTCAGCTAAATAAGCCAATAATCATATTGTAGCTCCCCAAGTTGTTCAAGACTGCAATTTTTCTGAGGATTTCCAGATTAACCTCTACTACCATTCAGCCTTTGGTTTCTGCAATTCCTCATGTGAAAAGCAACAGACAACCACAAATTTTAGAAGTGACTTAGCCACTAAAATAAGTTCCAGTGGAGATAGCTGCAAACAGTTTGGGGTCCAGCAGCATAAGCCTAATAACCACTGTCCAAATCAGTCACCGGATTAATCTCTTTCTGTGAATAAAAAAAAATGAAATTCAAGCAAAGACATTTTACTGCTTTCTCCTGCCCTCCTCTTATAAATACTCACAATGACACTGTACTTTTCTTACATCTTATATATCACAAACAATTGCACTGAAGTTCTTCCACACTCAGGGACAGGCTACATATCCAGATATTTTGAGTAGCCACTGAAGGGCACTGATTAAGAAAAAGCTTATATTTTTCTTTTCTCTGAATTAGTTTTTCCCAAAATCCACAATTAGAAGTTTATAGTCTGTTCGCTGTGGAAAGCAAAATACTTGAAGTAACCAGCATAATACTCTCACACGAGGTAAAGCCTTTGGGACAAGAAGTCTCAGATAAAGCTGTATTATCCTCGTGCTTTTTTGATAAAAAACTACAAAACTCCATTACCATTAGCTGTTTGCAGACTTTTAAAGTTATACCTATTGATTCTTAACAGATGATGGCCAGGATACTTCACAGGAAAAAATAGCCCTAACAAATAATACACCTCTGGTCTGTTTCTTCTGTTTCCATCTGTCACTCTAAGAAAGCTACTTAGATAAGGTAAGGAGCAAAAAGTAAAACACAAAGGCAGCAGAATTGAATAAAAGTCTTCCTTTCCCCTCAAAGTACCTAAGTTACCTTTTCCACATAATGAAGAAAAACTTTTCCCAAAACATGCATCAGATTATTTATAAATCCAGTTTATTATCCTTGCCTATCTCCACACTTGATTACGTTCAACTCTTTAGCTTCCTTCTTCCAAATCAAAGGATACAGGAGAGTTCCTCCTGCATCAAGGAATCTATATCCTCACCCTAATACCCAGTAGCATAACCATACGCTCTTTTGTTGCGCAGGCTTCCAATGTATCTTTAAACTACCTCACAATTAATATGCTCTGATGTCCATCTCTGAATGGAAAGGAACAGAGTTTTCTTAAGGCCTTAATGTCTAAAAAATTTATTTCATTTCTTTTCTATTTTCTACAATGCAAACTAAATTAACAAATTCCTAGAGCCATTTTGACTATAAATACCTCTAGGAATTCAGGAAATTTTTTTTGCCCACATTACAAAACCAATTAGAAATCCCACCCTGATGTTCAAGCAATAATGAAAACATTTCACCCATCACTGGTTCAAAAATAAGCTAATACAAGTCTTGAGCTGAGAGAGGTGTCACATTTGTTAACTAAATAATCATATAAAAGTGAACACTCTATATTTCATTATTCTCATTCATATTTTCCAGCTCTACTCTTCAAAAATGCTGTTGCTTAAGCCCAGCAATAATCTGCCTCATAACAAGAACACAGAAATAGGTGGCATTTCAGTTATCTTCAGAATAGACTCTAGTTACAGGGAAGAAATTCCCTTCCCCTCGTAATTCTTTATCTTATAAGAATCCCCTCCAGTATTTTCATATTCAATACAACAGAACTGGATAAAATACGGATTCCTTCAGCAGGTATCACCCTACAGTTGAAAGGAAGTAATCACCACTTGACCCAGGAACCACTGCCTATATGATGTTTTCACTGACATAAGCCTTCTTCCATGAAAAACTCGTATTAATAGTGGTAAAAGAGGCTTTATGTTTTTCAAAGTCCTAAGCAAAGACAGACCAACTTGATCTGTAATATCAGAAGAGAGGAGTAGTCCACCTTTTCTCTTAGGGAAAGTTAGTCAGTAGATCTTATTCTGAGTGTCTAATATTACACACAAAACGGTCTTGAACTGCAAAACTGAAAGCCTTTTAGTTCAGCAGTAGATTTCTTGAGCACATTCTCAAGTGTCTTCAGGTTGTAGAGTTACTAAAATATTCTGAACACAGACAGAACCAAGTGCACTGGTGCTTCTTCCATGTTCTCAGACTCCACAGAATATGAGTGGGGTTTGGGTTTTTGGGGTTGGGGGGGATGACACACCTTGGTTGGTTTTGGTTTGGTTTTTTAAGATGTCAAAAAGAGCTACCCATGATATTTTAATATGGCTTCTTTCCAGGCTGATAATCTTTATTTAAACAGTAAATTTTATCTTCTTTGTTACCTATCTAAGCCTTTAAATACAAGTTTAAATATTAATGCACTAATTATAAGTCTGATTCTCTTTGTGGAAAATGCACTTCATTCTGCTTGTTTCTGTATTACAAAGTTCATGTTTCTTTTTCAACTATTTCACCTTTACCTTTTTCACATTTCTAATATTTCACTAACCTGAAATTTCACTAAGGCAAACAGCAATTTGCTACATTATCTCAGGTTATAGAGTTTTATGATAAAGTCTGGAGAAGAGTAAAATATCATTTGAGGAAGAATTACAGGAAGAACCATTGAGAGGATTTAAGCAACTTACACAGTAGTTGTGAAATTTCCCAGGCTGTACTGAGCTTTGCACAAAGCTTCATCAAATTAAAAAAAAAAAAAATCTAGACTGAAATGGTGATGTAAAAAAATAATTTCACACACTCTACTTCCTCATGATGTTGTGCCCAGGTATGACAGAATCAGGTCCCTGCTACAACAGTGCTATCATGACAACAGGAAAGTCTCCTTTGGACTATTCCACACATTGTCTCCATAGTAGCATAATTTAAAACAGACCAAAGACAGACAAGAATCAAAGAAACAAACAAACAAAAAATCTCACTGCTGTCAAAACAGACTTTATAGTAACAATAATATAATCTAGTCCTGACTTTAAAAGAGGATTTCTTATTTCCTCAAAAGGCAGAAATATGAGCAAAAAGGTCATGGGGTAGATTCTGCATAAAGTGACTGACAGCAATGCAGCCACCTCTCAAACCCACAAGTGACCTTGACCTTATAGTGACAAGTACTTTAAAAGGATAGTAGTTTTATCTGCTAAGTCTCTTCATGCAGAATTACCATGGGCATTACACTAAACACAATACAGTGGTTTGTTCAGTTCAAACATCATGTGTTTCTAATGCCTCACTTTGCACTGCACACCTGATTGCTATATTTCAGTGTAGCACTGCTAGATTATGAAGAGCTTTAGGTACAAATCCTATCACACATTTCAACAGCCCTCAGCACAGTGACAGTGTTCAAACAAGGTAAATATTTAATCAAACAAGTGCACTGTTTTTGCAATGCAAGAAGTTCTTGCATTACAAAATTTTACTCACTATCCAGCACTTTGACAGTAAGGCACATTTTCAGTCATAAACATTTAAAGATCAAAATCTATCTTCACATAAAAACACCTAATTCTTACCAACTTTGAAAGAAAGATACATACACACACATATGTATGGGCACTACTGTGCTTGAAAGTGTGCAGTTTCTGAATCCATTTTTTCCCCCTAAGACACATGTAATAAAAATACAATTTAAGCTGCTTATTTTGCTATGAAATTTCTCTGTACTTAGCAAAGCAAATAAGGAACAAGGAGAACAAATTGTTCTCAGGTGCTAAAGAACAGTAAACTACCATTCATCTGAAACAAAATACATTATTAGCAAGTGCACATAATGACAGTTGTAATTTTTCACAACCTTTTTCCTTCAAGTCATTTTAAAAACATCTAGTTGTAAAAAAAATCTTCATTAAAACATTCATGTATATTTCCCTGTCAACACATAAAAGCAGATAAAACAAAACTATACTAGTAAGAGGCATTACCATTACCTAGCAAGAACACCTCTTTCCACTAAAAAAAAAAAGTATTATTTAGAAAGCATTTTAAGAAAATCTTATGTTTGAATAACTTTTATGCTTGCATACTTTAAGGAAAACATTTAGATAAACTTTGTGTTATTTAATTCAGAGAAAATAAAATATCTGTTGAATAATAGTGTCAGTAAAAATACTTTCATTTATGTACACTTACTGCAATCTCTCTACAGGCCGACATGGATATCCCTGTACCTTCAATTTGCTTCAGTGCATACTCCTTTTCATCTTTTCTGTACACAAAAAAAAAAAGAGAGAGGAATATTTTTAGCTCTGACATATTGTACCAATCAGTACAAGTATAATGGTTTATTTTCATTTGGTATGGATCACAAAGCTGAAAAGCCAAGCTGTTTTTATGCATAAATTAAACTTAGATATTAAAAGTAGGTTTCCTTTTTACATAGACTTCAAAAATTCCAAACTCCCACGTAAAGAAACTTTGTTAACCTATATCCATTTCTCTCTGAAACCATATAGATAACCGCAAATAACGTCTACAGAGAATTTTGGAGAACGCTTTTCCTGAAATTCCAGGATACTGTCTACTACCATGAAAAGGCAGCACAGTTTTATCATATCCCATGCCTGGAAAACTCTCCTAGAAATACCTAGGAACTGCAAGGATCTTACTTGATTTTACAAGCCGCTGTCAATCCATTTTTACTTCTGAAATACTATTATGTTTTAAACTAATTATACTTATTGAAAGAACATGAATTTCACTGGCAAGTTTGTGTTTGCCAGAGTACAAGCACAGAACTCTCCTCGAGTGCTAGCTACCAGCAGACCCCTACACGGTATATGAAACCGTGTGCTCTGAAGGACAAAGCCGAAACACAGTATTATCCTTTTAAATAATCACAGTTCAAAGTGATTTAGAGGGAAAATCAACAGAACAGGAAAATGAAGTAGCATCTCAAAGCCCTTGTGATACAACATAACCAGCTTACTGCCTATGGTAAGGTTTTGCAGGATTCAGCTATCATCAATAGATGTGGATAAGCACCGATACCCACGGTGTTGACGCACTTCTGTGGACTCACCAGTTGCAATTCAACAACCCACTAACCCCCATCTAGATTCCCTATGGCATTTCTGGTAGACTTCGGTTTCCCCTTCATCCAGTCCCAAACCATTTCATTTTGATATGGTGAAAAATTAGCTTTCGTTTCAGCCTCTCTTGCTTTTAACCAGAAGTCTGTGTCCTGACCAGCTCCAGCCTCTTTGACATCCCCACCTCTGAAATTCATAGGATGAGAAGTGGCTGCGTGGACAAACGTGGAGAGGGGATGAGATTGACCAGAAATTTTAACTGTCTACACGTATTAGTAACTACAGGTGATCACTTTTCCTCAGTAATTTTCAGCAGTAGCTAAACCCACAATGCATATCTATAGTTAACATTGTGCTTGGCTTCCATTTTGCCCCTTTTGCACTATGTTTTTTGAAGCAAAAATATGACAAGAAAATTCCAGATGTATTCTGACTACACATGAAAACGCAGTGCGCTGCAAGTTTTGCAAAAAGTAAATCCACCTTTGAAGTAGGAGTCACTCCGTGGCTGCTCCAACTGGGAAACCTGAGTTCTGGTGCTGCACCTTACCTCAGAAATAGTTGTTACTCCTCTCTCAAACAAGCACTTACATGAAATCTTTGGAAATCTTTGAAAATATATTCCTTCCAAATTAAAAAACAGAGAAATTCAGTTGTAATGGAATTACAATCTGCTTTATTTCAAGCAGGGTGTTTCAATGTGTTTGGGATTTGGTGCAATGTTGATGTCTAAGGAAGCAAGACCAAGCATGTCAGGCTACAGCCTTGAAGGGCCTCTTTCTCCAGATAAGTCTGGAGTAACACAAGATCCTTCCGCAGCTGAAACTAAAGGAATGGGTTACTTTTAGGTGACCTAAATGATTCTGGAACTGCCCAAGAGAGAAATACATTCTCGTTCTGCACAGAATTTCCGTGGAGAAATGGGAAGGACAGCAACTTACAACGTGCCTTGCAACTACCACCAAAGTATTCACCCATTCGCATACTTAGATGCAAGTCTTAACCACCAACACATGTGACAAACAAACATAAGACTGGACCCTCCTCTTCTAAAACAAACTTTTATCCCTCTATGCTAATTAAAATGAAATAGCCTCATATCACAGTATTTTAAACATATAACTTTTGACTCTGTACTTTGGCAGGGGAAGAGGGGGAGACACCCAAAACTTTTCAAGGGCAAAAGAAAGCCTAAGAAGTTACCACTACTAAAATTAGGCCAAATACTGCATTAACAGCTCATAAGTACACTTTCAGGAGTAACTTCGGAAGTGGACATGTCTGCTTCCTAAGCAGAAGGATTCACCAGGATCTACTGACATGATAATTCAGATTCCTTCTTTGCTCCCCACTGAGTAGCCCTTTATTTTCACAAATTAGTCATTTACAAGAACTTGGCTCAAGACGAAGACGCAGAACCAAGAAATGTGTAACTTTACAGGTAATAAGCTCATACCTTATCTCACAGAAATTGTTTCTGATTTCATTAATCAGTCCAAATTTTAAAGAGTAAATAATAAATGCCCATCCCCATTCATACACAGTTCTGCTATCTACACAGAAGATTTATATAAAACTGCAAAGTATTAACTCCATAAATCAGATGGCTGACTGTGAAGACAAAACTATATTGTCCACAGAACCAAAACCAACTCTGGACATTTAAAATTGGTCATAGCTTTTAAACTACGGTCATATTTAACCTACGCAGTACAGAACAATCCCATGCAGACACATCAGCTTGAATCCCAAAACAGCGCAGTCACTACAGCACTGCAGTATACCCTTCTTCTGGCACGTCTACTTAACTGGGCACACCACCCCACTGACACGGCTACCCTTGAACTAGTTCTACAGATGCAAGCATTGCATTCAGTTACTCAGACCTTCACAGACTGAAGGTCACCGCAGAGACCGGGCACGCCGTTTGGCACACACTGCCTTCAACAGCATTGCTTAACACCACTGCCGTGTGAGTCCGTCAGCGCTTAACAACCAGTCACTCTACATCGGATTTTAAGATACAAACGAGAAATGACGAAAGATGTTTAAAAAAAAATAAACCATCCAACAACTTAAGATATTATAGCATGTGGGAAAAGGCGGCAATTCTACTGAGCTGCAAACAACTTACTTCTAGGACACTGGGTTTTGTGAACATTGAGCAAAAATGGCAATAATGAAATACTTACCTAAAATAAATAGGTGTCAAGGATACAGAACTCCAAAGATACCATATTCTAGATCTCACAAAATGTTTTTTTACCAACAGCTTCAGAATCATAAATATAGCCTCCTTTAAATACATAAATATCATTTACTTGCTTTGGCAGAAATGCAAGTCTATATGAATACTTTTCCAAAGTTAACTGTTCTTCTTATGCAAACATAACAGCCTGTTAAAGCACTTTCCAAAAGATCTCCACCAACTGGTATTTTAACTAGTAATATTTCCCATTTAATAGTAATCTCAAGATAACTTGAGAAAGAAAGAAATATATTTAAAACTTCAATACCAAGTCAGCCAATGCAATCTGATGAAATACACAATTTTGGTTACGTAATAAAATTGTATTAAATGGCCAAAGAAAAAAAATAGGTACTTTATTAGCTATTTCCCCACTTCTGAGAATTCAATAAATAATGTCAAATGGTGTGTGCGATAGATAAGTATACTATTCAACTCCCTAAAGACCTTACAAAAAACACTTGAGGCAGGGGCAAGTATTTCTACTTCATGTTGAATATACAGAAAAACATCAGTGAACTTTGAACACATTTCAAGAACTTGTACAGATTTATACAAGAGGAAAGTTTTCATGAATCCTTTTCTGACAGATCCTATATCAGTACATTTTTCACTAGAGAGTGGAGCAAGTGTGATTAAGTTTAAATACCAAACCCGAACAACAAACTACACAGCTCTGGTATGAAGCAAAAGGCACCCATGCTAGGGGTAGCCAAGCAGAAACAAGGTCTTTGTCTGTAATAATTTTCATCTGGTCCACAGAAATACTGGCTTGGGAGCAGGCCAACTAACTTGAAGGTCCTGTTGTGCGGGGGTTTGTCTGAGGGCAGGGAGCAAGTGGCATAGACCAAGGTTTAATCAAGCAGGTTCTATTAAACAGCCACCCCAGGCTAACGGTGGCAATGCACTCACTGAACCTGAGTGAAAAACATAGCAAAACATAACTGAAAAGGACCGCTATTCTTCAAGAGGCTGCAATTCAACAATTTTTATTACAGTTTTTCAAAACTGATGCAGAAGAATTTGCCTGATAAAACAGGTACCAGGTCACACCTCCACAAGGTTTCTCCACACTCCAAGTTCCCTTTTCTGAAACTCAGGGCAAAGATCAAAATGAACATTGTTTCTAGTTCCACAAGCTTTACAATTCATGCTATTTTAACAGGGACTAACTTTTTACAAAAACGGAACCGATCAGATACCCCTGTCCTTAAAACTTCCTGAGTCAGTATTCTAGATAGCCACAGGCAGCATCCAAACACAAGGCTCCTCACACCTACCAGCAATAATTCAGAGTGTATGTGTCTCAAAAATCCATACCAGTGTAAGGCCATAACCTGGTCTTTGAGCTTAAACTTTTCTTCCCCACCAATATATATCACATTCTGCAAGTCCTTAAGGTTAATGTTAACATTTTAATTTGTATAGTGCAAAGGAAAATTCTGTCCTCTTTCCCCACAAAATTGTACTCAGATGGCTTATGTCCAATTGCAGTATTCAATGCAGAAAATGAAAATATGATTACTACTTCTGGGTAACACTTCCAGTTTCGATCTTCCAAATGCTTTGGAAAGAACAAAAAGTACCAAATTCACTTTAGAAGGGTGAAGTTCAGAAGACTTAGAATAATTAAAACATTTCAAAGGAGTTAAACTGTCTTAATTATTGCAATTGTACTTCAGAGTTCTCCCATCATATGAGAACCTACTTTACAAACAAGCCAATGGAAAACTAGAAACAACTTGCCCAAGACCGTAAGAAAAAAAATAGGAGGATTTTAAAATAGTGCATGGTTCAAACTATTTTCATCCCTATTATTCAAATTTTTAAACTTTTAATGATGGTCCATCTTGAATTCACATAATTTAACATACATCCCAACTTCAGAATTAATTATCCACATCAAGGAACTGGCTTGAAAGACTGCAATCACACTGAAGCCACAACTGTGGCTATCACATCAGTGAATACAGATATTAACATTACAGTATAAATTAAGAAAGTTATTATTAGTATAAGTGCACAGTATCATAAATAAAAATAAATAATAATTAAAGTGCACATTTTCTTAAACAAATGAAGTGCACCATAAAAACATTCCAAGACCTAGCTAGAAAAACCTAATAGAAAACAACAACAATTCACCCTTGTAAGCAACACTCACAGAATTTAAACATTTGTGACTTTGTAGGACAAAGCCTGGGAACACTGTGGAGTTCAGTGTCCTTCAAACACAGTACAATCCGGAACACAACATTCATACAGATACCTTGTTATGCTCTAATCACTTTGTTTAATTGCTGCCATACAGCATAGAGTTAATCACTCAGCAAGAGATCAACAAGGGTTACAAACTCCCCCCCCAGATAAGGCAAAACCGTGACACTGAAGTGTGCCTAGAATTTAACTGAAAAACCTTTCATGGTATCCGGAACATGGCAGCAAAGCCCCTAAATCGATCACATTCAGCACTGGTTACCTTAGGCAAGCTGCTCACAGATTTACCTCCACACATAGCACATGGCCATAGCCCTTTACAAAGGTAACAGTACCAGTAAAAGTATCTACAATTGACTGGGAAAAGGGACCTAATCCTTCCCAAAAAGCAATGAGTTCTTATGCTTTAGTGTTTTTTATGCATATAGAAATAGCCACTAACCCAAAAGAAGTACAAGATCAAAAAAATCCAGACGTGGCGTCACTAGGGTACCATGTTCTTCAAGAGACTAGGAAAGTAATTTTCTTTTACCATTATCCTCAAACCATATCAAGCCTTATCCAGTCAGCAGCTCAGCCAGCTCCTTTTCATCCACACAGCAACCAGCCACAAATGACAGAAGCTGGGAATCTACAGGTTGATCTTAATTTATTTCTAGGGAACAGTATGCATGCTGAATTTCAATGCATATATATATTAGTTCATTTTGAGAGCTATGTAAGAAACTCAAAATGTGAAACAGTAAGGATAGCAAGCAGAAATTTAAAAGAAATCCATGACTACGTCAGTCCTTTAAAAGGTTTGTCTTCACCTTCAAGGGCAGCTGTCTGCTGCTCTGCTAAAAAACTTCACAGCACCTACAGGTTATTCCTACAGCCCGGTCCCAGACAAGTTCAACGCGATGCGGATACCTGAGTTACATTTGGCTGGTTTTGGCCACGAAAAGAATGGATGAAACCAACAGACTTTTACGTCATTCCGCTACGGTGAAAAGTTTACCATTTCAGTAATGTCTGTGGACTGTGTAGCTGGCCTGCCTGCTGATGCATCCCTCAGAGGTTTGGTGGGAACCTTCTCGGTGTTGCAAACAGAAGAGCACACATGTACGGCACAGGAGAGGACTTCTCATACAGAAAGAGCAGACATGTATGTCACCTCATCTGCTCGAACCTGGGCCTGAACTCTCCTCTTAATGGCAGGGTGGGAAGCCAACCTCCCCAGCAGGCAATGACTATACAATCTTTAAAAGTTGAGCTTGCATCGTCTGGAACAACGTCTAAAAGTAAATTTGGGGAGTGGGAACAAGGCAACAAACCTACACCAAACAGGACAGTCTTTACTATGCAATATAAAAAGAGCTAGGGTGAAAAGAGAATCCCCAAGGTTGATCCAGGTACACACAAGGAAAACACTTTTCAGAATGGAAACAATATGCTACATTTCATACTGCATTTCTGAATCTTTTGTCTCACAAAGTCCTTATAATCTCAATTTTCAAAAAGGTGCCCGAATGCTACACAGCTCATGGGTGTCACTGCCTGACGATACGCACTAAACTCTGCTATGTCTCCCTCCAAACACCCCAGACAACGCCAGCTACCACAGCATACCCAGACAATAACACCAGAAGGCAGCATTTCTCTTTACTTTCTGCCACCTCCAAGACTTGAAGGCCATACATGAAGCCCTTCTGGAATCTATGAACACAGCAGAAATAAAAGGCAGAAGATTGTGTCATGTTAGATGGTACTCTTCTAAAAATGCAACAATACCAAATTCCTGAACACTAAGCATAGTTTCCTACTCCGATAATTTTATAGACTTGCCAATGTCAGGTACTTCCATAAATGCATGTCCAAAAGAAGACTAACGCAGGGCTCATAATATAATCTGTGAATTTTTACAACAATGATTTTTTGGGGGGCTGGTTGGTTTAAAAAAAGCTTGAAAAGAAAATAATTTTTTTTTATTTTGTTTGTTGAAATTAGCATTCTAAAATTAAGTCTACTATAAACGTTTATAAATTGGCAGAGATATTCAAATATAGAGCAACTGATTACAACAATTAGCCTTTTTTTAAAAATATCTGATTTTCATTACATACATATGAGAAACAAGCAGCAGAACAGTTACACAGTTACACAGAAAATCTGGCACGTTCCAGCCATATAAAAGAGATCATATTAAAAGCATCACTGGTATCAGATTATGGATTGACACTCGGTGTTATCACAGTACCCTATCAGAAATTGAACTATACCCAGATTTTGTTCTATTATCTATAGAATATCCACAGATGTACTTCTAAAAACCACTGTTGATATGGCTACTCTTCTGGTTGTTTATTCCTCTGTAAACCAGTCTATGAACTCAGGAGGAAATGTGCATGTTAAGAACTTGCCTTGTTCTTTAAAGTGATGCTAAGCTACTTGCCACTAAACACAACATCTTTATATTATGTGCTTCCAGAGTCTCACAAAAGATGCTAAAGACCTATAAAAAAACCCCCAAACTTCAGCTACCATAGGTCATGTGTTCTTTATGTATGAGTTGACAGCTGATTAAAAAGACAAAACAGCGAATCTGAGCACTGATAAGATTTTCTGTGTTATTAAAAAAAAAAATTCCTTTACCCAGCTATAATTTCGTTAGACTGGGAGTGGGGAGTAGAGGTCTGTTAATATCAACATGAGGAGATTGGAACTATTCCAGCACCATTACACATAACCTAACCATATCCTCTTCCTTTTTTCCAGTAGTTTCTAATTCAGAAAATTAAAAGCAAATCTTTGTAGCATAGATAACTTCTAACTGTTAACAAGTTTCAGACTATTTCACGGTCACAGCCACAAAGATCTCTGCAATAACAGACCATTGGAAATCTTACTAACCTTAAACTTATTAAAATTTAGCCTTTACACTATAATAAGAAAACTGTGTATTTGTAAGAAAAGAGAGCACAACTTCAGTCACTGCCACCCTCACCCCAAATCTACTGATGAAGATTCAGAGAACTCAACCAGCTACAGGGTTGTTGCCATTGCTAAAATTAGACTGGCTCCAAAATATCTTGAGTGACTGAGAACTGAGAATTTCATATGAGTAGGTGTGTTTTATAACAGATTGGCATAAGCAGACTTGACAGCCTGTTTATGAAGGTAAAAACTGAAGCATTCACATTAAACCTTGAAAGCTGTAAAATTATTCTGCTGCTCCAGGTAATTTCTTCCAGCATTTGCCGTATTAAAGCAGGGGATGGAGCTGTACCTGATCTTATTTCTTTATAGACAGGCTTGATTACAGATAATGAACAGATTTAGGAAATACCTCCCTTCCAGAAAGGATACTGCATGTAAGGATTTGTTACCTTAAAATAAGGAACAGCAGCAGCAATGAAAAAAATACCTCTGAAATAAAGAGGAAACAAGCTTTTATTTATCTGTGATTTATTTACCAAGGCCACAGACACAGGGTCCTTTAGACTATGCCACAAAAGAATCTGCCGTTTGTTTCATAAAATCACTTATAAGAAGAATGTTTGCGACTAACTATAAATGTGAATAACATTAGCTGTCTGGTTTACAGTAATTTTGTAAGTATAGGTCCTAAAGCCACAGTGTAAAAACATACTGTAACTACACAGTCTAGCTTAATGTGCATCACGTCTGTTCCTCTGTAGTGCTAAATCTGGCTAAATACTACAAATTTGATAGCTGGAAAATTACTATTAAAACATCAAATATTAGGAAGCCTGTATTTCTTTTGAGTCTCTTTGGTGAGAACCTCAGTTTGAAACACCAAATGTCAATTTTTTTCTAAACAATTGTAATGCATTAGGTTCACCTATAGCAGAAGAAAAAAATATTGACTCAATGTAAGACCCATCAGAAGGACAATGGCCTAAAACCTGCAGTTATTTAGTTTTCCTTTTCTAGCTCACAACAATTAATAGCTTCCTCTCAAGCATATAGAAAGTCCAGATTTACCAGAGGTATCTGTTGCACAACAGAGCACATTTATTACAGTTAGAAAGTTGCTGAGTAGAAAAAAAACCACCCTCATAAGAAGGTATAAGGACCAGAACGAAATTCTACAAAGTAACCATAGGGTCCAACTTCATTCCATCTGAAATAGGAAAAAAATCATTCTTGCTAATGGAGCATCTACATCTTTCCCCTCACTTCAATATCAGGCAATTAGGATTTCACAAAGTTACAGATGTCTTTATTCCAACCACTAAGAGAGACTTCCCAACACAGAACAAGGTCTTCAGTCAGCAATCATCGTATCTGTTCCCAGGGAATCCAAGTCAGTCTGCCTCCTTTGAACTTTAAAACTGCAAGTCCTGCAGTGAAAATAGGCTTCTCTTGTGCTCTTTCTGTAGCTTAAGAGCATCATTTGGATAAAGTTTTACACTGACATTTTTTTCCCACCACTGAACTCACACTAAAGGTAGAATAAATGGCATTCCACTTCTAACGGCCTTTTGGTTGTTCTGAACTGAAGGTCAAATTAAATTTGGTAATTTGTCTGCCTCTGTTTCTCATTTGGAGCATGACAGAATTGGGAAAAGGAACAACTGGTTATCCTGTACAATGATTAGTTTTAATCAAAAGGTATTAACATAAAGCTAACTTTGAAGTCTACAACGCCCTTGAAAACATAGCAACAACTCATACAGGAACTCCGTTTCAGGAATAGACACACCCAAAGACACAGGCTGAAACCCACTGTCAGCTGCACTAACAATAATGAATCAAAGCAACCAACATGGCATTTTTGAATTAGCAAGGTGATAAATCTTAGCATGAATCTGTGGTAATCCATGGAAGTACTAATACAGTGAGAATTTTCTCTAAACACCTTTGAATTTGGAGAATTCATGAGCCATAAGATAAGAAGCGTCTCTCAAAAGAATCTACCTAGGAGTCAAAAAGATAATCTCATGCTGCCAGAATTTCATGCACGAGTGACCTCTGTATCATCAGATCTCTTCAGGCACTTGGACCCCACGACATACCAAAGAGGTGGGAGAGTCAAGGACACCTGCAGTCAGAGCAGAGTCCCAGCATTACCTGTGTGAATGTTTCCAAGTGCTCTAGTGAAGACGGGGAAAGAAAGGAGGGACAGAAGAGACATAAAACCTTCTGGCCACATAAAAAGGATTGACTCTTGCTGCAATTGATGCATGAGGAAACCAGATACATCGCTTTAAAATAGTGAAAGTGTCCTACTTTACCTCTGGATGTAGTTTCCATTCCAGAAGATCTAGCTTCTGCCTCCACATCAATTGCCTATAACATTTATTTTCACTTGACTGTAAAAAGAAATCAATAGCATCTTCTACTTAAGTCAGCAGGGAATGAACAAAAAAATAATCATACCACACGTGAGGCCCAGTTTATGGGAATACATGTTTAAAGCCATACTGAGACTGTCCCCAGCTTGTGTCTGTGCTCCTATTTAGCCCAGAACCCTTACCCTTAAGTGAGCGATCCGACACTCCCAGCACTCACAGGAAGCTATAGCTGTTGCTTTGCCTATTGCAAAACCTGAGCTCAGTGTGGTGTCATCTCCAAGACAAATGACCCTAAAATTTTTTAAGATCATGAACTTTGCAGAAAACAGACGACAACTGAGGGAGAAACAAGCAGTTATGCAGTAGCCTCCTCTGAAAATACTTATATAAAAACTGCTAATCCCAGAAAAGGCAGAAGCAAACATGCATAATGCCCTTCAGAGATTCACTTTTCCAGTAATCTCAGCTCCTCCAATCTTTCTCACAAGAAAAGTCAGCTCTGCTTTCCAATTAAAAAAAAAAACCAACACACAAACAAACAAAAAAACCAACACCCACCCCCCCAAAAAACCACACACACTTATAGAGACCAATTTTGCAAAGGTCAGTTAACACTATCTCTACAACAGTCCTTTCAGACAGTCTTATCAGATATACTAATATTTCATAAATTCTCTCTCTCAAAAAAAAAGCTAAACCAAGGAATTGTGCTCCACAGAAAAGTCTAAGAACATATTAATAAGAAATTCAGATACAGAAATATCAGTTGATTTAAAGACTATCACAGGATTTTGTTAATAACAACTGATTTTGATTTAAAAGGTTTCTGTGCTTTTTTTCTTCCTGAATCTGTTGAGATAGCTGAAGTTCACAAGAGGTATAATAATTTCTAATATCATCACAACTAGCATTATCATCTGTCAATCATCTAATTTACAGTCAAGTGATCCATGTAAACCAAGTCCCCAGAGCTGGGAGATCTTTTATAAACCTAAATTATTTAGATACGTGACACTCGTAAGTCAAGTCAAAACAGTAAAGTTTTTTATTTGCTATACCAGTAGAAATTGTTCTTCATTTCCTAAGGTCACATGCCAAGTTAGCCAATTTATTCTAAAAGCAGTTGTCCTGGACCAGTTTCAGCATTCCTTCAGGCAAACACGCTGTTATTGAAACAAATAAATCTTTTTAAATTCTAATACTTTGTTTCAGTAAGAGAGATTTAAAAAAAAAAAAATGCAGCCTGTGTCAGTTCTCGAATGTCAGCAAAGAAGGTCAAGAAATGACACATCTTTGGAAGCAGAATATATGAGCTGCCAGTCACTTCCGCTAACGATCCCTTCCTCGATCATACACATGCACTGTATCATCTCCTGAACTGTACGGTAAGCAGCAGTGAGCACATGCAAATAGAATCTTATTTTACAATGCAGAACTTGGCAGTTAAAAATAGAGGAGAAAGACTTGGGTTAGAAGGCATCTATGCAAATCATGAGCTTGATTAAGGCCACAGAAGACACACACACGCCCTTTCAGTAGGTATTTTCAAAAGATATAGGAAAATTTAATGTTACTAACAAATCTCTAGTGAAATTTGGTTAGAACATTCCACAGAAATTCTGGTTACTTGTGCAAACACTTCTGTAGCATTCTGAACCACGGCAATTCCTGGGGCTTGGGGTTTTTTTGGGTTGTTTTTTTTGTTTGTTTGTTTCATTTTGTTTTTAAATCATGCATGATGTGAAAATACTCATCTTTAAAGTACATTTATGAAAAAAACTTTACAACACTTCTACCCACAATACAACAGATTCGATGACCCAGAAATACACTGACGTATTAAATTTCTATGTCAAGTAGTTCACATGAGAAGTATTTAGCTTCTGACCTAGCCCCTGTTCTACCTTGCTTTGCACCCTCTTACCAAGTCAGGGGGCAGAAAGGAATCTCTTCTTCCCACTCAAGCTCTTACTTCCTTTTCCTGCAGCACTATTGGAAAACTCTTAACCCCTTCACTCTGTAACAGGAAACTTCTTATCCTCTTCATCTCTTTAGAAAAAACACACCAGTAAATCTTGAGAGGTTTTCCTTCACAGCTTATTATGGGCTAATTGATGCACAAGTCTTCCTCTGCAAGACTGGCAAAAATCTTCATCTGTTTCTCTCTCAAACACACACAACCTCTTCTACATTTCATCACCTTTGCTCATCTCCTTTCTTCCTCAGGCTCCTACCACCACCACACCTTTGTGCTTACCATAGTAGCAAACGAAACACCAGCTGATGCTATTTGCTTTCTGAAAGGCTATAGGCTGTACAGCTCATTTCTGCACTTGGTTTCAGGGAGAGTAACAGAAGAAAGGACAACACAGCCATGGGAGAGACCTGTGGGAGCAGGTGGAAAGCCTGTGGGAAGCCCTAAAAATTACTCATCACCACTTGCACTATCCTCTTGGGCAGGAAGCAGAGCCACAGTATAGTTGCACTGGCAGCTCTCAGTAAAGCACAGTTATGAAATACTAACGATCTCTTCCTAGATTGGGGGGTTTTATTAGACTGCATTGCAGGCAACTAGTTAGACAGGTTTGGTTTAGTTCTGCTGCTGCTTCTTGCACATATTAAGAGCACTCTGGGGTAACACGTATTTTCAGGATTCGCAGGTAAATCTAGTATTTAGGTTTACTTAGCTATTGAGAGATTATAGCGAGGCATGAACACCTTCAGACATTCTACCTTCCTCAAGATAAGAAGTTTCATCAAGAAAAAAAAATTATGCAAGTGAGGAGCAGAACCAGCTTTTCAGCTACCACCATTGGTAGAGATTTTGCTGCAGAGAAAGGTAAGTGCTCAGGATCAAATACATTGCTTTCTGACTTGGGTCAATATTTCTGTGATTTAGCCTGTGACAGGATTACATTAGTAAACAGCAACTACAGCTGAAAACTCAAATTACTTACATTCAAGACAATGTCAAATAGAGGAAATAATGAGGTGTAAATACATAAATTATTATAGACTATCAAATATCTTACAAGTACATACTTGCATTGGTACATAACACTCCAGTTTCACATTCAAGAGAGTATAATTCTTGCCACATCAATGAGTTGCCTCTCTCTTAACAGTAAATGTAACTGCAGTACACATGTACCCATCCCCCTGTGATTTTACCGCCAACATTGTTCACTTGTAGCATTTAGTCAACTTGAGTGCAAGTTTCATTTCCTGGCACACTCGTGCTATACGACTTCAGTAATTTAAGTTCTGCAGAATAACAATATGGGGAGAACAGTAGACAAAGTACTGCAATACGAATACTGATTTAAGAGAATAAGCAGATTACCTTTGCCTCTTCTACACTTAAAGTTTTCTGCCACCACAGTGATCTCAGTCATAAGTGTGACCAGATGCAACCTCTGAACAACCTAACGATATTAGCAGAAATCCCAACCACAGCGAGTGGCCCTGGGAGAAAGCCTGTTTTTCCAATAGAGCCATGCCTCACAGCACGCTAGTTTTTCTCTCTTAATCAGTATTTTTCCACTGCTGCTTCAAACAAGTAAGATTCATCAAATAAAAAAAACCTAAAACAAACAAAAGGTTACATGCCCAGGACCACAGCCAGCATTCCTAGGTTAGACTATATGCTTGCCTTGGCTAATGCCCTTCCCCTTCCTTTCTCTTCCCATGCCCTTCCCCCAGCTTTCACTCGACTCGCGTGGACTTGGATGCAGTAAACACTTCAGATCCGCATTAAGAACTTTACATTAATGTTCTTGCACACCGATATCACTCCAAGGAGGAAAATAGACTCTTTAGTTACAAGCTTACAGTACTCAAAAATTGGGGGAGGAAAACACACAATTATTTCATTTGTCTCCCCACTCCTATGCCTGTGCTTTACAGTGATGTTTCTGGCCTTCCATCACTGTTGCCCAATTTCCAAAAGAGAATTCCCTATTTGGCAGCTAAGGTAAAGCCTCTTTTGTACCAATTCTCTTGTTTGAAAGTTAGAGACACAGTAACAACAAGGTAATCTGACAAGTTACAAATAGTGACTTTCTTTTTTGAAAGAAGTGTATTAATGTATTAGCATATAAATCTACACACTTCATTCAGCTGATACATTGTACAGTACAGAGCAGTGCCAAATCTCTTACACTTGCCAAAGGATAACATGGCAGGAGGGTCTGCAGAGGCAGCGCCTGCTACTGAGCAGGTGGCGAGCCTGGGAGCTGCCCAGGGTACAACTCCTGGCCCTTCTCCTGCCATCATCTCGGAAGCTGATCACTCAGTATTTCTGTCATTGCCTCCGTAACAAGATTAAAAAAGCACACACCTGCTTTTTAAAAGGTGTTTTGAAAAACACAGATTAAAAATATTACCTACATAGTTACTTGGAAAGAAAAAAAAAGAGCTGTTTGTAATTTTATTTTAATAACCTCTGTTGCCCAAACCCAGGTAGTGAGTAAAGAAAAATAACATAGCCATAGCGTGAGAGAAAGCAGCCAGCTCAATTGTTTATTTAAAGGTAAGCAGAAGCAGCAATAACTAGAAAGGTTGTATTCACATGAAGATTCCAGCTTTTGCAAGTGCTACATCTGCTGTTGCTGCTACAGAACGAAGAACAGAGTGGCCTATTTTCTACTTGACTCGTGCATCCCATTATTCCTTGCACACTCCTGACTAACCAACAGCAGTATCTTTTCAGCTTGCTGACTTGTCCAAACACCCTCCTGCAGGTGAGCAGACATCCTGGTGAAGGAACAGAAATACTCTGTAGTGGCCTGGACTGATAGACTGATCTTTCCCGAAGAGTAAAGGGAAATAATTCAGGCATATAAAACAAACAAACAGAATTTCCAACCCTCGCTTCATCCTAAAAATTGCATCCCATGTGATAAGGAGATAGATGAAGTGAAACTACTAAGCACAACATCGTGGCTTAAACTGTGATCAAAGAAGCAGCAAGGAATGTAATGAGGAGAGGTAAGGCATGGAACTAAATCACACTTTCCTAATCATGACTGGAAAAATTGCATTATTTGTTTTACTGGACAAATGTGAACAAGTGTCCAAAAAAATGTTAGCGAAAGTCAACATGATGTTTTGAGGTAGTACACACACACAAAAATCGTAACAGATTTTCCAGCTACATAAAGAGCTAAAAACTTAACATAGAGAATTGAATTGCAATCATGAGGCTTACATCACTATTTCCTCCTCAAAGCCACTGGTCCCATTTTTGTGTATACTGAAATAAACCATTAGACAGCTCATATAAAGACTCCTATTTTCTAGCCCTTCTGGACTACAAAGATATTAAAGAAAGTTTTGTAAACCCAGGTGCCTAATTTAGTTAAACGCATAATGCAGGTAATACCTCTAGACCTCATCAGAGCACACAAACACTACTGAAGTAAATGGAAGCTGCAGGTGCTCAACATCTTTAAAAATATGCTCATACAGTGCATGCAAATGTCACAGCAACATTGTTCAAACCTGACTGCCTATTTAAAAAAAAAAAATCTTTTCACTTCCATAGAAATCAATCAGCTCACTAGAAACATGCCCAAATGATATTCCACTCTCAGCTGAAAAAGCCAAACTAAGCTGTTACTTTGTTGAAAAACTGCTTTTATGCCCAAACCATTCACGGAGATCTAAGTAATGCAACCACTTTTTTTACAAGCATTTTATTGAAGAGCTTGCCAAGCTCTGTATAAACATATTTTACTATTTCATAAAGTTTATATGCCAGGTTTTTGAAACATGAAGTGACAGGATCTCAGTGGAATTTCTGCAGAGCTACAAGGTTCTTATTGCCCTCAGCCTCCTGAGACTGTAAATTGACTATAAGAAGCAAGTAGCCAGAATCTTTTTCTTTTATACAGGAATGCCTTGCAAATTTGAAATACTGAAACAGTCTCTATGATCAGCCAAAGGAGAATTCCTTTACACAAGGCTCAAAATCCCCCAGTGATCAGCACACTATAAATATGCATCACTGCTGGCTTTCTGTTGCCAGCACTGGAAAGAGTTTCTCTCCATCATAAAGGACCCCTTAAAGCTAAGAACTAATGCTAAATATCCGGCAGAGGTATTTTAGCTAGATATTTTCATAAGGAAATCACCTTATCTTAATGATTTAGGTTGTTTTCTAATTTTTTTTCTAACTTGTTCACATCTTTCTTTCACCCAAGGTCCTAAAGTTACACAAAAGCAACTGAGAGTGAATTCACCAATGCCATAAAAAGGAAAACCAAAAAAGGGAGAATAATCCAGTTTCCAAGCTTCACAAAGTAAAACCTCTGAGTATATAGTACAGTTGCATTTGTGCCATATTATATTGCGTTTTAATCTATCTGACTGCCTACTGAAACTTTGCACTTCCTTTTCCTACTTAGTTTTCTTACGGCTCAAGGTCTCCCTTGGATTATTCCCAGCTCTGACCCATTAGCTATCTTTTTATTATGTTTACTTTTGTTTTACTACCCATTTGCCTTTATAATACTATTATTATTGTAGGGATTTTGAAGACATGTCCTTTATGGTGTTTTGTAGCATTAATGCAAATCTTGCAACAGCTTTCCATTGCCAATGACAGAAACGAAACAGGTAAGTTAGAAACAGACATCAAATTTCATTTTTTTCATAAAATGGTAAACTCAAAGCTCTGCCTCTTTTATGCTGTTCTTACAAGGAGTAATTTTAGGATTCCTATATCAAAGAACAGCAAAAAACATGTAACCAGCATTTTGGGTGTTTTTACTACCACTTACTCTCATATATCTCATATATTATACATATATATATATATATATGTAATATAAGTAAATTAAAACTTCAAAAAAAAAGAAAACACGACTACTAAACCTACAAATATTAGAAGAGCTCAGTGGTAGCTGGAACACCCAGAAAGGCTTTAACATTTCCTTCTCAAGTTAGCCATGCTCTACTATTCTTAAGGTTGCAGAGCAAGCTAGTGAGAATCAGAGCTCATTTCCCAGCATTTAATCCTCCGCCTGAATTAGTGTGCTACCTTTCAGTTATTAATCACTTTGATACTACATCCTCTTAACCCAGAGCTTAAATTTTCAAGACACACATGAATGCAATTTACTCCTACAGAAAAATCCCTGAACTTCTCTATTAATCTAAAGCAGCAGTGCTCCATTAACCAATTCCAGAACTTTGTTTAAAAAATTGACATTTTTTCATATTCAGTCTTTTCTTTTTCAAAGTTTCACTTGCGTATAATGGAAAGCTATTACTCTTTGGCTTTCTGTTTGAAAGGTATCACCTCCGATTTGCAAGTATATTTTATCAAACTTTACAGTATGCTTAGAACACTTCTATAAATGCAGTCCGTGTTCACGCAGTATTCACACGCCAGAGTGAAAAAGTGCTTAACGGCTCTTCTGAAAGAAAAGGGTTGTATTTGGAACCCGCACCTGCATGAGAGCCTTACTCAGGCCTCAGGACTGCTCCTCTTCAATGACTGCTCACCAGCCAAGCAATTCGAGTTCCCCATTGCTCTCTTAACCACAGCACAGTAAAAACGGCATCCACGGGACACCTATGCCATGGTGCCAGCTGCCTTTTCCCCAGGGAAAAGAAGGAAGCCCTGCTTAGCCAACATACGTAGGCTTAATGGCTAAATGACCCCTTGGGATCCAGCCAGCAGCCAGGTATTTGAGGACAGGGACAGGTATCGTGCTCTCGCATGGGATCGGGACGATGGAGACACACCTCCCACACACCTGTGCGTAGGTACGGACAGAAGCTGCCAGCTCTGCCTGCAAGGAGCCTCCCAGACACGCCGCCAAGCCAAGCCAAGCCTGCCCGGCTCTGGGTTCAGCAGGGCACCTGCGGCTGGGGCCAGACCAGAGACCAACACGCTCCCCAGGGTTTCCCCGGGCGGCTCAGGCGCATCGGCCCGAACGGGAGAACCCGAGGAGGGGCAGCCGGTAGCCAGGAGCTCCTGGCATCAAACTTGCTCGCTTTCCAATCCCCTGCAAGTTCTCGGGGCAGAACGTCACAGCACGAACGCAGTCGCACAAAAGATGAAAGCGACGACGTGAAACCCGGTATTGGAAACCAAAGGCGATGCCAACGGCACAGCCTGCTGACACAGCACCCCCCGCCCGCTGCGCCGCCGGGGGGGGGCAGAGCGGGACGCGCCACCGGGGCCTCGGCCACCACCACCGGCGGTGGAGCGCTGCCGCGTCCCACGGCCGCCAGGACGGAGGGCACACGGGGGGGACCGCGACAGCAGGGCGGCGGGCGCAGGCAGCGGGCAGGGGCGGGCGGGACCGCCGTCCCCTCACGCGACGCCAGGGCTCGGTGGGCAGCCGGGCACCGAGCCGCGGTCGCACGCGCGCGGCGCCGCAGGGCCGCGGGCCGCCCCCGCCGCAGGGCCGGGGCACCGCGGCCCGCTCCCGGCGCGGGGCGGGGGCTGCCCGAGCGGGCTCCGCGCTCCCGTCCCCGCGCGCTGCCAGAAACTTTCCGCCGGCGGGGAGGGGAGGGGAGGGCGCCGGCGCGGGGGGGGAGGAAGGGGGAAGGGGGGGGCCGCCGGCCGTTGGCGGCGCGGCCCGGCGGCGCGGCGCGGCCCTTACCCGTCCTTGCGGCGGGCCTTGTAGACGTGCCCGTAGGTGCCTCTGCCCACTTTGCAGCCCTCGTACTCGAACAGGTCCTCCACCCGCTCGCGCTCGGCCGCCAGCTTCGACTTGAACTCGTAGTCCATGTCTCGCCCATGGGCGGGGAGGGACGGGCAGGGGACGCGGCGGCCGGATCAGCACCCCCGGCTGGCGGAGCCCCCTCCCGGCGCCGCCATTTCCGGGGCTCGGCGGGGGCGGCGGGCGGGCGGGGGGTGGGCGGTTTGTTTTTGTTTTGGTTTGGGGCTTTTTGGCGGGGGGAGGGGGTGCGCTCCGCCGCCACCCGCTTCAACTGGGCTCCTCGCGGCGCGGCGCGGGGGACGCCGGGAGTCGTAGTGCGGCTGCGGGCGCCGGCCCCGGCGCCGCGGGCGGGACGCAGCGGCGGCAAAACTACAACTCCCGGCATGCCCCGGGCCGCCCCGGCCAGGCGGCGTCGGCGCACTTCGCTCCCCGGAGACGCTGAGCGTTTCAGCGGACGCTGGGAACTTGCTGACTCTTCACGTTGTGGGGTAGAGGCGGGAGCGGCGCGCACGGCCGGGCCCGGCGCCTCTCGCTGGGAGGGAGGGTGCACGCGCCACCGCCGCCGCCGCGCCTCGCAGGGCGCAGCGGGGTGCCGAATAGTGCGGCAGCTTGTTTATCTCGCGAGCTGCCACTCAAGGGCCCGCCCCGCCCCCCTGCTGGACGCTGCGCTCTGATTGGCGGGTCTCGCCCCGCCCCCGCAGTGGCTCGGCCGCGGGTCCCCACCGCCGGCCCCGGGCGGCTGCGAAGTCCCACCCCCGCCCGCAGCCGCCCCGCCCGACGACGGGAGGGGCGCGGGCCGAGGCGGGCCCGGCCCGGGGGCAGTTTCGAGGCAGCGGCCCGGGCCCGGCGGGGTTGCGGCGTTGGGGAAGATCCCCTGCTCGCCTGAAGGGCGGGGGCGCGGCCCCGGGAGCGGCAGTTGCCGCCACTCGGCCCGCCACTTGCCACAGGCGGCGCGCGGGAGCGGCCGTTGGGCCGCGTCCCGTGCCGGCAGCGCTCGGGCCCTGGCCCGCCCCAAGCAAACGGCTCCTCAGCGGAGCAGAGGCCTCGTCCACGTCCCGGTCCCGCGTGTGCCGGTCCGGCGG
Organism: Ciconia boyciana; assembly: GCF_034638445.1. Classification (NCBI taxonomy): domain Eukaryota; kingdom Metazoa; phylum Chordata; class Aves; order Ciconiiformes; family Ciconiidae; genus Ciconia; species Ciconia boyciana. The sequence continues at coordinate 52,759,157 of NC_132936.1, forward strand.
GGCCGCGCTGCAGACCCGCGCCCGTTTGGGGCCGAACGGGGAGGAGGCGGAGGAGTGGAAAGCTGGAGTGGGTGGAGGTTCCCTGCGCGGCGTCACCTTTGTGTCGCTGCGGTTCCGTGACAGAAACACGGATGCTCAGAAAGTGGCTAGAGGTAGCCAGACGCTGCTAGATAAACTCGTTCTTCATGCTACGGATCACAGGGGCAGATACAGCTGTTGCATTCAAATACTGACCCGGGCTCGTTGCTGAGGCTTTCCGATTCGTTAAAGCATAGAGATTTTTAGACAAATACGATGCTGCTTTCAGATTTCATGCTGAGTATTTTGAGATAATAGAAACATTTAGGCCTTTTAAAGTTATGTCTTAGTCTCTCTTATTCAGGGATATCTTTGTGAAAAACATCACTCTCTGCAAGCATATTTGCATTGTGGAAGCACCACGCAGAGCTAACCAAGTATGAAGGTTATATCCTGTCATACAAGCAAGTAATAATCCCTGCCTGGTATGCTCAACCTGAGTTTATAACAGTCAGCAACAAGTGAATGAAACTGAAATTAGAGAGGGGAAGAGTAAAAACGGAGGCTGTCCATGTCCAGAAACCGTCTTGGTTTATCACCTGTGCAGCCAGCATTAATTCCCTAATTGGAAAAGTTTTTCCCCTGCCTAAGACACTGGATGGGAGGGGTAGAGGAGCTGATAAGAAGCTGTCATTGCTGACAGAGCAAAGGGAAGTGTCACTTGCACTATAAGGTAAGGTACTATATATGATTACTAGTGCATAGCTGAGTCATGAGGTCCTAACCAAAAGTTTGTTTCTCAAGCAATGGCAAGAGTGTATCTGTTTTGAAGTTATTATTTCTCCCAGAAGGCAATAGACGATTCAGAATTTCCCTCGTGTCAGGAAGCTAACAACTGAAATTCTCAGAACACTTCATCACTCCTTTACCAAAGTAGTATTTTCCAGAGAACTACAAGTGCTTTTCTCTGCAGTTGCAGATCTGGATCTTTCTGAACAAGGCCCAATCAGGAGCTGGCAAATTTCCTAAACACAGGAGAGAGAGGACCACTGATCTTTCAGTGTCAACATTAAAGACATTTGCTAAAATTAGAGCTAACCATTTACATTTTGCAAAGCGTTCACGTCTTTGGTCACCTAGTAATCAAAGCCAACACAGAAGAAAGGGACACAGACTTAAAAAGACAAGCATGTAGCTGTAGAAGGTTATGCTACCCAGACGTATTCATACAATCTTAAAGTCACTAGGAATAAGGACTACCTTGCTGTTGGTAATAACAAACTCTACGAGTAGTTCCCGTTGCCCTCTTTGACCAAAAAAATAGCTGTTATTGCCCATTTTAATCACTAAGGCTTTTGTTTTCTACTCTTTCAATTCCACCATGTAATGGCAAGACTGTCTTTTACTATAATTCATTGTATGTCTGCAGCCCTGGTGAGAGAGGGCTAATGGCACCCCCTGGTACGGAAGCTCAGCTAGGCTGGCATTTGTAAGCCAAGGCAGCTTAATTCCCCTCTGCCCTATACTGTACCCAGCTCCCTAGTGTTGCAAACAGCCATTTTATCCTTTCTTCCATAAACTGATCTTTCTTTGCCAGTTCATGTTCTGGCCTTCGTTGCTGCTACTGGGAGGCTGCCTGAGAGAAACTTCTCTAGCAGCTGGAAGCCTTAAAATTTCAAACCTACATTTCTGTGTGACCAGTCCACATCCATCTTTTCTTCCTGTGCAGATACTGTCCTGAAGTAGCCTTTCCCGCTCTCCTATGTGTATTCCCTGCCAAAAGTATTTATAGACAGCAATCTCATCCCCACATGGCCTTTATTTTGCAGGACTAAACAAGCCATGCTCTTCTCATCCCCCTCCATGAGCCCCCCCAGTGGAAGCTGGACTGGTACAAAGCTGGTTATGGAAAACACAGAACGTGATCTGTGTCCTGGTTCCTTCTCTCCTGACACAGTCCTGCTTCTAGTTTCTGAATCCTTACATTGGCCACATAAAAGCCATTAAAAGCATAGAATCAACTAAGCAGCTCCAAGTGTAGGCCAGCTCAGAGGCCGGTAAGAATGAGGCTACCTTCTCATTTGAAACAAAAGCTTTATCGATTCATGGTTAAAAAATGGAAATGGGCACATTCGTCTCTTCTTGAGGTTGGAGCACGTGGCAGGATTCCACGTCAAGTTCGTAAAGATGGAGAAAATTGTTTCTGTGGGCACACGCGGTCAGGCCTGCTGGAGAACAGCTGCCTGGCATCTCCTCTCCAGGTGGTTCCCAGAAGGGAAGCAGCGGCGGGCAGCAATTTACAGAGCAGAGACGAATCTGAGCGGCGGCAAATGGGCCGAGAAAAAGAGGCAGAACAGTGCTGTGACATTCCCATTGCTCTTCCATGTTAGTAGAATGGTTGTGATACCGGTAATACATATTTAATAGCATTCACATTTTTAGAAGTGTTTTATTAATTGCATTATTCACTTCTAGTCAGAAAATAAATGACTGTAACATTTTTAATTTGTAATGCCCCATCATTTGCTAATTGTGCTGATGCAGAAAGTCTGAGTAGCCCCACCAAAGAAAACAGAAAATGACAGGGTTGCAGGTTGCAAGCATGATTTTTTCCAGCCTGCCAGCCTAACTGAAGATGCCGGGTTGTCGCTCGTTCGAATCACCGTTTCTTCCAAATCTCAAGTCACTGCGGTTAAATAGTGCCCAGACTGTTGGAAAGCAAAGGTGTTTCAAACAAGACTGAAAGTTGAGGAATTGAATATTCTCACCAGTTCTCTAAGCAATTCTCCAAGACAGATAAGACATCAATTTCTAATGTAAAAAGGAATAATTTGGTCTTTAACACTTCAGCCTCAAGGAAGTGACACACACAGACCATTTTTCTTCTTTGCAGATTGCCTTGCGCATAAAAAACACCGTTTTATTTTCTTTCCAGCTTGTCTTAACTTCATTCCCTGGCTTGGTAAGTTGTATTTTCTGTCATAGGCAATCTCTTACAGTTTTCGCTCCGTGTATTAGTGAGACCAAAAAATATGTGGTGTTTTTTTAATTTTTCTAGGCCACATCTGGAATAGTTGCACCTTTTCTTAACTTACTCTCTTTGTAAGCTTTTACTCGTTAATCCAGTGCGAAATTTTAGATTCTTAGACAGCATTTTCCCAGTAGATCTTGAATGGAGCATTAATAAACATATACAAACAGTGTTTACTTATATCAGTCACATTTAAGCTGATGTTGCTTCACTTAAGAGTGGAAGGATGCATCTCAGAAGTCTGAGGAATAAGAGTAGAGAAAATTCAGAACAGAGGTCTCACATGAACTGTATTATCATCTGTACAGAAGAAGAGAAAAACTAACAGTTCTGTTCCAAAAAAATGTAGAAATATACTTGGGATTTTTAAACATATTAGTGTGAGAGTGTTAAGAGCCTAATGAAAGTGGGACGGCATGTCAGAGGATTTCTTATAGGGATAGATTAGAAAGTCTTCAACTGGCTGTAAGTTTATATACTATCATTCCCAGTAAAACACTGAATTTTGGAATCTTTTATGTCAATTAACTTCTAAACACCTATAAAGTATTAACCTTATTTTATAGGTTTAGAAAATGAAGTACATACCTAAGGAGCTCTGTCAAGATTTTACAGTAAATCTAGAGAGTATGCTAGGAACGGAAGATGGGAGTCCTGACTTCTGCTCTCATGATATAATTATTTGGCTAGCTCTGTTTTTTTTAATTCATTTTTATAGTATCATAATCCAAGTAGTACTAAAATAGAAACCTTGTGCTGCTTTTCTTGAGTATAATCCAAGAACCTGGTCTCAAAATAGGCTGTACTGCTTTTCACCATGTTTTTTTCCTGAGAAAAAGAAACCCCTCACAAAATCACAAAAGCTGTTCCCTACCTTCTCTTTACAGACTGGCAAGACTGAACAGTTACCTGACAAAACCAAGGGAATTCAGTGTTCAGCAACTAAAACCAGTGGGAGACAGCAAAGTAAAAGTGAAATAATTCTGCATTGCACAGTGTGCCACAGTCCATCGTGCAACTACGACTCAAGCTTATCGCTGATCAACTACTGTAACCACGTATATATCTTTCTTAGCATATCCACTTACTCCTTGTGAATTGTGAAGCAAGATGTGTAAGCTTATTTCATTTGGGGTACAGCATGCAGAACAGCGGGCTTGCTTCAGCTTGTCAGAAAAAAAAAACAAAAACCAGAGGATGCTATTAACTAATGCCATTGTGTTCACATTTGAGAATCGGCATGACAGCTGGTTCAGAGGGCCAGCCAATACCTCCAAAGCAGAGGTTTAGAGAAAGCCTTGAATTCTAAAAACGTAGAAGTTGCCCATAGTTACGGAGAAAGCATAAACTCTAATTCTGAGTGTAGCAGCCCAAAATGTCATACTCTGGAGCTGCACAGGCAGTGTAACTGGGTTTCCTTGGCTTTGTTGGTATACGTGGTTTCAGTCTACCTGCATTGTTGGCATCCTCGTTCCAGCACCACCATATTCCACCTACTCTATCTCCTTGCCAGTCATTAAAGTTTTCGGAAGCTAAAATAATTCGGAGCTTCCCTGTAGAATCCACGGATCTTTTTCCATGAACTGGGAAAGACAGTAGCATGTAATGAAAAAGGAAATACGTTTCTTTTATTATCCTTGAAGCATATAAAGAAGAATACAGCAAAAGTGCACTGTCTGATAGCTTTCTGAAGTTAAATCCATTCCCACAGAAGAAACAGAACTGTGCTAAACAGATAACCTGAACCGTATCAAGTTCTACTGTTATGTTTTCAACTTTTTCCATTGGATATAATAAGTTTTATACCACTGTACTGGCAGAATCCATTCTGAAGACAAGCTATGGCTATAGAACAGTATTTCATGACAAGTCTATAGGACATATATAATTTCTATATATAGAACTATTATACTTTAGTGTTGCTCCTAGCCAAATAGATTGTGATGCCCTATTACAAGTGTTTTCAACAGCAAATGTTCAAAAGGGCTTTAATAAATCGTCTTTGGATAGGAGACATAGGACAAGAAATAACAAACTTCAGTTGTACTAAATGAGATTTATATATAGGAAATCCCTTGAGTGATAAAGACAGTTATATAATGAAATTGTCTGGAGATGGAGATACTGTGTAATCATTAGACTAAAATTAAAATCATTAGATATTTTTAAGAAAAGGTTAGATAAACCTCTGTCCGAAGTTTTGTAGGTAAGGTACCATTAACATGATGAGGAGAGTAGCTAGAAATTAGATTTCTTGTTTTTCTTTCCAGCCCCATTTTTCTATAACTCTGTTATTCTATATGACATAAGAAGGAGCCTCATTTCACAGACTAACTAGACATTTCACAGACTAACTAAAAGACAAAAACCAAAACACAGAAGTACACCATGAGTTTTCGTGACAGAAGGGTTATCCCACAAGGTTTCGTACTTAAAGCTGAGCTGTTCACAGTTCATAAGTGAACTGGGAGAAGGAATGAATGATTATGTGACGACATTTGAAAAACATATCTAATAATTCAGATCTAAAGCTGATGATTGAAAAGTACTGCAAGATGCTTCCATGACACTACATGGAGTAGTGGTAGTTGAAAAGCAGTGTTCCAAAGTGCAGTGTAATGCACATGGGGGTAAAAACATACAGACATGATGATGAACTCTACAAGTTAGTATCAGTCAGGAAAAGTCTTGAAGTCACTGTGAGTAGTTCTCTGAACGAAGGTTCAGTGCTTAGAAGTGGTTAATAGGACAAGAAAGGTAAAGTTTTTTAGAAGGATAAGGAAACAAAGCATAAAACACACTTACATAGTACTGCATATAACTATGCTGCACCACTTGCGTATTGCTTTCAGTTCTAGTTACCCCGACTCAAAATCCTGCTGTATGTAGGACTACGGTAACATTCAGGCTTGGATAACCAAAACTCAGAAATATGAAATGGCAAAATGATGGGATACAAATACATTAGCAGCTATTAAACACAAAATACTGCCTCTGTCTTAGCAAGTCTGCAGGACTCAGATTACTGGAAGCTGGGGCTGCATACGGAAGGGATTATTGCCATCTGCTTGCCCTTTTCTTATACTCTTTCATTGTGTGCTAGATGGGCCTCTCCTTGTCTTATGATCCTATGAAAAAATACATTGGGATTTGTTAGCTGGGAAAATAAATGATTGAGGGGGTGATAAATGATGAACAATATATTGATCCAAAAAGACATAATTAATACTGTGTCATCTGTGGCTATTACGTACCATGGTCCAGAGGAAACTTCCAGCTCAGGAATTCACTACAACACATTTTGTTAGAAGCTGAGAAGATGTACTAACAAAAAAAAATGAGCGATCCAAGAGCTGAATCCCTCCTGCCTGTGAATGATTTTGAGCTTTGTGAAACTATGGTGGAATTAGATTTAGGAAAACCTAAGAAGAACTCATATGCTGAGAGCCTCGATATGTTACTGAAGTTCTGGTTTTCTTATTTCCACTCTAATTTTATTATTTCCTAACTCCATCCATGCCTCAGTGGCAAAATCCTAAATTATCTAGATTCCAGAACTGTATTTACAGCCAAATAGGAAATGACAGCATTGGCTGCTGGCTCACAATGCTGAAGAAGTTGAGCAACTCTGAATTTTAAAAGAAAGCCAGATGGTCTAATGAGAGCAGAAACCAGGGGTTCCATTGTCCTGCATGGTTTTATTTCTTTTGGGACCAAGTTTTCTATCTGTAATGCAAAGCAGAATATTTCCCCATCTTTAGGAAAACTTTTGGATTAAAGTATTACTAAACTTGTCAGTTAGCTTTACTAGCTATGTCCATCAACTGGTAAAGAATTTGCAGTCAGCCAAATTGCAGTCAGCCTGAAAAAAATAACTGACAAAAATCTTTTTATACTTCAGGCTATGATCTTGCCACTACAACTCAAAAAAAGATTATCCTGAGACAAATAACTATTGTTAATGCCATATACAGAAAAGACTAAGTACCGACTATTGAAGCGAAAGTACTTTTTAAACCCTTGCCACCAGACTTCAAAAATTTTCGTCAAACCCCTACAGTGCTTCTGGCTGGATAAAGTATCAAGGAGAAGGTGACTATGACTTCGGCCTCACAGAAAATGCAGAAACAAGAGTTGATATAAGGGAAGTATGGGGATGATGCATCTCTAGACAATCACTTGCTGCTCTTACTACAGAATGTGAATGCCCTTGCTGCTGAGCAAGACTTCTTGTCACTAGCTTCTGTGTTATCCTCACTCCAATTTTACAAATAGACAGCCAGCAAAATTAAGGCAATCAAAAGTATTAAATTAATGCACCTAAGCTGAAGTACTTTCAACTGCTGTATTAATGTTTCTTTGAAGGATAAAGTGCCCTTGGTTCCCTCTAGCCTCTGATAGTGTATTGGGTCTGGTTGGGATGGGGTTAATTCTTCAGCAGCCCATACGGTGCTGTGTTTTAGATCTGTGACCAAAACAGTCCTGATAACACACCAGTGTTTTAGCTATTGCTGAGCAGTGCTTGCACAGCATCAAGGCCTTCTCTGTTTCTCACTCTGCCCCCGCAGTGAGTAGGCTGACACGAGCTGACCAAAGAGATACTGCACGCCGTATAACATCACGCTCAGCGATAAAACGGGGGAAGCGGAGGGGGGCAGTTTTTGCAAAGTTGCCATTGCTTGCAGACTGACTGGGCGTCAGTCTGCTGGTGGGAGGTGGTGAGTGAGAGCCTTTCCATCACTTGTTTCTTTTTCTTTCTTTTTTTTCTTTCTTTGACTTATGAAACTGTCTTTATCTTGACCCATGCATTTCTTTCTCACTTTTGCCCTTTCAATTCTCTCCCCCATCCCATTTCGGGGGGAGTAAGCAAGCAGCTGGGTGGGTGTTTAGCTGCTGGCCAGGGTCAACCCACCACCCATAGGAAAGCTCTGAGGAAAGAATGAGAAGGAAGTGGGATGCATCTTACTAGGCTAATTGCTTTGCCATGGCTCTCATCTTCTACTCTGTATCTGGAAACTACCAAATCCCTCTTGTTAGGATGGGCTGGAAGAAGTCACAGTTCATTTTCTCTTTCCCAGCTACTGGTGTCAGCAAGAAGGCAGTATGGATCGCAGAAGGATTAATAAACTGGTAACAGTTCCTGTTGTGTGAACCAACCAAACAAAATGTGCTGCTTCTTCCAACCTCTAATGCAGGCATAGGCAACCTATAGCTCTTTAGTCATGTGAAGCTTGCGTGCAGCTTCTGCAAGAGCTACGCCATATGACAGATAGCAGGCAGTGCAATTAGGGAAGTTCCTCCACATTCTGTATGTCCAGCTGTCAGAAAAAGCAAACAAACTAAAGCCGCTGAAGCCAAAATTACCCTGTCACCTTGGACCCAGCTCTACACTCCATCAGAATGCTTACCAACAGCCTAAAATGTCATTTTACAGTTTGCCGTCTCCTTTAGCATGATGAGATGTCACATGAACTTGAGCTTTCATCTTTTATCTTCCTCAATCTGGAGTACTTGCGTTTGATTCTGCACAGCCACAGTCTGATATCATGACAGCTGAACCAAAATCTTCCTCTGACTGAAGTTTTCTTACCATTGGTAAACCTGTGGCAAAACAGGCTCATCCGCTAACCCTGTAACTTCTGAGGAACTGTAGGAATTTGGATTCTACAGGTGTGTGAGCTTTTCAGGACTGTCTGAAAGCGAAAACATGGAAAGGTTTTTTGTTTGTTTGTTATCTTAGAGTAAGGAGACTTAAATTTTACGGAGTGAAATTCATACACTCTTTAAATCAAATGGAGCTTCAATAGTAGCTTAATGGAGCCATGTTTAGCCCAGAGTCTGTTCCAAACCGCATTGTTACCATTGGAAAAACTACATCCTATGTGTTTCAGTTCTTGTGTCTATAAAGTAGGAACAATAATAGTTAGACATCCTTAACAGGACTATCTCAAATCTAATTGGTAACATTGGACACTCTGAGTATTAACCATTATTTTATGGTTATTACTTTATTATTGCAAAATGATATTGCAAACCAAAACTTTCATCATATAACTATTGAGTCCATCACTTGCAATGGATTCTTTGGTGTAAGACAAAACACAAGGAGCTGTAACTTTAGCATGCTTGTTATAGAAGCGAGCATGCTTGAAATAATAGAAATAATTATGATATCAACGCTAACAGAAACAATAGCAGTAGACTAGCATCAGATTACCAAATTGTTCTTAGTAGTGAAATCCTGAATACTGTATGTCATGAACTCGATGCTTATGGAAAAGAACATAAACTCATATAAAGAAAATTTGTTTAAATGGTGACTGTTGAGCTGGTTACAATAAGAACCCATTTTGGGTGCTGAGATCACTTCAGTCTGTTTAATTTTGATGTGTTGCTTTTGACTCAAGTCATTCCCAGGTAAAGATCAAGTTGTGCTGTTAAGAAGTGGCGGAAATGAAGCCCTGGCTTCTTTGGATCCAGGTCCCATTCTTCGTTCTTTCCCAGTGCCCACAGCTCGGGCTCCCTGCCCGTCATCAATCTTCCCTTCCCCCAGTGTCCACAGCTCCCTCCTCCTGCCTCCCAGCTACCAGCTGGGTGAGAACCAAGGGGATGTGGCTGCTTTTGAGGTAGGCATGTGCTGGCTGCTAGCAAACTAAACATAATAAATAACCTTTGAGCTTGGGCAACAGCCTTTCAGTCACGGTAGTAACTTGAAGGAAGTGGTCTTTCCTTTACTGAGCTGTTACGTTTCATGAAACTTGGAAGAATTTCATAGCCTGAAGTTTTCTATTTCTGCGTCAAATGTAACTGAAATGAACAGGTGGGTTCAAAAGTTATTAGAGAGGGTCTGACAAGATTTGTAGGCAAACAGCATATCACCTAAACCCTGTTTCCTGAGGCTTACCATCACAGAGAAATACCCTTTGATGATATAATAGATACAATTCCCAGTAGTTTATAAATAAGGTTTGAGGACAGAATGTCTGGGCAATATGCAAAATATTGGTCTCGGGAGTTTCCATACCATTTACAACATTCAAGGGAGATCTCCAAAGCCATTTAGTCGCATCACAGCAGAAAAACTACAGTTGTTTTGATTTATCAGGATTAATACAGAAATCAGTAGAGACTGGGATCGCATTTCAGGAGCCAGAATGTGAGTCTTTGTTCCATGTCTCTGCTCTAGCAGTTAGGCATCATTTCCCAAACATAAAATGGTAGTTTGTTGTCAGAACCTAGGGGGGTTTATTTGTAAATTAAAAAGAAAAAAAAAAGAAGTATTCATAGGTCCGTATTATACAACGCTACTGAATGAAAGATTTTCACTGCCTTTAGGACTTCCTGCATAAGAAAGATCTTCTACTTGGACACCCACAGATGAGAATCATGTGCTTTGTATGGATGAGTGTCTTTTCTGCCTACACCAAGTGCATTCTTTTTTCACCTTTCCAACATCCTAGACTGTATCCAACTTAAATTCAGATACAAAAAGAACTGGTTTCATGCAGGTAACTGGCACAGTGCAGGTAATATGATACCTGTTCTAAAGTCTGATAAAATTGCATGCTTGCTTTTCTGTGTCATCTCTTTTCCTTGATATCACTTAAGTATTGATACCACGTCATCCTTATCCCTCCAAGAACACATTAAAAGCTGGGGGGTGGGGGGAGCCAAACTTGATTCACCTTGATATGACTTTGATAGAAAGAAGACAAAGATATGAGCCAAACTTAGTGGCATTACAAATGAATTTATTTCTGTCTGTCAATAATTCAGATTTCATTGAAAGCATGTCAGGTCACTGAAATGATAGAAAAAGCCATCTAGTGTCAAAACTATGCTTAGGAAGAACTTAATGCCTGAAAGCAATTTGGTGGTAATACCAATTCTGGATGAACTGAAAATAGAGGAGTAAAATTGGTAAATTACTGATGAGCAAACAATATGCAGTGATTATAGCTCATATTGGTCGGGTAGCAGGGCACATAATACACTTTTAGAGAGAAAGGAGGTAATAGAGAAGTTCTGCACATCTATATGAGAAACGACATTGAAAATAAAGATAAAGGATGGAGGAAAGCCCCAGAATATGGGCAATTTGATTTCCCAGCTCAATCTGGTCATGCATAAAAAGCAGATCTAAGTGCTGTGCCGTGACCACTGCAGAGCTTTCAGTAGGCCAAATCCTGTAAAATCCCCTTCAGGAGCTCTTTCCTATATACAGAAGCTGTAAGGACTTAATTCAAGTGATATTAACTAAACAAGTTCAATTTTTGTGTGTGGTTTCTCTTATATTGACTTAAAACTATTTTTATCTGTTTGTTTTATGGCTATACATTTCGACCATAAGCACAAATTAAATTTGCCAACAGTCGCTCCATTCAGAGTCTTTACTACTCCCCAGCCCTTCATCAAGTGACCTTTTGCAAAAGGCCATTTCCACCCACAGCTCTGCCAGCCTGCTCCAAAACAGGTCCCTCGGTGCCAGCAAAGCTGGTGAACAACCTCCAGTGAAGTGTCCAAGGGGCGAGCCAAGGAGCACCTACACAATTCCTGCCACTGACAGATGTGGGTGCACTAACCTGCTGCTGGATGATGACAAGCAACAAGACATTGTATCTTCACCTGTTCCAGCTATGCTGGGAAGGAAACAGCAGCCTGCTGCCTTGCTGATGGCTAACCAGATCTAAACCATGCTAAAACCTTGACTGCACACAGCCTTGGGTACTATACTTGCTATATTGATTTGGAAATCAATACTGCTAACCCCCTTGTGCAAACATATTTATAGCATTCTAAAGGGTTTTTTTCACTGATGTGATATTCCTATAAATTTATCTCTAATACAGTAAGTTGTTTTATCATCATCTACAGCAGGAAGTTGTGTTGCATCCCGAGCCAACATATAAGCACAAAAGAAGACGAGTATCTTATCTTTATCTACATCTTTTCTTCTATCATCTCACAAGACCATTTTAATTTATTCTTATCTAATTATACTGTAATGTAAAATAGTGCAATTTTTAAGTAGTTCTAGGAGGCCTTTATTAGCCTAATGCAGTAAAAGGAACGCCAAAAAAACCTACTGAGCAGGGCCAAAAGAAGCTGCAACATAGCTGGGAGGGACGGGCTGTAAGTTATTATGTTGTTCCCATGCTATGTGGCATGGAGTGTGCCACACTGAGGGGTGTTAATAGTCCCCCGCTGTAGCCAGGTCTCCCAAACGCCCTTTTGTGGCATTTGAAAGGATACAACTTGAAACGAAGTAAAGCAGCAGAATAAATGGATAACTTCTGATATTAAAATCCTTCAGTCCCAACATTGTATTTATTACACAATATATTTCTAAGTGATGCTCCTTATTTAAAAAAATCCTCCTTGAGAAACCTGCTCAGAAGTCATTACTCTATGCAAATATGTATTGAATGCATAAATATATAACATATAAAATTATTATATTTTTCTAATCATAAGATTGCATTAACAGGGGTAAGGCTGCTTACCTGCTTTGATTCTTCTATCTGTACATTCACTTTGTGGGTGTGCTTTATAGCAGTATTGCATGTTATCAGTTTTATAACTGGTGAATTACTGCCTGAAGTGTAACCTTCAGGTGCAGTTTAGCACCATGCCTTCTGTGTGTTTACATACCATCGTAGGAGTCTGCTCTTTCCTTTCGGTTCACCTGAATCACAAAGTCCTCAGAACTTACCATCCTGCTGAGTGGAGTGAGTTGTAAAACTCTGTACATGCACAACAGACCTGGAGAACCAGTACTTGCAGGCAAGTAGTGCGCATTTGAGCACTTGCCAGTGCCTGTGGCCATATGGCGGGCAAGTAATCCCATACTGTGGCTGTCAGCCACCCAAGACCCTAATAGAGTAAGAACTGAACGACAGTCTTCCCAGAGGCAGCGTCAGAGCTAGAGACTTCAGAAGTGGCTTAATACTTGGCAAAAGCTCCACCTAGGCACTCTACATGTCTTAGGAATGCAAATATTTTGCAGCACTCTGAGCCTGGTAGGAGGTTCCTTCTTTGTAATCTTATAACAAATTGAAATCCAATCATTTTATCCTGTGGGACAATTTCTGCATGAAAATAGCAAACTCAGATGTCTGTCTTAGAGGATTTGAAGCTTAAGTCATTCTGAAAGTTCCACTGTAATTAATATTAAAAAAAGAAAGAGCCTGCTAATATAAAAAATAGCAAGCCCAGCATATGCAGGCAAGGCATTTAATTTCTTGATTTAAATAATTTAGATACAGCATTAAAAAAATTTTAGATGAGACATAAGAAAGATCATACATTAATACATGAATCTATCTACTTTTTCTAGCCAAGGTTCAGTTTACTGGAATAAAAACATTTTGACAGACAGGTACCAAAAAGAGGTGGCAGGAACTGATATCCTGATAATGATGGTATATTGTACAAGGGTATCGCAGAGTAGAGGCAAATTCTGGGACTGCACACTGACAGCCATAATTATTATTTAATCCTGCTGGAGTTGATGGGATTACTGCTACCCTTCCCTGTTTTTCCTTTAGAATAACCTTGCATAACAAGAGAGTTTGATGGAAAATGTACATGTCTTCCCAGCTCAGGATTCAGAAACCCATGAGAAGGACCCTGAAGACAAACTACCCCTGAAGCAAAAAACTAGTGCTTCCTGTTAGAAGTCAGGACACAGAGAAAACTTGACATACACACTGTCTCGGAAAAGGTTTGACAAAACATGACTCCGTACCGTTCAGCAGCTCAAAACAATTGGTACTCTGGGTGGCTAGGCTGCAGTAGATCCCTGTGTCACTGCAGTTTCTTGCGTAGTAGAGGCCACCTTGCACCATCATCTTTGTTGACAGAAAATATGGGAGTGGTATATCCCTGTTTTCCAAAACAGATGATCTCAACTCCTGGCACAGTGCATTTGACTGCATTTCTCACTGCCCTGAGTTCAAATAGATCAGCGTGTGGCTGTGCTGTACCAGGGACCACAGACCCTGAGCCTTCACATTAACTCAGTGAGATGCCTATCTGCTACTGCTACTGCATTTCTGCAGAAAATGCGGGAACGCTCAGCAGCTGGCCCAAGGTGTGTCCCTGACAGACATAAATACCTTGTAGCTATTTGCATAAAGTCTCACACACTGTGTTAAATCAGTACAGGGAGCAACATGCCCCAGAAGAGCTAAACAAACCCAATGCTCAGAGTGCCAAATTTCTGCAAAAGCTTTGCCATTCCTTGAAAGAAGTCCCATTGGAGGTAGGGTTTGACAGGAAGATAGTCTGTCATTTAACTGACAGACTTAAGGTGTTGTATGGGAGCCAGTTGTGACTTCCAGAAATTTAGCATGAAATCTAGCAAATAAGGAATTCGTTGTCTCTATTAATTTTTGAACCAATGTAGCACCTAAGCTGTGTGTAGGCATATTTTTAGAATGGTTTCAACCTTTGTATAGTCCCCCTATTATCTGCTGCAATTACATAGCAAAATTAACCACTTTAGTCTCATACTAAGAATGCTACTTTTGTATTATGTTTATTACATTATCTTATATACTGATAATAATCATACATACTCTTGCTTTTTTATACTGGGGTTTTCCATTAAATGCAGTTGTGTCATTTAAAAAAATCAATAGCTGTATTATCTTCAAATTGCCTCATGTATTGTGGCACTGTAAGAAACTAGGTGTTGGAAATAAAATGTTAAGCCACCCAAAGCCACTGCAGTTAATCATATTTAACACCTGACTAAACTGGGCTCACCCAGAGCTTTTGGTAGGATTGGGAATAAACAATCCTGCTCAAGTAATTCTGTTGTATTACGTGAGAGCCCATTAATAGCTGCAGTTTCTATTAAAGCTGGATGTAATTCTAGAAGCCAAAGGCCCTGTTCAAGTTTCGGAATATTTTGTACCTCTCATTTCTCTGGTACAGCAGGTCTTGGAAGGGCCTACCATTTATTTTTTTATGACCTACAGACAGACGGACTATTGATCATAAATCTGTTTGTTTTCAATTAATATATCATCATGAGAGGCATATGAGAGGAGATTGCAGAGAGTACGCTTTGCTGGTCAACCTCCGTAGTGATGCCATAGCACTGAGTTGCTTTCATTTATTCTCTTGAACCTGTAATGAAAATGTACATACTCTACCACAATTAAAGTGTTACTTTTGTCATATTTATCCATATTTCCACCACACAAAACTCAGCTTTTGTGTTGCCTGAATAACATAATTCCCCCAAACAACTCACACTTTAAATGGAACAAGACCCACCTCTGAAGAGCAAGCAGAGAGCAGAGTGTTAAGGCAGGGCAGGCATCAGTGTGGAGAGCCAGGGGTTCTATGAAACAGGGTGGGATTAGAGAGAGATTCCCAAAGAGTCAAGATGAGTACAGCAAGGAAAGGCGACAGGACCTCAAGGATGTCCTACTGCATTTTACTCTCAAAGGTATGCTTCTTCCTTTGTGGCAATGCTCGAACTTGACTTTTTTCTCTTAAAAGGAACAGCATTTTCTTCTTCTCTGTGGCTTAGCATAACAAAGGAGCAGGCTTTTAATGCTACCTTGCTTTTCTCTGGCTTTCAGACAAGCGAAAAATTCTGATTTCTTCAGAATATATATGTTACCCATAAAAAATGACCGTTATATCCTCCTGGATCCTTTTTGATCCCTCCACATAATTTTCTTAGGTTCCCATGCTTTTCTGATCTTCACTCTGTGAAGATCTGCCCTTGGATCTTCCCAGTACATATGGTTGGGAACCTGCAACTGTGTGTACCTGGGCCTTTGTCCCTGCTGGGGGCATTACGGTGGTCATAACCACTGCTTCCTGTACTTAGTTTAACACTGACTGCGCTGTTCCAGTGCTCATACTGTAAGATCCCCTATATCAGTTCCCCCTTTCACAGGACTGACAGGCAATCCCCAGCAATTTAGCATCCCTGCAGCAATGCCTTTACACAGCAAGCTGTCTGGAAGGAGACAGACCTTCCTGCAGGGAAAGAAGTCTCAGGAATTTCCAAATTCCTTCTCCTTCCTGTTACCAAGCAAATCTAACAATCTCGCCTTTGATAGAGGGTCCTAGAAAAACACAGCCTCCATAACTGCTGAAGGACTGATGCAGATTAAGGGGAAAAACAGGTTAAACAAGGGATAATACACTTCCAGAGCCGCTTTATTCCACAGAGAACGCTGACCAGGAGCATACGCAGTAGAGGGACAACATCCTGGGGAGATCACAGGAAAAATGCTGTTGCTGAAAAACAATATGCTTCAAGAAAAACAGAAAGGCAGATAGGTGCATCTGTTATCAATCAGCTCTTTAGACAACAAGTTGAGGAGCCGTGGAGCAAAAGAAACAAGCCTTCCCTCGGGCTCAAATTCCTCCTTGGAATTTCTCAAATGTCGATGGCTGCAGAGCTGTCTGTAATTCCTGGTCTGCCCTGCCAACAGCAGCTATTGCCAGCCTCTTTACCAGCTTAACAACCCAGCCGGGGAAACCAGCAAAAATTTGACTACCTGTACAGAAACCATAGTGGCTACCTAAGAAAAGTCACACCTTGGCAGTACATTAACAGGCTTAGCCCATTAATCTAACAAAACGACAAAGCGTTGACCAATTCCTGATCGTGTACATACTCAGTCATTGATTTTTGTTTGTTTGCTTTCAATAAGCATATTTAAATTACAAAATTAACTTCCCCGTGAAGTTCCCTATAGTACCAATTCAGCTTTTCTCCCTGAGAATGTAAAACTCCAGAGTACATTACCACTACACTGAGTGCTTATATACTAATATTAAAAGCAATCAAACCCCAGCAGTTTCCTTAGCGTAAGAATGGGTTTGCTTTGTAATGACAATGCTGACTGAATAGCAAAAGTTTCTGTAAAAACACTTGCATTTGAAGCTTGAGCACATGTCCTCGTACAACACCCTAGTTCTTAGGGCCCTCGGTTCTGGCTCCCAGCTCCCTCCTCATTCCTAGCTGCCCCAGGTATCCATGAACCTCGTCTCTAACTCCAGGCAGCCCAATCTGCCTTACCCTTTACTTGCCCTTCCTGACTTTTACTGCAGGCAACATGGTTCCTGCCACTCGCCCCGCTGGCACCACGCTCCCCTGGCAGTTCTTGCAAGGAGAGCAGGGCCTGAAGCGATGAACTCCTGGGAGGGGGGAGAGAGGGGGAGGGAACCTCAGGGAGAATGTTCTGGCCATATAGAGAGTGCATCCATGTTGGTATTTTGGTTTGGAAGATCTTTTGTTCTGCAGATCCGTTCCTAGAGGCGTGCATTGTGATTGTGTGTGTGGCAGCAAGAGAAGCAGCCCTCCAGAAGTACCCTGCATCAGTGCTGTATGTTCTCTTTGCTTCCAAAATTTGTTCTTGTGCTCCTGGATATTTCCAAACCCTCCCTCAGCCTCTGGACTCTGATCTCAAACCAAGGAGAATTCAGTAGTGAATGTAGTTAATTTGAAACTGATTATTGTTTCTAAGGTCAATAATGGGAAAACTGACTATCAGCAAACAGCCCTCCTGAGAACACAACTCTACAGGGATCTAATATTTCCCTTAACCAAACAATGCCAGAGTAACTAACCTGATGTTTGCCTACTCAACCTGCCAATCTACTGCCATGCTTTCCCTATTGCTTAAAGCAGCCCTCACAAAACCTGAACTAAAAGTATGCAACAGTTACAACAGCATGCTTATTTCACTCAGACTAGGCTTAATAGGATGTGTTACTTCTGAATTTTAAGTCACCCAAATTCACCTTGCATTTGCTGAAACGAACATTGAATCTCTTCTTTTTGGTTTCTGCATTTGGGAAGCAGAGGCTAAGTTTCACTATCCACACTTCAATAAAAAACAGTCAAAGAAAAATGTTTCCTGTAAGTACTGTGTATCTTGCTTGATCAGCCAAGGTTTACCTCATGGACAAATATGCCCATTTGTATTCAGAGGATGCAGATGCAGGATGCGTCCAACCTATTTCCCTACCACAGCCTCGTCATCCCCCGCTTCAGATTCCTCTGTTCCCCAGGCACCACCCTGATTCATAATCTCAAGAAAGTAGGAGATGCTTGATGATCTTGCAGACCTGCACGGCAACTGTTTTCACTGTGGATTTTCCAGCTCAATTGATTGCCCGCTGTCTGGTAAGCAGGCTAGCGTTGCTGACTTCTAGAGCATGAACGCTATTTGCTTATCTGTCATCAGAGTGGTTCTCACTCTGGTGTCTCTTTGATGAAGGCCAGGGCCAGTACCTCTTCAGCATACAATTTCATTTGTGTGGCATTCTTCACTCTGAATTTCTTCCTCCTCTGCTAGTCACCCAAAACCTGCAACACACAATTTCACCTCCTGGTGTGTTTTTTTAGGCCCAGAAACATTATTCCATAGCATTAAGTTATTTTTTCCTCCTCCCCAAAAACTGCATCGTTGTTGTCCCATCACTAATCACCATTTTAGAAGGACTTGCTTAAGTTCCACATATATGAAAGATATGCAAACCAGAAATGTAAGGTGCATTACCTTTTACAGATCTCATGCTGATGGCAGAGAGAAAATTGCAAAGTATGGATTTTTGTTTAAAAAAAAAGAAAAACTGTACTTCAGAAAACACTGTGAAATGGAGAACTGTGGGAAACTGATTCTAATATCTTGACACTGGAAAAATTCTGCGCAGAGGAGTGCAGTGCAAGTTAGCAGAGGGAGGCCTCCTCACATTTTGGTGTGGCTCCACCCAGTACAACCACACTTGGTGAAGCTGAGCAGCTATGATGAGTGTACTCTGATGTTGCAGTGTCAGCTGTTGTAGGCTGACAGCATGCTTGCTCGTGTAGTCATATCTTTAAACTTTGGGATTGTCAATTACTGTGCTTTGAGTCGAAGTCTAGAGAACTAGCTCAGATGCAGACATCAGTACTGCAGACATCTGAAGTGAGATAATATGAATTCCAGTGCTGATGCTGTAAAGATGGAAAACAAATGTTCTCAGATCAATGTTCAGCAGGGGTCTTTGTTGCCTTTCTTTAAAAATTTTCTAAGAAACTTATTAATATTTTTCTCTCCAGTAAAGATGCATCAATCTTTTAATCCCTGAAACAGAAAGGCATGCTTTTATGCAGCCATTTCATGCAGCACTCATGCAACATTCTTGGCAGTTGAAACAAATTATATTAATAAAATATTCCATAGGTTATGATTTATTATAACATAGTTTGTAGTGTTCCTGAAAATGTGTAATAAAACTGTTGCTGTTGCTATACGGGCAGTTCAGTTCTCTGCTCTCTCTTCCCAGACTGGCCATATAGTTTCACTGCCACCCTTACGCCTACTCTTCCAGTAGAACAAGTAGACCCTTTGGTGTATCTAGAAAATTTAATGAATCCTTGTCTAAAATAGGTCAGGTGATTCATGCCCTAAACCTACCTGTTCTTCTGCATTGACCACCAAGGGAAGCCCTGGGTGACACATCTTAGTTATCAACATCTGCACTGCATATGTAAAAGTTAAATGAGATTAATTTCTCTGGTGGTGTCTGTAATTGCTTCAGACATTTCATAGCAAAAATGAAACATATGGCACCTTCCAAAGAGCTCAAATACATGTTTTTTGAAAGCCAAGAAAGGATTTGAAAGTTCTTTGACCAAAGAAAAATAGTGATCAGCCTTTTCACGAATCTTTTTGCCATGGAGTGATTAATGTCTTAAAACTGTCCACAAAGTAAATGCACACAGACACAGTTGAGAAGAACACACCAACAGGGAAAGGTGCAGAGATGCGGAGCAGATAATCTGAGGCAGAGGCAATAGGCAGAACCTGGACAGAACTTACTGAGGGTCTATATAAATAATATTTTCGAGTTTTCTGTGTAAAATTCAGTATGGGAAGTTTCTCAAACTGAAATATGTCCTGTTCTAGGCTAGAAAATTAAACTGAGAAAACAGTAAAACTTCATCACTCTAGTAGTTATGTCAAATGACATAGTGCTAGCATGCTGAATTACATTATTTTCCTGACATAAACAGACCTGGATACAAAGAAAGATAAATAAATTCTTAGATTACCTGTCTAAATCTTGCCATTTCCCTTATAAAACTAGAGATTGAAGAGATTGTCTGAATTAACTTCTTGTCTAAATCACAGAAATCTAAAGTAATGTTTGTACATGATGCTTTACAATTCCAAGAACTAATTTGAAGTTATTAACCTCTTGTACCCCAGCTATGTCGAGTGACTATGAGTCAAGAAAATCTGTACTGTCTCCTACCATTGTTCATGTATGTCACTCTTACTACAAGGAACAAATTTCCTTGTTGGGGGCAAGTTTGGATATAGAGTATCCAGAGCAGAAGAGTTCTTCAGATGAAAAGCCTTGAACGCCTTGCTGAAATATGAATTAAAGAGACCAGGGAGATGATAGGTAGGAGAATAAAAGAGATATTTTTTTTAATGTACAATCAAGTTATGTTATATCTTGCAAGTACTAAGTTTTTTTTTAAAAAAATCAAATTATTCTGATTAAACTGACGGTATTGCTTAAGATGTGCCTTTTTTCATAACCAGGCAGCATATATTCTGTAACTGCACACAGAATGAAATCACTAGTAAGAGATACTCTGTTGATCAAATGACAAAAAGGCTCCTGCACTTGCAGTTAGTAATTAGTGTATAAAAGTTCAATGTGTGTCTTCTACCACAATTGGCCTAGCTGGTGCACAAATGCAAAGCTGCAATCAAGGACAGTTGTGCAATTTAGACCTTAGCTTGTATTTTGAAAACATAGAGGGAGGGGTAGTATTAAACTACTGAAGAAATACTTATGAAAAGTAAGGGCACAAAGTACACTCTGGTTTAATCGAGGACTACTGATCCGTGGCAAAAAAAACAGAGTGCAGTCATGAAAAACTAATATTTTTTGCCAGCACCCTGTTGGATATTGTGAACAGCTCCACTTATATACAACTCTATGTAAAAGCTTTGCCTTCCAGTCTCCAAAACAGCTAGATTACCTTTTTGTATCATCGAAAAATATGGCCTCTGTCACAATTTATCCTGGAGCAACTTTCAGAAATGAGTCACGACCTTTGTTTAAAGGTTTTATTTTTGAGATGCTGACACAAGCTTAGCTGTAGCATTGTCAACAGGGAACGCTACTACAGAGAGACTTAAATGACACTGTCACGTAGAGTGGAATAAATTATTTCAATTGTAAACCAGCTAATTATACATTAAATCTGGTATCTGCGCCTCTTTGTTATAAGCTTTTTCCTGCTGTGGATAAAATATAGCAGTGTGCATAAAGCCACATAAAGACCCATTTTGTTTTTATCATATCAGTATCACTCAGTGTCTTATTTTAAGATTTGTATTTCTATTCATGTGATAGCCTCATGTTTTCTTTTGGCTTCAGTTTCAGAGTTTTAAAATTTTGAATGTACACATTGACAAATACCCCAGAGGTCAAATCCCAATTTATTAATGTCTGAAATCTCATTATTTTTGAACAAATCTCATTAGTTTAAGACCTAACTGGTGATTTTTTATGCTTAGGCTTATTAAAATTGATAATAATATAACCAATGTAAATCCCTTCTTTATATAAATGAGCAATTAGAAAGAATGTAAGCAATTACAAGCTATATAAATATTTTTTCATTACTTTTGTGATAAATGTGATGAAATTTTCCCTGCGGAAGGCTGATTATAAATCAGTCACAATCAGATGTCTCTGCAGAAGCG
This sequence comes from Ciconia boyciana, assembly GCF_034638445.1. Taxonomy (NCBI): domain Eukaryota; kingdom Metazoa; phylum Chordata; class Aves; order Ciconiiformes; family Ciconiidae; genus Ciconia; species Ciconia boyciana. The sequence continues at coordinate 52,780,958 of NC_132936.1, forward strand.
ACCAGTATAAAGAGGAGACAGCCTGGCTTTCCTCAATCAAGTCAACTTTAATAAAGATCTCTTATGTGTTAATTTAGTATTTAAGTACAGTACATGCCAATGCAATGAAATAATTTTTAAAAAAATCTAATTTTTTGTGATGTTTCTCTCGTTCTCTCACCATGGGCGGATGGAGGGAAGAGGGTAGAGGAGATACAACCTGAATTCCTATTGCAAAAATAAGCAGAATAAAATTTTGTTTTGAAAAAAAAATCATAACTAGGAACAAAGGGCACACTTCATTTTCCTCCCTGGAACCCCTCTCTGAAGGTCAGTTCTGATTATCCCAGTATTACAGTATTAGCTATAGATGACAATAGCTAATACTGTAAATTACCTTTTCTTCCTTTCAAAGGAGCTACGAGGAATCTGCCTTTCTCATTCTGTTATGCATGCTAATACGTCTGTACATGAATAGCTTCATAGATTTGTGTACCTCTATTGACTTCAAATTAGTTTAAAAGTTAAGCATGTAAATGTTTGCAGGAGCAAGGCCTTTGTCTGCGGATTGACTTCCTTTAGACTGGACTAAAATGACCGATATGACCAGGGGTGTTTGGAGATTGCAGAAGGGGAGAAAGGATGAGTTTTGCTTAGATATATGTAAGATTTCTATTGACTGACAGCTTTGTTTTCAAGTGCCACAGGAAGACTGGGGTCATAAGGAAAGCTGTTGGTTTGCCTCATTTAGGAAGGCAATCTTGGATGTTTTCAGGATCAGAAATGGTAATTTTCTTGCTTTGTATTAGTGACTGCAAATCAACATTGCTTCAAAGATACAACTGATGCCATAGGGCAGAATAAGGGAAGTTTAAGTGAGTCTTTTAATTTTCAGGAACACAACTGCAAAACATCTCAAGCAGCAGTTTCCAGGTACTTTTTAATTATCCAAATGTAGGGATTGACACAAGTTTTTTAGAACACTGGGAAAATAGCATCAATAAGAAAAAAGCAGGATTACCCAATTCTCTTTCTTCAGTCCCTCTTTGAAGATCACCTGTAAGAATATGGTTGAATAATATCATATATTTAGTAAATTAGGTACAAATAGAAAGTGAAGTAGAAGGTAGCTACAAACTGAGCTAAAAGCATTTATAAGTAATCTTCATAGATAAACACAGAACATTTATGTTATAATCCTTACATTGTAAATTACATTTGTTATTGTACTCAGTGCATTATATTAATTAAAATGCATATGAAAAAGTGTATAGGCATGATTGATAGTCATTGCCTAACAAAGAGGAGTTGACACTAATGACAGAAGAGGGCTACAACAGATATAAAACAATTTGGTTAGGTCAAAACTGATTTGGGGAAAGATGGGAAGAGCTTCTACTCCAAAAGTAAACAATATTCTCAATTTCAAAAGGACAAGCTTTGATAAACAAGGGAACTTACTTCTGAAGTCAGGGACTGAGGAATTCAAATATTGAGGATAATATAATTATTTTAAGTGAAAAGGATAAAAGTATGTGGACTTTGAGCCTCAAGAAAGTGGGGAAAGTTCTACTGAAGGGCTTCAGAGCTAGTTGGATAAATAACCACAAACAAAAACCAAAACATTTACAAAATGGCAAAGAGGATTAAGCACAAAGGAAATGTTATCTGAGGGATCAAGAAAAGGAAGGACAAAGTGAGAATTGCCAAAAGTCAAGCTAAGTTAGACTTCCAAAAAGATATGAAAAGCAAACAACAAAAAAGATTCTTCATCCCCATAAACAAAAGACAATAAAGAAAGGGCTGTAGTGCTATGAAATATGAAATGGAGAGAGATGGAATATAATCTTGGCAAAAGATAAATTGCACTTCGCTATTGATCTGAAACAAATACTTTGCCTCGGTTTTTAACGAGTACAATGACTGATCATGGGAGCAAAGATAATGGCAGGAGCGTGTGGAAAAGCATTGTTCAGAACAAAGGTAGAGCAGAACTCAAGAAAATGAATGCAGCATGTTCAAGAGACTGCATCTTCTCCACTCCATTCCTGAAGGGAACTAGCACATGAGCTCATGGGTCTATTGCCAGGTGAATGGAGAGGAGCAAATTTCACACCTATCACCGAAAAGGTAGCTAATTCCAGCAGTGGTGTTTTTATAGCCCATCACCATGACATCCAGGCCTGCAGAACACACATAAACTAGTAGCAATTACAATTTAGGCCAAAAGTGAAATTCCTAGCCTTTTTATTTCATTCACCTTTTCCAAATGTGATTGAGTGATTATTCTATTTGCCAAACATTTGCTGCTGGATACGTAAGCTAAACTTTGAGAAGCTTCAGTAATTTCATGTTTTTAATAATACATAATATACACTGTCCAAGTATTAAATGTATGCTACTTCTACTATTATGATTTAATGTATACAGAATTTTACAAGACTTAGTTGTCAAAACTTCTTTTTTTTTTTGTCAGCAATTGTCATTTGTCAGGAGATAAACTGCGTGGCAGTACGACACTTACAATTATCAGTCAAATCTGAACTAACTGCAGAGGAAACCATAATGGCATCCTTGAAAAGGATTTCACAGAAAGACAATTCTTTGTATTTACTTTCCTCATTTAATTTAGAAGGATATTTGCTGGTTGTAGACAATAAATTCATTTATTCAGTAGAAAATAAACATATGAGGTGCTTGAAATCACTGTTTTGAGCTAAAAATAGCTTGAGTTACTGAAAGATCATTGCTGCTTGTTACTATAATGACGCAATTTAGAATTTCTCTCATGTAGAACAGTCCAGATTTGCTGAGAAATTCTGTTTCATGATTTTTGACTCTCTGAACTGTGAGGTTGGCTGCAGTTGCTGTCCTCTCCGTAAGCAGAAATCTGAGAAGTGGGGCAAGTAAATCAGAATGGGAATGGAGGAGCAGGGCCAGGTTGGCAATATTAGAGATGAGTGCTTTTGTTTTTAAAAGAAGGGAAAAAATGGCTTGAAAGTCATGCATTCTCTGTGCATGCACACTGGCTCTGTAGCAACTTGCTTTTCTGTTCTTTTTGTAGCAACCATCAAAACAACTGAGGAAGAGACCAAAAGTGCTCCTCCTCACAGCACACTACAGTTTTTGCTTCTCACGGTCACGTACTGGGGTTACATAGAATTAGCGTAACCTTTACATAAATATTAACAATTAATGTTCTCCTTCACAAAGAGCGAGCATGATTCTTTGCTGCCCGTTGGGTGGAGGACTGGTAAAGGTAGCTTTATTCCATATTTGAATCTTCATTTTTCTTGGCAATGCCTCTCATGTAAGTTGGCAGCTCTAAATTACTTTGCTGCCACAGCCCCCTATGGATCATTGCAGCAGCTCAAAATAGCTGTTCAAAGTGAGGAAACATCTACACAAGGAGCATTCCCTAAGGAGAAATTTCAAGAACTCTACAGCCCCTTTGTGCTACTGGGAAAGTGTAAAGAGACTGGATAAGAATACAGAATTCATCATCGTCCTTTCTGTACAATAAAACATTCATACTTTCTCATCTTTCTTTCTGGACTTGATTATTTGTTGACACCAAGCTTGCCCTATTCAAGAATAAGGGTAAGAGCAAAGATTGCTCCATGCTAACTCTGTGAGCTCTGTGTTCTGCAATGAAAATGGGGAGCAGCTTCGGCACCATACAGGCTTGCATCCTGCTTCTGACTGCCCCAAAGCTCTGTTTTGGCATGCAGGAACTCTGAACCGCTCTGACTGTTGGGCTTGGTTACACACCTAACATAAAAAACATGCAAAATGGAGTTGATATAGTTAAAACAGTTTTTTACTATATACAGTTTGCTCCTGCACACAGGGTAATGTACCTGGCCAGTTACGGCCTGTTGTGCCAGCAGATTACTACAAAGGAACCAGATCATAAACAATTTTTGGCCCTGTGTCTCACAATCATATGATGATATCTGAGCCTTCCTGTCTTCCCGAGCCTGCCTTCCTCCAGATTCAAACGTTTGACAAATGTTATTAAATCAATTTCAAAACTGCTCTAGTTAAATTACTGCAACCCCTTTGAATGGGCATTTTCAAGCCTGATGTTCCTTCAGCTCCTGTTCTGCCCTTTATCTCTGGGTAATCTCAGTTGTAAACATGAATTCAGCGACCATCTTTCCAACGATGACTCACAGAACCTCCCTCTAATCCACAACAATCTCCTTCTGTCCTTCCTGAAACCTCAGCCTGTCTCTCAAACAATACTTTGTTCATGTCTAGTTGTCAGTCAAGTTCCAAAAAGAGCTTTCAGTGTTTCCCTCCTTTCTCTCCTCCACCTGTTTCGTGTGTATCTTTCAGCAATCCAGCCTCTCATGAAGGAAGGCCTGCAGCTTCAGCATTAACATAAACCTCTTTTTAGGTGTTCATACCCATACTCTCTGGCTTCAAATATACTACATCACCCTGCTACTTTTCTATCACATCAGACAAAGTACTTGTCTCTGTTTTCAAATTCTTTCACTGTTACATCTTACTCAGCGTTGAGATAATTTCCCTCTTCATGTCAGCTGGTGATACTGGGCTGTATTGTCCCTCGTTAGACTTTCAAACAAGAACATCACACCATTTCAGAGGTTGTCCTTCACACTGAGAAGCTTCCTAGAAATAAAAAAGAATTTACTTCCTTTTTTTTAATTTCATCCTCCTCTGCAGTGTCTTAGAAACATTCTTATGGGTGACTGGTGTGCCTTAAAACCAAGAGACAACAGTCACAGCTAGTGGGTTAGGCCCACTCAGACTAGTGTCTGGTAGCAGGTGAGAAGACATTGAAGTCCTGAATTGGAAAAGTAAGAGAAAGCACTAGTTGAAGGGGGCAGACGAGAGCACAGCCAGAATGCTGGAGTTCGTGTGCACGTGGTCCAAGACATAGGGTGAGGCCACATTATAAAGATCAGGAAGTCAGAGACTCCGTACTACACAGGATCCAAGACAAGAAAAAGACCCATCTGGCTGGAGCAATGCCACGCAGATCACTTGCAAACAGAAAGTAGGATTGAGTACCTGACTGCAAACCAGGGACTAACATTAAACTAACAGGAGGCAGGACTAGGAGCTCTTATTATGGATCCAGAAACAAGGGTGGGGAGGGCTAGTATTAAAAATAAACAGGGAATATGGCTGGGCAGAGTCCACAAACTCTCAGCTGTAGTTTCATAAGCACTTTAAGCCGATATAACCCATCGTGGCTACTGAAACAAGTGGTCCTACACTCCCCATCCATAATTTCTTGTGCATGCCCAAGCACAACCTCTTATTTATACCAACATAAGCATTTATGTAGCTGGGACGTGAAGTGGCTTGGGAAAGTGATGCAAGTTAAAGCTGATCACGATTAAAAACTATTAACCATTATTAAAACTAAGTAGTTAGCATTAAACCTGATGCAGTCCACTACATAGCCACGAAGTGCTTGTACTGGCACAAAGAAGGAGGCAGAAAGCAGGCAGAAATAAATGGTTGAGAAAGGAAGACCTTCTTTTTATGGTAGTAACAACTTACAGAAAGTTAATAAAAACCAGTGAAACCACAGCACTGGAGAACACATTTCTCTGCCAGCTATAAGGCTGTGTTAAGGGTGCATACAGTGGCGACTAGCCACCTAGGGAATGATTCACATCCAGCTGCCTTGGGAATGACTCACTGACTCAGCTGAGTCACTCCTCCGCTGGTGGACAGAGCCCACTGCCTATTATGTTGTCCGATACTATCTCACTGTCTCCTAGTAGGGACTCATTCATCCGTCCTCAGCCATCTGCTGCTGCTTGTCCCACACTTTATATTGTAAGCGCAGTGGGGCAGATAGTATTTTCTGTTCTTCATTTGTTCGGTAGCGAGGGTTTCCTTGGACTACGAAGTATTGCAATAGTGGACTATAAGGTATTATAATATTGATGAAAAATGTTTTAAACTACCATAAAGCTGTTTAGTTTGCAACAATGTGTTCTAAATATTAAAAACAAAAAAATTGCAGGTAGGCAGGTATTTACCCATGCACATACACCCACTCCTCTCCGGCAGCGCATTCCGTGTTTCCCTCCTCCACCTGTTTCGTGTGTATCTTTCAGCAATCCAGCCTCTCATGAAGGAAGGCCTCCCTCTCTCCTGTGCAGCGCATTCGGCTGCACATGCCCTCCCCGGTCACTTGCTCCTTCTGCCACACACACACGTCTAACTTCTTACTTCTTGGTCACACACGCACAGCCCCTCGAAGGGAAGAGGGGAGCGGGAATTCCGTTTGAACGCTCAGTTAAGCCTCCTCTTTACTAGCTAGGAACCTACGTTCAGAAAGCGCAGAGGGAAAGAAGTGTTAGGTGCAGAGGGAGCACTGCAGCTTTGGCCCGGGAAGAGGCTTTATTCTCGGGCTTGCTCCTTGCTACGCGCGTACTCGTTTCGGGGTTTGCTTCCCCCATCGTCTCTCGGCCATGTTCAGCCCTGCTCGCCCTCGCAGCCCCCCCCCCCCCCGGTCGCTCACTGCCGAGCTTCCCTCCCCACCCCCGGGGGCGGCGCGGCCCGACGCCGGCGCGGGAACCACACCGCGGCCCCGGGCGCTGCTACTGCCCCAGCCGCGCCGCCGCCCGCTCTGACCGCTCCCGCTCCCTGCGGGCGGGCTGCAGTAGGTGGGGCCAGAGGAACCGGCATATGCCTCGACAGGCGTCAGCGCTGCCCTATGGGAAGCGGGGAAGGGCGGGCCCGAGCGGCGGCGGCCCAATGGCAAGCACGATCCTACGTGATGCAGTTACCTGCGGGGTATAAAAAGAGCTGCCTGCGCGCTAGCCCCTCGCTTACACAGTATGGCCGGCGACATTAGCTAGCGCTCGCTCAACGCTCTTCTCTGTAACAGGGGAACACACGGACTGCAAGGAACCGAACCGCATCGCCTGCCCGCCCGCACCCCCGCTCGGACTGTAACCCTCTCACACACGCTCACGCCGCATCCGCCGCCGCGCACTCCGGGTGGTTTTCGCTGGTTTAAAAAAAAAAACCAACCATTTTTTTTTTAAATTAATATTAAAAAAAAAAACCCTAGAAGGTGAAACCCGCCCGGGACGGACTGGGACCTGGCGGCGGCAGCGCGGCCCGTGCAGCAGCAAACGGTAGCGGCCGGGGGCGGTAGTTTGGTTGTCGTTAATTTCTGTGGTTGTTGGTTGCCGAGTTGTCTCACCATGAAGGAGAACGGTGCACACTTCTTCGAAGGGACCGAGAAGCTGTTGGAGGTGTGGTTCGCCCGGCAGCAGCCCGCGCAGCAGGAGCCGCACCAGAGCAAGGGGTCCGGCGATCTTCGCACCATACCCAGGTCCGTTAACGGCCGGGGTGGGGGGGTGCGGCGGTTGGGAGTGCTGCCCTTAACGGCCGGGGGACGGGAGGGGCCGGTGAATGGCCGGCGCACGCCGGGCCCGGGTGTGGTGGCGGCGGGCGAGAGTGTGCGAGAGGAGCGGGGCGGGGGCTGGGGGGTAATGGCCGTGCGCGGGCTGGCGGCAGCGCTGACGGGAGGCTGGTTCCGGGGTGGCTCGGCAGAGCCGTTGGTGGCAACGGCCGCGCGCGCGCGCGGCGGGCTCGGCTCCTGCGCGGCCGCCGAGCTGTCGGCCTCCTTCCCCCTCCCTCGGTGACAGCCCCGGCCTCTCCCGTCTGCCGGCGCAACGCCGCCGTAGCCGCGGGAGGGCAGGGGGTGACCTTCCGCCGCCCTCCACAGACCCCCCTCAAGGCCGCGGAGGCAGGGAGCCTCCCCTCGTCCCGGGCGGCGGGGGGGGTGGGGAGGGGTGGTAGTGGCGGGGACGGCGCGGCGCGGAAGCCATTCCGTGCCGCCACCTCGTGCAGCCCCGTGCGGTCCCTGCTGGCAACATGTGGTGGCAGGGAGAGGAGAGCCGGGCGTGTGCCGCGCCGGCCAGGAGTGCCTGCGGGGGGAGGCGGCTGGCGGAGTGTCGCAGTGCTGCTGGCGGCCGGGGGCACGGCAGCGGCACCCACTCCTCTGCACCAAGCCCCCGCGCACGTTGCAGCTCCCGGCAGCTGTCTGGTGGTGGTTGGCCCCACTCGCAGCGGGAGCCGTGGAAGTCTTTTTACGGCGGGGCTTCATGCTCCCGCCGGCTTTGGGATGGGGGAAGGCTCGGAAAATCCCTGCCCGTTGAGACCGGCTGTGCTGCGGAGAGTGGGGGACAGGAATCTCGTTCCCGGAGCTGGAAGCTGGAAGGGGAGATCCCTCTTGCTGTCGCGACGAGGATTGATGGTTCCCTCACATGGCCGGTTTCGCGGCGACCTCCGGCACTGTGTAGCTGGACAGGTTCACCCAGCGGCTCTCACGGAGGGAAGCGAGCAGTACGCGGGAACCCCTCCCGTGTCTCCCTGTGGCGTGGTAGGCACCGGAGTGGGGCCGGCGGCGGCGGGGGGGATGCCCCCCCGGAGTGTGGCTGGAGCCACGATTTACACGTGAGTCCCTTGGCTGGGCTCCCGGCTCCGCGGCCTCTTCCCCCATTGACAAGTTCAGGCCAATGAGAGCCGGGCGCCGCGAAGGGGCGGGGCCGCGCCTGTCACCCAATGGGCATCTGCGGAATGTGCTGGCGCTTCTTTCACGGCCGCCCAGGGAGGAAGAAAGGCCCGAGGCCCGCGCGGCGCCCGCTGCACACGTGTTCCGAGCTCGGCCCTCTGCGGGGCGGCAGCTCTTCCCTCCTGTGGCCGAGGTACGCCTGCTCGGCCTTTGTTAGCGCAGTAGCCGATGGCCACCGGCCGGCACGCGGGTCATCTTTGAAGCCATGCTGGGCAATGAGATGTCTTTGCTGTAGCTTGCCAGTACAGTATTTTATAGCGGGCAGTCTGGAAGGACTGGAATACCTAGACTTCTGACTTGCAGTAATCGGGGGTCCAACCATAGATCTGCAGAAAATGACGTTCTGGCACAGGTGTCCTGGAAGTGTCATAAAATGGGAGCTGCAAGCTTGAAGTACAAAGCAAAATCTGCTTGTGGACCCAGAACTATGTACAGATTTATAGGAGGGACAAGAATGGTATGTAGATATAATCGGCTGACATAGTTGAAAAAAGCAGGCTTGTCTTAAGCATACAGGGTAAATCTGAAGGTTATCTTTATGTCAGTAGTTTACTATCAGTATGGTAAACTGTTCAAGTTTCCAGGTTCAGATGGTAGCTGGAGGATCTGGTGTTCTCAGTGTATCCAGATCTGCTTCTGTACATCACTGTTATCCAGTGCTCTTTGGTCAGAGAGTTTGTCATGATGTATTGAATGTTTGGAATATGGTAATGATGGTAGTGTCTCCATTCAAAGGCATACTTAGCATATGCTATTTGTCTTTTCCTTTGTTTTGGTGTTTCTCAGCAAATCTCCTGCGTGTATATATTGGTAGTTAGCTATCCAAATATGTGAATTGCCAGTGGGCAGATAACTGCTTTTGCTGAAATAATGAATAGCCCATGTTGTGTGTGTGTGTATACATACACCACTAAGCTCATGGGTAGTAGAAGCTTCATTCCTGCCATGCCAGAAGCACTGCAGAATACATGTTTAGCTCTGACCTGTTGGTGTAATGGGTGGTTTGCTCATGTAACTTGCTGACTTGTGAAGATATTTAGACCTTTTTGAATAATGTGTTTAACATGGAAATCATCAGATGTGGTTATACAGGTCTTTGAGATTTAGCGGTATAGTAGATACCACAAGGTAACAACTTGTACAGTTAATGTGCAGGTAATCCTGGAAGACTATTGCAAATCCTAGCTGAAATACGTGTAGATGATCTGAGTTACATAGGCACTTCAGGATTCCTGTCGTGTTTGACTTTAAATGTGAAAGATTCTGAAAGTACTCGTATGACTTTGTGTTAATATGCTGGTGTTGGACTCTACAGGTCTAGTTTAGAGATGGCATTCTGCAAATGCTTTTGGCACTGACACATTCATGCTCTCTGGTGTTCTGTTTGTCAGTTCAGGCTCACGTTTACATAACTGCAAACTTAATTTTTAAAACTGCTCAATGGCATTTAATGTAATTGCAAGGCAGGTACTGTGACAGTTCCTTTGTATGGTTTAGATATGGCTGTAAAGTTTTAATAGAGTAGATACAAACTGTTAACTGTTGAACATGTGGTCTTTAACACAGTTTCAGAGCTGTGAGCAAGCTTTGAAGGCCTTTGTGTTAATAGGCTCTTAATACAAGATGTTAATTGAAGCTGTGTGCTTTTTTGGTAGGCAGCTGTGACATGCCTGAAAATTGCTGTTAACCTGTGTCCAGGAGTAATTATCAGTGATACTGTGTTGCTAGCATGAAGTGAAGCTTTATAAACAGTCTCTTTTAGAAAATTGTCAGAATGAAATTATTTCCTACAGTTGATAGATGCAAATGAAAAAATTCTGAATACAATATATCCCACTATGTTAATTCTATAAAGGCAATTGAATAAGCTAGTTTATGTTGAACAGAACTTGAAATCAAAGCTGAAACTGTGGAACAATAGCTAACTTAGAATCAAGTTGCAAACCAGTTGAGCTTTCCTTTTGTATTGTAATACCTGCTTAGTAGTGAAATGTGAGCCATTCATCTACTGAATAACTAAGCTAGCGTTCAAAGCTAAAAATTTCCATGTTGTGTGTGGTTGCTAGGGATTAGATATTTTAAAGTCTTTGCTGGATATTACCAGCAAAAAAAGGAAAAAAGTTCAAGAACTGATGCAATTAAGAAAATTTTCAGTTTTTCCTCCTATGGCCAAGCCTGCTTTAGAGAAGAGTTTGGGGAAGTGTAAAGTATTTCAGAAAACATCTATATGGATTGTTTCAATATGTTCAGTAAAAGTCCCAACTGAAAACTTAAAGAAAACCATTGAACATGGGCTTTACTTTGCTGTTAAGATTTGGGGGGTTTTTGGTCATTTGCTAATCAGTTCTGCAAAAAGGTCTTGTGGTTGAAATGGTGGCAAGCATCTGAAGATATCTACCCTACTCATATTCAAAAGTGGAATGAAGTGAACATTTTTGTGGTCTCGAAATAATTGACTTTAACTTTAGTGCTTGTTCTCACTATGCTTTGTAAAGCATGTTTTTTTAAAAATAGCCTTAAACTATGTATAAAAAAGTAGGATTTGCTGAAAACATGATGAACATGCTGCAAGTCCTGGTGTTCGGTGGTGACCGAGTAGTGCATTCACTGTCCCCACAGTAAAATCAGCTGTTTATTCCTTCAGATGACATGCAACTATGCATTTCCCATCTCAAGGCTTATCATGATCTTGAATGTACAGACGTTTGAAACCATAGGTTAATGATGCAAGTATTAAGAGTCCATATCTCAAGCATTCAACCCTGAAGAATACTCTGAAATTAAGCTTGTTTATGGACCCTTAATGTGCTTCCTATCTGTCTGTTATGTGGACACAAAAAACTGGAGAAAAAACAGTGCAGTAATGAGCAATATGGAGTGACACTGATGTGAGATTCTCATCCTGTGCTACGTGAAAACTGCCAAGCACCAATACAGTCAAGCATCTGATATGAGTCCTGTAAATACTTGCTTTGTACTGCACCCTATAGCCTGAGTCAACTCACTGCCGCAGTGCCGCTGCACCTCTACCCCCTCCCCTGGGCCTTAGCACCATAGCAATGTTATCTGCCTGTTTTCTCAAACAGTGAAGGTACAAGGAGGCTGGGCCATGAGCCCTATCCTGCTTACTCCTGCAGTGCTTTGGAACAAAACAGTGCGGAGGCTGGGAAGAAGGTGGGGTAGGCAGGATTGTGCCAGGATAAGGGCTTCTGTCACTATGTACTTGCTGAGCTTTTTTACATGGAGATGAAAGGTAATCTGGAGAACTTAACGTAAGAATTCAGTCTTCCCCTCATCAAAATTGGTACTCATAAACTAGATTTTAGCAAGCAAGTTCAAAATTACAGGTAAAGTATGTTTGCTTGTGACTTTCAATTGTAATTAAAGAATGGTTTCACACAAAGGAAGCAAGCCCTTTTATGCTCACTGCTACTGATTGTGATACTGCTCATGGGAAGTTAAGACTTATGTTGAAGGCTTTTTGATATTTTCTTACCTTACCACTGAAACTGCTAAAGAATTTGGTTAGTCACTTTCTGTCAAAGATCTGGTCCCTTAGGCTCCATAGAGCATCATGTTAAAATATGTAGCTACTGGTATATTCCTAAAGGGGCTTTTTTAATGGCTGTTTACTCAGCCAGGAGAACAGGAAGATTTGAGGCTTATGGTAGGTACTTGCTGTGTTACAGCATGTTCCTTCTGGAGAAGGTTACACTCAAACTTGCCCTGAATGTTGCCTGCAAGTCTTGTTGAAGCCCTGATGGTGCCTATTGGGGCTCATGCTTCCTTAAACATGTTGGGCATCGAGGTATGTTTTGTCCTTCGATATGAGAGACTTAGGAATACCCATCGAATATCTTCGGATGTAAAGGATGGAGTCACCATTCCATGTATACTGCTGTAACTGCAAGAATGACAAAAGGCCTGCAACAGGAGCCTTATGCAGCCTTTAAAGCACTATCTGTGGCCATCTTTGTGCCATTGCTGAAATACCTTGGTGTCATTTGGGAATGATTCTCTTTAGTAGTTGGCTCAGGACCTTCTAGGTAAGAAGTATCTTGTGAGGAGTACTGCTTGGAATCACTTTTGATGTGGATGCAATTTTCCATTCAGATGCCTGTCTTTAAGTCAAAATTAAGTGCATGTCCCTGGAGACTCTCAAGTTTAAGATACAGGAGATGCAGACAGTCGTTCTGTGTATCTATGTTCAGAGCATATAGAGGGTGTGTGGTTTTTGTGCACTCCACAGATAGTGCTGAAGTAAAATTATCGAGTTGCCAGTGTCTTGTGTCTAAAATCAGGGTGTGAACATAGTTCAAGATGATCTATCTTCAACAGCAATTTATAAACTAAGTTATAATTATCTAATAGGAAATACGCATCTGTCCGCAGAAAAATACACCAGCTGTTAGGAGGTGCTTTAAAAAGCTTGTGACTTTTGTGTAGTTGGTCTGTACTGTATCTACCTGTTTCAGGACGCTTGAAACTAATGTTGCAACTCTGCTGACACTGATATTTAGCCAGCTTCCATGCTCCTCAGCTACAGGTCCTCTGCATAGGCAGGTTAGACAAGGCATTGAGTTTGACTGTTCTGGATCATGGTCTTGGTAGGAATTTGCCTACTTAACTGTAGCCTGCTAACAAGGTAACTGATATATTTGTTGGCTCCTAAAAATACTTAGTAGGTAACAGGTGAGGGAATAAAAAGTTGCTCTGCAGTTGAACGCTTGATTTTAAACAAGGTCTTACAGTAAAGTAAAAGATTAAAATACATATTACTTTGATTACTACGGCCTTGTCAGCTGTTCTATTTTAATGAAAAGCTATGCAAGAGTATGTATAGAGCTGAAGCTGTCTTTAGGAGTTTCATAGGATTTATTTCCTAAGAATTCCTGCCCTACTGTAAAACAACTTTTCCTCCCAGTGCTCTCTGGGCTGGGTACTGCTGGGTACTAGCAAGGTACTGTTACTGGGGTGGTGGGATGGTATGCTTGTGGAGGCTGTTAATTGCTGATAGGAACAAGTTCTTGATGTAGTTCATTATCTTCTTAAATTGCTGTTATTCCTGTCCCAGTTGACCTGAAACAGCAGTATTGTGCTACTGCCTGATATGCTTGACTCCTGTGTGAAGACCCTGTTTTACCCCTGAAGGTAAAGGCTCAGAATAGACCAATAACTTGCATTCAAAGGTATGGTTTTATCTGGCAAGGAAAAATTGATTTATAGGTTACTCATTCTTCATTTCTCAGAAATATTAAGTAAAGGAGCAAACATGATGGTTTTGAACCTGGTTGAGAGGGACTGTTGATTATTCATTTCATTACACATTTTAAGCATATTTCCTAAAAATAAATTAAAATACTTCTCAGTTCTGATAGGTTTTCCATACTGACATATCCGGGTGGCAGTTTGAATGGAAGTTACTTGCACTGTGGTGTAACAAGTCCATGCTGATAAGGCACTAAACGTTGCAACACAGGTATAGGAGTAGATTGCTAAACTTGATTTTTTTTTTTGCATGTTCTGCTAGTCGAGTACAGAACAAGCAGCTTTCTACCATTCAAGCATGGACAGTTTTTCACACTTGAGTAGATGTATTCCATTTTGATTTGGTATTCTCTGAGCATGTGCAGCCATTTAAGATGCATGGTGCTTGCCTATTGGAGAAACTACTTTCAGTAGGTGTCAGTTATTTGAAATTTCAGGAACAGTATTTTACAGCTTTGGAATGAAGTGGGTAATAAGCCTACATAACAGCAAGGAACTGGTCTCAAATGCATTTTCAGTTTGGAGTTCCAGTGGATGCAGGTTCTGCTACAGAACTTAGCTACCAATGATTGCCATGCACCATATTCTGTATGCTTGGCTTGAGTATAGGGAAGCAATCTCCAAAGTGCTTGGAATTGTCCTGATATCTGGCTATGGGAAAGAATTTAGGAAATAATAATGCAATTCATATACTTCCCATTGAAAGGGGAATTTTGAAGAGCAGAAGCCCATGATAGCAATTCATTGAGAATAAGTCTCTTTGGCTTCCCTTTCTCAGCTGGAGGCTTTGCTTCCCAGTTAGAAGTTCACTCAGTTATGAAATAGGAAGTAATGTTCTCAAGTATTTCACAGTTACTAACTTTGAGAATTTTTACTTGACAAAATGGGATTAGCTGCAATACATGTACTGATAACCATTGAAATACTATTTTTAAGGTGGATTTTTTGTTTCCACTTTAAGTGGGGGTGGATGTTGCTTGTCTCTAGTAATGCTTAAATGGTTATACAGATTAAAGAAAAGGAAGAAATGCAAGAGTTAGACTTCTAGTGAACTCAGTGTACTTAGTACAAAGTAGTCCCAGATGTTCTTTCTTTGCTCTGCTTTAAACAATGGAAAATGTCAAATACTAAGGTCGTCTTGTTTAAATAGATTATACTGAGATCAAATCCAGCATGTTAGTGGCCTTTCTGTAGTTTTCTGTGCTTAACTTTAAAATGCATACAGGTACAGGCCAGTATCTCTGTAAAACTTCTCCCTAATGTGACCAAGTCTCATCCGGGGTGCTGCAACCCTTTGTTAGTCTATTTTATGTATACTACTGGATCAAGCCTGACATCTTGCGTGTTTCTCAACTTGTAGGCTTTCTTCCTTGATGCTACTCTAATCAGATCAACTGATGAACTTGCCCGTTATTCCTGTAAAGGCTGAATGCATGAACATTTTGCATATGCTTAGCTATCCTTTCTGTAGTGGAATAGTGATCAACTGAGCAAAGTTCAAATATGCAAAGGTCTTGTGCAACTGCAGATTTCAGCCATAGTACCTAAATACCAACTATACTACTAATGAGCATAACTAGGGACTTTCTTTGCATGGTAGGCTTTGGACTTAACATGCAATATTGTATTGTTGGTAGTATGCTGTACTGATCCTTCATTGTTGGACTACTTGAACACCAGAATTGTTACATCTTCCTCTACTAATATGTGATTGAAACTTAAATGAGCCATTTCTCTGAAATGTCTGTACTGAGTTGCACTGCAGTGATACTTAAAGAAAATTAAGGTTTTGCCTGTCTGACCAGGTAAGAAGCTTGTGAAGGCTGAGATGTATGCTCTTGCAAAGCCTGAGGTAGTTACATACACTTTAATACTTAGACAAGTACAAAATCGGATTTGTAGTAGTGTACAAATGCGGGGTTACTGCAGCTCAGCATCGGGCAATGGAAGGGAACTCTGCCTCAGCTTTCATAAATGCTATGTCAGATGCTGAGTGTTTCTTTAATGGCAAATAAAATATCATCAGTAGTGGTGCTGGAATGATTTAAACAGTTATTCCACCATACTAAACCAAAGGAACACATGACCTAGTTCAGTTTACAGGAAGAGTATAACAGGATGTTAGAGAAGATACTAAGGCTGGCAAATTCATGCAGGTGTGCTGTAGCTTCCACAGAAAATGAAATCCTTCAGTCCTGTCCTTAGCAAAACGTCCTGATTGTCTAGGAGCATTTAAATAGGTATAATATAAACTATTTCACTCTTCGCATTTACCAGGTTTTTCAATGATGAGCAGATGCTTGCATTTTCATACATAGTTGAGTGTCAGGAACAGAGCTAAACCCAGTCAATGACATAAGCGTAGAGCTGAATAAATGTGTGGGACTTTATCTGAGCATTAAAAACAAGCTGTTTTTTTTATTTGACATACAGATTTTAGTGGTCTGTGCTGTCATGTCTATAGTTGCAGAAAAGTATTTCATCAAGGTTCCCTAATGGGGGTGGTAGGGAAAACCTCACTCTGATTTTAAGTATGATTTTAAGTTTGAGCTCAGCGATCTCACTGGAGTCATATCGCTGAGCTCAAACTTGTTCAGATGTGCCCTTAGTTATGAGGAATTTTAAGATGCATAGGATTCTCTTAAACTCATTTTTAATAGCTTCAGTCTGATCTAAAAGGAGGCTATAGAGTGAGTTTGTATGTTAAGGATGTTCTGGTTGACACCTGTATAAATATACTGGTTTAGTGCAATATACACTTTAAAAGGGAAAATCCTCAAGTATTAGTAGTAAAGGTACAGAATTCAGTTTCAGGAGGCATTCTCAAGTGGGGGACAAATTAAGGTGTTTATTTGCTGGGGTGTTTAGAGAAGCAAAGAACATCTGGATATTTTATGTGTACAGCAGAATCTAAAACTTCAACTTTGCAAATGGACCAGTTTTCTAAGGGGAAAGATTGGTGGCTGCTGGAGGAACCCTGCTGGTAGAATTAACAGTGAATGCTCTGTCCTGAAGTACAACTATAGAGCTTTTGCAGTGTCAATCAAGGGAGAGAGGTCTGACTCCTGAGGAAGGATTAAGGCTGACAATTATATGGGCAGCTGAGCCAATCCAATAGCTTGGTGATGAAAAAATTGCAATTCTTCTGGCACTCCCAGCTGTGAAGGGTCCTGTAGTTGTTCCAGCTCTACTGATGGGCAGCTTAGTTTTATGCTGGGTTAGTAAATTTCTTGGTTCATGACTGGTCTGAGCACAAGAGCCAGCACAAGCCTGCAGGTGGAATATGCTGTGGGAAGGGAGGGATGGGAGAAGTAGGGCAGCTGGCAGTCTTGTAATTTTGCAACTTCAGGAAGCTGTATCTGTTCCTGTCTGCTTTATAGCAAATTTGACTATATTGGATTCTACTAATCTGGTGTAGGCACAAGACTGAAGTGACAACCAAAGTAGTTTTTTGCGAGTCTGTCACTTCTCATGAATACTTGGAAGTCTTTCGGCTTAATTTAAGCCCTTTGGTTTTTTTTTCAGTTTCTTACTCTACAAGGAATTTTATTAATGACAGTAAAGAATTTAAATATTAAACTTCTACCACTATAGTGAAATGTAGCACTGTAGCTTCAACTTGTGCTATGTGAAAATAGTTCAGTTTTCTTTCTTGTAAGTGTAATATTCAAAATTATTTGCTATAAGTCTTCTGTTATTTTCTAGAGGTAGAAGGAATTCAGGATCAAAGAGGAATTCAGGTCATTGAGATGTACTGGGTTTTGGGGCTGGTTTTCAATTCAATGGTGGACTTGAGTCTAAGCCGGACAAATAAAACATGTTAATCTTAACTTGCTGGTTTATTACTCTAGTAGTTGCCAATGACTACTGCGATGGAAGTACATGGAGATTCAACCTAAAGCATACCTTAGGTTTAACAGTGAATTTTATCTTAGTACAAGTGGGATGCAGGACTTAAAGTTATCCTGACTTGCCTAGTTAGAAGCTTGGGGGTTGCTGTTTGACAGTTGTCCTTGTGCAGCAGATTACACTAACAGATCTTAATGAATACTTAGCCACTGGGAGCTAAGAATTGGATATTACTGTATTGTGTTAGACAGTTCCTATATAAAAAGTCCTCGCCTTTCGTGCTCTCAGATCCAGCAACTCAAGACGAGGTATAGTCTTTTTGGGCTATACTTTTTACCCAGGGTTCCAGAAAGCTTTAGTTTGTTTAACCTCTTGTTTGTGCTCTTCTAAATTTCTTCACAGGATTGAGTGGGACAAACTTCTGGAGAATGTGCATTGTTTGATCATAAGTGTGACAAAAACTGACAAGCAGGAAGCTTATGTACTCAGGTAAGCCATTAGCTTATTCTTTTAGTCTCCAAGTGGTACAAAAGTTAAAGCTGTTGTATGGGATCCACTTGGCTGAGAATCCAATCTTGGGTTAAGATCCTGCTGTTCATGACTACAGCTTGCAGGGGTCTGCTAATCATAATACTATCATGCTTCTGTTCAGTAGCAGAAATGTCTTCATAGTTATCAGTGTTTGTCTTTTTTCTTTAACTAAAAGGATTAAGGACAGGGCTGTGGTGTTTCTGCACCTGATCATTTAATTTTATCTAGGGATAAATAAGTCTACCCAATTAAGAGGTTTAGGATTACTTCAGCAGAACAGTGCATGTAAGTGTCACTTTTAGGTCAGCAAAAACTGTATCAGTAGATTGCTTTTAACTCCAGATAATGCAATCAAGTGGAACAACTCTTGCAGCTGAGCAAAGGACATCTGTAAAAATGTAACTTTCCTGAAATCTTGGAATTTGTATTGTGCAGCAGTTAGTTGTAAGGGCACTACTTTTGCCATGTGTTTTTCATCTTGCAAAATACTTTCATGCTCTTTCTACGTGAACTTTACAGACACATTGACATTCTCTGTTTTACTTCAGATTACAGAAACTGAAGCTTTTCTACTCTGAAGGACTGCCTTGAGGGCAAGGTTGGGCTAAGAGCAAGCTAGTCAAAGAAACTGTGCCGAAGTCTTGTTTCCACAAGCTTCATGTATTTGAAACAAAATTCTGAAAAGAATGTAATTAGTTACAACTGCATCCTGGATGAAATATAACCTTTACTTTGAATTCTTAAACAGCATTCCAAACTGAGTTAGTTACTTAGGCTAGATTTATTCCCATTGTTCAGTTACTTGGTGAGAAGATACTTGTTATACATGTTTAAGTGTTCTGGGTCTAGTATCATTGCTAATCTCCAGTTCAGTGGGACTGGAGTTAAGTATCTGACTTACAGTTTCTGTATAGTTAATTTCTGTATCTTATGCAAAAGGCATATTGTATAGCTGTACCTATAGTCTCATTGAGACTTCCTGTTCCTGTGGATAGGTGCTGGTTTACCACTTCCCAGTAGTCAGCTTTCCTAGAAGATGCAGCCAGACAATTTATGAAATTCTGTTAAGGCTTTTGCCTTTTTTTGGGTTGACTTTCTCATAAGCTTTATTTCAGCTGAGAAGGTCAGATTTCAAGTCTGACCCTGTTCTGTGTCTGGATCGAGAAATTAAATTCTGTGTCTACGTTGTGTACTCACTTCACAGCACACTTCTATTTCTCAAATAGATTGAGGATATGTAATGCACATAGTACCTCTTTTCCTGTAGTGTGGTAGCTGTGTAATATCACGCTTGCAGCAGGTATTTGTTTTGGGAAATCATAACAGCTCTCAAATGTTAGCTAAAATCTATTGGTTTGATCCATTTGCCAAGCATGTTTATGTACCATATGCTGAATGTTCACTTACAGTAATGCATTTGGTTGGGATAAGAACCAAGATCTAACCATTCTCTCCTGGCTTGTTTAATATAAAGCACTTTATATATTTCTGACACTTTTTTTACAGTGAGAGTAGCATGTTTGTCTCCAAGAGACGTTTCATTTTGAAGACGTGTGGTACCACCCTCTTACTGCAAGCACTGGTTCCCCTGTTGGAGCTTGCTAGGGAGTACAGTGGGTTTGACTCAATTCAGGTAAGGTGCCAGAAAAGCTGCATATTCCTTAGAATGTACAAAAAGCTTTTTACTAATACTTCAAATTTACTGGCTTTATTAAATATTTTGAAACTTCCTTTGCCATTTATGTATGCTTCCCATAATGAGAAGATTGTAATATAAGATTGCTTGCTCTGCTCTACGATTCAGCCTTCTATTTGCCTCTTAAAGGATGTTAATTTACAAATGCTATTGTGCTGAGTTAAGGTTACTTAAGGGTGAAAGAATTCCATGCCCATATTGTCAGTGTTGAAGTCACTGATGTTTTCTTGTGGAAAACAAATGTGGAAGTAGGCTGTCTCCTGTAGCTTACAAATTAAGCTAGGAATAACCATATGCCTCTGAAATGGAAATACAGGTAGCAGCGTTTTGACAATGAAAACATAGGTCCTGTGAAAGCTTATATTAAATGCTTGCATTTTTCTAGATTTTTAGATTCAAGGTGGACAGATATATTCAGTATCTAAGGTGCACTTTTATTTTTTCAGAGCTTCTTTTATTCACGTAAGAATTTCATGAAGCCTTCCCACCAGGAGTACCCACATAGGAATTTCCAGGAAGAAGTAGAGTTTCTTAATGAAATTTTCCCAAGTAAGTTCATTAACCTTCAGCAAAGTTGCACAGCTTGTGTGAAGTGAGAAGTGACAAGCAGTACAATACATGCGGGCTGCCGGGCCATTCATTCAGTAGTCCTTGCAGTTCTGTGGCCAGCACCAGCTTCGTCTGCATAAAAATCAAAGGCTATAAATACTTATTTTCTGGATTTTTGACACTAACTTGCCAAGATCAAAACTTAAATCATACTAAGCGTGACACTCAACACCTTGTCTTAACTGAGGTCATCTTCAGACTTCCAAATAGTGTAGTAATTCAATCTGCAGAATCCAGCTGTCACTAACCATAAAAGCCTCATTAAAAACATAAAATAGTAATTTAAGAACTAATACACTGAAGAAAAATGTAAGGTTTTCTCAGAAAAGTTGCTGCACTAAAGATTGAATTCAAACATTTAATAAAATCTAAAACATACAAGAATAACCCTGAATTTCAACTACTGGCAAAAAAGTAGTAGTACTTATAAGTACTACTGTAAGTACAGATAAGTACTTGTAGTACTTATCTGAGTTATTTGAAAATATATGCTAATCATAAATTCATTAAATAGATGCTTAAGAGTACTAGGGTTTCTGTCTGTGCATAGCTAAAGCTGTAATCTGAATTTCCTGCTAGTAGGCTTTGAACTGGGGTGTCCAGACCACCTTCTGAGGGAGCAGCCTGTTTTTCTGGTTATTGGCTTTACATTCCTGAAGTTAAATGCCTGCTTATTTGATGCAGATGCTGACTGTATCAGTGAACCTCTTAGTGTTCTGTGAAAGAACTTCATTCTACTATCTTTAAATATGAAATGAAGCTATCTCTTGCATAAAAGATCAGCTGTGGTACGCTAACTGGAGGCTTTTTGTCTTGTCAGATGGAGCAGCTTATTGCATGGGGCGTATGAATTCTGATTGCTGGTATGTATGTGAAGACTTTGAAATCTTTGGGGCTTACAATAAAACTTGGTGCTGCTAACATTTGTTACATAAGTGGTTTGTATTTTATATAGGTACCTGTACACCCTGGATTTCCCAGAGAGTCGGATATCCAATCAGCCTGACCAGACACTGGAAATTCTGATGAGTGAGCTTGACCCAGTAGTTATGGACCAGTTCTACATGAAAGATGGTGTTACTGCAAATGATGTCACTCGTGTATGTTTGCTTGAAAACTAAGCATTTTTGGGAATGGTGGAAACTGGGCAACAAAATGCTTCACTTAGCAAATAACAAGGGTTATTTTTTGGTAGGAAAGATCTCATAGAAAATGTCAGGTTAGTCTTTTGGGAGTAAAATAGATTTGACTCTAGAATGTTTTTGGGAATATAACTTCACATTTTCAATGCCCCTGCTTTAATCTATTGAATGGAGCAATTTGCAGTGCTTTGGGTGATTGGGAGCTTATCCTCTGAAAAATGGAGGAGTAAGAATAAAACCACAATTGAGTAACTTCTGCTGAAGGATGGAGATTACGAGGAGTAAGACAGACTGAAGATAATGAATGCCAAGGGAATCTAGGTATCAAAATTAAGGTTTGATCATGGAGCCATTTGGGTAGGTGGGGGGGTGGATTTCAGGTCTAAGCATAACTCGGTGGTTTTGCCTCCTCTTCTCCTTTTTCCAAATGGGAAAGTCCTGTGACATGAACAAGTTTGTGACAAGTACATTGACTTCATCTGGTTTTCCATCTTAGGCTTTGATTCTCATACTGTATTTGCTGTTGAGATTTGGCTGTAGCTCAAGTACTGTGTGGGAAATCAAAGTGCTTGGGATTACACTTCATTCTAGAGTATAAAGAAGTATGTTCTCACTCCAGAGTAAATGTAAACAGCTGTCACTTTGTGGATACTGGTTGAACAGGAGCTCCATTTTCCATTTTAGTTGCAGAAGCAATTATGTATTAGATTTCTAAGCTGTTCCCTTGTCTTGGAGGTATGCAGCTTGGTCTGTAAGAGGCTAAGTATCTGATAACTTGCATGCAACTTGGCACTCAGTCACTTGATAAGTGACAGGATGCAAAGCAAGTTCATCTATAGTGGTACAAATTATCAAGCTGACTTGTTATTGGGAGAACTCTGGTCCCTTGAATTGCTGTTCGTTCTGCCTTTGAGTTAAATCTAAACAAGTATAAGGATGCATGATAAACTGAGTGGTGTAATTTTAACTTCTATTTCAGATGAGTGGAATTCGTGACCTGATACCAGGTTCTGTTATTGATGCTACAATGTTCAATCCTTGTGGGTATTCAATGAATGGGATGAAATCGGATGTAAGTTTTACTGATAATTAATGTTAAAATAAATAGTAATTATTTGGTGGTGGTAATATATTTTTTTTTTTCAGGGAACTTACTGGACTATTCACATCACTCCAGAACCAGAGTTCTCTTACGTTAGTTTTGAAACAAACATAAGTCAGACCTCTTATGATGACCTGATTAGAAAAGTTGTAGAGGTTTTCAAGCCAGGAAAATTTGTGACAACCCTCTTTGTTAATCAGGTGAGTTTTCTTGCATTAGCTTGTCAGCTCCTGAAATGCATTTAGACACAAACAAAGCAAGGCTAGAGATTTTTTTACTGGGGCATTAGTAGTTTCCAGTTTGTCTCTATTTGGATGGTAGTTTCTTTGGAAAGTAAAAATGCTCTTCAGTATTGCTTTGGCATGCACTAAATCTTATCTCCAGAAAAACTTCAGAAAGATAAGACAGCCCAGTCTCAGTTTTCTAAGGACTTCCTGTGCAGTTCTGTAGAGGCATAATTTCTTGCTTTGGCATTTGTCTGGATTTGGCTGCAGCTGTCAGTTGTAGAAGCATTGCTGCTGTTAATGGTGATGCTGCCAGCTGATGATTCATACTAAGAACAGTACCATACATAGGTAACAGCGTCGCTGCTTGGGATTGAGGCTTCCTGCAGCACTGTCAGGCATGGGTTTGAAGCATGTTGGTAACAGTATCACAAGAATCACACAAAATACATATTGTGCTAATCCATCTTTAAATGCTACGTTTAAAAAAGTAAATTTCACTTTTTTGTCTTCTAGAGCTCTAAATGTCGTACAGTGTTTTCTTCTGCCCAGAAGATTGAAGGGTTTAAACGTCTTGATCACCAGATTGCCCAATTCAGTGATTATAATTTTGTTTTTACCAGTTTTACAAAGAATCGCCAGCAACAGCACAGTTGATTAAGAATGAAGAAAAAACGTAAAAAGAAATCCCATATAGAAGGTGGTGGTTGCTTTCTAGTTAATGATTCAGGGGGCCATGCTTTCCACTCCCACCACCTTGTAGTTGTGGAAAGCCCTAGGTGTAATCATAGTATAACCATTTTGAATTGTATGCATTATTATATCAAGGAGTTAGATATCTTGCATGAATGCTCTCTTCTGTGTTTAGGTACTCTATGCCACTCTTGCTGTGAAATTGAAGTGCATGTAGAAAAATCTTACTGTATGAAACTTTACAACACTTGTAAAAATGATTCAGGTAGAATTACACACAGTATAGTTTTTCTCCAGGTATCACCAAAAATTCCCCACAGACAAGGCTTTCGTCCTCATTAGACTTTAGCCTTAACCTACTCACTGGGGACAGTTCTCTGTTAAATTGTCACTCTTTTTTTCAATTGATCTTGTGATTTCAGTCTAAAACAGTTTCTGACAAACTCTTATGATTTCTAATGAAACTGATTCCTAATTAACACTTTCATGTTTGGAGAAAGTTCTTAAAACAGTTAAATTGTTTTGCTACTACAGGTGGTGGTTGATTTATTTTTAAATCAGACTGACTTTTCATGCTCTACTCAAGCTTATAGGAATTTGCTAAGCTATACTGTAGCACTGGGTAATGCATTGGTCTTTCACCTCTAGAAACTTGGGTATCGGTACTAATGCAGGTTAAATTTCATCTTACCTTAATGCTCATTTATCTGTCCACATCTCGAAGCTGTCACACTGCTACACAATGGCAGAATTTGAAGAAGGTCCAAGACTTGATAGGGAAAGAGCTGGGTGAGGGTGCAAGTGCTTTGGCATAGTTGCGTGACAGCTTTGCAAAGTGCAAGTTCATGTTGGCACCAGGTATTTTCTTTCCTAATCACCAGTTAAGTCAGACTAAGAAGCTGGTGCTCCTGAGCACTGGCAGGTAGATCTAGTGAAGGAGTGGAATTTGCCGGGCTGGGTGTGTTGATTGGTTTGGATTATTCTCAGTAAAACCTGTGACCTACCACTTCTAACTGTAAAGAGTGCTTCTAAACTGGTCCAGTGTCACTTCATTTTGTTGTTCCAAGCAAAGCTAATGCCTCTATCTTGTAACAGTCCTGTGACATTGTTGTGCATGTGACTTACGTTGTATTTGAGTGTTGTGACTTCATCTGTTTTTTCCTCCTAATTACTAAGGTGGTTCCTCTTACTGTGACTTGAGGGCATTAAGTGAAGGCATAGAACAAGAACTGTCTGGGACACCTGGACAGAAGTGAAGTAGAATGCTATTCATAGAACATGAATAAGTGCGTAATTCAAAGTCACTTTAATGGGTATTGACTAAAATGCAGGCTTTAAAGAGCTGGCACACTTTCAGCTATGTTTGCAAATACTGGGATTTTAACAGCTGTGAGACCAGCATGTTAACTACAAAATTGAGATTATTTTTTCCCCCCTCTTGTCCTTGCAATGTTTTGACTCTTTCTGGTTTGACGCAATGGTTTTTTGTTCCTTCCGTATTTATAAATGAAGCACTTTTTCAGTGCTTCTAAACTAAAGTCTGCTTGGTTAGAAATCAAGTGGTTGGAACATTTTGAATTTTTTATTTTAAGCATATTGTTGATGTTCTTTACCAATGTTATCAATTACATGCTGTAAATGGCACTAGTGCTTTTTGGTGTTAATATTGAGGACCAATATTTCAGTGTGGTTTTGTTCTTAAACATTGTCCCAACTGACCTGACATTTGTTGGCTTGAGGTCCTTTAGACTGAAGATCCCTTTTCAAGTAATACTGAAATACACATTTTACAAATAGAAGCATAAGCCTCGGCTATAAAAATGAAAGCTGTTGAATGGATTATTGAACTATCTAGGGTGATCAGGATGGGGGGGGAGTATGGTGTTTATAATTTCTGTGGTGTTAGACTTTGATCATTTAAAATATCTGTACCACAACTTAATGCTTCAATAAAAGTTGGCTTAAATTGTTTGTAGTGATGATCCAGCAATTCTACCCTTCACACTCTTCATGCTTTTTGGTACCAAATGGTTTAATTCTGAAATAGATTGATGTGTGTCTTGTCCTAAATTACTTTAAATTTACTTTGCCCTTGTAGGGGATGCATCTCAACTGTTACCGTGTTGGTAGTTTAAAATGAGACAGCATGTCAAAGGAAGCCAGATGAAAATGTTATGCTGTTCTTGAGGCTAAAAATGTTTGTTTAAATGAACACACAAAGATTTGAGATCTGCTGTCTTCACCTAACCTGAATTTTTTCCTCAGCATTAAATATTTAAAGTAGTCCTCTGAGTTAAGATGACAACTGCTTCTGCTGGTCTTAAGTAACAAACTCTGGCATACATTTATGGTACTTAAGCTTAGACTGACTTTGAGAATTCAAGGTGAAGTTTGTCTCAAGATAATGTAGGCATGTACCTGATCTGGATAGTAAACTAGACCAGAAGCTAGTGGCTAGGAATGTCAGTGCTAAGCAGATGCAACGAACATAACTGAAACTTCCTCGATTCCACATGAACAGTCCTGCTGGAATAGCAGCTGCAGTTTAACCATACCTGCAAAGCTCTAACAATGCTGATATCCTGTGAAGTCACCTAAACAGGGAAAATTTGTGTTAGTGTTGAAGGCCTAATACCTTTAAATCATTCATGTCTGACTACAGGTTTCATTAGTCACCCAGAACCTCTTCTGTGATGCTAAACTTCTCTAATTGTGCTTTGGATATTAAATAGTAACTTCTAGTTACTTCAAGTACTTAACACTGTTGAAAATGCCCAACAGTCTTCTATAAAAAGAAGAAATTCCAGCTTACAGCATCAAGCGATCCTGTTTAAGTCTCAGCTATTATGTTAGCAGTAACCTACCTCTGAAGAACTGTTTTCTAGGCTGACCTCCACAAAACTGAAGATTCATCTTAATGTTTCTCTATTTTTAAGTAACTTTGCCTGAAGTTTGCAGGTTTCCTGTAAAATTACTTGTCATCTTCACATTTTTCACCTCAGGAGTGTTCTTCAATAACACTCCTTTATGCTAGCCCTTCTCTCTTGTAAATGGTGCTGATAACTGACATGAGAATATGGTATCTACCTAATTCTATCTGTTACAGCAACACAAATGCAAAGCTAGCTGTAGTCATTAGCTGTGTTAGATGTTTGTATTTCTCATAAACCAATGGAGGAAACAGAACTGGCTGCAAGTCCACATCTCCACTTAATTTCTGTGAATAAATCAATGGAATAATCACTGTAAAGGGGTGGGAACGGCTTTCTGTAGATCTCCTACTGTCAGATGAATCGCATCCAGTCTTGTGGGTTTGAGGTCTAGCTTTAATAGTCTCTAACTTGATGCCACCTGTAGTATAGGGAGCACATCTTGTTCTACAAACTCTACTACTATGAACAAAGACCTGTGTGCTTTGAGAGGACACAGTCTCAGTGAAAACTGAGGTTCAGGAGAAGATACTGGAGAGTATATTGGGGTTTTTTCTGGTGCTAGGTCACCTGTTCAATTCAGCAGTTTTAAAACTGAACTTGGCCATTCTAGTTTTATCTCTGTGTGCCTAGGAAATGCTTTGTATTTCCCCTTGGTAGTCTGTCCTTCCTTCCATTTCTTGTGGACTTTCTGCATTTGAGCTCAGTCTGGAGTGATGAGTGCTGGGGTCAGTGTCCCAAGAGAAAGAAGAGGTGGGCTTCAAAGCTAATAGAAGCAATTGAAAGTCTGAGAAATGAAGATCATACTGGTTGTTGCAAAGCTGGGGGGTCTCATCTTGGACTCTGGGGGGGTGGAGGGGCAGACTGCAGATAGCATGATTAGTCCAGGCAAGGGGATTAGGCAGTTCAGTGTGTCTGGACACCCCAATGTAATTTCAACACAGGGTGGAAATAGAGTTGCTGCTATCAAGCCATTTGAATAGGCATTAAAAGCCACCAGCTTTCAGTCCTAGGCCTCCTAATATGTTAATGCTGAAGAGATGAATCTGCTCTAGTACTCAGATCCGAGTGCAGAATAACTCTAGGAACAGGTGCTGGCTGCCAGTCTGGTGGCTGCTTTGGTGGTGCAGGATGATGTGTTGGCAGAGAAATGTTGAAGCCTCCCAACAGAGGTGGTGTAAACTCAGGTTTTCCTAGTGATAGTCCTAAAAGCAATGCCACCAACACCTAAAGGCACAAGGCCTGGAAACAGTGCTGAGGATGTGCTCCAGAAGTGTGGGGTTCTCCCAAGCTGTACAGCCAAAACTATGTTAGAGGTGGAAAAAATTGCTTCCAAACACACGTATAATCTGAAGCCTGTTAGTGTTAAAGCAGAGTCTGTGGCCAAAGCCTAGAAAGAACAGGATAGTTCAGTGCTGACCTGTTAAGCTCCCATGTGACCACAGTAATGACAATTCAGTAGAAAAGTTAATGAACAACTGAGGAACTGCTCTGACTCAGCTACATGGAGCTAAGCAAACAGGATTCATACGTAAAGGGATGCAGATAATTACCCGCATGTTCTTAAATACTCTCAAGTAAAAAATATTCCAATTTGAAATGCTTGCACAGCCATGCTGTGAATTTACTTATAGACAAGCACTTGGAAGAGAACACTGTCATTAGAAAGCTACTGAGACAGGCATTTCCTGACAGTTGTTCCATTTGACTTTCAATTACATGTTTTAACTTCAGGTTAAGTTATGCTTGCACTTTTTCATCCTGCTTCATTTCATACTGTGGAATTGCTGGTGGTGTAGTCGATGGGGTATTCTGCATATCACTTGCAGTTCAGGCAGGCCTCTGCTGTTTGGGGGAGATTGGATTAGGGTAAAAATTGCTTATAATATTTGCTGTTAGTATACTTCATGCCCACAAGGAAGCACTGCTGTAAACGAGGTTTAGCCAAATTTCAAGTTAACTGTTCAATTTTCTTTTATTTCTTGTTATATACTGTACTTACAATACCAGAGCTGCTGTTCTATTTAATAAAAAAGAGCAGGCTCTAGAGAGTCTTGCTTCTGCAGCTGCCTGAGAGCTGTATCTTGGTACAAATTTTACATTCTCTGTAATGTGCTTAGTTCTGCCTTTGGCAACTGCTATAAATTTTAAATATATATACACAAGTATAATATAAAAAGTCACATTTAGGAGCAAATCCAGACACATGAATACAATAATCTCTGCATTTTTCATTCCTGGATTAGCCAGAACGTGAAACCACATTGTTGCTATTATGTAGTTCTTAATGTGCATGCTTTACCTAATCCCTAACTTTATAATTATGTAATTTATAGCGTACCTGATATTTTTCCCACATATCTTTTTCTAGATTATATTTACCCTCTCAGTCCATCACTCTTAAATTTGTCCTAAAATACTAAGATTTCAAAATAGCATGCGAGGCATCTGTCCAGCTGAAGACATGCACTGGAACTACTCTTTCTTAATTCTGGAAGGATTAAGCGTGCCAGTGCAAGGTTCTTGGTGCTCAAACAAACCCAGAAAAAAATCCAGTTAGCTCTGAGAGAAGTCAAACTGGATCCTCAGTGACCTTTCCAGACACGCTAAGCAGCAAACAACATGTTCTGTGACTGCTATCCATTCATTTAGCAACTCACAGACTTCTACAGTCTTAAATGCAACCTGAGATACAAAAAGTGCAACTTCTTCCTCCTTCCCTGCTATCCACTGAATTTTATTTTGCTTGCTCTTAAAGAGTGGCAGAAACTTTATTTAATTGCAATGAACAGGAGTCCAGGTACAACTATCAGTTTATCTGCAATCTGTAACCTAATACTGGCTGACTTGCAATGATGTTTAATTTTTCATTTCTTTAGCAACATTTGAAGATTTAGATACTTAGAAAACAAAAAAATAATTGATTTATAATATGCAAAGTATTTGACCTCAGAAAGCCTAAATTAGAAATCTGATTTTCGAAGTATTCCTGCACTACCACTTTTGCTCAATTAACTGTTATATGCAATTTAGTGGACTCGTGTCACCTGTTAAACATATTTTGCGTGAATATGTAGTTGCTGGCACATCAACTACTGTAAACTCATAAGCAGCAGCATGGGTTAGTTAAGATAATCTTTTTACTAAGCTAGTGAGATGCTTACTCCGATGCAAAACCATAAGGCGTACACATGACAGACAAACCACACCCACAGACATATGCACGTACCTAGGCTTTCTAATGTTCTGCATCTGTTTGAGCAGAAACAAAGGCTTACTGAACAGGCTACTCAAGATGAGCTCCATAGTGCTGGACCTTCTTTTGAAGGTCTCACTGGCCAAAAGTGGGTCTGTTCTTGAAGGTGAGTTACGAAAGCAGCTACCTCCTGTTTAAAGCTTCTTAAATGGTTCGCTCGAAGTAAAGCTTTCATTATGGGTACAGTGTTTGATCGCAGTGATCCAGTTTATACTATTCGATTTAGACATTGCCAGTTAAGAACTGCAAGTTACCTGAGCTGCTGGTAGCCTGCTTATAAAACATGCCTACTAATAAAAACAAGACACAGCAGACTCCCAGAGACTGAAATAAATGCAAATTCCAGAAGCTGTGTGGAAAAAGTATCCAAACATTAGGAGAATACTCCTTCTGTCAATTTGCTATTCAGTTAACTACACTCTCGAGAACAAACGTAGAGGTAGAAAACAATGTGATACTCCTTCCAAACCACTTTTATAATAGATAATTAAATATTAGTTCATTCCATGATCAGAACTCCCAGACATCTATGTGTAAGCTTTATGAAGCAAACCCCATTCTCTCTTTTAAACAAATACACTATTGAATATTAAAACTGGAAAAAAATTAAACAGATACAGTCTAATAAACCCCTTTTTTTTAAACAGTTACATTTAGAGTTTTTAAGTAGCTCAGAGTACTCTCTATGAAACCATGCACTCATTTAACTCCCAGCTTATACTGCTGTTGATTAAAGGGAAGGGATGGGGCACTGAGCGGTGAACTGTAATGAATATTTAGTCTTGTAAATTCAATCTGAGGGAGCTCAATGGAATGACTTATATGGGAGCATGTTCCATAATGGAAATGTAACTCAGTGCTACAGCCCTCAAGTACATCTTTCAAATTTCACGTTGATGTCAAAAGTAATGGTGCTTTTTGAGTAAGATGATCCTTAGCAACTGTAATTCAGAAATGCAAGGGGACTTTAAAATTAACTTCACTAAAAATAAACATAGCTTTTTGACTTTGAATAAACTGATAGCATTGTTGTTAAACCTGTTTGGCCACTTAAATGTCTATTGAGCCACTAACACAACTAAGTTACAGTTACGCAGACTGCATAGCTGTTATGCAATTGCATATTATATTTAATCTTTCTGAGAACATTTTTTGTATCTGGTTATAATGTGCTTGTGTTCGTATTTCACAATTAAAAGGAAATTATTGTGCAAATGGATCACTGTAGGATCCCTGCTTTATAACTACAGATATGTTGATATGCGCCTGTGCATTAGAAAGGTGCAAAGTTCTGGTTTAAGTTTGTAAAGTAGCCATAGAAGTGGAAGTTCTGACTCCACTGGTTTAATTCCCACCTGTTAAATTTCATTGTCTTACTTTATGGGCAAAAGCAAGGTTTCAGTATTTGTTTTACACTGTTAAAAATGCTGCACTCACAAAGCTGTGAAAAGACAAGAGAAAACCAGCATAGGGTTGAACAGAGTTGTTAGTTGCAGTTACAGGGCTAAATTCCATGCTCTTTCCTGTGTGCGGTCCTACTGTGGACAAGAGTTACACAGATGTAATGGAACAAGACAAAACGCTCCCAGTGCATTTTTCTTGCTCGTAGACTTAGAGCAATACGGTGCCTCTTCATCATCTTGTTCTTCCAGAAGAGACACTGGCCTCTGTGCCTGCCAGAGGTGGTTGTTTAAAATGCACCGAGTGACAGCTCCATCAACACACCAGCCACTGTAGCTTTACAGCCATCTCCAGTCCCTAAATCTGGACTTGTTTCTTTCAAAGAGGAACTTACCGTGTATGTCAGCTTCACTAGACTCATCTTTAACAGCACATGGTCTTAAGGGTTAGAAAATGTTTAGCCAAATACAAGGTCAGATTTCCAATTACAAAGTTAGTTAGAATCCAGGCTACAAAAAGGTAGATAAAACTAGACTATACTTAACTACAAGATTCCTTCTTAGCTGCTCTGGTATCCTGCAGCCAGAATCCCTAACAGCCTAGACAGCAGTAACATACACTTTCCACACTATTTCAGGATGAAACTTAAAACTAACCAGAGGGCCTAAGCCCTTGAGGGCTGTTCTCTAATGGTAACCCCCTCCAAACTCACTGTCTTGTCTTTGTTAAAGATGTCTCTCTCCTGTTTTTATTTTGTGATGCCATTCTAAAGCAAAGATGGTGCTGCTGCATTATCTGAGAGGGAAGAATGTGTTTTTATTCAGTTATTAAAGCGTTTCCAATACTGCTATAATATCCTGCAAGGCATGTATCATAAGGAGTACTCATTGCATGTTCCTTTGATTAGACTTTGAGACTTGTGTTCTTTGTATGCTGTGTATTGCCTAAAACCACATTATTAGCTAGGTTATAGATAGGTTGCTCTGTCCAAACCATCTTTCTCGTAGCCCAACTTTGCCAGTTTTAAGGGTTCTTATAGACATGTATTTTACAGACATATTCAGCTAGTGCAGAAGTTGGGGTTTTCTTCTTATTTGAAGATCTGATATTCTATTTTCTAATTCTTAAATTTTATTTAGAGCGGAAACCTGATATAAAACGTAGTGTTGATAGAGTTGCTGATTTAAGTAAAGACCTAATTTATTTATTCCCCCAAACTTGTGAAATACAATACTATGGGGGAAAAAGCCCCAGAAAAATAAGATAAAGAAAATGACTCATTCCTGTTACAGAAGGTATGTTTTACCTAGGGTGCTGTAGTGAAAGCTGGCATATATAAGAAGGCGACAAAGCTACAACGGCTTCAGGGTGTAATTGCTGAAGCTACAGTACCTACAACTGAAGGATACTGACCATGAAGCTGACAGGACTAGTGAAAACAGTAAGGCAAACAAACAGCCATCCTTGTAATTGTCTGTACTCTTCTATGATTGATACTGGTCTTAATGTTAGTATTTACTTTGTTCAGCTGTGCTTTCACTGGTTTTAGGCAGATAATCAACTGTAAATTCAGTTTTTAATATTCTGGTTTTAAGCTTGGTATAAAGTTTATTTGGAGCTGTACTCTGTTGTTAAGTGCCATGACATAGAAAAGCTGAACAATTTATATTTGTGCCTTTCAACTCTTCCATTTAATGTGCTGCTACATAACAGGAAGATATGTTTTCTGATTACCTGCTCTCAACATTGTAGTCTCTTAAATACTTCATTCCTGAAATATTTAAACTATGCAGACCACCCAGAAGGGCTCAGCAGACAAGAAGTTACAAACCAGTGATTTTCTCTTCAACTCCTCATGTTACTATGTCAAGCAGTAGGTAAGAAATGAATCAGCTACTGGAAAAAGCTATCTATTTTTATTTTTCATAAAGAAAATACTACAGAGACACATAGAAATCACATGTTTAAACCAGCTTTCATAAAACTGTCCTAACTCCTTTTTAAAGAATTGTAATCCTAGTTATTCTTACTAAATTTGGGCAACTGCCATCTCATTGAGCCACTGCTCAGTTTCTTACAGTAATAAAGCTTGACTATAGGATTTTAGTGTGAAAGCTGACCTATAGATTACATTTGTTTCCTGATCTAACAGATCTCAATCAAGCAAAGGCAGGAGAGCACTTCATCTTATATAACATAAATATACTTCTTTATATGCTAGAGAAACATGCTAGTATTATTTTTAAGCATAGCACATTATTATACATTTGATTAATGTTTGTTGAAACCTATGTATAATTACAACCACTGCTTGTCCAGGCCAAGAGTTCTCAAAATACGTCATTGTCTAAAGTAAACACGTATACGAATCTGTTCAGAAATCAGAAGGGTGTAAGTGGAGGGCACTGCTTGGTATAATTCTGTGTGTATTTATGTACGCATGTGTTTGTTAGAGAGAAGAACTAACATAGGAATATATACAGAAGGAACAGAGAGCCCGCCTCAGTCACAGATGGGCTAATAATATGACTTTTAAAAGCACATTGATAAAACTGTTAGGTTGAGTGCTAACTGAAGAAGATAAGTCTCCACTTGATTCCTTCCGTGTTCAGAGAAGCAGGACTCTGTATACTGGTTTTTGCAATATTGTATACAAAACCCTGGGGAATTTGAAAGATTTGGGAAAAAGAATTAAATCACAAAAAAGAGATGGTTACGGAAATAGATGGTCAGTTCGTACTGAATCTCTCAAAATACTCTTTATTTTTTCAGTTTAAGTGATGGTGACTCAAGAAATTAATACAATGTCTGTATTCCACATGTAATATATATTTTAGATACAAAATAAATATACACCTGTATATATTTTTATATAAATATGCAAACTATAAACAAACACACAAAATATAAACAATTCTAGAATACCATTTTTGTAACAGTTCTTCAAGTTTTTTTATTTTGGAACCCCTAATTTTCAAGATTGTTCAAAACTCTGAAGGCACTCTAAATTATTTTGATCACTCCATCTGCAAATCTAACCAAATTGCCCTGTAGCAATAGAGCCTGAGCTCTGAGACAGTGTGATGTGAAGTTTCTGTTATTCCAAGAATCATATGTCCTGTACAATTCCTTAATGGACCTCTATCCTTCTGCAGAAAGATATATTTTTATGCATCCTGGGATGGAATGGGAAGATTTGAAGTTAGGCCTTTTTGCAGATGCTGGATCATTCCTCCCACCACCACAGGGACTCTATAGGGATCTGAGGAACGGTTGCTTGTATGCTGATGAGAATACAAAGATGACGTGCGTCTCCCCTTTAAAGAATACACTGAGTGCAGCCAAGCTGCTGAGGAACAACACAGCACAAAGCATAAGGACAAGTTGCCATACAATCCAAAAAAGACATGCAGGATTTTACTGTACTGATAAGCATCCTGAAATACAATTAAATCTGACATCATCTGAAAGCGCCCAGACAACTGTCTGTTTAAACTCTTTAAGAACGAAATGGGAATGAGACATGACCAAGAGGTCTTCATCCTCAAACCTGGACTTCTAGTGAGTCAGTAGGACTGCCTGCAGGAACGGAAGCCCTTACTCTTTTCATGATCTTATAAACCAGTTGTACAGTACGGAAATAAGGATATTCTACTTCACTTGACAGAAGCACCAGTGGCAACTAGAACGTTAGAAAACATGGCAATGTGCAGAGG
Source organism: Ciconia boyciana (assembly GCF_034638445.1). Lineage (NCBI taxonomy): Eukaryota > Metazoa > Chordata > Aves > Ciconiiformes > Ciconiidae > Ciconia > Ciconia boyciana. The sequence continues at coordinate 52,815,935 of NC_132936.1, forward strand.
CTGAATGAAATGATCCTTTATTAGTAATGACTCTGACTCCCCAATATAATGAGGACCCTTTTCATAAGACAATCTTAAGGCTACATAAGAATAAATATATGTATCCTAAATTAGGTCAAGAGATCTGAACTGCTCACCCTCTTCTGAGTAACCGAAATGACATTGATTAAAGTCACCAGCCTAAAGATGTAAAGGTAGAGCCTTTTTTGAAGTTTTTTGCTGTCTCCAGCAGTGAGACAGCTCATCATAGTATCTCTTGTTTCAGTGCTATACTAGGATTAGTTTTATAGTTTCTAAAATTCTTGAGATCACTTCCTGAAAACCAGGATGCAGTTGGGGAATGCCAGAGCAGCAGTAAAGCCAACTAAATTAATCATTTACTGCTGGTCACTGTATCTGCTATTACAGGAGGAAGAGTTGATTAGAATAGCATAGAAGGCGGCAAGTGTCCTGGTTTCAGCTGAGAGAGAGTTAATTTTCTTTATAGTGGCTGGTGTGGGGCTGTGTTTTGGATTTGTGCTGAAAACAGTGTTGATAATACAGAGATGTTTCAGTTGTTGCTGCACCAGTCAAGGACTTTTCAGCTTCCCGTATTCTGCCAGGTGCAGAAGAAGCTGGGAGGGGACACAGCCAGGAGAGTTGATCCAAACTGACCAAGGGGCTATTCCATGCCATATGATGTCATGCTCAGTGTGTAAAGCTGGGGGAAGAAGAATGAAGGGGGGACGTTCGGAGTGATGGCGTTTGTCTTCCCAAGTAACCATTACGCGTGATGGAGCCCTGCTTTCCTGGAGATGGCTGAACACCTGCCTGCCCATGGGAAGTAGTGAATGAATTCCTTGCTTTGCTTTGCTTGCGTGCGCGGCTTTTGCTTTACCTATTAAACTGTCTTTATCTCAACCCTCGAGTTTTCTTACTTTTGCTCTTCCGATTCTCTCCCCTATCCCACCAGGGGGGAGTGAGCGAGCGGCTGCGTGGTGCTTAGTTGCCGGCTGGGGCTAAACCACGACAGCAAGAGAGGAAGTTATTTGTTGCTTCTAGTCACAAATTCAGGGCTGTTGCCTGCTGATTCTGAGATGATTAGAGAAACTGAAGTAAAAGAGAGATGTTGGCAGTGACCACTGTTCTTGCTAGTAATGCCAGAACTGGCCATTCTGTAGCTCTTGCCAAACACACAGTCCCTTCCCCAGACCAGTCCAAAGCTGGACTAGTATCAGCAGAATCTTTCCATCTGGATTGCTCCCAAAATGAGGATGACAGAAGGGTATTTGTAATGCTTGTCATGCTTTGCCTTGCCTTGCCTTTTCTGGTTTCCAGAACATTGATGGCTAAATGAGCTTAAAGAAACTGAGATGGTGCCAGTTACACATCATTACGTGTTTTGACACACTGGATATAAGGGAGGGAAAGTTTAAGGTGCTACTCTGTAGCTTCTACAATGGGAAAAACTTTTCTGCTTCCAAGTGACTGGGCATGCTTTCATGCACAGTGAAAGTGTACTATATTACAGAACTATTACTTAAAGACAGAAGGTCTTGGGGTTTGCCATAGTATCTTTTAAAAAACCGTCCCCTTAAAAAATAAGGTATTTTGGTATCTTAAAATTGGTACCTGGTGTTTTTTTCATAAGAACATATGTATCTAAATGCCAACATAAACTTCTATTTGTTAAAACAGAAATCTCTTACTTCCTTGCAGGGGAATCCTGAGCCCATGATAGATACCAATGATGGACCTTACGGCTAAGGTGTTCAAGTCTGATGTTTGGAATGTCATGTTCAATCCTTTATGGAGGATAAAGCAATAATATCAGATCAAAACACAGATATGACAGTTTAAACTTACAGGCGTCTTCTCTCGTCTCCTGTAATTCTGTTGCTCAATTACAGTGTGAAGGCCCTGGCAGATAAAGCAGTACGTAATAGCAATCTTTTTTTTAAAACTCATGTAACACATGTTCAGATGAATGTACTTTAGCATCAGTCACCATTCAATGAATGATATTTTATTCAGTATAAACTACTCAGAATGCAAGAACTACAATACAAAGTTATGAAATTAGTTACAAAAGAAGGTATTAGAAGCTCACCCACTGGTGACCTAGTACAAATACAACACACGCCTGTAAGAACAGAAATAGGAAAAGAAAGTCCTCAATTATATGTAGAGGGTATAATATATGTGTGTTGCTGCTGACTGTAAAAGATGATCCTAAGTGTAAACAACATGCTTTCAGAACTCCAAGAGAGCAAATAAAGAGAGCTGAAAAGGCCAAGGCCAACAGAATTCAATATTCTCCATTTTTATTATAGACGTGTATAGAGTGGCTCAAGTCTATCCACCATTCAGAAATCCACAGGAGACGGTATACATTCTTCTCTTCTCAGAGCAGATTTCTACAGCAAGAAAAAAAATCAAATCAGCAGTAAGTACCGCTGAGGCATTTTCAGACAGCTAATAACTCCCTCCAGAGCTGCCTAGGTCCAATTTGGAATCTGAGCTGGCAATTGTATCTCCCTCTCTCAATTTCTTGCTGGGAAAAAACAGCTATGCTTCCCTGCAAATATAAGTAATAAAGGATGGTGAGGTCTTTAAGCCTTAAGGCTAAAAGATCTTTGGTTTTTAGAAAGATTGTTCATCTGCTTTTCTGGGGGGAGGGGGAATCTTTAAAATTATGCTTTTAAAAAAGAATCTGCTCTGGTATAGTTTAGAAAACAGAAGTGTACATTCCTAAATATTGAAAATATCATGAGCTTACTGTAAACTAAATGAGACAATTGTCAGCATTGACTTTTTTTTCTTAATAAAGGCAAAACTCTCATTGGCAGCAGCTATAGAAATACAGAGAAATTCTCTCAAACTTCATTTCTTGACATGCATTTCTAACTAGCTTACAAACAGACACAGTCATGTCTTTGCTCTGTTCACGCTTTGAGCCAGCTGGACATAAGACCAGCTTCTTTCCAGAAATCATGTGGCCACATTAGCACAGTTCTGAGCCCAAGCTAATATATCCTGCCTTGCAGCCAGCGTTATTAACTCAGGCTCAGCAACACACGAATCACAGCTACACAGCTGCTACACTGGAGCTGGCTCCCAGCTGGCTGGTTCAGGGCACAGGCAGAGTGAACGTGTCACTGTCCGCACCCATCCATGTAGATACACCCTCAAATGACACTAGGCATCGTGTGCTGTAACAAAAGCTATTTTTAAGAATTGGTCTTCCAAATAATTTCACTTTAATTACATAATACAAACCATATTTGAAATGAAGCAGCAAAATCTTATAGGATATGGTAGCGTGAGTGTTTGTGTCAGCATAGCCACAGCAGTGTGGCACCTGAGCATGTCTATGAACCAACTTAAAAAAACTGAACAGATCTATTAACTTGCTTTATTTTAAAATTTTTCATTATTATTGAAAATACACACAAAAATTTACATCTTGTCCTGTAGCAGGAAACTGATCCTCTACAGAATGCTTCTACATTGCCATCTAATACTTGTGACCATGTCATTTCCGTTGTTGTACCTAAAGCATCACTCTCCTCTTAAAACAGCAATAGATGTAAAACATTTTAAAAGATCCAACTGTCATGGGAAAGACTATCATGTTGCATTAGTTGCCTTGCTTTCCAAACACATGATCTATCAAACAATGAGGCGAATCAGGAAAGTAAGAACTACTGAAAGAATGCGGTCAACCATGACAATTTCCTTCCTTCAGCTTTTTGCTTGGCATTTCTGAACAGTATTCCTCAAGCGGTGAAAATGGTAAATGTGCTTTGCTATAGATTCAGGTCCTTCTTCCCCATTCATTACCCTCCCTTCCTCCTGAAAACAGAGGCAAGACATGCTGTCAGTGGGTCAGTGCACTGGCTTTGCATCAGACCAAGCCAACACAACTCCTCGAAATTACTTTTCCAATAGCTTTAAAGGCTTAAAAGTAATTCACAACAGTACTTTTCAGTCTTCCTACACAGAATTCCTAAAGAGCTCAATAACAGCCTTTTCCAGGTACTGATGCCTTCATGAGTAAAAGCAGTAATTGTAAGCATACCAAATATGATGGTATGTTAACTGACAATGGGATCTTCACAGGGATTTCCACCTCTCATTCTGTCATTTGCTGTGATTTATCTACTGTTATATTCCTCTGCTTCTGTACAAGAGACAGTTGAGTTAAATAGCAGGAATGAAAAATGAAGCTACTAAACAGAATTTAGGGTTCATACAAGGGTTCATCTTTTGGGTCTAGCTAGCTCAGTATGCTGTCCGCAGCAGTAGCCACCTGGTGAAGAACCCAAGTATATACGGTGTGTTCACAACTGTTCTCAGCTCAGTTGATGTCCTCAGCCTGATATGATTTGCCCATTTTATAATCCCCAGCAGATCCCTCCTTCAAGTACTTGTCCAGCCTCCCATTGAGTTCATGTAAGTTTTTGCCTTTACAAACTTTGGAAAGGAATCGAACAGGTTGACTGCCGTTTGATTTGTCATTCTGAATCAAATATATAAGAGCCCAATACAGCCACACACTGAGCTAGATCAAAGATCCACCTAGCCAGTATCCTTGTCACCTAAATCAGCTCATAGTGAATGCCTGGAAAAGAGCAGACGAATAGGCAGGACTAGCATGCAAAGGTATTTCACCTTGTAAATCTCCTCAGTCTTCAGCAATATTTGGCTCAGGAGTTCCTTAGCCAGGGAATGGTTGCAATTCACCTGCCATTTTACCATCCAATCATTCATGTGCTAATCTTCACAGCAGGCTTTCATTTTTACAACCCTGAAAACACAGTGTTATCATCCAGCTTCAGTACCTCACTTTCCACTGCCTTATTTTTTTTTAAAACAAATAATTTAGGAATATGTTTAATACTACAATTTTCCATGAAACTCCACTAATTATCTCCATTTTGAAAGCAGACCATTTACGCCTACCCTTTGTTTCCCGCCTTTTAACCATTAATCAATCCATAAAACCAACTTCTTATCCTTGGCAGCTTAGTTTCTTTTAAGAACCAACAGAGCTTCATTTCGGTGCAAGACCATCAACTGCAAGTACATTAAGATCACTATTTCAGAATGGTTCTTCCATAAAAACAGTTTGAAGTGGATCATGCACAATGGTGATCAAGAATCAAGCCCAGAGTTAGTTTATATCTTGTAGGTTCCCTAAAATTTCTGGCACCAAGAATTTTAGTCTCATGATTCCAATCAATATGACATTTACCTAGAATACTCAAGAGTACTTAGACAATCTTTTCTTTTTTGTTTTCTGTTTTTACAGTGTCTGTTTCTCCTTATCAGAAAGTGGTTGCCACAATCTAGATACTACAGTCCTAACGATGCATTTCCTATTTAGAATTCATATAAGTTGTATATTACTTGTTTTTAAAGATATATTTTAACTCTGATTTCACTCAACATCCTTTAGCAGTGCAAAAGGCTGTTGTCACCTTCTCTACATAATTTATACACTGGTGTTACAGTGTTTCAGTGTTTATCCTCCTTCCCTCAAATGTCTAACATGCACGATATCGCACTATCCCGATTCAAACTAGCTATTCTTATTCTCCTATTCTGGATTTGGGGTTTTTGGTGTTTATGGAGCAATAGATTTTTAGTATTTATAGAGATGCACACACAGATAACTGAGTCAGTGCATCCTTCTGTTGGCTATACAACTGGACTTATTTTTTCAACTACTCTTCACTATTTCCTACCTCATTTTTGTCAATTCTGTCCTGTTCTTTGAAGATATAGAATGCATTTATGATTTCACCCACATAATATGAACTAACATTGAAAAAGCAACATTCTAACACCTTGTAGTAATATTACAGTAAGAAAAACAAATTCATATAGCATTTGCCCTCAGGCTTCAGCAATATGATTCTTACTTTTTATACTGGGTGAGAAACACTTTCTGTAGGTCAGTGGGCATACCTACAAAAGCACCAAACTACCAGGAATTCCGAATTGCTGCCAAGTTACACCTCAATAAAAGCCTACTGAATTAAGGCTCTGATGTTTCTGATGCAGATTGACTAATAAGTATTTTTTATTTCCTGCACCGCAAACCACTTTGGCAGTTCTTGAAGCGTGTACAAAATGTTTTTAACAGTACTTCACTAACAAGCAAAGCAGTGTTCATGTACAAGGAAAACAAAACACAATTCAATAAAAATATTTCACTTTAATAAAAAGTAAGCCCTGGGAGCATTGATCAAAATCAGTAAATAACTATGAAACAGAAATAACTTTCTGCTTTTACATAATTGTATGCAAAAAAAAATTCCAAGTGCCTTTTATATCAGTTCATTTTAAACATACTTTAAACAAATACAGACAGGCCAGCTGAGATTAAATTAAGAGCTTGGCCCTGAAAAATAATGAGTATTCCCAGTGACCTTTGAGGTCAAGGGCATTCAACTGCTTTCAGCCCAACAGGCATAAGAATTTACATCTTGGTGTCTCAAATAACATGCCAAATAATCTGAGGTCATGTAAAAAGATTCCAAACATCAACATTTCATAAATTAGCAAGTCAATTCTATAGATAGACATCCTCTTCTGATCCAGCTGGATAACAGGTAAACATCATTTACTCCCTGTTTGTTACCACCTGCTTCAGAAGATTATCACCTGCTGAGTTATACTGGGAGGGATCCCAGTTTTAGGACTCCATGCAGAACACCGCAGCAGTTCTCAGCTCTGCCGCACTACTCTCCTCCTGCCCCATCATGCACAGACACGAAGACGCATTCCTCCCACACGTGAATACAGCACCAAGTTCCCTCAGGATGTTCCCACTGCTCTTCCCCTTATATGCTCCAGGACATGATACCAGCAGGAGAGAACTCTTCACTGGAAGGATGGAGGAGTTGAAGCTCTGAGCCTGCTGTGTGCAGGAGGCAGCATACATTACTTTTAACTGCTAAGCCCTTTTCCCCTGAGGAAAAGACAAGACAACAAAATGAACCATCTTTGGCCTCTTCAAGGACTCTTGGTGGACTCCAATGGGATAAGGCCCTGGAGGGAAGAGGGGGCCCAGGAAACCTGGTTAATATTCAAGGATCACCTCCTCTAAGCTCAAGAGTGTCCATCCCAAAGAGTAGGAAGTCAGGCAAAAATGCCAGGAGGCCTGCATAGATGAACAAGGAGCTCCTAGCCAAACTCAAACACAAAAAGGAAGCATAGAGAAGGTGGAAGCAAGGGCAGGTAACCTGTGAGGAACACAGAGACATTGTCTGAGCATGCAGGGATGAGGTCAGGAAAGCCAAAGCCCAGATGGAACTGAAGCCAGTGAGGGATGTCAAAGACAAGTGCTTCTGTAAGTACGTAAGTGACAAAAGGAAGGCTAGGGAAAATGTGAGCCCACTTCTGAATGGGGTAGTGGCCCCGGTGACACAGGACATGGAAAAGGCGCAGGTACTGAATGCCTTCTTTGCCTCAGTCTTCATTAGCAAGACCGGCCTTCAGGAATCCTAGGCCCCAGAGACCAGGAGGAAAGTCTGGAGCAAGGACGACGTACCTTTGGTGGAAGAGGATCAGGTCAGGGAGTACTTAAGCAAACTGTACATACGTACGTCCATACACCCTGATGGAATGCGTCTGATGGATGACTATTGAGGGAGCTGTCTGGTGTCATTGCGAGGCCACTCTTTGGTAATCTTTGATTGATCGTGGTGACTGGGAGAAACGCCTGAAGATTGGAGGAAAGCAAATGTCACTCCCATCTTCAAAAAGGGCAAGAAAGAGAACCCAGGAAACTACAAGCTGGTCAGCCTCACCTCAATCCCTGGAAAGGTGATGGAGCAGCTAATCCTGGAAACCAGGCACACGAAGGACAAGAAAGTCATCAGGAGTAGTCAGCATAGCTTCACCAAAGGGAAGTCACGCTTGACCAACCTGATAACCTTCTAGAATGAAATGACTGACTTGGAGAGCAGTGGATATTGTCTACCATGACTTAAGGAAGGCTTTAGACAAGCTGTTGAAGTATGGGCCGGATGAGCAGACAGCACGGTGGATTGAAATCTGGCTGAATGACTGGGCCCAGAGCATGGTGATCAGTGGCACAAAGTCTAGTTGGAGGCCAGTAACTAGCGGTATACCGCAGAGGTCAATACTGAGTCCAATCCTGTTTAACATCTTCATTAATGATCTGGATGATGGGGCAGAGTGTGCCCACAGCAAGTTCGCCGATGACACAAAACTGGGAGGAGTGGCTGATATGCCAGAGGGTCATGCTGCCATCCAGAGGGACCTAGACAAGCTGGAGAAATAGCCTGACAGGACCCTGATGCAGTTCAACAAGGCGAAGTGCAAAGTCCTGCATCTGGGGTGGAATAACCCCAGGCATGAATATACGAAGGGGGCCGCCCAGCTGGAAAGCAGCTTTGCAGAAAAGGACCTTAGGTTCCTGGTGGACAGCAAGCTGACAATGAGCCAGCAATTAGCCCTCACGGCAAAGAGGGCTAATGGTAGCCTGGGCTGCATTTGGAGGAGTGTTGCCAGCAGGTCACTCTTCCCCTCTACTCAGCACTGGTGAGGCCACACCTGGAGTGCTGAGTCCAGTTCTGAGCTCCCCAATACAATAGAGATATGGACATGCTGGAGAAAGTCCAGTAAAGGGCCACGAAGATGATTAAAGGACTGGAGCATCTGACATATAAGGAAAGGTTGAGAGCTGGGACTGTTCAGCCCAGAGAAGAGAAGGCTTGCAGGGATCTTATCAATGTATATAAATACCTGGATGGAGGGTGCAAGAAGGACAGAGCCAGGCTCTTCTCAGTGGTGCCCAGTGACAGGACCAGAGGCAGCAGGCACAGACCGAAACACGGGGGGTTCCCTCTGAACATCAGGAAACACTTTTTTACTGAGGGTGAGGGTGACCAAGCACTGGCACAGGTTGTCCAGAGAGCTTGTGGAGTCTGCATCCTTGGAGATATTCAAAAGCCATTTGGTCATGGTCCGGGGCAATCATCTGTAGGTGGCCCTGCTTGAGCAGGGGGTTGGACCAGATGACCTCCAGAGGTCTCTTCCAACCTCAACCATTCTGTAATCTCACAGGCTATTACTTTGCTTTAAAAATTTAAATGTGTGGTTTAAGATGAACTACCACATCAGGAGTGGTATCTTCCTGTTGTCCAGCAGTGGCAGAAGCTGGAAGCAGTAGCATGTTCAGCTGAAACAGCTGGGCCCAGAAGAGGACCCTTTCAGATTCTGAGCACACCAGCTTCAGCTCAAAGCCACCTAGTCCAATAAGACACAGAACAGCTCAGTGAAATCCACTATCTCAGCTGCTGAACGGGTATATAGCATGGATCTTCAAAAAAGTTTTTTGAACACTCCCCCGTGCTGCTTCTCCCATACAGGACAGCATGCTCTGGGGGAATGTCAGAAGTGGTGCCGTTTGCACTGTATGCACATATAAGGCAGGCATAAGAGGGTTCTCAGTAAGAAGCACCATCCTTGCCTGCCTCTTCTTTACCTCCAATTCCCTAGCCCTTCCCAGCTCAATTCCCCTTTCACAGCTGAGATGCAATAGGTGCAATAGCTCTCACATGCTGCTTCTCAACTTTCCCTGCTCCTACCATGACAGACCTCACTCTGAGTGTCTGTAGAGATGAAATGGAAGAGACTGGGGAAGCAGAGGACAGGTAACAAGCCCCTGGGCAGACTAACTGCCTTGAATAACAACTGGGTTTATGACACCTAGACTGGTATGAAGCCTCCAGACTCCTGAGCACAGAACTCAGGGAACATCTAACCCCTTCTTTAATCTCCTACTATGGTGGCATCTGATTCCAGCTGCTAAAAGCAACGCAGAAGCCCAGCAAACTGCTGTAGGATCACATGTGCCCGAGTCTCCCTCCCAGCTCCTCTTCTCCCTCCTCTTACTGTGCTCTTACTATGCTCATTCCAATACAACTGGAGTGAGACCATGTAGATTAAGAACTGGTGGAACAGAAAGGTCTCCTTCACTCAACTTCTTCCTTCCCTCCCTCCTACTGTACTGCATCTCACTCCATAGTCTTAGACTAGACATAGTAAACAGAATAAGCACTATGGAAATAAAGCACCCCTTACTTTACCCTACTATGTTTGTGCTTTGTCTAACAGGGTTACTAGGATTTCCTTACATGATCTTGAAGGAGCTTTTTGAAAAGACAAAGGCACAGATACAAAGGAACCCAGCAGGTCTTTTTTGTTTTTTGGTTGGTTTGGGGTTTTTTTGGCAACACCTATGAGCTGGTTTGGCTTGCAAATTCCTAACTGAAGAGGTTCAGCAATGTAGCTGCAGGAAAATGGAAATCATCTTCTGTAATACTATCAGCGAATTCCCTTTGTTCCGGGGCTGATACACCTTTTGTAACCCTGGCTAGAGCCAGAAATACACACTAGTCTCTTACAAGCTTTCTCCTGCATCTCTCTGCACCTTACAACGTTGTATTATTACATTTAGCCATTTCACATGGTAACATTTTACTGAGGAGTCTCTTCTGATATTTACAGGCAATCACCTTTTGTCACATCATCAATTTTAGTTACACTGCCAATTTAAAATAAGCCTAGAAACTACAACACCCTTCTCCTGAGGCAGCCAATTCAGCAAATAATACAGATACATAGACTATATATAGTGTGTGTATGTATACATGCAGACATATGATCTATTATCATTTTTTAAATACTAAATTCCGTGTTTTTTCACTACATAATACAAAAGGTTTTCAACCAGAGGCACTCACAGTCTAAACAGACAGACAAAACTCAAGAACTTAAACAAAGACTCTATCTTACCCTGTGTTTTTACAAAACATTTAACCTTTTACTTAGATCAACTAGTGCCAGGGCCTCACAATGAAAGTAAGTGTTCAGGAGGGAATGGAGAAACGGCGATTGCCTTTCTGCAAAAGGACTGAGAAGGAATTCGAAGCATGAAGATAAAAATCAAAAGAAAATGGAAAAATGAGACAAAGTAGAAAGCCAGAATTTATTCATTATGTGTTTCAGTGAACTTTCTCTGATTTCCTGTAATGTACCTTAACTGCAATAATGTTTATTTGCTAAAATAGATAGTCCATGTCTCTAATCCATGAACTTCCACAATTAAATTTTGCAAAACACACAAAGATAAAATATGCATTAACATGCTTAAATTGCAAGTGAACCCACTGAAACTAGTGCATACATATTACGTACGTAGATCTCAAACATGATCACTTATTTTAAATTTACCATTTGGTCACCACTGACTCAAACTGACCTAAGTTCCACATAGGTACTTGCCTCTGGCAGCATGCACACATAAATCTGTTCAAACATTGACAGGATTGTTAGCTGAGGCCTCAGAAACCCAAACCCTGGATCCTCAAAACATGTATTTCCATATTTATCTCATCAAGCAGTTCAATCTCCCTGGCAGACTCTGAGGACAGTCTCTTTTAAGAGATAAGTTGTTGAAATACTCTTGCCAGGATATGATGGACCAAGGCAAACCACTAATGCCCGTGGCAAGTTTAGCCTGACAATGAGGTAGTCTCTTTTAAAATATATTTGGCACTAATGCACCGAAAACTTCTCATCATTCAACTGCACGCCCTGACTCATGATAACTAGGAGACTGAGATGACCCCGGATACTACATGACAATTAGGCTGGTATAAAAGCAAACAAATGTACTGGTTCCTTCATCAGCAGTTCATGCCAGTCTATGATTTAAACAGGCTGATCTGGCACACATTTATGTTCTTGTAAGGGCTTTCTGTAGTTTTAGTTAAGCTACTTAACCTCCTCCCATCTATAAAAAGAGAATGATGGTATTAATGTAACATTACAGAAGTACTATCAGTCCTGACAATTAATTTTTAAATATATATTCAGAATAGAGAGTTTATTCTGCTATATTCAGGCAGAACTTTGTTAAAACAACAAAAATTTTATCTAAAGACAGGCAGACCTGGTGCAAAAATGTAATTGCCAAATATAGCAATTTAATAAATAGAAACCAGTAGTTAAGAACTATTAAAAGACTGGGTTTACTACACATGTACTCATATTATACAGCATAAGATCAACATTCTATCAGCGTAAGATATACAGCTAACGTTGCCAACATTTGCATACAGCTTTAAAATTTAGAAGCTCATTAAAGACATCTATCAGAAATGTCGAATAAGCTTTCGAATCATAATTTTATTTATCTATCTCCTTCTAGTGGCAGAACATGAATTCAAATACTCAAAACCTTATTTTTGTTATTTTCTAAAACCCTTAAATACAGCAGTCCACACTAAGCAAATGATACAAACTATTATTTTAAAATATCTGATAATTAACACTTGTAATATACCAAACATCTGTTCCACAGCTCTTATCCCCTGCATTCAAAATTCAAGCCTTTGCAATTTGCCTGACTAAAAGGTAACATGCCCCAGCATCTTTTTCTGTATTTAGAACTAATCCAAATTTATAGGCTGTTCTTACTAAAGCAGTATGCAATATTCTAAAACAAGCTCTAAGAAAATAATAATTAAAAACATGAAGCTTAACAGAAAATGGCATGAAGTCTGATGATGGCTTCCCAAAGAAAAATCCTGCTAAACTTACTTGATATGTTTAAAATCAGTGATTTTTCTAGGAAAATGAGAAACGCATTAGATTACACATATCTGGACATTGTTAAACACTTGATATGGTGCTACGCTGACATTTATGTTTATCTTATCTTAAGACGGAGGTTAAGTAGAGGCTGGAAGAAAATCTACAGTGAACTCCCTTGGGATTAGTTTTTATTTAACATTGTAATTAATGACTTTGACACAATAAGTAGGAAGACACTTTTGGCACAAAATCAGAAACACAGCATACAGAAGGAAAACAAGGGAAAATTACATTACAAAAAACAGTATGAGACACTTTTGGCACAAAATCAGAAACACAGCATACAGAAGGAAAACAAGAGAGAATTACATTACAAAAAACAGTATGAGACAGAGGATTATGGAGTGCAACATCCTGCACTTATAAAGAAATAAATTAACACATTATCTCAGAAATCCTTATCAGATGGAAATCAGACAGAAGTGTACTCGAACCTGTCAAGATAACCAGAAAGCATCAGGCACAGGCCATGAAAATAGCAAATACAATTTAACCATGCACAAAGCAAAACACTTCCCTTTCTTCCACTGAAGAAGGGTCTGGCAAGATTTAATCTGCCATGGTGCATACAAGGCTAGCACACAAGAAGGGAGGTGACTGGAACAGGTGCAGAGACGGGCTCTTAGGACGAAGAGGGAAACCAGGACTCTGTCTAGCAGGGATGATGCGCCTTGTTCAACCTGGAAAAGGAGGACTGAGCAACGGGGCGTGATTCCACTCTGGCAAACTGCCGGGTCTGGAAAACCTCGGAGGTGGAAAGCTTGCGGGACACGAAGCCCGTTTGCAAGAGAGCTGCTCAGGCCCTGAAAGGCGCTTCCTGACCCTGCCGCCCCGCCCCAGCCTAGCCCCCCGGGGAGCCCTCCTCCTCCCGGGCCGCCACTCCTCCTTTCCCCCACCCCCTTGCCGCTGCCCGTCCCTCCTCCCGCTCCCACAGCCCCCCATCTTACCCCCGACACGCACCCCGTGGCCAAGCTTCACCGTCTTCCCCCCGCCGGGCACCCCGGCACCGCCACGCTCCAGCCCCTCCCCGCCGCCGAGGGGCGCTCCTCACGTCCCGCCGCTTAACGGTCGCTCACGCGCGCGCCCTACTCCCGCCTCCTGCTGGGGGCGGCTGGCGCGAGCGGTAGCTCGCGGGCGGGGGCGGGGCCGCCGCGGCCGTTGGCGCCGTTTTCTATCCGCCGCCGAAAGGAGGGGAGAGAAGCAGCGCGGGCGGGAGGGAGGCGGGACTGGTCGCCCTCTAAGATGGCGGCGCCGGGCCCACGTGGTGCGCGCTGAGGCGAGGCGGGGAAGCGGGGCGTTCACTGGCGACATGGCGGCGGCAGGGTCCACGGAGGATGGCGAGAGGAAAGATGAAGCAGAGGAAGACGAGGTGGAGGTTGGTGGATGCCGGCATCGGGACGCGCTGCCCGGGCGTTGCCCTTCCTTGGAGCAGCGATAGGGGAAGGGACGCGGCCCGGCCGGGCCGGCCCCCCTCGGGGCGTGTCCCGCCTGTGACCCGGCCCGGCCCCCTCTCTCTCTGCCGGCGCTGAGGGGGCCGGGGCAGGCTGCCTGCCCGGTGGCAGTGGGGGGTCCTGCGCCCGCCCTCCTGTGGGCCGCCAGGGCCAAGCACCTGCTGCGGGGCTCCAGTGAAGGAGGGGGTGGCCTTCCTCCTCTCACCGTATCTCTGCAAGGCCTCCCCTGACCCCCGGGAGCCGGTACCTGCGGTCCCCCTTCGTGCCGCTGCTTGCAGGAGGGCCGGCGGGGCAGGCCGGACGCGTGAGGAGAGCCGGCCGCGGGGGCCGCCATGGCTGGCCCCTGGCTGGCGGCGGCATCGGGCACAAAGCAAGCGCGTTTCCCTGGGCCTGTCGGGTTTCTCTGCCCCTGCAGCGGTCGTGCCCGAAAGCCGTATCGTTATGGCTGTTTTACTTAAGGGTTTCTGGAAAACGGCGTTGTCAGAAAGCACTTTTCAGTTTAAGTTCCTTCCTGCCTCCATAACATCCGAAAATACAAACTATTGCTCATGTCATACTGTGCATATTCATGGGTGTTTAGTAGATGATGATTCTTGAAAGCTCTTTTTGTCCTTGAATAAAATATATTTTTTAAGGTGGCTATTTTTTGGTTTGTTTTTGCATTTTCCTCACCCAAAATTGTAAGGAATTGCAAACAGGAATTGATTTCAAAGTAATACGTTATAAAGAGTTAAAAGTAACCATTTCAAGCAACATGTTGCTTAGCTTAACCTCTCACTATGGTGTCTTATTTAGGTAGGTACTCAAGCTTTGGAAAAATCTATTTTTAGAATATGTAACTGGTCATATTGTTATAATTCATAAATCATTTACCCATATTGGTCCTCATTTTTCAAGGGTGAAAAAAGAGCTCCCTTCCTAGCTAGGAAGAAAAGGCCAGGAAATTCAGGTGTGAAACAGGTGTCTGATGGAGTAGTGGGTCACTGCGTTTCCCTGGGTATTGCAATGTCTGTCTGCCATTTTCTCTAGACAAAATGCAGAATAAGGTAGATTTGGGGTCTGTTTATTCTGAAGGTCTGGGTCTTTGTATGCTGTTCTTTTTTGTTTGGGTTATTTGTTGGGGTTTTTTGGAGGGCTTTTTTTCCCGAGTTCAGAAATATCAGTTACAGATGCACGTTATAAACTTATCTTGTAGGAGCAACTGGTCATGGTGGAACTATCAGGAATTATTGATTCAGACTTCTTAGAAAAATGTGAAAACAAATGCAAGATTTTGGTGAGTGATTACAGCACAATAGGAAAGGGGTAAGTCAGTATGCATGTGAACAAGGGGCTGAGGCTGTTTCTAAATTCTTTGAAGTCAATAACATTTAGATCAGATCTTTGATAGAGAATTATGTGCACTTTCTTGGCTGCATTTGTCTGCGTGTTGTGGCCTCTATTTCAGAAATGGCATATGGTCTTTGAATATAGTATTATGTATATATAAGGAAATATTTTCAGAAGTATTTATAAACTATGACCATTATCCCCTCTGATATCAAGCTCTAAGTTAATTTTTTAAAAAATTATGTATTTTACACGTTCAAAAAAATATTGTTAAGCACACTTCTTCAAATAACTTGAATACACCTTACAGGTAAAGCCAAAATCTTTCTGAATGGCACTGTATTTACAATGGGGTTTTTTGCAGATACTGCCTGGCAAGTTCAAGTGTTGTAAATGTAAAGGATAACTGGGTATTAAGCATTTGGTAAACAGTTTTGGATGTTGTTTTGGATGTTTGCTTCACTGTGAGGTTATCGTAAGAATCTGGCTTACCTGACCTTTTCCTTTTGAGTTGTTTAATCACTTTCTCTGTGTGGGACAAATTTTATTTGCCCTTCAAAACCTATGTGGACTATGAGAGCTGTATAGATAGTACAAGTACTATTGAATTGCAAATACTTTCTGAAACTAGACCTTTATTATAGACTGAAAAGATGGAAGAGAACATCTCAGAGTACGCCACTGATCAGAATATATGTGAGGTGATAAAGTGAAAATCTCAAATGTAGAAATACAATCAAAATTCATAAATTATCCATCACTGGATGGATGTGCTTTTATAAGCAGATTTGCTTCCTGGATCTGACCTAAGTCACTTGAAATGTGTTACACAGATGATTCATTACCGGTGGCTGAATGGCTACATATTCTTCAATAGTGTTATTGGGATTCTTTTAAATTTTGTGCTTTGAGATTCTCTTGTAATGTTACTAGAAAAACTTTTAAGTATCTATACTGTATCCTACTAGTATCCAAATCTACCTGCGCTCACTTCACAGAGTAAGCATTCCCTGAGATTTTTCAACTGTTGTTAGAACACCAATAAAAGATTCTGCTTTGTGTTACTCTGTTCAGCAAGTTTTCTGTGATGCTGGTCACATAAGGGGAAGATGAGTCTCCATTTTTGCGTAGTCCAAAAAGGAATGCAAATCAGCCAAAGAAATAAAGTTTTGAATATTAATAACCTTAATGCTGTTGCCTAGTACTGATGTGTTCATTTTTTTATTAATTTCCTGTAGTAAAAAAAAAAATGTTCTACATGTTAGCTTAATGCTAATGATGTTCTCAGCTTATGCAGCAGAAAGAGTCCTAGAGCTTAAATCTTGCTGATCTTAGATCCTTCTGTTTTTTAAAAGTACGAGAGGAAAATTGCACAAATTCCTATTAACCTGTGTGATATTCTGTATTTTACGCAATTTGCCACATAGTGCCTCATCTTCAAAACTTTCAGCATGTGTTTTATCTTCATGTCCTAAATAATGTTGATGTTCACGATGTACTACTAAAAGACATTTTGCCTTATTTAATGTATTCTGTTCAGGCATTAATTTTTATGAAATTCAGTTTATAGGTATGTCTTGTATTAAGAATAATGGGATCCTGGCCTGTGTATTTGGAAAAGCCCTGCTGTAGAGGAAGGGAATGAGCTGATAGAACCGCTGCCTTACTCTCCACTCCTTGCTTAAAAAAAAAAGAAATTTAAATAACAAGAATTTCCAACTCTGTCACAATGTAGACACACAGTAACCACAGAAGCTTCTGTAACCCTGCAGTTGCACTTCTGGTGCTGGTGTAATGCTTTATGCCAGACTCCTTCACCTTGTGTATTTTCCAAAGGCTTCTGAAAGTTGTTCCACTTTGTAGAACTTGTATTAATTGGAGCTTAGAAAATAACATATTTTTTTCGTGCAAATACATATATTTTTATTTGTTAATTTAAAACAGAGGTTAAATTAATTTCCTAGAGGAAATAACAGCACTTTAAATTTATTTACTGTAACCTAAATAGACTGTTAGCTGCACTTTGATCTAAATTTCTTTGATCCTTTTTAAGATACTAGAGCATTTTCTATACCAGTTCAGCATTGTTGGTTTTGTTCTGATTACTAGAACAGTATTATCTGGTATATTCTTTGTATTTAATATACTTAAAGTAACATGTATCATGATAGACTGAAAAATTATCATTACATTTTACTTTTTTTAACAGTACACTGCTTCTACAGCAAGATTGGCTAAACCCTTTGTAACAGTTGTTATCACTGCTTAACTAAGCCTCCTATAAAAATGGAAAGAAAACTCCTTCTCCCCCCACCCCCGATATTTAACATTACAATTGACCCTGAGGTCTTCTGCAATGACTAAGACTACTTTTATTACATTTTTTGAGGACAAATAAATATTCATTTAATTGCATGTCTTGCCATTCTTTCAGGAGTCTGCTACCTTCTATAAAATCATATCCTCTGCAGAACTCTCTTATCCACTTCCATAAATCCTGTTTTAAAGATGTACTTTTCTTCATATGAAGCTGACAGTTGGAGAAAGCTTTACAGTCTGGAATCCATTCCTTTTCTCTAATACCAAAAGAAACTTTTTATTTCATATTTATCATGATATGGAATACTTATTTTACTGTTATTACTTTTTTTTAAAAAAACTATTTATCTTTTTAAGGAATTTATGTAATCTGGATTCTGCTGTATCTGTCTTGTCTGGTCTTACAGCAAGAAATTTGCCTGGGCTAATAGAGACCTGACATCTGTGCAATTTTGTCCCTCTTTTTGTAGGGAATAGAGACAGAGAGGCCCATTTTACAAGTGGACAGATATGTATTTGCAGGAGAATATGAAGGTAGGAAAAATGATGTAGATACAATCTCTCCTTTTTCATGTGACCCAAAAAACTTTCTTAAGGTCAGTTAATTGCACTGCAAATGGAGAAACATGGTCCTGTGAGGTGCTGAAGTTCCAGGTGGTGTTTGTATAACACCATATAGAGCAGCACCAGTCTGAGCTCACTGCTAAATTAGCCATGCATCCATGCTACTTACTGGAAAGTATGCCTGGAAGCTGACTCTGGGGTGCACCAGCTGGTATTTCTGCAGGGAAAAATGTGGGACATAAAATGCCTTAAAGTAAGTGCTTGTTGTCTCCTGTATAAGCAGGACTGATATGTTGTGCAATCTGTAGTTCTCCCATTTGCCTTACGGTGACAACATTGGTCTGGAAGAAAATTATCTGGAATCCTCCCTTGTAGTGACTTTCAATGACCATGATATTCCTGTCTGTTCCCAAGTTGGCAGTGTGGTTACCAGTGCTGGGCCTGTGCGAGGGGCTGGAGGTCAGAACATTCCCAGAGCTGTGCCAGTGGGTGCAGTATCTACAGCTGATACAAATTAGTCTCTAAAACTTTCTTACTTTGTTTTCCATAGATACCTTGGGAACCTGTGTGGTTTTTGAAGAAAACACAGAGCATGGTAATTGTTGTGATTTGATGTCCAGTTCGTTGTGGAAGCCTGGCAGATTAAAAATATTTATCTTGTTTCAGCTGATAGTGGAATTCACTATAATGACTGGGGTTTGGGTATTGTTTTTTCTCCTCTCTTCATAGTAGATGCAGAAGGCAACCAAAAAGTACAGCTGAAATACAAGTGCCACACAATGAAGAAGTTGAACATGACACGGACACTTTTGACAGAAAAGAAGGAAGGAGAAGAGAATGTTGGTTAGTGCTGCTGCTCTTATGCATAGGGACATGGATGGATTAAGCTTAGGAGTGTCAGCCTCAATTAAGTTTTTGATTCAAGAGCATGCAGGAAGTTCATGCAGGAAGTTAGAGGAACTTTCTTCTTTAGGCAACAAATGTGGATATTTAAATACAAAAATACAAAATAAAACACCAAAAAAAAAAAAGAGAGATTCCTTCTGACCAGTGCTGCCTCCCAAAGTGGCTAGTAGGAGATTCCTACAGAAGAGTGTAAGAGGAGGGCAAACATATGCTGATGTTCCCTGGTATATTTTAAATCGGAGGTGCTGTTTAGTAGTTCTGCATTGATTTTTTTTTTTTTTTTTTTCCTAAACTTCCATCAATTTTTCTAATGACTTTGAGTCTCTGTAATTATTGGAAATCTATAATATCCTTAGTAAGAAGTTCCATGTTATATGTACTACCACTGCATTGTTCCTACTGAATTTACAGTTAACTGTAAATGAATTTAACTTTTAACTTACTTGCAAAGACACACCTAGTGGACCATTCATGTTGATTTTCATTCTGTAGGCAGAACTCAGTGCTCGTATGTTTGCTTTATTTCACTGGTGTTCTTTCTTACAGAAGTCAGTGCTTTTACATAGTCAGATATTGAGTATCCTACTATTTATAGTAGTGTGCATTAGCAGTATCCTATTGCTTTTATTTGCTTTTTTTCCCCTCAAATCAGTGTTACTGCTTCATATTTTAAGAATATGTAGCCATTTTACATTAAATATGGGCAGTCAGCTGGACAATGGTCATAGGAGGTATAACATGAAATGTCATCTAGAATCTAACCAAACCAGCATTCTTATCAACACCATGTACCATTTCTTCTCTCCATAGAATTAAGTAAGTAATATTAAACAAACTATTATTTTTAAAGTGCAGTAGAGTAGGGAATATGTTGCTTAATACAAAGGCCTATTTTGTTCTGGAGGAGCAATAGTGATGATGCCTGCTGAAAAACACTTCAGCTATACCGTGACAGAAGTTTAGTGTGCATACAAAGTAACTACAACATCTTGTGAATTGGTGATATGTACTGCCTAAACATCTAAGTGGGAAAGGAATCCCAGTTCTATTTGCCATCAGTTCGATACGTGTTGTAAGAGCTTGATATACTTAAGTTCAGGAGATGATACGCATTCTTACACTATCTCTGATGTCATTTCCTATCATATTACCAGATGGTCTAAGATTTAGGTGAACAAACATATTATTCTCTTTATTGCATTTGTAAAATACTTTCTCAGCACTTTTAGTTACATTTAAGTTATTTTAAGAGTCTAAGGGTGGTGTATGACACCTAAATACAACAGGAACTGCCATACTGGATTGGACCAAAGATGACTAGTCCTGTGTTGTATTTCTGACTATGGACAGCAGTAAATGGGTATGCGGAAAGTAGGAGGAGGGGGACGTATACTTGAGTAATCCTGTCTTTTGGCTATCCTTCCAGTATTCAGCAGTTCATGAATATCCTGACAAGAGTTTTCATCTGGACTACTATGCCTTCAGTCCATAAAGGCTCTGCCATCTTCACTTGCTTTTTGAATCTGTCTATCCTTTTGACTTCTACCGCCTTTTATGGCAGTTAGTTTTCAAATCACATTTCTGTTTATGGAAAAAGTACAACTTTACTGTGGGTTTTCTTGATTGTTTGTTTGCTTTTGTGGTTGTTAAAAAAGTATGATCTGGTGCTTCCAATGAGTACGAGTGAGTTAGTTTGTTACCAGAATTAGGAGATAAGTCAATCCCTACCTGTATTCCCAGTACAGCCTTATAAACATCTGCCGCCTCTGAGCTGTCTCCTCCAAGTAAAATTCTAGTCTCTGTTGGGTTTTGTTGCCTTTTTTTGTGGTTTTTGTTGTTGTTTGTTTTTAAAGTCTCTTCCCATGTAGACCTAACTTTTTACTCTCACCAATTCTTGTTTCTCTTTTCTAGTTTTACAGTATGGGTTGAGCAGGACACAGTACTTGTGACATGGATGTAGGATAGTTTTGTATCTTGGCATTCCTGCTTTTCATTACTTTCCTAATAATTTTATCTCAATTGTGGCTGCTCTTTAGAGAACAAGCTGGTGACTCGGTCACTGAACCACATGCAATGCCTCCAGTATCTGGATAAAAAAGTGTAGCTGTATGTCTTGGTTAAGTTGGTTTAGCCTATGCATGTTGTTGTTAATTTATCGACAGTTAAGTTTCTCTTAATTTTAAGCTGGTCTTTCGTTATCAAATGCCTTTCTGTTATTAATTGCCTTATTTTTCTATGAAAAGCAATAGTTTAAGCCCCATGGTGAGACTCACCACAGAAGTTAGTGTTGGTCCAAATTTTTGAAAGATATCTTTCTATCTTAAGTAGTTCTTTTACTTAAATGTTGGTCAGGCTCAGCCTTAATAACAGTGAACTTAAAATAAGAAAAAATTGCTGTTATCTCTTAACTCCTTTTGTAACTATATCAATTTTCCTTCTTTGGATCAGGTGGAGTCGAGTGGCTACAGATCAAGGACAGAGATTTTTCCTACAGCAGGCCTAATACAATTTGCAGCTTTCTGCGTGAAAAAGAAGATTCTGAGGAGTCGGCTCAAGCCCAAGACAAATTGACTGAAGAGTCAGAGGGAGAGGTGAGTGGTGGAGGAAATTCTGACGTGAATTGTGATCTGGAGAAGCAGCACAGCTTGGAAATAGATGCCTCTATTCCTCTGCCTGACAGCCCTGCTTCTGGGGCAGAGGATTCTCCTTCTGGAAGCATTGCTTTAGATGATGCCCCTCCATGATATCAGCTCTGATCTTTTCAGGATTTCTTCATGGAGCTAATGGGCCAACTTTTAAATGCCAGCTTCTATAGGCTGTGACATGATTTCCAATTTAACTGAGGAATTAGTGGAAAAACGGACATTGTGTTCTTGTGCATTGCTTTTATGTTTGGATTATAGTGGGGAAAGCTTAAGTGGTTTTTTTTTTAAATGCTGATTGGAAATGTGTCTATCCCTACCTCAAAATTGAAGAAGAAATGGTTACAAAATTAAAGACCCCCCACCTTAGAAGAATGTTGATGTATTGCACAGTCTGGAACATTTTGTAAAAAGAAAAAAAAATAATCATTGTTTAAAATAAAGTCCTGAATTTTTCAAGTATAGCTTCACCTTGTGTGTCATATTCAGCTGCATACTATGTCTGTTCTTGTAAGCAGCTATTGAAAGAAAAATTGAAATAAGTGTGGCTTTTATTACTTGTTTGATTACTTATCAAATTGCTTAGTCTGAATTTTCTCTAGCGTCCTTTGTCCCCTTGATGGATCTTAGAAATCTTCCATGTGGGAAGGAACTTCAGGAGGTCTCTTGTCCAGCTTCCTACTCAAAGTAGGATCAACACTGAATTCAGACCAAGTTGCTCAGAGCTTTGTCCAGTCAAGTCTTGAAAACCCCTGTGGACTAGTCAGCAACCGAAGTCTAGGCCTTAATGAGGCATCTGTCACTCTTCCCTCCCCCATTTTGTATATAATATACTATATGTTATACAAAAGGAAGTGGTGGTTTTTTTCCCTCCTCCCAGTAACTTCTCGGCTCTGATCATCTCCTGTAGCATTTTTCTGAAGGTTTTTATGCCTAAGATCCTGTAACCATGCATCAGTGGTTCCCAAACTGATCCATGTGACTGTACTGTGGCCCCTAGCTAGTCCGTGGGTTGATATTACGTACTGCTACATCATTTATATTGTTGCGTAGTATTTCATATAAAAGTTGAGTATGTGATGCATTCATGGTAATGTTTTTAAAAGCACAGCATTTTTTTAAACATAAAACATTCTCTTGTGACCTTTCTTCTTTCCTACCTTTCTCTGCCTCCCTCAAAATAGTTTAACTGCAACAATGCTGTGACGATGGGTATGCCTAAGTAATTCCAGCATAATTATGTAATACTTTAATTATCGATGATCAGAGGAGAAGTTCACCCCCAGCGTTGTTCACAGCACAGGGTCAGTAAAGATAAGTCATCAAAACAGTGCAACAGTTTCAAACCATCAATCCCACTATTCCGTTTTTCTGTGTAGAAGCAACTTGAATTACAGGGAAGAGGAGGCAGGGAGAGGAAGGTGAGAAAGAAGAGGGAACATGTTCTGTACGCCTCCAGCCTGGGTACGGATCTTTCACATGGTAGTGTCTGCGCTTCAGGTTTCAGGGAGACCGCTCACCCTTCCCTCTGGATTTAACTGCAATCGTGGAAGTTTAAAAGCACTGTTGGAAGTTTTTAAAAGCATTGTTCAAACTTGATTTTTATGGTGCTGATAGACAGAGGATAATTATAACTGAAATAACCATCTTGGGAATATTATGAACTGGTATAACACACGCTCTTGTCTGCAGTGGGGTGCGTTTGCGGTGCTGGACTGCACTTGCTGACAGCTGAACCTCCTGCGAGAGAGGCTGGGTAAGCCGCAGATAGAAAGCGCTCACTATCGTAGCTTCTGCCACTGAGAAACAGAGAGGTGCTTCCAAGAGTTTGTTCTCTGTCAGCGTGCAAACGTAGCAACTCTCATGTTTTGTTAACCAGTCGCTAAATCTGTCACTATGTACATGTAAATTTTTTTATTACATGCAAGGAGTATTCTAGCAGAATTGGTTTCTGACCTTTTTCAGCCTTTTTTTTCAGTTAGTATACCAAAGCTGTTTCTTTGTTCTAGTTTCTCTGGGAATCAGTATTACTTTTTTTTAACATTTTATGAATATCATAAACTATGAGTACCTTCATAATAATGTTGTTTGGATTTTAAATGTTATTTATAATGCTCAAACTTTTGTTTCTATTACTATTCGCCCTGACTTTTGCAACCATACTCATTCTTTACCCATCTTTTCTCTCTTCCTCCCAGAAAGCAGGTGCTATGAGTCCACTGCTGCCAACAGCAAATTCTTCAGCTTTACTGATTTCACCCAAAAAAGCCCAACGACTTGGTTATTTCAAGTACAGTTCAAAATTGGTGGGTGGGCGTGTGTGTGGACTAAAAAGGGTGTTGGGTGAGTATGATAGCTGGACATAGGATTGCTACCGTAATAATCCTTGCCTGGGTATTGCATATTGTTCACATCCTTGTGCCTAGACACTAGACCATCTCGGTGGTTCCTTGCCATGTCTGGCATTAAGCGCTTTTTCTTTGCACATTGTGACAGTTAGCAGTGTATATGATATTCAGACTACTGATAAAATAAGCATTCATTTTCAGCACTTTAAAAAAAAAAAAAGATTTTAAAAAAACTTTGGAAAAGATTAAGAGGCAAGTGGGCTTACAACAGAGTGCAGCACAGGAAGTGTTTAGCTTGCAGGAAGGCTGGGAGATGAGTCTATTCCGAGTTAGACGTAGGCAGGCAGGGGATGATTGCTCTGCTTTAGGTCTTTGGATTTTGAAGGGTAGTTTGGCTTTCTTGTACCTTCAGTTTTCAAGTCGCAATCAAACGCCTTGTCATCTCTAGAGAGGTTGTAGAAAAGCTCTTTGTCTAATTAAAATCAAAGGCAGTATGTCAAATATCCAAGATCTATTAAATCAACTTTTGGCATTTCATACTATTCTGTATACTCTACAATGTGTAAATCCCTCAGAGGAGAGAAAACAGAAATATTTTTCTTGCCCTGTGAAGACCCAGGCTAGCCAAACCAATATCCAGGACTGAAACTGGAAGGGGATATAAGTAAACAAAATTGGACAGAAGCTCATGACCAGGCTGCTACTTCTATTCCATCCTCAACACCGACTTGAGGAGCAAATGCAACAACCTGAACAAATTTGAGCAACTCTGATCAGCTGACTGGGGGCCTGCGGGCTTTGGAGCTTTTTAGATTAAGAGTAGGTCCCAGTTTAAAAGTGATGCTACCGCATCAGGGATTTTAGGCAGAAATAAATCTTTGGCCTTTGGTTTCCATTACGTGTAAGGTCACGTTCTCCAGTCATTATAGTAGCATCAGTCTCTCCAAGTAAGTCAATTTTGGGGGAAATTTGGCTTCAAATGGCATGCTTTAGATGGCACGCTTTACCTGTACAACTTTAATGTGGTTCCGAACGCACCAGGGATGAGAGGAGGGTCAGCAAAAAGGTCAGAAACGAGGTGATCCGCCACTGCTGCAGTTACGTACAGTTGCGTAACTGCATCATTATTTGTGTGTTAATTAATTTGCACCCACTACCCGTTTCAGTAGGGGAAAGCAGCATGTACCTCAAATGCTGACGGTGCAGGAGCACGGCAACGCCGATGGCGTGTACCTAAACGGGAAGAATTATTTTAAACGCCAAGAAGTGCCCGACGCGGCGCCTACGCGACGCGCACGTCAGCAGCGCCGGCCAGGAGAAGGGAAACGTTCTCACAGGTGGGGTCACCCCACGGCGCGCCGCTGTGGGGGGCGGGGCTTGCGCCGCGCATGCTCACTGCCCGAACCCGAGCGCTTTCTGGCGCCCGCCTTGCCCTCGCCCCCTTCCCGCGGCGGATGTGAGGTAGCGGATGATGCTGCCTGACGGCGGCGGGGCGCGCACGTGAGGCGACTCGGCAGCGATGGACGCGCTGGACCGGGTGGTGTGAGTGTGGCGGGGGGGGCAGCGGTCACCCCCTCCCGGCCCGTGAGGGCTGCGGCCTCGTGGGGCGGCGCCCCGATCACTGCGGTACCGGGCGGGGGGGAGCGTGAGCGGGCCCTGCGGCGAGGCGGGGGCGCCGAGCAGCGGCCGGCTGTGGGGCCCGGGCGGCGCCGGTCTTGGGGGGGGGGGGATTGCAAGGGGGGAGGCCGGCAGAGAGAAAAGGCCTATGGAAAACGTGCGGGAAGGAGGAAAACCGAGCGCTGCCGTCTTTTTGTTGGTGGCAGATCAGCCCTTACCCGGTTGGTGACTTAAAGGATCCGCGGTGACCAGCGGGTATTTCTGTATTTCTGTACGCTTGAAAGAACTATCTTCATCTCTAGTTGGAAGTACCTGTGTGGGATTTTTTTGTTTGTTTGTTTTTTAAAAGAAAATAAATGTAATGCTTCACGGAGAACATATTAAAAGCTTTACATTCATCTAGTCGAGAAATGTAGTTCTTAAGCCTTGTAGTTATTAATTTATATAAGCTCCGTGCCCCTGCGAAGGCTGGCGTGTTTCACCCAAATAATGCATGGTACTGCTCTCTGGTTCGTGCCAACAGACATGCCGTACCTGAGCTTTTCTTTTGGATGCCGTTGATGGTCTTTGAGGGACTTTTTTTCTTTTCTCATATGCGAGTCTGAGTCTGACTTGGGGCGGGAGCGGGTGTGGGGGAAGCTTTCAGCCTGGCAGTAGTCGGTGGGAATTCTGGTATAGCTTAAGCTCTAAATTAGCAGAAACTGAAAAGCCCGAGGCTGTAAAATCACCTTTGCTAGCTTGG
Organism: Ciconia boyciana; assembly: GCF_034638445.1. NCBI lineage: Eukaryota > Metazoa > Chordata > Aves > Ciconiiformes > Ciconiidae > Ciconia > Ciconia boyciana. The sequence continues at coordinate 52,842,531 of NC_132936.1, forward strand.
GGGGAAGAGAGGAAGAGGAGCGGCAGTAAAACACATTCATCTGAGACTGGGCTTTTAGCATTGATTGTAATTCTGCAGGTTGGGATTAGTTTGAGTCACTGAAACAAGTTACTTGAACACAGCTTGTTCCAATTCTTGTTTTGTTTTACTGTTTTCTGCAGTGTCAGGTGTTGTTACTAATATTAAGTTTTTAACTGTTAATTTATTGTTACAGAAAGCCTAAAACTAAGAGAGCAAAAAGATTTCTTGAGAAGAGAGAACCCAAACTTAAAGAAAATACAAAAAATGCTATGCTCATAAAAGGAGGAAATGCAAACTTAACAGTGACTGAAGTGCTTAAAGACATTGTAAGTTGTTGGACAGATGCGTGCAACCTTTAGTTGTACTACCTTTTCTGCTATACCAAGGGTACCTTCCTTTCTCTTTTTATTACAGTTTGCATATTGTCTGCTGCAAGATCAATTATTTTCATACTCTTTCTGTTCCCCAAACTTCAGATTGACTGGTATTCCAAGGGTGTCACTACCTACCCCTTGATAGACATAATTTTTTTCCTATTTCCTCTTTGCCGGAAGTTTTAAGCTTATTTACTTCATTATTATTTTTTCCGTGGTTGTTCAGTATATAAGGTTAAGTGTTGCAAGTCCATTTGAAAACAAGAGAATTAGGTACAGAATTGGGACTGGATCACACAGCTGAAGTCACATCCCAGAATCCTGTAAACTGCTTGTGTGTACTGATATGGAGCTTTCAGCCTCTCCCAAAACTTAAATTTACCAATCCTGTCTCCTAACTCTGTGCCTGAAAATATTGTAGCTGTTCCTGCACTCTTTTCTCTCCTTGCTTGGTCATTTTCTTACCATCTTACGCCGATGATGATCAGGTGGTCGTTCACTCCTTGGTTTTCCTCATGCCACTAGAAGCAGAGGTTCCATTACATGGCTTTGATTTCAGCTCTTTCTCAGTTACTTTGTTATTTCATAGTTTTTAGAAATAAGTCCTTCTGCAATTAGTTTGGAACCAAGATTAGTACTACTAACTTGAAGGGTATTATTGTGAGCAGACCTTTTGAAGTGACTTCTTTTCTAGACTGATTTGCACAAACAGTTACTCTATTTCATGTGATCCTGTAAGTTGTAGGGTTTTAGAAGAAGCAGTGCTGTGTACTTAAATGATTAGAGATAACGCGTGTTTAACTTTGTCTTTTGCAGTATGCGGTGAAGAAGCCTTTTGCTGTACTGTATAAAAAGTAAGTGGTCTCACTTTGACATCTTTGAGTCTTCTGACAAGACAGCATTTGGTAATTTCAAAGCATGAATAGGGATGCTGGCTAGTGTGAGGGCTTGAACAATGGAAGGGGTTGCAGGAGGTGACTGAGATTCATCATACACTTCTGTGGACTGGAAACAAGCTACACGTGATCAGTGTTGGTGCTGAGCCCTGCTCTGTGCCAAGTGTTACGGAGCAGGATTCAGCAAACTTGAACAGTTGGCTTCTCTGACTCTGATCTGTGCAAACAACTAGTGATGTTCTGTGTCTGGTGGGTAGGCTGGAGTTCTTATATCCAAATTCTTATAAATTTGAGTTACAGATTATAATGATAGTTACGTCTTGCTCAAAATGGGAACCCAGTATCTGTAGTGCAGAGACAGTAATTGTAGTAGCTAAATTTAATGTTGGATGAACAAGCAAAGGCAGTTGTTTATGAAGTGTTACTGGTGGTGGTCTGGAAGTCAGGACACAGGAGACAGGAAATGTGGAGGAAAGTACTTAAAACGGCAACTGCGGCATTAAGGAACTCCTGGCAGTATTAATGTGGCTTATGGTTTGAACTAAAACTGAACTTCTACTGCTGGAGTTTCCAGTAGAATGCAGAATTTTAATATTATCAGAGAACTAATTAGAAGTGCTTATCTAGGCCTGGGGTGTTTTTTTGTTAATTTTTTTTTCCTTTTTTTTTTTTTTTCCCCTCCTCTCAGGAAAAATATTACTAGGCCTTTTGAGGATCAAACATCATTGGTAAGTACAAACCACGTCTTCTCTTCTGACATTTTACAGCCTTAAAGTCATGAAGAATTTTATTGGAGGATAATTTGCTATTACTCTGTCATGGTTGAGCCCCAGCCGGCAGCTCCATGAGGAGCTAGATGAGAAAAAGTTTATAGGGAGTCTGGGTAAGTTGAAGGCAGAGCTATGTCTAGATTTATGGCATCAGTAGGCATGTTGTTTTCCTCTGGCTGCAAGACAGAATTGTCATGAGGACTTTTTCTTTACCTTAAATGCATATTTCTGTAAACTGACACGCAAATGTAGGAGTTTGTAATGCTATTATAGGTAACAGTGCTTGATATGAAAAGAAGAATAAAGCATTTTATTTTGGTTTTCTAAAAGTCAGTCCTCTAAAGTGCCATAGCTTGTGAACAACTTGTTTTCAATTTGCTAAATTTGTAGGTTAAAATAGTTAAATGGAGGAGTCATAGCTTTCTGTGACTTCCTCGTGTTTGAACAGAGGAAGAAAAGCCCAGCAGAGTACCACAGGCAAATGCATGCATCAGCTGTGCAAGTGTGAGATAGTTGCTGAGAGTTCTGTTCCAACATTCAGTCAAGAACTGTCAGAAAAATGCACAATTTCAGTTAAATATGTGTGTTTGGCCTGCAAAGAGGTTGCAAAAGTGGCTCTTCAGAGGCTTGGAGGGTATTTTGGAAGGGGGTGTGTGTTTGGAAATACATTTGGTGATATGCCCCTGTCTGGATTTGGTGTTGATTCAGTGCTTTAAGGTCAAGATAATTTATGAGCAGGAAGGCAAAAAACAGAGGGACTAATCCTAAGATTATCTCTCACACATTTGCACTTCAATCAAAGCATTACTTTAACTGCTGAAATATGTCTGTCATAAAAGCAGTATATGTATTTCCCTCAACAAAATGAGAGAAAGGAGGTAGTGATGTACAGGTGTGGTTTTACAATAAAGACGAAAATGAATTATCCCAAAATAAGTTGTTTCGTTCCCAGTGGTCAAGATTTGGTAATGTTTGCTCTGTGCCACTGCTGACTTACGTAGGGAAATAAAGGTCAGCTTTCCAATGCGTGAGGCAGTTGTTGAAATAACTCACTGAAAATGCACACCAAAGCTGGGAATTTGGGAGTATTGTATTAAGTAAATCTGTGTGTGAAGAAAAAAAAAATCATGTATACACACTGGGCACAAATGTACTTTCTTGTCTGAAAGGGATTGGGAAAATAAAGGGGAAACATATCTAAGGAATTCTCTGTAAATAAAAAGGGAGAGAAGGGAAGAGATAGCTAAGGATCCTTAATGATCACTAAGGATCCTTTTTTAAAAAGTGAAGGCAGCCAATAGCGAGTGCTAGAGGAGTTGCTGAAGTTGTATTGGACAGTTGAGTTAAAGCATTTTTAATGTGTTAGGAACAAAAAATCATTGTGGTTGCAGCATAGATACACCAACATAGAAAGTTACTTAATCTGCATTAAATCTGATGCTGAGGTGGTGTAGTATGTGCTTCTCTTCTGTTCTTGGCATGAAGAACAGTAATGCAGCCATCCCTAAAATACTATGAGTGGAATGGAAAACTTACTGTAGGCAGCGAGGAAAGATTTACGACTTTATTTGCTGAAACTAAACCTCTTACAATCCCATAGCTGGATGACTTGGTTTCACAGTCAGCTAGGAACTAGCCCATCATCAGCTGACCGCTGGTTTAAACTTCTGATAATTTCTGGGAAAACATGGCAGCTAGAATCATTCTGATATTTTATAAGGGAGTCCTTCAGGGAACTTTAATTCTTTTAACCCCAAAACAATGGGGTTGAGTCATTGAGAACAGTGTCAACAAATAATCAGAGCCTAGAAAGATTCGGAAAGTCAAATCAAGTTAGGTGGGGTTTTTTTTCACTTGGTTACAGGCATTTTTTTAAAAGGGCAATTTTGCAATTTATGTGATGTTGCAGTATATGCAGGACACCTTTGAGGCATTTGAGTTTGTTGCATCTTTTAAATAAAATATTGTGCAGCTGTTAGAGAATTTACATGTATCACCACACAGTGAGTGATTAAAAGAGCTGTATGAGGAAGTGTTTCAAGTGGATGGTTCTGGTCTTGATCTCTCTACAGTATTTTTCAGGGACCTGGTGGCAGACCTCAGTGCTGAGCTCTGTGCTTTGTATGTGCAATTAATCCAGCCTAGGATTGCTCCTGGGGGTGTCTCTCCTGACCTCCCAGAGGGGCAGAGCTGTAAGTCCTCTCAGAGCTGCTGCTGTTTGAGGGGTGGGAGGAGATGCAGTGGCTTTTTTGGCTTTACAACTGCTAAGTGCAGGTATAGGAACTCTGGTACTTCTGGGAAGTACTGGATAAATAGCGTGTGTGTATATCTAGGAACTACAGTTGATACCCAGAATGAGGGGCTGCCTTGAGAAGCAGCAGTGCATAAAAAGGCTTTGGAGTTGGACATCCTCAGAAAAAATACCTGTGATGTTGGCTCTGGACATAATACCATAACAGGTTCTCTATCTGCTCCACCTGGAGAAAAGATCTTCTCTGAGTCACTACTGGCTTGGTTTTAAGCAGTATCTTAGTCTTAAATAATAAATTGATGTGAAGTTGCTCTGTAGTAGGACTCTTGTGCCCAAGTGTGAGAACATTAGGTATTTGCAGGTGTTCCTAGGCTTGCAGTTGAGGGAACTAACGGGTTGTTCAGAAGCTGTTAGGCAAAGCTAATATGCTGCATAAAGCTTAGCTGGGTAACTAAAATGAGGCATTACAACTGCAGCCACCTTGCAAATACTTACCTTCAACCACCTCTCCTGGCCTGAAGAGTATCTTACGTAAAAACAAATAACGAGGAATTGATAAAATGGCAAGAAAAAATTGCCTGGCTTGATCTTTAAGACTGCAGTGGGAAATAAAAAAAGAAATGAATTGTTATTTGAACCTTGAATCCAGCTGTCAATTTTAGCTTATGTGGACCTGGACATGCTCAACACTCTTCTGGTAAGTGCAGTTGCTCTTCTCATTAAGCAGCTCCTAAACTCATGTGTTTGTGACGTATACCTTCATCAAGTATTTTAAACACTACGAACTGGAACTCATGAGTTTTGCTCTTTTCCTTAACTGTAGGAATTTTTTTCCAAGAAATCAGATTGTTCTTTGTTTCTGTTTGGCTCTCATAACAAGAAGCGACCTAACAACCTGATAATAGGTAATGTGTCTCATTGGGGTTTTTATTTGGATTAAAAGTCTAGTTTTCAATGAATATTTAAATAGCTGGATTTTTTTTTTTTTACTTTCACAGGTCGCATGTTCGACTATCACGTCCTAGACATGATTGAGCTAGGCATTGAGAAGTTTGTATCCCTAAAAGATGTCAAGGTAAGGAATCGCTAATTCAGTATTTCAGTGACATCTACTGGTGGATTTTTTTTTGGTACATTGGCTTTTTCTGTGCTTTGAAGTAAGGACAAGAGTTGTTTAAAAAAGCATTTCATGTAGTATATGAGGATTGCTAATTTGTGTACCCCAGAATGTTATTTTTATGCTCTGCTTTTTATTTTATTTTGGTTGTTTTGAGCAAGCTTGCAACTTTCTTTGCAAATTCTTTTTTTAGGCTTGGTTTATTCCTAATGTTTTTCTTTTTAATTAAAGAGTTACATTTACAAAATTCCTTAGGTTCTGCTCATGGTAGGTTCCTATATAAACTGGCGTAGGCTTTGAAAACTGAAATCCCTCTTCTCAAATTATAAGCAAAGAGGGTCACTCTGCTGACTAAGATGATTCTGAAACTTTCTTTAGCTTTCAGTAGCACATAAATGCCAGTTTTCAGGGAACTATACTTAATTCAGACAGGGAGCTAACATCTTGATTGTTTAAACCCAGAGAAAATTCACCTTTTATGGCTCTCTTAAGATCATTTTGGCAAACTAAAACATATTTTGTATGTGTGTACTTTTGTGTCAAGCAGTTCATCACTGCAAAAATAAGGAATTTTTATGGTCCTGACTCTCATCACAGTGTATAAATTGGCAGGACAGTTTAGAGGGATAGTGAAGAAATTATGGTTTACAAAGGTGAATCTTCCCCTTGAAGTCAGATTGTAGTGTGTATCTTCACAACACTATTGATAGCAGGGAAGTTTATAGTTAAGTAAATGTATTTGTTGGTCAGAATTAAAATTAGGTGATTGACTAAACTATTCTTTTAGCCTTTTTCATGTACTCTCCCGTGTCAGAAGTGTAATAGACTTGTTTGCCTCTAATTTTAGTTTCTTGTTAGTAGTTGCAGTCTAATTCACTCATTTTCACTGGAAGGTGTTATCTTATACATTTTATAGTAAAGAATCTCTCTCTTTTTTTAAATCCAGCACAAAGAATAATACAGTTCACCCTCTTAAAAATGAAGTCCTTCCATACACATACAGTGTTGTTCAATGAAAAAGAAGTGTCTATTCTGTCCATATTGATCACAGGTCACAACAATTTTTCATTCAATGTTGAATGGCTAACCACCTATTAAGTCAATAATATGTTCCCTAACACAGTCTGAATTTTTGTTCTGTTTTAAAATTCTTATTCTGCAGAACAGTAAATGTCCTGAAGGAACAAAACCTATGTTGATATTTGCTGGTGACGTGTTTGATGTAAATGAAGAATACAGAAGACTGAAGAGCCTTCTAATTGGTCAGTATTTTGATTATTTGAGCAGTAGGATTGCATAAATCTGTAGTAATATGATCTGTTGGGAAATGCTGGTTTGTCAAATGTTTCCTTATGTTCAGCACAGAAAGAAAACAAGAACAGGTACTTGTAAGTTTCGTGTCACATGAAATTAAAGTTAGCTAATCATCATGACTGTTGGGGGGAGGAGGGAAGACTAGCCTAAAAGAGACTGAAGTTGAAACTTTGTGTTCACTAAAATTCATGACTTTGTGGGAAAATTCTGGCATTTTTCAAAAGGTCTTTACCTTGTAATTGCACTGGATCATCACTTTTCTAATCAAATAATATTTTTGAAGTATCTAATTTGAAATCAGTGGATTAAGTTCAGAAAGTGGGATATTTTTGCTTACAAAAGCCAAATCAGTATAATTGAGCTTGTGGTTTTATAGTGAAAGCATTTTCTGTTAGAAATTTGACCAATTCTAACAAAAGTGCCATTGATTAGAGTACTTGGAAAGAAACATGTACAGTAAAAATCAGCTGTAGATAATAGCTGTGTCATAACTTCAAGGCATGCTTGGAGCTTAGTAAACAAACTAGCATAAAGTTTTTTACTATCTCAAGGTTGGAGGCTCTGGAAGATAAAGCACATTGTGGTTTTTTTCTGGGGAACTACAAAAAATGATTATACTTTTCTTAGGGTAGCTTTCTGGGACATAGAAGTCATATGGTACTGTATCTCTTGACACTTAAAAGATGCATATTGCTTGGTAGAAGTAGAACTAGTAAGTAGGGTGATGGTTTTTTTCTTTTTAATGGGTTTCCTAGAAGTAGATTTGTTTGTTTGTTTTTGTAAATGGTAAAATGCTGAAACTGGCCCAATAAGAACAGTCTTGTTCTTTCAGTTCCATTCTTGGGTTGTACCAATTCATAATCTTACAGTTTTGCAAGATCTCCCTTTCATATAAAATAAATCTTGGTTGGGCTCTTTTTTTCTAGGCAAACAGACAAATGATTGCTCTTTAGAAACAGACCTTAAAAAGCAGATATTGTTTTTTTCCCCTTAGTATTATAATTCCTTAAAGCAAGATGTTTGATCTGGAATGAGACTGAAAAGGGAGCAGGAGAGGGGAAAATTTGCATCCTCTCAATACAGCTGACTGGTTCTTGGGGATAGATGAAAGGCTAGTAACTGTGCTTATAAACCTTTGAAGGTGGGTGAATATTAAATACGAAGATAAGTGAGTTTTAATACTGCATGTTTGTGTCACTCTAAATGAATATTTACACTGCAGGAAGCAGGTGCATTATTTTCTGAAGTGTATCTTGTTCAGGCATTTGCACAATGTTGATGATTGGCATCCAGATGTGCTCATGCACCCTGGGATCAGACAGCTTGATACCTTAAATGGAAGACATGCATCGTTAGATAGTTGCCAAATGACTAACTAGTCTTTCATGTCCTGTTTCTTTTGATGTTCATCTGTCCTTTCTCCTCTCCTATTTATTTGGCTTTAATGACTCTGCAGTCAAATGTACTCAAATCGACACCCAATCTTTCTTCTTGAATGTACTCCAAGTACTCCAGTTCTTAATGTTCTGCTGACTTCTGTGAAATACCTAGATGCAAAACAATAGACAAAGGAAAAGATTAAGGAATGTAAAGGCTTGAAGGTACCACTCACCAGTTAAAGTCATTTGGGTAATAATTTGACCTGCTTCAAAACTGCCCTTAACTGATAGGGAAGAACCGATTCTTTCTGTTCTTGCAAAAGATAGTGCTTTTAAGCTGCTGCTCTATTGCTAAGAAAGATAGAAGAATGTCTTTATAACAACAGCAAATGTTTTGTTACTGTAGCAGTGGTGTTGGGATCCCAGAGGGAATATTAGATAGCTAATAGCTTCTTATTGCCAAAGCAATGTGATGCTGGTGAACAACCAAGCTTTCATTGGCTTTTGTGGTATCAAAAGAGTTTATGCATGTTTGGATTATCATCTTACAGCAGTTTCTTTGTAAAATTAAAAGCAAGGGTGAATTATTGTCTTCATGGTAACCAAACCCTGTAGTCCGCTTAAATTGTGAAGTGGAAGAAGTTATTTAGGAGAAATAAATGGCAGCTGCATTTTTCTTGAGAGACCTGGAAGACAAAGACATCCCATTCTTTCTCTTCTGGTTTTCATTGCCTACTGATGTGGTAGTGTAGGAATTACTTTACGATGTAAGTCCTTGGAATGCAGTTCATGAAGTTCTAATAACTTTTAATGCTTGTATTTATAAAATGTTTAATCCCTTACAACACTGCCTGCTTGCTAGTTCTGTTATTGCACACCCATTTCATCCTAAAAATGGCTAGGTGCTATGTGACTTGCTTATACACTTTCTAAAATGTTGGTTTCCAGGAGACCTGTACGATTTTAGATTGACCATCAGCTTGTTCTTCATACGGCCTTCCTCACACAAACTTTTTTGAGTGTCTCAAAAGGTTTGTGGGTTTCTTCTGGCCACGAAAGGGGATGGCTGGGAAATGCCTGGGACAGAGTTTGAACTCCCCTAGTGCTAACCATAGCCATGTAGGTTACAGTGTTACCAGCTTTTGGATACAAAGTGATACAAAAAGAAGTGTACAGGCTCTTGTTCCAAAATAATTTAGGAATTTAATTTGGAAATGGAAAGGTCCTGTGAAGCTCTCTGCAGGAAAAAGTAAATTAGAAGTTCTGGAAACATGTTGAGGACAAGGGGGAGAAAGAACTAGGACTGGAAAGAAAGGAGAAAGCAAGTCTCTAGTCCAACCAAAGCAAGAGTTGTAAATTAAGAGTGCATTAAAAAAACTTCAACACTCTGGGTATACTGAAGTGTAAAGTTTCTGCAGCTGTTCAGCATTGCCAGGAAACAGAAATTCCTGACCACCTGCATTTGTTGGAAGAGATCATTCTGTGGGTAAAAAGAGGTATGATGCCACAGGAAAGCACGAAAGGGAGACATTGCCAATAAAACCACTGTAAATGTAAGCTTGTATACCCGCAGAGAGCTAGTCAAAGGGAAAATATATGCCAGAAGTGAACAAAATATTTTATTTGCAACTTTTCCTCTAACTACAAGCTCAACCCACAAGAGGAGGAGAGAGTATGTAATTGACCAAGGAAATTTCCTGGCTAGACTCCAGCTGATATCTGCCAGCAAGACTTTGTTTTGGATGTCACTCCAGTGCTGACACTCTTGAAAAAGGTAGTGGAGGAAAAGACAACTAGCCGAGGGATCTGAAAATGGGACAGAACGGAAAAGACTGATGTGTTTTGCATCTGTTAGAAGTTCTCCTATGTTTCAGCATTGCCCTGTCATGTTTATTAGCACACCTTGTTCCCTCAGTCAAGGTCACATTCTTTCTCCACCCTCTGCATATGTTGGACAGATTGCTGTGCTTATTGCAAGCTCTCTGATTGCACAGTATTTTTTTCATAGCCTGATATAAGAACCTCGCTAGAGATGGCTCATTTTGTATTTAACTTGTATTTCAGTGTTCTCTTTACAAAGTAAGCAAGTATTTCAACTGTCTTATTTTTATAGTTATGTGTTGCTTATTAAATAGAGAAAACATTAATTGTGACATCAAATACTGCTTTACCTAAAGGACAGAAGTGCTTTGTTATGGGGGAGGTATGAAAGAAACGATGTATCTAAACTTTTTCCCCAAGTCAGTGAGAGAAAATGTTGGTAAGAGTAGACAAGATACAGTTTCAATCTGTTTTGTACTGGTTTTGATCCTTCTTTGTACTCCTCCAAATCTGGTTCTGATTAAGAATCTTAAGTATCAGTTTGTTGAATGATGTCTTTAAACAGGTATCTGAACGAATGGCTTCTCTGTATTGATCTATGTTTAGCCGAGCATGAACTGGCCTAAACACAAAATAAGATACACTTCAATTTTCTGATTTTAGAGCTGAATATTTAGAAGAATAAACAATGCAGTTATCCCAATTAGCTTAATAAAACCAAGTTACTCCTCTGCAAGTATATTTGCTCTTCTCCATGCACTTATTTTTAGGTAGCATGTATATTGCTACCAAATTATCTCTGGGAAGTCACTGTATTCCTGTCAGGATTTCTACACACATTTGGTTTCACCAGTGTGGGAGCTAACACCTGGAATGTTAAGTTTCTCTCCCGTGTTTTGCAGTTTTAAGTAGCAGCTATTGCATGAGATTCCCATTAAACATACGGATTCAGCTTTTTTAGAGCCATCCTATGTATAGCCTTGCTTAGTTAGATGCAATAAAAATATCTATATAGGCAAGTAGTTCACATCAGTGATGTGAAGCGGGTCCATTATGAAACAAACCGATTTGTTATAGTCATCTGTTGGTTTGGTTTTCAGCCAAGAAACCTGGCATTTATTCTTTTTAAATATTCTTGCAGATTTCTTCAGAGGTCCTAGTGTGCCCAGCATTCGTCTGGCTGGTTTAGAGTATGTTTTGCATTTCACAGCTGTAGATGGGAAAATCTACATGCGAAGCTATAAGTGAGTATGTGTTTTATCTGTTTGTTTGCTTTTTGGTACACTTGTCAACTTTTCCTCAAATTTAGCCTGTAGTAGTTGTGTAATTGAACTGGCTTGAGCAATAGTTTGCTGCATTTAAAACATGTAACGTGTAGAGGTGTTGCAGCATAACACAGAGTAACTTGTACAGCAGAAGGAAAACACTTAAGCCCTAAACCTGCTGCTTCCGTCCTCATTTTGCTCCCCTTTCTTGCTAAGAGGATTGCTCTTTCATATAGTTGGATTAATAAGGTGGTGTGTATTAATTTGGTGAATTCAGAGTATGGTCGTAGACTTCATAGACTTAGTCTGTTCTCAGGCTGATTTCTAGGACTCTCCTCACTTAGGTGTTTGTCAGAGAACGACAGGTGGTAGGCTGCAGCCGGTGATACACAAGGAAAAACAGGAAAAGTCAGGACAAGACAATCTTTCTTGCTGCGTTGGTGTTCACCCTCACAGTTCATGGCCTTGCCTTAGCAGGCTGTGAGAATTCATAGCTTGTGTTCCATGCAATTTTGATTTCTCTTATAACAAAATAACTTTTAACAGTCTCATTCTTCAAAACAAACAAACAAAAAACTTTCCCGGTTAGTTCTCAGATAATTTTGCTGTAAATGATAGTAAATATTTTTCACATCTATTAATACCGAGGGCACTATTTTGAATTTGAGGAGTGATACAGCTTTCAGGGTACTGGGACTGAGTTTTAACAATAATACTGATAATATTAGTCTCATTTTTTTAAAAAAAAAAAGTTACCTTGGCTAGGTTATATTCTGGGTGTGTTCAAATTGTGAATGAACAGATTTAATACATTGTGAATTGTAATTGACAGACATCTTTCTCAATAATAGAGTTAGCAATAGCAATTGTTTTTAATAGTCTTCTGAACCTGTCCTTTAGGAAGATGCATAAATCTTTATCATAGAGGACAATGTTGATTTTGGTTGTTTTTCCCCTCTAGGGTACTTCTGAAGAAATCTGGCTGTAAAATACCAAGAATTGAACTGGAGGAGATGGGACCTTCATTAGATCTGGTTATGAGGAGGACACATTTAGCTTCAGATGACCTTTATAAGCTGTCTTTAAAGCAACCAAAAGCCCTGAAGGTACGTACCTTGGAAAGTATATTACTTCCAGATCTATATGTGAAGAAGAGCAAAAGCTGAAGTATTAATTATTGTATATTCGACCAAAGGTTACTTTTATATAGGCCAGCTGATATTTCTGGGGCCATAGCACTTCTGTGGTGGTCAGTTGGCATACAAACTCTCCACTGGTAGCATATAAGAGCAGAACAAATCTTAAACTCTAAGCTCCAAACAATGTATGCGGCCTTGCTTTTAGGCACTTGATTTGGTAGTTTAATCACTGGTGAACGTGGTGATGGTAAGGCCAGGTATCTGGCTTCTCACCAGAGCTCCTGGCACTCTCTACTCAGAAATACTAATGTTCTTCTTCCCTTGCAGCCTAAGAAGAAAAAGAATATCTCCCATGATGTGTTCGGTACAACTTATGGTCGAATCCACATGCAGAAGCAAGATCTTGGTAAACTGCAGACGCGAAAAATGAAAGGCTTAAAAAAGAGGCCAGCAGAGAAGTCAGCTGAAGATGGTGGGGTTAGTCCCAAAAAGTCAAAATCAGCTTGATAGTCTGGAACAGCTTTGAAAACTTCTTTGTACCTTCAAATTTAGTATGTATATTGTAATATAAATGTCAGACATAAAAGATTCATCTGCTGTTAGCTTTAGTTTTATAAAAAAATCTTTTTAATGATTTGCCATTTTAAAGGGAACATGGGGGTATTGAGCTTTAACATGGAACTTGGTTATTTAAAATAAAAATTGTGATATAACTTGCTTAGTTTTCCGAAGCTGAGTATTTATTCTCTTGGTGTTAGCACACGTTAGTCAAGCAGGTGACTCATTTCCCAAAGAGTTTTAGGGCTATTATGTTGGGAACCCTTGATCAATCAACTCATCTCATAAATGCTGTGCAGGACCAGAGGAGTATATATGCATAACATACACAACACAACTTCTCAGTTCATTTATTATGCATTCCAGTTTTTGCACAACTCAATAACCTATAAACCATTTTCTAAATTGTGAACTCACAATATGTGTCTGATGCCAGACTGCGTTTTTAACGATTGCACGAAGCCCTGCTTTACATTTGCAGAATCAGGAGTGATAATGGTGTTTTTACTGTGTTCATCACTATGGTAGCAAAGTACCTGATGTTTGCTTTAGGCATAAATGAAACCTTTACAGTTTGAATTTCAATCATTGATGCTTGATTTGTGCCCGGAATGGAAGTATGTGAAGCAACCATGAAAGGTACAAGTCTTTTTTTCTTGCCCTGCTTTCCTCCTAAGTTTGTGCTCATGAGTTAGCAAAGACTCAATTAAAGACTTGGGTAAAGGGGATGAGAGTTTAAGAGCTTAGTGAGACTTTAGGGTGTTCTATGTTTTGGAACATATTGAAAAACCTTGCTTTTTTCTTCTGCCTGTCTTCTTGGAAGCTATTACTCTGCCCTTTAGCATAATTACGATAAAACTGTAGACACTTTATCATCAACACAGCAAGCTCGCTCATTCTAGTTATGTTTTTAATACTTTATTTTTTCTTGTTAGTTTCCTCAGTGTAGTCAGCTGAAGTGTCACATTAGAAATAGGCGGTTTGTCATTTTTACTTGTCTTCTGCATCCTGGATGGAAACAGTTGGGCAGCTTTGCTCTCCTTATGTAAGAGCTGAGCCGTAACTGCAGCTGTGCAAATGCCACATGTGATGTTCTTGCTGTGCTGGTTTGATAAAACTTGTAGTGTGAAAAAGAAAGGGCTTTAAAAGTTTGGTATCTTTCTGAGGGCACAAATATATTTATCTTTAATGTATTACCTGAATTTTTTTTTATCATTACACAAAATAAATTGCGTGGCTCTAAATCTTTTTCTTCGATCTATACCCATGTGTTTGAGAAATTGATAATGCCATAAGCTACTTCAGATTTGTATTTCCTGCCATATCTTTCTGAAATACAAATCACTATGCTTTTGACTGAAAACCATGTTTGGTAATAGCTGTAGAAGAATTTAGAGGAAGCTGTTGCATCCTGGCATTGGTTTTGTTTAATGCTGCTGCTGGGTTTGCTCTGAAGAGGAAGCTTGGACAGGTGAGGGCTACTACACCTGCTGACAACTGAGGCTTTAGTCCCTGCGGTTAGCGCAGCTTCAGAGAGATGCAAAGTCCTCGAGCACCGGTGCATTTATTCACCCTTTGCAGAGTCTTTTGTCTCTGCTGACTTGAAGTGGAACCTGAAGTGCCTGATGTCCCACACCTGTGGCTGTTTGTGTGAATACCCTTTTATTCTTACTGTTTATACTTGTGAAATACAGCCACATGGTGGACAAAATGCATTGGATGTGTGAGGCAAGGAGAAATTCACCTGGATATAGTGTAAGGATATTTAGGCTATGCTTTTTTCATGCTAATCATTTTAAAGTTGTATTGTTAGCAAGAATTAAAATTTGCTCAATTTCTAATAAATAATTTGTACTACTCAAAGTGGTGCCATTTTGGTGCAAACTCTGGGTGGGAAGTGGAAATGCTGTCTTGTTTTGTTCTCGTGGCAGAAATGAACCACTCTGATCTCTGTATGACGAGATAGGATGAAGCCAAATTAGCAACTGAGTTCACCCCATTTCTTTCAGAGAAGTTTCAGCCTTGCTGTGAAGCAATGATTAAGCCACAAGACTGGTGGCTAATGTGATTTCAGATGTATGGCATGTACAACCGCACCTCTGCATGGTAGGCAATTGCTACATTCTGAGTATCTGATTTAACTCAAGGTGAATGGAGATAGGAGGGCTAAATATAACATTTTTAGTGGCATGTTCTTATTTCCCAGAGTCTTTTAAAGTGTGAGGAAATTTGTCAGGTGCTGCAACGTAGCTGTGTGCATGGGGAACGGAACATGCAGTGCTCAAAGGGCACCTGATGAAAGGGGCTTGGCTTGCCTCAATTGCCCCTTGCTTCCAGAGTTTACCAGGCCCTGAAAACACGTAAACATGGCCCCAGGGTCCACGTGACATGGGCAAGGCATAACTGGCACGTTCACCCCTTTCCTTTGGCTTTCATCTTCTTACCTCCCAACGCACTGGAGATAGCTTTATTTATGGGTTGAGCATAGTAATAAATTCGCTTTCAGGAAAATCCCTGTGGGCAAAGCCTGGCTCCTGAGGCTGTACCTGTGTGGTAAAATGGAGGTAGAGTTGCAAATCAGCAGTCAAGCCCTGCCGTCTTTGGTCTAGCTGGCAGGACGGCAACGGCAGGGAGGGTACGATTTGTGCCTTCTGTGGACCCTTGGTTTGTATGCTGATGTTGCCCAGCTGTGCTGCTGGCATCTTCATTGCTACTGTTAACTAGACTACTGTCATTATAGATACCCGATGATATACATAGAACTTATAGTCTATCTGCACTATAAGTTTACTTGTAGTAAACTTATTTTAATTACACCACTCTTTTTATGTGTCGTGTAATTAAAAATGGTAGGAAGAGAGGTAGATATTGAGTGGTGTGACGTGTTATGTTCTTGGGATTCCCACATTTTTGGGAATCAGTCCTGGGCACGTATAATCACAGCCTTAGCTCTGTGCTAGTATAACGTGACAGACAGCACTGAGAGCAATGAGTGGTGTGTGTTTGAAAAGAGCATATGAACTCCTTTCTATTTCCTGGATTTTGTGGGTTTGAGTTTATCTTTATGGTTCCTTAGCAACCTTATTTGTTCTCACTAAGTGCTTTCTGGGTTTGACTGTGAGGGTTTCCCTCCCCCACCAGCTTGGTTGCAGCTGGGGAGGGTTGAAAAGAGCGTGGAGGGAGGACAGTTCAACGTTGCAGATGTGCCAGGTGTCACACTGACTGCTGCGGCCCCCAGCCAGGGGAGAAAAGGCTGACCATTGCTTCTTCCATAGGCTATAAAATGTAAAGGGGGGTAAGGAGAACTGTGTTAGAGACATTTTCAATATTAAAGAGAGGGAAGTGGAAAATGTTAGCTGTGCATAATATATATAACATCACCATACATAATACATATTAACATGTGTATTACATGTGGTGCAGATAGTTCTCCCCTGTCTCCAGTGCAATTTATCTCCTCCTTTTGGACTTTGCTGAAGTGCCTCTAGCAGTGCTGACGCATCCCAGATGCAATCCGAAGACATAGCTGAGAAATAGGTCAGTTGTATCAGAAGTCAGGTTTCCTAAAAATATACAAGGAAAAGAGACACGAGGCTCCTGAATGTGAAGCCTGTGTAGGACTGCCTTCCTAAACAGAAGAAGGCTCAAAGTGAACAATATGGCTAACCCTGTGCAGGAAGAACAGCTTTGCTCTCATGCATTTATGCAGAAGATAGTGAGGAGGAGCTGGCAAAGACATTTTGGGAGGACATAGGGTTTCTGAGGGACCTACCTGAGAAGGTTGGGAATTTATTATCTCAGATACCATGGTAGGGTGGAGGGACCTAAGTGCTGTGTGGGCAAAGAAATGAATATGGCCATTGGGAGAGGAAAAACTTATAGGTAGTCTGGGATTAAGCCCTATCCTAAATAACACAGGAATCATCTACTCAGAGCAATTAGTGAATGCAATAGGTGTATGCTGATTGAGAAAGTTCTAAGGCATCTGCTCCTTTTTTTTTCTTCTTTTCTTTGACTTTCAGTCACATTCTGTCTACTTTATCTCCCCCCCCCATGTTTCTCTAAGATAAGCACGAAGGAGTTCAGGGGAAATAGAGGTAACGTTTTGAACAGAACTTAACAGGAGGCATGTGTGCTTAATGACTTCCCCCCCAAATTCTCATCATGTTCCCTCTTTCCCCCTTGATAATCCCATAATCTTTCCTGTGATGCAACACAACACCTATAAACTCTGGATTTCTCACTCCTTCCATGATACCGAAGTATGCCCGTGTGGCCGTAACTGTCTTCTGTTTTGATTGCTGCAATTTTCTCCTCTAGGCTTCCTTCACCATCGCATCCTCCAAACCAGACCAGATACAGCTGCAGTGACCTGTTCCATACTGTTTGTCCAGATCATCTCTCTGTGCTGGCAAAAAGTTGGTTCTTGTCCATTATTGCTCATGGTGATTGTTAAATTAATCTCTTCTTTCCGCTCTATTAGTGGTCATAATATTGGTCTCCCTCATCTTTCTCAGTTACCTTCTGTACTCTGCACTGACCATTATTTGCTTAATTCCCTGCACAGTTGATCACTGTAACAAGGCACTTATGTCCTTTAAGTGTCTGGACAAACTTAAACAAGGAATCAAGAGCCACCTTCAGCATCAGAAGTCAAACTCGAAAGCCAGAGGTCAGGAGCCAGAATCAAAAGAGGGAATGGGATGAAGAGCTGTCCTGTCAACCACAGCATTAGGCATGTCAGGCAGGCAGGGAAACCTGAGGAAAAGGTCTAACCAGGCCCATTTCTCCAGTTGTTACCCAAGTGGGAGGATGTGAGCAAGAGCACTGACCTGTTGGTGCCAGGGGATGGGATGCCAAGCTTTGCTCAGCAAACTCGGAAGGAGATCCTTGGTTGATTATCCCCTGCCAGGGGGTTGCGTACGTTTGCTTTGTGCCTGCAAAGATCGGAGCAATGCACGGTAAACTGGATTTTTTTACATACACAGTGCTGCAGTGCAAGGTAAGATGAATTTAAAATCTATCTTTAGCTCCCTCTTTCCTGACATTAACGTGTACTCTATGGAGAAGGCAGTCCTCAGCACACGTGCAGTGAAAGGGCCTTCACTTAGGACTGAGGTGCTGGCACTATTTCTCCCCTTTTTAAATCTGCAAAATTAAATCATTAATTGCTGCTGCTGGCCTCTAGGCAGGAGAATTACTGATGCTGCTTTATGGTCTGGAATTATTGCTGCAACAGTGACTATCTATGTTAGCTGTAGACAGGCATGCTGGGGCCTAACATCAGCTGTTGCCAAAAGATAGTTTAAAAGCCTCTTCCCTCCCTGCCTGTTTTTCAGATAAAGGTGTATTCCTTGTACTAAGTTGGGGTTTCCATTTTCCTAATCCAAAAAAATCCACGAGTCGTTAGGTCTCTTCAGTTTTGATTGCAAGTTGCTTATGTTTTTCTCCAGTGGAAATTGAGCTCCTGGGCTCAGAAGTTGCTCTGTCCTCTGGGGGAAGGTGAGGAAGGGAAGGCAGAAGTGAGGGGGAAGAAAAGATTCAGGCAAAATGTCTCCTCTCTCTCCTGTTGTGTCATGCATGTGACAGAAACTAGTCCCAATGCAACAAAGAAATGTAAGGTATTTAGCAGTATAAATTCACACCAAACATCCCTAAGCCAAGCTGAACTCTCCTGGTTCTCATGAGCAAACAGCTGTTTGGCATGCGTCGCTGCCAAAAGACGGGCAGTCACCTCTGCTGTATCTGGAAGTTTGTATTGGGATGGTTTGCTGCAAAAAGTGCAATGCAGAACTTGTGTTCACCTCCCATTGCAGCCATTTAATTTTTTTCATTGAAAACAGATTATTATGAAGAATTAATGAGACCCTCTGAAGTGCACGTGCAGCATGCCAATAAACAGTAATAAGCTTTTAATTCATAAGCGGTGATAGATTTCAGCTTCTGTTGGCTTACTTTGCATAGGGGAATAATTCCTTGCTCATTAGGGTTATTTGAATGAAATACTAGGCAGGCTTTATTTTTTATATCGTGAAAAGAAGTCTGTAGGCACTTTTTTTTTTCCCTTCTTCTTTCTTCTTCTTTCTTCTCTGAACATACTTGAGATACCTAGGGGCTTCTACGGTATTGTAGGCAAACAGCTGTTCAACCCAAGTGCGCTCTGTAGTTGAGGAGTGATGGGTTTCTTTTTCAGTCCCAGATGCTCATTTCTTCAGGGCTGAGCAGAAAGGCTCACCTGAAGAAAGATTCAAAGGCCTGGTAACTGCTGAGCATTTCCTTCTTGCTTTCCTTCCAGAGGGAGAGGGATACCCACCCTTCCTGCCGTTAGCCTCCTCCAGTTTCTGAAAGGCAGCAGGTCATACATAATGATATTTCTTTAAAAAAAAACAACACAAACCCAGCACTTTATAGATAACAGCATGTGGGGAGTTCAGCCGCAGTGCTGACGTAAGGAGTTATGAAGGTGCAGCTGTTTGTGGGACTGGCAACCAGCTCGGGGAATTAAACTGGCTTTAAAAGGCAGGGGGTGGGGGGAAAAAGGGGGAGCTCTTTGTTTTGAAGCTAGATCAGTTCCCCGATCTGGCTCACAGCACAGCTGGGTGGTGCACTGCAGCACTGGGGAGGAAGCAAAAGGCTGGGAGCAGAATGGGAGACGTGAGGGAACTCCTGCTGCTTGTGTTGCTGCTTACAGTAATATCTGTAAGACGGTGCCCGAGTTTGAGAATTACTATGGTTCTGACTCTGTTCTTAAGGAAACCAATGGTTTTTGGGACTACGTTCGCCAGTAAGCTTCAGCACAACTTTCCCTGTGAAGAAGATCACTTTTAACACTATTTTACAGATGTGACAGCAAAGGTTAACTGACTTTTTCAGAAGGGATTTGCTTTAGGAACAAAGGTAAAATGTGAAAGTTGTGAGTTCCCTGTCCGTGTGGTCTCTGGTGGTGGCTTTCCTGTACCTTCCTGTGGCCGCAGTCTGTGCTGTCTGTGCTTTGGTGGGGCTGGAGCTGCTCTCAACAGCGTTTGGCCAGAAAGAAGTTGACCTAAGTGGAACCACTCACAATTTGTGATTTTTTTTTTTGCAAAGAAAACCCCTCAGAAATGTTGAGGTTTATCAACAAAGACCAACACCACCCAGCCCTGGTCAGTAGTAAGAGAGTCACTAGTTCATCTGTGTGCCTTTTAGCAAAACACCAAGAAATCTGTTCAGGCTGGTTTTAAGGCAACCTTCAAAATAATATTCAGGAAACTTCTTTCCATCAGGAGTAACCTTCTGACAAAAATCCTTATGTGGCTTCTGTTTTCGCTGGAAGGATTTCCTCCGCTATGAAGATTTTTCAACATACTTCTTTTCCCTCTGATGCTATGGAGCTACGGCGATGAATGAGACTTTTTGAGCTGCGTTGAATGATTTTGTTTAATGAACTTGAATAAAAGATTAAGTTGTGCTTGTTCTCATCTGAGCATGATCTGAAATACTGCATGGTGGTATGTTATGTTTGGAAAGCTAACACTGTATCTTAGCACAAGCCTCAAATCTTTTGAAGACAGATTTAGCTATTTTCTCCAGTTATGAAAAGCATTTTAAATTTCATTTAAATTCCATTAGACCTGTGTCACTGTTTTCAGGAGGTAATAGCTGATTAGGTTCTCAGTTACTTTTCTTTCAATTCCTGGAAGGAAATCTATTCTGTGGCTTACATGGTAAAGTGACTGAAGATTTTAAGTGCGTATAGACAAAGCTGTCCCTGTTAAAGAAAAAGTATAGTTAAAGGAATATAATGAAAAAGTGAAAGGTGAAATGCTTTTTCAGCATATGGGCTGCACAGGACACAATAAATCTACCCTAAAGATGGTCTCATGCATGAGATTCTGTCAGAAGTAAATCTTGTTCCTTTAGAGACTCATGCTTGTGGCAGGAGATTTATGCTGCCTGACTGGTATGCCTGGAGGAAAAGATGTATTAAATGCTAGCAGAGAAGAAGGAAAAAACTTGTCAAAATTTGCGGTTTATTAAAATGGTGCCAGCATTTGGTCAGAGCCAGCTACACTAGACTTGTAATGGATTCTGGGAGCTCAGTTTACAGGAAGGTTTTGTTGTTCTATTAAAAAGTAGGACAGGATGAACTTTTCAAGCTAGTAGGTAAAGAGCTAGTTTTCATGGGCCTAACTCTGTCAGCAAAACAAATGACTGTTGAGAAAGAACAGGCAAGCTATTAAGACATGGCATTAGCGGAGGTGTTTTCTCACAGCAAAAGCCAGCAAACACACAGCAAACTTTCTGGTCTTCTAAGCCCCCTCTTGGACATTGAACTAGACATCTGACTTGGAAGATAGGAAGAGGAGAGCTAAGAATTTATATGATACTTATTCATATCTGCAAAAACAATTTTGAAACCTGTATGAAGAGTGTTTTTTGCAGGGGAGAAAGAATCATCAATTATAAAACAAAAGTTGGAGCAAGATCTTTAAGACGTTTTCCCAGACGTCACACAGAGGAAGCTGTCCCCTCCACACACACATAGCTGCATCGGTCTCCATAAGTGCATTGCGGTATAAAGTGACATGTCATTCCTACATAAGGATCATTAATCATGTTTCATTTGTAAAAGGTCTTTGGCCCCACTGAGATTTATTTAAAAAAAACCCAAGCCACAGCTTCACAACTTTATATTTACTTGACACAGTACGTTTTATAGCAGACTTGTTGGAGAGGTTTGTCTTAAATCTTATTTTATTCTTAGCCAAATCACAGTCCAGCCTTCAAGAAGAACAAGTTTCGAATGCTTACAATTATTTCTTTATTGTAGGACAGTAACGCGCAGGTTCCTCCAAGAAGGATCCCAGAACCCTGTTGTGCTAGGCATAGTAAAAAACACAGGGTAAAGAAAAAGTCCTCACCAAGATACTGAAGTAGCACATGGCTCTTCAGAGACTGATCATGGCTTTCCTGCATTGCAGTAGCTTCTCCTTAAGAAACAAAATCAAGGTGCCTTAAGATCTTATCCTTCAAGGGCTCCTGTTCACTTGCAGTCACATATTGCAGAAAAGTGTTGAACAGAGTCTGCCCTGGTGAACCCTGTTTCTTATTGCTGCTGAGTAAAATTCAAGGGAAACCCTTAATGAGAACAAGCATTCCTGTTTGTTTGTTTGGAGAATCATTATTCCTCTTTTGTATTTTATGCTTGCCAAGAAGTACTTGTGTGATTAAAGTGGCTTGTTGTTTTAGGTCGGTAGTTCGAGTGTGGGATATGAGAATTGCTGGATCCAGCTTCCATGGACCAGAAAATCTAAGTGAGCTCACTGCCGCTCTAGCTTCCTGCTGAGGGGGAGATCTTAGGGGGATCACTAAGGATTAGCAGTTGTGTGAATAAAGTTATCTACGAGATGGATGTTTGTAAGTGACACGAACCTGCCTTTTCCAGACAAACACACTGGCATTTCATAGTCAGTCTATGATGAGGAGCAAGCTGTTAGGAAAACGGAATTTTTGGGAATTGCAACATTTGTAAACCTTGTGTTGTTCCAAATTGGAATGAAAAGACAAAACTTCACATTGAATGAAAACTCTGGGGATAGGAGAAAGTTGATTTGTGACCACAGAAACATTTCATACCTTTATATTCAGTCTAACATGCTGATAATGCAAACATCAATGCTAACATTTTGTAAGTTGAAGAAAAAGAAATTCAGCTAATTGGAAGCACATTGCTTTACTTTCATATTTTTACTTCTACCCATTTCAAATTTTCACCCGTGTCACAACACCAAAAGAACAACCACACTCAATTCACATCAAGTGTTCTTTTCATCTGAGGGGACATGATCTAGAGAGTGACTTTTCCAAAGGTAAGACTCACCTCTTACGTGCTGGATGGGTTGTTCATGCGATTTCCCCAAACACAGGAAAATAAACTGCAACATCTGTGGTAGCAAGGAACTGCACTTGTGCTTCACCCTGGAAGTTTAAAATGAATATAAGTGTCCTGCTCCAGGTGCTTTGGGAAAGAGCATCAGAACAGGGAGAAGCTCAACAGAGCTTTATTTCAATACCTCTCCCATTGTTTCCTAGTATAAGGAGACCTGCAGTTTATAAAGTTCTTGAGCTGGAGATAATCTCCAGTTTGTTGTGTTTTGTTATTACTGCATCTTTCTCTCATGACTTTCCCTGTTGTTTTTTTAAGTAGATCATTTTGGCATCTTAAACGCTTTGTATTCATTAGTTCCATAATTCAGTTTTGTTGAGTGAAATAGTAACTATTGTGTTAAACTTGAGGCCTGATATTCTTGGATCTCCCTTAGATCTTTTGTTTGAGAGTTAGCAGATAAGCATTTCCCTTCACCTGTTTCATGCCAGTCATGATTTTGCAGGCCTCAGTTTCCTTACTGATTTCTTTCCCAAGATGAAGGGTCCTGATCAATTTAAATGCTTTTCAGGTAGAAGCTGTATCATATTGCTAATTTGTCCTCTTTGCACTTTTTCTAGTTATGTTACATTCTTTCTGAGAACAGAATTGTATGTAGTATCAAAGGTACTGTTGCATGACTAATTCTGACCTGGGCAACACTTTCTTTTTTATTTTATCTTCTTAATAATTATTAATGTTCTATGTGCCTGTTAGATATTATTGTTTAGGGAGCTATTGCTGCCAGAGGAGGAGCCAAAATAATTCCAAGATCTCTCTTCTCTAATGAACTTTCTAATGTTAATAACATACTAGAGACCATTATTTTATGTACCTGGAGAAGGTTTTTTTTCACATTTATGTTTCTCAGTATTGAATTTAACCTCTGTTTTGCTTCCAGTTACTGGCTATATTCAAATTCTTCCACAGCTTGTAGTTTGGTAACACAAAGATATGACAAAGTTTGCTGATGATGTTGGATAAGTTGGTGCTGTAAAGATGAGTGCCCCCCCAAAGATATCCAGAAGACTCTTCTGCGAAAGCCATTTTAATGCCAGTCAAATTAATTTCAGTGTTGGTATGTGCAAGTGGTGAACAAACCTGACATCAGCTTAAAAAAAAGATGTGTTCTGAGCTAACCATGGCTATTTGGGAATGAAACTTTGCGATTATATTAGAGAGTGAAAAAGTCACTCTGATACAGTCAAAAAAGCAAATCAAATGTTAAGAATTAGTATGGGAGGAGGAAAATGAAATAGAGTACAAACATTTGCTGTTGTATACATTCAAAGCGTGCCCATACCCTGACTGCTGTGTGCAGTTCAGCTATCCCTGTCCCTCACCTTGAAAAGAGCTATAACAGAACTAGTTTTGGAGATTTGGATAGACTAGAAAACTGGGCAATTGCCAACCATATGAAATTTAACAAGAGCAAGTGCCAGATTCTCCACCCGGGACAGCGTAATCCTGGTTATACATACAAACTGGGGGACGAGAGGCTGGAGAGCAGCCCTGTGGAAAGAGATCTGGGGGTCTGGGTTGATGGCAAGTTGAATATGAGTCAACAGTGTGCCCTGGCAGCCAAAAGGGCCAAGCACATCCTGGGGTACATCAAGCACAGCATAGCTAGCCGGTTGAGGGAGGTGATTGTCCCACTCTACACTGCATTGGTGTGGCCCCACCTTGAGTATTGTGTGCAGTTTTGGGTGCCTCAACGTAAGAAGGACATCAAACTATCAGAGTGCGTCCAGAGGAGGGCAACCAAGATGGTGAAAGGCCTCGAGGGCAAGGCTTAGCGGAGCGGCGGAGGTCACTTGGTCCGTTCAGCTTGGAGAAGGCTGAGGGGTGACCTCATCGCAGTCCAAAACTTCCTCAAGGAGGGCAGCAGAGGGGGAGGTGCTGATCTCCTCTCTCTGGTGACCAGCGATAGGACACGAGGAAATGGAAGGAAGCTGCCTTAGGGGAAGTTCAGACTGGACATTAGGAAAAGGTTCTTCACTGAGAGGGTGGTCAGTCACTGGAACAGGTTCCCAAGGGAAGTGATCACAGCACCAAGCCTGTCAGAGTTCAAGGAGCATCTGGACAATGCTCTTAGTTGCATGATTTAGTTTTATGTAGTCCTGCGAGGAGTAGGGAGTTGGACTTGATGATCCTTATTAGGTGCCTTCCAATTTGAGACATTCTATGATTCTATGATCCTATGATTCTAGTTCAGAGGAGGGCAAAGGTGATCAAAAGATATGGAATGGCTTCTATCGGAAGAATGACTGAATCAGCTTTTCTGCCTGGGAAAGATATAACTGAAAGGGAATATAGCAAAGATATATGAATTCATGGATGATATGGAGATGGTTAATAGAAAAAGGTTGTTCTTGCATAGGAAGAGACAATTAACTTGGGACTATCCAATGAAGCTTACAGGAAATAGGTGGCGCATAAAAGGATGCATTTTTTTTCCACACATGCAGTTAAGCTATGGAACTCCTGCCAGAAAATACTGAATGCTAGAACAAGTTCACTTACGATAATTCCACTAAGGTCAGGGAATACTAAGAGGAAGCTACTGCTTTACTTCTTTACCAACCACCTGTGCAGTGCACTTTTCATGAAGCTCATGGATGACACTGAATTGGAGAAAGCAGTCAATCTACTGCAGGGCAGGATGGCTCTTTCCTCCAGCTTCGCAAGTTCCTTCTGAATGGCCAACAAAATCCTCATGGGGTTCAATAAAGGTAAACGCAAAATTCTGCATCTGGGATGTCATAACCCCCATGGACTAGTGCAGGCTGGGGATACACAGGATAAAAAAACAGCTTTGCAGAAAGCTGCTGGTGAGCAACCAGCCAAATAGACATCTGCAGTTTCTCTTGCAGCAATGAGGGCTAACAACATACTGGTCTGTATTAGCAAGAGCGTGGCCAGCAGGTTGGGGAAAGTGATTCTTCCTCTGTATTTGATGCTTATGGGGCCATGTCTAGAGTACTGTGTTGGTTTGGGCCACCCCAGAGCAAAAGGGATATTTACAAACTGGAGAGGGTCCAGGGAGGATCACCAAGATTGTCAGGACACTGGAGAACGTACTGCATGAGCAGAGGCTGAAAGGGCTGGGCTTGTTCAGCCTGCAGATGAGAAGACTAAGAGGGAGCTCTAATTCCTGTTTTCTACCACCTAATGGGTAGTTATCAGAGAAGAAGTATCCAAATAAACCTACTCTGCAGCTGTGTTTCCCAAGACCTGTCATGCCTTTCTGCCTCCTGTGTCTTACCCAGCTTGACTTTAGAGGGGTAGAGTTGTTCTGAGCAGCCAGAGCAGGAGAAGTCAAGCAGCTGGGGCAGATGTGAGGGCCTGCACTGAGGACTGGGGGCAAGAGGTGTGCCCTGAGGGCTGGGGCTTCTTGGGGTAGGAAGGTTGGGGATGGGAAGGAGTGTGAGAGTAGGGGAAAAGGAGGAAGTCTTGGGAAGAAAGAGAAATTAGGGAAGGATGGGAAAAAAGATGGAAAATGATGGGGGTTCTGAATTGAAATTATGAGGAGGAATGATTTGACTCTGAGAGTTGGGGTGGGCTGCAAAATGAATTTGGAGACAGAAGGGCTTAGGAGATAAGAAGTCACAGTTGGGAAAAAGCAGATGAGAGGGGAGAGTCAGGAGATGAACATGCTGTGCTACACAGGATTTTGGGTGAGAATGGGCAAGTATCACTGTGGTGCCTCCCTGCTGCCTCTAACTAGCTCTGATCTGGAGACAGAAATTTGCAGAGACCTGGCCTTCCTCTCCCAGCAGCAAGGGTTTGTCTCCTCTACCTTCTCTTCTTGTCACTCAAAAGTATAAAATTTAAAGTTTAATTTCCAGATGAGAAGATAACAATAATTTTGTTGGCTATCTATTTTTAAATCAATACCTCAACAAGCCATAGTAATGTCATGGATCCCCCAAACTCATCTCCTCCACAGTTTTTCTCCTCCTTTTCCAGCGTGAGACGGGGAAGTAAGCACAGTCTTCTGTCCCAGCGTGCAGACTCAGCTGCCGGTTGCACTGTCCTGCTCCCACGTTGCACTGTCTCCTTTGCTCAAATCCATTTCCAAATTTAGCCAGATAGATGAAGAAATAAATTGTGGACAAAGACCATTCCCAGCTTGGCCAGCAGATGGCAATTACTGCTCTTTAAGAGATCCTTAGGCAGCCTTTAAAGCCTACAGAAACAGGAGTTTGCAGTAGATGAGTCTCCGTAATATTATAGAGTGTAAAAACACCTCTGGAAATTGAGTTCAGCTTTCCTGTTATCTACTAACAGATCAGATATCGGAGCTTCTCAGTCTGTGAAATAAGTACTGTTTTACATAGAGGGAGAAAAGCACTTAATGTTGTTCTGAGTTGTTCACTCAGCACTTAACTCTCTGTTACGCTGTTGTAACATGCAGTACAGGAACTTTTGGTCCCTTTTTAAAGGTATTGTAAAATCTACGTTGTTTCTGGGATGCTTCCTGTCACATCAAAGGGTCCTGATCAACATGGAGCGTTGAAATTAAAGAAAAATTTAATATATGTGTGTGTTTTCTATTGTTGTTACAGATATAGGGGAAATTAGCTGTTTAATTTCAGAAGAAAAACAAAGCAGAGCATGCAGGTAAGGGTAATATATGTCATAAATGACAAACTTCTGGAACAGGTTAGCAGAGAAAGCTGCTGCAGGAAAATAATGTAAACGTGGGTTAGGTTCTTTGCTGAATAAGGAGAATATTTCAGGGATGATGTAAAAAGACAGCAAGACAGCAAGTTGGAACTATGGTTAATGGACAAATATACCGACATTACCCTTTTCCTTGCCTGAATTCCTCTTCCGTTTTCACAGTGAAATGGCTTTGTACAGCTAACTACCATGTGGTGTTTAGGGACCTCTGTGAGTTTTTACGGCTCAGCAGTGGTAACTCCCAATGCGGGGAGGAGGAAGGGTTAAGAAGGAGGTCCAAGCTGGCACTACAATTTGGTTCCTAGCTATCATGCTGACTGGGCCAGAAAGTACAGAAGTACAGAAGTCCTGAGTAAGTGTGGGGGAAAATGTTTCTTAAATCATTCTCTGGTGACCTTTTTACCTCAGAAGCGTAAATAGGATATGAAGCAAGATTTATCTAGCTTTGTGCGGCTCAAAGTTTAGTTGCCCTGATGTGAGACTGGGGGCTGAAGGCAGCAAAGAAGGAAAATTAGTGGGGAGAGGAACTCAGGGTCCTGCCAAAAAGGCTCATTTACTTTTAAACACTCCATATATCAGACTGACTGAAATACTGTTTTACTTTCCAGTCATACTGATACGATCAAACTATAATGAGAGAATGAATTCCTAGACTGAGAGTGTGATTAACAGTTTTTAACTCAAGGTCCTTTCCTGAGCTATTGCAGACAGACCAGAAGCATGCGTTGTCCACCCTCGTATTTCTGTCGTTAGTGGCCAGTGCTCTGTGAAACCCCGAGTTAGAAGCCCTCTCATTGTCAAAAAAGAAAGTGCTTCCTTGAGTAAGAGAGAGTCTGTACCACCAGAAACAAGCCAGTCGAAGCGGAAGTCTGGAGGGGCTGTCTGGCCTTGGGCTTCAAAGGAAGCCCAGGATTTGCTGGTGGTCAATAGTTTAAGCAGACTGCAGGGACTATGTTCAAAAGTTTGTTTAAAAACAAACAAACCTGTAACTCTTACGTGTTCATGGGTAAGAAATTCCTGTACTAAGCCTGTGCCCCTCGCTTTAACACCAGAGTTGTTTCTGAAAACTGTTGTTAGGAAACCGTGTTATTAGGAATCAGCAAGGTAGACTCAGAAGGAATTTATTCAAGTAATTAGGAGGGTTGGTCTGGGGGTAAGAGACAGAAGAGTCTCATGGTGGCGAGAATGGGATCTGTACCTGGCAATTTGCTTGAGAAATCCAGAGTTCGGAACACTGAGTCTGTCTGCATCAGCGAGTCTTTGAAACGCAGGGGACTGACGTTGGACACAATCACAACAAATCGATGCCTAACCAGGGAACAGAAATCAACCCACCTGTGAAAATTAGTGCTTCCAGTTAATATCTCATACATATATTGCTCCCCAAAATGAGGTTGACATCTCATCTTTATAAGAAGCACACATCTTGGCTTGAAAAAATCAGAAGTCTAGCTCTCTCACATTGCTCCTGCATATCAGGAAAAGCAAAATGAGAAAAAAAGGCACTCAAATCCCCTTGTAGGTTACCCTGCAGTATCAGTGCTACTATGAAAGCTGAAGTCAAACACAAGTTTGGGGTTTTATGTTTGTGTCTTTAATTCCTGGCTACAATTGGATTCATTGCACAACCAGAAAACTGCTTTTCCCAACTGATAGCCTTGCAAAGTCATACTGGAAACAGAAAATCATGTGTACTTTGGCTGAGGTATTACCAGCCATAAAGATCTGGCAGTTGCAGCTTGTGTAACAATTTTGCTAATTATATTTAAACTGGAGTGAATCAACCCTTCTAACGCTGAATAAAGAACAATTATATTTTTCCCAAGGAGAAAAGCAGATAGGAGACTGGATGTATTCAGGTGAGCAGGTTTTTAACGAGTGTTTCCACACTAAGATTTAACACCACTTTAACTATACCCATTCGTTAGGCTGGTGCAAGTTATTACACTGTGTAAACTAAAAGATGGTCTGAAGTTAAAGGTCTGTAGTTACTCCACAATAGTTCACGTGTGAACCAAAGTTAAAGCTCTGTCCTTACTCCACAACAGTTCATATGTGAACAGTCTTATATCAGAATAATTTTTTTCTTCTTGTTCAACTTTTTCCACATGTCCATAATATATTAAGCTAATTCATGAAAAAATAAACCCTCTTCTACATGTGGATATACAATGGTATGTGTAAGAAAGGGCCGGTAGTCCTTTAGCTTCTGCTTTTCTACTGACTGGTGGCAGTACATCAGGTATCCTGCAGAAGTACAATTAGCAAAATGCCTTAAGATCAAAGGAACTGCAGAATGACAATGTCTGGGAACAAAGTGGGTGGTAAAAGGTTAGAAAACATTCTTTCTGTGAAAATAAAGGTCCCGGGTTATTTTTAAGATCACCTCCTTAGGTCAGTGGTGACTTTCTTAGTGAGAATACGAGGCATGTTTGGAGAGTGATATAGAAATCTGAGATGACTTAATGATTAATAATGCTATTCTCCATAGCAAATTTACCTCAAGTAGAAGAATTGTACATCATTTAGTACACAGTTTGCATGCCCAGTCAGTAGCATTATAGGTCTTAATTGTAAAATCCTGTTAGTACACAGTAGTATCCTGCGGTAAATTCCAGCAAAATTCTATTTTGAAACTATGATACTGCTGCTTGCGTATGGTTGTAAATCAGATTCCTAAGTGTTTAGGAATCATTCATGTGGTTTAAGTGGCTTGGTTTTCTATCATCTTATTGCTTATTTGGCCCAATTTGAACACAAGATCTTTCCCTTAAAGGGTGGTACTCTATGTACTATATTATTCAAACAGTTGGCAACTTCTTAAAGGTTTAGAAGATGCTACTTGGAGAGCTTAGAAGAGTTGAAGGCTTTTAGTACAATACTTTAGATGGAGTGTAATTTAATTTTAAACATTACTATCTCAGGGAGAATTAACTCTTAAATAAGAT
Source organism: Ciconia boyciana (assembly GCF_034638445.1). NCBI lineage: Eukaryota > Metazoa > Chordata > Aves > Ciconiiformes > Ciconiidae > Ciconia > Ciconia boyciana. Next base: position 52,872,974 of record NC_132936.1, read on the forward strand.
GACCTTGATTTCACCCTGGTGAGAGAAGGAGGGAAGACTCACCTTTTTCTTTGAAGTGTTTGTAACTAAAATATAAGACACAGACAGCCACCTAAACAGTTAGACATTTTATATACTGAATAATTCTGCCTGAAAACTGATACTGCATCTGTTGTGCCACATCTCTGTGATCACATGCTGCTGTAATGCTGAATCTTCTTATAGCCTTTCTTTTAAATAATTGGGAGGATCATTATGATGATAAAGCAAATCGATTCTTAATTTTATTCATCTTAGGGAATGCAATCTAGGTTTCCCAGAGAGGAATCTTAGTCTATTTGCATCCTTTGAGTTACCAAAAATGCTGTTTCAGAGGGAGTGCAACTAGCACTGGGGAGCTACTGAATTTGGACCATATACATCTGGCTTTCAAGTAAACGCTGCTATTTGGTAACCTGGTAGTCCTTGTGAGTGAGACTAGCCAGGGGTAGTGCATTGTCTTTCTCAACCTAAGCAATACAGGAGGTAATAATAGTTAAATTTAGGATTCTTTTACGAAATTGACTTGTGTGAATATATGCTATACTATAGATCCTTTTTATCTGTATTCATTAATTTTATTTATATACCTAAAGTAAGGGTTATCCCATTAATGTGGTAGAGGTGGATTTTTATCAGCATATAAATAGAAAGTGCAGGGCCTATGTGTGCTCTTACTTTTGAGCAAGTGGTATATTTTTACTTAGCCACTAAGTAAATATATATTTAGAGGAAGGGCATTGATATGGGATTTATTTAACTTAAAAAAAAAAAATAATCCCTGTCAATTCAAGGATTAACTTAGTTCTGCTTTTGAGAGAGAGGAGATATTTGATGGTGCTAACAAGAATTGTTATGTTTATTTCACAAAATACAGTCTTGCAAACTGAATGAGGAATTTCCATATGCCTTTTTTTGAAATCTTTTACCCATATTACCAGATATGGGATGAATTGTGGGTTAAATAATCTATCAACTGGAGAAAACCGAACCAGAGAGAATATGTAAATTTTGTTCTGAACTGACCTGCAACAGACTGGATTTTTTGCTGTGGGATACCCAACTTTAAATTCAGGATTTCAGATAAAATTTAAGAAATACATGTAGACCTAGCACAATAATTTCAAAAAAATAGTTGAAAAAAGATTGCATTTCTGTTACTCTTTCATAGATTAAAGCAGATCTTTGTGAGTAGAAAAGTAGAAGGAAATGAAGCTCTTCTGTGATAGCTGCAAGGTAGTATGCTGTAAGAAGTGATTTATTGTATGTTTAATAAGTCTTATATAGTTTAAATATTTCAATGCAAATATGTACGACCTGAAAATATTTCTTGACATATTTAGTATCCTTACACTACTCTTAAAATGTCAGATTTTTTATGTGTTTGTATTTCTCGACACAAATCTGTTCAATTTGCAAAGGCAAGTAGACTTTCTACATGGAAGGCTTTGTTAACAGCTTTCACATGCCTTAATATTTGAATTGACTCACTGAGATACAGTTTTGCTTATCTGGCAAGTAAAATGCTGACACTGTTGTAAATCATATCTTGAAATGCGGCCACTAACACCTGCTAACCCTTGCTATAGCCTTTAATACAGAAGCACTTTCAAAGTGACAAAAACAAAAAGGTGATAATGTTAATTTAACTTGAACAGAAATCAGAATTCTTAAAAAGCAAGGAAGCAAGATTAGTGTCACTTCTATTCTTGGTGGTTTGTTACTTAGATAGTATTGGTGGAGGTAGTAGCTGTTTGCTGTTTGGGCTTTTTGCAACCTGAAAAGTCAACTGAGTCGCAACTGAGCAGGCAACCAAAATCCGCTTCTAGACAACAATCGGATTAGGTTTATTTGATAAAACATTTGCTTCTCTGATGCTCCGAACTTTTGTTGAAAACAAAATTGAGTTCTTGAGATTGCAAAGGTGGTCTGGAAGATATTAAACCTATGTGAACAAAGGAAGGAACTTTGAGGTGCTTAGATCCTATGATAATGGATGCAATATGAAAAACTTGACCTGGATAGTGGTATCAAACCAAGCCTGAAGACAGCCTAAAACAATGGCTTGAAGCAGTTCCTGCTCATTTGAAAGAGATGTTAACTTTGAAGCTGAATGAGAATGCTGCCAACAGTGTTAGTTATTTTGCTGCCAAGAAAGAGGTGAATGATCATCCTAGGACAATGTATTCTTCACACTTCCTCATTTAGCAATGGGATCAAAACAAATTCCATGTTTGGGGTCTGAATAAAAATTAAGATGTTCTTCAACTTGATATCCAAGGGTAGGATTAATTTCACCAAATTTTAGGTGCCTAGAGTTCTCACATCTACATCTAATCTAGTCATCGGGGTTCCTTTAATATCACTTATCTCATCATAAATGTCAATGTTTAAAGTAATTTGTCCCCAGGAATTCCCTATTCACTCCTACCGACACTGTGTAGATGACCAGCTCTGATCAGATTTTCACAGCAGAGAGAGTGACAAGGTAGGCTAGAGGAATCCTACACTGAAAGTCTGCCATCAAAAACTTAGCTTTGTGCAACTAGAGATTTGCAGGGGGCAGATGACTTTTACAGTTAACAGCTATCACTTTCTTTCACTTGCAAACCTTTAATAATAGCAGTTACGTGTTAACCATGTCCCAGATAACAGCCTGTCAAGTCCCATCTACACTTCGTTGAATAAAAAAACTAAAACCGAATTTAATTTGTAAAGGACCCAGACCTGAGCCATAACGCATGCTTTAGGTGAACTGAAAAGAGGAAAATGTTAAGTCTGGAACCATTGTTTTAAATAAACATAGAAGTGGGAATTGGACCTCTTGCTTACCCTCAGCTTCACCAGTTATTTAGGCTACTCTCTTTCCCTCTCTCATTTTGCTCACTCTTTCTCTTTTGAAAGGACAAAAAAGAAAATTCTCTAGCTATTGGTGAAGTAGGAGGGAACCTATATCTTGACAAATAATAGCACTTTAGGAAACTTTTCCTGTAGGTACTATGAAATGCTAAAACTAAGGTTAGACACTCCCAATGGTCCCCACAGTAAACAAGTAAAATCTGTGCTTTTTATCTTTGAAATAGTGACTCATTTGCTTCAGCAGAGACGCAGTCCCTGTACTTCTTACTACTCAGCTGGAGTCCATTCTGAAACATCAGTAGAACATCCTGTCTGGCTGAGAGATGTATAAACACTGCTTACTGAATGGGATTTAATCTAATGTTGATCTTCACGCAGTTGGTGATACCATATGTTTTTGTGTTTTAATGGTTATCCTGTTTATCTCATCTTTCTGACTTAAGGCCAAATCCTTCTGTTGAATAGGTGCATTATTAATACTAGCTGAAAATTAAACAACAAAAAGCTTAATGGTTAAGAGCATGCATTAGTCTAAGTGGTCACATAATTTTGTGTTAGTCTCATGTCCTCTCTGTATACTGCCTATCTTTCTTGGGTTTGCATCTATTGTACCGCTTGTTGCAAATTTGTGACAAAGTTAGGCATTTTACTAAAGACCTTTTTTTTTTTTTTTCTGGATGATGTAGGCATACCCTTTTCATTGATTACTGTATAAATTCTAATCAGACCAACAGAAGAACGAAGAATTAAACTCTCTGAACATGTACTCTTCAGGCTTAGCATCCGGTCCACTTTACCTTTGCAGAATACTACATAATTTTGAAATGCTCTACAAATACAATGATTTATGGAAAAAGCTGGCTTGGTGTGTCACTAACAGCATACTTCAATTATATAGGTACTTTTTTTTTAAAGTAGTTGGCAATTGAAACATTCCTTTATGCTTGAATAAAATGCTGCATGTGAGAGCTACTGAAGTATTGGTCTATTTTCAATAGCTCGTGAGAAAGCGAGTGAATGTTTAATAGGGAGCTGGCGAGAATTTCAGTTAGGGTTGCAGAAGATGCCATTTCCTGGTCTGTGGCTTTTGAGAGCCCACAAGTGACAGGGCAAATTCCTCCTTTGGCACTGGCATTTTATATGTTGATCCTAAACCTAACCTAAGTACCATCATAGCAGATGTCTGTCATGACCATTATGTCTTTTGCATGCACAATTGCTGTTCGTTTGTTTTATCATCTGTATGGTAATAATAAAACATGTAAACTAAGTAAATTACTATCAAGAGGAGCAAATCTTAGACAAAACCAAGGTGTTTCTCACATCGCATTTCTCAGCTTATCCATTCGCAGTTGATTTTTTCACTTTCCTCTCTGTTTTGGTGTTGGTTTTATGATTTTTTTCCCCTTGCTCATAACAACAATTTAGCTGAAATACAGTTACCTGCATACAAGTCTGTATTCTCTTTATTTTCTCTATTATTATGGCAATTCTCTCATGTCTGTCTTCCTTCTTTTCCCCCTTCTTTTTAAACTATTTGTCTTGTGATCATGCAGGGCTCAAGTAACAGAGCCACAAGGGTGGCTTTCCTTTTACATACCTTTCCAGAGTTAGTATTTTTTTTGAATTTCAAATAGCCTTTTTAAAATTTCTTTGATAGCAAGAATTTAAAAGCCAATGCTTTCACTGTGAATTATTGGGGTTACGAAAACTTTAGAAATCAAACTGAAGTCAAACCTGCCCATATTCTGTCTGCAAAGTACATTTTATATGGAAGGTGGGGGCTGAAAATTATCTGACTATGAAGAGCGAGCCTTTATTGTTCTTGTTCTTGGGAACTACTAGGGAAATAGCTGAGATCTCAAGAGACCTCTCTTGAAAGGGAAGAGACTTAGTCCTTGACAGGAGCAAAGTGTACCAAAGAGCAGAGGTACCTACTTAAGGCTTCTAGAAAGAGCCTGTAAAGGAAGGCTCCATGTGCCCTATTTTTTTATAATATAAACCTTTTTTTTTGGTTTAGATAAATAGCAATAGGACAATAAGATATAGAATACTGAAGGAACATGCAGAATAGTTATAACCATCAAATTTACAAAAATCGTATGTGCTGGAGAATCAGATTTTGTGACTCTTCATTCCCAACAATGTGAGGAGAAAGGGAAAACAGTTATTTCATACTAATCAGGGGAAAAGAAACACTTAACAACTGGAAAATAGAATCTATTTAAAAAAATGTCCAGAAGTTGCACACAATATCTTCATGATGTTTTTTTAAAAAAATACATCCTTCATCTTAAAAGGGGGGGGGGATTAACTGACAGTGTTTATGGGAAACAGGGAAATGAAACTGCAGTACATAAATATTATATTGAAAAACATGCAGAGAAGGAATTAGTTTTGTGCTTAACTGAATGCTGTCCAAAACAGAAAAAATATATGGTTCTTCCCTCAAGCTGATTTGACTATCTATCATACAGTTCACAGCCCCCCATTCAGGAAGGTAGTTGAAGTAATCTGAGGAGTCTAACTAAAAGTTAGAAACATATTTCAGTGCTTGCAGAACTGGGCCCCTTCTGATCAGTCATATCAAGATCCAATCTTGTATTTTGCCCTTGTTTATTCCTATGCAACCAAAAGTGTAATTAAGTTAATCATTGCTGGCAAACATAATGAAGATTGAATCTAATTCCAAAAAAGGTTCCCTCTGTCATAACTGTTCAAAAATATTATATTGTGGAGGGCAAAGCTTGATTTATTGTAAGAAAGCTCAATAGATTTGGACAACAGCCTCTGGACAAAGACTTGCTGGAGAATGTGAAGTGTTAATTTTTGCATGTTAAATTGCTTACGAAATATTCTGAGCATATTTAAGCTTATGATAGGCTTGGGGTTTTTCATAAGCATTAAAACTTGTTCCTTGGGGGGAACAGATGTGTTTTTCAATGGTCGGCCAAAAGTTCTCTCTTTGCTTTGACAATTATTATGTATTTCATACAGCTATACTGTGTTTTGTTATGGGCTTTTATTTTTTCCGTATTCTACTGCTGTTGTATGTGTATGTGTAATGTTTTTATGTTTAACTTAGATGGGCATGGTTAACAAGACAAAGGGAGTATGCAGAAGATCAGTGCATCTATAAAATGCACTGCATTATTATCATAAATGTATTTGTAAACTTTTTTAAAAAAATAACTTATTTTAAAACAAATTGGAGGATACTAAACATGCAAAATTAAAAATCCAAAGGTCAATTAATTCCAAAAGCCAAGCATTCTTAAAGCTGACACCCATTCAATGTGCATTATTACACAGGCTTTCCTTATGTCATTATATGGTTTTCTTTCTTTAGCTGCTACTTTTCATGTGGAGAGTGACTGAGTAATTTGTGCTGAACAAGGTATGGTCTTAAGAATCAGTGCTTTATTTTGGACTAAGTTTTGTTTCCCCACGTGGCCACTGGTAGGTAGGAAGGAGAAGGTGATTCAGGGTCAAAAAAGGAGGAAGAGGCTTTAACAGGCAGGCATGGGAGTTGGATGGTGCAACAGATACAGCAGTAGCAGCCCAGGTTCTGACAGAAGGAATGGGGATGGCATATGAATGCAAGAGGCTGCTTTGAGCCCTGCAGGTCTCATGGGGAAGGGCAAAGTATCCAGATTTAATCTGCGGATTTTCTTTCAGGAAGCTCCTCTTCATCATCAGGCCCAAACTGCTTAAAGCGTAAGTAGTTGCCAACCACATAAACAGGTGTGCGGTTGAGAGTTTGGAAGCAGGATCGCCGGTCAAAAAGGTTGTCAAAGTTAACACTCGTGACCTCAGCTTTCCCTGTCCTCTCACTTTGCTGGCTGTGGGGAGGAAAGGTCAAGAGTCGATGCCTCTGTGCAAGCGGGAAACATTTCATGAGGTGCGCAAGTGCAGTATTTTCTCTTCCTTTGTAAGAAAAAAAGAAGACAACCGGGGATAAACGGTTTCACCACGGTCACCTCTGGCGAAGTGCTAAGGGTGGCCCGAGCAGAGGTGGAGAGCTGTCCCGGAGAGCTGCTTCCCTGAGGACGGCGGATGCCCCGAGGGCCCTGGAGCGGGGCGCCTCCGGGGCGGGACTGACAGCCCAGAGCCCGGGCCCTCCCCGCGAGAGGGAGGGTGGGCGATGGAGAGCGCCCCGGGGGCCAGCAGCGCCGGGCAGGGCCAAGCAACGGCCGTGAGGGGCGAGCAAGGGCTGGCAACGCACGCGGGCGGGGAGGCGCGGAGCGGCGCCCCTCGCTTAGCTTTTCGGGGTGTTTTTTTTTCTTTACTTGGTTGTCGTTAGCAAACCGCCGGGGAGGGAGTTTCAGCCTTTTCCCTCAGTTCACCGCTGCCCAGAAAGAGCAGCCGCAGCAGGACACCGCTGGGTGTAACTGCCCTGTCTCATGGGGAACTAACTCTGGTCTGGGAGCGGGGCCACGGGCTTGTTTACTGCTCTCCCCGCCGAGGCTGGCGAGGGCAGCGTGCGGTACCTGTGTGTGGAGACTTGAGGCGCTCGCCTCCCGCCCAGCGCGAGCGGCGGCCGTTAACTGTTGACTTCCAGCCTCCCCCCCCGCCGCCTTACCTCTCCGAGCGGCGGCAGCGGCGGCGAGGGGCCGCGGCACGAGTGCTTATCGCCGCCGCTGACACGCCGCGGCCCCGCCCCACCCCCGCCGCTGCAGCGGCAGCGAGGAGGGCGGGGGTGGGGGGGAAGGAGCGTGGCTTCGCCTCCCCTCCCGTGCCCCCCCTCCCGCCTCCCTTCCCTCAGCCAATCGGCGCGGAGGAAAGCCCTCGTGCCGCTGACGCCCCCACGGGAGCCCCCCTTTTAAAATCGAGCGGCGGCGGGTCACCCCGCGGCGCGGCGGGAAGAGGGGTGCGCGCGTGTGTGGGGTGGCCGGGCGCGAGCGGCCTCGCTCGCGCGCACACACACAGGCGGACAGACAGAGGGACGGAGCGCCGCAGGATGCCCGCAGCTGCCGCGGCGAGGGACTGAAGCGGGCGGGAGCCGAGAGGTCGCGAGGAGGAGGAGGAAGGCGGGAGCGGCGCGCGGGGAGGGTCTCGTGCCCGCTCCGCGGCGCGGCTGAGGATGGCGCCGGTGAGCGAGCAGCTGGCGCCGCAGGGCGCGGGGGACCCCGCCGCCGCCCCCCTGCCCGGCCCGCCGGCGGCGGCGGTGGTGGAGCCGCGGAGCGAGAACGGCGGCGAGTGGCGCCCCGGGAGCGACAGCCCGGCCGCGCCGAGCGGTGAGAGCGGGGCCCAGCCCTGGGCGGCGACGGAGGCCCCCGGGAGCGCGGGGTGCCCCGGGAGCGCGGCGCCCGAGCCCCCCGAGGGCGGCTGGGGCTGGGTGGTGATGCTGGCCGCCATGTGGTGCAACGGCGCCGTCTTCGGCATCCAGAACGCGTGCGGAGTCCTCTTCGTCTCCATGCTCCAGCAGTTCGGCGGCGGCGAGGACAAGCAGCTGGCTTTCAAAACAGGTGAGGGGCGGCGAGGGATGGGGTGGGGGCGATTTCCAGCCCTTTCCGCCTCGGGCCTTCCCCGCCCGAGCGGAGAAGGTGTCCCGGCTGGTAGCTCTCGCTGCTAGCGGTGCAGCCTCTCCGGCTGTCGGTATCTGTGCCCCGCAGGGCTGTCAGGGCCGGCCTGCGGCGTGGGCGGGGGGCGGCTGCGGCTGCTGCCCCTCCCGCCTGTCTCTCCGCAGGCAGCGAGACCCCTCGGGGCGGGAGGGCCGGGCCGGAGCCTGCCCTGCCGCCAGCACGTGGGGCTGGGCTGAGGGACTCAGAAATACCCTTTTCATCGAGGTGAAGAGAAGCCCCCCTCTCCTCCCTGCGAGGGTTTGCGCTCACAGCCGTGCCCCAGCGGCAGGGCTTGGGGCGGCAAGCTCCTGGGACATGGGGAGAGAAGCTGCAGGGGGAGAAGCAGGTGTACTCTGATTCCTTCCACAGTAGTATTTTTAGGCATCTGTCATCGTACATAATGGGGAAAATGCATACTCTTGGTCCCAGAAAATTTTATTTTCCTGCCAGCCTCATGATTAGTCTGAATGGTTAATTAACAGTGGGGTATAGTGGTGCTTAAAATATGTCAAGAACAGTTAAGACAATGGTAAACAGTCAAGAACAGTGGCTTAACAATTGCCAAAACCAGCATTTCGGTGTGTAGGTTTACTGCTGTAACCAATATCCCAAAACTCACCAGTAAAGTTAATGATGTTTACTAAACTCTAAAGGCATAACAGTACTATCACAATTAAATCTCTGCTCTGTCATTAATAATCTAAATCATTCTAGATGCATAACTATCAATTAATTCACAGGTGAGCATATATTCTATTTTATTTTATGTAAGTTCTCTTTGAAGAGTGTCTTGTGCTTTGACTTTGTAAGTTGAGGAAATGCAGTCTTTGGCTCTCACAATAATAACAAATTAACAGTTACAATAATTTATTATAGTAAAGTAAATAATAAATTTGGCATATTTAAAAGGTAGCTCACATATTAAAATACTAAAATGAAATATTAAAAAAACCACCAAATATTGTCTTTTATGTTTTTGTTCCTTACTAAAAAAAGGTGTTCCAGCTACATAGCCCTGCAGAGGTATAAGCCTTCTAGGAAACTTTCGCAGTACAGTGGTGTTACAGACCTTTAAAAGAGTTTTGAAATTTATGTCTTCCTTAATATCGGGATAAGTGGGCTTAAAGTTGAGACGTAGGAGACAAAGAAGCTAATTTTCCTCCCCTGACTTAATAACAATATTTTTGTCTGAAGTAGAAAACCAGGACAGGTGTTTAGACTGAAGTAAGAAAGCCTGAAAGCTGTGGTGGAGTATTAAGTGATGTGCTCTCCAGCATTTTAACTGTTTGTGGTGATGTACAAGGTGTTCTTGAGCTTGGTGTTCTTCAGCTAGAAGGATGGGAAGCTATGTATGTCTATGCATCAGGTGTGGCAGTGCCTGCTTCACAGAAGGGAAATGCATACCCAGAAGTAGGTGCCTAGGCTCCTTAGCCTGTGCAGGAGAAGAATGAGGTTGTTCAGAGGAAGTGCTGTGAATACTTGCATACTGACCTGGGAGCCACTGGCCAGTCAGAAATGCAGAAACATATGGGTGGCTGATACTTTGTTCATGGTACAGAGGTGTAATTGCTTTTTCTGAGGATCTGGTTCTCTAGTAATGATCTCTCAAAATAGTATTCTTGCACTTAAAAAAAAAAAAATAAAAATTGACTTTTAGGTAATAGTGCAGTAGTCAAGATAATCAAGAGGAGGACTGAAACTATTATCTCTTACCTTCCAGAAGAGTAATTGCACCACTAGTGTTTAAGTGAGGTGAGGTTGTGGGTGTGCTCCACCCATGTTTTTGAAAATTTGCCCAACTCCAGAAAAGAGTGGGGAAAAAATAGAACCTGGCTTTAGAGCCTAGTTGTCTTGCATCCTGCTTAGAAGAGCAGGAAGAGTTCTGAGTTCTGGATGCAGCCAACATCTCCTGCATAGCTGCTTTTTTTTTTTAATAAAATAAAAAGGTAAGTTACAGCTGCATTTTGTTTTGCTCTGTCAGATATGCTCTGGTTTGGGTAATGCAGAAGACACTCATTTTGCTTTTTTAAATCCAGATGGGTTTAAGTTGGGGGAAATAGCATGAGATAGCTGCCTTGACTAGATGACTTATGTGCATGTGAAGGAGGAGGACTGCAAATACAAAAGTGCCTCCTGTAGCAGAACAGCAGATAAAAAGGTGTCCTTCCTTTTAATACCTGAAAGTACCCCAATGAGTCTGAGCACAAGAAGGGCTAAGCGGCAGCTATCAAACAGGACGTTTTGTTTCTTAATGTTCAACTTCATTGCCTAGAAACTGTCTGCTGTTTTTTTATCTTGTTGAATATAGGACCAAGAGTGAACTGAACTAAACAAATTCTGATACAATATTTAGCTTGCAATAAAGGGGAGCTATGGTCAGAAATGGCAAATAGCACTTAGTGTAGCTCTTATTGAACACTGATGGATTAGCTGGCATGCTATAGAAAGAAAAAGAATGACTAATGGGATAAAGTCAGTATGATTTTAGTGTTCGATAAAACCCTAGCCTGATCATTCCCATGGTATTGATTATAGTATTTAATCTAGTTAGTCTCTTGTGTTCGGACTGATTTTAACTCAAAACTGTCAATGGAAATTGAGTTTCAGTCAGGTTTAATGAATTTGAAAACTGGGATTTGTAATGAAAGTTTTCTTGCTGTGTGGTCTTGCTTTGGACTACAAAGTCTAATATTCTAATCCTTCTGAAATTATTTCAAAAATCAGCATTTCAGATTTTAGAAAGGCATGAATATTCCAGATAATCTCCTCTGGGACCCCCGGTGTCTATGGAATCCTGCAGTTGATCCGGAGTACCACAGAATTCAACTCTTTTTAACTACAAGGTTACTTAGCTGTTCCCAGAAGCATGTGTGTTGCTGGAGGCTTTTGTGTGCCTGCTCTTTTGGGACCAGCCAGTAGTTGTCTCTTGCCTGGTGTTTTCCTAAAAAAAGAGAAGTTAGACTATAGTATGTGCTAATTTTGTTATCTCTTAATAATGGATAGCTCTCTCTATGTAAGGCAAAATGGGAGGGAATTAAGTAATCATAGTATGTGCTATTTTTGTTATTTTTAGTAGATGGATGGATATTTATCAGTATGAAAGGCAAAATGGGAGGATGCAGAAGGGAGGATGATGTAGTCAAGAACTGACTCTGCCTTGCAGGTAAGGAGTGGAAGGAACCAAAAGTGCAGGCAAGGCTGTCTCCAGAATGCAGCATCAGCACTGGATAAATAAGATGAATAACTATAACATTGTTGTAGGATTTAGGAGGGTTAATGGAAAAACTTGTGCCGTGCGTTGTAGAGGGTTCACAAATTTCTTCAAGGGGTGTCTAATTATAATTCGTATTTTTTATGAAAAATTTTGAACATAACTAATATACAATATTTTGGTATACATATCAGTAAAAAGCTTGTTTCTTTGCTTATGTAGTGCACTATATAAGCATTTCCATTTTCCTTGTGTAGCCAGTTTTTTGTTGAAAAGCTAACTGCTGCACAACTAGAGAAGAGGAAAAGCCCCCAATGTAAGTATAAAACTTCTAGAAAGATGTGCCTGAAGTCTCAGGAAACTACTCTGTTCATTGTTTATAGTTCATTGTGTTTGAGGAACAAGTTGGGTGGAAAAAACACAATGGCAATGAAATACGGGAAGCTCTTAGTCCTTGGAAATGGGGTAGACCTAGTAGGCCTCTAGCATTCAAACGCAATTGTAGTCTGATCGTCCTTGAAGGGAAAGGATCGGACCCCGGGGCCAGTCCAGGTTCTGGCAGGAAGAGCACTTGGTTCCTTTCACTGTTGGCATTGGCACAGAGGGACATGGAGCGCTGAGCCAGCCCCCGTGTTATCTCGGTTAGAGATTTGACGTGTGAGCCCCATCTAGTCCTGTGTTGTGCTCTCTTGACAGATGCCTCTACTATATAGGTTTTGTGTGTGTATGTACACATACCTGTTTTCAAAAGGCAAATAAATACTAAGATACTAGTGGCAACAGAGAAAAATTACTGGGTTTTACTAAAAAAAAGATAGATAAAAATACTAGTTCTACTAGTTTAATTGCTCCTCTTTCTATGATTTACAAAGCTGGTTCTGTAACGCTGCTGGGTTATTCTCTGTATGTTTGTTCATCTTCACTTGTACAAATAGCCCTGCACAGTGAGTATATACTGTTATTACTGTTCTGCATCCTTGTGTTTGTTTTGTGTTAGCAAGTGTTATTAGAAGACAGTGCATCAGCTGGCCTGAACTGGTTATGTGTGCTTGTATCTATCTGCCTTGGTTTGACTTTAAGGTGCAGCCTTTGGTGATGTATCTGGATATTGGAATGATTGGTAGTTCATTGAGCTGGCTTAACACCATCAGCACCATTGGGACTCTTGGAGCTGGATTACTGTGGGTCCAATAGGGCAGGGAGAAGAATTCTGCCTTTGCTGTCATATCCTGGCCATAACTCAGATACTGTGAAAATAATGTGGGATGACTACAAAGATCTACAAGTGCTGAAAACAAATGAACCACTACCACATATGGTAACTTAATTTTGCTGAGCAGGGCTGGCTTTTTAATTTAATGGGACAGTTTGAAGTTGAAGTTTTTCCTTTCCTCTTTCCTTGCATCTTTTGTTATCTTCCTGAGCTTTGCTTCAGAGATAACAACACCCATCAGCAGTTTTGGTATCATTCAAGACCTTGTTCTGTAACTGTCCTTCACAACCACACTTTCATTTAATTCTATGGGATGTGGTTTCCAGTAAATTGGGAAGCTTGGCAAGCTGGAATGATGTCACGTGGCTTACGAGAGAGCAGTTGACTTCTTTTTCTAAGAAGAAATAAATCAAATTTGGAACATAGACGTTTTCAGAGCACACAACTAATTTGTATGAGGTACAAGAAAGCACACTATGTAACAATTTGGTCAATAAGGATTACATTGCAATGAAGGATGTAGTTCCATGAAAACTTGGACCAATGAATATCGGTGCTGCTGTAGTCTGCCTTCCTTCCTGTGTTTGTGGCCATTGAAACCAGTGCAGGGAACCAGCAATGGAGCAGATTGGCTGAAACCTAACGTGATGTAAAAGTAACAATTCATTTTATTCAGCAGCAGTCATATTTTTATACTCTTGACCTGGCTTTGTGGTTATAAATATGTATGTAAATGAAGGTGCTGAAGTAGTTGAAATTATGACTGGGTCAAACTGGAAAGCTGAAGGTAGTTTCTTTAGTATGCTGTCTCTCTTTAGGATGGAATAGTTAATATCACTGCTGTTTATGCATACACACATGCACATATATCTTTGTGCCTCCAGCTCTGGAGCATTTCTCTTGTACTCTTGATAACTAGTTTGCAGACTGATTAGTCTTGTGCCTGCTAGTTAAGTTGTCTTTTTGTGTTTTTCCTCCTGTTGGAATTCACATTGGTTAGATCTCTTCCTATTCCAACTGCAGATTTAACTTGCAACAAGTTGCTTAATTAGGGAGAATGATCTTCCTAATGTGTCTGAAAGCTAGTTACCAGTTTATTTTTGTGGGCTTCTTTAGAGGCAGTACTTTAATTTAACGGGGGTGAAACATCCCTATAAAATTCTAAAGATAGAATAGTAGTTAGTGCCTGCCTGTAGCTATGCTAATCTAGTTACATGCATCAAATTAATGAAAGAGTTCTTAAACATGAGGTTAAAATAGTTTAAAACATCTTTAAAAAAATTAAGTGTAAGTGTTAAAATGAAACTTTATTTTTGGCTTATTTTTTATTCATAAGAGAAATGCCTTGTCTGATGGTTCTTAAGATAGTGTTAAAACTGACTGTTTTCCAGTCTCATGCTTAAATGGCAATTTCTAAAGGGTGTATGTAAAATCTTTTTGAGTGCTCTCATTTGTAATCCCAGGAAGCAGCAGTGTCATGTGGTTAGACTGTTCTGCAGATGGATGAAGACTCAAACTTGGTTTGATTTCCAAGTCGCAGAAGAAACTTCTGTTGTCCGTCATTTTGAAGATACTTTAGATGGCTTGCTGGTCTGTCACCTGCCATTTTGCTTTCAAAGTGGCTTGGGACTGGTGTGTGTGTATATACATTTTAATGCATGTGTATCCTTATGCCTTTTCCTTGGATAACTCTTTCAAATCTTAACAGTTTTGCTCCATGTGGAACACTTTTTCATACTCTCAGTTAATGTTATTTCTTTGTCATCGTCTCTGCTTCTTTAACCGTCTGTAATACAGAGCAGAAAGGTACTGTGTGTCATATTCCAAATGAGGCTCTGCTGGTTTATGACATAACATGATGTACTATGATGACATTGTGTTATCTAGTTTGCATTACTTACATAACATAATGTTTTTCTTGCTGCTTTTTATTAATACCTGCATTCAGTGGAGTTTAGTTGACTTTGAAGTTTTCCAGTGTGTAAAGCTCCTTACTCTTCAGCTTGTTTTGTTTAATTGGTCCCTGTACTCTGTTCAGTGTATTACTCATCCATTTTGGCTACCATTCTTTGAGGTTCCTCAAATCTCTTCCTGATTTTTGAGTTAACCTAAATAACTGCTGTCTAAAGAGGAAGTTAGCAAAATGTATATGACCACGTTCTTAGGCTTAGGGAGATGTACCAGTGCTTAGTGCTATTTGCCTATCCATAAAGATGATTTCATCTTAACTTAGTCTGCTTTGCCTCCAGACACTTTACATTTCCTGATAGTATTCTGTCTCTTTCTAATGATTTGATTTCTTTAGCCTCTTGAGAGGTGTGTTGTTAAAGGCCAAGTTGAAGTTTAAATGTTATCTGTCTTCCTTTTATTCAGTTACTAGTTTTCCATGAAGAAATATAGTTGGACTGTTCTCAAACTGTTATAATTTGTCTATTTACTCTTTTAGCCACTTTGAGTTAATTCAGTAATTACAGATAGTAACAAAATGGTTAAGGTTATAGCCTCTCTGCTTGGAGCAGGATCTACTAGAGCAGGCTGCTGAGGACCTTGCCCAGTTGGGTTTTGACTGTCTCCAAGTATAGAGACTCCACAGCCTCCCTGGGTAACCTGTGCCAGTGCTGGACCACCCTCACAGTAAAAAAGACTTCTTTTTCTTACATTTAAATGGAATTTCCTGTATTTCAATTTGTGCCCATTGCCTCTTGTCCTTCCACTGAATACCACTGAGAAGAATTTGGCTCAGTCTGTTTTTACTTCCTCTCCTCAGGTATTTATGCACGCTTATAAAATTCCCCCCAAGCCTTTTCTTCTTGACCCTAAGCAACCCCACCTCTCTCAGCCTCTCATAGTATGTCAAATGCTCCAATTCCTTGATCATCTTCGCAGCCCTTTGCTGGATTCACAGTAAGAAGCGTACTACCTGCTCCTCCTTCAGCACAGTTGGGGGTTCAGACTATTGAAGCTTCAGGGTCTTGGAGAAGATAAAGTCAATCTCTTTCTTGTCATCTCTGATGCTGTGCAGTGGGTTGACCTCCTCCCACATTTCCTTCACTTGGTAACACACATACTCTACCAGCACACACCACCTGCAGGCAAGTAGTCTGGCTCCTGCTGCCTCAGTGAGGGGCCCCAGACCTGCTCAGATGCATCCTCCCTCAGGAGCAGAGTCTGGGTCGGCACCTATGGTGTGACAGGGACTGCTGGCTCCACTGGTTGCTGGGAACTGTGCCCTGTGCCACCACCACTGCCGAGCAAGTGTTTGCTGTTATGAGAAGAGCTGCTGGCCCTCTTTGGTATGCCCTGCAGTTGGCTAACTGCTGTGCAAACCGCTGTGTCTGGCTGCCTCGGCTGTGCTGTCAGAGCTGTGCTCTAGGCCAGCCCCTTCCGTAATGTGAGGGTTTAACAGTCACATGAAATATAGTATTTGATGTTTTGTAAATTTTATATAGATAGTATTTACTATTTGAAGAGCCACATGCAGATAATCTTAACTGAGGAACTGAGTGGCAGTTCAGGTTTAGCTGTAGAATTGTTATACTTTTGGAAACTATTCTAATCTGTATTTTAATTCCCCATTTCTAGATTTATGGATTAGTTTACTAGTACTTATAAAACACTTGGGAATTAGTATAAGTATTTGGTCAGTCACATGAAAGCATCTTTATTTTGCAAAATGTTAAAATTTTGTAATTGGAACTCTGATATTTTCTAGCCTTTTAATTGTAAACAAAATGTGTGTTTAAAACAATCTTCAGTTTAGTTTTCAGAAATACCTATATAAATCTTACTCTGGATTTTTAAGACCATTTTTTTTCAAATCTTTGTAATGTAACATCATAGGGAACAGAAGGGTTTGTTGGTCTGAATTATGAATGAAAACTTTTAGTAGAATCCTACATCTCAAAGATCATACTTTGAAATGAGAGGAATATTCATAAAACTCTAACTTACATTGCTGTGTGTTGCTAAGGAAAATAAGGATTTTCAATAAACATTGATCCACAATGCTTAGCAAGTAATTGCCCAATTTGAAATTGCTTCTGCTCTGTGAACTACAAGGAAGGAGTTGTACTGATTACTTGCATCCAAGCTAATGTAGCACTGATAATATAACTGCTTTATTTTAGAATACCCATTGTGGCAGAAAGAATAATATAGGTTCTTTCATATATCTTCCACAAATGTTTTAATCTTTTATTTTGTGAACACACACAGTTAATGCAGGCTTAGTCTACTGCAGTTTAACCTTCAGCAAATATGTACAGAAAGGATAATTCTATGAGAAAACATTCCCTTGTGATCTTACATTATCCGTTTTACTTCCAGAAATCTAATTTATTACAATAATAGCAGCTCTGTTTTATATCCTGCTGTTAATTTTCATGGGAACTGGATAGGAATGACTTCTTCTAATAGCTAAGTTAGAGTAGCAGCCCTTTAGTAAAGATGGGACCAATTTAAAAATCATCAGTGTTAGTTCCCACACACAGGAAGGGATTACTGGGATATTGAGCCCAGCCTCTTGCTGTTATCAGCAGCATGTCTATAATCTCATGGAACATGGTGTCCCTTAGGTGGTGGGGTTGTATTTGGAGTGCAAGTCATAAAGCAGCTTTCTTGTTGCCTTTTTGCTGTAGCAAAGTAGTGAATTCTTTGGCTATCTGTCTTCTGCAGTGTGTTTTGTTCAGTAGAGCTGTACTCTATGTATATGCTCAAAGTACCTAAGAATAGTTTTTTCCTTTTGCATTTTTTAAGAATGTATATATATATGAGGAATAATAAGTAATTTAAAACGTGCAGCTATTTAATTCCCTTAATCTCTAACTATTGTCCTCTTGCAAATGACTTGTAAAATGGGCGGTAAAGATTGTCTTCTGGCTCATGGTCTTGGCTTTAGTCATTTTTTCAAGGTGCTTCAATAATGAGGTTCCAAATAGAAAATGCATTGGGTAAGTACACAGACTTTCTAGTTCATTGTAAAGAAGCATGTTGATACCACAGTTGACAGATTTTTAAAATCTTTAATAATTTTAACTATTTTATCAATGCTGTAACTTTGAGCAAGGATAAAACACTATGGTAGAATGTCCTAAATAAACTGATCTTTAAGCCTTCTGCTTCTGCAGTCTAGAAGGGATGAATAGTCCTTTATTTTGGAACAAAACACAGCTTTGATAATTGCAAGTTCATTATATGATGACCAGGAATGGTGTTCTTGAACACAAGGTAAGAAAGCTGCAAGTCTTAACTACAACACCAAAAGGGATTCTTCTAATTAGAGAGTCCTAGTCTGGGCTCTTACTGTATTTCTTTGAATGCTTAAGAGCCAAAGAATTCACAAAGAAAAGAGAATGTTAGCATTCATTAAAAAGTATCCTTAGTGAATGTTGAGATGGGCCTTATCTCTGGAGGCTTTTGTCTGTGCTGTCTCTGATACTGGCACTCCAGAACCCCCTGTTGTCCTTGGACTGACTATTGAGACTCTGTTCTGTTTACTTTCTATATCCAGGCATGTACTATCTGCATGTCTCTTAAGGAGCTTGCTTAGTTTGCTCTAGCCTAGAGCCTGGGTGGCAGCAAAGCAGTATACAGGATGAACAGCTGAACAACAAGGACACTGGTGTAAAACAGAAACCAATTTGGTTTGCCCAAGGAGGCCAGTATCTTCTATCAAAAGAATGAGAATTACTGGGTGTTCTTGGGCCACACAGCCAGGGCTTACTTGGACAGTAACCTGATGCTGTGTTATAATTAAACATGCTGGAGAACATGCTGGGATTGGAATGATCTCAGTGGGTTACATAGGTGAGACTGAAAGCCTACTTATTGTCAGTTTGCTCCATGTTTAGCACATACTGTAGTAGTTTCAGAGTGGTTTGAACTGGTGGATGACAGCTGCTATATAATGCTGCTTTTTTTTTGAGGGGAAAGAAGGTGTGGTAATGGTGCTTTACCTAAAGATGCTATTAGCAAGTGAGATTGAAATCAAGAACCTGAACTATGGTGTGTATTTTGGACATGTGTCAGTGGTATGTGTCATGGTTCAGAGTAACAACCTTATCAGAAAGTCGATCCAGTGTTGCTAGGTAACATTTTTTTCAAATCTTGAGTGTACAATTTACATGATGACTTTTGTGTTCTCCTTCAGTTCATTTGTGAAAATACTGCCTGTGGCCCCTTGAGTTCATTGGTGTAAGTTGTCATGTGTGTGACAAAACTGAAGGTATGTTCTTTAAAGAAAGCCTTTATGGTTTTGGCACATAAAAGCAAATTTGAAGCTGCCCTTTGTTCTTTTATACCTTCAAGTCATTTCCTACCTTTGAAATATTTATGTAGCTTAGGCTCTTCAAAAGCCAACATTGCATTCCAAACTTGAAAGAAATTAGAACTCTCAATTTGTAATTTCTGACACTGCTGGGTGCAGGCAGTGATCTAGAAAATTAAATCAACACCAGGAAGTTTTCTGGAAGCTTAAATAAAATGTGCAAGCTTGAAGTTTATTTTCTAATCCTATCAGAGTAACCCCATTTTTTTTACAAATTGAAGCATGGAGCATTAACAGCTTTTTACACCTCTGTACATATCAAAGTCTTTTGTTCATAGTGCAGCAGTTTAATGAACATTTAGTTTCATGCAGTGAAATCACTGACCCTTGAAGGTGTGCGAGGGGGAACGGGGACAGAACTGGGTAGCTTATTGGGAAGGCTGAAGTAGAACTGCACAAAATCAGTATGGACAATGTTTGTCTTTGTATGCACAGTCAGTTTAGTCAGCATGACCCAGCTCTGATGTTCTGGATTTTTATTGCTTTTTCTAATATCAGGCAAAGAAAATAGTATGTTGCATGCAATTCATGCTACCACAGAGTTGTAAAACTGTTTTGCCTATGTAAATATTTTCAAGAAATGTGACAAAATGCTTTTGTAAGCTTCTAATTTCAAATAGTGTTAATCCTGAAATTAATGCTGTTCAATGTGTTTGTTTTTCAGACAGTATTAATCTTTTGTATGTGTGGTATAATACATTTAGTTAATATTAATGTATGTTGTATGGTACAAGTTCAGTCTCTGTATCAAGGTCTGTGACAAAATGACTGTATACTGTGTTAATTAACTTTTATTTTAGCTGAACATGTATTATTTCAGCAATTGGTCAAAATTTTTAAATATTTTAAGTAATCTAACTGTATTTAGTAAGGATCATTGTATTGAGAAAATACAGGTAGGGACAGGCAGGTACCCTACAAACTACTCTGCTTGTTCTTTGGGATACGGTCGTGGCTGCCTCTGAGCAACTGAGACTTCTTTCCTGTTTTATGAGGTATCCCGCCTACCAGTCTTCTAGGTGCATATTTTCCTAATCAGGGTAGGTAAGTGTAGTGCTATAAACAGTAAATTTAAAACCCAGGTGAAAAATTGTCTCATGTCTTTAAGACTGCCTGCAGCTGGACCTATGTTGTTGTTCTGGAGTTTCAAACACAAAGGATGTAGACTCTTAATGTGAGAGCATTCCCGTAGGTTTCAAATTAAGGATCAGAATGAAAAGGATACAAACGTAATTTCAAGATTAAAATTTGCTGCAAGTTTTACGTTGCCTTCTGAAGGTGATAAGTCTTAGCATTTCTCACTGCTTTTTATTTATAAGCAGTGGGGAATCTGCAGAAACTTTGGGATAGGAACTCAGCCTGAGAGACTGCTGGTCAGTGTTTACTGTGTAGAAGATGTTGGTATTACAAACAGTATTCTTAGAATGGAAAAGCTTTCATTGTTTTTTATCAAGACATTGCTTTAAAAACAAGGTTAGAGCTCTGCTTTTCTTGAGCTTTTGCAGAGCTCTGTAGAGCACTGCACAAACTATTCTGTAATTCCTCTTCAATATAGTTATTTCTGTTTTTCTGGAAGAGAACAATTTCTGTGACTGAGATACCACAGCTTGGGCATAATGGCTTAAAACCTGGTCACTGGTTTTCTTTTGTGTGTTAAACTAAAATCTGAAATAGAGGAGGCTCAATAGACTGTAACAGATAATTAAGAGTGTTAGTCATATTTAGCCTTAGAAATGGCTAGTAACAGTAATGTGGACAAGCTGACTATTTTGCCAGTCTCTGGCTTGTGTGATTGTAGCTGATTAGTAGATTTACTGGATCTTCTCAGAAATTAAGTAAATCATGCTTTTTTCTTTTAAGACATTAAATGCTAGATTTTGTCCACACAGGTTTTTAGCACTATTTCCTGTGTTATAAACCAGTGATGATTCTTATCAAATACATATTAATATACTTAAGAATCAGGCCTGATAATATTTCCCTTTCTGGAGTTTCAGATACATCTTTGACTTTTGCTCTGCATCCTGCTTAATAGATAAGTAACATGTTAATTTTATACATATATGACCTATATGACATAAAAGCCTGTAAACTCTTCAACTAGAGGAGGGGGAGAGATTGCTCTCTAACAATCACTGGATCTTGTATATACCTTATCTGTTTCCTAACAGGCTATAGACCCTCACTGCCTACTCTTTATTTCTAGCAAAGGCAGTGTGTCTGCTCTGTAATGCAGGGCCCTCTGTCAGTTTGTAAGCTCTACCTTTTCTTAACTTTAAATTTCCTGCTAGAAGAATCATAAGAGCCATAAACTAACTGTTTCTCTCTCAGGCTCCCCATGGCATTACCCCCGTCTTTGTGCACAACTCGGAGCTTGGGAGTACGATCAATTAATTTTAAGGTAATCTTGCCACTAAGTGTGAAACAGCATAATTAAGAAAATTCTTCATTTTCTTGAATAAGTGCCTGTAGCGGCCAACCTGTTAGTGAAGTGTTGAGTGTAGCTTTGTATAACACAGACATTGATTGAGGAATGGGATTAAGGGTTTGTGATCAGGGGAGTGCATGGATGTTTAGTGGGAATCTAAGAGGTGGTTAGAGAATGGCTTAGCAGTGTTTACACAAAGGTAGCTGAAATAAGGGGAGTTCTGGACTAGTGTAAATGCAGAGGAAGGAAGCAGGAGCCTCCACCAATTGTTAGGGCTGGTGAAGAACTGATCAAAGGTAAAATCAATCTGCTTATTAAAATAAGGTAGGACATGTCTTGTTAAACCACCCTCTAGTGAGAATGCTGCATCCACACAGATTTATTTGCTCGATTATATAAGCTCTTATCTTCCAAGTTAACTTGTGCTGCTTCTGATTACAGCTATGCTTTGCTGTTGGCAGTCATTTGTTTTAGCAGTTACTTTTTGTCTTCAGCTAGTCTCTCTCCATTTTTTTAATGAAGTTATTTCATAATTGTAAAGCCTTTTCCTACCTGCAATTGGTTTAGCTTAGACAGGTACAGGTCCTTTGAAATTCTGTAAGTAATGAATCTCAGTTTAAGACAAGGATATCACAAATGTCTTGTGATAGAAAACAGTACCATATGTGTGTCGCCAAGGAGTATCAGTTTCAAAGTATTATAGTTGCATTTTTGCCCTCAGTAGTTATTTCTGGCATGTGCTAAAATCATAAACTATATATAGTTGTTCCCTTCCTTGCCTTTCTTTTTCCTGTTTTTATCTGGGTCACTATGGGACTGTTGAACCAAATGTGATGGTTGGAGGGTTTTGTTGTGTTCTGAAAGGCATGATATGTACTGAGGTGCAATTCAGCCTTCCTAAATGGCACCGGTGCCAATCATTCGGTGATGTTTGCCATCATGCTGGACCAGTAATGTGCATTTTGCTTTTATTGGTGTTTTTTCTTTTGCCTTGCTCTGCTTGTCTGTTTTGCTGTACTGGAATGTTGGGTGACAGGCGTTTTCAGCTAGTGATGCAAAATATGAGAGTGATGTTGTACCAGGAGAGAATTGTCAAGGTATAGGATTCAACTTGCAGACTGTACTAGATGGAGATCTAGTCCATACATTCAGTGGAATCTGGAGAGTTACTCAGCTGGGCAGATGCAGGCTTCAACTGAAGCAGGCTGAAACTCTGCAGTTTACCCTAGCTGTGCTGACTAGATCTCCGCTGACTCTAGTGGGAGCTTGGACTCCTCACTCAGACATCTACACTTGGGTGCTTTAACATGGAAGTTGAATCCAACTCTAGGTGCCCTGTATTGACCCTGAGCATTTCATTTTTGTTGCTGGGCACAACAGAAAAATACTGTCATACACTTGTATGTGCTACATCTGTACTGTCTTTGCTCTGACTAACAGGATACACACTCTGACATGCAAAGCAGCGCCTGCTAGGTAGAGGTCACATTTACAAACCCAGTTAGTTGCATCTTTGGGGTTTTATTGTCAAAGCTATCTTTCCTTTTGAAGGTTTATCAGAGCCTGATAAGATCAGTACAGAAAACAATGCCCCATAGAACTGTTTGATACTCTGTTGTACATAGTTACTAATTTAGCTGTATTTGCTGAACTGTCTTCCATGTGGTGTTGTATAAGCTTCAACCTCTAATTGCTCTAGAACTTAGTTCATGTGCATATGGAAAACAGGCTGATGCTGAGTTTCTGTGGCCAACACTTTTGTGCGATTCTGTTCCTCAGAAGTAAAGGTAACTTCATCTCGTAGCTGGAATGCTTAAATTCGTTTATGTAGCTCCCAACAGTTAGACTATAATTGTACATGCTGCATTATTTTCAGCCATTTCCAAATATGACAGTTATAGGCAGCTATTCCAGGCATGGTTGTGGCCAGTGGTTTGTTGGTGTGCAGCATTAAGCTACACAGAAGAAAAAAAAATTCATGTGAATACATCAAGAAAGATGAAGTAGCTTACCAGCCAACATTGGTAGATTTCTAAAGTGTGTTCTTAGAAGCAAGATATAGCTGCTCTGTGTGATTGTGTTTTTTTGCCTCTGTAACCTTTGTTTCCAGTTTTGGTCTTGGCAGGATTACAGAGCCCCTGGCATACACAGAGGCTAGACAGTGTCAGTCAGTTATGTCCCATCTCTGGGAGAGGGAATTCATGCTGATCCCCACATTTGGTAGGAGCTGGAAACTGAAAATTGCTTCCTCTCTGAAGCAGTATGTTGCTCCTCTGGAAGTTGTCATGGCAGGGCATAATGCTTTGCCAAAGTATCTGGGAGATGCCAGCTGGTACCTGCCAGTCAACTATTTTTTTTTTTTTTAGTTTTAGTGTTGGCTGGGCTAATATGCTATTTGAGACTTTTGGTCATGTATTAATTATATCTCATGAAGATGACCAAATACTCATAAATGAAGTTTGGAGTGTTTTTTAAGAGGAAACTGTCTCATAAGTAAATTAGCTGTCTAGGATTTAGTTGGATATAAGCAAATGCAAGTGGAAGCATTCTGGTAATGTTTTCTTATTCTAAGGAAAACACTTAAGAAAACATTGTAGCAAATATAACTTGAAAGTATACAGCTATAACATAGAATTTGTAGATACTTTTGGCTTATGTTGGTGTTCCCAGTTCGACAGAACAACAACTGAAAAACTGAATTTGAAAGCCTAGACACTATGTATGCTGATCTCTTGATGAAAAAAGTCCTGATTATGTTCACATTGGTACTTACTTTTACATATGCTGAATATATATAATATATTAAAATGTTTCTATTTTGTTTTTGTCATTTAACTTGAGCATTCTACTTTTTTTCTGTAATGCTTTCAGTTTCTCTGAAAAATAGACCAGCTGCTATGAAAGTAGACTGTTGGAATAGTACGCTGCCTAGTTTTGGCTTAAAGGTGTAGGCAACCAGTGGCACTCCCAAGGTTCTGCATGCAAGTGAAGGGCCCCTTCTTTCTTTTCTTAACACTTATTGTCTGTATATAAAGGCAGCATCTGGAAAGGTGAGTGCTGCCCTATTAGAAAATGGCTTGAGTATTTTAGGTTTTCTATTTCTGAAATTGTTGCCTCTTCCCCTTAAGTAAGATTGTTATCTAGACAATTCACCTCAAGATTTTGTTTTGTTGTTGATCTTCAGCAGCAAGGCGTAAGGTCTCTGACTTCCTGTATGTATCAGCTCTCAATCCTTTACTGGTGCAAATTGCCACTATGAAGCAGTGGTTTCTACAGTTTCTGTAGGGGAGTTGTTTGCAACTGTTTGCTTTTCTGAGCTCTCAAACCAGAGAAGAAATGCAGGAAAATGGAATTACCCTTCTGTTATTTTACTAGTTTTACTATTATTCTTATTACATTTACTTTTACATTCCTTGTATTAAATGAGGTAAAATGCTCTCCATTTTCAATCGGAAAGAGGGAAAGGGAAAAGTAACACTTAATCCAATTAATGTATTTTCCTGCTCTGATTCATTGTGATGACTTTGAGCATCTGGTAGTAACTGAGCATGAGCTGCTTAAAGTCACAGAAACCCAATCCCCATTATTTCTGCTCATTGAGGGGAATAAATGAATTACCAGGCACTAATCTTTGGATAATTGCTGGCTGAGCAGGAGATCTTGGCTCTTAAAGAAATTAGTTTTGTAAGTTTATAGAACTGTCAGAACTAGTGAACTATTTAAAAAGGTTAACCATAAATGAACAGAAGCTGAGCTTTCAGTTTTTTATTCATAACTATTGCAGTTGAACCTTGCGGTATACATAGTATGTGGAGATAGATATTACCTTTCCCCTTACGAGTTTTGGTATAATTTTATCAACTGAAGTTTAAGCTGAAGATTGAAATTTGTGTCAATGTTTCCAGCAGCACAGAGTTAGGACATATGTGCAATAAGATACAGTAAGTATTGCTGTTTTGAATGACCAAACCATTTTGGGCTTGAAGTAACTCTTACTCATTTTGGGTTAGTCCTCTAATTCAGAGGAAGGCATGTGCTTTTTAGCTCTAGACAGTCTTCCCTGTGACATTACATCATGCATGTAACTTTCCTGATTCTCCTTTATTTGACTTAACTTAGGCAGGTTAGCTTTCAAAATCCTTTTTGTCTTGATAACTGCGTGGACTTGTGATTTACATCTTTATTAGGGTATTGATATTTGAAGGTCATGCTCCTTGTTGCCAGTGGTCATCACTCCTTTGCCTTTGGAGAGCAGCCTGAAAGAGGGTGTTAGAAGTCATTATTCATAGTTCCTACTCAGTAGCCTTAGGCCACCCTCAGTGCTTTGACCTCACTGGAGTCTTTTACTTTGTCTAGGAGCAGACTTCCTCCCCCACACATACATCTGGAAACTTTCAAGGCCCCAAAATAATTAGATAAGCAAGCCTCAAATCCTCCTAAAAATTTACTCTTATCAGAATACAATGCCTGTTAACTTATTTTCAACATCTTGTATTTGCAGGATAACTAAGGAGTAATTTAAGCTGTTCCTAGATCTTTGTGACCTGATGGGTACTTTCTATCTCTGTAGATTGTTGCTATGGGCAGTTTATGCATTTTTTGAGGCTATAAAAACCTGTATTTCCCTCTGTCAAATTCCTATTCTGCACCTGGTCTTTACAAATTACAGGATATATTCCTTCTGATTCTCTTACACTGTATATTAGAATGTTTATTACATTATGTCTTTGATCAAAATTCCACAGGGATTCCAGCAAAGGGATAACAATACCCTGGTTAACTCAGATTAAATACTCTGATTGGAAGTAACTGTTCTAAGCAGTATGTTGCTGCCTGTCAATGAGAACTGAACTTCTTTCCTGTAGACAGTCTTTTCATTGTGGAATCTCTGCTTGAAACTTCCTCAATTTAAAGAAGTAGGCTTTATTTAATCTGCTTCCATTTACTTTAATTCCTGTCAAAATATCAGGATATAGCAGACTTGCCATATAAGGACTCTAGTATTAATATTCTTTAAGGACAAAGTGATCTCAGTAAGTCATGCTTGACTTATAGAGTTGTCACAGAAGTTCATGTTAATACTGCTGTAAATTTGTCTTCAGAGTGCCATTTTAAGTAATAGGGAAAAAACATATCTAAGCTTCAGACTTCATCTGGTTAAGTTTGTTTGTGTATCAAGAAGTCAAATGCTTCTATATCCTTAAGGACTATAGCAATATCTTCCACAATCTTAAATACATTCTAGTTACAGATATACATTAGTGTTGGAAGTAGTGTTGTAATAATCAAATTTAAGTATACAGTTCACATAACGATTGATGCTGCTATAGAAATCCATTGTAGAGCCCTACCGTATCTCCATAGGAACTTAGACAATGTACCTTTGTCTAATAAGCAGGACGTAGCTGTTGAAAGCAGAAGTCTAACTGATGTATTACTAGTCTAGTTAGTAAACAATGAAGAACCACTTAGATCTGCCAAAAAAAGTAGGAAACTAGGGGAAAGGTAATTTTGGTAGGGGGAGATTGTGACCACTGACTCAGACCTCCTACCCCAATTATACCACCAATTCAAATGATGAAGTTGAAGAAGAATAACAAGTATGCATTCTAATTTACATGCTGGGCAAAGACTTTAACCAATCATTTAATAGAAGAATATTGCATGTGTATTAGGAAGTTGAATATGTTAATCCTTTGTGTATAAATAACTGTTAATTTGAAAGCATGGTGTGCTGTCTTGAGACAGGCACCCATATCTGTGCAAATATGCAATAAAATACCTCTGCTCTGTGTGTATATTGGCATTTTGCACACCGGGTAAACGAACACCGATTTTGGGGACAACAGTAGGTCTAGCTATGCTTTTGAAACCACTCTTCCTGAGGCCTAGCCATGGTCAAACCCTCCATTGAGTGGAACAGTTTTACAGCTGTTCTTAGCACACTAAGAAAGAGGGGATGTGTGTATGCATATTTTCCTCTTCAGAGACGGGTTATAGCAAGCATTTGTACTCCTCCCCGCCCCCCCCCCCCCCCCCCAGGAGGAAGGGGTGCTAACAGCTCTGTATAACTCCCAAAGGCCATTGAGAATGCTTGCAGGGAGCAGGAGGAGAGTGGGCATGGAGGCTTCAGAGCACTCCTCAACAGTCAAGGTTCAGACATCCACGGGTTGGTAACAGTAGAGGTGTAAAAGGTATGTAGTGTCACAGATACTTGCTGCAAATACATAATGTTTTATTCTTAACACACAAACAGAAAACAGCATTTCCTTTTGCACACAGGAACTTCTGTTTCTGAATGCAGACACACACATTTTTAGGAAAGTATAAAAGCAGAATCAAACACAGCCTGCTGTTTTCAGATTTGTTTCTGCTATGAGACAGCTCCAGTGTTTTGTTCATAAAACTTGTACACAGTGGAAATATTAACTTCTTTCCCTTAATGAACATATTATATGTATTTGTCATTATAGATCTGAATTTTTATACTAATATTGATTAGAGTAATAAAAATTAAATTTGTTCAGTACTTACTTGAATAGGCTGATATAAAATGCAGAGGTATGTGATTTCAAATTTATGGGTCTCCTGTACTATGCACATGCAGTTGTCGTGCAAATAAGAAAATGGCTTATTCTTGACATTTTTCAGTAGTTACAGATGTTGCACTGTACACAGCTTATCAGAAGCAGAGCAAATGGAACTGTCTTACTTTTTTTCCCAGTGTTGCCTTGAGTTTGTAAGTACTTTAATGAGTGTTTTGCTTTCCTGGACTACTGCTAATAGAAACTTACTTGATTTGGTATTTCCTAATGTCTTTTTACTGCTAATTTGGAGTTAATTAGAATTGCTTTTTACCTTTCTTGAACACTTGAAAGTTGGATCAAAACCCAGATTGCTCAACTTCTGAATTTTACAAAGAAGTTAGTGTATACAAAAGAATATATACATATGTATATGTAGAGCTTAAGCATTTGGTATTTAACAAAACAAAATGCTTGTGTAGTAGACTAGAGCATTTGTTCAGTACCATAGTATAAGTGTAGGCATAGGTCCTGAAACTGAAAATTTTGATATAAACCAGCTACTTAAATTATCAGATTGCACAAAGGTTTCCAAATGAGACTGCAAATGTGACGTGCAGTATAAATGACTGCTATTCTTGCTGATGCTGGGCTTCACTTTCCAAGTTCTTTTTCTAACTAGTAAGGTAAAGTTTCTTATTGGGTCCACAAACTCTTTGAATAGTTTATTTTGGTTTGGTTTTACCATGCTTTTCTTAACTTTCTAGTGGTATATCTGATGGATGTTTTGTGTTGACTATTAACATGTCCTAGATTTTTTTTCTGCATACCTTTAGGGATAAGGAATTCTATTAAATTTGAATCAAGAACTTGTTATACATAGCTGTTAATGTTGTTAATAAATCGATGCTAATTCTATAAGTGTTTTGGATTACTGTGCAAGGCAGAAGTCAGGTTCCTTAGAACTTCCATTCATGTGCTCTCAGGCTTCCAAGTCCTTAGCTTTTAAAATGCTTGAGACAAATTTTTTTTTCTCATCCCGACTTTAACTTTTGAATGCAAACTGAGAACATGGCATCATAAGAAGCAGTCATAGCTTTTATTTTGGGCATAAATGGCTGCATACATCCTGACCATGTGATTTACTGCTTTTTCTTAATGAGATTTGAATTGTGACTAATGAGTAGTTAAATTGTCAGCGTGCTCAGTGGCATGACTATGGTTGAGAAAACAATCAATCTTGGTGTTAAACCTGATCATAAAGCTTTTTGAATAATTGAGCTCAATTTTTTTGTCTTTTTAAAGTAGCATCTTCCATGGTATGATAACTCTTCCAAAGACAATCAGGAGCTGCTAACAGAAATATGTAAATCAACTCTAATTTTCTGGCCTAAATTTGATTAAAATTGATGTTATATTTACAATTATCAGCTTGAGACAGTTGGGAACAAACCTCTAGGGTAAACTAAGGAATGTTTCACTTATCAAAAATATGGTTATCATTATTATTTCAGTTGTATCATCATATTTGTATTTGGTAGCTATGGAGAAGAGAATCTCATTGCATAAAAGCATTCCAAAACCTCAATTTATAATGCTGTGCTCGCGTGGACCCTCCGATTAATTGCAAGAAAGATCTATGACCTTTCCTTTCAAGTGTCCTGGCAGTAGATTTTAGAGGAAACAGCCTTGCTTGCAAAACTCTTCTAGCTGTGGTGTCTGTATTCATAGAATCATAGAATAATTAAGGCTGGATAGGATCTCTGGAGACCATCTTATTCAACCGTCTGTTCAGAGCAAGTTCAGTCAGATCAGATTACTCTGGTCCAGTTGAGTTCAGATAGTCTACTATTGCTCTGGGTAACACATTCCAATGTTTGACCACCCTCATGGTGAAAAATCCCATGTTCCATCTTGTCTTCTGCCTCTTGTGCTATAGCTGTGCACCTTTAAGCAGTGTGGTTCTGTTTTCTCTGTCTTTTAGGTAGTTGTAGACAGCAATAAAATCTGCACTGCTCCTGCCTCCCAAGCCTTTTCTTAAGGCTGAACAAACCCAATTCTCCCAGTCTTTCCTCCTATATTAGGTGCCCCAGCCCTCAATTGCCTTGGAGTGAGTGCAGGAGAAGGCCACCAATATGTCAATGTCTGTCTCTTTTCCTGCAGAGCAGAAAACTCCACACAACTCCAGCCTTATGAAAGTGGAAGACCCATGTCCCTCAGCCTGCTGGCAACAGTCCTGCTAATGCAACCTGGAACGCAGCCAGTTTTTGTTGCTGAAGGGCACACTGCTGACTTGGTTTCAACTTGTGTCCCTGAGGTCCCCCATGTCCCCTTCTGCAAATCTGCTTTCTAAGCAATTGACCTGCAGCCTCTATTGGTTCCTGGTTTGTTTTTTTTTCCATCCCAGGTGCAGGGCTTTACATCTGCCTCTGTTGGATTCCTTCTGGTTTATGTTGGCCTATTTCTCAGCATGTTGAGGACCCTGCACATGGCAGCCCTGTCCTTTAGCATATCAGTCACTCCATCCGATGTGGTATTATGAAGACTTGGTGCATGTAAAGTCTGTCTTTTCATCCATATTATGTCTCATAAAACAAGCTGTATGGCTTTAATGCTTAATAAAGGAGACTATAACACTACATATCGCATGACTGTGTATCATGCACCAGCAAATAGAATTACATAAAAATAATAGGTCACACTTCAAATTGTTCTAAGCGAGTGTTCTGTATCCAATACTAGTAACTGATGCTTACAAAGCTTAAAAGTAGTCCTTCCTGCTATATACCTTCTTTGGACTTGGAGAGACAGAGAAGCCTACCCTATATCAATTGCTTTTTTCAAAGTCACTTAATACCTCTGGACTTCAGAACACTCAGTTGTAGAGGATGTACAGTTGAATTTATTTTCTTAATATAATTCATATTTCCTTGTGTTGTAAATGTGCTTTCTGATAACTTTGGGAGTCCTATCCCATTTTTATGAGAAATAATAAAATAAATTCACCCTCTTACATCATCCATATATATTCTCTCTCTAAAAACAAACAAAACGCAACCACCCTCCCAAAACCAAACCCACCCTCAAAACAAACAAACAAAAACACCCTTCAGCTGCAGTCACCCGAGTTCTGTTTTAAGATGAGAGGTTTTGTCCCATCAGCCTGTCTCCCTTTTCCAGGTGATGTGTTAATATTACCAAACAGCAAGGGGACTCAACATGGATTATTTCTGGATGTTGCTGGTTACTGCTCTCTGTATGCTAATTTGACCTCTTGTTTCTTTTAGCCAGTTTATTCAACCCTCTGAGGGCTTTTCCTCTCATCCAGTGGAAACTTTGTTTTTCTAAGAACCTTTTGTGATGGATGAACCCTTTGTTGAAAGCTGTAAGAAGTTCTAAGCAATTAACACCAGTCTTATTTTGAATGCCATGCTACTTTAGCATATCCAGATAATTCTCAGTAAGTGATTATATCTAAACACTGTTTTTTTAAAATCTTTTTATTCAAAAGATGTTTAATCACATGATTCATGATTGCTTGATGAATGATAAGTATTTAAAGCTGCTTTTAGATCTGCAAAAGCTCATGATATCCAGCCACTTCGAAGAGGCCTTGCAGCAGAGGAGGTGATGTCCTCATTAAGGTGAAGAGATACTTCTGTTTTGTTTCAGTGCTTTCTAGAATAAAATTTAGATGAGGGAGAAGAGAATCCTCCTTAAAGAAAATAAACCTTGTAAAAGAAAAAACTTTCACTTTTTCTTGTAAGTGAAACTTTCACTTTTTTCTTAACAAAATGCAGAAAACATACTTAAAAGTATAATTTCTCAGACCATTTACTGAAGTGCCTTTGTTCTTCTAGATGATTAGTTTTAAAAACAATTTCTAGTTGTATCTCTGCCATGCAGAAATGCTGGGGTTTTTTTCCTCAAAGAATAAAAGTTTTTTCCTATCTCCATCTTTGGGGTTTTTTCAATAATACTTTTATTGTATCTGGCTATATTGAAGCTATGAAAAGTATTCTTCATGAAGCTCCTACCAGCCTGCATGTAGAGGATATTTAGTTCTGATTTGTCAGGAAAATTATTATTTATGGTCACCAATATTGAAGTGTATGGCATCATCTGTTTGCCTTGGCAGGATTATGTGAAGATATTCTTTGACTGGGAGTGAGGGGCAAGGGAGAAAGATACTCTCATGTTGTCTTCCTTGCAGGCTTTTTAAGAGCAGGAATGACCCTGTGTGACAATAGCTCTCTTGAGTATGACAAACTTCAGTGAATTTGTCCTCTGTCTTCTAAGGGGCTGTCCCTAGTTGCATTCAGAATCATATAGAATCATTAAGGTTGGAAAAGACCTCTAGGATCATCTAGTCTAACTGTCAACCCAACACCTCTATGCCTACTAAACCATGTCCTGAAGTGCCATATCTACATGTTTTTTGAACTCCTCCAGGCATGGTGACTCTACCACTTCCCTGGGCAGCCTGTTCCAATGCTTGATAACCCTTTCAGTAAAGAAATTTTTCCTAATATCCAATCTAAACCTCCCCTGGTGCAACTTGAGGCCATTTCCTCTCATCCTATCACTTGTTACATGGGAGAAGAGACCAACCCCTACCTCTCTACAACCTCCTGTCAGGTAGTTGTAGAGAGTGATAAGGTCTCCCCTCAGCCTCTGCTTCTCCAGGCTAAACAACCCCAGTTCCCTCAGCCACTCCTCATAAGACTTGTTCTCCAGGCCCTTCACTAGCTTTGTCGCCCTTCTCTGGACACACTCCAGCAACTCACTGTCCTTCTTGTACTGAGGCCCCCAGAACTGAACACAGTATTTGAGGTGCGGCCTCACCAGTGCTGAGTACAGGGGCATTATCACTTCCCTACTCCTGCTGGCCATGCTATTTCTGATACAAGCCAGGATGCTGTTGGCTTTCTTGGCCACCTGGGCACACTGCTGGCTCATGTTCAGCTGGCTGTTGACCAGCACCCCCAGCTCCTTTTCTGCTGGGCAGCTTTCCAGCCACTGTTCCCCAAGCCTGTAGTGTTACATGGGGTTGTTGTGATCCAAGTGCAGGACCTGGCACTTGGCCTTGTTGAACCCCATACAATTGGCCACAGCCTATTGATCCAGCCTGTCCAGATCCCTCTGCAGAGCCTTCCTACCTTCAAGCAGATCAACACTCCCGCACAACTTGGTGCCATCTGCAAACTTACTGAGGGCGCACTCAATCCCCTCGTCCACATCATTGATAAAGATATTAAACAGAACTGGCCCCAGTACTGAGCCCTGGGGAACACCACTTGTGACCGGCCACCAACTGGATTTAACTCCATTCACCACCACTCTCTGGGCTCGGCATCCAGCTAGTTTTTTACCCAGTGAAGAGTATGCCCGCCTAAGCTATGAGCAGTCAGTTTCTCCAGGAGAATGTTGTGGGAAATGGTGTCAAAGGCTTTACTAAAGTCCAGGTAGATAATATCTACAGCCTTTCCCTCATCCACTAGGTGGGTCACCCGGTCATAGAAGGAGATCAGGTTGGTCAAGCAGGACCTGCCTTTCACGAATGCATGCTGACTGGGCCTGATACCCTGGTTGGCCTGCACGTGCCTGTTGAGCGCACTCAAGATGAAGCACTCTGTAATTTTCCCCAGTACTGAGGTCAGGCTGACAGGCCTGTAGTTCCCTGGATCCTCCTTCTGGCCCTTCTTGTAGACAGGTGTCACATTGGCAAGCCTCCAGTCGTCTGGGACCTCCCCTGTTAACCAGGACTGCTGATAAATGATGGAGAGTGGCTTGGCAAGCTCCTGAGCCAGCTCCCTCAGTACTCTCGGGTGGATCCCATGTGGCCCCATAGAATTCTGAGTGTCCAGATGGCGTAGCAGGTCGTTAACTGCTTCCTCCTGGATTATGGGGGGTTTATTCTGCTCTCCGTCCCTGTCTTCCAGCTCAGGGGGCTGAATTCCTTGGGGATAACTGGTCTGACTATTGAAGACTGAGGCAAAGAAGGCATTAAGTACCTCAGCCTTTTTTGTCATCCTTGGTGGCAATGTGTCCTGTCCCCGTGTGTCCCCCCCTGCATCCAATAAAGGAGGGAGATTCTCCTTGGCTCTCTTTCTGTTGTTAATGTATTTGTAAAAACATTTTTTATTATCTCTTACAACAGTGGCTAGATTGAGTTCTAGCTGGGCTTTTGCCTTTCTAATCTTCTCTCTGCTTGACTTTACCAAAGGAAGATAAATACTCATAAACATTGCTGTTTTGACTCTTTTTATTTTCAAGCTTCTGTAATTTCTCATATGAAGTCTGTAATATTCTTAACAGTAAACTGGTTGTAGAACTACCAGAATCTTTTGTTTTCATTATTGGATATGTTAGTAAGTATTTTTTTTTTTAAATTGAATCATGTCAGAGCTCCTCAAAGTAAAAGCATTGCCTCAAGTTAAGCATGGTGTTGGCAGGAGCTATGCAAACTTCTTTGTGTAGTTTTTGCCAAAGAACCTCATTCTTGACCTGAAATATCCCTGCTGTTTCCAGCTGTGAGCTTCATGAACAAACACTATGAATTTTGACAAGCTGATCATTATTCATGCAGAATAATTTATTAGATCAAATTCCTGTCCTAATTAGTTTCCCTTTGTTTTTTAACAAGCTTTACTTTGTTTTTGTTTTCACGTGTTTTCTTAACAAGTCTTACTTTTTGCCACTTTCATTAGGTTGAGTAGGTAATCCTAAGAAATGACTGAAGGATGCAAGTGACGTGATGTTGCGTTGTCTAGCTTAAATGGAAGGCACCATGTGTAAGTTACTGTCTAACAATGTATTAAAATGCAACATCGTTGTATTGGTGTATGGAATTGTCTGAATTGGTCTTTAAATTGTGAGGTTCATAAGCCAGGGATACCTATGGAGAGAATTAATTAAATTTGACCTTTAAAAGAATGTTGAATTTGGAGTGGTTTGGCCTTTAAATTGCTGTATCAGTTTTTTTTCACAATAAACTAGTGTTATATGGTGTTTAGGAAAGCAGGAATTTCTCCTGCAACCAAATCTTCCCCTCCATCAAATAGTGGGAAATGTTGAGTCAGACATAAAATGGTCTGTAGTTAAGGCTAGTATGTGTGATTCCTTAATGCCTGGTTTATATGTGGATGGATGTTATGGACTGTTTCCTTTGTTGCTATAGTATCATTTTTTTCCTCTTACATATCCCATTCATTGTCCTTAATTTGTGTGATGAATAATGTTGTAGCAAAGCTCATTGTGAGCCCTTAGAGGATGGGGAAGTGATTTTTAATTAAACAAACCAAATCAAAAACTCACACAAAAAACCCCAACCGAACACACCCCCCCCTACACACACTTTCACACACTCAGAGTCATACCCATATACTCATGAGCGTCGAGACACACGTATCAAAGTAGTCTGTTGAGCAACCAGACTGCACAGATGAATGTGTCAAAGTGGTCTTGCTAGAAATCCTCTCAATGAAATGAGCAATGAGAAATTCCTGCTGTCAAATCCTCATGTCTTCTGGGTTCTTCTTGGGTCAGCAGCTGTGTGCTGAATTTGGATGTGACTTTTGTACCCTGTAGGAGGTGACAGTGGTGAGGATCTCTTCATCCTGTTCCACCTCTGAGTCATTAGGATTTACTCAGTCTTTTGTCTCCCTATCTTAGCTGTCTTACAGCTTCAATTCTGTTATTTATCTTCCTACTATTATCTCTTAATGACTTAAGTCTATAGTTTGTCCCTTGTTTTAGTGTAAATGTAGTCCTTGTTTTACTGACTTGGGTATTTTGAGGAGCTGCTATATAGTTGTACTGTGATCTTTGATCTGCTTATCTAGGTGTCATCCACACATGCCGTTGTTAAAGGACTTTCTTCTGCCATTCTTTCTGGTGTTTCCACACCCAGGCATACCCATTCATTGTCCAATCATATCAGTCTTAATGTTTCCATTACAAAATGTTTCTACATTTGTAGGGAGAGAACATTCTCCCTACATTTGTAGGGAGAAAAGGAGAGAACACCTGCCTCTGTTTCAGGCTAGCAGCTCTTAATCTTTTACTACCCCTTAAACTACCAAAATACGCTTATCAGACCTATTGTCTGAATTGTTATTAAAATTACTCACTTTTTGTTTATTAATGTAACTTCAGCTACCCATTCTTGTATGGAGCTCCAGTTTGTTTGCTAGAATCTTTTTATTCCTATCCTGTCATCCAAGAAATCTCTCTTGTCTTCCTTCTCCCCCTTTTCTTGCTTTTCTACCTTGCTGCTGCCAGAGGAAATGCAGGACTCTGCTGTCACACCAGCTTTAGCTGTTGGGGCTTATCAGCTTAATCCTTTTCTCATTCTTGCTATTGCAGGCTCCTGTCTTGTTCATACATGCAGATTTACCCATCCTCAAACCCTATTAACCTCCTCAGCACTTTGCAATTTCTCTGTGTCTTAGGCTCCTGATCCTTTTCCTCTCGTGGGCTGAGTATGCATTCCTTGCCCGGTAAACCTTCTCTTGTTTTCCTCAAAGAAACTCTCTGAAGAGCAGCCACCTTCTTCTGGACCTGGATTCCTAGAGAACTGGTGGGGTAGTTGTTACCAGGTTTGAACTGCTAAGGGCTCCTCACATTACTGCTGATTTCTTCCTTCTTTGGCACCCAGTGCTTTTACTAAATAAAGCACAAGCAAGAGAGCCTTCTGCACTCCAGTCTACAGGGTGAATTGAAAGCAAGCAGGCCTTGTTGAGTCTTTGTTTTCTATGGGCTGGCTAGGGGATGCTGACTGTTAACAGTTTTTCTTTGAAGCACTTCAGCTAAAGGAACGCTCACAATATGCTTTAGTTTTTAATTATTTCAGAATAACTGAAAACTAGATACTATTCTTTTGCTGTCCACACTCCCAATAGTTAATTACTTGTGCAGTCTGTTGGACTGAAATTTTTATTTGCAGTCTGACTTGAAAGTTCTTCCAAACTGTACTCACGGGCAGGCATACTATTAATTCATGTTTTTTGATTTTGCTTTTTGATTGCCCCTCCTGGTATCTTTTTTGAGAGAATCTTTCTAGTAACTTTTGCCTAATGCTGGTTTACACCATGTTATGCCATCAAGGTGAAGTTACATGCACCAAATTTCCTTATTTCTGGTTAGGAATCAATACATGGGAGTCTTTTATTTATTCCATAAAGATATTTGGTCTTTCCTATCCTGTTTCTTCTTGGATGCTTTGGCTGGTGTAGTTTAGAGCAGCTGCTAAGTTCCGTAATTTGTATTCCAGCTGCTGCAAGGAGAGTGTCCTGTCCTAGCAACTCTTCTTACACTGTGAGAATTCTTGGGAGAAAGTGCAGCGCTTCCCAGAGGTTTTCTCTTTATGTTAGAGTAATACCAGTAAGTACTCTTTTATCAACATAAAAGCCACTTGTGAATTTAACTGATAGGAGTAATTGTTCTTGTATGACAAGTGCAACTTCCTGAAAACACAAGCTCGGACCAGAAGGAAAGACTAGTGTATTTTAAATAGGACTATAGCTTTTTTGTTTTGTTTTTTTTTCTTTCTTTTAGTTCTTAAGTGTTTGGGAAAATAATCAGGCCAGATCTGACAGCCTGAGAGAAGTGAGGCTGCTGCAGCCTTGTGTCCCTGGTCTAACCAGTAGTGAGGCTCAAAAAGTATTTCTGGTAGGCACACGCACACAGAGTGCACACGTACACCACATATATGTATGTATACATGGGTAGCCGCACAGATGAACTGACAGACACTCACATAACAACACTCACACTGTTTATCCTCTTAATTTCCCCCACTTGCTCCTCCCCAGATCACTTAAATCGCTCCCTGGTTCCTCCCCTGAACATCCCATAATATCTCTGTGATACTGAAATCCCCCCCCCCCCCCCCCCCGTTTCTCCCAACGTGTCCCATGCCCCAAGGCGGTAATTCCTCTCATCCCAAAAGTGCCCTGGCATTGACTCATCCTGATGGGCGTCCTGGACACAGGAGCTGAGGGTCTCCTGGGAGGGACTGGACAGGGTGTCCCCTCCTCTGAGCCTGCAGCTTGGTTTCCCACCTGCCTTCGCCCCTGTGCTCCTCTGGGCATGTAGAGAGGGGCTGGTGATATCAGGACTGATGGCTCCTGCTGTGGGCCTGGGAGGAGCCGGGGCAGGGTATTATTTGGGCTCCCCCTGCTGCCATTGCCTCTCTGTGCCCCTTTGTGGGTGTGCAGATGATCTTTTATCACATAACCGAACACTGTGCAAATGGAGCTTGATGGAAGACACAGTCTGATACCTGTTAAGGTCCGTAGTGATGCCTGCAGCAGGCCTGTGATCAAGCTCAACAGAGTTGTACTACATGAGCAACAGAACTCAAAGACTTTGTTGAGGATCTTGCATGTAGTACGTGTAACAGCAATTTTCCTTGTTTTTCTTCTGAGAGAAGAAAATGCTTTTTCTGCATTTTTTTTTTCCTCTCAAGCTGTCATTTTTTTGTCAATGGAAATAGTCTTATGTCTTAAGCTGCTTAGATCATTATAAGAGCTAGAAGCTTTCTTTTTTATATTCTAGAAGACCAAAAATCCCTGTATATGTAATACGGCAGTTTTCTGTGAAGTTTGGATATGTATTATATGCACATTATTATTTTTATTAATATTAGTATTATGATTAGTCACACATTATCTAGTGACAATTACTGTTTATGATGTAATAGCATTTTTGTTAGTTTTAATATTATTTTTAGTCCTTCCCTTCCTTCCCCTTAAAACTGGAAACAGGGAATAATAGCTTGCTTATTAATTTGGAGTTAAGATCTGACTGCAAAGATGGCAAACTGTTGGTGTAATTCCTTAATTGATCTACTGGGGTTACTGTTCTGGGAATAGCATTAAAGTAAACATGGTTGTAGAAATGCTAGTAGCCAAGCTATTTGGTGCTTAGTTTGCAAGCTGATAAAATAAAACCACATTTAAAATGCTCAGACTCTTCTAAGAAATTAGAGTGCAAT
Organism: Ciconia boyciana; assembly: GCF_034638445.1. NCBI lineage: Eukaryota > Metazoa > Chordata > Aves > Ciconiiformes > Ciconiidae > Ciconia > Ciconia boyciana. Next base: position 52,912,115 of record NC_132936.1, read on the forward strand.
GTTCATGGATGGAGATTGATCCTTCAGCAGAAAGACTTAAGTGCTTTTCTTTTTTGATAACAACTGTTATACTGTTCTATGATGTGCTGTTACGCAATAGAACTGGGAGAAAAAAACTATGCTGATTATACACAAGTTCTTGCCATTGACACAACAAAAATGTCTGAGTCACTGCAGGAAAGGATGTTACAGCTTTGTGCAGTTTAAGCAAGACTATTGCAATTTCTAGGCAGAGTGGTGGATTTAGGCTTCTTTTCAAAAAACAAAGATTCTCTAGTGAATGATTAAGGAGGAAGGCATTGAAACTCCCTAAGGTCTTCCAACCCTCATCAGATATTTGAAGATGACTGGTTCCAGCAGTTTTCTTGACTAAATTTTACAGTTTCTCTTAAAAGAAGAAAAGACTTTCATACCTTAAGGAAGCAATAAACGATGTTTTAATCCGGGACTTTGGGGAGAAAATTTGTACTAGACAGTGAGTGACTGTGTCTGTTTGCTCATGGTGGGTACACAGAGTCTTTTTAATACAGCCACCCAGAAGCTTGAAGAGCTAAAGGCATTGGTGAAAAACGGGGGAGGAAATGAACCAGCAGTATGATTGGCTCAGAGTTTTGTGCTGTTTATAAATAAGAGCTTTAGACTTCTGATATTTTTCAGAATACAGCAAAATATTCCATAAAACCATTGGTTTTCTTTTTAAGATAGTGGGATCTTTATCAAGAAAAACTATTCTTTCTTTAAAAGAATCTTCAGAAAGTTGTATCTGCTAACCAAACTTCGATGTTTGGGTATTTTTGGGAGCAGGTATCATAGTTTTGGTAAAGGCTCACTAATAGGTGGATCCAAAATAAAAGAATAAGTAATGTAGTAGGAATATTATTGCAACAGAATAATGTGTTTCTTGAGTTAAACAACAAATTTATTCCATATATCATTGTTTATATATGCTTTTTATTTTCTACATATGATATGCTTTACTACTGCCTTATTTTTTGACTAGATATTACCTATATAAAACTGAAAGAAAATATTTAAGTTTGTTTTTTTAGAAGTGTACTCAGTATTTTGAGAACTGATTGGATGTCTTAAATGTAACAAAATAATCTTTGCAGGGTAATATAGTGTGATAAAGGAGACCACCTATAATGCTAAAGAGTACCTATATATGTGACAAATATTGCAGAAAAAAATTTGTGCCCTATCTTAAGTAAATAGAATTTTAGCTCAAAAGAAATATTGTAGTTTTAAAATTATAAACTAGTGCTCAAGTAGCTGAATTACTTGCCCATTTATTTGTATTTTAAAATGAAATTGCTGTATTTTGCTGTGGAAGTACCTGGTGCTGAGTGTGAAATAGGGAAGTTGTGTGAAAATGGCTATGAAAAACAGTTTAAATTGTTGTGTTTTTTTTTTTATAAACTCAGTAAAATTTAAATTCTCAGCTGTAGAATATGAACTTAAAATAAATATGGTGCTCCTTTAAAACAGTTTTGAGGAAGTGTTTGCTTTTATGTTTGACTCAGTAGTTTTTCCTAAGAAAAAAAAACATTTTAACGGTTGGGAGAGGGGGCCTGTGATTCAACAGGAAGCTTTTTGTTAAAAAAATTTTTTTGTACTTTACTAACTGTAAATATAATCTAAATTATAACTGTTATCAGTGGTAAGTATTTGCAGTATCTAAAGACTCTAGTCAAAATCCTGTTGGTATTATGAATAAATAAAAATATGTATAACCTCTTGCTTTTGATTTTTCGCAAACTGGGTATTAGACTAGGTGGGACAGATGTGAACTCCAGATCTGCTAAGTAGTACTTCAACGAGCTGTAGTTCATATGTCCTGTGTCTGTCAGACTGATTTATCTCAGTTGCATATGTGAAATATTACATATGCAGCAAGTCACATTCATGAGGGTTTCAGCTGTATGTCTAAGACAAAATTACTTTGTGCAAAGCAGCAATTTGCTCAGGTTTTCTAGATGTATAGCAACCTGGGCATTTGGATTGCTGGAAATCAGATAGATAAGATAACTGGCTGAGTACCTGGGCACTAAATTAATGATAAATAGTTTGTTGTCCCAGTAAATGATATTGGCAGACTTGAAAATTTTGGATGGAGATGAGGTAGAAGAACAAGGTCAAGAGTTAGTGGCTGATTCACTTGGTTGCAAGGGTTACGGAGTGCACAAGCTGAGTCATGTGTGTGTGTAACTGATACAAAGGGCACATGCTGACATAGAGAAATAGAGAATTACCCTGTCATATATGCTTTTTCTTGTATTTGCTTTTATCAAGCTTTCCATGCAAACGATTCCCTCTTCCTATTAATCCGCTGAAAGGGACAACGCTTTAATCCATTTGTTTGCTGTGCAAAAACTTATGGTACCCCTGTTATTTTACTAAGTTTTCAGTATTTGAAGGGAAGAGCGTGGGAGATATGGGTGAAAGAAAATGTTACGCATGTAAAATCCCTTTTTTCCTCAGCCTGTGAAAACAACATTTAATTCTTAGTGTCACTTAAAAATAGTCCAGTTTTGGACTTGTGTTTCTATTTGGCAGAGTATGAGAGTATGTGATGAGACTGATACATTTATATGTAAATATTGAAGAAAAAAACACCAACATTCTTTATGGAAGAAAGGCGTACTGAAATTCTTATGGCACCTCACTTTACCTTAAGACTGCTTCTTTTAAAGTAATATGTAGCTTTCCATATAACTTATACCACAAAATAATGTTACAATTGCGAAGACAGAATTTTGCTGTATAGTTCAATGTTTGTACTTGTAATACTAAATGCAGGCACATGCCTCTGAACACTTGTCTGTTCTTTTGCATTGAAATGTCCTGTTTCAAAATAGACACTTTTGTTTCTGTATAAATGCAGATTCTTCCCCTCTGAAGCAGATGCTAGTTCAACAATCAGATCTTACCTTGAAAAATATTTACCTCTTACAGCATCTAAATGATTTGTTCTAAAATCACTTGTTCTTCTGTTTTATTTGCTCTGTGTAATAGTATTTTGGGTTTGGTTAGTGTACTTTTTTTCTTTATGGTAAATAGTCTGTCCCTTGCTGAAAATGGGGACTTGTAGTTTGCCTGTAAAGCCCTAAATGTGATGCTCTTAATGACTATTCTGGCATGGATAGTGGGGAATGGTGGTTTGTAATACCAGGAGATCTTTTAGGTAATGGTTTGAGCTCTGAAGATACGGATTTAAGACCTAAATTAAGTTTGATTATTCTGCAGGGACCTACAGAACATAAAGGGAACATATGCTGATGTAATCAGAGAATACATGCTGTTATAATATGTCCTGAGGATGCTTATGAAGTTACTGAGATGTGATGGGGTCTCAGCCGATTGTCATGGATTGAGAAGGATCTTTGCATGTGAAAAGTTAGGGTTAGTTTGTTAGCTACTTGATGGCAAACTATACTCCTGAACTTCAAATAGTGTACCAAACTTACTTGTGAAGTAAGATTTCTTTATCTTGTCTGTTTTTATCTTCATCATGGTCTCACAAGGACTTCTGATGTTGTAGAAGTGGAATGTATGCTTGTGCCATTTAAAAGGCAACCTTGATTTGCAGGTCTTGCCCCAATGCAAGTGAGGTAGGGGAAAGGAAGAAGACTAGTAGCTCCATTAAGAATTTAGGAATTTGGGTCTTGGTTTAATCTATGCTATAGCTCTAAAACACAAGACCATTGCATGACATGTTTGGTTGCAGATATGTTTGGAGTATGTGTGTAACTTGGTTGTGAGAGCAGTTAGGATTAAATCTTTCTGGCAAATCAGACTTTCATCTTTCAAGTTAATAGCTAATACTTTATGCTGAACATTACTGATCCTAAATCAAACCAGAACATGATCCTTGGTGTTCAACTGTTGGGTGTTTGAAAAAAATTAATAAAGAAAACAGTGCTAATTTAGGGGGGGGGAGGAGGGAAGGAAAGATAAAAACGTGCCTGGAAATCAGATCTGGAATTCAATTTTTTTTTTAGGCCATTAGTTAAAAATGTGATTACATTGTGCTTTGAAAACTGTCTCAGACAGTCAGCAGAAAACATTATTGTATAACTTCTAAAAGGAAAAACAAGTGATTACAGCCATTTCTTATCGATTTTTTTTTTCCTTGTTTATTCTTCCTACCCACAGCATTTTCAGACTTTATTAAGTGTCAAAGGTCAAGCTCAGTTTGCCATGAAATCCAAATGCATGTGTTTTTCTGTTAATGATTGACTTCAGCCTTCCTTTAAAGGTTCCTGAAGGCTTAATACTTATAATCTCTACCAGAAATATTTTGCCTAACAGTGCACTTCTTACTTTTGAGCTTTTGTTTTAGCTTTTACTAACTTAAACATTTGTTTATTTTCCTCTAACTTTTTAAACTACATAGGAGATCTACAGTCTCTTTAGTAGTAAAAGTTGTTTGCCTATAAGAACGTCTTTTTCTTTAACTGTTTCAGGTTCCTATTTTGTGCCTTATAGTTTGAAGAAAATGTCATGATCAGTTTCCCATGATACTTGCTTTGGAACCACCATTACTAACTGTTTTGTTGATTTGTTAAAGGGAGAGCCAACAAGCAAAAAAGCCCCCACAACTCTGCCTAAGCTTATGTTATTATAGCGAGTGTTAATTGGATGGTAATTAAATAATCAGCTAGTTGCAGTGATATGGGATGTTTTGTCAGTGCATTAATGCCCATTTTTCTGACTTTTCTGTTTTCTTGCTACTTAGGCTCACAAGGACTTGATCTCAGTAGAAATTCTGATCTTGTGTTGTCATTACTTATGAAGGCAGAGGGTGAAACTAGCCTAGTCCTATTTTTGTAAACAGCAACTTTGGGGATGGTCACTGTATTAAGGATATATGTGAATCTCTTCTGGCACTTGGTCATTCATCTCTGTCACACATTATGTCAGAACATTTATGGTGTATAAAGCCTTGGAAGAAATCAGTGTGTGTTCTGACTTGATATAATTTTTGTTTCTTACTCTTCTATATGAGCTTATTTTGTCTGTCACACATCATGTCAGAACATTTATGGTGTATAAAGCCTTGGAAGAAATCAGTGTGTGTTCCGAGTTGATATAATTTTTGTTTCTTACTCCTCTATATGAGCTTATTTTGGTAATTTTACAACATATTCACAAGTTTATGCTTCTTTCCACTTTGTTGCATCAAGATCAAAATGGTACATACAAACCTGAAGTAGCGTTTTGGATTCTCACAAGGCATGTATACTGAAGAGACGCTATGCATAAGCACAGGAAAGCTTACAGCTATTTGTAAAATCTGTGCAATCTATTCATTCAGAATAAACTAATTCAGACTGTCTGCTGAAAAGAGAGATTATGCTTTCATGCTTGTGATATGGAAACAGGGTGGCTGTTCAAAGATCTCTTTATTGGGATCCAGTGAGTCATATAGTTCTTGGTTTCTGACGCGTATCTTTCAGTAATAAGGTTATTCAATAAAATACTTGTTCCTCAGGAACAAGAAAAAAAGAAAGAGTGAGGAAAAAAACAGTGCCTTATATTCCTGTCAGATACTTCCACTAGTCCCTGGTTCATAAATCTTTGTGTATTGGCCATGATCTCTTTGAGTGTGTTGTGGAAATCTAATTAAATACTTTATAGAGAATTCTGATTCTTAAAGCCTGTTCAAGATAGCTTTGGTGTCCAAAAGAAGATGGTATTTCCTTGCACTAAATTCTCTTTGTCCAAAATATTTTAGAATTTTCATTTAAATTGGGATTTAATTGTTTGTTTGTTTTTTTGGTAGTATTGCTTTAAGGGAGAACCTAGCTCAGACATCTGCAAACTATACACTTGTAAGTAAGCAAACTGAAAGCTGTAGTCACGCAACCTGAGTTCAGAGTATAGGATACTTCCTGTGGCAGCATTATGTCATAAATTTATTTTTAGTCCTTAAACACATACTTTCTGTAATGGGATCAGCAGATCTCTTTTGAATAGAACAAGCAGTGCACTTTTTTGACAGTAGGAATTCTAAATGTGTCAATACATGCATTGCAACATCTGCTTTCCTTTTCTACTGACGTACTGTTCTGTGATCTGTGGATTGCTCAGTAATGGGAACAGCTATGTAGAAATTCAGTTGCTCTCCCTTTTGCGCCCATAACTAATGAAATTCCTCAGAATTCACAAGAAGCTACTGCGCAGTCTCTGAAACAATTTTCACAGGCGTGTGTAAGCAAGGCATGTAGCACAAGGCATTTGATGTCATCTTTGCTACCCAAAGATAGGTTGGATAAAAATAGGGTTGGCAATTTTCAGGAGCCTGACCTATAGAGCCTCTCTGTGGACATGAGAGGGTATTCTGATACTTGCTGGGTCTAATGGTTCTGTTGCTCTGTTGATTACCTAACATCTGTTGAACAATTCCCTCTTTTGGAAACTACCAGCTTTTCCCTGGAGAAAGAAAAATAGATAATGAATAAAAGAGGATGTATCTGGGGTGCCTTAGGCAAAGAGTAACTGTGCTTCTGGGCACAGGCAACAAGGATAAAACAATATTGATGGAAAAAGTGCATCAGTAGGAGGGAGGTACAGTAGTTCTAAGCAATGAAGCTTACATCTATAATGCTAACGATAGCTTTCATGAGATCTACTTGTAAGGATCTATTTGGCTTAGAATTCAAGGAGACCCTCAACTCCTTCCCATTTCCTCAGGAAAAAAAAGGGGGGGGGTTTAATCTTATGGCTTAGTTCTATTTTTTTTTCTTACCTGAAGGAGTTTTTACATCTTTCTAAGATTCACAAACAAGGGATTGGTGGTCAGCCTAATATTGCCAACCTAAACTTTTTTTTCTGAAGAACTGCTAATGTTTAACATGATCTTCAGAACCCATTTTTTCAAGCAGCGGGGATTTAGAACAGTATTCTTCCATAAATTATAGTGTCTTAGAATAACTTGAGTTGGAAGAGACTCTGGTTATCTGGTCTGACACTCCTCACGCAAAGCAGGGCCAAGTTAAAAATACATTGAACTTCTGAGTTAATGACGTTTCATGGCCTTGTCCAGTCAAGTTTTCAATATATCCAAGGATGGATGTTCCACAGCTTTTCTGGACCACACATTCTGGTGTTTGACTGCCTTCATGGTAAAAAATTGTTTCCTAACATCTAATTGGAATATCCTTTATTGCAGTTTCAGTTGGTTTTTGTCCTGTCACTGTGCACCACTGAAAAGAGACTATCTCCATATACTGTAATAATCACCCGTTAGATATCTGGAGGCACTAATCAGATTCCTTTTGAGCTGCTGGTTTTCTCATCTGCAGGCTGAACAAATTCAAACTTTGTAGCCTGTCCTCATACATGAGCATGTTGGTGGCTGACGGTTAGACTTGCTGAGTTCTTGTGTTATTGCTAAGTAATTAATATGGCAGATTAAATTCAGTGTACGTATGTGTCTCATGGTGAGAAATATAATCCAAATACATGCTGGGGAAAAAAAAAAGGCCTCTACATCAGTCATTACCATTAGCAGGAAAATAAGGTCATGGATAGTTTTCTAAACATCTTTAGAAACATCTGAAGCAGTTGCAATACTTTAATAAAAAAAGGGGGGGGGGGGGAAGAAGGATAATTAGGAGATAGAGAATTTAAAAAAGTTGTTAGCACAGAAACTTATTGTTTGTCCTGTATTAAATACTGTATGCAGTTCTGACTATGCTGTCTCAGAAACAGTATGATACAATTACATTCAATATAAAGGGGGAAGAGGGAGAAGTATATCTTCTGTACAAAGACAAAGTCAAAAAGATGCCGTACTTCGGAGAAGAAACTAGTATGAACAGATCTGATAAAGGCATATAAAATCATAGGTTGCAAGAGAAAGTTTAGCAGGGATGATTAGTTCGTATTTCTTACAGCAGAGGCATTAAAGTATGAGCAGGTTCAAAACAAAGGGGAGTTTATTTTTTATGTGGTGCTGGTGCCTGAGCATGTTCTGTAACTGATTACAATAAAATGCAGTGAAGCCAAAGTAATATTGATGGAACTAAATGTTCTTGAAGAATGGTTAGATGCAACTTTCTGCTTAGGAGGTTTCTAAGCTGCTTCTTGCTGGATATTGGGAGGACATAGCCAGGGAAAAAGTATTGCAGGATGCTAGCCCTCTTTCAAATATTCTTTGTCTAAGTATTTTGTGGTGGTCAGAAACAGGATACTGGGCTAAATCAGTCTTTGATGTACACTGTATTGCAATTCTTTTGTTCTTAAAAATAAATGCCATGTAAATGTGATTATGCAGGCAAGGAATTATTAATACTAGCTGGAGACGAGCAAATTATCTCCAGAAATAACTTTGAACAACCACTTCTGTTTCTTCCAAAACAGGATCTCTCAAATTCCCGAGCTACACTCATAACAAATCTTGTTATGGAAGCCAATCTTCTGCTTTGCTGAAGAGAATATCCTTATATGTAAATGGCCATAATAGAAGTGGAGGTCCTTCAAACAGCCCATAGCTGAGTTATAGAGTAGGTTGCTGTAAGGTGTAGCAGATGCTGAAAAATGTCTAAGTGTTCCAGGAGAGGATGGCAGTTCACGGAGGAGAAATCGCCAGAATATTGATAAATACACTGAAAAAAAAATTAATGTCCAAATTCGTTTAGTAGGAAAAAACAAAAAAAACTGGCTTTGGAAGTCCCTCAGCTGTTAATGGTTTGAGGCTGGGAGAGTACATACAGGCTTCCTTATTCTTGCGTAAATCATAACTAATAACTTAATGGAAGCATGAAGATTTTAATATTGTAATTATTGTCCTCCTCTTTTCTCCAAGTATTTTTATAAAATGCAAGGAAACCCCTCCTAAATATATTAAAGTTGAACTTTCGGAAGTTAACTCAGTGCCATTATTTAAGCAGTTATATTAACTCTGCATTATGATTTCATTGTAATAGGCTACTTCTGCACAAACCTTTTCAGTGTGAGACAGTGAAACATTTTTAAACATCTGCCATTCATATAACTTGTCCTATATTGTTTATTTTACACAATCATTTTAAAATAATTTATTTCTTAGAAAGCTGCTTTGTAGAGTACTTTTCACAAAACAACAAGAATTTCACACACCTTCAGTATGAGAGAAGTATTATTTCCATCTTATAAATCAAGAGATTGACTCTGAAGCAGTTTGTCTCTGATTCTGTACTTTCTGTTCGTTATGAGGTAGCGCAAGAATTTCTTATTATGCAGCATCATTATAGTTTGTACTTAAAAGTATTAGCAGTGTAGTATGGACTGAACTACTGTACTGGTTATATAATGAGATGGTAGGAGAACTGATTTTTAGGAAGGATGTCTGACAGTGAGCAGAGGTACTGGTTTAGGGGATGGCTGGCCAGTCTGTTTTGCAAGTGCTTAAACAACAGTGTAGCTATAGGTCTTTGCACATGAGAATCTGTTATATTAAACATAGAAAATTTGCTCTCACTTTCCAGTCTGTGCTTCTGTCTTAGTACGTGTAGTGCCAAACAGGTTATTCTGCAAGCTATCCAGGGAACTGTAATTTTACTGCTGTCTTGGTTTGCTGCATGAGCTACACAAACACACATCTGATTTTTTTAATGTGGGGAAACAAAATATTTTTTAGTTGATTTTGAAATGTCAATTTAAATATTATTCTCTTCACTTGCCTCATATCACTTGTCTTGAAAGACACTTGTGAGGATAAAACTGATAACATTCTTATTGTAATGCACAGAAAAAATTTGACTGTAAAGAGGAATGCTGTGGATGAGTAGCCGTTATTTAAATTTATGCATGATAAAGCATTCCAATGCCATATGGTATTAATGCTTTCTTTTCTGTTGTCTCATAAGTCCTAGTGCTTGAGTCTAAAGAATGAACTAAAACATTGAACAGCTTGGTTCATAGTTTGGTAGATAAATATATATTACACAATCTAGCTGTGACAATGGGAATGATTTTGTGAACGCTCAGATATTAGATACTATGTTTATAGCTGAAGACAAAAGACACTTTAAAATAAGGCTGATTTTTAAAAACTCATGGTAAAACAGCAGCATATTTGTGGAGTATGTGGTATAGTTTCATTGATACAGACTTTTGAACAGAGAAATAATTAAAGAAATATGAGAACATATACTCAGATTATAGCTGAAGTACACACATTTGTAGTGAACTGATAGGACAAGAACATGTAGCTGTGACTTTTCATTTTGCAATAATTTTAGTTATAATAAAGTTTGGGTTTTTTTGTAATCTATTATGTGTTTCAATGGCACAGAAACAGACTTTTCAGTATAGATGCTACCAATAGGCTCTCTGATCTGATATTTTTATCTTAAGGATAAATTCTGTTCCATCTTCTGGGGAAGCTTGGAAATTGGTTATTCTGCAATTACATATTTTGAGGAGCTAATTCTTAACTTCCAGTGCCTTAAGGAAGGTTTAAGTCCTTAAAGTAGGAATAGCTTTTCTTCTATAGGAATCAAAATTTTGTGTATGAATATGAATGCAGTTATATGTAGCAGTTAGGTGCTGTATTAGTATCTGAATTAGCAGCTCTGGAATATAGCCAGCTTGTGGCCAGGAAAGTGGCCAATAGCCTGGAAGAGAAATGTTCTAATTAATATGGAATAACTGCTCTAGAGAGCTCTCATTATTCTGGCAAGCTGCATTTGTAATTTTTCATATTACTTGTTTGGGACAGTTGTAATTTCTGTTTAAAAAATGTGGAACACAGTTCCATGTACCTTTTTTCATACTGAGTGAAAAGTGTAAGAACGCTTGAAAACTTACTTGAGCAAAGTGAAATAGAAAATTACTTGGATCTATTGAATACATTCTATAGCCATCAATTTCTTCATAGGATCAAGATATTGCAGCAAGAATTATTTGCCTTAAGGAAGTTAATGATTTACATGTGTGCTGTTCTGTTTATATCTTAATTCTTTTTGGTGCTAGCTTTCTTCACAAAAGGTGAATATAGTAATTTTTCTTGAACTATACATACATGTGAAGTTAATCTTCAAGCACATTCTTTTCATTAAATAATAAAGCTGTTCATACAAGACATGCCAACAACATCTCTAAGTTACATTTCTATAGGATTCAAGAGCCTCGTTTTAAATTAAAGTTGTAATTTAAAGGGCTCCAGTTTTCATTAAGTAGATAAGCGGTAAAGCATGGGCTCCCAGTTCTGCAGTTTGATTGCAGTGCTGTTCTGAAACGCTTCAGATAAGGCTGTTGTCCTTCCTCTTAACTGTCTGTTGTGCTGAAAATCAGTGGGAACCTTTCTTCTCTTTTAGGCTTTGCCTGTCATTGCTGTAACAAAAAGAAGAGAGAATCAAGTGATAAGAAAGGCATATTTCTTTCATTAGTACCTGGAAGCATGAAGAGACAAAATCAGCATGTCGTTAACTGAATGTAATTTGAGCGGCATGTTTTAACTTCAGGCTTTTATATTCCAATTATTTTATTGGCTATATAAGCCATTAAAAAGTACTGTCAAGTATTTTATTTCACTGAGGAGAATGCTAATTGAATCGCAGCCTGTGCTAACTTGAAATTAGGACTGATGGACTTGTATCTGTGGCTCTGAAGTAATTTAGCCTGTGACTTTATGCAAGCTACTTAAACTCTGTTTCAGTTGCCCAGTTTCTTGACCTGTTTGTCTCCGTGAATGGGGTGCATGTACCTGTTCGTGTGAGATTGGATTCTCATAACCAGTAATCTCTGGTGGCCTTGTCTAGTGCCACAGTTGCCTTTGTGTCTTCTCATACCTAGGCAGGAAGGCTGGCAGGAGGTTCAACCATTCCTTGGTACCTTCATACCACCATCTGATGACAGTGAGTCTCATAATGCCCACTTCTCAAGACTTAGCTGCCTTTCCTCTTGGCCTTGCAGATACCCCAGGTGTTACAGGTACTCTGTGATTCTTGGTGCTGCCCTGCAAGTCATGCAGAGATGCTGAGGACTGTTCATGGTGGTGGAGCTACCATTTATTTGGAGGGGTAACAGGAAGCCATGGACATTCTACTTTCTAGTGTTTGCAGTTTCCTTTGGACAGTAGAACCGCAGGGTCTATATAGCTCACTCTGGGAAAGATAAGTAAAAAATGAGGAGTCTTGTAGAAGTTGAACTTCTTAGAAGCTTTGCAACTGGCTGGTCTCCAGGCTGTATGAGAGCATTTACTCTGTCTGAGTCCTGCTTACAAATTGTAGTTGGTATAATGTTGTCTTGCAACATCAGGAGCCATCTGGGCTGTAAAATGGGACAGATCTCCATCTTTTGCCACACCCAAGGTGCATTTGAGTCTTCCTTGACTGCAAGGGAAGAGAAAGGACAGAACTTTCATAAATTTGGTCTCTGCCTTTCAATCAGTGTCACAGAGGCCTTGTTTGTCCTAGTCTTTTGTGCTCTCCCTTTATACAGCTCATGTTTCTGCTGCAGAGGTGCAAGGTTGGCAGGGCTGTCTTGTCTGGGTTAGTCATACCCAGGAAATGCAGGAAATAGCCATAAAAGCACATCACTCTTCAGATTGCACCTTGAAACTCCATTCTATTTATGACATGTTAAAAAAACCCTAATACCCCCCACCCCACCCCCCCCCGCTCCAAACAGTTAGGTCATGGTTCATTGAGATCATTGTTTGCGCTAAAATAAAGGTTTTATTTCTGTACTCTCATTTCTGTTTTTCTCTAGCCATCTGTTCCCTTTTGTCTTTCATTTACATTGTGAACTCTTTGAAGAAATGAATTTTTTTGTTTGCTTGTTTGTTTTGCTCTGTTTTCTTTAGTGCCTTGCACAATGGGGTCTTCATCAATATGTAGGGCTCACTGGTGCTTTAACAACACTACTTCTAAGTCTTGGTATTGATAGATATACTTGCAAATAATCTTCATTAGGTCTCTTGGTTATATTTTTTCCAGAAAATTTTATTTGCCCTTATCACTGAATCACAATTGTTTATCTAGCTGTGTCTTTAGGAAAGATATTCTAAACAAAATTCCAGTTACACAGATTCATCTTCTTTCATGTTCCATACAATTCAAAAAGAAGTTAAAATATTTCTTCCAATGCATCTTGCATCAGTAGCTTTTTCTACTACCTGTTTAGATCAATTTTTTTTTTCCAAATAGATGGGGACATTTACCCACCTGAATATATTTGGTGTACCTGTTGTGCTACAGCAGCTTGATTTACCTTTATGCCCTGGGAGAACTGTTGGGTGTAACATCAGTAATGCATGTTTGAAAGAATGATTAGATGATAACAGGTAAATGATGTGGTTCTGAACACCTGTATGAAGTGAAGCAGAAAGTTGACTTTTAATTTAAAATGAATCAAATTATCTTCTACCTAAGTTATTTGAAGATATTTTTGGTACACTTGGAATAAAAACCACACTTGTGGCTGAAACTTTAGTGTACTCACCTGAACTGAATCTTAAGGATCTAAAGACTCATTTATAAACAAAGTACAGTTTTAACAATGTCTGTAAAGCTGGACCAGTATCAGATGTAGTGACATTTTCCCATTATATATGGAAATGGTTGTACTAGCTCAAGTTCTTTTAGTTTAAAATTAAATCATATTTATAGTGTGTATATTACAGTATAAAAGCCTATTATTCATTTACTCATTAATAATGTTCAGTATGATCTAGATCTATGTAATTATGTTAAAAATTTGTTAATTTTTTTCAGCAAACGTAGCTGTTTAAAGTCATTCAAGTCTAGAATTAAATCAAGTGAAATGTGCTAATTGATGTCAGAATGGATATGGAACCTCAAAGGTATCTTTAATGGCCTAGTCATCAGTTTGAATATTAGGTTGGTTACTGGAAGAATAATTGCGGGTTTTTTTTTTTTACAAAGTAAAAGTAATAATAACTTCTGTAGCTAATTGCATTTGTTGATCTGATAAAGTCTAAATTAGTTGATTATGTAAATTGGTCAGGCTTTTTTTACCATGTTAGGTAAATATATTTAAAAATGTATTTAAATATTTTTAAAATAGTTACCCAATTGTTACCCAGCTTTTATCTAAGATTTATGTTGCTGAACTAAAATAAATACTAGTTGAAAGCTTAAATCATTTGGTCTTCTAAAATGCTGTCTTCTTCTATTTTGCAGCATGGGTGAACTCTCTTTCTATGGGGATGGTCTTCTTCTGTTCTCCAATAGTCAGCATATTCACAGACCTGTTTGGTTGTCGAAAAGTAGCTGTTATTGGAGCTGCAGTAGGGTTTGCTGGACTCCTTTCAAGTTCTTTTGTAAGGTAAAAAAAATTATTTTCTTTACATTTGAAGTATTTTATCAATTTTACAGTGTAGAGGTAATGCTGATCCTATCAACAGAATATGAAGGAGTAAGCAGTGCTACTTTATATTATCTGTAGAGTAGAAAACTTGTTTTATTTGTTTTTGTCTTTCTAACTATGACTTGTGAAAACTCTCAAGTGGTACTTTCAACTTCAAAAATAATTTTAAAAATATAATATAACCTCATAACAGCACTCCCTGTTTAACAGGAACCACTATGTATAAATGTATCAACAGCAATACTAATGCTGTAAGATCAACAGTGTTATCCTGGATAAACTTGTTGTATGTTTGCTTGATGTATGCTGTGTTTTAGCAGGTACATAAACATTGTTTCTGTCTTCCCCCCCTGCCCCATCCCCTCAATTTGCTTTTAAAACACTGTTTTACTTTTGATAAATATGCAGTGTAGGACCTCCAGGAAGGTGTTAATGTTCTAATAAAACTTGATGTTTTCTTCTATTCTTACTGGTCCAATTGCCAAACACAGAGATAGTGAAAAACCTTGGTATAATGACATATACTTAGGGCTTATTGGCGTTATTAAGAAAATCTCAGTTCGTTCTTCTGGTATTGAAAAAACTTGAACAGTAGCTGAGTGCTTTTTTTTTCCATGTTACACTTCATTTTGTACATTTTTGTAACTTTTGCAGAATAAATCCTAAGAAGTTCAAGAGCGGCTAATTTGTTGGACATGCCCAATAGAAGATGAGGAAACAGGAAATTTACTCACTTATTCTAGTCATCAGCAGAAATTGTGTAGTGAAGATAGGGTAAGAAGTAGTAGAAAAAAAGGCAGAGTTACCTCTAGTTCTCAGTCTGGTCCCCCACCCTCGCCCTCAGCAGAATAAGTAGAGGAATAATCTAAAGCGAAATTCAGAAGTGTTTTCTACATAGGTGAAAATGTATCTATACAGACAGGCTTGTGAAAATGCGTTTTCTATCCCTGTACTCTGAACCAGATAGATGTGAGCTGGCTGTGATCTGGATGGATTAATATCCGTGCTGTGTGGCACTTATGCCTGAGCTAATAAGTCTAGTTTGGGTGTATGTCCCCTAATGTGAAAACGTATCTACACATTTACAGAAAGAGAAGACAAATAGTTCTGTCTTAGGTACTGAGACTAGTGTTTATATTTATTCTTGGAATAACTTTTATTTATGGGAAAAAGAAAGCTTTGTTTTCTTGTTACATGAGCAAGTTTATGGTTTTTATTTTATTTTTTGGTTAATCCAAGTGCAAATATTTTGCTTAATTCATTTTAGTAAAGCAAACACACAAAACCCCCACTTCCTGATATGTTTTAAAAGGTGAGGTGAAACCTCACCACAGGTGAGGTGAAAACTAAAAGAATGCATCTTGGAAAAGTCTTTCTTCCTCCTTGCTTCCCAGTAGTATGTTAAGTGATGAATACTAAAACAGGCTTGTTATTATAAATTCAACGTCTTGATAAAGGAAAGATGTTTTCTTCCTTTGAACAAAATGGTATCATCCTTGTTTCCCTCATATCCAATGGAACAAGGGCACAGAAGAGGCATGCAAAAGGAAGTTATTTTGTAAAGGTTTCAAAAATATTTTAGCTTATTTGAATTTTGTTTTAGAATTTGAGGAGCACTTTGAAAGGAGAGGTGAATTCTTGTTAGAGTACATGCCATGTTAATGTGCATTCTTGGTGTTTCATTATGTTACTTACGCTAAAATAATTTATACCTATGTTACTTGAGGGAGTATAGTTACTTGAGGGAGTATAGTTCAGATAGAAGTCAATGTTCTAAAAGTAAAATATTGTACAGTAAGTAAATGTAAATGAGTTACTGCTTTTGTTACATACTGATTTCTTAATATAAATTTTATCTCTTAGGAAGCTGAGATGTAAGAGTATTTGTAATGCAGGAAAATATTTAAGTATGTATGTCGTGCTACAAGCTCTTTGAATGAATCTACAGATGGAAGCAGAATTTCTCTGTCCTTACTGTATTATGTTCCTCTTCTCATTTTATAACTTCTGTTTTTATTTTTCCTGGTTATTTTCCATTGATAAAGGTAACCAGTCTTCCCCCTTATGTTGTTTCTGCTGGCTTACCTTGTGTATAATCAGTTTTAGAAATCGGTAGTTTAATGTAGAAAGCAACAATATTATGTTACACAAATATTCTTTTTCACAATAATACACAAAACCAGGGTTCCTGGTGTCAGACCTTTTTTAGTCAAATACTATTTTCTAAGAATTTCTGTAACTGCATGGGAAGCTTGCGGAGTGTGTTTTGGTATAGAGGGATGCTGGCAGGTAACATCCTACCATGAAAAGCACTACATAAAACATTCATACTCCTTAAAAAAAGTTAACATATTGGCTAACAGGTTAAATGGTTTTCTATAACTGCTTTAAAAGCAGGTGTTAGCTGATAGAAAAGAGCCCATGGTTCATTGAAAACATAGTATTAAAAAAAATAAATTAAATAAATCATCATGTGCCACCTCAGAAATCTTGTATAAAAACATTTCTCACACATTGCCTTCTTCATCTAAATGTAAAAAATGTTTCCTTTGACTTATTAATGCTATAATACTAATTTAATTATACTAACACTGCTACTTCATACTGTTAAGAATTCTTGCACAAGTACCTTTCAATGTCACATGTCTGCCTGTGATCTAATACAATGGCTCTGCTTCATTTCAGTTGTATAGTAGATCATAATAGTAGAGAACCTTGTGATGAAGATCCTCCTTAATATGAGCTGAAATGTTTCATTCTTTATTGATGTTTTTTCCTATTTCTTTCATAGCATATCCAATATCTGGATCAAAACACTGAATTTAGCATATTTAATAAAAGGGATTATTTGTCTAAAAAAATTAATACCTAAAATTTGGTCTATCATTTGCTAATAATGCATTATATTACCAAAACTCGACAGTATTTTTGTTTTATTTTTCATTATTAATGATGTTTACTACTTCTGCTATTGTATTTTCATAATAAACTATGTAAATACTTAATTTTTCTGGATTCATGAGGAGTGTTCAGTATTGCATTAGAACTGTTAGCACAGTGAAGAAATGTGTAAATCAAACCAATATCATTTTCTTTGGAAAAGAAAAACCCAAAACCCCAGCAATGGTTGAACTTATATTTGGCTTATTCACCCTGACAATGATTTAAAAAACTTTTTTAGCCAGACTATTTGGTGTAATTATACTTAAATATAATTTTGGTTTTTTTACCTGTTCAGTGAATTCTATGAAATTTTCAGTGGAAGAAAATAGAATAATTGCTGAATTAAGCTGACACAGTGTATTTCAACTATAAGTACATACAAAGTCTTAACGCACTTCTGTAAATATGTCAATTCATTGGAAAACTGTCTTGTATATGGTAGGTGAATGTGAGCATACAGTGTTGTACAAAACACTAATGGTTTTTTCTTTTTTCTTTTGATATAGCACCATTGAACCTCTATATTTCACCTATGGAGTCTTATTTGCCTGTGGCTGCTCATTTGCGTACCAGCCATCCTTGGTCATTCTCGGTCACTATTTCAAGAAACGCCTTGGACTAGTGAATGGCATTGTCACTGCAGGCAGCAGCTTGTTCACCGTGTCACTGCCCTTCCTCTTGAGAGTTTTGATCGATTCTGTTGGCCTATACAACACCTTGCGGGTCCTGTGCATCCTTATGTTTATTCTGTTCCTGGCTGGCTTTACATACAAACCCCTCGTTTCCAACGCCAAAGACAAGGAGGGAGGAAAGAAGGGAAAGTTCAGATTTCCTTCTGAAAAAAAGATTTGCAATTTCTCTGTTTTTAAAGTTCTCAGTTACCGAATCTGGGCTTTTGGGATCCCAGCTGCACTTTTTGGATACTTTGTGCCTTATGTTCACTTGGTAAGTGCACGTTTCTTCCTACATATGATGTCTTTAAAACTATAGCTATTTCCCTTTGTGTTGTGGACGAAGAAAATGATTGGTGATAGGAAGCAGTATTTAAAGTGCAAGTTGTGTTGGGGAGAAACATGAAATTAATTTTGATGTTGTCTGATTAAAAGAGGGCTCTAATCAGAACTATTAGTTGAGCCAGTTAAAATTTTAGTTCCTCGTTCTCAATCTAAGGTTTAAAATACTTTAAACATGAAAAGAGGCATTTGAAAAGTATTCTGTACTATTCCAAAGAGAATTATTTATTTTGGTACTCAGCTGCGTACATTGCCAATGATATTTGTCCATTTCAGAGGAATAATGGAAGGAGTAAATAACAAAAAACTGGTAAAACTTCTAATTTTTGTTCCTTTAAATTGAGGTATGTTTGTTAAAATGTGCATTTTTAGGGTATATTTTATTGACCATTTTCCAGGTTTATTAAAAGCAAAATACTTGGATTTTTCTGTCTCTCAAACTTTAGCTTTTTAGTTTACCACTACAGCGCTAATATCCTGTTATGTAGTGCTTCTAGCTGCCAATTCAGCTGGTTTTTATTGCTGTCTACAGTAACTGACAGAGCTTTAGCTTCTGATGATAGGGAAGCTGTCAATCAGCCATTTCTTATACATGTGCTAAAGTTAATTTGTTTCCCTAGCAGAATTTTTTTTTCTGTAGTACATTGTTAATCTAAGAAATTTTGATGCAACTGGGAGACGCATTACATGAAATATATCTGGCTGGCACTCATTGCATTACTTACTTAAATGGTGAATTATTTTTGAACGGTTCCCTGGTGGTGCTGTCTAAACTGAAGTGGTGCAAACCAAAAGGCTTAAAAGGGAAAGGAGGGGGGGGAAAGCCCACAACCTGCGCTGAGATGCTCTATTTAGACCATTACACATCCTCCTATTCAAGAGTATCTGATGAAAAGCATGAACTAGTAGAACTAGTACCCACTACAAAGGCAGAAGGATCATATTAATATTTATTATTCATCCATGGTAGAACAGTAAGATTAATGATAATGTCTTGAATTTTGTCAAAAATCTTCAACTCCTTAAAAGCCCACGGGTTTGTATGCAATATAGCAAGTGGTGTCACTGCTTTCTGGTAATACATTTGTTAGATTACTGACTCTGCATCAGATTTTATTTTAAAAATTACCTTAGGGTGGGGGCTGGTTTGTTTTTGAGCAGCCATAAACTGACTTTTATTCATGGCTAGTTCTTATTACTTAGTTTTTAATTGTGTAGATCTTATTCTATAACACTTAGACTATTTCAAAGAACTGTACAATTGGATGACTAAGCTATTGTGACATCTTTGTAGAGATAAGTTTGTAAAGATGTTTTGAAACAAAACAGTCTTCAGAGGAGTAGAAGGGAAGTGTTGTAGAGAAAGCTATTGGATAGATTGTAAATGATCATTAACACTTGCAGAGAACTGAAGAACAAGGCTATACAAGCAGTCACATAGAACCTCTAAAATACCTTTATTTAATAAAAATCTTGTAATTTTTTACCAAGACGCTTGTACGAATGCTTCTTGTTTCTAGATTGGACTAAAGGTGCTGGTCGACTTGTAGAGGACAAAACCCTTTGTATCTTTTTTATTATATAATTTTTCTTTTTATAGTGTGCTTTCACTCCTGTTGAGTGCTTTTTTTCACCCTGTATCAGATTGGCACAAATTCTGATTGTGAAATACAGCTCCAGTACAGGAAAACAACTTGATCAAGGCTGTTTCTAATATAATGTTTGATAACACTATAAAACTATTCCAAAGTACAGTTAGAATCTAATATGTTAAAGATTATATCAAAATTATACTAAGAGATTTAAATTCCAGCCTTTTTTTTGCTCAGAGTTTCAGAGGAACCATGAAGCTTAACTATTTATAACATAAAATCTTCAATAGTAGTCAGTTTGCTTTGTATGCCACTTTTGAGAGGGGAAGCTTCACCAGCTCTTAGGAACTCTTCACTGATAAGTTTTATTACCAAAACCCCCTCCTGAAACGCACAAGTTTTTCTTTAATGACTTGTCTCTAAATACTCAATTTTACTGTATAATTCTCTGGTCCTCCTGTAAACCAGAGAGGAAAACCTTCTTAAACAATATATAGTAAGCTCCCACTACTTTTAAATAAAACCGTTCTAAACCAGAAGCTTAGCTTTCATTCTTGGCTTTGCAGATAGCATTATTAAATGGAAAATAGCTTTATTTTTTTTCTTTAAATCTTTTAAAACATCTGCTTATTTATGATTCAGATTTCTATCCAAAATTTAATTTGAGTACCTTTCAATATACACAAAGAAACCATGGAGGATTG
Source organism: Ciconia boyciana (assembly GCF_034638445.1). Taxonomy (NCBI): domain Eukaryota; kingdom Metazoa; phylum Chordata; class Aves; order Ciconiiformes; family Ciconiidae; genus Ciconia; species Ciconia boyciana. The sequence goes on from NC_132936.1 coordinate 52,932,689, forward strand.
AGGTACTACTTAAGTTATGTTATGTACCCAGGACTCTTGACCATACTCTGAAATATTTAAAGCCTAAACCAAACTGTGATCAGTGAGTATGATAGGGATGGTAAGAAACAGTATGAATTGGAATAAAATTTCATGTGTTTATACTGATAAAGAAACTATGTAGGTGCCATCAATGTCAGATTTCTGTTTGCTTATGTATATGGTCCATTAAGTACTATGTAAGTGCTCATTAATCTTTCAGAAAGCTTGATATACAAATAGTTTAATAAATAATCCCTAGCTTTACTGATGTTGAAATGGAAAACTAAAACTCGAATTTCATAAATAGCAGTATTTCCACTTCCAGAATGTATAAGATTTTTCTAACCTTCAGTCTTGGATAAGCGATCAGGATGAAAAGAGCTTAATACCTGCAGGTCATATATTTAAGATTATTTTATAATTGTTTTGTATGTGATTACCAAGGATGCATGTATCCTCAGTAGCAGAAATCTTTGTGACAGGAAGCAGGAGTTTGAATCGCTGGGTTGGAGGATGCAGTCATAGGAGTAACAGTAAACTTGCTGCTTGGGTCTTAAAGAATGAAGTGATCTTGCAGCTAAAGCCACCGTTTCTGTAATTATTTCTATATAAACCTAAACTCATTCAAGAATTTAGGTCTGCTTTTAGATCTAAACAAACACTCATCCCTCTAACTCAAAGTTAATAATTTCAAAAAGAAGGGAAAATCTTTTTAATTGAAAGAGGTTATTTATTTTTATGAAAACATGACTAAGTGAAGAACCATAGCATTTATTGCTGGTGGGGAATGATGTATGCTGGGGGGACTATTTAAAACCTTAGGAAGTCTCTGTGGTTCTGTATTTGAGAAAGTGAATAGATTAGTGTTTATGAAGGAACAGCATGGGTTCTGCCCTTCAGCACAGATACTTCAACTCCAGTAGATAGCTCTGGAATTTTTTTATCCTAGTTTTGTCTGCTTTTGATACAAAACACATTTTATGTACTTCTGGAAGTACATAAAAGTACGTACTTCCAGATAAGTCAAAGGCTATAAGAAAAAATAACTCTTTGCTGGTACATCTACCAAACCAGACATTACTTTCCTCAGCTTGAAAGTTGAGGAAAAATGAAAGTTACTGTTGTTCGATTGTTTACTGTATTTTTAAAATTGTAGGGATGCTGGAAAAGGGATATGATACCTGGACAAGTGACAGCTTTTGTTATGCTAAAATTTCTGAAATTTCCCCACCATTAGGGTTGGCTGACAATAGCCAGACTGCTAGAATGGGATGCTGGTTGCAAGTCCCCTAAGAAAAACCACTTATACATGGAGTCTCGTGCCTACAACTCTTCCCTTAGCCTTCAGATCTGGTTCCTGTACTTATCAAGTCCAGTTTTTCCCACCTGGAAAGGCAGTTTCTGCCAGTGTTGGGTGCTCTTGACCATGTGATGAAACACAGGTGCCACAGGTCCTGCTGGTTAGGGTTGTGTGTCACCACTCAGGTCCATGGTAGCTGGAAGTTGCAGACTTGGTGTGCTCTAGTCACTGCACATCAGCTGCTGTCTGCCGGCTTGGCACAGCAGAGGAGCTCCTAAGGTCACAGGCAGGGTCTCTGAGTGCTTCTGAGGCCAGCCCTGATTTCTGTTTGTCTCTCTTGTGTTTTCTGAAGCGTATTGGAAAGGAGGATGCATGTTGTGAGACTTGTAGTAAGAAAGAAGTAAGAGCTCATTTTGGGCTTTGGAATAATGGAGTTAGCCAGGTCTTAGCAATTTTAACCAGCTGCACTGTATTTGCTAGATAGAGTAAAAGCCGTTAAAACCAGAGAAAATAACCTGCTCACGAACTAGGCTCTAACTAAAATGAAACAAATCAACAAATTAATTATATGGCATGCTAGATAGGATTCATATCAAGGAGCTGGCAAGAATTACCAGTCCTTGACTGGTAGATATCAGCTGCATGCGAAATAGGCATCATGTTCCTTTTGGCCTTTGTAGAGGAGAACCAGAAGGGGAGAGCTTTTCTTATCCCAGTTGAATTAGTGTTAGGTTTATGGTTGGACTCGATGATCTTAAAGGTGTTTTCCAACCTATACGATTCTGTGATTCTGTGAATTGGTCTCAAATTCCATTAGTAGGTTTCCATTCCATGTGATTTTTGGGGAATTGGGTTGGGAGAAATACTATAAATAGGTTTTGACTTAATTTTATTATATACTTTTAGCATTAATTCATATTGTTCAATGACAAACTGATAATTCATAGGATTACTAAATCAAATGGTTGTTATTCCCCTCAATTTTAAATCCAGTCTAAACTGCAGTGATTAAGAGTTTTTTCTTGTGAGGTCTCTCTAAAATAGGCAAATAGCCAAATAAAAAACTAGTTTAGTCCATTCAGGTTTAAATTGTGAGTCCACAACAGAAATCTGTCAGATTAATGCAAAACACTCTCCCCAAGTTGTTTTTAATAAGGACTATCTCACAAGGAAATAAGTAAGTGTATTTGAATATTAAGTATATTTGAAAGAAAGTATACCTAGTCTCTGTGCCACTTCTTGTCCTGTGCTTGTTCTGCTAATAAACAGAGAACTTCCGTTTTTCAGGAATCACAGTCTAATTTTAAGTGTTTAGTGCTGTTCTCTCTTACCCTTTAAAAAGTATGTACTTAATCAGGATCATACATCCTTAATTCTTACGAGCTTGTGAGGTCAATTCTGTTAAAATTTGATACAAGCCCACATGTTATGTAGTTTAAAAGATACGCTGTTGCCTTTTGTGCTTTATTTAGCAGGGTAAAAAGAAATACTGCTTAAAATGGATGTTGTCACTGCTTAGTGTTTTCTAAGCAGTGACTAAGGTCACTACTAAGCTTCTGTAGTAATTTGTCTTGGGACATGGTTTGGTTTAGCAGTTACTTTTATTACATGACTCTTGCTGGTGATAGGTCCTGTCTTATTTATAGTGTTTGACACCATGCAGGATAAAAAACTGAATTGAACAACTGGATAGTTGAACAAAATAGTGCAAATATTTATTACATGTTTTACTTTTAAAAAAGCAACTGGATGGTAAACAATGCAATAAAAATGTGTATTGATAAAGTTTACCTTTCTAAGTCTAAATCTTTTTTTGTAAAGATATACATACTCTTAAAGAATGGCTAGATCTATTTGAAAATTAGGCTTGTTGTTTAAATATGGTTATAGGCTTGTATACAAAGCTACCCATTAATTGATAAGCAATGTGAAAGCTACCATTACACTGACTATACTCTTAAAACTTCAGAATAGCTCCGGAAAAATAGATTTCAATATTTCTCACCCTGCTTTGCTGCCTATTTCTTAATTTACTGTGTAAATCTGACTTTTGATGCTTATCAACGTTCATATTCCATGATGGGTACATACTTGCATATGTAGAGATTTTTGGTTAGCAGTAGCTATGTGGAGTGCATGTGTTCTGTGTCTGTGTGCTTTATGTTTAAGACATGAAAAAATGTTGTGTGCCTGGCCATTTTTTTCCAACAACTTCCTTGGGAGAATCTGTCTTAGGAGACAGATTTAAATACTGGATTTATTCTCCTCTGTAGACGATACTGAAGATTCAGTGTCTCATTGCTTCTCTGAATCTGCATGTGCAAGGAATAGGTTCAGCTGGACCTCCAAGGAACAGGGAAGTGAGACTGCAGACTTAATGCTTGGAAAAAATGGGTAGATACTGCCTCAGATTCTAGAGACTGCCACTGAGAAACAAAGCATCACCTTGGACTCTGCTCTAAGATTTTCATCAGCTGTACTGGAAAAGAAGATGCATCTCACAATGAAAAGTAGAGGCTTCCAAGCAGCTGGCCAGCTAAAAGGTATTCCAAAAAGATAGAGTAGCCCCAGGACCACTGTTAGGTACAGACTCTCAGGCTCTGCTGGCATCTTATTTGAAAATATGAGATTCACTGGCTCTGCTGGTAAACTGCCTTTTCAGATTCTTGGGCAAACTTTGTAACAATGAAGTGAAGGTTTAGCCTCTAAATAAGCCTAGCTGCCAGCAGTGGACACTGTGTAGCTGTTTTTCACTAGGAAATAAAAATATCTTGTAGTGTGTATGTCCTCTGTGGTGCTGTGCTTTGCTGTATGAAAACAAGGAATATACTATGCTTGGAAGAATTTGGAGGAGATTCCTTGCTTCCCACGGTATTACGTATTACATGAAGGTAATCAGTTTAGCTGCCTTCTCTTTTTATAGACCTTAGGAATGGCTGGGAAGAAGTGCCAGTAATGACAAGCATTCTTACCAGGCCAGTAATCCCCTGCTCTGCTCAGTCCACAAAGAGCTGTGACAGATAGAGTGCCTTGCTGTGTTATCCTTTGGAGACCACTTGGCCCATTTTGAGCATTTGAGTCAGTATTACCCAGCATGCCTAGTCATCTTGGGCTTTCTTTCATATGGATAATCCTTCCAGTTCAGTTTATTTCCTGTTCATTACCTCCCGTGGGCTTTCAGCTGTCTTTCCAATGATATCTTTTACAATAGGAAGTTTCCTGGGAAATAGGAAATTACTCACTTTCATCTCCAAAAAATAATAGGTTTGGGGAAACCTGTTCATCTGCAAACTGAAGTTAAATGTAATTGAGAGACTGGTTCTTATGTCTTAACTTTCAGAATTCATGATTTCCATTACATTAGCACTTGTGTGAAGTTCTTTAGCTTGTGTTAGGTCAAAATCATTAACAATACCAGAGCCCTTGTCATTTGAATTATTGACAGCCTGGAGGATTTTAATCCAGGTCTTTGAGGTAGCTGACTAATAGAGACAGAACTTCTCTACAGAAAATATTTAGTGGTGAAATATTTAGAGACCTGATCAAAGAGCTCAGTAGGGTTTTTAAACCCTTGGAAGTCAAACCTTTTCCCTTGGCATAATGAAGGTTATGGTGGCCTCTTTGGTTTCCACATTTGCAAGTGTGTACCTCTCTTGCAGTAAGTTCTAGAGCCTGTTCAGGCTTCCAGATCAAAACACAACAGTGAAAATGTACATTGTGCCACATGCCAGGCTACATCTGTGATCACATATGGGCTGTTAAAGGTTGGCCTGTTCCACAGGCAGGTATTTTTTATATGTAGGCTTCTGCCTTCTTGAAATTCTAGAAGAGTTTAGTAAGTGTCTGTGAGGGGCCTCCTTTTGACACCCAGGGCAACTAGTTCACTGCGGGAAGCTCACTAGTTTTAGTGACAGATACAGTGCCCTCAGTATGTAAACTGTCTTTAAGAACTCATGAATCTGTTCTCTAGACAATCTCTGGGCTTAAAGATAGCTACGTGCAATACTGCAATTGTATTTTCTGTTATCAAAGAGAAAGGTCATGGTCCTTCTGCTGCATAGGGAAGCTTTAAAGCAATGCATTTCAGATATATCTCATCAGAACACATGATGGGCACTTAAAGGCTAAATCATTTAGGCAGTCTGCTTCTCAGATGGAAGCTAAACTGCATTCAAAATCTTCACCATCCTAACAAGACACATTTTTATTCCTCGGAGGGGCATGGAGATGGTTGGAATCTCTGTAAAGTACTTTGAGTCATAAGAACTTTTTAATGCATATAAACAAACTCATTTTCTAGGCTGCATCACAAAATCAGACAGCTCAGATAAATATTTGTCTGTCCTCTGTGTGGCTTAGTCTGTCTCCAGACCTTCTGTTTGTTACTTTAAAGTTGTGCGGTCTAGTGCTGTCCCCACATAGTCTGTCCTTGGACAAAAAGATAGTGGTGTCTACTGGTCTGTAATTCCTATCTTTTGCTGGAACATCCATTTTGTTCCTGTTCTTTAGCTAAGAAAAGTCATCTTTTTTTTTTCCTCCACTTTAGAAACAACATCGTGAGCAGGAGGTCTTGCTGATATGATGCAGATTTTTGTTGCCAGATTTGATTCCCCCCCTTTCCCCTCCGTAGTGTAAGATCCTTGCCTTCATGTGATTTAACTATTCTACAGCTGTTTTATGACCTTGGACTGCCTTCTTAAATTGAACCAGGATGATTTGTCCTTCAGCTCTGTTCTTTACCAGCCAGCTATTTTGACTTGTCTCTACCCATTTCTCGCTCTGTATCAGTGATATGCCTTGTTTTTGTTAATAAGAGATATGATTCTGCTGAGCAAATTCAATGTTTAAACCTTTGCCCCCTAGAACATGTGCCAATAAAAACTGTCTTCCTGTGCAATCTGCTTGGAGAAATGAAGAGCCAAGCTCTCATGAGATCCTCTGTACCCACAGTTTTTCTAGGAACTTACTTGAAATTCTTGCTATGTACTTTGAAAACTGTATTCAATTCCATATACTCAGTTTCTGAAAGGCCTTATTTATTCAGGATGAAACAGTCTCTCTATTCTGCCCATTTGGAAAAATAGCCATTTTCCACTTGTAAACTGTGCCGTCCCCAAGCAAAAGCTTTGAGTCATTAAGAAGAATTATACTGGAAAATATGAAGGGTATAGAAACCACCCAAGATTCTCCAAGCAGGTCTGAGCTGCCGTATCTGGACAAGCTATAGGATAGTCAGGATCAATCTCACTGCAGCAGTCAACATTCTGCTCAACAAGACCCTAGTCATCATCCATAACATTGCTTACAAATATTTTTGTAACTCTTCAAGCCCCGCCTACTGATGTTGTATTCCCTAAATATTGTCAAGTGTGACATTCCTAGATTGATTCCTCATTTGAGAAACTAGCGTTTCAGTTGCTGCATTGCAAGAGTGGTCATCTCCACTTAGTCAGTGGCAGTTGCTTTGTGTTCTCTGCAGCGGGACGTGCATCTACTCAAGGAGGCATAGGCGAAAGGAGTTGCATACCTTGCAATAAGTGAAGCTCTTCAGGTTGTGCATTCTGTGTGCACAGTCCTAATCCTGCACCTCTCTCATCCCTTTAAGTCCTATGCCCCTGGATTCCACAGTGGAGACAAATAGAAGCACAGATATAAATGCTGTCCTTTATGTCTGAGTGCAAAGCATGACGAAAAGTATGATGTATACTGTATGGGCTCTAGTAACCAAAAATCTCTAAACTTAAACATACAAAACACATGCATATCCACAATGCATACACATAGCACATCTTGAAGAAATTCATTTCTTGTAAGGTAAGTACTGTCTCTGTTTTGTGAACCACTTGTATTATGTAATAAATTTGCTACTTTTAAAATGTTGTGTAAAATAATGTTTCGTATCTAATTGGTATGTCTGGTTTTTTTACTCAAACTGGAAAAAAATCAGCCTCCATCACTACATTCACTTTTGTGGGCTGCTGTTCAAGAAACTTATTTATTTCTTCAGGTCTCCTACATCAGTCATTTGTCTACTACATCTTTTATTTCCCAGAATCTGCTATTAGTCTGTTTTGTAATGATAGGGTAGTATCTTTTAAATTATGTCTAGTACTAACAGATAACTGTGTGTCAAACAGATATTTCTCTATACTGTAGATAATCTAAAAAAGTTAAAACTGTAGGTGTAGCTGTCAACTTTAGCTCTATTACCTTTCTCATCCACTTAATCTACCATATTTCTGTCTCCAACGGAAGACTAACAAGGCACTGGTTTTGTAAAGGTCCAATGTAATCATTAAGCAGATATCTCTGAGACCCCAAATCTTCAGTGGCTCCCCATGCTTTACTTGCTTTTCTAATCTTTGCATTTATCTCCCTTCAGATCTCAACATCTGCTGCAGTTTGACTGCCCAGGTTAGTGAAATTTTCCCCCTTTATCCACTTCTGTAATTATCCTGTGCACCCATTTCTTTCCTGGTATTCCTCAGTGTTGATCCGGCACTCTTTATTCTTAGCTAGATTGTCCACTTTTAGCACTGGGGGTGGTGGTGGGAAAAGAAATAAATTATTTCCTGCTTTATACTTGTAATTGTTATGAAAGCATATTTAAACTCTGTTTTCGAAATGAGTACTGGAAAAGAATACAAATCATAAGTACAGAAAGAATAGAAACGGGAAAGAATTTTAAAAATGTTGTCTGTTTTTTTTAGAAGTAAAAGTAAATGAAAGTTTACAAAAAATATTTTAGGTAGCAGGTATATGCAGGTACAAGCAATAAGATCATGTTGAAGGATAAGAGCAAAGCAGTCTTCCTCAGGTCTACGCAATACTAGCAGATTGAAAGGTCTGAGTTACATTATGATTTCCTTTGTATCAGTCTCTAACAGCACACTAGTTAATGTACTCTTGCATAATACAAACTATTCAAGTAGCAAACAGCATATAGTTCGAAGTCAGATTAAACTGTAAAGTGTATTCTCCTTTTTTATTGGAAAATGCTGTTTTAACGGTAAATTCAACATCTTGTCTTTGGATGCTTGAAGCATCCTGACCTGAACTAAACTATTCAAACTCTACAAGTGCCCAGAAGCCTGAGATCACAGTTGGCATTTTTTCCTGCTAGCCTCATACAGAGTAAAGAAAACTGATCGCCAAAATTAAGTGAAGAACCTTCCTTCACTCATACACAGACTAGTTTTTGTGTTCAGTTTCTGCTCCAAGAAGAGCTGCATAGAAAACCACTCTGCTTTTTAAATCCTGTTCAGACTTGTGAATTTCTTTCCATGCATTTTGAATTTTCTTTTGAGGAAATCCTGGAACCTAGCTCTTTCCATTTGATTGCCAGTAATTTCAAGCTGTGAGCTATTTTTCAGGTTCTTTTCTGATGATTGAGTTAAAATTTGTCATTACTACTGAGCAGAATATTTCCTAGGAAAAGGGAGAGGTGGTTTTTGGATTGCTCCAGGCAGGAAAGAAAACTGAACATAAATGAGTATATATCCCAAGTAAGGGCTATATCTCTGTATGAGGAGGGGAGACTATCATTATCATCTCTTTGTTGTGTTTTAAATGAAAATATGACTACTCAATTCAATTTCTCTGGGCCCTGATCTGGTAGATATTTGGCAATGTATTTGGGACTTCCATCTAGAATTGAGACTCTTGCGAGAGCTTTCTTCTGTGTTTCCCAATAGAATGAGACAGGCACTTCACCCCGCTCTGTGAAAGCTGAGGTGACTATGACTATGGCCACAAGTAGATCTCTACTATTGAAGTGTTATGGATGCCCTCAGAATTATGTGGCAGCTGAATAAAGGTTTGATTTTACTCACCTAAGTCCTGTGGTTTAAGGAGTCTAGTCCTGAGAGACTTGATAAAAGTAGCACAAATTCTGTTGTGGAGTAAGGAAGTCAACGTCTCTTAGAAGATGACAGTAGTGTTGTAACATGTAGGTAGATGAATGAATCCCTATTTTACTAACTAGTTAACTCCATCAAGTTAGTTGCTTATTGTGGTGCTCTTCAAGATAGGTAAGAAATACAATGTTCGTAAATTTTAGAAGGGACTACTGTAATAAGATGCTTTCTTTTCACACAAATGAGTTTGTACAATCTTGTCTGGTAATCTTATTGCTAATTCTGCTGGTGAGTTGAAAAATGTACTTGAAGTAACAGAATTATTTTGTAGATGGAAACCCATCCTTTTGTAAAAGCTTTTTGTTCATGGCTAATTACTTTCGCTGATGCAGATAAACACTTCTTTTCATTCTGATCTTAGTCCAGCTTCCAGTGTTTCTCTTTGCCTTTGTCATCTTCCTGTCTGAATAGTTACAGAACATGAGCTCTCTCCTGATAAGTTTTTCAGATTCCAGAGACCTTAAATCAGTCTTGTAGCTGTCTTTCAAAATGTTTTCCAAGCTGAGGGGTACTCACCTCACTTGACTTGAAGACCTTTAGTTTGACTGACTAGTCCTTACGACCCAAAGAATAAGAAGCTTCTCCAGAGAGCAATTTGGAGCATCAGGGTCAGGCTTCTGAATGGCCTCCTAAAGAAGGTGGTTTTTTGTATCAGTTAGGAAAACTAGCTGGCTAAGGCAGACATCTTAAGTTCAGCAGTGAGAAGACATCCTTTTGTGATGTGTAAATGCTGTAGCTAGCACAATATTCTAATAAAGGTCTTGCCTGTTGTATTATAATGGTGTTTGTTAGCACTTCCCTTTTTCCACTTACTACTTCATTTAATTGGTTAATACAGTCCCACTTGTCCTCCCATATAGTCAACTGTAAGCTTACTTTCAGCTTTGCTGAACTGAATTGTTGGAAGCTAAATATATGCTTTCTATAAAATTTATGTAATATTTCCAGCAATGTCTAATTTAGGCAAAAATAAGGAAGGAAATTAGGTATTTAACTGAAGTAACAGTTCTGAGTTTAAAAAAAAATCAGTTTTGTTAGCGTATCTTTGCACTTATTTCTGGACAAATAGCATACGCTGCTATATTCCTCTTCTCAGTATTCTTTTATTATTTTTATTTTTAGGCTAGGCTAATGAAGTTTGACCTTATTTGTTTGGAAGTCAAGGCCAAGGCATTATCATCACTAGTACAATAGATGTGTTTTTCTTTTTTTAAAGTTGAAGAAGACTAAACTGGATGTGTAGCAGCAGACTTGTTATTAAAATTTTACTTAAGTATGCTAAATAAAATTAATCCATACTGTAAGCTTTTAATTTAATATTATAAAGAGGATGAACTTGCTATATTAGGTTTTAGTTGCTTCACTCCTATTAGCTGCTTTGAGAATCCATCTTAAATTGTGTTTACAACAATTAGCTAAAGTGTTTTTTTAATAAGTCCAGTGCATACAATGTTAATCATCAGTGGTTAGTGAATTATTTTCTTGTTACTTTGGGTATTTGTACAGGATATCTTAATCCATTGTTTTGATATTCTATAATTTCTTAATCATAGCATATCATATAATATGCTCAGTTTTAACTACCTAAGTTATAACCTGATAACACTTTATCACATTAGTAAATGCCACAATGATTTGAAAAGAATTACTTAAATTTTAGAAGCATAATGTAAGTGGTGATGTCAGGAAATTGCTTCCTTCAGTCATAAGGTTACTTTTAATCAAATGTGCAGCAGAGTTTTACCAAGCTAGAGCTAAAAAAAGTTTTCAAGTTGTAACACTTAATAAGTATGTATTTGTGACTATACTAAGACATCCATCAAATCACTTCATGAGTCATAGAAAATAAGACTGGAGGTATCCCAATACTCTATCCAATTTACAGACTTATTTTGGTAAGGGACCTTTTTAAATATTTCTTTTTTTAATATCTTTTCGTAAGTCATGCTTATCAAATTTCTACTTATTGCCAGGTCTTTCTTTTGGATTCTGTACACATGGTCCATGTCTTTAATAATGAGTAATGACCAAAATAGGACATAATAATTCAGCTGAGGCCTTACTGGTACTGAGCAGTATGTGAAGGTCGCATTGTGTCATGAATTGATATATTCTATTACTTTTGCAATATGATGACATTATTAGAACATGCTGAAGTTTAATCTGCTAAACCTTCGGTTCCCTTCCTAAAGACCTGTTGCCAGATCATTCTTCCATCTTGTATTCATGTATCAGATTTTCACCTTGTGTAGTGTTTTTTTTCAATATTTACCTCATAATGTTTGTATGGAAATTAATCATATTTATTGCACACTATTGACTGAGATGCCAGGTTGCCAAGATAATTTTGAATTCCAGTCTTTTTCTTTACAAGAAAAAGGTCAAGACTTGTTACATCTGTCCTTCCCTCTGTTGTCAAGGTTTGCTACCTACCATGTAATAGAGAGAACTTAGGGTTGTTTTTCTCACAACTCTATGTTGAACCTTAGCTTATGATGTTACCTGTTAGATGTTTATGAATAGTTCTGGTTTTGTTTCCTTTTCTGCTGTTATTCTGGAAATTCAAGTTAATGTGATTGACTTGTAACTCTCTAGGACTTGCTGATAGTAGCTAATTTTGAACATAGTGGCTAGTTGAGTTCTGAGAGTAAGATAGGCCCAGGAGACACTGCTTTAGAGCCACAAGGGACGGGTAGAACTAAGACTGTAAGTTGTGGATTGTAGTCACAAATGAGAGTCAATTTAAAAAATGCTTAAAAAGGGTACATTATTTGTCAATTTAACTCTCAGTCCTCATGTTTATGTAACACTTCAGTTCTTGCATATCCCTGGCTTTATCCCTCATCCTTGTTCTGTCACTGTGAGCTTCCCCAGATACGTGCGTGCCTTACCTGTCTTGCTGCTGCTGCCCAAGCCACACCAGTCCACCAGTATCCTTGTGCCCATTTCTTTATGTTGTCTCTTGTGGCTCCAATGGGATCCAGTCTCTGTTGGCACCTCCAGGAGCTACTAGTGGAGGATAGGACCTGAAAATATCCTGAGATGAAGTGGAATGGAAGAGGGAAAGAGCAAAAGTCATGGACTGTCTCGTGCTGCAGTGTAGGGGTTGACCCCCATGCTTCAGGCTTTTCTCAGTCCCCAGCATGCTTTCTTGTACTATTCCCTGAATATCTTTCAGGCCTACCAATTGGCATTCACTCTCTCAAGACCTGAGAACTGGTTTAATTTCTTTAAAAATGATTAGCATTTGTGACTCTAAGTAGAAAAACTGTTTATTGGTTAACAACCATTGTCTTGGTTTCTCCAATTTAAGTTTTCTGCTGTCAGTTACCTATTTTGGTCTCTGGGATCATAGTCATCCTTCACATGCTCTTAAAGATACCACTAACAGCCCTGAGATTTTATTTTTAAGGGCGCTTTTTTAAATTTTATTTTATTTTTAAAATTTATTATTTAGGGCAAATTTCTTCAAGATGAGTTATTTTGGGGGAGCAAAATAAACAAACAAGTTTAACTATGTAATTGTCAGCCTGATTTTTTCTTAATCTAATCTGAATTCTTAACCTTTTTAATGTTAAATAGGCTTAACAGTTACCCTGTTAACTGTTATGTTCAGTTTTACTTACATTCAGACTATACTTGTTCTGAATCTTCATGATATATGGATTATTCTGTTTAGCTTTACTTAGTGGAATAATAGAAAATTTCCCTATTGCCATGTCATAATCACCTTATTTGATTCTCTCCTTGCTCATTATGTACGTTAAACTGACTAGAGATAGAAAGAGGAAGTATCACTGTTGTGGCAAGTATGTAAACAGGAATTATCTTGAAGATGTATATATGCATATTTTTGTCATGTGAAGACACTTAATTTCTAAAAAAGGCTACTGTATCCATCTCAGGATGATGGCACTCCCTTAAAAATGGATCTGTATTAGGTATTAGTAATCCTATTTAATGTCTCAATCTGAAGACCATTGTTTCAGTAGATGTTCAGGAGTCAGGAGTTGCTGGTTTGTTTGCTAGTTTTTGCGTCATCAGTAAAAGTCTCTTTGGTGGAGTCTGGACCAGAAATGCATTTGCATTAAATGATCTTCCCTGTGCCTGGTATCATACAGTTCTCTGGCAACCAAGTTTCTTTCTCTGATTCTATCTCCCCACCCCCATTTTTGTGGTGAGCCCTTATGTTAGAGAATAAAGAGTGGTTTGTCCAGAGTTACTTTATGCTCTGGTTTTCAGCACATCCTGAAACTTTCAATCTTCCAGGACAGTTCACTGCAAAGTTCTTGATATATCTTTATCAAGGCAACAGTTAATATTTTTCTCTAGGCCTTTGAAGGAGTCGGCTTGTTCAGGCATGCGGTTTATTTGTTCATTGAAGGAAGGCTGCTGTGTGATGGCACAAACAGTACAGAAAGATCTGTACATTGTCAGTAAGGCTGCTCTTTTCTCAGGAGATGTGTGTGAAATAAACCAAAGCTCTTAGTTTTCTGAGCTTTTGAAGATCTAACTGTAGTCTTGAAGATAAGCACCAGTATAATTTTTCTACATATACCCACTCCATTTGTGTCCTGTCAGTTACTAATACCCTTACTTGGAAATGCACTTTGTTTATTTTTGTCTCTTGCCTTTCTTGCACTTTCAGCCTGGAACAGAAAAAAATTCCAAGTGATGGAATGACAAGGCCATCATGTCTTCTAATAATACTGAATGGGTTTTTGAAGGCCACAGTAGTAATAATCAAATCAATAGATTCTGGAGGTATTGCCATGCCTAGATTGATGGCTAAGTCTCATGCATTATACAAGTCTAGAATTATTTTGGGTGTCTGGATTTAAAATTGTTGCATGTCTAAGAGGCCAATTAGTACTGAAAAAACAATGCTGTTAGAGCAGTTCTGGATATTACAAGCGCTTATACCTCAGGGCAGATTCCATACCATGAGCCCTATGATCAAGTCAGTCTCTGATCATAGTTTTTGCCTGTAAGGTTATGTTTTAGACTCATCTGACACCACATGCAAAGCTTCATCTTTGTTACTTACAGGCATGGCTCACCACTTTGCATTCCAAGGAAGCACAGTTTTGCCTGGATTTCTATAGAACTCATGCATTTCTGGAAAGCATGAAGAATGAAAAGTTTGTTTGTGTAGGCTATCCTTTTTCTTTTCCTGTCTGGGAAAGAAAAATCAAAACCAAAAAAACCCCCTCAGCTCTTTGAGCAAACTATTAATTTGAAGCAGTTAGGAATAGTATCTCCAATTTACAAATTATACCATCAGTACTTTATAAACATTTCCTTTTTTCATTCAGAACCAGTGTAAGGATAGTGTCAGACATCAGGACTTTAATCAGGACCTGAAGAAAATGCTGTTTTTTATGTGCTCAAACTTTTCTAGGTTATATATTGCTATTGGCCATCTCTTTTGGGGAGAAAGATTGCACTGCATTTAGCCTACTAAAGATTTACTTGATTGGGAATTCCCAAAAAATACACAGAAAGAAAACAGTTGACAGAGAAAGAATTACTTCTTACTAGTTCATTACCACTTCTTTCAGATTCAGGTTCTTTATGTTTGGAAAAAGGAACTGGAGCTATACTCAGATTGCTCTATCTTTGATTCAGTGCGTGAATATAGCTGAAATGTGTGGGCACTGAATGGAAGATCTTGGCAAAATCTGGGACTTGGCTGGCTGGAGAGAGGTTATCCAAGAGAGTGTATCTGAAAGGATTCCAGCCACTACCAAGTGGATAATCTTTCTTCTAGTCTCATCCTAACAGTAATGAGAATTTGGACAATAAGATCTGTGTTTGTATACATTACCCTGATAATAGAGAGCAAGAATATAAGGTAAAATGCTGGTGCCAGGGATGCATTCAGTTATATTGTCCACCGTCTATGTCTTGATTTGAAAAATTGCATTGTACAAAGATAACTTATTTTAAAATAGTAAAGAAGCTGTGCTAGTCTAGAAAATCTTGTACTGGTTGGCTCAGGCAACATTACGGGCCTGTTCTACATTTGGAAAAAATCAGACCTGCAATTCAGCATGCACACAGATCTAATGAGAGTGAAGAGCTAGCTACATTACTGAGAACGGGCAAAACCCATAGGGAAATACTTTGGCCTTCAATGTGTCTGCTGTGTGCCTGGGTCCCCATTTGAGTGCTGTAGATAATGCCTAAAGAGTCATATAATTACAGCCTGTGTAGTTCTGCAGTGACAAGAGTGTTAATGCATGAGATGCTGCCTGAGAAGGTTCACAAGTAATTGCCCATCATGGGATTTTTGAGTAGTTCTGTCAGTTAAAAATCTGTGGAAATCTGAACTTCGTTTAAGTTATTTTATAAATAAATAAATGTATTTAACCTATAGTTACAGGAAATGTCTCTAAGTCCATAATGAGTTAGCACTTACAGTACTGAATTAATCCTGAATTGCTCTATTTTCAGATATTCAGTTAATAATACTGCTGTTACTGCTGTTATAAGTAATACAGCTTACTTAGTGACTGTATCACTGAAGAGGGTCAGCTCTGAGATCAGACCAGGTTGCTCAGGGCTTTGTGCACTTGGGTCTGGAAAACCTCCAAGGAAGGAGACTGACAAGCTCTCTGGGCAGCCTGTGCCACTGCCTACTGCCCTCTTGGGGAAAAAGTTTCTGCTTATATCTAGTTGGAAGCTCTCTTAAGGTTATGGTGTGCTTTATGGTGTGCTTAAGAGGAGTGAAAGCTAAAAAACCAAATAGTAATTTAGATATTTGAAGATAAGAGATGAGTAGTGGTTATTTTCCTACTTAAGGAGGTGATTGAATCCAATATTTTCCCCCATTGATGTAAGAGGACAGCATTGCACCCTTGAGAGTGCTGCTTTGAGAAATCCAGTTACTCAGTTGCAGATGCAGGGTTAATAGTTATCTAGATTTAGAGCTTTATCTTAACTCTTGAAAAGCCTCCGGGGGAGTGGATGAATCAGGTCTGCTAATTAAACAAGCCTAGAGGCTGCAGAAACACAGGAGTGGAACAGGTGACAAGAATGGCAGAAAATACCTTGGCTTCTCTCGCTGGCTGGGCAAGCAGGTGTTGACAGGCACATAAAGGTAGGGGTGAGAAAACTGTCAGCTTTTCCTCTTCTCACCTTTGACAGAAACAGAATAAATAGAACAACTTATCTTTCATGTTTAAATATAATTCTAGAAGAAAAATTTCATCAGATCCTGTTCCCATACATCTTAGAAAGCAAAGAAAAAAAACACAACTCAAAAATAGAAAGAACAAACATCTGTCTTCAGTTGAAGTTAGAAGTTATTCTTTAAAAACAAAACAAAACCACTAACCTTTATTTTTTTATTTCCTTTCTGACAAAATCAATTATATTGGACAAATTAATATTAGATTTAATAGACTGTGACATGTAAACAAAACCCAACTGATTTTGTACTTAAGAAAATCACCATCACTCAGCAAATCCTGTTTATGTTGGAAAAAAAAGACTCTGCTTGTGTATTAACACTCTGGCCAGGAAAGAATCTTTACTATTTTGCTCCAGAAGTATTTACTGAAACTGAACGTTTCCATTTTATAGACAGGAGAATGAGGGTTCTCTAGTTTGAAGTGATATCACATAATCAGAATTAATAACAAAAATTGGTGTGCAGCTTTTGCTATCCAGGTCTGTTAGCCTGTGGTCACCTTGTCTCCCAAATGTTTTTACTACACCCTTCCTTAAAATCAGTTTCTTCTGTTTGCTTCTTCACATCTTTACAGTTTATTGTTTGGAACTAGTTATGAGCACAGAGATCGCAGGACTATGCAAATTATTTCTACATTTTCTAATGCCCACTTTGGCATATTTGGTATTGCCAAGCATGTTTCAAAAAGTGATTGTGCAAAAAAAAAAACCTTTCTTACGGATAATTTCTGGTCTTCATGGTGATTTAAAAAAAAAAACGCAAGCAAACAAAAAACACTCTGCAACCGGACAGAATATAAAAAATCCAAATCCATCAAGCCAGTCTTATGATTTTTTTTTTAACATGAAAGGTTAGAATTACTGACACTGGTAGTTCATCACATCGTAGTTGATGGTCTACTGTCAGGACTGTCGGTCAGTTGCTTTAGTTCTTTAGGCTGAAGTGGCTGATAAATCATTCTTCCAGTTTGCTCAGTTCATTGCTGCTGTAGCTGCAACCTCTCCTGCAAGTGCTTGCTGTTGTCTTTGGCACTGCAGGTGGTTCCTGCTCCTCTTCCTCCTTGCCCCTGGATGTCATGGTGATCATGGATGTCAGGATGAGGCAGTCTGGAGGGCCCCTCCTACTTGCACTCTCTGGCCTCAACTCTCTGCCCCTCTGCTTCTTGCTCCTGCCCTGAGCTATGTTACAAGTTTGGTAGCATGTATCTCTGTCTTAATGTACAGTACTGCAGTGATACTCATTAATCATGCAGTACCTTCAGACCTGAGAGCATGCCCTGGCCAATGAGGCAACCATTCTGCGTTATGTTAAATCTCTGACTAGTAAATGAAATGTGGTTGGGGAGAACACTTCTAGGTTCTTGTCAATTTTCGTGGTATTAGATGTAGCTTTTTTGTTTTCTTGAAATAATTTCCTTAACTGTGAATAAAGCAACAACACGTTTCCGATGGTTTTTATTGTATTGCACTCAATACTGATAAGCCAGTGCAAAATTTACTCTAAAATCTGTAGAAGCAGAGTAAGTTAGTTGACAATTTGTAGCCATATTTGTAAGTCTGAGATTCACAGACTACTTCTATTTAACTGAAGCTTTCTAAGGTTTATCTTCCTTTTAATTCTAAAGCCAGTTTATTTTCTCAACTCTCTTTTTAAACAGATGAAGCATGTGGGAGACAGATTTGGTAACAGCGAGCCAGAAGAAGTGCTTCTGCTGTGTCTGGGAATTACTTCAGGAGTTGGCAGACTGATCTTTGGCAGAGTTGCAGATTATATTCCTGGTGCAAAAAAAGTTTATTTACAGGTATGTCTTCACACTGTTATGAAGGAATATATAAACAATATTCTGAAGCCTTTGGTTGCAGGTACTATTAAGTAAGCAGAATTAACTGACTGGAGATTCAAATCTGAGAAGTTTCAAAATTCTAGGAAACTCAATGTATGGTTTCTGATACTAGGAGCCTTTGGTGCAAAGTTCATGAATCTCTGATTTTTTTTTTTTTTTTTCCTCTTTCTAATGCTAAGGAAACTTGTCTACTACCTGCTGGCTGTTTTCAGCTGGGAATGAAAGAAATTACTAATCATTAGCATGTGAGTGAGAAAACCTTTGGGGATTCTCTAGATTCTGCTTTTCCTGTTTTATCCCATGATTTCATAATAGTTGCAGGAAGATTTTTTTTTCCCTTATGTTCCTCCATTAAGGATTTTAGATCTCTTTTCTTGGTCTTTGATAGGTGATAACTTGGTGTCAAGTATGTTCTGTGCATAGCACGCCCTGGTAAAACCCTGGGAATGTAAGAGGTGCTTAGCTGAGGAGATTTTGCTGATTCAAGGGGGTTACTTGCAGAAAGAGTCACAGCTTCCAGAAATGCTGAAGCTTGGGGATGAAGGAGGATGTACACTTTTTTCCCTCCACACTTTTATAAATGATATTTTTTTTAGAATTTAGCAGTGTTAGTGTAGATTTTTGGAACAGCTTTAGTTAATAACTTCCATGTTATTAACCACTGAGTGTTCCTGTTTTGTTGTTTTAAAATGAATAACAAGGGAGACATCTAATGGCTATTATCTGTACTACATTATTGAAAACAAAAATTCTTAGGAAAGAAGCATCCTTCTGAAGATGGAGTATTTGTTGCCATAGTTACATAAATTTAGGTTCCCTGATGACAGAGACTGGGCCTGTGTCTCATTCACTTGCACTGATATAATACCTATTGTTGCACTTTCAGGAAACGTCAATATTAAGATAAAAAGTGGAAAGGCAGCATTGAGATGTTACAGATTATTTATAGAGCACAAATACCAAACTTGCAGTAAAACCACAAGCTTTTTTAATTCTTTTCCTTGAATAGCTAGAACAGAAAAACATGGACTTTTGTTTAGGGTATGAACTAGGATGCTTCTGAGTACTGTTGGTTTCACCTAGTTTTAAGCAGGAAAAACACGTTCACTTTTGCTAAGCCATGCCCCAGCCTCTTCAGCTCTCCTGTTTCAAATCAGCATTTTTGAGGGAAAATGAATATTCACCTCAAGTATTATTCTGGATTGTCCAATAGTTCATACTGTCATCTTATCTCATGCAAAAATTACTTAAGAATTAATTTTGACTAATGCAAATGAAACCTCTTTCCTCTTAGAACTTTACTGTCTCATAATTGAACAACTTACAAGAGTTCTACCCAGCAAGTTCAACCTTCCTCTTTCTGTTTCTGCATTCTTTTTTACAGACCTGTTTTGCTGGATTTTGCTTTATAAATTCTATCTTTAGTAATAGAATGATGCATTCTGTCTCTTCTGGATATGAAGTTTAGTGATTCTGGTTTTAGTGCTGCTTTTACCATAATATAATAATACAAAGAATCTGCTCAACAATATCTTGTTTAGAGTTTGTCTACTGATAACCATATTACTACTTAGATACAAACACATCTCAAATAATATTTGTATTTTCTGTATCAGAATACACAGAACTGATAATTTCTTCACCTCTATCCTCCTTAAGTTCCTACAAGAACCCAGTTCTTCAGTGTTTCTGTTTCTATACCATACTTCAGATACTACACAACAGTTTTTCTTTACGATGCTAAATAAAGTACATTACCTAAAAGAATTGGTATGCTGTCCTGAAAATTAAGTTTCATCTAGCTGTCTGCTTAAAGACTGCTTAAAGCTGTCTGCAAAAAATTATGATGTCTAGTAGTTTTGAAGTGACCTTGTTTTTCTTTAATGGTCTACAAGTGACCAATGCATAATGCATATGTCTTGTTTGGAAAAAGTGTTTGTGCAGTTAGGTGGGATGTTGGTTTCCTATGCTGACATATGGATGGTGCACAAGCAAAACCCTTACATTTTTTATTTTCTTTTTAATTCTGCTTCATTTTGCTGAAAGATAGTTTTATTCCTTTAATTTACAACAAACAAATAGTAGTCTTAATCTAAGATTATAATACAAAATCTTTGTAAGTATGCATGGCTACAGGAATACAGCAAGATACCTTTATGTGGAAAAATTGAAATGAGACTTTCAAATACCACCTCTGTTGAATGCAAGCACCCTGAAGTAATCACTCATAATGCTGATATTTTTACTTAAATTACAAGAGTGAGGAGTCTAATTATAGTGTTTTAGCTATATTAAACTTTTGATATTTTTGTGGCTTTCATTTGTGAAAAGAGCAGAGAGTAACTCTTCAAAAAATGTTAGTGCACGAGAAATGACCTTACATAATCACTGCAGGATAGTTGATTACAAATGCATTTTGAAAACTTGTGAAATGAGCAGTGGAATTTCTTTGATTGCATGTCACGACAGTTATATCTGGTATGTAACTTCTGATGGTGGTAATCCATGGATACTGCTTATATTTTAAAGTAAATACAGGCAGACAATTTAATTCACTACAAATGCAATAAAGCTCATCTGTTCCCTTTATCTTTGCTGATTTGATGCAACATGTTTTTATATTTTTTCCTTGGTCCTGTTTAGGTGGCCTCATTCTTCTTTATTGGCCTGATGTCTATGATGATTCCACTGTGCCACGTCTTTGGAAGTCTCATTGCTGTCTGTCTCTTCATGGGCCTGTTTGATGGGTGCTTCATTTGCATTATGGCTCCTATTGCCTTTGAGCTTGTTGGGGCTCAGGATGTCTCCCAGGCCATAGGATTTCTACTAGGACTCATGTCAATACCTATGACGGTTGGTCCACCCATTGCAGGTAAGTATAGTTGTGGTCTGTAGCTGTAAATGTTTCTATGGTTGCATGACTTTTTGGCCATATTTTCTGTTCCTACATTATATGTGGTGCACTTACATTGGAAGTTTTCTCAGTACGTGCTCCAGAATGTATGGTGAATTTAACTGCTGCTCATGGGTTATTAATTTACTGTACTCTTTAAAGTTTGCTTCAGTCTTTTTTATTAAGTTATGCAAATGTAAAACATCCCTCAAAAGAAAGATAGGTTTCCAGTTGGATTGAGGACCTGACATTTTCCATGCTGTTGAGGTGACAGCCTATATGTTGATTGTGTTACACAAAGACTCCAAATTAGAATCTGAAAATTCATTGGACTCCAAAATTTGCTCATGCAAAAACAATTGTGAGGATAAAAGCTTGAGTAATTTTAATTGCTTATTATAAGTAGGAACACTGGCTTTTTTCATTCTTTGATGGGAGACTGACAAAGTACAAGTTTTGAAGATGAAAACTGGAAGTTCTTTGGGAGGTGGAAATAGCTTAAGCTATAATCCTTACCACTGATGATTTTCAATCATAATTTACCCTAAGGTCTTGTGAGTGCTACTGAAAGATACTTAGTAAGACGTAACTGAACTATGCAGCATTATAAAGAACAAAATTTTAAAGCTAGAACAGCATACACTAGGCACTTCCTGATCTGGATACACTGTCACAGCTATTAATACTTAAATAGAATTTGATTAATGGGAGGAGTTTTGAGAGAGCAATTAGAGTGAATTGTTGGAAAACACACTTTTTAATAAGAAGCTACTAGGAATGCAATATATGCAGTATATCTATAATAAGATTAAGAGGCACCTTGATCAAAGGCAACTGTTACCAAAAGAGGGAGAATTTCTCCAAGTCATTGCACGATTTAAGTGCTGGAGAAGCTGAAATGAGCGACTTTCAAATAGGAAATATGGTATGTGTTTTTAATGATGGGTGCTAATTAAGCAGTCGAGTGGTGACATACTGAGTTCTTCGTTACTTGGAGTCTTTAAATAAACTCTGGAATACCTTTCTACCTATATATACCTATATTTGGCCATCAGGTAGTCAGATTAGCAGTTATAATAATTGCATCAGTTCTCAAGTTTCTGAATCCAAAGAAAAGACATCAGTTTTGTAGATTCCCGAGGCCCCATTATTTATCAGTGGTAAATTTCCTGCCTTTCCAGGTCTGCTGTATGATCACCTTGGCACCTATGATGTAGCATTCTACCTGGCCGGAGTCCCTCCCCTTATTGGCGGAGCCATATTATGTTTCATCCCCTGGGTTCATGAACAGCAGAAGTTAAAAGAAAGAGCAAAACCCGTTGATGGAGAAACTACTGAGAAAATGCTGGAAAACGAAAGCACTTTGGTGTCGGACACTACAGAAAAGCCAGTCAAAGAAATGGAATCTGGTTGTTGATGCTTTCTTTTCCTGTACCAGCCCAACCTTCTTCTACCGAAGCTGGATTTGTACTTTTTGGCTGAAGATACTATATGATACTGAATAAGTTTTGAATTATTGCTCAAATTGCAAAACTGCTATAAGAATCTTTTATACCATTGAACTTTTTTTGATGAGTCATTGAGTTTGATTTCAAGCCACATTTTCAAGGTATTTGAAGTTTTGTGGCATTAGTGTGTACACGTGTAGTGATTCTGTGTGTGAAGAGAATATTTTTCTACTTCATCAGAACCTATTTCTGGAAGTGTGAAAGCTGGTTTTGGTTCACTGACCCAGGATTCTTCAATAACTTTTATGGTCCATCCAATGCAGGCACACCCATGGGTGTTTTATACTGGAAAATGTAGTAGCTCTTACGACTGATTTGGTTTTTTGAAGTTGCTTATGCTGTTTTACAGTCTTTTATAATCCTATATCATGAACATGAATATGCATCTTTTTGATTCCCTTAACTCCTGCTGAAATCATTCTGCATTAGACAGCTAAATTATTTAAACATCTGTTTTATTTTCTCTAAATACCCCAGCCTGCTCAGCTGGCTTAAACACTCACCTGTTTTATGCATTCACCTTGTCACAGTAGCCCAAACGAAGAATGTTAAGGATGAAATTTTTGATGGGCACAGGTTTTTGAATATGCGCAAACTAAGCTCTGAGTGCAAACACATTCAGAAGTAAAGCTGCTGAATGATACTTTTTTTT
Source organism: Ciconia boyciana (assembly GCF_034638445.1). Taxonomy (NCBI): domain Eukaryota; kingdom Metazoa; phylum Chordata; class Aves; order Ciconiiformes; family Ciconiidae; genus Ciconia; species Ciconia boyciana. Next base: position 52,956,017 of record NC_132936.1, read on the forward strand.
TTTATTTGCTGAAGGCAATACTGTTAACATATATGTGTATATTTTTATTTTTTTCAGCTAAACCTCAGAATAGCTGATAGTTTTGAAATTGTACTGACAGTAATACTTTGGAGCAGTATTGTGAATTAGACTACATCTCAAATTATTCTGTTGTTAAGTTTTTTTTAAAATTCTTAAAAACAAGACAGCTTTAAAGGATACATTCGAAGTGCAATAATAAGTTTTTTTTAATGTGGAAATATACACAGGCTATTAAAATAGCATTCAACAATTAAAGATTTTTGCACTAAGAAAACATGCAGGTTTATTATAGGTCTGTGTTCAATTGCGTGTAGGATATAGCTCCATATTTTATTCAAATATAAAGAAATGTCTTTGCATGTCCTATTTCTTGCTTAACATACTAAACGTATGGCCCTATTAGTTATGTATTCGTAGGTATTATGCACTGTTTGTCAAGCAGGTATTTCTGAAAACCTCTTTCTCTGAAAAATATTTGAAAGCATAATACTTTGAGATGAAAACACTTTTCAGTTTATCATAAAACACTTCCAAGTACATTGTTTATTTGTGGATATGGATCAGCAATGCAGTGGAATACTTAATCATTCTTTACTTCAGGTCCATTCAATACCAGTAACTTTTGTTTTCTTGTTTAGAAGTGTCATAGCAAAGAGTAAACTAAAGGTGATCTGAAGACAAAATGCACATTTAAGTGTATTTTCTTAATTAGTAACAATACCTGTTCTTTACATAAACCACGGAGGCATACTGTTTTAAAGTTGTCTTTTCTATTTATATTATTTTTCTTTCTCCAGAGTTGTAATAAATTGCTCAGAAAGCCCATGTACACTTGTGATATAAAACATTGTATTAGCAATACTATTGCATAGAATGTTTACATCTATCAACTTACAAAAGTCCTTTAAATATAATAATGCAAAGCATCCTAATTATTGGATACCAAAGCTTGTACCTTTTTTATATTGCAGAATTTCAATCCCCACTTTACATGAGTGAGGTTTAAAAGAATTGAATCTTAAAATGTTCGAGGTGTATGGGAGGGACTTGGAGGTGTCAAAAAACCCACAAACCAATCTGCAAAGCAGAGGTCCCTTTAGGTTCACTGGGACTTGTGCTTCTGCACCTCATAAGTACTTCTAAAAATTTCATTTAAATATTCATAGTATTGTTAATTAAAATTACTACAAAATGCTGCCTTCATTACAAAAATGATGTTAACAGCCTATGCTGTTCTTGTCTGGAGTATTTCTGTAGAACATGTTACTCAGTATTATCTTCTATTTGGGCAATGCAAAAGGTGTTGAGAAAGTGTGTTAAAAGCCTCTTGTTTCCTATTGCTTTGTTATGAAAACTTAGTATTCATCACAGATCTTATGTGTTTGAGTTTTTAACCAAAAACAAAGCTGCTTTTTAGCACTGGTGCAATTCCAAATCATTGTGACCAGGTATCTTGATGTAATTGTGGCATCTTCCTGACTTGCTGCTCTGTATCTATATAAATTATCTGGGAGAGAATATAAAATAATTGTTAGTTAAGTTTTAGAAATGATGCAGAAATAGTATAACAATACTATGGATTAATACCCTTTTAAAAATGTATCTCTACATAAAAATCCAAACTCTCATAATTGAGTAACTAAAAGTGTAAATTATGCTCACGAATATGAAGGACAGCATTAAACAAACAAACAAACCAAACCCAGAGACTCCAGGGAGAGGGTATGATGAGTGAACAATTGTTTAGGAGTGATTACTATGTTAAAAACAGCTAGTGAACAGGATGTCAGACAAGACGGAAGCAGAGTTAGGGGTAAGCAAGCTATGCTGGCATGATGATGTTGGAATAATGAACTTATTTCTGATGCCAGTGCTTGTTTTACAACAATGCTAAAATTGGAAAGAAAGGCTTCAGAAAAAAATGTCTTTTCAGAAAAGGTAAAAAAAAGAAAAGTAAATTGATGCATGAGAATTCTGTTAGCGTCTTTACTGTTAGCTTGTATCTATGGGAGAAATGTCTAGTAGAAAATGCTCTTTATTGGACATAAGCATAAGAAGATTGTGTCCTAAAGCTAGATAAGATGCAGTTAAAATGAAAGTAAAGTTCAGACTGTTAGCAGTGAGGCTAACTAACCATTAAGAAACTTATTTAGAGATATACTGCATTCTATGTGCCCTGAGGTTTTAAAAATGAGGTTAGCTGTCTCCCTGGAAAAAAAAAAACCAAAACCCACAAACAAAAACCAACCCAAACCAAAACACAAAAAACCCAACACAAATAGCAATTATTTAGTACATTTATGAAAAAAAAGATGGAATAATGTAGGAATGGTTGCTATTCAGAAAACTAGGAGAGAAACGCGCTCAATATTCAATTTTATTTTGACTGAGTAAATGTAAATAAATTTTCATAACAAAACTTAATTTTAGGTGTGAAAGCCCGTTCATGGGAAACCTGCTGAATTCATATTTTGATGACCTAATTCATGCCAGATTTAATCTTGTTGGGGGTAGATTCTAAAATTAAAATACTAGCGTAGTTCAAGAAAACCCTTAAATCCCTCAGATGTATCCCTCTCTTGAGAACAGTTCATAGAGTACTTTTCATAGACATTGCTCTCCCGTCCTGTAAACAGAGTAATTGTCTTTTTTCCATTAAATGTTCTCAGGGTAAGCTTCAGGAGAAATTGGGTAGAAAGAGGTTCACTTAAAATGGCAGTGTGAAATTTCCAGTCCTACTTGATGCTGTAATTTAATACACCAGATCCTGAAACCAAGACTGATTTTGAGCAAAGGGTTGGTTTTGTGTATGGCTGACACATCTTTTCAGTAGGTGTGAGATCCTTGTAAATCTTGATATATTGAGCAAAGAGTCTGAAATAGTGAAAACCCTTCAGGTTCTTATTTACATCTAAGCTATGCAACAATATACAATGAATAATTAATGAATAAAGTATTGTTGGATTTATTCTGGCTACATGTTAAAGGACCTGTACAAGTCTCAAACGAAGACTTCAAATTAACACACTCTTAGTCAGAATTTCTTTCATCCAGATCTTTGTCTGTTCAGCATTAGCATTTAACATTTTTTCTAAGTTTACTTTCAGCGACCATTTATGGACATTCCTGAATTGTTTCTCGAGTCAAAGACGACATAGCCATTCTGTGGCCATCCTTCAGGGTATATTCAGTATCAGATGAGGTAGACAACTGACATTTTTCTCCTTTGGGTCTTCATGTATGATGTCTGGGCATATACATTCCCCCCTTCCCTTTGGAGACACTGGATTGTCAAAGCTGATGCACACCATATTGGATACGGATAGTACTTCTCAGCCTTCCTTTCTCAAAATTTCTCCCGGCATTAAACCTTTGAATAGCCATAGCCTGATAGACTAGGCAAGTTTTTGTGAAATGGGAGGTTGAATCAACTCACAAGAGTGCTGAAGGCAGTTCTCACACATACTAGATGAATGCTTTGATCACACGCTTATGATGTAAAAAATGGACACTACCCTTTTAAAGCAAAAATGCCCTACTTACTTAGTTTTTTGCATCAGATAGTCCACGCCAAAGGGACAGGAGATGCTTCCTTGCAGCCCCAAAGGAAGTATCTAAGGGTGGGAATCAACGCTACTATTGTTAGGCTCATCTTTACGGGTTAGCTTAAGCAGCTGGGTTCTCACTGCTGACACAGGGCAGCTCCCTGCTTTGCTGCTTGCTGCGCAGGAGCCCGCACGGAGGGGCTCGGCCATCCTCTCTGAGCAGGGAGTGGAGCTGCTGCCTTGTCTGGGGCCTGATTCCCCTCCGGGGAGCTGGAAGCGTTACGGAAGCTGACTTTTAGGCATCAACTCTTCTGTCGGAGCTGACCCTCTGATATTAAAAGAATGTGTGTGTGTACGTATATATAAATACAATGTATTTTGACCAGGGCATACACAAACATTCTGCATTTAACTGCAGGAACTGTAGCACTGGAATGTGGGAGACAGCTGAGGAAGAAGTAATTATTTTTGTTTGTGTGTTTCACTGTTGACAAGCACAGCACCATTACAGTTCCAGCCAGCCAGTGAGTTTCTAGTCACGTAAACTTTGGCGTATGTATGGCAAAGACAGTATGCCTTTTAGTCTTATATACATATTGTGTCAACATTTTGAATGTTTCAGAACCGCATATGCTAAGATTAGAGTGATTTTATACTAAAATGTGTGCTAATATTGGTAACACTGACATGTTAAAGTATCTTTATAGACATCATATTTTGTATGTTGTTTTTGATATTAAAGGATATATGTTTTGCTAGGCGCCTTTAAAGTTCTGCTTTGTTAGAAGGATAAGAAATGAATGTCTAATGTTTTTCATGGTGCTACAGCAACTGTGATCAGTCTCAAATTATTCTGAATAAAATGGTAGTTCTTAAGTGCCCCATTTGTTACTGCATGCATCATTTTTAGTCTTGTTCTCCTGTAAAACCTGTCATTTTTTAAAAGTAATTTTGTGTTATATTCTGTTATAAAGACTTTTATATGAAAGCCTTTACAGCTTTTATTACCACCATGTTCCAATTGGAATGTCCCCATTACATTTGCTCCTAAATTAATATCTGGTGCAACCCATTTCATTCTGATGGCACTGACTATCCATTTTAAGACCAATGGTTTATAAACCTAAACTACTGACTTCCAGAGTTACATGCTTCTGAAAATTTTATCATCTACTCTATTTTCCATTCTGGGGTTTAATATCACACTTAGAGAACAGTTGCATTCACAAAAGGCAGAAGTAAAATTGAGGAAGGGAGAGAAACTGTTGGAATAAACTTCAGTGGTGGTTTTTAAAAGAATTCTGTATGTTTTGCTTCATGAACTGCCGGTGTAATTCAGTGGACCTTTGATCATTTACTGGCCTACTACCAACTTCACCTCGACATACCTTGGCAGTATGAAGTGTTTCCTCATTGACAGCTTCAGTAAATCACAGGAGTTCATTCACCTTTCCTTTGTAGTAGGGCCAAATATTTCCTTTTCTTTAATAAATGTATCTGACGATAAGGGGGAAACATTCCCATTCCACCTGGGGTTATTCTGTAGGCTGCTTGTATTTCAAATTAAAATTTGAAAAAGATGCCCAAAACCTTTATAAGAGCCTGAGTGCTGTTGCCATTTGTACGCTCTCAAGGTACAAAACCTCTCTAAGTATGTAAAACAAAAATGAGGAGAAGCCTGTGGAATACATTTCAAATACTTTTGCACCTTTTTCAGGAAGCTATTTTTATACCGGTATTTATCATGGAAGCTAATTAACAAGGCAAAATACTAACATCTAGAAATGCAGTTTGACTTGTGTATGATTTTCAGAAAAGAAATACTGTTATTTTATACTCGAAATTTATTTGAAATACTCTCTACCTATGGGTCTATGAACAGAAGCTCAGCAGCGTGCTGCAGATATCTGATAATAAGACTTTGCACGTGTTGCACAGATATTAACATGGCTGTGAACAATCAGATTTAAATGTTATCTTACATGGGTATTTGTTGTAGCTAGATTTTTTTTTCTGTAATGCGTACATCTATTCCCTCAGGTTATCCTGAACTGGAGCTGTACCTGCAACATGCTAACCAGTGCCAGGAGAAAGAGGATTAGGTTGCTGCAATCTACATACAGTGGCGGTTTTATTCTAGCATGTATTTCTGTTCTGAATGACTCGGAAAACAAAACAAAACAAAAAATCCGACTTGTCTTTGAGTTGCTTGTCAGGCTTAAAAATAGCAAGTAGTCTGAAAGGTAAACCTTTCTTACAGAGAGTAGCGTCTCCACACTGAACAGCAATAATGAAATGAAACACTTTGAAAAGCCTGTGAACTACTCTTGGCAAGTAGTAGAAGTTTATACAAGAGTGTTTTAATATAAGCCAAGAGGGGACCCAACAATATGTGTGTCTTGGCAAGCTTTGTAAGCGTGACATGGCACAGGCACTGTAGAGGACAAAGACCTTGTACGTATGCCAAGTTGTCTGACAGGTCCAGTACAGTTTAAGTTATGTCGTAACACAGACTTGGAAAGGGAAAAGACAAAAAGCACCTGCTTTGTGTCTGACCCAGTGGCCAGTGACCCACTCATCCGAGGAATGCAGTGAGAGCAAACTGACTTAATATTAAGGAGCTTCTGTCAAAAAAAAAAAAAAAAAAAAAGACTTTGAAAAATTTATCTGCAGTGCTCACTGAGATAATTAGAATCTTTTAGATCTATTAAAAAACTTGATTATTATACTTTTTTTCAGTGCGGCCTGTATGTAACCCCCCGCTTCTGGTTTTGTAGGGGCACTTTTAATTAATTGGCTCGGCCATGTAACGAAAGCAGTACGGCACGAGACCGTAGCTATCTGCAGTGTGCAAGCTCGGGTGTTAATTGCCCCAGCAATACGAGTCTTAAAAACCCGGCCAACTGTTCAAAAACCGGTCAAAAAAAGGCAAAACGCGCGACGGCAGACGCGGAGCCGCCGCCGCCTTCCGCGCCCGCCCGCCGGCGCGGCAACGCCCATGGGCGGGGCCTCGCACGTGCCGCGGCCACACCCCCGCCCGGCGGCGCGGCGCGGAGCACGCCGGGAGCTGCAGTCCCCCCGCGCCGCCATGCGAGGGGGCGGGGCCGGCCGTCCCGCGTTCCCCCGCGGGCCGCAGCGGCCGTTGGTGGCGGCGCCGCGGCGCGAGGAGCCATGGCCGGCGGCGAGCGGAAGAAGCACGTCCGGTTCGCCGCCCCGGGGGAGGCGGCGGCGCCGGCGGCGGGGCCGCGCCTCCCCGCCGCGCCGCACGCGGAGGTGTCCGTGGTCGGCGGTGGCGGCTGGCGATGTGGCCGGGGCGGGGAGGGAGCCGCGCTGCGGTGGTGCATCTCCGGGGCGCTGTGCGCGGCCTTCCTGGGGCTGGTGAGCGCGGGGGGCGGGCGGCTCGCCGCACCTGCGGCCCCTTCCCCTCCCGCCGCCGGCGGGCCCCGAGCCGCTCGGCCGCCTCTCGCCCGGCCGGGGCCGCGAACCGCCGCGGGCGGGGGAAGGCGGCGCGCGAGGTCACCCCCTTTACAATGTCTTGCAGGGGATGAGCATCGCGGTGGTGGGGCCCACCTTCCAGAACCTGGCCGCCAACGTCCACAAGAACGTCAGCGACATCTACTACATCTTCGTGGGCCGGTCCCTGGGCTACCTGGGCGGGTCGGTGCTCGGGGGGGTGCTCTTCGACTCCATGAACGCCCACCTCCTCCTCGGTGAGTGCCGGGCCGCGGCGGGCCGGCGGCCGCTGCAGCCCCGCGCTGCCTTAGAGTCGCTGGCCGTGAGGGAAGTCCCGCCCGCCGAAGCCCGCCGGGCCAGCTTTCGCCTCTCTCTGGCTGTCGCAGCCTGCCAGGGAGACGTGCCGTCTTTCTGTGGCGGTGTCGAGACGTGGGGATGGGGGCCTGTGGCATGCGGTGCCGTTCCCCGTAAACCACCGCACTGGTGCTGCCGCTCGCTGTCGCGATATTCTCTTCTGTTGGTTTTCTGACACCGTGTGCCCGGGCATTACCGCTGTACAGCATTATTTCCAAGTGGGTGGGCTCGCTGGGCATATTAATAGTGGTGACTGGTTTTGAACTGACAAAACCTGTTTGAATTGACCAAAACGTGCCTTTGGTTTGGACAAAAAAAGTGCAGCTGGATTTTTTTTTTCCTTTATATCAAGTAATATGCTTAGTATAGATCCTCTTGGAACATACGGGCTTCTATAACGTCACTATATGAAATGCATAAACAAAACAGGGGAAACTGTTTTGGTTTTCATTTGCACACAGCGGAAACCACCAGCAGTCCTGCTGAGGGTGCACTTCTATGGGCAGAGCTTCATAAAACCCTTCCCTCTCTTAAAGTTCAGCAGAAGTGATCGTCTTCGTGTACTGGACAAAAGTACAGAGATTTTGACTGGAGGGCCTTAGTCAAATTAGAACTTATTTAAAGTGGAAAAACATTAAATACCACCTGTGATGGTGGAAACTTGCTGCTCAGTTGCTGCCTAGCTGTGACGGTGTTTAAACTCTATAGGAACCACCGTTTATGGTCTTAACAGTTTTCTGGACACGTGGAAACTCTCTGCTGTAGGAGCACAGGACCGGCTTCGTCCTGGCAGAGCGGGGCTGCTTGGCCGTCGGGTCGCCAAGAGCCACACTCGGCATTCAGAAGTGAGGCGCTCCTTTTGGAGTCACGTTAGTGTCTTGTTCAGGTAGAGATTCTGGGAGCACACCTAAAATAGTGGAAGCCCCGTCTTTTTTTCTTTCAAGCACAGTAATGGCAGTATGTGCCCTCGTGCTGTAAGTTAGGGACTAAAGCAGATACCAGGGCTCGCTCTTTTCCTCCTCCTTCCCATACTTTTATTCGGGGAGATTGAAACAGAACTGTGCCTCCCCTGAGGAGCATGCTGTAATCACAGGGTCAGTTCAGAGAATGTGAGAAGATGCATTTTCCATTGCTAGTGTTTAAACTAAGTCTCTTCTTATCCCTGTGTGCCTGTCTCTGCTATTGGGAGTAGTCATGTCATATAATGTCTGTGTGTCTCTTCTCTCTTTTCCCCCTCTTCTTGTCTTCATCTTCCTGGTTCAGTTCTTATTTGCTCTTGTTCTGAGATGTCTTTATTTGGCCTCTTTCCTGTTCTTTATTCCTCTCCTCCAGAACACCTGTAAAGTGGGTTTCCTTCAGCCTCCTTAGACAACTCTGACCTTGCCAGATGTACATGTATGACATTTGAGACTTTACCTTCCATAATGGAATTAATACACCTGTGGAAGCGAGTGTTAACTCGAAATAGTTTCGTATTTGCTTCTTTTCCTTAAGTATCAGACAAGATAGCTGTCTGTCAGCAATGCTTGGAAAATGATTTGTCTCCTAATCCTTTACAGTTTGGTAGCACTTGTGGTAAAAGCACAATTTGAACTACTGAATCTTCTCTCATTTTTATCATCTGAAGGCTGCTTGTAAGAGATTTTGGCTCCTGTAGTTTTACCTCCCATCTCTCAACTGCTGAAACTCTGCTACTGTACAGAGAAAAAATTGAAGACATAATCTGTCTTTGTCAGGGAAGCTTTTAAGTACCAAGCCGTCAGGTGAAGAGCTGAAGCGGGCAACTGAGAACTTACTGAGAAGTCACTTTTCAGCTCTGAGCGGGGTATCTGAGAAGCTGTACTTAATACACACCCCATCTTTAGCTGCTTCTCTATGCAGCTCAGCATGCTAGCCTTCAAAAATGTTTTGAGACATGTATTCCAAGTACCTCGCTGGGGCTCTGGGGTTCTGGATATTTATTTTTCCCGTTGTTGTTGTTGTTGTTTTTGTTTGGAATTAACCTAAGTTCTTAATTACATCAGTCCCCATTAATCTTTAAATGTCTGCCCCACCTATGATCCAGCATTGATTTGAAAAATAATAGAGACATCTGAACTGGTACAAGCTTTCTAAAAACCTAATACTGTATAGTCAAGATATCAGTTGCAGATTATTTTATTGTGAAGGTGATTATAAGCATAGAATTTAATTGCTGAACTTCCTTCCAAATTGTAATAAAAATAATTTCCATCTGCTAAAAAATATTTTTTGAAATGGCATGTTGTAATTGTAGTTAATAATAGCAAAACTAATACAGTTAATGAATTGCTACTAAACTTATGATGAGAGATTTTGTAGTTCTGTCTTAAAACTCCAGAAATCCCTTGGAATACATCCCTTGGGTGAGAACAGAATATAAATGAAAGTCAGCATTTTTATATGGAAGCCGCTTGTTGGCCAAGGTGCAATCACTTTATAGGATTTTAAGGGTTTAGTGATTTGGGTTCTTTTAACATGGAGTCAAATTTAATGCTCTGTAGTTCTCAGAGGAAAAAATTCATACTGTTCAAAACCACATTTTACTTCTTTTGTGGTAAAGTAACATTTCTAGAGCAGAAATTTGCAGAAGATACTGAAATAGCACTTAAAAGTCTGCAGAAGAAGGCCTCTCATTTTTCTAGCAGCAGATGCTACTCCCTTTGCAAACAAAGCTGTAGCAAAACAGGTTTTTCATGTAGTGTTTACATTCTGATGAAATTCCTTTTTTCCAAGTGAAAAATGATTCTGTTAAACTTTCTAGCTGCTTCTGCTAATCATGAATTGAGGTGGTTAGGTTACATCACCTATTAGGATTATCTGTAGCTTTAATAATTATGAATGTATTTGTATTTCTTGGTCTTCTGTATGTTTTGTAGTTTAAATGGAAACTGTAGTATGTGGGTTTTTTGTTTTGTTTTCTTAACCTTTCCAGCATTATCCATGTTTGGAACAACGGTTGGTCTTTATGGGATCCCCTGGTGTAAGAAATCCCTGCTGTTAACTGTCTTAATGTCAGTTATTGGAGCTTCCATGGGAATTCTAGACACAGGTAAGGGACCACGTCATCCGATAGTTCTTTCACCAAACTAATTGGAAACTTCAAGCTCACAAAAACTGTTCTGGTATTTCATGTGACATGTCTTGAATTAAAAGAGTGGAACTGTTTTACCTGGCCAGGATTCTTGGATTATTCTGGTCCTGAGACTTCTAGTGTTTGTGTCTCTGTGACAGGCCTTCCTTAAGGGGCTTGGGGAGCTGGGTGTCTCTTGCTTCCTGGAGAAGATCAGTATGTGTTTCAGTGGACAATTAACAGGCGTAAAGAAAGTGCTATGTGCTCTTTCTTTAAACAGTGTTTTCTTTAAATTACTCATCTACAGGAAGCTAGTTGGGTTACGGTTCATTAGTGATAGCTGGAGCTAAGTTAGTCCTGAGCAAGCCCTGGTGTTTGAGAGATTCTCTCACTGTTGCCGTGTTGGAGAGTTGGCCACCTAAACCTGGCCAGGTGGCGTTTGGGGATTCACAGCAGGCATTTACTGCCGTAGCTCACTCATAGCAGCATGTCATCTGTCTCCCTGAATGAAGGGATATTTGCTGCCCTTGGCCAGCCTCGCTTAGGTGTTTGGGAGTACAAATTTATTCTGTACACCAAATTGTAAGTCTGTGGCATGTACATACTGCAAACTGCCTGGAAAAAAAACCAAACCGCTTTTGCTGGAAACCTGTTGAAAACCAATTCCTTAGTAGAGGTTCCTTAATGGAGGAAGATGTATCTGTGAAGTTACAGAGCAAATGCCTACAGGTGTGGTTAGAAAAGTCACTTATACCAGAGGTATGAAAAAGAAACTCTCACAGAAATTAGTTCATTGGACATGGCCTAGAAAGGATGAGTGAGAGCTGGCTGTAGCAGGCAGCTTGGATCAGGAGGTGAGGCCACAGCAAAAGACCTAAGCGCGCTTAGAGATGAGCGGGTAACGCTGGCATACGTGCAGATGGGGATCAGGAAACAACCAAAAATATGTCAATGGTGGAGTGTTTTGGTGTTGCTGTAGAAGGTGGTGGTGAAGCTGCAACAGGTGGCCACTCAGCTGGCACCTCTCCAGTGACTTGCCAGCAGTGTCCAGACTTCCCTGGCTTACTGAGGGAGCCTGTGATTACTTACTAGCCAGCAAGATACGACTGGATCCAGTTGACCAGCTTCAGGGCAGGCTTATTTCTGAGAAAGAGCTGGCTAATGAATTAGCCCAGCTATCCAAGCAGCTCTGGAAGCATCCCAGCCAGGGCCTGGTTTCGGTGGCTTGGCTGGTAGGTGCGACACAGAGGAGTGATGGCTGCACATGTGAACCATCTGCCCTAATCCTGTGGAGCTTGAGAGAGCTCTGTTAACACTGAAGAGAGCGTGATATGGGATCCAGTAGTGAAAAAGATGTTTTTTCGTGGCACAGGTTATGCTAAATAACCCAAGTGCAGAGGTGTATTTGTTGCCTGTGGTAGGATCGTTATACGTGGCACTTGGTTTAAAATTTTTTCGTATGGGAAAATCCTGTCGGCTTATTGTAAAAATACCTTCAGTGGGTGGGTGTGCTGCTTGGAAGTCAGACCTTTGAGGCAGGGAGACTTCCCAGCAGGAGAAACTAAGAGCAAGGCAGTAGAGTGTAGCTGAATTAATTTGGAAGAGTGTTAGTGCTGCGTGACAAGGGTTGCTGTACTGTAGCACGGGAATTTAGTTACTGTTCTTATTTTCCTGCATTATTCTTGGGGACTACTTAAAAATGTCTCTCTGAGATCTTATTTTCTAGCATTATTGTTGCCCTAAGGGTGTTGTAGTTTGGTCTCTGCAGCAGTATTATTGTAAACCTTTCCGCTTCTGGAAAGTCATTTGAACGCAGTTGGGGTAGTCCCAGCCCATCAGAAGCAAGCGATTCTTGATGTTTCCTGGGATGTTGTTTAATGAGGCCTCTGATTCTTAGTGTTGGGCATTGTTGCTTTTAAAACTTACAGAAATGAGAAGCAGTTAAATTTGCTCTTTTGAAAAAAGGCTGAAAAATGCTGCAAATTGTCAAGTAGGGTAATTGAGTACAGCCATTGTTGCTGGATTAAGCCAGTGTGTGGCTCTTGATTCTGACTGCTGTGAATACCCTCCTAAAGCTCAAGTAATCATGTGGGTTTAAGGTGCTTACAGGCAGAATTTCAGTTAACTACAGTTGTGCACATTGTATTTGCTAAACCTGGCATTATTGCAAATTGAATTAATAACACAGGTTATGGTTTGGTTTGTCTTTTTTTTTTTAACCAGTATCTGGTTTCAGGCTAAAATGACTGAATCCTTCTCTCTCCGATCTGCAGGTGGCAATGTACTGGCACTGAATACCTGGGGAGCAGAGGCTGGGCCGCATATGCAGGCCTTACACTTCAGTTTTGCTGTCGGTGCGTTTGTGGCTCCAATCCTGGCTAAAATGGCCTTGGGAGGCTCTGAATCTAAAGACCTTCCGGTAGCTGAAAAGACAAATCAGTCTGTCCTGAGGCCTGTGCCAACGGCATCAGCTGCGTCAGCACTGAAACACCATCTTGGTGCGGATTTTTTGTGGTCCTATATTGTCATAGGGACCTATCTTCTGTTTGTTTCTTTCTTCTTTTTTATTTTGTATTCAAAGGGCAGCTCAGCTCGAGACAAATCAAAGGCTTCTTTGCAGAAACGCATGTTTGCCAAATACCACTATGCCCTTACTCTTCTCCTGTTCATATTCTTCTTCTGCTACGTGGGAGCAGAGGTCACTTATGGCTCTTACATATTTACTCATGCAAAGGTCTTCACCGAGATGAAAGAAAATGAAGCAGCTGCTTTGAATTCTGTCTTCTGGGGTGCATTTGCCGCTTGCAGAGGAGTGGCAATATTCTGTGCTGCTTGCTTGTACCCTGGCACCATGATCCTGCTGAGTATCATAGGCTCTTCTGTCTCCTCTTCGTGCTTGGCCTTCTTTGCGAGGTACCCAGCCCTGCTGTGGGTTGGAACCGCTGTGTATGGAGCGTCAATGGCTACCATCTTTCCCAGCGGCATTTCCTGGATAGAACAGTACACGGTCGTGCAAGGAAAATTGGCTTCTCTGTTTGTGATCGGCGCTGCGCTGGGCGAGATGTGCATTCCTGCCGTGGTGGGGTACCTTCAGGGAAGGTTTCATCACGTTCCTGTGGTTATGTACACTGCCTTGGTGACTTCTGCAATGACGGTTATACTCTTCCCTCTGATGTACAAATTGGCCAACTCTCCTGGTGAGAGTGACTTGAAAGAAAGGAGTGAGAGCGAGGACCGGAAAGCTTTGTTGTCAAACTCGGGGCTTAATGAGGATGAAGAGGATGAGGAGGATGCGGGAGAGTGGAACGAAGCAGACTTTGAGGTAATAGAAATGAATGACACGCTGAGAAACTCTGTGATAGAGACCTCCCGAAAGATAGCCGGGGACTCTCCAGCCAAAGTCTCTCTCCAGCCCCGTCTGGACAGTGTATTGCGTGATTCTCCCGTGGTTGCTGGTGGCTCCCCTGGGAGAAAAAATGTGAATGTTGACCGGGAGAAGAACGATTAAAGTAAAAGCTGACCTTGTTTTTTTAAAAAGGGAAATGCAATTGAACTGTGGAAGTGGTTCGAGAATCCTTTTCTAGTGGTGCAGAGCTCAGCGTGTTCATTTCTGTGTTTGTCTGGCCCTTTCTCCTCTTCCATTTTCAGCCAGCAGGGACGTGTCTCGGAGTGGGAAAGTCCACTGTGATGTGAATGGGGTAATGTGATACAATGTATAGACTATACCGAAAATGTTAAAACATAAGAGGTGTTTTCGAAGTGTGAGGCATGCATTTAAGTAATACATGCTGTACTAAGAACTAACTAGGAAAGAAGGGGACTGCTCAGACCACTCAGTTGTTTGGGGGTGGGTGGAGGGTGCAGTTCCGATGTGCTTGGTCACAAAATGTTTTCATGAGAGAGGGGAGAAATCTGTTACCTGGGATGCTGAGCTTGCTTATCCTGTGAAAGAAAAATGTTGCTACTGCATTGAAAGTTTGTGTGTGACATAAACGGGGAAGTCAAGTCAAATTTCAGGTGATGCCCAGCGGCTGTAAATCAGATAACCTATTGGCAAAGTATATAATTTTCTGGTTCTGTCACTAAGACGAGAAAAAATTTAAAATTAATTTTTAGGAGTGGAACCATGCCTTTGGGTCATTTAAAAGCCGGGTATGGGAAGTGGGACAAAATGGGTCGTATTAATCTGCTGTAATGCTTAACTCTGATTTACTAGTTAAACAGTGATGACAAATCTAAATAGTCTAAAGTACTTGTGATTGTACTTGTGATTTTAATTACTGCACTACCACTGAAATCAAGGAATGTATGAAGAAGATGATAAAGTTACATATGAACAGATTACTTAATATATGGTATTGACATAGGGCTGTGATGTTTTTAAGCCAGTTGTTTAAATTAAGGTTGTAACAACTTTTCTGGCTTCCTGTGCCAAGACTTTTAACATAGTGGTGTGTTCAAATGAAAATTTGAGAGGGAATTATTGATGAGACGATCCTTTCAGGTTGTACTGTATGATCACTTGCCCCTTGCCAGCTGGATTGCTGCCATTTGGGTTTTGTTTCTTTGGGCAATGACTTACAGGCAGACTCTTCCTAGAGGAGCAGCAGTGGTTTGTATTTGTAGGTTCGTTGCTGCTAAGCAGGAAGACCTGGGAAGGACCAGTCCTGCTAGCGAGGCCTTGCCAGTAAGAGCAAAAAAAAAGCAGCAGCTAATGGCAAAAATCTGACTCTGAAACAGTACTCTTGCAATTTGTCTGCTTGAAACTCCAAATTTGTAGGTTAAGGATTTTTAAGGCTGCGTGGTCAGAATGTGTTAATGTTTGGGGTTTTTTACTTTGCACTGTTACGATTATTTTTCTTGCTGAGAAGTTTAATTTACTAACAAAAGAGCTCTAGATGTAGCATCACACAGAACCTTAGATGTTCGGTGTATTTTCAAGTTTGGTTTTGTTCCCTCTCTTGTCCCCTGTGTGTGCAACCTAGAACCTCATGGCTTTTTCCTTCCTTCTGAGAAGTTAGTAAGAAGCAGGAATCAACCTGTAGTGAAAATATAATTTTTTTGCATCTTGCCATGTTGAGGGGGCCTCCCTCTGCTGTTGGCACTTGAATGCCAGTGTAGTTTTGCCCGTTCCTTTTTTTTCCTTGTGTTTATGCGCACTTCTGTGGCATCTTTTCCAGTGCAATGCATGAACCTGCACTCTAAAACATGGCCTTGTTTCACTTTGCTACACAAGGGTTCTCTTCTTTGCTTAAGGTAATGGTAAATGCTTTTAAATATCAGGCCGAGTCCTGTTCTAGGTACATGTGACAGCATTTGTTCAACAGGAGTGAGTCTGTATGGCCTTGTGTGTTTAGTTCCATATGCTAACAAATGACGTGGTGCGGCAGAGGTGGTGACTTGAGTGCAGACTAAGCCTGCATTTCTTCAACTTGCCTTTTCCCCTTTTTTCCTCCTGCACACTACCATAACTGCTTTGTGTGTGTCAGAAGTGGGGCTGTTACCTCATGGCGAGGACAAATCCCGCTGTGGATGGGGAGCGGGAGCGGGGGTAACTGCTTCTGCTCTGCTTTTGCAGGCGTTCCTGCCCCCCCCCCGGGGAGGTCACAGGTTTCCTTTGGCAGAAACTGGGTTTGGTGCAGGACAAACAACAAAAGCTACGGAAACGGTTGCATGGCAGCTCCTCACTGGAATGGCAATTCATTGGCTTTACCTGAATTAATGGCCATGCAAAAAAAAGTTTCCCCATACCTGAGATCATGTTGCCAGAAGAAAATTAGTTTAAGAAACACACCTGGCAACAGGAAGATTTTTAAATAATCCCCAATTCATATGCTAATCTTTGGAATGAAATTCCAAATTGAGTGTCCTGCATGTAAGATTGTTCTCAGGGATAGTTTGTATCTTGTGTAATCAAGTACTAAAAAACCAGACAATGAAATTAAAGCCGCATTGGGAAATAAGCTGTTACCTCTTTGAACCTTAGCTACTTATTGCTTATATATACACACAGTGATTTGTGTTTCTGACTGTCTTCCCAACAACTGTAAAAATACTGTGCAAAAGATTTCTTTTTTTTTTTTTAACTGGCTGTATTAATTCCTGCATGAGTCACTTGAATTCATCCCTGTTTTTCCCCCTTAAAAGCAGGAGGCCTGGGTAGTAGGAATGGAGCGACAGCCTGGAATAGCAAGGTAAGAGCAGCCTTTTGCAGAAGGTAAAGGATCCAAAAAGCAGTGGGAGGAAGACAAGAGTGGAACTCACAGAGTGACCTTGAGCGGTACCGTGTAGAATCATGTCCAAGTGATATGTGGAGGCCTTTGTCTGGATGACGTCTAAACTGTGAGCCATCTTAGTGAGCACTTAGAGCCTTCAGTGTCTTGGTTCTGGCCTCAAACTTGACATGGAATATACTCACAGAACTTGTTCTCCTTATCCTGTAAAAGCATGCCTTTCATAGCAGGGGCTGCCCTTTAATGAAATGTTCAAGGCAATTTAAGATAAAACAGATCTAGGACACTCCCAACAATGAGTCCAGCTCACAGCAGCTCCAGACATCCTTGATGTTCAAGGCTGTAGCTTTCCTAGTTCTTGGATTGTGGTGTTCCTCAAGGCTTGTTTTTAGACAATGAATGTTAGTTTTTACATGCTTAAATTTCCTTCCAAAGTAAATTGCTTACTGGCATATACAGTTAAAGTGAGGATCTATTTACAGTGCCTTTTAAGTTAAAGATCCTCCAGAAAGCTTAAACACTTAAACTTACATGCAGTGGGTTGAAATTACTTGAAGTAAACTGTATGACTTTACCATTGCCGTGCTTACGCTATAAAAGCCATCTCTGCGTTGAGGACAAGAACCATGGGCCATGGATTAGCTATCTGAATTTATTAAGAATTGTATTTTTGTCCGTAAAGCCAGGACTGAGTTGAAGATGAGCACTTGCCCATTTGCTCCAGTGCTAAAGGTAACCTTTTGCAGTTAAGTGTCATTTAATATTTTTATTTATCCCCAAAACACTGCCAAATGCTGGATTGTACCGCAAGCACTAGCACGTTAGTCCTGGCGTTTGCACTTTTATTCTGTATGTGACCAATGGTAGAATGAAAGAGTAGGCAGTTTTGTGCCTTGATGGTTTTGGGTTTTTTTAGTTACTTTGCATAAAAGCACATCGCAATCTGTGGCTGTTCTATTACATATTTAATAGTTTTTATTCTGCTTGGTGTGTGTTTACATTGTACTGTATAATGTGAAATTTAATAGACAGACTTGTATCTTGAATGTAATAAATTCTTAACTGGAGAAGGCACTCAGGTTCCTTGATGTAAATAAAGTTTTGTTCTATTTTTCAAAGCTACTCTGGACTCCTAAATTTAAAAATTCTCCTGTTTTGACTAATGGAGAACTGGAAACATTTCTGTTCTGGTTTGGGGGAGAACTGATACCTCCAAGAATTGATGCCGAGGTTTTAGATCCCAAAGCTTAAGCTGGAAACCAAATTGTGGATTCTGAACTCTTATGTGAGCAGTCTTGGTTGCATTACTATTTGTGTGCTGACCAAGGGAAACAAAGGTGTCTGCAACTGAGGATAAATATAAAAAAAGCACATAATTTTTACCATATCATTTTATTCAACTTTAATATGGTTTGCATTATTAACTTCTAAAACAAAATGATTTCCAGTTTAGAAAACAATGCACTGACCACATAATTCCTTTTCCATTTTATACAGTTATACAAATATTCTAAATACACATTTTGTCAAGATGGTGGCAAATAAGATTTAACTGTACAGTACATAAGGAAAGAAAATATTTTAAGCATATTTAGAAGCAATAGAAATGTCTATACAAAACAAGCAAAAATGGAATAAAATTTTATATTTAAAGTATTGCAACAGTCCCACAGGTTTGTAACAAAAATGTCTTTGCACAGTTCCTCACAATGCCCCATTAATAGCTAAAGCAAGACAGCAATTTTTAGAAAATAATGTTTCAAAATGCTACACATGATACTACTGCTTGCACAGTCTGATCAAAATAACAATCTACTTGGAATCAAGCAAAACTGAGGAGGAGATATACCAACCAACTTTAAAATTATCTGTATAAAAGTCATTGCACATTATTTTACTCAGTTGTTTGAAAAGTAAAAAAGTGTATTTACAAAATATTTCGCAGACAAAATTATAAAGTGAATGGATAATATATAAGTAACACGTCTTGATACTGACAGTTCAAGAACACACACTAATGGTTTTATCGTTTCAAGAGGTTTTCAGTGCTCCTTCCTCCAGGAAGTAAACTTGACTTCTACTTTGAAATGGATTTACAAGATGTTACACATAGCTATTTCAACATCAGCATTATAAAACAGTATGTTAGAAACATGAAAGAAAGAAGAAATTTGTACATCTTAAAAAGTGAGCTATTCATAGATCAACAAATGTATTTTTTTTTTAATTTAGTTAGGATAAGCGTTCATTATTCTTCAGATAATAAATCCAACACTTAAAATGGAAATCCTGGACTAGATGAGAATTGAAAAAGCACCATGCACAATAGTCTTAGTGTGGTAAACACTGAAAAAAAAAATAGCACCTGGAATCCTGTAACACAGATCATTTAAAACTGGTCAAGTAGCTGGCGAAGATACGGTGCCTTTGACAGTTCTCTGCTTACTCTGGAGAGCTTGAAAAGTACTGGACAGTTGAGGGAGACACACTGGATCTGTCGATCAAAGCAGCCTGTACAGTTCTTGCATATCTAGATTACATGTAAAAAAGCAAAACAGATTATTTGAAACTTACCACAAGCAAGGCATAAATCACTTGGGACCACCAAGTCCTCAACACTGTATCGGCAGAACAGGCCCAGCCCTCCCAGCACCAAGCTTTTCCCCAGCCCAGGAGGGATCCAGAGCAGCTCCATTCTCTGCTGCAGCCTCTCCTGCCACTGCCAGACTGCTCGTTTTGCTGCTGGTGCCTGGCCAGCTGGCATCACCCACCCTGAACTGGGCAGAGATCAACAGCTTGACTGCACAGCTTGGGTTTCAGTCCTGCTAATTAAGGTCTACTCATATGTGGTGGCTATTGGAAAAATCAGGTAAGTAAGTTGAGAGGATTTAAGTGGGGCAGTGTGTTATATTCATGATAAACTTATCCTGTATAAAAGTTTCCTAGTGAAAAAGAGACAAAACACTTATTCTGCAGTTATTCTCTACACAGGAAAGGGACTTGCCAAACTATTCCTGTTTCAAGATAAGCTTCAATTAGAGTTTGGCTTTCCAAGTCAGAGTTAATCAATGCCAAGACAGAAATAAACAGGGCACGCAGGTTCCACTTGGTCATGGAACTACTTGTTAATGTAGTTAAAATGTAGTTAATGCTGCTTGAAAGTACTTTTTAACATGAGATACCTGATAGAATAAAGTAGCAGCAGGCACAGTTCTTCCAAAGGTAGCTACCCTCAGAAAACTAAAAGCCCCTGCTTCGCTATTTTATTTTTAATCCTTTCCAGTATCTGCCACCTCCAATGGTTTTTCCAAAAACTCAGAAATTTGCTTCCAACCACACTTACGCTTTGTGACATCAAAATGTAACACAATGTTATCCTACCATTTGCATAGTTTGAACAACAAATCAAAATCATATCCTTTGCTTTTTAAATTAGTTCTTTCCTTCTTTCCATGTTAAAATTATTTGGGCACCAGCGACCCTCCCAGCCAGACCTGTATCAGCACTGAATCCCTGCAAGACCAGAAACTCAAACTGACAATAGCTGGAGAGGAGCAGCCCCTCTTGGCCAAGTCCCACAGGCGGCACCTCAGAGGATACCAGTCCTCCGACCTACAACCATGACCAAAAAGAACAGGATTTAAACGGTTTGTTCCACGTTTGTAACCACCAGAAGAACCAAGTCCACCCTAGTTCTTTTGAAAGAGGCTGTGGCTGGTTTGAATGCAAGGGACCAAACCAAATGGTACCCGAGACACTCTGTAGGTTCAGTTTGTGCAGGGGGGAGAAGTCTATGGCCTTAATCTATGGCACGTAATTTTTAAGTGCATTTAAAAATAATGTACGATTCAGTGTGATATCAGTTTTCTGCTGGCTCCGGCATATTTATAATCTAGGAGGGCCAAGAATTTAAGCTGAGAAGGATATATACATCTTCATATTAAAATGAGACAGATGCTCTTACAGAGAGGTTGAGTCATCAAACACTGACTAGAGCAGGATCCCAGGCCTTGCCAACCTGTTGCATGTTGCAGGGACAAGAGACTGTTCTGATGAAACCCACTGATCCTCCTGTGGCGCTGGACCAGTCTGCCAAGTTCTGATTTATTCCAGAACAAAAGCAATGTAAAAGGTTCAGAGTACCATAGGAAAACTGCAGAACACGCATCACCTTCCTTTACTGCCATTTACAATGCAGATCAGAGCAAATACTACAAGTTACAGCAAGAAACAGCAGTCCACACCTTAGTAATGCAGTATTTATGAATACTGAATTATAATGGTTTTCTAGCAACAGAGCCCCATGGGAACCTATCAAAGCAATGCCTAGACTACAGGAACATTTATATCCCTGCAATTCAGACAAGTCTTTAAAATGGTTCACGTGCTAGTGCTAAAAATGAATTTTAACAAAAATATTTATTAATTATAAAATACGACAGTATGGAAATTAGGTGAGGATATGTGTATGTTTCTGCAAGCAGAGGCATTATGCTTTGCTAGAATATATTCGTGAGCACAGTCAGCTACCCTCTTAATTGACTTCTAGCTCAAGGGAAAAAAACTGCTTGGAAAATTCCTATTGAGAGGAAAGGTAACAAGAAACCCCCCCAAGCTAAAACACATCCATGTTATAAATAAATATTTTTTCTGGGACAAACATTTTTGTTACTAGATCATCCTCAGTTATTTTAATGCAAAAAAGGTGAATCCTTCATACTTTTACAACTCTCCATCACTGCCATTATAAAAAGGCACCTACAAACCATGTAAGATACTCTTAAAAAAAGAAAAGGAGAAAAGCATCTGCTGTTCTGATGCCCGCCTTTGTCTTCAGTTTTACACAAAGCTAAGGAGAGTAACAGCTGCTATGCTGCCTTCAACAACAATGGGAAAAGCAAGCAAGCTATAACACGTTTAACACCCAGATTGTACTTCCCATTTCTGTTGGGGGCATTCAGTAACATGCTGCTTTGAAATTTCAGCCCCTGTCTTTGGCTGACAGATATCCAAAATGCTTTAATCATACCTTGACCAGCTGTTCTTGCTTACGCTCCAGCTCTCGGATTTCTTGGTTGAGAATCACTGCCACATGCTGTGGCTGGCTTCTGCATTTATTACAGATCCCATACTGGGTCAGTTCATCACACACGGGACAGTGTAAGGTCGTGAAATACTGGGAGATTGTGCCTTTGCGTCCTTCTAGCTCACCGCGGGCAGTCGAGGCAGCTTTTTGAATCTGTTAAAAAAATGTAAGAGGTAATGAATTTTCAAGAGAGCAGCTCGCCTTATTCCTAGATTACATAGCCTATCTTTTTGAAGAGGAGTATGAAAGTGCAACACAGCCTGCAGGGCATGGGTTCATTCACAAATTGTTAACATGGATCGCATCACTCTGAAGAGCGTAGCACTTGCCCTGAGGTGATACACTGAACAGAGCCCACTCACACCTATTTCACAGGGAATCTCACCAGAAAAGAGAAAGAGTAACCAAAGAAATCCTCTGCCACATGCTAAATTCCCGATCTCATCTCAAACTCTGCCTCCTGCAGTTGTTCTTTTGTAGGTGCTGATCTACTTCACGTCCAAACGTGGCCTGGCTGCAGCCCCAGTGGCTGCCTTCCGGATCGTGCCTCCCCTCGAGTTTCTGTGCTGGTGCAGTCCCGATCACAGAGCTGCCACCGTCCTTTGGTCCGTGGCTCTAGCTCATGCTCTGATTTCTCCGGACAAAGCTCCACCACTGCTCCCTTCACTGCCCAGGGAAATTTGTTCTCTGCACTCACTCCTGGTGCTGCATGACTTAAGCTTTGTGCTGTCCTTCACTCTCCTGCTTCAAACACCCAGCTGCTCTGCTCCCTATGACCTCCCTTGGTGCTCCCTGGCCTTGCAGAAAGTCAGGGCTCTTTTTGCTTTTTGTAGAGCAGCTTGTTGGTGATACTTAAGGCAAGTGTCACAGTGCCACCAGAAAGGTAGAGAAAAGAAGCAGAATTGAAGTCAATCAAGGCTATATTAAAAGTCTGCAGTGGGAAACATGATGTACTACTATGCTGCTGAAATCTACACTAAGCAGAATAACCAAACTACACGGATACACTGTCTTTCACCATCCCTTTGTCAGGGGAATCACAAACTAAAATCCAGCTATCTAACACTTCTCTTCCTGAGTCTCATTGATTTCTTTAACTTTTAGGAAAGTCAGTTTTGGATATAATTAGTTTAAAATTTCTGGTGATACAGATTTTTAAAAAAGTGTTCCTGCTGCTGAGGCATTACCACCTTTTCTATAAAGAGGAAAGATCTTCAGAACATCTTGGAAAAACAGGAGTTCCAACATCTACTATAGAGAGATTTTAAAAGTGGTACAGCCAAATAGATGCATATACAAGTACTGCTAAAAATATACAGTTATGGCAAAATATTCTTTTAAACTATGGAAGGAGGCAGAAAGTAGAAGATGATAGTGTGATCAACCCTGCACAGAAGGACTGGCCGAAAAAATTGATTTACTAAATGAAACAAACCGCACAGAAGATCTCAGAATCAGGTCTGCATGTTTGGGCATCAAACACTGCCTTGTAAAATAACCTTTGCTGTTGCCTCATATAAACCTTATTCCATTAAAAGTCATGACAAAACCAAAGACTGTATAGATGCACTGCATTTGTAATCTGTTTGTTTTCAAACACTTACCCGTGGCAACTCATGGTACCAGCTGAAGACATCTATGCCAATAAGTGAGAACACCCTAGCCAGCGGTGGCAGAATTTGTTTGGTAATATAGTATGTAGCATTCAGCCTCAGGTTGGGATCCTGCAGGACTTCAATGGGCCGCCTCACCAGCTGTATCAGGGGCAGTCCGGGCATGCCGTACACAATGACATAGGGCACTCGCTCCCCAACTCGTGGTTCAGAGCGACGGTCATAGGCAAGCATTCTCCTGTTTAAAAATAGCCTTTATAATGCATCCAGAGACAAATTCATAGTTATTTCATTTGCTTGTAAAGTTTCCCATCTGATTATATTAGTAGCTCTCCAGATGACTGAAGTTAGTGTCTATTATGAAGCACAGGACCAAGTTGTTTCATTTTTAGTTTGTCTCATGATCAGACCCAAATTTTAGAACTTGGAATGTGAGCCCTAAAGATATGTTCTGTTTCAGGTCACTTGGATTTGCATGCAGGTTGCTTTCAAGCTACCCCTTCCTTTAAGAAATATTTTAATAAAGAGCAGCCAGGGTACTAAAAAGAGCTCAAGTACCCAGAAAGCAAAGGACAATTCAATTTGAATTGTCATATCAATCCAGGACTTGAATTTTATTTTATTTAAAAAGCATGGCTTAATTTGAAGACCTTTTATATTAAGCAAGGTGGCAAAACATGCCAGCTCACATTATCTATTACTGATAAACAATATCAACAGGATGAAATGTTAACTTTAAGTAAGGTACTTTTTTAAAAATGAAAAATTATGCCTGGTAATGTATTTCACAGCACTGAAAGGCATGATTATTACAATTTTTAACATATCTAATATCCATGAGTGATGGGTGATCTTGGAGAGTCAAGGCCTTGTACAAAAACCGAAGCATAAGTAACAGCAGTGAACACACTGTTACAGCGCCCTGACAAGAAAACTTCACTCTTGAACATGTGTGGCTCTTTCCAGGACTACGAAATGGCTTTCTGGGACTGTCTGATGCCTGATCTCTCCTCACACACAGAAGAAAGTCAGAGCCAACTGCTGCAACAATATCTGAAGGAGACATCTCACTGCTACCCATAACATGGCAGTACAAAGGTCAAGAGAAAAAGTATCTACGATTAGCACTTCTTAATCTCATTACCTGGTGATTTCCAGGGCTGGTACACAGGATCCAGGTTTGTAAGCTGAGCTCCCTCTGTACTCTTTTGCAAAGATGAAGTCTTGCATGCTGGCTTTTCCTTCCAGTAACTTCATGCATTGATTCTGAACATACTGTTTGATCTGACTTATGTCCCGTGTTTCAAATAGCAGCTTGATAGAACACTCAAGTATCTTTACAACCAAAGGAGAAAGGTGAGAAAAACATGTATGTTTAACTAAAAAATAATTCCAAATAATTCAGTGAATTATATGGAAATATTAATACACTGCTTAGAAAAAGTACCAGTTGTGAACTAGAATGTTAGTATGACAACAGGTTGCATTCTCTTCCACTCAAAGACATTCATAAACACATTACTGGACAACTTTTTCCTCAGTTTGACACATCTTTCATGACTTTATCCATACTCCGGCACTAAGACTGTTTCAACAATTACAGAGGTCTTCCAGAGTACGAGAGATATTTTTTCCCCGTAGTCTGAAATATTTTGCCATGACTTTCTGACCATCTCAGTAAACAAAAGATTTGGGATTAAAAAGAAAAATGGAAGAAAATCCTCCTAAGTGATTCCCTTTCTTACTGGCATAAATTTGTTTTGACTTGATTAAGACCAAGAGCCTTTTCTTTTTAACCCCCCCAATACATAGCTTAAAATAAACAGGCAAGGAATTTTATTTTAAATTAATTCTTCACTAAACTAGATCTATGTAAGTGAGCTATTTAGCAGACACATGAGTGTGCCTCACTCATCTTGGAGTAACACTTACTTCCAGCTACAGTGAACTGGATCAAGAACGGTCTGCTAGAGAACTTACATGGGGCTGAGGGCTTTTTATGGGGTTTTTAGGGGCTGAAAGACAGTAGTTAAGATGGAAAGTGCAAGATCTTCACTTTATCTTTCAAATGGCTCATACCAGAAAAAACAGACAAAGTCTCAGACAACTCACAAGGACTAGAAACTCTGAGAAAGGACAAATATACAATGAAATAACAGAATACTATAATTTCATTCAGGAAGGAATGTATGAGTATTTTACCTTGGAAACAGCAGGACAGGAATCCCTTCGGACTGTCTCTATGCCTTTTGCGTCAAATACTGGGTCCTTCTGGTCCAGTGTTTCATACATGTAACCCACGTACCTCTTTTTAGTTTGCAGGACACATGGCAAGTAGACCTGGAATGTTTAGAAAGAAGATGCCCAATCTGGCATGTGTTGGGAATATAAGGTGGCTCTGAACATAAAGGGTTTCCTAAGGAATACTTTGCTTTGTTGTTGTTGGTTTTTTACTTTTTTTTTTAAATCATTAAAACCAATAAACTAGATCAAAGGACTGTTAAAGGATGGCTGAGGAAGCTGTGATTCAGTGGTGTTCCATTCTTAAATCACTTTATATTTCATCTAGCTATAAAGGCTAAGCAACCTGAAGCTCAGATGAAAAGTGACACACGGTATAATTTGTTTCAAGTACCCTTACTTTTCTGGATTGCATCTGTCAGCATTTTTAATGTAACTATTATATCTCTTTCTTAAAAAGACAACTTGATTTTAAACATCAGAGAAGAAAACTTTCCCAGCAAAAGTAGTGGCTTTGAACTTTTTATTTTCAAACTTCCCCTAACTATGAGGTGCCTAAAATCAGTTACTATCTTGATTTGGGGAAAGCATGCTTTTTAAATGCCTACGCTCAGAGAACAGTTTCCTCATGAATGGATTTTTAGGGTCTCTTCTGCTTGTTTTCTCCAACCTCTTAATTCATTCTTGATTGTGTCAGTATTCCTTGACCAATTTTAAAAGAAAGAACGGGGAACAATTTCCTCCCAGTATTACTAGGATAACGCCACGTCTTCCTGGCTCTCATGGAAGAGGGAGCAGCGAGTTTAGATTGCCTCAGGCTGAAGAAGGTCCTGCACATAGGTGTTCCATTTCTTGAACAAATGCTTCAGCTTTGAGGCGTTTTCCTCTTCCTGTGCTAGGAGAGTACTCAATATTTTGACCCACGGGTGAATAAGGGCACTTGAAGTGAAGCACTCGGACATCTTCTCAAGTATATCCTTGCACCTAGTATTTTTTTCTAGCTAATTACTCCTCCAGCTTAATGACACAGAATTGCCTCAAAGTGGGATGGGGGTCTCTACATTAGTCAGTGAGGAAAAGTTGCCGTGCCTTCCACAGGTATCCTGACTTTTCTTGCTAATATTTTTCTACTGCATTTTCCATGAAAAATAGCAATTTGCTTACAAATTCTGATCGAACCTGTTGAGTCAGGTATGTACTTTGACAATATCTAGAGCACCTGAACTGATTGCTAATGAGTTTCCAATGATAAACTTCGACCAAAATTAGTATCACATTGCCTTGCTCTTCAATAAAAGGCTTATTGTCATTAATACTTCTTCCAAAAGCCTACCGAAGCAATTTTTATGATTTTTCATTTTATATGTATATGTATCCCATGGACATACCCTGAAGTGTGCTAAGGCTGCCTGAAGAATAAATATCAGGCTTGTAATTAATGCACTGGAATCACTTCAAGGGATGGTGTACATTTTCACTACCACGTTGTACACATTGGTTTGATTGTATGTATATAATACAAAATTGAGGGAGACATTTCCAAAAATTGATGAGACAGGAATTTCAATTTGCCTGGTGCTGCCTGTGCAACAGGCCACCAGGCATCCTGATGTGAAAGTAGGAATATTTCTTTTTGTTGTTCATGCTGCAGTGCTCCCCTGACAAGGTCCCTGAGGCATTAAGGAGCTTGCAATACACCTGCAGAAACAGTACAGCACACAACTGTTGTGTATCCTTATGCTATGTTAGTGTCCAGAAAAATATTTTATCTTCACTTTTTTTTTTTTTTAGGATAACAATGTTTTCACCCAACACACTTGAAGCAAAGTATTTTCCTTTTACCTTTTCAAACTTCAGTTTAACAGGTTTGGGGTTTGTTGCTGTTACAGCTTCAGCAATTTCTTGACCAATCTTAAAAGACTGCTCCTTCGTGGCTCCTTTCAAGAGTACAAACATGCTACGAGAAATCACACATAGGAAATAAGCACAAATCTGTTCAACATATTTCCTGAAACTTATAAGCTATAGTTTCCTGGTGGCAAGGCAGGGTTGTTGTTATCAATTCTGTTCCCTTCCCTCAGCTAGAAAAGCCAAAAACCTGAGAAACTTCAGTGTTCAGTATGAGATCAGGAGTGCCAAAGGCACGATGAACACTGTGACTCTCTGGTGAGGCAGGGAGTGTGACTGCTCCCAGGCACTGCAAAACTTGAGTTCCCAGGAGAGAACTGCAAAGAGCTCTGGGTACGCCCTTTTTTCCCCACTATGGGCAGCAATAGGATTTTACTTCCTTTCTCCAACAATTATTTTTTGGTGAAGCTACTATGAATTTAGTATCTTTGAAATTCCAAGTCTTTCATAAAATCTGGCTGAAATCAGTCATTGCATTCACAAGTTATTAAGGAAGGACAGCAAGACAAGCTTTGTGTCCCATGGCTGAAAAATTATCCAAGTCTAGCACCAGAGATGGATGTGCCTAGGACACAGCTATTATTTAGATGAAAGATTGACTGAGAAAGGGGAGATATTTATATGATGTATTTCATGCAGCCTAATCATAGCTGTGTATGCTCTGGTGGCTGCTTCTGAATTGTATCCACTTTTGAAGCTTAAAATAGTGCCTTCCTCTAAGTATCAACGTGCAATGCCTACTATATTATAAATACTCTATTTTTCAAAATAAAAATGGCATCAGAAACAGGCACAAAAATACTCATTTGATACTTAAGACTTATATTAATTCACATCTGAAAAAGTGTTTCCCTCCTCTTTCTGTTCCACATAATTTTCAAAAAAAAAAAAAGGAAACCCTCAAAGTGCTTTCTTAAGAGTCCTAAAAGAAACTCCAAGAAAAAAAGTATTATTTACTTTGCATATTCTGCAAGACAGTAAGCAACATCCCAAAGAGGGTCCAAATACTCTTTTCAGTATCATAAATTCCCCTTGTTGAGACAAAATAAAAGTGTATCTATGAAGAACTATTATGATTTTAAAACACTGTAAGAAGCAGACCATTAATTACCTGTCAGTATCACCATACACAACGTGAGCACCCCATTTTTTTGTATCGTTCACCAGTTTTATAGCACGCTCCAATGTTTCTCTGGCTTTGTGGACAATGCTATCCCCAACCTGCAAAGTTAAAGATAAATTGAAAATCTTTATTCTACTGGTAAACTCAATACTAGCTCTTGGTAAACATAGTCTAACCTTGCCTGATCTGTTTATGAAAATTACTGTATTGAGACAATATATTTTATTTCATGGTTTAAATGCATATAATAAATAAAAAGGTTGCTTACATTACCCCAAAATAGCAAGAATTAAATGAAGAGTGATCAAAAATTATTAAGAATTAAAATAAAGGAAAATTTGGTTTAAACTTCTTTAGGCATATTAAAAGTGTAAGGAGCAACACAAGATCGCTTAGGATAATTTTCTCTAGTTTTTGGATTCTGCTGATTCCTTTTATGAAAACTATAAACAGCTACAATGTTTTATTTTTTTTCCACTATTAGAACTGTAATCCAATCTACTTTTGGAGAGAGTTCTACAGAAATGCCATCTCCAAATGGTCTTTTATGGGAAGAAGAAAAATAAGACTTTTTTTTTTTAAAAAAAAAAAGGATCACAAATCCGAAGTTGCTGATTTTCAGTACTACAAATAAAAACAGCTTTTATGAAGGTATTCAGATTAAATATGTTTCAAATAATAATACTGTGTTATCTGACTATACTTTATTAATAGTGTCTTTCCCAGTTTTTCTGCATTTTCATCTGCAACCCTTACCTCAGTGCATGGCATTCTTCCAGAAAAATTAGCAGCAGTATAACCAAATGTAAAATTAGCTATATATTTAAGACCCAGCTGACGAGCTTCGAGCATTCGAGTTATAGCCTTGTCATGCTTGTAAGCCTTCATTGACTGTTTCACCATTATCCTAGTCTTCAAGATTTCTTCTAGCATTCTTGGCAGCACACCCTTTCTTACTGAAGGCTGCCATAAAGGGAACAAAGAAAAAAATTATGTTAAAAAGCCCAGCCTAAACAGTTAGGAGCAAAAGCAAAACCCAGAACTGTTAGATAATCACTGTTAAGAAGACAAATTAATTAGCAAGATGCCCTAGGCACCAACAGTTTGGCTCTTCCCACAAATATTACAAGCAACCTAAAATACAGGCAAAGCTCTTAAGGGCAGTGTAAATAGCTTTTTGTTCTTTGTTTTCATCAGCCCTGCTAATGCAGTGTTTAGATAACCTTATTAACTAAAATGGGACTTGAATATTTAACTGTTAATTCTCAAAATGTTAAATGTTAAAGGAATATTATCTTTTGAAAATTCTGCAAATATTCTTTAAGTAAAGTTTGTGGTTTACATTAAATATATGCATGCTGGTGATTGGCTAATTATTTGTAAGAGCTCCAGGCCGTATTTATTAATTCATTACAAGTCAGCTAGCAGCACACATAATATAAAATGAGAACAATAGAAAGAAATCAGGGAGTTTCATCTCCCGAACCATGACTCTTTTTCTAGGCAATCATTCTGCTATACAGGCAGGAGAAGAATGAAGCATTACACACAGATAATTACTGTTTGATCCCCAAACTGCACAAGTAAAATACAGTTTAATTATAGATGAAATAAGCCTTCAGTATAACTGAAAGCATAAAGATGACATTTTATTTCCTGAACTGCCAGAAGTTCAGCACTCTGACAAATACCAAAAAACATTGGGAAATGAGAGACTGAATTTCCCCCCTTCTGTCTGCTCTTAATGCAGCAAAATATAAACTACAATATCAATTTGATCTTAAGCTAGTCAGCCAACAGGAAGTGAAAATGCCTGTCACAGAGCACTAATATAATTACCTTGACAAAAGCTACTCCGCTGGGTGACACTGTGATATCATGCCTAATCTGGTAAAGTAAGTCAGGAGGTACTCTGAGAGATGTACAGCCAAATTTGAATGCATCATATCTAATAAAGAGAAAAATTAAATATGAAGACAATTAATTCATTTACAGCCTGATCAAGCAAAAGCATCAACTCACATTAAAATGCTGATGATGCCAGCAAAGATAGAATCACAATTATAATCTCAGGTATAAACAAACATACTATCATTTAAAATTTCTTAGCTACATGAAAAAGGCTCTAGGAATAAAGTAGTAATAAATGGCTAAATTCCAACACATCCATAATTTATCAATTCTGTTCTGTGTTAATGCATTATTTCAAAATGCTGAGTAAGTGGAGGCATGTACTCATACTGTAATCCCCTATGGAAACCATGCATGTTTACCAAGTAACACATTGCATATATTTTCTTCCTACAAATTCAGAATTTCAAATCAGAAACTTGAAAACCTGATGGTGATACCTAGCAATCATCACATGCATCTTCCCATTCTTCCAAATATTGTTTTATAGAGGTAATTGTAATGAGCAATTAAATTCTTTTTTCCAATTCACAGAATTACTGTTAAGCTCAGTAAGAGATGCTACACAGAATAACTCATTGTATCTTTTCATTTTGAATAGTTAAGACCAGGGAGAACTACAACTGTTAAAAGAGAACAACAATTTATTTAACATACAGCCGAATAATACTAGTTCAGTTTTGAAAATAGGTAGTGGATTTATATAACATTTTAACTTACTCTGAAGCAATATTAAAAACTAGCATCACCACAATAATGGAACAGGTGTACACACATGCACATACAGAGTTAATTTATTTTTTTTTTTTTTAAACAGAACGGAGTCTAATTCTCTATTTAATTAAAAATACATATTGATGTGTATACATATATGTGTGTGTGTGTGTATACGCACACGCACACACTCACACAGTAGATCTTTATCATCTCTATTGTGTAACAGAAAATGGTGCTATTCATACATGCCCATTGTTTCCAATGACAACCAAAGGTTCTCAGTACCTTAGAAAAGATGCTCAAGTCTCTAAGGAATCAAAGTTTGTGAGAAGAGAGTAACGACTTACTTTCCTAAGTTTTCAACATGTCCCAGGCAGGTTGAAAAACAGTAGTTGTATGCTATCACGATGGAAGGATATAACGACTGGAAATCTAATACAAGAACAGCATTGCTGTAGAAGCGGGATTCCGGCTCCATGATTAAGGGAACGCATTGCAGAGCTTTCATTTGAGCTCGCTGCTGGATACTGGGTGTCACAGGAATATAATTCATTGGCTTTGCAATACGCAGCATCATAGACTCCACACGATACTGCAAAACAGTTGGATATAACCATTATAATTTCAAAAATGCAGAATAAATATGGGTGTATTAAAGCTGTAAATGCGCACTTAAGTTTTCTGAATTTGAAGTACCGACAACTAGTTTTCCAAAATAGCTAGCCATATTCTTACTTTTAATGTATATTTTCTATCACATATAGTGGAACTTTTCCACATGTTTCCTCACCATTTAGCCCTAATCATTGAAAATCAACTACTTCTAATTTTTATCTATGGAAAAAATAAACGTCCAGCTCAGGTTAAAAAAACAAATGTCCAACAGGCTGCAACAATATATATGGACGGCCATGCTACAGTCAGTGAATGAGCATTTGCTAGACTGTATTTTGTTAGGCTTGTGGAACATTGAAGAAAACAAAGTACAATATGCAGTTGATGACCATTTTCCATAGGAATCTGCACAGCAATTTTATTTCAACATTTAGGAAAACAGAGAAATGACATGCAAATTGTAAAAGTTGATAATTGTGCCTCCCAGCTTTTGACCATGAGAGGTAACTAGAATGTACTTGGCAGCAAGAAAAGCAAGGAAAGAATCTAAGTCAGCCCATTTCAAAAGTCTGCTGCTTTGCACTGGGTATCATACATTCTCCCTGATGATGCCACAAGTAGTACAGGAAGCATAAAATAATAAAAAGTTTAAGAACTTTCACCTTGTTCAAGACGTAACAAAATGTCATATGTGGAGGTAGCAACATGAGGAAAAAAAACCAGCCCAATTTATTTATGTATTACTCAATGCTTTAGTAAGGCTTTAAAAGCACTAGTAGCCAGGTATTCACTGTGTCCATTCACAATTAAAAAAAAACACCACAAAAAACCTGAAAGCTACATACATGGGTGGCAAAGGACTAAAAATCCCAAAGTATCAAAGAACAATCCTATATAATCCTAAGATCCTGTGCTTTGTAAGCAACTAACTCACTATTCAAAAGCCCTCTGCCTGATGCACTACACATTCAATCATTGCACTGAATGGGTTAGGTATAATCTAACTTTGATGTTATAAATGAACTTACAGAACCAATGGCTTTAACAAGACAGGCACCTTACAGACAGGTTGGGGTTTGAAAGTGTAGTTTTGCAGCAGCATGAGCTGCTGCTGCTGCCCTGCACTAATTGAGCACTAATTTGTGTCCAGTGATGACCTCAGATGTGTGATGAGGTGGTCAGGGACTGGATCTGGCAAGAGCTAGTTTCTTCCCCCCCCCCCAGTTTTCAGCAAATTCTTCAATCATCTGACTAATAATCCGTATGCCTATGACCATCTCCTGTTAGATTTGTTTAGTCTACTATGGAATATTCAAAATAGCTTAATAAAGAAAAAAATCACCTTTAAAAAAGGTCTCATAAAACTTAAAAAGAGAGACAAAAATATGGCAAAAATAACTTAAAAAAATCTGAAATCTGTTCTTAGTACTATTCCATTTTAATATCTTTTTCAGTTAAGGAGAAAAGGAATATCTTCATAAAAGATAGTGATGATTCTTCTGGGTGAAAAAAAATTATTTGAGGTGACTGGGAATTATTGCAACTGCCATTTCTGTGATCTAGAAAGTTTCAATGGAAACAAAACATACATGCACAGAAGGAAAGAGAAAAGAACAGTCAAGATAGAAAATGCAGCATGTTTCTGTTGCTCACTCCCACTCATAGCCATTTGAGAAAAAGACAGGCAGAACAGTATTTGTAGGCTGCAATCATGACAGTTTAAGCATATCTACGTTGGCAGTATGCCAGTCCCACCCTCCCTGTCCCTAACTGTGCATTTCTCTTCCCTTGCTCCAACAGTGTTACGTTTCCGATACCACGGTAAACCAGATCAGGGAGCTAAACTAGCAAATACCTATTGAATGCCACCATGGTTCTGCTGCTGCTGCTGCCCCCCCAGAAATATAGCAGCAGTACCAGCAAGACTGACAAGAACCTGCACTGGGTCAAGAGATGACACAGGCAACTGCAGTCAAAGGAAAAAAGGTAGCAACATTTTTAAATTGGGTTTAATTGTTAAGGAACAGCAGCTTTAGACACTCCTGTTTCAGGCTGGCTTAAGACAATGATGGACTGCTTAGGACATTAGTTTTTAAGTTGCCTTTTTGTCTACAGAAGCTGGCAAAATAATCAATCCTGGTCAGCTCTGCTACATGTCTATTAAAACAGAAAGCAGAAAGATGGTAGGAAGAATAATTATGGTAGGAAAGAAGATGACAACAGAAGAGCAGACACATGTGAGAGAGAGTAGTTGTGTCTCGTTTCAGGTGCTGTTCAGGGCTCACGTGAAGCAACAAAAACAGTCTAGTTAGTCTAGTCACTCAGAACCTGGGCAAGGAAAGCTTTTGGTATTACTAGAGAGTGCTGGGGTCTCAAAGAAAGAGTAGTGTAAATCTCACTCTGCCTTGCTCCCTTTCCCTCTGATGCTAGTATCAAAATAACAGAACCACACACATCTTGCATGACACATGTACTTAATAAAACCAGAGCCCTTCTTGTGTTATCATCAAATCTCACCAAGAGGTCTGCTTCACAGGAAATGTCACTTAGAACATATTTGATGCAGCTTTGTCTGCCCTAGAAGAAAATAATCTCATCTTTCTAAAACATGCTCAATTATATTTCTTAATGTTTTAAAAAACATTCATTTTCAGACTCATCTAAGTGTGAAAAATACCAACTCAAAGGGAAAACTTAGTGCTCCCAAAGTCAATAGAAGAGACTCACTGGCGTGATTACATTCGGGGCACTCTATTTTTAACAGCTAGTTTTAATCTCTGAGACTAACCATTCAATTCATTATTACTGCTTTTGAATTGCCTTTCTTTACGTTTCAATTTCATGTTACGCAAAACAGTCTTCTGTGACCTTATGAAAATACATATACTGACTGAAAAGATACTGAAGAACTAAAACATTTTGTAAAGACTATTTAGCTTTTGTGAAGCGTAAGGAAAACTAAATCTTACCTGGGAGCCTCTTGTTAATACATGTAAGAACTGAATGCCAAAAAGTCTTGCCATTTCACTTGTTCTGTCAATCAAATCCAGTTTGTCTAACAACTGGAGATTCCCACGCACCCGGCTAACATAATGATCAACCATTTTCCATCTGTGAAAGTGAATACCTCATTATAAACAATCAGGAGAATGCTGCTCTTTCTACTAAGAAAAACCTATTTTTATGATAGCTTGTTACAAACCAGCAAATAAAATTTCCCCTAGGACATTTTCATATGGTTCTTTCAAAAACATGGCGCACATAAACATACACTTACGTATTCTAAAGATATACACAGAATGTGTTACAGCAAACTACTGTTAAGGCATATCTCATTGACATACTATCCTGTTTTCCTTACTGCCCTAAAGGATTACTGAAACAGAAACTTGAGTTTATCTTCATCTGTTTATATGGGTTTTTTCAACCCGTATAAGTGGGCTTTTGTGGAAACATCCTTCTGTATTAAGAATACCTGTCTCAGTTGAACATAAATTTATAATTTCAGCACTAAACCAAATTTCCACCTTGCTGAAAAGTATTTAACTTTTACAGAAATTATATGTATGTCACAAGTGACGCTCAGATCAGTACTCAGTTTTATGAATTGTTCATATCACACAATACCAAATCACTCCAAGGAATAGTGAAACCCAGTGTGATACGTGTCATATAAAGGTATTTTTAAGCAGCTATAGTTACTGTCTTAATGTCTTGCACACTGTTTTGTACTATTTTTAAGCCTAGCTTGGCTGACATGCACTGTGAAGTAAAACAGAAACCTGATAGTTCATTAAAAGTCCTTCTGATGAATAGCATATACAAAATAAAGACCTTACAGAACTTCAAAATAGTACATCTATTCAGATATGTTGAAACTGTAACTGCAAGTTTGTTTTTGTGTACTTTAAACAGAAAAAATACAGGAAGATGAAATATTGAGGGCATAACTACACAACAGAACACAGCAGAACAGCAGAGTAAATAAGCTCACGTTGCTGCATACAGACTGTGCTAGTACCTGAGCTAAATTGATTATTTCTTCCTATGCTGACTTTAGCTTATACCTATCCAACATCAAGAATCTGGCCTTAAAAAGAACAAACAAAATGGATTCATAGATCATTACCTGTAGACGTCTGCCTTATTATCAAACCAATCAGACAGAACTCGGAAAGTAAATAAAGGAAAACGTTGATGAAGAACGTGAAAGCCCACGTTTTCAAAAGTGTAATTCATTAGATTCACCTAGAAAAACACAGAGGACATGTTAACATGCATGATGTCTTTCAACTAAATTTATTAACTTTTTATTAATACTCTTTGTTAAAAAGGTAAACAATTCTACTTAGAGGTCCCTAACTATTTACAAGTCAGGAAACAATATCCCTCATCAATTGAAAAGAGTATGCGGAATTAAGTAGATCACAAAAATCAGGTCTGAATTTGGTCAGAACAATATTTGTAAAAACTGAACCATTTGAGTTTTAAATGTAAGGTCATAAACAGCAAAACAATGAGTAAGTCTGACAGCTTAAAATAAGTTCAAGTACTTAATTTAGTAAAAGCACCATACTACACAAATTGCTAAAACAGGTAAGTTGTTCTCAAAACCCACAAAGAAGTGAAAAGGAGTATCATTAAGAAACATTACTGAAAGATAAGGGCTTCAGTATTTTACATTTTAGTGATATGCAAAATCCATTCTTACAAAGTGGCAGACTGCTCTGTTTGAAAAGGTGTACAAATAAAGAACAAAAAGTTACATAAGTTACATGAAATCTTCAAAGTCTACAATACTTAAAAATCCCCAGTAAGTCAATACATTAACCTTTTAAAAAACCTTACCTCATTTCTCATCATTCTCCAAATATTTAAGATGATTCGCCCAACAATATTTATTTCACTCATTGTATCCGATCCATATTCATCCAGCTCAGCTGCAAATCTGTTCTCTTTCTTTTCATCTAAAGACATTAAAAGAGAACATATTTAGACAAGTTCTAGGACAGTCAAGACCAGATCAAGCTATCCCTCTTCCAATTTGAGCTCTCTAGAAAAATAGGAATTCATAAAGACTGTTCCTGATTGCACAAGATTATTTATTTACCAGTCTTCCACACAATCTCTAAATACACCCCCTCCCCCCTCCATTTTTTCTGCTCTTGCACATCCCTCTGAAGATAACTCTTACTTTGGTTTCATTGAAATGGTGTCCATGGCAAAATATTCTCCATAGCAAATATATTGGTTAAGCAATGCTGAATGTTACTTGAAAGCTAGCTGCACGCACATTAGTGCACAAAAAAAAAAAACAACACACCACCACCATGTGATTTCTGCCCTAAAGAGTTTATAACTCAAGGCTTTACTTGTAATGATCTTACACAGTCATGGGAGAGAAAACTCAGCACCTTTCATACAGTAAAAGCAAACCCACCGCAGTGGGAGCAGGTAGACATGAGTTCTGGATAGCACAAATGGAGAGAATGAAATAGGAAGGAACAAATGCAGAGGCAGAAGTAACACTGAATCTTTCTGTAAGACAGTGGTGACTACAGTACAGGAAAGATATCCTCTTTTGCCATCCTTGGTTTTTTTCATGCTTTCAAATACCACAACATAAGAGAAGACAGTCTTTTTGGTATACGTTTCTTGAAACTGTCTTTTTTCAGTCAACCTAAGGCTACAGTTTTGGTATTCTTTCCTGAGTTTACATAGATGTTTTTTAAAATGTACAACACAGGTTAAAATTCAATATGAAAACACACTGTATTATTTGATCCTCCAGTCTTCTTGTTCTTTCTTATTAATTTAATGGAAGAGAAAGCACTTTGAGGCAATTTTCCCACAATTCTAAATCCATACCCATTTTTCAACTGTTGATTGTGTACTCGGCCACTACTCATTTATCAGATATCCCTGTACAGTACCCTACTAATAAAAAGCAGAACATCTTGGACAGCGCGTACAGAAGTGTGGATACACAATGCTTTGCAATAATGATCAGAACTGAGCAATTGGTTCCTCAGACAGCCATGAAGCACATTACCCTTGAAGACAGAAGTAAAAATTGCCTGAAATTTTGCAGAACTGCTGTGAAACAACATAATACAGACTAACTTTGCATGTTGATCTTTCAAATGTGTATCATATCAATCAAAATATGGTTAAGAAAACCTATTTGTCATTTATTGACCTTATCAATAAATCACAGAGCCTTGACAAAATTTAGCAGACCTTTCATACACTTTATCGAAATGCATACCAAGTTTTTAACCTCCTTATTGTTTCACATTTTTAAGGAGGAAAAATAGCAATTTATCTTTTCATGTTTGGATGGAAAAAAAGCCCCACAAGCAGCAATGTTTTTTCTTCTGCCTTTCTTCATTTCCACATGCTGGATCTCCTGAGAAAGTGAGGAACTTGTATTTTCCCCTCCTCAATTTTTTTTTTATTGGAAGCAGAAACTATCAGTTAGTTCTACTTTCTGCAGTGTCATTCTAGTTCTCTTTTGACTTGTTTAGGAGATTCCCTATGTTTCTTAAGTTCAGAACTGGACATTTTTACTATCTTTCAGTTGCGTGAGATGAAATAAAAAGAAGTCTCCTCTCATCCTCTGTTACCCACTCCCTAACTTTGAGCTGTGATGCAAAGGAGGAAACAGGAGGCTACAGTGCACACACAAAAAATGCCACTACGCACAGGCACAGTACTCACTTCTCTTGTGGTGTGTCCTAATGACTTATGAATAGTTCACTTGTAAATGGCAGAGGCAGCACCAGACTCAGCCAATAAAGCAAAACCAGAGAGAAGTCCAGCTTTCTTTTTGTTAAGTTGAAATCACAGGAAAGGGAAGGAAAAGTACCTTCCATCTTTATTTCAATAGGAGAAAAGAGGAGCATACTGCTTGAAGGAGCACTTCCTGTTCTGAAAATACAGCATGTGAAGAAGGGAGGGAAATATAAAGCATAGGGGTTGGAAACGCAGGAGGAACATAGATGGGGTCAAAACCATGGACAAGGAGGCCACAAAGCAACAGAGAACACACCACTTGTACGTTTATGGTCATGCATGCAAGCCCACACTTATGGCATGACATTTTTGGGAGGAGCTAATCAGTGTGAACATTTCCTTATCTTTCCCCTGCAGTTCAGTCAAAAAAGAATAATTACTTACCTTACAATAACACTAGTTCTTAGAACCATTTTAAGTGTTATGTATTCCACTTCTGGGTGTGCATCTACCACCTGGCACAAGAACACCTGTACTACGAATACCAGTGCTGTGGAGATCATGCCTATGTCCCGCATGCCCACTCAAACTTTATGTCCAAAGATGTTAAGGGCTACAACCCCAGTTTCCTTCACTAGAACTGAACCCATGTTGTGTGGGACTTCATAGTTGTAGGGAAGGAAACCTGACCATGAAATACATAGGGACATCACCATTAAGAACCATACAGTTCCCAGAGAAGTAACCTGTCTTCTTTGAGGAACTCTTCATGTGTATCCCAATTTCAGTAACTTGAACAACAGCTTATGTCATGAAGACGGGTAGTAATCGAAAGCGTTGCTGATGTAACTGTTGATTCTGCACAAACTACAGTGCAGACACAGCTGTCCTGCAAGACAAGAGCTGTGACTCAGCCTTTGAGAACAAAAGCAGAGACACATTAGTTACCTGTCTCAAACTGAAGAGATTGTTCAGCCGTACTTCTACAGTAGAGCAGTAAACCGGTGATCTTTGGAGGTTTAAGAAACCTTTGACTGCAATACTTACCATTCCTCTTACCAAAGACATTGCAAATCTTGAAGTGTAAGGGGTCAAAAGTTTCTCTGAACATCCTTCAATTGATCAAACATCATTGAAGGATGTTTCTCTGAACATCCTTCAATACCTCTGAAGACTGTACCCAGAGGCATTATTATTGCAACCAGTGTATGATCTCAGTTTAAGCCATCAGGGGAATTTAATAACAAGGTTCATGCAATCAGTTATTATTCCTGAAGAACAAATTTGAGACCTTTGTGCTGAAGAAGGAAACTGGTGATCTTTGATGGCCAAGTCATATTTAAACTGTCATGTGTTCCTGTTTTCATATATTAAGTATTTAAAAATTCACCAAGGTCCAGTGCCAACAACTTTCAACTGAAGATGCAAATTTGTTCTTATGTTTTCTTGTCCCTGGGAGGTCTCTAACTCAGACCTTTTCTAAACAGGTCACAGGTATCAAAAGCATCAAAAGATTTTGAAGGCATCAAAAGAGTGCACAAATATTCAAACCTCAAGGAAGGAGCATCTGAATGTAGCTCTTGTAAAACATCATGTTCTCCTGGCCAGGCACACAGGATGCCACCATAAAAGATGCTATTGCTATGCTGGGTAAGCCTAAAGACGCAACTAGCCCAGTATCATATTCTGTCAAGTACCCAAAAGCAGATGCTTCAAGAACAGGGGAAGCAGCTATTGATAATCTCTCTAGAACTCTCCCAGCTTCTAACCATTTGCAGCTTCCTGGGCCAGACATTATTTTCACAGATATAATAGTTCCCAATGGATTTTTCTTCCAATAATTTATTTCCTCTTAAAGCAACATACACTTTAAGTATTTGTACTATCTTGTGGCAAGGAACTCAACAGTTCAACAACCCAGGGGTGAAAAATCAACTCCTATTCTGTAGCTGCCATTTGCTAGCTTCATTTGATGATTTCTGGTTCTTGCATTGGAAAAGATCATGAACAACCAATCCATATTTCCCTTTATATCCCTCAAGATTTCACAGGCTTTTACCTTCCTTATCCAGTTTTGTCTCTCCTGGAATCCTAACTTACTAGACACATTTGGATTGCCCTTCTCACCTTTACCAGTCCTCCTATATCCATTTTGATGGGGGAAAGGTTATAAAGAGGCTAGAACCGCAGTATCTGAGGTGCGAGCACACTACAGATTTTTACATTTACATTCATTGTTTTGTATTTTACTTGCTCCATAACTCCTAACATTTTATTTGCTTTTTCAACCATTACAGAGTAACAGGATCAAGTTTTTAATAGGACAATCACAGGAAAGCACTTCTTACTTCATTGCTATTTAGTTTCTGTACAGATCTTTGGGAAGAGCCCTGACAAAAGCAGCCTTTTCAATTGTTTTGATTTTTAAAATCATATCTCCCCCATCCACACCTTCTTGATGACTGCAAAGAGCTACAACAAATTTTGGAGACAGTTTTTAATTTTACAAAGTTATCTTGACTCTTTTCAGGTGCAACACATTTATTTAGCTGTTTACTAACTGCACTCTCCAGAATGATAGCTTCTGTTGATTGGCTAAGTATAGACACTAGGTTTACCACTCTCCTGGATAACTTTCCTCAGGTTTTCAGGAAAACAACCCCAAACAGATCTTCTTCTGAATGTTGGAGGAAAGCATCAGCACTTGGGCCAGTAAAAATTTGCCCACAGTACAAGAATGGCTATTGAAAGTAAGGATTTTATTACAGAACTGCTGACCAGGATGAGTGCTGCTCAGGAGCATCTTTATGTCCTCGTATCCCAGCCAGAGAAACCATGAATAATGATTATGGTAGGTACCCTGTATGACATATACATACGACCGAAGTCAAGCAGAAGCAAGAGAAAGTTTGGTAGCAGAAGCACCTTCAAGAACTGAAAACTTAACACACATGACTACTGAAAATGAGTCTAGGCTCATAGATACAGGACACACCCAGAAGTGGAATACACAAGGAATTTAAACATTCAGAAAACGCTGAAAACCAGAATCTCATTGGTATTTCTCTTTTTGTGTGTGTGTGATTATACCTATAACAACACAACAGCAACAACAAAAAAAGAGGTCCATCTGAAGAAATACTCAGCATTTATTTTTTTAATTTATTCATAGATTTCAACTTGTTTCTATTGGAACTGAACTGAAACCCTATAAAATAACTTACCTGGCACACGAGAAATCATCTGGCATAAATCAACATTTAGTGCAGCAGCCCTCTGTAAGAGATAACCCCAGGAATGCATCTGGACTTCATAGCCTAACAAAATGTCTGGGTCATATCTAGAGAGGGGGGGGGAAAAGGGAAAATAAGCTTCATATTATTTAAGAAAATATTCTCCATGAACAGAGTATAAACAGGATTTCATTCTAATCATGTTGAGTTTAAAAAAAGAAGCGGCCACAATGGGTATCTATGAAAGTAGCATCTGGACTAGGAGACAATATTTAAAACTTTAGGATTTTCAATAACATTC
The DNA here is from genome assembly GCF_034638445.1 of Ciconia boyciana. Taxonomy (NCBI): domain Eukaryota; kingdom Metazoa; phylum Chordata; class Aves; order Ciconiiformes; family Ciconiidae; genus Ciconia; species Ciconia boyciana. Next base: position 52,998,197 of record NC_132936.1, read on the forward strand.
AACTGAAAGTTTTTAGAAGTTTTTTTTTTGTTTGTTTGGTTTTTTTTGGGGTGTGTGTGGTGGGTTTCATACTTCTATTATTTCAGTCTTTACAAGTAAAGAACAAAATCTAGGTCTAATCAGGTTTTATCGATGCAATCAGGCTGTATTAAGCATAAACTGAAACCTAGCTACCAGCAATGAAATATAGTCCTGTCCTCAAACTTTGTTGTACTATTTTCCTTTATGAAATAGAACAGAATTTGCTACTAGGCTACTTGAATGTTGTAACAAATGTTTTGCAAATAACAATGCATCACACACACTGCAGTGTAGCTTATAATAATCAGAGGACACTTCTAGTCCTAAATGGTGACTCTTTATTGGGAAAGTTACAATTTGCAGTTGAGTGAGAGCTGTCAAAACTGAAACATGGAGAAAAGCAACCACATCTACCAGTCCTATTTAAATACCTCTTCCTTTAAGATAACCTTCTTCCTATAAGATACACAAGAAAAACTCATTTTATGCTGTGTCTCATGCCAGATGGAAAATTTGACTGGCTCAGGTATGACAAAAAGAAAAGTCAGAATTGTCTTCTGACACAGTCACTGCCCATCTTCCAGTCAGGCTCAGAGAAGAGTTGACTCGACAGAAGGACAAACGAGGTGGCTTTAAAGTCAAAGCACAGGTAGGAGTTAGCTCGGAGGAGCCTGTATCACCTACCTTTTGAGTAGGCACTATTAAAACCAGAAGTCATGATCTGGTCACTTGCTGAAGAGCCCAAGAATGATTTTCTTGGGCTGGGCAGAAAGCCACTGGCCAAAGTAACATCAGATATCTCTTATTTCTATAGTAAAAAAAGAAAGGAAGCCTCACTGTGAAGAATAGCTGCTTCTTTCAATGCAGCTCAGTCAAGGGGTTTTGAGTTCCAGCAGGCAGCATTCAATACAACTGAATGACAAAAGGGCAGCTGTCAGGAGGTAGAGGACTGGACAATAGGCTGAGGGTCCTGTACCACAGTCTATGCCCAACCCCACAACAGGATGCAGGCTTGTAGACCTTAGTTTACGGGAGAAGTAGGCAGGGGCCTTGGCTTATGAACAGGATCTCTGTACTTTCTGCATCCTTAAACGCATCAAAAAATGCCAACATTTTCTGACTGTTGGATATAGGAGAATATCCTTTCCCTGAATCCTAAGTTAAAGTTGTATCACAGACATTACAAATGAAGCTTCAGACTTCATCGTGAAAGCATCTTCCTTGCTTGTGTGTCCCAGCCAAAGGCAGATGACAAATTACGTTGAAGTAACTAACTACTCTGAGAATAGTTCCAGAAAAAAGCTCCTCCACACTTCTGCCACAGACACTAACTTTTTGTGAAAAATAAAGGGAAAAGTATTTGAATCTTCTTACTTAGCATGGCTATCTCTCTATTACAATTTGGGCCTTTTGTACCAGCCAGCAAAAGTTGCAAAAATCCCTTTTACTACCTACTTCTACCTGTGAAGGAATGGTTTTGATACAATTTTTGGCTAAAGCAGAAGATTCTAAAGTAAGGTTTTGATTTCTAGCATTCTAGAGAAAGTAAAAGAACTAGCACTTTGCATTTAGGGGGTATTTTGCCATCTGCTGTTTATGTCAAATGAATGATTCTTTGTTTTTGAAGACAGGAAATGATCATCAGGAGTGGAAGTAGTAAATTCACTCATTTTGGAAGCCTATTCTACCAGTGGTACAAACCCAAAGCCACTCGGAACAATTTATGGACCAATGAATGAAGCTAGCCTGCAGCTCCTTCCAGCAACACAATCAGCGTCAAAATGAGTTATGACCACTTGCTGCTCCGTGCGACATAGAATGATTGCCAATTGAGGTTCCAAAATTATGAATAGCTCCATCTAAGCTTTGAAATAAAAAGGAATTATGTAATGGTTTATACCATCATAGAATAAATGTTAAAAAAATTAAGATATTTTCACATTAATTCTTGCAGCTAAACTATCCTAGTCATAGCATATTGCAAAACACTACTGATTATTTAAAATGAAGGAAGTAGTAATTTACGTTTGTATTTGAAAACTGCTTTCACATAATTCAAAATGGAAAATACTTGTAGATTTTATGCAGGGCAAGACGTTATGCAGATGGGTTCCATGATAGATGCAAATGTGAATGAGAAACTTGTGAAGAACTGCTTATGTGGTACATAAAACAGTATTCATTATGCCAGGAATTTGCTTGCTCTTTTAAGCCTGTTCTGAACAGAAACAAGCATACTGTTTGGAAGCAGCAAGTTGCCATAACTATAGTAGCAGCTACCACCTGTGATGAAGGACAGTTGCTTTGGGTTTTTCCTTGCCCAAGTAGTGCATTACCTCCCTCACTTCCTACTTAACCAAATTTTAGTGGGCTATTACGTTACTACTGCAAATACCCCTATTAGTATTGCAACTGAATACAACATTTCATCAATTCTTGAGTTAATCTTACTATTCTCTTTTAAGCTAATGAATAAAATGACCTCTGTAAACCATCTGCATATAATCTCAAGAATTGTTTCTCTAGTATCCTTCAGATGGGAAGATGTTTTATAGAACAAGACATAAAACCACTTTAGTTTATGTTTTCAGATACATGCATTTTCTTATATAAATAAGTTGTATCTAACTTAAATATTACATACTTTAACATAGTTTTATGTAAATTCACATGTAGATTGGAAAGTTTCTCACTAATAGGATTTTTAAAAGTCTGTGATAGTTTTGAACTCAGTCTTGCTTGTACAGGCCATTAGGGATTGCCTATAATGACACATTACTGAGTCACAGGGTATCACTTTACAGTGCATTACTTACTCTGCTTTTTCTTTCCAACTAGATGCTGCACATTCATTAAGGGGAGGGTCTAATTTCAACTCATTTTGGCATCTCAAGTTTTCTAAGCTGGTCTCTTTATTGTCATTGAAGAAAAAAGGCCTCTTTGGGTGAACTACTCCTTATATTTATATTTTAGCCACCTGTTGCAGAATGAGATCCTGTTCTTTCTGTTTAACATACACGGTGATGAGGGTAGCTACTTAGACACTGACAATGAAATACAAATTTCTAAGTTTCAGTCAAATGTCTCTCAAACAAAGCTATCTACATGGAAAATCAAGGTAGAGTAGCTAGTAAATGGTGAATCCAAACCTTAGTGTAAATTCCCTGTAAACATAGTCCCTTAGTCTCAGTTTCCCATATTTAAAACTTGGATCCAAGTGGTATCCTTCTGAAAGCATGAAAAACGGTAAACACACTACCAGCAACTGAGTTGCTCAGATACTGCAGTAAGTTACACATATATGTATTTTGTATGTATATTTGTATGCATTCACAATGTATATGCACAAAGGAATATAATTAGTATTAACAAATTTATGGATGCTTAGGTATTTCCTTAACTTTACAATCAAAATAATTTTTGGTTAAGTGTATCTCTGAATTATCTTTGAAGTAAAAAACAAAGTAAGATTAAATTCAAGTAGAACTCCTTCCTACTGAACAACACTTGGGACCCCAAACTCCTGCACTACAGTACGCATAAGGTCTACCTTATGCAACAGGTTTAACAGACCTATCAGATTTCTTGCCCTAACATGAGGCGTTGCTGTTTCTTGCTTCTTATTTCCTTACTAATCAACTCCATCTCAATTTATGCAGCAGAAGCGCCCTCTCCTGCAGCCCAATCCCATGTACCAGCTGTGCCAATGGACCACTGCGTCATTTGTTGAGACCTCCTGTGGTATTCTTTTTGCTATTGGAAAAGAAGAGATGCCTGGAGCTAAAAGATGACATTATTCCAAATGGGAAAATGAACAGGTAAACCCAAGGTTTAGCTGATGTGAGCTCAACTGAAGCCTGTCACTCTCTCGCCTTCTCTCTCCCCTTTTCATGTGGTACTACAAAGACGATAGGCTGTGAGCTAAGGAGAGGAGAGGACAAGTTTTATATTTTTCATCCTCCCTTCTCACAATTTTTACAGTATACTATCCAGTTGGTCTTCATCATCAGTTCAAGCTGTTTTATTAAAAGAAATTGTAATGAGACCAGCTTTTACACCTGCAAGAAACTAGTAAGTTGTAATACTGATATTTGAAAGCTGCTGGCTAGGACTAGCACGACAGGAGTTAAGAGGTGTGCCTGCCAACATAGTGCTCTTTTGTTAAAAGGATGGGCACTGATACTGCTTTGCATGCTGTTGCCAGTCTCTCTGCAAAGATGAAAAGCAGCATTTATACTGGCAGGATTTAAAGATGACAGCATTAGCATTCAACTCATACATGCTGCAGAGAGAAGAAATGCGATTATTTTCCTTTCTAGCTAAGTCATATATGCTGTTATGCCATCTCTTCCTCTTTCTCATTTGATAATTTCGTGAATGAATACTAAAGCTCCCAGTTATGCCTTCCCTTCTATTATGTGTCTGGTTTTCCTGACTGCTATTTTTCTTCCAGCTAAAATGAAGAGAAAAAGGGGGGAAAAAAATTAGGCCAGACCTATACAGACAAAAGCAGTAACTGTGCATGGCAGCAGAATACTTGGTGACTCAAATACGTAACTGAAATCTCTGAAAACATTTTTCCAGTTTGCTTTGGACAATAAAAATCCATGAAGTTGATACAAGACATTAAGGAAAGATTTCTACAGGAAAACGCCACAGAAGATGATACTGGCCTGGGAAAAGAAGGTTAGATTAACACATCCCTATTTTAAAAAGAAAACATTGCTAGAGCATTTACAGAAGAACAAATAGAATGCATTGTATCCAATACAAAAAAATTGGTTAGCATCATACTTTACAAGAAAAACATTATACAAAATATTTAAATGTTAAGTATTAACAACTAATTAATTTACAAATGTTTTATCCCCAAAATCTCTAAGAAAAATCTTACAACTTTATACTCTGTTTTTGTACTTTTATCAGAAACTAGTTCTATGGGGACAGAGCTGTGGGTGGCTGGTGAGTCTCAAGTAGCAGTGAATCTACTACTTTTTTTCAAGCCCATCCTGTTTCCATATCCTCTGCATGTCACAGACATGGGGACTGTGCATTCCCACATGAATTCCCCAAATTTTGCTCCTCTCATGCCTGCAGGACCAGCCCTTTTCTGCTATCTGGTAGTATCTGCACTTACAGAAGAGTGGCACAATCTGCCTTAAAAGTGTAGGAGAGGCCCAGACATTTAATTTCTCTTTCATGGGAATCCACTGCTCCATCAGGCTCGGACATCTCTAGTTTTCCCACATTTTTTTAAATCTCCAAGACAAACATTCTTGTAGCATTCCCTTCCTCCTCCTCCTCAAACAGCCGCTTTCCTGTGTTTTGTACTGACTGGTTTATGGAGCTATGTGAATGTGTTTACTCTTTTTTCTGCCTTTACATTCAGACAGAGAGGTGGTTCTGTTTTACTTTTTCAAGCAGACAGATTCTTCCAATTTTTCTCCCAACTCATTGCAGCTGACACCTTAAGATAAAGAGAAGGTCTATTCAAGAAGGCTGCTCAGGCAGCATGACAGAATCCTTCAGGACAGCAATATAGGTACAGGCTCCATTTCAAGAAAAAAAAAATTAATCTCCCCTACGGCAACTCCAAAGAGCCTACAACTTGGCTCCCTGTGCTTGTAGATCATCCACACTGGCTGCACAGGATGGGAAGAAGGTTGTTTCTCAGCTGCTTTATGCCAGTTTTGAGCTTAAGTCCTATTTTTTTGTTTACAGCCAGAGGACAGCTTACCAAAGGAGGGAAAATTGGACCTACGTAGGTGAAGCTTCCTCTCAAACACTATGACGGTCGTCAGGGTACCAAGAACCACTTTATGCTTTTCTTTGTTGCAAATCCATGTTGTTTATTCTTCCCTGCCTCCTCCAAACTCACCTCTATGGCTTTTCCTTTCAAACTGTTTCCTGCCTCTCAACCCTCAAGCAACTCAGTATTACAACACCTTTTAGAATTAAAGAGAATTCTCAAATTCCCTTTACAATGATGTGCTTTCTTTTAGCTGTCTACATAGATTTTGGTACTCACACTTGTAAGTACTCCCATTTCACAGCTGAATCACTCTCAGTAATAATCTCCTAGAAATAAAGGTGCTTATTCCCCTCAATATTTGGACAAATCTGCTAGTTTTCAGCATAGATGAAATCACAGATCATGATTCCAGAGAAACAACCAGGTCTCCTTCGGGTCTACAGACCTCAAGATGACTTATTTCATTTGCCAACTGCCCTGAGTTAATCAGAGAAAACATCTACTAATTTCACAGAAGAACATTAAACCTGGTATTTACTTTACGGATGTCTAGGTGGAAACCCATGTTAATCCTACTGTGGTTATTCAGATCTAGCACACGCTGAACTACTTCACAGTGAAGGTATAACTGAATCCAACTTCAGCTTATCAATTCCAGTGAACTTTCTGGAGCAATACTCATCTTCAGTGAACATGTAACAAAGTAACTTCAGCTCTGCTATAAAAGGTTAGATTTGGGAAACACTCTTCAGTGACAAAAGGCTAGTAGTGCAACCCAAGAATAAAACACCAGCAAGCATTAAAACCTCACTAATTTATCATTTTTTGCTTGAGCACCTGTGTCCCTCAATATCAACCAGCACATTACAAAGACTATTTGCATAGATAGTCGGGGTCATTTGTTCAAAGACAAAATGCTTGCAGATTTCTGATGGAAAGGGAGACTGATGAGCTAAGAGTATTGCAGGAAGTGATACATTTCCCAGGAATCACCTTTCCCTCATATGTGTGCTGGGAACAGTGGTCAAGAATTCTCTACTGTGCTCTTCCAGAGTTTACACCTATTGACAAGAAGTGACAGAATCAACCATTTCTTATTTTCAGTAACCAAAATAGAATAAAAACAAAAGGCCTAAACAGAGAAGCAGAAGGCTGGAACTTGAAACAAATGAGTACGTTCCACAATTGCACCTACATGAAATAAGTGCAAGAATTAGGCCAACGACTAATAAGAGAATGACTAGAAATGGGAACAGGAATCCTTCAGCTGGACTGCATAAGCCAATTCCTCCCACAGCTGAGGTACAGTTGGTTCAGTGCACTAACAAGCTGATAAAGTCTGCTCCTGGTATTGACAATCGAGACTGAATAGATATTCCATCATTCACTGTGCCAGGAATCTGGAATTTCACTCTTCCACCCTTCCCTCCAACACTCAAAGAGGCCAAGAAGATGAACCAAAAGCAAGCTGCAGTCATGCTGGGCATGCTATTTGGTCACAAGAACCTATTATCCTCTAGCTTGATGCATACAACAGTATATAAGATAGTGATATGGTCCTCTGCTGATAAATTAAGGTGATTTTGAGTTTTTCTCCATGAACCCCAACTGGTAATGCTTCTTAAACATGACCTGATTGTTTTCTTTCTCTAACCTATCAGACCTACTATTAAGTGCACCTACCAGAACAACTAGAGTACCCAGCTTGTGCTGGAAAAAATAACACTAAAAACAGCAACAGAAGATTGTTTTAAAAATAATTCCTGATGCTGAAAGTTTTCATTAAAGCTGCTTGCTTGTTCAGTTCCCATTGAGGAAGATTTTTGCAGTCCACTACTTTTTAATCAAGTAGTTTTACCATACTTTTTCCTTCAGTTAAAGATACTCTGGGCCTAGACACTTTTTTTGTGCTTAAGAAGTAGAAAACATTTACTCCAGCAAAATTTCTTATTCTCTTTCACCTAGGCTACATAAAATAAAGGGGGAAAAGAGCTGCAAACTGTAGATGTGGTCCAAGTTTTAAAAACATACTTGTTGAGAGTTCAGCAGAAGTCTGATCCCTTAGGAGGGAAGTAGACTAAGACGATGACAGCAGTCTGCCTCTCCATTAGTAGATCTAATCTTTTATCTTCCAGGAATACAAGCTAACTAACCCAATCTTTGAAGATAAAGTTTGAGTCAAAAAGGCATGCTAGCAGTGTTGAAAGAGAGGATCTCTTAAGAAGAGATTTCTCAGTCAGCAACCTGGTGATTGGTACATTCCACCTTGAAGTATTACAAAAATTGCATGCTTTTTTCATTCTGTAATGCCTTCAATATGTACAGATGTAGACTTCTTCTGTTCTTCAGCAATAAATATATATATTCTAACTGCTGAGTTCTCTCTCTCATACTCTTTATGTACTGTCACTTTTTAAACTTCCACACAACTGATGGAGAGTTCTTCATTTATTGGCAGCTTCTCATTCTCAGTAATTTTCCTAAGTTTGATGGAGCACTAGATTTCCAAGAAAGAGAAAAATAAAATTATGTTCCTTACCTGAATTTTGTCTTCTCTGAACAGGGATCTGCTGCTCTGCCAGGACCCACCCTGTGTTGGTTGCATTCAGCAACTCTTTTTGTATTCTGGCTTCATGGGGTTGGTCAATGTCTTTCTCATCAGAGGTTTTCTGGTTGGAGAGAGAAAGAATTGCAAATGTACTCTGCCTAGTACACATTTTTTTGTTGTGCCTCTATTCCAGCAGGGTGACTCATAGTTTAAATCTGTTTATTTTTCCTTGCAATTTTACAGCTTTGCACCTCTGTCAGTAGGGCCTGGAGAGACGTCTGCAGTTCCACCTACTCACCAGCCGAGAGGGCTACCAAAAAGGCTTCCCAGCCTTGGTGGAGATGGGGAAAACCAGCAGTTTTCCAAGTCTGATGGAGCAGGGGATTTCCATTCAGAGAAGACAAAACTAATGAAGGAGACTGATTTTTCAACTACCAGTTATTTTAATCTGTCCATAGCAGTTTCAGTACCATGTAAGTTTTTTTCTGTCTTGCCTCACAGTCCCTATAAAAATTTCTTCCCATCTGAGGGGTTTTCTACAGCTCTCAGCACTGTTAATATCTACTATTCTGAGAGTTTCAGAGAGAGATGTGTAATGAATTCTGGGATTAACAGGAAAGGTTGTATGTTAAAGAAGATTACTTATATGGCTGATTAGTTTCAAGACTGTAACTCAGCTGCTTAAGAGGATCTGAATGTTCTTGCTGTCAGAGAAAAGGAAAAGCAAAAAGTATTTTTATTCGAAAGACCATCATGCTTGTCCACTCTAGAAATAAGCCTTCGAGGGAAACAACAACAACAAAAAAAATCAGTATTTGTGAGACTGGCAAGGGCTGAAGGAACTAAATCTGCTGTACCAAGCCTGAAAAATAAAAGCAGAACGTACAGATATGCTACCTTTTTACAATATTCACTACTTCCTGGAAAAGAGTTCTTTCATCAGTAGCGTAACTGACTTCTAGTCCTGTAACTCCAGATCTTGTGAGCAAGGGGGCTTGGTCTCTGTTCCCTAGAAAATAAAGTAAAAAAAAAAAAAAAAAATTACAATTTCGAAGGAATTCCATGACTTCAGTCAACAATATTGCTTTAGAATAAAACATACAACTGAAAAGAAGTATGGAATACAACCTATTTTTATCTTTAACACTAATTATTATCACCACAATTCATTCCATGGACTTATTTTGTTCCTCTTGGGTGGAAAAGTTTGTTCTTTTCACTTTGTAAAACTCTACCATAGTGATAATCTTGCACAAATTCTCAGATATAAATAAATTTGATTCAAGAAAAATTTCACCATTTTACATGTACAAGAGTCCAGCTATTAGAAAATTATTTTTTAATAAGAAATATTAAAGGACCATATGACAGCTCACACAGTGTTTTCATGCAAAATATTTATTTTATTTGCTAGCTTAGAGTAGTGCTTTGCAAAATGCTTTGAAGAATGAAAATGCTACATAACATAGCATAGCTCTTTTTCTGGTACACTTCTTAAAAAACACTGCTAAGTTACTAATAGATATGGAAAACCACGAGCAACTGCTCACTTACTGCACATTAAGAGTGTCTACACTGATAATGTGTGAACAATAGCTAAATTCGTACACATGCAGGAACTCAGCATTTGCCTTCCGTATAAAAAAACCTCTATAAATGAATAATATGCAATACATACTCTGTCTTTTCATTTTCTCTATACAACAGATAGTAATATCTCTGATTAAGGCAACAATCTGGAGTTTTTAAAAGGCATTCTACTTTGATACATTCTTAAGATCTTGAGAATCAAAAAAAGTGTGCTTTCAGAAATAAATGTTAGAATGAGTACTGTAACTTACAAAGCAATAATAATACAAAAAGGGAAAAAAAAGGTGTATCTCAATGTCAAGTCATGCAACAGGGAACTCAAAAAGTTCTAACCAAGAAAATATTGACAGCACACATCAATTAAAGCAAGAAATGTCACAATAACATTTAAACATATTTTATTTCACTAACAAAAACAGATCAGAAAACCTTTGGTTTTTCAAAATATTATTGGACCTCTTTACAGAGAGCTTTTTCTTGATAATTTATCAGTGGCACACACCTAGGGAGCCATAGTGGCTATACTGTGGAAAATCTCACTTACTAAGGTAATGGAGATAATTTTTTTGAAGAGAGTAACAAGCATATAATACCAGAATAAACTTCACTGAGAATAATAAGAACTTAGCTCAACATTATAAAATATCTACAATACTTTGAAAAATAAACTGGTAAAAGAAGGAGCTGTTGCCTTAATGCTAAATTTATTTTTGGTAGGTTTTTGTCCACACTTAAATTTTAGACAGTATTTTGTGGTTTAATACACATTCACAATGCCAAAGAAACCCTGAAAGAAAGAGGACTTTTTTTGTTTGGGGTTTTTGTTTTGTTTTGTTTTTGTTTTTTTTACTAGCCTAAACCAGTGGTACTCAACCTTTAACAGCTGGAGAGCCACTTCTTTATTAAATGGAGTTGTAGAGCACCATAAAAATCAAGTATCAACAGTGTGATTTTTTTTTTTTTTCCATCATGACACGTCAATGCGTGATGATGCTGCCTGAACATCATCACATATTGATACATCACGACATGACACATCAGCATCCTCTCTCCCAGCAGCATTCTGTCTTCAACCCCTTTTGGCTGCTAGGAAGGAGTGGGGTGGAGGGGTGGAAGGGGCAAAAGGGCGAGTTTTTCCCCATTCTGCCCCACGGCTGCTGGGTGGGAGGTGATCTCTACTCTTACCTGTGGGGGGATCCCAGCAGCTCCTTTTCTTTCCCCCTATGGGAGGGGGAACTTCAGCGACTCCCACACTGCTGGTCCATTTGCTCAGTGCTCCCCGCGCTGCCTGATAGAGTGGAGCGCCGATCAGACGCCTACATTGCGAGAGCCGCCTGTAGGGCCATGAAGAGCCACATCCGGCTCTAGAGCCACAGGTTGAGTATCACTGGTCTAAACAAAGCCAAAAAGGTACAATAGAATAAGGGCCCCTGTTTAGATCCTAAAAGGATCAGATAAAACCACAAAAATAACCCTTAAGTAAAATATAAAACATACTGTCTTGCTTTTAACATTTTCTACTTGTAGCTGTCAGCAACTTGAGTAGGAAACTAAAGGCAGGTTTTCCTCTTTATACTTTTAGAACACTGCAGGAGCTTGTCCACAAGTACGCATAGATATTTTGCACATGCGTGTGTTATTTGTGGTTTACAGCCCATGCAATAGTTCTTTGGAAGATATAAGCAGGAAAACTCTCTATGTTTAATATGGCCATTCATCCAACAGTCAACAAGACAAAATTAAATGAGCTAAATAGTAATATAGGTACTCGATTATATTTTGCTTGCTACTGTTTGATTACTATGAAATAAACATTTTTGTAAAATATGTTAAGAAAAAAGAAATAGGAACCTTGGCTTGAGAGTGTCCTGTCTCTATCAATCACTATAGCACCAGTGATTTCCTGTTTATCAGTATTTGGCAGTGCTGTGTCTGATGAGATGCAATAGAATAAAGCACAGATTGGATCAAACTCTGGGTCTGGTTCCAAATCTCGTCTGGTTCGAGCATGTAACTCCATACTGATGAGGGTAAGGTGTTGGACCTACCAACAAATAAATACAATAAGTTAGTACGTTTTAGAGCTTTCTTAAAAAAATTTAAAAGATTATTAGTGCAAATGAACTCATTGCAAACATTTATATGGTCATATTATATTGTAACTAAGAGGTTACACCTGAAAATTAATAGAAGTGATTAACTATGCATCTCTGGATCTCACTTTTTTGCAAAAAGCATTCTCTTACAAAAAAGATTAATCACTTAATACATTTTTATACTCAATTATTAAAATTCAGTATTTGTTTCTGAGTACTATCTTCTTCTATCAAAAGCAGAAAATACAAACCAACAGAAATGTTCAACTTCAACAACTGTAAATTCCTGTAATGTTTTCAAACAGCTTTGCATATTGAGCTGAATTACATTTCCAGACTGATGAAAAACAAAGAATCACTGTTCGTCTTTATGTCCTTTCCCTCCCTCACCCAAGATGTGCAAACAAGCATGAAGACTAAGTCACTTACAGGATGATATGGAGAATACCTAACTTTCCCTTCACTTGCATTAATGAACTTCCATATCACGTTGCTACAGCTTTTTGCAGAATGGTTTGCATTAAGAAAATGCTAATCCCTATATATTGTACAGTTTTGACTCTGCAATAAATACTGTAGTATTTAATACTGTTTCAATGCTATGTTGTTGCTCTGTTTTCTTGCATAATATAGTTGATAATGTGGACTAATGGGTAAATTGGAGGGATTACAAGGGAAAAGTTACAAATATTTCTGAGTATGTAAGCTGCCCTGGGAGCAGCCTGATTTCCTCTAGATTTGCAGCCTAAATCACTACAGCCATCACTGAAATGAAATTTTACTACCAAGCTCTGTCTCCATTTCCTGCAAAATCATTAGTTTCTTGTGGTTGGCTTCTCCTATGTCATCTACTCAGTGCATAAAACTTTTATCTCCCCACCTCATTTGTAAACTGGTTAACAGCTAATTCCAAGCCACAGATGCGGTGACTGTCTGGGAGCACACACATGCTGGCTGACCAGTTAGCAGCCAAACACAGCAGTACTATATTCACATTGCATCCCTTTCTTCAGCACCAATTTTGATCTCTCTTCCCAGACCAACCACTGATCTACATGAAATATGTAGACACACTCTTTCAGACATGTACCATTTTGTTAAATGTAGTAGAAACTGGCCAACAGGTTCAGAAGGTAACATGTAGAGGCCTGACTGAATGATGCCAGAGGCGTTGTTTCTTAAGGAAATGATCCATGAAAGTTATGGTCAACTAGTTCTTCCAGTAATGTTTTTATACAAAACTTACTATTTCTTCCTTCTGATCTTTCTCTTATTTTTATTTTTTAAAGGAAGGTTTACCACCTTCTTAACAAAAATACCGTGAAATTTAGTTCAATACTATTAAATAAAGGCACTTAGAGATCAAGCTGAAACTAGTCACACAACTACTTAAAGCTGCAGACATCACACACTAATTAATTTTAAGTCAGGCAGGGACCAAGGAGGAAAAGATTTTTAAATTCTGCTATTATAAAATTGGGCTGATAAACTATCATTTTATAAAATAACATGTAACAGTAAGTTACCTCATGTAAAGATTTTGCTTCCTGCAGGTTTTCCACGCTGACTTTAAAACCATAAGTGTTATTTAAAGATGGTCCTTCAATCTGAGAAGTCTCTTTCTTTGGAGCGCCAAGGGCAGCAAATTGATTCTTATTTGGGGAGGGGGAGGGGAGGGAGAAAAAAAAGCACAATATAATATTGAAAAAACTACAGGTTACTAAATTCATATGCGATATTAAATACAAATTTACCAATGAAAATGCAAATGCTACACTACAATTACTAAAAAAACCAACTTTCACTATCTCCTTATGTCATTTTTCAACAGGGAAGCAACAGTTGTATCTTTCTGCTGTTTAAGAATAATTTTAAATGAAAGCTCATATTAAAGCAAGACGCAGTTTGAAATACTTTAAAAAAAAACAAACCACAAAACAAAAACAAACAAACAAACAAAACCCCACAAAGAAACCCCAAAACCCACACATACTGGCTTTCTTAGAAGCCTGAGGACAGGGGAACCAGCAAATCTCTACGCTCTCTTGAGCAACATTCTATCAAAAACCTCTGCTTCAGTCACCACTTTTTAAGGCACTGAATTAAGGGTACACTGAAGTACCCATTTGAACTGGGGTGAATACCAGTACGTTAAGAACGAAAGAAAAGACTATTGGGTCATTTCAGTAATGCACCTAGCCCACCGTTCTGTTTCCAACATGGGGAGCAGAAACACTGTTTAAGGAAAACATGTGAGTCTGATCATTTTATGCGTTCCATTCCCTTTCTATTCTGTCACCATACCAGTGCCATTCACTGCCTACATGGTTTTCAGAAAATGCTTACAACATTGTCTGAAAACTAATACACACACACCGATTCATAAATATACACAGGTCTGTGTATATATATACACACACACATATATATAAAATGGAAATCACAATAGAACTTTAAAAGGATGTTGTAACTAAAAGAGCAGAACAACATCTTTACATGGTGTCTCTTTAGTGTTTCGTTAGTGTCTCACTACCCTAAAACATAGAACACACTCTCAATATTCAACTCCCCCCTTCCCCCCCTGCAAATTAAACTGATTTCTTCTTCCTAACTTTGAGGGTACACTGATTCTACAGCAATTGCACCCTACCATTTTAAATGTATTTTCAAGATCTTAACAGCGAAAGAAAAAAACAACACAGAAGAAAGAGAATGGAAATGTGTATGTGTGGCATAATAAAAATATATCTGTACATAAAATCTTAATTTACCTTCATTTGTGTGGTTAGAAGTACTCTTCGAAGACCATCAGTATTATTTCCCCTCTTGTGGCTCAGTTTCTGAGCTTTCGGTTCTGTAAACATATGAGTGCAAAACTGCTTAGCCTCAATAATATTGTCTAGACATTAAACAACATGCTGGAAACAACCAGAGGCATTTGGTTAACATTATAAACAAATATTATATGTAAACAAATACAACTTTATTCTCTGTCCAATCCAAAACACAGCTATTACAATTTGGTATTTATGGACATTTAGGAATGTACAAGGCCAGTAAGTTACCAAATCTCACATGACTATCATCTTGAACACTGCAATGCTATTCACACTCTACACTGAGGTTACGTTTGGAAAGATACAAGCAATATAACCAACAAGATTTCAAAATCCCCAAAATAAGCTATACTTTTAAATTAAGTTTTTAACCAGCACTTCAGAGTTCAGATACTAGAGGCCATCAGGAAGCAAAAGCGTGTTCTGCTTCTAGATTGTTTTCATAATTCAATAGTTACTTCAACAACAATGCACAGGCCTTTTCCTTTACAAAACTAGTTTTAAATATATTTTTGTGGAGATGTAATTATTTTCTCATTACATCAAAAGAAATGCAATATCATATTCAGATTCTTTTTTGTTATTATTAGAATGACTTAATGGATTTACCTGCGGATAAAGGAGTTAACCCAAGAACTTCAGGTACTCCATCTTGATTTTTTCTGTGCACAATGGGTGTACTATGTAGGCAAACGGATTCAGAATTTCCAGGATCTTCATTAACTGGAAGTGGAGACATGTCAAAGGATGTCCTAACGTCCTCTTGGGTGGATGGAGACTTCTGTGCACTTCCAACAGGTACTACATCATTTCCTTCCACCGAAGACAAAATAATATCCTGACTTTTCCACTCTGTGTCTTCTAAATTGGACTGCCTGGGATCTGGAGATGCTACTTGCTGCCAAGGAGGAAGTACTGGAGAATCTGGTGAACTGTAACTGACATAATAATCTTCCTCCTCCTCCTCCTTATCATGTTCTAGTGTTGAAGTAGTAAGTGTCTTGCTATCAGATAGAGTTTTATTAGAGTCTATGTCATTTTTAGTATTTACAGAAGTTCCTATAGTGCTTATAGACTTATCACAGGTTTCCTTGGTTTGTGGTTTTGTAGTTTCTGCCAAAGAAGCAGGAGAATTCTTTGTAGGCACAATAGGTCTTTCATCTTCCAGGCTAGATAAATTAAAATCTTTATCTGCTTTTATTATTTCTATAGATTTCTCTTCAGACAATGCTGCAGAGCTGAAATTCTCAGCTGCCTTTTCCAGCTCAGCAGGATGATTCTTAGGCAATTTCTTGAAATGTTCATACTCTTCTTTGGCATGAAGCCATATCTGAACTTGCTGTTGGCTTGGAGCACACTTGCATGGCATTATGACTATTTTTTTGTCTTCACTAGTTTTATGGCTATTACTTTCTCTCTTATTAACAGTAGAGTGACCATAACGGGGAGGAGACCCTGGTCTAGAACTTTCTGTCATTGCTGAAAACGCAGTCTTCCAGAGTCGTAGACCTTCTAATGAGAAGTCCCCCTCAAACTCAAGCAGGTCATTTGGAAGCCTAGTTTCCACTGTGAGAAGCCGTCCTCCAATCTCTCTGTGAAGAGAAATAGACTGAATTATTGTTTTGCTCTAAACTGCATTACAGGCAGTCCTCAAGATGATATACAAGTAGAGGGCTGCTAAGTATTTTTCTCACTATGCAATTCCTGTGGGCAGTATCTTTCTTTTACAAATCAAACAGGCACATTCCCACTTACTACAATAACATCAAACAATAAAAAACCAGTGTCATGAATGAAAACGGGTATTTGCATGGGAAGTACAGTAATTTTCAACTTCAAATGTATGTATATCACATAGGATCTTTCATGCATCTGTGCCACATAACAGCATAAAATTGTTTACAGGAATAAATTAAATTTAATATAATCACAAGAATATGTAGACAGAAACGCATTTAACACAGTACCTTGGCTTTTCTGGAGCATCTGAAGGATTGCTGCAAAATGGTTCCTGATAAATTGTTTCTGCAAGATCATGATCTAGCAAAGTTGCCACGATTTCTTCACGACTAGGTGGGGACATGAGAGGCTTAAGAATGTGAGCAGTACGAGGTGTAAAACTTCCATTCTTTGATTGTGAAGGAGAACTGGTTGATCTTGGCGAACTATCTGGAGTTGGAGTTAATGCCTCATTGTTTCTTGAAACATATAATTCTAAATCCTCAGAAGCTGCATCTATAAGTTCACCATCAGGAGAAGACAATATGGATGTAAAAGAGGTATGAACTGAATCAAGTGGTTGACAGGGTTCAAAAGTGGTTTCTTTTCTAATGTGGCTTTGAATCCAATCTGAGCTGGTTGGCTGAGGAAGGCTAAGAAATCTGTCTTTATTTACTGTATTTCTATTCAATTTGAACTTTTCATTTAAACAGACGTCAGTCTCTTGCATACAAGAAGTATCAATAGAACTAGATCTAGAAGTTGAAGGATGAACATTTTTCCTCCATTGGCTATGGCAGTGGTTCTCATTATTATCCAGTGAAGTTTTCTCAAAAAGCTCAGGGCTCAGGGAACCAGACCTTATCCATTTACTTGTGCTTGAAGAATGCTGCTTTTCTTCCTCAGATTTTTGGTCATTATGACACAGAAAGTCATTTTCTGTTGTTTGTCCAGAACCAAGATCTTGAACTGCATCACTCAAGAATTTTTGGGGCAAATTTTGATCTGCTGGGACAAACTGGCTTGCGGAATAAAAACTGCAAAATCCGGTTTGCCCTATAGTATTAATATCAAAGTTGTAATTGTGGTCTGGAGACAAGCTGTCTTCAAGTGAGTAGCAGCTTTCAAAACCAGGGTCCGAAAAAAAAATGGGGCTGTCATCAGACACAGAGTGATCAATGCGACTAGTGATCTGCTGGCTTAAAGACTCCATTTTTGAAAGTTTTGGTGTTTTTTCTTTAGGTTTTGTATTCCTGGGAGCACGTGATTTTCTTGGTGATGTGACTGACCGTGACCTTTTGATTGCTTTATTCTGTTCAAGAGGGCATGGTATATTCTTGCTCAGCTGTGTTTTAGCTGGTAATGGTTCCTGTGTAACATTTGCATTCTGAGCTTTCTGCTGCCTCTTCTGGAGCAACTCTTTCAAAACAGCTAGGCCAGACTGTCCTTCACTGAATGCTGATGGGGCCACTATAGTCCTGCTTTTATACTGGGAGATGGGTTTTGGTTGCATGGTTGTTTCTGACAGACACCTTTGTTTTACTGTTTCGGGTTTAAAATGTGACATATCCAAAATAAATCCTCTCTGGTTTTGATCCCAATTTAACTGTTTCACTGGACTCTTCAAAGACGTTACAAAACAGTTCTTAGGCAACTGAAGTGGCCCAGAGCTTTCCTCAGATGACTTAAGAATAGAAGAACAAGGATCAGAATGCTTGGATGCCTCTGGTAAACAAAAAATCTGCTGTTGATTGTCTTTACAATGCAGATAGTTAGTGGCATGTAACTGATCCATCTTTGCTATGTCCAAAGAGTCACGAGCTTCATTTAATTTCCCAGCTGGTGGTAAATATCTGTTTTGCAAATTTTTTCTCTCTTCTGCTTTTGCAGAAGTCTTATCTTTAGAGATGCGCGCATTCTGTGTTACCTGAGTTGAGTGATTAGATGGATCAAATATGTTTTGAATGAGAGGAGAATCCTTCATTCTAAATATAGCACTTTGAGTCCTGGGCCTTTGAGAGCTCATTTTTGGTACTTCCCTTCCAGATGCCACAGGAGTAGAAGCGAGAGATGAATGAGGGTCTTCTCGTGGAGCAGGTAAACACTGTGCCTCTACAGGCTTATCAGTTTCCATCAATGAATGAAAACAGCCTGATGAATTACCTTGTGCATCAGCTGCTGAAGGGAGCTGTGCTGATGGTAGATATCCTGCTGAATAGCCAGGAAGAGGACTGTCTTTCCGGTTATGAAGTGGCTGCGAGTTGACAGAGTTGTAAGAAATCTCAGGCAGATCTTGACGTTTCAGCACAAACTTCACTTCTGCAGTAGAGCGAGTATTTCCTTTTTCATCTTTAAATACAACACGCTTTCTTGAGGATGCTTTTTCAGCTGTTTTTTGTCTTTGTTTTGTTCTAGGTTTCTTCTTTCCATCATCTGCTGTTTTATCAGCCTGATTAATCTTTTTCTTTTTCTTGGTAGATACAGTGGGGCTAGCAAATTTCTTTTTACATTTCTTAACCTGAGTTTTTGCTCGACTATTTTTTCCTACACTAGAATTAACAGTCTTGCTGTTGTACATATTGAGCCCCCTACTAAATAAAGCTTCTCTGTCCAGGTTCGTCAAAATTTCTTCTGCTTTTGGATCAGTGGGAGACCAGCAGCGAGGTGGAGATGTGTTTACTGGGCTTGTGCTTCTCTCAGAAAGAAAACCTAACTTAGACATAACATCACTATAATTATAGTCACAGTCTTCAGCTTCAGCATTGTAGGATGGCAAAGGAGGAGAAAGAATTGTATGAGTCCTTTTTCTGAAAGAGAAAGTTCTTTTAATATTTTTACTACCTGTTTTTTGTGGTTTTCCAGCTTTTTTCTTGGTTGACTTATGTTTTGCTTTCCTTTTGTGACTTTTCTTTGGTGTTAGTGGATAAATAGGATATTTGGTTGCAGGAGAGTCAGGGACTTTTGGCCAAAAGTCCTTTAAAGGTGCAAGCTTTTTATATAAGTTCATCTTTTCCTCTGTGAGTACTACCCTTTCCTCACTAGAATCTACTTTCCCTAGTTTAACAAGCATATTTTTTCTCCCTCTAAATCTATTGATTATAATATATTTAATAATAACAGGTGGCAATTTTTTAGAAAGTTTTCTACGCTTTCGAGACTTCTGAGACCCATCCGAACTTTCAACACTTTCTATCGGTTGAGGTAGATTAATTTTTGAGTTGTGTGCGACAAAGCTTGATTCACTGTCTTCAGTCTCGTAATTTACCTTCCGTTTTGTTCGGAGCGTATATTTATTCCCACATAATCCAAACGACTGCTCAGTTTCAAGAGATCCATCTGCAAACTGACAGTCAGTATAATTAGCAGTACTTGTAGGCATTTTGTTTTCAAAAGCCTCAAGAGGAACTTGAACTAAGTCACTAGGTAAAGCACTATCCTTATCAGGAATGTTACTACAAGCATTACCTTGTGTATAGCAGCTTTCCTTCACTGATGCAATATCATTTACACCTGCAGGCTCCTGATGACTGATAAAACTATGTTTCTTTTTATTCAGCTTCAACCTGGACTGTTTGTTGCCTTGCTGTAACTTATATGTCACGGGAGCTAACTTCTGTGGTCGACTGAGACAATTAGAAAGAACAACACTAGGAAAAAACATATAATGTGCTGCTTGTTGACTGAGGCTTGGCTTTTCTGCCTTATGCTCCTGAAATTCTTCATACCGAATTTTAAGCTTATTAAGGCCACCTTCATCAGTGTTGTTTTCAAGTGAATGTACCACAGTTCGACTGCCTCCTGAACAAGACACCAATTCACAATTTTCTGTAACTGTTGCTGGAAAAAAACTATTTATACTTGCACTGCTGGATTTTTCATTTACTTCAGAGGACATTTTACCTTTGGAGTGGCTGGAGTGGCTCAAATCGGAAAAGTTAAATATGTTTTTATTCAACATGCTGTCACCAATGTGGCGGCCCACATGCATAAAAGAGACATCCTTTTCAGCCTTTCTGATGCTAGTATACTTCCTACTAGGTATCTGTCTGCTCACTGATGAAATATCATCTTCATACTCAAAAATATTATTTTCACATGAAGGAACTGGGAGAGTATCTTTCTTGTTACTCTCTTTGTGAGAGTTTTCTGCATGGGTACTATTGCTGAATGGATTTGGGTACTTTGCCGAGTAAGTGCTTTCTTTTGTAAGAGCATGGACTGAAAGTTCAGGTCTTGTTTCTGTGTTTGGTTGCGAGAGGTCTTCTACTAAATCTTCATTATTCAAAACATGGTTAGAAAGGGCACTTGTGTGTTTACACTGAAAAGTAATTTTAGCAGAAGATGGGGGTTCTAGCGTAGCAGCATCTTTGTGAAAGATTGAGGTCTTTACAGACATTTTGCTTGTTGCAATGACGGAGGAGTGAGTTCGAGAACTTTCATTATTCAAAGGATTGTCTGAAATGGAAGACAAGCAATTTTACTCTAGTTTTCCTGTAAAAAAAAAAATAACCTAAGGCATTAACCAACTTAATGACATTTTCCTGAAAGCCCTCCCATCCAAAGAAGAAACAAAACTCTTCTAAATCACATTGCATTTACAATCATGACAACTACAGACCCTGAGTACATAAGCTGCTGTATCAAAATCACGTCGTCAGTACATTTGTGTCTCAGCCGTTCTGTCAGTTACTCCTAAATGGTAGGCTTGCATACAATTGACAAAGATTTCATGCTGGTTTTCTGAAAGAAGGCTTCTAAAATCACCTTCAGATAACTAAATACAAACACTGATTTCCAGAAAAGCTTGTAGCCTACTTTTTCCCTGAGAAGTATGCATACTCATTGGCTCTGAAAAACAAAGAACTTATTTAGATGACTTCCCCATATAGAAAAGTCATTGCACAGAAAGCTAAAGTACTATCTTACACCATGGCAAGGGCTTTGTATCAGCTGTCCTGTGTACTAAGCATAGGCAGTTTGCTGCACTTGTATAAAGCAGAGTAATCCACCACCCATTCAGGTGTTTATACAAGGAACTCACATCATTTAGTTAGATCATGAATCCATACACATGCATTAACATTCCCACACAGATCTGCAGCTAGCATGTGCTGTAGTAACTGTCCTGTGCAGACTCATCAAATGATACCTGGGACAATTTATCTCTCTTTCGCTGATACTTTCACCACATTTACTGTAGGGTAAGTGTGGACAGGCAGGTGGTAAGTAACAAATTAACAACTAGTTTGCAGCAACTGTGTGCTTGCTCATAACCACAATGAACACCAAGCAATTTGAAGGAGTTTATTTCTCTGTGAAGAGGCAGTTACCACAGAGCTCCTGGCAGACAGCAATTTGTTCGTGTGTCCTCATCTTTAGCTGAAATGTTGAAGGGGGATAGGAGTTATGAAACATGCTGTATGACTTGAAAGCAGGCACTGCACACTGTTGTACTTAGACGGAGGATCCTTTGGGCCTTTCCTGTAAGTCTCAACCAATTTGGGGATTATCTTAGATTCATGCTGCCTTCAGCTTAGCAATTTATTTGTTGCTGGGTGAGAAAAATAAAAGGAAGTCTCAATCTGTCTCTAATAACATTTTCCAATGCATACACAGAGTCCCTGAGCTGTGAAACACAGCTGGGAGATGCTGCCTATGATTCTTCGAGGGTAGAAGTCCACACAAAGAATGAGGATGATTAACTGAAAACCAAGAAAATGGGAGTTTAGTGAAGTGTCAATGAACACTTCGAAGATACCTGACTATTCAGATATAAAAATTGCAAAAATACTTGTCAGTCAGTCAGATGTTATGGACACAGATTCATGTGTGGATAAGCATTTTCTAATTTAGAGGAACGGGACTGAGATCTGTTTTGAATTTACTGTATCTCTTATTATAAGAAGTTGATGTAGAAGTTCACAGTAATAAACTCATTCTAAGCTGACACTCTTCTTATGCATGTGATATTTCATAATTAAAATATTCTAAAATTTAAACAATGATTTAAGATACAGTCTCATTAGCCAGAAGCATCCCTTTTTAAATCAAATTACAAAGTACTGCAAATAAGGAAATTACAATTGTATATTTTGCAAATCCAAATCATATTAGTAGTACATCAAGTCATGTATTGACCCTACCATTATTCCTATAACAGCAAAGGAAAAAGCAAACTATGCTTTAAACAGTTAACACAAAAGAACAGCTGTAGTTGTCTATGTAATAAGATCATGTAGCTCACTTTCTCTAATACAGAGTTGCTAACAGATATATTAAGACGTACGTATTTTATATACTAATATATGATGCTTGTTATTTTTGTCAAATAGCTTCAAGAGACATGAACTAATACAGAAATTTTGTAAAGAATTACATTCCTGCCCCGAAGAGCAAATGCAATAATAGGAAATTAGGTACATGCATGAGCACAAACAAGATTTTACATTAACCAGTTTGTACTATGGATTAAGAAAGAAGCTTCTGTACAAAGTGATGTTAACCACAAATTTCAAATTTTAAAGGCAATGAAGTATGACTAATACAATATTTCTAAACAAAGAAGAACAATTACTGTTGATTAGACCAAGAACAAAAGTGAACCTAATACTGAGAAAACCCTGGATACAGATATATATTTTTCCCCACAAGACCCATACATTTTACATTGTTTTGCTCAACAGAATTTTATAAATACGAAAATATGTAGATTGTCTCATGAAACAAATAATGATATTTATATATTTGCCTAACCTCAAAGCGTGCATTCTATTAACTAAGGTTATTTTGATCAAAGACAGCAGGTTATAAAAAGATGGCAAGAGATATCTCTACAGATTAATTTAATTTTTTACAGATTTTGAAAGGCAGTTTCTTCTGCATCAGCTTTGCCACTGCATAGTTTTAACTCATGCAATCCCAAGATGTGGACCTGCAATCTGCTGAATGAAACACTGGCTCAAACAAAGGCTCACTGTATTTTAGCATGCGTGGCAAAGCAAAGAATCAACTAAATTTACACAATAATACATTTACTATTTACAATGAAATCCTAGTAGGATAAATGATCCTACATAATCATTAATTTTAATACCATATTTGCATAACAAGTAGTAACAGAAAAATACCCCTTGCAACAAGGTAACTATCTTTTCCATAAAACTAATTAAACCATGCCCTTTTTTTGATCATTAATACAATAGGAAAAGCAGATTCTGGTAATTTGTAGAGGGCATTGAGATTAAAATATTATTGGCTTATAAGGAAGATGTTAAGGGCCTGAATCTGCAATCCATTGAGAGCATTTCCTTCCAATTGAACCAAGAATTAAAAACGGTTAGCACTTTTGAGAATTAGCAAATTGATCTGAAAATGAACTATGACCCAGGTAGTAATTCAACTTCCAAAGCCATTTTTCTATTTACTTACCACCATTTTCATCTGCAGTCCCATCTAACTGAGGTATAGAGAGATTAGTTAGGAGCATATCGTTACCACTCCACTCCATTTCTTCCTCTGAAGATGAATCCTCTTCTGTTGAACTTCGATGCATGTTTTTGCCGGCTGACCTACGGAAAATGAAGGGACTACTTAATGCACAATACTTCTCTTACAAAATACCAACAGCCACAGGGAACCTCAAATCAAAGGGGTGTGGTGCTATATGGTCGTGTAATTTGGGGGAGCAAGGGGAAACAAACAAAAGAATTGTTACATTTCTCACTGAGAAACTCAAAATATTATGTAATGTTACTATTTTAAGAGGCAACAGTGGTAGCCAACCATTTAAAAACCACAGACGAACCCAGCAGGATTCACCAGCTTAAGAAGCTAGAGAGAAAGCATTTAGTGCTTAATTTTATTTCAATTTTACTGAAATTTTATTTCATTGCTTGAAAGTGCTTGAAATTTGAAGACTAAACCAACTATGCAAAATTATTTCAGTTTAGCCCTTAGCAGACAGATGTTTATTTTTTTTTTTAAAGAATCTTTACTGCATTATAACAATTCTGTCTCTTGGCAGGCTTAACTAAAGCACAACCACCAAAACAATGTTTGTTTCCATCCCTCCTTGAAATTCTGAAGCTGCTGTTACTAATACTTAAGCTGCTTTTACTAAGTTAACTGTTCTACACCGCCATTTTTACATGTCATAAATCTGCTGGGGAAAAAAAAATTAAGTAAATCTACAAAGAAAAGCTTCTATGAATTTTTCAGTTTTTTAAGGTGGCATGGCTTTATATGGGGAAAAAAGAAAACCCCAAAAAACAAGCTCTCCGGTATATTACAACTCTAGAAGCACTCAGGAATTTGATTTATTCTTCTTTAAAATAAAGCATGAGATGGACATAATTCTTCATAGAAATAAGCTATTCTGTGGCTACAAGAGAGAAACCCTGATAAATATTAAGGAACTGAGGTTTGGGGGGGTTTTTTGTTTGTGTGTTTGTTTGTTGTTTTTAAGACAGTAATAATCTGTCCTAGTAGCTTGATATATCAAAACATTATTGTGTATTACCTTGAAACATATAAATACAAAGGTTTTGAAGTTACAGGAAGGAAAATCCACAGTAACCTATATACAGTCTACTTTTGAAGAATTCTTATCTGTGGAGTTTGACCAGAGCATGAATTATGTGGATCAAAACACCACAGACATCTGAATGTGCTCAGAGCCAACTTAGATCAAGCCATGTTTATTAGTTCAGGAACAATAGGCTCAAATATGGCTACATAATTTCCAGACTAACTCAAGTCTGGAAGCAGCATGACTCGGAAGAGAGATCTAACAAACAAGCACAACTAGGTACACAGTGGCCATAACCTAAGTGAGCTTAGTTCTCCCTCTTCTATGTTCCCAAAACATGGAAAAGTACAGTGCAAAGACATTCAGCTCTATATGCAAATGAATATCAAACTGGGGAGGGCAATCAATACTCTGGAGAGTAGGGCTGCTATTCCAAGGGATCTCAATAGGCTGGGGAATGAGCTGACAGGAATCTCATGGACTTCAAAAAAGACAAATCCAAATGTCCCACAAATGGGATGAAATAACCCCATGCACTGCTACATGCAGGGAGACAGCTGGCTAGGAAGTGGCTTTGTGGAAAAGGATGCAAAAGCCCTGGTGGACAACTAGTTGAACCTCAGAGTGTGTACTGTGCCTTTATAGCAAAGGTGGCCAGTTGCATCTTGGGCTGTGACTGCAAGACTCTAGCCAATTCCAGTAGTTGTGAGGCTGCATCTGGAGTATTGTGCTCTGTTTTGTCTGTCCACTACAAGACAGACACTGACAAACTGGAACAAATCCAGCTGAGGAGCACCACGGTGACTGGGGGCAAGAGCACATGATGTATAAGGAGAAGCTAAGGGAACAGGATTTATTCAGCCTTGAGAAAAAACTAAGAGGAGATCTTGTTGCACTTGTCAAGTATCCAATGAGTGGGTATAAAGAAGATGAAACCAGATTCAGAGGTGCGCGGTGATGGGAAAAGGGCAATGGGCACAGGGCTGCCTCAGGGAATGTTACGTACAAGGAAAACACTCTTCATTATGAGGGTGTTCAAACACTGGAACAGTTGCCCATATAGACTATACAATCTTTGTCTTTGGAGACACTCAAACCTTGACCAGACAAAGACCTGAGCAACTGATCTATCCAAAGCTGCTTTGACCAGGGCACTGGACTACATAGCATTTAGATGTTTCTTACAACCTGAATTATGCTATAATCCTGTGCATGAAGCCAATCTTTGTCAACTTTAGTAAACCCAGTCAGGCTGGAGACAACTTCTGCAGATAACAACTTGGATCTCTCTGCATTCAAACCCACCAGTTTAGATTCCAGGAAAATCTGTGTAACACAGCATGATACCACCATACATGAATCGGTCCAGGTTTTGATGGGCTTTTTGCTCCAGTTCAGCACAAATCAAACCCAAGCCATTTAATTCAGTCACGAGGGTGTTGTTACTCCTCATTATCTCAATATATTTTTTGAGATAATGGAAGATTGGTGATGTGCTGGTTTTGGCTGGGATAGAGTTAATTTTCTTCATAGTAGCTAGTATGGGGCTACATTTTGGATTTGTGCTGAAAACAGCATTGATAATACAGAGATGTTTTAGTTGTTGCTAAGTAGTGCTTACACTAAATCAAGGACTATTCAGCTTCCCATGCTCTACCAGGTGCACAAGAAGTTGGGAGGGGACACAGCTGGGACAGCTGACCCCAACTGGCCAAAGGGATATTCCATACCATAATGATGGCATGCTCAGCATATAAAGCTGGGGGAAGAATAAGGAAGGGGGGGGAACGTTCAGAGTTATGGTGTTTTGTCTTCCCAACTAACCATTACATATGATGGAGCCCTGCTTTCCTGGAGATGGCTGAACACCTGCCTGCCAAGGGGAAGTAGTGAATGAATTCCTTGTTTTGCTTTGCTTGTGTGCACAGCTTTTGCTTTACCTATTAAACTGTCTTTATCTCAACCCACGAGTTTTCTCACTTTTACCCTTCTGATTCTCTCCCCCATCCCGCCGGAGGGGAGTGAGTGAGCGGCTGTGTGGTGCTTAGTTGCCACCTGGGGTTAAACCATGACAGGTGAATAACCAATAACAGAAAAGTAATAGTATAGATACAGTAGGATGCATTAGGAAGCAGCACAGATAGAATGACCCTGAGCAGAATAAGGTTGGATCAATTGTTAGACTCAAACTGGCTCTTTCTACATGAACAGAATCATGCAGGGGGCAGAGATACTCATGCTCTCTTCTGAAGTCAGTCCAAATTCTGCAGAGATCAGAAACAAAGCTTGTAATTCCCTCTGAACACAAGTTGGCCCCCTGTGGAGGCACCTGGTATGTATATTCTCCCTAGTGCTTTCCGTCTGGGATTAAGATGTAGGCGTATATGAGTGAGTTATTCATGAGCCAGCTCATCAAGTTATGAGTTTTTAAATAGGATTCTTTATTGCATAAAACAGTTAATTGCTTCAGGATCCTACCTGTCTCCAGTACAGTCATGCCCATACAGAGCTGTGCCTGAGCTAATAAATTCTGCAAGATATAGGCTGGTTTTACACAGAAACTGCTACTAAACTGAAGATTAACTTTATGTGTTTCAGATGGAAATTCCAACTTTTCAGACTACTGTGAGGGATTAAAAACTAAGAAAATCAAAGGTCAGATCGGAAAAGTAGCTTTAGAGATGAATTATCCCTAGAACTAGGAGACTAATGATGTAACTTCTGATTCTGTTACAACTTTTCTGTATGTCTGCAGGAAAGAAAAGATTAAATATTTCTATGCCTCTGTTGCTCTCTGAATCATAGCATAATTATGATTTCTGATTAAAAAAAAAAAAAGTTATGTCTGTGAAGTCTCTCATCTTTCAAATAGAATTATAAATACCAGAAGGTCTGCCCAAAGCAGGGGTGAAGAGAAACTGGATATAGCTTCTTTCAACGCCTGTCAGTGCAGACTGTACAAAAGGTAATTACAACCTGAGAAGGCGTTCCAAGAATCTTGGCCTTAAAAATATTCAAGTTGCTGACCTTTAGCAGTCCAGCAGAGTGAGCAACACTCGTGTTTTGATTTAAGCTTCAAGCATGGAAACAAATGGGTGTTTTTCTCAGGCTTCTGGGTCAGTCTTCACAAGAATACTTCTTAAATATTCACTTCAGTAAAAGTTACAGGCATATGAGATGTACAAGATACACCTTAACATTTGTACTACATCCAATGTGTGACCTTAAAAAGGAGGTTACAACTAAAGTTTTTTGTATTTGGATTTGTAGGACAAAAAAACCTACTCAATTTTTCCTCAAACGGCAAAGTAGACGCTTAGGTCTAGCCAAACTTGAACATTTAATCTTTATTTCCATATAAAACTGACGATTCACAGCATCATCTGAACAACTGCATTCTATCCCAAGATCTGCATAGATTTTTCCAATGCTGTCAACAGAGACCTCTCTACAGCTCACTGGGCTTATAGCACACTTGAAAACAGGGTGGGAGGGAGGAAGGATCTGGCAGAAAATAACATATTAAGAAAAGAAAATCACATATATACCTTCTTTTTGGCCCAGGCTCTTCAATGCTACTGTCCCACCTTTGGGACATTAACAAGCTCAGTTCCATTTCTTCTTTCTCACACTGTGGCTCATTTTCTTCATCATCACTGTTCTGAGAATTTCGACAGCTTCCAAGAGAACGATGGTGAGAGAGTGTTTTGTGATGTCCCATCTGATAGCCATCATTCTCCAATCCAGCCAACAGATCAATCATGGCCTCATCAGCACTACTGTCCACTGCAGAAAAAGCCCATACAAGTAGAATCTATATTTTGTTCTACTTGTAAATGACTAGTTATAGTCTACCAGTAAAAACCAAAACCAAACAAACAAAACAAAAAAACCCTCAACATTTTAAAATCTACTAGTTTGTTACTGTCTAAATCAAGGCAGGCTACAGAAACAAAACTCTTTTAATATCTTATTTTTTCAAGTTTTATGATTTGTTATCTTTTCTAGCTCTTTTTCAAGAATCTTGGCAACCTTCTTTTTTTATTTCTGCCCTCCTCTCCTGATTGTAGTAGATTTAGTGGAAAAACTTCTCTGTCTCTCCCCCCCCCCCCTCCCCTCCCCTCCAATCACCTCCTCACATTCAGTAAAGCCTCACTTTCCCCTTTTATTTCAGTGTGAGTGCCAACTTCTGAAGCATCACTGCCTTCTCCTGCTCTCACCATTTCAATGGCTGCATTAACTTTGTTGGGCACTTCTCTGTGGAAGACTTTCAATCACTGAATCTTATGACAGGTGATGCTGATTTTGATCAACTAGTTGTTCTTTCCTTCTGTCCTTTACTATAATGCTTAACTTTATCTCCCTTTTCACTATAACCTATTCTCTTCCTAGGTTCCTCTAAACACTGAAAGTTTCTCCGATTTCACTTCTCCCTTAAATTTTATTTTCCTTTATTTGACCCAAGCTTACACTAACTTATGGACTTGCCTTCTCATTCTTTATTTTTATTTCTTAAACAACCTTCCAAGTCACAATTTTTTCTCACTCTCCTCCTGCTTACCTTTCATCTGACCTCATAACCAACTTATGATCTCCAGTCTACCAGGCATCTTTGTTACTCCTCTGTCCTCCTCCTCTGGCTGAAGAACTACAATCTCTACTTTCCTTCCTCAGGAAATATCATATGATTTACAATGATCCTGAGAATCATATAAAATAGGTCTCAACATCGGTGAGGAAGGCATTTTCCATATTTTACAAAGGCTTCACAAGACACCATGCAACCGTTTAGAATGGAAACCATCCCCTTTGCCAGAGTTCTGAATTAACCCACTTTCAATTGTACTTTCTGTTCTTGGCTCCTTTGCCCTTTGTGAGGTCCATCATTAAACTCCAACCTTTACTTCCCATTAATGTAAAGCTTGTTGTGTACTTCACAGCAGCAGCAGTAGTAGTAGAAGTGGTGCGCTTCACAGCCCCTGTGACACTATGACTCTACAAAGGCATAGTAAACACTAGGCCATGCTATGAAAGAGCATAAGAGACCCAAAGATGCAGATGTTACCCAGTTACCCATGGTCACACAACAAGACACCAGCAATTAGTAGCCCCATGATAAGAAGAAGGCGGGGGGAGGACACGACCAAAAAGAAAGAGTCATAAAATCTCCATTTGATTCCCTAGCCACTGGAAAAAAACCAGATCTTCTCAACACTCCTATTTGGTTGAGCAATTCACATGCATAGTCATGAGACATACCCTATATATTATTTTAGCCACTTCTCATCCTCTCAGCACTACCTTCTCACTCAAAAAAAAAAAAAAAAAAAAAAAAAAAATCAATGCTCATGTTTGCCAGCTTCCACATAACTTCTTTACTTATAGTTCTCTCAATAAATCCAAATCCTTGCCTATAAAATTTCCATAACCAAAATCTTGCCTGCTTTCTGCAAAATAAAACAGCACTGAAAAAAACTCTCAATCTCACTCCATCCACTCCTCCCTTCTTTGCAAGAAAAGATCGTATATTGTTGTATATTGTATTACCCATAGACATACATTGTTGCCCATATTGCATCTTGTTGCCCATGCACATATTCACACCACATATGTATCAAAAGACTGGAGGCTATGGGTTTTAGATATCCTGCACCTTGTAGTATCAACTTTAGTGCATATTAACATTATATCTTATATTTGCATAAGAATGTATGTAGACATAGCATGAACTATGTGCTTTTCGTCTCCTCTAGAGTATTTGAACTAGTTCTACCTGAAGTAACTTTTCATACAAGTTCTTCTGTTGTGTTATTTTATTGTTGTTTCCCTCTCATGCCATCCACATTTGTTTGCTGTCACGGTTTTTCTCCCCCTTTAATGTTTTACTTCTTGTTTCTTTGCCTTCAACCATTCTTTTGTACCCATACATTTTGGGAAATGCTCTGCTGCAACTTGTCTCTCATTATCAGCCTACTATCCCCCAGCATCTCCAGACAGCTGAGCTTCTAAAGATAGCCCATGAGCATGTTCTCTACCATAACTGTAAGAAAGATGCAGTAACTGCAAGAATATCATGGATAGACAGTCAAAATCCTCTTTATTCTGATAGTTTTAGTCCTATAACCCTAGGAGCATAAGGAAGAGCAATAACCATAAGAGATTGCATTGAGCTGATCTGGCAAGAGGACAGGCTTAGTGAACCAGTAAAGCACAGTAGCCTCTACAGATATGCTGTCCTGGTGACATTTTTAGAAAAGATAAGGTAGTTTTTTGGTGGTGGTAGTAGGGTGCGTGTGTGCGTGTGCGTGTGTGTGTGTGCGTGAAGTCTCAATCTGCTTGACAAACTCCCTGAGGTAAACTACTTAGTTACCAGTCATGAAAGTAAGTGAAAACAACAAAGACTGGGGAACAATAAAATAGTCTGGAAGAAAAGACATTCCAGTCATACTCACTAAAAACTGTAGTCTGACTCAGTCTTTGAGACAAAGGCTGAAAGCTCTGACTATTCTCCACAATGTTTAAAATTGCTTCTTCATTAATAAGTGCTTCCTCTTCTTTATCAGTATGCATCCTATTGGATTCTTTAAAAGAAAAAAAGCAAAAGGATAAAACTTCAGAGAGTCACAGACATCAATACATTATGAAAGCAAGCCACTTTAAAATGGATTTTACTATTCAAGTATGTTTCCATTATTTGCTATGGCAATTTTAAAAAGGCTTACTGTAACAATGATGAAAATAAAAGCAAAACTACTCTTCATTTTTTTGCAACTGACAATCAGATCTTCCTCGGCTTACTTCTGCTAATAGTATAAGCAGCCAAAGCATGACATAGATTTATGCCTAAACAATTATGCTATTAAAAATACTCACCTTTGTTCATCTTTTTATCTTTATGCACTTCTACCATATTAGCTGGCGTACACTGAAAGGCTTCAGGAGAAAGTACCTCAGAATGTAGTGTTAGCTCAGCAGAGAACTCCTCTGATCCATTACTGTAGTCCACTGATCCTGACAACGTTCTAGTTAATTGAAAACCAATTTTTAAACGCATATTTAAGGTTTGCATAGAATACTATACTTTATGGCAAATGGCTAAACACTTACACAGAGAAGTCATTTTGCTTGAGGATTTCTTTAAGTCTCTTCTGAAAAAATTTTTCACTCTCTGTTGCTGGCACAAATCCACGGTCTTTAAAATTTAAAAAATATTTGTTATTCAGATTTACTTTGACCTCTCAACACAGAGAGCAGCTAAAATTATTAATTCTATTAGGAAATGGCTCAAAGTTGAAGTGTCTGCTAATTTTAAGTGCCAGATTTGAGGGCTGATTTTTCAAGTATATTTAAACACTTGAAAGTACTTCACATACTGCCATTGATCTCATTTGCAACTGCGAGTATCAACAGCATTTACAAATCATGTTGCAATTACACCAAGGTGAGCATCCAGGAAAAAGAACAATCAGTGAACAATTTCAAAAAGTCTGGTTTATGCAGCCTGAATAACATTATACACAAATGCAGGAAAAAAACACAGTCAGAAAGCAGTCTGCCTTAGCCAGGAACCTGCCTCTTTTCTTTTTGCAATCCTCTGTCTTACTTGCCAAATATCATTCATATTTTAGAAGAAACACTGCCTAAATTCTACAGAGAAGAGCTCTGTTCATTATGCAGTTAATTTGCAGAGCACGGTCTTCCCTGTGCAATGAATTTTACATAAAAATACAGGGATTTGTCCATCTTTTTAGAATTTTCATCTAACAACACCTTAGCTATAATTCCACAGAAATTTAAAGGAACTGCCCTTGTGTATAAACTGCCACAGAAAGCTTCAGGATAAGAGATTTGATTTTGCCAGTATTTAAACATTTAAACTTTTTCCATCATAAAGCATGCAATCTTAACTGTCATTACCATTCATTCTGCCTAGAATGCTTTGCAGCTAGCTGAATCAAGATGGTTTTAGGCAAGGTTATGTATCTTGCTTTTAAAATTGGAATACACATACTGGGCAATCAGTAAGACTGGAACTGAAACAACAACACATCTAAAAAACTCTCAAACTTGATATACAGATTTAAATTCTGCCTCCTGCTTGCTTCTCATTCACAGTATTTGATAAACAGCTGCACAATTTTTTTGTTTTTTTAATTTTTTTTTACCTTGTGACTCAGGTGGCTTAATCTGAGAAGATTCACATTTCTGTCTCCGTCGCTGCTTTTCATCTTCCCATATAGCTTGCAAACCAGGGTTCCTGCCAATCTGGGCTGAAATACGCAACAATACATGAAGGGAAGTCTGTCAATGTGATGAAAAGCATCTTCCCCTCAAATTAGGTTCTGACACTCTTCTTCATGTCTTTTGTCATATTAACCTGTTATTTTTTTAATTGCAATTCTTGCCTTACTCTAGGATTCTGTGTTATGTTAAAGTTAAGGTGTAACTTTGTTTTCTAGGTCTCCTATTTGTTTTATAGATCTTTGGCTTTTGCTGGTCTTTTCACCAAGTATGCATATGTATATACAGATGTATGTACATACACACACATACTTGATGTTGATATTTCACTTGCTCTCCTTATAGGTCTGAAACCTTCTGTTATGCATTAACAAAAATCTCTTTCTATTGCTCTGACAATATGCTATTCTTAAAACCTGTTTTCTTCTGGAGTTCATTCAATTTTTTATTTTTTTTTTTAAACTTTATACATTTGTAGATCAACAATTCACTAACACTGAAATCTAGATTGTGGCTTAACTAAGCTGAACCTTATAAAAAGATGACAATATAGTTCCTGTCCTAAAACATTTTACATGGAAAGTTATTAACACTTCACCTTCAATATCCAGTTGATTTAAAATGTCAGCAGCTACTGCATCCACCTCCAATTCACAGGTACTTTGTGGCTCAACACCTTTCAACATTAAAGAGCTGTGACAACATAAATACCACAGGTTAATGTTATCAATATGTTGATTTTGAAACATGCATCATCACTGTTTTCTAACTGGACCAACATCTAAAATATTTCAGGGGGAATGGGGGCAAGTACCTGAATACAGAATTACCAGTTCTCATCCTCACCTGCAAGTCCTTAAATTAATGGTCATACCCAAATCTAATTAGGTGAGAAATCTGTATGTTCAACTTAAAGGGATTAGCTTTTTCTTTTGTGGGGAGAAGAGGAAGAAGTGGTAAACAACTCTAAATACTACAGCAATTACAGTAATGTTCTCCTCCTCCTCAAATACAAGTTGAAATGTTCTATAGAACTCTCCGCCAATAGGACCATCTGCGTTCGCATGATCTTGTGCCCAGAAAACACATCGGCAAGAATTTTTCTCTCTCATTCACAGTTCAGAGCAATGCAAAACAGTTTAACATTTCCAACTAAGGGAAATGAAGCAAAAAAAAAAATTTTTTTTTTCAGAGTTTATTTATTTAGGGGGCTTAGAGGTAGCCTGGTGAATACAAACAGGTTATTAGCATCCCAAACATGAGTAGAACTATGGATAACTGGCTTGGTAAAGACTTAAAACACTAGAAACAGATTGAAGCTTGTTGTATAATGATCTGATCATCTTCCTGCTGTGCCTTTTCAGAGCTGCTAAGGTCAGTGGCCTTCTACCTGTTGCTGTCAGTGAACTGATTTTAAGGAGTCCACTGAGGAAGCTAAGAAAGAGAAACCTTCTCCCAGGTTTATGTGGAAGCCTGTTTACCCTTTTCAAAATTTGTAGGGAAATACAGAAAATCCCCTCAAAGCTCCCCCATGGTTAAAATATGCTATGCTTCAGGTAAAATATGCTGTTGTTTAGGACTCTCTGTCTAGGTTAATTAACTGGTGACTTACAACATCTACTTGTATTCCTACATTCCCCAACATACACAGAGCCTCAAAAATCTCAGCATGGAATATAAGATATAATTCATTAATATTTTCAATGCTCTCTATAAGCTTTGAATAGAAGTCACTACAGCACAAGGAGGTAGTAGATGATGTAATTAAAAGCTGGATATCCTTGACACCTTCTCCGAAAATTAAATACTCAACTATCTAGAAATATTAAATCTGAAAGAAATGTAAAATTAAACTGCTTCGCTTATGTTTTAAGAGCAAAAATCTAATGACTTCTCAGAAAACAGAGAACTCAACCACAAAAATATTTTGAATTTCTAAAAGGCTTCAGGGCATCATATTTATTATCAAGAGATAAGATAGCACGCCAAGAAAAAAACAAAACTGACCCCTTAATCACATTCCCAATCTGTAATATTCTAGAAGAGACAAATATTTACATCTAAACTCCTTTTGCAGAGGTCTAGGTACAGGACTGAAGCTAGTCCAGACACATGTTCTTCCTTAAGAGGGTTATCCATGGGCAAAGCGTGTAGATTTGCTCAGTAGAGAGCTAATTAAAACTGCTAGGATGCTCCTGCAAGAAAGCTCTAAAATATTTTTCCTGACTTTGAAACAGCAGAAGATCAAGAGGTTCTCTCAAATGCACTGCAGAAATTAAAGTGGTTTAAACAACCTGAACCCAAACAGAAGGTAAAGGGCTACTTTTGAGGCAGCTTCAGTGGTCTACTGCTTTACCATCACACCAGAACTCCTGAGATACTCAGCCCATGCAAAGACTCCACGCTGTAAGTGAAGTACAGGACAAAGAAGTACTTCTAAACGGGTGCTACATTTCTCCTGTCTCACTTCCTCCTGGCCCTCAGCTTTCCTTGCTTCCCCCAAAAGAACAACGCTTTCCTCCACAAATGGAGGTCCTACTGCCCAAAGGGCAAAGGCCCAGATATCATCTTCAAAAGA
Organism: Ciconia boyciana; assembly: GCF_034638445.1. NCBI lineage: Eukaryota > Metazoa > Chordata > Aves > Ciconiiformes > Ciconiidae > Ciconia > Ciconia boyciana. Next base: position 53,034,106 of record NC_132936.1, read on the forward strand.
AGAAAAGGGGGGAGGAGGGGGGATGGACACACACAACACAACAAATTAAGAGGGCTACTTATCTGAAGGGATAACACAATGTGAGCTTTTATTGACTGCTGTCCAGTTCTGTCAGTAGAATGGAGATCTAATATTTCTGAAGTGTATCAATGTACCATATAACTTAGTTTAAGATACCAAACCCATTCATTTGTGATTACAAAAGCAGAATTATTTATTAGGTCCACAGTAGTGTATGAACTTCATAAAGATTAAGAAAGGCAGTGGCAAACAAATAATTTGCTTTGTAAGACTGTTAGGTGACAGTGGCATGCAGAGAGAAAAAGTAGTTACAGCCTAACAATTTGGGTTATTATGCCTGTATCTATATGTCCACCTACGAAGAAATAACATCAGTCAGTTGAAATACCAACTACATTTTGCATAATGGAGAAATAGTTCCTGCACTGTTAAGAGAGAACACTGAGACCTTACAAGGAAATCAGAAAACTATTTTTAACCATAAAACAGTGAAGTTCTGAAAAAGTCCACTTTTTTTTTCTTTTTAAAATCTCCAGTGGAGATAAAAAACCCCAATAAACTTATAGCTTGTTAGCTTAATTGTTAAGGCAAAGAACTGGACAAGATAGAAATAAACAGTGTTAGAAATGTAAGCAGAAATTAAACCAGTCCTAGAATATCTATTTACTGGCACTTATAAGGGAAAAGACAGAGAGGACTGAAAGGAGATCTAGTTATTTGGCCATTGACTCTTTCTATATAGCACAATAATACAAAGTTCAATTTGTATTACTGGTTCAATTGCTTGGCTGATGCGTAACTTGACTTCTGGGGTAAGAAAGAAATATTCCCCCATGTAAGGCTGATAGGGTTTACTGTGATAACCTCAGCTGCTCCACAGCAGACTCAGCTTTCAAGAATCATCTTTGCTCTCCTCCTGTATCACATTATAATAGTGGAACTTTTATTGGAAAGTAAAATCCTGTGTTATACATAATATGAAACTGAGAAACAAAACAGAAATCTCGGCAATCGGATTTTTAATGGAGTGAGGGATAAGAAAAAAGGAATAGGCATCCTGAAAGTCAATTTTAGAAATTGCCTGAAACTTAACATTTTGAAAGCATATAGTTTAAAAGCAGAGAAAACAAAGTTTCCAAAATAATTTCTTGGCAGCCATACTTTTAAAATTTGTGATGTCACATTTTGTGGCTGCATTAATACAGTAAATGTATTTTTCATTCTGTATGTAAATGTATATTTCACTCAGTTACAGCAAAAGAAGTCAGAGCAGGATATTTCTTTATTCTAAACATCCAAAAGTAGTCTGGCAGAAGTTGTGAAGCACTTATCACATAGAATTCATTAACAACTGTAAGATGCTATGCATTAATATGATTACTAATCCCTCCAAGTCAGCAGTACTGTTTCAGAGTTATTGTGAGGATTAAGAGAGCAGATCATAGAACTCCTAAACCAAAGCAGCTCAGCCTTTTAGCAGAAGTAGACTGCCCATGCCCTAATGCATGCTTTAAGGACAATCCATCACCATCACTTCCCTCCCTTCCCAGCCATGCCATCAGCTGAGAAACAAGTCCATAATATCATCAAAATGCATACTTTTCATGTCACACACTTCGGGTGCTCGTATTCATCAAAGCATTCAAACAGAGCCTGCCTGCGCGGCAGGCGACAGGAACTGCAGGCAAGCTGAAACTTGCATTTTGATCACATAAGAAGAAAGAACTGCAAGATCACTTGGGAACAAGGACGAGGGAGGAGGCCGCAAAAATTCTGTCTGCTCCCTTCATGAAATCAAAGCGTTTCTGGGAATATGAAAAGGGACCACAATATACAACGGTCATTGATATCAGTAGAGTTTTAATACTTTCAGAAGATTTTAATACTTTCCTTTGCTAAATGACACATGCAAATGAGCAGAAATCTGGTCAAGATCTGTCTTTGACTTGTTTGGTAGATACAACAGCAAAGCTCTGAGCTTTCTATTTTCACTAATTTCCTCTTTAAAAAGAGTCCAACAAAAAAAAAGGGGGGGGGGGGGACAGAGATAAAATTCTTGAAAAGTTTAAGACAAAATATATTTTTAGTGTTAGTGACCTATTTCTGAAGAGTTTGCTTGATGACTAAAACCATTAACTGAAACATTTGTCTTTCCTCTGACAAAAAGACAGCTTTCTATTCCCTTTAACTAGTTAGCACATTTTGTCAAAAAAACATGTCTTGGTTTTCCACATCCCCATCAAGAGTGTGGCCAGTGATTTGTCTTGAGAACTGATCAATATCACAGACAAAATTGGCCAAGAGCTTTCCAAGTAATCAGACTTCTTATTTATTTAGACATTCTAATATAGATTTATCCTATAAAAATAACAATAAATTCAACATTGCTGAATTCAAAACAAACCGGTAGTTGTCACTATAACTTAAGTCTTTTTCCATAATAATATTGATTTGAAATATGTTCTTTGTCTGCAACTCACCAAGATTCAAACGATTTGGGTGATTAGAAGCAGAAAAGCTCATTTTGCTCAAGCTCTAAATCAAACACATATAAGGAGTCTTTCTGTCAAAAACTACAGTATTCCAATTAACATGGCATTATTAAAATTAAAAACACTGAGCTAACAAGAGCCCTTTTTTGAAACAAATTTAGGATTTATAATTGTAATTCTCATTAACATTTTCAGGATTAAGGCAGGGCTGGCAGTCAAAACTACACACTCAAAAGACTGATGTGGAGGCCAATAAAGACAACTGACACGTACAGTTAAGATTTTCATAAAACTTGAAAAATATCTTCTCAATACAGCTGGGTCATTAACTTGGCATTTAACATCCTTGTCAAGGTGAGTTGCTAGACACTTGCACTAACAGAAGTCAGGGCAGTAGCATCACAAGCTTCTGCAACATCCAGGTAAGCCACAAAGGCCAAGGAGCCATTTGTTCCCACTTCAGGAAAAACCTCAAAGGGCATATGAAAGCAGAGCAGCTTTAACTGTCCCTTCTAACATTTTAATTTACTCTGAACAAAACAAAAATGTCAGAGGGAGAGGGAGGAGTACAAACTGTCCTGAAGTGCAGTTATTTAACATGATTACGTGTTGCTTTGAAAACTATTTGATCCGAGTACTGCCAATAGCTTGGTCAGCTGTTAGGTTTGCTGGTTTTGCTCACCTAGAACAAACACGCACAGCACATCAGGAAAATAAATGAAGCAACTGTATCTCCCACTCTCCCAGATCAAGCCACCTTTCCTGAGCAGATCAGCACCTACAGTGCTGCAACTAGCAGGTGAGAAGACAGCATGAAGAAGTCAGAATGTGCCCAGTCTCCTAGCTGTAGTTAGTTGAAAATATGAACCATGTCAGGTCATTAGCAGTTGTTACGCCTTGAAAGATACTCAGAAGTGGTCTGACACAGATTGCTCTGTACAACAGACTAACCACCTGCCTAACATCACATGTATCAGTTTTGCAAAGAAAAAGATAATTTTATGTAATGTCAAAACCATGATTTGAGAATCTCTGTATTAGAACAAGGTTAGAAAAGAAGACTTAGCAAGTCCCAGCCAAAGCTTTTCATAGCATCTAGGTTTTATTTTGTAAAAGAGAATGTAGATAGAATTGTTCACAAGGTACAACTGGTAATACAGATATATGAAAGGCAGGGTTAAGTGAGGTAGCATAGGAATGGAAGCAACCTAGCTTAAAGACAACAAAAGTTTACTCTCCTAAGAAGCAAGATAAATCAGGGTTGCACAACACTGAGCTGCCATGGCTAGGCTACTTGAGATACTCAAACCAATTCATTTAAAATTACCTTTTATACCTGCACACTATGCTGAAAAACTGCAATACAAATCCATCATACCTTTGTAGAAAAAACTCCAAATAAATTATTTTGAGAACAGTCCTCATTTTGAAGAAAGTAAACGTTTGTTGGCACTATCCACTGGCATAATAATAATAATAATAATATAGGATGAAACCTGTGCTCAAAGAAAGTATCAAGGTTTGATTCCTCAGATCCTGAGGCAATGAATTAAAGCAACAGCAGACACACAATTTAAAAAGTGCCCACTACATACAGTTAGATAGATCAAAGCCCTCAAAAACCTTGAACAATGGACATCAAGGTCAGTATCTTAATTCACCAACATTAATGACAGCCTAGGGAAACAAGTTCTGTGATGACTACATCTCAGGTATTTATAATGTTAAACTAAGGATAGTAGATAAAAAGATTAACCCCACAGAGAATCTGAAAGGTCTCACTCAACTACACTGATAAGGACTCTAAACTTTAACATAATAATTTTCCATATTCTGTTCATGGAAGAAAAGATGTCTTTGTTTGCAGGATGTTCCAGTGACTTGAATAATGCACACATTTTATTAAGAATCAAATGGCTAAATAAAAACAAGCAAGAAAAGCAATTATGACAGCCACAAATCCAGTAGAAGTCTTTAACATTACATAACTGCTAGACTGTGCAATAGTGTTATTTGTCAGATCTCTCAATTTCCATATAAACTAGCGTTCAATAGCAAATCTAGGATTTTAAAAAAAAGTGTTTCTCAAAAGCATTCTACCAATCATTCTGCTTTTAACACATCATGTCCAAGTGGTAGACTTGACCGGTAGATTACTCCAAGCCTGATGTTTACCAGAAAGTTTTCTCACTGGAACTCATGGAAGTGTTTCATCATTTATTATCAGCTACCTGAGGCATAACATAAATCTGTCTCATGTGAAGAACTCCTCTTGTCAAAACCGCTGGATAGCACTGCCAGGCTCAGGTGACTACTGCTTATTTTAAGGTAAGCTTTGTAGGTTCCAGTCTGATAACACTGGCAAGTATTGTACCTAAACACCTTACAACACCAGGGATTCCTGGGCACTAGTGGCTTTGGACATTTGTTTACTTCATAACAGAATCACTCTACAATTAGACTGAAAGAACTGTCCCTGGCTTAATACGGTATGCTAATTATAGTGGCAAGTTAGTAATTCAGAGATTTGCCAGGAGCAAGACAGAATATGGCAGGGTTAAATACCGTTCTGGAGAAGTGGCAGAGTAGCAAGGTGCTATCTAGTACTGAAGAGTGAGTTTAGTCACCAAGTAACTTTGGCATAGTTCTCAAATGGTTTTTGAAATAAGGAACCACCACCGACATTTACTCATGCAAAATGCTGCTAATGTTACATACATAACTTTTGAATAACATTTTGCATATTACCTACCAGGCATCCAGCATTGGATTTCAACCACTTGATGTACTCCAAAGTCAAGAAATGCCAAATTGCTGGCACTGCTTGGTTAAACCAGAGAACTTGTCAACTGCCACCTGCAGCAAGGACTTGGCAGATACATGTTGGACTATCTCTAAAATTTATTCTCAATGTACACAAAACCAAGGATAATGAGTCTCAAGGGACATCCCAATCACTAAGACTACAAGGCAGCCCTAGAAATTTTGCAGACTCAAACAACATTTGACTGTCTTTTCCCCTTTTGCTTTTACTTGAAAGAACAACTAACAAGTTAAGTGTACAGGTGAAAGGTAGGGAAATATTTAAGAGATCTTCATATCTGATATAAAGAACAAGCAAAGACTTAGAAGTTCAGGACTGACACACAGGAGAAATTCCAAATGCTGCTGGAAATAGTCAAATGGTGAAATACGGTAAGTAAACATTTTTTGATGAACAATTCACAAAACAGTTAAACATCTCAACTTGAACTCAAGACGACTGGATAATAAAGTGAGGGGATTGTGCTGGTATTGCACAAGAAACTAGAAATCAATATAGCTCTTGATATAGCTATACACAGAAATCAAACATTTGGAATACAGAATATACCTTGTTAAGGAAAGACAGAAATAAAGGAAGAAGGGCAGCTTTACAGATACCAAGTAATGCTGTAGATCACAAGAATAAAAACAGTATGGAAAAAATCTGAGTCACAATCATTTTAGGATAGATGTCTCATATACTATCTGGGTCAGATTTACTCTCAGCAAGGTTGACCATGACAATTACGGGTCCATTAACCTAACCTAGATGCAAATTTAAAAGGAAACAAAGTAGGCAGGTAATCTGAAAGTGGGACAAACTGCAGTATGGGTTTGATTACAAGAACACTGTTTTAAGTTGATGCCTCCCATAAATAATTCAGGAGAATTATAAGAGGCAATTAATTTTGTGTAGATATAGAACAGAGTAAAATCACGAATGGAAAAGAGTTTAGGTTTGTCACTTTGCAGTGGCATGTACATCCTACAGCATGAGGAAGACAGCCATGCTACAACACCTTTAATAAAATAGTTAATTTTCTAGACAAAGGAATGTTTGACACAGCATCAAATGGGAAACAATTTCAGTTGGAGGAGATGTAAATTAGTTCCTAAATTATTAAAGCATTTTAAGAGCTGGCTAAAGGTGACATTCCTATTGGTTACATAAAAAAGACTGAGGGTTGATACAGAATTCATAGAACTGAATATAGACCAGTTTCTGGGACTGGATTTATTTTGCATCTCATTAATATTGTTGGCAGGAAATGCAGGAGTATACTAACGAAATATGCTGATAAGGCAAGGTGGTAGACATACTGGATACATAACCAGATCATAGTATCATAAAACAAAAGCAGGATAACTTAGAAGTAGAATAATAGAAACAGAATGAAATTTAAAAATGGGATGCAAGACCCTATATGAACTTATAAGGGATTCCAAATAGATTTTCATTTCATTCAACAACACCAAGCTGGGTGGGAGCGTTGATCTGCTCGAGGGGAGGAAGGCTCTACAGAGGGACCTGGACAGGCTGGATCAATGGGCCGAGTCCAATTCTATGAGATTCAACAAGGTCAAGTGTCAGATCCTGCACTTCGGTCACAACAACTCCATGCAACACTACAGGTTTGGGGAAGAGTGGCTGGAAAGCTGCCGAGAGGAAAAGGACCTGGGGATGTTGGTTGACAGCTGCCTGAATATGAGCCAGCAGTGTGCCCAGGTGGCCAAGAAGGCCAATGGCATCCTGGCTTGTATCAGGAATAGTGTGGCCAACAGGACTAGGGAAGTGATTGTCCCCCTGTACTCGGCAGTGGTGAGGCCGCACCTCAAATACTGTGCTCAGTTTTGGGGCCCTCACTACAAGAAAGACATTGAGGTGCTGGAGCATGTCCAGAGAAGGGCAACGAAGCTGGTGAAGGGTCTAGAGCACAAGTCTTATGAGGAGTGGCTGAGGGAACTGGGATATTTTAGCCTGGAGAAAAGGAGGCTGAGGGGAGACCTTATCACTCTCTACAACTACCTGAAAGGAGGTTGTAGAGAGGTGGGGGTCGGTCTCTTTCCCAAGTAAGAAGTGATAGGACGAGAGGAAATGGCCTCAAGTTGCGCCAGGGGAAGTTTAGATTGGGTATTAGGAAAAATTTCTTCACTGAAAGGGTTGTCAAGCATTGGAACAGGCTGCCCAGAGAGGGGGTTGAGTCGCCATCCCTGGAGGTATTTAAAAGACAGGTAGATGTGGTGCTTCGGGACATGGTTTAGTGGTGGACTTGGCAGTGCTAGGTTAATGGTTGGACTTGATGATCTTAAAGGTCTTTTCCAACCTAAATGATTCTATGATTCTATGATTATCACTTGGAAAAAGAGGAAGAGGAGAAACATGTTGTACTAATAAATCCTAAAATGTTTATAAGACAAAGTGATATGGTAAATAAGACTGTAAATCATATCAGGGAGAGAACTACCAGTATCATTGCATATGGTGCTAGAGAGAATTTGTTTGGTATACTATGTAGTATTCAGGCTTTATATTCAAGAAAGAAACTCCTACTGGCAAAAGTACAGAGAATGAATACTAGGGAAATGGACAGGCTTGGTATTTGCCCCATTACTGCTAACATCCTACTGCCGGAATATGTGTGAGAGCCAGAGAAGGACTGGCACAAGTGAGGTGTTGCACCCCTGGCTGTACACACAAAAGTGTAGAAGGAGGAGGAAAGAAGGCTTGTGGATACAGCCATGAGGATGAGTGCCTGTACAGGAGACTTCCTTGACTCCTGCTATGCTGGGATCATCACTCTCTGGGTTTGACAGCCAGGAAGTGCTACCTTGCTTGCTTTACATCTGCTTTCCCCAGACCTGTGTAAAGTAACATCAGATAATCCTGGTCTAACTTATGATCCAGTCTCCCAAAGGTTAAGTAACTTGGCTGACATAACTGAGACAAATAAAGGTTGAAATGGACTATGATGTTACCTTGCACAAGCTCAAGTTTTTGCATACTAGAAAAACCTGAAGTATGGTTTAAGGCACTTACTTTCTACTGGGGAAGCAAATGCTCCCAGTACATAATGCTAGCAAGCAGCGTGAGCCTGATAAGCTATTCAGAGAAGAATGACAAGAACTACCCAAAGACTGAGAAGACTACTAGATCACAGAGTATTTACAGGACTTGTCAAATATTAGAAAGTAGCTTAAAGAATGAAGTTGCTATGGGTAAACTATACAAATCAAGGTAGCAGCAGATACTGTCTCTCTCCCCCCCAGCCCCAAAACCCCCAACACCCCAGATATATTCATTTTCTTATAGAAGTAAAGCTATTACAAATTACAAGCTGTAGGCTAGGTAATGTCTAGAAAAAAGGAAGAGCACGCAAGACGGACATGAAAATTCTAAGCTGAGATTCTTATATAGCTACTATTTGAAATGGACAAACTGGAATACTCTGACAGCACACTATTTGTGTTAGTTAAGGGTGATTACAAAAACAGAATTTGTGAACTGATGTGTAAGTATTCTCTATAACTATTAAACTTGCCTAGCTTTCTATCAGAAGTCATTAGCTACAAACATATCTTCCAAAACCCAGAAAGTTGAATTTGCCACAGATATTCCTATTGTTACCTCCCAGGGTCCTTTAAATGACAGACTGGAACCCTGTAGTATGTATATGTTGATGTATGTAAGAAAATACAGCATACATAAAAAAAATTGGTATGCTGACCTTGGTATTTCATCTTCTTCCCATTCAATGAAAGATGCGCTGTTTGAATTTTCTGGCAAATGAATTCTATGACGTTTACTTACACCTGATGTATCACCTAGAAAGAAAAATAGAATGAGAAATGAATTCATTTATGCAGCAGTATTTTTTTACAAATATAATTATATAATTGCATTTATTATTTAATACTACCAGTCCAATTGCTCCTAAAGAATAAAAAGCACTGCATGATACCATCTTCAAAAAGTAACTATGTTATCATTTAAATGATTTAACTTTCTTTCTAACTTGTAGATGCATATAAAAAGAAAAATATATTCTCAACACATGGACATTATTAGAATTACATTTGCTGTGTTCTAGTCATATCTTAACCTAAATTCAATCTTTTCCTATTTGAGCAAGTTTCAAAGTAAATCATGCAGGGCCTGACGTAAACTTCAGAATTCCCAAGTGTCTGGGTCATCAGGTCAGATCCCAATGGAAATTCGAAGCCAAAGAAAACACTAAATTCTACTTCACACTTTTCCTCTTTCTGATCTGTGAGCTGAAAGAGGATACACAATATATTCCAGATGCAGTGGCAGCAGCAGTAAGTGGAAACCTGCAATGAAGGCAGATGTTGTCTGACCTACAAATAAAGAAAACACTGTGTAAGTTTGCTCGGAGATCTCAGTGTAAGGAAGTGTGCTCCGAAGTCATGCTGGAGAAGTCCCCTCTGAAGATTTACTACCTCCCTTGTGGTCTCCTCCTGAACCGTCACTCTTCAGAGGAAGGAAAGACAATATACACAGGATGTGGCACAAGAAAGAAAAAAGCCCAGGAATGGAACTGGGGGGAGGCAGAATGGGAGAAGACCTTGAAAATTACTCAGCCTCCTACTTCTATGTGAAAGACCAGCTTGATCCTTGAATTTTCTCAGCTATGTTGGTGTCACACACTAGCAGGCTTTTTTGTATTAAATTTACCTTTCAGCAATAGCAAACACTTTTACATTTGTTAAAGATATACTAATTGAACAAGTCAACTGTCAGAGGCCTTCAATAAATAAATACTTATTAGAATATGTATTTTTATTCTATAATTTTGAAGTAAATTTCATAAGAGCCTTGCCAATGTTAATTCCATTACTTGGAATAGCAGGAATAGGGACATTTCACGTAGCAAAAAGTCCTGAATAAGCAGAACAGAAACAACCGGGAAACACCATGCCAAAAGTGCCTTAGAAGCTACAAATAGAAGCACCCGAAATCCAGCAGGCTTAATTAAATATGTTCCAGACCAACACTAGGGCATCCAGACTAGTTCGTGCAAACCCTGCCCCTACATCAGACTCCTAAATGCACTGACACGGCACATGGACACTAAACACACACTGGAAATGTGGCACTGAAGTGTGGTGAAAAGACATGCTTGTATTTATGCAGGAGCTAGCTCAATTTCAGCCACACATGCGCTAAGATAGTCTATGCACTGCGATGCCCAAGTAGGTGATTCCAGAAAGACAACACAAAATATCTGATCCTGTTTGCACAGACCCAGCTCAAACCTAGCATAGCTTAGTGTCTGTGCTGTTCAAAAGTGACGACTTGCCCCTGGGGAGAGCCAGTCCAGGAAGAAACACAGTCATGTTTCTACTGTGTGGCATATGAGCTAATTCTCCGTATTAAAATGCAAGCTGACGACGCATGGAAACATCTCTTGTTATTTTTCATCTGCAAGTTGATTATTCTGAGTTGATGAAATGGGACTGAATAGATGTATATTTTAAAGGAAAATGCATCACAGCAGCTATGCAAGATTATAGGCCAACTGGTAAAATATATACTATTATTTTTAAAAATCATATGCATTTCAAATACCACACAAATGCATTATCCCCTTTCTTATTCCCTATGAACCCTACTTTCAAATACTTCTAAAAATCGAGGCTCAAATTCCTGTATCAGTTTGTTTCTTCAGTAAAGTTATTCATAAGGATAGAGATTTAACGACACTCAATATTCCCCTTTTCTTCATGTGAAGATCTTTAAAGACAGTAGCAGTGACACATCAAGATCTTTCAGAGTCATATTACAGAAAGATTCAACTACTGAATGTAAAAGTTTTGTAATAGTTTTAGTGGTATGTGGTGCACGAATGAATTTGAAGCCTTCTTCCTCACTATCCATAAAGAGAAAAACTGGGCGGGGGGGCAGGGGGAAGAAGTCCTGCATCTTCTGGATACAGGCTGATGACAGCAGAGTATTCCTGCTACTACAAATTTGCCTGCTGACCTCCCTCAGCCTTCAAAACAGTCTACTTATCTCAATGAGAAAAATACCACTGGAAACAGGCTCCTGAGGCTGCTTACTTACATTTAGGAGCAGATCTATTATTGAATTTTCTATTCCTTGACAGACTGATTTTTATATTGTCATCTGCAACAGAAGAAAAGTAAGTGTTTGCTGCACATCTTTCAACAGAGGATTTTACTACCATCTAAGAAACAATGTTCATCCTGGCCTGCATGGCACAAACTACACCTGACTAAAATGAATGCACACCCACAAGACAGAGAAGCTGTGCAACAGGCAGGTTAAGTGTGTCAGTCGCAAGCAGAGGCTGTGCCTTCTACACCACTCCAACAGGTCTGAGCTTAGAAAGGACGGCATTTCTCAGGGCTTCTGTGCAAGGACTGGCCTCTTGACAGCATTGCCTCTATATGGTTGTACCAGGGACAAACCATTTGTCGCTCAGCTGCTGAGCTAGGAGTAGTAGATAGTGATCCAGTGCCTGGGGACTGCAACAGACTGAGGCAGGATACTTATACGTGTGTGATGTGGAGCCGCTCAAAGCAGTATGATACTTGCTAGGAACACTGCTGCCATTATCTGATCAAGCCAGGACAAGGTAGTCTGTTGTTTTCTTGCTTTTATCCTATTGGATTCTCCCCTACCAGAACAGTTAAAGTCCAGTGGTCTCAGCCCATGCTCCTCTTTCACCCTCTTCTTCCCATTCAAGACCTAAGTCTCTCATCCTTAAATAAATGATGAAGGAGAATGAATATAAGTAGCTTATGTCTTTCATCTATCATCTGAAAGAGAGACGGAAAAGAGCTATGGAAAAAGAATGGGAGCAACTATTCAATACAATCACATTGCATGTCTCCAGAAGGCCACTTCAGACATTTGGAAGGCTAAAGGTACCTGACTATACTTCCTCAGGCCTCAAGATCCCGAAGATGCTCTGTCTGTGGCTGAGCTTTTTTCTTCCTACAGTTTTGACACCAGCAAAAAGTGTGGCCTATTGTTGAGTATGAAAAGAGTGTTCTTCTTCAGATGAGAATCAGTTATGAAACCCCATGCACCAATCTATTGCTGTCTGAATATATACGCATAAAAATACTGGGAAAAAATTAAAGTCAGCATGATTCTTACTTGCTGTTTTTAGAGAAAGATGCTTTACCCTTCTTTTCAACTCTTGCTTTAGCTGTAGGAACAATTATGATTTAAGTAAACAATACTTATTTTTCTAAATGTTAAGTATTAAAGACATTATGGTTTTCCTACTGTTATCTCCCCTTTATACTGAAGCATTTAAATTACATTATGTATGTGTCAGATCATCTTGCTGAACTTCATTTTTATTTGTGTACACTCAAAATGCCAAACTAATTTTTTAAAATGAAAATTTAAAATACCTCCTTTGCTCAGACATTTATATTTCAAATTTCACCCTAGAGCAAATGACCTTAGTACAAGCACAAGCATTTTAATTAAAAACATTATTTGTCAGCAAAGCATAATGATTAGCCATAATTTTGTAAAGACAGTACCACAGCAAAAAAATTAATTATAATTGATATAGGGATCAAAAACAAACGTCAAAAAATTAAAGCAACAGTATTAGTATGCTATCTTTCATGTAAATTCTTCAACTAAATATCAATTATTTTTAATCTTCTAACTTGAAAAGAGGTGTGATCATCTTGTGAAAATGGTCACAGCCATGCTGCTGACAGAACACATGTTTCTTGATATATAGCATCTCATTTCAGGAAGCAGACTCTTCTTCAATCCCAATACACAGGCACAAGAAGGAAAAATGATAGAAAGCTACACATGGACTTTGTTCTGACACAGAAAGCAAACTATAGGGAAACAACACGATACCCATTCAGCCACAAACTATGGCAAAAGTTTGACAGCTAGTGACGTTTTGTTCAAAATGGTACTTTTTAGCCTTCAAAACAATTATTCAGTCTTAAGAAATAAACACCTTACTTTTTCTCCTTGCCTTTCTGAATTTGACAGCAGCCAGGTTTATTAAATTCATTCCATATAAGTTGTAGTCTATGAAGAGTTGAAGGAGGTAGGGAATATGGGCTTCATGAGGCTGGTAGGATTTGTTCATTATGGCTCCACCTTGCAGAAGCTCACATACTCTAAAATTAAAAACAATTAGGACATGAATCAAAAATTATTCCAGTACAACAATACTGATGTTTGATTTTATTGAAATATAAAATACTTAAACGTCTTCAATTTTGCCTTAGTTGTATTTTTCACTTAAGAATTTTGTTTTCACAATAACAGACCCACAAAAATTATCTCTCCTAATAATGATTCAAAATTTGGGTGTTAATTACAAAGGAGCTGTGAATCCCCCAGCTTAAAGGACAAAAAAAACCCAACTCTGAAAAAACATCATAGCATGTACTATTCCTGCAACTGATCCAAAGCCACTATAGTCCATGAAAATCTTTTTACAGAATAACTGTGGCAGCTGTATGCCTACACACCAGTAATAACTTTGAAAGTCTCTCTAGTTCTCCTTGATATATATACGAAGATGTCTTGCATGGTTTTAAAGTTACAGACTGTGTACACAGAAGCAGTATTTTAACAGCTTCCTAGAAGCATGACAAATCTGCTCTTTTAAACATCTAAACATTAAAAAATAACTGCAGGTATTTAGATAATTATAAATTGGTGCGATAAATTTATCTCAAAGTAACAGGACATATCTATAAGTCAAAGAAAAGCACTAAGCATTTCTAAATGCAACAAATTGGGCTCAAAAATAAAGTTTTATACAGAAAAATTAAAGGAATAATTTAAGTGAAGTGTCAGTCCTTATTTGGATACAAGTAATTCAAATACGAGAAGCTCCAAAGTTCAAAACAACTGTCACGTCATACATGCATACAGATTACATTTAAGATAGAAATTTAACATCATGCAATATTTTACTACCCTAGAACACAAACCAGACAATCCTATCTTATGATCATGTATTAGATCTTCAAAAAAAACCAGTTACGATAGGTAATATTACACACTCAAGGGATTTCAGTTTATGCTTGAGAAATAATTCCTCCTTATTTATTCCTGAATTTACTGCAACTACTGTGACAGTAACTAGACAGAAAGCACAGACAGAAAGCACAGAGATCAACTGTGCTTTCACATTTAACAGAACATTACTGTATTGAGAAATAGAGAAACTGTCTAACAACAAAAACTACCCAGTTTTCCAAGTATATTTTAAATTTAATAATGGGTGCTGGAATTTAAAAAACTTAAAAACTACCAAAATCCACTTCATAACATATGAAAGAGTACTACCTTGTTCTCCTGTTTTCCTTAAGAGTTACAGGAAAAGTAACCTGATGCAAATTTAAGTTTCCAAAAATTACAGTTAATACAAGACAACTAAAGGCAAGGATATTTTGGTCTTGCTTTCCTAACATGCTACTGCTTTAAAAATATTATTGGTGTGCTTAAAATTAGCAATTTTCTTAAGTGTTTTGAAAAATCTGGACAATAATTTTGTTGCTTTTATTTTGTTAAAATGTAGGTGAATCTTGCTTCAAAATTGACTTTTTAATACAAGATATAAAGAAATCAGCCAGAACTTCATATCACCACATCCTTACCTTTTTACCATTGCAGGATTGTAAAGATAAATCTTCATAAATTGTCTCTCCTTTTCATGGTAACCATAAAAAGGCCTGGAGAGGAAGAAGTAAAAGCAAGAAGCTAGCCAGTTATGCTGTGGCATTTACTCAACCACATTTTACTATAAAGAGTATTAAAATCCAGGGGGGGAAAAATTAGAAGATAAACTGCATATCCAGGAGCATGAAAATTCCCACATGTCAGGCCAAAGGGGAACACTACATTACTATATAAATGTTAAAGACAAAAAGAATAGGCCCTGTGCATGTCAAAGTATCTAAAAAAAAAAAATTAGAAGGCACTTCTGGCTTAACATTGTTTCTCACTTTCCCCACATGTAAACACACTGATGGCACACCATCATAACAGTACTGTTAACAAATGTATTAGTGCTGGACTGCTTCAAAAACAGCGTTCAGCCTTTCTGATAAATGTCGTAGCAAACTCCTTAAGGACATTAATTCTGCAGATCAGGTGTAAATGAGTAAATACTGGCTGTGTAATATAAATAACTGAACAATGAGAACAGCTTAAAAGAGTGAATAGCTGCCCCTTTTCAGTGATTACTAATTGTCTTGTGCACTAAATGAGGCATGAATCCTGAAGAAAATAGGATTTGAGAATGCAATTAAAGAATACATAGCATAATGACTATGTCAAGACTAAACTGACGTTGAACAGGCAGTATTAATCCTGGTATTACTTGACTGAATTACTGACTTTTCAACATCTAGAATTCTAATCTAATCTAACATGCTTGTAAAACAGCATGTTAAGGAAACAGGCCATAATTCAACACATTAGGTGAAAGGAAGAAGTCTACAGTTTGCAGTAATCACAACCAAAGTCAACAGAAATTCAGGAAAGCATACATTTAAATGTTACCTCTACAAAATAAAATAAAATCTCTTTATCAAAAATTTTATTAAAAATGCAACTGGTATGCTTACCTGCTAAGTCTAAAAAATGAAGTTCAGTAGTAAGAGGGATTTCAGTCCTAAATTAAATGCAAACTCAGCAGAACTGCACAACTACAGCATTAACACTGCTATCCTTAATATGGTTAAATATACACACATTTAATATCTCCAAAAGCTAGACTGAACTGTTTAAAAAAATGTTTATGATGTTAAAATGGAGCTAAGTTGAAACAACCACCTTGAAGCTGTCAAACTGAAGAGGAGGAGATCAGATCTCGTATAATGGATCAATCTCTTTCTTATAGAGATAGTATAAACCTAATGACAGGTTATATACATCGAGTTATAATGACTCAGTGTGCTGTAGGCATGTAAATTAAAAGCTAATTAAAAAAAAAAAAGTCAACACTTGCATGGCAAGTGATCCATACTCACATTGACATGGCAGCAGGGAGAGCAAGATTTACAACACTTCCAAGGTTAGCTATGAACACCTACTTTAACTTCACAATGCACAAGGACAGCATATTTCGCCTCTTTTTTACTCCTGGACCTCCACTATGTTTGGAAGTTAATGCAAAAAAAAAATCTTACGTTAAACTGATAAAGGTTTAGCAAACACCTTTATTACATAACAATTTCCCTGCTAATGCAGGAGAGAAGGGATAAGATAATATCCAAGATCTAAAGAAAAATATAGGTTTCTCACCACGGAGACACTACAATATCTATGAGCAGAATCTGACTCAGGTCAGAACAGAAGAAAACAAATAGATTTGTGTGACTACATAAGCATGTCTATCTACCCAGGTAAAGATGAAGATGTATTACAATTTCTGTTAGGTGCTTCCCATTAGCTTCTTATGCAAGCAAACAAAATATATGAAACACCCTTTCCTATGCTTCTTTCAGGCAATGAGCATCTGGCTTTCAGTAATGACTGTTATGAAGCTCTAAGGCAAGAGAGGCAGGTTCTCCTAATCTGTCTGTTGTTTTCTCACTGATCCGATGAAAGGTTGTCTTCAGCAGTTTACTCTGCGCAGCTTTCACTGTTGAGATGAACAGCTATGCTACAATTCACATAGTTCTGACAAAAAGAACAAAAGTAAGAAATCTGGTAGGTTACCTTCCTTGTTACTGCAAAAACACATCAGAAAGTTCTGATTAAAAATGAAAAGAAGTTGTAGCCACTTTACCAGCAGTTTCTAGAAGATACCACTAAAACTGGCTGGGAACAGAAAGATTATCTTCCTAAACTTAACCGTTAGAAAGAACATATTTCAAAAGTGCATGAAAAAAATAAGTAAGAGAGAGTGCTGCATAGTACTGAAAATTAGCATTTACATTGTTTTGAAGATGAAAAATTCCATGCATGTATAGACTAACTGCGTTCCTCCAAGATAGCTTCCTATTATTCACTATTATTTGACATATTTTTCAGTCCTTGGTTATGCAAGTTAAATAAAAATTAAGAGAATCCTTAAAATGTTAACATTCAATAATAGCATATAGCTCCAGCAGTAGTAGAAAGCTACACCAAAAAACCCACAACAGTCAGCTTGACATGTAAGTAAATTAATGTTTAAGAGTCTCCACTTCATGGCCTGTGCTGCTGGGAGAATGAGATGGATAAACATGACCTGACAGTGTCTGTGATGCGCTTCCTAAAGGGGCCATCTTAGATCAACAAAGAAAAGGAGACCTAGAGTCAGGCTCCTGCAGGACATGCCTGGTCACAGGGAACCTAGAATAACCCAGACAGGTAGAAAATGCTGGCTGGAAAGTACTGCTGTAATAGCAGAGACAGAACAAGCTAAAAGGAACAGATTTGGAAAAATGATAGACACTAGGATCCAAGTTTAGGAAAAAATGCTTGCATTAAGTGTTTGGGGGAAAACCTGTTGATTATATTAAAATCAAAGCAAATGAGAAGCATTCTTTAGTAGTTGTACAGGCCTGTATGAAGACATACATGGGGGAAAAGAAAAAGAAAAAGCACTGCAGTCATCCAAGTCCATAGTAAGTGCTTCTATGTATTACAACTGCAAAAACATTTCAAAACAAATAACCAAAAATTCTAACAGGTCATACTTACATTCCAGATACTAATGACACTTTGAAAACATGCTGAATAGTAGAAGACGGATTGCCTAAAGCCACATTAAGTGCCCTGTCAATGCTGAATGCCACTTGACGAAGATAGTATTCTGGATGCTGTCCAAAACCATCATACGGTACATAAAGGTAAGGAAAGACACCATGTAAGTGGAGACAAGTCTTCTGACCTAAAAAGAAAAGGTAAACATTTATTTTCTAATGACTACATCTTTTTCTTCTTTTAAGTAGTCCCTAAGTTTGACTTTTTTCAGGTTATTTTCAGGTTCTGCAGACAGTATAAATTTATGAAACAAGTTCAGGTGTATTTCAACTACCGATTTAGAGCAGTTCTCACATTTCATTCATTGACAAAAGCAATACAGAACAGATGGGGTTACACGACATACACAGTAGCAAATTCTGCTGTTATACAAGCGTAATCCTAATGATTTTCTTTGTAGTAATAACACAACACCTCTCTGAGGATAATTTTGCATACTGAGTCAGAGTTGGATGGTTAAGTTTCTCAGCCTTGGGAAGAATTTTGATACAGCAAGATTTTCACACTTTCCTCACTGGGATGAGCATACAACCTCTCAGAAATTAAAAAGAGCATCCAGAGCATCTACGAGGCCATTCAAGATTCTAGTTATTAAGGCATAAGTTGGGACATGGAAAAAAACAGGTGATTTTAAACTTTTTAAATCTGTGGATCCCTGAGAGGTCTCTACTGCATATGCACATCTCTAGCCTTCTAACAACATGCTTACTTCTCAGTATTAGCTTTCATGAGTCTGCGATAACAGAATGAAAGAACACACCATGAAAACCAGTGTACTAGATCACAGCTCGAGCTTCTGCTTCAGACAAGGCAGTACAGTGATGTGGACCGGGATCTCCCAAACCCACCATGTTTTCTGGGGGGCTAGTCTCAACTGTAATGCGTGTTCTCTGTTCTTTCCTCACCACGATACAACAGAGCATGCATTCACTGCTGAAACTAACATCAGATCCTGCTTGCCACCCTTCCAGCCCCAAAAATCGTTCATGAATTCTCACTGGTCAATGAAAAAGTTTCACAGAAAAATACTATAAGCATGTCACTAATTAACCCCCACCGCACCATAATGATAGACCAAGTATATCATCTTGCATTTTGTTTGGAAAAATTCCCTGCATGAAGGTAGCAAAACAGTATCTAAAGGCAGTGCTTTCATCAATCAGGAGATAAATATTACAGACAAAGAGGCAGCACAACTTCACTGGTCCACAAAACCAATGAAAAGACTTCCAAAAGTCCATTCTTTCAAACTGAGATTATTTCTCAGCAGGTGGACCTTGCCTGAACTATTTACACTCATTCATACCCACACTAGTGCACCACTGGCCACCCAGTGAAGACAGCTGCAAGTCCATTAAAGTGCAGGAAGAACAGAGCTTCAAAATCAGGACTGCTTGCAAATTTTTACACCTGTGAAATGCATGCCTCCAAATACCATAAACAGCATAGCTTTTTTTTTTACTGGGGGTCAGATGTATTGTTCTTTCTTCAAATATTTATCAGACCTTCACGTAATGTCTAGAAGTGAAAAAAATTGCTCTAAGGATGGTAGTACAAGTCCATTTTCCAAGGTGAATTTTATTCTTCCTGTAAGTCACCCCCATCAAGTCCTTCAGCAATGTCTAAATACAACCTATATATGCATTCATAATGTTAAGGTCATCATCTATGATGAATTCTGTCCATGCTTTTAAACTATTTCAGGAGAATAAATTTCTTAGTTGTGTATTATGTACTTCAAATACTAATACACTAAGAAAAAAGATAAACTAAATAAAGAGAAAGTACGAACTAGAGGGGTTTTTTTTAATGGCGAAATAAAGGACAGTAACAGCTTTCGATGGCAGAAAAACCTCTGCCCCCTTAATGTGGGAGAAGTAATTTATTAGTAGCATGTGAACTGAGAGAGTATCAATCTGTGCAGTGGTAGCAGAGTATTTATTTTCTGTACCGAGTCACCAACAAATCTGAGTGTTTACTACTCATGATTGCACTTAAGACTGACTGAAATAAAGGATTCCCTCCACCCCTGATATAATTAACAGAAAATTAATAGTTGTTTAAACCTCTACACTTCCTATATTCCATTTTTTTTGTTTGTTTATTTTGGAAGGGCTTTGGATTTTTTGTTGTTGTTGGGTTGGGGGTGGGGGGGGGGTGGGGGGGGTGGTTTTTTTTAAAGTGTATGCCAGGATCATGTTCAGGGAGAAATTCAAATGAATTCATACATATTATTTGTCTGAATGTCTACTGAAGCTTTTAAAAAACAAGCAAACAAAATCAACCCACCCCAAACTAAATTTGATATTGGAGCTACAGACTAAGAATTTCTGGCAAATACATAGGTCTATCCCCCTATTAATTTTATAAATTCAGGTGTTTCCTACCTACAACTTGTCAGTCAAAAATCAATTCTGCACTTACATTTTTTCTTTTTACACTAATAGCTATAAACTTTTTGATAACACTTTAAAAAATACCTTTGCTTTAATGGTTGCCCAACTATTCTGAGTTATAGTTAATTTGTTTCCCCAGAAAACAAAATTACAAAGCACCAGAATAAATAGAACTGGGAGACAATCTAAACTTACTGTACTTAAATTCAGGTTCCTTTCAAGTTATGCAAGACAATTAATTAATAATGCTTTTATAGCTAGCACCTGATTACTCAAGTTAATTAAATTTAAAAAACAATATATCCATTTCTATTGCAGCTATTTAACAGCTCTTGCTGAACTGAAACACCATTTTATTGTTGAATAAAAAAAGAACACGTATGAAGAAAGCTTCCTTCTATTTCCTTCTGTCCCCTTCCCCTGCACTCCCCTTTATGGGCAAAAACCCCATGAAAAACACTATAGCTTTCAAGTGACCAGAAAGTCAAATTACCACCTAACTCCAGGGAAAGCTTATAAAACACACACACTGAGCTGCTTTTCATTTTTGATTCTGCCAAGAAAGCAAACAAGCCACTGCTGATCTAAGACTCCTATTAGGCCAGCAGCTGTCAAGTTGCATGGGTCTGTACAGCTACATACTTTGATCCTTGTTAGTATTGACTCATTTACCATGATATTTGGTTATACTGCTACTTTTATTTACAATATACATTACTACAAGTCTTACCCTGCTAGTGTTAAGAACAGAGTCATTTGCTTCCATCATTTAAGTAAAAGCATCAAATTGCACCAAATGTCATGGTGTTGAGTCTGAAGCCCAGACTCCAGTAATAGCAACCATGGTTTGCACTAAGCCATTACAAATGCTAGTGTATTCTTTCCAATAGAGCCACAAGGAGAAAACAGATCTACCCACTGAGGATCTCAGGCCACACAGACTCATCAATTAGCATAAATGAAAAACTTGGCTTGGGATAAGGTTAAGAATTTTTATTGGCTTGGGATAAGGTTAAGAAGTTTTATGCTTATGTGTCACACTTATGTTTCTGTTTCTTTTCAGAGATACAGACAGAAGTAAATTTGTACCACTAGAACAGCGACTGCTATAGTGACCAGCAGATGTTATTTTTAGATCTATTCATCAGTTTCTCTGTATCTGTAGAATCAATGGAAGCAGTGCTTGACAGCAGATTCTGCAGAAAAGCCATATAGTTTATATGATCACTCTCCTCAGAATTTCCCAATGCAAAACTAGACACCTGGAAGTCATTCCCAGAGTTTTCAGATGGGACAGGCCACTAAAATGTTTCATGCTGTGGCCTCATCAGGGACCTACTGCGCACGTGCGTCACAACTCTTCCGTACACAAGCAGTACATGAGATGTCTCTATTAACAAACGAGCATAATGTGTACATAAATGCTAGGACTGGTGGTGATAACGGGTTATCAGCCAGGAGGAAGCTGCTGTCCAAAGAATTTCTCTGGCCCATGCTCTCTTAAAGAATGGGGTCTGCACTGGTTGAATTATCTGCAGGTCAGAGATCAAGCATCCCAGTGTATGACTCAAGGGGGCTGCTGAGTAAACATACAGAAACCTAGAAGTAAAGCTGAGGCTTATTCACAAGTCTTTTTCAGGCACTGAATGAAGCAGTGAATGAAGGAACACAAAAAGTGCTGCTATAAAATAGAAAAGAGGCAATACACAAAACCTTGAGATATTATAAGATGCTCAACTAGCAAACTGGCTACTTTCTCTGAAAAGAAGAAACTTCAAACTAAATGTCAATATAGATGAATAGCTAGAATAACAATAAGTCAATACTTCAAAAATAATATAAATGCAGTATTTTCAGACAATAAAGAAAGGGAGCCCACCCCCCAAACCCATACTTACAAAAGCAAGCGGCATAAATGTTACTGAAGTATTAAATCAATTTTTATGCAGCATTTTGCATACTTGAAACCCACAAGAGAGAGATTAAGAAAGCTGCTTTTTTTTTTTTTTTTTTAAAAGATGGTTGCCATATGCATTACTATTAGGAATATGTACCAAGCATAATCCTTGAGCCACTGTATCTTTAAAATATTAGAAGAAAAATCTGTAGTAACCTATACTGTAGAAAACTTCAGTATAATTAGAAGAGAGCTGAAACCAGTATGATAAAGGAATGCAAAGTTGCTCAACAACTGCTCAAGAAGATGCAAGAACTGACGTCTTCTGACCACCAGAATGCTCAGCCATACATGGTGATCCGGTATGGATAAAACTGATATGCAATCTATACAGAATCACAGAATGGCTGACGTTGGAAGGGACCTCTGGAGGTCATCTGGTCCAGCCCCCCCCGCCCAAGCATATGAACACCTAATTTCACAGTACAACAAGCTAGAGAACCTGAGAATTATTATTCAAGTGTCCTCAGAGAAGTGCTTTTTCTCCATTTGAAAAAAAATATTTTGCTTTAAACCTCTAAAAATTTATTTCTGCTAAGATCAAATTGGACAAATTTCCAATTTTTAATAAGGGACTTTACCATAACACCCAGTTCAGGAATAAAGTCTGCAAGCAAGTAAGTTAGACAAGGAGCACCTAAGGATTCACCACAGCTAGCATATGAAAATCTATGGATGTATTTGAGGAGGAGAAGACAGAAGTCCATCTGTTCTGGATGTAATTCCACACATACATGACTACCTGCTGGCTCATATTCCAGCACTGGGAGAACTCATGCAGATACTACCTCCAGTTATCTCCTCCAGAAGACTTCCACTCTCATGGGAGGATTGCCTAAACAGAGCACGTAGATGATCCTAAACCAATGCAGTTTATAGTCTAGAATATTAAAGTACACTAGAATCTACTGAGTGTATAAGTCAATACCGAGGTCAAGGCACCACACACTAGGTTGTAGGATCTGTTCTACCTATGAATAGCCAAACCCAGTGTTTTCACATTAGACTGACCTAATCACAAGGCTACCAGCAAAGCTTTACAGACATGAATTTGTACCACCACAGACAGGAATGCAAGATTTCTACAGTAAGAATAAGAGCCTGACTCCGCAGCTCAGGGGCATTTCAGCCTCAGTATTGTTTATGCATTAGATAGGATGATTCTGAAATACAAAATCCCTGCATCTGAGATTTCTAATAATGAATGAGAGCATGTCCTACAGTTGTGATACAGTTTTACTAACTTTTATAAATGATACTGAAAGCCATTTAGCTCCTATTCTGCAATTCTTAATTTAGGAGCTGACTACAGAACCCTCACAAACTGAAGTCAATACTGGAAATATTTTGAATAGACATCATCTCATTTAGTATTTAGAAAATGAGAACTAAATCTAGACACATATGACTTCAGAAAATGGTTCAGTGCTGGTCTACATGCAAATATACTTTGCTGTGATACTTCTGCCACAGAACAGCTGATCCCATTATAAGAAGCTAAGCAGAGCTGTGGGGAACAGCTACACGGAATCCACTCCTATATCACAGAATACCAGAATCCACTACTTCCCTGGGGAGATTATTCCAATGGCTGATTGTTCTTATTGTGAAAAATTTTCCTTGCGTCCAATTGGAATCTCCCCAGGAGTAACTTGTACCCATTACCCCTCATCTTTTCCATGTGACTCCTTGTAAAAAGGGAGTCTCCATCTTCTTTGTAGTGACCCTTTAAATACTGGAACATGGTGATAAGGTCTCCGCTAAGCCTTCTTTTCTCAAGGCTGAACAAACCCAGTTGTCTCAGCCTTTCCTCATATGGCAGGCTTCCCAGTCTTTTGACTATCTTTGTGGCCTTTCTCTGGACCCTCTCCAGCCTGTCCACATCTTTTTTGCATAGCAGGGACCAAAACTGAACACAGTATTCCAGGTGTGGCCTGAGAAGTGCTAAGTGGAGTGGGATAATGATGTTTTATCTCTGCTGGTGATGCCCTTGTTGATGCAACCCAGCATCCTGTTGGCTTTCTTTGCCACAGCAGCACACTGTTTGCTCATACTGAGCTTGTTGTCCACCAGGACCCCCAGGTCCCTTTCCACAGAGCTGCTCCACAGCTGGGTAGATCCCGACCTGTGCTGCACTCCTGGATTATGTTTTCCAAGGTGCAAGACCCTACACTCGTCCTCATTGAACTTTGTAAGGTTCTCGTTAGCCCACTCTTCCAGTCTATCCAGGTATTGCTGCAGGGTGGCTCTCCCTTCCAAAGTGTCCACTTCCCCACTCAGTTTGGTATCACCAGCAAACTTAATCAGGGTACACTTGATCCCATCATCCAGATCACTTAAGAAGATATAAAACAGCGTTGGGCCCAATATCGATCCCTGGGGGACCCCACTTGTGACAGGTTGCCAGTTTGAGAAGGAGCTACTACCACCCTCTGGGTGTGGCCTGTCAGCCAGTTCCCCACCCACCGCACAGGCCACTTGTCTAGACCATAACACATCAGTTTCTCTAGGATGAGGCTGTGGGAAACCGTATCAAAAGCCTTGGAGAAATCCAGGTACACAATGTCCACCACTTGCCCCATATCAACTGAGCAGGTTACTTTGTCGTAGAAGGCGATCAGGTTTGTCAAGCACGATTTGCCCTTGGTAAATCCATGCTGGCTTTTCTCAACCATGTGCTTCATTTGACTTGTGACAGCCCCCAGGAGGATTCGTTCCATAACTTTCCCAGCGACTGAAGTAAGACTGATAGGCCTGTAATTTCCTGGATCCTCCTTTAAGCCCTTCTTGTAGATAGGAGTGACATTAGCCTTCTTCCAGTCTTCTGGGATGTCCCCCAATCTCCATGACTTCTCAAAGATTATGGAGAACAGCCTCACAACAACATCAGCCAGCTCTCTTAACACTCTCGGGTAGATAACATCAGGGTCCACCAATTTGTAGGGGTCAAGCTCCTGTAACAGTTCACATACCAACTCTTCTTTCACTGATGGTGGGTCTGTGTTTGCATCAACCTGGACTTTTGTTCTCAAGGCCTGGAGTCCAACAGTGCTGGTAAAGACAGAGGTGAAGAAAGTGTTGAGAACCTCTGCCTTTTCAGTGTTGTTGGTGACTAATTCACCTCTCCTGTTTAACGGTGGGCCAATATTTTCCTTCTGTTTCTGCTTGTTTACGTACCTGAAGAACCCTTTCTTGTAGTTTTTGACATCTCTGGCCAATGTCAATTTGAGCTGAGCTTTTGCTTTTCTACCTGCATCTCTGCACACCCTGGCAACGCCCCTGTAGTTCTCAATGGGTATTTGTTTGCTTTTCCATCTCTCGTACGATTCTTTTGGTTTTGAGCAGACTCAGAAGCTCGCATTTAAGCCAAGGGGGTCTCTTGCTCCGCCTACTTCCCTTACCTTTAAAGGGAATGAACCATTTTTGTGCTTCCAGGAGAGTGTTCTTGGAAAACTCCCAGCGCTCGCTAGCTCCTTTATCCTCCATGGAAGCTTCCCACAGAATCCCTCCCAACTGAGCTCTGAGCGAGCTGAAGTTTGCTCTTCTAAAATCTAAAACCTTTGTCTTAGTACTAACCTTCAGCGTGCTCTGCAGGATCCCAAACCCCACAATATTGTGATCACTGCAGCTGAGACTGTCACTAACCGAGATACTACAAAGCACGTTTTCTTGGTTTGTGAGTAGCAAGTCCAGCAGTGCCTCAATTCCTGGTTGGCTCATCTAACATTTGTATGAGGAAGCAGTTCTCTAAGCATTCCAGAAACTTGATGGATGACATGTGAACTGCTATATTGTTCTTCCAACAAATGTCTGGGTAGTTGAAGTCACCCATAAGAACCAGGTTCTGGTGGCCTGAAGCTTGCTTAAGTGACTCAAATATTGCTTCGCTGGACTTATTGTCTTGGTTTAGAGGTCAGTAGCAGATGCCTACTGTAAGATCTCCCTTGGAGACGACCCCTCTCATCTTGCCCAGTGGCATTCGATAGGGCTTCCACAATCACCATAGTTGACTTCTATACATTCAAGGTTCTCCTTAACATAGAGTGCGACAACTCCTCCTCTTCTTCCCTGTCTGTCTTCATGAAACAGTCTATAGCCATCCATCACGATCCTCCAGTCATGTGAGTTGTCCCACCATGTTTCAGTTATTCCTACGATATCATAACTTGCTGACTGGGCAGAGCGCTCCAGTTCCTCCTGATTGTTTCCCAGGCCGTGTGCATTGGTATACATATACTAGAGGTGGTTGGTCTTCTGGTTCTCATCTTGGGAGGCAGCTAAGGAACATTTGTCGCTGCTCTGGTTGGCCTGGCTTATTCTCCAGTTGGTTGCAATGGTGTGAGTGTTGCCACTTTGGACCCCACCCTCCGAGTCCTTCAGTTTAAAGTGTGCCTCGCCAAGTTGGCCAGCCTGCTGCCAAAGATGCCCTTGTCTCTTCTAGACAGGTGGATCCCATCTCCCCCTAACAGGCTATAGTCACTGAAGAATGTCCCGCTGTCATAAAAGCCAAAACCCCCACCATGGCACCAGCCACGAAGCCAGAAGTTGATTTGCATTATACATCTATTTCTGTCTGCATCCCTTCCTCTAACTGGTAAAATGGAAGAAAAGATAACTTGGGCACTAATACTTTTTGCTTGCACCCCCAGGGCTTTGTAGTCTTCCTTGATTCTGCCCAGGTTCCGGCTTGTGGTGTCATTCGTGCCCACGTGAAAGAGTAGCAATGGATAGTAGTCTGTGCTCTTGACAAGTTGTGGCACCCTCTCAGCAACATCTCGGACCTTAGCTCCCAGAAGGCAGCATACCTCTTGTGCCTCCTTGTCAGGCTGGCAGATGGGTGCCTCAGTGGCCTTTAACAAAGAGTCACCCACTATGAGTGCTCGTCATTTCTTTCTGCGGTATCCGCTGTGTGCTGCTGGTACAGTCTCTCCTTGCAGATCTTGCTCATGGGTGTCTACAGCTGTTAAAGCTTCATATCTGGTTGTGGTTGTAATGCTGCAGGGTGGGGACTGAAGCAGAGTCCTGCTTTTGTGGGTCACCAGGTTCCAAGGTGCCTCATTCTCTGTGTTGTCTGCCACAGGAGCATGGCTCTGAAACCACTCACCTACCTCCGTCTCGGCCCCTCTAATACTGCGCAGCCTTTTAACTGTTTCCTGCAACTCAGCCACCTGACGCAACAGATCATCAACCTGTGCACATCTTTTGCAGGTACTTATCTTTTCTCCAGGAGAAGAGTCTGGGCACTCATTGCAACCTACCATCTGTACTGAAGTCTCCTTCCTTACCATATGTAAATGAACAACCAGTTTTGTTGAAATTCTCCCTAAAACTGTTATTTTAATTGCTGAACTACGACGATCCATTTCTCCCAGACCACTGTAAAATACAGTGGGGTGGGAGTAAAAAGGAAAATGCAGCAGCACTTAAATACATGGCAAAAATCCTAAGATTTTAGGAAAATTCTGGCTGAAGATTAAAAAAAAGGATGCAGAAAATGGAAGACAAAGGGCTTTTCATACACTTGCCGCCTATTAAGAGTACTTTAAGTGCAGTTTTGTGAAGTGGCAGGACTAATTAAACATGGACAATATTAGCAGAAGAATGCATGCGAACACATCAACCGCATCACTGCAGGATGCAGAAAAGGCTAGACAGTCATAAGGAATTTCCTTCCTCTAACAGCAATAGTAAAGCAAAGTCATTAGAAACCAAAAGATATGACACTACCATCTTTAAAAGATTAATAGGTATTTTCAAATAACTGTTGAACCATCTAGATTAAAAAAAATTGAAAAACAAAGTGTGAACAATGACGACTACAGAGAGTGGGAAAAGTAACAATCCTGTTGAAAAAAAATTCTAAAAATGAAAATTTGTAAATGGGATAATATTAGAACCCAATTTCTAAGTAATTTCTTTCCCACAATAAAAGTTACCATACCCTAGGCAATCTCACTTACATTTTCTCCAGGAATACGCTTCAGAGAGCAACATCAAGTTGTAACAGGAGTACTTACTCTACCCTGCTGGGCAGGTGCAACGTGAGCATTTTCTGCACAGTTTAGATTGTGCTTTAAATTTAAGCTGTGTCGCTCACTGGAGTGGGCTTGTCAAGATATTGATCATTGAATATCACTCAGAACTGAGCTACTGAAAATGGATAGGACTCAATTCCTTTATAGTGCTAATACAGTCTATGAAACTAAAGTCACCATTCTTTACCTCTCACAGAAAGCAAATAAATCACATACAAGGACTGATACAAGTAAGGTAATACTTTGATGAAGACAAATCCCTTCCCTAGCAAAACTTGGGAAGGTCTTTCCCTCTTAAAATGTTTGCTATGTCATTCAAAAACATAAGAGTTTAATCTTTTAATGTCAAAGAGTTCTTTAGTAGTACCTCACACTAAAGTAACTTCTTCAGTGACTAAGTGAAACTTTCAAGCTTTTCCCAGAGTCCTGAATCAAGTCAGCTTTTTTCCAAGGGGTGAGAAGAAAGGCAGGACTATGCACACGGTAGTCTTAAATACTGGATACTAGAGAAACAGCAATAAAATAAGGTCTTGCAGCAGCAAGATATCCTCAAAACAAAATCAAGAACAGAGCCCAAAGACCATGTTTCATATATAATATTACATATTTGTGTCAAGGCTTTCAGTTTTTCCCTGGCGTGTGAGAAAACTTATTTCAGTAACATTTGTAAACAGGACAGGAAAAAAAAATTTTTTTAATTACATTTGTTTGAATCCAAATGGAGTGTTTGGTTATTTATAATTCTTTAGTCAGTAACTGTTCCTTGCAACATGTAATACCTCTACTCTCGTGTAAAGAAAAAAATAGAAGAAAGCTTATCCACTAGGAAAATGAGGGCCTGTGACTCATTACAACTAGATTATTTCTCACCCTTGATGTAGAGATCCTTAGAGAGGGAGAAGGGCTGGGTTTTCCATCTGTAATTTAAAATTAGAAGTCTCTGTATAACTAGGTGCATATTGAAGTAATACCTAGCCTAGAATTAAAGAGTTCAATTCCCATCTAGGGAGACTTCATGTGCGACCTTGGGCAAGTTACTTGCCACAGATTACGCACTTTCTCATTGTGAAATGGATGTAACAGTACTTTAATATCTGAAAAAAATCTATTAAAGGGATAAATATACAAAAGGAGCACTCTGAGACAAAAAAAGGGGGGGTTCTAGGAGTACACAATGGCTAGGAAGACGTAGGACAAAGTGTCCAAACAACCAGCAGTATCCTATTCAGGATATTGCCATATCTGTCTCAGCAAGCCTTCAAGAAAGGAAAGCAAACTGTCATAAGCAATTTGTAGGCCTAGAATCACACTGTTGAACGTATTCTTCTTCCAATAGCAGGCCCCCTGTATCCTTTTTTTATCTCACACTACTAAACCCTGAAATTGTACCCAGCTTTCTTCAACACTTTTGCATCAGCAAAATTGAAACAACCTGACCATATGAAAAATATATGACTTCAATCTTCCATCTACAGCATGGCTCAGTGCAGCAAGAAAAATAAATCAACAAATCTTTTCTTCCACTTGAACTATGGGGGGAAACAAAGATGAGAGAAAAGCAGAACATTCATATGTAAAGTTGAATTATGTTTAAAAAAATGAATCCAAACATATAAGATGCCCAAATATACCACTACAAGAGAAAAAAGGTAGAAAATTAGTATGAGGAAAGTTTCTCTCTATATTTAAAAACAAAGATCAAAATTTGGAATAAGAATCACACCACTCCAGTAGGCTCCTAAAAGCAGATAAGGAGATCTCACAAATTAGAAGAAAATGCAATGTATCATTGGTTTTAGGGACAGGGCACCCCCCACCAAACCCAGAAGTATAATGGCATTCTTGTGCTTTTGAAAGCAGCACAAAGATCCTCTCCCCAGAATCCCAGATCTCTGGGCAGTTTCTAGATTTGAGCAAGAAGACTACAAGCTTCATTGAATCCATTATCCTCCAAAAGACAAATTCCTCTCAAGTTCTCTAGCAAATGTGTCAGGTCCCAAGGTCCAGAGGTCTGAGAACCCTGGAACAGATGTTTCTACTGCTGAGAGGTTCAAAGATAACAGCATAGGTAAGACCAAACAAAATTACATTTGAAACACTGATTTTTACTGAGTGCCTAAGTACATACTTCAGTTGTCACATGTCCAACTGATATAATTCAATTAATCTGCTCACAGACAGCTTTTTATATCAAACAGAACTTCTCTTAATAATCCGAAACGTTAAGCTCAAGAGTCTACCCAGTTCACCAAGTCTTGTCTTCTCCAGTCTAGAAAGCCATGCAATAGTTAACACAAAACTGAAGACCATTAGATACTTTGAACTATGAGGTATCTACAAAAGAAATAACCTTTGAGGCCTCTCAGGCTAGAGTTTACATTGGGCATTACTGTTGATGGAAAATATCAATTCTAAGCCCCAAAAGCAAGGCTACAACCTTTGTCTTACTGAGAATTTTTAACTTGTATTTTTTTTATTCCAATATGCAAGAGAGGCTGTTATTCCTTTTCACATAAATAATGAGCAAACCCCAAGAAAAGCATAAAAATTGAGAAGGATATTAAATATGTCGACTCAGTGAAGATGTTCATATGATCTCCATAAAACTACCTCCTCCTGCCTTGAATTGATTAGGACCTTTTTTGAATTCCTGCTGTGACATTAGAAAACAATCTGGTCTCCAACTGCAGAAGAACTACTGATAAACCTAACCATTTATAGGATGTACAGGTACATCGTCAGAAAGGAACAGCTATTACCTACAGTTATCACCAAGTGAAACAACTGACTTCACAGTGGAGATTGTAGGAAAAATATAACTCATGAAATTTACTGTTATCCAGTCAAACTAGAACCAGGGAAGTCCAGAGATGCAGAAGACAATTTAAAAGTACAAGTCTCCTGAAATAATGGAGACCAAAGAAGTTAAGCACCTCAGAGATGAAGGATGAGCTGTGTACAAACCTTTCTTCACAAGTGTGATTACTTGTGAGTTATGGGAAATGGCAACAGTATTTTCTTATTTTCTTAGGAGAAACAAGCAGACACACAAGGCGAGGTTAGGTATTTGCTTAATTAAATATCCATCTACAAAATCAGCCATATACAAAATGTTATTCTTGCTTCCTCTATAGACAGATTACTCATGTAAGCAGCCGACAATGTTAGTAATATTTCTAGGTAAATCACTAGGATGCCAGCTAAAATGAACTAACATTGTCCTGGTTTTGGCTGGGATAGAGTTAATTTTCTTCATAGTAGCTAGTATGGGGCTATGTTTTGGATTTGTGCTGGAAACAGTATTGATAATACAGAGATGTTTTAGCTGTTGCTAAGTAGTGCTTGTACTAAATCAAGGACTTTTCAGCTTCCCATGCTCTGCCAGACACACAGGAAGTTGGGAGGGGACACAGCTGGGACAGCTGACCCCAACTGGCCAAAGGGATATTCCATACCATATGATGGCATGCTCAGCATATAAAGCTGGGGGAAGAATAAGGAAGGGGGGGGAACGTTCAGAGTTATGGTGTTTTGTCTTCCCAACTAACCATTACATATGATGGAGCCCTGCTTTCCTGGAGATGGCTGAACACCTGCCTGCCAAGGGGAAGTAGTGAATGAATTCCTTGCTTTGCTTTGCTTGTGTGCACAGCTTTTGCTTTACCTATTAAACTGTGTTTACCTCAACCCACATGGTTTCTCACTTTCACCCTTCCAATTCTCTCCCCCATCCCACTCTGAGGGAGTGAGCGAGCAGCTGTGTGGTGCTTGGTTGCTGGCTGGGGTTAAACCATGACACACATGAAGGAGGAAAACGTAGCTGGCCCCAGCTACAGATTCTAGCTATCATACCGGGCTCTTGGCATGCACAGGCTGGCAACACAGGCCAAGCTGCTATTCCAGTAAGAAAAGCAACCACATGAATGCAACAGAGGCAGACTATATTAGACCACACTGACCAAAGCATAGCTGAGTAGAAAAGAGCGTATTTACTAGTTGCAGATAAACTAATGGTGTGTACTTTACCGCATCCTGTGAAAGATGAAAAAATAAGTCAGTAGTAAAAAGGGGGAGCAGAGTAGTCACACAGCCTTTTGCTTCCATTTCCTTCAACTAGCTTTCATTAAAGACTGTTACTGCTACACAAGTTCTCTGAGCTTTCTTATTAGTCTTTCTTGATGAAAGTAACACAAGCCACATGTAAATGGAAATTGGTGCATATATATTCACAGGAGGAAAAGTTTTGCTGGTTGGTAACTGAGCTTGAACTTTCACCGCCACACGAGGCTCATCTGCCTATTAAATACCGTAATGAGCGTGCACTATTCCAGTCACAATTATCCTCTTTTTCCTGTGTCAGACAAAACCAGTTGAAACATTTTTGTTCAACTGGAAGAAAATAGGTATTTTTCTGTCAGCTAGACAGCTAGTTAGAAAAAAAGCACCATAAAATATTGCCAAAGACTATTTGTTACTGCAAACTGCAGGAAAAAAACCCTGACATTAATTGTGATAAGGTTAACAGTGTTTTCATCAGTATTATCTTCCATAGACACTTTTCAGAAATGTTGACTATTTATAAATTCCTGAATACCATCAAGCTTGTGTAAACCCAGAGAAATGATACACTGTAGAGTATACACACTCTCACGAGTCAAACTAGATTACATTAACAAGTAAATGACAGCACATTCTGTTTGTTTTCCTCTATTCTTCAAACAGTGCTAACTAATTCCATGAATATTTCTTGGAATTTTTCTTTTCTTTTGTATTTGTATTAAGATCTCCCACTCGCAGGTAACTGTCACGTCAGCCTATTCCTCTAGCTGATGAAAACTAGATGACATGCTCCACAAAAACAAGTGCTGTTCTTAGGGCACCCATAAGCAAATTTGCGACACTTTATACTCCTTATCACATACACCTTTTTATTTAATTAAAGAAGTTCTTAACATCTTGTATATGTTCTAAGCTTATAATTTCTGGACAAGCAGCAACTTAGGGAGTACTTCCTTACTTTAGACACCTTTTAAATTCCTCTATAAACTTTTGAAAGGACTATATGGTGTGCAACAGTAATAGCAGGGAACAGAACTTCATGACCCAGAAATTAAACTGTGTTCTTAATATCTTACTAACTCTGTGTTCAGTGTTTATGTGGCAAACTGTTGGCAGAGGGGGGGGCTGCAGGGGTGGCCACTGTGGGAAGAGGCCAGGGGCTGCCCTGTGTGGGACACAGCCGGCTCCAACAGACCCACCGCAGAGCACAGCTGAGCCCCTCAGCGAAGCTGGGGGCACCTCTGGAAAAACATGTTTAAGAAAGAGAACACCAAAGTCAGAGAAACAAGGAGGAGGAACAGCTCCATGGCAGAGCAGATATCCCCTGCAGCTCACAGAAAAGCCCACATCAGAACAGATATCCCCTGCAGCCCACGGAGAGCCCACACCAGAGCAGAGGAAAGACATAAGGAGGAAGGAGTGGCAGAGAGATACCACTATGTACTGACTGCAACCCCCCCCACCATCCTCCATGTGAGCTTGCAGGGCAGGGGTGGGGTATAGGGTTTGGGGAGTATGGAGTGAA
Organism: Ciconia boyciana; assembly: GCF_034638445.1. Classification (NCBI taxonomy): domain Eukaryota; kingdom Metazoa; phylum Chordata; class Aves; order Ciconiiformes; family Ciconiidae; genus Ciconia; species Ciconia boyciana. The sequence continues at coordinate 53,068,141 of NC_132936.1, forward strand.
GGAATGAAGCTGAACCTGGGAGAAGGGGGAGGAAAAGTGCTGTTTTAATGTTTGAGTTTATTTCTCACTACCTGAATCGATTTTAATTGTCAATGAATTAGTTAATTTTCCCCAATTAGAGTCTGTTTTGCCTGCAATGGTAATTGGTAAGCAATTTCCCTGTCGTTATCTCAACCTATTGCTTTACTGTTTCTGTTTTTCCTATTTTATCCTCCTGTTTTACCAGAGTGAGGGGGGGGGAAATGGCACAAGCAAGCAGCTGGGTGGGAATTTGGCTGTTAGTCAAGTCTAACCCAGCACATACTGGTTAACAGAAATGATCCCCTGGATGTCAGCCTCTAGAGCCTACAAACTACTTCAGAAGATTTGGAAAAGGTAACAAAATAATGCAAATCTTAGTGTTAGTAGACTTATACCTGCTACCTTCTGATCTATAACTTCACCAGAAGATTTCAGAGGGTGTTACAGCTGAAAGTCTCTGCTTTGAACCTTTGCTCAGAGTAGAAGTTTCAGCCTACCCATATTAATTTAATAAAAGAAAACATACTGCCCCAATCCCCAAAGCAATAAAACCTTTCAATGCAACGTTAACATATTTAAGCACAAACTTTCCATAAATTAGTCATATTACCATAACTTACATTAAATAATGCAATAGTATAAACATTGTCCATTTATTGTATTAATATAATAATTAAACAATGTGGGAGAAAGTATTCTCCTTTACATCAAACCTATTTAAAAATGTATTAGTGAAAGACATGCCTGCTTATGAGCCTTCCAAGAAAGGCTACACACGAAGGTGCAGAATGTTCAAGACATTTCCAAGTGGGGGAAAAAGAAGCTACAGCAAGCAAATAGGGTGATTAAATGCTCTAATCCATTGAAGCTTTTAAAAAATATGCTATAAATTGAGATTGCACATACCTTAAATCCTTATTTGAAGTTTTCTCTAAGGATTCTCATGATAGGACACTTCAACCATCTACACATGGGAAATGATTTTCAGCTGATATAGCAGCCTTTGGTTTGCTATGAACTGATCCCCAGCCAAATTAAATTCTATAGAGCTGTTACAGAGGGAGCAGCTCCACAGACAATTTACAGAAGCTGTAGTCTTGAATCCTGACTTATCTAACAGAATTGTAAATCCTGAGTAATTCTATAATTTGTATCACGCATGCACACAAAAAAATCTTACCATCCCCCTTTCCCTCAGATAATTTTTAACCTCTTTGCTCCAGTTTAACAGTTGTTCAATAATTATACTTATCTTCAATAGCTATTCAGGATTAACTCGAGAGGTACTGTGCAAGTGCAAAGATAACTGTTTTAAACAGTAGAAACAATAGCAGCGTTAGAAAAATCAAATTCAGATTATAGTATTTTTCAGGTTGTTTTTTTTTTTATTCTGATGAAAGATGTTATCCTTTACACTACAATAGTGTGGTATACGGAAATCATGCTACAGTAATGTTATTTCTCTATTTTTATTTTGCTTGCCAAAATATTTGATAGCCTGCTTTCTTGACAAAAGACATGCGAGGGGAAGAGTCTTATACAAGAAAAAAAGTCCTTGAAACCAAAAGTAAATGAAACTTGCTCTTTTCAGACTTACTCTTTTCCCACGGATTTATCTGCGGTATTTCAAAAGAATCTGTACTTTAGCTTTTTGTCTTCTATTGTGAATATAGTCCTCAATCTCTACCATGCCCTCAGCTGTGGTTACTAACATGCAGGGTTTTTTTTCCCCCCACTCCAGGTAAACAAAGACCTTAGCATCCACTAAAGTCAATAGATGCTAAATGCAGGCACAGCATCTGTCACACTTCAAATGTGATCTTTTTATGCCTTCTTCTGTTCTTTTATATATTACAAAATATGTAAATGAATGCTCTTTCAGTAATACAGCTGGTGTTACTATTTTATTCTGCACATTTTGCAATACTATTAAGTATCTTACTTCCTATTTCGGTTTCTTTTGTGACATGCTACTTCACTTCCTCATCTTGAATTAGGCATCCATCCCCCTCTTTTCATCTTCTGTAAAGTCTGCTGTCTCTTGGCAGCACTTGAAGGGTTTCATGGCTTTTTGCCGGCTCTAGCCTTTCTTTCTGCAAAGAATGCCCAGTCTTTGTAGCACTCTTATCTTGGGCTTGTTACAGTCATTAATTGATAACATACACACTGTTCTAGTTCTTCACATAATTAGAACTGCAAGATCTTTTTCTGTCTCAGTGCTACAGCAAAAAAATTTAAACATTTGAGCACTTTACAGAAAGCATGTATCCAAAGACTGCTTGCCTTGTACAGATCATTTCATGTGGTTGTCTTGTATTTACTCAATAACCTTCAGAGTGGCTGTAAAGACTGTGTAGACTGGATGTTTCACTTGCCAAGACAAGTTATTTATAGCAATGCCTGCATTCTTTAAGAAATGTTTTGAAGTGTTGCTCAGAAGTATCTGTTGTTGATGTAATATCACCCAGTCCAGATATTCCTATTTTACAGGGTCATCTCACTGGCTACTAAATTTTAAATTGAAATTCTGTGCACAACACAACTCTAATTATTGACTACCTTTCTGCACTGAAAACAAAAGCTCTCCCTCACATATAATTAAAAAGAACAAGGGGAGAAAAAACAGCTAGCAATCTAGCTTCACATTTTAAGCTAATTCAACAAATGCTCAGAGGGATTACTTAATACCAGTCGCTCCCTTGCTCTGTTCAGATCTGAATCCTCTCTACCCCCACTTATCCCTTTTCCCAAACCAATGACGGCAGTGATACATAGGCAGTATGTTTTAACACTTTTTAACCAGCCTTCCCAAAAATGCATTCCTCACATTTGATCTTAAAATGTTAAGATCAAGACTAGAACATTATCAAAAGTGACAGAAATATGACAAACTCCTTCCAGCACTGATGTGTTGTCTAAAAGGATGTTTAATTTTCCCTACCAGTCCACAGCTTTTTCTAAAATTTAGTGTTCCGTTAATGCTTTAAGAGATTTCCTGTTCTTTTCCTTCATAGTTGGGATACTATGCTTTAGACGCTCCCCCTCACCCTGTGTTTCGAATGGCCTACAGCAGACTGAAATCAGAGAGGCAGAGAAGATAAGAGCATACATACTTTGGGTACAATCAGCATTGTTCATGTTCTTGAAAAGTCACTGTGGAATAAACTCATTACTTGGGCAGCTCATTAGGAATTACCCTCAAATCTTATTAGCAGTGATGCATCCTACACCTACTGGAAGATTCTTATTATTGCCATTATCACTGACAATTTAATGGACTGTGTATCCACATATTCACAATAACAACTATGTGGACGATCATGGTACTTTTAAGTAGTGCTATATGTGGAAACTGTTCACATATTTAATTTTTCTTTAATGTAGCACCTTGTTCAGAGAAAAATTAACACGAAAAAGCTGGAATAACTGTATGACCAACTAGAAGAAAAGACAAGTTAATACTTTGTGACTAAGTGATAGACTACACACTACAAGTTTTCCTTTAAAAATAAAAATAAAATCTGAGCAATAATGGGGGTTTCTTCCATGGTTTTGTCTAAGAGCATTAATAAAGCGTGCAGCAAGAGCAGAATAACTGCAATCAAATACGAAGACTCCTCCTCCCTAGGTTCTCAGTAGCCCTACTGCTGGTATCCAGCAAGCACAGGAAAAAAACAAACAAACAAACAAACAAACACACACCACTCCCAAAGACCAAACCATGCATGCAGAGGGGGAGCGAAAAGATAAACGGAGAGATAAAGAAACATGGGGAGAAAACAGGAAGCATAGTCTGAGAATGACAGGAAAAATAGACAGAGCAGTCTGGCAGATGATAACCACTGGTAACAACCCAAATTCAACTTGCAACTCAAACAGCCAACCTACTGACAGAAATCTTATTAAGTGTCAGAACTAAGTGCTACTAGTTAAGCCTTTGGCTCCTCAGGTATATGTATTAAATAAAAGTTTAATTGTGCAACTGATAGCGATTCTTTCACAGAATCTTAGCTTCACCTGATACACAGGAAAGACCTGGGATCTGCAAGTAAATCAGAACTCCATGCTGAATGAGTTACTTGCATAATGCCTATCTCATTTGTCACAGTAGTTAGAAATTTATGCCAATAAAGCAGGCACCAACACATACAGAAAGATTCATCATCGAGGCAGATGAATATCATTCTAGCAAACAGATACCATTCCCATCTTTCTTTTGGAATTTTTATTGTGATGCTGAGTAATTCATATGTAAAAAAGGCACAGGGAGCCTTTTTTACACTGACAGCTAAAAATTATTTAGAAAACTGCTAAGTATCTCTATGCTTAATTAAATCATTAAGCACTGTAATGTTATAAAAACTTAAACCCTCATACTTTCAGGTTGAGACCCTACAAAAGTTCAAAAAATTTTAAATCTAATATCTTCATTTTGGAATCTCAGTTCTTCATGTACAAGATATCATTGCCTCAGCTCTGACTTGCAGATAACTTCACAAAAAATTATAAATACATCAATATTACAGGAAAAAAACCCTCTCAAAGTGAATGTTTTATTTGGGTTAAGTTTTTGACTGTGGATGATAAATAAGATTATGCCTACCAGCTGAGTAATTGGATAAAAAGTCACTAAGCACCATGTGCTAATTGCTAGAGAGAATGTGAAAAAAGAGCATTTGATCACATTATTGAAAATCATCCTAATGCTTTCACACAGGGGAAAATATTTCTGGCATACCTTCACACTTTTTAGTGACTGCAACCCTGGTGTTCTTTTAACAAAGAATTTATATGCAACACTGATAAACAGGGACTGCAGAACTCCTACAGAAGATGAGTAAAAGATGAGATGGAAGGGGAACTAGTTAAAGTTTGGCAGCTCTGAAGGTTGAAGATGTCCCAGCTCATTGAAGGGGGGTTGGACTAGATGACCTTTAGAAGTCCCTTCCAACACAAACCATTCTATAATTATATGAAGGTGAAAAGACAATTTGAATTGGCCACTAGATGCCACTTGACAGACCTTGCTGAGCTAGATCAAGAACTGAAGTAATCTGCTCCTTCCCTCAGGACACAGAAGAACCAAAAGTCTTTATTATCAAAATTTCTGTTGGTATTTCCAAGGGTCCATAAGCCTATATTTCTCCTTTGTTGCCTAGGTGTAGCTGATATTTCAGGTTAGGCCTCTGGTGATTTACTATGTTTTGATAAACAGTATAAAGAAACAAGCCAATTAACAATAAGATATTGAATAATGGAAGAGTTTGAGATAGGTAAAAGCTAGATATGTTCAAGCTGAAAGCATCAATTTATTGAAGTTCAAGGTTGCTGGTAAGTCATGAAATTCCTATAGGAAACAGCAATATATTACCAGAACATACAGAACTAAGCAACCACGAATGGTATCACAACATGTATGCTTTGCTAGTGTAAGAATGACATCAGCTCTTACACATCACTCCTGAGAACAACTATCTACCAAACACAAATTGACCAACATTAAGTTCAACCTCAGCACAACTGACATCTATCACGCTATTTAATCTTCTCAATCAAGATCAGGCCAGACGAACAAGAGGGAACCTGGTATGTCACAAACCATGTTTGATTCAGCTATTTCTGTATGCTGTCCTTTATTGTGAATTTATACTTTCTCATACAATTCCAGCCCTATAAGAGCAACATAACAGCACGAGTCACCTTGTGGCTAGAATGAATAATGTACTAGATTCCTTATGAACTTTAATCTAAAAACAGTTTTATGACAGTACTGCATGTTCAGCATCTGAACACATCAACTTCAGCAAGCATATCAAAAGGTGAAACAACGAATGCAGTTGGTTGCAAATACTACAGCTGAATTGCTAAAGATTTACTTCTCATACCAGCACATCAGAAGCTACATTATAAAGGTATATAGATTCATTTGAGTTAAAGTACTTGCTTACTGTTTGTTTTTTTCCAAATTAAAATGTCAAATTTATTTAAATATGACCTACGACTTATTGCTAAAATATAACCGTGTTTTAAGTTATTACATTTTAAAGTAAAATTTTTTAAGAGCTTTATTAAAGCATCATTTGAACCTAGCATATAGCAAACTGTCCATTTAGATCTCTGAGTTTTCAGATTACAGTGAATTAAATGGAAAACACCTCCATGTTCGAGATACTACCTCCTTTCCCCCACCCACTTCAACATTAACAACACTTAGGAAGAAGTGAAGTAACACACAGCTATACAAATCCAAAGTATTAAACCTTCTATATATGCTCCTGCATTTTTAATTTTTGTCCTTTTATTCCTCCAGTTTTTAATTTTTGTCCTCTTATTTCTCTAGGAAAGGCAAGGGAAAGGGAAAAAAGCAAAATACTGTGTAAAGAAAGAAAAAAACCAACCCCCAAACCAACTTTGTGCTCCAAGAGTTTCAATACAAAAATATCCTCCAGGTGTTTATACAGAGAGAGGACATGACATAGAAAGATCATTCTTTAGAAAAAGCAATTCAGCTGTACAGTAGAGACAAAATCAGATTTAAACTAAGCTACCTAGGTCATCTGCTCTTGCTCCCATTCTCCATTTCTCTTTTGAGATTGTACAAGACTTTGGACATCTGCACTAGGAACTGATCTGGAACACTGATCTGGCTAAAAATTCATCCTGCAAAAAAAGATTACCCTTTCAAGATATATCAGTTCCCCAAGTTCACCATAACTGCACAACTTACTGTGCCAGCACAACAGAGGCAAAGCTGCACAGGGCAGCCGTGCAGTTCTTGCTTCATACAGTATCAACGTCAGCTAATAGACAGCATAAGCAGCATTAAAAACTATAACCTAAATGTTAGCTATTTTAAAAGCAAAGGAAAACAATCCTGTATTGCCACATTCTTAAAAGTGGGAAGGAACGGTTAGACAGTATGTCTACCCATATAGCTTTTACGTTGTGCCCCCTCCATGATTTTACTAAAGAGAGATAAAAAGCCGTATTTTCTGCAAACACGAGGAAATACTAGAATGCCAGTTAACTAAATGCTATAAAATATTTCAGCAAACGGTCTTTTTTTGAGGTCAGCCTTTCATGAGCTATTGACAGAAAACTCTTAAAGTATTTTAAGTGGTTTTAAAAACAATAATGATCTCTAGATGTTACTTTCTTTTAAAGCAAGCTGGCCAGCCAGTATTTTACAATAGTTTTGGCAAACTAGATTGACAAAGCAAGTAACTTCCAAAGACTAATAAAACAGAAAGGGATTTGTTCTACATTTTCAAGACACAAATTCTATTATTCTTATCACTTGTAAACAAGATGGCTTGAGTTTCATGTGGAGAAAAAGAACTAATTAATCCAGAGTGTAAAGCAAATTAAGTGTTTCTAAAAGCAGAGCAATTATATCAATGTTAATATAGCTGGATCAAAGTTCAGACAGTGGCTATTGAATGGGAAAACTTGCATTTCTGCCTTTTTAAAATTATTTTTAAAAAAGGGGGTTTGTTCATAATCAAGAAATGTACCAGTAAAGCTTTATATACTTTGCAGTTATTTATTGGATAACATAAACAGACAGGATAAATAACCAATGTGAAATCACGTGTTCACACTTTAAGGCTATGGGATCACAATACACCAGAAATGAACAAAACCAGTACAGCTTCAAGTGCACCGCTTTAAGACAGATTTACTGAACACTTACTGGTCAGAAAACAGCCGTGACTCCCAGACGGATTAAAAGAATTAAAAAGAACGCAGCCATTGCAAAAGTGTCACACAGCAAGAATTCCTCCCACCCCAAAGCAAAACAATGCCAGTTTTAGGTATGTCCTTTATAAATAAAGATCTATACGATGAAAACAAACGCGCACGGAAGTTCTCAAAGAAATCACAGCACAGGAAATTGGGTCAGCATTGGAAATTCAAACATACCTGCACAAATGAAGCAATGCTTCCTCAGGGATAGTACACCACACTTTTTAGTTACTGTGTCAGAATTATGATTTATCAGATCACTTTTTTTAAAGTGAAACAAAAGCAATCTAATTGTAACAGCCCCAACAGAGGATTCAAGACACACCCATCACAATCTGTAGCTAGGCATGCAAAAGAATGCCAATTTACTTAAACATTCAGAAAAAAGTAAGACTTAAGAAAACTTTTAAGAAGTAGTGATGATAGAAATCAACACTGTGGCCTGCCATGTGACCAGGCTTACATTTTTGCTCCAGAGAAATTTGAGGTTAACCAACTAATAATTAACATCTGCACTCAACTGGAAGACATATAGCTCTAGGGATGTGTATTACAAAACATGCTATTTTCTAAAGTCTCTTTATTCTAGTTAAAAAGAAATGCTTAACAGTCTAATTTGCAGCTCATTGCTTATAAAAAAAATTGTGCAGACAAGCCCCTAGTGTACACGATAAACATGCAGAAATATAACTTTCCTTTTTCTAATGGAAAGACATCTAATAAAGGATTGTCTAACTTCAAATGGAGCTAATACACTCAAAGTAATTTTTAAAACTTTCCTAGTCCCAAGTCAATTATTTCAGCGAAAGTAGAATCACTGCAAAAATAAGTAGACACAAGACAATACAGATCAAATTACTCTTCATGTAGTTATCACACCATGTATAAATAACATCTGTCTAGTTACCTGCTTGCACTTTTAGGGCCCATGCATCCTGTCTACATGTGCAAGGCTCTTCATTTGCAATTCCCTATCTTGGCTCATTTCACTATGTGTACTTGAATCCAAAACTTGTACCACATACTTTGTGCTACTGTTCACTCCATAAAGATGTTTCTGTACTATTGTCCCCGGTGGGGGGGGGGAAGAGTACATTTATTTTCATGTGTCTAGTTGTCAACAGAACTGTACTGTTTACATGAACCTAACAGTGAAATGAGCCTAAGGACTCCTACCACTGAAGTTTGACCTACAAGGAAAAAGGAAAAAGTGTTGAGAAAGAACCATAAAAAAAGAATAGGAACAGCACCATCAACTCTACCAAGTTGCGTATTATACATACCTACTATGAGTCAGATGAATCTTTTTTCTTGGTCCAGAGGCCTACCTTTTCTTTTCAGCATGAGGTTCATCCAGTCTAATGAGTTAAGCATTATGCTGCTTCTAAGTCAAAGAGGAGTACGGGCAGATGGACCCCTTCAGCAGGTAATTCATCCTACTTTAAGACAGCGGTTGTACAGACAATACCTCTCCAGTGTTTCAGGGGCACAATCAGCTACATCTAGAAACAGCTAGAAAGCAGAGTAGCAATAGAAGTAGAAAAGTGATTCCCTGCCATGTAAATTTGGAACTACATTTTACAGGCATGTCACATGCATCAAGATTTGGAAGAGCTGGGTGAAATTTCAGGTTCTCACCACCAGATGCATTTTCTAACAAACTTCCAATACTTTCCACCATGTTCTAAAGTTGCCTTACTTTTCACCTCTGTGTTGTAGTTACCAGATAATACTAAATCAGGTTTCTTCCTATTACCATCCAAGCTGAAACTTTACACCAATATGTAACACAAAACAGAAACTGAGCACCACTTTTTGTCATGCTATCATTTCCCTTTGAAGCTGAGGGGGAAAAAAACTCCAACATGATATTTCATAAGCACAAAGAGAATCACTTCTTTGTGATATTTGTGAAATTTTAAAATAAATTGTGTCACTGCCTTCCTTAAGCAGAGGAATGGTCAATGGTCATCACCTCCTTAAAGTCTTCTTAGGAGCACATTCTGCTTAAAGAAGCAAAGCCACAGCAGTATTTAATCAGAAACACCAAATGCAACTTACATTGCCAAGCAAATCATAGTGATTCTATGCTATGAAGCTTTATGAAGAATACAATGAAGAGTGCTTGATATCTTGACACTAAAGAGTATAAAGTCCTCTCAACTAAGCCCATTTTGTCAGACCTCTCTTTTGCCCCTCAGAAAGGAAGATCTGGCATAGCTTTGTAGCTTAGGAGTTTCTGTGAGTTGCCTAAACCCTCAAATCAACAGACGAAGACTGCTGACAGAAGGGGAACAACAGGCAAATTGTTGATAGCTGGACTGGCCAGAAAGCAATGATCTTCTGGCAAATAATTTCTTCCTTTATTAGTTTCTCCCCTTTAAGAATGGGGTTTCAACCAGGAACAATAGTCACTCAAGCTGGAGTGTGTACTCCATGAAGGACATAAATGAATAATACTGAATTCAGTGAATATTCAATGAAGGACATCTAACTTCAGAGACAACAAATGAAGCCAGCTGTCTAGAAGAGGCTCAGTCCTCCTGTGATTGGTGTGGGTATTGGAGTAAACATGACAATGTCAGCTGCTCCTTGTATGACCACAATTATCTCGCCATTCCACTTGAGATTCCTCCAATGACTCATTCTGACTTGTATTTCATCAACATGGGTTGTGTAAAGTATGACTGAGTAAGAAATCTCTGACGGCAAGGGGTGAGCTTCTTTCAGTACATGGGCCTGACTATTTGGAAACATTTGTTTCCAAAACAATACTGACCAGTATTTTGCAATGACCTCTCACGCTCTCAGAAAGAGGCAAGGGCAATGATAGTGCCAGGAAGGTCTCACAGTGCCATAAATCAGAGCAATACCAGTGAAATACTTGTCTTGCCATAAATAAATAGATCTGCCTAGGAATAAAGATAACTGTTTCAAAGAATATTGTCATGCTGTATTTTGCATTAGTACACTTGATGCTGAAGTGCTCAACACTAACAGGAACAAATACACACTTGCTTTAGAAAAGAACAGCAGAGGCTTTTATTTCTATTTTACGCAGTACAGAATCAAACCAGGTCTGGCCTGATGCTGTACTCTCCTGAAGCTGCATTTCACAGTGTTACTTTTTTATATAATAAAAAGAGGTTTGAATAAAAATAGATGGGGTATGCCAAACTGCATTTCTGTTTACTAAAATACTGGCTTTATTAGGCTGACACACTTGCCTGATCTTTCTGTAGATCTAACCAGATCAAACACTGCCTGAAAAGGTATTTCTTGGGTCTCTTTTACATCCTTTTGGAGAAGGGTTTCCTCACACAAAGGAAACAAGGAAATAGCATCTGCCAAAATGCAATAAGCATCAGAAATATTCAGCAATAATGGATATATAATGAAGACCAAGGATTCAACCCAAACATTTCTGGCTTTGCACCTGGCCAAAATGCTACTATACATAAAGAAACACCACTTATCTGAAAGGGAGAAAGAATCAAGGGGCAAGGAAATTCTATCCACATTGCATCTATTGTAAAACCTAAGAACTGAATTAGTTACTTACTTATGCATTCATCATAGGATTCTCTCTTATAACCAGAAAGAACAGACAGCAGGTTGAAGCCACTTGCCCTTTATGCCCTGAGCTACACGGTGTGAGAACACTAGCAGTACTGGCATCTTCTCTTAGGTCACAAGCAGTCAGGAGAATCCAATCCTGAACATGCTGAATTATTAATCAGATGCATTTCTAAGGACCAGCCAACTTCAAAAAGTGGTTTATTGAGCCAAAGTTTGCTCAAATTGTGCATTTAACAGCTGCTTTTGGAAGACAATACAGGCTTCCCTGCTCTATGACACTTAACCTCTCTCCCCAATAGGGACATGTCAGAGAGAGACCCTGATTACCCAAGGACACATTTCATAGAAAAGTTACATTTAGCTTCAAATTCCAATTCCACTGTGACAGTGCCCATGGTGACAGTGACACCGGATGAAGACACTACAACGGATTGCTCAAATGCTTTGAAAGCACAGACATGATGTTTTGCCTGTCATCTCTGGAAGCATGAGCACATGCACAAGTTACAGCAGGTTGAACTAGCACATAAATTTACAATGTTATCAGCTGTTCCTCCATGACAGTTTGCATAGCTGTTACTACAGGGTAACACCATTAGAGTGGTACTGCAAAGCTAGTGAGCTCTCTCATGAGCTCCAAGATACAGAAAGCACAGTCCTACCCACAGATTTTATCTAAAACCCCAATACTTGGGGTCAGCTGTTTACATACAGCTCAGATCAACACAAGTCAGTAAGCTGAAACAACACAAGGAGCCTAATGGGGAACTGAAACTCAAATCTTCCTACTTCAAAAGCCTATGGTTAGTACTCCACATTGCTGAGACTGAACTAGAAGCAGTACTTCCCACCCAGACGCAACCCTGCACTGATACAGCACTGAATCATACTGATGCAGTGGATTGATATTTAATGTACTTTTTTTTAAGTTATGGGGGAAGATTTGATCAATTTATCTGCCTTCCAGGATATTAAGAGACCTAGAAGTTAACCTGGTCATCCAGTAGCTCACGTGACAAAAGCAGTCATTCTAGAAGATCCATGTCTAACTTTAGCAGAAGAGGAGGCTACCACCTTCCTTTAACAGGCAGTTCAAAATCCCTTAAACTCCCCTCTCCAAAACTCTTCTTTGCTTAAATATTTGTTTGAGCTGTTTGAATTTGACTAGCTTAAATTTTAGGTATTTGTCCTTTCGATGGTTTTCTTCACTAGACAAGAACTTCTCATCACTTCTTCATAAGCTCCTGATGCAATCTAATAAAAACATATCTTAATATCCTCTAGAGGAGGAAAAAACATGTTTGAGCTCTCTTCTGAGCCTTTTATATTTTTTCAACATAATTTAAAATACATTGGCGCAGGAGTCGGACACACGGCTTCTCACATCTGTTTTACAAATGCTACCTCCAAACTCCTCAGCATTCTCCTGTTATTAACGTAACCAAAAATGACATTAGCTCTTTCAGCATCACACTGATATTCATTCAGCTGCTTGTCTGCAATGACCCGAAATTCTTTCCACAGTCACTGTTTTCTATACCATGGACACTGCTTACGTTCTTTGTTCTTGCATAGAACATCCCACTTTGAATACCCAAACTCTATCAAGTGATTTATGTAACTGTATGTATACATGTATGACTGCTGGACTATTTAACTTTCTGCAATCCTTTGCCTTCCTTGAATTCTATCAACATTATATATTATTGATACCAACTAATTACACAGTAAACTTGCACTAAAATACTTTATTATAACCAGTAGCTTCTCATGTGAAATATTTATGCTCCTTAAAGGGATGAAAACCCCAAAGTTATTAAACTTGTCTAAAAATCAAACTTCAGCTCTCACTCAGCAACCACATATCATAATTCAAAACAAATGAAAGTATGTAGTATCAGGTGACATGCTCTGAGTTATAAGAAAACTTCTACCTTGAAATTTCATTTAATTTTAGTAAAAAAAAAAATATTCGCCAAGCAGCTCTTCTGTGTCCTGTACTCTCAATAAATTACCTTCATTAGTTTTATTACAGTTAGAATGAATATTGTTGTTCCCCAGGCCAGAAAGAGCCAGTATGCTTATACTTCATGGCACATAGCTAAAGAACAATAATGCTGCAATAAAGCAAACAGTAGAAGAATAAAAACATAAAAATGCATCAATAACAATACCAAAAACATGTGCAAAAGCATGCAAGAATTCCTATTTTTATGATAGAGCTCAAAAACAGTCAAATAGAACACAAGATACCTTGTATATTAAAAAACATAATAACATTTCTAACTATGTACGTTTTATCTCTCTCTATATATATGGTAGTTACAGCATGCGGGTGTGTTTCTTCAAATACAGAGCACTCCAGTTGAAATGTCTGCATTCTAAAATTTCACTTACAGGACTAAAAGAGCACTGTCAAACTAATTTATTTTCTTTTCTTTTCCTCTTTTCACTTGTATTGAAGTATTCCTAGTTTAAAATTCTTTGGTACTCCCTGCAGTCACCAAAACTGACAAATGTAAATCTGCTGAAGGGATACTCTGCATGCTAAGTGAGCTGTTAAATGCCAACAATCAAATGTAACTTAATCTGAACTATGCAAATTTTACTAAGTGTTGGCTGTTTGCCTTTGTTCCATGATTGAAGATTTAATCACTTACTGACTTAATAGTATGTCTCTCCTCAAACTCAGATAGTTCTTAGAAGTCTGTAATGCTTGAGTGCAGCAGCTGCAGTAGCGAGCAACTAGAGTGCATCTCTTAACTGTACTGAATTTCTCCCTTAATTTCACCTGGTTAAAATCATGGTCCTTTATCCAAATAGTTAACTGTCACCCCTATATTTTTAGGGAGTCACAAATTATATGGCAGCACTATTCATTAATCACATTTCTGAAAAGACTGATTAATGTAAACTAAAATATAATCAACCCAGCCCTGAGCCTTAAATCACCGAAATAAGTGGTGCGCAGTACCATCTGACTCTCACAAAATGCATACCAAAAACCCCTCAGCTACTAACTACCACAAAACTATTAAAACTTTCTGATAGGGTCATATTAGGAGGACACAGCCATAAACCGAAATTGTTTCAATTTAAGTAACTTTCAAACAAACCCTTTCCTTTTAAAGTAAACCTTTTAAGGATTAAGTTTGAAAGTGTAACAACCTATACTGAGGTTTATGTTTGCTGTAAGCCATTAACATCATTTCAATTAAACTCTTTTAAAAGTTAAGGAAACTATGTCCAACACAAACATTTTTAAAGAAAATCAAACCATGGAAATTGAAAAGTAAAGTGGCCTAGAATTACAGAGTTCTTCTAAATCCAGCTTGTGACAGAGACCATCTCTCTCAAGCAGGTGCAGAACAAGTATCTTCACTTCAGTTTTGTCAGATAGATCAATGATACTCACTGAAAACTGAGAAAGAGCTGAAAACTTGGTTTTAGTTTCAATTCCATTAATAAATACTACGTAGAAATGACTTAAGTATTCTTCCTTTTAATTGAAGACAACAGAATGAGTTAAAATATTTCAACAAAACAAAGAACAAAATAATCTGAAACACAAACTAGTTGGATAACCCTATTTTAATGCAGGTATATTAAATGCAATTCTTCTGTCACATAACAGATTGACAGAACAGCTGAGGTTGGAAGGAACCTCTGGAGACCATCTAGTCCAACCTCCCTGCTCAAAGCAGGGTCACCTAAAGCAGGTTGCCTATGACCTCGTCTAGTATTTTAGTAGGGGCTTTTCTGTTTGACTCGTTTCTACACAAATGTATTTTGACAAATGTTTAAGCCATCCAATCGCAGTTAACCTTAAGCCCAGCAACAAAGAGAAACAAAAGAAAAAGCAATAAAGATAGTTTTCTTCAAGGAAATAAATATACATGTTAAGTGGTGAAGTTTAATGATGCCCTACGACTGAAGCATCCTGAATTGACAGTAATTATATCAGTAAGTCTAAAGTTTTACAATACTTATTTCAGAAAAGTGATTCCAAATCTACGAGTTTGCTGCTGTTTAGTTTAATATCCACGTACGTATGTTCTTTTACTCATTTTATTGACTCTATCAGCTCTGCATTTTTCAGAATGCGAATAAGATGCATATAAATATGGTACTACTTTCTAAAGCTCAATGAATAGTGAAACAGTAAAGTACTCTGACATTTTAGAACATCACTATTGGCACTCTAATTGGCATGGTTTTAAGAACGGGTTAGTTCATACCTCAGAGCTATCATTTCAAGCTCTTTGACAGCTCAAGCAGACAGCAACTACAACTTGCAACTTTCCTTGCAACTACAACTACAGAACCAGTTCTCATTTGAAAACAAAGTTAAGAAAACAAATCAAAAACCACAGGTCTACCTGTGCTCCCCAGATGCTTTCTTTTATGTCCCCTGGGATTGCTGCTATTATTCTAAGTTTGGCTTTACACAAAATCCTGCTTAAAATTGAAGATGGCAAGGAATAGCATATATTATACAAACCTGCATACAAAGTTCCACTAACAGAACTTTACTGATTCAGGTTTTGAAAATTTATGTCTGATTCTAAACTGATTACCATGTTTAGAAAAAGGAATCAAATATCTATACAAGTTAATATAAATATTTCAAATCTTACAGTATTAAGCCTTTGAGTTAAATGGATCATCAAAAGCGAAAGGAATACTTAAAAAATGCAAGAGAACTTGCATTTCCAATGCACTGAGAAAATAATCATCATCATCATCTAGCTGGATCAAAGTAAGTCCTCACTTTTTATCTGTAATCTGTTTAAAAGCTACGTATTTTAGTAATAGGATGGAGGACATCCCACATTTAAGACACCCATAGGACTTCATTAAGCTTCTCACTACAACCTAATAACTGAAATAACAACATCCAAACAAAATACAAACATCTCACTGCATTAATCAAAGGTCCACATGGACTAAGGGGTTTTCGTACAAAAGCAGGGCTAGTACAGATCTGAAAGAACCAAAACAACAAAAAGCACATTGGAGAGTTTTAGGACTAAATATTAGCTAAAACAGGGAGCAGTGGGGAGGGGATAAAATGAAAAAAATATAATACTTTTAACTCCCAGGACACTGTACACTTTGTAAGTAAACAGGATGAAGTCTCCTTATCACAGTAACATGTAAAACTTGGGGATAACACTACAGATTAGCTCTGAGAGGTAATTTTATGCATTTTGAATATAACTTTTGATGAAACTATTACAAAGTAAACATTTGAAATGAGTTTATTCCACACTAGTTGGTTTTCTGTAGTGGCTTTACTGCTTTTTACCCAAGGGCTTACAGAAACAAGCATTTATTAGACCTTTTTTTCAGCTGATGGCAGAATACACATATGGTAATCTTCCCAAACCATTGTTTTCCCATGCTACAACTACTGAAACAGTAGAAGCTAGCCCTAAAAGAAAACAAAGAGGACTAGAAGCTACTGAACATATTTTTCTTTTCACTGTCAGAGAAGTGATTGTCTCCATCTCTTTGAAAATAGCTTTTGCTTTATTCACATGTGTGTTTAGATACCCTTGCAGCTGGTTACCCCATGGAGAACTCAAAGATTAGCAACTGAATCTGAAGACTGAGGTTAACCTTGTAAAACACCATTCGGTGATCCTGCATCTTCAATATTGGGGTTTTTTTCATCCATGTACCTCTAGTGGTATATTCTACTTTTCATGCTGAGATCCTCTAAGAGCTTTTACCAGCACATTATGTCAGCTTACACGCCCTTTGAGAACAACTGCAGCAAGAGGACTGGAGGACTACAGGCCCTCAAATAATTTTACCTGCATTGTCATGGCAAGCTTGAGTAAGAAACGTGCTTGAATTCCAATCTATGACTTTCCCTAAACTCAGTAAACTTGACCAAATCTGAAAGCACACGCAGATTGCTAATGTAAATGGTATGATACACTTTTGGGCAAGAACCAAAAGCACTACTGCTAATTGCCTAGTGAAGACACACCTTAAAAGAGCACTCAGAGTCTTCCTCAGAAGCAATTATTTACATTTCCAAGAGCTGAAAAGAAAGGCTGTCTTCCTGAAGCCACGCAACAACTTCACGCTCATCAACCAGTGTCAGGAGACAGATGAAGAAGTTTACACAAGTTCAGAAGTACACTGACAAATCATACCACCAATTTTTTTCGTCTCTGAGGTCTGCTGCACAGTTACTGCTGCAGTTAACTCACAGTCCATAAAGATTACCAATTAGTTAAAAAAAAAGATTCTCAGGATGTACCCAGTTTTGTAAAGCAATAAGAGTATACTTAACTAGAGGCCCCAGTTCAAGTCTAGAAAAATCTCTCAGAACACAAATATTCCCATTCACATGTTTCAGGTTTGGAAGTATTTGCATTTTATTTCCAGTACTAATGGTATAATTTTTATTCTGGACAATGAAATCTATTTCGCTGTCCCAACTC
Organism: Ciconia boyciana; assembly: GCF_034638445.1. NCBI lineage: Eukaryota > Metazoa > Chordata > Aves > Ciconiiformes > Ciconiidae > Ciconia > Ciconia boyciana. Next base: position 53,085,945 of record NC_132936.1, read on the forward strand.
CTGGTCCTTCCAAGAGAAAGGTTTAATTCAATCCTTTGAACAATAATGATGAGTTTATTAACAATGAGTTTAAGAAATAACTGACACACTTGAACTTGTTCAGGCATCCAGAACAAAAGAACCTGGAAGTAGTGATAGCAAAGTTCAGGACAATGAAGAAAAGGATATATTTTTTTATTCATAATTAGACCAAAAGGTGAAAATATGACAATGTAGATTCAAATTATTTAGATCAGATTACCAGTGCAGCACTGTGCCAATTTATAAATGATTTTTCTTCTACTTTATTTTATATTTTTAGAGATAGTAGAAGCATTTTCCAAAGCCTCACAGGAAATTGATGGAAAAAACAAAATCTGAACTCTAACATCCTAGCTGTCAGACTGCTCTTCAATGCTTACTCTTCCAGCGGACATTCAAACACTTGGACAACTGGAGGAAACAGACCATAATCAGCAATAAAAATCCATGCTTAGAAAGTATTTTGCATGGTTAAGACCAACGCTTAACTCATTATTTCAATCCTAGTCAATTAACTTGAATATATCAAAAGTAAAATAAATACAAAGTGCATCAAGAGCAAAGCACAGACCATCAGGAGTTTCTCACACACGTGACTGCTACATCATAGTATTAACAGTGATGCCTGTAGATGGCTGTAGACTGGGAAAACAACCTGAAAACCTCTTATTGAGAGAAAGTAATAGTAAGTCTTGTGCAACTCTAAAGAGAACTTGACTGTTAAAACCTCTGGCGCTCTAGCCCTTTAAGAAACAAAGAATTCCTTTATTTCTAGGAAAAGCAGAAAAGAATTGCCATCAAAACCACAAAAAGACCTTGAGATCTAAAAACACAGGTAAGGCGTAAGAATCATTTTAACCCTATGCCTGTAGAAAAATTGCTCCTCTGCCTCTACTGTTGCTATTCATAGATCTCTAAGCAGCTACTAGTCCAGACCAGATGACTGTAACAAATTCAAACACTTCTGGCAGAGGCGTGTTTATTATTTTCCAATATGACTGTCTGCCAAGTTTCCCTGTCCAGGATTTTTTTTTTTTTTTTTTTTTCAAAAAAGAAAGGAACTGTGTGAGCCAAACTATGTCAGGGACTATCCTTCAAACAATTCTTTCAGAAAGTGGAAGTGTGCTAGCACGTATGCAGACTTGTAGTTGAATACGGTAAAAACATTAGAAGACACAGCACAGTCAAAACTTTAATCTTCAGAAACAAAATGCTATGCTGTGAGTCTTTGAAGTCATTTATCAGTACAGAATACTCAAAATCTTTCTTAACACTTGATTAAAACTTTTCAATACATATTCTATGTCTGTTTCCGGTCTATTGCTCATTAGTTTAGCTACATATCTGCACGCAATATTATGGCATAAAGGCACATATCTTGTGAGGAATTCTTAGAAGCACTGGTGCATATCATTACCTTAAATGATGGTCTTGTGATTAAGACACCTAAAGGCAAGGAAACAATGAATCCCACTTCAAACCCCTCATGACCTTGTACAAGTCATTCAATCCCTCAGTCTTGATTCTAAATCTATAATACCAAATTAAGAATTACTTAAGTATTTTAAAGCACAAAATCATTCGCTAACTGCATACATGGCATTCAGACAGAAACACAGTCATGCAGTCCATATATGTGATAAACACTCAAAAAATAAAATCTTTGCAGGAATAGAATTAAAAGAGAAGTCAAATGTCTTTGCAAAGGTTCTGCACATGATTCTCAGCTTTCAATCTGAACATAATCTTGAAAGGCCAACTTGAATGAATTATTCACTTGCAAGAGTTTAATCCAATTTAAAATAACTCTAATTAGTAAAAGTACAAAGTAATGACCAAACAACAGAGATATTGTGTAAAAGGGCAGTGGTTTGACATGGCAAGTCTTTCGATTTATCTTGCTATTATCAGGTTTTCAGGTCTTGATGTATAAAATCCTGTTTAGGACATGAACTGGAGAGTTGTGGGGGAGACAAAACCTTAAGTTATGACTGCATGAAAAATAGCAATCACTTAAAAATTATGGTCATAAAGAACTAAAAACTTAACCTCATACACAAATCACAAATGAGGCTGTGGATTCTGTTTATTCTCTCCTACAAATAACTAACTACTCTTGACAATTACGCATTACAAAAAACACAGGACTCCAATTATTGGTTTTTAAATAAAAACATTTGTAGCACATTTCTATTAAAAAAAAAAGACTGTAAGGGTGGAACTCCTCGAGGTAGCCAGAAATACACTGATTTTATAGGAATTGTGAATATTACATACTTTTGAAAAATCAAGTCTTGATGTTATGGAACCACATTAGCCAGATCATCTACTGACAACCTTCCCTGCACCCAACTGAAGAATTGTTCCTTGAAATTTTAATAATGTCTCAAATATTAAGAAACTGTCCTAAAACAAAGAAAGATCTAATACACAATTTCCTACAACAATGGCAAGTTAACAAAAATCTTTAAATGTGACATTTTTGACACATTAATCCTGTTATTGTGACTGCTACTGTTCTATAGCTAGGGATCAAGATCTCTGTTAACAGACAATTACGGAACATAAATATTTGTCTCCCCACTGGAAAAAGTGCAACCCACTTCTAAATAAATATTAATTATAATCATCATCTACTGCATTTCTCACTTTTTTCACCTTTCACTTAATGGAAACTATGAGTTTTAATTGCATCCACAATTCCTTTTGTATCAGTTTTTCTCTCACTTTTGGAAAAGACTGCTCCATTTTCATCACATTCTTTACAGTAGAAACAGTAGAAAATGTCTGTTTTTTTTTAAAAACAGATTTCTTAACTGCTTGAGCAAATTCTAATACAAAACTACAACAATTCCAACCATTACAAACCCTCTTTGGAGTAAAGCCTTTTGTACATGATTGGGCCTTTGTAGAAATACCACTAAGCCTCATGAGAGGTGATTTTTAGAAGCCTTTTTAAAGCTAAATAGTTCAACATCCAGCTTGGCAATGAGAGACAATGATGTCCAGTTGCAGCTGAGCTTATTTTAAAATGTGACCAAAGTTCCTGAATGGAAAAAGAGTTCTTGACCTCACTGCGCAACTACAAAAACAGTCAAGAGAGCAACAATTTTCACTACACGTGACCTATGCTTCATGAATTCAGAGCTAAACTTCAACTAACTCACAAAAGGAGAAACTACCTCAGATCAGATTTACTTCTGAGTTAGGGGATGAGTGTATACAGAAGCTATTTGCCAGAAAAACAACACTTCATGCAGTTGGCGCCTTATTCTTTTACATGGCTAGCCTCCAATATCAACTTGGAGATTTCCTTGTTCTAAATGCTGGCAGCTACTAGAACACAGGTTGATGAAAAAACACTTTTCTCCTTGTAAAATATGTAAGGTATCATGGTGATGAACTCTGTTGGTCAACTAAAAACTAATCAAAAGTAGAAAAAACCCAACCCAACAGGTTAAAAAGACTGCTTCCTTACATACAAAAAACTCATATTCTTTCCTTTCAATTCCGATCCTAGCTTGCAAACAATAATATCAGAGAATATAAAGTTCCTTTATATGATGTATTAATAATCACAATACATTAAACTTAGAGACTGCTTAAAACACTGTGCTTTGGAAAAAACAATCACTGTAATCAGATGCTGTAAAACAGCTGCTGTACTTTGAAATATGTAATCTTGTTTTCTTTCTTAAAGTAATTTTTTAAGACATTACATAGGACTACATTTAGTTCTCACATTTCTTTTAAAATGGAGAAAATACAAGCACTACAAGGAGGAAAGAGAAATTGTACTTTTACAAATAATTGATTAGTGTTCTAACAGTAATCACAAGAAGGATTTCATGGTTTATTCCTTAGCTGGAACACTGGAAAGAATTTGTGGAGTTACAATTAAGGTCCAGTTCACTACCACTATGACAACCACATCGTGCCATCCTTTTCACTAGCACTGTAAATTTCATAGAAAAATCTACCCAAGAAGTAACAAAGCAACACAGAGATTTTTGGCTGGCACCAGTGACAATAACCTATTTTTTAAGAATATTTCGAAAACTGACACCAGGAAAAAAAAAAAAGAACTGGCAACACTTTTATAGAAGTTTACTAGAAGTCATTCCCTTTGTATAGATGACACTATCACCCTTAATCACAAGTTTCATCTTTAAACCAATTTTTAAACAATAGTTTCCCAAACTATTGTTTCCCAAATTTTAATTTTCCCTAACAAACCCAGACCAACAAATGAAACGTACACTTCAAAGTATAATCACAAGAGACTGCACTCATACCCAATTGCTCTGGTATCGACACAGCCAAAGATTTAGTGGATAGCTCTCCCTATCACATATTCCTTCTCTCCTCTCCTAAAAACTATAAGAAGATAAAGGACATCAATACAACAGTTGCAGAATTTTCCAATTATTACTTAATTGCAAAAAAAAGTGAAAAATTACAGTTATATTCAATTTTAACATCCAAAATTTTGTTGAAAACTGTATCATAAGATTTGTAGCAGCTATACTAGGTTCTATTCTGTCAAAAAGACTATGGTTCTGGGTATGCATTTAAATATACAATTTATAGATATTGAAGAGCCAGGCTTATATTCAGAACAGCAGAGTACATCTAACTCCATCACATCTAGTTACATGAAGGAATGGCTGGTATCTGTAACAGATCACTACATATTTGAAGAAATTAAGAAACCATTTTAATAATGTTTAGAAGGAAAAAAGTTGAGACTCCTTCATGAATCCAGATGGAATGGACTTCTAATTCCCCAAATTTTATTTTTTCCTCTTTTTCTCTTCATATATGTCTCTTCCTGTAATCCTCACATGAGTATATAACCTCTAGCAATAGCGGTATCCTGTTTTATGGTTTTGATGAACTGAAATAGCAGAATTCTTCTGCAGAGCTTCAGTACATGCAATATTTCAGAACACACAACGAGTAGAAAATCATCTACCCTTCTTTAGTTACCCATTACAGCATCAATAAGCAGCTCACAAAATACTCTGAAACAGTAAGTTATTTTCAGCTCTAGAACAGCTGAAACCTCAATGATACTGTACTAACAAAGAACCCAACTATTTGAGGACAACAGACTGAGTTTACCTCCATTAAAAAAAAAAAAAAAAACCAAAACAAACCCTCCCCAAAGCCTCCTCACCTCAGCAAATATATTGCATCAGTCTTTCCCCTCCTCTTCCCCGCAATTCTAAGTGACTTCCTAGTGTAAAAGTACTAACAAATAGCCACACTGTGCATTTGTCCAAACACAAGCCAAATAAAATCAGATGGCTTCAGAAAGCAACATTTATGCAAAGTGATGGTTACTGCACCAAACTCTTGCACTAAAACTCACATTCAATACTGCAAACCATAAAACATTTAAAATCATTAACTAAATATAGAAGGAAAAAAAATGCAACCTACTGAATTTGAAGAGTCATCAATCTATCTTAGAGGCATGTGCAGAGATTCAACTGTATGATCAAGCTTTAAGTTTCAACTGACGGCTGCTGCAGAGCAGCTGTAAAAACAGCCATAGTTTTGTACTACTCAGTTTTAAACGTTACTTCTGCTTGTCCTGACCCTTGTATACCAAATTATATATCTTCAGATAATAAAAGCATTACACTGCAATTTTAGTCACCAGGTTTTCTCCTAAACCAACTTCTTACTAAAGGTTCTCTGGCCAGCTCCACTCTGATCTACTGTTATTTTTCCATCAGCATTTTATCCTATTGTCAAATGCATAAGCTTCAGACTCTCACCATCAATGTTCCGCTATCAAAACACCAAGTCCCTGGTCATGAGGATACTACAAGTAAAAAATGCAATCACTCATCCTTTAAAAACAATAGAGTTCAAAAATTCAATGAAATTAAATGGTTTACTGTGAGTCAGATGGCTACAGAACCCAAATTACTAATAAAATTAAAAAACTGTATTGCTAGTGGTTTCCATAAGAGAATGACATTCTGAAAAAGCCAAAGACTACTTGGAAAGAGTAAGATGTTGCTAAAGTTTTCTTTCAACAAATCAAACTTACACAAAACAAGTAAGATTTTTATGGAAGCAACTGAAGAATATGACATACGAACAGGCTACAGCAAGCCCATTTATACTAAAGAAGAGCTGATCAGTTGAAGAAGTGACTTGTTTCTCATTGTGTTTGGTTTTTGTTCTGTTTTTTAAATCTGCCACATATGCACTTACATTATACAGGCCCACCTATCTTTCTCTGCCAGCAAAATATGTATTTTCTTGGGCATGCATCATGCTGCAGAGTCAGGCTTGAAGTCTGGCTGGTTTTCGTTTATTTCTACTGATACACTGGGAAGATGAACACCAGATATTTAGAATTCATTTTATTTACATTTTCACATCCCTTAACCTGAAAATAATAATACAAGTTTTCATGAAAGCAGGCAACACAAAACATGCTCACAAACTGCACAGTGCTCATGAGAGTATTGTAGTTCTCCATTATGTTCTACACCTCTTGGACAGTTCTCAGTTGGGGGGACTTTGTTTTCTTTCTCTCTTCTCCCACTGCACAGAGCAATAAACTTCACGTAACACCTCATCTACTTCCAGCCACAAGTCTGGAGATAAGAAATTCCAGGGGATGAATCAGCCCCATGAGCCAAAGCAAGTGAAACCAAAAGGGAGCTGCCTTAGATAACTGGTCCCTGTTGTTGCAACTCCAACGCCAATATTTTCTGCAGTCCTGGCTCTCAGCACTCTCCTTCCTACAATCCCCCCTCCCCAGCTCACCTCACATGCTCCACATATTCCTTTCCGTTCCCAGCCTTCCTTTCAACACATCCTCCCCTCCTCCTGTTTTTCCATTCAGGCAATCCCTCCTACAAAATTCCACTTCAAAATAATGACTAACAATATTGCCATGCCATCTGTTTTCATAACATATCACTCTTTCTACACCTTTTAATGCTCCGTTTATATAGAACATAATTTTTTTGAGTGAGGACTATCCACCATTATCTGCACACCACCTAAAACAACTGGTTTCTGTTCTTAAGCCTTTCATCTTTAATATAGCAGTGGTTAAAAATATTTATTTCCTTGATTATGTTTCCAACTGCTGGCATAAGAACACAAGCTCACCAAAACGTGACATGCTGGCACACTCTGTAAATGCTTAGCAGAAGTTCATTCTGTTCTTCCCATCTATCCTAAGGTGGGGAGTTTTGTTGGTGGGTTTTCCGGGTTTTTTTAATGCATTAGGCTCAAAACAGGAATCTAGACTGTAAAGATACTAAATTCATCTCTGCATGGGAACTGCAGGTTTACAAACGTACACATGAATGCATGAATTCTTAAGAACCATACATAAAAACATAATAAAGAATGAGCTGAATTACCACGGCAAGTTAAAGTACTTTATGCATAACATATGCCACTTTTCTGAAGTAAGGAAAACATGGGACAACATAAAACTGTATTTCTGATACAGAACACCTTTTTAGTCAAATGATGACTTATATTCAGTTATTTTACATCATTCCTATGTCTTCTGTTCAGGTAAAATATACCATCAAAAAACCAAAAAAAACCCAGACCCAGGATTTATTACTTTTATATAGTCATACCGTACCCGAGATATCTACATAGAAGTTTTAGAAATGCTACAAAACAAACCTTGCTGTAATCAGAAATGAAATGTGTATACTTTCACCTCGGAGGATGGCAATTTTAAAAAGAGGAAGAGGTAACAGCAAAACATACACTGGAGAGCTCTAAAACAGATTTGACTCTTAGGCAGCAGGGAGAGAAATGAAACTAAAGCAAGAAGCAGCAGCCTTGCAATAATGGAACACGGAGGCCAGTCATTTGTGGTGTACTCTAGAGGTCAATACTGAGGCCAATATTGTTTAACATCTTCATTAATGACCTGGACATTGAACAGGTGCACCCTCAGCAAGTTTGCAGATGATAAGATTTGGAGGAGTGCCTTATACACCAGAGGGTTGTGCTGACATTCAGCAGGACCTTGACAGGCTGGAGAAATGGGCAGAGAGAAGTCTCATGAATCCCCACAAGGGGAAATGCAAAGTCCTCACCTGGGAAGGAATAACTCCATACATCACTATGGACTGGAGGCAGACTGTCTGGAAAGCAGCTTTGCAGAACAGGACCCGGGGGTCCTGGATGAACACAAGCCAGCAATGTGCCTCAGCTACAAAGACAGCCAACAGTGTCCTGAGCTGCATTAGGAAGAACCACCAGCAGGTCGAGGGGCATGACCCTTCCCCTCTACTCAGCACCAGTGAGATGCATCTGGAGCGCTGCGTCCAGGTCTGGGTTCTGCGTCCTGTACTGGGAGTACAGGACAGACACGGACACCCTGGAGCCAGGCCATGGAGATGATTAAGGCCACATGAGCCAGGATTTTCTAGCCTCAAGAAGAGAAGGATTGGGGGCAGGGGGGAAGGATCTTATCAATGTGTATAAATACCTGATAGGAAGCAGTAAAAAAGAGTGAGTCTGACTCTCCTCAGTGGTGCCCAGTGAATGGACAAGAGGCAATGGGCACAAATTGAAACACAAGAAACTTAAAAAAAGTTTTGTGTGGGTTTGTTTTTTCTTTTTTTTTTTTCTTTTTTTTTTTTTTTTCTTCTGTCGTTTGTTTTGTTTTACTGTGAGGGTGGTCAAACCCTGGAACTTACCCAGACAGGTCATGGCATTTCCATCCTTGGAGCTGATCTAGGTGACCCTGCTTTGAGCAGGGCGCTTGGACTAACCAGACGATCTCTAGAGGTCTCGTCCAACCTCAACATTAATCTGAGGGTAAAAACATGCTTCTATTGTAGGAAATAGACAAACAGATAATACTCACAGAAGAGCTAGGTTGTTTTTACTGCTACTATTTAGGTCTAACAGTAAAGATGGTTAAGCCTCAGTTCTACAAAGCTAATTCAAACAGCTCAAGAATTAAAATACTTGGTATCAAGTATTTATAAAAATAGATTCATTCTACCTCAACGTAAGAAACTGCCTGTAATCTCTTCTGATTTCCTACAGACAGTAAAATAGGTTTCACTGCTCACAAACGTGAATGCCCCAAAACCATTTGCTTAATGGTCAATGGATAAAAACATACAAGAACATGAAGGAAGATTCATCTGCAATGAAAGTCTTTTGTAACATTTTAGCAAGGTTAAATAGGTAACTTTTTAAAAGGAAATATAAAAGCTGCTATATTGAGAGCTCCAGAAAATAACCTCCTCTTCTGGATAGTAAATATAACAGGGGTGGCAGCAATAAAAATTTGTTCATTACTGATCTGAAGGCAGTACCTGCAGAAGTGAAGGCTGAATCAGTTTCCAATTCCCACTGCTTAATAAGATTTGTGCTATACAGAAACCCACCTAGGTAGTTTCAAACACAAAATGAAAGACTCATTATACATCTCATTATACAAAACTCAGAAAACTTGTATTGTAAACCTCCCCTGAGGAGTAATGCCAAGTATTATGGATTAGGTGCAATATTCCACAGCCCTTTCAATATTCGCACTGAGTACCGCATGTAGATGTTGCGCCCAAAACAGGACATACAGCCTTGCTGTAGTAAACACTGGTTTAGTCAGCAAACAGTACAGAGGCACAACTTGAATGTAAATAAGCAGTGGCTGCTCCTACTTTCTCTATAAATTTTAGGAAAAGAACCTGTCACTGAGGGACAAAGCCAACCTAGCAATGGTCTCTGTAGTGAATATTCTTTCTTTTCTTCTTCTTTCCAAATCTAAATCAGTTTTCACTAATGCCGCCAAAACCTTCCAGTAACTTTTACAGCTGCAGGGTAATCAACTTAAAGACAGCTACCTGGCAACCCTTCCACACCATTCGGATGCAACTGTGTTTACCTGGACACACGAACAGGCTGTACAGAGCACCTGGATACACACTGCTGACAAGAGTAATCTCAGTAATCACAGAATGGTTGAGGTTGGCAGGTACCTCTGGAGGTCATCTGGTCCAATCACCCTGCTCAAGCAGGGCCACCTAGAGACAGTTGCCCAGGACCATGTCGAGACGGCTTTTGAGTATCTCCAAGGACAATGACTCCACAACCTGAGAATCTGAGAAGGCATGCACACGTACACCAAGGTCACATAACATGAACTCATAAACATGCAGTCAACATGACTGACTGCATACATATGAGTGGGGGAAGAAGTTATCCGAAATGGCCATCTGCATGCTGATCACAGAAACGCTGGAGCATACAGACATCAAATGGTTCCCTAATAAGCCATATGGCCCACCCCAGCCAGCAAGTGTGAAGTTTTATTTAAATGCCCTGCCAAAAAACCCACAAACTTCTACACACCTTATAACTTCTCTGTAATAAAAAAGCAGCTCTTGAAAGAAAAAAACCTTAACAAATATGCATGAATGAAGCCCATGCAAACACTGGCATTTCAGACAGTCCCTAAATCTAGTACAAACTTTACTGGTATTTGTTTAGATTCTTGTATATTTTGGGCTCTATCCTCAGTCTTAAAGTAACTGTATCGCAGGCAGAAAAATACTACCTGTTTGCAAGCTCATAAAGTTCATTATTCCACTGCATTCTTCAAAATTATTGGTTTCACCAGAATACATATAGGTATCATGAATAACAGTGCAATTACAGCCTAACTATACAGATTTCATGGCAGATCTTTGCAACCAGTCCCTGGACCTTGTTAATCAAGCCTAGGCCTTGATGTTATACTTGTTACCACAACTATAGCTTTGGTCAACACATGAAAGAATATTATTTTATTGTTTACATTAATTTATTATTGGGCAGGGTAGTAGCACAGAAATAACACTGCTTGTAGACAGTAGCTTCTTCATTGTACTATCAGTTCTGCTATTGATTTGATGTGGCACCCTAAGCAAATCCATTCTTTTCTTTACACAGGTACGTCTTGCTGTCTGTCAAGAACATGTTCCTGAAATGTGAGATAGCAATTCAATAGACAGTGGAACAATTTTTCCCCATAGAATAAATGCAATATAGAGGAGACATATACAGGAACTTTAAAAATGCACACAATTGTAACACACAGGGACAGTACATATGACATGGCAGACAGAGAGGAAGAAGCAAGTTCATCAGTTGTCAACTCAACATCCAAAGATGCCAGATGAGGAGGATGAGATGTTGGCTTTTCAGAAGCTGGCTTTGCAATAGCTGGAGATACAGAATGCTTAATTAAAAGGAAAAAAAAAAAAGTTGACTGCTAATTTTCCTGAGATTTTGATCAGCAGATCTCCCTTAACATGAGATTGAATCTCCAGTGACCCTGTCCAATCATTCTGAAAGATTTCAGCTGCTTCATCTGTGAGACCGAATATCCACTGCCAATCTTTTAGTATGAGTGTTCATGCTGCCTCTTTCCAAATGGTTACATTTTCATTGTCATCATCATCCTTCTCAGAGGCCCAATGCACACGGAGGTCAATCAAGTCAATCAAGGGTAAAGGATAAAAACAGGGTAATGACAACAGTTAGCAGAACAGGGTATTAAATGATCAATACTGGAACTTTGAAACAAGAGACTGTGAAGAAACAGATACCATGGTGTTACTGCACCTGTTTCCTTCTTCCAGAGATTTATCTTGTCTACTCAGACTGCAAAAACTACTAAGCAGGAGCTGTTTCTCACTGAGTGTTTACACATTGTCTAATCCTGCCAACCTCAGTTGTGATATGCATGTGCTACTCTGGTAAAAATAAGAGAGAGAACTATTTTCAGGCCAGTGTGTTATTTTGAGGAGGTTCATTTTACACACTGAAAAAGATACTTCAACAAGCAGCCAAAAAGCGCCCTTAAGTAGTATGTAACAAAACTGGAAGTTGTAGCTGAGATAGATAAGCTGTTAGTCTACTTCCAGAGGCACTGATCATAAAAATCAGTCCCAGGTTATATATTAGACCCAATATAGATGCAGCTACTTTGTGAAACACTTTGAAGTCTGCAGCTGATGGAGTTCTAAGCACGTAGTGTTGGTTATACATATGTTTTTTGGATTGAATCAGAAAAGCACAAATATATTCAGTGACTTCACCAAGAGGTACTCTACAGTAGCAAGCAGAAGAATGGTTATGAAACCAATATCTGGATTCTAGTTAGAACATCGACTTTGTCACCGTATTTTAAGGCTTACTTAAGAAACAGAATTAAAGCAAGCCATATACGCATGGGTACTAAATTTGCTACTTAATGAGTTTCATGCCAGCAGAGCAGAATCTCACAGTTTATTCAGGCAGCCTCTCATTGCTCAAACAACTCAGCAGGCAATCTATACGAAGTATGTAACAAATGCCTCAAAAAAAGGAGAAGGTTCTTAAAAAATAAAAACCCACAACACACCAGAAAACACATCCTTTTAAGAACCAGGTAAGTTACAGGCTAATGACCTCCAATCACACCATTGACAAAACTCAAACATTGAAAACAATCTCAGAATATATAATCTCAAATTCCTCATTTGTACTCCAGCCCTGTTCACATCTCACAGAAGCTATAAACCTCTGGAGAAGAGAGAAACAAATGGACATGAGGCTATTTTTCAAAGTACAAGGCTTCACAAGTACGAGAAGCCTACCAGTGCAAGATGCACAAATGGTATGCTGGAAGTGGAGCTACACTGTATGATGCTGAAAATCTTCTAGGCCATGCTGCAGTCCACAGAATAACCCCCTATCAAGAGTTGTACACTGGTATATTTTGTGAGAGGGTGTGAAAAGGTAAGGCAGAGGCATAAGCCTCACCACAATGGCTGTATCCTACTTTGCATCCTCATACCCTCACTATGAAGCCACAGAAGGGACTGGAAGACTGTTAACGAGAGGTGCTCACTTCTAAGAAATTGAATATGGGAAGTAGCAGCAACTGGAACGATGCTCGGCTGTGAACACTGGGATAACGAACCGAGGAGGCTATGGGGAATGACCATTGAGGGACACAGTGTCTGAAATGGTAGCAAAAATGAGGGGAGAAAAAAGTTAATCATGAGCTGAGCGTAGAAAGCAGCAAGTTCCTGCAATGAGCTCATTCCTTCTCAAGCAAGCAGCAACAGAGGAGAGAAAGACACTGGGATGGGATCAGATATACAGCCTAGCCAGGTCAGTGAAGGGGGAAAGGGGAGGGAAGAACAGAAGAAAGAAGATAAGCAGGCCCCCTCACTGAGTCATACCAGAGCTACTGCTGCTGGAACGGAGCCAGATTTGAGCTGGAGCATTTGCCTCTGCTTTTCTCCCCTCTCAGAAAACCAGGAAGAAGTGAAACCACCAAACTTAGATGTCCACCTGAAATGCATTCAGATTTTGCTGACTGTAAACCCCTACTCTAAATTACACCTAGCCTCAGAAAAACTTGGCATCCAAGGTATGCAAGAGTAACTTAAAAACATCCTCCTCTCTGTCTGAGTTTTTGTGCTGCCCTGAAGTAAGACTCGTTCTTGGATCAGTGATTTCATAATGTACAATACAAAACTCTTAAAAAAGAGACAAATATATAAAGTGGCAGTTGAGGACAGTGGAGTTATATTATTCCTCAAATTACACATTGCTTTCTCTTAGGTAAATTCCTAATCTGCCTTCTCCAAAGGCCCTCCTGTCAATGGAACACACATTTCTCAGCCTAACACCCTTCAAAAGCAATTTTAAAATGTGTACCTATTTCTGTAAAATTTATCACTTATATCAGCCTCAAATTACGCCCAAATCAGAATTCTGATTTTTAAAAATATTTCAACTGTCTGTTTTACAATACTCATTATCATACACCAACAGGTATCTTGTATGCGGTTTACGATTAGTGTCCTCAGCTACGTGCACTCAGTCTTGTTAAGTGAAGCGAGAATCTAGCAACCTCAGCTCGTTTGTTAATGTCTCTTCTAACACGACATCTAGTCTCACCCTGATTTCTTTATGGATGGATTTACAGTTTGGTTCTGTCTTCCTGCAGTTGAATAAGCACCTGACAGAAACACCCAACTGAGCATTCACATACTTATTTTGAAGTGGTCAGTGAAATCTTCAGGAAAGACTCCAAGAGCCTGAAATGGCCAAAAGCTAGTAGGAAATAAATCAAAACTTTGATACCTCCATACACCACAACTTCACAGCAAGAACGACAATTCAAGAATTACCAATTAAATGAAAGACCATACGTAAACAGAAAATTCAATTTTCATTATGATTTCACTCTAATAAACAGGCCTTGCAATTTCTCAAAGGTGTTTTTTTTCTTTTTTTATAAAAAGCATTTACAAAAATTGCTAGCTAGCAGAAAAGAAATACTGCCTGAGAAGATAATGAAATTTAGTTTCATAGTTGAGCATTGCCTAGTGAATTAAAATCTATTGTTTTTAAATATAAGCAGCAATATTATGAGACTCCTTTAGAAATACAAAGACTACTACGTCAAATAATATCTATGATCTTATACAACAAAGCATGAATTTAACACTGCTTTCATTGTACTACCACCATGGCAGTGTTGTAGCATTTCTGAAATTATACTTTTGTCCAAGTCACTATGTCAACAGTCTGCTTCAAGCACCAAATAGCTAAATGGAATGAAATGGCTCAACCAGCAAAGCTGCATTCAAACATAAATTCTAGTAGTGCTTCACTTCACCTTTTGCTACTGTAGTCAGAATTTTACTCCTTGTATTTCACAGAACAACAGAAAATAGTAGGCGGATCTTTGGGCTTAAACAAAATTTTGATTCCTTACTTTTCAAGCTCTTATTAGGCAAAGATGTAGGACATCAAGAGATGACTCGCACTGTCTTGCCAGATACGAGATTTCTTCTTCAAAAGACCTAAAGAAGTTGTCAAATGTTATTGCCAACACAGTCCATTCTAGGAGTTCATCCTTCCATTATTTTTAATTAAAAGTCTGGGTTTTACCTCCCCCAGCCACCATACCACAAAGCTCTTTAATTTTATAGATTGTACCAGCAAACCTTTACAAATCAATTCAGTACAGGATTACATAAAAGCCCTCAAAGATAAGAACACTGGCAATCCTTGTCGTTCATATACCTCACTGAGCACAATACCTCCAGAAGAAGAGGTAGAAAGAGTAGGTAGGTGCCTTCAGAACCGACATCTATAAGCTGATACTAGACACAAGATACAGTGCTGCTAGATGTTTGACTTTCTGAACATCTGCATAAGCCACTTCCACATACCAATCAATCCCCCTTCACTCAGCAGGTGGAATTTGGAGCCTGTTCTGAACCTGACTCCCAATTAGCTGCACAGCATGGACACACAGCTTTAAACATACTAAGATTCGTGCAGAGCTAATCACGCCAGAGGTGAAGCAGCCTATACAGACATAGCGGTTTGCTGTCAAGTAGGCAGCATGGCAACTGAGCAGGCAAGACATACATGTTAAACCCAATGAGAAAGGGTTATTCTTATCCAGACCAACTCAAGTGAAGACGAGCATCACACTGCCTGTAAGCCAAACAATAAATACACCCCATTGTCTTATATTGTATATTAGAAGCTGGTTTTACTATTTATTTTTCCTCAAAGAAAATGTCAATGTACATATAAGTGATTTTACTTAATTTCATTTTGTATTTCAACTCTCAAGTAAATAATTGGATAGCCCTCTCTCTGAAGTCACTTTACTTCTGACAATGACTGCTTAGGCTCAACACCTCTGAAAAGAGACAGAATTACATTCATCTCCTTTTTTAAAAAAGAAAAAAATAATGATGATTAAAAATAAAGATGTAATAAGAAGTTCTTGAAGCTTATTAGCAAACATTACTAAAGGTACAGAAAGGAAAAAAAAAGCCATTAAAAAAAAGTTTAACAAGGAAATAAATAGAAGATAGCCAAGTCTCACTTCCTTTGCAGACTGTAGTGAAGTGTCTCCTCTAACCAAGACGAATTAGAAACACTTCTATTATGCAAACTAGTATTAAAGTTTATGGTTTGGGAAGCCAGGGATTTCCTACTGTGTTCCTAATAGCTGGACAACTAAACTACTGCACTGTTTACTTTATGATGCCGCATTCATGATATGGCATAGCCTAAACATTTTCTTAAAAGAAAATAAGCCTTAATGAGTTAACCACATGCACGCACAGAAAGCCTGCTACCTGCCAGACAACCTCAGGCTCTACATTTTTTAATAATGAAATAGTTACTCATGCCATTACATAAATATTATTACATAATATCTCCTTTGTATGCAAAATTAGAACTACAATAAAATAGGTCCCACTATTTCAATATTGTATCTATTAATCCCACTCATCCACTTAATAATTTGGAGCTGTAGATGCATCAGATCACAACAGCTTTTATATTTCACATTCCTCTGTGCCCAAACAGAGAACAGACAGATAATTCTAAATAAAAAAACCAAAACAACAAAAAAATCTGCTCTACTATAATAACTGGGTGAAGGGAAAGATACCATTACCATGCTTTTTTGTTACATGTTTTTTGTCTTGCCTAACATTTAATGTACATACTAATACCTCATTTTCAACATGTAAGTCAATAAAATATGCAAATACCTTAATTCCCACGGTCAGCATTACACAACATAAGTATAAAGGGATCACAAGCAATGATGCTTAAACATGCCTGACATCTCAAAGAACAGATTTGTGTTTTTTTTTCCAACTTAATATTTAATATTTAATGTATGGGTAAACTAAAATAAATATTAAATTCATTTTCCTAAATATTAAATTTGTTAGAAATTTGTTCTGACGGTCAGAAACATACTTGTGATGTGGGAAGACTATAACCATGAGTCCATAGAGAAAGAGGCAATGAAGAAGTGGGATGTGACATTAGGAAGTCTCAGGGGGCAACATGTGGCCAGCGGTTAGGACGTTCCCTTCTGCAGTGCAGCACCAATGCCAACCGTTTTACACGATTTGTACCACGCTAGCATAAGATCAACATAAAAACCCCACTTTGTAAGTACTGCAGAAGTCCCACTTGTGACTACGTTCAAAGGTTTCCCGTTCTACGCTCACCCTTTCGCTATTTGCCCCGCAGAAACACACCTCCTGGTGTGCCGCCTTCACCCCCCGTGCCCACACGCCGTTATCCTGCCCTTTACGGGGGTGGGGGGCGCGGAGGGGGCGGCTGCCCCCAGTGTCTGCACAGCTGCCGCCGCTCGCTCGGGGCAGCCCCACGCCGGCCGCGCACAAAGCCCCGGCGGCCGCGGGCCCTCCGCCTCGGCCCGCACCTGCGGCCCCCCACCGCCACCGGCCGGGGGACGGGCGGGGTACGACACGACACCTCTGCCCGCGGCGACGGCTGCCGGGCTCCCCCACGGGGACACCCGGGGCAGGTCGCCCCCTCGCTGCCCGCCGCCGCCCCGCGGTGCCGGGGGCCGGCTGGGCCCGGCGCGCTCCCTCGCAGCCGCCGCTGGCAGGTGAGACGCGCCGCAGCGGCGGGGGGCGGGGGGGCGCGACCCAGCCACAAAGAGCAGGAGCTGCCGCTGCCTCCGCCGCGGGGGGGCCGTCGGCGGGCCCGGCGCCAGCCGGACCCGCGCCGCAGCGGGGCCGTCCCCGCCCGGCCGTCGGCGGCGGGGGGGGTGGGGGGGGCGCGGCGGCGACGGGGGTCTCTTACCTGCAGGGGTGGCGCCGAAGACTCTCACGACGGGCACCCGCCTGGTCGGGGCCTCTCGGAAGTGGGACTGGCAGGGGTCCAGGCCGGGCAGCGGGCTGCCCATGTAGTAGTCGGCAGTCACGATCCGCACTGAGAACATGTTGTTCGCCGCCGCCGAGGCACGCACTGAGGGAGGGAGCGAGCGAGCGCGGAGCCCGCACGGCTCCCCCCGCCGCAGCGAGCGAGCGAGCGCAGCCCCCCGCCTGCCTCTCCTCGCCCGCCCGCCCGCGCGCACGCCCCGCCGGCGCGCGCACAGCCTCGCACACACACACACGCGCACACACACACACACACACAGGCGCGCGCCCTCGCACGCGCCTTCTCTGTCTGTGGCTGTTCGCTCGCGCTCCCCCCCCCGCCGCCGCCTCCTCCTCCTCCTGCTGCTCCTCCGGGCGCGTGCGCGGCGGCGCGCGCTCGGCCGGGGCGCCTCGCGGGCTCTAGAGCCCGGCCGGTCGCGAGCGCCTCACGGGCAGCGCGGGCCCGTCCCCCCGCAGCACCACGGACACCTCGGCGGCGGCTCCCCGGCTCCGGGCTGCAGCTGTTGTTGCCATGATGATGATGTCACGGACGCAACCATTAGGGGAACGGGGAGGTGGACGGGGCAACGAGCGGGGGAGGTGTCACTCCCCAGCACACACACCCGCCCCCCTTCCGTCTTTCGGGTGGGCTCAGCAGACGGGGCGCGAGTGTGCGTGGGAGTGGGGGAAATCTTTCCAATGCTTATCCTCCTCCCCTCGGGGGGGTGGGGGGGCTCGGCGATTCGGCGATCGGCCGCGCGGGCTGGGGTGAGGCTGCGGAATCCCGAGCCGCGGATGGGACGGCTTGGGGCGGGGAGGGAGCGCTGCTGGGACAGGATGGGGTTAAGTGGGGGCGGCCGCCATTTTGGATGCCGAGCCGCCTCGCTGCGGGAAGGTGAGGCTGCGCACCCTGCGGGAGGCTAGAAACATAAAATATGGGGGCAGCAGGGAAGGGGCCAAGGAGGGAGACAGGGAAACCTTCTGCCGTTGTTACTCACGAGGCCGCGGCGGGGGGGGGGAGCGGGGGCGCAGCGGCACCGCTCAGATAGCGCTTCCGCTGAAGCCGGCGCCCCCTTTGGTTGCAACGGCCCCTGCGCGCGGCTTGCGGGGGGGGGCGAGGCCTGTAGAAGGGCGGCGGCGGTTGGTGCCGTTGCCGAGCGCGCGGGTGGCGGCGGGGCGGGGCGGGGCCGGGCGCTCTGCGGCGGAGCGGCGGGGGCTGGGCCGCGGCCGCGTCCTGCTCGCAGCCTCCCCGCCGGCCCGCCGGGAGGCTCAGCCCCGCGTCAGCGGCCTCCGCCTCCCCCTGCTTCGCAGCGTGCTACAGCGTCGTGCTCCTCCCCCCTCGCTCTCCCCGCGGCCACCGGCCGCCGCGTTTCTTTCTTCCCCCGCCCGCCCCTCTCTCCATGGTCGCCCGTCACCTTCCCGCGACCCGGGAATAAAGGTCGGGCGGAGAGCTGCCCGCGCTGTTACCTGGCGGGGCTGAGGGAGCGTCTTCCTATCGTACCGCGGTACTGAGGCTGCAACCTCGGGCCCTCTCCGGCTGGGGAGGGGCGCCCCAAGGCTGGGGGCAGGCACCCGGCTTCTTGAACCCCAGCAGAAGCGGCCGAGACAGCCCGTCGGAGACCTGCGTTAATCGGGAGGAAGCGAGTCCTGAGAGCTAGGTGCCTCTCTGCCCCCTGTCATTAATTTGGGTAAAATTTACGAGGATTTAGGTTTCTCTTGTTTGGTCCTGGGGCCTTTAGGAG
Source organism: Ciconia boyciana (assembly GCF_034638445.1). Classification (NCBI taxonomy): domain Eukaryota; kingdom Metazoa; phylum Chordata; class Aves; order Ciconiiformes; family Ciconiidae; genus Ciconia; species Ciconia boyciana. Next base: position 53,105,425 of record NC_132936.1, read on the forward strand.
AGCTTATTTTGCGTTTTCCAGCTTTCTCGTGCAGGTTTTCATTTAAAATTATAACAGAAACCTTGAGCTGGGATTCCTGTTGCAGTCTCTTTGTCTCAGAGCTGAGGATTTGGGGGAAAAAAACCACACCAAATATCGAAAGAGTTGGCAGTGTGGAAGATCAGCCTATAAAAAGGCTAAATATTCTTACTTATACTTAGAATGATATTGTTACATATGCGTGCAAGACTGGATGATACGAGACATGTACAAATCTATAAAATCTGACAAAAGTCCAATATGTAAAACATATGTTTCACATTTTGCTTACATATGTTTTGGTTTTAGATTTGAACAAAAGACAGGTCAGGCAGTTGCTACCCTTCATTTTTTCATTGTAATGAACAGGAAGCTTGCCTGTCTACTCAAGGGTAACTGGTTTCCTACTCTTTCTTGTAAGCTGTTTTATTTTCTCTAGCTCACTTCTGTTTTCCTCCTTAAACTCATTTTTATGCAAACAGAAAAAAAGTCAGACTACCTAGGCATCAAGCAATCTTCTGTCACAGAAGTAGTTGAAATAGGGTTGAAACCCAAACTATTTTCATTGTATCTAAAGAATAACTGAGCTACAACTTTAATTTTTTGGCAGATATTTACATTTGCAAGGCTAATATTTGGAAAACTTTTGGAACTGCAAGAATATTCTTATGAATACTTAAATTTCACAAAGGTTAATAAATCACTAGGAGGTTACTGGTGAAGCATGTTAACAAATAGCATCTCTAACTCTTATTACTTGAATACATTTTGTACTGCTTCTTAATTAAATACATATCCCTCATTTTCCATAGGACTGGTAGGGACACTGCTCTCTTCTTGTGTTACTCCATTCCGTGCTCTGTTGTCTTTCTGTTCACATGATCATCTTAACTTCCTGAACATTGTATCTTCCCACCACTGTTTATTTTACTGATGGCTTAATGTCTTTGAACACTGGCAAATGTGCTCTGGTGCCCCTTCCGCCATGAATTTAAGATGCTACGACATCTGCAGTCCACTTCTGTGCTGGGATACCACTCCACTACTATATTCTGTTTTCATATACATAGGTAGCAGAACATGATGTATATCTGCACCTCAGCTGGGTTGGTATATAATCCAAGACATTTATGCTACTGGAGGATTCTCGCTTCTTCTAAACAAGTGTGGTGTGTGAGGTGTAGGCGCAAGTTCATATCTGGTAGTCTTGCTGAAGAGAAAGCAGTTGCCCACAATAGAATAGTGTAGAAAGCTGGAATAACTAACTTTTTAGAAGCATAAAGCAGAATTCACTAAAGCATGTCATTCAGAGTCTTCTATTTCATTACAAAATTTTAATGTTGTTTATTAAATCAGAGAACCATGCTTTGAATTAGGAAGAGCTGTTGCAAACGGAAGACAGCAGGACTGATACAAGAACAGTTGGTACCTAACCTAGAGTCAGTTCCCTGTTCATATGAGGTATTAATTTGATTTCTGAAAATGTTGAATGTTACTGTCAGAAAAAAAATTAAGTGAATTTCCTTTTTGACATAAATAGCTTGATCCAAGTAGTAGTCTTAGAGTCATGCAGACATTTATATGGAACTCACATGCTTTCTGAGCTGTACCTTTTCAGTTTCCCTTCATTTCTTAGAGTGCACTTCTGCTTTCATATTCTTCTTGCCATCAAGTCAATAAGTTAGTCTGCAGGGTCACACCAAGGTAAGAATATATCTTCAGAAAAGGTTTGAGTCAGCACTGTCACGGGAGGTCCCCTGCCCTCCTCCTCATGTCAGTACAAGCATTTGAATGTCTGCATAACGAACTGGATTCGGAAACTGATTTATGTAAAAGTGATCCAACTAAAAAATACGGGTTGGTTTTAACCTAGATCAGGTCTCTGATCTGCCTCGTTATGTAGGTGTGTGAAAGGCTGTGCTTGCACAGTGGAGGATGCAGTGCCAGGACTGAGTTTGAGCAGCAGGAAGAAAAAGAGAACACTACTTCCAGCAGTCTTGGCTTGTGGTAGCTTAAGTTGATCACTAGTTTAAGTTGCTGAAGTCTAAAAGTCAGTTTAACCCTTACAGTAGATGACAGACACTGTTTGAATGAAGTTCAACAGATGAAGCCCGTTTCTGGATTTCCTACATTTCAGCTTGTGTGTCAGGGTTTGTCTGTAGCGCTTGTTTTATTTGTTGTTCATGCGCACATGTATATGCATCTACTATATATAAGTTTTCTTGTAGTTTATCCTTTATTACCTGAAGATGCTGCCATCCTAGGATGTCAATAATTGCAAAAGAAAAGTCATGGTTAGAGAGCACTACCACCCATTTTCCCTGGTATCTCCAAACTCTGTATATACTCTCTCTAAGATTTCATCCAGTTTTCTGTTATAAAGCAAGTCACCCCCTTTCTCTGTTCCTCCAGTTGCTAAGCAGCAGCTGTTCTCCCCATTAGCCAGTCATGTATTTGCATGAAAATAATCAGGCTTGAATATATAACTGCTTCTAATAATGCACAGTTAAACAGCTGTACAATAAAAATTTGAGTATTAATAGTATTAGTTATCACCATAACTGATGACTGTCTTAAAAGTTAGAATTTCCCTATAGAGTAAAATCAATATAGTTTTGCCTTTTTTTTTTTCGTTTTTTTTTAACAAAAGGCATATCAGCTTTTTCTTTCTCTTAATCCTTACTATGTACCTACTTAAACTGGTCACAAAATGGTATCTGCAGTTCACAAAAAATTTATAAATGCAAATATGAGCAGACACACAATCATCTAGCGACTGAACATGGTGGGGGCCAGGGAGAAGCCACATTTTTCAAATATGTAATTACCGTAGCAGAATGCAACAGAATTTGATGATAAAAGTTTATAGCACAAAGGTAAAATTTCAAACAGTACATCTTAATTTCAAAACTGACTTACGTATCCGTGTTTGAGTTCCTATCGATTTCCAGGATGTTCAGTATTTCTGAGGTCTATGATCTGAAATCTTGGAGTGCGCTCTCAGTCTGGGGATGCCCTGGGTTTATCCAAACTACATTTCAGAACGAGGGCTGAGTGTGGCCCACATGTTATCAGGTGTTGATTTTTCAGGTGACAGAAACATGGTGTCTGCAGGGAGAAGACCTGGGCACATGGATCAGGAGTAGTATGTGGTTCACCCAGTTAGTATCCCAACCTAGACAGTCAGACCGTCTACATTACACAGGAAGTTTATTTCCCAGTGTGCCCCACAGACTAAGTGAATGAAAAATGTCTAAATGTTCAGACTAAAATATTTTGTGCTACGCTGTGTAATTTTGGACTGCCAAAAGTGAGTACACTGGATGAGAAGCTGTCTAGAAATGCTGAGAAAGTATAAACTGAATATTCCCCTGCCCAAAAGAGTAAGGCTGAAGTCTTCTCTCTGGATTCTCAGTTTGGAGTCCTCTCCTAGAGTTAGGTACCTAAGCAAGTACAACCTTTATCTTATTTGGGAGATAGAAGAACAGGGAAAGATAGCTCTTTCTTCCAAGTCAAGCATATCTAGGATTTGAAAACAGATCCGCATTTCACACGAGTGCCTTCACAGTAGGTTAATGGATGAACTAATGCACCTAGGCAAAATATTAGGAAAGATTAATTTCTGGTGGTCTTTCATGTTTTAAGAATGCTTTTAGACCAGACATCATAGGCAAGGTACACAGGAAGATTCCTCATATGAGAGTCCTGACAAGCCTTGATTATACTCCAGGTAGTTAGGCCCACTTATGCCAGAATTTGAGGCAACATTGTGCATGCCCATCATACCAGTGGAAAGTCAAGTACTATTTGGACATTACCAAATAAAAAAGTAAGGATAGCATGTGAACAGCAAGGAATTGAGCAACTTGTAGGATACCAAACTGGCTTAAAGTGCCACCTAGGCTGCTGAATTCATTTGTGGAGGTAACTGTGCTTTGGAAATAATGCTTAAGATCCTAATTCATGAGAATTTTTTTTTTTTTCCTCAGTGAATAGATACAGGCTAGGCAATAGGCTCTGAAGTGTAATGCAGTCAGGTTCTGTCAGAACCAGGGCAGTCACACATTTAATCAATGGCCTTATGCCAACAATGTCTTGCCATTAAAAACCTGATGGGAAAACTAACCTAGGTCTCAATTATGAAAATGTTAGAAGTATCAAAGCAGTCTTTTAGCAAAGACTCTAAATAAACCTCTCAGGGCAAGAATGGTGCCATGTGATTGGAAAGTAACAAATGTGTTTGAAGGAGAGCCCAAGGAAGTGTTATGTGCAACTGTTGCAGTATGTGGGACATAGGAAACAAAACATAGGATAAGGAAAGGCATAGAAGTAAAAAAAACAACCAAACAAAAATCTTTGGTGTAGTTAAGGTAGATTTTGTTGGGGTAACTGGGTATTTTTTTGATAAAAATTAATTTACTGACAAAGGAAATGAAGTAGATTTAATCTGTACTTCATAAAAAGATTTGGTATAGTGCCATATGAGAAATTAAGTAGGATGCATAACATAAAGAATTGCTAATGGGAAATGACAATGGATTATATTGAAAGAAGGACTATAAAACTGGAAGTTGTCTTCCAGGTAGAGTCCACCCATTTAATGTCTTTAGTGTAGTCCTATTTAGTATATAAATAAAAGTTGCTGGTAACCTTAAGTTTGGAGGAGAACAGGCATATCATATAGGAAGAATTGTGTGGTTTGGATTGGAATAATAGAAATGTCATAACACCTTGTGTATGAAAGGCAAGATTTTGCACTTTAACATTGCTAAGAATTTTCTGCTCTGAACTAGAATGTCAGAAATGACAGAAGAAAAGATCTGGGAGTCAGAGTAGTATGAATCTACCCCCATGATGGGGTCTAGAAGATAAGTACAATCCTAAACTGCTCGAAGTGAGTGATTTCTATCAAAGCAGGTGATATATCAATGTAATTATACAAGATCTAGGTCATAGCTTATTTGGACTATTTTTTTAAGTTGTCAAGAGGGATGAATTTAAACTAGAGGAGGTACAGAGTGGGGGTCTGAAAATGATCATAGATATGAAAAGCCTGTTTTATCAAGAAGATAAAAATCAGTTGGCTTCATCTAGAAAAACAAAAGATTAGAGAATATAAGTGAACTTTGTAAGTATATCCGTAACTTTGGAGTAAGCAAGAAGAAAAAATATTTAAGCCAAAGAACAGTGTTGATATAGAATTATTAGATACAAACTGGAAATTTACTGACCATGAAAGAAGGTTTCTAACCAATGGAGGAATGAATTTCTTCTCTCAGTGAAAGTAGCAGGGGAGAGCATTTTAGCAAGGTTTAATATAGAGGTTGATGAGATTATGGAAAGGGTTATATGATGTTTGCTGGTTATCACACATGACTGTACCTGATGATCAACATTCTAGAAGAATTGCATGTAGTTCACTGAACATTTCAATAGTGGGTTCCTCTAATCGATGCAGACAATTTAGCCATTAGGATAAATGAGTTTTCATCATCATTATACAAAATACATTGTATACCATGGATATGGTATAGCTTTCTGTTTCAGTAAACCTTGACTGTAGCACAAAATGCAACCCTGTTACAACATGTATTGTGTCCTTATGTATATGTTCATATCTGTAAATGAGTTGTGTATACAAATTCACGTACATAATGTTTATATGAAAATGCAAAGCCACCTTTGACCATTTTTGTTTCCTGGGTTGTATTTGCATTTAGCAACTTATATTTCAAACAGAAGTTTTGCTTGAAAGTTATTCAACTTTTTGTTTGTTTTGAAAGTAACAGTTTTTTTCCTAACATTTTCAGGTCTTGCTGTTGCCTCATATCAGAAAAACCTACCAGTGAGTGTGCATACAGGAAAATGCATAAGTATTCAAGAAAATGATATAAACTGAAATGTAAAAATGAATAAAGAATTACATATGTAACAATGTAGAACTATACCACTTTTTTTTTTAAATTGAGAAAGTGTATTTAATTTAGAAGCAGCATATGCATAATGTAAGAAAATGGTCAGTAAACACTTAATTTTAATTCTAAAGATGAGATTCCTGATCTGTTCTGTGCTGACAGAATTCTACATGTCAAGAGGGGATTGAGGTTCCCTCCCATGCTTGGAGAATGACCTATTGTCAAGAGCAAAATATTTATATAATTGCATAAGGAGTTTAGTATAACAAGTACACATGTATTGTTGGGGAACAGTTAACAGTATAGTAATAAGTGAAGTTTAGTGATTGGATGTATGACAATGAGAATTTCGTAGATGACATTTGGTTAAGATGAACTGATGAAGTCTTAGATAATTAAGGAATAGTGCTAGAGCTGTTTTTATGAGTGGCATTGCTGAATCAGCATAATTAAAAACCCCACTGTCTAGTACTTGGGTCTGATGACTATAAACATTGGGTATGGATTTAAAAGAGAAAATTGTGTGTAATGACATATAACATTTGAACATTAATACTGTTTGTGGGAATGGTACATTCAACAGTGAGAGTTACTGGCAAATAGTGGCGTATAAAGGGAAAAATGGTTGAGCGTTTGAATAGCTTTTGTTGTAAAAATAAAAGTAATTGGTTTATTTTTACAACAGAGCTGCCAGTTGAGGCTGCATGTGGTTGATCGACTTCCCAGGAGAAAGCATATGTGACTGGGTGGGGTTTATTAACTTAAAAAGTATATTTAATTTATATGTCCACGTATCTACATGTGTATATATCCCTACCAAACTCTGAAATTTTTATTCCATACAGTGCAGCTCAGGTAAATGGTTGTAAGAATTGTTTTTAAACAGGCAAGCGAAACCTAATTTTTCATGTTTTAGTTCCGATAAATAGCTGAAGCATTTAGTTGAAACTCTCCATTGAGAAGTATGTCTGGTGTGAAGAGAGTTAGCCCAAATGGTTCAAATAGTAAGTAATTAAAAAGATTTCATAATGGAAAATTTTCAAGTACTATAACTGCCAAAAGCCCTATCAGTCTCCTGTAACTTATGTAGCCAAATACACGAGTATGTGGTTATTTGAATTTTTGTTGTTTTAAAATGTGACGTGTTTCTGTGAATGAATCACAGAAATGGGGCTGGATGGTAAGTGGTGAAATCCATTTAATTTTAGATGCTGTATTTTTTTCTGCCATGTAGTCTGACTTATGGGAGGCATTCCTCATTCATGCATCAGACAAAGTGAAAGAAGCCTCAGTCCAATATGCAGATCACAAACAGCCATCTGTTATCCAAAAAGAGACAGTCACCATAAAAGTAAACTTAAAATGCTTTAAGATTAGATTAGAGGTGGCAGAGCCCCATTAAATGCTTTGTCCATCTCTGTCAGTATTGGTCCCTGTAATATATGAATGTTTACATTATGCTGCAGCTTCAGATGCCTACTATTTTTTTCTATTAGGACAATTACCAATGGTTTAGAACTCAGTGTGTGTTTCCTGTATTGTCTAAATCTTTCTGTTCCTAATTAAGTATGTATATATAACCTTTTATCACCTCAAATAATCATTTTTCTTTGTTTTTTGTTTTCCTTATTTTTCATTTTCCTTCTTGGGGTTTGTTTCTTTGAAATAATTTTCCGGAACAAACTGAATGTTAAGAAAAAAGCATTTTGAACTTCTTACTTGCTTACCTTGAGCAAGTAAAGTAACACCTGTTTAGGTTTGTAACATTTCCTTTTGAGTCTTTCCAGCTCCCAAATAATTTCTGTTATTTTTTATGTGAATTCCATCCAATTTGCAGAGATCTTTCTTGTAATATGCCTAGAACTCATTGGTGAATTCCAGGCGTGGTTGTAAAGAGCATGGGTGAAGAATTTATGGTTTATGTCCAGATAGAGATTTTTACTTTGTTTCAGGCACCCATATGACCTCCATGTGTAGGGCAGAATTAATTACTTGAGGGTGTTAATGTTTGGTCCACCAAGAGGCTTGAAGGACTTTGTTGGTTCTCCACAAATAAAATGTTCTACAGTGTGCCCTATGGCTGTACATAGAGAAACTGTTACCTTCCTGCTCCAGGATACAGTGCTTCCAAGTATGCAAGTCAAATCTAAATTAGACTTGCCGGTACTCTGTTACAAATCTATTTGTAGTTTCTGCTTGCTTGTTATCCTTAGATCCTTTACAATATGCCTTTGGTGCATTTCTATCCTATAGAATATATTCCAGAATCTGTTCCAGAATATTTTTCTCAGTCTTTTCCATAGCAGTAGGTTGCTTTTTCTTGTACTCAATTTCATTTTACTGTTTTCTGACTGCATTTTAGCCACCCTAAGTTACTTTGAGGTATCTCAGTGTCCTCAAAGTTGTCTACCTTGTGGCCTCTCAGGGATTAATGAAGATGTCAAATAAAACAAGGCCTCACAACAGTACCTGTGGCACCACACATACAGATAGGTTGCTACTTGGCCTTTATCCTAGAATTCTTTTATTTGCTGTTATCTTGAGCCCTACAATATTCCCTGTTTTCCTTAAGCTTCAGAATTTTTACACAGTCCTTGTGTCTTTGTACCTCTCGTTCAGCATTGCAATCTATCCAACACATTCTGAGTGATTTTTGAGGTTTCATGAGAGTACCAAATGCTTTCCCAAAATTGAGTTATGTAATAGCTAAAGATTTCCTTTGGACTGTGTATTTTGTTCTGGCTTTTGGGGAAAGTCTTGTTGTTTGTTTTATTGTAAGCTAAATATTGCCTAGTATTCTGTTGTCCTTTAAGGCTAACATTTTCAGGCTTGCTTGGCCTGCAACTAAGTTTAGTATAGCTTAGAATTTCAGAGGTAGTGCTCTTATCCAGATATTTAAAAAACTAATTTTATTACTACTGAAACCTAGTTTCAAAAATGTTCATTTACTGAGCACTTTTTGCTAGTGTTCTTTTTTGCTCAGTACTCACATTGAAGGGACTTTTCAACTTTTTTAAGGGTTTGCTTCCTCCAACACCAATCTTAATGGGAATATACAAACAGGAGGGTGGAAAAAAGAATGGTGTCCATACATTCAAATGTGTCTTCATAAAATGCAGAAAGCCACAGAATACCGTGGAACTATTTACTAGCTATATGATATTTTACCAGAAATTAGTAATGCTTTACTTTAGTGGGACATCCATCAGTTAAACACAGTTGCACTTCTTACTCTTTCCAAAATCAAAGCACGCCTACATTTAAAGATGAAAATACTGGTATTTATGCTAATTAACAATACTGTATTTGCGTAAGTTCACTTTACAGAGTCTCAATGCAGTGCACAAAGACGACATTGCTAGGCATATGGCACATCAAAAAAAAGGAAATGCACACAGTTGTATACAGGTAATCCCAAAAAAAGATCACTGGAGCTGAAGTTCATCCAGAATATGGTCTTCCTAGATATATGTTCCCTTTATAAATACTTCTCTGTGTGCTTGAGATATTATTATTATTATCATTATCATTATCATCTACCAGTTCTAGTAGTATCTACTAAAGGATGACACTGAAAATGCAGGCCCCATCAGCACACAGACCCACCTCAACAATTTTGGAGTCTTGTAAATAAAATTAATTTTCTTACCAGTATATTGATCATTTTATATCTCAAAGCATGAGATAGGTACAGCTGGAGATAGAAACTTTGGAAGAAAACAAATTATAGAGTAGATCTGCTAATCTAATGTGATATGTTAATTGAAGTTAGGAAAGATTGAAAGGAAAGACACCATGATTCTGTTTCCAGATTCTTGGGAGGAAAATTGTGTGTGTTCCTCACGGACTCCTAGTCAAGTATAGAAATTGGATAAGTTCTCTCTGGAAGCTGTGCAGTTAAGTGACTGAGACTGGATTCTGTTGTAATATGGCACGTGTTTCCTGCTGTCTCTTGAGTAATCTTGCAGCTGCTTTAGTTAGAAAATCAGTGATACTTGTTTTCCTCCAAAAGCAGGAACTTGATGGCTTGGCTAATACAATTAAACAACACTGCCCCCAATCTGTAAAGTATTAAGTACTGTGCCATATTCCAGTCTCCCCACCCACTGCACCTCCACCTTCCTTTTCCTATGCTCCTTTTTAAGCTGTTTTGTGGAGACAGTATTTTCTGTAGCTGTTTTTATGAGGACAGGACTTAGGCTTTTGACCTATTTCTTTTTTTTTCTCTAATAATTTAAGTGATGCGTTGGCATTAGGACCATGCTTTTTATCAAATAAAATGTTGAGTGAAAGTACTAATACGCAGGGAAAAATAGGAAATTATTATGCTGTAAAAATAACTTTGAAAGAGTCTCAGATTGTTCAGAGAGGGAAGAGAGCCTTCCAAGAAGTGATCACATTCTCACACTCAGCTTTAAACACATTCTTTATCTTTAAAAGGAAACAGAAGAGAATCAGTCAGTAAATCAAGTGTAGTTGTGGGCTTGTTGGCAAAACCGTATCATTCTGAAATAAGGCATTAGGACTGGACATTTGAAACAAGAATTGCTAGTGCTAAGACCTCTTGTGCTTTGAGAAAAGTGGGTATGTCTTTCATTAGACAATACCTTTCCTGCATCCCCTGATTGTTTTTCTTCATCATTGTCTAAAGATAGCAGTTATGATGGCTGTTCTGGGTGAATCTTTAGGTACACATTAAAAACCAGACTGTCTTTTGTGCTGCAATGAATAAGCTTTTAAAATCACTGTAAGTTTGGGGGATTTTTTAATATCTATTTGTTTGAAAAGGAAATTGAATTTCTTTCCAAAAAATCACCACCTTTTCTTAGTTGTTCTTGGAGAAAAAAATACCTGTTTAAAGACCACATGTTCTAGCTGCAACTTTTTAAACCTGTTTTGTGATAAAGAAGATTTCACTACCAGTAACCTGAGTTTCTCTCAATTGCTTTGGCATGAGTTTACTAGTTCCTTCCCTGATTTCTTATTTTTCTGACTGGCACAGAATTACTTTTTGCCTGGAGTACTTCAGAAATTGCTTATTTTAAACAAAAGAAATCAACAACATCCATGTTTTTCAAGCTTATCCAGAGTAGCTTTATCTTTTATCACACTTTGAAAGTATTAGTATTTTTTTAATTAAATAGTTCTGTTTAGAAGTAAATTTTGCTCAGATAAGGAGAAAATACAGCAGTAGTTGCCAAAAGGGATAAAGTGCACTACCTGGAAACATATCCTTTATTTCTTATGTTCTGATGGAAAAAGAGATGAATGAGCATGTTAGAGGCACAACATTTCTGTAAATATTGTATTGTTGTTAGCATAATTTATTTCTATGTGCCTAATAAAACCAAAACTTTTAAAGCTTATTTTAATTTAATCATGTGTAAAATGATAACATTGCTACTTCAAAGGTTTAAAAATTCCAAATGATTTGGCATGAACTGTACTGTGATAGTAGAATCCCTAATTTCCTTGTTGGCTTCTTTGTAATGTTCCTTACTGTATATTACGTCTATACTGTGAATTAAAAAAGGGCTAGAGAGACCGCTGTGTACCTCTGCCTCCAAATGCTGTCCCCTGAGCAGTGTGGGAGCACTGTTTGAGATGGTACTAGTTGTTATGGGCCTAAACTGCCACACAGCATGCTAGCAGCTTAACAGCGTGGGTGAGGAGCAGCCCGTTTTTCAAGCTAATTCCTTGGTACCATTTTACTAAACAGTATAGGCAGAGCAGCAGTGTCTCAGATAAGGTTTTTTTAAACGTGCCAATTTGCCAAATTCAGAACAAGACTTTTAGGGATATTCAGTTCCACTGATTTCTTTCTTTTCTAAGTGCTTCAAATACATTAATTTTTATGACATAATAAATGAGTAATAACGGCACTTGCTTAAGAGTCCGTAGTCCCTGCACTCAGTACTATGTATGCAAGTGTGCTGGTTTTGGCTGGGGTAGAGTTAATTCTCTTCATAGTAGCTAGTATGGGGCTATGTTTTGGATTTGTGCTGAAAACAGTGTTGATAGCACACTGATGTTTCAGTTGTTGCTAAGTAATGTTTACGTTAGCCAAGGACTTTTCAGCTTCCCATGCTCTGCTGGGCGCACAAGAAGCTGGGAGGGGGCACAGCCAAGATAGTTGATCCAAACTGGCCAAAAGGCTAATCCATACCATATGACGTCATGCTCAGTATATAAAGCTGGGGAAGAAGGAAGGGGGGGACATTCGGAGTGATGGCGTTTGTCTTCCCAAGTAACTGTTATGCGTGATGGAGCCCTGCTTTCCTGGAGATGGCTGAACACCTGCCTGCCCATGGGAAGGAGTGAATGAATTCCTTGCTTTGCTTTGCTTGTGTGTGCGGCTTTTGCTTTACTTATTGAAGTATCTTTATCTCAACCCATGAGTTTTCTCACTTTTACTCTTCCAATTCTCTCCCCCATCCCACCAGGGGGGAGTGAGCGAGCGGCTGTGTGGTGCTTAGTTGCCAACTGGGGTTAAACCACGACAGCAAGCTATATAATTACTGTTCAATGAAAAAACATAAGCAGGCCTAGGAGATTAAAGCTTCCTTACTCTTTTTGGCCTCTTAAGTCTTCCATTCCTCACCACTGGTTGGCAAAAACCCAAGCAGAAGGTAAGAGATGCTTCACATGCAACCACCTGCTGATAGGGACACTCTCCAAGGAGACAGGAGAAACTGGTTTGGTGTCATTCAAGCAATGGAAGGCCTAGAATCCAATCTGTTTCCTCTTCAGCTACTATTGAATAATGCAGTGTCCTAACCACTCTTCTACTGCGTGACAGTATGCAACAAAGGTATGTGTCCCAAAGGAGGGGGGCATATCCTTAACCTCTGCCAAGACTTAGTTCTAGAAGAGCTCTCAGGCAGCAGATGTAAGTTTGTGCCTGATGACTGGCCTAAATTTCACCAAGGAGAGAGACAGACTGAACAGTAATAAATGGCCTTCTGTAACCTGCTGGCTGGGCCATCATAAGTATGTCTCTGGTTAAAACTATTAAGGACGCAGGAGTTCTGGTGCATTTCTGTTGCTAGGTACTGCTGGTGGAGGACTAAACTCCCTAGCTCCATGCATTCACCCATCTTTGTTGGCTGGGTGGAGTGCTACTTAGTCAGAATAGCAGTGTTCTGTACGCTGTTCGTGTGGGCATAAATGGATACACAAAGGACAAAGTTCTAAAGAATTAGGTCAGTAGGTTTTATATCTAATTAGGCCTCTAATCCTACAAACCACTTATGGTTTTGCATTATTATATGTTCATTGTGTCTTAAATGGAACTACTCATTTGAGTGAAGTTATGGGTGTAATTGCATGCAGGATCAGATCTGGGCAATCACATTTTAGCTTATTATTCATACTGTAGCAGCGTTACAAATCAGATATCTCTGATGTTACCCCTTGCCCAGTCAGGGTGAAGGGGTATCTGAAACGGAATCTGTCTAATGGCTTGCACTCCATTTCCATGCCTATCCAAACCAAGCACTTACACAAAGGCACGTCACAGAGAGTATTTTAACTGTTAAGAGAGTCATAAGGCATAGATTTTCAATGCAGAAGGTCATGAGGCTGCAGTTTCACTGGGTTATGTGCTGTATTTGCATAGACAGATATTCAGACAGTTAATGGTAGTGCAGAATGCTTTAATGATTTTCATTTGCATCAAGCTGTTCTCACCTCTTAGGAACATAATGGATAAATAGAAGAGGCCTTTTGTTTGCTCTTCATGAAAGTTACCAGTGATTAAGTGGTGCCGAGGGAACAGACTCATGCTTTCGTTTAAAAAAAAAGACAAAAACCAACAACAAAACTGTCCATCAAAGCTGACTTCAAAGTGACCTACTTCATTTTGATTTAAAACGGCACTTGAATAATTTTATTTTAATGTTATGCACATTTCCTAGCTCAAAACACAGAACTGGTCACTCCTAACTGAAAATACAGAAATAGTTATTACATCAGACACAAAATACTCATCATTTGTTAGGGTACTCTTTATAGTGTTGAATTACAAACAAAGCTATATACACTTAGATCAGTGTTTTCTTCCAAATGGATTCAGCAGTCACTTTTATTATTAAAAATTATGTCCAGAATGTAGTTGTGGGCAAATTGATACTTTTTGCACTATACTAGTATGTTTCATAAGGAAGTCCATGCCAGAGGCCTGCTCGAGAAAAAACTTGTCATGATTCCTTAAGGTGTTTCCTCTAAGTTTTATTCTTAGATATAGAGTCTCCCTGTGGAAGATTTCTCCAAACTTTCCTGGAACATGGCATATTCTCGTAAAGGTGTAGAGGCTTCCACGCTATGTCTTGGCCCCTTGCAGCTCAGCATCAGCTTCTTGGGCTCCTCTGCCATGCATCAGCTCAAAAGCCCCTTCTTGAAAAGGGTTCAAAGGAAGTTAGTATAGTCTCTGGCTATGTTATATTTTTAGGCATTTTCTGAAGGATTTCCTGTGCAGTTCAGTCTCTTTCAGTGTAATCTTGAAAAAAATCTGAGTTGCCTTCACAGCTCTTTGAGAATAAAGCTCTGTTCTTAAATACCTTTGTGTCAGAATGGTCATGCTTAAATTTTTGTTCCTAATTTATAGGCACACATGTCATGATTCCATTGCCCTGATTTAAGCATTGGCACCTTGGTGCCAGTATTTTTTAGTTATATTTTTCTAAATGTGTTAAGAGTTTCAACTTTATGTGTCACATTGAGAAGTGTAGCCAAGACATTCCATATCCCAAATACCCAAATTTCAGTAGTCTCCATTTAGGGCACAAGGGTACACTGTTCCTGATAGCAGCTAGGATGAACAGGCTTTCAAGTACTTGGGTCTTTTGTTTTCAGTTAATAACTTCCAGTCCTTTCAGTTTCTAACCTCCGGCCTTTGAGATAGTGATCTTGAGTACTTCTTGTGGCATTCAACTTCTCTCTCTCTCTCTCTCTCTCTGCCCCCCTCCCCTGTGTCATTTAAATCAAGATACAGAACTTGACTTCATGTATTTGGAATACCCTCCGTTTTCACAAAATTAATAGGATATTTGGGGAACACAGAATATGCAAATTCAGACCTGCTGAATACATAATTTTTATGGCCCTTCTGTTTTGTATTGGCTTTGTAATTTGTCCACTGTTTGACTGAGGGCTAATTAAATTACTGAATTTACAATGAGAATATATTAGTCCATCCTTTCCTTCACTGATTTTAATTCTTTACTCCTCCAGTTAATTTTCTTTTAAATCTGCCTTTGTGTTCTCAGCGTGGCATAAAAGGACTAGTCAACGGCCTGAAATTTCCATCTGCAATCAATCTCCCCACTGCAGGAGGAGTGCTGGATATCCTTACATGTACAATAAAGATAGCTGAATTCAGTGATCACTGCCTGACCAGCATAACAATTCCTTAGCGATTTATGGCAGGTTGGGAGAGCAAGGGTTTAGGATTACATCTAAGAAGAGATCAGTGCATGGAAGGATATGACTCTTTGTCTTGGGTTAGGAATAAAAGACCTGTTTGGAGGTATGCGTAATTTAAATCTATAGTAAGGTGCAAAATGTCTTCACACATGGAAATAAGATCCATTACTGACAATGTATTTCAGTACATGTAGATAAAAATGTATTTTACATGTATTATCAGTGTAGTTTTTTTACATTTTGTGTGTTTACAACCTCACAATGGCCTTGATCATCCTAATCTAGGTTTTTAGTCATGCACTTATGTGCAACATATGGAAATAGAACTTACTAAGTATATGACTAAGGAGATATTCCAGAAATCCTAGAAGTGAAGGTGAAGCATTGTAGCTGATTCTGACAGAATTACAGCAACTCCATGCTGTAGTAGGAAAACTTTGTTCAAAACCAAAAATGTTCTTATGGTTTTAATTGAGTGGCAGAAAATTACTTCTGTGTGGTCATCCCTGCGAAGAGATTCTTTAAAACCAACATTTTCCATTTTTACTTGTTTATTTCTTTTTTGGCTAGTAGTTGCCTCCATGAATGGGATTTATAAACTATGAATCTAAGGAGAATAAAATGTTTTCTGGAGAATTTGATCCAGATGTATATTACTGTTTCAATAAATATCTTTTAAGTATTTAGGGTGAAGAAGGTTTTTTGGGGGTTTTGGGGTTTTGTTTTGTTGGGTTTTTTTGGTTTTTTGTTTTTAAATATCTTGGTTAACTTATAAGCAGCCAAATTCTTGCTGTGTAAAACTCCAGGAAAGTCAATAGTACTTCAGCAGGGATTCATGTGGCCCTTGGGTTTTGGACTGTATCGTATTGCAAGCTCCTAAAATAAGACTGTTTGGAAAGCTACAGGCTTCCCATCTTTTTGTCTGTAAAAGTTCTAAAATGGAACAGGCAGGCTTTTCACTGAGCTGCTGAGAATGCAGTTCTGGCTATGCAATCAGGACTAAATAAGGAGCAAGATCTGCACTAAAAATAGAAATGGAGGCTGATCCAACTGCAGCGTGAGTTATAATCCTCACACAGCAAAGGGCTGGTAGGTTCAACTGAGGACACTCAGTTACAGAGAATCAAATAAACTTTAGCCTGCTCCTAAAAAGCCATCATACCCTAGCTCCTCTAACCAGATTTTTACCAGTCAGCAGAACTATTAATCATTCCTGCAAATTATTTAATGTTATTTCAGATTCAGATTTTTTTTAAAGGGAGAGGATTATATTTGCCACATAGTAAGAAGGAAATGTGGGTTGGGTTTATGTAAAAAACCCCATGTGGGGAAATGTGGGTTGGGTTAACTGTGTTTGAAGAACATGGGGGAAAATGACACAGAGAGATTTACTGCACTTCCCTCACGGCTGGATAAATACATTCTTACCACTCTTTTGAGCGTTAAGCTAACGTGCCCACTGACATTACGTGACTCCAAGTGGGCACGCGGAGCTGATCTGGGTATCTGGCCAGGCCTGGTACCTTGTCACGGACTGTGCAGTGCAGTGTGTGCTTCAAGGGAAGTCACTCTGCTTGTTTCAAGAACAAAGTACAGAACAGTGTAGGTCATTCCTGCCCCCTCCCCTCCCCTTTGTTGGCACAATAATTCGGAAAATGTTTATCTTTTATTTGTGTATTTCCTTTCAACTACGACATGCCTCATAAGCTTAAGCCAAAACTTGCCCAGGGAGTTCAGATATATCCTGTGATACAGAATAGATTATTACTGCTTATTTATTGTTAGGAACATTTGGCTATTAAATATTTGGATTACCTGAGCACAGCCAGCTACAGCTGTGTTCTGCTTGCTTTCTTTGCCTGTTCCTGTATCTGTTCAGGCAGCGATACAGCAAGCATGAACAAATTTTCTGTTACTCCAGTCTTAAAAATGAGAGATTCTGTAACAGACTTCAGTAATTCATCACATAATTTCAATTTCTTTAAATTATGATTACATCTGAAAACTAACAAAGTTAGTAGACACCAAATCAATCTCTTCTACTACCTAAATGTTAAAAATATTTTAAATAATTTTTAGTTTTCAATGAGCTGCAGAATTTGTGACTAAAAATGCACACTGTTCATGTACCTCTTGCCTGTTAATCACAGGAGTAGCTCAGTCAAATTGGAAGACGTCAGTGGAGGAGAAACATTGGGGTCATCTGACACACAGGAAGGCTTAGACAGCAGTGGGAGTATGTGGAAGAAGACCAAAAGACAGAGATCATCAAACTTGCACAGGCCAGGAACAAGGCAAATAAAATATACAGTGAGTCACACATAAGTTCTTTGGTTGCATTTTCCTTCCCTACCTCCCTCCCCACCATAATATGAACTACAATATTCCCTGCTGGCAGACTCCTATCCCAGCACCTGTATCTCCTCTCTTCCACGTCCTATACTGAGTGCGCAGCTGAGCAGAAGCTGCGAGCAGCTGCCTTATAGAAAGGCAAGCTGATCAACACCATCTTGTTGATGGGGCGGCAGCAGCCTCCATCTCCAGCAGAGTTCAGAGGCCTTTGTTTTGGTTTGGTTTTGTTGTAGTCTCATTACTTGTGCTTGTATTTGAAGATCTGTATTTTCTGGGGAACAAAGGAGTGCGTGCAGTCCAGGAGGCCTAGAGAAGAGATGGTGATCGATAATTGCTGTGAGTGCTGAACAGTGAAATATGTGTATCATTATGTTTTGGTCACATTCAAAACTTATACTGATTAATTATTTCATTTACTGACTTAAGCTAAATCTTTATAAGACTATATAGGGCTTTGCATTAGTTTAACTATGGGCTACACAACCCCAGTTTTTGTATACTGTTAGCTATTTGGAACAAATCATTTGGTGTAATAAAAGCAACATAAGCCTGCAGTGCAGATACAGTCATTTTAGTGAATTTATTAAAATAAGCTAAATACTTGTATCAGCTTAATGATTACGCTTAAAAAATCACACCCAATCCAACAAGGATTGTTAAAATTATATATGGAAGGAGAAAAAACATTTTAGTAACATATTTTAGGTAACCGAAGGTTGTACAAAGACGAAATGGCATTACTTGAACTCTCAGTTTCAGCCCAGGCAGATGCTTACATGAATGTCATAACAGTTTACAGTGAGTCTGGTTCTAGATTAGATAACAGTGGTGGTGAACTATGCAGTGTAACTGCAATGTTAAGAGATAACTCCAAAACTGAATATGAACAGGTGTGCAATTCTACCTTAGTGGCCTTTTCACTATAAATTTTGAATGTAATGAAAACGTGGAATAATTCTGTGGGTTCTAACACATGCAGAATGAATGAATTCAAATTAAGAATTTTTTTCTTGAAGAGGATTTGTTTGTTTTTTGTCAGAGCCCTTTCCAAGTACAAGGGGAGGTCACAGCTGTTCTCTTCATTCACACGTAGTCTAATAAAACAAACAACATATGTATGGGGCATAAGAGTTTAGCACTCAGAACATAGGGATTTGTATATGACTTTGAAAACTGTAAATAACAAATTATGCTTAACCTTTATCCTACCACCCATCAACCTGATTTGTTAGATTTGTGCTGGAATTGAGGTTTTCATGTGTTACATTGTTCAGAAAAATAAAACTTCTCTCAGCAAATGCAAGATAGCAAGGTCCACATTTACATTCTCAGCCTTAATTCCAATTGTCATAACTCTTCTAGATTTACATAATTACTACATTTGCATAATCACTTAAGACCTTGATCTGTACTCCAACGAAAGCAGACCTGAAACCTTGCTGAAAATCACACTTACCCACATTTTATACTGCAAGCATACAGGACTGACCTCAGATATGGGCATATTGCCTTTTCTTTGGAGCATGTTGGCATCTGGGTACCTGAGTGAGTTTGGTTGGTTATGACGCTAGCATGCTAATGCTCACAAGCAGTCTGCTGGTGGGCCTTGCTGCCATAATGTATCTGGAGCAGATAGGGCTTGGGGGAGAGGGGGTACAGATTATACCATGCTTACTTCTGGTCCAAAGGACTTTTTGTTCCATCACAGTATAGACATAGTGTGGTGGTCTCATTTACCCTTGGAGATGGAGCTTCCAAATACTGAGGATTAAAAAACAAACTCAAAATGCATCACTCAGTTTCTTACAAGTCGAGCGGGAAGATTAGCTGAATATTTCACAAATACAAATCAATTCCTCCCTCAATTTTTTTTTTCTTGTTGGAGACAGTGAGCTACAGCAACCCATCAATTTGCACATTGTCACAAGGAAATTTGCTTTTGAATCAGACATTGAATTTCCCTTTGACTTCCTCAAATCACAGAACCCCTACCTCTCATTTTACTCTAAAAATACCATCAATTCAGGAGAATTATGCTTGCTAGACTGAAACACTAGAAAGCAGACAAATATTTCAGTGCAGAATAGGTGGTTGCTATTCTGTTATATGATAGTACAAAGATGAATTTCCTCTAGGAAATTCACAGGGTAACTCACAGGATATAGGTTAGATCTTGACACCACACAAGTCATGACAGAGAGTTATTGTCATCTGTTAGTTTTTGGATGGCCTCTTTACAGTTAAGTCAGACCCTTAAACCAGTTTCCAGTGGACAAAGATCTAAAACAGAAAAGCTGTCATGATTGTTAGTGATCTTCTTATATGGCTTCATGTCAATAGTGTGAGAATGTGGCATTACTTTCTGTGCCAGGAAGGAATTAAATTATGGCACTTGCATAAAATCTTCTTTTTTGTGTTGTGCTTAGTCTGCAGAATAGCTGGGTAAAAGATTTCAGCAGACACTCCTCTTCAAAACATAGACAGGAAATCAAAAACATTTGAAGGCATCTTCTCAAAATAGAGTTGTCCTGAATGGACATTTTCACAGCACAAGTCAACAAGACAATGATTTCCGTGTTCCAGGGATAGCTGTTTCCTTTTATACTTACCTGTCAGTCCTTCTAATTCCCAGATTACTTGGCAAAATCAAGTAAGACTCAGCAAAATCAATCTTTTTAATCTCCACTTGCCAAAAAAGTCCTGGTTTCCAGTTATCCTGAATAGAGTATCTGCAGAACTTACGGACTTCCTGCATTTGGAGCCACCGAACAAAGGAATGGTTTGATATCTGTACTTAAAGTTGTTCCCTCTCTTAGCCTGCCTGTTGGATGGCTGTTAAGGATAGGAAGTGCTGCTTTTCACTCAGTCTTGATCAATGGTAAGAACTCTTTGAGGCAAATCTAATTGGCAAAGGAAATGAGCTTTTCCTCCTAGAGCTATGAAATATCTTGAGCACATTTGAGGAATTGCTACATGATGTTTTAAACTATCTTCTGGCTTTAGAGCAGTGGCCAATCCAGAAAGGCTGAAAGAAGTTGAACTTGCATCAGTCTATATTCAGTGGCTTCTCCCACCTCACTAAATTGTGGTCCTTGAAGAGTCCAACCAAGGTAAATATGCTAGTTTTCCCACCTCAGACTGGAACCTGTGTCTGGACCCATCAGCTCCCAGGAGTCCCTATCCTTGACAAAAATTTTATGCCCTTGATGACTTTTGTCAGCTAGGATGACCTCCTGGAGGCCATCACTTCAGTGACAAGAGTAAGGGAGAAGTGCAGCTGATCCCTCTCCCCTAAATGGATACAGAGCACTTAATGGCATCCTCCAATTAATGCCAATGATGGTTACTGAACTAGAAAATTAATCTTTGTGTATTCTTCTTTCAAACCACATGTTCCTGGAGACAGAGTCATCTCTCCACACTTGGGATGTAACAGGTACCTTGTTAACTACAAAAAGTGTTTTAAGATCATCACTTGACTTTTCCTACCTAGTTATATTCCAGACTGCAAGTCTGTTTTAAGATTGTTACTGCAATTCCAGTTAAACCGTTAGATCATACTCTGTCAGAGGAGCATCTGTGCTGGCAATTTCACCAAGAAAATTATTTATCTTATACATCTACAGAACATCGACCTGAAGCTCTGTCTTCCCAATTCAACAGATGTTACGTAGAGTATATTAACAATGCTTGATGGGATACAAAATAAAACATTGTTCCAACTGCAGCCTCCCAAGAATCTGAGTCTGCCGTGGAAGAAACTAATGATTGCTATTGAGTACACTGTGGTGGAAATACGGATATACATTGCATACAGATAACTGCTAGGAGGAGAACAGAAAATGAGTTACCCATCAGTAATTGATCAGTGCTAGATGTGTGCATATCCCACACAGCCCCCACTCTCTTTTTGTTATACTCCTGCACCCTTGGGATTCTCATACACATAAGGTGCACTGAGCATGCTATTGCCCAAATTAAAATCTCAAGGAGCCTCAAGGCTTACAAGTGCTATATAGGTATATCAGGTCTTATAGTCCCATAAGCAAATGTGCAACTCCAGCAGATAGGCATATATACCTCTCGTCGAACTCCTGGTGCTGTATCGTAAGTAACTTTTCATTCGATGAGAGGCATGAAAAGCTTTCCGCCAGGTTCTTTGTGCAGTGAAAATAGCGATATCTGATAGCATAAGCATGTTCAATCATACAAAAGATAAAGCGATTTTAAAACCCACACACAAAGCAACAGTAAGAGTACCTGAACAAAACACATTTGGAATAGTGTAAGTTATTACTTTTAAGATATTATTCTTAAACTCCAAATTTTAAAGCTTTCTAATGAAATGTGACATCAATGAATAGCTTGTTTTAAAGCTGTATCTGCACAGGAAGTGTGCAATTCTACTGTCATGTACAATATTTAAGGACCCAAGCAAAATTACCAACAAACATCACCAGGCAAACAGTTATAAGATGATGGTAAGCCTTCATCCCTAAAAGCAAAAATATGGACCGATCCACAATGAAATAAAAATTGGCAAGAACACATCACATTTGCTCTCGAAGAATTCTGTACATTTCCAAATTGCAGCCAAGCAAAACACAGGTAGACATCTGTCTACAATCTGCATAGTTGCAGGATGTCTCTTCTGCCAATTCATCTCTTAAATAATAAGCATTTCAGTACAATCATACTGTTGTCGTACCTTATATACAGTGGCTTGAACTTTTCAATGTCTCATAAATAACAACAGTAAACAAAACTGGGGATTAGGAAAATAAGGATTCAGGAGACTATACAAAAAAGTAGAAAAGACTGGGAAAATGAGAGCAGAGCAGAAGGGGAGCAAAAGAATAAGCTCTGAGGAAAGAGTCAATGCCAGTAAATGTAATATCCTGCTCTCAAGAAAAGAAAGAGTAAAGCACAGATGGAAACGGGAGGGCGTGTTCATCCAAGCCCATTAGAGAAAAGCAAGACAATTGTTCCTCTCTTGTTCTTCACCATGTTTTAATACTACTTCTGTACAGAGTTGTGCATTGTGACTGTTGAGGGAAAGGTATACCTAAAATCTAGATAGGCTCTTAAAAGCAAGCATATGCCATAGAAAGAGTCGTGAACCACAGAGATAATAGGAAATAAATGATGGTGGTCATTTCTAGCGAATTCATGGGCCTTCTGAAAGCCAGGGATCAAATTAAGTCTTGATCCCCCAATTTAGTTAAATAAGCTACAACTGTTACCAGCAGGTTTGTTTTCGTGTGAGTCAAACTCTGGTCTGACCTTTGCCCTTTTATTTTAGTGGAAGACCAGCATGTACATATGAACACAGAATTATTTTATTTTCCATAATGATCAAACCCAAATTTTATTTTACCTTTGCCAGCTTTGTGTAGGGTGATGTGCCATCTTGCATATTTATTTTCCTGGAGTGATTCCCAGAAGTATGCTATGCTTTTTCTTGCTCATGTCTCACTAGCTTTATTTATGAGTTGTGTAACACCAGGTTTAGTCCCTGGGGACAGGCCTACACAGGAAATCTGTGGACGATATTTAATACGTACAAGTATGAGACTAGTAAAAAAGCAGCTCCCAAATGGTGCTCCAAATTGATCTAATTCAAAATTTCAGACTAGATTGTGGTTAGCGTCTGTGGTTTAAACCACAAACACCTTTATCTGTTTTGTCATATAGAAGAAAGAGACGTGGTAAAGGTTAGTAAGTTGGAAAGAAATGTTACTTAATCTCACTGATGCTCTTTGGCTGCTAAATATTTAAATATTAAAGTCTCACAATAGACCTTTGTAATAGGATTATGTGGTGCTAGATGAGTGAAAAACGAAGTACTGTAGCCTGATTTTCTGTTTGGAATACCTAGCTTCAGTACACCTCATGTTTTCAAAAGTCTCCTTTAGTTGTTGGGGAATTTGAGGGGTTCAGTTTCTTAAAACTGGGCACACAGAGCTTGGAACACACAGGTTTAACATAAAAACCATACTGGCTTTTTTCCTTTTTAGTTGCTTCCTAGAATTAAATGATTTTTACCTGAATTGTTTTAAGTGTGAAGTGGGAGAGAAAAATCTTTTCATGTCCAACATCCATACCTAGTCTGAAATACCAAACTTGCAAGTAGAATTGAACGGAATGCTTTGGGAGAGTGTATTCAGTTCAAAATACCAAATGTGATTAAAGACAATGAGCCAACATTTCCAGGAGTCGTCCTTGTCAAGTGGAAACAAAATAATTTAAAGAGCAACTTTTCACTTGGTTTACAGGATTAAAATACTGTTGTTCTCTGATGGCTGAGTCTAATAGCAGTATTGTTATTCTTATTGATTCTTACTGATTGCATAGAAAGTATGTTTTAAAGATACCTTTTTTCTCACTATTAGATACATAAATTCCCTTTGGCTGTAAAATAAATCAAGATAAGGCCCTCTTTCTCACATGCCATCACAACTGATGAGAGCTGGTTGGTATCATATTATCCCTTCGATTATACCTGTGCAATTCCATTAATTGAAAACCAACACGACCTGGGGAAACTTAATGGCTAGTAATGGTGCATAGGAAAGCTGATATACAAAGCTTGATGTACATTTTAAACTGCAGTTGTATTTACAGGTTGGCTGCTTGAAAAAAACACAAATGGTTTTTACCATCCCCAACACAAACAGTTTTTACCATCCCCTAGGACTTCTGTGAGATGCCATAACCGCTGGACTGTTCCTCAAAGCAGAACTGATGGAGAAGTATTCTGACGGGTCAAGCCAGGGAGCAAGGCATCCCCCCCACCTCTCTGATGCTCTGATTCATTTGACAAGTCAGTTTGATATTCGTGTATGTGTTCTTCATCTGGCCAATGCTTCATCCCTAGGTGTCTTTGTAACAGCTGCGCTAGATGTGATGAATCTGTCATCCCACGTAGCATGTTAATACATTGGTATTGTACTTCAAGGATGCTCTTAGGCTTGCCTCTGGGCCAGCTCTAGTGTCTGTGCAAACTGCAAGCACAGGATCTCACTTGCAAGGTTGTCTGCGTATCTGTGCATGTCTAGTGGTTTAATACGTTGGTAGTCAGTGAGGTGGTTTAACGCACTGCTCAGTACAACGGACAGGCGATGTGGGGCTGCTTGTGTGCATGAGAAGTGGACGGAGTGGGGAGCACAGGGAGATGCCAGCCATAACCAAGATTGTTCTCCGAAGTGCTGTGCAGGAGCAGCCTTGTGGCCATACAGGCTTTCTAGTGATGATACACAAGCAATTGCACTTCTTCTGTGCCAGGCTGGCCACTCTTGCCTTGTGCGTACTGGCTGCCGAGCAGGAGGGAAATGCAAGGGCTGTAAGTGTGATGGAGGAGTTAGTGCTGCCAGTTTCGTTCCACCACGCATCATTGACAGATGTCAGACCTACTGGTGATGTGCAGGACAGAACTGCTGAGGTGACGTGCCGTTTACTACCCTTTACCCTCTTGTTTCTCCTGACACCTGAACTCCCAAAGCAATTCCCTTTAAGGTGATTGACCCAGTGCCGCTAAAGAGGTGATTACTCAGTGGGATGATATGGAGTGAGGCAGCCTGAGGACAGGCGTTACGGGGGCTGGCTTTGCAGCTTCTGCCATCTCAGCTACCACTTTGTAAAGTCTTGGATCTGGACTGGGGGAAACCCCGTCAGTAAGTAGCTTAAAGGAAAGGCATCATTCATGCCCTCACCACCCCTTTGCGGAATTAAGGGTCCCAAGTAAAACCGGCTACCCCACTTAGACCCCAGCACTTGCGTATCTCTCCACATGTTCACTAACAGCAGTACCAGACCCAGCTGAAATGGTTGCCTCCTCTACTCTGACACCTCAAAGTGCCAGCAGGGCTCCTAGCCCTTTTCTGTGTGGCAGAGCCTTTACAGATACTTTAATGAGGTATGGGACCAGGCCAACACGCGTGTCCTGGTGCAGACAGCTATTGCCCATGGTAGCAGGAGCATGTGGGTATTGCTAGTCAGGGAGCAGAGGCTATTGGGGTCTTTCCCTCAGTCCCAGGACCTGAAGAAGACTTTCTTAAAGGCACCCCATCCCTCACACATGCTGCAGCTGACACCTGAGTCAGGGATATAGCACTGGCCTTGGAGAAGCAGCGCCGTAATTTATGCTGACTGACGGGGCAGGAACAAGTACATCCCATGCTTCATCCCTGAGCCAGGATGCCTTTTGCAGAGCCACTGTAGCTTCTTACATGGAGACAACTTGGGAGAGTGGGATAAAGAAGAGGGGAGTCAGTGAGGTGCTGCTGAGAAGGAGAAACAACGAGCCGCTACCTGGGGGTGAGGAGAGAGCATAGCAGATGCTGGTATCTTACCCTGGCCACTGGTCCTACAGGTATTGGCCAAAACTGGAAGGGATGCTCCTGAACATGGCCTGCTCTTTGACCTCTCTCCCTTGCCAATGAAATGAGGTTTACCCTGTGGTGATTCAGATTGACTTAGATTTAGATTTTTTAAACAAATCAAACTAGCATATGTTACTTGTGAGTTTATGCTCAGTTTTTGTTTGGTTGGGGTTTTCTTTGTTTGTTTGTATTATTTTGTTTTCTTTAATAAGAAAGAAAGCACTTAGAAGCATGACTAGACTTGCTCGCAAGTGGTTACATGTAGCTGTAATCTGCCTGGTGAGTTGTAGGAGGAAAATTGCACTAGTTTGAACTGGATTTAGTAGCAAGGATATTTTAATTTGGGGCAGCAGAGAGAAAATTGTATAACACTGTTGTGCTGTCCTGAGTAGAAGAAGCCAGTGAACTGCATGATTTTTCCGTCTTTGTAATCAGTTTGTTATGCAGAGAGCAATGCCGTGGGATTCAGCATTTTATCTGCTGGGTTTCCCCTGGCAGCATCTGAGAAGTTCATTATAAGTGTTTATCACATGATCCACTTAATCAAACCACTGAAACTCGGAGAATAAGTCATTCTAACAAGACCCTTCAGAGCTGCCTTATAAGCTACTTAGTGATATACTCTTCCTTGGTGAGTGTACAATGAGTTTCCTTGTATCCCGGTCTATGATACAGGAAGTTCATTATCCCCAGTCCAAATTCAGACATAAAGAAAGGAAGCAGGGCTTACAAAGAAGCGACAGATAATTTGCAAAGGATTTTAGTTAGCCACTCAAATCCCAGATAGAGTCAGACTGTAAGCTCTTCGTAAGAACAGCCTTCTGGTTTTCAGCATAGGCACAGAGCAGCTATCTACGTAGCTGGCTCTAATGTTGTAAAATACAGATGACACATGAGAAATTATTTGCTTCTTTTGATTAGAGGTTAGCTAATGGAGGCATGTGAGAAAAAAGAGAAATCAGAACTAAAACCATGCTTTTAGCTGCGCGATAGCACATACACTGCATAATAGTAGCAGAGCCGATATCTGGGCTGATGCAAAATGCCTTGAAAGCCCGCTAAATCCCAGCGTGCGCTAGGGTTTGAGATACTGAGACTTGTCTGACAAGCTCGGAGCTCGCAGACATGCTGTTTGCAACCTGTGTTTGTACACTGTACATCTGGTAGGATAAAATGCATTTCCCTGTGATGTACCTAGGAACGGTTCTGGTCGTAGGGAGCAGGTAGGTCGAGGGCTGCTCTGCCTCCTTGGAGGCATTCATTTTACTGAGCTCTGTCACAAGCAATGTGACACCAGATTTTCTGGCACTCACTGGATTTTCTCACTGATGCTATTTCACAGGCAGTATCTCGTAAAGGCTTTGCCTTCTTGCTATCTGCTAAAGACCAGTTTGGGTACCACCACAGATGTAGGCTTGGACCAACCTTAATGTAGAAATGCCCTGGATAATTTTCGCAAGCACCACCCCGTCTCCATACGATAGCGCTGCTTGGCTACACCTCTTCTTTCGCCTCTGTCCTGGTTGTGTCTGGGAAGGCAGTACAGGGTCACACCAGACCGAATGTTGATTTTGTGTAGGGACTCACAGGCTGAGCGTGATGTGGGTCTCCAGATGAACCTTTTTTTGTACAGGAAACTGGACAAAGAACATCGGGCAGTTCAAGACAAGCTACTCTGTAAGACATCAAAAACAGGGAAGTGTGCAGGACTGAGAAATACGGGCAACAGAAACAAAAAACCCCAAGCTGGTTTGATGGGGATGATGCTTTTTCCCTAGCATAGCTCCAGTGAGGCAGGTCACAGAATTCATGCTATTGTCTGGGCACCGCTTTGAGGGAATGGTGAAACCTGTCTCTCCGATGCCAAAGTCCGTCCAGCCCAGAGCTTTAAAATGCAACCTGTTAATTACTCCTGGGAGTAATTAACTCCAGCCTGGAGTGAGCAAGGAGTCTGGACTGCATCAATCAACAGATGTGAGGGTTTGAGATGTGCAGTTTTCATTCGCTGTGTTACAGGACAAGTTACATGATGATGCTTTGTCTTGTTTTCCGTGTACTTTGTACCTGGCTGTCTTGTCTTGATGCAGCCATCGGTCTCTTGACTGCTGATATACTGATATACCAAATTGGCATCAGTGTGGCTGTGTCCCCAGGAGGGACCGTGCTGCTTTAGTAGGTTGGTTTCCAACTAATAAGTTAAAACAAGACGCATAAGCCTGGAGGAAAATACTGTTTTGCTGTCTTTATCCTCTTCATTTTAAAAATAGTAAATGCTAAATTATAAAGCACGTAGCCAAAAAAGATGAATCTATGCTAGCTGGTTAGTTTTGCTGCTTCCTTCAGTTTGATTACAGTAGACTTCCCTTCCTCTATCTCCTTACTCCCTGTCTGTCTGCTTGGTTTCTATTGTGCCTATTTAAAGAGCCCTCTTTCATCTCTCTTTTGGGACAGCCTTACTGCTGGCTTTCTGCAGTTTCAGCTTCTACACAGCCGGTGCTTCAAGAAAAAAGTGTCTCTTTTGTAAGGCTGGGAGGAGAATGGAACCATAAAAATATTATTTGTATGCACGTAGTACTTTAATCAGTAAGTCTCCAGTAACTTTACCTAAGTGGCCAGTTTACTATCGTCTCAGCTTCTTAGGTAAGGAGACTGGAGCAGGGCGAGTTGATAACTTTCTGCTGTCTGCAGCAATGCAGTAGTAAGTGGAGAATAAAACTTTTCCAAATGCTTTTTGAGTGCTTGACCCGTTGCCCTGTACATGGGGAAAGCCAGTACTGGGCATCTGGAATAATTTTTGGTAGGGATATCTTTAGTCTGCTGGTCAGTTGTCCGCTGCGTGCTGTTAATTTGGCATTCAGGAACCACTAGTGCCCGTATCAATGCTGAGGCTGGGTCTCTGTGTCTCTGCACGACCTGCTGGAGGCAAGATCTGGGAGGAGGACCATGACGGATGTTGTGTGCATCTGGCTGTGTGCATTCGCACATGCAAGTGAGATGGACACAACGCCCACTGAGAGCTGAAGTGATGTTACCGGATACTAACCTGACTGGGCTTGGTCAGTGCCAGCCCGGGCTCAATTCTCTCTCCCAGCCTAGGGGTGAAAGACTCTTTAATGCACTCACTGCTCCCGGGCCATTCAACTCAGTCCCCAGTAGTGTTATCTGTTTAGAAGTCTTTCTCACTAAATTGCTTCCTTTGAAGACTGCAGGCTTTTTAACAGCGGACTGCAGCACCTGCTGCTTGCTGGAAATCCTGAGGCCAGCACATGAGAGCATCGCAGTGCCGAGTGTGCCAGTCACAAAGCATCACATTTAGCGGATTGTAACTGGAGGTAGCTGATGAAAAACAGAATGGACATGTTGTAAGGACTGTCAGCCCAAGTAAAGGAAGGTAGCTTTGAAGAAAGCCTCCAAGACAGTATTTACAGAATACACTCCTTCAGAAAAAAAAGTGGAAAATCCAAAGAATGAAATACAGCCAGAATGAGCTCACTGCAGGTGGTGCTGGTCATGATTTTTTAAAATCAATTTTAATTACTAACTATTTTAATAATTATTTTTTGTCCCGTGCCTGTCATTACAGTACCTTTTTCTGTAGCCCCAGAAAAAAACCCACACTTTTGTAGTTTTCTGGGGCTTTCCCACAGCATGAATTCCCCCCCCCTTAGAAGACTGGTACGATACAACAGAGAGGACTTCATCTGCCCAACCTGCAAATTAGGTGTTGGGAAGTCGCCTGCTCCTTGGCAGTATTTGGGCCACCCCTTCCCCAACAGCCAGTCCTGCAAGGATGTACACCCACTGGGTGCATCTGTGTTTCACCTGAGATTCCCTGCAGCGGCCTGTTAGCCCCGAGGGCTTGGCGGCTGCAGAGGTTGCTGCGAAGGTCCCCTGACCCAAGGGTTAGGTAAGCAGGCAGGCACTTGCCCTCTCCCCCTCTGCAAACTGGAGAAGTCCCTGATACCTTTCAATGAAGAACAAGTGTTTAAAAAAAACCAAACCAAACCCTCCCTTTGTTTTTGGTGGCGTTTCTTCCAGTTTGCAGGGATCTGCACAACAGCATGTAGCGCCCAGAGCCATGATGAAGGATACGTGTGTTTGTATTTGTCTGGTCCCATCTAGACCAGCAAGCTCTTGAAATGTAGCCTAGCTGGCAGATCTGGTCAGGCTGGGAAACTTAGTTTTAGATGTTTTTTTTTCTTTGTGTACAAGTGATCTTGGCCACAGACAGGGACACACAGCTGGTGGTCTGTGCATGGCTCTGTGATCAGGCTGAGGCAGGGCTCCGAGCCTGTGAAGGCTGGAGCGGGGCTGAGCTCTCCCAGTTTACTTCTGGCTTTATTTGGAGCCGAGATTGGAGAGGCTGCTATTCCACTGCCTCCTTCTGCAGGCCGGCACCTCGGGGCCCCGTTTGGCTTTGCCTGCATGGACAGCAGCATCCAGCATCCGTCTGCGGCCGTGGCTCAGAGCAGGCGCGCGATGGACGCCTCAGCGCGCTCCAGAGGTGCTTCTCCTGCAGACCAGAGAACACCTCTCACTGCTAGCAATAACTGTTTCAATACAAATATTGCACAAATATAGATACCGTTCTTCACTGGTTATAAGAGCATTAGAAAAGGTGGGAGAGGTGCATGTCTGAAGGCCTAGCGTCTCAGAGAGGGCTTTGCAAGTGGCTTTTGTGAGATGTCCGTGTGCCAGTGCGGTTCGTGCTTGCTGCGGCGACCCACGTGAGCAGCTATTGGCACAGCTCAAGCAGAAATGACACAGTGGAGATTTCTAATGACACTGACGTGCTGTGTGCCGGCCTTGAACTTCAGAATACCCGCGTTGGGGACTGGGGAGAAAGAGCAGCGCCAGCCCACCGGTATTGTGAACCAGTATTATGGGAGCGCTTTCCTGCAGCAATGTCGTGATAAAGGGTGGTGGAGGGGGAGACTGCTGAAAGCCATGACCTTTCAAGCAGGATCTGTTTCCCAAACATGCATTAAACAGTGGCAGACTCCTGCAGGTGTGGGCATGGGGGAACCTGTTAAATTAAAGCCAAAGGGTAACAAGAGAGATGTTTGCTTTGGAAGATAACGTGCGCCTGTTCTGCACGCTGAGGGCAAGGCAACTCTCCGAGACATGTTTTTCCGTCGTTACCATGGTAGACCTTTTGCACCGCAAGGCCACGTAGCTGCCCCTTCTTTCCCCTCCATTACCTTTTAAGACCAGGTATCTCCCTCAGCTTTACCAGCACCTCCAAGCCAACAACCCAGAAGCATGATAAATGGTGGCAATTGCTCCTTTTCCTCCATCAGTACATCTCATTGTGGAGCTCCCCTGACCACGCCGCCGAAGTTTGCTGCCCGGACTGATGCTGTTACGAAGATGCCTGGGTCTCCAGTACCTGCAGCCCGGTCACCGGCTGGAGACAAGGGCAGGGCATGCTCCTAGTCAGATGCCCTTCAGTGGGGCTGCTCTAATGGAGCCAGCTTCGTTATCTGCCTGGCTGCTGGTCCCAGAGAGGCTGCAGGGATGTCTGCTGCTTTATTTCTTAAATGGCACCAAATGATGGCAGTTAAGAGCCTACCAGGAGAAAATGAGCTCTTAGGGCAGCATTTCATGTCTTGTGCGCAAGGCTTTATTGGATTAACTTTGTACTAGAACCACATACACTTCCCTTGCTGGAGAAGCCGATCTAGCTTAACTGTGGGATAAAAATTTTACAACCATATTTTTGTCACACAGGTGACTCCCATAAAAAAATCTTTACATGCATTAATGTCATCTGAGCTTTGGCAAGCCCGCAAAGCAGGCTCTTTCTCAATGATCTCTGTCTCTATCTTAATGCTGCACTCATCCCAGTGTTAAGCATGTAACTGTCTTGCTTTGGTTCTTATTTTCCACATTAGGGACAGTGTATTTCCTCTCCCACACACCTCTTGCAAACGTACAGGCACTGGGAGAGAAACCCTCGGCACTACTGTCGCCGTTCAAGCGATGCCTTTTGCCTCTGTGGGTACCTGCCAGCCTGTGGGAGGGAGACTTGCATACTTTCAGCTACTTCCCCATTATTTACCCATAAAGTTAATAACTGACTCAAGAGTTCACCTACGAATATATTTTTAGGGCTGCTCTTGGTAAATTTTTCCCCTGTCGGCCACAAAGCTCTTGTTTTCTGTAATTTCCTTCCTGTATTTTCCCTTAACCCTAATCTATTTTAACACTAACGTGTTCATTTTGAAACAGCTGGTGTATTCTCAGCCTCTTCTTCTCCCTTACCTGCTGATTATTTCTTTTTTTCACTGTCCTCTATCCCTACTTCTGTTGTTTGCAAAAAACGGCTTTTCTCCTCCCTCTCCCTCTTCACAGCTCCCACCATCTGTCTCTCTACAAATACAAAGCTTTAGGGGAAATGATTCACTAGGCTGCTAGCTCATTACTCACACTCTCCCCATCATGGTTTCTGTCCTTGTAGGATGCTCTAACTAATGTAAAGATCAATGAATCCTGGGAACTGTTATTCAATTAAAAAAAAATAATGCCCCAGCAGTTAAATAGATTGGGCTCTTTGTACTTCCTAAACACCAGTACTTAGTTTTTCTTCCTCACTCTGCTAGCATTGTTTTTCAGAAAAGGATCATTGAAACAGAAGAATAGAAATGATCACTGGACCATTTAATGCAACCTTGTGTATCACATGATGCAGGAGTTACTTAATGAAATTCCATGGCCCAAACCAAGCAAATCTGTGGTAAATCTAGAGCACATATTTTAGGATGACAGCCAAAATGATGAAAGGAATTTACTACCCAGCCTCGCTAATCATTTTGAATGCTTAACTGCACTCCCTAATATGCTGCTTTGCAAGCAGCAAAACTGACACAGCCTCATTCCCTACAGATTTCTCTCCTCCAGCCTTACCAAGGCTGAGCACCCCAAAAGCCCCCCGGCCCCCCGCCAGCCCTGTCCAGGGGCAGGGTGGCCAGTTGTGACTCCTGTGAGCGCTGGCTGGCCAGCTGCACACCTCTGGGAAGAGACCTCCGCAGGCCTGAACCCCCGCTGCCTCTCCCTCCACAGCATGCAGGTTTGGGGCTAGCTCTTCGCTCAGGTAATTATTTCCATGAAACTCGTAGGCACTTAGTATCTTTGAGCTTCTCCCTATTAAATGTGGTAGAAATTGGCTAAGGGGCTCAGAAGCCATTTGAGACAGACTAGTTCACAGTGTTATAACACTTCACACATCTTAAAATACCAGAGACAGCCATATTGAGTTGGCAGATACGCCATAGCATTTCAGGAGACTTTCTCAATACTGTAGGGCACTCCCAGTGACCCTAAATGTCAATGTTTAGGTACCCACATTCCGCTCCTTTTGTCTTCACTTTGTTGACCTTTTAAGAAGGATTTCTGTCATGATTTTAGGCTTGTCACCATATACTAGAAAGTTATTTTCTTAATTGGAAGCTTAGTTTTTCATTTTATCACATGGAAAATAGACCCCCCCCTCCCCACACGCAAGTAGGTAACAAGAAGTACCACTACCTAACACAATTTTATTGTGCCTTGTCAGGAAGCTGCCAGCATGGCAGGTATTAGCCTATTTATTTCAGTTGTTGAGCTTCCCCTTAGGAATTGGAGTTGTAAGAAGCACAGCAAATACCACAATCAAAATTCTAAGAGTTGACCATACTGGATACACCCTTCTCCCAGTTCTCTTAAATGGCTGCAAGTCTTTATGCAAAAGCCTGCTAAAGGAAAATCTGAGTGTATCTGCAGTGTGGTTCTTCAGTTGTTTCTCATGAACACCACAAAGCATGCCCTGTATCAGCACACCACACTGGCACCACCTTCATGGAAACCTAATTAAGTAGTTTGGGTAATGTAACAGGAGTATCAACTTCTGGGCTAATTTACTTTTTGGACTACCAAACACATGTACTTTTTCATAAAGCTGTGTTTGGGTCATTCTATAACAAATAATAAAGCTGAGGAGGATCTTGGAAAGAGCCTGCATTGAGCAGGCATGAAGAACTCTGTCAGAGCAGGACATTCTCGTACGACTACTCTAAAGAATAAGGGCTGCAGAATTTTAAGCCAACAGAGTCCACCGTTACCTCAGTAAGATTAAGGCAGTTTTAAAACAAAGAACCCTCACCAAAGTCGTACTTACGTGCTCTGTAAAAAAAAAGTTCAAATTTTAGCAGATGTGATGTTGTTGAGCCGTCCTGGTTGCCAACACCCTGTGGCTCTCCAACATCTTTGATTATTTTATTGTTCCATATTGCATACAAGTTGTAGGAGTCAATGTTATTTCTCTTAACAATCGCTGGCTTTCCAAAGGCCAATTGTCCTTTGACGTGCTCTGTTTTAAATAACGGCTGAAGAGCAGTAACAAAGCTAAAGGCCTGCTGTAAAAAATACTGTAGCGTTCCATGGTACTGACAGCACACACGTAGTCAGGCATTTAGCTCTCCTTTTGTGGACTATTGCTGCAACACGCTGAAGGTGTTAGGGGGCGAGCTGTAAGGAAATGGAACTCCAGAGATTTCAGATCTGAGAGTTCTCTAATTGAAGACAGTGTCTTTATGCAAGACAGGCTAAGGAAAACTTGCGTTACCCAACAGTTACCATTCCTCCGTTTTTCCCAGCAATAATAAAAGCTGACGCAACATATAAGGTTGCCTTACAAAAGGCAAATATATTTAATAGTGTATATACAAATTAACTGTTCGATAATGCTATACAAGGCAGGAATATCTTTAAAGAAACCCTGAGCAAAAAGGAGGATGTAATTTTTATTTTACACTTATTGCAACATTATTTCTGGTATTTGTTTGCTATATCGACTAATAAAGGAATATGTTAAAAACAGATGTTAAAATAAAACTGGGCATTCTTTCCATTTACAGCTTATTTAAAAATCTAGACAAAAGAGTTCTGCCCCATCAGCTTCAGAAATAGATGTTTAACATGGTAGAGAACAAGCCGAGCCTGAGTTACCCAAGACAACCAATTCCTTTAGCAGAAAGAGTGTCTTCTGTCATCAAAAAGAGCCATCTGGAAGAGCATTGGCTCCCTGCCAAGAACAACCCTTTAACAACTGCTTGTTGTGCACTTAAAGTAATAACGTTCATAATGGCACAACCTGGAGTGTTGGTAAAGGTCCTATTGGAGGAGCAACGTATTCCTCCTCCCTCAGTAACCGCAAAAGGATGTTCTTCTTATTCTTTGGCCAGTTATAAATGTGAGTGTTCTGCAGCCAGGTAGGCACGTGTTCCTGAAAAACAAGAAAAGAAAACGCGAAATCCCATAAGTCCTCCTGAATCTGTACCAGAACCTTGCAGATTCCATCAGAGCCTGCCAAGCAAGATTTAATTTTGTCTGTTCTAGGCACTTCCCGTAACAACAAGAAATTTTAATTTGGCTTCAGAATTGTATTTGGGTTCCTAAATAAATTAACTTGGTGTGATCTCACAGCTTGCCTGTCTCTCTTTCTTTTCTGCCATCATGTTGGCTAATTTCACCACGTTTCAAAGAGATTCTGATCTCAGTGACAGGCATCTAAAGGCTTGTGAAAACAAACATTGGGAATAGAAGGGAGACGTTTCAGTGCCCCTACCAGGGAAAGGCTGCCACCTTAGTAGCTGCTGAAGGATCCACACAACGTATTCAACTCTGAGATGAGAACTGACAGGGAAAGAGCAGGACCACAGGGGAGCACTTCTCAACCTGGTAGCCTTCTCCCTGCTCCCCTTGCACCTTCCTTCACCAAGCGTGGTGTCTCCTGGCCACCTCCTAAGCAGGAGGCTGAGGCTGACGCTGAGCTCAAGGAGAGGCTAATGCATCTCCAGATTAGCAGGGTCAAACCTTCACCACTCCCCACAATCTGGGTAAGATGCAGCCTTTCAGAAGGGTTGGCTAATGGCCATTAACATAATGAAGATGGGACCACCATGGCCCTGGACAGTGACAGTGGGCTGCTGGAGAAGAGCCTGCTTCAGACCTCATGTTCCCATGTCTCCACAGCCTTGGGAGGTTTCCATATGGACAGCCTAGATGTGTAGGGGTGAAGGGCTATATTCATACCACTAATTAAAAGAGGGTCAAAGACTGATCCTTGACCAAAACCAGCTCATGTCCACTGTGGAGATGGAGATTTCTTTTTGGAGAGGTGGTGTTGGAGACACCAGAACACAGCCAAAGTGAGACAGCAGATAAGCAACATGAGCAGTCAAGACATCCAGCACTTGCTCCCTGGACCCCTTATTTAGCAGGGCAGTATTTTCCTAAGGTGGCCCCTGTTAGGAACAGCACAGTCCCTGTCAAGCCAGTGGAGCTAGCTCCAAGAGGACGGAGCAAAAAGCTGCTGGCGTGCGCCATGCCTCTGGCATCTCACCAGGGGATGCCCTGGCACGAGCAGCACATGTCCTGCCTGCCAGCAACAAGCTAGCTGAGTCCAAATCTTTCATTCCCAAGCCTCATGCTTCTCAAATTAGCTGTCTTTTCCTTGGACTATATGGCTGTAGGAACCAGGCATCATCATTTCCACTGCTTAGGGAGCGATTTGTGTTAATTGGTGCGACCACTTTGTTAGATCTACAGGATTTAGGTATAAGAAGGAGGTAAGTGACCCAGGTGCCTACAGACCCATTAGTCCGACCTCACATAGGCTCTGAACAAGTTGCTCGGTGAGTGGCAGAGGTATCTATCAAGCCTGGCTTTCTGCTTTCTCCAGTGGCCGACAAGGCATAGGCTTTGTTGAGTAGCTTCCCAAGGTGGAGGTTTTAAAATGTTGCTCTTCCAGGTGGACACCCCACTGCCCAACAAGGGTAAGATCCTGCAGCATTTGCTTTGGCAGGAGCACGAATAAGATTTTTTGCCTCCACCTGCAAGCCTGTTTTTGCATAGGAATGGATTTTAATCTTTGTGAACTTTACTCCTTTGACAAAGCTGTTTGAAATTGGCCAAGACATTCAAATGTTACCGGCAGAAAGATAACTATGTTTGCATGCACGTGCACACCCTTATTACCTAAAATTTGTTTCTTTACTAAATCTTGTTAAGAGCTGTAGAAGGAAATGCAATAAAATACATTATGGGTTTACCAAACGAGCCCTCTCTCTGTCTGATAAAAGACTACGTTTTTTGGAGGAAGGAAATGCAGTAGACCTAGTCAGTCTGGACTTCAGCAATGCATTTGCTATAGGTCCACATGGGAAATCATTAGTTAATCTTGAAAAAATGGAAATTAGTATGAGAAATGTATAGTAGGTAAGAAACCAGGAAGTAGGGATATAATGAGAGAGCCACTATACATCCAGAGACAGGCTCTGCACCTTTCTTCCAGAACTGCTCCTGCAGCCAATTTCATTTAATATCCTCCATAATGAACTCAGTGCAAAAAGCACCTGCACACTAATCAACTCTGGCAATAATTTTAACTTGAGGGAGGTGTGTAGGGGTAAGAGGTAACTATAGCTGCTATTTTGATCCAGAAGGAGAGCAGAGAAAGTGAGAACAGGGCTCTTCCTTGCCATGCAACACTTGCTGTCATTGCGGGTGGGAGCAATGGGAAAATGGTCACCGCCCTTTTAAATTTTTTTATTCGGCTATGTATCTGTAAGCCAAGAGGAAATTCTTTCTCTACCATAGAGAGAGTACTTGATAACTTTGAGGATCAAACTGGTAGGAAGAGGGCAGAGTGTATTAGTGCAGAGGGCGGGGCTGTGCGTTGAGGGCTGCGTTGGCGGAGCGTGGTTTGAGCTCTCCTGGCTGCCCCGGCACCAACCCTGCTCACCTCACCCCTCTGGCTGCCTCTGCTCTGCCAGAGGGAGCCTCCAGCGTGGGGCAATCATGGCTTAATGCTTCAGTCATCAGGTGACCAGATCAGGAGCACACATTTCTGCGGACTGGCTCAATGCAAGCCTTGAACCAGCAAGACCCAGGTTTCCTTTAGTAGCGTACGATGGGAAGCTGGAAATGCCAGTGCCACCTTAACTGCGCGTTGTGCTTTTTCCCCCTCATTATTTAATTTCCTAATGAACAGTCTTTGGATCACATAGATCCCTTCCCGTTGGAGGTCGACTAACTTTCACATACCAGCAGTGCTTTATGATGTGCTTTGTATGAGATTAACTCATCTAATAGCCACGCCCCCAAATGAAACCTTCCAAGCCTTGCTCCCCTGCTCTTTTCCACTGCCAGCTACAGTAGTACTTACATATGTAAAGGACAGTATAAAAAAGACAAAATGAAAGTAATTTGCCTGCTGACATAATCCAATTGTACATATAGGTGGCGTTTTTCAGGTACCTCACCTCCTCTGACTGCCCACAGACTTCACTACCGCAACTTGTTCAGGCTCTGGTGCTCTCCATCCACCCATGATGTCCTCAGTTGTATTATCATTAACTAGTTAGATGAAGGTAGATGATGTACCAAAGAAATGTGTGAAGAAAAAGAGCAAAGCTTAA
Organism: Ciconia boyciana; assembly: GCF_034638445.1. Taxonomy (NCBI): domain Eukaryota; kingdom Metazoa; phylum Chordata; class Aves; order Ciconiiformes; family Ciconiidae; genus Ciconia; species Ciconia boyciana. The sequence continues at coordinate 53,143,972 of NC_132936.1, forward strand.
CAGCAGTAGAAAATGCTGATCGGCATAATTCAGATGAGAAAGGTACCTCTCGAAGAACTGAAGGGTGATGTGGACTACAGAGGATGGGCAGGAAGGCTGCCTGGAGCCCGATGCTTTGATAAGAGCAGCTGAATAAACCAACCCTGGAAATTCCTTATAGATCACTGAGAAAGCCACTGCTGTATGCTAAATAGTCTTTTGATTCAGCCAAAATTAACCTACATTTATTGTTCTTGTGTCTGCCTCAAGGTCCAAAGGCGGCTTTAGCGCCCGCTGGGCCACTTCTCTCTGCAACCCTTGAGGTGCCAAGTGGCTGCAGGCCGTATGGTCTGGTTGCGTGGCAGGCACTCAAGGAGCCCCCAAAGTTAGGGGCAGTCCTGCCCTTTTCCCCCCAGATCAAGCTGCAAAGACTGACTGAAAATGCTGATGGGTTCACTGCCTTTGGTCTGCCCAATTCCCACCAGTGGTGCCTCCCAGCTTTTCACACTTAAGGCAAGTACCAGCCTGAGATCATTCAGGAAGGCAGCTGAATGACATGAAATACCAGAGGTACCGTTCATTCCAAAGGACCTCACATATTTTACAAACCCAGGGACATGTTTTCAAGTTTCAGAGCTTCTATTAAGTCAGTGCCTAAATAAAGAACTTGATCACACTCAAATCCACAAGTGCTGTGGGACTTCACAGCCCTACAATCATTGGTAACATTCTTTAAATCTGCACTTAATGTTCCAAAATTTGGGCACTCAAATAAATATGAAGAATCTTTCCACACTTTTCCAAAATGCAGCTGTACCTAGGGGTAACATGACAGCTACCCAACAGTGCACACAGCATTTAGCAACAAAAAGTGAACACAAATCCAATATATCCATTCTAAGTTTGGGGAAGAATGCAATTTCTCAACTATAACTGAAGCCATTTATACTTTTCCGACCTTGTAAAAATCCAAGAGATTCTCTCAGAGTGAGGAAGAAGGGTACGTGAACCTCTTGCATTACTTATTTCTTATTCTCAAATGAATCTTCAAAACCAATAAGGAGGGCAGATGAAATTGCAAGTCCTAAAAAACCTTATAGTTTGCCTTTGATGGGCCCATCAAAGTTCAAGCAATGGCCTAGTACTTTAATATTTATTATCCTCTTTATTTTTATATTCTCAACCCACCCTCTTCCAGATCCTCACTTCACATGAGTCATAAATCTCTCCCATCTCACTCAACGGCATTACATCTGGATAAAATTATAAAAGGGTTAATATAAAAAGCATGCTTGCTGGATAGATTGTCTCTCTCCATTTAAATTCTTTCAATGCTCAAGACAATTTAAGTTTTAGTTATACATTCATCATCAGAAATACATTTATGCACTGATTTATATTGTGGATGAAATGTTTTTTATTTGTATGTACATAAAACTATAAACTTTTCATTTAAATGTAGCTTTGGAATATTACTAGTGGGATATTAAGAACCAAGAAATTGAGGGTTTGGGTTTTAAGATTTCATCTGGTGCATTGTAATCAAAATAATATATACTTAATCATGCGACAAGTATATGTGCATGTATGTATGTTACCTTTTTGGCATTTGGGAAAAGCACAGGGATGAATCTGAAGTTCATACTTCCTTGTTGTATAAACTCGATCTGCATCTAGAATAGAACAAATTGCCAGATTTATTGTAATGACACATTAATTTTTCTTCACAAGCATCTGAATCCTATGCGTAAAAGCATTTGTTGCTTACTTAAACTGCTCTTCTGTTAAGTGATTTGATCTATTGCTGGTGGACTCGGTATCATTTTGTTTGGCCACTTAATCTGATTCTTCATTACTACAGAAAGGATACAGGAAAGATCTGTCAACATTTCTTGAGCATTTAGTTCTGTGGTGTGAAATAATTGTGGGTTTAGCTGCAGTTGCAATCCCAGGAAATCCATCTAGAACCGACAAAGCTCGACTTGACCAAGGCCCCTGTTCAAACTCCAACAGGGTCAAAGATTTCATCTGGAGGGCAGCTCCATGTCCAAGCTAGGACCCAGACTGTTCCCCATCTCCCAGCTCCATGTCTGAGCTGGGACCCAGCCTGTCCCCTGTGTCCCTGGACACAGGCATCCCGGGGGTGGTAAGGACAGCAAAGTACTGCTGAGAGCTCATCTGTTGGTGACAGCTTCTGAGAAGTTTGACCACAGGATCAAACTGGGGAATCAGATGGGTTATAGGGTGAGAAAGACAGCAAACTGCGAACTGAGGGAGAAAGGATGAGTTTCACAGCTCTGTGGGCTCTTCTGGGCTAAATGTCCGTCCTGTGACAGACTGCAGAGACGGGTGTCTGTGTCCCCCACTGGTCCTCTGCCACCCTGCACCCTCAGGAGCACCCCCTTTGCAGCTCTGGCCTTTGCTTTGCAATTCCACCTTTCATCCAGCTTTACTGCTGCCTGAAAAAAGACCTCAGTTACAGGACGGCCAAAGCGATAAGGGCTGGTTTACAGGGAGGAAGGTCAGGTAGTGTTAGATAAGATTGTGCTCAGGGCTATATGACAGGGCAACAAGGGCTCGAGAAGGTGAGGGAGGGAAAAAAACCATGGCACAATAAAGAATATGGAGGAATAAGATGAGCATGTTTAATAGGATTTTTCTTCCTTGAACCTCTTAGCAGATGTTAATGAGCATACGGAGCTGATGAGAGGGAGGATTAATGAATTCCAAAGGGGGGTGTTTAACTATGGGGATTAGGGAAAACAAAGCAAAGAACCTGCCATTTGGAGACAGATTTGTCTTTTGAGAAGAGGAGACAGAGTCTTTGTAAAACAGCAAATGCATGTCCTTGCTTACCATCCTGTGGATGTATTTAGTATGTAAGCCGTGTTCATCCCTGTCCAGCTGGGATTCAGCCCCTTCCACATCCTGTTTGTATTTTGGACTGATTGCTATGATTATCATCACCGTCTTCTGTTAGGGAGAAAAGCACTTTTATGAAATTGGGAAGCGCAGCGTGTTTGGTAGAGGCAGATCGGAAATCTGCCAGTTTGTGTTTTAAGTGATCTTTATGTTCTTGGCAAACACGAGAGGATCTCATTCATTCTGGCAGGAAATACAGGAGAACTCATACACTCGTTCTCCTCATTATTTCTCGAGATCTCATCATATAGAAAATCTAAATGTCAAGAGATACATTAGCAGCTACCAGTTTACAGTTGGAATCCCTGTAATAAAAAGCTACTTTTTATCAGTGTAGCATGTCTATATACATACACAGAAAAGTTTTATCTTCAAATTCAGACATAAATGTTTTCCAACAGCTTATGTAAAAGTGCATCTATTTAACCATCTAGGGCTTTTTATACATAAAGCCATAAAGGCAGTTGTCTGTGGAGGCTACATCTAGGGCTCTTGGCAACAGAAACAGCAACTTTTCTTGTTGATCTCCTTAGCAGCAAGGTGTGCAGAGTGGTGGGCTGTTGCAGATGGCCTGGGCAGGTTTAGGGGTACGTAGCAGCTCTGTCCCACCTTGCCGCAGTGGGCTGAAGGCAATGCTCCTCGCCTTGCTGGGACAGCCTGGATCCTGCCTGTGACCTGTTTAATCCCAGGCCCCCACTGAGCTCAGGTTTCCATAGAGGGGCCATCCTTCATATGTGGGAAATGTCTCTCCTCCTTAATGGTGGGCCAGTGAAGAGGCTCAGCAGATGAAAGCCTCCTTACTTGTGTTTACCTAGGGCCTGTCTTTTATCCCTGCCACATCGGGCTGTGTAAGGCTTCCAAGTCTGTGGCTCATACTCAGCCTGGCACCTAATTAACTCTTTCCTTCTGTGCAATATCAAGGGAATTTGCCCCACCACAGGGTCAAATACGGTAAGGAGCCATTATCCCGTACACTGACTTAACATACTCCAGAATTACATTTGTGCCTGACATGCATGTAAGCGCTTACAGATGTTGAGGGTTTGCAGAGACATGCCCAGCTGCACACATCCCCCTGCTTGTGTCCAAGCAGTCCCTTCTTCCTCACACGTGTAAAGGTTTTGAAGTTATAAACTGCCTCTACAGTTAATGGAGGAAAATGGACATTTCTGGGGCAGGCAGGCAGAGAAGGATCCTCATGTGGAAAGGGGGAATTGCTCCCTGCACATACTGGTCTCTCCTACCGACTGTGCAGGAGTCCCAAGGGAGATCTGCCAGTTTGTATTTTAAGTGATAATGATGTTCTTGGCAAAAGCAAATTCACCTGGCTTCTAGTTTCAGTACCTCCATTATGCACGCTGAGTCCAAGCCCAATTTGTCCTGACAAAAGCCCCAAAAGGCATGACTGCATTGCTGCAGCAGAGGCCCCAAGCTGGCTCTGCATGCAGTAGTACCACGTCTGCGTGGTAGCGCACTTGAGCTAAACTGTCCTGCCTGCCACCTTTAGGAAACCTGTGTAGTGCTGTCTCAGATGGTTGAGCTTCCTTGCTCAGGTGGGGGAGAGCCCACCACTTTGTCATCCTGATCCTGAGCCATGGTGATCTGCCCAGAGTGAGTCAGAGGCCCAGTGGCTACCCAGCAAGGCACAAATCAAAGGAAGCCACCCCATGATGGCATGTGTTAAGTGACAGAATTGCCAGTTTGTGTCCAGCTGTGCTGGTATAATGGGACTGCTTGGCTTGATCCTAAAGGAGATGTGCACTCACTGCTCAGCTGAACTTCAGAGGAAGTTGTTGCTGTGGGCGACTGCACTGGCAGCAATATGAATCTCTATTTTACTGCTTAGATATAGACAAAGTGATGAGAGCAACTCTATCATTTGACTAACAGAATACCAATTTCCAGTTTACATATAGGATGGTTTATCCAGAAGAACCCTTCAGTGTTTTACATAGGAACATAAAAGCTACAGGTGAGAAGCAGGATGATCATTAGCCACTACTATGCAGACTGGGATGAAATACAGCTATCATTTTAACCAAGCATAGTCAAAACCCACTATTTAAATATGAGATGGAGGAACAACTTGTCCAATGGCAGCTTCAGGCTGAATGTAACAGCCAGCATTGGAATTTGGCAGGAATGCCAGGATTAGCACTTCATTTCTTAAAGAAAGAGCTTTGGGACTGTAAGATGCAAAGTGAGTGCGATTTGCCTATCCTCTTGCTGCAAGGCCTCTGCCATTTCTGTAGGGGCAGGGAAGACAATAGTAGAGTCTTGCATTTTGATTCTGCTCCTGTTGCTATTAGAATAATTCAACCATTTTCCTCAGGTCACCTCTGCTGTGAACAAGGTTAAATTGCCTTTACATACATCACCTAGGTAGCGCTCCATCCACTTAATGATGTCAATACCTCGTACCGTGTCCTCAAATATATCAATCTGCAAGAGAATGAAAGTCTGTGGTGAGCATCCTTTCACCTGTCCTACCCATTTGGTGGCACTGAAAAGGTGCCTAATCTTTTCCCTAGTTTCTAACAGGCATGCTTAACTCCCTTAGGAAAGAAACATCACACACACACACACACACACGTGCACATGTGCAACTTCTCCCCTTTCCCTGCAGTCCAGAGTCAAGCTGGATGGGCACCCCAGGCAGGCAGAGCGGGGGGCTGCTGCACGCACACCACTGGGCTCCCGCTCAGCCGGCCATCTGACCGGCTGCCCTGCCCTGCCAGCTCCCAGCTATTTTTGCTCATCAGGACAAGAAACAACCATTGACAGTGAATGTTAGATATTCAGTGTTTGCAAACTGGCTTTTTTGCCTCTAAACGCCTCAAGAAGGTGGATGGCTGCCCACCTTCTCTATCTGTATAGCTGCAAATGTCCACTATTTTCTGGCTGCAAGGGTATATACTGAGTGTCAAGTTTTAGCTTCATATTGAACTAAATTTTCAGAGTGTGTGGTGGAAGTCAGACAGGTCACTGATACTGGATGCAGTGACACAGACTTCAGCAACAGCAGAGAGGTGGAGGACTTCATAGGACTGAATATGACCAACACTGCTCACTTCCCTGCACTCTCAGTAAGCCCAGAAAGTGGCAATCAATGATCATGACCAATGGAGTAAGTATTAACTTCTCCAAGTTTTTGACAGAAGAGTCATGCTCTGCTCTCAAGTCTTTCTTTTTCCCTTTTTGAAACTAGAGAACATAGTTGTTTCCCTGCTTTGGAGCCATTTTGCTACATAAATTATTCTGCAGCATGCTCCAAAAATTGCCTGTCCAGCAAAGGTGCTATTAATGAGCCTTCTACTCTGTACCTCTATGGTGCCCAAAGCTTTCTTATGAATTGGTCATAGTACAGAACTGCTGGAGAGAAGTATAATTGCAGTCTCTGGAAAAAAATCTTTGATTCATGAAAATAAATAAGTGTGTGCAAAGCCCCCCACTGAGTTTCATTCAGCTTAATGATAGCCACTTGCTTAAATGCTTTCCTGAACTGAAGCCAAAGAGTGAAGGTTGAGGGGTCAGATAGCATATGTACTTGAAATAAGAAAATATGAATCAAGATTTTGATGAACACCGAATCCTAGAGCCTCTGTGGATGGTTCCCTTAGAGAGGGCCATTATGATGAAGCAAAATCACGAGAAATTAAGTGAAAATCTGGATGGCTTATGGGATTAGACAGTAGGACACAGATTTTTTTCAGGCCAGTGATTTCAGAATCCATTTTAAAAGTATAACAAAGCAAATGAAACTGTGAGATGGGCTGTTTCATTAAGCTGTGTGAAATACACTGATTTTAGATCATTTTTTAGCAAAAAGGTATTCATATCTGAAGAACCAAAAATGTAATAGCATTGCAGAAAAAAAGCTGGGATGGGATGAACATGAAAATTGACCTTTTTTAATATTGATATTACAGATCAAATATGAGACAATGTTAATGGAATAGCTCACAAAACCTCATACTATTGCCCATCTGGTATCTGGTGTCACTAAATGGAATTTTCCAGGGTCATTATTAAAACACATTTTAAAGCATATAATTCAGTTAAAATATGTGCAAACAAAAGGGCAAATAATTTAAGTTACAACTTTTAAAGCCAAGGCTAGTTCATTCTATTTGTATCTTCTTTGACCTACAAAATGAGACAATAAACAGAAAAAACATTTAAATGGACAGTGTATCACCTCTGCTTTTTAAAAAAATGTCTCTTTTCTCCCCTGGTTGAAAGTCATTTTCTCCGGAAGGAATACTTACAGCAGTTTGAAATCCATTTACAAGCAGGAAGTTCACAAATTTCATAACCTCCACTGCTGTGTCCACCGAATAGGTTATAAAGACCTTGCCTAGGAGAGAAAGTCCGTATGAATATGCGATGCATTAAAATACACCATTTGGAGGGTGAGGCTTTCACAGCCTTCCTTTTTCACCACACTGCAGGTTCTGCCCACCTACATCTCTTCGGAGTATTTACAAAATGGATGCGGGATAGCGCAGTGGCTTGGTGTTGAGCTCAACCCCCATCCAGAAACCTTGGGCTAGACTTAAGCTCCTACTGCCTTGCTGCTGGCAAGCACCCCTGTGGAAGCTGGAGAGGGTAACCTCACTCTGCTGCTCGCCCTGCCCTGCTGCCAGAGCTGCTTCTTCTGCAGCCCTTTGGCATATGTGAGGTTGGGCCCTCACCAAGAGCTCGTGCCACCTGCACCGGCTGCAACCACCTTTCTGCCAGACCTCACTGATCTGACTGAGAGCCAGAGGAAGCCCTTACACATGCTGTACTGCCTCACCTTATAGCAGCATTACCTCCTGTGCAGGCAGGATGGATGGCTGATGACAGCAATGTCTTCAGCTGCCCTTGCCATCATGGAAGGAGTTTTCTTACTAATTAAAGAATCATGGATTTGCTGGTCAGGGTAAACCAGCTGGCTAATCTAATCCAGCTGTGCATGTATCACAAATTACACAATTTTATCCAGTAATTCCTTTATCTAGGACACACGAACTGATAAAGTAGGGTTTATCCAAGAGTGGTATCCAGTGTCATAACTCACTCCTACAGGCCAGAGAGATGCAACTCTCTGGATTTGAAAGGTGATGCATAAAAGGAAGGATAAAGAAAAACAAAGGAGAGATGTGGAGGGTTCTTAGCAATGGTATCTCTCACTTGCTAGCCAGCACGGCATTAAGAAGGAAACCAGTTTTCTGAAACATTACTTTCCTGTAAGAGTTGAAGAGTGAGAGCATTTCAGGGGCTGGCAGCAGGGGAAGCACCTCAGCCAGCGCCTGTGCCACCCTCAGCCCTCGCTGTGGGCTCCTGGCCCAAAGTCCTCTCCACTCACCAGGTCAAGGAGAAACTGAGGTCAAGGCTCGACATTTTTGTCTGGTTTGGGACAGGCAGAAACACTTTATCCCTAGGGCTTTGTTTGTTATTAGTCTTTTACTGTAAGCTTCAGTGCCTCCTGCCTCAAAGGGACATCCTGTTTAGCAAGAAGTCATGAAAACCATCTAAATGGTATTTGGTTTTTGTAAACAAAATAACAAGCAATTAATGACAATTATGTTTTCAGGATTCAAGGGGATAATTCCATCCCACCAAACACGAATGCTCACACCCTACAGATGTGATGACACTCAGTATTTTCTTTTCTTGTTGTCTTTGTGTCTTAATAGCGTTCCCTCTGCCTTCTCTCCCCCGGAGCTTTCCCACCTAAAGCTGTCAGGCTGCACTGTAAAATCTTGCACAGAACAAATTTGCTAACCACTTACGCAACTCCTCCGGCAAATTGCTGGTTCTCAGCGTTCCCTTGGCTGCAGGGTTACTGAGAGGCCTCGGGACGGCAGCTGGAGATGGAAAATTATCAGAAGGACAACAGCATGCTTCATCCGGGCCACATGCCTTGGGGGGAAGCTGACCATTAGGTAGCTGGTTGTATAGCTGGTTTCTATAAAGAAAAGCAAGTGAGGATTTTAAAAATAGTTCTTTTTCAGGTAAAATTCTGATTATTTTTCTTTTAGTAACACACTAAGAACATTATCTGCATATTAGCTAGGAAAAGTTCTTGTGGAAATGCTTGGCTCGGCATTTCTATTTAGTTATTACAGCATCTTTTGAACAGATACCTTGGTGACAGTCTACCACAAGACACAGTTCATTGCAGAAGCAACATTAGCCACAGGAAGTAAATGCACCTCGTAGCTGAAAGCTGTTCGGTTTGCAATTAGCAGAAGCCAAGGCCGTTTTTGAGCGAGAAATAATGCCGTGCTGTGGATGTTGTTGTGCACGTATGGGAGCAGAGTGGCACTTGGGTAACCTCTTCCCATTATCTAAAGGGTGCTTCTTGCCACCTCAGGTGCTCTCAGGATGTCCTGTCCAGCACAGGAGGCACAGCGCAAGGTGGGGATTGGGAAAACTGGGGGTACAGGGCACTCCAGCTCCAGCTCTGGCACAGCTTGGAGCATGTCCAGTTTTGGACAAGACTCAGAGTTTTGCTAAAGGGAACAAATCAATTTCTTGACCAGCAACAGAAGACCGATGAGGATTTCTCATGTTTGGTATCTGCACTCCGGATCTGCAATAACCTTGCCTAATGTCTTCTCCACTGTAACAAACAGAGAGAAAGGGACGATTTTAAGAAGCTTAGCAGTTCTTGTCCTACTACACTTTGGTTTTACGGTTTAAGTCAATAGGAAGGGGAACCTATACAGGTTTTTACATAAGGTGTGCTCTGAATCTGCTGGGCTGAATCTGTCGGACGAGTGTTAGGTTTCTCCGAGAGCTCTTCCCCGCAGAGCAGTGATGTTTAGTCAATCAAGCCCACTCTCTTTTTTTTCTTTGCCTTCCTTAAATGAATGATGACAGGCTGGTCACAGCATGTTTTCTGTTGTCACATTAAGATTTGGTTTATTCATTTCGGTACAGATGTTTTCTGTTACAAAATACTCTATAGGCAAATATTACCAACATATAACTGCCGTTGCTGGAATCAGCATGCAAACACCAGCCACGCAGCCACAGGACAGACCCTGCGTATTCTCGATTTCTTTTAGCAGAAGAAAATACCAAGAAAAGCAACACGTCCCTCACCAACAGCCACAAAAAACTCCTCTGTGGCTAATTTACAGATCTTCCCAAAACTTCACCTTATCTAACAAATGTGCCAAAACTCAGGAGTCCGTTTTTAAATTCTACTACTACAAAGGATACCCACTATTCCTCAGTATTTTTACATTTTCATACAAATTCTTCAGTGCAATTATCTCTGCTGCAGGTACTGCCTTATCTTGCTGTCACTTTTCTGTCACAGCCCCTAACTTTTCACAGGCCAGAGCAGTGCGGTATTTCAGTCGCCTGACCTCTTTTGTCCCCCTGTTCTCCCAGTTTTCTGCCAAGACTATGTCACGTAACTGGACATTTTCAAACACAGATGCCTGTAAGTTTAGCACCTCTAAAAGTATTGTGGCACTTAAATAAAAACAGTCTGATTTCAGATGTCCTCAGTGCCTGAAGTTTCAATTTGTCTTCAGGTAGCTGAGTCTGGAGAAAACCCTGCATGGATAGTATTTCCCATCTGTTAACGACATACTTATAAGGAGGGAGATATAAGGCCTGGTAAATTAAAATTTGAAAACCAGTCAAAAAGCCCTGGATGAAAAGTGCTAGACATGTGGTGTTTTATTACTACAGGAAAAATCATAGAAAAGGCTGCAAACTGCAATGTAGAGATATATCAGCGATGGACGAGGTTTTCTCCCTTTTTCTCTGTGCTACTGAAGAGATAAGAAGGAAATCACTGGAAGCCAGTCATTGAGGTGTCCCAGGCTGGTACAGCATAAAGCTGAAGACCACAGTGAGCCGCCGAACTGACCTTTGCTCTCTAGCAGGAGAGCTCTAAGGTTTCAACTGAGATATTTTTCGTCCCCTCATCCCTTTAACCTTCAAGCATTTATCTTCCTTAATGCGTGCATTTCAGGGTGCGCTGTAACAACATATCGGGTATCCGGCTTTGAAGTTCTCTAGGGTAAGGTCAGACCCCTGCTGGGTGTAAAATAGCAAATAAAGAAAACTACCCAGCATCTCACACGTACCCCTGCAGCCTGGGCACGCTAACATTACAAGGTTTCAGAATTATTGGCTGAAAGCCCACAAAACCAGATCAGAGGAGCTTCCACTATGCACAACCCACCCCGCCAAGGCGTACTTACGGGAATCGAGGAGGACCAGGGGAGGAGCATGTCCTTGGGGGTGGTCGGTCTCCGGTGCCCTTGGGAGCACGAAGGTTTGAGTAATTTGGGATGACTTGCTGGGCCGGGCGGATAACTCTCATGCAAGGTGCAGGAACAGGAGGAAGCGGTTGCGACGTATGTGCAAAATGTTGGTAAGGAGCTCTGCCATCTGGGAGGGTGAGAAAATAAAGGCAGCCACTATCATTTCAGCCAATACATTTTTGCCTCAGTTTGTGTTTATTCCTTTCCAGGCACGTCCTCCTTCATGTCTAGGGCAACTGAGCAGTTTGGAGGCATTTGCAGGTTATCTCAGTCTGAAAGAACCTAGATTAAGGAACGTTTCAGAGTCTGAAGTTTCCTTTTTCCCATTCACACACAACAGGGTTCAGATCCCCGCCCTGGGCTGGGCTGTTGGGACAACTGACAGTTAAACATTCAGGGCTGCTTTGTCCCTGCACTTACCATGCCTCAGTGGTTTTTGTTGGTTGGTTTTTTGTTTTTTTGTTTTTTTTTTAATTTCTTTTTGGCAATAACTTGCAAAAATGAATCATCCCAATGTTCTCATGAAAGCAGATGCAAAATCCTGGAACAAATCAGTTTGCAACACTAAGGCGAAACAGACTGTGATTATTGTAAATGAAGAGAGAAAAAAATCTCTTGGTTTGTTACTTCACCCTGTATGAATTTTCTGCCTAAGTGACCTTCTAAGGCCTTGCTGCTGCTCCTGTTGCCATCCAGGAGGCTGCAGGGGAAGCCCAAAGTGACAACTTTGCTCGTGTAATTCTGAAAAATCTTACTGTTGTTGGCTGCGCACACATAATGCTGTTTAATAACTAACGTACAGTGGAACTGTTGGCATAAACTGAAAGAGAAAGCAATGTAAGCTGTTTGTTTCCCAAACAAGGAAAACTATTTTTTGGGTTTTTTTCAGTCTTTCAGCTTGCAGTTTTCGTTAGGCAGCAGCTCTGCGCACTTTCAAGCTGCTGTGCGCAGATCAAAGTCCAGCCTGGCAGGGCTTATTAGCACTGCATGATTATGGTGTTATGAGCTGGCTCTGAAAGCTGCAGTACTCAAACACTCTTTTTTTTTTCCCCTCGAGATTGTTTTTTCAAATCCTTTTAGCTATTTTGGGGTCATGCTTTCCTTTTCCTAGCAGCCATGAGGACTAAAATTTTTTTAAAGGGGGAGGAAAAAAAAGAAAGAAAACAAAGCTTTGATGAAATAGTCCAATTGAAGGAGCCAATACTTCAAAAAAAAAAAACCCAACCAACCCCACAATTGCAAAGAGATTCTTGATGAAATTGAGTCGGCAACATCGTATTTGTTGACATTGTTTTAGGAGATTTTCCTGCTCCCCCTCTTAACTATTTGCAACAGGACAGGGTGAAAGAGGCTGGGAGAACAAAATTGAAAGTAAATATGGTCTTCTCATGGGTTCCTCGTGACCAGCTCTAGGGAAGGTGGCAGGGCTGTGGGAAATTCAGTTTCGTTTACAGGTTTTCAGGCTGACGTTTCCCCAGCTTCCTTTGGATGTACCTGATGCTACAGTATTTTAATGGCTGCAACCACTGCCATTCAGAAGCACAGCATGGCCAAGCGTGCATGCCCACACAAACCAACAGCTCTCATATATTAAATATCTGAAATAATGGTCCCTGGGCACATAGCATTGCTACGAGGATTTCTTTGACTTCAGAAACAGTTTTGCTGTTCTATCTCAAATAGCAGGTGTCCAGAGCCAGCTTAGAGCCTACGGGCACAATCCAGGCTATTGCTATTCCCCGGGAGAGGCGTGTTGCAACACACAAACTGCAGAGCTTTGTTGTGGGTTGCCACTGCCCAACAATTATCTGAAACGCAAGGAGCTGTCAGGGGGTGATTTACACTGTACCGGGCATGTGAGAAACAGGAGTACAGTTGCCAGCTTCTTGGTCCTGACCAAATCTGTTCCAGTCATCTGAGTTGATTTTATTCTTTTTGCCCTCTGGATATGGTTGAAATGGTAGTGATTTTTCTAAAAAAAGCCTTTCAGAGTTTCTGCTTTAAAACAAAATGGCCTCATTCAGTAAATGTCCTACTTCTCAGGATGCCCGTGTGTGGAGGAGGTAAATGGAGGTAAATAGTGAGGGGTGTTGTGCAACCAGCTCTTTGTCTGCTTAAAGCTGAACTGAAAGGAGAAGGTACGAAAAGAAAACCAGAAGATGTTTTGCAAATGTTCAGCTGTAGACATTCATGAAAGTCCATCTGTAGCCCCTTCCCCTTTACAAAGTCCCAAGATCAGAGGTGAAAACTGAGGCTCTGATACCCTCACTCTTTCATATACCTAATTATAGCACATTGCTGGAATGACAAAACTCCTTAAACAGATGTAATATAAATGCTATGGAGTCAACAGAGGGTTAAAAAAAAAAGGGTTATTAGAACAGGCCTACAGCTTTTTATTACAAAGCCAGCCCAAAATGGGTTGGGGTCTCATGAGTCTCATGTAATATAAATTATATTAAAACAATTATATTGCTGTTGAATGTTCAAAGCTCACTTTGTAACAGATAAAAATCTCAGAGACTGAAAAGGAATACTAATTAATAGCAGGCTGTAAACTGCATCGTAGTCTCCAAGAGCCAAAACACTCATATTGACAGAGTCACATCAGCGTTCAGTGATACAATCACCAGCAGCTGAGAGGGCTCCATTTTAAGTAATGAGCTTTCATTTCAGCTGACAACAGAAAAAAATTAGGATGATGGATGTCACGCTCTTTCCACATAGAAATAAAACACATGGGTGAGTTTGGTCATAATGCTGGGAGATACTATTTACAGAGATCAAGGGTAACCTCCCATCCTGATTCTGGCAGGAAATTCTCAACTTTGGGGATCCAAGTGGGAGTAAGGAAATCTATGAAAACAACAGGAATTAAGTCGGTATAGGAGGCTGCTGAATGCCTGATACAAGGAGGAAGGAAATGACTAGAATATGAAATAACAGCAGGGAGAAGGCTGCGTATGCTCAGCATGACCGACAAAGGCTAGTTTTTTAGGCAAAATCATTAGCCTTCATTTGATGAGTAACTGTGAGCTCTAACTTTTTAGCTGGCTCAGAGGTTCTGCATCAGAGAGTCCGGCTGCATAACCCAAAAATCTGGAAATATAAAAGGGACTGCAAATAGATGTTTAAAAAGGTTAATAATTGCATGCCATGCATTGCCATTAAGTACAGTAGGAAAACACCAGCTTGGTGAATGATAGCTGTGATAGACCCGGAAAACTTCCCGTGGGGTGAGCGGTGCTACTCACATGGGCCCTGGGGGTGCTGCTCAGCCAGGCAGCGGTGCCCAAAGCAGCCATGGGCTTGCGAGGAGGCGTTGGGATGGGGCAAGTGCTGGCACATAGGGCACTGCTGATGCTCAGGTCCAAAAAACTCTCTGGAGATCAGTGGTCCTGGGAGGTCCTGGGGGTTCAGCACGGAAACCAGTGGTAAGGGGGGCTCCAGGTGCCTGATGCCCATGACATCTCGTGACTGGGAGCTGTACCCTGTGTCCACGGTCCCCTGCTCTGCTGGGGGTCTGTTCGCTGAGGGTTGCTGTGACCGTGAACTCCCTTGGCTGCTCTCCTCCAGCGAGTCCTCGGGAGTGTCAGACAAGCTCTGCTCTGATTTACTGGAGTTGTGCCCAGTGTCAGCTGAAAGCTGTGATCTTGGCTGCATGCCTGGTTTGTCCATAGCTACAAGATCCATCTTGCAGGCAACCACTCCAGCTGTTGATTTACCAGGGGAACAGAAGCGTCCATCTCCATCAGGATCAGTGTATTTTGACCACAAGCTGCTGTGCGGCTCCACGGACGGCGCTGACTGATGACGTGCTGGTGCTCCGCAGAGGCATGACGGGTCGGCCACAGGCTGAGGCATTTGAGTGACACATGGTCTCTGGGGCTCCTCATCCTCCATATCCTCTCCAGAAGGCTGCAAAGCCTTTTCCAAGACATGTTCAGGAAATGGGGACCATGGCATGGATTCATCCACTTCGACTGGTATGCTTCGACCCACAAAAGTGCCTGAAAAAGTGAGAGAAGAAACACGGTACATGGACAGCCATACAGACAAATGCCTGTTGTCAGCCATCACTCAATGACTGTGAGCTGGAATACTGAAGAGCAATATATATTTTTTATATTCTTTATATTTTTACGGTTTTTTTTAAAAGACAGGCAGAAAACAGCAAGAAAGGTCTGGCTGAATTTTGGCAAAGCAAGAAAGTAGAAGGTTAGCTGGAGTGTGGCTAGCACAGAGTTATAATTTGGACTAACCTGACACAGAGGCCATTGCCAAGTTTTGTAGTTGCACCAGAAACAAGAGTCAGCTGCCTTACTGCACGGCCAGGATTTTCCAGCAAACTGGAAAACAAGAGAAAGGGCTCTTGTGGACATGGTACACATTTTCACACAGGCAATAATCCTAAAATAACTCTATCTCAGAGACTGGAAAAGAAATACCGGTTAGAGTTCTGGAAATCGCATTGCGCAAAACAGACACTTTTATGGGATTTCTGGAACTTACTGTTCCTGCTGAGACTGGAGGGGGGAAAAGCACATGAACTGTCTCTCAGAGATAATTTCTGCACCTCACAAAAGAGCGGGCTGCTTAGGTCTGGAGGTTTGGCTCAGGCATATTCCAGGGAATACAATCACTTGCAATTACTTTACTCCGGACCTTCTAACAACAGCTTCACACTGATGCCTTGGATCTAAACTCCACCACACACCTAGCTGAGTAATTTCAATTCCAAAGCTTGTTTCCAAGTGTTGCTGTTTATTTTATCAAACCACTTCCTCCAGCCTATTATCACATGGCTGTTGTTATTTCAAATTATTGAAAATTAAAAGACAATTTAGAAACGTTAGTTATTTTCTGGATCTTTTTTTCCCTTCCTTTGGAGTTGGCTTGGGCCCAAACATCAAAATTACCACTTCCTTTTGGGGGTGCTGTCAGTAAATTTGGTCCAGCCAAGCGATCCCTGTTGATGGATGCCTCTGCTTCACCTTCACTCAGAATGACAGCAGCAGTGATGGGTGAATGCTGAGCGGGCTTCAGGAAGTGCAGCCATCTTCACAGCCTCTTATACAGGGGTGCATATTAGCTTGCTCCCAGCAAATTTTAGCTGTTACTGTGGAGTATAGAGAAACAAGCCCAGTGCTCATAATTTCCCCCATTTCCTTCTATCACACTGGAGAAGCTAAAATCCCAAGCAGGAGAAGAATGGACTAAGCACTCAAGCAATGGGAATGACAATGTTTGGCAACAGACTCTAGCTTGAAAGCCTGGTAAAGAAAGTCAAAATTACAACACGTTTGAGGAGCTTTTAGCGATCCAAGGAGTTCTCCCAACTTCAGTCACAGTAGCTTGAGCAGAAAGGTCAAATGAAGAACCTATTCAGATGACCACAATATTAAAAATAGTTGAACAGGATCACAGAGAGGTATAAGGCAGTGTCCCAACCTTTACCCTGGCTCCCACAGCGATTCTGTAAAAGCAGATTATGTGCCCCATGCTATAGGGCAAGAGTGAGGCTTTACATTCATGCTGATCAGATCAAATGATGTATATTTCCCCCTGAAAGTACCTCTGGCATAGAAACTCTGGGTGTAACATTTGCTGGGAAGTAGGATAAAAACTGTGCTTTGCTGCTGGGCTGCAATGTAAATATTCCTCCTCTGTGTGACTTAAAACCTATCTATGCAGAAGATTTACCATATATTCATACATATCCTATGTTATAATAAACACATCCACAGGGTGAGTTATACTGGGATAATTACAGTGGGATAATTATGCCGGTAAATTTTCCCATGGAGGCAAGTCCTCAGAGCAGCTATTAGTTGCACCAACACAGTGAACACACTGCTGCTCTGACAGCTGCAGCCCCCTGTGTGAGAGTGCTGGGTCTGGTGCCAAACCAGCTCCTTCCCATCCAAGCACCCAGGCTTGAAATCCTGATGGTCAGCTCACCACCATCACACATCTCTCCCTGCGGTTTGCATCCCTTTTCCTCTACGCCACACCACTGACGCTGGCCCTGCTCGCTGAGTCACAGTTCTCCGACAGTCATAACCGATGTGATGAGAAAGGGAAAACCTCGAGCTCTCATAATTAGCACAGGACCGTGACAGCGACTTGTGCTGCAATGTTCTGTGCGGCAGTGGCAAAGTGTCGTTTACCTGGGACCTTTGGTCAGATGGCAGTTTAAATGACGACTGCCCTGTGGTGGTGACTCACCAGGACAGTACAGCGCAAAGTCAGGTTTACATGAATCAGGGTGTAAGCTGCGGAGTGGTCCCCTGCCAGACTTAGAGAAGCACCTGTGAAGGTTAGGTGTCAAACTCCCTTGCAAGGCATCTGCCTTTCGCTCATCTCAACACCTTTGTAAACCTGACCCTTGGATCATCTGGCCTCGAAGTACCTGCTCACACATGCTTTGACTTGTGGAGATCTCTGTCTGTTTGCTCGTAAGCTGAATGGCGCGCACTCCAGCAGCACAAATCATATTGCAAACTCTTATTCCCCCCACTGAGCATCTCCAGTGAACTTGTGCAAAACTCCTTGTGCAAAATTCACCCTGGTGTTCACAAAGCGCAAGCTTAGCGATGCAGTACCACGGTACAGCTCCACCTCTTTAGCCACACACGTTGTCTGATCATCCTTCCCATTAGATAGAATCCTTAGCAAACACCTAAGCGTGGCTTTTCAGAAACAATTTGCAATGCCTCATACACTAAGATGCTTCTTTGATGGTCTCTGAAGTAGTCAGATCAAAATGCCAGAAAACACTTTAAATTCAGATCCTCTATATTCAACAGCCTTTAGTTTAGCACTGTGACAAGAAGAACAGATTTCTGTGGAGGGACCAAGAACTCAGTCCAGAGCTCAGTAAAATAAATGGGAATCTCTATTAACTTCAGTAGGTTTTGGATTGGGTGTCAGATGGGATTTAAAAGTTACTAAATTCCTTTGGAGGCTACAACCTCCAAAGTTTTTGTTCTGTTTTTTTAGTTCCATTGCTAACATCTGGCTATCTGTGAAACAGATCAAGCACAGACTGTGTGAACCTAATGAAAGGCACAACATGGGCAGAAAAGATTCAGACTTGTTTTCTTCAAGTTTGTTATTTAGTATATTTACTCTGCCTTTTGGAGGAGGGGTATTAAGGCTTTATTAAACTGTATTCCAAATGATCAGCTACCAAATTCTTCAAATGGCTTACTTCAGAATAGTTTAAAAATGTCTTTCCTATTAGTTTAGCCCTCTGAAAGGATAAACGCCTCTTTCTCTCTCAAATCAACTTAATATTTAAATGAGAGCCTTATTTCCTTCCTGTGTAACATGAGCTAAACATTATGAAAATTACTCCAAATATCTGAGTAAAAATAATTTGGTCAGACAGAAGAGACACCTGATTCCATCACTTGTGTTCTTACCTGCAAAAGCTTCTAGTTTTTTTAAATATTATTTTGCTTAGACCCTGCTGCAGGATAGCTGAGCAGCGACAGCTGAGCTTTGATACCCACGCACAGCCCCTGCTCCCGCGGGGCTGAGGTAGGAGGCACCAAGGTGCCGAGGGCTTTGGTGTTAAAACAGACACTTCATTAAAAAGGAGGAAAAGTGACTTCATCCTCCTCCTCCCTCAGTAGCTCTGCTTGGAGAGAGAAGCTGTTACAACAGCAGAGCTCTGTCTGTAGAGATGGCCCCGAGGATAAATTAACCCCAGGACACGCTGAACACTTTTTGAGCAATGCTGGCAATGGTACGTGGATGGGAATTCCCGAGAGAAATCCCCACGCTGCTGGAAATGTTACAGATGATTCAGAAACATCCTCTTCCAACAGCAATGCTTCAGGACGTTGTTTCTGCTCTGCTGAAGATCCTCAGCTTTTGGAAAAAGACCCAACACTGAGCCCATTATCCCAGTATTTTATGTTGCCTCATGCTGCAGAGTTTCATTAGGTTTCCTCTGACTTTTCTAGTTAGCTCATCCTGCAAGTATAGGTATGTGTAGGACAGAAAAATCACGCACTTAGGTCTCCCGTGTTGAAGAATTAGGGTAAAGGAATGCTTCAGCATATTGAAATACCCCCAGAAACCTGTAGCCTGATCCCTTTTCTGGCACGGAGACCGCTGGAGAGCGTAGATCGTGCCCAATCTCATTTCCAAAGACACTGCAGCAAGTCAGATCATGATATTGCCAGAAAGCTTCAAGAATTTAATATCCCCCCTGCACCTATGATTATGCAGGAGATTACTGATGACCGGCTGGAGCTGTTGCATATATTCCTGCTTGTAATAAAGCAAAGAGGCCCTTCCTAAAGGGACAGAGTAGCCAGGCCTGGACTGCTCTCAAAAATGTTGAGGGAACTCCTTAAACCACCCTTTCTCCTCCTCTTCCTTCCTCTGCTCATACACCCAGTTCTGTCACGTGCATTAATTCAGCAAATAACCTTCCTGGGTGGGTGCTCAATGACCCAAGCTCCTGGGAAGAAACCCCATCCCAGCTCCCTTGTGAGGCTTCCCACACCTGGAGAGGTTCTTCCACTGCTCCTGGCAGGGAGCCAGGAGGGAGGCCGCCCAGCCCTCCTGCTCACGGCTGGCTGCTGCTGGCGATGGCCGCTCCTGGGAAGCTGCAGGGAGAGCATAAATGAAGGGGAACAAATTCTTCTGCAGGTCGGTAGAGATGGACCTGACCACCCAAGTTTGAAGCAAGGGCCAAACTCCCCTAGAAAACGTCCGATGGAGGCAGGGGCTGGCCAGGGGGAGGAAGGGTGTTGGGCTTGGGCTCATCTGTGCAGTTTTCTTGCGGCTGATTGCGAAATCCATCAGGTATTTCATGTGTTTCCCAGCATGAAGACTTGTCAGGATGCACTGTCCCAAAACACACACTAACCATCTATCTGCTTTTGATTAGTAAACTTCTGTCATGAAGAAACAGAAGACAGACTCTGCAATGTGAGCATAGTTGCGTTCCCCGTCACTTCCGGAGAGGGGGGAAATATCTTTGCTCTTTTGATCAAAGTTATATTTGCCTACATTGTTAAAAAAGAAAATATTAGGATGAGAAAGAAACCTCACCCTCCTTGGTGCACAAGACACAAGGCAAGGGGTTTTTATTCACCAGTCATGGCATTTCTGAAATGGCACAGGTATAGATCACAGGCAAAGCTGAGATCACAAGTGGTGGGGATGGACAGGAATTTCTTGATATCTGAATAATTCCTGTGTACTTTGGCTGAATCCTTTAAGCTCCCTGGTGCTGCTGATATCCATCTGCAGGATGGGAGTAAGTGGATGCAGAATTTGCAAGTTGCCGTGAGGATACACACATTGAGACTGCAACAAATGCTGTTGCCATGGGGTCAGATAAGCGTAAGTGTGTAAGTACACTTGCCTTAAGTGCAGCTTTCTGTACAGAAACAACTTTCCTCAAAAAAAACCTAGAAATAAATCCTTTTAGGATGAGCAAGTGCAAATGTGGGAACTGTTTTGGGTCTATAACCCAAATAAACACAGCCAAGGAAATCGAAGCTCCAGAGTTTCACACTTCACCATGAAGAATTTTGGCTGCTGTCATCACGGATGCTTACCCTCCCCCTTGGGTACCCTCCACAGTGAAGACTAAGGCAATGTGTCATGTTCCTAGCCCAGATTTTAAGCCCTCTAGGGCAGGTAATGTTTACTTTTACGACTTACGGAAAAAGTAGAAAAAGAATATGAAAACAACATTCCTCTTCCACACTGACTATATGGTTGCTCTTATATATTTTCTGCAGCCATGGCATAAAAGTCTACATATGCCAGGAGAACAGAACACACTTCCAACTCTCCCTGCATGGCAAACATCACGTTCCCTTTTGCAGCACTAATGTTGCTTCACTGGGCAATCCATGGTGCAAAGGCTAGCGTAGATCTGATATTTTTTGCCTCTTTAGTGTAGACTTCGATATGCATGTAATGGAATGCTAGGCAGTAAGTAGTAAGAAACTAGATCTGCAACACCCTCAAGCAGGATCCAAACAGGTATCTCACCTATAGGCAGAATTCCCTGCCAGTTTTCTAATATTTGTGAAATATGAAAATGTCTGCGATGATCTTAGGTATCCTTAAAAATGTGTTTGTTTTCCAGAGATTACTTCCCACCACTTCTGATGTCAATAAAACTCCCATAGGCACTGAATAACCCCCGAACTGGGATATCCCCCAGCCCCGGTACATCTGAAAATGCTGGCACAAAATTGGGGCTAGCTGAGTCGGGGTGGACAGGGGGACCGCCCCAAGAGGCATAAATCTCCCCAGCCTGCTTTCCTATAGCTTCATGCCTTACGTTGGAGCCTCTGGTTCCTAATGAGGGAAAACCTCCAGCATTTCGTGGGGCTGACGTATCCCTCGTCCCTAACCGCCCTCCCCGCTCTGCAGCATGAGAGGGCTGTGGGGTGTGTGGATGGTGGGAGGGTGTGGGGAAGCCTGGGGGACCTGATGCATCTCCCTCAGCTGGCACGAGAACAGCTTTGCTGACTTGCTTTCATGAAATGTGCAGAAATGTATATATCTTTCAGACGTGTACCCTCTGCCAAACTTCAAAAGCCACTGCTGGGGGTGGAGGGCACTGACAGACACGAACACCATAATTGCACATGCCTTGTTTCCTGCCTTAGAAAGACAAAAAGAAACCCAACCCCATTAAAAAAAAAATACAGCATGCTTCAAGACACTGCCGGTGCTCAGAAAGAGCAAGCCCAGCCTCAGAGGCTGCCGGCATCACAGGCAGCAGCACAACTGGCACACGCTTGCCAGCAGCCAGCGGCATTGGTGAGCGCTTACCGGGGTGCCAGCCCTGCCGCCTGCACCCCTCGCACCCCCATCTTCGGCATCACCTGCTGTGGGGCTGACAGCCCTGTCTGGTGGCAGCGGGGCATCACCGGCCGCCCAAGACAGCACGGACAAGGCCAGGCCAGGCCAGGCCTTGAACCCGCCCAGGGCTTGCAGGAACTGGGAATTTCTGGTCTGGCCGTTGCCGGCAGCAGTCGAGGACCGGTAAGCCCAGATCTGCTGTTCTCGTTGCCCCACCAACGCTAGCCCCAGAAAACCCACGTCCTGAAACAATCAGTTACTGTGTGAAATGGGAGCGGGTTTTATATGGCTGATTTTTTTCTAATTAAAAAGAAATACTACCAGCTCGCTCCCACTGTTTCCATACCAACACCATGGAGAATGGTGCAAATGGGGTCTACCATCCTGTTTTCTTCACGCTTTCCAGCCACCTCTCCCTCGCCAGGTCTGTGGACCTGTCCTATGCAGCCTTGAGCAGTGCTGCAGGGGGAGGAGAGGGAGAGAAGAGAGGGAGAGGGAGAGGAGAAGAGAGGGAGAGGGAGAGGGAGAGGAGAAGAGAGGGAGAGGGCCATCAGCCAACAAGCCACCTTGAGCTTGCACAGCCGTGCAGGGCGGGAGCGGGATCAGGCCTTGGTGCCAGGCATTGCCAGGCAGCTACGTAAATAGGCAGGACAACATTTCGACACCAGGCGTGTCCATTCCCAGTGTTTACCCTAAACCCCTCCTGACTTAAAAAAAAAAACCAAACAACAAAACTGCAGTGAAATGGCTGAAACATGTTGTAACCATCTGTGAAACTCAGGCTATCATTACACGAGAGGAGGGGGGGAAAGGGAGCGAGACAACAATTTGAGGGGAAAAAAAACCCTCACCGAGAGCCAGAAGTGGGTCAACAGCTAATTACAAACAGGGACCGAGAAAGGCAGCATCTCCAACACTTCTTACCTTGTGGGCGAGAGAGGCTGGGCTGAGCTGACCGAGCAAGGCGAGAGGGCTGCCGTGCCTCCTGCGCACCCCGTCGCTCTCTCGGCGTGCCCGGGTCTCCTTCCTCGGGCCGGCCGGGCTTTTTTTTTAATTTTTTTTTTTTTTTCCCCTCCCCTCCTTTTACGACACCCTCCCTGCCTCTCCCAGGTAAGCGGCAGAACTGGCTCTGCAGCAGGAAGTGGAAGAGGCACGCACGGCGCGGCGCAGGCGGCGGGAAAGCCTCCGCGGGGCGGGGGGGGGACACACTTTGAAGCTTCAGGCTCTGTGGAAATGCCTGCGTGCGGCTCGCTGCCGCTCCCGCTCCCGCTCCCGCAGGAAGCCGGGCTGCCTCTGCCTGAGCCCCGCAGATAAATAACTGCCGGGGAAGCCCGCTGTGATGCCTAAACGGTGTGCCTCGCCGGGAAAGTCATCCTTTGCTTGCAGTCCTCGGTCGCTTACTGTCAGTGCCAAACGTTAAACCAGCTGTGATTCAGACTGCTGAAGAAAATCACATGATGGGTGTACTATATAAAGAACGAAAAGGATTTCTCGTCTTTTTTTTTTTTTTTAGGTTAGACTTCTAGACACTTCCAAGTTTCTCTCTACACCCCCAAGGAGCAGAAACTCGCTTCTCCTACCAGCTGAAGCCCTTACGGGTTTGCACAGCTCCTGAAAGCCGAGTAACGCCGGCGCTGATGGTGCGGTGGGGTTGAGAGAGCCCCAGTAAGCCACGCCAGCCGCTTCGTCGGCACAGGGCCAGACTCCACAGCAGCGGTTCCTGGTACACCCGCTGGACGCAGCTGCGCGTCCCAGCCTACACCACTTTCCTGACCCCCCGCGCTGCGCATCTCCCTGCCAAGCAGCTCTTCCTGACCCTTAGCCTACATTTGCTTAGTTTAAGCCTAGGAGGAGCCTGACTTGGCTGCGACCTGTGCATGGCTCTTCATCCTCCAGGTGTCCGTGGGCTGCTGCCACACGCTGCCTCAACGCTTCATCGGCCAGCCTGTGTGCATGGGGATGTCTAAACCACCCCCGAGGCCCTCGCTCGGGCAGCGCGTCTGCTTCTCCTTCCTGCGCCCTTCCCACGGCATGGGGCCGGAGGAGGGAGCTGCCTGCCCAGTGTTCCTCCCCTGGGATGGGCCCGCTGCCCCACCAGCCCCTCTTTGCGGTTGCAAGGCAAAGCCACGACCCAAGCACTTATTTCTTCTTGTCAGGGAATGACTGCCCTCATTTCTGGAGGGAGAATTCAAGCGGCTGGGAGCAGCACGTGAACCCAAGCTGACCACTAAATACATTTGTATCGGCGGCAGTGCAGTGACGCCCCGCAGCCTGAACTTACCTTCCTCCTGGAGAAACCCCACGCCAGCCCTGCTGTCCCGCTGACGGCCCTGACCCTCTCCTTCCCTCCCTCCTTCCCTCTTCCGCCAAGGCGCAGGCCAGCAGGATACCAAGCTTCCCTTTTGGGACGTCCCAGAGTTGTCCTTCACTGCCCCCAGACTGCACAGGCAACCCCTGCTCTGCCGGCAGGCCCCAGCCAGACCCAGACGCGACAGGCGGTCGGTGCTTCTGGCCAGAGAGGCTGCGGTCGGTGCTTGTGGCCAGAGAGGTTGCATTACAACTGCGGCTGTTTGAGTCAGCTCAAGGTTTAAGTCCTCTGGGTTGGACTCAAGCATGGAAGCTCTGCTGCACAGCTGTTTTGCACCATGAACACCCCGACAGCCAGCATTTTCAGCAGGGCTGCATGAATGTCGAGTGGTGCCAAACCTGGCTCTGGTGGCTGCTCTGCTTGCTGGCCTCCCTGCTGGAGGGTAGGAGGAGCAGCGATGGCCCTGCTGCAGCCCATGCACCACGGTGGGGAAGGGAGGTGAGGCGCCCAGGGCCACGCAGGAGCCAAAATCGGACCATTGGTGAATGTAGGCAGGATGGGAGTGGGGTGGGAGAGCTGCTCTGAGGAGTGCCTGACCTTCCTGGGGCTATATGAAGGACTTGAGTAGTGTTTGTAGTGCGTTGACCAGCTCCCCAGCGGCCTCCCTTGCCGACAACAGTTATGGACAGTCTTCTTCCGTTCTCCACTGGTCATACCCTGGACACCGGGCTGCCATACCCAGCAAACAACAGTGGCCACCTGCCTACCCCGTAGCCAGCTGCCAGCTGGCCAGAGGAGGGCGGTTGTGGCAGTGGCCCACACCAGTCTGCCCCAGCAGAGCTTGGCCAGGGTCCCTGTCTGGTGGGGTGCCTGAGGGCTGGCATGCATTTGAAGCATCCGGGACACGGGTGGACAGAGAAGTCACAAAGCCTCAGGCTGTTCATTTTCACACAGAATCACACACACAACCACAGAATGGTTGAGGCTGGAAGGGACCTCTGGAGGTCGTCTGGTCCACCCCCCTGCTCAAGCAGGGACACCTAGAGATGGTTACCCAAGACCATGACTAGCTGGGTTTTTAATATCTCCAAGGATGGAGATTCCACAACCTCCCCGGGCAACCTGAGCCAGTGCTTGGTCACCCTCACAGTAAAACAGTGTTTCCTGATGTTCAGAGGGAACCTCCTGTGTTTCAGTTTGTGCCCACTGCCTCTGGTCCTGTCACTGGGCACCACTAAAAAGAGCCTGGCTCCGTCCTCCTTGCACCCTCCCTTCAGGTATTTATATACATTGATACGGTCCCCCTGAGCCTTCTCTTCTCTGGGCTGAACAGTCCCAGCTCTCTCAGCCTTTCCTCACACATCAGATGCTCCAGCCCTTTTATCATCTCTGTGGCCCTTCGCTGGGCTCTCTCCAGTAGCTCCATATATATTTTGCTTGGCCACCTAGAAATGCCCCTGGGAATTAATGCTATCTCAGTCAGCATTGAGTCTCCTGGGGTCATTTCCATACTGACCACTGCTCTGTATCTTCATCTGAAGTGGTATTTGTGACCCAAAGAAAGGAGCGCAGAGCAGCCTGGCTCCTAAGGACACAATGCCTGGGGAACATGCTGTGAAATCTGTCCCTTGTGTGAGCTCTTCCAGGTCCAGAAATCACACCTACACACCTAATGGTGTCTGCAGCTGCGGCCAAAGGACCGGTCTCTGTCCCCTGTTTAACTTGCCAAACCCCAGAAACCAGCAGGTACTTGGAGCAGTTCCTCTCACTTGAACTTTACGTACTTTCTTAGCAGCCTGAGAAAGAGAGAAAAAAAAAAATGCTTGAAAGACACTCTCTGTTAACTGTGTTAACAGCACTGTCTGCTGAGTGGGTTTCAAAGCAAAGATGAGGTCCAGCCCAAACCTAAGTACCCTCCCACAAAGTTGTAGAAACTGCTATCAATTAACTAGTTTTCGGATTAGGAAACTTAGAGAACAGATATCCAAGTTCATTTCAGCATTTCAAAAACCTCCCCCGTCCCCAAAACTGAGGCCATCCTAAATGCTTTCTGAAGGCCTGTTTTATATTTCTGAAGTCTTCCTACTGACTTCACTGAAAGCCGGATCAAACTCTGAACTCTTTAAAGTTAGTATCTCATCTGTACATTATTTACAAGCAGAATGTGATGCATCATATTTGGCCCATCATAGAAAGTACAGATTAATATTCAAGTGCAGGATGAGTGTTTTCATTGGCAAGGCAACTAACATGGAGCTTTTTTATAAAAAGTGGTTCCTAGTCCATCAGGAGTTGTAATATTTCTTTTTTGATTAGGAAGGTAATGTCAATATCGAGTGCTGCTTCTTGTATTTCCTACCTCATCTGTATATTCAGAGAACTAAATCATAGACGTTTTTGCTTCTAAATGATTAACTGTTCAAATAAAGCACTGTCCCATTGCTCCACTTTTAACATTGGTGCTGCGAATGAACCTGGACACTTTGCAATGAGCATTTAGTCCCATCTGCCTCAGTGTAAAGCACACGACACTCTCGCTCCGGTTCTCTGCATTCGGCTCGCCCCTCGCTGCTTTTGCACTGCGAGGGAAACTGGGACTTTCTTCCATGTCTTGCTGTTTAGATTGCTAGGCACATGCCTACAAAAATATTTTCCACTTATTTTTTTTTAAGGCTCTTGCTTTGGCATTTTTCAGTCACACCCTGGAGAGACGCCTGAAAGGAAAGAAAACAGTACCTGGATGTTAGCTTGTGCAATGCTTCTAATTAAACCTTGCATAATGACAAAAACCCTCCTGCCATTTGTTAAGATTTTCCCCACAGCATTATGGATCCTCTTAATTAAGAGCAGAAGCTAAGTAATACCTATTTTATTCCCCCTTGCTTCCAATTAGTCATCCATTGATCATTACCCACTCAACATTTGACAATTAGCAGAGCCCCCACTCTCTGCAGGACCGGGATGTTTAGTCCTTCAGAAATGACACGTCTAGAATAACGTGAGGGAAGCTGCGTGGGCGAGTAATGGGGCGAGAGGTAGGGGGAAGGGGAGGAGAAGGCCACCCAAGTGGAACAAAAGATGTGTAACATATGCAAATGTTCAGTACGCGGTATGTGTTTTATACGCTGGATGTATATGAGGTCATATACAAAGCTCAGCTGGCGGCCACGCTGCTTTTGGGAGGCATGGGAATTTGAGGTACACTTGAGCTCTCGTATGATCAAAGGTACCTAGTCCTCTGTCTTTAAGATGCAAAGCGGTTCATGATTTGGGTCTTTGCCACTGCTTTTTTAGGAGAGCAGGAGTTAGCATCTGCTTCTCCGTCGTCACCTGGGCTGGGGACTGTGGGCTGTGGCAATGCAGCCCCCGCCAAGTCACCCCAAGACCCATTTGCAGCTACACACAGTCATGCCCAAGCTGCTGCCGACAGCCAGCAGCACGGCGGCTCTGGGAGGCAAAGGGGCCTCCAGGGAAGCCACAGGCCCCTTCTGCATCACCGCTCTACTCTGGGAGCCTGGACCAGCAGCAGGGACGGCCCCGGCCCCGCACCTTGCCCGGAGGGGTGTGCTGGGGCCACTGCACCCCTTTCCCAGAATCAGGGACCCTTCCTGTACAAGCAGCAACTTCTAGCTGGGGAAATCCAGCAGCGTAGCAGGGCTGGAAGGCAGCCCAGAGCCTGAACTGCAGTGGTGAATAAAATGTAGGGGATGCCAGGGCTTTTGGCCAGGCCTCCGGCATGAGGGTGAGCCCCAGGGTCAGCAAGTAAAGCTACAACATGGTCAGAAAGCTTCCCTGCATCCTTTTTTCTTTTTTTTCCAGATGCAAATCATGCATTACAGGGCTCAGGGGTTTTGTGTGAAGCTGTGGCAATAACTAGCTGAGCAAACTTCACAAGACTCTGGGTGCAGGGGCTCGGCAACAAATGCTGATGCACAAAAAAGCAAACCCGAGCCCTCAGCAAGCTCTAGTCCAGCTGTAGAGGAAGGAGATAATAATCTCATTTCTTTGCTCTTTGCCCCTTTAGCTATTCACAGAGCCTGGTGCTGAGTTATTCCCAATGATGAGCCGAACAATCAAACTCCCATCTGGCCTGGTCAGGCAGATGCAACACTTGCCTTACCGTCACAGGCACGCTGGTCCTGTGACTTTTTTGCCCATCTTGAATATATGCTATTTAGCCCCACTCATAACAGGGAAGATATTTACACTTGGTAACAGAAACTGCAGTTGAGGCTCACCAGCCTGCTCTAATCTGATCACCTAAATCCCTGGCCACAGGGAAGCACAGCCGCTGCGAGCACAGCTGGTGCTGCAACCTTTGGATCTCCCTCTACACAACATGATGCACAGCCCGCCAGCGAATGACCGGGTTTTCCTGGGAGAGCACTTTTCTCCCCTTTCGGCCCTCCTGCATACTCACACCACAGGCCCCAAACTGCAGCCAAGCCCTCGGGAGAAACATCTTCCCTCCCCGACTTTGAAATCAGCTGCAGGTTGCTCTCTGCAGTAGCCAGAGACCCACAGCATCACTGGGCTGTGGCAGCAGCGCTTGCTGCTCCCACCCCTCTCTTGGCCTGGGAATAGGGATTATAACTGATCAAGTAGTGGGAGCCAGGAAAAAAAAAAAAAAGAAAAAAAAAAAAGAGACGCTCTTTTCTTGTTAACACCATTCTGTCCTCTAATCTACTCACGTCCCAGTCTTACATTTTTGTTAAGCATTCAGCTGCAGGGGAGGAATACGAGGAGATGGATTGATGTTTGTGTAGGTGTAGATGTTTTTGTGTGCAAATTGCATTTACGCACACGTAAGAACACTGGCTGTATTAAAAGTCAACAGAAAATATCTCACAGACTTAAGTGAAGCTAGCATTTCCCCTCTGACATTCAAAATGAATCTCAGTAACCTGGTTTTAGCTGTCAGCAGTTCTCCTGACAAATTCAGAAGCACTGGGAAGGAGAGACTGACACGCTGCGCCAGTGGCATCCTGGCAAGGGGCCTCTTTCCCTTTTCTGCTGAAAGGACACGGGTTCTGGTTTGGTCTGTGCAGGAAAATCTGAAATTGAAGTGCCCCCTTCTTCAGTTAAGATGGCAGGGAATGCTGGCCCAATTGACAGGGGTCCCTTCAGTGATAAAATTTCCCTGTGTATGAGTCACAGGAAATTATAATCACTGCTTACCGAGACTGCAGAACACAATGAGATTTCTGAGCTACAAACAGACTTCAATTATTCTTGAAAGACAGACAGACCCTCAAACTGACACGATTGGAGAAAATAAATATCCTTTTGTCTGCACTGCTGGTGGTAATTTCCCATTAGACAGGAAAAGCCTTCTTTGATGAATGAATATTGTCTACACATTAGAAGAGGAACTACTGTATATCTCCTAATAGCTCTTGCATGCTTCAGCTCAGCCTCATGTGAGGTCCTTAAACCCCTCGGGTACAATGTGCTAGCATTCATTAGTGTACTGCATTTTTTATTGCAGCATTTGAGAAAAGGATGGTGCATACTAAAATAAATTTGAGCAACTTCCCACTCACCTTGAAGTTATGTGGCAAGGTCAAATACATTTAGCAATCTGTCTTCTCGGTCTGCAGGTAGTCCTTTCTAGTCTAGAGGCTTCAGGAGAAACACTCGCACTGGAGACAGATTTTCCATTTATGATTATTCTTGTAATTTTAGCAGTTAATCACTTTTCTATTTTGTATTTACTGTGCTTTTCCTACAGCGGTAATTAAATCAAAACTAGAACGTCGGATAGAACCAAGTTGAACACTGTTTGCAGAAGCCAAAGAATATCATGTAGTGCCTTTGACAAACTTTGGATGTTTTCGAAGACCCACCAAGTCTCACGTCATTTCCTTCACACAGAAGTATGTTAACAGGCATTAATCATACTAACCATCCCTTTCGTGGCAGTGTTGCATTTCCGCCTGTCATTTTTCCTGGGACTGGTATTGGATTAAGTTTGGCCTGGAGATGCCTGGGTCACCCCACGGCGTCCTTTCAGCTGCTGGTAGGTCGCCTTTTCTGGAACTTCGCCGACAAACCAAGGATCGGTTGGGAGTCAGGTGTGCTGGTGGGGGGAGCGTTTGGCCAATTGTTTTTATCTGGATAGGATTTATTTAGCCTCACATTAAAAAAAATATTGGAGGGAACAGGAGATTTTTAATCTGTGAATTCAACTTTTACAGTCACCACACAGCTATTTGTGGTGTATACATAGTGCTTAAGAAAAGGTTTTTATTAATTTATAGCAAAAATGCTAACAACCTTGTTTAAATTTTTGCTAATGTTTTTATTTGAGAGATTAAAAAACCCAAACAACAAAACTCCCAACATTAAGAAAAAGAAGCAGAAGAGCTACCAATGAGAAATGGTCTGGACTTGCCACTCAACAGCGGCACCAGTCTGCACACAAGCCAGCTGCAGGCAGAGATGCGGCAGAGACCGACATGGTACTCATAGACCGAATGCGATACAAGAAACAACAAACCCAAGAATCAGAAGTAAAGGCCATAAAACCCCAACAACGCCCCGTCTGAGTCTTACTTCCAACGAGAAACATACGCGAAACTAATGTTTTAGGCTCATCCCGCGTTACAGATGGAAACTGCACTTAAGTTTGTGGCATAGCAAAGGCTGCTAAGGAACTTGGCAGGATGGCCGTGCTTTGCCACCAAGCACTGGGCTGAGTATGTGACATTTTGGCTTCGCCAGCCCGCTGAGTTACTATGGAGTCCTCAGTTCAGTGGATGACGTTTTAAGGCAGGGGGGTAGCTGTGGGAAAAAGAGGACCATGACTTGCTTTGTAAGTACTAAGAGGAAGCTAAAAGTCCAACAAGAATTATGGCCTCTTCAGTACTCCACAGCTACAGGTACAGCAACATTGAATATATCATGTACATAACATTACTTATAGACTCTACATGTAAAACGTTAACCAATTTATCATGGAAATCTGGTAACAAGCAACATTGCCATATAAATTCACACTTCAAGAAAGGCTAAGTGTGGAACCTTCCTTTGCAAGAGGATTTTCAGTCACTGTTTTGTATAGAAAATATTAAAACAACGATGATAATTTGTTTTCTGAATCTCAATTCATTATTGGGTTAGTTTTCAGGAACAGAAAAAGGTTCTCTTTAGAAAATATGTGAATATTCAGAATATGAATTCACAATCTACGTATTAAATAATTAAAAAAAAAGTTTCAACTGTCAGGAAGTCTTACTTGGGTGCAATACTTTAAAGCAATAACAGCAATACAAGGCATAGAAAATCTTTTCCTGAAACACTTGTAAATGTAAAAGTATTCATGTTAAATGCAACAGAACTATTAAAGAATAAACTGCTTGTAGAACAGAGAAATTAGAGGCTAGCTATGCATTCAACCATCTTCCTTACAGTTGAACTCCAGCTGCCTAAAAACATATTGACTTTGTAATTTGGAAAATGATGTCCCATAGGTGACTGGTCTGCATACTCCTATGAAATATGATGCCCCAAATGGCATGACACCCCTTCTTGAAAAGATTTTATCTCATCTCCACCATTATCTCCACAGTTTAAACAAAAGAACAACTATCCAAATGTAAAATGCTTTTTTTTAATTACTAAATTAAGAAAGTTAAACAGTTTTAAAATGTAAACTTGCAAATAAACCATAACAAAATGTAATTAAGACTTTAAAATTTGCAACTCAGTATTAAAAACTCAATAGAAATAGAAAAGAATTTTTTTTTTTGGTTAAACGTAAGTAATTCAAGGCTGGTACAGACAACTGAAAAGGTAATACTTTGTTCTGTGCATCCCCCATGAAATGTAAAGAAGTGCATAGTAATTCCACTGGAGAACTTGCAGACATAGAGAAAGTAATTTCATTAGCAGTACAGGACATTTAACACACTTATTTTACAATGGAAAAATGTTACACATAAAACAGAAAAATCCTAGTTGCATGACCGACAGTTTAGCAAGTGGACATGGCTAAAATGCTATGATTTTAAGACCATCTGAATGTGGTTATACTGTTTAATAAATCTTTTCGAAACATTTCAGTATACATGTTTTGATATAAGAAGTCCTTGCAGTTTCAATTTTCCAGTTCAAACGGTGATGGTGTAGTTTTCTTGCTTTAAATATGTTCGTTTTAATTTCAAGAACAAATCATCACACACTTGTCAAACATTGGAAACATTACTGTGAATACAGCACATGATTCCTGAAAGAGCAAAGTTACAACCATCTACAGGTACATAACCATAAACAAAAAGTGCAATCCAATTTAAAAAAATCATGCTTGGCAAAAGCCAAAAATTAGATCACTGGCTTTCAGAATCCCACCAGTGTATTCATGTCTGCAGTAAAATTATCACTTTCTGGGTACTGCTGCAGCAGGATTCATTCAATTCCAAATGAGTTTCCTCTGCAATAGCACCCATATACTGTATGTACAGGTATGTATATATATTATATATATTTTATATATAAAAAAGCAAAAAACCAAACACCTGTCCTGATTTTTTTTTAATTTGTTAAAACATGAAAAAAAATGTTTTAGACAAAGAGGCCACTTCTGGAAAATAATACTTTTAGTTGAATCAGGAGAAGACTAGTTAAAATCACATAGGTTTTGCATTTTAAAAAAAGGAAAGCACTAGGATCAGTTATTGGCACTGAGTTACTATTTACAATGAACAGAGGTTTTGCAGTTTACATAACATCAATACAATGCAGTTTTGGAGTCTTTGATTAAGAAAAAAGAAGTGTTTTTCTCCTTTTCATCCAGGACATTCAGATTAGGACAAGTGGTGGTAGGCAAGGGCTGCGGAAGTTCCCAGCTTCAGCCCCTCCTGTGCATGGCGGTGCTGGAAGATGCTGCACTCTGGAGAAGCCGATCACGGAGTTGGAAGCTGAAGGACAGGTGGGGCAGGGCTGAGAAACACCTGGTAATTCATGACAGTGTCTGGAGACCAGGGATTTACAGGTTGTCACCGGGCTGGTACTGGGGTTCTGTTGCAGTGAAGTAGTCTTCAAGGAAACCCTGCAAATATTCGAAAGTTGGACGCTCCTCTGGGTCTTTTTTCCAGCAGTGGATCATAAGCTCGTGCAAGGAGATGGGACAGTCCTGAGGACATGGCATCCGATAACCACGTTCTACTTGCTCCAAGACTTCACGGTTATTCATGCCTGTAAAGGGCAGACAAATCCACACTTAAATTACAGGAAAATTAACCCGAGTATAGTTATATCTTACAATACATATGGTTTTCTCGATCATACTAATTTATTTTGGTGCAGACAAGCGAAACAAAACCACCCCAATGTCCTGTTTCAGCTGTTCATCTACTGCAAGGTAACCTGGATTATTTTCTTTCTCAGTAGAGGGTTTTAGGATCCAGTGATGAGTAAAATCATCACGGCCATGAAGCTGGTGAAGGGTCTAGAGCACAAGTCTTATGAGGAGTGGCTGAGGGAACTGGAGTTGTTCAGCCTGGAGAAAAGGAGGCTGAGGGGAGACCTTATCGCTCTCTACAACTACCTGAAAGGAGGCTGTAGAGAGGTGGGGGTTGGTCTCTTCTCCCAGGTAACAAGTGATAGGATGAGAGGAAATGGCCTCAAGTTGTGCCAGGGGAGGTTTAGATTGGATATTAGGAAATTTTACTTCACTGAAAGGGTTGTCCAGCCTTGGAACAGGCTGCCCAGGGAAGTGGTTGAGTCACCATCCCTGGAGGTATTTAAAAGACGTTTGGATGAGGTGCTTAGGGACATGGTGTAGTGGTGGACTTGGTAGTGTTAGGTTTACGGTTGGACTCAATGATCTTAAAGGTCTTTTCCAACCTATACGATTCTGTGATTCTGTGAAAATGCTGCTCCCACGGTTACCCTCTTGGCTTATTCACAATGGGCAGGATTTGGCGCTTTCCCTCTCCAACAACAGTAGCCGTGAAATACATTATGTGAAGTGGTTAAGGAAAATAAATGCATTACAACAAATACTATTCAAAATTCTAGAGATTTAGATTCATTTTTGAAACCCTCACACTGAGCGTGGGCCTTTCTTGAAGTGCTCTGTGAGGTCATGCTGCAGAGACTTCAAGACAAACTGCTACTTTGGGCTACCAGGGATGTCCAGCAGCATTACCTTCAATGTCAGTTCAGAAGCTTACTGCTGCTGCTGATCAGCACCCCCTTGATCTGTGCTGGTTAGTATTGTTTCTACCATATTCCACTGTTCCATCCCAACCCAGAAGAGAACAAAGTTGCTCAGAAGACAAGTCAAACACCAAGCAAAACAGCTCCACTGCAGAACCATAGCTCTCTCTCAAAAAAGGTAAAAAGTTATATTATCATCATGCTTGTCTCTAAGAGGCAAGCCAAGCCCTTTGTTACCTTGTCTTTTCTATGCAACCCCTTCAACCCTTGATTCCTCTGCTGAAGTGCTTTTCACCATACATTAACTGCAGTCAACCTCAACTTCAGTTTAAATATCTCTTCCAGTAATTCCTTTGGCTTTTTAACAGTACTAAAGGTAAGACTGGCACCACAGGCATGCAGAAGTATTTCAGAGAAAGTATGCACACTGACTGCAAGCTTTGTGGCTTGCCAGTTGGCAAGCCCTGCCCCGGTCCTCTGCTGAAAAATATCTGCAGGCTTCACTCCCCTGACTTAGTGGGTCCTGCCAAGCAGCTCTGCAGGAGAACTAGTAGGGACATTTAAGTTCCTCCATGACCAAATCTAGAAACCAGCACCTTGATGTTGCTCTTTCTGTTAGCTTACCCTCCCCCTGGCTTCCATGACACCATTCTTCCCTGGGTCTCCTCCACTCAGTTCTTTCAGGGTGTCCTCTTGAAGAATTTTCTTGTCCCACCTTCAGGACCCAGGGGATCGTCTCTACCTCATATTTTTGGTAAACTTATTTGTGAGAAATAATTCAACCACCTTCTTCAATACAGATTCATTTGTCTACTCTACACCTTGACTAGTGGGAATAATATCCTTACACTGCATAGCATTTAGGCTGGTAACTTAGCTGTATCCTTGGATTTGGTCTTTACTCTGTGTCCTCACATCCTGGCTGTGTTTAATTCGTAAAGATGTTCTGAAAGAAGCATCTGCAAAATAAAACCTTTCCTGACCATCCACATCTAGATTCTCATCTCATGTTAGGATTACAAAACACCTTTTCCTCTTATCTTGACAGGGTAGTTTTCTCCTGCTGATATCCATTTGCAGTGTCTCTGCAAGGATCATTTTCCCAGCCTGCTACTGTAACCACCCCTTGCATGGTCTTGCCACTTGCTCCTTGTTGCTTACTAAGTAAAATACTAGCTGCTTGCCTTCACTTTCAAAGCCTCTCACAGGCCGCCGCACTAGCATTTAGGCTCTCATTTAGCCATGTCCTGGTCAATTCACAGTTCTGGTTAGCTTACTGCAGCACCTTTGATTTTCAAACAAGCACTGATGTGCTCTTTCTTATGCTGCCTGTTGTGCATGGAGGAACCTCCCCAGAAAACTGCCTCATCCTCCTACAAACCTCTCCTTACTGTTCCCTTGAGCAGTGATAATTGCAAAAAGAAAGGTTAGATTACTGATTTACAGTATTTCCTAACCTGCAGACCAACACTTCCGCACTGGTTTCTTGTGTTTGATTTATCACCCGCATCCACCCACTCTATTCTTCGTGTTAGATGTTTATGAGTAAGAACAAACACTTTGTATGGCACCTATAGTGGTCCGTGGTTAGGACTCCACAAGGTGATGAAAATAGAGTAATAACGGTCCTCTGCAGACATCAGATTCTGCATAGAGTTAAGGTTCTCCTGTATTATTGACTCCACACGGATGTTGTTTGGTCACACAGCCTCACAACAAACCAGAAAAGCTTGCCACACACTGAACAAAGGTTTGGGTGTTCCTCATTATCCAACAAGAACATTTTCAAACATATTTTACTTGTTTATTAAATTATAAAACAATGCTAGTGGTCTGTTAGTCATCACCAACCCAAAGGCAGAATCAACCCAAACCTTCTGGCCTTGCTGTTTTCAAGATGCCTCAAGAAAAAAATGGGCACTTTGCTCACGTTGTGTTCTCCATATTAGTTTTTTTTAATTTGTGTTTTGAACAAAAATCTGCACCCTTTTTCCATATCCTTGTCTTTGAATGAGCTGCATTACCTCACGTTTTGGGGTAAGAACTTCTGCTGTGCTTTGCTTCCCTTACATATTAAAGGCTATGAAAATAAGCGTTACCAGAAACTCATCTATTGTGTATACCTAAACCAGAAATGAGCTGCATTCCTTGTTTTTAATTTGGCATTACCCCTTTAAGTACAACATGGGTGGAAGCAATAGCAGCAGAAAAGCTCCTTCCCAACTGATTTGTTATTCTAAGATATCAAATGTTTGGTATTTTTATCCAGTGCATTACTCAGTGCTGCAAAGCACACTCTGAAACTTGATAACGAACTGTATGCTGGAAGAAAAACCCTAAGGAGAGAGCGTGGGGAGGAAAAACATAAACAGCTCTTCACTTCCCTTTTTAAAAAAAAAAGATAGAAAAAAGAACATAAAAACCACATTGCTGTCTGAAATCATAGTCAATTTTTGTCCCTGGAAAGTCAGTCAAGCCAGGTTTTCTCATCATGGCATAATCCAGGAAAATGCCCTTCCTTTCCTTTCTCCTTTCCCCTCCCTCCCAGTAAAACCCAGATATGAAACTAAACCAAGTAATCCTCATATTCCTTACTGAAATTCATACATCCAGCAAGGGCTGCAGCACCTAGGATTTGTCAAAGAAATTCTGTCATCTTTGACGTGTGCTGCTAATTTAAAAAAGGAATTTCAAATACATTTTCTTCAAAATTGATTGGATTACTAGTCAGACTTATAAAAATAGCAGTGTTTCAGGTATACTTTTTACCTCTTAAAAGGCCTACTTATGTTTACAATCCTATTATCTAGATTCACTTATCTTATCCTACAAGTTTTAGTGTTTCTCTTTTGATAGCAGGAACCTGTTGTATCTGCACTTCTAACACCACAGAGAGAATATTTGAGCAGTCTGTACAACTCCTCTCTCCTAATGAATACCCGAGAGTTTCAACTTTTTGGTAAATAATAAATGAAATTCTGCTTGCAGTATGCAAGTTTATCCTAAAATCCTTAAAGCTGTGGAATAAAATACTCAGCAATATTCTTCTGTAGACTACAGCTATTTCACCTGCTTGAAAAATCAGTTTGTGCTCATGATGTTTCTAGAATTACCATTTGGAACAAGAAGGAAACATCCAATTTCCAAAAGATGGCTTTTCCATTAGCTTTTTATTCCCTGAGAAGTCCAAAAATAAAATAACCTCCCACCATCCAGCTTTATTAGTGAAATCTCCAATAATCTTAGGATGCCACAGGATATGGCTACTTTAATGCTCAATACAATAAAAATCTACTGCCCATATGGAATGGGGACAGAAATGCAATGCTGCTTGACTTTTCCTAGAAAAACTGCAGTAGTAAGAGTTACTGTGACATAAAAGAGGATGTAAAGTTTCCAGTTGTGGCTGAAGAAAACACTGGAAAGTGCTTTGTAGTGCTCTGAGGAGCTTGATTAGATGGAGCACAGCAGATGTGCAAATAGCACAGATCTGGGCAACGCTGCTCATCCAGAAGACAGGAAACATTACTGTAACTAGGCAGCATCCCCACATCCAAAGCTAATAAGCTATATAGATTACTCTGGGCAATGGGAAGTCCAGTGAGGACAGTGATGGTTTTAAACCACTTTATTCTTGCTTTCTTCTGTTGGACTGAGAATTATGCTCCTTCAAGACCCACTGCATGCTTTCAGACCAATGATCAAACTAATACAGACACAAATGCTTAAAGTAGGACTCTTAAAACAACAGCTCAGCTGCTGTCCGTCCCCAGAAATGCTGTATTTCAGATTCTCCAAGAACCCAGAGCTGTGCCTCTGCTCATGTTCAAAGGTTCCTCAGACGTGGCCATGTTGGCCCTTCTCTAGTACAGTTGAGAAGGTAAAACTGTGTAGTCCTCCAGAGGAGCTGGATCACGTTGGCACTCAAGAGCATGCCCTCAAAAGAGAGAGGTACAATGGAGACAGGGTGATTTTTGGGTTTTGTTCAGTATCATCTAGAAGCAGAATTTCTAACTTCCATGGACAGCCCCAAAGAAAAGCCAGAGGTGAGGGCACAGGGATGGGATATGGGACTTAGGCAGGGAGATTATTCCATACACAGGCATGATAGTGCACTGAAGCGAACAGGAAAGCTGCTCTAAAGGAAGACAACCTTTGAAGCATAATGCTGTTCTTACTGAGTACAATATGAACCTAGTTATTTCTGTGCAAAAGTAGTAACAAGTTTCAAAAATCTGTAAGTCATGCCACTTCATTTAGAAATTAAGGCCTGAAAACCCCCAACAACTCCTCATCCTCAAAACAGCCACAAAGCTAGGCTATCAATATCTGTTGGCGGAGTTTTTTGTTTGTTTTGGTTTTGGTTTTTAAAATAAGTTATTATTTGCTTGGTATAAGAGATGCAACTTTGAGCTACAGCATTTGTGAGTGGAGCTTTCCTGCTTACAAAGAAACCCACCTGAGCGTATCTGTGCTATGTGCTGAGTATGCTTCTCTCTCAACTCCTTATCTACCATCCGTGATGACGGTACACACACATATGCTGGCTCACTGATGTATACTTGGCCACAGCCTTGGGCAGCGTACCATGCGCTCTCTGGCACTTGTGGCCCAGCTTCCCCCAGGGATGAGGAGGCTGAACACATCCCCCCAGGGACTGCAGAGCTGCTTGGAGCCCCAACTCAAAGACCTGCCTGGCTGGAGGCAGCAATGTGGATAGCATCATGGTGGCTGTCACACTAGACATAAAATGTAAATGCTCTTGATGTGACAAGTGCAGCAAAAAGCAGAAGGAGCAAGTTCAGAGGTGCTTGTTTAGTGCAGCTGAGATTTTTGCCTATCCAAAAGGCAACATGTTAAAAAAAACCCAAATTATCTGACTACTGCTAGAGAAATGCAGCTTCCTACTCTCAAACTCCATTAAAAAAACCCCAAAACTAAGATCCAAGGGGAATTTGTGAAAGGGGAAAGAAACAGACACTGAAAAAGGTCGACTAAGCAGACTATTTTTTAAACTTGGCTCCTCTTCTGCCCATATCTGGTTTTTATTTCCCCACTGTAATAGTGGAAATAGAACCTCAATGCCCAGAAAGACTGTGAAAGTTGCTTATTTCAGTCTGCTGCCTTGTGAAAAGAATGGGAAAGCATTAGGGAAGGCTGGGAAAAGCACTAATAAATTAGTAATCATACCGGTCCATTACGTCCATTGACAGAGAAACAGGCTTGGTTGAAGGATGAAGATGAGGACACCTGTCAAAAAGTCAGTCTTGCATGTGGGAGCTATAGGGTCTGGGGCAAGGCTTTGATTATGAACTCTAGCCTGATCTTCATCTCTGCCAGCAAAATCTTTACTGCTCACATGTCCCGCCACTGCTCCAGGCTCTCTTCCAAAAATGGGGCATCAGGACAGGAACTGGTTGAAATCTGGGGAACAATGAATGCCAAGTCCTGTTCCACACAGTCTGTTCCCCTCCTGTATACTGCCTGCCTTCTCCTTCTGTCCTCCTCGTTGTGCTTCTCCCTCCTTCTACACAAGCTTAAAACAATGCCTGGTTCTCCAAGGCATGAGGTACAGTGCCCTGCAGGCATGGTTACCACCACAGGACTGGGGTGTGTGCTATAAATAACCTCTCCAGGCACTAAGATCTTGTCAAGCAAGAGAGCAACCCCTTTGTCTGAGGGCCTCTCCCTGCTCCCCCCGGCCTGCTACAAGCTGTAAGTGGGAACATCAGGACAACATGCCCCCAACTATTTCAGAAACTGGGTATTACAGCAGAGTGACAGCTCCATGACCCTCTTTGTTTCAAGGCCGACGCTTTCCAGAGCTTGCAAATCCACATGCCTTGGGTGCCAAAGTGGTGGGCAGTGCCTACAAACTGCATTCTCTCACCTATAGGTTGTCTACTTGGGTGAGGAGGGCTGAGTCTTGCCTCTCAGGGTGGTTGAACTCCCGCCTTTTCCTCCTTGCGAAAGCCATGCTGCGATGGCAGGAAAAGCCCTGTGGGTGCATCTGGACCCTACTCCCTGCCCCAGACGGGGACCTGAATTCATGAAGCTTTATCCTCTCAGGAGGTCCTTCCTCTCCCCAGCATGAAGGAGATGGATGATCCTTTCTCTGTCAGAGGAAAACAGAGTCTTTTCTGAGGAGCTCAGGAGGTCTTTGTCACCTTGGGAAGTCCGAGCCCTCTTTTCAACCCGCATGCAAAGACAGACCCTTCTGAGAAGGCCCCAGTTCCCCTTCGCTGTTGCCTCAGCCTATGAAAGCTTTCCCAGTTACGGTCTGGGGAATGAGACCGAATTGAAATCTCTAAAGACTTTGGAAATTCACATTTAAAATAGAGGCTGCCCTTAGGTAAAAGTGACGGAGAGTGGAGTGATGGTGACCATGAGAATGGTTAAGACCTCTTGGCTGAGCAGGGTGGGAGTCCCGGTGGGGAGGAAGGGCCCTGGCGTAGAGCTCAGGCAGGGTGTAACCCAGGCAGTACATGACCATCCAGAAAACTGCTGACTCTGTGATATATAACACACAAAAAGTTGCTTCCAGCTACTTGATGTCTTCCTAGCACGGGTGGGGGAGAGTGAGCCGGAGGACTTTGTGTCTGAGGGCTTTATGTAGTGAGGGATGAAGGGGGAGGACGGCGCTGAAAGAGGAGAGATGCCGTTAGTTGTGTTTGATGTGCTCCCACTGCCACATAATAAAACTGTCCACATTTTCAGGACACAGACCATGCCTGAGATTTCTGTCATGGGTCCTACAACAAGTTATATATTGCAAGCACTTAAATGCACATCCAGTGGCCTCCTTCTCCTTCAGGGAGGGAAAGGAACACTTGGGAAGTGCAGACATCCTCTGCTGCCATGGCCAACACTGTGTTCAGTTACAAACTTGTGAGTTAACACGGGGCTTAGACTGTCACTTTTGCTTGGAATAGTATTTTCCCTGTGTGTATGCATGTGTCTGTGCTCATGCACATGATAAGAGAGAAGGCTTAGTCACTAAGCATCTCTGCCCCACCAATGTGGAGCTCAGGGGAAAAAAAATCACCTTAACTCTGTCCTGGCTGGCAAGAGCCCCTGTGCACCCACTCTGCTGGTAATGACTAGCAATTTTCTCTTCCCGCAGCCCCAGCGAGGAGTGTTGCCCACCCTCTGGAAGCAACGCCGTATCAGCTAAGACTTATACATCTTCTTTCTGTCTTTGACCTTTGCACACGGTGCCACGTCTGCATTTAAACCTCAATAAACCTGCGGAAATCACATCTCTCCCACGCCACTGCCAGTAATCCTCATGGCAAGAAGACCTTTGTGCCGGCTACTGACACAGCCACTCCATGTGGTGGCAACACCCGCTTTTCTTTAACCGCATGGGGAAGCGCTGGGCAGACGAACTCATCCATCCCACAAAAACACGTCATCTCGCTTTCTGCTACCTCATTCTGTTGTCACAGTCACAGCTTTGCTAAGCTGCTCCCTGTTAATCACGCCAAAATTCACTGCTGATCACGAGAAGCCTTCCAGTCCCCATATTCTCTTCCCAAATATCAGCTACTGTCTGCTAGGCGCTAGGAAGTTGAAATTCCTGGTGAAACTCTGGGAGTTTAGTTTTGCTGAGTTCAGCCTTCTGAAGTGGTGTGAGATACCACAGGATAAACCGAACTCCACCTTGATGCTTCTCCTGCGCAGTTTGATGTATGGATCTGACTGCTTGATCACGGCACAGATTGGAAAATTGAAACTGCTTTAGGGCACTTTCCATTAAATCAGCTGCAGTGCACATAGCCATACTGGTGAGTATTTAGAGAATTTTTTTTCATAAAAAGAATAAAGATGCAGCTAGATGCCCTGTTGTTAGTATCTGTGCTGATAAGAAAATGAAAGGATTAAATTCTTTTCCATGTAATGCACTGCTTTCACCTCACCCCTTTCCTCTTCACCTGAATGCCTACAGTCTTCAGGGGGGCAACAGAATGAAAAGCTCTTTCTGCATAGGCAGATCCAGTCACCCCTCCTACAAATACTAATCCATCGGATACTTGGCAGGGTTTCAACAAAGGGCCATGGGGCC
Organism: Ciconia boyciana; assembly: GCF_034638445.1. NCBI lineage: Eukaryota > Metazoa > Chordata > Aves > Ciconiiformes > Ciconiidae > Ciconia > Ciconia boyciana. The sequence goes on from NC_132936.1 coordinate 53,186,531, forward strand.
TCTGGTTCCCCCATGCAGAGAATCTGGCCCCGCTGTGACCCTGCCATGAGCTCTGGCCTGCACATTACAGAATTATTTTCTTTCCTTTCCATCCATCTTGAAAGCAAGGATTGAAATTTAAGAGTTTATAAAAAAGAGATTTGGTAATACCAGACATTCAGACAGTCATCAAACCTTGCAGAGAACCAGACTGACAGAATAAACAGAGTAATGCCACTCTGAGAGTTTAACTGTTGGTATCTTAAAGTGAATGCAATACGATGGAGAGCTATTTGCTCCAAAGTATAGTAATTTTACATTGCTTTCATTATTTGGCTAGAAAGTATATTAATTGAATTTTCTGGATTTTCTGTCCTCTTGTCATTTTTATCACAACCATCACACAGCAGCTTTCAGAGTCAGGACCATTTTCAAGCATACACGGAATTTATGCATGAAAACCATCCTCCTCTGAGCCCAGTGAAAATAAATAAACATTCCAATTAAAGCATATGGCTCATTTCCACTCCTTTCCACAGGAGAAGCAGGGCTCAGACTGTTTTCTTACCTGGGTATGGCACTCTCCCTTTTGTTACCAGCTCTGTCAGTAGGATCCCAAAAGACCACACATCCGACTTGATTGTGAACCTTCCGTACAATGCCGCTTCTGGCGCAGTCCATTTAATGGGAAACTTTGCACCTAATGAAAGAATAAATGAGTCTTAATCAGAATAGAGACAGAATCAAAGTACCGGTTAGCAGGTGTCTCTTGTGTTCTGGAACACGTGCAGGTGGACAGAGCTGCAGGCAAGTGTTAACAAACAGCTCTGTGGACTATGGTCAGAGAGGACAGGCAGGTGGAACATGTAGGGCAGAAGGAAAGACTTAGCAGGGAAGGGATGGGTTTGTCCCACATCCCAAGAGAAGGCTAAGACATTTTAATTCAGGTTTGAAGTTTTATAACAGAAAAAAAAAAGCTTTAAAAAACAATAAGCCCAATATAATAGAAATTCTTTCTCCCAAAATGTTTTAACTTAACATTTCCCTGTGATATTTGCAAGTCAAACACAGCACGTATGAATAGAAGTGAGATTTATTGGAAATGTACCTCCCAGTTTCCCTGCCCAAGCTGAGCAAAATGTAAAACAAACAAACATGGTAAAAACGTAAATTAAAAACAAACCTAATATTTCATTAGAAACATGCAAGGACTTAAAAATAACACTGCCATTTGAGTTGCTTGGAGTGCAATGATGTCAAGGCACAACTTTGGCCTGTGATTTATAACTTGACAGTGTACTTTAAGCTCCCGGCACTGAAGAGTCTGTAGTGCCTTAAATACGTGCAGTTCTAATGTGCTCATCCATCATCAGAGCTTGCAGGAGCCAGTTGTGGTAAGGATGGTGAGATAACAAGCCTTTAAACACTGATTTATTTGCTTTTCCAATCATTTACTGTTTTCTTAGGGAAAATATTTTCAGTATGACTTTAAAGAAAAGTCTTGTGGTAATAATTAACTCGTAGTATGTATGAAAAAATATGCAGACATTTCCCTGGTGCCTTGTATTAACATACAAGCAAAAGAGTTGCATTGCTTATTGCTGATCCCTGGTGACAAACACTCTTGAATTTGGAAACAGACTGACTTGGACTTCTCACCACCCTCTCACAAAAGTTCCCTTAGCTTTCAGGAGGAGTGTGGAAAGTGTAACAACGTGGACAAATCACTCTCAGGGAGTGAAGTTATGGCACTGTTCACAGCTCCCTGCCAGCACTGTTCTGCCATCACATCCCATGCTCAGTGCCCCGTATCTTCTGCTACATGCTGCAATCTGACTTGACTCAGAGTACAAAGTAAACATGGTAATTCTCATCTCCTTACTTAGTAAAACATCAGGTGTGCTAAAATTTTTCCTGCTCTACATGTAAATGATCCTAAGAGAGAATATTACTCAGAAACAAATAGGTTTTTGTAGGGAAAACTGCAGTTGGTCAAGTAAGTCCTGCTAAATTAAAAGACGCAAGACAGTTTCAAATCCCTAATGCCTGAAGTCAGGAACTTAAGTCTAGTTAAGCATCAACACATCAGTAGTTAGATTTGCAAAGGTGCCGGAGGATTTTTGGATGTCTATTCACTTTCAGAAAAGTCTGCCTCTTCTGTATTTTCATTAGTTGATATGCAGGCAGGAGCTAAAATTTGGGTGGTTGGCTTTGGTCTTAATCTCCCTAACTTACACTTCTTCATGGGACCAATCTTAGTTTACAAGACTCAAAATTTACAGAACTTCATCTTCTCTTCAAAGCCACCTTGGCCATGATGTCCAAGATCTCTGCAGCAACAGCCTGCCATCACCTGAGCCTCTGTCCTGGAAGCTGGCCCTGCTTCAGCAGCACCAGCAGCCACATGGGGTTGGCAACTGGCTCGCCCAGCCACCGCAGATCCTGGGGCTATACAGCCCTTGCTGATCCCTGGAAAAACTGCAGGCTGCCTCTATCTGGTGGTCGGGTTCCCTGGGCCTACAGTGCATGGCTTTAGATGGGCTTATGCAGGCATGCCATGAATATGAGGGCTAAAGTCCCTCTGCTCTCTCCTACATGCAGCTGAGATAGTACACACACACACCATGCCAGCTGAACGAATAGCTCCAGGCTGGCCAGCAGCCTGAAGGCTTGGACGTTGGCTGGTGGTGTGTGAGAGAGCCAAGCATGAGGGTTTGCTCGTTCGTGTGTTGCACACATTTTATTCAACAAATTATTTTTTTCTTGAATCAGCTGTGTTTTTCTGAGAAGCTGAGCCAAACCTGGTCTAATTCCCTTGTGCTTCATACTCAGATCCAAAGGTAGCAACCGCCTACAACTCATCTTTGGAGGACAGAAATCTCTTCAGACTCCTTTGTGGCCAACTCCCCCAGTATTTTTGCCTTCCTCATCTACTGCCGGTGTGGCACTGGGAGGTGAGTATGTGGTGTGTCGAGGGACTGTGGGAAGATGAGAAGCAAGGTAAGTAGGTGAGAAGCGGGGACAATTCCAACACATCCCTTTTCCTGAGAGCTAGAGCAGTACAAACCCCATTGGACTGTGATGAGCACTGATGGAGGAGACAAATGGTCTGTACTGGGGATTTTCTGATGATAGGATATCTACTCATTACGTTTCTATGTTGCCTCTGCTGTGGGTGATTCTCTGGCTATAACAACTAATACAAAAATCACATGTTCTGCATTTTGTGCAGTATTTCCTGAACTTTGGTTTGAAGTGATAGATGGGGAGGAGGGAAAGGCAAGGTTGGCAGAGAGGTTGCTAGCAGAGCCCTGCCTCATGGTTTTCTGGCCCTGCAACACATGCTGGAGGCTGGATGGTCCAAGAGAGCCTGCAAGCCAGTACGGCAGAGCCATCAGTAAGGGGAGAGCAGAGACCAGTGAAGACATACCAGGCTGGCTACCAGCACAGCTGCAGGTACAACGCATGCACTGCCATAACACAGAGATCACACACAGCTTGTGTAAATGGGGGGGGGAGCGTGTACGTGTGTCTAACAGGGATCCCCCCAAGGTGCTGCCCCCCATCTAATATCTGGCACTGGAGACACAGGCAGTGCACTTCTGTGAAAACATAAAAATCCCCAAACGTGTTGAGCACTGCTCCGAAGCTTCCCGATTGCTACTGCTGTACGAAGCGTTCCCACAGGCCAGATGCTGTGCATGGCTTCTGACTGACACCGTCTCTGCGCTTACTCTCTTCTCAACACACCGATTAAAAAACCCACCCCCTCTCTCTGCCCAGGCCTCAGCAGCTTATTAAACAAGCTGACTTTGTGCTGCAAACAAATTACAGCATCAGATCATCAGATAAAATGCATATTACTGACAAGCATGTTAATAAATCTGATAAGCCAAATTACCCCAGCTGACAAGGCAGCCTATCTCCTACTTTGAAGGCAGATTTTACATCAGTGGGGGGGATTTATATTTTTTTTGCTGGAACCCATTTTATTACAAACGAGCAGGTCAGTAACTCCACGTGTACAAACTAACCGTGCACCGCATTCATTAGGTCAGGATAGCCTGTCTTCACCCCAAAGCGAGGTATTAATCTGCAGCTTTTATCTGTGTCACTTTTTTGAAACATTTCAGCCTGGAGAAAGCCTTTTTTGGGTTTCTGCACTGCTTGCAACCACATCAAGCCAAAGCTGCTTGTACAATTTACTGTTAGGGCAGGCAGCCCTGCCTCCTACCTCTGAGGATTTTTGTGAGGCTCACCCCTGTTCTTGGGACCTCTGCCCAGGCATTCACACAGGTTATCTCCCAGGAGGATTTCCTTGAGAAAAATCAATCTGTGGCCCTGCCTTAATTCTTCATCAGCTATAAGCAGGTCGCGTGATGAGAAGGAGCGGAGGGGGTTGGGATAATTGAGTGACCTTGACGTACAACTCTCAGCATGGCTTCTTCTGAGGCGAGCGAAAATCCCTCAGAGCTTTGTTTTTTCAGATCTAAATCTCAGTGAAGCAGAAACCTCTGAAATTCATGCCCCAGAGCCACTGCCAGCTTGATAATGATCCTGTTTCCGGAAATGCTACAAAGCTGCTACCTCTCGTACCTTAAAATCAAACCCAGCACAGCACCCCAAGCTCTACGACCCAAAGCCCATCAGAACTGTTGGGTCTGCGACCAGAGAACATAGTGCAGCAGCGAATTGCTCCTGGGGCTGGAAAGGGAAAGCCACAAAAGGTAAAAACGAAGTGCTGAAGCAAGCATGTAACAGGAAACGAGTCAGCCCTGGTAGGCGATGATGAGTGCCGTGTGGGAGGGACTGCGCAATTACATTTTTTGTGCTGTGAGAACGAACATGAAATTACAAGCCTGGCAAAACATCAGCGATCAGAAGCAAGCTCCGCAGGCTGACCCCTCCCCGGGAAGCGGGGGACAAGGGGCGGAACTGCGGGTCTAAACACCCCTCTCGCCCTCTGCCTGCACACCCCCCTTCCCCTCGCCCTTCCTCTTGACCTGGCCATGCTCCTTCTCACAGAGCAGATGGCATCTCTGTAGGAGCGTTATGAGTGATCCCCCTCCGGGACCCTGGGGGCTGGCTGTTGGGAAGCAAGAGTCCTTCCTCCTATCCGCTCCACGGCTTGCCTGGGGAATGGCAGGCAAAGAGCAAGAACAAAGCCCTGGACGTTACAGCCCACAGTACAGTCAGTCGTGAACAAGAGAGATCTGATTAGCTGGTGCGCTGGGAGCCAAGTCTCTACAAAAGGACTGGAGAGAGCCTGGAAGGGGAGAAAAATCCCCACTCATTTCTAGGAAATCAAAATAAGAAGCATCACTTGTTTTTAAGCGGGGCAGGAAGGAGATATTTCTAAGTGTTAAGGAGGCAAAAATGATCTGAGAGTTTACAAACACGTACTAGAGCTCCCAAAATAACTCTGACTTGTCTGGAAGGCATCAGAAAGATCCTTACTGTTTCATGTGTGCTTGGAGCGGCATTGCTGCAAGTGCTGCCAGTGTGTGCAGTAGAAACAAGGCCTGGAAAATAACTGTGCTCTTTTTTTATTAAGGCAATTTTAAATTTGTATCAGCTGCTACTGCTTAGAATAGTAACAACTCTTCCCCAGCAACTTTGTGGAGCACTCGGCACTCTCCACAAAAATGCCATGTGCTTGGCCAAAACTCCATGTAGCTGTGAACCAGATCAGTGTAAGGGTAGCAGAACGGCATGGGAAATCCTGTGTGGAGGTGATGGAAAGTTTCTCTCTGTCCTGTAGGATAGCAGAGCTTTTAAGGCTTGCCTTACAGGACTGACACAAGCATCATCACTGATGGAAGGAACCAAGACTGAATGCCCGACACTGTGTGCGTGGGAAGATGTTGCAACAGCAACAGCCAAGAGAAGCAAGCCCTGATGGTGCAGGCTGCAATACAGTCCACCAGTGCAGGCTTTAAAATGGGCGTCACTTTAATAGGCATGTTTTTCCCCTTTGATTACTCACTTCCTCTAAAGGCAAGAGGAGCCAAATGCTCATTACAAGCCAAGAACTTTTTTTTGTATTATTTAATGGCAGTGTATAGCTGCTAGTCACACACTTTAAATCATTAGTGGCGTGACCATCTCTTTCCTTCCTGACGATTGCTGAGAAATGGCAGTGCAGACAACGAACCCCTTTTTATTTACCTCTCATAAATCAGGAGCAGTCAGGCCTCCTTTGTTCAAATCAAAAAGAAAATAAACCAGTCAGTAAAACGTTACCACCAGGCTGAATAATACCCATACAGGTTCAGGAATCCTGCACTCTAGCCCGCTGGGGCTCAAAGCATCCCCATCTGTTTCCTTTCAAAATATTTAATCAGAGACAAAAGTGACAGTGGGGGAAGGGAGCAGGAGACCAAGCAAGGCTAGAGAAAACCACCTCTGCCTCACGCCGACAACGAGCTCTGTACTAACACACTTAAGCCAAGAGAAGGACGACTGCTGAGGAGAGAGTGACCAAAGGCTTTAATCTTCACATTTCATAAGGCAAAACATTTCCTTTCTCCCACAGAAGCTGCCAGTCCGGAGCGCTCCCCATCCCCCTCCCCTCCGCTGGCCAGGCTCTCCTCCCATGTCAAAATTCCCACTGAAGCAGTAGTCAGCTAGATAAACAGAGCAGTCCCCAGATGCATCCCCTTGGAGGCTGAAGTAATAGGTCATGGGAAACAAGCAGAGGCAACATTTCCTTCTGATACTGTGGTCTCCACCAAGCAATGCTCAAATCTGAAGTTTAACTAAACAAACCAGGACTGAATCCCACTTGAAGAGAAATTCCAGTGGCCCATTACAAACCATGCTGCTTCTTCAATAAATTAAAGGTCCTAGGCTCACCCTGGCTGCCCAGCTGGCTTGGAAGCCAGGTTAATTACAACGAAATGTAAATTGAGAGTGTGCTGCTTGGTCAAAAATGCACCCGTCCCTAGAATAAGCTACCACTTAAGACAGGGTCAAAAAAACATTAGCGAAAGTAGGAAAATAGGAAAACCTTTCTACAGGATGCCTCTGATTACAGCTCTTTGGGTCTCTCTTTTAAGGAATTCTGTAGCTCTGAAGGACGTAAGCCTGACCCTGAGGTCAGGGGAAGGAAGTATTGTCCATTGCCCTAAGGATGGGAAGGAAGTACTTCTCCATAGTTGCCCCATGAGATGAAGCCAGGCAAACATGATTCAGATCTCCTGATCATCAGCGATGCAGGTTAAAAGCCAAACTACTTCTCCCTTCCCAGCCTCTTTTTCCACAATACAAGTGACTTCTGCCATGGAAGAACGGCAGAGATACCCACGACTATGCTCCCTTTCCCTGACAGTCACAGCGTTATGCTTTTCTCAGCTCAAAGTTTTCCCACCCAAAATCCAACCATTTTTATTGTCTCAAGAAATCTGAACTTCTCCTCAACATCAGTCAGGCAGGTTTTCATGGCTTTCTAACATGTGAAGAAGGCAAAACTATTCTGACAGATTTAAACCAGGAAGCAAACAGGTCATCAGAGGATTTCCTAGGGATCAGGAGCCTGAAGAGATCTGGCCAGAAGGAGGTCACATACTTGTCCATTAAAACAAATAATTAATCATGTCAAACTATACATTGGGTCGTTTCCAAAGGGAACAAAAGACATGGCAGTAAACCAGACAGAAACGGAGATAATATAGGACACTGTTTCAAATTCATTTTGCAGACTGGATCTGGCTGCCTTGTTCAAGGAAAACTCTTCTCGTTTTACACAGGGGAAGGGCAAGCAGGCAGCTTTCTGTCTACCAGAGCCTGCAGACACTCTTGTTACTCTGGAGAGAACGATATGAAGCTATTTTTTCTAGCAAGGAGCAATTCCCACCCTCGGGCTGAAATCAGTAGTGGTCAACTCTCTGCATTAGTACCTACCAGGGGTTCTTCAAGGGCCCCCCCAAAATAATCAGGCCTTGCCATCCAGATGTGAAGCAGGCAACTTTTAGGGTGGATGCAGCCTGTGGTTCACATCCCTGCGACTAGGTACCGCTGACAGCAGTTCAGAGGGGTGTGAACGGCATGAGAGCTGCTGCTCCCAGGCCAAGACAAGGCATGCTGGAAACTCTCTGGCTCCTTCTGTCAACACTTGAAAGTTACAGAAAGAGGTTAGCTCTTTCCTAAGAATTAATGGCAAAATCCATGCTGAAAGAGGGACTTCTGGTCAAGAGAAAAAACTCACAACAGGAAGGGGTAAATGCAGGTTATGAAGTACTTAACCGACCTGTGCTTTCTGATGACATACAACAGGGTTTAACGGGACATTCCTTGGCTTTGGCACTGAAATGGACGGAGGGGTATTTACCGACACATATTGAGCAAGCACTACCAATGTACTGCCAACAGAAAGAGAACAAAACTGTAGCTCTGCAAACTTGGACCAACATCTGACAACTAAGCATGACTTGTAAAGAATGACTAACTACAAAGAGCCTGTGTCATGGCTCAGTCTGAACACACACATGCTTTTTAAAAAAAGCTACAGTACTCTTTGATACATTTTTATAGTGTATCAGTGGTCGCCTGTGCCCAGCACTCTGTGTGGCACTGGAAAATGGCTTTCGTATTAAAGTAACTTTTTAAGTTCCCAAAGAAAACATAGTGCTCGGAGAGACAGCTCTATTGCATACAGACACAATTCTTTGACCCATTTGAAATAAAGAAAATAAGAATAGCACAGCAATGTTGATTGCGGTTAGTAAATACTAGAAGGCACACTATGAAAGAAATAGCTTACATAGGCTTTTCTGGATTACCTCATTCAGGCTTTCAAGGCTGGTGAGTAAAGTATCCTCGTTGTTATGGCACCATAAGGATCTTGTCTTTACTGTCACTTCACCCACCTGTGCTCTCACTCATCATCTTTGTTTCATTTTGGTCAGTTTTTAAAGGGAAGACAACTAAATAAGACGTTCTCTTTAGGACATGCATTGAGCAGTGAAGTTCTCGGCTAGGAGTTAATAAAAGTTCAGGATTTACCAAAAGCAACCCCAAAGCATATGAGAGACAGCTTTTTAAAGCCATGTTCCACTCTTCCCTGTCACAAGAACGACACTCGGCGCTACACCTGCTGCTGTATCTTACCTTGTCTGGCCGTATATTCGTTGTCTTCAATCAGTCTTGCCAATCCAAAGTCGGCAATCTTGCATATTAGGCCATTCCCCACCAGAATGTTTGCAGACCGCAGATCTCTGTGTATGTAATTCATTCGCTCGATGTACGCCATTCCTGCAGCCACCTGCAAGAAGCATGAAACACAAGCGGTGCATTTTAAAACGAACTCAGACATACATGGGCTATGAAACATATACACCTAAGTGCACAATACTCTGAAGACAGACCTGGGCTGCCATGTCCACCAAATTTGGTAACTTCAGAGCTCTTCCTTCTCCATCTTTTAAGAAATCTAGCAAACTCCCTGCAAATGCAAAGTTGACACAATAGAGAGACATTAGTGAAACAATGGCTTTCATCAGGATGGAGGTGCAGCAATATGTGCAATATTAAAGACAGCAATGTTTTGAGTTCAAGTGGACAGTTTCAAAAAAACCCACAATATCTTAGAGTTCTCCTATTATACTTGTTTCACTCTTCCTTAAGGTTGGCTTGCAGAAGAATATGTCACTAGTCAAAGAGAGATGCAGGGAAAAGAAACAACATTGCTTTTAATTTTCCTGACCATTACTGAGAAAGCTGATCTTTCTTCACTTTTCCAGTGCTCTTTGAAACTACATACCTGCTGCTCTCTAAAGGCCTCAGCTAGCTGCAAAGCATCAGCTCAGTTCCAAGCCACACAAGCTATGGAAAAAATCAGATCCCAGCTCAACCTGCTCCAAAAGAAAGGTCAGCCTGGAGCCTGGTAAGCCCAAAGGGGCTAGCACTAACAAAGGCTAATTTTCCTTAGAAATTAGTAGTGCTCCTTCTCTAAGTAACCCATAACTAGATGTAGCATGAACCATTAATTTTAGAAGACCACTATGCAAAACTAGAGAAGACAAAGCAGAGATCAAATGAAAGCAATTTTAGCAAAAGCAATAAGGACATAGCTCCCCTGTGCAAGGGAAAGCAAGGAGGTTCCCTGTAGCTTTTAAAAAAGGCCTAGAATGCTATAGCTCCCTTCCCAATCTTGTATTCAAAAAGAGAAGTGTGGCAGTCTCCTTTAAATAAGGTCAGTGTATTGGTTTAATAAATAAGGGGAAAAGACAGATGATTAGGCGTTTCTCCCTTGATAAATCGTCAGCCTCAAGCTCAGATCCAAAGATGTAAAATGTTACAGTAAAAACTAGTAAAGTAAGCCAAAATAAACCACGTACTTCAGAAGGATTTTGTGAAGTCTTTTTTTTAAAGGGGAAAAAGCACATGCTTGTCACTGAGACATATGATTAAAGTGTGAATTAGTCAGGGCTTGGATGCCTCTGAGGAGGGAGGTGGGCAGGCACCTGCCAGGAAAATAAAAATCAACTCCAAATAGACTGAAAAAATGCACTTAAAATTTCAGAATGTATCCTCCAATGTACAATGAAACTTCCCTGTGAGGACTTATGTTTCCTATTTGGTTCATTTGCTTTTCCAAAACAAGCAGATTTCTTGCTCTGCTCTCAGCACCCCTGCTGGAGATGTGACGGAGCGAAAAGTTTTCCTTTTCTCATTTTACTACATCTTTACCAGTTAAGTAGCTTAAAGAAAAAGAGAAGGGAGAAGAGGAAAGGGAAGGGGAAAGAGGAGGGAAAAAATCATATGTGCAAATCATGTATTAAAATGATAAATGGGGTGGACTGAAAATTAAGCTGTGATCTGAGAGCAAGGTGCATGTGACAGAACTCAGGATTGCTAAAAGAAGAAACAGAAATCTTAGGCTTACAAGTAAACACTGAAAGAAGATGCCATATGAACTCTCTGGCGCCAGGAAAAGCTAGGATCTTGGGAAGCAGCATGTAGACCTAGAAAATGCAAATCTCCACTTGTCAGGGAAGTTTAGATGCTGATGCAGTTGGAAGCACTTAGGCTGCACCAACTTCTCCCTCCCCCACTTCGTGCAGATTTTCTTTGTACATCTAGTGGATTTCAGGTTGTGGGCCCAGTTCAGAGTTGAGTTCATAACTCTAGTGAAGCCAGAGGCAAATTTAGCTTCCTGTTCCCTCTCTCCTTCCTCACACACTGTTCATGCATCACACTGCACCTCCCTCTGTAGCCCCAAGGAACATCAACAAAGAAAAAAATATTGTTATCAAGGGCAGCAGCTCTGGCTTCACCTTTGCTCATGTACTCCGTGACAATATAGATAGGTTCTTCAGACACCACAGCATAAAGTTGGACCAATTTGTCATGTTTTAGCTTCTTCATGATTTGGGCTTCCTCTAAGAAGGATTCTGGAGACATAGTGCCAGGCTTCAGGGTCTTGATAGCCACTTTAGTATTTCCATTCCATGTACCTACAAGCACAGATACTTAGTTAGATTAAACATCTTCTGCTCCTTTTTCTGCCTGATGCCTAATGTAACCAAGGAATAAACTAGCAAGGACACTTAATATAATTTTTTTAAAGTTGGTTTCCCATGTTGCCTTATCATTATAGTCCTCCCATGCCTCCCTCATATTTCAGTCTTTTTCTATTATACTAAGACTCCCATTGGCACTGGGGCACAGTTGCCATTGTCCTACTCAGACAATGCTTCCACTGATGTCCACAGAAACCTTCTCTGAATAAGAAACGCAGGACTGCTGAAACCCATCTTCATGTATTCCCTTGCTAACAAGTAATTTCTACAGACAACACCACAGCTCCAGTCACAGATTTGGATAACAAAACTGGTTAAACCCAGAACTTTCCATTTGGAAGACATTTTAACATTTTCTTTTTGTTCTGAGTCAGAGGAAGAAACATATTCTAAGAAACATTCCCAAGAAACAAATTCTGAATTGATTTAATTTTAGAAACATGGCTGTATTTCCAAACCAAAATGTGTCTTTTTCCTTCCTCTCCTCATCCCCAGAAGCCCAGCAGCTGCTGATTGAAAATGAGGTGGTTCTGTCCACTTCACTTTGTTCTTTACTTGTGGTCAGCACTGAAAAGCACCTACCTATGTTAACAGGTTTTTTTGGGGACGGGGGACTGGGGAAGGGAAAGGAAGGAAAATTAAAATGGGCAGAAATATCACTTTCCTAGTGCCTTCTGGTTGTCCCTTGCCCAGACTTGCCAGAACCCTGCTCCAGAGCCAGGGCTGAAATGGCTTTGAATGGGACCTGTGATCTGTTGATAGGGAGCTGCTGTGTGATAAGGCAGACCAATTCTAAATGGCTTCAGGAATTAATCACGCTGGGTAAAAATTACTCCTCTGCACTTAAGCATAAGGATAGCAGAAGGCCTGCAAAATACATGAAGACTCAGACTCAGATCTAGTTTCTGTAATTTGTCATCAAAAAAGGTAACGTGTAAAATAAGCCTGGTTTGTCTTTGTTAAAAGCACATTAACAGTTACCAGGGCTCAGCTGCTGCATGGGAACTGGTTAAGCCAAAATAACTTCACCATGAGCTTTTGCAACCTGCCAGAGCATAAAATGAGCTGGATTGTTTTCTGTGCAAGTGCAAGTGTTCTGTTCTGTTCTGTGCAAGGTCCCAGCTGCCACCTCACCTAGCCGAGGACAGGGGAGCCACTGCCTGTGTTGTCCGTCACTTACAGGGCAATCCCCGCAGCAACGCATGACGCTGTCTGAGGAGGGCTTGAGGCACATATTAGCCAAAAGTGTGCAGTGCAAGTTGGGTTTTCACTATGCCTTGATTTTCTTCTGCCAGCTCAGTGCCAGGTGTTGTCACCTCTACCAGTGGTGGAGTAATGTCTTGAGTTACTACCACCGCTAGCCCAGCGCGCTTGAGGAGGACTCTTGGGGTCTTAGTTTCACTCAGTCCTTCAAATCAGAGCTGAAGCAGGACTCTGCTTTAGTGGCAATCCCATGTAAGCTGGGAAGGATGCGGTTTCGCCTCCTAATTTCAAGCAGGGTGGCCAAAATCTTTTCTGATGAGTGAAAGGGAGAGTGTTTTATCTGGAGCCACTGACACTCCGGACCACAGAGTGCTGTCACTCACAGCCACTTTGCAGAGGTACTGCAAATTATATGAACCAGGAATGTAACCCTAGTTTCAGGGGCACCAGGGTTTCTGTCACTGGAATTAATAAACTAGGATTTTACCTGGTGTGTTAACAGGATTAACTGTGTATTATCTGTTTGCATTGCCTTAATAAAAATCCCAGGACTTGTTCTATTACTGTGAAGTGTTTTCAGCAGTTCTATTTTTAAATACTTTTATTATTTTCTCCAGTTAAAAAAAGAAAATCAAACAAAAAGGTTAACTTATCCTCTCATCCCAGATTTCAGTTTAAATTGTTAAATTTTGTTGTTGTGGTTTGGTATGTTTCTCTCTAATAGAACATTAGCATAGACTTCCCTCTGAATTCCTCCCATATGTAGTCAGTTACTACTTAATGCATTTTTTATTAATTTTTACTGTGTTAATCTATTCCAATTTGGTAATGCTTCAGGGATGTTAACATATTTTTACTGTACATTACTTTAAGAAACATAATGTCATAATTGTAATAATAATTTTTGCATTTCTGACAGATATTTGGTACTGGTACTTGGCACTTTATTTCTCATAGCTGATTTTTTTTTTAAATTGCATTTGCTCCTGTAGCTTATTGTATCAGTTTAAGACCTACAGCACACAAAGCTGACCACTAAGTACTAACATCAACTTGAAACTCTTGCATGCAGTCAAGATGGAGAACAAGAAGGTAAAACTGCAGTTATCTGGGGACACTAATAGAAAACATAGGTAGCTTTCTTTGCAACAGGTCAACTGTAATTCTTTGAAATTCTATAAATTTGTATATTTCTAGTCTATAAATTCTATACATTTCACAGACTTTCTGCCATGCTCCTTGCTGTAGTCTTGCAATGGAAAACAGCTGCAAGAACCCAGGAGAGCCCACTGGTTATTTTGGTTGTACATACTTTTGTGTCACTGCAACAAAAAGAGCGGCCAAACTGCTCCACCAAATTTTTCTGAAAAAGCAACATATAGCGATTCTTTATTTGAATTTGTCATTTTAAAGAGGCTACATGGAATGCAATTTGGCACAAATAGTGAGCCCACCTCTCATTAAATGGCCACTATATTGTGTTTCAATGCTATGGCCATACTAAGATTTATGTATATTTTAAATTGCTATTGTTTTATAGTCATTAAAAGAATGAGGCCCATGGAGAGGGGAGCACTAAGTAAAGCTGGCAAGCGTGCAGAAAACAATGTCAGCGGATTTGGAAAATGTCAATATTTCTGGACTTCAAAGTCGGGGTTCAGCTGGGCTGGGCAAGTCTTGCCTCTATTGTCCCTGGTCTCTATATTGAGTTATGGGGTTCTGCTGCAGATACAAATTTCAAAACAGACTTAAAGAAGTGGATGCATGGGAAAGCTAGCTTGACAATATTAGCTTGCTGATACCTGCCATTATTTTTAAACTGGGAGAGCGGATGGAAGCATTTTCAGGGTCTGACCCCAGCAGTGCTAAAACACATGAGGAAAGAAAAATGTCTACTTACCAGATTAATTTCTGCTTAGCCATTCTGCCTGACAAGTTTAGCATCATTCCTATTTTAATACCTAGCAATTGTGTAGTCACCCAAATAAACCCAATGCAATTAATGAAGTTTAATGCCCTAACTTCTCATACCAGTGTGTGCAAATGAAAGGAAGTTTCCCCGTGGATTACTGTATTTAGGTCTGACTGTTTTAGGCGATATAGACTAACATTTCATACTATTCTGATCTTTTAGCTTTAAAATCTCTACTTGAAATATTTATTCCTGCCAAGAGGGCCTTAAAAGATCCATCCAAAGCAAAATATATTCTCTGCCTTACCACGCCACACTTCAGCGAAACACCCCTGACCAAGCTTCTGTTCCAGAAATAATGAATCACGTGCAACTTCCCATGCATCTTTAGCCAATCCAACAGTTTGTGGGGTATTATTCGTAGCAATCACAGTTAAGTTAAAACACAAACCATCAGCTTTGTCTATAGGAGAGGAAATTAATAAAAAAACACACTTATAATCCAAAATTATGCATGCATTGAGAAAGATGGAAGGTGACTTGTCTCTCAGTGCTGCATTAAAGTTCATTTGCAAACACTGGTTTTTGGATAATGAAGGTAAGGACTTTTTTGTTAGCTTGCAGAAAAAGGCTCCTTGGTATAATTAATAGATTACTATGCAAGCCTTGATTTATTATTAAGACAGTAGTAATTTGTCAAAATTGAAACCTTCTAAGGAAACACGGAATTTCAGTTTTCTTTTGCCATCAATTACAGTGAAAGTTGAAGATTAAAGAATTTCAAAGTCAAAGACATTCCAAAGACATTTTTCCTAACAGTTTGAGCTTTGCTCTTTTTTTTCTTGTGGGTCACAGTGTCCTACATTTTCACCTTCCATCTTGTAATCCCCACACACAGAGCTATTTTAGAATAATTATTTTGCTCCATACCCATCCATACTTCCCCAAACTGCCCATTTCCCAGTCTCTTGATCAACTGTAGGGATTCTCGTGGAATTTCCCAGACATCTTTGGTTTTGACAGACAGATCAGTAAGCCTTGGCATTCCTTTATGACAGGGGACTACTAAGCGGCAGCAAAGACCTGCAGCTCTCTCTGATGGAGCCAGAAGTGAAGCCAACAGCAAAGGAGAGGAAAGAAAAAAAAGTGTGACATGAAACAAAAACAGTAAGCATAAAAACAATGCTACTCACAACAGCTGTTAGTTGCATACCACAAAGCATCCTGGAAGATTAGAAATTGAACACTGAAACATATTCATTTGAGACAGAAGAGGAAATATTTCAGTCTCTGCTTCCACAGCCTGAAATGGAAGGTGACCGCCAATGGTTTCTCTTGTGGACTCAGGATTTTCCTTCTCCCACAATGCTGCATTAAGATAACTTCACGAGTAACTGGTATACTATAGTACAGTATAACTTTTTAAAAATAATCTGTAAGTTACAAACTGGATTGTTTCTGTACTGAGTAAAAGAAAAACAGAGAAGATTAACTTTTTCTGAAAATCACAGCAATGAAAATCTGGTGGAATTTTGCTAATTTTTTCTAGGTATCCTGGGAAAAGGTATTTTCTATATTCTATTTTGTGAAAAGGTGTTTCTGTAGGTGTACTGTAAATGACCTTTTCTGCCATTCTTTCTAGAGCAAACCTTTATTAGCGTATGCAGCCAGTCCTACATCGTTTGGGGCAGATTCATTAGTTATCTCTTTCAAAGCTTCACAGAAGACTGAACTGTGACAAAAGTCACAAGATATTTTAGCAGGAGTAAAAACAATGATATGTATATAAATATACATATACACACACATATTGTTGTGTATTATACTATGCTGCACAAAGCAGACTGCAATATAAAGCTTGCACAGCAACTTGTATCTTAAAACAGGGGCAGCAGAGCAGAACAAGGTGGGAACTGCAATTGTATTTCAGACTCAAACATAATCTTTATTCTCCTGTGCAGGATTGCTTTCTGGGCGGGTGAACAGTTTATTTCAGCATCACAAGGTGGGCAAGCACTGAAGCTCCTTGCAACACCAAGCTCTACCTCCTCTGCACAGATTTTTTGGGATGGTGGGGAAGTCCCTACAGACACCCTGACATGGACCTCGTTGTGTCTCCTGCAGCAAGACAACAAAGACCACAAAACAGGGAAGACTAGCTGACCAGTTGGCATGTCTTATTCCAAGATAATTCCAATGGGAACATTAGGATAGGGACTACTCAAAATATGGATAGTATCTGGAAAGCTTCCTTATGAGTTTGGACAGCTGCAGAAAGAAACTGGAGGTTTTTAAGACCTCCTTGTTTTCTTTAATTGAAAAAAAAGCTTGGCATGCTGGTGCGCCAGCTAAGCCTAGACTGCATGTACAAGAGCTTATGCTTGACAGGCCGGCTGTTAGGGATTGGGTGAATGGTGCTTCAGCTTCAGACGTGCCGTTACTGGACTGTCTGACATGAGGGCACCCTGGGGATCTCAATGTTTTTCATTTGTAAATCTCTTCTGTGGAAGTCCAGACACTGCAGTTAACTTTACTATCCAGGTAAGAAGGGGCTGGGATAAGAGGGAAGTCTGGGTAATAAGGGTACTCGGCCATGCAATGGGAGCACAGCGCAGGGATACCTGTGCTGTGTCTTGTACAAAGGTACGCTTGTACTCCTGACCCAGGACTGCTTACATGAGACCAAACTGCACACTGTCTACCTGGGTAGCCTGGTTTCCAGCTGCCTGGACAGGAGGGGTCCTCCAGCCTGGACATGGGATGAAGGCTGAAGGGTGGGCTGCAGAGCGTACCTGTCCTGCTGTGAAGGCACTGACCTACGGTCTCAGCAGTGGTTCTTCAGGAACCATGCTGATCTTTACGGAGTCATTCGGGCATCTTTGAGCTCTCCCTAGAAGTAAATCTATGCGCTCAAAAGGCGTTGTGTTAATCTACCTGCCACACTCCAGAGCGCAGAGCGGGTGGTTAGAGGTAGCCTTTATGTTTCGAGTCAGCTGGGGCGGGCATGGAATGAGGGCTCCTGTGTTCACCTGGGTCTGGGAGACGGCAGGTGAAACCTCTGGAGCGTGGGTCTGTACCATGCCCTCCTGAGCGACCCTGCCTGAAGCCTACTGATTATGCCTCTGTGTTGCACAGAAACGGCTCTTTCCAGATCTATTTGTTTCTGCATCTGTGCATGGAAAATACACCACCCAAATAATTTGACCACAGAAAACTAAAAGTTGACGTATACCAGCTGGTATAGTGGGGTTGAAAATTATCTTCCTTAGATGTGAGTTTTTATACATTTAGCTTAGTTTAACGTAGAGTCACCAGAAACAACTAGAAATCCTCCCAGGCAGCATACACCCATCAGAATTTGGGCGGAGAAGACAGCCAGATGTCTAGTATGAATAGCATAAGAATACAGCAGACAGAATACAAAGAATACAGAAAAAACACCCCACAGAGAAGTTGCTTTCCCAAGTAAAAATTATGAAAAGTTTTTGAGCAGCGAGCATTTGGGGTCATCTGTTAATATTATGAAAAGCTAAAGTAAGGAAAAAATAAAAAGCAAAATAATTCAAAATACAAATTTCTGCTTAAAAAATGACCATGTTGAGAAGCATGGCAGTCTTCTACGTAAGAACCGGTTGTCCTATGCAGAGGTTTGGGGGGGCTTTAAAGTTGTATCTGTTGTCTACCAATCACCAGTGACAGCAGGATGCACTTTTGGGTTGAATAGTGCATGACACATTTTAATTACAGGAATTAAAAAAAAAACAAAAAAAGAGCTTGGTGGGTGGACATAAACAGTGTGCATAAAGAAACACCCACCTTGCCATATTTATTTTTTAAATTAGACCGATTATAATTTAAATATTAATACTTTGCACATTGAACACAAATACAGTGGGAAAATTTGAGCCAGGTGATACATGCAAACCTTTTGGTCATTGCTTTAGATGACTGAATTCCACCATGCAATTCTCTATTTGCTTTATTAGCAATAGTGTGCTGCAAAATGGTACATATTAGCACTCGCTTATGCACAGGGAATTCATGCTTTGAGATGTGCAAGTCAAATCCAGTAATTCTGTTTGCTTAGAAGAGGCAGAGCAGGCAAAACCTTTACCTCAGTAGAGTGCTAGCTTTTAAAAGCTCTGCTGCTGTACACTGTGAACGGCACTCAAAGCCATTTATAACTGTAATGGGAAAGGGATAATGGAAGATGCATTACAACAAGTAAGAGACATAGCTCAAATGACTCTTTAGGGTGTCTTACAAATACATCAGCTCAGCAGCAAACACTTTTGTTTTAAAATACTTCAGAGTGCCGTGTATTATCTGAAAAATTACCTGAATAATGCTGAACCAGCTGCTGAAGAGTTTCAAATTGTGCCCGAGTTGTGATATAATATCCACCATTGTCAAGTTTACGAATCTTATAATGTTTGACATGATCTCCTTTCATATCATCCCAGTCTCGAATAGACAGGGAATAGGCACCTGTTCCAAGCAAAGGAGAAATAAAAAATTGTAAGTACCTTTTAGATACAAAGATTTTGGTTTGCTGGTCAGTTATAAAGTAAAAGAGAAATTGCTTCCAAAAAATGCTTACTGTACCTTGAAAAAGAACAAGTGAATCTAACACAATGAAGTAAGTATCACAGAAATGTTATTATTTTCACACCATGTTCCTTTCACACTTTTCTAGAAAGAAATCAGGACTTCTGTGTAAATGAAAACTCACATTTTAACATTTACTACTTCAGGTTGTTAAATTGACTTTTCCTATTCTAAGTGTCAGGTTACACTGCAAATACTATACTTCAGGTAAATGCCAGTGGGCGGTAAATATCAGGATTTTCACCAGAAGCACTGGAGATAATGACTTTATATATGTGTAGTGTTGTTACTCAGATGGATCCCAAACTTCTTTATCAACATTAACAACCAAATTAGCGTACTTTGTACGTCACAGTCTCTGGAAGGTGGTACTACACCAAGACTGTGTACCAGGAGATCTGCAAGAACTGCATGTTTCACTTTCCAAATCCGTGCTGGAGCTTTAGAGGTTACTGGTGGGATTCAGATGCCCAAACACAGGCGTTAAGTGCCATGCGAGACACCCCAGGACATCCTGCTTGGCAGTTTTCCCGCAGGCTGTCACGTTTGTCCGATCCATGTGGATGCCCTGCAGGCATTTCAAATGGCTCTGGATGCTCACAGCCAGGTAAAAGAACCTCAGTTGAGGGGCTGGATTTAGTTTTAGGTGTAGTGGTGGCTGTCTGGAGGTGAGCTATGGGCTTGATTTAGATGCCCACACATAAGCTTCTGGTGCTACTAGGGCAGCTGAATCCCAGCCTAGTTTCCATGAGCGTTATGGCACTGTAGATATCGATGGTGTAATGAAGGTTTGAGCACTAGGTGTCTGCAGTCATGGGCAGCTGAACTGAACCCCAGCTTCCTGCTGACTGTAAAGGGAGCTTGGCCACCTACATGGGGACCTGCACATTCAGGTGTCTTAATTTGAAGCACAGTCCTATTCTACATACAGTGACACCCACATGTTGGTTCTCTACAGTGTCAAAAGCAAAGCCACATTTTACAGCATAATGCAGTTTCTGAGCAAAAGCATGGCCCTTTCAAAGGCAGAGGAGAAGACAAGTCTTCATTCACGGCTCAGATGAATATTGTGTTTACTCAAAGGTAATTCAGATATTAAAAGGAAAAAAACTAGAGGCAACTGGCAGCTGCAGAGATCTCAGGAAGGTCCTCATTCTGGAGCCTGGGCTGCTTTCACTGGTAACCATGTCAGCTAAGGGCAGGAAAGTAAAACCACCAGCAGACAATTTTGGACAACATGAAAGGTGGAGTGATTTCCTACAGGTCTGACAGCAAACAGCACCAACTGCTGCTTATCCCAAGTCAGGGTACTTTTCAACACACCTGGCAGGTTCACAACCTCCAGAACCACCTCCAGCTAAGCGAAATGGTTTAAAGAACCCCCCACAGTTAGGTGGTTGAGATTCCTGGTGTAAGATGTCTTTCCTGGATGTCTCCCTAGGAAGAAGTTTCCCTGACCATGTTAACTGCAACAGGTCGCACTGGCGGGTGGCTCACCGCCGAGGGAGCTGCAGTGAACAAAACGTCTCTACCCCACCTCCAAGGACTTCTCAAATTCCCTGTTGTTCACTCTCTAAAGAAGAGGAAAAGAGCCAGCACTTACACAGATGATTCTGGTTTATGCGAATGGGAGACACCCTGAGAGGAGTGATAGGGTGATAGGGTTTTTATTTCTAAGTGTAGAAAAATACTGTTTGTTTAGGATATTTTTCTGAGGAGGTTCTCCCACTGAGTAAGTACATCTCTCTCAGCTAGGAGTTCAAAGCTTTTTGGGGATTTGCAAGCACATCTTGTGCACGCTTTGTACCACCACTCTGGGTTGTACACTGTCAGCCTACTTTCAAAATTTTCCAGGCAGCATTCTCCACCTCCGCATTTGTGAGTTTTGATCCACTGGCAGCAGCTGTATTTTCTTTAGTCACGCTCCCTGCCTATCTGGTCACTATTTTAGATTCTTTAGGAAAATGTAAACAATCTGTGGCTCCAGGTCTGCAATCAGAGCTGTGTGGGTGGCCCTCTGTGGACCCCCGCTGACCTCAGATCAAGTTGCAGGACTGGAGCTTTAGTTCAAATCTGGACAAAAACAAGAACCAAGACGGATTTCATTAT
This sequence comes from Ciconia boyciana, assembly GCF_034638445.1. NCBI lineage: Eukaryota > Metazoa > Chordata > Aves > Ciconiiformes > Ciconiidae > Ciconia > Ciconia boyciana. Next base: position 53,207,864 of record NC_132936.1, read on the forward strand.
TCATTTACTTAGGCTGTTGGTTATTTATACTATTCATTATTATCTGATGATAAATTCAAATATAAGAGATATACATAATAAAAATTTGGATAGAAATACGACATTACAATATATCATACTAATGAATTTTTTAAAAAAACAAACCTAAAACCAGACAGCCTTGGAGGGTGGAGATTGAAACCAGGTGAAGGATTATACAGACAAGAGCTGATGGAGTACCTGGGTAGTCAGGCATTGAAAAAATGAAAAGCCAGCTCCACATGATTTATTTTGGAAGTAAGAAGAGAAGGCAACCATGATCAAGGGAGGTTAAATTCATGCTGAAGTCATCCATGATGATACTTTTAACATGATCCTGATTAATTTTATTATTGTTATTATTTAAATCAGAAGGGACAATTCTAGGTCACAAAACAATTCCTGCCTCAAGCCCAAGATGACTAGCTGGAGTAAGGCAGTTTGAGAAGACTTATGGGAGAATGCACCATTCAAGCCCTCCCAGATGACTTTTTTCTCTCTCATGAACAACAAGCTCCCTCTGTTTTCTTCTAACAACATACTGAAACACCACAAGGATGAGAAGGGAAATAGGCATTTTTGACAAAACCCATGCATGTTTGGTTTTTTACAATGTCTTTGATGCAAACTTAGCCTGAAGATGTAGAAAGCCTTAAGTTCAAATGCAGAGAAATTAAGCTTGCTGCTATAAGTCCATCCATGATGGATTACTCAATTTCCTCAATGCTTTTGTGTTTCACAAGAAGGTCTAGAAAAAAGCCCTGACTTAGCTAAGTCAACAGCCCTGCAAAACATATCCCCTATCACTGTATTAAAAAAAGGTCAAAACAGACTAAACTGATAATGTGGTTTAGAGAAACAGTGTTGTGTTTGTTTTTAGGATCCATGGATGCCTATATGAGTGAGTTTTTAAACTCGGCACAGAGTGGAATGAAGTCCTGCTCCTCGCACACATCACAACAACTGTTGGTGAAAACGAACAGGTGGAGGCTATTTGCAGTAAAAGGGCAAGTTAGAGCCTGTCTTGCTCCTGGTGAGAATGCCTGACTGCTACATAAGGTATGGTGAAGCTGTGGGGTGACAAGATGGGAAATTAGCTGTCTGAAACAACAGCGTGTCTATTCAGATTTTGCATCAGAAACAGTCTTCAGAGTTACGGGCAGCAAAGGAAGAATCTAGTGACTGCAGGAGGCACAAATGTAAAACTTACAATTTTAGATGACAGAATGCAGCATCTGAAGATAGGTCAGGTAGAGAGGAGTGGGAAGTAGTGCTTCTCTTCTTTAAGACTCTTTACCAGCCACAACTCCAACCATTTGCATGCTAACTCTAGCTGACAGAGTGTGCTCTGATCAAAGCACTGACAAGTCAGTGCTTTAATTACATGAACCATCATTAGACTTCAGAACTTACATGGAATTAGTTCTAGTGCCTTATGCTTCCCACAGCTATTGTTTTGAATTGCTGGTTAATTGAGAAATGGCCAGGTTTGTTTTCACTTAGTTGCAGGTTTTCTCCTCAATAGTTGTATGATTTAGAGAGATCTTTTCATACATGTGAAGCTTTGAAGAAGATGTTGGCAGGCCTCATGAACAAAATCTAAAAGCAAAGATAGCACTCACCAAGAAAACTGGAACTCCTCCAATATTTTTAGAGGGAAGGAGGAGAATACATCCTTCCACTTGACTTCAACAGAATGGATACAGTTGAATGCTTTATGAATATATTAATTAGAATTATTTTCAAGTCTTTTCACTGTTATTCTATGAATTTAAAACTGCTACTTTTTTTTTTTCCCCAGGGATCCAGCATTTCAAAGAGGAAAGGCCAAAAAATCCCCTAATCTTCCCAAAATAATAACCAGTACCTCCCTTACCCCAAAAAATCTTATCTTGCATCTTCCAGGCAAGAAGGTTCAAATATTCTGCTTGTGCAGAAGTGAGCAGTAATTTTCACCAAACTAGACTAGAGATTCCCAGCATCTGTTCACAGTAAGCTAGCTGGCTGTGCCTGGACCTGAATATGGACACCTGGAGGTCTACCTCTTGTAGCCCCACTGCTGCTGTTCTGAGGGGCCACTCTCCACCCAACTCCATTGCAATAGTAGTATCCTCACCACATGCGTTGAAAGAGACAGTGTGATGCTCAGAATGTGACAGCAGAGCAAAGCGCCATGTCTGTGCATGACGTGCACTGCAGATACCATGGGTTGAGCATGGCATGGGTTGCACTTGGGTTGTTCTGTGCTTTGAACACTCACTCTGATACCTGGGATGTCCAGACATCTAATTCCCTAGCACACATATATGCAAGATGACACTTGTCTCTACCTTTATACCTTCAATACTGAAAGCAGTATTTCACAAACTTAGCACAATTTGTTTCATAAATCTTCTCATTTGTAGTCAGAATAGCTTTGGCCAGCCTACCTTTGGTAGTTTCGCTTTCCCGGATCAGGAAGGTACCTCTGGGGTTTCCAAATGACAACAGCTGCCTCTCAGCATCTTTTCGGCCAAGTTTGCCAAAGTACCACCTTAGGGAAACATCAGAAATAGTAAGACAAATGCTACATAGGATTACTAGGTAGTCACGGAGCTCAGACATGGAGGATTATTTGCGGAAACTATGGTTACTCAAGTATATTCAACCATTTTTGTCATACTGTGTCTCTTTTATTGTGGTGGCAAGCTAATGTGACAAACTGTGTAGTAGATGTTGTATATGTTGTGCAGTAGCACTTTGCATTAAACCTATAATCAGTAGATGCTGAGAATGCTTGTTTGGTGTCTTACAACAAAGGCCAGACTTTGACAAATAGACAGCAAGAAATGGCAGGGGGAAGGAATAGACAAGGAAAAGGGCAGAAAAATGCATCGCTGCTGAAGAGCAGTATTTTTAGAGATGTTGCTATAAACTACATATTTGACTTACATAGTGATGTATTAGTATTCAATATTTTTGTTGCAGCACAGCTATAAAACCACAGTAGAAGGACCAGATGCAACTACTTTACTGTTGTTGTATAAGGCTTTCAGAGTTCCGGTACCTTTTTCCTTCCTGCAGCAATTTTTTTTTTCTTTTTTTGGGGGTTTCATAATCAACCAAGTACAACCTGAAGTACAGACTACAGTAGTACCTGCTCAGCTAGATAAGCTCCTCCAGTGTATTTTTTATACTGGAAATAATATGGATACACACAGCACTCAATTTTTCGCATAGATATGTCCTCATTATGCTGTCTGCTGTATGCGTCGCAGGCATCCTACCTATTGCTAGGTATTTGTTGATACAGCGTGCCCTCTTTAATAGACAGTTTGCACACTAATTGACTCCAAATATTTTTACAAGTTGGTTCAGGAAAAGCAAGGGCACCTTTCGCTTAAAGCTTGAAATCAGTCAATATTCGAATAAAGGAAGCAGACCTATGTTCCTTTAGGTTTTCTTCCTTTATTTTGACATTGAAAAAGCACTGAGCTTGTGCTTCTTTTGTTATTAATTACCTAATTATTTATCAGTGCAGTTAAGAACTGAAATAAAAATAATGTAAGTCATTTGAAAAATCGCTGCAATCAGTCAAAACCAACTCCTTGAACCTCCTTCAAATACAGCACTAATGGGTCTTTACAATGAAAAGCAAACATACTCCTCTGCTTGGATGGAATCGACTGGAGCCACATAATTACTGGGAATGTAACCAGTTTCGCCTGTTGTCAAGGACCGGGCCTCCCACCAGTCTCCTTCCCTGCAGAAACAGAGGTGAGGAGGAGACGTGAGAGCGAGACACAGCTATAAAGACAATGATCTGACTTTGCTAACAGCACCCACAGCTGCACGGCATAAGAATCCACAGCAACTCATCTCTTTATCACCAGCATGCTTCTGAGAGTGCCGTTTGTATCTAAACCCAAATAATATATGTATTTCTTGACACCTATTATTATTTCAGTGGTGATTAGTAATGTAGCCTTCCAAACGTAGCATAATGGCATAAACAGGCATAACAACCCAGTGAAATCAGGTTTGGTGAGGGCTGGATTTGGACTAGAATATTGAAAACTGTCTCCATAGCAATTATTCTAATACACCCTTGAGACCCTTGAGAGAGCTTATAGAAAAACTGCCACACTGAACACTGTCACAGCCACTGCTAATTTTAAACTTCTATGGGGATAATTAATCTGAAACCCAAAGGCATCAAAAAGCCATCTATCAACATGGAGTTTTAGATAGCCCTTAATGATCACACTTCATTGTCTAGATGCCCTCTCTTGGTCACCTAGAGGAGGTATCTGAAGTAGCAAAGGACTTAGCTGCATTTTCAAATACTTACAAAAAACCATTCTTCTACAACATTTAAATATGAAAAGGTCCACGCAGGACCATCTTATGGTAGTGTTTCACAGGCTTAGCATCAATTTTTCTTGTACACGTGTGTGTACATGGTACTGCCCTTCAGACAATGTGCGTTGTTGTAGAATGTGCAGCTTTAAGAGAAGTTTATTTCGCAGCTTTTTACAGGATGCAACGATTTGGGATGTAGCAATTTGTATTTCACTCTCAGCACCAGATTAACTGATGTTTAACTGCTACCGCTACTAATAAGCATTCCCTTTTCTGTTTCTGGACAGCTTAGAAACTCTTTCTCACTTCCCCTCTCTGTAAAACAGAGATTTGTTCACTAAATAAAACACTATTATCAAACATGGCCAGAGAATTCAGCCTCCTGTAAGCAAGCAGTTACAGAAAATACATTGCCTAAGCTATTACTGGCAGGAAAGGTTGTGTCAAGGTGAGCTCTTACTTTAAATTTTCAACTCCACTTTTTTTAACAGTTTGAAGGAGTATGAACTCTATGCAAAACAACTTGAAAACAGCTGTGATTAGTCAAAAAGGAGATGTTTCCAATTCTACAGTTCAAAAAAGTGAAGAACAAGTAGCTTTTCTAGAGGCTGGCAGCTGACACTATTTTAATACACCTTGTGTGCATTAATATCTCAGGCAAATGGCCCTATCTGTTTACATCCCTAATTTTATCAGCTGAAGTGCTAACCCTTCCCCCATGTGTTGCTGTAGAATATTTCTGAGAGATTATGCCATACTGTGGTGGTTAAATTGTACCATCACATTTCTTCTCCTTGCTGTACAGAGAGTCCACTAGATGGAGGTATTTTATCACATCTAGGGAGGAAAAAAGCAGTCCCGTAGATGATCACACCACCAGGAACAACCCCCTCTGCTTTGACAGAGAAGCTTAAATCTCTCAAAGCACTGCCAGAAAGGAGGAGGAATGCAGACTTTTTTCACAGCTCTTAATTTTAGACACCCAACTAAGGTAGGAGGAGGCTAGTCAATGGGGCTAGCCAGGGTGTGCAGCAGCAGCGCTGGGGATGCAGGGGATGGCTGAGTGTTTCTGAGCCCTGAAGTCAGGCTCTGCTCTGAACCACCCCTGCAGGTACCTCTTTCCCCCAGACTGCCCTTGGTATCATTTCTGACTTCAAATCACAGGGATACCCTCTGTATGCCATTTCAGGCATTGCTGTCCTGAATTTTTAATCCAAAGCACAAATCAAATTTCATTTGTTGAGATCTAAAAAAAAAAAATCCAAACCCCTCCAAAAATTCCAGACAAACTAGTTTTGTGCACATATATACTTTCTGGTTGCAAGCAGCATTTGCAGACTCTTAAAAAAATGGTCTTCTTTCATATCATTTCTGATATAAGTGAAGAGAGGAAACATTCTCACAGAAAAGCTGCTTTCTGGAGATTCCCAGCCTGGCTGTCAGTACTCCAGGAGTGTGGTTAGGTCCGTGTTTATAAGCAGACAGAGCTGACTATGATGGGAACTGAGCTTCTGTAATCCTACAAGAAAATCAGTGGATGCTTGGTTTTTTTTCTCTTAGAAACCTTCCTCCAGGCAGTAATTACCTGCATCAAAATGCATGTACTGCAACTGCCCACACGTGGGGGAATCTCTTTGTTCCACTGACTCCAAGTATGATTGCTCCCCAAGTCCTGGTGAGCACTCCCTGACTTCATCAACTGGCATGTGTAAGGAATTTATAATGTGTGGAATTTCTTCGTGTTTCAAGTTATGGCATAGTTTGTGCAAGGTTAGGAAAGCAGCAGGCAATGTGAACAAAAATGGATGATAGGTTAAAAAAGGGTTTTTTTCCAAGTGCTAATTTAGAAGTAGAGAGGTTTTTAAACTGCTGCTTCCTCTAGAAGTCGTAACTGAAGTTTCTGTGCTTTCATCTACATCAAAGCTCTTCAGCTTCATGGCTTCATGCAATATTCCACAGAATTACCTGATTTTTTTTTTAAATTTTAACTTTAATGCACATTGAGCCAACTCCAACCCTGGAGTTGTTCTATTAAAATTAACATGAGTGGCACCAGGGATGAATTTGCTTCACTGTCACACAGTGTAAGAAAAGAAGATGAGAGCAATATCACAAAGCCTCTACAAAGTGACATACTTGGTTGTTAACCCATTTTTACCTCTACACGATAGCAATACTGAACAGAGCCTTCAACTTTACGTTCTTAGCCAAGAATTACAAGATGTTCAGATATAGGTCAGTAGCACATTAAGTTTTAGATGTTATTTTTAAATTGCTAAGGGATTTTTTTGGGGCAGTTAATAAAATTAATTTTAAGTTGATCATTTCCAGGATGGAACTGTGGTTTTCATGCTAAATGCAACTGTATTTCATGCTAAATGCAACTGTACAATGGTGCATTCTCACTTAACAGAACTTCCTAGCATGTTCTGACTGTATCACCTACCTTTAAAAGGAAAAAAAATGCCTTTGAACTTGGCAGGCGAGTCTGGGTAACGCCTCTTTTGTAAATCAGTATTTAGCTTGTTTCTGTGTAAAGATACTTGCCGCAGATTGCACAAAGTGTTAGTATATGCCTTGCAGAACTTCTGTGACTACTGGTAAAGTACAGAGATGGTACTCTCAGTTCTGAATGTGAGTTTACTGTGAAATGTAAGCAATGAATCACACAATCTAACACTTATTTTTGAAGTAAAGCTGCATGTGGTTGAAGAGTTATTTTTTCAAGAGTAAAGCACTTTGCAAAAGTGCACTAAATGCAGACAAGTAAGTAAGCATAGAGTAAAACCCCTACATACCTTGAATATCCAACATTAGATTTTACTAATAACATAAGCAGACAAATATAATTGTCAACATTATAAGTTTAAAAATACTAAAAAGCATATTCCCAAGCCTAAAACTTACGAGCTATTAAGTATTTGAAATTTTTCTCCTTTGTGAAAACTCAAGTCATCTTCTGTTCTTGCTTCATAGTCATAAAGCGCCACAAAAAGAGTTACACCTAAAGAAGAAGACAGGTGAGTTACACTCCATCACAAAAAAACAGGAGGGAAAGGAGCCTCAAGAGATGAGGTGGCTAAGCCAAATGTAAGCTACTCCAGTTGCTGAGGAGCAAAATAAACTGAAGCCTCCTACTTTTTGGACAACCGTTCTAATCCCTCTGCTTTTATGCAGCCAGTGGGCACACCATCTCCTTCACTCTGTACAGGCATCAGTACTCTTGGTCCGGTACCCACACACAGTGTAGGATCCCAAGCAGGCAAAGGGGGTTTGAAGAGAGAGTTTAGACATAGCCATGCCAAGTATTTCCTGTTAACTACTGGAGGTGGCTCAGACCACACTTTCCATTCCCTGGTAGAGGGATGAGGCAGTCAGTCAGCCAAATTGGGCATGTATACATAATTTCTCACCCCTCAAGTGAACCAGCACCTGCAAGTTAGCAAAGGTAGGGCTGAAGACCCAGCTCCACGCCTACTTCAATTCTTTGCACTATTTCATGAAATAACTCTTCCCGAAAGCAGCATGCTGAGGCAGCCATGCCTCTGCTGTAATTATGTGGCTGATACTCACTAAGAGCACTGAAAGAAGACTTTGAAACTCACCTGTTCCTCCTCTTGTACGCAGCGTCCCTGTATGAGAGGATGAATTGACTCCACCAAACACAGTCAGTCCTTGGCCTCCTGTGGCATGGAAGTTGTTGTAGTTTGGGATTGAAGTCACACCAAAGCTAGGATAGTGCTGCGGAGTGGGATCTGTCCCATAGCGGTAGCCTGAGCTTTGAGTTAAACTGCCATCCCTCTCGTCAGTCAGTTTTGTTGCTTCTTTATCCTTACATTGCACACAGCCCATTATCTAAAATCCTAGTAGAGGAAGGAAAGGACAGGTGTTCATACGTTGATGCTCACCAGATCTCCCCCAAACCCACATATGACAAGGATCAAATTAAGTTCACTGCTCAAAAGTTAAGTACTTTGGAAAAAACCCACAGTGGTTTGAATATAAACAGCAACACATTGGGAAAAGCTCACACAAAATCTTCCTCGCGCTGGTTTCCCATCGAGGCCTGGGGAAGGTGGTCCTGCCTGCTCTCAGGGTAGTGGCAGCTCTCTGCCCAGCCCTGCCAGGCAATGGCTTGCACACAGGTGGTGAAAGGATGAAACCCCTCTCCTTCACCCTTCGGCAGGAGAGCACGACTGGCAGGCAAAGGGCTCGGCCAAGGGCAGCTGGAGGTGTTCAAGTCTGACCCCAAAACATAGAGCGAGGCACTTAGCTCACGGTTTGTGTTTGACGTTGCCAACTACGCAAGCGCTGACTTCACCTAAAGGCAATACCTTTTTCCATTGCTGGAGCTCTGCGTGACAGGTAGAAAAGCAGACACAATGCACTGATAGTTAGCGTAGCAGAGGAAAGCAGGAGGGAGCTCATCAGATGGCACAGCAAAAACAAAAGGAAGCGCCCTTTTGTGCAGTACTGAGCAGAGCGTAAAACCTGCCGGTAGTGGATGGTGAGGCAGTAAAAGGTATACATGAATTAAGAAACTTGAGAAAGTCACGGAGGAATTAACACGTCAAATGCAGAGCGTCTCCAAGTCCAGATCCCGAACAGGAGGAAACGGAGAAGGTACGGCTTGGAAAAGGTTGCGCTGGGTTTTTTAATTCTTGTAACCTCTTGTTTAGCACCCTCATGGGGCACTACCAGGGCCTGGGTTAATCTCTCTTAATTTTAGGTGCCTACCGCTCTCTAGGTGGAGGGAGACGGAGGGTAATTGGCCACATCTTAGAAGCAGCCCTCCGAGGTCAGTCCTATTACCTGATATTGCTTTTCATGTCAGCTCTAACATCTTATAATCCATGTGCTGGTGTTACCAAACTCTTTCCTATTGACTCGAGCTGAATCTAGACACAAAACCCGAGTTTCTGAAGCTGGGCATGGTGAATGTAGGGAATCAGATACTCTTCTGGATGCACCCTTGAGCTGAACCGGTACAGTGACTCTTACATGTAACCTGGCACACAAACAACATACTCTAAACACTGGGGCTGCAAGAAGAGCAGTGACAACAGAAAAATCTTTGAAAAAATTAGAATTACTAGACATACTTTGTCCAGAATATACAAATAGGAAGAAAATGCATAGAACAGAAAATAAAAAGTATAGCGAAGAACTTTTTTTTTTTTTCATATTTCTTTTCACCTTTCAGCCAATATCCGTCACTTAGGGTAAGTAAAAAGCCTATCCTTTTTCAAATATCCTCATTTTTCTGTAGCTGCCAGGCTGGCTATTTTGTATGCCTTACCCCAACATCAACACAGGAAATTGGTTTTGACAAACTCATGGGATTCAGAAAAAGCAGATTCCTCCACTGCTAATGCTTGAAAAATTAAGCAATAGCTCCCTGCTTGTCTGTGACAGTCCACAATCTGGATACCTGCTTCCTAAATCTAATCTGTGTAATTAAAAAAGCCCTTCTGTTGAAGGGTATTTTCTACAATTTGAAGATACTTACAGTTATTCTGCAAGCCTGTTCAGAAAAACAAGCACCATTTTAATGCATTTCCCTGAGCTGTATTGCCTGCAGTTAGCACAGGTCTACCGTCTCTTGCTCTTAGCTTAACTTAAAAGGTGCCCTTTTTGCATTTCTCTTTTTCCTTCAAGGTGCCACATTCGCTCAGCAGAGTTCCCTCACCAAAACGTTTAAGTGTCTTCGCACGAACAGAAACAAGGACTCTCGACTTCGCACTTGTTGCAACAGGTGGCATGAGCTGGGATCCCTCAAGAAACTAAAGTGACAACAGGTCGAGGGAAAGGGGTGTGCAGCCTGGAGGCTGCAAAACACACTGCTGCTGCTGCTGCTGCTGCTGCTGCTGAGGCAGCCGTGCCAGCCCCCAGCCTCTGCTCACCCTGGTAGCTGGGTCGGTGCTGGAGGTGCGGGGTACTGTGCTGGGGCTTGAGGTTGTCCATCCCCGGGAACAGCAGTGACTCCAGGTGAGCCCACAGGGATGGCGATGAGTGCAGAGGTGCCCTGGCCAGCTTTGTACCAGCTGTGAAAAACTGCTTGTGCAGATATCGCTGCTGCTTTTACTCGCTTCAACAGCAGGACGGCCTGGCTCTGAAGACCCCCTCTTTGGAGATGTCACTTAGACGTGAGGTTTTCCGGCTCCTCTCAGAGCCAAGGAGCCCCACGAGCAACGCCAGGGAGCGAAGCAGGACCACAGGGAGGGCGAGGGCCCTGTGGGGCGACGGCTCATCTCACTGCTATCAGCACCGGCAGAGCCCAGGGAGGCTTCGGGTGGGAGGATGAGTCTGGGACTCATGCTGGAACATACGCTTATTCACTTCAAAACAGTTAAGGGATATGCAGGCTTTACTATTTAAAGAAGAATCTCAGCAGCCTTTTTGTTGGCTTGTAACCTTACCTCCCTGTGAAACTCTATCACCTCCTCCCTTTCCCCTCCCAGCTCTGCTTCTCCTCTTATTTTTTCCCATGTGTTTTCACGGGAAAAAGTAGAAAAGAAAATGAAAGAATGAAAGAAAAAAAGAAATGGGAAACATGAAATCTGGCAGAGCAGTGGGGGGAAAGGGGTTTTCTTGTTGGTCATTCACAAACGTTCAGCTGAGCAGGGAAAAAAATCTCCACTGAAATCTGGGAAGATTTCACATACCAACTTACAAGTGCTGACAAGACGGCCCTACACACTTCATTTATGCATTGATGAGGAAAAAGTTAAAACTACAAATCAGCTGCAAAAATAAAATTGTTCAAAACGTTCATTCTGAAAAAAATTAATAAACCAGGAGATGGTATACATATGTCCTGGTAGTTTCAGAAAAAGAATTGTTTGGGGTTTTCTTTTTACTGGAGTGATATGAATAGAAAACCAGTCAATTATTGGTTTCTTGATTTTTGTTTGGGTTTTGCTCCCTTTATCTTTTTGCTGGCAGCGGCAGCACACAGGGAAGGAGAATCTGATGCAAACTGAAAGACTGACAAAAAGGGCTTTTTCTTTCATTTGCCCTTTCCCACTTTGTCACAGTGTCTAGACAATCCGAGTATAAAGACTGCTTGATTGTAGCCTCTTGTAAAATGTGACAGAGGGTGTTACATGTGCGCATCTTTTCAAGCCAAGTCCCTGAAAGTTGTCTGTTCCTGGCTTGAAGAAACCAACATCATGGGGAGTCGGCTAAATGTGAGAGAATACATGTATGCATGTACATGCTTAAAGTGATTTCAGCTAACTCAGGGGTTTCGTAGACAATAAATATAACCTCCATTCAGCATCAGCCTTTGTGTCAACGAATGGATTCCAAAAACTAACCTCCTTCAGTATCACAGAGCAGGCTTTTAATATCCGAAAGTCTCATCTCCCTGCATGTCAGCATTTGGAGCTGTGGAAGGCTGGAGTTATTCAGCCAGCTCTGAGATCACCAAACAAAATCTGGAGCTGTTTTACACCAAATTCTCTAGAGACGAGCACACAACGTTGTTCATCCAACATGCTACACAACTTACAGTAAAGGAACAAGATTTTATTCCATTTCCATTAGGAAAGGCAGCATTTCTCAGATGTGTGAGTTATGGGTCACGCAGCATTATCATAATTTGACACTGGTATTGTTAAAAGGTATGTAACTAGCCTAATTAAAACGAACTTTTCTAATGCAAGCAAGTTGAATTTGTTTATTTTAAAGTTGTGTTTTTATGGGCAATATAAAACATGTGTTTTCATGAAAACATAAAACATTTACATGGTTTTTGAGACTTCCTTAGAGACAAATGAAAATAACCATTATGTTATTTGTCTCCTTTCTTGTCCTTGTTATATTTCTTGGACTGCAACATTTGCATTGCAAGCAATCCAACATCACCCTAACCAGAACAGTAGTTTCCTCCCACATGGTGGAAACATTATTCGACAAAGATACAAAATTAATTACATCATTATTAATTATTTATATAATCATAGCACCTTAATTACTTTCAGTTAGGAAACAGATGAAGGCTAAGGAGATGTTATTAGCACTGTTATTATTATTGTAAATCACCCTCCTTCAGTTTTTCTAGCAGGTTGCTGGTTCTTGATACAAAATGGAAGCCAAGACTGAAATACACGCCAAAGCCAGACATCCACTCCACTAACAGAAACAAAAGCAGTTCTCTGTTAGCTAATCGAAGCCTAGGAGAAGTCCAGGAGTACCAGGAAAAGTCCATTTTTCATACTTCTATTTTAAAGAGAAAAGGTCCAACGTGATATTTGAAAAGCAAAAAGTATTGATAAGCCTTTGCTTAGTCTAGCTTCTGCAGTTGTAAACCATCAGGAAAAGATGGATGGGAGGAAGTCTGGTGTAAATTCACTCCTTCAGAGCATCAGAAGTTTTTCCATAAGATTTTGCAACTCGCAGCTGAAACTCTGAATGACAGTATCTCTTCCGAACCTGCTTTTTTGAGTGTTGTAGAAGAAAGTGGATGCTTAAAAAGTTTGAAGGAGGGGTACAGGGAGATGCGGGGAGACACCAATCTATTCTGCACCCTCCTATCCATGCCATGGCCTCTGTCCTCCAACCCCTTGCCTGGGAAAGAAGACCACCATGGGAGAAGGCTCCAACCTGCCGAAGAGACGGGGAGCGGGTTCAGACCCAGCAGGCTGCGTTCTCCTTCCTCCCCATGGTTTTCTTTGGAATGAAATTTGACAGTATATTTTTAGGAGAACTTCCTTCAGTGAAAGACATGAAAGGGAAAGGCTGGACGACTGGTAACTGTCAACTGTCTTTTTCTGACCAAATCTACAAATCTTGTCTGGAAAGCACCAGCAGGAAAGCTGAGTTAAGAAACAGTTATGTTAAAAGGGGATCAGAAGAACAAAATCCTTGGCTTTTATTCAGGCTCTGTGGTGAACATGCTTGTTAATCAAACCAAGGATTGCATCCAGCATGGCTGTGAAAAATACATTCTCTAAGTGATATCTTCTTGGTGTTTTATGTTTTGCTGAAAGCAGCACAGAAGTATCAGCCTGTGACATCAAATAAGCCAAATTTCATGAGCTACAGTAGGATTTAATATTCAAAATGCCACATTCTGAGTTACTATGAAGATGCATGAAGGACAGAAAAGGCTTTCCAAGAATAAGAACTACAAAAATTTTTAAAAGAGACTTCAGTTTTCTGTGGAATGCCTCCTGAAGGCTGGATAGGGGGAATACTCAACACACAAATTTACCCTGAATTTGAAATATCTTACTTTCCATGCCACCAGTACTAGCTCCCTAGAGAGACACTGATGGAGTACCTATTTTGAAACACAAGCCTGAGACATGTTAAAACCCCCAATTTTCAGAAAAGTCTTGCTCACCCACTTCGACTATTACAAGTCATTAGGAAGGCATTCCAAGTTGGGCAACAAACAGACACTTAAAACTAGTCCTATGTAGGTCAGTAATTCTCGTGCTGTCTGCTTGCTGACCTCTCTTTGACTTACATCTATGCTGATGGGAGCATTTTGGACTTCCAGAATTCATTCTGTGTCAGTTGCAGGCCAACCCAAATTAAACAGATGGAATAAAATAGCAACACTTGTTGCATTATTTTCGTTTATATCTGGGACTTTAGAAGACTGCTTTCATTCCAGCTTGACCAGTGAGTCCACAATTTTTAGGAATCATAAAGCAGGTCAGAAAGATACAAAAATGCTTTAAAATAATTAGAACTGTTGGGTGTTCTTCATTATTTCTCAGGCTTGTGGGTTGCGGGTTACTATATATATACATATAATTTTTATACTAATGGCCCGATCTAGAAAGAATAGAAATTTACTGCAATGTGATAGAACTGGTTCATGCTTAAAAGAGGCTGGAGACTGGGGATTTGTGTAGAATGCCTGCAAACCCACATGTGTACCACACCTGTCATATTGCATTAAAAACGTAAATCAGAGAAGATGCAGTACTACTGCTGGATGTCCTGTGACTATTAAAGATATGCAAAAAATCTCACATACACAATGTGGTATTCCCGAACAAAAGGCCAGAAACACCAGGGCAAAACTTCAAGTCAAGGATCAGGATGTATCAGGATCAATGACTGCATTGAAACAGTGTTTTCATGAGAAAAACAGCACTGAAAAATGCCCGGGCTGCATTCATTTGATTTTTTAAGAGAGTCCTTTAACACTTCATCCCCAGACTCTGCTTTAGTGGGCTGAGCAGAAAAATCTCAGCAGTTTAATTACTTGTTTGTCTGCAGTGGTCAAAAGTCAGGCCAATGCCCAATGTCAATGGACATCCATGGCCAGAGGGGTAGGAAAGGCAGTCTTACATGAACTCCTGCTGCCATACTGCTCTGGCTCAAAGCAAATGCCTTTCACAGTGATGGAGCGCTCTTACTATTGTTTCTTGTCAGCATAAAGTTGCTTTGGAAGTCTTCTACAATGGTGTCAGAAGGGATTCAGGAAAACAAGCAGCTCCTGCTGCCATGAGAAGAGCAGAGCCTGCAAGGAGCTTTGAACTGCCATATTCTGCCCTGCTGTTCCTTCCCATTTACTGAGTGGGGACACGGCCCTGGAAACAACAGCTTCCTGACGCTACAGACAATGATTAAGTCGTAACACATGTCTGCAAAGTACAGCACTGTGCTTGCCTTCCCTCTTTTTCCCCTTTGGGACCTGAACTAAGAGTCAGTTACGAAAGATGAAGGTTTGGGCTTCTTCTTGCCTGTTCAATTTCAGCCAGCCTCGGAGGCCAGGACCGGTGAAGGGAAGGTGTGTGTTGAAGGATTTCCTTGAACTACAACCAGACCCTTGCTTTCTGCCAGAGGTTGTGAGCACAGCTGTCCATGGGGCAGGGCGGGTGGCCACTGAATGCCAGGAAGAAAGAGTGATGAATGTCTTGACAAACAGATCCATCGTCCTGCTGGTGGGGTATGGTCCCTCTCCGGCAAGAGATTTACTACAATCTAGACAATCTATTTATTACAAACTAGAGAGGAAAAAGGAAGTCAGTGTTACAGCCGGGCAGGAGGGACAACCGTGTCCACGTGTGGTGCTTGTTTGAGGGACAGTTGTGGCGGTGGGACTGGCCGGTAGCTGGCTGGTGGGGAGGTCACCTGGCAAGGCCACAAGAAGATGCATTAGCACAACGGGGCTGTTCAAGCAGCCGTAATCAAAAGCTCCTCAATGCAACTGATGCTAGAAGAGGAGACAAACCCTCCAAACTGCCCACAGAAGGACATATCGCCACCCTTTCAGTTTTCTGCAGCTTCTTTGCCAGCTGAGTCTGTGAATGTCATGGCCTCACCTTTTGCAAAAAACAGTGAATTCTCTTCCACTCTCTGTGATACGTCCCTTTCAGCAAAACCAAACCAGAACAAAACACAAGAAGCGATTAAAGCAGAGTCTCACCCTGCAATCTCTTAAAGTAACAGTAACTGAGTTACGCCTTGTACTGTCTCAGGACTTCTATTACTTTAAAAAAAAGATGCCCTAGAAAAATGCAGCACAGGAAGATCAGTTCTGAGGAGAGGTTCTGCGTTTTTTTCTTTTCACACCAACATCCAAACTTCACTTGTAATTTAAAAGAAGCTTACATGTAGCTAACTTGAGAAGGAAGGCCTGCAGGTTTTACGTTCATAAACCAAAGAGCAAGTCAGACTCAAAACTGCACTCAGCATTTCTTTCCTTTTTTTTTTTTTTGTGCTTAAAATGAGTTAAAGGAAGCTTTGAAATTAACAGCTAAAGGCAGCAGCTACACACAGTAAACACACTGCTTACTTTACAGTTAAAACCCCCAAAGGATGGGTCTATCCTTGGTTCTGAGTAACACACGAGAACACCATGTAAATTCAATAGCGTGATTTCAAGCTATGTTCCTCCTTCATCAGGCCGCTTGTGGTAGCTCTATTCACTAGCAGAGAGAAGTGGGCGGATGGTCTGCATAAGCATTTTGAGCTAATGTGCCTAAATTTTAAAGTGCCTTTTAAGTATATAAATTAGAAAACCTGTAGCAAGAGAACAACTGCTGCAAATGCCAGAATCATTTTATCTTGGAAAGAGAAGTGAAACAGCATCTCCACTGATTTCCTCTTTCTTTTCCCCCGTTAAGAGAACAGAAAGATGAAAGCAGGTTGATTCACACTGTTCTGATTTTTTTTCTTTCAATTCTTATTTTTAGAATCTACCCGGGATTAATGAGCGTTCATCTGATCTGCAGTATGGGAGCGGCAAGGAGCAGAATGCAAAATGTGAATCGGGATGGGCAGGGAAGGAAGGGTGGAAAGGGAAAGGGAGCGGTATAGAAGTTTTGCATGCTTGCTTCTTTGGAATATGTAAGACGCATAGAGAAAGATTTTCTCTCAAAAAACCCCATTGCTCCCTCTCCACCCCCCTTTGCCTATACACAAACGAAACTAATCTCTTCTCCGCCTTGTCTGATTTCTGTTTTGTGACTGAAGAACTTGGAGGATGTGACAGCAACGAAACAGGAGCAAGCTGAGTCTCAAATCAGGAGATGATTTACTTTGAGACTATTCCAGACGCCGTTCCCTCCCGAAGGGGCTCTCATTTCACCTAGGTTGCTACTGCTAATATTTTAGAAGTGTTATTTAAATTCCTTATTTGTCCAGTTACATTGGGGAAAAAAATACTCTCCTTCCTAAACAGGAGCAAAAAATTGCCTGTGGCCTCTGCACAAAGAAATCCCCAGTTTTCTCACCATCACCGCAGCTGGCTTCAGCTGCAACGGCAAAGATGCCTACAGGTAGAGACCCCAGACAAGGCGGCAACCACACGGTGACAAAGGCCAGTGAGCAACCAGAGTGCTGAAGGTACTGACTACATCAGTAACAGGAAGACACGAAAAGCCTGCCTACGCTTAAACAGTGCTACTGGCGAGACCTGCTTTCTCAAACCCAGCTGTTGCCACTGTGGTTTCAGTGTATGACAGCTTAATTCTACATGACAGCTTAGGTAAGTATACTGGGTCTAGATGGGGTTAAGTTTCTTCATAGCAGCCCGAACCCTGCTGTGCTTTAGATTTGTGACCAAAGCAGTGTTGATAACACACCCGTGCTTTAGCAATTGCTGAGCAGTGCTTGCACAGTGTCAAGACCTTCTTTGTTTCTCACTCTGCCCCTGCGCTGAGTAGGCTGGGGGTGGGCAAGAAGTTGGGAGAGGACACAGCTGGGACAGCTGACCCCAACTGACCTGTTGTAGTAGTCACTTTAGCATTAGTATCAAGGCTTGTTGAAGCCTTAGGCTGCAAGAATTTTCACCTAGATCCACCAACCGTGCACTGAAGTTTTACTTGGCTACATGAAGGAAGGCCCCCAAAACCGGTGCAAACCAGAAAGATAAGGAGGCTTCAACCTTAGCAGAAGCTGCAATCTTAGAGATAAGAGAAGAATCGGCCCACGGAGAGACAATGAAAGGGCCCAATGAAGAACAGAAAGACCCCAGACCCAAATACTACTATTGGTCCGAACTGCCTCCTGAGGGGAGGGGAATTTAGATTGTAAGGGTATAATTGCCCAGGGATTTCTTTGTTCTGGGTCACTCTCCAGAGGCAGCCAGCTCGAGCTGTTTTCACCCGCTGTACCAATAAATTCGTCTGGCGTACGTCGTATTGGAGACTCTGCTTCGGGAAACCTAGGGTCAAGCCTGAGGGGAGAGGAAGCACCCAAGAGTGAGAGTGTGTGTGAGCGAGGAGTCGAAAAGGGGCACCCGTCAGCTCCGTGGAGCTGCCACTGTGAAGGGACTCAGGTCCTGGCAGTTAAAGTCTCGGGTGGTGTGTGTGCGACTCCCTGAATGGTGTGTGAGTGCTCGGGCAGCGGCTTCTCCTTTAACGTGACCAAAGGGATATTCCACACCATATGACATTGTGCTCAGCAACAAAAGCTGAGTTTTTTGAAAGTAGCCATTGCTCAGAGACTGGCTGAGCATCGGTCTGCTGGTGGGAGGCGGTGAGTGCCTTTGCATCACTTGTTTTCTATTTCCTTCACTTATTAAACTGATTTTATCTCAACCCATGAGTTCTCTTGCTTTTGCCCTTCCGATTCTCTCCCCCATCCTGCTGGGGGGCAGTGAGCGAGTGACTGGGTGGGGGGCTTAGCTGCCGGCCGGGGTCAACCCACCACAGTGAGTAATGTGTAAGAGATGTTCTTCGTCCGGAAAATAACTTCAGAGGCACACAGGTTAAGCCATGTTAACCGGACAGGCAAGAATTGAGATACTGCCTGGAGATTAATTTGTCAGGATTACAAAGATGACACATTACCATTAAGTCCATTTTTAGCAGAGATTTTGGAATCTGGAAAACAAGAGAGTGGGAGGCTGAGATGGTAGTGAAAAACACCCTGGACAATGGGACGTGGAAGGAGCAGGTCTTAACTTGCACTCTCTCTTACAGAAGAGTGGCAGCATTGATGCATACAGTCCTCTGCTGTCCAGCCACAAAGCCACTAAGACCAGTGATTCTCAACGCTGTTTTGCCAAGTACCCTACAAACTGCAGCTCATATTCAACAATCCTGTGCCGCTGCAAGCTGCATCTGTGCCACCAGGGATGTTTTCTAGGAAGTCTGTGGTCCGTGTCTCCTTCCTTTTAACCACACGCAGTCCTTCGTGCCAAAAAAGCTGGGAAATGCCCCTAGAAGCAGAGATAACCTACACAAACCTGGATGGGGCAATGAGCAGAGCAGGAGATGAGTAACAGGAGGGGAATCAAGGCAGAATCCACAAGAATGGGAGGAAAAAGAGAAGCTACTGTCCCCTTCCCTGGCTTCTGCTGAGGACCAGTGACCCACAGCAAAGTCCCTCTGCCTCCAAAGGTGGATCAATACTGCTCAGCTCAGAGTGGACCCTGCAGTATCACAAAGCCCAACGAGGTTGCCTACATTCCACTGCTACCTCAGGGAACTCTAGGAGGTAGTACTGAAACTGATACACATGGACCTATATCCCAAATGGCCTGCTCCTCTCTGTCTCTCTCTCTCTTTCTTTCTGTCTCCCTCTCCCTCTGTCACTTGAAAAGACACCAGCAGCAGCAACAGAGGAACACAAAACAACAATGCTGGACAGATGCCTTCTCTCCTCAATGCATTGTCCTCTGTCTTTGCATCCATGTATATGGTTGTAGGACTGACGAGTTTTCATTTTTGGTGATTAATCCCACAGCCTGCCCTGTCTCTTAGGTGGTTGCACTGCCTGAAGCAGAACATCACAGCCCAGGAGAGAATGAGCCAACAAGAAATAAGGGAGAACATCACATGTGCTTCAAAAGACAGGAGGTGGAGTTTAAAAAAGGGGTGATGGTAGGGAAAATCATGAGGGAAGGTCCTTCTATTAGCCAGAGAGGATGGAGGTTAAAAAAGGATCAGATGCCAGCTAAGGGCCATGAAAAATAGATTCTGCTGGGTTAGTGAGCATTTTCCAAAGGAAGCCAGGAAACAGCTAGAGGACCCTTCCACATTGATCAAAATACCTAAGTATCACTAAGCATATGGTAGATCTATTTTTAAGCTTTATGTCCATGTCTGAGGGCAAGCAGAAGAGAGAATTTGATTTCATCATGAACCTGAGGTTATTACAGATACTGCTCAGGGAATGATCTGCAAGGGATGCTCATGTGGGGTGACTCTAAGCTACAGGTCCAGAACCTGGTCCTTTAGCTTAAAGCTACTGCAATCTCCTCAGCACAGCTATAGGAGGTCCTACTTTAATCCCTCATGGCCTAAGCAGAAAGTCACATTGAAATAATGGACTAAATGGATGCTGTGGATATTTAAGTTAGGTGTCAGGGGAGAAAATCCTTTCTATTGGCAAGGACAGCAAACCAACCTGGAACAGACTGCCTAAGGCAATGTGAAGGCTAGACAAGTATCTGCTGCATGGCACTGCCTCTGGTCAGGAGGATGGGTGAGTCTCTTTCAGTTCAATTTTCTATTACTCAATGAGTGACAAAAACAGCAGACGCAAACACTTTTTAATAGCCCCTCCCCTCAAGCCAGAGGAAGTGTGATTTCTTTATTTCTCTCGCTCTCTCTTTCATTCTTTTTCAACGTTCAGAAGCTTAGGAGAAGAAACTGTACTTAAATCTGGCCTGTGAATGAAGGTACATTTGCAGAGCTCTAAAAACACACCTGAAGCTCCTCTTAGTCACACAGAACAGAGTGTGGAAGTTTGTCCTAGTGGACATCTACTCAACCTAGCATGCAGGATTATCTGCAATGGTGTTCCTTGACCTGTGATCCAGGGAGCACTGGGGTCCATAAATCATCAGGTGGTCCACAGGCTCACAGCACACGCATGACCAAGCAAATACAGATGCACTGGACACAGTGCCAGCATTTTGCTGGTGATGCTTGAGCTCCCCCTCACACTGCCTGCATGCTCTCCCTGGTTTGACTCGTTCTCTGAACATGAAAGTTGAAAAGTACTGACCCAAAGCGCTCCTGAGGATGGTTCCAACCATCCTCATCAGCAGGATGAAAAGAGCAGTGTGTGAGGAAGAGGCGGACAACACAAGTTTCTCTGTTTCTTTGCATTTAAGACACAAAAGGGAAGTGCAGAACTGGATGATAATCTGGAGAAGACAGGCAGGATTTCACTGGAGGTGACTGTTTTGTAATACGCCTCATGGACTACACAACTGTCGACAATTCAGGAGATCTGGAGATCCTATCTGGACTTCCTCCCTGTTTCCTACCACAGGAAGACAAAAAACTTAAGACTGCTGAAGTTAACAACTAGGTGAACAGCACAGGGGACAGATGTCAGCTTTGTGGATCGTGTTGTAAAGAGAAAGTGACCTCTTGATAGGGAACAAATGCACACTCTGCAAGCCAGGCTGGCTAGGGAAATCTGATTAAATAAGCAACCAAAAGCACATTCAGCACAAAAACATGGTTATCAAGCACAACATTAACCAAAGCAGAGGTTTTGATGACCTTTTTCAGTTGCCTATATGCTAATTACAAGCACCTGAAAAACTGGATAAACCCTCTGCCTGCAGAGCAGCAACACAAAATAATACTCCTGAAAACTAATAGCTATATTTAGATTATTAGAATATTAAAAGAAATAGTTGTAACCAATTTAAGAAGTCCAAATGGAAGAGGGAAATTGACAGGCCCTCTATGTCACAAATTATGTCTCTCTGAGTGACTGACAACTTGGAAGTAAGTAACCTTGGATATTTAGGAATCAAGATATACCCAAGGTAGGCTATTAGTTGGTATCTGTGACAGACCATTGGAATCACTGTAGAGCACAGGATGGCAGGCTTCTTCAACACCTATATACAACAAGTATAAAAACCCCCTTGTGTTATCTAGGGCCATTCAGTCTGAACAATTTATGCCGGATACCTTATGTCACTAGCACTAAAACATGACTGTACTTTCCAAAATGCTACAAATGACAAGTTACTAACTACTAATTTAAAGGAAAGATCCCCTTCCTAACCCTGTGAACTAAAGCTCTTGTGTCCTGGTTTCGGCTGGGATAGAGTTAATTTTCTTCCTAGCAGGTGGTATAGTGCTGTGTTCTGGATTTAGGATGAGAATAATGTTGATGATACACCGATGTTTTAGTTGTTGCTAAGTAGTGCTTACACTTGGTCAAGGACTTTTTAGCTTCTCATGCCCTGCCAGTGAGAAGCTGGGAGGGGGCACAGCCAGGACAGCTGACCCCAACTGCCCAAAGGGCTATTCCACACCATAGGGCGTCATGCTCAGTACAGAAACTGGGGGCGTTGGCTGGGGGGCGGTGATCACTGCTCGGGGATGGGCTGGGCATCGGTCGGCGGGTGGTGAGCAATTGCATTGTGCGTCCCTTATCTTGTATATTATTTTATCATTATTATTGTTGTTGTTATTATTATTATTATTTTCCCTTCCTTTTCTGTCCTATTAAACTGTCTTTATCTCAACCCATGAATCTTACATTTTTTTTTTCTTCCCCCATCCCACTGCATGGGGGC
Source organism: Ciconia boyciana (assembly GCF_034638445.1). Classification (NCBI taxonomy): domain Eukaryota; kingdom Metazoa; phylum Chordata; class Aves; order Ciconiiformes; family Ciconiidae; genus Ciconia; species Ciconia boyciana. The sequence continues at coordinate 53,230,188 of NC_132936.1, forward strand.
AGTGAGCGAACGGCTGTGTGGTGTTTAGCTGCATGCCGGATTATAACCACAACAGTCCTTTTTGGTGCCCAATGTGGGGCATGAAGGGTTGAGATAACGACAGATCTGACCAGAGCGTGTTAAAACAAATTTGTTATAAGCATTCATTATAATAGTTTAGTAGTCACTGGTCACAATGTTGATTTACTTGCTCTCAAAGTTGTTGTATCTGTTCTCAGAGTTGTGTTATGTTACACCTTACTTGCCATATATACTGTTTATCAGTATTTATGTGCTGTTTATCACCTCTGGGAGTTGGATTAAGGTTATCCCTTTACTGTACTGCGTAACACTGGCTTATGGTATGATAAAATTATTGGTCACGAGACCAATCTGGTATTTGTACTCAGCATTGCCATCATCTCTGTACTTCAGGAGCCATCTATCAGAAACTATTAATAATTACACTCTTTACCTTTTCTCCTTGGAGAACCAATCTATGGGGGAGACGGGGGGACACACTGTCTCCCGCTCCTTCATTCCCTTTCTCCTTCAGGCTAGTTACAACAGCTCTTGAGGATTCTGAATATCCCTGGGATGTTCAAACCAGCATGTTCCTATTGCTATGTCCCCTGAATGTGGTTCAGGTCTTGTTTAGGGTTAAACAACTATTTAAGAATACCATCCAGAGATCTACCTCTGCGACAGGCACTGCAGCTACTCAAACCCTGGCGACAGGCACTGCGGTGGAACCAGAGAACCAACCCATGCTGTTATCAGTCACCCCTATACACAAGAAGAAATACACAAGAAAATCAGCTCATTTAGTAAGGGTTGAAGATGAACCAGGGCCATCATGAGAACAGGAGGAGGAAGAGGCAGAACCCACAAATGGAATGGTAACCACCCGATCTCTATCCCTGAGTGAGCTGCAAGACATGTGAAAAGATTTCAGCCGTTGTCCAGGTGAGCACATTGTCACCTGGCTGCTCCGATGCTGGGATAACGGGGCCAGTAGCCTGGAATTAGAGGGTAAGGAAGCCAAACAGCTGGGATCCCTTTCTAGGGAAGGGGGCATTGACAAAGTGATTGGAAAAGGGGCACAAGCCCTCAGTCACTGGAGGCGACTCCCGTCAGCCATGAAGGAAAGGTATTCCCTCAAGGAAGTTGTTATATGTCACCCAGGCAAGTGGACCACCACGGGGAGAGGTGTCCAGTACCTGAGGGAATTAGCCATGCTGGAGGTTATTTATGATGACCTCAACAACGAGCAGTTATCCAAAGATCCAGATGAAGTCAGATGCACATGACCCATGTGGTGGAAGTTTGTACGGAGTGGACCATCACTGCATGCCAACTCATTGGCAGTAATGACCTGGAAAGATGGAGAGGAACCAACAGTGGATGAATCGGCTGGCCAACTCTGGCAATACAAATAAAGTCTGTCTTCCTCCCTATGGGCCTGTGTCTTGGCTGTGGAAAAAATGTCCAAAAAACTGTCCCAGGAGTTCCACCAACTCAAAGAGGATATGTCCTACTCCTCACCTGTATGGACCAGTATCTCAGCCACTAGGAGTAAGCGTCCCTCTGCTCAAGAAAGAGGATGTAGTGGATACACACCACGGGGCACCCTGTGGTTTTACCTGTGTGACCACGGAGAGGACATGAGGAAGTGGGATGGGAACTCTACCTCAACCCTAGAGGCACAGGTACGTGAGTTGCAAGGAAAAACAATCACAAGAGGGGGTTCTTCCAGAAAAATTGCTGCTCCAGTTTCCAGTGAGCAGTTCCCCAGACAGAGTAGAAGGGATGATTTTACTTCCAATCTTAATAAAGGGACTTTTGATTCGCATTTACAAGCAGTGAGTAACATATACTATGACCAGGACTAGAGGGGCCCTGCCTCCAGCCAGGTGGAGGAAAGGGACAAGCAGGTTTACTGGGCTGTGTGGATTCGATGGCCTGGCACATCAGACCCACAGGAGCATAAGGCTCTAGTAGACACCGGTGCACAGTGTACCCTAATGCCATCAAGCTATATAGGGGCAGAACCCATCTGTACTTCTGGAGTGACAGAGGGACCCCAACAGCTAACTGTATTGGAGGCTGAAGTGAGCCTAACTGGGAATGCGTGGCAAAAGCACCCCATTGTGACTGGCCCAGAGGCTCCGTGCATCCTTGGCATAGACTACCTCAGGAGAGGGTATTTCAAGGACCCAAAAGGGTACTGGTGGGCTTTTGGTATAGCTGCCTTGGAGAAGGAGGAAATTAAACAGCTGTCTACCTTGCCTGGTCTCTTGAAGGACCCTTCTATTGTGGGATTGCTGAGAGTCAAAGAACAACAGGTGCCAATTGCTACCACAATGGTGTACTGGAGGCAATATTGCACCGAGACTCCCTGATTCCCATCCATAAGCTGATTCATCGACTGGAGAGCCAAGGACTGATCAGCAAGACTCAGTCACCCTTTAACAGTCCCATATGTCCAGTAAGAAAGTCAAATGGAGAGTGGAGACTAACAGTAGACTATCGTGGCCTGAATGAAGTCACGCCACTGCTGAGTGCTGCCGTGCCGGACATGCTAGAACTTTAATATGAACTGGAGTCAAAGGCAGCCAAATGGTATGCTACGATTGATATCACTAATGTATTCTTCTCAATCCCTTTGGCAGCAGAGTGCAGGCCACAGTTTGCTTTCATTTGGAGGTGTGTCCAGTACACCTGGAATCGACTGCCCCAGGGATGGAAACACAGCCCTACCATTTGCCATGGACTGATCCAGACTGCACTGGAACAGGGCGAAGCTCTGGAACACCTGCAATACATTGATGACATTATCATGTGGGGCAATACAGCAGAAGAAGTTTCTGAGAAAGGGAAGAAAATAGTCCAAATCCTTCTGAAGGCCGGTTTTGCCATAAAACCAAGTAAGGTCAAGAGACCTGCACAGGAGATCCAGTTTTTAGGGAGAAAATGGCAAGATGGACATTGTCAGATCCCAATGGATGTGACTGATTAACAAAATAACAGCTATGTCTCCACCAACTAGCAAAAAGGAAACACAAGCTTTCTTAGGCATTGTGGGTTTTTGGAGGATGCATATTCCAAATTACAGTCTAATTGTAAGCCTTCTATATCAAATGACCCAGAAGAAGAATGATTTCAAATGGGGCCCTGAGCAACAACAAGCCTTTGAACAAATTAAACAGGAGATAGTTCATGCAGTAGCCCTTGGGCCAGTCTGGGCAGGGCAAGAAGTAAAAAATGTGCTCTACACTGCAGCCAGGGGAGAATGGCCCTACCTGGGCCTCTGGCAGAAAGCACCAGGGGACACTCGAGGTCCACCCCTAGGGTTTTGAAGTCAGGGATACAGAGGATCGGAGGCCTGCTATACTCCAACTGAAAAAGAGATATTGGCAGCATACGAAAGGATTCGAGCTGCATCAGAAGCGGTCGGTACTGAAGCACAGCTCCTCCTGGCACCCCAACTGCCGGTTCTGGGCTGGATGTTCAAAGAGAGGGTCCCCTCTACACATCATGCAACTGATGCTACGTGGAGTAAGTGGGTCTCACTGATCACACAAAGGGCTCAAATAGGAGACCCCAATCATCCAGGGATCTTGGAAGTAATTACGGACTGGCCAAAAAGATTTCGGAATATCGCCAGAGGAGGAGGTGCCGCACGCTGAAGGGCCCCCACTGTACAATAAACTACCAAAAAATGAGAAGCAATATGCCCTGTTCACTGATGGGTCCTGTCGTCTTGTGGGAAAGCATCAGAAGTGGAAAGCTGCTGTATGGAATCCTATACAACAAGTCGCAGAAACTGCTGAAGGAGAAGGGGAATTGAGCCAATTTGCAGAAGTAAAGGCCATCCAGCTGGCTTTAGACATTGCTGAACGAGAAAAGTGGCCAGTGCTCTGTCTCTATACTGACTCATGGATGGTGGCAAATGCCTTGTGGGGGTGGCTGCAGCAATGGAAGCAGAACAACTGTCAGTGCAGAGACAAACCCATCTGGGCTGCAGCACTGTGGCAAGATATTGCTACCCAGGTAGAGAACCTGGTCATAAAAGTATGTCACGTAGATGCTCATGTACCCAAGAACTGGGCCACTGAAGAACATCAAAACAACCAGCATGTGGATAAGGCTGCTAAGATTGAAGTGGCTCAGGTGGATCTGGACTGGCAACATAAGGGTGAATTATTTATAGCTCAGTGGGCCCATGACACCTCAGGCCATCAAGGAAGAGGCGCAACATATAGGTGAGCTCATGATCGAAGGGGGGACTTGACTACGGACACTATTGCACAGATTATCCATGAATGTGAAACATGTGCTGCAATTAAACAAGCCAAGCGGTTAAAGCCTCTGTGGTGTGGAGGACAATGGCTGAAATACAAATATGGGGAGGCCTGGCAGATTGATTATATCACACTCCCACAAACCCGCCAAGGCAAGCGCTATGTGCACACCATGGTGGAAGCAACCACCACATGGCTGGAAACATATCCTGTGCCCCATGCCACCGCCCAGAACACTATCCTGGGCCTTGAAAAGCAAGTCCTATGGTGACACAGCACCCCAGAGAGAATTGAGTCAGACAAGGGGACTCATTTCCGAAACAACCTTATAGATACCTGGGCCAAAGAGCATGGCATGGAGTGGATATATCACATCCCCCATCATGCACCAACCTCCAGGAAAATCAAAAGATACAATGGACTGTTAAAGACTACACTGCAAGCAATGGGTGCTGGGACGTTCAAACATTGGGATACACTTTAGCAAAAGCCACCTGGTTACTCAGCACTAGGGGATCTGCCAATCGAGCTGACCCTGCCCAGTCAAAACTTTTATGTACCGTAGAAGGGGATAAAGTCCCTGTAGTGCATGTAAAAAATATGCTGGGGAAGACAGTCTGGGTTACTCCTGCCTCGAGCAAAGGCAAACCCATCCGTGGGATTGCTTTTGCTCAGTGACCTGGGTGCACTTGGTGGGTAATGCGGGAGGATGGGGAATTCCGATGGGCACCTTTAAGGGATTTGATTTTGGGTGAGAATAGCCAATGAATTAAATTGTATGATGTTAATTGATATATAATACTTATATCATCACTTCTGTGGTGGCTATATGCCATATCAATGGTATTAGAGTAAAAATCACCTAGATTAATGAAGAATGAACTTTGATGAACCTGAGCAAAGTGCAGCAGTGATAGAACTGGACAAGTGCAGCGATAATGGAACCAGAACTGGCTTCAGCATGCAACCATCCAACACCACACACCATCTCTCCTGCCCTGAAGGACTACTATGATAGATGGACTCTAAAGTCATGGACTAAATGAACTCAACGAACATTTTAGAAGGATGGCCCACAGACTAAGGGAATGATAGCTGTGTGTATGTATCAAAAGACAGGAAAAGTGGTGGTGATTAATTGAAATTATTTGGAAAGTGTGGGACCTGGGCATGATGTAGATGGCACAGAATAAGGGGTAGATACTGTCCTGGTTTTGGCTGGGATAGAGTTAATTTTCTTCCTAGTAGGTGGTATAGTGCTGTGTTTTGGATTTAGTATGAGAATAATGTCGACAGCACACTGATGGTTTAGTTGTTGCTGAGCAGTGCTTACACTGGTCAAGGACTTTTCAGCTTCTCATGCCCTGCCAGCGAGAAGCTGGGAGGGGGCACAGCCAGGACAGCTGACCCCAACTGCCCAAAGGGCTATTCCACACCATATGGCGTCATGCTCAGTATAGAAACTGGGGGCGTTGGCCAGGGGGCAGCGACCGCTGCTCAGGGATGGACTGGGCATCGGTCAGCAGGCGGTAAGCAATTGCATTGTGCATCCCTTATTTTGTATATTCTATTATTATTATTATTATTATTATTATTATTATTATCCTTTCCTTTTCTGTCCTATCTTTATCTCAACCCATGAATTTTACTTTTTTTTTTTCCCCCAATTCTCTCCCCCATCCCACTGCATGGGGGGAGTGAGCGAACGGCTGTGTGGGTTTAGCTGCCTGCCGGGTTAAACCATATCATCTTGCCAATTAGCTAAATGAGTCATATACGATATAAGCCCTGCAGCATCAAAGGGAATGAGGAATTCAGGAGCAGTTCACAGCACGATGACCACAATGTGAAGAACTTGTGGGACGAAGCTAAACTCCGCCGCACATAGATAAACCCCACAGCGGTCACCCGAGCATGCCAGGCGCAGCAGGACCTGTTGACTTGCTTCCTGCTCCTGCCCGGCCAGGGACAGCAGCAGGCAGGAGCTGCGCTGCCAGCACAAGCACATTTACCACTGGTCATATGATGTACCTACACCTGAACTGCCTGTGAGTCATATGTGGTTTAGCAGAGGAGCCAGACAATCCCTGCTCTAGATTTTGTCTCAGTAGGGAGGAAATCATCACAAACCAGAAGGTTACTGGTTGTTTAGACTGAAAAGGACCAACACTTTCTCTGCAAATAACTATCTTTGTCTGCGATCAAATCCAGACTAGTAAAATTTTATGCAATATATGAACATGCGCTCTTCATATATAGATAAATTAAAATCACAGTGCATGCTTTCTGAGAGGCAGTTTCACAAAACTATAGTGAATGGGAGTCACATCAGGCTGAAGACAGAATGTACAGAAAGTTGCTGACATCTGCGAACGGTTTAAGACATTTCCTAAATGCCTACAATGCTACAACCATGAAAAGAAGACTGGGCTAGATAAAAATAACACACAACGAAAAAACCCAACAGCTGGGTTTACCAGGGAAGTGAAAAAACATATAAAGTATTATATACAAAACCAACACATGAAGGGGAAAAGGGGAAAAGATAATAACAAGTAAAAAAGCTAAAATAAAGATTATACAGAGGAAGCAAAAAGATACTAGGAAAAATTCAGGCAGATAGAATCAGACATATAATCTTTTATTTTTCTAAGCAGATTATAAAAGACGAATCCTGAACAATAAAAGTGGTAGAATCGTTCATAACAATACGACAGCGGCAGAAGTCATTCAACAAATATTTCTGATTAGCACACAGGTAAAAGGCTGGATGATCTGTTTATGATGATGATGAAATAACTTCCCACCACAGCAGCCCCTGGAGAGGGGACGTTAAGCAGCAGATACATGATTCTAGGTGTTTCAGATTACTTGCTAGAAATAAACTTGCCTGAGAAGGTTTTAGAGAGGTACCTGCTACTGCTGCACCTAAAGCAGTTCTGGGCCCCTGGGGAAGGACCAGGGGCAGGAGGAAGGCTCATGTTAGGCCACTGTTTAAGAAGGGTAAAAAGTAATTACAGGCCAGTTGGCTGTTTCCAGTATTTTGCATATGATAGAACAACCAACATAGGACTCAATTAATAAAATATTTTTAAAAAAACCCTCTATAATTAAAGTCAATCACCTTGGCTTTAAGGCAAACAGATCCTGTCAAACTAATCTGATGTCATTTCTTGCAAAAATTACAAGTTCACTTGATGAAGGCAGCGTTGTTGACAGTATTACAAGTCTAAGTCATGTGACTTGTTCTGTAGAACATCTTTATGAAGACACTGAATGCTCTGAAGCTTGTATGGAGTGTCTCCATCTGTACATGGAGAGCAGGACTCCATAGGTGGAGAGCACTGTATGAGGTCAGGCAAAATTCTCAAACGTATTTTATACTGAAGTCACTTCTGAGTCTACAATCATATTAAAAATATTAAAAAGTTGATAAATGAAGGAAGCCAAAGTGTAACTGTAAATGGGAAACTATTTATTAGCAAACAGATGGGTTCCTATTGGGTTCCCACAGGTATTGGTGATAATCCCTTTACTATTTAATAGCCTTATCAGTGACCTGGATTGAAGTTAAGTCGTTATGGTTAGATACGGACTGGGGACAGCAAAAAACAAACGATGAAAGGACAAGCCTGACACAGAGCACTGGGGTCTGTAGAAAGATGGGAGAAACCAGTTTAGGTGTTAATATGGCCAAGTGCAGAATCACCTTATTAGAATAAAGAATACAGGCCATACTTACAGGATGAGAGGGAGAGAGAGGACTCTATCCTCCGAAGCAGAGACTGAATATGAGACCAGGGGTCCTGGGAGGCAATCAGCTCGACATGAATTCCCCACACAAGGCTGTGGCCAAAAGGGCTAATGTGAGCCTCAGCTGTACAAACAAATGAAAATCAAAAGATGAGTAGGTAGGTTACAGTGATGCTGTATTTGGCTCTCGTTCCTCTGCTCCGTGAATAATATATCAGGTTCTGCTGCTTCATTTTTCAAATAAAGTGTTGGAAAAATTAGAATAGTATTCAGGGGAGAGAGATTAAAGAACTGGAAACACTGGGTAGCAGAAGGCTTTGTTATAAACAAAAAGCTTAAAGGGAATTTTGTTATTTTGTTCACAGTATAGGAGTATTAATATGGGGAATAAATTTGCTAATAGTGGGCTCTATCTAGCAAGGGTGGAAAACGCATTGGAACTGGAAACTAATCCAATCCTGACTGCGAACAGGCAATTCTGTTTTGCTTTTTCAGTAATGATCTGTTATGGGCAATTAACCAGTAATTAACCCTTTACACTGTAGGTTGTGATGTACTGTCCATCTCTGCAAAGTTGTCAAAATAACTGTGCTTGACTTAAGAAGGACGCACACCCATGCAGCTTGGGTTATCAGGCATGAAGCAGGAGCTCCTGCAGGTGAGATCTACTGCCTGCATAAAGCTGGAGGTCAGGTGAGTGGTCACTGCATCAGACGGTGCTTTGCATTTCCATTCAGAAACACTACCTCCCCTCTCAGGGTAGTAATCCTGGCAGCCTTCCTGATCATGGCCTACAAAATATCTGCAGGGAAAACCCCAACCTTTTGGGGCTGAGGTGCCATCTAAGTACGGATGACACCCAACTGTCCGTCTTCTGCAGGATCTGCAGGCAGCTGTCTCTGAATTCCCAGCACCTGGCTCCACACAAAACCTCGCTGTGCAAAGCTCCTCGCACTGCGATGCCAAGGAAACAACTTTTAGGAAACCCATGGGGGTTATTAGAGCTCTGCCACTGAGAGAGTACCGCGACTCCTTGCTTCAGCTATTTACTTCATCTGCTGCCTGCTCCTGGGATCTCGTCCCAGGGATCTGCCTGGGATCCCATCCCAGGATCCTGCAGCCACAGAGGGTGACCTCAGAGAATTAGGCTGAGGGAAGGAGTCCTCTGTACCTCACAGATATTTCCTCTCCCAACTTCACCCTTTTGGGATGAACTGATGGACTAGCTACCTTCTTCAGGAAAATAAGTTAGTGCCTTTAAGCGGGGTGAGTGGACGTGAGCACCGCTCCCGCAGGTACCTCCCACCTCACTCGGGATACCCACGTGTCTTCTCCTTCCCCTTCACCCTGCTGAGGGAACTGGGTGCTGCCAAGAAAGCTTTTGGCTCTGCGTCCCAAGGATGGGGTCTGGCAGGTGGGCTCCTAAGGACCATGTGCTCAGCAGGGGGCCCTGGCTACTGAATTTGCTTCATCCCACAGCCTGCCAATATTTAAGTTTGGTGGTTTTTAAGGACGCAGTGCAAGCTTTTGTCCGTGCTGTCTGTCTTAACCTGGGCCTTTGGCCAGGAAGTATTAATCCTGTCAATGTGCAGGAGTGGGGAAGGCTGGGGAGTGTTTGATTTGTGCCAGTTGCTGGCATCAGGTCATTTTAAGCTTCTGGAATGAACCCACTTATGACTGAATGCTGCAGTGTAAATTCTGCAAATAAAACAGATAAAATAATCTCAATTGCTTGAGCTCAGCATTGGTTCACATATGCCACTCCAGAGATTTAGAAGGCATTATTTCATATAAACATTTCATTATATTTAATTATGATTCTACAGACATTTTTCTGTTCAACAGGTGGGAAAAAAACATGTTTTTCAAACTTTCAGTCACTTGCAGTAAGTGATGCCCACTAAAACACACCACACATCGCATAGTAAAATCTCAGTGCTATGTTACAAACATAAAATAAACTTCCCATCTTAAGTAAACTATTGTAGTACAAAACTTCTGCAGAGTGAACTAAAGCCAGAAAGCTTGTGAAAATTTTAGGGAGGAAAAAGGCCTGTCCAAGTGTGGTGTATATGTGTATATATATATATATATATATATGTGCACATGCATTCACACACACACCACCACCTAGTCTCTGCTATACCTGGTATTCCTTTATCAACAGATCTCAAGACTCAAAACTTTGACTGGCAACTCTTTAGTCACTAAAAGAGCAAAAGTTTTGGGAAAGCTGATCAAGAGCGAGGTTTCAGAGGTACTAAAAAAAGATTAATCAGAGCCTGCTAAAGTACAGTTTGAATTGTGTATTTTTGCATCTTAATACTTTCTGTCCTCCTGGATGCATTTTTCTCCCTCTTCCTCTGGCACAACCCCAGCTACATCCTACAGCATTAGGATGTTCTGTCAAGCACATGTGTGACTGTGATTTTAAGCCTTGTAAAGGCTTGCTTATGTCAAAAGATGTACTGTTATACAAAGATCACATAGGCTAGACTCCACAAATTTATTTTTACAGATGAAGTAACTGTGGTAATCTTCCTAAATGTAAATGATAGACACTACATAGAAGCAAACAGCTTTAATACATAGATTTAAAAATGTTTTTGAAATATTAAGAAATAAGTTAGAAGCGAGGCTTGTCCTTTTACTCCAGACACACAGACAAAGATTTAAATGGGAGAATGTGAGACTAACCATCCCATCTGCCTTTGTAAGTCACCCAGGCCAGACGCATAAATGCTATGGAAGTTAATGCAATGAACCCCAGGAGTGTCACTTTCGCAAATCTCAAGAGGCATCATTGACCTGAGGCTGGCTGCAGTTTCTGCCCCAATTCCAGTTTAATGTATTCCAGTTTGACCCTCAAGCGACAGTGCTGCTGGAGAACACGCTAAGAAACAAATGCAGGCAATTGCTTTGACATAATTCTTTTGAATGCAGGCAGATCGAATGTGCTGATGTCAACAGAGACCAGAAAAGAGTTTTACCCAATCTCCTTTCCTCACTGAAGAAAACAATAAGAAAAAAACAAAGCACAACCCAAAACCTAGCCAAACACATGCCCACCTCTCAGCAGCAAAACTAATACATGCTGTCTAAGAAAGGGAGAACCAAGACAAACGTTTCTAAACTATCATTTGGATGTATACACAGCATTTAATTTATAGCTTAAATTTACGTGACTTGTATATGTAATTGGCTCTTTGCACATAGCACGCATGAAACATCTGATTCTATAGAGGATATTAATCTAAGACCCCAGGAACAGCATAATTCAGTCCTTTATGGCCACAGTACATTCAAAAGAGTTCCTAATGTAGTTCCCTCACCTTAAAGCAAAGTACTCGTCTTCCCTTTCTCCCATTCTTCTAAAATTTAGTGGACTGCACGGACCTGCTTTCAATATGATTGTCAGGATGTGTCCTGGTTTTGGCTAGGATAGAGTTAATTTTCTTCCTAGTACCTGGTATAGTGCTGTGTTTTGGATTTAGGATGAGAATAACAGTGATAACACACTGATGTTTTAGGTGTTGCTGAGCAGTGCTTATACTAGTCATGGACTTCGCAGCTTTCCATGCTCTTCTAGGTACACAAGAAGCTGGGAGGGGGCACAGCCAGGACAGCTGACCCCAACTGCCCAAAGGGCTATTCCATACCATATGGCGTCATGCTCAGTATAGAAACTGGGGGAGTTGGCTGGGGGGCGGTGATTGCTGCTTGGGGATGGGCTGGGCATCGGTCAGCGGGTGGTGAGCAATTGCATTGTGCATCACTTGTTTTGTACATTCTTTTATCATCATTATTTTCCTCTTCCTCTGCTGTCCTATTAAACTGTCTTTATCTCAACCCACGTGTTTTACTTTTTTTCCAATTCTCCCCCCCATCCCACGGGGGGGGGGGGGGGAGGGTGAGCAAGCAGCTGTGTGGTGCTTAGCTGCTGACTGGGTTTAAATGACGACAGGATGAAACCTTCCTGCCTTGCTACTCACTTAAATGCCCAAGCTCTAGCAGCTTTGAGGCTGCACAGTTTGATGTCAGAGAACATTGAGGCAACACTAATTTTTCTGCACAGAGGCAGCAAGAATAGAAGCTGGGGATACTTTTTCCATGGGAAAGATGAATTATGGTTGGAAACCAGATCAAGGAAGCCACAACTTGAGAATAAAAGGTTAAGCTAAAGATTTTCTTCTCTACCTGGTTGCTGTTGCTCCTGAAATAACTTCTATATACAAGGAAAAAAGAAAAAAACCACACATCAATGGTACAGTTTTTCAGAACTCATGAGGGAAAATACCAGGGTTGAACGTGGCTTGTCCCTCAACCTTGAACAATGAAAACAGAACAAAGAAACAGATCCCAAGCTCATTTGCTCTTCCCTCTTTTATCTCCTCTCCTAAGAAAGGCTTCCACCTCTGCTACTCACAATTTTCCTTTTCTCCCATTCCTCCAGCTCCCCATCAGTCCATGCAGACGGATTGTCTGTAATGGTATCACACAAAAACCAGATGAGATCCTCAAGGCTTCCCCTTTCTGTGTGCCTAGAGTGCTTCCAAGAAGAGAAAGTCTTGTGAAGAAATGGATTCTCACTTCCCTTTTCTTCAGCTACTTGTGTGGGTCACTTTACCACAATAAAAGTCTGCATCTGATATCTGACCACGATGGAGAGACAGATAAAAATTACCATTTTGAATGTCCATAAGAAGCATGGTCTCTGACAGTAGAGTGTGTTACAGCCATGTGTTACAGCCACTGAAACTACTTGATCTAAAACATCAAACCACCTCTACACAAAGAAAAAACAGACTTTTGTCCTTCTTCATCTACCACCCTTTATGTAACCTGCTCTCAAAACATGGCCACAAAGTGTGGTTCACAGTTTGGCTGATCATCAGAGGCTGCAGAACCTTTTCAGCTATGTTGGGACCTGTGTAAATGTTGTAATGTTCAGGGAGTAAGGGTTTTAAGACCACCAGTCATCAGGAATTATCAAACACTTTAGTCCCTGGAGCATGTGGTGTCCTGCTCCTTGCGTAACCATCCAGAAAGAAAACTTTGGAATTGCTGCTCTAGAGAGTCAGAGGACAAAGGCTGATCAAAAATACAACTGAATGTCCTAAGGAATTCCTTGAATTTCTCATGCTGTCATGTTTTATTTTTTAAAGCATTTGTCAGGATGCAAAAGTATGGTTGAAACATTTTTCCAATACTAGGAATGAGAAGAAGGCTTTAACCAAAATAAAAGTTTACTATCTACCTTGACTCCTGTAAGGTCTTTGACACCGTCCCAGACAACATCCTCATCTCTAAATTAGAGAGATATGGATTTGATGGATGGACTATTAAATGGATAAGGAATTGGCTGGATGCCCATATCCAAAGAGTTACAGTCAATGGCTTAATGTCCAAATGGAGATCAGTAACAAGTGGTGCCCCTCAGGGGTCCGTGTTGGGACCGGTACTGTTCAGTACCTTTATTAATGGCATAGGAGGTGGGATTGAGTGCACCCTCAGCAAATTTGCAGATGATGCCAAGCTGAGTAGTGCAGCTGATACCCTTGAGGGAAGGGATACCATCCAGAGGGACTTTGACAAGCTTGAGAAGTGGGCCTCTGTGAACCTCATGAAGTTCTACAAGGCCAAGTGCAAGGTCCTGCACTTGGGTCAGGGCAATCACCAGTATCTGTACAGACTGAGGGGATGCAGGGATTGAGAGCAGCCCTGCAGAGAAAGACTTGGGGACAATGATGGATGAAAAATTGGACATGAGCCAGCAATGTGCGCTTGCAGCCCAGAAAGCCAATTGTATCCTGGCTGCATCAAAGAAGTGTGGCCAGCAGGTCGAGGGAGGTGATTCTCCCCCTCTACTCCATTCTTGTGAGACCCCACCTGGTGTACTGCATCCTGTTCTGGGGTCCCCAGTACAAGATCTTGGACCTGCTAGAGCCGGTCCAGAGGAGGGCTATGAAACGATCAGAGGGCTGGAACACCTCTCCTATGAGAATAGGCTGAGAGAGTTGGGGTTGTTCAGCCTGGAGAAGAGAAGGCTCCAGGGAGACCTAATTGCAGCCTTTCAATACTTGAAGGAGGCTTATAAGAAAGATGGAAGAGAGACTTTACCAGGGCCGGTAGTGATAGGACAAGGGGCAACAATTTTAAACTGAAAGAGGGTGGATTTGGATTGGACATAGGAAGAATTTTTTTATGATGAGAACAGGTTGCCCAGAGAAGTTGCAGATGCCCCATCATCGTAAATGTTTAATGTCAGGTTGGATGGGTCTTTGGGTAACCTGGTCTAGTAGAAGATGTCCCTTTCCAGGGCAGGGGTGTTGGACTAGATGATCTTTAAAGGTCCTTCCAATCCAAACTGTTCTATGATTGATGATTCTGTTACTAAATTGGATTCCCACCTCTGTGGCTGCTATCACAGTACAGCGACAGTGCAGTTAGTGCAGCTGGGACTTAATGGTGCTGCGAGACAACTTGTGGAATAGGGTTGCAAACCTGTATTACTGTAGACAGAGATAGATAAATAAAGCACCTGCACTCTAGGATTAAGGCACATGAAAAAGAGAGGATAAGACACCCATATGATTTTGTCTAAATGCATAGATGATACAAAACAAAAAGCAAGAACGAAATGCACCCGTATCTTTACACTGCCATTTGTATGAAGAGTCAAAGTTTATTATTTCTTCCATACTGCAAAGCTACACCTGTTATGACAATCACAGGAGTTATTACGTAGTTCATGCTCACTGTCTTTTCAGAGCACGAGAGATCCGATCATCTGCGGGCTTTGAATGCTTCCCTCTAAACACGCTTGTGTAATACGACTCCAGTTTTCAGCGACAGTAGGTTATCAGTTGTTTGGCTACTGCAGGCTGTTACAATATTTTTACAACAGGAAACGTGTATTCCATACGTAAGAAGACTACACTTACAAGAAATAATGCAGGAAAGGAAAGTGATCTAATTTCTATCCCGCTTCCTTCCTTCTGCAGCATGCTGCATTGAGATGTTTGTTCCAAAACACAGACATTAGTTCAAGGCCAGGATTGTATTTACCCTGATCCTACAAAACAAGCCTGCAGCTAAACTGCAATTCAAACACCTCAAGCTGTTGTACTGCATTCACATTCATGTAAGTGGGCTTAAAATTTCTCTTTTCAAGGTTATTGAATGGCTGTCTTATCCATGGCTGGTAATTTTTGTGTCAATGCCATAGTTTTAAAACTCCTATGAATGAAGAACACTTCCCGAAGATGCAAACAGTACATGAAGGAGGAAGCGTCAGTTTTGAAGGGTCTTTGTTGTGGTCCTGAACCTCAGTATTGCAGACTGTAAGAAAATGGCCATTGTGCTGCATTTAGGGAAACAGCACAACGCCTTCATGAAGCGCTGCACCCATCCATTGATGTTACCCAGCTACCACTGCTGAACAAAGAAACCTGACTGTTAGGCTTCACTTCTCTGCTTTTACAAAACCAGTTTTTAATTTAGGAAGTCTGAGGTAGCTTTTTAAGAGGAAACTTCCAAGCACTCTCTTATACTTATCCTATTTATTACTGTGACTGACAATGCATGTATATAATAAATTATAAATGGCCACATGCAGCTGCCTCCTGCCTGCAAGCTAAAAACTGGCAAGAGACTGTATACTGCTACAGTGCCAAAACTGCATCAGGCAGGTTGCTGAATTCGGGGAGTTTTGAGCACCAGCGGACTGGCAAGGTGGCTGGTCAGTGCCGATTGCTCATTGCCGAAGTCCTTGGGAAGGGATAAACAGATGGGTCAGGAAAGGACAGTACTCTGAACAGGATTGTATAGCTGTAGAAATAACAGCCAGGGCTCATTTGTTCTCTGTCTTCCATGCTGTTCTAGCATGGAAGATAGAGAACCGTTAAAAACCATTAAACCATTAAAACCCTCCCCACTATATCCTGCGCATTTTTGGTGAGATGACAGGACTAACTCTTTCATATTTGTGTGTTAGAGAGGTAGGGGAGTTAAAAATATAAATAAAATCAAGGGATACTTCAAAAAGTTGTGGTTTTTTTGTTTATGATGTCAGTAGCATACTCTTCTGGCAATGCAATATTGACTCTGAAATGCAGAAGATTTCCCTAAGGCTGGGCTGGAGCTTCTGCTTTTTGTTTGCATTCGGGCACTTAACCATCTTCAGTGAAGATTTTCTTGAGCGTGAAAAATGAGGCTACATGTTTTCTTTTGTATATATTTTTTTCAGAGCAGTTTTTCACATGCCAGGAGCATAAATGTAAGCGAAAGAAAACAGTCCCAACTTTGTCAACTTCCCAGCACTATATTTTGTATGCTGGTGCTTTTGTTTTGTTGCAAATTCAGCATTGCTTTAATGGCAGCACCCTGGATTCCCCCTGCCCCCAACAAGTGATACATATTAGTACATCTGTTTTCTCTGTAGTCTTTTTGCATTCTTTGCAGGGCACAGGAAGGATGTGGGCTCCTTTTCACATTCAAATGAGGCAAATTAGCCTTTGCATGGCTCCTACAGTATAATGCTTATTTTACATTTAAGCGTGAGAAAAGGGGAAGAAATAAAAACCAACACGTTAGGTGGGTTACATGTTTCATTTTGGTACAAGCCTCACTTAGCCTTCTTTTGTGAACTGCTTTCCACAGGACACAATTTCAGGATGGGGTTCAAAAGTTTAATCATGTAAAATGAACAAATAGTTTGCACAAAGGAATAGCAGCCACAGATGCATTAAACACAAGAAAAGGCTGAAAACGCCAACCTGAATCAGCAGGGTTCAATCAATCCAGGAGGTTCCTGAAGTGCATTGACGGTAACTTCCTAACACAGGTGACTGAGCTGACAATGGTAAATGCTGCGCTAGACCTTATACTTACAAACAAGGATCAGGAGATGCACAGGTCAGGGGCAGCATGGGCTGCACTGACCATGAGATGGCAGACGGTCTTTTTTCCAAAAAGCCAGATCACAACCCCCACAAAGAGCAGACTTTGGCTTATTCAGGGATCTGTTCAGAAGAATCCTGTGGGATACAGCCCTGGTCCAGGAAAGCTGGTTGATTTTCAAGGACCACCTCCTGCGAGCTCCAGAACAGTCCATCCCAATACGCAGGGAGTCAAGCACAGGCAGGAGGAGGCCCACGTGGATGAACAAGGAGCTCCTGACTCAACTCAAACATGAAATGGAAGTGTACAAGAGATGGAAGCAGGGTCAGATAGGGTTAGGAAAGCCACAGTCCACCTGGAGTTTAATCCAGTGAGGGCTGTCAAAAGCAGCAAGAAGGGTTTCCACAGGTATATCAGCAGCGAAAAGAAGACTAGGGAAAATGTGAGCCTACTGCTGAATGGGGCATTAGTGGTGTACCCCAGAAGTCGATACTGGGGCCAATACTGTTTAACCTCTTCATTAATGATCTACATGATGGCAAAGAGTGCATTCTCAGAAGGTTTGGGGGGAGTGGTTGATACCCCAGATGGTTTTGCTGCCATTCACAGGTACCTTGACAGGCGGGAGAAATGAGCCAACATGAACCACATGAAGTTCACCAAAGGGAAATGTGAAGTCCTGAGCTTGGGGAGGAATAATCTCACACTGGGGGTACAAGCTGAGGGCTGACCAGCTAGAAAGCAGCTCTGCAGGAGAAGATCTGCGTGTCCCAGTGGACACTAAGTTGACCATAAGCCAGCAATGCTCCCTTATGGCAAAGAAGGCCATCAGTGTCCTGGCCTCCATTAGAAACAGCACTTCCAGCAGGTTGAGGAAGGTGATCCTTCCCCTTTACTCAGCACTAGTAAGACACGTCTGGAGTGCTGGATTCAATTTGGGGCTCCCTGAAAATTTGGGGGTCCCCAGTACAGAAGAGACATGGACTTATTCGAGTGGGTCCAGCAAAGGGCCACAAAGATGGTTAAGGGTTTGGAACATCTCTCCTATGAGGAAAGGCTGAGAGAGCTGGGACTCTTCAGCCTGGAGAAGAGAAGGCTCAGGAGGATCTTATTAATGCATATAAATACCTCATGGGAGGCAGCAAAGAAGATGAGGCAAGATCTCTGAGTGGTGCCCAGTGACAGGCAATGGGCACAAATTAAAATACAGGAAATGTCCTTCAAACATAAGAAAAAAAACCCAACTTTTTTACTGTGTGGGTGTTGAACACTGGCACAGGTTGCCCAGAGAGGCTGTGGAGCCTCCACTGCTGTAGATACTCAAAACCCAACTGGACGTGGCTCTGAGATACCGACTTTAAGTTGACCCTGGTTTGAACAGGGGATTGGACTAGATAATCTCCAGAGGCCCTTTCTAACCCCAGTGATTTGCGATTCTGCCAGATCATACGTACATCTGCTGCGCTTACTAATGTCTTTCTCTCCCTCCTTTTAGAAACTAGAGACAAATGCAACAAGTAATGTAACAAAATCACGGTCCACATTTTGCAGGGAAATGGCATGGTTCAAATTCCTGCTTTTTTAGAACCTGTGCTTTAATCCAAGTGGTAAAGCTAAGAGATGGGATGCAAGAAAAACCAAACAACTGCTTGGTAAACTGTGGTTTACCACAGGCAGTTAGCACTAGGTGGAAATTCAGCGCACACTCTTTATGCTACAGCAACTTCTTGCATGTTTAATGCACACTACGCACAAGGTAACACACTCCGTATACAGGGAGCTGTTATGAAGTAGTCAGGTGCTGTAAACTTACACTTGGCTTTACTGATGGCAACCTCCCAGGGCAAACAAGCCCTTAGTTCTGCTGATGGTCATGTGCCAGGCTTGACAGGTTTTACCGAAAGAGCTGGAAGTTTTGACACACCTGCTGATGCATGGAAATGCTGTCTCCAGCTCAGCTGCCATCCTCATTCATGGTTCTGGGATGAACCAGCCTTGCAGCAACTGATGGGCTGCGTCCTTGGTCTGGGGACCTGCAAGACCCATGAGCCAAGTCCCTGCTCTGCTCACAAACTACTCCTTGAAATAAGTTATTTCTTGTTTCTTCCTGGTTTTCCCCCTGTTCTGACCTGAGTCACTGTACAATGACCTCTTTTCTCAGCCTGTGTGAGCACAACCCCGCCATGGCCTCCCACTCAGCCCTGTGGGAGCCCTGAAGCCTGCTCTGGCTGCAACAGGGAGGTCACGGAGGAGCAGCAAGAGTTTCTACTCCCTCAGAGCTGACACTGGTTTTCCAGACACCTGGCTGTCCAAACACACAACCGCCTACTGTTCTCACCCACCTCTCTTCCCTCCAAGGCCAAAGGCATCCAAATTGATTCGTCTTGCGGCATACAACAGAACAGCAACACCATTATGTGTGTCGGCCTGAGCTCCCCTTCTCCTTCTAGCTCTCTCCTTAAAACAGCAGCACAAGACTCCAGCTCAGAGACTAGAGTAAAGATAATCTGGTCTGGATTTAGATCCAGACTTCCCCCAAAGCCTGAGCTCACTCAGTGTCAGGCTCTGGCTGTCCTCATGCGGTAGGAGCAACAAGGCTGCTTGATCGGAGCCTGATGCCTTTAACACTGGTTTACTTAAACGTGTTGTGCCAAAGGGGTGCGTGGAGGGGCCTGAATAATTCAGGAAGTTCTTGAAAACAATGAGAGTGAAAATTTATTTTAGGCATCTAGGAACAGCCAGTTTCTCTCTGCTGAGGCATCCATAGCACTTTTAATCCATAATTTCCATTGTAGCCTGATAAAATTATGAGATGTTATTCCTGTCACATGCCCTTTCTGAAGACGCTGGGAGGGTGTGGGAGAAGGAAGAGAGCAAATTAGTTATCAGTCACCACTTGCCAAGAGTAGATTAAGCACTTGACTTATACATTCATGTATAAATGACTCAGGGGAGTTTCATGTATTAATTTTCTCCTAGCTGATACTTTTTTCCTCCTGTCCTACAGCCCTTGTTGTACTCGCTCACAACCCGCCTGCAGTGGACAAGTTGGAGAGTGGTAAACAGTTCTGGATTTTTCCCCTTTCACCATGAGATTTCATTTGGACTCCCTTTCCCAGACCTCAGAGCATGCCTGATTTCTGGGAGCAGAACAGAGAACAAGAACAGAGTTAATCTTTAGCGATGTGATAAAAATCACTCTCTCACACAGACAACTGGAGAAGGATTTCAAAAGAGCTGTTGTGCCAAGCACCTGATAGCAAAACCTGAAATTGAAGCCAACCCACACCTTCCTGCTCATAGACAAAGCTTGCTCATTTTCTCCCCAGCACTCCTTCTCTACTAATTATACCTGGAAATAAAATGTAAGTCACCACTGAACATACCCTCACACCAAAATGTGCTGTGCTTTGAAAGAGGTCACTATTTCCATAACAAAAATACAAGCGCTGCCGCATTACAAGTGGGGTCCCCTCATCTCTCTCTCTTTTTTTTTTTTTTTTAAATATAGTTAGTAAAGCACATTAAGCAAACATATTAGAGAGATGGGATAGGAGAACAGGACACATGGAGATTTGGTGGCTTTGGTGCAATCTAAGACATGGAGGAGCGGGCAGGTGAGCCAAGCAGCTGGGAAGGGAGGGGAGGAGGGGGCAGCAGGAGATGCAGAACGGGTTAGCAGCTTGCACTCTTAACGCCGGAGTGCCAGCTGGCAGCTACATGTTGCTGGTTGCATGTGGGCTGTGAATATAACAGAAGAGATGAGCCTTTAGGGGAGGAGCTGTCTGATAAATCATTAATGAATGAAAATATGAAGTAATCTGTCTGCCTAGGAGGCAGAATCGTCTAATGATGAGGATGGCGGACTAGGAAGCCGGAGATGAGGTTCCTATCTCACCCACAAGACTGCTGGCACGCCAGCTCCTCTTGCTGTGCTTAAGATACACCCACCTCCTGACATTGAAGGACTGCTTTCATAAAATCAACACAGAAACCCCATGATCTAGATGAAAACTTGATAATAAAATTTACAGCACCCTTTGTGAAAACTGCACCCTGGCTCCTCTTTTGTTGCGGGCAGCACACAAAGAAACAACATCCATTCTCAGAGACAGCCTTCCCTAAACCAGGAGTTTTCTCAAAGCCATAACAAAACCTAGTATGACCTTTTGCCAGCGCCAGTGGCATTTAATTTTAAATCGATTAACTACATACACAGTACTAATTACCCATGGGTATCTTTTAGCAATCAGACTATTGGTTGGAAATGTAAGGGTATGCCTGTGTGTGGACAGGGACACTCTGCTTTCTCTGTGCTCTCCGAAATGAAGAAGAAAAAGCTAGAGAAATGATGTTGAAAGGTACATTTGTGTTTATGGGGATAGCTGCAGGGGCACCAGACACAGGCAGTCGGAAAGCGATGAGGTTGTCAGGGGAAGGGGCAGGAGGTTACGCGGTTTGTTCTGCACAAAGACCTCGCAGGATGTGTCATGCAGCACAAAATCAATACAGACCCTGCATGAAAAAGTAATTGTCAGTTTTGTACAATTCTCAGGCTTATTTGGAAAGATCCTCACAAAGGTGATTCCCGATTTGTGTGAAATCTTTAACTGTGCTCTCTTTCCTCTGTCTTAAAACCTCTGAATGTTCAAGGATTAAAATAGTTTTAAAATAAATACCTAAGAAAGACATGGCACAAATCAAGTGAATCCATCTAATGTTGGCACATTTGTGGGTTAAGAGATGCAAGTGCTTTATCAATCAGTGTACTTAAAAATCATGATTTTCCAGAGTGAACGATGCGTAGACTGCAGCAGAAACCATAAATAGAAGACACGTATGGCCATGACAGAGCCTATGTATATAGAAACTTAACCAAGCACCTGAGCAGATCTGTTTTAACTGTGTAGCTATTTGCGGTGCTGAAGTCCAGTTTAATTATCCTGCCAAACCTCGCTGAGCCACAACAAGGTTATTACTGTTTACCAAAGGACCTGCTCAGGCAATTTTACAAGGAAATTGTCTGTGCCTAATCTAATTGCTAAGAAGTAGCTAAAATTACGTTAGACCTGGAAAGACCATCAAAGAAGCAAGAAGCTCCAAAAGGTTCAAGAAGCTTCACGAGGCTGTTCCTGTAAATCACAGCAGCGGCGATTTGAGGATGAGCTCCCTGGAGAGGCTCCAAGTCACAGCCAGACACTGTTTTCCACCCGCAACAAACATAATGCAGGTGAGAGGACTTACAGCGCACAAAAGTATGATTTCTCACATACATAAGCCTTCTACTGGTTACTGAATACATTTACATAATAAGTGGGGTTTGTAAATTATCCACTGATGATGTCATACAGATTTAAATAATCTGCAGCGTCAGTCTCTGCTATTTGCAAGCCGTATCTGACACTTTAACAGCATTTGCAAAAGATTTAACTGGGCTCCCTTGAAGAATCCTATTTTTCAAGCTTTTGTTTAATCATAGGATGAGCAACATCTATACAATTTAACTAATGGATTGGGATGGCTTAGATGTTTCCAGACCCTTGCAGGAAAACAGTACACAACATCAGAAGGAATTACTTCTGTAAATTACAGAAAGGTTAATTGGAGACTGCTGGACACGTTAAGCTACAGTCAAGCTTGTTAACACAGTGAACGTACAGCACTACCTGCCAAATAACCACAGAAGTACCTTTGGTGAGTCACTTGCTAGTTTATGTCTTGCCAAACTGACCAAGAACAGATTTCTGCCAGCGCTGTTACCAACAGCTACTTCGACACGTTGTGTGGACTGCCATGATTTCAACTGGCGTACCGCCTACTATTTTGCTCATGTGTTCTGGGTTGAAAAAAAAGAAAGAAAGAAAAAAGCTCCCTTCACACTCCACTGACATAGATGAGCCTAGGACAGATGACCTGGATTCAAACTGGTTAAATACAACAAAGGGCAAGTCACGAGCAAACAAAGCAAGCTCCAAGGGGATTTCTCTCAGACTTTCACAGTTTTCTGGTGCTTCAACCAACCCTGCCTTGCAGAGCATATTAAATTTGCTGCTCTCCCTGTCCAATATCATTAGAGAACTGTCTGTCAAAGAACAGATTTCTACCAGAGCTGGTTATCAACATGAAGAAACTATACAACTAATTGTCAGCTGTGCCTAGGGTGTCTTCCTCCTCCACCATGGAACTGAAAAGATTTTTTTTTTTTTTTAATTACTCCCCCCCCCCCCATTTTCTTGCTTTAAATAAGGAAAGTTCTTGTCTGGGTGACAAATAGAAGCATCTCCAACCCAGAAGAGCCTAGAGCTACACCTTAAAGCTCCTGGAATTTATCCCAGATGCAAGAGATCCAAAAGAAAAAGAAGACAGCAAGACATTGATTATATTCATGGGTAGCTTCTAAAAGAATTATATTCTGGGAAAAAAAATACCATGAGAATTGCTGGTTACAAGCAGCAGCAATAATTTGACATAAAAATTATCGACACAGCAGCACTCTTACAACTCCTGCTGAAGCAGGATGGTGGTCTGGAGTGGTACTGGTATCTCATAGTGTTGAGGAAGAATTTTCTTAGAGAAGAAGAGGTGGTTAAAAGTCACGGCTTAGGAATTTTTTTTTTTCTTTAATCACAAGTACAGCTAGGGTACAACTAGGGTGCTAGAAGTACAACTAGAAGTACAACTGCTTTAATACAGCAATAAAAACTTTTGATGTTAAGCAACAGAAATACTTAATACAGCCATTAGAAGTCCCCTGCAATACACATGACTTTCAATGATGTCTCAAATATATGCCTTAAAGGAAAAACATAATTTTTGTTTGATTTCTGGAAATTTAAAGGTGCTGTAAAATGGGTCTTGCAACACAAGAGTAACAGGTCTGTGTTTCCCACAAAATTTAAAACTCAGGTCTCACATACATTCACCCAAATCACACAAGCATAAAAGCATGGGTAAAAGGAGATGCAAGTTTGGGGAACTAAACTGGATGGGAAAAGCAAAGTAACAAAAACGATGAGTGTGAGTTCTTCCCAAAGACCCCCAGCTGTGCACAGCAAGTAGCTCGAGTGCTTTGGTCTCTGCCTGGAAACAGAGCTCCTTTCTCAGAGCTCTGCCCAACATCCACCTTCTGAAATGTCTTCAAGGTGGGCTGCTTTCTGTGTACTATGCAACACACAGCCCTTTTGCATGCTGCTGCAAGGGATACTAGGTGAAGGGTGCTACATCTTTTACTGAGCACGAGCCACGTGAAAGTGCTCCGAGCAAGACGGGAGCCACAGTTAGGTGCAAGATTCGCTATTGTTGATAATAGTCAATGGCATATTCCACACGCATGACCAGACAAGTTTCTCCAAATAACTGTTTCTGGATAACATCTACACCACATGCAGAGGATGACACACACGTGGAGGGCACATGCCGCACTAACACAGAAAAGATGAATACTTTAGTATCAACATGCAAGAATTCTGCTTCACACTAGCAATGCAGCTTGCGTCTTCGGCATGCTCTTACTTCGTCGGGGTGAGCAAAAGGCTGCTGCAAGCAGCCCCTTGATTCAACACAAGCTTTTCTTCTGCTTTGTCAGCTTTGAATAGTGCTTGCTCTCTCTCTCATCTGAAACACTTGGCTTATAAACAGTCTAATCCAAAAAAGAAAACGAAGATATATACTGTCATTTACAACTGTTCATGCTAATCCCCCAACATCATCTAATGACACACAGGAAAGCTGATGGTTAGACTCAAATTAAGCCTCCCTGTGTCATTAGAGTCAGTTAGAGGGCAAAACTCAAGAGCAAAACATTTTAAAAAGCAAATGGAATGATCTTGGGCTCCTGCAAAGGCATTTAGCAGACACCAAAATGGTCATAGAGAATATCTTAAAAATAAGACTGTGGATGTTGCATAGTCTTCCCAGCCAAAAAATATGCCACTTCACTCAAATACAGATTTTTTTTTTCTCTGTGTTTTGACACATTTGGCATAATCACCATGGTAGAAAACAATGAGAAGTCTACAGCATCTCTCAGCTGTCAGTCTCTATGTTTTCTATATGTCTACAGATGTATTTGGAGATATCCTGCTCTATAGATAGAGCAGAATTTCATGTAATGGATCTTCCATCAGCTTCTGTCTTACAAGAATAAAGACACGTAGTTGCCTAAATATTTCTCATCCAAGTATGTAAATGGAAAGAAATGGGGGGAAAAGGGGATTATGTCTGATAGTAAATGGCATACAGAGACAGACTAATACCCTAATATTGCAGAATTAGCAGAGGGGGGGAAAAATGGACAACTACCCCTAAGCGTCCAACCAACACATACCATAGCAAAATGAGGACTTTCCTAAACTGATTATTCAGTCCAATTACACCTAACTAGACGCAGAATCCATCAAAGCAATGGGTGCTGGTG
This sequence comes from Ciconia boyciana, assembly GCF_034638445.1. NCBI lineage: Eukaryota > Metazoa > Chordata > Aves > Ciconiiformes > Ciconiidae > Ciconia > Ciconia boyciana. The sequence goes on from NC_132936.1 coordinate 53,255,541, forward strand.
CACCGATGCAACCACTAGCTTTAAGCATACTGTACTATAATTTGGTGTAAATTCCCACTGAAAAAAAGACAAACTTTAAACTTTTAATAAGCAGCAAAAGAGGACAAGAAATGACCTGAACTCCTGTTTCCAAAGTGTGCAGTGGAAGTTTCTTTCCACAGAGTCTTCTTCCTAACTAGCATCTTAACTGCATGAATGGGAAGGTTTGTTAACCAGGGACCAAAGTAGTTAACATTTCAGATCACATCTAAGACCCACACATATTTTTTAACTAATAATTTTACAAAGAATCTAAAAAGTCTCATGCTATTTCTATTTTTACCCTTCTGCCTGTAAAGCTACTTGCTTCAGTTATCATGATTTTTGCACAAAATAAAATACAAGGTAAGAAATGCAGTTTGATTTAAAAAAAAGCAAAACTTATGTCAGTAAATCAATATGGTCTGAAAGGTTGTTACAGGATTAGATACCACCTTGTAAGACTAGAAAGGCAGGATTCTTGGCACTCAGCACAGCATTCAAAACCCTAGCAGAGTGAGCTAGTAGATTTTATATTTCTCACTACTGCTGTGCATGACATGATCAAGTATGCCTACAACCTTCAAGGCTTTTCAAACTTTTGCCAGAGGGAAAATTTCAAAGCAGACTTCTCCCTGTCTCGTAATACTAAACGGGCTGGGCAGGAATGACATTTACACAGTTGGATCTTTTATTATTTTATCTTCCCTAAAAACAATAGGAGCAATACGACTTGCTATATTAGATATATTCCTGTAGGTGGGCAGAGAACAGGTATAAAGGTCACAAGGACAAAACACTATTAGAAGGCTGTATAAACCTCTGTTAGCTCTGAGGTTTTCAGGGTGATACCTACAGCATGAACACAAACATCTCATGAATTTATGCTCACTAGATATTTTCTAAAAATAGCCTGATTTTTATATCAGTGATTTCCCTGATAATGTGTCTTGGGAAGAGCTGACTCTCCCAGACCAGTGGAGGCTGTGTGGGACCCCTTGGAGCCCATGAATGCTGCTCACTGTTGCTAGCAGGGCTGCTGCGGGACGATGCGGAGCACTCCCCAGCAAAGCCTTCCACCTCACCTGATGGAGAATGACACGTCAAGCAGGAATCTCCCCCATCACTGAGCGCTGTTCTTCAAGATCCACCCATCTTCATTTTTATTTTGAAATGGGTATTGTGACACAGCACTGCAGGCATTCTCAAAACATGCACTAACTCATGATCTCCACACCAGCTTCTTCAGTTTCTCTTCTTGGTTTTTCTGGATTGCTTCCCAGGCTTTCTTTTATCTTTGAGCTTAGCAAACTGATTAATATAGATAACTCAATGTCCAAAAATATTCAGCTTTGGTAACTGCAATGAGATCTCTCCTCTTCTTCATGCTCCTTTATATGCAGTTTCATTATGTTCGTGCCAGATGAGCATTTAAGCGAGAGGGAGATGTAATGAGAGATGAAGAACTACAGCAATGTGCTTATGCTATGAGGTGGAAACAGACGCTTGTGCCTAGAGATCCATACCAAACTCTTATTGAAGAGATAACTTGCCTATATGCAAAGTATTTAGTGCCCAACATAAAGTTTTGCAAAAGGCACAGAGAAATCTCATAAACAAATCCCATAATAATTAAATCTTCTTGATACCGCAGCATCCTGTATCACACACACATGCATTCTGTCTTCCATTTAGTTTCAGCAACCTCCACTGTGCTTGGCTGATAAAATAATCTCCCAAATGATTGTAGCTCTGAAATCTATTAAATCCATGAAGTATTGATGAGGCAGAATTAATGTCAAGAGAATTACATTAACTGCTCCCCTCCCCCTGTATGTTATAAAAGAAACTCTCTAGAAGTAAAGCGGCACCGTGGCTGTACTACAAAATACAGCACGCTCAAGTCAGGAAAATCTACATCTGCCCACACACCTTAAATTCTACCTATAGATGTATTTATCACTACAACACTAAAAGTCTTATCCACAGACACAGCCTTATCTGATGCCCAGAAATCATGCTCTCTATTCCTTTTAATCTCGGGTACGGTCCATGTCTTACACACAGCGCATCATGCAAACCAGGCAGCGGGTCAGAGCCCTGCCTCTCTGCGGTGTTCCTCGCTCCCTGTGCTTTGGGGCTCATTAGCTGTGGGTTGAGAGCATTACCTACTACCTCCTAAGACCCTGTTGCTGCCTGATTATAAACTTGGCACCAACAGTCCCAAGTTTGGCAATATTCTCCATGCTGGATGTTTGCTGGGAGATTTTTTTTTAACTTGCTTTGTTGCTGTTTTGGATTTTGGCATGACTTCAGCCAAAATTTTTCAAGCTAATTCTGAAAAAAAGCATGGGAAACGAGTGATTTGTTCATGTTAAAAGCTTCTGGTCACCCTCTGAACAGCTCGAGAGGTTTTGTGATTCGGACCATAAACTTGCAAGGCGTCAAGGCAAAATCTTTGTATTTCGACCTCTGCAGAAAACTCTCAAACATGACTAAATTACTAACCTCTGAAAAAATAAATCTCCATTGGCATGAGCTCACTAAGGAGGTGATGCTTCCTAGCAACTGAATTCCCTGGAGATCCCACCTACAATGCCCCAGGATCCTGCTACCAGTAGGGTGGGACCTGCCTGCTCCAAGCTGCACTTACACTTTAATATTAAATAATCAGAGCTAGATGTGAAACCAGGTGCAAGGCTGTTCCGAATCTAAATCTGAACGCATGACGGGTTGGATGGTAGTGGCCCCTGCAGTATATTACATACAGGTTTTTATTCAGTCCTCTAGAAGGGAGGAAGGGAACAGAAGGTATGAGAACATGCCAGTGTGACAGAACAGGAGTTTTTGTATCAACTGCACAGTGACAAAAATACCCTGATGCACATATAGAAAAGAGCAAAGTTGATGTAACACTCCGTAAAGCAACATCTGAATTTTCAAATTTAATGCTTTTCTTTTAACAGAGCACTTGGAGGGCTTGTTATCTAGATTTAAAAAAACAACCAATTTACCACTTGCAAAATCCTATCATGGATCTTCAACCTGCTGTAACATCATGATCCACTGCAAACATCTCTGCCACTCAGAGAGCTAAGCAAGCTGGGAGGTACAGCTGCATGTAGTGCTCTGCTCCATCTGCTGTCTTAACTGTCCTTCCCTATTTCTTCTCAGTGGCTACAGCAAAAGGGACATCCAGATGGATGGCCCACACACCAGCTCTTTTGCTGAGCAATTCAAACAATTGGATCACTTCAACTTCAGGGGGAAAAAAAAGAGAAAAAAAAAAAAAAAGGGCGCTAAACTAAAGGGATTACCAGTGAGATGTAGAAAAACATTTGCGAAAACAACAGAGACACAAAGACACCTTCTGCAGGAGACTGGAACATAACCTCCCTGTGTAGGGTTATCTGATTTAATAAATTGGACACAAGTATGACAATGCTTTACATCTCTTAAGAGAGCAGACTAAATCCAACCTGGTCGGGGCTGGAGACATGCAGTTCTGGGCAGGGGACAAGCCCCATTCCTTAGAAGTCTTATGGACCAGATTTAACATTTACCGCACCAGTGGCACTAACATACACATCTTTTGCACAGACTAGACTGGAAGAAAAGAAACAGATTAAAATCGAAGGAATTACAAGCATAGCATAGCAAACCTTGGTAAACCCCAAGATATTTTAAAATGCTCAAGCATTTACACACACTTTCCTTCCTAAGGATGCATGATAATCTTCAGCCCATAGAAAGAGATAATGAAGATGATACGCAACAGAAGCACATTATGAGGTGCATCACTGCCCAAATTAATGACTCTGGAAACTGAAAAGCTACTAGAAATAGGACCAAAATGCACCAGGTCAGCCCTAATTACAGAGAACAGCTAATGATTCTGGCAAAGCCTCTGTGGGCATTGTAGAATACAGGTAATAAAGCAAAAGCTACAGTGGGTTATTTTTGCAGTGAGAGCGCACATTCCAGGCTCTTTGCAGATAATGCATAGTTGCTCTATAATACTTTACATCAGAAACTTGACATAAGAAGAAGAATCACCAAGAGAAATTCAATAGCATTTTTGGTAGACATCAAGGTTGTAAATAATTGTATCACACAAATAGAACACCCAGGAATGCACAGGGCATCACAATCTTTCTAAAGGCAAACAAAGTTAATACACATAAAGATAATCTGTTTTTATATAATTTCTAAAAATCAAAGCAGGCACTGCCTGCTAAATTTTCATTTGTTTAAAATAAAGAGAGAAGAAAAATGTGACTGTCCTTAATGGGAAAAAACCCAAAACAAAACACCAGATGAGTTCTTAGCAGCTGAAATCAAAATTTTCCACGATATAGCTGAGCAAGTAGGAATAACTGAAACCATTGTTTAAGATGTGCAGTTGCTTCTAATCTACAGAGAAGTGTGCGGATAGGAGCACAGCATCTCAGATTTCAGCTGAAACAAGAAAAAGCCCCAAACTTGGGGAGGTACCCCTGCCTAAATTCAGAGTGAAAGGAGCAGTGGACTTCCAGGCCCTGAGGTATACGTTCAGCTTCAAGGCCTGTGTTTGAAGCATTCACAGCTTTCCTGGGAAGAGGAAATCTATAGGATAAGGATTAGCACACAGTGGCACACTTGGCGCAGGAAGATGCAGGTCAGGTTTATGATACAGCAGCCCCTCTATTCACTTCACAGCTTGATCCTCCTCTGATCTTGATGGCTGTAACCAACTACAGGGTCTAGACGGACAGGGACAGAACACCATACCATACAGCATAAGTCATGCTTAGAAATATAAAAAACTCTTATGAAAGGCAAGAGTTTCAAGGGGAGTCTGGGCTGACAAAGAGCAGTCTGACTAGGGAAAAAAAAGTGAAACACAGATCACCCCAAGGTTTTCTGTCCTATGTCAGCCATGCTTCTTGGGACTCCTTGCAGTTGTGTAAGTATTTGATGTGGAGGGATGGCCATTCCATGACTGCCTGCTGACTGCTGTGCTCAACGCAAGACAGGTCAAACCTGTAGCACCATGCAAATATCTGCTCTGACATCCACAAGGCTGCTTTACAGAAATCTCATCAAAAGAGGTCTCTTCTCGCACTGCTCAGAAATATATCATCAGCTTAGCTGATGGAGTTTTAAATTCAGCCAAGATTTCCCTGCCAGCATTCAAGTATACTTCTCTAATCAGCTTCTAAAACCACTATGAATTTTTGATCTGGAGGCTGCATGACCTTTTCTAGGACTTTGATACAAGATGAATAAATAACCTCTGAGCCTCTGAGCTCAGCTGCTACGTCAAGATAAATTCAAAACGTTCTCTTGATGTCCAGCCCTTCTTGGATTCAGTGGGTTAGGGACAGAGACCAGGCAAAACTGTTTCCTTGTCTTATATGTTTTGTAATTATTTTTAAACTCTCTGGGAATGTGGAATGCCCTGGGCAAACCTACAGTGGGGTCAGAGATATTTCAGAGATCCTTACAGATGAGAAACTCAAGGTTCCTAATTATTCTACCTCAAAATAAGATTTTGCAAACCGATTGAAGTGGGAAGAGGGGAAGGAACAGCTGTGAAAACAAGCAAAATTTGCAGTCTGTTTACATATTATAATAGCTTCGGGAAAACAATATTAAATTCTAGGACAAAATCCTGGAGCATGGAGTGGTACAAACCCATCTCCAGACTGGCTAGAAGAAATTCCAGGATGTTTACAATCCAGCAGTGAGAAGTATCTCTTTTCATTGGCTTATATCTCTAAGCAACTCAGGAAAACAGGAAGTTTTCAGGACCATCAATTTGTCAGCTAACCTTCTCCCGAGTTTTGAGATTTAACCAAGTCAAGCAGCCATGCTCTGCAAGTCTGAACGAGAACTATAGGTTGAGAAACATCGCGGAAGTAGAACCTCTGTGAACCAGATTGTGGGTTTTTTTTCTCCCCGCTAACAAGTCTACTGCATCTGTGTGACACCACATTTCCTTGGAGCCACAAGAAGCAGCTTCCCTCATTTTGGGGTCTTCTACAAGACTCCTCTCTCACAGGCAGAGAAGATGCAAAGTCCACACTGATTAACAGTGAGCAACAACCACGAGAAGCAACAAGGAAGCCCTTTTCACTCTGAGGATGGTCAGACATGGGAATAGGTGCCCAGAGAGGCTGTAGAGTTTCCAGCCTTGGCATCCGGTTGAATTTTGAAAATCAAGACCTGAGTAACCTGCCCTAATAGGACCTGTTTCAAGTCAGGGTTTGGACAAGATGACATCTGGCAGTTACTTCCAACCAAAATTACTCTGTGATTCTAAGAAACACGCTGCTTCTGTCTCTTTCCTCTTGCTGCTCTTGAACTACGCTCTTTTATTATGGCCAGCCATGGAGACTAGCCTGGTCTCAGCCGATGCATCTTTGAAGGGAAATTAAAACACAACAATCTGACTACCAGGTCTACTGATAAACTTTTTTTCCTTGGTGTTACACGGCATCACTATTTCTGAATTATGACTCTAATACTTGACTTGTGAGCACCATAGCTTTGTCACACCCCACACAAATATCAGCCAATCTGTAAGGACACCGGACAACTTTTAGGATCAAAGTATCATTACTACCACCAAAAAGAGAACTAGATATAGATACTATCTTCTTTTGCAGTAGCAGAAGTCAGCACAAAATCTCATGGACTAATGAGCTCATGCTGCTGGTCTGTGGCTCTTCTTTGGCCCCACAACTAAATTCTAGTTAAATAATTGTTGTTCGTGTGTCACAGTATATGGATATAGGTGCAAGCTTACAACATGCCCAATTGTCAGAAAAGCCAAACTGTAGAGAGAAAATTGCTTAAAAGAATGAGCTACAGTAGGGTTTACCCAGGTACCCATTGTACAGGACTTTTCGTGCATTTGGCCAACTTCTTTGTAAAATTCTGATCTTGGTTGTCTTATCTTTTCTTATCTTTAAGACTATACATTCTGCAGAAGGCTAAATGATCTGCATTTAAACATCTGCTAGCTAATCCCGATCTTTCTGTATGATGTAACAACATCTGGGTTTTTTAAATGGCAGAAAAGAACAAGTGTTCTCACAGAGCCAGTCTTTGATTTTCAGTTTTCTACCCTGCAGGCTATCTGACTCTGAAGTCTTCTGCCAGTGGAGAATAAGCCAGTTTTCATCTGCAATCTGCACATGCTGGCTGAAGAAAAAAATACCAGTCCAATACCCTGCTCAGCCAAGGGAAAGAAGTGACACAATCTTCTACCGGCTTTTTTTTCCCCAAGGGTGATGGTGATCGATTGGCACCAGCCAGAACTGTATATATTGACAGTCTCCAAAAGGGAAAAGCAAGATGAGCCTACAAACTGCTCCAGATCTGCTGCTTTGTTGCAGGTTGGAAGAGTTTTCTCAGGATTACTTCCCTCCAGTTGGCGCATGTCACTAATTACCTCCCGTTCTTCTCTGCCTTCTTCTCCTCACAGCAAGGCAGCTCAGCAGCACAGACACATCACACATGAGATGCCATATTCCCATAGTGCCTGTGGGACCAGAAGTCTGGAGGAAGCTGGTGCCTCTGGAAGTACTGCATACAGAACAGCCAGAGAAGCAGCAAAGCTTGTCACGTGGGACGGAAAGGAGGAATAGGAAAACGGGTATAGCACACAGAAGCATTAACTACCTCCTTATCTCTCAGGCGTAAGCAAATCATCCTAGCTCCATGCTGCAGGTGTGCCAGTCAGACATTCTGGGAGTGGATGGAAAGATTTCAGAATGACTGGACACCCCCACCACTTTGGGAGGTATGTGCTCCCTCTACGTTATTTTTGCTCCTGATTTTTTATACCACTAGCATGCTTTTTTGTTCCCCTTGTTTTTAAATTAGGCCTTTGTGTTTCTTCTACTCTAGGTTTTAGTTCAACCACTCTTCAGCAGAATGTAACAGCTACAAACACAATAAGCAGATGCCACTGGAGCAAATGAAACTATACTCCTCGCCTCGAGGCCCAGCATGCTGCTTTCTGTCAATGCTTCTCATACTGCGGGTCTCCATACCAGAGGAAGAAAACCACATATAATCAACTATGTCTCTGTATTTCCCATCAGCTAAAAAAATTTAAAAAGCTCAACCAATCTTTCTGAAATTCTCATTGAAAACCAAAATTGATCAAGACAGCACCACTTACCAGAATTTCCCCCCCAAACAGAGCAAGTTTACATTCACCACATTTCCTCAAAAATGGCTCGAAAACATGCCCTGTAAAATAAGAGAGAAAGGGAAAGAAAAAATTAGTGACTGGAATACCACAAATTACGTTACACTTCTTTCTTACTCTGATAGCATTTATCACCAAACTTCCACCATTTTTCCTGTTTTAGGGAAGGAGGTAATTGGATTCGAACCTTCACAACTGATTATTAAATTCCACCAGTATTATGCAAAATATTAAAAAAATTGGAGGACTCCCTCAGACTGCTCAGACACATCACTGTCACTGACACGACAGCTATTCAGACTTCAGAGGGATGAGGCCAACAACATGGAACGCACAGCAGCATACAGCAAGTATGCCAATTATTTTAGATCCAGCCCTAAAAAAATTGGCCAACCCAGTATCTCTTAGTGATTTTGCTTTAACAAATTGGTTTTGAAATATGATGCACGTAAGTCTCTCGACAGCCTCCTCGTTTGAAAACTACACAAAGAAGAAAAAAGGGGTTGTGCCACACTACATTTTCAGACTATATTAATTACTCAGCATTCTATAGAAGAACAAAGAGGGAGAACAAATAAGTCAACGCAATATCCAGTTCGACACACGCTAGGGCCAGTTTGAAGAAGATGGAAGGCAGAAGTGACAAATGCCATCATTTTGCCAGCCCTGAGTAAATTTCAAGTGACAGCTACTCCTTATTTTTCCTTGAGGTGAAATCTTTGAAAGAACAACTCACAGAGCACAGAATAAAAATGATGTTAAAACCTGTAGTTTGTAAACTCCTAGAAGATGGAGGAGCTATGATTCTGCTGGTGTTCAGGTTTGGGAGAGGTAACCATACAGCAAGCAGAGAAGAACACACGTTTCAGTGCCCAGGTGTCCACACCAGTGAAACCAGACTGAATCTGAACTGCTTTAAACTCCCGTTTCCCCCCCAAGTACATGGCTGAATTTTCCACGAGAGAGGCATCTGTGAAATTACTGCTGGATGAGTAACTTTACAGCTATACACAGATGACTTGGAGCACCACATTATTGATCGCGGAAACCTGCCTCAGCTGCAGAAGCAGCTGATCTTTGCACCAGCACCTCTCCTGAAGGATGCTGTAGGGGGAAGGAAGGGGGGATGACAAATTAGGTCAAATTACTTTTACTGGTCATCGTTACATGAAAAGTAGCTAAGAAAATAACATTTCTATTAAGGAATAACCAAATAAATCTTCCTTAAAACATGGCAACTGGATTACACTGCTCTAAATCCCAATTAGCAAGCAGACCTCTGATGTCATAAGGCTGAGACTTCATTTTGGGTGGAGAGTTCAAGGCACGGAGAGAAGAAAAAAAAAAAGAATCATTACAAATCAGAAGAGGCTGTTGTGAAAGATTTTAGGAACAGACGTTTTTAATCACAAAACTACAAACCAAAGCATCTTCTTCTCTGCTTGCTTTCTTTGTTTAGCAGTTGAGAAAAAACCTGGGCATATCAAGGAATAAAGAAAAAAACCCAACACCTCCTCCTCCCCCAACACCTTTTGTACAGCTTGGCAGAATTTGTGAAAACACTGAAAAAAAGATGGGTCTTAACTGCTTTGCTCAAAGTTGGGGAAGGTGGTTATTATTCCAGTGCCATCCATTTCCCTCCCTAGCTGCCAGGCATTTGGCTTGGAAAGAAAAAATCAAGTCTAGAAGCTCTACTTCTGCCTCCAAACTAATTGGATAACATCTGCATGCAGAAAAGTTAGGAGCTTAAGAGACGAGCCAGGTCTGAAACAATGCAATAGCACCTCAACTCCGGATTAGCTCATTATTTTCTTCTACACCAAGAAACTGATTTAATAATTTCCCCAGAGAAGTGACAAATAAGGGAAACTCTGTACTCCATGCTGCCGGTCCCATGAATACTTGAAAGACAGGGGCCAGCACCACTGCCAAAAGGGGCTGATCCCCCCCCCGGCACTGGAATGGAGCTTCTGGATGTGGCCCCAGCAGCGCTCCCATCCTCCCTCCCTGACCCCAGCACAAATGTCTGTGCAGCAAATGGGGCTGGGGGAGCAACCGGGATTAAAATGAATTATTTAGCCCAGTTTCCAAAGTAACGGGGGGGGGGAGCCTGTGCTGGCACTAGGGAAAAAGGGAGGAAAGGATGGACAGGCAGATGTAGGATTTGGGGAATGGCACGTCCACTTATTTGGCTGCAGTGCTAGTTTCAACCAAGAGTAAAACTCCACTGTTATGGTACTCGATTGCAGGCAGCTGCCTTAATACATCCTAAAGGAGTCTAGTCCAAGCCCTCCATTGAGAAGCCATATGACAAAAACTAGCAAGAGGGCTAGGTAAAAGGGTGTCTAGTTAAATCTGAAGCAGAGACACAATTTACCATGTCTCTAGCCTTGGAAGATCTTTTGAACTTTGGGGGTGGCAGGTGGAAAGCTTGAAACTTTTCCAGGGGATGCTTTTTGCTTGATTTTAGAAGCTGATGTAAAATGTGCCCTGTCTCTCTGGCTACAAAGGAGATGAGGTATTTGGGGGTAGAGTGGGGCAGGGAGGGAGAAGGGAAGGGAACATTTTTTGCTGCATAATTGGGGGCGAGTGCTGGACGTGGCTTGCAGAGAAAACCAAAGATTATTCACTCTTTCTTTGTATTCAGTCTGGGGTCCGTACAGAACTCTGGTTTAGCCTTAATGATTTTCATTCTACCTAAGCATGTAGGAGGAATATTCCTTTTTCTTGAAGGCGTTGAATAATGTTACTTATCTCCAAATTCTGACCAGCACTTTTCAGAAAAGCTTTGCTGACTTTGGAGAGCACAGCATAGGAAATGCAAATTAAATTAATATAGGCTTTGAGGCACACCAATTTTGGCTTCTTTTGCAATTAGTATAATAAATAGATGAGGTGACAAAAGGTTTGTCTGACCAGAATTACTAATGGAAGAGAGCTTGTCTTCCCAAGTGCCTGTGCTTGGGAAAAATGAAAACCTGGAGGTAGCCATCTGACTATTCAGTGAAAGGTGCACTTGTTTTGGATAAGTCAATTTTCACAAATAGTTCTTTTAACAGAAGGCATTTACCATAAAAGGTTTTGATTTGCTTCTGTTATGAAGAGTTAGCTATAACTTTACAACGGTATACCCTGATATCGAACAGGCTGCTGGCACCAACTGAATGGCATATAGTAAAAGTTTAAGTTTATTTGTTACCCCAGCCAGGGGAAGAGTGGGGAAGGAAGTGGAGAAGTTGCAGACAAAGGAAAAGTGTTGAGAATTAAAACCTTTTCTGAAAAAATTTACATTGAACTCCCCTTCTGCTTGCCATCTAAAATTGAATACAGAATGAGGATGTTTTAGAGTACAATCAATTGAATAGTATTAGATTTAAGCAACATCAGCTTCCCATAAGGAGCTGCGACTTGCTACCCATCCCAGACCAAAACATTTACAACAGGGTCACCCCAAACTGTGAGACATACATCACTGCCAATATGGAAGCGGTGTCCAAATGAAACCTGTCCAAGCATCTCCTGAATGGTAAGACATAGTAAGATACTTAGCACACCAACACACATGAAAAGTTGCTCTGAAGCTCAGAAAGACTTGATTTGAAACTTTAAAGAAAAACAAAACACTCCTGGGAGACAATCAGGCTTATTATCTGCTACGAACAGTCTTTTCCTGTAAGCAGGACCAGCTTCAACAAATTAGAATTTTTTACCAAAAAAACATACCCCCCTCAGTGTTGCACATACACCAGCAGTGTTTTTATGTAGCCTTGTGTAAAAATTACTTTCTTTTTGTAAAGAAAAAAGTATTTTGTGAAACTGAATGTGGTGAGTAGCATAACCACACGTCATTCACGTGTTCGGTTTCATGACATTGCCTGCTTCATGAGACAACCCCTGCTTATTCTCATCAGCTTCCAGATACATTTTTGTCAGTTTATGCTGGGATCAGAATTCAGTTTATTACCACCGGCAAAAGATAAATCACTGTCAGGAGATATAGTAACTACTATTTTTTCAAACCTGCGCTCCCAAATCCATTAACATCCACCAACTTCAAGGATCTTTGGACCAAGTCCACTGTGAACAATCCTAGACAAGAACTCACAAAACCCCTTTATTTTTCATAAAAGCAAAAATTGTTCGGTGACAATTTACCCACCATTTGAAACAGATAAAAACATGATTTAAGGCATAAAACCAGTTACATGGAGGATTCTGGTCTGGTATATGTTGCAGTTGTTGCAGTTCATGTGAGCTTCACCCAGCTGGAGGAAGAGGCTGGCTGAAGTCATAAGCGGTCTTAAATACTTTTCAAATGCTAGTAGATGCAATTCAGTTTACGATACTCAAACACAGAAGAAAATCTACATAATGATAAGCATCTGTCAGTTTTCTATTAGTAACATGCTTCTGCTGCTGTTTTTTCAAACCTCAAGTAGAAGCAGGCATCCTGGGTTCTTGGGCTGCTATTTTACTTGGCAAAAATTGGGAAGAAGGAGGTTTTCAGGTTGGAGAACAGTTTACAAATGAACATATCTGGGTCAGGATGTATAACCTGTTTGTAGAGAAAGTGTCGGTTAGTCTGCAGAGCAATAGCCTTCCTTTTTCATATGTTCTAATGTAATTCATGCTTATTTTACAACACATCATATTAGATGGATTTTTGGGCCATGAATTAGTCCAGAAAGTATTTTTCAGTAGTAGGTTACTATGGCCCTACAGTAACAGTCTTGAGTCACCCTTTTTAGACAGGTTGAGGACTCTGTTATCTGGGAGGCTGCTGACACTGGTGTTTGAACAAATGTATGGAGGCGTGCATGTTCAGTTTTGCCTAGGGTGCAGCATTTTCCGCCTATTCGCACCACTTTAAGATTTCCAATCCTACTAAAAAAAAAAAAATTAAAAAAACCCAACTTCTAAAAGCAACGTTGAACACAAGAAGAAAAACCATCTCCTGCATGCTGACTTTATATGGCCAGTTTATAAAGAACTGCACATCTTAATTTACATAAAGCAATCTTTTACTGTGCAATGCCAGATTACATATAAAGACCCCTTATCCTGTGAACATCTGAAAGCTTTCCAACAATGAAACGTTTAAAGTTTAAGGGAAGCTTATAGGCTTGCTCTTAGACAGAGACAGAAGCCTCCCTGTTATTCTGAAATGACCCCTTGCTAAGTGAGGGTCCCAGATAGCAGGCGCACGATATGAAAAAGCCTGGTCATCAACAGCGGGGGGAGAGCTGAGCAGCAGAAAGAGGGAGCTCCCACAGGAAGCAACTCTTGCAACGAGGACAGACACAACCGTGGACACCAGCAGAGGGAAAAAAACCAGCAACACCATTAGAAGACTCTGCTAAGACTAACCACTACCATTCTGGTGGTTCCTCCTCCCATGCAACAGTGCCAAAACTTGGAAAGAGGCCAGTGGCTACAGGACAAGCACCCTGCATTTTTTCATGTGAAACTCACTGGATTTCTAAAATAGTTACTTGAAAGCTTCATGCAGTTGCAGGATGTAAATAAGGATAACTAGGTCCCTCTTTTAAGAGAGTCCCAAAGGAGATTAGTAGTTTCAAAACAAAAATGTTTGTCTGCACTATCAAACTTGCAGCTGTCTAAAACCACATCTTTCAAACTGCTGTCCTTTCTGTTTGGAGCAGGAGGAACTCGGATGCAAAGTCACTGTTGCAGTGGCAACAAGTCCTAAGAAACAGGAAACACGGGAGAAAATCATCAGGAAAATACAGAGGCTTTGCTTGAACTTTTTCAACTTTTATAAATGAAGCTACAAAGATAAAAAACCCACAAACTGTGTTAAAGATCAAGCCGAACTCCTTCTTTTCTGTGCTACTTTAATCTCATCACACATCGGATCTCTTGACTTATCTTTAGCAGACGTGCTGCTGTCAGCTGGTCCCCGTGTCCTGTGCGCGTCCTGTGGCTTCCAGCCCCCCTGCTGAAGCACGCTGCTTGCTCTCCTTCTCCGTGGGATGCTTCACTCCCACAGGCAGTTTAAGCCCCTGGATGTTGCTAGCTCAGTATCAGCGATACTAGTACCTTTTTCCTCTCTCAACTTTCAAGGAGGATAAACTAAACTGAATCTTCCTTACATTCACAGCTCCTTTTCCAGGCATCAGCTTGCATTGTAACACAGCAGAGAGCTGAAAGCATAAAAGGAGCTGGGATCTGAAAACATCAAGGCACTATCTAACCAAGCACTCCAGCATGGAGAGTGCCAGGACAGGTAGAGCGTGTGGATGCGCACAGAGAGGTAGCAGAGGCAGATGCAACAAATAAGAAGATGCCAAAGCATTAAGAAATACATGGTGTGACAGCTAGCAGTTATGGTGAGCAAGTGGAGCACGACACTGCAAGGGTACCAGCAACAGAAAGGCAAATGTGACGGCACTCGCAGCTCATTCTTAAACCCAGCCTTTTGAAATCGCTCTGATAAGATCCCACAATCCGTGGCATCCTTTGCCATCTGCACCGCCTGGGAGAGATGCAAGCGTGTATCCCTTTGTAAGCCAAAAGCCAGCGTGCGTACTGCATACCTCGGCTGCCCCGCTGGAACCGCCTGTCCCTGGGTCAGGCGACCATCGCAATCGCGAGGGCTGAGCAATCAATAGGGGAAGCTATTAGCAAGCTCAATACCGAGCATGCACTTAGACTGAGAATGCTACTCATATATGAGGAGCATGTGATTGCAGCAACATACTTTAGTTCTCAAAACAGTAGAAAAATGACTTCATTAATTGCGGGAAGAGCATTCACGTTTCTCTTTGCAGAAAAATGAGAAGTACTATGCACCAAACAACTTTTTAAAAAATAAATGAATGGAGCCCATAGTCCTAAAAATAGCTCGTACTCTCCAACCCTCTGAGCTGGCTCCTAGGAACGCTGCTGGGCACCCCTGCAGCTGAGGGAGGGCACGGGCAGCCCGTGAGGCAGGGACGTGGTGGCTGGAGCCAGCGCTGTGTCCCTCTCCCGCACACTCAGCCTGCACATCCTTACCTGCTTAATATCCCAGTGGCATCAGAGAACCGCTTCTATGGCCAGAAATAAGCACTT
The DNA here is from genome assembly GCF_034638445.1 of Ciconia boyciana. Lineage (NCBI taxonomy): Eukaryota > Metazoa > Chordata > Aves > Ciconiiformes > Ciconiidae > Ciconia > Ciconia boyciana. The sequence goes on from NC_132936.1 coordinate 53,270,836, forward strand.
ACATCACTATGAAAGTTAGAAAAGATAGCAAGGAAAAAAAGCAAGCATAATGTAAAATTTTAGAAGCTTTTGTTTTAGTAATTGATTTTGCAGTTTGTCTCAAAGAAGAAAATGTTTTTCTTCCGAAGATACAGGATTGACCCTAAAGTACCTTTAGCAGAAACTGGCTAAACAGCATATTTATAAACCCTCTGCAGAAGCAGTAGAGGCCATTTAGAAGTGCAAATTACATTTCAATGTAAATATAGGGTTTTGTATACAAAAATTTGGTTCTATAAACAATTGTTTTTATAAACAATTTTTTCCCTTCTCCTTAAGAGAGAATCTTACTTATGCAATAAACATTTTTGTGCTTTAATCAGTGTCCGGGGTTTTAATTCAGGATGTTATATCCATGACATACAATGAAAATGAACACATACCTATACAGTATATATAGAATATATATGCTAATGTTGCAATACTATAGTACCCATAATGTCAGCCATTCCCATTGTGCAAGAAATCATAAAAAATACACACACGGGAAGAAATGGTCTCAAGTCATGGCCAATTTACTTCCAGGCTTTAAACCTTTAAAGAATTCAGCACATACCCTATATTCTTAGGACAAATTGGGGGTGAAAAGGGAACAGCGTATTACTAAGAACTTCTTGTAGTTAAGTCAATTCATAGATTTAGCTAATTTTGAGCATGTCAAATAATATTTATAACTTGTACATGTAATACTTTAATGGATTAATCACTCCATATTTTGTACATTTGGTTTTCCTAACTACTGTAATTCCTAAAGTGTCGGAGAGTGAAATGAGAGCATGGCATGGTCTACAATCGTGCCCCACGAGCTGGGGGGGTTGGGGGGGGAAGGCAAAGCGTGTCTTTGCAGAAGCTACGCCAACTACACGTGGTCACATTTCCTGATGTGAAATATAAAAATGTTGAAAAGAGGCTGAAATTTTGCAAGAGTGAACTATTTGTAAACCTATTTCTGTATCAAAGAACGGCCATGAAGCGAAAAGTAAACAGAGTACGAAAAGAATATAGCAACACGATTAAAACACAAACAATGAAAATGCTGCACTGTAAACTAATTATTAACTACAACGAGCTGAAAATAAACTGTTTCCTTTTTGCCAGGTTCACTTTAATCTTGAGAGGCAGGAAGGGGGAAGACAGGAGGAGGCAGCAGTTTCAGACTTGTGGAGCTTATCAAATCCCAGATCGGATGATTAGAGCAAAGCTAAGAAGAAAACATCCTCTCTCCCCACCTCCCTCCCTCGCCAGAAAGGAAGCGCAGCCTTTAGGACCAATCGGCAATATTTGTTTGTTGCTCTTTAAAGGATTGCTCTGGAGAGCATTTTTCCTAAGCTGTTTTTATCTCTTTCTGGAAGTTTCAAAATAAACAAGAGTACTGGAAATGGAAGAACAGAAAACGTGACATTCTGTTTTATTTTTTTTATAGTGAGACAAGTAAAGCAAATAAATAAGGCCCTTGGTTGCCATACAACACAAAGCGGAAGGGAATAAGAGCTTTAAATCTGAGAAGCATCACTGCAAAACCTAGGAAAAGTCACTCATGGGCTGAGGGGGGGAACAGTGAATAAGAGGGCTATCTGTCATGCTACTTCATTGATTATTTTTTTACTTATTTTAATGATAAGATTTCATGTTGGTGAGTTCTAGGAAAGAGAAAAAAAAAAAACCACAACCCAAAAAAGTCACTGTATTTTGATAGTTTACTTTCAAAAAAACCCCCTGCTCTTCAGTGGCTTCTAAAAAAGACTCTCCTATAACAAAAAACAGAAAATTAAATTCTCAGGACAACACACTAGAAGTACAAATGAAAAGATTTTGCAGTGACATAATGCTTCGGCCTCGAGCGCAGGATCAGGTCTTTAATCTTTCACACTGCCCTTAAATACATCAGGTCTCCCCTTAGAAAGCGAGTGTCCCAGTGTGAACCAGAATAAACACAAGGTTTGGGATTGGGCTACATTAATAAAATTCCAGGATTGGGCTACATTAATAAAAGCCTCCTTGCAATAAAAAAGCCACACAAATGCATTTAGTTTGCTGAAATATTCTATGGATTTAAAATATCATTACTATTCAGTATAACCCCCCTCCTACTTTTTTGCCTTTTGTTTTTCAAGATTAAGGAAATGCCTGAGCGGTGGAACTAATGAAACTGGATTTCCAGCTTGTTTGGACTTGTGATGCTAAATTTACAACGTGGGATGCCACGCTGCATCCCAGTGCTCCTGGCTCCCCCGTGCCCCAGGGTGCCCGGTACCCAGCCACATTTGCTGGGCAAGCCTTGCTGCAGCCGCTGGGCAAGCCTTGCTGCAGCCGCCGGCCAGCCTCTCCGGGGGTGCCCACGGCACCCTGCCCCTGCCGTCCCGCACCCAGCCTGTCTCCTCACAGCAGCTCATGCATTGGAGAAAGGACCAAGAAGCCTAATGCTGCCCCTGAAGCCCCCTCCCTGGATGGAGACAGTCTGTTATAAAAGTTATAAAGAGGAGGACTGGCACGCAGACACACCGAGTTAACAGCCTAACCCCAACTTCCTCAGGAAACTAGGCTAAAAAATCTGGGTTTTCTCTTGCTATGCCCCGCCCCACCCCCAATGATGCAGATGCAGTATAAAAAAAAAAAAAAAAAAAAAAAAGAGTAGCATAGATGTAAGGCTTAAGGGCTATACCATATCCCTGAACAGCATCTGGATTACTGTCTCAGGCATGTTTCAGAAGTGTCATTGGCTTCCTGTTTAATATTCGTGTTTTATTGCCGCACAACGTCAGCCTCTGCTCAAAGAGCAATATATTACTCTCACATCCTCCAAGCAGATCCTTAATGAGGATATTCTGGTTTCTTGATATTCAGAGACCTTCTGTTGGTAATAGCAGATCAGCATATGCTTGAACGCACAGCACGCAGAGAAGGAGAAGTCAGCTCTCCCTATTAAAACTGAGCCACAGGATTAAAAGGGACCTTGAATGACCATCTAGGCTGCTTCCCCGCTCAAGGCAGGATCAACTGCACTTATCTTATTCTTTTTATTAGGCCACCTGACCCAGCTGGGGGAAAACAGATATGCTTTGGGGCTCCAAGTCCCTTCCTTAGCCTGAAATCTCACCCCTGCGTTGCCCTGGTCCAGGCCTCTGCCATGCCAGTTGGTCTAATAAGAGATCCCTGCCTGCAAACCCTGCCTTCCTTGCATTGCCATGGTTACAACGCTGCTATTACCATGCATGTCGAGCCTATTTTTAAAAGCCTGCAATAACAGGAGATGCTGGTTAAGGCCTTAATCTCAATAAAGTCTAAAATTCCTCCAACGAGGGCTTACTATTTGTACAAGTGCTGCACTCCGAAAGCAAAAGATGAGTGGTGAACTGCCTGAGGCAGGGACTCTGCATCGCCTGCATCCCGGGGGTGGGGGGAAGAGTATTTTAAAGGAGAGTCCTAAAGGACAAGAAGAAACTAGTCCTGCCAACGTTAACAGCTTGGGTTAGGTCAGCAGAAAACCTATAACTGCTTGTTAGAAAGCAACTCATGCGCACTGGAGAGACTGGCATGATGGGTGGCTGGAGGAGCCCTCTTGGAACTGGCTGACAGACAGAAAGTCTTCGTGAGACTTTGAAGATTTGATGAGACAATTTGAAGAGGCCAGAGAAAAGGACGTTGCATTCATTCAAGACATCAAATGAGCGCTTAGGTGTGAATTTCAGCTGCGTGGTCTGGGTAGCACAGGGCATTTCTGAAGAGAGTACACAGGAAGAATCTGCTGATCTTGGAGTAAGGGCAGAGGAAACTGGGAGATGGACAGATTTTGGCCTGATTGAGGGTCACTGGTGTTGGCCATGGCAACAGAGGCAGGAGATAATGGGGAGAGCTGCAGGAGAAGGGAGGAAGGAATGTATCAATTGATATCTGTTTAGCCATGCTGAATGAGACTTGATGGCTTGGTATCCACAAAGAAGTGAAGAAAGACTAACTGAGGTTATAGCTCGGACAAGGGGAGAGAGGACTAGTTTTATGTCCCAGTCATAAGAACCATATATATGTATATCTACATTTCTGTGACTCTATGATGATTTTTAATATATATATTTGTATATAAATACATATTTACACTTATACATGTAATAGTTCTGTCTGTACGCAAAGGAATCTGAAATAAAGTTGTTATCAGAATAATAGGAGAAGAGAAAGAACACAGCCCTGCACTCCCTGCCAAAAACAGAAGTGGAAAAAGGCCTTTCCCCTTGTTACTTTTTCATAGCATGACAGGTAACAAAGCACGTAGTAGCAAAATGCTTAATCCCCTGGAAAGTTTAAGCAGTCAAAAAAAAAATTTAAAAATTATAGTTGTAGCCAGCTTCCACACTGTGTGGCTCGACAAGTCCTTCCACGTTTGGAGGGGAGGCATCCCCCACACTCACACTGCCACACACCTCATGGGACGTGCGAGCAGCTACTGGCCCTGTCAGCAGTCACTTAGCTGATACAACACCCCTTACAACACCGGGGATGTGTATTTTGGTCCAGTGATGGATGCGTGTGTAGCCATGTGTCAAATCCGCCAGCACGCTGAGTGCTGGAAACAAATGGCACTTTCAGAGCAGCGCATCTGGGTCACTGCCTGCTCTCGCTGTGCCTGTGAGGACCTTGGGGAAGAAGTGTGGAGCAGGGAGGAGCATGCTGCAGATTTGAGGAGCTGTGACGGCAGGTCTTATCTAGGCCACTGGCTGTAAACTGGATGCCCTCACCCTGGAACAAGAAAAGTGGATTTTAGGTACTGTAAGGGTAAGTCTTTTGCATGTGGTGATGAGTGACGAGGTGGCACTAGTTTATTTTCTCCCTACTCTCAGTTTTGCAGCTGTAATCAGGATTATAAAAGCACATTCAACCTCCCCCCCGCCCCCAGTAAAATAGACCGTAAATCGCTGAGAAATAACACACAGAAAGCACTCACAAGCCCCGCTTTTTAGTGCTGTAACTAGTTTGGAGTTGCACATTTAGGAAATGTCACATTTGATTTTGACCTAGAATCAAGTTCACTCCGCCTCGCTGAAACACAAGACACACCATTCATGCGGCGCCCGGAGTGCAGCCTCCAGCTGCAGAATGTGGGTTACCAGACGCAGGAGACATCTGAGAAGGAGCATTCAGAGCAGCACGTGTGCCACTTGCAGTCGTGAGCGTATTCGATTATGAACTCTGCAAAATGTATGAATGGTACCGGCTGACGGTACAATCCCTGGAAGTACATATCCATAACAATTCTATGGAAAAAAAAAGGGATGTGTGTCTGAGAGCCACAAAGAGGCAAGACTATTTTTTTTTCTTTTTCTTTTAAGTATGCAAACAAGCTAATTAATTTCCCCTCCAAAAACCATTTGCACAATCTGGGAGCCGCTGCAAGGGCCAGTTGTGAAGATTTCAACAGCAAACATCATCAACAACAGCTAAGGGAACCATTAAATCAGTAGTCACATATTAAAACCAAACTATACAGGCCAAAAACATCAAGTTCAGTTCTCACACATATACTCTTACATCTAATGGCAAAATGTCAACAGAATTTGAGACTACGACGGTCCCACAAAGCCAACGGCACTGCAGCTGGACAGCCTATGCAGAAACGCTACCTGCAACATCAACACGCCCATCCTTCCGTGCACCGCAGTGTTCACCATGGACAACCACCAGTTTATTTGGTCTGCTTCCTCTCCCCATGTTACATACATGCCCATCCACTTTTAACCCACCTGCACAGACATACAGCTATAGCAAGTACTCTGAAGCACCTCACACACAAAAGGGTATCAAGAAAGGGAATTGTATTTGACCTTGTCATACATGCGTTTGGGCAGTGAAAACAGTACAGCCTCCACAAGCAGACAGATGCATTTAAAAAAAGGACAGAAAGTAGGAGAGAGAATGCTTCCTCATAAACACATGTGTTTTATCAACTGTCTGAACTCCAAATCACTTCCCTTTTCCAGAGAGACATCTCTGGGTCCCATCTTTCAGCTCTGTTAAAATTTCAACAGCTCACTGGCTGCCATTTCATGCAAAGAGGGGGAAGGGACATGGACTGAGCCTCAGATAGTCAAGTGCAGAAACAGGCTTAAACAGAAGCAGAAAATCTTCTCCCAAGGAGAGGAATTCCAGTACCAGGACTATGTAAGAAGAAGAAAATAAAAAGCTGCAGTTCTGCAGAGCGACAGACGTGTATCATACAGCTGGGACCATTTATGTCCGTAGAGTTTCCACTGCTCTAGCAGTAACAGAAGACTTTTTCCTCCTGGGCAAACTCTTTCTCACTCTAGGATTCACAATGGAGCAATTACAAGCTTCCTAAAAGCCCTGCAAAGCTTTCAAGGCTTGAAGCAGCTACAGCTTCTGACCCAGACTGACTGGAAGCATTAGTAGAGAGCAGGGCAGCAGAAAACATTGCAGCCTAGTTGAAATTTTAAACACCAATGAGCGTGGACTTCAAGTTCTGCCCTACTTGCCTTAAAAACACCCAGTGGTCCTTTTGCTACCAATGATGTAAAAAATTAAAGCCATAACAGGTTGTTTATGAAGGCTGACTACCTCCCTCCATCAATGGAGCGGTGTCACCCTGCAAGTGTCAGGCTTACCGCTCATTTTGAGGGCTGTAGTGCCAGCATCCGAACAAGCACGTACAAAGTGATAAGGGCATACAATGCATTTTGTAGGCTTGGAACAAAACCCAGTTTGTAGGATTCGCTTAGTGAAAGAATTTATGTTAACAGAACAAGCTATTTATAGCAACTCTCCATAGAAATGAACTGTCTCTTGGTTCCTGTCCTTGTGAAACGCAGCTTTCTAAGTGGAGAAACCCTCTCTTTACTCTAAAATCATGGGCAAAGGGGGGTATGGGGAAAGGGAAGCTGCTCCCCAACATACATCCTGCCACCTCCAGTTGTACTGGAGAGGAGGTCTCCCCGTGCTGTTGGCACAAAAGGTCACCCATGGTTTGAGCCCCTGCACAGTCACACCACGCTTCCCCAGCCCCCTTGGCTGGGCAGCCGCCGTGAAAGAGCTGCCTGTGCCTTGGCCCATCGCTCACAGCTCTAAGCTGTGCCCATCCTGCCGACAGACACACATAACCAAGACGGACTGCTCTTCCCAGGCTCCTCAAGCCACACGCATTTAATTACAGGCTTTTAGCCAACATTAAATCGAGTATACTACAGCTCCTTGAAACAGCACAGGAGGGAGAGATCCTGGTCTCTCCCCAGCCAGCCCTTCAGAAGGTCTCAAACCAGAGCATGTTCACATATCCTCACGTTTCGTATGCCCTCTGAAATAAAAGTATATGTACTTTAATCCTGATCACACACAGCCAGCCAGCTAGAAACCCACACCCCTGTATGCACACCTCATCAGGGTTTTGAGCGGTCTGCAAAATTGTCACACAAAATCTCACCTACTTGTTACAAATGACCTAGATCCACAGTCTGCTTACCATCCAAGCTTAATAAATCATTTCTACAGGTTTGCTCAGACAAGAAGCTGAGCAAACTGCACGCATGTGACTTTTCTTAATAAAACAAAAAGCTGTTTTGGAAAAAAAGCAAAACAGAGCAGATTCGCTGTTTCAAAGTACGAAAAAGTAGATAAACAAATAAATCAGAAACTAAAACACACACATGCAAACAGACAAACCACATAAGAAAGAGTTCCACTTAGATCTCCCTCTTTTCTTTTGCTTAAGTATTTCCACAAATAAGATGCAATTAATTCTCTACATCCATATCTGGGGGAGTTCTGCTGCTGGGCTTTTAAATCTTGAGACCAGAGCTACTTGGCAAAAAAACTGTACCACACTGCTCAGAGATTACAGTTTAGACCTGACTAGTGGGGGGAAAAAAAAATTTTTAATCTACAAAAAGTTTTTATGTTTTGGCAAAAGCTTTATTTCAGACTAAAATAACCTTACTTTTTCCACTTGGGTCCCTAAATATCCTCACTGCCCCCTGCCCCTTCCAAACTCTAGACAAAACACAGGCTCTCACTGGATACCCTTGCCCCTAAATCTCATCCATCAACAGCTTTGCAATAAAATCCCTCATAATTGGTTCCCTCATACAGTTTCTTTCCAGTATCTCACACTGATACTTTTTGTTGGTTAAAAAAAAGGCATATCTTAAGTCTAATGATTGTACCAATAAACCCAAATTAGACTAATGGGAACCCTGAACTGAAAATAAAGCTCTAAAAGCTATAGGGTATACATATATCATGAGACTTTATTAAACTATAAATCTGTTGATTACAACTTTATTTTCTAAAGACAGAATTATCTTAAGCCAATTTGTTGCCCAATGTAATAGTATTTGGTGTCTATAATGAAAATTAGATTATATCAGGGTAAGTTTGTTTATAATTTTAGATTAACAGAATTAGACACAGGGTTTTCACATGGATGAAATAATGAAATACAGTATGTTTTCCTTTTCTTGACATTACATATCTGGTACTCTCCAAGTCATAAGCAAGCATCTTGCTTCACAGTTCTTGAAATATTATTTGAAAAGAGTAATTTCTCTGTCTGTATTCCACAAAAAGTTAGATTAAGCTGATATATGACATCACTTATTGTAAAGGTGTAGATCCAATACAAATTGGGAGTGCTGACAAAGAAAAACCCTGAGCTGTTCCCATTCCTTAGGTGCACAAGGCTGTTCTGCTACAATTCTTCACTACCTCAGTTCAACTGATGTGCCTGTTGGTTACGTTGCACTGACCGCTGGGTCCTGGAGAGACTGGGGTTTAAAATCAACCACTCCAAAATGTCTTGTTTTAAATTCTGAAACAGCAGTGGGTGAGCCGTGCAGGAGAGCGAGCGTGAACAGGAACTTCTGAGGTTGGCTATGTCACCCCAGAAGACCTGTCTTGAACCACAGCCCAGAGAGAAAAGCAGAGAGCACCCAAAGATTTTACACCCTTGCACTCAATGTAAGTAGAAAGGTACACAAGCTAAAACATAAGCTAAAATGTAAGTGATATTTTCTTGGGCTGTCTGACAACTCAACCTTGGAGTCCTTCAGACTCACAGATCATTGACTCAGAGACTACACCAACTTATTCATTGATGACTGACCAAATCACAAACCTCTGTATGAAAAACATCATGCAAGCTTCTGCACGGCCTTTTCACCACTCCCATCTCCTTTCCCAGCAATATCTGTGTGATACGGTTGTGTCCATATTGTCCCTAGCTCTTGGTTGCGGCTGCATTCAGATTCTTTCAGGAAGAAATGGATGACATTTGCTCTGCCTCAAGCCGCGGCTTCTACATACAGGTTTGGGAGGGTTGGGAGGAGATGAAGCAATGGTGGTGTGCAGCTAAAGCTGCTTCTAAGCTCTTACCCTGCCCTGCTCAGCCCTTCCACTCTGAATCTGTTTCTTTACGGTGGCTGGGAATCAACTGCAAAATAAAATAAGAAGGTTTTCCTTCTGGCAACTGGTATTTTTAATTCTCTCTCTGTCCAGTGTCATAGGCAAGGAAGGGAAGGAAAGGGAGATAACACTAGCTTCAGTTATTTACTTAGATTTGCTGCAAATAGTCAGAGGTCTCAGTACCCTGTTACACAAAAGGTAAACAGCAGTAGTGACGCAGTCCAAGAAAGCATCCCCCAAGCCTACTCCGAACAACAAAAATAACTACTGCCAGCACCAACTGTCATGTGTCAAAACTCAATGCTATTCTTGGAGCAGATGCAGGCTCAGGAATTTTTTTTTTCCCTTTTCTTTTTTTTTTTTTTTAAACAAAGTAATTTCAAACCAGTCCAACCAACACATGGGATGTGTGTGATGGTCTTGGCAGCTGCTAATTTTCTAAATGATAATTACTGGCAGTTTATCAGTCTTAACAGTTTGAGACAGGCAGTTTGACAATGTTAACGGACACTGCTGAACCAAAATACAGTTCCCACGGGCTCTCTCATGCACACTTTCCTTCCTGCCGGTTGGAGAATTTCAAGTGCTCTGCTATGATTTGGCAAATCCTCACCCTGGCCCTGCACCGCTCCTCAGATCACTGCCAGCAGGGCTACATTACATCTTCATAGCATACACTATTAAAAAAAAAATAATTCATTTTTACAATGTATTAATTGTGCCCCCTCTGCCACATGACTGCAAATAGCTCTGGCAAACAACTGCACCTCAATGAATAAAAAGTTTGTTTGACCGAAGAGTAACTGGAGTTGCTTGGCACTGAAGATGAATACAGCAATGCTCCAGCTGACACATCTTGCACAGACGGTCCTATTAGGTCTCCTGTACTTACTTGTATGTACAAAACACAGCAAATAACCTTTCTTGAAGCTTCAGACTTAAAAGAGCAAGATTTCTGGGCAAACTGAAATATTAGCCTCTTTAGACTCTGAATGACTGAGTTTATGTACTAGCCCTTTAAATTCAGTAAGCCACAATAAAATGCCTTCACAGATAAACTTTGACAAGTTCTATTTTTTTCCTCTAGCAGATGCAGAATTTTTATTAAACACATCCACAGACACAAAATAAACTGACATTAAATGAATACTAGCAAGAAAAAAAGATAGCTTTTATACTTTTTTTAAAAACAAAACCTGAAAACTGACCTTCCACATTGCATTAAAAAGCTATAACTCTATACTTGAGACTTGGGTGAGTTGAGCAATTTAAATCACAGGTACTAAATCTCTGGAATGTCAGAGTGCTGTACCCACTTTCAGCCAAACCTTCAGTACTCCTGGTGTTTTTCGCTTCTGCAAACCCCACTTCAGGCCATTAAGTGTTCACATGATGCAAATAGTCATCAGTTATGTGTGGTTTTCCCCTCTTGCAGGTTTTTACACCCTCTGTCTTTCAGAGTCTCTAACTATAATCTCTCTGTGCCAGCAATTTCAAAGTTTCTGCCCCAGAGGAGAAACATGCTTTTTGTCATCATTCTGCATCCAGAACTCACCATTCTCATTGCCGGGGATTTTATGGAGTAGGATCTTCACAGGGGCAAAGCCAGATGCTTTACATCAAAAGGACCAACACCACTAAGGACTCCTAGCGTGGAAGTTTTGCATTTGTCTGATCATCCTTCCTGCCAACATCAATGGGAAAATTCCCACTCATTTCTATAGGAGCAGGCTCCCACAGACAGGGAAAAAAAACACAAAGCACATACAGCTACTTCCCACTGTCAGTAAAATGGAAGAGGTTCCTTTTTAGGGGGTAGCAGAATCCATCACAAAACCTGCATTCAGGAAATCACAAGTATTCTTTTCTAACATAAAATACGACACCTTAGTGAAAATATATTGCAGGCCTTTGGAAAGGTAAAAGGGACAAATAAAGCATTTAACCTTTTTGTTTGAAAACCTCAGACATGAACTGCAACCTTTCATTTCACCTTAATGCTACCATAGTGGTCTGAATCCCAAGGCAAAGCAAACTCTTGAAAAAGAAAATGAGCCCAAAACCCTGAACAAAAGCAAACCCCAGCACAGACTAGAAAAGTAAACCTGGGTGCTTCTCCAGATGACCCCCTTGATGGTCTCTCTGCCAGGGATGCTGCTCTCCAGCTCTGAAGCCAGAGAGTGCCCGTAGCAGGTCCATGGCCAGCTGGGGAATACCCCTCGCCCATCAGCACCATTGCTCAGAGCATGGCTGATGTATGAGGTGACAGCAGGACCTGCGGTCCCACACACACCCCCAGGGCAGGCCTAGGGGCTCTCAGCAGGGACTGCAGGCAGGTAGCCCAGCCTCAGCCTCTTCTGCCCGCCTGACAGCTCTCCCTGTGGTTTTCAGAGGGGAGAGACTCAGCTTGCTGGAGCGTGCTCAGAAAAAGTGCGCAAAGCATCATCTTTGTCTAGATTTTTATTGATTGATTTTTCTCACAGATACCAATATTATAATGAAATTAAATGGTCCCCTTGTGAGTCAGAACATTTCAGATATTGAAGGGAATGTAATTTTAAAACAAATTGAATAAAGAGGATTTTTTTGTCATCCCCTTCCTCTTCCAGCTCTTCATTAGGAACATCAGTTACAAAAACCCAAGTAGTGGGAGAGGAACTAAAAAGGACACACACTGGAAGGCAGGTTGATAGCGGATCAAATGTTCACCCCTGTGTAGGAACCTCAGAAGAAATCTTAAACTGTGGAGAAAAAGGTATGGGGTAAAAACCTACTAGCAGCAGAAGGCAGTCCTTAATAGAAGGCGAAGAAAATGTAATTTCAGTCTAAGTCAATGCCAGGTGATGCTGCCCAGCTACTGGAGGGACCTTCCAGGACAGCGAAGAAGGTTGGGGGTGGGTGTGGGAGGGGAGTATCACCACACAAAAATCCCCACCAGTGCTCCTCCCTTGCACAGTGACACAAGCAGCTTGCCACTGGTAGTATCTGCTGTACAAGTGGTTCAGCAGAGATCTGCACAATACTCCCCTGGTGGGCACCACTGGCAGCAGGTGTGAAAACCAACAGGTCAGAAATGTACCTGGGTTCTGGAAATACTGAAGCCAGTCTCTTCTCTGGGAGATGCGATAGGACTTTTTACAGAGTCCCTCCAGCACTGCAGACCTCATAACTGAGAGTCCAGCAGCTGTATCTTAGGATATCTGTGTGCACATACACATGCCCTGAACGGTCACAAGGCAGAACCTCACCCAGCAAGAAACACCCAGACTCTGGTCAGGCAATACGGGAAGGCAGAGCCCCCGTAGGCTGGTACGAGTGCATTGACAAGCAATTGCTTGAAGATGAACTTACAGCATCATCTACTTCATGCCACCATTTTCTTCCAGGTTAGTACTCATTCCTGCTACAAAACCGCTACTCGCTTCTTCAGTGGTTTCTGAGGAGGGAGCAGCTGGTACATCCCTCTGGACTACATCCCTCTGGAGGGGTGAATGCTGATGCAGGCTGTGTCAGCTGCAAGTCTCCTTTGCAAAGACTGGTGACCAGTGCTAGCAATGGCTCTTGCCTTACTGCTCTGCAGAGGCAGGCGACTGCACAAGGCTTTGAGAGGAAGCCCATGTTGCTGAGGACACAGACTCTGGCGTCACCTCCTCTTCCATGCCCCAGGCTTCTGGGCAACAAGTAGGGAGAACTTCACCTCGGGGTAGTAAAAAGCAGTCTAACAATTTCATGGCTTCCCTTTAATTTGTGCACTCTTCCGCTCTCATCTCTATGCTTTCACACAGAAAGATAGTTTGTAGCTTTCTCAGCTGTGACAAACTGTGAAGATGAACATGGCGACTTGTTAAAAGATTTAGGGACAAATCCAAAAAAAGTATTTAGGAATCTGGCTTTTAAATCCTATTCAATGTAAGTTTAAATCCTTAAGTACCTCTTTGGCTTTAGCTCTACAACTCCAACAGGGAAGCCAACAACATTTTGAGTAATCACGTGTTCTTTCAACTTTGCGTTCTTACTTTCATGAAAGAGAATGCTGCAAAATGACTAGATTATGCTTCTCATTTAAATAGAAAATGAGAAAGTCTGTGTTATGCACAAGTGACTGAAAAAAGAAGGATTTTAAATATTTGGCATTTGTATTTCTGAATGTAATCTGCATTAGAAACACCCATCCAGATAGCTAAACACAACTGCAAGCAGCCATTAGATTTATGCATGCATGTAAAACACCGAAGCTTTCATTATTTGTAACCTGATTGACATGGGTGACTATGCAAGTCTCAGCTTGCGAAACATCTGTGTCAGTCCACTTTCTCTTTCCCTTTGAGCTTACTTCCTTGCAGCTCTTGGTAGCCATGCTTAGTCATGTCTGCTTGGGAGAGGAAGATCACTTGGTAGCAGCAAGGTCAGTGGGTGCACATGCTATTTGTTTCTGTGGTCACTCTACAGGTTCCTCAATGCACCCAAAACCAATATCCTCTGGGCCTCGCCATGTTCAGCAGAGCATAAAAAACAAAGTCTGGTAGTACTTGAATAGGCTTCTGCAACCAATGGGGACTGCAACTCACTAAACAACCCCACCGGTTTTGAGGTGGGGAATTTAGGTGCTAATGATTACCTGAGCATGGTGCCAGAGACAGAGGAACAGCATTTATTAGTTACCTTTCACTGAGAAAGAAATAAATGAAGTTTCCTTCTTTCCAAGTGTAGATACCTTGACAAACCGTTAGGAACCAACATTTCTTTAGGAGAAAAAGGGAGAGGGGAGGAACAAACTGTTCAATCCATTCCCCTCCCAGATGCTATGCAGTATCTGAGATGCCCACTGCCAATTCCCCCAGCTGTGTGTAGGATGGCAGAGGAAGAAGCAGAATAGCCCAGGGCTCACCATGGGCACTAACAACTTTAGCAACACAATGCTCTGGTACCTGTAATTTAGTAAGCTGGGCCAGATATCTAATGAAAGAAAAGAACTTCCAGTTTCAAAAGCTTTACTGGAGTTGTTTCATGGGAGATTTCTATTGACACCAAGATCCCACTGAAAGCACCTGAGCATCTCTTTGCTCCTAACGGAAAATGGTGTCCCAAAAGCGAAAATACTCTATTAAGTATCCAAAGAATCTTGTAGTCCATATGTTTGCCCAGCTCTCAAGACCAATATTGGAAAAGGGCAAATAATTTGGGATTTCACACAAGTGCTTTTCCTCAGCCACATGATATAATAAAAACTCAAGGCTTCAGTCTGCCTATAAGGCTACATGACAGAATTAAAACAACAACAACAAAAAAAACCCCAAACCCCAATACTATTCACTGTATATATCCTGGTGAAACAGCACTTGCACAATTTAAAATTGCTGGTAAAATTGCTGCTAAACTTGCACAATGCTTCTTCAGAGCCTCAAATGGAAAAGTTATCAATATCTCCTACTCCTAATAAAATCCCATTTAAAAAGTTGGTATGAAATTACTCCATTCTGTGCTAGCAAAGCATACCAGTCTATGAAGTACTTCGGGGTCTAGGCAAATAACGAGTTGAACATTATACAAAACAGCTCTAAAACACTAAAAGAAGTAGACTTCTAAATGAAAATTATTATTTTCATTTTTAAAGAAGTGATTAGTTACCCCAGGCATACAACTTGGCATTTGGATGAGGCTGGATTTTTCCAGGTGGTTTTCTCAAATAGCCCCAAGATGCACAGGTCACTTTATGACGGCACCACCTTTGGGTACCCCATAAACAGTTAGTAATTAAAATCATAAGCATCCTTATTTCTTAGGAAGCCTGGTACAGGGAGAGGTAGTCAGACAAGAACAAAATATTAAAAGCCCATCTGAACGTCCCACGACACATGCATTTGTACAGTCAGAGTAAGAACCTAATTTGCTCTCAGATTAGTCACACACTGAATGTGTTCTTACCAATGCCCAAGTTGGCTTGTCTTGCATCGTGTATCTCAAGTATGGGACAGTGATCTGTGCTGCCAAGGCACTGCACGCCAAACGGCCCTCTTCCTTCGCACCTGAGCAGCAGATTCTTGAGCAGCACTGCAAAAGGCACCACTGCACAGAAGGAAAGCCAAAGACATGAAGCAATTACCTCTTTTTCCTCAAGGCCACACGATTCTCAAGATAGCTACTGTTATTGCACCATCAGTTATAAGCTCCTACGCAGAAGGTTAATGGCAGCTAACTCCCTTCACGCTTACTAGCAAGAACCGTTTCACAGAAACAGATAATCTTTACCATTTATCCACCAGTTTCCTTTTACAGTTTAAAAATCAGTAGGCAGTATTAACTCCTATCTGCAGATTTGTCTTCACACAGCTCTGACTATAAACAGTCATCTCATTCTCTTCAGCAATCAAATTTTTTTCTAGTTAGGAGTTGCTGCTCTCAGCTCCATCATCTCTTGCTCTGCAGTCACTCCAGAAGAAGTAAGAGATATATGATTAATTCAAATATTGACCATGTGCCATGAGATCAGAGCTTTTATTCCAGTACTTCCTCTTTACCTCTACCCCCTCCAAGTCTACCAGTACATGTAGTTACCGTGACTTGCTCAACAGTCAGTAGTAGAGCTGTGCGTAGGATGGCAACTCTACAGAAATGATATGACACACTTCTCTTTCTCCAGTAAAGTGAATACAAGTGGTTTCTTTGGAACATTTGCCCATGGTTTGCACAGTGGACATTGCAACACAAGTCAGCTTTAGGATTCTCTACAGGAAATAAGTCATCTGCAACTGGAAAGTCACATGCTTACATCTGAAATAGTGCTACGGTTATGCCAACGGATAGCCGAGAGGCAACTCTGCACAAGCGATACTGTGTAGGAAAGAGACAGCTTAGTGTTTAGTAGGGGTGACAGTGACACCTCGTAGACCAAAGTCTCCCACCTGAGCACAGAAGAGTTACAGTGAACACTACCGTGCAGGAAGGAGCATCTTTAAGCATAAGTAGGTATTACCCAGAATATTACTATTTCAACACATCAGCTGGACTTCACAGGACTGAACATACTGATGGCAGCTTCAACTTAACAGTTAATGCAAAACCATGTTCACTACCACTTCTACTAAACCATGCGATGACACAGTACTATTTTCAGGTAGGGAGAAGACCTTGGTTACTGTAACAGCTCTGTGTCCAGCTTTTGCTAAGGAAGTACCACAGGATACTAATCAACTACATGTTCATCAGAAGTTGCCTAGATTATTAATAGACTCGTGTAATACAAGCTGCAGAGTCATTTATTTTCAAGATGGAAAATACAAAAGGAATCTTCTCATAACTAAAGTTTTGTGTGCTTTTGGGGTTTTTTTTATTTTTTTTTTTTTAACTTATTCTGATTATGGGATACTGATCTCGCTGAGTCTTTATGCAATTTTTATTATACTTAACAGCATTCCAGTAAATGGAAAAGGGCATTCATGATTGGTTGTTTTAAGGAAATAACATATCAGGATGTGTAGGACTGTCAATATCTGAGCAAAGAACAGTGGCAAAGTTGGCCTAGCTTTAGATTTGCTTCCTTTTTTCTAGCTCCAAATGAGGCTAGGAGACTTGCAGAATCTTCTTTGGCTGCTAATTCATGCAGGAATAAAAATGGAACACTGTCTGGGAAAAAAACCCAACCAGCTGTACTTCTTCTGGATCATGGAAAGCACAAAACATGAGAAAAATGCTAATTCTTGATAAACACAAACAATATGACACACTGCATTACAGCGAACTTTAGGGAAAGGACAGTCAGAATTCACTTTTAAAAGACCAAGCTCCTAATTCATCAATAACATTAGATCTGTCAGAAAGGAGTATATAGCTGTGATTCTACATGGTTTATCTATTTGAAAGAATTAACTCTCTGAAGTATTGCTTTCATTGAAACAGTTTTCATTGCAAAGACTTTCCTGACTTGGCAATCTAAGGTATTTGGAGACTGTGTCAGTAATTCAAATACATGCATCAGACCATTTCCTTCCTTATGCCAGCTGTCCAAAAGGTTTTGGAAAAGTGACACTTGCTTTTTCCCCCAACCATCCAATAATACAGAGCAGACATGCAGAAATACAGATATTTTGTACAGGGTACAAGCATGAAAGTGAAACAGGACGGGAAGAACAGAAAAGCAGACAGATCTGAGATTTGAGAGAGCTCTCCAAAGAAAGCTAGTTTTTATGGCATATAGGCTGAAGAAGTTCTCTCCTTGGTTTACATTGCAGCAGCACAATAAGACCTGACCTGAAATTATGTTCTTTTCAGTTTTCCTAAGGACCATGCAGATATTAAAAACAATAATTAAAAAAAAATTCAGATTAATTCAGCAGATAAAGGGAAGTAGTGCGAAGTAGTGCTCCTCAGGCCTCAGACACGCTGGATTCACAATCTCAAGTCAGTCGGGATGAAGGCAGCACACTCTTCGCTCTTTAGCTAGCATGAGAAAGGAGAGATGCAGAAGCAACGGTCGCACTCCCTGAGCTGAGGGGATGTGGCTGCCTTGAGAGCGATGCTGTTGGGCTCCAGAGAAGTTACATCAGCCACCTCTGAGGTTGCCACTTATTTATGGGCTCTTAAATGAGATTAGAAGTCATGGGGGAAAGGAAATAGACACTTTCCAGCCCCAAAACTGACAGGATTTGGAGGTTTCTTAGTGAAAATAGCCTCACCATCGCTTTGCCAAATTAGCTAGAAAAGGAATTAAAAACAGGAATATCAACAGCGAGGTATCTGGAATTAGAAACCAAGACCCGCCCGGTTCTCAGACCTTAAAGTCTTAATTCAAACAACTTCAGGCAGAATCTTTTGTGCATTTCTCCTAGGAGCCATTATAATGAAGTCAGTGACTATGAAAAAGCAGATGATGAAATCATTAATATATTATGTACACACATGCATAAATTTATTGGAAATAAGTCTCAACTTTTGAACCAAATAAGGATGAGAAATTATGCTAAAAGGTACAGAAAAAGTTCATCTGGACTGAGGTAATTACTATTTGTCTTGATCCATAAGCAATGAAGAGATACGTTCAGCTGTGCAGATGCTCTTGACAGAATTTTATTTCCTGTGTTCCTCACTGGGATGTATAATGGGGCAAAACCGAAGAGAAGCTGTGGCTGAAGGGAAGCACAAGCCCTCCAGCTACTTTGTGGTGCTGCGTTTTCCCTCTGGACCAGGACCAGGCATGCCAGGTTCAGTAGGCAGGCAGGCTGGTCAGCCATGGGGTCCCAGACGCAGAGGTACTCACCGCTGTGCTGAGGTTCCTGGAGCTCGTGACGTGGAGCGGGACAGCATTCCCACGGTGGCAGGAACCTCATGCAGAAAACTTCATGAGTCAGAGACCTAATCGGTTAAGACCGATACTCTTCAGTGTGCAAAGAACAAGCTGTAAACTAGGAAAATATTCTGATCACCTGATGGACAGGACTACCAGCTCAGCACAAAATTTACTGTGTTTCACGTTGCCCACTAGAGGTATTCGATCTATGGTCATCAACTCATCCCACTCCTGATACTAACCTTCTCCAAAGTGATAACGAGGAAAAAAAAAAAATAGTTCCAGGGCAGCAGGTAATTTTTGTGTTTGTGCAAAGTTCTTCCTTTGGCCATAAAAAACGCCTATCAAGTTATTCTGTTTACTTTTTAGGCTACATGCAACGCCTTAACATTCAAACTGATACACCTTCTCTGTATAGCTTTAGTTTGGTGCACTGACAGAGTCAGAATCACAGAATCGTATAGGTTGGAAAAGACCTTTAAGAGCATCGAGTCCATCTTACAAGCAGTGCCTAGCTGAGCTGTCACACAAAGCAAGCAGTGTAGCAGGAATGACTAATGAATAAATCTCAAAAAAAAAAGGGATGTAAAAGGATGTTTACAGATTTCCACATGGATATGGTCTATTATGAAGCTATAACTTCCTATCTATTGAGTGTTTACTAGAAAGGCTGAGAATTAAGATAGAGTCTTTGTGGACAGGAAATGATCCAAGGAAAATTAAACAGATACAGCAATTCACTGTCAAAATGGGAGGAAACACTTTAACTGCTAAATAACAAAAAGCTTACACAGTACTAAAATACTATTTAAAATTAGGAATAAAGATTTCTCTTAGACATGCACTTCCTCAAGACCGTATATGAGATTTTATCCAGCCCTCCTTTACTTAACAAGATGGCTATAAATTCCAATGGGAGTTTGACAGATTAACAACTGTAGGATTAGATACATGTTTAATTAAACACAAAAACACATGATGTGATATGTATGTTTTAAAAACCTATTCAGTTTAAGCATGATTGATGAGACATCCGGAGACACATCCACACTTAAAAAAAAATAAATCATTGCACACCCATACATGAACGGACAACTTACAGGAAATAATACGCAGTAGTATTTCAACCCTAGGCTTGCACCTAATGGTCAAAATACCACTTAAATTTTTCCTGTAAGAATTTCATGAAGTTGCTTTAATATAAACAGGCATCACCGAGCTTGGGGAAAAAAGATATAATCCAGCAAGATTATATATTTAAAATTTCAATATCTGTTTTATCAATTACAACCTAATCTAGATTTTCAAACTGCAGAATGGTATGTTACGTACAGCAATTTTAATCTAAATTCCACAGGAAAGGCACTTCCCATCTGCAGCCAAGCTCTCGGTACACACCCAAAAGCTTCATTCGAAATCTGCTCTTCAGCAGACAACGATAACACTGCACATGTAGCCATGCACGCAGCAAATACAAAGAGCTGTTAACTATTCATGATAAAGAGCACATGTAAAGGGACTGAAAATGGTTACACGCAGCCATAAGTGCACTGCTTTTACAGAAGTACCCTGAAAGAATACCACAGAAGGGCCTTTTCGCCAAAGAAATTGTGCTGTAAATGTCTGGTTCGAGTCCCACTGATGTCAAATTAAGGTCTTCCCATTAACTTCAGTAAGCTTCCCATCAATCTCCAGATTTTTGTTGTTAGAAAGACTTAAAATAGGATGGCAAAGAATCTAGGCTCAGCTTATAGCTGAGGCTGGCAGTTTATCACCCTACAACATGTAACCGCCTGCACCAAATCTTACATTGTCATGGGAGGGTTTATAGCCCCCCTCAGTGCTGCGAAGGAAGCTTCACATGGGAGTTGAGTATCACTGGTTCTGAACTGGATACAAGGCAGTTGTTAGTGGTGCTGCTTTGATTTCCATCTCCTGTGTTATGTTCAGACAAGCGTAAATTCATCGTACGTACAAGCATCACGTAGGTCCTGCTACCCGACAAGCATATATTTTGGCCAAATTACTAAACTGCAAAATAATTTAAAAAATAAGGTAGCAAAATTATTTTTCATTAACAATCACTTAACAGGGCATCAGAATATTCTGGGGAAAGAAAGAAAGGAAAAGGTTTAATTCTCATTTCCATCCTTCCTCTTGTCACTCCAGAGCTAAGCAGTGTTAAGTTTTTGGCTTCCTTACCACAACAAAGCTGAGACTCCTCTATGTTTTCACCAAGATAAATGTCAGCTTGACACATTACCAAGGAATGAAACTTGTGCTATCTATTTATATTCAGAAAGGCAATAAAAAAAAAAAAATAATCCGGTTTTCATTTTAGATTACTGCCACTGCAAAACAGTGAAAACTAAACGAAACCAAGTATCTAGTTACTTTTGGGCTATTTTAAAGTGGGCTCAGTCTTAAAATTACACACCCAGCACGGCCAGAGACCAAACAATGGCAGCTCAAGAGAAGTGAGTGATTAGATCTTGAATCCACATATTGTAAATGATGATAGATGCAAGTTTATCTAGGAGTTTCAAGTGTCATGGCCATTTGGAATTGAACTGAACATGCATACAAAGACAACTACAGTCCTTACCCGGATTAATCAGGAAATGTTGTTTACTATGAGGGAAGAATATGGCCTCCTTCAAACGAACCCTCCGTCCTAAAATGCAGATTGCACTAACATGACTACAAGGAAAATGTTTAACACAGACTTCTTTGTAGATGGAAACATGATCTGTGCAGCCCAAATTTCATGAACCTTGGGCCAGAGTACAACTTCATGGTCCCAAATGCTATGTAATAACTTGTGGTAGCTTGTGAACTTCTACTAGAAGGTGCATATTGTGTGTTAGCTATCCACAAGCATACTTTTATCCTGTGTTATAGTTGCAGGAAGTTTGGAGTTACCCAAGGCAAAGGGCTGAGCATTTATACAGCAGTTGCTGCTCAGAAACCCACAAGCTGCAAGTATGCACCCTAAGCTTACCCCATACTGACTTGTTTCCTCTTAATGCCTTATTTCTCTTAAGTGGATAGCACTCTCAACACTCATTTAATGGGGGCAATACTAAATAAAGATCGTGCCAAAATCACCTTTAAAAAACTTTTGCATGCAATTTTTTTCTTGCACACATGCACTGATGGCAAGTATCTTAGAAGTTAATTTCCAAGTTGGAAGCAACCAAAAGGACGAAACTGTACTCATTAGAATATACAGAAAGAAAGCAATAATCAAAAGATTCATGCATGCTTAACAGAAAATTTTGAATTGCTCTTCATCTCACTGGTCAAATTTAAAAATAAAATTATATCAACTCAATAGAACTCAGATTCACAAACCAATCATTTAAAAGTACTTTAAAGGTTAAAAATAGGGTTTTAGACTCATACAAAAGATTTTTAAACTAAAAAGAGAAACGAAAATGAAAAAAAAAATCCCAGAGGCTTTAATTAAACACCTGAAGTGCTAATTTCTAGAATAAAATAGAAAACCAGCTGGAAGCATTAATAAACATATCGCTAAATTAAAACTTACATGTCAACAACAAAGTTAATCTCCAGTGCAGTTCTCCCCAAAAAAGAAACAAATCAAATCCATCCACTAAGAAACTGCTATACGCAACAATTTTTTGAACTTGAAAAACTTACAAATGCTTATGCCGCACAAAAATGGAGCAAACTAGCAGTCATTTTAGCAAAGGAAATGCCTCTGAAGTTGTGGCATGTCACATGCATGCAGCCTGCGAGGCTCAGCTTAGGTTGAAGATGATCAAGGTTGCATTCCCAGGCATAGAGAGAAGACTTGAAAAACAACCCAAAACAGGGAACTACTGGAGGTCAGATTCAATTAAGAGAAATCCTCCGGGCTTGTGCAATGAAATGTCACCGAGGCCCCAGAAGACATTCCAATGCTTTTATTGACTGGTGAAGAAGTGAACAGAATTTGAAATTTAATTTGGCCAAATCTAGCTCTGATCAGTGCTACTGAAACACAGACGATAAATTTACCAAATTGCTTCAGTAGCCAAGATGATTACAGCTTTCTTAAGGCTGCCAGTGACATATGTAGTGGAAGCGGAGACCTTCAGCAAATACTTGAGTGTGGTGGAAAACACTGTTTCCCTTCTATCAAAGCCACACAAATTTGGTCTGAATAAATTCACTGGAGGAGGGGAGGAAGAAGCCGATGCTGACACAGAGATGCTGACTGGGAGGAAGACTGAAGCTGAGCTCCCTGTCTCGCTGCCCAATGTCCTAATGTGAACCACTAGATAAAAGGAGCCAATTCCATCGATTGCTGGAATTAAGCCCTTCATTTCACTTCCCAGGACTTGAGTGTCCTGAGGAATGTCAAAAAATACAGACTGATGAGACCAGGATGGCCAATAAAGCCTTACAAGAAGATTGGGGGGCGGGGAGGGGGAGCGCTTTCTCCAACATCAGGCACCACACTGGACAGCCACATCTCTTGTCTCATTTTACAAACTAGTCATCAGTGTTGCGCTAGCGTTTACCTTCACAACTACAGAGTTTAATCTCCGAATCCACCCTGCTGCTGCTGCAAGCTCCACTGGCAGTTTACACCTTGCACAGGTGGGATGGGCTTCTCCTCCAAACTGAGATACCAATCCAAGCTCACTACACTATTTAACCACAGATTTTGTCTCCTCTGCCCAGCTGGCTTCCCAAGAGTTATGAGATTTAAGACTACCAACAGAAGAGAGGCAGCGGGGACTTATTCACCCATCTCTTTTAATGTGACTGCCTCAGCTTTACCCAGGGCTGTCACGTCAGAGGACCACACACTCTCCCCTCCTTCCAGCTCGTCACACCCTCTGCAGAGGAAGAGGAGGAAGGAGCCTCTTCTGTGGCTCTGGCCACACGCCTCAGCACCAGCTGAGCCAAGCCATAACCACTCGCCTCATTTTAACAGGGTAAAAATCAAAGAGCTAGCCCAAGGCAAGAGCCTGACAGCACCAAGGAGTGCATTAGCAAGCGCATCGCTAGAATCTCCCTAACACTTAGATGCTGAAGTGTCAGAACACAGGCTTTATTCAGACACCACAAATACTACAAAATCAGGTGAAGAAAAATTCTGAAATAAGCTCCGAGGCAACGTAGTTATTGTAATACTGTTTTCTGTATTATAAACCATAATGATATATTTTGTTTGTAATGATATTGTTTATAAAGTCTTCTGTTTCAAAAGTTTGAAGCGGTAGGTTTACACAAAATTTTCTTTCAGAAAGTGGAAGTCTGGCAATTTTGACCTGATTTTGCCATTTACATGACGGCTGCAGCACTGACTATCCTGATGAAAGGAATCTCAGCTGAAGCCTATACTCTCTCATTTCTACTTCTTAGAGCTTATTCTGCAGCACTTCAGAGAGTTCCAAGCCATCACTGTGTCTCTGTCCTATGAGATACAGTACAGATACAGCTGCTTCTTGGGATTTCAAAAATAATTAAAGGCAAGCTACAACAAAGGAAGTGTGGAAGAAAGAAAAATGTGACAGAAGCAGCACGAGTCTGTTGCAAACCAATACATGCACATTCAAGTCTGTTAAAAGGCATATCTTTTTCCGTGTTATATGTTTATCTGAGCTACAAAGCTAATTTGATGGAATAACCCTGGGACTCTTTTATTCCAAGAAATCAAGGTGGCCAGAGTGTATCCATTTTGTTACAAATTTGCTATGTTTCATCACCCTCTCAGAATTTAAAGTTGTCCTATTCTTTTTAAAAATTGTGGTAGGGATAACATCTGAGTAAAATTAAAACAACTTCTGTGGTTTGCTGAAAGTAGTTTTATATTTGACAGGATTAAGTTTACAACCACTGTTTTAGCTGTCCGTTATTAGTGGCAGTTTAGAAGCTTCCCCAGTTATATTAAGGAAAACGCTACCAAACAAAAAAACAGCAGCAGCAAACGTAACCAAATAAAAAAGTAAGGGAAGGCAGATTACTTCACTGTAGGAGGAGCTGCCCCGACTTCCTGGAAGTCTACAACCGCCTGTAATCTGTGAGCAGGAGCCAAAGAGGGCTCTGATGGAGAGGTCTCACCCACCCAGCCATCACAGCAGGTGGATAGGAAGTGCCCTCAGCCTGAGACACCCAGAAGGGTGGGGAGACATAGTCATGGGAACATTTAGGCATGGAAATCGAGTATGACACATCACACTCTTGCAGTGGCTTTCTGAACTCCATTAATAACAGATGCACCTGATAAGGCTGAGGTTGCTTCTCCCCCAATACTCTACCGCTCCTCAAAGGGGTGAGTTCCAGGACCTCTGCACGCTTCTTGCTGCCTGGGTCCAGCGAGCTGCAGCTAGGCAATGGCACTTCAGACAACACAAGACTGAAAGGGAAACCCACAAACAGTCCCCTTTCCCCCATGGCATGCTTACAAGACAAAGCCACTTCTTGCAGGAATTGCCTGTATGCCCCGTAAAGGAGCTGAGAGAAGTATGAGGGATGATGGTCATCACTCCCTCAGTCTTCTCCTCCAAAGCAGAAAGTTCCTTCTTAAGCACTTAAGTAATCACAAATAGAAAACAACAAGGGTAACGTTAGGCAGGAGATGGAATAATTCCTGCACAGATACCATACTAATGATTAATATATTTAACATAAACATGTATTATTTATGGGTGAAATGCATAACTTATCACCGCTACCGTCTAGAGCATTTACAGTTTCCAGAGTGAAGGAAATGCTCGTGAAGCACAAGTAGTTTTTCATTTTATCAACAGCTCTCAAACCTCCAAAAATACTTTTTAACTACATCCATAAAAATTACAGACCACAGCTATGTTTGCCTTGTGATTACTTGAAAGCTAAATAAATCTTCTCTTTGAAGCACAAACGAGGTTTTTGAAGTTTTTACCAAGTTTTTGGCCACAGATCTTATATATAACAGCATGGATTTAAAACTTATTATACCCCAACCGGGATCATTTTTGGAAACACCCTGCTTGCTTCTTGGATGGGTTTCCGTTTGATTCAATCACAGTAATTGTACAGCTCTCATAGTACTCAGAACTAGTCAGAAAAACAAAGAATATTGCAGAAGTTTCCATTTATAGATGACTGGGCTGCAGTTTAGTGATTTTGCAACCAGAAGTGGGAGAAGTCATTCTCTTCTTTTCAATATCACATGGCAGAAGCAGTTAGAAACAGCCTCAAATTGCATTAATTCTCTTTTCCTGATTTCATATATATATGTGTGTGTGTGTACATATATATGTGTATCTATATATATCTTCTTATCTTAAGCCTTTAGATCACCCTCAAGTCCCCACTCTGAAAAACTAACACTACATTTACATCTCCAGTCCCATCTTTGAAATCAGAGACTTCATTAAGTGCATATATTCCCTGTGTTTTGTTTGGAAAAATTACTTCAGGACCATGTCAATCCTGAAGAAACACTGAGGCTCAGATTAACATCCCCTTCAGAAAAGCCCATGTGAAGAGATGGCACTTGACAACATCTGGCAGCTGCAGAACCATGCGGGCAGGTTAGTTGCTGGTGAAGTGAAGGTGGGACATGACTTGTCTCATCTCTGGATACTGCAGCCCCTTAAGGGGCTCAAACTCAGGAAGAAGAGGCATTATGGAAATTAAGCCACAGTAGAAGGAGTAAGTTCTCCTATAAGCAAGGAGCCTGCTGAAGTCACTATCATAAGAAATCAGTGGGCCAGGAACATAGGTCCATTTCTTCGTACTCTGTTACACACAGAACAGCACCTAGCTTTGCTGTATGGCTGGTAATGGTGTTAGAAGGGCTATTAAACATCACGTGTAAGATTTTATTACAATCTAATTACAAAGGAGGCAAGAGAAGATTCATTGTTTCCTCCCTGTCTCCTGTGGTATTAAAAACCTTTCCCAAAGCACTACAGTCTGTTTAAGTCAGAGGCTAGCTACTGGATTTGTTGTGCCACAGGTATGACCCAGGTGTAGCAACTCTGGCTTTTGTTTGATATGGAGGAGAAAAAAAAAAAAGCTACATGATGGTACCAGTGGAAAAGGAAGAAATGGCCCAAACTGCATTCTGACATACAAATTTTAAATTCCAGATCTTAAAGAAAAAAAAAGCAGCAATTTACATTTGGGGGTACCTGTAGCTTCCCAACACATTGCTCTTCATTGCTTAGGAAACCTTTGTGACTCTGTAGACCTTTTGTGCTGACGTTGCATGCACTGAGTTCAGGCTGAGTTTTCTGAGGAACTCCAGCCAAAACAACCCAGCCACTTCCAAGAATGTAGCTGGGCAAAAAAAAGGAACCTTTTATTCGGAGAACACGGGGCATTGAAACTTGTCCCAACGTAAATGCTTTTCACTCCCCAACTTGTGAGTACTTGAACTTGGAATCCCAAGGCAGCTCTTCCTCAGTGTTTTATCTGTGGGTTCATATAAGTCAGGTGAAATAAAAACATCATCCTGACCGCTGTTTTGCAAAACCTTTCTATTTAAAATTAGGCATGAGGGAACAGATGGCCAGTCTGATAAATCAAGGGACAGAATTAAGGCTTCTCAGTCACTTGATAAGCACTTACTGGTACAAAAAGGTGTGTTGGGATGCGCAATACTTTCATCTCACAGATGCAACCAAGTTCAACTAAAGCCCATCGAGTGCTCTTATCAGATGGGAGTCTGAAGAGATATTTACTTGAAGGAGATGAGAGAAACATTTAAGCTTCCATTACAGTCCGTGTAATTTTCTTGAGAAACTTTTGTTTCTACCCACCAAGGATTTGAAGTCTATGTATAAAATAAACTGTGTTCTACAGCATCTTCCCTTCCATTCAAAAAGGCTGATTCACATTTTAATACAAAGCAGAATTAAACTGCGATCTCAGCTTAGCATTAATGGGGACAGCAAATATAGTACCCTAAGATAGAGTGCCTATAACATACATAACTTATCTGTACAGAACAAGCTGGCAGAGCAGTTACGTCTTTAGCAAACCAGACTCAATATAAAAAGGATTTACTTGCATGCAAGAACATTTGCAGTCTCTACGTAGTTTTACTTTGAATAGATTTAACATTTAACTAGTTCAACCACATTAATCCTTGAGCTCCAGACTCCTGGAAAAGTATTTATCATTTTTTATTTAGAACTAAAAATGACATTTGCAGCAACAAAAGGTGGAATTTCAAAGAACTGTATGCAAATTTTAAAACATCACTATCTAAATAAATATGAAAACCTCCCAACTTTCTCAAATAAGTAAGATTCATAGCAAAGCTACACTTTTCTCATTTATATCAGAATGAGTTCTAAGCTTTAAAAGCCAGAACTTGGTGCAGCTTTTTCTTAGATAGGAAAGCCCATCATTTTTGAAGTGTTCCAATTGCAAAGGCTAAATTGCAGCAGTAATGATGAAATACTCCAGTCAGAAGGAGCTCTAGATTGAAAATTTAAATGAGAAACCAACTCAGTGCAGTTACTGATAATGCAAGTTAATTAAGAGCATTTTTGAACATTTGTCCTATTTCTTCACTGTGATTTCCAGGTTTGCTAAAGAGTTTCCCTATTGTGCTGCACACCACGCTCCAGGGTACAGCAATAGCTGCCCTTTATGCAACTCCTTTATTTGGTACTTTGAATTTTAAAGTTTATCTTCAGATAAAGGCGTAGAGAAATGGATTAAAGGAAAGTGTGTTTTACTGCCATTATGCTTGCTTTCCTAACGGAGATGGGCAGATGGGTGTTTGTATGGCTAAATCCATCTCCAGTTGTCTCCCATTCCCTCCCACTATTCACTGCCCCCTTCCCTCTGCTGCAGACCACAGCCTTCAAAAAAAAAAACCAACAAACACCAACAAAAACCCCCCAAAACCCCCAAAACACAAAAACCGCTCCCTCCAGGTGTTAATCCAAGAAAGGAAAAAACCACGAAGCAATTGAGAACAAACACGAGAGCCCTAAGCCCGTACATCTCCCACTCCAAGCTAGTTAAAAATACGCAGAAGTGTTTTGACATTTTACCATGTGTGCATTTTACTAAGATGGTACATACAGACCAGCAGGCAGAGAGGTTGCCATCTTTTCTTATCCTGAGTAACTCCTATGTAAATCGCCATGGCACCTGGTCCACAGTTCTGGTTCAGCGAAGTATAACTTGCTCTTCACCTTGACGTAAACTTGCTCTTCACCCTGACTTAACTTCATCCCTCTCACAGGCTAGTGGGAAGCCTGAGACTTGCACAACAGCTCCACCATCACTGTAGCTGGGAAAATTTCCTTGGAAGCCAAAGCCTCCTCTCCACTTCAGATAGATGTGAGAGATGACTCTGCCTTCTGCAACGAGGTCTGATTCTTCAAAAATAGCTCATGCATTGGTTTGTGAAACTGAGTCTTAAAGTGTGTCTCCTATTAGCTTAATCAGATTCCCCGCCCCAATAAGCCCAAGTCCTCCTCCCTTTCCTGGAAAGTGGCAGGAGAAAGGAGGCTGTCTCCTGCTCCCCATGCGGAGAATCCCCATCCCTCTCCAGCAGGCAGCACTCCACCTACCTGTCATTATCTCTCTCCAATAACTTGTCTTGAAAAACCACTACAACAGCTTGAGCGAGTCTCATCTGACTTCTAGGCCTGAACTCAGGTATTTCTTCACTGCCCAAATCTCTTCCCTCACACTTCACCAAAGCACCTTTCTCTTTTTTTTTTTCTTCTAAATTTTAGTCTTCCAGGCAGACCTCAGAAAAATCCCGTGTACAGCAACTTTTGCTCTCTGTGCCACATTCAATTTGCATCTCCCAGATAAAAATTCTCATATTTTCTCCCACCAGCTGGAACTTCTGCTGCCAACTGTCCTAGCTCTCTTAATCAAGTATATTTATCAATGTACTTGCAAGTATTCACACTGCAAACGTATATGCTTGATAAAGCAAAGGTATGTGTAGGAATAAGTTGCCGAATAGATTCGCAACTTGAACGAGACATTAACCTCCCTCCTGCTTCCCTCTCCCCAGTTCAATCCCTCTCCAAGGGGATCCTCCCTCTGCCTGCAGCCACCTCTGTGCCTCTTGTTCTGAGCTGTTGTGTCCTCAGCTTGGTTCAGCCTTTCCATATCTCAGCATCTTCACCTCTCTCTCACCAGTCTCATGCTCAGACTGGGACAATGCAAAAACCCTTATCCCACTCTTTAAAGACAACCCAGGTTAAACAAAAAAGCTCTGCACTGCCACATCCCAAGCAGGCATATTCTGAAATACCAAAATGCGTATTACTGCATTTAATTATAACACAACCAAACAGCTTTCTGGTCGATGAACTTACGGCATCTCTGGTAGTTTTGTTAAAAACTTCTTTGACTTCTTGGCTTCAATCCACTCTCATCTGTATTACACAGTACTGTGGGTTTTACGCTTATTTCAAGGGTATGTTTTTTGCTTTAGTTTCAACATTTCTGCCTTCTGCAGACTCTTTCCTGTCCTGGCAGTATTTTCTGTCTCCACCACCTCCTCCCTAGAACCTTTTCTCAACCTTTATTAAAAAAACCCACCCATATTCTCTTCCTCACCTCACCCACACTCCGACAGATGCCCACTCAAACTCCCAGGCTTGCTTGCAATCTGCCGCCTGCACGCTTTGCTTGAGAGCACTTCCAGGCAGCTCTGCTCTCCCCAGCTCCCTGTAACACACACTGGGAGGAAAGAAAAAAAAAAAAAACACCAACCCCAAAAAGCAAGCCCACCTGGACACTGCTATTCGTTCTCCTTCACCTTAGAAGAGCAGCGCTCCACCAGAGCTATACCTTCCCCTGAAGAAAGGGCTGGCTGCAGCTATGCTTTCCCAGACACAATCAGTTCACCCCAAGTAGAGAAACAGGTTTTATTTCCAAACAAATAAACAACCTCCACTGAGGATGGAAGGAAAGCAGCACGGAAAAGGAAATATTGCAAACATACCATTTCTAGAAAGTCTTTGTCAGTGAATCTTCATTTCTTCACTCCTTGCATAGCCTACAATACCAATCCACTTAAATGTTATTCTGTTTGCAAGAAACAGCACCTTCTTCCTCACCGCTGATTTCCTGACTTCAGCAGGTTCACAGGAGGGTTCACAACCTGTCCACTTCATTAGCAAGTATGAAGCCTTCCACTTATTACTTCAGCTTTCCGTGAGCTCTAAAGATCAGGAGATATACTACTAAAATGCAGTTTGCTTGCAAGTAAGCACAGAAAGGATAAAGTGGGACAAAAACCTGCAAGTACTGGTTATTTCAGGGCTTGTGGCTGGTGCTAAGATCCCTCCCTTTATGGATAAATAGCAGACTTTTTCTTCAAAGATTGAATATCACAAGCAACATCTCCCCAGACTGTTCTGCTGACACCACTTTTTTCCCTGAACACAAAGTAAATCAATGTGGTTTTCATGCCGGTTTGCTCCCTGACCTCTCTAACAGAGCAGCGGTTGGACACTCCCATTAGCCTGCGTGGCAGTGATTTTTGGGAGTTGAAACAATACCTTGGTATTGTAGGCCAGTGGATTGGTTGGAGAGAGGGCAAGGAGAAACATATAAATTGAAATCCCTTTTATTAATCCTTCTGATTCTTCAAGGTGTTTGGAAATCATACAGACACGGCATTTCCTTCTTGTAGACTTCAGCGGAGTTTTGCAAGCAAGATTTTCATTGTACCAAGACACAAGAAGATTCAAGTCCAGGCTGCATTGAGCTTCACAGGTAGAGTGAAAGCAGTCTCAATAAAACAACAGATGGCAGAGAATTTCAGTTACTAAAGAAGTGAAACCCTCAATACCCTGGGCATCTATCATCTTTTCACAGTGTTTCTGTGGCACGGATGCTTTGGTCACACAATAGTACAATATGTACTGTTGTAATCCTGCTTAAAAGCATCTTCCCTGGACTCTGAGGCAAGTGGACTAGAGCTACATTTCATACATTTTTTAAATTGAATAATTTTTCCTTCACATGCTGTTTTAACAGATGAGTGCCTCCAAAATGAATCACAAAATGAGTACATCTCCACAAACACACACTACTGCAGTGAACCAGCACAAAACCAGCACACTAACAATCTGCAATAAAAATGAGCCAAAAGACAGAATAAGACCAAAGGACCGTACAGTCCATTTGGGAAATGCTTCCTGCAGCTGGAGCGAGAGAAGCTCCCTGCAGTGCTAACATCTGCACAAGGCAGAGGGAGAATTTATTTCCCCCCTCTCCCCAGAAAGAAACAGAGAGGGAGGGAGAAGAGGAAATGGCAGACAGCAGATAATCTCTATTTTACACCAACAGACAAAATGACAATGGAAAAGACCACTGTCCTCTGGAGACCACAGGAAACCAGTCACAGGATGTGCCCCTTCCAATTCAGTAAGTTAAGTGTATGCTCTGGCCACTTGTGTCCTGAAATACAAATGGATTTTTCTTAAAGTTACAACCACAAGTAGTATCACATTTTACAGACCCTCTTAGTATTTGTATTTTAAAGAATATAAATATATTCTTAAATAAATACACATATATTTAAGTCTAGAAACAATTATGCAATAACCTGTTCAATATACATATAGCACTTATGACCTGGTTTACTTTGTTCTATTAAGCCCAAAGAAGAAAACCTCTCACAGACACATTTGACCTGTTTTTTTTGTATTTCAAGAAGCAAAACCAAAATTGCAAATCCAAGTTCCATCAAAGGCTTTCATGTAACCTTTTCTCAGAGCACAGTATAAATGTTTACCCACCTCTCTCAAAATGTCATCAACATTGTGTTGGGGACACACAGTATGGGCACTGAACCAGCTTTTATTAATACAATAATGTTAATGGGCACAGCCAATGGTTGGGGTTTTTTTTTTCTTTTCTTTAGACTCCTTAAAGTGTTTCGTCAAGTGTCCAAATACTTCTGACTAAGGGCTTTTCAGGATTTTTTGTTTTAGTTTGGTTTTTTTATTATAATTCATAAGCAGCTTATACAAGCACACCAGGGATTATATGAATCAAATGCTATTTTGTGGCTTTAAAAATATTTTTGCTTCAAATAAAAGTCAATTGCCCAACAAGATCTCTCCCCTAACCTCCTCTAACAATCCTCTCCCCTTTCCTTCTAAAAAATGAAGTGGTGGTAAGAGAAAAAAGATTACTTTTGCTCCCAGTAAATAAAATAAATTATCAAATAGAGTTCTGAAAAGTTATCAGGTCTGTCATGTTTAATTTAAAAAAAAAAAATAATGATAACACTGAAAAACAAAATTTAATTTAAAAAGGCAAAGAACAGAACTTTTCCTTTTTATTCCTATTTATAAAGCTTTTCTGACTGCCAAATTGCTAGCTGTTCAATGACTGCCCTTATGCCCTATATTTCTTTGTACGAACAATGAAAAGAATTCAGTTCACATTTAACAAAGGATTAATCTACAACCACCTCAATTAGCAAGTAAAAGTTGTATGTAGTTTCTTCCTTGCATGTCTTCTGTGCATCCTATAATCTCGCTTACCAGCATAATATCCTATCACCCCCACTGCAAGCACTCCAGAGATTTATTAATCTCACTCCAGAGATTTTCTGTCTCTTGCTGAGAGTCAGAAAAGGACGATGATGACTTGATGAGTTTTTGCTTTGACATGCAGGGGTGGCCTCCAAACAGTTTTGAGAAGTGTTTTACCACTTATTTTTAAACAGAAGGTAGACTAGGTTATAAAGTTAAGAGAAATTAACCTGAGAGTATTAACTCTCAAATGAGATGACGGAAGTGAGATCATAGGACTGGAGCTATTCGCAGAAACGCATGAAAAGGGGTGGTGATAGTTAATTAAGATTGTGCTGATAAGTGCCAAAAGTCAAGTTCTCAATTTCCCCTACACCCTTCAAGTATAATGAGTTTAAAATAAAACAGAGTCACAGTGCTGACAGACACAGGATTGCTTGTTTATGTTCTGACTCTGCTTTGTGTTACCTGTAAAGGACAGTAAGATATAATATATATCCATTACAGAGCTGTTTCACATTCTTTAACTGAAGAGCTCTTAGCATGGTACAGACCAGACTCCTAACTATTAGTGTTTAAAAAAAGAAAAAAAGCTGCTTTGGTCACCCAAAACCACACAATATGAGCCAGATAGTTAGAAAAAGAGAAGTCTGAGCGGTAACATCCTCCAGGGTGCCAGGCTTCCTCGCAGTGTAAAACACAGCATCTCTAAGCCACTCGGGTGCCTCAGAAAGCCGACCTGTGGCTCAGACTGTTTCCCCTCCACACGTACAGCACCGTCCCACCCGCGGGAACAGAGAGATGAGGAGCCTGCGAACGCCTACAGTCCCAACAGCACCAAATTTCCATTCTGCATTGTGTCTTTCTGGTTTCTCGCTCGCACAAAGGCTGGTTTGTCATCTTTGCCACAAGCACTGCAGGCAACAGCAAATTAGTGTGGTTCACATGTGCTGACTTGCAACACCAGTTAGTAGCCAGACCTCTCCGGTTATGAAGTTATATACCTGAACAATATAAAGCTTTGCTCCTCGGCTTTAGCTCCCCCCATCTCACTGCAGATTCATATTCAAAGATCAATTACACACATTTGCATGACAAAAATATTAAGGTTATGAAGTTATGCACACAAACACTAGACTTTCCAGAACTGTTACTGGTTGTGCCGCCTGTGTTTGCCTGCCCTGTGACTTCACTGTGATGCAGTTCTTAATTACATGATCACACAGAAAGTTTTCCGTAAGAGCACAGTCTCCTTCAGTGCCTAAAATGGCTGGTGCTTATTGAATGTGGTCATTTAATACTTTTTTCTTTTCTTTTTGACTTTCACTGTCATTTCACAGAATACTCTTCCCAGCCTGCTCTGAAAACACAACCAGTTCACTCATGGGGTCCCTGTACCGCTCAGCGCCTGAGTTTTCCCTCACAAAGCATGCATTTTTTAATAGCATCCTGAGACACCAGGAGTATTATTGGCACTTTATGACAAAGAGAACATAAATTCAAAAGTGTTCTTTATTTAGGTGCCCAGTTGGAGACAACCGAGGCCTGACTATTCAGTACATTCACAGCAATGAGTCTATTGACTTCCTTTGCAGTTGCACGTACTCAACACTTCTCCAGCCACCCCACAGTCTATTAGCATGGCTATGCAGCAAAATAAGTTACTTTTCATAATGGTGTGTGCTTAAGTGGATTTTCTTTCCCTAGCAGATCTTTGCCCTTTCCTTCCTACAAGCTTCCCCACCTCTTTCCCGTGGCACCTCCCAGCTCCTGTGACAGATGAAGCTGTGATTCGGCAGGAGCCAATCTCTCCCGTTACTGACTCAGTCTGCTCCTGGGTGCACTGAAGGACGCAGGGATCTTCTCAGCTGAAAAGCCCGGGATCACATCATGCAACTAAAACCCAAACTGTAATGCACACACACTAACGCTGCAAGCACTTATGCATCCCTAACTTAAGGAAAAAAAAAAAATCATGGAAACGTTCTTTGAAGTGAGGCTATTTTAAGATTGTTAAAAGCAAACTAACCTTTCCCATCCCCTGAGAAATTTTCATCACATGAGTGCCTGTGATTAATCAGCAGGATGATGCACAGTCTCTCCTTTTTAAGCTCAGGGAGAAACTGGAAACTTCATGCTCCTTCTACCTCTGTGCTAACCAGAATCAAGGGGGAGGGCAGAGGGGTACACAACGCTTCATTTATGAACAGACTTCATGGGTTGTTGCTACCAGCAGAAGGGAAGAACCCAAGCCCTCAAATCCTCAGTTCAGTTACCTCCAGATCAGACAAACCAGACTCTGGAATCTGTGACTTCTTCCTCAACCTTCTTGAAAGTCTTTTCCCTGCTGTGGCCTATGCAGAGAGGCTAGAGAAATCGGTCAAGTTGATTAAAAAGGAGAGAGAATGGGAAGGGAGTACGCAGCAGCCTTGGAAGATGGAGAAGGCTTTTACAAAGAGACAAATTTTGCACAAAGTAACAGTGTATTTTGCTAGCGTAAGTAATGCAGGCAGGAATAACAGACAAGCTTTCAGGACCTGTGCCTTTTCAGTCTTCTGTTTCTCCACGTACACTGAAGATAATAGAGATGCTCTGTACAAATACCGATGTCAGCTGGATATTAGAAGCTCTCCAACAATTGACGTGTAAAAGAGAGCAGTTGGGTACGTTGGAGATGCTCTTCCCTTGAACCCTCTGGGATTCAGTAATGACCTGTGTTCGCCATGTCCTAACTCGTACTGTTAGGGCAGGAATGATTTAAGATCCCTCCCCATCCCAAGTTTCTACAATGCACAACTTTGTACCACTCTCCAAAACTGTTCGCAGAAAAGCAAGATTCGCAAAACCTCATCTTGCACCCACCCACCCTTCTTTCAACATGCCTGTGTGCTTTATGGTTTAAGACCTAGCCTGAGTCAAGGCTAATTTAAATACATACATGTTATGGCAGTACTGGATACAGACACTGCAAAAAGCCAAGTGAGATACTTGGTAGAGATGATGGGCAGGCACTCCTCCCACTTTGCACCCATTACTGAACATTGCTGATTTACACACTCTAACAGCAGCCAGAAAGCTCTGGGCACGTGTTTGTAACTAAGCTGGCAATAAAAGACTATTCTTTGCCATACCAGTACTTAGGAAAAACAATTTCCCTTACAGAAGCAGTAGGTTATTAGTATACAAGTATTGGCAATACTTTAGGAGCAACACATCTCCAAACACTTCACTCATGAGGAGCGTAGCAAGTCTCTCAAAAAGCAGCAGAGCTATTGCAACTGCAAGCTCCTAACTCTCTGAAGTAGCTGTGAAATGATCTGTTCTGGACATGTATTAGCAGCCCACACAAATATATAACACAGGGAAGATAATAAAAACAAATTGCTATGTACATGGTATTTTCCTTATAGACACTTCTGCATAGCAGTTTAGGTGAAGATGACTGGGAAGAAAAGAAGGGGTTGTGCTGGATGCGAGTAGCCACAGCTAAATCTACTGGAGTTCAGGGTGTCATCAGCTCTGTGTGACGATAGATGTCCACACCGCAAGTGGCTACAGCTGAGCCAGCCTACAGCTGTCAGGATGTCTTTGCACTAAAATATCAGCCCAGGAACTCTAGTAACAGCAGTGTGGACAGACAGACAGACACCCACACCCCCCTTCACCCTTTTCACCAAGAGCAGGGCCAACACCCCAGTCTGAGCAAGTTGCCCAGGTGTAAGCAGCTTGCAGTGGGCAGACACATCCCTTCCGCTCTCTCACAGGCTCCTGTACTTAACAGGAGGGTAAAACCAACACGAACCATGCCTCAGTGTAACTATAAGGGTCCGACTCAGAGCTCTGTACAGAAGAGTGCTACTTCATCGCAGCTACAAGGGCGGCAGCCTCCGGCAGAAGGGCAAGTCCCAGACCAGTAACACACACACACAAAAAAAAGCAAAGCACTGTCAAATCTTGAATATATCCATTAGAGCCCTCGCACAGGCAGATAAATCCCTTTCACTGTATTAGTTTAATAAAAGAAAATACCAAATTAAGCCAAGGGGGCACAATTTGTCCAGCCCTACTCAATGAGAACTAATACAAGATGCTTACTCACAAAAAATGAAGAGAGTAAGAGATGCTTAACAAAACTGACAAATCATCCGATGTTTAACAGGAACTCCCAAGAAACACCAAGTTTCTCACCCTGCACAAATGGCAGCAATAGGTTTCTTCCTCTCCCCCCACTCCTCCTTCCTTCTTTTTCTCTAGAGGATACGTTTATCTTGAAGAAGTCCAGTAAAAGAAGTGTAGAAAAAACCAGCGTGTTGACTGGTACCTTTGCTGCTGTTGAAAATGCAGAACAAATATGAAGGATCAGAGCCTGATACTCTCAGAGGAAAGGACTGGCCCTAGTCAAAACTGCTAGATGAAAATGCAGAGATAGAAACCTCAGCCTAGAAACAGAAAAGTTTCGTGTGCTCCCCTTTCTTTTCTTTTCAGCCCCAAATTTCTCTCATACCAAGTAGTTCCCATAATTGTCACTGAAATAAGACTGGCAAGACCTTAAAGGGACCGGGCAGACAGTTCCTGAAATGGAGAATGAAAGAGATACAAATGAAACTTCACTTTTAGGATGTTACAAATCCCTATTCCTAGGAAGAAGAGACTGAAAATTAGTTTTACATATTCTGCGTATTACCCACATTGATTTAAATATAGTAAGGCATTATTTCTGGTTACACACAAGTCAACCCTTTTTCCAACAGACTTCAGGAGGAACATTACTCAGACGCAGATGCAGTCAAGTCGTGTCACTAAAATGCCACGACGGGCTGGCAGAGCAAGTCTGGGAGATTGCTAGGTATGCCTAGAAGGCAAACTGGCTATCACGTTTTAAAATCCTCTATTGAGCATTGCAAGTTCAAGTGGCTTGGATTACTTTTGCTCTATAAAAGCCTGATAAATAAGTCTACTGACAAAGATTCTGCATTTTTTAAAAACCTGTTACTTCAGGTATCAAGCGGCTACAATTTTGAACTTCCTAGAAATAAGGGTCACTGAATTTAAATACCAAGTTGTAATCACTGGGCCAGCAAAGCTTTGTTTCCTACCAATGTGTCCTCCTGTTCCCCCCCTTACTTTCTAGTTGCTTGGATCCTTGAGCCTTCCCTCTCACCTACCCTTTTCTTCCATGTCTCCTGACACCCTAAAGAGATGAGAGAAGAGCTACAGCTAGTTGAGCAAAACATATGTGCTGACTCGGTTTGGCAGCACTCAGTTGTCTGACATCCATAAGCACAGAGTTTGACTGCCCCTCCAGGAGGGTTAAAAGCACAGTGTCTCCCATACCTGCCTCTCCTGGGGAAAGAAAAAAATAAAATAAAGGCCATGAAGATCATTCACAGACATCTTCAAATTTACTCCGAGAGATCAAAAGGCTCCAACTTTGAGAGACAAGTGAACGAACTGTGTAAGCCTTATACCTGCAGGAAATCCAGAATATACAAAAATCCATGCCTTTAACATTTATTTCTTTTCTATATTAAAAACCACAATATACTCTCTAATACTTTTTAAATTTTGCAATATACAGTCAACTGTATTGTGTGGTGTCTCACACTACAGTAAGAGGGACAGGAGACTGCAGATACAGTTTCAGGAAGCCATAAAAGTGGCACAAATCCTCAAGTATTCATTATGTAGACCTGACAAATTTATTCTATGCTTAGTTTGTTTGATAAATATTATTCCTAAATAAAGCAAATTTGTACATAGGGAAAAAATGAACTGGTATTTAAAAACTAGAAGCAAAGAAACCCAACCCACAGGTGCCAACAAGGAACTTAAAATTTATTTTGGGAATTCTGGCAACTCATCATAAATGAGCCCTCATAGGAATACCAAAATTAGGTTAGCAGTTTCTTGTGAACATCAGGTAAAGAAAAAAAAAAAAAGGCAAAAAATTTCAAGAACTACTGCCAAGAAGGTTTATGCTGTTTTTTCAGGGCTCAGACACTGCTAACTAGTAAAAAATCATCAGCCAGGTCTCTCCCCCCTTGCGTCAAAAAGGGGCCAGATTCCTTCTTTAACATGTTCTCCCACTCCTGAAAAAACCAACCCCCAAACCCCAAAAAAACCCTGTTCAAAAACAGTTATCTACATATACAGGCAATGGCATGTACTATAGCACTAGTCCAAGCATGTGGCACATACTCAGATTTAAGTGCACAAGCAAAGGTAATTTGCAAAAGAAAGGTTTAGAGATGAAGTTATTTGAAACTCTCCCTACCCCCTTTTTTTGTTTTGTTTTGTCTTAATACATTGTATCCCTTGCTTTGCCTCTTTAGCAAATGTAATAATTGGTTTTAAGTTGCTAAAAAGTAATTATTGACAAGATTGACACTTGGAAATTCCTACAACAAAGAACCAGACAAAATAAGGAACCACCTTAAACCACCAGTCAATACGTGATGTGCTTAGGGTCAAAACTAAGGAGCCGCTTTTCAAGCGGTAAGCCACCACAAGGTTGTCAGATAATAAAGTCATGAAATGATTGGGGGAAAAAAAAAAATCTGACTCACATCTATAACATAAAAGGACTATTTCTGACATTTTTGGTTCATACACATATTGCACACAGGCAGCAGGTGTGCTTGAACAGCCCAAGGTGAGCTATCCTGGAAGGCATCCGCATCTTCAGGAAGGTATGACATTTTGGGAGGAGGAGTTGGTGGACTTGTCTGGGCAGCACTGCTAATGCTTTAACTATTGCAAAACAGAAGAGAGAAAGTGGTTTTAAATTACTTATTCCTCCTAAACAGCACACTGGAATGGCCTCAAGTGTCTCATACTGAGCAATGCCCCAGCTCTTACCATTCCTTTTATAGAGGCCTTTGCTTCTTTAATTTTTTTTTGCCAAAGAGATTAAAAATGATATACAAAGAAGTCAGTGTATTGCTTGGAAACATCTGCCAACATTAACAGAAGAAGAAAACCAAGAACATTTTTAGGATCAGCCTCTATTACACCCTTCTATGTACCAGCGATTTCAAAACAGCATATATTAGCCGCAAATCAACTCTACCCACTAGTCTTCCAGACAGGGCAATCAAAATACATATATTAAAAATACCTGAGTCACACTGGTGGAACCGATCTCCAACATGATTTGAATATCTTAGATTTAATTAGAAGGTGTTAACAAGCACACACATTTATTCCATAAGAAAAAGACAGCAACCTCCGAGATCTTCAGCAGCAGCTCCCACCAGACTAGGTTGGACCTCAGTGGCCCAATGAACCCATGTAATATCTCCAGCTCCAAACTCCAGCCCTTTCTTCCTCTCTTCCAAAACTACTGCAATATTGAAACATTTGGGGTTGGTAACACTTGCTTCCAGTCCTGCCACCATCCAAATTTTACTCAAATGAGCAGTCAGGGACAGGATGCAGCAGATTGAAAGTGCTGGCATTGTCTGGAATAGGTACTGATCTCCTGTGCTCAGTGCTGTTGCCTCATCTCCCAGAGTTTCTACCAAAATAATATACTTTACACTCTTTAGAGAAGGACACCTTTTGTGACTTCTCTAGTTTGCTAACAATAACCTAAGTTATCTTGCATAACCTGTTTAAACAAAAATTAAGTATGAGCTGATATAAATCCCCCTCATCTTCCCACTGAAACTATTTTACTCAAGCTGCCACCAAACACCAGAAAGCTGGTGAGCTTTTCACACGACTTAAATCAAAACTGGAACAAAAATTCAAAATGCTTTAAACTCTCACCATCTCCCCCACGAGAGCTTATATACGGCACCAAGCAACCCCAGTTTCTGAGTAAAGTGAAAGCAAATAAATAAAAGCACGCACTCTCCCAAGATGGTCAGCCTCACCTGAGCGGCCATGGTGAGAGCCATTCTCAGCACTGCCAATAGTACCCAGGGAAGGTCTGTGCCCCCAAGGGGTGCATTTATTACTGTCAACAGGCAAAACTCCACATTTCTCCACTCAGTTTAGTAGTAAGCCTCCGCTTTGGTATAGCTCTTGCACACTGTCCTTCTGCTATGCAATGATGCCTGGGTAACCTGAATGAGCCATGTAACCCAAGGTTCATTTCCAGACCAGGAGAGGCTTCTTACTCACCTCTGAGTCCCAATTAACTCAACCTATAGTGACAACTGTACGGAGTGAAAATATACAACTAATTCTCTGGGGCAGGGCAAAAAATAATCCATCTTTTTATTTTTTAATCGCCGTGAATATAAGCAGTTCTGCGGCATTATGATCAGAGCATTGTGAACACTCATTAGCTCCAGGATAAACAGCTCGTTTGTGTTGGGAGATGAGAGGATTTGCGGGCAAGGCAAGGAAGGTGAGCAACGGAGAAGACTGAAGTAAGCAAGCATGAAGACAGGATTGCTGTAAGCAGGGTTATGGGAACAAAACAGGTGAAAGAGGGACCTCTAAAAGAGCCTCTGGCAGCCACAGCCAGTGCCACAGAGCTAGAACAAATACCCAAGGAAAAATCACAGGAGGAAAACAGTGGTGGCAACAGCCAGAGTAGGAAGGGAGACCTTGAAGAAGTTCCCTGGTGGGGACAAATACTGGAGGGGGGGGGGGAACACCAAAAAACCCCAAAAAAACCCAAAAAAAGCCTGACAATGCTGCTCCCTTGTCCACCTTCCCAGCTCAAACCTCTCTACCAATGCTTCCTTTTATACCCACTGGGCTTTTAAGGCTTCTTTCTTCTTTGATTGTACCAAGATACCCAGGAGGTCCTCGAGACACAGCAACTGCTCAGCCCAGCCACCTCCCTTGCCACCAGTCGGCCAAGCAGCAGACAGTATCCACTCAACACCCCAGACACTTACCTTGCCACAGCTTTTTAGGAGTCAGAATTTCCCAAGCTAAATACTAGTATCTTACACATTAAAGCAGGCACATGCATGTAGAAGATCTACGCCTTCAGCTGCTCTCCCACACTGGGGCGTGAGGATGTCTGAGCTAGGTGACATGAGCCACACACACCCTGAAGCAGCAGCAACTGCAGGACAAGTCCCATGTGCACAGGTTTAGTGGTGGTTGTGGGTTTCTCTTGTATTCCAATTGTTCTGGGGGTTTTTCAGGCAAATATTAATTTAAGTACTTAAAATATTAATCATAAAATTTTCAGTTTGTGTGTGTTTGGAAAAAATATTAAAAAATAAAAATCAAATAGTGTAGGAAGATTAAACCTTTAAAAAGCACAGGCTTTAGCTAGCCACATGTACTTCAGTCACCTATAATAGCGCAACTTGCAATAACAAAGTCTCAGAAATCTAGTGGAGAAGAAAAACCTTCTGGGTATAAAATCTTAAGCACATGTTACTGTCCCACAGCTCCCGTGAGGCTCATCTGGGTGGCATGCCGGTTATTTCAATCCTCATATTTGCTACCAAACATTAACTTTAAAGTGGGTAACAGCTAATAGCTAAAGTACTGCCAGGAAAACAAACAGAAAGCACACAACGCATCTCTTTGCATATGCTGTTTACTATGCATTTTCTTCACTGTTTTACCAAAATAATCACTGTGATACAATCTTTTTGCTTCAGGTTATATTGCTGTATGCAGCATGAGAGTCTGGTGCAAAAGATGACTACAGGGAAATGGAAAACTTTGCAGTTTTGCGTATGTAAACACTGGTTTGGTCATCTGCTTCATGTAATTGAAGCAAAGGGCCATCTCTCTTGCAGCTCTTTTTGAGGTGACAGAGAAGCCTACAAGTACTCCCCTGCAAGGGAGAGTTTCCACCACCCCTCACACTAGCTTGAGGGAAGTGAAGACAACTGACAGCAACTGAAGATCTGGCACCAAATAAGCAATTTAATTAGCTGGCAGGTGGAGGGAAGTAATTATTCCTCTCTATGCAGTATTTGTGAGACCACATCTGGAGTACTCAGTCTGGTTTTGGAAGTCATGGGAAAAGAAAGATTGACATACTGGAGTGAGTCCAGTCGATGGCCACCAAGATGCTGCAGCACTTGATGTATAAAGGACAGATCGAGAGAGCTGGGTTCGTTCAATCCGTCCTGGGAGATACTCAAAACCTGACTGGACGAGGCCCCGGCTTTGAAGTTAGACCCAGCTTTGAGGTTAGCCCTATTCTGTGCAGGGAGATGATTTCCAGAGGTCCCTTCGAACCTAGATTCTTCTGTTTAAATTTTAAAAGGAAGAAGAGCTCATCTCAGAGAAGTTAGAAGGACTATTAAAAAGTAGTTTAATAGAAGAACAATTAAAAAGTACTTTTAGAAGATAAGTCCGTTAACTCTAGAGAGAGCTCAGCTACAGAAAATAAATTTTCACAATATGATTGGGGGAAGAAAAAAAACCCACCAAAATTGTAGGTCATCATTCCTTCAAACAAAACTAGTTTGTTTTTTTCCTCCAGGTTTAAAGCATGATGTGAAAGAGTCCAAAGCTACCTACTTGTCATGATATACACAGGTTTAGCAAGTTCCCGTACCAAGAATCATAAAGTAAATCTACATTATGCAGTTTGACTGCCATTTTCAAGATATTTTCTCAGAAATTATACCTCACAGTGGCAACATATTGCTGATTATGGAAGAAATTCTCATTATCGCAGTTTGGGGTGACTACATTATTGGCAAACACAGATCTTATCTCCCGTGCAGAGCTGTTCATACCTGCACTCTCTTAAGATCTGCGATATTGCACTTTTGGAAGAGAGTGTTAGCAATGGTCCAGCAGCACTAAGAAATCCACAGAAATGTATTAACACTTCAAAATCAAATTTGAGACAGCAAGCCTTCTAAACCAGTTTACTTTGAAAAGATCTCACTCATCAAGAAGTACTCTCCCACTCTCACGGTGACATAATTTGAATGGCGATTGCATCCTCCTTTGAAAAAAGAAGATTGAAAATAAACACTGAATACAATTGCAGTATCATGCCATTTTAAAGCTTGTGGGCAGCTGTTATAGATGGAGCTCCTGAGGAACATAATTACTCTTCTTCAGCAGGGCAAATAATGTGTACAAAAAAAAAAAAAAGGATTTCTTTTAAGTTTAGTAGCAGTTTTTTAAAAAGCTAGTTTGAGTAGTCTTTGGTGCTGTGAAAAATGAACACTCATCTAGTTAATCCACTTTTTCAGGTCATCGCTCTCATGTCTCTTCTTCTTTGTGTCAAAAAGTAAAGTACCGCCTCTACAGCACCACACATCGCTGCACAGATACACTCACAACAACTACGAATGCATCATGGTGGTCCTGGAAGCAGTGCAGGCACATTAGCACAATGCTCCTCCTGGGCTGCTGGGGCTTATCCTGACTCTCATACACAAGATCTTCTGTCCACCTTGACATCGGGCCATGCAGACGTATCCCGAATCTGAGGCCTGCTCTACCCAAGGAAGTAAAACCAAAGCAATGCTTTTTTGACCCACCATCCACATTCAGGTCCAGATTATTCTCAGCACAGTCCTGCTGTGCCACATTAGCTCTAAAAGGATGACCACTATCTTTTGTGAGACACAAACTTAACGTGGCAAATCGTGGAGGAGTTGACTGCAAAAGCAAAGCTTGGCTGAGTTGTTTAACACCTACAGCTATACAGTCAGCTTCATAAAGCAGAACTAACTCTTTTGCATGGAGAGGAAACAAAAAAACCCCAAACAACGTAACCTTACAACAGTTCAAATTAAGACTTACTGAAGATGTAGCAAGAGCAGAGACCAGGTCACCTCACCCTTAAAGAATTCACTGAATCACACTGATGCCGGA
Organism: Ciconia boyciana; assembly: GCF_034638445.1. NCBI lineage: Eukaryota > Metazoa > Chordata > Aves > Ciconiiformes > Ciconiidae > Ciconia > Ciconia boyciana. The sequence continues at coordinate 53,315,812 of NC_132936.1, forward strand.
GGAAGGCCACAATTTAAAAAAAGTCTATAAATGAAAGAAGTTTTTTAACCTTTTACAGGACTGGCAGTAAACTGTTCTGAAAGTCAAGTCATTGAGTAGTGCAAACCGATACTCTCCCCGTCCTGCCTGCGATGACTGAGGAGGAGGAAGAGGGACACAGTTCCCTGTGCACTTTGTCCGCAGCCTTATTTGTTCCTTTTTGGCAGCCCCACTTGAACATTAGGACAAGGAGTTCTGCAGTTTTTAAGCATGTCAGTAATGCTGCCCTAAGCAGGAAAGACAGTCAATGCCCGTCTTCTACCTCCCCCAACGTACACAAGGTCATTTTTGACCTTCAGATGTAAGGGATGTTTCTTCCACAAGGTCACATCGTTTAGCAGCTCTCTTCTCAGCCAAGCTTTTGGGTTCATTACATTTCCTACAAAAGGGAAACTCTTAGAGAGGTGGTCAAAAGAAATTGAAGCCAACACTATGTGTGGTTTTTTGAGAGCATACAGCCTGTTACACTGAGAGTTAAATCTGGCTCTTCAGCTTGCCAGCTTCTTTACACTGACCTTATGCCAATTGTAGGCTGATGGGCTTACAAAGTTTTTCAACAGTGATTACAGCTAATAAAATGGGTTGCATTAAACATGTCTTTGATTTTTTTCTTTCTTTTAAAGGCAGTTTGCCTCAGTCTTTCTGAATAAAATAGAAAAGAGATTAAAAAATAAAATAAAAATCCAGTTGCTATTCCTCCTCACCGGTCTGGAGTATGAGGTCTTACAAATATAAGATCGCTGACCGTTCAAAGACACCTGGAGAACTTAATATTTGGAACAAAAGGCCTGCATATTTGGCTAAAGGCTTTAAATGAATATTATGAATGATCTCAGATACTGTGCTATTCAAAGGATTAGCTTTGAATAGTTTTATTTCTTTCTGAAGAGTGAAACCAGCAAAACATTATCAATGAATTTGGAAATGGTACCTAGAATGTGTTTGCTGAAATCACTAATTCAAATGCTGCCTGGAGTGATAACAACCAGAAATTTCATAATCTATTGGCTATCTCACAGCCAAATCCCACAAGGAAATTTAGGAGTTTTCAATTACTTCCCAGGAAGGCAGATAGGCAACAGAACTGGCATTTTTGCTGGTCTTCAGACAAAAATCTTACTGGATGTGGGCTCCCCCTCCGAAATCTTATTATTCAGACCTGTCAGTTTTCAGACCTTATTAGCATACAGTGACAGCATGCAAGAGGATGTGTCCACAGAGGGGTCCAAAAACATGCAAGAAGTCATGAACCTCACCATAAAAAAACCCCTCCACCATTAGCCTCACCACCAAAAATAAACACTGAGCATTTACATATAGTTTAAGACAAGAAATAGTCTAATTGCCTAGTCAGACAATAGAGGTTTTCATTCCGAGTCTTAGAGATGCCTTTTTTTTTTTCCCTGGAAAAAAAAAAAAATATCATTGCTTCCTAGTGAGAGGCTGCCCACAAAGAAAAACCTAGTCCCAGGAACAAACAAATATTCTTTCTTTTAACGGCCTGAGAGCTGCTTTCTCCTACACCTGCTCTCCTCCCCCCAGGGTAAAAGCAGCTGGCTTAGGATGCAACCATCACCATCTTCCAAACAGGGGTATCAGCTGGTCTTATGCTACGTCCTAAGAAATGACCAGGTATGGGATTAAGTTATCCCAGAAGAAGGAAAAGTACTTCTGTGGAGAAGCAATACAAGTTCAGAAGTTAGAAAGTAACAGACAAGCTTCTGCTGTATTTTTTTTGGACAGTTAACACAGCCCCCAGAGTCGCAGGATGTTGGCCGATACAGAGACGGCTACAGCCCTCATTAACATAGTCGCAAAGTTCGTACGGGCTAAAAAGAGAGAAAAAGTCCGCGAGTGCTATTACTGCACACCTCACCGACTGCCCAGAGCTGACACAAGGTCATTCACCAACATCGCTGCTAATCTCAGCTCCAAATACATGCCCAGCACTTTCATCTCCCAGCACGATGCTGCGACGCAGCACGCTGTCACGGCTTCTGGCTTGGAGAACTTCTGAACTAACCAGCAACAAGTCTTCCCAATTATTTTGGGCAAGATCATCAACTTCAATTATAATCCCCAGGGCAATTTTGCAGTTTAAAGGTCAGGCACAAAAGGGAAAAAAACAACATTCGTGGGGAAAAAAAAAAAAAAAAAATCAACAATTATCTGCACACCGATATCAGGAGCCAAGATAGAAACTGCATGATATTCCAAAGTCATGCCAGGAAAACCTTCAGAACTGCCTCTTTTGTAAGTGGTACAGCTGCAAGTCAAAGATCAACGTTATGCAAAGTGCTCTTTCACACACAGGTTGTTCTAAAACAAGGGAGGTTGGAAGGTCTTTATTAATACAATAAAAAGCCTCCAAATGAATGTTAAAGTTTATTTGTTTAAAAAACCCAGAAGTAAAATAATAGAAATTGTAAAGAAAAAGGATGCTAGGAACCACCAGATATGGTCATTAGAGAACTCTCATGGAACAGAAAAGTTTTGCTTAAAAAAAAAAAAAAACACCACAAAACCTCGAATGGGTATTTAACACTAATCTTCATTCTCATATCCTGTTTAACTTCTCTGTATAGCTTCATATAGCAAACTGAGGCCTGACAAGATAAAAACTAGCTGGCAATAATATTTTCATCTTGGACTATACCAAAAAGGCTCCAGAACTATTTTGGTCAAATCTGTTAACATGGGAAAACTGGAGCCAAGAGGAAAAGGAATTTCAACAGAAGATATTTCATCCAAGTCAAGCCAATCATTTGAGGTTTCCTCCTTCCTCCTCCAAAAATTGCTAAAACAAGAGTTATTTGCAAGTTTAAGTGGTGCCAAACACTTCTTTTCTCTTAAAGCAAATGTCCTCACACACACACACAAGAGCAGTTTCCTCTCGCCTGCTTCAGCCAGCTCTTCCTTTGAACTGCTCAACGTCCCTCCACCCCAGGTACTTCTCCGTTTCTTCATATGTTGTGCTGGTGCCATTACCATCACTTTCAGCTTCAAAACATTTTCCATATTCAGCACTGCAAGTGACATAGCTTTGGTGAATAAAACAATATTTTTCAAACGTTTCTGGAAGCTTCAGTACTGATGGTACGTTTTGCCTGAAACATAACGTGTCAGGCAAATTTCAGGTTAAAATAAACTGTTACAGCCCTTACACAGCCAAGGCTTTAGATGTTTATCTGTCTTTTAGAGCTCCCAGAGATGTCGCAAGGCAGCATCAAGGACATGAGGAAGCTCCTCCCTGGGCCACCCCAAGAGCTGTGAAGCAAAGCGTACTATGCAAGGTAGAGCCTTCGTTCAGTGCTGGCTGCTAATAGTGCAACGGGGTCATGCGTTTTGGGGACAGCCCAGTAACTGCTCTCACAGCACAGGATCCAATACTATTCAGAGTAGCTCTGGCTCCTTTGAGGAGCTCTTGCTGGGCTGCTTCGTACTTCAAAGCACTGAGCACATCACTCGACAGCCACTTCTCAACATCCCTCCTTTCTGGTTGTAGCCACAAGGTACCTAAAGCAGGATGGGACAAAGAATTTCCCTAGGCTAGAAAAGGCATCCAGTGATTGCTGCCTCCTAAAAACCCCACCAAAATAAAATAAAATAAATAAGCGTGGAGGGGTGACCTTCTCTGTTCCCATCATAACATTCTCACATTGCAGCTGCCTTGTATAGTTCATCATATTAAACCATGTCTCAGTGTGAAGAACATCAACTAACTTCCCCTAAGAATTTAGGTTACTGGCTTAATCAAGTAGGACTTATTACTCACAGATACTCTAGAAAATTATAGCGTGGAACAAGCAACTTTCAGAGGTGCAAGACCTCCCCGAATCAGAAGCTGAGCTGGAAAATGTGGGGTAACCTCTCCCCATATCACCCTGTCACAAACACCACCAGTAGATCCATTCAAGCCTTTGATACAAAAAAGGAGCTGCATTTTGGGAAGAACAGCAAGTTTAAAATTCATTTGCTCTCCTCTCCCCTGTTGAAAAAATTATTTTACTCAGGCCATCTAATTCAAATCAGTTGATATTGCCAGGCTAGGTTTTTCATGGCTTTTTCAGATGGAAAACGTTCATTTAAATTCACGGTATACAAGGAGCAGAGCTGGTCAGGAAAAATCCGACAGTCATTTTCTGTAAGAAAATTTAGTTCTAGGTCCATACCTAAAAGCTCTGTAAAACTGTGGTTGATTTTATACTTCAGTAAAAAGTCAAGATGTCAAAGGTTCTATTTTGTTCCAAACAGGTGCCAATATTTTGAGTTTAAATCCTTGCTTTCATAGCAAGTTACCATTCAAAACAGTCAGAAGCAAGATGAGGCAACATGTTTTCATTGACTTGAAGTAATTTTATTTTTCACTTCCCCCAGCAGAAGTGCTGATATTGTTCAGTTTTGTTCCCGTTCCAAGTGAAGGAAAGTTCTGAAAATCCTTTACAAAATGTCATTGTTTTCCTGCGGCCAGTGGTAAGGAGAACAACAGGGCGCTTCTCCCTGGCTGCAAATTCCCAGAAGGTCCAGCCTGTTTCTAGTTTCAGGGCTCAAGGACATCTCCCGCAGACAGGTTTAACTTGACCACTCTCAAACAGAGAGGTGGCTTACCTGCCTGAAACCAAACCAGTGCTTCAGCACGTTAAGAAGTGAGACTGCCCTACAGCACGGTGCTAACGAGGCCCACATGCTCCTTAAGGAGCGTGGGTACGCTTCTTGGGTGTACCAAAACAACTTAAACCTTTCACCTTTCATCCGGACCTGTCATTTCTCAGTCTAGAAGCAAGTCAGGCACTAAGGGCAAAACCTGTGAGAGGATGCAAATGCTAAAAATCCCAGTTCTTCTACACCTGCGCATTTGTCACCTATTGAAATACTAAATGTAAGTTGGGGGGCTTTTTGTCTGTTTGTTTTAAATTATTACTATCTCATCAAGAGCAGCTTGGGGTTTTTAAACGGCAAGAGCAAGCCACTGTGGTGCCAATGAGACACCGAGCAGGCAGGCAGATGCACCACTGGAGTTTCACCTCTTTCTGAGGCACTTTGTATTGGGTGGCCCAGGCAGCATTTCCCCTGGCACACCGGCAGCTGGGAGTGCAGCTCTGAGGTGCACGATGTGTTCAGCACAGCGCAGCAAGCAGCTACATCCCTCGCTCAGGGGTGCGAGATCCACAGGGGTCGCAACCGCCCTGGCAGCGAGGCCTCAGGACGCTCCACGCTGAAGCAAGCAAACCCTTTTGTGGGTTTCGCCTTAAGCAAATCGCTGACTTGCACAATACAGATCTGTAGGCCTTTTGTCACCAAAGGAGCCCTTAATTTCTAGATTTCAATGAGACTGGTTGGGTGAATTAGATTTGTGAGTCCTGTTTTTGGAGTAATGGGTCAAAATCACTTGCGAAAACACTTCTGCGGGAGCTGCAGGGGTGGGAAAGGGCCAGGAGTTACTGGTTTTCTCCCTCTCGAAGGAAGGTCACTTTGACAATACACACTGCCAGCAGCAGACCTGCCCATAAAGCAAATTACAAAGCACTGTCTGTGACACAAATGAACGCCACTATTATACATTCAAAGTAGTGCCCAACCTGACTTAAGCAGAACTTTACAAAACAAGTTTGAATCAAATATTAATGCGTACCCCAGAGAGGAGGAGGAAGGGAAAACACATGCGTGCAACTCTTTCTCTCCCTGAAGTAAAAGCACTATAATGCAGCAAGACAGCAAAGTGAAGATGCTGGTTAAATAAAAGTAATGGGGCATGGGGTGGCCAACAGCTCTCAGCCTTCTTTAACACAATTAAATATATGATATTGTAGATGTATCATATTACAGTGTTAAATCATCGCAAAGGCACCGGACAGTTTTCATTCATCCAGCCACAATCTTATTACACCGTAAATCCAGTTCAGACCATACCATGTCCAGATGAGCCGTGTTAAACCAAATATACTAAGTCATAGGGCCAGTGGCCACAGAGGTCCTCTCCGTGTCAGACTCCACCCATGCATTTCAGACGACACTATTCAGGCATTTCATATAAAGTTATTGTGAAATCTAGTACCGTATCTCAAAAATATCTAGTTCATCAGCAATGCTTTATCTTACTCAAATGATACATAAATTTGTCAATGGGCCCTAACTTTTAAAGATACTTAAAATGAAAATTATTAATAAGCAATTTCTCTGCACCACCTTCATCACTTCTGCCTTACATCGACTGCCATGCCCAATACGGCAGAGTTGTTTAACCTTCACTGGAGACACATATTTAGTCAACCTCAAAACAATTTCTAGAGAAGCCTGTTCATGGTTTTACACTTAACTGGTATTTCATGCCACTACATCTTCCACCAGCAGGCAACACAGAATTTCTGAAACAACATGCCTGAAGCATAAACCACAAAACACCACAGCCAGTGGCCAACCATTAGTCAACCTCATATTGGAAATCCTTATTTTTGCCAAAGATGAGCCATGCAGATGAGGCAGTAATTTGTTAGAGGTGGAGAAGAAACAGGCTTACAGGCACCCTCTAAGAAACATCTGAACATTTCAACAAACTAAGAGAAATCTGCAGCCTACTACCAACAAAATACAAATGTTGAAGGCATTAATTAGGTAATCTTCCTTTCTCTTTTTCATCAAAATCACAGCTTTGTGGGGTAAAAAAAGCCTCAAGAAGGAACCCATTGGTTTTTCCAAGATTCCCTTCTTAAAACTGTTGTTTAAAAATCGTGAAAAGTCACAGATCTACTGACCCCCATCAAGTGCTACCAGTTTTCTGAGCATACACATCAAGGTGCTGAAAACTCCTGTATCACTGGGGGGAACGTAACAACCCTTCCATGTTACGGATACTAAGTAAACATTCAATTTGAACTTCTCTTCCCTCCAGTTTCCCACTGGGTCAAGCAGTGGCTGCAATGGATGAAACTGAGAAGTTGGAGATGCTGCCTTCCCTGCCCTTCCCACGCTGGTGTTTTTCTTCTGGCCTCCTTTGTTCACTTAACAGAACTTTGTTTGAAGTGTGTTTTTACTCCTTCACTGCATGACAAACCCACACAGTCAGAAGACAGGCTTATAAAAACCACAGATCTCCAGCAGGGAGCTCAACGGTGGGTGTAATATTGGACACAGCTCTCCATTCATCATGCACATTCTCCGGATTTCAAGTTGACAGTGTCCCTTTAGCTTACTGTTCCTCCTCATAGGAGATCAGAGGAGTCAACCCTAACGAAAACACTTCCTCCACCAGCACATAAACAAACAGATCTTCACCTGCAATTGTTCTAAGCTTCGGCCACAGAACGCTAGTTAAAAAGATATCAAGGAAAAAAAAAAAAGATGGGTGTGTGGGGAGGAGATACTGGAAAGTGTTACAGCTGCAGGGATGGTGGAAGGAAGGATGTGGGAGTTAAGGAGGTTGTATGCAAGGAGGAAAATGACAAGGTCTCAAAGGCGTTCCCAGTACTGTGCATGCATTTCAAAAGCCCGGTCCGTTCCCACTTGTTATTTAGCATTTTAAGAATCAGAGCGTATCAGAATGATTGATGAACAACTGCAGAGGGTTGCTTTCCACTCAGCCTAAACCTTCTCCTCCAGCACAGACCGACTCAGCCCTGCCCTCCCTGTCACCACTGAACAGACGAAGATGTCACGGTCCTGTTTTCACAAAGTGACCCCCTTCCCTCCCCGGCCCTCTCCTAGCACTCACGCACATGCCAAATCCACACGGAGCAGAAATAAGGCGAGTTCCCGAGGAAGCAGAACCCAAACTGAGGGTTATTAAGGAGGTCGGGCGACACGTACACCGTAGCTCTGCAGACGCAGCAAAACGCTGGCACCCATGGTGTGGCGTTTGGTATCTCTCTAATCTAAAATGTGGCTGGAAAGGAACTGGCACCAGATCAGCGGCCTCATCTGGGGAGGAACAGAGAGGCTCTAGGGGAAAGACAAGAAACAAGCCTCTTTTCACATCCTACCACCCTTGGGCATTTTGTGCGTCCCTTCTTTCTTCCCTGAAAGAGGCCTTTGTCACAGACGCGCAAATCCTATACGATTTATCTGAGAGGGAGAGAAGGTCTTTTTATTTATTTCCCCCCTCCCCTTTTTCGCAGTTCGGCGGCAACAAATACAGCCCTGTGCTGCGCCCCCTCCCCTCTCCCTGGCTCGCTGCCGCGGGGAGGGGGGGGGACACGGACACGGGCGACCCCCGGGCACGCAGGGGGCGCAGCGCCCGCCCGCCCCGGCCCCGCACAGCCGGTTACCGGCGCTGCCCCCGGCCCTCCCAGCGCCCCAGGCCGCGGCCGGCGGCTCCCGGCCGGGGAGGCGGCGGCGAGGGGTGGGTGCGCGTGTGGGGGTGCGTGGGGGACACCCGCAGCAGCGCGGCCGCCTCCCCTCCCCAGCAGCCCCCGCACCCCATCACCGCCCGGGCGCACAAAGGAAACAAACACGCCGCAGCATCCATCCATCCCCCCCGCCCTCGCTCCCGCTCCCCCCGGGCGGCAGCGGCGCGGCGGGCTCCGGCCCCTCCGTTACCTGAGGCAGCTCGGCTGGGCTCAGCTCAGCGCAGCGCGGGGCCGGGGCGGCGCCGCCGCACTCACATCCTCCTCGCTCCGCTCCTCCGCCGGCTGTCCCCGCCCGCTCGCCCGCCCGCCCGCAGCGAGGGGCGCCGCTGCCTCTCCCCGCGGGCAGACGCGCTGCGCCGAGCCCCGGCCGGGCGCGGAGGCGGAGGCTTCGTGCGGCGGCGGAGCCGCAGGCTGGGCAGGGACGAGCTCGCACGGGCTCTCCGCGCTGCTGCTGCTTCGCCTCCGCTCCGCTCCGCCCGGGCGAGCGCGGCTCGGCGCTCCCCTCCCACCGGGGCTCCTGACAGATGGCGCAACCGCAGCACCGCCGCCGCCCGGCCCCGCTCGCCCGCCCGCACGGAGCCGGCAGCCACTTCCCCCCGCCCGCCGCGCCCCGCCGCGGGGGCGGCCCCAGACTGGCAGCGCCGCCGGCCTATGGCGAGGCGCGGCCGGCAGCCGCCGCCGCTCTGATTGGCGGACGGCGGGGGAGGCGGGGCGGGCGAGGCGGCCCCTCAGCGCCCGGTCGCCGCGGCCGCGGGGAGGGCAGCGCCCGGCCGCCGCCCCCGGGTAGCGGCAGCCGCTTGGGGCGGCCCGCGGGAGGCCGGCGGGGCCCTGCCGGAGGCAGCCCCGGGCTGGCCGGGAAGAGGAGGCGGGGGCGAAGTGGAGGGAGAAGGAGGAAGAGGAGGGGTGGCCGGCCCGTGGCAGGGGTCGCGGCCGGCAGCCGCCACCGCCGGAGCGGCTCAGGTAGCTCCGCGCCCCGGGCCCCGCTGCGTGCATTCCGCCGGGGCGCCTCGGGGAGGCGGGAGGCGTGAGCTGAACGTCTCAACATCCCCGATGAATGGGAGAACAACCTTAAGCAGATTACGCCTCTTTGTAAAAGCTAACGTCTTGTTTTATTATCATGATTTTTTTATCCCTAATTCTTGAAATTGGCAATAGTAGGTTATAAGGCAACGGTGGTAATGAAATACGCGGAGATTTTCCAGAGTTATGGTTTTATTCCATTTTTCGCGTTTAATCGCAGAGTATTTCAGCCAGCCGTGTTGGGAGGAGTGTCAGCCCCACCATGGCCATCTTCCAGGGGTGTACTTGCCGTCCCCGCAGCACAGCTGGGCACCTTTGCTGGGGCTTCGCTCTTGCACTGTGCCCAAAGATGCGTCCTCCGGTCGCAGTGCACCTTGCTCCGCAGGCAGGTGATCAGAAAAGGTCTCTGTACACTTTGTTCCCTTCAGGTCCTCAGCAACACCATAACTCCTCCCGGCATTTCTCAGGGTGTTTGCGTCCACCTCCGACGCCCACTGAAAGCACCGCACGCTTCAGGTCTCCTCTCCAACAGAACCCTGCCCGTGACCTCAGATGCTCCCATGTTGACAGATTGGCACACCTCGCTGTCACTTGTGTCCTAGGCTTGCAAAGCTCTTTTGCCTTAGCACTGAAGAAATTGCAGTTTAGGCTCCAACAAGAACAGGAGAGAGATGTAAAATACAGATGCAGAGGGAGAGAAACTTAACAAAACATGTTGAAATAGCAAAGAGAACTATAAGACAAGTTTTCAATAAATAAGGTTTACATTTCTCTCTCTCTTCTCCTTCCCGGATTTCATTTTTGGCTGCCGGTATTTAACCAGACAATCATTTCATCTTGATGATTTGATTTCCTGATGAAATTACAGTTTTACAGGTTCAAATGTAACCTTGTTTCCTATCAGAATGTCTACAACCATGTGCTTACAACAAAAAAGTGTTTCACTTCTCTGTCTAGGTGACCATGTAGGTTGTGTGTAGGTGACTCTTGATCATTACATTTCAAGACCCTACAGAGTTTGTTCCACTAAATCATGTAAAGAATTTGGAGAGGATGGGAATTCCAAAAGAAAATGTCACTCGGTGTCACTTCTCATTTAAAACCTGATTATAGATGTATAAACAAACAAAATTTTCAGGCTCCTAAGTAGCTTATTTTTAGATCCCAGGTGGGATCCTGATCCTACGGACTTTGAGGAGCTCAGGCTGCAGCCACTGGGCCAGCGGCAGGCACCAGCTCAGGCAGAACAGAGTTGCTGGCCAGAGACCACCCTCAGCTGGCCCAGCACAGTCTGGAGGGAGAACAGAGTTACAGACTTCCAGCTTGGAGACTATCAGGACTGCAAATGGTGCAAAAAGTTTGCCTTTTTTATGGGCTTATGCATAATCTTAGCTCCCCACAGTCAACAGAGGTTTATATTCTTGGGGATCTTAGGCATCTTGGAAATTAATCAAAGAGCCAGATGTTCTTCCTGCAAAAGCTATAGGGAAGAAATGCACTTAATTTTATAATCAAGAAACTGGGACTAAAGAATCCTTGTCCAAAACTTTGAATGCTCTTGCTGTGAATTAAAACCAGAATGGCACAAATTACAAAAACAAACAACCCACCACTCTTTTTTGAGCCAAACCGGAAAATAACCAACTAATCAATGAAAGCAGACCAAAACAATATCACACATCAGCCACAGAGCTGCTCTAAACCCGGGCAGATAAACTGGCTTGGCAGCATGCCGTAGAAAGTCTGACGCTCTGAGCTAGTACAGCTGAAGAGGTGCAAGGTGTGGAGTCAGAAACCAAGTGCTGGTAGTTGCATGGGAAACATAGGAAGAAGCCTTGGGTTTCCCCTTTAGGGCATCTGTAATTTCTTTAGGATCATAAAGACCAACAGAGCTGCTGTGAGTTCCTACGGCCCCCGCGGGAGAGGTTAGACGTGCTGGAGTGTTGCCTCTGCGTGAGTCGAGCCTGCACGTGCCCACAGCAGCTCCTCCTCGTACAAGTCTTGTTCTTTGGCCCTCACCACCATGGTCTGACCATATTGATATCTGCCTTCAGGAATCACCCAGAAAATCTGTCAGGCATCCTCCCAGCTAAACAGAATAAATAATTACATTTAGCTACATAATACAGGAGCAGCTCTTTACATTCTCCTCTTACTCCCTCGACTTTTCTAAGGATCTTAGCCTTAAGTCCATAACGCTGTTTTCTCCTACCTTCATCTATGTGGCCTTCCTCCTCATGCCAAACTACTTTCTCCTTCTTTCTCCAACCTCACCTTAAAACATTTATTCATTAAAATCTTGAAATAATGTCCACTGAAATCCTGCTTCCCCATCAGCTGTTTTCATGGAAAACATGAAAAATACTGTCAAAACCTTAATTCTGCACACAGCCACATGTGCTAAATGATGTGGTGTCAAGATTTTCCCCTTTCCTTCCTATTCCCTGGTCCTGTCTTCCTATAGAGTTGCAAAAAGCCATGCCATTTTTGCAGTTGAGCAATATGAAAATTACAGAGCCTGATTAGGATTTATTTGTATTAATAATTTAGCATCTAGGAATGCAGTGCAACAGTCACAAAATGACACATGAGTGCCCATTGGACTTCTCAGCGGGCAAGAAATCAGTGACAGATATCATGAATGTATGCTGAATAAATAATAGCCACAGTTTGTACTGAAAGGTAATATTTTGAGAAGCAAAACATGCTGAAGTTTGAAATAGCAAGGAGATGTAAAGGCAGCTCTTTGTCAGAACAGGGCAGGACATCAGTTTTCTTGGTTGTTTCAAACCACTGTTGGTAAAACTAAGCTGCCTCTCAGAAAAACCCATCAGCATTACTTGCTGGATTCTTCTGAGCCATAATTTGTAAAAGTGAGAACCTAAGAAACTTGTATTTTAAAAGATCCACAAAAGTGGTGAGTTTTACAGTGTCTTTTTTAATCACAAACTTCTTGACTGAGACTGGCTTTCAGAAGGATAACCAAATGTCATGTTCAAATTCTTCACTCAACCCAATACACTAATCACAGAGTAATAGGTCCCTAATCGGCTTCACCACTTTATATCCTCTCTTACGCTTCCTCCCTTTCTACATTGCTAACTCAGCAATGCTTCCGTTTGTTTTGGTTTTGGCTGTGTGTATTTTACCAGCTATAGCCTGTCATGTATAGCATATTATAGTAATAATTACAGAGTAGTGGGAAAAAAAAGGAACTGAACTAGCCTACAGTATTTTAAGAGGCTGACAGTATTTGCCTAAAACATCCCACTGTGTTTTCAGGAGGTGCTTCGGCTGGGGAGTGCTAAATGGGTCCTGCTGACTCACGGGTGATTACTGCCAGGGGATGCTGAGGTGGCAGGTCTGCCTCCCTGGGGAGACCGTCTTCGAGGTGGGAACAGCAGCCTGGAAGCAGAAGGGAAAGGTTTGAGCTGAGCTCTTCATCCTCCTCGTCAGCGCAAACCATGCTAATATGCGGAAGCTGAAGGAAAGGTATTGGCAGGGATAGGAAAAGAGCGCTTCGTGTTTTGTGTAATGTATAGGTACTTGTGGGAGCAGGTAGACAGAGGAAACTCGATCACAATTATGTCTCTAAAGAATAAACAGAAGAGGCCTTCCTTATTGCTGTAGAGGACCTAATCTCAAATGTTTACATTCATACCAGCCTGTTTTTCTTATTGTCTTAGAATGTCCCTAAAACACAAATTGGAAGAGCTGTTTCCTCAGACACTTCACAGAGGTTTTCCCAAACCAGCAAAGCAGGTGCTAAACTGTAAGCATAACATCTTCAAATGGGATCAGGCATTTTCTAGAAGTTAAACGTCTGTGTTTATAAGCTCTGGATGTGTTTGCACTCTCTGTGGCTACGCATGGACATGGGGAAAAAAACCACACATGGGGCTACCTGAGGAAATCCAGAAATAACATAAAAATATTAAATCCATCTTTTCATAACTTCCAGACTTATTAAAAGTCGCATCCTACTAAAGTCAGAAAAAAAAATTCTTACTCTTATTTTACTTAGTCAAATAAACATTTTAAACTCTCTATGAAAGTTGGTAAAATGTATTGACTTTCAGTAAAAATATTTTTAAAATGACAGTGAGGAGCCTGTGGGAGAAGGGCACTGGGAACAGCAGTGCATCTATAATCCAGCCAAGGAATATATTAAATCTTTTTTGGGGACAGTATCTTTTCAAAGATACAGGAGGCAGTGTGTTTATTACATTACATAATTTTGAGGAAATGAAGAACAGTTAATACACTTAAAGATGCGTCATTGTCCTCCTTCTGCTGTCAGCATTAGCCCTCTGCTGAGCATCAGAGGAATGCTGGGAAGGCTGGCTTCCTATGGTGGAATAAACCTGGAGCAAAAAGCCCAAGTTTATGCTTAAATATCACTGTCTCCATTTACTTATAGAGAACAACCCCGTAGCAGATGCATTGATAAATTGCAGACATACACCCCGTCTTCCAAGAAATAGGTCCACATAGGGCTTTGTGATTCCCAGAAGCATACACTTTCCAAAGAATTATCCCCAAATGCCAAAAAATAGAAGTAAGCTGTTTCTTGCCTGTCACTGTCTCCAAGCCACACTGTGTAACAGAATTAACATAGCAGTTTTCAGGTCTAAAATGTAAGCGGGTGCTTAGAAATAACTTACCCCATAAGGATACCTCAGATTACCCAGGGAAATCTTTGGGGAAATACTAAGGGAAAACTTGGATTTTAGTGCTTCCATCCCCAACATATAAAATGGGGATAACAATGTCTTCTTACTTGTGCAGCGTGAAGATTAATTACTATTTCTAAAGAATTAAAGATATTCTGGGCAGGCTGTACTGCAGAAGCTCATGAAGAAAATTAATAATTCTCTTTCCATTGTCGGGCTGGATTTCCGCACAGTGCCACCTCCTGAATGTGAGGAGAGCAATATTTCTATTTTTCTCTTTAATCCTTTTGGCCATTACATCACCAAATGAGTCAGGATTCTCTGGAAAAAAAGATCCACAATCCTGTGACTAACTACTGCATCCACTCAGGGAGGCTACAGCAAGGTTATGTAAACTGTCCCAGTTCTGGCACTACCCAACTGTTGAACGCTTGACCTTCCACTTCTCATGTTCTTTTAATCTATTTTTGGATGTGCTTTCCCAGGGGTTTTTTAATGGTAAAATAACCCAGAGATCTGTCATATGGGAGTAGTCTGGTTCCATATGTATCGTTAGCAAAGACATATGCTAATGAGCTTATTAGAGGGTTGGGAGAGTCGTTTGGCTGCCTGCACTCCTCCTCCTGGAGGCTGCAGAGTTACCACCCAGAAGCAGTGGGCTGTCATCGTCTGTCTGGGACAACAATTAGGAAGGTACAAAGTGCACATCTTACCAGCGAGTTTCCAGCTATCTGCTGACAGTGGAGTGCTGGTGGGTGGTCCCACGGTTCGGACAGGGGTCCAACTTCTCCTAGATTGCCTTACTCACCTTCTTTCCCAAATCTGCCCCTTTCTGCTCATGCTCATAGAGACTATCTTCACTCTAGTGCCCCATGCATTCATCCCTGTCACATACCTAGGGCCCTGAAGTACTGCTTTACTGATACTAACCCTATTTCTAACAACATGCTGGCTTGTGCACTGGATTCCAACTAAGGATTAATAAGATTTGCATTTGCTTTCAGTTTATTAATTGGAGCCTCTCCCGCTGCTGTTATCTCCAAGGAAAACACATGCAAGCCAGCAGTGTGCTCATTGTGCTCTTTGCCCACACTCTGTCTGCTGGCACCTGCAAACGGATGTGATTCAGTGCGAATCTCCCACGAAGCAGCCATCACCTTGGCTGTCGTCATGTTGGCAGCACCACAGGCTGCTGTTGTGGAGCTGCAGGCTTGAGTGCCACTGCCCTCATTTTGCCCCGTTCTCACCTCTTGTAGTATTTTGAATCGACTATTTTGTTGACCATGTCAAAGTGAATGTGTGCCCTCATCGGCTTAGTTTCTAACTGGGAGCCTTTTTGCTTGGGAATTGTAACTGCATCCATCATTAAGGATGAATTCTGGATCCTTCAACTAAAGAAAAAACAATAATCATGGCACCATGCCATAGCTGCCTGTATGCAGATGGACCATGCTCATCATTTGGACATTCCCTAGCTTGCAATTGAAAACAGATATAGGATGTAGCAAAGCCAGGCAGAAGGAGAAACAAAATAAACACAGCCACACTGTTCTCTGAGATAGACACACAGCTGTGTGCTGGACAGATGCATCAGCACTAAGCTGGTGGGTACCCAAGTGAAGATCTAAAAACTCTCTAAGACTGTTTCCACCCAGAAAGAGTATCTGCTCAGGGGATGCAACCAAAAGACTGGAACAGATGATCATCTTGCTGAACAGTTCAAGATTCATGTGATTATCAAATCTTAAGGGACTTAAATATAAGAATTTTAAAGACTTAAAAGAAGATTCCTCAACAAGCCTCCAAACGGTGGAGCTGTATGTAAGGGTTAGGCGCAGTTTACCATGTAAGTGCAGGATTTAAGATGGACCAGACCAAGAATTGTTAATCCACTAAGTAGAAGAGAGAAAACATGAAAATGTACCCACATGAATGCAAAACCCAAATGCATAGAGGTAAAAAAGTAGACAAAAATAAAAGGGAAACATTAATAACCTGAGGGGTAGTAAAGGGTGCCCTGCATAAAGACTTTAAATACAATAATCATGGAAAGAGAAGTCATTGAGATCAAATGTACTGATAAAAGAAAAAATATAAAATAACATTGTCAAAGAGGCAGGAAGTGAGACCAAGAGTGAGATTTTGTAGGCACATAATACTAATGCAGTGCAGAGGTGTGGAAAAAGAAATGCTGCTGTAAACCTCAGACACCTCATGATACAAATACAAGATGGCATTAAAAAACCCTGCCCCAAATCAAACCCCGTGATACAAACAAAAAACCCCTCAGGAAATCAAATGCAAAACAAGCAGTAGGGCGGTAGTAAATATGTGAAGCGATAAAGACTTCCTCAGCGTTGTGTGAGAGACCAACTCAGTCAACCAGAGCCAGCTAGAGTACTATAATAGTGGTAGGATGGTATAAAATTCAAGCTGCCATCATTATTCTGAGTCCCTTGAGGGTGAGGTCAACAGGGCTGTCGTGGGTGTCACCATGTGAATGACTGTACCAACTCGGGCACGATAAGCATCTTTCATTACACAGATCATGATGACTCTGTGCATGAGTGTTTTGCTGCACCCTTCTCTTGTGCACTTTTCCTACCCAACAGCATGCTCTTTCTTTTCAGATGCCTATGCTTTGCTTCAGTGCTTCCTTCATTTGAGAGCTTAGAAGAGTTGGCTGGTAATCAAACTACCTTTGCCCAAAAGTGCCTTTCCGGTGTCCCTGAAGCACTTCTGTGAGCATGCTTCCACTTTCCCCATGCTATGACTGGATGAGGAAAAGCTAGGCAAGCACCGTAGCCAGACAAGCTGTGCATTTGCAAACAACTGGAGTTCGTGACTAAATACCTTCCTGGATGAGGATTATCTACTTTGGAGAAGCAGAACGATTCTCCATGCTTCATGACAAACAGTGGTAACTGCAAGAGCACTCAGGTAAGTCAAATGGCTCCTCTGCAAGATTATGGGCCTCATCTAGATACAGAAAGTTGGGAATGGCATTTAGGATCCCAGCTGCAGAAGAAGTGACTAATGCCTGTCAATAATAGGAGTGGGATTAGTTGGGTCTACTGGGAGCAGCACGTATCTCACAACCTTCTGATGCACCAACAAGGAAACCGCATGGCAGCAGCTGTAGCTGCTCATGGCCACAACCTGTTTTGAGAGAGTTCAGGAAGTGGATTAAAATTTGGCCGAAAACACAGCAAAATGCACTTCTCTGCCGTGTCATTCACAGGCATTTGCTGACCTCCCAAGGATTATGTGCCAAAGAGGTAAAAGCAACACAGCTGCATCTAAAGATCATTTCTAAAGGGCTTTAATATTAGGTTTTTAAACTAGCTGACATTATTTCTACTGTTTTCCCACCATTAGACAGCTGCTGACTTCTGAAAAAAAGAAAAAAGATAGCACAGATGTGGTTACCACATATAATCATTACATACCACCAGGGAACAGGTGATTGTTTATCCTGTCCCAAAATATGGCAGTGTGACTGAAAAGGCAACCACACGATGTGATACTAGTGAGTTGTAGTTTGGACTACCAATTGCTACAGCAGAGACAGCTGGTAGCTTTTGGACTGAGTTCATTGTCACCACAGAACCAAAAGACACCCAAACCAAGAAGAAATGTCTAGCAATCATGTTCGCTGTGAGTCGTTTCATCATTAAGTTTGAGGATGTAAAGCAACTCAAGTAGAAAATTACACTAAATCACTAGAGAGCATTTTAAAGGAGCTATTGCTAGTGACTCTCCATGATGCTGAAACTGCAATGCTACAATTTTGAGGTACACAACGAAAAGAGGGAATTAGATATACATAGCTGACTTCATTTCCTGGTCATGAAAGTACAGCAAATGAACAAAAATATGAGATCCTCAAATTGCTAGAAAAACAGATAACAGAAAGGCACAGAAAGCAATCAAGCCAATTATTTACCATTGTCAAGGAAGCGTCTGAAAGGAATCCGAGAACAAATCATATGAAACAAGTGCTCATATCTATCATTTTGTAGAGCTGGGCACATGCCAAAGGAGAACTCCCACCCACACGCATAGAGTACTTGAATTATCGAGACAGTCTGAGCATACGAGATAGCATCATAGTTAAAGGCAGTTGGCTCGCAGCGCTCAGATCACAGAAGCTTCCTCACAGCGCCTTCTGAAACTGAAGTGTGTCTCCAAAAACCTGGAGATGTCACTGTTTGGCAGACATGACCAGGGATATCAAAGACCTGGTAAAGAGTTGGGGTTCATATGGGAATGTGCAAAACCAACCCAAAGCTGATGAAATGTACATAGCATTTGGTTTGTCTGTGCTCTGAATAAGGGACAGCGTGGGAATGAACTTAAGCACTGGTAACACGTTGTCCACACCATTTGATTGTCGCTCCTGGCTTCTCTTGGATGACTCAAACTTAGCTTTCTTCAGGACAGTCTTCTGTGTAGGTGACTACCCCGCAGATGGGTGGACATGATCTAGTCTGTTCCACTTGGAAGCTGGGACCAGGGATCAGTCCCTGACCCTCCCTTATTCAGTGGTGTAGACACAGATAGTTACAGGTGCCTCAGACAAAAGTTAAAGCTTGCTCATCTCCTCCCATCTACACCGCAGATGCTTTCCACTACTGCCTAACAGAGCCGACCTAACTGAGGCCCTGAAATTGCCTTGGCTGCTCATCCCTCCCTGTCTGTGCACACATTGTGGTCTGTCTTTCAGGCTGCTGGGAAGCAGACGACTCTCAGACACTGCACCGACCGCAGCAGGAATCATTTCAGCAGGCCTGGTACCCTCAGCCTTGTGCTTTCAGATAATGGCCCTGACTTGGGCCACTCTGTTCAGATGATTTACCTTGGAGGAGGAGTTCTACGTCACCATCATGTTACAATGACAAAGCTTAATTGCTGCTTAAAATTGCTGCAGCCCTATTAAAGAAAGCTGCTAAAAAGAAAACATATATCAAACCACTCCTGAATGGAGAAACATTCCCTGCAGAAAGTGTTAACAAGAGTCTGGTAAAAATGCTTGCTGTCAAGATGAGTATATACCTTCGGTACTTAGCTCTGGCAAACAGCAGTGCTAGTAAGAACAAGAAACAGGACAAAAGGGAAACATCCATGGGCCAAAGCCTGCCACTGTGGGCAAGCTACAGTCCTCTGAGAACTTATGTTAAATTGATAAAGCCAGACAAAAAAGTATCAGCCCATAATGACTAAATACCACGGCACCAGAAGTGCAGAGCTGTTGATTGTCAGTGGGAGAAAAACCCGATACGTATTTCAGTATCGAGCACCTGGAAAGTGTACACCTGACTGTTTACAATACTTCAGAAACCCGGGGGCTTTGCAGCCAAGCAAGCAGGTCACTCAAAGAGAGATTATCTGACATGTTGTGTGAGATAGTAGGTTAAGTACTGTAATGTAAACAAGGGGCAGTATTCACACTCTCTCTCATTTTCTGGGACAAAATGGAATGTTACAGGGAAAATCACCCAGGTAGGGAGCATTATACCAGGACTGGGTGTGGGATGGCGTCTAGGGACCTCAAAAACTTAATGTGTAGTGTCTGATAAATGTAGAGAGCTGCAGTGTAGCTCTTGGCTATGCTGGTACTGGCAACTGCAGTAGCGTGGGAGTATCTGGGGAAGGCTGGGGCACCTGTCGAGGGCTGCCTGGAAAGGGGGGCCCGGTTCCTTCCCTGTACCACTGCCACGTGAAGCGGTCCATGCCCCTTGGCCAGCACACATGGCAAAGGGATTGGAGCCGAACAGCTTATTACCTTGTCTCTCCCTCTTTCTGTCTATGCTTGTGTATAGAACAAGAGGCATGATGTTTTGGAAGGACTTGAAGGCCAGCCAAAATGAAAGTGAGAGAAATCATTGGGGCAGCCAACGGGCTGCAGCAAGAGGAAAAAGGAGACACTGAAGTAAATAGCAGTCTTCCCGTTAATTTCAGGGCAGGCTGGATCAAACCCATTTAAGCCCAAGGCTAGAAACAGGAAATGTCATGCTGAATATTAGGAAACAAACTGTGGCAGTGAGTGCAATCAAGCAATTTGTGCACAGGGAGGGAGCAGAGCCTTGCCCTACTATGGATGGAGATGTACTATTACAGCGCTCTAGAATCCTTTAGAATGAGTTCCCTCACTGTTATCTCATTATTAAGGATTTTTTTAGTTTTAATCCATTGTGCTCTGAAAGCAAAATACAAAGAGAGCCCTCTTCTTGGGAATAACAGGCTGTTTCAGGCAAAGGAACCTCTGACACTTCAAACAGCAGCAGTAGAGCTAACATTCTTTAATGAATTATTTGGCGACATAACATGACAGTGCCCAAGAGATTCATACTTTGAAAAATATTTTTGTTATTTAAATTTAAGGAAAATTTAAATCTCAAGCCAGGAGTCTCCCTTTTCTCTTTGGGGCCTCTTACTTTGTTCTGCTTTGAGGCATGCAAAATGTACTTTGACATCCCTTGGTTTTGGAATATTTTAAGTGAAAGCTGATTTTTTGATAAATCAATCTAATTTTCAGAGGTTTGTGTTTCAAAACCTCACTGATGCTTGGAGTGAAATGGGCCAGATTCCCAGCCCTACAAAAAGAGCAAAAAGCCATGTTAATTGCCCACTGAGGCGGTTCCTGTAGGACAAAGGGAATCCTTAGGTTCAGCACAGTGAAAAAAACAAGGGACTTTACTATGAACGTGTCTCACGGATGTAAAGAAACAGGATCAGTTAGGTAAAACTAGTATTTTATATTGCACCCTGTGTGGTGTGCACTTTACTCACTCACAGTCTTCTCCTGAATCTCTGTGGATGGTTTTCTCTGCAAAATGCACATTGCTAAATACTATCACTGAAAAAACTAGACCTGGGAAACCCTCCATAAACAATCCCAAAATGCCTAGAGAATCAGTAATCTACAGCTTCTACCCCTTGTCCTGATCTGGGCTATTCTTGTGAGCTGTTGCTGGCACAGTACTTGTGTCCAGCACTTGGGTTGTGTCTGCATCTTTTTTAAGTGCAGACGCTCAAGATTTAATCAGTGTTAATGACACTAGGAAACTAAGGACGTTAACACTTAACACTGTGCAGTGCAGCACACTGCAGAGCTCCGCCAGTTAGCATCACGTGAGCTCTTCTGGAATGGGAGAGCTATATCATTGTGCTGCTTTTTTCAAACAAATTTGCTACTTTGGTGAAGCTGTGCTGCTTCGGGAACTCAAAGGCTTTTGCTAGGTGTTTCGTATGCCTTGTGCCATGCACCAGCAATTCGGAGCAAGGCTTTCGGCATCTGGTGGGTTCAGACATGTTAATGCTGTGCTCTTCAGAGTAGATCTACCTGTAAAAGCAACTAGAGCTGCTAAATGCAAGAGTCTTATGGAAAAGAAAGGCAGACACTAAGACTGGAGGCCTGGCCTACGTAAAAACTAAAACATGCCTATAACTGTTATTTTGTCCATACCCTTAACAGAATTTAATTTCTGTTCTCCTTAGCATCAGTTTGGAAGTCAGCAGCTGTGGTAACACATATGTGCTGGGATAGCTTTGCTAGATGGAGGGAGTTCTTCATGGAGGTTTGCCATGCTGCTCGTTGTAAAGCTCTGAGAATAAGCAGCACATCCGAACCTGCTGTGTCTCGCACCCTGGGCAATAAGGACAGGCAGAGCTGCTCCTTCTCCTGCCTCCTTATAGAAAGCATGAAAGGTCCCTCTTTCCTTCTACTGACTGGAAAGGATTATGAGCTCATGGCCTGAGATGAAAGGATGTCTGCAGGAGATGCCGTGCCTGGACAGACCTAGAAAAACAGCGTGTAAATAGTGTCTTGCTTATTCATCCTATATATCCCAATTTGAAAAAACAGCCCTCCAAAGAGCTCTTGCTCCTTGCTGCCATTACACAGTGGACACAAACCTGAAGCCTTTCTTCCCATGTGGGGAAGGAGCACAGGAGGTACCTACCATTCTTCCACCAGCTCCCACCATGCCTCCAGAGCCAGTTGCTATTCCTGTGGTAGCCCTGCCTCCAGCGTGCTCGCTGGGCTTCCTCCAGATATACTCACACTACGCATGTAGAGGGGCTTTTGCAGAATTACAAATCTAGCCAGCTTTCCTAGCGGTTTCACCAACTTGTACACCAAAGAGCAAAGTTGTCTTAGAACTGCAGTCAACAAATGCAGTAGCTAGTACTATGTTGCATATCTAATGTTGTAATTTTCCAGCTTTTGGGTTATAATAGATCTCCAACCTAAGGAGCACTTATTGACAGTGATATAATCTGTGCTAGGACAATTATGGAGCAGTTTCAAAGTTGCAAGGAAGGAAGTGAACATGTTGTAACAAGGCTGTTTTTTTTTAGAATAGTAGCTGCATGAAGGTACAAATGAAATGCTAGAAATAGTTGTCAAGAGTGTTTGGTCAGTCAAAAACCAGGTGAGATGGTAAAAAATGTCTAACAAATACCATCTGAGGACATATCACATATCTAGTAACTGCAACATTTACATTTTGTATTTAAAAATTCATATAAGAATAAAGTGAGTGGTGGAAGTAGATGTGAGGAACTTGACCAACCCATGTCCTAGAATAGTAATATGAGGCTTGGGCTCAAATTCAAGCAGACTCCAGGATACCTGACAGATAACTAATAAAAGAAGTAGGGGACCAAGAAGTCCCTTGCATTATAGATACCTCTTCTCATTCACCTAAACAGCCTCTGTTCAGTGTTAAAAACATATGAGAGAGCTGGCCTGGCCACCTGAACTGTGCAGCAGGCTGTTGGAATTGGTTCACTGGGCCAAATGAAACAGAAAAAGAAAAAAGTAAATTACTGTGTTTGACTCCAATAGTTAGCGTATATGGAATTAGCCATCTGCACTTCTACGTAAGTGGAACTGCTGCTAGAGAATGGGACATTGGTGTTGTCACCCTCACTGGTGGTCAAGAAGGAGAAAGGTGGTCAAGAGGGCTCTGTGGTGAGCCCTCCCTCCAATACAGTCCATGCTGGCAGCTCCGGGGTCCTCTATTGCAATGGCATTCAGGCTTTCTCCTGTGAAAGAAATTCCCTATTTGTGCTGTAATTTTGCTCAGCATGTTACGCCTTATTCTGAAAAACAGTTTTCTCTTTGAACATCTTTCCCTTTAATAAGTACATGCAAATTGAACGTATACTTACATTTATATAACTAACACTAATTGTACTCATTTATAAGAATCTGTGATTTTTATTGTTATGCAGCATGGGTTTTTCATATGCAGTTTTGGAGTACTGAAATCTAGTCATTTCTTTATTCTTCACCAAGGGTGTTTTCCTCGATCAAAAGTATTCATATATCAATGGTAAGAGCATTCAAAGGCATTCAAGCCCCATAAATTATTCCACACAATACAAACAAATAGAGCATTCACTTTTCTTCATTCATCTTCACCTACTGCTGTCATTTAGCTATGAAGCCATTCTCTTTCTTTTTTTTTTTTCCCTTCCCTCCTCCCTTTTTTTTTGTTATGCAAACTTGGCAGATTTAGGCTGTGGATTAGATATGTCTGATGGTTACGCTTTTGCTTTGTACTGAATGGACTCAAAACCTAGTTTCCTGTTTCAAGAAAAGACCTAAGAACTTAAACTACACTTGTTGGAAACTCAGGCCTGTCCAGCTTTCCAGTTGAAAAAAAAAAAAATTACTAAGTTGCATGTGGTTTATGAGAGACTTAAGTGGTCCATAAAGCCTGATGAAAAGATAAGTTTTCTAATCTAAAGTTATTTAAAGAAGTACAAACCATTCCAAATAATCAGACCTGAGTTTAAGGCTTACACTAGTACCAAAATACAGGTGGATTTCTCCAAGATTTTTTGGTTGCTTCTGAATGGACTTTGCTATTTGTGACAGATTTGAGTATGTTGGAAATGGGAGCATTAATTGCTATTACAAGTCCACTTCCCATGGCTTGAAAATCTTGACTGTTAAAATGGTCTTCCCGTCATTTTAAGCAAGCCTTTGCTTCTTTATCTCCAGTGTACCCGAAAACTCTCAAATGCTATTTTTTCATCTACTCAGCCACTTTTCAGGTAATATCCCCAAACTAGCAAAATTTGCCTTGGAAATGCTTTATTGTTTTAAGTATTTTGACTTTGCTGTATGCATTTGGAAAGCAATATCAACTTAATAAATGAAAACATATAGGTATTCTCTTTTTATAATGTGTCATTCTGCAGCAAGTAGAACTGTGAAGTGCCTTTATTTAAGTTGTTTTCTTCTCAATTATTGCTAGAGGCTTTCAAAAAAGGTAGCATCTAAATCACAATTGATGAGAGCACTTTCAGGACTGATCATGCTGTCACAGTGGGACTACACTGATGTGCACTTGCTATATTTAGTGGAGTTGCTCCCAGTTTATACTAGCACAGATAAGAATATTCACAGAAATAAAGGCTGTGAAGCCCTTAGAAAGATGTCATCTTAGGTCTTTGCTGTTTTAGACCTCAATTTTCCCATCATCTGAATTCTGCTTTGAATCTCGACAGTTCATTAAGTCCTGTATGCCAGTGAATTCAGAATTTGGAAAATCTGTTAATGAGTTGCTATTGGGGAAGGCACCTTAAGATGATGGATGTGGTATTGGATTTTACTGAAGTAACAGTGAAGAAGATTTAGGAGGCTTATAGAAAAGTGCTGGATGATTTAAGAATAAAGGAGGTTAACTGGAATTCTGAAAGATGGTCCTGTTGGCCTTGCAAGACAGACACTCTTCTTGTTTCTTCCTCCTCCTCCACCCAGATACTCTGAAATCCTTGCGCATAGCATGCAACATGATGAATTGAGACTCCATGACCTGAACTGTGATCACATCTCTAATATTTTTAGCATAAACATTTATGTCCAGCTTAATTCTCTCTTCCTTTCTGTATGTGGTACTTAAACTGTAGTTCAGCTTCCTGGAGCTGGGATTTTTGTGTGCCTGTTTTTTGTTTTTTTTGTTTGTTTGTTTGTTTTGGTTTTTTTTTACTTTTACTTTAAGCTTTGAATCTCTTCAAAAAAGATTCTGAGCATTTTATAGCACAACGCTTTGCTGAACCAGGCAATATATGCACTTCCTCCCATGAGGTACACGACTGGGACAGATATGAGAAACTCGATGAAGTATCTGAAATAACTTCAGCACCCACCCAATTTATCCCCCTTAAGTGACCTCTCTGAAGTCAACAGGCTTCTTAATGCTGCTTACAAAGTGATCGTTTATATTAACTTTATGCAAAACGAAAGCAGAACAGACAACTCTTTGAAGACCAAAGCACACCTCTAGCTCCCCAAAACTTGACAATGTCCAAGGCCCTTTTTTCCACTCTTCTTTTCTTGAGATAGTTTTGTTTGTAGTATTCAATATTTACTTCTCTCTATCTATGAGGCATGCTATCACCAAGCATTAAATAAATATCTCTGGAAGGTGC
Organism: Ciconia boyciana; assembly: GCF_034638445.1. Classification (NCBI taxonomy): domain Eukaryota; kingdom Metazoa; phylum Chordata; class Aves; order Ciconiiformes; family Ciconiidae; genus Ciconia; species Ciconia boyciana. Next base: position 53,341,334 of record NC_132936.1, read on the forward strand.
CTTGAGGAATAAACTTGCCCACAGTCCTTGCCCAAAGGCAGGTCCAGCTATACCAGAATGATTCCCAACTTGCATCTGTCACACTTGCTCTTAGAAACCAAGAGTGATGGATATTCCACAACCTCCATAGGCAACCTTTTCCACTGTTTACTGTTCTTATCACTAGAGGAAGCTGTCTCTAGCACCAATCCTCAGTCTCTTTTGGTGCAATCAAAATGCATTACTCTTGTCCTATCTCCAAAAAACAAATGAATAATTTTTTTTCTCCCTTTTTGCATCTCCCTTGTCCTTAAAGGCTCTTAATGCCTCTCCTTAGGGGTTTTTTTTGCTAGACTGATCAACTTCAACCTTTCCTCATAGGTCATGTTTCCCACACCCTCACATTTTTGTTTCTGTCCAATTACTCTACATCTTTTTTGAAGCTTGGTGCCCAAAACTGGTTGATATTCTCCAGCAGAGGCATTATCAGCACCAAATAGAACAGTAAGATTATTTTATATGTTTTAATAACAGTTCTTCTGCATGGCCTACTGGAGTCCATTGGAGCCCATGTAAACTTCATCAGTCTTGTAAGCCCAAGTTTCCGTCAAGCTGAGGTGCAAGTCACTTCCTTTGAAGGACTGCTCAAGCTTACAATGACCATGAACAGAGGTGCTATTTGAAGATATACTAAGGAAAGCCTGGAAACCAAACCAAAGGAGTGGGGACCCACTGCAGGAAGCACTGTGCAGACAGTCCCTCTGTGTTTTCAATCTGTTTGGATTCATGGAATAGAAACAACTTAAGAGACCTTAACTCGTCCTAGAAGAAAAATACCCAGACCAACAGCCTATTTAAGATGTAGATTTGACAAGTGCTGAAGAGATTCAAGAAGTTATCCAAAATGAAAGCAACTGGAGTCATCCAAGTCTGAAACTGCCAAAGTGTGTGGGGAGTGTCAGAGGGTGTGACACAAGTGCTCTGGTTTTAGCAAGCCAGAAGCAGCAGTGGAACAAAAACCTATGATGTGGGATGCTGAATTAATTCTGAGGTGATTAATAAAAACAACATAATTCTTCACTTACATACATTAGAGAAGCGAGCCAAACATTTAGCCACTTACTGTGGATGAGATAGTTTGTCCAGAGAACATCCAGGCACTACCATCCAACCTGGAAAAATGCCAAAATGAGAATGTTAATTTTTCAGATGTTTTAAATTAAGAACTGTGTCTGGAAGTTAACTTTTCACTTAACAATGAAACCTCATTTTAATCCAATGCCTGTCTGTTGTAAGCAGAGCTACCACCAGTCATGCCTTTCTTAGTGCAGTGCTGACTTTACAAGTTGCACATGGTTTATAAATGAGGGGATAAATAGGATACCAAATGCTCTGTGCAAATTTACCACAAAGACATCTGGATCTGAGAACCTCCCAGCAGGCAAGTTGCTAATGATCTCAAATGTTTCCTTCAAAGAGAATGACTTGGTTGGGTCTCTGTATTCTTTAAAGATCTACAGGAAGTTCAAATAGGGAAACAGCATAGGTTTATTTTTAGTCATGGACAAAGCTTCCTTCAAAATAATACGCATCTCCGTCTTGTGAAGTAACCTGCTTCTTGGTGTTGTGCGCTCTTAAAATGCTCATGCCTTCCTGCCTTTCAGAATTAATAATATTTCTATGGAAACAGCAATATTTCAACATGGCAGTCATGAATGTCCCTGTTTTATGGATTTTCTTTTGGGCAGGGATATGTGCCCCTAAGGGAAGCATAGTTTGGGTAACTTTGCTTCAAGGATTACCTTTCATCAGCCTTGGGACCGAGGAGGGACAGGGCATGGTAGAGAGATAATGATGCTGGGGCAATTCCTAACCACTCGTTCAACTAAGTGGTGCAGTTCAGCAGATGCTGCTTGGTTGCTTTTCAGGAGCAGCCACTACCCGTTTGACTTTCAGCCTTAAGGCATTGCTTCAGTTTCTTATCTCTGCCCTAGCTGGACTGGCTACATGGAGAAGTCATGGCAGATGATTAAAGCAGCTTTCTGCTGCTCCAGTAGAAATTAAGGGTGAGGACATAAAAGCCTTAGGGATTGGTGTAGCCATAGGTCTCGGGAGCCTGAATAGCCTGTGTCCCTCCAGCTTTCTCTGAGGACTGGAGAAGTGGTCCACAGTGTTGATGGAGATGCAGTCTGGTGCAGGATCCCATGGCCCCAGGGCTTTCCTGGGCATTGAAATGCCCAAGGCTTTGCTCAGTCTAAATAAGTATGTTGCTACACGTTGCTAAATACATCGCTAGCGTACTCAGGGAGCCCTATCTGTTTAGTCTGTAGAATACCTTTTAACTTTTTTTTTTAACCCACAAGAGGGGTCTTTGCCTTTAAGCCCAGTCCACACAAACCTGTGTACACAAAGTCCATCTTTTCCCGGAAAGCAAGGCCCCAGGATGGAGGATGTTGACATTGGAAAGGTTTCCTAGTCAAACTGTTTTCCTGCTCTGATTCCTCTCTGGGGTCCCAGGCATGATGTGCATGTGGCGGCAGGGGCAGAGAGAGGAGGGGTAAAAAAGCTTTCAGAAGGCTTTGTGCTGCAAGTTGCCAAGTTTTGTGTAGTAACTGTGGTGGCTGCAGAAACTGAGCTTCTTTTAGAAACCTCTCCTTGGGGAGATCCCTTCTTCCTTGGGGGAATCAACCCAGGCCCATGCTGTAGCTGGATCACACCCAAGAAAAGCAGAACTACTCAATGCTACCAGTCCCTGTCCTGCTGTTTTCCACCACCTCATGCTTCATGTTGCCCGTGGCCTTCTTGGAGTGGCCTTAGGTGGGCTTTGGTTGCTTTTCCCCACTAGCTGTGCAGGCAGCCAGGCTTTAGCAGCCTTGTGTGAATCCTGCGGCACCCTTAAACAGAAAAGATCACTGTAGTTGTGGCACTGGCAGTGAGAGCCCATGAGAACTCAGCGTAAATCCGATGATGATGAGAGAGGGAGGTGGCTGGGGATCCCTCCCAGGTTTAGTACCAAGTGGTGTAAAACCCCTGCTTTCCTCTCCCCTCTCTGCAGGGTTGCACGGACAGCTGAGACCAAGGAGGCCTGCTGAAAGGAGAGAAAGGCGAAAATGGCTTGGGAAAGACGTGGCTTATTACTCTAGCTGCCCCTCTCAGGATGCAGGCTCCTCTCTTTGCAGTTCCCTTTGTTCTGCCTGAAGTGGCTGTGTACAGCAGATGTCCCCAAGCAGGTACTCTCTTCTTTTCCTCTGACGGAAATGGTTTTGAGGCAAACAACATTAGTTTGGCTACAGGGCTTTTGATCTGTGGAGAGAAGTTAAAAAAAGCCCGGTATGACAAGGGATATTTCTCCAGCATCAGGCAGTTCGGCAGTGACGCATCTGGGCACGTTCCCTCCACACCCGGAGTTTGTCTGGGCCTCTGCCAGCTGATAGCCAAGTGTTAGGGCAGATTTACTCACTGGTCAGACTTTCACATCTCTTGCCTGGACTAACTAAGGCAAACAAAGCAAAATATGGCCAGAAATAGGTGTGTGCGACGTCATGGAAATCCTGGTTTGGATCTGTTAGTGACTTAACCTGGGGGTGGAAAGTTACTGCAGTTGTGACTTAGGCAGAAAAGCGCAGGAATAACAACACAGTACAATCTACAGTGAGATGGCATCAACACGAGCTCTGTGCTAAGCCCTGTGACGATCCCTTGGCAGCACTTGGGCGCTACGAAAAACGAGGGAGGGGATTCCCCTGCCAGGGAGGCAGGAGTGAGTTGGCATAACAGCTCTGCGCTAACCCTACCCAGCCCATGGGATGTGGTTTAAAGCAGCCTGGCAACAAATGTAAAACAGGAAAGCAGCTAACAAGATAAGGTTGCTTCCACACCCTATTTTTACGTATGCCCAGATCCCCCATGGTGCTCCCAGGTCCAAAGCTGGAGCTGACAGGAGCAGCCAGGAGCCCTGGTGACCTCAGTGGAGTCAAGTCTCTCCCTGGCATTGCTCATCTTGCTATTCCGCTCCGTCACACACGGGTACAGGCGTGACTTCCCCTGCCTTTTACTCCCTTTCCAGGTTTGCATACAACCAACGCAGACTTGGCGGTGATAAAAAATGGGCAGCGTATCCCCCATGCAGCCACACCTGGGATTTATGCTTGGACTGCTGGTTGCCCATGGGCAGAAGGGCAGGAGGTGAGCTAGAAGGAGGCCTCCTGTGATGGCACCGACAGGAGCTGCTAAGCTTCTTCCAGGGCTATCTACATCTTTTCATATTCATACCCCCTTGTGAAAGATTGAACTCAACCTTTTAGCCTTCCACCTCTCCTATCTAAGCCGTGTTTTCTTCCTCTCTCTTCTCCATGGGACTGCTATTCAGAACAGCGTCATTCTAGACAGGCTCCCTCCTAAACAAGCGCTTTCATTTGCTGCGAGCTTGGGGAAAGGAAAACAGGAATTTTAAACCACGTGGTAGGAACTTTCACTGGGAGAGGTCCAATACTCCATGTTCAGGGATGTGAATATCTCCCTCCTATTCAATTAAAGGGCTGCCATTCTCCTATGAGAGTGACAAAAGAATCTTAAAATTATTATAAAATAATATACTTCTAAAATTATTTACTGCTGTAACTCCATACCTCTTTGTACAAGTTTTGAAGAAATTACTAGAAGGCAAAAATTGACCTCAAAATGCTGTTTGGGTATACTTACAAACCAGGAAAACAAGGCAGCTTTCATGATGATGGAGCCAGGTGGTGGGGGGCAGTTCATGCTTACACGGGTAAATTCCTGTCCTGTCCAAAACAGGGTGGCCCCCTCCCAACTATGTTGGGAAAGTGCTCCCTGGCACCTGCGCTCCCCTGGGAGCACGCAGGGTGGCACCAACCCTGGGCTGTGCCATGCGGGTGCAGGAGCGGGCCCATGCCTGTGCCACGGCAGTGTTTTGTTTCTCAGCACAGGTGGACGTGACAGCCCAGTGCACTCCTGCCTGCATGGGCAAGCTGGCTATGGGGGGTGAGAAGCCCATGCATGGCGCAGCCCCATGGTGCATGCACAGTGGCTCTGCTCCACGGCTGGCAGAGGCAAGGTCGTCCTTCAAGGTGTGCTGGCTGCAGATCTAAAAATCCTCTCAGGATCTCTGATGAGCCTGGATTGGTTCAAAGACATGGAGGCAGGAGGCACATCAACGCCAAGCTCTGCACTGTGATGCACATGCGAGGGCTGCAGGGGCTTCTTTTCCCTTTGGGTGGCTTATTAGGCTGTTTTCTTGGGATCATATTAACACTGCTAAACTGCTTTCTACAGCTTCGGAATCAGCAGCGCCACTCGGAAACTGTTTGTCTGGTCAGTTTTCCTTTGAAGCTGATTGTTTCCACTCCCAAAATATCACGTCAGCGTGGGTTTTGATCCCTGTGAATGGATGAGGATGTTTGTTGCTCCCAGCAGGATCCCTGCAGCATGCCGACTAAAAGGAAAGAAAACAATTCCCTGCACTGCCATCAAAATCGGCTGTGATAATAATCACTGTCCTGAGGGGTGAGAGGGGACAGCAGCAGGTTAGGAAGCACAGAAAGCCAACAGCTTAGATCAGCTTTTCAGATCACCATGGCCAAGGCTGATTCTGCCTGAACTGCAGCGAGGAGCCTGCTCCAGATAAGACGGGAAAATGCTCGGTTATCCTGAGGCTTTTCCACAAAACTCTGGTAGACAGAGCTTCAAAAGACAGCGTGTCGAGAAGGAATGCTTGTGATGACCAAAATTTGAGGGGAACAGCTGGTTTCTGCTGTGAGTTGCGGAACTCCTCTTCTCCCAGCCAGCCCTATAGCACGCCTGGCTAAGACAGACGGGTTGTCCTGGGTGAGCTGGGCTGGTACTTATCAAGCCTTCCTCTAGCCCAGCAGCATCCTCTAAGTTGTATCATCTCATACCCCCAGTGGCAAGCTGTTTAGCTTCTCCCTCTTTGCCATCCCTCATACAGCATGTTTTCTCTTATGAATGAGATGCCAGTGTGACCTGTTGTACAAATCCCGTGTTTAGGAAAAGCGTCTTATGTTTATTTGAAAGCATCACCAGAGACGTGGAGGACTTTGATATGGGATGTAGGAAGTTGGATGGGGAGGCTGATAAACTCTGGGTTCGCTCTAGATAACATAGCTGAATAAGAGTATTTTGCTATGTACTATGCTGCAAACTAACCAGCTGAAATAGACTGCTTAGATGAGCCAATTTCCAGACAGGTATAATAAAAAAACATATTTTATGAATGATGCCACTGATGGGCTTGTCAGGAAGGCAGATGGATACTAGATGTAGACAAATCCACAACATTGAACATTTCTTTGCTTGTTCAAATGACTCCAGCACTGGAAGTCTTCAAATCGCCCCTCTGAGGGGGCTCCCAAATCCTACAGTGCTAGAATCCTGCAGTCAGAATAAGATTAAGCCATTATATTCATTTATTGTAAACCTCTGTAATTGCAATGGAAGACAGTATAGGTCTGGTGAAACCTTTATTTTACATCGTGCAATGATGCTGCTGCTAAGCCATGACTGCAAGTCGAAGGCTGGCTTTCTGATGTGATCTTGCCAACTAAGAATGAAGTGAATTTGGGTGGAAACCAACAAAAGGATCCAATTTAGAGATCACTATTTCTTACAGAAGAACTGCTTTCCTGCTCTGTAAGTGTACTTCAGACTAGGCCCGTGTAAACCCCAAAAGTCTGATGTTTATCAGATTTCTTCTGCTATCTTTCAGTTTTGGAAAGGAAGAGTTTCATTTTGGGAAAATTTTATACCCTGCAGTCTATGTTCTTGCTTTCCGTATTGAAAATTTATATTTTAAACACATACTTCTTTACCAGCGCTACCAGCAATACCTGAAATTATTAAATTTGAGATGAGTTAAAAAAGATCTCCCTTTACAGTCTGTGTTTGTTTCTTGACTTGGGGACTGAAACACAGTTTTTAATTTAGGTAATTTTGCTGCTAGGTTCCTAGTGCTGCGTTGTTTGTGCTGTGGCTATTACATAGTAACATAATATTTATTTGCCTAAACCCAGCTGTTTTTACTGGAACAGACGCCCCCTCCCCAACAAACCTTTCAAAACATTTCTATTTACTTCAAGTTCTGGGGAAAAAAAAAAAAAGGAGAAAAAAAGAAGATGGCTATCCGTAAGCTGACAGTAGTTTTTTAAATGCAATGGTAACAGTCCAGCTAATTGCTAAAAGTACTTTTCTGGTGAGAAGAAAACTTGTGCAGCCGACAGATGCTTGGGGACTGCCCCGCATGAGAGCTGCGAGTCCGTGGCTGCCCCTTCACCCTCCTGCCGTGGTCCAGCAGCAGGGCTGGGAGAGTGACGTGCCGGCTGCGCCTGCGCCCAACAGCCCCTGCACCCCGGGGACAAGCCAGTGGAGCAGAGGTGCATGGTCCCCCATCAGGGCAGCACATCGGTCCCATCCTGCCTCCCCCAGGGCTGGTGGTAGAGCCCTGGGCTACCGGTGTGTTAGGACCTCCTCCCTTGTCATATGCCCCATTTATTACCTTCTTTGCCATCCTTCATGGTAGAGCTTTCCTTCTTCCCCCTGCACCCCAGAGCAACGCCCCAGAGCCTTTTGGAGAATATTCAAGTCAGATAATCCACTGTTCAAGTGGAAAAAGTTTGTCCAGCTGTGTAGTGAGTGTTTCTGAACACCAGAAGGAAAGAAGTACACTGTAGTACTTCCCTGAGTACTTTTTAGTACTTATTTTGTTTTTACTATTTATTTCAAAGTCAATGGTGCTGGCAGCTTCCTCATGGACACAATCCATCCCCTCGTTTGAAATCTGGGCTTTCCAGTCAAGGTCTTTGGGAAAGCTTTACTGAATGTGTGGCCGTCCTGCATGGACCTGAGACACCGATGCTGCTGGAAAGGCACGTGGGGACCAGTGCGTGCCATTGGCCCCGTGCCGGGAACCCCGGTATCCCTGGCATGGAGCAGGGACAGTCTTCATCCTCCTGGGAGTGCACAGCCCCAGAACACCTTGGCAAAACCCGTGGGCTTCGAATCATTCCTCATGCCCAGCCTCTGCATCGCTGCACATGCCAGCCCGCCTGCTGCTCCTGACGGACTGGGGCGAAGCCAGCCCATGCCCGGGGAGGCAGCCACTGTGGCCGAGCTGGGGGCGGCACAGCCTGTCCCCTCTGCAGGCCAAGGCTTTGCCTGCCTGCATCCCCGGCCGCTTTACAGCCATTTGTTCTTCTTGCAAAATCTCTTAGCTGAAATAGCTCTCCTCTCCCCTTGATGCTTACCCCCACCCGGTGTATTTATAGAGAGCAGTCACAGTCCCACTCAGCTAGACCAAGGCTGTTCAAACCTTGCTATGCTACCGTCCTCTAAACTTTGACAGCCTGCATCTAATAAAAATTCAGTCCCTCGGCTCCAAGTCTAGAGCTCACATCAGTATGCAAAAATGAATGCAAATATGGGAGAGGTCTTGCTGGTTGACACAGATGATCAGAGGATGGTGCTGCCCTTCTGTTCATCTTTTTTCTGTCTTGGCTTTCATTTTTGTCCTTATTGAAAGTCTTGGCTCTGGACTTTCCACCGCCTTTTCCTGTGGTGTCCCTTGTATAGGGACAGAGTATGTTAGCAATCAGATTCAGCATCATTTTTTCCACTCCGTCTGAGACTCTGCAGCTCTGGGGTGTCACCTCTCCCACTGATTGCTCTGAAGCTACTTTTTACCATCTCAAAAGTGTCGCTAAATTTTGAGACATCTCCTTGTTAGGAAAGATAGGGAGATGTTGCTGTTCAATTTTCTTTCCATTTCTCCACTCAATTATTGCTCAGCACAACTCATTATAACATGCAATCATTCTCTTTCTGACCAGCATGGATTCCAGCCAGTTGATTTCCCATCAAGTGCAATTTTTGCTATTGCTTCACTTCTCTTTTTTTTTTGTTTTCTTTTTTTTTAAGTGTATGTAGCACATAAGATTCCTACAAAACCATCAGTACGATTTTCCAGCCTATTTCTGTAGATTCTTTATTGGTATCTAGCAATATTTATGTAATGTTCATTTTGAATACATGTATTTTAGAGCCTGAGTTTTTGGCAGTTACATTCCACATCTGGGTCATCAGCTCGTCAATTTTTGGACAGCTGCTCCTCTGTCACATTTTAAACACTGGTTTTGGTTAGGGATGGGCCGGCCAATTTATTTCAAGTAAGAACAGATCGGAGCCATCATTCCTCACACAGACTCAGAGGGGAACAGCCAAAACCGTGGGAATAGGATAGAATTTTTGCCCTGTGGCTGCAGAGAAAGTTTCATTTAGGGGATCCACTCTGTTCCTTTTCAGATGTCAGTCAAGTAAATTGTTCCTTCAACCTGGCTGTCATCTTTTTCTTGGCTGAGAGCAGACAGACAGCTCAATCTAGTTGCGTAGAGAGCCTGCTTTCCCTTTTCAAGTAAAACAGGTTTATATGTTCTGTGGGGCTGGCTGAACAAACAACAGGTGGATCTAAAAAAGCGCTCTCGAAAATCCTACAATTGACACACTGGGAAACGAAAAAGGAGTGTATTAAAGCCACCCCCCTCTCCAGGGTAGCCTGTGTACTGCTAATCCCCTGAGACAGCAGGGAAGGGGAGGATGGGGACAGTGCCGAGGGGGAGCCTGGGGACGGAGAGCGGGTCCTGAAAGTTTAGGCAAACTGTGCAAAAGTTGGGACTTAATGTGCTTGCTCATATTCAGCCTCAAATCTCTGTCTCGCTGAAATTTCTAGGGTTCTGTGAAAAGCCCACTTTAAATATAGACGGGCATTTTGCGTGCTTGTTATAAAGATCAGTGTGAACAGGGAGGTGGCCATCTAAAAATGGGACATGATGACTTTTCACGTAGTTGCTAAATGAAAATGTGACAGCACAGTGCAAGGTGTTAAATTACTCGGTTGTCTTTGAGGAGAGTCCCACTTACTGTCTTAAAAAATGCAATCTGTATCTCTTTACCTTACTGCCCATACTAGGTCTGCTACTGGTGCAATGGGACCAACCTCCAAACAGGACTGAGCTTTTTTTTTAAAAAAAAACATCTTTCAAGAGGAGCTTGCAGTTGGATCAGCTGTCATTCTAAGCTGTTGGTCTCTAAATCTTCTACAGCCTTTTTCCACTTAGGCTACTCAAGGGAAGGGAGGGCAGCCTGAGCTGTCCCCACTCAGGGCTGTGGGGTGAACCGGCAAAGGGCAAGGAGGGAGCCTGCGCCCCCCCATCCGCTCCTTACACATCCAGGTAAAGAAGCGGGATTGTTGGTACCCTAAGGCAGCCAACTGGCCTGGTTTGTAGGTGAACTGAAATACCACAGGCCTTTGGTATTAAAGAAAAAACCCAACTCGACCCAGCCCAAAACAAGTCAAACAACTCTTTTGAGTCTGAGGATTTTAGCCCTCTCCAATAGGAAATTCATTTGGCAGCATTTGCCCTGGCAGTAACTTGTGCTGGTACACACTGGGAAAGACTCTTTAACACCATGGTACTGGGCCAGGAACAGGATGGGTTTCTGGACACAGGCTTTGCAATGATGAAAAACACCCCCCTCATCTTGTCAAACACACGCATCTGGTTTTTGCTTGTCAGGCACTGCTGCACGGTTGAACCCCGGGCTCCCACCCCTGCCCTGCCAGTGGCTGCGGCCCTGCCTGCCTGCCGGCCTCCCCCAGTGCCTCCTTGCCTCTTTTTGTGAGGTCTGTTACATGATGCAAAGCTCTCTTCTGCAATGCTCGGAGATGTTTCCTACTCCCCTGGAAACACAGCTGGAAAAAACCCTATGTGAACAACTGCTGCTCCAAAACATGTGCCTTTGGTTGCACCATGATGCCCCAACTCGGCATGTGTGCCTCTATTCCGGAAAGTGATTCACACTTTCATCAAAAACAAGGGCTGGGAATCCACAAATCTAGGCTGAGACCGTGCTACGTCCGATCCCCCCGTCCCTGCTTTCTGCCCTGCTGCCTGTGGTGCCACCTCCTTCCCTCCCTCTTGCCCCACAGGTCCCCCTCTGCCCAGGGCAGAGGGGGGTTGTCTGACCCGCACCCCTCTGCCTAGCCTCCCACCCATGCCGAGGGAGCTGGTATCTAGTAAGTTTATTTAATGAGAACAGAAAACAACATTTAATGAGCAATGAGACCAAGAGGCATCCCCACGTGGCCAGGTGGGGCGGGTGACTTCCAGTGACCGCAGGGAACTGTGTGGGCTGACACCAGCTGGTTCCTGCTGGTTCCTGCTGGTTCCTGCTGCTAGCTGGTTTTACTCCTCTGCTGGGTGCTGCCTACTCGAGAGCAGGGCTACTTTTGTCACGGTTGTTTTCAGGTGGACCCGATCCCTCTAAGAGGTTTTTCTCCTCATAGTGACACAGCAAAGTACCACCCAGCCAAGTACATCTTCATGAAGGATTTTCTGCAATAGGTGAATTTCTATCTTACAAGAAAGGCCCTCTGTGAAATAGCTAGTTCACGGTCAATTTTGGTGTGCTGTACATGGTATTTTTTTGCTCTAATTAGTTTTAACTTTTGCTAACAGTTCTCTGGTAAGCATCATTAAAGCTCACCACGAAAGCTGTAGTAACCTTGTGTGATTCTCTTGGTATGGAGCTGCTCCTGGGAGGGATCCACAGTCCTGTGGTTCAGCACAGCCCGTCTCTGGTTTCTCTCCCTCTGAGTCACAGGGCTGTCACTGGGAAGGTCATGGGACTGCAGAACACTCCAGTGGCTGGATTTGGGGTTTCTTTCATCATAACCTCAGCTGCTACCTCTTCTCCCTCAGCGGCCTCCTGTGGGTTTTTCCAAAATCCAAGCCATATGCAGTGTTGATGTATAACCATCCAGTCGATATTTAGGTTCCCGGGAAGCATCCCTTCCGTGTGGATGTCACCAAGTTCGGTACACACAGATCAGTTTCCATAGTAACTAATGTGCTTCAATGAGAGGGGGAAAATCAGAGGAATTTGAAAGGTGAAGACTAACACTGGAGGGGAGTAAGTGGAACAAACAGCATGCACAGCAGCTTGGAGCACACCACAGGTTTTATGATGTGTGTTTTAGAAAGACTCGCATGGCTTGCGAACCGTTCCTTTCCTCATGAGACATGCGGTCATGCCAAAAGCTTGGCGGTGCAAAGTAAAATGGTACCTCACGCTATTGCACACATACAAATCCCATGTCAGCTTATATTTATTGACACACTCATGAGCACATGGAGGCAAGAGGAAAATGAGTTTTTATTGGCTATTTCAAAGAGAATTGTCATACCAATATTTTATGGCCTGTGGAGAAGCAAACATGCATTCTTCTGACCCTCCTTCCTCATCCCTGCTGCAACAATGGAAGACGTCAAACAGCAGAGAGCAATAGGACTCAGGCAGAGCCACTTTCCAGCTTCTCATTTATTCCATGCTGTCGCAAATGCCACCACCAGCGGGTATAAAATGCTGCTGCTGCTAACGTTCTTATATATGCTGGACAGAGTCACTACTATTGATCCATTTCTGCTTGAGCTATGGGATCTGAGAAACTGGACAGAAGAGTATATTCTCCTTCAGCCATGTGGTATAACTCAGGGAACAAGCATGTTGGTTAAAAATATATCTGAAATTCATTTATGATGTGAATACAGAATCTAGTACATCACAGATTGTATGGCATGACATATATTCCTCTGGAAAGCAAATGTTCAGAACATTAATTCTGCACAAATGATCATTCAGAAGTCAGGAATGATCAGTTCAAAAAGGCATAGGAAACTCTGCATTAGTACATTTGTACCAGTAGTGTACTAGCTTGACTGACAGCATGCATATTGCAATGCCTTGTCCTAGGACTCAGTAAGCTAGTTAGAGGCAAACACACATAAAGCAAGATTCACATCACCCAAGTTTAGCTGGGTGAAGATAGTTGTCTGAGTTAGTCCTCTTGGCTCTGTCTTTAATTAGTGGATAGTAACAGATGTCTCCTGTTCGTGACTCACCCCATCTATTTTGGGTAGCCCATTAGAGGTTCCTGTTTCTGTCCCTCTACTAAGGAGGGAGACTAATGAATGATTGCAGTTTGTACTTAAACAGTCAAAGGCTGGTGAGGTGAAGCCCACCCTGAGTTGTACATCCAGTGAAGGTCAGAAGGCGATAACTCTGCAGAGAAAGGAGAAGTTTGGCTATCTGGTCCTTATCCCCATCCATAAAAAGGGCTAGGATCCATTTGTTGTCCCTGAGGTGCCGTGTTGTGTAGTTACACATTTCACCCTCCAGATCAAGGTAACTGCACCCACTCTGTCTATCAATCAGAGATGGCCCCTGCCCAGTGCTAACCCTAGACCGCTCCTGGGCACCATCTGGGAGAGCGCTGTGGGGCACGGGTCTGAATCGTGCTTCTTAACCCCATTGACAGTTTGACAGTGTGGAAAAACCCCAGGAGAGGAGCCATGACACAGCACTGCTTAATTTACTGTGGAGGTGTAGCCAGAGTGTCAAAACCAGGACCCCGTTACGCAGAAAGGCACAGCGACCGATGTGACATTATGTCTGGTAGATAAGGAAATGACTAAGAAATTTGCTGTAAGTTGGGCAGCACAAGCGATGGCTGTGACAGAATTAAAAAGGAAAATCCACGCAGGCGGTGAAGATCTGGGGCACACACAGAGCACAGCTATTCTGGGCCTGGTGAGGCTAACAGCCAGACCCAGCATTTTCTGGCAATATGCTCAGGAGTGGCGGCTTGATGTTCAGTTTAGATGTACAGCCACTTCTTGCCTCCATAGCCAAAGCAGGTAGAAGCAAGCGAGTGGGGAATGCCACAAAATGCAGCTCCCCGCCTGCATGGTCCTTCTCCTTCTGGAGCAACATTCAGGAGGAGGAACCAAAATCCCCCAAAGGAAAGGCAAGGCGAGGAGGAGTCAAACACCCTGCGGGGCTGCGGATGAGAGAAGTGCTTTCCGAATGCTCCTTGCGCTCTTTTCCAGGCCGGTCCGTGTTTCCGGGCCACCAGGGTGAGCAACCAAGCAGGAGTCACCATCTCTCAGCACCCTTGAGCCCTGCTGCACCAAAGGGAAAGAAGAAAGGTAGCTGCCAAGACGTGAGTGCCCCGAGGACTGCATGAGATGCACAAGGAGGGGGCAGCCCAGCCGGCACTGTTTCCCAATGGCAGAGGAAAACCAGAATGCAGCCCACAGAGCAGTGCTACCTCGCGGCAGCGTGGGCTTTAATGCGTTATGCTCTGCGATAAAGAAATTACACAGATTACAGCTGAACATGGAAAATATGATTCATCCAGTCTCCAGAGCACCGGTTCCTCCATTCATCAAGCCTGAAACGTGCAGCTGGCTGTCCGCAACCGCGCTGCTCCTGCAGCGGCTGAGGCGAGGCGAAGGCTGCAGACCCTGCGGCGTCTCTGGGGAGCTGTCTGTTAGGCTCCATCTCCTCCAGACATGTCTCCCTTCTTTCTAAACACGGATGACAGGATCCTGTACGTGCTAATACGACACGGAGGGAAAGTTTCTAAGAGCTGGGCAGTTGCGGGGATGCCTCGGGGTGCTCCCGGTGTCGGTGAGCCGGCCTGTCGTGCGGTGTGAGCTCCCCCTGGTGCCTGCCGGCCTCCCCAGTGCCCCAGGAAATCATCAGTATTTTCCTCCTCCTCTGCCTTGGCCTGCCATTTTCTTGCAGTGCTGTGGTGCAGCGTGAATGCCGGCAATAATGCCTAAACCCAGACTGGCTGCTTCTCTTTGACGAAAACAAGGTCTGGCGATTCGTGTATCGAAGTGCTATTGAGAGCAGATAAAGCGTAGCGGATGTGCAAAGGAAACTATGACTTGCTTTATTTGTGTAGACAAAAGTAACGACCCATTTGCAAAGGTGTGAAGGTTTCCTGTAGTAACATCGTTGTGGTTAAGCCTGTATTCAAAAGGAGAATGCTGAAGTTACTTTGCTTCCTGAATATGCATAATTGAAAGTATTAACTATTTTATTGAAGATGCAGGAGCCGCATCCAAACCATCTGTATAACTCTACTTGTAGCTCAGGTATAACCTTATACTTCATCTGGTTTAGTGCTGGGCAAATGAACAGTTCTTATCTACCAGCACTTTTGATTTACAATAGCCACATGAATTTGGAGACTGCAGCAAAAATGCTATAGGGCTTTGCATTCCTCGCAGGAGTTAAAGAGAGTTTCAACTGGGGTAAGAGAGCCAGATAAGAGCTGAGAAATTGTAGCAGAAGCTTTAATATTTGAAAATTTTCATTCATATCTGATTCATTACCTGATGTTGTTGTCATAGAAGCCTCAGGATCTATCAAGGATTCAGAGCTTTTAGGTTTCAGTTAAAACACCATCATTTCATGTCATACCATAAGAAATAAGTAGCTCATTGTTCGAGTGTCAGAAGGAACAGACAGCACGTAATCATGTTAGGGCAAATTAATTTTATGCCTGCCTGTCAGCTGAGCTGTTGCTGTGCCACTCGTAGCCTTCCCCAGCACAAGGTAACATTGCTATATCAAGCTTCAGTGAGGATGGATTAACCTAAGGCAGGTTTACTCTGCCTTTGGGCAAGTCTGAGGGCTTAACCTGCCCCCTCACCCCAAATATTTGCACAGCAAAAACATATGGAAATGTAAGATTTTACTGCCATTTCTCTCCTACACTCTCACCCAAGCCATGTGCTATCACCCCTTTGTTGGGAGCAATTAGCCCCACAGCTGGGTCAAGGCAGGGACCTTTGAGGCAATCTTGACCTGTCTCAATGCAATGTCCAGCAATGAAGCCTGAACTGCTGAGGGGATGGTGTGTGCTAAGCCAGAGGGCCAGGCACTGGAAGACGTGTGCCTGTGTGCCCACTCCACTTGAATTGCAATGGCAGATGGTAGCCAGGGACAGAGAGGTGGTGATAAACGGTGCGGAAACAGATGATAAACAGTCTGAGCAGTGAATGTGTTCTGTGAATATTACACGCAGCAAGTGCAGTATCCTAGCAGATCGGCAGCAACTCCTAAAGCCACTGCTTCTGGATTCAGACTCAACTATGCGCCCATGCCCTGAGTCCCAGGAAAGTGAGTGAGTGATGCTGAAGAAGTCTGGTGGTTTATATGCCTGTCTTTAAAAGACCAAACTCCCATTTCTAGATCTACCTCAGCCTCTTGTATGCTTTTGTGTTAATTGCTTAAAAGCACATTTTTCAGAATAATGCATTGGAAACTTCCTTTGATACAGCTTCCATGAGTATCTGTGGATTAGCTCCTAGAAGTTGGTCTGTGAGAAGGTATTTTAAATTGTGTTTGATGGTGGGACATGGGAGAGCTTCCCCAAACCAGTCAGAACAATGCCTGGACAGTGGTAATTCCCTTTTTGCCCTCTGTGATCTGGTTTCCATCAGAAGGAAGCCTTCACGTTGGGAGGGAGAGACAGTTTGCTCCACTCAGCTCTCCATCATCTGGACCAACCCTCAGCTTAGCCAGGTCCCTGTGCTGAGGCTAAATACCTACTGATGCTGATGGAACAGCTCGACCATAAAGTGAGCTTCTGCTAGGGCACTCAGGATTAGGTTAAGGGAAACTGCTCATAAGAAAGTGGAGAGAAAGCCCTAGAGACATAAAATATTTTAGTTACACAGTCTGGTTTGCGTGTTTAAATGCATGCAAGGATTAACACGTTAACACTGTCCACCCAAAATCAAAATGTCAGCCTAATAAAGTTTGCAAAAGTTTATGCAAATATTCAAAGTGGAGGATTAAAGAAAGATTATTGGAAATAGAGACCTTGAATAAGTATAAGAGTTTTATAACTTGTTACTGTTATTTTGACCTTTCAATATGTTTTCCTAAGTTTTATTATGAGGAAATATTATGTTTGGAAAGGAAGTGTATGACCTGTGAGGTAGTGTTCAGTGGGGAAGATTGCATAAGCAGTGAGGAACTGGCTAGGGCCCTCTTCCACACTGGGTAGGGTAAATTAAATACAATTTTATTAATCTGGTTTCTTAACTCACTTTGCTCTCCACAGCCCAGCACACACATGTGCAGAGCAGCCATGAGGTTTTAAGTTTGTGCACTTCTTCTGAAAGGAGAACAAATGAACAAATCCTTTTTTTTTGAAGCATGTGACTTCTTCCTTCCTTTACATAGCAGAAGGTTGGGAATGCAATCACTGACATTCTTGTCCAGAAAGAGCATTAGGTCAGATGACCCTTTTAGCCACTGAGCTTGAATTTTTTTTGTGTGTTTGGTCAAAGTACTACTGTTGTCTTTGCAAGTAGTATCTCCTGCTGGCTGTGCTTCTTGGCTCTAGCTCTGTGTCTGTTTTTCTCCGTGGATGTGAGGCCTGTTAGCAGAACATGTAGTGGTCTCCTCCCTCAATGGCAGCATCTCAGGCAGTGCCTTCAGTGTCACCCTTCTCTAGTAAGAACAATCCTCAGGCCCTACAGTTTTGCTTGTAGGTGGGTATTCTCTGTGGGCACCCAACCTGCACAGCAACCTGGGGGTATCCCTTGAGCCCTCTTGTTACCATTCCTTCTGAACCAAAACTAAACAAAAAATTAAAATGTAAGTCTCTAACCTTCAGAATTCCTCAGACTCACATTGCAGTCTATTGTCCAAAAGAAGTTCGTTGTAAGTATGATGCTCAATAGAATAAAGTATGGTCTTGGATGATAAGTCCCCTGCTGCTCATTTGCATTTACTTAGTAGACACTCTGTGTCAGAAGGTAGGTGCTTCTCACTGAGGTCAAGCAGATCCCATGCCTGTTGCTATTAGGCCCTTTATGGGATATCATGAATCATCTTCAATTCGTAGCAGGTCTGTCCATGCACAACTATTACTGCTATTTCCTCCCTTTGTGCATGACTGTGAGACCAGGGAAGTTCTGGCATGGAAGTACACTTGTCTGTGTTTTACAAGGCTTTTTTGGAAATCTCTGGGCCAATTTTCTTTGGAGCTCCCATTTCTCTTTTATAATATTATTACTACTCTTTGGAGTCTAATTATTTTTACTTAAAGATTCTGATAGCAAAAGCAGGGTATCCTGACTTTACTGCATCTTTAAAAAGATTAATTTGTTTCTCTTATTGCTATATTTGATTTCCTAAAGGAAAAAAGGAAAAAAAAAAATTGACTGGTAGTAAATGATACAGTATTTGTAGTTTCAGAATAGATGCTCCTGGTTATCTAAGGGCTACTTTTTGTCGGCTAAAACTCAATGGGGAAAGAAGAAAGAAATACAAGCATTTTCTGAGCAAATACTGTAGCCACTGGTGGACATGTTAGTATCAACTGCATCAAGTTCTTCAGGTTATATTCCTCTTTTGCACTTTATCCACCTCAAAATAATATTTGCTATAGAAATTTCTTGTCTGGGCACATGCTTCATTTTTAAATTGGTCTTCAAGATCCTGCACTTACACCTTTAAAATCTTCACTTTGGTCTTGATTGCACACAGATTAGCAATATGCAACATTCAGGCTAGGTGTGCAGTGTGCTTCAGCCAAGCACATTGATAACCTGCAGCAGTGGCAAATCTTTTTTTTTTTTCCCTGTCTGAACATGGTTTTGTCTCTTTTGATCCTTGTCCAACTCGACTGCTCTCTAATAATATTGGTGTTCCAATTGCCACTTGAGCAACCTCTTTTGGGAATATGGTTGCATGGCAATATTTCAGTTTTTCTTTGGAAGTGATGGTGTCCTTTACGTATTGCAAGCTCTTGCCCTGGTGTCCACCCTAGAGCCAGTTCTCATTCCCTTCTCTCCTGAGCCACTGTTACTTCTGATTAATTTGTTATAATCTTTATAGATGACCAACCTTATTATGTTTTTCCAGTACTTTGTGGAGAGGGAAATGATGTTTTTAAGTACTTTTTTTTTATTTGTATTGTGTCTGATGCCTCCTTCTCCTGTTGCTATGCTGCATCCTTGTCTGCTGCTATGCTCCATGTCCCTATGCTGCATCTATACTTGTGCCGTTTGTTGTGCCCCAGTTTTATGTTACACTCCCTATTGCTTGTGAGTAGTATTAATAGTTTTCCTTGTGCTTCTTTCTAATTTTACCAGGGCTGATGATCTGACTCCCCTCTGTTCCTCTATTTTGGCATATACATTTTTCTGGAGTTTTTCTTGTGCAGCTGTTAGGACAAAGAATATTCTTTTGAGATGACATCTTTGAAACCAAACTGGAAAATGGTCATCTGGCAACTCCTTGTCCAGTCTGAATAGCAGCAGTGAGTACAGTAATACTCAGTCTGCAGCTGCTGAGGAAAAGTTTTTGTGCAGAGGTGTTTTTCTTAGAAACAGTTGAATAAAATAGCTCAAGCTCTGTGCTTCTCTGGACTTGCAATGAGACACCTGTGCTTTGTGGTGTATTTCTTTGCCTTTTAACCCAAAACATTTTAGAAAATGAGTTTGGTTTTAGATTGCAGGCTGTTTATCTCCTTCAGATGCTGTAAAGGTCAGCCCTATTAGCTCCTTCCATTGAGCTCATGTCTCTCATGCAGTTCTTCCCATTTAAAGTCTGTAGGTAACATTTCTTGCACTGTTCTGCGTGAAAGCAGTAGTAAATAAATTTCTTTCTTCTCATATGAAAAATTGTCTTGATTCAGACTTCACAGAAATGCAGATTCACACAGGGGTCAATGGTGATGGGTAATGGTTTTCATTAACAAACTTCTCAAGACTTTGCGCTCAACAGCTCAGCTAAAATAGAAGTACTTCAGATTAGTGACCAAGATGTCATACCTTCTACCCTGCGTGTCTCTTAAATGACTTAATTCACCAGTCATCCATTTGTACATAAATCACATACAGAGAGAATGTTGATATTGTTAGATTAGACACAGGCTTTGGAAATATTGGGTTAGCTGATACCATCCTATTGAGAAACCTGGGTGACCCATTGAATTTTGCTTGTCTTTTTCCTCTGCACTTACTAGGGCACTTGGTACCCCCTTGTTGCCCCTAATACTTGTAATATATACTTGTGTGCAGGGAACACATCCCCTGCCAGTGCATGCAGCCTGCTGCAGGCAGTGAGTTCTGGGACCGTGCCGTCAGGCTCTCCTTCCCTGCCCATACTGCCTGGCAGGGCAGAGGGCTCACTCCGGCCCTGTAATGTAATTTCTCTTGCTCGTGTCATGCTTATTCCCAGCCTTGAGTTGGGGGTGTGCTCACCCTGCCCTTGCTGCTGCAAACTTCTTGGTCATACTCTAACAATTAATTATCAGAGCCTTTCTTTTCTTACAAGAGGTGACTTTCTATATCTGATGTGTGACACCAGGCTTTAGTGCCAGCTGGACTTCTTCGAAATGCATTTACAATCTTAAGTGCTTTACAATAGAATAAAGATTTGTTTACCAAGTCTTCCCCTCCCCACCTTTTTTAAAGATTAACTCCAATTATTGGTGCCAGTGGTGTCGTAGTGTTGTGACAGAGCCCACGAAAACAGGCAGCATAGGAGCAGGAGGAGGCACATGTGTGCCAGGGGACTAAAGGTATGCCGAAACGAGATGGGGCATGGTGGAGCTCCTCTGCGGCATGGGTGTCTGGCCGCAGCCGGCGGGGTGAGGCAACGTCCTGCCAGTGTGGCATGGTGGTAGGTCAAGAGTAGTCATCCACTGAGGAGTTGATGGTTCTGTTTCAAACACACTGTGTTACACGGGCACGGGGGATAAGATGGCACGGGTTGCCTTGTGCTCTCTCCATAAATCCTGCATCCCTGTAGCTGTGGAGTTGCAGTTTATGAAATGCCCCATGTCTGTGGAAAGTGATCTGGGCACCAAAAGCCTTAGAAAAAAAATCATCTCTATTTGCATCACATCACCGAGCAGAAGAGTCCCTCATGTCTTATTTTAAATTGAGTACATTTGTGTATTTATGTTTTCCTTTGTTTTCTACTAAGAGCACATAAGGCATTGGCAATGCAGAAGTGGAAGCTAATTATAGGATTCTTACTCCAGTCAGAACATCTTGGAAATAAATTAACGAACTTCTCCATGATCTTCTGAGGCAGAGAGGCTTTGTTAATATTACCCATCGCAGATAGCTTGCTGGTTTTTTGACGTGTTTTTCCACACGCAAAGGACAGCGATGTGCTTACAATCAATACACTTTTATTTTAGTCAGGGAAAAATGGGATGGGAAAGGAGGAATAGCAGGTGGGAGCCAAACTAAAGTCTTTATGAGGATGCATGCTGTTTCCTTTGTAACATGGGACATCTGCATGGCTTGGCTGAATGGCAGCCTGCATACTGCTGATCCTTCGCAAACGGTGGGGGGACCTTCCCTTTGCAGTCCCAGAGGCTCAGGAGCCTCTACAACCTAACCCTAGTTAGCACTGACTGGTGCTAACTACCAGTCAGTGAACATAAAAAGATTTGAAAATGGTTTGTAAAAGTCCCTCTGAGAAAACTTACTGCTCAAAGGAGTAATCTCTAGTCATCTTGGATCTTTCCAAGGGATCCATGCTAGCCATGCTTGACATTTCCGGTGAAGATGATGTCTCGTTAGGATGGTGGCCAGCACATACTGCTCAAAGGGGCAGCACTCCGGGGCCACGGGAACCTCTTGGCTATTTTTATACCATGGAGACAGATCGGTCCCCTAAACAGCCCTAGATTATGGGGGATGCAAAAGTGGTTTAGAGCTTCCTGTCCCAAAAGCCTGAGAATGTCCCAAATGACTGAGAATTAGCTCTGTGGTTTCTGGGTCTGTCTGTGCAGTCTGGTATTAGTCTCCAAGAACTTTCCAAAATCATCCTTCGAAAAAAACAAAGAGAGACTTATAAGGAGGCTGGTGCCAGGCCTTTAACATTCTCTAAAGTCTACCCGGGAAAAAAATAAAGCCAAAACCATTCAAACAATGCAGTCCTACACACAAATCTCCACAACTCAGCAGTACATTATGCTAAATGGTAATAGTGATTCGTTTAGCATCCAAAAATTCATCATACGCCTCCATCCCAGCCCCAAGGAGTGTTCAGCCAAGTGACATGATGAAATTTAGCGTGTACAGTTACAATCCTACTCCTTGACATCACTTGAAAACAATGAAAACCTTAATCCATACAAATACCGTGTGAGAGCATGACCTCGCTCGGGGAGAAGTGCAGTGTGATCAGACTTGTCCACTGGGGAACTTGGGTAAAACAGATGTGGAAGTCCCAGCCCGGAAAGGACCTCAGGGGTCACTAAGTTCAGGCCCCTGTGCTTGCAGGAAGCTGTGCCACAAATCTCATCCCAGCTCCATCTTAAAGCTAACTAGGGGGTTTGTCCTTCCTCCACTCCTGTTTTGGAAATTTTTTAATCTGACATTAAAATTATTGCTTATATTTGCACCCACAGATCTTCATGCAATCC
Organism: Ciconia boyciana; assembly: GCF_034638445.1. Lineage (NCBI taxonomy): Eukaryota > Metazoa > Chordata > Aves > Ciconiiformes > Ciconiidae > Ciconia > Ciconia boyciana. The sequence continues at coordinate 53,363,661 of NC_132936.1, forward strand.
GGGTAAATTTGTGATGAAGCAACACATGTTATGACTCATTTATTCTTCTTTTTATACACAAGCTTAAAATTTCTGTAAATGCAAATGGGAGATAGGTGCCCAACAAAAGTATTATATAAAATGTGGAGTTGAAATATAATGTATCTGGCTTCTAGGCTTACCAGTCTTCCAAACCGTTCCTTTGCAGGATGAATTTGTATGAATTAGAAAAATGAACGAAGGTACGACACTATTTAGCCTGCTTGTGTTCTGTGATTAAACTTGAGAAACATTCCTCTTGTGGTCTTCTGACAAATGCTCTGCCCTCCCCAGATGTCACGTGCACGTTACCAAAAAGCTTTCCAGAGAACAGTATGATGATGCTCATGTGCAAAATCTGCTTCAGATCTCAAGGTCCCAAGTACCTTCAAATAAAGAACAGGAGTAGGGGCAGAAGCTGTACAAAACGTGTGCGCACACAAGTTTAGACCCTGGGTGGAAGAATGAAGAGCGTGTGTAGATTCGGAGCACGTACAGCAGCCCAGCTTAGAAATGGAGTCAGCTTCTGGATTTATTGCATGTAACAGCATCAAAATACACCCAACCTTAATGCTGTCTCCACTGTTTCTTATGACACATTGGACAGGTCAGTGTGAGCAATAATTTATAAAAGCATTTGAAAGAAAGTGTATTCTGAGAAGAATTTACAGTCTGAAGCACTGATTTTCAAACTTTTCTCCTCATGACCTTGTTCTTCTGTGGTCTCAAGTGGCAGTTTCACTGGCTTGAGTGCTTCCAACCTCATGGCTCCAAGAAAGGGAACTGTTGACCTAGAAGTACTGTCTGGCCAGCAGCTCTGAGGCAACCCCCTTGCTTATTATTTATTTGTATTGCAGGGAGGCCTAGAGAGATGCTGCAAGATTAGGTGCCAGCAGGGCGCCCGACAGCCGCTGACGAGGAGGGGACGTGTGACAGGTACGCTTCACACCCCACCCTACCCCCCCGCCGATAAAGATGGGGGCTTTTGGCATGGCGGTCACCGGCTTTTCGCGCCTTTTGTGCTCTGCCGTGCCCCCTGGCATGTACACACCTCGGCAGGGGGAGCAGGAGAGGCGGGAGCCCTTGGTCACCAGGCGGGGTCCACAGCCAGTGACGCGCCTTGGCTCGGAGAAGCTTCTAGATCGTGACCCATTACGACCACAGCTCCGATCCGACCCGGGGTATAAATGGGGCGCCGCCGGAGACCCCCTTTGAGCGTGATCTTCTCGGAGGTGCGGGCCTGCGTTCGGGACCTCTCCCCTCGGGTCGGGACGCCGCCTGAGGAAACTTCCCGGGACTGAGTGCCCTCACCTCCTGTGGTGAGTGAGTCCTTCTGGATATATCCTTGAGGGAGCCCTCACTCCCCCCTCCCAGGTGAGCGATTGTATCTTCTGGGTACCCACGAGGGAGAGAGTTTCCCCCTTTGTGAGTGAGCGTGTGTGCGCACTGTGGATCATCATTCTTGCGTGGAATTCTTGCCGTTCAGTAACAACACCCTGACTGACGTGTTAAATGTTATCGGAGTGTTGATTGGTTTTGGTTTACCCCTGGTTTTTATTGGTTTCTGTTGTGTGGTTTTGGCTGTTTTGTGAAATAAAGTTGTTTGAGCTTGTCCCTCATTTGAGTTAGTTTTAGTGTACCTCTATGGCAGGAGGATGTGGCATGCTGGCCGCAGCAGACCAGCTGGCTCACCAGTGCGAGGCTTGGGGTAAGCAGTGCGGTAGAGGGGTGTTTGAGGGAACATCGGAGAGGGCAGCGCTGGACTGCTGATGGGGTTGTTGTGGGGACTTCCTTTCACAGAAGATAGAAGGCAGGGCAAGGAAGCATTTATGTATTTGCTAGAAAATCTTTGCAATTATTGTGCAATACTGGGGGAACTATGCTGTGGCAGGAATTCCTCCAAATGACCAACACATTACAGTCTGCTTACTCTGGACAAGGTCTGGAAAAAAAATTCTCTTCTACTTTTCTTTCTAGCCTCTCTGCATTTCAACAGCATCACAGCAAGGTTATTTTCAATTACAAAGAAGTGTCAGGAAGGTAATGGACATGACCAGAGACATTTTGGCAGAAAACAATGTTATACTATGCAGAAAACACTCCCAGTACTCATAGTTCCAGATTGCTTCTTTCCCAAATTTGCTCTAGCACACTATATGCTTTATATAGAAGATGCTACTTCAAATGGAAATTATTAGACCAAAATAAAACATGACAATTTTTTTCAAATTATTTTTTCTTGGACAGGGGGAGACTCATAGCAATGAGATTAATGATGGAAACAGTCTGGCCTTACAGTTTCTGGGGTATAGAAATTGGCAATGGATATTCATGTAGAGGTAGGAAACCTGGGAAACGATCATGCTGAAAAAGGCATAGGAGAAATAACAGACAGGCAAAGGATGAACTGGACATGAAACTGTAATATGAAGTAACTTTAAAAAGCTGACCGTAAGTTTCAGGTGCAGATGTAAAGCCTAAAAGGCCTAAAAGCATATCAAATGTCAGAAGGAAAAAATAATTTGACAATATTTGAACAGTGTTGCCACTGGAGATGAAGAGACATTCTTTGGCTACCCCTAGCTGGGGAAAAGAAGCACAAAGGAATACTACTTAGAGAAAAGAAAGATGATAGCTAAAAAAAATATGTATAAAGCTGGGTGTAATGGAGAATGTTTTGGCAGAAAGCTGTACAGGGTTGGGGTGATCTGTGCAGAAACTGATTAGACCTTAGATAGTTTCTGTAGTGGTGATGGGTTCATCTCTTGGCGTATGACATCTGACCAAGATGAAATGTGAGAAAACGTACAAGAAGTTACCATGGAGATGGGCCGGGACTGTGAGATGAGCTGATTTGGCATTGTGGCTGCCCACCACAAAAATACCTTCCCCTGTCATGTTCCTGCTTGATGTGCCATTTGACACAAGAAAATAACAAAATTGTGAAAATGAAGTCAATGGGGTAAAATAATGCCAGACGGATGTGAAATACTGGAACTAAGACTGAATAAGGAGAAACAGCTGACAAAATACATTGTTGACCTCCGCAATAAGAAATTCCCTGGACAGGATGTGCCACATGAAGATGTGCAAAATCATCAGGAACCATGGTTCCTATAAAGGAAACAAAACAGGAAACATGTAATGAATCATCAGCAAGCAGGCTCTGGACAGGTTACATGGCTCGATCCTGAATGAAATTAATAATTTACCAGAGTTGGGAAGAAGATATTTAAATAGCATCATAACATTATGACACAAGCTTAGAAAAGACAGACTGAAAATTCAGGCTGATCACGTCTGCTCGGCAACAACATGCGAGAGAGAGAAGTTAGCGCTGCCAGAGTGTGGGATGCCTCATTAAATAAGCAGTCCCAGACACTAATTAAGAGTATACAGAAACAGATACAAAAAGGCGAGCATGCCTGGAGACTTAGGAAGCCTCAGGATAAGTTGACTGGCACACGGTTAGCACTGACAATCCCTCCACAGGCAGATATTTTGTCAGCATCCCACATGTAATCCTCAACTAATTACCCACTGGTTTGCATCTCTGATTTGTATTAAAGTGCCCTGTGTTCATTTATTACCAGCACTGTTTAGCAGAATTCGGATGAAGGCATGGATGAACTCAGATGAAGGGAGCTGAAGGCAGCATTAGGCTTTTGGTCAAGATGAGCCAACCCAGTAGTACCCCCTGCAGAGAAAAAAAAGGGAAAAAAAAAAGGCAAGAGGACCAGTGTGATGAAATTTCACAGGCTGACATAATTTTCCAGTTCCAGTTAAACCAATTGAAACTGATGAAAGTGAACTGGTGTTTCAAAATAGAGGGTCCCACACCTCTGTCTTTATCCCTTTCTCCAAATACCTGAAGATCTCTCAGTTCTCATCTGTAGCTGAATAGTCCTTACTCAGTGAGTCTTTACGTTTGATGAAGTACAGTATAATTCAGTTAGCTGCTGCATTTCATTATGAGTCACCTTATAACAAGGTGGAGAACAAACCCTGCCTTACCTGCTAGCTAGCTCTTTCCTTTATTATAGCAGTGACCTCTAGTGTACATCTCTCAGGATCCAGGCCTGGCATTTCCAGCTTACAGAGCAAGGCCATTTTCCATCTCATGGGAAGGAAGTAGCCGTACAAAGTGACCTTTCCATTTATTTTGGATTCCATTCAAATAAAATAAAAAATGCTACCTTGAGACACTGATAGTCAATGGGAGAGCAACAGCAGAGTGTTGGATCTGTGGCTGCCCAGCCCTCATGCTCTAAAGCATTTTCATTTTGCTGTGGCTCAGGGAGAAAATCTGCAGCCTGTAGTACTGCCTGCACTGTTATTTTATATTTTGACAAGGTAGATTACCTGCACATGAATAAATCTGTGTTAGAAAGGTAAATCTCAGGTGCATTTTAGTGCAGGACATACTAATCTAGTGCCTAGTAGGTAAAGTCAGCTGGGATTTCTTGAAATGAAATGTGCTAATTACTTGTAAGGCAAGTTATGTTTAATTTGTTTCTGCTGTAGAAATTCCAGGGGAATCACTAGGAGACACAGTAATAATCCTTCTCTAGCTCTGAGCTCTGTCTTTGATGGAGGCCAACACAGGATGTTTCACCACTTGTATTCCTGTAGGAATATTGCGCGTTTCATCGTGTGGTGCTTCTTCTTGACACCATCTTCCCAGTCAGTGAGGATGGAGGTTGTCCTGTCCCACAGTAGCTGCCTGGAGGGAGGCCTCTCACACAGCCTAGTTATGTGCCAGTGCAGAGTGGTAGAGTGGCTTGGGGAGATCAGAGGGGTGGCCCTGAGATCGCCCTCCATCGACCACTGAGGGCTCCCAGAGAACTGGATCTTTATTCCTCTCCCTGGACCACCCAGAAGACCTACAGCCACCCCATCCTTATCTCCCCTGCAAGCAGAATTGGATGGTGCTTGGAGAGGAGCTTGCCAGCAGCAAGTGATGGGCAGCGGGGATCTCTCCAGGCCTGTCTCTTAGCCATAGAGGGGCTGGGATACAGGGCTGGGGCCACAGGGATGGGCATGTAGCCATTGGGCTTTCACACCCACAAAGCCAGCCCAGGATTTGCCCCTGACAGAGTGAGTCCCACCATCCAAGATGTGATGGTATATCACATCTTACGGCAGCACAGGGCACCTCTGACCTCCTACAACAAAATTTCCCTGACTGCATTTTCATATTCAAGGGCTGTTGATAATTACCAATACTAATTTAGCTTAAGGACATAAATGACTGTGTCAGGAAAACAACTTTCCCTAAAAACATGATTATATTTCAATCTGTCCATCTTGACAGGCATTTCCATTCAGTAGTTACAGATGTTTCAACATAACTGATAGAAAGAAACCATAATCCAGGTAATGAGGAGGTGAATGGTGGCTGGTGGGGTCTATGCACTGTTATAAATAAGCTAATGTCACCTGTGAACTGCTTTCCAGTTGGTGAAGTTACAGAAATTCATGGAGGAAGGGGTCAGGAGCTTGCAGGAAAGTGAAGAAAACACATTTCAATACAGTTGGCTTCCTGCTGCAAAACATCCAGCCTTAACTGCTGAAGTGTTCCAAAAATAGACAAGCTTGCTCATTAGCCTTATGAGCATTTAAATAGGAGAGGGATCGTTACCCAAATTATATCCCTTAAAAGGGACTTTCACACTGGGATAAACTTAAAAAAGAACATTTACGCAAAAAGCAATTTTCTTTGCCTGCAATATTCTGTATTCCCCTAACTCTCATTGGAATAAAAAACTTCCTCCCTTTCCAGCCTGATTCTCTTTTTTTCTTAATCCAGCTGTGAAATCATAAAGCTCAGTGTTTATGACAATAGTTTGCTACCATGGAAACAGTTATGTCATCATAAATTTAGCCTTATGATATGACCTCCCTGGCTGCAGGAACAAGTTGAAAAGGAAGATATGTTAGAAATGAGACCTTGTTTAACCAGAAATGTCTATTTTAAATCCTTTTGAATAGCACAGTCAGCAGCTCTTTAATAAGAGGACCTTTGATACAAACTGTGTTACATTTATTATTATATTTATTATATAGAATTGTTATTAATTATAATTATTAGAATTAGTGTTATACACAATTATATACTGCTTTATTATGCCATTTGAATTGCTTTGAATGTCACCTTTGAATGCGAGTTCTTTTTTTATTGTTGAACATTTTGAATTCCCAGCATCCTAACACAGCGCTGCGATGATTTCTACCACTTCAGATCATTGCTCTTCTGTGCAGTTTACTGTGCCCTGTGGTTTTGCTTGTTTTCTTCTTTTCAAACCGAACAAAATTTTTTAAAAAGGAAAAGAAAAATCTATTATTGTGCAGATGTTGGAGTGAATCTATTTGGATTCTGGGACACTGCCTGTCACCACACTGTATGTGCGGTCCTCTCATTATCGCTGTACAGATGGAGGGGCTTTTGTGCATTGATACAGCCAGACATTTAAAATGTGCATGTACAGGCATCTGTCACACCTTGCCGCAGTATCCTCTGCTTCCAAGTGAGATAACCTACGCGTGCACACACGCACATGTGGCTTCTAATATGGAAGGTGCTGTCTAAATATAAAAACTAAACAGCAAAGGCCCTGATGAAAGGCAAGAGCAGCATGACCCTCACTACACAGAAGCAGACATAAAATTTGGCAGCTGAAGCCATATACGATCTAGTCCTCCTGTGTCCTTGCTCACTGAGCCCGTAAGATGTTTCCCTGCAGACCTCTTGCTTTCCAATGAATGAACCCGTCTGCTTTTGTCACGCAAGCCCAGCAGCTTTGGGGAGCTGCAGAGCATCGAGGGGCTCTGAGGGGCTTCCTGCTCCCCAGCCTCTGCAGAAGGGAGCTATGAGAGGAGGCTACTGCATAGCATAACCTTCCCCCTGAATAGTTAAAAAAAAACTTTAATAAAATCCACATTACAACATTTGAGAAAAAAAATAAGCCCTGGAGTTAGGAAAAGGGCTACAAATTTCTCCTGAGCATTTCCACACAGCAGCCTGTTGTTTCTGCAAGAGACAGCGTTCAGCTCCGACGTGGGGCGGAGGGGGCCCACTGAAAGTGTCACCTTGTGGGAAGGTCCTTCTGCACCTCTCTGTGCTGGCTGATATGTTGCTTTCAATCTCCTCTCAAAGGGAATTGACATTATTTTCAGCATAATGCCTGTGATATAATCCAAGGAAAAACTAAAGCCTCTGTAAGCAAGATGAGGAACATTTTAAAGTGTCTGTAGTTACAAGTAAGCAAATCCCAGTGAGGATAGCTGAGTTGAAAATCCTCATTAAAATAATTACACTGAATGATACGTGGGAAGCGTTATCAGAGGGGCGATGAGGCAAAGCTCCAGTGGGTAGAAGGGGAAGGGGGCTTCGAGCGCCCGGCTAGCCCCAGCCAGGGCACTGGCACCCCGTGGCTGCAGGAGCTGGCAGCACTGCTGTATGGAGCTGGTGTGGCTGTGGTCTGCCTGCACTAGCTTCAGCTGGGAGCACAGAGCTGCCCGGACTACACAGCATGTCCCATCTATTTCTGCCAATGCTGGCAATTCTGCACATTTTCTTAAAAATACATATAATTTTATCCTTGTTTTCTCTTCTTGTCCGCTGGTTGTTATTTTGTCCTCAATAAATGGATAGGGCAGTGGTCTGTGCAATTGTAGAAATACTCTTCTACACTTCACTGACCTCTTTGGACATTTTCCTACCCCTGCTTGAACACACTCAGTTTTACCTTCTTCAATTGTCAGATTTTTTAAACTTTTTGTCTTTTTTTTCATTTCTCTCTTTGAATATCCTCCAACATTTTTCTTGTCAGTTCTGACAGAAGGATGCCCCCAGATGAATGCTGTGTTCATACCAAGATCTACCTGTGGCAGTCTAGCTCAGGAAAAGCTCCCACTTATTTTATCCATGAGCAGTGTTCCTGCTTGGGATGCACTTGCCGTTGTGCCAGTGCCTCCTGTACGGCCCAGGATCCGCCCTCCTTCTTAGGCTGGGCTGTGCTGTGCAAGCAACATCTCTACTTTCTGTGTTTATGCATCTGATGTTTCCCTCAGATAGGAAGCATTTCGCATTTGCCTTTTTAAATCTTAGTTTGGTTGCACTCTATTTCTTCAATTTATCTAGCTCACGCTGTATTTTAAGTCTCTCCTCCAAATCATTCCTCAATTGTCTATCATCCACAAACTCTACTGAATACATTTTCACGTGGTACTTTCATACCATATGAAAGTATTGAGTAGAGATTAACTTGAGGCTTTTATAAGATTTGTCGAGGCCCATCTCATCATCTTCACTCATTGCAATACTGACTTGACTATGGAAGTTGTCCTCTGACGATTGCAGAGGAACATTTACCTCAAGAAAGGCTTTTAGCCCTAAATAGCCTTCATGTGTCAGACTGCCCCCATGTCTTCTGTGCTTAAGTACTACAGAGCTACTAGAGTATTCCCACACCCCTCATTCAGCCTGGCACCCATTTTGGGGTGGCTTGTCAGCTGCTGGGGCCTCCTTTTAATGTGTTGCTTTTTTCCTCTCCGGTGCTAAGCAAAACATGAAGGGCTCAGTCCTTTTGGTTGCTGGCTGTGGCTTGCAAAATGTAGATGTACAGTAACTGACAAGCCTTGTGAGGGGTGTTGAAAGCAAGCAGTGGTGGGAAGAATTTCAGTTTAAGGAGAAACAGTGTGGGTGTGGTGCAGTACTGAAAGAAAATTGGATAGAAAATTAAATTGGGGAGTGAAAACCTATTTTTAACAGGGCTTTGAAAATCTGGCTGTGGCCAGGCCCTGTCTGAAATGATTTAGAGCCGTAACTATTTCCTGGGGCTTGCGTTTTCCATAAGGGAGAACATCTGATAGCAGAGCAAGAGGTTTGTTCTTTCTGAGTACATCCAGAGAAAGCCTTATTGTTCTTACGGGAGAAAACAGAGGACACTTGCTACCCTGCACATAGCACAGATGTCTGGCTATTCTCCATACCATGCGAGATCTTCTGGGCATGCAGGGAAAATGAGAACTCAGATGGTGAGAGATGCATTCCTTTGCAGTAGAGAAGAGACAGCATCTCACCCAGGCAGACATTGTATTTGATGAAGAACTGCCAGGAGAGAGATATTCATAAAGAGGTGATGCATGTAGTTACTATATCACAGAATCACAGAATCGTATAGGTTGGAAAAGACCTTTAAGATCATCGAGGCCAACCATAAACCTAACACTACCAAGACCACCACTACACCATGTCCCTAAGCACCTCATCCAAACGTCTTTTAAATACCTCCAGGGATGGCGACTCAACCACCTCTCTGGGCAGCCTGTTCCAATGCTTGATAACCCTTTCAGTGAAGTAAAATTTCCTAATATCCAGTCTAAACCTCCCCTGGTGCAACTTGAGGCCATTTCCTCTTGTCCTATCACTTGTTACATGGGAGAAGAGACCGACCCCCACCTCGCTACAACCTCCTTTCAGGTAGTTGTAGAGAGCGATAAGGTCTCTTGCGCTGATCGATATGCTGATCGATATGCACTGAGTTTATCACAAAAATATAAATTTTTGTTTCTAGAACCAGGATTCTCTGTGCCTGTTGTTCACTCTGAAGAATGTAATACTGTTGAGCATTGTGAGCCTGGGAGAGGAGTGGGGCAGGAGTTGAGGGAAACTTGTACCATGGTAGCCAGAAAACATAAACACAGAGAGCAATGATACCGCTATGCCTACTGGCCCTCTGCTTCACCACTAGCAAGCTAAACTTTCTCTAACATTTGAAACACCTCACTTCTTCAACCTCCCTGATGTGGAGAGAGCCTGTCCTACAACCAACTAAAGAGGAAGGACTCCAGACTGTCAGGCTCATCTTTACACCAAGTCTTGATCATGTTTAGCTACATATTTCGCTGCTCCTACTACCAACCTTTGGATAAGTAATCTAAACAAATTCATTTTCCTGCCTTCTATTGAATGAAATTTAAGTTGCGTAAGTAGCAGTATCTGTGCAGAGCCTCCGCTTTCTATTGTGTAGTCTTTCTTGGAGAGTATAGGTTAAGAAGCCTATAGAGTTGACTGAAATGAAATAATTTTGTGTATGGGTTGGAAAAAAATCTTTGTGCTAATATATCTAATCAGCCATCTATCAGTAAGAGTCAAAATAGGTGATTGTCTCAAAATAAAAGGGTGCATAGCAGCTGTATTTGGTGGACAGTTTGACAAACATTTTCACTTACCAGAAAACCAGTGAGAAGCTGTTAGACAAGATTTGCTGGTATCTAACGCAGCAATTAAGCTTTCTTCTGCCTTTTTCTTATGCTATAAAACAGGCAAAACCTTGGATATCACTCTCCCAGAGTAAGATCTCAGTCCTCTAGGAAAATCTGTAATTCTCTGTAACAAAGGGTTATCAGCAAGTTTCATGAAGCAGCAAGTGGGCAGTTGGCTAATTTTTCCCATTGCAATCTAAGGTCTTGATCATCACTGTTGGACTAAGATACTACAACAGGATAAGAAACAGCAGCAAAAGCAAATTTATTACTAAGGAGGTATAAAAGCAAGGACATAAATTATCCCATTGTTAGACTTTGTCTTTGGATGAGGTGCTACTGCTTTGGTGTGTTTAACTTCTAGCACTCCAGTAGGACCACAGCCCAAATATCCCAGCGTTTGGGAAAACAACAACGGGCAGCATAGGATTTGCACACTCAAAACCATGACATTTCAAATGGCTGTTCTGACCTGGGCTTCATGAGGATGCTCACAGGAGGGAGAATCGCCCTAAAAGCAGATCTCCATGCGGCTCCAGGGTGGGGGTCCCTGGGAGCCAGGAGGGGTATTGCGGAGTGCCTATGCTGCTTGCATGGGACCGCACACTGCTGGTGCCTACTGCTGCCCTGGGCACCCCATGCTTCTCTTCCAGCTGAGGGACAGAAGTAGGTGCTTCTTGCATGCGAGACATCTAGCCTGCTTCGACCCCTGCTTTCTGAGGAGATGAATTGCACCCAACAAGTACTTATTTTCCACTGAGGACAAAGGGAGGATGGGTATCCTAGATGTGCATTTGGAGTGGACATCTGCCTTGTTTGCAAATGAAGACCTACAGACAGCTGCATCTGGTCTGACAAATTACAGCCCTGAGCCTTCCCAGCGGCAGAGCCAAGCCCCAGCAGGCAGGAGCCGGTGGTCACTGTGGACACGCAGATAACGCCCCATGGCAGGGACAGAGGAAATGGTTTAGCAGCAGCTCCTATGGGTCGCTGCTGCCCCACAGACACCAGTGGAGCATTTAGCTGCAAACCATCTCTCCCCAGTTACCAGACACTTCAGAGCTGTGCAGCGTTGCTGAGAGCATCACTAACTCTTTGAGGAATTTTGTGCTCAGGCCTCAGGGCAGTGACTGGCCACACTGTGCCGCGGGCCGGAGAGCTGGCTGCAGGGAGCTGGTTTGCAAAGGCTGTGCCTGCAATGGCCCGTGCTGCTCCCAGCCAGCAGGTCACCCTCCGAAACACAGCAAACCTCACCCTGCAGTGCTTCAGGGGACCGTTTCCACTGAAGCACAGTCCCCCAGCCCTCTCCCTGCCTGCGTGTCCGCACGAGTGACTCAGCTGCTGGCACTGCAGGTACCCACATCCAGGTCATGGGTGCTTGTCACCGATGCTGCCTCTCTGAGATGAGTCTAGGCTCTTGAAAGAAAATTTTCAGGAGCTTCTCTAAGCAGTCTCCTTGTAGGGGTGTCAAGGGCAGGTGGTGACATCCCTGGGGCTGGGCTCTGGCTTCCCTCTGCACAGCCTCAGCAAGCAGAGGGACTGGCTGCAGGTGGAGGTGGCTGCTGGTGCCACCCTCGGGGGACCTGGCTCTGAGGTCACTTGCTTTTATGCTGAGGGTGATGGAATGGTCTGGTTTGCCCTACAGTGAGGGAAATGTGAATGTGGTCTGAAAGCCAGGTGCTGAGGATGGCCAGATAAGAGCAGCAGCATGCAGTTTTCACACAGCCTTCTGAATACAAGATTTTTAGTTTGGACAGAGAAACTTCACATAGCAGAAGGGCAACCCTCCTGGTAGCCATTGGCACTTTCTGCCTCTGGACAGGCAGTGAATTTGGCCTTGAGGCTGTAGAGGGGGACCCAGCAACCAGCCGGTGTAATTACTGTGTACATTTGTGATAGCATCCTCATTTCTTCTTTTCTTTTTTTTTTTCTTTATCCTCTTTGTTCACCTGAGTAATAGCTACTAACAGGTTAGATATACTGAGCAACACATCCATAGTAGTGCTGTGTATTTGTATACACATGGCAATCTTCTATTTCTGGTGTTGTTAGCCTCCTTTTGAAATGCATCTTTTACTGCTAACAGCTAGTTTTTAGCTGTGCATGAAAACCGTGACACTGAAACCTCCTTCCTTCCCTCTGCATGCACTGAATCCGACAAGAGGACGCACAGCAGAAGCAGCTGCATTGCTGATAATCCAAGGTAAATTCAGGCGGGAGAAGGAGCCTCTCAAGTTGAAGTGTATTCCTTATCTCCACATCCCCATGACTCAGGTTTCCATAATGCCTGAATGTCTCAAATCACTCATGTTCAGGAGGGAAGCATTGCCCTTTTGGCTGCTGCTGTATAAAACGTCCTGCGTTTGGGAAGGAGCCTGCCAGGGTGCTCCTGCCAGGGTCGTACTACAGCCAGTGTGCACGTACTGCCGTGGCCCTGAGTGCCAGATGCCTCTCAGGTGAGTGCTATTACAGCACTCTTTATTTATTTCACCTTCATCATCTTTACAAGGGGAGAATCATGTCCCTGTTTGTCAGCTGCTGGCTGGTAAAATGGAACTGTTTTGGTCTTTAACCTTTTAGCAGGGTTCATTTCTGGGGCAATTTCAGTATGCGTGCATGCAGTCCATGCACGGCGCTCCTTACGACTGTCCCAGCAGACCCTTGCAGGTAGCGCTGCCATACTGCTCATTTTCTACGAAGACAAAAGCTCTGACCGGGGAAACCGTCATTGCACCACCAGGAGAGCTTCAACTGAGAAATACCAGGGCGTGTAAAAGCCATTAAGGTGGATAGCTACCAGGCATCAGTCTGGAGAAATGCAATATCCTCCAGTCTCCAAGGAAATTTTTACACTCAAAGACATTTTTCCTAAGCAAACATTCAATTAAACCATCAGGGAATTCTTTTAAATTCACGTATGGGCATCAGTGGGGGCAGACACTGCAGCTGCGGTAAGGGGGTACTGCCTGGATTTCTACAAAATGCAAGCTAGTGGAGGGAGCTGCAGTTGCCCAGAGTCACCTCCACTCATACTTCAGGTCCTTGGGATCAGCTTGGTTTGTAGACTAGTCATATGCAGCTTTCCAGTCAGCCTGTGGTGGTAGTGCTATACTGGAGGTAGGAAATGTTGGGAGGATTCGGCTCATCAGAAATAGTTTCCTGAGGGGAAGGGAGAAGATGGAGACGTGCTGTAGAACTTCATCGTCTAAAATTGGATTTTCCCTTAGGTCTAACTAAAAATAAATTAGCTAATAGTATATTCAATTAATTTTGCCAAATTTGAGCAATTCTTTTAATTAGGAGGGAAGAACTTAATCTCACAGAAAACAGACAATTTTCAAAGGCTGGCACGAGAGTATGCCACCAGAGTGGGTCCTTATGAATCTATGTCCCTATGTGAGATGAGGAACACACAGACTTACACAGAAAATATAATTACATGCAAGTAACGGAGACAGCAGTGCAATATGAGCTATTTAACCTTGAGGAAGTGGCATGTGCTGTTGGGAGGACAGGTATTGTGGAGCTTTTCATTTCTTTTAGTGAAAGAGATTGGCAAGCTAGAGTATTACGATAAAATCAGAACTTCATTTTATTGCTAAGGCTAGGCAAATTAATTGAGTGTCCTTACACAGGTACTGGTGAGTGGAAGAGGAACTTCAGCTTTCACAGTCGTGTTTCTGAAAAGCATATTTGTCTGTAGCTTAGCAAATGGTGCAAGAAGTTTATTTATTAAACCAGGGGGAAGCAGGAGGGGAGAGACCTCATGTGATCCTGACTTTATTGAAGTTACAGGGCAACAGCACCAGTTCCAGATGTAGATGTCAGGGCATATAAGGGCATGGGGATGGCTGTGCCTTTTGCCTCCTTCCCAGCACTCACCAGTGTGAAAGGCCTTGCGATGGCAGACAGATAAACTCCACAGCTTTAAAAATGCCTGTGTTGGGTCACTTTTAATGCCTGGTGCCATATATTCGTACATGCTCAGACTTTGGAGAAGAGATTATTTCTGATTTCTAGCTACTCCTCTCCACTATCTCACTGACAGTGCAAACAGACAAAATGCAAAATAATACGACTTTTTGCTGCCTCCCATTTCTTATTAAGGCAAATGTTATCCCACTGGCGGTAAGCTATGTAATTTTATTATTTCTTTAACCAGGTTAACAGAACTGTGTATGGGATTGCAAATGAGAAAATCTGACAAAACACTTTTTACCTATTTTACAAACTCATTTTTCCTGTACTATGCATTTATTTCCATTTTCTGTCTGTCCAGTTGCACAATAAGAGAAGCCAATTTAGTATTTACTCCACTCTCATGTTATTTGAGGATCTGAACTAGGAAATATACTGAAGACAGGAGTCAAAGTTTCCCAGCTGAATCCAGCTGGATAGACAGAAAACTGCCTCTTTCGGAATGCTCCCTGACATAGTCAAATTCTGAAATGCTAAGTATATGAATACTCTAAGTACTTCGGGTACCACACTAATCCACAAAAAAAAAACCCCAAAAAAACAAAACCAAAAGAAAGGAAAATCCAGTACTCAGTTCTTCAGGAGTTCCCATAAAACCAGAGAGTATTTCTGAGGATTTTGAAACCAGCTTTCTCTGCAGGCTTATATGACAAATCATGTGTGATGCCAAGTCCACAAAATTATCAGGAGTCTTGTGATCTTTGGTGTTTTTTTCTTAAAAGTCTCAGTTTGTGTGACTAAACAATTCCTTGACAAGCTTGGCTTTCATTTTTGGAAAAAATTTGTGGCCCTTTGGCTGCAGAGCCGACCTCAGGGAGCAGAAGTCTAGAGACTGAGTAAACAGAAAAATAACAAAAAAATGTTCATTTTTTAAAAATCATGTGCTTTTCAAAACAACTTTATGAGTTTTGAGGTTTGTGGCATGATTGTTGAGCGTGTTCATTTGGCAGTATTGATCCATGTTCGGGAGGACTCTGCTTTTCCTCCCCTGCACGCTGACGTGGGACTGCTCCTGCTGGGGACAAATTATGGGCACTCGGGTGATGCTTCAAGGACTCATGGCCCTGTGGCCCAAACCTGTAGCTTTTCCAGGCAAACGGTGGAGTTTTGTTGTCTTCTTGTGGCGGAGAAGTCTTCTTGTGTCCTGCTTTTGCTGTCTTCTTGTGTCCTGCTGCCCCGGATGAAAACGTGGGTCGAGGCATCTAACCTGGCTGCTGCCCCTTCATTTTGAAGACAAGTCTCCCCATGGCCTGGCGCTGTCATGGAGTGAATTTTGGCCAGTTTTTCAAATGAAAGACTAAAAGTAGCAATTTGGCTTTTTTACTGTGTATTTTCCTGCAATGTTTTGCTGTTTGGTGCGATTCCTGATGTGCAGACATCTTTCCTGTCAGGCCTTTGGTGATGGGGATGACAGAAGGGCACAGGTGGCGTTTGGGGGCCCTCCCCAAAACACCTGCAGGGATAACAAGAGCAAACGTCGGAGACACATCAGGTCCGAGAGAAATCTGGGGGTCTGGGTTTTCCTGGGACTACACTGGGCACTGCCTGGCGGGCATGCATGGAAGAGAGCCCCGTTTGCTCTGCCTGGCACAGGAGGGGGTAATGCCGCCAGCTGTATAGAGCTGATAAAGCCAAAGCATGGTTTTTATCTGCACCACCAAGTTTGAACATATACTAGATAAAAGAGGTATTTATGGGGCTCTTCAGAATTTGTAAGTTGTGATATGAGTAAGGGCTGAGGGAGAAAAGACAGAAAACATGGATAGGTATTATACAAAAGAATCTCCTAAGACTCAAAACTTTTTTTGCTTTTGAAACCACAGCAATGGCCACAGTAGAGACACCCCTGTAGCTTCAGTGGCATGTTGCAGCTGCATTTATATTCTATGTATTTCTATTCTTAGCCAAATTAGCACATAGTTGTCTACATCTTTTCCCAGATTGCCACTGGTCAGATGAACAGCCCATTTTACTAACCTATTTCCACTCTGAAAATCATCCATTCATTATTAATAATTCTTGTCCCTCAACAAATTTTGAGCTTACACCTTCTTCTTTACTTACTCAGCTTCTGAAAATGTCTCTGGGGCAAATATCATAATAATTCTCTGCTTCCCTCTGACAGTACAAAGCAAGCTGCTAAAGCAAGGGCAGCATGTCCTCCTCTTCTATAAATGGCCCCAGTTGCCTGCTTCCTGCTGGCAGCTGCCCGAAGCCCTGGCTTGCATCAAGGGCACCCTCCTATCACCACCCCACCGCCTCCTGCCCATCCCGGACCTGCCTCAGCTCTCCTCTGGTGCTGCAGCTCTATGCCTTTTCCTAACGTGAGGTGCATATAGCACAGCTATAAGCTGGCTGGAGATCGGCAGGGAAAGGGCAACCCATCACCCAGTGGTAACAGTCTCTGAGCTGTCACGCTCCCACGCACTACCCTTTTAAAAAGCACATTTTCGCCCTCCGTGCTTGATAGTGTGAACCGACAGTTGCTTAGGCAGTGGCTAAATAGCTTTTCCCTAGGAACAAATTGTTCAAAAAAAGGTTTCCTCCACCACAGGGAGCACAGCGAGTGCACCGTCCATGTCAGCGGTCCTGTCCTTCTTCATTAGGCAAGGCAAGTGGTCTGCCTGCAAATCCTACTGCAAACTTTCCTGGCCAAGCCATGTTAATTCTGCCTGTGTGATGCACGACCAGGCCTCACGGTGCAATGGGAAAAATGTGCCTCTGGGAGTTTTGACTACGGAGTTTGCGATGCTTCAGGGTGGGAAAGGCAGTATTTACCCAGGTGCACCAGTGCTGCCTTTTCCTCTCCTACCTGTGATGCTCAGTGCACAGCACCGCGCAGAGCAGAGTCACGTCTAGAAAAGTCTCTTTGCAAGAGCTCCCCCTTATCATGACCCAAATTCTCAGTCCCCATTAGGTGACACTGGAGCTGTTGTTGCTATAAAAAGAAGTCTTCAGTGGTTGCCTCTCAGAGCTGTAGCCATCCAAGAGTATCACAACAAAGCCACTTTTAAGTTTGCTGAGGTTTTTTTCCTGATTATCAGAATTTAGTCTCCTCCACAGTGCTCTGTTTGGCATTTCCAAAATGGCATTAATAACCCAAGCGGTGAGAAATGTTGGAGCTGCTGGACTTGCTGCTGGACTTGCTGCCCCATTGTGGGGCAATGACTCTCTCCTGTCTCCCACCAGACGTCCCACCTTCTGCAGAAATAACAATTTCCGCAACTTGTAAGATCTTGGCAGGACACAAAGGGTGACTGTGAAACATGCCCTCTTCCCCCTAATACTAAATTCAGCCCAAACTCCTCTCCTGCTCCCCTCTGAAGGAGAGCAATGGTTCACAGTGCTGCCACCCACACTTTAACCAGAGAAAGTAGGCAGCCTGAGGGCTTTTAGAGTGTCCTGCCAGTCTCGCCAAGGCAGCTGCCTATGAGAGCCTGGACAAAACCAGGAGATAGTGGTAATGGCGGACGAGTCAAAGCCCTGATCTCCAAGTGGCTACGGCCAGTGGAGAACCACCACTGCAAAGCCTCTCTTGCTGCTGCTGGGTGCCCAAGCACCCATGCTGGGTTGGTTCATTGCCTCTCCCTCTTTTGCTTTTACCAACTCTGCATTTCAGTCATTTCCCAGCCCACCAAAAAAACCCCCAGCAACCAGAGACAAGAGAAAAAACCCTGACTTCTTCTTTCCTCCCCCAATTTCAAAGAAGACTGTTTTACCCGAAAAACAGTAACAGAGTAATTCTGAAAAATCCTGATCTGGGAAGCAGTGACCGTCTCCTTGGCAAGTGCTGCCTCTGGCCATGGCCAGCCCGTGCCGAGGCTTGTTGGGGTGATGTTAGGGACAGAGGCAGTCACGCCATCCCACAGGGCACTTCTGCTTTGGGCTGCTGGGAAGCAGCTAGCCTTGGCTGGGGCAGAAGTTGAGTCTGTAGAAAACCTGTAGGAGCTTTTTGTTATGTTGTTGTTTTTCCACTAAATGCAGCGTTGCTTTGACTCCTGAAGTGATGGTTGTCTGAATCATTGACAGTGAGTTTCCCTGATGGAAGCACACGAGCTGTTAACAGGACCATTTCACTGAGGGCTTCAAAATCACTGATGTGTCCCAATTAAAAGGAGGGGGAAAAGACTAAGAACCAAGAAAATATGACCCAGACACCTTTCTGTTCCTTCCCCCTCCCTTTTGAGGAAAGAGAGCATTTCTTAAAGGAAAAAACATGGCACTTGGAAAAAAGCTGCAGCTTACATGGCCTCCCATTTTATTGTGCAGTTGACGTGCACGGTCCCCACTAGGAGCAAGGAGTCACTCACCGGAATCAGTGGCTGGGGGAGCCTGGCCCAGAGGGAGCCCCTTGCCCAGCGCAGGGTCATTCCCTGGGACTCATCCTTGTGGGAGCTCACTCCATCAGAGGTCAGGTGTGAGCTGAAGCACAGAAAGAAGATAAAAAGGCTGATGGAGTGACACCACGAGAAAATGAGAAAGAAAATACGGAAGTTGCACAAGTCTTGTAGCCTGTGAAAGAGAAGATGAATGGGAGAATTCCTTATGACCTATAAATAAATGCCTAGGATACATTCAGAGAGGAGTCAGTATGTCAATATTGACAAGAAGCAAGATAGTCAAGTGGTTGAGCTTCAGATTCAGGCAGGCTGGGGATATACGTTGGACTTGTTTACACAGGGGAAGAGGATTTCTCAAATCCAGACTGGATACTCTGCAGACGGAAGCACTGTAGGTCAACAAGAGGCTTCTGCACAGAGCTCTGGAGCTATGTGGCTAAAAATAAAGCTCTGGGGGAAGTTGAATATAAGGATGTAGGAGTCTCAGAGATTTTAAATTATGGGTCAAGCTTCAGGGCATAAATCAGGAGGGATTCCCTTGTTCCTTCCCTGTGTTCATCATTGCACAGCTGGACAGGTATAGTGTGAGCAACTTGATGGAGCTGGGGATGTTTGCATCCCTCTGGATCATCAGGTCTTGATGGGACTCAGTTAGTCCGAGCATTTAAGAAGAGCTCCTGTGTTCCTCTCTCATAGAGACAGAAGTTACTGGTCATAAATGGCTTTTGATGCTGCTGAGTGCCTCAGCTTCGATTTTGTGTAATCAAGATTGAATTCCTCTGCTACTCTTACTAGTTTTCTCCAATTTTCTGTGCTTGTCAGGTCAGGCTCCAGCCCTACAAATACTTAGGCACAAACTTTAATGCACATCAAACAGCCCCTCTGCACAACTGCTCTGTGCAGATGAAAGCACGTCCTGAAGTCTTTGAAGAACTGAGACCAGAGGTCCTGGAGGGCAGATGCTGTCAGCTGTCTTTGTAATTCCAGTCAAACATTAGGCACTCCTGGCAAGATGAAAATACTAACAACTGGTATTCAGCATTGTTTATTTTCCTGCATTGTGTGTGTTTTTTCTAAATGTTATAGAGCAGCACTGCTATTCAGGAGAACTGCAACAAAAGCTGTTTACTTTCCAAGTGCAGTAATTTCTCCCGTCAGAAGGAAAGTAATGAAGGAGAATAAAACCAGGTAGTTTCAATAGCAGTAATTGCTAGCGCGACGGCCATCTGCAGAAGGCAAGGGGAGAACTGCAGCACTGCTGTGCTGAGAGCTGCTCCAGCCACCGGCAGCGACGTGGCTATGTCCTCATTGCTGGGGGCTCGCTCTGATTTCACAGCAGGCTTACACGGGTCTCTGATCCCAACGGGCCTCTAATGCCACGGGCTTATCCCTTTTCTTACATGACTAGTGATTTTAGGTCTCAGGTTGATGCTTCAAGAGAGTGGGACAAGCCAGGTTTTCTTTAAGCCCAGTTTGTTTTAAAGAAGTATCCATTAGATGCTCCAAATGGTTTGTCACCTTTGGAAAGGCAAGCAAAGATGTCCTGCCGGGCCAGATGTCTGTGCTGCCATGGCAACTCTGTTTGCAGGACCCCAGCTAGACATTTTAAAGGTATACTTGGTATTTCCATGAGACCCACAAAGAGCTGAAAGTCACGTAGACACACTTTCAACATGCACTTGAAGACAAAAGTTGGTAACTGCCAGATGACTATAAAACTGATTGAATAAAGTGATTTTTAATGATAGTAATTTCCCGATTTAATGCATAGTAGGAGACTGCACTCTAGATCCTGTTAGCAGAAGATACATGGAAAAATGATCGGGTATGTTTTAGACCCAGAGGCTGTCTCTCCTTTATAATAAAACAGACCAGAGACCATTACCTGGCCCTGAGGTGAGCAGGCACAGCACAGCTCATATCTGTACTACTAAATTCACTTACCCCCAAAACTGTCTCCACCCTAACTACTGTGAAGGGTGCCAGACCTGTGCTGAGCCTGAGCTGTGTCTGGGAGAGCATGAGTGGCCGGAGGTCCAGCATCACTGAGGAAAGGTCCAGGTTGGTCCAACGCTTTGAAGATGCTTGGAGACTCTGTGGGTTGTGCATGGAGCTGAAGTGTTACGATCCACATGTGACCTGCTTAATTTAGATCGTGTGGCCACCCTGCCTGTAGTGGTGTGTCTTTTTGTCCTCCCCGCCAGCCTCCTCCGTGGCTGGGCAAAGTTCAGGCTGCCCATACTTGTATATGAGCAACGCGGATGCTAAGTGAGACTTCACTGAGATTTTAATTGACAGTTGAGCTTTACCCCTCCATACCAGTGTAGTTACATCCTCTGGGCTATGTCTGTGAGAGTGCATTTGCCCATGGCGAAGGGCTGGAGTGCGTGTTCTGCGGTTCACTTAATGTCACCTTCTCACTACTGTCATAACTCAGGCTGGGCGACAGGCAATGTCGCTCATCCATGCTTGTTCACCCCAGGCTGTCTCCCAGCACACTGTGACCTTGCCTTCAATCAGATACATGACTCAGGGAAGCATTTTTGCCTGGGTTTTTTGTCAGGCTCCAGCTGCAGTCAGGGCAGGACCAAGTTCCCCACGAGGTTTTGAATGAGTCCGTTGTGGGGAAGAACTTCTGGGGGGTTAGAAAACCTCTCAAATGCAGACTAGATATGAGCTTTTTCCTGTTGTTTCTGCTATAGTACAGAAAACCCATGGCATTATCTGCAGTGGCTTCCTTTAGCTGCCTGCTGGCTTTCAGAGAGGAAATCTGCCTGTTTTGACACAGCAATAAGGGTTGTGTGAAACTGGACAAGACTGTTGGAAGAACAGTGCAAGCTCCCCACTGTGAATACACCAACTGTTCTAAAAATCCTACTTCCAACAGCATACTTCAGGGAGCATCTTCTGCCATTGTCTACAGTTGCAACAGCATCTTGAATAAGCAGTTTCTAAACTCTGCCTTTCATATTTTCACAAGAAAAAAGATCCAGTTGCCAGTTTAAGTAACCTTACCTGGGTCCCTCAACAAAAAACACTTGGGGCTTTTTCTCTGTTGAATGTGGCTTAAGTATGTGAAAACAGAAGCCAAGAGTGCTCATTTCTTCTGTTCAGAGCAAATGAGTAATGTGAGCATATTCAAAATCATCAGAGGCTTGAATCAGAACGAAGATAATGAACATATCCTACATGCTCAAATGCTTTCTGGTAAGTCTCTTTTTCATTTTTTTATTGAAGCCCTCTTCAAGTTGAAAGGAAGGAGCTGGTGCCGGGTGTTGTGCTGGGCACAGCTGCAGTGCGAGTGCTTGCTGGGTAGCTGTTGGCTGATTTCTCCTGTGACTCGACAGTGAGCACTGCTGAAGGGCATCCCCTCTCATTGCCCCTCACATAGAGCAGGAAACCAAAAGCACTTTTCAGGGTCATTGAGACCATGGGCCAGCCCTGACTGCCTATGCCAACCCCATGGCAGGCTGCACCATGCTTATGGCTCTGCCATGGTGCCAGCCCCAGAAACAGAGAGAGCAAGTCCAGAAGGGACTATGAAATCACCTGAGGACATGTAAGCATCGAGTTTTACACTGCACCTGGTCTCCTGAGCTTTGGGCATCATTTGTGTTCCATTCAAGTGGTTCTTCTGCCAGAGAGATGCCTAGACACAAAAGGCACACTTCTCTGACCAGATGTCATCCCAAGCTCCCTGTATAGTCACCAGAGAGAAAAAGGTACAGAGGTACTTCAAGGATGCGATTCATGTCATTTTGAGGATGAAGTGTCCATCTGAAGAAATGAGCTGCACCATGGAAGTGTGTTGCTCTCCAGAGACAGAAAGGGTCCCTAGCTGACATGTAGCTGTCCCCATCAGAGGACATCTAGGGGAATCTCACCCCAAAAAGGCAGAGACCTGCCACTTCCCTCCATATATTGTGTTATAGTTCATCCTCTGTTAAATACCTGTGTCTGATAAGAATTTGTCTGGCTTGAGATGCCCATTGCTGGATCTTCTTATGTCTGTGTTTGTTAGGTTAAAGGGTCTTTTAGTACCCTGGTCTTCTTCCCCTGGAAAGTCTCTCTGAAGCCTAGAAAAACATATATGACAAATGATCTGTTAGTCTTAGGTGAAAACAACCCAACATTTTTCCCTTAAAAGGAACCTTTTCCTTTTCATGTGGGAAGATGCCCACAGAGTGGGATGTTGCCATCACTGAATTCGGTTACACCTTTGTCAAGATGGGCTCTGAAGCAGGAGGGCAGCCTTGGGCACAGGCTGTCTGGATGGGCCACGGATTAACTGGACTCCCCAGGAAATGTTAGGGTTGCTGCTCGTTTCTGAACTCCTTTAGGAAAGCAAACACATATTTGACTGAAATAAAAAACCAAGGAACTGCTGTCAGGTTTTTTTTTCTTCTTATATTAAACAAGCATTTAATTTAAAAAAAATCCGACAGATGGCAGGGCTGTACCTAGTGCAAGACTGAGCACTTCTCCAGTGAATTTAAGGTGGTCTGCAGAAGATTTTAAAAGATAGGAATTGAAGGATCCATGCGATATTGAGGATATATTAAAAAAACCCCTAATATCTTTCTTCCTTTTAATTTCATTGAAAAACTTTTCTTCCCTTTTCCTAATTTCTTCTTAGCTTTTCAGTGTGGGGCCATGCCTGATTTATCCAGAGGTCTCCTGGGTATCTGCCCAGGTGCCTCTGGGGTATCCTTCCTCTGGCAACCGGTCAGCAGGCGAGGCAAGGCAGGGTGTTAGGTGCAGCGCCTGCACCCCTCAGCCCTAGCTGGGGCAGGAGACCAGGGCAGCGATGAGGGGACACCAGCTCCAAAGCTGGTCCTGGGAACGGTCTGGCTCCAGCAGCACTAAACCTTCTGTTTTTCTCCCCTTTCCCATTTAAATTTCCCTGGTTTTGCTTTCTGCCACTGTATCGTCCCACCAGCAGTCAGCACCACAGCCTTCACCACATGGGGAGCCAGAATTTTAATGCAGAAAAAAAAAGTAAGGCGACATCTTGGAGGCCCAATTTTCGCAGAAGCAATATGGAGACTTTTGTAGCTATTAATAAGCCGTGACTCATTTATAGAAAATACAAATGAAATAATCCTTTCTGCAAAACGGGACTGGGAGCCTTGGATCTTGGACACATTATTCACTTGTTTATGTTTGAGCTCTCCTGTGGGCTTTTCCGGATCAGAGATGACTGAGCGAAGTGCAGTCGTTCACTAGGAGACTTCTGCTTTAACCCCTTCCTGCTTTTTTTCTTTCCCCCTCCACCCACGTGGCAAATGAGGTTTGGGCAACCCACCAGCCGACCTCTGCCTGCCATCTCTTCTTACTTTAGCCTGGTGGTGGTGGGCATGTTACTTGGACTGAAGTGTTGGGATGAAGTAAATGGACACAGCTGTGCAACGGAGGTGGTTGGTTTTTTTTCCCCCGATGATTTACAAGGAATTCTGCTGTAGGCATGAAAAAGGAAGGGTAACTATGCAACTGAATTGCTGGGGTGGTCAACCCAACAAAACTCAGCAACATTTTATTGCAAGCTAGGCAAGCTTGCAAGCCCTCTGGAGAGTCTTGAGTTGATGTGGGGTTTTGCTTGGATGTTTTGTAGATCTTGATGCTTTTTCTATAGAGGAAACTGAAAAGAAACCTAACATGGCTGTTTAAACTGATTTTCCCATAGGTTTTGCAATCTTTCATACACATATGCTGAGGTGAGATTCTTAAAGAAATTTCACATTATTCTCCATACCCTTGCAATACAGAGGTATGGATTTTTTCTCTTGGATACTTTGTTACTTTTTAGAGCCGTAAAGACACAGCCTGAGGGCTGGGGCAAGAACTCTTATGCTCTTTCCAAAATCCTCCCTTACAAGAGCCTGAAGACAGTCTGTCACCATCTTTGTGAACCCTGGACCTTGCCCAGATCTGATGTGCCCACCTACCGTTTGCTCTTTGGACTCTCCACCACCGGTTCCCCAGCTTCTGCTATTTTTAATGGACCTGTCCAATGAAGGAGCAAATCCTTTCAGCCCTGAAACTCGGAGCAGCTTCCTTGTACACAGGAGGAGAGCGGTGGAGGTGACCTTCTACTTACATGAGGGGAGAGAGGTGGAGATGACTGCACCAGTGGGAAGGAGAGGGGCAGGCACAGCCTCCCTTCCCCTCGCCGAGGGGAAGTGTCACCCCATGGGACACTTGCCATGCAAAATGGGCACCAGATCTAGCCGGTGCCCTACCATTTATGGGTGTCTCTGGGTCTGTAGAGAGCATCATATACTTCCGCTGTAGACTGAAGAGCTGAGTTTGTCTTTTGGATGACTTTGTGCCAAAATAAATCTGGAGATAGCAGTGGGAATACACCAATATTTAGGCGGGATGTTTTTTAAAAGGTTAATAAAGTATGCGCTGGAAATAAAATTTAAAAAAAATTCCCCAACCGGTGGTTTGGGAGAAAATACAACTCTTTTTCTGTGTCTCTCCCATGCCCTCCCCTCAAGGAAGGTTTGGGTAGGACGTTGGCTGGGACCTTATTTTCATTTCCATCGGGAATGTTTTTTAGCTGGCACACAAACTACATGTGTAAATAGTGCAGGAGTTTGGGAAGCTGCTTTACTATTTCCTCCTAAGACTAACAACGGAAACCCTTTGAGAATCGTATGAGCCTTGGTGGAAGTTCGCATGTCTCCTGACACGTGGGATTAGCCGCTGTGCTCAAATATTTATCCTGACGGCGCTTCTCCCCGAGGAGCAGCTGGCTGCATGCTGTGCAAAACACCGGCCAGCCGCGGGGGCAGAAAGGTAGGGGAGGCTGGAGCTGCCGGCGTCAGGGTGCCCACAGAGCTGGGCTATGAGGAGAAAACCTGCTTTGCGAATATGATTTGGGCTGATCCGAGTTTATTCTGTCACAGTGAATTCAGCATCAAATTAAAAAGAGAAAGCAGAGCTGCTGCACTGTATGCAGAATTGGCCAATTCCAGTGTGTAATAGGTTAGCTCAGCACAGTTACGCTTCTTTGCCTTGCTTGGTGGGTCCCCAATTTGTCTTCATTTTTATTCCTGCCTGGCTTCACTCTTCCTGGCCTGTATTTTATGGTCTGTGCCTCTCTGGACTGACTGCACAGTCTGCCCCACAGAGCTGGGCAGAGCGCAGGCTGATCCTGTTCAGCATGTACAGATGTTTTTAAATGATCTGCTAACAAGAAAAATGAAAGCTCAGCTTCTCTTTGCTGACAAATATTCAACTTAAACAATTCTGAGAGTTTCTTGTTTCACATGGTTGATGGTCATGGAAAGATGAAACATTTCAGAGATGCATTCTTAGGAATACCAGCACTTTATGGCATCTTTTCTTTGTTTAAGGCCTGTTAGGAGAAAATAGGATATAGACAACTACCTGCATAAGCTGGTTTTGAAAATGGGACCTAGCCATCTTAAATCAGCATGTAAATATCTTCATAAATCAGCTAACATGTTATGGCTCTGAGAAGCTTTATAAATTAGTGTGGAAGTAGACAACAGCTGAAATAGAAACAGTGGCACACTGTGGGGAACATACTATCGTTGCCCTTGTACAAAGCATTTCTACCCTTCCGACACTGATCTCAGTGTCACACATGGCCTTGCTGAAGTGGGTATGAAGGACAAGATGAAGTTCTGTCCCATTGGCAATATCCCCGCCATCTCGGGAGAAGTTCCTTACTCAGCTGCGTTGAGGAATGTGCTGTTATTGGTGGTGCTCCAGGAGGAGAGGTATGGAGCCTTTTCGAGTGCAACTCATGTCTGAAACTCAATTTGAAGAGAAGCAAACGTGGCCCAGATTTACAGAAGCTGAGCAGCTGACCAGCTGAGAAGGGAGGCACATCACAAGAGCTCATCGGTGGTGGATGGGTGGCTCCTCTGCAAAGACTATCACAGCGCCCGGCCTCAGTGACCCAGCTGGGAACTTCACTGCACGTTTGAGTGTGGCTAAGCCCAGGACCTGGGGCACGCCATGCTGCCCTGGAGCAAACTGCTGCTCCCAGCAGGGAGGCGTCTGTGCCTTGGTGTGGCCAAGCTGCCATCAATAGCAAGCATACCTCTTAGTGAAGTCCATTGGTGTTTTTGGAGCATGGTTGTTTTGAAGAAGGCAGCTTCTTTGCAAAGCCCGAGTGAGCAAACAGCATGTGAGACAGGGTGAGCCAAGGGCAATACATTGTCATATAATGTGCCTATTTCTTTTTACTCATCTGTTTATTTTTTTGAGCAGAGAGACACAGACAGGTTTGACTGACTGAAATAGAGGAGTCTCTTTGTAACATCCATGCACAAAGAGCGACAAAACAGGACAACGTGTTAAAACCTTCCTGCCAAAAGGTGACCCCCAGCTCTGGTATGTGTCTGGAACTGACACCCTGTTATTAGGAATGACCGAACCCAACCCTGGCTTTGCTGAATTTTGTCACAATAACTCCACCAAGTCTAGTATGGAGTATTGAAAATCCTGGCCCATAACAAATACCAATAATGAATACTTCTGGCATTTTGTCTAAGACAGGGTATCCTGTTAGAATGCATGGTTATATTCATTTATGGGTTTATATCCTATACTTTTCCATCTCTTAAGACAATGGATTTACATGGCATATTTCACAGACTGGAAGGTGATTTTTCGGCACCAAAGAAATGTGTGCGCTATGTAGAGATCACTGAATATACAACCAAATTACATTTCCCTTCAGGGTAGTATTAGAATGGCACCAGATAACAGAGCAGGTTTAGTTCAGGAAATGAATGATGCTTTATGTAATCAAATCTGCAAGGGAGATTTGGCAAGAAGGGTGCATACAGACTATTGCTGAGTCTGGACATGGCATTAAGAACATTAATTTTTAAGTTGTGGGGGATCACTAAAGATCCGCAGGAGAGGGAAAGGGCACACAGCCTCCATTTATTTAAATCAGAGCCAATACTAGCAGAGACACAGACTCTAATACTAAGTCAAAGCATTGGTGCATTATTTATGCAAAGGAGTTAGTGTTGCTGTCTTTGTGGTCTTATGGCTCCTTATTAAATACACTCAGGGTTCAGTACTGCAGGTAGTGCAAGCTCCAGACAGCCTCAGTTAATGCATTTGTTAGGGAGAGGCAATGAAGGCACATTATTGCTTTGGAGAGCTGAGTCCTACTAGTAGGAGTGCTGCTCCTCGCAGCAGGCCCTTCCCAGGCTGAAGAAGCACACCAGTTGCTTTGCACGTGTATGAGGAACCGTCCAGCCACATAAAATCACATTTTAATGTGTTACACCACCAGAATGTCTTCCTTAGGGAGGAACCTTTCTCCCACCCCTCCCAAACCCAACATCTTCTATCAGTCAGCTTAATTACACTCAAACCCCAGTTTCAAAATCTCACTCTCTGATCCTGAAGATATTGTGCTCCCCAGGTGATTCCAACAAAATATACCATATAAAACAAATGGATAATCCTACAGGAACATCTCTCTCCTGTTTCCCAAGATTGGGGACCGTTATCCACAGCAGACCAGTCTTTGCCAGCTCACACAGAGCATTCCCAGCCCTGCACTGGTGACATGCTTTATTTCTGCAAGGCAAAGAGGAACAACCGATTTCAAATGACTGCTGTGTGCTCCCCTGCAGCCCTAGGAGGAGGAGAATGGATGTGCTAGTCCTCTCACCTTTCTCACTTCTTCCAGGCTGGAAAGCAAGAGGGGTGTCTTTGGGTCTGCAGGAGAAAACTACCTGGGATCTCCTCAGACAGCCT
Organism: Ciconia boyciana; assembly: GCF_034638445.1. NCBI lineage: Eukaryota > Metazoa > Chordata > Aves > Ciconiiformes > Ciconiidae > Ciconia > Ciconia boyciana. The sequence continues at coordinate 53,392,025 of NC_132936.1, forward strand.
GCATTGCTCATTATTATCATTCTGAAAGGCTGCCAGGAGAGGTTTGGCAGTCTCCACCCTGGGAGGTTTTCCAGAGCCAAATAGACGGAGCCCTGAGTAACCTAGTCTGATCTCAGAGCTGACCCTGCTTGAGCAGGGGTTGGACTAGAGACCTCCTGGGTCTTTTCCAACCTCAACTGTCCTCTGATCCTGTGAAACAAGCTGTGTTTTGAAAGTATACAGAAGAGATTTTTGAGAAACCTAGGTGCTATTTTCATAAGCTTTTAACGGGAAACACAAGGCTTGAGTCAGACCTGGTCTGCACTGTCGCATACTCAGAGTAACATCACTGAAATGAACTGATCTGCAGCATCCACTTGGTACCTAGGTACTGTTGGACTTTATGTTGAATTATGTGACAAAGTGGTCGTGCTAAGGAAGAGCAGTTTTTCAGTGATTTACAGCTGATTGCTCCAGAGTTTGGAAGGCCAGTTCAGGATTCATTTGTAACTGCAGAGGGCATGTGGTGTTCTGAGTTGGGGAGCAAAACAGAATTGCTCGGTCTGGATTTGATTCCATACTCCCACCACTGCCCCTGTCCACATACAGCTGCTGAGCGAGCGTGGTCTTTGGCAGCCTCCCCTAGTAACTCTTGGACTTCACAGGAGGTGACTGAGCAAGGACAAATGCAAAGGAGGAGCATTCACCCGGGCACCACCAGCACCACTGTTGCAGGGGTGGAGCTTTTATCTTATCCTGGAGACCCTTGCTTGTTAGCCTAAAAATCAGGCACATCACCTCGGTAGTATTAGGGAGGAGGAAATTTGGAGATTTGAATGGTCTTGTGTTTAAGCGGGGTGGCATGGCGGTAAGACAAGGTGCATACTTCAGGGAAAAGTACAGTTTGGGTTTCCCCATTAGGATTCCATGGAAAGAAGCAGTGCAGAATATGTACTAGCGTTATAACACACTATAGCATCTCTTTCCCTATTTAGAGACTATGTACTGATGGTGTTAATTTTTACTCTATGATTCTGCTAGGCACAATATATTTGAAATTTTGAGAAACTCTGCTTTCCCTGTCTCAAAAATACACGTATTCGGGGCTCTGCCCTTCAGATTTCAGAAATTCCTGTAATATGGACTTAAAGACAAGTTGAAAATAACACTACATTTCCAGCAGCAAGATTTTAAGAATCGATGTCACCCCACCCGACCTCAATTAAGTCAGGCAGAATCTGCTGAAGCAGCTGGATAGGATCAAGCAGGGTGTGAAAATCTGTATTCTGACGCCAGGCAGAGAAAAGAAGATCAGTTGGAAATTTCAGTGTGAAGCTGGTTCTGTATGAAGTGGAGAATTTCAAGTGTGAATGCATGTATGTGTTCGTGCATGTGCTGGGAAAAGTAGGGTTGGCAAGGGAGACAGAGGAGAGCTTTGTGTTCAGTGCTTCCTCTGACACAGCTCAGCCTGTTCCCTATCTCCCAGTTTCACTTCTGAATGTGCAGAAACATGCGGTGGCTCCTTTTTCCCACCATCTTCATCATCCCTTGTACGCAACAGGTAAGTTCATTAAAAAGAAGAAAAAGATTTCCCCCTTCCTCACCCTGTCCAGGTTTAAAGTTTTTATTTGCTTAATGACAAATTTCAGAGAAGCAAATTCCTCGTAAAGAATAAGGAGCCATTCCCTACTCCTGAGTAAATTTCATTTGCAGCTTATTTACTGCATCAGTCTTGATTTTGGTATTTTTTTCTCTTTTTCTAATCTGTACATTAATATGATTCGGTGGAAAAAAACAGGTTAGGGAAGCTTAAATTGTCGGTCACCTTGCCTTTTTTTTTTTTTTTTTTTTTAAATATAAGCACAAATGGTTATCTGGTGCTGTAAGAAAGGAAACATCTTGTCCATGCTCATATTATATATAAATATATATATATATATATATGTATACACGGTGGTTTGACTTCAGGCTAGTTTTACAAATGAGAAAGGCACCACCTGGGCTGTGTTATGCTTTGTCTCTTATGAGAAAATTTTAAGTGATAGCTGTTGCTGAAGGTATTTGTGTCAAAGGCCAATTTCATTATTTATTTCCTTAATTTTGAAAATACACTTTACGTGTACACCGTGTATTTTTCCTTTATGATCAAGATGAATGTCAAATGGAGGATTTCCAAATGACTGTCTTCCTCTGCTAACTTTCTGCATATTTAAAGCCAGACTAAGATAACCAAACATTAGCAATAATACATTGCTTACTGTTGCTATTTGCTTATTTATGCCATACAGGCCTTGTTCAATCTTTAAAACATAAGAAAACAAACAACAACACATGAAGGGCTGCTACACAATGGTCTCATTTTCTGATCTGCCCATAGGATCAGGAAAAGTATGCAGTGGGCTTGTGTGATGTGGATAGCTTTGGTATAGAAACTTTGGGAAGCAAGGATTAGAAAATATTTGGCCTGTAAACTTTACAAGCAAACTTTAAATTTTCGTTGTAACTGAATAGATTTTTGAAGATTTTTCAGGCAGATCGAGCTTCTCAGTAATTCCATAATTAAAACTGTCAAGATATTTGCCTGATGGGGTTTTTCTTACTGGGAAACTTTGTAGTCTCACACTTCTCAGTTGACATATTTCCCTAAAAAAGGGAGAGAAAAATCACTTGCTTAGGTACAATTCTGTACATTTAAAGTACATTTTAATTTGTAATACAAATTAAACATACTGGTTGAAGCACACAGATTATTTCCTGCTATACATATCCATTTTGAAATGCGATAGCTGATTTAAGCCACATAACCTCATATAGCTGGCACATGGCCAAATTCCTAATACTAATACTCTGCTTAAAAAGAAAAAAAGCAGCAAGAAAGTGAGTTTCCTAGAGCAACCATACAGGCTTGAACACTGCTAAATGTATAGGAACACCTGTTTTCTGTGTATCTTCTTTCCAGAACAAGCCTTTAAGAACCTTTGCACTCCAATGCACACGTTCATCAAATTAACATTATGGCTTATAGGAAAGGCTTAGCTGTCTAAAAAAAGTATATTGCTATATTATTGCTGCATTTATTCTGTATTATTGCTGCATTTAGGTAAAAAGGATTGGAAGAAATCCTTTATCAGCAAATGATTAACAAAATAACAAATTTATGAAACCATCTTCTGCATACTGCATGGAATACTACATGACGTTGTTTAAAATTCTTTTGTTATATGAATTGCTTCTGTGAATTAATATGTATCTTAAAAATCATTCAGCAAAGGAACTTGAAAGCTACTACTTTGGAGCTTCATTAGTAGCTGTGGATTAAGATATCCTAAGTATAGTTGTAAATGACCATGAAAAATGGAAATTAGTGGTAGAAAAAAGCCTTTTAAAAGGTCATTTACTGCTGCATGCAATTAGGCCAGCTCAGTTATGCTGCGAGAGCTTTCATGGGATATGACATATGAAATGCTGAATTCTGCAGATACTTCCGGTTTGAAAGTTGAACTGAAAGGAAACCCAGCAGAAGGACCCCTTCCCCAGCTTTCCTTTAGCGTCTCTGCTGGAGGTTGTTTCTACATCAGTAGAGCCGTGCAGTTTGGAAGAACAGAGAGAAACTGATAGGTGGGGCTTCATGTGCCCAGAGAAAACCTAGGCTACTTTTTTTTTTTCCTGCAAGCTAGATGGTGATACTGGCACCTGATGAGGGACTGGATCCTGTCTTTCCCTCTTGCTCTTTGGGCAGCCAGAGCTGCTCGATGAGAGCAGCTCCCAAGCCTTACACTGTACTAGTGGCCAAGCGCTGTGTGTGCCCCCACTTAACTATGGATCCAGTCATCTGCGATGAATAACTCTATCATGGTCTGCATTTCTGCTGAAATCAGCAGCATGAAAAGATTTAATGCTAAGATCTAAACTGTTATGTTTTAGATTTAGTTCTTCAAAAAATGTTTTAGATGTAGTTCTTCAAAAAAGCAGATAGACTATAGCTATCTCAAATAGATCCTTCTCTGTGCTGACTTAATCTTCCCCCATGCCTCAGAAAAATAAACCCACCAAGAATTACTTAGGACTTCCTTTTCTTAAAAAAAAAAAAAGAAGACATGAATTCTGAGACAGAATGTGGAAAACAATAAATTCTGGCTAGCTCCTGACTTCCTACTGCTGATACAAATCTTTTTTAGAGATACATCTTTGCCCTGTAAGCCGTGGATTCAATGAACACTTACTCATGCAAATAGATATACTCTTACAAAATGACCAGTTAAGCCCAGGGCAACTACTAGCTTCCCTTATTAGGATTCAGTTTTTGTGTCTAGCACAAGAGAATTTGTAAATACTATAATGCTCCTTCCCAAACAGCTACTCAAATTTTGGAGCAAAAGTAACACTCAAAAGATGTTTACTATTTTAAAAGGCTTTTGCCATCAGAAGTGGCACACAGGGCAGTGGCTGGCTATCAAACGGTGGAAGGAATCAAAAGTTAATTAATTTGATAGGAGGTTTGTGGGAAGGAATACTTAAAATAAATCCACCGCCTACTTTAAAACACTTTTTTCCTACTTTAGCTCTACTACAGGTTTTGTTCTATTGAAGGCAAAGGAAAGACCAATGAATTGTGTTTCATACAAGCAGTAGGCCAGGCTCACTGGTGGAATGACACCTCAGTGCATGACAGTGGCTGATGAAGTTGGTCCTCTGTCTCCTGCCTAAACCTCACAGCCTCTCACTTTTTGGATCCTGTGAGATGAGAAATGTTAAGTGTCTTCATACAATGTCACAGTTTTTTCCATCCCAACTTAATTTTATGCTATCCCAGCTACGCATAAAGCATTCAGCTCTCAAAATATCCTGCTGTGTGTAAGTTTTTCCACAGCCCACCACTGAAGCCTGGAGAAAAACGTTCAGAAACCGGTGAAGTCCACCAGCGCAAGGAGGTTTGTCACTGGCCATGCAGATGCCCGCCTGTGCCAACCTGCACCCCCGGGGTAAGCTTGGTGAAGGACGGTTGCGGCTGCTGTAAGGTCTGTGCCAAGCAGTCAGGAGAGATCTGCAATGAAGCAGACATCTGTGATCCCCACAAAGGCCTCTACTGCGACTACTCGGAAGACGAGCCTAGGTATGAAACAGGCGTGTGTGCATGTAAGTTGTTCTTTCGCATTCCCTTCTTGAAATCCAGGAGGGTGGGACCACGCAGGTGAATGGTTTTGGAGGAAAACTCTGCTTGCTGGTGCTGCTCAGCTCTGTGCTGGGCAATTTATCCTAATTTAGTCCTCTGACTGCTCAGTCAGAGAATCTGAGAGTAGGGCTGGGACTGCCTTTAAACTTACCTGCATATGCATTAGTGAAACCAGTTCATTGTGCACAAGCCTGTTATTTGCAGACATGTTGATGACTGATTTAAAGTTATGTGGCTGTAGTTATCACTGCGCATAAATAAAAAAAATGTGCTTGGGCTTGGAAGAACTCGAAGCTGTGGGTGCAGTAAAGGCTGGTCGTATTTTAGCAATCTGTAAGCAGGAACCACGTGCTCCTCCTGTGTTAGTAACTATTGTTTACCATTTGCAGATTTGGTAGCTGTAGGATGTGAGCTCAATGGAGTTTATTATCTTAATGGGCAGACCTTCCAACCTAACCCACTTTATAAGTGCCTGTGTGTCAGTGGTGCAATTGGATGTACACCTATATTCACACCAAAATTAACAGCAAGTCCCTGCGCCAGGGTCACGGGCAGAAAGAAGCCTGGACAATCCATCTGTGGGCCTGGACAGCACAAGCAACTTCAATCAACAAACTACAGACTGATGTCAGGTGTGCCTGGCTACACTGGTAAACTTTTCTGTACATGAGCCTTGCTGCATTTAGTGTCCCTGGCTCCAGCAGCCGGGCAGGCAGCACACTGGCAATTTCTCAGTTCTTGCTCAAGGCCATTGCCAGGGTGACTGGTCTGTCCCAATTACCCCTCTTACTCTTAGGTCAAAGACTCTTTTCTCTAAACCTGATGAATATGAAAAGCAAAAAGCCTTTTGGCTTCTGTCACCAGGGAACTGGCCAAAGCTACCTTTCAACCCATCTTTCTGTAGGGGTTTACTACTCATCAGATCAGACCAATTAGGGTTGCTGGTGGACAGCCGTTTCGCAGCCTGGGAGCCCTCTCACTTTCTCTCGCTTTGTGGTGGTAGGGAGTCTTGGTTTTCACATACATACATTAACATGTTGCAGCCCTCTTCTTTCAATAGAAAGCAGAAAATTTTAAAGACTGCCTTGCGGGTTTAATCAATTCACAAAATTTCAGGTCACTGCAAGGACAACCCTCCCCCCAATTTCTTCTCTATTCAGTGTGATCAACATCATACAACAGTTATCCAGGCAGTTCTGCCAGGGTCAGTTGATATTCCCTTTAACTTCATTCTTGCTCTGTTGCAAACACCGTAGCTCTCTTTTCCACTTTAAGGAAGCACCATTACCAGAAGCAGCTATCCTTGCCCTTCCCTGGCCACAGCTGCCTGCGCTTGTGCTGTCTCCTTCCCTGTGCATGTGCAAATTTCCACAGTGAAACTCATCTTCATCACAACTAATGTGGGTACCAGAAAACTGAGCCATTTATTTGGTAGCAACTTGAATTATAGCAAAATTATGGCCTGAATCATCATCATGGATCAATAAAATAAAACTAAAAGGATCACAAAGCTTATCAGAAAACCTTCATAAAAGAGTGCTGAGTAAATAGGTAGATGCATATAGGTCAATCTGCAGATCAATAGACGTGCTTACAAAATCTGAAGTTCAGTTTGGACAACTTCTAACACGTTAGCAGTGGTTACGCAAGTTAGCAAAAATTAAAAAAGCTCATCTTCAAAATTGTGATACAATGCCTATAACTAGAGTCAAAGCCTTTTTACAGAAATAGTTAATGCTGTGTATAAAAACACACTCAGAAAGGCAACTGACTTCAAATGCTAATCTGATCAAAGAGAGAACATAACACATTGAAAACAATGGCAACAAAACCATTTGACCCCATGAAATACATTAATTGGGTTTGTGGGTATTCCAGATACCTGGAGAACAGCATTAAGCCATTTACTTTGTAGCACATCAATGGATTGAAAAGCTGAAGTCCAACCTTCAGTAACTCCTTCCATGAGTAGACTGCAACACTGTACCTCACAGCATTTATTCAGGAATTTGAATCAACTGCACAACATAACCTTGAGAAAAGATACCCAGCTTGCAAAGCACACCTCCTATTTGACTTGGTTCAGGGACCCAACAGCCTGTCCCTGTGGTGGCTGTACGTGCTGAAGGATGCTATTCTTCAGGTCATACAAACCCTCTGAAGAAAAGCACCTCAAAATTTTTTTTTCAAAGTGAAGTCTTCCCTCTTCCCTCTCCCAGTGCAGCAGAAGTATCATGTCAACTTGTGCATGAATTCCATGAATGCCTCAGTGGGCCAATATCTATTTTGAAAAGTCTTTTTTCTGTTAGTGTGGATAACAAGTGCTAAGTTTCATTTCACTGCACTTGCTTTGTTTTCTAGCTTTCCTTGTCAATTGTATTTACCTAATTTAAATACATAGGGATGTACCTGGGTCATACTTCAGAGGCATACCAAGTATAAACAACCATTTAACTTCCCTTTATTTGTTGCAGATCTGTGACAGGCTTTTAATCTGCTTGCTGCAATGAGGTCTTTAAATTGCTGTCTACTTTCCAGGTATCTTTGTAACTCTGCCCGTGCTCTTACCTAAATGCACAGATTCCACATAATCAGGGTTTTTTTCAGAATTTCACCATGAACATTTGCACTGCTATTTTGTTTCTTTTTTTAAGTGTATTCCACCTAATCCAGCCCTAATCCATCAGAAAACAGGCTTTTTGGTGGTATCTAGAAGTGACTGGAGAATTCTACGCCTCAAAAAAACCCTAAAGCCTTTACAATACCTACCAAGACACTGATATTAATGTCTTCAGCACCCCTTTTTAAGCTATGCTTGGCCTTAAATAATTTTCAATGTCTCTTCCATTCTGGACATTTCATAAAAATTCCACAAATAACTCTCTTTACTGTCCTGGTTTCAGCTGGGATAGAATTAATTTTCTTCCTAGTAGCTGGTCTAGTGCTGTGTTTTGGATTTAGCATGAGAATAATGTTGATAGCACACTGATGGTTTAATTGTTATTAAGTAGTGCTTACACTAAGTCAAGGACTTTTCAGCTTCTCATGCTCTACCAACTGAGAAGGCTGGAGATGCACAAGAAGCTGGGAGGGGGCACAGCCAGGACAGGTGACCCCAACTGGCCAAAGGGCTATTCCATACCATATAGAAACCAGGGGAAAGCTGGCCAGGGGGCCACTGCTCAGCACCTGGCTGGGTATCAGTCAGCAGGTAGTGAGCAACTGCATTGCGCATCACTTATTTTGTATATTATTTTATCATTATTTTCCCTTCCTTTTCTGTCCTGTTAAACTGTCTTTATCTCAACCCACCAATCTCACTTTTTTTTTCTTCTCTGATTCTCTCCCTCATCCAACTGCAGGGGCAAGCAGTGTGCGAACAGCTGTGTGGTGGTTAAACCACGCCATTCACGTAACATTTTTATCCCATTAAACTGGAGGGTCATACAACACATGCAATTTCATAGTTCTTGCTAGGATCTGAGTATCCAGTTGGCAGCTCAGCCCTAAGACTTTTGTATAACTTTGTTTATGCGTAAGTTTTAGATTTACCTACAAAAGCACCTTCATCAACAGAAATCAAATGCTTATCCTTTTATTTTCAATTAATAATTTTGTGGCTGTTCTGCTGCATAAACAATATATTGCTGTCTTAGCTTACAGAAGCTTACCGCTAGTTTTGAAGAAAAAGTGCCTAGTACAGGCAACTCCCTGGACACCCTGTTCCAGGACCTGTGGCATAGGCATGTCCAGCAGAGTGACCAACGAAAACAGAAAATGTGAGATGAAAAAAGAAAAGAGATTATGCTTCATCCAGCCTTGTCTGACCAATATACTGAAGACAATAAAGGTACTGTCTAATATAAAATGATTTCCTAATAGAAAATGGAAATATTGGAAGTAAAGGAAAAATTTATGTATTAGCAAATACTAATATAAAATGACTTCATCCTTTTTTAAGGGCCATAAGATAACTCTTCTCCTTTTTCTACCTTCAGTCTTCAGGTTTCAATAGTAAACTACAGATGTGTAATTTCAAACAAAACTACACTAAGTCATGAAATAAAAGCACTGCTATTGCTGTCCTGCTGGCTCAGTCACTCAGAAAATATTTTCTATTTGTTGACTGATAAAAATAAGACAGCTTTTAGGAGTAATTTTCAAGATATGTCTATGTAAATTTTGTAGTTTTTTCTTACATGTTCTATTTCCATATGTAAAAATTCAGGCTTTTCTTTGTTTTTATATTAAAGATTCCAAAAGGAAAAACGTGTCAACCGACATTCCAGCTTCCTACAGCAGAAAAACTAGTTTTTTCCGGATGCTCAACTACACAAAGCTACAAACTAACTTTCTGTGGGGTGTGCTTGGACAAGAGGTGCTGCATACCTAATAAGTCCAAAATGATCACTGTACAGTTTGAATGCCCCAATGAAGGCTTCTTTAAGTGGAAGATGATGTGGATAACATCATGCGTATGTCAGAGGATTTGCAGTGCTCCAGGAGATATATTTTCCGAACTCAAAGTTTTATGATAAATTACACCATTGACTGTAACATACTGCGAATGCAACACCACATTCACATCCTGAAGAGTTAGCCTAACCCCCTGCCACAGCAGTGTTTATAGTGAAACTATGTATGTGAATATTAATTTTTTTAGTAGCACCTGGAAAATGCAAGTAAGAGTGTATCTTTTTAAATGTAATTGTTTTTATATGTGGAAATACATTCTTGAGAAGGATGTCTATAACACTAGTATTGTCAAAACAAGAACTTTTGGTAATTCAAAAGGCACAGCAAGACAGCTTTGTACCCCACTGTAACAAGTTGTTGCCCACAACGACAAATACATGTTCATTTGCAGATGCTCTGACTAACCTATTAGGAAAAAAAAAAATCACCCTGTAATACTTCATCTATCATTCTTGATTCTCAAATTAACATTTTCTAATATGTATCTGCAAGATTAAAACACATCAATGTTGTTTCAAACAGGAGAATTGAATTTTAAGGTCAGACTGCCTTTTGCAGCAGATTGTCTTTCTCTAGTATTGTGAATATAAACAATGCACTTATAAAGGAACAAATAAACGGACACTTGCAGATAATAGAACGGCAAAATTTCAAGGGAATTACTATTTTTAAAATGCTTTCTTAAAAAAACGCTTCAACAAATGTTATCACAATGTTTCATTCAATACTTCTGGACTTATACATTGAAAATTGTGCTTACTTATACACCCACTCCAACTCTGCTAGAAGAGCTTCAAGCTTTAAGAAATAGTTGTATTGAGCCATTCTGATCTGTAACAGTTCACTAGTCTTGCTGTTCTAAGACAGCCAAGGCTGGCAAGCAACTGGAAATAGCTGTACATTGCATTTTGTAAAAGTTCTTACTGTAATATAAAAATCTACTTACCCTGGTAATTATAAATATTAAAACATCTGTTTTTCTTGCATTCTTTTAAGCATATAAACTTTGTTCTCCGAACAGTCATTATAACTTCATTATAAGTGCATGTTTTGCTCAGAGGTATATTGCATTATCTCACTATCAAGTGCAACTCAGCATTCATGAATATGAATCATTAAAATAATATGTTAATTAATAGTCCAAGTATAATACTTGAAACAAAATGTATTTTGTTGAATTTTCTGATATTGCCAATTTTGATATCAACTCAGAATGCTCTAATACAGCTAAGTATAACATGGAAGCAAAAATATTAAAACTATCAACATAGCTTAGAGCATTCTGAAATTATTACTACCCTGAAAAGTTTAAGAAACCAGTTTCATTAGAGCCTTGCTTTCATCTTTGAAAAGACTATGTGGGCTTTTCTCCTCTTCATAGTTGCTTGTTAAAAAACAAATCTAGCAATGGTGATCCTTCTTTGAAGCAAGGCCTGCCTTTAGTAAGCTGAAAGTCTGAGAAAAGAACTACATTTTTGGCTGCTACCATCTCTCTTCTCTTTACAGCATATGGTATGTCAATTTACTCTACAGTTAGGAAGACTGCTCTTACTGATATCCACCATAATTAGGTGCCTTCAAATCTTTCTTACAGGCTGGGCCTGTCACTTAATATGATACCTCTCAGAGAGCTGAGGAAGCAGCTGTCCCTGTCTCACTTTGGAATGACAATAGCTAGGCATGCTGCAATTCATTCTGGTTAACTGAAGTGGTTGGATGCTTGGCAGGCTTTTTTTTTTTTAAATCAGTTCTTCCTTCTTTAAACAGCTATCTTCAGTCTTGATGGATCTGTCCTAGGCCCACCTTTTGTGGCATCCAGCTCATTGTACTCTTCTATTAGGTCAGACAAAGATGATACAGCTTCAGAAAAACAGCTTTGCTCCATCCCGTCTATATGTAGATAATGGTGAAGGTGAGCCTATGAGAATAAAATATTCAGTGTTATCCTTTTTCTTGGCACTTAATTAATTTGGCTCAATAAGAATCATTTCGCCTGCATGGAAGAGGGGAGTGCAAGCACTGTAGAAAGTAGATTTAAAGACTTATATCATGACTTCCCTTGCTTAAATACTTGGCAACTTTAGTAACAATCCCCTGTGGAATCAGACTTGGTATTACTGATTTCTTACACATGCATCTTTTCATATTCTGTCTTCTTGGGTACACCTGACCAAACTGTGTATTGGGTTTATATGGTGAGGTTTTGGTAGCAGAGGGTGGGGGGAGAGAGCTGCAGGGGTGCCTTTTGTGAGAAGACACCAGGAGCTGCCCCCATGTCGGGAAGAGCCAGTTCCAGCCGGCTCCAAGATGGACCTGCTGCTGGCCAAAGCTGAGCCCATCAGCAATGTTGGTGGTGCCTCTGTGTTAATGTATTTAAGAAGGGGTAAAAAATACTGCGTGCCAGCTGAGGGAGAGGGAGGAGTGAGAAAAATGTGAGAAACAGCCCTGCATGCACCAAGATCAGTGAAGGAGGGAGAGGAAGTACTTTAGGCACCAGAGCAAAGATTCCTCCGCAGCCTGTGGAGAAGATGATAGTGACACAGGTTGTCCTCCTGCAGCCCATGGAAGAACATGGTGGAGCAGATATCCACACCGCAGCCCATGGAAGACCCCACACTGCAGCAGGTGGATGTGCTCTGAAGGAAGCTGTGGCACATGAAGAGCCCGTGCAGGAAGAGATTCCTGGCAGGAACCGCAGCCTGTGGAGAGGAGCCCATGCAGGAGCAGGTTTTCTGGCAGGATCTGTGACCCCATGGGGGACCCATGCTGCTGGAGCAGTTCTTGAAGAAGTGCAGCCTGTAGGAATGACCCATGTTGGAGCAGTGTGTGAAAGACTGTGTCCTGTGGGTGGGACCCCATGCTGGAGCAGGGGAACAGCATGAGGAAGGAGCAGCATGGACTGATTGCAACCCCCATTCCCCATCCCCCTGCGCTGCTTGGGAGGTAGAAGAGTCAGGAGTGAAATTGAGCCTGGGAAGAAGTGGGTGGGGTGGGGTGAAGGTGTTTTTTCTTTTTGGTTTTATTTCTTGCTATCTTACTCTGTTATTAATTGTCAATAAATTAAATTACTATTTCCCAAGTCAAGCCTGTTTGCTTGTGACAGTAAATTGGTGACCGTGATCTCCCTGTCCTTATCTTGACCCACGAGCTTTTCATTGTACTTTCTCCCCCTGTCCTGCTGAGGAAGGGGAGAGAGAGAACGGCTTGGTGGGCACCCGGTGGCCAGCCAAGGTCAACCCAGCACAAACTGGTAGGCAGATCTGTCAGATACGGCCTCATTGCTGAAGAAAGTAAGTATATTGCCTGGTAGGTACAGGTTAATAAGAGGTTTACCCTTTTTAAGAAGCAGCTGTTGGAATGATTCCTTGATAGGTAACACAGATAAAAATCTTGGGCTGTTACTTTTAAGTAGTCCCTTTGTGATACTAAGGCTTGTTTCTCTGTATGGCAAGATTAGTGTTATAATGATGACAGAGTTGTACCTTTTTCTTGTAGAGCTTCATAAATCTGTCTTTGAGTTCAATAAAAGTTGGTTTTACACAGGTGTTGTTTGCTAAAGCCAGAAGAGAATGGGAATGGCCCACGGGAGGTACGGAACACAAACCAGTTTTCCAGCCCTCTTGATTCCAGGAGACAAAGTGCAGGGAAGGCTTCAACCTGTGATACAAAAATTTACAGTTACCTAGGGAAAGTAAAGAACACAAAGCCTAAATTTCCTTAGCTAACAAACAGTCTGAAAAGGTTAACATTAAAGCTTTCAGGACTAAGCAAGACAGTTGTAACTAGCATTTTGAATACGACATTTTAGACTTCAGACTAAAACGGTGTGTCTATTTTAAATTTAAACTGCAAACACCAATTTTTTTTGTTAATTTAATGTATCAGGGTTTGAAAAGTAAAGTTACAAGCACCTATTTCTATAAAGGACTCAGATTTAGGAGAGGGGCAGATTAATACTGTGCAGGGACAATCAGTCTGCTTATAGTTTGGGAGTAAAATGCTTCTGGTTCTCAGAAATTTTCCCCACATGCCCCTGTCTGCCTATAAAATGCATCCTGTATGTGAAGCTTGCCTGCCTTTCCTGTTATAACTGTGTAGATCGATAGTGTAAAAGGTAGAAAACAGCGCTAACAATACAGAGTTGTTAAAATACGGATGATTCCCTGTCTACACGAGAGTAGCCATGAAAGAGAGGGGGCTCCCGCTCAGAAAAAAAACAAACTAGAGAACCTATTCCTCCAACATCCCTTACTGGCAGGAGATCTCTGGAAGGTCAGGCTTTGCTTTCTTTTGCATTTTTGAGAATGGGAGGAACAGCACAAGGACATCTAGTCAGCTCCCTTTATTTGGAAATCCAAGAATGCTGTGACTTATTCTAACTCATTAAGTAAATTATTTTCTTCCCTTCTGAAATTAAGAAAAATATTTCTGAGTAAACTGATTTGGTATTGAAATTCTTCAGATGAAAAGTAAGAGTGCTCTGGACAACTGACAACAGTTTCAAAAACAAATACCATGACTACTTGGTGTGGAATTACAAACCTTTCAATATTTCTGCGAAGGTCTGAAACCTGCACATTTCCTCGAACGAGAAGTGCACAGGCGAGGTAGAGGCTATGCTTTGGATCTGCTTGAATCAGTTGATGATCTCTACTAAAAGCATCTGAAAACATCTGATCCAACCTAGGTGGAAAGAAAACGGCATCATCTACTCTTATTAAAGCAGGCTACAGAAGTTCTTCAGAATGCCCACCTTCAGGGTTTAAAAATTCATAAAACTCTGGAAATAAAGGTACATTTAACCTGGGACCATGAATGACAGGAAAAAGATTAAAACCTTTATATGTACATATGTTGGCATTAGAAGTTTTTAAAAACAGACCAGATCCATTTTTCCCTCTCTTCTCCCTCATGTTACAACCCACTGTTGAGTCTGAAGTCAGAGAAGTGGACAGACTAAGAGACCTTTTTTAAGGAAATTTTAGGTTAACAGTTACGAAGTATTAAAATATGTAAAAGGATTTAAATACTTGAGGTTCTGGTTATATCACAATTTGAAAAGACAATCTCACTGCTTGTAAAGGATCTGACAAGGAATACCAAAGTGCTGCTGACCCTTACAGAACCGATTATTTGTTTGTTACACTTCACTATTTAAAAAGATCAATGAATCATATAACTGTATTGATTTTGATTAATGATTTAGGAAAAGACAGACTATATTTATTAGAATTTTATCATGTATGACTGCTTTAAAAGATGACACAGCAGATCATATTCTTCCTCTCTTCATCTCCTTAAGCAAGTTCCACTGTACTCTGGGATATCAAAGATGGTGTCTTGAGGAGGTCTCTATGGACCCATACCATCTAAGCTATTCTTTCCATTTGTTCCAAACTCTCTGTATCTATCATCTCTATTTCATTTTTAAAATCATCTCTGCCACAAGCTGCCTATTAAAAAAATAACTAAATAAAGGAGACAAAAATACTACTGTTCCACCTCATTATGAAACATGGTTGACTGAGCATCTCCCCATAGTCTTCTACCTTCCCTCCAGCACTGTATTGTCTCCTCAGGATATGTTTTCAAGAGATCCAACTTGCTATCACAGAAAAGGGGTGGTCCTGTCCTCTTCTCCACTTTCCATACTTCCATTACTTACCCGTAGCTGCCTCTATCACTATTTGGACCTTTTGCTGACTGAATTTAACTCACTAAAACCAGTGAAATCTATTCTAACTGGTTATTTTTCTGCCTTGTCAACGGGATAAATCATCTCACAAAATGTGACAAGCACTAGCTTATTGTTACAATGAGCTGTTAAATAGGCTCACTGCATCTCCAGACTGAAGATGCCATTACTTCCCAAGGGGTCTAGTTTAATTCCTTGCTTGTCTTTACAGTATTTTGTGAGTCAACTGCAAACTGTTACTCAAAAGAACTTGTGGGTTCTATCTATCATCTAAATAATACATTTTTCAACAGCAACATTTCCCAGCAGAGATAACAAAAACACATTTCAAGTTTACTGGCTCAACCATTACAGAGAAAAGGGACAAAGGATGTTCTCAAAATCAGCAGGACAAATTTGAAAATGTGGCAGATTTAAAACCTTTAGAACTTCTACCCTTAGTTTTGCTATAGAATGCATTTTTTTAAAATCAAAACTACGGAATAATCAGAAATTAAGCTTCAAATGTAAAGCTTCCATAATAATTTTTTCTTACCTTCTAGAAGGTACATTAACATCAGCCAGTGTATACAGAGGAGTCAAGCTTGAAACCAAGTAATGAAGTCGAGGAAATGGAACCAAATTCATGCTGATTTCATTAAGATCCATGTTAAGGGAACCTTCAAACCTAGCAGAGCTGAGAAATTAACAAATTGTTATAAACTAAGTAAATTACTTTTATAAGGTAAACATTCATTAAATCTATTTTTCAATTGTTCCCTACAATAAAACAGTAAAACAACAGAGCGTTCAAGAAACTGTTTGTGTATAATTACTAAGCTTTCACATTTGGCAGTAACAGTGCTATATCTTATTTCCTTACACTTCTCATTACAGAACAACTAATCATCAGGAATAAGACCTTAAGTTTCCCAGTTGTAGTCCTTAGTACTGTTTTTCAGTATGTGGACATAGCTGCTGAATACCAGTTTTAATAATAGCTATAGGCTATAATATAACATGCATGACCTGGCATTTCTGACAAGCTGCTTAAAAGAAAATCAGGCCAATACTCCAGAATTACATTTCACCAGGAGTTTCTTACAGCAATAGACAGTTTAGGAGCAAAAATGGTCTGATGGTATTTATAAAATAATACGATTGGCCTAGAAAGGCAAACCTCCATGGGCTCCATTAAGCATTAATGGAAGACAATACCCTTCTGCCTATAAACTTTTTCTTACTTCAGTTCTAAGACTATCATGGCTAGAGAAACACCATTGGAATCTGAATACTTCCAAATATTTTAACATTTAGTAACTAATTCTTAAAAAGAGAAGAATCATGTCAAATGGAAAACAACTAATATTCTTCGAGTTGATGCAGGCCTGCATATTTGCAGCACACACTGCCTCTAGCAATACTACTTTTACAGAGGAGTAACCTGTAACTTTATACCTTGTCAGGTTCAGCAGCAAGTTGGCTATGATATTATTCATTGCGTCAAATGGCTTCTCTTGTACAGTTTTTGCACTGCCTGCACTCGATGTTACCAAGCTGTTTTGCTTCACAGTTGACCCTAGCTTCCCAGAATTGATCATGTGATGAATTTTATTAACTATATCAAACAGAGACTTTGAGAGAAAAAAAAAGCATACAATAAGTCTTGAGCACAGAGCTTTCAAATTCAGTATCCCAATTTTTCATTTCAGTTAATCTTAAAGAAAAAGCTAAGACATGTACTGTTAGTTCAAAGATTATACCTTTGATACATGCAAGTCCAACTTTTGACCAATTCCAATTGACCAAAGTGTTTCTAAAAGCCTGGTGCTTACATGTCACAAACATGTACATAGCTTGACTCAGAAGTTTGAATTTTATTCAACTATTCAAAATCCTCATCTTCTAAAATTACATTTTAAATTCTCATAATTCCTGTGAAAGGAAAAATATATTCTCTAAATATATTCCACTTTTTCCTGCTTTTTTCATATGCAAATGGCAAGAGTGTAAAAGTTAAATTCAAACAAGTCTAGTGGTTTGTGTGGGCAGTTGTGCCTATGATGCCCAATCACTAATCAGTAAAGTCAAGTCTGTTGGAATTTGGAGTGGTTAGTCATTTGCCTTGCAGGACTCTACTAATACTATGCACAAATTGATTGCTAAAAGAATCTAAGACTCTCAGCCTCAGTAAAGAGAAGCTTTTAACTGTTTACATTGAAATAGACTTGAAAAAATTCACTCTAGACTACTTTGAAGGTACAGAGCAACTTTTTAGTGATACCCATATTAATTTCAAAAGCCTGCAAGTGATTTAGGAGTTCAATTATTATTTTTAAAAAATGAAATTATGCTTTTTAAGACTTGGCACTCAAATCAATATACAGAAGGAAGAAACACTTCCTATGTGCAGTCTAATAAAAAAGTTGACAGAAACAGAATATTATTTCTTACTTCATTCTCTATTGGTAGCACACAGTCTGCATGTTCATTAAGCTCCTTCATAGCCAGAACACTGTTATATGGAGAAGTAATAACATCATCTTCACCAGAGGGATAAACTGAAGTAACAAATCTATATACTTCTGGGAATTCATCCTCAAGCACATTTAGTACAAAAGTTCCAAGACCAGATCCTGTCCCTAATTATGAATGAAGACAGAATGAGAGAAGATAAAAGGTTCCCCATGTTATCATAAGCCTTAAGTCTCCTACATTGGAAACATACAACTTTTTAATTATATATATTAATAAACACTTTCTGAAGCATTTGGCTGACAGTGGAGGCTACTCAGATGTAAATTAAGGCAGGAAGGCTTTTCCCAGACAGGAAAATAATTAAGTGACTAAAGTATTTCCCATAGTATACCAGACAGGATGAAGTATACAATCTCAAAAATGTCTACAAAGAAAAAAGTCCTATTATGTAATAACATTTTTCTGACAGTATTTTTATTTCTTATTTTAAAATCTTTAATTTGAGTTTTGAAATAAAATATTTGTTTAAAAACATTGAACTCCCCCAAACAATTATTTACTTTCCCTTTGGGGTTTTATAAATTTTTCTCATTCTCCAGTCAAAACAGAACAACACCTTTCCCGCAGCACACACATGTTTTTCCTCATTAGCACTAAGCACATAGCACTGAGTTCAAATCAGAGAACTGAACTGTGTTTTTTCTGTCTTGGACAGCTAACATTCTCAGCAGCAGACAATCTCATCTATGAACAAGACAGCAATTTTCTGCAATAATGGAAACAATATCTGCAGGGTCTCTCAAATTAAGCAAATGGCCACAAAAAAGGCCCTTGACAAAACTCTTGCTTCATATTTAGAGCTATTTTCTGTGTCTTTTTCCACATCATAACCAGTTACAATACATGCTCCCCCACATTTCTGGGGGAAGAAGGCTTAGTGGCAATACAATAATGACAAAATTGTCACTGCAAGAGATTCTCCCTTCTGATTTATTATCAAAGTAGCTAGACCTGATTCAAGAGAATTATGTGGAAGGAAAACAGAAAAACAAAGTTTTTCTAAAGTTAAGCAACATTAGAAGTCTCCTTCAAAGCCTTTCAGAAAACCCTTTCCCCATGATCAAAAATAACTTGATTACAACAATGATGTCAGTGTTCTGAGGCCACTGTCCCTTCTTCTGATCCATAATACCTCAGTGTTTCCTTGTATTTGGTACCGGTCTTGATCCACTCACTGCCTTGTATTTAAAATTTTATCTGTATTTTTGTTCTCGGTAGCACTTTACCTTAGTTCATGATTCGGGCTCCTCAGTGCTCTAACAAAACCAATAATAAATAATCACAAGTTGACTTAACTGTACTGTGTTAATTTTTTTAGTTTGCATTATTAATGATGTAGATTATTACATTGATCTTCTTTTCAGATCCAGGTTTTTCTTTTTCACCTGTGGCTGGTGGAATCATACTAACCATAAAAAAATTACTTACCACCTCCCATAGAATGAATTATAAAAAAACACTGCAGACAGTCACAATGTTCTGCGGTTTTCCTCAGCTTTTCCACAATGTTTTCCCGGTACTGATAGCCATACAGCTTATGACCTACAGCCCTGAAGATATGAAAAGTACTTTAAAAAAAAATCCAACAGTCAGTCTTTCAGTGTTTTATTTTAACTCCTCCTATTTGACATTTTACAGTTCAGAGTCCAGAGCTGGGTGCAGTCCCTAATTTGTGATAGTTGCTAAGCTGTGACTACATCATATGAATATGGGAGTCAGGATATGGTTTTAATTTTGAGGATGCAAGCAGCACTAAGTTCCCACCTTTGGCATGTGCATTATTATGTTGTACCAATAAGGAAATAAGCTCCCACATTGGCTGACCAAATTGTAATTATGAAATGAAAGTTACACACTCCTTAACAATAAGGATATCCCTATGTAATATGTGTACTGATCTTCATTTGAGTACTATGTGAGTCAGTTGCTACCAGTAATTTAAAAAAAAAAACCAACCCCAAACAGCTCATTTTCAACACACTTGCCTGCTAGATGGTGAAGTTACAGGATGCTTTATTCCCTGTATTGCATTCCCTTTCGGTACATTTGCTGATGATCTGCTTTCCAGTCTGTAGTGCACTGAATATTATTAGAGGCACATTAAGGTCTCAGTGAAAATTTGGAATTCATTATGTTAATCTTTTTCTGAATTTCTCCTTTTGGTAATGTAGTTTGTACGCACAAAGCCAGACTCCATGGTGCTTAGAAATCAGAAGTGCATTTGTTCATATATCTCATTTCCACACTAGCTGCACAGTCTCAAACTAGATTATGGCTTTGACTGAGCAATGGAAGCAGCTGAATACCAAAGAAACAAAAATAAAAAGCTTGCTCTTTGGAAAAAGAAAATCAAAAAAGAGGAAGAAAAAATAGACAAAATGATATATCAGCAGAATTATCCTGCTGTAAAAGGCTTTTCAAAGCCCTCCTGCAGGCAAAAGTGACTCCAGAGTTTACTGGTAATATGCTGCAGCTCCCCAGGTGCAGTAGAACGAACCAGAAAGCTACTGTTATAATTTCCCTTTTCAAATGCCATCTAATTAGTTGCTAAGAAATACTTTCTGAAGAGGTTCTCACCAGTTGTTTCCTGAACCAGAAACATCTGTGATAAGCTGCTTGCTATCAAACACATCCCTCAATGGTCCCTGCAGAATTTCATTTACCACACCCTCCTCCATGTCAATCAACAGTGCCTTTGAGAAAGGAAAGAATTAAAATTCAGTCAGTAAGCAAACCACTCTTTGAAATAATCACACAAAGAAATATAAAATTATTTACAATATAAAAGGTATGTTGTTTCTACTGTGCTCCAGATAAACTTTTTTTTTTAGTTGTTAACTAGGAGACCAACTAGATTCACCTTGGCTGATTTGCTAGAAGTTGTTCAATAGGACCGCGTTTCAGATAATGCAATTCTGCTAAAATTTTATAATATTTTGCTCCAATACTTAGGAGTAAAGGAAGTAAAGCATTTTATGTTTAAAGTTTTCTTGCTTCTTAATCACTTAAAAGTGCCTCAAAGAAATCCACTCCTTAGAAAATTCAAATAAAAACCTGGTTGGTAATATCTGCAATCATTTTGTTAAAATTATAATTTAAATTACTCAACAAGACTGGCAGCAAACTGCATTACTCCACTGAACCATAAAAGTTACTATTATAAATTTTACTATTCAAAGTAGTATTTAAAAACACACACAATTATAAGTACCTTATGAAAATTCCTACACAGTTGGATGTAAATATGCAATGTAAAAAGAATGACCTTTATAGATTGCCTTACTCGTGCTTTTAAAGAGCAGATTTTTCCTTTGTAAATATCAGGACCATCACCACCACTTCTGACAAAAAAAAAAAATCCAAGCTCAGAATCATAATAGAAAATAAGGCAATATATATTAGAATAAAATTATCTCCTTAATCTTCCATGTTCAGAGGACTGTTACAATGTAAACAAACACCCTGAACATGCTGCTAAGCAAGACCTCATAATTCCCTAAAGTAATTCAATTACAGGACACAATCTCAATCAGAAATATCCTAAGCAGTACTTCAGGAAGCTGAAAAGGTAAGCATTGAAAGTTTACTCTCAGACACAGCCTATGCTCTGTGGTGATTGTACAAGCATTGCCAAAACTTGAAAGGATTATCTTTTATCCAGCATATGGTATGTCTGCATCATATAAATGGAACACAGTGCACCAAATAGTACCACTAGCTTTTCAATGGGGGTAGTACAGCACTGCGCTACTACTCAAGGTGTGAAAGCTGTATAACTGCACTAGCACAGCATGTGCTTGACTTATTTTGCTATTAAGATTCAGAAATCATGCTGGGATGACATAGCTTAATTTTCCCATTTTTCCAGGATTGGTTGTACTGAGCCAACCTAAGGAACTATGCATTGTGTACAATCACATTTTTTCCACAATGAATGCTGGTGTTTCTGCACTCAAAGGCAGAGATACTCTGGTCTGGCCAAACTATATTCAACACAGGGTAAAAAAGGCAGGGATACTGGAAGATGAATCTAATTTTCCCCTCAACTATTTACCTAATTTGGGGGCTGGTTAAGCCTAAATTTAAAGTATCTCTTAGACTATTCCACATTCAACCACAATAATATTCCAAAAACATCAGCTGAAATTTGCTACAGCACTAAATGTTCTGACCATGCTCAGTCCCATCAGGAACAAGGGGAAGAGAGTATGGGGCTGCACTGGATTCCTCAAGGATCTTCCACCCTCTCACTCAAAGAAACTCTCCAGACACTTCTCATTAGCTGAGCCGCTCACAGCAGCCTCCAGTACTCATGTGATTCCTCTAGCCTACATGACTCTCTATATGAGTCCACTATAGCACCAGTAAATCCAGCTAGAGAAGTTCTATTTCTCTTCAGGGACTAACAAAACTCAAAGAGGAAAAAAAACAAAAACCAAATCAACACTTCTTTCTCTTACTATTGCCTTTGTGGTCTTTCATGCCAGCCCATACTTACAATCACTTTGATTCAATTGCTGAAAAAAATCCCTGCATTCCCTAGAATCCCCTAGGCTTAAGACATGCATTTCTGCATACAAAACCATACATATGCATAAGCACATTTCCAGTATTACACAGTTTAATAATCACCATAACAGAAAAAAAAGTCTGTCTGGTTCTGCCAGAGTGTTGTTCATAGCTGTTTCTGACAGGATAACCCACCTGGATTAATTATTTTGAACAGTGGTATGGCACAGCATAGAAGACTGAAGCTTGTCACTTTTATGACATAGGGTTTTATGCCTGCAACGACCTGGGAGGTGAACTAGTTCTTTCTGATAAAACTAAAACAAACCCCACAAGAATAACAAGAGGCCAAAACCTCACAGCCTGAGCAACAGAGTTTGAAACAACTCTCCCAAACTAAATTACGGTTCAAGGCTACAGTTAAAAGTGGGAATTGTTTCAACAGGAAAATTAACAGCTCCTGGAAAAGACAAGATCTGGATAATCATTCTGTTTCACAGGTAGGGGAATCTTCCTTGAAACTTCTACAGTATTCAGTGAGATAAGTCCTTCCTCTTTACAGAAAGAAAACAGATGTTTCTATTGCAGCCAATCAGTTAATCATGAATTTGGTGGTTTCATCTGGCACATACAAAAACATAGACATTGTTTACAACCAAATGTTCTTGATTAAAAAAAAAAAAAGATGTACTAGGAAACACCCACAAGGAATGGCAATGAAACTCCAATGCACTTGCATGTTCTTTCAAAGAGGTAAAATCTGAGACAAAACAATTGGTATTTCAATCCCATTTTAGTTAAAATTGCATGCTGTACTGCAGCCTTGCCATATGATGGAAGGAAACAGAGGCTGGTCAAATGCTTTTTAATAAATTAAAATGCAACAGCAATATCCAAGTGCAGAACTGTTTTATTCTTGCAAACTGCAAGGATTTTTGTAACTGCACAGGTAAGAGATGACCGAATGCTCTTAAGGTATGAATTGGTTAACTTTAAAAAAAAAAAATCATAGCTACCACTCTTTGTGTAACAAACTAGTCAGATAAAAGGGATTTAAAAACTGACATGACCTTTGCTGACTACCTTACATACAATTCCTCTTACAACTCTTCAAGAAATGCTGCTAAGTTGATATCCAGAGGGCTTGTAGTCTGATCATGATTTGCAACGGCAAAAGCTATCACATCCTGACTGTCCATTTTTGGGACTGAAGGAAAGGGAAAACCCAAACACTTTCAACACCTTTAACTACTGAAGTATAGTTAAAATGGAAAGGTAAAGACAGTGTTTTGAGGACAATACAAAAAAGCAAAATCTTTTTCTAGCACAAACTAAATAGGACCTGAAACAAAGAAAACTGTAACTTAGGTTAAAAGAAAATACTGAAATTGTTGATCTACTGTGTTAAACTCAGGAGCTGCTTGATAAGAAGACTTACCTTGTATCTACGTTCCTAAAGAAACTGCTTAATGCTTCATCATAAATTCCTTTCTAAAAGGAAAGAACACGACATAAGATGATGTGTAACGTCAGAAATTCTCAGTGCTTTTTCATAGAATAAGTTGGAAGGGACCTCTAAACGTCACCTGTCAAACCTCCCCACTCAAAACAGAGCGAACGTCTACGTTGAATCTAACTAGCTCTAGTCAGCACCAAAAAGAACATTTCATTGAAGTATCAGTTTGATATTAAAAACTGACAGGAGGATGCAACTAGGAAATTAATTGTTCAGCACAAGATTAAACAACTACTCTTCCTTCATTTCTAAATATTTAGGATTTTACTGAAGATCCCAATGCAATTAATAAATTGAATAGCTGCTGTTTAGCTGACTCAGTTCATCACTGATACAACACTCAGTTGTATCCGTGCCCATGATACTAATGTCCATGAAGTTCTCTGGAAAGGAAAGCATATCACACAATATCAGTGATTCCTAAACTCCCTGCTGAGGGGTGGCATGGAAATTACTTACCCCACCATAAAGCTAAAGAGACCTGGCAAGTCTAAATACTTAAACATTATTATTTTACAGACTGCTTACCATACTCCAAAAGACCTGATGAAGCAGAATTTGGAAGTCACTGTTCCCTACAACACTAAAACCAGGAGACTCTCCATATGCACATGAACTTCATCGATTGCCTTTCTACACCTGCTTCAGCAGAAGGCCTTGAGAAGGACTGCTCGTCATTATCTGTTAACATAAGGTGCTTACCAGGAAATAGTATCTTTATAGTCACGGCAAGAATAGTGCATTTTTGTTCAGGGTCCTCAGCACAATCCTATGCCCTCTTTATGCTGCTATTTTGGTCAGCACAACTGTACTGTAAGTCACTGCACGATATGTGCTAGCATGGAAAAGAAAGGTGGGCTTCAGTGAGCTGATTTTTGCTTCACTGCTAGTGGCAAAGAACCTGTGTTGGACAACCCTCTCTTGTTGCTAACTGCCTCAAACCTGGTAACGTCTGCCTGTAAGGAGACATCCTGGACTCTTCAAGGTGGAAAGGCTAGAGAAAGCTGATCTGAATTAGAGATGAATAGTTAAACAGCATAAAAACCAGGGGATGCTTTTGTTTGTAACGAAGTGGCCTCAACGTAATCCAATAAGCACAGTGCTTTGCGGTCACAGGAAAGAACACGGAACGAAGCGAGGGCCACCGCGGCCTCCCCGTGGCGAGTGTGGAAGGCGGCTCGCCCCAACCGCCGCGCTGCCCCCTCAGGCCAGCAACAGCGGGAGGCGAGGCGGGGAACGGCGCCGTTACCTTGTTGACGGCGGCGTGCTCCCGCAGCGCCAGGTCCCAGAAGCGGCAGCCCACCTGGTTCCCGCACTGGCCTACTGCAAAGGGGAGAGACACGGGTGAGACACGGGTGAGACACGGGTGAGACACGGGTGAGACACGGGTGAGACACGGGTGAGACACGGGGAGGGGACGGGGAGGGGACGGGGAGGGGACGGGGAGGGGACGGGGAGGGGACGGGAAGGAGGAGGGGAGGGGACGGCGGGGAGGGCTCTGGGCGCCACGACCCCTTACCCTGCACCACCACCGACTGGGTCATGGCGGGGCGGGCGGCGCCCGCCTCCGCTTTCGAACTCCGCGCCCGGAAGCCACGCCCCCTTAACGGCTGCGGCGGAGCGGGGGGACGTTGCGGCGGGCGGGCTCTTCCGACGGCGCGGCCTCCTTCCCCCCGCCTTTCTCCCGCGGTGGAATGTCCCATTCGTTGGTTTAGCTGCGGGTACTTGCTGCCTACGCCTCGCGAGTGGAACATTCCATTGGGCGGGGGGTGCTGTGCCTCGCGTGCACTGTGGCGGGTGTGTGGGTCGCCTGAGGCCGGTGCGTCTCAACGGCCGCCAGTCTGAGGGAGAGGTGTTCGGGTGTTGGTCCTGAGGGCCACGACTGCTTCTCTAAGATGTAAGTTTGATGTAAGAATAAGCGTGCACTGAGAGCAGCTGAGGGGGTAGCAAGGTGTCTGCTCGCCTGGTTGGCAGTACGGGAACAGTGAACATGGTGAGGTGCTCAGAAACTCGATGTAGTATTGAAGGTAAACCTGTCGGAGTCTACAGGGTCTCTGCTAAAGCCCAAATACAGGAGACATGGCAAAGACCTAAAATGAAGGCTTTCTATGGGAGGACAGAAATATTTCCATACAATACAGTTCATTACCTTTTATGGCTAAAAATGTGTGGTAAGATATATTTTATTTTCCCCAAATACATTATTCAGAGTGATAGTGTGAAATGTGCCAAATTACGTGAAAACACAAATTAAATGAAAAAATGGCCGTGTGGAAATGCTGTAATGACGTACCCTCCCATCAGGCTTGCAATTTATGTTTTTCTTGAAGCTCAGTTTCATATTTATTGTGCAAATAATTGTCCACAGGGCAATTAGGAGGTGTTTTTGCCTATATGTTGAACACAGCAACTTTGGAACTAAAAATGAGACACAAGAAATGTAGAGATGCTATTGTCTCAGCATGGTAAGACTGGTCCACAGCATAGCTATGCTGCAAAATGATGTAAAGAATGTGTGATACGCAAAGCAGTTGCTTGCAGAAAGCTCTCTTGTGACACAGATGGCATTTCTGCTTCCTGTGGGAGAACAAAAGTACTTCCATGCAACCCAGCTCATTAGGTTTTAAGGCTAAAACTATCCAACAAAATACGCTTTTTTCCAAATATATTAATTCCAGTGCTAGTGTGCAAACAAAATTTGCTAAATGAAATTCTTAATAGAAATCTGAAGTTTGGTGTATCATAATCCTTTATTTGCTCTGGAGAAACCATGGTGCTTACTCCTGGACATGACGTAGGACCCTGTAGAGATCAATTCTAAGTCCCCAGGAAAATAAAGTTATACAAAATGACTATTTTAAAAAACTTTCCTGGAAAGATTCACTATGTATTTCAGCAAATACAATAATAGTATATTGATTATGTATAAGAAATACGTTCCAAGACTAATTTTTTAAAACTTAATTGAAAGAGAAGAATCAATCTACTGGAAATCCGTATTGTTCTTAAGAAAAAGTAATGAGTGGCCCAAGCTTACTCAAGTTTCATGTTTGAAGTTGCGAAGGACCAATGGCTTCAGTGTTATAGGCAGGTGGAAAGATTAGAAAGAATAGAGTAATACTGCCTCAAACACTTCTTTTATAAACTAATCACCAGTGTAAAACTACATGAATATTAATCAGGAAAGCAGCTAGACTTTCTCATCTCTCTCTGCACAGACTAGATGTAACCTGTAGCTTAATTTTGTTCCCTGTGGTTACCGGAAGTGGTCCAAATCTGTAGGCTGTGGTCTGTTCTAGCTGCTAGATGTGAAACTGTTTCTATACTTCTTGCCTACCATCATGTCCTTAAAGTCTTCCCTTCACATGTCTTTTTGGCCTTACTTAGGCTAAAAGCAGTACAACATTTCTTGTAAGCATTCTAAAGCTTAATTTAAAGTCTCTTAAATCAGAAATATCTTAATATTACTGTATCTGGCTTGCTTTCTTCTTCTGTAGTTAGCTACACTTTCTACTTGTTTTTTCAATTAGCTATAGTTTTTGTGTTCTATGTCCCATCAAGATTCAGCTTAATGGGATTTGCTCCATTGAACATGAGATTGCAGCAAGAAACCCTGTGCTTTGGCTTCCAATGTGCTATTAGGAGGTCTGTGATGGCAAATGTAAAGTGATTATTCTCACTGAGCTTGGAAACACTGTGAATCAGAGATACAGTTGAGATTCATATTCACGTGGGAATATTTTTTAGCTTCCAAAGGAGATCCAAGGGCAGGAAGTGGATGCGTAATAACCAGTTTGGCTTGATGCATGTGCTCAGAGGTTGAATGAAACAGGCAGCTCAACTATGTGAAAGAAATAATCACGCACTGACTTTCTGTTTCATTGCAGATGAAGCTGTACTTCATCTGCCATAGTATAAATGCATTAATCTAGTCAGGTCCCCTCAGAGACTTTTTGTCTATGTTAATCATTTAATCAACAGTCTTATGCTAATGTGTGTTTCTTACCCTTATTTTCTCAGTAACTTTTTGTTGTTGATGTTATACAGTAATAGTGTTCCACAGCTTTGGAACACGAATTGAATAATTGAATTGTAGGAATTACTTACTATGTTGTTGAGAGGAAATGAGTTGACGTGGACCACTGTGGATCTGTGAATAACCCTTACATCCCAACCACAAGAAGAGCCAAATGTACATCACAACTTAAATATATGTGCTTTCAGCATCTTTTTAATGACAGTCATTTGGCTATTTAGGCCACATGCTGCTGTAGGGATAATACACTGGAATTTGAACTAATGTTATTCTTTGATTTATATTAGGGCTTAGTTCACATATGAAGGTTTATTTGTTTTTTGTTTTTGGTTTTTTTTACTTAGAATGGCTGGCTTTTGAGGAGTTAATGTCAGACCTGTAACCCTTCGTCTTTCATTTTCCTTTTCAAGCTATTGTCCATACTCTCGATCCTTGAGAAGGAAGGGTTGAAAAGAACCTTTAACTATGGGAGATCTCTACAGTTCTTCAGAAATAAGAGATAGAGAGGCCAGAGATCATAATTAAATACTCTATTTTGAAGCAGTTTGTTGAATATTTCAGCTTGAAATTGGATTCTTTCTTATATAGCCATGCAAATTTAAAATTTCAGAATATTCCATGATATAATAACAGTGTAGTTGTAGCCCTGATTTAGGTAATAGCTATAACAACACTTATTAAAACCTTGAAGGTGGCAGAGAAAAGGTATAATCTCCTTAGGGTCAGTGCTCATTTTTTTTTGTAGGTTTTCTGCAGAATTGAGATAGTTATATTCATATTGAAAATCCAGATGGACAATCTGACAATGTACCTCGGAACTTGTAGTTTTTTTCCCAAATCTTTGTAGATGAAGGGTTTTGTACTTTGGAGCTATAAGTTTTAAGATAGATACAGAAGACAAAGTGAATTCTGGGAAGATTTCTGCTTAGGCAGTTGCCTTCTCTTAAACACCAGGAATTTTGAAATTAATGCGGAGGTGTGTGTAGTGTAATGTATCACATACAGACTTTCTTTGGTGCATATGGAGTGGTAATTTTAAGGTACATATGGATGTTGGGGGCAGGGAAATTTGCATTATTCTCTGCTCTCTCCCATGTCTGCAAGTATCCTCTGGTTTATAGTATTTTTCTTTGGAAACCCTGTTCTGCAGAGGAAAAACCTGCATCTCTGAGGCCTAGAAAGGAAAATTGAGGAAGATAGCCTCCACAAATACTGCTGTGTTTGAATAGCTGGTGATATAGTAAAGAGAAGTAAATTGAATGGTAGCAGTTTATGAATTTTAATGTGTTTTTTATTCACTTACTATTTTACTGTATTTTTAGTTTTCCATATATAAAGTATGCAAAGGACTGATTAATCAGAAAAGTCATTCTTAAATGTAAATCCATTGAACAAAACCAAATCTCATTGCAGCAAATATGTCTAAGAAAAATATTGTTTATTCACACAGCTTAGATGTGGATATGAGAAAATATGCTTTAGTTTGAAATAGGTGTAAGATGGAAAAACGTTCTGAGTATGTGCGCACCAGTTAACATCAATGCTCCACTTAATACTAGCATTCACAAAACTGTGATGCTCTTAGGGGGCACAAGCATATATATGCTAGTCCTGGCTATCTCTGCTTAGCAGCTGCAGACAACCTTGAAAGGAATTTCAGTAATCCTTGTAACGAACCTATCTAAGCAAGGAATCTGCTGTTCTTTTCTCTCCAGCAATGGGGTCCTGGAGACCAGGTCCTAAGGAAGCTTAGCTCAGGTTGTGGTGTCATGAGATTGATTGAGCCAGCCTAACAATTCGCTGCCACTGGAAGGAGGGAAGCTTCTTTTTTTACCCCTGCTCCCAGCTGCACAGCCCTGACACCATGCATGGCCTCTGGTACCCACTGGGAACCCAGCTCACTGATCTGAGGACATTGCCCCTCACCCCCAATAAGAAAAAAATTCCCAAACCAAAAGCCCTAAATGTTTTCTGTTCAGTCTGGATAGTAGCTGGGAGCAGGAAAGAGTTAAGCAGACATACTGGTTTTAGTATCTGAGACAAAGATGGCATTTGAAGGCAACTGGATTTGGGGACCCCACAATGTGCTTGATTCAGGGAGACTGCAGAGGGGTACTGTTACTGATTGCTTCTGAACTATGAACAGTGGGCTATGGAGTTATGAAAAGAAGGGGCTGTATACCACTCCCAGAAGTAGGGTGCCTCCCTATGCAGTTGGGAAGGGAATCAGTCCTGGGACCATACTGCCTGAGAGTTGCAGGGAACAGAATGGGAGATGTGTCCAGGAGAAGGCAGTTAGAACAGGCATGGGGCTGAAAGCACGAGCAGAGCTGACAAGGCTGGCGGAAGGAGAGGCAGTGCCTGCTGGAGCCACACTATCTTCTCTTGTCCACTCACCACCCAACACTGGACTCTAGAGACAAGTGGAGAGGCAGTGATGGGGTCCCAGCTGCCAGAGAGTCCCTGTGCCAGTCTGTCCACAGCTTGCACCAGAGTGAGCCAAGACCACTTCAATCTGTCAAAACCTTTTTCCTACTGAGAGAGTAGTAGGGAAGCTACTGATTAGTGCTGACACATGTATCTTATTCTGGTGGTTCCTCCAGCTGTCCATAGATTCAGGATATTTGGATTCCAGGTGTCACTTGTGTGTTTTCCAGATGAGCTCCTATTAATTTTTAGTCTGGAGGGTGTTGTCCTTTCCTGCTTTGCAGCTGGTCATATTTTGAGTTGGTTCCAACAATAATTTGCCCAGCAATCATAAAACTTTCTGTCAACAGTAGTTTATTCTTTAAAGAAAAGAAACCTAAATGACTGATGCCTTGTAGATTATCACCAAAGAGACTAAGTTTTGCAAGTGACTTGTGTCTGTTTGATGTTCAAGCCTACTGTGAGCTAAAGCCTAGTATTAACTTCCATCTACCTTCTATGGTTTTAACATAGCTCAGATTTGCAGCCCTTTGGCTTCTGTTTACATCTTCCTATTTCACCCCCAGTTCCTCTGCAGCAGCATATCTTCCAGGATACATTCCACAGGAACATGTTCCTAGTTTGAGGATTACTGCTGTTAACTTAAGTCCTGCAGCAGTCTCACAAGGAAGTGATAATTTTACGTGATAAAGGATTTGCCTGAAACTGTGACTATGATTCTGCTTTCTATGCTTCGTGTTTACTTGTGTTATATTAGTGCAAATGAGATCTCAATCAGATTGTGGATTTAGTGCTGTGTTTGTATGTAAGTGCATTTAAAAATTTAGAGAAAAAAATTGAAATTTTGAATTTTCTCTCTTCTCTCCCTTCCTGTGTAAGGCAAGTATGCTCTAAAATTACCAAGTTTAGGTAAGTGATCAGTTGTATAAACTGTCTGTCTTAAAAGATACACATCCTATCTTCACGTTGGGCTAGAACATATCTATGAAGTCTATAAGTGGAATAAAAATTTTAGTTTTTCATTGTTTGTAAGCTTACATAATTGGT
This sequence comes from Ciconia boyciana, assembly GCF_034638445.1. Lineage (NCBI taxonomy): Eukaryota > Metazoa > Chordata > Aves > Ciconiiformes > Ciconiidae > Ciconia > Ciconia boyciana. The sequence continues at coordinate 53,423,400 of NC_132936.1, forward strand.
ATGCTCTCTGCCCCCCATTTTAATTGAGGAATATATAAATGAGTTGAATGGAAAATAAAAAAAGGAAATATATTTGAACACAGTTATTTGCGATGTAAGTCTATTATCTAGCTTTATACTTTAATGTGCATTAGCAGATCTTTTCCTGCGAAACAAAGAGTGATCTAAGGTATGGAATGAAATGATGTAGAGGATCTATCTTGAAAGTAACGTATTTAATATAATTTTCATTTCTTTTATAATCTCACCTTTTCATGTAACAGACTTGCCACACATACACTATAAGAAATGGTAAAGCTCACTCTTGTGGTATAGTAAGAGAAGTGCAGAAGCAACAGCCCTTTATTCTTCACTGATCTTTGTTTGCACATAAACATTAGAAGTGACCCTTAAACATACTGCTTTCTGTAGATAGATCGTTGATATTTTCATTCTTCTCTCGATGAACATGGTTTCTTTTGTTCTATTTTTCTTTCTGTGGTCTAAGGAACTTTACAGGATTGATGCAGTGCACTGTCAGGCTGCTGGACATGTGTTGATGCTTACAGCACCACTAACCAAAGCTGCTTTACTAAAACTCACTGGTTTTTCATCAATCATGAAGTTACGAATGCAGCCAATGAAGGAGTTGCGTGTAGTCAGGCTGGATGTTAGCAGAGACTCTGGAAAAAGCAGATTTAAAAAAAAAAAAATAAGCTCACGATAACCAAAATAATCAGTTTGGTGGTAGAATCTTTTCAATTTGCTACTAACTGCAGCTCTGCTGAATCTTCTGCTGAATGCTGGGTCTTTTAAAATGTCTGTCCTACTGCTGGTATCCTAGAGGCCATTACAGTAGGTATGCGGAGTTATCTACATTTATGTAAAACTCTTGATGCTACATAGCCAGTAGAGGCCCAGTCTTGCATTTTTTGACAACTGCATTTTCTTTTAAGGAACAGAGTAGATGAATCCCAGGGTGCGTGTTTATAATTTCTTTTAACATTACATGTATTGTCATCTGTGTCTGATTTTTAGTTTTCTATATTTAAATGGTATTAGTTAGTATTATATCTTGTTTGTTGTTGTGAAGTTCATTGTAAGATTTTTCTGTGCCAGGGTGATAATAGCATTATAGAGCCAATGTATGGGATTGCTTTAGTATTCTATAATTAACGTAGAAATAGAAGGCTCTATTATAAAGCAGAACAGCATTTGCAATTACCACTTTATATTACCTCTCTGGGAAGAGTTCTGTCCTAATAAAATTCCAGTTTGGATTTAAAGAGTGAACAGGCATCTGCACATAGATTTTATTATTCCCTTTAGGCTCATTTTTCCTCCTGGTAGTGTGGGATGGATGAGAACATCACGCACTCAAGCCACTAATCCAAGATAAGCAATATAATAAATTTTATAGTTAGAGCTGTTCATGATTGACATGCAAGTCACAGAGAAATAATGCTGCATGTTTTCAATGAGAAATGTACAGGAGATGACTTAAAAATTGAATCACGTAGTGTTGATTACAGTTTGTATATGAACCCCAACAGCATAGCTCTGTCTGTTGAATAAGGGAAGTAAATGTAGTAATCTTGGCCCACACTACACAGATGGTCTGTGAGTCACAAATTCGCATTAGCAGACATCTGTGCAATAGAAATCACCAGTCAGAAAAAGAATCTTCATGTTTTGTTTTGTGTTCCAAGATGCCATTGCTTGAAGAAGGGGAAAGAAGCCTATCAGCAATGAAACCTTGAGACTCCAGTTACAATGACAGTGAGTTTCCAATCCCATAAATAAATAAATCAATCACTTCTTAAAAAACAGTAAGCCCATACTGGAAAGTAAAGTGGAAAAAAAAGTGTTTTTTTTTCTAGCTAGCTAACTTCTCTACTGAGTCCATACTTGACCCTCCAGCAACTGTGAATGTTTTAATTTCAGTGAAGCAGCACTTTTTTCTTTGAGAACTTGAGGCAGAATGTTTCTTATCAGCTGTTGAGCCTTTGAATTTTACCAGGTTGTTCACATGAGATATGTTTTGTTCTTTTTTGAAATGAAAACTAAGTCTCTATGCTTTCTCTGGAAACCGTGTTGAAATTTGAGAACAATGTACCACAAAGCTGCCAAAAACTTACCTGGTACACCTCCAATAAACACTGGTTCCCTGTGGTCAATTGCCTTTGGATTTAGTGGCCCTACCACATGGTTGACTTCAGAGTCTACATCCAGCTGCACCACATTAGCATCTCTAATAACTGAAAGGAGAAGGAACAGGGATCAAGAAGATTGTAAGAAGTAGCACGTGAGTTTTCTATGACAGACAGGAGTTATCTGTTTGATCTGAGTAGCTTGATTTAGTGTTTGCTAGATTGGGTGTGAGCCATCAGTGACACTATGTAGGCAGATTCTGGAATAGAGCAGGGCCAATGGAAGATACAAGGGAGCAAGGGTGCTTTTGAGTGGGGCTCTTGATTGCTGGCAGCTGTGTCTAGGCTGCAGGGTATGAGCATACAATGGCATGTGTCTTAGAAAAACTGTTTGCCAAATCATTCCCAATAGGGGACATACTAGAATGCAGTGAGGTTTCCTCCTTGCTTGTGTGCCTGGGTTTCCTTCAGAAGGAAACCAGGATGCATGGGGAAAGGGTGCACACTCAGGTTTCTTCTGGATATGACACTGGGAGACATCCCAAGTGAGCATCTAGACAGGAAGGTAAGGGAGTTCAAAGTACCTGAGGTTTAGAAGTACTTTCTGACTTTCAAACCCAGGAAAGAAGGATGGCTGTCTGGCACAGAGGCAAAATCCTAACTGTAGACATCTCTCTCTGTGAGGAAGGGGCTCCCCAGATCTGTCCTGTTATTTCACCTTTAAGGGCAGCATATACTTGTGCCTACTACATTCTACCAACTTACTTAACCTCTAATTGGGAAAAGAAGAATATCATCTGGTATATGACTTAGGAAAGGCTGCCAGCATTTCAGCTAGGCTGTCTTGTGTTCTTTTGAACAAGGAGCTTTCATCTTTGCTTGTCTTTGTAGGAACTTGTGCTTGTCCTCCCCCGAAGCTCTACGGTTCCTGTATCTGAGGGACGAATACGACTGTGTCTTTCACACAAACTTGTATCTTGACAGGTGAAAAGGAAGAACTGAAAATATGACCCCATTCCCAGTGCACTAGCCCATGGAGATGGATATCTGGGGAGAGAGAACTGGGCTCTGTGACCTTACTTAGGGGATTATCATGTTTTACTGACCTGCAATTCGGTGCCACCTGCCATCGCAGAGGCTCTGTTTCAGTGTCACTGAAGTTGAAAAATCCCTGATTCCGTTATTCAGTTTCACAGTAACCTGGAGGAAAATAATGTCGTTGTTACTGTAAACCCCCTCCTGTTCTCTTTTTTCCTTCTGTTGTAATAATGCTGTATTCCCCATGTATTCAAAACATGTCTAGTATGTAAGTGAAAGAAAAACATGATTTCATTAAATTCTTTAAAATAAAGTACCTTTCTAATTCACAGATTTAGGTTTTGGTTTTTTTTAGATTCAATAGTTCTGCAACATTTCTGATTTGAACTCAAGGAAGAGTTCAAAAAAAGATTAAAAAACAACAGCTAATTTCACTCAAATTTTCTAGTACTGCTCCTCTATAATTTCCTGTGTGGTAAATTAGTGTTTAGAGGCATCAGATGATGTTTTGGCATCTTGCTAGCCACTTAATAAGGAAAACAGTCATGAAAAACCCAAGTATAAACAAACAGACAAGATGTGAGAAAGGAATAGATAGGGAACTTAAGAATGACTTTGAAGTTACTTGTTCAAGCTTACCAGCAAATCTCTGGCAAAGCTAGAAAGTGAACCTAATTCTCAATTTTGCACCTCTTCTTTAGTTATGTGGAAATGTTACAGCAGCGGCAGAGCAGTGTTGTGTCCCTGTTGCGGGGCACAAGATTTCCAGTGGTGATTGTTGGAGAACTCCAAATACTGAGTCCAGCCACTCAGGCTTTTCAAATTTCTAAGTTGTCCCTGATAATGCTGACACCTTGTTGACTGAAAATGTTGCAAGGAAACAACTTACATTTAATTTTAGAGAATCACTGTTTCAATATAGTTGTAACTAAGAAATTTTAAAACTTTTTTTCCCACAAGGGTACCAGCAAACAAAAAAGAAATTATTCTTATGTTCTCTTTTATCCACCCTTGGACAAAATATATAGGAGCGATTAAGGCAAGTACAGAATCATGAGAGAAAGTGGTTCCTTAATAAATCACCCAGACAGGCTGTACTGATAGAGATGCATACATTTAAAGAATGAATTAAAGGTGCTGATTGTTCTTATTGTCCAGCAAAAATGTTTTCACAAAACAGGTCTTTGGTAATGCATTCAAAGAGAGCAGATAGTTAATGGTAAAAACCACAGGTGCTTACTAAGAAGATAACTGGCATACCTGTTGCAGTGACAAGCAGGGAAGAGCTGCTTTTCCAGGGTGAATTTTGTTTATGAATTGCATATGCATTATATAGGAAGTGAGGTTTGAAGCAGTAAGTGAAGCAATATCTTTTGTTAGACCAACTGATACAGTTGGAAAACCAGGCAAGTTTCTGGACATACAAACCTTCCATCAGATCTTTACATAAGAAGTACTAGGCTGGACCAGTTGTATACAGATGCAGCCTTTAAGTGTGGCATGATACACAGCAATGCAATATGCTTTAAGAAGTTCTTTGTTAATTCACCAAGGACTAGCTACAGCTGTAAGAATGGGCTTTATCTTACCTAATCAGCTGTCAAAAGTTAAGTGCCTAACTGAAGCACCTCTTGTTCTCTCTATAGTCAATAAAGAAAAATAGATTCTCTGAATGACAGCTCATTTAGTCACCTATATTAGACATCTGCTTTAGGACAGGATGAATCACCATGTTCAACTGTCCAGTCAGTCACTTTACTGTAGGTTCCTGTTCTTGTGAGAGAGGTGACAGCATGTTTCCTCAGGTGTTGCACTTCTAACTGAGGTACAGGCAGCCTCACTTAAATACTCTTCCACTTTGGTTGAGAGTTAGATATTGGGTAGTGCATTGCAGTGGTTAAAGAATATCCACACTGCTTAGTCTCGACTATGCCCTGAGTTTCTTTTCTGCAAAAAGGAAAAAAAAAATTCCCCTGCTCTAAACCTTCGCTTGTTTTGTCCGCTTAGACTGCTTACTACTGTATGTGTGCAATGTGTAGCATGAAGGGATCCAGATTTTAGCCATGAACATAATAAAAAAATAGCAACAGCAACAACTATTTGGTAAGTTCATTTCAAACCTCTCTCTTTCAATTGACAGACAGCCTTACAAAAATCCAGAGGCTCTAGCAACCAGATAACAGACAATCGGAAGTTTCCCTTTCCCTCACTCTCCCCATCACACACATATATGTTAAAGCAAGAAGAGTCTGAGCGCAACTCAGACTTCTCTTTTAACAGACAAGAAATAAAAATTCATCAACAGTTACCTTACTGGTAACTGTTACACATTTTTAATGTGTGGATGAAAGAGCAGCACCAAAGAGTTAGTGCTCTTTCTTCTTTTCAACTGCTCATTAAATATTTATAGTTGGTATCAGTAAAGTGATCTGATTTTTTTTTAGGTGTTATTTTTTGTATTTTAAAAGAAATATCTGGGTTGCCTAATCTAAGCAGTTAATATATTTAGGAGAGAAATAAGAATCAAGTAATGGCAAATTTGTAAGACAAAAGCTGCATATAGCAGAGCCCAAGTAGGTAGGAGAGGAACCAGTCAAAGCAGTGGAGGAAATGTGACCTTCATTATACCTGTCCATTTCTCATGTGCATATTCAAGTACTCTCCATTCACGCTGTGACCATGCAGTAGAATTCCTGAGCTGCTTCGGGGACGTATTTCAAAAACAACTTCAAATTTCAGGCCTAAACTGAAGGATTCATCTGTGAGGGAAAAAGAATAACATTCTTTTTGTACTGAGTTAGTGATTAAATTGGACATCTATTCAAAGTCAAAATAGAAATTCAAAGCCCCAGGGTGGAACTTATTTGTCCTGTCTTTAAAAGTATTCAGACATGTGCCAGTACACATACTTGAAGAGATGGCGTGGTGTGCCGTCAATGACCCATTTCAACTTTTGTTTTGATTATGTTTGCTTGGAGAACTAATAAAGGTTTTGTTATTTTTCTCATAATTTAAAAAAAATTATTTTCTTTAAAAATATTTCTTAGCAATGAAATGGACAGCAGAAAATAAATTATCTGTATTTTTTGGCAGTTTCTTATTGTGCAATTTTCTAGACATTCAGCAGTCTTCATACAGTGAGTGGGAGTTCACTTGAGCTTTGATGATTCAGTTCAAGAAACCCCCTTTTTCAATCTGGTGGCAGGCCAGGGAGCAAATTAGAAACACTGTCTAATTCTTCTTGGCCTTGCCAATGAATAGGGTTTTGCAGTTTCCTTTCCTGTTCAGATCAGAGCCTATGTGACCAAAACCCCCTCATAAAACACTTCCTGGAACACAGCAGGCCTAAATGACAGAAAAGAGGTGTTCTGTCATGCTGTTCATTATCAAGATATGCAGAAAGCCTTTCCTTAGGATTTTTGAATTACATGTTGTTTTATTAATTAAAAACTAAGGGATGACCGTTTGCTGGTATACTTGGTCTTAGCCACACTGACTTCTATATATCTGCAATAATTTTTACCATATTATAATCTGTTCCCTTGTGAAATTATTCTAATTATTTGAAATACATACAGACATATTTGTGTAATGTTAAGTTTCATGGTGACATTGTGACCTGTCAACATCGGCTGCTTACCACAATAATGATCTGTATCTAGTAATCCTTACAGCTCACAGCCTCAGAAATTACCACACCCTTTAGTGAAATATGTCATTCTGAAGCACAGTGAATACTACAGTCTTATTATGGGATACATTTGTTTAGTAGTGTATTACCAAGGACGACATATCCTCCTTCTGATGAAAAGTATGTTCCTGCTTCTGATGGGCCTTCAAAGCAAGGTGTTACACTAAATGTCTGTGAAGCTGAAGTAATTGATCTTCCGTTGAGTTGTAAATTGCTGAGACAACCACTAAAACTGTAGACAGAGTTAATCTGAGGGGGGAAAAAAGCATGATTAGTAGATAAACTGCTTGTGGAAGGAAATGAACTCTTCTGTCCCTATTTGTACTTGTTTATGAGCTGTAAGGCTGTGATCATCTGGTGCGTCAGTTTTGAATTAAAAAAGTTTCCAGAGAAGAGAAGCTGGTCAGATGCTTTTTGTAGCCTCTCATGTCTCTCTGATGACTTGAAGGTAACTCCAGCTTGTGTTGTTTCTCAAACAATCCTTACTGAACTGTTGGAAACAAAGCACAACTAGAGCAAGGCAGTTTTATACATACCTCATACCCTCAAGCAAGACAGGGGTCTACTTTTTCTGAGTAGTGTATCTATCCTGTTAGGCACATAACAGTAAAGATTACCTTGAAGGAGACTTGGTTATGTTCATTTTTGATTTAACACTCCTTTCCATATACTTCAGTATCCAAGATGTAGAGCAGAATCCTAACTTCTAGGTACTGTTTTAAAACAGAAATACTAAGGCAACACTAAAATCTCTCCAAAACTCATTTGTATCTCAGACCTTAGGGTGGAACTGATCTCACCTAACTTTACCTGTCTCATCTAAGCTTGGATGTCACTAGGATTTCTCTGTTTCTCAGAGACCACTGGCTTTCCAGTTGCTGCTGCAAGCATATGGAAGTCTAGCCCAGCTACCACCAGCGCAGCCCTGTGGGAGCTTTGCTGTCCACTTGAACTGAGCTGTGTGCTCCTCAGCATGCTGAGGATTGAGAACATAATATGCTTTTGCCTGAACTCATCCCTGCAGTCAGCTTTTGCCTTAGCTGTACATAGAGGTATGGAATGATGTAATGGGTGTCTGCTTTACCTGGATATTTTTTACAGCTTTTCCTGGAGCTACACCCCCAATATAGAGTGGTTCAGTGACTTGCCAGGTATTAGCATTACTGCCAAAAGGTTCTTCCAGTACTCGGAGACCATCAATTATCAAGCGACCAATATTTTTGCCTCTAATAAATATCACCTAGAAAGGGAGGAAAAAAATTTGGAAGATTACTTTCATCTGTTGAGGGAACACTCTTGTGCAGTGGAAGAAGATAAGAAGTTTGAGAAGAAAAGCTTGTGAGTGATACTCTACAAGCCTGTTTTATTAACTGCCAATATTCTTTGCTGGACAACCCTCTTTTTTCACATTGATGTGAAGGCTAGATAGTAAAACTGCTGTCTTACATTTTGATGTACAAGGCAGAAGTAATCAAGGTGTCACAAGGTCTACTGAGATCTGCCCATCTTATATTCGCATATATGATTCATTGCTTACAGTGCTATCACTGTTAGCATTTTCACGGTCTATGCCAGTTTTATGGTCTGGATTCATCCAGCCTGCTTTGAACACTTAAGTGCCCAAGTTAGGAGCTTAGTAATTGGAAACTTCCTCCGTAGTAAGTGAGGAGAGAGAGGTACCTACAGAGCAAAATTCACCTTGACCCCTAAAATCATCTCGTTATTTTCATAGACTACAGAGGGACCCTAAGACTGCTGTGCTCCTTGGTTAGGCACTTCAAAGAAATTTGCTGAACAGAATTATCCCAGTCCTTCCTTTCCTAGCTAACTTAACTCTTAATTGTCTCACTGTTGTGCTTGTTTCTGTCACTTCTGTTCAGCTGTTAGTGTTGGAAATTGCCAAATTTTTATAGCTGATTCACTTCCCTGTCCCTAGTTAATGACTTGATAAAATGCTGCATTGAGGATTTAAAAATATTGGCAGAAGTTTCTCAACATATAGGTGTGGTTATGAATACATGAATGAAAACTCCCTGAGCTGTCACATCAGCAGTGTCTTTACTGCAGCCTTGATAGCATGTGCCATCATAATGATTGCTTTCTTTTACTTACATTGTGCCAAAGGCCATCATTGTATTTCTCTTGGCTCTTAATTCTTATCTTCTGATGACCAGCATTAAACATAAAAATGAGTCGGCCATGAGCAACGAAAAGGGCCATGAAGTTGGTCTCTTTTTGATCCGAGACGTAGAAAATCATTCCGTGAGATGAATGAGTTTTCAGACTGATAGAGAACTGAGCTCTGGCACATAAAAACATAACATTAAAATTAGAGCAGGTATAATTGACTTAAATCAAACTGCAGGCAGAGGAAGACTGAGATTTTCCTCTCATCCAAAGGAATATGCATCTCCTTTATGGAAGTGGTGTTTCTGAGAAACATTCCTTACTGGTTTTTGGAGTAGAACTCAAAGTTGGAGAAGAAGCTGCCTTGCAAGGAACTTGTTTTCAAAAATTAAAATCTCTGGAGTGAATAAAATCAATACAGACCATGAATAACTGACAGTATATACACTACATTTCCATTTCTATTGAACAGCAATGTTGGGGGACTTTTTAACTGTGATGGCATGGAGGCCTGACTGTTCACAAATCTTTAATGCTTTTCCAGACTCACTGCTAAGCTTCTCCTTCTTTGTAGTTCCTTGTGAACAACATGGCAAGTTATACCGACTTGGTTTGACACTGTTGACAGTGAAGATTTCTTGAATGATTGTTATTATTACTTTGAGTCTGAAAAATGGCAAAGCTGTACTGGTGTAGGACAGTGCCAGAACTGATTAGTCCTGCTTCTTATGTCAGGTGACTAGCCTAGCTTCCATTCTTTGTATTGCCTGAAGCATCTATACGTTCCCCATTGCATGTGTGTGTACATTCCACACACATACTTAAGGCCCTTGCCAATATCGGTTGTTTTAAAACATCACAAGTCATTGTTTTTTTAAAATGCACATTACAATGATGAGGCTGTAATAACAGTTGTAAAACAAATATGTCTTGTAGGGACGAAGAAACATATTAGAGTTTCAATTTTTCTTCTTCATATGGGCACCATCAGGACTGCCCTAAGTAAAACACTATTGAATTAAAATGAACATAATGCTTTTTTTAATTTAAGCCAGGAAATAGCACTCTTCTTTTCTGAGTTAGTGGTCTGGTATGCTTCCAGGAAGCACTGTGTTGTTGAATTTATAGTCTTTCATGGAAAGTATTAAACCAAAATCCTTTGTTGGTCATAACATACCATATGGCATATTCTGTGGGAGCCTAAGAATTAAATGTCCACAATATCTGGACTCATTATTAATTGTATTTCCATTATGGCTCAAATTGGACATGGTTTTCATAGCTTTATGTCCTCCTGCACTGTGTAGATTCCTAACCATTAAACAGCTGCCAAGGTCCACTCAACACATAACAGCTTCATTTCTTGGTGAACTATTGTGTTCTTTTCCAGCTCTGCTCTAATGTCATTGCTTCTTGCATAAAGAGGCCTATGGTGCATTGCTTGTATAGAACTAACAGCCTACAAATAGGCAAGGAGACACATTTTGTTAATATACAATGTAGATGAAAACTCCACAGAAGGGATGTAACTGGAAACACATTCTATTTATTGCTCTTACTCAACCAAAACACCTTTTAATATATCTGTCTCCTCCCCAATGTATTTAATTTTTATTTCTAAGGTCCCTTTACCTTTCACTGAAATCCTTTGGTATGTGATCAAATTCTTGCCGGCTGTTTGCTGTTCCTCCAAACTGATATGCATGTTCGGTTGCCTTGGGATTCATGGGCAAGTGGCACTGAGGGTCTCTTTGCATATTCACTTCTTGATACAAATTTTTGAGGCCAGTTGAAGGCTGTGAAATCTTGTCTTTATCTCTTCCCACCTTCATAGAAAGAGAACCATTAACCAGAAATTTTAACTGAGATTGGACATAATAAAAATAACAGTATCATTTATATATAAGCTAGTAATATATTTTTTCCTTACAAAAATACCAGGAATGGCTGCAAGTCAAATTTTCCATGAACAGATCTACTATAGATGCTGATTTAGGGCAGAAGAAGGGACAAACAGAATACTTGTGTAGCTAATGTAATTACAATTCAATTCTTTTGCAGTTTTCGTAATTGAATCTTTTCCTCTCTGCTTTTGATGATATCAGCTATACTATAGGCATAAGAGGACATGCTTGGACTAAAAGTTCTGCATGTTGGAAGAGGGTTTTTTTTCCACATTTATATTAATGTATGCTAATTGTACCAGTAGAAAGAGCCACACAGAAGTAGCTGAGAACAGAAGCAAGCTTATTGCCTTTAGGATATAGAAGAAATCAAGAAGGCTTGTTTCTGCAGTACTTTTTTGAAGATGTCATAAATTTTGTTTTACAGTTCTAGTAAGAGAGAATGATGCGAATGTAGGCCAGATAGATAGATTGGGTCAGGGCAGTCATTTGCAGTGATGGAATATGTAAAGGAATGTGATCCTTTCCTTCATGTATTTGAAATATTCTTCATGTGGTACATTTTGGATCCATGATTTGGAGAATTTCCAGTCATGACACAGTATGTATCAACTTTGGAAACCCCTAGGGTGGTACTGCGGCAGTTTGTAGCAAACCTTTTTATTACGGTTTCCTTTGGCTTTTGATGAGTTTTTTCCTTTCTTATGGAGAAGAGCAACTGGAGGAGATTCAACAGGGCATCCGTACAAAGAAGTCTGAACTTTCTCGGAGTACTGCTGGAAATCTTCCACTTCAACCTCTCGATCCAACCTGTGTTTCAAAGAGGGGATGACAAGAAGAGTTTTTTTCCAAGTGTTGGAGTTGTCTTCATAAAAATCACATTATTTTACATTTATAGTTTTGTTGTGGTTTAGTCCCAGTTGGCAATTAAGTACCACACAGCCACTCGCTCACCCTCCCCGCCCCCAGTGGGATGGGGGAGAGAATCGGAAGAGCAAAAGTAAGAAAACTCATGGGTTGAGTTAAGAACAGTTTAATAATTGTAACAAAAAAAATAATTGTAGTGAGAAGGACAACAACAAGGGAGAGAGAAAGGAACAAAACCCAAGGGAAAAAAACCCAGTGATATAACCACTCACCACCCGCCGACCGATGCCCAGCCCGGCCCCGAGCAGCGATTGCTGCCCCCTGGCCAACTCCCCCCAGTTTATGTACTGAGCATGACGCCCTATGGTGTGGAATAGCCCTTTGGGCAGTTGGGGTCAGCTGTCCTGGCTGTGCCCCCTCCCAGCTTCTTGTGCACCTGGCAGAGCGTGGGAAGCTGAAAAGTCCTTGACCAGTGTAAACACCACTTAGCAACAGCCAAAACATCAGTGTGTTATCAATATTATTCTCATACTAAAATCCAAAACACAGCACTATACCAGCTACTAGGAAGAAAATTAACTCTGTCCCAGCTGAAACCAGGACAAGTTTAAATGATGTTTGGATGGTTTGGATCACGGATAAAAGTACAGATTTATCAGTCAACGTTTGGGTAACGCGAGCAGCCTATACTACTCTGCCTGTTGTATCCATGCTTGCATAAACAGAGAGTCTCAATCTGCAGCATCGAATTCACTTTAAAATCTTCTATATAAGAACATTTCATAAAGCGATTAAGATCAACAAGTTCTGACCATTTTCACATGACCAAACTCCTAACTTCCCCAGCTTCTGTGAGATGCCTTGATATAATTTTGTTTCAAAGGCAGAGCTGAAAGCTACATAATATAAATGTAAATTACAGCGATGCATATTATACATTGCACCAGCAGCATTAGCAGGTGCAGTACTGAAAGCTGATTTACATCAAGTTATTCCTACTTTAACAATGTCTTAACCTAGCAGGTCTGTGCCAACAGATTGCATGGCAAATAAGGTAAGAAACTTATTCACACATGCTGTCTAGCCTCACAAAATGAGAGAGGGATTTTTATTTCGACAATAAATCAGTTCTCTTGAGCTACTATCTGAGCTGTCAGGCAGTGACTGCCTGGTAATGTGTTTGGGAGGATGCTACGCACCTAGTGAAGTAAGCATTGCTTATGCAGCCAGTGAAGTTGGCTTGCTGCGTTCTCAGGGGAGAGCCGCCAAAATAAAACTTCTTAATGCTGTCCAGGCTTTCTCCTGCTCTGTCCTTTGCTGGGTTCTTCTTGCTTTGTTTCTTGTCATCAACAGTCAGCTCATACCTGCGAAGGCAAAGCATCCATTTTGTAGGCTAGTTATGGAAACGTCAGTGCCAGTGGTTAGACAGCATATTACATGCACTCAAGATGCTCCATGCTGCGTGTACATCACTGAATGGTAGTGCTGAAAGTCATGAGAAGACCCCCTCACTTTCAGCTGTGCAACAAGTAGCAGTGCAATTAACCCGCAGGTGAAGTTGAGTCCAGAGGCCCATGGATTTCATAATATCCTGGGGTTAATTGTGAAGTCCAAAAAAATACAGTCCACTCAGTGAAGACAGATAACTAGGGGATTGCTAATAAATGGATGGGGCCACCATTTGGGTAAAATAAGATCTAAGCTCATGCCTTCTTCTTTATGCCCCTATCCCTTTTTCCGTCTCTTTCATCACAGTACATTGATGTTTGAGCTTACACAATGTTTTTTACCTAATCTCATATTGCAACACATTAAGTGCTGCAGAAGTCAGGAAGGATTCTGTTGCTTTAATAAGAAACTGAGTATAACTAAAGCATCAGCCATTGATTTTGTTTGGCAAGGTCAGAATTCAGCACACTCAGGGAAACATGACAGTCCCCAATGCTATTGCAAGGCACCTTTTCACACCTTCAGCTTTTCAAACTGTGTTTCTTGGATGTCAGAAGTCATAGGTACAAACCTCCATTTCTGTTAGAAAACTGAGAATGACCTGGTTGTATCTGCATAGGCAAGGTTCTTCAAGAAAGATGCTTTGATTATTTGACCTTCTAATAAAATTTTAAACATAGAAAACAACAGTAAAACATACCAATAAAACAATGCTTTCAAGTTTTTTAGGACGCACATATAGAGACTTATTCCCTACTGCTGTATTTAGTCTTACATTTGTGTCTGTCAGTGCTAAAAATATTTTGAACACTGTATATATCCCAAATTAATGCTTTTTGTGAAGATGCTTCAATTACATTGGGGTCAATTTGGGATTGCTTTAACAAATCGCAACAATCAATCCTGCTGAAAAATGAATCTCATGCTAGTCTTAAATTATATTAAACTGCTTTCATACCTGAGGACAAATAAGGACTAAGCTTTTAGAAAAACTGTTATTTTAGTTTTACTAAAAATTCTCAGCATCTCGTGCTCAGGCCAAGCTGGCTAGTTTTCAATCACATTTTGGCTTTGTATTTTTTTAACTGAATTGATCAGTTTAAAATATCACTTAAAAAAACCCACTTAAGCATCACTTTGAAAGTGAATATTAAATGATAACGTGCTTTACAAGAAATATTTATATTCTAAAAGTAGGGAATAAAAGATGCTGGACAGCTTTACCTTTCTGGGGTGACAGAAGTAATGATGAAGTGGGTTTTTCCATCGTCGTAATTTCTGTCTGATGATTGAATTTTGGTTCCACTTGCATTTAAAACCACAGCACCTCTGTCCATAGAGATGGATAATACATCTGACTGAAATACAGACAAAAACATCTTCATAAGCAAGTGTTACACAGAAAAATTAACAGTTCTGTGCATTTTCCTGTTGTATTTATTTTCCTTCCTGCTGTTTTCCCCATTTGTGCTTTATTTGCAGAAAGGTATACTGAGAAGCAAAACAGGAGATGATCTCATTAGAATTTATATTCTTGCTATTTTTTAAGCCTGAATTCTTGGAATTCTGCTGCTAATTATATCTCATTTATCTGTCATATGAGCTCCTTTCATCTAGCACAGATGTATGATGTTTACATTTCATTTATGTTTCTGGTACCCCTCATACTGTATAGAGTAGCTGTTACTGCAAGATTCCTGCGGACCAATACATTTTTTTCTTTTCCTAATTCCCTCTGATTAGATCCGTTCTATCACTCAAAATTATCTCAGAGATACGATGTGCTGCCTGGGTCAGACGTACGGGATCACCGTGGCACATAGCAGGAATATTGTCTGTTCCATTAGAGCAAGCAGTGCCACTGTGCACTGGTAGGAGTCATCCTGTCTCATTCTATCAAGTACTAAATAGCTGAACCTGCATTTGTTAAGTAGGGCACTTGGCACCTCATAGGATTAGAGCTTTTGAGTTAAAACCAGAAGTGGTGTGTGTAAGGCCTCATTTATGCACACGATGGTAACTGACATGGTTACTGATTTCAATTTAAGGCAATACTCCAGGCTGTAAAATGTAAAAGTTCAGGAGCGGTTATTGTTGTCATACAGCCTTCCCTGCTGCACTGCTGATGATCTTCTGCAAGTATGGCAGAACAGATATTTGCGGATGGTTGCAAATGTTCTGTCATCTGAGCTCATGCTTGCTGCAGATGTCAGTCTGAGCCTTCAGGATCTTGGACTCACTCTGGCTCACACAACATTTTGGGAGTGCAAATCCGTATTTCTGCCCATGTCACACCTCTGAGGGGGCATTTAGAGCAGCCTGGCTTCCCATAGCTGTAAGGAGCTATTCTCAAGTGCAGCTTTTCCGAGTCACACATGGAGATCTAAGTACCATCTGGGAATATAGGCAGCTTTCTGACTGATTTCTGTCAACTCAACAATGCTCAAAATACCATCCTACTAATTAAAACAAATTTCGTCTTTGCTTCTAGGGAATTGTCTCTGGGTGGAAAATGTCAGGCCCTTAATATTATTTGTACTTTCATAGCACCTACAGGTCCAAATAGGGATTGCAGTGCTGCTGAGCACAGCAAGATCCTCTGTGCATTTCTGCCCTAAGGACTTTATTGAGCACAAATGGATGCATGTTAATTGTAGGCATATGATCAAATCCTCTCCTCAGCATCAAAATAATGTCTAAACATTGCTGGTTTTCATCTGTAGATCAAACTGTGAAAATGAGGTCATCAATGAATGCTTCTATATTGCGGACTGCTTTCTCTATTATGAAAAGATGAAGTGAGAAATTGTATTATTCCCCTAGTATTCTCCTGGGAAACAATCCAAGGATAAAATAAAGCAAACTGTAAAGAAATATATACTCACTCCTTCGGAATAGTAGAACAGCAGCCCGTTGGGCTGCAATGTCCGGAAATTAAAGCCTCCTTCAAATTCAGTAAAGAGGGAAACTTTTTGGCTTGATGCAATGAAGCTCTCTCCATTGAAATATGCTTTGCGGGACATCTGTGTATTAAATAAAACAAAATTACAAGTACATTGCAGAAAACATTCAAATCATAAAAAGAATGAGGTTATTTCTTTTTTTTAAGATGTAGCCAGTTCAGTTCTTCTATAAAAACTTCAATTTTTCCTGCATGTCTTAATCTAATTTATATAGGCTATCCCTCACATGCTGTGAAAATCTTAAGAAACTGTAGCCATTTTAGACAGTATAAGCCAAATGTTCTCAGTTTCCTGGGATTCTTGGCCTCGTCCTAAGTCTGCTGATGTTAGTGAGCATGAAGACTGGAAGCAGAGGGGGCTCAAGCTCCTGTCAGAGCTGTGTGGCACTGAGTCACCATCCCAGCATGTGATATATTAGTTTGCGTGCTGTACTGAGTGCTGGTGTGGGAGGCTGGCCACGGCGGTCTATAACCCTCTGAGGCTGAGAAGGAAAACTGGGTCTGAGGTAGGACAAATTGCAGCTAGCTTCCTTGTTGACAGAGGGTGAGATTGTGTGATGAGTTCTACAAGCGGTGGCCTCCTTCATCTTCACAGGTTTGCAGCATGGCTTTGGATAGACATGGCTGTAGTATAAAGACCACAAACACTCTTTAGATTTACCAGCCTTGCATTATAATGAACAAACGATGAAGAATGGAAGGGATTAGAAACAAAATGGCATTTTCTCAGTGTTAATGCTGGTGCGGTTGGTTTGTGTATCACAGAGGAAGAGCTGGCCTGACTTAAGGGGAGAACTCATTTGAAGGGTGAATATCTTGCTGTCTTTTTCATTTCATACATCTGTATTAGGAAGCATGTGAGGACAATTCTCGTTTCTTTAAGAAAAAATGAACTATGCTGCAATATTTCCTTTCAGAATACAGCACACAATTTATTTCAGATCCAGCTTTCACACTGCAATCTCACATATGATAAGAATATCAAGTAAAACACCTTGTCCTGTAATTCAGCGTGAAAATTGGGTAGTATGTCAGCAGACTTACACACACACACACCACCCCTGTCCGTCAATGAGTTTCCTTGGTTCAAGACTTTCTTTCCATTGCTTGGAGTAAAACTCAAGCTCACAGCTGTATCCATTGCCAAAATTTTGTTATCTCACAAATGATGTTATGCTTACCAGTGAATCCTCTGGGCACCCATAGCTGATTCCCAGGGTTCCTGGTTCTTCTAACAAGTTGAAATCCTTCTTTTGGAACTGAAAACCCTTCATGCAGCCTTTAAAGCCAATACTTCCTGCCAGATGTGAACTAATGCTGTTGGAAAACAATATCAAACAAGCTGCAGTTAGATAGCCCTTGCCTTTCTGAACAGACTTTTATTGCCAAGGTGTTCTAAAAAATTTGAAAGAGCCTGAATCATTTGCCTCACTAGTGCCCAATTCCTGCATCTTTACGTAAAACAGCTCAACCACGTTGTGTGTTTTGAAAAGTCAAGATGCATCAGATGTAATAAATGTTATGGGGGAAATATACAAGAGTTCAGAGGGGAGATCCATATATAGTAATTTTAAAAAGATAAAAATAGCTGCTGAAATGGAAAGTCTTATTTTTAAATGGATTTCTACCCACTTACAGTGAAAATCAATGGATTTCTATCTCAATTTTTTATCATTTTAGAGAAGTCCTGTTTTAGTTCTCCTGTCTTGCTTTAACTAGCAAGCTCCGTTCTTATCTTGGGAAGCAACTAAAACTCTGTTTCTTAACAAATAATAGTAACAGAGGTCAGGGAAGTAAGAGTAAATTCTGATTGCTGATGAGTGGGTTTACATAGTTGTAAATGAGAGCAGCAGGTGGGCTTCCAGGATCCTTTTTATGTCAGATTTGAGGCGGGTAGCACAGCAGTGTATCCCAACTGCTCCTACTCACTGCTCTAAGTTTTTCAACTACACCTCTCACCAAGCTATCACAGCATTACGGCAAGGGCAAATATAATTGAATTTATCCTCACAATACTCACGCTGCATGAAGAAGAAGAAATTTGCCTAAAATCACAGAGGGTCTGTGACAGGGCAAGGAAATGACATGGGATCTATTGGGTACCAGTCCAGGAGATAGCTAGAGAACAAATAATACACTGAAGGAGTGAATGTGAAATCTGGAGTTTTGACCTGGCTACCTGTAAATGGTCTTTGTGATTTCTACAGGATGGACCTTAGTAGAGACCTTCTCACCTCACATGAGATGATACTGACAGTGTTGACATCTGCTTCTGTGCTAGTTGTCTGTGGGTTATCTCATTGTAAGGTAGACATTGGAAACATGACAAATAAAATCAGGCTCTGAAAACGCTTAATTTTCTACATTGGCAAAAATGGATCATCAGGTGAAGTATCGCAGATGTACATGTCTGAAATAAGGTGAGAGGAGGAGCACTGTAGGGGCTTAATCTGCTTCTCAGCAAAATCAGCAGGAAGGCAAAATCAACAGGAAGGCTCCTGCCATCCTCACTGGGATTTGGATTAGTGTGGGATATCAGTCAACCAGTTTAATCTCTATTCTGACTGACCATGTGACTGGCTAGATGCCATAAATATACCTTTCTGTTAAATGCCATTAACTTAACAACATTTTCTAGGAGCTATAGAAGATAGGTTTTGACCTAAAGAAAGGCTTCTGAGTTTGTTTCTTGACAGTTCCCAGCACCTAGTGCTCCTGCCTCCCCTTAGCTTTCTGCTTTATGCAGTGACTGAGTTGGGAGAAAAATAACATATAATGGTACTTCCAGATACATTTATGTGGGAAAAAAGGCAATTGACAGAGGAAAGTGCTGTTGAAGTGAATGAAAATGTACTGCTTTGAAAGAATATTAAACTATTTCTCTAAGACTACAGCTCGTTTTCCCCCCTACTGCTGCCCCCCAATGTCAGTCAAATGTAAATCATCCTAGAAAAAGGAACCATAAATATCAGTAGTAGATATTAGTAGTAGTAGCTAGATAGTAGTAGATCATCAGTAGATGTAATGGTAATAAAAACTTATGCTCCTGATGAAAATGGAAAAATGTCACCACATTTGGACCATACTTTTTGCTGTCTACTCTTGTCATGAGAACAAAAGCTGGGTACAGTATCCAAGGCAAAGGTGTAGCTCTGTTTAAATAGTTTCAATATACATTTTTCAATATTATAATTGGTCATATTTTTACAATGCCTATGGATTTTTTTCTGATATGACTTGTTCATTGAGATGCTGTTTTTCCTGCTTTGACAGTACCTTCTAGGTGTTCTGCAGCATAACCACAATTCACTCAGAAAACTGCAGGCATAATTCATGAGATTTATCTTGTATCCTACATTCGTGAACAAGTTTTGTCTGCCATTGAGTTGCTCAGCTTCCCAGATTTCTAGGTCCTTCTGGGCTTTTTCAGTGTTCTCTAGGCTTGATTAACCAAAGTAATTTCCACCATCCTTTCGTGCTTTGTTTCTAGATCATTAATGTATTTAATACCAGCCCTAAGAGAGATCCTTTGGGCATGTGCTGTAGTCTTTTTATACTGTGAAAATTGAAGAGTTACTCTATGTCCTATTTTCTCTTTCCCAGCTGCTTTCTAACCTACTGCAGTCTTTCCCCCTTCCACCTCACTAGTTTGCTTAATAGCCCCTTATGACAGACCTTTGTAAAGAACTATTTGAAAGGCCAGATAAATTATATACTCTGTTTCTCCCTTGCCCACCATTTTGTTTGCATGTTCGAATAATTACATGGGATTGAAATGCATCATTTTCCTTTACCTGAAATTTGTCCCGATCTTAAAAGCTTAATCTGTAAGTGTTTTATAGCTCAGACATTATTTATCAATTTAACAGGCTCTCCTGACAACAAAATAAGGTTTCAGGAGATTTACCACTAATTCCTAGAAACTATTGTGGCAGCATTTGCTATCTTCCCCCCACCCCCCTCTTTTTTTTCCATAGAGGGTATTTTAAAGAGAGGTGGTATTTCTGTTAGCAGTTGTGACACTTAAAACAGCAGCTGGCGCCCTTCTGAAAATGCTGGCCTTGCTGTCTGACCCCGGGAATGAATATTGCCTGTCAGAAGAGCATACCCTTCTTCAAGCAGCCAGCCTGCTCTCCCAGAGCGTGACCCTGGTCCGGCAGATTCCCACTGCAGGAAATGAGAGTTATACAGTCTACTGAGATTAAACTTGGCTTCTGTCAAATGGTATGATGGGAAAATGAGACTTTTTCTTTTCTTCCCACGCCCACACAGAGCCAGCTGACTTGGGTCTAGAGAGAAACTGAGATGGATCAGAAGTGAAGTGCATAGTAGGAAAAGTACCATCTTTAGATTTGAAAATGCAGTTGGTAGAGGGTTTTGATCCTTCAGCTAGTGTATTGCTATTTTACAAAGATCACTTTTTGCAGAGCAAGGAGGAATAGCGATTCTATATATTAATGTGTTCTTTCAAAATGCCTTTTTGTTTTAAGACAACAACAGTTTCTGTTACCCTTACTAAAACTAGACCAGTTTCAGCAGAATTTACTTGTGCTGGATCAAGCCTAATCCTTGGTACTTCAGAGCCCTGAGAGACACTTAGAAGAGTATCTGAGGCGTTGTTTTTACATAAGGTGTTGAGGCTGGGGAAAATGTTTTATTGTAAGCCCTTCAGTACAGGTCATACAACATAACTTAAATATGGTGATTACTTGAGGATAATGATTGAATCCCCGTTGTAAACCAACCTGGAGTGCAAGATCTCAGCAGGTGCTCCTCCAATGTAGATATCTGTGAATGGCATTGCTGTTCTTTCATTGTCCACACTTTTTATATGTCGCCTGTCTACTACCAAGATCATCTTCTTAGAATTGTGATATATAATAGAAATCTGAAAAGAAAAACATGTGCTTAAAAGTGCCCAAAATGTCATCTTTTGTGAGTTGTCATGGTGATTTTGCAAAAGCAATTGCATCTTTATATCTTTTTGTTTGAAAAGTTCCTCCCATTTATCAAAAAAGTTGTTTGCAAATCGGGAGAAGCTGACAACAATTACTAGTAGGGAGCTTATTTTGATGTCACAATTTCTCTGATGACTGAAAACCCAGGATATTTCAGTTATGAATAAATCCACATGAAAGTACCCCATGTCAGATTCTACACTGTGGCACACAGATAAGCTCCATTAACTTCAGAGTGCTTTATTGATTTATCCAAGAAGTTAGGGCATACTTCTTAAAAAACTTATTTAATTGTCAAAGCATGAAAGGCTTAATTGTGCTCTGCTTAAACAGGTTGAACAGAACTGTAGCTGTAATTTTGGATCAGGAATCAGACTTTGAATTTACGTTAAGTAAATAGCAGGAGAAGCAAGCCACTAAGGGGGATTTGCTACTGTCGCTGTCACAGTTACCCTGGCTTAAAGTGAATTGTCTTAAACCAAATACAAGTAGATATTTTAGATCTGCCAAAGTCCCTAAAATACTATGCATATATAAAAGACTGCTACCACGTTAATTCTCCCTTCAAATGAAATGGGAAATGCAGTATTTCTTGTAATACAATGCATAACAACTAAGGAGGTCGAGTTAACGTAACTACATGTTTTTAGTTGAGGAGAGTTGTATATTTGAAGGACATAGTTGTCCTGGATATAATTTCATTTTGAATTAATAACACTTTTTATCCCACATGAACTGTCCTGTCCTTGGCTAGTAATATGCAGAATCTGTCCACAAGCACTGATTTACCAGGAGGCAGGGAAAGCCTTCCCTTTCCAGCACTCAGTAGTGGTGGGACTTGCATGTGCTCTTTCACATGCAAGGCAGGCATGCACTCTACTCTTCTGCCTGCTCTACTGCATCACCACCTGGCCCCTCATCCTTTTGCTCCTTTCATGGGTGTTGGAGCAAATTATTGCTTCTTTGGAGCTGCTGGGATAATTGGCCAAATGGCTGTGATTGTAACCGCATCTCTACCTCATGAAATTTAGCATCGTTAATCTGAGCCTTCTTCATGGAGTCCTCTAGCAGCACAGGGCCGGTGCTGAAGCCAAAGTCATAGCGGAGGTACAAGAAACCATTGTGCATCTCTAGACTGAAGAACATACTCTGTATAAAACAAAACAGCAGTCAGAAAAGCACTATGATTGTGGCAGCAATTTAAAAAAAAAAATAAACAGTGTTACGAGAGTGTCTGACATTGTGAGAAGCATGCTGGGAAAAGGTCTTTTTATTTGCAAAACTATAATACAGTTTCTGGATTATTTTTATATATATAGTATATGTGTATATATACACATGCACACATAATTGTTTGATAAACAGCACTTATTTGAAGACTTGGTGAACTGTTTCCCTGTAGGAATAGTATTTGGTAGCACAGTAATATCAATATTCTTTACCAGCAAAGTATTCCTAATGCAAACACATCTATTTACTGTCGAAGTAATACCACATGCCCCAAATGAAAGATGTTATACTGGTAAAAGCAATGTTGTGCTAGAATGGCTGTACCTGCATTAGCAGCTTCTGTCATGATGCCTGTAATAGCTCAGGATTATATTTTTTCACAGCCCTGATCAGCACTGATGTATTTGCTGAAGGCTGAGCAACAGCTAGAGTGTATTTACTATGTACTTGGTTTCTGGATTTCCTGACTATTCCTGCTTCATGGTTTGGCTTCTGTTCTGTGGCTTGGGTGACCTAAACTTTATCAACAGGAGCTCTACTTTAGAAAATCTTTAGGGAGTGCTTGTAATGAAGATCTGTACCATAGAATTAGTCTTGTTCCAAATCTGAACATAAAGAAGCAGAAAGGACAGTTTACAGCAACTGTGCATCTGGGTTAATGCTTTTAATGCTAATGTTCGTCTTCTCTCCTAGTGTTCATGCTGTTGTTCCCATGCCTAATGGAAACATGGGAACAGTAATTCTCAAAAAACTGCTGCAGGCCAAGAACTGCTGTCTGACACAAATGAGTCCACCCTCCTAAGTCATTACTTAAAGTAGTGAAAGTAGGTTTTAATCTAGTGCTTTTAAATGAAACTGCAGCTTGGGTTTGTCTTGAACAGGTTAAATTTGAAAATGAAACAGGGATTACATTCAGAATATTTATGAGCTCTCTTTGCAGAACTGAATAATGGGCTGGCTTACACAGTCTTTCTAAAATTGCCTTTGAGCAGGCATGGTCTTCCACAGGTAACATCCAACTTGATTGCAGTTTCCACTGTAACATACAAAGTGCATACATCTCTGACAAACCTCTGGGCACTTCTGCTTGGAAGAAAAATGACTGTTCTGCAATAGAGGCTGTTAAACTTTTAACAGCAGTTGCTTAGTCCAAAACCTCCTAAGAGCGAAGGTTAGTGGTGGCATGCTATGCTGCAGAGCAAATTGCTCCCCATGACTCTCCTCTGGAAGTTACCCTAAAGGCAAACACAAGAGAGTATTTCTTCTAGTAAGAGTGGATGTTTTTCTCTTCTAAATGCTCAGTGTGGTGGTACATGTAGGTGTCTACCCAAGTGTATGTCTGTGGACTGCATCTACATAGTAAAATATTTTCTGTGGCTTTACCAAGTTGTAATCCACACAGGACTTGAGAACTTGATTTGGAGATGCCCAAAGACAAAAAAATCCAAGTTTGTCTTCAGAGGATATTTGCATGTGGAGTCTACTTTCTTCAAACCCTTACAGAGTTTGCATCACCCTCAAACATCTGAAAAGCTGGTGATATTTGGATCAAGCCTTTTTATTCGGGCTACTTTCCATTTTCAGTAACTTAAATAAATATTTAACTCTAGTACACCCTGAGACACAGTTATAAAGTGGCAGCTGCCACAAAGTGGCTGCTTTGTGGGAATTACTTCACAGAAATTTCTGATCACTTTGATTGTGCATTCACATTTAAATAAAGGTGCAACTACTGGGCTTAACTGGAGTCTCTCTCAAAGTGTCATCACAGGGGTATGACCGGTCTGAAGTCCTGACTGTCTCTGGATGAGAGCAGAGTCCAGCTCAGGTCCTTGGCTTCCTGGGGCCTTTGCAGAGCACGTTCCAGTTCTCTCCTAATCTATACATGCACCAGACGAACACAAAGTATTTCTCTTTCCAGAAGGTAAATGTAAGGACATAAGCATTTTGGATTTTGCATTATATTGTAAGTACTGGAGAACTTGTGCTCATGGACAAGGGGTACCAGCAGGATTTGGTACTCACCCCATTAATCATCAGCAAGATCAATCCGTTGTCTGTCGGTGTTCGAACTTCTATGTCAAACCGAGTCACCTGGCTGAATCTTCCCCTTCTCTCAATGTTTCTTGCCAAGGCATAGCCAGAGCCGTCGAAGAAATAGCTCACAGCCCGGCTCTGAGTGAAAGCCAACTTATTTCTATGAAAAAACAAGCAGGGAAGCAATATTTGGCATATCCCCATTTTAGGGAAATTTAAAGGCCTTTATAATTAAACTACTTTCTTGAAATAATTGTTCTGAACTGCTGCTTCTTCCTGGCAGCAGTGCGACTGATGACTTTTTCTTTAAAATTCTTTCTGGGAATTTTTTCTGAAAAATAATGTGTAGCTTTGAAGGTGTATGTAATTCCTTCATCATTAGATCGTGCTTTTATCCTGTGTTGTATGTAGAGGACAGAAAAATTCTTTGCTCATCCTTGTAAGGCAGCATGCCCACAACACCTCCCTATTATAAGGATACACATACATTTCTATTAAGAGCTTGCCCAGTTTGTACAGAAACCCATTTGAATTCTCCAAGGCCTTTAGCCAAGCATGGGCTCTGCTGGGGAGCTCAGGAGTGGCCCACATGCACTGTCCTGGAGAGCAGCAGCTTGTGCTCCCTGGGGGAGTGGCGTGGGAAGCAATCATTTTCTCTGTCCCAACACCTCCTGCATTTCTTCCCAGTGAAAGCTGCACATTTCTCTCCTTTGTATAGAGAGAGATTTTGCTGTTGCTGCCTCTTGTATGAACAAAATGCCTGCTATGTCTGTGCTAAACGAACGCTGCGGTTGATGATCACTTCCACTTTAAGGACTGCATTTCCCAGTTTGTGAATGGCTTATCTGAGGAATTTCTGTTGTGGGTTTAAGAATGTATAGCAGAAGGATAACTTCTGTACCGACTTTGTTAGCTGGGGGTGGGAGTGTGCTCAAGTTTCCCTTTTGAAGGCATGAGCAAGGTTGTGAGAGAGTTAATGGACACAGAAAATATGTAAGTTTAACTAGCTGATGCAACTAGGAGTTAAAAAGTGGCCAAGTTCCCTCTGGATAACTCAGTATCACCTTCACATTTATATTCTGAAACAGGAATGAACCACCAGGACTGGCGCTTTCTACAAACCAGAGTAGCAGAGTGACGGTGGGACTGTCCCCTACCTGGCACAAGGTGGCGATGTGGTGGTGTCGATGTTATAGACGTGCTTGAAGTTGTATAGGCTGATGACGTCATCGTTCAGGGTAGCCAGTTCCAGGCAGCCGATGAAGCCAGGTAGGTTTAAGCTAGGAGGGAGCTGTGCGGAGGGCAAGGAAAAGTAAAAGGAGAAAGGTCACACTCTTTATTTGGGTATCACGAAAGCATTTGTGCCTGGGGTCAGTTTTGTCTCTGTGCTCTTCATATTTTGAAAAAAATGGAGTGATGCTACCTTGGAATAGTCTTTGCTGTCCTTATCATGAGATGGCCATTGTGCTGTAAGTTAAAATGGAGCGCATAATGTTCTCACAGTGAGAACAACCGACCAGGTAAGGCAACTGCAAACAAACTTCTTTTGTAGTTTTGAAGGGAGCACACTTGGAAAAGGGGAAAAGGGTTAGGATTTGCTAATCACAGATCTTGCTCAATGTATTTGAATCTCTCAATAGATATTCCATGTCTAATGTATAGACATCCTTCGCTGCCAGAAAAACAACTTCATACTGTAATGAAAGAGAGAGAAATGAGGGAGCACTTTAAACCCAGGAGACCTGGATTCAAAGTCTGTACCAGTGGCTAATCTTCAGTAGGTATTGTTTTAAACGTTTAGCAGGATATAGAAACTCCTCCTTTTAACAAAGATCACTGAAAATGGAATTTAAATAGCCGCACTGGTGAGGGGAAAAATACAAAAGAATAAAGCTGACAGAGCTAGTGAATCATTCTTTCAGTATTAAAATACTTTGCCTTGTGGAACAGGTGTGATATTAATAACACCTCTTGTACTTCATAGTCTGATCACTGCCAGTAACTTTTCTTCGGCTTCTCATTATTTCCATTTTACTTACGATATAATAATAATGGTAACACAGAAATGCAGAATATGTGTAGCTGTAAGAGAAAATGAGATTCCTATCTGCAGCACAGATACACTTTGTAAATTATGTTTCCTTTTTTTTCTTTGTTTCTTCTACTATTCTGTTAAATTATGTTAAGTATGAGACTTCTAATAGGTAAGTGGTACATTTCATATTTACAAAATAAATAATAGGGAAGCAAAGGCAAAAGCTTTAAGCAAATAAGACTGTATGTTAATAAATGAAAATGTGAGGTGTCCATTCCTAAGGGAGAAGAGACTCATATGCTTATCAAATAATTCCATGAATCCTTTTCTTCCCATTCCCCTTCCCATTTTCATTCACATTTCTCTTTTCCTTTTCCTCTGCCCTGCTCTGGAACAGACCTGAAGGGTTCATTTGCTGAATTACTTTTTTTGTGTGCGACTGTTATTCAGTCCTCATTCCTATTCCCAGGCAATTTGCACCCAGGGCTCAGTAATCTAAAATTCAAACCATGGCATATATCTGGCAGTCACAGCAATGCAAAAGCTCAGGAATACGTAAATGTATTGAGTTAATCTTTGTTTTTATATTGTTAGGAGGGCTGCTTGTGGAACAGTAGTTGGATGTTTTTAGCACCTACTACAGTTAGCTTGAAGAATTTAGCATTCTTTGAAGTCTTTCTAAGTATGTTTTCATTTAGCCATGTAATTTTCATAGCCAAGATTTACACATAACATTTCACGTAACATAACAATTTACACGTAACAATTTACACGTAACAATTTACACGTAACATTATTTACACATAACAATTTACATGTAACATTTTCTAAATCCAAAAAGAGGACCTGGTATGTTCACAGAAGCAGGTAAGTGAGGTGCTAATTCATGCTGACTGTGATGAGATGGGTGCTGTTCACTAGGAACTAGACTGAAGTACCTGTCTCATGCAGGTCCTTGGACATGTTTTGCACAGGCGAGTCTTCATGCTGTTTTAAGGCTGGATTTGAACCAATGATCATTTAAATTCAAACAAATCACTGTATTACTAGTTTGCCACACTGTCCTAATATTAACAATACATTACTTTTCATTTTTGTGACAGTTGTAAAAGAGAAATTGTAAGCATTGAACTCATTAGCATTGAAAAAACCTGGTAGCTTGCAAACTTTGTTAAGCTGGGATAATAGGCCTTAATTTATATGTACTACTTAACAGCCAGCAAGCTTTTTTCTTGTTATTACATTTCAGAAAACTTTAATGACAGCTAACAGGAATCTGATTGTCTTACTGTATGAGATGATATGCTAGAGAAAGCAGTAGTTTTTGCCATGGCTAGGGTATGGAATCCTAGGCTGATAAATGATTAAATAAGGACATTTTATTTATAACCATTCATGTGTTTAAAGGGAAGCCCAGCAAGATAGGTTTGCATTATTTAAGTCTGAATATAGAGTATTTCTCTGACCAACCTTGAAGTCTGGAGGCACTCCGCCAACGTAGAAAACAGTATTTTCTGGTTCCAAATTCAGGAGAGAGCCAGGACCAAGAACCTCTCCCTTTTTGATGAACTTCTCTTCAGCAGTGCTGCTAAGACTAGGCACAGTTAAAAACATTTTGCCATGTCTTCCAATCCTGTAGATTGTAGAGAATTGTAAGAGAAGAGAGTTTTGTGTTGGCTAGACTTAAAAAATAACAAGAAAGCCTCCAACTCCAGGAAGGGTTTTTATTTCCTCACTAGAAGACTGGTACCCTGGGGAGAAAGAAAGGGGAAACTACAGACACTTTCTCTTCCCCTCTGTGGCCCCTTGGGTGCTGGCTGTCTAAAAGCAAAGAGAATTTTGATTTATTTCACCAGGAGTAGAACCAGGCACTAAAGACTTCTGAGGAGCAGTTCTGACCCAGCCTTTTCTGTTTGATTTTTTTTTTCTATTAACTGTTTGATTTTGGGGAAATGTACATTGTCACTTTACCTCTCAATTTTGATGATGCTGAAGTAAGAAGGCCAGGTGCTGACTGGCTTGGCATCCAGAGGTATCTCCACGTCTTGGCCCCCCAAATTATAAATGTACACAAGGTTGTCATTTTTAATTGCAAGACCAATGTAATTTTTTGCCTAAAACACCAATGGAGAAGGATGTCAGAGCTACAACATTGAAACGAATTTAATGCAGGAAATTAGTAAAGGATGGGCTCTGATAGACTAAATGACACTTTTAAATATAACTAATAAACAAATGCTTCATTCTCTAATTACATTCCTTCATGAGATAGAACTGCACAGAAAAAATCTCTGATATTTTACCTCATATCCATTTTGACTGAGGTAAATACAAGGTCATGAGATGTCTTCTGGCTGTAAATTGGTAATGTTTAATGGGAAGCTGTTCATCAGTGTTTAGCGTGCAGTGTCATATGTAGGAAATACGAAGAAACATTTGTCTAAAGCCTAGGTGTTATGCTGCAATTAAATATTCTGCCAAGAGGGGTTTCGCTTGATTTATATTCAGTAGATATTCTTTTTAGAAAAGCTTAAAAATAAAAGCCTGTCTCTTTACTCTTCCCAGCTAACAGCTTGCCAGGATTATACCTGGCTTGTGAGGATTGATTTGTTTTCTTTTAGGAACCACAATTTAAGGAACAATTATTTCACAACACTTACAGGTGGTGAGAGTATATGCCTTTTCTAGGTGTTTCAAAGTAGTGATGTACAGAGTGCGCAACAGCAGCACAAGCCACAGGCAAAGAAACCTGCTTATCTTGTGGGCTTCTGACCTCGGAGATTTGGAATTGACACTGTCAGCAGCATAAACCTGATTGAAATGTGGCCCACAAAAGCCAGGTGGGTGACATTAGCTGCTTCAGAGCAGCTCAGTACTGACAGTGGGGATGGCAAGTATGGCTCACAGCAGGGACAATCAGCAGCATGCTGCATAGGCAGTCTAATTTGCTTAGAGAGAATCCTTCATTGTTTGGGGTGAGAAGTTTCAAGGACAGAGGTCTCGGGAACCCTTGCTCTTTGCTTGTCACAAAATTGATGACAGTCATATAGTAGACACCTCTTATTTTGAAACATGGAGAAATAGTGAGAGGAAAAACCAAGGGCAAATAAACTTCAAACCTATTTCAATTATGTTTTTTTTATATATATAACATATAACTGGGTTATTCTCTTACATTTTTGTTTCCAAGGTACAAAATAAATCTGTCTGGAGATGCTGCCAGTTGTGGGTTGTCTTTCTGAAGCTTTATATACAAACTCATGGAAGTGAAAGATTTCAATTCCTCCACGTTGATCTTTGGATTGACTTCAACAGCTGATTGGCCTCCAAACATCATAGAAACTTGGACCTGCAGTTGTAAGTGTGCTAAGTGAGACACATTATTGCCACCTGGGGACATTACTTAAGGTAAATGTGCAAGAATACTTAGCCAGCAGCCTCACTTACTACAAGAGTGGAGTTGGCACCTATGTATGTGCCATGCAAAATTTTATGTTTATAACAATCACTTCTGGAAGACACTGTAAAGAAGATGAAGGGAATTAATTTTAAAATTAATTAAAGCTCCTAATTAACTGTGCTTAAGCATATTCATAAAGTAAATTAGATTTCAGTGGGACATAGATGTGTGCTTAGTTGAATCAGGGCTACATCATTATGTATGGCACATAATGAAATTCTTACATAGCTATAAAACTTATACCCATAATTTATTTCTTTTTGAGTAGTATGACCAATTTTCTGTTCACGAGTAATCCTGTTCTGTTACTGAAGTTACAGTAATATATATAAGATGCTAATAACATTTTAAAACATGTTCATTTTGGTTCAAAATGCCTTCAACATAACTGAAATAATGTTTTCAAGTTTAAGCACAGTATGCCTGAATGATGAAATATGTTTAAAGAACAGTCAAGCGCTGCACACATACTAAATGAATTTTGCTTTTCTTTTTTGAAGTAATGTATGTGGACAGCATATTCCAGCATTGTGAACATAAAATAATGCACTGATTTTTGTATTTATCTGAATGAATTCAACTATACTGTTGTAATTTTTGACCTCAGTGTTCTTGTTACAGAAAATTCCCTCATAATTTATGTATGATAATGAAAGTAATTTTCTCTATTAAGTATGTATGAGCCAAAGATTCTCCTACCCTGCAGAAAATTAATTAAAAAGAAAAAAAGAAATACTGTCATCTCAGGAAAGTTTGCATTAAATTGCCATAATTATGACTGCTTGTAACTGATGTTGCCAGCTGATGTTGCCTATTAGTTTTAGCTTTAAATGGTTTTGTTTTTGTGGCCTTCTTTAACACTGTGCCAATTACTTAATTAAAGTTGCTACTGCAGTAGCAGTAGTCTACCATGAATACCATGGTAATGTTAATTGCTTGCAAATAGCAACTGTAAAGATTTTAATGACTTCCATGGTACTTTGTTTATCCAGTTGTTGGGAGGAGATATTGTCAAGGTTTGACATAGCTCAAGAAAATGGAGCTCCTAGTAAGATGCATTTGATTATTGGCACTAGTAACCAAAAGTCCCATCCAAAAGTTTTACCTTGCTTGCTACACTCCTGGTTTGAGCAATTAACTCTCTGATCCGCTGAATGCTGGAAGAGATATTGTTTGCTGGTGCCTTCTGTTCTACTCTGCGCAGTTTGTCCAGGAGTTGAGGGAAAACTTCTGTAAGTTTCTTCACTGCGGTTAGAAAAGAAGTGACAGCTTGTTTTTTTCCTCTTTGTAACACTGGTTTTGCACTAGGAAAATTCCTCCTTACCCTCTTAGGTTAACTGACCTATCTTCTTCTGCTTTAAGAAGTCCTAACTGTGGTGTGTGAGAGGCAGTGATTTCCGAAAGGGTAGTGATTTGTCAGGATCTACTATTGCAAAAGTTTTTGGAAAGAAGTTTGCACAAAGGAGACTCCTTTTTCACAGGACTCCTAGGTACTAGCGTGGTGTTGTACCTCTGTAATACTTTCCGCAAGGAGCTTTGTAAATGTTAATCATTTTAACCTTTTCATCTTCCTTCAAGGCAGATAAATGTTAAACCCAATTTTACAGATATGGCAACTGGAGCAGAATGATTATTTGTTCAGCATCTCACTGGGTATCTGTGGCTGACCTGGGAACTGCATCTAGGAGCTATGGTTCATGAGCTCTTCAAATTCATTTTAAGGGAGGTGAATAGGTTGTTTCTCTCAGCTGTGCATCTCTCCCAAAGGTTATCACACAGATAGCAGCAATGGCTGCACAGGTGTTGTGTCTGCATGTGGTTCACAGCCCACTCTGCTAACAGAAACACTGCTGCTTTCAGACTGTAGTAACAGGCCTGTACTGTACAACAGTAGCTGATGATGCACGTGCACCTAAACTGTGCTTACTACCTGCCCCAGCCCTTGTGAGTGGTAACCTCTTCAGCTTTCCTGCCTACATCTGCCAGGGGTCAGAAATCAGAGTCCTGGACCTTTGGTCTTTCACTGCTGTGTCTTCTGGTACATGTGCAAGTAGGATTGTTATCAAAGAGAAATGCAGGTGCTTTGTTGTGTTCAAAGGGAGAGAAGTCCTTTCCCAGAAAGATAAGCAGACAGAAAAATTACCAAGAAAGAAAAATAACTACCCCTAATTATAATTCATCACATCAGATTCCAATGACATGCTGCCCTTTGAAGGATATTTACACATCACATCATTTTTCATCTTTAATTAGATGTAGGTACAACTGGCTGAGTATAATGAAATGCGATTTTAGCCACAAGCTACGTGCACATAAGAAAGATCCAGTATTCATAGTTAATTTTTAATGACATGGATTCACTATAAAGGTTAAGACCAGATTTGTAGGGTTTGCAGTTATATTTTAGGGGTTGTCAGCTTGCGTCTGCCTGCTCTTGTGTTCTTCCCCTCATATTTTTACTCTTGTCTGAGAAGATAGCAGAGAGACAGGTAGAGGAGCTAATCCTCAGATGCACTGAGACTGGATAGAAGGGAAAGAAGGAAGGAAGAGTAGCCTCCAATCACTTTTCTGTGCTTCCAGTTCTGTATTGACTAAAGACTGAAGCAGCGCCCAGCCTCACTCAGAGCAATCCAGAGTATGAGAAGATCCCATAGAGTCCTACAAGTCCTGCTTCTCTTTGGATAGAGTGAAAAGCTGTATTTGCTGCAGTCCTGCCCTCTCTCTGCTTGGCTTTTTTCACTTGTGTTTTACTTTCCATGTCCAGTGTAGCAGTGGGCCATGTAGACCTTTAGACTCTCCAGTTATTCCCATTAAGTCCTGAAAGACCTTATGTGATGGGGGTCAGTAATCAGATATTATATGTAAAGCTCACTATACATTGAAGTGCCATTATTTTAGCAAATCCTGAAAGAACTACAGTGAATTCTGGGTAACACATTAATTCCAGAATGCATTAAAATTTCTACTTAAAAAAATAACTAGTATAACAATCAACTTACAGAAAGTTTTCTCTGCCTTTTGAAATGAATGTTCCACGTTGTTGGAAAAAAGCCCACATTATTCTTAAAGTAAAAAATTGCAAGCTCAGAAGGTGATTTAGCAAACTTCAACCACCTTTTTTTTTTTAATAATCGACAACTCAATTGGAATTCTGTCTGATCTGATATCTCGAAAAACTGGCTTTTCATCTTTTTGAAATTTGAGATATTAAACTTGAAACACAACTGTAATGTGAAAACACAAAACTAACGTCTGTTACTGCTAGTACTATTATAAAATCTCACCATAAATCTCTTCCTCTTGTCCTTTATAATGGCATTCTTCAACACAGAAGAATATTGATTTTTTATTTTAGTCTTTGGGATGAAGATGAGGGTGAAAAAGGAAAACTAGTCTTACCCAGTGATAAAATACAAATAAGAATACGAGGGAAACTGTCAAAGAGGAAATACCTTGACTATAACCTTCCAGACACTTTCTCCTTTCGTGTTTTCCTTCCCAAACTGTCCTTCATCCTCTCTGCTGAAGCCCACCAGTTCCCTTCACAGTGGCAACACAGGGAGTGTTCTCAGAGAAACTGCACAGCCAAGACATGCTCTCACCCTTGCAAAAACCAAATGCAAGCTTTATTCAAAAGCAATCCAGACATGCCAGCTTAGAGGCTTCAGCTGCCATGGTAGTGTTATTGGCATGACGATCAGGTGTTTTGGTATTTCAGGCACCTGTCTGAACATTTTTTGTGACTTTCTTTTGGACTTTGATGGACACTTCTCCTGCCAGATCAACCTCTCCTGGCAACATACACAGCTGATCTGAGAGCACTCCACTGTGCCCTGGCATGTCTACATCAGTCTTCCCAGGCTGTGAATCACAGTCACATCTGACTGGAGCACTACCCATGCCAGCCTCCTTTGTAGCACTGGTCTGTCTTCTCAGCTATTTCCACCTGATCTTTCTGGCAAAAAAATCATCGTGCCTTACAAAAAAAAAAAAATGCTTTCAGACCAAAAATGCCATGGAAAAGCTGCCTCCACAAATGTAGTAGGCCACACATTGCTGTAGTTTGCATATTAGCATCTCTCAAACAGTTAGCTTGTGGTCAGCAGGCCCTCCAGGCACTCTGATATGATCACAATACTTTCAAGGTGACTCCCTACCTGCAAACCCACTGCCACAGAGAAGACATTTTTGCCAGGCACATCACATAGGAGCTGAGCTGTTCTTTACAACTCATGGTGCATGTACCGTGTGTGCCTTTTTGGGAGCATTACTGACTAGGAGAGCTGGGCCATCTTAGGTCTATCCACTCTTATGAAGCCTCTCAAATGCTACTGGAAATATTTCTTCCAGTATAACACCTAGTATGAGCAGATTTTTTGAATCCTGAATGTCTGCTGACATTTTGAACATGAAGAGCCAAATGCAGTTTGTATTGCTGCTCTATCTACTAAGCTGGCACTGGTAAATTTAAATGTAAATCAAGTGTAAAGGTGAATAAAAACAATAACCTTCATGTGTAAACTATAGCAGACTGTTTCTCTTAGATGTTTTTCCTCATACCATTTGCTCCCTGGATGCCAATCATATCTGCATTTACATTATCTTAAATGGGAATTGGAGCCCATAGCCCACAGCGTAAACTGAGCTCTGTGGTGACTGAAACATTTTACAGCAATGTGATACAACTACTGTTATATTAACTACACCCTTATGGAGCTCTAGCTCCGTAAGCTAGAGTGAGTTTACCCATTTCCAGAGGGGGTAGCTCAGTGTTTCCTTTGGATGAAAAGCTCAGACAAATGTGAGTTACCTCCAGTTCTGGAGCCAGAAGTCGGGATATTGAATAGTACTGAATTTCTTCTTGCGGAGGGAACCACTTTTATACCAGTTCTTGGGAGCACTCACTTAACCAAAAATATTAGTGTGAGGGTCTTATCCATTACTGAATTCTGGAAATAACATGACCCTTGGTTTTCCCTGGTGTGGGATAATTGCTGAAGGTGACTTAGAAATTAAACTTATATTCACATTTTTAGGTAAGGTATAGCATTGAAGAAGCTTCCCGGGTGGAATGCGGCTAACATGCAAGGAATCCATTCCATGGAAGTTCCCTAAGCCTGTAACCTTAGATGTCGGTAGCGCCAGGGGAGCTTGGTGTGCTGACTCTAAGAGGTACTGCTCGGAGGGTGGGGCGGTGTGGAGACGCCGCGGCCAGGCTCTGCGATTAAATGGGAACTTAAAGGTATTGTGTGTAACTAATAAGCTGCATATTTGCTACCCTGGGCCAACAGTCTGTCATGTTTTTGACAAAATGCTGTCCTTTTGGTGAACTTTGCTCATTATAACATCATTATAATACCAAAACACACCTCCATCCCAAAAGCTACCCGCCTCCAAGGTGCGACCACCCCTCACTGAGCTTGCGCTTTGAATTTTTCCTAGTTTATACCTTTAAAAGGGAAGCGAGAAAACTTTACACCAATCCTAAACAAAGGTATGTATGACTAGAGTCACTCAAGCTCCACCTGAAAGGTGAAAGATAGTATAAAATGGCTTAAGAGAGAGAGAATGTTAGGGAAGACACCATTGTGTACCATGCTGACGTCTGGGATCAGTCGACGGGCTGAGCCTCTCTTCCCCCCCCATCGGGACGCCTTTGGGTAAGATTCGAACACTTGGTTATTCCAAGTGCCTCCCCGGGAAACTTAGAAATCTCTCTAGAGTTGCTTTATTATCTCTTAACGCGTTTATAGTTGGAAGTGTTACTCATACTCTTGGTATTTGCACGTGCTTTGCAGACAGTGAATTTATCACCGGTAATCCAAAGAATCTGTGTGTCTGTTGCTCTAATAAACTGCACTCTTCATTAATCTGGCCGTGGTAGTTCTTATTGAACACGACCAGACTCTTTAAGTGTGGCCATGATAGTTCATGCCACACGCCTAGACTGGGGGTGCAGCGCGTTATTTGTGAATCCGTAATCGTGAAGTTCAGTACGCTGAACACGACCGGACTTATAACGTTGTAAATTAACAGTGTCGCCTTAATTGACTTTGCAGAGCTGTTTCAGTGAAAGCCCTGAGAGGGCTCTGACTCTGATGAGTGGCTACATACACAGTCCTTAGAAAATAAACCGTTGACCAAGTCTGAGACTAAGACTGGACTTAGCCGCACCTAGACTCCTCTCTGAGAAGGAGTTTAGAAAGCAAGGGGGTCCTGTCTGAACCTCGTGACTCAACGGGAGGGTTCTCCCCCCCAGCCACTCCTCAGACTCCTACATGACAGTAACTCTTAACGCAACAGAAAAATTGGCGTAGTCGGCAGGATTACCATGGATAAACTGCTGCAAAAATACAAATGTGCCCCTTCCCAGGCTGGGAAGGAGTGGGCTCAAAAATTTTGGAAGGATAAAGAAAAAGTGGTAGAGTGCATTGAGCAGTGTCAGGCTGCGCAAAAGCTTGGAGTGAAAAAAGGTAAAGGTGTAATTTGTGCGGTGTTAGGAGCCTGTTTGTCTTGTGCTCAGCAAGAAGCTAAGGAAACCCCTGCTCCCAAACTAGTTTCCGATGTAGAATATACAACTTTAAAATCGGAAAATGAGGTGTTGAAGTCATCATTGGCCTTTGAAAGGGATACAGGAAAAACACTAGGAACCCGAGTTGATAAACTTGTGAGTGAGAATAATTGTCTTAAAAGTGAGAATAGTAATCTTAAAGAATTACTTGAAAGGGTTAATCGGCTGTTAGATAAAATGCAACCTTCTGCTCCAGTTAAGCAGATTTGTAGATTAATGCATGGTGCAAACCTTGAAATTTGGGATGGTGATCTTTGGTTTGACAACGATGATGGTGAGGTTGAAGGGACCTCTGATTCCAAGCCTCAATTGATTTTCTCACGACCTCTGGTTAAAACTGAGACCACTGTTGATGACGATGACAAAATACGCACTACTGTGCGAACAATTCCATGTTCACCAGCAGAGTTGATAAAAATACAGGAGAAATTCTCAAGGCGGTCAGGAGAATCGGAAGTTGAGTATGTGTGGCGAGTTTCTCTTGAAGGAGGAGACCGAATTATGTTAAGTGAGGAAGAAGCAGGAGGCTTTTGGGGACCAGGAGTATTTTTAACTACCACTCCAGGAGAGCATAATTACTCCTTAACTGCACGAGCTGCATACTGGGCAGGTGGTATAGATCCTCAGGAGAGAGGAGAACCATTGGTGATTAAAGCCACAGGCTATTCCGATCTGGCTGGAGCAGTACAGAAAGCAGCCTGCATACAAGCAATATATGAACGAGATGAGTTAAGGAAATCCCCGATGCTAGCCCCTATTGACCCGGCACGATTAACTCCTCTTATTCGTGGTCTCCCTGATTGTCTCAAGATGTTTGTAGCAAATGCCCAAGATCGCATACAAGCCGCTCGTAGAGATGCTGGTCGTGATCGTAGACGAAGTCAGTGCATCCCCATACCCACATGGAGTGAATTTGCACAAGACATGCATAGGTACGGATGCCGAACGGGCTGGATCAGTTCATCCAGTGTAAAGCCCCCAGATCACGCCCGGCGAGTTCGCCAAGTCCACACTCAAAACCCTAAATTCAATAAGGAACGGGGTGAGTTGTGGCGTAAGGCCCTAGATTTGGGTGTACCCCGACAAATCTTGCGTGGCGTCTCTACAGAGGATCTCCGTACATTGGTCCAATCTCTGGGTAAAAGGAATAACCCAGCCAGGGAGAATTGCCTAGCTGGAAAACCCCCAACCCATAAGGAAAGTGCACCTTCTGCACCAGGCCTAATTGACAAGGCGGGATCTCAGCAAAAAAACTTCCATCCCCGGGGAAGGCAGTGAGCCACCCTGCTTGGCGGGTATTAGCAATTCGGTGGCTCTCTGATGAATACTCTGACCCTATCATTGCCATTCCCGTTGGACCCCGAAAAATATTGGTAAACTTTCTCATTGACACTGGGGCCCAAATGTCAGTAATTACCCATGAAACAGCACAAACCCTGGGCATAAGACCTGGCCGATGCAGGGTTAAATTCACAGGAATTGATGGTGTGGAAAAGGAATGTGCTCCCGCAAAAATTTCACTCTGGTTGCCAGAGGAACGAAGATTAACCAGGGTAGAGGTATTAGTTGGTGCTGCATATACTAACATTCTAGGATTTGACATACTGCGTGGGCGGATGTGGAGACTCCCCGATGGAACTGTGTGGAGTTTTGCGAGCAATAAAAAGGAATCAAGCATAGTGAAATTGAGCCTGTTACAAACATCTATACCCTTACCCCCCTCTAAAATCACAAATGTTCGGCAATATCCGTTGCTGGCAGCAGCGCTTATGGGGATTGACGGGGTGGTAACAGACTTGGAAAAAAGACGCATCATTAAAAGGACTCATTCGCCCTATAATTCACCGGTATGTCCAGTAAAGAAACCAACCGGGCAGTGGCGTTTTACAGTGGATTACCGACAGTTAAATGCTAACACTGCACCTTTGACTGCCGCAGTTCCAAACATAGCAGAAACAGTGACACTGATACAGGGAGCTGCCCATCCCTGGACGGCTGCCTTGGCAGGAGAAGTACACCGGATTAGCACCCGGTGGATCTCACCCTCTTTTTTAACCCTGCCGGTTAAATACAACCGAGCACGTTTGTTTCCTTTTTGTTCACAGGAATCCTGAAAGAAGACAACTCCAATTGAGGTAGATGTCTGCAAAATGCGGCAAGGGGAGTTGTATTGGAATCAAGGTATACTTTAAATTCAGCAGCATTTTGCAGACAACTCCTTTGATGTGTAGCCAGAAAGACCCAGAATGGCCATGGTCCCAAGCCCACATTAAATACAATGGAATTATGGGAACATGTGTCATCAAGGAAAAGCTAAATTTAGCTACTGTAGTCATGCATGGAGCCGAGGTGTTCTCGAGACACGAGTGGAGGTGGGATAATGGATGGCTTCCACTCCTGAAGGGAAAAGCAGGAGAAGAAATCCGGGTAGGGTGTAGAATGATCAACGGGTCAACCCATGAAAAGGTCACATCCATGACAATATCCAACATTTCCAGAAATACAATAGCATCAAAGTCTTGTGTCACTGACGAGTGGGATTGCTGGTATAACTTTACTCTGGTGGGGCCCACTATTGTGGCCTGTGTGTGGCAACAACACTGTACAGGGCCAGGGATGTCAAAGCAACACTGTATAGGACTGTCATTCCGGTTCAAAATAGATATGATTGAACCTGATCCAACTACACCACCTGACCTAACCTCACCCACTCCACTTGACACACTACAAGATGGAGTTAGGAATGTACCTATTCTTACCATGGTATCTCACAATGACCCTTGGGACCATGCATTGTCACAATATAGTGCAAACATTGGAACACAACAGAACAGAAGGAACTTAAATCTCTCTGTTCTAGTTATGCATGGAAATGAAGTATACTCAAGAGATGAATGGAGTTGGAATGACTCTCTTTGGATGGCTAGACTTCAAGCCATTCCAGGGCAGACAATACAGATCAGCTGCTGAGTAACTAATGGGTCTACTTACCATAGGCCGACTGAAATTAAAACAGTCTATACTGACTCTTCCAGACCGGAAAATTATAAGGCTGAGTGTTACAAAATGACCGAACCAAATTCGGATTGCTGGTACAATCTTACCTTTACCAAACCTATAATTGTGTACTGTCTTTGGGGTTACAGAGGCACCGAATTACTATTTGAATTCATGATTGATACAGCAACATCTGTGCCAGTTGCAAAGGATGAGGAACCTCTGCCCCCACAAATGTCTGAAAATGTACCGACTCGGCCTCCCATTGGTCTAACTCCTTTCATCTTCAACACAGGCCCTTACATAATTAAAAATACAGGTCAGCAACAAGTGCTGTTTAATCCATCATACTGCCTCAAATGGGTGGAATTAGCAATGCAGAGTAATATCTCTGCAATTAAACCTACCTGTTCACCATTCCCGAGTACATCTTACGCAGGATGGTCAGCATGGTTACATAAACAGACTCTCATCTCTCCAAAATGATCAAAGAGAGATGTGACTGGTGTCTTAGGAACAGGACTGGGAGTCTTAAACAGCATAGATGCTGAAGTACTTGCTAATAAGTTAGCCATAGTAACCAATGACTTAAGTGCCCTGAAACACCCTTTACAACCTTCTCTTTCAGCTCTGGGAGCTAACCAATGGCTCTTATCAGATATATTGCCTCAGTGGGGAGAGGTAAATGAGAAAGACCACCAGCTGATTGTGGATGCACTTGGTGTGACCCAAAACAATGTTTCTTTAGCTCTTAGTTGTATCCAAGCTCAACTGTGGATGCAATCTCTAGTAGCTGCAATTATACGGGAAGGCGAGGAAGGCACCCTGCCCACTGAAATTCGAAAGGTAATTTGGGATAATGCAACTGAATTTGAGAAAGAATTCCAATCCCGGTGGTATCCAGTTAATTTCACCTACAACCCTACTGACGGCAAAGCCACAGCTTTTGTCATAACAATATGCAATGCTTTGGCATACGCCATATACCCAATCATTGCGTTGGGGTTGAATCCCAATGGAGCTATACCCTATCCATTAGAACACAGAGTATGGGCCCAACAAAATGGGAACAAATGGCAAACTATTGATGTGAATGCATGCGTTGTATGGGAACAACAAGGATTTATTTACGAGAGTAACACCCTCAAAGCCCAAGACATTTGTCTTGACACTGAACAAAATGTTTGTCATTTTGAAATACAACCAGATGAAGCCCCTGAAACTGTACTTGTCTATATTGGAAAAGGATGTGTTTGCATGAGAACCTTTTGTGATTTTGTATTTGTAGGTAACACTACTGTAGATATAAGTAATCACTCGAATATTTGTGTTTGTAATTTTACCAAAATTATGGGATGCAACTTCAACTATTCAGCTCCTGTCACAAGCCACCAACTGCTGCAAGCTAACTATAGACTGTATCAAGACTTATTACCTACCCCTATTGGAATGAACCTCACATTGGTGAGAAAACTGCTACAACATGATGACCTGAATTAACTGCTGGAATGCATCCGGAATAATGGACATAACACATTAGTCACTGTCCACCATGACGTGGAAGAGATACATCGCATCTTAGAATGAGTGAAGCAGGATGGAGGACACTATTGGTGGGACCCTTTGCTACGATAGTCGCCAACCGCAACCAGAATTCTCAATAAGATGCTTCACCCAGTTGTTGTTCTGCTAATGCTCACTGTGTTATGCTTCATTCTAACCATCGTGCTGTATGTTAGACTTTGGACTGTGGTGAAGTGTTTGTCTCATCAAATATCCCCACAAGCTGTATACATACTCGATAATCCTCACCACGAGAATGTATGTGACACACCTGAGGCATTCCAAATATCGTGAAGCTTGAGTGACTATAGTCACAGGGTGGATTATGTGGGATAATTGCTGGAGGTGACTTAGAAATTAAACTTATATTCACATTTTTAGGTAAGGTATAGCATTGAAGAAGCTTCCCGGGTGGAATGCGGCTAACATGCAAGGAATCCATTCCATGGAAGTTCCCTAAGCCTGTAACCTTAGATGTTGGTAGCACCAGGGGAACTTGGTGTGCTGACTCTAAGAGGTACTGCTCGGAGGGTGGGGCGGTGTGGAGACGCCGCGGCCAGGCTCTGCGATTAAATGGGAACTTAAAGGTATTGTGTGTAACTAATAAGCTGCATATTTGCTACCCTGGGCCAACAGTCTGTCATGTTTTTGACAAAATGCTGTCCTTTTGGTGAACTTTGCTCATTATAACATCATTATAATACCAAAACACACCTCCATCCCAAAAGCTACCCGCCTCCAAGGTGCGACCACCCCTCACTGAGCTTGCGCTTTGAATTTTTCCTAGTTTATACCTTTAAAAGGGAAGCGAGAAAACTTTACACCAATCCTAAACAAAGGTATGTATGACTAGAGTCACTCAAGCTCCACCTGAAAGGTGAAAGATAGTATAAAACGGCTTAAGAGAGAGAGAATGTTAGGGAAGACACCATTGTGTACCATGCTGACGTCTGGGATCAGTCGACGGGCTGAGCCTCTCTTCCCCCCCCATCGGGACGCCTTTGGGTAAGATTCGAACACTTGGTTATTCCAAGTGCCTCCCCGGGAAACTTAGAAATCTCTCTAGAGTTGCTTTATTATCTCTTAACGCGTTTATAGTTGGAAGTGTTACTCATACTCTTGGTATTTGCACGTGCTTTGCAGACAGTGAATTTATCACCGGTAATCCAAAGAATCTGTGTGTCTGTTGCTCTAATAAACTGCACTCTTCATTAATCTGGCCGTGGTAGTTCTTATTGAACACGACCAGACTCTTTAAGTGTGGCCATGATAGTTCATGCCACACGCCTAGACTGGGGGTGCAGCGCGTTATTTGTGAATCCGTAATCGTGAAGTTCAGTACGCTGAACACGACCGGACTTATAACGTTGTAAATTAACAGTGTCGCCTTAATTGACTTTGCAGAGCTGTTTCAGTGAAAGCCCTGAGAGGGCTCTGACTCTGATGAGTGGCTACATACACAGTCCTTAGAAAATAAACCGTTGACCAAGTCTGAGACTAAGACTGGACTTAGCCGCACCTAGACTCCTCTCTGAGAAGGAGTTTAGAAAGCAAGGGGGTCCTGTCTGAACCTCGTGACTCAACGGGAGGGTTCCCCCCCCCAGCCACTCCTCAGACTCCTATGCGACTGTAACTCTTAACACAACACCTGGTCTAATAGAGGGAAGAGTGTGGCTTTGGGGCACTAGAAACAATGTTGGGTTTGGTACTCATAACAGCATTTGCAGTAAAATGACACTGAAGTTGCAAAGCTCCTGACAGAAGGAGAAGGGATTTGGGGCAATAGATCTGAGATCTAGACTTTCTGGAGGTATAGTTAATAGAGTTATGGGCCTTCTCTGAGGCACTTTCAGGAGGCAAGACATCACTGAGCAGTGCTGCAGGTGATGGTACATATCATCAAACGTATGCAGGAAATTTCTTGTTCTGGATTTCCAGCTTCCCTAGCCATGAATAACTTGGGATTAGAGAGCCTCCTGAGAAGAGTCAGGAATACATCGAGCAATAAATAGTGGTGCTTGTCAGCAATTTTTTATTCCAAATATTTTCACTTCTAGGTTGATTCTTTTCTTTCCTAGTTGTTCTTTTCCTTCTTTCACCAGTCACTTCATTTGAGCTTCACTCTCCCTGCCTCTTTTTCCACTCTTTCCTATCATCTTCATTTCAATTTTGTAGCCTTCCTCAGTTTTTCTTTTGTCTTTTTATTTACCTTATATTTTTCATAACAAATCTTCCAATTTTTACTCTACTCTTCCTCCTCCCCTCGATAATAAAAATGGAATTAATGTGATGTTTACAATCTTTTCCAATGGTCACCCTGCTTAAATATTATATTTCCTCCCTAATCCTCTTTGCCCCGTTTGTTTAGACTACAAGCTCATCAAGTCAGGGACCATTTCTCCTCCATGTTTGTACTACTGAGGACAAAAGGGCCCTGTTTTCAAATGCCTCC
Source organism: Ciconia boyciana (assembly GCF_034638445.1). NCBI lineage: Eukaryota > Metazoa > Chordata > Aves > Ciconiiformes > Ciconiidae > Ciconia > Ciconia boyciana. Next base: position 53,466,870 of record NC_132936.1, read on the forward strand.
CAATGTTAAAAAAAAAACAACTGAACCGCCAATCGTAACAGCGAGAAGTCTTTAAACAAGCTGTCTGTTGTTAGCGTGACCTTGATATCCTGATAAAACGACTTAAAAACCAACAAGACTTCAGCCCTTAAGTGTTTAAGTCATTTTGGAAATGCCCAAGTATCCAAAAGTTTTAAAGTCCAGTCAAGTCTCTAGACAACTACTAATTTTTGAAATGTTTTCATGGAGGTAAAAATGCTAGAAGATTATATGCAATGAATATGCAATGTAAATGATTCATACAACATGATGTTGCAATGATTCACTGACCTTTTAATGTTAAGGAATGGCAAAATTCAGGTCACTGTACCTGCATCCCCAGCTGAATGCACAGCACTGTCGTAGGCCGCTGATTTGTGCTGGAATTCTTGCAGGTTCTGAGACCACAACCTCACGTTCTCATCCATGGGGGTCGTAGCCTGCGTTACTGTCATGGTAGCACTTACAGCCTCTGCAGTCTTCAGTTTAGCTTGCTCCAAACGCTCTCTGGCCTCCACTACAAAATAAATAGGGGATGAGAATAAATGAACTCTTTTGAAGATTCAAGCGAGCTATAACCAGTACTTAGGACGTGGTGAGGCTAAGGGGATTTTCCCTTCTGTAGAATGGGTACCCAACCTTGCTTGGTTGGCTTTCTCTTTATTTCCACAGGGAATATTCAAAACTTCCTGTGGTTGGTCTACAGTTATATTATTTCTTAAAATTTAACAAATTCTCATTTCCATTCTAGATTGTTAGAAATTTCCAATGTCCTTGAATTTTTATGGGTGTTATATAGCCAAGAAAGTTGTAACAGAGATGAAAAAATACCTTGTTTTTCATCAAGTTTTTAAAAGAAAATGCATGTATTTGTTGAATATTTTTCATGAAAGTTATTTTTGAAGGAGAGAAACCCAAGGCACTGAAGTGGTTTTGTTTTTTCATACCTGGCATTTTGGGTTTTTTTTTTTTTTTGGAGTTACCAACTACTGTATTTGTAAAAGCTGTGGCATTTTGCATATGATAATGTCTTGGCAGTAAAAACCAGCCACTTTTAGTTGACGTTAATGAAGAAATATTGACCATGTCAACTTTGAACACCTTCAGATATACTTGCTGGATGCTCTATGATGTCTCTTTTCTGAAAAACTAAGGTGAGATTTTGTCAATCAAGACTGCCAGTAATTACCTCCCAAATACTCTACTTGTCAGGTGTGATGTATATGTGAATTAGATTTTGACTATCAATACAATAAATCCACAGACTTGTAGATTCTCCAAGCCCTGAAATGATCAAGAGTAACATGGGAGTGGACAATTGTAGTAAGGAGGATCAAGAAGAATGTTAATAATTTCAGATGGCAGAACATATAATTCCATTATGGATGTGTTAAATCTGGATATTTGCTGTCTAGGTCTTGTAGTTTCAGTCAAATTCCTTTAGGCCTCCCTGGGACTGAAATCTTAATACCAACTTCATAGGCCATATGCAAAGATAAAGTATGATCTTAAATGTATGAAGATAAAGCATCATAACGATAAAGTTCCTCTTACAACCTGGCTCTGCTGATTGCATTTTTGTGATGGCTCTCATCAGTTGGCTTCGCAGAGCATTCATTCTGGCAAGAGTGCCATTAACATGCCGGCTAGTGTCTGCAATGGTTAAATCGTTACCTGTGGGGAGAAAATGGGAGGTATAGTTGAGTGGCATCAGAGTGGCATTTAAAAAGGTAAATTTCATCCTGTGGAGGTATGTTATTAAACATTTAATACACCATAGGCAGTATACTATAGCCTCTTTTAGTATAGGGCATACTAGCACTCTGGACTTCACATAATCTAAAGGAAAAAGCAACCTTGCAGCTCCCAGCCATTATTTGCTTGCCACAGGGCTTAGAAAAATCGGGAGACCTGTATCTCAGTCAGTACTATCTCTCTTTGCTTGACCAGAACTGCTGAGAATAGCTGCAACAAGTATACAGGAAAAGTTTTAAGGAACTCAAAAGGTCCTGAAAAATTGAAGAGGTAATTTCTGTAATTTTAGAGCTTTCTTTCATTTTCAGTGAAAAAAGGCCAAAATCCTTTAAAATTTATTATATCCTTCACTGGTGAAATCCAGTTTTCTGAACACTTAAACTGTTGTGAATTGATTTCAGTTGAACTACTTGATTGAGTATATTTACCTGTGAACAACTGTTTGCAGGATCACATATTTAAACAGTGGTTGTACCTGAAATGGTCCTTTTGCAAATGAAATAAACTTTCAGCATCTGGCAGGATGGCAACACATGAACTACGCAAACTGTCCCTGTGGCCATTTCAAGTACTTTGTGTGGTAACTTTGATCAATACACTGTTCTGTTACAGCCGTAGTTCTGCCTTAGTGATGTGCTTTTAGAATTTATTTTAACGTGCATGCTTATAAACTGACTGGGAAAGTAGAAAGGATGTATATTTACTGTAATCTGCTGTCCGTTGTAGCTCCGTGGCTCGGTTGAGAAGTTCTTCGCTTTTACCTTTATGGTAAATGATCTGAGTATCAATTCCAACTGCAGCCTACAAGTATGTTCCAAAAAAGAAAGTCAGAATAATGCTTATGACGTGTTCCTCTTTATTGTGTTTAATTGTGGACAACATATTACTTCATATAAATGTAACTACAAAGTCACTACTGTTTCATTTGCTTTGTTAACATTTAAGATTGGCAGCTGGATTAGGAAAAAAAGTCTGAAAAGCAAAATTTTCTGTAGATTGTAATTAAAGTTTAGAGAAATGTGTTTTTTCCAGACAACAACACTGAATAACAAAGATGCAGAAAGCACAGAAGTCCTCTTAATTTATCAGCTCCAGTATGGTCAACGTGATAATCACGCTGCATGTTAGTTAGGCACTGTGACTGTTCATTTCTACTGTCATCTCAGGTGGGTGATGACCACTTGCACTGTGTGGGGAGCTGCCTTGCAGTCCCCAGTAGCATGCTGGAAGCAGAGGGCTGGACTCGAAATCCCACAGCTCCCTGGGGTTCAGGCCCCTGTAATCTAACCAAATCCTCTTGCTAGGCCACTAATAAATTGCTGTTAAGTAGCATGTATCTAGGTTGGAAACTGTATACATGCAAAAATACATATAAAATATTTTAGAACAACAAGGCCAGAGACAAAATTAGCATCCTCATCCCTGCACTGAGTGTGTGAGTGGGCTATTTGCCACGTTTTAACTTGATTTTCTATGAGAAACAGTGATGCTTCTGTTAGATGTCTTGAGCACCTTTTCTGCCACATGGTGCTGTGTGGAGTAGGAGGACTCGAGTGCTAAATGCCAGATCAGGTTCCTACAAGGCCAGGGTGTTGTCTGGACTTTCACGGAAATGCCTCAATTTGAGTGACAACATGGAGCAGCTTTGGGACTTGTACTTAGGGACAGAAGGACTGGTTGCATCTTTTCGAATACCAGGCAACTTCAGTCTGGCAGAATAATTAACCACCTAGGATTTAATTCAGGAAATAGTTGATGAAGCAAAATGTGCAGTGAGAAGTCCAATGCTGACAGTCAAGCTAAATCTTGTTTCTTCTTTATACTTAGGTGTCCAAAGTCCCTGAAGCATTGCAAAGTAAAAGCCGATATTATGAAAATTACTTACATCATTGACCCGGTTTGTTGTGTTCAGTGCCAGCAATGCAGCTTTATTAGCTTCTTCAATATAACTGGCAATGTTTTCATACACATTTGAAGCATTTATTGCCCTTTGTACCAACCCATTTGTGTCAACACCATATAAATTCCTGTTAAAAAGAGAGTAAAAGGAGGAAGAAACCGAACGGAATCAAAGTATTTTCAAATGGATTAATTTTCTTAACATTCTGTGAGTTCTGACTACATATCTACACTACTATAATCATGCACATAAATATACTTGGCCTAGGTAGCATTCTCTTCATTGTGTATGACCATTTATGTCAGTCTGAAGCAGGTGAAAACTATGTGGATAGAAGGTACCTCCCAGTGGTTTCACTCTGGGAATTTTGCCCTTAACGTCTATGTGAGCACCAACAAGTGACTACTGAGCTTTTATCTTTTTAAAATCTAGATTATATATTCCATAAATTAACAGAATAACATCTATCAGTTGTCCTTTTTTAGGAATAACTGCTGGCCGTGAATGGAAAGACCTGTACCTGCCAGTGATCAGGACAGTTGTACCACTGGGCTGTTTATACTTTCCAAAAGTATGTGGGAAAAGGGGGAGAATCAGATGAAGAACTGCCCATGATCATCAAACTTTGCAAGAAGTTAGATTTCAAAAATACAAGATAGCTTTGCTGGCATGGTAGAGCTTGATTTGCATATTAGGTGATAACTGGTCTTCAGGGGAGATTCCAAACAGCAGTTGGTTTAGGACTCAACCTTCAGCTGTTAGCAACTTTGACTAAGTATTATTTTTTTATATTTTTGTGATAAACAGAATGCAGACTATACGTTAGATATAGACTCTAAATATATGTATACACGTGTGTGTATTCACTTCAAAGAGTTTGCACACTGAGGGCTTATTAAGTTTCCAGATTCAGCATTGTTGCAAGAATTTCCTGCTATATTCCCCCAAGACAAAAGAAGAAACTCTACCAAATAAAAACCTAACAGGCTTATAAAGCAAACCCATAAAAACCAAAATTATTTGAAGACAAGCTAAATTTTTTAAAGGATTGAAGTTTCACTGCACGACAATCTTCTCAACAAATAAAAGAGTCAGCACATTTCCATCTGGATACTTCATCATTATTTCTGTTTGCTTTTTATTAAATTTGTAAGGTGTTGGATTTGGTAGTCATTTTTAAATTATTTTGGTAAGGGACGAAGGCTAGCTATATGGAGTATTTTCTTTCAAGTGATTCTGCTCTGCCCCCAGTTAGCTGATCTCAGACTGAACATACTGTCTGTTTTTTAGGCTGTCTGTAGTTTGTGTGGCGCTATAGAACAGAGTTTCAGATGTCAGCTTTATATGATTGTATAGAAGAAGACCATCTGTTTGTTTTTTTTTTTTTTCTGATTTAATCTCCTATCTAGGGCATAATAATATTAAGAAACAACTGGTATTTAGATAATATACTTGAAGAGTAGTTTTAAGTTTATCTTCCAAAAGCATACGTCCATGATGTTACTTAAGGTAGAATTTGGTGAAATATTTTATTTAAGAGTTCATTTGCGGCAGTGATTTTTCCATGGGTAGTCCCAATTGCAAATAAAGTCATATTTCAAATCTGTCTAAAAGTGGCTTTTTAGTAAATAGGGGGGAAGTTGATGCGTGTAGTATCTTCCAGCAAACTAGGAAGACTTACAGTAAGTTTTTGGTGTTACAGTGGGCCAGTTTCACTGGGACACAACCTACTGAGTATCAGAACTACTCCATCTGTAAACCAGTTCTTGAACAAGAATTATCCCAAAGCCCATTTTTTTGGCCCATAATGCTAAACATTTTTTAATGTGAATGAACTTACTGACATGAGCTGTTTGTGCAAACCCCATTTAATCTGCCTGTATTTTTTTACTTTTCAGTGATCTACCTTTTCTGTTCTCTTGCTATGGGAAGAGAAGAACATGCCAAATTAGAAAGGGGAGAATGTCATGCAAGATATATGTTTGTTTATTCTTTGAAAAGATTAATAGATTTTGCTTAGCTGAACTTCAGCTGTTCCCTCTGGACCTTGACAAGTCCTTCCATACATGACTTAAGAGTGATTTGTTTAGTGCCCATTTACAGACAGCATATCTAATGTCACTGTTTCTGCTTGTCTTTTAGTTTATTCAGCTGTTCAATCAGTAGCATTTGTATGAACAGAGTCTGCTGAAGTTAAATTTTACCAGTCCAGCTCATCAGCAAGTCTTCTTAGGTTGTGTGCATGATGCATAGCCTTTTCTACCAAATCATCATCAAACAGAGACAGATTGGCTAGTTTTTCTTGCAATTCCTTTTTCGCTCCATCTATTTCTGCGTAGAACCCTGACACATTCTGAACAAAATATGGAAGAAAGGAAAGAAGATGAAAATTGTAAAAAATCAAGTCTGTATTTTGATTATTATTTTTTATTTTACCTTTTATATTATTATAATGTTGTTGTTTTATGTTATATTTGTTTGATGATACATTTTTAACAGATAAAAAAGAGGAAAGATCAAAAAGAGTCTGTCCCGTGAATGTCAGTATGGCAAGACAAATGCAGGAAGATAAAAATCAACCAAAATTCCAGGAATCCTTTAAAAAGATATTAGAGAGAGATGTGTAAAATACCAAGGAAAGACAGTTGAGGAATGTCTTATTATCCTTTATGTTTGCTCTGGAATGGTGCCAACGACAAGTTTTTCAGAAGAAAGTGCTAATAGGTGAAGTAATTAAGCCAGATCTTTGCAAAAATCCCCTCATTGTGGTTCTTCTTAAATTGGGAGGTGGAACCCAATTTTTTTTTTTTTTTTACCTCTTTTCTGTGAAGACTGCAGGCCGGAAATTAGTTTTTGGGACTTCTAAATGATAACTATACAAGTAAACTAAATAGTGCTGGGGTGGGTGGTCTTATGCATCATGCTGTTACTGCATGGGCCCTGGCACTGTTTTGGCCCTGGCCAGCTGCCACTCTCCCAGACCTGCCTCCCTGGGGAATAGCATGGGGCAGAGCCTGTGCCCCGGGGACAATTTGGCAATTGCTGCAGAGGGCCAGAGAGTTTTGCTGTACGGCTGTACAGCTGTGCCACATTGTGGGCCCTGGCCCCTTTCTGTCTCCTTGCACAGAGACATCCCTCACGCTAAGACATCTTGGGTTAGTCTAATTTGTAAATCAGTCCACCTAAATACTACCTATATGTAGGCCAGGAGAAGTGGTATCCCTTTGCCTTAGCCATACTTCTTTCTTATATGAAATAGTCATGGGGAAGACCAAAGGGACCTATATTCACCTTCTCTCCAATGCACAAGCTTGCTGATATGCTTGAGGATTATAAATGTGGCCTCAAAATACACGAAAAAAGGAAATGGAGTGAGAGAAAACGGGTGAATGAGTGAAGCGTGAAAATACTTATTGCTGATGAGGATGGAAGAAGTATGATGTTGTATACTACTTCCTTCCCTGCAGTGTGAACGTCCCCTATGAGTAAACTTATCCACAGGAGTGGGGAACCCAAAATGATAAACTGCAGCAATTTGTTTTGCACAAAACACAGGAGAAAAAAAAAAATCATACTGCTTGATCACCCCGGGATGGTTATAAAGCAAGCTGTCTTCTTTCTGTTTTCTCAAATTACTTTTTCAAAGAAAAATTAATAACTTTTGATATTTGCTTTTGTGTTAAAAAAAGAAGTGGGCAACTGTGACCAAAATGAATGTTTGTGGAGAATTTTCATTTGTCTTAAATTGTGTCAAAATTTTAAAATAAAACATGAAAAATAAAGCAGCTTTGGTAAATATTTTAGTTAGAAAAATCCCGGTTTTATTTTCTTCATTTTTTCATAGAAAGTCCAAAAACTTAAAATTTCTAAAAATTTCCTACAACACCTTGTCTCATTCAAAACACTGTGTAGTAGTCTGCAGTTCCAGAAGAGGATTTCTATAGGCAATCTGTTTATATATGTTTTACGCTCTGATGGTGACTGGTTTTAACACTGATATCTGGGATCTTTAGCCTTCTCCTGTGCTCACTTGCAGGCACGGGAAAAGGTATTTAGCATATAGTGCAGTCTTTTATCTTTTGGCAGCTGCTTGTAATAAAATGATTGAGAACTCTACAGTAAAATCCTTCATTCAGCTCTGCCTACAGTAAGGTGTCCTTATAATTATTTTTCCGAGGCAGTAAAATATAATTACAGAGCTTTTCATCTGGAAAGATCTATACTTTTTGGGGGGAAATTTTATCAGTATTTCATTAAAGCAGTATAAAAAAAGAGAGGTTTTTATTTACTGGTCTAAACACATGACTTAAAAGTTCAAAAAATCAGGACATATCATTTAAACAAATCAGTGAGGCACCTACCTTTATTACCTCACTTAACTCAGAGTTGACCTTTTGTGGTCCTGCCAAAGCAGTTGTGGCACTTAGCAGAATGCTGTTCACTTCATCTATTTGCTCTTTTATTTTCTCATGTTGTTTCTACAAAAAATAAAATAAAATAAAATCACATCCAAAACTGTCTGTGCATTGCTAAAATACAGTGTTACCATTTTTGTTAAATTTATTAATGTTAATTCAGAAGATGAAGTGATGAACTAAATAGATTTTAGACAAATTTGAAGTCTAAGTTTTTCCCAGACATCTCTGGTAGCTGCATATTATAATGTGACTCTTTGCATTTTCTTGTCTTTGTGAAAGAAATGTTGGGGTTTTTTTTAATTTATTAATTTCATTTTATATTACAGCACGAGCAATTATTGGAATGAAGCATTATTCAGTGCACTGCCAGCAGAGACAAGTTAAACATGGATTTTTCATAGTGGTCAGGTGACTAGTTTTTTTCTGGAGATTTTTAAAATCTACAGTACAGAGATCTCTTTTCCTTGTCAATAGTAAAGCTAATGTGAACAGTCTCTTTTGTACAGCATTTGCCTTCATTGTGAGGAATAATGAAGATCCAACTGGTTAAAAACTGAACAGTTGCGACTACATGCTTCAGGCTTTGCTTCATAAATGTGAGACGAGCTGCAGCTTGGCACTGTAATTATGAAACAATGGAACAATAGAAGAGGCTTTGTACATAAGGATCCCAAGCTGCTTGTAGAAGAATTCATGAGAACAGCACGCCTGATTTCACTATTGAATTATTAGACCTTCCACATCAAGCGCTGCAAATTTCAAGAGCTCAAAACTCAGCCACTGATGCTATGAAACCCAAAGGTTGGCCTGAATTTGCAAGAGCGTTCTTCAAATCACAAAATTGTTCCCTAAACCCCTCTCCTGCAGAATCCAAACAATTTTGGCCATTGACATGAAAACAGTTTGCTTCAAATGGTCCCAAATTGTTCTTTTTGTCATTTTCTTCTTTGCTGAAAAAAATAAATGAAAAGTTTTAGGTGGGACATTCTGGTTTCGCATCCCTTAAAGGAAACTAAAGAGAATGGAGAAAGAGTCACAAAACTGCTGGGAGGAGAAAAAATAGCCTTTCTGTATGGCTGATGGATTGGGAACTTTTCTGGGATAAGAGACCTGAAAATTCAATTTCCTCATCAGCCAGATGGGATTTGAACCTAATACCACCACTTACAGGCAAGCATGCCCCCCCTTCCGTGCTGTAGGGGACAGGTCTCCTCTGAGCTCTTCTCTGGAGTGATTACTTTGTTCAAAATACTGAAACTATTCATTTGAACAGAGCGTAAGGGAAAACTGCTGTAGCCTTATAGCTAGGCTGTTCACCCAGCAAGTAGGAAACCCAGTTTCAAGGTGTCTGTTGTGGAGCAGTTAGAGAGTGGATTCATGCTTGAAGATGCAAGGACAATCATCTGCTCTTCCTGAAAAAATGGGGATGCATTTTGTTTAAAGAGGACCAGAGAGAAAGTTTGGACTAGATGTTGTGAATGCACTCACAGCCCAGGGCATAAGTGCAGTGCAGAGTCTTTAAAAATAATTGTTTTAATAGAATATAATTACTTTTGTGAGCACGAAGTCGTTCCACATTATAAATCAGTACATAATAGGTGAAACAATCCCACCACAATATTTGTAGCAGCCATGCTGCATGGAATTTTAAGCTCCTTGGGTTTTGTTGCAATACGTCTTCCTAGTTTAGGCATTAGTATCCTTCTCTTCCTTGGCCTGCTGAGACATGCTATGCCAAAACTTGTCATTTATTGTCACTCCATGAATAAATAATAGTACCTTGCACTTCCACAACTTGTTTCTGAGAACTGGAGAGTCAAACTCATCCTGCTGAGTGGTCCAAGAAATTGTTTTTTGCTGTGGTGATTCCTGAATCTAAATTGTTTGCAATCTACTATTTTAAGCACCAGCAGAGATGGAGTGTTCACAGACAACAGTTATGATAAATGTACTGCATAGTACCTCACGCCTTTGAAGATTGGCTCTGTTTTCCTTATTTATGTCCTCTGTTTGTATAACATAGTCAAGTGCCTGGTCTAATGCCTCCTCCAGGTCTGACAGCTTGACATCCTGTTCGCTGAGCTGCTCCAGCACATCAGATACCAGATATCTGGTGTCGTTGTACCTCTCGTGGAACTCTTCAACTTGCTGTAGCACTGGGAGAAAAATCAGAGGCCACTGATTAATCCACAGCTTGGATTTCTGACAAAACTTACCTGTGCAACATTTTCTGTTGCTGTTACTCAGGGGACAGTAAAACACATTTGCTAAAAGCTGACTTGAGAGATCATATACCTAGATTTTAATTTTCACTCCTCTTTTGAAAAGGAAAGATGCCTCTCAGTTTAGTATCTCATTTTAATCCCATTAATTCCCCCTCTCAAGTAGCTTTTCCTAAAAGAAACTAGGCTTGGCTTTCTATGCTCTTCATTTGTTTTTCATTGTCACAGCTAACTAGGCTATTCTGGAGAAGACAGTCCTTATTGTCCTGGGGCTCTGACTCATGTTCACCGAGCTGTGAGAATTAGGCTGCCACTCTTTCCCATACGAGCAGTTTTTCTCTCTGCTGGAGTTTACTGTCCCCATGGCAGAGCTGGCAGGGGGGAAGGAAGAGGTTAGCACGAGCAATTCCAGCCCTGGCACGAGCCTTCCTAAGCAGCTGTCGCTGAGGAGCTGCAGTGCACAGGCACACACAGACGCACAGACACACGGACACACAGATATTTTTCTGCCCATTCTGCCGCAGGGGCAGCGAGCGCCAGCAGAGGCTTGGGGCAGGCATTTGGAAGCAGCAGCATCTTCAGCACAGCAGTGGGTGCTTGCCAAGCGCCTGCTGGTCCTCCCCAGGGCCTCAGCAGTACCTCCAGAGCTGCCTGGCCCGTGCCAGCTGCACATCAACATGTGGGTGAATGGAAAACAGATTTAAAACTTACACTCCTTCGCTGCGTTTTCCTCCTCATCTGCAAGTTGCCTCTGATTAGTGAAAGGCTTACGGTGTTTGATCTCCTTCAGCATCTCCTCAGCCACACTCAGCTTCTGGGCAATTTCGTCAGGGCTCAGCTCTTGTTGAATTGCATAGTATTTCATCTTGCTGCTGATTTCTGTGGGAAAAAGGAACAGATGGTCAATCCAGCATGGCTGCAGAGAAGTAAATACTGTGAAGTACTTTTGTGAATCCAGATCATGCTGATGGCAAAATAAAGTTTTAATTATCTCTCAACTCTATAGTAGATAATTAATATGTTTAATCCAGTCTTAAAATTAAACCTGTAAATATATCACACTTTCTGGCAAATGTGGGGTTCTCATCAGAAGAGGACGAGATTAAGCAGGCATGGGTTGTGTGGATTATTTGGCTTGGCAGTTCTTATAGACTGGGATCATCATTTTATTCTGCGTTCTGTGGCATGTAGTAGGCTGGGGCTTTCATACAGGATCATGGTTTTTAAGTGCTGCTGCAAAAATGTTATGTTTATTAAATAACAACAATGGCAAGGAGACTGAAGTAACCTTTTTTTCCCATCTGAAGAAGTCTGAGGCACCCTAAAGCAGTAACATATGGCTTTCTGGCCTGATAGTGCCTAGCTGGTTTGGAGCTAGATACTATTTCAAGGTTTTGGTCTCAGTTCAAAAAACACTGTTGGATCCCTGCAGCTGAAATTGAGTTTACCCATTCCCAGTGTAGGCATGACACAGTTTACCCACTTCTTACTCCCTGGCCTTGAATGCCACCTCCTCTTTTATGCCCTACAATGTGAGTAGCTTTGGTTTGCGTTCGTCACTACTTTTGTGGGTAACCAGAGCTGGCAAAGCCAGCACTATGCATCTGTAAGATTTTTATAAAAAATAGAAGTGTAATTGTGGCACAACTGGTTCTTTGGCAGAGTGTCTTTGTATGCAGTTTCTGGCTGGCTCCTCAGCTCATTAGTCAAGCTTTCAAGTCTCATACTGAGCAGTTACTGATCACCACCAGCGGCTCTCCATGGATTTCTTTTTCCTTCTCATGCTGGCACACACATGTGCATGTGTGCCCACATACACCTTCCCTTCAACAGAGAGTGGCTTGCCTTCTACAGGTGGCAATGCCCCTGTAGAAGAATAGTTTTGAACATAGTGGAAATAATTTTCACCCACTTGTCTCCAACTGCTTTCTGGGTGAACGAGCACTCTCTTTTTATTCACAGCCATGGGTGTGGCTTCTTCTATGATAGCTCAACCTTATTGTGCTATTTGTGCACCAAACCAGATACATTTCTGCCTTCTGTGGTTCCTTTTGTGCCCCAAACCAACTAATAATACAAAAGGACTATCCCCAGAAGTCAGCCAGTGATTGTTGGTGACATACAATGAGGCTCATGCTGACACTTTTGCTCAAAAATTGTAGAAATAAGATGTGACGGATGGCCAGACAGTCAAAGGTGATCTAGCATCACAGGTGTAAGAAGGGAGTACAAATGTAACATCCTATGAGCATGGGCTCAGCCTGCCTCTTCTGTGTGGTAGGATAAGTTAACTATGTTTGTTGAAATAACGTAATGGTTGAAGCACCCATGGAGTTAAGGATAAGCAAGGATAACCGTTGATATGTAACTGCTCTTCCTTACACAACTTGCCACAGAGCTTGCAGTAATTGCTCTAAGACAGAACGGCTCAGGTCTGTTAATAAATTATTTCTATTAATTAAAAAAGGGCTGTTTAACCTCAACTGCCAGTCAGCCTTTCTATTCTGGTGCCATATACAGCTTTCTTACACTGTTGTCTTTGCCAAGGACTGGGAAAAATCAGTGTGCTCTATGGCAGGATGGAGGCTGTCATGATGCAGGTGTACAGGGGACAGAGATGCTTCTGAGTATGTTCATGTGGGGTTTTATTGCTTTGTGTAGGTACAGAAGAAGAGGCTGCAATTGGTTTAATCTCAGTTTTCTATATCAGCATGCTAATGAAACGTCATAGATATTCCAGATGAAGATGATAATCTCTGACTAGGAAACCTTTTTTAAAGAGCATTTGTGCTTGGGAAGGTGTTCACTGTTGTCATTTATTCTTTGATATATAGTACAGTAAAAATTCTTGAAGATGCAGGAGGTTTAACAGGCTCTAAATAAAAAAAAAATCTTCATCTGGGAAGGTGTAAAATACATACATTTACAGTCAGAAGAGAAGTTATGTTTTGAAATTTATAGTAGTTCTGGAGATGCTTTTATTGCTCTAGTATGTTGCCCAAAGATGAACTTAATAAGTTTTGTCTGCGTCCCCTCACATCATATGGACAGATGAGGAGGACACTGAGACAACAGGTTACAGTTTGTCCCAACATTTTAACAGAAAAAGGTCTTGGTTTCACTCTTTTCCTAATTTTAGGAGATCATCATCATCATGTTTACCTCTCCTACTGTGAATCAGCATCACTATAACCATTTCTGATGGTCTGCACTAGCCACGCAGTTTACAGTTCTGCCTTTCACTTTTACTAAAGGGCGTGCTTTCTCTGTGGAAAAAAAAAGCAATAAAAATGCAGTTTTCTGATTCTTCTTCTGTATTTCAGAAAAAAAAAAGAACAAAAGGATAACAGCTAGTCTGTAATGCTCTGTAGATGTGTCTGGACCCAAACTCAATTGGAAATTCTGGTCAGATGAAGCAATAAGCAGCTTGAGGAGAAAATCACCACCACCTTCCACACTGAGCTTGGGGAAGCAGTAGGTTCCCCAAATTATTTACTATTCGGCATCCTTTTGTTTTTAGAAGCATCTACATGAAGTTGTATGAACCAGCACAGTCCTACTCAGCAACAGTTTGCTAAAAGGCAAAAACTAGATTAAAGTAACACTCACCAGAGGGATCACCAGAGTTAGTCAGACCTGACTGACTGCCATGGGTTCAAAAGGGAAAGCATAACTTTAAAGAAATCTCTCTAGCTATTCATATGGCCTCCATTACTTATCAGCAGGATGGGAAAAGTGCACTTGCATGAATCCGCTGACAAGTAAGACATGGAGCACTCTCATCTCCCATCCTATGCTTGTGTTTGTGGCTTCATCCAGCCCCAGCATTCTGATACTGACTTTTTTTTTGCCACAAGTATATATAAATACCTTGAGCAGCTATTCAAACAAACAAAGGCTACAAGCTGAATTAGCTTGAAGTATTTCATGTAAACCTATATTATTATTTTGCTCTGTCAAAGAGAGAAAAAAGAAAGATAAGCTCTTGTTCTGGGTGTCAGACCAAGTCAGCCTGTGGTGTCAGCTGTCTTTTAAGAGACACAACTTTTCATCATGGCATTGCAGGCTGCAAAAGCCCTATGTGTGGGTTGCTTTGTGAGAGTGCCCAGGTGCTATGACATTTTTTTGCTGGAGGTTTCATTAATACATGCTTGACATTGAGCTGAACCAGAAAGAAATCTATTTACCTTGAATGTTATCCCTCATATTACTGAGCTGCTGTACAAGCTGAGTAGCACGGTTGTTGGTCTCCATGGTTTCCTTCTGTAGCAGTAGGCCTTTGCTGGATGCTTCATTTCCCTATGAATAAACCATGTGAGCTAGACATTAGATTTCTTTTCAGATCCATATGCATGTGTGAGGATGAGCAGTGTAAACACACATTTTGCTTTCTCCTGATGAGCATGTGAAAGTCCATTTATCATATAAAGTGGTATTTACAGAGGTGTTTGAAGTGAAGGGCTGTCTTGTCGGTATTTTCAGAATTGCAGAGTGAGAGATTAAAATCTGTCCCATATTTTCCATCATTTGCTGCAATCAAATTGCCATAAATTATGTACAGTTGTAAAACTCCCATCTGCTGAGTCTCCTAGGCATTCAGCAGGGCTGGCTCATTTTGCTGGGTATGGCATTTCCTGAGTAAGCATATAGACTGAAGAATAAGGTGTCAAGCTCACAACCATTTTTAGATCAGTGTCTCCCTCAAGTGAGGTCCCCAGCTCTGCAACTTGTTAAAATTAAGAAAAAGCTTGAGGATTCAAAATACTCTGAGGAGCATAGCCACATTCCTATACTATATCACATTGGAGGCTGCACTTTGCATTGTGTTCCCTAACATGTAAGGGAAATGAAGAGTTACCATGTCATAGTTACCATCTTTCCTAGAAGGTCACTGACTTTGGGAGTCCTTAGATTTAATTTTCACTGGCATTTCCCAGGAAGGAGGAAAAAATACATCTGCTGTGCCATTGACGTTTCCTGGACCCTGTGTGTGTATGTGTGTGGGTGTGTGTGCACGTATTAAGTCCGCATGCACGTATTAAGTCCACACCACACACTTGCCAGTGGTAAATTTGATTCACGGTAAGTTTGATTCACTGTTTGATTCATGGTCCCCGCTGGGGCTGCAGCAGCAAAAATTCCCACTGTAAAATTAGTTTCTGGGTTTGGGGTGCCCTGACACCTCATGAGCCAGAAGATGTTTGGCTGTTGGTGTGCTCACTTCATGCTTGCTTAATCCTGCAAGAATGGCAGAGGACTCTGCTGCCGTCCTCCAGCCCTGCAGGGCTCAGCCGTGCTCTGGCTGCAGGTTCAGTGCTGCCAGCGGCCGTGACCCACAGCTGCAGAGTTCTCTCGGGGTTTGCAAGGCACCCGGTGGTGCTTGAAGGCAGGGCCAGGGCGGCCAGCCCTGCAGGGGTGGATGGGCACCCGGCTAAAACAAATGCAAGGGTTCATAGCAAGGTTTTAATTTCCTTTCTATTGGTTTTTTTAGTCTTTGAAGGGCAAGCGCTATGTATTCGTATTCCTTTATTGCTATCAGGGTTTCTTGTGGATGCTCTGTTGCTCAGCATCGCCACTTCATGCTTCTTTTAAGCCACTCGTTACTGTTTTTACACACACTTGGCTTTACATAATGCTCTTTCCTTGCCAGATTTTTCTTTTAACTATTGAACACCTGGGGAATTGCTGAGACAGGTTCGCTGATTGCCATGAGATTGATGGGAAACACAGCAGCATGGGTGAGGGGTGCTCTTAGGGACCCTCAAATTCCCGCTGATGTACAGAGGCTTCCCCTGAAATTTGCTAAGAGCCCAGGAAGGAAAGGCGCTTGGCTCCCCCAAGTCTCTGCCAAATATGCAGGATCGAGCTACATGCTGTTTTACTCTAAGCTCATCTCAAGCAAACTCAGGGAGTTACAGGTCACATTTACTCTTCTCATGTAGCAGGAGGATTTGCCTACAGTTGGTGCATTCATCCTGCCTTTGGGCTTTAGATCAGAATCTGCAGCAACCCCCCAGATACAGGGACGTGCACATGAAATGCACTCTGAAGGGAAGATGCGTCACGTCTCTGCAAAACCCACTCGAGGCCCTAGCACCTGTTTTCCATAAAAGTGCCTTGAAAGAGCAAAAAGTTCAATATATTCAGAGTTATTACTGTGGCCTTCCTTCCACTGTGAGAGTCTGGGGCCATTATTTCTCTGCCTTTACAAGCAATCACAAGTATTCATGTGGAACGAGCATTAGAAATAACCAGGGAGAAAAGACCAGAGGAAACACTGAATTTATTTGTTCAGGGACAGTCAAACTGAGGAATGAGTTAAGAAATCCCCACGTAGTACTGAAGATGACAAAAACGTTATTATCCAAATTCACTAAATATTCGTAGAAAACCTAACACCTTAATCATCCTGCCTACAAACTCCATGGAGTGACACTGAGGCGTGTGAGCACTGCCAGATTTTCACAGGTACAGGTGTAGGGGGATGTGAGCTGATTTAATCAAACCTCTCTTTTGAACACAGGCATAGTCTGTGTAATTCTGCAGTGCCCTTTCTACTAAGTAAGCTGATTAAAAACACCCAAACCCAAATTTTCTCTTCCGCCTCTCTATACAGTCCTTTCTCCTCTTCCTTTGTGTTTTTTCTCCTACTTGCTCCTGTATTTGAGTTTTAGTCTAAGGCATAATTTATTTTGTCTTCTGAAGGAATTGGTAAGTGAATATAAGGTCTGGCATTTTGCAATAAGCATGAAATATACTCTAGTCATACTACAGCTGTGATTATCTCTGGGAATAACATAGAGTGGTGTATCTCACTAATATATATATATCTTAGCAACAGAAGGATGTTTAATAATATCTCTTTAAAATAGAGGAGAAGCAATTTTGAACCCTATTTCTTCTCTTAACATATATCAGTATTCTTCTAGGGTGCAATGAAAGTGTTATGTGAGCTGAGAGCAGATGATAACCTTAATTTTATAGCCTGGCAACCGAATGTGGATGCAACATTTATGATTACAATTGTGTTAAAGCATATCTTAAGTGCTGATCAGGCTCCCACCTCAGTGGGTACGTGAAAAACCTTTTAAACTGGCAGTTTTGTAATGTATTTTGAAGTGTCTAATCAGGGCTAATTTAATTTTATGAGAGCATACATGTAAAATAGATACAGAATACTCCCAAAGTCAATCTGGATTAGTTTAGTGTTGGTTACTTTGCTTAATTAGAAACCAAAATGTGAAATAGAAAGGCAGTGTGTCTATCTCAGATCAAACGTGTAGGGGGGTAGGTGGAAACTCAGATCCTGAGGAAAGGCTTTTTGTGATCGGTGACAAACCTCCGACCACATTCAACAGACTTTGGCCCTACATCCTTCCTTTTCTGGGAAGAAGACTTGATAGGTCCTTTACACTTTTAATTCAGAGCTAAAGTAAAGTAGAAAGTCTAGAAATAGAAAATAGGAAGTTCTCCCAACTATCTTCCAGGGCACTCCCACTCTAGTTTGGTGAATGTAGAGGTTCAGACTAGATGTTAGGAAATGTTTCTTTACCGAGAGGGTGGTCAAACACTGGAACAGGCTTCCTAGAGAGGCGGTCGATGCCCCAAGCCTGTCAGTGTTTAAGAGGCATTTGGACAATGCCCTCAATAACATGCTTTAACTTTTGGTCAGCCCTGAAGTGGTCAGGCATCTAGTTGGAATAGATGATCGTTGTAGGTCCCTTCCAACTGAAATATTCTATACTAACCTCTTATGCCAGCATGTGAATATGACAAACCACAAACTCTCAGAACTCTGGCAGGGCGCTATAAACAAACCTGTTCATCAAGTGTCGCTGCCTCTCTCAGGAGATCATTCATTTCATCTGCAGCATCATCGACCTGGATGGTCCAAAGCTCAGCATGGTTCTTTTTTTTGGACATTGCCGCCTGTGTGTGGGGAAAAAAGTCAGTGCATCTGAAAACAAATTATTTCTCTAGTGAGAACAGGGATTCAAATCTACAGGAATGGAATGGAAACTCATAGATTAGAATTACATTAAAAAATAAAATGTCATCAATGTTTGTACCTGGAGATGGGTGGCAGTGAGGTTCACGTCATTCAAGCGCTTTTGTGCTGCAACACCTGTAGAAATGCTCAGTAAAGTCGATTTGCTTTCATCAATAGCCAGAACTGCTAATCGGATGTCATCTGTCAAATCCCAAATACATTTATCGCAGCCTGATAAGAAAATAAGAGAGTGTCATTTTTCTTCAGTGTTTGCGGCAGTGAACAGCAAATATCTTAAATTCACTTTATAGTGCTCTCGCCCCGTGGTGGTCCCTCTGGATCCTGATGGATACCCATTTTTCTTTCACTTTCATCCACTCACTCCCAGGGTCCCACAGTACAGTCATGATGCTTCCAGCTGAGCAGCGCCAGATGGGACTGCTCAGAGAGGCTGCTGCAGCGGCACCGTAATCAGCAGGGAGAGAGAGAGAGGCATTTCCTGGCTATTCCCTAGAGGCTCTGCATGTTTGTGGCCTGAAGAACAACAGATGGGGGTCAAAAACCCAACTTCATTCTGTCAGAACCCAAACCTCCGTATTTAAAATTTAGTGGTATGAGAAGTAAGGATGTCCAGCAGATGGCTCTTGGCTGCCTATTTGATTAGGAAGGCAACTTCTAAAACCACTTACAACATGTTTGGAATACGCTTGTGCAGAACTATATCCTTGTCCCTGCTGAATGCTTGCAATACCACCTTGTTTTTAGTGACATTGATGCCACCACTAAATGCAAGAGACTTAGGTGAACGTGAAACACAGATTCCTGCAGAAACTTTTGCTTGGTATTGTATAGTCTGTATTCTTGATGGCAGCAGCTCCCAAATGTTTTCTTTCTGGTTGCACTTCCAGGCACACAACGCCTCTTCTTGGGAGTCAGTTTAGGAACCCACGTATGCTACATGGTCTGCATTATACCACAGACATAATTATACTAACATTTAAAAAAATATCAGTAGTTGCCAATAGTTACAACATAGTACTTCTGGAAACTCCCCAGGCTTCCTATAGTTAGAATAGGGGAGGCGATAGTGGAAGAGCAACTGCCTGATAGATGTCTGTCAAATCATCAGCAGCAACAATTTATGTTAAGTGTACAACTAGAAAACCAGAAATGATATGCAAGACGGCACAGATGATAAAGTTGTGATGGCAGTTTTTAGGGCCAGAATATTATTTTGCAGGCACTGTATCTCAAAGTCTAGAGAAGTAGCTTTGGTGATACTTCCCTGCTGCTCTGCAGTGTGTACCTAAACATTCAGTCTGCATCACAGAGCTGGATGTATGCATGTGCTCAGTCAAGCAAGCGAGAACATGTTTAAATACTCAGTCAGCGGGGCATCGTGCATATTCACATGTTTAAGTGCCCTGTGGGACCAAGGTCAAAGTGCTGAGCCCACTGGAGAACTGAGCTCTTAAGTTAGTATTTGTAAGCATCTAAATACAAGAGCGATATTAATTTTTGCTGTTCTCATGATAATCTTCTTACTGATGGTTGGGCAGTCTGTGCCAGTAGAAACTTCAGGACTGTCTGCGAGGCATTCTCCAGTCTGGCTGTCACACATTCTCCCTCCACAGTTACATTCTGGGGGAAAAAGAAAGGATTTTTGAAAGAAGACTCTTCAAAAGGTATAACCCACCTTTCTCCTCCCAAGACTAGTGAGAAGATTGTATGTAGGATTGTGCACAGATAGTCAAACCAGGATCAAGGGCTTCTTGGACTGATTTTTCCTTCCTTCAGTATGTAGAAAAAGGTGTTCTTTGCACTGCGGTTGAATTGGACCAGATAAAATAGGAGACAGGAAACAGAACCAGAAAGCCTGTGCCAAGGCGACTTGTTCAAAGCTTCCCAGCTGGTCACAGGCAGAGGCAGCGAGGCCAGAGCTGCCCAGCTGGGCCATTGCACATCACCGTCTAGAGGGGTGACGTTTAGGAGATGGGCTAAGGAAAACAGTAAAACTAAAGTTAATTATTAGTTACAAATCTCTCCACAGACCTGTGGAATTTATCAATGCTGTGTCAGGCTGCCACTAAATAAGCTTTCCAGCTATCAAGGATTGGTAGTGGACCCCAATTCCATCATCAGCTTGAGCATATCAAAAAGTAAATATCTGTCTCTTACCACTTACAATGAAGAATAAATGAGGTTTTACATTTTTTAAAACTTGAATAAGCTACATATTTACTGCCAGCACAAGTGGCTTTTTAAAAAGCATAATTTTAAATCTA
The DNA here is from genome assembly GCF_034638445.1 of Ciconia boyciana. Classification (NCBI taxonomy): domain Eukaryota; kingdom Metazoa; phylum Chordata; class Aves; order Ciconiiformes; family Ciconiidae; genus Ciconia; species Ciconia boyciana. The sequence continues at coordinate 53,487,458 of NC_132936.1, forward strand.
AAGTGTCTCTTTCAAGGTTTAATTGGCCTTTTAATATATATTATTTTAAGGATTAAAATATTCTTGGAACACTTTAATAGAATAAGAAAAACTCAAGCAGAACATAAGAACAGCAGCGACTTATCTGGAATTCGTTTTGCTCTTGTGATTCATGGTTTCAGCAGAATCTCATATAACAAAATTGTTTACTGCTGTTTTATTGCAGCCCATTCATTGTTCTCTATGAATTACCCTTGTATTTACATTCCACATTGCACATTTGAGGAATTATCAGGGAAAATGTGTAATACAGCTTCAAAGTCAACGTGATGCACTAACATTGGAATAATTCTGTGTAACTGAACCAGTTACTGTGTAACTGTGTAATACTGTGTAACTGAACCAGGAACTACTCAGGTTTTGTACCATTGTGAGAACAGAATTTGGTTATGAATTTTGTGGAGCAATTGATATTTTGACCTCACCACAGTCTGTATGAACTGTGTGTCTCCCAGCACTTGCATCCACAGTTTTTTAATTTGGTTTTTTTTTTTGTTAAGAAGTGAAAGAAAAGTCTCAGTTGGAAGCAGAGATTGCTCTTTACCTATATCAAAGGATCTAGGCTATCGCCAAAACAGGTGGCAAGATCTCAGTTACAAGATTAAAATTTGGATGAGATTGGTGCTCAAGAAAATCAAATGGTGTCTTCTTATTTAAATGGATAAATCTTAATTTGCTACACAAATGCTTTTAGTAAATTAATTTCAAAAGCAGCCCTGACAATTTTTCACCACTTGTTTAGGAGGTACCACATTTTTAGTAGGGAATTAAGACTTTCAATGCTACTGTGACTTACTGGTGGAGAAAGCTTATAAATTTACCTTTATTTCTGAGGGACATTTGTGGAAAGCTTTGAAGTGTGGCTAAAGGACATGTGGTTAAAATATTTATTGAAAAGAAGCTGAAAACTGCTATCCACAGCTACACAGATTTTGTTTTTTGCTTGAAAGAAAAAAAGATGGTCTTAGCTGGATAGAGCTGTTTGCTCATTTAGTACTTTTGCATTTTTTTGTTCTATGTACCCTTTGAGGTGCTCTGTGGAAACCATCTACACAGGCTCTTTTGTCTTACACTATTTTTTTTCTGTCTTTTTTTATTTTAAAGAAGGTATTTGTCTTATTTCAGAATCTATATTGTTCTAAATAAGAGTTCCTAATTGCTCCAAAATGCCAAACATAGTATAAGCTTGCCTTGTAAACTACCTGGATAGTTTGGATATCATGGATGTATTGATTGGTGCAGGCAATCTACACAGTACTATCAAGTACAGCACGTTGTGGTGTTTAGCAGAAATGAAGATGAAACAAGAAGTATGTAATTCCCTGAAACATAATACGTCAAAATCGGGATTTGCTAAAGTCAACTACAAGAATAAATTCACTCCTAAATAGAGAAATGCTGTACCTGTCATAACATACTCAAGTGCCAAGACACTTTATTTTTAGCAAAGATCAAACACTACAAGAAAATCTGCTAATGAAGAGAATTACAAAGCTGATTTATAGTCTGCATGAAAAACCCGTATAGAGAAGTCCTGTGCACCGTGAAATCCCACTTAAACCGTACCTCAGAAAAGAAAATAATACTGAGGCATTCTGCCTCTAATTCCTGCAACTCCTTAAGGGTGCAAACCAAAACTATACTGAGGTGATGGCAAAATTGGTGACAAAATTATGTCTTGCATAACCTGCTTAGACACTTGGAATGCCCTGTAATCCTCAGACTTCTGGCAAAGGTACTCTCAGCTGTTTGAAGCTCTGCTTTTGCACATGGCCAAGGCACAATTGCTGTGGTTTGCTGACTTAAAGTGCTGGGTGCGTTTCTCCTGCCTCACGGCATTCAGGACCCACAAACTAGATCCTGTCATTCTATATGCAAGAACTGCAGTTAAATAATCTCTGGTGAGCTGAATTAGGCAGTGAAAGGCATAAACAAGATTTGCTTTTGCAATCTCAAAATCACAGAGATGATGAATTTCAGGCATGTCTGGGGTGCCCAAATCCAGGCAGGAGGTGAGTTTTGGGGCACACTGTTCCCTACAGCCGCTGTCTTTTTGACTGATTTGGATACCTGGGATTGGTTTTTGGGATTACTGTGTGTGGGCACCATCTCTCCCCATTCAGCCTAAATGGAATTTAAGCATGTGACTTAGTGATGAGAATTACATCCTGGAGAGGGACACTCAACTTCTAGCTGTCACCGGAACATAAAACCAGAAGGGAACACTACTGGCATCCTGCGTGGTCCCCTGCAAATGAAGACAGCAGCACAAAGGGCACTTGAATACAGAGCATCCTCACAACCTCCATCCTGCAGGTCTCAAAACACAGCTTAGCACTTTGTAGTAAGCTAGTAAAAAGCAAAGTCCAAGTGTACAGTGAGTTAAAAGAAGGATGTAGGTTGATCAAGACATTGCTAAGGCCCCGAGACCTGTAGCCCTGTACCTGGAGACCCAGGAGCACTTAAAAGGTCCGGGTTGGGTGTATGGTTTGGCTGTGTCTCACCTTTAAGTCAGCTAAGAGCTAGGAGTGATCCATCTACCCCATTTGTGTTCTGGTCTGTGAGGGAAGGACCCTGGCAAAGGGGTTGGGAGGGACCCCCAAGGTCCTTGCTCTGAGCACCTGCATTTTGCCTTTAGCTGTGGCTATTCCTTGGTGCATTGAAAGAGGATGTACTCTCTCCTCCCAGAGCCAAAGCAAGGCCAAAGAGCATGAGCCCAAAGTCCTATTTGGATCTAACTCCATGTAAATTAGGAGAATAATTATATTAGTGGACGTAAACCTCTGTGACCCCTCTGTGTAGGTGTGTTTTGGTAAGATTCTCTGGGTAGCACTTTACCAGACCCTGGAAATACAGTCATCCCTGGGGTGGAAATACGGTAACCAGCAAGATTACACAGACACATGGGAAATGCAGAATACACTATCAGTATGAAAAGTAGCAGAAAATGAGCAGGGATTGGGTCAGGACAGGAAGGACGATGCTGTTCCCATAAAAACTACTTTCAAGTCTTTAAGTGCCGTCAGTCTGGGTGGTCATGCTGGGCAGCATGTAGCGTGAACAAACACAAAGGTGAAGTCTCTGCCCAAGGAAAGCTTAGAGACCCTTATTTAAAACAAGATGCAGGACACAACAGTGCCTACATTCATCCTGCCCAGGCGTCTGAGATGTTGGGGTCTGGGGTTTGAGACTTCCTCATGGGCAATGGAAAGAGAGCCTGGGATGATTCAGCCAAACAAGCATCCAAATTATCCCGCCAGGTAGGTGGCCAGGAGTACCCCTGGCCTCCCAGGGCCACAGGTGTCTGATGACTGATTCAGGCATCTCTGGGAGGTCGCCAATGGACCATGCTGTGCTGTATTTTGCTCCGCTCCACTAAACTATAGACAATACCTGTACAGTTTTTAGCGAATCTGGCATCTCCATAGTAACCCGGAGCGCATCGTTCGCACTTGAACCCGGTGGTGTTGCGCAGGCAGTTGCGGCACTGGCCGGTCACTTCATCACAGTCTTCAAAAATCAGGTTTGGGTCTGAGTTGCCGCTGCAGTCACATTTTTTACAAGTGTTTCCAATTAGCAAAGGGTTCCCATAGTAACCGGGGGCACACCTGCAAGGAAGAGCAAGCCCAGCGATGACGAGCAATGACATCCCCATCTGCAGTACCATTTTTTCTCTGACCTTATTTAGGTCACCATGAATTGATGATGGTCTGCAGCTACTAAAGGACAGAAGGCAAATTAGGAGCTGAAGTCCTGCAGGGGCTGTTTTGTGCTCTAATCTCAATCTGTACGGTTATATATTTTTCCCTTCTTGAACACTCCTGGTATCTCAATCACACCGGTCTGTGCTATTTTTTTTGTGTGTGTCTTTAGCAGTAAGATGATTTGTTCCCCATTGTTTTAAAATCTGTGACAGAATGACCTTGGCAGAGAGGCAGCCCTAGTGTTTATTTTGGTCTCTTTCAGCTTTGGATCTCACCAACTATATTGTGTTATATAGGAAACTGGGGTAAGAGACTGCATTTCATGATGCTGAAACTCAGAGGAAGTTCAGACCTTATTTTCATTATAATGCACATAACAAATTACTGACCAGAAAAGTTTTATATAAATACTTCTATGATGAGGCATTGGGATGGTTTCTTTTTTTTGCAAAACAAAACAGGCACTGAACCAGCCTCCATTTTTCAGATTTGTTCGGTGTTAGCCTGCTGGCTGAGGGCAAAAGGCTGAGAGCAGCCACCAGCCCAGGAGGGGAGGATTCCTCTGTTGGTTTGCAGAGGGCGAGAGGGAAGGGGGTAACAGGCTCTCCAGGGGGGCCTGAAATGAGGCCAAATTGCTTTTCATGTCTTGTCATGTTTGGGAAGCATTTCTGTGGAAAACTTGCTACGTCTTAAAATGGAAGAGATGTTGAAACTGTAGTGGTTTTTGAAAGTCTAGGCAAACCAGCGATACCTAACGTTCCTGTGTGACCAGTGACCCTAAGCTAAGACAAGAGGTAATAGATTTGGTGTCATCATTTGGACAGAAAGGAGAGGGTTTCAGTTAAAGGAGTTTCTGCTGGTAGCACGGAGTGTGCTTAATCCTACGAGCTAGAGGAACCTTTGCAAAACAACCAGCGAGGCGAACAGAGCCAGCACTGGAGTGGGCATGGAGCAGCTCGCAGGAGCAAATCCTCGAGCAGGGGCGTTGCTGTAGGAGCTGGTGGCTGGAGCGGTGAAGAGCAGCTGCTTATGGACTGGAGGGGCCAGCGGGCAGGACAGGGGCAGCCCACACCCTTCACGGTGTCACTGCAGGGGGGCAGGAGAGTCCCTGACCCAGCAGCCTGGGGCACAGAGATCAGGGACTCGTACCCCCAAACTGGGAATGAAGAATTACTGCAGGGAGAGGGATAACTAGCTGGTGTAGCAATTGTTTACGGAAGAAATCGGAGGAGTGAAAAGTTGTTGCAGTGATATAGGTAAAGAGTAGTTATTGTATTTCATCCTGTTTTATCACCCTGTTGTCCTTGTCTTTTCTCCCATCTGTAAAGTCCTGTTTTAAGATGCTGTTTGTTCTGCTGTTTGTGGGTGGGGAAGGTGAGCTCTCAGGCAGTTTAGTTTATTTTTCCCAGGTTTCTGGCTGGGGACCTGAGCCGAGGTCTGTTGCCTCCTAAAATCTGAACATAGTCAAATCCAGGTTCTGCTATGTCTGAACGATGAAATTGTGGGAGATCTGATAACAGCTTCCAGTTAGCTTCCTACATTTGATGATTTTTTTTTCAATAAAGCAAGTAATTTCCTCAACGCTGCTTTGTTCATGTTCCAGTCCTGAACCCCCACAGTAAAAACACATAAAATTTTAAGTATCTTAATATAAACCACTTGGCTGCCTCAAACACTGCTTTTGCCAATGGCAAAGACTCTGTTTGTCTCTTTGCAGCACTGCCAGAATCTTTGGTCCAGATCTTATCACTTGGGTGACCCAGATGTAAAGAACAAAAGTGTGACCTGGAGTTCTGTGCACCCCTCGAAGAACTGTGAATGCGACACGGAGCATAATGAGTGTGATTTAGCTGACTTTGGTGGAGTCACTCCGCATTCCCATGGGAGTTAGAGCAGACAGTGATGGGTAATGCTACTATTTAGTCATGCCAAAAGTCTTGCTATAATTTTCTAATATTTCAGCCAATCTGAGATTGTAGTATTTTCCCAAATTTCAAAATTTCAGTGTGTTTATGAAGTTTGGACAAGAAAAAAAACAAAATCCTGGTTTAAAAAAAAAAAAAAGTCCTTTATTCTGAACTCTCAAAATCTTGCAGAGTTTCTTTTTAATTTTCTGTGGTTAGGTATTTTCCAAATGGTTGTCTGTCTAATGTGGCCACCAACTCAGAAGCCACTGAGCAGTGCTGGGGCAAGACCAGTGTTTTGCTTTCCGCTATCCAGCTCTGGCTTTCAGCCAGCATCCACCGAAGACTGCGTACTATTCCCCTCAGGCCCACAACGTCTGCCCTCTCATCAGGGCAAGGTGAATTTTTTTTCTTTTCTGAAATATACCATTCAGTTCACTTGCCAGACACTTAGTGGACAGTTCCTCACGTCCTCACAGATGTATTTTGTAAGTGCTCCTTTTTATGACCATCTGAGTCACTTTTATTAGCTATATCTCCTCATCTGGAGTAGCTGTCTAGAACAAATAGAAACTTTTAGAGCTGAAAATAAATGTGTCACCTTCACTTCCCCCTTCCCTTTGCCACTGAGCGCATCTCATAGGGCTGGACTGCGCTTGGCCTCTTTTGAATGATTTGTAGCGCGGGAGAAGAGCAGAGGCCGCTGGATGGAAACATATTGCTCCATCTCTGCACTTTATGGTCTGAAAAAGTAGAGGTCTGCGGTACATGTCTTTTCCTCTGTTGTATCAATAAATGGCTCTTTGTTGCTAGCAAAAAATATTTCCTCTCCCATAATAAAGCTGCTAAGTTATCTTTGTGTTATTTTACAGCCATGCTTGCTTCCTGTAATTATTGGTGAGTAAGAAATTAACTTCCTTTTCCCTGGCAATGCCAAAAGAACCTTTTTCCTCTATTCACTTTGGACACTAAAGTATCATTTCTTCAGTTATCTTTTTTAACTTTTGGGCATTAACAAAACCTGGATTTCATCCGCTACCACCTTAATGCCTTATTGCTGGAGTCCAGGAGCAGAATGATTCATTCCTAAATTTCAAATTGGGAAGCTGATTTTCCCAGTTGCTAGCAAAGGCCTCTGTGATTTCACAACACCATTTGCTGGCAAACATAAACTGGATAGGTTTGTGCCAAGCCCCTGGAGCAGCACACGGAAGCCTCCTACACGGATGCCAGAGGAAATGGAGCAGATTGCCTCCTGGCGTGCTGCTCTGGAGATCCCACGCGCTGCCTGTGGAGGGGTGTCCTGCAGCTCGCTGCCCCGTGGCACCCATCGCCGACCGCTGCAGAGAGCTGGGAGGGAGGGCGGTGAGCAGGAGGTAGCCTTCCTCTCCCTGGGGACACCAGCTGCTCTTTGGGCTGCAGGGAAGGACAGGGCCAGTGCCCTCTCTCGTTCAGGATCCCCCAGTCCTCCTGAGAGCATGTTGGTGGCACGATAGCTGCCAGTGGGAGCAGGGGGTGGTGGCAGTGCCCAGGGACAGGGACAAGCAATGTGTTTCTCAATAGTCTTCAAAACACTTTTCATCGTTTCTGACACAAATGGGAGTGGGACCAGGAGCCTACCAGAAGGAAAGTCCCATTTGCCACTGCTTGCCACTTACCCCAGCAGTTAGTCAAGGACTTAACATGGTGACTGGGACAGGCTGATTTCTTCCTGTAGCTTTTTCTAACCCATCTATGCAGCTTTGCCTTCCCTGAGACAGATGCACTGTGTCAGGCTGGGTAGTGGCTATTAGAAAACAAAGCTGATGCTATTTTCTGCTGTTACTATGCATCTGCTACTCTTTTCATAGGATTTGATTTGCTTGTAGTCTAGGTTGACATTTTAATAACCATTAAGAAACCTCACAGACCTTTTAATTGTCTGCATTATCCTTTGTGTATATATCTGACATTTTGGAAGAACAAAAGAATACAGCCATAGGCCTGGAAACAAGCATGGGGTTTTTTATTTTTGTGCCATCTGTCTAACGGGCTTTCACTATTGCTGTCACCATGTTAGTGATGTGGAGATAATATGCTGATGTTTTTGCATCATCTGTAAGGGCAAAAGCCTTCACTCTTTTTTTGTCTTACCTTTTTCATATTGATTTTTCTTTGCATCTTAAGCATCCCCTTTCCCCCTTCTCTGATAGTTATGTTAAGTATCATTTGAATTCAAGACTTGTCCATTAATGATAGCGGACTGAAGTCTTAAATACTTCAGGGGCTTTAAGGAAAAACAAAATGAGGTGTTCAGGAAGCCAGTGTCTGAGCCATCCTATACCCCTCAGTCTTTGTGTTAGAGCTGTTTTAATTTATTGGCTGCTCAAGGAGAATTTCTGAATTATAATCAGGCCTCTGACATTCATTGAAGCATCATCCGTGTTTGTTCATAGTGAGTAAGATGGCCCTTTATGACATAGGAGAGTAAGTTATATTTCTGCTGTATAGCTCCATTTATTTGTGTACTTTGTTATTTAGAAGATATTTACTAGAAATTGTTTATGGGCATAAGGGAAAGTTGAAAAGCAGCACTGGCCTATGGTTGTTTGCTTGACTTTATTGAATGATGTCTGTGAAGTATATTTAAAATTCAACTAAAAAGCTGCATCCGCTCATTAAGAATTTGACTAGATAATCCATTTTCTCCTTTGCTTTAGAAAAATGTATTTGGTAGAAGCCTGCTATATGTTTTAGAGTGGTGAATGGCAAGAGGCATCTACGTGGTGGTTATTTTTCACTTCAGCTGCTGTTTCTGATTTTGTATTTTGTATTTTGATTTGTAAAATGTATTCCTTTTAGGAAGAACACCACATGAAGGTACACAAAGTGCAAGAGCTCGATCAAAATATATCAGATATAAATGTCTGTCTTACCCTGACAGGGTAAGACAGACATGTCTTACCCTGTCTTTCTTTCTTACCCACAGCAAGTTCTTATGCTTTTTAGTAGGAACTGAATGAAATCCTTTAACAGACATGATTCGACCTGGTGAAAACACATGCACAAGATTTCTCACCAGTGTGGCAAGATTCCCTTGAAGACTTCTGGACTTCAGTATTGTTGACCAGTAAGTCATCCCATTTGCTTCTTACCTTTCACAGTTGGGTCCTGCATAGTTTTCCTTACAGACACAGCGCACACTTCCACTTTTTCTGTAACAGGAGACTGCAAAGCTGGAATTTCATTAGAACGAATAGTTAGGATAGCAGGCAATGGCAAACACGTGGGAGTATTTCTTAACTACATTATGGACATTTGCTGTTGGTGTGAGCTCTGGCTCTTGGTTACTCATTGCTGAAGAGGTATTCTTAAGCTCTGTATGTTATTCACATTATACCCCTTGTTTAGTCTTTTTAATTAGTGTAGAAAGCACTAATTAGTATATAGCACTATGGAGCTATATAAATGCAGATATATGTAAGTTCCTGTCTTGCAGTGTAGATCAGACACACCTGCAGGTTTTGTTACACACATTTTAGATAAAGGACTTAGGATAAGTGTGTATGTCATGCGAACCTAATTGCTTTCTGTCTCTTATTCTAAGGGGTGAAATATTGCTTATGAAAGACACCGCAGTAAGCACTTCAGGAAGGTAGGCTCTGGAATGGGTGCAGCAGTTTCCTATGCAAATCCTACAGTTTTCCTCAAATCCAATGTGGAAGTACTGAGTGGTGAAAGCTGAACTCAGTGATGCTATCCTTACTTACAGTAACCATGGCTGCTCTACCATCTCTCTGAGTAAGCTGGAAAGAGTCTGGGGACTCTTCTGAGACCAGCATGCCAAGTAGTGATACTGATTGCAGTAATGGCTTGGGCTGTAATTTTCACTGCCGTGATTCTAAATCATGGATTCCTTTGCTTTCTTTTGTTTTCAGGATTCAACAAATGTATAACTAAATACAAGACCCGAGGAACAGCAGCAGACAGATGTGGAAAGTACAAGTTGTATACACTTCAAACACAGTGATGGACATGGCTTAAATACATTTGCAGGAAAAAGGCATATAATCCTAAAGATGTTTCCAGTTAGTTTGCAGTATGTGTGAGCAAATGCCTGCCAGCACTGGGGTGCAGCCAGAGTAGTGAGTGGCAGCAGTTGCCAGCTGCAGGCCCATGGTTGCTAAAACGCAGGTCCTGAGTCGTACGGTGCTGGGCAGCTGTGGCCAGGCTGCATCCCTTTCACACAGAAGGACAAAAGATTTGGAGCAACAGGAAAGAGCATGATCCATGTAGTGCTTGTTCTAGGAACAAACAGCATTGAAAGGTGACAAGTATTCCTGCGTAATTTCAGTTCCCACCAGCATTTCTCAGCTGGTGGGACAAGCAGGGCCAAAGAAATCTGCGTCTGAATCTGTGCTGTCTCAAAACATTTCATATAACCAGAGAGAACATAAAATCAGATTCTTCTCACAGAATTCACAAATTAACTTCAGTAAAGCTTTTTTGAGAACATATTGAGAAAATCATAACAGTTTGGCAGCCTTCCTCTTCTTTTACAGAGGCTAATTCCTTCATGTAGTTGAAAAAACCGCATTGTGGATTTAAGTTATGAAATAAGACTGAAGCCTTCCTGAGGTTCTGTATTTTTTGTGATCTCTTAGGGAAAAAAAGTTTGTAAAATTCCCTCAGATTTGAAAAGTAGTAACATCTGCTGGACTGTGAAGCAAACTCCCTCCTCCTTTTTTTTTTATTCCAAAGAAATGACATTACACTTCATGTGTAATGTCCAAAAGTTATTCCAAAAGTTCCCAGGATAGCAGATATGAAGATAGTCTGGCCAAAAAATCTAGAGACACACAGATGAATCCCAAGAAAAAATATGTATCTGATGAGTCTGTCAGTTTACAGATTTGGTCACTTTGTCTAACTATTATGAATTCGGTGGCTATTTCCAAAGTAAAACAGAGTACAAAACAACAACATCCTGTGGATGTTCTTTATTTAAGGCATTTAATACTTCTCTGCTTTCTGGTAGTTACTGTTCTGCCTTGATATAAATGGAGTAGGATTAATGGAAGGGGAAAAAAAAAAAAAAGAACAAACGGTTGTTCTTTGAATTTAGTTATGCAAGGCTGAATGTTGCTCAATCATTATTATTTGCCTCTTCCAGCCCCAGCTGAAGGCCATTGCTGCGGTCAAATCTCTCTCATGCAAGAAGCTGAACAGGCAATTTCTGCATGTTATTTAAATAGAGGTATGAGGCAAATTGGGATCAGATATTCCTTTCGCTATTGCCTTCAGGACTTTTCCGAGGGAAAACCCTGAAAAACTGAAGTGGATTTTTACTGAGGTAGTTTTAAAGGGGTGACATATCACAGAACATAGAATATCCTGAGATGGAAGGGACCTATGAGGATCAATCATCAGGTCTAGCTCCTATATTGCTGCTAAAGTTGAAACATCTGCATTCAGGCTCCTTGCAACTTTTGTTCTCCCTTCCCAATCCCACGCTGCTGTCCTTTTAGGTTCAGGGCTTCTTTATCTCTAGTGGTCTGGAATAGGAGAGGCGTATGTCCCTAGCAGAAGAGCTAAGGAGCGTGTTGAAGCAGGGAACGCTCCTTGGCCTCTGCGCCCATTTCCCATAGCACTGGTAGAGACAGCCTGTAGCTCAGGTCCCTGCTGGTCCCACTGCACCAAGCCCTGCTGGGCTGGCAGGCTGGCTGGCTCCCTGCGGTCGGGGGCACTGCTGCAGAGCCCAGTGACCTGTAGGACTTGGTGAATGCAGGCCCGGCCATGCTCTGTCAAATCACCCCGCAGGGAGGACAGCCTAGACATTTGCTTGACCGGCTGTGCTCGGTAGCGACTGGGACTCGTCATGCGGTAGTGCCTCAGGCATGTGGAGTCCTGGTTGTGGTTGAGAGAGCTGCTCCTTACACCAAAGTCGCTGCTCTGTGCCCAACAGGTTAAAAAAAAAATCACTTTCCTTTGCTAAGGAAAAAGCACTGCTTTCAGCAGTTGTATTTCTACTATTTCTGGCATTACAGCCGCTACTGAAACTGGAGGAAGCGGTCTGCTTTGTCTGTGAGCTCACTCATTCCTAAGCCTTTTTAAATGCGAGCAAAGCCAGGTTCCTCCCCTGCCTCTGGAGGATTTTCTCTCAAATTCAGGCAAAGCTGCAGTTTTTCAACAATAGCTGTTCTCCACCCCATGGCCCTCCGCACATGTCTGCAGCTTGCTGTGAAAGCCAAGAAGTGGTCTGCGGGAGTTTGGCCGGAGCGATTTTGCTCCATTGCCATTTTGAGCCTGTGCCACTGAACAGCTGAGCAAAATGTGGCTCATCCCACCTTAAGGCTGTATGAGTAATCCTATAGCAACCGCAAACAAATACAGTGAGGAAATTCCCCTTTGTTGAGAAGCCCTGCTGAAAGTGAAATGGAAAACAACACAAGGGGAATAGGTATCTGGCTAAAAAATAGCTTTAACCCATTGGCAAGTATTTACTAGCATCTCCTCTATGCACTATAGTGGGATTTGCATAGTTGCCTCTCTCTTAGAGCACGGACCTCAAGCAAGAGGAAGCTGATAATTTCTTTCATCTGCATTACTGATGTACCACTAACAGTTTCTAATAGCTGGTCATGGCTTGTAGTTATGTGTTTCTTCTGAAGGCACAAAGTGGCTAACAGCTGGAGCTCTTTGGCTTGGTCTTGGTTTTCTGTCAGGTTTCAGAGTTTCTTATCCAAAGGCAGCTGGGCATAAGCTGAAGGGCACTGTACCTGTCACAGGGTCCTCCAGCCCTTCTCTTTTAACTGCTCCTGTACTAACCTGATCCAGCCACTGTTTGCTCAGGAGTCTGTCTGGCTATGCTTCTTCATGGTTTGTTTTACCATCCAGAGGTCATGGATTGATCTTTCTGTCTGCCTGTCTGTCCAGCTGCATACATCCCTGATGCCACCTTCCTAGGGAATTTGTCTTTGAGGGATTCTTAAAAGTAACCGGACAGATGAATAATCTCTCCTACATAAAAGAGGAAGAACTTGAATTTGCTCAGATATTTTCTTCTCCCTCTTGGTAAGAATTGATATGAGCACTTAAGGATATTTTACACCTTCTAAATGAAATTCTGTTTCCTGTGGTTATAAATGTGAGCAGCTGGAAGTCCTCTTATTTTCCCCTGGTTGGCAAGGGCAGCAGCCTTTGCCTCCTGCATCCAGGAAGGGATGCTGACCCCACCTTGGAAAGGGCCAAAGCCAGCCCAAATCAAAGAGAAGCAGAGACTTTTTACGTACTTGGCAAGTGCTGGCAGGGGGCAGGGGCAGGGCTGGCAGAACGTGGGCACTCCTCTGACAACGTCACCGATGAAGCCGTCTGGACATTGCTCGCAGTGCTGTCCTGTTGTGTTTCGCTGGCAGTCCTTCAGTGGAAAGAGAGAGAGTGGTGAAAGTTAAACAGAGGTGCTGTCTAATTCAAAAGGCAACCATTTAGCTGAAGACCCAGCCAAGCAGAACAGGGGCTGATGCCAGACCCTGACCCTTCAAGGCACTGACAGATGAAGCCAAACCAGCTAGCACCGCTACAAATAAAAATGCTATAAATGATTACACAGGCCAGCCAGCAAGTGTTGGCAAGGTGTGGGACAGGACAAAACAGACACATGTGCCTGCCGGGTGCTCGAGCAGAAGCAGCACTGCCTGTCATCAGAGGTGTCAGGGGTATTCAGGTGTAGCCGGCAGCCCTGTTTTGAGTTGCATGTGCCAGTAGGAAAAAAATCCACTTTACTGACACCAAAACAAAATGGAAAATATCTGCTGGTAAATACTATCTAGATTTCAGTCTAGATACAGGTTTTAGCGAGGCTGCTTCTTGGACTTGATGACTGGAAAAGAGCATCAGGGGAATCTGCCTGCAAATGGTGGCTAATACACCAGTGGCTCTGATGTTTTTCTCCTGGGATGAAAAAAGTGTTACAGCATGAAGGAATGTGTTATCACTACACCTTGTTCTCAGCCTTAAAGGAGGTGCACTTAATGGAGGGAAGGAGCAGGAGTCTTCTATAAGTGGCCTTTCTATAAAATACAGAGCAACTGTGCAAAATGTCACTCACTTTATAAGCAAGTTTAATCTCCATGGTTTGATGTTTGTGAGAAAATATGCTTCCTCATGCAGAGGCAAATTGGCCACCAGCTGATATTGTTTGGGCTCCATGGAAGTAAATCATGCTGTGGTAATTCATACAAAATATTTGTCCAAAATATTTCATGATGCTAGGTACAAAATTGTGCCTCTCAGATAGATAACATTTTCAATCACACAAAAATGTCAAGGTTTGCTGTAGATAGATAATTCTAAGTAGAATTTATAAGTCCTGCAAGCTTAAGTAAGCATTGTTATATCTCTTGGTTTACAAATGGACACACTTAGATACCATAGGTTATGCGGGCTTTCCCCTAGGCCCATGGCAAGGCGGTGGGTGACCGGTGCAGAGTGCACGAACAGTGCTCCTGCACGCTGCAGGACTCTTGCGGACTCCTGTCCCCCTTTCCACTTCAGCAAAATATCCAGAAGTTGCCATCAAAAAAACACAACCCTCCAAATTCTAGCTGTCTCAACGAATTACTTTAAAAGAGTAGGAAGGTTGCAGAAGTGCTTTTCTTTCTTGCAACTGTGCAATTAATTTTGCAGTGTCCCTGAATCAGAACTCTCCAATTACGCCACTTTGTACCGATACCGTACAGATGCAAAGAGCTGTGCAAGGCTTGAGGCAGCAAGGAGTCAGCTCCATGGCAGAAATATGTGGAGAACTACTCTGTCAGTGCATATTTGCTGTGGTTTTGGGCTAGCGTGCTTGATTCTTTCCTCTTCTGACCTACAAACAGTGGATCATGGAAACTGCAGACAGATGGATATGATTTCAACCCCTGGTAAGGTGACAGTCTCTATAATAAAGAAGATCTCTGAGTACATGACTAAAATATCATCTGAGTCAGGAACTCCTTCTTCACTAACCTGCTGTATAATGGTGCAAATAAGCAAGTGTATGAAGGGGAACCAGAGGACATAACATACCTGGACTTTCAAAAAAGCCAACTAAGTCGTGAGGGGACTTGAAGAAAGTTTATTCTACGAACTGAAAGCTGATAAAGGCTAGGAAGTAATGGGTAGGATGTTAACGGTCACTTTTCAGAGTGGGGAAGAGTCACTATTTGGATCACCTAGGCCTTGGTGCTGAGACCAGTTTTGTTCAGTATTCACCAGTGTCTTACAAACAGAGACCAAAAATGCTAGGGCTGCTCAGCTGGGAGAGAAAGGCTGACAGGAGGATGTGTTTGGGTTATGTAAAATCACAAAGTTAATAAACAAGCTGAACGCAGGACAACAGTTCACCCAAATCCTGCAATACAAGAGCTGAGGGACACTGAATTGAAAAGGTACTTCTCTGCACGGAAGGTAAGAAACTTCTGTAACCTGTTGCCAGGAGGCGACAGTATTTGCAAGGGCAAAAAGGGGTTTGCTAGAGAAATTAATGGGCCACAGATTCATAAAGGATTTGAAAAGGATTCAGGAGATGGATGCTGGTGGAGTACAAAGCAGAGACTTCAGAAGTGGGCCAGGATAGGTGCCCTCCCCAAACATCATCTCCTGTCGCCGCTGCTGGAGACCCTAAAAATGGGCTGGAAAGACCTTCGGTTGGGTCCTGCAGGGGACCTCTTGTGCTATGTTCAGAGCTGGCACAGGTGCTAGGAAATGGCCACGGTACCCCAGGTTATTCTCCAGTAGTCATTTAATCCCATCCCAGAAGTCACTGTGCTGTCAGCAGCTGGCAGTCCCTGGAATAAAAGGGAAAAGCTGGGTGTGGGATTTCAGGAGCGCTCGCAGCAGGAGGGCGATCCCCAGGACGGGGCAAGGGGTGCCTTTGCCTCTCCGTGGTTGCAGCTTCGTCAGCAGTGCCAGCCTGGGGATGGGTCAGCTTAGTTTACCGATTTTTCATCTGAGCCAGTCCCTACAGATTTGAAACTCTCTTTCTACTCCAACTGTGGTGTGTTCTTTGAAGAAAAGAGTATGAGAAGAGAGGAATGCCATTAGGGAAGATGTTTAATGAAAACAGAAAGTCAAGTTTCATTTGCACAGGCATTGCTAAATGAGTTTTGTATCCGACTATTGTAACTTTGATTTACTGGCAGAATTTTGTCCTGGCAACATTGATGTTTTGTATTTTTTTTTTCCTAAGTCTGTCCAGATATTGTCAATCTGTGTTGAAATCAGTAAAAGGACACTCACCCTTGTGAAAACACATCTGATTTTTTTTAGCCAATATTCCTCATTTGAATCCCATTAAAGCCCCCAGTTAGGACTCATTAATTTAATTCATATCCCTTTTGATCCTAGAAGACTTTGCTTATGTTGCTGCATTTTTTATAGTCATACAGAAACTATTGCACAGCAATTATTTATTTCTATAAAGCTGTAATTTGGCCAAAGAACTCTACAGCAGATAGAATATGATAAGGAAAGGAAAAAAGTCAATTTCTTTTTCCAGGGATCATTAAATATATTAAACACCAATAGTTATAGAGCTAAAGGTGGTTTTTCATAGTAATATTTGCTGTAAAGAAGAGAGTATTTAGTATACAGAAAACCAGAAGATTATTTTAACTAAAAGGCTCTAAAATGCAGAAAGCTTGACTAGGAGGAAGAGGAGGAGGAAAGAAACTTGGTGAGAGCAGAGAAGCTGGGAGCAAATGAGGGCAGAGTGGCAGGCGGCTGCTGGGGAGATGTCCAGATCTTGCACTTGTCTCTTGCAAGAGTGCCCTAACTGCGAGTCACACGGTGTGAGCCAGAAGGCAGTGGAAGGCTAATATAGTTTTAAAAATAGTTTGCATTTGTCATTATTCAATGAAAAGGTGATTTTACTGTACCACAAGAGAGAGATGAGAGCGTGGGCACTGAGCGCTCAAAGAGAAAGAGCAATCCTGTATCTGAAGTGCTGGCGGAGGCCTCAGGTGGGCTGCATTCAGTTGTAGCCTTCATCAGGCTTTTCAGTTTTGCTCTGAGCAATTCACCTCTCTTGTCCTCAGCTCTCCAAACAACACATGGGTATTATCAGAATAAATCCATTATTGGTTTCCAAAGCTCAGATACTATTGTGATGAACAGAGCAGGGCAGCAGGGGAGCTGATGTTGCTCCTTAAATCTGCAGTGTTTTTCATCTTCTAAACCGAAGGGAAGTGCTAAAAGGCCCTTTTACCCCAAAGACCCAGTTAGCTGAGTGCTTGAGGCACTTCTGTAGTTTTTCTCTGCTTAGCGATTATGTAAAAGTGTCTTTATCTTATTTAACAAGTCAGAACTCCTGCGGGTATTTAGAATCATATTTTTACAGTGACAAAAACCGTGTCCTTATATTTAATGTTCCATTAGCTTGCATCTCTGCAAAAGACTGCAAGAAGCCTGTGAGACATCTCTGAAGGCAGGGAGGACACCCTCCCTGCAGCTCATGCATGATTCTCAGCGCTGGGTGGCACTGGCTTGTTCGTTTGAGGCAAGTATTTTGATTCTAAACGGATCACTTTTGACAGAGAAATAATGATGAGGAAAAAAATGGAATTCCATTTATGGCAATTTTTGTGAAATTGGATTTTAAAGAAGTGTTTTGCTTTGAGAGTTGCAAGGGCTACTCTTGGTCCCAGTATTCATACATGCTTTAGAATGAAAGGCATCATTTATGGTTGATGTTATAAATCAGACTATGCGTGGGATAGCTCACGGCCTTCCCTGTCTCAGTGGTTCGTTCAAATGTACTCACAAAATTGTAGAAATATGTTTACTGATATTGCTGTCTACTTTTTCAAATAAAGAAACTCAGGATATAGTTTTTGATTTGGTTTCCTTTGAAAAACAAGGAAGTAAAAATCTTTAGAAAATATGCCGTGATATGTGTCTTAGGACATCAAACACTGAAGCTAGCAGAAAATTGCTTCCTGTCTTTCTACAGAACAGAGTGAGACATGGTAAAGGTCATGAAAACAGATACAAGGATGCAGTTAAAAGTATTGCAACTAGGCGTTATAATACTCTACTTTTGGTAAACTATGTTTTAAGTTACAGTAAGTGAAAATTCTAAGCTAAATTATTTCCATATGCCCATGTTACTACAACCTTTATTTTCATAAAGCAAAAGTCAAGGCAGAGGTGTCCCTTCTTCATGGACACTTCAGCTTCAGAGGAAGTAATCCAATATAATAGCAGCCTGGCTTCTAAAAGCTTCTATACGAGGATACAGCATATAATCATTCATCCATAGGTACACCAGCAGCAGCTTGTCAGATGACAGAGTGGCTGGAGTGTATTTTCCTGTTAGCCTTAGCTGGTCCTACTAGTCTGCTCTCACTCAGTACCATCAAGCAGGGTGAGCATTTCTACCTGGCCCTTATGGTAACTATCTATACTTTACACACATGAAAAGTACATGAAAAGGTGCTATGGGGGGATACTTGGGAATGGTTGTCAGCACTGAGCTCCTGCACTCATCTGCTTGGAAAGTAAAGCTGGAACCGCTGCTCCGAGACCACAGAGCACTTTGAGTGATGCGGCTCTGCTCAGTATATATGCTTGTGCACAAATAATAACGAAAAGTTTGTTGATTCTCTTCAGGCAATGGTACTAGGACAAGTTTCCCAGCAAAAAACCAAACATGCTTTTCTGTAAATGAATGTAACTGAAAATCTAAGAGGTGGGAATCTGCCCCACCTTAATTTAGGAACCTGAACTTAAGAGAGAACAGCTCATTCTAATGGTCTTCAAAGGCACCAGCTTCATTAAATGTGCCATTTAGGCAGTTATTTTAGGGAGATTATTTCATTGGATGGCTAACATGTAGCACAATTTAGGCAGGCTGGACCTCCTCCTTAGGAAACGAAGATAGCAGACTGGTTTTCTGTCTGCCCTCTGGAGTTAAGGAGAAAGACAGGACAGGCCACAGAGTGGTGAGAAGACCTGTGCTAGGCACCTAATCCTGAATGGTATGGGGATTCTCCAGGGCAAAAAAGTTAATACCCAGCCCTGCTTCTAGTGAAGTTAGTACAACAAAAAACAAACACAAAAAATCCTAAGGTCTGAAATATTGTGTGTGAAATCTGGAAGTGTCCTCAGACCCTGGTTAGGAATTCTGAATATTACTTTGGAGCTGAAACCAGTCTTTCTTACAATATAGAAGGAACTGGTTTTTTTTCCCCTTATTTCTTGTTCTTCTGAGAGATAGTCTTGTAACAATTGTTAATGCAGAAAGATTGCACAAGAGTAAATTATATAGGTAAAGAGATGCAAGTGGTTTACATTGCTGTGCAGTCTGTCTGTATTTATCGCTGGGCCAGTAGAGATTGGCTTGAGGTATTATATCTGGATGTAGATTTAGACTTCCTCAAGTCTGGGGGATGTCCTCATATTTGAGGTTACAGAACTGCAGAGTGTTGCCCATGCCAGTGTGACAGAACTTATTGCTGTCCCAAAAGAATAGTGGTAAAAAAAGTACATCAGCATAGTGACTTGAAAGCCAGGAGATTTACATGTTTTAACTATTTCTTCTTTGAAGTTTATGATTTCAAGTCTTCTCTCTCCAGCCACTGTGGATGAGATGCAGTATTAGTTTTCAGAATTTCTTATGGAAGAAGGAGATGAGGTACTAAAAAGAAACACTAACTACTGTGCAACTTTTACTAAAGACAGCTGTCAACCTAAAATAATGATAATAGCAACAAAACTCAGTTCCTGATCTAGTTTGGGTCAACATATCCCTTCTACGTCAAAGTTTTGGTTTGTAGAACTTGTCCTGTATTAATGAGTGAAGTGGGAGTTGAAGTCTTGCCAAAACCAACCGGATCTCTACTTTCCCAGTCTTAGCTTACTGTGGGAAATGGGGCTGAGCAGGCGTGAGAGCAATGGCAGCCCTTCCTCTCAGTCTTGGCCTGACTTCCTACATGCCTCTTGTACAGGCTGCACAGGGAATGGAAACGAAGTGGTTGCATGTTGGGGTCACTGTTGCAAGTTTTTGGTAGTAGAATAGTTAGGACAACAACTACTAAATTAAAACATAACTAAAAGGGAGGGAAATACCTACATCTGACAGGCACTGAGACTATTAACACTAGTGCTTTTGATAGCTACTGCATATCAAAACACTCTGGAGAAGAGAAGGGCTGCATTTCAGCACCGGACTGTTGTAGTTCTGGTTGGCTTTCCAAACATGTATCACCAAGGTCACTACAGATAGATGTAGTCCATCTTTGTAGAGAGAAACGGTGAGCTGTAAGCTGCAAGGTTCTTTGTGAAGCCAGAAGTACCTAATAAGCTGGAGAGTTTTGCTAGCTCCCTGCTGCTTTTTGCTCATGCTTGATGGATGGTTGTAGATCCACTGGCGATTCTCCAGACCTGCCTTGGCAATCATGTGGAACATATTATCCTCTCGGGCAGAACTGCCAAATCCGTTCGAACCTTTCCACTCAGCTGTAAACCCAAACACTTAAACACAAATCACTTACACGACAATGTGTTCTATTGTAAAAAATTCCATAAAAGGCTAGAAAGGATACCAGCGAATTTATCCTCTCCACCGTTATGATCCTTTGGTTTTTCTTGTTCCAAAAAGGTCATCTTTCTTTCTTTCTTTCTTTCTTTCTTTCTTTCTTTCTTTCTTTCTTTCTTTCTTTCTTTCTTTCTTTCTTTCTTTCTTTCTTTCTTTCTTTCTTTCTTTCTTCCTTTCTTTCTTTCTTTCTTTCTTTCTTTCTTTCTTTCTTTCTTTCTTTCTTTCTTTCTTTCTTTCCTTTTGAGTAATCTTTGGATGCCTTATATACATACTGGTCAAATATATGGGACTGGAATGATAACAAAGCACTCTAGAGATTTTTAGGTAGACACCAACAAATTTACCCTTTACCTTCTGCTATAGTGTTCTCTCCAGACTTACTCTTCTGCTCTATGCATTTTCATGCATTTATGAAGATCTAACCTCCATTAATAGTAGAAACCTCAGAAAGGACACTGATAACTCAGTCCAACAAAAATTTTGTCTGGATATCCAGCTTTGTAATTTTTAAATCCTTTCAACCTTCCAATCCATTTTACTGTTTGTCTGGAGTCATTGCCATAGTACATTGCAGTCACCTCAAGCGATTTCCCTCCTTAGTGCATGCAATCAAATTTTTTAGTATGGTAAAGCCCTGCCCATTATCTTACTTGCGTATGGTATGAGAGCTCATTGCTTTAGACAAACTGTTTCACCTCCATATACCGCTCATTTTGGAGTTGACCATCACGGCCACTGTGACATTCTGCTCAGCTGCCAAGTCATTTGAAACCCACTCCTGTGTCTGAATTTTCAAATGTTGAACCTTCAATGGAGGCACTCTAAAGAAATAGCTCAGCTGTGGGTTGCTGGTGGAGTAAAGTCTGGGGATGGTGAAGGAAGCAAAACATTCCCTTCATAACTTCATATCATATTAGCAGCAAAACCCAATTGCTTGGGCTTTATGCAAGAGACATGCACAACACTCTGTCTGCGGACTGCCACTTGCAGCTGTTACAGTTTCACCCAGTTAACATTACATATATGCATGTTTCCAAAATCAAAAGCTAGAGGGTCCTACAAGTGACTTCCTCTTCTTCTCTTAGCTAGGATTGAGAATGTTAAAAGTCCAAAGTCTAAAATCAGTACAAAGAATTGGTGTTTCTTCCTCTACTAGTCTTACATGTGTCACCAGATAATGTATTTGAAGTGAAACATTATTTGACATCTGTATTGTATTATATCGTAAATGGAGTTATATTGTGCTGGCTGCTCTTCTTCTAAGACTTGTGTGATTTTCTATATTAAAAAAATGGACTGAGTGGCTCTTCAGTTTTAATCACAGGACAATGTGATTGATTTCTGCACCAGTTTTATGTGGACATCTATGCAAGAAAGGCTCTGTCTACAATAATTTCTTCTGTCTGGTTACCTAATGAGATTGTTGATTCATTGGTTGTGTCATTCAATAATCTTTTAACGACTTGTGGATTTGATTAACATTCTGTGAATAAGCTGAGAGAAATTTTGAAACAGAACCCTAAGATAGATACTTATGTCAGCAGAAATTAAGGATGTGAGTACTTTACCCTAAGGCATCATTAATAGGGGTTTAATTTTATTTGATTTCAAATTCAGGGCAGAGGCCAATGAAAATTTCATTAATTTGTATGCTGCGGGAACTACATTCACCAAATTGATTTGGAGGATTTGCATAATATGATGGTCTTAGAGCATTGTATGGAGTCTGACCCTTATATTTCATCCCTTTTGAAGCAGAGTACTTTTTCATTTTCATACTGCCTTGTTCATTTATTCAGTTCTTATAGCTTAGTTATTACTTAAACTACAAAAAATAATTATCTACCAACTGAACACAGTGTTATTATTACTTTCATGTTGTCTTCCGTCATTGTTAGCAGAGTTAACTTTAAAAAATGATGGGTTTTTTTCATGTTTAAATCATTCCATTGTGTGAATAAACATGTAAACATAGAAACTTTTAATTGTGGGGAACATCACTTCTTCTAAAGAAAGATCTTCTGCTAAGGACATTCTGTAACATCTATGATTCATGATTAGTGTAACGTGTGGTGCCAGTGGAGAGTCCATAAGTGATAAAATTTTAGCACACTGCTGCATCTCAAAAGCAGGGAGAAAGCAGGTTTATAATGATAGAAACAGAGGATGACAACTATAATAATATGGGATAAATACAGAATCTCTCTCTTTTTTTTTTAAACAGCCTATTAAAAACTAACTGAATGCAGAAAGTCTTATGTCTTAGTGTCAGGTGTGGTGGTTACCACTGTAAGAATTATTGGAGTAATTTGCCTAAAAATTTGAGGGCAGAGAAAATAGTGAGCTCTCGCTGCCATGTGGTCCTAGCTCTTCACAGAAACTCCCAGCCATATAGGTACCTACTCGTTTCTGCCCCAGCCTCAGCCGCAGAGGGCTTTGGCCAGATCCATTCCTGTGCTTCTCCAGAATGGTCCTTAGGGAAAGCTGCTTTGTCCACTGATTCTAATACAAATCACATTATCAACCACTGAGTCTCCTTTTCCCAAATTTCTTGCATTCATTCACTTAACATGCTTCTTCCTGCTGTAATTCAAGTTACATCTTTCTTTCTCTAAGCTTTTCTTCTCCCGGGCTTTCTTGGTCATATTTTGCAGTTTACCAATTTCATCAGTCTTCTGATCTTCCCTGGAAATTTCTGAATCCTCAGGAAAGCCCTGTTATTGCAATCCCCATGGGCATCTCTGGTTCTGTTTTATGGTATCAAACCTTCAAAACCTCTTTTCATTCTTCTCTTTCCTTGCACCACACTCTTTCCCTCTCTCTTTCACTCTTATTTCACTTAAGCCTTTTTCCTGTTCCTCTTTATTCAGAAGTAAATGGCCTGAGCTTAATGGCTTATTAAATCATTCAGATAAGCCATCAAATGGCTTATTTGAACTCAAGCAGTAAACTGGGGTTCAGCTCTTAGTTTTGTTCTTTACTACCTGATCGGTTCTGAGAGTTTAGTATCCCAGAGAAATGCCAGTCAGGAATACACATACACTTTCAGATTATTTCCTGCTGATACAGTAACTTTGGTTTTGTTTGTTTTTTTTCCCCAACCCTTGACATCGGCCTTATTTTTGTAGCAGGTCGGAAACAATCTTCTGTTGTGTTTGTAAACTGAGGATCTAATCACTTCCCTACCTCATATATTCTACTCCAGAAACTGGTCACCAGAGTAATCAGAAGCAGACATTTGTCAAGCTCTCTCTCTTGTTCTCAAGTCTTCCATCGGAAGTTTCCTCTTGTCATCATTGTTACCTGACACTAAGGGGACAATGATCCCATGAGCAAAAGCCATGTGCACGTGAAAGAGAATAGCTGGGAATGCCTGGCAGTGTAAAACAACTTTAAAAAATTGAATATTAAAACACTAAGCCAATACGTGTTCTGCAGAAACCAGCCAGTCCTAAGCACACTACAGTGGCCAAGCCATAATAATTGTCAACTGCACTGTCTTCCTCCCATGGGAATAAAAATGGTAGGAAATATGCCATGGAGCATGCCTCTATGTATTTGTATAACTGAAAACTTGATAGAGGCTGTAACGATGCAAAGTATGTGAATATTATCAGGCCATTTTATGAAGAGACAAACTGAGGGCAAAGGTTTATGACTTGTCAAAAGTAACACATGGCAGAGCAAAGAGCTCTGGGCTCTGCTCCTGCTTTACAAGCCTATAAAGAGTACACTGGTGGCTAGCTCTTGCTATGTGGTTTAGATACATTGCACTATTAACTTCCATCCTTTTCTTAGTGTATTACTGCTCTGATTGCCCACTAGTAATCAGGATAAGTTTTACAGGACTAATTTTTGCTCTGGAGGTACAAGTGATCAACTACTAATACTAACTCACAGCTTTCTGTATGAGTTGATACTGAGTGAGACCGAACAGACAGGAAATTGTAATATTACCTCAGAGTTCAACACGCTCTTCCCTTGGTGTATTATTTCAACCCCCTTATGTTGTTCCTTCACAGCAGGAGGCTGCCATGCAGCAGAATTACTATGGGTAACACATGTATATACACTCACAGGGGTCACTCACCATTGTAAATTGTTTATATGATATACAGCAGTGTATTCATAAAGGAGAGAATGAAACGTGTTTGAATTTATACATTTTTCTCTGGGGGTGTACAAAACTCTTTCCATAATTCTGATGGACTAAAAATTTTCCCTAGCATACTGAGTCTCACAAATACTGCATGCAGGAAGTGTTTTGAATCTGCAGAGATAATTTAAGTAAGTGAGAATGAAATTTGGCCAGGATAATCTTATTAATGTATTGATCTTAGCCCTACTTATGATCGCCCTTCAGCAAAAAGCTCCTGTGGTACAGACACTGCTTTTGCAGTGTATTGAAATTGAGCATTGGTGTTAATAGAAGAGTCAGACCATGGTTTCCTGGGTTTGCCTGGGAAATATTTCCTTCCTATGAAGCCTCATGCAAGAGTGAAAGAAAGTGAAAGGGTTCATGTTATCATTAAAAAAACCCCAAGGTACTGTTATTCAGTGAGGGACCAGCAGAGAAGACAGAAATTCCTTACCACACAGATTCCAGATCCATCAAGGCATCTGTTTGCATTACCATTACAGTTGCAAGGAGAGCATTTTCCTGAGCTGGTACGGTAAAATCCTTCTTGGCATCCCTGCAATGAAAAAATAAAAAGAAAGCATTTCCTATGCATATGTATTTGGAGAGATAGGTTTGGCTGAGAGACAGGGGAAAGCAGGAATTACAACCGCCAGGTCTCCCCAGAGCACACTGCACAACCCCATCATAGCAGACCACACACACGCTGCTGAACTCGAGTCTGTTCTTTCACTCCCTGCCCTGGTGCTTGCTTTTTTGCCTTACAATATTTAAGCTGTCAGCATTCCTGCCTGTGTCCTGCCCCTGGCCAGGAGTGGGTGCCTGCCTGCAGGTGAGGAGCTGGCAGATTCTTACTGTGTTTTGTACTAGAGGATGATTTCACTAGAAATGATGATCCTTATTCAGTAAAGAAGGTGTATTTATAGGAAAGGAATATCTTTTTCTTGAAAAAGAAAAGCTTTAGAAAGTTTAGTTTACATCAAAGCTTTGATGAACCTGGAGGAGACAGAAACAGATCTACAAAGATCAGTGCCCTTCTGAATGACAGGGCTGGCTGCTGTGAGAGGCTACCAAAGCAGGGCTGGCTGGCTGTGAGGCTGGTGAGATGTGCCAGCGATAACCTGTTGTCATTCCGGGAAGTAATCAGTCCCTGGGAGATGCAACACTTCTTCAATCATTCTTCATGTGACATAATAAATAAATGGGGGGAGATTGCGTGAAAGGTAAAATTTTCTTGTTATTTCTTAAATGTGTGGCTGTGCCTGGTGTATATAATTTAGTACTTTTGATAACTTACCAAAGCTTACCGAAATTAAACAGAAGATTGTAAATATCTAAATCACCTTCTTTTAAATGCTAATTAGAGCAATAGTAGAAGGAATCAGAAACACAAAGCTATTAAGATGCCTCTTTAAGACTGGAAAATAAAAAGTAAATGAAAGAGGATAGCTTTCATTTGATATGTTATGTGTAAATTCTTGTTCTCCACTGATGAACGTCTACCTCATGATGCAAAGCTGGTGAGACATGCACAGGTTGACTTCAGGAGCAATCTCTGTTACTCAGGCAGCACCTGCTCACCCTGTGCAGTCTCCGTGTGTCACATGTATTATGTTCGATCCATGCAGACTCATGAATTTTTGGATCCTAAATCTCTTACCCTTGCCTAACTCCTGCAATGTTGTTGCAGAGCTGATGTGAAGGCCCTAGCACGTCATTTAGATCTCCAGAAATTAATTACCACACCCTGTTTCTGCTAGCATTTACAAACACTATCCCTGAGGTGGCTGTCAGAGCCTGAGATATGCCAGGCTCTCCTGGAATATTTTTTGTGGCTGCCTCTACAGCACTTTGTGTATTCTGTGGCTCTTGAGGTCACTTACTCTTGCAAAAAGTGGAAAAAAGTGGGAGGTTCAAGTGAATCAGAAGGGCATGATCTTACATAGCTTGCATTTGTACGAGGTATGAGGCTTCTTATTATATTGTACTGATCTAATTAGGATTAGATTTCCTTTGTATCTCCCTCTCCCTCATTTTCCTGAGTTGCTCTGAAATAAAGGATGGTTTGTTTTCTGCACTGGCCTAACCATTGCTTCTCACACCCACTGTAAGCTATGACATGAACAGGTCTGCAATATCGAATGCAGCACCGCTCAGTGATACCTCCACTAGCTGCAGAAACTAACCTGTGACTAATATTGCTAACTAGCCCTGCTGGTGACTGTGGCTAATTAACCCTGGCACAGTGCTATGGCTGTATTGCTTCTGGGACGTGAACCTGTACGTCTGCACGGTGCAATAGACACAGCTGTGGAGCACTGCATAGCAAGAGCCAGCAATCCCGAGATTCATCTGCGTGTTAGCTTCCATTCTCAAGGGTGGGTAGATACTTCTATCCAGCCAGACAAGCTGCTTGTTTAGAAAATAATGTATCTTACAAGATGCTTAACAACAAGCTTTAAAAATGAGGTTTACAAATGAGTCATTTATCCAATCTTATCCCAGAGAGCTCTGAGAAGCTGAGATGAACATAAATGGAAAACTCAGTTGCCTTTACCATTGTTACACACAATATTTTATCTGGTTTGCTTTGGAAACGCTTTCTTAGATAATAGCTCCTAGGAGAACAAGCCTTCATACCATAGCCACTTTGGGACAGCAGAAATACTATCTATTTGTACTGCTCGTTTCTTTCAGTTGTTTAGTCTTAACACAGAGCTGTAGGACTGGCTCCCACCAGACTAAGGATTTCAGCTGAATGATTACGCCACACACTGTGGAAGGGACACAGTTAGTTTCTAAACTGAAAACAGATTCTTATCCCAGTGTCTGTCTTGGCAATATTTCTCTCCACCGGTACAGATCTAAAGCATGTTATATTCTCTGATGCCCCTCAACTGGTAGGTGGTCCTAGCTGGTCCCTTAGTGTCTGCCCAAAAGCTTTCTTGGTTTCGCAGGTCTAAGCAGAATAATTTTTTACTTACGATGGTGAATATGGACAATGGAAATGTATGGGCGTGTGTAAAGGTGTCTACACAAACCCTTCAGTCAGCCATTAAGATCACATCCTTTATACTTCAACTAAGGGTATATCTGCATTGCAGCCGTGATTGAGCTTTCATTTAGTCCACTCACCCAGCAGTAACAACTTAGGTGCAGTTCAGTGCAACATCACTGGTTCCAGCTGTACGGGCAGGGTTGTACAGTCTTTGCTGAAGTCCACTGGGAACCAGTTTACCCCCTATTCTGACCAGACATGCTTCTCAGTTCCTCAAGACATCTGCCTCAGTTTTGGGTGCCTCTGCTATTCTCACTGTCAGAGCCCCTCTTGAAAATGAGATGCAGGGTCCTAAGTCACCTGGGTATTTTTTGGCAACATTTTTTCCCCCACATTATTCAATTAATCACAAAAACTTGGAAGGTGCTGATGCTCACTATTTTAATACAGTATTTTAAACCATGGGTTGCATCAATTTAAACCAGAAATGAGATATTGACAATCAGTGCTATAAGGGAATTGGGAAGGAGGGGAAAATGGGATCCAGATTTTTTCCTTTGGGTTCAGAAGTTTTCTCAGGCATTCTCAATTATTTTGATATATTTTTGTTGCTCCTTGCCCTACTAGTGATAATGGAGTGATCAGTTAGTTGTTCCAGGGCGTGAGCCAACATCATATTTATAAAAAGAAGTGTCAGAGTGTTGAGCTAATTGAGGGATTCAAATGGCCGAATGTTCCGGGAGCACAAAATAATTGCACACAAAGCACAAACAGGTCTGGAACAAAATGGAAATACCCTCCCTGAAAAATCGTTATGTAGGCAATTGAGTGAGGAACATTTCCATCCACTGTCTGTTTCTGAATGGTGAAGACGATTAGTAGGCCAAAATGCTAGGTCTGCATTAGCAATTATGTCTTCATAATTATTAGATTTTTTTTTGCCCGAGGGACAATGTTTGTTCCAGTTCAAGCTGAAAAATCCAATCTAATGTGGATCTTGCTGAGCTCTTGAAAATCTTTTACACCCATGGTGCATTTTTTTTTTCCCCGTTGCATCTGGATTTAATTATTACATTTCTTAAAAACAAGAACCAGGTGCAGTGCTGAAAGTGCTGTGGAGCCTGTAGTCATATTCTGTTTCTTCAGACCCTTCTGCTGGGTGCAAATGGGACTGAAGATGGAAGACAATCCACATACACAGGGTATGGGTTTACTCCCATATTATATTCAAGCAGTTCCACTGGTTTAATTGCAGCTGCTCCTGATATGCGCCTGCATAACTGAGGGCAGAATCAGGTCCCCGTTCCTTCCCTGCTGCCAGCTAGCGGTAGTGGTGCAGCCGTGCTGGGATAAGTATGTTTGCTGTGACCCTGCCTCTTCTGGCTTGCTTTTCCCACAAGAAGAGTGCTGTGCTGGTAACATGCACAGAGTGTTCTCTGTGGTTACATCTGCATCAGCCAGCTGAAGAAGGGCAAGGCATGGTTTCAGGCACTGGCTTATGACCACCCATACTGACTGGTGGTTCATTTTCTGCCTTGATTTTGCTCTTTGACAGATTGATTTTCCCGACAACGTCCAGGCACAGGTCAGAGCATGTTCCCACAAGGCAGTCTGTATGGGGCTGTTCTTTTCTGGGCAAACACAGAGAGAGCGTCAGCACATGGACATGGGCTGTGTTATGCTACTTGACTAGGAGGTCCCCACACTGCTGTATTCGATAATTCAGATGTAGCCATTGACTCTCTCATCTAATGGTAAAAAAACATGGCATGTTTCTTTAGTTAGTACTGGAACTTGTGACTTCCCTGTGAATATGTAAAAGCACAAAAGGTCTCTTTCTTCTACAATAAAAGGCTCCCTTGGATCCACACCAGTGTTTGTTATTTCCAGAGTATTCTCTTGAGTGCTGGGGTACATGAGGGGATGTGATTCAGGGTTAAATGGTCTACATTAAGACATTTCATCCTTTGTTATATTCATTATACTCATGCCTACCAGTCTTGGGCCAGGAATCCCATTACAGTAGATTCAAAAAAAACCCAGAAGAAAAAGATGGTGCTTGCCTCCAGGACCATTGTAAAGAGGAGACAGCTGGTGCACTTGGGGAACTGAAGCTGAAGAACAGCACTCAAAGTAGCAGTCATGGCACTTCAGCTGCCAAGTCACTGCTAAGTTTAATGTTGGCTGAGACTCAGTCATAGCTGGCCAGCGATGTTATGTTATTTTCTGCTAGAGGCAGAGTCAAAAGGTATGCTTCCTTCCAGGTCTGAGAAGGATCCTCAGTGGGCTGCAGGGATGTTCAGACATGAGGGCAAAGATCAAACATTATGGTATTACTTAATAGATTCTCACTTCAAGGGTCTGTTCAGGATAGTAAAAGTGAGTGCAGCCTGGGCACAGTTGAATCCTATAAACTCATGGGCTTGTGATGAAATTAAAATTAACTTAATTAACCTAATATCCCAAATCTACTTGCAAAAATACAAAGTTCTATCCTGTGTCATAAACACCTTTATTTTGTGTAGAAGGGTGTTTTTTTATGCCAAGAGGCAAAAGCACACATTTTTTAGTTTCTGGCAGCCCCCACACATCACTTCTTCATATGCCAAGAGGCTAGACAAAAGATTGTAGCATAATTTATGGTATGCTACCCAAGTCATAGTAACTGTTCCTGATCATGCTCTTTTAGCCTTCAGTGGAAGAGAATTAGATTAATTCTCATTACCTGTCATCTGGTGATGGTCAAGAACACACATAGATAGTTACCTCAGGCTAAGCTGACATTACACAGCTTGTTCACCTGCTTTATCTTGATGGTGTAGCAAGTTCATTGGACATATAGTTTCATTTTGAAAAGATTTTTATGCATTCGAGTTTCCATTTTTCTGCAGCCTGACCTGTTCTGTAAAGGTGGTAAAAATATTGTCAGAAGACATGTGCTTAAGACAGTCTTAGTCTGAGAACGGTGAAGTCTGCTGTGATAGGCTATCTCTCAATCGAAACATCTATGGAGAATTGTGAGACACACTGTGAATTATTTGCATAATAATATTTATCGCTTGATGGCGATTGATCAACAGTTTCAGAGCTGTGGGACCCTCAAAAGCCCTCACTGTCTCTTAAGGAGTGAAAGAAAAGAAGAAGAAAAGAAAACAAACTCTACTTGAACATTATCAAGCTTCACCTCAGAGCCCAGAGAAAAGAAAATAGAAAAATGTTGCTCCTCTGTCTGATATAACGGGCATCATATCAACCATAGCTACCTGTCAAAGTAGGACACATGAGTAAATAAAGCCCAAGTTTTTAATGCGTTGATGAAAACAATCAGACAAATTGAGTGGAGCAATGGATTCTTCCCTTCTCGACAGTTTCCCATCAAGGTTTAGTGTTTTTCTGGAAAGAATGGTTTAGCCAAACAGAAGTTTAGGACTCAGCATAATACTATATCCCTGAAACTCTCCATCTTTTGCTATATAGGGGTGAATGAATACTAACATCCTCCACCCATTTTAAAATCTGTGGATCTAAAAGAGAGACCGGTCTGCTGGAAGTGCATGGCATTGCCATGGAAACAACAGCCCTCTGCTCCTTGGGGATGTTTCCAAACTTAACCCAAACACGCTTGCATTTGTTTATTTTTTTTATGAGCAGTATTTGGAATTGGCAGCCACAGTTCTGAGGACTTTTTGAAGATTGTTTGCTTAGGCCAACTTGAGATAAACAGCCCAATGCCCTTCCTAAAAATAAAGATGTTTTCCTGCTTGAATATCTCCCAGTACTTTCATGTATGTAATTATTTATTAGAAATAAGAACATTAGACAAACAAGTCTGAGAAAGCACTCCTCTACTGTACATTTGATGCTATTCCAATTTCTCTGGTCTCCTCAGAATAGGTAGGATTCTTTTCCGAAGAAATTCCTGGTCTTTCTCACCTACAACAGGGTCTTCACCTTCAGAAATACTCAATCCCCAGCCAATTGCTCACAGAAAGCACGCCAAATTTTCAGCATTCAGCAAGTCCCACCTGACATGTCTATGTCAGCCATGAAGACAGTCCCAGGCTGAACCCAGAGGACCCCCGTGCCCCAGGTGCAGTGCTGTGCTAACACAGCTGTGGCCGTGCGAGTGCGGGGGCATCCTGGCCAGCAGCCTCCGCAGCTGGACGGCAGGACTGCGTGTGTAGGAAGCCCAAACCACAGCAGGCTGGGAGTCATCAACATGGAGACATCCACATGAGAAGAAGCCAGCTAGACACCCTTTGTATGGTTTAATTCCTTCTATACTAAAATGCATCTAAAGTAGGGTCAGCTGTGCCTGTTGCTCTCTACTGACTGCGGAGGGCTTGGAGGGCTAGCTCATGTGTAGGCGCCTGTACTGCACACAAAGTCTGGGGAGATGAAACCTATTGCATATGTCAGGTGTGCTGTGCTGTGTAGACGTGTCCAGGTTACGGCTGCTGTGCCACAGATCTGGCCAAACTGCTGGACACCCTGTACCTTTGGAGAAGTGCAAAGGCTCCTGACAGTCTGTTCCACCAGTCAGTATCTTCAGGTAGAGAAAGTGGATGCATCTAAAGGAAACCTTGATGTCTGACAGGCCCAAGCGATTCTGTTTCTGCATTTGAGTTTAGGCTGATTCTGGCCAGTTCAGAGTGTGATCATGGAATGTTTCCCTTTGTCTGGATAGTATCTCCTCTGATATTTACAACTAACTCTCCAAAGGAGCTGTATTATATTACCCTGCACTGGTGCCACCTTCCTCACTGAATACTTGTGCGTTCAAAAATCTGCAAATAAAATCTTTTCAGCCCATCTCTGAGATATGTTTTTCTTCTTTGGGGGGCACAAAGCATACATATACGCTGGCACCTTTGGTAAAGCTATAATTCTTAGGAAGAGTTTTAAAATGCCAGTGGACATTTGCTATCTGGAAATTAATTTTATTGCTGCTAGTAGCTCAGTCCCACTTCAACTTGATGGCTTTGGACAGAATAGAACATATTTAGGAAAGAAATCTCTAAGAAATTATTATTAAGACTTTGTATTGTCATCCAAAATACTTGGTGCTCACTGGAAACAGTGACTTTAGTTCTAACACATGCCGGTGAGATACAAGATTATCTCATTTTACAAAGAGCAAAACTGGCCCCTGCCATCATGTTAGTGCTGTCATGTTCATTTCTGGCTTAAGTTGCAATTAAGCACTGTAGATACAGCTGGGAAGAACAGCTCTGATGCTGTGAGTGACTTTGGCAATCTCTGGAGCTAGTGACTTGAGTAAAACTCCCTGAATAACTACGCAGATAAGCTCTAGCACAGAAAGGAGCACGACCTCATTCTAAGGACACCTTTGGTTCCCTCCAAAATGCACACTTTTTGCTGCACTAAAAATACTGCTTTGCCAAACTGGGACGTAAATAAACAAAGTGCTTGACTCCATGGGCATCCTAGCTTAAAACCACTCTGGGTAGGCACAGATTGTACGGCTTATCATGCCTGGAAAGCATTAACTACAAAGCAATCTTCTTTACCTCATATAGATATATGAGTCTACTGGTGTTTCATTCAGCAAGAAAGTGCTGAGGGCACCAACATGATTTCTACATCTGCTTTGCAGCTCAGGACATAATTGACTTCTAGTATGTTTAAACATGGACTTTTAAAATCCAGACTGCCAGTTGTAGACTGATGGACATTTGACCATTTCTCGCTCCCTGGGAGCAAAGTAACAGACATTTCAAATTCCTTAGGTCAAAAAGTGTTATTCATAAGCATAGACACAAAGATTTAGTTCTTCTTCAGTCTGCTGGGAAACTTTATGCAAACAAAAAGGGCTGCAATAACACTGCGCCCCACTGTCCTGACCTTCCTGCCTTTGGTGACCTGCAGGAGAAACCCCTCTCCATTTGTTGCCAAAACACAAAATCCAGGAGATCTACAGTATGCACTGTGTGCAACTGCAGCTTCATGCTGGCACTTGCTACTGGTGAGCCACGCAGTCAGGAGCCCTGGGCTCATTGCTCTCTTACACAGCCACCACACGCTTTATTGACTATGGAAAAGATGCTTAAGTGCTGGAGGTTACGTTTTGGCTCAAGCATTTGGCATGTGTAGTATTTAGGATTATCTTGTGACTGCAGGGGGTCTCAAAATTGTGCGTGTACATGGGGATGGATGAGGGTTAAGTGGGGGGAATGGATATAGCTATATTTGCTCTGCAGGATCCTGGTCATGCTGGTTACTGCCTTGGTCCCAGAGAACTGGATGGACTCGTATGTTCACTAGAAAACCTATGAACTGCACTTGCTGTGTAGAGACAGCAAGATAGGAAAGCCTGCATGCATTTCCCTCTTTTTGGAATGCACAGGCAGCTGCACTGGATCCATCAGAGATCGAGTTTACCAGACTAATAGGGTGTTTATTAATTAATACTCTGTTTGAATGGTCTATGTGGACATGCCTTTAAGTTATGGAGATGAAGCCCTATTTCTGGCAGGGGATGAACTGCCAAAAGCTTTTATCCCCATCTCATGTCTTTTCCAGCCAATGCTCTGCCCCTCCAGGCAGTGTGTGATGCTCCAGTATACTCCACACCCAGACTTTTCCACTTTTATGGGTGAGGAACTCACTGGTGCTAGCTCACCAGCTCTTGCTGGGAACACTTTTGTACCAAATATTGACTACAGCTGAGAAACACTGTTAGGTAAGTCTTGGGATGAATTTGACTGATAAAGGTTAGAACTATGCTGGTTTTGTCTGACCCCAGGAAACAGTACTTATTTTACAGGTATAGTAGCTCATGTAAGATATCTGAGAAGTGTGCATCAGCAGGTAATCTGCCTTGCCTATTTGGCTTAGCTAACCATGAAAGACTGTCTTGCTACACTTCATAACTAGGAGATAACAAATCACTGAACCCAGCATCAGATGCTGCCAAATGAACAGCAGGATGAGCAGGATGATGAGGCAGACAAATTATTCTATAAGCAGCTGGGAGAAGCCTCACGATTGGTAGCCCTTGTTCTCGTGGGGAACTTCAACCTACTGGATGTCTGCTGGAAATACAATACAGCAGAGAGGAAACAGTCTAGGAGGTTCCTGGAGTGTGTGGAAGATAACTTCCTGACACAGCTGGTGAGTGAGCCAACTAGGGAAGGTGCCCTGCTGGACCTGTTGTTCATGAACAGAGAAGGACTTGTGGGTGATGTGATGGTTGGAGGCCGACTTGGGCAGAGTGATCATGAAATGATAGAGTTTTTGATACTTGGAGAAGTGACGAGGGGGGTCAGCAGAACTGCCACCTTAGACTTCCGGAGGGTGGACTTCGGCCTATTTAGGAGACTGGTCGACAGAGTCCCCTGGGAGGCAGCTCTAAAGGGCAAAGGAATCCAGGAAGGCTGGACATTCTTTAAGGAGGAAGTCCTAAAGGCAGAAGAGCAGGCTGTCCCCAGGTGCCGAAAGATGAGCTGGTGGGGAAGAAGACCGGCCTGGCTGAATAGAGAGCTTTGGCTGGAACTCAGGAAAAAAAGGAGAGTCTACAACCTTTGGAAGAAGGGGCAGGCAAGTCAAGATGACTACAAAGGTAGCAAGGTTGTGCAGGGAGAAAATCAGAAGGGCCAAAGCTGAGCTAGAGCTCAATCTGGCTACTGCCATAAAAGACAACAAAAAATAATTCTTCAAATAAATTAGCAGCAAAAGGAGAGCTAAAGACAATCTCCAGCCTCTAGTAGATGGGGGAGGGAACACAGTGACAAAGGATGAGGAAAAGGCTGAGGTACTTAATGCCTTCTTTGCCTCAGTCTTTAATAGTAGGGCCAATTGTTCTCTGGGCACCCAGCCCCCCAAGTCGGAAGATAGGGACAGGGACAAGAATGGAGCCCCCATAATCCAGGGGGAAATGGTTGGTGACCTGCTGTACCACTTAGACACTCACAAGTCTATGGGGCCTGATGAGATCCACCCGAGAGTACTGAAGGAACTGGCAGAAGTGCTCACCAAGCCACTTTCAATCCTTTACCAGC
Organism: Ciconia boyciana; assembly: GCF_034638445.1. NCBI lineage: Eukaryota > Metazoa > Chordata > Aves > Ciconiiformes > Ciconiidae > Ciconia > Ciconia boyciana. The sequence continues at coordinate 53,522,819 of NC_132936.1, forward strand.
AGTCCTGGCTAACTGGGGAGGTCCCAGTTGACTGGAGATTAGCAAATGTGACGCTCATCTACAAAAAGGGCCGGAAGGAGGATTCGGGGAACTACAGGCCTGTCAGCCTGACCTCGGTACTGGGGAAGCTGATGGAGCAGATCATCTTGAGTGCCGTCACACGGCATGTAGAGGATAACCAAGGGATCAAGCCCAGCCAACATGGGTTTAGGAAAGGCAGGTCCTGCTTGACCAACCTGATCTCCTTCTATGACAAAGTGACTGGCCTAATGGATGAGGGGAAACTGTAGATGTTATCTACCTGGACTTTAGTAAAGCCTTTGATAGCATTTCCCGCAGCATTCTCCTGGAGAAACTGGCTGCTCATGGCTTGGACGGGTGTACTCTTTGCTGCATAAAGAACTGGCTGGATGGCCGGGCCCATGGTGGTGAATGGAGTTAAATCCAGTTGGCAGCCGGTCACAAGTGGTGTCCCCCAGGGCTCTGTGTTGGGGCCAGTCCTGTTTAATATCCTTATCAATGATCTGGACGAGGGGATTGAGTGCACCCTCAGTAAGTTTGCAGATGGTACCAAGTTGTGCGGGAGTGTTGATCTGCTTGAGGGTAGGAAGGCTCTGCAGAGGGACCTGGACAGGCTGGATCAATGGGCTGGGGCCAATTGTATGGGGTTCAACAAGGCCAAGTGCAAGGTCCTGCACTTGGGCCACAGCAACCCCATGCAACGCTACAGGCTTGGGGAAGAGTGTCTGGAAAGCTGCCCAGCAGAGAAGGACCTGGGAACGTTGGTTGACAGCCGCCTGAATATGAGCCAGCAGTGTGCCCAGGTGGCCAAGAAGGCCAATGGCATCCTGGCTGGTATCAGAAATAGTGTGGCCAGGAGGACTAGGGAAGTGATTGTCTTCCTGTACTTGGCACTGGTGAGGCTGCACCTCAAATACTGTGTTCAGTTTTGGGCCCCTCACTACAAGAGAGACATGGAGGTGCTGAAGTGTGTCCAAAGAAGGGCAATGAAACTGGTGAAGGGTCTAGAGCACAAGTCTTCTGAGGAGCAGCTGAGGGAACGGGGGTTGTTTAGCCTGGAGAAGTGGAGGCTGAGGGGAGACCTTATCGCTCTCTACAACTACCTGAAAGGAGGTTGTAGAGAGGTGGGGGTCGGTCTCTTCTCCCAGGTAACAAGTGATAGGATGAGAGGAAATGGCCTCAAGTTGCACCAGGGGAGGTTTAGACTGGATATTAGGAAATTTTACTTCACTGAAAGGGTTATCAAGCATTGGAACAGGCTGCCCAGGGAAGTGGTTGAGTCGCCATCCCTGGAGGTATTTAAAAGACGTTTGTATGAGGTGCTTATGGACATGGTGTAGTGGTGGTCTTGGTAGTGTTAGGTTTATGGTTGGCCTCGATGATCTTAAAGGTCTTTTCCAACCTATATGATTCTGTGATTCTGTGAAATGCCTGTGTATGATCAGACTCCTGACTGATGTTTTCCCAAATGGTAGGACAGTCAGTGATAACTGCATTAAAACAGTGCTTTTAATATTATTTGCTGCTTTGAATATTATTTGGCATTGGTCCTCTTCCTCACAACTTTTATCGTCATCTGTTCCACACATGATCACTAGACTGTTCACAAGATCTCCAGCAATGTGTAACCAAGAAATGCAGAGCAAATGTCTGCATTTTTTCCTGTAATACCTACTATGGGAGAAGCTTGAAAGGGTGGTCTCTGTCTCTCAACAGCTGAAATGGTTGAGATAACAATGGCTGTATTTAAACACTTCGATTTTTGTTACTCCTCCAACCTGCCAAAAGGACCCATCTCTACAACTACGTTTGATCTAACTACCATACGCCATGTGGACAAAGGATCTGATGATCTGATAGATCCTATGTGAAGTGTGTGACTCGGGGTAAAATTTGTCTAATGAAACTCTCTCTGCTTTGTTTTGTTCTGATTTTTTGAGGTAGGAGGGAGAAAAATATTTCTAGAGGGTGTCCTTGGGCTTTTTATAAACAAGTATTTGATGACAACTCTGGTATTGTCCTAACAGTCATTCATATCCCTGCCACTTTTTTACAATCATAACTATATAGTTGCAAATAATTTGTTTATCAATTTCTTCTAGCTCTTGTGTCCTCAAAATTTGGATGGATTTGAATTTGCTAAAGGAGAAAGAATAATCGTATGGATAGATATTTGTGTAGTTACAATTTCCTCAAAAGCGTAGTGAGTACTTGTAGCAATGAGGGGTTTGCTGCAGACAGCATGTTCCAATAGGTCCATTTATATATAGTGAGGCATTGATTAAATCCATGGCTCCTCAGTTTATATTTATAGCACACATTCACTCTAGTTTTTATTTATAGGTTACCTTTTAGTCTTGTCTATATTATATGTCTCTCTTGTTGGCAATGAGGCTTGAATGTCATTTAAACAGTCTTACAGTAAATGCCAACCAGATGAGTTGGTCGTTCATTGGCCCTTCCTGGGGGAGGCCTCTGTACTTCTCTTGGGCTGTTTCTATTAATGGAGCATCTGACCGTTACGCTTATGGGCTGTGGATCTCCACCTGCCCCCCATTGGCTCCCACAGCCCTTCTGCTGCTGCCTTGTTCTCTACTCATGCTCGTGTCCTCCCTGTCCTGCTTTCCATTTGTCCTCCTACTCCTCTTCTCCACTTTACCTTTCCCTGCACCTGGTTCTAGTCACTCACCCACTTCATGGCATACCCTTCACCTCTAGTCTACTAACATCTTCACAGCAATAGTTTCATTGTGTTGTTTGAAATTAACTTAAGGAAAATATTCCTTCTCCCTGAACAAATGAGAAACTCATCATCTGGTTTCTGTGCATGAACTCCTCTGTCCCTAACTATGTTCATAAGGATATTGGGACTCAGGAAAACACATTCTTCTGCTCATCTCTTGTGTGACCATGAACATGACTTTTTCACTCAGTTTCTCCATCTGTAAAATGGAATAATAACCGTAGTCACACAGGATCACAGAATCACGGAATCATAGAATCCCAGAATGGTTGAGGTTGGAAGGGACCTCTGGAGGTCACCTGGTCCAACCCCCCTGCTCAAGCAGAGCCACCTAGAGCTGGTTGCCTAGAGCCATGTCCAGATGTAGCTAATGTAATCCACGGCAGTGTACCCAATGTAATCCCAGATATAGTGTCCCAGATATACCCAATGTAATCCACAGCAGCGACACAAGTCAACAACTTCATGTCTTTTAAGAGAACTAGTCAGAACCACTAGGAATAATGAACATCCCCACATGGGCAGGCATTTCTGGTAGTCATGATTTGCTTGTTTCAGATGCTTGCAGTGAATATAGAGCTGTTGCTGGACCCAAGACTTCCAGTCTTTTTAATCCAGTGCTGAAAGAACTTTTTTGGCTTCCAGTTAAACAGCCATACTTTAAAGTCATTTGCATATTTACACAACACTGCTTGGCATTGTGCCATCTTTTCGATTTTTTTTCTCCATCCTTTCTAAGGGATAGACCATGCTCTGGTATTTGAGGGCAACTTTTATGATTGACCTGCGAGGATTTACTGCCAAAGCATACCAAATATATGAAAAAGGTTAGTCAAAGAGGGTAGGGAGAAAGAAAAGGAATTACATTTTGGTGTTAAAATTTCACATGAAAAGTTGAAACTAACTTTGTAGGACAGCTTTTAAGATAATTAAGGAAAATCTGTTTTCTTCAATTCATGAGGAAGAAAATATGAATATGGAAAAAATTATTAGATATAGAAGTTGGTTTTGTTAAAATATCTTTTGGGGCATTTGTTTTTGTTAGATACGATGATAAAACATTTTCCTCTACTTGAAAAAACAAATGAAGAGCTGGAGCTCTTGCTGAAGGTACAAATAACATTAGTTCTGCTGATAACTTCCCCTTTTAACCTGCCCTGTTCATTTCTCTTCATTTGCTACATGCATCTTCCTAGACCAGGTCTTGGCTATGGAAGAGGTTGCTGTGAGTTCTTCCATCCACTGAGTTAAACAATAACTAATTTTAAAAATAAAATGCCCTGGTGATGCCCTTTCCAAGAGCTGTCATAGTTCACTTTAGCTTAAGTTATCATTTGAAGAAATAAATGAATTTCAAATTCCCAGGCCTTGAGTAATAGCAAATTCAAGACTGTCTTTGTAGTTGAATCTATAAATCCCTATGAAGTGATATTTTAGAGGGATCTTTGTCTTTCTCTGCAGAATGAGGCTCTCAGAAGTTAGTAACTGACCTGTTGGCCAGACATGCTCTACCACCAAAGTCATCATAAAGAGAGATGGACAGAAGTCCTGCTCTATACCATGAGTTACTTCACAACATGCAGACAAAAGCAGACGTCTGCTCTGCAATTTTATTTCTTCTCCATTGATTTTTGCTAAATTTATCTGAGCTTTGAAGCCTCATAAACCTAGAGAATTAAAAACAAACAAGCTTGCTCACCAGCTTCCTGTTAGGCCTCCAAGCTCTATTTATAATTTCTATAAGCCTTCATTACCTCTGGTCTACAGTATCAAATTCTCCTGAACTAGAAAGGTCACATTCTAACTATTATTACTGGAGAAATTAATTCAGTGTGTGACATCATAGCTAGACAGTTAATTACGCCATTTAATAGAACACTACAGCTGTTAGAGAACTGTCTGCATGTTCTCTAACAAAAAAAGCCACTCTACAGTGTTTAGTGTTTCAAGGGCAGAAACTGCATGCAAATTAGTCATTTGCAATTTCAAATTTATTTTTTAAAATGTAAACATTTCTGAGAGGAACACATTTTTTAGCTTAGTCTCCAAATCAATATTCATGATTGATAGTTTTATAATAAGCACCCTGGTGAAGTACATTGAATTCCTGTATTTTTCTCTTAAATTTCTGACACTGTTAACTGTGAAATATTTATTGCTTCCAGTGCTCCACTGATGTTGTAAATTAGGAATTAACCAGAAGTTGGTGAAGAGTTTTGGGCACAATGCTGGTAATCTTTTTTTATCCACTTATCTCAACGGGTACCTCAGTTCTAATTGCATATAATGAGATTACAAACTAAAGCAGTTATGTGAATTATACAATAACAAGCTTTCTGTTTTGTTATTTAGCTTGCAAATATAAAAGCAAATTCTTTCTTGCTGAAATAGTCATTCAGTGAAAACCCCCAATATTGTTGCATATTCTTATTTTTAAAATTAAATTCTAAGATGAGATAGGTTCAATGAAAATTAAAGCCTCACTGGGTGCATTTGCCATAGATCTGGGCAAATTAATATAATAATGGGATTTTCTAGGTAAGCGATATGAAATGCTCATTAAAGCTGCAGTGGCGTGTTTTTGTGAAGCGTCAGTAATTTGAATCTTCAAACATAAAAAAAATAAAGCAAGAAGTGACACTGGGTTTGAATCTGTAATCTTTTTCAGTAAATGAACTGTTCAATGAGTGATGAAACAAATGAAGCCTTATTTTCTGTTACTGGTGTCCTTTCTGTCATCCCCCGTGTGTGGATCTCAATATTGTCCCTTTTTGTCTGCATCCCCAGCGATGCCCCCACCTGAGAGCACAGGGCTATGGTTGGTCTGGAGCCACGCACACAGTGTCTGGCCAGTCTGCAGCTGCTAAAGAGTATATCTGATGACTGAATTAAGTCCATTTTTCCAACTCTTGCTGTGATAAGCAACAACTTAACACTATAAGATCTCCATCATTTATATATACAGAGAGGTTGAGCTCTCCTCAGAATTTACTGAAAAAATTGTAGTTGCCTTGAGGCAGACAGGACAAGGCCCTAACTTAATAACAGCCTGATTTGAAAACTTCATTTGCTGACTTATCGCTGAGAATGGGGAATATTTATGTATCACCCGAGGAGTTATTAACTCATCAGCTTCCAAAACAGAAGTTTATTTTTGATGATAATAAAGAATATGATACTGATGGAAACTATCTTCCCGAAGTTTTAGACAAAGAGCTTAGAGATTGCTAAAACTAAAACTAGCAAGACTGAAACTAGTTGCTCCAATTCTAGGTAAAATCTTGCTGGCAAGGGAGATACAGAACAAGTGTTACCTCTATTTCTCCCTGTTGCATAGTAGAGCTAGCAGTTGGAGAGGGAGTGAATATGGCTAATTGCACATGGGTAATCCCCAAACCAATAAACAAAGCAGAGCATGGGCAACAGGGAAAAATGACAAGGAACCCCCTCCCCAGCCCACTGTCACTCTATATTCTTGTTCCTTGAGTGGGCTTGTGCATGCCTCCCTTGTAATAGTGACAGAGTAACGGTGACTCCCGCAAAAACAAGCAATAGCTGAAAGCCAGATGGCTTTATGCAGAGCAACAACATTATCTATTACCTTGACTAAGTAATTGTATTTAATTTAAAAAAAATTTCCTGTGTTGAAAATGTTTCCAGACTGTTACCCCTTCCCCAGTCCAAGTGGAAAACAAAATGCCATTCAGTGACAGAGATGGGGTTGGATCCAACATAAACATTTCTCAGCTAGGCATTCTCCACAGAAGTGCATAGTCATTTTTTCCATATACAGTGGGAAAGACAAAGCCTCTGCTTAAAAGGCATTCTTCTCCAAAGAGGGGGAGGGCTAAAATGTTTTAGCTGTCTGCAAGCTGGCTAAGGATTAGAGATTAATACCAGCCTCTGCTCTAATGTTCTTATTACGACAGCCACTAAGTAAAAAACTTACTCTTACATACGCTCGCTGTTGGAAACAGAAAATCTGCAGTTGGAAAGGTAGTTGTTTGATTTTCCTCTTTCAAACAAAATGCCAAGTTTATTCAAGGAGAACAATTTACAGGAAAAGGGATAAATAATTCTGTGTTGTTTCCTCATTAACCACCCTCCACCCAGTCCCCACAAAACACTCGCATGAAATGTGCATTCTGAGTCATACTTTCTCCTCTTGAGCCCCCCGATAAGTGAGACATAATCAGTTGACAAACTACAGCACTCCCTGAGAGATTTCCAGATAGAGACACAAATTTTCAAGGGATAAAAAAGAAAATTGGCCTTTAAAGTAGGTACAACTGTGCTCTTGGGACGCTGTTAAAACTGAGAGGGTAAATCTGAAGCTTCCTTTGATTTCCCTTTTGCAGCAGTTTCCCCCACCCCAGATTTCTAGTATTTCCTGGTTTGATTTTGCAGGTCTCTGAAATGTTGGAATCGCAGCAGGGACATGTAGTGGTCTGCTTGACCAACAGCCAAGGCATCAATTTAAAAGCCTGTTAGCACGAAACACAAGCCACAGTGTGAAAAACTTGAAAGATCAAGAGAAAGAGCTTTCATCCATCTCTCCCTCCCAAGGGTGGCCCAACTGTGGACAAACAGGCAGCTGCTGGGGATGGCTGATGGGAAGGTGCCATGTTTCTGGGCTGTTCTCCCAGAACAGTTTCCCCCTTGATGGTGCCAGTGCTTTGCATATGTGAGGGAAGGAAAGGAGACAGGCATGGTTAATGTGTGCTACAAGCCTTACGTCCAGCATGGAGGTGGGCAGAGACTGTGCTCTGAAAGGAGAGAGGAAAGGCCAGGGCTCAGGACAAGGTATAACCTGCCCTGATCTCTCACTGCTTCTCGGTCCATGGCTTGTTTTGTCACAGGCGTGGTCCGATAATGAAGAAATTAGTTTCTTGTTGGCTCAAAAAGGGGGAAGAATAGATGCATCAAGAGAAAAAAACCCCAATCTCTTTCCTCATCCCTTACAAAAATCCCTTGCCCAAACCCCTGTTTCCAGCTGACTTAAGAGCAATTAGCTGGTGCTTTAGAGACTCTGTTGAGCCTCTGCAGACAATCCTCGCCATTGATGGGAAGTAGGGAGCCACGGAAAACCACAAACCTGCAAAAATGCGAATACGACACACAAATCCCCTCTGACCTTACACCATGTCTAGACCTTCAACACCTACCCACCTGCCCCCTGAATGGATCTGGGCCAGGTACTGGTGCTCTGGAGGCCTTGCCAACCCTCAACGGACCAGGCTGTGTGAGCTTTTCTGGGGCACCTTGGTATGTAGGATTTTAATAGCTGGGGTACAGAGGGCTGTGCTGTGTTTTGCCCTGCCAGCTCTTTTACTTATTTTTTCTTTTTTTTCTTTTTTGGATGCTGGAGCAGATTTTCTCTGGACAAATGCCTTCTTCCGCGGAGTGCTTTCAAGGAGGGGTCCCTGGAGCCAGAAGTGGGGAGCACAGGATAAGGGAGTCATGAACAGCAGGCTCTGTGGCTTTCCACGGGCTATCATCCAGGCTCAGAGGTGGGAAACCACAGTGGGAAACCCTAGGACTTATTGGCCTTGCATTAGCCTTGGCAGAAAAGAAGTCTGTTCATCTCTTGCCGCTCAGAAGGCCTTTTATACAACAGTAACAGGATGCATCGTAGGGTGGTAACAGGGTACAATGCAGCCCAGAAATGATCCGGTTTAATTGCTGGTTCCGTGTGCTTTTTCTTCCACCTGACACCAATAGTGAAAGGTTGAATGAGCTCATTTTTATTCAATTTTTTTTGGGAAGACAGAGTGAAACAATGATTCAGAGCCTTACAGTTTTAGCTAAAATGGCTATTTTTGCAGATCATATTGGAAGTTGTTCATGCAGGCAGAGTCTTTTTATTCAGTAATTATTAAATTATATTTCAAATCAACATTCAAGTGTGCCAGTTCTTCCCATGCTCCCTGGCTTCCATATGTTATGACTTTAAAAATAACATTTTAATTCTTCTTACAGTCTTGTAAATATGGAATAGTAATTTCTAAAATATTTTTTCACAACCCTCTATTATTCTTTGGCTCATATTAGGTATCTTAGTAACTCTTGAATACTTGGGTTTTAGCACTGTTTCTTGCTGGTTTGTCTTAAAAGGAAAAAAGGAGTTCTAGTATTTCTGAAATATTTATTTTAGAAAATAACCATCTAAAGAATTGTATAGTACAGCTAAACAGGAATGACAAAGCCAGATCGTATTTACTGCATTTTAGTCAATCTCTGTTTGCATTGCCAAATACACACTGTATGTATCCTGACTGATAGTTAGGAAAATCTCTTTGAGATCATTTAATGACAAAGAACTAGATTTCAAAAACTGTGGAGCTCTAACAGCTTTGTATACAGTACTATTCAGCAATTGTTGAATCTTGCATTAGGATGCATAACCCAAACATCCCCAGCTCATGGTGGTGTCTGAAAATGAACTGGGATCAGATCCAAACGTTCAAGAGGACCAATTAAAATATAAAAACCAAGGGTGTCTATATTTTGGTGTCTGAAATCTAAGTCCAGAAGCAAATTGTAAATTATCAGTGGCTGGTTATATATTACTCAGAAACTAGACCTATTTTCCACAGCTCTTGAACACTAAGAGCTGTAATTGTTATCAGTTTAAATCAGGACAAGTTCTCCTTCAGAAACCAATTCTTTTATTGCTTCTCATGCCCCCTGGAAAAACTGGACTTTTAATTCCTTCCTTGCTTCCCATGTCATGAATAAGAGTGGGCATGAAATGCCTTTTATTGGTTTTCACAGCCCTGAATAAGCTTTGGGGCACTTTGCTGGTACTTGCCCAAAACTTTGTGGGAACTCGCTGCGGTGGAGTTTAAATTGCATTGTTCTGGTGGGTGCTTTATGCACCTTCCTGAAATGGAGAACATTTCCCACTATCCATCTGCTCTGTCCTGTGCTTCCATTTGCTTCAGCTTCCTATGATTTAAAAGGTTTGGGGTCTGGCGGCTCTACTCCAAGCAGCTGATTTTCATTAAAGCTTTGATGAGAAACTTAAGCTGGAATCACAAACATCTGCAGTAAAACTTCCTCCCCACTAATAGACATTTCTCAGAACATAACCTTGTTGTACCAGAAAAAACCAGCAGCTAGAAATCCAAATTGCCCATTATGGGAAGGGAGTTAACCTAACATAACCTCAAGGATCTGAAATGAAATCTTTTAAAGATCTGCTTTTTTAAAGGTAGATGCAGTTCCCATTAGCTTAAAAGAGTATAAAGGTTTCTGTCAAGCTAAAACCTTTTTTGGCTCACACCTCAGGATTAGGTCTTCTGCTGCTTCTTTTAGTGCTAGTTTGTTTTCAAGAGATTAATGCCACAAGTAAGGATCAGATTGTGGTTTCTCTAAACAGTCTGCAAGACTCTCTGTTTCAACCTTTACGTGGGAAGGGGTGAAGGCACTTTGGTGATAGTTTGAGTCTTGGTTAACAAGCGGCTGGGACTTTTGATTGCTCTCTTTTATATATTTTATGTGAGCCATTTTAGAGAGGTGAGTTTGTCGCAGGTCCCATGCTAATTATTGCTTATCACTTTAGAGAATCAGAAAGAAAGCACCTAAAATACTGTTTATTGCTTTTGAAAATTTAGATCAGCAGCTGCTGGTAGAAGTCAGGTGGGAAAAAATGATTGTCAAACATGTCATTTTAACATGCAAGCTCCGTCAGATAACTTCTGCCTCTTACAGTCTCTTATAGTAAATGGCTATTTTTGCCTTGACTATGATAACTGTTTCCTTTAAAGGACTTCTTTTGCCTTTCTGCCTTTCCCCTGAGCCAAAACCACTGATGCTGGAAACAGTTTTCCTCTTCCATCTGTCCAACAATATCATGCCTGCCTTCACTCTGGGAATTGGCTTCTCGCCCTGTCCCAACTACTTCATTTTTTTCTTTACCCTTAAGGCTTTTGATTATCTCATTCTTGCTCTAATTTTTTTCCTCTCCTTTGTCTTCTTCCTGCTTTAGCTTGCTTCCTTTCCCACTATTTGCTTCTCTTCTTCTTTCCATAAAGGACATTTGAAATCTTTTCTTGCTTGGCCAGTGTTTCCACAAAATGTCTGTCTTCGCTTTCGTCTACTAATCCTTCTTACACTCATCTCCTATATTAGGCTCTCTTCGCTATTTTCTTGATCTCATGTAGTCATTTGCACCAGAATGAAATGAATCTTCTGAATATCACCTTACATTAATTTTGCATTAAAGCGAGTGACTGCATGTGTATTACAGGGAATCATTTGCCTTATTCTCTAGTGTTTGATATCTTGTACCATTGTTCATGCTCACCTTAGACTCTGTACTCTTCCACTGTTTGCAAGGAACTTTATTCCTACTGGGGGACAAAATCTACATCTATATAATTAAAATCAGTGGAATTTACAAACACAAAAGTTGATAGTGGCAGGCTTCAAACCCAAATGGTAATGTATGACCTGCCTCTTATTTTAAAGGCATGTGTTTGACAGTGGGATATGACTATTCTCAGAAGTTACTTCTGTTTTTCAGTTTTGACTCTGTGCCACACCAAAACTGAAAGTGTCTCATCACCCCCTTTCCTTCTGCCATGTCCAAGCTAATGCGTGGAACCCCAAACCAAAGATTTCTAATGTTTACCACTTGCTTGTTTGCTTTCATTTGATATCTGACTGTCAGTTTTAAATCCTTTGCTTCCATCTCTGATGAATCTTCCTTGTAAAATATTTTAACCTATCCTTATTTGAAAAAATCAGTCTCTGACTTAATGCCACCAACTGTGGTTGGGTTATACTGATGAGCTGGATCCAGCGCTTTGTGCTCGTTCTCCCTCTGTTTCTCATTGTCTCCCCATACACATCAGGATTTGGCACCATAAGGTCTTCCCTGCGTCCCCTTATTGTCTTCGTGAGCCAAGGAACTTAATAATCCTAAATAGCACACAAGCAACTGAGTACTTGAGAGTGCTTTTTATATTGATCTGCCTCTTGATAGACAATCCAACACAACCAGATAAAGTCTCCAGTGCTTAACTACCTTTGAAATTAAAATTTTTAACTAACTTGTAGTCTGAACTGGGTCACCTTCAGTTTCCAGTTGTTGCATATGATGAGACCTTCTTTTGTTAGACTAGCGAGCCTGTTATTAATTTTTTTTTGCCTGTGTATGTGCTTACACAGTAAGTTCAAAGTTTTTTCTCAACCTCCCTCTGAGCTAAGCAGATTGTGTTGTAATCAGCTATCTTCCGATTCCTAACACTCTAATACTTCTCATGATACTTTTCTGAATAATTTTCATCAATTTATAAGCATTCTTGAAACAGAGGCAGAGACCTAGATACAGTATTCCATGATGGTCACTACCAGTGCTCATTTTGCAGGTAACATGACATTTCATTGGGTGGAATCTAGTCCAGTTAAATTAAACATCTACATTTTGTGCCCCAGCCTTTAGCTGATTAATAAAGCTGTCCTGAAGTGAGTACCCAACATAGTCCTTACAAAGGAAGAGGATCCTTTGAGGGCCTCCAGGGAAGACAGCTAGGAATTAGAGGTTTAAAAAACCTGGTGTCTCCATTACTGTATGGGGAATGGGGATTCCAGCTTCAGTTATACTTGAAGACCGTGCTTGATTTGGATTGAAGAAGTTTAGCACAGTTTATGTACCTAATTTAGGTGTACTGGATCACATACTGATTAACAACCAGGGCACCAAGCTACTAGATGTTGCTGAGATCCAACTCAAACCCATGGTCTGCTCTGTGAGTGAGTACAGCATATTAGCATAGCATTGAAAACGTAGTTAGTTCTCTTCTCTCTGCCATCAAGAGGCTTTCATTCAAATCCAAGGCACAGAAAACTCCACATTAACAATAATTCTGAATTTTTAAACCACTTATCCCAGTTCCTCTGAGTTTAGAGTTGCCAAACATGGGAATGGAAGAGGAGTGGAAAACTGAGAAATATTCACTAATATGTATTTACATTAATTGGGGTCTCCTGTTCTTCTATAGGTTCATAATATCAAACTCTTACCAAGATTTAAGAGCACCCCACCAGTTATAGCTTGGTAACTCCCATCAGCACTGTTTCAGACCTTGCAAATTTCTGAAGATGTGCAGAACAGAATCATGTGTGGGGCAAATGCTGACCAGCACCTGCCCCACACGCTGAAACATCGTGATTTCTGACTGCCCTGATCTGTGCTCGACTTTACAGTGGCATGCTTCACGTCGCGGTTGACTGGCACCACAGTCCACCATGAAGCACCATCCACGGCTCTGTAACTCTGCCTTGTAAATCTGCCCCTTTTGTATAATTTGGCACTATTCAACGTGACTAACAGCCTCTGTCTGCTCGGGAGAGCTATAGGCCTGAGTCAATATTTAGATGAAGCAGCTGAATCAAACCGCGCTGTGTAAGGGAGTTTACTCTGTGGTTCACTGTGAGCTGTGGGTTAAGAACTCGGGCTTTGAAAGGGGCTAATTCAAACCTGCTGGGATAAACCCTGTTCCTGGGGTGAAGGGAGGGGAGGTGGGCTGTGGGAGGGGGAAGCTCTCTGAGGACTGAAGGAAATATTCCTTCCTCGGCTGAGAGACTACCAGACCATCACTCTCTGGCCCCTATATCAACCTCCGGCCTTAGAGCCGGTTCCCCAGCTCCTGTTACCAACTACATACGTGGATCAATGGTTAAGCAGGTTCTCACTGTTACAGAGCCACCAGCCCTATCCCAAAAGAGCATCCTACTGGGCCTCCTTGGAAATTGCCATGGAGGTGGGCTCTGAAATGCAATAGTAAGGAGAATCTGCAGTTAGCAAAGGGGCCCAAAATCCTGGCTCTTCCTCATGAAACCGTAACATCCTGCAGCCAAGGGCCTTGGTATGATGATAGCAGGCAGCATCGTTCATTCGTAACACGGGATCCAGAGTCTAAAGTGCTGTCATTGCAGGGGATGAAGTAAACTGCCAGAGCAAACACCAGTTAGTGAGTCTATTAGATCGGACTATACAAATGAAACTTTAGGGAGGATTAAAATGGGTGAAGGAGACTAAAGTGTCATTCCCCTGCAGTGTCCAATATATCTCACAGCACTTTCCCAAGGTAAAGTCTAATATATTAAAATGAAGCAATGTGAACTGTGTCTTTGGGAAAACCATACTACACTATCATATCGAGAAAGGCTAATAATCACTTATGCCCATTATCCTGTGAAAAGCAGCTACAAAACCCATCCAGCTCTTACATCAGGCATTTCATTGAGGGACTTTCCATGTTGTAAGCAACAGGTGGCAATGCAGCTTCCTGGGGCTGATCCCAGGCCAGGGGAGAAGAGCTGTACATCCCACGTCATGGAGCCCGTCCAAGCCCGGGAGGGCTCCCGAGAGCCCCTATGCTGAGCAGAGAACGGTTTACCCTCCAGTTTTCTCACACAAGTCATGTTTCATGCCGAGTCCCTGGCAGGGTGGGCAGGCATTTCCCGAGGCTGCCCAGCTGCTTGGAGCTGCTGCAGTGGGGGGATGAGCTCTGCCCAGCCCCGCGGTAACCCCAGCTGTCTGAAGGGCTAGTGCACTTATTTCCATGGCTGTTAGTTCTGGCAATTGGAGTGTAGGGGGAAAATTAGCTGTGTGATATCGGAGACTGCGATCTTTATATTGTCACAGTGACACGGCTGTGCTAATTGCACCTCATTTTTGGATGTTATGCTAGAAGAGCTACTCTTTCCCTTCCCATGACCTTATGTAACTCAATTTGCCTCCTGCTTTGCATCTCCCACGCATGAGACATTACTGTCCCCCCCCCAGTGTATGCTGGAGTAATTTATTGTTTTCTCAAGCTGTATTTTTGAGTAGTCCATTCCCAATGCAGCCTTGCTAGAATGAGGAGTATCAGCCAATCGCAAAACACAGGGGTTGCAGGAATATTTTCCACCGTCAAATTGCTTCTCAGATCTCTCTAATTCCATTTGTCACTAATCCCAAACTCATAATTTTTGGAAGTCTTAAAATCTCTGCAGGTGTTTTCTCTGCAGGCAGTTTCCTACACGTGTGTGATTTATTATCTCCGCTCTCACCGCAAAAAGGAACTTCAGATTTTGGAAGCAGATAGCATTCAGAGACAAAAGCACAAATTTCTACAGTACAGTGTTTGCCACCAAAAGACAGACTCTTTCTGGAAGTTTAAGTGAATTACAATTCCAGGAACTACAACAAGGCAAGCAGAAAAGTGTTGTGACAATTAACCCTTTTAAAATAGCTCTGTTTAGACAGGCCTGTTTAGTTATGTTGGCAGGAAAGTCAGAGACGTGCTAAGCCAGCCTCACTGCAAAGTACAGCAGCTGTCTGCTCACAGCAGGCAGGGCATGTGTACATTTTGAGGTCTGAACTGTATCTCTCCAGTCCCGAAATGCAATGTCTCAGACCCCCCCGCAAAAAAATCTCTGGTATTGCTTTAAGGATTGAATGATTAAGCTAATGTTAACCAGATGGGAGCTTCAAGACAGACAGATGAAAGCAGAAAAGTGCAGACACTAGAGAGAGAAGGGAGTTACTGTACCTCAGCAAAAGGCACCCAACTTCCAGCAGCTACTGCCTGCTGCTGCCCTCTGATAACAGTGGCTTCTTGCGCGCTGACCGCTGAGCTACCTTCAATGTCAAACTGAAAAACGCCTCCCTCACTTGAGGCTGTGCTGGAGGAGAAGCATCTCAAAAAGAATAATATAGGAGAAACGAGGGGCCAGGCGGAGATCAAAGCCATTTCCTCCCCTTACATCCAGGAGTGGTCTTCTAGCGTCTCAGTAATTGTTTACCCTCTTCTGCAATCAGCCCCCCTTGGCTTAGTGGTGCCTCAGTTATTTTAACTTTCTTTCAGCGTTCAGTTTCCAGATGTGGCACTTCAAGGCAGTCTAACCAGATCCTTATTTAAAAGAAGAAAAAAAAAAAAAAGAAAAAAAAAGGGAAAAGAAAGGAAGAAAAGCGCTTTTGCTGCCTCCCTCGTTCACTCTCTGTGCCTGTGGCTCCTCTTTTTCCCCAGAGGCTCCAGCTCAATAACATACAGATGGGCAGTGCTTAAGCAGAGAGTGTCAAACAGAGATTGTATTCCAGGAAAGCACCGCTGGCTCCCCAGCCACCTTATCTCCCCCTGTCAGGATACAGACTGACGCTCCGCTCGGTGCTCTGGCTTCCTTCACATGTTCACATCATTCCCTTTTTTACCTTTCGTGTCGAGACCCTCCCACTCAAACTTTGCCGTTCAGAAAGTGAGGTCACCCTTTCCTCCCCCCACGCCACCCCCCCCCCCCAACTCCATCCGACCGCTCCATGCGAAGCATTGACTCTCGTGACTGTTTATTTTTTAACATCTCCAGTTTATTCAGTGGAAAGCAGAAAGGTGCCAAATTTATTAAAAAAAATGCTAGACTAACTTTTACTTTTGACATGGGGGAGGGGAGGCTGTGGGCGGGAGGAGGAGGAGGAGGAGGAGGGAAACAGCCTGGCTGTGCCATGGGCTAATAGGGCTAAGTGGTTTCTCTAACACGCTTCATTCAGATCCTTCCCCTCAAGCCCACCTCTTGGCTTCTCGTCGGCTCGTGAAAAAGAATATAGTTCACTGCAATTTTGGAAAATGACTTCATTCCTCAGACTCATGAACTTTTATTTACAAAGAGCATCTTGTATTCCTTTTTCAAGAGATGCTTTGTGAGGCCCTGGTAACAAGGCTTGCAGTGTGTGTATGAAAACGAGCTGAATATATTGCCCACAGTTGACTTAATTTTATGACTATAATCTCAAAAAGACAACGCAGTAACCCTTGCTAGGTTTTGGGCCAAAGTCAGGGTATAATTATACTAATGGGCACTGTTCCAGCCAAGGGGTCAGCACCCCGTCCCTCAGCTGTCCTGTGTGCAGGGGTTTGTAGCACCATTGGCCTGTCAGGCTTCATTCTTAACTCTTAACAGATATTGGCTTATTGGGCTTCATTAATCATAGAATCATAGAATCATTGAGGTTGGAAAAGACCTTTAAGATCATCAAGTGCAACCATTAACCAAGCACTGCCAAGTCGACCACTAAACCATGTCCCTAAGCAGATTCCTTCTTTCTCCCTCCCTTTCCTTTCTTCCCTTCCTCCCTCCCTCCCTTCTCCCTTTCCTATCTGATTGAAGATATTATGAACCAAGGAAGCAGTCAATAGATAATTAAGGGTAAAATAAAGTGCTTTGGCTGTCTGTTAACTTCCACACACCTGTAGGTACAGCTTTGGACCCATAAATGCTGGACAGATGTCATATAGGGACTATAAAGAAGTTAACCACCAAGAATCTCTGCCTGATTCAGAAATGGTGTAGCTGAGCAGGCAAGGCCACTCCAGCTTGTGGGACAAAGTATTACACCGGCAGAGAAGAAAAAGCTGTGTGACCCAAGGCTGTGAGGTTCAGGACCAAGGTTTGTAGGAGGAAATAAAAGATGGCAATGGTGGTTGCAGGTAATTCTGTCCTGTGAGCAATGGAAACATCTTGCTGTCATCTGGACCTGATATTGTGGCAAGCACACTGCCTCCCAGGAGCCTGAGGGTGAGACGTTATTGAGGGCTGCCAGGACTTTTCCATTCCTTTCTGCTAATGGCAGTCCTGGGAACGGCCTGGAGCAGGTCTGAAGGCTCAGGGAGCAGAAGACCAGGGAGGACCCAGTCAGGGACCCCATGAGGTTCTCATTAGGCCTCCTGCTATAGGGACGAGCTTGAGGTGTAAATATAACATTAAAGCAGGGGCAAGAAACAGAAGAAAACATCTTGACAGTAGTGACAGAATTACTGCTGTGGTGGCAACGGAGATTTTTAACTACTGTGCAGCAAATTACTGGAATATGTGTCAGACAATTTTTCTGAATACTTTTTTTTGGAAAAAGCAACCACCAGAGAATATTTTACATCTGTTCGCAGGTGTTAGGGAGGAACTGTTGACAAAACAACAGATAAAGATAGCTTGGGGAACAGTTACTTAAGGTTTGTAAACCTTTGGATGGGAAGAACAGGAAAATTAAATCTATGTATCTCTGGCAGTCAGTCTTCAACAAATTCAGAGACTTGGAAGGAAAGTTCTCTTGCCCAGTAGAAAAAGGAATTGAAGAATGTAGGTGGTCTGTAAAGAAATGACATGAACCAGAAAGACAGGAAAGACAAGAAGATTTGGCGAAATGGTGAGCTCTTTCTGAATCTGAAGCTCAAGAAAGAAACAGGTGGGAAGTCAAAACTGAGACTACATCTGAGCACAGGAAGAACATATTGACACGAAAGCTGAAAGGTAGAGGCAGAAAATGCGATGTAATTTTAATAGGTGTGAGAGGAAGATTTGGGAGATCCTTGATTCAATATCCATCAAAGAGAGAAAGTTATCAAATGATAAATCTGAGAAGTGAAATCGTTTAAGGTGGAGGACTGTGTTAAATGGCTTCTTGAGGGTTTTCCTAGCTCTTTGAGCTTTAGTTTTCCTAGGAAGTCATTAGCTGTTATGGTTTTGGCTCTGGAGAACAAGACTTCTAATTATAGTGGAACAAAAATAAGGTGTAGCACTGTTTTTGTGCAATAGATTGTGCTTTAATCTGGGTTGCATTGCAACAATGAAGAAAAAGATTCCTTCCAGAACATTTTGGGAGAATTTCAGTAAATAAAATTTCAGAATAGAAGGCTCTTTAAAAAAGCTCATTTCAGAAAAGTGATTTGCAGAGCATATAGGGTTTCTTTGTGTCTTTTAATTTGCCTAGTGATGTGGTTTGGGTACAGTTTAGGACTGGGAGTATGTCACAAGAAGTATCGGTATGTAAGAGATATTGGAGACCAGTGGTAGGTAGTAGTCATTATGTTGAGTGATTCGTAGTTTTGACAATTTAATTAATTCAAGGAATTAAAATTAATTGAATTATTAAACCCTGACAATTTAATTGATTTTTTTTAAAGTCTTTTTATTGCAGGGATGATGAAAGGAAGTTGAACAATGTATTCATGCATACTTAATTTAGGTCAAGATCCTGCAATCGTGTATATAAGTCACATAATGGCTTTGAAGAGTTCAGGGCTTATGTGTTTGCACAATTGGGCTTAACTAAGTAGGTGTATTGGGAACAAATAGCAGGGTTTGGAGGGCAGCAGCTGCAGAGTGCCCTGGGCAGTCCAACTGGCTCGGCAACAGATAGAAACAGCCCACAGTGCCCCAAAACACGGCTTCTCTACTCAAACAGATGCTAAAAAGGGCACTAGCTGCTGGGGCAGGAGATACTGGAGGAGAAACGTGAGGGTGCACTGAGGACACACAAAAGGAAAGATATGAAGATGCAAAAAGGGGACTCATGAGGAGAAATGTGAAGAAATGCATTTGGAGAAATGAAATGGAGGAGATGTGGTAGGGGACCTTGCTGGGGAGATGGCAGGTGATGCAGTCTTGGAAGGACGCACTTGTTGCTGGATAGGGTGCCCACCTGAGGGTGACCCACATCAGGGCAGGGACACCCTGAGGGAGTGCAGCCTGTGTGTGACCCATACTGGTCAGGGACACCCCTGAGGGTGTAGATTAGGAAGGGGCTAGTAAGGTATTGGACAGAAGTTGAGCCTGGTAAGACGGAAGAAAGGTATTTCTCTGGGTGTTTATTTAATAATTTGTTTTCTTGCTCTTTTCTCAATAACCTAAACAAGTGTTTAAACATTTATGTTTATTTATTTCCATTAAATTAAATTATGTGAAATGCCCTGAGTTGAGACTGTTTTGCCTGCGACAGTAGTGAATATGGAAGTCTTGTGAATGCGCTGCTAAATGAGATATATTCAAGCAGAGCAACTGTGAGCTTCACGAGCCTTGCTCGGCACAGCAAACTGACCCTCTGCACCCTTGTGCATTCCATCGAGGGACTTCTTCAAATATGTATCTGCTTTACCAGACCAAGAAATACCACTAGAAATATCATTAAGAATGCTTAGATTACAAGTTCTTCAAGTAAAGCCCAATTTTTATTGCATGTATGTAGCAGGTAACAGAATGAACCTCAGTGTATGATGAAGGCATCCCACCTAGTAGGTTATTAGGTTATTAATAATGCAAAAATCCTATGACACATTTACAGAAAGCAGAAAATACCATTGTTGAAAGAGGCAAAATTTACCAAGTGAAAACAACATTGTTACCTGCCACATCTCTTTATGTAAAATTGGAATAAAGATATTCATATACCTTGTAAAAGAGTTCACAGTGCTAATTTACAACACTTTGAGAGAAGTAAGATTGTAATTATTCTCAAGATCAAAGTCTTAAAAGGAGGAAGATGTCTGCTTAACATCTTCGGAAAAGCAGATCCTTTAAAAAATCTCAGACTGGCCCAAGGCATTAAAAATCTGGAAAATCTCACGTTATTAATCTACATAGGGAAGGAAATACAGATAACTTCAAATAGTAGCATTATTAAACAATAAAGAATTTATTCTTATGAAATACAAGAAATCAAGAAAGACGCAGTTCAACACAGCTCACTAGATCTAAATCTCTCCACAAATATATACTAGTCCCATACCAGAAAAATTATAACCAAAATCTTTTGAGCAGAAAATATTATATATATTAATATCCCTAAATATTGCTATACTTTGCATCAGTGGAATAGCTTGCTGAACAACGACATACAAACAACTGCTTACAAAAATTGTTTCCTGTATTTAATTTTAAATCTTTTAAAAGATTGTACTCCTTTTCAAAAAGTGCAGATTTGTGTAGAAATTCAGAAAAATGAAAATGGTGTATAGGGTGCTTATAAAAACATGAGCCTCTGAATGTAAATTTATGCTGTGATGGACTTCCAGTTTCTTTATCCTTGGCAGAGACGATGTGGGTGTGTTATGTGAGCAGTCTCAGATTTGGAACAGGACTTCTTCAATATGGCAGGGTACAGAAACAGGAGTTTCTCCTTCTGTTTTCACAGTATCATCTTCTGTTCTTTTTACGAGATCTTTCCCTCTCTTTAACATTTGGTTTTGATTCACTGTGATAGACAGTAGGATTAGTGAAAGACAAAAGGAAGAATCCAGTGGAAGGCTTATTACAAATAACATATTCCAAATTAACCAATCTCAAGCTGTTGTGTGTGGGCCACTGGTGGTTTGTCAGGTCCCAGTGGGAGTTCTGCAAGCAGTCTGTCGAGCTCTAGTGCCAAGTGTTACCAGTTAAACATTTGATAGTGTTGCATGGTGGTCCAATGGAAATGTTGACAGATGACTGATGTTTGTGATCCAAAATGTTTTGGAACCAGTGTTCAAAGTACCTTTGTAAAGGTTAGAAGATGTTGGCAGTATATCTATGTATCATCAAATGAATTAGCAATGTACAATCTGCGCTAGAAACCTATGTCAATTGAGGGGCAACAGCAATAATTTGACTGTTATAGTTTGTGCCAGAGAGAGATGCTAATAAAATCTCAGTTACACAAGCAAAATGGCACTTTTGTTAAGTTATTTCATGTGGTTTGGATTATGTCATACTACGAAAAGTCTAAGTTTGCAGGTAGAAGATAGAATTTATGCTGTAGGGTTCAAGGAGAGCATACCTTCAAAGCCTTCAAGTTGTAGATCTGGTGTGAGGAAGCACAAGCATGTTCTTTGCTTCTTTGCTATACTAGTTAAGGGCATAATCTAATGAATTTCCCAGATGATAACGCTTTAAAGCCAGCAACGCTTATCCTTCATGTTATTAGTTACTGGCAACAGTGGGATCTGGCTGATTCCAAGCTTCCAACTAACCTTGTAGTGTTTCTTTTCTGCCTTGATACTTGTTACTGCCTAATTTTTTCCTCTGTAAAACTCTTCAATTAAGCATGCCAAAATATTGCAAGTCTGATGAAAATGCCATTATTCTTTAGTACTACAGTATTAAAGGCGAGTTTGTTTACTGAGAAAGATTTCTCAAGGTTTTCACCTCCAGAGTGCAACCGGGAAACAGCTGCCTATCCTGCTTAAAGCATTGACCTTGGGAACTGTATAGACCTTGTAAGACTAGAAATGAACCACAGGATCATGTAATACTGGATAATTTACTTGAAAAATCCAACCTATGCTTTCTGCTAAAAGTCAGTCAGATTTAGAATAGTGGTTTTCCTAATCCAATATCATCTCCCCAATGGTAACCAATAAGCAATAACTTTTTCATACCTTTTTAATATGAAAGTCTTTCAGTACCTCTGGTCATTTTTGTCACCCATATCTGAACCGCCTGGTACTCTTGATATATCATTATTCCTGTTGAATGGCCTGAACTATAGAGGTGCTATACTACCATTAATGTATTATCTACTTCATTCCTTTACAGATCCTAAGGTTCTGTCTGCTTCTGAGACAGCTTCTCTACACAAATTACTGAGAGGGGGGTAAGAGGTGTTAGTCCAACTCCAATTGTAGAAGGGTGCAGGAGAAAAGAAAACACCATCACATACAGTGTTGCATAAATAGCAGACTCAGTGGTCTTAAAAAGTGAATTAGAGTGAAGTAGAGGAGGTGGGGCTGGAGAGATGAGGGTGAAGAGGTATTTTCAGGGATGGAGACTGTTCTTCCTGTCTTCTGTGGATGAACAGTTGAATCTTTTAATTTCCTGTTGCGATTCTCATGCCATCTCGGCTGTGGCAAGAGGACCAATGTAATATTCCAATCATTCAGTTTCTTGTGACCCAGTGTTTGGCTCTGACACCTTGGCTTGCACATCCAGCACCTGATATTTCCAGATGGTCTCCGATATAAGTCCTGGGCATATCTGCTTATCTTTTATGATAAAATAAGCCAAGACAAATCAATTCAGTCTGTTATTGCCAGGAAAGTGATACCTTCTGCTAGAACAAAATAAAATGTTAAGTGAGAAATTAAAAAAAATAAGATGTTATTTCTACAATGGAAATATTCCTAATTATAACAAACATATTTGCAGGTTTGTGTGAGTCTGGAGGGAGTATGATTAGGAGGGAACAGGACAACTATATTTTGCTCATAGATGATAACAATGCTTAATATCAGTAGATACATTCATGGAGAAAGATGTGGCATTGTAGCATAGCAAGTGTGTGTTTATTTGGGTTATCAATAGATCTTATCGATAACAGCAACATGTAATACAGAAGAGAGTGGATAGCCCTGACTAACAAAAGTGTCAACAGCTTCTTTGGAAATCAATAGGAATAGGCTTCAAAGTCAGATTCATAGGGTAGAGATAAATTGTTAGACAGACACATATTTTGACCTTATAGGGAAACAGATGTCTTGTTATAATTAGCGAAGTTGCGCTGGGTATTAGTGAAGACAGAAATCGTCACTGGGCACTCCAGCATAATGCAGCAAGTCTAGAATGTGGATGGTGGACTTTTTTCTACTGTGAATTTTGTACTCATTTACTTCTGAAAAAGATTACATAAGGGAAAGATAAATAATTTTATACATTTTAACCATGTTCAGACTAGTGATAGGTGAATAATGATCCAGTTCAGATAAATCCTTCTCTTAAAGTGGAGGCCTGTCCCAAACTCAAATTTCCTTATGTTTTTTCCCTTTTGCTATTCTCCTTGCAAATCTTCCCCAAATCTCCAGAAAGATACTTTTTAATTTGTTAATCCTTCATGATTTCACTCATGTCCTTACTGCGTCTGAAAATTCCTTTATTGGAGAGTCCTCAAAGCTACAACAATTCCTTCGTGAGGCTGCCGTCCTAGTCTAATGATTCCTCTCCTTGACTTTAGCTTGGGTCCTTTGCTGAAACACCGGGCACAATGGGCTAGCTGTTCTTCCTGGTCAAGTCAGGAAGATTTTGCGCTAACAACAAAAAAGAAGATGAAAACAAAAAAAGTCAGATTGCTGTATTTCTAATCACTCATCCTTAATCTGGTTTTGGTACTCATACCCTGATAAACTGGCATATCTAGCTATTGCATTCCTACACAGTGCAGCATTTTCTGTTGCATTATGCTTTGACCTACACTGACCGCTTTCCTCTCCATCTGAAGTCTTCAGACATTTCCCTTTCTCTCCCAACTTGTTTGTTTAATTCAAGTTACATATTTCTATTTTATTTAATTCTCCATTCTCTCTCCAGGGAAGCTTCCCCACCCTTCCTCATCAGTTGTTGTTTGATCATAATAATGGAACATTGGCTAAAGAAAACGAGTTGCAGAATAATCCACACCGAACTTTACATCCCCTCTAGAAGTCCCCGTAAAACAGCTTTCCAAAACTGAATAAAAAACCCCACCCAAAACCCCAGACCCTGGAAAACTGGCTAACAACTCTGTCAAATCCAACAGTGCTTAACTTAGCCTTGGATATAGTCACACAGAAGTAGATAGTCCAGAACACTGCCAAAACGCTTCCCCTGGATCCTGCGCGGTCAGTACAAAGAAGAAATTGTCTCAGAACCCTTCAAGTTAATCCTACGCGCTCCAAAGGCATGCTGGTGGCCAGAAAGGAGTATGTTATCTACAGTTAACAGCAAAAATGTAATCTAACAGAGCTCACTGAAGTAATACTGAAAATACTAGCAGTCTAACCAGGGCAGCAAAGCACTGAGTGCAGCTTGTTTTCTGGCAAGTTGGGTGGGTTTTATAGCCTCCACTGAGCTCCGAACTTACCCTGACATGTCCCCTTGTGGTAGATGTAGCAGAAAGACAGCAATTTGGACTTGCAAGAACAATCTTTTCCAACCCTACATGTCCCATAGGAGGGCATCCCAGCACCAGCCAGCTCTGTCTGCTCAGTCATTCCTTTTTTAAGCATTGCACCCGTTTTAAAATTGCTCTGTGCCAGCAGTGCTTGAAAACAGCCTTAGTTGGCTTGCAGAGCAAGCCTAAAATGCAGTCAAAAACTTATCTACTGTGATGAGAAAGAGAAATGTTGCCCTGCAGTTCAGCAAGGCAGATTCAGAACCTTTATAAATCTAGATTTTTTGTACCACATCTATTGCTGTATGATCTGATGGGGAATTTTTCAAATCCTTGGTTTCTCTAGCACTGATTTACAGTTGTTTAAGTGGAGGGAGCTGTGAATGTGCTCTGTCTTAGCTTATTGGCTTTGGATGCTAAAATTACTTCTCCTGAATGGCCCAGTAAGCAAGGAAGAGGAATAAATTTTGATTGCACTATGCCACCTGTATTCCTGACAGCTTAATTTGTTAATGTCAAGTCTGCAGGCACTAAACGAATGCTCATGAAAGTCTCGACTATCTGATGAAGGGCACTGGCTAGTATGATGCAATTAGCTGAGCTCATCGATTATGATGGACAGCTGGAGCTCTCTGGGTTTTTCTGAAAGAGCTTAATCAAAGGCATCAGAATAATAGAAGCTCTCTAAATGAAAAAAGCAGTGAACTAAGACAGTTAATTAGATTTTTTTTTAAATTGTTGTGTTTGTTATACTTCCCATTTGTCCTTGACATTTAAGTCTCGACCACAAACGAACATAACTGTACTGTTGATTTCACTTCAATCAAAAAGAGTTTTAATTTGCATAATAAACTGAAAGCATTTGTATGAAACTAAAACCTGTAATAAGGCAAAAAAAATTTTCTCAGCCAGTTTTGCGGGATTTTCATGTCCTGTCTTAACAGCAAGGGTGTTTGAAAGTCACTTTCTCATACAGTAAACACTGGTTTTCAGATTTTTTTTTTTGTTTCATTTTTTTTATTTTTTTGTGATTTTCACCCTGGCCAACTGATGGATTCAATAGAATAACAAAGCAATTCCCTTTGACAGGAGGCACAATACCAGCTAACCCGGCTTGTCTGTTAGGAACAGGGCTGGCTGAGCAGCTGGCCCCTGTCCTGCTGCCGGGAAATGCTGACAGCAACAGCTACACCATTTCAGCTGCTAACTGGCTCCATAGCGAGTCTTGATGGCTAATGAATTGCGTAAGTGCTACCCAGATCTGTCCAGCTCTGAGGATGAAGAACAGCAGCTTTGGGACGTCAGCTGCTTTGAGAGAGACCCTGCACCACAGAAAGTTTCATTACGAATGCGTGGGTCACGCGCCGTCCGCAATGACGTTCCCTAGTGCGATAACATACATCAACCATGCTGCGTTTACAGGTAAAGCAGAATGAGAAAGAGTTTAGGAGACACCAGCATCTTTCAGCTGGCACAAAGTGTTTTGCTACGACAGCAGCCAGCCACAACGGAGCCAACAGACAGAGCAGTGTGCATGCATGTTGAAAATTGGCTGATTTAGTTGCCTACCCACACGAACAAACGAATCCTGGTAGCTCCCTAATTGCCAAGCTGTTAGCTATGCAGTCAGGCAGCTCCAGATTAAGCCAGTCCCTTCAATTTTAGACACTTGCTTTCATAGCTGTGAGGAAATCCATGTTGCTTTGTCCACTTTTATTAAGCTACCGGAGATCTGAATGTGTACGCATGTGGACAGGCATTGTGTAAAACTCCAAACAGATCAGTGCTACAAGGCAACTGCCCTTAGGTATACATGCTGTGTGGATGACCAGAGGCAGCTGTTTCTTCTCTGGTGTCTTAGGCAGACTTTATCTGAAACAGGAAAAGCCCTCTGCCTTTAATAAGAATCAGCAGCTTTACTTTCTAAGTAGTAGAAAGTTATTAACTTCAGCCAGGATGATCACAAACATGATGTGGTGAGTTTTAAAGGCAGATCTGCTGCACATTGCTGAAGGTTATGTCGATGGTACAAGCTATTGCTTTGGGGAAAACTGTCCCTGTGACGTCTCCTCAGTTGTGCGTCGGAAGTTCAGGCCTCCTGGGAAGATCTCACTGCTAAATACCTGACATGTGGAGAAAGAGTGGACTGTTTAGATATCTTTGGAAATGTTTCCTTGGATTTCTCTAAGCTTTGCACTAAGCTCAGATGATTCTTCTGGCTAAGCTGAGAATACCTTTTTGAGAAACTGCTCTTCATAATTAAGTTGAAGGATGTAACAAGACTTGGCTCCTGAGCTGAAAGTGTTTACCAGCCCTAATAAACAGGTCAACCATGTGGGTCTGTAACTGCGGCTACCTGGCTGGCTGGGATAACAGCCTTGTAACCTATGATGAGCGTGGATGGATGCCACGTGGACTCCAGCTTCAGTGCTCCCCTTCTGTTCCCACAGAGCTCATTGCTGCGTGCTGTGTGAATGGAGCAATCCAGTCAAGCTACCATCTGCAGCGTAGATGCAGTCAGGACCAGCTGACTCACTCATACAGAGGCAAGGAAATAACAAACCAGTCATTTCACCAGTCTTTTAATTCTACACGGTGAGGTATACTCAGACTTTTCAGGATCTATATTTATTTTAAAAGCAATGCCAGTGGATGTATCCCAGTCCCCTCGACTCAGAGTCTGCTGTATCATTCCAGCACACATACTATGTCTCTATAGCATCACTCGTTACCCTGGTAATTGATGGAAAGTCCAAATGAGGCTTGTGTAGCCAGTATCATTCTGATAACTCCTGCCAAAGCTGTAGGATACAAAGCACTTTATATATTTCTTCTTACCACTAATTTAATGTAAAAAATACACCCTGTCAGAATTCCTGGTACAGCGACAACAGTAAACCCACTAACACTTTGACACCATTCCCATTGTGGTTTCCAAGAAAACCAGCCACTTTCTTTAGTGACTATCACTAGTTTCCATAGCTGAGAAATTACTGTTAGCTGCCAGAAAGTTTTCTTCACTTCCCATTTAGGTTTTATTCTTACTTGCAGCTGCAAAAGCTGTCTTTAAGCTCCTATTTTCCATTCTCTGTTTTCCTTAGTTGATGAGCACAGGTAGAGATTTATACTGCTTTCTGTTGTGACAATCTTTCGTGATGTTCTTTCCCTAGCTCCAGACCCTATCGGGGCTGGCAAACGCTTGAATGAGACGATAGAGTGGTCTCTTAAATTTTATTTTTGTGATGGGAGAATTCATGGCTGCTGCAGTGACTGCACTTATTGTATCCATAGCAGCCAACGTCACACTTGACTGCTTTGGAAACAGTCCCTGATGAACACTGGATTGGCATGAAAGGCCCGATTGTTCATACAGACTATCAAATTAAACAAAGGAAATTTCCCTTTTTGGTTGCATTTGCAGAAAGACAAAAATAATTGCTGTGGGCCTCATACTGTGAGACCTCGGTGCTTGCTGGGCCAGAGCAGGTTTTTCCTGTGGATCAAATGAAGGTATCTAGAAATCTTTTGTTTGCCAGATTCCAGGGCTGATACACTCCAGCCTGACTCCTCTCTTAGAGCAGATGATTTTAACATTGTTCATCATACAGGATGTCCTTTCGTTTCTGATTCTTTTGCCTTCTTGTGATGACAGTGGTGCCTGCCCTCTCACCTCCTCACATATCAGCATGTGACTGCTTTGATCTGAGGATGTTATTCTGTGCTAAGATGCTCCCTTAGCTCTCTTTCTTTGATGCAGCAAAACCAGAAAGTTTAAATATTTTAAGATTTTAAGCTCGTGGAGTTGGGACTGTCATTATCTGGTATGAGATGTCCAATTTTTTAGGCTAAATTTCTAGGCTAGATACTTTAGGCTAGATTTCACAGTTTTTGGACTTGTGGGTTAGCACTGGAAGCTCAGCTCTGGAACCTCTTGCTTGTTGCCCACCTGTTGTTGGTTGATGGTGAATTTAGGCTATCCTGGGTTTGCTTGTGGGAGCCTGAAGTTACTGCTCTAGGAAGCAGAAAAAAAGCAAGCAAACTCAAAACAACAAGCTTTTAAAGTTTCATTGCAAATTTGCCATGTCGTTTTAATGGTGCCATTAGGAATAGAAAATGGTGTCATGAAAGAAAAGAAGAATCTTTCATAGGCTTCTTTAGGACGTCTTAAAGAATGACGTATAGAACTGTACCTCATTTATAGAGTTATATGGGATATATGGGATAGTAAAAGTCCCCAAAACTGTTAAAAAGAAAGGGAAATTGCTCTGGCAGATCTGTTCATGAGTAATTTCTGGACAAACCTACTACATATTTAAGTAGGGCTATTGACAATTTCATGCTGTTTTACTCCAATAGTGCTTTCCAAAATCATGAATGTGATAAGTAGGAAACATTGAACGCAGTCATCAAATGTGAATTTAGTCAGACTCTTACTGTGCTGCTCTCACCCTTCTACCTAACTGCCTTTAAGCCTTATTTTCCAACTCCCTGACAATTTATGCTGATCTAAGTCCATGTGCTAGCGCTGGCATTTTTCTGATCCTGTGGTGAGCCAGTTCAGGGAACTGAAGAGGAAGAAAACTAACCTTACAAAACAAAGCAAATCGTTTTCAGTCAGTTTGGCTCCCTGAACTTGATTGCTAAGAGATCAGCAAGCACCAGTGCTAGTGCAAGTTTAATGAATACTCTAGGAAAAAAGCTATACTTCAGGAGCTGTATTCTAAATCTTACCTGATCCCTGGCTTCTGAATGGAGTTTGCTAACATAAATCAGGACTCATCAACTTCCTTACTAGGATAACTTGCTTTTCTATTTCCCAAACACAGAGTTTGCTGTGACTCATTAGGACACACCTTGATGCAATAAAATGCAAAACAAATAACTGAACTGACTTAATGGATCTGGGAGTTATCCACATGCCAGTAAGAAAAAGTAAGTAGAATATTTCAAAATATAACAAGATTGCAATTTGTTAACTAGGTCATTTGCATCATTTCATGGTTCTGCCAAAGGAGCAGATAAGGTGAAGTCTTGACCCCTCTGGAATCCATAGGAGTTTTTTTTATGTACTTGAACCAGGATTTGACCACAAAGATTTTTCTCTTACAACAAAAAGCAGAAAATCAGAATTTACTCTTTCTGCATCTACAGTGGCCACATATTTGAACATGTAAATATATTTGTTTGCATAAAAGTGAGCTCATAGATGCAGAAACGCAATGTACATTTAAAACAGAAAAGAGGGGATAAACCTCTAGAATTAAATCAGAAACTATTGAACTGTCCAGATATATATTTATCATTGCAATATAAAGTCAAAGAAACCATTGATGTTTAGGAGGAAAGGAATGCTTTAGCAAGCATTTAATTAATCTTAATAAATCTTAATAAATTTAATTTAATAAATCTTAATTTTTCAGTGTAGTGCCTTGATACCATATGCTGTAGTGGGATATCTGCAGTTGTGACACCTTGAAACATACAAAGTTACTCTTTACCTGCTAAATTAATTGCCTGTTTCAGTGAGAGACTTTACCAGGTGATTTGCTGGGATACAATACAGGTGAGAAGGCCCAGAAGTTGCATTCCTGTATTCTTACATTTATTTGTTCATAAAAATCACTGAAAGATTCAAAGATGTGTAAGGAGATTACAAGACAACAGCACAGATACTGTGGCTGATCCCTTTCTCAGATGGGACATTGTCAAGGTCAGGCTATTATTCTGACATAGCATTGATTGTTTGGGCAGAGGGAAAACCACCTTTTCAGCATAACTATGTCAATTTGAATACGAGTAATATTTCTCAACACTTAATCCAGAAAAAGCTCTCAAAGATCAAAGCTATAACCTGAAATAAAAGGACGATTCAGAGCTATGAGACGTTTGGCAGTCAAGACTGAAAGCCAGAGCACAACTGAGCCTCAATACGTGTGATTCTACTAAAAAAAACCCCAAACCATAAAGAAAAGAGCAAGATGGTGTTTAACACTGGCTGTACTTAGCAGAGGGTATTGTTGGTCTCTACCCTGTATTAATCCACTCCAGAGACTGTGCCAGTACACGACACTGCAGTTTTAAAAGGCTTAGTGTTTGGCAGCTGTTTTTCTTGTACAGTAGGCTCCATGTACAGAATCATGGAGATCTGGGATTACATCTTTTTCCCCCCTCCACCTGAATGCGTTCACTTCCTTTCAACAGTATCACCACTTAATTCCCCCAGAAAAGGACGGGGGGGAAAGGAGGAGGAGGAAGAAGAGGAAAAAGTCAACACATAAAAATGCTATGGATTAATTTGGAATAGAAAGAGACTTCACATGTCTGGAAGCACAATAGCTCTTTCAAGGCCCAAATTATCCCCATATGATGACCTTTGAAACATTCTCTAAAGTTTTTTAAGATGGATCACGTCATGGCTTGGAATTTGAATGCATTTTCAAGTGCAGTGATAACTTCATTGTTAGGACTTTTTCTGCTACTCCTCTCTGGTCCCTGGTGAATTCAGAGAAAAGAGATCTGGCAAGAAACTGGAATTGACGATCTTTTAGTGAAGGTCTCCTCCTCAACAGCCATCATTAAATGTACGTGGGATGCTGGGATATGGGACGATGGGCTTCACTGCAGTCAGTGGAGCTGCTGTCCTTTATACCAGTAATGAGTGGCAGTAACTGGCTGGAAACATTTTTCCCACATATCTCAGGCAAAAGTGATTCCATCACACTCCCTAGACCACGGGAAATACAGAGATTACTCCTCCCAAGCCACCATTCTTCTGCATATTTCTGAATTCATTCCCCGCTGTTGAGTGGAGATGTGGAAGGGAAACATGTCGACCCATTCACAGAGACTACCAGCATGGTAAAATAACCTGGAAGTGATTGTATTGCAGATTGTGTAAATATTTTTGAGCCCCAAGATGATACAATTCTAGACTGGCTTTTAGATGCTGAGTGTAGTTTGGCTCTTTCTTGTCTCTGCTTGGCAAAGGTCTCTTAATATCCTTTACAAGATCTCAATTTCAAATAGTCTATAGTAAGAAGAGCGAAATGAGGAATGTGTTGACAAGTATTTCCTATTTCCTTAATTATTTACTTTGCATTGTGAGGGAGAGGAAAACCAACATCAATTTATAGGGTGTTCTCTAATACGTTGGTTTATATATGCCACTAAAGGATACAAAAGTCCTTTTTTGCCATGTAAGAAGCCAACTTTGGAATATTTGGACTCAAATATACTGACTGTAGACATCTTTGACTAAATGTTTGCTAAAATACTGTTTTTCATGCCTGAGGTAGACAGGTAGGGAAAGAAAGAAACTCACACACACGAAGATAGCATGTACTCGCTAGTTTATTTCCTTGCGTAACGCAGATCTCATTGCTTTGTCTAACTCTGACAGTAGAAACCGCTGGCAGCACCAGGAGTTTGGTTTAGATATCTTGTGTTTACTCTTCAAATTAAAAAACATGTCAATTTTAGACTTTACCCAGAATGGCCCCAAGGCTACTGATCACCTTTAACAGGCACGCTTCCCTGATTTTGTCCACTGAGTCTGCCTAAAACACAAAAATGGGCTGTATAAAACAGGAGGAGACTTTTATTTGGAGACAAAGCACAGCATCACCTTTGGAAAAAACTCTGCTGGCACAAATGAACTCTATATAAAGTGCTCTCCCTTCAGTATCTTTGGCTAAAGTCTTTTTCCTGCCTGGCTATGAAATGTTTGGAGGGTGAATCACCCCCTTTACCAGCACACTACCACCTCTTAACACTTTCCCAATTAGAGAAATGCATGTGGATGAACTCTAAGCATCTGCACTTTCCCTTGTTCACCCAAAGGTAGTGACAAAGGTATTCTCACACTAAATGTATGTCTCTCTTTTCTAGGTTAGCAGGCTTTGAGTTGGCTCTTCACTTCTCTTTCCTATGTTGGTAGAGAGCTCCTTACTCAGTTGGTAGACATTCAGGCCCCAGGGATTACGTGCACAAAGACTGCATTAGCTTCACACAAAAAGGAGACTTCAGCACTGAGATGCCTTTCTGCTCCCAGAGGAAGGGCTGCCTGCAACTGGGGGGCCTGGGGAAGGGCCATGAAGGGAGTGGGCAGAGGTCAGACCCAAACAGGCAAAGGGTACATTCCTTTGGTGGATGTGATGTGCTCCTAGTCAAAGGGTAAATACTTCCCGATGAACTGAAACCTGCCACTTTGTGGTTTCTCTCATTTCGACTACCAGGATATATATAACAGTATGAAAGGATTGCACTGGACTCACAACAGTGCTTGCAGGTAGCTGCTGTGAGGTCCCCAAGGTGCCTATGCCCATGTGAAGTGTTTGTGCTGTGAAGGCCATTTGCTAGTGCAACAGCCACGGTGACAGCCTGACCAAGGATGCTGCTGCTCGATTCACACCACTGTGCAGCTAGCTGCATCTGAAATACCAAGCTATGTGCCCTGTGACAAACATACGTCTGTGAGTGATCACCAAAATACCTCCCCTACATTACTGCTTGATGTGTGCAGACAAGCTGACCCTACCACCTCAGCAGACAGCCTGAGAAGCTTCAGCCACAGCCACAGCACCGGTGGCTCAGTCCTGGCTGTGTGGCAGCCTACGGTCTGGCTGCATGCAAACCTGCCCCAGCTGTTAGACACCCTGATCTCTGACGCCAAATGGTGTATGTACAGCTGTGGAACTGAATGGATTCAGTTTTTGAATGTCTCAGAAACTCTCTGTATTTAGCACTCGAAACTAAATTTAATTTAGTACTTTATTTTTTAGTAATTTATTTAGTACTTTAGAAACTCTCCAAAAAGTACAAACCATACCCCTGTGGAAAGTAGGATGATACTGCTTTCTTCTTCCTGCTCTTGCCTCTTGGTCCTAATGAGCAAATGAGTTTTTCAAAGTCAGGAATAGCTCTTACTCTGTATATGCATCATCCTGAAGCAATGGGGTTGACTTTGAACTGGTGACGCTATTGTCATAACTGGTCAACATTCCTGGTCTACAAGTCAGCAACTAGAATACAAGACTTAGAGAGAAAACCTCTAAGAGATAGTATAGCCAACTTGTTTGTTCTTCACACTTTTAGTCTTCATTTAGTTTGTTAGAAAGTCTAGAAAGCAGCTTCGGGGGACTTACTATATTAACATTCTGTTGAGGAAAGTGAGCGGTCAATGGACCAGACAATACCAAAGATGCAGTGAAATTAATATTGTGAAGCATCTCGTGTGTGCCTTTCAACATGAAAATTTTCAGTGATTGGTTAGTGCTGATAATTCAAGTTGCAGAAGTCAGAAGCTATAAAAAGAGACTGATTTGAGACAGGAAAAAAGAAATGGAAATAGGATCTGCATTAAGCTATGAGCATTACAAGCTGCAGTTTCTGTTCACCTTCTCTGGGTTTGGAGGCAGAGATAAGAGAAGATTTTTAGTTTTATTATTTCTGGAGAAAAAAATGAAAGAATTCTAGTGAAAAAAAAAGATAAGAAAAAACCTCATCCCCTTGACCTTTCTATCAGCATATGCAACTGTTTCTCCTGAGGAACAAAACAAGTTGTGAAACACAGAAGAGAAAACTTGGTAGAAGGGAAGCAAAAGGATTTGGGAGGAAGGGTGGTGCAGTGGTTAGCGCATGGGCTTGCACTGGTTCAGTTCTTTGTCCTTTCTGGCCTTGTGTGGCTTCAGATGAGTTATTTCAGCTCTGTCTTCTGTCCCTTTTAGTGCAATAGCATTTCTTTGATTATTGCAAGTATAAGCAGATTGAAACTAATTATGCCTTAGGCTGGAAACCTATATGGCTCTTACCTTGGGGGTAGTGGGGTCCTTCCCTGGCAAAACTTATAACTCTCAGTAAAATCTTTCTCAGTCTTATTTCCCTCTTGTGTTTAGCAAGGCTAGTGCACATTCTAGCAGCAAGTCCAGCAGCACCGCACATGGGAAATGGAAGTTTACAGTGTGGGGATTTTCCTGGCTATTCCCAAGCTTGCACAGATGGGCTCATGGCAACTTGGGCTGAGCACAAAAAGGGAGTATCAGAGTAAGTTATAAGTCCTCTACAAGGCAATGACCTTTTTTCTGTTTTCCAATGTATCACAATTAAATATGCTCATCTTGATAATAGTATATTGATAATAACTTATGCTGTTCTTGTTTTGTTTGATATTGTTCTCTTAAAACTGTGTTGCATTACAAATGTGTGTGCGCACACAAAGACACAGTCACAGATGCATGCATCTGCTACAAAATAGTCTATTGACATCCTCACCACCTAAAAAGTGTCAGAGACATCAGTGCTGAAAAGTGTCAGCTTCTTCATGTGGATTTGGTCAGCTCCCATCCCAAAGACCTCTGGATTCTGGGGAGCAGGTCCCTCCTGCATGGATCTGAGGACCTCCTAGCTCAGTGCTAGGAAAGCTTTTGACCAGGTCTTCCCATGGTCTTCCAGCTTCCTCTGTAAAGCACTGTGATCTTCTACAGAAGGAGACATTTTTCCTGGCTTCTCCTGTGATATTGCTTATGGTGCAGGGAGAAGGGGAACAGGTCTTTCAGCTTGGCCCTACTCCCCAGGTCTGTCACTCAAACCTCCAGCAACATCCAGCAATGCTGAGCTCTTCATGGAGCTGCAAGGAGATGGGACTGCAGCTTATTGCCTGGAAAGCAGCTTTGCAGTGAAAGACCTTGGGGTCCTGGTGGACAAGAAGTTGAACAGGAGTCAGCCTTTGCAACAATGAAGACTGTCTGCATTTTGGGCTACATTGCCACAGGCTGTAGATTGAATGGAATGACTACTACCCTTTCTCCACTATTTGACATTTTGTGGGACTGCATGTGGAATACTGTGTCCAGTTTTGGGCTTCCAGTACAAGAAAAATACTGTCAAACTGGAGCGAGTCTAGCCAAGGAAGATGTTTAGGAGGAGTATGTGGCGTGAGAAGGGAGATTGAGGGAGCAGGTTTTGTTCTGCCAGGGAAAGCAAGCTGCTGTCTTCAGCTGCCAAAATGAGGTTATGGAGATGGCAGAGCCTGACTCTTTCTAAAGGAGCACAGTGCCGAGAGTGAGAGGCAGTGGGCACCAGCTGCAGCAAGGGAAATTCCGTTATACATAACGAAAATGTTTTTCAACATGAGGGTGTTTGAGCACTGGGAGGCGTTGCCAGGATAGGTTGTGGAATCTGCATCCTTGGGGATATTACAAACTCAGCTGGGCATGGCCCTTAGCTGTCTGATCTAACTTTGTAGGTAACCCAGCGTTGAGCAGAGGTTGGACCAGATGGCCTCCAGAGGTCCCTTCAAGACCTAATTATTCTGTGACTATCTGATTCTACAGTATTGTCATGAAAGTATGCACCTGAATACACACACACACACACACAAATGGTATGGGGAGGGTCCTTGCAATGATCAGATTCAGGACCTGGCCTTTATTTTAGGAAATTTAATTAGTAATATGACTGCAAGTACAGTCCCAGCAGGGCAGTGACCATAACAGGCACAGAACAGCAAGAAAGACTTACAGACACTTAAGTCAACATTTCCTTCCACTGTTCCTCTTGAAGAGAGATAGCTGGGCAACAGCTAGTCTTCCTCTATTCTGAACAGCAAGGGTCTCTTCATTCAGAACATTGCCCACTCAGAGATAACGAATGAGTTCTTATTTTTCATCTGCTGCATTACATGCATATATTTTGCAATAAGGAGAAGTCTCTGTCACTTATGGGTTACAATACTAAGAAGAGGGACAATGCTATAGAGACCAGCTTTTAAATTTAAGCTTGTTATCTCATTAAGTGGTGTTTTTCCTGTGAGGCCAATGCCTGTAGCTGCTCACCTCAGAGAACTTGCAACTGAGATGCTTGACAAAGAAAGAGAAATATATAGATGGGAAAGCAGATAGCAAAAGGACAATTAGTGAACAATAAAATAAATGTCTTTTTACATAATTATCAAGACCAAGCTTTCTCAGATGCTTACATCTACACCTCTGTGGTGCAGAACTAGCTTGATTTATTTTCAAAATGCAGTGGGTAACATCTTGTAAAAATGGGATTACATGAGACTTTCAGGAAGACAAAATTTCATAAAGTGACTGCATTACTGTGTGTTTCCACAAGCTTGACATAACTCCGAAATTAAGGAGAAGATTGTCAGCTTGTCATAACTTCCAAAAATGAAAGGGAGGCAATTTGCCAAAGCTTAATAAAAACAGGTGACATCTGCTCTTTCAGAGTTGGACTGATACTGCTAGCTACCTTAAATTGTACCTCATTCTCAATCCTGCAAAAGCTTTTGCCTGGGCTCAGCTTGATTTCAATACTACTACTGATAATACTACTGATACTACTACTACTACTATTGATTTCAATAGTACTATTGATAATAAAGAAGTAAGATAAAGACATATATTTAAGCTCTGCAGGATCAAAGTGTTATTCTGCTGAACTTCCTTATTGCTCCAAATGGAATTTATTGGAGATAGGGATACCAATGACACAAATAATTTATTTATTTTTTTTTTAATTAGAGATTCAATGTTTCAGTAAATTGTCAATTTGTAAAGCAAATCACCTTCATCTACTCTTGGTTTCTTTATGCTGATACTTTAATGCAACAGTGGCAGAGTTACTGGCATAAAATGCTGTCACTAAAAAAATGGAAGAATGACTATTTTCTCTACACAGTTCTGTTTACAATATTTTACAGCAGGAAGCTACTCCACTGACATTATCTCTTCAATTAGGCAAGCCCGCTGTGCTGCTGGTAATTGCGAAGTGGATTATTGTACCAACACAAAGAAAGCTCTTCTCCAACATGTGTGTAAGAGCATAGTAGGTGGGGGAATTATGCCCACAGTTTGGCTCTTCAGAGTCTATGAATGTCATATTTCAGAAGTATCGGCATATTCAGACTATGTTCAAGTGTCAGGATGAGCTGAGGAAGAATGATCATAGGGCTCATAAGCAGAGCTGTAATATACTCCATTTTAGCAATCCACTCTGGTCTCTAGTTTGGGCAGAAAATTAAATGATTGCCTGACAGTGTCCAGTTGTAATGTAACAGCAGTGGGCTCCAGCACCAATAAAGATTCAGTGTCATAGACAGTAAATTAAGGCATTAACACATTTATATTGCCCCGACTTAGACTTGTCTTTGTGCCAGCTCTGTGTGCTGCCCGCTCTGGGAGGAAGCGCTTGTCAACACCCGTGCATTCAGGCTCAACATGACACAATCCAATGCAAATGTTGTGACTGCAAGACATTTGAAATGAAGCCACGGGCTGTATGTGCACAGGCTCCCTGGTTTGGTCAGGGAATTTATCTTCACAGCAGATCCAAGCTTAAATCTTTCCTATGCCTAATGGGACTCATATCTGAAGGTCCCATTTTGCAGGAGAATTCTTTAACTACCAGATTGTGCAGAGATTTTAGTACTTTGTAGGCCAACTGTTCCCCTCACCCCAAATCACATGGGTCACGGGCTATCTCTAGACAAAAAAGAACAGTCCTGGGCTTAATCCTGTTCCTAAAGCAAAGTAGCACAGTAAAGAGTTTTCATTCACAGGCTTGCCCTTTCCCTTTAAATAAGGAGACTGCATAAAACCTGCTTATTGGAAACAGTCCTTATCTTGCGGTGTCCTCCAAACTGTGCCTAGTGAGCCAAAATTGGACCAGGAACCATTATAATAATTTAAGAGAATGAATAATCATGCTCCAGAGACTGGGTCCATGCCCTGTTCGCTTTACTGGTACAGCTGAGTCCTTGGGGATTAGCATGCCCAGCTGAGACCTGGTTTCTTGCCTTTGTCCCAAACCTGCTT
This sequence comes from Ciconia boyciana, assembly GCF_034638445.1. Taxonomy (NCBI): domain Eukaryota; kingdom Metazoa; phylum Chordata; class Aves; order Ciconiiformes; family Ciconiidae; genus Ciconia; species Ciconia boyciana. The sequence continues at coordinate 53,561,058 of NC_132936.1, forward strand.
ACATGAAACAGTAGTTGTCTGTAACATAAGAAGGTGAGACTCTTCCTACTGGTGGAGAAAGGCATGTCTCGATCAGTCCTTTCAGGTGGAAATTATGTGAAAGATACTAGGCTGGGTTATAATTTATTTCAAAGCCTGGCCCGAAATGAGTGTGTGTACCCACACATCAGAACTCCAGGCAAGAAAAAGATGTTTCTGTATGTATAAACCTGCATGGAGCTGCCATGTCCTGCTGGACCCCAGGAGGGAAAGGGAAATGTGGCAGAAGGGAAGCCGGCAGAAGGGGGATGCTTCTTTTATCTTGCAGGACTTCCTGTAGTTTCTGAACATTTGCCATTCAGAGGAAAAATTAAACAGAAACAGTTCAGAGGCTTTCAAAAGTTAAAAGAAATTGACTCTTCCCAAACCCCTTTCCACAAAACCTCTCTTCCTTACTCAGATCAACCCAAGCAAGCAACAAGTTGCTGGTCAGGGCACTCATCTGGGACACTTAAATGCCAGGTTTAGGCCCTCGTTCTAGCCTTCTCCTTTGTGATCAGGAATTGAGGCTTGCTACGGGTTCTCCAAGTTGGAACCAGCAAGTTGTAAAGTCTGTCTGCCTCCTCAGCCCCATGCTTATAATGATTTCTACAGTATGGAGCTGCTGTAAGGAGAGAAGGCTCCATTAGGCAGTAATTGCATCCAAGGTCTTACCCAGGGTATGGGACCTTTCCTGTTCTTATTCCTTACTGTCTTTACTGTCTCCTTACTCCTTTCCTCACTCCTAGGAGAGTGTTATTCTGGGATGGAGACTTCTCAGACCTGAAATGCCATTCTGAATTTTATAAACCTTTTTGGACTAACTTTTTTTCAAAGCCAGCAAATCCTTCCATCAACGTTTTGACAGTGACGTTTCCCAGTAATGACAGAAACAGCATCAAGTCATTAGAAATTCAGTTCAAGTCAAACTTTTATTGCTTGTATTTATAAATCTGAAGAGAGTAGAGAGATATTTGTGGAAAATTTTCCTGATGTCCTTGTTTTTCAAAGGCTCTAAGGATGTATGACAAAGAAATGCACACATGCTTTTCCTAAATATATATGCTTCAAAGTGGACTGAGAGATTTAGCATCAAAATAATCTCTCCCTAAACACAAGGTAACACACTGACATTCAAAGTGAATGGCAACAGATCACTCTGCCAGTATGTGGTGATGGATTCTCAGTTCCTTGTGTGCTTCATGCTGATAGCTAGATGTCAAGTCTTTGCTGCATACAAATGAAGAAATAAAAAATAGTAACAATAAAAAAAATCTAGTGACTTCTGACAGGAAAAATCTGAGATAAGGATGACCTACCTAAAAGAAGCTACATATGTTAGATCTATTAATTTTATTTTCTTAGGAGTACTGAAAAGATGTGTCAGGTATTATGAAGAGTTGATGACATTTTCATGTATACCTTTTTTTGTTTCACTTTCCAGTTATGTGACTGAAAGCTACTGCATTTTATGGGATTTTGTAGGAAGCCAAAGGCTAATATTTTTAAAAGCAGAGGTGCCACTGAGGAAACCAAGCCACTCTGAAAGTCAAAGTCTGTTAATCACCTACATCATTTAGGCCAAGACCTTAACAACCAGAAGTATTTGGCTGCCTCTTTGAATTCCAGTGACATCTTAGAGTACACCATCCACCTTCTGCCAAACATATTGCTACTGGGTATGCTAAAAACCTCCTAAAGGTTGGTACTTCTCTATAGAGCCACACAGAGTCTTAGGCCAAACTCAGAACTGTTGTTAAGCCAGGTTTTATTTAAGAGCAGAGCTAGGAATGGCTGTGCCAGACAAGGACCAATAATCCAACCCTCCTTGTATCCTGTCTCTGACAGTGGCCAAGAGCAGGCATGTTGGAAAGTGTATAGGAACAAGACTGTCATGTATTAATACTTCTCTGTGGTATTTTCCCAGTCTCCAAAAATTAGTGTTCAACAATCTTCTGAGCCAGCATTGTCATCTTTGTATAAAATGGTCCTCAATGGATTTTTCTTCCTTGAGTTTTCCCAGTCAAATTTTGAACTCATCTTAATTTTTTGCTTCCACAGTGCCCTGTGGCAAAGGACTGCTGCCACCAGCCAGTGACATTTGATGCCTCCTGATTCTTAGGAGATTTCTTCATTAAAAATTTACTTATGCAACTACCTTCCAATCACAAGTGTTGTAAAATCAGGAGGTACTTTTCCTGTGGATATCTCTCTGTTTCAGCTTCCTTTTTGTAAAATACAGCCACGTTCCCACAACATGTAAGGATGCTGCTTATGAATCACTGCGATGCTGTGCCAACCCTGTGGAAAAACCCAGTGGGAAAATGAACAGCTGAACATCATGCTGTACATGAAACTGAGGACCAGATAGTGAATAATGAGGAGAAAACAAATTATCAGTGGGATGCTCATTAAGTGAACACCATCCCCTAGTGTACTGGACAAGCATAGACAAGCTTGTTACCCACTTCTGTAATTAGAAGCAGTGTCCTAATAGATATGCAGAAATGCTCCAAATTCAGATGACTCACGTTTGACTTTGTAGTCTTAAAACATTGTTTCAGTGTAGCTTGTGTATGTCCCATGTCAGAGATAACACCTTTCACGTAAGGTGAGACAGCTGCTTATTAAAAATCGATATTGTATTTTTTCTTTTTAAGTTCTAAAACACACAAGAGATTCAGTTTTGAGAACAGCTGAGCTGTTTTTTCTAAGAATTTCATTTCACATCCTACCCATTGCATTATGGATAGGCCAGTGCAAATATTATTCCTGTAAATGAAAAAGACTGCTGATAACTACTGTGACCTGTATAGATCGTATGTGCTAGGGTTAACTGGAGTGTTTATCAGGCTCACGTTGGTAATGAAAACCAGCTGCTCTTCAGTCACACTGACTGTGCTGGTTTTGGCTGGGGTAGAGTTAATTTTCTTCATAGTAGGGGCTATTTTTCTTCTATAGGGCTCTGTTTTGGATTTGTGCTGGAAAGTGTTGATAATACAGAGATGTTTTGGTTACTGCTGAGCAGTGCTTACACCGAGTCAAGGCCTTTTCTGCTTCTCACACCACCCCACCAGCGAGTAGGCTGGGGGTGCAGAAGAAGTTGGGAGGGGACATGGCTGAGACAGCTGACCCCAACTGACCAAAGGGCTATTCCATACCATATGGCGTCATGCTCAGCATATAAATCTGAGGAAGAAGAAGGAAGGGGAGGACATTCGGAGTGATGGCGTTTGTCTTCCCAAGTAACCATTATGCGTGATGGAGCCCTGGTTTCCTGGAGATGGCTGAACACCTGCCTGCCCATGGGAAGTGGTGAATGAATTCCTTGTTTTGCTTTGCTTGCATTCGCGGCTTTTGCTTTACCTATTAAAGTGTCTTTATCTCAACCCATGAGTTTTCTCACTTTTATTCTTCTGATTCTCTCCCCATTCCATGGTGGGGGGAGTGAGCGAGACACTGTGTGGTGCTTAGTTGCTGGCTGGGGTTAAACCTCAACAAGTGTTTGTCAGGCTCATGTTGGTAATGAAAACCAGCTGCTCTTCAGTCACACCGAGTTGTTCATAGCTAGCAGTTCCCATATACAACTAAATTGTGTTTTGTATAGGGGAAGGTGTTTGCAAGATGTCCCAGACTGGTAAATACAAAAAGGATGGATTTAGAAACATCTCTGAAAGCAGTATCGTATGAAATGTATAATCAAGGAATATTTTTGTAACTATTGAGGAAAGTGTCAAATACCAATGCCAGCTGTCCAGCTGTCTCAGCAAAGAGCCAGGAATGAACAGATCCAGAAGAGGTCTAAGTGGATTTCTAAAGTAAACTTTCCTTGTTCTGTCAGCTGTTTTACCTCTGGGTTAGAGCTGACATAAGCTTCCTGGTGATGTTTGAAAGACTGCCTTTTTCCTCCCCAAATCTTGCTTTCCTGCGGGTAAAGCAAGGTATTATTGTTCCACAGCTGTCAGTGGTCCACAGGACCTGGCAAAAGAGAAGTAGTAGTGGAAGTTAGTATTAGTGAAAGTGGAAGCTAAATGCATAGACAGATGAAAATTCAATAGTCCTATGTTCTGTAATACATATCTTGTGGCAACTAACTGGGGCAGTATTCCACCATGGTCTGGTGTGACCACTCTGAAAAAGGATGGGAAATAAACACTTTTGAATTTCAAATTAAAAAACAAGGGAATATAAACATAAAAAGTAATGAGTGAAGCAAACTTAAGTAAATATAAACTGTGAAAAATTCAATTGTTTCAAGTTTTCTGGATATAAAGCAGCCTTTGGACATACTTCCCAGCACAGGCATAGAAAGATGTGCCAGCCATATATCTAGAATGGCAGAACTAAAGAATAGGATGTATTGGCATGGAGATGGCTTTTTGACATTAAATTTGCATCACAGCCTGTGATTACAGTAATTACAGTGGTTACTCTTAGGCCACAACCTGGAGCTGAAGATGTGGTATAGTTAATTTCTTAGTGACAGAAGCTGACCTTCTCTGCAACAAGGAAACACATTGAGGAAAACCTGATGTGAGCCAAAGCAGTCTCACAGCTTTGTTTTTTTAGCTGTTAATACAAACAGCCTTTACTCCATAACTTCTTACTTGCAGGAGGTGTAATCTTCTGCACATTCTGTGGGAGACAGAAGCAAGGTGCAGCGTAAGCAGTAAAGTCATATATCCAAGCTGTGGCATTACCAATGCACAGCATTACAGATCTGTGCTGTACGTCCAAATGCACTGTATGATCGTAGAATCATAGAATCATAGAATAGTTGGGCTTGGAGGGGACCTTTAAAGGTCATCTAATCCAACCCCCCTGCAATGAACAGGGACGTCTTCAAATAGATCAGGTTGCTCAGAGCCCCGTCCAACCTGACCTTGAATGTTTCCAGGGATGGGGCATCTACCATCTCTCTGAGCAACCTGTTCCAGTGTTTTACCACCCTCATAGTAAAAAATGTCTTCCTTATATCTAGTTTAAATCTATGCTCTTTTAATTTAAAACCATTACCCCTTGTCCTACTGCAATAGGCCCTGCTAAAAAGTTTGTCCCCGTCTGTCTTACAAGCCCCCTTTAAGTACTAAAAGGCTGCAATAAGGTCTCCCCGGAGCCTTCTCTTCTCCATGCTGAATAACCCCAACTCTCTCAGCCTTTCTTCATGGGAGAGGTGTTCCATCCCTCTGACCGTTTTTGTGGCCCTCCTCTGGACCTGCTCCAACAGGTCCATGTGCTGGTCCATGTGCTCCAACAGGTCTTTCCTGTGCTCAGGACTCCAGAGCTGGATGCAGTACTCCAGGTGGGATCTCACCAGAGCAGAGTAGAGGGGCATAATCACCTCCCTCGACCTGGTGGCCATGCTTCTTTTGATGCAGCCCAGAATACCGTTGGCCTTCTTGGCTGCGAGTGTACATTGTTGGCTCATGTCCAGCTTTTCATCCACCAGTACCGCCCAAGTCCTTCTCTGCAGGGCTGGTCTCAATCCCTTCATCCCTCAGCCTGTATTGATACCGGGACTCTGCTATGTGGTCGGTTTGTGGTCCATAGCCTCTGCTTCCCCTTGCCTCTTTGCTTGTTTATCCTGAGACAGTTGAGTGCAAACCACATGTACAGCTCTCAGGTAGGCATCCTCTCCAGGGGCACATAGGTTTTTGGGTTTGCCCTTCTGAGATGCCTAATTCTGTGAGGTGGCTGAAAATGGACACTACGTTCCGAATCCTAGATATTAGGCACCCAAATTTTGGCACCAAAGTGTGTAAAACATTGCCTCCCTCAGCAGTTCCCACTGCTTGGCTTTGATGGCACCAGTCTGTGAGGCTCTGGTTTCGGCAGTGACTTAGTACTAATTTTGCTGTAGGTATCTGGAGGTGGAGGAAGGCTGAGGGCTGATTGCAACTGCAGAACTTTGGAGTTACCGGTGACTGACAGCTTCTCCAAATGAGGTTATAAACCCCCTCCTGGGCTGGCCTGGGGCTGCACAGCCATAATTCACACTGACAGTCTGGGTTTCTGCAGTGAGTGTGTAAAAGCAAAGCCATGGAGCCAGCGCTGGCTGCTGACCAGCAAAGTCATCCGGCAGAGACAGTTTGTTCACCTGCTACCACATGGGCAGGAAATGCCTCCTTCTTCACCTGCCACCCATGTCAGAGTAAAATTCTAACTTGGGCAAGGTGTGTGTGCTTGTAATGAGTGATCTTGCTTGGCATCGAGACAGAAAATATCAAAGATCGGTTGTAAGAATAATATCAAAAGAAATTATGGATGACTCCAGTGACTCTCCCAGTGGCTTTGTGTGCACAATGCTGTAGGAACAGCCTTTGGCAGCTGAGCTTTGGACATGCTTGAGTTGCTAAAAATTGCTCAGGAGGGACCATTCATAGGCATGAGGCCTACATGGTGCACTGTGGGAGTCACTGGCAGTATGGTCACAGACCTTACTGAGAGGGGAATCAAACCTGTAGCAAACAGGTGGCTAACTCCCAACACTTGCAGAGCTTCTCAAATTCTTTGATTCGTTGTAGTTACCAAAGGTGTCATCTTCTCATCCATCATCACAGTAATCCCTTCTACCACACACTGTGCAAAAGGCTATTTGGTATCTAGCAGTTCTTTTCCATTCATTTTTGGTTACTCATTTATATTAAATGTCAGATCCCTAAGAACATCACAAGAAATGAAAAGCAAGTTTTAGAGGTGCTTTACCAGTGTATTTTTTGGTATACATAGAATCATTTAGGTCGGAGAAGACCTTTAAGATCATCAAGTCCAACCGTTAACCTAGCACTGCCAAATCCACCACTAAACCATGTCCCTAAGCACCACATCTACATGTCTTCTAAATGCCTCCAGGGATGGTGACTTCCTTGGGCAGCCTGTTCCAATGCTTGACAACACTTTCAGTGAAGAATTTTTTCCTAATATCCAATCTAAACCTCCCCTGGTGCAACTTGAGGCCATTTCCTCTCGTCCTATCACTTGTTACCTGGGAGAAGAGACCGACCCCCACCTCTCTACAACCTCCTTTCAGGTAGTTGTAGAGAGCAAGAAGGTCTCCCCTCAGCCTCCTTTTCTCCAGGCTAAACAACCCCAGTTCCCTCAGCTGCTCCTCAGAAGACTTGTTCTCCAGACCCTTCACCAGCTTCTTTGCCATTCTCTGGATATGCTCCAGCACCTCAATGTCACTCTTGTAGTGAGGGGCTTAAAACCAAACACAGTATTCGAGGTGCAGCCTCACCAGTGCCGAGTACAGGGGGACAATCACTCCCCTAGTCCTGCTGGCCACACTATTTCTGTCTGATACAAGCCAGGATGCTCTTGGCCTTCTTGGCCACCTGGGCACACTGCTGGCTCATATTCAGTTGGCTGTCAACCAACACCTCCAGGTCCTTCTCTGCTGGGCAGCTTTCCAGCCACTGTTCCCCAAGCCTGTAGCGTTGCATGGGGTTGCTGTGACCCAAGCGCAGGACCTTGCACTTGGCCTTGTTGAACCTCATACAGTTGGCCTCGGCCCATCGATCCAGCCTGTCCAGGTCCCTCTGCAGAGCCTTCTTACCCTCAAGCAGATCAACACTCCCGCACAACTTGGTGCCATCTGCAAACTTACTGAGGGCGCACTCAATCCCCTCGTCCAGATCATTGATAAGGATATTAAACAGAACTGGCCCCAGTACTGAGCCCTGGGGAACACCTCTTGTGACCGGCCACCAACTGGATTTAACTCCATTCACCACAACTCTTTGGGCCTGGCATCCAGCCAGTTTTTTACCCAGCGAAGCGTACGCCTGTCCAAGCCATGAGCAGCCAGTTTCTCCAGGAGAATGCTGTGGGAAATGGTGTCAAAGGCTTTACTGAAGTCTAGGTAGACAATATCCACAGCCTTTCCCTCATTCACTAAGTGGGTCACCTTGTCATAGAAGGAGATCAGGTTGGTCAAGCAGGACCAGCCTTTCATAAACCCATGCTGACTGGGCCTGATCACCTGGGTGTCCTGTACGTGCCACATGATGGCACTCAGTATGATCATCTGCTCCATAACCTTGCCTGGCACCAAGGTCAGAGTGACAGGCCTGTAGTTCCCCAGGTCCTCCTTCTGGTCCTTCTTGTAGATGGGCACCACATTTGCTAACTTCCAGTCAACTGGGACCTCCCCTGTTAGCCAGGACTGCTGGTAAAGGATTGAAAGGGGCTTGGTGAGCACTCTGCCAGCTCCCTCAGTTCGCTTGGGTGGATCCCATCCGGCCCAGTAGACTTATGTGTGTCTAAGTGGTGTAGCAGGTGGCTAACCATTTCCCCTTGGATTACAGGGGCTTCATTCTGCTCCCCATCCCTGTTTTCCAACTCAGGGGACTGGGTACCCAGAGAACAACTGGTCGCACTATTAAAGACTGAGGCAAAGAAGGCATTAAGTACCTCAGCCTTTTCCTCATCCTTTGTCACCATGTTTCCCCCTGCATCCAATAAAGGATGGAGATTGTCCTTAGCCCTCCTTTTGCTGCTAATGTATTTATAGAAACATTTTTTATTGCCTTTTACAGCAGTAGCCAGATGAAGTTCTAGGTGGGCTTTGGCCCTTCTAATTTTCTCCCTGCATAACCTCATGACATATTTGTAGTCCTCCTGAGTTGCCTGCCCCTTCTTCCAAAGGTCATAAACTCTCATTTTTTTCCTGAGTTCCAGCCAAAGGTCTCTGTTCAGCCAGGCCGGTCTTCTTCCCCACCAGCTCATCTTTCAGCACATGGGGATGGCCTGCTCCTGCACATTTAAGATTTCCTTCTTGAAGAATTTCCAGCCTTCTTGGACTCCTTTGCCCTTCAGGACTGCCTCCCCAAGGGACTCTGTCAACCAGGCTCCTAAACAGGCCAAAGTCTGCCCTCTGGAAGTCCAGGGTAGCAGTTCTGCTGACCCCCCTCCTTACTTCTCCAAGAATCAAAAACTCATATCATTTTGTTATAGCTATGCCCAAGATGGCCTCCAACCATCACATCACCCACAAGTCCTTCTCTGTTAGCAAACAACAGGTCCAGCAGGGCACCTTCCCTAGCTGGCTCACTCACCAGCTGTGTCAGGAAGTTATCTTCTACAGAATCCAGGAACCTCCTAGGCAGTTTCCTCTCTGCTGTATTGTATTTCCAGTAGACATCTGGTAAGCTGAAGTCCCCCACAAGAACAAGGGCTAGCAATTGTGAGACTTCTCCCAGCTGCTTATAGAATATTTCATCTGCCTCTTCATCCTGGTTGGGTGGTCTATAACAGACTCCCACCATGATATCTGCCTTGTTGCCCTTCCCCCTGATTCTCACCCATAAACACTCAACCCTATCATCACCATCATTAAGCTCTAGACAACCAAAACACTCCCTAACTTACAGAACTACCCCACTGCCTCTCCTTCCTTGCCTATCCCTTCTGAAGAGTTTATAGCCATCCATTGCAGCACTCCAGCTGTGTGAGTCATCCCACCATGTTTCTGTGATGCAGCCCACCTGGGAGTATGTGATTAACATTTAGATTTAAACAGCTTGAAAATTATTTAACATTTCCCCATCTTTCATTTGTTTCTCCTCCTCTCCCTTCCCCAAATACTGAGCTCTTCAAAGAGTGATCTAATTAAAAATGAAAGTGTATTTTCTTGCTTTAAAATGCCCATGTCACTTTTTATCATCAAGGGAGAAGCTGATATATAATAAAAATTTCAAATTCAGCATTCTTTTTATTCACATAGGGAAAAGGAAGGAGAAATGTTAGCTTATTTATTTCCAGGAAACATTAAAAATTCCTTACCCTACCCTGCAGTGTGTTTTGTTTTGTTTAATTTTGTTAATAGTCTGTATTCTAATTGCTCCTTGGTAAAGAATAAAAGAGGATTCTTTAGTCATGGGAATGCAGAGATGTTTATTTCCACTTTGGGAGTATAACATACTTTTAAAAAAATTCAGCTGTTTCCAGAGTTAGTTACTGAAGCACCTGGTATCCCACGCTCCACCCAAGATTACAAAAATATTTGAAACTGCAGGAAGGCAATACAGCTGTGCAAGCTTGTATGGGGACTTGTTGATTTAATTAAGTTCAGAAAAAGCAGCCGTACTAATAAATGTGTAGTTGCTTGAAAGAGAGAGATGCCATTTGCTAAAATAAAGTTTTCCCCCTTAATTATCTGGTATCTAGTTAACAATATAGTCTCCCATGATTTCTCTGGCAGTGTGGTGTAACCAAATTCTGTTCTCTTTGAAACGTGTGTTAGATGATTATTTTTTAAGGGTGAAAAAATGACGCAGTAAGGAGAAATTTAGATTCAGCTCTTGCTGTTGATGTTTGTGGCAGGGCAAAAAAATGACGCAGTAAGGAGAAATTTAGATTCAGCTCTTGCTGTTGATGTTTGTGGCAGGGCAACCTGGTTAAAAAAAACAACTAATCCAAATGAAATTTTCTGCCTTTGTGAGTGATTCTCCTCAGCAATAAATGCAGTCTTTTGTATGAAGACCCTTCTTGCCTTGATTTACTAGGCAGATATATAGTTACAGGAGAGAGCCCTGTCTGGAGGATACCATACATATGGGGCAAAGAGCAGCAAATATTTCAGTGGATGGGATTCAATTCCCGGAAGGGCTGGATGCATCACCTCCCGTTGGTCCAGCTGGGGGAAAACTCCAGCAGTCATCCTGGAAACAGGAAAAGTGACACCATGCATCCTTGCTCACGTTAAATAAGGGAGGTGCTGAAGTGATGTTCAACATTCAGGGATAAATGAGGGTATGGAAAATGGTATTGCATATAAAAATGAAAGGCAAAACCAAAATCCAAACTAAAGGCTATTTGTTACAAATGAATTTTTTCTGCAAAACGTTAGTGTGTGGGATAAATAGGGAATTTTCAGCTTTCCCCAAACTCAGTAATCCCAAACTATTTGGAAGAATTGCCACAAATCTATACGGGAAGCTGTTTGTTATTTTCTAGGTTACATACCGTATGTGGCAAGTTTCTGACATTTAAGTGTAATGACCATAAATCACTATGTGATTAGTTAGCAGAACATATATTGGTATAGGTGTGGTAAACCAGTACTAAATGCATAGCATGTGGAACAAAGATCATTAGTTCACTCACTGGTCATTAGTTTTTCGCTTGAAAATCAATCGATCATTTGGTTACACAAAGCATTGATAGATGGGAAATTGTTTTCATGTATTTGCTCTGCATCCTGTTTGATTTTTAAGTGTTCCTGGCTAAACTCACTGGCAGTGTTTTCACATGGTAATACTGTATTTGCATATTGTCAGGGGAGGATTCTGAAACCTGAGGAATCTTCTAAATGAGGTTTTAATATAAAAGCAGAGTGACAGAATTTTTGGAAACAGAAAACACCAATGACTGAAACAATGGCAACAGGATATGCAAACAGAGAGGAAAGAACCTTTTGTTACATATTTTTGCTTACTAGAGATGCAGTTATACTTGAGATGTGCTGAATCCTATCTCATTTGATTGGGTAATCAATGAGGCTGATACCTCAGAAAGACAGTTCACCATAAATTCTATGCTGGAAAGCATATAGCATGGATGAATACAAACCACTGTCTGGACTTAGGCATGGTAAATGTGAGTGTTGAGGATGCCACTGACACATATTCTAAAAACTATGTAATATCACTCCAACTCTTTACATGTTTCTTCTCTCTCTCTCTCTCTCCAGTGACATGAAACAAAAAGAAAGTTAAATGAATTTGTAACTATTTCATGTTCAAGTACACAAAAGCATCGTTGCTAAAGGTGGTCTCCTCAGCTTGTTTGTCTCTATCAAAAGCTGCTTCAAGTTTGGTATAATCATTGCCTGTGATTCAGAAGCACCTCATCACAGAACCTGTGCCTGAAAATACGGGTGCTCGATTTCATGTGTGAAACTGTACTTTTCAGGACTAGGTCTGCGCACTTTGCTAAAGGGAGGCATAAATGTGTCTGACTGGGTTGGGAGAGCATTTTGTTAGGGAATCAGCTGATCAGTTTATACAGTGACATACTACACCTTGAAACGAATATAGGACTAGGACTATGAGATATGAGAAGTACAAATATGGTATCAATAGAGAAGTCTTCTAACTTTTAATCTTGCAAGGGGAAAAAAGAAAACATAAGCATATGCTTTCATGTGACATGCTTTGCTAAATATGATAACAGATCATGGCCTTAAAGTAGTAAGAAATTATAAATACACATTTTATCATGTAAACTCAGCACTGTTTAATGACAGGATGACCAAATCAATAGATAAAGTGAATGAAAGAGGAAATGTAATTGGATTTTAGTAAGTATTAGATAATATTTCAAACCAGCTGTGGTATGAACACCATCAAGTGGATCAAAATCTGGCTAGCTGGCGATAGAAAGGCTGTAAAAAGAACAATGTGTTAAATGGGAAAAGATATCTAGTTGGGTCATGTCAGGATTAGCTCCTCACTTCTAAATTTCCTGGTCTGGAAAGCAGTGAATAACATCCTTATGAAATTTACAGCTGTCAGGGTGATGTTTTAGAGAGCAGTGAAGACATGAGGAAAAGGGGCCTAGAAACAGAAATGAGAACTGCTAAATAAAAGATCATCTGCACACCCACAAAGGGGCACAGAGAGGCAATGGCAGGAGGGGGAGCCCAAATAATACCCTGCCCCGGCTCCTCCCAGGCCCACAGCAGGAGCCATCAGTCCTGATATCACCAGCCCCTCTCTATATGCCCAGAGGAGCACAGGGGCGAAGGCAGGTGGGAAACCAAGCTGCAGGCTCAGACGAGGGGACACCCTGTCCAGTCCCTCCCAGGGCTGTCCCAGGAGACCCTCAGCCCCTGTGTCCAGGTGTGACGCCCATCAGGATGAGTCAATGCCAGGGCACTTTTGGGATGGAGGGGAATTACCGCCTTGGGGCATGGGACACATTGGGGGATGCTGGGGAAAAGCATTTCAGGATCACACAGAACTTATTATGGGATGTTCAGGGGAGGAACCAGGGAGGGATTTAGGTGATTTGGGGAGGAACAAGTGTGGGAAAGTAAGAGGGATAAGAGGATAAACAGGACTGGCCCGTGTAAACAGTATGCTTGTCTGGCCGTGCCCTGCGCCTTATCAGTGCAGTTTGTCCTGTCCTCTTGCTAAATTGCTTTCTAACCTTTGCCTGGGTGAGGTACTCTCCATCTGTGTGTGTGTGCATCTGTGTGATATATATATATCTCTCCATATATATATATATATATATATATTTTCTCACTCACAGACCTTCATACTGCTAGCCAGAGAGGGGAGCAGGATGAGGCCATTGGTTTTGTCTGTGTTCAGGTGAGTGCTCTGTGTGTCTATCTGATCTGTGTCCAGCCAAGTACACATGCACAGATGTGCTCTGTGTAAGCATACCTACTGGCAATACATTTTCAGCCTCGCTACTGGTTGGAACTGGGGGCATTGATGTGCATCAGCCTGGCCTTTCTTAGGCTGTAACATATGGCCCAGTATTTTGCCCCTAACAAGAATGACAGAAGAAGAAATGACACTCTGCTAAAAATACCTAGAATTATCTGTATGGCTGAATTTCACATGAAACACATTTGAATCTGAAAGGAGATGTGGCCTTGTAAAAGAGGGTATTAGCACACAGGAGAGTTCTGCTCCAAATTTCCAGTCTGACCTTTGGGTGGCTCTTAATGTATGGTTTACAGTGATTAAAAGTATCTGATGATGAACTCATAAAGATTAATTGGGTTTTGAAGCATGTAGCTTTGATAGTGGGGTTGATGCAGCTGTAGCACCAAGATCAGATTTAGCAAGAAAGCTGAGAGAGCTGTACCTTCTTGCAATGTGCTATATTAGCATTGGCCAAGGCAGCTGCCTTTCCAGGCCATGTGAGGACCACTGCCTTTCTTCAGCATATTGCAGGTGCATCTAGCTCCTCACAGCCCATTGCCACGCACGGACCATTTATTCATGTTCTTAGTAGGGTCCAGCCACGTGTGCTACATTGCCAGTTAATAAGTCTCATTGTGAGCTGTACCTCCCTGGGTGGTGTGAATCTGCCTTATGCATTTCTACACAGCACTGCAGTTGCAATAGTAGTAGGAGGACATATGTTATCTGTTTTCCACTTTTAAAGATGGTTAAGATAGCAAATTTTTTTTGTATTCTCTAGAAAAATGTTAGGGGAGATCACTACTTCATCTAACAGGATGTATCACAGCCCTGAGCCTGAAATTTAAACCAAGTGTCTCAGGTGGGAGGGAGCACCCCCTGCGTGACTCTGGTGACTGCAATGGGGAAAAGCTGATTAGTTTTGTCTGGGTGCCTCACTTATGGTGACTGCTGACTTATGCCTCACTGGGTGACTGCTGGTTATGCGAGGTGACAAAACGTACACAAAAGACTTGTCAGAGTGCTTCTCCAGGGCTGGATTCAGCTCACCTCTGTTAGGTGTCGAAGAGATGGTTGTCTGCTTTAAGATAGTTCCCTGAGGCTATTTCTGTAGTGACTGAGGCAGGCACCTTCAGGGAGTGATTCCTCCTGTCTGGGGTAGAGCAGATGAATCAACTTCTGGAGGTGCCTATTTCTTTCCTTTGACTCTAGAGGGAGTCCAGCCTAGCTTTTTGTGGGTGTCTAAGGCACAGATAACTCCAGCTAGGAGCAAGAATCCCACCCACAACGCTCAGCACAATGTGGCTCTGCTCCTAGTTAGCCCTTCAGAGCATCACTGTAATAGAAATCACTGCACACAAAACCACGACATTGAAATGCATGCTGTACGTTTATTAAGCATTTGATTTCTCTGGGGCTTTCTGTAGCACTCATCACTCAAGAAGCTGGGTTTTTCAGAGTTAATGACTGTATTTTTATTACAAGCTGGCTAGATGAACCAGATAATCTGTAAATCGGAAACAGCTACAGAGGCTGAGATTGAAATGTCTGTGATTTTGAGTGGCCAATCAGAGGTGGATAGTACCAGTCTCTCTGCTTGATCTTCCAGTGTCCTTGCTTGCAGGTTTTGTTCTCTGATACTTGCACAGCAAACATTTTTCCTCAGGATGCCTTTGCATCATGGAGTTAGCATTTTCTTCTGCTCTGCTTAGACCCAGCTAGGGGACCAATGAAAATATGTAGAAATCTGGCTCTCAGATAAGGTGCCTGGACCAAACCTAGAGCAGCTCAAAATTGCAGTTTTGCACCTCATTGTGCAGAGACTTCAGATGTTTTAGCTGCAAAAGTCAACATGGTTTCTATTGAACATGCACGAGCTGTACTTTTGAAGGGTCTGTAGCTTGGCTGAATTTGTTCAGATTTTCACTGGGTAGGAAAACCAATTACAGACAGACAAGCTGTGCTGTCATTGCCAGCTATGAAGTGTGTGCTCTGAAGTTCAGGATTTTGACGAAAAAGTTGCCAGGTTTTACCAGGACCGAGTGTTACTTTTTTCTCTCCTTGGCCCAGTAAAGACTGAGAGGGATAAATCCTAAAGCCATACCACCCGGCATCTAAAATTTGAACCTGAAATGGTGATAGTTTAGCAAAGCCATAAAGTGAAATGCAGGCTGCAGAACGTGAAGTGCTCTAGGCTGGCAGCAGGCTGGGCTTCCAGCCCACTGACATAATTACATTACACACTTTTACTAAGTTATTTTCTTGTATTTGCTGTACTGTACTACGCTTATGTGCTTTTGTGCCAGGAATGTATTTACCTATATATACCTTTCCATGAAAAAGTTATCTATCTGCATATACATGCAATGCAGACAGATGGAGTATATTCTAGTCTATGTAGTACGAGCAAAGATATGCTCTTTTTTCCCCTTTATATTTAACTTAAAGTACATTTTGAATGCCACCATCTGCACAGCAGTACGCCTCAGCAAACCCCACTGGCCCTAAAAGCTATTAACTGAAAAACTCTGCCCACGCTGAAGCAAATCCATTCTACGTACTCCCCCTATTTTAAGTGCCCAAGGAAAAAAAGAAATTAATAGGTGTCATAAAGCGTTTTTGTGTTATTTTAGATAAGCATAGTTGTGAATTCTAAAGCTGCAGTTTCCTTACATCCACCCCTGTTAATTAATACAATTGCTTAAATATAAGTTAGGCATCCATGTAAATGTTTTCTTAACAAGTTTGAGGATGGGCCCAAGAGCATGACTGGAGAGCAGTTCTTCCCCACACACTTCACAAGCTCCAGCTCAGACTCACCTCCTGACCTTTGCTGTGGAGATGTGTGGGCTGGGGACAGCTTTACAGTGCCCATATTCTATTCAGTTCAAAGGAGATGGATTTAATTACAAGTGCTATAATTTGAAAAGATTTTGTAATTCAGAATAGCTTTTAAAAATCCTTGTTGGCAAGCTAAATAAATAATCCTTTATTACACTTCATCTTTGCGTGGCTGCAGGGAGTTTAACAAGGACCTCTGCTGTTGGTTTAATTTATTGCACCACCTTACACTTCACATTCCTGTAAGTTCTCTTTTTATGAGTTCTCATTTTGTTGGTCTTTCACAACATTTTTTCATGTCCCTTGTGTGCTTATATGCACCAATTATATGTCACATAAAAATCGTAAATCCTCCAATACCAGCTGGTGTAGTTAATAAACTTGTAACTTTACCCTTGTTGAACTATGTCAAATCCCTGTAACATCTGGCATGTTTTAATTGCTATGCTATCGAGGGTTGAATTTTCATTTAAGAGCTCCCAGATATGGACCTGTCAAGAATTTCTTTGCACTCTAGCTTCTTTAAGCTCCTTAAACCGCATCTGTAAATGAGAAGACTTTCAATTGACAACTGCTAAATATTTGTGGAAATTTTTTTGTTTGTTTCATTTGTCTTAAGGATTTTTTCCCTTTTTTTATTTTCTGTCTTGATTTCTGATCTGGTGAGTAGCCCAATCAAATTAATAATGGATTGCCATTTCTCCCTGCTGAGCTGGTCTTTCTGCCTGTGTTACTGGCTCTGTACCTACACCCTCTCCTGGGAAGAGAAGGTGGGCAGCTTTGGACAGGGGGAATGTGTAAGTGAGGGCGGTTAGGTCAGGAATACAGTTTTGTCTCTCCTGCTCTGTCATGTGAGATTTTTGTAGCATGCCTATTCTTAATATTTTTTAATAACGCTGAATTTATGCCCTTTGCTACTCAGTGGCGCTCTCCTTAGTACAACTGGATTTCAGTATTTTTTTCCCACCGTTTGTACTGGGCTGGACACACAGGTCAGAATAGACCCTCCAGAGGTTTTGGTTGTATCACATTTGGCCTCAAACTCCTGCCCTCCCACCTGCTCTCTCACCCTCCCACCTGCTTCCTTATTTTTAAAACAAAAGGCAGTAGTCTTGTTGAGGAAGGTTTGCTGGAGTATGTCAAAGGGTTAATACATTCCTCTCTCACTGCAATTTAATGGATCATCCGTGTCTTCTGTATTAGCTCATCTCAGACTACCCCAAATGATACATGATCTGTGTAGGCAATTTCAGGCAAACCATACCATTAGCAAAGCTTCCACAGCATCCCCTCAGCTGTGTGAAAAAACATTTTGAAAAGACAGGCTAAAGCATGTTACTGGTTTCATGAAAGGGATGAATGAGGGGAGAGAAACAAAACAGAGCAATACTCAGCTGGGGCCTCACTGTCACCATCTCTTCTCCTTGGTTCAAGGTTATGGGTCTGCACACCAGTTCACATTTAAAGTCCGTCATGTATCCTTCTCTTGGCTGGATAACTACAATGGTATTAATATGGAAAGAAATCACATTGCTTGGGGGAATCAGTGGAAACCTTTTACTAGGAACAGGTATGGCTCTAAATATGCTCATAATGTAATAAAGCAACAGGTCCACCAACATGCTGGAAAGAGCCATGAAGGCAGCTGTTAGTCTGCACAGACTAGAAGACCTGCTGAAAATAAGCTAGTGTGTAGCTTTGTGAAAGACCCAGCCAGAGACTGGCAGCTGGAGAGATGCTCAGCTTCTTGGAAGCATCCCTTCTGGGCAGAATGAGGGAGGGTTTTCAGCATGTGCGTGATTTACCATCTGCAGTGTAACTCCCACCAAAGCACAGCATTACTGAGGGTCTTGATGACAATTTCCTCTGTCTGGGGGTCGTTCCGGGGGTTCCTAGGCAGAAGGTTGTGTAGTGTGGCACATGTACGGTCAACATGAAACTTTGAGAGAGTGTGAGAGTTACAGGTTGTGCAACACAAGTGCATCAACCTGCTTCGTGGGACCAACTGTGCAGCACCATCCAGAAAATTCAGTACTTTGTGGCCACTATACACATACCATAAACCACCTGATATTTCTGGATGACCAACTGCCCAGCCTAAGCTGTGCATGCCTGGAGCTGCAGGTTGTCAAGAAATCCCAGGCCCAGGTATGCATCTTCTCTGACCTTGCTGAAGGAAATGTGGACATGTGGTAATCTCTGCAGAGGTCAGGCATATGCTCCCACGAGGTGCTCCCAGAGTGCCATAACCCTCTCCCACTCTAAGTTCAGAGCAAAGGCTGTGTCTACATTGCCCTGTGAGCTGGATAAGGTTATTTCCCCCCTCCACAAACTCTGAAGGAAGGACACTTGGCCTATAAATGTAAATACCTAGAAGTACATACTATAAATTAACAGCATCTTTCATTTGTTTTGTATGGTGCGATGAAACACTGCCTTTTTCGTGACTCATGCTTTGGGAGTGGCAGTGGACCTGGAGTGGGTTATTTATGAGGCTGAACTCCCCCTGCTGACCTATACACGCATGTCCCAGCTGTATGAAGGATCAAGAAATGTGACTCTTGTGAAAAGGGAGGGAAAGGGAATAAAACCACTCACTGTTTCTAACTGGAATTTGAATTTAGGAAAAGAATCTTTCTCCATGCTGAAGTGTTAGCACTCCAGGGAGAAGTGGTAATGTAGCTACTCGAGCTAACCAATAACAACAGTGCAAAATAGTTGCTATTCCACATGGAATAGTAACACACTGAAGTCTGAACTAGGAATAGAATATGGACCTCCTAAACCTACAAGCTCCACACAGTTGTATTTAGTGTCTTTACGACCCTCAGACCACGCATCACTCTTAAAGGTGATGAGCACTCAGGAGACTGTTAATGAGCTATGAAGCCTTGTACATTCACCTTATCAATCTAAAGCCAGCTGAGGCTGACAATGGCTGAACAGTCTGTATATGACTTGTAGAGGGATTTATGTGGGTGTAACTGTGCAGGCTGGACTACATTTTCCACCTACTTTGGTGGTTTCTCAGTTTTCTGCTAAGGTAGGGAGGCAGAGCAGTGAGAGGACAATTGCCCTTTCTGTGTTTGTCCTGTGGACAAAGCATAAACATTAATTCCCTCATTTCTATCAACATCCCTGCAATACTTTTTATTTCATTTAACAACTAGTGCTTTAAAAGTCTGCAGCACTAGTATGGTGTGGGTTTGCAGACGGGAGGAGAGCCTCTTCTCTACTTGCATGGGCACTCCGGTGTGGTGCGTGCTTCTGTATCGCTGGTGCTGCTGGGCTTGGAAGAACGCCCTCTGTTTTGGCAGGTGCACATTTCACACTCAGCCCCCCCTTACATACGGGTAGTTTATTGTCACAGGGAGGGTCATTCTTTCTGGTGTGTGCTCATCAGGCATGTGAGGTTCATGTACAACTGAATGGTACAATGTATCTATTGCCTTTTGTCAGGGGGAGCCAAATGTTACCATGCCATCATGACTTACAACCCATCAGCTCTGCATCAGCATCATTTTAAGTTCACTGATTAGTTTATATTATGGTTTTATCTTTTGGTGTGTATTCACGTACACATGAGCAAGGTGTGCGGAATTACAACGTGGCTCTGACTCTGTGCAATACTTCACCAAACCTTCAGCTGGTACCAGTGTGTTACAAATCAAGTACAGCATTATCTGTATCAACAGGATAACTGTGTCCATTTATGCCTATAATCTTTCGTGAAGCTTGTATGACCATCTTTGGTTTGGGGGCATGAAAGACTATTTGGTGCAACATTTGAGGAACAGGAGAAAGCTGTATTGAGGCATTATTTTACAAGCAAATGATGCTTTGGCTTATGTCTTGGTAACTGCATGGTATTGTTTCATTTTCTAATTGTTGAATTCTCTATCTCCAAGTAAATGTTACCTTAAGTGCTTGCTAAATTAAGCTCTTGTTTGCATATATGAATGAAGTTCCTATCTAAATAGTTCTAGCTTATTTGGAGACTCTGTCAAAAGGAAAAGAAAATTACACAGTGAAAATACTTTTCCCTGTACCGGTTACTGAGCTTCAGCATACTTTTAAATTTTTTCGAATTCTGGCAGTTCCAGAGGTAGCCAGTCTCGATTTGAAGTTGTGAAAGGATGGAAAGTCTTTCCTAAAAACGTTTTGTATCTAACTGAAAATTTTATCCTCTAACTTCCAGTTATTAATTCTTGTCATTCCTTCCTTTCTGTTGGTTCATAGGGCCATTCAATATGCTATTTGTCATCATGAAAGTGCTTGCTGTGACCAAGCCAGCTCAGTCTTCTGGGGCAATTTTGTTAGCTCCATAGATTCAATGTCTTAGGTTTCTTACTAGAAATAATTTTTTGTTCTTAGATTATTCTATTAGTTCTTCATTTTTAGCCTCTCCATTTTTCTCCATCCCTTGTAAAATATGGATACCAGCATTATGTGCAATATTTCTGTACATGCTGTGTGCAAATGTAAAATCACTTACTACACTATTCACTGCTTTCTTTACACAAAGGGATCACAAGAATCACATCCATCCTTTTTGCCAGTCTCATACTGAGAACATTCATGTTCTGTTGCTTTTCAGAGTTTGATCTTGAAAAATTTATATCAGCTTGATAGTTATCCCCCTATTGCCTCAGAAAGATTGTTTATGTTTTCCAGTATTTATTCTTGCATGACATTTAAGTAAGTCAGCTATTCTACAATTTTTTGAGGGGTGTCCATCCCCCGTTCTCAAAGATGGGCACTATAATGGGCCTTTTGCATCATTTTGGAACTTCTCTTTTTCTCCATGAATTTTGAAAGGTGTAAAGATTAGTTCATTCAGGTCCCTAAGTATGCTAGAGATGGTGGGAGTGGGACCAGGTGTTTGTGTAACATAGGTAAGTAATCTCTGACTTGTCTTTGTTCTAGCCTGAGCCATTACCACTTTATCACTGATGTTAATTGTGTCAGCCACCTGAGCCCAGTTTACTTTCTTAATGAAGATGGAAGCAGAGACTGAAGCAAAAAAAAAAAGAACTAAATGAATTGCCCTTCCCAAAGCCATCTGCTACCAGCTTTCTCTTTCATTTGGTGGAAGACCAGGTCATCCAGTTTGTTCTGATTTATCATAAGTAATCCACTGTAACCCTTCCTTTCTCTGCCTCAAATCAGCAAATATTTTCCAGATGTGTTTTCATAATATTGTTCCCTCCATGTTGGGTCATCTTTTCCTCATTGTGAGGAGCCTTGCAAATGATTCCCATTTCTGGGTGAAAACCCATTGTTTTCTTTTTGCAGTGTAGAGTTTTTGCAGTGAATTATAGTTTATGGCCATTCCTCTCAGGTGAACTGCTCACAGCAGTGCTTTAGGAATGCAGTCAAATGTCACTCAAGCGGTACAAAATGGTCTCATTTGATTTGAATCTGATATATTCCTTCTTTATTTGCCTCTGATAAAATGCCCTCAAACTTCTACAATCAAATTACTTCCTCACTAATTGAAATTCCTAATGACCTTTTGTAAATGTCTCAGTATACCAGCATCTCATTTTTCCTGCAAATCTTACACAAATTCACAAATGTAGTTGCCCTTCAGAGAGATTTCAGTCTTAATAACATTTGTTAGGAAGCAACCTCTTATTTTGTCAGCTTTGCTGACTCAGTACACATCTCAATGCTGCAGCTATCAGCAAATCTGGACAGTCAATGTCAGTGTTAGCCTAGCAGGCAAGTCACTAGGTGGCAATGAGAGTTGGGACAAACATCTGAGCTATCCCAGCCCAAGCTAACTTGTCTGGGATCTTACAAAAGAGGATGAATGGGAATGGCAGCAACATCGTATAAACTGAGATCAGTTTCCTGTGAACTATTTTGCGGGAGGTCTGATTTGTCTCCCCTGACTTAATGTCTGGCTGATCTCAGGTCAGCTCTACGTCTCAGTGCTCAGCCTGAAGCCCTGCAACCCTGAACATGATGCTCCAGAATCATGACTAGTGCTACAAGTACAAATCTCTGAAGCCTGAACAATAAAACCTCCAATGTAACTTTTAAAGTCATCCCCAATTCTATTACTACTTGAGTTTTGCTCCTCGTTTCAAAGGAAGTAACATGGATTTTACTCTTTAAATTACTGGAGCACAGCTTTGCATGTCTCCTTGGTATGCTATCATAGTCTCCTACAGAACTGTTGGATCTTTTAAGAAAATCTTCCTCCTTTACCTGTGGGATTAAAGAACCCATCTATGACACTGTATGAGTTCAAGTTCCTTCTTTGCCTGATTGGGAACAGGATTTGTTACTTCACATGAGACCTTTCTTAAGCAGGGTTTGGCTGCATATCCCAAGGTGACCTACTGCACTGTCTTCAGCTGAGAATGTTCCAAAATGTTCATTGCTGAATCAAATGTAAGCCAAGACTCTGATAAACATATTCCCCACTGAGCTCTAGATTTCCATGCTTGTGGCCCAGTGGATATTCAATAAGCGAGACTGAGAAGCACAGTGAACAAGTAGATAACTAGCAGATAATAATCTGCTAGTCTAGGAAGAATAACATAAGGAAATAGAGTTTTTTATTAAAATCCCTACTGCAAAAGAGGCATTATAGTTTTATTTGACTTGTGTCAGTACTTTATCAACAGGACTGCTCAGTGGAAAGAATGGTCAACAGCTCCTGCTCTGTGTTGTGGGCATGTCCCAAGTGGCTGGTCATACTCTGAAAATGCCTTGCAGATTGGACCCTGGGAAACAAGTGGGACCATGAACACTGCAAAACCCTTCTGGGGGTCAGGTACAAAACACACCAGCAGCAGCTAGGGTCAAGCGTATACCCTCCATGAACAAAACTTAAGGGAAGGTGTTGAGTAGGGAATGTATTGAGAAGGCAGTTTCAATATCTCAATGGTTAAGCAGGAGCTAAGTGTAGCTATAAATTCTTGGATATGGACAACTAAAACATCATTAGGATTTTAATCTGGCTTGTGGATCCTGCCTAAAATCAGGAGAAATAAAGTGCATACTTTGCAGAGAGCACAGGAGCATAGATCTCCAAATGTGGCAAATGCTCTTGTATTTCCACCAGTTCTGAAATGCCTGTTACAAACTTTGTTCTTCTGTTCATTTTCCCAGAGCTGAGAATGCCTTTAGCGAGGATTTAGTCCCCCTTGAAAAGGGTCTGCAGGGACTTAGCCTTTTTCCCAGAAAAAATAAGGATAAATCAATTAATAAAAATAAATTCTACAAAATTTTGTTGATGCATTAGATTCAGCAGGGTGCCAGATCTAATATCTACATGGAAACAACCTTCCAGGGCTCTGACCTGCATTGCAAATTGTCTGTAAT
This sequence comes from Ciconia boyciana, assembly GCF_034638445.1. Lineage (NCBI taxonomy): Eukaryota > Metazoa > Chordata > Aves > Ciconiiformes > Ciconiidae > Ciconia > Ciconia boyciana. The sequence continues at coordinate 53,584,637 of NC_132936.1, forward strand.
TTAATAGTGAGTGAAGCTTAGTGGGAGCAATTTCTTTCAAATGTTTGCTGCCATTAGCTTAGAGGAGAGGAAATTAGAGGAATCCAGAAGTTTTCATTTCCAAGTGAAGCAAGTCACACAGCACAGCACAAGACCTTTTTAAATTGCAATATGGCATCATATTAAACAGAAGCCATCTGTGTTTCCTTTGGCTTTCTATCAGTTTACATTTTTTTCTTAGATGTAGTAGTAGCAAATGTCAGAGCTTTTTCACCCTCTCCCATAATGCAAAATTAGTATGTGACTGTCTGTAGATATATAGCTCTCAGCTGACCCATTGCTGCAAACCCCGAGTTGTGTGAGCTGCTTGTCTTCACAGAAGTACCATCAGTGAACTTAAATGGCACCTCACATGAATTGTAACCTAGATCCTGCAAAGTATTAAAACACTTGTTTAATTAGCTTGCTAGGGGGGAGTTTTGAATTAGGTTTTGTTTTTTTTTTTCAGAAGGAGGGCTAAAGAGAGTTGCAATAACATGTGTGGTTCCTGAGTATCTTCTAAAATGACATTGTAGTTTCCTACATTGTTGGCTTCCAGGGCAGCTGTGCTAAATCTGGCTGTGATGATTAAAAATGCTGTGGTCCCTAACTGTTTCCCTGCCTCTCTGCTGGAAGCTACTGCCTCCATAGTAAGATAGGCAGCTATCCTGCTACATGCCAGCTGCTCAACTTGTGCAGTTTGCAGCCTAGGCTATTAGCTTTTATTGCAACTGGAGATAGGCTGGTCTCTGAACAGCGTTGCCTTGAGGTGTAATGCCATACTGATCTGTCATAACAGCAACGTAATGCCGTATTGGTCTGCCATAACAGCAATAGACACCAGCAGAAAGGGAAAGGCAGTCACTGGGAGGTGTGGAAATATTATTTTCCCCTGACATGAATTACTAGTGCTTGTGAACCTTTGATGACTTTTGTTTCTTCAGGATTTTGCCAAAACAGACACTGTGAAGTGACTTTGATAAAGTGTTTTACTGCTGTTAATGAAATAAGAGAATGGTAATTAAGGTGAAATGATGCCTGAAAATGAAAGGAAAGCACTGTCAGATGCTGCTGGGCTAGATAGTCATGTGGGCCGCTGGCAAGGTATATGGCTAGAACCCGGTACTAGTGAGGTGCATGGGCTGTACCTCTGCAGCATCATTACTCCATCCACACAAGGAAGGAGGCTGGGGCTGTGCTGCCTGAGCAGGGGAGGGTGCTGCCAGGGACCGAACTTGGGGTGGAGGGGCCCTGAGGTCTGATCCTGCCTCCCTCAGGAGGGAGAAGGTGCAGGTGGTGTCCATGGAGCTGGTGGCAGGGCAGGAGGCCTGGTGAAGGAAAAGAGTCCTGCTGGGACAGCCTTAACCGTCAGCTAAGGAACAGTCTGCGACTTTAACTGCTGATTCCCAAGCACTAGTGGTTTCTTAATCTTGGGGGTGAAGAAGTGAGCATTTCGAGAAAAATTACAGGGGATTTCTGACAGAGGGGACAAGAGATTGATGCGCTGCTGCAAGGGCACTGAGACGTGTCCGGAAGTGAGCTCCTCACGTGCAGCCGGCACCCGTTGGTGCTGCCAAACCTCTCTCCATCCCTTGTCTCCCTGAGGGCTGACAGCTCCGGGGCTGGCAGGGAAGCTGTGCTCAGATGGGCTGTCAAAGCTGCCTGTGGGGCTGATGCCCCCAGGAACGGGCCTTTGAACTGGACCCTGTGGGGAGCAAGCATGGAGAGGTGAGCTCTGGAAATACGAGGTTTTAATGATTCCTGCTACTTAAAGGACTGCCTGCTGGGTTTGCTGTGAGTGGGCCTTTGTTTTGAAGGGCTTTACTGCCAGGGAGAAGGGACGTGCACGCCTTTGATAGCCAGGGGTGGTATGGCTAGAGAAGATCATGCTCCTAGCATTAGTCAAGCTTAGCTTGAGTCTGGCAGAGAGAAAACTGGGGGAAGGTGTCCGTGATGTGCAAAATGCCGGTTGTGTGTCAAACAGTGGTGTCCTGGCTGGGGTGGTTCAAGGGCTGCTGGGAGCACTGGGATCCTCTACCAGTTCACACGGTACACCAAGGAAAAGGGCACAAGTTTTCAGGGATATGGAGAGGGATTGATCTTGCGGAACTGCAGCAACTCATCTCATCCTAAGGCCAGCATATAAATTGGTTCAGGTGAGTTCCTCTCTGGAGACACCTAGCTATTTTTCAGGGTATGAGTCTTAACGACCATCTCGGACATAGATGTTGGTATTCTGTGTGTGCAGAGCTAGGGGAGCTGACTCCCACCAGCAGCAGCCTGTGAAAATGACCTTGTTGAGTCTGTTCGCATCTTGCTGCCGTATCAGATACGCTGGAGAAATACATAACTCTCTTTTATGAGATTTTTGTCCTCTGTTGATCCCAACTCTATAGCTTATCATGCACAGGCACTGAAGTGGTACCTATCAGCAGCTTAAAGAGTAACATGGAGGTTGTTGCAGTTGACCCAATCTGCTAGTGCACTATGTAGACAAACAAAGAGAAAGACAGGATCATTGGGTTGTGTGGCACTTACTTCAAGAGTAAAATGAGAGTGACATTTCAGTAAAGACTCAGCAGTGACTCTGGAAAAAACAAGCTAATAACATGGGGAGCATTTAATGTATTTTGAAAATTCAAAAGTCACCTCAAGCAGTTCTTACATGTAAGTCTCCGTTTTGCTGTCATGGAAGCTGTGGAACATCAAAGGGCAGAAGAGTTGCACGGAATTTGTTTGCTTTCATAAACTTTCAGCAGTTTTTCTTTCCATAATTCATTTTCTGGGTCACTTTCTGGTCCTACTAGTTTGTTATTACACAAACTTGTGACAATCCTGGCAGCTTTGCACTGATTACAGTGTGTTCAATTAGATCAGGCTCCTATTTTAGATATAGATGTGCAAAAATTGAGATGGATCAGAGACCAGCTGACAAACTGCACCTCATATTTTAATTAAGAGTTTTAACTTATCTATCTAATACTATATCCTGTCTTTTGGAGCAACTAAGATTGCTTGTGGGGGCTTTCTTCCTAGGATGTTGAGGCCTTCGGAAGCTAAGTAGATGCATGAACTGAACAGCCGTGAGAATAGGCAACCTTTCTGGGCTTTTTAAACTTTTTTTTTTTAAAAGCTCTTATATTTTCTTGCTCTGTTCCTGGGTCTTGATGTTTTCTGAAAGTGTAAAGTCCTGTGCAGCCTGAAGAGATGTAATGAAAGCTTAAGAAAAAATGGCAATGGTGCTTTCTAAACTCTGCTTAAGGATGTAATGCAATGCAGATGAATGCCTCTCCTCCAGCTGGCTAAATCCAGTGGAACTAATTCACACACCCACATATACATACACATACTCATGCTTTTTCCCTTTTTGTGGCCTTAAAAAAAACCAAAACAACAAACAACCCAACAAGCCTCCTTTCTGTTCATAGAACTAGTGGATCCTGGTCTGCTCTGCTGAAACCATGATTAATGAAGTACAAAATGGGTAGTTTTCTTATCGAAGGGGTACTGACAGATTAAAGGCTGATTAAAGTTGACTGTCGCTTATGTGTGAAAGGAGGCAACTACTTGATTCCTGGTGGGCAGCAGTCATTATGAAAGTCTGTGTGCTCTTGTTGGAGCTGGAGGAGTGGCAGAAGGATTCCTGGAAGAGTGCAAATTTTTCTCTCAGATGAAGCAGCCAAATACTATGCAGTTTGTCCCAGATTTTATATATTAAAAAGATATATAAATGCATTTAGAGTAAGGAGGGGTGGAGCACCCTTGTGGAAGCACTCAATAAATCCTGCATCGGGTAATAAACTGGCTGATATCAAAGGGCTCGTCTGCTTCTTAGAGATAAGCTCTTATGTGATTTGATACTTATCAAAGACCCATGAGTTTGCAAAATTTAGTTGGGAAATCTTCTGAGCAAAGGCCATGATAAGCCATTTGTGAAAACAGTGTGATATATTCCAGAACTGTCAAAGCATTAGAGCAGTCTTCCTTGCAGTATCTTAGAATACTTGAATTTCTTGCTGAAGCACAAGAAACTAGGGAAAAGAAGTAATGTTAGCTCAGACATATCCAAAATATCTTTGTGCTGAGAAGCTCTGGCCATTGGGAAATCTTCATGCTGTAATGCAAGGTGCTTCACCTACCCCTACAATATGCTGTGCTCATCCCTACAGTCTGTCCCTGTGTACCATGATAGCAGAGGTTTCAGCAGTCGCAGCAGGCTTGCACAGCGTGTATCCTGCCTGGCAGCTGCAGGAGATGTGGTCCAGCTTCATCCAAGACAAGTCTTGTTGGCAGCTTCCCCCACCTTGCCTTGGGAGCTGTGTTTAAGCTGGTCCTTGCCTGAACTGCATTATGGCTGTGCCTGTATCTGGCCTTGTACCTTGTCGACCCAGACGCACTGGCTTGATGTCTTGACTTGAGCAAGAGTGATGTCTGTCCAGCTGTGTGCTTTATCTATGGCTTAACTTAGTTTTCTTCCATTGCAGACCAAGCTACATCAAATAACTATGTTTTCCACCAGTTAAGAGCATGTACGAGGAAAATCAATTGCAAGTTGGTGCCCTTTCTCTTTGAAACCGTTCTCTGAAAACAGGATCAGTCTGTTCTGGTGTATTTTGCGGTCACATTTTATTTTCCCTTCTAGAAAATGCCGTATTTAGTTCTGATCATTCTGCTCATGATAAACATATGCTGGCTAATAATAATCAACAACCATAATACCACCAATGTTATAGTTTTGAAAGTCTATTTGCAGATATGTCAAGTGGATTTTTTTTTTAATGCATACTTTGATATTTTCCTTCCATTTTCTCTGATGGTGTCTCCATAATTTCAGTTGCGGTATACATCACAGTAATTACAGTGTAAAGAGACATGAACAGTGCTAAAAAGTAGGCTATTCTGAGTCTGTTTTGTTAGTTTAAAATAACCAAATGACTATTATGTGAGTTGACAGCAACTTTTCTACCTCAGAGAGGTAAAAAGCCAGGCTACTTTGTCCATGCTGAGGATGTTTTAAACGAGGCCAGTGACAAAACTGTGAGCTGTAGCTCTTGCATGTTGTCACAGTTCAGCACCACATGCCCCATGGTGGGGTAGCGTGCCCCAGCGTGGTAAGGATATAGGAGAGCAGCTGGCTCTGCTATGTGAGGAAAGGACCCGCCTTGCTGGGAACCGCTCTGTGGGGTATCATTCCTCACTAATGGTCTTAAGCAGAGCCAGGTGGAGTGCAGAGGCAATAGGAGGAGAGTTTTTGTAGAAAGTCCTGGCGTCGGCGTGACTACATAAATAAATGGAGGAAGGTTTTCTTCCTCAGATATGAAACAATTGGACAACTGAAGAAGGATGCTGACGGTCCAAAGGGAAACAGTTATTTTGCTTTGCACTTTGTTTTGAATGTATAGCAATACCCGGCTCTTTTTTTTGTGGGTTTGGGGAGGGGCATATTTTTCTTTTGTTAACCAAAATATGTGTGTCTCATTTTCTCTGTCACTAATTTACACTGTCTTGAAGACTTAACCTATTTCCTTCGGGTTCAGTTAAAACCTGGTTGAGAGCTTGGCTCATGCAAGAGGCTGCATTTACTGAGACATGAACTTCCTCCTTCCTTAAAGGCTGTTCCATACGTTGTAGATAGGCCTGTTGGCTGCATTTATTCTTACCACCTGTAGGCATCTAACTCAACAGTTAGAGCAGAAGCTTAGTGTCTCTCTTAGATCTTTCTATACTTGATGTAGGAAAATGTGCATCTTCATCCTGCTTGAAGTAAATTGCCCTGCGAGGTTGCCTTTCTCTTTTCATTCATATAAAGCAAGTCTGTGGTGACTATGTACTATAGGTCTCTCAGGTAAGAGAGATGAATCTGGGCACAAACAAGTGAGTGTAAAGACGGTATTCAATGGTGACTTGTAGCAGCTATGAGAGAAGCTTATATAGAGTAATTTGCCTTTTTCATTCCTCCTCCCTATTTTTTTTAATTTAGCTGACTTATGGTATAGTATTTGGTATGCTTGTTAGAATTCTTTACCAGATTTTTTTTTAAACATACACAATACATTAAACCACTGAAATACAATCTCTGTGGAATCCCTTTGGATTCCCTGTAAATGTTTAGCTTCCACTCCGGCTTTCTAGCTACCTTGTTGTTTCTGTCCTATAACAAGATCCTTTAATATAGCTCCCAGATCTGTAGTATAGAACCTTACACCTTATAAAAACGGATTTTGCAATGGATGTAAGGAAATGATAACAGAAATATCCCTGCAAAGAGCTTGCCAATGAGTTATAGATAGTGTCAAGGCTGGCACAATGCCAGCACTGGGTGACCACTGCTTTTGGATATTTTTCTAAAGTTCATTTAATTCTTCACGTATGTTCTTTCCCCAGCCCCCAAAGAAATATTTTTGCATTGCTCTTAAAAAAAAAAAAATCAATGCCAGCTGTTGGGTCCTCAGAAGAAACTTTTAACAACAAGGAATGCAGCACACACACAATGGAATTAAATACCCTGGGTACAAGAAACAGATTTCTTTAAAGATAAAGATTGTGATCAGCAGTAAATAAGACAAAATAGAGCTTTTCCCATGGAAAAAAATCTTGAAGGGAATGAAAAATCCAATATGGTGGATTCTTTCTAGTGTCAAGTCCTACAGATCAAGGCAGAGGTGCCATTACTGCTAAGTTTTGTTACTACCTGAGGTAGAAATAAGGGAGTATTTAATGTGCATTGCAGTCAGTACTTTCATAAAACCCCTGGCTGGGGTGTGGCTGCAGCTAGTGTTTGCATAGATTTCACTTCGTGTAATTTGGTACAAATCTCTATTGCAAACACTGCTGTATTACAAGGGAGTTGTTCTTGACACCAGAGCTCTTTTTTAGCAATCAAAAACCAAACAACCCCCTTCCTTGCAAAACCAAACAAAACCAAACACCCCCTAAACTCAAAGAAACTGAGCCATTCTTCCCAGTGTCCTGCAGGATTTTAAAGCTGCTTGGGCTGCCTGCTGACTCACAGCCTCATTCGGTCAAGTGTTGAAAATCTTCAAGGATGGAGCTTTCACAGTTTCCCTAAGCGCCTGTGCAAGTGCTTAAGCACTATCACTGTGAAACCTTTCCCTTGTTGCAGCCTCTGCTCATTGCTTTTGCTGGGCACCTCTAAATCATCTGGCTCCATCTTCTCTACGACCCCACTTAAGCTGCGGAAAGGTTGCAGTTAGATCACCTGACAGCTCCCCTCTCACCAGGCTTAAGCAGACCCAGTTCCCTCAGCCCCTGCTTGTACATCATATACTCCAATCATCTTAACCCTCACAGAGGTAGCTTGCCTCTTCCTGAACTTAAAAAAACAAAAAAACCCAAGCCAACAAATAAAACCACCCCATTTTGCTCACTATTCCTTAAAGACAAAGTTTTCTAAGGTCAGTAGTATTTGTTCCTCCATTGTATGTGAAAGGATGAGGCTCCAGATGGAAGTGATTACATACTTTTTCTCATTTTCTCTTTTCTGCTAATGGATAGTCAGAGAGCTAGTACTTCCTTCAACTACTTCTCAACCATCTTCTTGAAATGATCTTTTCTCTTGAGCTACCGCTGCAGAGAAGGACTCAAAGGAGCTTCAAGGTGTCGTGTCATTCATCCTGCTGACCTAATAAACCAGCATCCACTATATCACTGCCATCTCTCTAACTGAGATTTGCCTAACGTGTTTTTGAAGATCTCCGAGGATGGAGACTCCAGAATTTTCCAGCACTTCAGTATTTTTTTACTGTCAGAAATAATTTTCTAGTGTGCAATATGAATCTTTCTCAATGAAATTTTATGCTCTTACCTTCTGTTTCGTCCAACGTGGTTACAAGGACCAACGTTGTCCCTTCTAAACAGCAGTCTTTTATGTGTGCAGGCTGTTCTGTTGTTCCTTCTCAGACTTTTCTGCTACAGGCTGAACAGGTTAAATACCCTCTTTCCTTCCTCCCAGATTGTTTTCCAGACCTCATTCAATCATCAGTCTCAAGTTTGAAATTTTCTTTAAGAGCAGCATGCAGTGCAGTACTCCAGCTGAAGTCTGACCAGTGCTGTGTAGGTTGGAGAGATGATCCTGCCAGTGCTGCAGACTACATTTCTATTTATTCACCTCAGTATGATGTTTCTCTTTTTTGCAGTAGCATGATGTTGTTGACTCATGTTCAGCTTGTGATCCATAGTAACTGCCAGCTCCTTTTTTTCAGAATTGCTGCTTAGTCATCTGCCATCCAGCACCTGTGCAGCTGACTCTCCTTACCTAACCACAGTAAATTGTGGACGTCTTTGAATAATATTGTATTTCTGTTGAACTGTGCCTCTGATTTGTCACGATCATTTTTAATTCTATATCTGTCTTTCAATGTATTCCCATGTCTGCAAATGTAGTAAGCCCACTGCCTATTCCATCACCCAGAGCAATCATGAAAGTACTGTGTTGCACTGGGCTCTAGGTATGCCTTATGGGACCGAGTATGATACGTAGCTCCATCCTGATAGTTGATTGCATATAACTCTATTGGTATGGCTTGCCAGCCCATTTTACACCCTTGGATAGTAGTTTCACGTAGTTCATATTTCTCTGGGTTAAGTGTGAGAACGCCATCTACCCTAACCTGAAAAAAAGTACCAACATCATACGTGCTATTATCACTCACACGGTCATAGGAGTTGCACTGAAGAAAAAAACCACCTATACAATGTCATGCCCCAGTAAGGATGGCAAATAATTTAAGGCTGTAGAAGACTTCAGGAAGTAAGGTACCAAGACTTAATGAAGAGATATTAGAAATAATAATGAAACTAAAAAAACCTTAAAGTTATCATTCATTCTGACTTCATATGTTGCTGAATGTGTGGTTATTCATCTCTAACCTGGGCACATGCTGAAATAACTTGGGTCACTTAACCTTTCCTGCCCTGAAGCAAAAAAAAAGATTGAGGACTGGTAGAATCAGGCAGAGTGGGTAGTGTAGGTAAGGAAATTTTGTTTTTCCAGTAGCAATTCTTCCTCTTTAAATATTGTTACAATGTTCGGGTAGAGAAAAATACCCTGAAGAAAAAAAAAAACCAGAATAGATCCATAGTGGTATGCATGGAGAGGATACAGCACCTGGATGGAAAACAGACCTGTGTTTAAATGAACAGATCTTACAGATTTTTCCAAGGAGAACAATGTAATGCACCAAAGTACCACTAGATTATACCTGTTTTACAGAGAGAATGGGAGGCCAATATTTGTCCTACTGAAGCTGGCAGGAGTGTGGCAGGGCTGCCAATAACCCCAAGGTTTCCTGGACAAATCTTATGTTCCTTCCGCAAAGCCCTGCACTGCTCTGAGTCTATGTATTTTGTCACTCTGTGATTGCCATGTAACACTTTGTTGTCTGCTCTTAGCACTTCAAAAGGCCAGCTGCTCCCTCAGATTATCAGCTAACTGGTTATCTATAAATAGAGTATAGCTATGGCCCTGGGGAGATTCTGGGCTGGAATAGAAGTAAATGTATTTGACAGGTTTTCTGAGGCTCACTCTTGGGGGTTAACATAAATTTTCATACAGGATAAAAGTCAGCAAGACATCCTTATATCCTTACAAGCATCTTACGACACAGAAGATTGTTCTAGTTTATTTATATATGTTATCACTCATTAATATGACAATACACATCAAATCCTTATTTTCAACATGAAAAAATGTGGGCAATCTCCTTCACTGTGCAAAAGTTGGGACCTTTAGTGGCCACATATGCCATTTGTATTTGTTTGTGCATTGATTCAGATTTGTTCTCCACAGCCTTGTGCAATCCCCTCTTGAAGCACGAGTGACGTGCAGTGATAATTTTGTTTGAAGTTCCATATTTTCTAGGCTTGAGTTTCATGTCGTAGTTTGAGTAGAGACACAGTAGATGGCAGTGCACAACATAAATTACCTCTGCTGCACACTCCTGTTCCCAGCGGTAATTGTCCGGAGCCGGTGAGATTACACGGGAGGGCACCCCCTGCTCCCTGGCTCCCTGCGGAGGAGAGGAGGCTTCTGTGAAGCAGCATACTCTGAAGCATCACTTTTGCTCAGTGAATCAAGACTGCTGAATCAGTAAAGGAAACTGGCCCTGATTTAAGCAGCTTAATCACCGGTAGGAGACTCTGAAGGCCTCCTGCCTCCTGACAGACTGCGGCTTTCAGCAGAATCCATTCCCAGGGTATTTTTGTTTTCACCCATGTTTTTGTCTTCCACACCTTGATTCATGTTCTTAATAGCTTTGCTGCTTCAAAATCTAGGCGATTTGCATGTCAAATTCATTTTTTCCCATTTATCCTCATAGCTCTGTTTTTGGGTAAATGTTAGAATACTCATTCTTCATGCTTTGTGACATTTGAACTAGTGTCTGGTAGGGAAATAATGATGACATTAAATGAAAGTTCCCTTACCAGGTCGTGATGTGTTTCATCAATGTGATCTGGTGCAAGGGACCATCTGAAATAGGAGAAAAAGGAGGATGGAGGGGAAAGGGAGGAAGAAGGACTTCCCTGAATGCATAGGAAACTAACACAGGACAGCTTTGATAACAAGGACTGGTGAAACAAGGAAGAAAGCCTCCAAATTAGAGAGTTTTAAGTGGAAAGCATTGTTTTTAACTAAAACATTTAATTATGGAGCTACTAGGGACAGCCCAGTGGAGTGCCACTAAGATGATGAAGGGGCTGGATCATTTCTCCTATGAGAAGAGGCTGAGAGAGCTGGGACAGTTCAGCCTGGAGAAGAGAAGACTCGGGGGGACGTTACCAGTATATATAAATAACTAAAGGGAGGGTGCAAAGAGGATGGGGCCAGGCTCTTTACAGTGGTGCCCAGAGGCAATGGGCACAAACTGAAACACAGGAGGTTCCCTCTGAATGTCAGGAAACACTTTTTCACTGTGAGGGTGACCGAGCCCTGGTACATATTGTGGAGTTTCCATCCCTGGAGATCTTAAAAAGCCATCTGGACATGGTCCTGGGCAACTGGCTCTAGGTGGCCCTGTTTGAGTAGGGGGTTTGGACCAGACAACCTGCAGAGGTCCCTTCCAACCTCCATCATTCTGTGATTCTGTGAACCCAAAGGAATGCCAACTCCTGGACTTCTGGAGTGGGTAGCTGTACAGTTATGTTATGGTGCCTGCCAATGTCAGATTACTCCTTGAAAACTGTTTGGAGCATTATTAGATAAAAATCGATACCTGAAGTTACACTTGGAAAACTAGTGTTAGCCAATGTCCAATATGGTCTCAGTATTCAAATTCCAGAGGGTTTCCTGAAACCCCTAAGTTGCTACTCTAGTGTTACTTTTCAAAAGACCTCAGCAAAAATGTGGGGTGTTATTACATTTTTCAAATGGATCATGAAGTGACAGAAATGCTAGGGTAGTACAGGAGGTTGTCTCTTCTGTTTATTACCAATTTTGCACCTGGGCAAGTAGCAGTCAGGTAACATCATGCTTGCATTACCTGGAATTCAAATGAAGGAAAGATCTTGTTCTCTTTGTTTTGATTGGATTTTCTTTCTCTTCAGCCAAGAGACAGACTTTTCCTTCTCTTAATATGGTGAATATTCTAATTACCAAAAATGGAAAATTCTAAAATACGGAAAAAAATCTGATTACCAAAAGTGCTACTTAGAATAACAATCTGGGAAAAATAGCAATTGTTTCAAAAAACTAAGATGCTGACAGAATCTTTTAATGAAAATGAAAAAAATCTGCAAATCTGTTATTAATCCTCTTGAAAGGGTCACTTTTTTTTTTAAGCAAAGACATGATCGACATGTAGGAACTTGTGTATGGAACCATGTAGTAATAGCAATTATTTTTATCAGTGGTCTTATTCAGCATGGACTGTTTACCCTCTAGCCTGGATCATTTTGGACCAGAAAGTGTGGAAAAAGATTTTGATTCATTCTATTACAAGACAAGAAGATTGCTTTAGGATCTTTCCACTGAAGGACAAGAAGCTTTGTTTAGGACCCGCTTCTTAAAGTGTATGCTCTCTTTCAGGAATGACTAAATGGGAGGAAAATCTTGTTTTCGAACGGGTCTCTGCAGGGACCTCTGGTTGGGAAGTAGGTCAGGAATCCCTCCAGGAAGTGGTGCATGCAGGAAAAGCTTACCCTGTGCTACTCAAGGTGTTGTTGAGGCAATGTTCCTGGGGGACAGATGTCCATGTCGTGACCATCCACTTAGAAAGTGGCTCTGACTTTCACCTTGGAAAGGCCAAAAGGTTAATGAGCAAAAAGACTACATTTTTCTTTTTCCCTGGATGCCATTCCTCCAGGAGAGGCTTGAGTGGTCAGAAATGTCAAAAGCACTGTGGGGATGTTTGCACATCTGCAAAATGGTGAAGAAGCTCGTCAGTCAGAGTAGCTGATTTGGGAAACAAGAATACTGCAGCTAATGCCTGTTTCAAATTCTCTTTATAGAGTTAGCTTAGGATTTTATGATGTATAACATTAGCACTTCAGAGACCCTCATCTTTTTTTAGAAACTAAGAGCAAATTTTGACTGTAATCTTTCTACTGCTTGTCTCAGAAGAAGAGCAGCTTTTAAACAACACAGCTAACTTTCAGCAGTCCTCATATCACCAATAGTCACCACCCTTGTGAATTTTCCAGAACAGAAAATCACTAGTTCTCATACTTAAGAAACAAAACAATATCAGTGAGAAATCTCTGCAAAGTCACAGGAGTATCCCACATAGAGTTCTTAACTTTCAACGAGGTCTGACTTTGTCTGACACAGTTTAATGCCCTTGACACCACTTCTGCAAGCTTTGAAATGGGGTGTGATTCCTTTGCTGGTAAGATAGGTGGCTTCCTTAAGCTCATTTGTATATAGGGTAACCAGAAGAAAAGACCTGGACTGATAGTGCTACAGAACAGGATATCTTGTAGTGAGAGAAACTGAACTCCTGCAAACCTGAAACCTTGCGGTGCAGCTGAGGAACAGTAGGAAATCCAAAATTTTCTCCCACTTAGTTGAGCTGCTACTTTTCCTTTCCTGCCCTGCCTCTCTTCTCTTCCGATTCAGTCTGCTTTGAGTTTGCTGCTTTGTGACCTTCAGGCCAGATAAATTCTTTCAGAGTCCTGGTTTTCCACTGCAGCCCTCACAGAAAGCTATGATTTTCCTTCCAAACTGAGCCAAGGAACATGTGAAAATCCCCTGGTTTTCCTGGAACATGCTGCTATTGGTTGCTATTTGTCTACTAATGGTTTGCTCCTGGACTCTGGGCACTGGTTAATTATGACAAATAGTCACTCTGGAGACAAGCAAAATAAAAAGGAAAAAGTGAAGCTCCCATTTCTATTGATTTACTGTAAAGCCAGAAGAGTAGATCTGCTAGCCTGTATGTTACCTCTCCAAGAAAGTCTTGCCAGGGCCTACTGCCTAGCACACAAATAGGTTTAATAAAAGTAAGGGAGGGGGTAATTCTACACCAAAAGGGACCTAGATTGGCAGGTTTGACTCACTATTCTTTACAATTCCTTCTTACACTGACCTATTTTCAAGCACTGTGCCTTTTTTATTTCATGCTTTTATCCTGCTTTTGCCTTTGGTTTTGTTCAGAATTTTGAGGGTCCACTCAGAGGAGGAGAGGGGTTTCAGCTATTCACCCTATTCACCAGCTATTCACTATAGATCAGTTTGACTTTTTTTTTTCTTTAGACTAAGTAATTGCAATTTAAATCACTGTTTTAGTTGTGCGTCTCTGGAGTTTTTCAATCTTGACTATATCTTCCTTGAGCAAGGGCATCCAAAACTGAACAGATGTGTCTCCCACAATCACCTTCGTTCATAACAGGCATTCAGAGAGTATTGCTGAAATATTCATAAGCCTTAAGAGATAACATTGCATGAATACTAATGAATAGTAAGTTGTATGGTGCTTTAAACAATGACTCAATAAGGCAAGTCCAAGCTAAAACATCACACAATTAAACATTTCCTTAGCTGCATAGTCTTAGGTGAAGATTTCATGTGTATTGTTTCCTCTAATATTCACAATAAACAGGGAAAAGGGCACTGCAGAAAAGTGCATTGCAGTTTACAAAGATGCTTTGCCAATGTATTTAATATATCTTGAATCAAGAAGTTCATGAGAGATTGTTTAATAGCCTCATCACTATGATTATTCCTAAATGGACATCTGTGGAATACATTTAAGGCTAATTAGAACTTTTTCTATTTCTTTGTTTATTTTAACTGAAGATGATTCCAACAACTTATGCTGCGTGCATACAATCACTACCAGTTAGAGCTAGAAACCGTGGTTTTGTCATGGAAATTTCTAATATTAACTGCCATTTTTCAGTTTTGACATTTTTATCAAAAACACAACTTTTTTTGATGACATTTCCCCCCTCACTAATTTGATGTCAAACACATGATGAATATTTTGACCATCTCAGCTGGTGAGCTGTTGAACATGAAAACAGACAGCAAATACTTTCACAATTTAGAAACAGTAGATTTGTGCTGGGCTCAGGTTTTACTATTGTTGAAGCTGGCCAGTGGGAGGTAGTTAAAATTGCTTCAGATTTGCAGTCCATCCTCACTTAACACCTCCAGAGGTGGAGCACAGCAGGATGAGCCTGGAGGTGAGGAACCTGACAGCCCAGCCCACTAGCCACCGACACTTGCTCTTTGGGGTCTCTATAGACTTGTGCCTTTGCCCTGCTGGCAGGACATGCTGGCACCACCGTAACACTGAGTAGTGCCACCAGCGAGGTTGTCACTGTCTTCTGCTTTCAAGTCTTTCTGGTGCCCTTTGGCTTTCAGCTGAGAATGGCTGCGTTATGCAAATGCAGCATTTTCAGCCCCATGTGTTCTGCGTTCCCCTGCTCTAACGAAAGAGCTGCTTTAGCCCAGTGCACTGAGATGAGAATATCCCCTCAAATACTCTACAACTTGTCCCATTTTACATAGTTTTTAAATTACAAATTACATTATTCCACCTCCCTGCTGCCAGTGTTTAAAGACTTGTTACCATGGAATTTCAAATGAAATAGAAATAATGATGCTGAGAGACATTAGTTGACACCCTCTGCGACTGATGAGTTCCAGCACTTATCAAGACAACCCCTCTCACAACGTGATCAAATGCTGGAAATGCTGACATTTCACAAGCATGTGTCACCAGGACATGAGAAGTCTTAAATGTTTTTTAGGGAGGGCTCAGGTAGTCAAAATATCATAAATGATAAAATCTGTGATTTATAGCACAATGGCTAATTCAGAACAATGACTTGTCATGTTTTTATCAGGGAAATCATGTAAGATCATGTAAGGGAAGACGTAATGCAAAAAGCAAATGGAAGGTAATTATAAAAGGAAAGGTTAGCTGTCATACTTGTAATAGTGCCTGGTATCAATCTGTTTAATTGCTACGTGAGATTGTTAGCAGGGGAGCACATAGACCTGACAACAAAAATGGTGGGGCCCCCACTGGCTATTTTAGCCCCTGGAGGTTCCCTGGGCTTTACTGTCATGCAGGGATGGGTCTTGCAGGGCTTGTTCCTTCTGGAGTTCCCCGAGGTAAAAAGGGAGCCAGCAGAGCTGGGTGCAGCCAGCGTGAGGGAAAGGCTGATCAGCAGCAAAGCCCCTCCCTTACTGCAGCAATCGTAGTGGGCTGCAGCTCAGTGAGTAGGAAAAAACCATCAGTGTTGGGGTGGAAAAGCACCCCATGCTCTCACAGAGTGGTCCCTGAGCTGCCCAGTATGTCGTTTATAGATTTGCTGTGGTCTGCTGCAGTGTAACCACACGGTCAATTGATGGGAAAAAGATGTGTTTTGATGTGTACGTTTGTATTCACGATTCATTTATGTATCAAGGTGCTTCTCCCTATCTTCACCAAAGAAAGTCAGCATGACAATAACAGGAATAGCTCTGGGGGAAGCGGAAGCCAGGGCAAAGCTTGGTAGATAACTTGAGCTAGCCATGTGAGTCCACTGGACAACATGGTGAGAGGAGAGACACAGCCTTTAGGTGTTGCCAAAAACATGAAGCTGAAGTAATGCTTTTGCTGTCACTTCACAACGTGTGTTTGCATACCGTGTTTCCTCAAAGGGGTTGTGAAGATCTAGGGCAACAGCTCTAACAGATGAGCAGAGCTATGAGGCACAGGATTTGTTCCATGGTCCCTCCAGTCTCACTTTCATTTAGACTCCAACTCTTTTTCCTCGTCCTATGTCTCCATCACTGAGTGTGATAAAGGGAGGTGGGAGGGGGAAGGCCAATTTTCTTTTATAAGTATATTTTCGCTCCAAAACAAATAAGAAAGTAAACCTTTTGTCCAATAGAAAGAAGCTGGACTCCAATACTTCCTCTTGGTACACAGCACAGAGAAAAACAGGACTCTCTTACAGTATAGCCTGAAGATCAACATGGACTTTTATTGGAAGACAATATTTTTTTAAAAGCAAGGTTGTGTTCTGCAGGCGATAGAGAAAGTAAAACAAGCTCTTTTCTTCTTCTGGTCTTTGGTGCTCTGCTCTCCTTATCCAGTCCTTATGCTTCTCAGGCAAAGATGCCACTGCCTCAGGCAGGTGCCAATGTGTTGCCACCAATCTGGGGATCACCACTATCACTCCTTGAGGGACTCATTGCCTTCTTCTCAATTAAAACACAGTTTCAGAAACTAGAAGGTAAACTTATTCAATAAGAAGACAGTAATGAGCTTTCTCAGTTATGAACATGCTGACATAGAACTGATACCGCGTCCACCTGACAATTACTCTGTTTAATGCATTCACACAGAAGATGAATGAGTGGGTCCAATAGTTGAGCATTTTGTAACAACAGTGGTTGAAGATGGTGCTGCAAATGAATGTTCAAGGAACTGAAAGCTAATGCTTCACAGAATAAGCTTCCTATGGGCTAAGTTTCCACACAACCAGCCTTAGTGGCAACTTGAAGAGAGGTAATTGTGATGAGGGAATTGCCTGAACACAAGCTGTACAAATATAATCGATTTGTTTTTTGTCTTTTGTGGTAATGTCTTAGAATTTAAACAAAATAACAAGTGTTTCTGTCAGTATGTGTGTTTTCTGAAGCATTGACTTATCTCATCACTTACATATTTATAATTCACTGAAGTATTAAAAAGGAAGAATTATTCTGCATTAATCAAAAGAATAGTAGTTACTTTCAAATATTTGTTTACTTCCATATATCCAGCCAAAGGAAATGATCACGTGACTGTTATTATCTTTACATCTATACCAAGGTTTGACTAAATACTTGTAAAATTGTATTTGTTACTGTGCAAACCATTTTGCATAATAGCTGAGAATCTTATTTACCAGGACAGTGTTCAAGAGCTTCACAGAAATAGGTTTGGAGTTGTACATTTTGCAAATCAGACTTTGTAATATACAGTAAACCATAATAGAAGCATTAATAAGGTTTGAACTTTGTTCTTATTATGTATTTCCAAGATTTTTATGTCTCTCAATTTATGATAACTTCCACATTTCATTGCCTTTTCCTCAATATTTCATGGCTTCGCTTCTACATTTTAATAGAGGTGTCTTCTAGTAGGGAAATTTATGGAATGAGCTTGATTTCTTTTTTCTGCAGCTCTGAAGTGCCTAGGTGTGTTTTTCATTTCTGTCACCTCTCCTGATGAAATGTATCATCTGCTTGAACCATATGTAGCTCTCTGGGATACCTCAGGAGGTGGAGAGGAAAAGAAACACCAGTTAAAAAAATCTACACCTTTAAAATGTTATTTTACCTTTAAAAATCTCCAGTCTTTTTCTCCTCAGGATGAACATTAGCCCTGAGAACCATGTATTCATTTATAAATGTAGGGCCAGGCAGGACCTGACTTTTTGCAGTGTGTAGTTCATAGATTCCCACTCAAAATGTTACTCAGGAACAGGTTGTGAAATGAGAACAAGAGTTGCCCCTTCAGGAAGACACATGTTCCCGAGTTAAGGAGTTGAAGGTCTGGAAAATTTATCACATTCTCTTCAAGGTAGTTAAAACAGTTGGTTGGCTTTACTGTTAGTGTTCCCAGAGTGCAAGCTACTGCCTTACTGACTTTCATTTTGAGGACAGGAATGGTGGCTTCTTTATCCAGCACATCTGAGAGATTAATAGTCTTCTTTTGGTGCTCCAGAGGTGGCCCAGGAGATTACATCTAGACTGTGGGGCAACAGCATGCTTCAGCTCACCCTGCTGTCCTGGTGCTCTGAACTGTGGGTATGGCTCGGATATGCCATAGCTCCTTTCTGATCCAGGTGTCCAAGTTCCTGCTACGGAAGCAATTTAGTGGGGATAGCGCAAGAGGGAAGAGGACTGATCTCTGCCTGGGTCTTTCCCATGCATATGGTCAGCATGTGGCTAGGGTGTGCACCTCAGTCTGGATCCACTCTCCAGTCTGCTGGTTTTGATACAGCATCAGAGAGAACATCCTTCTAGATCATGGGCTGGACTGCAGCCAGCTTCATGGGATATATACTGGTTAACACCTAGTGTAGAACTGTTTGCGTATGGAACCCTATTTATTGGTCTGTATTTGAATATTGGTCTATCTACACATATATATTTTGAAGTCTGCAGGCAGGATGGGAGCTGGTTAACAACTCCTGAGATGTCAGTAGAATAGGAGGGGCTCCACAGTGGATCCTCTGCCCCAGCAGCCTGGTTTTGGCAGAGCAAGAAGCTTTGGTTAGATGAGAGAACTGCGGGGTGGCCACACATGGTGATTTAACAGGGCTGACATGAGTAGAAGTGACAGAATGGTATTATTTTTGCCAGTGGTGTAGTGATCATTTCAAAATGGTAAAATACCAGGATATTGCCTTATCTCCTTTCAATCGCACTCATTTGGAGAGCAGCAAATAAACCCACCAGACGTCAAGTAAGAGAAACAGATAAATGCTTCACTACTTTATGTAGAATTAAGTTAACACTGTTAACCTGTACATGACCTGGCTACCCCACTGGCCCTATTAGGCAGGAGCTGGCAGCTGAGAGAGAGTGAGGAGCAGCCCCATCAAATGCTGCTGGCGGCTTCAGCAGTCCAAAACATGTCTCTCCACCCTGCGCGGGTTGTCAGGATGCTTTATAGGTACCTCGAGAGTGTTGCTCATCCAGCCTAAAGCAGCTGCTTGACATCATAGTTCTGATTTTCTCCCTTGTGTCCTTATCTCTTGCTTTTGATGACAGAGAGAGCCCAAACTGTGCATTTGGGCCATTTACCTACCGAGAGCACTGAAGTTACGGAAAAATAATCTAACCCACGTGACGCTGCAGCTGAGTGCTGTGGTGGTTTCAGAGCAGAGCTGGGCAGGGGCTCCAGCTCCGGCTCTGCCCTGGCACGTGGAGGGGACCCTATGGCCAGCTGCAGCTGCCCCGGGGCACAGACTCACACAGCCCACTCTGCACCACTTCCTCTAGTGTGTTTTTGGGTTTGGTGTTATTCCTGCAGTATTTGCCATTGGATGACAAAGTGGAATAAGACACAAGGGCAGGTTTAAAGCTTTTACTAAACTACCTCCAACTGCTGACTAGAAATGCTGTGTGTGCTGTAATGCGTAGTACTCTATACCATTGCCTTAACAGCCTGTGTTTTAAAAAGACTTCTCTACAAATATGTGAAAAAAACCCCACTTTTTTTCTCATGATAGCACTAGAGGAACAACAGAATAACTTAGTGCCAATAGGCTCTATGAAAACAGTGAATAGAGCTAATGATGCTTGCAACTAATACATGTGCTTTCCCAGGCAATAGATGCATCTCAGGTAAAACCAGAAATGTTTTGAAGTGATCATCAACATGTCCATTTTAGGGAATAATGAAAGGAATATTTCCTTTTTCATCATTTGTCCTCTTATATGGGCATAAATGTTTATTTATTAAACTGAATAACTCTGAACTTTATTACTTTCTTCTCTAGCTGAAAAGAACAGTTTTGTAGAGATAATGTGAACTATATATTTATTGCCTCTTAAATCCATAATCAAATTGAATACATCAGAAGGAATTAGATTGTTCACTCGGTTAGCCTCATTGCAGCCTTGAAATGTGCTCCAGTTGCTGGGGACACTAACTTGATATTTAGTTTAAAATTAACATTTTTATACTTTAAGCTTGTTGAATATCTTCTTAGTGAATAAATTAAAATGAGATATTTTCCTTTCCATTAAACCAGCAGTGAAATTATTTCTTTCAGATATGATACAAATGTTTCTGATGATATTTTATAAAGTCTTACTTTTAACTTTTATTAAAACTTTAATAAATTTTTATTTACAGGCAGTGCAACATTGCCTTTTGAATTCGTGTCACAGTGTGAACTACACAGGGTCACTTATAAGGAAGCTCTCTCTGTTGGCAGGATGCAGAAGGAAAATAACTAGCAGTTAGTAAGTAGTAATATCTATGTATAGTCCCAAGTCAAAGCACCTTACCTATAAATTAGGGTTTCAGAGAAAAATTGTAAAAACCCCACAAATTCTCCATTTCACTTTTGAAATCTGAGTATGGATTCCTATGCCACTTAAATGCTTTCAAATTTTAATATTATATAAAAACCAAAATGTTTTTCAGTATTAGGGATCTAAGTAAACAGAATATACTTTTATTATTATTTTTAAAGAAGCAGAATATATAGAACTCTTCACGCTCCCAGAGAGGTTCTCTCTTGTTCATACTATTTCAGCCTTAAAAGAACTCGTTAAATGTTTACAAGTGTTTATAATGTTGACCAAATTCATTTGTTGATTTCCATGTCAAAAGGAATAATGTTTTGCAAAGATGTCAAACAACTTTTAGGTAGCCCTATGATTGTAATGGTCCAGATCACATAATGTGTTTACTCAAAGCATTTCTAAAATTTTGGGGAATAAAATATTTGATTTTTTTTTTTCTTTTTGAAAGATGTCTGGAATTTGGTTTAGCTGAATATAGTGTCAACAGTATCTCCCTTCCCATACTAAACATTTTTATGAGCATTAATTAGAGAATTTTATGCATA
Source organism: Ciconia boyciana (assembly GCF_034638445.1). Classification (NCBI taxonomy): domain Eukaryota; kingdom Metazoa; phylum Chordata; class Aves; order Ciconiiformes; family Ciconiidae; genus Ciconia; species Ciconia boyciana. The sequence goes on from NC_132936.1 coordinate 53,605,682, forward strand.
TATTGATAGGAAAAATACAAACAAATCATAAAGAAGCTAACAATGACATGAATGATTAGTAATGTTCAAGTTCAGTAGAAATTTTGTGCAAAGACATGGGTGGATAGCTAATTTAGCTGCTGTACTTGCCCTTGCTTTCTGGCAAACTTTTAAAATAGTGTCTTTCCTTTCAAAACTTGTCACTAGAAAGTTTATCTGATTAGTTGCTGGTAGCAAAAGAATGTTTATGTCTCTATTTTCTTTGTTGAAGATAAAACCCTTTCACTCTGCCAGGACCTCTCCCTGTGTTGCATGTGAGATGTAACTCTTTCTTTATTATTGTGGTGATCTTATTTCTGAAGGAATGGATGTTGACAAAGCATGGCCTGAGAGTAGTCTTTTTGATTAGGCTGTAAATACAATATGCATGGAAAAGAAGAAATGTCACCAACAGAGTCAGCTGCAGCCTAAAGTCAAATTGCTATGTTGATGCTGTAGAAATTTGTACCTCTAGGCCACTGGACCCTGGTTATCAGCAGGCCACCACAAACCTCTGAGAAGGACTTAGAAACAGAAGAAGTTTGGGCTAAATTAGGAGTTGATTGTCGTGGTGGGTTGATGCTGGCTGGACACTAGGTGCGCACCAAGCCGCTCTATCACTCCCCCTCCTCAGCTGGACAGGGGAGAGAAAATATAACAAAAGGTTCATGGGTCAAGATAAGGACAGGGAGAGATCACTCACCAGTTACTGTCACGGGGAAAACAGACTGGACTCAGGGAAATTAATTTAATTTATTGCCCATCAAATCAGAGTAGGGTAATGAGAAATAAAACCAAATCTTAAAACACCTTCCCCCCATCCCTCCCTTCTTCCCGGGTTCAACTTCACTCCCAATTTCTCTACCTCCTCCCCTTGAGTAGGGCAGGGGGACAGGGAATGGAGGTTGCGGTCAGTTCATCACACATTGTCTCTGCCACTCCTTCCTCCTCAGGGGGAGGGCTCCTCACACTCTTCCCCTGCTCCAGTGTGGAGTCCCTCCCACGGGAGACACTCCTCCATGAACTTCTCCAGTGTGGGTCCTTCCCATGGGCTGCCATTCTTCACGAACTGCTCCAGCGTGGGTCCTTTCCACGAGGTGCCATCCTTCAGGAACAGACTGATCCAACGTGGGTCCCCCGTGGGGTCACAAGTCCTGCCAGCAAACCTGCTCCAGTGTGGGCTCCTCGCTACATGGAGTCACAGCCTCCTTCTGGCTTATCCACCTGCTCCGGCGTGGAGTCCTCCACAGGCTTCAGGGGAATCTCTGCTCCGGTGCCTGGAGCACCTCCTCCCCCTCCTTCTTCACTGACCTTGGTGTCTGCAGAGTTGTTTCTCTCACATATTCTCACTCCTCTCTTCCAGCTGCTGTTGAGCAGCAGTTTTTCCCCCTTCTTAAATACGTTATCACAGAGGCACTACCACTATTGCTAACTGGCTCGGCTTTGGCCAGCAGTGGGTCCGTCTTGGAGCCGGCTGGCATTGGCTCTGTCGGACATAAGGGAATCTTCTAGCAGCTTCTCATAGAAACCACCCCTGTAGCCTGCCCCACTACCAAACCCAATACAATTGTTATCAAAGAGAAAATCCTGTTCTCCTAACTGGCAAATAGTGAAGCTCCCGGGTCCATAGCAAAGCCTGGGGCCCCCAGCATTGCCAAGAGATGTGAGATGTTTTCCCTGGCATGCAGCGGTCATTTATACATGCTCCCACTGTGGCTCCTGTTTTCACTTTCAGAGCAATAATTAAGGATAGATGATGGCAAATCTCTAGAAAACAAGGAAGGTCTGACAGGCTACAGAGTTTTATTCAATGTTACCATGTAAAAAGAAAAAATGAACCAAACAAATTACAGGCTTTTGTTCATATTGCATTTGCCCTAATTTTTGCTCTTTGACCCAAGCACTGCTCAGGTCAATTACAGAGTATTATGGCACCAGCTAAAAGCTGGGATTGTTTTTCTCAGTAGAATACTGCAAAGAAAGATATGTTGTTAAAGGTAGCCATGCTCATTCAGTCAGATACTGTGGAGGCACTGCTCAAAATAATTGTGATTCCTCTCTGACCCATTTCAGCTGTCTGGGTTGTCTTTCATCATTTAAAGATGTCAAGTGTATGTTGAGTTATATGCCTTTATCAGTGTCCAAGCAACAAGCAGAGTGAACTTTTTATGTGTACATTAAATACACAACATTAAAAGCAGTTTTAAATAACAGAAACTTGATTTTTTTTTGGCAGGGAAAGGATGAAATAAAATATAAATCACTCTTCAAGGTAATTTCAGTGTACAGTGAAAATACCCATTTTAACAATATTTTCATATTCCGATTGACATTCCACTGTGTGTGCGTGGGAGGGTCAGCAGAATTTACACATTTTAATCTCACCCGAGAAAAAAATGTCACACACTATCATTTTGTAACCTGCAGCTGAAGGTATCAAATGACTCATTTTGCTTGTGTGTTATAAACTACAGCTCCTCAGAGACAAGGACTGCAGTCAGGCTGGGATCTCGAATTGGTGTGCCTTCACCAGGCTGCAGTGTCTCACCAACCCAAGCCTTGGACCTGTGCCTCTTCTGCTCAGCCTCCATCCTAAAAAACCTTTACAGAGGTTTTGTTTGCTATTCTCTGATAAAACACGAGCCTTCAGGGGAGGACTGAAGGTATCTGTCATGCGTAAAGACAGGGCGTTCAGCCAGCGGCAGGAGTGGCAGGACAGGAGTTACCACGGCTCTTTTCCTGCTCTGCTCCACCTCCATTTACTGGAAGGGCCCCTTCTCTCGTTTTGGACCAGCTTTGGGCTGCTCAGTGTCTGCATGGACACAGCCCTAAGAGAAAAGAAAGGGCTTCCTGTACACCCACCTATTCACCTGGGTTATGAAGAAATTATGAAGAAATGCCTTCCTCTTACTCCTTGAAATTTGGGCTATGGGTACCCAGAATGAGGAGCGTGATGCTACTCTTTTTTGACCTAAATGAAAGAGATGCTGCTTGCTTAAAGAGCAGATCCCAACAGCCCTCTGCAGCAGCCTGTGCGTTGGTTCAGGGGGCATGATTTCATCAGCGCTCCTGGGGAGTGCTTCCGTTTCACACCTAGAATAATCTCTCTGTATTAACTAACTTCTCGGTATGATTGTCTTTAATTTTTGGAAAACACGTGGAAATGTTTTCATTTTGGCCTGGAATCACTACTTTTTAAATCCTGTATTTCCTTGAATGTGATTAAATGCTTGCCTAGTTGTGCTGTCATAACTGCTAAGCTACTGTCATAACTTACTGTCATGCTGTCATAACTATTACGATAGTGCCATCTGTATTTAACAGCTGTCAGCAATGTGCCTTAGTAATTCTTATGTAGCAAACTGCTATTATTTTGACCAGATGTTTATTTTCTTCAAATACATTGACCAAGTCCAATACCTTGTAAAAAGATTTGAGGACACTGTGAGATCAGTAAAACTGATGACAACATCCTATTTCTCAAGCATGTCTTACAAAATCCTCCTTTCATTTACATTATGATGCTCTGCTATAGCCAGTGCTATCCTACACTTGCAGAATGAAACAGGCACTTCAGCTTCTTCATTAAAAACAACCTAGTCTCTGCATCTTTTCTTTCTCCCTGACTTTTCCCCACAACAACCCACCAGACGCCCCAGTCTGGTGGGACATTTTCTGCAATGGCAGGAGTGGTGAAACAAACCTGGACGAGTCAGTGGTTTTATTCTCTTCAGCATCCAAACTTCAGAAATTTCTACAGGGTCCAGTTTACGGAGGTAGTTAGGTGCCTAGAAATGCAAAAAGGTCTGTGCAGGATTTGCTAAATCCTAAACGGATTATATACTTAACTCCTATTGACCTCCTTTCAAATGGTTTTGATTCTTTTGTCTGCAAAACAAGCTGAAAAATCTGAAACAGTCTGCTTCTGAAAACTCTGAATATTTGCTGATTTTGGTCAAGACAGAAATAACACATGGCAAACCCACCCATGAAATGCAAACACTTCTGTATGTGGTGTTACAGAAGCCAAGGAAATGCGGATGTAAGCAAAGAAGAAGGGGCCCTTCTTCCAGTTCTCCCTCCTGCTTTCCTCTCTTTCACCCATGTCATTACCAGTTACAAAGCCAACACGTCAGCTGAGAAATGTTGGGTTTCTTTCCAGACACCTACTTCTTGTCTGCACTGGGTGGGAAAGCCAGACCTGATCTTTTTCATTATCCTTCTCAGCCACTGGCATGGAACTGATGGCAGACAGGCTGCGTCACAGAACAATTACAATTAAAACAATTACTGTAAACAAGAGAAGGTAGCTACACTTGTCACCTATTTCCTCTTGTTTGCATTTATTTATTTTAAATTTGAGGTGGCCAAGGCAAGGCGACATAAATTCAGCTTGTGGGGTGCCTTCCCACTCCATCCTATTCACAAACAGTAGTGTCTACATTAAAAAATTCCAGAAAATGGAAATGTAACTATTAAGCAGATGAAAGTGTGAATCACAAAGATGGCAGGGGATGGTGCCAAGTGCTGGTTATGTTTCTATTCTTGAGGCCTTCCCAGATGAAGGTGATGTGAGAGGAGGAAAACAAATCTCCCGGGACAGCTGGAGCCTTTATCCAGTCCCTTGCCGTAGCCTTTATCTACTTACCTCCTGTGGTGCGAAGGTTGTTCTGGGTAGGACAGAAACAAAGCACACAGGAAAAAGGCATGAAAGAAGGCATTTTAAAAATGGCCTAATGTACTTGATTCTTTCAGGCTAAGGGCAGCACATGCTGGTGAGAATTGCAAATCACACTGAGAAAGTGCCAGAAGACCAAGGTTTGCTCCTACCTAATTGGCTTGTTAAGCTGTTAAAACCGAAAACACTGAATCCTTGGATATTTCTTGCCTGTATTTTTTTGCTTACACAGACGTGAAAAGACACATGTGCACGGCTAAGATCTGATATAAAACTGGCTCTGATATGTTTCACCTCCTGTGTGAGAATGACTTAATTCGTTTTATTCTGTGCTTGTGCAGCACTCAGCACAGTGGGGTCCCAAGTTGTGCCTGGGGTTTCTGGTAACGAGCATCATTGCTACCATTGCATGTGGAACATCTATGAAGTGTGTCTGCTTAGCTTTTCTCTTTGGGAAGTAATGCTGTTGTCATTACCACATCATTTCTTTGTCCTGTCAGTTAGCTATTATTTTTTAGATTTAGACAGTACTAACAATGATGCATGTATAATAGGTCTAAGCAATTTTCAGTAAAGTGATAATCCATTAGCATTAAGTACCCACACAACGTATTAACATAATGCCTTTACCTCATCTTTGTTGGCCTGTCATCTAAAATTGTGTAAAATTTTGGAATCACAAAACACCTCCCACCTGCAAAAATGCTAAACCAGCCTAGAAATAAGCCTTTGTCAGAGTTTTAACCATCCCACAACTCCAAATCAATCTCCTCAGGTTTCCTGTATATTTGCAGAAATGCCTCTTTCTGCATTATAAACCAAAATGATATCATTTTTCTGTTTTAGTTTAGTTGAGGTTCATGACTGTTTGGCTGCTCTAGATCATGTGCTGTGGACAATGTGTCTCTAATTGACCCAGCTGAGAGGATGAAACTGGTTAAGAGCAGCAGGATTTTATGTGCTCGTATTCAAGTGACTTTCTTTGTTTTCCAGGGTCTTTGATAGGAGTATGCCTATTTCCATACTTGAAACTCTCATTGATTGAAAGCTGCCTTGTGAACGATTTATGGTGTCTTGAATCAAAACAGCTAAGTGTCTTTTTCCTGTGTACTTCCACCATCTTGATTTTCTCATGGATTTTGTGCATTAACAACTGCCATTCCTGGTAGTGTGAATGAAAGAAGACGAGTTAGGAGAAGGGGTGTAAAATGCCTAATTCTGTAATGAAAAATGTGACATTCAGTGTGTTGTTGTGCATGAGATGAGGTCTCTGAGAATGTTCAAAGAGCCAAAAATGACAGAAAAAAAATAGAGCTGGAAAATAATTTTAAAGAGTTATGTTTTTTATTTCAGAAACATTTACATCTTACAGCCTTGTCAAATGATTTGTCTGATGCTGTTCTTCAGCATCTGATTTTTATGAGCCTTATTCCTGGTTTCTAGGTCACGGAGTCCAGAGGCAGCTCACAACTGGTTGTTGCCTCACATGCACGCAGTGTGGGGGATATTTTGCTCTTCATCTATTAATGTGCAGTTAACGCAATCAAATAATAAGACAAATCCGTAGCCTTCATTTTTTATAAGTATATTTAATGTGTGTAGGCAGTTAGGCCCAAATACAGAACTGTAAATAAGATCAAGCCAAGCCAGAGAGGAATCAATAAGTGATACTGTTGTATAAGTCAAGTATTTGATTTTTCCTTGCAGTTATTTGCTGGAGAGGCAGATTTCTTTTTTTCTCAGTAGGAACTGAATTAACAAGCACAGAACAGCAGCAAATTTCTGATACATACATTTAAGAACTAGCAGTGTATCTTACAGTCAAATATTGTATTGTTTCAACCCCCAAACAAAGTTTCTGGAGCCCAAAGATTTACAAGTTAATGAGTGACAGTTTGACATACAGCATAATGTCTTGGAGAGGTTGGTATCTCTATGGAGACTCAGTAGTCAAAAAGGACAGTAAAAATAACACCTGAAAATTTTTACTTATGTTCATTACCACACATATTAATGTTTTCTTCCAGCTTTTGCAACACATGCGGGAGAATTTTGTGCTCACAGGGCCTACATTTGCTCATACAAACTCTCATTTTACAGGTTCAGGGAGACATAATAAACACGGCACAGTCATGGTCAAAAGTAAATTCAATTAAAATGTGTCGAATTCTAGTAATTTATATTCATACTACAATGGAAGTTGTAGCACAAAGCATTTCTGTCAGTATTTGAAAGTAAATGAGAGTTTGTAGGGACTTTGTCTCCACTCATTTAGTATTTGCTACTTTCAAGCATTTTGTCACTGAATTTTATGAGCATGAATGATCATAGAAAGCAACTTTTATGCTCCTGTGATCATAGGCAAAATGCGACTTATGTGACTTAGGGAAAATGAGCTTACTTATTAAATGCAGTGTTTCCCAAAACCTAAGAATAAATGTGTTTTCATTGAACTAGAGAGCATAGACAATCATAGCAAGACAATGAAGCAGTGATTTCTCCTCTATAGGATCAGGTATAAGGCACAAAATAAACCATTCAAGGTAACAAATACACTAGAGAAAATGGAGATCTGTGCAGAGAAGCTATGTAAAAAGAGAGATAAAATTTGTCAGACATGAATCACTGTGGACCTTGCTGAGCTGCAGTGCTGCATTTCTAAATGCTTTACCATTACAGAATTTAAAGTGAATGATGATGCCTCATTAAGAGATTTTCCTTAATGCTCATTTGTCTAAGCCAACTGTTTACATGTATCCTCCCCCCTTGGGCATTTGCTCAAGAATCCGTCGGAAGGTCCAGGAGATGCCATTTCCCCAGATGACCTGTGATTAGGGGTGCTTCGGTTTGAGACGGTACAAAGGGAGACATTTTGCAGACATCTCAAGCACCTCTCGTGTGTGTTCACACCTGAAACCCAAAGTTACACAGCTTTGTGTTTATGGCCATGCTGGACACGTGTACAGTGAGGACCCCTGTCTAAGTACAGTCCCAGAAACCGTGGCAGTGGCAGCCAGGACTACATCTGTCCCTCAGAGTATCTGAGTCATGAAGTCTCACTAACATAAGACATCACAAAACCAATTCCTAAATCTTATGTCACTGCTTATGACTACACTGAGTCTGTTTAACTGCAAACAGGGCATTACTCTCTGTATTTACAGAACTGTGCTCAAAATAACCTCTTTCACCCTTGAAGAAGCATCCCAGCAATGTTAAGAGTCAGCTGCTGGATAGTCTTTCTCCAAATCCCTTTGATTAACTGAGCTATTCTGATTGTTGTCACCCTGCTGCAAATAAGTGTTTCCAACCTTAGTGCCTAATGGGATATGAAACCTCAAAGACATCTGACTTTTCTGAGACGGAGGCTGGCTGCCTGCTGTTGAGAATGGCTACAGATTCTGGCGGAAAGCTGGGCTGACTTGACGTGGATGTCACACGAGATGTGACTACAGATCTATATTATTAGGGCTTCCTCAGCCCTGCCTAAATGGCTCCAAAAGACCAGCCATTGTCATGGCCATTGTCACATCACAAATGTGACTCCAGGTTCCTCCAAAGCGTAGACGAGAGGTGATGGGGAGGAGGCAGAGAGACTGCCACCCCCCTGGGGCTGCAGGGTTTCTCATCCTGTCCCACTTGCTCCACGCTGCCTTATCCCTCGTGGAGCAGCGCAGGGCAGGGACAGACGCAGCCAGCCTGGCTCCCTGAGGCTCGGGCACTGGCAGATATAAGCAGCAGCTGTTTCACTGCTCCCAGCAGCCTGCTACATGCCCAAACTTGGCCTAGCCCTTAGAGGAGCATTTCTTCTGCTTGCAGGACTGAATCAACTCTTTTCCTGCTTTGATTTTAGCAAAATCACACCTTTATTGGGGAATCTACACTTGTGATCCAGTTGCAGTGATAGTCCGCTAGCCATCATTTCTCTCAACATGTGAGCAATCAATTACTATATATGATTTTCAAGGCACTCATATCTGTAACTTATTAATGAGAATTAAGTAAATGGAAAGAAACAAAAAGCTTATGTCAGTCAAACTAAAAATCTGCTATGCAGAAACTTTTGACCTCCGTGAAAGTTTGTGTGCTAAGCTAAACACTTTGATTGCACATGACTTTACAAGGCAACAAAGTAGAAACCTACATCTTGAAAGCTCCATCAACTCTTGTTTCCTAGACCTCCCATTCTGTCTAGGTTGGACTGGGGCACAATGGCATCACATGTAAAGAAAACTTTCCAGGTTTTTGTTTTCGGTAGGCACCTCCCTGCATTCATCCACTGCTCATGAATGCGTGGGATGTCCTGGCTTGTTTCAGTGGCTGCAAGGCAGTGACCAAGGCCTTCACCCCTCAGCAAATTGATCCTAAGGAGAGACGTTCAGCTCTCTGAACTATTTTTTTTAAAGACAGCTAGACTGTAGAGGCAGACAGAATATAGATTTATTCATGGAAGAATTTCAAATCTTAGCACACACACAAATTTGTGAGCTTGATTTACTAGCATACATCATGACAGTTATGAGTATATTTTAACCAGAGATACAGCCTGTCTTTGAAATATATGCTTTGTCAATTGTGGCTGCAATTTGTATGCAATTTTAGAGTGCTTTTTTTTTTTAATTGATTTTGGAGTGATCTCACTGGTAATGAATTAGGTAGATGCAGAATTCTCTGAAATATTTGCTAAAAAGGGTTGGAACTAGTTGATCTTCGAAGGTGCCCTCCAACCCAAGCCATTCTATGATTCTATGACACAGTATTTGTCATGTGATACTTGCAAAAATCCCCTAATGGTATTTGTAACTTTATATTCCATCCAAGTGCAAGCACAACCATTAGCCGGAATATGTTGGAGCAAATGCAATCAAAGTAAAGTACACAGACAGAAAGAAGGAGACAAAAAGGGCTTGCTATTTTTGAACCAGACTTAAACTTTGTTATCTGCACATCAATATTTTGTGCAGCTGTGGGTCGTAAAGAGCATGTAGTTGTTTATTTTATTAATAATGGTCACAACACAATATCTTAAATATAAGCAGGTTAGTAATTTTGCAGTATCTCTGCTAACAGTGAGTGCATAAGCAAAAGCCAGATGTTTTCGTTTCGTACAAGGTGATACTGAATGGGCACAGGATGACTGACCACTGCCCATCCCTGACCACATTGCAGCTGTATGTAGCTGTGATCATAAAAAAATGTTCCTGCCATTCAGCATGCATAAATCTCAAATGCTAACTTGGCTTATTAAAAAGCTTGTTTAAGTGAAAGTAGTGCTATAGACTTGGAAAGATACGGTTTCTCCTGGATTAGTTTTTCAGTTGAAAGATGAAGCCAATTAGAGGCATGTTGTCTAGTTCTGGCCCCATCTACTGATAGAAACTCATTGCAACTGGATTTTTGTCCTGTTGCATTCCATTGAATGCATATTCCATTAAATACTCCATGGAAATCTTATTACTTTCTCTTACTCTAGTTTTTGTGTCCTACCACCTCTAGGGTATAGTACAGACTAGAGTGTCTCTTTTCAGCTGAAATTAAGAGTTGGAACAATATGGTCTTTTTAGAGGAGTGGCAGGAACCTCCATGTTTTGGTCGACACTTTGGTTTACAGTTCGTTATTATTCGCTTTCACAGTGAAAACAAATATGACGAGGAGACATATGAAGAAGAACGAGTGTGTACATTCTGCTCAGAGATGGCTGGGAGTGCCACATGCATATGTATAGGACCGTGCTTTTTCTGCCCTGGCAGGCAATATGCAGGATGTACTGAAATGAATGACAGAGCACCAGGAACCAGTGCTGGAAGATGTGAAACAAGTGGGAGCTAAAGATGACACAGGAGCCTGCTCTTCACCTTCTGAGCAGCTAATTTCTGCCCCTTAGTGGGAAGAGACCTGGGCCATGAGCAGCACATGGTACTGAATGAGGCAGAGTTAATGAGAAGACTTGCTTTTTGAACTAGTTTAAGGGCTTGGAGTCTAATAGCTGACATTTCCTATGAGTCTCATCTAGAAGTAGTGGAAGGTGTCACTGTTCCCCTCAACAGTTTTATTGGGTTATGTAGGCAAAACCGAGACACCTGCTGGAAAGTATGTAGAAGGATACTGTAGTTATACCACAAACCTGGAGCTCCCAGGCACTTTAGGGAGTAAAAAGAAAGAGGTTATATCAGGTATACTCTTAGCTTTGTAAGTTTATATCAGATTTAGGGGTAGTTAATGTGAATTCTGCCAATTCTGGGAGGTGAATGTATTCAAGTTGCCTGTTTCCCACCAGACCTCTTAGCCACAGACCTCCAATATGCAGGGGCTGAAATGACTGGTTCTCAGTGGGATATCCTGCCCAGGATCATGCTGTATTGTCTTGGGGAAAAAAAAGTGTCTCCAGGATTTTGGAAGAGAGAGAGGGACAGGAGCATGCTATAGTGCTTATTAATTGCAACAAAGAGGGAAATGCCTCAGGCTATAAGGAGGTTGGCATTGATGTTTGACTTGGGAAGTGGCGCTCTCTGTGGGCTATAATGGAAGAGAAAAAGAAAAGAAAACATCACTGTTTTCGGACGGGACCTACCAAAGAGTCAGTTACAGGACTCTACCCAGAAATGCATGGTCTTGTTCTCATTTTAGCCCAATGCCAGATAGATGTTGAGCAGAAGCATGTGAGGCAGCAGATTCAAGCCGAGAGAGAGATGACAAAGAACTCAAGCTCGCTGCTTAAAACTCATGAGAACAGTATCTATAATCTGGTTGTGCGAAGATACCTACAGATGTGACCAGTGCTGCTTCTTTTTCCTCTCTTTCCTCAAAGCTGACCCTGGATCTGAAAGAAGAAGAGTTCATGCTCAAATGAAGAGAGTAAAAAAAATCAAGATTCTAAAGCTATAGAAAGTAGGCTCTACCTTGTAAATTGGCTAACGGTACTGTAGCTCCATGTGCATACTTGAGTGTTGGCTAGTGCACAGCACAGCGCTGAGACAGAACAGCCCATAAATATCATTGCTGGAGCTGAGGCTGGATTCAGATTTTCTGAATTGATTAGTAGCCTTTTTTTTTTGTTCATTGTTGTTTTCCCCACAGAAGGTGGGGAAATGCAACTGTGAGTTTTGAGTAGTGGGACAAAGGGACTGTGAGGCACACAGATACAGCAGCCAAACTTCCTAAAACCATCTTCTCAGCAAGTCTCAGTTTCAACAATGTGGTTGGCGAGCTCTATACTGAAACAGGGACATATATTTAAGCCCTAAGCTTGGGTATGCAGTGGTCCACAGATGTCTCTACCCATTGTCAGAGAGTGCAGGATTTCTTGAGCCCATCGGTGTAATTTCTGATCTCTGTAAAGCTTGGGAGGGTTGTTCTGTGAACTTCTGCCCTCTATTTGTAAGAAAGGTACAAATTTGAAAGGCTACCCAACAGGGAAAAATTGCATTATTATTTCAATGTGATAAGAACAGGAGAGAGAGGGAATGAAATGTGAGGCAATGTTCATAATTTGTCTGTGCTTGCCCCAAGTGGCATGGGATTTGGACGAAAGCAATCTTTGCAAAGACAGAAATGTTTGCTGGGATCTTGAGACTGAAATTTGTAGTCCAAAAAATGTCGGGTTAACCTATCGTCTGCTGAAATGTAACAAACTATGTGTTTTATTGGTGGTGTTTAAACATTGTTCAAAAGCATGGAAAAAGCACAGCCTCTGCTATAAAGAGCTTTGGTGCTTCAGGGCGGAAGAGCAAATTATACAAGTGAGTAGTAAGGTCTGTGCAATCATGTGGCATCTCCCACTCACATCTATGAGGAGCTGAACAGGACGTGCAGGTAAGAATACGGGGAATGTCACCCCATTGCCTGCCACAGCAAATCTAAACGGAGGGGTGGGAATGGCTGTGTCTTGGCAATCCCACATGTTTTTTCTTTTATTAAAAAGATATAGACTATTATCAAATCTGAAACTCCACACAATGAAAGGGTTCGTTTCTTGGAACATTCAAGGTAGTTTCAGAAAATTTACTTCCTTTTGCTGAGGATACACAAATTTTAAAAATCTTTTTCCACCACAAAAAAAAAAAAAAAGAGGACAAAAAACAGATATGTGTTTTTCCTTAATTTTATCTCTCTTTTTAAACTTTTTTTTTTTCCACACAGAAAATATGAGATATATTTTTCTACTGACTTGCAACAGTTTTTAAATGGGCATTTTTCACTTCAAAATTTTTCTTTGACTAATGAAAAAAGTCTGCTAAAATGAGAAATCAATTTCCATTTTAGACTGGAAGGGCTGAAAAAGATTCAGTAGGAAAAGAAAAAATTGTATCTGCTTGTATCGTAGCTACAAGCAGGGTATTTCACACAGTCGTGTCAGAAAGCACCTACCAATAAGAAATGCATGGAGGCAAATTGCAGGTTTGAAGCCAGTAGCACAGTGGAAAGGAAGAGGCAACTGATGGGAAAACGACTAGGCAGAGAAAGAGCTTTCTTTGTGAGGTATTGAAAGTAACCAGTTGTAGTGAACTTGATATTTTTAAGGGACTGGAAAGAGAGAAGTTGTTTTCAGGAGGATCTGAGCATTGTGCTTGATATGGAACGGAAGACCTAAAGAAAATATCCAAATACAAAGGCAGAGGAAATTAATAGTCAGGGATAGATGGCAGACAGAACTGAAGAAGTTTCCATATCCCAAGGTGGGTGACTCTGTTTGTATAAAATGTTTGCCATTTCAGACAGAGAGAACTTGCAAGAACTTGCGCTGGCATGGCTTGATGGAGGAAAAAGGGGCTATTGTGGAAAGAGACATGGGTTAACCTCCAAACCAGCATGCTGTGCCAACTCTTGGCTTCAAATCTAGTTAGTCATTGATCTTTTAGACCTTTTTTTTCTGCCGATTCACAGGTTGTATCTTGTCAATTCATTTGTATGAGTGAGAAAATGAACCCTGGAAGCACATGTCAGGGCAGAGGTGGAATATAGGTGGGGTTTGCTTTCCTGACACATTTCAGGCTGGTATCATCTTGTCAGAGAAGATGCGAAGCTGAGATAGCAAATCTGCTTTTCCATGGCAGGACCTGAGGAACAGCACATAGCAATGACAAGCTCAGTAAGAAGCAGTTAATTTGCAGTAGCACAGCTTTTTACACTGCATCATCACTATGCTGAGGCAGACGGCTTCCAAATGCCTTGTTTCTGATGTTGTCTGATTTTCAGGTATGTTATCTGTTAGGACATGCTCCAAAACAGATCCTTACCAAATTACCCCGTATCAGTGCATGATGAGTGCAGAATCCAGCTGCATTTTAGTTTCCATGTGCTACTCCAAGTTGTCACAGTCTGCCCTGTCCTCAGGCAGGCCTCTGCTTGCTTCATGTTTCACTGAAAATGCCTGACCTTCCCATGTAATAGCTTAGGTTTGCCCACTGTATTATGCTCTGGCCCCAGTAAATAAACATCTCAGATTAGGTTATTACACTAGCCCTTTTACAACAAGGTGGGCATAGGATGGATAGTTGTTGGTGGAAGATATGTGTTTTCCCTCCTGGATTTTGAAAATTGAGACTATCCCTTATGGAAATGCATGTGGAGCCAAGATTCATTGCTGCTTGCATAATGTATGGTGGATACTTAGATATCTGAAGGCAAGTAACCTTATGCATAACTGTACTGACTGTCTACATGCCAGTCCCCCTGGACCTGCCCCGTTGTGATCTCATTAAAGTATCATTTAGCTTTCATTAAGGCAGAAAGCAAATACAGCAGTGGCTGTCAATCTAAGTCTATTTTACAATTCCAGGGCCAAATCCTTTTCACCTCATTGGAGCAAGTTATCCCACCGAAACTCATGAAGTATTTCTGTAAGATTTGCTCTTGAGCAAAGTAAAGTGACCTGCTACTGCTCTAATTAAGCTTCTCTCTACTGAACCTCAGCAAACTTCGACAGACGTGAAACTGTCTTCTTGCTGAATGGTAAATACACCCTGCTCATTGGAGAACCTCTCAAGTCTCAGATGGGCAAGCCTGAAATGAAGGCTGAACCTATCGATTTAGTTTGCTTTAAAAGGAACAGAGGATAATTTCTGAAATCAGACTTGATGACCCCTTGCTCTCCCATCTGCCCCCATGGGAATACGTTCTGGTACACAGCCCGGCACTCGAGCCTTGCTGGCAGCCAGAGCTGAGGTGTCAGGTGGAGATCACAAGCAAATGGGAAGCTATTTTACTCTGAAGCTCAATATTGCAGAGGAAAACAAATCTATTAAGTAGGCTCCTAGTGAAAAATGAGAGCTGACAGTTACAAAGTATTGCAAGGAGAAGCAAGTAAAGCAATAGAAAGATGTATAAGCATTAGCTGATCTAGAACTGTTCTTTCCTTTTGCTTGTTTGATCTGACAATTAAAGTGGTTAATTGTATCACAGAACAGTTTTAACAGAGGAAAATTCTAGTGACAACAGACACGCCATTGCAAAGCATTGAGGCCATTTGCGGTAACAAGTCAGATACTGTACTGCAAGGAGTCTAATTTGTAGGGCATTTGGATAAAATGAAACGTAATGCGTCATGCATTACACATGACGTGCACTTCTGATGGGGATTGGGGATTGCAATTATTCCCTATGAATAAGGAATTCCCAGTAAGTGTGGGGCATAAACTCACTTTGATTAAGTCCCTGCTCTTTGTATACACTGCCCATCACTACTGCCCATTGGATGGTTTAGTGAGGTGCTATGTGCTTATGCATTATGCATTGCACTATTCTTCTGTTCAGAGTAGTTATTGTAAATGATTTCTTGTGTGGTAACCAAGTCCTGATGAAGTCTGGCAACCTTAACACTGAGTGCTGTACAGGAACAGATGAAAAGAGTTTCCCATTCTGAATTGCTTTCAAGCCAAAGACTCATCCTGCAAATGCATCCGTCCCAATGTCTTCGGGGTTCAAATGGGACTCTAAAGACACTATTGGCACACAACCCATCTCTAAGCAAAAAGCAGAAAAATAAGTGCAGTGAGTGACTAAAATACAAAACAGATGAGAAGGGAGCCAATGATAAAAGCATACACTGATGCATCAGAAATGAGAGAAATGTCATGGGTGAAATTCTAAGTCTGTTGAAGTTAATGAAAGCATTGGCACTGACTTAATTAGGACAGAATTTCATCAGTCTCTGCTTTGCTTACCAGAGAATCTTGTTATTCCTGACTGGCAGTTTCTTAAAAGCATCAGTATAAAAGTGGATATTGATGGGGCCAGAGTATAGATCTTTTTGAAGAGTGTGCTTCATCTATCAAGGGTAACACAGAAAAAATATAAGATAACTGTTAATATGAATGGAAAAACAGGCAATGGAACTCAGAAGACTTCTCAAAATGTGTATCTATTTGGCTGGAACTTGGTGATTAATTTGGAAGAAAAAGGTGCTTGAAAAGATTGATTTCAAAATTTTTCAAAGAAAACATTTTGAAACAATAATCCTGTTTTGAAATTTTCCTCCCATTTATTGTTTTTAAACGTGAAATGATATGAGAAAGCAATGGTATATGTAGCTCTATGGTCAGCAAAACATCTCATTTGCCTTGAAATGATTATTCTTTCTATTTTGTTAGGTGGCCTATTGCACTGAAAAAAATTCTTTTTTTCATACGCTTTGGAACATCACTGGTGGATTGGGGGAAGGGGGACACAATAGAATATTGTGGTGTACAAAAGCATATGAGCAGGTGTAAAAAACTGCAGAGTGGGAGATATTGTTCTAATTTTAATACGCAGTAACAACAGCCTGATTCACAATGCAGTGATTTGATTGCTTCATCAAAAGTGTAAAGTGTAGCAAGTGGAGCTGAGAAGTACAGAGAATTTAGTGGCAATGCAACAACATATATATGTATATATGTATATATGTATATATGTATGTATGTATATAAGTATATATGTGTATATATGTGAATACACACACACAAAATATTGGAAGATATATATACTTAGTTTTATTACTATTATAATCACATGCTCACAGGCTTGCAGCATAGGGCTCAGGGCATTACAAGAGTTGCTCACATCATAACATCACTTCTGGAGAGAGGACACCTGGATGTTTGGAGCAGATAAAGGAGAATAAGGAGCCTGGCTCTGCCCTAGCTTTTTCTCTCACCTTACAAGCTGTGTTGGGCAGATGGGTTTGCCTGCCCTCTGAGCGGTGTCTCAAGTATGAAACATTTAAAGGGTTTGGACTGCACCGTAACAACCCATTCTGATTGCAACCAGTGGATGTTTGATAGGGTGAGTATGTTATGACTGCTCTCATGGTAAGAGAGGGTCACTTTCAGATCTTTTGCCTCCCTCACATGCCCTTTCCTACAATAGTGTCTGGCATTGTTTGCAAGGCTCTGCATGGTCATAAGGACCACCCCACGGTTCCGAGAGACTAATCCACTGGCAGTAAACCTGGTGCAGGTGGCTCCACCTTTGGGACAGCAATAGAAATTTGGACATGTAAAGAATCTCCTTCCTGTACTGCTTTGGTCAGCACAACGCTGGTCTGGGACACTGCCACAGGAAAATTTCTTCAGAAAGGTTTGACAACTACACATAATACCTTAGAGTGGGAGCTGTTGACTGCCATTCCTATTTCTATTTGTGTGTTGACGTAGTGCAGCTTTGTAAATTAAGTTTGTTTGGAAGAGATGAATCTGCCGTTGAGTTATACAGCATGCACAGATGATAATAATAAAAGCTGCAGGAATATTTTTTCGCTAGTGATGCAAATGGGAAATGAACTTTGCCTCTCTTACCCTTCCCTCCACTCTTCTGTAAAACAGGAATTACTGGTGGGTGGACAGAGTTGAAAGTTGTCACTAGTTTGCATAAAGTGGAATTTGGAGAGCTTGTGAAAAAATGTTGAGAGTTGGTTTTGCTTCTTTTTCTTCTCTGATCCCTGGAAGGACAAATTTCTCAGCAGTATTTCCATGTGACTTCTCACAGAAATCCTTCAAAATGGGAATTGCTTGACTGGCACCATTGTTTCCAGGCCTGAAAAACCAACATCTGCCTGGGCAGTTTGGCCGTGTCCCATGGAGCCAGATGCTTGAAGTCTGTTTTGAGATGTGCAAGCAAGTTGTGAAAATTTGTGCTGCTGCTATGCATGTTACATCCCTCTGCCCAGACTGCTTACGAGCACAGAGTGCTGTTTTCCAGGGCTGTCAGTCAAGCAGCTTTCACCAGAACTAAATTGACTTGAAAGAATCAAAAGAAAAATACCCCTAATTTTTCAAAAGAGATTATTTGCAGTGTGAAAGCTGATCATTTCAAATTCAGACATTAATCCAAACCTGTAACCTTTAGCAAGAGCACAATTTACTTGTTCTTTATCGCCTAAATGAATCCACATCTCAATTTTTTTTTCGGTACAAACCCAGATGAAGTTCAGATGTTTACTTGGAGCCAGTCATTTCAAATTTAACCATGAAAAGCAGAAACATAATCTCCTAGTACAGAAAGACCCTCTTTCGTTTCCTTTAGTACTTCCAAAAGCACTCTATAGCAAGCTGTTTTAGAAGTCTGGGTATTAGTTTTATAGGCTTCCCCTGCTCCCTTTAAGGACTGTATGATTGCTCAAACATTTATGAAGTTCAGTAAATATCTGATGAAAATTGAAGATGCTTTGAATGGATCCTGTGTAATGGGTGAGTTTCACAACAATGCGGTGTAATTGAATGATAGGCGGGTAATTCCTCCTTTAGCTTCCTCACTCCTGGGTGAAAGCTGTACACACATACCTCCTCAAGACCCTACCTTAGGTGTGGAGCATGTTAAGCCTATCTCACAAAGCACAACAGGCACATCATGAAAAGGTACTCTGGAAAATCTCATTAAGGATCTATCCACACAGGCATTACAATTTGGCCCTACCTGCAGGTCGGGGCAGGTGTAGGGGTATGTATCAATACAGGAAAATCAGCTGCTGAGAAAAGGGTAGATGCTTTCCTTTCCAAATAATAATAATAAAGAAGAGTAGACGGTGTTTATCTGTGCTTACCTTGAGTTCCCTGCTGCACAGGGCCCTAGGAGGAAAGCACAGCGAGCTGTTTTGAGGCTCTAAGCCGGAGCAGCGGCAGCTACTGACACTACGTCGGCTGGTGCAGGGTCAAATGCCTTACTGACACATGCCTGTGAGGATGATAAACCCAAGGAGGAGGTTAAATGTCTCCCCCACTACTGTTTTTTCAGAAGGGAAAAATATGCCCGAAGGGACTGTGACTAGTTTTACAAATTCTTAGAAGTAAATGTTGAACCAGATAAAGGGGGGTTAAAACCAGAGATTTCCTATCTGTCAGTTAATCTGGCAGGTGTGATAGGGCACAGCCCTGCTGGTCAGTGTTATTGTTATTGTACTCCAGAGATAAGGCTATGTGGGCATATGAACAGGTTTGCTTACACTCCCACTGCTTTTCATGTAGCCACTTAAACCAGAAAAATCTCTGACTCCTTTCCGACACTTCTCCTGCCTCCTGGTCTTTATTCTCCGCTCTCTCCTCTCCCCCCTTCGTTCAACGGGAAGGCCCCTTCCTCCAGATTTGTCACTGCTGCCAACGCTGTGGGAAAAGTCCAAAGCAACACTTTCTGCAAGAAAGGCCATTAACCCCTTCGTGCCCTCACCTTTTAATACCACTGCACACTGGAATATTTAAAATATTATATAAACACAAAGGGTGTTTATTTTCTGGATTAAGCTGTAATGTTCTCTAGTCAAGGACTTGCAAATGCTAAAAAGGAAATGTTAAGCCAAGTTGTATTATTAACCCTTTCTCTGTAGAAACTGCTGGATTTATGTGTCACAAATTGTTGATTTTTTTTGTTTCTTGAAAAACTTTATTAATGGATTACACACTGGTTGGGAAATCCCGTAGAAGAGAAAAAAAAAGCATTCATTTGCTGAGCAGTCTGAAGAGTGAAAAGAAAGCATAAGCATATCCTGTACCAGATTTCCTCAGGGAAAATTAAATTCAGGAGAGGAAGCTAGAAATAAAAATATGAACAGATTTACTAAACACCTCTAAACTGTTTTATCTCTTGGGTGGCTAAAGAACAAAACCAATTTTGCATTAATAGAGACAGATATGAGCTGAAAATCTGAGCATGAGCTTTTGAGCCTTCTCCCCAAAGCCTGATGGTTTTGCTAGCCATGATATCAGAATGGGATCATTCCCAATTGTTATATGCAGAAACCATGAGTCACATAAAGCCCCATGAATAGTGCTGAACAAGGTATATAATCTAACCCAGATTAATGACTTCCAAGAGAGAAAATGGTAAGTGGAGCAATACTACTTATCTTAAAAGGTTGTATTTGGCTTTGCTGTCTGGGATATGGGAAATATCCAGCTAGGTCAGTGAGTTTTTCAGTGATCTTTGCTGAGATATAAACAAACCCTCAACACATAAGCTAAATAAGACAGACAAATTTTATGTAAAGGTAATTTAGCAATGCTTTAAAGAAAAGGACTTTAAAGCATTAGCTGTTCTCTTAATTCCCTACTTTTCAGGGCTTCAGAAAACTCCAGAGGTGGGAGGAATTTGGAGAGGTTGTCTTCTCCATCCCCTTGTCCCAGGGTAGGATCAGGTGTTCTTATTCCCACAGACATCTGCCTAACCTGATCTTTATGGTCTTTCTTCATGGAGTCCCACATTCCCTCCAGGCACCAGTGCTTCATTCTCCTTACAATCCACCAGTTTTTCTTAGAGTGTCCCTGGGCTTCTCCTTGCTCTAAGGCAAGAGAGTTACCTCTTGTCCTGCCTGCCACAGAAATGGACACAAGAATACTTCCTTGCTCTGTCATATATTTGAAGACTTTTTGTCCAGCCTACCTTCTGGATTATGCATAGCAGTATAGTCCAGTTTCCCTAGTCTTTCCTCCCAGCTTGTTTACTTGTGTAGACCCTAATCATTCTTACTGAGTTCTTCTCAATCTTGTCCAATGGGTTCATGTTTTCCTCTTGTTTTTCTCCACCACTGATATCATCGACTAGTGCTCCGTGGAGTATTGCAGCTACATCCTGACCACCACAGAGCAGAATGGATAGACGACTTCACATGCTTTGCAGGCTACATCTCTGTTTATACATGTTGGTATGGGTTTGCTTTTTCTGCAATAGCAGGTCCTTTTTCACTCATGCTCAGTTTCTGATTAACAGTGACCCAAATCCTTTTCTTCAGAACAGCACACATCCTGATAGTACTTCTATGCACTGAGAGCAGATTTAATCTGCCATCAAAATGAAGGTACATCACAAATGGAAAAATTTGAAAGAAGATGATCAAAGTAGCTTCTGTATGAAAATCAACTAATCCTATTAGGAAACTTCAGATTGGATAAGAGTAGCTAAGTGGGCATATAGTAGAAGTCTGTCATATCACAAATACCATAGAAAAAGGGAAAACAGATTTATTTTTTCTCTTTTCCAACACGGAACTAGGGGAAATCAAATTAAATAGTAAAAGTCAGATTCAAAACAACTGGACATGGTTCGTCACGCACTGCAAAGTTAAGTTCTTAGTATTTCTTGCCACAGGATGTTTTGGATGCCAGAAAAATATGCTGGTTCAAAAAAGCAACCAAACAATTCACAAGGAAAAACTGTAGAGATCACCCTGTGCTTAGACAGTCCCTGAGCCACAAGCTGTTTGAATCAAGGAGAGTATTCTGGTAAAGCATTGTGATATTTTTTGCTTTTTCTTCCATTCTTCCCTGGGAATCTATCTTTGGCCACCTTTATAGACAAGATGGAACCAATGGTCCCTTGAATTGTTGGTTTGATCACATCAATGGATGGCTGTATTTTTGTGTCTTCAGTGCATAGAAGTACTGTCAGAATGTGGCTTTTCAGCTATATTTCCCTAGTCTGCTTAGGAAAATTTTGTATAAAATAGTCAAACTCCTAACTAATGTCAAAATACATCACATCTATTGTTTCTCCTTTCTTTGCCAGGCCTGTTGCCCAGTCAGAGAAATAAATGAGATTGGCTTGACAGAATTTACTCCTGACAAATCCATATGGGTTGTTATTCAACACTTTGTTTCCATTTACATGCTTGTAATCATTTACTCATTTAGCTGTTCCAGTATTTTTCCTGAAAATGGAACTAAGTAGATATGTCTGTAGTTCCCTGATGCCTTCTGGGTTTTTTTTGTCTTCCTTGAAAGTAGATACCATATCTGCCTTCTATTTGTTTTCAGACTTCTCACCTTTTCCCATTACTTTTCAAACATAACTGCTAATGACTTGGAGAATTAATCAACCAGCTCTTTAAAATTCTCTATGATGACATTGTGTCAAGACTGGTTGATTTGAAAACATCTGACTTCTCAAAATACTTTTTAGCCTGTTCTTTCTCTACCAAAGGTAGATGTGTTTGCTTGTTTATTAGGACTAATTATACTCTCTATCTGACTGCAGCTGACTTTCATACCCTCTAAGAGCAATGTCTCAATAGCTTCTCATCTCAAGTACTTATTAGATCAATCTTTTCTTTGCCCTTCCTCTTATCTGTGAACATATTTCTAAACTTGACCATTAATAGAACATTTCTCATGTCCCTACCTGCTACTCTTGTTTCAACTTGTTGTACTTTTAAGCTTGTCCTTAGAAATCTGACCCTATTTCCCCTGCCTGCATACTTTGTTGTGATGTGTAAGATACATGAAGGACTCCTCACTTAGCCAAGTTAATTCTTTGTAACGCTTCATATCTTTCTTTCACGGTGATGTAATTTATGTTGGTGCCTTTTTCCAGGAATCTTTTTCCAGGGCTTTTTAACCCCTTTCCTTCTTAACCTATTGTCTCATGGGACCTCACATGACAGTTTTATGACTTTCTTCGTTGACTTCAGAGTTTGTCTGTGATCATGCCACTGTGCCACAAGCGCTTCTACATGTTCAGTTGCTGCAATGATTGGTCCTTCCTGTTAATGGGAGCTGTGTGGGAACAATGGCAGAAAAACTTCATTTTTTCTGAATAACAATCAGAATAACTACCTTGAGTTCAAGAAAGGATGAGCGCTCTCTTTTGGCCAGGCCTAACTAACTATGCACAGGGCTGGAAGGGGCTGCTCAGGTGCCTGAAGTTCAGCAGGCAATTGCATCCCTGGTTGACGGTGCTGTAACCATACATGTGGTCAAGTGCTGGGCTGAATTCTGCCCCAACCTTTGGCCTAAGACTATCATGAATGAAATAAATATTGGACTTATTCTTATCTTCAATTACTTACTTTCTGTTTTCTGTTATTTATTTTTATTTAAGCACAAAGGTGGTAAAGATGTCAGTATTCTATTCTTTCTGGGGTAACTGCAGTAGAGCTGGGTAGCTCTCACCTTCTCTGAGAAACATTCATGAGAGAAAAACGTCAAGCTGGACAAAGCAGAATTTCTTTGCCTTTGATTTTCTGCTTCTCTCTATTTTTACGATTCCTTCTTTGCTCCGATGTACGTCACCTCACAGCTTTTCTGCTGGGGTTGTACTTTTATTCCCATAATATCTTCACAGTTTCAGTTACATCTACATGTGCCAGGGCAACATATTCAAGAGAAGTCTATGACAGCTACAGGATCTTGGATAGTCTCTGGTGAGTTTTTGTTAAATACTTTTCAGTCTATTGGAATTGTTTAATACTATGCTACTTTGCTTCAAAGCTGTCTACTTCAGAGGATGCACCAGCCATTTCAGAGCTCCCAGCATTCCTTAGCCAGATGTTTCACAGCAAAATATTTTCTCAGCTGGATGGGAAATCAGTGAAACTGCAGAAAGCAGTGGTGGGAATAACCAGCCTCAATGATACACTTACGTTCTGATTTCATTTGGGAGAATGGCACAAAAATCTGAAATATGAATCCCCGTCTTACTCCTGATTTACCTTAATAAATTCCAGTTCCAGCATAGCAAATGTAAATAGACAAACATGGACTACACAGAGTGTAAAAATGTGGAACCTATTCAGAAGTTATTACAGCTCATCCTGCTTCCAATCATACATTTGTTCTACTTCGGTATGATAAATGAATGTTCAGTGTATGTTTGCAATGATATTTATGAATGTCAAAAAATTGTTGTTCCTACTGCAAGGAGTTTGTGGAACTGAGTTGCATCAGGCCTGAAATCATGGCAAAGAGGTTTAAAGTGATTTTAACTGATTTTGATAAGGTATTGAAAAAGGAAAAAATCTGTAGTCGCTCGGGGTGAATCCTGAGCTGTAACAGTGTATATCTATTGCTGAATTCCCTGCCCAAAATGGTTGTCTGAGTTAATATCAGTGCATTTACAGAAAATTGTGAGTTGAAGACTGGAATCCTCTAAAAATCCAGATAAATGTTGAGCAAAAACTTTGGCAACAAAACAGCACAGATTTCTCCTATAACTGTCTCCCTGCTATCTTTTTAGAGGACAGGCCTCAGGACAGCCGTCTCCAGGCAGTGGTGAGAAAGGCAAAGGAAGCAGGATTTTCTACCAAGAAATACCTTGTGATACTGACTTTCTTGTTGCTGAATGTCATGTCTCTTGCAGCAGCATGGCCTCCAATAATAGCCTGGTGTTAAAGTGCATGTAGTGAAGCGGGGCTGAGGGGAGGAATCTGGAGAGACCTTAAAAGGATAACTGTTTTTGGGTAGTGAGAGTGCGTGATCTGGCTGTCTGCACTGGAGATGACTAACCGATTTATATTGATCTTAAATGTACCGTGAAGAAGCCTGTGTAGAGGGGAAAGCTCATCTTTTTGTCCAGCTTTGAAAAGAGAAAAATACATATATTGATGAACTTGTAGACTTGTCTCAACTTTTCCCATTCAAAATCTGCCACAGTAAATCTGACTTCATTTGTCTCAGTAAGAAAGAGCTTGGGGGTTAGCCTTGTCATGTATCTTGGTTACATGTAGAAATCAACATCTTCAGCTCCTCTCCCTCCCTCCCCGAAAAAAAAAAAAAGAAACAGAAAAAAAAGCAAACCTAGTCCAGACTGAATTTCAACTATTTTTTCAGGAGTTTTACTTCTAATGTTTCAACTTAGTGTTGGAAGCACAAGCCCTGGCTATGAAACGTAGATAATCTATCACAGAAAGCAGTGATGTTTCATGGGAAATCACTCCACGCTTTACCCTCGCAACAGCTTGCAACAGAAAAGGATTATCTGGTATATATGATCCATCAGTTTTGTCAGGGCTAGAGCAATTATGAGTGATGCTGCATTTATACTTATGACCTCTCAGTAGCTGGCTGGTATTAAAATCATGTAAGGGGAAATTACCTGATTTTACAAGTACTTCTAGTTACTGACTGAAAGCACACACCGCCATTACAGAGAAGTCTTTTCCTAATGATCATTTGAGAAAATATAGCTTCTGGTGGGCACAGAAACTGAAAAAAAAATGGTTTACCAAAATATTTTTTCCTGTGGATCAACGCATTCTCCCATGCTTTTCTGATGACACCCTGAAAAAAAGACACAAAAAATAGCACCCTTTTCAATGTCAAGAACCCAGGCCTATCTTGCTTCACCTGAGAGTATTTCCATGACCAAATCCAGACTCACTTAGCTTTTTAATTATCACTGGCTGGTATCATGTGCTATCTGGCACTAAATCCTGAACCCTGTCTCTCTTTCCATATGTACTTCCTTCTGATAATTGTGGCAGCATTTATAAAGGTACTTCTGACCTGACATTTTTTACAAATCTGAATTCCAGCTGTATGCTTGTCAATGTATAGAGCCAAATGCGCTTCATTTATGTTCATAGAGATCTTATGCTAAGTTACTAATGTCTCCTGTTTCTGTAAGTAACGTTACCAAAGTCTGTGGAAATACTGAGGATTTGGACATGATTTGGACATTTAGAATTCCAGTTTGGCTTCCTGGCCTTTTGGCCTCTCAGCACATATTTTTGTTCTTTTCATTAAACACTTTCCTCAGGATTAAACTCAGAATGTCATTTTGTCGGCTCCTTCCTATTTGTGTCGGTACAAATCCCTTTCATTACTTCTTCCTTTGGCATCAGTTAATGCTGCTCTTGGGCTGGAAAGTCAGTTCCTGTGCATGCTGTAATCTTTTCCAAAGCCCTCGTCATCTCCCTCCTTCTCCCTCCTGTCCTTGGGACACCGGTTCCTGTACAGGGCTCCTGGGAGCGCTGGCTGCTGGTTCACGGGGAGCTGGCAGTGAGCTCCATTCAGGCTTGCTTCATTGTTTCCAGTTCTAAATTATATTAGAAGTTAAACTCCATTAACATTTTCCTAATATTACTTTCCTTCACACTCAGTTGGTGCCATTGCCAGAGGGATGTTATGCGATCCCCTTTGGGAAAGAGAGTGATCAGCACTTTTCCAGTTGGGAGTGGAATGGGAGGGAAGTGGGAGCAACTGCGTGGGTGGGGAAGGTGGTGGGGGAGGAGATGGAGGAGAGCTGGGCCAGGAGATGGGCTGCCTGATGGAGATGGGAAAAAGCACTTTTTGGTCTTTCTCCTTCTGGTAACAGGTCTCCTCGGTGCACTGATGGTGGAGATGGATACCTGTCCCGTCCTGGAGTAGTTATGATAGGAGGAAGAAATGAAAGAGGAGCTGTGTGCCTTCAGTCCAAGTAAGGACGAGGGGCCAGTCCCTCGGTACGGGGGCCTGGTATGCGGCAGTGTGACTGCGAAACCACAACTGATGTTTTAGCTGCCCCGCACAGCTGACAGTGGACTGAAGCCAGGAGCAGCCAGGCTAGGTAAACCTCTGTGGAGCGGGCTGTGTTTGTCCTTGCATATTCCAGGCTCTAGAACTAGGTATTTCATCCCTGCCTAGCTTTTAAGAGTGTAAAACAAGGAATACAATGGAATGCTTTTGACAGAAAGCTGAAACAGAAAAGGAGGACAAAAATTCTCTTTTAGTTTATGATTAGTTTCTGCAAGAGGATTGCTTCTGTCCCAAGTTTGCATGACTTATTTTAAATAAGTTATACATACCATATTTAATAGGAATTGAATAATATTCCCTCTATTAAAGAGGAAAAAGTCAGATTTCCAATGGATTAAAAAAATTCAAGATACATGCTCTAGCCACCTCTTATTTTTTCACATTTAGGAACTGATAAACTTTGCACTCATTTTTCTCAGCTCTTCAGAGGCCCAGGCCAAACACAGTTCAACTGAAGCTGCAAGCCGAGGAAGGTGACAGTGACTAAGCTTGGATCCAAGCCATGGTCACCCATTTCCTGTACTGGTGCTTTAGCTGCTTCCTTCCTGCAGACTGCCTGTGTCTGAGGTTCCCAGGCATTTGCCAAAGTTTTACTGATGTTGCTTTTTACATATGCAGACACTTACTGCACGTAAATATTTTTACCTTTTACCACTGAAGTTGGGAAATACTTTTTGTGTATATGGGCTGTTCTTTAGGCCATGTGCTACGTGTGATGCAGAGCTTGGCAGCTAAGCAGTAACTGCATTAGCAATGTTTATAGTCTGTACAGAGCAGAGATAGACAGTGCCCAGCCTTTTCTCTGAGTGTCCTCTGGGGGATCTGGCTGTCCTTCTTCCATCCAGCCCAGGCAGGGATCTCTGCGGGACAAGGGGAAGGATTTCTTCTTTGCGGGCCATGGAAGAACAGCTGAGATATTTCTGCCTTGTTTGACAACTCCACTTCCCCTCTCCAATACCATGCCCAAGGTGCTTTCTCTGCAGGGAAGGAGAATGCTTTTGAACCCACCTTCCAGCTGACTGGCACAGACAGCTTTCCATGGGACCTTTGACTGGGAAAGCAATGGACAGGGTTTCATGGGAAAGAATATTGCACATGGAAAAAGGGCTATGAAGACATTGTCTTGGGATGTTGTGTTGTCTTGGTGCCTTCTTGTTCTGTCTCTCAAACACCGACTGGTATCAGAAGTCAGTTGGCTCCTGCAGGTTCGTGAAATCAGAAACGATGAGTATTTCCAATCCCCTCCAACCCTCCCCACCAAAAAGCTTATTTAAAAACAAAGCAAGCAGGAAAACAAAAATTACCTCATCAAAGCAGATTGTTTGAACAACATGTCACATTCCTGTCCCTGAGCAGATGGCAGTGATGCGTTCAGTGAGTGGATGCGCTCTGGCTTACGGTAGGAAGAAGTCGACAGCAACGGGAGCTGGATGCCAGTGTCCCTGTCACTCTTTGCGGTGGTGGTTGGGAATAGAGGAGGTGTATTTCTTGCCCCTTTCTGCCACCATGTTCAGACATGGTAGAGGTTGCAGGTTGCGTCAGAACTGTCCTCACCTTTCCATCCTCCCCATCCCAGAGGAGAAGGCTCTGCCTGGCTGCTCACTGGCACCCCTCTCCTCCCCCAGGCCACAGCAGTGGCAGGAGCTGCTCTGCTGGGGAGAGGGGGCTCCTGTTGGGTGGCTGGTTAGGCAGGTCCTGATGCCCACATCTCCTTAAGTGAATACAGGGAGGCAGAGCTGAAGTTGCCTGTGGGTTGGCCTTCCTTTAGATAACTCTGGATAAATGATGCTACTGTATTTGGGTTAGTAAACTAAAACAGAAGGGAAAAAAAAAAGAAAAAAAGAAGGGAAAAATGGAAAAAAAGGAAAAAAAGAAGAAAAAAGACCTCACCCAGATTCTTATCTTTTTCAGATCAATACGTTCCCTATTTCAAGAGTTTTTGGCCAAGTGTGGAACAGATAAAGGGGTATGTATAAAGTGCTAAAGTATTCCAAAAGTATTTTCAACTAGCAGTCAGAGAGGTGTCTATTTAGTGAGTCTAATCAAGAATTGGAGAAACAATGGATCCGTGTTTTGGTGACCTGAGTCATGCAGTTAACACATTTTGAAACTGACTCATGATAGATTAGTAAATGGAATGCAAAATGCAGGTGTTTGAATGAGAAATACTTAGACATCCCACGCTAACCCTGTCAAAAGTTGTTGGCATATAAAGCAAATGGAAAGTTCATACCTAAATGCAGAGCAGAAGGGGAGCAGTCTCAGAGGTAAACTGTTGGTAATAATGAGAGCACAGACACCCCAACATCAGCACTGTGCAAAACCAAATGCAAAACAACAAAGTAGAAGAAACAACACAATGCAGAAAAATATCTCTGAGCACACTAGGAAAAAGCATGAGAAAGCAACTATTCATTTGCGTGGTCCCAAGCAACTTTTCAAAGCTCCTTGCCCAATGCTTGTAATTGACTTGGCAAAAGTAGTATCCTATGCTGAAGATGGATCTTGGCAAGTACTGCTGCATAAAGAAGTTTTTATCTGGCCACATTTGGGATCTCTAGCAAGTAGAGGTGTTGGAACAAACTTTTGGCGATCAAACCAGTTGCAGGACAGTATTAACAGTGGCAGAAAGAAGTACTCAGATTTGCAAAGAGCTGCATCAAAATAAATGACTTCTGTTGCAGGGACATGTAGCTGGCCTGACAGATGGGCTGCAACCATATCCTTCTCTGTCAGCTTGAAAGTCTCAGAGAAACAGATTTGAATAGAAATAAGGGGAATATAAAGTATTATAAAGTTCCATCCATGAGGCACCTATTGGCCTCCACTGGGCTGTCATTCAATCCAGAAAATATAACAAAATCCATACTAGAAGATATTAAAACATTTCAGAAACTGTCTAATCTTGTAAAAAAATACAAGGCTTTTGGTTGTGCAAAAATCCTTCAGCCTACACAGGCAGAAGCGTAGCGTGGCCAGGTTTACCTTAGTGTGCACCAGCCATGTCATGCATCAACAATGTTGTGAATACCACTGCTGGGCTAAAAGAATAAATTGAGGCTAGCAGCTCCAGAAAGATTTCTGCATGTACGAGTGAAATTGCATCATTGCGGCTTTCTCCAAAAAAGAAACTACCTTCTTATCTAGAATGGTGTGAATATATATTGTCAGCAGAGATGAACAAGAGATGTAGGGATGCTCAAAAAATTTGCAACATTTTTTCTTTTTTTTCCTGCTGAGGGATATCATTGTATGGAAATCGAAATGTCTGAAGCTACATATTAACTCCAAAACTTTCGTTGCACAGGGTGCTCAGTTCTAGGACAGAATGATGCAAAGAGAGACTGAGTTAGTGGGAGAGAGAGACTTGGTGGTGGGTGGAACACCCATGTGAATGTCACTCTGGGGTAGGTCTGCATTTCTTTCACACTCCTGTGTTTGTGATGAAAACATTATAAAGGATATAAAATTTCCAACAAACCAAGATTTCACAAGATAATTTAAATCCAAGGTATACCCTTCCAGCTTTTTCTCTTTCCCCTCATCTTAACTCTCAAAAGTCCTGAAAGCATTGAGATGGGACGTATGTATAAGAGAACATTTAATGCAGAAAGACAGCTGAATCTCATCTGTGTGTTCACTGGGATCAACAAATATCCCGAGATTACACTGGATACATACTGGAGAAAATGTATGTGCTGGAAAGCTTACACCTGCCAGACATGATCAGAGATATCTGGAGTCTGGTGAAAAGAAGTGGTTTCTTGCAACAAGTTAGGAACAGGCTTCTTCACTGCATACTTTGAAAATATATTTTATTGCAGACTTATGAGTTTCATGTTCTTTTTTTTCTTTGATTTGCAAAACTTTTTAAATATTTTCACTGGAGATGCTGACCAAATAGATTCCATTCAGAGCAGGCTTAGGTTTTTTAATTGCTTTTCATGCACCTGTAATCTAACCATTCTCAAGGGCATAAGGACAGCACTTTGAAGACCACTGCTGATATCAAATCATGCCTACTCTTTAGCCAATAAAATGACAGAGCTTAGTTGGTTTTCAAAATTGACTAGGCTCAATTGGTGACAGCTCCATGAAGCAAACAGAAAAATGCAGTTCATAATTCTTGAACGAGGATACACTTCCACAGAAGGCATGAGGGCAGTCCAGGACAATGCTTCATTTGAAGAAGCCTGTGAATAATGGTTACTATACCTCTGGTTTTATCTCAGTCAGTTTATATTTTACTTGAGTGTCACTGTGCAAAGCCTGTTTGCTTCAGTGAAGGGTCAAGACTTGTTCTTAGAAGCTGAATAATTTTTCCTGTGAATATGCTCTGAAATTCGTAATTCCTCTGTATTAGCCAACAGATTGTATATCTCCTAAAGCTGCACACTGACTGTTAGGTCTGCTGTTACCTGGGTACGAGATGAGAAGGTATCATGAGGCTTAGTATTCACTGAAGGTAATTTTGTGCATGTTCTTCTAGGTTTACTAGGAAATACTGGTCGTTTATAATGAAATTATTATCCCAGACCTATGCAATTTACTGTCCCGATCACTGGACTACAGTATGATGCCATTGCTTTTGTTAGCCAAAAGTTGACCCCCATCTGTCTCCACTTTGAAAAGGCCTTTGCAGATCCCTGATGGATATAATGTTAAATTATATCTTAATAGGGCTTTAACAAGACCTTTACAGAAAGGAAAATACCACCCCATACCTCTTCATTGTTTTGTGTTTTAAACTAGCTCTGCAAAAGCTAATAAACTATGGTAGAGAAGATACTTCCTTTCACTACCAAAGCTAAATGGAGAAATGTCTCATCCTGCTGATTTTTGTGCTTTATTTTTTTGAGCTTCCAGCTGGTTTGAACTATATCTTTTGATTCAGTGCTGTCTTTGTCTTTGGTTCTTTTGCTGACCTGCAGGAAAACTGATATTGATTTAGGTCGGTTGCTTCGACATTCAGCTCAAATATCCAATGAACATTCGACTGTTGCTCACTGCCATATCTATCCCTCTTTATCTGAAAGTGTTTATGTGCTTTAACTGAAACAGAAACATTTCAAGAGGAATCTCCAAATGCAGCATCAATGAGCTACTCATTTCAGGAGCAGGAACAAGGAAATATAGCATCACTGTACAGTAAAATACAGAGAGCTCTAGTTGCAATGAGAGAGCTATGAAGAGGTATTTTATTTCTGCAGCTGATCCAATTGTAAATCTCCTAATTTCCTCATCTGATTGCTGAAAAATGCTCAGGGAGGGGGTGTGTGTGCCCTAATCTGCCACTGCATCACCTCAGGCTCTCATATTGCAGCAAAGCTAATTATCATGTTTCCAGCAACACAGCATGATCTCACATTTGTTTATTGGAGGAAATATAAATATGGCTTTGAAAACAAAAGCCTTACATATATATTATGGTATGAAAAAGTAAGGGATAGAGGGGAAGGAGAGAGGAAGGAAAAGAGAAAGATTCCCTTTTTACAAGGTTTATTGTTCCTTGGATTGTGCTGTAGACAGTCAGATAATTTTCTCCTGTGAATTGTGTGACATTTTACACCTAGTGAGATTGTGGCATTGGGTGTGCAAAGGCAAAGCAAATCTTGTGTTGTAGGAAAATGACCTCACAGGGATCTTTTTATGCTCTCTTGATAGCTCAATATGTTATGTGATCCTCACCAAATTAAATTTATATAGGGCAACTGGCGCTGCCCTGACTAAACTGCCTTGATTTTGCTACTGCAAACACTCATGTGCATGTGGAGGCATGCTAGTGCTCTCACAATTCATGGCATCCAGAAAGCTTTATTTAATGTTCTCATTTTTATTTGTTTACTTTGTTAGCAGGGAGACATCCAATCAAGGTGGCAGTTTGGTTATTTTCTCTAGTGTATTCCTGATCAGACTGAGCATAGCAAACATGGCTTGTCACGTACCTCCCCTGGCAGCTCCACCATTCATGTGAAACTTGTGTTTCATATATCCCACTAGAATTATATCAAACATGCTGTTCTCTGGGAGATAACACACTTATTCTAAAACATACCAGATTATAAATATCTACTGGCACACAGAGGCTTCTTAGACAATAACAGAACAATAACGGCTCGGTCCCTGCAGCTCCCCCTGCATACAAAACTGGACTTCTGTTCTGTCAGCTCTCTGGGAGGAGGAAGCCTTTTTAATGATAAATCACAGCTGATGGGATTGAAAGGATCAAGGCACTACCCCGATCCAGCCCCTTGCATTCAGGAGGGAAGGACCCTGTGGTACTCTGTTCATTGTGTGCATCTGACCTTTCCTTAAAGCTACTGAGTGCCTGTGCCATAACTACCTCATTAGTCAAAATGTTCCACCAACTTTACTGACAAAGAAGTTTTCCTAGGATGTGAACGAGATATACCTATTTTTCATCACTAGCCTGCAGAGTG
This sequence comes from Ciconia boyciana, assembly GCF_034638445.1. NCBI lineage: Eukaryota > Metazoa > Chordata > Aves > Ciconiiformes > Ciconiidae > Ciconia > Ciconia boyciana. The sequence continues at coordinate 53,638,511 of NC_132936.1, forward strand.
TTACTCTTGTGGAATCCAGCATGAGGAATTATTTTTCTCCCTGTAATAATTTTCCTACCTCAGATAATTTGATGAGGTCAGTACAGGCTGAATGACAGATGTTCAAGGGAGGTGAGACTGGAAAGGTCACAAACGAACTGGGCCCAGCAGCACTGAACCCTATAAGGGGTCCCCATTTGATCCACTGAAGCATGATGGCAAAATTTGAGTGTTGCTTTTTTCTTTGCCATTCCTCACTCCCATTACAATGTCAGTTTTCCAGCTGAGGAACAGAGAGCACGTCCCATGACCAAATAAGCACCACCACCCCTGCTGTGCTGCTGGCTGACAAACACCCACCCAAGCTACTTGGTGAATAGGTATCTTCCTAGTGTATAGCTCCATGCACCTCAGTTAGAAATAATCTGTGAATGATTCATGAACAGGGAAGAATCTCAATTCAGTGGCTTTTCAGTTCCCCCTGTGTTGGTATCATACTTCCTTTTATGAATATTTTGAAGCTTTGAAATTTTAGCCTAACATATGTATTCTATTTCCAATTTATGTTTCCTAAAAGAAAACTTACTCACACTCTTTTAGTATATCAATAATATTTAGGACATCTACAACCTGGAGTGATTCATCTAGCAGGTAGAAACACCGACAACAATACTTTTATAATATAAAATCAGTGCAATCTTTATAAGCCCCATTGCATTCGGTAATGCCTTCCAACCACCCTTAAACTTTGTAAGAAATGTGTGACATCTTTAAGTTTGAAAAGCAAGTTCAGGAATAGGACTTCAGAGGACAAAAAAGAAGAGAGACAACACCCTGTAACAGTACCAGTACCTGCACCTACAAAAGTTGTTGGGACTGAATGTTTTCAGAAGAAGAGTAGTTTCTCTTTCTCTGCTGCTTTTTTTCATAGCAAATTTTTTAGGAGTGGAAGAAAGAGAAATGTGTTAGATAACATCTGAGCTCTCTGCTAAATTCTTTCAATGTTACATTCGTTGGAGAACATGAATATAAGTTGTGTTTGAAAAATGACACCAACATTTAAGTGGTTTTTGTAAATGGATCAGAGCAACTGTTCAGTTCTGAGGTAACCCTTACTCTTTCCCTGTCATTTAGGACAGTGAATTTCTTGTGCCACGATCACCTGCGAAAAAGTAAGGAGGACTCTAATCTTTGGTGCTAGTTTATCAGTTCAGTTGTACTTTGTTGCAAATGTCTGATTTTGAGCATGCAGCCTTGCTGCTTACCATATGACTTAAGCCCATACTTTCCAGCAAAGGATCATCTTTAAGAAAGACTTACTCCAATTTGTTAACATGTGTTTACTTGCTTTGTTGAATCAAGATCTGTGATTCAGGTTGTGAATCCCTATTTTCCAGCAATGGCAATAAAGAATGATGGGGGTAGAATCATAGGCAGACACTCATAGGATCATGTAGACTGATGCATTCAGCTCTATCGATGGAAAATGAAGTCTCTGACTGATAATATCTGATATTTCATTTGTCATTGTTCCCCCTCTTTTTCCTTGATAACAATAGATATGACTAGTATCAGGCTTTTCTTTCATCATGAGCTTTATTAACCAGCAGTGGGAAGGTACTTCAAACACAATACGAGGTCTTGATTTTATGGATATAAATATAGCGTATATTTAGACATAAAGATAATGCATTTCTTCTTGAATTTAGGTTGTATTTTTGGTAAAAAATAACTCATATATAATTTCTAGTTTATAATTATAGGATGTCTGTATCTGCATTTCTCACTGCTTAGGAGTGCAGTCTAAGTGCTTCTGGAATCATACCTCTTCCAAGGGCATTTTTTCAGTCTGATCATATAGTGAGGACAAAGGGAAATTTATATCTATCAATCATGTTTAAATGATGATCAAAATAGTGTGAAGGACATAAGCATGAATTTGGAAGGGAAACAATTTAGCTGCAAACCTACTGTGTAAAATTATCTTTGATCTTTCAGAAGGTTTAGATTGCTGCAGTTGTGTGCAAGAATTCATTTTGTGTATTTTTGAAAGTATTGTAAATTAATGATAAAAAACCAGGAAATGTGAAGACAATGAAGAATCCACAGCTAAACTAATTACTAAGAAAACAGTCACAGGGAGCAGTAGTGTAGTAGCATTTTCTAGAGATCTGGATACACACACACTCTTTTGCACTGAAAAGCTCTGTAGAAAGAACAATAGTAAATACATAGATGACAACCTCAATCAAATGTACAAAGGACAATGAAAGGTAGAGAACAAGATCAAAAATCTAATCTGCAAAGTTATTTAGGCCTCTAATCATGGACACCAAACTAGTTCTGGTAGGTTTTAGATAGTCAAACAACTTGCGGATCTGAATTTGGGGTTTTTGGTCACTGGAAGGCCAGTGTTGCAATTTAAGGGAATCATTCCTGCTTCCTCTCCTCCCTTGGTTATTCCAGTTTTCACAGACTGTGAACTTTGATTTTCCTTGGACTGGCTAAGGGCAGCAGGGCTATCCACTGTATTTGCCAATGTGGTACTCACACCTTTGCCTTTTAGCTGTGATTTGATGTCAGTTCCCCCATTTCAGCACCTTGTAGGATTTAGAAACAATCAGGAAATCAAAGCTATTGCATCCTGGTGAAGAAATCCAGGGCAGAAGAACAAAAGTAAGTTTGAAACTAGCTTAATGAAGAACTCCTTGAACCTTTTTACTAATGTAAAACAGAAATGCACCAAAAAATTGAAAGTGTTCATTCAAAACCAGATGAACTTCGTCCTCTTTCTCTCTGTGAAATAACATGAGATAACAGTTTCATACATATTCTTGGTGTGATGAATGACCTCATCACCATCATTTTTTACTTCATTTATGATTCTAACCCATCTACTGGAATTTTAATTCACTCAACATTTCACAATTCTCTCAACATTTCACAAAACACACAGGAGCAAGTCTTCTTTGCCCTTGAAGTATTGGTGGCTTAGTGTTTTTTATTTTATTTTAGCCTATGGATTGGTCACCAAAACTGTGTCTACGTAACGCCTGTGTAACTGTGGCTATGTAATGCCTGCCAGTCAGAGCCAGTGCCAGAACTGTGTGCAACAGTCTTGGGGCTAGCACAGCTCTGCTTCCACCAGGGAAGCATCTCTCCAGTCTGGTGTGTTCCTCCCTCTGTCATCTCCAGGGCAGTTCTAACTCAGACATGCTTGTTTAACAACAGATGGAAACGAAGGTGAAGAGGAGGGTAAAGAGTCAAAAGAAGTTAAAAATATTGTAATCTGACACAGAAGGATTGTGCTGCTAACATTAAGAGACAACACAAGCTGAATAACAGAACCTGAGCAGCATTAGCACTGCCTGAAGGGGAATTCACTCTATCTCCTTCCAAGACATGCATAATGCACATGTCTGCTGATTTTTTAATTTGAATTTGTCATTTTGTCTCCCTTGTACTTCATTGGCAGAGCAAGCAATAATTATGAGTTTTGTGCCATGCAACTAACCATATCAGCTGTTTAATAGCTTAACATCTGTTAGGTCTTCATGCACCAACACTATGTAGGATGTTCTGTGGGATGTAATTATGGGTTTAAAATTTGTGTGCCAAGGGCTCAGGTAACTCTGTAAGGTTTGAATATACCCTGATATAATGACTTACTATTACTTTACTATATCTTACTATTACCTATATTAATTAGTAATATTAATAAGTCATACACATTTTTATGCTGCCATTTCTGTGGCAGCCATTTCAGCTGATGAAAGTGCAACGTGTGTACAGATGTGCTACCTTCTACTTCAGTCTCAAACAAGAAGATCTGCTTCAGTAGATCAGTATGTAGGTACTGTCCATGGAATAACCATGTTTACTTTAGTGAAGCAGATTTAGTGAGAGCAGATAAGGTACTTTAGAAACTGTTCTTTTGGCTATATGAAGCTTTGAAAAGCTACTAGAATATTTGTGCAAGTACCAGGAGCAGCTTACAAAATCAAGGGCTATGTTTTCAAATCTAGTGGGCAGCCTGAGAAGTTTGTGAAACATGGAGTCCAGAAGCCAGACTTATTTGCCCTGTGAGCCAAATGACCACTTGGAGCCTTTCTCTGGTGTTTTTCAAATTCTGTGCTCTCATAAACTGTTCCATGAATGTTATGCAAAGGGAGTGTTAGTCTTTGCTCTCCCATAATAACAAGTCCATGCAGGATGTTGTCGGGTTTGTTACAGCAGATAGGTAGAGAGCCGAAACTGGAATTTTGAATGACAGGAGGATTTAGATACTTAAATACCTTGGGAGATCTGGGCTGAGTCCTTTGAGTTAAACTAGACATTACTGTCACAAGACTGTCACATATAAACACAGGCTCCAACTCCAAATGTCAATTCCTGAAGTGTTGATTATTCAAAGACTTCACCTACTGACTATATTCTTCCCTGGCTCTGCATCTGTTCAGTCACAGCAACATATCCAGTGCTGCCTGGCATGGGGCTGAAAAAGGAGAGCAATGAATTCTGTAGTTGCCACAATTATCTACACAGGAGACAAAACAGAGCTTTCATTCTCCTTTTCAGACTACGTGGATCCAACAGTTGCCATAATAGTTAATAAGCCTTTGACAACTTGCCTATAGCATCAGATTTTTTTGCACTCATGTTACACAGGCATGCTCTTTCTTGGTGGCTCGGTGAGCCAGAAGCAGCCCTTTGCTTTTCCCCTGCAACATTTGGCAGCTATCTAACACAGCAGTGCCTTCATGGTGTCTCAGCCTGCCATCATGCATTGCTTCCCTGTCCTCTCCTTTGCCTCCGTGCCCTCTTGTAGCAATGTTAATCTGGTTTCCCTGCCGTGCATTTGCATTTAGTTTTGCATAATTTGTCAAAAATTAAAATACATGTTTAAGCACAGTGAGACGACTGAACCCAGAAAGTGTTTGTTATGAGCTACAAAAATTCTTCTGTTCCCTTCTGCACAATTTCATTATTTTTATATCTGTATTCCTAGTGAAGAATGTATATATAGAGATGCAAGACTTTAAATATGGCAGTGCTTGGCCTCAAGTCCTGGTTTGTTTTTTTTCTAAGGAAACCCTGGTTTTCAAAGAACAAATCTACATATTACAATAAAGCAAAATGTACTCATACCAGACCTAACATGAGCCACATGTACAACCATCCAGTGCAGTACAGAGAGATGTTACCTCAATCCAAAATATAAAATAGTTGTTTCTGACTACCACTGTGTCTTGGCTAACAAGCCCTGTTTTTCCATGGAGGAAATTAATTTGGGGCAGAACTGCATTTATGTGGCTACAATACTTCAGGAACCAATGACATCTCTTGTGATGTTTTGTAGGCTTGGACTTGAGAGTCTGTATTTCCATCCATTGTGCAGGGTTTTACAGTGCATAAATAAATAAGCAATTCCAAAGGGAACCAAAAGGTAGATTCAGAGATAGATAATGCTCATGCAGTAATTTTCAAACAGTTATGTGATGCAATGCCATTTCTCAGGCAGGCATATATCACCAAGCCTTAGCTAGAGGAAATCAATACAACATTACTAATGGAGGTTATGAGGCTCTGCAGTTCTAGCAAGTTTATCATTATTTTTAGTTTACTGCTTTGTAGAGAACTTTTCTATTCAGGAGGACCAGGTTCTGTGGGGCATTTGAGCAGGGGGAAGAAGGTATATTTCACCTTCTCATCTCTTATGGGCTAGAGGTTTCATCTGAGGCAATGACTTCAGCTTCCTCCATAGTCAGATTAACAACCTCCCAAGAGTGGTTGATGCCACCTGCAGCAGACCTTCACTTTAGGATGAGGTGAGGCAGCCTCTGATGGTGCCTGTCCTTCTCCACTGGTTATAAAAGAAACCTAGGAAAGTAATTTCGGACTAGACGTCTCCCTTTTGTACAACTTAAATTAGGCAAGAGGAAGAGAACTCAGAGTATTTTCCAGCCCTGGCTGCACAGGCACAGAGCTCCAGTCACTCCTGCTGGAAGCTGTAGGCTATGGACCCGCACTCAAACCCTTTTCTCAGGGGACTGGCTTAAGTCACAGCCCGCTGGCTTGGTGATTATAATACAGGTGCAGCAGCGGGTTCACAGCCACACACCATCCTCCTAGGATAAAGCTGCAGCAATTGTTTGTGTTAATAGGGTTTTAAATTGCGTGAGGAGGCACAAAAGGTGCCTGAGAACTGGAGATAGAGAGGTGAAAGAATGATGCAAATATGGTACTCTAATGATTGAATTTTACTTCTTGCAGTGGTCCTAGCTCTTTGGATGGAACAACAAAGAATGAGAGCGATCCTTTATATTATACTTCAGTCTGCACTGGCTTTGTGAAGCTCTCACTTTAGGATATGCCCCTAAAGATGTTTTTGATTTATGTCATGGAGACCTGTACAGGATGCCTTTCTCTTTTTGATCATGATGGTTCAATCAGATTTAGCTGCTACACAGCGGATGCTTGTAGTGTCTCTATTTCCCTGCACTGGCACGTCTAATTTAAACAAAAGTAATTCCACATGGTGTAAGGGTATTTCTAAAGAGAGACTGTGATGGAGAGAAAAATATTTCTGCATTTCCCACAGAATAAAGTGTTTGCACTAGAGACATCTGGAAACGTGTCTCACTGTACACCTGATTTATAGGATCAGAAAGAGATATGGCATACTGATTAATGGGAAAACGAGATACTAATTCAATTTTTAAAGAATAGATGTTCAGAGATTTTTAGATTGCATTACTATATTCATCTGTTTCCTTTTATATCCTACAATAAAAAGCCTGCCAGATACTGTAGTGTGATGTATTTTGGCTGGGATGTTATCTCATCTGATGTCTTGAAGCTGAAGTCATTTATTTAGACACTGGGAATTAGCATCAAGCTAATCTCGTTTCCTTAATCCACTACCCACCAATGCAGCCACATTATATGGATCTAGGAGCTCTGTAGGTAATGTATGCGCAGGACACTGAACAAATTGATGTGAGCTATAAGTCTACATGTCAAATAGCACTCAACAAATAAGCATTTGCAATAAATATGTCAATTTCCATAATTCTATAATTTTAAAGAGTCATTCAAATGTGTGTCCCTGGGCAGCACTTTCATGTTTTATCAAGTACACTTGTTTATACTCAAAGTATGACTTTTCATATAGTTCCAAAATAGTTTTTTTCTTTTGTTCTTAAACAGAAACGGCAGAGATACAGACAATGTAGATAAACATAATTTAAGGACTATGGTCAAAGCTACTTACTGATATTTAGTAGGTCTGTCTGTTTTTCTCTCTTCCCAAGTTTCTATTTTCCATGCATTATATGATAAAATGTTTCCCTTTCTTTCCACAGAAAGTATAGTAAAATAAAATTTTTGAAAAAGCCTGCTTTAATACTTGCCAGGTGGTTAGCCTTGGCCCCATGTGTTATACTGACAAACCTAACGTGACAACTTTGCTTAAATTAAATTCTGCACTGTGATATAAAAACATGAATCAATCAAAACTGAAGTGATGGGGATCATTATTACGCTGGGTGTAGTAAGAAAAAAAAAGAAAAGACTCAATGTGAAAGAAAGGAATTTGTTCCACAATGACAGGATGAAAAGAAGGTTTGAAAGCTAATCCTGTGATAACGGAGAGCTTCCCCTAGCTTTTTTGCTGTTATCCAAGGAGATGCAGAACAATGACTGTTGGGTGTCTGAGCGTTGTGTATGACTGCAGGTGTCACGGTTCTCACTCTTTCTTTCTACATTGCTGCTCTCATAGCCAGCAGGAGCATTGCACTATATTTGTAGCTGCAGTGAAAGGCAGTTTCTGCCCAGACTCTGTCACTCGGGTTTGACTGGTGGATGGAAAGGGCGAGAAGGGCAGCTGTCTGCATGTAATGTTCCTGGGAGGGAGGGAGGGAGGGAGGGTGAGATGGTTCCAGGCAAAATTTGTATAAAGTTTTGGGAAGCTTGACGCAAACCAGGCTTTGTGGAATTATGGTATAGTGGTTCATTTTCTGAAAAAGATGTTCACAGTTTCTATTCAAACTTAGTATTTGTCAGCATAGCGAAAAAACAGTTCTTCTAGGATTATGGTTATGCTGAATTTTATGGAAAAGACTAGCCCATGACCAAAACGTGTCTCTGTTAAGTCAAATAAATTTAAATTTATCTTAATTTTTTTGAATACTGACTAGCTTCATTCTGCTTGCTGGTTTCTGCTAGGATTTCTGGGAGCTTTGTTTAAGACACCTACACAATGCTGGAGTCAAGGTGTCAGACTGGCTGACATGGAGAATGTGGGGTAACTTGCTTTGCTGAGCTGGACATGTCCTGCATGTTTCATGTGTATCTGGTAATTTCTGAGGATTTCTCTTGCCATATTTGTCCAATTTGCCCTTGAGCTCCTGTAAACTTTGAACATCCTTTGACAGAGCGATTCATTGCTCTCCTCTTCCTTGGTTTCTGTTTTCACTGGCCGTACTAATGTGGTCTGATGTTCCCTAGTTCATGAATTGGTTATGCCTGCTTCAGTTTTGGTGTGATATGTTCAAAACAGAAGATTACACTGTTCTACCAGTACTCCAGAGAGCTCCACACTGGCAGTGAGCCTTGCTTCAGTCAGCTCAGGGTTACCCCATCCCTGCGTGTGCGTGGGGTGGGCGAAGAGGGCAGGGAGACGGGTCGGAGGGTTGCAGACCTTAGCACTAATGTGGAGTGCATGTCACTGGCCACACAATGACACAGCCCTCTTGTGTCCCTTGGCAGCGTTCAGCCCTGCAAACAAGGCTTCAGACATTTCGTTTGGAAGATCAACGGTCTGCTGATCATCATCTTTGCTTTTAGAGACAATGCAACAAAAATTTAGGGGTATTACTTTAGTGCAGAAAACAATGCCTAGGTCGACCCCTGAGGTTACAAAAAGTAACGTGAAGCAATTTTCAAGCTTTTCCCCATTTCCCTTTTGTTTGTACGATATTTTGTTTGGTTTGAACTTGCTGATCTTTCTTGTGCATTTGCCTGGTGATCTTGCCTGCTGCTTTAGCTTTCTGCTCCTTTTGCCTTGGTCATTCTCCTCCAGGGGAACCATTCACTCCCTAAAGCTCCTTGCCTTCCTCATTTTCTTGCAGTGTTTCCTTTCATTTCTTCATTTCCAATAAGGAATTACGATTTACTACTGAAGTTGTGACTATATGATATGGAAGGCCACTTATAAATCAGATCCAAGGGCACTTCTGTTCTTGCAGATGTTTAGTTCGAAGGACGGGCTCTGAAAGGGTAACAGGGCAATAGTATCCTTTGTATCGTGTGCAACCGTTTAAAGTATTTGCTCTGTTAATAACTTTCGTGTTACTCGGTGCTACTAAAATGTAAAGCTCCTGCAGGAAACACCTGCAATGGTCAGAGCCTACACGAGGTGGCAGTACTGGTATCACATTGGTTTTCCTTTTTTGGGCTTACTGGTTTCCAGAAAATCTCCCTGTAAATTAATTGATTCATGTCAGAAGTGGGCAAGCTTGCAAACACGTCCATCTGGTAAGCAGCTTACTATATTTCTATATAAATAAAGAAGATCATCCAACTTTTCCAGGGTCACTCCGCCCCTCAGATCACAAGAAAGTCTGTTTTCAATGCAGAAAAATTCAGATCTGTACCATGCTCCAAATGCATAGCTGAGCACATCCTGCCTGGCCAGATAATTATATGCAACTGCAGCGCCTGACGACTGGGGGCACAATGAATCATGCCTTGTACAAAACCATGCACAGATTTGCTAGGCAATCTGGGTAAAGTCACTTTCAGCTTCATGGAGATGTGGGCAAGACTGACTTCTGTTAGACTGAGTCCCAGAGAACAGGGCCTTAGAATGGGAATTAAGTGGGTTTTAAGCCATCTACCACCAGAAGAAAAAGTAATTTCATCTTATGTATGGCCCTATTTTCATAAAATACTTTAGCTATAAAGTGCTTTAGTGGATAAAAAGCTCTACATCAGAATCAGATATTGTTATTACAATCAGATAAGTCAATGGAGAAAAATGAAACAAATGTTCTGGTGCATTTTATTCTGTCTCCTTCTGTTTTCTAAGGTTCTGATGCCAAACTGCTTTTCTCAGATCAGATTTTGTTATTGCTACTTTTTAAACAAATGAACCAACTGACAATGTGGCTTATCTTCAGGGACACTGAGGCCTGTGTTTCACCTAAAAATGTCTTAAGTGTGTTGCAACCAGCAATGAGAAATCCCTTGCATTTGCCATCCTTGTTTTACTCTCTTTCTCTGAAAAAATTAGAAATCAGCATTCCCAGGCAGATCACTCAAAGACAATTTTTTCCTATGCCTGGGGGAGCTCTGGCAAGCTATGCCTGGGAGGACAGGAGCAGGTCTGGGCACCTGAGAGTGGAAGGGGTACAGGGGAAGTGTGACACCTGTGGGGTCACCTGTGGGAGACATGCAAGGTGGCTCATCCCTAGCAGCTCTGAAAATCAGTGACCCCCTCTGCTCTGTGAGCCCCTGCTTCAAAGTGCAGCAGGTCAGGGGATCACAACTCCACTGCGCTGTCGCGGGGAGAAGCTGCATGACTGTGCTGTAAATGTGGGAGGTACAGGCCTACCTGCAGGGCAGGTAAGATGGGACTCAACCATATGCTCAACAAACTCAACAAACACTGCCTGCAACTGAGCCTATCTGCTCCATTTGGTTTCCCTGAGCCTTCCCACTCCAGCTCCATCCTTTCTGTCCTTCCCTGGGTATTCCAGGCTGGAGAAGGACATTGCTATAGAGAACAGATGCTGCTAATGGACTATTCAACTCAGGTCATTGTAGACAGCCTCTTGGCTACCCTGGGAATTAACAACAGGAAAGCCCAGCAGCCAGTAACTCACCAAAACCCCTTCCCAGGGCTATGTTTCTGCAGCTGCAAACCAAGTCAGCCAGCAGGAGTATGGTTCCCAGAGGAGATGCTTGGGAACAAGACCGTAATGAAGGACATGCAGATGGGCCGGGGACAGTGCTGAGGTTCTGTGATTTGAGGATATGGTGCATTCTCTTGGGTGCCTGTGCTTCCCACCTCCTGAATGTGCTCCAAGGTTTTGTACTGCTTTTTCTATTTCCAGAGCAGCTTTAGGGTAGAGGCATGCAGATATAAAGAGGGTGCACAGGAAAAGCCCCAAACCCTTGGAGCTATTTTGTGTCTGAACTTCTACTGAAGTCAGTGAGACTGGATCCTTCACATCCCTTTCACGGTTTGGGCATGAGGATTTTTACACTGAAGGATTATTATATGTGTTGAAGTAGAATCCAAACAAACAAACAATCAAAAGGTTTTTGTAACTTTTTTGAAAAATTGAGAGAAAAACAATAATTTAAAAATAATTCACTGTGATCTTTAGATTTTAAGGCTTCTCGGTGAGTGCAGAGAAAACAAATGAAGCAGTGTAGGAGCAGACAGTTGACATGCTGCAGCTCACCAGAGGAGAGGGACAGCACTAGGCTCGGCGAGGGCAGGTATCCATGCCTTTGCCTCAAAAGCTGCCACCTTACAAGAGAGGTTCTTACCAGCCCTCTCAGCCCAAAAGTCAAGGACCAAATAAACAGCAAGACCCTCTCATGCTCCTTTTCCATATTTTCCTTCTAAAACCAAGCCCTTTTCTTGAGCATAATCACTAACTGCTTTAAAATCTTTGTTCTGAATTATGACCTGAATTCACTGGATCATAAGGCCATACTTTAATTAAAAAGAAAAAATGACCAGATAGCTAGACTTGCAGGCAGGGAGCAGACACTGCTTTCATACATTATGTGTTTTTACAGAATCTGTGAGCACAGCACAGCACATTTTGCAGTTAGTTTGCAGTCCCAAAACCCTTTGCTAACCTGGGATGCAAATTGTTCTTGTCTGCAGTGCTTGACACTGAAGCCCTGGCTGTATGGTAAAACAAGATTATGTCACCCTCCCTCACATCTGCCTTTCTTCTTGGGGAATATCTCAATTCAGTGTGATTCAATTGCAAATCTGGTTTGCTGAGGAACTATGTACTTAGAAAAAGTGCTGAAAGTACTGATTAAATGGCTTACAATCTCTTTTCCCTTGTGCTTTGGTGACCACTTGCTTATCTCATCCAAGCAAAGATGAGTAACAACTTGTTTTGTTTTTTAATTTATATAATAATAATAAAAAAGCTGAAATAGCAGCCAAAGAAGGGGAAAATGCATTATTCATGCATCTTCTCTTTGTTGCTCAGCCATCGTGGTGGTCCAGTGATTCCAGCAAACTGTTTCCAGTACTGCTTTTACAGTAGAAAAATTCCTTGAGTTTGCAGTTACCAGTACACAAAGGAATTTTGCCTGAGGAGAAAAGAGAGTGGCTGGGGAACAAAAACTACTAATCTGTTATCATTCACTCCGAAAGACATCTCCCCCACCTTAGAGCAGGCACTTTTGGTAGCTGGTTTGAGTAGATACTCTCCTTGAAGGGATTATCTCATCCCTAGTTCTCGTCAACTACAGAGCTGACAAACACAATAAATGAAAACATCCTGCTTTGCTAAATTAATGGCTCACGCAGGACTGCACGTGCTGCTGATCCACAGGTGCCACTGAGCTCCTGACTCTTCTCCTGGTGGAAAAACTGGGCGGGCTTCCAGCTGTGACTCTGCTGCTGACATTAGACTTGCCAGGCTGTCAACAGGCACACAGCATTTCTCCTCAGCATCTTATCTGGCAGAATATAGCATTGTAGTGCTCTTTTTATTTTCCCTGTAAAACTATATTAATTCTTAATTGTGTCTATGTCCTTAAAAGTACACTTTGAAAGCATAAGCAGATTCAAATCAGTCAGGATCAATATGAGAACCAACCAACCACTTTGTTCTTAGGGCAAAGCAAAAGAAAACATATAACAAGCAAATCCGAGCCTGTGACAATGTTCAGACTCAGCCATGCAAGTTAACTAGCAAGTGTGAAATGTACATTGCTGAATCATGAAATCAGATTCAGCTTAATCACATGGAGAGTATGTAATTTTTGAAGTTTGCTTTTTAAATAAAGAACTGCCTGCACTGATGGCACCTCTTTTTATATGCAAATAGCAGAAAGACAGCGCATGGAAAGGAAATTTCTTACTCCCTGAGCCCGGACAGTGCGACCTATTGCAAAGATGCAACAGTGAGATTGCTGCAATAGGAATTCATGCCTCCTTACAGAGGTGTGCCACGCAGCCCCTGTGGTCAGCCCAGCCTCTGGTGCAGTGGGCATTGCTTCCACCAGGAACAGCTGCCAAAGTGGGCCCTGCATTTCCAGGCGCTGTAGGGACAGTGCATCTCTGACTTCTGTTAGTGCACTAACCACGCCAAATGCTAAGTGGTAAATTTGATAAATGGTTTGAATGGACTGATTTCAGGTGAATGTTCCTCGTTTTTAAAGAGAGCTTTCTGAGGGTGAGAGGGAATTTGAATACGAGAAAATATTCAATATGAAAATGTCAACAACTTTATAGACTACTGTAAACAAAGTGTTCAGAAAACACTTAATTTTCTCTCAGAAATGAAAATGGTTCTTTTCTCTGAGGCATAGTAAGAGTACTCAGATGTGAAAGAACTAGTAATCCAGAATAGGGCAATAGTAAGATAAATTCAGCTGTGACAAGATGATTGCCTTTTGCCTGCATGTTATAATAGGTAAACATAAATCAGTCAAGGTGTGCAACTGGTCGATCACTGGAAAACATGTAAAAATACCTGAAATTGTTTTTCCACTTAGAGCTGTAGCAGGCACAATTTTTGCAGAGCTAAAGTGGTCTCCACTTCCACTATGTGCTTGCAATGTGATCGACTGGGCAAATGATTACAACTTTTTCCAAGTTAGAGTTATGACAGAATTCATACATCTGCATTAACAGCCGGGATTCTGCTCCAGGCTAAGACTGCTAAATGTTGTTGTTTTCTTATAGGTGTCAATATGTGTGCTGGCTGCCCAAGCTTCCTTACCAATCAAAGGCAATTTAGTCAGTACAGTCAATGGAGTTTTGAGAGCTCTTCAGGTGAAGAAATGGTGCTCGCTCTGAGCTCAGCTGAGCAGCTTTGGACAATCCATCAACTAGGAGCTGGATTTAGTTGTCTAAACTTATGCATCTAATACAATTTAAGACGCATGAAAATAATCGTCCATGACCTCCAGAAGGCCATGAATTTCCCAAAGATCCTGTGTTACATCTGCCTGATCTGTGTGGCTGTCTTGGATACCAGAGGACATCTCAGGTCATTGTGGACAGCTATGTTTAGGCACCTGTCCTAACTCCATTGACCACAATAAGAACTTAGACGTATACCTCACATTATATACATACCTACACTCATCCATTCACACATAGGCATCTATATATAACATAAAATATAGATGTCTATATAAGTATGTATAAGTATAATTATAGATGCAGATTCAAGTGGATGTGTATGTATATATACATAGGCGTTTCTCTCTATGTATTGCAGATGTGTAATATAATTATATAAATATATGTGAACCTAGATGTACTTATATGTGTACATATACTAGTATACCTCTACATGCATGGATTAAATTTATGTCTTGTTCATAAACAGCTTTTTTTTTGCTTTCATGAAAGCATGATTTCCCAAATGAAACTTTTATTACACTGAGAAAATCCCACCTAATACCCCCCTCTCCTCACTAGGTAGCAGTGAGGCTGGCTAAAGAGCTACAGCACAGAGAAGTTGTGGCCTAACAGTAAAAAGACTTTGAGGTAAACTACTCTGAGGCCACTACTGAAGCAGTAATACTGGCTGGTATCAATTCACATTTTAAAAATTGGCAGCTCAGCTCCTTGCCACTTGGTGCCTTGTAGATCCATTAGACTTCCTTCCCCGCTTTCCACATTAATATGTTAGGTTTACAGTGAGAGTGGGCAGTCCAGTGGGACTGTATGTGTTACATTACAATATCAGATAATTTCTGCTACCATGAAAGAAAGTAGGGCTCTCCCAAAGTTATTTTAAACTGAAGTCTTCCGTGAGGACCACACAGCCAGCATTGATTGCAATGGGGTTGCATGCGGATAACAGAGAGTCTCCTGGTGCAGTTCGTTGGTCAAGAGTTTTTCAAGAGTATCTAAAGATTCCCCCATCCTTTTTGGTGAGAAGCTGTAGTGACCAGAGGTGGGAAGGGGACGGAATGTCCTCTACAGAGTGAACAACAGGTAGTAACTTCAGCACTCCTCAAGAAAACAGATCAGGAGTCCAGAACAAGGGAAGGAAATTATGGTTAATGAGTTTATGCAGGAACAGGTCACCTGTTCTGTATACATGCCCAGGTCGACGGCCCTCTCCTCTCCTCTCCTCTCCTCTCCTCTCCTCTCCTCTCCTCTCCTCTCCTCTCCTCTCCTCTCCTCTCCTCTCCTCTCCTCTCCTCTCCTCTCCTCTCCTCTCCTCTCCTCTCCTCTCCTCTCCCCTCTCCTCTCCTCTCCTCTCCTCTCCTCTCCTCTCCTCTCCTCCCCTTCCCACTACTGGAAATGCATTTCCAGTAATGTATTATTTTGTGTGGGGTTTTTATTTTTTTAATTTTCACAACTTACATATATAAACATATTAACCCCCCTTGTAACTATTTTCTCCTTAAAGTGCTCCTCCCCTGTCAGCCCAAAGTTCATCTGTGCCCTAATGATCTCTTTCGGTTCCAGTGTGAATAAATGAGGAATGTCACTTACTCCTTCAGGAGTGCTAACTTTGGCGGTTATGTTTACTTTTAGTAATGAGCTTTAATTACTTTAAAAATGACAATATTTTGGACTGAATTTCCACTGACTGCACACATCTGTACTGGTGGGACTGTACGTACTCTCTGATGGCTGCCCAGGGCTCCCCTAGAACATGATAACACCTGTAGTCCATTAGTCTATAAAGCAGTAAGCAAGCAGACGTTCTCCAGATTTACACCAGGAGATTTAAACTAGTAGCTCTTGCCTTTCATGTCAAGTAGAGGTTGAGACATCCTGGATCTTGCCTTCTATCTCACCTAGTGTAATGGTTTGATCATTCAATGTAAACAATCATCTGCTCACTACATGGCTTGCTTTGGGTTTCTGTGAGAGACTCTGTCAATGCTGCTTTCTGAGCAGAGGTCTCTGGACTGATGTTTATTGATGCTTTCAGGTATAATGTGTCAAATGGCATTCCTTCAAGTGGTCGCCCCATAAAGTGACTGCTACAGAGGCAACACAGTCAGAGATCTGTTTTCTCATTGAATTACATGTGGTTGCTGATATTTCAGGAGTTAGGAAGTTGAAGGTCATTGTAAGATGTAGTTATGTTGTCTTCTTAAAGATGTTTAAAATTGTGATGGAAGATGGTAAAAAAACCCAAACAAACAATGTTGCTATTGGCAAGGATTTTCTGTGTGTACATGAACTAGATAAAAGGATGATTGTGTTTCAAAGCCAAGCACTCAAATGTTAGGAAATTCCAAAACTGAGGCTGCTTGTTCAGCTTTGTGCCTCTGGAGACGTTTCCCCTCCCTTATTCTCCAGTCTCTAGGTCTGTGCCTGCCCTCTGTGATCGCTGGTCTTCTACAACCTGAACCACATCTCTTGGATCATCTTCTTCAGTGTTTCTGGGAAGCACTGAACCCATAGGAGCAGCGCCAGGGTCCCTGCCCCCTTCTTGCATGCCATGCTCCTAGACAGTCCTTGACAACTAAGAGAGCAATTATGAAGCAATCCTACCTAGTCACAAGCTGGGAGTGCTGATAATGAGCTCTGCAGGGATGTGGCTTGCTCTGCTGGGCTCTCCCAGCTCTGCATGAGTGCAGGGCATGCTTGGTGTGGACAGACTAACAGTCTAGAAGGGATTTCTGGGATAAAGTTCCACTGAGCTTTTCCAGACTGCTTCTGCCCTTCTAGGAGTGGCAAGAAGATAAGTGCATAGCTTTGAGATCTTCAGGAGCAAGATAGACTCCTGCAGCACACCACAGTGTTGTGTTGAACTACCTCTGCCTGAACTAGCTTGGGTAGTGGGAACAGTCTTGATGGAAAGTGAGATAAACTGGTCCTCTTGTAGAGAAGGCTCCTTTCAGAGGGAAGGGGATAGGAATTAGCGGTGGGAAGGAGCAAGGAAAGCAGACTTTTGCTTTGGCATCCAGAATCCTTTACAGGAACCCAGAAAACTAATACCTCCTGGCTTCTCTGCCATCTCCAACAGCTCAAAAATCAACAAATCACAAAAATCCTTTTGAGGTGATTAAAGATTAAATAGAAGGATAAACAAACCGCCTGTAACCCTGTCTCTCCTCCTCCTTCCCCACTCTCTGCACATAACCAGTCAGTCCTAGGTGAATGCCAGAAGGGCCAGGTGTCCTCCCTTTACCTCCTGCCACTACCATGAAGTTTCAGGATGCCTTTCAGCGCTCTCCTGGAGCTTTGCAGCTGTGCATTATGGCTTGCAAGGGGAACTGGCTAGATAACATGCTTTGGCTCCTCAGATAGTAATTACTTCAATGGAATTACTAGCACAAATTAAGATTTCTCAGGTGAATGAGGACAGCATAAGCATGTAGGTTATATTTCTGCAAACTGTAAATAGAGCCCAATCATTCATGCAATGACTCCTTCCAGTGCCAGTCTCTCCTCCCCTACTTTCTGGAGAGAACTGATAGGGAGGGGGAATAGTTTGTGCTCATAAATAAATTTGCACAGAAGAGTTAATGAGCTGTGGAAACTGTCACAGAGCTAGTCAAAGACAGATTTTTTCAGAGAAGGGGTCACATATCTTTTTGGTACTATAAACAAGGCTTTTTCTTTGGTAACTGAAGCAAAAAAAGTGAGAAAATCTTCAGTTAAGACTGACCAGAATGTACATAATTTAAAAAAAAAAATCCCACCCCAAAACAGCTGAAACTGCTTTCTTTTTTATTTTTACAGATATGAAAAGAGTATCCTGGGGTCAATTCACAAAGCTGCTGGAGGAAGGCATGTAGCCTCCTCCACACTTCTTGGAAATCTCAGCCATGATGAGAGAGATCTGGGTCCCAATCAGATCTTCCACTCTTTTGCTTGAGGCTATGATTTGACATGACAGTGGGCCTGGTGACAATACTGCACATGTTCCCACCCCTTTGACTGCTCCAGCAGTTGATCCATGCCAATTTATATAGTCACACTGTGATCTGAATCAAGGATGGCTCTTGCAGAAAAATGACTTGGCAAAAAAATGTACCGGGTTGTTTTTTTCCCTAATACAGATGGGTTTATTACAGTGGTTCACAGCACACCTGGGTGAAGAGACAACACAAAAGGTTGAACAGATTTTATTGGTAATTAATACTTTATAGTATCAACCCTGATCAAAAGTGCCTTTATCTGTATTGATTTACTATTTTCCACTCCAAGAGGAGCTTATGTAAATGAAAATCATGCGCTGTTTGTCAGACAGAGAGAGTCTTATATTCACAGCAGGAGTAGTAATTGAAATAATGATTTCCTACTATCTTTATATTTACTTACAGTTTCAGACAAAATCCGCAGAAACATGGTATGCCGTTATTGCATAAAAGCAGTCTCTGGGATCAGAAGACTCTTTTCTTTAAAGGCAAACAAATGCCTGATTTTTGAAAAGAAATCCTGAGAACGTCAAGCTGTTACTGGAGTGGTTCATCTCAACAGCAAAGTGACTTTCTCTCCAAGGACTCCTGAGCAGAAACCTGCTTGCTGTACCAAGACCCATGCTGGGCAATGCTGTCCTGTTCTGTAGCCCAGAGGGACTCCAATTTTAAATGAAAGATGACAGAGCTGAAGCTTAAGCTACCAGCTATTCAAACATTTATAAAAGGACAAGGGGGCTGAAGTTTTTGAGAGATTTCTATCAGAGGAGTAAGAAAGAATAACTATGGCTATGAGATTTAACATGTCTTTAATTCTACAGCTGTCCAAAACAGCACTGAAGTGCTCTTGAAATTTGTGTCTTTGCGTTTCCTCTCTTCGTTTCCAAATGGCCACAGATCACCAAAAGGCTTGAAACCATTTACATTTCATCTCAAGACTCCCAATAGTTAAGTGTGAGTTTAAGAATTTCACTCATTGAGTTGACATGACTTGGGAAATGCACTTAAATTCAGCTGATGCCCAACATTTTCACAATTGTAATGGAACGGGAATCTGGAGAAACAAAACAAAACATGTGGCAGCTAGAATGGAAATATTATTTGTTTTCTTTTAGATGGTTGAAGGTGGTCTTACCTTCTGGAATTTGCCATCTAAATGAAAAAAGTAATAATAATCTTAAAAAATAGCTCTGATATTAGGTGTTTAATTCACAAATTTCAAAACATTTTGTTCAGAGGAAGTTCCAAATGCACATCCAGGGAAATTTATGCTGCCTGTTGTTATGCTTTTACTCTAGAAGCAAAAGAAGATTTGAACAAGAATTGGTCAAGATCAGCAAATTATACAAAATTCTCTGAAATGTTTTAACTCCTGAACTGTTATTCCATGTTTAGTTAACATTCAGTTGCATGGCTGGTAGGCAAAGCGAATATATAGAGATAATTGATCTTCCATATGCACCCTCTACAGTAACAGGGACAGAGTGCATTCCTTTGACTTATGCTGAAGACATCCAAATAAGAAATCACTTTTTTTGTCTAGTATCTTCTTCTCCTACTTTATTTTTTACAGTGCATTTTGATCTGTATTCTCTGCTCACAGTGATTGTACACTGTTTTATCTTCACTGACTTTGGAAGAATTTTATCTGAGCTACATGGGTGTGATTTACTGGGAATGAAGCCCATTATAGATAATTAACTGTAGGGTATTGTTATAATTCTTTTTTTTGTATTTAAGAGAATTTTTTCCTCCCTTTCCCCAGGGTGTGTTCCATCTGCTCCAGGATAGGAGGTAGAAAGGGAAGCTATTCATTTTTCATGTTTTTAAAGGCACAGAGAGCATGAAGAATGTTAGCTGGGTCCCACTGTTGTGAGACACTTTTTTTCTATACATTTCTCCCTGATACTGTCTGGATTGCTGAGGCATAATTATTGTGGTCAAGGACAACATCACTCTGGAGATCAACAAGCCATTAGAAAGAGACTGAGAAAGCATGAGAACAGACTAGAGATTTAGCTGAGGCACGAACATCATTCCCCCAAATCCCTTTCGAGACTACTGACTGCTTGCGGGCAAGCTGGAGCTGTGTGCAGCCTTCCCGGAGGCATCGGTCGTGAAACACCAGCTCAGTGTCCAAACGCCATCCCCCCCCTTTCCTGGGTATGATGGGTCCCCCAGGACAGCTCCTCATGCCAAGCAGCCATTGTTCGCCAGGGTTTTCAAGGCAGACCAATTACACATGCACGTAGGTATGTTGAAAAGCCATCTTATTTGTTCCTGATGCTGAGCTGGGTACCTCAGGTATTTTCATATTCACTCTCTTTGCTCACCTGCATTGTGCATTTGCATAAGAAAATATCTTAAACAGTATCTATCTCAAAAGCCAACATGGATGCATGCGACTCATGGCTGACCTTTAAAACTTCGGTGCATTGCAGAAAGTGAGTGTGTCAAAGCAGCTTTCTCAGAGGAGGGCGATGCCTGCTGACTTCAGGGGGTTGCTGAGAAAGCTGCAAGGCTTTTGCCTTTGTCTCAGCAACAAACATCAGCTTCATTGAGTATGTTTTAAAGTGCATTGGTCTGAACAGAAAGAAATGGAAGGCCCTGGAAGACAAAGCCCTGAGAGTTAATTTTGATACATTTTTCATACATCAGAAGCAGATATAAAGCATTCCAAAATATCTCCCGCATGTTGGTTTCCCGCGGTTGATTTACAGGCTGTGACAGAAAATCCATTTCTGTTCCCGTAGATGCTAAATTCATTACCTTGCCACAGAATTCAGATTCTCCACTTCTCCTTGAACTTCAGCTTGTTGCTATGGCAACCAGTGCCAGACAATATATTTTTTTCTTCCCACTATTTTCCATTGGCACAGTTGCCTATTGCAGTAAAAATAGTATCCTTTTGCAATATTAAAAAAAAAACAACCAACAAACCAAAAACCACTGTGCTTTATTACAAGGATTCCCCCTATACTGTGACTTTAGGCCATATATTATATATGCAGCATAAATCTGATTAATCACAATACAATCAAAAGCTCTATAAACTAACAGGACACTTTTTTAATAGCTGCACTCAAAAAGCTTTTTTTTTTCTTCTTCTTTCAAACCGTCCCACAGCTGGACATTTTAAGTTACAGTAAACTGCTTTTGAAATGGCCATGAAGATTGCATTTTTCTTCAATAAATAACTGGCCATTCTTCCCTGTTTCAGATGTTGTCTCCACTTACAGTTGTCAGAAGTATTCAGGGATCGGTTTGCTGATAAAAGTCCATGCCATTTTGAGCTCGTCTCTCTGAAGTCTTGTTAAAATTCCAGATTGGTTTCTGAGGGGGGTGTCTGATCTTTGCTGCAAGAAATCCAAGGAATGTCAGGAGGATGGAAGGGAAATCAGTCAATCAATAGGTTGTCCTTGCTCTCCTGAATGAGATGGAAGGCTCACAAAATAAGGCAAGTACTGCGAAGCAGGCATTGAACACTGCTGCCTTGGCACAACGTGGGAGGCTGGTCAGTGGGTGAACTGAATTTTCTGATTAGACTGCTTGGCAGACCCCTGGCTGGAGACAGCAGAGTCTGTAAAAATGATCAGTAGGTATTAAAGAATAATGAAGTTAGGAATAATTTTGTAGCAATCGTTAACATACATTAACTGAAAAGATGCTTATCTGCACATATAATGCTTTGTTCAGCCTTCCCTATGCATATTGTTTATTTAGACTGAAAGATTTTTAGCACCTGCGGGTGCTTTGTGTGAGCCTGGGAATTGTACAGATAGTTACACTGCAAAAAACTACGTAAGAGAAGTGTTAAAGTTGCAAAAACTTTCAGTAACAGGGGTTTTTTGCTCTTCACACAGAGCATGGAATTGTATTCCTCTGCATCTACCTTTCCACATCTTCCATGTGTGTTTAATCTTTCAACTGGTTTTACAGCACCGTTCTTACTACAGTGCATAAGGCAGATACAACTGCTAATAAATTGATTTTCTTGACAGCTCTCTGAGATGAAAGCATACTGGTATCCAGGCTTGTGAGATATGTCATCTAAGTGACTTGAAAGTTAAAGCTTCAACTGTACAAGACTAGTCATCCAATCTGAGAAGCCCATGGGCTAATTTACAGAGTCTTTAGCTTTTCATGATGCACATCCAGGACACAGACATTCCTTGACTGCATTTACAGCTGTGAGTGCTCAGTAATTCAGATCTAACCCTTTAACAGAGCCTAATTAACAGCACAGCCCTGATTCATTCTCAGAACATGACTCACCATGTGCATTAACTCAGGCAGGAATCCTGTAGGAAAATTGTAAGGTGATCGTGCACTTAAAGTTCATGCTAAAATGCATTAATACAAGGACTGAATTAATGTCAATGTATGCTGTTTAGTTCTGGGGTTTCCTAATTTTTGGAGCTGTAACTATGGAGCTGTAATATTTCTTTAAGGCTTTGTTAATGGTTATCTCCATATTTTAATTTTTTTTTCAAGTAGTGTATTTAATCTGCTTTACCCAGCATTGCTGACTATTGTCATTTAAATAGTTATGCTATTCCAGTTTTGTGCTTTCTGGAGAGATCTGTACCCTATGCTTTGGTATCCTCCTTCCAAGGAAAAACTGGGGAAGTCTTCTATCTCTGCATGATCCTAGGTCCTGCTAGACATGCACTAGGCTTGTTCCCTGCATATTTTCTCCACCCAGCACTTTCTACTACAGTCAAGCAGCTTGCTCCTCTGGAGTGAGGTCAGGATGAGCAGTGAGACCACAGAAAAGACAAGATGGGATATTTCTCACCTAATGCTTGATGTCCAAAAGTTAGACCTCTAAAGCTGAAGCATGCACACCCTTGGAAGTAGATGGGGAGAAATGTTATCCTTCAGGATGTCTTTTGTCTGAGATCTGAGGTAAGGTGAAACGAAGGTGAGGTCCGTGCTTCACATTTACTGGTTTGAGCTTACCAAGGGCATCACTTCTTTTTCCCATGAGGCACGAGAGAGAGTGAGGCACAAGTTACAAGTGAGATTCTTTCATCTTGGCCCTCTGTTACTTTTCATTACTCTATACTGATGCAAATACGTGATTTTATCATTTTTGCTCATAGTCATTTGTGTGAATGTTTGTGTATGAAATGAAAATTATAAACTTTCCTGAAAAGAGACAGCTTCTAAGGCCTTTCCAGCACTTACACTTCACTATCAGTTATAGTGCTCATTTTTATTCAATAACCACCCTGAAATTGAATGTGCCAGAGTTTGACACTATACAAATAAATGCCACAGAGAGCAGTACATCTGGTTTCAATAACAACAGCAATAATTTCCAATATTTGTTTTCATAACGAAGGACCAGAGTCCAACAGCATTACTGGTGAGAAGACCACTGAAAGTGAGAAGGGCATATAATTTATTACACATACAAAAACTATGTTAAAAGAACATTATTAAGGTTGTAAAGTCAAACACTTGAGACTTAGGAAATGCCAGAATTAAGGTGGTCTGTGCAACTTTAATTTGACCTCATGAATGTATGCCTCAAGACAGTCTTTAGTTACACGAACATATATGATTTCTCTCCAAGACACCCACCTCAGTCAGCGCACAGAAAGTGTAAGTTGCCCATTTAAGGAACAGCTATGCAATACTTATTTTCCTTCTCATGTCTGACATGTGATGCTTTTTACTCTGTACCGTACAAACCTTGCTCTGAAGGAAAAATTGTTCATTTCCTCCTGGGCAGTTTTTTCTCTTGCTCATCACTGCTGCAACTGAGCACTTCGTAGCATCATTTTTGCAGAAATCTGTGTTTGTGTTAGCGGGTGGTGATGCCCTGCAGGAGCACCTCTGCTGTATGGAAGAGGGGGTGCCAAGGGCCTGATGCTCACACTGCAGGGGTTTTGCTGCATCCTGGCAGCATATTTTGAAGACCCATGAGCAGCTGGAGTGCATTAGGGGGAGGTGCCTACAGAACAACGTCCAGTTTAATCGGACCCAAAGCAATCCAACCTGTGTGCCCCAGGAGGGCTCAGGAATGCAAACTGAAGCACGGTGAGTGGGGGCGACAGGGAGATTCACTTCAAAAACACACTGCAGATCAGACCTAAGAGGCTATGGTAGGCACATCCTGTGAGAAGACCATCTGTTTTACAGATGGAGGAACCACACACATGGAGGTTAAAGCAAAAAGCATTCACTAATTTTGGGTGCTGAATGTGAGATACCAGGAATTTAGTCCTTTCAGACTTACCACTTCCAGCAGTCCCTCCTCTAATCTTCTCTCTGACAATGACTTGCTGCAGTCACAGATCCTGTGGACCTGATATTTTCCTGTTTTAGCATTTCATCCCCATTGTAATTCAAGCTGACCCCTCACTGCACACTAGAATCAGTAAGTCACACAATCTACTTTATATTAGACAACTACGCACAGCCAGGACAAGGGTTGTAGCACATCTTACTTCCACGTGGCTTAATTTTCTCCCTCTATCCCTCCCAGCATCCCCAGAAAGCCTCATCCATATTGCTTACTGGTACTTACTCTTGCCCATGCTATCCTCCAAGCTGTGACTGGGCAGCTGTTCTTGATGGGACTATTTTCTTGTCTTTGGCCTGGATAATCATGCAGTTGCCATAGAACAGGGGCTATAACTCTGTTTTCTTCGCTTACCAACATCACATTTCCCATATGGGGAGTATGAGCTCATATTTTTTTCCATGTCCACAGAGCTTGAAATACATCCAGCTGTATATAGCCAGGAAATTCCAGCACTTGGTATTTCCATTTCCTTAAAACATTCTATTTGTTTTATCTGTATTTAATTTCAGCTGGAGGTTGGGGCTGGCAAGTTGCTGATCTGTAAACTTTGCTTGGTTTCATCCCCAGAGTACCATGAACTTTCTGTATGAAGGACAGGCACGCGCTCATAAATACCCATGCAACTTGCACCTTCCTCATCACATAATGTAGGAACATGGATTTTCTTGTCCACCCCTCTTATGCAGATCCCACTGGCACCCATGAAAGTAGAAGAAAATTACTTCTTTATAACTTAATCAGCATATTTGCTGCCACATTGCCCCGGAACAGTAGCACATCTGATACTACTTTGATTTTGGACTTAACATTGGCCAATCAGTCAAATTTTCCAAATGTCCAGTATGAGGTATGCTGATGTTTAACAGGCAGTCAGTCACCTATCCTAAACCAAAGAACAAGTAGCACATCTTATTAAATTACAATACTTCAGCTGTACTGATCTGCTTTTTAAATCAAATATCATAATGCCAAAATAATGACTAATAGGAGATTGTTAGAAACACTTTCTTGTCCTGAACATGATGGAAGATGTTCAAGTAAATTAAAATCTTGTTAGTGTACAAACCACAGCAATAAACAACCACTATATGTATTTTTCATAGTGGATCATCATGCCATATGGTTTTTAATAAAATATATGACCTAGTCCAAACCTTGGCTATTGCTGTTATCTATCATTTGTTATAAAGACACCAGACATGTTTGATTTCCCTCCCTGAATTGAATCTGTTTCTGTCTTTAGGTTATTGCTGCTTCAGAATCACATCTACCACATTCCTGGTTGGTTTTAATTATCTTTCTTGCATTCTCTTTCTCAATATGCTTTTTTCCAAGTGTTTTGAATTGTTTTATGTTGATAGCAAAGCATCTTTCTGAGGGCACATTTATTGAAAGATGCTACTTAAGAGCTAACTATAGTGTAGATTATATTTTTCTTTCTAGTAAATGCACTTGACTATTTTCATTTCTTGGCAGAAATAAATAATTAACAACTATCTTGAGCACCGTACTGTTGATGTGTGTGTGAGCTTGGTGAATGGATGCTAAGGTTCATGACCCTGCTTTGGTATCCCTTAGATAAGGAAAGACCTTTAATCGCTTTAGAAGGAAAGCTTGCATATAAGGTAACAGTAACAAGGAAGTAACAGATTATTCCGAACTGATTTGTGAGAAAGATATATATGGAAGAGTCTGTATAAAAGTTTAAAAACTTGGGCTAGTTTCCAATCTGATGTGAATCTGTGTGGTGTGATTGACTTAGTCAGAATTTACTAAGATTTACTTTGGGAAGTATGACCCAGATGGTATTGTTTCCTCATGTTGTTCTCTCTTATTTGTCTGCTCATTTTCCATCTGATTCTCCTGGTGGGCCTTTCCAAGCAGGCAGACCTGGTAGAAACCAGGCAGGAGAAAAAGCAATAAGTTAACACTCCAGCTGACAGCACTTGAAGTTATTCCACAGGTTAAGACGAAGGCGTATGGCAAACGCGGACCACTAACATAGGGATTGGAGAACACTTAATATCTAGTTTTCTGGTGGTTTTCTCTAAGCCTTACTTCTTTCCCTTTTTCATTATATCGGAAAGAAATCCCTCTTTTCTTGCCCAGACCACTTCATAAAGAAGATCCAGACGTTCCCCTTGACTGCTAGTTAGCACATCTTCAGCAGCCGAAGGAGGCCTCAGCGCCACATAAGCAAAGAGCAGGAAACCTCACGGTGAGAGCCTTCTGGAGCTATAAGTGCCAGAGTATTTTTACACAAAACAAATGGTTGCTACCTCATATTGTGGGTTTAATGCTTGCTATTTTCAACTTTCTCCATTTTATTAAAATAAAATAAGTGTCCCTAGTATTTTTGGCCTGTCTGGCTTTAATTTCCTCATATATATCTGGAATGAGGAGGAACTGCTACAGAAGAAGGTTCCAAGAAATATGGAAGCAAGAAAGAAACCTGAAATTTTTTCACCACAGTGTTTGCCTTTTAGAACTAGGTTCAGACAGCTTACTTTAGGTGCTCAGTTCAGATGTCTTAATGCCTGAAAAGGAGGCATCCAGCCTTGACAGATGTTTCAGGATACTCCAGATTGATGCGTGTGCTCACCAGAGGGATAGAACAAGGTATCGTCTGGGTAGCTGCATCTATCTAGACCTCATGAGATTGAATCAGAGCTGTGCATTGCATGATTCCCATCACATGGGGTGCAGGGTGCTGAGTTTCATGGAAGGGTAGGTGTTTGCCTGCTGTGCTTATGTTTCTTTTAAGTGGCTACAGGAAAAGCACAAAGTCCTTCCATGCGACACCACTCAGTCATGAGAAAAGTACAAGATCCCTCCATGCCACATCACTCAGTCACGAGAGAGCTTTAGCAGGAGTGAGGCAACCTAATGACTCAGACAAGGCTGCCTTTATCCACTTGCAGGTGTCTAAGCTGAGGAATGCAGGGAATTTCATAGACCAGCCTGGACCTTGTTTTTAGTCACATACCAAATTGTTTGCTGCACCTACTTAGCACATATCATACCAAAAACATGTCAAACATGGAAGCAATGAAAGTCTGAATAGGAGAATATCACCTTTTAAAACACATTAATAAAGTTTTCAAAAATAAAAGTAAGTGGAATTCATTAGTCTGAAATATAACCTTTAATCTTTTAAAGGCTGGCATAAGCCTATAACCATAGATTTTGGAGTACTTAAATGATTGTATAATACCAAAATATTTATATGGGCATTCATACAACTAAATTTTAGACCTGTTGTGCTTTTCAGTATGATCTAATGGCTGGTGCACAGAAGCTGTTGTTAGGAGTCCTGGGCTCTGTTTCCCTTTTCTGCCAAGATTTACGGCTAATGAGATGCTATTTTCTGCACTCCTTGGCTAGTGCAAAACCATATTTGCAAAACCAAAACCGTTTTTTTTATGATCTAAGATTTACAGTTTCTAATGATCACATGCAAAGTAAACCTTTTATTTACTTAACCACCATGGGAAACTGCATGTAACAAAATCAGCATGTAATTCTCGCTACAGAAACATCACTGCTTTGTAGCCACTGTGATTTTTTAGACTTATACGAAGAACCAAATTATGACATCTTTGCTTGTGCTGAGAGGAATCTTTGCAAGCAGCCCCATGGAGCAGATTTTAATTTTCATGAATGATTTCCTAAGACTTTGGTGGAGTAGAAAAAGTCTGAAAACTGATAAAAGTGAAATGAGCATCGTTTTCCATGTCAGGGAGCAAAGTGGTTTATTGTATTCAGGTACGTTGAATTCAGTCTGGTTACTTGAAAAGAGAATTACTGTTCAAAGTCACAATATCAGAATCTGGTCCAGACTAAACAACCTTTTTCATGGCAAAGCCATAAAAACCCCATACTATGCCCAAATTTGTACAATTTAGAGTAACTCTGAAGTCAGTGATAACTGAAAGAAAAATTCAGTGCTGTTTCTGAAGTTCAATGATAATTCTGTGAATTCACTTCTTTTCCCTTTACACTTGTATCTGTCAGTAAAACTGTGGCTTGTTGTTTGGAAGTTTATGCAATGATTTTAGGTCACATATATACTTAAGGCGTGATGCTTGTTATAGTAGCATATTGAACAGGTTGAAATTATCAGGGATAATTTTTCAGTTAATTGCTCAGGCTGAAATAAATAGATTGAGCTCATGTGATTTCCACAGTCTTCAGCATTTTTGATTTGTGGTCTGAGCTCTAGAGTAATGCATGCTTAGATGTTTTGCATGTCTATTTGAGCAGACCAAGCAATAAGAAAGGGCAAGAAAACCTCTGAGACACTGTTCTTGTGACACCAGATTTATAGTGCTGTAGCATATTAACATCCAAGTGTCCTGGTTTCAGCTGGAATAGAGTTAATTTTCCTCCTAGTAGCTGGTATAGTGCTGTGTTTTGGATTTAGCATGAGAATAATATGATAACACACTGATTTTTTAGTTTTGTATTAAGTCAAGGACTTTTCAGCTTCCCATACTCTCCCAGTGAGGAGGTGCACAAGAAGCTGGGAGGGGGCACAGCCAGGACAGCTGACCCAAACTGGCCAAAGGGCTATTCCATACCATATGATTTCATGCCCAGTATAGAAACTGGGGGGAGTTGGCTGGGGGGCAGCGATCGCTGCTTGGGAACTGGCTGGGCATCAGTTGGCAGGTGGTGAGCATTGGCATCACTTGTTTTTCCTGGGTTTTGTTTCTTTCTCTCTTTTTGTTGTTTTCCTTTTCATTACAATTTATTATTATTATATTATATTATATTATATTTCAATCATTAAACTGTTGTTATGTCAACCCATGAGTTTTCTTACTTTTGCCCTTCTGATTCTCTCCCCCATCCCACCGGGGGAAGGATAAGCAAGTGGCTGTGTGGTGCTTGGTTGCTGACTGGGACAGCAGGATAAACCAGGACACCAAGATAATGACGCCGTATTGGCAGTGCCGTCACTGCAGTGACCAACAACTAATACCTGAATGTGCTACACCATTGCAGAGACCTGAGTATTTTTATTCCAAGATTCAAGCATCATAGGTTTTTGTTTCATTAAGAGTACAGATTGACCTAAGTGTATCTAAAGCACTTGTGGTTTTACGTTCCTATTGATTGTGTGTAGGAAGGAAGTAATTTTTTGGACCTGGATCTTTTTCAGGCTATTGCATTTTGACTTACTTACAGTGCTATCACACTCTCCTTAATATTGTAAGCACCTCTAAAGAACAGCAGTGGAATTTTTTTTTGATATGGGTTTAAAAGACCATTTGAACTTGGCTGTAATATGGCCCTTTACGGACAGCTGGTATAAGTAATTCAGCTGACCATCTGTCATAAACCTAGACTCTGGCTATGGATTCTATAAAATCCACCTGGCCAGTATATTTTCTTCCTGGGATACCATATACCTATAAACAGGATTATTCAGTAGTTGAGTATGAGTTTTCAGGTGATGTTTTGAGTCTGACAAGAAACACTGTTTAATGTACCATACCTGCTACACGCAAGGATTTCAATTTGTCGTAACGGAACTCAGGTATTCACTACTGTCCTACACTCCTGGCTTTGGGCATATCCCACAGTCACAGCCACTCTGACAAGAGGAAGAGCATCTCCACCAGGTAGAGTCTGTGGGTTTGCCTGATGCACAGAGGGCAGTCAGGTGGACATGTATGGGGACATCATAGTTATGTGTTGAATTTTCGGAAGGGGTGGGATGGGCACTTAAGACAGTAAAGGGACAGCAACAGAGAATTTTCTGAATTTCTACAAAGGAGCAAAGTAAGACAAAAGTGTATGTATAACTACTTCAGGTAGCTGTTACCCCATTATAATTTATGCACATGTTGAAAGATATGCTCTATTCAAAATCTTTACTCAAGACTGATTTAAGGTGTGTTTAAACTACAGTCACAGAATTCACTACAGTGTAGTGTAGTGATTTCTGAACTGGATTTAAGCTACATAGGCTACGGATAAAAATCAGTCAACCTCCATAAGATGAAGCTTGTGCAAGAAGTTGGATTAAGAGTACCTTTGCTGCATAGTCATTGTCTTAACTGTTTGGCCATCATTTATACTAAAATCGTCCATATTGGTCCATCAATACAAAAGGGCATTAGTGCTAATGAGACCTGGTCTCTAAGCTGGGAATTCCTGTTAATGTTACCATGAAGTCGTTAAAAAATGCTGTTGGTGATGGCACACCATGAGTAGAACAAACTGGTACAATTGTACCATTAAATAGTTACAGCCAGATGGAAGTTTTCTCCCTCACATAGCTTGCTGAGTAGGAAAGCAGAGTTATTACATAGCAAATTCAAGAAAGAGGGCAAGTTAGCATGCAGAATGAGGACAGGAGTTTTGGTATAAAGGTTCATGGACTGCAAATGAAAGCACTCATATGACAGAAGACAAAAGACCAGGTTTGCTGAACAGTGAAGGGGGAGCAGGATATGCATTCATGAATGTGGGTTAAGATTCAGCAGCTGGGGTCTAAGTCATTGCAGACGCAGAAAAAAATGTTGGATCAGTGACTGTCCAATTCCAGATGGCAAGTGAAATGTGTATTTAGATAGCATGATAAACCACGTCCTGAAGCACATAGCAAATGGAGTCAGGCCCACCAGGGCTTCTGGAAAGAGCTGGAGGTTATGTGAGAAAGGGTCATTGTTAAAATTCACGTCACGTTACAACCCTGCCAGTTCTCAAGACAGGGATACTACCAGCTGAGAGCAGGAAGAAAATAAGCACATAGAGAATCTCGAATTCAACCCCTTTGGGCTGCTGACTGTGACATTTCTGGATTATTCATAGTTACTACAACTTTGTATTTTTAGAGGTTGTCACATCAGTGCTGGAGAACAACACTAGAAGGCTCTGTCTGTTTTGGCTGACTCATACTTTGATTTTCTCTTTTGTAATAGTTTGTTTGGTTTGGAAGTTTTTTTCCTTGGGTTCCCCCCTCCCACCCCAGCTCTGGCAATAATAAGGATATTTTCTAATTAGACGACAGCCTGGTGTGATCTAAGTGCGTTTCCAAGGGCAGATAGAAATATTAGCTTTGAGAAGTGCAGAGAGCCATTGTTCATTTCAGGAAAATGTTAACCTGAGGTCTAATTAAGGAAAATTAATGACTAACAAGGTGCTTTTGGCTTGCAGGCGAAGTTTAAGAAACTGTGTGAAGTATGATCATCATATGATTAAATTTCCATTTTTCTCTAATGTGAACAGCACAATCCTCATACAGGGGAGACTGAAAATACCTTCCTTAAAATGCACTTTCACACTGAAACTGATAGTGGTACTGCCTCAGATTTTCAAAAGGGCCAGTGTGGCCAGTGGTGTGATTTTGCAAACAAACTAGGAAGTTTGGTGGTGTTACAGCTCCCTAGTGCACGTACACTTCTTACAAGCGCTACTGTCCTGCAGAACAGCGCGTTGCCTCTACCCGCCGTCAGACAGGCTGAGCCCATGTTGGCAGCCAGAGCCTGAAGTGCATCCTTTGTTTTTCTTGCTTCCAAGTTTGCTGGGGAGGTCCCTGAGGCAAGGTCCTTGCTGGCTATATGCCCGCGCCACACCCTACACACTGTGAGTGAATAATAGCAGTTTCCACACGTAGGGAAGGAGGGAGGATGGCCATGTGGCTGGCGCGGGAGAAAGCCCCATTCTGCTCCGGGGGCCCCCTTTGATGGCTGGTTGGGGGGAGTCACAGGGAAGGGGGCCGAGAGAGGAAGGGAAGACTTATGTGCCACTTTTGTCTCTGCAAGTGTCGGTCCTAGATAATGTGCTGCTTCTTTGAATTGTAAAGATGCAGGGATGGATATAGATCCTCCTTCCTTTCAGTAGCTGTCTTCTCTGGATGAAAATCCTCTCTCACCATACCCCAGAAGGTAATCTAACAAGCTTTGGAAATTTTAGCGCATTGTGCTGCTCCGAAGAATTCATGAGAATGATGCACATTTTTCCAAACCTGCTTTGCACACCATGCGCTGCCAAAAATATTTTGCATTCATGCTTGCAAAAATGAAGCTTTTGAGTGTAACTGGGAATTCTCCCCCTCCCCCTGGCTTTATGGATGTGGGATTTCACTTGCAGCAAAGGCTCATCCTCTGCATGGGAGCCTCCGTCACGTTTTCTCTCTGTGCCAATCCATCCCCCATGGAGTGAGTTTATAGCAACCAACAATGAACGGAGAGGATTGAAGCAGATGTAAATAAAGGGCTAGTGAACATTTTTAGCTCACAAGAACGAACCGTGATCACTTGGTTTCTAAGCAGGCTGAATGGCAGAGCCTAGTTGGTATATATAGCGTGCTTGCTGTACAACAGGCTCTGACTAATTCCTGTCTTCTTGATCATCACTAATAAAATTCAATTTAATTAAAATGCTTTAATTGCCAAAACTAAATACCTCACCCACAAATAATGCTAGGTTCTGCTTCTTGTGAGTTACTTTGTATGCTGATTTTCTCAAGGATAATTGGTGTGTCAAATATTTCAGACTAATATTATATTTTATACTTTAAATGTGCACAGATGTATTTAATATATCTGATATAGTAAAGTCATCCATATATGATGCATTATATACGATAATGCATATATTAAAGAGTCTGTTATAGTCTCCCATTATATTTCTATTGTCTAGGATGATGCATTATTTATTCACATACCAATATCTACATACATGTGTGCAGAAGCAAATTTGCCTATGTTGTGTGTCTCATATCGTAACAAGCATGCACAAACACAAGATTAAAGTATAAATGGATAGATAATAAACATTTTTGAATAGTCTTTTAACAACAACCTTTTGGTTTTGATCACATCACAAATGTGAAACACTTATTCAGCATAAAATGTCTCTGTGCTTTCTGCAGAAGCTGCCATCTTTTTTTTTTTCTTCTTTCTTCAAATCCTCTGACCTCCCCTGGGAAGGCTTTTATGCACGTTCAGTATGCTCACACAACTATTTCTACCAGCACTGTTACCATAGAAACCAAGTGATTTCCCCCCCACCCCCCATCAGGGTTTGGACCTAGTGCCAGACCTCTCTACTGTTAGCAATAATATTTTTTCAATATTTGGACAGATATTTTAGAAAAAAAATCTGTTGTTTACATTGTCAAGATGTGGTACTTTCTTTCAGGATACAAATTTTCAGGTATTAACATCAACCGATTGATTCACTTACTTCAAGGAGCTAGACAGCTCTTTCTTTTGCAACATTTAGACCATGACATTTTGTAAGGAAGATGCCAGAATTGGTTATTAATTGTAGACTTCAACTCAGAATGTGAATGAAGGGATTTATGTATCAGGTCAGTGGACTGTGTCTCACATTTTCATTTTTTTAGTACTCATTTTCAACATGTTTCTTTTGTATACACAGAAATGGCTTGATCACGCCTAACCACGAAGAGAGACATGTAATTAATTACTATATAATTTACAAGTTATTGATTGGCATAATTTGTAGTGCTCACATTAACAGCTTCCTCATATAAATTTTTAAGTGTTTTGATTCTCTGACTACATATCATATTGATTTTTTAAATGAATCTACGCTCGGTTAGAAATACAACATTATATATTAATTTTATAACTGTTTTATTTGGGCTGAATAAATTATTTCAATTAACTTTTCATTGAATCATCTGACATATTTTAAGTGTAATTTGACTTAAACAAAACACACATATACATTAGGTCATACCTACACTACAGCACAGATATATACATCTGTTTGAGAATTTTTAGCCACTGTTAGTTTATGTAAAATATTACACTGAAAAGCAGAATCACAATAACATATATTCCAGAAATATTGTCTTCTTCTAACATACACGGTAGCTTTTGGGTGCAAATATCATATTACGCCAGCAAAATGCAAGAGAAGGGAAAGCCAAGACGATTTGAAAGTGCATTTTTGCCTTGCTGTCAGGAAGCACTGGACTTGCAGACCCTTGTCCAAAACAACCGACTCTCCTGTAACATAATTATCAAGTGCAAGACCACCAAGTGATCTTTGGTCTTCTTCTTTCCCTGTAATACCTGTTTGGCGTAAGAGGTAATTATAATAATTAAACATGATAAATAAATCGTAGCGTGTTTCAAATGCATTTTTTTTTCAGTGACAGAAGAGGGAGCAGTTCTTCCTTCTCACTATCGAGAGATACATTTGGCCCCCATCCCCCGCTGCCTATGCCCCTCTTGCCAAATGCAAACCTGCTCGATCATAATCCAGACACGGCTGGGTTTTACTGTGGGGGCAAGCGGCAAGACAGTTTGGGGTCGAGGGTGGAGGGGGGCCAGACCACCCACTTCGTCTCTGGAGGAACAAAGCCGAAATTCTTTCTGAGTTGCCACTTTCCCTAAGGATATAGTTAGATATCAGGGTCTTTTGTGCCCTACTGTATATTTTTATTTGTAACAATGCTTTTTTTTTTTTTTAACCCGCCTCATCACGCTACAAAGAAGCCGTGATGGTGTGTAGTCAACTGGAGTGAATGTGTACGTTCTCCAGGCCTCGTTTTGTGAGACTTTGTTCCACTGTTGTTCCCACTCTGAGCCGAGCAGAAACCATGCATGTCTGAATAACGGGGCCCTTTCTGCCTGTTGTAATCCTGGATTGTTACAGTCTAGGGGCCAGCCATGCTGTCACCGTCACAAATTGATTTAACCATCAATTGCAGTGGTCATTAAAGCTGCTAGAAGTCCCAGCCAAGCTGATGAATTGCAGCTGAATGTGAAATGAGCCTCCAAGCCCGTTTCCCACCATCTCATATCAAAGCCTATTGTGTCCCTGCAAAGTAAAGGGTCGGAGGTTCAGCCTGGACTGCAACAATGGGCTCAGTCAGAAGATAGAGCCCCCTTCGCCCCGGCATTCCCAATTACAGTTTTCTTTCCATACCTTATTGTGCAGTATTTGCATCCAACTAATACGTTGAATTATTGACATACCCCAGTGTCAATGGAGCTTTTGAAAGATTTATCCCCCAAATATATGGAATCACAAACATCTGGTGGCTCCCCAGTAATGACAATGAAATGATTCCCCGGTTTTCCTTGTCCAGCAGCGTAGTCGGCTGATCTGAGCTGAATGGCTATCTTTACTCAGCAGAGATTAGCTGCTTCCAGGCCTCACACAAAAAAACCTGAGTCTGCTTCTGGAAGTCCTTTTCCTTCAGATGTATTGTTCCCTGGACTTGCCTTGCTATTCATTTTTATATAGCACTTAAATCTGCTAGTCTTTTGCTTAGTGGCTGTAAGTAACAGGGGAAAAAAGAATAACAATAAAAAAAGATCCAATGTACTCCAGTCTTTTTTTTTTTTTGCCCTGCTGTGTCTGCATGATTGATACAGTCGTCTTGCATTTTTGGTTTGTTATTAACCCGCACACAGTCGGTGCTACCAGATGAAATTGCAACCCTTCTGTTCGGGGGGTAGCGTTTGCATGCTGGGCACACACAAGCTGGTTTGGCTTGCCCGCTCTGTCTTGTCCAAGGGTGCTGTCCCTGTGGACGAGGGACTCTGGGGCGCAGACAAAAGGAGTGCGAGGTGAGACACCGTGGCTGTGATTGCGTACGTGCAAAGTCCAGGAGGGCTCCCGCTGCACACATGGACAGAAAAAGAAGATGTGGGAGGGAGGGGGGAAGGTTCAGTAAAGAAGTCACAGGTCCAGACTATCCCAATGTATTAATAATGAGCCAGTATTCTGGCTCAATTCTAGGCCTGTATTTCCCTAGATTGTATTTATTATAGACTGAATGTCTCCACTAAATCTGCATGGAGATGCTGTTAGCAAAGAGGACTAACTGTTACCACTGGCCGCTGGTCCTCCGTGGCTCCCATGGAAGTCATCAGATGCCTGGTCTTGAAAGCTTTGTTGTCCCAAAGACAGAATGAATAAATGAATAAATAGATACATACACTTTTTATTTAAAAGGTTCTTTAAATCTGATTGTGTCACAGAAGAGCAGTGATTTGTTGAACTCTTGGATCTTTCTGACCTCTGGACCTTTTCACTGCATGTAGCAGTGAACTTCCCTTAATGGAAAGTAATATCATTGCAGGTTTAATTTTCTTTTTGCCTTACATGTTCCAAGTGAAGCATCTGAAAAGTCCATCAATGCATGCTAGCACCAAGTTGTCTCCACAAAAATCTGGACTGAATGATTAAGAGATTAAAAAATAGAGCGGTAGTCTGTCCCATTAATGGCCTGCGGTAGTGATTTCATGTCTCCTGAGAATCTGGGATTTAAAAAAAAATATGCCCACTCTCCACTGTGACAAGCCCAAGAATTTTCACAGTTTTTTTCTTTAAAAAATAGAAAACCAGCCCCAAATAGACAATAACATGGCAATAGGAGATTCCTCTGAATTGGAGACACTCAGGTTCAAATTATCTCAATTTTTTTCCACAGCGTAGATATCACGCCCATCTGATAATGTGAAACCATTCAGTGATAACTCTTAAGTTTGTCTCTCTCAATCTCTTTCATGAATAAGTAAATATTCATTGGGCCAGAAGCACAAACCTGAGGCTCTCACAAACTCTCCCTCTGCCCTAATCACTAAGCAAGAAAGCAAGGCACAATTTTTTGCCAAATAAGTATTGGGGCAGCCTCAGCCTGCCTGTGCAAGGTGAATGCCAAAAATCAGGGAGAGGATGATAGAAGGTAAAAACTGCATCTGACAACTCCTAATCTTACTGTTCTCAGTGCATATGGAAAGTGATTGACTGCTGCAGTGCAAAGCCTGAATAATAAATGGCACAGATTACAGTCCATCCACCCATTTTGTCCAAACTTCAGTAATATGGAAAGGTACAAGTGAACCAGCTTATAACTTCAGGTACTTATTTACTTTTGAGACAAATTTGTACTCTGAGACCATCCTTGCTTCTCTGCTGAGATATTGCAAATATCTTTCTGTCTGGTTTCTACTGAGAAGAAATCAGTGGTGGTAGAGCTCTGGTCATGTAACTTTCTCAGTTTATACAAGCCCTGAAATGTGGTGGTCAAGGATCATATAAACAATCTTAGCATGTTATCGTTGTCTAGTTCCAAGGGAGCAAGGCTGCATTGAGATATGACTTTAACAGGAGTAAAGTTCCCTTCAGCTCGACTGTCAAAATTGCCTCTGTGTTAACTCCTGCACAAATCAAAACTAAGAACAACAGCACAAATTCCCCAGACTCAAAGCCTTCTCACCTTCTCAGGACTTGGAATGCTGTCCACTGCATGGTTACCTGATGGATCCTGACCCTGTAATATTTATAATAGTTCTTGAAAAACTGCTTGTTTCCTTGTAAACTGTTGAGACAAAAAGGAATCAAGAAAGCTTCCACTTTGGTGAAGAATAAAGATGTTTATGTTACACACTTGCCTTCTACTGAAAGAAATCAATCTTGTCCTGGCAAAATTTATATTCATAAGTATATACCTACAGATCCTGGCAAGACTGGGTTCACTGATAGATGAAGATATCTTTTGCCCTACAGGACTGGGTCCTCCAAGGCCACTGAGGACAGATTTTATTTGCAATATTCAGCTACTGCGGGGAACAGACTAAGCTGCCCACACAAAGCAATTTTTTCTTCGAGCACTGGAGCAGAAGAAGTTCTCTTTCCCACAGGTTACTGTCCTGGGGCCTCTCCCCTTTCGCATGTGACTGAAGTGAGTTAAAATGGGCACAAACTGAAACACAGGAGGTTCCTTCTGAAGATGATGAAACAGTTTTTCACTGTGAAAGTGACTGAACTCTGGCACAGGTTGCCCAGAGAGGTTGTGGAGTCTCCATCCTTGGAGATATTCAAAAGTCATCTGGACATAGTCCTGGGCAATCATCTCTAGTTGACCCTGCTTGAGCAGGGGGGTTGGACCAGATGACCTCCAGAGGTCCCTCCTCTGGGGACCCTTCTGTGATTCCGTAAAAGCTTCACAAGTTATTTGCAGGATAGACTCACAGGCAGACACACAGTTCTCAGCAATTATGTGTCTTC
The DNA here is from genome assembly GCF_034638445.1 of Ciconia boyciana. Taxonomy (NCBI): domain Eukaryota; kingdom Metazoa; phylum Chordata; class Aves; order Ciconiiformes; family Ciconiidae; genus Ciconia; species Ciconia boyciana. Next base: position 53,676,930 of record NC_132936.1, read on the forward strand.
TTGCTTTATGACAAGAGGGGTAAAAACTCAGAAGTCTTTCACAGAAGAGTTGTTGGGGTACAAAAGGTAGTTTCAGAAGTACTGAAATGTAGAGATATTGAATTTATGTTTGCAAGGAAAGATATTTTGATAGTGCTTGTTTTTAGCTGTATGGCACTGAAGGTAATTTTTCCTCAAGGCAGACAATTAGTCTGCAAGTGCAACTCAAATTAGTGCCTACTTATATTATTAACTTGTATATGATTAACTTACTAACTTTTGTAGTAAAACTTTTCTGACCTATATTCACTTTGTACTATAGAGTTCATGGTTATTGTACAAAAGAACATATTGGTCATTTGGGTTTTTGTGATCAACAAATGCAAATAAGAGATTAATAACAGCAATAATGCCACATTAAAGAATAGGCATTTTAGATAGAAATCTACTTTAAATATGTGGTGTTGAGGGAATAAAAACATTTACTTAACTTTACAGAAAATGGTTTTGCTTTTCTTTTTTTCCCACACATAGCATTGAAAAGAAATAGCATTGTAAAGGCATCCTTGAATCAGCAGCAACTAGTAGACTCTTGTATCAGGAATGTTAAAAGGAATCTAGATCCTTGATAGATTTCTTAATTTTAAGATGTTGAAATAAGATATGAAACCTTTTGCCATTAACTGTAGGTGAAAAAAATCCTTGAACCAGTCACAATCAGTCAAATAATATGCGATAAGTGGCAATTGCAACTGCAGATTTTCCCTGTCTTCCATGCTTTTCTGAGAGTGACAATCAGTTGGTGGTAAATAAAACATTTGCAAGAAATTTTCTTTTCTTGTTTTCATTTGTGTATTATTAAGTTTTCTCCTGGAACTGGGAGACAGTTCACTAGCTTTCAAAACCTACTCTCAATGCAAACATGATAATTGTTGTTTGGAAGAAGTGTAGCAAAGCTGTTATAGAAAGTGTTCATATTTCACTTAAAAACATAAGTTCTGGTATGATTGCTCATGCAGAACATGTATGTTCTCTGTGGTTCTCTGACTATCTGAACCTAACTTATCTACAAGATTTTATTGGATGTGTCTGAATAGGCTGCTAAAGCCCTTTCGGTTCTTTTCCTTATTATGTGCATGTGGCTGTAGGAGTGTACAGAATCACAGAATCGTATAGGTTGGAAAAGACCTTTAAGATCATCGAGTCCAACCGTAAACCTAACACTACCAAGACCACCACTATACCATGTCCCTAATGTTAATGTTTTTCACAAACAGAAGACGAACCTCAGCCAGTTTGGTTCAATGCACTGGACTTCTCTAAGGTCCTGCAGGTCCTGCCTTGTGGCCAGTGGCAGCAGACAACTATTTTTCTGCAGCCCGTGCTATTTTGTGTGTGGGAAGACTTGCCTCATCCTGCACATAAAAGCATCCAGGCGGTAAAGAACCCCGTTAACTCTGACAAAATGTAAGTAATCAATGTGGCTGAGATTTTTTGTTGTGTGTCTGGCTGATGCATCACTTTTAGAGGTCCAACCACCACTACACTTCATTGCCCATCTTTTTTGATTATATTTGTTTATGATGAGTTTTTTTCATATAGTTTTGCTGTGGCAAAGCTGGTTTGTAACATATTTTTACATGTAACACTGGGGCTCATTTGTTTTTAACTTCTTTTTTTTCTGCTTGTAGGTGTAGAAGCAGAATAAGAATTGCTTCAATGGGAAGAAGAAATTATTATTTCAGTTTGGAATCCAGGAATAAATCAATCAAAGTTCTTGTCAAACCACTGTAAGCAGCACATAAATAAAAGTCAAGGTCAGTACGGCTGTGGCTGCTCATTTGCTACTAAGAAAAAGGCGTATTTCTGGGGACAAGGCAGCAAGGCCTGCAGAAATCTGCTGCCTCTGTACATGCTCAAATTAACAGTCTTACTTTTTTAGGGTTCTTCCCTAACTATTGTGTTTATCTTACAGTGGGCGGAGATTGCAAAAGGCATTCATACTTGAGTTCATGAAAGGAAAAAATACACTGACTCCTGTTATGTCCCTCTAAAATATCAAAATCATGCTGTGCTCTTTCAGCCTCTCTCAGTTTTTCTGCTCCAGATACACAGTCAAGTTCTGCATCCTGCTTTCTTTCAGGTGGATTCCCAAAGCAAGGGTGGTGGAGACTTCCCAGGCCACCACAACACAGATGGCTGGCGCTCCCCCCCCATCCCCAAACACACATTCAGAGACATGTCTTGTTTTCTGTTCCTGTGTGTTTCATGTGGAACCCAGTTAGCCATGGAAAGGTTTTTCCAAATGTATGCTCTCATTATGGATGCGATCCAAAGCCTATGGAAGGCAGTGAAGACACTCCCACTGATATTCATGGTGCTGTGCCATCTACTGCATCTGAGGAGTTATCCGTGCTCACCACTGCTGAGTTTCCAGGAAATATTGAAGTCCTTTAGCGCTTATATTAATGAGCATCAAATGTAAGTGAAATGGTGTAGCTAGGTTGCCAAAAACATATTACATGGCTGGCGGTAAAAGTAGGTGGCAGGCACAGCAAATAGGATTACTGTGTTCTAGTTTTGCTGTGTTGCCATTTTTCCCTGCCTCTTCACAGTAACCAACATTAGGCTTTAACAAACTAATATGAGCTGTAATTAAAATATCAGACCCAATTGGCGCCTGAATATATAACTTGCCTAGGGATAGGTTCAGTGATGTGGTGACTGACATCATTCTGCCTATTGAATGCAGAAACTGTGGGTATTTGAAGTTCCTGTTAACTACTGGATGAAGGGTCATTATTTAGAATTTCAGAAGCCATCCACTGATTTACAGTGAGACTTCAACTCCTAAGTCACTTGGATGTTTCTGAAAAAATCACACACCCTCTTTTGGAAAGGAAAAGGCCCCAGGCGTGTTTTGGAAGAATATAGCTAGTTAAATGGCATGGTAATGAAAACAAATAAATAAACCTTAATCCAGAATTAGACTAAATACAAGTGATGGGATTGAGTTTCTCTCTCAGAGAAGAAAGCTCTGCTGGCATCAGTCAGCTTAGAGCAGGAGTGAATCTATTCCACGGTTTCTGTTTAACTTACAAAACCAGGAGAGAAATGTGGAAACACACAAGGGAAATTCTCAGAAAGGCCACTGTAGGCTACTAATGAGATAAATATCCCTGAGGTCTCCTGATAGCCCATGGGGAAAGCAAGACTTCTCCAGAGGGTGATTCAGAGTGAGTACAGTAGGATCTTGTGATTTCTCTGGAGAATCCTTTTTCTTCCTGGGGACTGTAGGAAGGGAGCATGGAGTTACCTCACTGGCCTCAAAGCTGCCTTTGGAAATGTCCACTAAAAAAACACAGGCAAGGAAATGATAGAAGATCAATCAAAGCATAAGGCCAACAGTTTCAAAACACTAGTTCTGAAGAGAAATCGAACCACAGTACACATCTGCTGAGCCACGATGCTGTACCCAAAGCCGGCTGACAGGACCAGTGCTCTCTCTGTTTCTCCTCCTTAACTGGTCTTGCTCAGTGGGCAGACATTCTCCTAATAGAAATCCCAGGGAACTATATGTGTTTCCCACTTGCTAAATCAAGAGTTAGCATTTCCAAAATACCAGATTCTGTGCTGGAGCTAATTTTTAAAGCTTCCAGGTGTGGGACAGTGAAAGTAGGCAGCCTTTAGTCCCACAGTGGCTGCTACTCAGTTATCTCACTTCTCCATAACTACCCCACCTCTGACTAGCTATCATCTCCCTTTGACCATTTGCTCTGCCTTCGCCTGCTGGGAAGGTTCTCCTGTATTATTTTGGTCTTCAGTGGCAATTGGCCTTTTGGTGAAAGGAACAGTATCAATTATATAATCAGGGTTTCCCGGAAACTTGCAGGACTACACAGTCCCCTTTCCATCTGTTTTCCAGAGTTCTACCAGGCTTAGAAAACAAGCCGTGAAACTATAATAGTGCAGTAAGTACAACCAAGGGTCCCTTGTATCTTATGCTCCATCTCAGCAAGAGGCTAAATTATACAATATAATACTATATAACATAACAGGATATTTTTCCATTTTAGGCTATGACATCAGTGTTCTTACAATCATAAAAACAAATCAAAACCAAGTTTTCCTCTCTTCTCATTAGGACATGCACTACATATTTAAGATTGTCTCTTGAGAAAATTTTACGGACAAATATTACAGAACATGCAGCAGATGTTTACAATCTCTAATTCCAAGTAAGTTCCAGCCTGGAAACTAAATTGAGGCACATTTACACTGATTTCAGGGGAGCTTTGCCCAGATGAGTATTGCCAGTTCTAATCCGTATTTGTTTCTGGATTCTTTAACATTTACATTAAGTACAGATGGACTTGAACAGAATCCAAACCTAAATTAAATCAAAGTTTGGATTACCTGGCTCCAAGTGCTCAGGCTTTTCTTGCATCTAAAAAGAAAGTAGTAGATAATGAGATATTTCAGAGATGCTCAGCACTGTCTCCATTTTTACTAGATGTTCCTGGGGCTTGTTGTTTTTGTAAGGGTGACATTCTTTTAATCCAACTTGTGCCTAAATGGGGTGCACAGTAGAGGTTTCTTTCTTTGTTGCCTAGAAAGAGAAACCTAAAACCAAAAATTCCTACATTCTGCTCATATATGTGGTCACTAGAGGAGAAAAAGAACAGCCTATTTTGAAACTTCAGACACACTCAGAGTTAAAATACTTCTCTGACAATTCTTCTCTGTTAGTGGGTAGATGGTTAGAGTACAAAAGGATGTGGTTTAGATTTCTCCACCAACATTAAGCGTTTTTCCATTTACATGTACAAATTTTGTAGGTTCTTGCTTGAAAATATAACAGCACATTTATCTTACAGAAATGAGGGGTTTTCTGTACAATTCATATTGTGCAATGATCTCAGCATGCGAATGACATTCCAGACTGAAATGAGACAGAAATAATGAAAACAGAAGCAACAGTTTGTTTGCCTTTTCCAGAAGCAGCTCCAAATCAGAGCTTTAAAAAAACAATGTCTCATGTAAAAGTAATACATGGTCAATGTTTTGAGTTCTGTCATTTGATCCATTTTACAAAGTTCTTTTCTTTTTCCTCACTAGAATGTAAATGTTACTTCTGGAAATTTGCTAACACGAAGGACCTATTTAACTATCTCATACATATATTGGCTTTTCTAGAATGTATTTTACAACTGGTGGTGTCAAATCATTTCTCTAATGGTTGGAGTTACAGAAGACTGTGTATCTATAGAGGGTTCATTTCGTTTTTTCAACTAGTTCTGTAGGCATGTGGCATTCATGAATGGCCTACCTCCAACAACACAGGAGTCTGTAGATGCCTTTAAAAGCAGTGAGCGCTGGATCAGTTCTGGAATAAGAAGGTAGAAAATCAATGGATGGACACAGCTTGTAGTGTGCAGTTAATTATATAGAGGAAGAGATATCCATAGTTTCCACTGCTTTTATTATATGCTCTATTTTTGCTAAGCAGGTTATACTAGAGCTCTGAAATTCAACTTCCTGTTGATAATGTCCTAAAAAATCCACCCTAAAACCAGTGCTTCTCTTTCTAAAAATTTTTGGTAAATATATTATTGACATGAGAAGAGCCATGCTGGGTCATAACTGAAGTTCATCAAGCTCATTATCCTGTGTTAACAGTTGTCAATGTATTGCTTAGGGAACAAATATAAAATATTAGGAAATCATAAGCCTGTTGCTTATGGCAACAGACTAGTGGAGAAGGAAGCTGCCTACAAAGAGTAGGATGGTGAGAAGAAGAATTAAAGTTGTGATCCTGTAATTCAGGAGAGGACACCTTAGGGGTGAGGTAGGCTGAAGGTATTTCCTGTTGCCTGGGGATTTAGGGAATAATGAAAGAGAGCAAGAGATGGAGGGATCCCCTAGCCCCGCACAGAGCCCCATGATACCTATAATCCCCTGCAATATCCTGATCTCTGCTGGCCCCTTTCCTGAAACAGAACTCCTCCAGTTCTCCCTCCTCCTCAATCTTTCTTTCCTTTCTGAAACTTCCCACCTCCAAAACTTGTGCTGTTTCTCCCATCCCTTCCTTCCTCCTTCCCCAGTGTATCTTTGAAATTCACTCTGATATCATCACAAAATTCAGCTTTGTGCCCCAGGGATGCAAGTAAGGAAGAGGTTTCTTTGTTTGTTTTCTTTTTTTTAACCTACAGGACAAGAAAATGTAATGCTTGTGCTATTGATAAACTGTAAACCAGAAAATGTAATGCTTCTGCTATTGATAAACCATGAACCAATTCTGAGAACAAGGACACATGTGCAGCAAACCTTCCCCTAGCTACTTTCCCTGCTAATGGTTTTTCAGTTGGGTCTCATGAGCATGAACCAGAACAGGCTGGAAGGTATTGAAAGAGGAAGAGAAGAAAAATTGCCTTTTCCAGTCAAACTTCTGAAATTTCCATTAATCTTCTGAGCAAAAAGCTGTGACCATTCCAGACTAATGAGAGTGTTCTCCAGCTACTATGGTTTGGGTTGTTTACATCAGCTGGTGCAGGATTTCAAACCATTTCATGTGTAGTACAGTAGAAAAGATTTCTTTTCCTGCTTCTCAGAATGGTAGGTTAAAATCCAGGAGCATTTCTGGAATAACAGTGGATAAGAAGTGATTGAAGCATATAACTGTAATTTTACTGATTTAATAGTCACAAAAATAATTTGATGCAATTTCATAAATTTGGTGATATATTGGGTGACAGGAGATGACAAAGATGTCCCATATCCTAGCAATGAAAAATTGAGAGGCGTTCTTTCAATCAATTTTTTTACCTAATAGACCTGATTTTCTAGGAAATGCTGAGTGCCACTGATTCTAATGGCAATGGCTATTTCACTTATTTGGACTGAAGCCTGAAACAGTAAACTCTTCAGGAAGAGGTGATGATTTTATGCTTGATGGTTGATGTTGGAAGGGAGCATCTGGTCCAACTCCCCTGCTCAAGCAGGGACACCTAGTGACAGCTGCCCAGGACAACGTCCAGATGGCTTTTGAAGATCTCCAAGGATGGAGACTCTACAGCCTCTCTGGGCAACCTGTGCCAGGGCTCGGTCATCCTCACAGTAAAAAAGTGTTTCCTGATGTTCAGAGGGAACCTCCTGTGTTTCAGTTTGTGTCCATTGGCTCTGGTCCTGTTACTGGGCATCACTGAAAAAGAGCCTGGCTCTGTCCTCTTTGCACTTTCCCTTCAGGTATTTGTATACATTGATAAGATCCCCCCTGAGCCTTCTCTTCTCCAGGCTAAACAGTCCCAGCTCTCAGCCTTTCCTCATAGGAGAGATGCTCCTGTCCCTTCATCATCTTTCTGGTCCTTTGTTAAGATGTGCTGTTTTTGGCTGTGATAGAGTTAATTTTCTTCATAGTAGCTAGTATGGGGCTATGTTTTGGATTTGTTCTGGAAACTGTCGATAATACAGAGATGTTTTCATTATTGCTGAGCAGTGCTTACACAGAGTCAAGGCCTTTTCTGCTTCTCTCACCACCCCACCAGCGAGTAGGCTGGGGGTGCACAAGAAGTTGGGAGGGGACACGGCTGGGACAGCTGACCCCAACTGACCAAAGGGCTATTCCATACCATATGGCATCATGCTCAGCATATAAATCTGAGGAAGAAGAAGGAAGGGGAGGATGTTCGGAGTGATGGCGTTTGTCTTCCCAAGTAACCATTAGGCGTGATGGAGCCCTGCTTTCCTGGAGATGGCTGAACGCCTGCCTGCCGATGGGAAGTAGGGAATGAATTCCTTATTTTGCTTTGCTTGTGTGTGTGGCTTTTGCTTTACCTATTAAACTGTCTTTATCTGAACCCATGAGTTTTCTCACTTTTATTCTTCTGATTGTCTCCCCCATCCCACCAGGGGGGAGCAAGTGGCTGTGTGGTACTTAGTTGCTGACTGGGGTTAAACCACAACATAAGGATTCCCCCCAGTATGTCCATGTCTCTCTTGTACTGAGGAGCCCAGAACTGGACTCAGCACTCCAGGTGTGGCCTCACCAATGCTTAGTAGAGGGGAAGGATCATGTCACTTGACCTGCTGGCAACACTTTGCCTAATGCAGCCCAGGATACCATTGGCCTTCTTTTCCACAAGGGCATGTTGGTGGCTCATGTTCAACTTGGTGTCCACCAAGATCCCCAGGTCCTTTTCTATCAAGCTGCCTTCCAGCTGGGTGGCCCCCAGAATATACTGGTGCATGGGGTTGTTCCTCCCTAGGTGCAGGACTTTGCTCTTCTCCTTGTTAAACTTCAAGAAATTCCTGTCAGCCCATTTCCCCAGCCTGTGGGGTCCCTCTGGACGGTGTCTCTCTGGTGTATCAGCCACTCCTCCCAGTTGTGTGTCATCAGCAAACTTGCTGATGCACTAAGCCCCATAGTCCAGATCATTAATGAAAATGTTTAACAGGACTGGACTGAATATTGACCCTTGGGGTACACTGCTGGTTGCTAGCTTCCATCTAGACTTTGTGCCACTTATCACCACGCTCTGGGCCTGGCTGTTCAATCAGATTTCAATCCACCTTGCTTTCTGCTCATCCAGCCCATAGTTCAACAGCTTTTCTATGAGGATCTTATTGGAGACAGTGTCAAAAGCCTTACTTAAGTCAAGGTAGACAATATCGACTGCTCTCCTCATCTAACAAACCAGTCATTTCATCATAGAAGGTTACCAGGTTGGTCAAGCATGACTTCCCCTTGGTGAAACCATGATGACTACTCCTGATGACTTTCCTGTCCTTCATGTGCCTGGAAATGGTTTCCAGGATTAGCTGCTCCATTGCCTTCCCAGGGATCAAGGTGATGCTGACTGGCCTCTAGTTCCCTGGGTCCTCCTTCTGGCTTTTCTTGAAGATAGGAGTGACATTTGTGTCTCTCCACTATTCTGGCATCCTTAAAACAACGAGGCTGAGGCCTCTCCCACTACTGTTGTTATATATGTAACAAATAACCACAAGAGAAAGCAATGCTTCACATGGTGGTTTGGACAATAGCTAGGTTGCTGGCACCAGAGCAGAACTGGCGAAGGCCAAGGACATCTTTTTCATTGGAAGTAAGTATTTGCAAAGCCTCAGACTTCTACTGGTCCGCAATGTTTTTCATTGGAAGTATTTGTAAAGCCTCAGACGTCTACTAGTCCTCAATGTGGGTCATTCATATTTTGGGGTTCTTTTGTTTTTAAATCTTCTTAAATCTGCTGGAGTGGAAACTGTTTTTTAATCTATGGGTTAGACAAATAGTCTACTGGGATAACTCTGACAGATGATTCATTCCCTAGAAGACTAACACTAACATGTTGAGAAATATGAGGGGAATCAGGACCATGACAGAAGAGAAAAGATGTATACGTTTTATTAAAATGTTATGAACATCTAAATCAGCAATAACTGTAGAGCTTTTTCTATACTGGAAAGACTTAAGATACATCATAGGTACAACTGTAAGCCATACAGTCCCTCCACTTCCTACATCTAGTAAAATGTGATTTTTCGGTGGAGAGAATTGAAGTGACACCTCTTTTTGTGGTTGATTTTTGTTTCAATGAAAAGTGCCAAACGGAATAGATAACAGAGGAGTTCTTGCCTTTTTTTTTTGGAGGCACTGATCTCTCCTCCAGTTGCTAGTGTTTACAAATTATTTTACATGAATAATTGCCTGTGGGATTTCTACCCACTTTTAAGATTTGGTTGAACTTAGACGAAAGTGTTGTAAGGTTATGGAGGATTCCCAGGTGGACTGATAAAGTGATCCCCTAAACCTATTTTCCTCATGCTTAAAATCAGGCTAAACCAGCCTTTTTTTTTTTTTTTTGTTGATTTTAATTTCTTAGGTCAAGGTTATATTAATTTAAATCTCTTCAGAACAACAGGATCATTGTACAAATAGGACCCAAAGCTGTTATTAATCCCAGGCACATAACTTGAACATGCGCATGAATAAGTCAATAGCTGCATGCGTGTGCATGCACACTCTCTCTCTTATTCTCCCTTTCTTTTTAGGATTCATTCTCTTCAGCTCAATTGGTTTATGTTGTTTCAATATTTTAGTTGATTGCTATAGAGAAGGCTGTAAATATACACAATGGTCTTGCCAGGTACAAGAAATACATGCATGCTTATTTTCTAAGGCAGTAGATGTTTTCTATAAAGTCTCAGTAGTCAAATTACACAAGCCAACAACATAAATGCAAAGTGATGTGCTTTTTACTGCTGTCTTTTTGAGGAAAATGTGGGTCCTCTTTATTTATTTATTTCTTCATTTATTAATACAGTATCTGCAAGCCACCTGCAATGGCAGTCTCTTCTGCAGACTGACTGGCACCCTAGTTTCTATGGCAACTGAAAAAAAAGGAGCAAAGTGAAATGAAAGCAGTGAATGCCTCAGCTTTACTGGTAGCAGGGAAAAAAAGGAGGCCTCATTTACATTCTGGTGCATAAACCAGCTAAGTGATGTTTCCTGAATAATTTCTGGTGGCTTGAAACTGCACATTCATGTGGAGTTTATATTTTTTTATTAGGACAGAACTAAAACTCCCCATAGCAGTTTATTTGTAGAAAGTTGAGGCAGGGGAAAAACACAAATGAACAACTGGAATTTTAAGTTAATTGTTCTGTCTCCTCTAAAAAGAAATAAAATGGATTATTAAATTAAAATTACTAAAACAGGGGAGTTGGTTGGAAAGTTTTCTTCATCTGTGACACAAATATGTTGTGTTGAAGAAACATCTGCTAGGCTAAGTGACCCATTTCTAAACAGCTTAAGAAAAGAGAGAAATCTAAATGCAAACAAAGCTCCTTTTAGTATCTTAGACAATTCCTTAGACAATAACGCATTCCAAGGGGATGTGCACATACTCGGATTGTAAGACTTCTGCCTTTTGGTTTGTTACTGCCCTCCATACAAACAGGGCCTTAATCCTGAGGCTTTGAGGTTCTACGATGACAAAAGTGAATAATAATAAACGTAGACATCAAAGTTCCTTACAAATAACAACAAAAATGTATTTTTATATAAAATTCACGAATGCCTTTTTTTCTAAAGTTATTTAAAGGTGAATTATCTTATTTTAAGAGAAGTATCTTAATTTTATAATTTATCTATCAGTTTGTGAGAAATCACCTTAAAACATTAAAAAAATTAACTAATATGCTCAAAACACCTTCCTGGCTTTAATTTTAGTCTGCCCATTAAGCATGTGCCCAAAACCAGTCAGAAGCCCAGAACTGCTTACTAGTTCGCTATTGCCATCCTTTCAGGACCAGGCTTTGGTCTGGCAGGGTACGTCCAAGCTTCTTGTAGAGTCTGGAAGAACCAGGCATAGATGAAGCTAGGGGTACAACAGCCCAAAGGGCACCTCAGCTACTCCCAAGTTCAGGGTGGCTGCTCTGAGCCTAAAATGCAGCCAGGCTGCAGACAGGAAAGAGAGCAAGTTCATGTGGACTGCAGGGTTCAGTGTCTTTAGTTCTCCTTTGAGCCAAGACTTCACCTCGCAACAGAAGTGACCTCTTTAGGAGCACCTTTGCCAGGACTTTTTTAGTGATAGACATTCAATTCTGATTTTTCCTGTATGTGCTGGATTCATTGAGCCCAATTCCAGTGATTCCCCTAGAAAACATGTAAAGATTTTATTTCTTTAATGTTAAGCAAGATGATTTCATCTGAATTTTGTGATATTTGATACTTTTATTTAAGCCCAGTTTACTGGAATCATGAGACTGCATGAGAATATTTGCTTTATTTTTTTTTAAAGAAACTTTAAAGCCCTTGGTTTGAAAGTATGAAACTTAAAGACCTTGAATCCGTGAAGTAAATAACAAGAAGAAAAAAATTAAGAATTAATGTAATGTATCTTGACTTTCAAGATAAATGCATGGGTTTTTTTGAAAGCATTCTGATCCCTCTGATCATGCATGGCTGCAAAGGATTAACTTATTAAGGAAGAACTACTGGACTTCTTTTTTTAGGAGAGAGTTTATAATTTTGTTTTTCTGCATGAATATATGTGAAATATAAAAACATGTATTTATAAATTTTTCTCAAGACATGTTTAATTACATCACTATTGTACAGTAGTATGAACCCTGTTGATTTATTTGCAAGAATATCTTTCATTTTAGGTATATAAACGCTCTGATAGATATCAGCAAAGAGCAGATGGCTTCACAAAAGACGTTTGAAAGCTGCCTCCCTCCTGCCAGAAGCTTTTCACACTCGCACTTTGTCTGGCTTCAGTGGGATTCCTTGGTGGGAGAGAGCTCTCTCTGTGCCCCACTGCTTGTGGCAGTACAGTCACGTAACCAGTTCTGCACAGATTAATGCATTTGCTCAACTCCAGTGGCTACAGCCCTTTAAGAGGACTACCTCCCTGCAATCCACCTGTGGAAGGATACATATTCAGAGCATTAAAGTTGTCTAGGTAGTGAGACTGGATGTTGACAGTGCATGAGCTATAGGGGATAGCTCTCAGAAAATAGCTGGAGTTCAGTAATTGCAAGTGGGGAACCTCAAGTCACCGATGTGGCACCAGTGCTAGGGCAGAACGGTCACACAGAAATGGCTGCAAGTTGTTTGGTGTGACTATTGGTGAGAGTGAATTTTTAGCAGGTCAGTCCAGGTCCAGTCCAAATCTAATCTGGTCCTGTCCACTTCAAATGAACTGTGGCAGAGTAGTCTGAGATGGTAGAAATCTCACGATACCTCTTCCAGTTCGAGGATCTTTCTGAGTTATGACATTGAGCACTCATAGAGACACTAGAGTCTAGAAAATGTAAGCATGCAAAAAACCACAAAGCCTGGAGGGTTTTTTTGATCATATTTACCATGCACCATAAGAAACTGCCAAAACCAGCCTCAGCTTTGTTCATTAGATTGTTTGGGGGCCAATAAAATAATGTTTTCTGTCTACTTGTTTTGTAAACATGGACTTCAAAGGATTTTCATTTTTATGTTGCAACACTTCAAATATTAACAGGCATAATACCATCATTATTTTTTGTGGTTAAGTTAGCTTTTAGTAAATTTTGCAATTGCAAAATTTTGGTTTCAGTGGGTGAGCACTATGGATCAACTGTCCTGTTTGACAAATAACTACAATGCTGTTCAAACAGTTTATTATTTGACCATCTCTTCTACTCCTACAACAATAGGAAAACAGTATGATACAAATGTTGATGGACAAATTGGATGGATTTTTTTTCTGGGGAAAGAAGGATAGTTTCTGGTAAGATATGACTAGTAGAAGGAACTCATTACTCTCTTTCTTGCACTTTGTAAAAGATACATCTGTCTGATCCTGCCTACCATATCTTTGGAAAGAAAATTTTAAGTGACAGGATTTACCTCCTAGGTCCTCTTTATCTTATTTTTTCTAGTGTGGCACCAGGAACTGGTTCAGCTAGAACTGGTAACATATCAAACCCCTGAATAGCTTCAAACAGCTACAAATTATGCTCTAAAAAAGGAGAGAGGAAAACCCTTTTTCTTTCCTCAAAACATGGAGGTTGTTTCCTAAGACTGCGCAAGTCTATGGAAGTACCAAGGAGCTAGCGAATCCTCCGTATATTTTTAAATGGACACTAACATATAATGATACTGTGATCATCCATGTATTAAAAGATGGACCCTCTCAATAATGGCACCTATAGGCAAAATACTCTGTTTCAATAGCCCTACAAAAACTACACAGGTCTGAAGCCCATATTGGCAAGACTTCTTTGTGATTTAGGCTGAGTATCATAGCTGTGATTCTCTGCACATATGTGTTTGCTTCCTTCTTCAAAGTGGCACAGACAACCTTTGTTTCTAAACTGGAGATCCCAGGCATTAAAGTCACAACCATCTTTTAATAACTTTTAGGTTTCTTTAATTTTGTCTTTTCTTGGACAAAATAGAGGCAGTCTGTGGTGCTGGGACAGCCTGAATTTTGAAAGTGAGAAGTGTGAAAGTAGTGCCAATGAACATAAAACTCATTTATCTGCTGAGATGGCATGGGTGATGTGGTATGCACAAACACATGGTGTCAGGGAAAGGTAAGTGTTTGGCATGATCAGCCTTGCTTTTGAGTGATGTGGCTCTGTTAAACTGCAATCACATCATGTTCACCTGGTGTGCTCGGGTTAACGGTGTTCACTGTAAATTGTTATAAAAACATGTGAAATTACAATGTCAAACACTCATATGAAGAACAATGATGTTAAAAGTGAATAAATGGCCTCTTATTTACCCCTATCCCTCCTTTATAGAAATGTACAATGAAATATGCTGATGCTCCTTTGAGTACTTGACTGTATGTCCTAGAAGTTGAGTATCTGTGGCCACACGGAGCAACTTTGCCAAGTGAGGAAGGACCTTCATCCACTCGTAATGTGGTGGATTGCCACCATTGTGGATTGCACTCTCAATAGTGTGTAAGGGTAAATGAGAGAATCATCTGCTGATATGTGCTGTGTGCTGTCTGGTGTAAAGTTCGGACAAACTTCTGGGTCTATAGAGGACCTGTACCTTCATTGATCTTTGCTCAGTGCAGCCAGCTTTTGATAGTTCTCATCATTTCCTACTCTATTCATAAGCCATGAAAACTCCCTCCAAACTTTCCCTGCATCTACAACTTCATCATTGTGGTCTGAGTTCCCTCAGTCTTTTTATTCACCAAATACAGCAGTGCATCGTGCTAACTTCCACACATTTCCTCAATATCTTATTTTATACTTTCTGCTGGGACTGTCTCAATATTCAGGTTATACCATTTACTATCCTCTTTTGTCTTAGTCCCCAAGGAAGGTGATTCTTCCCCCCATCAGTGCAGGGGATGAGAGAATCACCATTTGTTTCTATTTGTAAGACATCTTTAGAGTGTATTTCACAAGGGATATTCTGTGACAGATTTATTTTGCCTCAGATTACAGTTCAGGCTCCTGAACAACCTTTTGATGAAAAGGTGGAGTTTGACAGGTTGCTAAATGAATTGTAGGTACCAGTCTCACATTTGTTTTCCAAATTTTATAACTCAGTAAATTCATAGAAAAGATAGAAGAGCCTTGCAACTCTGCTAACAGATGTATAGGAAACTCCTCACAAATGGGTCCCCTCAAACAAATGAAACAATTTTTTTTTCACACCTAGGTGATCAGAATATTGGTTTCACATCCTTCCCTCAATTTCATTCAATGTTAGGGAACAACAAAATAATCAGATTTTAATATGTTTAAATGAATGGTTCCTTTGGGGGAGAGGAAAGAAGGAAAGGAAAACATTTAACATTTTTAAGCTCTTGAGGTAGTGTATGATTTAGGTTATCTGGCTGTCTTATTGCAACTGCTCACAAACTCTACTTGGGAAAGAAGGGATAATTTGTGCAAGTTGTAGCTGAAGGTAAAAAGTTGGCATAGTCTTAATTGTAAACAGAGCTGGTTGCATGTCATATTTAAAATCCATAGCCTCTTCTCCCATTGGATGCATAAGACCCTGTACCTCATGCCCCTTAATACAGAAAGAAAGGTTTAATTTTTTTATCTCTGCCAAAAATAGTGGTCGATTTTGGTTCTTGGAGTGTAATTTCCATTACTTCATCATCATCATTATTCAAGATCCAAAATGATTCCATTTATCATTTCTTTGATAAATCATGTATGTGATATTGTTGCTCTTAAATGGCAAACTTGAATTACAAACTTGATAGCTGTAACACAGATATGCATTGGAAACCTGGAACTGAGATTTCTTTAAGCCTGACCCACTATCCACACAACATGTTGCCCTTCAGCTTGTCAACAATATTTAGAAAAATCTTGGCAGTAGTCATGGACCATCTATGTCACTAGCACTTAGACAACTGACTAGTCAAAGAAAAAACCTAGCAGGAGGCATAAGAATAAATCGATGCCTTTGTTTCTTCTACTCAATTACCCTTATTGCAAATGAAAGACCAGTTCAGCTTCAAACAAGACTGTAAAGTTTTTTTGAATAAAACTTGCTCTCCAGGACAGGAGAAAATGTGCTTATTTTCTAAGATTACAAACCAGATTTGCTCTGATTTGCAATTACAGATGAGCCTTTGAATACAAGGCAGCTTTTGGCTGTATTCTGGGTCACATGGCATGAGGCACTCCGGTTTCCACATGAAAGACTCCACCTTCATTTCTTGGTCCCAGCAGACTGTGCCCAGCAGGCACAGGCTAGAGATGATGATTTTGTCAATGGGGTTGCTCCCCTGCTTTGCAGCTGGCAGAAAATCGGGAACTCCTTTCTCTCTGCCTTACTTTCTCTTCCTTGTAAGCAAGTAGTAACACACACCCCATTACTGGGAAGTTAATTTCCTTGAAGTCCAGGGTGCTTACTCTGCCTTTTCTCCTCCTACGAGAGGTGAGAGGCTCCTAGAACACAAGTTGCCTTCTGCCACCTACATTTTCAACTCAATTCTCTCTCCCATCAAGAATCAAATATAGAAAAGGCTCCTGTATAACTGCTCTTCCAGCATTCTGAAAAAAAAAAAAAAAAAAAAGGTCTGTAACACATTCCAAGAAGTTGCTGGACTGCCTGTGTCCTGCTATATTTCTTTTCTATGCTTTCAGTAGAACTGGGAGTATTACCTTGCAATCCTGTGCCTTGAATTTTTGAGTTAATAAATAGCTGTACCCAACAACAACAAAAAATCAGTTTAGCATGACCTTATGCTTTTTTTAAATCTTTCTACCACAATAGAGCACTGTCAATAGCTCTGTCTCCCACTCAGTGCTAGATCTCAGGGAAGGCTTGCTTACTTGCAGGTCCTGATAAGCACATCAGATCTAATGAGTTTCTCAGGATATCCATCTCCTTCTTTCTCCCGTTTATACGGCACAACTGGTCTGAGCATAGTAGGCAGCTGCCTGGGGCGTCAAGCTGTAGGGAATGAGATTGCTAATCTTGCCCTTAAGCTTGTGCTGCCTTTGCCAGATATCTGGAAATCCCACAGTTTGCAGGGGGTGCTGCCCTTCAGGGAGCGTGTGGTGGATCCTGCACCAGTGACAGCAGAATCAGTGAGCTTTGATTCTTGGCTCTGGCCCCCATAGCAGGCATTGACCAGAACCGAAGTTTATTTTTGCTCACAATACTCGGACATCTCTGCTGTCTTCCCTGACAAAAAGCAATAGCTGTACTCTATCCTGGGACTGCATTCAGACTTCCCTGTGTTGTGCTAAGTAGGTCAGCATTTTGATTATTTTTGAAGGCTTTGTTTTTCATCTGTTTGTTCACCATATTTCATTATTCCCAAAACAATGAAGAAAGATCCCTGTAGCAAAAGCCACAACATTTTTTGCAAATAAAGGAACTTGAGATAGAAGCTTAGTTTGAAAAAATTCTGTATGAATGGATGTGATTTTGACAATATTGCAAAACTTGGCAATATTACAAATGCTAGAATTCTTCTATTTCTGACATTTATCTTGCTGCAAATAGTTTTATATAAACATACATACATGCATGCATACTTACACATATATACACACATGGTTATTTAAACACAAGGATGGCAAATGGAGAGAAAGTGCTTTCACAAACAGCTGTAAGTGTGGTAATATGATTCTTGAGGAATAACAGCATTACAGATTCTTGCAAAACTGCAGTCAGAGCTGAGCAAAATGCCAGGGATTCTCCTCTTTCCTTTATACTGGTATTTGTTAGATGAGATTACATGATCAGGATCAGTTGCTAGTATCCTAAATTGGTAAGACTGACTTTATGAGCAAGGAGGGGACCCAAAAATAAGATCTTTAGAGATGTAATTAGAAGTACTCTTTGTGCAGTATCTTGATCAGAATATTTCAACCCCAACTTTGGGTTATGTATGGGAGTGTGGGTCTTTTTTTTTCTTTTTCTGGCTTGCACTCTGCAATAAAAATTGTAAAATCTCAGTGTAGAGTTAATGATAAAAGAATTCAAGCTGCTCCATTCTTTTATGAGAAAAATCTTCTAATAAAATAACATATCTCTATTCATATTTCTGGTGAAATTCCACTGTAATAATGAGGTATACTGGTGATGAGTATCACTTAATTTCAGTTCTATGGACTCAGTTACTTGTTAAGTTGCTCTGTTAAACCATTGCAATCCAACAGAGTGTGTGCAATTTCAAATACTTTCAGTACCAGGTCAGACTTTTATATCCTGTTTTCAACAGGGGGTGATGGCAGAATTTCAAAACAAATACATCCAGGTGAGTTGTTAATGTGCTTCCAAAACACCTCTGATTTTATTATAAAAGGGTATTATATGTTTACCAGCCACACAATTATATCCCATCCTGATACAGCATTAGGCTGCAAACATCTGCAGGGGACTGTGTGATTATTGAAATGAGCAGACTAAGCACAGTTAACTAGAGAAACAGTTTGGGTATTCATTTCACAGCAAGTCTGAGAGGAAGTTTTAATGATGATTGTGGGTGCAACGTGACAATTGTGGCACAGCCTTTACAAGAAAAATTGTGGAATGCCATTTTGGCTGCACAGCCTCTCTGCTGGATTAAATGAAGACTGTGTATAACAGTAATAGGGCATCTTCCCTGCAATTCCAGCTTGGAGCTGTCTATAAACTGTGCAGACCACTAAAAGAGTGAGAAATGCCAGAGATTATTGTATTATCCAGAAAAGGACAGGACACATGGCTAGATTCTCTCCTAACTTTTATCTGTTTTGTCAGCTCAGCCAACAAGGGAATCTTAGAGGTTGCAATCGCAGGCTTTTAAAAATGAATGTTGCATATATTTTTAAATGGATAGTTATCTACAGTTTATGAAAAATAAATGATTCTTTTTGTTTGAGATAAGTCCTTTCATCAATATTGGGCTAGGCTCATTAGTACTTTTCTTGAGTTGTAATGTCCTCTTTGAGGCCAGATGGAAGAAATACTTTTCTACCTTAGGGATGGATGGCAAGGTAACTTGGGCTACAGATGTCCCTCATCTAGAATGGTATTTTCTGCAATTGTCCATTTCATGCACTACTGTCCGTTCAAAGTTCTCTCCATACTATCTTTTACTTAATACTAGTTGATAGATGCAATCATGTTTGAACTTCTTTGTACTGGAGGAAAATATTGACTGATCCTGGTACATAGACTTGGAAAAAAACCAATCTTTTAAAGCTACTGCACTAGGAAGAAATTTCCTTAACAATCCAGAATACATGGATACAGTCTTTAAAAAGCAAACTCTGCAGTGAAGCATAAGGCAAACTTCTCAAAATGTGTTACAAAAGGTCATTTGAAAACATAATCTCTCTTACCATTTAAAATATGTGAACAATGGAATTCCCCCGTTTCACTGCCAGCTCTCTTGAGTCATAAAAAATAAAGAAGGGTGGAGAAAATATTTTGTTAATAACAGTGTTTCCATTGAAAATGTTATCAACAGTATCAACAGCAGTGCCAACAATTTGAAGTGTAACCTTCCCCTCACCGCTGCCCGCATGCAGCAAGAATGCATCCCTCTCCCCACGTCTGTCCGGATGCTCATTACGACATGATGAGCCCTCCCCAAGTATCCATTGTACCATAATGAGCATCACAACCCTCCCGCAGAGAAAACGCATCAGATGAGGGTGTGGGAGGACTATGAACAGCACTGTAACTGTGACTGTTTGTACTAGGTGCTGGGACTGATACTGAAACTATTTTGCAGCATGAAGGGGCAGCTATGTAACAGTGGTTATGGCACGGACTCCTCAAGCTTTCCAAGACATTAAGCTGTTTTTGTAATATTTTTGAAATACCCATATGGAACCATTTCTCTGTGGGACTGTTCTGCTTGGTTCAGAAATAGAGGGCTATGAGAAAAACTTGAATTTATTGTGTAAAAATACCGAATTTTGATTTGTAGTGAATTTATGTTTATTGCAGATGAAGTGGAGTCTGGGTAACAAGGCAAATATTGTTCCCAGAATAAAATAGAGTCATCTTGTCTAATGGATTTTCTGATCTGTAAGTTAGCCAGTCAAGGCACAGCTTTTTCAATAAATCCATATTTAGAGACCAGCAGTGATGGTCTGTTACCATCTAAAAGTGCAACAGTTTCCGTAATTTAAATGCCAGCTGGATTTTTCTCAAGCAATCCCAAAGTTACTGTAGCTCAAATATATTTTCTGTATCCTCATGTAGGCTTTTCTAAGGTGACCTACCTACTCTATGTGTAAATGCCTCATCTACATTGTCTTTGCAGATGACACAAGGGAGAACTTTGGGCCTTACATTTACTAATATTTTTGAAATAGACATATTTGAGAACTCCTTTGTAGATGTGTAGGTATGGAGGGTGGCTTGCACATACGCTGCTGGCCCCCTCTGGTACATACCTGGCCACGTTCACATTATCCTTCTCAAGGGTCAGGATGCATAGGGTGGCCAATAGCTTTTAATAACTGTATGGTTTTCTTTTCAGTTCAAAGTATCCAAAACAATGAAATGTGTTGCAATCCACCAAAACTGTGTGGTTTTTTTCAGGAAATGTTTCTCACATCCTGAGGCACCTAGCATGAGGACAAGTTGGGATGTTGGAGGCACAAGTCTCTCCAGGAAACTGTTTGGGGCTGTCATGGATTGACGGTCCCAAATTGAGACAGTCCCTGTCCATACTGCCTGTCCAGAGTAGTTCCTATTAGCTGAGGCCAGTCTCTCTTTCAAAGACAAGGAGCTGACTAAGCTCAGAAGGTGCCCAGAAGAGTTCTATCAGCTCTATAGGGGTGAGTAGGCAGTAAAACAGAAGAGGGAGACAAACTGGAGGCCTATGGAGGGTTAGGCCAAGTGGCTTGCTTTACTTGAACTGCAGGACATTTCAGCTTCAGTGGAAAGCAGCCACTCTCTTGAGGGCCCGGATGAGTGCCTATATAAGTTGAAGTTGTGCAGAAAAATGAATCCAAATTCAATCTTGCAGTAAGTATGTGGTGGTACAGAAAAGACGGTAGCAGGCTTGGATTCTTTCAACCAAGGCTGTGATAGCTCCTTCAGAAAAGATGAATTGTGCTCAAATAAAGGATTTCTAGGAGCCCACAGATCTCCCTAATCCCCTATCAGCCAAAACACAGATGCAAAAGATGTTTTAGTGAGCCAGTGATCACCACTGGTGTTAACCTGGTCCTTACTGCACATGTACAGAGGTGTACAACTATGACATGACTTTACCTTCTGGACATCTTCTCTCCTGTTGAATAATAATTGCTGTTTGATCAGTGTATTGATCTCAGACCTCTTACTTGGTGGCCCATCATATACTTATCTGCCAATGTTATGTAAATAGAGGGTGATCTGATTTGTTATCCAGTAATCAATAGCTGGATAAAGCAGTAGCTGATCTTTTTTAAGCACACAGTGTTGAATGGGGTTGAACTAACAAACCACACAACTCCAGTCACTTTTCCAAGGTACGAATCTATAGTAAAAATACCACACAGCAGAAATCAAACAGCATGAAATAGGATGTTCCACTGCATTGAATCATTTCTCAGTACAGCATCAGTGACATTTAGAATAGTGAAAAGATTTGTATGTGTGGCAAAAAGAAAGGTTTTTATGCTCCTTTGGCCTGCATGCACTGAGTCTGACAGTTTGTTTATGTCCCTTTCTGCACTCTGTTGACTTCCTAAAGAAATAGCAACATGCGAAGTATTGACAATGGGCAAACTAGCAAAACCAGTTATTTGTGAGTATCTATTCAAAGATAATTCAATTTAAACTAAATCCAATTTGGTTTTATTCATCAGCGCATTTGTGTTCATTTCTCATACTAAAGATTTAAGCTGCTTTACTGGCAACACCTGTGAAGAGCAGATTTTAAGAATTCATTGAAAGCAGGTGTCAACTTGTCCATTTACAACCACGTTGTAAATCAACAATCAATGTGCTATGCTGATTACTTAGGAAAGCCTGGGAAGTACAGGGTAGCTGATTTCCTGGGTGGATGAGGAGGCTGGAGGAGGCTGTGAGGATCAAAATAGGTCATATTAAATAGAATTATGCATATTGAGTTAATTGCATGGTGCTATGGCTGATCTACAGGAATCCTAACTCCCTGGTAAATCAGAGAATCAAAGAATCATAGAACCATTAAGGTTGGAAAAGACCTCTAAGATCATCTAGTCCAACCGTCAACCCAACACCTCCATGCCTACTAAACCATGTCCTGAAGTGCCACATCTACACTTTTTTTTAACTCCCCCAGGGATGGTGACTTCACCACCTCTCTGTGCAGCCTGTTCCAATGCTTGACAACCCTTTCAGTAAAGGAATTTTTCCTAATATCCAGTCTAAACCTCTCCTGACGCAACTTGAGGCCATTTCCTCTCGTCCTACCACTTGTTACCTAGGAGAAGAGACTGACACCCACCTCACTACAGCCTCCTTTCAGGTAGTTGTAGAGAGTGATAAGGTCTCCTCTCAGCCTCCACTTCTCCAGGCTAAACAACCACAGTTCCCTCAGCCACTCCTCAGAAGACTTGTGCTCTAGACCAGCTTTGTTGCCCTTCTCTGGACACGCTCCAGCACTTCAATGTCCTTCTTGTATTGAGGGTCCCAAAACCGAACACACTTCCCTTGTCCTGCTGGCCACACTATTCCTGATACAAACCAGGATGCTCTTTGCTTTCTTGGCCACCTGGGCACACTGCTGGCTCATATTCAGGCGGCTGTCAACCAGCACTCCCAGGTCCTTCTCTGCTGGGCAGATTTCCAGCCGCTCTTCCCCAAGCCTGTAGCGTTGCATGGGGTTGTTGTGACCCAAGTGCAGGACCTGGCACTTGGCCTTGTTGAACCTCATACAATTGGCCTCGGCCCATTGATCCAGCCTGTCCAGATCCCTCTGCAGAGCCTTCCTACCCTCAAGCAGATCAACAGTCCTGCACAACTTGGTGTCATCTGCAAACTTACTGAGGATGCACTTGATCCCCTCATCCAGATCATTGATAAAGGTATTAAACAGGACTGGTCCAAAACTGAGCCCTGGGGAACACCACTTGTGACCAGCTGCCAACTGGATTTAACTCCATTCACCACAACTCTCTGGGCTTGGCCATCCAGACAGTTTTTTACCCAGCAAAGAGTACGCCCGCCTAAGCCATGAGCCGCCAGCTTCTCTAGGAGAATGCTGTGGGAGACAGTGTCAAAGGCTTTACTAAAGTCTGGGTAGATAACATCCACAGCCTCATCCACTAAGTGGGTCACCTTGTCATAGAAGGAGATCAGGTTGGTCAAGCAGGACCTTTCCTGAACCCATGCTGGCTGGGCCTGATCCTTTGGTTGGCCTGCACATGCCTGTTGAGCACACTCCAGATCTGCTCCATAATTTCCTTCGGTACCGAGGTCAGGCTGACAGGCCTGTAGTTCCCCGGATCCTCCTTCTGGCCCTTCTTGTAGACGGGTGTCACATTGGCAAGCCTCCAGTTGTCTGGGACCTCCCCTGTTAACCAGGACTGCTGATAAATGATGGAGAGTGGCTTGGCAAACTCCTCCACCAGCTCCCTCAGTACTCTCGGGTGGATCCCATGCGGCCCCATAGAATTCTGAGTGTCCAGATGGCGTAGCAGGTCGTTAACTGCTTCCTCCTGGATTATGGGGGGTTTATTACGCTCTCCGTCCCTGTCTTCCAGCTCAGGGGGCTGAATACCCTGGGGATAACTGGTCTGACTATTAAACACTGAGGCAAATAAGGCAAATGTATGCCAAGCATATTAAATTGGGCTGGGAGTCAGGTGAGAAGGGCTTTATTACCAGTTTGATGACTAGCCTGCTCTGTGACCTTGTGTGAGTCACTCTGCTTTTCTTTTATGTGCCTAATTTATTGCTTTATACCATATGTTCTTTGCAGCAAAGACCTTGTGTTGGATCCTGGAAAGGACTAGGATACCTGAAACAGCACCTCCCAGAGAGGAACCCCTGGCAGCATCCAGCCGTCGCCAGAGGAAACACAGGGCCAGTCTCAGAAACAGGGATGGAGAGTCCTTGATAGTACTGCTGTGCTCCTGCTCTGCTCTCAGAGCCCACACATTTTGAATTATTTCTTGTGCATTATCCCAGGAACATACACGGCCCCTGCTGGATCAGGCTCTGTGAGGTTCTTGTGATACATCTGCGTGCAGCCCAGGGCAAGGAGACCCCAGCCTCGGCAGAGGGCTTGTGGTAATATGGGAATACAGATGTGAAGCAACAGTAGGATTTTTTTTGAGGGCAAACAGGCATTGATATATGACTTACAGAAGCAACTAGCAGGTGCCCTGGTTTCAGCTGAGATAGAGTTAATTTTCTTTATAGTGGCTGGTATGGGGCTATGTTTTGGATTTGTGCTGAAAACAGTGTTGATAATACAGAGATGTTTTAGTTGTTGCTGCACCAGTCAAAGACTTTTCAGCTTCCCGTGCTCTGCCAGGTGCAGAAGAAGCTGGGAGGGGACACAGCCAGGAGATCCAAACTGACCAAAGGGCTATTCCATACCACATGACGTCATGCTCAGTATATGAAGCTGGGGAAGAAGAAGGAAGGGGGGGACATTCAGAGTGATGGCGTTTGTCTTCCCAAGTAACCATTACGCGTGATGGAGCCCTGCTTTCCTGGAGATGGCTGAACACCTGCCTGCCCATGGGAAGCAGTGAATTAATTCCTTGCTTTGCTTTGCTTGCGTGCGCGGCTTTTGCTTTACCTATTAAACTGTTTTTATCTCAACCCTCGAGTTTTCTTACTTTTGCTCTTCCAATTCTCTCCCCCATCCCACCAGGGGGGAGTGAGCGAGCGGCTGCGTGGTGCTTAGTTGCCAGCTGGGGCTAAACCACGACAGTCCTTTTTGGCGCCCAACGTGGGGCTCGAAGGGTTCGAGACAATGACAGATTTGATTGGAATGTGCTAGATGATAGAATTTATAGCTGTTATTGCTGTTAAGCTATTAATCGGCAGGCTTCTTGCCATAGGGCTTGCCTGCCTTACTGTATGTTAGAGTCTAGGGCTCGTTAGTGGCTGTTTTTTGCTTTTGCTGCTTGCTGTGCTGCTGTGCTGCTGATCACCTTACTCTGCTGTGCCTGGGAACATTTTGATAACAGCAATGGCCTTGTGCCTGGGCTGGCAGATGGCCAGGGCATCGCTGCTGTTTCTGTGCTGCTGTACTGGACAGGCTGGAACTCCAGTGTGAACTCGAGTCAAAGGGACTGTCACCTGTGGATGAATCCATGTGGGAGCAGGACACCCCAAAGCATCTGTGCCCATGGATTAGCCCATGCCAGAGCAGGTATATCTTGAAACGTCTGTGGCCATGGTTATGTCTGTGCCACAGCAGGTATACCTCTGAAGGGATTGTGGCCCAAGGATAAGTCCACGCTGGATAAGGTGCACCTCAAAGCATCTGTGGCTGTGGATGAAGTCCATGCTGCAGCAGGTACACCTCGAAGCATCAGTGGCTGTGGAAAAAGTCCATGCTGCAGCAGGTACACCTTGAAGCATCAGTGGCTGTGCATGAGGCCATGTTGGAGCAAGTTTACTTCTGAAGGTACTACGTTCTGTGGATAAGTCCAAGCTGGAGCAGGGGCAAGGGGAGGACTTCATTGCAATGTTAAACCTGATGGTCTGGTCCAAAGGGACCAGGGGTGGAGATTGTAATGGAAATACCTTTAAATTGTTGTATCCCGGGATCTGAGTTGCATGTTGTGGGAATCACTATAGCAGGAACCCCTTGTTGCTAGCCAGGCATGATCTGATTGACTAAACAACTTCCACTCTACTCTAAAAAACAGAGATAACAGTGGAATAACCTTAATGAAGAATATGACTGCAACATCATTGTTCATTAGATAGTACATTTGATGAAGGACAATTTGTTCTAACAACATTATGTTACTCATCATTTTAATGAAATATATAATAATCAAACACTACTTAGAATGCAGTGGAATAGGAAGCCTATAAGTGAAGTATTAAGTGGACCTGTCAGCCACCTGTGTGCTGTTTTGAAAGCACGCAGCAGATTTGAAAAACACAGCTCACAACTGATCGCACTTCATTCCCAATAATCAGAATCAGCCTGCAAAGAAGCACGTAGCTTTATAAAAACAGTCAATCACAATACTGGTATAACAAGATATATTGATGATGTGGATTTACAAGAATTACAGAGAATTGGGCAAGTGAGTGTTTCACAAAAGATAGATTTGTGTAGAGAAATTTATCTTTGCTTAGCTGAGCAAAATTTATCTTTGCTTAGCTTTGCTTCTCTTCTCAGCTGAGCTAAAATCTGTCTTCACCACTTTGATTTTAGGTTGTTAAATAAACCAGCACTATCATTTTATCCTTCCAGCAAGGTCTTTTTATGCCTAACATATTTCAGGTCTTCAGAAACTTTTCACCTATTGAAAAATTGTATAATGAACATCTTTGGGTAGTACACACATTCTGGCAGTCCTTAGGCATTAAAATAAAACTTTCCAAATGAATATAGAAAAATGTTTGCTTGCTTTGCTTTTAGCTTGCCTGGATGGCACTAATAGTTGTTGGCTAATTACTTATCAGAAGTTAATATGTAGTAGAAAATAATTTACATGTTGTTTTAGACTATATGATAGTGAGCATGTAAAGCCAGAATAGATATAATAATTGAAAACAACCACTGAGAGGAAATGTTCCCAAGTAACAAAACAGTACCTTCTTGGTTCAAGGGCACGCAGCCTTTTAGGTGGTGCCCCACTTAGTTTTTGGGTGCTAGATCTGAGAATGGACTCTGAGTCCAGGGTCTGGGGGAGCATGGAGAGTGAGGTACCCTGGAGTGGTGGCCCCAGCAGTCGCTGGCTTGTGGGGAGAGATGAGACAGTCCCTGGTGTCTGCAGCACCGATTTTGTTTAGTGATCTAGGAAGTAGGGAGCTCAGCTTCACTTTTTCTGCAGTTTTAGGGAATTTGAACTGGGGCTTTTCCAGTCAAAGGAAAGTTAGAGAAGGAGAGAGACAAATTTCATTCCCCAGGCTGAGCAGACCTGGAGACCAAATCTCCCCCTCCCTCTGCAAGTACTCTACCCATTCAGCTCGTGCTAAAATGAGGATAAGGGTGGCCATTACCATCAGTGAGGACTTCTCTTCAGATTGTATTTAAAAATGAAAGCAGCTTTCACTGTGCTTGTGAGGAGTTTGATCCTTTCATGTTACATGTGAACGAAGCGTGTGTTATTGGATTGGTTTCCTCCACAGGACTTAGGTATCACTTTGTTTAGTTCCTCGTTTGTCAAGGGGTTTACCTGACAGCTGCTGACCCTGGGCCATTTTTAGTCAAGCAGGATGCAGAGATATTTTGGATCAGGAGGCAAGGTGTCTAATGGCTGCAAAACCCTCCAGGGAAAGAACTGGGAGAAAATTTTTGGATGGGGCACTTTTATTTGGATCTAGATTTCCTTCTGGGGACCTGACGTTCCATTCACCTTAGATTTCCATTCTCCTAGACTAACTGTTTCTCTTGTCTCAAGATTAATTTAAATTTTCACTCGTCTTTGATTTTAGTTCTGTGCTCTATTTTTGGTTTAAAAACACTGGTTCATAGCTATAATCAAATCTTATGTGCTATGGTTATCCTTCAGTGATTAGAAAACCGTATGTTCTGTCAGTAAAAGCAAGTGGTAACCGCTGACCCAGTTGTAACAGCAAATGAAACAATCCAGCAGCAAATATTTAATTTCTCTTTTTTTAGACTTTCATGCTTTCCAAGTAAATATAACATGGAATTGAGAAACTTGGAAATGGACTCCTTGCTATAAGCCTGAGGAAACTTAATGAGCCTCCCATTCCTTTTTGTCAGGATGCACAAACAATGTTAGAAGTCATTGTTGTTATACCTCATGTCATTGTTAGAAGTCATTGTTGAGATACCTCCAAAGAGCTGCAATGGGGTTACTCTTTTGAAAGCCCTGAGCTTAGTAGTTGTCAAGCTGAGATCAGTGGCAGGGTCTGAATTTCAGCTTTTTCAGTTAACCCTGGAGCAAGCAATATGGATCTGCCTGTGGTTTCCTGTTAAATTCCACTAGGCAGAAAATTTGGGAAATTTGTGTGATCTTCCATTTTCATGAATAGCTGTAAACTCTCCTTTAGAGACTTTTTACCCACATCTCAGGAGCAGAGGCTATCTCCTGCTCTGATTTCCCTGCAAAGCTCACCCCTGTGCAGAAAATGCTTTAAAATCTGGCTTGGTGGGAATTGAAAGTGATTTATGCTGGAGAAAAGTGGAAGGAAGTGGAATAACTGCAGAGGATGTAGATAGCAAGAAGGAATGAATAGATCTGAGAGTACACGTGTAAATTGTTTGACTTTGCTCTGTCCATATATAACCTTTAGTTGCTTGTAACATCAGCACAGAGAACTGGATCTGAGGTTCCTGCAGTCAAAGCTGGTTCACCTGGCTCACTTGTCATCACTAAGCTTAGTCTCTCCAAATAAAAAGGAAAAGGTGCTGTGCTTGCTTCCATGTGTTGAACACACCTCTAGAGAGCTCCAGATTTCAGCTCCATTCAAAGCTGAGCACCTCCTAGTCATCTGGCAATGAGGCTGCTGGGCAAGCCTGCCCTGCATTGTGCCAATACGCACGTACCTGGGGTATCCTCCATCCGCCTCCAAGGCAGTGCTGCTGTGCATCCCCGAGTGTTGCAGGAGGGAGTGTGGGGTTGCAGTGGATCTCGCCATTTCTTTGGGTTGACAGCTGAGAGCTGTCTAGCAGAATCAAGATGAATCTGTTACTCTGATAGGCTACATATGATTCTACATTGATTTGTCTGATAGACTTTAATAGATTGCTCATCCATTGATGCAAAAAAGTATAGGTAAGATTTCCTGTTATTTGCTTTATTTTATATTTTCTTTGCCTTTTTTTTTTCCTTTCTATATTTCCTTATTATTCCCTACTTATTTTATATTTCCTTTTATACTTCTTAAAGGTGTTCCATCAGAAAATGGCTGGCTTGGCATAACTAGAGTTTTTTGGGTCTTTTACTGTTCTCTACCAGAGCTTTTTCTAAATAATTCCCCCCCCTCCCCCACCCCACCCCAAATCCCACCTTTTGTCAGAGAACTCTCCTTTCAAGGTATTTGCAATACCAAAATTATTATATTGCACAATGACAACCGAAAGAAAGCAAAATCAACACAAGGGAAAAAAAGGTACTCAGACAAACAAAATAGCCGAGGTTACGTTCTCTGGTCGGGAAGAATGAAGCTTCATTAGGATAAGAAAATGTATCCAGGTTTGTATTTCATCTTCTGTTCTTACCTTAACTGTCTTTGTGCTTCCTTTTATACTTCCCTTTCAATGCAGAGCACAGGGATCTGTATCAGATTTCTTGCACAAGGCCCTTGCCTTTCCTCAGTGCGACCCCTTGATGTGCACTTCTGCTGTGAGATCTGGAAGGAACCAGCCCAAATCAGCAGTGGTTACAGACTTCTTGAAGTCACAGTGTGTAAAGTGTGGTTCTAATAAAACTTTCAGTTGAAGAAAAACCTCTTCCCTTCTTTCTGGAAAAGGTGTCTGCTGGGCTGACGTCCATCAGGGACTTATCTTGAGTGTCTCCATACACGTGTGACGGGAATGCACAAGTCCAGCATTTTGCCCACCGTAACTCCCTGCCAGGTGGGTATCTCCTGAGGCAGAGCAGACTTTTAAGTCTCTGTCTCCACTATGGTTCTTTCTCCCAGGCTCAGCGCTGACTCCTGACACCAGCAGAAACCTCCCAGCTTTCACAAGCCCAGCTCCTGAATGTGCTTTTCTGAAAGTGCATGCGTTAACTTGGTGGAGGAGAGGCTGCCTATTACATTGCATTTGAATAGCACCTAATGTATAGTGGCCTGCTAGCATTAAAGAAGCACAGATTAACATTGGTGCAAAGGAAAGGGACTTTCCAATCTGAAAAGCTAATTTTTAATCGTGATGCTAACATTGAGGAAATATTTCAGTAGTTGTACTGATCTGAGTCCATGATTTCAAATTCTGCATTTCTCAGGTTCCAACATTTTTCAACCCTGTATGAAGGGTTTTTACATTTATTTTGCGTGGCTATTTCTCACAGCAGCTGGAGTATGGATTTCCACCCTTCTGTCCATGGTTTACAGTAGAGAAAAAAAAATACAAGGAGAAGGAAGATACAGTAATTAGCTGGATGTTCTCCAGGGGCTGTCATATCACTTTGCTGTCACAGCAAGTGTCTGTGCGGAAATTAATTTCCTGCCAAGCATCAAACACTATCTACTCTATCAAATAATTTACACAACCTTTTTACACCTGCATATATACACATGCTTTAGTTACTCTTTTCTTCAGTAGTTAGTCCTATCAGAACATATCTTTCGCTAGAGTAATTTGGTGGTCAATTATACCTAACTACCTTGCCTTACATTCTAGAAGTGACAACCTTTCAGTTGTCATTTTACAATGTCAAGAAAAGAATACATATATTTTCATTACTAAAACATCTTAATGAATTAAGGTACTAATACAAACATCAATCACTCATATTGCTGAATGAAAACGTCACTGAAGAATGCTAAAGAGAAGAAGGAAAGAAACTGGAAAGTACGTCTGTCAGTGCTCATTAACGACAATGAGCATGCAAAGCATCTGTTTCACTTTGTAGCATCTCCATAAAGAGAACTGAAAAATATCAACACAGAAACATTAATAAAACAGAAATAGGTTTGGGAATAATTCTGTCTGGCCTAGCTACCTAATTAGCACTTATATCTGCAAATAGCTCTAAAAATCTTCTCTGCTAGGTAAGATGGGTGTATCAGTTGCTACTTTTATTGCTTCACTAAGCTGCAACAAAAGAGGTCATGCTCTGCTTCTTTCACCTGCCTTGAGTCTCTATCCCCTCATTTTTTATATCATTTCCAAGTCAGAGGCTCTGACAGCTGATATGGCTTATCTACAGCTACTCTTCCCATTTTAGCATCTTGGAAAAAACAGTCCAGTTCAATCAAGAGATCTCTCTTGACTGTGTTTTCCACAATGAATGAAATTATCTTTTTCATGGCCTTTATCACATATCAAGAGTTTTTTGTAATTAAATACCACCCCGTCCTCCCCATCCCCCTCCCACACACTGTGTTTTACAGCTGGTGGCCATACCATGGTGAGGCCTAAGTTCAAGTATTTGTGAGAGTGTCTTGGTTAGCTTTAGCTCCTCTCAGTGCTCAATGCGATAGCTGGATTGAAAGCACTGAAGACATTTGGTTTCCTGCGCTAGTTTAGTTCTCTGTTAGAAATGCCAGTTTCAGAACTTTACTAAAATGAATGCAGGCCACGATTCTCCTTTGAAAAGCTTGTTCCAGATGAATCCATAACTTACATTTGGATGAAAATGAGGATTAAGTTATGAACCAACCTGTTCCAGTTCTTCTGCTGATCTCTTAGGCTAGCAGAAGGACGGTGAATTTACCTTAGTGTTTCCTACAAAATTAAACTATTTTTACAGGTAATTTCATCTCAGTACAGACTTCATATCTTGTAGATACAAGCCTTTGTAGATACAGATGTTGAAATGCAGTCCATCTGGGAAATTTATAATGGCATTTTGCAGGTTGCTGGAACTGCTAACATTAGTTCTAAGGGGATACTGAAACTCCCACTGTTCATCAGGTGAGCAGCCCGTGCACTTGTGCCTTTACAAACATTACTTTACTATTCAGTGTCTGAGTATCTGATCAGCAAGCTACCATGAACATACTGCTTTAAAAAAATATTTCAAATAATAAAAGGAAACTACCCAGAAATATAAAATGTATTTCTCCTCCTCTGGCCACCTTCTTCTCCTTGGGAAAACATCAAAGAAGTTGAAAATGTTGCTTTTCAGCCTATATGGCCATGAGGCTTTTCTGTGTTGCTCAAAACTAATATTAATTGCAATCACAGAGTTCCCTCCCCTCAAACTAAACAAAGAATGATCCTCTTCTTTCCTACATAGAGTCCTTTTTATTTCTTCTGGCATTTAACTCAGACAGTACTTGTATGACATTGTTGATCAGATTCATAGGGAAGCAGTGAAAAAGCTCTATATTTTTTCATTTCAATTGAACTGAGGGCTGAACAAAGGCATGAATATTTTTCCTCTGATGTACATGTATACTTTAGTTTAATATGTTGCCAGCCTTGCGGCAACATTCTTCCTTTCCCAGAAATCAATAGAGAGCCCTCTGTACTATTGGGATTGAGCTGCCAAGGGGTGAAGAGCTATGTCTAAAGACAGAGGAATCAAACAGGAGGTAGGGTTGAACAGAGGAGGTACTCCACACAAGCTGTCATGGAGCTCATTGTCTAAAGGATACTGCAAATGCTGAAGTGTATTTGGGTCCCAGAGAAGAGTAGGTGAGCTCAAGAAAGAGAAAACTATTTAGAGTCAAGTAGCTGTAAAGCGGCCTTAAAACCTTAAAGAGGCTAGTCTTTGGATGGCGCTTGCAATACAGATGAAGCCCTGGGTTGAACAGAAAATTTCTGTTCTCCTAAGGCATTCGTGTTCTTTAGCAATTATCAGTTGCTGTAGAGATTGATGGAAAATGGGATTTTACTTGGGTTCACAATGGTGCCATGCCAGTATCTTTATTGTTTTGTTTGAGGATCACAGGGGCACCCAAACATCTTTGGAATCAGGGGAATTCAAAGAAGTTTAAGTTAGCTTTGTAACCTCCTGTCTGGAGCTGTGATGATTGCTCCCTAGCTGCACCTCAGGGACGTGGGTTTAAAGTATCTTACTGTTTCTAGGGTAGCTTCCATGTACATAGAGCACATAACATTGTTAATGGCACATTGCCATACCTATGGAGGAAAAGCACAACTTAAGCATGTGCTTAAGTGCTTCTCTGGACCTTGGCCAGAACGGTCAGCAATTTACATGTATAATGACCAAGTCCTTAAGGAGTGCTCAGTCAGGGCTTCCTTCTATAATCTAAGAAAAGAAAAACAGAATGGAAAAGAAACATCTCAGTACTTCAAGACCTGTTAGCTATTGTGAACTCAAAAGCTAAAGTTCTCAGAAGATAAAAACCTCCTTACTAGGAACTTTTACATATGGGCCATATTGAAGCTGTTGGTCAGCTCAGAGCCTTAAGGCTGGGTATAACGCACAAGACACTTCTTTCCAGCCTGTCCCTTTTGGCTGAGAGGATGAGGTCTCTATATCCAGTATAACATTTGCCATCCCTGAGTTGCTGTCCCAGGGACCCTAGGATGTCTGAAATGGTAGTAGGTGCCTAGGTGTCTCAGGACCTATGTTTAGGTTACTGGGTAGTGCCCTGGCACTCCAGTCTCCATTGACTATCTCAGATACTGTAGGCACTTACACACAGACACCTATATTTTAGAGTCCAGACATGGAACCGAATCCTACTCAGACGGTCTGTCAAAGAACAGACACTGCCAGTCCTACAGAGATGTTAGAGAGGAGGCTAACAGCTCCCACTGAGTCAGAAGAACTTGGCATTGCTACTCTTTCAAGGCCACTGTCACTAATCCATGTACGTCTATGTATTAAAATATAGGATACAATTCACTAGGGCCCCAGCCTGCGTGGCTGTGCTGTAAGACGAGTTCCACACACTTTGCTGTAGTGACTGTTCTTAGCACCTAAGCCACAGGGGACTGCAACATGGACAGGACTCAGTGGGGTCTGATGCTGCTTTTTTCCTACGTGGTCTTTCATTTTGTGAAGGAATAAAGCGTATCACAAATCACTGCATAGTGAGCAAAAGGTTAATGGACTAATCTGAAGCTATACAATAGTAAACATGTAGCAGGTATGCCAAATGATATTAATATGCATAATATGCACGTCTACCAGAGGTGTGCTGTGTTTGTGGTATGTCTTCCTTAGTTATAGACACAGGCTTCACATTTCTATGGATAAAGCCTAAAAGCTTTGTCCAATTCTTTACCATTATTTCTCTTATTGCCCAACTTATGTAGAAATCATTTGAAAGTGTAGAGGACTTTTTATACATGCACTCGAACACTAATGGAAAGTGCATGGAAAGCACTACTAAGTGGAAGTATGTACTGAATTCTTATTAATTTTTTATTCAGTCAAGGTCTGTCTGGATTTCCACAGTTGCAATTCAAATTCATTGAGCTTAAGGGCAGAATGGATGCAAGGACTTTCAGTCAAATGTTCAAAATATTGCTAAGATTAAGTAATAAAAAATTGAGTAGCTTCCATTTCTTTCCTAGATCATGACATCATAAACCTTAATGCAGGAAGTTTTTCAGGATTATTCTACATGAAAAGATGTATTGTAGTGCAGAGATCCTCAAATTAATGTCCAGTAGCACATTTGGTTCATGATGGTGCTAGAATGACATGTTTATGCCAATGCTGGGACACTAACTAGTATCTCTACATGCTCTGCACTGTGCCATGGAGACCTGCCAAGCTTTTTGGAGACAGCTTGGTGAGCTCTCACTCTTCCATATCACCATGTGTTTGATGGACACATGCTTCCTTTTCTTTCTTTCTTCCTTCCTTCCTTAGTTTTTAAAAAATACTGGGTATTGTAATAACAATAATAAAATGGCAAGATTTGTCAACAGTAAATTTGTGTCTTCTTTGCACTGAGCTTTTTTTCATGCCCTTTTTATCTGTTCCCTCACTAGTAAGTTTGAATGTTTTTCAGATTCAAACACCTACATGTGTTTACAGTCTAAGGCACTATGTGGCAACAAGATGTCTAAGCATCTTTCAGAAGTTAGGGGAGGTCTAGAGCATCTATTGCCATTTGAGACCTGGGGTATCCCATCTGGCTTCTAAATGCCACTTCAAAAGGTCACTCATAGGTCCTGCTTCATAAGAGCTATCACCATGCAAACATTGTGGCTGTCCCCAGGTGTCTCAAAAGTAAACTCCGATGTTTAGGCAACTGAATTGAATCCTAGGTCTC
Organism: Ciconia boyciana; assembly: GCF_034638445.1. Classification (NCBI taxonomy): domain Eukaryota; kingdom Metazoa; phylum Chordata; class Aves; order Ciconiiformes; family Ciconiidae; genus Ciconia; species Ciconia boyciana. The sequence goes on from NC_132936.1 coordinate 53,711,845, forward strand.
CACAAGCTATGATGGAAGTTTGGACACCTTGTTCAGAGCAGACACCTACATTGTAGATGTCTACATTTAGGTGGCTGAATCTGGAGCCAGATCCCACCCTCTGAATCCCTTTTGTCTCCAGGTACCTCAGCACTGTCATACTTGGGGATGTGGCGGGAGGAAGAGGGTGTGCCAGAGGATTTCCTGAGTATGCCCAGTCATTGGCTTTGTCAGGCCAGGCCTGACGCCTCTCTTGTGCCTCCTTCAAAGCTAGAGCAGCATAGGAAATATATGCATGGTGGAATGTAAGCTTTTCAAAATAATTAAACAGTTTGAAAACAGTGATTAACTGTGTAAATAAAGACAGGAGTGTTGAAAGGAAAAGACAAACACCGTGACCCACATTAACTGCAAAATTGAAGCCAGTCAGGCTGACAACAGTGGTTTAAAAGGAAAATAATCCTCTTCAGTCAGACAGACAACCAATCTTCTTCATTATTGCAATAATTTTTCTCTGCAAACATTTAAGGGGAATAGAGTCACACCTAGTAAGAAACAGTTCATAAGCATAAAGGATTACCAAATGCTGCTGTTTGATGCTCTTTTCCCAAGTTCTGTACAAGGTAGCCATGCCGACTACAGCTAATTATATATGTATGTCAGTGTTTTGCTCTTCTGATAGATGGCTTGCAGCATCACTGCACATGGATAATAGTTAACCCCCCTCCCCCGAACCAATTTGTAGTAGAATGGCATTTCTGCACTGAATCTGTAAACAAGATGCCCAGCAAAATAACACCTTCCATCTCCAGCTTCTGCAACTGAAGTACAGTTGAAAAGGATGGGCTGCTGAAAAAGCAAGATTAGGGGTATGGGGTGAATGGTTGTCACTCACTTGCTAAAAAAACAAGTGAAGCTTTACAAAGCACACACTGAGCAGCACAGGAGATTGCTGCACATGCCTCAGAGAAGCTCACAGGTCTGACTTGCTAGGGGAATGCCTACCTGGAGGCTACCTCACCCCTACCTGCTGTTTACCTTTGCCATGGAGTCTCCTGCCTCCACCCTGGTGATGACCCAGTGCATCATATGGGAATTGCTGCATCTTAGGATAACTCAAAACTATTTCTAGCCAAAGATGCTGAACTCCTCCCAGAGTGACGTGGCAGAGGAGGTCTTCAGCCTCTCCTGAGAACCCTCAAGAAAAAGCAGATCTAGAGCTCTTAATTTTTATCCTGTTCTAGATCAGCGAGAAACCCTGTATTCCCTCTATGGTTGTTCAGCTTTTTTTGGTAGTAGTTTTACTGCTCTGCTTGTTAACTGCTGGGAATGCTCCACTAAGAAGGAAAATAGCTATCAGGTACTGTTTCGTACCAACTCACCTCCTTTGATAGTCACTGGATGTCAGTTCAAAGCTGTTTGATATGCATATTCTGGATTCCATCTAACATACCTACAGGGTATGAGTCCCCTGTGAATCATGTGCCATCTTTGCAAGCCCCATATGGATGTTTTGGATACTCTGTGGTGTCTCAAAACTCTCCACCGGCAAATGTGTAGGCATCTGAGACCCAAGGTGTTTATATAACTCTGGGTCTTTTGTTTTATATCCTCAAGGGAGACTATGGCCAAAGTTCCAGCTGGACTTTGGATTGGATGAAAAGTTAACTGATAAAAAAATATGTCCAGTGCTGATTTATCACAAGTTTGTAAAACCACCAACCTAGCATTTTGATAAATCACTCAGTAATACATGCCTAAAGAAACAGTGAAAATACTTTAAAGGCTGACTTTACTGTTAGCAAACACATAGTTATGTTTGCAGTCATTCTTGGATCCTGGAGTGAAATGGTCTGTATCTAGATGATAGACACAGCTTTAGTCTGCATTTTCTGAGCTCCCACAAAACAGCCTTATGTCAACACTGTCCATGGGCTCTGCTGCAGCTCGAATGGATGGAGCTCCCTTTTAGCCACAAGACTAACCTCATGTATGTGGGAAACCACTCTTTGTGAGACAAGGCAAAAATGGCTTTTATAGCCCAAAGCATATCCTTCTTTGCGCTGTTTGTGGTGACACAGCCTGCATGACAGTGAAATGGTTAATACCATAGTAGACAATTCTTTGCCAGTCTAGCTTGCACATGTAACTACTTCCCCATCTTCTAGCTGCTCTCCTAATGAATGACAGTAACTGTTGCATAGCTGATGATTCAAATCTCTCAGAATCCCATTACCTGCATTCTCATTGTAACTGCAGAAGTTATTTCCAATAAAGTAATTCTTTTATTAATGAAATCTCACATTACTGCACTATAAAATTTGAGCATATACCATTATGTCTCATTCACTGCAATAGCAGTCATCATCTTTAAAAATTACATAGAGGGATGTGAGTTTCAATTATAAGGCATCTCAGTAAAAATAGAACGTGTAGCTAAATGCAGCTAGTTAAGTGATAGGAAATAGTATGATTACAGGGAGAAAAGAACATGTTCTTTGATATGTAATTTTTTTGCCATTCAAATTGCACTCCAGATGGTGTCTCAAGCAATATGAAGATGACCTCTGCCACTCCTCCTCTCATTCTTATAATCACCACTGTGGATACTCAGTCCTTGCATGTGACATGCTCTAATGTAGTACAAGCCAGTTTTACTCCTTGTTTTTGCGATGTTTCTCTAGGCAATGTAAGGAGGAAACCTGAAGAAAATCATGTAAAGTTAATCAAAGTGCTTGTGTAAATGTATTAGTCTTCAGTGTTCGTATTGATTTTAACAAATCATTGGTATTTATTATGTAGCCAGATGTGTTATTGTTCCATCTAGGGTTCATAGTCCTATACAGCTAAATCAATAAAATATACTGTTCTAGGGAGTGCTGGGTTTTGCAGAGGATTAAGAAATGATCCCATCACATTTCAACATTTTCTGGAGTGACAGACACAAATAGATAGTTGACTATAATAGCAGCAAACTCCCCTGAGAAGCACAAGGGCCCACATCCACAAAGGAAGGTTGGTGTCTCCTCCTGGGTCTGGAGTTCTCAGTCCTGATTTTGGTGCCTCTAGTGGGATGAAACAGGGCCATCACATAGACACAGCTGGGCTCACCAAAGGTAGTAAAAGACCAGAGATCCATCTCTGTTCGAGGCAAAATGGCGATTGGAGCTAGAAGCCTGAACATAAAGGCCACGCATCTAAGCATATGTGACAAACTCACTGTTTTCATTGAAAATCTAGCAAGTGGCAGTGGTGCTGTCCTTTCCCTAACACATCATAGTTAGACCACTTGTGCATGGAGAGGACAACCTAGCTTTCAGATAGTGAAGAAAATGTCTTCAGAGTCCACCAAAGTTTTGATTTGCTTATAAAATACACAAAATAAATAGCCAAGGATGGAAGACTGATGTTAACCTTAAACAAATTAGTATTATAATTAACAAGAAACATCCTGGATTTTTTCCAGTCCCACACTAAGATAAAAACAGACACTTGAAGACAGGCTTCTGTGGCAAAATGAACCATTCCTAACTATTACTAATGTACTTTACAGAGTGCTGAAGATTAAATGCATATGAGGACTGCCACAATTGTAGGCTTCAAAGCTAAACAATCATATTGTCATACAAGAATTCATCTGGTAATTATACTTAATCAAAGACAGCAAATACACAGATGCCATTACATGAAAACAAATATATACAAGGCATAAATCAGTTCAGACACAACCCTGCCTGAAACTTAGGAGCTGGATACTTTGGATGCAACAAGCTCGAGCCTTCTCCTAGAGACCCCAGAGCAGGACTCCCAGCAGAGGTGATCTTGTGCTGTGCTAACCGAGTTGGGCTGTCTGTGGGGTGCAGAGCAATGATCTTCTGAGATGTGAAGCTGAGCCAGGAACAGCAGAGCAATATTGGGTTGATGCTGCAGCCCAGCTAATGAGTCTCTTCTGCCCTGGCAGCAGGCCAAGCTCTATGCTGTGCTGTTTTGCACAGTGGAGACAAGATTTTATTGGCACTGTTGAAGCCAATAGGAAAAAGCACATATAAATTAGCTGAGTAAGAGACTTTCTGGGGTTGTAATTATTTGAGAGGTAAAGCTTTCAAGCAGCTGCAATGCAGCCATAGTGTGAGCAGACCAAATTAGGATGTCATAAATATCGGTTTAAGTTACCTGCTGGGCCAGCTTCTGCTCCTGGTTATAGCCATCTGACCCCACGAAAGTTCAGATAAATTTGACCCACTCTTTACGAAAGTAGTAAAATAAATTAGAACTCAACCAGCTCTGACTAGGATGAATCTACATACATAATTAATCTTTATTTTACATACATAATGGAGAAAAGATTAATGAATTCTTTCTGAAAGCTTGGGCTTGTTCTTGATGACAGGAAAAATGATCTAAACCTCATACATCATCAATTGTTTGACAGCCACACAAACCTGGAATAATTACAATGTCTTTTGCCAAATTATTCCAGATTTATTTCAAAGTAGTTGTGAACACAGATTTATTTCATATTATTTAAGTGTTGGAGTAAGGTTTCTTTTGCTGTACACAAAGCTGTCTGCAATATACATATTGTGAAAATTGTGCACTGGGCAGCACTAAAGGTGAATTCCATGTTGTAAAGGCTAACCGGCTGCCCTGCCAGAAATGTTTGCAGTGGTGTTGCAAATATGTTTACCTTTCTAGCCATGTATGCTTTCCGGTTTTTCCTCCAGCTGTCTTTCTTACAATGTGGATTCTTTCCTCCAGTTTCTGAGGTTACTACCCTTTTGCTTTTAATTGTTTTCATAGCTGTTGTAACAAAACTATGCAAACTCCAAGCCCCGAAGTAATTGGTTCACTGGGTTTCTTATCAAATGCATCAAAATAGCTTTTTGTGTATCATTAGCACCTGGCTTCATTTCTTCAGCCTGTTACAGTGGTAGCATCGCATTGCAGCTGGCTCCACAATGCAGCTGAAATCAAAGGAGTCACTAATTTAACACAGGGCTACAGTGATGGCAGCTGAATGGCAGGCAGCGCCCCTTGTTGGGTGCATGTTGAGAACCTGTGCGTGTACTAAAGTTGTTCTGCAGGTGTCCTCCCCTTTGCTATAAAACCTTAAACTCTCACTCACTGAATTCACTGAGATTTGTGTTTGTGGTTTTCTTGGTTTTGCCTGTATCCCAAAGATAGAAGCACTGGAGCCCATAGGGTTTGAGTCTCCTTGCACCACAGACAGGGCATTAGCGGTTATTCTGTTTCTGTCCTGCTCTGTGGACAATCCCATGTATTTGCTCAGTCTTAGAGGCTGCCTTAGCTTTAACCCTTTCTCTGGACAATATAGCTTTCTTTGTTATTTGGAGGAATTTCTCAAATTATCTATGTCTTCACCTTTCATAGAAGCTAAAATCACACATCCTACCATCTTAATAGGAATCTCATAGATTTTCTGAGTTCTAGAGTTTCCAGCTGTGCTGTGTAATTATCTATTTCCTTTTTTTTATCCTGTGAAAATCTTTATCTTGTTAAAAATGAAATGCACAAGAGTTTAGTGCATCAGCAACAGCTTCATTTTCTCTAATGCTGTCCTGAGAAGATTTGTTTCATTAGTTGTTCCCCTGGCAAAAGCTTCCCTGTAATACATTTCCATACATTTTCAGCCATGTTCCTGAAAACACATTTTACTCCCTTGCCATCCTTTTCCTCTCAATGTGATAGTGAAAACAAGCAATCAAAAAAACCTTTGCAAGCCAGTGCAACAGCAACAAATTAGTTCCATGTTTATTATCTCATCAATATCTCTCATGGTCAGCTCTGTTTATAGAATTAAGACTTTCTTTCACTTCTTCTATTCTCTGCAAAATATTTTATACACACGCAGATTCCACAGGAATCAGTCTCTGCAGGTTTGTTTGCTCTGGTTTTGCTGTGTTTACACCTTTTAATCCCTTCAGTGTGAGTCACCCTAGTCTAACTGTTCATATCACATTTGAGATATTGCAGGTACTTCATGCTGGGCAACAGCAGAGGACATCATGTTTATAAATATTTGCTCTTTGTTAAAAGGTGCTTCAGCAAATGTTGTAGCACTGCACGCAGGCTGACTTCAGGGATCCTTCTCAAAATCAGTTCCTTGCTGCAACCTGTGTCCTCTCTTGAGTACTATAGATGTTATAAGATACAGCAAGAATTCAGCAAAGTGGAAAGGTTTCCAAGAAGGAATGCCAATATATAAAAGAGGTGAGAAAGTGAGAAGAATTAAACATAAAGGCTCCAGGATAAGGTAAGTACATATTTGCAGAGTTAGCTCACTCAATATTACAACTTGACAATAGATTTTATTTAGGAATTGCTGCACTTGTTTTAGGAAAGGGAAATGTTTTCATGGTATTTGGGTGTTCTAAGAATTACATGCAAGTTTCTGTAAGATCAGAGAGGGAATCAAGAAGCCATAGTCAATGTTTGGTGAATGTATTTCTAACCATCTGTTGTGATTGTAGCTTCACCTAATAATTTACTTGAAGAGTCATTGCTAGGCAAGGCATAGTTTCTGTTGATACAGGAAATTCCTACTCTCCTTATTCTGGAGGCTATTCATGCTATCGTTCCCTGTAACAGCAGGATGAACAACCACAAGAAACAGAAGGTACTGACATCAGAAATGCACTTTTTTTCCTAGCATTCCTTTTTCTAGACCGTAGTCTGGAAATTAAGTAGATAGTTGTATCATTGGCTACTACTGCAAAAACTTCTATTTGGGAAACTTTGTGCTGGTCAGCTCCCCACAAAAATGACAGCTTTGGAGCTTCTGCAAATGGAAAAAAGAAAAATTCTGATCTATGGTGCTATGACCACAGTCAAAGTTTTAAAAGACATCATTCCAGTACAGGGGCCTTTGAACCTCTGCCCTAGGCTCAGTCATCAGAGGCTCAGTCACATCAGTCTGAATGTGCTAAGGCCACTGTCTCCCTATAAGAGAGGGAAATTCTTAATGGGCCAGGGCCAGACCTGAGAAAATATATCAAAGGTGAAGCCTTTAGAGCTTTCCTCTTTCTAGCTTCTCTGGAAACTGTCTTACAGGAAGATCAATAGCCTCTAGGTTCTCATTTTCAGGAGCAGAAATGATCTCTGTTGTAGTGTCTTGCTTGTCACAAGCAGACTAAAAGAGTCTAAGGCTTTGAAAAATCCCACAGCCCTATGGCCTGACTCTTACCGATTGTAAGCATTTGTTTCTTCCAATTCGTTGTCAAAATGTTTCTCACGATGCACCCTTCTTTTCTAAGCTAGACTGTGTAGGTGAGAGTTATAAAGGGAGCTGCTCTAAAGAACAGGTCTGTCAGTCTCTGAAGTTCCCCATCATCATCATCTCTTTGCTGGCTCAGAGGTGGTGGCAGAATTGCTCTGCAATTGCTCCTACAGCCTAATGATACGTCAGCTCTGCTCATCTGACTCTCTTATGACCTTGTGGGGAACAGCTGAGAGTTTAGTTATAAATCATTTACCATCAGTCCTAGCTAACTGGGGAGGTCCCTGTAGACTGGAAGTTAACAAATATAACGCTCATCTACAAGAAGGGCCAGAAGGAGGATCCTGGGAACTACAGGCCCGTCAGTCTGACCTCGGTACCGGGGAAGGTTATGGAGCAGATCATCCTGAGTGCCACCACGTGGCATGTAGGACAACTAGATGATCAGGCCCAGTCAGCATGGGTTTATGAAAGACAGGTCCTGCTTGAACAACCTGATCTCCTTCTATGACAAGGTGACCCGCTTAGTGGTTGAGGAAAAGGCTGTGGATGTTGTCTACCTAGACTTAGAAAAGCCTTTGATAGCATTTCCCACAGCATTCTCCTGGAGAAACTGACTGCTCATGGCTTGGACAGATGCACTCTCTGCTGGGTAAAAAACTGTCTGGATGGCTGGGCCCAAAGAGTTGTGGTGAATGGAGTTAAATCCAGTTGGCGGCTGGTCACAAGTGGTGTTCCCCAGGGCTCGGTATTGGGGCCAGTTCTTTTTAATATCTTTATCAATGATCTGGACAAGGGGATCGAGTGCACCCTCAGTAAGTTTGCAGATGACACCAAGTTGTGCAGGAGTGTTGATCTGCTTGAGGGTAGGAAGGCTCTGCAGAGGGACCTGGACAGGCTGGATCAATGGGCTGAGGCCAATTCTATGAGATTCAACAAGGCCAAGTGCCAGGTCCTGCACTTGGGTCACAACAACCCCATGCAATGCTACAGGCTTGGGGAAGAGCGGCTGGAAATCTGCCCAGCAGAAAAGGACCTGGGAGTGTTGGTTGACAGCCGCCTGAATATGAGCCAGCAGTGTGCCCAGGTGGCCAAGAAAGCAAAGAGCATCCTGGTTTGTATCAGGAATAGTGTGGCCAGCAGGAGTAGGGAAGTGATTGTCCCCCTGTACTCGGCACTGGTGAGGTCACACCTTGAATAATGTGTTCAGTTTTGGGCCCCTTGCTACAGGACAGACATTGAGGTGCTGGAGCGTGTCCAAAGAAGAGCAACAAAGCTGGTGAAGGGTCTACAGCACAGGTCTTCTGAGGAGTGGCTGAGGGAACTGTGGTTGTTTAGCCTGGAGAAAAGGAGGCTGAGGGGAGACCTTATCGCTCTCTACAACTACCTGAAAGGAGGTTGTAGTCAGGTGGGTGTCGGTCTCTTTTCCGAAGTAACAAGTGATAGGACGAGAGGAAATGGCCTCAAGTTGTGCCAGGGGAGGTTTAGATTGGATATTAGGAAAAATTTCTTCACTGAAAGTGTTGTCAAGCATTGGAACAGGCTGCCCAGGGAAGTGGTGGAGTCGCCATCCCTGGAAGTATTTAAAAGCTGTGTAGATGTGGTGCTTAGGGACATGGTTTAGTGGTGGACTTGGCAGTGTTAGGTTTATGGTTGGACTCGATGATCTTAAAGGTCTTTTCCAACCTAAATGATTCTATGATTCTATAAATCCTGCTCTGGCCTCAGATCCAGATCTCCCTCAGCTGTGGACAGGAACCGCCGGCAGACCCTTGCCCTCCAGAGGGTGAAGGAGGTGTGGACTCCTGTACACACTTCTTAAATCCCCAGCAGAACTGAAAGCATCATACTAAGGCATTCTGGAGATCCAAAAGCGGTGGGATTGGCTTCAGCTCTTGTAGTTGGTGGCTGTGACTGGACAGTCCCTAAGCCCTTTCTGAGCCACTAGAGGAATTTGGCAAATGTCTAATGAAGTGATATTTGCCTCTAAAGTGTACCTAAAATGGAATTGGTCATCTGCCAGCGGAGACAGCCAATACATGTGTTCCTCTGCAAAGCTTTTCTATTTATATATATTTTAGGAAATATATCTATAGCTTTATCTCTGTATATATTTATTTAGATTACTAAAATACTCACTGTGATCATAACTCATATCTATTGCATTAAAGTTCCAGATAACATAATGAAAGAAATCAATGGTTCAATGGTTTGTATATATTGTAATTAAATTTAGTATGTGGGTGACATCAATGGCTGTGAATAAGTCTCCTGCAGTTACCATAGAAACAAAATTTCCTCAAGTAGCACAGCAGAGTGGTGTGATGTTGAGTGGGGAGTTCTAACATTTAATTTTTAAATTAAACTGTACAGATAACCAGTAGGAAACAGCACAACCACCAATTTAGTATTAAAATCATGATGAGCTCTATTTTTCTGTATTGAACGTTGCCTCAGCGATACCTGACCTAGCAGCTAGCAAGATGTCAGCCTGCGAAGATGCAGGCTAACAAATACTTTTAATACTTGCAAAATAACCTATAGATAGATACCTGTGCGAAAGAGACCAGCTTCGCACATACCAGTAAGCTAGCATTGCACATTTTGATATGGGCTTATTTCCATATAAAAGAAAAGTTTAATATGTTAGTAACCAAAGTATTTTCAACTAAGAATAAAATATAGCCTGTAGTTCAATATGAAGTATTTCTGAAAGCTGATGTTAAGGCATATATCATATAAATGACAATGACTTTCAGGGCAAATGGGAGCTGTTTAGTGGATTACCATGGTAACTGTGGTTATAGTATACACTTGGCTTAGTGTTAGTTTTCTAAAATCTGATGTAAGGAATCGTTTGAAGAATCATTGCATAACTGTTTATTCTTTTAATGAGGAAAGAAAATTGGATCTTTTTGCAACCTTTCTCTCCAGCCCTGCATCAGGTTTTTGCACTGTCTCAGAGAGATTACTGAAAACTTATATGAGGGATCTTTATCTGAATTCAAAATATCAAGGAATTGAAAAGCAAACATCACAGAGGAGTTTTTCTTTCTCCCGAGTTCTTCTAGCGAGTCTCTGCTCCTTTAATCACATTAATATCAGATGTGATTAACGTAAAGACAAATCTGGAGAGAATTACAGCACACATGACTTCCCCCCCCAGTTCTGTCCTTTTTTTCACCCGTAATGGGAACTCTTGCAAGGGTATAATTCAATTCAGGGCTTGATCCTGCTGTCCCTATTCCTTCCAATAGCTGCAATATACATTGTCCATATTTGTTTACTTGTGGGGTTTAAATACGTCCCCAAAATGAAGCCTGCATAAGGGGGCAGCACTTAATTTGCTGTCCCAGAAGCACTGCAGGTACTGAGTTGTGACCGAATGGTGATTTGGGGTTCTTCTTCCTCCATGAGACAAGTAGGTAGAAACAACTTTTTCTCAGGTATAGACTCACATTTGAATGCAAAATCACGTCTAAACCACTGTAATACAGCAGGGTGTCGATAGCCATGAAATGAAAATTCAGTCCTGCTCAAACTGTTTAGTGTTTATAGAAAACACAGTGGGTGGAAGACAAACTGTATGTTAAATAGGAAAGTCTAAGCTGCAAACACTGCCTTATGGGGATACTGTCCTTCACTTCAACTGCTCTGCTCAAGAAGAGCTTGCTGGTTAGGAAATCGATCCAGCCATGAGGAGGCACCCTTTAATTAAAAAGTTGCAGGAACCATATTGTTTATTTCTCTGATCCTTTCTGTGGTGGGGGAAAAAACATTTCCTCCAAGACCCCCATCTGATTTTTACAAGACTGCACATCCCCCTTAAAAGCATACTCTTGCAATCAATCATTCCTTCCCTTTGAAATCCCTAAGGAAATAGCTACCTGCTGTACTGTCTTTAGTCACTTATGAGCAACCTGATTTTACAATATATCACGACTTAAACTCCCACACAGTGCAGGCTCCTGCCCCTGGGAGGGTAGATAACCCTGCAAGGGTGTGGAGTGGGGGCTGCCAGGCTGGGGAGCAGCTCTGCGGGAGGCACTCGTGCCCTGGAGCACCATGAGCCATGCAGGAGCCAGCAGTGCCCAGGCAGCAGGAGCACGGTCCATCCATCTAGGGATGGGATTATCCCCCTCTACTCCGTGCTCAGGAGACCACAGCCAGATAGTGTCTGGTTTTGGGCCCCCCTCAATACAAGGCATGGGCAAATTGGTGCAAGTTCAGCAAGGGCTCCAAGCCAGTCAGGGCTGGAGCAGTTGCCTTGTGAGGAGAGGCTGAGGTATGGGCTGGCTCAGTCTGGGGCAGAGATGGCTTAGGGGGGGCTGACAGCAGACTGAAACCTAACTATAGACAATGGAGATAAGTAAATTTCCTTAGGTCTCTGAGGATGAAACACATGCAAGGAACCATCCACAGGGCCAGGTGTGGAGCTCAGGGGTCCCTTTTAGTTTGTCCTGCTTTTGCAGGAGGACCCTATACTTGCATTTCTTCTTAGGCAGATCTTAGCTATGCAACACTAATTTGTAACAATCCCACTGGCTGCTTAGCCAGCCTAACATCTGACTGGTACCCAGGCTCTTGTCTTAGAAACTATTGCGTGTTATTGTATATACCATATATGAATTACTGCTTTCTTGTCTGAGCTATGCATTTTAGTGGCTAGCTTCCTCCTAACCTTGCTTAGGATTAATAAATTAGGCCTCCCGCTGTGCCTAAGGGCCATGACTGGCAGGCATGCATGCCCTGACAAGCGTTGCTGAGCTGCAGAGAAGAGGTGCAGCCACCTCCGCATGGGTTCCTGCTGGCCCTGACAGCTCCCTGGGAAGTGGAATGTGGGGGTACCATCATCCTTGGTATGTGGCCAGGCCAGAGGGGATGCTGAGAAGAAGAGGATAATGAGACAGGGATAAAGAGAAAGTGCTCTTTATCACACCTTTATCACACAGTTCTTGATTACAAAAAGTGATCATGTGGCTACTGAGGAAACAAGTGCGAGGCAACATGAGAGAACATGCCACTAGAGTTGGTGCAAGATCCAGGCAACACCTGGGATTTAGCCATTAAAAAGAAATGGCTCTAATGCTTCAGTGTATGATGAAAGCTTTTAAACTTTGAATTGATGTAGGAAAACATAAATGAAAAAGTAGTATCATTTTTGCAACACCTATCCCCTCCTTCTATTATCTGATCAGCTCTAGGACCAGTTGTAATTTTGGCAAATGGAATAAAAACAATTTTATAAAAGATTTCACATCTTTCCCACATTTTCAGACAGACCGAACGTTACATAAAATTGTTACTTCAAGGAATGAATTTTACATCACTCTGTTACATGGAGAAGAAAGAATGTAAAATTCATGATTCCAGAATAAATCAAAATATAGGTATACTCAAACTGAAGTTTTCTCCTTTTAGTTTTTTAAAAACATTACTCTTGAGTTAGAATTTCATTTCAACTCCCATAATATTTATCTCAGAGGGATAACAATGAAGTATTTACCATGCACTTTATATTAGTAGTTGTTGAAAGAAATTGTACAAGTGCAGTCAGAATGCTATTTCTACATCAGCAGCAATGCTCACTTTTTAAAAGCTTCTCTAAATTATCTCTTTTTCATCGCAGTGAGGCCTGCAAATCCCACTCAGAGAAAAGGACAGGTGGTAGCCGTCACTAGAAAGTGGGATCAGGTGAAGTCACTGCAAGTTTCTTATTCACACTGTTACTCTCCTGTTGGTGCCTTGCACATCCTATTACGGGTTTCAGCTGATTTTCAGCTGAGCTGGCTGCTGACTTCATTTAATTCACAAATCACACCTGACACAGCTCCCATTCACCTCCACAAAAATCTTTCCACTCCCTTTTTGGAGGCCTGGAGCAGCTTTTGCGGCTTCCCATATAGCCAGAGTGGGGAAATGTACGTTACGGTGAATTCAGTCTAGGGAAAAGACTCTCTAGTGTAAATTTTGGTATAGAACTGGTCCAGCTGAGGCTGCTAACCCTATTGAGACCCCATAGTGAGCTTTTGTCATCAATAATGATTCAGGGAGAAAAAAGAAGCAGCGTGAGGGAAAGCATCGGTTGCCAGATGTGTGTGTCTTGTAGAGGTCAGCAAAGCCCAGGACAGATCAGCAGGGGTGGAGGGGAAAAGATATCCTGGCAAACAGGGAGGGTCTGTCTGGTTGCAAGGGCATTTCTGCCAGTCCCCTTTGAAGGCAATCAAAAGATCCCCAGTACACTCCGGAGCACACCCAGTATATAAATGAGGGGAAGGAGAGCAGAGGCATGAGTAACCATCTGAACTTCTGACCCTTTGACCATTGTATGTATTTTGAGGTATTTCAAGGATTTCTTTGACTGATAATGAATGTCTGAAGATATGGACAATATGCTGAGGAAAGTGGCTGAACACAGTACTGTGAATTGTAGGAAATGTAATAAGTCATAAGTAAAAATGTCAGTCTTTCAAGAAATGCAAGGAAAATTCAGTTTTGAAAAAAAAAATTAGCTGTGTTATTTTTGATGCTCTAATATGTTTTAACAATATTTTTGGCAGACAGAAATATCTAATAATCTTTGGAGATCTGAGAAAGATTAAATGTGCCTTCTGATTATGTCTGAAATAATTCAATTATATCAAATATATAAAAAAATCCAAGGAGTAATAATGCAAATCTCAGTTCTTGGGCAAGCAACAAAGAAACTACTCTTACTGATGTATCAATAATCCCTGTTTTGTGCTGCTGCAGTTTAAAATGTCAAATGTGTATGAATGACTCCATTTATATTACAGGGCTCATCTATTTTAATCCTTCCAAACAAGTTTAAAACAAGGTTTTCATCACTTTAAATAGCTCTATATTTCATCTTTCCTCTGCTCCATTCATTTGCCCTCTCTTTAATAAAAAATTTAGAGCTGCTTTTGGTCACTTCCAGTGTTCAAATGATTCTCTCATACTACTCTTTCTTTAGTGTACATAAAGGCAGAGATGCCTGTAATTCCCACTCCTCTGTATCTATGGGCATTGCTTTCTGTGTGCTGTAGGACCCAATTTCTCCTTGAAGAAATATTATTCATATATTTTTTAATTACTACCATTAAATCATGGTTTATCTGTCTTCTTGACAGAAAATAAATACCTTTTTTTGGCTTGACCTGTTAAAAAATGTTTGAAGTCTGATAGATTTTACAGCAGTAGATTTATTTTTAATTATTTATATCATGCAATATCATGTTGTACCTTATAACTGCTTTGATTTACTGCATTTTAATAGATTAAAATATCTTCTGGCACTGAATGCTCCTGTAAGATGTGTCTGATCCAGGCTAAGGTCTTGCCATCTCATGCCTGAAGACATTTGCCTCCTTAGTTTGCTTCATATAAGTAATATATTTAAGGTTCATGTAGCTTATTTAGTGTCTGGAGAAAACTGTTTTACCAGCTCCTCATTCAAAGATTGAATTTTAGTAGACTATACTAAGATTACAGAGGAACTTTCATTGCAAGTCTCCTTTTTCAGACAACCATAGCAAGAACTGAGAAAATATGATTCAGGAATACTCAGATATGAAGTGAGTTTCCTTTGACTCATTCTATGATCTTTTTCATTTCTAACAAAAAGTATTATAGAAAATGGCCTGTGGAATCGAAGGCTCTAACAGTTGACAATAATGGCTTAGGTACTTCCTGAAAATATTGGACTAGGAAAATTCTAAATTAAGAATTAAGACTGTCCAGTAAGGAAGAAAACCTAGAAGGTGACGCATTTATACAATCAAATCAGATTAGATTCAAAATCTGTAGTTTTTATAAGGGACTTTTGACAGCTGAAGCCTCAAACCACTAAAAATATATTTAGCAGAAAATTTCAGAAATGGGAATGTTTTTAAACTGACTGCAAGGTGGATAGCTCCTAAATTGAAGAGGTGGTGAAAGTCAATAAGTAAATGACTCTAAATAATTCAATCTGCAGTTCTTAATTTGTGAAAAGAATACAGCTTTGGGATTGAAGTTACTCCTGTTTCCTTTCAACCCACATTTCTGGGTTTTTTTGCAGAGTCAGAACCAGACTAGCTGACTAACCTGTTTAAAAAATTACAGACATCCATTTTTCTCTCAACTCCAGCAAATCTCTGGGGACATGTTTTTCACACCAAAATCCTGTATGAAATTCTGCATACAAGATGCAATGTAATATGACAGATGTCCATGTAGAAAATGCTAATAAAATGTGATTATGTCAAGAAGAGTGAAAACCTGGACATCGACTACAGTGCCAGAATAGATGTTGGTGTGTACTAGACAATGTGAACAGATAAACATCTGAAATGCAACATGGTAAAAAAGAAGGGTAGTGAAACTTTGGCTTATGTGTGCAAAGAGGATCTCATCATGAATTCAGGAAGAGTAGGTCTCTCTGGGCAGGATTTTTTCTGTCTGATGTCTAAATACCTAGTCTAAACTAATAATCTATTCCTTCTACATCTTTTAATGAGAGAATAGGTGCCTTATGATTGTGACTCAATCCTCCTATCTTAGATATTCACCTGTATGAAATAGCCTATTGAAATGTCTGTATCTCAAAACTGGAGCAGACCAGAAAATTAGCACAGTCCATACCATTACCTGTCTAAAACTCTAAAATTAAAATTAAACTAATTTGTGCATTTTTGTCTCTCCAGGACCAGGCCTGGAATAGTTTGCACTGTGACCATGACTTTACTCCCATATTTTGGAGAAGTCACTTTGTTTAGGTGTATAGACATGGATGTAAGCACTCACGTTTGGGTATTTAGCATTGGGAAATGTGACAATTTGTTATCTGTGCACTTCTTTGCCTAGCTAAACAAAGGCTATGCATATGACTATGAATACAGCAGATACTAAATCCTATCATCCCCTGCTTCTTCAAGGTGAATCTCTGATTCACAAAGAGCTGTCAAGGTGGCCGTTGAAGAATTTTGGTTAAGGGCAGTCTTTTGTTTACACAACTATCCCATTGTTATTGAGTTTTCTCACAAACATGGTGTCCCAGATGTCATTTTCCATTTATTTTTATAGAAAGTTAATAGCAAGGCAAGGATCCTGAATGACATAGAATCAATCCTGGCCTTTTATTCTAAAGGACATTCCAGATATTTTTTTCAACATCCTTATCTTTTCTTTAAAATGTGTGAAGTTTTGCAATTTCTATTCTCCATTGTGTATCTGAAGATAGATCTGGCTGAGTAATAAACAGAATTAGGTCTTAACATATATATGGCATATTAAATAATAACAATTTTTTAAAAAGTCCTCTAAGTCCAGTTCTGAGCAGTAGAAGAAAGTTTGCGCTATTCCTAGACTAGTGTGAGGCTAGTAGTTAGGATTTTAAGCTTAGGTATGTCATATCAATGAACATCTAAGTTGATGTTGGGGGTGTGTTGAAAGGGGAAGTATCAAAGTGGAGGTAAGCTATGGGTGGAGTTTGTCAAGAATTAACCTTAGGTGTGATCTTATTTATGTGTAATATTTCAGTGAAAACTGGCACCAATACTAAAATGAGAAGAACCCTTAATAAGCAGAAAAATTGTGCGTATCACTTAGCATTCCAATTTGTAATAAGAGAAATAATTTGTTATTGTCAAAAAGAGAAATCCTCATGTGATCCTAATTTACCCGAAAAGTTTAACTATCACTTTAAAATGAGCACTGTGGAGCCCTGTGTATCTCATCAGAAATACTCAAATTCAGTGACAGTGTGGATCATTTGTTCATAACTGAACTGGTAGTCGGCGCTCTTCACTGCCTCCATATGATTTCAGATGAGCTGGAAACAATATCAGCAAAGGAAATCATGATAATGATTCAACAGATTGCATAGATAGGACTGCAGCGCTGAACTGTAGCTGACCTATAGCTAAACCCAACTGGTGTACTCAATTTTCTTCTGTCAGAAGAAAATGTAGCTAAAAATTACTGACTGATTGAAAACATAGTTCAGTATCAGGACTGTGAATTTTAGCACTGTGACACAAAAGGGCCATAGCTGGAAAGATACTGCATAGAAAGATATAACTGCAAGAACATTTGGGACAAAGTAATACAGTCTATTGATACACTTCAGCATTATTTTTTCAGCTGGCCCGGTAAGTCTTCTGATTTTGCACATGTGGCAGTTTGACCAGATGTGACCACATTACCATACACAATTATGCTTCTGTTATCTTCAAAGTTACGATGAGTTATCATTACATCATTTCTTTTGTAAATCCAATGTAGATATGCCTGCAGATTGTTTATGATCCGTGTCATTGTATAGATTTTATGTGACAAAACACAGCCTGGACCTACATAGTTTTCTGCAGAATAATTACCAGTTGGCATACCAGAACGAATGGTGGGAGGCCATCAAACAGCTTGTCCAAGCCTTCCACCCATCTGTCCACTTGCTGTTTGTGGAACATGCAGTTTTTGTCTTTAATGATTAAATAGTTTTCTGTATATCAGATTTTCAGCTTTCCCAAGCAATGCTTGTACGCAGCGTTTAGTGCTCATTTAGTGTTCGTTTCCCAGTGTGGTAACCTTCTGTCTAACTTCAACTGGTTAAAATAAAAATAAGAAATAAAATTTAAAATATTTATTTGCTGTCTCATTTTCTCCTAATTTCCATCTTCAGTGCACTGTCCTTGCCTAAAATCAACTGTGGTTTATATATGTAGGATCTTTCTTTGCTCAAGGGAAAAAGCTTGGGTTAAACATTTTTAAGAGAATCCTGTTTTGTCTGCATTTATAATAATGTAGCTGAAGAATGATAATTTCAATAGTATTTGCAGGTAAAATTTTTTAAGAAGTTTATTTCATCAGTAACGGGGTGACTCAAGAATTAGCCCCTGAGAGAAAAAAGTATTTAAACTGTTAGACATGTGGTAATGGGATATATTTAAAAATAGAGCAACATATACAGTGTCAGTGTCTTTCTCAGTATATTTGGTATTAAATAATTTAAGATCTGTACTTGTATTTACTCTTCTGCAAATACAGCATGCATATATCCAATGGATGCTGCACATATTGCAAATTACTTTGAAATCAAAGTTAATTTTTTTATTGACTTCAGTGAATTAAGACTCCTGTGCCTCGGACGTGGCTCTGGGATGTAAAGGGTATCACTGAAATACGTGACAGTTGTGTCTGAGCCCGCTGTGTCTGAAGCAGGTGTGAAACCTCCTCTACACTCAGCCCACTTTCCTGTTAAATCTGTTGAACAGCAGTATATATATGATGCTCTCTGCTCCACAAGTCAAGCTTCACCAGGCGGAGACCTCCCCACCTCCCCTGGGGGAGGCTGTCACCTCCGGTCACTGCCGTGGCTCCAAGTGCCCAGTGTGCCAGTCCACCTGATCCTACTGCAGGATGTCCTCTTCTCTTCTTTTTCATATCTTTCATACACTCGTGGGGAGTTGGAATGTTTCTGGGCCCCCGTTTTCCCTATTTCTTTGCAGTCACTGACCCTATATTTTCAAGATGCTGAATTAAGATATTAGACTCATGGCATCACAGGAAATTAGGCTGGATGAGGCCTTAAGACACCATCCATTCCATTCCCTATCAAGGTAGGATCAGCTAAATGTAAGTACTTCCTGACAGATGTCTCTCCAATGTGTTTTAAAAAATGTCAATCTATTTGAGTATTTACCTACTTTTAGAAAGTAAGCAATTTTTTTTTTTTTTCAAAAGTACAACTTTAAATTTATAGGAGCAACAGGTTACTCTTGCCTTGGTGGGCACAGGAAATGGTTTATTCCCTTCTAATTTGCACCCTTCTTTGTAATCTTTGATAACAGTGGTCCTTTAGTCATCTTAAGAACAACCCTGCTCCTTTCAGTCTTGCATCATAGTTTGCTTCCTAGACTTTGGACCCTTCCCTTTCTCCATGCAGTCTTTTCAACTCATTCACATCTTCCTTGAAGTGTGGTGCTCCAAACTGGATGATGTATTTCAGAGACCTTCCTAATTCTGCATAGATTGGGCCAAACTTTAGATTTCTGATCAACTGTGATTCCCAGACTTCATTGTACCAACTGCTGCCTAGTCAGTGTTTCCTCATCTTATGTGTTTACACTTGATTAAACTTGTTCTTACAGAATTATTTTTGCTTGTATCCATGCAAAAGAATATCATTAGTCGAGCAGGCCCCAGCAATAAGAGCTGGCTGAGAATCCTGCTCAAGTCCTGAAAGGGTTACTGCAATGACCTGGATTTCTCCATCACCAGCTCCTCCCAGAAAACCGTTATTTTATGTCAGCATCTGTGTGGTGACATGCTGGCTTATGAAAGCCTGGCTGAACTTAAGCTGAAGATGAGAGATTGGCAGCTGATATACAGTGGCACCAACCAGTGAGCTGTGATACAAAATACCTACAAGCCAACAGTACTAAGGCATCATCTTCATCTACAAACTGCACTATGCTGAAGGTAATCAAGGTCTCTGAAGCAAAATGCTTGTCACAAGGGTAAAAAGGACAGTGAAAGTCACCTGTCTCATTGCTTCTGAGGCCACAGGAAGCGAGTATTACAGTCCTTTTCCCTTTTTGCACCTATGCTTGTGATTGATAGACTGTGAATTTATAGATTTCCTAGAATGGGAAAATATATTTGCGTGCACACATGTGATTGCACACTTGAGAGAGCAGTTATTATTAGGTAGAATTCCTACATAGTCTACATAAGATAAAGATGGATTTGACATCATGCAGGCCTGTAAAATTAGCATGAAATACATAAAATATGGATGCTTTATTTCTAATGATCTCAGTAATAGTAAGCTAACGGAAGCCTATGAAAAGGGAAAAAAAAACCCAACATTTTTTGGTGGGTGGGAAAATAGCATTAGTTGGTGAAGTTTTCTGCTACAGTCAGTAGGAAAGAATTTTCACAGATAATTCCTTGGCTGAGATTTCCCAGCTGACTTACAGATAGAAGGTGACATATGCAGCTAGGATTTGCCTGTTAGTCTTAACATGAAAGTAGAGCTCCTCCTAAATTCCACACAGCACTGCTGCAAGCTTCTGGGAGTTAGGTCCAGCTCTGCTATTGTTGGGAATCTTTTTGTCCTGGTAGATGCATACTGACAGTTCACTTTAATTTTTCATTACATCTGACCAATTGATGGTGATCCTGTAATATTCAGTGAAATTAGAATTGAATGCTTAATTTGAGCTTTATATTGACATTTATAACAGAGACAAGTTACTCATGACTCAGGCATTCTCGATCAAATAAATCAGTAGAACAAAAAGTGGCTTGTCTTTCATTCTGTGAGCAAGCTCTTCTGGGATTTAAAGGTTCTTTGTCTTATCTGACACTTTGACAAGGCGAATCATTTAGTGAATTAAAGAAAGCATGCATTTCCCTTGCAGATTACTTTTAAGTAATGAAGTTAGTGTTTGGGCAAAACAATCAGCTTTACTTAATGGTGCTTTGAAATCAAGTCTCTAAGAAGAAGCTGAGTGATTTCTGCATGACTACATTCCATGTCATCATCTGGTATGAAAAATGCATTATACTCTCACTTCCTTCCTCTCTAAGCAAACTCAATTTCCAACACCTGGGATCTGAATAAACTGTACACAGACTCCTATAAAAGATTTCAACTGTAAAAAGGTTATGGATTTTTAGAACTGCATTTTGAAGTCTGATATATCCAAGTTACCCAAAGGGAGCATGCGAGGTCAAGTAAGCTGTAGGAAGGAAGTCTCTCTGTCCATGTAATACAAGTAACATAGTGAGTAGAAATTCTGCCTTGTGAGGCAAGGCAATGAATCAGAGAGGGAGAGAAAGTGGTCCTAGGCAGGGCTAGCATCTTTCCCCAGCTGGAAGGAAGCCCAGTCGGGATATGTGGTGGCCGCTTTGCTGTCGTTCTTATCCCAGGCTGGCAGTAGGTAAGCAGTCGCCTCCTCCAAGGAGACACTGGAGTGTGGGAGGGACCTATAAGTCACTCCTCTCAGTCATGAAGAAAAACTGCATGCTTGCTTTGACCTTGAGCTGCCCAGTGTCTGGGCACTGTGGTTCTCACATTAACTCACTTTTGCTCTCTTTTCTTTTTTTTTTTTTTGGTCTTTTTTGTGAAAGACAAAAGTTTCACAAAAACTTTCCCCAATATATTTCTTTGAGTTGGCAATAAAACACATATCATTAAGCACTATGCAAATGTCTCAGCAGAGACAGGTTAAAATGAGTGGCCTCTATGCCTTAAATCATGTAGCTATATTAGAAAAAAATAAGTTTCAACTAGTTATATGCATCTAATGAGTCAAAAGATGTCTTATCAACATCCCGCAGAGCCTCTATGACATTTGTGATGTTGCACAAGAACTTCAGCAACCATCTGCTTTCTCACATGATATCCTCCACTGTACTTGTTTGCCTGCTCACTCTGATGTTTGTTACTTTAGCCTTTCTTTAAACTAATAAGTCAACAAAGTTTCTATAATACCAAACCTAAGAAATAAGAATTCAAAGAGAAATGACAAAAGGTGAGTTCGCAGTTTGAATGTCTCTATACCATTCTTAAGGCTCAATATAGAAACCCCTCAGACTCTGAAACGATATTGAGTCTGTACACTTATTTTCAGGTAGAAGTTTTTACTTATGCTTACTATAGCAATAAATAGGAATTTTATTTAGTCCTCTTTCTTACATGAAGGGCTGGGAACAATATTAAAAGGTGACGTAATCTGACCTCTATTTCTTGTCTGTGGTCAGGAACTTCTTACTATATAGAGTCTTTCAATTGCATACCTACTTTCAGTCAGGTAGGTTCTAACCTAAACGTTTTTCTTCACTAAGTGATTCAGAAAAACTTTTTTATCTAAATACATTATTATAATCTATAAGATGGCACTACTAACCTCTGCTTCTGTCTAACTCAAGACAGAATTAGGCACAATAGCAAGGAGGCAAAGCAGAAATAAAAGCTAAAACAGAAACCACAGTCTTCTGTCTTAAAAAAATACATGCATACTGATAAGAATTTTCTAATATATGGTAAAAAAATTAGGATCATGATGGAAAATTCCACAAGTGGATTCTTATCTACACATGTATTCCAACATGTAAATTGAAAATGTCCAAAAGTACAAAAATACTTTTAAAAATGTATGGACTGTACTTGACAACCTTTTCTGTTGTGTAAGCATTCCCTTTACACTTCTTTCGTTACTTTACTAACTGTCAGACTGCAATTAATCGGAGATTACTAGCTGCTCATGATCAGTCCACCTGGCTTGTTTGATCTATGATTATGCTGGACTACCTATCCACCTCAGAGAGTTTATTTTAGATTAGAAGGATATATCCCATTAAGGGAGAAATTTTCTTTATTAAATTTATAGTGAAGGACTACCAGCACCTTTCACCATGGGTGTAGATAAAATTGCCTAGAAATAAGAAGAGACAAAAGACCACGTCATGCTGGAGAGACAGTAAGATGCATTGAAGGAGGGCACTAAGAAAGAGGCTCAAAATTAATTAATTTGCTCTCTCTTTTCTGTGCAGTTGTTTCCTCAGCCTAACATGGATGTAGGGTATTCCAACATTTAGGTATGACAATCATGAGTATTTCGGATTCTCAAGTGTGATATTTTAAGTGTGGCAAAGCTAAATATCTAGGTAACAAAACTTTTCAGTAAGTAGGAGAAATGTCTTAGAGTTTCTTTACATAGACCAAATGGACCCAAGAGACCTTGACTGTAATACAATCTCAGCTTGGGAGGAAATGTGCTGTACCCTAACTATGGCTCTTAAGGAAGATTTCATTTCCACAGCTTCTTTGCAGTCTTAGTTGCTTAATAGACATTTTGTAGGTGAAATTAATTTTATTCAGTAAAATCCTTTAAATCAGTGTTATTCAAAATATTCTAGTTTGTGTACAACAAATGAAGAATTAGCTGAAGATTTCTTGTTTGATAATTTCTACTGTGTATACTTTTTTAAAGTATGGGTATCTGCTTACATTTCCCTACACAGAGCTGGACAAATACAGTGGCCTGAACTAACTTTTACTAATATATCAATATGGTACATTTCATGATCAAGGTTATTACTCTTATTAAGATTGGATGTTTTAGATATCAGAGTGCCAAAGTTTTATGGAAAACCTAATGCACTGGTCTTTTTCATCATTGCGTGTTTCTGGCCATCTGATCACCTCTAAGGTTCACTTTTTTGTTATTCTTTTTAATCTGTACAGTAATTCATAGTAATGTTATGTATGGATCTCTGAGTGTTTTGAAAACTTGAAATCATTATCTTCCATAAGTGAGGAAAGAATGAATGTCTGGGTGTTACAGGACAATAAGCTAAGCCTTTAATTATCAGCTGATTAAAATTAACATACCCTTAACACTTATAAAAGTGCTGATTGATTTTTGTTAAAAATCCAGTTATTTGAATTGTATAAATTATGGGGATGGTGTGAAAATGGTTGTAGTGATTTTACAAACCAGACTTCCATCTTATACTTGTTATCATTAAATAGTTTTCCTGCTTTCAAATGTTCTTCACAGTCTGTATTTTTAACATGAATCTCCAAAATGTCCACTGAAATTTTACTCTGTAGAACAGAATTCTTCAATTAATTAAATGAGTTAATTAAATTAAACATCTTATTTCAAGAAGGGAAAATAGATGTGAGAGTTTTCTGCATTTTTGCTGCTTTCGGTGGCAATAAATATTTGAGCAGTACCCAGTTCAGGAATATGAGCAAGTTAATTCCAGAGTATACTCTACCCATGCTATCGTTATTTCCACTATGCAAATTTGATTTCTTAAATATCAGACTTTAATCACAGAATCACAGAATCGTATAGGTTGGAAAAGACCTTTAAGACCATCGAGTCCAACCATAAACCAAACACTACCAAGACCACCACTACACCATGTCCCTAAGCACCTCATCCAAACGTCTTTTAAATACCTCCAGGGATGGCGACTCAACCACTTCCCTGGGCGGCCTGTTCCAATGCTTGATAACCCTTTCAGTGAAGTAAAATTTCCTAATATCCAGTCTAAACCTCCCCTGGCGCAACTTGAGGCCATTTCCTCTTGTCCTATCACTTGTTACCTGGGAGAAGAGACCGACCCCCACCTCTCTACAACCTCCTTTCAGGTAGTTGTAGAGAGTGATAAGGTCTCCCCTCAGCCTCCTTTTCTCCAGGCTAAACAACCCCAGTTCCCTCAGCCGCTCCTCAGAAGACTTGGGCTCTAGACCCTTCACCAGCTTTGTTGCCCTTCTCTGGACACGCTCCAGCACCTCAATGTCTCTTGTGTAGTGGGGGGCCCAAAACTGAACACAGTATTCAAGGTGCGGCCTCACCAGTGCTGAGTACAGGGGCACGATCACTAATCTTGGCATTTTTTAATGCTTGGCATTTTTTTTATTTAAGTAGTTTTTTGTATCTCACTGCTTGCATGCTGACATTTTGAGGCATTGTACATGGTTAACTTACCCACTGCACTTTAGGAAGAAAGGCACATCTTTCCAATCTCTTTCTGTACGTGCCAACAATTACTCCTGCATACCCTGTAATTCCTCTCCTGCATAGATCCAGTCAAGTTTCAGAAACCAAATGTCTTGTGGCCTCAGGATCTCATCATGCTCAAAACAGGCAATATATCTGAAATAACAGCAACAGGACAATATTCCCTTCAAATTGGAGTAGACGTTGCTTGTTTTAAGATATGAATACCTGTGTGAAAAGAAGCAGCTCCCTTCTGTTTATGAAACAACCTGGAAGTTGGAACTCATGCTAGAATCAAGAGTATGATGTTTCTATGCTCTTGCTGTGAAGGAATTCAGTGTTTTGAAATGAAAAAGAAGAAGGAGAACCCAGGGGACACTAAATCAGCCAGTCTCACTTTGATAGCCAGCAGGACACCAGGACAAACTGTACTAAACACATTTATAGCTACTTAGAAGATAATGAGGCAATAAATAAAAAAATCAGCAAACAAACTGACTGACTGACCAACCAACCAGCAAGTGCAGATTTGGCAAGCATTTCACAAGACAGGAGCATGATTAAAAATGATCTTGACAAATGGGAAGAATAGTCAGAAATCAACAGTGGGTCAGAGAACAAATAGCAGTTAGCACTATAATGCTGATGAAGAAAGACAAAGGTTGTTCTGTCATGTATTGCTAGGAATCTATTAAAAAAGGGGGGGGAGTTGATTAGTCAATGTGGTGCCTGGAAAGCCTCACCTGGGTACTGCTTCCTGGAAGTGTTACCACTGCAGATTGGAGAGGCTTTAGAGAATAGTGGTGAGAATGAAGAGAGCTTTGGGAAACATAGTTTACGAGGAATAACTGAAGGAATTAGATTTTTAAAAGTCTAGGAAATAGAAGACTAAATAATAAGGGGGACATGTGGTAACAGTTTTCTACTGTGTAAAAAGTCATAATGAATAGGGTCGTAGATGTATTTCTTCTTCTCTGTTGATAGAAGAACAAGAAGTAACTGTCAGCCAGGAAGAGTTAGCTAAGGTGACACTTGTAAGGGTTATGAAACTTCTTCGGAAGCTTACGGAGTTTCTCTCTTAGAAGTGTTGAAAAACAGGTTAAACAAACATCTGTCAGGGATATTTAATGTTTATTTCATCTTGTCTGAGTGCATCAGGATTTGTTCCTACCAGCTTGACATCTCTATGGTCCATATGTTGCTGAAAAGGTTGTCAGTTGCATATGGAGAAGAGTACCAGCACTGCAACTCCATCAGGCCTTGTAGCTAGTGCTGGGTGACTCTGGCCACTGGATGGACATCTATTTGGTTTATTTCTATTAAGAATGAGTAGGCCCAGAGTTCGCCTTTATCCTTCTTGTGTAAAATACCATATGCAGTTTTAAAAGGATGTTCATTTGTTGTATCTTGACCTTATCATGCTGGGAGAGTGTGATTACCAGATTCTTTTTTCTTAGTTCTTTATATGATTTGTTCCTTTCCGAGTTTCTCTGAATTACTTTAATTAAATAGAATAAAAATAGATTTAGGCTGAAGGATCCTGGAACAGAAGGAAAAGGTAGCCTCATCCATCAGATAAAAGCATTCCTTGTAAACTGTGGACCGGTATCATTAAGTTGAAGTCAGTCTTCATTTTCTTATGAGCTCAGGAAAGGCAAATGCAGATTATCTTTTCTGAAGCAGATACTTGCATGTTGACAGTGGAGATCACGTCTTGTACATTTTGCTATTGTTCACAGAAGGTTTTCACTACTTATCATTAGCTGCCATTTTCAAAATCAAGGTTCTAATTCAACACGACAGATGAGCAAATGCTCCCATATTTCTGCCTGAGATTTCCTCAAAGAAGTCTGTGTGTACTTTCAATGTATGTGTTGCACGAGAACCTGCACGTGCATAATATGTATGATATGTTCTAAGTCTGTTGGATTTACTTCCCTGACCAGAGGTACAGGTGCAGCAAATCCTGCATATCTGTGGGTATAGGAACTAATTATGTAAGTTCTACCTAGTGGACAAAACAAATTTAACCTCACCGAGACATATCACATTTGTTTCCTTGGTGCAGAGCATTAGTACCTCCTATCAGTGATGGAGTTTATCTATGAATAAGTCATAGACACTTTTTTGGACATACCCCATGTAGTGATATCACAGGCAGAGTCAATAGGTGTGCAGAAGGATATCCTACACAGGTATCTAACAATTAGCATGTCTTATGACTGTTTTTTATGTAGTGATAATTTTGCCTTCTTAGTCCACAATAAATCTAGGCCTGTAGGTTATTTTCAAGTCGCAGTTAGAACTAATCCTCTATTATTTCAGAGTAATAGCCAAAGACACGAATATCAGGGAACGAGTGAACATCGTTTGAAGTTAGTGCTTAAAATGTGCAGACAGCCTGAGTGAGCTCACATCTCTACCTACAGCAGACCTGCTGCCTGGGAGCATGTTTAAGTTCTGTAGAGGAACCTTACCCAGAAAGTAAAAAAGGCTTGGTCTTCAATATATAGAAACTATAATAGAAACTAACCAGACAACACCCAGTGACGTTCTTTGCACAAAGAAACCCACTGGTCTTGTAAATTGATCTATGTGGAAATGAATGAGAAAATGTTAATTTCTCCCCATAGCTCTCCATTGCCAATATACCTAGGTGAGCTAGACTATTGAATGGTTTTCTGCTGGGGTATGGTAGCATTATGTTCAGAAGCCTTTGCTTGTGAACACACATAGATCAACATTTCTGCCTATTATAATTAGCAGTTTCCAGCATTCACGGTACTAACTTGTGATCTCCAACTGTTTGAAAATATGTACATATCATTAGCAAAACTCTTTCAACTCCCCTGCAACTTTGAGCTGATTCTTAGTCAGTTTCAAGTGGAAAGTACCAGATGAGACTTTGTTTTCATTAATTAACGTAAGTAGGTATACATCTCCCCAAGATGAGAAGATTTTTCCTTGTTTATTTGTCAAATTAAAAACAGTGGTTTTGGGGGATGAGCAAAGAATAAGGGTTTTAAAAATAATGAGCTAGATGTCCCAGATTGCTGAAGTATGAGTCTTCTGCACTAAAAAAAACTTGTCATTTCTTCAAACACACTTGATAGAACATGCAGATAGTGCTTTAAATGCTTTTCCTTAGCACTTGCAAATGCTCCTGAAAGGATTTGATCAAGTAATTCAACAGTGCACCGCTTTCAAATGATGATTTTTGGAGATGACAGAAATGAATGAAGCCTTCCAGGTTTTGTGGTGCAGTGTAGCCTCCATATTTCAAAACAGGAAGGCAGGAAGATCCAGCTGAAGTGTAGATTAAACTGAATTGAACAGAGAAAACTTACATAACCCCAAACACTGAATTTTGGATCATTTTGGAGGGGGTGCTTCTTGCTGTTCGTTATAAGTAATGAACAAATATTGCCATTATAAAATTGTCATATAGTTGCTACCTCTGAATATAGGCCAACCAGCATCTCCTAAGCTATGTGTGACTCTTTTATGGTGGAAATGTGGTTCTAAGAACATAAACAAAGAAAATAATAAATAAATACAGCCTCTGCACTCCGTTGGACTGGACTCTGGTGCATGAATGTAAGGCAATAGTTATTGCCTCTTGATGTTTTCTGCCATTAGCTTGAGTCAAAAATAAGTACTGGGCAGATTCCTGTGAGTAAGTGGTGGGTAAGAAGAGGAGACCAGTTAATGTGGCTACTATAATAACATGGCATGGTAATAGGGTGGCAAGGTAAAGAATACAGAGGTGGGTTATTGCAAAGTGGGACAGGAGAGAATAGAAATAAAGTAAGAGATAACTACCTAAAAGTTAGGGACAACATTTATTTAAAGGTCAGTTTAGGAGAAAACTATATAATGTATTTTTTTCCAAATCTCCATTTCTTCTGCCATTTGACATACAGCTAAATCTTTATAAGGTTCTTTTTTAAATGGTACCTTTAATACATTTCAACACATCTTTGCTTATAAACTAATTAATTTAACACTTTATGTTTGCAATTGAAATTAACACATAATTTGAATCTTAGTTTTAACACAGAAGACTGTTAATATTGATTTTCATCTGTCCAAATCTTTTTACACAAATAAAATGGTTATTTTAATTGCTGCATTTCATTAAGTTTGAATGAGACTGAATAAACTACATATTTAAAAATATCACACAAAAAGAATGTGAACATTAAAAATAATGTGCTGCTGTAATAAGACTAATACGGCATACACAGATGCCTTGGAGAATCACTCAATACAATACTCGTGCAAAGCCAATATATACATATACCTGCTTTTCATCTTTCTAACCTTCTATATGCATATTTCATTTTTGTTCTCTTCCAGAAATGATGCTAAAACTGTTAAGGTTGTTTGTGCTTTTATGCAAAACTTACATTCATGTCAACAATTTGTTTTAATTTAACCATTGCTAGACCCATTTTGTTATTAACTTCTGCATGTTCAGGTCAGATTTTCCAAATATAAGATTGTATCAGAAAACTTTTTAGCTGAATTGTGAAAGAAAGATAAGTGGTATTCAGTCATGAAAAACTTCTTAACATTCAGTCTTCATCACCTTTAGGGAAATTGAGATTTGTACCTGGATATTGCAGGCCTAATGCACAGAAGAAAATTCCAGTTGGTGGAAAACTTTTTAGTAACATTATAATGGCAAGATGTAGAGATAAACATCTGGGAGCAGGCCTCAACATTTCCAGATTCTGAGGCTGAGAAAAAGAAATATCACCCACACAACTGAAATCCTTTCATAAATGAAGAAAAATTATAGAGAAATTTGTTATACAGATAAGGACTTAACTATGGCATTTTGCTTTATTCAGCGTGTGATACGGGAAATTAACTGGATGTAAATATTTGTTACCATTTTCTGTTCACTTGCAAACGTTCTCTCCATGGCAGCGAATATCACAATACTTCTCACAGTCCTTCCCAGAGGTTTCCTTCTTTCTGGTTTAACTCTTCATGCTTCAAAGAGTGCTTGCAAATAAAAAACCTGAAGGAATCTCCATCTGTGGCAAGAGCTATGGAAATCAAGTTAAAAGTGAGATATAACAATAAAATTGAAGTGTCACTTGCAGTGGAGACACCTGTCACCATCCAGATAGCAACTGTCCACCACATTAGAGAGATTTGACTTAACTCCCCAGAGGAATGTTAGTTTTGGGGTGCTAAGGAAGTGTTATTTGAGGTGCTAAGGAAGTGTTAAGGTCTCCCTTAAACTCTCATCCTGTCTTAAACTCAAAAAGACCCCAGTTTTTTTTCTGTGTTTCATGACTTAGTGTTGAGGCTTTCCATCTCCTTGAGTCATAGGTGAGTGAGGTTAGATGAAAATTGTCAGAGTGCTTTGGCAAGGTCTCTAGTTAAAACTTCCAAATTTATTGAATAAACTAGCTTTTTGCCATGTTTTAAAGCCCTACCCTTTATTTAAAAAAAACTCCCAAACCAATGCCTTTTATATAACAAGGTTTATAGTAAAGCTTTTTAGAAGTTTTCTTTCTTGAATGCTGCCTTTGAGTACAAAAACAAACCAGGGGTCAGATCATATTTTAATTAGAGAAGCCTCAAATAGGAAGCCACATTTCTGATTTTCATTGCAGGTGTGTAATTTAGAGCAATCTTTGGATAACACAAAAGGAAACTTTTCTCTTTGAACTTGATAGATTTTGCTAAATGACTCATTTTCTTCAGGCTGAATTCTACTCTGAAAAGAAAACTCAATCAACAATTATGCTGCCTATGGTTACTTAGCAAAGAGTTTTTCACTTGTTTCCATCTTCCTTCATTCATGTGAAAAATTAATGAAAAAATAACATACTCAAAACCAGAATATGAATGGTCACTTGTTGCATACAAAGCAAAGAAATACAGCACAGCTCTCTTAAAATAAAGCAACACTAGGCACTTAAGAGGAACAGGATGAGGGGAGAAGTCAATACGGAGAGTTTAGAGCAGTTAGACACCATATGCTTTATGTTTTCTACCCGTGAAAGGTTGGTTGCAGCAGTTAGCAGTGATGCGGGTGTTTGCAGTATCTGCATAGGTAAGGCATGTCATCTCAAGAGATCAAATCTTTCTTAAGCATTATTTGTGTAACTCCAAAATTAGAAGCTTTGTCACTTAAAGTACTTAAGCAACGTCTTTTCCAGTGATGATGTGTGACAACAGAGATAATCCTTTAGTGTAACTGTTCTTTCCTTTGCCTGAATCTAGAACTATTTCAAGACAATAAGGTTTTTTTTTTCTGAATTTCAAGGGAAAAGTGATAAATTTGGCTCTAAAATGTGTATTTTGTCTGAACATGTCCAAGATTTAAGTCCAAATATACTTCAGATATTTACAGGCTTAACTAATTTATATTGACCTAGTTTGTACTTGGGATGGCTCTTAGGACACGATGGAGACTTCTCAGATTCAGAGCCTTAATTTAGAAGGGGACAGAAAACCTTTTGAAGACTGATGTAGAGTAGAGCCATGGATGTAACAATGGTATTATAATTAAGAGGTTTTTTCCTTTCAGCTTTTGTACATGGACAAAGTAGTCCCTTGTGACAGATCTCTGTGGTAGACAGAACAGAAATCTTAAGGATATTCCAAGAAGGTTTGGTCAGATCAGAATAAAAATTTATACCAGGTCTTCTTTTACCCAAATCATTAGTGGCATCCCTATACGGTTAAAAAAAAAAAGAGGAGTCATTGTTTAATTTCATTGTCTGGGGTTTTCTCTTGGAGCCACCCCTCCTCCAGCAGGTTTTGTATCAGAGCTTCTAAAACCCTTCTAGACAGCTCCACATTTAGAAAAAAATAAAGTGAACATGCCTTGCTCCTGTCAGTGGGACTAACTTGAATGAGAATTGTCACAAACAAAAGCATATTTCTACATAGTCTGTTTAATGACAAAAGAAAATATGAACCTGGTAGATGAGAATTTCTTTTTTAATTTCAAGCAATATTTTCAGATTGCTATAATGAAGAATATATTTCTGCTTGGAGGCCTGGGGAACTGCCTAAACCCATTGCTTGCTGAACATTTCCCATACTTTTCTGATCTGTTACTCTGCTGCATATTGCCTTGGAAACCCAAGAAGAGCTTTTACATTGCTATGGAAACAAATCAATATAAATATATCTACATTTATTTATAGACCACGTAGTGTAAAGGCCAAAACACATGCCTGCATGGATAGAACATGATATACAGTAGGGTTTTGTTGTTGTTGTCTTTTTAATTAATAGAAATATTAGACAATGCTGAAATAAGTGTCTGTTTTGTTCTGCTGCAGGGGACAAAGAAACTGTTCTCACTTTCTGTCATGTGTTGTTTTAATTCACAGGTTTTGCAGTCAGTCTTTCAAGGATTATGACACTAATCCAAGATTAACATTGACTTTGGTTTTGCAAGTGCTTTAATTGGTATTGTACCAAACCTAAATTATATGCTCTTCTAAATTGCAAGAGTGTACTTATGTTATGTTTTGCTATAAACATTGGAGCTTTACTATCTTAATCTGACAGCAAAAGGAGCCTTTCAACCTGCATTAAACCACAAGCCCATACGGCCTTATTCTTTGCTACCGTATTACTTTGCCAGAATTGCTACCAAAATAATATATGCTCGTTTGACTTACGAGAGCCGCACAAAACCTCTCCTGAGCTTTTTAAAGACCTGTCCTGGTTTCAGCTGAGATAGAGTTAATTTTCTTTATAGTGGCTGGTATGGGGCTATGTTTTGGATTTGTACTGAAAACAGTGTTGATAATACAAAGATGTTGTTGATAATACAGAGATGTTTTAGTTGTTGCTGCACTAGTCAAGGACTTTTCAGCTTCCCATGCTCTGCCAGGTGCAGAAGAAGCTGGGAGGAGGCACGGCCAGGATAGTTGATCCAAACTGGCCAAAGGGCTACTCCACACCATATGACGCCATGCTCAGTATATAAAGCTGGGGAAGAAGAAGGAAGGGGGGAACGTTTGGAGTGATGGCGTTTGTCTTCCCAAGTAACCGTTATGCGTGACGGAGCCCTGCTTTCCTGGAGATGGCTGAACACCTGCCTGCCCATGGGAAGGAGTGAATGAATTCCTTGCTTTGCTTTGCTTGTGTGCACAGCTTTTGCTTTACCTATTAAACTGTCTTTACCTCAACCCATGAGTTTTCTCACTTTTATTCTTCTGATTGTCTCCCCCATCCCACTGGGGGGAGTGAGCGAGCGGCTGTGTGGTGCTTAGTTGCCGGCTGGGGTTAAACCACGACAAGACCTTATTCAAACTATAAAGCTTTAATGTCTGGTTAAGCTATGCAAAGAAGGACTACATAATTTTTTTCCTTTATCTTTTACTTTTATTGTTTCCTCTGACCAGTCTCACTATATAAACTAAGAAAGAAAATAAACCATCACTGCTATATTCTTCTCTGTGTCTTTATACACACCTCTATATAACTGCAGAATCATGAATGAGGACCTGGTTTTGACTTATGCCAAATCTACTTTACATGAAGTGGCATTTTGCTTTTTCTCAATAGCTTTTTTTTATTACTGACCAAGCAGAATTTTGCATGATTGTAGAAAAATACATATGGACCATCTTATCATTCCTATTTGAGGAACCTCAGTGACGTGGGAATATTAAATTAAAGTAGTAATGTATGGATTTATCATGAATATGTAATTCAGCATACGTTTTCATTGGTCTTAATTTACACCCACTGAAAGGCTGAAAATGTATCAAAAAGTTTGAGTGATCATAGGCTTCATCCCTAAGCCTCCATTTCTGCCCTTGTATCTACACAGATGGATCCTAGCTCCTCTGTGAAGCTCTACTGACTTAAAGAAACAAAACTAGCAGTCACTGGGCATGACATAAGTTTTAGGATCTGTCCACAGGAATTTAATGACATATACAATACACAGCAGTTTTTGTATTACCTTAAGCTGAAACTCAATTTATATTGGCCTCCGGTTTGAACAAACTGGTGTAAGAGATCATATATAAAGCAGAGACAGAGATTAATGTCAGCCTGACCTAAGGCAAAATATTTTCTAATCAAACATTTTCCCCCTATCATTCTGTTTACATGGAAACTTTCAGGTTTGGTGACACTCCATTTTCTGATGGTAGAGAACTGCTCCATTGAAAATGCTTTGACCCCCATATCATAACTTGTTGTTAAACTGAAGCCTAGAGTGAAAGATGAGAACAATATGGATGGGTATGGCCATAAGCATTTTATTACAAGGATTATTGTACTTGCCCCTGTAATAGCCAGAAGCAAATATGGGTTGCATCTGGTAGGAATCTGTCAGCTCTCAAAACATTTGAGAAAAGAAGCACATGTTGGCAGTATCCAGATATAAGGCCATTACAGGAGTAAATAAAGTAGCAAATGGTCAAGCAGATGGTGCTTCCTCCCCCATTAGTCCTGCTAGGGCCCACATGTCATGGAAGAGATTAATGCATTGTCAGTGTACCAGGCATACCTGTAGAGAATACCTGTCCCAGAAAATTCACCTATGGAATTGGAGAAGGAATTATCCTCCAAGTTGGAGAAACAAGGAACACAAATTACTGAAAACCCTGAAGCAGGTCTGAGGAAATGGAACCCTCATCACAAAAGTCTGCAGTGAGTTGTTCAGCTTCCCCTTCCTCCACTTTGAGCTCTCACTCCCATTTTACACAATCTAATTGCTTCATTTTCCCAACTCATTTAGTTCATGCTTTCAGAAGCACCAGATTTGATCACCCATGGAAAGGCGCAGTTGTTTGTCTCTGGCATTCGCTGTATCAAGGTTAAAGCGGGTGTAGCCCAGCTGAGTGGAAAAAGATGAAAACTTTCCTAGTTTCCCATTCTATAAGCATGTGCTCCATTTCAGAAAAATAAGTATCTCTACGGAAGTTGCTGAACTGCTCACGTGGGCAAGCTTTCAGGAGTAGAGCTTCTGCTATTCACTCTGAATGTATTCTCCTGGGAATAAGTGTAAGTTTATACTACTCAAATCTAATTTGAAATCATGACTTAAAGTAATATTACTCTATAATTAGCTTCCACTATTTGGTTTTCCTGTGTGTTTTCTGTTTTCATTGAGTTTCCTTAGCCTTTGCAAAGGTTTATCTTTTTTCTTATGTTCTTGCTGCTGGCTGTCAGATGGAAAGGAAAACAATTACTGAAATTATCCTCAACAAAAATCTATGGTATGAAATGTCATTTGTCAGTCACAAACAGATAGGGGCATTTTATTTCCAGTGACCGTTAAACCTAAAGCACAACACTCCTGGAAATGTGAGACACATCCTCCCAAATACTGAAATTCCTCTAATCAGATGCATTTAATTCAGTGATGGTGAGATGCTTAATGGTATTGGCTATTATCAGATAGACAAAGGGAGAGATGGAAAGAAGCCAGCAATACTTTTAGGATCTGCCTTTTTTCTGATCCCTTGATTGCATGTAATTTACTTTGATTTCAGTCTTGCTTAATTTAATTTGTGTTCATTTGCTCTGTAGTGTGGTTAGTTATGTCTCCATTTGGCTTGCTATACTTTTCTTTCTCTGGGTGGTCTTTATTTATTGGATAGTTTGTTCTGTGATCTTTGTCTCATTTAGTTGTCTTGTGAAGTGTGATTTGATATTTAGGGCTACAAAGTCTTTGATGATCTGCTTTTATTTGTTTTTAGCTCTCATTTTTTCCCTATCTAGGGATTAGGGGATGGCAAAACATATTCTGCTACTTGCATTTTCCTAGCAAAGAGGATTTCTTGGCAGTGTTAACTTCCCTCATTTAAATGCCTAGATATAGTGAAGTTCAATCAATCAGTCAGCTTGTAAAAGGTGTTGGTATGAATGAGAGAAAGATGTGATCCTGCCTACTGAGGTTGTCTAAAACTTGTGGGTCTTCCCAGGTGGGGTTTTAGTTTGGCCTGAGCTTGAGCATAGCCACATATGGAAAGCACATTGATGGATTATTCCCAGGCATTACACATGTCAGTAAAAATGACCAGAATGTTAAAACTGGCCAAAGTCCTACTGCCTAGAGCAGGTTAGAGTATTAATGTATCTTGCTGGTTGGTTTCCTGCAGGCAAGGTACAAATAGTTCCACCTAAAAGTAAAGAGCACAAGTCTTTATCATCACTTTGTTTTAGAGAGAACAAAATGTCAGATGACTGGGCAAATCCATGCAGCCTTCTCATTCGATTGCTGTCAAACAGAGAGTTTGAAACACGGCTTTGACGTGCGTCCACAGCAATGGCTCCTTGCATGTTTTATGTGGAAAGTGGCAATGCAGTGCTAAATGTATTCTTTATTATGGAAAGAAAATTTTTCATATACTTCCACCTTTTGGCTTTCTATGCAGTGGAAAGAAAACCCCACAAAATCAGAATATAAAAACTTTGATGAAAGCCTGACTACCCTGTACTTAGCTATCAAAATATCTGAAATGCAATTTTAGAAGTAGACAGAGAAGACTGTAAAAAGTTGAGCAAATATTTAGAAATTAAAACTGCTCTTGTATCCAAAAGAACAGATGCTTCTTACTGACAGAGGATAGTTTTACAGGGGTTATTTGAAAACTGTAATACTGTGACATCATATGCAACCTGAAAAGAGTTGGGGTAATATAAAAAAAATACAAGCAATAATATGACTTTACTGGAACAGTAAAGCATAAAAGAGTAAAAATATTTTGTTCTTTCATTGCATAACTGTAAACATTGCATTAATTATAGTAGAAGTAACAAGATTTAAGAAGGATCTGTGATTTTCAAGATGACATTGGGTCTTTAAATAAAAAAATCCTTCACAATCACTTTCATGTGTCTTGTTTTTTCACAAACTGAAACAGTCTGACACTGAATTTTTTGCATTAGAACCGTTGCTTCAGGTCACATACTGTGTCCTAATTGATGCGGCATGGCACAGTAGGGCTCATTTTCAGCACAGCTTGCAGGAGAATTAAACAACTTAGATCACTGTTATTAGGAGTCCTGCCCCCTATCTCTGCTCAGTGCATGCTGAAGATTTGCCCCAATGTCAGGACATATTTGCAACACTAACAAAAGCCTTTGAGAAAAAAGCAATGTTTTATGCAGTCTTGGAGGGCAAAGGTGGGGGATGGGTGGAAGAGGAAAGGAGCAAATTTCTATTTGTAAAGGTCACATCTGAGGTATTTTTGAACTCTATGGTGTTGTAGATAATCAGGTGAGACAACTTTCATATCAACTGGTGATTCAGCCTGACCTGTGTCTGCTTGGGTAAGAAGTAGGAGCTATGTGTCTGGCGTGACATCAATGTATTATTCTTATTTTTGCACACGGGGACCTTAGCAAACAATGTTTCTTTTGTTGTAAGACAAGCTCTTCTCTGCCAAAAGTTAAAGTCTAAAAACCAGCTGTCTAATGGCATGACTAGTAGATTAGCAATTGAAAAGTATCCTTCAGGAGCTGGTAGGAAGACATCAACAATTTGGCCTAAGAGGTAATTCAGGTTGAGATCGTAGGACAGAAAGTGCCTCATAAAGTCTGTAGAAAATATATTTATGGGAAAATAAGCAACAACATTCATATGAACAAACAAACCTTTGGTCGTCTAAGGCAGGAGTGTTGAGCATCAAAGACACCCAAAGAGTTGCTGATAGTCACTGGAGTGTGTAAGCAAGATGTCATTTTTCACTGAAGAGCAAGCTAACTGGTATTTTATCTCTGTATTCACTTCTTTTGATTGCTATTAAACAAGAACTAGAAAGCCCAGTGGAGTAACTCATGTAGCTGTTTTATATTTGTATTTTCATCAGGAAAAAAAAAAAAAGATATTATTTTTCATCTCTGGCTCCCCCTCCATTTTTCCCCCTTATCTTGGGGGGTTGTACACACAGATATTATAACTTGGATGGCATGTTGTCTTCTTCTCTGATTTGTACCCTGACATGGAGAAGTCAAACAAAGAACTGTCCTTATCACCAAACCAATTGCAGTCATCACCTGTGCTTTGCTTTATCATCATTTCTACTAACATCACCTACCAGCACCAAGTGCTTAGGAGTCATGTGGGGGATGAACCAACACAGAAATTGGATGTAGACCATGAGGAGAGAGCTTTGGGCCTTAAAGATCTCTCTGAGGAAGGACTGAAGCTTTTAGGTTGTTGTAAGGAAAGGTGATGGGCTGGCATATTTAGTGGAAAAGCACAGAAATATCCCTGCAGCGCAGCTGTCAGAGAAACTAACAGAGGGTGGCAAGAGGCCCTTATTTTTAAGTCTAATGCACCTTTTAATTCCAGAATTTGACCCCAAGTCTGTGTCTTGTCATATGTCACTAGGAAATTTGTTGTACCCGAAACATTAATTGTTTTTTTTTCTGAATCACTGAAGCATGATTTTATTCTAGTTTCTGTCAGGAAAGATCACATTTGTCGTACATTAAGTTTTGGGAAACTGCCATAATTTTTATTTCATCATGCAAACTCATGTCATAGCTGGACATCTGTTATTGTCCCTGCTGGCCTGAGGGTTATATCACACACTATTGGTTTAAAGAATGTGACTTAAACCCACCTAAAATGGGAAAGGTTAAACTCTGTAATTAATACACCGCATTGCGTAGGTTACACCACACACACATGTCCACTTGCTACTCTGAAGTTCTTTCTCTTTTTCTCTCCCTCTCTGAAATTGTCATGATGGAGCCCCATTTAATGTAAAAACTTAAGGTCCAACTGCTAGTTTTTCCTTTTGCTCACCCCAAGCCTTTTTCTTATTTTTTTTCCCCTTTTCTTTTTATTTCAGTAGGGGGACACCTATAATCTCTAAATGTTTCTTATTTTTCAGTACTTTATCCAGGAACTTTTGGCCTTCAAACCCTTCACACCATTGTAGCCCAGCAAGTGCCACTGCCTTTTGTGTAAACACAAACAGAGCTGGCTCCTGCACCAGCCTTTCTTATGCTGCCTCAAAGAGAAGCTCTTCTAGTCCCAGTCTGTTCCCCAGCCAGCATGGCTGCAAAAAGAACTGGGTGACAATTTCTTCAGTGAGGTATTTTTACTGAAAAGATATGGATGTTTACAGATTTCTGAAGAGATAGATGTTTATAGTTACAGCAGCTCCAAATAATAGGAGCTTTTATAAAAGTTGAACTACTTTATACCAGCACGTGTGTTGCCATGTCCTAGAAGAAGCTTTTCAACATTTTCTTCAAATTATTTTAGTTCTGCTTAACCGTTGACTGAAAATAGAATCCCATGTAGATCAAGCAGAAAGGTTAAAAAACCCAAAGCCAAATCCCAGCCCCTCTCTCCAGATGTTGTCGGCTGGTCTCCAACATTCTTTCTACTTATTCATTTCTCTGAAAATCCCTCCTCAAATCCCTTCCCTTTCAACTGACTGCAGAGCTCCAAGTCGGACAGAGTAGGCAGCGTGCCTTTTGTTTTGCTTGGAAAACCATCACACCACCACTTCTTTGAAGAAATGGCTGCGTTATGAGTGACAGTTTTCAGGTTTCAGTTTTTTCCCCTCATTTGATTGATAGCAGCCTTCGGTGGCTGCTGCAGCTGGGGGTGGAAGCTTGCTGCTGTCAGAGCCAGCCTGCAGGAACCCAGCAGGACCTTGGAGTGCCTTCCTCAGCCAAAGGAGGTGACACCATGGGTTGGTGCATCTCTGCACACTGACAGGCCCAAGAGCAAGGATCTTTGCATGGGGAAAGGGTTGCACTTCGCTGTTGTGCCCATGGTTGCTCATGTTACTGCAGATGTGCAGAACTCTTGCTCTCAGGTATGGGCTGAGTGGAGTGACTCCTCCTCTTCCACCTCTGATTTATTGACCGCCCACTGACATGAAACATCTCTCTGGTACCCCTGGTACCCCCCAGGTCTCACAGGTCTACCTCATCTACAAGCTGAAAGAGGATCTGGCACTGCTGCATGCCACAGAGCACCAGAGCATTCACCCTATACTCATTGACAACTCCACTCCAAGTTTAATAACGACTGTTTTATTTGCTGTGGTTTTTTTCCTCACATTTCTTTTAGTTATTGTGTGGTTATGTACAGTAAATGAAAACTGCTGTATGCAGAGCGCTCTATTTTGCTATTGGTTAAACTCACGCAGCTCAGCTGGCTTCTGGAAGAAGCCAGAAGTGGTGGCAGTGATTAGCTTTCTGCTGGAAAATTTTCCTTTCCCTCAGGGAAGTGTGCAGGGAAATATGTTACATTTGCCACGTGACTCATCACTGCAAGTCAGCCCTTGCTGCCTCTGACTGCTCGTAGCAGCTTACCTAGATGGTTCAGTGTGGTCCATCAGCTGGCAGGAGACCTGGATATGTCCCTGAAACCAGTTTTCCTTTTGGAAATAAATATCAGACCAGAGTCACCCCTGTCTTTAAGGGGTCTAAAACCTCCAGATCCTAAACATGAAGGACCTGAAACTCAAGTTTGGAGATTAACTTTCTTCAAGTTGGACCAGTTGTGAGATGGGCACAAGCTGCAAATTCAGATGTGAAGCTTGAAAATCAGGTTTTTCTCAGACACTTTGTGAGTCCTTGAGGAGTTGTGCTGTAGTTTGTCAGCTGTCATACTAAAAATGTCCAACCACTAGGGATTTTTGGCAGCAATGTAGACAGTCTTCCCTCTTTTTTTTTGTGAAGGAAGGCAATGCTTTTCTCTCAATCTTCTCTCTGGCCTTGCTCCCACTCCGTTGCAGCAGAGGGCACAATTAAACTGCAGCACAGTTACTGTTCAATTTAACTAGTACTAGGGGTAAGGCATTAGCACTGCAGAATAAAAATCTGCCAGATCCCTCACTTTCTGTACCTGTGTGTTTCATTAAGGATCCAAAGAGCTAAAGATCCATGAAGGAAAACTGGATCTTGTACTGCTTTGGGGGAAAACAGCAGTCTAGAGGAGCTGTTTGAAGGTGGTGGGGTATCTCTCTGTCAGTGGAATGGGAGCAGAAGAATGGCTCTGGGGCCCATGTGAAACCCATTGCACTAAGCAGAGATTTTAGTTTCCAGCAAGGGCATTTAATCATGTCTGAAATGCCTGTCTAAAGGGATCTGTAGTCCTGAGATTATTTCCGTAAATTCCTGCAATAATACAAATGGCTCCTATCCAGAACTGTAGGCCCCTGTGATATAAATCACAAAACAATATGGAATAGCAGTTAATCTACCAACAAAACTGACCCTTTTTCAAAAGAGGCAACACAGGCCCATTTCTTCTTCGTGGAGCCCCAAACACCTTCAGACTTGCTTCTTTGCATCATTATTGAGCAGGAGTGAGTAAAATTATGTCTTACGTAGCTCTAAACATTTCTATACTTTGACACAGAAAAAGATTCACCCTAGATTTGGCTTTGTGCAGTGTATAACAAGTCTCTGTCTGTCAGAGTGTCTAGGCGTTATGACGATGTGTACTATTGAATGAGAGGAGGATCAAACAATGTAGTTAACATCAGTAGATGAATTTAAAAAAATCTCACAATTTCAGAAAGTCAAAGGATCATTTCAGTTTGGTTCTCCAAAATACAGCCTGACTCCAGACAACAGTCTTGCCCATTGGATTTAAAAAGTGAGCAGTCTTCTGAACCAGCTATGTTGGGCATTTAATCAGACAACAGGACTCCAGATAAAAGCAGGAAGAGCTGAACTCCCACAACTTTTTCCATCATCATTTGATGCAAGCTGCCAAGAAAGATTTATTTCAAAATGTGTGAAATTTGCTTTCGGCCTGAGAGATGTTGGTTTTCATAATGCCACCGTGAAAACTGTTGACAGAACTGGCAGAAAGTGATCCACTTACCCCACAAAATTCAGCAAAGAGCAGTCCAACACATAGTCCATGCTGTTCTTGGTTGGTATTCAACAAGACTCATTTCTAGGGGTTATGAATACCAGTTAGCTCGGGTGTTGCAGCTATTAACAGTCAGGGTAGTAATCAATCATACAAATCTGATTAACATGTGTATGAAATTTATGCAGACAAAATTACGTGTAATTGTGAACAAAATACAAAGTATCTCTAATAGGAATAATAAAGACTGATAAAGGCATTATGACATTTTACATTGAAACATCATCATTCAATACAGTAGGGTTAGACTGGAGCTGAAAGGTTTCTTGAGCTTATCTGTATGTTGTTAAATACTGAACACATCTATCAGCTGAATTTGTAAGGAGTGATTTTCATTTCTTGCTAGGTTAAAGCTGGCTGATTTCAGGAAACAGAAGCTGTAATTATGACCTCTTCATTTATTTGTTTTATAACTTTCCCAAAGAAAAGATGAAAAGTCAGTCTGATGAGAGAGCCATCTCAGCACATCACTGGAGTGGTAATATGAGAGCCATCAGGAGTTCGGCACTTGAGCTGAGCCACTGTTCTCATTGCATTAAAGCTGTTCCTAAGCTGTTCTGTGATAGCAGAACTCGCTCAGCCACAGGAGGAGCTGTGGTATATAACCGCATGATGCAGGTGAAGGTGGGCAAGCAAGCCTCTGCCAGAAGATGCACAGCAGAACCACATCCATGTTTGGGATGCAGGCAGGGCCTGGGAGCCTGAGGCTGAGAATGCTGTTTGGCATACCATTTCCTGATCTTGAAGAAGCCTAAATGTAATTGGCCCCAAATATTTTAAGATAACGCTATTCCCT
Source organism: Ciconia boyciana (assembly GCF_034638445.1). Classification (NCBI taxonomy): domain Eukaryota; kingdom Metazoa; phylum Chordata; class Aves; order Ciconiiformes; family Ciconiidae; genus Ciconia; species Ciconia boyciana. Next base: position 53,754,228 of record NC_132936.1, read on the forward strand.
GGGCACTCAAATGCATGGTGAAAGATGCCCACATTCTGCCAAAGCATGTAAGGGATGTAACCCAGTGGTGCTCTCGCAGCTCTGGATGATGCACTAAGCACGGACAGTGTTAGCCTTACATTTCAAAACACTGCTGGAGGTGCTAATACTTTAGAGGGTACACATGAGTGTTGGTCCTATTGCAGGGAATATCTGTGAATTGTACAGTGGACAATGAATTTAAAATTGATTTAGGATCAAACTTTTTGTCACCTCCTCCAAGGTGTCTACTCTAACCACTACCATGCAGTTAGACACTGCTGGTAGCACACCTCTTTTATCTTACTCGTGTGGTGGTCCACCTGCAAAAAGGGCAGAGGCTTTTGCCCAACCTAATCAATATTTTGTGCTTTCTTAGAGATGAGAACTGGTGTCCTGCACCACCATTCAAATTGGATACACAGGCCTCAGACCTGACCAGATTTAAGTATGGCTGCAGTATAAAGTGGGTAGAGAAAATCATAGACTAGCTGCATTTCTCTGCATACATGAAGACTCTTAGAGAAGCAATAAAAATATCAGTCAGTTCACATCTGTTGCCTATCAGTCTGTTCACACTGTGACCCATTCTGGTCACAAGCCCTAAATAATATGCCCTGCAGAGAAGGATTTAAAAACATCTTGGACATTATGTCCTCTCATCTCAATTTTAGACTTCAAGCAAGCCTTTCACACTTCTCTATTTCAGCAAATCACTTTTGGAAATTGGTAAATGTTCTCTCATCTTAGTTTTGCTTAATTAGAAGATCACTGAAAAATATTTCTTATTGATTTGTACACTTTTCTAATCTACTAATGGTAACTGAATCCAAATTAATCAAATTCTTCCCTTTTTTTTTTTAGCAAAATATGTCATTTTTACCATAATAACTAACTAACAAAGCTTATTTTTAGGGGAAAAAAACCCAAAACAATTTTTTTATGATATAAAATATTTTTGCTGTTAGGCTCTGATTAATTCTAAAGCCAGGTCCAAAGACTTCTAGATTCCGTCTGAATCTTTATCTGTGTGTTTGCTTTTTAACACCGAACCTTGCAAAGTTAGCAGGTATTTAATCCTGAATAGTAAAACACTCCATCTGCTCAGCAGCCTACTTGTTTCAACCTGGCAGTGGTTTTGCCAGGAGAGGATGCCGGTGCTCTGTACACACTGGAAACTAATTGAAGTTTCACCTAGATTAGATGTTTGCATGCAGTTCACCGCAATAATAAAAGCAACAGGGAAGGGTAATAGGTCTCAGATTTCCTGCTTGTTGGAGCCTGAGTTACAGCGGTGGTTAGAGGCAGGCGTTACAGTATGTCTCCCAAACATCAGGGGTTGTATGACTACTTAAACTGCCACTCTGATAGGAGCTGTGTCCTGTTCTGTTGTCTGGAAGGTATTAAAGAAATAAAAGCAGATATGAAGACTTTCTTCAACATATGGCAGCATTTTTTCTGCAAACCACATTCCAGGGTAGGCGCTGTCAATGTGCAAAGCATTTATGTACCTCTTCTTACCACCAGCTCATCTGTCTTTTAACCCCGTGGGGCATTAAATGAAAAATCCCTGTTACGGAAAGGTTAAGGGTGAGCTTTTGTAGTATAAAAGGCAGGAAATTCAGAGTTAAGAGTCTATTGTAACTTTGTACTAAGTTCTTTCGTTATGACCCAAGGGCAGTAAGGTATCTAAGCACAAGCCTACCTTTAATCTTAAAGTTAGGTGCCTTGCTTAAACACACTGCTGAAACAGGGCCCATGTGATCATTTGGATCAATTAGTGTCTCTGTAAAAGCACCGGGGTAATACTTATCCTGAAATATGTTTCACAGGCACTTGCTAAAAACAAATTATGAGAGTGCACTGCTATTGACCGTAGGTTATAAAAGTCTGTTGGATGTTGCTAACTCATATCTGGTGATATCCATAATTGCTGTCACTTTCTGGACAACTGCTGAGACTTAGTCACAAGAATGTGGGTGACAGAGAAACCCCAGTGACTGGCAAGTGAGTGGAAAAATTTGATTTTGTTTGACAGGTGATATTTAGGGTTGAGAGACTTGTGGTTGGAAGTGGTCATGTTTTGTTGCAAGAATATAATAAGAATCTGTGAACAACGCCTCTCAACATTGGCACAAATACAGTACAGACGTGAAAGAGAAGAAAAAACTGTAAGAATGCTAGAAGTTATCTCCACAATGATAATGAAAATAAATATAGTTTCCAAACAGAAAAATTACCTATAGGGCCCTGGAATAATTTATATATAATCTTTACTGATAAAATATGTCACAGAAGAATTCTTATAATTTCACAGAAAAAATATTTTGTTTTACTAAAACTTGAACATAATTATTGTAAATGTTAAAAACTTTTAGATTTTTTTTTGTTTTAGAGGGAAAATTCTAATTTCATACTTCTTCCCTCTAACCCTTTTATGAAGTGGGAAAAGCTAGAGAAAAGTACAATTATTGTTTCTTCCTCAGCACAGTCAGTCAATATTCTGGGCATCATAGGCTGTATGCTTTAGGAGGTGACATTGATGAGATATGTCATGTATTTCTTGGGTGAAATCCAGGTTATTAACCAGAAATGCGCATAAGTGCCTGTTTCACTCAGCACAGAAGAAAAATGTCAACAACAAAGCACTTTCTTTGTCCAAATATCCAACTTTTCTCTAGCAAAGTATTGGGTCCATTTAGGTCTCAGATTCTGGTTTCTCCTGGACCTATTCAGCATTGGCAGGTTGGTGTATTCCTGCCTGGTAATTACTCTTGTTGTCTCCTACAGCAGAGCAAGCACATGCTGCTCCCAACAGCAAACCCCTTTGCTCCCCAGGGAAAGTACGTATTCTCACAGATTTACCTACTTTCCAGACATCAGTGTGACCCCTGGCCAGGGACAGTAGCTGCCATTTTCTCTAGTGATCCTTCTCTATGAAAGGAGAATATTTGAATTTTCCACTGCTGTGCGTTTTGGTTTTTGAACACATCGAGGAACTTTAAGTAAATCTGCCACTACACCTATGAAAACCCACTTGAAGACAGTCACTGTAATATTTCACTATAATAAAATGCAAAAAATATTTTTCTTTATGTTCTAACACTTATTTCATTCCATCCTTACTAGTGTGGACTTTTGAAAGTTAAAAGTGTTCCCCCACAAAAAATAATGGAATTAAAAATGTAAAATTATTTTTTAAGATTTAAAAAGAAAATAAATAAGTTTTCAATTTTGTTTCAAAAAAAACTTTTGAAACTTTCTGGAAAATGTGTTATTTTTAAGATTTATTCTTTCAGAATTTTAAAAATTCTTTTAATATTGTTTCAGTGCATGCTAACTGCAGTGACACTTTAATAGATTCTGCTACCTCTGACGTATTTTACATAAATAGTTGAATTATTATAATATTACATTTTAAACCCAGTGATTTGAAAAAAAATATTTTTCATCTTATTGCTTTTAAAATGTAAGTTAATAAAAATATAAAAATGAAAACCACAGAGAAAGTCTGAGTGCAAATAAATTAATATACTTCTTTTAAAGAATGGTCTCTTCTGGAACTCTCTTCTTCAAAAAATTCCTGGAAAGCATTATTGTTTGCCCAAATCTGTAAGTGGACTAGTTTTTCAGTTAGAGAGCAGTTTTGAAGTGTGCTTTGACTTAGGGTGGATCAACTCTTCAGAGAACAGACTAAGCAGGCCTGTGACCATTAAGCTGTCAAACTAAAATAAATATCCCTTTAAGACAAGATTTTTAAATTTAGATATACTCTTCTCCACATGCAACTACTTTTTATTGAATTTTTTTTTTTCAGTACAGTTCTCTATGTGGGCAGGTTCCAAAGAGGGCTGAGAAGGAAAAAGCTTATTTGAACAAGCTGAAAGATGGATTTTAGTTGAATTTCTTGCATTTGACACCTCTGCTGGGTGAGGCCTTGATACAACACTCTATGTTTTTTCTTTGAGCATGCAGTGTGCATGCATGCATATTATGTATGCTGACACAAAGACTTCCCAGAGCATATGGTACCACCTTTGAAGAGCAACTAGAACCTTCCTCCCCTAGAACACACATATCATTGAGGTTTATGACTTGTTGGTCGATACAACTGTTTATAACTCAAGGTTTTCAAAGGATAGTCAAAGCTAACATAAAAATACCTTTTTCATTTGCATTGGCATTTCCTCCATTTGTGAAACACACACAAAATGAACTATTGTTTTCTCTGGTAAGAGAGTCTATGAAATAAGAAGAGAGAGTTGCTCTCCTAGCAAACCATTAGCAGTCTCTATGTCTTATTGTCCATTGAAATGGTAACTACCATTGCTAAGGTGTCACATAACATGAGATCCTGCTCTGGTGAAGAAAGTCGGGTACAATTCACCATGGGCAAAAATGAAGTGATGCAGATTTGTGGATGGAAGGTCTTTAGAAGACCAAGCTGGAATGCCTCCCTTGCCTCCTTTTGAAGATAGACTTCCCAATCAGCTTGCTGACTAGGGGAACCTGGATGGTCAAATATCATCAATAGATAAAATACCCTTCACTTTCAAGTCAGTGATGAATTGCCAGCTCGCTCTCCTGGGGGAAGACAGGGTTGTAGTAGTACCTTGGCTACGTCATATTGAATTACTATATTTCATTATTTTTATGATGGACCACCAAGCGAAAGCCATGGCTTCAGCTAATGCGAAATGTTGCCTGCATCTGCACTGTTCTGACAGCTCTCCTACGCTGAACTGGCATTGTTAGCTTAAAGCCTTGGCTCTAGTCTCCAACATAATTAGTGGATAGAGTCTATCAGAGGTCATAACTCAATCAGTGGAAAACTAAGACCATTGCAATCTCTGAAAAAATGAGATGACAGGGATAGTTGAGAAGTGCAGAAAGGTGTTTCAGCTGGTGTGATGCTGTTGTGGAGTGCTGTCCCCAAGTAAGCCAGTGCCTGAACATCATTGCAAAGCAGTGCAAAGTATTCCCAGCAGACTATGTTTTCCCAGCTGTAAACAGAACAGTGTTCCCAGCATCCGCTGTCCTCTATTTACTCATCTTCACCACACACAAGAAGTTTGTTAAAAAAAACTTCATGTGACCTATAAAAGGAGATAACTCAGAGGCTCTGTGGAACCTAAAGAGAGGACTTTGCTAGTTGAAAGGGTTTTCTGACAGACTGTGGAGTCAGTGAGTGCCTGGGAACGCTAATCTGGACAAGGAGTTTAAATGTAAAAAGACACATAGACACATAGACTATTTCAGCTGGAAGGGGCCTACAATGATCATCTAGTCCGACTGCCTGAAAAGGGTATGCTAAGTAGAAGACCTGTATTCTGAGGATGGACAGACAATATAAAGGCCAAGGGGTAGCCCTAAGACTTGGTTTTCTGTCATGGGCTTAAACCATCCAGAAGATCAGCAACTGAAGCATCTTTTAGTTGTATAAGGGGTAGTAGACATCATCACCTTGTTGTTCAGATACTCTTCAGTTAAAAATGCAATTTTCTTGCCTCATTAAAAAAAAAAATCACATTTAGTTTAATGGGAAACTGAACTGAAATATGTAACATTTAAATATGTCATGGTATACTTTCATGATCTCTAACACTAGTAACAGTCTTGGTTAATAATTTGGAGAACAACAAATGGATGTGTCTGTTGATAACTGACAGCTGAGTGTTAACTAAGTTGCAGTTTAACACTCAGAATTCAATTTATCATTTCAGCAGGCCTGCAATGTAACCTTGATGTGGATACCAAGACAAGAAAAATCCAGCTGACTTTTTTAGTGTGTTTAAAAGTTTATCTTCATTAAGTGACCTCAGCAGGTTTCAGATAGATCTCTTTCATGAAGTGTAAACTATGACCTTTGTAATTAGTTTTTAATAGGCTTCTGATGAAAGGAATGTGGAAATCTCAAATGCAAAAGGGGTTAGAAAGGTTACTTTCTTAAGGACAAGATCTGTATTTCCTGATGTTGTGGAAAGCTCCACTGTTGCATGGCTGATAACAGTACAGAAAAAGGAATTTATCTTTCCACTTTCTTTCCTGCTAAATTGAGGGTTCAAGTCTGTATTAAAAAGAAATCTAACTCTGATGAGGCAGAGCAATTGTCTGGTGCACACTTCGCAGGAATAAGTCATCAGCAAACACAAGGCTTTCTTCATTGACCTTGATATTCAGCAGGGCGCAACAAACCTACTAGAAAGTCTGTAGACTGCTGAGTAGATTAACACATTTATACCAGCATTCATACTTTTAGATGCCATGAAGCTCTGGGAGCCAGAATTGCGTTTAATGTTAAATGCTATGTTTATGTGAATTAATTGATTTCACTTTTTTGTGAGGGAATACACAGTACAATTGAATTTTGTGGTTCTTTTTCTTCCTTAACATAGTGTTTGCTTGATATGATTTTCAATGCTTCGTCGTCAAAATTATTTTCCAAGGAGGCATTGCTTTTCATGGCATTCCTTGTCTTGGACTAATCAGGGGAACTTAGTGATGAGACACTGCCTCATGTACTGAAGAAATGTGGGATTGATGACTTGGTTATACAGCAGTGCCTGCAAGACAGGCTGGGTCTGGAGCAGCAGTAGTAGTGTGATCCAGAGTGTCCTCTCGGAGGTCTGACATGCCCCCATGTGATGTAACCCAGAATACAGAGTGGAACCAGGAGTGTTGCCCTGACAGTTTAGACCGGTAGTGCTGTTAAAGCATACAGACAGCAGTCCACAAGGGATTGATTAAAAGACGGGTAATTCTTAATTCCTCATGGAGTTTTCTCAGTGACCCAGCCTGCTCTCCTCAGCAGGCCTCTTAATTCAAAATCTGGGTTCTTGGGGGCAGAGGTTTTCTCCCTGTCAAGGTCAGTACCTTCCAGTGTTCCCATTGCATGCAAAAATGCAAGCTTCAACACAAAATGAATCTTTAGATGAAATGACTGTTCCTCCATTCTGTTGTTTCCATGGCATGTTTGTATGTGCTTAGCAGTGAGAGACGATGGTAACAGCTATGGCAGAAACTGTATATATTGATGTGTAGTACCCACAGGTTTCCATGAACAGTCATTCGTTATCTATTTTAAATGAGGAGAGGAAGGACTTACTGCAAAGATTTAACCTGGTAGGGATTTTTTAATAAAAGAGCAAAATTGGTGCTCTGTGTGGCTTAAGCAGAATCCTCTTGCCATCAGCAATCATTCCCACTATGAGGCTATTATTTTTTATAATATATGGAAGTCATTTACTATATGAAAGTTTGTATATGATGTTGTAGCAAATACGAGGGATTTATTATAATGCTGCAACTGGATGCAGAAAGTCCTGATGTTACTTCAGGGACTGAGTCTATTTATTAAAAAAAAAAAGAACCCTACCTAACAATATGCCACTTCAGAGGTCCGTCACTCCCCATTCCATTTATGGTGCTCCCACAGGCATGGGCTGAACTAGATGAGTTCGCAGGTATTTTCTCTTGCACACAGTTCTGCAGTGGAAGAGTGAGGAATTCACCAGGGGCTGACAGCATTTTAGCCTCTGCCCACTTTCCTCTCATTTAGACTGGGAGTGCATGCAGTCCTGGTTTAGCATATGCCAGTCACATCCCCCCACAAAGATCTAAAGTGACAAATTGTGTGTGATTTATTGTTCATTATGCATGCTTTCAATACAGCAAATAACATATTGACTTCAGGGCTTTAAAAATATGATTGTAAGTTTGGATGTTCAATAGCAATATCTTCCAGGTGGTTTGGATAGAGACTGGCTCAAATCACCCCCTAAGGATATTTTGTTTTGAATATGTTTATACTCTGCTGCTGAATGCTAATGCTAAAATATATCTCTTTTTTTGAGGCTATTTCTTACTTATTTTCAGGAGTGTGTGGTTATTATAGATTAAGGTTGTCAATTTTTCCTTCTGTATGTGGATAGCACTAATATTAGATGCTTAGCACAAACATCATGCTCATTTTTTCCTGAATATTTAGAGGAATAAATGGGTCTCTATTGTATATTAATGCAACTCTATTAAGTGATATGAAGAGTATCCTTGTTAAAAGAAATTCAAGTAGTATTATTCTGCTTTTGTGTCCATTTATTGTGTAGGTACAAAAATCTAATGATCCATCCAGCTAAATAATGTGCAACTACAGTGAAATATTTATCAACATTTATGGGTATAAAATGTGCCAGGACCTATGATTGGAAAAATAAATTCCCAAATCTCCTTTCTGGCCTTATGACCCGTGGTTCAGTAACTAGAGATCTTAAAGTCAATATTTTTTTGCTCTTTGGTGACTCTGATAATGTATCACTTTAGTACATCACACATGAGATCAGCACAGAAGATCGCAGTAACGCTGAGAGGCAGCTCTGAAATCTTGCTCAGTGTTCTGCTAACAAAACTACTAGCCTTGTTGTCTGGGACACTTATTTTTACACGAAAAGACTATCAGTTCACTTGTAGAGTTACTATATAAGAAAGCTATCAGTTCACTTTGAGTCCATCAGTCTCTGTAAGTGATAATTTTTACCAGTTTATTCCATTTGTGATGATAGAAGCCATCTGTTTCTCTCTGCTTTGCACATCCTCAAATGAGTTTTTACATGTTAAGGAAACCTTTCCCCTTCTACCCTTAACGTGCAGTTGCCATTTTGATAGAAATTATAACACTTTCCCTGAAGAGTTCCTTTTGAACTCCACTATTTTGAAAATATCTGCTTTAATGGGCTGCTTATTTCTAGCTAGAAGCATGATTGAAATGTTTCATATTTCTCCAAGCTGTAAGTATTAAATAATTGATAGTTGGGAACGAATTCATAAGCTGCAATTTAATCACTAACATCTCAAGCTGCCATTCGTATTGGCCAAATTGCCGAAGCACAGCTTTTTATTTAATCAGGACATAATATATTATTTCCAGAACAATTGCAATCTTTCTCTTTCTCATGAGACCCTTATCCCAGAGGCTTGCCTGGTTAATGGCTGAGATGTGGTACACATGAGAAAAATCTGCCATAGGTTGACCTCTGGAAAGGAGGAAAGCATTTCTATTTTGTTGGCTTTCCTGTTTAGGATTCTTTGCCTGACTTTGGCCTCTTGTTGACGAGAGCCCCTCTTTGTGCACAGCGAGCTCGCTCCCACCCTTCTGCAGCTCAGACCTGGCGTGTCCCATAAGGGTGGAGTGCTCTGAGCTGTAACAATATGAGGTTGCTGGCGCTCTGCGGGTCACTGTTTTCTTTGGAGGCAGATGGTTATTGTAGTTTCCAGTATAGCAATGGAGTCCCTCACTGAACAGCATGACCCTGGCTGCTGGGACTTCCAAAATACTGTCAAAAATATTTTTTGTTGTTGCCGATACAGCAGAAAGACACAAGGCGTGTTGCTGAGGAAATGCAATGAAATAACAACAGGACAGATATCAGTGGTAACTCACACCTCAAAAGTTTCGGAGATCAAAACAGGCAAATTTTGGACACTTAATCTCACACACTTCATTTATGCTTTGTCTGATTTCTTACAATGCCTCAAAGGGTTTCTTGACAGATTTCTGATATTTACTACACCAAAATTTAATAAAACCAGTCCTTATATGATTCTACCTAGAACCCAAAATATCTAAGAAACACAAATGTGGAAAAAACTTTTGAAAGCCATTTGCTTTTGTTTTGTGTATTTAACTTGTTTCAAGTGCAAGAGCTTCAGCCTTTGGTTGAAAAAGATATCTTAGTTGTGTGTCTAAGAAAAGTCAGCCATTCTTGTATATCTTACATGTAAAAGGGAGTAATTTACATGTAGAAAATTGGAACAACCTATATTTGTATTGGATTAGAACAACCTACAGTTGCAACACTGGAATAATCTAATTGCAATGGGCTGTGGAAATAAGGGAAACATATCCAGCAGTATCCTTGAAAACCCTTGCCAGGGAGCTTCAGGTATTTAGTATGTGTTGTGAATTAACCAATGTACTCATGGGCCCCTTAATTTGCTGATAGGAAAGTGGGTGTTGCAGACGATTCACTCCTGAGAGCTGTAGGAGGAGCTTTTGCTTCTAAGAAAGATGTGTGTCCTATTCCTGCTGACGCTGAGAAACACCGAGGAGGTATGAAATAGAAGATCTTGTCAGGAATCCCTGTGCACTCACAGAGCTGTAACAATAGTATGATGCCAGCATGGATATTAATCTGAAACATCACAAAGAGGTAAAAATATGAGGACATGAGCCTGAGATACACTGAATGAATTTAAATTTGATCTCCACAGTATATGACACCCCTGTGTTTTCATCTGTTAAACTCGGGTGTCTTTAGGATCAGCACAAAATCTTTCAAAGCATATGCTTCATGTCTGCTAAATAAAGAGTCAGCAGTTGATACAACATAGAAGTCCTTGCTCAGATGTGCATGTGCAAAGGTTACCTTAGTAGGCTAGAGCATTAATCATTTACCTAATTAGAATAATATAGAGACACACAGGTATAAATATTCTGCTGTATTGTGTTTTGACCTATTAAAAAAAAAAGAAAAAAAAAGAGACCTGCATTCCTGATTTTCCTGTGACTGTCTTGATGCAACCTAGGAACACATGGAATGGATTACCCTGTTCTGGGTTGCTGGAGGGCATGAATGGCTCTTAAAAGGAGAGGATTTATTGAACTGTGTTGTCTCTAGTTCAGCAGCAATGCTGGGTGTAACCTGTAAATGCTCCTTGTGACTGGGAGAAATTTGAAAACCTATGCACCCACTCTGAAAAAACAGGCTTGTGATGGGAAACATGCTTATTTTGGTGGGTTGAATGCTGGCTGAACAATATTCCTAAATAGACCAACTGAAAAAAGAAAAGGCTTTCTCTGCCAGGGGGAAAAAGGAGTCAATTAAACAGAGTAGATCATGAGCTGTTGCTTGCTAGTTTTAGCCTGTCATGATAAGGCTATATCAATCACACATCTTTATGATTAAACAGACTTTCAGTTCCACATACCGTAAGGTCCTTGGGTCAGCGAAAGGTCTTCCTTAGTTCCTGGTTCACCAAAGGAAATAGATGGTTGCTCAAAGGAGTATTCCAAACATAGCAGGATACTTTACAAGAATATACTTTCTGCAAAAAAGTACGACCATCTGTGTATCTAAGCCTCCTGGGGGTGGAAAGGTGGAAAGCCACTTCTCATGGCTGGCTAATGCTGAAGTCAGAAATGCAGATGGCTTCTCTTGTCTTACTCAGGTGACTTCCCTACATTTCCGTACACTTTCCAGAGGTGGATGCAGTGCTTAGCTGTTGTCATGCATAGACTTTGCCTAGGTATCCTTCATCTGCTGCAGCAGGAGTTCACTTGGTCCCTGCCTTTTTTCACACTCTTCTTTGGAATATGACCGGTCACCATTGGCGAGGAAATTTTAGAGCAGTGGTCAGCGAGGGGAAGGAATTATGAGGTGAATGGGGAAAAAGGCTGCTGTTTCTCATTCACCTCAAGAATGTGGTTGGAGGTAGGTACATCTCCTGACCTTCGTCTATGTAATGTGAGTAGGAAGGAGCAAAATTGTTTTCTTTCTATTCAGAAGCCCAGCAGCCTTCCAACTCATGCCAGCTCAGACCAACGCTTGATGTAAGGCAAGGAATTTTTTTTCCCTGAAGCTCAAAACAAGCAGCAGTTAGAGGGTAGGTTTGACTGAGTCCTCCAGCCTCCTGACATCCCATGCTAACCCCTTTCAGCCACACTCAGGCCTTTGTTTTGACACTAGGAGAAAAGGATGCTGTTGCATCCGCAGGTGCTGCTGCTGCTGGGAAAACAAACAACATCCCACTGTGGACTGCAGATGTTTGCCTCCCCCACCTCCCCCAGGCATCCTACTTTGAACATGTTGGGGCAGACTGCAGTTTTCTGCCAATACTTTGTCAGTTGTTTCAGCATCCTTGGGACAGGAACATACTGCTGACATGCAAGATGATGTGTTATTTATAAGTTTGCCTTTGTCCCATTAATCTAAAAATACTTAGATAATGTGACAGGGGTTTGCATGGTTTGCCAACACATTTGGCTGAAACTAAAAGTATCTGCTGGAGAGAACTGAGAACAGAGCTCTGGGAAGGACTATTCCACTGGGTTCAATTAGTTGAATCCCATAAAATATTTTATTCTAACACTGTTAAAGAAATCCAGTATTTGAATTCTAAGAAACCCTTTGATTTTGGGGTTAGTTTGTGGCATTCTGCTTCTGCCTATGGTTAGCCAAACATATTATTGCCCTGCCTAGGAGCAGCCTGGGAGGAAAATTCCTGCCTACCAGAGACCATTTCCCTTTCACAATCACTTCACTCTCAAGGAGGGCTATGCTGTGGGAGGTCGCTGTCTTGCATTTCACGTATTACTCAGCACCTGTTCCATTGTGGAGCTTGGTTTTGATGTCTGAGAGAAGTCCCAGGTAAATATAGGAGGGTATGGGAAATACAGGGAGGGAAAGTCACCTGGATCCATCCTGAATGCATCAGCTCTTATTGCACCCTTGTGTACTGCATAGCACCACCTGCCCATGTTTTGTTCAGGATTTCCTAGGTGTACACAGAGAATTTTACTTCGCACTAAAGTGGTGTATTAAGTGACTGTAAGTCTGTTCAAAATGCTTCAGAGCTACTGAGTATGTGTTGTGTCATGGATCTCAACATGTGTCGTTGCCATTTGTCAGAACTATTGCCAGATGTCCAGAAAGCTCTGTTGGATGGCCAAGTGCAAGGGAAGGGGAGAAGAGAGGAGTGGGATTTGTTCATTCCTCAATTCCCAGAGTGCTGGCTGTCATGGGAGATTGGAAAATACAAAAAGAAGGGAATGTCATGTCCTTTTGCACTGTTAAGTTTTTTCAGTATCCAAACCACTTTGCATCATCCTCTTACAGGCCTTATCGGGTTTGAAAAGATATTTCCTGGAAATCCTATTAAACCAATGTTTTTAACAGCACAGAGCTGATAGCAGCAATATTTTAAAACAAGCAAAATTTGGGGCCTCAGCCCAGTGGCCTTGCCACTGCCACAAGCACACGGCCTTGATAAAATAATGGATGCCATATGTTGTTTCTTAGAAATGTCATGCAGTTTGAGTAGGAGAATCATTTTCTAATCCAAGAAAGCTCATGGGGAGCAGAAAAGTCAACAAAAATCTCCTTAAGAAAACAGTAACAGCTCCTTGCCACTAAGCCCTGCACTTATTTTGCATTTTATTGAAAAATACTTGCAAAAGACATTATCTGGTGACCAGTTAACTTCCCAAGTCAAGATTCAGACTGTATAAAATCTCTACCTGTTTCTGCCATTTCTGCAAAGTATATGGGTTAACATATTATGTGGGTCTTTGCAACCGCTACTAGGTTTCGGAATGATTGGAGTACAGGTTCAGCATTGATTTAAGCTGACAATTATTATTTTCAATGTTCAGTTCAAAAATATGGCCTGGATGTAGAAGCCAAAAAGTTCTGGTTTTCTCATGAAGTGCTTTTCAGGTAAACACATTTTATAAAAAGAAAAACATCAGTGATATGGAGCCAGTAGATCATGGGATTATGGCCATTTTGAACTGACATTTTTGGCCATTCATAACACCAATGTGATCAGTGCTACCTAAACAACAGAGAATAGAAAAACCATGGATATTAGACTAAAACCCAGCAAATGAAAAATTATCATTATTCTTTTCCTAAAATCTCTAAAACATTTCTAAGCTCTTTAAAATGAAAACAGTCTTGAAGTGTCTTTTTTTTTGCCACAAAACTCTCTATGTTTCTTCATTTTCAAACTCTGTCTTTTTTTTTGAACTCTATTCAAGCTGTCTTGCTTCTCCCTCCTACACCATATGCTCCTCTTAGAAAGTGGGGATATCTTTTGGTCTTTTTACGCATCCATGGGAGTTCTTTGTTGTAGATAGCAGGGTTTGAAAACACTCCAAAGACAAAATGAAGTGCTTAGCTTTGGATGGTTGAGGAACTTCTTACTCAAATAGCAATGCCCCTGCTAATTTAGGAGATGTAGTGACAAATTCCTAAAAGCCCTCTTCAGCCAAACAGATACGATTTTGACTAGGATTTCTCAGAAATCAGGGGTTAAGATATAGGTAAATGAAATCATCCTGCAGGATGGGGAAGGCAGTGGGGATAAAGAAAGGTATATCGTCAGATGCTGTAGGACTTTCTTTCATAGCTCTTTTCTCCTTAGAGAATTTACTGATTAAGATCTAATGTGTATGTGTGTGTGTGTTTCTGTGCTAATATTTATGATGGGAATGGAAAAAAATCTTATTTTTTTACTTGTACCTCTGGAGCTGAACACAGAAAACTGCAGATTACTTACAGAAAAGAAGAAAGATTTTTTCAACTCTTTTAGTAGAGTGTAACAGGCAACACTTGCCCAGTTCCCTAATGACATAACTTGTACAAAAAAATATCATATGCAAGAGAGTATAGAAGGACTTATAGAGGAAAACAGCTCATTTTTTAGAGTAGGGATGGCAGCAAATGTCATATTAAGGCCTTGGTTTGGCCTGATTTTCACACAATAGTTTGCCCATTATGTATACATATATAGGAACATATGGGAGAGTTACTGCTTGGGGCAGATGGGTCATGTTCCTCTGGGACACTATGCATGCAGAGTGTACTCTCAGATCATCTAAGACTGCAGCAGACGACATGGATCTGTTTGAAGAGGTTTGTCTCCTCTAGAGCATTTGCCTGAGTGATTCTGTTATGTATGAGATTATATCTTCTTGCTGTCTGCAACTGGGCCATTCTTATTTGATGGTCTTGATAATAAACGACATATGCATATGCATTTTTAATATAGGCCTACTGTAGAGGAGGCATTTTGTTTTCACACCAGCTGGGAGTTGCCTCTCTAAAGATCTGTTTCTGAACTGTGTTTTGAAGACTATAGTTCTGAAGTAATTACTGTTTTCATACTAAAGACAAAGCAGCTACATTTACTGTTAGAAACTTAGTGTATTTGCTTTTTCCTTGTGTGCCAGGAAAACTTATAAATAGTTTGTAATAAGTGAGTTATAATAAGGAAGGGTAATTTTTTTTTCAAGTTGTGTTTCTTAGCAGGGCAGAAAAGATGGAAAAATATGTGGCAACTTAGTTCACAGGACAGTTAGAAAGACTCAGGAGGTGTATATGAGCATAAAGCAAGGTTAACTAGAATCTTAGGAGTGGACAGTAAGTCAGAGGAGTGCTGCACACAACTGACTCTACAGGAGCAACTTTTAATTGCCTGTATTCAAATTGTCTATGACACAGAATTTAATGACTCTAATGTTTCAAAAAGTGTCCCACTATGTGAGATCTTGATTCCCTCTAAGTGGTTAGCACCTTACATTCCTCCATATATGAAAAGGCAGCATCTCTTCTTTACGTTGTCCTACATGACTGTTAGTGCATTTGTTCCATCTTAATTTAGAGGAAAAAGTCTTGATGCCTGAATCACCATCAGGTGAAATTTGCTTGATTATGTCCCATTCGTGTGCTATGCAGGTGAGTTCTTTGACAGGATCATAGCATCTGTTACAAATGGTAGGGGAGTCTAAGGTTAAGCCTTCAAACCAAATATGGGTATTCAAATAAATGTTTTCACTTCAAATATGTTGAAAACCCATTAACACATATAAATTAGGGAGAACTTCTGCATGTTCTAGCTCCAGGGGAAACAATTGACTTTATTTACATTTACATGGTTCGGGGCATCACTCTTGAAAAGCCTGCTCTGAAATAGGTGGTGCAAGACACAAGGAAGCATATGATGTTTCACTCCTGAATAGTCACTGCTTAATGATTTGCTGCTGCTTCTGCCCTGTTAGTTTGCTTGTTAAGCCTTGTGACAAGTTCCTGACAGGACTTCTGTGAATTGGACTTTGGAAAACATTCCAGGCTCAGCCTTTATGAGAGCACAGCTGTGAGCATTGCGTTCCACCAGATTCCAACCATGTATGCATTTTAGAGACTATAGGTGACAAAAGAAAATAACCAGGAATGTATGAAAATTCAAGCTGGAAGGGACCTCAGGAAGTTTATCAATTTATGTGATGTCACTAAAAAGTAATAGTAGGAAGAAAATGCTAAAAAGCTAAGGGCAAAATCTTGGCAGATAGATGGTTAATGGTTGCTTCACCGAAAAAAAGTTTGTTTCTTAATTGATTTATTAATTGATTTGAAAATAATTTTGGCTGTTGATCTCCAGTGGAATTTGAACACCAGCTGGCTTTGTCCAGGTTCATAGAGGGTCAGATGGGATAACAGAATTAAGAAAGGATCCCAAAAGGCCTCAAGCTGAACCTCCTGCTGAAGCAGTGTTAGCTGTGAGATCAGACCAAGTCTGAGATGGGACCACCAGATCAGACCAACAATTTGCCCAGTCAGATCTGGAAAACCTCCAGGGACAGGGAAGGATTGGACAACATCTCTGGGCAACCTGCTCCACTGTTTACTGTCCTCATTAGTAAAATGATTTTTCTGAAATCTAGTCTGATTCTCTAATTTCAGAGAGAAATACCCCGTTTCTCTCATCATCCTGCCATGCAACGCTGAAGAGACCGGCTCTATCTTCTCAGCTGCCTCCCTGTAGGTACTGGGGGCTGCTGTTACACTCCTACGGAGCCAGCCTGCATCCCTCAGCCTTTCCTCACAGGCAGGGCAACTGCTCCAGCCCCAACCCCTTGCTGAACTCATGCCAATTCATCAATGTCTGTTGGGGGGCCCACTGAAGGGCCCAAAACTGGATGCAGTATGCTAGATGTGGTCAAAAGTACTGAGTAGAGGGGAATAATCCTGATGCTAAATAATTTGTAGGTTCAAGATCTTCATCTGGAGATTGCTTTGTTTTTAATATTTAAGAAAGCCGGTTCGTGTCTACTCTGAATTCCAGCGTTTCAACAATTAGTCATGTCTTCTACATATTGGTGTTCTCGTTAAATATGTACAAATGGAACTTCTGAATAGTGGAAGTCACATTGTGTGATTTCTTTGCCTGAAATTGGTTAAAAAAATCTAATAATTAGTGTTTCATGACCTTTTTTTAAAGAATGAAAAAGATATATTGTCTCTTTTTGTGCTTGCTCCATCCATTGATTAGCTAGCCAAAAATATCTACTGCCTGTATATGACAGTTATTAGACAAGAATTTGAAGACATTCTGCAGAATTTATTTGTAAAGCTGATTTTACTTCATTTAATTTTAGAGACATACTCTAGTTCCATTTAAATGAACTCAGAAGCCAAATATTTTAAGTATCTTAATGGATTTCTAACTAATTATATGTTAATTGAAATCTTATTTCTGCCAGTAGAAGCAAGCTGTAATATGAGAGAGTTCGTTTTCTATCAAAAATATTATTTTCTAACACATAATACCATCTGAAGACATTATCTTTTTGTTTGATTCCTTCTTATTACACATTATTTCCACTAGATAACTGAGCAGTCAGGCATGAACTTAGATAAAATAAGAACTGATATGTACTCCAGTTGAAAGTCATATGCTATTGAACCATGGTTGCTTTAGAGCTTGCAAATTTCTATTAGCTTACATGTTAAAAAAAACCCAGACAAAACACCAATTAAAAATAAAATAATTTAGTGTTAATGAAAGCTGCTAGATTGGCAGTTTGGACAAATAAAATCTTGCTTTTGTCGAAGGGGAGATGGTTATTGCATGCAAAGCGACAATATAAACTTATATACATCATCTGCTAATATGTTTCAAACCTCACCTTGAGGAGGAAGAAATAGTTCTGTTTACATGCCATCCTATCTACATCATACACTGAAAAAAGCAGCTAATTTTTCTGGTGATTTTCATAATCCACTAAGAGAGAGTCCATTCAGTAGGAATGAGTGAATAATTGATTTTTTGTTTCAGTGGCTAAAAGGAGACAAATGTTTGGTTGTAATAGAAATAAAAACACTTCAGTTGTTTTCATCAGAAGGATTTTTTTTTAACCTTAGAAAAATAAAAACATATTCTCTTTTGAAACTGGTAATAAATGGCAGAGAAATGAAGATCCACATTCATAATGTCTATCACTTCTGCAGCAGTTTTATGATTAGCCAATTCACCTATTGAGAGACACACATTCAGATTTTCCTCTGCAAAAACTGAGTGAGGCCACGTACGCAGGAAAGTTTTCCATTTCCTCCTGTGGCTTGGGGAGTAAGTAGGTTGGAATTCAGTTTCCCATGATGTTTCAGTAATTTTGCCCTTGAGAAGGCACTGACTGTAACTCATGGAAGTAGTCCACACAAGGAGACACAGAGCAACACACCTCGGTATTCTCCACACCGTGGCACTGGCAATGACAATCGCTAGGAGGACACAATAACCTGGGAAGAATGCTCTGCAGCCAGAGTTAAGACCTGAGTTTAGGTTCTGAGCCTTGGAAAGACTGATCTAACTACAATGCTGTTGGCTAAATAAAACTGTCTATGTTGGCAGTATCTGTGAATAACAGAATCACAGAATCACAGAATCGTATAGGTTGGAAAAGACCTTGGAATGAAGCCCTTCATTTCCTCAGCTTTTATTCCAAGTGAGTTAAAATAAAATAGTTCTGAATTGCTGAGTCAGTTTATCTCAGAAGGACAGGAGCTTCACCATTTTAATTTTGGCTGCTACTGCTAGGTGAAACTGTATAATTTCGGCACCTGCAAGAAGCTTTTTTTTTTTCCCCAAAATTTTTGGGAAAAAACTGCATATTGTTTCACCTCTACCATTAATGCATTACAGTCTAAATTAGCGGAGAAGAAGGTATGAGAAATATTTTGAGTCATATGCCTCATGTACTTCTGTTGTTTGAGATTTGTATGCAGAGAGCAATCACAGACTTTGCAGCCTCCGATACTACTTGTCAAAAGAAGGATACAGAGACACTCTGAGTTTGTGTATGCAAGCACTGCAAGAACAGCATAAATTCATCTGAATGGAAAGTGTCACTCACCTCTGGAAATATATCCTACTTTGAACATCTAGCCTCAAATGCCAGAAGTTAAAAATTAACAGAATGAGTTAGTCAAGTCTGGGTTTACTTTGGGAGTATAAGCAATTGTTAGCCATTGGCCCTGTACAACAGAAATCAATGACTCTCTAGAGAGTAATGCAGCTGCTCTTTTCAGAAAAATCCTGTATATTTGGGGAAACTTATATCCAGTATGACCTTCAATGCAGAAATGCACCATTTCATTGCAAATGAGAGTTTATGTAACTGAAGTAACTTTTTATGCATGTTGTATGTAGCATCTATAGTGTTTAATGACAGAACGCCTATGAACAGCACATTTGAATATCTACTTATCAATATTGTTTGCATCTTGAGGTCGGTATATTATGTTTGTTTATAAATTTTTTGGCACTTAAGAGCTAATCAAGGACCTTGACACAAAGAATGTAATGTTTAAGTCTCTGGGGAAAAATCTTTGATGAATACCTGTTACATGATTCCCACAATGGATACGAACTTGATTCATGCACTTATATTTCACAAGCAACATTTTCATAACGTTTCTAACCAATTAACCTTTAAAATGGAATGCTAAAATTACACATAATTTTATTTATTTTTCTCCAATAGCTGTGAAAACTCAGTTTGCAGGAGAATTCTAGATAATTTGTGTAGAGAAGGCATTTAGCTGAGATCTGAACCCAAAAAAACAATTACATTTTACATTCTGACTTCCATGTTCTTCCCATTGTTCCTAACTCTTCTGTTTGTTTTTTTTTTTACTTGAAAGTCTTCTTAAAACTTCAGTTTCTGGAAGGACGTGAATAGGTAAGGTCATAGCTCTTACGTTAAAAGAGGTATTTAAAAAAACCCAAACAAACAACAACAAAAAAACCCCAAAACACTTATGTGGTTTCCAAGCATCTACATTTTCTCAGAGGTTCACAGGCTGTCTTGCAGTATGGTGGTAATGGCAGGTGGGGCACTTTACATTTTCTCATAAAAGAGCTCTTGCATGTCTGACAGGTTGACAAGTAAGTGCGACATGGCTGTGCCTTGGGCTGCCCAGCGCTTTCCCTGGTGGCCTGTGCATGTCTGTGAGCATCTGCATAAGTGTGTGTGTGTATATGGTGTATTTTGGGGGGACGACTTTCCCAATAGCTGTTGAGTTGTGTTTAGGAGAGGTGCACCAGAGTAACGCGGTCTAGAGTTCCCGATTACCACTTTGACCAGGTGTCAGTAGTATCTAACAACATAAAAATACAAATTAGTATGTATGCATGTGTGCCTGTGTCTGGACTATTGAGTTGCTGTGTCAATAAGTGCTTTTGTTTCTAGGGCAGTGAGGTGGATATGATTGCTGACATACACCTTTGGTGCTGCTAAATGGTCAGTTTCAGTGTCCTGCCCTCGGTGTACTGGGTGTTGTGAAAAGCCCTGCAGAATGCCTGGTGCTTGTCCAGTCCGTATCTAACAGTCTTGGGCATCCAGTCAAGCTTTGTGTGTCCCAGTCCATGAAGCAGTCTTTCCTTCTTTGCTATTGCAACACCGAACATTGAGAATGCTAAACTCACCCCCTTTTGTTAAAATCCTAGCCTGTGTGGTTAAAAAATTACCTGAAAGTACTCTCAAAGGCCCCATAGATAAATAAAAAAGGTTGGACAATTTCTATTGTCCCAGTATTTTTAAGATCACATTTTTAAGACTTCTGATGTTTCTGTCTATCTCATACCTGCCTGTCTCTGAGGGGTGTTTAGGGGTATCTGACAATATTTATATTGAGGATCCCCAGGTTTGCAGAATCACTAGAACCACTGTCTGCAAACATCTCTGTCAAGGGTCAGCTGCATGACAATTTTGACAAAGCTCTATTTGCTGCCAGTGGCTAGGGAGATAACATGGTTTGCTTGTTTGTTTTTCTTTTTTATTGATAACTCACCTTCTCTTTTCTCCCTAATTTTTTGTTTTGTCATCTGTGTCCTCCAGAACACATGTGGTGGTTGACAACACAGCAGTATAACAGTATAATGCAGTCCTGATCAGTGTGACTGATTGACCACATCTGAGTCCTGAGCTACCCTGACCAGTACTAATGGAGACCTTAAGACCTTATACACTGCTTTCCCACCCTTCTAAGTTTCTGACTGCCTAGCATTGGTGTAAGCCATGGAGGGGCTACCAAAATGCAAAGGAAAACAGAAGATGGTAATTTAAATAATTTGGTTGAGAACTTACCCTAGGATTTCAGGAAACTGCCATTTTTCAGAGTCTAGACACTGACCTGTACAGCTGTACTCGCCTTGTAGTTCTACCCTGCCTCTCTCTACAGACTCTGAAAAGTGAATTTCTGGAGGGGAGCTTCCAAAAAAGGGGGATATCTCCATTTGTTTGGCCAGAGTTGCCACTGTGTTTCCCAACAGCACTCCTTCTGTTTTGCCTCCTTTTCTCACTGAGGCTGATTTTCAGTCTATAGAGGAAGTTCACAATTGGATTTGAGTGAAAATTCAATTTATTCCTATTTAATATAGGTGATCATAAAATCAGTCCATAAGCAGCTGCAGTAGTTTCCAGTGTCATCACTCCTCCAGCTCCTCTTCTGTAGGCTCTTGTTCCAGCTGAACATGGTAGAAGATCATAACAGTGCTTCTCATGCAATGTCTCAAGATTGGCCAGAAATTATTTAGATCTACTTAGCTGACTTTGCACTGAGATGAATGAGCAGGAATGGCTCTGCTCTGAGGATGATAACTTTCTGCAGGCAGGTAAGACGCAGTATCAAACACTGGAAAGATTGTAACTTCTTACAGTGCTCCAGCTATATCTTCAAATCATGCCTGCTTCTGACTTTTCCAGTCTTTTCACATTGCCAAAATGTTGTCAAGGGAATTTAGGATTTGTGTGGGGGCAGATGCACAGAGCTTTACTTACGGTCTGACCTAGCTCAAGAGCAGGATCTGTGCAGTGTGTCCACAGGGAGCCCAGGTTACGTAGTTGGCAACGTGCCCTCTGCCTTGAGAGTTTTTGACTTTCATTCTTGGCACAACACCTTGCATAACCACTTTCACCAGATGAAAACAACATCGACACAACCTTGCGCTGTCCCCCAGTGCTGTGGGAATCAGAGATTTCTTGGTTGCCCAGTACTTGTATATGGAAAGCCTGTAAGTGGATGGTTTGTTATAGTTCAGTTGCCTAATCTAAACAGCCTTCGAAGTTTGTCTTAAGATTTTTAAAAAAGGAAGGAAATATTTTGATGAAAATGCATGCTTCTGTTGTTTGTTATTTAAATATAAAACTATGTTTATATTCTATAAATGAGAAAAGCTAAGAAGACAGGAAGATGTGTGTGACGTTACTGCTCCCCAGGTGAAACCATGTTGTTGCTTTCCCACTTTCCCTCTCTCTTATACACAAATTACTGCAGCTGGTGCCAGATTTTAAAATTTCAGAAGTTTCAAAATTGGAGCTAATTTTTATTTCTGGCAGTGTTAAATAGGAGTGAAGAAGCACACACCAAGGATGGAAAGATTGTCTTAACATTGAGGATGGGAGGTAGAATGTAGGATGTGACTTAGAAACAAACTGTAGAAATAATCCCTTTCCAGTTGGGACTGGACAGATTTCTGGTACTTTATATGTGGAGGACTTTGACAGCGTGTCACCACAACTATTCAGAGTGCCATGTGCTGTCATTTGGGAGGTGACAGGAGTTACACTATTAGGAGAATCTCAAAGTGACTACGGCATTGTGGTAATGGATATAATCCCAGCTGCAGTCAAGATCAAATGGAAAATAAATGGGCTTCTGTTATCCTTAGCCCATTTTCCAGGAAGCAGAATCCACTCAAGTTCGACACTTGATGAGAGGGAGGTTTTGTTTCTTCTTCACAATATGCTGGTACATACCATATGTCTGTCTCAGGCTCCCAGACAGAAGAAAAGACCCAATACAATGCTTCCAGGCGGCCTGGACCTGGTGTCCTCAAGGGGGATTTACAGTGTACTAACTTTGCCTTTTCTGAAGGGCTGATAACAAAGTAATGTCTTCTATAAATATGCTTTTGTGGGCACATACAAACAGCCAAATGCAACGTTAACATTTAATAGCTTGTAGAAAAAAAATCTATTACTGCTTAGGAGCAAAGCTCACTTGTTAATTTTATACATAAGGTTGAACAATCAAAAGCAATCCCATCTTGATCCTTAGAGAGAAGTTGATAAATAAAATGAATAAAAGATGCTTTTGGAACAAGGATGCTGCTTTGCCTTGTAACATTCTTTACCTCTTTAACAGTCCTGTGCCATATTTAAATTTAGTTTTCTGAGTAATATGCAATCTTTTCAACAAAGAGTACAAGCCAGCAAATCAGACTTTGATATTCTCACTTCAGTCTTTGGATAATTTAAAGATTAATAAAGTAATCTATCCCAAACCTTCCACCTTCTAGGGAAGATGCCTAGTTTGAAAGGAAAAAAAATATTTCTAGATATATTCCAGAATTTCTATCTGTCCACTCTAAAGCACAAGCTGAATACCCACAGGCTGCTAAAAAAAGGAGCCTCTTGCATGCTACACAAATGGAAAGTTCAGCTCATAAAGCTATTATGCATAATTTACATGGATGTTCCACAAAGCCTGCTTGGGAATAACGGAGAGGAAAAATTAATTACATGCTTTTAATATTCATTAAACCTTTTTTCCCTCTGAGCATGTGTTGCAACTTCAAC
The DNA here is from genome assembly GCF_034638445.1 of Ciconia boyciana. Taxonomy (NCBI): domain Eukaryota; kingdom Metazoa; phylum Chordata; class Aves; order Ciconiiformes; family Ciconiidae; genus Ciconia; species Ciconia boyciana. Next base: position 53,777,941 of record NC_132936.1, read on the forward strand.
AGTACATTTCTAAAACTGCATAAAACCAAGCACAGCTAGATGAGGATCACGTATCATTGCAATAGAACAGTAAAGGAATACTGCCTCCAAGTCAGCTCAGCTCCTGGCTTTGGGCTTATGGGGCACAGAGAGGATGAGGCAGCTGCAACCAATTTACTGTCTGCATACACCCTGGTGTATGGGAAAGGAGAGGATTCCCTTGCTGCTGCTTTTAAGGAAAGATGCATCATCACTTGTTCCTGCAGGTGAAGGAGCTCCTATCTTTCCAGAAGGGACCATTTCGAGACACTGGTACTACAGATATCTTGCAAAAAAAATATGTTCAGATCCTCAGGTGTTTTAATCCAATGACCCCAAATGAAAATATTGCTCCTTCTTCTTGATTTCGCTTTACAGAAGATGTGGATTTGTTTAGAGTAATGAAACAGCCCACCGAGACATGTGACACATGCTGATCTAAGGTAGTTTGTAAACATGACGGTTACAGGAGAGCTTATTTTTCATCCCTACTCTCTGAGCAAACAGGAAATACATACCTCATAACCTGTACATTCATCGTGCAAGCAGAAATGCTGCAGATGATTACACCTGCTTTTTGCAGTTTTATTAATATGGTTGGTTTCATTGCTTTCAGTTCCTGAAATTAAGAACAAACAGCACTTTTGAGGAAGAGACATCAGAAAGTGGGAAGAGTGTTCTAAAAACTTTATACAAGATACAAAAGGAATATTGCTGCAAGACTAGTAATACTTCCAAAAGATTAGATGGTTGCAAGAACAGTCTTGTACTTCAGGTTCAATTTCTGGGTCTGCTGAAAACTTCCTGGATAAACTTATGCAAGCCACTTAATCTTTTTGTGCCTTAGTTCCCAATCTGCAATATGAAGATAACAGTGTTTTCTTCCTCTCAGACTTTATCTGTTTGAAAGATCCTTGAAGCAATGGGCATCTCTGTCTAGTGGCTGGCTATTAATTGGTGATAAATTTATATGCAGTGATGCTAAGAAGAACAGGAAGAAAAAGTGGGTTAGATTTAGAACTACAAAGACATCAAAATTTTTGCTTTGTGAACACATCAAAATATTTTTATTCCTGAATGAGGACATAAAGTTTAAAGATGGAAAATTTTTATAGATAAACTGCCATATGTAGAATCATTTCAGCATTATGATGCATTACGGAGCTACATTATTTCAAGGATTTTGAAGTTTGGATGCCTCCCCTTGCAAAGCCAAATTGTGCATCCCAAGTGATGCACACTACCAAGTGATGCTCTGGTAGTCCCGTGACTCCGAGAAGGCACTATCTATTTTACTCGCTCAGCAGAGAAACAATTTTGCATCATAGGATTAGCTCTCCATTGACAGAGTCTGCTCCATAAGGCACAGCAGAGGGAACCTGAATTACAGTTCTCACTACGCAATGTGAGTGCCAGAGGGTACCGCATGGACAAAGGGAACGCAGAAGAAACTGATAAAAGACAATATCTGGCAGCTCCTCAGTGAACACTGTTCTGCTCTGTGTACTGACTGAATAAGGCAGGCTGCTGTAAAAGTTTGCAAATGTGTAGTTAATAAAGACTATAACAGCGCTTGTACTAAGGCTTCCAAATTAAGGTTATGCATAATCAACCTGTGGCATTCCCTGACTTTTAAGAAAAGATATTTACTAGCTTAACATTTTCCAAGGAATCTTTATTTTTTAATGTCAGTTCTTTCTGCCTTTCAGAGAGAAAAAAAAACATTACAAGGCTTTATTTTTTAATCCTTTCCTAGAAAAAGCTAATTTATTTCTATAAAGTTCATTAAAGGATTCCTCCTTCAAGGACTGTGTTTTTTAAATTCTTCTTTAACCTCTTAACAAATTAAAGAATATAATCACTTTCATACTAATACCTAAAGTTATGTACAAATACTTAATTAATTCACAGTCCATCATCTGCTGAAAATGGTAAGACTCTTTTCCTTGATCCCATTGAGATCATCTAGGTATTACTTCTGCATAGTGCTATTATCTCACTTGATGTTTATGTTTACAATTTTTTTTCTGTAATTGTGGTGCCTTTAAGGTAAAATTAACTGAATGAAAAGTGAAACCAGTCTACATTGTTCTGACTTGAAGAGATGAGGTTTATAAAGTAAGAAATATTATAAGATTTGTGAAACAATGATGAGAACTCACAATATTATACAGAATATATATCCGTAGGATATTACTTGGCTTGTGATAGACATCCTTAACTTTAGGACAGGAGTTAGTCTTTGGATTTTTGCATGAAAGCTGCCCACGTAATGGAAATCTGATCTGAATGGAGGCTTAATCTGCTTTGGAAGATAAAAATGATTGATAATCACACTTGTGAATGATGCTGTTCTGCATTTCTGATACGTTAGTTTGCAAAATTGTAGAGATTTCAGAGACATCTCTATTTTCTTCTCTTATTGACCAATGTACTATCTAAGAAAATTTCAAATGAAAACAAACAGAAGGAGATTTTGATGGCATCCTTAGTTTCAGTCATACACAGCTAATTTCTTCAGATGGCCCTGAACTGCTCGGGTCCAGTTTGCTGAAAAACAAGTTGCTTGTACTTTTGTCTGAGCCAAACCTTTCTAAACAGAAAGTGAGGGCTTAGTGATTTATTCAGTTTCTTAGAAGTTGCCAGCAGCAATACATCTAATGAATTCCACACTCCAGCAAATGTGCACAACCACTTTCCTGCTGGGGCATAGGTAGGAGATCCTCTTTCCCTTTATCTCTACTAGCTAATCCTGGCTGGTAATAGAAGTGACCTTCACTTCCAATTGAGAACAGATGCAAAGGACTGAGAAGTATGCATGACTGGTTGATGCTTATTAAAAGTGTACCAGACTTTCAGAGGCCTACTTAAACTTGACCTTGATATGCTTCAGCTAAGTAGTGAAAATTCAGTGCCTTCGATTCAAAACAGTAAGCAATATCACATTGAACTTACAGGAGAATTTGTTCAATTTTTTTAGCTCAATATAAAAGACTAGAAAGTTCAGAAACAGGTTTAGTTCTAACAGGCTTGCAAAAATACAAGGAACCATATTTATCTAAATAAGTCTTCAAGGAAAAAAAAAAAAGTAGAAGTCTTTTATGGTAAGCACCCATATTTCTTGGTTTTAGTCATGCTGGAGATAAAGGATTGCAAGCATTCCAATAATTAGTTATTTCTGGACACGACAAGAGCCAGAAAAAATGGTAATAATGAGAAATAACCTTTTTAAGCAGTTTTAAAATAGGCTGTACAGATGTCTTGATGTTTGAACAGCACTATTCCAACAACTGTGCTTAGAAACAGTGCCTCAGTCACACTTTCAGGTCTTAATTCCTTGCCAGCTTCTTCCTTGACCCCAGAAGGCTGTAACTTAATGTTGTCCTATATCAGACTACATGCTTTTCCTCTTTTGAAGGGATGCAGATCCTCTGTCACAATCTATCACTTTATTGTAGAAAAGATGAGTCTCAGCATGTGAGCCACACATACTTGTCCCATTCTTCTAAGCAGAAAATGCTGACAACTATTTTCTTGTTCATCTCTTTCACAACAACTAGGAAAAAAAACAACTAAGCTAACGGTGTACTTCACCTTGCCTCTGGACTGCAGGTGTAGTTTACCTGGACCTTCTTAGAGTCCCAGGTATGTGACATTATCTGGATTCTGGGAGAAAACTCTATTTCTTCCCACTCTTACAGTATTTTGCAAAACATCTGTGGCAAACTGGTGTAGTTTCAGCTGTGGAGGTAGTTTCCCTTTCTATCAGAGCAAATCATAAGAATCATAGAACCATAGAACAGGTCAGGTTGTAAGGGACCTCAAAAGATCATTTGATCCAACCTTTCATGGGAAAGGGAGCCTAGATGAGATTATTTAGCACCCTGTCTAATCGCATCTCAAAAACCTCCAGTGATGGGGACTCTACCACATCTCTGGAGAGGTTACTCCAGTGAATGATTGTTCTTATAAGCTGTAAAAAATGTCTTTCTCATGTCAAGATGAAACTTCTCCCAGTGAAACTTGTACCCCTTGCCCCTTCTCCACGTGGCTCCCTGTGAAGAGAGAGCCTCTGTCCTCTTTGTAGCTGCCCTCTAAGTATTGGAATACTGTGATGAGGTCCCCCCTAAGCCTTCTCTTCAGGGAGAAAAGACCTGACTCCTTCAGTCTTTCTCATAGGACAGGTTCTCCAACTTTTTGGTCATCAGATCTTAGTCAAATAAATAGATTAACCAGGCCTGGAATGTTTGCCCTCCTTGTTGCATAATAATAAAATCTGATGAGCCCAAATTAGAAGTTGGAAAAAATATATGTAAGATCCAGAGAAGAGCTATAATTTAATGTAGTTGCATTAAACATAATGTATATACATTAAAAAAGTTCCCTAACTTTGCCCCCTTATATTTTAGTTAGCTATAAATTGTCAACATGTGGAGCATTGCTAGGTCAAAGCAGGAAAGTCAATGCATACAGCAAACGTTTCATCAAGAACCATAATGACTGGGGAAGAAAAAGTAATTTGCCTAACAAATGTTTATTTTATGAAGTTAGGTGGGTACATCAAGGGAGCTGCTGCCATTTCACCTCTGTAGGCAATCCAGCTCTCTTGCTTTGATGTGGAGGTGTTAACTGACCAAGCAGAGGAAGAGAGTAGCTGGGAGAAGGAACTATCTGAAATTCCTGTCAGGCAACTTCACGAATACCCTATGACTGAATTTCTGCTAGCGTGTTTAATTCATGTTGTTTTGGAAGTGCTTTCTATTGAAAACAAAAGGATCGCTGCAGCGAGTGTAATCCCATTAGCCCAAGAGGTTTCTGAGGCTGGAGCTGTCAGAAATATGTTTCAAGTGTGTTTCAGCTTGAGAGGCAGCTGGAACACACAAGCAAATATGTCTGAACATGGAGGCACCCTCTGATTTCAATTTAAGATGATGTACCACTCCATTAAAAGACTTATTCAGAGGCATCCTGAGATTGTTGGTTTGAAAACTGCAGCACTAAAATTGGATGAGCAATCCACAGCAGAGTTTAGTAAATACTGTATCCAATACAAAATATTGGGAGATAAGTATATATGGCAGCTCCCAAGAACATGTCAGACGGGCAGATGCTGTGTGAAAGGAAGATATATTCTTTGACTCGGCAGCTGGGGATTGTGGTTATTCATCAGATGAAGAAGCACGAGGAAGAAGTATAAGAAACATTATGTGATGTTACCTCTTATGCACCCTTTTTGCAAAAGCTCTAGAGAAACACTCCCATGCACACACATTTAATAGTATCCAAAGCTAGGGAACTAAATATGAATGTAAGAGACTAAATATGTAGCCTAATTTTCCAAAGTCACCCACGAGCTCAGTTGGATGTCTGTATTTATTTACCCCCCAATCCATCTGCTTCTGGGTAGTCAGCACCTCCCCGCACAGAAAGGCCTAGTGATATGTGTGTTCTGCGGGGTTGTCTCTTGGCAAAATATTAATTTGGGAAATGCCACAATTATTTGATGTAGTAATAAGCATGGGAAATGAAGATGGAATGAACCTGTGATCGATCTAATCACGAACTGGACGGTAGCCTTTGGACTTAATCACAGTGCGGGGAGATAATGCCTGTGAATGTAAATGGTAAGACATGAGGAAGAATGCTTTTAAGCTGTGCTGAATTAATTCATAGAACTCACTGATGCAGAATATTATCTGTGTAGAAATTATAGGGTAATCAGTCCCAACACTCCACAGCAAAAGCTGAACAGTGGATGAGATCTGCAGGGAATCCCTCCTATCCTAATCTTGTAGTTCTGTGCTTTGTGTGCATTATTGAACATTTTGTTCCATGCTCTCAACAAACCAATGAATATCACCTGAGAACACCAGGTTACATGACCCTCATGATATTCTTATGCCTTTCATTGCAGATAGAAATCTTTACTCCCCGGGGCTTATATTTCTGTTTAATATTTTGGTTGCTTTTTTTTTCTTCCCTCTACGTGCATCCCAGACACAAAACCAGGTTCATTGCTGTGGAGAAGGAACAAACCTAAAGGTGTTTGCTAGCTCTCTTTGATGGCGTCTGCTAGCTTTTGTCAGGAACACGAGAAAACAGAAGTCCCCTGTGCAAATCTTCCACTGATGCAGAGTCTTTGGGGTCTGTGAACCCGTTACATGAAATGCAGCACTGTCTGGTGGCAGGGTATGCCGCGGCCAGCGCAGACACTAACTGCTCACACTGGCTCCTCCAGTCTCCTCTCTTTCCCTGTGCCAACTCATGTTTGGCCCTCATGATTACCAGCAAAAAAATCAACAGCTAGTCATCTTAAACTTCACTTTCTGATGTCAGTAAAAGAAGAATCATATATACTTATTTCCCTCTTTATTAGTCATGTGGTGAATGTAAAATGTTTAATGCTTACTTAAAAATTGATGCACTGATGCTGAATGAGGTGCTAACCTTTCATACGCTGTCTGTGAAACTTGGTCTAGTTACAAATGTTCTTTCTGTCCTTATATTTATTTTGAAGAATAGCTTGAGGCTTTCAAACATAAATACTTCTGGACTCACATGTATGGTAGTTCACAGATATCCAGGCAGCTTTAAAGCAGTTGCAGGCTCAGCCTGAGAGGAAAGTTTTACAGTTCATCAGGTGGAAAGTAGTGATGTAGCTAATAAGCATGTTTCTGATCTTCCCATAATTAAAATGAACGGGGGCTGCACAGACCACTGGCTTCACCAACATGTTCCCTCTATCATGGAGCAGTTTTCAGCTTGTGTGAGTAAGGTTTGTGAAAAATGAAGAATCTCTGCATGCGCCCAGGAATATGTACTTGTTCAAATGGACCTTATCCAATTAAAAGCAATGGCATGAGCTATTAGCAGCCAGTACCCAGTAGTGACTCATCTTTGATACAGCAAAATGAAGCAATATGTTATCCAACAAAATTAAAATCTCCACAAAATAAGTCCACGTGGCCAAAAAGTCTTTTGGTAAATCACACTTTTTTTTTTAAGAGAGCTTTGAAGGATACTTCAGCTGTGTGATGGTATGTCCTTTTTAAACATGCCTATGATCATTGTATTAGAGAAAAAAAAACATGTCCTGTGCGTGGTTTGTTTTGGGGCGGTGTGTTTAATGACAGTTTCAGTACAGCTTCCTGAGGCTTCATATGCCTCTCATTTCTGTTCGTGCTAATCTCTGCAGAAATGACACGGTCTTGGGGTACATGATTAAAAAACAAGAACTCCTTGCTTTTGTCTGCGCATGCTTACACAGATACTGTCTTCCTGTAGCTTTTCTTGAAGGCATTCTGTAGCTGAAGCAGTTTTTGGCTGAAAGAAGTGATTGGGCCTGATGTACGTAAAATCTGAGTCGGGTTAAGAACCCTTAGGTACTGAGTCGCAAGTATATCAGGCATCGCAGGCTGAGCTAGGATCACACAGTAAATCTTTACCTTCTGTGAAAAAAAAAAAGAGATGTCAAGTGCAACTAATTCAATAAAAAAGCATACTGCACTGGAGTTTTAGGAACTGCACTTGCTAATTAGCAATGGATCTGTCATTACTGCCATGTTATGGCCTGTCTTTAACTGAACTAATGCTCAAAGAGGGTAAGAAGTGCTTATATTTTAAGCACTATAGATAGTCTTATACTTTCTGATCCCCTAACACTGGAAGACACGTCTTTTAACCAATGAAATACAGTTTACTATATACTTGTGACACCGCTGATGAACGACACTGCATAGATTTAACATGACAGATCAAGAAGAAAGTTGTGTTTCTCCAATCCTTCTTTCCCTTGTTTAATCTTACTGCTTCTGGTTATGATTCTTCCCAAGCCAGGATTTATTCTGCTTTGAGCATGCCACTCTTCAGATAACTATGAATGTGGATCATATTGTGCGTGATCATGTCTGGAAAACCAGTATATATTTAGGACTTCATTCTTGAATTTGATACATGAAGGTCATGATGCCCTTCCTCTACAGAAACCAACGGGATTGCTGTGACACAAACGTAACGTTGTGACACAAACATTATGCTGTGACACAGTGTAAACAAAGATAAGATCTTTGATTATTATCCTGTCTTCTTAAGAGAAAACCTTCAAAAAGGTTAAGGATGGCTCTGTCTGGACAAGGAACTCTCAGAAGAGAAATCAGTGGTCCCAAACCGCAAAGAACATTTACCATAAAAGCATAAAGAACATTCAGATTTCAGGGAATGAACAAGTGCCTGTTACTAAGTTTATTTCAGTATAAGAGAGGCTTATTTGTTTGGCCAACTATGATGAAGACGAAAAGCAAAGTATGCCTTAAAGGTTCTTATTGTTTCCTATCAAACCCTCTGATCCTTTGCATCCAAATTATTCAAGTTCCTGTTTTATATATCTCAAGCTAGACTCTGATCTTAGTCACATTGCTGTAAATAGGATGTAACTAGACTGTCCTTCCCCTGTAACATCTGTGTTGTTGAAATCTGACTTCTTCACAAAGATTGCATTCAGAAAAGTGCCAAATACAAGAGTGACTTCATCAACTAGGAATTTCTCTTTGCTGACAGCTTTGGCCCTCACACAGTTGAGCAGAGTTGGGCATCTTGTAAACGGGGACACTGTTCAGTAACAGGCATGACTTCTTTTTGGGACACCTCCCCAAGAAGCCTGACACATCCCCTCAGCAAACTGTGGCAGCAAACAGGAGCCTCCTTCAGATATGGTCTGTGACGTGATTAAATGTCTGATGGTTTCTTTTTATCTTGTTACTGATGGACTTAATCACAGATATCCTACCTTGTGTGGCCAAAGAATTACCACTGATGGCTCTCTAATAGAGCAGTTTAGATTTCTGGTTCAAATTTATTGGCTTATAATGAATGGATTTGCTTTAGTTCTTGAGGATTTAGAGGATTTTCCTTTTGCTTTATTCCCCGCTATTACATGTCTCGTAGCCAGAATGATACTTTATGCTATTTAAATGGCACACTTCGATTTAACAGCCTAAGTACCATTATTATGTCTTTGCATGCCAACAACTGATAAGAAGTGCTTCTTAGATTTTGTCCCCTTTGTTGTAATAGCTAGGTTTCTTCTGCATAACCTTGATAGAAAGGAGCCTTCTCCCTGCCAAGAGCAGAAAAAAGGTTATAGCAATTGCCATGAAATACTACGGTAGTGCAGAAAGGTTAGCCAAGCTTTATTCTTTAAAAAGATGCACTTTTTTTTTTTTTTTTTTTGTGGGGAAGGAATATAATGAGCTTTGTGCTGTTATTTCTCTTGTGGTATAAATTTGTATCCATTTAACCAAAATCACTCTTCTTAAATTTTAAGCATTAACAAATAAGACCACTATCTTAGCTGTCACCAAGAATTATAGGATGACTTGCAGTACTGTACCTCAGGACTGGCTGCACAAAAAGGATTTAAGCATTAAGGCTGCTGGCAGCATTCGTGATGATACCTAAATTAGGTACTGCTGTCTATGCTGCATGGAGAGGACTGCACAGCACTTGTTGCCAGCGTGATCTCTGGCACCATTTCATGGAAACCCAGCCAGGCAGGCCTCCTTTGATACTAACCATCACCTGGGGGCTTTAAATGAAAGAAGCTGACTTGAGCTGGCTTGTGGGTCGGGCTGGGAGCTGGAAGTGAGATGGACTTACAGCTACTCAGGGGTGTCAAGACTGAGGCACTTCCGGGCTATTGTGGAAGGGAAAGGTTTGGTGTCTGGGGAAGGTTCATATCAAAGCTACATATCAAATGTCTACACCAAGAATTTAGGTGCCTAAGTACAGAACAAGTCGTTTTGTTAATGTAGCCATGGACTTCCACAGCCTGAGTCGCATAATCAAAATCTATCAAGAGATAAATGACAGAGTCATAACCTCTTCCATGCCGATCCAGGACATGATGTCCTATCCATGCCCTGAGACTACCCCCGTTGGTACTCAGCTTTACTCTCCACTATTCAATTGATCCCTCTAAAATTACACTGGCAAAAAAACTGGTATAGCACAGAGCGGTACCCAGCCCTTGTTGGAAAAATTAAAAAAGAGATATCTCTTAGCAAAGAGATAATGAGACAACATTGCTATGCTGGTTTTCACTGGCTCAGGATAGTTGTCTCATCTACTTGAATGTTTGGGGGAAAAGTAGTATGACTTGGGAGAGGCACAATGTGAGTGATGTGCCACTGTTGCAGAGCGAGCTTTACAGGTGTAACAGCAAGCTCCCAGGTGTTATGAATGTTAACATCTCTTAAATAGGGGAATATTCTTAGATTGTTTGTGCTAGTAGGTACTTTTTAGTAGGAGCTTATGTTATTGTTTCTTCTTATTTTAGTAATGACTGTCACAGTCCCAATGAAATCTTAGTCAGAAAATTTCCTTTCATAATGTCACTTCAGGCTAAAATAAAATCATTTTCCCAAACAGAGCTTTTTTACAGCAGAATAGGTACAATGGGCTATAGAACTGAATTCTATTGACTCTGTAGATTCAAGTCTTAATGTTCCTTTTTTATGATCTCCTCCTTTTCATTTTAATATTGTTCTGCTTTTCCTTTTTGGTACTGTGCATATCCTATTTTGTTCCACTGAAATAATTTTGTAAGAAATCCTTCATCAGGATAATGCTGTCTACTCAGTCATCACAGGCACAGTTTTGTTCTTTGAGCTTTGGCTAGCTAGCCAAAATACATACACACTCCTACACTTCCAGTGATTACTTCCAGTGCCAGCTGGGATACCTATTGGTGAATTCAGAGCTGATTAACTGAACAAGACAGTTGTTGCTCCAATTAACCTACTCCATGTTTCAAGAGATTTAATTTTTTTTCATTAAGGAAACAAGAAGCGGAGGGACAGACTTTCTTTAGCCAAATTGCTCCATCCTTCTCCCCACAGGGGAAAAAAAAAAGTCAATTTGGTGAACAAAGAGCGATCATTACTGGACATCTGTGGCTAATAACTGGTACACAACAGAAATTTGAGGACTGGTTGCTTAACAGTTCATTGTAGGTTTTATTTGCATATACAAAGCTCCTTCCCAGCAGACTGTGAAAAAACATTTCCTTTAGCTGGTTGTGGTGGAAATTGCTAGTTTTCTACATGGCGAACAAATGTGTTAAATAATTAATGTAACCATGAAGGTGCCCGACTTAAATGCCAGCTTTCAAAATCAATGTACTTTTTCTTCACAGAAGGGTTTAAATCATGTAATTCACAAGGTAGGACTGTGACTGACCTCTGTGGGAATGCACGGAAAGAAATGTTTCCAAGAGTTTCCCCCCTTGCACCCTCCCTATAGGAAGAAGTAAACAATTGCAGTCCTTGTCTTCTAACACAATGCTGACAGACAAGCTCTGGAGAAACTTGGGCAGCAGCACAAGAGGTTAACGCACCCAGAGGTTCACTCCATCCCTTTGCTGGGTATTTCTGCCTCTCACAGCTAAGTCAGCAGAAAGGAACGTATGTCCACACCAGAACTGTTCTGGGAAGGAGAACACAAGTATGCTCAGCACCTTGCTGTAGATGCAGGGTCCTATTCAGGTGGTCTGGACAGACCACGAGTAAGCAATGCCAACTGCATGAAACTCAGTTCAGCTTCATAAGCTCTATCTGAGCTCTTGTTATGAATGTTTGTGCCTGAGGCTGCGGAGTGGCAACCAACTGCATGGCTGGAAGAAAAGTAAAACACAAGCCTCTGCATTTTATGGTGGTGTTTCACCTCTAGAACCCTTTGAGTCCCTTCTTTACCTTAAGATGTTGCTTATGTTTCAGTTAAGTAGTAACAAAGGTACTGCAAAGTTTCATGATGATGGTAGCGATAAAAATAGCTACTGAAGTCATAGGAAGCTCTCAGCCATTGTGGGATTTATATCGCTTTCCCTTTAGTGGAAAAGACATTGATCAGAAGCAATATAAAATGGAAGCTTTGTATGCTAAAGAAGTATGTTGGTGTTTAGTTTTAATTCATACAGCAAGCCTGAAATAGAGGATTAACGATTCCAGGCAAATGCTGAGGTTTCAAAATCAGTTTTTGTTCTGATTGCAAATACAACTATTTTTAAAAAAACAGACTCAGATGACTTATATAGCTTATTTTGGTGTCAGCTCCTGGCTGTTCTGTTCTGGAGCATTTTTGCACCTTGAGACAGAAACCAGGGTGCCTCAGGTCTCCAGCTTCAGAAAAGGTTCCTCAGAGGGCTTGTTGCAGGGCCAAAGACCCTGTGCCTCCCAGGTTCCCCTTAAGCTTGCTCCCAGCACAGCTCACCTGCCTATGGTTTCATGGGATTTTACCAAAACTGAGATGCATCCATATAACATTACTGTAATTAGCTGAAAGTCTGTTCCACTGGAAAATTTCCTGACACCTCTATTTATTAATGAATGCACTCTGCTTATTTATTAATACACTGCTGTTTCATCTGTATTAATCTGCTTATTTCTAACATACCTGTATTTGTGTTAGAAATATCCAACTCCACCAAAACCCCTCCACCTAATACTCAGAGGCAATTAACTTATGCCTTCTTATCAACGAGAGTCAGAACCTTGTACTCCATAGCTCATCCTCCACAAGACTTCCCATTTAAACATAGTTCATGTGTGAGGTCAGTATCCTGAGCCTTCTGGTTTTGGTGGCATCTACTGACATACAGGACCTAGATTTGTAGGTTGGACCAAAACAACAACAACAACAACAAAGCTGTACTGTATCATTAATTTTGTCATTTTTAGTCATTTTTAAAATGGAATATTGTGATTGTCAAGCAGGTGGCAAAAGGCAATTTCTGTCTTATTTTCTTCAGAGAATGTAGGGAGTTCCAATATATCTTTCAGAAGCTGGGATTCCTCAGATTCGAGTCTTCTGTTCAGGTAATTCAAAGCAGTGATGTAATCTTGTGGTTATTTTGTATCCTAGCTGATAGCCTCAGCTGTTACTGAACAGCTTTGGGAAAAGGAGAGGAGCATTGGTCAAGTTCTTTTCTGAGACCACGTCTCCCTGAAAGGGTACTCAGTGTGAGAAAGAGAGGAGGAAGGAAAGTGACTTCACAGACAGATGCTTAAGGTAAACGTGATCTTCTGTCTCAGCTCCTGTTGACTAATGAATTTGTGCTTCAGGCTGGTAGAGTAACTCTTTTTCTTCCAGATATAAGGACCCATGTCTTCCATGATGCCTGCAGCAAATACAGTCGGTTTTATTACATTAATAAGACAGTCTCCAACACTCTATTCAGGGTAGAAGTGCACACTAAGGATATATTCTATAACTTTCATCCACTGCATTGGTTTGTAGTCTCCCACCTCAGACACACTCTCATTTCAAGACGCCTTCTCTGTCATGTTCACAAAAGTTCTTCACACCAGACGTGAAGTCTTCTGTGATTGAGCATGGTGCCTCTGACATGTCTGGACACTGCAATACAATAAATAAGCTTAAGGTCTGTGTGCATTAGACACATGGAGGAGAAGGCCCTTTATGCCATCTTTTGGGAGAAAGCATGCCTGCTGCAAAAAATTGAGAAAACATGCCCTGAGACAGAATGTTGCAAAGTGCATTGTGATAACAAAGAATTTCAATGCAGTCAGAGATCTTATAGCTTTTCCAAGGATTTATTTAACTTTCCTCTCAGTGCAGTAGCCTGTGGTGATAACATCAGTCAAAACATGATGCTTCTCCTTTTCCACAACGTCTCCCTCCCCTTCGCACCACCTCCCCTGCTCTGGTCCACATGGCTGAGAAGCAGCATTAATGAGTGTGGTCAATGAAGTACTAAAAGGCACTTTCCCTGCACCATAATATTAAAACCTCAGGGACGGGAGGAAATGAAAGGTGGCTGCCGTCGTCGGTGATACAGACCGGGGGTCCCTGCTGGCCAGCTGGTTTGAAGCGCAGCCTGTGCTCTGCTGCCAGCCCATCTCTGCCGTGTCCCCCGGAGACAGCGCTGGGCTGAACCAGCGGGGTCATCCATCATTAACAAGTAGGGTATAATGCCTTGCCATGCCTCTCACAATGGCAGAGAAAGAGGGAAGGGGCAGTTTAAATTTCACCAAAGCCGGGGCAGTGTCAGGAGAGGTTTAATCAGACGGCAGGCTCTCCTGATTACATATGCCAGTGTCAGCTCCCAGGCACAGACAAGCTGATGTTCTCGGCTCTCCCTGAGGTTAGTCTGGAGTCACTCAAAATATAAAATATGAATACAGAAAGCAGTAATGTTTTCCTTGCCAGATCAGAACCATTTAAAATTCTATGCCATGCTTGACTATCCTTGATGGTTCTGTGTTCTGTGAAGTTATTTATTTCTGTATTTTGTGCCTGGAAATATGTAATTAATGCTATAGCTGTGTTTAGGATTCAGCAGGGTGTGTAAATCTCTGTGATAGGAAGCTAACAAAAACACAAGGACTAAATCCTGATTTAAAATAATTGGTAACACAGTGACCCACCAAAGCGTAGCCTCTTTGGAAACCACAGGAGATTTCATCTTAAATGAAATGTTAGTGTGTGTGTGGAGCAGACTGGCTCCACTGATGCATGAAACAGCTCCCTCGTGGAAAATCATTCACTAACATCTTTAAGGGACTGGGCCTTAAATTTTCTCTCCTTTTATAAACCTCTGGAACTGAAGGTAACATTCTGCAGAGTGTTCACAAAGGGCTGGTAAGAAATTAAGTTACAATTGTATTTACACTTATTTTAAAATTAACATTGAATTGAAATAATGTTCTGCCTCCTCACTGCCCCTTATCTCCACTCGGTCTCACTGTATATCACTTGCTGCAGGAGCCCCTTTGCAGTGAAACGAGAGTCATATAGAGGTTAACCTTAATATGTACAGCAACATGGCTATTGAGATAGAAAACTCCAGAGATAACTTTTCCCACAGTTGTACTACTTCCTGAGATCTGCTCTGTTCCAAAGTGATGTGTCAGAAAGAAATGTGACATTTTTCCCTGGCTGTGTGACAGTCTGAGATAATTTTATTTACTTCCGCGAGAGTCCATGTGTAACACTTCACCATGTAAACAGAGTGCTGACATTGGAACAACCACGTGGTATTTTGAAACCTTATGGACTTTACAACAACTCAGTGCACAGAAACACGTTTACAGAGATAATATGTTGTCCAGTTGGAGGTACTCAAATGCAGGCACAGTGAATATCTGCAAAATGCAGATGTAATACTGCAATACCTTACTGAACAGCTGTGGCAGAATAAAACTCCAGGATTTATAGGCTTTATTTCTGGTCTGCGATATATTTCTTCTTAAGCCTTGGGTGTACTCAACACAGAATGCTCCCGTGAATGGAATTTACATACAAACATCTAGAAATGAAATAAATATATTAAAATGCCATTGTCTTGCGTAAGTAGGGGTGGATACAGCCACCATGATTAGAGGCTGCAGGGCTCTGCAGAAATGCAGCTGTAGCCTTCCTTTTGTTTTGCATGGTGCTATGGAGGCTGCACTCTCTGCACTGAAGGACAGATGCAGTAAAAATATGCATTCATAATATCTTATCTGTGTAATATTTCAGAAAATGCTCTGCAAAATTGGGCAACATGGTGCAGTAAATCTAATTTAATCAAAACAGTGTGGATGATGATTGGTGCTATGAGACTTCAGAGGAAATATCATTGTTCAATGGAAGTTCTTGCAGCTGAATGTTGCATACAAGAATTGGTTAGAAATTTCTAGGTGAAAATCTTTCTTTGTTGGGAAAGGTTGTTCTGTGGAACCTGCTTGCAATGCTCCTCAGAAAGGACTGCCTTAATTAGCCTTGGGATGAAGTGTTGTGATCAGAAACATTTTAAAATCAGAAATTGCTGCTCTTATCTTCCCAGTTTGTATTCTGGAACACCAGAAATGTTCCATGTTTACTCTTCTTCTAGATCCTAGTCATTGGATGCCAAGTTCTTCTCTCCCAAACTGTTACTAATCTTCTTTGAGACTTCTATAAAGTCTTTCCTCAAAGGAAGACTTAGGATAGACTAAACTAAAGCTGACAAAAAGTTGGAGGATAATTTCATTATCAGGTGGCTGGGAAATAAAACAGGAGATGAAAATCAGTATTGATAGAGTTGGAGTTAGGTGTATGGGAAGAAAATGACAGAATTTTGAATACTTAATGATTGGCTTTTTCCAGTCGGAAGAATGAGTTAGGAGTCACTGTGGACAGCTCTGTGCAAATGCCAGCTCCGTGCTCAGCGCCAGTCAGAGAGGCTAACAGAAAGGTGGGAACAACTAGGGAAGGAAAAAGAAACAAACCAAACCAGAAAATGGTGTTGTACCCTCATAAAAATGGATACATACTCTGTGCCACAAAATGTTGGCTCTGCAGCTCTGCAGAGAATCAGCAGTGAAATGGGGAGAGGTACGCGGAAGGGTGGCAGAGGAGACCAATGGCTTCCATAAGAGGAGAGAGAAATACACTAATATTTTTCAGTATGGAAAAAAAGTTACCAAAGGGAGAGATGACAGCAAAAACCAACACTGTAAACTGGAAGTGATATTTACTGCTTCTCATAACAGACCAACTAAGGGAACCAAATTCAATTACAAGATGAAAGGTCTCAGACAGACAAAAATACTTTTGCCTGTCAAATTTTCAAGACTGCATAAATGTACTGTTAAACTTACTGCCACAGAATGCTGTGAAGGTAAAAAGTATAAAAATAAGTTTAAAGAAGGCTGGACAGAATCACAGGAGCCAATTGGTGGCTGTTGAGCATGATGGTTCAGATGCAAACTCTCCCTTAAGTTACAGTAAGATGAGACTCCCTAAATGGCTACCATAAGAAAGAGTATATAAACATCAGTCTGGGTTTATCTATTATTCCTTTCTTACCTTATGGAAAACAAATTATAAGACTCTTTTTATGCAATCCAGTTATCTCCATTTTCACCTGTAACACACGGTAGTAATGCCTATGTAAAAAATACCTTAAGCCATTACTGTTAGCTGTGAAAACAGACTTCCAGATGACTTGCTCCTCAATAAAGTGCCTTTGTGTGCATGGCCGTGGGTAAGACACTTTCAGCAATATCCTAGCTAAACATTTTTAACATCCAATTGTACGTGCAAGTAACTGTGACTGTCCGTGGGATGGGTGAATGCGGTCTGTGCAGCTCTGCACTCACAAAAGCTCCATGTTCAGCAGGGATTCAGCCACAAGCATGGCTGGTGCCTCCTGTCTCCTGCCAGGAGCCAAGTGCTATATGGACAGCTGGGAGAGAAGCCTTTGTTTCTGGAGTGCTGATGAGCATCTTCCATGGAAAACAATGAGAGCTGTTATTCTTAGGAGGACTGTTTATAGGAACGAGTCTTAGAAACCTACATTACAGGAATAAAAGAAGGTCTCTCCACTTTTCTCCTCCTAACATCTTAGTAAATCTTAATGTCACATTCCTGTAAATTGCTCATAATAATGCACAATTAGGAGTCATTATAATTTTACAGAAAAGAAAGGCAGATCAAGAGCTCTTCTTGGCCGTCCTGGTAGGATCATGTTCATCCAGAAAACAAACAGAGGGGGAAAAGGCTGTGCTTCATCAATGAAAAAACTAAAAATCTGAAAGAAAAAAAAAATTAAAGGAAATTAGTTGTCAAGAGTTGAAGTAGTTTCTGAAGGTGGAGTAGGTACCATGGTTGTTGTAGCTTTTTTTTAGTTACTCTTTTATTTTTTTAGGAGCTTTGAAATTACAATAAAGTTACAGTAAGATACAGTAAGACATTTAATCAATTCAGCAGTTCAACTTGAAATTAAATTTACCCCATGAAAACATGCTTTCCAAAATGTAGCTGAAGAAAATGAAGTAGCCTTTAACCAATTTCAAAGCAATTCAGACTGAATATGTTGCTGTAGTGCTCCCTTGGAGTCTTAAACTGTGTTCACAGTGAATGGCCTTGAAATTACAAAAATTGATTCAGTTCAATTCACATGCTCAGAAAATTCATTCAGTCAAAACACTTCTCCATGCTATTTCCTATAATGAAAGGTTTGGGTCTAGAATATAGTTGTTAAAGAATAAAATAAGTTTGTATTGACTTCTTGAACACTAACAAGTAAATTACTCATTTTGATGTAAACACTTGGCTGTTTATTGTCCAGTTCATACATTGGATACACTTGCCCTACCTGGCAGGAATTCAGTGCACCTTTGTGTCTTGTCCTTAAACTTCGCATAAGGTTTTATCAACATAGAAAGGTTAGTGTGCAGTAAGATTGGGGTTCTGTTATGGTTATTATACCACTTCACCTCCCTACGTGGCTATTTGTAGCAGATCTGAGGCACGTACAACGTTGCTACCCCATCGCAAAGTGGAGCTGAACTGTTTTGCACTTAGCAGACAGTGTTATGTGCTCATGTATCAGCCCATTAAGGAGTTTTGTGTAGACTCCAGGTACAAATCGTCTTCCCTGAACACTGATATGCAAACCTTAAAGCATGGAAAAGAGGCACAAGAGGACAGTATATTTAACGAAAATAATGAATGGAAAATACCGATTAGGGAATGGATAAACTCCTGCCCTCAAATCAGAGATAACACTGTTTATACATCCTGCCACTACTAGTCACTACATTATGAAGTGAAAAGGAAGTTAAGAAAGTACCAGGCATTTCATAGTTTTTGACCACCAAACAGTTTTTTTAAACATAGGGTATTATTTTTTTTCAAGCCAAACAACTCTGTGATTGCCCTGACAAAGGCAATTGTAAGAGAAGGACTCTCAAATGCTGCTATAAGCTTACTCTCAAATGCCGCTATAAGCTTGAATTACTCAGACATAAACTTCCTGTAACAGAATAATATTCTGCATTCCTCTATTCTGCATCACAGCCTGTGCTGAAACGAGGACTGGGTAGAGTACTTGAAATAGTCCAGGGAGCAGAAACCAGAAACCTGGACTCTCTCCTCTGCACAACAGTGTAGATCTTATTCCTAATGGAAGGAACGCAGATTTACACCTAGAGCTGGTGTCTATAACTAACACACTAGAGGGGAAATACTATGTTTCAGTACTATTTTGGAGATCAGTTATGTGTTTTGTGTGAAAGAGACACTGGATGAAACCCTGGCTTTGAAATCAGAACCCAGGACTCCTCTTCTGCTCCATTCTGGGTATTAATCTACCACTAGGTTATGGATCCAGGATATCTCCTCCTTACTCTCTCTAGATTCCTAGACCTTGCATTCCTTTTTGCATGGTTACTCAACTTTTGCTGGAGTGGTGGAGAAACTACCAAATAGCAGGTGGTAAAGGTTATCTCTAGGGAGATAAAAGATGTCTATTTAAATTCCTTTAGCCTCTAGAAAGCTCGCATCTCCGGTTGCTCCCAATTTCTAGGCATGTATTCCAGCTACTGAGCTCTGTGCAAAATGTGTCATCTTCTTCTTACCATATTTTTAAGTAAAGTCAGTCCAAACCTAGTGAGTCTTAGCAGGTCTTTGCAGAGCTTTTAAGCTTGAATTGTGTCCCACGCCCCATGAAGAAGAAAGCAAGAATAGGTGCTTCTGTTTAGGTGTCCTGTAACTGGAAAGTGCCAACTAATTTTAGGTGCCTCTCAGGTCAGGCTGTGGGTGAGAGAAGGGGTATGAGCCATGCTGATGATTAGATTCCAGTTGTGATAAGACTGGCTATGCATATTGTTTAAAGTTTCCAGAATTTTTATTTAAAATAAAATCCTAGATGCTGAAGGAACTGAACATTTTTCATGTAGTTTTAGTTTTAAGCTATAAATATGTATTTATTTGCCAAAAATAGAGAGAAATATAAATGATATTTGAGATATGGAAGTGATAAGGGGATGTGAAATCCTTGCAATAATGCAGAACAGCAATACTTTAATTGCCCGATATTAAATAAATAGAAAACTAGTCAAGAAACCATTCTAATGGTGAGGTGTACTGGAATATGAAATAATCCTGCTAAGAAAGTAGTGGAAGAACCTTCCCTTGGGAGTTTTAAAAGTAATCTGAAAAAATGGTAGAAATATAATGTTAGCCATTGCACTTAACGAGGTGGGCAGACTAGGTAACCTAATGTGTGTGTGACCTAGGTGTGCATTATGGTCTTATAATGGCATGGTTTGGTGCCTTTAAATGTAAGATAGAGTGCACAAAGCTGTTAAACACTGAGGTGTGTCATGACCAGACTTTACAACCCTTACATGCCCTCAAATTATGTTTCTAAAATATTCATTTCCAAAGGTAAAACATCAACTATTAGAAAGAAAAATATTCCCCAGATGAAGCAATCACTTTTTTTTTTTTAATTCACTGTAAGGTCATATCAAGGGAAATTGTCTAGACAGGGTTTATTTTACTAATTCTTGATGATGATAATAATTAACGTTGTTAACAAAAGTGAAATGCAAACATTTCATCTTTAAGGTTGAAATTGAAATGCATGTGGGAGGAAGGGCTGCTTGGGAGAGAGGACTTATATCCCTCTTAAGTCCTCCTGCTACCCTTCCCTCCAACAGTACTACTCTCTGAAGGCAGAAAGCATTGGGAAAAGTAGTACAGAGAAGATGGGGCCATTTAGCCATTTAGTGACTGACATCTTGCAAGCTTAAGACCCAGAATTTTCTTAATGAGTTTCAGGAGTGGGATTTTTTCCCATTTTCAGATGTTCTCCCCACCTGTCAACATGGATGTCTGTTAGCTGCCTGAAACAGAGAGTGGGTGATTGCCAGAGGTGCCTGTCAAGAGGTTTGCAATATGAAAATACTTGTGCACTACTACTTCAAGCACAAAAAGTGATAACATTTCCCAGTGGCACATCTTCACTATGCCGTACATTTCTAAGTGCTTTATCAACAATTATTTCCCAAAGTGAGTTTAGTCCTTGCCCTAGGAAAATCAAAGGAAAAGCTAATGATGAGTCTTGGCAGAAGGGAAATGCTTATTATTACTCCTCACTGGCCATGGCCAACTCCTACGCAGCCATTTCAGCATTTCCAGTGGGTAGCACCGGTTGGCCTTGAGTCTGCTCGGTACCCTACGGGCCTTTTCTCTCCCTGAAACCAAATGAAATTTGAAGTACGCATCACTTACTTACTTTAATTGCTTGATAACTTGAAAGTCTGTGTCCCAAAGGCCGGCCTCACACAGGCCCATTTGTGTGAACAGACCTGACAAATCACTTGTGTTTTTGAAAGGTTCAGGTCTAATTACATTTTTGTTTACTTTATTATTTAAGTAGATTTAGTATCCCTGGGACACTCCATGGCACCTTGTATTTTTTTAATGGGTGACTTTCAAAACTTTGTTATACTTATTAATTGGGGTATTTTCACTCCTGACAAAACATTTGCAATTACAAGGAAATGTTCTTTCCATTTGCTAAAAATGTTACTGAACTGAGAAAGGACAGGAAAAATATTAGGATTTCTGCAGGATTTTAAGACTCTTTGTGCTGAACAAGCAACTACTGAAGTTCATTTGGCATTTTACAGTGAAAAAGACAAACTTAGAGGGTAGTTATTGTTTTTTGAAGGGAAAATTATTCAGATTCAATTCCCACCTTAAAGTATCAAAGACTTGATTAAAAAAAACCCAAACGCCGAAACTGGTAGCTGTTCTTTTTTATTTTTTTTTTTTTAATCCTGTCTGAACCCATATGCTTCTTTATCTATGTAGTTGTGCCTGACAGAAGCAGATCCATGAAATATATAAGTAGAGTATTGAAAATTCATCATTATTTATTCAGAGGACTGGTCAGTCATACTGAATTTGTATTTCTTCCACACGCAGAGAAAGGGTGGTATAGCCAGTCAATCCCCATCACATTCTGTTGATGTTAACTGTCTTGCATATTCAATTTTCAGTGTCAGCATTGCCTCCATTATGTCATTCGAAACCGAACATTTTCTTAAAGTCTGTGTTACATTTCCTCCTATGACTTCACCATACATCCACCCAAATACTTTATCCAAAATTTAAACGAGATTATCATCTGGTGACTTCATTATGAACTTGACCTTATCTTTCAACAACTCTATTGGATCTGCTGTTGGCTGAAGCTGCATTTTCATCATCCAGCTGACTGGGTGGTGCTGTTTTTAATTTTTTTCTTTACCGCTTACGATTTACTGCAAGTCCATACACATATTATACAACTACAATAGTTGCCATTTCTATTCAGCTATTGATAAAGCACATATTCCCCTGACCTCATGGTTAGGTAAACAATTTTATTCTCTCGTAGATTTAAGTACCCTCTGAATGTCCCATTTAAGGCATTTAGGAATATTGCATAGTGTAGCAAGGAAGATATTTTTGAAGATATTTGTATGGGAATTCTCAGAGTTAGGAGACAAAGAACCATGTTCCTCTCAACAAATAGTTAATTTCTAGACAGGCTATAATCACAGAGGTTACCCAAGAGAAGGGATAGGAGCAAAATGCATAGATTCCTTGTTGTAATATGAAGAAAACAAGTGTGTCTTAGTACTCAATAACAAGATTAGGACTCAGTGATCCCAAAACCCCATTAATATTCTGAAACAATTAGTTACCATTGTATCTACTTTCTAATGAAACCCAGTAACCATTTGCCTATGTTAATTCTGGTAATATAACTGCATAAAATATAATTATCAAATTATACATTTATATGAAAATATAAAGTTTTAGTGAAAAGCTCCACTCTGGCATTTGAATGATAATGGAGTACTTCTCTTTGCAGGGTTCAGTCATTAGCACATTCCATTCAGTTTTGGGGCAAGAGATGCCCTTATCTGGGCATGCCCAAGGAATATTAGTATTTCCAAAGCAGAAGGAAGTAAGCAATAGTTTGGGGATAGAATTTTGAAACTACCTTTTATTGGAAACTATTGATAAATCCTGGAAGAACAGAAGAAGGAGCTGGACTTGCATTTCAACTCACCCTAAAGAAAAGTTTGGGGCATAAAAAGGAACAGGAGTCAGCAAATCTAGCCTTCTGTGAGGCAAGGTAAGGGCATAGGATTTGCACAGAATGAGACTGACAAGGCCATGAAGCATCTAATCAGCTTGTCAGCTGCATGCTGCAGGGTAAGAGGAACATTTGGAGCTTTTCTAAGTAGTAGATATGTGCATGCTTCTATTTTCACTTCCACTCATCTCTTTCTAAAGCTTTTTCGATTGTGTTATTTGTATTTGGTAAATACGTTCTCTATTTTTCTTTCGTCTTAACCTAGCTTGCACTAAAGGTGATGTCAATATAATTGCAAAATTCAAAGGCCTTTCATTCCTTGGAGTAGAAATCCTTAAAAG
This sequence comes from Ciconia boyciana, assembly GCF_034638445.1. Lineage (NCBI taxonomy): Eukaryota > Metazoa > Chordata > Aves > Ciconiiformes > Ciconiidae > Ciconia > Ciconia boyciana. The sequence goes on from NC_132936.1 coordinate 53,801,221, forward strand.
TAGAGTAATGAACTGTCTCGTGAACTGGAATGTATCATCTCATGTTGTCCAGATTTCAAATGATATCTCGTAGAATATTTAAAGTATAACAGAATGTGCCTCTGTACAGACCAGTTTGGGAGTTGGTAATTCAGCTGTTTGTTGACAATAAATATTTTTCAGGACTAGTGTTATTTGGGAAATTTTCTTGTCTTGCAGTAGTGGTGGACAACGACAGTGGTGAGTGTGCCTCAACCACATGGAACCAAAGGGAGTATAAAGCCAAATTAATCTAGAAAATCTAATGTCAGCTACAAGGCCAAATCTTCTATGTATTGGAAAGGGATTTGCACAATGGAAAAAAGTATCCCAATGGCAGAGCAGATCACATCATACACAAAGTACCTTTGTGGCTCTCAGTTTCCACTCACTATGACGAAAGGTTTTCTTCAAAACATATAGGATGCCATGGAGACACAGATAAAGCCCTAAATCCCTGCTTTGCTGGTGCTGACAGAACAGATCTCTAGACGCACAGGGTAGGCAAAGTTTGACAAGCAGGAAGCTGGGGACTGAGGTGGACGAAGGGATGAAAAGTTGCTTGTCTGTAGCAGCCCAACTTCTCCTCATAATTATATCACAGGATATTAATTTGCTGAACTGGCTTTAATTCAACTTCAAAAATAAGGGCTTTAGGGCCTGCTTATCATGAAGCATGTGACTTTACAAAAAAACCCAGTGAATGTTTTTTTGCCTGGAATAGAAGAAAGTTAGCTCAGTTAGTAACCTGAGAAAAGATTTATAGCCTACAGATTAACTACACAAATGTAGGGAAGTGTGAACTCTATCTTCTATGCACTTGTCTTAAAATGCTGAGACAACTCCAAGAATCTTCTTGAACAGAGTTCCATTTTATTTTTCTTTTCTTCTACTTCTCATTCCATATGCTTCTAATGCCATATACCTCATGCGATGTTCTTACTGAACACCAACAATTTTTATGTTAGAGGCGTAGTATCAACTTGTACTTGTCTGTTGTTGGCTTATGTAGGTCACAGATTAGTGGTCCATATCTGTACAGCAAGGATGGTTCAGATAGGTGTGTTAGCTAAAGTGCAGTGTCTCACATACTGCCTGGTGCAGTACCCAGTACTACCTGGTGCCAGTCTAGAGTGGTGAACTTTCGAGAGATCGCACTATTTTTCTGTGGTCATTGATATGTTTCAATTGCAGGGCGTGCTAACTAGCATGTGCTAAATCAAGAGAATGAAGGGAAATTCTCCTTTACAAATTCCACATCCAGCAGTTTCTCCCAGACTAATTCCAGGCAGAGCTACCATCCTTGCTCGCTTCCTCTCAGTGTCAGGAGGGCCCTGTACTGGGGCCAGCCATGCTAAGAAGAGGGGATGGTGTTGCTGGCATCCCCAGTAAGAGGCTCACCAAATGTTAATGATGCTACATTGCACCTAATGAACCAAGCAGGACCCAAGCTGACTTCTGATGAAGCCAGTGCTACGTCTGTGTCCTGAGTGCGTAAGGGGACACTGAGGTACTGTGTCCCTCAGGCTTGTTCATAATCCAGGATAACTCAGCCCCCAGAGCCAGAACAATGGAAATCTCACTGAAATAAACCAATTTCTGTTGCCTAATTCTGCACCTTTGACAAATTTTCTGAATTGCATTGTCGCATATTCCTGGTGGAGGTCCTATAAAATCTGCAGAAGAGGGCAACAAATACCAGCTGCAGTTCATTTATATTTTAGTTTCATTTATATTTTATTTCTTTGTGACTGTAAATTAAGGATAAGACATATGGGGAAAAAAAAAAAAGATGCTTCTCATTGACCTCAAAGTGTTGATGTCTCTTACTCTCCTCCTTGTAAGTAAGATACTTCAGTTTCTCTCTCAGGAGAGATAAATTGATGGTAATGCTGAAAGTCAAAATAAAGTAATTATGTTTTGAACACAGATATTAACTTAGAGGTGGTCTCTTAGGGGCTAACACATTACTTGCAATTTTTCTTTAAAATGACATTGTAATTTACTACCATTAATCTGCTTCATTTGTAAGGTATGTGTACTAAAGAAATGATACAAATAGTTGTTCCTATTGATAAACACTCAAATACCAATAAAATTCAAGCTCAAAACTGATGAGACTGCTTTTTAGACAGCACTCCAATTAATCCAGAAGTAGATTCCCAAAGCAACCTCTGCAGTCATTAAATAGTATCTACTTACTATGGAATATACTGATCAGGGCAATTTATCTCTTACAAACATCTGCTTTGACTCAGAGTACACACCTCTCATGTATAAGCTAGAGAAGCATTTCTCTGGCTTTATGTTATTAGGCCTTGGTTTAAAGTCAGCAAAAAGATACCCACTGATTTAGCAGATTTTGGATTAGGTCCTTGGCTGCTGTGTTAACAGCAGGGAAAACTACATCTTATCAGTCCTGCGCTATGTCTGGAATACGATCATGCAAACTGTACATAGTGTTCATACTGCTTCTTACATCTTGATAGGGTCCAGGGCAAGAGAAGGGTCAGCTGTGCTGCATAATGGAAAACAATGAATAAAATGAGTACATCAGGGTCTGTTGCGTATGACATAGAAATACCACCGCAAGGAATCCTGTTTCAGTACTGGGCTTGCAAGACTCAGGTTATTCTCCAACACTCTTGATTGTGAACTTAAGCTCGTGCACAGATAAAACTTGGATCCAGCAGAGTCTATTACTCAAAGCTCTGTGGTAAAGTAGGTGTTGTATTCCTGGATCTCTTCCAGCATCGGAAGCAGTACGCCTGTATTCATGATGTGCTTCATGTATTACTAAACACCCTGCTGGACATGAGGCTTTATATCCCTAACATGGATGATCAAGAGAGCACATTACTTGCTCACAAATAAATGAGAGCTGGCTCTATTTGCCAAACATGAACCTGTGTTTCTAATGGATGTGGCACGTAAACTTGAAGTTATATATGGGATTTTTAGACCATAAACTCCATAGGATGCTTATTGACTTCTTTATTGTTAACAGAAGAAGAATGCTGGCAAAAAAAGAATTATTGTGAGTTCATCATATATAGAAAAAAAAAGCTGTAATATCTTAATGTTTTTAATAGGCTTTGCTTTACTTTCATTACGTATTGAAAACAATTATAATTTTGGTGTTTTACAGCATCACTTTGGATACTTCGTTGCATTGCTGTAAGAAGACCCGAACCAAACTGTTGGAGATTAATGGGAAAAGAAACTAAAACACACACAAAACAGTATAACAAGCAGTAAGTAAGAATAACAGTAAATATATGAACTAGAAATAAATTATATAAAAATAGTGCTCTGTTGAGACAGAAAGCTGTGGAAAAACTGAAGAATCTTGTTAAATACAATCACGGTAAGTGTCAAAGAAACAGAAAGAAAAAGTTAAGGAGTGTTCATTGTCAGTTCAAGATATTCGGGTCAGTCCATCAGTCCAAGATATGGATCCATTTCATCATGTTGATCTGTTGAACTGCAGGCATTTGGATTCATTGAAGATAATTCTGAGATTCTTTGTACTGATACCATGGTAATAGTTTATTTTAAAATACTGACCACAGGAAAATCATTGTTGTCTTTAAAAGTATCCCTTAGTCTATCGTCCTACTTTGTACAAATATGTTTAAAACAAATGCATAAATGTCAAAGGGCCTTAGAAAGTCAGGAACTTTGAGTAGAAATTTTGTGTGAGTCTCTTGAATCTACTTGGAAATCTGAAGTCCTAGGAGCCTTTCAGGATTCAGCTCACCTTGGATATTGAAAAATTGGCTGATTGAATATGAAGAAACAATATTTGAATTCTTTCATGTATTCAATTCAAGACTGGATAGTAATTCATTCCAGGCTAATATTAATAACAAAATTTGGCCTCTCAGTCTAGACTCTCAGTATAATTGCAGTGGAGACTGGTGAAGCTCCATTCCTGTTACTAGACCCACACATCTTTAGACTATCTGGAGCTCTGGCTCAGCTACAGACACTTATGCACACAAATAACCTTTGCACATTAATATCATCCTGAAGCCTGCAGAATAACACTTGAATAAAGAAAGGCATGTTTATGCCTCTATGGGGTCATGCTTAATTCCCACCATGTCTTTATTTCTAAATGTGTTACCGATCCAGAAGTCACTGTTAAAAATTCCTGTGCATTGCAAGGCTTGTATTCAGGAAAGAGGGTGTTGCAAACTCCTATGCATCTCAAGCGATTACATCCTTTCTAAGGAAACAGAAAACTGTGGTGAACAGCAGCCAAGAATTTGCCTAGTGCAAAACTGAAACCAAAATTGCTTCTCTGAGATGAGGTAAGAAAGAAAGGGCTGAGAGGGAATGTTTGCCTGTTCCAAACACACTGGCAGCTAGTTTGGTATTTTTATTTTGGATTGTGGATCCAAAGCATAATCCTGTTTTCATTGGCAGTGAAGATCTTAACCAGCATAGATAGTTCTTGGCTTGGATTACACTACCAAAATCTCAGCAGCCTTCCAGTTAACTCAAGCAGCGGCATTTCCTTTAAGAGAGAATTACCTGAAGATAGATTGACAACACTGATCTGTTCCAAGTCAGTTTCTTTTATTATTAGACCATTTAACTAATGTTTTTCTCTGTGATACTGGTTTTTATTACAGTTTGTACACTTTCCCAGAAATGTAGCAGATCTTGTACAACTTGTAATAAAATGAAAGCCTGCAAGCAATATTAGAAATCATTCAGAAGGCAGTGAAAATAATGTTTGTTTCTTTCACACTTTGAAAATACGTAGCCAGACAATATAAATCACAGATACTTTTCTTACCTGTTTTACTCTAACTTAGACAGGTTCAGCAAGTTCTGAAAATTGGGTGAAAGGGCAAGGTAAGAAGTAGCTAGTTTGGGCCAGCTTGTGTATATTCATGAGGCGGGATTGCTGGCAATGAGTTTCCAAAGTAAAGAGGTAGAGACACAAGAGGGATGTGGTTGGGTGTAGTGGGTCACTTGCCTGGGTTTTGGTATGAGAAATCCATGGAAGAACTTTCTTGTTGGTCTTGAAAACCAATTCACTAACAGGGTAACAGGTGAGTCAGATGGAGTAATAAATGTATTATTATTATTTCTATCTTTGTTAAGGTATTATTATTATTTCTATTTGTAAATATTTGAAGGATGTCAAAATACTCAGGTAGGCTACATAAATACCTTAACAAAGACAGAAATAAGAGATCCACCATGTCTTCAGGAAAAAAACCCACTAATTTTTCTGTTTGATGACACTTACTTTGGCTGCAAAAGGTAGAGTTGTGGCTGTTCTTACTTCCTGATAGAGTATTTCTTTGCTCTGTCTGTATGCCCAGGATTTTATGGGTTGAATTAACCCATTTCTCCTTTACTGTATCTGGAGCCTGGTAGCTGGAGGAGAGTAAAAGAAAGGGTGGGAAGTTACTTATCCTGGTTATCCTGCACATCTGAAAGTGTTTTGATATTCTGGTCCACACTGATGGCATGAAAAAGCTTTCTCTTTTACCTTTGTCAAAGAATTTTTAGTTTTGAGATATCTACTTTAATAAATCAGGTATTCAGGAGAACCTGGGCTTAGGTTAAATCTCTCACATCTGGAACACAGACTGAATAATTTTCCTCCAATTTCCAGCTTGGTGTAACTTGTTATGAAGATGTCAGTAGTTCATCTTTTTCTCCTTTTTATTCTAGGGCTGACCAGCCCTACACAGCCATTTAAAAGACATGAGATAAGAAATTTAAAAAATGGCACAGTGTGAGAATTTCACCATTCTTCTTGTAGAGTCTTTGTACCAGCTCTTTGCTCCTGCAGCAAAGGGATTATCCATGTAGTTACTAAGCACAAACCTGAACTCCAATAAAAGCTCAAATTAACAGTAAAACACATGCAGCTCAATAAACTGGAATGAAAAAAAAAAAAAAAGGTAATAGTGGAGGAGTCAAACTAATTTACATATGTCTAGCTTCAGTAACCAACCAGTATTATCTGTTCAAACAATTTTGCTGTACCCTGTCTGTATTGTGCATTCTGCGAAGCTGCAAAGATGGGAGGGGCACCTGGACAGCAGGAAATGTAACTGCTTACCCCAGCCAGCAACCCTAACTGAGGATGATCAGGCAAAAGAAGGATTGATCCTAATGGGAAACTACAGGATTTCTCAGGTGACCTTTCTTATGAGGTGAAAGAAGCAGCACAATTATTTACATAGGTATGCTGCCAGGGAATTCCCTGAAGTGGTGAGACCTGGAGAACTCCTAGCAAAGGCCAGTGCTATAAGCTGCAGTACAGACCTTTACCTCCTTTGCTCCTCCTGGTTTCCACCTGGTTTTAAATATGCTTTGATCTCCACCCCTGCTGTAACTGTAAGCAGGAATTTATTCTTAGTTCTTAATACAGAAGCAAGAAAAGAGTGATAACCATTACTCTTACAAAGTTTTAATGAGATGAAACAAATAAATGTCTTAATCTAGCTAGAGATTTATTCATGGGGTTTTTGCTTTCTTTAAATAAAAAAAATCAGAAGTAATGCCAGTCTGAGAAAATGTGCTTTTACTACAATTGAAAAGAAAGATTCCAACTTGCAATAGTAATACTGGCATTGCCCAGGCAACCTGGGCAAATGCAGAAATGTAGGAATACAGATTCTAACTCAGCTGGAATCAGCTTGCTCATGTCTATGGCATTAAAAACTGTATGAAGTAATGCTGCTGTTTGGCTTCATTCATGTACACGTATCACGTAACTGAGTTGTGGTGAGATGGAAGCAGTGCTATTTTCCTTTAGGTTATGTGATTTGCGGAGAGGAGGTGTTTCTGATTTTTTGTTGTTGTTTGTGTCTGTATAAGATGTGTATTCCTCACTGATAATTAAACATGTGTTAGTAGAAATCTGTTAAAGAAGATGTATTTGAGTTATTCAAGTACAAAAAAGCTTGCAGAAATATTGTGTTCTGCAAGTTAACTGTAATTTTCAGGAAGCTTTCAAAATATTTACACATATAAAGGGTTAGTGGGAGAATTTCCCACCAGTCATTGCTGCTATAGCAATATTGTATGAACAAAAATGAAAATGTTTACTGATTTCGTTTTTCTTTTCCAGTCTCTGTAATCTGCAGTGAACCATGCACTGAATTTCTTCCTCTGGTGGTGTAATATTCCCTCTTCCATTATAATATTCTCTGCAAAAGGCAGAAAACAGAAACATTTACTCATAATTTTACTCCATTTTTTCCCCTTCCTATTCAGGATAGTAAAATACAGGCTACCAACTAATGTATCTTATTTCTGAGCTGATAATAAGGGATGGTAAAGAGAGGGGGGACAGGGACCTGTCCATTTAGATAAATTACAGCATAATGGGCTAAATCCACACTAACCTAATTTTATATTCTTTATCCTCAGCTCTGTATTACTGATCCTACTCCCACATGGATTCTCTTGCCATTCAATATTCAGAAAGTGCTTTTCTGCTTTATCTTTTAGGGACTAAATAACATTCATAAACTCTCCATAAGAAGCTGACCTGCACTGGCTGCTGATTCCTCCTCTCCACACAACCGCCCAACACTGAGAGGCATAAAGAGCATGAGAAGCAATACCCTAGCTCCAGCATGGGAGTGTTTGCTGGGTTGTATCAGACTTTGCCAGACAGCCATGGAAATCCTCTTCATACTGGATCCTTTAAAACTACACTGACCAAAAGTACTAATTAAGAAACTTTGAAGAATATCATGTAAACCTGTGCTGGCATAGGGGTATAGGGGTAAAAGACTCGACCTAAGAGATATCCTTAATGACAGATGTCTAGATCAGTATATTTTAAATAGGAGTCTTGGATCTAGCACTGTTTCTAGCCCTTCTCCCCCTACCTCCTTAGCAGTGGCCCAGCTGTGTGTATCCCCAACCCCATATCACCATTGTTGTTAACCACTTTTTCAAATGAGCTGAGAAGATTTGGGTGCTTTCCTTCCATTAAAATGCAAAAACAATCTAATGTAACTTCATTGAAATATGAGATGTTAGTTTGCATAGTCAATGGCTTTAAGGATGCACTGGCCAAGATGCACTTTTTAGACTTTCAGAAGAGCTATCTAAAATAGGAGCTTAATCCTTTCAGATGCTTTTCCTGAAGGAGATATCAGCTTTTCCAACTTTGAGGATCAGCTTGTTATGGAAAAGGTCATTAAAGTTCGCTCACTTATGTTTTCTAAGAATGAAGGTTCAGGTTCACTACAGAGTGACATCAAAACCGTCAGATTTCCTAAAAATTGCCTCACAGTCTTACTGCTTCTGAATATCTCAACTGTTGAATCTTTAAAAAATTAAATAAGATGGAACCTAATTAAATAAAATGAAATCCAAAGTTATTTTCCTTTCCTTTCTAAAAGATTGAATGGTAAATTCACACTTCTGTCCTATGCTATTATTTTTCCTCAGACTTCTCCTCTCTCCTCTGAGAACTGGTCTTATCCTCTGGTTAATAATTCACTGATAACCACACTCACAAAAATTTGCAAGATATCAAAAAATATAATGCATTTGTGCTTTTTTCTTAAATACTGAATTATTTTAGTTCAAAAGGAATCTTCCTTATTGCAGTAATTTTTATTTTTATGTGCATATGTTTTAGCTTCCTCTAATGGCTGGGAAATTTCAATTAAAAATTTCTGTGGGAGTTAAAAGGGGTATCGTAACAGAAATAATCCATATGGTTTTATGCCCATATATTGACCTGGAGTTTTCCATTAAGCTACTGGCAGGTGAGCGGTGATTGTTTCCTTGCTGGATATTGTACCTCCCCTGAAAAGAAGGATGGGCTTGACTCATGCAGGTCAAATTTATTCCCAGTATAACCTCACTGAAATCAGAGGAATTCTATTAGAAGTGCAGTGTTTGCTGCATGAGTTTTATATTGGTTAAATATAGCCTCTTTCTTTCACTTGGGAGGATTTCTGAGATTCATTAACCTTTCAGAGCAAGTTTTATGCCAAACGTTCATTTTGTCTTAGAGGTTGATTTAATTTAATATTCTCTACAGCAAACAAAGCAATAGTTCAATTTGAACAAAACCTTAGGTCATCCCGCAGCAAATCACTTACAGGTGGTTAACAGAAAGCACTGTAAGACAGAAAAGGAAATACAGCAAAATGAAGATGCCTCTGAATGTTCAAGAGAGGAAGCAATTAGTAAAGCAAGTCAGCATGATAGAGTTGAAAGCACTGAGAATGACTCATCCAGCTGTTGATCCATTTCTATACCAACACAGTGCAAAGGCCTTGATGGAGCTGTGTTAGTGTAGCTGATATCTCAAGCCAGCAGTTTCATGGCAATTTAATGATACACCTTAGTCCTCACAAGTGTGTCTAGCTGAAACTATTTTCCATGAAGCTTGGAAGCAATATTCAAAGAACGTGTTTATTTCCATAAAATGTGCATCCATAAAGTTTGAATAAATTTGAGAGTTTTTTGACACAAAGCCAATACAAAAAATGTTTGGGTTTTTGACTTTCATAGAGAATCATTAATTTAAAAACACTCAGTCTGCGATAATATGTTTTTCCTAAATAATAAGCAATTTTTTTGTACCAGCAAATAGCAGAACAGTTCTTTTTATATTCAGGTAGCTTAAGCCCCATATTAATTAGCAGTTACAAGCATATTAATAGTGGGAAGGAAAAAATACTGTCCACTTTTTGTATGTATCTCCCCCAAAAAGCTCAAAAAACTCCAAAAGTTTAGAGTGAGGATTAAACTTCAAAGCAATTAAAAAAGTCTACAGTGTGTAAATATGAGTTTGACCCAATCAATATTGAGTCATGGCCGAGCCATGGCCAAACAATTTTGAATCACGGCCGAGCCCAGAGAGTTGTGGTGAACGGAGTTAAATCCAGTTGGCAGACAGTCACAAGAGGTGTTCCCCAGGGCTCAGTTTTGGGCCAGTCTTGTTTAATACCTTTATCAGTGATCTGGATGAAGGGATGGAGTGTAAGTTTGCAGATGACACCAAGTTGTGCGGGAGTGTTGATCTGCTTGAGGGTAGGAAGGCTCTACAGAGGGATCTGGACAGGCTGGATCAATGGGCCGAGGTCAGTTGTATGAGGTTTAACAAGGCCAAGTGCCAGGTCCTGCACTTGGGCCACAACAACCCCATGCAACGCTACAGGCTTGGGGCAGAGTGGCTGGAAAGCTGCCTGGCGGAAAAGGACCTGGGGGTGTTGATTGACAGCCGCCTGAATATGAGCCAGCAGTGTGCCCAGGTGGCCAAGAAAGCCAACAGCATCCTGGCTTGTATCAGAAATAGTGTGGCCAGCAGGACTAAGGAAGTGATTGTGCCCCTGTACTCGGCACTGGTGAGGCTGCACCTCAAATACTGTGTTCAGTTTTGGGTCCCTCACTAGAAGAAAGACATTGAGGTGCTGGAGTGTGTCCAGACAAGGGCAACGGAGCTGGTGAAGGGTCTGGAGAACAAGTCTTCTGAGGAGCAGCTGAGGGAACTGGGGTTGTTTAGCCTGGAGAAAAGGAGGCTGAGGGGAGACCTTATCGCTGTCTACAGATACCTGAAAGGAGGTTTTAGCGAGCTGGGGGTCGGTCTCTTCTCCCAAGTAACTATCAACAGGATGAGAGGAAATGGCCTCAAGTTGCATCAGGAGAGGTTTAGATTGGATATTAGGAAAAATTTCTTTACTGAAAGGGTTGTCAAGCATTGGAACAGGCTGCCCAGAGAGGTAGTGGAGTCACCATCCCTGGAGGAATTCAAAAATCATGTAGAAGTGGCACTTCAGGACATGGTTTAGTAGGCATGGAGGTATTGGGTTGACGGTTGGACTAGATGATCCTAGAGGTCTTTTCCAACCTTAATGATCCTATGAATTAACCCTCCCCTAAACTCTAGCCTGAAGTCAGACTATAAGTTAAGCAGCCATTTAATAATGAATTCCTAATAGCTTCCATCATGTGAACTGGAGTGATCTGACTGTCTTTAAGCCAAACTCCCATTACAAACAAGGTTTATATGATCACACTATGCTTGTGTGCCACTAGGTTTGTCTTTCCATTTACTTCTGAATCCATTGGCCAGTTTTAAGCCAAGTTAACTGGGGGCTGAGCTATCTGAGTTCCAGCAAATTTTATGGAAACAAGAACTAAGTCAGAGAAGGGAAAGCTTATAAAAACCTCTGTAAATACTCCAGCTCAAGGAAAGGCTGTAGTATCAATTTGTGCACTATTAGGCACCAGAAAAGTTGCATAGGAGATAGAAATTTTCTGATACCGTCTGTCATGAATGGAGCTTCAGCTGGAGCTCACAGGATCCATGGCAGTGCCCAAATCCACATGAAACCACAGTTTGTTACTTCCGGATCACTGTTTCTTGGTGGTGCTACTGGGGGGGTCTACAATAAGGATCTGCTCTATAGGAAATGCTAAGTTAGCTTCCCTTCTGAGTATTTCTTTACAAAATTTCTGTGCACTGTTACAAAATAAGATTGTTTAGTCTTCTTTGGCTCCAGGAAGGGGAATGCCTGGGCAGTAAGCGTGATGTCCTTCCTGGGAAGGAGGACGTAGGGTCTGTCCCCCCACCACAGAGACTACCAGGCAACTGGCCCAGCTCATTTTGTCCGTTTGCTGGGGACAGCAGTTCCTGGCTTTTGCCTTCTGGAGGACAAAAGCTTTGCCATTTCCTTGAAGGAAGCAAGGTGTCAGTGGTCTTGTTTCTGGTTTCCCTGCCTCCTTCCCAGTGGCCATGGAGACATTGCTCTGTCCATTTTGTGGCTGTGGTCTAGGAATTGTTTTCTGGCTGAGCTGTCTTTGTGCAAGAACACCCTGCTCTATACAATATATTTTTAAAACACTAGAGCGATTAGAGAGTGAGTTCTGGACCCAAATGTCTATCCCACTTTCAGGTGAGTAAGACTCCACTTTCTGCTTCTATAGCCCTCACAGCCCCACTGGGAAATGCCAGTAGCACCACCAGGATCACAGACCTGAGCATGGAAGCTGTGGGAGTACGAATGCACAGATATTCACATTTAGTATGAAGGCCAGGTGACAATTACTTCATGTTTACATAATTTTTCCTCTACTATGTGAAACCTAATAGCAAAAAGTAATGGCAACTCTAAACATCCCTGTAAAACACCACCACCATTGTTGAGCACTGCCAAATTTTCACCAACCCTTCATTTTTGCTTTGTTTAAAGTCATTAAAGGACTGCAGGTTCCTTCAGTACAATCTGCAAGTGTTCAGCACTTCTCAGTGTAGAAAAAGAGTGAGACATAGTTAACTAAATGCCAATAAATAAATGCTGGGAATAAACCCCAGGTATTAGTCCCTGTCAGAAATAATCCTCGTTGAGTAATCAGCAGGGGTGTTTTTTTGCTGACATGCAATATGTGAACAAATGCAGTATGAAAGAGTTGTTATTCTGCTTAAGATAGTTATAAAATGAAATGAAATATCTGTTTGAAATAAGCATCCATTCACAAAGGTTATTTTAGCTAAATATCAGTTGGCCATTTAAAATCTTTTGTTTGTTCATTACTTAAGAAATAGCAAGCAAATCCCACCCTTTCAAGCCTTGTTAAATCCTTCCTTCAGAGAATGCATGTAAATACAGCTCAGTTTATATTCCACAGGGTTTCAGTAAGGATTTTTCAAGGTACATGTTAGTTGTCTCCTCTCAGAGATTAGGATTCAAGAGTACAACCACTGATTTAAAAAGGTACCAACTGCTTACAGCCAACACTGAGATGTTAAAATAATAAGGATTTTATTTTCCTCTTCTTTGTTTTGTGGCACAATTTTATGGGGTGTTCACACAAAATGTCATACGAAATTTTGCTCTTGGGGAAAAAAAAAGGAACAGAAATGAAAAACAGTCTTGTAATGGACTAACAGCTTCATGTGAGCATTAGTGTTTGAACGGAGGCTGAGACCTGAGCTGTTGTTGGATGTTAAATAAGAAATACATTTTTTATTTGTTTTTCCTCTTAGCTACAGTGATGGAGAGACGTAATGCAGTAAGTGCGTTCTGTTGTACCATCCATGACCTCAATGGAGAGGGAGAAAATGGGCTTTTGCTGTCAGCTTCTTGTCCTGTTACAGATTTGAGTTTTACTCCGACATTACTTCCAGTCTAATTGCATTTGACCCGGCACTCTTGGTGTGCTAGTGTCAGTCAGCATAACTGGAGGCCTATGTAACAGCTAGTGTTTATAGAGTAAGTATAATTGCTTGCTAAGCCCTAGAAGCATCAGCTTTATGAACTTCCTCATTTTCATTAAAATACACATTTCTTTCCACTTGCTTATGGAGGCAATACAGACAAGGTATTTATGTGCTCTAAGTGGAAGATGCCTGCATTGAGAAATGAAGCTAGGGAAGTAAAAAAGCTTGCCCTATTTAGTGCAAGTTTCAATTAAAAATAGCAGCTTGTGGTCAGGTGTAAAAGCTAGTGCATATGTTTACTAGCAAAATATTGATGCATGCAAATTACTGATGTCCGCATGTTTACATCTTAAAATCACAGAGCTGTTTATATGTTTGTGCAGCTCAGGGGATGTTCTTTTAATTACCTGCTCCCTTCAGTGGGGATATATGCAGTGCTCAACATGTAAAGTTTTGTGTTTGTGCCATTACAAAGCAAAATATCTAGATCTGTTTGCTTGCCTTTGCATACTTGCCTAAGTTTTTCTTCAATTTGAGAATGCACTTGTCACTTCAGAATGAAAACCTATGAGTCACTCTTCTCTGGTATTCTGCTAACACCTGAAACCATACATAAGCTAGACCTGCAATAGTTTGGGGCAGAGTTTTATTGCTCCACTACCAGGATATTCTATACACAATAAAGTGAACATATGACTTTCATATGTCTAAAGTGATGCCTTGGAGCAAGTTGCAGTATTAGTGCTTTCAGGCTCAGTGCTGCATGGTTCCAAGTACATCTTTAAGGATGATCAGCAACTTCAGCTTAGGGCTTGTGTATCCATGAGAGCTCAAAATGTAGAACATTTTGCAGTAGCAAGCTTTGCATTATGCGTATCCATTACTCTCCCAACTTGAGGAAAGACAGTGTGTGGGTTACAGCACAAGGCTGTGTGTATGCTGACCTCAGTTCTCTCTTTCCAGTCATTTTTATGTAATAAATCAAAGCCAGCTATCTTCAATATGCAAGCTGTTTCATTTTCACGATGCAACCTTTCCCTTCCTGCTCAGTGTACCAAAAAGCTCTAAACCAGCAGTACATCCACAGCTATGTGTTGATTCACATATCAAAAATGAAAATCTGAAGGTTCTTGTCTCTTTTCAGTCAAGATAATTTTAAAAAAGAAATGATCTGTAGAGTTTTACTGTTCAGGATTCTATTTTATAAAATAAAAAATGAGCCAATGCAAGATCCACCTACTCGGATCCTCTCTTCATATAGTCCTGTGACATCCCTGTGATTCACATTCCCTGGGATTCCACATCTTTCCTCTCAAAATAAATCTTATTTTCTGTATTTTAGTGTAAGATACTCCTGAATAGTATCCCTCCTTTGCCTGGATGCTCAGATGGAAGTTTTTAATTATTAAAGAGCATGAATCAATTATTTCTAGGTTTCTGGTAGGTCATGCCTTTCTTTGTCTTTGAGTTTATACATTCTTTCTAGAAAGGACTTTTGTTCTGGTGCAACATTGAACATATCACCAGCACACAGCAGTGCACACAGGGCTGTGTGAGCCCCGAACCTCAAAGGGACTGCTAGGTGAACACAGCTGTGGTCCCTCCGATTATATGGCAAAGTGGCTTAGGGCTCCTATATTTTTTCTCTGAAATCCTAGACAGAAAATGGCTGCATGAAATGCAAAGCATGTGCACTGTAAGCTTGCTTAAGTTCTGGATGCATCAGACTTTCAGCACATGAGCAGGTGAGTTTTCCAGCTCATGTACATTGAATCAAACAAATCCAGCTCTGCAGCGTATGGATAGCAGAATGGGCAGTCCCAGAGGATTCATTTTCACATGGAGAAGTGTGATATGTGTGGGGCTCACTGTGTGTGAGTCCATTTTCCCGCACATCAAGCATTTGGGTCAGCTCTACTGCCAGACTTTGTGCAATCCCTTACAAACCCCAGCAGCAAGCTAATAGAGAGTGGCTTTTGCCCTGCAGCTGGCACAGTAAATGTGCTCCAGGCTTCAACATTCTGCTGCTTTTGCAAACTGCATCCTCAGAGGCGAATGCATTCCCCTTTCCCGCAGGTCTGGATGGCCCCATCTTGTGGAGGTCATACACTTCTGCTCAGCAGAGATGTGGGAGGCACAGTGGAATCTGGTTTCAGCCAATACCTCCAGTATGGTTTGGCAACCAGGGGCATGAAGGACCCCTTGTGCATCCTGAAGTGGGGTATGAAGTAGGAGCCCAATGTGGATCCCTGGCCATTGCTGTTCAGCACCTTCATTAACCACATGCTTCTCCCGCATGGCAGCACCTGTGCGGGAGTCTGCAGCTTCCTCAGGTTCCCCGGGACTCCTGGCTGTGTTGTTTAGCACAGGACTGGTCAGGAGGTTTTGCTCCTGACTTTATGAACGCAATTCTTCCCCCAATGAAAACAGTGCAATGCCAGATGAATGTCAAGGTTTTGCTCTTCACCTCCTAAAGCATCTATGAATGTTACGAAGGCTTGTAGCACTACATTTTTAATGTGCATCACATCTGTACATCTCTAGAATGACCCATCTATATGAACAACAGCTGAAACACCTCATTCTGTATAGCTGCCAAAACCCTTTATGTACATCACATTAGTCAACACAGAAGGAATCGGTTATTTTCATGAGGAAAATGCCACCAAATCCCTTTTCAAATATTTAAAATATTTTTGGCAAATCATATTTTTATAATCCTTATACAGCTGTTTCATACTGAAACAAAACATAATACTGCACATGATGAACGTCCCAGAACCTCCCCTCTGATTTTATTAGCTGCTTTGCACAGACAGATGAGACTTAGCACAGAAAAAACAAATAGTTGTGATATAAATCCACATTTCTGTATGCAGTCGGCTTGCTATGCATGACATTGGCAGCATCAACAGCTCTAAAGTATGTGCAGCTCTAAAGTAGTGCAGGACCACACTGTAAGGGCATAGCATGGAAGCACCCAAAAGGTGAGGTGAAAGGAGAAGTGGAAAAATGCATGGTCTTTTATGGAACTACTGGGGGCTGGCTTCTCTCCTGGTACTGATCAGCCAGTGGCAAAGAACTGGGGACACTGCAGGTATCTGACCGCCCCTGTACGTCTGCTGCAAAACCATCTGTGAGATGTGATCTGTGGGGTTGGTGTGACTGAGTGTAGGAACGGTCAAACCTGATTAGAGAAGACCATACTTTGTTCATTTTGCTGAAGTGAAACATGTGCTGCCAGCAAGACTCAAAAGGCTGATACTTCTTTCTGCCCTAACAGCCAGTGATCACTCTGGTGCAGCCTTATCTTCTTTTCGTTTCATTTTTTCTCTTCTTTTCTTCTGTGTCTTGTTATTACCCAGTGGACCAAATCACATTATTTTATACTGTTCCAGAATACCCATGAATAGAGCGAGTAGATTTACTCTAGGCTTACACCGGTAGGACCGGTAGCAGGATCTGGCACGTTTTCTTTGTGAACACCCTGAACGCTTCCTTCCTCTGCCCTCCCAGCTGGGTAGCTTCAGAGCCTGGCAAATGAGAGGCACTATTTTTAACGTCTCATTCAAACAGCGATGTGGTAGAAGTGGCAAATAATAGTTGCTTTCAATACAGGAAAAAACACACAGTGCCACTGTTCCTATTTTATGAACTATATTAAAAAATCTCTTCATGTTGATTGTAATAATTATTTGTGCTACTCCAGCTTATAGACTTTTCATTTAAAAGTTTACTGTTAATCAATGTTGTATTTAGAGCAATATTTTTGTGTGCATATGTCTGTGAATTTTAATATGCTAAAGAACCTACTCAGTAGGGTGTAAAAGGTGATTTGGAAAATAAGTTTTTAAAGTACTTCAATAAAATAGCATATATAAATAATATGCTGAAAACATTATTAATGAGGTTGCCAAATCACGCAGTAAAATGTAATTTTGCATGGATATCCTTAATGTAGAACAATAGTGCTTTTTTTTTCTGAAACTGGGGCTAAACCAGACAATTTTCCTTTAAATGGCGAATGCTATGTGTCAATACTATGGCTACCATGCCAGTCAAATTCCAGTCCGTGCTCTGAGACAGAAAGATACTGCGTACTGCAAAGGTATCAGAAAATAACTTTTTAATATGGGAAACGGCATACCTTATTCTCAGCTTTCTTCCAAGAAATGGGATTTGGGCTGATTTTGAAAAAACACTCAAAAATATAATCAGCCAGAGAAAAGCATTCTGCATGAGAACATGGAAATTTGGCAGAAAAACAAGCAAATAGAAGTGCACTGTTATACTGAAGTGTTGGGCAACATTAATAATGGGACATTTCAAATATCATATAAACAAATGTAATGATACTATTAGTTAAATGCTTTTCAGACTGAAGAAAAATAAAGTTATCAACCCCGCTCTGAGACAGGAAGTGTAATGCGTAGGGAGGTATGGTCCTTCACATCCGACCTCCAAGCACTGGAATGCTCCATGATGCCCAACCTGTTCGAAGAGGAAGCAAACTCAAGAGACGGACAGGGAACAGGGTTAGGAGGGTGCCTAAAGTCCTACTGAGCAGAGGGGAGTATTCAGCTAAACTAAACAGCCCTTACTTTCCTGCTATACAGGGAAAACAGGCACAAGTAACTCTAGTAATCACAGCTTGGGATAATCAAGCGCAGTTGCCTTCACAGAAGATTTGTGTGGAGAAACACCCATTTTCTGCCCTGGGATGAAACTGCTTCTAGGAGTCAGATCAGGAGATTTTGCATTAATCCTTTCTTTTGCAAATTATTATGCACTGCACGGCATTGCTGGCAACATTATTGCATGCTGGGCCAAGCACATAGGGTCTGTGGAAACCTGCTGAGAAAATCCTGAAGAAAGCCTGGTGTCCTAATGATGGCAGAACTTGTGCCAGGCAGAGCTGCTGCAGGGAACAGACGAGATACGTGCCCTCCTCACATCCCCGCTTTGCTGCTTGGCCCCCTTTTATATTTGTGGATGTTGAGATGAAGCAGCAGAGCTAGACCCATGCAGAATCTCCTGGAAGAAAAAAATCTACAGGGATCTCTTCCCAGCGCTGCTTTTATCCCTAAGCAGTCTCTTACGAGGCAAACAAACCCAGGAGCTCCCAGGCCAGCCTAAGAGGATGTTAATTATGGTTGCTATAAATACAGCGCAGCTCTGGATTGGCTAGTGTTTTTGTTCTTTTCACCTTTATCTCAGAGAACAAGAGGCTGAGGAAGTGCATACCCTGTCCCTGACCTGCGCTGTCCCAGACATCTGACTGAAGGAAGAGTCTCCATGCGGAGCAGAGAGAGGTCTGAGGGGAGAGGTCGGGGGAGAAGGGTTGCAGAGCCAGAAATGCCCTTTGTCCGCACAGGAGCAGAAAGATCAACTAGCTGTGAAACTATTCTTTTAGCAAACCATGCTTTCTTTTTCACAAAGGTGGTGTTTTCTCACAGAGAAATCCCCACTTCACTATCTGCTGTTTGATGCCAAGCATTCAACCAAGAGCTTATCTTTTTTGGTGAAAGATAATCCTGAGGAAAAATGCATAGGTATTTTGTCTTATAATGGTGTCTGAGCCCTTTGACAAAAAGGTACAGCTTCCTGCCAGTGGCCTCTTCTAGTTTTTTTTCTCCAGGCTGAAATTATTATTCTGCTACAGAAAGTAAAGGTTTTGCCTCCCTTCCCATAAAAATTCCACCCAGTTTAATAGGAAAAGAGAAACATTTATTCTTCCTGTTTCTGGTCCCCATCCAGACCTTCACAATCTTGTAATGTTTATCCTGGAAAACAGGGAAATATATATATATATTCCCTGTATTGCAGATGGAGAATTAAGGCAGAAGCACACTAAACATCACATGCTGAGTGGAGCCCAGCTCAGCAGCTCCAGGCTCGACACTGCAGTTCATGAACCTGAGCGAGGAGCTGTGCTCAAGCTGCTGCAGAGCAGTGAGGGAGAGATGCTCTGACAGTCAGACACCCACGCTGTGAGCGTCTGTGTAGACCTAGAGCTCTTGCTCTCACCATCACCCCACGGGTGATACCTGAACAGACTCAGCTTGGGGGTCCCTCACCTGGATAAAGGATCCAGGTGACATGTGGCTACAAAATGTCTTTAATACCAGGCATAGCATAGTCCTGACTGTCTGTAGGTCAAACACAGGCTGTGGGATGTGCCTGGTCAGCCCTGGAAGATGAAGGAGGGAGAGTCGTGCAGGGAACGAGCCCATTCCCTCTCTGCTTCGTGACAGACCCTGGCTCCCTTCTCTCTTCCCAGGCGAGCAGGG
The DNA here is from genome assembly GCF_034638445.1 of Ciconia boyciana. Classification (NCBI taxonomy): domain Eukaryota; kingdom Metazoa; phylum Chordata; class Aves; order Ciconiiformes; family Ciconiidae; genus Ciconia; species Ciconia boyciana. The sequence continues at coordinate 53,820,700 of NC_132936.1, forward strand.
CTGGGCTGCGCACTCTCCAGTCTGCCTCCTTTCCTCCTTCCCATACGCGAGCGTTGCTCTCCCCTGCTTACCTGTGCCCTGCTCCTCCCAGCAAGCGAGCAGAAGGGTAGGGTTGGCAGCGGCAGCTCCTGCCGCAGGGATGTTTGAGGAGGGCTGCTCTGTTCGTGGTGGGGAAATGCGGAGAAGGAGGTGGCTGCCAAGGCAGGGGAAGGGGGATGTGGAGACAGATGGCTGTGTGCACACGGAGCATTGCCTGTGTGGGGAACAGCGTGTGGGAGGTTGCACAACTCAGAGCTGCTCCCCCCCAAACAGTCCAGGCTGGATTACTCCTGTGGGCACTTACACAATGATAATAATCTCCCTCCCCGTATGATTATGCCAGTACGGGGTGGCCACACAACCACTGACCTCCTGATGTGCTGTATCTCTTCTTTCTACCCTTTGGTTTTGATTTGGGATTTTTCTGGATGCAGCACTCCTTTCTGATTATTCTGGAAGCACTTGGGGGATTTGTAACAGTAATAATGTATGGTAGGTTTGGCTGGGAAAATTCTGTTTAACAAAAAATGTTGAGGTTTTGAAACTTATTTTTGTCCCGTGTTGGAATAAAATCAAAGTCTTCCAAAAAACTGTTTTGGAAACTGAGCAGAGCAATCCATTGGGGACCCACTGGGAGGCAGGAGGTCCTCGTTTGGAGCTGAGCACAACAGGATTATGAGTCTGGGTCTCTTCTCCCCTAAAAGTGGGGGCCCTAGGCAGGGACTATTCGGAGGTGCTGCTCCTTTGTTCTGGTTCAGACTAGAAATTCCATTCTGGACCTCATTATGGAAAACCAATATATTTTCATTAGAAAAATTTCATTGCAATATATTTGTATTTTCTTTTGAAAAACTCCAGGTCAACCTGAAATTGAGGCCATGCCACAGAAATTAAGTATGCAGGTTCTCAGCATTCATTTCATTTTTCTGCTAAGCATGTATCAGGCTACATCGCTTAACTTTGTGTTTATTTTTTTACTTTTAAAATGTGCGATTTACAAAATAACAATATAAATCAAAACCACAGCAACTGAACTTCTGTGGGAAATGGCCTGGCTCGCCTCTCAGCCACTGCTTGCCAGCTTCACTTCAGAAAATCATCTGACCCTGGAGCTGCCTTCAGAAATGCACTGAAGGGATTCCAAGGCATGTACAAGATTAGTAAAATAATTTCAGGAGCAACAACAACACGACTCTCCAACTCAAGGCCCAGTCAGGCCAGAGGGATGAGCCAACAGCAATCTTGTGAAATTCAAGGAGGATCAATGCAAACTCCTGGACCTCTGAGGGGATAACCCTGCAAGGGTGTGGGCTGGGGGCAGCCGGGCTGGGGAGCAGCTCTGCGGGAGGTGCTGGTGCCCTGGAGCACCACGAGCCGTGTGGGAGCCAGCAGCAGCCAGGCAGCAGGAGCACGGTCCATCCATCTAGGGATGAGATTATCCTCCTCTGCTCCACAATCATGAGACCGGGGGATATAGTGCCTGGTTTTGGGCCCCCCTTGATATAAGATGTGGACAAACCGGCCTGAGTTCAGTGAGGGGCTCCCAAGCTGGTCGGGGCTGGAGCAGTTGCCCTGCAAGGAGAGGCTGAGGGATGGGGCTGGCTTGCAGAGATGTCTCCGGGGGGTTTGACAACAGCCCCCGGTACCTGCAGGGAGGTGGTCAAGAAGAGGGAGCCAGGCTCTTCACATCAATGAAACAAGAGCTCTGATTTTGCTGTTATGTAGCCAATTCTACAATAATTTTATTGCCATTTCTGATAAAACTGCGCACTGATGGTTCTGTGATTTGTCAGAGCTTCATTTTGACAGTTCTAGAAAGAAAGGGCCACTTTATGTGGATGGAAGGACAGGACTTTTCACCTGCCCCGGTGAAGGGAAGAGCACTGCTTGGGGAGGAGCAGGAGACATGGTTCCTAACCTGGATCGCTGGATTTTGAAGCTGCTGCACAGTGGAGAACATGTATCTCTTTTGCACTTTTTTGTAAGGATGGGGAAAGCTTTGCTGCCACATGCACTCCACTGGAGGCCCAGAGGAAATACCTGCAGCCAGCATTTTGTTTAAAATGGCAGTGAAATTTCACACACCCACACGTCCCCACCCACAACTACTTCAACCTGACTCCTAAAAATATGGTCTAGCCCTAGAGATGGAATAGATCTATAAGGTCATCTCATCCATCTCTTTCTAACTCAGAACTGTGTCCTATAATGGGTACTTTCAAATGCTTTAGTCAGTCAAGTCTGAACAGATTCCTGTTTTCCAATTTCTTGAAATACTGTTCCCCAATAGATGTCACTGTTTAGTAAATGTCACATGGAGAAAACCACTTTAAGAGCTATCACTGTTAAGAGAGACATTTTATGTTGCACTATCTTGTATCCTGAACTGGTAAGAAGAAATAAAAGGTGCATACTCCTTTCAGAGTGAGGAAGGATTTTCTTCCCTCGGCTTTGTTTTGTTTTGGTTTTACTTGCTGTATATATAAGAGATATTTATAACATGATCCTAGTCTTCATGTAATAAAATTAATTTGGACTCAATTTCTCAGTCTTTGATTGGATCAATCACTTCGCAAACGAATCCGCTGTAAATACATTTACAGCATGAGTCTTTTTTCCCATTCAGTGTAAAGTGGTCTTATTTCACTATCAATTATGTATGACAATCTAATACAGGCCTGTTACATACATGCAGGTGGGAGACCACTTTGCCCATTAGGGGGCATTAATGACATTTATTCCTCATTTCATAGAAGGCCTTTGTCATGATATCACCTCTAATCTTATTTTCTGTGTCTAACAGGAAATATATTAATGCTTGCTTCTTAAAGAAACGTTGCAGCTTCTTCTTGCTGTTGCCCCAGGCTTATCTTCAGCTGTGTGCGGCTGGGGCTGAGAACACGCTCAGCATTTGGAAGAGAGGAACTGGGAAGTTACAGCAAGAAATGTTTCTGTCTAAGGGGAAACCAGGCCGCAAGACTTTGCTGCCAATTTCAGCCCTCCAAAGTAGTGGGGCTTGCTGAACCAGGGTCTTGTTTCAGCCCCAGAAAATGACAGGAATCCTTTGTGCAAATTGGGTGCAGATGTGGGGCTGGGTATCGCACATCATCCACATTCTTAGCTGTTTGCATGTCGGATTTTGTTTGAGGACAATATCCAATTTTCAAATTGCACTCTGTTTCTTCTTTGGTTGCAGAAGCAGTGGCAACTGTGGCCAAATCCCTCTTGCTCCCTGGCTGGTGGGAGGGGACCCTGTTTGGGAAAGAAGGTGTTTGCTTGCCTTGCTGTGTCCCCGCGGGAGGGAGGGAGGAGCGAGTTCAGGAGCAGGGGCTGGAGCAGAGCACACCCAGGCATGCGGGCACACGCTATCCCTTCATGATGGGTGTCCTTCCCAGCATTGTGGGGGATCCCCACATGTGAACACGGGGTTGGGCAGAGGGCCAGCAGAACCATGGCCATGCACCCTCACCAGCCGTGCCCCGACCTAAACTCCGCACCGTGACATGTCCATCATGTGCTCTCCCGTGCACTGCGTGGCTGCCTGTGCTGCACGGTAAAGTTGGAAGATGAGGCAAAACCAAGTTTCCTTAAGGTTAGCTGTTTCATAGCTGTATTCTGGGTATGCTTTCACACACGCACAGCGTGCAGAGTATGGGGGAAGCTGCTGCTATCTACCAGCAAAACATTCCACTTATCCCATGGAGGGCTGGGCCGTTCCAGTTTATCTTATATAGAGTACATTTTTGTTGTCTGCAGTGGATAGAGAGGAGCCCTGAGGGAATTAATAAAGCTCATGCCGAGAAGTTTTAACTTAGACATGCATAAGGAATAAATTAATTTTTAATACTTTTTTTAAGAAGCACTTTTTTGGCTCAAAACCATCATGCCTGGTATGTTTATAAAGGCACCCGTAGCATGCTCCGGTTAAGAGTCTGTCAGTGTTTCCACTGTAAACCCTCTTTTCAGAGGTTTATATTATAATTCCAATATAAAATTCAATCCAGGCAAGAAAAAAACTGGCATCAGTCTTGGCCTGGGAGTGATGTTTTCTTTAATGATTTTTTAAATTTAGCTTTTCTCTTATCAACATTTAATTAATGTTAATTAATAAGAATGCTTTCATCTTTAATCATTGTTAAACTTAAAATAGTATCCTGACGAGGGTACAAATGAACTTCTGGGTGTTTTTCACACTTGCATAGCTTAAAAACATTTCCAAAGCTCTAGTTTGAATTTTGTAAGCCATGAACTAATTTTCGAATTAATGTCCTCCTATAGCATTTAGGATAAAATATTATGCCAGGTGGGAACTGTAATGACCAAGTCCCACTGAAGCTCTCTAACTATCCCCCCAGAAGTGCTATTGGGCATTTTGCAGTTTGGACTCCTGTCCCTGCTGTGCAGCTGTTGCGGTCCCACTGGCAGATGATGTACGGTGAAAGCTCACTGGGTGAAGTTCAGCTCACCAGCAGAAAGCGTGCTTAACTGGCATTGCTGAGAGGCGGAGACCGACGCATACACCAACCCTCCCCTTGTACATTTTTTTCCCTCTCTTAAACATGCACGCTCATGAGACCTCCAGAGGAAGCAAAGGGCTCAAAATCACATTCACCTATTTTTTAAAAAAATTAGTATTAGTTTTAAATAAAAAGCTTTATAGTTCAATATCTGCTCATGAAAGCAGAAAAATCCAGTGTTAGCCTAATGATGCAGTTTCACCCTTATCGGCTTCTTTGTGCCTATAGGCTTTATAAAAGTCTCTCAGCACTGGGTAACATTATATACCATATGCGTTGCCTGCAGTACCTCAGCACAACAGGGCAGATTAAGGACAGAGTTTCCGCCTACCCTTTGAAGATTTATATCAGACCTTTTAACCTCCTGTGAAAACAGTTTGGTGATTTAATTCTTTTTATGATACTCAACAACAGCTTTTATACTTCCACAAACACTGTGTAGCTCTCATGCTTTAAACAGTCATAAATTCAACCAGACTTCTCCATATTGGAGCAAGGCATGACAGAAAGCAACGGGGTTCAAGGCTTTGTGAACTTTCTTTCCTGCCAATTGGGGTTCACAAAACTTGTTGAGTTCATAAACTCTTCCCTCCCCTCTAATCCTCTTCTCACCCCAGTTTAAACAAACAAATATGCTTGGGGTTTTTTTGTGTTTTGCATTATGATTGCGAGAACATGCTTGAAATTCAAGATTGACACATATGGAGACCATATACAGCACAATGTATCTGTGGTCCGCCAGTCCTTCACCTCCCTCACGGGGCTGAACACTGTGCATGTTAGAAGTTTGAAGACAGCCTCCCTCGAAGACATGTCTGTGATATGATATTGAGCTTTCAAGCTATTATTCACCAAAGAAAGTCTACCTAGCTGTGTTTTGGGCCTCCTATTGTCATTTCCACATGCCTTACAACTATGAGTGGATGCATTACACACTACATTACTGAGGAGTACTTTTATGGTTGTGGAGCTGAATCAGAGAGAAATTAGATGACTTGGTGAAAGTCACACAGGAAATTTGTGACAGAGCCAAGAATTCCTGAAAGCCAACCTACTGTTTTTAATTATTGTTTTTCTAGTTCTTCTTTGGTAGTATTCAAAGTTGAGGTGAAGCCTGTATTGAGTATTCATCTCTGTATATATACTGCAGACCTTTCTCTAAAGAGCATCTCTAAGTAGGGAAAGGAGACAAAGGGCAGGAGAAAGGACTCATTAGCTGCACCCCACGCACGTGTCAGAAACTAAAACACAGAGCCAGTATTGCAGTTTGCTCCAGGCCACACAGGAAGTTTGCAGCAGAGACAAGGAATTTAATCTACATCCCCCAAACCCCAGTCCAGTGCTTTCAACATCTTCCCTAACCAGTTCATATTTCATATGATATGCAGTCTATACTGTATGGCCTTCGAAGTATATAATTTTTTTTACTGTCTCTTCCTCTCTGAAATAATGTAATCCAGGAACATTTGCACTGAACTTTTGAACCTTTGATGTTTAAGTAGGTTCGAAATTAAGCAAACTGTGTTTCCATGTTGTTAATTGGAATCACTGCCTGGATCTTTTAGCAGCCTCCACATGGTTAACTTCAAACTCCTGTGTCAGCCGGAAAGAAAAAAAAATCAGGTCCCATTAAATGTGTTAAACATTTTAACTGTACAAAATGGGGAGTGAGGTAGATCTTTTGAAAACTGAATCAGGAGAATGACAGGCATCTGTGTATATACTTCCTTCTGCCTGGGTTGAAGGTCATTATTCTGAACTAATAGCTGACCCCTTTGGCCTCTGGAAGGCCATTATGCTTAATGGCCTGAGCTAATTTGCTGTGCTACAGGGTTGGCTGATCTTTATTTTAATCTCCTGCACCTTCTCCTGCTCTTGGGGGGAAAGCAACTGCTCTGATATAATCCAGTTGGCACCAAATTGCCTAGGGGAGGGAACAGGCGAGCTGCTATGAGACAGGACTATACAGTAATTTACTGAGGCTTGACTCTCCTCGCAAAAAAAAAGGGAAGGAAAGGAAAGGCATATGCATACACGTGCACACCCATACGTGTGCACACAGTGTAAGACAGTGGGAGAGCAGGAGAGCGAAGCTGGGTAGAGGGAAAGTGCAAGAGAGGGAATCAGGGAAAGTGTGAAAGAGACACACTTTCACAAGAAAATCTACATTTCTAACCCCATTTTCCTTCCTTTGAGACACTTTGAAAGAATAACTCCCAAATGATTTGCTGCCAGGAAACAGAAATAACTTTGCTAGTGCTCTTTCTCACAAAATCAAGTACCTATTTGAAAAGCAAAATCCCTTTGCCAGCCACACATGCCCATGTCTCTTCCAGCATTACTGAAGAGGCTGTCGTGAGTGACTGGTTTAAAAATCAGCTAAAATAGAAAGCAAACACACAAAGAGCATCAGCTGCTAGAGACGTATTCTCAGAGGTGAGGCAAGGTCTCATGGGGTGCTGCTCTCACAATCTTTGTCCAGACAGAGGGATTTCTGTCTCCTTGAAACCTTTCTTCGGGTCCTCAACCCAGGGATGAGGGAGGAAAGTCTGACCTGGGGAGGAGCAGCGTTGCTTAGGTGGGGTAAGGGGCTCCACCGCCAGTGGGGCTGGGGCTGCAGGGGTGCTGGGCAAAGAGGGAGACAGGGTCTTATCCCCTCTCCACCCTCAGCATTTTTCCCCTGCTCTGAATGGCAGTATGGCGCAGAGCCTTTGCTTTCTGTCTTAGCTGACATCATTTTGCCTTTGCTGCTTCCTTTGCTGATCCACATCTGCTGCACCCATCCTGTGCCCTGAGCAAGGGGGGAACACAATGAAAAAGTGTCAAGTCAGCAGAAAACCAAAGATTTTACAGTATGTGAGAGCTCGCATGTCGAGGAGCAAAGCTGCTTTACATATGCGTGTTTTTGTATCTGCAGTCACACATGCATGAAATACCCCAGAAATGTGCTCAGCATGACCAACTATTGCAAATTACAGGTCCTCGTTCCTCCCTTTTCCCACTAATTTTCCATGGTCTGCTGCTCTTGCTGATATCTTGTCTAACGTGTTGTGGCTGGCTGTTCAGGGAGGCTTGGACATTCTGCTTCATATCTGTGCTATGCAGAAAACTGCAGAAGTAACAGGGCCTTGGAGCTCTGTGTCGGTGGTTTGCTCCACCTGCACCCATTGCAGCTGGCAGCGAGCAGTGCCTCTCTCTGGGGCTTCAGCCCTTTCTGCACTGGACCCTTCCGCACATGGGTGGTGAAAGTCCTGGACATCCCTGACCCCATCACTGAGGCTGGGTCCTACCAGACAGTCCAGTCTGGCCAGCAAAGTCAATGAAAATGCAATATTTAACTCCACAGCTCAGTTCTGACTCTGGGACTGTCCCTCTTAATGGCGTCTGGGCTGTTGTGACTAAATTACCTCCAACAGCAGCCTTGACATTCAGGGGTGGGATGGAGAGCTATCAGTTGATATTCTCAGGTCTCTGAATTCTTAAATGTATCAGAATTATGCTCTTGTACTTAATTAAACAAGGAGAAGACCACGAAGATTATTACATTTTTTAATGTAATACGACCTCTTTTACATTTCTGACCCCCACTCAACCCTTGCGGCCCCTCAGGCTTGCTGTGATGGATGCCCAAAATCACAGCTGCACAGGGGCAGGACTGCTGGTCCAGTGGTCCTGGGGCCCCACGTGCCTCCACCACGTGTGTGGAGGAGCATCCCCATGGGGCAGCCCGAGCTGGTGGCCCAGGCTCAGCCGTGTGGACCCCAGTCCCCAGGCAGCTTCCCTGTGCATGGGAAATCCTTCGCTGCCCTTGAAGGACAGCTTCCCACTGTCTTTGGGCTATCAGAAGAGCCCAGGCCCCAGGATCTTGATTGTTTGGCAGAGTGTGTGCACCTCAGGGATATTAAACGTACCTCTAATCTTTCCATCTACATCAGCCTGAAAATTTGCCATATTGCCCTCTGCATTTTAACCAATCAAATGGAAAACTAATTTTAAAGGCAATTTCCTGCAGCAAATTGGTCAAAAGAAAACAATTAAAAATCAGTAGCTAAAAATTATCTGTCTGAAACAGCACACATCTCGCATGGTTTTGCCACGTGTGCAGCAGGGTTATAATGGTTTTCTCTCTTTTTTTTTTTTTTAATCCCTTTGGAAGACCTTCAGGTTTCTAATGCTTTGGGTTATAACGTTCTATATATACAACAAGCTTACCCATATAACAAGCTTGCCCTTATAACGTTCTATATAACAAGCTTGCCCATGGTACAGTGAGTACCCTAGTAAAATAAAGGGCCTCCTGCAGGTGGTGCTACAATGCTGCAAGTATTTTTTAATTAGAATAGGCACAAACAATGCCTCCATTATAATTTTGCCTCACATTACAACAAATGAAAACTTCTATGTGAGAGTAGCTCATTATAGGCAGAAAAGTTCAAGCTAGCTTCAAATGAGGATGTACAGGTAAAACATCTTGGAGACCTGGACCTAACTCACTCTCTCAGTAACACAACTCCACTTTCTCAACACAGCTAGCAATTAGTTATATATTAAGAAAGCCATTTATTCTCCCCCTGCAAATCTGAAGAAAATTGCGGCCTTATTCTCCATTGCCCAATGACTTCTGTAGTCAAATATTATGGTGCAAAGTAGCTGTAAGATGTCATGTATCAGATAGGTTAGTATCTTACACCCCACAGCAGCAGTACTAATGTCCAAGAAACAGACAAGGGGGGATTTTTTTTTTTTTTTTAATAATAATCTGTTTGCTAATGAAAAAACCTTCATAGTTTATGAACCTCTGATTTTCCACAGACTGGACAAAATAGCTTGGCTTAGCCAGCCTAGCCCAATGGGTCACATCTGCATAGGTACAGCTAGGACTTGTTTCTCTTTGCCTTTAAATGACATCGGATGGCCCAACAAAATGAAGGCATTATGTAGGAAACAAAGTTAACCTGTGGAGCAAAATACTGCCATTTAAAACTTTCATCACTTAAATGGTCTTTAAAAGGTGATTGTTATTCTGCAGATTTTCTTGTCTTTAAAAGTGGGGGATTTTTGCTTCCTTCTTACCTGCTGACATTTGTTTTTCTCCTTGATTTGTCTCTTTTTTATTTATTGATTTACTTTTTATTGTGAAAGAAATAAGGAAATAAAAGGAAAACAGGAAAAACCAAAACCTTTGGCAAAAGAAGGCAAAACAATGACCTTTTCTGATTAGACATGAGACAATTTGTTTTCAAGTATCCTTTACTATTGCTTCAGCTTTCAGTTTTCATTTTTATCCCAAATGTGCTTGTAGATGTTGTTTTTCTTTTTCCATGAAAATATGTTTTTAAGTGTGTCTGTTTGTTAGTCACAAACTATTGCAATCCAGGTTGCCTTGTAGTTAAGATAACCTGGCATGGCATCCTGTGAACTTCCCCCACTTGCGCTTGCTCAGGGAAAGAAACAATTAAGCCATCAACACAAATGCATCTAGGGCTGTCAGATCAGAAAATAAATGAAGGCTGAATGATGAGGTAGTACCAGCACTTCCATAAAAAACAACTTCAATTAAATTAAAAATGCAATAAAAATAATTAAAATGTATGAGATATGGCGCTCAGCTAAGCTTGAATCTTATGCTTTGATTTGATTTCATTTTTTTTCCCTTCCTTATGTACAGCACCTGAAATTTCCCAGGGAATTTACAGGGAGAGGCATAGATTTGGAGACAATAATATCCTGCTCTTCAGTGCTATTTCAAGGAAAGTCAGTGCAGGTACAATATTCATTTATTCTTCATTCTCAGAGAGGCAGACTATGTCTGGGTTAGCATGGCTATTAGCTGTTCAACAACAAATTGTTTTTTATTAATTAGAGAAGAGGTTGCCGCTTGTAAATGGAAAGCCTATTAGTACCGACCAGTTGAACTGATAGGATATTGTGTTATATGCATCCATTGCCTCGCAACGTGCTATTGTGATCAAGTAGATATTCCTTATTTAATGTAATATTACAACTGGCACAAGAGATTTTTAATTTATTTTTTTCATGAAGTGAAACTCTGCATGTAGATACGGTTTTAAAACACAGAAAACACTTCCTATCACAAAACAACTGTGTTTTCTTGAAAAATCAGATGCACAAAGGGAACATAGAGACATTTTCTGAGGTTTCTTTGAAAAGGTCCAGTCTTCAGCTGAAGTCTATAATGAAAATAAATGAGAATAGAAAGATTCAGTGTCCGCATATGCACACCTTTCCCCCTCTTGGGAAGAAAGCTTTGCCTTAGAGGGTTAACAGTTCACATTTTTGCAGACACTGACCCTGGGGACTGTTCATATGGATGTTATTTATGGCTTTCTTGAAACACATCAGTGTGTCCTTGAGGGTACAGGAATGATACCAGGCCTGGACTTAGCACTCCGGGGGTTTCTGCAGATAGCAGCAGATCTCCTTGGAGGATCCTTCTTCTACGACTGATATATTTTATGACTCTCTGCTTTTCTTTGCATAAGGCCCAGAGCTCTGTATAGGTCAGACCACAGAGGCAAGATCAGAGGGGGACACCTGGTTTGCAGAGCCCAAGGGGTTTATGTGGTACCTTGTGCTTAGCTGCTCAGTGTTGCGGAGATTGATTTATGGGCACAGGCAGCAGCAGAGATTTAGACGGGTAGGGGACTCCAATGACAGGGACATAGAGACTTGGAGCCCACTGACAGAGGGAGTTTGGACGAAGCCAGTGTTGGGTTCAGACACCTCATGTGGCATTGAGGCCACCATTAGAAGAAATTATCTTTTTGTGGATTTATTTTTCTGCAGTATCTACAATTCCTCTCCATAGTTATTTTTATCACTGCCATGTACATGTCATCACAGAGCTGATGTGAAGGCCAACCAGATACTGGTTATAAAGCACAAATTACTATTATTATCACTGCTTTGTAGGAACATAATGCTCTTCTAAAATAAAATCTCTGCTTTTGGATTTCTTAATATAATAGAATTATGGAGTAAACTTTCAGTGATTGGAAAATAAACTGTTGTATCTTTACCTGTGAAAGGAAATTCTTGTGCTGTCTCCTTGGTGAAGCTACCTTAAGATACTTCTGGAGCTTATAATTTAATGGCTGTACCCATTTTAAACAGGAAACGTGATACTGACATAATAGACATCTACCTAAAACCATCAGAAAAAAACACAAAGTCTAGTGAGGCAGAAAAAGTATGGCATTACTTATGTCAAAGAATCACAGGCTTTTTATATTTACTGAAGAATTTCCTTTGGCTGGGAAGTCTGTTGACATAAACTTGAAGCAACTGAGAAACCATTTCTATATTAGTGCTCTGTTCAACTGCTAATAGAAAGCCTGGTGTAATTCCGTTCCATATAAAAGGAAGCAGAACTTTCTTTTTCATTTGAAACCATCATCAACTTTGTTTAATTTAACGTCATTACAAAATTAAAATAGGCAAGAAGCTTACAGATTGAATTGAGAGGCTTTTGGTCATAACCAGCTTGTCTTGTCTATGGGAAATGACCTGAATGGAAACAAAGAAGCAGAAGTCTCAGTTGTGCTCCTCCCTCACTGCTCTACTAAACCTGGAAAGTTCTTGCCTCTATTCCCTGTGAAAAGAAAAGCCATGATCCACCACAGCTTTCACAGTAACCTTGAAAAGATTTCCTCAGTGTAGCCTAACTTCACTATGTAAGTGAGCCATCTACATGAAGCCTCCCCATAGACCAGTTTCTTGTTAGCTTGTACAGGCCATGAGCAGAATGTGAGACCTTGGAAAAGACTAAATAACTCTGCTCAATATGAGTTTATCTGTTGATAATTGGAGGGATCTGAAAGTAATATTCAAAATGTCCACATTCAAACCGAACTGATCATGGACCAGAGGAAGATATCAGCTGAGTGAACTGGCCCTTCAGCTTGTTCAGCTTCACACATTTCTTGGCATACCTAATAATATTGAGAAGAAAGTAGAAACAGAGTAGAAGAAAATACAGTATTTGCCTTGTGGTCAGAAACTACTCTCAGTTGCCCTGGCCATATATAAACATTATATTAACTCTTGTGCAAAGTGGTGGCTGCAATGCCTCGCACAAAAGCACAACTATTGCTTGCTCTGGGTAGAAGTTTATAGCTACATTGTCTCAAAGAAAAAGATAAACAACATAATTATTTTCCTACAGTGCAGGGAACCTTTTCCTCTTATTTCCATACACATTAGATGGCCCCCCTCCCAGGTGTTTTTGTAAAGCACGGCTTTAGTTTGTAAATTGCAGGATATAACTCTTCAAATGCATGGCAGCAAGAGTGTAGATTTTACTCTCCATTCTGTATTAAACACCACTGAATGTAAGGAAACAGTATACCTGGCCAGCAGGTAACTCAAGGGCTGACTGGATTTCCACTTGGAATTCCTGCTGGGCAGAAGGATGCTGTCCTGTCCCAGGTAGATTTCCAAGAGTTCAAAATTTCCATTCTGAATCATGATGCATAGTTACTCTCACTATCTTTTTTCTTTTTTTTTTTTTTTTTTAATTGCAATCATCTCAGCTAAAACAATGGTAAGTGGGTTATTTCAGTAGTTGCAAAATGATTCATTTATTAAAATATTTCTCTCACAAAAAATGTTTATATCCTACTTTACATTCAATTGTGTTTCTAAATGAAAACTTTCAGAACAGAAATGCTATGAAAACATGAGGTTTTTTACCAATTAAAAAAAACCAGTAAGATAGTTTTAAAATCTGTAGAGCTAAATTCTGTGAAGATACTGGAGACTGAGTCTTGGCCAAATAGTATTTTCCAGTGAGAAATATTTGGCTATTCATGTTCCATTGACTGCATTTCCAACAAGGTGAATGCACAGGAGGCAGAAAGAACTGCACAATTTTGAAGGCTGCTTTTATGAACAGTTGTGTTCACATGTGAAGAATAGTCAGCAGAAGACCCAAACAAAAATCAGGCAGTGTAATGCCAGGGTCTGCCTTCCCTAATGACAACCCTTCCTGTTTCTGTTGCAGTGGAGGTACCATAGTTTGCATTAGGCCTGCATTTCCTTTATATTTTGTCCTCCAAAGCTGTAAAAAACAAGGCATCATTAGAATACTTTTTTCTTAAGTAATTAGTCACATGACATCCTAAGAATAGATGAAATTTGTTATAACTGTCTAGTGTTTACTTTTAAGATTTTTCTGCAGTAGTAAAAAAGAAATCAATATTAGCTAAAGAAATCAGTTTTGACATTTGAAATCTGACACACAAGACTGGTATATTTTCAATGTTTTGTTTGTTATTTCTTTGCAGTAATATTTAGCTATTGATGATAGCTTTGCAGTATTCTGTGCTTTGGGTGTGCAGAAATGGTTGCGAATAATATGCTGCAGAAATACGAAAGTAGAAACTATGCTTATGTCTGTAATTATTTTCTGTAAATGCTGAGCTCTTAGCGGCAAACACATGAATTCTTCACTAATGGAAAAAGGGAAATAATATTGCTGTGCGAAATGGCACCTGTGAAGCAAAAAAATAAACCCAAGGAGCCAAAGAAAGAACAGGAAGATGCATATGCAAATGTACTAGTACATGAGCCTGCACAAACATATACATGTGTGTGTATTTTCTTTCCAAATATAAAGTTGGATTAATCTTGTTTAATATTGGACAACAAAAATGTAGACTCTATCTGAAGAGTTATTCTCTGCAGGCTGCTTAGTATGTAGAGACAAGCAGGGAGCTCCCACAGGGTGAGTAGTTACATCCTAAAGCAGAAGTCTAAGATCAATCTGATAAGTTCCTCGCTCGTCCCTCTATCCCCTTCAGCCACTCAGTAATTTCTGGTTTTCTCTTCCACAAACTGTAAGAGTGTCCTCGTCTTTCCAGTTAGTTAAGGAAAAGCAAATCCCAGAGCTGCGATGTGCCATACCAATGAAGCTCAGAAGGAATAGCCCAGGGACGCAGCTCCTTTCCACAACGTAGACTAGGACAAAGTCTTATTACGACTTGTGGAATACACTTTCATACACACAGCCTTTTTGCATAAAGTTTTCTCCTATTGTTCCTAAAAATCGAACTGAATGAACTGTCTAATGGGAAAATCGGAATGTATTTTTTATTATATCTAAATGTTTTGCTCTTATCAAAGGCCTTTTCTTGCAGCCCTTAAAGTGCTCAACTGAGAATCATTTTCCAACCAAGAAAGTAATTTAGAAATATCCAGAACATAAGCCTATTTTTTTTTCTGAGTGTATAGGGTGACATGACAGTCTCCAGTAATCCACCAGATACGTTACATCGTTTACTGTTGGCAAAGCATTCAGATAATGTAGGAGCTGATCTGAAACAGCCTCAAATTAGCTTCAACTCAAGTTAAAATTTTAGCAGAATCCAGTTTATTTTAAGCATTTTTTCATTAATGTATGTTTGTCTGCATTTTCATTTCCCAGTCAGGAACAGAGGTGGAAGTTCAGAAAAGCTAATTTTTTGGTATACTGAGAGAGGAGATCTCAAAAAGGACATGAGAAAATTGGTTCTCTTAAGAATTTCAACACTCTGAACAAATTCACATAGTCTTCAGGAAGGGTGCTTATCCTAATCTAGCTAGATAACTGGAGATTTTCTTTGAGTTGAAAGTGATTGGCTTTATGTCTTAAAATCTGTACCTGACAAAGTTTCAAGTAGTAATTTTTTTTTTCCTGTTGGACCTATAGTTTCTGAAATTTTTTTGTTCTCTAAGTATCCCCCGAAAATCCATCTACAGTGTGATTTTTTTGCATACTACTTATTTTTCAGCATATAATCCCTCAATTAAAACAGTTTTTGTGCACAGTGTGTTGCAGATGTATGATGCATTTTCTACCCTTCCTCTGTGTGTAACTGTTGCTGATGCCAAGTATTGCCCACTGAACATGAGGGGAAGAAGCCATCTGCAGAGCTCAAGTCAGGGGAATTACTACTTTCCAAAAGTGGAAGGCCTGCATTTACAGAAGCGAGCTTTAATTTCTGGATGCAGTTCCAGTGAATGTCACATGTATCTTAGCAATATTGATACAACCACTAACAGAAGAAGTGTGACTTCAGTGTCTATCAAGTAAGAAATTGTCTCCTTTTCAGTAAGGACAAGATCCAGCTGGATACCAGGATTTGTAGTCTACATCTATGTTAATAAATTCAAAGTACCATGGCCCAGCCTTTATGCTAATTACTGGCACCATTTTGGCCTAAGCCAACTGGTGGTCTCCCAGGGATGGCCTAGGGAGAGTTCAGAAGTTAGCACAGAGCATGGACCATTCCTAGCAAATAATCTGGATGCAGCCACCCTGTCTTGGAAGGTGGGAGACTTTAAAAGCATGGACATGGGCCAGTCCCCACACAACCAGACAGAGGGAATGGACCCCAATACAATGTCCTTTAATGAGGTAGATGTTGCTTTAGGCTTTATACTGCCTGTGGCTATACAAAACAGCAAAGAATGATGAAGTGAAATAGAATACTGAACCTAAATTAAGGTAACTTTGGGACTATAAGACTCAATTTTTGGTGACAAAAATGGAGACAGGAATTGTTACCTTGAATTCATACTTTCCATTCCTCTTCTGCTATAACTAGAAACAGAGGAAGACTTGCGAATCACAATACTTAACACATGATGAGGTCTCTCATGGGTTCTGGTTTAACCATACCTAAGCCTTTTGGCAAGGTTCATTTTGAAAGGAATCAGGAAGCCAAACCAAAGCCTTATTGGAGGGTATTTCTGCCCTTGCTATGATGTGGTCTCATCATGTCACTCAGGAATGAGCCACTTGCTGTTACATTAAACACAAAAATAACACAGGAAATTGATTTATGTTGGCACGGTTTTCCTATTTTAAATTATCTACCTGAAATCCAAACCAGAACTGCAGTCAAAGTATAGTTCAGAGCTCAGATTTCTTAGGCTCACATGTTACAGAACTCGATGTTTGTTCCAGATGGTCCATCTGCCTTTGATTACTATTTTCTGGTAAATAAAATGAAGAGGGTACATACATTCACTGCCACATTGGAAAAAGATAAAATAATGTCAAGAGGTTTATAAAATAAATTAATGAAAGTAGCCAGAGAGTGAGAACAAATAGTAGAAGAATAGTGTGTCTGCTTTCAGAACAGATCTTTAATAACCCCTTTTATCTACTGATGCTTGTTTTGGTATTTGGACACATAAGAGAAATGCACGGAGACACCCCTCACGTTAGTCGGTAAGAAATTCCACCCACTGCACAGCCAGTGCAATCGTTTGCAAATATGGACTGAAGTGAAAAAATATTTTTCAGTTTTTAAGAATGTGCTTTATCGGAAGTAGAAAACTACTCCATAGCAAAGAGGCAACTGAAGGTCAGAGGGCACCTTACCTATGAGGGTGTCAAGATGGAGAACCTATTAAGGTAGGTTGATATCACTTTATTGAGTGTCTGCCAAACTATAGTGCAAGTATTAGTGGAAGCATTTTTGAGATCGAAAGGATTTGGTTAACTTTCTGATTATCATTAGGTTTTTTTCCTCATGCTTTTGTGCTTTGGGTCCTAGCCAGAACCTGAAAAGGAAATACCTCTGTACCCTGAGAGAAACTATTTGTGAAGAATTTCTGGCTTGACCTTGAACAGGAATTGTCTGAAATTACAGGAAAGACTTTATACAAGATTTCCCTCCTAGCTTTGCAAATGCAAGCCATTCAGAGGTTTTGGGTGCTTATCAGCAGCTCCGGGAAGCATTTAAGCCTTGTCCAGTTTATAGCTAACAGGGAGAGGTCCTTGCAAAAGGCAAAGAATAGTGCCATTTTCTCTTAAAGTTATTAGTTTCCTGACTGTGGGCTGGGTTGGAACAGTATAGAGACAACAGTAAAAACAGTATATGGGAAGAATATTTTAATTTTCAACCTTGACATATTTAGAGTGAGCATTCAGTGCTATGTAGCTGTGGAAAAGGACTAAAGAAGGTAAATACATATGTGTTTTATTCCATTAATATTAGCTCTTTAAATCATAGTCCCAAGTGGACCTTTCCTACTGTGCATGCAGAAGGTATTACCTCTCTATAGCCAAACAATCTTAAAGCAGCTCTGTGTTACAAAAAGGTTTATTTAGCAAAGCTTTCAAAAAAAAAAGAGGTAAATATCTCTGTGAAGGAGAGGTTTCCAAATCCATAGTTATAACTGTTCCCGCACTGAGCAAATAAGATACTGACATGATTGAAAACATTGCTGCATAAGTGTAAGCCTCTAAGCATGCTGACCTTAGAAGAACTACCAGCATGCTGTGGTCTGTCTCCACGCGTAACTTCATGCCTATTAGGAAGTTTCTGAAGCATTAGTGTGCCCATATGGCTGGGGTCTCCTGTTCAGTTTGCCTGTGGCACTGCCCTTTATTACTGGATATTTACTACAGTTTTTTCTGAGGAGGGCTGTTTGGCATGTGATAAGAAGATGCATTTATGGGGTGAAGACTTTGGTCACTTCAGCTGAACTCTAGAGTGAGAAACAGAGAGAGGTGTCCCAGTCAAAATTACTTTCCCTGTTCATTTCCACGAATGAAGACTTGTGCTTGCTTGGGGAAGTCTCCAACTATTTTTTTATTCTCTCCTTCAAGAAGTAGTGGAAGCAGTCTCCCAAATTCAACTTTTTGGGGAACGCATTTATCACACAATTTCAAGAGAGAGAAGAGGGTCTGCTCCTGATCAGAGCTTTTCTTTATTAAATGTAGTAGTTTTGTATTAATGGGATCACTATATCCTCTTGTTGATAACTGATAGTTGATAACTAGTGAAGCAAACTTATGTGTGTGTTATTATGTTACACCAGAGGGCTGTTTATTTGAATCTCAGTGTTATTGGAAAACTCAGATACAATTTAAAATCTAAAAGCCAGACTAAATAAATATCCAATGATTTTTCATCAGTTTACCAACTTTCTAATTGTGACTACCTGCAAGTCCTCTTCAGATCTACCTGGAGGTCCTTTTTTGTATTATTATTATTATTATTATTTTATTTTTATTATCTAACCTTAATATTCATTATTCTTACCCACTCGGCTAGGTGTAGAGTGTGTCCACAGGAGAGGCTTTTGCTCCAGGGAGCTTACAATGCAATTATCTCACGTTCTGAAGAGTCTAGTGTAATTTAATCATGGAGTAAGATAGTGCTAAACATGACTTTATTTACATTTGTTTAACAGAAGAATTGAATCTTTAAACTTGACACAGGAAAGCAAACATTTTTGCTGGAAAGTTAGGCCAACTCAAGCTGATACCCTATTTTATCAAAGGGTTATACTTCTAATGCAGCCTAGGCCTAAACTGGAGGCAACGTTGACTTTTAAAGGTAGAAACTGGTCTAAAGGTTTAGACTCCCCACAGGCATCACACTTGTCTCTAAACCCCACGAGAGTTTGTTTCCATCTTCGTAAACTTGACTCCCCTTTGACATTGTCCGCATTTCCTGGGAGCTCAGATGCTCTTGATACCCTTTGTCTTTTGCTTGTTTGCTTGCTTGTCCAGTTCCTATAAGCTTCTGTGGTAGGTGCATCCCACCACCCACCTGGGCCCAGAGACAGTGAGTTGTTTTTCCTCAAGGACACTTCTCTCTACTGTGCAGACTGGTTCTGTTCCTTTTTGTTAAAAGTGCTTTAATCCCAAAACAGGTTTGGTAGACAGAATAGCAAAGCCATCCCAGAGTGATGAAAGTACAATGTATGTACAGGAACACTCAACTAGACAAAAAACCCCCCATCATTTAGTATTCTGCCTAAGGTAGCTTCTCAAGTGGTAATAAACTAGACCAAACTTTGCATAGATTTATTTGAAATAAAGAGGATCTCAGCACCTATACCTGAGAATGTAGTATGAGCCGATGCTAATGCTGTGTGGCTGTCTCACTGACAAATCAATATTCCTAAAAGTGAAGGAATACCAGGCATAGATTTACCAGAGGAGAAAAAGGACTTTTCTTTTCACTTTTCCCTCTTAGTCATTGTAATGAGCTGTTTGTGACACGAGGGGAGAGCTCAGCTGAGCTGAGCTGTAAGGATCCCTGAGAGCATAGCATCTCTCTGTCTCTCACACTCAATCTGACAGAAACACTATAAAAAGCACCCAGTTTTTAATAACATACTAACCTTATGTTAATCTCACAAATGTATGTATCTAAGCTACTAAAAGTGGCCAACTTCAAGCACTGTTTCTTTAAATATTGACCTATATCATACTGTGAAAAATTCTTCAGTAAATGATAGTTGACAGCTCAACCACTAGCATTCTTGTCTTAACGTTTTTCTTGCTTTGTTAGTTAAGCATTCTGTCTCCTACCCACTGAAGAGATGTATTTTTAAATGCTCTTCCAGAGCCAAATCCAGAACTTATGTACAACAAGTGATTGAATACATTTTCATTAATTCACTAGTAATTTTGTCTCAATGCTTCATATTTTTAAAGCAAGATCTATGAATAGTGGAAACTAGTTCAGTTTAGTATCTTCAGCAAGGCAATTGAAATAAAAATATTTTTTGTGAAAAAATTTAATGTCTTAATTGTTTTGTGTGACTTTGAGTCTTCACAGGCTCTGAATTTTGCTTCAGGAAACTATGTGTTATATCTTTGTTCTGCCTTAGCAGAACCATATATTCATACAGATTTGAATAAATTATGCCCCAGAAGTAATTTTACACCTAATAACTCAGCTACATATGAATTAACTATTTAAATCTACATAGTTTAAAAATATTTAATATGTTGTGAGGCAGACTGATCATCAGCCAAGTGATGATTTATACAACTAGTTGAACTGTACGGTCTCTGAGTAAAGCCTAAAGAAATGCAACGTCTTTTCCAGCCCATGAGAAATAATGTATTGTATCAATCTTAGTCTTGTGTCATAGAAATATGGAACAAACACCCATGCTCGCAATTGAAATAGTGAGAAACTCTTTGTCCTTTTAAATCTCCCAGTGTACTTAAAGGGGTATTTCATTTTTATTTTTTTTTCTTTTTGTTTTAAATTTGTAACTCTTCTTTCTTGGAAATACAGAAATAGGATAGAAGTGAGGATTTATTTCCCGTGACATTCATTGGAATTTTGTGTTTCTGTGTCTGCTCAAAGGGCCCATTGGAAGAGCCAGACTTTGGAGAAGATCTTCCTCAGGAAAACCAAAGCCACCTCGTATGTAACTGTGGGTACACGTTGTATGCATGCTTGAACAGGAGTGTAAGTCCAGGAGAGAACTGACCAGTCATCCAGCTGCACAGTTCTCCAGATGGGCAGCTGAAGGGTACGAGTGTAACATGAGAGGGCATCCTTCATCAAGGAGCAGAGCCCTTGGGAAAGGGCTAGAGGGAAAGACAAAGGTCTCTGATGTGAGGAATACTGCTGCAGATAGCTGAGGAGCCTCCGGTATGAAAGGAAAAACAAAGCGATGCAGATGAGGATCATACAATCCTTTCTGTGGACTAAGGAAAGGATGGCTTGGAATTGGTACAGGGGATATAAGTGGCTGCAGAATTTCTTTCCTAAAGTGTGCTGTTGCACACAGACGTCACTGTGGTGATGAACGGGTGTTGAAGTTACGAGGTCACTGGCAGAGCCCCAAGAAGGGAAGGCCAACTTTCCTCTTGGAGCCAGCTCTTTCCAGCTCCTTCCATTTCATTCTTAAGTAAAAATTGCTTCAGCCTGATATACCACACCCTGCTGACCAACAGAGAGTTGCTCCAGGGCTGCAAACCAGGAGGAAGCTGCACATAAAGAGGTGGTCATTGCATTATACTCGACTTGCAATCCCTGCAGGGGTTTCCTTTTAAGGACATTGATGATAGCCTGGCTGATTTTAGAAATCTAGCAGTATTGTTCTGGCATGCATACAAGAAATTTTCCATCCAGTATCTTTGTTCTGGAAAGAACCACTTGTCAGGCATGCCTCCATTTTTCATTTGATTTACAGGGAAAACAATATTGCCAAATATTGCCCCTCCCATCTGGACCTTTCCCTATCTGGGCACCAGCCTCTAACTAAACATTTCCCACTTTTGATAACTTCTGAATGGCATCTGTTAAGTATTTGAATTAATATAATTTATAAGAATTATATATATTACATTATATATATTGTGTATTACCTAATAGTATTTTCTAAGTAGCTCCATCATCTACAATGGGAAGTAATACTACTGGTGTCAATGACAACTTCTGGACCTGTGCTGATGACTAATACTTTGGAACAGTATGTGCTACACAGATTAAAAACTATTGTATTCTATTATGTACTGTATATAATATTTTATTCTATCATGTTACAATTAAAATTTCTTCTTCAGTTATATTTGAAAGCAGGCAAGCTGCAGAAACACCATAGGCTAATGAAATGTATTAGTCAGAGTAAAAAGCTCAGATTATATGTTCTTTAGATATATACTACTTCTATTTTGCCCACATGATCAAACACAGATCCTTGTCCGTAGGCTCCAAGTAAACACGGCTATTCTTTCTTTCCTTTTGTTCTCCTTCATGGATTCACAGAATGACAGAATGATGAGACCATTCCATATCATTCCGCTCACTGTATAATTCATCCAATATTTTCAGGAAAGGAATATTTTTTTTCCCTACTGGCTGATCCTCTGTTATGAAATTTAACCTACTTGGGTGTGCAGGGAGAACATCTCAGTTTTCCAGCCCCAAAATACATACTTTTGTGCCAGAGTCAACAGGAAAAGAAGACTTACAGCATCCAACTGACTTAGTTTCATATTTCCCTCATGCCCAAACAACCGGAAAGCAGCAGGACCAAAACATTTCATAAATTTCTTCCTAGGTGGTACAGACACTAAGACAGGATGTTTGGATCTTTGGCCAGTCCCTGCAGGAATATTACAATACAGGGAAATTTTGTGCACACTACACACATTTATGAGGGACGTTTAAAACTTAACTGGACAATACATTAGCAAGTACACTTTAGGGAACAGTTCTGATCTGCCATGCAGTTGAACTACTTGATGCAGAAGGCATTTACACTTTCTAGTCTTATTGTTATTGTTAGATCCATTGTTATTGTGGTTCAGTGGCCACACAGGTGGTGAATCTGTTCACCACCCTTTTCAGTTGCCTTGGGGTATGAATCAGGTAACCTTGACCTCTTCCATTCCTTTCAATGTGAGAATAATAATTGCTGCAATAATAAAAGCTAATAAAATTTCTTAGCAAGTAAGACAGGCAGTTTAGTAAAGAGAGAAGACACCAGTGGATGTTATGCGCAGGTGTTCACCTGTACATCCATGTCAGCGATTTCAGTTCCACTTCTGGAGGAAGTTAGAAATAAACTTAGCTCAGTTTCTTGGTTTATGTCATATGCATGTGGTTAATAGACTTTTCATTAATATTTCTTTTTGTAATTAGAAGCTAAACAATACTCAGTGGCCTACTTCTGTTTTATACACTAAATGGATCTTTCTTCAGCTATTATTAACCTTTATGTTTCTCTAGACATCTCTTTCTGCTAGGCATTATGCAATCACCAGGTGAAAACAGATCTTATGCCAAAGAGCTTATGTTCTAAGTGGTCAAGATGAAACCAGAGATATAGTGACTTTTCTAACGTCACTCAATAAGCAGTGGATAGAAACAGAAATGAAACTCAGTCTTCTTGACGCTTGGTCTCCTTCTTTGTTTTCTGAATCACACAACTTTTCTTGGAAATACTCTTTGTAATCTGATTTCTTTTTATATAAAAAGAAATGTGGCATATTATGTTATTACCTTGTACTGTTCATTCAAGTGAATCAAGGTGATACACTCGTAAGTTGGTCAAGCTGTTTATTTTTGAGGAGCCCTTCACATTAGAAACAAAACCTAAAAATATTTTGCCTGACATCAAAGCCATATTTATTCTGTTTGGAAATATGTGTGAACTTGGACAAAGACTATGTGTGAGGAAAGCTAAATTCCCAACACTTGAAACACATTTGAGGCACATGAGCCCTTTTTTTTTTTACACAAATCCTAATCAATTTGAGATTATAAAACATATTGACTATAGTTCTCATGCATCTTCCATCACTTTCATCATTTTTGTGTAGAGTCATTAGCATGTTTTCTGTGCAGATTGCTTCAAAGTGTCATAGTACATAGTCCAGTTGTTTGTGGATTTTACTGCCCAACAGAAGTTTATTACATAAGAACATTAGAAAATTGTTCATGATTGTTTTGATCCATCTCTCCTAAGTTTCACAATCTGCTTTCACCATCTGTTGGGTCTGGAGTAGAAGTTAGCTGTGTAAGCTGTCTTCCTGGTCAATTGTGACTAGGATCCTCCAGGGAATGTGTTGCCTGAGTTCTTTCCACTGACTACACAGAGGATAACATGAGTATCTTAGTCTAGATAGAAACTTGTAGTTAGCTAAATCTAGGTGGGATGAATTCTTCTATGCAATAGGATAATATCTTAAAAATAATTAGAAAAAATAACTGCAGTTCAGTGATGATACAGTAATTTATGATATTTCTTTATTCTTTTAATTCTGCCATGATGGCTTTAGTTTTGCTGTGGTGTGTGGCATTCTTCCATGTACATTAAAACTCCAAAATATAACAAATTTTTCTTTAAGCATTTAAATATGCTGAAAGGGCTCCATGGGATGAGTCAAGCACTTACAGTTTAAGCTTCCTCCAGAAGGTCTGCTGAACCAAGACCTCTATTCTTATCTGCAAAAGAAGTCTGTATGTTCACAGCTGGTTACTTCTCCTGCTTTTCCTCCTTCTGTGCTTAATATCTATGGATATGTTGTGGCTTAACCCCAGCCGGCAACTAAGCACCAAACACTTCTAGTGAATGAGTTTATTGATCACAGTTTTTGCAGGAACATTGACTCTTAGGATATATTAATGGAAAACTAATTTTGGTCTTATTAAGGCACCTCTGTAGAGGGAAATCTGGGTTCTAAAAGCTGTGGTCAAAAGCTGAGGAGCAAAAGTAATGTTGTGTGAGCTCTGTCTCCGGTCAGAAATATCTAGAGTGGCTCAGATTTCATACATTTTGAAGGATCTCCTGGAGTACAATTGACAGACCGCAGAGTATTTGCACAAAATAGGCAGCAATTTTGAATGACTAATGTGTATGAGAAAATTGCAAACTGCTTATAAAAAATTCTCTGATAGGAATAAGCAGAACATTTGTCAAATGACTTATTCATTCAAAAGCTTCCATCCATCCCCACTGTTTCACATTTGAAGGGCAAGTGAGGACTGAAAATATTCCTTCTGAATTAATACCACCCATATGTTGCAGGACTACAGTAAATTTGAAAGCCATCAGTGTCTGCAACCAAAGCTAAATGACAATCTCCTTTTTATATGAGTAAAAACAGGTGAAACCTTGGTTCTGAGAGCATGTGGAGTAATGTAAATTATGCATGGGTGAGTGATGCTGGAATACTAGGGTCTTAGTTTAGAATAGCATATGGAAGATTTATGAAGAGTTTTGTGCAGTGGGAAGTGACTGTACTGTTCTGAAGCTGAGGACAAACTAATAAGCTAGTGTTGCAATCCATAGGTACTCAAAAACCATAAGTTAATTCCCCAGAAATCTTGTGATTGGTTTAAATGTCAAGAAACATTTCAGACCAATACCAAATACCACAAAATTTGTGATAAAATCTCAGAAGCTGGCAACATAAAGTGTAAATTGCAACCAGTTTTTCTCTATCAACAAAAACTATTTTACATTTTTCTACTGAAAATCAGTCTATACAGACTAGTATGTTCTTTCATATAACTTAATTTTAAAAAGTAATTTTTCGGTGACTATTGCAGTCTAGTACTGTTAACACTTTTACAGTGAATTCCCATGGCTTATTTTTGAGGGTGTTCTCTAATCAATTTTTTTCCCTATCTTACCATGGAAATGACTGTGTCCATGAGCATGTTGATGTTAAGATTTATTTAGTTTCAGATCAGTTCAAACAACTGAAAGTGTTTATTTTCCATGATTACTTGTGTGAACTAAAAATTGTTTTGGAAGCCTATGGAAAGGAGAGCAAAACTTGGGCCAGGTTTCATATGGATCCTTCTTTGTCTCTCCTGCATGGTTTCCTAGACAAAATACTGCTGACGGCAACAACAGGAGACCTCTGTGGCTTTGTCACTATTGAACAGTCAGCAGTGCGGTCTATAGGGAGAAAATGCAAACATGAACAGACACACATGGATCACTAATGCTTTTCCTCCGTCAGCAGTTGCATCCATTAGAAGCCACTATAACAGACTAGCTCCAAGGAGTCTGGTGTCTCTCAAATCATGACAATACTATCATAATCACAATAAAGAGGCATTAATGTCTTTTCATATACAGTTTTCTTTTTAAAAATTGAATGTTACCTCCCACTTCTATAGCATGGGCCAGCTCCAGAAGAAGATGTTGAAGATGAGTTAGTACCTCACACCAAAGCCAACATAAATGTATTTGACAGAATACAATGCAAAACCACGAGTGGTTGTTTTACCTTGTTTTCTTGTAAGCAAAAATTCTTATCCAGAAAATACAATCTTTTTTCATGTGTTGCAAGGATAAATAGATTTCTTTGCTAAGTGCAAACAAAGAAATATTCTGAAAAAATAAACTGGTTGCTGTCAGAGTTGTGCAAAGCTGTCCTTTGAATCACTGACCAAAATAATAAAAAGAAATAAATAGGCCTTGGGTCTGAACTGAAAGCATTTTCAGTATTACTGGTGAAATGCAAAATTCGGAAAAAATCACTTCAATGCATTTCAAAATGAAATATTTTGCCTCATATTAGGTTTTTTATGAACTTATAATGAAAACTCAGTAAATGTTGAAAGAAAGAACCATTTCAAAACAGAGAAAATGGAAATAATTTCTTTGGGAAAACGTTGCAGTGAAATATTTAACATTTTCAACTTTTTATATTAGCTTTATTTGGCTCACTTCCTTCCTCCCTTTTTTTTCCCTGTTCAGCAAATATTTGGCAATGGTTGTGGTCAACTAGAGAATGCATTTTGGTTGAATCTGAAATTTTGTCCAGCTCTAGTAACCCTATTTTTGCTTTCTACAGCCTCATTCACAGCTACCATTTCTTCACAAAAAAATAAAGGCTATAAATCAATAATAGATCACAGGTGAAGGAAATAATTTGAACAAGTGTTGCTGTAACTCAAGAGAAACAGGAAATGTGAAAAAAAATCGACAAGAGTTTAAACTTTGTCATACAGAATTTTCTGCTATGCCTAATTTAAAAGTGAAGCATGACGATTTTCTGCTTGCCACCTTGTTATAAAAGTATTATTATTTTCTCTTATAAAATGCGTCAAGAATCAATACCTAAATATCCTGAGTATGATTTTAACACCAAGATATGTACTCTATCATGAAATTTGTCAGTAAAATATGGAGGCTAATATTCTTCCACTATGATCAGTATTTTATGTTCTGTGATGTCCTTTTGAAACAGACAGGATGACATCTGAGGCAATATGTACTTCGAGGTATTGGAGTATATGCTGTGGAGTATATATGCTCATACTGCTGATGTCCATGCATCCCTGATTTGGGATGAGACCTTGTCTCTCTTAAAATCACTACATTATCAGCATTGTCTTCAATAACGGCAGGTTATATCCCTTTATTCTAGGATTCTTCTACAGTCATTGATCTAAATGTCCTGTTGTTCTGAGTCACTGAAGTCAAAGAATGGCTAGGCTAAAAGAGCAATACTTTGTAAAACCTTTCACATCTTAAAAATTAGAACTTTTAAGCAAATTTTAAAATGCAAAGTATATTTAGACTATAAATAAACATAGTAATGAAGTGGTTTTATCAGATTTATTTCTGTGCTGAGTCTCACCTTTTTAATTCTCGGTGGAATCAGTATTACAGGACTAACATACCTATTGAGTCAGTGAAAAAAAAAGTTAAATACTATAAAAATATGTTGTGACTATAAAGCCTGTGCTTTGGCGGATAAAGGTACATGTCCTTCTATTACTGCAGCAGTCCTTTGGGTCACTGAATGTGATCAAATGTACGTGATAAGCAACCTACTGTTTCAAGCAAGAGTTATGTCATTTGTTCTTAGGTAATGCATGGAATGGTTAAGTAAGTATTCAAAAGTGTGAATGAATACTGAAGATACAGTGCATTTAGCAACAACAAAGAATCATCCCAAGATTTGTGCCAGAACTGTGTTATTCATTTTACTGCTATTATATTTTGGAGATCATGATTCTAGACTTAAAATACTATTACTTTAATTGGCTATTGCATTTTCTATGTCTCTTGCAATTTTCAAGCTTTTGATCATGTTCTGCTGAAAGTGCTAAGGAGTTATGACTGATTAAACAAGAGGATAAATCTTCTTTGGCAGAATTCTTTAGCCATGTTTAGTGGTGAAGTAGACCTGAGATGGATCAAATTGCAGATCCACTACATTTCTGTTTCAACTGCCATGGTTTCTTGCAGTGCTGTGGTCCTGGCATCATTTCCAATCTACTGGGTACTGAAAAAGCATAGACTTTTTTGATTTATGAGCAAAGAAAAGAATAGCTATAATGTCATCTGGAAAGCTCATAGTCAGAAGCAGTAAAGAAAGTTGAAAAGGATGATTATTGGAAAAGCTATATATAAGTTGCAGCTTTCCCACATGCCTATCAGTATATGAATTGAGGTTTGGATCAGGATTGTACAGTTTGATAAAAGAAAAGAGTCCTACTAGCTTTGTCAGCAAAGTCTGGTCTTCTGCAGAAATTGGGAGAAAATATTTTCACAGGGAAAAGGGAACAGAGAATTTTCTTGGACTATCTAAAAGGCTGTGTTGCAAGACACAAGAAAAATAAGACAAGATTTTTTTTTTCATGACTTTGTACATTGAATTATATTGTATTCATCACGTAATATAATATTTTTGTTAAGCACCAACATTATTTAATTTAAGTGTGTCAACTTCATGAAAAACATATACTTCTTTGGTTATTAACAAATTCAGAATAAAACGACATAATGAAGAAGCTACACTAGTGGTTTCTATTTACTAATTTTGCAGTATTTCTTCTTTACAGTCATGGACCAAACTTTTCATCTCCCTGAAGGTTGGTTTAGCTATATTATTGACTAATTATCATTAAGTCACACAGTCTGTAAGGACAAATAATATATTGCTTTTGACCACCTCTTGAGCTTTCAAGCACAGTCCTGTCATTAGGCCCAATATAAGTTATTTCCTCTCTCTAACAAACTTAGAGCTCTTGTATCCTGAACTATAAACCACTTTAATTTTCTACAAGATTTAAATTCTACTGTTTACAGTAGTATGTTACAAGGGAAGGAGATGCTGAAGACTAGTGTACATGATACATTAATTTTGGAGTTATGAAAGCTGGGTTTTTACCCTGGTTTGATTAATGATGAACAGCATATTGGTCAGGAAATTGCCTTGTGTCTATGTACTTTTTTTTTTCACTTCACCTTTCAGGTGCCTTAGTTATTTAAATTATAAATATATGTGGGTCTGTATAATTTAACTGTCACATGACAAGATCTGCTACAAGATATTTTAATATTACAAATCTAAGCACGGTCATAGGAGGTGTCAATAGCTGTGTCAGTCTGTGACCCAAATGTTCTGAAATGAAAGGACAATTTAAGGACTATCTAGAAATGAAGCTGAAATAATATATAAAGTATTTATATAAGTTACATGATAAATAAGTATATTTGGAATCCTTAGATGAAACTTTTTAGTTCATCTAGGACTTTTATATGTCTTTCAGGTAGTTTGGGGATGGGTTTGGACACATTTCATCAGTGTTTCTGAAGATCCAGTGAACACTGGTAAACCAACAGAAGTCTTCCAACACTTTTCTGGTGAAAAGACTGGGATTTTTTCTGAAATGTGGTGTCCAGTGATGTCCAGTTAGATGAGGCCAATGCTCAGATTCATAAGACCCACAGAGTCAGGCTGCCTGCTGAGAACCGGAAGAGGCTGGAGGGGTTGGTCATAGAATCACAGAACCGTTCGGGTTGCAAGGGACCTTTAAAGATCATCTGTTTCCACCCTCCCACTACAGGCAGGGACATCTACTAGATCAGGTTGCTCAAAGCAATGATGATGGGGCATCCACAACTTCTCTGAGCAACCTGTTCCAGTGTCTCACCACCCTCATTGTAAAGAATTTCTTCTTTATAGCTAAGCTAATAGCTTTTCTGGGCCCAAAGAGTGGTGGTGAATGGAGTTTACTCCAGTTGGCGGCCGGTCACAAGTGGTGTTCCCCAGGGCTCTGTGTTGGGGCCAGTTCTGTTTAATACCTTTATCAATGATCTGGATGAAGGGATCGAGTGCACCCTCAGTAAGTTTGCAGATGACACCAAGTTGTGCGGGAGTGTTGATCTGCTTGAGGGGAGGAAGGGTCTACAGAGAGACCTGGACAGGCTGGATCGATGGGCTGGGGCCAGTTGTATGAGGTTCAACAAGGTGAAGTGCAAGGTCCTGCACTTGGGCCACAACGACCCCATGCAGCACTATAGGCTTGGGGCAGAGTGGCTGGAAAGCTGCCCAGCAGAGAAGGACCTGGGAGTGTTGGTTGACAGACGCCTGAATATGAGGCAGCAGTGTGCCCAGGTGGCCAAGAAGGCCAATGGCATCCTGGCTTGTATCAGAAATAGTGTGGCCAGCAGGACTAGGGAAGTGATCGTGCCCCTGTACTCAGCACTGGTGAGGCCGCACCTTGAATACTGTGTTCAGTTTTGGGCCCCTCACTACAAGAGAGACATTGAGGTGCTGGAGTGTGTCCAGAGAAGGGCAATGAAGCTGGTGAAGGGTCTAGAGAGCAAGCCTTATGAGGATTGGCTGAGGGAACTGGGGTTGTTTAGCCTGGAGAAAAGGAGGCTGAGGGGAGACCTTATCGCTCTCTACAACTACCTGAAAGGAGGTTGTAGAGAGGTGGGGGTTGGTCTCTTCTCCCAGGTAACAAGTGATAGGACAAGAAGAAATGGCCTCAAGTGGCACCAGGGGAGGTTTAGACTGGATATTAGGAAATTTTACTTCACTGAAAGTGTTGTCCAGCATTGGAACAGGCTGCCCAGGGAAGTGGTTGAGTCGCCATCCCTGGAGGTATTTAAAAGATGTTTGGATGAGGTGCTTAGGGACATGGTATAGTGGTGGTCTTGGTAGTGTTAGGTTAGTAGTTGGACTCGATGATCTTAAAGGTCTTTTCCAACCTATACGATTCTGTGATTCTGTGATTCTATAATCTAACCTCTTTTAGTTTAAAACTGTTACCCTTTGTCCTATTAGTACAGGTCCTGGTAAAAAGTCTCTTTCCGTCTTTCTTATAAGCTCCCTATAAGTACTGAAAGGCTGCAACAAGATTTCCCTGGAGCCTTCTCCTTTCCAGGCTGAAGAACCCAACTCTCTCAACCTTTCTTCATAGGAGAGGT
The DNA here is from genome assembly GCF_034638445.1 of Ciconia boyciana. Classification (NCBI taxonomy): domain Eukaryota; kingdom Metazoa; phylum Chordata; class Aves; order Ciconiiformes; family Ciconiidae; genus Ciconia; species Ciconia boyciana. Next base: position 53,851,719 of record NC_132936.1, read on the forward strand.
GTTCCAGCCTTCTGATAATTTTTGTGGCCCTCCTCTGGACCCGCTCTAACAGGTCTATATCTGTCTTGTGCTGGGGGCCCCAGAGCTGGACACAGTGCTACAGGTAGTGTCTCATGAGAGCAGAGTAGAGGGGGAGAATCACTTCCCTTGACCTGCTGGGCATGCTTCTTTTTAGGCAGCCCAGGATATAATTGGCTTTCTAGGCTGCAAGCACACATATCCAATTTTTCATACACCATTATTCCCAAGTCCTTCTCTGCAGGGCTGCTCTCAATCTATTCATCACTCAGCCTGTACTGATACCGGTGATTGTCCTGACCCATGTGCAGGACCTTGCACTTGGCCTCATTGAACTTCATGTGGTTTGCACGGGCACACTCTTCAAGCCTGTCAAGGTTCCTCTGGATGGCATCCCTTCCCTCAAGCGTATCAACTGCACCACTCAGCATGGTGTCATCCACAAACTTGCTGAGGGTGCACTTAATCCCACTGCCTATGTCATTAATAAAGATGTTGAACAGTACAAGTCCCAGTAAGGACCCCTGATGGACACCACTTGTTACTGATCTCCATTTGGATCTCCATTTGATATCCATCAAATCCATATCTCTCCAGTTTAGCAACAAGGATGTTGTGTGGGACCATGTCAAAGGCCTTACAGTATTCAAGGTAGATGGTATCAGTTGCTCTTCCCTTATCCACCAACGTGGTCACTCCATCATAGGGAGCCACCAGATTAGTCAGGCCTTTTATGAAGCCATGTTGGCTGTCTCTAATCACCTCCCTGTCATCCATATGCCTTGACATAGCTTCCAGATGGATCTGTTTAATTATCTTATCGGGCACAGAGGTGAAGCTAACTAGTAGGTAGTTCCCAGGGTCCTTCTTTTTACCTTTTTTAAAAATGAGTGTGATGTTTCCCTTTTTCCAGTCACTGGGGACTTAATCTGACTGCCATGACTTTTCAAATATGATGGAGAGTGGCTTAGCAACTGCATCTGCCAGTTTCCTCAGGACCCCCGTCTCATTTATCAGGGAGGGGTACAATTTTTTTTGTCTTCCTTTTCCAAGTAATGTACTAGTAGAAGCCCTTTTTATTCTTCTTCACATCCTTTGCCAAATTTAGGTCCAGCTGTGCCTTAGCTTTCCAGATCCCATCCCCACACGCCTGAGAAGTATCCCTATATTCTTCCCAGGAAGCGTGTCCCTGCTTCTACTGCCTATGTATGTTTGTTTACTGCCTACTTCAGTTTGACAAGCAGGTCCTTACTCAGCCGTGCTGGCCTCCTGCCTTCCTCCTGTCATCCATGGTGCTTCCCTGCAGGGCCCGCAGTGTCTTCTTCCACACATTCCAAATCTATGACCAACACTGTTTTCATCTTACATATCTGTGGAGCAGTCCAAACAATTTCCAAGCATTTAACTTCTTGGAAATTGTCGTGGTTTAATCCCAGTTGGCAACTAAGCACCACGCAGCCACTCGCTCACCCTCCCCCCTCCCAGTGGGATGGGGGAGAGAATCTGAAAAGCACAGGTCAGAAAACTCGTGGGCTGACATAAGAACAGTTTCATAATTTAATAATAATAATAATAATAATAATAATAATAATAATAATAATAATAATAATAATAATGTAATGAAAAGGAAAATAACAAGAGAGGGGGAGAGAGAGGAATGAAACACAGGGAAAAAACAAAAAAACAAGTGATGCAACCTCTCACCACCTGCCGATAGATGCCCAACCAGTCCCCGAGCAGTGATCGCTGCCCCCTCCGCCAATTCCCCGAGTTTATATACTGAGCATGACGTCATATAGTATGTAATAGCCCTTTGGCCAGTTTGGATCAGCTGTCTTGGCTGTGTCCCCTCCCAGCTTCATGTGCACCTGGCAGAGCATGGGAAGCTGAAAAGTCCTTGACTAGTGTAAACATTACTTAGCAACAACTAAACCATCAGCATGTTATCAACATTATTCTCATCCTAAATCCAAAACACAGCACTATATTAGCTAGTAGGAAGAAAATTAACTCTATCCCAGCTGAAACCAGGACAGAAATAATGATAGTATGGAGTACTCTGTCATGGGGAGTCTATAAAGTCATATAGTAAAACACAGAAATTTTTTCCCCTTTGTTTTAACTGAAATTGCTTGTGTGGGAGGGTGTTGTCCTGCAGAAGCAGGCTACATTAAATGATGCTTTTTGTATTTTGCTTAGTACAGAGAAAGGAAGGCTTAGTTGTGAAAAAAAGAAACACATTCTTTAATGTTGTTCCAAAGCTGAGAACACAACCTGTCCTGTATTCACACAACCAAGGCAGGAAAAAAAAAATTATTTTGGGATAACCATTCACATTGCGTTTATTCAACTATTCATACTTTACTGTCATTCAGTCACTTAGGAATTAATTTTTCCTAATTAAAAAAGTTTTTTTTTCTTTAAGTCTATTTTTACACTGGTCTAAGACATAATCATTCTTTGTAAATTCAGAGTATCATGGCAGGGAGGATATCACCTGAAACCTTTACATTAGTCTCATTGCTGTACTGCATGTATGCAATTAGTCATCTTTCCACCTACTAGCCATGTCATTCTGAGTCCAGCTCTCAATAAAATAACCAATGTAAACTAATATCTGGTGATACTGTACACATTTTTTCTCACAGTGTACAACAGAACTAAGCTTGCCAGTATTAAAGGATTTTTTTCAGCTAGTGAAACAAAACTAACCATTGTGTTAGTTATGGAAAGCTGTATGCTTTTGAGCACAGATTTCCAGGAAACAGAAAATGCAATTTTATGATTTAAATAACACATTCATTTCCGTGCTTAATTTGTACACAGTTATCACAAACCTGTAAGAGCTTCTCACACGTAATCAGTTGGATATTATTTGGCAATTGGCATGAAAAAATTTCAGTGTGACTTGATGATTTTGGATTTTCCCCATTTGTTTTTCTACAGGTGCCTTCTGCCTAGTGTAGTTGGGCATTTGGTTATATTTCAGTAGAGATTGACCCAGGATGGATCCGATCCCGTCCAGAAAACCACTGCAGTTAGGAAGTGTTCAAACAGGGACTCTTCAACTGGAGAAGTAACTCTGTGAAAACTATTTCATCACAGTAGTATCACATGGAGAAAAAGTAATCTAAAATCTTTCTTTTTTTTCTAAAAACTTCTCTTTTCCAAGTTCCTTTTCAAGAGCCATATTTCCTGTACAGCAGATTAGGTGAAACTTTAGAAAAATCTGGAGGTTATGATAACTGCCCATCTTTCAAGGTAACTGCAAAAGCCGTTAAGCTCCTGTGTGGAATAGACAGCTGGAAGAGTAGGAGTCACTGCCCAAAGCATATTTTTTTTCTGAAAAATTGGTTAGTATTCAGGTATATAGTGTGAGTTATCAGTCATCTGAATGTACAGCTGGGGAACTGAATGTCAGATGACAAGAGTGTTTCTGTGCAGAGTAATGGAATCACTAAAGAAGCACACAAGGAAGCACCAGGAACACAGGGAGGAGTATTTCTGTGCATCTAAGCAAAAACTAAAGAAAGCACATCTAGGTACTATATTTGCTGTTAAAAGTACCTGTGCTGTTAAAAGGCATAATACTACAGACAAATGAAGCACTGCTGGTCCTAGGGCTCTATAGCATTTAGGAATTGAGATTTTATATATGAAGTTTATATTCAGGACACAATGGAGGAATGCAAGAGAAATATCTGACTCAGTCATTAATTTCTTCCCTAATAGAAAAGAAAAACATCAAAACCTGAATACTAACTACCACTATGTGCTGTAGCTTGTATTTACCTTCCTGCTATCTCCAGAAACAACTGAGAAAAAACGTAAAGATTCTCCCTTGAGAAGAGGAGAGAAACTTGATTAAGAAGAAAAGGAAAGGCAGGTGCTTTGTATCTCCAACATCAAAAGAATTGTACCTACTTCTACATCCTTATCAGTCATTAGCAGGCACTAAACAGAATGGGAGCATCGGGTAGGCTGAAACTGCTTTAAGCCCAAATACAAATTTTGTATTTGGTACTAAAGGAAAACAGGTTTGTGTAGCCTCTCTGATTGTGGACTCAGCCGTATGGGAAAAACCATCATTACTTCATGTGAAACCAGATTTTTTCCTCCAAAAGCTCAATGAAAAGAATGTTGAATCTTTTTTTCTGAAGGAAATATAAAGCTTCTGCAGCTGTGCTGTTTGGGCTCAAAGGGAAGCCCAGGGGCTAGGATCAGCATCAGATCATCTGTTTATGCACTTTTAATACTTAAAACCAGTAAAACTGAACAAAAGGATGTATGCATTGGCCTACACAGTACAGCACATACCTTTGAATTTTGGTAGGTTAGAGATCGCTATACTTTGACAGGAAGGGGGAAGAAGCCTGAAAGAGCTCTATTTCTCTTATAGTCCCATCTAATCCAAATGGCTTTCACTGGGTGAAGTCAATTACTCTGAAATATTTTGTTCTTCCTCAGCAACAGCATTTGGTGCTTGTCTGTCCAAGACCTCAGCTGAATGAATAATGAGACAGAAAGGAAACAATGTAAGATTCATTTTCTGCTAAAAGAACTGAATTAATCAGTGATGGCTTACAGATTTCATGGGGAGCACCAGCAGGTTTACAACCTGACCTAATGATAGCTGTTGTCCTGGCACTGATAAAGGTTTTCATGAAGGCGATCAGAGAAAGATTGCGTCATATGAATCCTCCCTTCACAGCTGTCTGTATGGGTTAGCTGGAAGGTTACAGATGCTCTTTACACCATTAATTTTCTTGGGAGAGTTCTCAGCTTGTGCGTGTCTAAACAACCACTCACAATCCAGACAACATTTCTCCTGCTCTTGTGAGAAAAGGTGACAAAAGCTCACCCTAAAATTTGCTCACATATGTACATTCTTACAAGATTCCTCCCTGTACAGATTCTTTATGGTAAACCCCATAATAATCATCCACTCTGTAGTGCCACTACAATAAGATCAAACATTTCAAATTATTGCTGTAAAATCTCATAGTACTTTGTAAACATGGTAAAGTTAAAAAAGATATGTCCTTTGCAAATATATGCACCAACCAAGAGCCATCAGTAATTAATTACCACATAATTGAATCCTGATCTCAGGTCTCTCAACATAAATGCAGAGTTGCTTCACTGTTGTCACTAACATTTATTCATATTAACACTTCTGTAAATAGAGTCAGTAGCTGGTCTTTCATATTTATAATTTCTATTCATAGATTTATAAAATGCATTTGTTTCATAGCAGCCAGAGCTGTAGAAAATTTTCCAAGTAATATGCAAAAGATAATTAAATCAAATGGTTGAAATTCCACTAATATTTTGAAAGGTATATTAAATTTATACTACACATATATCTTTCAGTTGCATCATCACTTTATTAAAAATCTTCATAAATATGAAATACATAATAATAGCTGATTATGATGATAACGGTTAATGCTTACTAAAGGACTGACCTTTGCAAACTAAAGGTTGTCTCAGGGATCTGCATTCAGACTGACCTTGCTCCCCAAATGGTCCCATTGATTTGAATATGGACAAGGTAATTAAACCAAAACAACCTTCTGAATCAACTTTCCACTTTGAAATTTTGCACTGCATTGTAGCTAAAGACACCATTACACCTTAAGAAACACCACTAGACTCTTCTTTTGGTCAAAGGGCCAAGTAAAACACTAGAATTGAAGTCCATGTAGAAGGAACACGTCTTGTTCCAGATGTTTAAACCCTGGGAGAATCCATTAACTTGAATTGTCACAGTAAAAGGGGTAAGGGAAAATCTCCAAGGTAGATGGAATCTAAATCATTATAAAGACTTTATAAATAAGGTGCATGGCCCTCAGATCTTTATAGGAAATCAGTGGAGTTCTTGGCAAATATGTTTTTGTTAGCTAGCACTGCCAAACAAGCTGGTGTTCATTAGCAACCAATCTTGGATTATTAAATATATGCATATTGAGGGGAAAAAAGATATTATAAAGTCCTATAAAAAAAAAAGTAAATAGTCCAATGTTTTCTGTCTATTGTTCATTATGGTGGGGTTTTTTTTAATAATCTAATTGCTCTGGGTCTTTGTTGCCAGATCAATTCCTGGGTAGGAAGGCTTGATTTTCTTCTTGCTTTTACTGCTTTAAACATTCAGAACTTCAAAAATATGTGATGATTTATTTCAATTACCTTTAAGGTTCTTTATCCTTCTAAATATGTGTCCTGGTTTCAGCTGAGATAGAGTTAATTTTCTTTATAGTGGCTGGTATGGGGCTATGTTTTGGATTTGTGCTGAAAACAGTGTTGATAACACAGAGATGGTTTACTTGTTGCTGCACTCATCAAGGACTTTTCAGCTCCCCATGCTCTGCCAGGTGCAGAAGAAGCTGGGAGGGGGCACAGCCAGGAGAGTTGATCCAAACTGACCAAAGGGCTATTCCATACCACATGACGTCATGCTCAGTATATAAAGCTGGGGAAGAAGAAGGAAGGGGGGGACGTTTGGAGTGATGGCGTTTGTCTTCCCAAGTAACCATTACGCGTGATGGAGCCCTGCTTTCCTGGAGATGGCTGAACACCTGCCTGCCCATGGGAAGGAGTGAATGAATTCCTTGCTTTGCTTTGCTTGTGTGCACGGCTTTTGCTTTACCTATTAAACTGTTTTTATCTCAACCCTCGAGTTTTCTTACTTTTGCTCTTCCAATTCTCTCCCCCATCCCACCAGGGGGGAGAGAGCGAGAGGCTGCGTGGTGCTTAGTTGCCGGCTGGGGCTAAACCACGACAATATGAAAAAGAAAGAGTGGATATATTTTTTCCTCCTTTGCAGGTGTCATGTATAGTGTAATGCTTAAACAGGGATAGAAAGTTCTTTACAGAATACTACTAAGCGCCTGGAGAGGCAAAGCAGGTAATGTAAGTAATGTGTCAGGTGATCTGGGCAAATTTCTAGCCAGCTATAATGGAATTCAAAGAACTATAATAACCCTCATACACTGTGCAGCATCAGAATCGTGAATTAAAGCATGCGGGTGCACACTAAGCTTCAGCAGAGAGGACCCTTGAGATGGGATCGTGGCTCTCAGATCTACTGCAGACATCTAAGTGACTCCAAAGGAGCAGAGATTTCCCCATGGCACTGAAACCACATTCTCACACCATTTTGAGTACCCTAAAATGAGTGAATAAATATTAAAATAAAAGAACCAGCTGCTTTAAGTTGGCACAAGCAGTATATTGTGTTAAAGTTTTGTCAGGCAAAGTGGGGAAAAAAAGTAGTGAGAGACCCTGAAATCCTGCTTTGGTGACAGAGAGGCTGTGGGAGGAATTTAGGAAACGAAATCCAGGTGAGTGGTCCATAGAGCTCCCGTCTGAGGTTATCTTGCCTTTTGTTGATGGCCTTCCCTAGCAGCCTTGCAGAGTCCCTAGTGCTTAGCACCCTATTCACAGCCATGTCCATCTGTGATTCAGGGGTGACCTGGACAGGTCCCAGCTGTCCCCCCATCTGATAGAGCAGTACCCACTGAAAGGGTACTGCAGCCCCAGTGCCTCTCATTGAAAACCCTGGCAAGCATCAATGTTGCTGCCTGCTCACATGGCATCAGCCATGAGGCCAAAAACTTGCCCATGGAGCAGGAGAGCTGTGTGTACATCTGCCCCAGGAGCTGGAGGGGATGCTACCATTGGAGAGGAGAGATGGAGGAGACCTTGGGCTTCTGTGTTATGGGATAAAAGGGGTAACAAGAGAAGCATACCCAGTATCTTCTGAAAGAGTAGACCTTGCTCAGTTAGCTTCCTGCTCCAAAATCCTGGGAAAGCTATGGGCCAGCTCTGAGTTTGCATGTCCCATGTGCCCATTTGTTTCATGTTAGGGAGCTACAAATGGCTCCACTCTCTGGAAGGCTTCTCACGGGAACTGTGCATTGCCAGTGACTTCCTAAGAGGCTTACATGCCTTTTGCTGTTTCTTAGGATCTTTCGCCTGTAGACAGACACTTTTAGGCATTTTAACAGTGATGCCCCAAAAGCTGGAAGTACATAAGGTGTTACCTTGTGTTTCACCCTTAGTCTGTGAGTTAGCAAACTAACTGTACAGGAAACAGGCATGTTTAGTGAAAAGAGGGTACAGCTCTGTAAAATATCACTATATACCACAAATGTTTCTAAAATCTTTTAATAGCTCTGCATGATTTTTCACATTTCTAATGGCTATCTTTGCCATAGTTTGCATGTAACCCACAGAAGTAGAAATCAACAATAAATGAAAAAATGCATGTGACAGATGAAAATTTCCCTCTGGAAAAAAAATCCTTTAGGAAACAGTGCAGCCATTTGAAACAATGTGTACACACAGACACAGAAATGTGCTGCCAGTCATTGAGGACTGTACTCTTACTCGTACCAAATACCTCTTTCTGGGTTGCTGATTTCTGCTGACTGAGCAACTGGCAAATAGTCAAAGCTGCCTACCAAAGAAAAGCCTTTCTCAGTTTCAACTACATTTCAAATCCAGTCTCATACTAGCCTCACACTGAGCGTGGGCTCAGGAAGAGTTGGGGTGTAAACATTATTTCAGAGTGTGTGCTTCTTTCTATAACACTTAAGTGTTTGTGTAGACATAAACTGAGAGTGATATAGCTTGGCCTGTTTTGATTCTTTTTGTTTTACTGTGGATGCTAGCATGTGTTTTGATAGCTTCTTTTTCAAGATAAGACTTTTATTTCAATTTTGCTTGAACGTGGAGCTATGCCTTCTATTGCTGTCACCATTTGCCATGGACATTCATGTCCGAGCAAAAACTGGGAAAAAAGAAGAGGATGTTTAAGTACTTTGTCTGTCACTGGAAAAGCATGAAGAGTGAAACACAGTATATAAACTTCTAGACTGTCTCTCCTCTTGCTTTGTTTTCTGCATGTAGTACCAGGTGATGCATGGTAGTTACAAGAGAGATCAGTCTCAATGTTTGGGCTTCATCTGAGCTCAGAACTCAAAGTAAAGGTCAGGAGCCATGACCCTAGATAGATTAAGCTAAATAGAAAAGTATAAAGAAACCCTGCCATATGAACTGTTAACCTGAGGGGGAAAATCTCTTTGCATTCATCTCTGAACAGAGGTTAAACTGAGTTTGGAGACATGGTGCTTAAGCTCCACTCAGAGTAAGCTAATATGTCTGCAAAACAGATTAAATCAGAAATAATAATGTATTCATCTTAGGTGTTCTTATTAGGCTTTGAAATTAGCATATCCCTAAAACACAGCAGCTTTCACCACTTGTTATTTTTCTTTCCCTTCAGCCAACTCAGTAAGATGTCCCAGAGTAATTTTTCACTGGGAAGACTTCTTTGCAAATAAAATGTTAGAATGAGATTACACAAAGCATTAGCATCCACCAAGCTTTGCAACTATTTTTAGGTGGAAAAGAAATCTCATAACCCCAAGGCCTGATATTTTTATATTTTCTTAAAGATATTAAAAAAATCACTTTTTAGAAGTAAAAAAAAAGTTTCATTAGAGGCAAACAAAAAGATGAAAGGAGAAAGACATTGATAGATGGACAGAAAATATTGTTATGTTACAGAAAAAGGTTCTGTTTCAGACTTACCCCAGCAGTACTTCCTACAAAGCAAAGCACTCCTAAAGGAGTTGCTCTGTTGGGAACCTAACACTATTAACAAATTAGTGAACACTGATTCTGAGTTAAGACATTTGACTTTTAATAAATTGCTCTCCCTACACAGTGCTGCCTGTCTTTTTCATGGCACTTTGCTGCTTATTACATTATCTTAAATGGGAGTGAGAAGCAGGTTCAGTGTATGTGTTTTACGTACAAAACTTCCTGAATAAATTACTTTATTGCTGTATCAGTAGGTTTTATTTGGGATTAATTATAATGGTAAATATATGTCAAAAATAAATAAATATATGTAGCTTCTACAAGTGTATCCTGCATCCTTGATTAATATATTAAGATTAATATATTAATATATTAATATATTAATATGTTATATTAATATATTAAGAATATAATATATTATACTATTAATATAATATATTTTATTATAATACATTAATTATAATATTATTATAATTATATATTATAATAATGTTATAATAGTAATATATAATATTATAATAAATATATTATAATATATAATATAATAATATATTAAGGAATGAGTCTTTCATAGAATATGATGAAGGTTTTTTGCTTGTTTCACAAATTATATTAATTCACTTGTTTATAGTACATTTCCTGGGCTGTGAAAATGTGAAAATCATGTGAAATCATGTGATAATTCTGCTGCACAGGACTTTTTGAATGCATTTTCTGAGTTCAGAATTCCTTGTGGCATTCAGTCATTCTATTGAGCTTGTACTACTATATAAAAATAGCAATATTTGAAGAACATGTCTTTGCTTTCCAAATTTCCATGTATTTGTACCATTACACTCATGTTATCATAGAAATAACATGAATTTGTGATCAGTAATAGCAATAATATCAATCTCATATTTAGCATGTTACACTACAAAACTGAGAGTAGTTTGAAGATAGGGATAATTATGATTTCCCCATTAACATGAAGTAACAGTAGCAAATGGGAAAAGAGCTCATGTCTGTGTCTAGATCTTCCCAACGTTTTTCATATCAGACAATAATTCTACTGAAAAAATTGTGTTGTGAGCACCTGGCTTTTTATAGGCACATATATGTATGTCCCACATTAGGCAGACAATGTTTGTTAGGTTTTGTATGAGATTGTATGGGATTCAAAACCAGAGACATAAGTATTAATAGGAGACACTATCCATTTTAAATATCCGAAAGCTGTAGGATGAGATACATATCTGGGATGTAAGAGACTCTGGAACTGTGTGTATGGAGGATAGGGAAACTCTTTCCCATCCAACTCTATTTCTCACATAAAGTCCTGAGCCCTAACAGACGAGCAATATAATCTGAAGTCATGAGAATGATATTTCATAGCTACAAAGAATGAAGCGAGATGAACTCATGCAGAGAAACAATACATTTTCTCAGACCAAGTAGTGGAGTTGGGAAATATACACACATTTTTGTGGAACAAGCCCTCCCTGCTTTAAAATGTGACACATATGAACGTAATTGTATCTGAGCCCAGATAGCTTAATTTCCAAACTAAAATGTTACACATATGTCTTTACATTTTTTCATACTATGCACATGTATGTATGTGCATCATTTGGTTTTCTGGCTAAATCATGGGTCTTGGAGTTAGATAATCTGGGGTTTGAATCTTCCTGACATTTTATCATACTTCTCATTAGAAGACAAGAGTCATATGTAGAAGTTACTTCTTTTCCTATTAACATTACTTTGAAAATTAAATTCAGAAGGCAATTTCCCCCCCTTATTAGAACTGCCTTGGCTCCAAGGTTAAAATTCCTGGCTGTTTTGAATTTGGAAGGCTTCCCATGGTAATCATATTCTGTATCAGAGTGTGGTCTGTATGCTTGGTGTTGCCTTATTTAGATCCGTCAGGCAGCACTGACTAGCTGAAACCAGTTTAACTTTCAGCAGGAGAAGAGTAACAGGAGCCCAGCGCCGGTCTTGAATAAACCAGCGGGAACTCAGCAAGAAGCTCTTCCCAGATAAGCAAAGGCACTGTCCTATGGAGAGCTTGTCTCCGCTGAAAGACTGGAGATACATTGTTTTAATGAACTCGCCTCAAGCTGTTGAAATCATTTGAGGGAACAGCTTTGGGGTTTATGATTCTCCTAAATCTCTTTGATTTCAAAAATATGGAAAGTTTGATTTGTATCAAGATTATTTCTATTCAGCCCTTAACCCTACCACATTCATGTACTCTGCAGGAGTGGCTTTGTGTGTGTCCATGGGTATTCTCTTAGGAGGACAAGGAGCTTTCAGATTAAGATTTATTTTTTTTTTCTGTTACTGCTTCGCTGTAGATATAGAACTAGCTTTGACAGAGCATCATTCACAGCTTATAATTTAAAAAGAGGAAAAAAAAGTCATGTAATTTGCCTGGCGACAGGAGCATTCAAGTCTGGGCTCTATTGCTTCAGCTCCAACGAAAGCTTCTCTCTCTCCCCCTAGACCAAGATAATTCTGGTGTAAGTTTTCTACTTTCATGTAGCCTCTCTTTCCGTTATCTACTTACTCTTCAAGACCTCATATCTCTGTTACTTCCATGTCCACTTTCCTTCAGTGTAAAGTTCAAGACCGAGGACAGCAGCATGTGAGACTGCTGCTGCCTCCTGGCACACAGCTGTAGGGGAGAGAGACTTGGCTGACCAGCCAGTCAATATTTTGGATAGCAGTTTATTACCTGAAATTACTAGTATAAAGCTGCTGCTAAGACTCTAATTCTTCCTGAGTGCATTCCTTGTGCATTGAGTTCTTTCTTTATTAGTGAAATTGGCATCCTAACTTAAGAAGGATTGATTTTTGCTTTACACCTGCTGATGGCATACATACTACTTTTGAGATGTGGGCATCTACATGATCCTAGAGGAGGAAGGAATAGATGTGTAATCAGGCTCCCACCACACTCAAGGGAGCAGTATTGTAGCTAGCCCTCTCATGGTACTCTTTGGCCACTGCTGACTGCCTTTACCACATTAGATAGATATTGGATAGGACAGAAGATGATTTAGTTTTTGCTGCTTGATAGCTATTCTTTGAAAAATGACCTGTCCTGAGATTGCTTGGTACAAGTGACCCAGCTGAAAACATACAAATTTAGTATCAAGAAGCTATGGATTTTGGAGGTGGTTGCAGTCTGATGGATCACCTTACTAGCTCAGTCACTGCATGGCATACTATCCTGCTTCTTAAAGAAAAAGGTGAGGGACAAGAAAGCAAAAAATGTCCTTTCTCCTTGCCTGTTAACATGGGGTTCAATATGTAAATCGACTTATCTGCATTTTTTACAACTGCGTCTGTGTCCAGTTTTCTCAACACCTCTCTCTTCATCCCTTTTCTCAGGATGAAAGACAAGTATGAGGCTGGCCTTCACAACACTTAGAAAAAAAATAATCTGTTTTGGAGCTTTGTGATTAAAATCCAAGGCATCCCATGCAAAAGTTACCAACTTGTGAGTGGTTCAGAGCTGGGACAGAATCTTAGATAGGGCTTCTGCAGTGCAAATAAATCTGAGGCTGAATTAGATGCTTGCTTGTCATAGAGTCATTTAGGTTGGAAAAGACCTTTAAGATCAAGTCCAACAATAAACCTAACACTGCTAGGTCCACCACTAAACCATGTCCCTAAGTGCCACATCAAGAAGTCTTTTAAATACCTCCAGGGATGGTGACTCAACCACTTCCCTCACACTGTTATACCAAAACCACTTTGCACAGGCTGCCTAACCCTGAATTATACAGTTGTAGGACAAAAGGCTCTGCCTGCAGTGCTGTGTGTGATCCCTCTTGCCACATGGCCCCTCAGCCGCACGCCTGGGTCTGGCACAGCGCTCATGTGCTGGGACTGCTTTTGCATGGTGTTTGCATCTACAGCTCCCTTGCTCCTCAGTGATCCTTGAGAAGAGGTGTTGGCAAATCAGGGAGTATAACTCCACTGATGAGGGGGAAAGTGTCAGAAGTTTATCTCTCTCCTACGCCCATGGGGATTTAGTTTTGTACCTGTCTGTAAGGAGAATTTGCTAAATGTGCACGGTCTTGGTGACTGTGGCTTCGGGGCTGAGGAGATCTGAACTTCCCCTTTTATTGCAATTATTCTATTTTCCAATGTCATTGAGACAAATAAAGGTGGAATTATTTCTAAAACCCTTACCTAGGAAATTCATGGTAGCGGAGAGAAGAGGGAAAGGAGGGAGCATCCCGGCTCCTGGCCCATGGACTGTTCCTAACAAAATGGGATGATGAGATCACATTAATTGTTTATACCTATCTATTCATAGATATAATATCTATCTATAAATATCAGCATTTATATCTGCATCATTTAGCAATATTGTTATAATAGAATATAAATTATACGTATATATATATCACATTATCCATTCATAGGGATCTTTTTGGCCACTTTAAGCCAAATTAAAAATAACAGAAGACTTCTCAAAGACAACTTCCAACAAATTCCATAAAAATAAGTAGCTGAGCAGAAGACAGAGACCTAAATCAGTTTTTGACTTATGGAAAAGTCAGGCAGAAATCAGACTTGCTTCATTGAAAGCAGATAGCTGGCTACCTAGCCAGCATGTATATAACACATGTATTACACACTGCTTTATCTTGCCTGGTGGGGCTGAAAGGGGCAAGGAGCTTTGGGGACATGGGTGAGAGATAAGGACATAAACCAGCTTTATTAGTTCCACTATTCAGAAAATAACTTATGATTTATAACAAAATGATCATTCTATAAAATGCTGTCTAATTTCTTCCCATAGTGCATCAGTCTCTTGTCTTATAATTGTTATGTACATAAAGTGGGAAAAGCTGAAGTGCCCTCACTGCCCAAAGCTCTGCGCCAGCAATGAAGTGAGGTATGCCCAGACTAGCTATGTTTCATACAGTAAAGGGAAGCAAAAACTTACTGAAAACCACCAGACTCATGATGATCTAGGGCAAGATGTGGCAATCAGTTTGACACACTAAACGGGGGAGAACAAGGAGTTTACCTCTACCCCCATTATTGTTTTATCTCCTGGTTCTGGACAGTTACTCAGGCTGTAGCTCTGTATTTCAGGTGCTTTTGCGACCTTCCCTAGAGTCTCCCTCCCTTGACTATATAAGAAACTTTGGCTCCTAAGCATAGAAGCCCTCAATCTCGATTTTAAATTAGAGACATATTTAAAATAGTGTGAATAACGTCCTTGACTTAATGTAAAGTTGTAAAGTTGTAATATAAATTCCCAGGGCAATACAGATTGTCCTGGTATTTCTAAGATTGGTGAATGAAAACATTTAACACTGGGAGCCATGGAGTCACAACTGTAGATTTCATGGCCAGAAGTTAGCATTAGCATCTGACAGTGTTCTGTATCTGTGAAAATTATTGAATAAATGGTTAACAGTAAGGTCTTACTAGACTTAACCATCACCACTATAACAGATTCATGCTAGCTGAAATATTACAGGGACTTTCGCCTTCAGTCCTGAAGAATGTCTTTCCTGTTCAAGGATAACGTGTGATACTGGGAACACTAAAGAAAGATTACTTTGCCATATCCTTTTGCTATTTCTTTTGTACAGATAAGCCAGGTTTCATCTGCCAGAGTTGTCAGTCCACCACCTTTTACGAGAGCTACATTCACTATAAAAATGAAAATAAAATAAAAAATGTTGGGGAAAAAAAAGATGGTTGCCAAATACAGTATGTACAGGAAAACCTAGACACGTATTATAGGGTGGAAATGAACTTTAAAGTGCGATAGGGATACATGGATATTAGCCCACTTGCACTATGGAAAAAATGAAAGTAGCTGATCATGCCCTAAGCAGGAGATATGAAAACCAGATGGCTCTTAAAACTGAGTGGAAATCCACAGCATGTGTAGCAAGGGCAACTAGTGAACTATGGAAGCAAGAGTCATTGCAAAGCTTAATTAGCTCTGTTATATTTGATCCAGGATAAAATATTCTGGCGATCCTGTGTTGAGGCCTCTGTCTTGTAAAGCAGAATCCCTCCTTGTTATTACTGCAAAGGTCTCCTCTAGGTTCAAAACCACTGGAAAGAGAGATCTGAACTCAGCCAGAGAGTTGTACTGAATACAGCAAAATGGTAAGAAACCTTCAAAAAGGAAAAACTCCTCCAGTCCAGTTGCAGACAACACATTTTGCAAACAATTAGGTATTAAACTAACTAACTGATGTATAAAAATACAGGCTGTGCCAACAGAGCAATGAAAGTTTATTAACCTTACCATCCACAGGTGATCCTGAACATGTAAGCAGTGATCAGAAAACTCTGACTGGGTGGAAAATAATGTCAAATACACAGCTGTAACCGGTAGCACTGGAATGAACAATACACTGGTGGCACTGGGATGATGACACTGAGAAGAGAATTGGAAGAAGTTTCTTTGATACATAAATCCCAAAATACACAGTTAATAGAACATTTTTTTCAGATAGTTTATGAGAATACTTAGCTACCCTGTTCATCATTTACAACTGAATTTCACCAAATATGTTAATCCCATTTTTCAGAATGGGTTTTCGTTATCACATCTTTAGGCTCTGCTTTATAGATGTAGCTAGGAGTTTCTGGAATACAGATCAAATGTTGTGTTATCCCACACGGTTTGGCACCATCATTTAATTACCCCTCTTCTCTGTGTTATCAATTTATTTAGATGACTTTTTAGCACCCATACAGATAAGTAACTGCAGAGGCTGCGAAGTCAAACATCCCAAGTTAAGCAATAGCAGAATGAAGGTTGCCTCTTGGGCAGACTTGGGCATCCTCCTGTGTATGTCTGCATTTGTGCAGAAAAAAATTTTTTTGTATTATCTTTTCCATAGCACCCTTGCCTCAGCTCCTGTGCATCATGGCTGGGTCCCACTTAACAAGCAGCTGTTCACTGTTCTCTTTCTGCCTCCTTGTTGGTTCAAGTCTAATGCCCAAGTTTCTGAGTGCTTTTGAAATTCTGCTCTGGAGACAGAATTAATGATTTCTTCTCTTCTACTCTTTTTTATGTTACTCATTACTGAATATCTGAGTGCTTCGTGAACAGCAATTACTTTATTTTCACAAAAATGCTACTCAGAGGGGAGGATTTTTTTTTTTTAATATTTCACAGAAAATAGGCAGTGGGGAATTAATGTCAAAACTACTGAATGGATTATTCATGTCCAGCCTGAGACTGAGAAGACCATTTTTTCCTTTGCATTATTAGCACTGTGCAACACTCTGTAAGTTAATTTCCACAAATCAGAATCAAGCTCTTAGCTGGGGTATCCAGGAAATGAGGAACACAGCATTTAATGAAACCTTTTAAAGTCTGGATTAAGTAAGTGACTCAACCTGGTACTGCACAGGGATTCCTGGCACTTCGTAATCATGTCACCTACCTGCAAGTGGGCTGATGTGAGGCTGAGTACAGAACAGAGGACATACTCTCTCCTAATGGCTCTGGCTCAATTCACCAAGCAGAAAGCTGTCACAATTTTAAAACATTACTATTCACAGTTGTTGATTATTGCCCTGCTTCTGGATGGTACCACCAGAACTGGCAGAGTAGGCTTTATAACAGTGCTTCAACTTCCTCTCATCTTCCTCGTTCTACCAGGCTGACACGTTTGCACAAATCTACCTTATTCAGCCCAACAAGTCTGAGTTAGCATTCTAGAAATGTGTTGATAGACTTGTAAGTTTGACTTATAAGTTTAATTATGAAAAAGATATTCTAAACCACAGAATAATAAAAAAACCCCAACCCCCAAAAACCCCTCATCAGTGCCTTATGATTGCATTCCACTGTTGATAGCTGGTTTCCAAGAGGTTTCCAAGAATATTTTACAAAAATGCTAGATTTCAAATACTTATATATAGAATTCAGCATTATAATCATAGAATAAGTATTGTCAGTCCCTCAGTATAGAATTTTCAGTATAGCATGTAAGCAATATATTTAAATTATTTAAATTCTGGCATCGTTCCTTTACTCATGTTTTTTGCTGTAATATTCTTAGCAGTGACTCCAGTTATACAGCCTATGGTTTGTTTCAAGTTTTTCAGCCAAGTAAGTCAGGAAGGCTGTATCCACCCTCTAATCTGGGAGCGAAGATCTGGGTCTGGCTTGTTACCCTGTGCCCCCTTTGCATTCCACCATGACAGGCCCCTTATGCGTGAACCAATTTATCTGTACCACAATGATCTGTGATCTGTTGCTGGATTAGATGCTAATCATTTTCTAGGTGCTTCATCTGACAATACAGTTGCTGTGGCCAGAGTCTTCTTAGTGTTTAATAAGGCATATATTTAGTAGACTCTGGGTCCATTAGTCTTCACATTCTTCTGCCCTTCCCACCAACAAAATGGGTTTGTTTGCTGAAGATCTGCTCCTGAGCTGCAAGGAAAATGTCTGAGAAATGTTTTCTCCCCACTGCCCCGCACCAGCAGAGACCCTTGCTCCAGGACTCAGACTCTTGCACATCTTGAGTGACACTCACCTCGCTCACTAAGCCTGGTAAATCTTGGGGATTTCCTCTGAGTTTCCAGGCTCTTGAAGTTCATACTGAGCTGACCAGTGAATGTGAGCTTTTGGTCTAGCTGTGTGGAGTGCTCTCCCCTCCTACTCCTATGGTCTGGAGCATCTGGGGTCACCAATGTCTGGGATCCTCTTGGCACTCAGCTACTCTTTCCCCGGATCTGTGGGAGCTGGAACAGCAGTAGAGAGTGCCTTAGTTCTTGATATAGTCTATCGTGAGTTTTTAAAACATAATCTGATCGTGTTTCCAAATTCAGATATACCTGCCTGGTCCATGCCTGATGAAATAACTTTCTACTGCTGCCCAGTGTTCGTTTTGGTAGGGTGCACACCAAAGCAGTCCTTTCCAACAACAAGCAGTAACCTTTGTGGTTGTTTCTCCAAAGTCACAGTAAGATCCTGCCTGGGGTGCAGAGCCAGCTCCCAGAGAGATTTCCTAGTAAAAAGAGGGCTTTATGCCTGCCATGGTAGTAAAAAAAGAATTGGCATAGGGACGTTCAGGGCTGAGGTGTGATACAATGCTAAGGCACGGGATGGTTTAGGACGACAGCGTTTTGCAGGACATAGTGTTCCTCAGCACTGTGCTCCTCTTACACTCTGAGACAAGGCAGGATGGGAAGTACCAATGATACCAGTGCTTGGACTGTACTGGTATTCATGTGTACTCTCTCTGCATGCTCCAGCCTCCTTCTCCAGCCATTTGGTTATTCCCTCACTGTAGCTGTGGTGCATCAGTCACTACCAATAGAAGGAGCTGCTAAAATTACACCTCCAACAAGCTTCATTCCTGGCTGCCGCTGTCTCTGTCACGACAAATGCATTATGCTTGATATACCTGCAGAAAAAAAACTTCACCTGAGACTAATGTCTGGAAATCTCATCTTGCCAGTGGATGGGAGTCTCCCATCCTTGGTTCTTGATTCTGCTGTTATGCTTCTGACTTCTGCTCTATCAAGTTCCTGTTGGCAATGCACTTTTGGAACCTTTGTGAACAGAACATCAATCACAAATTCATAAGGTGTGGTGAAGATAATTTCGTCCATTCCCTTTTCTTTTTTTTTGCTTCTACAATGGTAGCAATGTGAAAAATAAAAAGAGAAAATAATGGAACATTCTCCAGCACAGCTGAAAAAGATGCTTTTTCAGGTGTAAACATTTTTGGGTCACTTACTTAGACACCAAAAAAAGTCACTATTTATGTGCTTGAACAGCTTTTTGGGTATTATGGTCTGCAAAAGAACATATGTGTAACCTGGTAACCATTACTTTACCACTATTATTTGCCCATCATATCACAGATGAACTGTAAGGAAATTATTACACAGATGATAATCTAGGTTTGCCTATGAAGTGAAACGTAACACTACCCTGCCCCAATTGTGATAGCATTACCCTTTATACCAAGTGACAGTTCCAGTCAGTGCACATAACACATGAGTCCATGCGCTTATTGGAAACCTACTGTGGTGTGTATTCTGTTTGATATAAGAAGATTTTTCAGGGTAAAGAAATGTCACATTGAGTATGCAATAATTTTACTGATATACCATAGTAACAAGCACTCTGAAGATCACATTCATTTTTTCACTACAACCCCCTCTTCAGAAATACTTGCAATGCTCTGAAAACAACCTTAAAACATCAAGAAAGGCTTCCATGGCTATTGCAACCAAAGGTGTTACAAATGCCATCCACTCAATTTTAAGGTAAAGAAAATAGAAAGACAGAAGGGAAAGGATTATTCTGCCCAGCTGTGGGAAGAGTTGTTGTATTAAAGATAATTTATTGGATAGTTGTTCTTGGAGCAGGTAATAAAATTCTGTATAGACACAGTTTAGATGTTCAAGAAAACTGTTCAAAAAGAAAGAGGTTCAAGAAGACTCTGTCTATGTTTTCTGTTAACCTGATTTCCTTGTGTTCTGTACGTCACATGGCTGTTTTGAAAACTAATAAGTTAATGATTATAGTTTGCAATTAAATCAGTTAATTAGTAATTAATGTCATGTTTGCAAATTGCTTTAGAAATATAACATCATGAGTTCTAAATGTTATCTTCATCTATAACAATATTTCAATGGTAAGGCATTAATTTATTCTCACCGAACTGAAAAAATGCATATAACAAGTTTGCTAGGCATTTGTGCATATCTAAAAAAACACCTAATTTGAGCTGTTGCTTTTCCCTCTGTATTATGAGCAGAACTACCCCTCCAGCCAAAGAAAACGCAATCCTTTAAAGAGACAAAAGGGAAAGAAAAGAAAGACAGTCAATTTTCTAAACTCTCTTAGACAGACCAACAGTTTAACTGAGAAGATGAAAGGCTTGAGTACATATAAGGTGCACAGCTATTATGTATATGATACATATATGTATATGATAAACACATGTAAATAAGAGAAGGAGGCTTCTAAAAATCTGACATGTAAATTTGTGGCTTGTTACCTTTGCATATTGTCTGATCTTAGCTACTTGTGTTAAACACAAGGCTGCTGAAATAATTAGTCCTCAGGCTAGAATTCTATGCACAGTTAGAAAACCTTAGAAATGCCTAATTATTTTATAATTAAGAAATACTTTAATATATGATTAATAATTAATAAAATAAAAATTAATTGGAGATAACTAATGCACGAACCAGGAAAAAAACTGAAACATAGTAACTGCCATGTCATGTCATAAATTGGTTTCTTTTACAGTAGCGTTGAGTAATAAAACCAATATGTTCATTGTATATGGAAATATGTGTGAAAACCTGTCTTCAGATGTTCTTCTCTGTTCCCTGGCTAATTGTATGAAATTATTTTTGTGGAAGGATGCAAAAAGTTCAAAGTTTTTTGTAATGTTCATAAAGAAGAGATCTTCCACAGAAGGGAGATGCACATTCTTCTATGCTCTAGCAGAACACATGGTTTTAAAGACACTGATCAAGTTTCAGAACTAGTTTATTCAGAATTGTAGAAAAGACATACTATTTAGGATCAGCCTGGTGAGATTGCTGGTGCTAAAAGATGTCCATTTTGCAGGGGATCTTGGTACAACTGTGGCTGGCACCTTGCTGCCCTGCCTGTGTCAGCCAGTGCCATGGGAATAGCCTTCATGTCAGGTAACAGCAGAAGCATTTGTGGTGTGCCTGGAGTCCTAGAGGGTAAGGCAGGCTGTATTCAAGCTCAAAATAAATTGCTTTTGTTAAACACAGTATACATTCGACTGCACCATTTTGAGAGGGAAAATAAATGACTGTGGCTATTTCTCCATTTGAGCTTGAGAGCCTTCAGCAGTTTGCCTTCATTCTGTGAGTGCTGGCAATTGCTATGTACAGACAATTTTGAGTTAAGCAACAATAGGACAAAAGCACAGTGAATGGTTTTGTATTTTTGTCACTGTACAAGCTAGTTGGTGAAACGTTTGTAAAAAGGCATGTGGAGCTGTGGACAGAAAACAGTAGTGCTAATTCATATCACCTTGACTCTAGCTGACTTCCTCTCTGAGACGAGGGAGGCTGCATGGAGCCTGGACCCTTTCTCCTCCTCGCAGACTGGGATCGTAGCTTCATGTCCCGTTGGCTACCAAGCCCAGCCGGCAGCTGCGGCAGCGTCCGTCCCTCAGCCCTTTCTGAAGCAGGAGGCAGCTCAGTGCTGGAAGCAAGGCAATGTAACACCTCAGCATTTCAGACTGCCGGAGGAATGGGAAATGTCCCACACGGCATTGCTTACGTGCAAGGCAAAGCAGAAAGCAGCTTCATTCAGAGTTCTTTTATAAATGATGTGGGTCTGTGTTTTTGAAAAAAGCCTTTATGTTTCTAATACACCCCACTTTTGAGTGTTTTCCATTTATCACCCCGTGCTAGTTTTCACTCTTAAGCTCTTTGCGAGCTGCCTGACATAATGTCAAATGGTAGTCCCCTGTGGAGATGCAGAGCCATTTTGTCTGACTTGCTTTGAAATCAGTTCCTGTTACCTCAAAACCAGCAGTAGCAAAGAGCTTGACATAACCTGGCTCAGCGAGGAAAAAAATATGGTCTTGCAAGGAAAAACTGGAAGAATAGCCATGCACAGGAGAAACACTATGCTTTGGTTTATGTTACTTTGAGGTTGTTTATATTAACATTAAAAGGCAAGCTCCAGGAAGGAGATAAGTTTACACAACATAGAATATGTGCAGATTCTGACTATATGATAGAAACAACACCTGCTGAAAACTTTAAAACTTGCATATATTTTCCATGCAAAACTGCACACTTACTTTACTCCTTCATCCCAACTATTACATACATCACTTGCTCTTCTTTGTATTCTGTGAATGAGGATTAAATGCACAGGTTGCCAATGGAAAACGCAGTCTCCACGTGTCTCCTATGTAAACATGAACTTTTAGCATTTACCCTGAGTAGACTTTTTAAATAAATACCATCTGAGGGCAAATTTTGCTGAGGCTTGTGTAAAGCTGGAGTCATTCCATTTTATATCCCATCATTATGAACAAGCAATTAGTTCTGAGTGACTGCATTTGCTGATTGCAAAATCTTATGTGAACAAACATCCACCCTCTCTTTCTAGACCCCACCATGGGGCATACAAAGATTTCTTGTCTCTGAGCTTGTTCTGATGTCAGAACTGACACCTCACCTACTGAGAATAATCTCCTCATTCAATCAGGAGAAGAGAAAATAAATGGGAAATGTGGATTAAAACCCAAGAGCACATGAGCTGGGATCGCCAAGACTGATGCAGACAGCTGTTCAAATGAAGAGTCCCTTGTGCTACATAATATTACACACCCCTTCTCTCCTTCATATGGGCTGCCTGAACTATGCGCCAGTGCAAGAGCAGAGATTGCCTGCCCCTTTATTTCTAGCAGAAAGATGAGAACTGGGCAGTGACTTGACAGCAGACCTGATTCGGCACTAGCAATAGCCTGCACTGGCACAGCCTATTTCTGCTTGAGCATAGCTGAATAGTCTGGGTACCAAAATGTGTGTGTGCCCTGCCATCTCTGCAACTATAAATTAGTTTTCCATAGAAATGCCATAATTCAGTGTTTCTTGTCAATAGCATCTTCTGCCCTTTATCCTGCCTTTAAAACTGGAGCTGGACTGTCTTAAAGCTGGACTTAACTTCTTAAAAACTGTAAAATACCGTAAATATCAGGAAGGCCACGTGGAGAGCAGCAGACACATAGTAGTTGCAGCTCTCAGGAGGGAGGGTCGGTCTTTAAAATGAGGCATTGTCTTCAGTTCAGCTTGTCCCATTCACTTAATCTCAACTTTGCCCCCTTTTTAGTTGCAGCTCACAGACAATAATTAAAGGATGGGTGGAAAGCAGGTCTTCAGTCTACAAAGACACTTAAATCATATAAAATCCTCACCTGTTGGTAATCTCAGAAAGCCTTAAAGATATTTCACACTGGAGAAACTTTTCAAATATGTTATGACAGGCAGTTTGCTCCAGCTCTGTGAACACGCTTTGAACCTATAAACCCAAATGCAAAGTGCACTTGTGGTTTTCTTACACTTCCATTAGTGAATAGGATTCATGTAAATACATGCAAGAGGCAAATTTGACCTAGATTGTTGCCTTGCATACCTCTGAAAAGATTTCCTTTTCATGTTCGCACAGATGAAGCACCTATTAATGTAGTGATATGAAGACTACATTTAGAAAAAAATTCTGTGTTTCAACTCAGACCCATGGGGAATGTTCCCAAACCCACGTTTGATGCAGATTCACATGTAACTGTCAATGCTGCGCCTATTCCTCTTTGGTAACAGCAACAAGATGGCTGAGGAACTCACAGGGAATTTATTATCATTTCACTGAAGGTTACTTGGAGGACAAATAAAGATGTTATCAGAATTAAAATCTACAAATAAAAGAAGTGCTAGAGACAATATACTATGTAGAACCCTTAGTACCATTAACCACTAATACTTGGTATTTTATATATTTTTCAAGGTTTGCTGACTCTTTATTCCCTGAAGAAGAAAGAGACTGATTGTTTGAATTCAGACTAGTTATGCATCTGATCAAGTACGTTGAAAACAGACACTGACCAACTGAAGCTCATTTAGCTTGTTCTTATATTCAGGTCTCTTCTGTGGATTGGGTAGTGGGGCCGTTAGCATTTTGTGATAAACAGCAGCATGTCTGCAAGGCTCTAGAAACATGATCAAATGCTAGCTGCTAAAACTCAGTTATATTCAATTGTGCGTTCATGCCCTAAGACTTAGACCTATAAAAATGAATTACTGATTTGGCTAAATTTCACCAAGTGATAAGAGGTTTAGTTATTTCAAGAGTTTTGCATAATATTTCCATGACATGAGAGGAATTTATTCCTACTGCTTGTTTTAATAGGGATGAGGTTTATTCCGAACACAGTGCGTATGGAAGGTAGCCAGTCTGCATGTAATGAAAACACAAGGATTTTTGACACATTTTGAGAGAAGGTAATGATTTTATCATGGATGCCTAGAAAAACTGTCTGTAAGCATTATATAAAGATAAATATATAAAAATACCTTTGTGACTGTTCTTGTAATTAAAAAAAAGAAGTAGACAACATGAACACCCTTTGGCTATGGATCACCTGATAAGGTATCTCTAATCCCTTTGTTTTCCTCTCTGTTTTTTTCCAGTCCTAGCATATCAGAACACTTCTCTAGGAAGCTGGAAGGGCACAGACAGTGAAGTCCTTTGGTAGGTAATGAGGTCTCAGCCCAAAGCACTTATCCAGGTTTGCCTTGTGTTGCATGGTAATATTTCCCTCAAATAGAAATGCAATATTGACAAAAGGCAAGAGTGAAAAACAAACTACTTGCAGTCCTGTTTGGGACTGTGACTGCACATCAGCATTGCTGGAACTCTGCAGTTAGGGTTCTGGGCTGGACTTAAATACCGTGGTAATGGGCAATGGGAAAGCGTGGAGATCTTGGTCATCAACAGCTTGCTGTTTCTGTTTGTTTGTTTGCTTTTGTAAAATTTTCTCTTGAAAACCTGTTCAAAACCATTAACAGCAATGCGACTGACTGGCTTTCACTGAGGGCATAATTTGAATACCATGGGTTTATTCAGATGTAGCAGTGGCCTAATTTGTTTGGAGACCCTTTATTGTTAGTGATGCAAGAAAAGAAAAGAGCTCAGAGCACACACTGAGTCTATTGGTGGCAGTTAAGAAAAGAAAATCTTACTGCTTATAAACAGAACATATGTGCCATGGAATCCCTGAGAGAAACTAAACACTGAATCCTATGGTGTTTTTTAATAAAGAGTTTCATTTCAAAGAGGAATTATGCTTTAAACTGCATTTTGCCTCTTACAAGATAAAAACATCTTAAATACATGCTGACAGATCTGCACACAAAAAGCCTATTGCATTTGGACCAAGGCCACAAAGATTCATATAGTCCTAACCAATCCTAGTATCTTT
Organism: Ciconia boyciana; assembly: GCF_034638445.1. Lineage (NCBI taxonomy): Eukaryota > Metazoa > Chordata > Aves > Ciconiiformes > Ciconiidae > Ciconia > Ciconia boyciana. Next base: position 53,877,335 of record NC_132936.1, read on the forward strand.
GATACAATACTGCTATGGTATGAGAATCACTTAAAACAGTAGGTGCAATAGCAATCTTGTTTTACCAATAAATGTGAAAAGAAGGCAAACACAGTTAAGCTCTTTTATAAAACCAGACGGCAGAAATAATAGCAGCCTCCACAAAAAAAAATAGACATACATCTTCATCTAGAACCAAAATATATGCAAATCCCATGTGGATGTAAGACTTCTGCTGAGTCCTAGCTAAGGATATGTAATAGAGGTCAGCAGTTTGAAGACAAGGTTGTTTAAGATGAATATACAATTAATATTTCTACTACTTCTCACTTAAACAAACCCAATTTCTCTCTGTTCAGCATAAAACTTCTGTTCACCCTGCAGGAAAAGTTTTGGTACCTGCAAGAAAAACAAACATAAGTTTCAAAAAGTTTCTAAGGAAATGCTCTTTACATACAGCAGTACAGTGTCAGATCATTCACCTGGGATGTATGAGGCCTGGGCTTCAGTTCTGCATGTGTTTATGCAGAATGCAGAAAAGCCAACCTTGCCTCCTGCGAGGGAATATCTGGACTATTAGATGAGAGAATGACTCTCACTATTTTGCTCAGCGTCAGAAAATCTTTACTGAAAAAAGCAAAAAGAAGAAGAAAAAAAATCCACTTAAAGGAATGAGCATCTCACACTGAACTATCTCAGGCAGCTAAAAATTTTTTTTTTGTTCTGAGTTATTTTTTCTTCTCTGAGGTTTAAGTTCAGATTTGCTTTCTGTCTGATTCAAAGTAGGCATCTCACTTAGGCTTTCCATCTTTTGACTGAAATGTGAAACTTCCTCCAGAGTCCTGGGCACTCTAATTCCTTCCAAGAATAACTATCCCATCTTCTTGGTCTGTATCCTCCAATTCAGTGAGCCAGAGGGTCAAAATCACCTTTGGAGGCTGGAACTTCCTGGAGTGCCACGTACAGATTTGAGTTTCCGTGCTACTGAATGTTTAAGTACAAAGGCGCAGTACAACAGCATCGCAGGGTGAATTGCGAGCGCTGCCCTACCTGTAGGCCTGGTGTTCAAGTACTCTGCTCTGAGGTCAGATGGTTTTGACTTCCCCGGCAGAGGACAGGAGTCTCCAGGTGCTACGTCTTTCCTGAGAGCTGTAAGCACTGGCACACTATGTAAAAGGGATTGACACACTTCCTATTATCCTAGACCTTCTCCAGCTGAAAACTATTCAGTCAGGTTGACCTGAAGTCAGGATCCCTTTTTTGGCTGCCAAACCCACATTTTTCAATGAGTTTCCTCATTTTTCAGTGAGTTTACAGAAATATCCCTCAGAATAGAGATAGCCTTGACCTTTCAGTCTCTCATCTTCCAAAGAGCCTCTGAAGTAGACCAGACAGGGACCTCTACTCCAGGGGAATGAAGTATAGTTGCAATGTTACCTCTTGCAAAAAGCAAGATCATTTAGGTCAGAGGAGCTTTCGTGCGTTTAGGGATCAAACCGCAGTGCAGTAGCCAGAGAGCATAGAGGCTAAACTAAGCCATGTTCCACATCTGTGCTGAGCTTCTGGCTCACTCCTGAGGACCTGCCCTGTGGGCTATATGGGCTGTGGGAGATGTAAATGCATTCCACTTCAAGATAAGGACAAAGAGAAGAGTGACGCCATGCAATGCTTTCATAGAGCTGTTTCAATATACAAAAATAAAATGTATTTTTTGAATAGCAAATTAAATGAGGTACAATGAAGACTGATGTGGTTTTCTCCTAAAGATACAGAAACGTGAGAGCAAAATCTCAGTAAGCTGGAACTGATTCTTATTTAACACAGCTGTTTAAACAGCTAAATTTGTTGAATGTGGCACTAACAAAGTTTTCATATTTTGATATGGAAAAACTGCTCTAAATTGGCTTATTTTATATGAGGAATGTTTTTCCTTAGGTAGATACAAGAGTTTAATTTCTTGTTTTGGTGTAGAAATATAGCAAAATCTTAATTAAAAAAATGTACAATTGCAACTAATGACTTACTTACTATTTCAATTTAAGTACTTAAATTGCAAACATGTAAGCAGTGGCCATGGTTCTCACTACCATAAAACATCAATTTGAAATGGTCCCATTAGCAAGTAGGATGTCCAGTGGGAAGTGTTTACAAGATTGGACCTTAAAATAGAAACTATAATCGGCAGGCTGAACATCTGTAAATATTCTTTAATGACACCAAAAATACAAGAAAAATTACTAATATGAGAGCTGTTCAGCTTAAATCAAGTGCATTCCTTATGTTATTCAGAGATCAACTGCTCTACTGATGCAAAACTTCATGCAAATCAGGCATAATATACTGATTTTTTTCCCCATTAAATTATAAAGGAGCAATGCAGGAAAGCAAGAATTTTCCTCCTTTTAGTAGTGTTGCATCTCTCCATAAATAGGGACTTGGTCTGGATTATATTTGTAAATTATGCTAAAGGAAGGAGAGCTTAGAGTACCATATTATACCCTGATAGTTTCTTATGCACAGATTTTGAACGGGGCTGTGTTGACATAAGGAGCAAGAGACTTAGAAAATCACTAAGAGGTGGCCTCTATGTTTCTCTCTGATTTAAGCATCTAGAAACATTGACCAAGGACACATTACAAACCTAGGGGTCGATGCATACCTGTGGCTCTTTCTTGCGCAGAGAGAGAATACCAGCATCCCAGAGCCCAACTCTTATAGGTCAATACCAGATGTGCAAGGAGCCATGAAGGATCATGAATGTACCTGGGTCCCACTTTCCTCGTGCTCAGACTCAGACCCACATTGCAGTGCCTGGGATTGCCAGATCCATTGCCTTCTTTCCAATCCTCACATCATCCCATGTAACTACTTTACAGCCATATTGTCCTGTCTCAGAAAGCTTGGGCACCAGCATCAAGTTTGAGGCCATTCTGAATTAGTGCCTTGTCTGCTGTTAATGGGGATATTAGCCTTTGGTCTGAATAATTAGCAAAAGATCATTTCCCTTCTAGTTTTGTGCTGATTATGTAACTGAACCCTATGTGTAATTGAAACCATCAAGCCTATCTATAATTAAAGCATAAAGTGATTTTTTTCTGTGCTTTTCAAATGTGGTATGAATTTGAAACCATTACATAAGGGGCATCTTCTGCATCTCCTATGGTGTGTAACTCAGGCTGTTATAATAGCAAAGCAACATTATTGCCTTTTTTATTTTGCAAATAGGCTATTTTTTCTTCTGTTACTTATAATTGCTTCTAATACTTATTATAGAAAGATCCGATAAAGGAGAATCTCTTTGTAATTACTCAAACAGCAGACTAATTTTCTAATTAACAACAAAAAGTCATGATATCATAATTGCTCCATTTCCATAGTACATAAGTTACCCGCAAAAAGAAATCCTGATGATAAAATTGCTTCACATATATTTTATAGCACCATGAATGAATAGCTCTTCCATTCCCAATTAAAAAAAAAGTTGTTCTATATAATTAGAAGTTATTTTCTTCTTCCCTTTTCATATTCATGTAATTAGAAAACAGAAAGGAATATATTTTTGAAAACAGAATATAATAAAAAATACACTCTCCTTGCATTCTTATGCTTATACAGAGCAAAATATATCTCAATTTGGAAACTCTTCAAATAAAACACTCAAGTTATTAAAAAATAATCAAGAACCTAATGTAGTTAAGGGTCCTTCATTTTAATGACATTTTACCAGTATTTTTATTAAACTGGACATTTTAATGAGAAGTGTGGTTTTGCTATATATGTTATTTATATACAAGAACACACACATATTCACATACAAGCACAAGCACAAGCACACAAGTTTAACTAGTAATATGGAAACCAGAAAAACATATTTTTTTCTAGGTATTTTTTCATATATTTGTAGTTTTAAAATTCCTTAAAACTACAAAATATATTTATGATGTTAATACTACAGTATTTTCCTTTTTGCCTAATGTCTCCCAGGGCAAATACATCTGTTGTCCTGATGACACTAGGAATTGCATGTTGTATTCTGGTTATTTTAAAGACACTGCAAATAGTATGTCTGGATTGAGCCTCTACATAATGCCCATTAGCTGGGATGAATGCAGCCTTTGCTACCTGTTTTACTGCTACAAGCGCCCAGCTGGTGCTCGGTCAGGGCGGGCTCTCAGGCTGGACTGGAATGCAGGATGCACCCGTGGCCCTGTCCTGCATCTCTCTCCTGCTGCTGGGCAGGAGGTATCTGAGCACCAGTGCTGGTTACTGGCTGCAGCCTGGCTGCACAGGGCAGTGCTTTGCTGCCCCAGCCCCAGCCCTGAAAGGCAGCCAAGGGACCCTTGCTCACCCCAGCTGGCTTGGGTTCTTGAGAGCTCTACCTGGACTGGGGAATATGAGGGTGGTGGAGGAAGGGAAGAGAAGGTACCATGTTGACTGCCCTGGCAAGTTATTTTGTCCTCACCTTTGAGGCAACAGGATTCAGTTTTGCTTACACAGCTGAAAAGCCTTAAATGGACTCCAGCTCTGTTTTTGTTAACATAGGCTTCTCACTGGAGTTGGATTTGAGGCAGCTGGGGTAAATTCTTTGATGCTCAGTGTCAATGATTTTCAAGCAGAATCAATTTATATTTTTACAGGCAAGACGATAGAATAGAGCCTTTCTTTAGCAAGACCCACTTCCAAACAATACCCCTAGGTGTGGCACGCTAGCTTTCAAGAACCTGTGCTGGAACAGAATAACAATAGTTTATTCACTTCCAGTACAAAACACTATAAGTTATTTGGTCAGCTTCTCCCCTCATGCAAGATTCAACAGAGAAACTGCAGAGATTTAATAATTTTGTTCCACCTCCATGTGAGGATCATGTGTTTCACTAACCCCAAATTTCCTTTGCCCTCAACCTGGAGCCCCATTTACATCCCAAGTGAACAACAGAGGTGTTCAGGAAGCCTTTGGGAAGTTGCAGTGAATGAGGTGAAGCTTGAGTCTTACCATCTGCAGGCTGTAGTCACCCACAAACCATGGAGTTTGTAAGGTGCAAAACCAGATCCTATGGTACCTTACAGGATTTTTCCTTCCTTACATGTTTCATAGTCGACTTAATCACACATTGTCTCTGCTGCTCCTTCTTCCTCACTCTCTTCCCCTGCTCCAGTGTGGGGTCCCACCCACAGGAGACAGTCCTCCATGAACTTCTCCAAAGTGGGTCCTTCCCACAGGCTGCAGTTCTTCACGAAATGCTCCAGCGTGGGTCCTTTCCACGAGGTGCCATCCTTCAGAAATGGACTGCTCCAGCGTGGGTCCCCCATGGGGTCACAAGTCCTGCCAGCAAACCTGCTCCAGCGTGGGCTTCTCTCTCCGCAAGTCCTGCCAGGAGCCTGCTCCAGCGTGGGCTCTCCACAGGGTCACAGCCCCCTTCAGGCATCCACCTGCTCCGGTGTGGGGTCCTCCATGGGCTGCAGGTGATTATCTGCTCCACCGTTAACCTCCATCGGCTGCAGGGGATGGCCTGCCTCACCATGGTCTTGACCATGGACTTCATGGGAATCTCTGCTCTGGCCCCTGGAGCACCTCCTGCCCCTCCTTCTTCACTGACCTTGGTGTCTGCAGAGTTGTTTCTCTCACATATTCTCACTCCTCTCTTCCACCTGCTGTTGTGCAGGGTTTTTTTCCCCTTCTTAAATATGTTATCCCAGAGGCATTACCACCGGCACTGACTGGCTCGGCCTTGGCCAGCAGCAGGTCTGTCTTGGAGCTGGCTGGCATTGGCTCTATCAGACGTAGAGGAAGCTTCTAGCAGCTTCTCAGAGAAGCCACCCCTGTAGCCACCCCACTACCAAAACCTTGCCATGAAAACTCAACACAGGGATGCTTCTAAATAAAAGGGTGCTGGACAACTGAGGACTGTCTGGTGCTACAATATATATATGTGGTGTGTAGATGCAACATGCTGCCTAGACACTTTAGAGATGCACAAACTGGAGCACAGCAATTAGACAGGCACTGCGATGGTGACTCTGAGTCACAGCCCCTTTGACTTGTGGCACTCCTTGAAAAGGTGCAACTCACTCCACTCTGCTGCTCTTGTGGCTGTTCCTCTGTCCGTCTTGAAACATGACAGAGGGAAACCCAGTGCATTTGACTACAAGTTTTGCTCTTCAGCCGCACTTGTTCTGCAGGGTTAGCACCCAGAAGGCAGCAGCTGGGTGCAGATCTGATGGAAGAGACCAACTCTTCTATGACATTGTCTCTATTTAGCTAGATATGGCCATAGTAATGACTCTGGCTTTTTATCCTGGGTGTGTCAGAACTCCACATTGTTAATTTACGGATTAACCCTTTCAGCGTCACCATGCTGAACTTCTGCATGGTAACACTGCAGCTCCTCTTCAGCCTGCTGCATCTGTTTAGGTCCAGCATGAGTTAGTCATGTGAGCTATAGGGCTTTGCTGATGTGAACATGTTGATCTAATATGCCTCCATGCAGAAATCCTTTGCATCATCTATGGCCTATGCTTTCACTGGGATTTAAGTCTCACTTACCGCAACTCACCTGCTTAGTTTCTCCCTCAATGACAGTAAATATTTCTGTGCATAGCAAGTGTGTGTTAGATTAAGAGTCATCACTGAACTGTCACTCCTCACTAATTCTCTATTTGTTTAGTCAAATACTACTTTTACAAACAGCCACAGCAAACATACTCCTCAAAAATTAAGAAAATTATGCTTTAAGTGAAAATGTCCACTCCAGGAAAGACGGATGTCAAGTCAGCAATCCAACTTCCCACCTAGCACTGGCTGAATGACTAAAACTGCCTGAATCTTGTTCACTGAGCAGGCAGGGACCTTGCTCAAACAGAAGCCAGGGACAGCTGCTGCACCGGTTACTGCTATGTGAGGCTTCTCTGTGCCCTTTCTCCCAGCAGAAATCTCACTTGTCTCTCCTTAACACCTCAATACATGGGCCAGTCTACGCTTGGAAGATCCTGAGGAATTTATTTTGGGAAAGGAAGAAGCATTTTTCTGCCTTACCTGCATAGCCATAAAGCAGTGTCTGATCTTGCATGGTGGGAGAACAAGCCTATCCCCGACTTGATAGAGAAATGAGAGCAAAAGAAAGACATTTTGTCCAGAATCATAAAAGAAGGCAGCAGCAAAGAAGGATGTAAAATTTAGATCTCCCAATTTCAATTAGCAGCCAGACCATCGTCTGGGACTACTGAAAGTGCACACAGTGTTCTTCATTACATCTACCCAAGTCTGACCTCCCAGCAAGAAACCACCTCCCATCATTTCTTCCTTACAGAAAGTATAACTTGGTAAAGGACAATAGTTATTTTGGTTATTAATTATTAGTTATTAATAAATTAGTTCTTTATTAATATAGTTATTTAGTTATTAATTAATAGTTATTAATTTTGGTTAGTTCTTAATTTGGGTTAGGAGTATGGCAGATCTCAGAGCAGCTTGTCTTTTTACCAGCTACAAGATCAATCATGAGAGTGTGTTTCCCCTTCTACTTAATATGTTATCAACGTGGATGTTGAAGAAGCCTTTGGGTTACTCTCTCTTTCTGCCTTCTATCTGCAGCTGAAATTGCCAAAAAAGACAGCCATGGTACATCTATCCTGGATTGGACTGGTACAAAAATTGAGTGCATTAAGTTAAAGCTAAAACAGGGCTTCTTAGAAATTTCAACAGGAAAAAAGAGCAAGAAATAGCCTGCAAAGTTCACATAACATTTCTGTATCAGTCCTCAAAGGGTCATTGCAGGAACATTTTCAGGAACATCATTTGTGCAATGTTGTTGTTGCTATCTGTAAGGAAGCCACCATAAGAAAGTATGATATTGCTGGCTACATTTTTCACTTGTAATATTAATTACCTCTAGTCCTGTTTGACAGTTTGGTTCCTGCACTCTTCTAGTGCATATCTGCATGGGAGGAAAATAATTAGGAAAACGATAATTAAGTTGTTAAGTTTAAATACAATTCCCTTGGCTCAGTCGTTCTGCCCTTGAACACCTAGGCTTCCTGCAACAGAAGAGGAGATTTGTTTTAAGATTTAAAACTTTGTGCCATTATTTCAACTATTTTCACTTAGCAGTAAGTGTTGGTTTTGCTCCCATTTGAAAACTGATGGCAAGGGTGAGAGGTAGGGTCTTGCATACCTGAGCCAAGGAAGTTTTACACCGGAGGAACAGAGTTTAAGATCCTGCATTGACTGGTGAACAGGGATTGTTCTGATTTGCACTGTATGCCTCAAAAATCCTGTGCACATGATGCTTGTGTGGTTTGTGGTTTATTGAAACCCATCATTTAACTATGGAGAGTGAGTTTACTCTTATGTACCCAGGAAACTCATAGTGTTTATCGTAGCAGTACTCCTTCCAGTTTGACTGACTTTGAAGCATTACACGTGCTGATTCTTTATTTGTTCTGTTGCTCCTCTGAAGATTTTTTTTCTTTTTTTCTCCCCAGCACTGAGTTTATCAGCACAACCAGAAGGATATCTGCATTGCTAGTCCTGGATCCTCACCTCAGGTTTTGGTCTGGCAAGCCTAACATCCTACCAGCATTGTGTCCACATTTAGAGAAAGTCATGCATTTCAGAGAAGAGAGAAAAACTAACATCTCAGAGGAAATGCGTAGGTTGCTCAGTGCCTAGCTACATGAGTGTTTGCCTTCCTCTCCCAAGGAAAGTCAACCAGGAGAAATTAAACCACTGGTGGCTGAACATTATGGCCCTGGTCTCCAGCATTTCTCTCCCGGTAACACACAACAAAGGGGTCTGTGTTGTGTCTTTTTAACTTTGCCCTAAAAGGGATTCAGAGGTGCCACTAAAGCTGAGTTGCAGTTTATGAAGCTCCTCTCAGATGTGAATTTATTCCTGACTTTCTGTATGGCTTGCTGTTACTTCATTTAACCTGCTGTGGTGGGTTGACCAAGCCAGCAGCTAGGCACCCACACAGCCATTTGCTCACTGCCCCTCTGGCAAGATGGGAGAGGGAATCAGAAGAGAAAAATCAGGATGGATTGAGATAAAAACAGTTTAATAAGTGAAGTAAAACAAAGCTGTGTGTGCAAGGAAAGCAAAATAAGGAATTTATTCACTGTTTCCCATTGGCAGGCAGATGTCCAGCCACTTCCTGGGAAGCAGGGCCTCAGCATGCACAATGGTTACTTGGGAAAACAGATGCCATAACCATGAATGTCCTCCCTTCCTCCTTATTTTCCCCAAGCTTTTATTGCTGAGCACAGTGTTATTTGGTATGAAGTATCCCTTTTGGTCAGCTTGGGTCACCTGTCCTGGTTGTGTCCTCTCCTAGCTTCTTGTGTACCCCCAGCCTACTTGCTGTATGGGCTGAGTGGGGGGAAAAAAAACACACAAAAAAGAAAACCTCTGTGCTGTGCAAGCACTGCTCATAAACTGCCAAGACACTGGTGTGTTATCAACACTGTTTTAGTCACAAATCCAATCCATATGGGCTACTATGAAGAAAATTATCTCCACCCCAGCCAGAGCCAGTACACCTGCCCACAAGCTCATCAAGGAGGATGGTTCTCTTCTGATCGTAGGATCTCCAAGGGTTTTGAGCCATGAGTTAAGGAAAAAATGATGCAGGCCATGTGATGTTAACTTTCTGAATAGTCAATGATTTCAGGGATAAACTTGCTCTTAGACATGATTCAAATGGCCATATAGCTGTATCCAGAGGAATCATATTGGATATAAGCAGAATTCAAATTGAAAAAGTTCTATGCCAACAGTAAAAGGCTTGGAAACAATTCAAATATTCAGCTATAGATTGCTTCCAATTTAGTTTCTGCATGTATTGAAGGAGTGTTCTTTTTTTTCCTATCAAAATCTCCCAAAGGAACTCAAATGTACGCTATTAGCCAATTACGTATGTGTGCTCAGAAACAGAAAAAATTGGATACTTCTGTTTCCATGAATGTAATAGTTTAGATACACAGAAGGATTGAATCACATTGAATGCTTAGGATTTTTTCTTTTTCTTGACAAGGTTAAGAGTTATGAAAAGAAAGCTACTGCTGCTCAGAAAGTAATATGTAAAATATGAACTGTTCCAAAACTTTAAAAGAAACAGTTGTTTAAAAAACACCCCAAACAACAAAACTGTTGAAAAACAGGTTGGTGGTTTTTTTTTTTCCAAATGTCTCCAAAATTTATCTTCATTTATATCATCAAAAGTTACTTTGATACCTGCTTTGAAACAATTTTTATGACTAGTCCAGTCTGTTGCATAGGGCAGGAGTGGTCATACAGTGGCTCCTGAGCTGCGTGCAGTTTATCACCCATTCAACTCTCTTCCATGCTGCATGTACATCATATAACAGGCTCTACAGGTCAATTTGAATCCATTCTTGTGAAATGAAATGATTTTACATGGACTGCTGTGTCTGCATCGTGGGGGTTCAGTTCCAAAACCTGCCCCTTTGTGTACTGCAGTGTAGACACGGGATGCCTGAAGAGTTGCCACTTCTCATCTATGAGCAACTTCTGTCCAAGCGATGTGATGCCTTATGATTTTTAGCCATAGGAAGGTTTATAACATCAAGGAGTTCAGGCAACGCAGGAAAAAAATGGGGTAATTATATGCCACTATTCTTCTACCTAAAATAAAATCCCTGAATACGCTGAAGGAAACTAACGATAGACATCTGAGATTCCATTTACATCCTTAGCTTCTCAACCATGATGTCAGAAGGTGATGTAGTTTCAGTGGTGAAGGAAAAAAAATATCAGGGATTTGTGTTGAGTAAAAGCAGCCATTGAGCCTAAAAAGTCTTTTTTCCTTTCTAAGGAAGTATTTTGCAGGAAAATCTCTGGTATCTGTGGGAGTCATTGTGAGAGTTGTGTCTATGTACCACCTCCAACTACTGTACACACATATATATATTTTTATATATGCTTGCACACACAAACACACAGAGGCACACGTACGTGCACACAGTCACTTTGGCCTCCTATCTTTCCTAAATATAATAAATAAATCCGGCAACAAGACAGTAAATGCTGGTATGGGAGATATCTGTATTTTTCCTCACGCCCTCTTACAGAACATACTGTTCCTATCCAAGCACTCTGGAACTGTAATAAATAAATTCAAAGTCTTTTCAAATCTTCAAGTTCAATATGATAAAGGACACATTCAGAATAGGGTAATAGATATAAACATTCAGATTCATTCCAGCATCCAGGCTTCTAACTCTCTGATTTTATTGAGACATTCAAAGCTTATGGAGGAATTAGGAGCCTAAACTCTTTATTGAATCTGAACCAAAGACATTTGAGACCATTTTTAGGACAACAAGAAGAATAAGTTTTCCTAGTGGAAGTTCAACGGGTCCACTTAAAGGCTTTATAGGGATCATATTGTCCCATTCTCCAGGTCTGTGCTTGTTTTATAGCTGTAGGCTGAGGCAACTGATGTACACTTTATCATCTTCTACAAAATTTGAACTCACATTCCCAAGGGAAATGTTTTTACTCTATCTGTGACCACAAAATTTTTTTTTAAAAAAAAGCTTATTTGTAATGTCTCTTACAGATAAAAAAATAGAAATGTGTTTGGAGAGCTCCATTACTTTCAGGTGATCAGGGCATAACTCAGATATTTCTGGTAGGCAGTAAACAGACCATTGTACAATCTGAACTGTAAGGGGTTTAGTTTATTTTTTTTTTGTTCCCAATGATAGTTTAACATTCATCCAAGTTCTAAGACAAATTTAATTACCAGTGACATAAGCCTAGTGAAATAGTGTTGAGGCCAGCATAACAGGTCTGCTGTTATCCCGTCAAGGCCAATTAGGTAAAAAGGTTTTTTTTTCCCTTTGCAAGTTCCCAAAAGACATAAAGAAAACTTAACTTCATTTTACAAGTGCTAGTAACTACTGGGAATCACTGAACAGAGACATTTGTAATAGTAGTTAAGCTGGACAAAATCAGGAAATTAATTTTGGTGTGTTTCACAAGGCAGGTTGTAGTTTACCTGTATGTGTGTGCGGTGGGAATAGGAGGAGCTATAAACCATCTCTAAGGATTGGTAAATAAGGCAGACTGTAGTGAGTTACAAAGGACATTTTTACATACACACCAGAGATACTGACCCTCAAATGAGGAAAAGGTACATTAAGGAAAATATAAAATAAATTAAAGTCTTCTCACATTATCTACATCATTGGGGCACACGAATCAAACACTGTGCATACTTGCATCATACTTTGAAGCGCATGGCTGTTTGAAAGGAAAATAAACATTTTTTAATTGGTCCATGTTAATATTACTTCTATCAAAACTATCATGTAAAGAAGACGCTCACAGACGTATGTAGGCTTAGGCTGGAAGAGGTCTTAGGCAAAGCTGTGATTTCCTCCCCACTTCAGTCAGTAGAGCTTTAGGAAGGAGAATACTCAGTCCAGACCGTCATGTTATCTCTCTTTTCACCTACAGACAACTGAAGAAGTGTCATGCCTCTGAAATATATTGCAACTGCTATAGCAGGTGTGTCAGTACCCACAGCCAATGAGCAACGGGTATAGTCTGACCTGATCTGCTGCTAATTAGTAATCCTTTTTCATTTTACACATTATCCAAGGGACTAAATAGCATAATTCAATGAAATAGATAGAATCAGGTATTTCATATGACTGACATTACATTACTGAAATACTTAGAGTGTCTGGTATTTCTCCCATGGAAGCCAGATAAAGTTTTCCATTGATATTAAGGGCAGCAATGAATACAAACTCAACATCGTGACCCTGGACTATAGAATTCAAAATGCTTACTAGGGGATATATAGTTAATGTATCATCTACATGAAACTCATATTGTGCAATGATTGTTATTTGAGGCACAGAGAAACTTGTGTTAAACTTCTATTCAAGTAAGCAACAGAAAACCATCTCATACAGGGGGCTGTACTTTGCTAGTAATGTTAGCATAGTAACATGAGAAACTAAAAAAGGACCCATGAAGAATTGGATTACTGCATATAGGCTGGTTTCTGTCAGCAGAGCTAGAGAATGAAGTGTGTAAACAGGTGCATTGTCAATAATACAAACACTCCAGGATATCAATAACAGATACAGTGATTAGCATGGATGCCACAGCTAAAAAACCTCTTAAACTCTGTGAAAAATAAGCCAAAAAACCCCATGATGTTATGGTTTCTAAAAGGTATGTTAAGAAAAAGGCTAGATTAGATGAGAGGGCTATTGACTCCAGCCTGAGCACTGCTGAGGACCTACACCTCTGTTTCTTGCAAGCCAACAATTCTTGCTGCTTTGTGAGACTCAAAGTCCCATGGTAGCCTTGGCCTGAGGCTGAGAATGTGGTACTCCCTCTCCTCTTCTCTCCCTACGTCTGATTTATGTTGCGACCTAATTTAGCCTTTTGCCACCTCCCTCTTCCCCCTCTGGGCTGTGACCTAGGACTGCTTGCCTCTAACAACCATTCTGAACATTAAGGTTTTAGTTCCTGAAGAGGAGAAAAGCTGTGGAAGAAACAGGAGAAAAAACTTTCAAAAGCCTTAAGAAAGTTAGTCAATGGCTTTCAAAGAAGTTTAAGCTCCTAAATGATATAACATCCTTTTGCAAGGAACAGTCTTATGCCTATCAACTCACTAGGAATATTTAAACATCTGCGTATTGCCAGTCAAAGTATTTCCACTCAAGTGGGGCCAAAAATTTCAGATCATTCCAGCTGATGTGTGTTTGCAATTATTTATATTTGTGGCTGATATTAAAGAGATAACTACAATGAGTAGCTAACTTCAAAATCCATTTGCACAAATTTTACACAAATTAATTAAAGGATATATAACTTTGCACTCCCCAATTAATAGGAATATTGAAGATTACACCTACTGAGGAAAGCAAGAAAAAAAAGTCACTGTCTCTATAACATCATGACTGACTGAAGCTTTTAAATGGGTATTCCTCAATTATCTGTGGAATGCAAGTTCTACTGTCCTTTATTAGATTTAACATTTTACACAATTGAAAGGACTAAATTATTTGATAAAAGAAGCAGAGCATGCCTCAGGCTTTGCAATAAATTTACTTAGCTAAACATTTCTACATAGCTTGATTTATTTTATTGTAAAATAGTGTGGAAACTTATAAAATTTTGTTTATTTACACATTTATTTTTACTTTACCTCTCTAATTATCTGTAGACCTGGTAGATTAACTTAAGAGCTACTGGCTGACATATAATTAACATTTTCCACCTTGGGAAAATTATTTAAGACGAATAAAAGCCTTTTAATCACTGTGGGTTTCCCTTTTTGCTTCTAGCAGTATGCACATAAAGTACAATCTTCTACATTCACCATGCCCAGATTAATTAAAAAAAAAAAAAATTATCTAGTTCAGTGACCTTTCAAACAAGCTTCTGTTTAAGACAAATGATACCCCAAAGACTGTTTATCATCACAATATATAGACATGTACTATGATGGACTGTACTCTTTAGAATGGTCATGAGCACCAGATTTAAAGTTAAAGCAGGCTAGGAGGTACCATGAAAAAGAACACAGAGAATCCCCAGATCCTTTTCTGCCCTTTCAAAGCCAACTGAAAACAGCTTTATGTCACTATGAACTACAAATGGGAATTTATTTTTGCTCTTTTGCTTGCAGAGACACTTTTTTTTTTTCTTGATCCTTCCTGTATCATCAGTTTTGCTAACAAATGTGATTTTATATACCAATAGAGTCAGCTATATCTGTGAAGTGATTTTGGAGAAGGCATTTGATTTTCCCTGCATCATGGAGGAAACATTTTTGTAAAGCACAACTACATGTTTGGATAATTGATAATATACAAAGAGAGATTGTCTAGGAAAAAGTTAAGAGAAAAGAGCAAAGAGGTGGAGTAAAAGCCCTTTTCTCCCTCACCTGTAAAGCATCTCATGGTAAGAATCAAGTGGCTGGTGTTCCCTTGGTGGCTACAGCTAAAGACAGGGAACACCCGTGCTGCACTGATGCAGTGGGGAAGAGCTCACCCTGGCAAAATCCAGTTTTATGAGGTCTGAGTGTATAACACCTCCCCTAATGCCTCTCACATTCAGGTTTCCATGGGAAGCAAACCTCCAGGCCAGAGGAGACCTACATCAGGTCCCCCAGCTGGGCAATGTGTGACCAGGGCTGCAGGATACTAAGCTGACTGCAATACTACTGACACACTGTCATGAAAAGCACAGCAGAGACAGTACTATCATTTAAAATGTTCAAAATTACTTCCTTTGTTTTCCTTATTTTTAACGGAGTAATTTTAAATTTTGTGTAAGTCTAAAAGTTTTGGATATTAATTATTGGTCAGTATTAAAAAAGGTTACTTTATTCTGAAAAAATCTCAGCAGAAAATTCAAAATAATCACTGAAAACTGGGCATTTTTCTTCCTCTAGCTAAAAGTCAGTCACTGGAGGGAATAGGCATAAGGAAAATACTTGTAAGGGATGTCCATAAGAGATGACTGAAGAGAAGTAGAATGGCCTATATGCTGGCAAATAGAGAATGCAGAATAAGAGACAACAAAAGAAGAAAATCAAAACAAGCTGAAGAGAAACAATAGAATGCCAGAAACCTTTGGAGTATTGCAATGACCTGCTCTGCCAAGACGCCTGCAACTTTAGGCTTCTGAAATCCAAAGAAAATAACTACTCTGTCTGCTGCTAATAGAAAGCATCAACCACAGTTTAGAGAGGTGAATCTGTCAGATCCTGTGAAGAAAGTGTTATTTTACCAGTACTGAAAATTTCTACATTTGTCAAATATCTCCAGTTCAGCTACTGCTCTCCACCTAATCTTTCACTCCCGGCCAAGCCACCGAGATACTAGTAACAGCGGCTCCATTATGTATAGAACCCCATCCCTGAGTGAAAGAGGCTGCCAGGAAGTTGTGTTTTGGTGTTGTAATCCCAACAGATATGAATAATTTCTTTTAAGGTTGCATCCCTGATCTTCAGGGCCATCAGTGGTTTAAGCCATCAATGACTTAAGCCAAACTGCATCACTGATTGCATATCAACACAGTGCAGAAAAAAATACATCTATCCTCTTGGACCAAACAGCTGGCAAACACATGGAAAAGTAACAAAGAACTGAAGAAAAACCCTGTCATAAATAGATTCAGATGAGGTAGGAATTTCAGAAGAACGGATATAATCAGGAATGCAGTTGTCTTTCACCTGTAGTAAACTTTCTGCACTCTTAGGCAAAAGTTTCCCGTTATAAACATATCAAAGGGGAGAGACTGAAAAACCAGAAAAATACAAAAAAATTCCCAGGCAAACCCCCAGCCAGTACAGAAAGGAAAGAAAGTCTCTACTGTAACAGTTCTTTAACTGATTTAGATCATTATGGATCTAGAAATATACAGTGAAATTTTGCTGTGTTATATCAGGCAAAGATTAAGATTTTGAAGTATATCAGTGAAAACAAATGAAGACATTTTTAGGTACAATGTAGACAGGTACTATATAAAAAAAGGATCTCTGAAGATACACAGATGTACAGGGATTATAAAAATGTACTAGAAAGGTATTTGACTTTTAGTCAGATTCCTCAGTCACTTCATCAACCAGAAAAAGACAAAAATTAAAGCAAATAGCAAATATGGAGAACTTTACATTGCCTTAGGATGTTTTCCTTTTTAAAGATTTTTTTCTGTTACTTACTCTGTTCATTTTGGTTCAGTGAATGGATTGATTTAATTGTACAGCCAGCTAAAAGAAATAACTTATTTCTCCATTTGTGAGTGTTGCTTGCTCTTATTTTTATTCTTCCATGATTTGCCTGTTCCTTTCACTGTAGTATTTGATCTTACAGCATGAAAGCAGCATTGTCAGGGTAGATAGCAATATTCTGGCTCTCCCAGGTGCTTTATAGTCCCATTACAATAATCTCATGATGCAACTTGATTAAATTATTGCTCCCCTTTGAGCTTTCAAATTCTTTTGTTTCTTTTTACATATCTGAGCTATGGGAGAGCAATGAGTGATTTCTGAAATGCCCCATTCTCTCACGGACACTATTCTGCTGCTGGTATTTTAACTAAACAATTCATCTTCTGATAGTTACATTTCCTTTTTTACAAATGAGAAGGTGAAAAGGTGGCTATAAATTTTCTTGCCAACTGAAATGCCTCAGAAGGGGAAAAGGAGCTGTGCAGACTACACATTCAGTTGTGTAGAACTTTTCCACATATTTAACTGACTCCTCTATAGCCAGAGCAAAGGCTTCTATACTCAGATGAGGGAGCAAGCAAGAGCCAACATGAAGTCCACTAGGGAACTCCTTGTTCAATTACTTTAAAATACTCTTAGATACCATGGTAATGAGAGCCTAAAATAGCACTAAACTAGATATATACATTGTAACGACTACCTATTATGCTACTAGTTTTCTAAAGGTCTGTGGGAGGTGGTCTTGATGATAAATTATAGTGTATAGCTAGAGGCTACAAGAATGACTTAATTATAATCTTCTATTTTTAGTATTACATGAATCTAAATAATACTAAATGATAATTTATATACTGGATGCGATCCCTGCAAATAACATGTTCATATCTTTTGTTCCTATGGCTGATTCAAGCTCTTTTCAGTATTGCAGCAGACACTTTGTGGCTATTTTTCAGCGAAGACTAGCCCTCACAGTGTTATTGTTCATAAGAACATGACAGTACTTTATTTCCTTTGACATCCTTTCTGCTTGCACTTACAAGGGGGATATTTTTGCCTTGTCACTGTTTGGATGGAAGTGACAGAGGGACTTTTGGTTTCGAGCTCTCTTTTCCTCTTTTAATTCTTACTGAAGCTTGGATGTTAAGCAAAAATAGTTTCTTCAAGCACCAGTAACAGCTACATAAGAGCATCTCATTCCACTAAGACCTGAAGAAAGATCAAAAGTATGATTACTAATGAGATGCTGATGGAGTATCTTTCTATGATAAATATTCCATGAAGGACAACTGTATCCCTCTAGGTCTTCTCCTTACTTTAACACATGCAATGATCACAGTTTAACAAGGAAAATGCTTATTGACATCTTGCACTTTGGTCTTCATCCTTTTCACACCCACTTGAAAGCTGTTTGTATTTTTTTTTCCCCAGGAAGAACTAGTGCAGGAGATACAGGGCCAAGGTCACTTGATAGGGAATATCTACTTAGTATTTCTGTTAGCAAACAAGAACTCATTTGAAAATTAGCTTATCTTCTCCTTTTCAAAATAAACAAATAAACAAAAATAAAAAAGAAACCTGCTATGAAATGCTTTTAATGTGAGCCTTCTCTGTCTATACTGCATAATTACTAACATTTCATTTAGGAGGTCACATTCATCAGTCTGTTTAAATCAACAGTGCCAACTGTGTCATGTAAAGCTATGGGCAGCTGGTGCTGATGCCTGCACTCCAGCCAGCATCCCAGGCAGCTCCTACCAGCCCCCCATGCAAAACAGCTCTGCTCCGGGCTCAGCCTTGTGCTACACCCCATTCCTCCTCCCAGCATCAGTCCTCTCTGCCCCTTTGGCTTTCTCAGGGCTACTGTGGATCCAGAGATTCCATTTCATCTTCTGTTACAAACGAATGAGGGTTTGTAGGCAATTTGGAGAGTGTTCATAGATGGACTAAAAGGGGGTTCCTGAATAAACAAAAACTTTACTTGGAAACAGTCAGATGTTATCTAAACAGAAAATATGCACCGAGTTCATTAAATGGATGTGAATCTGTTAGGCAATTCCAACTGGGATATTGACTGAGATGATTTTGGTCATATTCCACATTTAAGACAGGAGAAAATATATATATTTACAGCCTTACTGTCAGGGAATCTTGATTAGAGGCTGATTGCTCAGCCAAGGCAATAATTTCACTAGAAACTTTTGGCTGAAAAGTTAAAAAGAAGCAATCAGAACACCAGAACAAATGTGGGTAATAGGTAGTTACATCTTGTATATTTTTTTTAGCCAAGGTGTTGAGATGCACCTACAGTATTTATATTTTTACATATATTTATGCTTTTCTGCATAAATTTCTTTCTCTCTACAGAAATGAGTAAATCTGAAAAGGTAGTAGCATTTGTTACTAAGGCAGACCTCGAACCCTTCATTTGTGCTGAAAATCCTCCTTGTTCTCCTAACGCTTCCTTTGACTTCACCAGAGGTCAGTCACTTTACCTCTTCATAGAGCGAAGCACATGAATGAAGACACTTAGAAGAGGACATAACTCCTTGCATGCACCTGACTTTCAATGATGTTGAAGAGAGCTTTTCCTCAGTAATGCTCAGGAGAGATTTCAGGCTTTGTCTCAATATTTTTGCTTTCCAGTCTGCTTCAAAAGAGGTTTCTTCCTTTAATGCTGGTTCTCAGCGAGGGGGAGACCGTAGTGGAAGACCGTGCCTGCTGCAACGAGAGCAGAGAACCAAGAGACCTTTCTTGAAATTTAGCAGATTTGATTGCTCTCCTGAGTAATCATAACAAAGACTCACAATTGACTGTGGCTTCGTGACAGGATTTTCTGTGATGTTTCACATACTGAGGCCACTGTTGCAATCCGAATGATCAGATCTGACTCACGGTTTACCAATAAACACTTTTCATCATTGTTGTTTTGTACCACAGAAGAATGTGACCCTCTGACATTGAAAATGTTAAAGCAACTGTGGCTGTTTTCTGAAATTCCCTTGAGATAAACATTACCTTTGTGTTAATTGGATGGTTTTGCTGGTCATTGAGTTTATCTCCAGATATTCTCTCTTACTGAACAACATATGTGTGTAGCCTCACCTGCAGAAGAATAAACTGGAAATCCAATTGCAAGAGGAATAATTGCATGCGGTCAAATTATGCCCTAGACCACTACAGCTCTGAGAGGGCAAGAGTATGGGTCACAGGGTGCTCTTCTCGGACATTAGAGCATAGCATATTTGAAAAGGGAGAAATGCTTTCAAACAGTACTTTATATGTTACTGTATTTTCAAACGTGATATTTAAGCAAGAGTTTTGATTAAATAATGGATTTAATTTGATTTAGAATACCAGGCAAAATTATATACATAGTATTATGTATTGTATACCTGTATATTAGTCTATAAAAGATATACTACATATATATGAGGTATATTTAATAAATATACATATATATTCATATTTTTAAATCCTTACAGTTGGCTCATACTTAACAAAACAAGCTGATAAACCATCACTGCTCCAAACAGCCTCCTTGTGACACCAGTCTGACTCCTGACAGCCTCCCAGCTGCTGCTAATTTTCCTTCTCTAATTGGTTCCTGAACATCCAGCCATTTTGTTTACAAATCAGCTTTGTCTGTTAGTCAATTTAATGTGCTTCAAAAGTCCTGTAGCATAACTGGCTAATTGCTTACCAGTTAGCAAATAGTGATTTTTCCTTCCATAAATCCCTGCAGCCACAGTCACGTTTAATTTTTATTTAGGGGCATTGATAGGTATGATTTAAACAGAGTTTGAATATTTAGAGAGGAAATCTGTTTTTGCAACCTTCAATGTCAAAGTCCACCCGAGAGCAATTCTGTACGGGGAGTGTGTCTTTGTAATGTGAACTGTGATGCAGCCTCAACGTCAGTGACATAAGTGCGCAGCAATAGCACAAGCCATGAATATTGTGACTCCCCAGCTCCTGACAGGTACTGATGCCTGTTGCCATGGCACTGGCTCAGATTCCTGCCAGTCCTGAGCTGCAGACTGTAGCTCTCCCTGCATCCAGCTGTCACTGTGTTGCAGAGCATTTTCCTTTGACATCAGAGTACTCAGCTTTTTAACTAATGCTCTCCATGTCTGGCAAAACAGGTGCAGACAAAATGCATGTATTTCCCCAAAATATTTGTGCATCTGAACTGTAGTTTTAGTCTGTGTGCAAGTGTGTAGAGAGACCGAGATCCACTGCTGTGGAAATTATTTGTGTGAGTGAGTCTGAACGACATTTATTCCTAAAACTCCAGGAACTCCTCACTTCTTCTTGTCCCACTCAATGGCAGGGGGTATGACGCAGCAAAATAGAGCAGAATACATCATCATTCATTAAGCGCAGAGTCTGGGAGCTAAGGAACTAGATATTACCCGATCAGCAGAAAATTACCCAGTCAGCAGAAGACATTATGTGGTGTTCAATGCCTCTTATCTGTGAGCTTCAGGATGTTCCCCAGGTATGAACTTTTCAAGATAATACAAATCACAGAATCTTTTTTTTGATGCAGCTAATGGGCTTATTCTGCAGTGCTGGGGATCTCTTTGAGCCCAGAGAAGGAAGACATGGACTCCTTGCGAGCCTTTGTCTCTGCTCATGTGGAAAGAACAGAACACTTGGAAGGTCTCAGAGGCATCTAGGGGAGAGGCGGAGGACAGCAGTTCTTGGAAGCATGCAATAGCAGTCTCTGAAAGGATGCAGGCGTTTTTGATTAAGGCCAAACAGTCTTGTAGTTCCACATGCCCATCATCTGAGAGCTGAGCCAACCACAAGCTGAGCATGGAAAGGTTATAATTTAGCAAGATGTTTGGATTTCACACCTCAATAATCCATCATGAAGATACGCCTGAAGTAAAAGGTGTTTCTTGTAACAACTGCAATCCAGACAGGTAAAATGCTAAGGCTACTGTATTGCTTTTCCAAATGCATGCCATGTTTAATGGAGTTAAAATAAGGAGCCGTAAACTGTGTTGTGATTTCATGGTCTCCATAACAGTTGACTACGAACAGCCAAGCTTGTCCCTGCTCGTTTTCCTCTAGGAGAGGCTGGGATGATGCTCCTTTTGCAGACTCAATGCTCCAGCAGCAGGAAGAGAAAGTGCTAGAAGAAGATCTCACTTCTCTCTTTCCCCTTTCCCTGCTCCCATTCGTGGGGCTCCTCTGACCACTGGTGTTGTGCTGCATAGGAGGCCCCTCAATGGAAGGGATGGAGGAGGAGAAAAGGGTCCTCATCTTCTGCTGAAGCGTGAAGTCCCAGAGGAGCAGATCACAGCTGCTTGAACAAGGTCACACTGGCTCAGAAGAAGGGGCTAATGCGAATAGAGAGAATTCATCTCCTGCTACCCACAGAATATTTATACATATATATGCATACATTTAAATACATATCTTCTGAGGAAATCATGTGGCTCTGTCTTTTGGGAATTTAACTCTGTTTTACAGGCTGGGGTGCGGGGAAGAGACCAAAGGAGATGAATATCATGTTCATGTTCTGGAAAGTCTGAGCTCTGGCCAGCGACAGAAACGAGGAGAAGAATGGCTTTTGTAGCATCTCTTAAAGCCATTCATAAACATTCATCTTTCTTACAGAGCCTTGCTTTTCCATTGTATTTGACTATTCTTTCCCGTTTTCCCAGTTGTGCAGTATGTTGTAGGTCGCCTCTTTGCCTGCCTACGTGCTGCTGCAATAAACTTCCTAGCATTTTTTTTAGGGTTCCAAAGAGTACCAGAAGTACTGGAGAGAGGTGAATCACAGTTATTACTTTACAAAGTGTAAACTGAGGCAGAGAAACTTTCAGACAGGATAATTTTGTGGGAAAGAAGCCAGGCCGCTGGAATCCCGCTTTCCTGCTTTAACCCCTAGACCACAACCAGGAACAACATAATGTATTCTGGAACTGAACAATGAATTTTGCTGGCAAGTTCTGTGAATTCATGCTTTCTGTATTCACTAAAGCCTAAGCTAATGGCTTCCTTGAGCTTTGTGTGCACACTCCTCTGGGGCAAGTGCACAAGCCAAAAAGGAGGTGCACAAGCCAAAAAGGAGGGAAAGGAGATGGCTGTAAATACTTGGCTCCAGTGTGTGCATTACATCTGTCACAAGGGAAACAGTGAGAAAGGTTTGAAAAATGCAAGCCAGTGCAATTAATGCTGGCCAGAGGTAAAGCAACATTTGCAAAATCTCCTTTTAGTGGTGCTTCTGCAAGAGATCTTTATGTGCATGCAGAATATAAACCTACAGTTACTAGCAGGACAAAAAAATAAATAATAATAAAGGAAATGTTAGCCAAATATGCCAATTCAGCCCCTGTATAACTCAGCTGGAGTTACCCAAGATGAATATGACTCCAGAAATCGGCAGTGGCCCCATTGAAATATTCTACAAATTTATATTTTCAAAAGTAATTTTCATAATAACAGTTTCATTATGTTCCAGAATAGAATGACCACATGCTGCAGAATAAAAACTGGGATGGAAGTGAGGGCAGGAACCATCTATCTAAAGGGAAACAAAAAAAAATAAGGCCATAAGGAAACACTATTAAAATCTTGCATACTCCAGTTAATTCAGACTTACTGACTTTCAGAAAGGCTACCTGATGAAGACTCAGAGGTGACAGTTTAAGAGAGCTTTGCATTAGCTGAGTCCAATTCCTTGCCTGCCATAAAGGAGCAAAAAAAGCAGACAGTGAAGTGCTCAAAAGAATTCACATCACAGATTTTATGACTGATCCCTTACCTGCTAGCTTTGATCTCATCTGGGAACCAGCCACCTGACTTGAGAAACGTGGAGACTAAAAACATTAAAATCACCTGCCATATTTTGAACAGTTGTGTTTGGAGAACCTGTGGTCCAGGCCACCTCTGTGCTGTATGCATTATCATTGACCTCAGGTATGAACTCGAAAGACAATTTTACTGTCTCCAAAGTTGTGTTTCACTTTTAAGAGCAGCAGCTGGATGTAGCTACACTGCTTTATGGGACATTTAGCTGCTGATCTGCATGGGCAACTCATTACTGGAGCCTAACTGATGAGCCTTCTGCTCCCAGCAAAGACCTGTCTCCAACAGATTTACTTGACTGGAGCTGTGGGAGCATGATAACCCTAAAGCATGAGATTTTCAGGCTGGCAAATCTTAAATGGTTGGGCTTTTAACAGCAGCAAGGACTTTTGTGGAACCCTTATGGAAGTAGGGACAACTTCATGAGGTGTCAGAACAAGAGCTGACTCTCATTCGCAGGAGATGTTTTATCTTAAGGGCTCTGTAAGGTAAAAGCTAGAGAAATAAAAGAGGGTTATGCTTCAGCAGGACACTTAAGCAGTATTCTCCCATCTGTAAAGAAGTGAGACTGGTTCATAGTCTCACTTGCAGGACACTGAAAGCACTGCCACACACCCAAACTGGCACAGTGCATTCATACCTGATGCAGAAGAAGGTGCTCCCACCCCTTCACCATTCTGTGATTAGAAATGCAGAGGACCCAAATGAGTGTCTGAAGTGGGTGGCTGAAATATAACAGAATTGCACAAAAGTCGTAGAGAAATGAAGAGAGAACGTTGTGCTTAGAAAAATTAGGTAGAATGTGTTCTCTCCCTTCCTTTCACAAGAAGGAATGTCAGATCTTTGATACTCCCATTTCCTGCCTCTTTAGGTTGGGCAAAGAGCCAAAAAAATAGAGTCTTATGAAAACAAGAAGCAAAAAATACAATGCATTTGAGGTCATATCAACAGTATTTCATATGAAAACACATCTTGCACATATCCACCATTCAAAGTTCAGCCAAAACTCCCAGATGAAAAGGCATGAGTAGAAGAGTTGGTTGGGGAAATACATTACTCTTCAAAACATGAATGCTTTCACCTCTTTCTTTGAAGAGGCATGACATACACAGTTACTGTAAGCAAGTCAGAGCATGTATCTAAATGGAGCATATCTGAAAGTTGTCCACAAAGGACTGGTTCAGCTGGTGTAGTCACTCAACACTCAGTATTTAAGATGCACAGAGTTACGGTACATGTGGAACAATTTTTATTTCTTTGTTTCCTAATAGGATGAAAAGCAGCTTGTTTGACTGCTCAGATACCAAATGCTGCTTGTTATTAACCATTCTGTTACAAGTGTTTCTCAGTGGTTGTGAACACTGTGGCATTCTGGGATTGTCCACACAGAACATTATGTCTTATTACAGAATGTTGCTATTCCTTTTTCTTGGTGGTGGTTCATTTTCCTTAGCTCAAATGGGAGAAATGAGGGGAAAAAGAGGATTAAGATTGAATTTAAGATAAAATTGTTTTCAACAAAAATCATGGGTGGAAGCAGCAGTTTGTAAAGAATTGCCTATGTTGGTGGTCCCCACTGCCTTTCTTTGAGCAGCACTATCATAATAGAGTGCTGTTGCCATACTCTAAAAGAAAAGTGTTTTTTTTTTCTTTTCTTTTGAGGACAAAATTATAGGTTAAACAATTGTTTGGTGGTTTTAACAGTGCTGACACCTGAGAACTAGATACAGGGGTGGGTCTATTAGAACAAGTGATCTTTGAAAAAACAGCTTCTTTTTGACGTGTTTCTTTCCACTACTTTAGTAATTTTTCCTTTTACATCACATTCACTTTCTTGCACATAGGAAGTGCAATAAAAAGGACAGTCATCTATATTTACAGTAAGACACTGGAAAATGTAGTGATGCCAACAGCAGTCCTTCTTTGGCTTTTGGGACAAACTATGATAAGGAAGTCTAGAAATACTTCTTTTTCATTTAGCCTCCCTGGTGAAAGTTATTTTCATAAGCTTGACTGAAAGTAAAAGACTGATGGTGTCAACATCTCCATCTCTCATGAGGAAACTATTCTTGACCCTCTAATGCCACCGCTGGCTTTTGTTTCCAGACACTGGTCCCTCATAAATTACCATATTCCTCAAAAGTTTAAAATTCCCCTTGTTTCCTCTCTTTGTGCTTATGCATAGCAGAGGCCTCCAAGTGCTTGCAATGAAGGATGACGCCAATCCTTTTCAGTACAGGAATGTTCCCAAGGAAATGGACGGCTCCTGGGCCCTAGGGAGACAGGGAGCAGAGCAGGATGTGCTGCAATACACAAAGCAAAGTCTCTCTAGCAAAGGCAATGCCACCTGCAAGGGAGAGATGGACAGGATGCGAGTGATGCACAGGAAGTGATGCAGGCAGGAAACATGAAAGCCAAGTAAAGAGATTTCCAAAGTAAAACAGGAAAATGGTTGAAAGAAAAGAAAACTAAATGACGTGGAAAAAGATGACGGGGTTTTGTTGTGTTTTGTTTTCATTCGGACTAATAGTAAAGCTTTGGCAAAACAACTGAGGTGTGCTTCCTAAACTGATGTAGCATGGAGACCTTTGCAGCTTAGGTGTGAGGTCTTGACGTGGTGTTCAGAAAAGCTTTGTAAGTTGTAGGTATCTTGTGTGCATTGATATGCAGTGTGTATTACAACTGTATGTGCACAGAGCATAACAAAGCCTATATGTGCTTCAAAAGGATCATTTTAAATAGACAGTAATCTCAAATTTCCTTTCCCTACCATAAAATTCCTTCCGTGACAAACTCTGAACATAAAAAGAAAGATTCTATCTCACACCAGTGATTTCAGCAAGTTTGTCTCCAAAGTGTACCAGTGTCTCTGTGATTGGAATCAGGCTCAGTCTGTTTTTCTGGGACATGCTTTAATTTTTACAGGATGTAGACTGGATCTTGACATATGCCACGCTGTATTTCTCGAGTTTAAAGCAGCTCAGGAGTCTGTTTCTTCCTTTCAGTTTGTTTCCAGTATCACTTGTATGTAACATTAATTATGCAGTTATTCTATCCCCATAAGGAAGACAAACAAAAACTAAAACATCTTTAGGATTATATGATACTGTAGTTTTCAGGAAATTGCACACACTAGTTAATAATACACATTACTACTTTTACTACCTTTACTACCTTAGAAATATGACATCATCTTTTGCTTCACTTCCTTCACACACAGTTTGCAAAAACACATTATACTGAAAATATGACATTACTAATGTCTCCAAAGCATTATTTACACAGTTTTAGTCAGTCATATTAAGCTGCTCTGAGCCTTCACATGAGAATGTTGCAAAGAACTGGTATTTTTATTGTCATTGTCATTATTATTAAAAATATCCACTATTATTAAAAATTGTACTATTAGTGTTCATAATGGTCCAGGTTCATTTCTTATGTTGAGATAAATCCAAAGGGACTACACTGCCAGACCTTTCTCTGCTCCCACTGTTTTTCAGGGCCCTGAGCTGCTGCAGATGGAACTTTCTGATTATTAAAAAAACAACAACAGAGCTTTCTGAGATACCAAAAGGAGATGATTATTGGAATGTATAGACTCTAATACGAGCATATCACAAGATGGAGCCAAAGAGACTGGATAGGAGAACTGGAATGAAAAGTGTAAGTGTGGAGAAGAAAACAATTCTTTCCTATCTGGTAACTGGGAAGAACTCCACAGTCTTCAAAAGCTATTTTCCAGCAGTGCTATAATTCACATGCCCCTTTGACAAAACAACCACTTTCAAGTAAGTAAAATAGTGCTGAAAAACAGTGTGGTCTTACGCATTTGCAACAGAGAGTACTAAATTTTGGAATCTTTCTTGAAAATAAAGTAAAATACAATTGTGTCTCATTAAATAAACTGCTGAGAAAAAGTACTTGCTCGGAAGACAACAGGCTAGAACCTAGCAAAATGAGGGAAAGGGCTTTTAACCTCGAAATACCTTGGGGTCTCTTCATGTACTTGCTGAGTTCATTTGTGACTTCTGCAAGGTATGGGGTAATATAAACTGCCATTCTCCAGTTGTGATTAATTGACAGTACAGCTTTGTGAGCTCAACCCCTAGTGCACTTCGACAATGAAACACAACGTTGTCTTCAGTGTTTACACAGCTTATTCCTGAAGTCACCCTGTTTCACTAACATAACAAGTGCGTTTGACCTCATTTCTGGACTGGACCCCATTCTGACTTAAAACAACTCTTCCTGGGGTTCATGTGACCTGCATCTTTTGAAAGGGCCAAGGAGCTTTCCAGAAGAGAGGGAAATGAGAGGTAAGCATGGCATTTCCAGTGGAAGAGATCCTATTTGCAAAGCACACATTTTACGTGTTTGTTTGCTTTGGTTTTGTTAGTTATATGATAAGCTTGAGGTGAAGACAGACTTTACATACTACTATCTGATAACACTATTAGGATGAAGAAAAAACGCAAGGGGTGTTCCTGAGGAAAGGGATACTTTTGCCGTTCATGAATGACGCCTCTCAGCTCCAGGACTGGCAGAGCACACCAGTCTCGGGGATGATGATGTTAATCCAGAGCCTTTACAGTGAAGTTCTACATTTCCTAAAATTGGGTTACTTTGGCTTCATGTGTCCATATTTGTAAAGATCAAAAGTAATCGCTGTTTGATGACTTCTTATCAGATTCTACAAAATGGATTTGATAGATTTAGTTTAATTTCCAGGAGATATAAAAAATAAAGACCACTGACATGGTTCTTGTCTTGCAAAGAGCCACAGTGTTGAGGGTGCTTTTTCATGCACTGAACAGATGATGCCCCTAGCCTGAGAGGAGCCGCTGTCTGCTCAGACCACACAACCTCTGAATAAATATGAGCTCTGCTTACCAGAACTGTCGATTCAGATCCTGAAGCAATTCCTAATTCTCCCACGTTTCTCGTCCTTACTCCCTGCAGTGATGGATACCTGCCTGTTCAAGTGCTGTTGTACAAATGCCAAATATAAAGCAAGACATAGGTCCCTTAACGGAAAGCTTATTGAAATTAGAGCAGTTGCCTGCAATCTGGTGCTCACATACCCAGGCTGTAACTTTTGCTGACCCTAACTGTTATCCAGTTAGTTCAATGAAAGTTTATACTGAGCTGAACGTAGATTATCTTTTCTGAAGGAAAAAACAACCAGTGAAAGTATATTCTACCGCAGATCCATGGAGCAGTACTGGGGGAAGCTACTTTGGCCTAATGTGTCTCTGGCCCTGTTTTCACCTCTGTCATGTTCCTTCATGATTCTTGTTTACAGAAAGCAAATCTGTGGCTCTAGCCTATGCCATGCAGCAGGTGGTCTACCCGTGAAATTGGGTCAAAGCCCAAAACTAGTCCCTTTCCTGGCACAAGAGACTCACAGCTCTTCTCAGGATTTACTTCTTGGAGAGGACCAGGGAGCATTTGTTTGCTAGGCTTTAGTTATTACACCGTTGCTGCTGAACCCATTCTTAACTCTGTGGAGATGTATGGAAAAAATCCTGCCTCTATCTTGGTCTCAGAACAAAATGATTCCTGATAGGGTTATATAACTCACACTGTATTTCAAGGGTGTCCCGTGTGGGCAATAGATTGGATGCAAAGTTATTTTTATTTTCACATATCCATCTGCCACGATTCATGTTTTATCAAAGCAGTTTACATGATTCTAGGCAAGGCTGTTAAAGAGCATTGGTTTCTGAAGTTGCCATGGATACCAAGCAACATGTTTTCATTTTATGACGTGATAATTTTTTACAATTCTGTGTTAATTTTTTTTTTTCATGACACTAGCTTCTTTATCGAGCTCTCAACCACAGCTTGTGACAAAACCATAACAAAAGTGACTTAGTGGTCTGAATGCGAGGATTGCAATGCCTATAACCACAACAAGGAACCAGGCAAGACCAGATCATGGGCATGTCATTTTAATTAGGCTGAAATCAACGAATACAGTAGGAGATGGTGTTTTCATGAGCCTTTCAAGACAAAGTATCTTCTTCTTGAACGTGATCCCATGCTCATTAAAGATATCTCTGATGCTTTTTGAGAGAGTATGATTTTTTTCTTTATGTTCATGTCAGGAAATCTCTCTTCCTTTCACGTTCAGTGTGATGCAGGCCAATTGTTTGTCAAGATGCCTCTCTTTTGCAGACTTGAGCAAGCTCTTTGTTGATGTGAATTAGTATTCCAGTTTATAACAACTGAACTTTCATATGTATCCAGTATCACACAACCCTTTGCTTCACAATACCAGCTGCCCTTATCTCCCAGAGGATAGCTTACTGGATTTCAGTGATGTTGTGCATATAGTAGCTGGAGTTTGTAAAGCACTTTGGGATCTATCCTGACAAACACTGCTCTATAAGTGAAAGCTGTTATTAACTGTCAGGAGAAGTACGGTCCTTCTAAAATTCCATATGCTTCTCCCTTAGCCAGCTGTAAAAGTTTTCAGAGACCTTTTTCCTTCCTCTTTTTCTTGCCTTTTCAGATCAGATATGAGATCTGCGATTTATCAGCACTGAGATTTGGTTGTTGTACAGCAATATGTCTTAAAATATGTTCTTCCAAAATGTGCTGCAAATGGAGTTGTGATAAATCCAGTGAAAGCTGAAGGCAAACAGGTTCCTTCTGCAGAACCAGACTTTAATATTTGACTAAGCCCTTCTGTTCAGTGAAATAAATTCTGGACAGCTAAAAGAATTGAAAGCAGGTATTTGCTTATGTATGAAAGCTCAACCCCTTTACTAGTCCATATAACTTGATGTTCAGATTTAATGAAAGTGAAATGTTTTTCTTACATGAGGAATAGTCAATGAGTTTTTACTGCTGTCACAAAAAGATGTGGAAATCAACATCAGATTAAAGCTATAGAATTGATCAATCTACAACTATAGCTACAGGTTCAGAAATAATTACAAATGAGCAGAAATAAATTTGTCTATATTTGGTGGGACTGTAGCAGGAGGGCAAGGATATAGTTAACAGGGATGCAAGAAAACCTCAGATGTGCAATCCAGATGTAACTGGTGTCTATCTGCACTCCCTAGCTCTCTATCTGAGCTGGTGTTATATTAGCCTTGATAACACTGGGCATGGCATCACTGATTAACTCATAAAAACTGTGGCAGCTAGCATGCATCAAGCATTTTTTTCATTAGCAGTACCCCAGCTAGCTAGACATGCACAAGTTCAAATCAGAAAGTCCAAAGCATGCTCTTTTCGGTGCTCCTGAGCCCTGAAATGGATTAGACTGCCATTCCCAAAAATGAAGCCAAAATCCTTTATTTGTTTCAAAGTGAGTAGCACTAGCATATGATTTATTGCTCCTACCAGCCTTAGGCATAAGCAATTCAAGGGATGGGTTGGAGTCCACATTTCTGGTGGTCCTCTTGGCCTGGCTTACCTGAGCTACTCTGCCTTCTGTTTGCAATGGTTCACCTGTTCACTGGTACCTGCTTTTGTGCCCGATATTCTCCCTGGACATACATGAGATAGATAGTGTAGCTCTCTTTTAAATAGGAGAAGGCAGCTATGAATTACATTGCCTGTATTATTGGATAAAAAGAATAGCCATGGTGGGTATGGCAGGGCTTGGAGGTCTTGGTGAGGACAAGTTGGAGGAAGAATTAGAAATGGCCTGGAAAATAAAAATAATGGAATAAGGGCATCCAATTTGGAAGGAAAGAGAGTGACAGGAAGCTAGAGGAAGCTGGGGGAGTGAGGAGGGGAGGAGAGTTAAAAAAACCCAACCTAGTGGGGAGGATATGGGGTTACAGTCCTGGCTGGAGAAGGAGAAGGTGTGACATAAGAATGGGTGAGGGGACACTGACTGAGGTTAAAGATGAGGGTTGAGCTATTTCCTTTGTGAAGCATTTTTCCTTTACACTCAATTTGTTAAATTGATTATAATACAATTACCAGCCCACTAGATAGCAGGATGTTTCTTATACTTGTTTCTTACACTCTCTGCTAACTCCCAAATGAAGCATGGGCTGGCTGTTTGCCAACATAAAATTAACAATAATTTTCTGCCTTTTAAAATAAATATTTGAAGCTGTTAAGTGTGGCAGAGAATGCTAAAAGCAGCTCAAAACAAGATCAGTTCAACATGAAAGCTTGTCTAAATGAGAGAAACACTTCATCCATGCACCTCCTCCTTTATGTGTGGGCATTCTTATTTTGTTTTAAGAATACATAGCGTAAATCAGTAAGCAATTGCTTTTTAAAGACCTTTAGTTCAGCTGGAAATATTTTTCTCCTTAGAGAAAGCTTGTGTTTCGACAAAGCTATTTATGTGGTTCAGTGGGAGGTACTTTAATACCCTGTCTCTATTTACAGTCTTGACTAGTATAACACACTTGTTTAGAACATGCATTTGCCCTACCTCTTCTGCTCTGAGACAAGCAAACCAGCGCAATGAATGACAGGCAACAATGACAAGACAGCCTGGTATTTGCTGCAGGCTGCTGCTGAAAAGGCAAAAGAAAACCAGTCTGGAACAACAAATTACCACTACTTTTACAGTTACTAGTAACCACAATTTGATCCTTTTTACTTAGTAAAATTAGCTCCACAGGAACTACCAGGAACCAGTAAATAATTAGCTATAGACATAGCTTGCAATTACTGATTCAGAGAGGTGCTGGTGCCCTTAATACCTCCTTGTGACAATGACTGTTTGGGGCATTTTCCAAATTGTTTTTCTAGAGTGATTAGTGCCACTGATTTTTCAGTGCAACTGGAGCTGTTTTGTTCTATCTTCCCTTTTACAACAGGTCTTTTTCTCTGACTGAAATTGTAGTTGCACTTTATAACCTTAATTTGATGCCCATCAGCTATTCCAGTAGCCAAAGAAAGACAGAAGTCCAGTAATCCTTGTATCAAATAATCCACTAAATAATTTCCTGTAATTTTCTTGAAAATTTTGAATCAACCTCTTGATTTTTAAATGTGTCTCTTCTGGCAGCTAAAATCCACTGGTCACTGAGACAGTGCCAGCATTTTCACACTTTGCTGCTAGTGCTCTTCAAGCCTGACCTGCAGAGATAATTTATGAAGAGCTCCCCAAGGCCCTGACACACTAAAGCATTTTGCTTGATTAGGGCCTGAATTTATAGGAATCTCTATGGATTCCAAATATATTTATATATTTAGATATATAATTATATATTCTACATAATATATGTATATTTTATATCATTGAAGATGATATAAGCATGCTACTCCCAGATTCCTGGACGACAGAGGCTTGTGCCAGACCTGAGGGTTTCATAACATGTGACTGAGAGTGTCTCCCTTATTTCTTCTCCCCTAGATTTACACAGTTTTTAAGCATCAGGTGTGTTCCTGTTTATCATACATTTTTTGCATTATATGTGGGAAAAAAAATTACCTGCTCCTGTTGAGAGAACTTCTATTAGCATATTGTATACTACTCTAGAATTGATATGACAACAATCAGCCTCGTGAAGACAACAACAGACTCATCTGTATCTTCCAGTACCATTACTTCTTCCAGATTAATTGCCTGTCTACTGCAAATGGCTGCACAACAGCTGAAGATAACGCCTCAGACCTGAAAACGTTTTTCTTGCTTTCCTATATCTTGCTGATATAGTGTGGTACTTGTAACACTGCATTATGTGACAGACTTTAATACTGCAGCTGCCTGTCTCTGAACAAAACCTTTTTCTGGTTTACTCAGAGTTCATTTCCACTCTGCAGTTCTATTTATACAACCATCTTCTGCTGATGTATGAACTGGTTCTCATTGACTTTATCATATGCCCACCTGCTCAGCATGCTTAAGGAATGGTTCAGTTTTGCTGGCCATGCTGATATTTCTTCTAAACCAAGTTAGAAAGTGCTGTCTTCATTTCCGAGTGTCTTACCTTTGTTTTATATAATCTAGCAGTAGAAACAGTTGGAAAAATATTCTAACAAATTTTCAAAAGTTGCAATTAGCCATTACTAACAAAGAAAGTGTTTCCAGTCAGTCTCTCTGGATATGTTTCTGTATGCAATTATAGTCCAACAAGGAATCCTAATTACTTTTTTGAACATGTTTTTTCATATTTTATATCTGTGTTGCTTCACATGATGATGTACTATGGACTTGGTTTGGTAGAACTAAGTTTTATGCTGTTCCTATGTTTCTAAACTCTGCCCAGGAATTCAGTGCCTCAAAAGGATGGATTTGAAATTACATATCACTAAATTACTCAATGGTTTTAGAAAACTGGATTCAGTGTGTTCCAAATGCCATATGGCTTTAATATAGATTGTTTGAAGGTCTTTTTTTGTTCTAACTAAAGATGACAAATAAAGTAAGCCTCTATGATCCATACATTGGGAATATTGAATATTGCAACAATACATTAGCAAGCCTTATTCAGAGGAACATCAACTTTGTAACAGATTCTTCTGGTTCTCCTTTTACAAGTATCACACCCACATTCCTCATGAATGCATTATTTATGATCTATTAAAAAAAACCAAACTGTTTTCCTCTAGTAATTATGCAACCAGCAAACAGTCATCCTATTAACAGATCTTCACTAATATCATTAAAGATTCTTTTTTCCATTAAGTGATGTTTCAGTTTTTACCTTTTTAAAGATCTGAGTATCTCCCTCCTTGTAAGACAAACTACTTGTGTCACCAGGAGCTGCTCAGAATTTTATCCAAAGAGGCATGACATGCATGTTTCAGTCCTCTCATGCACTTGGTGTTTTACATTGTGGTCCACTGTATCCTCAGCAGCTGGTTAATATACCCTATTTATCTGCTATCACAGGATCTTATCTTTATGTAAAGATGTTCCAAAGAAGGAAACATTACAACTATCAGAACTGAAAAAGATTTACATATATTATACAGCGATGTTGTTGACAATACACTTTAAACAGTTTTATTCCTTCCTCCCTTTTAATATCTTAGTAGCTCAGCCCTGCCCAACTGCCTGGGCAAGTGAATTGTACACGCAAACCTTTATTTTCCACTTTTACCTTCTATCTGGCCTTGATTGACCATGTTTCCAAATATTCCAGATACTGTATTCACTTTCATCTTCCAAACCAAGGGCTGGCCTAGCTACTTGGGTAAGATACAGCCAAAGACTGTATGCTAGTTCCTCCTTTCCATAAAAATTTGGGTCACCAAGTAGAAGGTGCACTGTGACAATCAATCAGTGGTGGCTTTAGGATGGCTGTCCCTCCTTTTCTGGCAACCATTTGGAGGGATGCCTTGTTTGTCCATAGGGCAGAGCAGCCAGATTTCGAAACCGCTGTTCTGAGGGCCTCCCTTTTTTCTTTTACGTCTTCTTTTCCCTGTCTGTTTTACCTTTCCTCCCTTTGCCTTCAGATAAAAAATTCCGGCCTCACTTACACTGACTTACTTACACCCTGATTGCTTTCTCTCACAGCATCTATTTTCCACAGAGATCTCACGTTACATTTTCCTGTGCTACCATCCCTTTCCCACCCTTTCAGATCAGCATGTCAGAATCAAAACTGGATAGAACTCCTCAAGTTTGTCAGTTCAAGGAAAAAAAGACAAATTTATGAATCATTTCCTGTACTGAAATGAAAGATTGATGATTAAAGTTGTAAAGAGATACCAAAAAGCAAATTTCATTAGATTTTAGATATGGGCAAGAATCAACTTTCTCTTCAGGACTTCCAGGTTATGTTACGAATGACTGAAGGCAGCAAGTTCATACCTGAGGGCCTTTTGCTCTTTGTCTATTGAAAATACCCAAGGAAGGCATCTTCAAAGTTGTGGGTTTTTTTCTGCAGGGATGTGTACTGTGGCATGAGCTTCAATAAATGCTATGATTTGATCTGTCCTTTTTGTACTCAAAAGTACAAGCACAAGGTTGTACACATCTGCAAAACTTTTTTTCTCCAGTCCTTTCTGGCTGTCATGGGTGGAAAAGCCAAACGTAAAGGCATAGATTAAATATATGCTTTGTCTAGACCACTGACAGCACAAACAGACTGGGAAGGAAATGCCAGCAATCAGGCTCCAAAAAATGAGCTAGATCTGTTCCTTAAGTTAAGTTCTCCAGACGGGTGGACATTGTCACCGTGGCCGATGGGCCACGCTGCTTGCAGCCTCTGCAATGTTGTGAAACATTTTGCACAAAGCTGCTGCTGCGAAAGCTTGTATGTTAATTAGGAAACCACCTTCCTGTGTCTATTTATATGTACACAAATCCCTTCCTTTTCCTTTTTCTTTTTTTTTTTTTTGTTTTTGAAAGCTTCATAATAACTATTGAAGCTAGTTCTTTAGCTGGTGTAAATCAACAAAGATAAGGCCATTACTGTCACCTGAGGAGGCCGTGCTTCCCTCTTTTCTCACTGAATGAGGGACAAGAGGTGGGGAGAAAAAAAGGGAAGAGAGACCTGGGATCTAAATAGACTTCCCAGATCTGTCTGGACCTCATCCCTGCCTGCCTCCTTCTGATGAGTGGGAGTCACTGGAGGGAACCCATCCTGCCCACAGGACTGGGCAGCATAAGCTTTTAGTGGTTAAGGGGTGAACTGTAAATCAAACACTGTCCTTTGAAGTACAGCTGTCTAGCTAGCCTGAAGTCAGCTGCTGCTGATGTAAGTATGATATACATTTAGATGTCCCTTGCAAGTTACTAAAGATATGTAGGTATAAAAATCAGCAGCCACTCCATGCAATACAGTATGCTCATTGAACATAGTTTAAATATAGGTTTAATTCAGTGCATTTTTGCATATTTTTGTAAATACATTTATCTATCCATCCCTGTGAATTAGTAAATGTTCCTCAAGATGTACTTCTGTGACTTGTGCTTTTCCATTGTTCAAGAGATAAGGTACTAAGGAGGAAGTCCTGACCTTGCTGAAGTCAATGATAAAAGCTATTCTCTCCACCGGGGTCACTATTTCACCTGGGTGTTTATTTTGTTTTGTAAAGGTCACCTTTGACAACAGTGTATTGACGCAGTATGTTTTGAGACTATCAAAACAGCAACTTTGAGAAAGAGCTGCTTAACTATTGGATAATAACCTTCCCAACTAACGCCCTATGTGGAAAAGTTTTTTACAGAAGTTTTAGCTGTAGATATATCTCAGTGGAAGTTTCCTGTCAAGCAGAGTGTTCTTAACAAGAAAAGAAAAAAATTACAAAAGAACTGAAGCCTGCAATTTTAGAAAACTGCATTCTCCAATTTTTACAGCATGTTCATTTTCACAGGCTAGCAAATGATTTTCTCTTCTTCCCTTGAAGAAAAAGAAAAAAAAGAAAAGACCGTTGTAAGACTAGGGGTAATCCCCAGTGGGCTTGACATTTTTCCAGAAGAAATTAAGAGCAGAATTCATCAAACATTAATGTTAAGAAGTCAGAAATTCTGGAATGTTTGTCCAAAGTCCCAAGACCCTGAGCAAACACTGTCATCCTGCCGGGCTCCAGCCGAAAATCAGAGCCAAAATAAACAGAGGCAGAAACTCCATCTGACTGATCCTGTGGAAACAGCTGTAACCACTTAGGTGGAAAACCACCTCAAATTCTTCTCCCAGAAAACACTGATGACATGGGAGATGGCGAGCAGGAAAGCCCTGTCAGGGTCTCTCTTCAGCTGTGGTCAGGAAAATATTTTCTTTCTCCACAACTGTAAATAGAAGGGTTCAACCCTGGTCACAATAAAATGCAACCACATAAATGTTAAATGCCTTATTTTTCGTGTCCCTTTCTCTTGTGTATTTCTTAACATTTGATCTTAAGATTCCTTCCACAAAGGTCCTATCTGCAAGAAAAGCTCTTCTTCCATAGGAAACCTGTGCTTGTATCCAAAAAGTGTAATATGATGAGGCTCTACTGTTTGTATTGAAATTGTGATTTACAAAGTCGTCTGAAGCATACTCACTTCTTGATTTGTTAAAATGAAGCCAGCATTCAAACTAAACACCTTCTGTTCAGCCTTTTTCTTATTATTCTCTTTAGAAGGCTTTTGTCAAGTGCTATTTGGCAGAAAAATAGGAAGCATGTTGGAAGAAATAGCAAACATAAACAAAGCTGAAGGAGGAATAACTCCAACTTGGGTTGTCGAAGCTGCACATGTCTTCCCTAAGGAATCGGACAGGTAGAGGAAACAGAAAGAGAGGATGAAATGGAAACCATTGTGGGGCTAACAAGAAAGAAAACTGGATAGCTGCCTCCATGCTTCCTCTTTATGTAAAATAATGCTTGAGCATACTGGATTGTTAAGGTGGAACAGAGAGCACTGCAGGAACACAATCTGCTTTCACATTTTATTCATTGCCAAAGGCAATAATTCTGCATTCCTTATTTTTATACGAAGGTAGTGTTCGTTTTCCTGAAATTTTCATTCTGGTCCAGGAATTATATTTAGTTTTAGCCCACCAGCAATCTTAGTACAAATACATAGATGGTAACACTTTTTTGCTAACATGGAAAACTCATTACCATTTATTGTCCTCTGTGTCTTCCCATATTCATCAAGACTGGTATCTGCCTGCTTAACTGCCATTCCTTTCAGCTGTTTTTCCTCTACTTCAGTTAAGAGCATCTTATTTTCATTCTTTCTGATATAAGTCAATGTACAACGGTGGTGTTGGTTTTCCTGCCAAGCCATATTTTCAGGGAAGAGTTTGCATGCAAGAAGTGGAAGCTGAAGGAACTTATTTGTTTTGATCAGTATGGATGGATCTGCTAGAGCAACTTCATTTATTTCATGGATTAAACTTTGCAAAACAAATGTTAAGACCAACTGAAATTTTTTTTCCGGCTTGAGCATTTCCACAGATGAATGAAAAAGGCAGCAATCATTCCTGCCTGGATGGCACAGTTTATGAAATGCTGGCACCATCAAAACATTGTGAGTATTTGTGGAGGCACAGCTATACTGCATATCAAATGAGATTTATAACATTTTGTGTGTGTAAGTCAATGTTTATTCACATATTCTGTATATATACATACTCTGAATTTTAACTGAGTGTTTTATAATATGTTAAAAATAAATGGCCTCTTACAAGCTTCTGCAAAATTAAGCAAGAGTTATAACAGGCCTCAAACTTTCAACATTTCCTTATTTTTGACAAATCAGACTACACAGCTTATTCCATCATTATTACATAGCATACTTTGAACTATCCTCCTTTCCCCCAAAGGGTCCCCCTACCTTCCCATCATTCTTTATGTTCACAGATCCTGATCGTTCTTGCAGTAGATCCCCATACAAAGTAGCTAGGGACTGTTTGTGCAACAACTTGAAGTTGCAATGGGCATATTTTTGTGTGTATCATTCAAAAAAGAGGCAATGTTATGCAACACAGGTACCCTTCAGGGTATCTGCCAATGCAGTAGAGATCCTTCAGGGATGTATCTGCTTGAGATATTGCTTGAAATCC
Source organism: Ciconia boyciana (assembly GCF_034638445.1). Lineage (NCBI taxonomy): Eukaryota > Metazoa > Chordata > Aves > Ciconiiformes > Ciconiidae > Ciconia > Ciconia boyciana. The sequence continues at coordinate 53,916,288 of NC_132936.1, forward strand.
TCTTTGAGTCTGTGGTAGGAACAACTTAGATTTTGCTCCTTGTAGAAGATATAAACCAAAGAAGTACCCCATAGAATGAACACTGGTATAGATATTTGCTACTTTACAAGCAACCCACTGCAAAACTTTTACATGGGTGTGGCATGACTAAACGGATTCAGGTTTCTGTGTTTTGCAAATGTCACAGTTAGCACATGCAGGAGGTGTGAGCTGAGAAAAAGCACAGTGGTCAGCAGAGAAACAACTCCTTATTTCCCAGATCTGAAATCTGGGAAAGATTGGGAAGGGATAAATAAGAGCAGAGACAGCATGGTGGTGGAGACAGAAGGGTGGTGGTTTGGAGAAGGAATCCACAGAAACCCTATGACTGACTGACTAATGCTACCTTGACTGCTGGTGCCAAGATGATGTAAGCTGAAACGACAGAAAGAAGATTCCATTATTATTATATGTATCCTTTTTCCACAGCTGCAGCTGGATGAAAGCCCAGGAGCGTGGAGAGGCCAACAAAACCCCTTCCTCAGAATAACAACGTAACAAGAACATCTGCTGTAGCTATGAAGGTCAGAAAAGTAAGGTCCATAGCGGGATGTACCACAGATGACACCTCTCTTTGGACAGACAGGCCACTGGACTCAAATCCAATAATGGCATGTGATCTTTCTTGTGAGCCTCAGAGGAGAGGAGCAGGTGTGATCTCTCAGTTTCATAACAACTAAGTTGTCTTCAGGCCTCCTCTGCAGGGCGGGGAAGGGTGTGATGGAGAATGACTCTCTGCCTGGAGCCCTCCCTTTGCTGCTTGTTAAGATTCCCAACAGATACAGTAGCAGATCACAGCAGCCAGAAGATGAGCATGGGATCGATACAGAAATGCCTAGGAATCTCTCGCGAGTCGGATTTAGGCAAAGTTGAGCAGCAAAGCTAGCTGCAGCAAATCCAGCAAGCAAGCAAGCAAGCAGAGAAAATAATGGAAGTCTGCTTTAGTGCTGTTTTTTTGGCACTCCAAGACAAGGCTGCAATTTCAGCTTTCAATTCTGAAATGCTGGAGGGGAAAATCTAACTGAAAGGCAACTCTTTCTGTCCACATTGTCATGGGTTGCAGCTCCCTCTGTGACCCCTCAGCTCTTCTTGCAGTCTGAAACCAGTTCTCCAAGGATCATGGTCCAGTCTAAGTCAATCTGTTCTCTAATAGTTTCTTTGGCATTCAGCACAGCACATGAACATGAAGAGCATCTGTCTAGAGATTAATATGACTGGAGGAGCAGCTGTGCAGTTCCACTGCCTATATGCTTAATGACCTCCTATGAGGGTTCGTGGCTCAAAAGAGTAAAGATTTTGGAGTGTGGGCTTTAGAAAAGCCTTAAAAAGAGCTACTAATGTTGGATAAATAGTGTCACTTAAAATCTGTTCTCATTTTCAGCAAAAAGTTATTTCAATACTTGTGTATTTTGAAATTGATTAAACGGACTAATTATAAAAATAGATTCCGTTACACCGAATTGCACAAACCCTTTATTGTTACACATTGTGATCAGATGGGAGCATGAGAATTTCCAACAGAAAAATTATGAGCTATGGTTAATTCCCATTGCCCATGTGCAGAAAATGGTTAATTCCCTTTCACCCTTTGCACTTGTCTGATATTCTAAGATGTGCTTCTATTACATACTCTTGTTGACCAGTCCATCAAGGTCTACCAGGACCCAGTACTAGGTAATGACTAATCTGGCTGCTTCAGGCAACAAGGTGATTGGTTATCCAATAAGAAGGTTTTGCCTCTCCTGCTACATATCTAGCCCAGAGCAGTAACGGCTAAAAATGTTACCATTAATTAATACTGAGCCAGATGGTTGGTCTATATGACATAATTGGAGTTCTCAGGCCAGTTTGTGGTAGACTATTGGCCACATCATGAAAAACAAACAAATAAATCCATAAACACATGGTGATACCATCCTTGTTGGAAACCACGGTGGAGATGCCAAAGGCAAAATAGCTGGGAGTGCTGAAATATTCTCTCATTGCTGCATAGGAGGATGTAGACAGTCTGTGGAGTTAACATAAGGATGGTTATGCTTTTCTCTGAACAGAAGATGGATAGAGAAATATAACCCTGTTAGCTCAATACTGTTCATCAGCATGAAATTTCCTATTAGAAGAAAACAACAAATTAATCTTTAATTTTTGAAACGGCAAGAGCCTTTTGGTTTTGCCAAGCCACCTGCTCTAGTTCCCTGCTACAAGGACTGAGCTGGTGACACACAGCCCTGAGGGTGAGATCCTAATCATTAAAAACACAGGATGTGCCAGGAGACTGTTCAAAAACCTGACTCTTGGTATTCTGTGTATTAACCTCCCCAAGCCGTCCAGAGATTTGTTGATTGGCTTCTGTGATCTACTCACCTAGTGTGAGTGGGCACAATGCCACGGTAGCAGGTGGACTAGGGCATAGATTTACCAGTGGACATGTGGGTTTGTGGAAACTAAGGAGGACTGTCTTCCCATGCAGGAGTGTTGATTCATGCTTTGTGAAAAATCTCCGCATAGGATAAAGTAGAAGGCACATCACCCCTACTCCTGGTTAAACCTGGAATGATTCACATCAAAATCTCCAAAACACAGGGGTTTTTAAATTTTCTTTTTGCTCTGTATGACTGTGATTTATAACAGAGCCTTTACTTTTTAATGTACATGAGTGGTTTTCATTCTTTTTTTTTAATCTGAAGAATTCATTCATTTTTACCTCATTATTCATTTGTTCCTAACATTAGAAGAAAGTGTTAGGCTAAAAGGAGAAATCTTAGCTAGAAATAATTTGACCAAATCATATTATCCCCCAAAGTAATTTTTAGTGGGGTTTATTCAAGGTAGAAAGCATGGTTAGGTAGCAAAGTGCCTAAATTTGTTGCAAGAAGGAGAAGAGAAAGGGAAATCTACTGCCCTTGAACTAAGTTCCTAAATTCAAAGGAGAAAAATGATCTTACAGGAAGAGCCAGTGCACTTAGTTTCTGAAGGCCTAGCTTACCAATTGGGAATGATACGGACCCATATGCATTTTGAAATATAGGTGGCCTTGTGGACACCTCATAAATCAGGGCTGGCTTTATTTTGAAGAAAGAAGTAGCATTACCTTCTGCCATTCTCCTATAACCTTCTAGCTATGTCGTTTACCCCAGGGCAGAAATCTCTTTTAGCTATACTTCAATCTCCATGTGTGTGTGTGTGTGTGTGTGTGTGTGTGTAGGAGGGAAGATGAAGGTGTATCTTACACACATACTGCAGTTTATGAACCTGTGGATGTTAAAAATGAAAGAAGGGGGTACCCCCCAGCCTTCTTGGTGAAGTTGGACCCATGAGCCTTCATAGACATAAGCGATGGAGCAGCCTGTGACCCATGGAGGATTTGGGCTCCCGCCTCTGCTCTCTACTGCAGTCACGCCCTATCCTACAAGTGAACAGGGAAAGGAGCAGGAAACAGCCCTCCCCTCCATTAGCTGAGTCCTCTAACTTGTAGGATAGATTTGGTTTCCTTCTTTTCTCATTTTCCTTCCACATGCACAACTCTTGCATTGCTGGCCGCAGAACAAGTGGGGAAACTGAATGCCCTGCTAGAATTGCTCAGGGCCTGGTGGTCTAGCTGCTTTCCTGAGCTGCTGGTTCACAGGCATTCATGTCGTTAAAGTCCTAGCATGTGATTCCACACTTCCTGGCCCAGTGCTCCCACCAGATATTGGTTCTATGAAAGGTTTCTCTCTCTAGTAGGTAGAAACCAGTTTCTGTGTGCTCCTTGGCATGAATGAATGCCTAAAGCTAATGACTCAGGAGGCTTTCTGGTGAAGAGAGGAAGTGTTTAAGGAGTTCAAGTACCTAGGGGGTTAGGAGGTCTACAAAGGAGTAGGACTGCATGGGTATAAGGTGGTACCTGGACTGAATCCTTGTCCTCTGCTCAAGATCTCAGCAGAGAAACCTTCAAACAGCTTTTTTTGCAGAGCTGGGTGGATAACTGTTATTATTGCTCTTCCCAGGGGGGCTGTGACCTCACCTGCCTATACTTCGAGCTGACTTGTCCTTGAATGAAGGTGCTTGAGGCTCACCTGGGATGTAAAGCTGTGATGTGGTGGCATGTTTACGTGTAGGTCATTTGAAGGCATGGTATTTCAGCAATGGAGAAGAATGGATGCTAGAACACAGACAGTCTGCTTCACATTTCCCACCCTTTAAATGATGGCTTCACTTGCCCAAGCCAGCAGTGCTCGTGGCACCACCTAGGTTTCTGAAATGAGCATACAAGGCAACAGAGGCTGGGTGATATCACAGAAACTCTGCTATTACATGACCTAGTAATGTCCAAGGCAATACCATGACAGTCTGGGCAGAAGCACGGTATTGAGACAATACTAGCTTTTCGGGTGATCAGACTCTTGTAGTAGCAGAAACTTTTCGCTGGAATTTGACACAACTAGGTTTTGCAGAGGATTGCGGTGAACAGAAGCCCACTTTATGTTTTACTGACTCTGGCTTTCCTCTCAGGCAAATTTCAGAAGATGCTGGGAGGTTATTTTTTTTTCCTCAGTTTGTGATGTCCTGAAGAGAACTACTTCTAGCCATCATCCATTTCTCAGGTATTAAGTAGCTGGAAAAGAATGACAAAGTTCCACAGGCTTTCTTGCCAGTAAAAGGAAGCTGCCATGCTATATGTGAAACCTAAGGAGAACTGAAGGTATTGTTAAGTGGCAGAAAGACAATGTCTGTCAAAACTGATTCTCCAAGTGGTTAAGGAGTATTTTCCAAGGGGGAACATTTCCATACAGTTAAAGAACATAAACATGAAAACAAAAAATAGCAATTGTCTGCGCAACATCCTTAACATGTGCCTAAGTGTCAGAGGAAACATATGAGATCTTGCAGCAGTAAGCAATTGAGTTCTGTTTTTTCCTATTTTTTCCATACAGCATCAGTAGCATTTTAACAGGTCTTTTGAATTGTTACCATCTTTTGTCTAAAAACACCTGCATCATAGAGGCATTCATTCTTCACACTTACAGGAATGTTTTATTTTTATATAAATTACCACAGATGTGCACACATTTGTGTCCTAAAATCTATGTAGTTATGGCAAAGTTGAAACCAGCTGCAAACTCAAATTTTAAAGAATACTGATGTGGGCAAAACCCCATTTCTTGCAAATTGTGTGTATTCATTGGCATTGGATCTCTAAATTCTACTGAACTGATATTTTCTCACATCGTATCCAGAGATACGTTATTCAAGTCATGTATGTTAAACTAAGGTCCAAAAATAATTTTTGTTCCAGGATTATAAACCCTCTAAAAATAGTATTTTAGAATGGAAAGCATGACAGTCCTCATCTATAGCATCACAAATGTGGTGCTGTAATGTCCCTATCATCTCTTCAAAAGGTATGTCACATAAATATGTCAGAATACTTGTCATGTTGTGAACACTTGCAAGTAGCAATTGGAACAAATTTGCATAAACATATTAGAGTGAAAAAAACATATGCCTGGAGATCCAAATAGCACAGAAAGGAAAGTAACCAATGATAAGAATAAAATTGCACATACATTCAGGTTGTCTCCATTTTATTTCTTTCATTTAATTTTCAGAAACTCTGGCTGAGTGAGCCTTGTCTAATTGTGTGCAAATTCTTAGTTGCTCTCAATGATTATTTTTTATGAACAAAGGATAAACTAACATTTTTTCTCCCTCGATTTGCAAATCTATAAAGGGGCTCTTAACCCTAATTGTGGATATTGTTCTTATGTAAACAGGAGGTTTTGTTAAGTATTTTGATGTCATGGTATAAAGGTCTTCCATAAATGCTGCTCCAGGAATATGTAGGGTCTCCCAATTGCAAACACCCATGTGGATACCTCAGGCACCTTCAGGTAATCATCTCAAATGGCATTCATGGTGCCTACACTTCAGCAACTGCATTGAGCCCCTTGTGGGTGATTATCTGAAGGCTTGCTCAGTCAGGCAGCAATGGATGACCAAGGATACAGGAAGGGCCTGGAGATGAGGACCTTGACCCAGCAAGGCTCAAAACACCGACATTTTCCAAAGACAGGCTCCAGAGTTGCTTTTACAAATGACCTGAGCATCTCCACTCCAGCCAGTCTATACATCAGAGCTTCGCTCTGCTGAGCACAGCCTGCCCAGAGGAAAGCTGTGCTGTAGTCATTTGGGAATGCGCATGCCCCCATCACACATAATCAAAATTCAGTAGGTGTCTCAGTTAAAAATCTGCCCAAATCATTGATCTCTCTGGTAAAAGTCTGAAAGGTAAGGGGTTATTATGGTCACATTTGAAGAAATATAAAAATAAAAGGAGGAAGAAGAGCAGTAGAGGTAGGATTACAAAGGAACTGAAGAATATGAAGGAAAAATTGCAGCCAAAATCCCAAATAGTTTTGCATAAGCATAACTAGTGTAGACCCTTATGGCTTCTCTGTCACTAATTAAAACCTCTTGGAAAAGGAAAATCTATTCACATGTTTTTCTGTACTGTCCAAGCTGGCATGTAGCAGGCGGAAACTCTTTTTTAAAAGCAATTTCTTGTTTCTTCTCAGGATGTATAAAACAAGAAATATATGGAGAAATAGAGTTTGTGTTGTAAAATCCAATGAGTAGATTAAGAGATTTTCAATTTGGAGAGAAACCGCTTGGGCTTTAAAAAGCTTTGTTAGTATCTTCCAAATTCACTGCCCCTGCTGCTGACCCTGAGGGAAAAGAGATTTCAAAGACTGCCAACTGACATAATTTGTGATACGCACTCACTGATATTTAAAAATATTTTAACAGATCCAATTACTTGGAATAAAAGGATGCCATTACACATAGCTGCCTACTTTTAGGACAGCAGAGTGCTCTTTCAGTTAGCCCCATGTTTGGTATTAATCTGGATCATTAAAGGCAGGCTTTTTCCCTCCTCCTCTCCTCCCCCCTGAACCTCCAATTTTGATGCAGAAGGTCACATACAGCGTGTATATGCGTGTTTACATCATACCAATTTTCTTAGCATCTCAACAATCTGTAGGAAAGAGCTTCCACAAAAGGAAAATACTCTGGGACTGGTGCTATGAAACACGAAACTGCAATCTCCGTAGGAATATAGGAAGGCAGTGAAAGTTTAGAAAAACTTTCAGATTTTAATTCATGTTAAAGTCAGATGTTTCCAGACCGGAGACTGCTTTACTGCAGATCAGATTATACCACTAGCCTGCTCCCTTTTATTAATTTAAGCTGTCTCTGGCTGTACTGAATGGAAAAGGCTCCCAGTAGCCAGCGGTGAGGAGTTAACAGGACGGCCAAGGAGAGCTCACATGCCTCAGCAGTTTTATTCAAAAATTCCATTTTAAAAAGGAGAAGTTTTACAGGGCAATATAAACTCAGCTTTCTCTTATGTAAGACCTACATTAACCTCCATCTATACAGGTGCAGCCTACCTCACCTGAATTTTTTTCATACAAAAGTTTAGTTAAAACACTCTAATTTTAAAAAAAAAGCATAAATCAGGAAGAAATTAATCCCTAATTCCATCTAGTTCATTTTGTCATGTATCCTTTCCCATTCTGCATGTTCTAGGTGCAGCACTAAGGACCTCACAAGGGCAAGAGGGAAGAAATGAAGATTAATTTCTTGGTTCTTTTATGTTTTGATTTAGAGAAAGCTGTTTTCTGAAATTCTATACATACATACATACACGCACATGCACACACATACACACACACATGTATATGTTCTGAGATCAAAATTTTTTTTCCAAACCACTTCTTTCCCTTGCAATTTAATATCAAGAAGATTTGAAATTGAGACTACTGTAATGGAGCATAAATGATGGGGAGAGGATTATGCTATTATCTGCTGCATGCCACTCAAGAGCTTTAAGCAAAAGTATACATTTTTGAACAGGGTTGTTTTTACCACATACTCTCATATTTCTCTGACCAGTTACTAGGGCCAGTTTGTTATTTTTGAAAGAAAAACACTACTTCAATTACGTCAGGTTAGAAATACAAGAATAGTTATAAAGAACTAGAGAAACAGATTAAAATAAAGTTTTAGTGGTAAAGGAAAATTTTCATATTTTGATAAATGTTATGAAAGGGAAAGATAATAAAATAAATGGGTTTTATTTAAGTTTTTACTCAATTTCAGTTGCCTGGATTTACTCTTAAGACATTTTTTTGTACATAGAGAATAATTTATCACAGGCTATTTTATTAAAAAATATGTGTAACTAGAATATAATAAATAGAATTAGGACAGCTGCAGTGAGTTTTAGTATCCAAACCCAATGAGACTAAAGTTGCCTGGTGGTCCCAAACTTGCTGCTGATATTTCATAGTAGTAAATCCAGGTTTGTTTGGTAGTCTTAACAAACCAAGGACTGTAAAGGGATATGGTAAAAAACATTCTATATAAAGAGTTCGCAGTCCGGAAGGCATAGATCAGGTATTTACTCTGATTTGTAATGGGACTTCTACCCAGAACCTCACAGCTGACTCTTAAGTTTTACATATTGCCTTTTGGATCGGACTGGCCCTCACCAAATACAGCATGTGAGTACAACATTCAGCATGAAAACAAGAGTGACACAAAATCAGACCTGGCATCCAGTCTAGGCTTTATCCTTTTCTACTGCTAATGGGCATCATTTGCCAAAAGTTGGACCAAAGTTTATTTTTAAATCTGGGCACAAGCTCAACACTGGCAATTGTTTATGCAAAGTGCCAGGGCAGAAATTGATCCTTAGTGCCTTAAATCACTGTTTGCTTTCAGAATGATATAATTCTTTGTCCACAGATTACATGACAATAAATTTATAACCTCAGTGCCATTATTTCATCCAAATAGAAGAGGTTTTGGAAACAACTGAGGAAAAAATGTAGGCCTGTGATGTCTGTGGTTATTTCAGATCCACTGGGTTTCAGACTCACGCACATTTCTTCTGATGTTGTAGCACTGCCTATGAATAAGAGGATGGATGGTTTTGACCACGTTTTTAGATACAGCAAAATGGAAAGAAATTTATGTTCTTTGTCTTACTTTTTTACTGGTTTCCTCTTTTTCCGATAATTTTTCAGGGACAATATATCGGACTAACCGGACTGAGCAGAGAAACAGCTGCTAAAACACTGTAATATTATTGGACAGTTGTATATACAGTACTTATAAAGTTAAATGAATTTCTTCTTGGCATTTTATCCTCCTATACCTCAGCTCATCCCAATTAGGAACTGTGATTTATTTCATATTTTTCACAGAAATCATTTTGCAACTTTTGTGAAATGAATTACTACAAAGAAGTACAGGAATGTGACAGGGGAAAAGCATTTGGGTTTTGTGTCATCTGTCGTATCTGCACAATTTATAAGTCTCATCGCCTGAGTACTTTAGTACCTATGAGTGATGTCATTAAAGGCTTTATAACAAGGACATATAATAGTATAACCTTGATTTTCCAGTTCATAATGTTGTACTAGTTGGTTAAGCATTAGGAAGCCCTTTATCCTGCATTTTTGTGGAAAGTAACAAGTTGAGATTTCTTTTTATTGGAAAGTTGTTCTTCAGTGAAACAGCCTGTGCCCTCAGTCCCTCTGTGGGAGAGCCTTGTGAGGGCACGGAGAGGGTGGCTGTGGAGCTCACCTTTCTCCCAGCATTTCTGGGGACTTGCCTTAGAGAGCCAAACCGGCATCACCAAGGGGAGGCCTGAGCCTACTAACCACACCTGTGGGAGCGAAACAGCACCCAGAGTAAAGGAGGCCATAGTTAAGGAGTGGAAAAAAGACGAATGTCATATCTATCTGCTGGAAACAGGATCCAGGGAACTGCAGGGTGATCAGCAACTCAGTCCTTGGGAAGATTATGAAGCAAATCCTCCCTGAAGCCATTTCCAGGCACGGGAATGACACACGCAGGAGGTGACTGGGAACAGTCAGCATGGATTTACCAAGGGCAAGTCATGCCTGACCAAGCTGGTGACATGAATGGCTGTGTAGACAAGGGAAAAGCAGTGACATAAGAAAAAAACCACCAAAATCACTGTGAAGGTGTCTGCACTGGAACATGTTTCTCAGAGAGGCAGTGGAGTCTCTTCTCTGGAGACAAAACTCAGATGGACACAACCATGAGTAACTTGCCCTGCCTTGAGCATGGGGTTGATCTAGAGACATTCAGAGGACTATATGTTTCTGTGATTCTATGACAAAGTGAACTCCACGATCCCACAGAGATTCTAGCACATAGGGAAAACAATTGGGACTCCCAGTTTTTAAATGCCAGAGGGTACCAGGATACAGTGTGCCAAGATGCTTAGCAAACTGTTTGGCATATCTCCTTACTCCTTCACCTCCCCTTCATGTCAGATGGCTCAAATGAACTTGGTGTTTTCCAAGGTTTCCACTGATAATAAGCGAAAAGAAATTATTTTCCAATACTAACTTTTTTTCTTTTGTCTACTTCTAGTTTTCTTGACAGGATGATTAGACAAAATAAAATAATAGGTAAAAAATATAAACCAGTTGCATTTAATTTTCTCTTGGCTGACAATAGTCTTGGAATACAGTCATTGACCTGCTGATATGTGTCTTGGATGTATGGTCAGAAAATTAGAATAGATAGAATAAGATGTGTTGATCTTGGATCTAAGTCTGATTTTGTATATTTTGATTTGATCAATTCATAACTAAATGTCGGAGGAATGAGGAAAGCAGCCTCCCCACCCATTTTCAGGCAGAAACAGCTGTAATGTCCTGCTCTGTGGTTCATTTTTTATACTTCAAACTGTAGAGAAAATGAGATTTTTTAATTACTTATTTTATATTACAGATAAATTTCCCTGCCTCTTTTTTTAGAGCTAATCAGGCATAGACAGTTGCTTCAAGAACTGTAATATTAAAATATAAATATAAACCGCAAGAAACTGCTAACACTTCAAAACTCTTTGTATAAGACAAGCAAATTATGAAAAATTACCCCTGTGAATATAATTATTTTATTACTTTTTTCAATTTTTTTTTTTAATTTTTTGCATATTTAGATACTTCTGAACACTTACCAAACAGCAAGGAAAACTTTGAAAAAAAATAATAAGTTTACCTAAACCCATCATTTCACTGTTACTGTTTTTAAAATCCTTGATGACTTCAACCTAAATTTGCCAAATCCTTTCAGCTGCAAAAAATGTAGGGTTTATTTTATTTGCCTTTTAGTCAATACTATGTCATACTCCCATTCCCATTTCCATCCTCTCCATGACAAGTTTGTTTAAAACCACCTTTCAGGGCTCCCAAGTGGTAACTTAAGTGTCAAGCTTAAGTCACTCTGTGGTATGGGACTTTCAGGCTGTTTTTCACTACACTGTTGCAAAAGTGTCCTGGAATGCAGGTGTCCCAACTCCAGGTTCAATACTTATTCACTAGGTAGAAGAGTCATTCTCAGTCTTATGCTCAATAACACCTGAACGATTGCATACGAAACAACAGCTGTAACATGATCTCACAGTCAAATGAACAAGATACTGTCTTGGAAGCTGGGAGCTACAGGCTTAAATTCCTTCAGGTACAGGTGGAACTGGGGTGTTCAGTCCCTTCCCACAGCATGAGAGCCTAACACCTTTTGAATCCAGCCTTTCAATTCCTCTTCTTCCTTTACAATAAATGTAATGTTTAATTCCACTAGAATACATTTACCCAAACTGAATTTTCTAATTCTTAAAAACTCTGCCTATAGTAAAGCTTCAATGTCAGAAATGTTTTAATCCTGTGGGATTAGATGCCACTAAAATAACTTCTTTGCTAAACATAGCAACTCTTAAAAAAAGCCTTGGAAAACAGATGTGCTAATAGTCTTGAATGGAAAACACTGTATACTCACCACCATCCATTCTTTAGCTTAGGATGGAAAATAAATGACACTAGTCTTCAGAAGTTCCTATTTAAAGATTCATTGTGCTTCTGGCAAATGTCAACAATCAGGATGGGAGAGAGGAAAAGTGCAGGTGATCATAAAAGGAGAATTTGGCTGGCAGATTGTATTTAGAATTTGTCCGGTGTGGGGAGGTAGAGAAGGTGAGATTTCACCTACTTTCTAGAAAGTCATTATTTTAATTTGAAAAGTCCTCAAGGTATGGCAAGACCACTCACACTAGGGCTGTACTTTTGAGATTTCTGGACTGTAGCAAATGCTTTTTGTTCCACAAAATCCTAGAACTACAGATTAAATCAACATGCACAGTTGGTAGTGACACTTTTTTAACAGCAATGAAATAAAATGACTGGTTCTATGACAAAAATATCCTTTTAATTGTCCAGTCTGGGCAATGACCCAAGGTAAAAACAAGCAGGCTAAATGGCCTGTTGCCATATCTCTCAAGAAACAATTATAATATTGTTCTTCCATTCCTTGTGTTGGCTGGGTTCCCATTTCTTAATCTGTCTGTAAGGGCTGACATTATTATTTCTCTGTATTTGCTTTTTAAATTGTAGTTTCTAGAGTTTCTCTTTTCATCTATCTCTCAACCTCTTTCTCACACTTTTCTGCTTTGCTACTGAATTTTCTCATCTGTTCCATTTCCCTGTTTTTTTGTCCTGGCATTGGTTGCTGGAGATAGTTGTGAGGTTAGCTTAAATCTATCTAGTTTCCATTCACCACTTCTGTAACTTCCCCAGAATGGGATCATGCCATCAAATACTGAAAAAAATGCCAATTATACCTTTAGAGAAGGAAAATGTGAAAAAGAATCCTGTTCTTCAGGCAAAAAGGAAGGCATCAAAGGAAGGCTGACCATAGGTGTCATATACCGGTGAGGTGGCGTGCAGGTGGTAAACTCAAGAGAAGGATCCAAAAACTAGCATCAAGGCAATACACACTTAGCACAGAAATCGGTACTGAGGGGAGCACATGGACACTTATGTTACACTTGAAGCCATCTGGACCACACAGAATATCCATTACTGTGTTTACCTATGGCCTGCATGAGGCACTTGATTGGAAAAGAGGAGTCTATACTCTAGTCCTTTCATGTTCTTGGCACTGATGAAAGCAAGGGTGGAGAAACAAGGTTTTCAGATGAGCTGGTCTCAGAGTACCTTACCACTGTCATTGCTGATGTGTCTTGTTTCCATTCACAGAGGCATATTAAAACTATCAAATCTGAAAGCAGTTTAAAAAGTATGCCCAGTGATATTCCCTGTAGTGTGAATCAGGATGCTGTTATAGCAGTTGGGATAATGTAGCACCTCTGAAATTGCTTTAATAGTAAACTTAATGCACCTCTTTCCCTCACCTGGAGTCCCGCTGACTGTTCCTTGTGAGCTGAAAAGAGAAAGTGTTGGCATTTAGAAATTAAGAATAATAAACAGGTAGGAGAAGAGAAGATGACTTCATTTTGAGCAGTGAGAGTGGACAGAAAGGAAAGCCAGCTTAGCCCCAGAGGCATACGGGAGACCCAACCTCTGCCTCCCCTGTTTGCTCTCAGGGTAGAGCTCAGTGGGGAGGAATTCTAGAAGGTCCCTGGGCAGCTAAGAATGAAATAAGCTTTTAAGCTTAAAGTAGACTGAATTTTATTGTTTTTTTTTTCTTTGTGACCCTATCTCATACTTTTCAGTTGAGATCTTCACTTCTTGTTTTTCCACAGGAAACCAACACATTTTTCTCCATTAAGTTGTCTGATATTAAAAATGAACCCAGAGGTAACTGTCAATCCAGGGTACACATGTCTCTAGTAGTAGTGAACCTAATTAAAGTGATGAATGACAGCAACCACAAGGGAGACCCATAACATGAGACACATTCAGGAAGGCTGGGAGCTGGCTTTGCCTTCAAACAGTTTAGATAGTATGAGAGCTGAGATTGCCAGGCACCAACTTCTAAGGAAAAGTCCTTCCTGGACTGCACAAGCCAGCACCAACCTGGCAGGGAGCAGACAGTAGAGACACAGCTCTCAGCCCTGGGCTATGCCCAGGCTGTCATGCACACTCAGAGCTTGGCATCACACTTTTAGGAATTGCCAAGCTGTGCATCACAATGCCCAACTTCTTTTAGGACCTGGCACTTTTGTCCTGAAAAATCAATGTATATAAGTATCTTTTTGGCAGAACAGCGCAGAAAATGCAGAGGGAATGAATCTTAAATATTGCTGCAAGAGGGACTGGAGGAACTGTGTCCATCCCCTCAGCGTGAAGGTTAACACTGAAGAAGCACATTAGCAGGAACAGTGTGCCACTAAACACATCATCAAAGGGAGGCTGAAGGAATTATGGGGCCCTTTTGCTCCCTGTTACAGTCTGAGCAGCCCTTTCGAGGCACAGGGATAAAGCAAGCACAGGTCCATTCGGACACACGGATCTCCCTCCCGTGTATACTGATCAAAGAGAACCGCATCACCCACAACCACAGTAAAACATTTGTTTTCATCTGTAACCCTTTGTTGGCAGAAAGTGATCAGAAAGATTGCCTTTCAACAGCAACAGATTTAGAATTTATTATTATTATTTTTAATGGAAAGCAATTGTCCTTGCAGGGTAAAATTTAAAGATAACAAGCTGGAACCATGCATGGCTTTATTAACATAGTGAGCTGAATTCCTCTCTCCCCCTCCAAACACAAACCCATGCTGGGCCTATGAAATGAAAGCTGTCTTTAATGAAACAAGGAAATGACATGACTGAATGAATGGAGCTGCCTAACAGACCCGTGTCTAGTAACTGAAGAAACTCTTGCTGAGAGAAATGGACTGTGAATGTTCGTTACAAAAACACTGATTAAGAGATAAAGGACAACAATCTGACCCCAAAACAAATGTTGTTTAAGATCTGTCCCCCATTAACTTTTTATCCTCACCTATATATTTCTCTTAAACTATTGGAGTCATGTCATCTAAAGAGCTTCCTGACAGCCTGCTGGCCATTTCAGCAAAGGTCATCTCTAATCGGGGTTACTCTCCAGAAATAAAAGTTAAGTACATATTTCTATATGATTTAGTGACTACCTCTAATTGCTGGGAGAATATATACTTCTATCAGCATCTCAGACATGATTGTACTATATTTTATTTGTTCACATAATACATTTGCTCTCCATTTTCTTCCACTCCCTTCTTCACTCAGGGCTGTCTCAAAAGGTTAGGATCAGTATGTGCAGCTATACAAAACTGCTGTATCCTGTTGCTCCATGTACAGAAGAAGAATGTTGTATCCCTGGTGGTTATGTGCGCAAGGACAGTATTGGATTCCTGTAGTGTAGTGACCCATCCAACCTGGTAAATCATTGTCTTTTTTTAAATGGTCAGCTTGGTCTAGTTCCTCCTCTTTAATAACTTATGTTGTGATAGCCCCTATCTATTTAGGCCAGATTTTTTCACAGCCTTCCGGATTTTGATAGACTTCACTCATTTCTTGTTTCTATCTCTTGGCCATCTGCTCATCGGTTTTCACTTGGTTTCCCTAAGAATATGAGTAAAAATGACTGCACTATCTCTGATCAAATGTTTAGTTAGCTTACTATCCTGCCTTTGGTAGTCATCAGTAATGAATATTAAATAAAGCAGGTAAGGAATAGTTCTTCCCTCTCGATGGCTTCCCAGCTTGTAGCAGTCAGCAATTTAAGGACTTCCTTTGCAGTAGGTTGTGTCCAGGCCATTGACTTTATTAGCCTGCTCATGGCCTCTCCTCCACCTATTCTTTTCCTAGTTTATATCTATTTTTAATCTACACAACATCCTGTGGCACTACTAGCACAATGCATGAAAAGAAGTTCTTCCTTTTATTTTGATTGTAATCGTGCTACTTGTTAATTGGACACTGTGAGAAGTATCACAACTTCATTCATGATCTTATGAATCATGATTTTCTTGACCTGTACTATACTATCTTTTAGATGTTCTCTTTCCACTGTGAGGACCCTTGCTCTTTTCGCTTATTACTATGTATTTCTTCTTGGATGAAGATTGCTCGGTACCTCTGGTCTTTCTTGTTTCCAGTGTTTTTTCCTTTCTCACTTAACTATATCCTTTTTGAAAGGAAACTAGAACTGCATGCAGCAATCAAGAACAGACACAAATGTTTTCTGTATTTGCTTGCTTGTATGTTTTGCTTTATTGCTTTTTTTAATGTATCTGAACTTTCTGTATGGTATTTTTTAGCACTGATGTTTTCCTCAAATTGTACACAATGCTCCCTGGATATCTTTTCTACACCTTTTAGTGGGCATCATCATATGTGTATATAAGTAGGTTATTTTTGTCTACAATGTATATTGCTTTGCATTCATGAATACTGAATTCAACTGATTAAAACTTAATATTTTCAATGGTCAGTCCCAGGTTTAACTACCCTGAAAAATTTTGTATCAAATCTGTTATCTTGCTAATTAAAACAAAGGGCTAAAGCCATTGGTAGATAATTTATTTTGTATTAGACTTTTGTTTTACTTTTGGGGTAAATAATGTCTGGTACTCATGATCTGATGGTATCTTTCTGTCCATTTTTTCCAAAACCCTTTCTATAATTGGGGGGGTTGAGGGGGCAGTTGGATCAGATGACCTCCAGAGGTCCTTTCCAACCTCAACCATTTTGTGGTTCTGTAATTCTATGATAGTGCTTGTTTCGAACACTTCTTCCCTGGATGGCCAGACTCTGGTATTGGAACCCCCCAAATCCTCCCATCAACACTGATATACAGAGTCCACTTAGCTTTTCTGCCTTATTTTCCTTTAGTTCTCCTTTTCAACTCAAGTATCTATTGACCCTACTGGATCTCAGCAAGCTTCCTACTCCTGAAGTTTTCAAAATGTTTTTATTAATAGTTTTTATGCCTTTAGCAAGTTGCTCAGAAAAATATTTTCTGTCCAGCCTTATTATGGTTTACATTTAACCTGCTGAACTTTAATTTCTTTTCCATTTTCTTCAGTTGAATATTACTTCTGATTTTGTGGAATTCCTTTTATTCTTTTAGTAGCTTGATGGCGTGTATATTTACTGTGGGCTTCTGATTCAATGACTCTTAAATGTTGTTTTTTATTATTATTTCCTTTCAAGTAAACGTCTGTCTTTATGTCACAAAGACATTCATGAAGTGAAGATTTTTAATGATAAATGTTACATCGTGGACTTTAGGCTTTGTTTTTCTCCAATCATTAAGACTGTAATATACTTAATTCAAGTATATTACAGTCACTGTTACAGAATGAATCTTCAAAAATAAGATTTATGCATTTTTGTTTCTCTTCCTTTATCTCAAAGAATTGTCAAGAACGTCATTTGTACTCACTAGTCCTCAGTGGTGTGACTGTAAGTTACTTCTTCAAATAACTGAAAAGTGAAGCACAACCTCCTTCTGCGCACTACAACTGACTTTACAGGTAGTGATATACTTACATGCTGAGGAATTGCTTCTTTATAATATAACTAGACTATATACTAGGTAGAATGTACTTTTTCTGAAAATTCTACTCAGATGATATTAAAAAGTGAATTTTTAACTAAAACAGCATGGAAATTCCCTTGAAAATTCTGATTCCTGGTGATTCCTAGCAGCAGGCAAATGAGATTCCTCCCCCCCCCCCCATCTTATTATTTTTGGAGACGTTTTTTGTTGTTTATAGGAAAAAATTACTTACTCTAACATAACTTGCTAAGTAAAAGGCCCCTTTGGCAACTATCCCAGAACAGCAACTATAAACACATGTTTAGGTTTTAAGCAGTGTTATACACTAGATAATTTATCATTTCCCTGCTATAGCCATTTCATTTCAAGTCATTAGTCAGACCCGTACAAATAAATCACAACCAACAAAACTTTAACAATCCATATAAAGGAAATGGCATTCTCGTCTTTTCTATATTTGCAGAGAAAACTTGTAAGAAAAATTTAATAAAGGTGTAAAATGCTTACTTTGCTTTCTACCTTATTAAATTATATTCCTGGATATTTTGTTTCACTGGGGAATTCGGCCTTTCGATAGCACTGTCTTGCTTCTCTGTTTTCAAGTATACATTCCTTTGTGTTTTGTTTGGCTGAGGAACCCTTCCCTCACTCTTCTAGTCTGTAGGTTAGTCATGATATTTCCCCAATTACTTCGAGTGCAGAGTATGTTTTTCAGGGGTGCATATCACATAATTCTAGAAGGTAGGCTGACGAGAAAGAGTTAGACTACTGCCAACTGAGATTTCTTCACCAATAATCAGTGAAGATTTGGAGCATATTTCACTTACATTTTGAAGGAGAAATTTAGGCATTTGAATGTGGGCCACTGCTGATTGCTGTCTGCAGTAATGTATTGGCTGTGTGTGTGCTCCCAGCAATAAGTTTTGGCTTTGCCTTAGTAATAGTGGTCATGATTAAGACTTTAAAAGAAAAAAAAAATATATAAAAAAACCCCTCCAAACCTATTTCAGCCATGATCCTCAGCCATAGGATATTCTTTTATTCTTTAAACTATGCAAATTGTAAAAACAAATTTGTTTACAAACACTTTCCAGTCATGCAACTTTAAATCTTTATTCCTCGGGGACTTCTTTTCTTGTTCTAGAAAGTGGATCTAAGAGTAAAACTGCACAACTTAAGAAATGCTCAGTTTTAACCTTTCTAGCAAGTTTGTCAAGTAGCTTAGGGAAGTGTTTTCATCCATGCATTTCAAATCAGACCAGGGTGGGCCAAGGAAAAGCCTATCAACCTAAATCCATTAAGATTGCCATGAATGCGGGGGGCAGGGGGGAGGACAGGGGGATTGTCTTTCAGAGGCCTTCTGTTTGATTGTGATTATATTTAAATTTGAGAGCTTATTATATTTACAGCTGTGACTACGTTGCTATGACAGCAGAGACACTGCCGTCCCTTTTACAAGAAAAGGACAACTGTTTACATATTGCTTAGTACAGCTTGAGTTTCATCCCGTTCTTACACCCTTTTCAGTTGTGACTTATGCATGAATAAATTTTGCCTGGCCCCTCACCTGTTTTTTTCTGGAAAAGTTACTTAAGAGTAGCTTAGGTGGAAGTAGTTGGGCAGGGAGGGGTAGTTGTTTAAATCCTTCTGCGGAGCCGGTTCTCGACACTTTGCTTAAATCTTCACCCTTGCTCCCCTGGAACCTAAACTGTGCTGCGCGCCCTGCTTTCAGCCAGACATGCTCCTGGCTTCATTGCCACAATAGCACAGCTCAAGAGCGAGCAAGCCACTCTCTTGTTTCTTGGAAAGAGGGGCCAGTCTGCCTGTCCGTCTGTCTGTCAAGTGTGTGAACTCCCGCTGTTCCCCAGAGTGCCAGCAGAAAGCAAATCTCATTGCGCCTGCCATTTCCTAGCCAACACTAGCACAATGGAGAGCATGTAAACAGTTGGCTGGGCTGATTGTTACAATGATTGAAGCAAATCAAGGGCAGCTTTGCCATGAACAATGAAATCTGCACTCTGTATGCAAATTCCTCCCTGCTTTCACTTCTGTTTCTCATCTGTGCCAGCATGGTCTTAACAAACCTCCTGTGAACTACAAAACAAGTTGCAAAACCTTGCAGATCACTGATCTTTTATTATAAGCTTTCAGTTTCACTTACTTTGCACAAAACATGCCTGAAAGCAGAACCTGAGCTGCACAGCTGGACTCTTTCAGGCAGCTGTTGTCTTCCCCACACCATTATTTTTAATACTGGACTTTGTCTTCTTATTTGCAGTGTTATTAAATAAAGTGGTAGAAAAATGAGACCAAGAAAGGGTGGCTGCATTTTGTGAATCCCATGGTTCTCCATCTTTTCTATTAATCACAGCGTGGGGTAGCTGTTAGATTTACCAAACTCATTATGGTGCAGGAATTCCTTATATCATTTAGGAAAGAGCATTATTTTTATCTTTCTTGCAGAAGTAACCTTGCATGTCAGTGCTGAGGTCCCAGCACCTGCCTTACCCTTTGCTGTGTGTGAATGGCCACATGCCAGCTGCTGAATTTAAGCATGTGCTCTCCTCACTGATGTGAAGCTTGAGAGGTTCAAGAGGCCAATTCCGTGGCTTTCAGTGTTGCACTAAACCACTCCATGCAAGCTGTTTTATTTTGTGTCGCGGGAAACACATTTGTCCTTTCTGGGCCCATGTGCCAAAATAGGGTTATACGACTAACTCAGTTATAAATATTTCTGCTTTGTCAGAATACGCATTTCCACTCAGCCCATTCCCATGTGTAGTTGGAATTGCAATGATTTGTTCTGACTGTTAGTAGTCATTATTAACGGTCATTCAATGGATACTCTCCATTATTAGTTTGAGTTGCAAGGGAATGTTGTAATTTTGTTTCTAGAGACTTCACCTCCTGTTGGAAAAGTCTTTTGAAACTCTTTGTACAAATGAACCACAACTCAGGGTTGTCCTCAAAGGGTACCACACCTGGTAACGTGTACAGTTCCTAGCATCCTGCGTTCGCTGCATTGCTTGGCTTGTGCTAATAATCCCCACTTTGCAGACATGCTGTATTGCGTATTACAAAACATGGCATGAATCCAACACAGCATCTATTAATGCTGAAGAAGGAGGAGGGAGAGGTGTTCGTCAGCGAATAATCATTGCTTTCCTGTTTTGGTTGCTCACCAAAGAGCTGTTCAGCTTCATGCTACTCGATTTCATTCCCACATTGAGGTCCCACCCAGAGAACCTATTTTTTTCCCTAATTTTCTGGAGGTGGCATGATAGGACTGAAGAGCTGAATCAGATGTCTCCAAGTTAAGGCTCTCCAAGGATTTAAAGGGAAGGTCTTTGGACCAGTCTGCAAGACACAGAAACATGGTCTATCAAGTGCTTGCTTTCTTCAGGAGTGAGGCTTGTATGAATGGAGCAGAAGCATGGCCAACACAGGAATGTAAGCAGATCAGTGAATTGAATTGAAGGGAAAAGAAGCAGCTAGTAGGCAGAAAACCCCACCTAGCAGGGGCTGTGGGAAGGTAGCAGAAGATAAGGAACTTCCAAATTGAAACTGATGAGCTAGAATCCAGTATCGCTAAAGAGGTTGGTCACAAGCCCACGTTGAACTAGTGTTGTTTTACCTGTGATCTATGGCCCTGGAAAGGTCAGTCAGCCTAAGCTGAGGGTAGAGGTTTTAGGGACTGCACAGAACCTTGGATGGAGAGAATAGTTATAGAGGTGTTTGTATTAACACAATGAGCATTTTTTATTTATTTACTATGTTTTAGCACAAAAAGCAAATTAAAGCCATCTAAAATGTTTCCTTTTTTTTGTTTGTTGCCTGCAAGAAGATCCCTCTTTACAAGGAGATAACCAGTGTCACATGTAGTCAGCCATTACCAGGGTACCCATACCCCAGGTACAGCAGCTTTGAGTGCTTTTTCTAAAAGTAGGTTTCCATTGTTGTTAGTGTAAAACTTTACACAGCCTCAGTCATGTAGTAACGTAACCATCTTTCACTGTCAGAGAAACGTTTGGTGAAGGGGTTGTGTACATCTGGCTTGGGCATAAACATTAGCTCAGTGACAAGCAATATCCTTTCTAATGTTTCTGTATAAGCAGAACTTCCAAACAGTAATGAGACCTATCTTGAAGAGCCTCTGAGATAATCCTCTTGAAAGATACATTGCTTGATATTGTGTCCCATTTTTTCAACAATTCTGGATGTAAGAAATCTTTTAGTCACTCCATGTTTATATCATTAATGTATTAAGAAATGAGTGACCAATTAGCCTGGTTTCACAAAAATCTCTATTTAGCACAGAGTTTCAGACTTTATTTAAGATTAAAAAAAAAAAAAAAAACAAATAAAAGAAGGAAGCAAACCAAATGCTTTAGTTAGACCCTTCCTGATGACATTCTGCTTTACTTTCCCTTCATTCTTTTTTGCCTTCAGTCCAGACATTTGATCTTTATAAAATATACTTTCCAACAAAAGAAAATATTATACATTCTTACCCACAAAGCATCCAGACTGTTCATTACTTAATCAGTTATGAAAGTGAAGTCTCATGAGTTGGATTGTTTAAAGAAGCTGTATTTAACTTATGGCCAGGTATTGTTCTCCCAAGGCATTTTTTAAAAGACCAAGGAAAGGTCTTGTGCTGTGTACTTTTTATATCCAAATAACAATTTAATTGTAAATAAAGATTGCTTTCATAGGAATTATGATTAGCATGCTGTAATGTGTACTGAAAAAAATAAAATAATGAAGCCTATATATCAATTCTTTACGAGGTAATGCTTTCAACATAAATCAATCCATTAAACGGGGTCCCTTGGCTGTAGTTTATGGCAATACTGACACAAGTGCAGAGCTTTACAGAAAAGAGGGTGTGCAGAGCATGCAAATAGATAAACAGCTATTACCTGGAGGAAACAGTTTGGCAACAACTGAAGTTTAGATTTTTCTATCAAGTCAGCACTTTAGCAGGGCAATTCAAGTTTGTGACCTCCTGTCACATACCTGAGCTGGAGCCAACACCAGTTGGCTGCAAAAGTGTAGAGATCATTTCTCTTATAATCCATCCCTCTATATTTCTTGGGATGGAATTTTGACATATGTCAGGCATAATTTCCTCTTTTGAAAGAGGCAGAATTTCATTTGATTTCCCCCTTGCCTCCTGGGTTTTTTAGAAATAAGAGTTTATACAATTTAGACAAATGTTACGGAGTTTTGACTACAATGGGCTAGCTTTTTTTTGTCTGGTTCTTCAGAAGCAAATATATTCTGCTGCAAATGGTTCTTTGCTTTTTACTAAGGGGGTTTTGTGTTCAGCATTATCTTTGTAAGTGAGATTGATTGGTGCTTGCCCTTATTCAGCTCCTTGTATTCAAAGGTGCATTTTAGGACTGAAGAAAAAAACACTTCTCAGTAGAGCTATGTATTAGATTTGACAGTATTTCAAATGTTCCTTAGTCTGTTTACCAACATGCAGAGCAGTATAAAAATGAAATCTGGAATGCCCATTTAAAGTTAAATTGATTAAAAATTGGGTAAGTATATTTATAACGGTTTCATTCAGTTAAAAGATTACTGATATCTGAATATTTAGATACTAAACAGAGAAAGCTGCCACTAAATTGCAGCTGACCTAAACCACATCAACTACTTTCAAAACCAAATAAATAGAAGAATTTCTTTATTTCTTTCCTAAGCATGCATCCTATTTTTCACTCTTACCCCCAGTTCCCAGTCTTTTGAGACCTGTTAGCTAAACACAACAGGTTTCTTCAACACATTGTACACTTATTTGCATTCAGAAACAAAGTTCTTGCTTTAGATGGTATTACTTTTGAGCAGGGAATAGTAAAACTTGTGGTGCTAAAAGAGTTATAATAGCTTTTATAAAAATCTTTTAGCTCAGGTTAGACTTCTGTGACATTTATAGGTATATAACTAATGGAGCTGACTGAATATTTCAGAATGAAACATTTGGTTTTAGTTTCTTTATTACTTGAAAAATATCTTTGATAAGATTTCCTGTATTAAGGAAAGATTCTCAGCTGGTGTAAGTCAGTGTGTTTTCACTGCATTCAGTACAGGATGAGGATCTAGACAGTGAAAAGTTCATAAATATTCATCTTGCTAGGTGTGCAACTTGGTTTTGACTGGGTGATAAATCACAGGGTTTCTTTTCGTTCATGAAAAGATTGTGTAAGAACTTGAAGAACATGTGTTTCTGAGTACAAAAGTGCATATTAGAATGAGTTTTAACAAAAATGGCTGAATACACTTTTATAACTCCTTTTTTCACAATTCTTTGTGCCAGAAAAATTAGGAATGTTTAAAGGTATAAGATAACCGAAATGGCATGAGAGCAGAGAACAGAAAATCACTTCAAATTTGCACAAATTTTTATCTGAAAAAAAACCCATCATCCTTCAATTCTGATGAACGGTCTATGTTTGTACAATTTTACAGGTATAATCTTTGCAATAATTGAACTTTCAATATTTTTTAGATTGATTAACCAGTTTCTTATAATAACTTTTAGACTTTGGCTTTTTAATTAATCTTAAACAAATTGATAGAAAACTGGAAGCAATCACTGTGATCTTCTTATTGGACCTCCATAACACTGATCAGAATACTATACTGCTGTTTGAATAAAGGTGTATATTTAAAAGGAAAGAATTCCACCTTGGTTTACAAGTTGTCAGTAAGAAAGAGTCTTCATTTCAACTTTTGCCAAGTTTGCCAAGTTGCTTCAATTGTTAATTAAGTTGGCTTTGAAAATGGCGTATTTTCTATTTCTTATAATCTAGTATATGGCTGGGAGATAATGACCTGTGCGACTGCCTCATTTTTCACTTGACGTGGGTAAAATTCCACCCAAGACAAGTGAATAGAGAATCTGAGACTTCTGATTCAGACAGAACAAAGATCTCAAATTTCACATTCATATCTGGATTATCCATAGTAATGAGCCTTCCATGATTTAGACTTCAAAGGACTTCATAAAACTGGGTACTATTTTGTTAATGGAATTTTATTGACTATCCATGGGAAAGAGGAAAGAGATGCTAATTTATCTATCTGGCATTCAGTTTGAATCAAGGAATTTGTTTTCCATGGGAAATAAAGAAAAAAAGATATTGGTACCTTGCCTCCAGTAGAAATGTGATCAGAAACAGCTGTAATGAGTACAGACTAGATAGACAGAGGCTCAGGCTATGTATCAAGGTAAAGCAGTAACAGAAGTAAAACAAACTATTCAGGGACTGTAGGACTCTGGAATCACTGGAAAAATTGACTAGGATCATCCATTTGCCTTTTACATAATAGGGTCATCTTTCTGCCCCGAAATACAGATGCAGAGCCTAGCAATGAAGCAGCAGGGGCTTCTGACTTGCTTACTAGTCACCAGAGCTGCTTCTAAACTTCGACAATACTTTCACTGCAGTTTAAAGAAGCAAAAATGCATGTCAGGACCCCATGGTGCTGTGGAAGCACCTGTGGCTGCATCTAAACAGACTCAGATTTGAACACTTTTCCACAGCTATTTAGTCATCAGCACACTCCCTTACATGGGGTTTTGGCTTGTGCCATGTCGTGATTGCCAAGGCGTTGGCTGGGGCTGCTGCAAGGGATGGCACAAGTCAGGGGCTGTTCCTAATGATAGTATAGCGAAGTAAGACTGTCCTGGGAAGGGAGAAAGCTTGGGTGTAGAGGTGGGAGTCCTGCTGCATCCTCCAGCCCCAAGACTGGCAAGTAGGCCCAATACCATTTTATTTGCTAGCATAGAAGTAGTCTTTGTGAATGCTTAACAAGAAGACAGTGTGCCCTACAAAGGCTATAGTCTAAAATCTAAAAAGCAAGAGATATCAGGTAGACACAGAGAGGACTGCAACATAACAGTGAGACACAGCAGTTGTAGTCAGTGATCTCAGTACACTGGCTGCTGTTTCCATTGAAAACATTGCAGGAGCAATCATTTTTGGTGTGTCTACATATTACAGATATTATCTTTAAAACTATTGTAAATGATGCTATTCAAGGGCATCTCTGGGCCATAGAAATCCAAATAATGGTTAAAGAGTTGTTTTTACTTCCAGATAACAACTGTATGCTAAAATATGTAATCATGTGGTAGAATCATCTGGTTAATCATTATTTGCTGATGACTGCTTCTCTGAGATGCAGGAGGAGCTAGACAGCAGGAAGAGACTCTCCTACGCCTGCCTGCACACTCCATGGTCAAGGCTGTACTCATGCCTAAGTGACTCACAGTCTGAACGTAGCTCAGATCCTTGTTTTTGTACTCCATGCGCTAGAGGATGTCCTTAAAATGACATCTGCCTGCCTTTTAGTCACCAGACTGAAAGATCAGATGCCCTTTTACAGGATGAACCTGAAGTCATGTGCAAACTTGGGCAAATACTGTCCCACCATATCCTACCCCTTCTCAGCAGCACTCACAAGGAAATAGAGGAACTCCACTGTTCACAAAGCGAGGCAGACTGCAGATCTCTTATGTGAAGGCACAGGATGAACAGTCCTTCCCTGGCATCTCCCATAGATGGTCGAGTCTTGTAGTGTCCTTCCCCAGGTAGGTGTGTCTTGGGGAGGAATGGATGACAAGCTAGTCCATATACTGTAAGGGGATTCGTAGAACTTACATAAATTCAATTTAGTGAAGATTAGTTACATTCTTCAAAGGGGAAGAGGGTAATGATTTCTATTCCAGATATATTTTGCTTTTTCTCATTGAGAACTTGCCTGCTCTGGAGGCTATTTTATCAGATTGCTATAAATCCCTGCGTATTAGGGTTAATAATTACAGTACTAATATATTTTTAACTATAAAATTGCAAATGCAGCCATAATGCAGTTGCACAGAATCTACTTAGCATGCCTGCTGCAAAAAGGGACCTATGAAATTTTCATGAATGTTTTATATTGCAGATAGGCGGAATCATTCAGTGCTTAATGCTGCTTAATAATAGCATTGCAAACAGTTTTCTAAGGAGGCAAGCTGTGCTGCCAAATGTATATGAAGTGTCACTCATCCCCCCAAAAATAAGCTTTCTGATGTTTACAAGATTATACTGCATATAACATGCACATGCACACAAGTACACACATACACTGACACACTCCCTCATCTCTCTCTATGTGTGCTTACAGACTCTCACATGGAGTAAGCAGCAAAGCATGATGCTCATCTTTTAAATGGGTAATAACTTCAGCCTCACTGAGTTACCATTTTCCCTGCACAACTGTATGTACCTATCTGAGTAGATGATAAAAATAAGATGGACAGTGAAAGATAGAGCATTCTGACATTTTAATCACTGTTATTGCTTTAGTCACATTTCAGCATTATGCTGAGGAGGAGAAACTGGAAAGAATGGGAGGTAATAGGCCAAGAAGAAATGCTTCTGTCATGACATGTGCCACTCCTTATCAGCATGTTCTCGTCTAAGCAGATCTCATATATCTCTTTCAACACTTTCTATATTGTCCTTCATAGAAATATGCTAGAAATGGGGGAATAATTTTACAGGAAAAATGTACATAACCTTAGATTGTGCTTTTGTTGTTGCTCATTCTTCAAAGTGTTGGCTGTGCTTGTTAATGGTTGTGTATATCACATGAGATTGCTCCTGCTTCCTGTCTGGAAGAATGTAACTTTCCAATCAGGAAGGGGATAAGAGGAAACCACTGAGACTTCAGCTTTATAGAGGATTAGTCAGGAGATGATTAGTCAGTAGGTGACCAAAACCTGAGCAATCTAAGAGCATTTTTTAAACTTTCTTTTTTCTTTTTCTTTTTTTTTTTTTCCAGAAGGGATTTATTAACTCCAAGACATCACTCGTGTGTATTCAGACTGTTATGACACTTAGCGGCTCAAATGGGAAATTTCACCAAGTTCTCTCATTAGATAAGTATTTGAAGACCAGCTGTAAAAAGGACACAATTAGATTCCTATCTAATTCAGTGTGCCAAGGCTCCGGCCAGAAATTATTTTGCCAAGCCTTATCTTAAAAGCAGACAGTCACATTCCTGACCTATGACAGAAGGAGCAGTCTCTCCCTAATCACTGCTTTGCTATTTGAGTATTTTGATTTTAGCAAATGGAGAAGAGGCAAAAACAGCCAGTTCGTTTATTTTGCCAGAAGATCTTACATAATTGTTCGCACCCATCTTTTTTCCGATGACCAGATGAGATAAGATTTAAAGCATCCACATGAGAGCTCATGGAGTCTCTATTGGTCCCTAGTGCACAACAGAGCCACAGTCTTCAGGGGGATGCTCTCCGACCCACTTGCAAGTGGCTGCAGAACTCAGTCATTCCTCTGCTTTTCAAACTGGTAAAATCTATTGCTCCGTACAAAAGCAGAGCACAGTTTCTTTTTTCATAATGAACTTCCCAGGAAGTGTTTGTTTTTCAGGATTCTTGTTCTTCAAGACTTACTTTTGTGGTTATCTTTATTGTTTTTCCAGCCAAAGGCTCTTATGATTTGGGATTAACCAGCACTGTTTTATAAGATTTTTTTTTTACACTGGAAGACAAAATTATTTTGAAACAGACAGTGAGGTATGTGAGTTTCCTGAAGGAATTTATATTTTATGACTCTAAGCTACCTACAATGATATTAATTCAATGATTTTCATCGATCATATTGTTCATTTATTTCCTTTTTAATTTCAGCTAAACTCATCCCAGTGCAGTGTATCTGTGCAAGGTTCAGGAATTGCTTAATATCCTTTACACCTTTAAAACTAAATACTGTTTTTGTTGAGCCTTCTACTAATGGATATATTTACATCATATTATGACTTCACTGCTGTGAAGAGGCATTATATTCCCATTGCCAACAGTTACCTCACCTTATCTTTATCCATGCACTTTATGAAGCAATAGTAATATGCTATTCAAGACAATAATGTGACATATGTCATCAATGCATCCAGAAAATACAAGTTTATCTTATTAAACAAGTATGAGTTCCAGCATTTTTGAACTGCAATAATGATGTCCTGCCTCTCCTGTAGAAAAAACTATATAAGTTGATATTAATCAGGGTGGAATAATTTAGAATATCTATTGCTGGAGAAGCCTTGAGAATAACGTTTCATTGGTCAGAAGAGTGTGCAACTACAACTCAACCATCTTTGAACATGTGTGGTAGCAATGTTCATGCACCTAGTTCATCTCAGTCAAAATGTTAGTTGAAAGTGTGCTTTTCCAAATACATATTTTGGGGCTGTATAATGAAATGAGATCAAGCACAGCAGGACTCCCTTTCCTGTTAGCATATATATTCTACACCAAGAATTAGGATCCCTGATGGGTTGCAAAATACTTGGATTTGGAGTCACTATTGAACACGAAAAACTCCAAAGAATTTAATAGGCATTATACTAATAGCAGTCTTGGGTTTATTAGATTTACCCCCCATTATCTTCCCTCTAGCAATCCACACAAAACTGGCTCTTTCACAGCACTGTAGCTGCTCTCTGCCTCCTTCCTAAAAGCTAATGAGACTTTATACTGCTTTGCGGCTTCTGGAAATGTGTGTCTGTCCCATGCATGGAGACTTGCACCATCGTATGTCTCAGCTATGTATGATTTGCCAAGCAGAATGGGCCTTCTGCTGTGGGGTATAACCTGAACCTGGGAGAAGGAAGGGAGAAGAGCTCAGCTCAGCCTGTTCCTGTTTTTGTTGCATGCACTCCTCGCCATCACTATAAAATATCCTATATTCTAAAGAAACCATAGAAGAAGGAGGACGTCAGGCATATGAGAAAAACAAACTTAAGGGGGGAGGGTGTTTTTACTTTTACTTGTTTTACAGTCATATCTTTAGATAAAAACTCAGAAAATATGTTCAATCTTGTTTTCAAAACTCTGGAAGTACAATCTCATCTGATTCTTCATGATGAACTGTTTAAAATGCCTTGTGAAATATAGTAAGGCGTAAATACTGTGCTAGATGCAGACAAATGGAATTGTTCCCACTGAACTATGCATTGATTATCAAATGATAAATCCATGGCTGTTTATCTGCAGGAAGAAAACATTGGACCTCTATTCATTATCTGCAGAATTTTTCAGCAGTCTTCAGTGAAATACAAAAGACCACTGTAGTCCTACAAAGGCCTTATGTCTAGCCATCATTGAATTTAAAAAATGTCCCCTTGTTAAAAATTAGCTAACATTATCCCATATTTCATGATCTTCTCCACATATCTGAAAAGTCTTTGGTAATGGGAACCTGTAATGGAGAGCTAAAGTGCTGTGCTCATTTGATTTTTGTCCTGCCTGCTACCACATGGTCTCGCTTAGCCAATAATAAAGTAATTGATTTTACATTACCTTTCAGTGGCTTAAGAAGCTGTAATTAATCTCCTTACAGTTTTGTTAAATGCAAATCCCATAAAGCTGTCTAATATGCTTATGAGACCAAAACACCAGGCCAGTGGCTTAGGATCTGAACCATGCTGCTAAGCATACCCTTTTGTTTAGCTTTTACTGAGCTTTCAGACTGGAGTGGTGAGATGGTGAAAACTGAATTCTATGGTCTTACAATTGTGTCTTCCACAAATGCTACCAAACATAAATACAACAGGGAAACATTTTAATTTTGGCTGGTGCTCAAGACTTTGTGTTTGATATAGGATGGTCAGTTGAAGATAATGAGCACTTCTTCAGGCCTAGTTTCATCTTGGCAGCAGAGTCAAAGGATTTTACACTGAAAAATACACTAAAAAATAAGGGCTTCTAGTTACTATTGATGCTGAAAGCTCTGCAGACATCTCTGAATATATAGAGACCAATTCGCTCAAATTTGGAGGTGAAAAGAAAGAAGACATTAGTACAAATGCAGCCTCTCTCTTACTTGCTAACTTTCAAGACAGGTAAAGAAAATTTCCTTGCTAACCTAATCTGATGACCTAATGTACCACCTTACCAAAGGAAAAAGAAATCCTTAGCCAGAGGAACATAACACATGCTAAGTAGTTATTAGCTACTGAAACATTTGCTTTTTTATCATAGAGATTGCATACAGAATGTAAAATTAACATGTATACATTTTTATATTCTAAGCTTTCTAGTGGAGGACCTTTAAATAGCATTGGTAACAAAATAAAGGGAAAGATCTGACAGGAACACAGAGCAGCCTCAACATTGAATATAGATTTGGCTCCTTCAAGTGTGGATTAAAGTGAGCTTGAAATGAAATAAACAGAACAGCTTCAGAAGTTTAGAGCGGAAGGGAAGTCATCCATCACAGTGGAGGAATGTTTGATCTGATGTACAGTAGTTTAGCTCACAAACTTCATTGCTAAAAACATTTATCTCTGTGCTCACTGCAATTTCTAATAATAGAAGGCATGCCCTGAAGAAATTCAATATGCCCAGTAATTGTGAGCATCAGTCTTATGGAATGTGTAAAAAATAGACACAGTGGACATTTAGATACATTCTCTTTCTGTCTGTGCTTGACGAGACTGAAAAAAAAATCCCATAACAACACATACATAAAATGCCTCAGCTATTTAACAAGCATTTATATAATTTGCCATTCTTAAAGAAGATGTTTAAATGTTTGTTTCCTAAGTGTATGTTGATTGGCAACTGAACGTTCATGGGAACTTTTCTGTCTTTCCTTCACCTTGTTCTAGACACTCCAATCTTATTAATCAATTAAGATTCTTGTTATGCTTGTTGCATATTGTGATTTCCACAGTATTCAGATGTATTGAGAAATATAGTCTGCCCCAAAGGGCTTGTATTCCAAAAATATTAAGCAAGCAGCAGTTCAGAAATAACCTGAGATGACTGGTTATGTTCAGCCTTCTGATCTAAATTATTTTTGAATGCATAGTTAAAAGTGTCATCTACAAATAGTCCTCAAGAACAGATCTGATCATTTTATCAACTTGTCTTTTTCCTCTTCCTTTTCAGTCATTTTAATGTATAATGTGTGAACTGTGTATTCTCCTTTCAGGCAACAAAAAAGAAGTTCTTTCAACACTCTCAAGGTAAGAATAGAGTAGAATGAAAAAAGCCATCTTCTCCTTGGAGAACGTAGTTATCATTTCTGTGATACTTCAAGGTTAATTCCTGCTACTTAAAGGAGATTACACTTTGACAATGCTGCATCTTGACCTCTAACGCACCTGTAAAGTGTGATGGCTTACAGAGAACACAGAACTTTAATAAATATGAAGTTAATTATAGTGTCAGCATACGCTCAAATCTGGGGTACTCATCCTTCTTCTCCAGAATATATACATGAGATGCAGAAGCATGGAAACAAGTAATGATTTTGTACAGTACAAACCTATTGAGTGATAAAGATGTAGAGGAATAGACACCTAGAAATTCCTGTAGTACTGGATAACTAAAGGGTACACTGACAAAGAAGGAAGGTCTCTCATAAAATTAAGTTGAAATAAGTTGTTGTAACACCTTTTCATAGGATTTCTTCATATTCAGATTAGAGCAAAACCCGAGGCTCATCTTGAATAACTTGTCATTTTAGTTTTAATTGTTGCATAACAAAAGTTTATAGAAATTTTTCAGATTTCCCCAAATTTAATTCAGGTGTTTTGTGGTGGTTTGTTTAATTGTGGCTATAGATTTGATGTTTTCAGACTTCAAAACATTGACTGGAGGATCATTTTTATTCTAGACTAAAATTTGCCTTGGTAAAACACACAGCCTTTCACTTTATTGAATTGTTCTTGTTTTGATGTCTCCAGACTTCATGGAAGTGGAGAAGGTAAGCTTTGACCCCTTCCGTTTTCATGAGTCACTCTATTAACTCTCCTCATTCAACAGGTGGCACTCAAAATCCCTGGGGCAACAGCCATAAATGTAGAGACGTGATTTTTTAATGTGTATGCATTATATATGATAATAATATTATTTAACTAGATACCAAAAGGATCTTAATAGAATAAAAACCTAAATAGAGAAGATAGACCATGTTTATTAATAATATACATGGTGAATCAGGGACTATATAAACCATCTTGTTTAAAAGATACTTGGAAATCTGAAGTCCTTGTAGATACTGCTTCTTCCAGATACTTTTCCCTTTTTATCAGTCCTGTTTACATATCTTGTGTAGTCAGTAACTAGCTTGTTTAGTGCTTGTCTCTACCTTTGTTAGGAGGCTTTTCCAAATACTTTACCCTGTGAAGTAGGCTTTCAGAATACTTAGAGTACAATTTCCTAGTCTATATTTTTAGTAACACAGGCATGTGTCTTCTTATTGAAAAGAACAATCTATTTTATTCTCTTGGAGAATGTGATTAGTTTCAAAGGTAGATGCCAAAACCAGATTTTTTTTAATCTTTTATGAAATACTTTCTAGCTGGAGTACCACTTCTTTTCAGCACAGATCTTCCAACCAGCTGTCACCAGTGCACACAAGAACATTACCACCTTAAAGCTTGTCAGTTCAATTTTGCACTCATCTTCTTCACTTTCTATCTTATGAAAGTCTTATTACTCTTCCCACTCTTGTAGGTCAGGTCCTAGATCAGCACACCAAAAAAGAAGTATTACAGCTTCCAGAAGGTAAAATACCCAAAGGGTTTTAATTTAAAATTCCATCTAGAGATGGCATAAGATCATCACACCATAGAAAGCTATTGTATAGGCAGTTTTAATGCAGTCATGAGTTAACCCATGGTAGTGTTGATCAACTGAAAGAACATTTATGCCCAACAAGGAAAGGGATGAAAGCAGTGATGGCTACAGTGGCTCACATATCTATAAGATCTCATTGGTATATAGTCAGATGCCTCTAACCAACTTTCTGGAAAACCACAAGGTTAACTATGAATATAACTGGTGGTTTGTTCCTTGGTGTTGCTTAGGAAGGAAAAGTGGGTTTTATTAGTGCTATTATACTAGCACTGATGGAGGTGTCACTGTTGGAGAGTTTGTACTGAAGTTTATGACAAATTTAATAAATCTGGAAATTTTGATACGTGCCTACTACTGTAACAAAAATTATACCTAGTTCATCAAGTTGGCAATATTGTATAAAAGGTCTTTCATGAAGGCTTACACTGATAAAACAATACTTCAAAGGATCAATCTGCTTTCAGTGACAAAAAGCATCCTCAAGCTGTCCTAATTACAGAGTCAGATGCTATGTCAATAAGAAGCACACAAATGGAAAAATTAACATCACAAATTAAGCTAGTTATTGGAGTATTCACAAGCAGTATAGCAGTACAACCTTTGTCAAATCCGATCTTGTTGTCAATGCATCCTTCACAACTCATACAGGAAACAGTGAAATCCTGCCAAAGGATGGTAGCAGTATCTCACATCATGACTGTCTGGAAGCCTTGCCTGAAAAGTTTAATCTTAAAAACCATTGTTTCTTAATAATAAAGGAAGGTTGAACATTAGTAATTTCAACAGCTGTAGTACTAACAGTTGCTAAAAGCAAATAATGAAGTAGCGTAACTAGCTGAAATGCAGGCAGGTGTCTGACATATAAGCTTATTCCGTAACCTAAATCTTTCAATAGCAGAAAATGGAAATTAGAATACTGACGCATTTTACGTGGGGCTTAACAGCAATAACACTGCTGGACTGCACCAAAAAAAAAATCCTACTTTAGTCATCGTCTCTTGTCTCAGTTTGTGTTGGTCCGTCGTTATAAATATAAAAGCAGCTCTACCACCACTCATAGTAATTTTTCCTAGCCACTTAAATTTTAAAAAGGTGAGCTGCAAAGATCATATTAAGTAATTTAACACCATAATAGGAAATACAAAACCACTGCTAGAAATGTATGATCTTCTTGTCACACTGCTTTCAGTGTGCATCTCAAGAAACTTCAGTACGAATTACGTGCCTGGAGCCAGAAATAACTCATCAAGATGAAAAATATAAACAGGTGACTCAGTTGTATCCTCTTGCTGAAGATCCCAGCTGATTGTCTTACCAGTTGGTGAAGGATTGGCTTCTCTATTAATTAAGGAAAGACGGAAATTGTGGCAGAGGTTCTTAAGAAATATAGATATGACTGACAGAAAAGACAGCATAAACATAAAGAAGCTTCCTAGTGATCCAAGAGAGAGAGAATAATCCTTCATTGCCACTGCAGATGAGTTTATGTATCAGTCCCATAAAAGTTATAGAACATCAAACAAGCAATAAGTGACAGCAAAAGCAGCAGCTTCGTCATTGCGGAGAGCCATGTACAATGGATGAACAAACTCTGCAAACCAATTCCCTTAAGAATGGCAAAGTAAAAACTGGTCTTGACAACACCTGAGCTGAACTGAAAAATCATTGGACTGATCCTTTAATATATGTTCAACTACTTAGAAAATCCCTGAGCACTCCTGCAACCAAATAAATATATATTGGAGTGGATGAATTTCAGGCCTACGCCTGATTCAGTCATCTGCATGACTTACACAAATGCCTCCTCTTACATTGCCGATCACCATTTGTTGAAGAGCTCGTTTGTCAAAGAACCTGAGCTGCACTCAGGAAAGTAATTTACTGGTCAAATTTGAATATCACTCAGTATATTGATAATGGCCTTGACAAAGATACAGTCTCATGTGCATGTTTGAATACTAGATCAGTGAAGGCTTCCTATCAAAAGATAAAGCTCTAATGGTGGTGAAAATTAATAACTTGCCAACAGTAGAGCAAATTTATGTCAATACTGTTCAACATCTGCAAGGATAATCAGCCCATCCATTTGAGTTCACATCTTAATATACAGCTTAAGTAAAAACAAAGCATTTCTACCAGTTAAAGCCACATTAAGGTCTCCATGTTCCAGGCTATCGATTACTGTATCATAAACCAAACATAATGCGACCTGGCTAAAGCATGATTTCACCTCTGTAGTCAAGAGGCCAATAAGAAAATAATAAACATGGGTTCAGTAGAAGTAGCATTTTTTAAACGTACTATCTTCTCTCTTCCACTTCCATGCTGGTATCTTATAGTTCACAGGATATAAATCCTCTCTCCCATTCTCTTTCTGATAGCAAGATAAACAGTTTAATGTCCCTCTCCATTTGAAACAGTCTTCTGCTTTACAAAGTACCAGCTACCTGATCTCACAGTCTAACCAATTAACATATATTATTAAGCTGAGAGCAATTTTTTCAGCCTGTATTTAGCTTTGAAGTATGCCGACTCTATTAACAGAAAGTTTTTGATTGCTTGAAACCTCACGTATTTTTTCCAGCTCTACTAGTTACCCAAATGAACTTTTTTTCTCTCTTTCTACAAACTCTGACTTGTATCATGTAGACATATCATCTCATTTGGAGCTAGCTCAGAGTAGCTCTTAATATAACTCTGCCTAGCACAGGGAGGTCACCCTGCGTGAGTGGTGACAGCTGGATCCAAATATTTGAAGGTTCTCATTGCTTTCCAAATTAGCCCAAAAGACAGAAAGATTTCATATACATCTTGATATACAGCAGATAACATTTCAGAAGAGCTCCCTCCACAGATAGCATGGCTGTCAGGACATGACTGCTAGAATAGGCACTTCAGTACCTCTTACTGTAATTTCCAAAGAGAAATACAGCCACGACAGGAACGAAGGCCTACTAAATAGAGCTGATAGGATCAGGAAGGGGTCTGGTTATGCTCGTTTGTACAGAAACTAGAGATAACAGCTCCTTAAAATTAGTGTCTGCACAAAGAAGTGTTTAATGTTTTTACTAAGGCTATCAGAGAGTCTTGCTTAGGAGAGAAACCTGAGAGCCCTCGTAGCAAAAGCTTAATTAAGAAAGCTAGCAGGGGAAAGAAATTAATTTCCATTAGGAACTTTCTGTCCTTTGACAAGATAAACAGAGACTGTGGAATCAAAAAAGGAAGAAAGGAAAAGGTTTGCAAAAAATGGGAGGTTTAGAGACTTTTGAGAGGGCTAAAAAAGTCAGTATGGGGTCTGGCTTCCTATACTGCCTTTCCTCCTCCCATGGTGATAAAAATAATATTATATCTTAGCATGTGTAATCTGTAGCATTCATATTGATATGCCCCTAATGTGTGGGCACTTATCTGAAGAGATCGTTTATCTTGACCTTCTCAAGCTGACTGTTAGCAGTAGTGCCAGCTACAGCTAGTGTCAACTACAGCTTGTGTCAGCCCTAAAGAGCTGCAGGCTGTTTGAAGAGCTACCCTGCTGTAGTAGGCTTCTGATAAATCCCTCCAGCAAAAGTCTCTGAAACAAATACCATATTACTGATGATATTACCAGTATTGTCTGAACAAGATTTTTTGTGTTCTAGACTTGCAGATTTTTTTCAGATTCAAATTTCTTATTCAATGAGAAGATATTTTTAAAAACATTTAAAATTGTTTCCCTGAGAAAAAAAAAAGAAAAAAACTGTCAGCATAGAAAAATCTGATTTAATTTATTTGCATTTGACTTATTCTCAATCTCTGAGCATTTGCTGAAAAGAAAGAGATCATGACAGGACTGACAGACATCAATTTTTTACATTTACGTAACGTACAGAACCAGAAGAGCACTGAGTGTCTTTGAACAGAGACTGTTACTAGGATTACTCTATGTAAACATCTTAAAAGAAGCCCCTACCTATAGGACTTAAAATCCACTGTACAAACAGATCTAGAAAGTATAAGAACAACAATTAGACCTAGTAGTACATTAGCTCGCTCTCTAGATCAGGTAGAAATGTCTACTTAGAGCACCACTCAAAAATAATTTCCACCAATGCCACTTGTCAAATTTGGCTGTCAGAATATTTGAGAAAGCAAATACAAATATTCCAACAATTATTGTATATGAAAGCCTCATGATTTTTATGAGGTTTTGATGTTCTGATTCAGAGATTTTTGAAAGCTTTGCATTGGTAGAGCTGTAACTTTCCTTTTCACGTCTATGAGGATGGTTCTTGTGGTCCAGCTGGCGAAACAGATCGTGATAGTCTTCATCAGAAAGGAAGTGTCTTTTCCTCAAATTACAGAGTCCTGTAAAACCACACAGTAAATTGTTAAGCTTGGCCCTAATATTGAAATCCTAATGCCATTTACAACCACAAGAAGAAAAAGAACCCTTCCTTATTAAGAAATCAACTCCTAATCAGGTGTGATGCCTCATTGCCTGACATAAAACATGATTTCGCAAACTCAAACTCATTAGTTTAGTGACAGAAAGACCTGTACAATTACATCAAACCTGCAGGCAAGGTCTGGAATGAGGGATACAGTTATAGCACTTTCAGTGAAGGTTATAAATAGCACAAACTTTCCCCACAGTCTAACGTTTAGACCTCAGCCTACTTCATGCAAGAAAATGATTTTAAAAGGGGTTGAAGAGTTTTATAGAAATGTTCTACTATTTATTGGAATGCTTTACAGTAAGACATGTTAACAGCATGAAGGAAAGAAACAGGATGAGGTTTTATGGCCTATGTTATAGTGGATGTCAGACAAGATAATTTCAATGATTTTTCTGGCCTTAAAAACTTATGAACCTGTAGGTCACTTTTACATCTGTTCAGCACTTTAATTGGCTACATTATGGAAGAGTGACCCTAATTTGTAGTCAATCTTAATTTTGGGGGAAAAGCAGACATATATCATCATTTTCTTAACCTTGGTCATACAAGCTGAAAAGATCTTTTATCTTCTATTTTAGTCTGCTTTATGGCAAATTCACTGATAAATATAAGATTGTATAGAACTTTTTTTTCAGAATTAGTGCTTTAGAAATTCAATGAATATTGTATTAATACATATTAATTACTGTAATGACAAATTCTATGTATTACCAACCAATGCACAAAAGTGAATGTGACAGATTATCTTTTGATCTTAAGAGATTCAGAAACATACATTTCAGTGATCTGAGCATACATTCCGGCATTTGAAAACCTCCTCTAGTGTGTTTTTCTTGTCCTTACATTTAATTTTGAGATTAAGATTCCAAACCCTAAAAATTAAGCTTATTGAAAGAAAGGCATCGGAGTCCACACTTAGGCTGAAACAAAATATTAACTTTCAATGCTTATTCGAAACATCCTAAGATATGAATTTTGCATTGCAGGTTCTTCTGTAATCAGATAGTGTTTCTTGTTTAAAGAAGCCATTACCATTGTTAAAAAGTGTTTTTATAATTAAAGCATCATGGACATGTCTCCTTGAAGTAATCTCAACACAGTTCTTTACATATGGTTCCTACTATCTATCTACAACTACCTGGTATCCACTGAAGTGAGCAAGTTTTTTAAAGTATGACTTATTTTTATGATATTGTATGTAAATTACAATGATATAACATATATATTCCCAAATGATATTTTCACCTAATTCAATGTGAATGTAATCCACATTGGAAACTGAAGTTGAAGTAAAGAAATTGGTCATCTCTAATTATTGGCACAAGATATGAATCAGCTCCGTGTTATCTTCATTTGAATTCTAACATAGAAGAGCATAACTTGGGTTTGAACATGAACACAGAGATGTGCACAAGACCCACATTTTCATCTGTTGCCTACTCAGGACTCAGACAGTTCCAACTTTCAAAAATTACATCTCACTATTTTGATAAAGAAACATTTACAGAGTGATAAAGCTGCAGCTACCATTCATGGCACACCCTGATTCCACCTCCAGCACTTCCCATTACCTTTGAGGCAATAAGCTTTGGGCAAACATTTGTTTATTTGCTAGATGTAGTGTACCTCACATATAGTTTGCTGTGGGACTCTTGTCTTAATTGACTCTCCATTGACTCCTTGTTTAATTTGTTTTTGTTGCTGTAGGCCTTGTTTCCACCCTCTTTCTGACTTCACCATGTTGTATGATAACTTCCTGGTCCCTACTAGAGCTGCAAGGGACCAAATGAGCTGCTCAACCCAGTGTCTGCTTTCTTTTATACCTCTTCATTCAACTCTCTTACAACAGACCATATAAAGTCATCCCAGTACAAATCTTGGCCCTGTCTGTTCAGATGGAGCACTTGCTACCTAATACTCTATAAATGTCTCCTATTTCAGTCCCAAAAACTGCTGAGTGTCCAATGCCAGCTCTTCACGATCTCTTTTACACTGCAGTTTGGACCATTGCCTTTTGTGATTGGTTTGTAGGGGAATTTGATTATTAGACCAAGACCGGTGTATTTGTGCAGTGTTCTCAGCTCGTTGGTTCCTTTGATGCTGACATTTCAGATTGGCACTATCTGTCTGTGCCTGTTTCCTGCTCATTGTTATTCTGCTGGAGTGGGCTGTTTGGAGCGAACCCAAGAACTGTGATAAGGTATCTGGAGATCTGCTTTGCAAGGTAACACATAGCTGACATGCTCTGCTGAGACAATTAGCTATTGTACACTGCAGCAAATGATTAAACATCAAGGTGTCTTACCTTGGGTACCCACAAAGCAGCAGGGTGACAGACTGGGTGAAAGCAACAATTAAAAGATAGACAGCAAAAGCAAAAGTGAAGGCAAAGAAGTATTGCCTTCTAGGAACTAGATAGTACCTGCTCAAGATACCCTTTCCATGGGGCAAAAATCTCTTGTTGCCCTTTAGAGAAATAAGTATAGCGCACAGGAAAGTGCGACAGATCAAAGCGAAACCAGTGCAGGTGTTGGTCCATGTGGGCCAATGGGAGCAGGAACTGAACTGCATGGGCTTGGGGTGAGCCTCCATCACCCACGGGCCTGAATGGAAAGACTCGGAAAAGATGTATGCAGCTGTGGCCGAGTGCAGTCAGGGGAGAAGTACTACGCATGGGGGAGGAGTGGAGAAAGGTGCCAAGAGGTCAGGAAGCTTCAGGGAAGCTCAGTGAGGCCATGCCTCCTCTTTCTTTCCTGGTCCTCAC
Organism: Ciconia boyciana; assembly: GCF_034638445.1. NCBI lineage: Eukaryota > Metazoa > Chordata > Aves > Ciconiiformes > Ciconiidae > Ciconia > Ciconia boyciana. Next base: position 53,956,567 of record NC_132936.1, read on the forward strand.
TCTTGAAACCCCCTCATCTCTTTCTCAGGAGTGCAGGGTCTATGTTCCCATCTCAGTCCCTGTTCCCCACTCCCTCTTCCCTTTGGTGTGATAGCCCACCCTTAACAGCAATGTTTCACATCCAAGTATCCCTACTCTCTTCTCAGCTTCCCAAGAATTGGCAGATAACTGGAAGAAGTCCTGCTCCTAGTGAGGGGGAGACCATGAATCTCGGGCCCAGGCCAGGGAAGACAGCCAGAAAAGACTTTCAGAGGAAGAGCTATTGTTGCCGGGAAGTGCCTTCTTCCCCTCTTTCCAGTCCTCCCTCCTGTCTTTGGCAGCAGCAACAGGAACCCAATTGCAAAGATGAGGTGGGGATTTGCTGATCATCCTGGAAAGGCACATTTTTCTTTCCTCAGGCATACTCAGAGCAGGCAGTTTGCCATCCCTTGTTGGCTGCAACTTTTTTTGCATCCTGCCTCACTGTGGGATTTCATGAAGTTGTATATCTACCTTATGTCATTCGCCGTAGCCTGTCCACATGTCACATTATTTCATGTTTATTCCCTTTTGGGATCATGCTTCATTAGTGCCCTTGAACTCCCAGAGATGTCTCTGTGCCCTGTTATTGGTGTTATTGGAATCCCAGTGCAGCTTCTGCAAAGTAAAAGGAAAGGAGGATGCCAGGAAACCTTTGCATTTCCTATAAACCAGCAGGAAAACACATATGCATAGTAAAAGTGGCAAGCCTGCAAGAATTACCTGTGCATACGTTTTGAGGTACTGATGATAGATTCACACTTGGCCTTGAAGGTGAAAGACATAATAGGAGTGGAAAGGCAAGATTTTGTCTACAGTAACTGTAATAAATTGTCAATGCTTCACAATGCCGTGATTACTTTTGGTGACCTCTGGAGAGGTCATGACCCCCTTGCTGAAGACATCCTTGCCTAGAACATGACTTTACAGACTCAAGGAAGTGTTATTACTGGCTTTTCATTGCATAGGGGTTTCCCTGTGAACTGGTTGTGACATTTCTGTATTTGATTGATCATCTCTGATTGATCCTGACTCTTCTAATGATAGCATGCTGCTGGGATTTTGGTGACAGCAGGGCAAGGAATCAATCCCTTCTTTACCCTTTCAGTCCCTTTCCTTCACTTCTCCATCCTATCTGCTCAGAATTAGTGTGATTTAATTGAACTTGCTTTCATGACAGCATCAAATTGAAAAAAGTATTGTCACAAGGGTGGTTTGTTTTAAATCTGTGACCAAAGAATGAGAACAGTATGGATGAAGAGAATGAGTTTGACTGGATCTTCTCCAAGGGCGTGGACCCCGCACTGTACTGAAGGAGGAGGAGATAGTCTGTGCTTATGAGGTTGAGAAATGGAGATTTCCATGATGATGAAGGCTGGAAGCTGGTGACTTCTTGCAGCAGGGCACGATGGCTCCTGCACCACCTGCAGATAGGGAGTGATGAATGAGGTATTGGGAGCTCTCTCCAATGAATCATATGAGCCAGATGAGAGTGAGCCACATGGTAGCACCAGGAAGAAGGGGCAAGTGACAGCAGTATCTTTGCTGCAGGGGAGAGAGGCCTCCAGCTGCTGACCTGACCTGCTGTTGGGGGACATTTGGTTCTTGCTGGAGGATGGGTTTGGGACATTGTGGGAAGACTGCCAAGGTTTGTCCAGCCCTCAGACAACAGCAGGCCCCTGCTGCTTTTTCATCTGTGCACCAATGATAGTACCAGAGAAGACCTGGAGCACATCAAGTGTGACTACCTGGCTCTGGAGGTGATGGTCAAGAGCATGGCAGTCCAGGTGGTGTCTCCTTAATCCTGATGCTGAAAGGGAAGAGCTTGAGAAGGAGTGGCCATATCTTGTGGGTCAACAACTGGTTGTGCAGCTGATGTCAGCAGCAGTTTTGGTTTCTATGACCATGGGATACTTGTTGAAAATTGAGGACTGTTAGGAAGAGAAAAGACCCACCCAATAAAGCAGTGGAAAAGCTTCTTTGCCAACAGGCTGGCCAAACTGATGAGGACAGCTTCAAACTAGGAACAATGCAGGGGGGACATGAAGAGCCTCTATCAAGTGAGAAAGTGGCAAGCATAGTGTGCAGGGTGATGTGCACAGAAGACACCTCATAATCAAATCCAGCAAAGGGCCATGAAGGTGATTAAAGGACTGGAGCACCTGTCATATGAGAGGCTGAGAGAGCTGGGCTTGTTCAGCTTGGAGAAGAGAAAGCTCAGGAGGATCTTCAATGTGTATAAATATTTTATGGGGGGGGGTAGTAAAAAGGATGGAGCCAGACTTTTCCATGGCACCCAGTGACAGGACAAGAGGGAATGTCATATGTACATAGAGACGGAACCGTCAAGTTTGCCGGAGGTACAGAAATCAACACAAACTAACATGGTTACAGTAACATTAAGAAAGCAAATTACAAAAATACTTTACTGTTGAATTCTTGCTATAGCATCTCACAAATATTGCAGCTCAGGCTAGACTAGAAAACTAATATCAGTCAAACTCATTGCCTGAAGTAATCATCGTTTATCTTATACAAAATGTAGTTCATTAAACAGATTTTAATTTGACCAAAATTGTCAGGTTCATCATTGCCTCCACAACTGAGCCCAGAGGCTAACTCAGAGGAGGTAAGAAATGATCACAAGGATGGCCTAGAACAGAAACTACAGAAGTAAATACCCAGAGGCAGAACAGTGACATATTTAAGATTTGGTTGTGGATATGGAATTGAAAATTACTCTTGCTGCTCTAGTTGCTGACATCTACATCTGTACATGAACATGACATTTTCCACATCTCCTGTATAATTCCACTCATTTATTCCCATTTACTCTTTTAATATGCTGCTTTCAGCTTTCTGCATTCAATGCCTCTCTTTTTTTTTTTTTCTTAAAAAAAAAGTATATTTCTGAATTACTTTTTTCATCTTCTCTGACCCAAAGGTCAGACTGTCTTTAACCTCTGCATTTCTTACTCTCAGATACTTTTCCCTGCATAGATCACAAAGTTGGTACTTCAAAACCCTCTTTTCTTGAAATGAATTTTAGGCTGACTTGTTTTCAGCTGCCATGCTTTTTGCTAAATTCTCCTTAAAAAACCACATTGAAATAATGTAGTAAGTATGAAGAGAGCATTATATTTATTATATTAGATGGCTTTCATTCTTTATGTTGTACAAATGGGATGACATGCAGGTAAGGATTATTCACAGTTTTCCAGAGTTTAACTTCTGTGTTATAAACCGTTTACCATTATAATCTCTTTTCACTTCCTAACAATTTTTCCAAAACTTTCACCCTTCTTACTTAAAGTTTCAGCGTCTCTGTCTTTCTGAAAGGCGACTTATTTTTTAGAACTTTAAGCAAAATCTCTTCAGCTGTTTTTAAGTTGCATCATATGGTTTACCGTTCTTTTAGTTTAACACAGATCTTTAGAAACAACTATGCTTGTTTTCTATGGCAGATATGGAGCAGAGAAATAAAGTTTTCATATGTAGGATCTGCATCTTCTACTGAAATGGTGGGAGATTCTGCTTCTGAGTGTGCTTGTTAGTTACCTTAACATACTCGTAGTAGAGCTTACTGGAATCCTCTCACCTTCTTACTACTCACTGACAGTCAACAAGTCTGGACGAAGCAGGAATCCATAAGAAGACCTATTCTGCTCAAAATGTTTCTGAGATGTTTAACATCTAATTAAAAATATATACATTCTGAAATATACATTCTGAAATATATACTCTGAAATATTCAGAATATATCCACTCTGCAACGAGTCCAGGGTGTGGGATACTACAGGTACTAAAATGCATTGGCCCTGGAACTCTAAATTTCTCTCACTGAGACACAGTCACCTAGAAGCAAGGCAGACCTCTGCATGGTATGGTTTATTACTGTAGATATGCCAAGAGGCTGATGTGATGACCGATGAATGATAACAGTTACTATTTCCATGTGATACCATAAATATGACAGCTAGTTCTGTGCTAGCTCAAGAGAACACAAAAAGAAAATTCTAAAAAAACCTGAATAATAAAAAAATAAAGTATAGTAACTGGTTTTAGAGGTTCTCCAACAAATTTTGCTGAAATGTTGTTACAAAAATTCAACCTCTAATGAAAGAAAGGGAAATTACATTTCTAATTTTTTCTATGAAAAAATATTATCTGGTCATGTTCCAGCACTTTTTTAAACCACTAGGAAATTTAGTCTGGTTTAATTTGCTCTTCTATGTGTTCAAAGAAAAAAGTGAAGGCTTCTGGAGAAACAAAAAAAGGCCATAATTCACATCTGCAGTCTTGCACTGAGACTTGGCAATCTAGGCCCCAGTAAGAAGGGTCAAGATATTTTCATTTTTTTTACTTGACACTTTGGCTCTGTGTATAGGTATCTGCAGTCATAAGTTTTTAAGTTTTGTCTAGGCATCATATTGCCTGATGACACATAGTCCTACAGCTAAGATTCATAGGAACTGACCAGACTAATAAAGACACGCTTTAAAGGTATTTTATCATCCATCTTCTTTAGACACATTTGGAAATCTTAGTTACAGGTAATGACTTTGAGCATAGCATCTTAAACCAAACTCAAGCATAAGTCAAGTTTCTGAGAGTGATTTTCTAAAATAGTGTTCTCCTTTCTTACAAATAAATTAGTGTAACAAATGGGAAACAAAAACAAAAAAGAAAACAAGAAAGAAGGAGGTATCTTCAAAAGTCACATTCTTTTCTTGTTAAAAAACCCCTCAGTTAATTTTTAAATTATTCTATAAAATAACAATTAATAATATTTAAAAGAGATTTCTCAGACAGTGTAGCCAGTTTTTTTCCTTACCAAATGTATTTTAAAATAAAAAGCTCTCAAGCAATGCTTTGAAATGCAGTTTATTTTTTCACTTTAATAACTGAGTTCTAAAATGCCTCCATTCACCTTTTCCTTTCTCCATCTCCTTTTCCAGCTGGGTCAACTGGTGCTGTGTGGCATGGTCTGCAGAGAACTGGTGGCACATTTCTTCTGCCTGAAGCCTGTCAAAGCAGCAGTGAGAAGTTCAGCCATAACCTCACACCAGGCAGTCCTGCTAGCAGCAGGGGCACTGAAACTGCTGAGGAAATTAAATGCTCAGAAGCTGTGATTGGCATCTCAAGGGAACACATTTTCAAAAGTACTGAAAAGTACTGTTCAAAAGTGTCCTAATGACTTCTAAGCTTAAGTCTCGTCTAAGCAATTTCTGTGGGGTTTTGTGGGGAAAAAAAAAAAAATTGCTTATATTTCTGTCTCAGTAAGATTTCCTATAAGGTCCCACTCCAGCACACACACATGTATATTTAACTTCCTGAATATGCAGTTCAGCTGAATTCAGATTGATATTGACTCATGCACATGTTAAGTTAGGCCTTAATGGTTGCAGGGTCCAGAGCTGCATTTTGATCTTAGCAAAATAAGTACGAATGAAAGAGGGAAGAGAAGGGTGAAAGTTACAGGAGTATAGCTGTTATTGCTTGAAGGCATTTAATCCAACACTAACATTTTTATCTTGCCAAAATTTCCAATATTTCATTTTTTGTTTACATCTTCAATCAAAGCTTAAATCAAAATATCAGGCTGCAGTATTCTTATCTACACTGATTTGTTTTGAAATGTTTCACTTATGTATTTCATAGTTGAAAATAAAAATTACAAAATGAAAAAATGCATTTCTCATACAAAAAACATTTCTCTGAGGTAGACCTCATTAAACATCATAGTAGTAAATGGCTTCATGTTGCAGTTTTTATAACAATCACATCATATTTGTTCATCCAACCAAAGGTGTGATATTTAGGTATACAAGACAAAGAAATGAGACAGAAAATAGCTATGGACATGGTAGAATAGATAGAAATTATTTTCAAATTAGTCACTATTATTTTTCAGACAATGGGACAGTTTAGAGAGAGGAAGGCTTTACGGTTATAAGGAAACTGATAAATCAGAGTGAAGACTCCCATTTCCTCTGGTGTGCTACTTTTCTACTCTTTCCTAGCCCTGCATTCCAAACTTTTATTGAGGACACATCTGAGCTCCTGACTCATACCCAGATAAAGAGGGAAATGCCTATATTGTCAAAACAATTGAAAGAGTCTTCTTCAGGCTGAGAAGCATTACAGTTGCATACCTGTACAACATACATTTAATTGAAAACACAGAACATGGCTGTTACAGTGAATCTTAATGGACAAGAATATTGGCAATCTGCTCCTGGTGTTGGAGCTGGTGTAAAACAATTACCCGTGGGTCAGGCTGACTTCAAAGAGAAATCACCTCATTAAGATAATTGTTGGAAACACATCTCCCTAGGAGCTAGCAGTGTTTCAATCCTTCCAGTTGCTAACTCAACCAGTTTGTTTGCTCACACAGTTAATATTGTCTCTGCAAAGGAAAGAAATAGGATTTAAAAAAAAATCTTAAAAAGGTAGAAGCAAAACCTTATATAAAACCTGAAAATCTGAATACTTACAGATTTTACTCACCTGCAACAGCAGATTTAGGAGTAAGAGAAATGGTTTATTGTATATTTATTTTTGTTAAAGATATTGCACAAACAAAATTATCAAAACAATGAGAATAGTTAATTTGCTTTCCAGTTTCTCAATCATGTCATAATTCCATAAAAATAGTTTATTTCCAGCTTGTTAAGATTTTCATTTTACAACATTTCTGTGTTATAGTTTACGCTTTGACTTTGCTCGTTCTGAGCATTACAGAGATCCATAAGCTAGGTTTCAAAGTACTTTTATCCAGCCACTTAAGCTGAGATGACTAATACCATCTAACCTGTAGTCTCCCATGGGCAGACCATGCTTCACTATCTCCTATCACAGCAAGGGAACTCCAACAAGATACCTGCTTCCAATTGCTATGTTTTATGACACGTCAGGAAAGCTCTATTTCTTAACAAGATATTCTTCGGATCCTTTCCTACAAATAAGTGGGTTAGATGCAAACCAGCTTCCAATCTTTAAGCCTTTTCAAAGCTGTAGTTAAAGAGCTGTCAGAGGAAGCAATTAATCACCCAAGCTGAAACTGAGAGGATACATCTTCACAGCTGAGAAATCATCCTACCTCCTCACTTAGAAAGAGTTGCAGACTAAGTATCCAAATGATTCCTACTTCAGCGTTTGCATATCCAAGGACAATTCCACCTCTAGGTTTCTTCTGTAAAGATAGTAAGTACTATGTTGGCCTTCTGTGCTTGGCCGTATCTCAAAGCAAATACCAATCTGTACCCACTACTTGCCTTAAGCCACCTATTAAGTTATTATTCCCTTTTTAAAATCATGATAATAGTTTTCTCTCACACTTTTGTATTATTTGAGAGGATAAATAGCATATTAACTATCTGATGGGATCCCAGTACAAAGTATGCATGATAAGCATTAAAAATACATATTACAAACAATTCCTTGAACTTAGATGTCTCTGTGAGAAGTTTCTTGATTTCTTCAACAATTAACTTAGGGAAATAACAAAAACAGAGAGCTAATAACACAGAATTTGCTTGTCCTGTAGAATTTTACAACTGCTTTTTCTGCTTTTTCATTTCTTAACCTAGGGAATAGCAAATGAGAAGATATGAATATATCTCCATATTTTTAGGACTTAGCTATACTCAACCTGGAGTCTGCACTAAAGATGTCTTAATTTTATTTCATGGAAGAAAAATAATTTTGTTATCTAAAATCTACTTGTTAGATAAAACATTTGCTAAGTGGGAAAAAAATATTGAAAGACCTTGTTCTTTGTTGCAGTTATATTGATTTCAATTTGTGATCAAAATAGTCAACATAAGCTAAAATATAACTGTTGCCAGAATTTCCAAAGGGAACAATATCTTGTCTACATGGAGATCAATGTCAAATCTGACTTTAGCAGTGGCAATACTTCACCTAAATACTTCAATCCCAGGTTGGACATCTGGTTGTTTTAAGAAAATCCTACACATCCATCATCATTATTTAGTTAATTGAACTCCTATCACTCTTTCTGGAAGAGAATCCCAGTATTATTTCCATGTTTGCTAGAAAGGCTCATTGCAGAAGACAATACTGATTTTAAAATGGCTAAAGAATATGAGCTGTTTGAAGTTTGGGATGTCAATATTCAAGGCCTTGTTTTCCAGAAATGCAAATTCTGAGAATGAGGCTTCAAGGGGCATCTGACACATGAACAGAATGAAATGTGAGAGTGAAGAGATGACAAAAAAAGGTAGAGTTTCATTTTGCTTAGTTCAGGAAAGTATGACTTCCTTCCCCTCTTCCTGGCAGTGTTATTCCCTGTCTTGTAAACTGCTGCCTGTCAAACAAGGAGTTCCCCATGAAGTACTCACTCCAGAAAACCTACTGTCAGATGAAGATGACTGGGAATGCTATCAAAGCTAATTTCATTGCAGCAGTTCCCTGTACAGATGATAATGGGGTTTCTATATTATAACAAGGTAAATGGGAAAAATCAAAGCTTCAAAGAAGCCAGGTTAATTAGGACTTTTACCACTTGGCAGCACAGGCAACAGATGCTGTGAAATCAGTCCCCTTACTTGTCCCTTTACAGTGTGGAGAAATTGCTTGTTCTACTGAAATATATGTAGATGTGTTGCTAAGATTGTTTTGGTATGTTTTTGGTACATCAGGCACTTTGATGAAATTGATGAAATTACATTAAATAGTATTAGTATAGTATAGTATAGTATAGTATAGTATAATACAATTAGGGCATTATAAAGATATACCATGGGAGTGATGGTAAAAAGAAGAGATTTAATATAAATGAATAAATGTTCATTTCTAAAAGGCAGGAAACAAGAAAATAAAGCTAGGAATATTAAAAAGGAAGTAGTTGGATGATTTTGGAAGAGCAGTTTTTTAGAACTGCTTTCACAAAGATGAGAGACTCACCTCCTCTTGGTCATCTTATTCTCCCAAGCTAAAGAAACCATTAGTATGACAAGAGGCTGACTTTATTTTTCTTTTTTAAGTTTGGCTCCTATCATACAGGCGCACAGAGACTACAGTACTAAATTAAAGGCAATTGTTTAGAAAACTGAGTCTTGTGAAGATATGATATCTAATCTACCTGTAGCTGCAGGTAATGCTTCACTAGAGCAGAGTTTTGACTACTTTGTGGCCAGCTAGAAAAACAACATCTGATGCTATGGATGTAACAGTGGGATAAATCTCATCCACAATAGATATCTATGGGAACACCCACACTAGTATTTTAGTTCAGATCATTAATGCTCATTTGAAGCAAATCTCCCAGTTATCCAGAATTTACTGAGCATCAGTTCATATCACAGAGCAGCCTCAGAGCACGCAAATGGCCTTCTTAAGCTAAAGCAAAAGATTATTCCAGGAATGCACTTAATGCACTACACCTGCTAATGGTAGATCTGCTAATGTACGTTCCTGGCAATCAGACTAGGACCAAGCCAAAGTAAAATCCCCCAAACACACACAGACCACATATCAGTTCCTCAGTGTCGTGTATTTCACTCTACAAATCTTCTCCTACTGTACCATACTACTTTCTAACACATTACACTAGACCTATACTACCTACCCCTACATCTGTGGAAATCATCCTAGATTTCTTTGTAGGCAGTGGAAAGAAAAAAGCAGTTTTAGGCTGAAATTAATGGGAATTATTTTAGATCTCCACCTGGAGGGGAGAGGGGGTGGAACTGCTCTAAAAAGGAGATCTAGACAACTACCTCATTTGGTTAGATAAATCCATCTTTGGGGTTTGAAATGGGACACAGTATGGCAGTCAATTAAGCTGCCATCTCTGAGAGTTTAGCTTCATTAACTTATAGGTTGTGGCACAGGAGTCTGTGGCAGCCCAGGGAACAGATGTTAGTTCTGATAGAATCCAGCTTTTAGACCTCCAATTTTTCAGAAAGATTCCTTCAGGTTCAATTATGCCAGCAATTAAACAAAGAGTAGTTGTATTTTGTTAAGTACTTTTTGATCCCTAAATTCAGAGTTTTATTAGTTTAACTCTACAGTGGGAGGAGAACATTTGGCAGAAGTGTCTTTTGCCAAAAGAGAAACTGGGTGATATAGGAGTCCTTTACTATTCTGCTCTCATTTCGTATTTCCATACTGGACATTATAAAGCATTATACTTCAGGTGTAGTATATTAAGTATGTTCCCATATTTAAGAAACAACTAATTATTTTTAAAAGACACTACAATAGGAATTAAACTACCATGCAAATCGCAAAAAGTAGGAATGTGCAGAAGTTAGGGAACCACTTCCTAACCATTCTCTCCTATGCAAATGTTTTGTTTCTACTGACAATGACATATTCTGCCGTGTCATAAAAAGCTTCATTCTGCTTCCAACAGATAAGGATGTGCACTATATACCACATTAATCTCCCTTACTGTAGAAAGCCAACCCTTAATTACCTCTTTAGCACTGTTGCTAAAGATTCAGAATTGATAGGCATGCACAAGTGAAGTTCATAGCGGGCATGTAGGGAAAATGTAAGACTGTAATAACTTTAATGAAGGCATATTGAACTCCCTCTGTATTCTTTTTGCCAAAGATGATGAAAATATGGTGTCAGTGAAAATGTAATTCTAAAAAAGAATCATGGTTGTACCTGTGTAATCAACAGTTTACTAATGGTGTACTCTGAAATAATGTAGTTCTATAGGTATATAGAGAACAGCTGTGTATTACTTAAGAAGCAGTATGCAACTAGTTAATTCAACTAATGTCTCTGCAAAAGAAATAGAATTAAGGTAAGTACCTGGTACACATTTTGGTACTTTTTGCCTTCCTAAGGTCCATTTTATAATGGTACCAGTTTAATATTTTACATAGAGAATGTGAAACTAAGCTGGTGATGAATTGCAATACTAACAATCTTTCTTCCTTTAATAATTATTTTGGTTACCTTACAGCAAAATAAACACTGAAAACCAAATTCATTCCCTTGTAAAGTTAAATGATTCTAAGATAAAAATACATGTTAAAAATCAAGGTTGCATGTGAATATGAATATGCCTCACCAAGGTATTCTCCACACGAATCACAGACAAAACAAGCCTTTTTCAGAGTTTTATGAAACTAAATAACCATGATACGTTTAAGAAGACAGATACATTGACAAGAAGTAAAGGAAATAATCTGCTAAAATTCATCATTCTTGAAAAGTAGAAACATTATGGTCAGCTGAAGATTACTAATTAAAATATCGGAATACTTTAGAGAGTGAGATCATAACTAGATATAGTATGTTATATGGGTAGCATATATGAACTACATATGAAAATAGCACTTTGTACATATAAATTATACATATTACACATAGTCAATGTCTCTGAATATAAATGTTTAACTAATCTAATTGATCTTTGTCAATATTTAATGACTCAATTTTATAAAAACATATATACTAATAAAAGATTTTATCATTATATAAGTCATTGTCTGAAAAACTCTAGAGTACTCAGTGAACTCCATAATTAGTTCTTTGACAAAACTGAGGGCCACAAAAAATTTAAACTTTGGGGAATAGGTAAAATCTGTAGCCAGTCAAGATTTTTTCATTTTGAGCTTTTTCTAGAACTGATAAATAGCATGACCTCTGCTTTTCCTGGGCTAATTATTGTAGATGTAAATTATATGTTTGGATTCTGTAACTAGCCTCTCTGACCTCCAGTACCCCTGGTGGCTGCGATCTTGTTGTCCAGATCAGTTCTACTCTTGCATTTCTCAACAATGAGACATCCAGAGCACTCCCAGTCAGACACATCATGCTGCAGACCACTATGATTCTGTGTCCGTGAGCAGCAAGAGTGCGTTGTTCCTGGAGTTGGCCACAAACAGGGACAGTGACTACCCTGACCAGGGCACAGAGCCCAAGCAAGACCAGGGTGGTGAAAACCTACCAGGTGCCCAGTAATGAGCCTAAATGGAGCTCTGGAGCAATGGGCAGAGGATGCTTGGGTGGGGGTCCAGGTGAGACTGATCAGGAAGGTCCACTTACACCAATTAACAATTTTTACGTGTGCAGGAGAAATTTATTTTGCTGTTACTATACAATCAATAACATGGGAATACACTGGATTCTCACAGACTAGGAATACGCAGGAAAACTCACAGACTGTCACAGCACTGAGCACAACATTAGGTCCTGACTGGCATCACCCAGGACACCCCCACAAGTTCCTGCACATTGGTCTGGGATCTCTGTTTTAGTTCAGGCTGGGCACCTCAACCTTGCCTGAGCTGTGTTTCAGAGGTACTTGTCCTTGGTCCTATCTCTGCTGGCCTGACTCACTGGCCACTCTTCTGGGACTGACCCTGGACCTGGGATGTAGGTAACCTTGTCTCCAGTCCTGTTGCAGTCCTGCCTCCTTTTATTCTTGCCTGGGCTACCTGGCTGGGACCTGGCTTATGTATCACCCTTCCTGGGACCACTGAGGGAGGCTGTGCCTATTACCGCCCTGACCCTGCTCAGGTGCTGTGCCCTGTTGGAGAGGACACAGTTTGCCTTGGGGCCACCCTCAGCTCCCAGCTCATGCCCCTCATGGAGCAGCTCCTGCAGCTCCCTCACACAAGCACTGGCAACAGGTACTGAATAAATGCATGAGACTGCAGTCAGTTAGAGATAGAGCAAGACCTTCATATTCATGCAAATATGATCTATTTATACAGATGCAAATTTGACAAGCAAGTTCTACAGCAATTCAAAAGACTCAAATCCAAACTGGAAGAGTTTGTTTAGTTCTATTTTATGTATGTATGTCAGATATACAAATTCAGTGTTTTTGAATTTAAACTCAGATACCACTTTCTATTTCCCTATTTGAATTAACTGTTGCCAATACTTCTGTATGTACTCATTCACAAACCCCCATTTTAATCAGAAATATCATCCCTAGACAGTCTGTGTCTAGAGAGAGGATATGGATGGCTTCAGGGCTCAGATCACACCTTGGCATATGTACTATATAAACAGAACATGGCTGGTTACCAGACTGTTTTTCTAGCAATGGCCAATCATTTATTATCATCAAAATTTCTATTCAGTGATCTGCAGTGTCTACATAGTAAATTTGTGGGTACTATTTAACCTTCTTTCTTGTGCAGATGATATTTCTAAGAGGTTGTGGTTTTTTGCTAGCTGCTAATTTTCTGGAATTTTCCTTTAAAGTGAGGGTTAAATGAAACCTCTGCTGGTTGATGGATGTGATTTTGCAGCCTAAAACCAGATGCTTTTCAGATGGTCTGGTTTTAAGTTTGCAACCAGTGCTTGTTCATCATTTATTTTCCTTAGGGCCCCGTTCTGAAACTTGACTGAATACTATAGATAGCCCCACCTCTCCAAGGTCAGAGGAGAATTTTCACATGATCCAGTACACATCTATGATCTGAAAAGTGTGTTTATTTTACCTTGGTATGTATCACAGGCTTTTCCACAATCTTATCTGCTCTGTTCCTTGCTGGTGTGGACTATCAGCCACATAGCCTACAGTGCTCTAGCATGGGCCTTGAAAACTCATGATGAAGTCCTTGATCTGCCATTGATAAGCTCTTCGACAAATGTATTTAAGATAGTGAACTGTTCAGATACTATGGCAACTGGGGCTACACAGGAGATGATAGTTATTTGTTTCATATTTCCTATTACGTCTGCCTAAGCATACTACTATGAACCAAGACAGACCTTTAAGGCTTTAAAGCAGGGAAAACACAGGATCAAAGCAGTGTCTTCCACAACCATATACAAATCTAATAAGTGTACAAATAAATATTTCAAAGGAAATCAACTCATGTTAGAAAATCTCAACTTTTAACATTGGTGGAAAAGCTAATTGTTTCTTAACACCACTTTTTTCCCTGATTACTTTCACTGCATGCCATTCCCTGTTCAGGCCTTCAGTCCTCTATTTTGAGGGGGAGCTCCTCCAGCCGAAGTCACATAAAACATTCCTCCCATCCCATTCCCTCTCAGGAAAACAGCTGGGCTTCCAGGTGCTCCCCTTGAGCAATATCCTACAGTCTTTCTGTTTCACAGGAATTTGGTCATATCTAACAAAGATGGGCATCTCCTCATGTCAAATATTCTATATTGTTGCTATAGGAGAATTAAACAGTTTTGTGTCACTTGTTAAATTATAGTAGTGCTACAGTAGCATCAGTATTTTTCATTTATTATGATCTTGTCTCTTCCGATTGGTGATGATTTGTTACCATCTTCATCTTTCCTTTGTAGAATGACCTAATGCTCTGTGCCCTTCTCTGAGCGCAAACCAAGAATTATCTGCTTCAGTTGATTGATTTTGTTTGTTCGCACTGAATGCTTTGCTCCTTTTGTAATGGAATAAGCATGTTTATTTCAGAAAGAATAGGATGAGGGAAGTGGTGTGGTATTACTACTATGTGAGACAACACAGAATGGCTTTGGATTTTATTTTTATTTGTTTATTTTGCTGAACCACTACTCAAATGGCAAATTTATAAAGGACAGCAAATCCAAAGAGCAGTTGCCATAATTCAGTCAGTGACTTTAAAAACTGTACCTAAATGCTTTTCTGTATAGAAAGCCTCAGAAAGCAGTAATGAGAGTATGCTACCTCCAGATTAATTACATACCCTTCAAACTACGTATACTCTAACATATGAGCATCCCCCCACAAAAAAGCAGTAGAATAATTATGGTTTCCCAACCTTTTCCAGTCAGAGTGTCTCGAAGACAACCAGTGTGTTTGCTGAAGACTATATGATGAAGTGGACTAGGATTTGCCTTTGAGGACTGATATTTATCCAGCCCTTCCCTGCATTTCACAGCTGGATCTGGTCCTGGGAGAGCTGACCTGAAGCCCTAATACAGAAGGGTCCTGTGTGCTGGTGAGGAGCAGCCCTCTGAGCAGCTCCCTAAGGAAGCCTGCAGGCAGGAGCACTGCAAAGGGGCCTTTAGGAGAACATGTGAATATCACTGGTTAAGATTGCTATCTTTGAATGGCAGCTGAGGAACATCTGGGAGTGTTTTGGTTAGAAAAAGACCACTCTTCAATGTGGCAGGGACTAGAAGTCATGAAGTGTCCACATAACCTCCAGGGTTAGTTAGAGCTGGGAGTAATAGGAGGAAGGAGAGTTCACAGAAGGATGTCTTGTAAGAGAGAAAGATGGATCCAAAGATCTGTGCTTCTTTCTAAAATGGGTGAGAGATTGTTGCTGTCCACCAGTAACTGTTGCTGTCAGATGCCATGCAGACAGAGTCAGGGAAGTATATTAAATATCAGCGGCAGGGCAATGAAGAAAAGCCAGCTGTGTGGGACGAGTGAATGAAGTTTGAATGAGGTTTTCAAAGTGGGAACTTCAATACAGACTGCCTAGCACTGGGACTGTGATAGCTCAGCTGGTGTAGTCAGGGGTGCCCTTGGAAAATGCAGTTTTAGGAACTCAGAACTGACCTGTGCAACAACTGTTTGTTTGGTTTTTTTCATCTTGAATGAGCACAGTGTAACTGTGTGAACACAGTGTCTAGGTAATGTCACCCTGAGAGTTGGCCACAATTGTGTATATCTGAAAGCACTTTAAAAGATTTGTGGCTTGCTTTCTGTAAAAATGGCTTTTCTGATTTCTGTTAGAGTATGTGGGCCTTTTGAATTGACTCTAGCTAGTTGTTTCCATAACTGAAGCCAATGTTGTTTGCTTGTATCAGATCACATAAGAGGGTCTTTGCATGCAATGACAAGATTTCTTTTTTTTTTTTTTTTTTGCCTTAATGTGTTATCTACATCTCCTCCTTGGGCAGAATTCCTGTCTGGAAAAGAATACAGCAAAGATGGCAAGGTGTGTGTGGGCAGCAGCAGAGGAGAGTAGAGGCACCTTGGAAATGAAGAGGATGGGAGGACTGAGCCTACGAATGAGGGATGGTGACATGTCTACCTGCTGGGAACTCAGCTGTGCTGCCTGCATGGGTCCCCCAAGATCGTCTCTGGTGCCAAACCAGTCTGTGGATCCAAAGTGGACACCAGAAGCAGGGGTGATGGTGACACTGGCAATGGTGCTTCTCTCATTTTGAATTCCACCAGTTGCCTCTCTTGTCCTTTCTGGATCCTGTGGATGCTAACCTGTACTCTCCAAGTGATATGGACGTGGATGCTGAAGGGTAGGGGTGGATGTACCTTTTATGTGAAGTAAAGCAGTGGGATCATAAGGTCTAGTTGGTCCAGGAGTAAAGTGATATCTCCTTGGGGTGAGTGAAATTTTGTCACTACTAGCAGTTTTCGAAGCATCCCAGGACATTGGTGTTCACTTCTATTTAGTCCAAAATACTCTGCTAAACTTCAAGACCATCTTTCAATGGAGGAAAAAGAGTGAGAAATGAGAGGAGAAAGAGCAGAAATAAGGACAAAAAAATGTCTGAATTGGGTAGTGACTGATTTGTTTTGTGGTTTTTTTTGTTATTATTATGGGTGGATTTTATTATTGAGATTTATTGTTGTATCATCACAAGAACAACAACTTATACAAATTGTAATAGATAGTAGGGTGTGTATTAGAGAAAAAAGATACTTCATACTTAGTAGAAACTGACATATAAGGCATGACTGGTTTTATTTAATATCTGTATTGCAATTAATGAGCAACAGGGATATTTAGGTTCAGATTTAAGTCCAAGGTATTTTTAGTATAATTTATTAGAACCCACAATCTTGGATGTTCTAAATACTACAGTTTATTTTTATATACTATGAGCAATGGAATTGCACAATGTAGATGGCACCTTGTTTATTACATGGCTTATTGGTGGCATTGTGACAACATTTTAAACTCCAAAATTGTTTCCAAAGTAAAGAATAAATCTTTACTCACTCCTTGACAACATTTAGTGTTTTCCAGTCTATGGTTCAGACAATAGCATTTATACAAAAGAATGAAAAACAATCAGAAAAGTGAGTAGTAAGAACTCCTGTGCTCCCAAGTGCACCTACATTCTTCAGAATCAGGATTTTAACCCTCCTAGCAATGCTATGAGGAGGACATACAGGGATAAAATCTGAACACTCTTATAGGGAATCCAGGTAGCAACTAATCTTTTCATGTACATCTGGGGGTAGAATATTGTTCTTCTCATCACAAAGGTTGTCTCTTATCACAAATACATACATTCACTATGAGAGAAAGTCAAGAGTAACTGTTAAATATTTGTAGTTATAAAATAGGTGATTACCTGTAAACTATTTTGTAACCTAAAATATTTTGTAACCTAAATATTTCACTTGTAAATGCTTGTGTTATGAAATGTTTTGTGATTAGTTTTTTAAACAATACTGTATTAATTATACTGCATGTTGCCATAAAACAAGCAAGAGAAATTGTTCCCATTAGGGAGCTAGAGGAAAACCTTATTTATGATAGGTTGGTTAACACATTGATTCTATTTTCAAGAATGAGCTATCAGTTTTAGAGAAAGGCTAGCAACTTATAAGGTGCCATACACAAGGCAAAGGCATATGCACTGGGGGCGTGCCAGGGGGAAACAAACTCTGGGAAAATATGAATTTTGGCCAGTGTTGTATCTGTTTCCTGACCAAGTTTATAGGAGGTTTTGTTCACTTAGTAAACTTTGAGAGAATTTCAGAAGAACTTTCTTGGGTTTTTTTCCCCCCCATAGGGAACCTGAAGTTTTTCAGTCTTTTTAGTAGATATATATATAGTATATATGTGAGATACATTTTATAGGTTTTAATACATATCTTTCAATTAAAGCTATCTTTAGGCATAGCTATTCTATGCAGGTACAATATTGCTCTCCTTTCCAAGGAAACAAGGAGGTCTCGTGAATTTTCCTTTAGCCTTTGGAATGTAAAGACCTGTAAATTGTCGAGTTAGAGCCCAGAGATGGGGAACTTAAAAACACATTCCTTCCTCAAGAACTTTTTGCAGAAACTGTCTTGCTTTTAGTTTATCCATATGTTTCCTGATTCCTTGACATAGAACCATGTGAGGTCACCTTACTACATTTATTTTAGGGCCCAGGTAATGTGTCTACAGAAGATGCTCTGTACCTAGTGCATTATAGTTCTGCTAACAAAGCACACTTCTTTTGGGGCTAAGTTCAAAAGATCATATTTCAAACACGGTGGCGAAATTAGTTATACTGATATAACCTAAAAATAGGCACTAATAATATGAACTCATTCATCACTCTTAGTGAAGTTTGAAAGATTTGTTTTGTTTGGATGCCTGTGTGTAGACCTATTTCATCTGAAAACTGGATTTGAAATTTCCATATGGTGCAATGCTTCTTGATTATTATTTTATTATTATTTTATATTTTCATTCTCAGAACAGAAATGCTGTGGCTATAGTCTATTTTGGGTTTCATTTTGATCTTTATTTATTTTTCACTCCCTCTTTTCATAATATTTGAGGGTTTTTCCAAAAGACAGCAGAAAATACAAAGGTTTACAAAATTAAAAACAATGAACACTTTATGCCACTGCAAGTCTCTACTGTGTGCCCAGGACATAGTAAGACAAGGTTTCTTTGCTTTGTAAGCACATATCCTACCCCTGTGGCTGCTGCTTACCTTGTTGCTGCTCTACCTCTTTATATTGACAATCACGTGCAGATTTTAGGTGAAGTTGAGGTGTTATCATGTATTATAAGACACTAAACACACAATGGCAGATCCTCACTGCCAGTTTCATGAAATGAATTATCTTTTTCTTGCTGGATTTTCCTGCAGTGTCTCATGTTTTGTCTTCTACAGGCAGATTTATTCTTTAGTAGTGAGCTTCCCAGGTGTGCCTTTGCATTGATTGTGACATAAAATAGTGCAAAATTTTTACCATCATCAACTTTATTTCAATTCTTATCACTGAACTGTATCATTAAAATTACTTCAAAGATTATTCAGAACAGAAAGAGAATAAAAGCTGTACTAAATGCACCAGGAATATGTCCTTTCTGCTGACACTCAATCTCTTTAAATGCATAAGAAGATTTATATGTATACATCACAATTTAAAAAATGACCCAATTTTTTGCCTGATGGTTTTAACTTTTTTCTCACTTACTGAGGAAGCTTTTGGAAGTCCCTTGATGAACCCTGAACTCTTAACAGTTTATTGTTTTCTTTTTCATGTGAAACTATTTGGATTGCAATAATTATAATCCTGTGCAACAGTAGGGGCTGGATAACATTAGAATGAGAGCAGAGCAACAAAGGGTAGCTTTATGTGTAATTTGTTTCTGAAGCTCAGGAAAGGGCTGGTTGGAACCTCTAGCAAAGAAAAATATAATTAAAAGATGAACCTGGCTACTCACATCCCCAACAGACACTGATGGTCAGAACACAGAGGCAAGGTGGACACCCTGCACTTCCACAGCTACTCCTTCAAGCTCGGGGAAAGCATGTATGCAAACATCAGGCTGCATTTAGGCCACAGGGTAAATTCCTCGGCAGCTGGTTAAACTGGCTGTATGTCTCCTCTGCTTTTGTGGATGGAAGAAAAACACACCAGATAGATAGATACCAACAAGCTTTGTCACTACTGGATGTATTACTGCTTGGTGTTTTAGTGTTCATTGTAAATCATGGCTGGTGCTTGGAGCTGTTTTGGGAAGTATTAAATGAAAACTTTGGGACAACTGTGAATATTGTACAGTCTCCTGAGTCACCTGCGTCCATATTCCCAGGAAATGACAAATAGTGAAATTGCCGGTTCTTGTTACTTTGATGCCAAAACTCCAGAAGTAAATATCTGTGAATGTCAATACAGATTTTGAATTCTCTATAGTTTGGCTTTATTTTGCAATAAAACTGAAATCCCAATGAATTTTGTCTCATGCTCAGTTTCAGACTACCATGTGATAATGTGTGCATGATTTCTGTTGTGCCTGCATCCTGAAACCAAAAGGCAATAAACCAGCAGTTCTAAGAGGGCAAATCATTACTGAGGTAATCTAGTGTCTTGGAACATTGCAATCTTTCAATCAAAAAGTTGACATAAGCATGGAACACTTGCTATAGATGTATAGAACAGTGTATTTTGCTAATATGCTTTATTTTCTCTTCTCCCCTTCCTTTTCTTCTATCTCTTCCCTTGCTCCATCCCATCATTTTCTTCTTTGGAAAGATATGAAGACATAGCATGATCTTCAGTTATGACCAAATTCTTCATATTAGTGAACCTTCAGTTATGAACAGATTATATTTTAATCCTAATTCTGAGCTGGATCACTGAAATGAAAAGGAGTCTTTCAGTGAATTTCGTTATAGACTTGCTTGTACGAAAAAAGAACCAGGTTCTCTTTCTAGTTTAAAGAATGATTCTTGACATCTACAAAGTGAGACTGGAGACTTGAGACCTGGCCAGGCACACACGATTTCTACAGATGAGGAACGTACCAGAGAAGAAAGCAGAGCTCTGTAGCCATGGCATCATAGGGAAGCAGGGAGTTGTCTCATCCATGCCTTGGGTTTAAGGCAGAATCAATTGCACCTGTGTTTTTTCTGACAAAAATTTCACTATTTTTCTTCATAATTACATTTGTAATTATGAAGAGACACACATTAGGTTTCTTTTATAATCCTCTGAGTAAATCAATCCTCTTCCTCCTGTTGTAACTACCAAAGCAGTCATCACAGATAATATTTGCATTGGCCCATTCCATGAACAACTTGTTTGTAGTATGTTCAGTTGGGTATTGAAATACAGGACATGAGCACACTATAATAGACATGTTTGAAATCAGAATTATTCTTCTGGACCTTTCCTTGTCTTTATATGTGTGTGTATGTGTGCTAAATTGCTGTGAAAATTCATATATTCCTTACAGAAATGTAAACTTGATATAGCTGTTTCCTATACTGCTCATTGTACATTTGTGTTCTCTCTTACTTCCCCACTTGCTTAGATATATCCTTGGGAATGCTTTCTAGGAAGTGACACACTGTTGTAAACTAAATGTCACAATTTTATTCCTTATTACAAATAAAATTTGGGGAATGTCCAAATTATTATAAATGTTCCCAGAAAGGTCATTTTTTCCAGCTTTCTTTTAAGTTTCGTAAGTTCTACAAAGTAAATGGAGGCATTATTGTAATTCACCATCTTCATAAGTCTATATCACCTTCTCTTTTTCTGAAACCTTGACTACTATTTTTCTACTGGACATTACGTGATAACAAAGCAGTGCTTGAATGGAAGCAGGATTTTATAAGGTCATCAGAGCTTGCATCAGTAAAATAATGGTCAAGTCATATTTATTGTATTCTAATTTCTTCAGTTGATCCTTACACATTTTTTCAAAGCACATAGAGTGTAAAGCAAGACATTGCAAGGCTCAAACAGTTTAAAAATAAATGCAATGAATAAAAAATATTGGCGTAATACAGCTGTTAGCATCATCATACTATACAGCAGAGTTCAATTAGCTGTTTTCAGGAAGAAAAATGTATCCCCTCTTTCCCGTATCCCACCCCACCATTACAATTTTAGGCTCTGTTCAAGTTCAATCTCTTCTAGATTTATCAGTTCCCCTGCTATCAGTGTTCTTTGTAAATGCTGATGAGCCATTGCTGAAACACCTATATTGCATGGTCCTTTGCATTGTCTGCTTACACATTTTATCAAAGAATAACCCACATCTCCTGCAGGAGAGGTGTGCAAGTAGGGGTGCAAGACACCATGGTCCTAGGAAAGGGGACACGTGGGTGACCCACAATGGTATGGGTAAGGTTGTGGGGAGGGCATGTAATTCTGTAAGTATGGGTTTGGGTGTGTATGGGTCTTGGGGTTAATTACAGAAAGATGTTTAGAAATTTGTAGCTGTTTATCAACATTTCCTAAGCATCTAATACTATGGTTTACTTGTTGAATTACTGTTACTGAATTTTAAATGTATAGTTTACTTATTGCCAGTAATTTTATCTCATTAATAAATAATAAACCTCTTAAATCTTGATTTGGTAAACTATGAACTGAGTATCTTTTTTTTCATTGTGACAAACCTTCTCTGTGTCTGTAAAAAAATATGATGTAGGAGAATATGACTGTACTGTTTTAGGGCTTATTTGATCCAGTACAGGGAGAAAAGCCTAAAAGCTGTTCTAGCCTGCTCAGATAGTAATGGTCTAACCATCTTGAGAAGTCACAAAAGCATTGCAGGATTACCTAGGATCATTGGACTTCTATTTATGCTGTCTCTCTGTCCTTTGCCACTCTATAGACCCTTATGACTTCACCTCTTTTGGTAGCTGTGCAATATTTGGGGATCTCTCTGGGCAATTGCTTTTCACTTCAGACTGTTTTGTGCTGAAGCAACAGAGTGCTAAGACTGGGTTTCATAAATCAAGTGACCAGCCTAAAACTGGGACAGAAAGTAAGTAGACATTAATACCTGATACCACTGAAGTAAGGATGAATAACATCAATCAGTATTTACACCTCACCCTAGTTTTGTTGCTAGCGCCATGTTATAGGCTTTGGCACTGATTAAGACCTGATTGGTGTGCTTGGTTTGGCTGCCTGTTTGGGGCTTGCTGTTGTAGGTGCTCATGAGGAGGACAGGCAGAGCTGCTTTCAGGTTGGGCAACTGTCATGGGGTTTCAGCATTCCTGTCTCTGTGACCTGTTCTGTTCAGCTATGAAGTGTTTCTATGCCATGCTCCACTATCGCTATCACTTTCATTTAAAGTTTTTCGCAGATGCAATCATACAATGATATTGAGAAGGAAGATCTTCTCCAAACTTGAGAATTTAAGTAGGAACAGGGAGTATTATTGTGAATTGTATTAACACAATCCTTTTCTGCTTTTAGTCACAATTTGTTATACAGCAGACTTGGAAAGGTCATATAGGTAGACTGAAAACAGTCTCCTTGTAACATAAGCTGCATTTGGTTCTCTTTAACTTGTACACATCAAAAATTATTTGACGAAAATCATATGTAAACACAGTTTCACTTCTTTTTCCTTTTCTATATCACAGTGTCTGCATCTCGTCATCAAAACTCCTAAAAACTTGCAATGTTAAGTAAAGACTTGTTGCTCAAAAAACCACTTATTTTAAAAATTATGGGTGTAAAATATGATTGTTAATATGATTAATGGGGAGCTGTTTAGTTGGCTGAATGCAGGTGTCTACTTCAGGTGGAGCTCAGTGGACCTAGGTGGCCTAGTAGCTCCCTTGACTAGATTGACTAGATCTCCATGACCATGCAAGGAGCTTAGACACCTAGTACATATGTAGACCTGCATTGTATATGCCTCATGTAGGTGACTGAATCCAGAGCTGAATCCCCACTCCTTACTGTCAGTTAGTATTCCCTAGGAAGGACACAGTTTATTCCCACAAATGAGTTTTGGGGAGTCCCATCCAGAATTTAGCCTGACATTTTTCATTAATTGTATCAATTGTGAGCATTAAGTACTCGAATGTGGTATGGTGCACTGATGTAAGCAGTGCCTACATTGCAAGAATCTTTTGTTTCCCAACAACCCTTGTGTTTCCCTTGTGTTTATGTTGCACAAAAAAGCTGATCTGTCCTCTAGTCTTTGATCATTATCTAATTAGGATTTTTGTTTGTTTTTTTCCAACAGGTCACGTGCCCCTTTTTTGTGGTAAATAAACCAGCATTGACAGGATTGCTTTGCTGCTGTTTTCTCAAGCTGTTAAAAGGCAAGTGATCACTAGTCAAACACCACTCAGCAGAAGATCAGAAAGTGGTGTGCATGCCCCTCAGTGACACCGCTACTTCAGAGACTCTGCCAGGAGAGAAGACTGATGAGAATTGGAGCTTGTGTTAATGTGTTTTCCTCTTCATACAATCATAGAATGGTTTGGGTTGGAAGGCACTTTAAAGACCATCTAGTTCCAACACCCCTGCCATGGGCAGGGACACCTGCCACTAGACCAGGTTGCTCAAAGCCCCATCCAACCTTCCCTTGAACACTTCCAGGAAAGGGGCATCCCCAACTTTTCTGGGCAACCTGTTCCAGTGCCTCACCACCCTCATAGTGAAGAATTTCTTCCTTATATCTAATCTAAATCTACCCTCCTTCAGTTTAAAGCCATTACCCCTTGTCCTATCACTACATGCCCTTGTAAAAAGTCCCTCTCCATCTTTCTTGTGGGGCCCCTTCAGGTACCGGAAGGCACCTATAAGGTCTCCCCAGAGCCTTCTCTTCTCCAGGCTGAACAAGCCCAACTCTCTCAGCCTGTCTTCATAGGAGAGGTGCTCCATCCCTCTGATTATCTTTATGGCCCTCCTCTGGACTTGCTCCGACAGGTCCATGTCCTTCTTATGTTAGGGGCCCCAGAGCTGAATGCAGTACTCCAGGTGGGATCTCACAAGAGATGAGTAAAGGGGGAGAATCACCTCCCTTGACCTGCTGGCCATTCTTTTGATGGAGCCCATGATACGGTTGGCTTTCTGGGCTGCAAGTGTACAATGCTGGGTCATGTTGAGCTTCTCATCAACCAACACCCCCAAGTCCTTCTCCTCAGGGCTGCTCTCAATCCATTCTCCTCCCAGACTGTATTTGTGCTTGGGATTGCCCCAACCCATGTGCAGGACCTTGCACTTGGCCTTGTTGAACCTCTTGAGGTTCACACGGGCCCACTTCTCAAGCCTGTCAAGGTCCCTCTGGATGGCATCCCTTCCCTCCAGTGTGTCGACCACACCACACAGCTTGGTGTTGTCAGCAAACTTGCTGAGGGTGCACTCAATCCCACTGTCCATGTCGCCGACAAAGATGTTAAACAGCACCAGTCCCAATACTGACCCCTGAGGAACGCCACTCGTCACTGGTCTCCACTTGGACATCGAGCTGTTGACCGCAATTCTTTGAGTGTGACCATCCAGCCAATTCTTTATCTGCCGAGTGGTCCATGCATCAAACCCATGTCTCTCCAATTTAGAGACAAGGATGTTGTGTGGGACAGTGTCAAAAGCTTTGCGCAAGTCCAGGTAGATGAAGACAGTTACTCTTCCCTTATCCACCAATGATGTAACCCTGTTGTAGAAGGCCACCAAATTTGTCAGGCACGATTTACCCTTAGTGAAGCCATGTTGGCTGTCACCAATCACCTCCTTATTTTCTATGTGCCTTAGCATAGTTTCCAGGAGGATGTGCTCCATGATTTTGCCAGGCACAGAGGCGAGACTGACTGACCTGGCTTCATGAAGCTTATTATTGTTCAGATTGTGTCCCAGAAAGTTAAAGTATTGTGTCCCAGAAAGTTAAAGACTGTATTTTGGGCTGCCTAATCTTTTGGGGAATGTAGGTCAACCTAAAGTAGGAGTGGGATCTGTGTTCTTCCATGCTGGCTTGCACAGAGCAGGAAGCTCAGGATCACAGCTGATAAACAGAGCCCAAGAATATTGACAGAGAGTCAGGAGTGACAGAAAGATTGTCAGACATTGATCTGCATGACAGGAAAATATGTCTGATGGCTGACACATAGTGGCTCATGTTTTCTTTTCTGAGGATGGCTGAGATACGATGGATACCTGCTATGAAACTAAATTGTACGATTCTTTTAAATGTTTTCTTTTAAATTATTTTCTTTTAAATTGTTGTTTTTCAAACACTTGGGAGCATTTTGAAATGACGAAAGATGTACTTTATAAAGACCAAGGAGTGGAGGATATTCTCATCTGAATGCTGACTGCATTTGCAGGCTTTCCCGACGTGTTTCTTGATGGGCTCCTGTTATCTCTGATAATCTTTGGAGGTGCAGCAATAGCTGGAAGTGTGTACCAACAAAAATCTGTTTTATTGTGAGGGCTGACAGAGATTAGCAGCTGCGTACTCCCATGAGTGACATCCCCAGAAATGCTGCCTCATACCCAAATCTGGAGTTGGTGTTGAAGGAGAGGAAGGAGACAGAAATGGGAGGAAGCCTTATCTGTTCAGATTGTTAAGAGACATGATGGACACCTATTAAATGGAAATACTGTAAAGAAGATCTGCCATGTAAGAGTATTTTTGCTTGCTAATTATTCCATTAAAATACTAGCAGCAAAAAGCACTAGCTAGGAGGATGTGCAAATGACACTAGCAGTTGATATTTGGAGGATTGCTCTTGGGGAGAAGGATCATGATTTCCTAACTGTCTCTTGCTTCCTCTACTTTATGGGATGATTCCAGAGGCTGAGGAGAAACAGCTTCTACTCTTCTGAGTCATGATTTAAGCATCTTAGGGACTTTAAAAGCATAGCAGGAAGCTCTGACTGCCAGTACTACCTTATCTGCACTGGCAATTTCTAGTAGCTCTCACTGTTGGATGGCTAGTTACACAAGTGTACTGAGTCAGGAAGGCTAGCAGGAAAGAGGTTCCTTTTTGGCAATGGACTCTTTAAAAACTTTGTGTGGTGTCACAGCACCTGGGGTGAAGTGATTTCACTGCCTTAATGGAGCTCAGGCAAATAGAGCATGGCATAAAGTGTACTTGCTCTCCTGGCTTTTTGGAGGGCTGCCAAACATCCATCTGGCTCTACAATGATTAATGATATGGACTAAACTTACTAAGGTGTGGTATCCATTTATATATTAATGGCAATAACATACATGGAAGAAGCAAAAAGGTTTGCTGTATCATCTCGGATTCCTGACAACTTTCCCAAGTGTCATTTTGGTGGCTCATAGGTTTAGTAAGCACTAAGCACTTGGTAGCACTCAGAACAGTGACTGATTTAGCTCACTAATGTTTGACCATGTATGGCTAATAATTGGTCTTTTAAATGGAGTTTTCTGTCCACACATATGAAAATGCTACTGCCACTTCAAAGCAGCATATTCTGGTTTTTGCATATTTTTATGTGCATCCACAGAGATGAGCTTTAATGAATATGTGGGATATTCCTTTCTGATACCTACAAACAATATGTCAGTGCATGGTGAGTTTTATTTGGACACCTTTTTCTCTCTTGGTTTGGGTATGTAAATTAGAAAAATAAAATATCCGTGATGGTTGATTTTATTATCTCATTGACAGTGAATTAAAATTGCTGAGCTTCCACTGGTCTTTCATTTCATAGTACTCTCTTTTTCAATGGTTGTGTGTGTCGTGGTTTAGGCCCAGCTGGCAACTAAGCACCACACAGCCGATCACTCCCTCCCCCCCGGTGGGATGGGGGAGACAATCAGAAGAGTAAAAGTGAGAAAACTCATGGGTTGAGATAAGGACACTTCAATAAGTAAAGCAAAAGCCGCGCACGTAAGGAAAGCAAACCAAGGAATTCACAGAATCACAGAATCGTATAGGTTGGAAAAGACCTTTAAGATCATCGAGTCCAACCGTAAACCTAACACTACCAAGACCACCACTACACCATGTCCCTAAGCACCTCATCCAAACATCTTTTAAATACCTCCAGGGATGGCGACTCAACCACTTCCCTGGGCAGCCTGTTCCAATGCTTGATAACCCTTTCAGTGAAGTAAAAGTTCCTAATATCCAGTCTAAACCTCCCCTGGCGCAACTTGAGGCCATTTCCTCTCGTCCTATCACTTGTTACCTGGGAGAAGAGACCAGCTCCCACCTCTCTACAACCTCCTTTCAGGTAGTTGTAGAGAGCAATAAGGTCTCCCCTCAGCCTCCTTTTCTCCAGGCTAAACAACCCCAGTTGCCTCAGCCGCTCCTCAGAAGACTTGTGCTCTAGACCCTTCACCAACTTCGTTGCCCTTCTCTGGACACGCTCCAGCACCTCAATGTCTCTCCTGTAGTGAGGGGCCCAAAACTGAACACAGTATTTGAGGTGCAACCTCACCAGTGCCGAGTACAGGGGCACGATCACTTCCCTAGTCCTGCTGGCCACACTATTTCTGATACAAGCCAGGATGCCATTGGCTTTCTTGGCCACCTGAGCACACTGCTGGCTCATATTCAGCCGGCTGTCAATCAACACTCCCAGGTCCTTTTCTGCCTGGCAGCTTTCCAGCCACTCTTCCCCAAGCCTGTAGCGTTGCATGGGGTTGTTGTGGCCCAAGTGCAGGACCTGGCACTTAACCTTGTTGAACCTCATACAGTTGGCCTCAGCCCATTGATCCAGCCTGTCCAGGTCCCTCTGCAGAGCCTTCCTACCCTCAAGCAGATCAACACTCCCGCACAACTTGGTGTTGTCTGCAAACTTACTGAGGGTGCACTCGATCCCTTCATCCAGATCATTGATAAAGATATTAAACAGGACTGGCCCCAACACAGAGCCCTGGGGGACACCACTTGTGACCGGCCGCCAACTGGATTGAACTCCATTCACCACCACTCTTTGGGCCTGGCCATCCAGCCGGTTCTTTACCCACTGAAGAGTACACCCGTCCAAGCCATGAGCAGCCAGTTTCTCCAGGAGAATGCTGTGGGAAATGCTGTCAAAGGCTTTACTAAAGTCTAGACAGACAACATCCACAGCCTTTCCCTCATCCACTAGGCAGGTCACCTTGTTGTAGAAGGAGATCAGGTTGGTCAAGCAGGACCTGCCTTTCCTAAACCCATGCTGGCTGGGCTTGATCCCTTGGTTATCCTCTACATGTCGTGTGATGGCACTCAAGATGATCTGCTCCATAATTTTCTGTGGTACCGAGGTCAGGCTGACAGGCCTGTAGTTACGTGGATCCTCCTTCTGGCCCTTCTTGAAGATGGGTGTCACATTCGCTAATCTCCAGTCAACTGGGACCTCCCCAGTTAGCCAGGAGTTACCCAGTTACCCAGTTAGCCAATTCATTCACTACTTCCCATCAGCAGGCAGGTGTTCAGCCATCTCCAGGAAAGCAGGGCTCCATTGCACATAACAAAGACAAACGCCATCACTCCAAATGTCCCCCCCTTCCTTCTTCTTCCCCAGCTTTATATACTGAGCATGACGTCATATGGTATGGAGTAGCCCTTTGGCCACTTTGGATCAACTGTCCTGGGTGTGTCCCCTCCCAACTTCTTCTGCACCTGGCAGAGCACAGGAAGCTGAAAAGTCCTTGATGAGTGCAGCAACAAGTAAACCATCTCTGTATTATCAACACTGTTTCAGCACAAATCCAAAACATAGCCCCATACCAGCCACTATCAAGAAAATTAACTCTATCATCTCAGCTGAAACCAGGACAGTGTGCCACTGTTGAAAGGATGCTGATACATTCTGGTAATGGAATGGATGCATCTAACTATTGAAACACATTAAATTTCTCTATATCTTTTTTTTTTTTTTGCCAACCTAAATAACGCTTGCATATTTTTTTGTAATAAATATATATAACTTGCCATATCACAAGATGTCCCTTTTTCTTTCTTTGGGAGATTTCAGTCTTTACAACTTCTTACAGTTTGTTGATCAAATTTTCACACTCTACTTTAAATTACTTAGAATATCATTTCCTGTATTTATTCAGTGTAAATGCATCCAAGCATCTTTTGACTGTGTAGGCAACATTGCTGAGCCATCCAAATGTTTCAACTAGTTTACATCAGAGAATCCTGCAAGTTCAAAACACTTCAGAGTTTACGAGAAAGTTGACAAAAACTAGTCTATAGTTTCACACAGCCTCCTTGCAAAGTAGCTTAGAGACAATAAAATAAATTTTTGAGCATAGGGGGAAATCTCTCCTTTCAACTTGCCCCACACCCAATTATTCTGTAAGACAACATAAAACTAATAACAGTTCTGTGAACTAAGGGAATTATTTAAGGTATTAATGTGTTAGGCTACCAGATTCAGACTGACACAGCCTCATGGAAATAATAGTATTGTGTTTTGATGAATCAAGATAACTTTTGAGTGAAGTCTGAATTGAATCTTATGACTAGTTTCAGGCATCTGAAGGTACCAGAATGAGTCTCTGTATGGGGTCTTCCTCCTCTCTTACCTTTAGCTATCACCAGGGAGGCATCCTGGGTATGCTAGCTTCTCTCTAAAGTCAGTGGTGAGAGAGAGACACCCTAGATAGCAATTTCTCACATTAAAGATAAACAAAGATAGGTGTTTAAGACACATGGAAATAATTGTCCTCTGGAGGTATTTCTCTCATTTCACTATTGAGGAGGGAGCCTGAATGATTTTAATTGAGTTGAACCTTCTCCCAGAATACTGCTCCACTTGTCTTCTTGCAGTGGAGTGGCTTGTTCAGCTCCATCCAGAACAAAACCCAGTGCAACTATGAAACACAACAAGTTCAGGAAGAAGTTTCATTTTACCACTAATTTAAATTTAGGCACTAATGCCATAACATAATATTCTATTTTTAATTCACTATTTCCAGGTCTTGCATTTTATACTCCTGGAATACAGCTTTACTGTGTCTTAAAACCCAAGTATTAGAGTATATAACCTCTGAGCTGATCAGCGGTTTTAAGGGTTTTGCTATGCCCCTTATCTTGCTATTAACCTTCTTTCACATACTACCTGACTGGCAGATTTCAAGTTTAGCATTACTATAAGAACCATTTCTATTCCAAGGTAACCTTTATTAACTTTACTATAATTGCTATTCTTCTTTGTTCATATTTCTTTCAGTATTTTTATATTTTAAAAAAGACAAAGGTGAAATATCTCTTTCTTTTAGATTTCAAAATATGTTGCTGTTAAAAGCCACCGTGTATCAGCAAATTAGGGCTTTGTGGTTAAAGCTTCTGTTGTTTTAATTATACAGTTTGGAAAGTTTAAATCTCTTCTGACATGAAAAAATCCATCACGTCTGTGGAAGGCATAGACGATGAAGTATTCAGTCCTTCTTACTAAGGTCAATATAGGTGTTTTCCCCACTGTACAACTTGTAGATATTCCTACTTTAAAATTCCCACAAGATGTAGCTTTGTTTTTCATTCTTATCTGAGTGGCCAACATTTCTTTTTCTTCAGGCATATTATCAGAGTTAGCCCTTTGAACCCGCTTTTAGAGGTATCATATGTTGATGGTATATCTGGATACTCTGAGAAAAAGCAAATTCCACTCTGGTGAATCATGTATCTTGTCTTGCACTTCCAAAGGAAAAAAAAGAAGTAATTTAAATTGCTGAACTT
The DNA here is from genome assembly GCF_034638445.1 of Ciconia boyciana. NCBI lineage: Eukaryota > Metazoa > Chordata > Aves > Ciconiiformes > Ciconiidae > Ciconia > Ciconia boyciana. Next base: position 53,987,611 of record NC_132936.1, read on the forward strand.
TAACAGAATGTTATAGTCCTGCTGTATTTCAGAAGATTAAACTATGCTGATCCCACTTCTAATGCCATAGATGTAACTTGATTCAGTCTTTTATAGCAAAACAAGCTGACACATTCAAGTGCTGGGTAGACCCATTTATGGGGTGCTCAGGAGCACTAATGCATTTTTTTATCTGTGCTGGGTTTGTGCATGACAACCTTTTATTTCAGATATATACTTACCTAGAGCTTTCTGCTACTCCTTCCAAATGCAGATGATTTTGTAGGGCTCTTAGCGAGCAGACATGGTGCAGCTTTGTAATTCATGCCCATTTTGTGTAGGAGGGACACATTTCTTTATTAAATATAATCTTGACTGACTACCAGTATCATCTGAGATACTAATTTTAACATAAAACCCCTATATAGTTTGGAGCCTGCAAATATTTCTTCAGAGGTTCAAACAGATGTTATGCTAATTTTTCTCACTGACACTTCATGTCATCAACAGTAGAGAGGTTTCACTGAAAGGTATTAAACTTTGTGATTAATTTTTTCCTCTTACCTGACAAGGCCTATATGTGTAGGCTCCTGAGACTGTCTGAGATATCACACTGCTAGAAGTTATGGCACAGGACCTATAGGAGACCCACTGCCTTCTGAAATGGCAGCTGGAGCCCAAGAAGGGTTTCCTAAAATGCCTAAAATCCCACTGCCCATCTGTGTTTAGCCATCCAGATTGCTCCCTGTCATAGTGGACTATCTCTTCAGGCTGAAGGGTTGCCTCTGTAAAGCTGGTATGAATTTTGTGATGGGACAGAAGAGGGAAGAGGGACTATAACTTGAGAAGCTGCAAGGATGACTAGATTTCATACCTTGATTTAAGTGCTTGAATACATGCTTCCAACTTGTAGCCCACACATTTTTAACTGCAAAGCAAAAGCACAATGAAGAAATAGTGAACAAAATATGCATCTGAATCAAAGGATTAAAAATTTTCCTTATCACTGGTTTGAGTGGGACTATGCATAGTTTTAGGATTGGGTCTGCATCATTAATCAGGCAGATTCAAACACTTCATGCAGAGAGTTCATGCCCAAGAACATGAGGGAGGGCACCACCCCATGATAAACACATGGCTACACCTGCCTGGCTTCTAAGGAGCTTTCTGCTCAGATATGCTACTGTCATTTTGACTAGAATCAGGAAACCCCATCTTGTTTCTTGAGATCAAAAAGTATACTCCTTAAAATTCAAACTGTGTTTAATGTTGTCACTGTGAAAAACTAAAACCAAAAAGGGCTATTTGCTTACCTACCCACATGTCTCTTTTCAAGTGATTTATTTTTTGCTCCACTTACTGTAAACCTCATTTTTCCTTAGTAAGCACTTTCCACAAAAAAGTTTCCAGATGATTTGTTATTTCTTTCCTATTCATTCCCAGATGTGCATATACCAGTGATTACTATTATGTGCCTGAGTTTCTAGAATATGTTACTTACTAATTATAATTTTGTAGTTTTATTGTTTATTATTCCCAGACCAAATTCTCAGCTGTTGTCAGTCAGTGTAGCTTCATTGATTTCACTGGTGCTGTTTGACAGGTTGGACCATTTGAATATGTTTCATTTGAGGATCTGATTTTCTGTACTAGTCATCAACTACAGACTGCTCTGGAGGGTAGTTATGCATATTCCAAACCGAATTAAGGTGCTGATCTAACAAAACAGTTACAGACGTACTTAGGTTTTATAAGGCTTTAAATGTGGCCTTGTAGGTAATGCTACTTAGTGTTAAGTAGGTGCTTTAGTGTTCTGCAGAGCATGAACAAACAAATATGTTTGTTAAGCAGCCCATAAACTTTCCTAGGATCCTCCAACGGAGCAGTAAATACAAATAGTACGTAAAGTAAAGTACAAGTATTAACATAAACAGAGAAGGCACTGTTAAAAATAAAGGTCTGCTTTAAAGATGGGATTGCAAATGTGCTTTGCCATTCTGACAATTCCCTGCTACCAATGAGGTTTTGAGTGATGAGTGTACAGAGTGATGTCTAAAAACCAAGGGAATATCTTTTTTTTACAGCTTGTGCAAGATCCCGACACAATAGTGAGGTGTGTTATACATCCTCTGGAAATGAAATAATCCAAAAAGTGACATAGAAAGGTCAATGGTCCTCCAGACCTTAACATCATCCTTAACAGTGAAGTTGAAACACTGTTATCAATGTCTTGTTCAATACTTGCACTGATCTAATAAGCCTAGAAGATGTAACTTCTGAGAGACGCAGTCCAAAGTCTAACTAAAGTGAACGCAGGATAGGTGCCAGAGTCTGAATGGAATATGCAAGACCCTGCAGTAACACCAAGCAGAAAATATCAGCTGGATAGCAAGTTCTTCAAGATCTCCTCTTTGTCCCTTATGTTCTCAAAATTTTTATTCAATACCCTGGACTCCAGTAAACTACAAAATTTACAAAGGGAAGAAAAAAGTGCAGTTATCTAAAAATGTGCCATGAAAACAAGTAAGCAGTATTTCTGATGAACTTGTGAGATTATTTTCTTTATACCTTTGGTCACTGTAAGCATTTTGATCGCTGATTACTCCAGCAGTAGCTTAATGAGGCCTAATAATGGTTTGATTGTAGATATAATAAAACATTCTCTTCAAAACTGAGAAATCTGGATCAGTGAGATAAGGATTAAGCTGGGTTTCAACTAACACTTCTGGTTCTTAATTGCAAAACTTATAGCAGAGTGCTATTAATTCAAGTTTTACTACCCACATTGGCAAATATTGCTTTATCTTTAGCAGACTGTTTATTTTTGTCATTGCTCAGTAAATTTTAAAAGATTTTTAAATCTTCAAAAGAGAGAGCTTTGCAGAAAGCCTTGTTCAACTGCTCAGGACTGGACAGGAATAGGACATCAGGTTTAAAAGAAGGACCAGTGATATGGAAGGTGTGACATTTTCCATATTACTTATACATGAACTATACCCCAAGCGCTTCCCTCTACCCACTTTCCAATGTTTGTTCCCATTTGTGAAAATGCTTACAGACTAACTACTGTCATATTTATTAAAATTTAACTTGTTTGTTTCCTTCTGCTCAGGAATAATTTTATTATTCAAACATATCTTTGTAGATATGACTAAAATAATTACACCTGTCATATTAATGAATTTATTTGTTAAGATGCTGTTCCAGAGCAGGAACAGAAAGAGACCAGTGAGCAAGCTGTACATCATCTATATGTTAAATTATAGATGGTATTTTTCATGTAAAATGGGCACAAATAACACAGAATTTTAAATGACATTATCAGCTGTGTTCTAAGATGAAAATTCAAACCAAAAATCTACCACTTTCAGTCTTGAGATCAGAGTCAAAAAGCTGAAAATAAAAATCCTAGACAAGCTGGATAAACACCACCTAATAAGTTGTAAAATGCCCACATTAAAAAAACAATCCAAAACAAAACAAAACCCCAAAACAATAAAAAAGTTACCAAAATAATTTTTTTACAAAAGCATAGGTTTGTATTTGGCAGAGCTTTGCATCTTTTTCCCTGGGAAGAGGATATCAGAAAGTAACATAAAAGAGAAAAAGGGCCTACTTTTCACCTTATGAAGGACACATTCTATCAAGTGCTATGACAGAAATTATTCCCAGTGAAATTTTTTTGCATGCCTGCAAAAATAAAATGTTCACCTTTTGGAAATGTTATTTTCTCTGTGCTTTACTTTTGTTTTACTACAATGCAGTGTAAAATAAACTGACAGGTCTTTTTACAATTTTTTTTATACCAGACGGCTCAATCTTTTTACTTAGCATAAGCATATATTTCTCCATAGAGAAGTGCTGATGTTTCGTATGTAGAATAGCTCAGTACCTCCAACCTCTGACTGTCTATGGATAATAAAGTTAAGTAAACAAAATAAGTATGGGAAAATGTCTTGTCAACCAGTCTCCAGTGACAGAGTATGGAAGGGACTAAGGCAAATATGACAGTTCTCTTAAATTAAATTTATTATAGTAGACTATTTCTGTTCAGGGCTATAATTAAAAAAAAAAATTAAAAAGTGTTGGTGCTATGCATAAGGTCACCTGCAAAAGAACTTCAGTCCGTGATCAAGGCAGTTAAAGAAGCAGAAAGCAATCTGAAGTCAAGTGCCTAAAACCAAAATATATGAGAGTAAATCAGCCAAACTGTGCAACATATCAGACAAATGCTAATGGTACAGAAGTGGAGAAAGCTGTCTGGGATTTGGAACATTTACAAAAGGTAACTGGCTGATGTAGTATTGAGGTCATAAAAATAATTCTTCATGAAAAATTTAAATTCATAAACTTCCAAGCATGCATTCTAGAATTGCAGATGAGATGATTGCAACAAGAAAATTGTTAGATGATGAGATGTTCTTTGTGGGTTGGACACAGAATTCTTGCAGGCTAATGTAAGTACACTCAGGGTCTTTAAATTATTTTGCTATAGAAAATTCACTGAAAATTATCTGAATGAAATATCTGAATATTAAGATATTAAATTGAGATGTGCCAAGGCAATGTTAATACCATATTGCTAAAAAGAAAATACCTTGTTGCAAACACATCATAATAATGATCTCACGGGAACCCTTACAATTTACTGATATTCCAAGAAAGCCTGAAGGAGAAACAGCCAGAGGAAGGAGGAAAGAAAACTGCAGTGACAGCTTGGTATATTGAGCTACATCACAGTGGAATGTGAAAATGAAGATATTGAAAACAGTTTGAAGGCGGTGACCAGTATCTGTCCTATGCAAAACATTGTCCAACAAATCATAGTATGCCTATGTATAATACAGTACAATCTGTTCCCAAATAAATTACTTGAAAGCTTCTTCTTCCTTGTACATCTTATTGGCATCTGGATCACTGTGTAAAATAAAAAAGATAAAGCAATGTACATATATGTAAATATAAAAGTCAGCATTAACTTTTCCAAGAGTTTCTGTTAGGTCCTATATGATTCGCAGGACCTTAGCAACAAATAATTTAAACCACCTTTCATCTCACACAGGAATTTAGCATGGAGATGTGTGTCAGGACAAGCAAAAAGTTTTGAAAAATAATTGTAATAGGTCCACTATCAATCAACTATCATTGCATCATAGTGAGTTAATAATATATATCTACTTCAGTCAGTAGGGAACTATTTTAATATACAGGTATGGAAATGAGATTTTTCCATCATTTCCTTATCTCTAAAACTTTGCACATTTTTGCTGCAAAAACTCCTCTTTAACATTTCTTCAAGTAAAAGTTGAAATGTTTATCAATAACCTAGACCATGTTAGATTAGTATATATAATCAGAAAAAAAGTCTTTCTCAGAAAGCTCTTTACAGAGTATTTCACTAGGAAATTGTGTCAAGAAGACAGGCTGGTAAATGAAAAGGCTGCATTGCATACATAGTTAGTTACACCAATATTAGCAATTTATTTGAAAGCTATATAAGTCTATAACCAGGTTTCACTAATGGAGATACATTTTCTTCCCATTTTTCCCACAAAACCAGAATAGCCTTCTTTCCAAAATATCTTGTAATGAAGAGCAAGGTATGTGTATGAGAGGAAGATAAGTGGAGGATGGAAAAGCCTAACCTACTTAAAATACATAGAAATTATCACATCAAAAATGTTCAAGAGCTCGTCTTAGGTGATAACCTACCTCCCAGGAAATGTTCTGTGACAAATGAAATGCAACTTTCAGGTTTATTATGCAAACAACATAGAATGAGAAATTTCTCATCCTGAGAATGGGAACTGAGGAGACTGCAGATGTTTTGTCATATAGAGATTTTCTCTATTTGTGATTTCTGTATGAAAAGATTTTTTGAGCCAAAGTATCCCCCGTTCAAGGGCTGAACATACTTAAAGCATTTGACCAAACTACCCACAAGGAAACTTGTTTTCTCTGTAGTTGGACATGACCTGGTTTCAAGTGTCTTACAATAGCAGCAAATAATATTCAATTAAGCACTTGCACTACTGTATTTTTTGTCCTATGAATTTTAATGATATGATATTTGATCCTTTTATCACTTCAGACAAGAAGAAAAGGCCTCTACATTGATACAAACACTGTGTAAAGGCAAGGCTTGCCTAAAGGGACCATGATAAAAGCTTACTTGAGTAGCTTCAGACACGAGACTTAGGGTGTCATGTTTTGGTTGGAGCAAAACCTCAATTTGATTTTGTTTTCCTAATTACAAAGCCAAAATTGGGTCTGATTTTGGTTTTAGGCCCTTGACTGATAGAATTGAACCCCTTTTTATTTTGAATCATACATTTCTTTCAACAAACTTCACAGACAAGTTAAGTCTACATTATTTTAAAAGAGAGACATCCTGACTTTATCTTTGACATCTCAGCTGACATCTTGGTTAAAGATACGAATTTTTTCACTAAAGGGTGTGTACTCCTTCTGCTAAGTTTGTGGAATAGTTTATCAAGGTAACATCAAATTACACAAGTGATGAAAATGTTCTTGATTGTAGTGTAAACATATAAACCATTTTTCCTTACCTTGACAAAAAGCCGGACAATCACTGTATCCCAGGTAATTTTTTTCCAAGTGTTTACAAGAACTTGAGCCACTTACTTTCTCTCCAGTAGGTCAGGTGAAACCATTTGTTGTCAGCTTCTGTCAAGAGTAATTGCAAAACAAACTGATCTTTAAACTTATTTTAAAATACTGCATATGCAAGAAACTACATGAAATTAAAATTTTCTTATGAGTTGCATCTACATGCCTCCACAATTTCATTTCTAGCATTAAGAAAGGAAGAACAAATCTGATAGCTTTTCAGTGAAGAGTCTGAGAGTATCAGAGAAGATAAATATGAAGTGACTTGGGTATGGGATGACCTCATCAGATTGAAAGTAAGAACCCACCACTTGAAGTGTAGTGCAGCTTTACTGCTTATCAGATGTCAGTCACCAGCAGGGCAGCATATCCTTGGCTAAATCACAATCCATTTAACAGTCTATTATTTCATTCCATGGTGAACTTCAAAGGGAATGGTTCACAGGTGATTCAGTGAACATCGTCATTTGACGGCTTAGGTTGGTTCTTTGCAAATGAGTCTGTTTCAATTTAGGTTTCTTGCATCCTAATTATTTCTTATACCTAGCATCCTCCCTTGAAATAGAAATTTCTCTGACAATCGTAGACAAAGTCCCTTCAGTGATCCTATATGAACACACACACAAAGGATAAAATAAAAATAATGTGGCAAGAGGCTAAAACAGACTATGCACAAAATTCTCTCTGCTTTGTATTTCCACATGCATAACCCACATCCCCAGTTATTGACACTCCCTTAAAAACACCAGTCTCTGAAGTAAAGCAGTGGATAGCCTGCCCTATCACATAACCTATAGACCCAGAGGTTGAGGGGGCTGTTAGGTTTGAGAGAATTGGTTGTGAGGACCAAGAGATGGCAAAATACCAGGAGCAAGGAGACTCCAGAGTAAGGTAAGTTTTCTCTTGTACTACCTGTATCTGTACTGCTCAGTTAATTTCTCTCTTCATATAAATTAATGCTTCATATGTAAATTATATACACAATATATAAAAAACAAAATATACTATATATATGTATGCAATATGTGTATAATATTATGTATATAATACGCATTTACTAATAATGAAAGGGTTAAATATATAAAACTATGTTTATCATGCAACTGTACCTGCAGAATAGTCTTAATTTGACATTTCTTCCTCAAATGTTCAGTTCATTAACTCACATTTTGTCTAAGAAAAAGTGTCCAATATACAAAATCTGTCCATTTTATTTCACCATAGAGGTGCGCTGGGCAGGAATTTTATCTGGTTTTTATACAACTTTAAATAAAGAGAAAAATATATTTTGCAATTTTACTTCTTAAGATAATTAAAGGGTTGTCCAGAGTGATCTCATCTAAGTAATCACTCCAAACATCCCTGTTCAGCAATTTGTGTGGTTACATTTTAAAACTGGTTGCCATATTCACTTACTAACTAGCTTTGTAAAGCCATTTAGAGCTTTACCCCCTGATGATCATGAGAATTTCACTAATTCCCCACTTTAATTATTAATGGACAACTTAGGATTCTTTATCTTTGAGTTATTATTAATTTTTAGCATTTCTCCTACTTTGTTCTCATGTTATATATTTGCAGAATTAAATGTTAGGTGTACTGAATTGATACAAATACTGTAGCAGCCAAGGCTTGTAAGGAGCATAATATCTTTGGCTACAGCAGATGGACAAGCCCAGAATCTCTTTACTGGGTCATGCCCAAATGCATACTAAAATATTGGCATCAGTTAACACCACATGAAATATTAAATCCATATTCAAATAAAAAGGTTCAGTTGACTTTTTCAAGGAAATGTTTTCTGTGCTTTTTTCAGCTAGGATTTCTAAAAATCTGTTATCAACCCCATTCTTTGTAAATTAATTAACACATTTTTCCCAATCCTGATCTATGAGTATTACTTCTTTAGCTTTATACAGTATAGAAAGTACTAGTTGGTCGATCTTTGGAAGTGTCAACGCATCTAAGCTTGGACTCTAATATTTTTGTTCTGTGATCTATTTCAGATTTTCAAACTAAGATAAGCTTGTCCAGGCCACATATGATCTGAGAAATGTCTAAAGAACAGTCTGATATCGCAAAGAGAGGGAGCGACAGCTCTGCCTTCCTTTGCCAACAGGATCTCTTACTCCTTAGTATGTTAAAATCTCTGAAACAAGCTCCTAACTAGGGATCCTTACAATGTCAAAGATTTTAATCTCAAAAAGTTTGTCTCTATGAATTGGAATAGACTGGGGTGTGGGGCAGGTGGGGCTTGTTTGAAAAAAATTAACTGAAATAACTTTTCCACCAGAATACAGAATTTTCTTTACAAGTATTGCTTCTGTGCTTAACGGGTGTTACAGATTTGTTGGACCCCAGGATGGAAGATGATAGTTCCTGAGATTCCCCAGTGCTGCATCCCAGAGGGTAAAACCAAATTTCATCCTCTAGGGGAGAACAGAGACACAGGGACATGACGCAGCAGAACAACAATTTTCAGGACTTGTATCTGTTTGTATTTATAGAGATACTTCTCTATACAATATTTCAGATGTCAATCAATTACATTGCTGTTTTCAAAATAATATCTTTTTAAATTATTATTTTCAGGCATTTTCTATTTTGACAACAGCAACACAACAGCCACAGAAGGAAGGCAATTTGGGATGAGGTGGAAGGGAAATATCATTATCTTAAAAATTAAATTTTGTGTCAAAGAGTTCTCATTAATACATTCAGCCAGGTGGTGACAGGTTGACAGAACCAGATTTTTTTTCCTGTTTGGAATCTCTGTTCTTGACTAAAACTCACTAACAAGCTGTATTTCTGTTCTACTGTGTACTTAATCCTGAGCCAAAACTAAGAGCAAAGCCCTCAGCTGATATTATGGAAAACTGGGAATGAATCCTCAACATGTCTTTTCATGACAGTCAATCAACTTGTGTTACAAAAGCATACAAACTCTTTTGATATCAGCATGTCTTTTTGAAGGTCCATAAAGCTGGTTCACAATGATTTACAACTACAGTGTCTGAACAGGAAAACAAAATAACTCTTTGTTACTATTTGTACTAAGAAATACAGAGCTTAATTTGTCATTATTTGTAGAATTCATGACATACTCTGTAAAAATGAATTCACGTTTACATAACTCCAGATGTATTTGTAAATCCTCAGTTCCATATATTTTAAGCAGTTTTATCATTCATTTATGTAGAAGTAAAAGCTTATACAAACTCAGAAATCTGTAAGAAAGCACCTGGACAAATGACATAAAATGAGTGACCACAGAACTTTAGATTAGATAGAGGCTGAGCACCCTTCTCTCATTTGTAAGATGTCACTGATATGCAGGATCTGCAACCCAGAAGACTCAGCATCTAATTACCATCAGGCACATCAGCTTTAAAAGATTGCTGATTCTGGTTTTTAATTATTCCATCATATTGCTAGGAGTGAGAAAGAACACAGTGTACCTTACCTGACGTGGCATCATGAATTGTGAATTGTTACATCCAACAGTTTGCAAACAATTTTTAGTCTGAATACTGTGAATAAAGATATTGAGTAAGAACTAGGACTGGCTCATGAATAGTCTGACACCTAAAAGAAGAGAGGTTTTCTGAGTAATGATATTTGCAAAAAATAAACCAGTAAGTCACAATATCTTTATTTCTGAATGCTGTGGTTTAACCCCAGCCGGCAACTAGGCACCACACAGCTACCCTCTACCTCCCTCACAGTGGGATGGGGGAGAGAATCAGAAGAGTAAACGTGAGAAAACTCATGGGTTGAGATAAAGACAGTTTAATAGGTAAAGCAAAAGCCACACACTCAAGCAAAGCAAAACAAGGAATTCATTCACTCCTTCCCATGGGCAGGCAGGTGTTCAGCCATCCCCAGGAAAGCAGGGCTCCATCACGCATAACGGTTACTTGGGAAGACAAACGCCATCACTCCAAACATCCCCCCCGCTTCCTTCTTCCCCCAGCTGTATATGCTGAGCATGATGCCGTATGGTATGGAATAGCCCTTTGGTCAGTTGGGGTCAGCTGTCCCAGCCGTGTCCCCTCCCAGCTTCTTGTGCACCCCCAGCCTACTCGCTGGTGGGGTGGGGTGAGAGGCAGAAAAGGCCTTGACTCTGTGTAAGCACTGCTCAGTAATGACTAAAACATCCCTGTATTATCAACACTGTTTTCAGAGCAAATCTAAAACATAACCCCATACTAGCTACTGTAAAGAAAATTAACTGTATCCCAGCCAAAACCACCACACTGAATAACAACCAGATTCCATTAAAAGATATTTAAAGAGTGAAATATCTGATCTGCAATTCTGGTCAATGCCTATCTGAAATTTGCATGGTTTTGTAATAAGATTAATTGAAAAGGTTCTTCTAGTTCAAGCTAATATTGTATGTAAGTTATATAAAAGAAGTAGGGCCAAAATATACTTTAGTCTTTCTTTGACAACTCTGCAGTGTCTTATGGAAGATTCAAGGGCCAATCTCCTTCCACCTTCAAAACAACCAAACCAACCCCCCCAATCCCCCCCCCCCCCGTGTTGTTCCTTTTTCTTTGTCTTTTTTTCCCCCATTTTAGTTACCTAATATTAAGTCTTTTGATTCTAACTTTTTTTCTTCCCCTGTTGTTGTCCTCCACCTGAAGGGTACATCTGAACGTTGTGCAGCTTGGGAAGCAGTTTTTTGTGTAAAACAACATCCTGTGAAATAGACGCTCTTGTGAAATAATCAGGATATAATGGTACAAACAATACTTTGTGTAAGTCACCCAGAGATGTTGCAATATACAATTTCCCATGTCTTTTTTTTTTTGCCTTATGAGAAAATTCAGAAAAATTATAGTGCCTATTATTAAAATGACTGTCCACGGCTTTGAGTAGAGGAAGGCTGACAAGTACTGGGAGATAAAATCTGTGGAGTCAACTCTTGTTACAAAGAGGTTTTTTGGAACTAGACATTGCTACAGAAGTAAATTTCCTGGGATAGGTGACTGCATTATAATCTGTTTGAGGGCTGGTGTACATAAATAACATAGTTACATTTAAGATACATTGCATTTCAGCATCACTGATTTCCTCTTCATTTGCTAGGCAATCTGCAAGAGCCATGTACCTAATACTGCTCAGCAGAGGCAGAATGAATTTCACTGGAATCAACATTTTCACTGTCTTGTGAGAGTGTGAAGAATTGAATGAATTATGGACTCTTTTAGTGTTAATATGTTACTAAATGAGCTCCAGATTTGTTTGTTTGTTTGCTATATTTGCATACTGCATAATTAGTTTAAAGGTGATGTCTCACTAAACAGATCGACCTGAGTTTTGTCCAATATCACTTCAAAAAGAATACTGCCCTTGAATTCTCTACTGTCTCCTCTAAAATTTATTTCAATAAAAATTGTCAGGAATTTTTAAGACTTTAAAACTGTATCATTTCCACTGTAGAATAACATATTGGGTAAGTAGTCAGCTAAGGAGTGGGGTTTTTTCCTACTTCTATATGAACACATGTATATACATGCTTATATATGAATACTGCATTTTTGGCTTTACTATGCATTACCAGCTAGTCTATAATCCAAGCATTGCTTACTCACATTGCCTTTCTAGGCTTTTACAAAGTCCCTTTCTTGCATCAGTGCAAGCTTCCCAGGCAATTGATGAACAATCAAACTGACAGGGTGGAAGAGCAAATGCCCAGTACTTTTTTCACACAGACACTGCTACAAGTTTTTTTAACTGATAATTTCCCTTCAGCCTCGACTTTTTGCAAAATTAATGATTTTTTGTCTTAAAATATTAAAACCTCCCACTAGCCCTGTGCATTTTAAATGTGCATGCCATAATATGCCATCGTGTAAGGACGAAGGATGAACTAAGAATATGACCTTCTTAAATGATAGTTGTCTTCATATTATAATTCAGCTTGCACAGATTGTATTGTTCCAATTTCTTTTTTCAGAGCTGGAAGGAAAAAATACATTTACTGTGCTTCAGAAAAGTGAACCAGATCTGTCCTTGTGTATGTAAAGACATTTAGGCCAAGAGGTTTTCTGATATGATGTAATTTTGTCTTCTTTATGGAACTTTGCAATAGCCTTATCTAGAAAATGTCATTCTGAGCTTAATTACTTCTGGCATGGTGATTACATCAAGAGACAACATGGCTCTGTATGAGCTGTGCAAGGCACTGCTTTGTAGTGTAAGCTCCCACAGAGTTCATAAACTGCTCCTTAGTACTATCTGGTAAAGAGAAGGACAAAATCACTGTTAGTTGATACCTTTTTTAGTCTCATTAAGGCAGCAGGAACTTTCAATGTAAACTGATGGCATTATTGTTACTCCATCAGACAGTTGGCCTAGTTGCAAAGGTGAAGCTATAGCACAAGGGCAGCATGGATATATCAGCCTTGGACATTACTGAATGTATTCTGTTGGCCATGCAGCAATCCTGAACATGAGATGCAGACCCAGAAGGAAAATGTCTAAGAAGGGAGAAATAGAAAATGAAGCACAAAACATAGAATTTGACTAAACCATGCTATCATATCTTACACCCATTATGCAGCAGTGAGTAAAAATATATCCACTTGTCAGCAATAGCATCCAAAAGGTGGTGGCCACACTTTCTTCAAAGACCTATTCTCATTTTCCTGTTCTTCTCTGTGGCTCATTTATTCTTGGTGTAAGTCTACACATATTGCTTTTATCAAGCATGATTAGAGATGCAAGAGTAGGCCTGAATAATTTTTTTTTTGTCCTGGAAGCAAAGATGAAGAGCATTGCCATAAAAGGACAGTGTTACTAGTAGTTGTATTATTAGGATTTCTTCCATCCTGGAATCTCAGAGCACTTAAATATCCCCCAGCCTCATAGTGAAAAAAACAGGGAATAGGGAAAGAAGTAGAGAATAGGAAAAATAAGTAAGAAAGTATGGAGCATCCAGTTTTGTCCTTTTGAGAAGGCAGTGCTTAAGTTTTTTCTTTCAAAATCATATTTGTGTATTTAGCCTGCTTACTCATTCTGTTCCACACTACAGCTCATGGGCACAGTCATAGCAGTAGGCTAAGTTCTTCACTGCTACAGTGTATTCTCACACATTTCTGATGTGAGAGTTGCAGAAATCTTAACTTTGTTTTTAGCTCCACTTGGAGAAAGGCCTGTGAGAAATCAGACCTTTTCTTAGAATTTAGGAGGATCAAATTCTGATTAGTGAATTTGTTTTTCTGTTGGGTTTTCTGTATGCTACACTCAAAGGTCTGATATAGTTCTAAATATTCCTAGGGAAATTGTTCCCTCTGCTATTTTGATAAGGCTACTTCTTGTTCTTAATTGTCCTTCTTGCTATTTACTCAGGTTTTTTAATTACTATATAGATTATTATATTATTTCTTTGTCTCTTTTGTGTTCAAATCCTATAAGCAATCTAAGAAGGAATACTGTAAGCTGAGGTATTCGTTGACCCAGCACATTTTCATTGAAATGATAAAGTTTAAGTCTGCCCTGTTCCACTTGGTGCTTGTTTTTCCTTGAGTAATAGCTGACCCTTTGTAGCAAAGAAGGATGAAACTTACTTTCACCTGGAAAAGGAAAAGCAAAAAACCGCTACCAAACAGTTTTAAATAAATGACTAATTGGCCAATAATATCTTTCTTGTCCTAGTGCATATCATCCCACCTTATTAGTAGAAAATATGTGGAAATCTATCAATGAAAAGAGTTATATAGTAACTTTCAGGGAGGTAATGAAAGGTTTTCCAGACACCTTAATGAAATGAGGAAAATTATGAAGATTTATTGCTACTATTATAATTAGGATGGACTAGACTCCATTACCACAGTGGACACAGGTAAAGGAATTGATACGGGTATCTAAAACAGGAGTCACACAGATTTTGAGGCAAGTGCCAAAACTGTAATCTCTCCAATCCCTTGATGTGGATCTAATCTCAGTGGGTAAGGCATTTATTTTCTCCAAGAGGTCTGTGTGCTCCACCCTATCTCCCTGCACAAGCAGCCTTGAACTCAGAGGAATAGCTAACTGAAGCTGGGTTGCTGCCTGAGCTCTGTCAGGACACTCCAGAAATGCCATAGAGGTGCCTAATGGGACCAAAATAAAGATGCTCTCTACATGTATCCCACATGCATTATATGATGGTGAATTCTCTGTGGCTCTTAACACTTGTAAATTTAAATAGTGTCATGCAGTAATATTGTTTTTTCCATTACATTTGATCAACTGATTTGTTTATTGCCTGGAAAAAGATGGATTTATAGAGGTACATAAATACACTATAAAAAATAAAATTACTTCATGCAATACAGTTACTACTGTTTACCTTACATACATATGCCTTATGTGTGTATATATGATGTATGATCAGTACTGCCCTTTCTGACTTGGAGAGCAAGTTTTATATAAACAAAGAAGTCCTGAAAAGATTATACACCGTACTGTTGAGATGAAGACAAAAATGAATGTGATAAAAAGCAAGTAGAATAACAGTAATTGTATAATATTATGTTAATGAGGAACTTAATCCACAAAAGCATGAGCTGGAAGTATTTGTAGTGTTGATGATACATTTCATAGGCATTTAAAATTGAACTAAAAGATTAAAAACAGCTAATTATTTTTTTGCCAAAAATTTTTTTGAAGAAAAATAGTTCTCATTTATAGACCAGCTCTAAGAGAAAAACTTGTAGGTTCTGAATCAAATGATCTTTTCTTTCTTTCTTATATAAACAACTACATAATTCAGTTAGTTTTATGTCAGAGGAACTTAAGAAAAATATGACAATATTGATGTAAACTCTTCCTTGCTGTATTCAAAATGAAGTTCTACAATGCTTTTAACCCGATGTCTGATTCAATATTGAAACACAACAAGAGTAGCCCTTATATGCAGGTAAATAATGGCAGGCTCTCAGAAATCTGTTTTGTGGCCTTTAGTAATACAATTCTCTTCACCCTCCTTTCACTGGCAATTGACAGGAGGCATAGATGATCTCAGCTCTCTCAAGGTAAAGGATTCATAGCTGAAATCAAAACCTATCAGCAGACATTTATTAAATAATAGTAATAAATTCAGCACAATTGCATCCATAAATTTGTCATCTGCTAAACTCCCTGGAAGAAGGCAGGTGAAACAATTGTAAAAATATTTTATGATATTTGAGTCCTGCAATATGAAAATAGTTAAATACACAATAAAACAATTTTTCTGCTTGACTAAAATGATAGCTGTAGAGCTGAAACAGTGCATGAAATGCAATCAGACTGGAAACTCCTAGAGGGTTAGGTCTGTATATACAATACCAGCATGAGCAGAAGCGCTTATAAAGATGTTCTCTTATATTTCAAACATGAGGTACCTACAAAACCTGAGTGTCATTCTGAGTTTTGTCATGAGTGAAAATTTCTTGCTATGAACTGATTCTTTTCTCCCCTCTGTCAGTGCTTGTGTCATTAATACCTCTTGCAGACAAAGGTGGGTTGTAATAGCCTGCTAGATCCTTGCACCTACACAGTTTCCATGGCAGGATTGGGCTCTATGTTTTTTCTCATCCTTCAGCTACTATTTTAAGAGTTCATATGACTGTCATCCAGCTTTCCAAAAATCTGTCAAAGCTCAAAGGCAGAAGGAGAGTGTAATGGCAGATAGTTACAAATTGTTATTGCTGTAGAGTGTAAGTTTCATACTGATAAAATGGCTGTTTTCTTCTCTTTTTATAGTAGTAGTGAGAGAATTAGCTTCTATACCTGATCACCATAAAGGCAATTGTGCCTCTACATGATGATTAGGATCAAAGGTTTATGTCTAGAAGATCAATAAATAGCATGACTTTGCATCCTTGAAATTGAAACACTTTAATTAATTATTTATAAGCAGCTTCATGAACAGTTACTGGAATAGTAACAAATCTACAGGATTTAGGCAATCGAGTGCCAAAACATCAAGACTTTAAGCAGCTAGCATACTTGTTTTCTATTCATATTTGAATAAAATGTTTATTAAGTGACTTCTAATAGCAGATGAATTAATAAAAATCTACTTCTTTCATTGAAATGTTACCAAAACATAAAGGAATATATGGGTTGCTACAAACAATCAAATTCTTTCTCATTTTGTCTATTAACTGTATAGGAGATGTTGTTAGAAAGAGGCAGAAAACTTCCTCATTTCTTCATTCCCATTTATCTGTTGATAATATTGGAATAATAGCATTAAATGTATACCATACCTTAGCTGCTGTTACCAGATCTTCCGAATATTTATAAAGTAGAATTTGAAAGGTTTTTTTCATGAAATAGTGGCAAGTTGGATTTAGAGCTGTAATACTTCTTTGAAATATAATGGTACAGTTTTCTTACTTTCTTACTGTTCTCTGACATGCTATTCCAGTGTCACTATTCCTGACACACTATTATAGTGAATTGTTGTATTACCCTTCCCTAGGTTGCAAAAAGATATATCAAAATCTATTTCAAGAAACCCCACCTCTGTCTTTTGAGTCTTCTCCAAGATGACTGCCTTCCTCATCCCATCCCTAACAGAACAAACCTGCTAAGGAATCAGTGAAGCAGAGCAAGCAGTCAACAGCTATGAACACTAGCCTGCACTTGCACTGATTTCAGCCCAAGAAGTGGCTGGTAACAAGATCATAAGCTAATGCAAACAAGCCTTGAGAGCTAAGAGCTCTGGGGAATAGCTCCCTGCATCTGTGGTTCCATCAAAAGAAATCAGGTTGCACTGTCTAGTAATATTAATGCAATATCAAAAAATGCCGGAGTAGTGACAGATAAATGATGGTGCATTAGCAAAACTGTAATATACACAAAAAAATCCACAGAATATAATAATAAAAAAATCAAAACCAGATAGCCAATAACGTTTATTTATTTTAAAACCCAGATAATGAAGTCAGTAACCACAATAAATGTGAATGTTACAATTATGATTAACTAAAAAATTTAGACTAATCAAAATATGGTTTAAGTTTAAAAGTAAATTGGTTATTGAAAAAAAATAAATTAGAATAAATTTTTAATGCCAGTGAGCAAGAATGGAATCTCAGCCTAGTAACAGAAATGTATGAAGTGGGCATACTAAATGACAGCAAAAGATCCAAAGTGTGCTGTATCTTTTCTGTGCATCCTTTATCTAAGGATCTTAAGTGTGGTTGTACACTTCAGCGTCAGAATACATGAGAATGAAGTGACCAACAGGAAATGCCAATAAAAGCAGCATGCCTGGATGTTGCTGCTGTGAAATTCTCAGTGAGACTGAAATGAAATCATGATCTGAAATCTTTTCCTGAGCCTCAGGTACCAAAGTTAATTTGCTTTCTCTTTTGAAACAAAGAGGTGTTAGTAGACCAGTCATCCAGGAAATGTGGGACCTACCTGGAAGGCACCCTAGTCCTCATGGTCAGGTCTAGGCTGGGACCATTTCTCAACCTTTTGTTTTGCAGAACAAAACTTGGTGCAAATTGGGCTATCAGTAGAAAAAATGTGAGTGAGCCTTGCTCTATAATCCTGGGGGTGTCAGTCAAAAGTTCAATTTCCTTCATTCATACTGGCATTACATTTTGCGTTAAAGACTCATTGGATGAAGTGCTGAATTCAATGGCCGTTTCGGTATTTACGAATTCATTTCAGAAGTCCCAATTACCTGAATAACCAAAAACTGAAAGGAAGAACCTATAGCTGCTTTAAAGTAGATGTTGCAGTAATTTTGTAGATTCGCCTTCTGATTTTTTTTTATTGGCATGAACAGCTCTTCTGTTTGCATTTGCCTAAATTTATGGAGTTATGACGTTTTCCTTTTTGGTGTGTTACGCAAGAACATGACGTAGTAGAGAAGTGAGGAAGAGTGAGGGGAAGAGACAGGAGGTAGCTGAAAGTCCCTGGAGATTTCCTGTGCTTTCAGAGTACAGGAAAGTAAGGCTCTGAGTGGCAAAGTATTTGAAAATAATAATTATTTTACTATTATTAAGCAGACTGGACATCCTATTGTCTGGATCAAAATGTATGACATGGGTGGCACTACTGAAGAAGGCAGCTGCTAGCCATAATGGCAGCTGTTTCAGGGACTAGAGAACATCTGTGATATGACCTGAGCTCATAGCAAGAAATAATTTATAAAGTACTTCGTGCTTTTCATGTTATCAACAAATAAAACTTAAAAGAAAAGATCTGAATTTGCAGCAGCTCAATACCATGCCCATTGTAAGTCAGGTCATTCCTAACAAAGTGACACAAACATATATACAGGAAAGCATTAATTATGGAATTCAATTGTGCTGAGAAGTGCAAAATTGAAAGGTAATAATTTTTAAAAACTCATCACTCATAGGTAAAAATCTACTTTTTAATATACTGTCTGAAGTTGATTTCAAGGAAAACTGTTTTGTTTTGGTTTTTTAAATAGTGTTTTACAGAAAGCTAAATAACTAGCATAAAAGAACACATTTCCCATTTTTACTTATGTTTGAAATATTTTTTTTAAAGAATGTAAAATTTTAACTGGCAGTTTACTGGAAATTTTGATTTAGTAACAGACCTTCATTTTTGTCAGCTCTTATTTTCATTTGTCTTCGTAGGTCACCAGTTTACACTATTGTTAAATAAATAAGGAATAGAATTAATACTGTTTAATCAATGAGTAATTGTGAATTTTGAAGTTCACAATGAACAGTTCAAATTCATTTCATAGGATACAAAATGGGAAGAAACTTGCAAATAATTTCTGGTCAGGAATACTTTAGAGAGCTTTGTAATCTGCTTTTGAATATTTCATGGACCAAAAAAAAAGGCAAAATCCAGTGAATAAATTATTCATTTTGAATTATTCATTCATCTGTATTCTGGTAAAAGCTTAAATATCATTTCACCATGTTGTACCATGAAGTGATGACATCTAGTGTTGCAATATTGAAATCATCTTATTCTATCATAACCTGAAAAATCCCAGCAATTTGGTGTGTGGAATGAAGACTGCCTTCTGACTGAATTAATATCTTAGCCTCAGACTCCTTGGGTGTGTTTTATAGCTCTTCCTGATGTTACAAATACAAAATTATAATTGAATTCCACTTGAAAAAAAGCCTGATTAAATCTGGAAATTATTCCTGGTCTGCTTGATTCAATTATCAGAAATATTTTGTATAGAAGAAAGCGAAATGCACCGAGTTTTCAGAAAGGATAAAAGCAGCACTAGGGGCTAGCAAAAGTTACATGATACTATACTAACTTTTTGTCTTGGGCAGCCAATGATCATCAAGGCACAGAACATCTATTAAAAGAAAATTGTTATAAAAGAGGTTATAAAAATTTTAAAATCCTTTTAAAGGAATTTTTATCCACCTAAATATAAGCAATAGCCATTGAAATAAAAAGATAGTTTTCCACTGATTTGGCTGGACTTTGTATCATATTTAAAATGTACCAGTTTTGAAAATGCTGAGAATTCATGATTCCTTGTCAGTAAATAGACTTCTCTGCTCTCAACAACACTTCATCGGATCTTGATTCTGACAACTCTACTACATATGCTCACAACATAATTCCAATATTAAAAATTGAAAATGCTTACTTTGCCGAGAGGCTGGTCAGTAAAAGGGAGTTTTAAACTGGTCCAGAATATGGATATAGATATCCATAGCCTTTTAAGTGAATTATTTTTAAAAATTATTCTCAGGTGTATCAGTGAAACCTAGTTTTATAAAGGCCACTAACTCTATGTCAGGGGAATTCCAGAACTTACTTTAAATTATGCACATTGCTGTCTATTTTGTTGAATAACAGTGATTCTGCTGAATTGAAGCTTGATCATGGAAAATTTGTTACCATTCAGCAAAGCTGAGCAAAAAAAATCTCAGCTTTAAACATTCATATAGTTCCTTTGGCATAATCAATGGTACTACACCAGTGCTTACTACTAAGTGAAGACTTAAGTGCTTTGTTAAATTGAGCTTTAGCTAGCCATGAAATTAGTACCCAGTCACCCAATCAGACAATCAGAAATGTGAAGAAATAAATAAATACTGAAACTTAGGCAAAACCTGTACCGTTATCCTATGCAGCCAGTTACTCTTCTATTCAGAATGAGCCAAATAACTTCCAGGCCATTAAATATATCTGACAATATATTGTCTTTTTCTTCCAACCAGTTTTAAACTTGGCTTATTTTGTAATAGTTCCCTTCAACCCCTGGCCACTCATCTGTGCTTTAAAGGTAGAGATTTAAAAAAATATTATGTTTTATCTCTAAAAACCTTGAGTCATAGAGGATGGAAAGACATTAAATACAAAGTTCAACTCGAGGACATAAAAGAAACCCCTGTAACTATAAGGTTGAATTTGAAATAAATTCATGCTTTTCCAAAGCAATAAGAGGTATCACTTGATATGGCTTGACATGATAGACAGCACTGCTTGTCATCACTTCCAAGTATAACAGATCCTTAGCGTAGATACTGAGTTGTCCTATGGTTGTGTATGTCAACATGCATAATACAGACCTACTGATTCAAGGTCTGTCACCATCACTGTCATCACTAAAGATCCTTTCCAATATATAGAGTTCAAAACTCAGTCTAATTTTGCCACAAAACATTAACTTAGGCTGGAATTTCTTGAAAGGTTTTGAGGTGGAAAAAGATAAATAGCCTCCTTGCAATAAACTTAGATGCTATGCTTGGACCCATTGAATTCACAAAGGGATGTACGTGTCCTGATCCCCAATCTGGCAATCAATACACTGAGGCACCTTGGACTCCTTCTGTAACTCACAGAGCAGAGCAAGGCAGCTACATGAGCAGAAGAACTTTACAATGGGATACATGATGTCCAGCATACCATGAGAGGAAAGCCTATGCCAGCCAACAGGAATGCCACAGGGAAGGAAGTTCTGGGTTGCTCCTGCAGACTGAAGTGCTGGCTTGTGGCCTTGGTCACTATTTAGGACTGGAATCAATAGACAGAAACCCTTTTATGTATTTAGGTACCTGAAGAAAAGCAGGGAAAAGGCACATAATTTTCATTACAGCCTAATGGTCAGACAGTGGGTGACTGAGGTCTTTGGTCCTCCTTTTCTGGATAGGAAATCCCCCTCAGAAGTGGATGCAATGCACCAGTGGATTGCATTTACTTTCTATCCCTCCTGCTAAAGGATGGACAGATTTTGTGGGCCTAATGAAAAGCAAAGACCCTTGCATATGGGGTCTGATATTGAGCACATTCTCCTGGAAGGGTGAGTCCTGGATTTCAGTTCCTCCTGTCAATGCAGTTTATGCCAAAGACTTTTTAATTCAGAAAAGCTAAACAGCCCCCAAAATAGAGAGCATAGCAACCATGACCTTGATACAATCCAGCAGTTTTCTCCCTACTACTTTGTTGAGATCATGAGAAGATTTGGCTTTGTATCTTCTATTTTGTCTGTATGGCCAAATAGTTGGCAAAATGATCTTGGACCAGTTTGGACTTCTTTGTAATATAAAAATATATATTTCTTACATTCATGGCATTTCCCCCAATGTTATTAAGTCAGCTTTTCCGACAATAACAGAATGTCTTCTGTGTCAAAACTGATCAAGTTATCTTTGTTTTTTCTTCCACATGTATTTCAGTTTCTCATCCTAAAGTCAGCACTTACAACATGAATTAAATCTTATATGCAAACAGACCTTGCTTGAAAAATTGGCCCAGAAATTGCCTTTGCATTCAAGGCACAAATTCTACATCTTCTTTTCTGGAAGTGTCTTCAATGAAAAAACTACAATTGTCAACAACAAAAAAGAAGGGGCTTTGAAAACTTATGTGCAATCTCAAAGGCAAGATCTTTATGATTAGAAAAGCTAGTTCCCCAAACACTTAAGATTTGATTTTGCTAAGACATTACATAGATCAACACCTAAAATTACACGTATCAATATTTTTGAAATAAAATACTAACACACTTACTTACATAGACCATGCAGTGTCTTAGGCTTCTATTTGTATGACTTCAGTAGTTTGAGATATTAGAATGTCATGATTACTGTAATACAAAATTAAATAAACCATTAACACTTTTTAATTTATTATATCCATTTATTCTTGTTAGACTAGTTCACTCACAAGCTGATATAAAAATTGTAGTATTCTGCATTGCGTGGAGAAGCATAGTAGCATTTGACTTTCTAGTGCTGCATACATCTAAGGAGCTGTGTTAATGCTAATGATTCCACTGCTCGAGTTGTCTTTTGGAAATATTTTGTGTTTTAAGTTGCCAGCGATATTTCTTCAATAAAGCAAGGATTCATTTTGTTTTGTTATTTAATTTTTATTTTAGTGTGTTTTATCTCTTGAAAAGCTATGCTAGGCAGCTGAGGCCACACAGTCTGCCAATTAATTCACAAGCTCAGTTTGACAAAAAGTTTAATACTTATTCTCTCATACCTGTCACCTGCCAGAAATTGTTTGCTATGCAAGTGGTGAAATATTACCTTACTGATTGGTTCAAGCCCAGTTAATTTTGACTCTGATTTTTGTCTTGATAACAGTGTATAGAAAATGTAAGTTAAACCCATCAGGGAGTTAACCAGTGTGATAGTCCAGACAGTAACATGCTGCAAGTTATTTCCTTATTCTATTATTTCTATTATTTCTATGTTTTTTATGGCAAGCAGTTCTCTTAATCTTGAAAAGTAGGAATGTAGGAAAACCAGTCATCCAAGAAGAAACTGAATGTGCCTGAACTTGCTCAAATGATAACAAATTTTTTCATTTAAATTTAAAGTTGGGCAAATGTGCATACTTTTGGAAGTATCTTCTTTAGTGCTTCTATGGCATTAACATTTAGCTGATGAAGATGGGAAAAGAACACTATCATTTACAAAATTTATTTACTTTATAGTATCTGTTTCTACCAGCAAAGGAAATTCTCAAAAAGTAAAGGAAAAAAAAAGAAAAAGTAAAGAAGCAGGACTATGCCCAGCCCACCAGTGCATTCCAAACAGGGCATGGGTTCATTCTCAGAGTCTGAAATAACAAAGAACAAAATGTGAAGCTCTAAAATCTAAAGGTTTGAAAGTAAAAGTGAGAAAAGCTTTTCATGACTCTGGTTTGCCATACGCAAGCTTTCACTACAAGCTTCTACAAATTATGTTGGATTTTCCTACAGTTGGAATTACACAATTGCCATTGAATGGCTGTAAGCTGCAGGATTCCTAATAGTGCCATATCAGGGGAATTATAAAAAAAAAAGTCAAACTCTTTTTTTCCACATGCGATGTGTTGACCCTGGCCAGCAACTAAGCACCCACCAGTCACTTGCTCACTCCCCACCATGGTGGGATGGGGGAGGAGAATCAGAAGAGCAAAAGTGAGAAATATTCATGGGTCAAGATAAATACACTTTAATACATGAAAGAAAAAAAGGAGGAAAAAAACAAGTGATGCAAAGGCAAGCACTCAACACCTCCTACCAGCAGAACGATGCCCAGCCAGTCTCCGAGCAACAGCTTCTTTGGAAGGACTAAACAGAGATAGGATCTGCACCCAGAGTCTTAAATGAAAAATAACGTTTCTGTGGAGATGCTGGTAGTGGCTTCTGCAGTGAAGACAAGCAGCTTGAGTTTCATAAGGGAGAAGGGTAAGCAAGAGGAGGAATGTACAGAGATATGTGACATGGTCATAGCAGAAAATGTCTTTTATTACAGCATTCAGAATGGATCTGACATGATAATATTTATCAAGGAGGAGAAGAAAAGATGCAAGATGGTTTGAGTTTGGAGGAGTTGCATGCTTTAGTTGGATGTTTAGACAGGAAAGTTCTTTTAGGCATATTTCATCTGATAGAGACTGTAATATCTGGGCAAAGCTTAGGCAGAAAGACCTACAGAAGGGTCTGAGTTGGAGGGCACTAGCAGGCTATGGATCAGAAAAAGTAAGCATCAGAAGTATTATCAAAGGAAGGTGTGGGGAGGGAGATGATGAAACTATTTTAGCTATCTTCTTGAGTGGCTCTTGGTCTAGAGAGAAGCAGATTAGTCTAGAGCACACATCTGGGAGTTATCCATATTAAGAAAATCATTGTATTTAGTTTTGTGATGAGGACACAGAGAAATGAGTCACAGGGCAGGATGAACAGAGAAGCAGGTCAAAGAAGATGCGGGAGAAGTACTGGTTCTGAGATCTGGCTAACAGCCATTAGAGGCTGTAATAAGAACAGCTTTATTTTGTGTAAAAGATAAAAGCAGATTTGGGAGGGATGTAGTGTACATCTGACAGAGAGACTGTCAGCAATTATAAACAACATGTTGAATTGACTTAGAGAGACAAACAATAAAAGAAAAAAGACAAATAGTTGAAGTATTGACAGATGATGAGGTCTGGAAATGTGTTTCAAGTACAAAAGTATTTCACAATAAACAGTTCACCAGATAAATAATTTTTTAAAATTTTCTGAAACTTGGGCAGATTTAAGTCTTGTAATACTCTGATGAATACTTCTTCAGGCTGTAGATCCTTCATGACCTGTGCTTCCCTGCTTCTTTCAATACTTGTTCATGTCTCTGAGTGCTTTCAGATCTGGTCAATACGTTTTATTTACAATGAACTTGCACAAGAGGAAAATTTTGAATATGTCCATTGAACATATTCATGTATGTAATTTTTTTCATTGTTATTTCACTGTGTCCCACAACTCTAATAACACTCTCTTAATTCTGGAAACTTTAGCTTCATAACTAGAAAATTGAGTTAGTCAGGGAGATGATTTCTGCTTTCACAGTGAAATCTGAACTTTGTGGAAAATATTTGTTACTGAAAAATGAATAACCAATGGCCATTTTTATTAAAAATTGAGGAAAAAATTATTATTCCACTACAGTCACTTGGTCAGACAATGATATACCTGTTCTCTTATTCCAGGATATTACAGAAAGTGGTGAGTTGGGGGTTTTCAAAATTTGTAATTACTTTAAACTTTTGTGGTTTTTAAAATGTATTTCTATTTTTCCTCATAGAACACATTTGGACACAGAATATTTGCTAAACATTTAATACATTACTATGCCATGGAGCTATGGTTTTAGTCATATAAAGATATCACAAGTTTCTAAGACACATAGTTGTTACTGACCAGGTATAGGAGATGCTTAAACATCAACTCCTCTTCATCCTTCCTGCCCTATTTTTAATTTTCACATTTGAGAGTGATCAAGTTGTAGAAATTATTTTTCACGTGGATTTCTCTGTCTATGGTGCCAGTATGTGTGCTTCTGAATGCTGGAGCCAAGTGGAACAACTCTGCAGTACATCCTTTACTGCCACTTCCCACAAAGTTAATGATGCTAGATGAATCTGGGACAGTGGTTGTCAGTGGTTGTGCTATACCACAGTCCTACTGAAAAGAATCCAGAGAAGAAGAATAATGACAAACAAGCATGAGAAACCTCAAAACCATTCACAAAAATGAAGTTACCACCCCCGAGAAACAGAATTCACATTGAGCCAGTCAGCCCTGCTTCTTACAGGCTGATCTGGGAAAGTGAATGGCAAACATAACATTCACATTTGTCAGCACATCCTCAGCTCTGTCTTTTGTGGTAACTTCTTTAGATACAGGAACGTATCAGGGCCATATCCATTCATCCTATGAATACAGAAGTTTAAGGATATGCTACCGTAACCTTGATCAAAACCACATGTGCCACTGTACCTGTCACATTCCTAATAGATATGTAACTATAAATTAGGTGTGGTTTGGTTTGTTTTTCAGCAAAGACAATTATCTTAATCAAACTGCATGACTTGTACTTCTCCTGAAGCAGGCACTGAAGATTTCAATGAAGCTATGCTTAAATTAGGCTCCTAAGTTAGATGGATCGATGTAATCTTAGAAAACCATACATAGAAAGAATAGACTTAAAAAAAAAAAAGGTCTGTAAGACAATGTCATGAACCTCAAAAAAAAGGGGGTGGGCCATGCCCAGAGTCTTTCTGGCCCTGAAGGGGAAACTACTGAAAACTAGATGACTGAATAAAATCATAGCTAGCTCTGCAGGAAGTATACACCTCCATCTACCCTAGCCAAAATACTTTCTGCAAACAGAGGTTGCCTTTCCTCCATCACAACTTGGTAAGCATATGGCTCTAATCTTTAATTAGCATGAAACTTTCTGAATATAGCCAATCATAGTAACATGAGGCCCTGTCAGTTTATTTGCATTAATTACAAGAGGAAGTTGGTAGTGGAAGGAAGAAATAAACCCAAGTTTTCTAAGCCTCATTCAGCAAATAAATTACAGGAACGTTCTTCTAAAGTAATGCAGTTCAATCGTAACTTATTTTTACATATTTCTAACAAATTGCATGCTAGAATCATTTTACAAAATTTAAATGTAAAATTACTGGGAGAGATTTAAAAATTATAGCAACAGGAGACAAATTAAGAGGTACTGTTCAAACTTTCAATAAAAAAATTCTTAACTGGAATATACTTAATTTAAAAATACACTTAATCAGGATGTTTCCAGAAAGCTGATTAAAACCTAATAATACTAATCTTCAATAACAGCTGTTATTGGGACAGTTACACTCTTAAATGGGGTTCTTTGGATCGATTTAGCAGCAATCTAAAGTTACTATGTATGTTCATTTTCATACAGGTTGTGTCTGCTCCTTAACCAAAGTGCTATTGTCCTGCAGTTGTAACACGTGTGAAATATTTTACTAATGCTTCAATTATGGAGGGAGTTGGATGCTATGCCAGGGACTTTTTTGACAAAGTGTCTTAAAGTGCTTGTCAAGATGCAGGTTGAATCACTGAGCACTTCCTACCAGTCCTGCTTGGCTGACTGGCTTCTGAAGCATCTCCCTGACTTGGGGTCACATCTAGTGCAACAGCTCTTAGCATAACAAAAGGCGTTGTGCAGCAGCCAACACAGATTTGTCAAGAACAGGTTTTGTCAAATTAATCTAATTACTTTCCATGACAAAGTAACAGGACTGGGGCAGCAGAGGAGAAGCAGTAGTGTCATACATCTTGGCTTTAATGTGGTTTTCGATACTCTCTCAGGTGCCATTCTCATAGCAACACCAGGGAGCTATGGTCTTGATAAAACTACTGTTGGACACAATCTTGCTGTATAAGTGTACCCAAAGAGTAGCTGGGAATGATTTGCTACTAGGATGGAGGGACTTAACAGGTGGAGTTCACTAAGGTTTCACTTGGGCCTCAGTCCAGGCCTGCTCAATGTATTAAGTAATAAGTGATATAACATGCGCCAAGTCTATTAAATTTACAGAATGTGAAGCTGGGAGTGTATTGGGAAACATTAAGTATCACCAAACTGGCAACAGCACTCTGGAGAGAACTGTGGATCATTTCAGTTAACCACCACAGGCTTTGTGTGCTTACTTAAATTGCAGTGGTCTCCAACATGGTCTGTCCTCCCTTGATGTTCTGTGGCAAAGAAGCAAAAACCAGAGATAGAATGATCTATATTCATGTCCATAGTTGCTGGAACAGGAAATAGTAATCTTAAATTGCAGATAGATGTCAGAAAAACCCTGTAGGATTAGGGACACTGAAGGTCTGGAGCAGACTGCCTAGATCTTCCATCTTTGTCACTGGTTAGAGATGGCTGAACCTGGCAGGATGGAGGTCCCAGCTGATCCCTCCTGTCCTGGCCCCACAGAGGTGAGGATGCCACAGCTCCCTGCCCCAGTCCCAGCTAGCAGTGCATCTGGACTGGTGTTCCCAGTAGGTGTACACACACACACACACACACACATACACAGAGCACACACGTGCCTGGTCACACAGATCCACTGCAGTCAAAGAGCAGATCCACTGCAGTACCCATGCAGTCACCACCAGCACTCACACAAACATGAAGAGGACAGATGGCCCCATCCTGCTCCTCTCCTGCCACAAGAGGAATGAAACTTGCAATAATGGAATATATACACAAGCAGTCTCTTCAGCAGCTGGCAGTAGACGCTCAGTCTATCTGGTTGTTGGCCCTCAGACCTCGGTCTCCTCCCCATGGGCCTACAAGTCCTTGAGGGCCCACTCCAGCCACTGGCACTCAGATCTCTTGTCCTACTTACCACTAGTTTGCTAATGTTCTCACATGCACAGAATAGAGAGTGCATCCACATGAAAAACACTTAGAAAGACGATTTAATGAGTGGAGGACAGACTGCAGTGATCACACGCAGGCTCAGTCAGATAAGTATACTGACCAGCAGCCTGTTTGCACTTCACTGATCCCTCTTATCCCCTTCTCCCTCTATTGTCCTGCACTTTTCCCCCTTGATCCACCCTCATCCCTCCTTTTCCCCACCTTTTCCCTTAAACATCCCATACCTCTCAGATTTCCTCTGTCCCCTTAAAACATTGTGTAAGTTTTACATGATTCCAAAATTTTAGTCTCCCAGCGCCCCACAATAATGCCCATCCTCCTGGAGGCAATGACCCCCTTTAGTCTGCATGGTGTTCCCATGATTCCGCTCAGTGGCTTTCCCACTGGGACAATGGTCCTATCTTCCTAGGAGTAGCCAAGTCGGGGTACTCTGTTTGCCCTGAAGAAGTTAGTGTGTTCCCCCTGCCCTGTTTGTCATTGCTCCCTCAGTCTTCTCTGAGTCTGTGTTCACTGTGGTTAACCTTTAATCACATCACCTAACATAGGTATTTAAGGAAAGTTTTGATAAATGTCAAGAATGGCATCATAATTGTCAGTCTCTGTCCAGGAGGACTAGACTTTATCCTGGAGCCCACTCAAAGCCTGTTTTCAAGCAATGTTATCAGACAGCTTTATCAGGGAAGCAAAATACAATTGTATCTTACCTCTAAATGGTGTTTCTCATTTCAAACTTTATAAAGGATACAATACATTATTAAAAGCCTGGTCAATATTTTTTGTTTTTTTCTTTTTGTGTGCATTTGTTTATTTGTTTGTTAGTTTTTCCCCTGGGGTAAAAAGTGTTCTCTAAACTAAATGTGGAGACAAGTCACAGATCAGTGCCACTAATTCCCTGATTCCCACATGCTGTATGGATAAATGGTAGACTTAGGATAAAAGGTTGTATGAGTCCTGTCATCTTTGCTGAGTTTTTTGTCCTCTGTGTCCTGAGATTCAAACAAAAATGGAAGTGGAATGAAAATTTGCAAGAATCTGCAACTTTAATACCTCAACATTTGGTTTATTCCTTAAAATGTCAATTGAAAGAATACCTGCACTGAATTAAAACTCAGAACTGACTTGGTCAAATAAGAGACAAGAAAAGCTAACCCATCCTAAGTTTCAGGCATTTACCCTAAGCCATAGCCATTTGCAAGTTAAAGGAAAAACAATTATTTCAGCACTTTTTTACACAGTTTGGAGCTCTACCTATACTGTTCAACCAGTGTCACAGTCTTCTATTATTTTAATGACTAGACATTTTGAAGAAATCCACAGTAATCCATAAAAACTTTGCAGGAAGAGAAATATACCTGTGAAGCTTTTTTAGCTGTAAGGTTTTCAATACTTCCTTTTAAAGGACTATTCCAACAGTTCTTTCCCAAGAATTTTACAAAATATTCCCAGTATCTTTGAAAATAAAAGGCATGATATTCCAATTATATTGTTAATGGAAAGTGCATTTAGACTATGATCCCTGTCATCACAATAGTTACAAAACAGCTTGAAGAGAACAGAAAGAGTAAGGGACAGCTAGAACATATACTTCGCTAGTTTTCTCTTCTTTCTAAACTAAAATCTCTGAAGAACATAGCAGCTGGTTTAGATTGCTGCTGTATTTTAGTGAAAATAATGAATACTGTCTTAAAGAACAGAGAAAAAAAATCAGGTGTACGTTTCATTCACACAAGAGTTCTAGAATATAAGTGTTTGGAAGTTTACAACGCTAGCAGGAAAACCAGTGTTAGAATTCATGATTATTTTTAGAAGGAAAGTTACACTTTGTGTTTTTGTGTTTAATTATTGCAATACTAATAGAAATAAAGGTCAGATTTACCTGAAGGGAAGACTATTCCACTCCTCCTGTGTAATAAGTTACAGTGAAGTTTCAATACCCCTTTCTCACAACCATCATGAAGTGGCTACCCTCTGAGATAAAATATCAGATTAGATGGACCTTGGCCCTGACCAGTTGAATAATTTCCAGGTTTTGCAGACCTAAAAAAAATCCAGTCAAAATGTGTTGCATATGGAATACTGTAATTTATGATGCTCTCCGATGTCTTTCTCTCAAAAAGTAGTAGACAAAAAAAAAAAGTGCTGATACTTACCAAGCTGAAAAGAATATGCAAGCTTTATAAAGGAAGACAAATGAAGGAAGCAAGATACATTTTCAAAAGCTCCTTAATCCTTTCCAAAAAATGTTGAGCTTGAGTGCAGATAATAGTGTGTCCAATTCCTAGAAAGTTGTTATAAATTGCTACATTACTGGAATCCCTTCAGCAATGTTTTATTCACTTTAATGTCAAGAAAGAAATTGTTTTTGAATATATTAGGTGGATAAATTGGAAGTATTGCTATTGTTTTACTTTATGTATTTATTGTACTGTAAGTTTAAGAGCTAAGGAACTAAATAGAGAATGTTCTAATGAGTATCTCATAAATAAGAGCAGCCATACATTCTATTTTCACTGTCCCATTGTGTCAGGTCCTTGCCTGTTTGCTAGGGGTAAATTCTTTTATGTCTTGTCTCTACCAAAGATGGGGGAGTGAGGAGAGCTAATACCAAAGCATCTTTACCAATCTTATATCAGCAGACAATATCTCTTTGACAATAATACAGTCAATTAGGATTACTGCTGTTTTCTTCATCTTGGTAATATCTATGATATGCTAGATGGTAAATTTTACATTAGGCATTGCAAATGAGGCAAATGAGGAATAGTGAGAAATATTTTAGTTTCCAGCTTAGAAGGATTTTTTTTTCCAGAATACTGAGAGATGGTCCAATAAAAATTTTTCACTACTTCATGGATTTTGAATTATTCTTTAGTTTGAATGAAAACATGTTTCTATTTTACTCTTTTAAAATTTATAAAATCAGTATTTTTCCTTTTGAATATCATGCACATCTGCTCAGTCATGCAAAGTACCTTGCAGGATCAGCAGTTATTCAACCAGTCATAGTGACCTTAGCAAAGTTAAATAGTTCATATATTCCATGTGGGTGAATGTGTCTTTGACAGCTGTCACACAGATCCCCTCTGTCCACAGTTTTCAATTCTTTACATTTATTATGACTTGCAAAAGATAACAGCTCCTAAAATCTGGTTTTTAAACTAAAAATCCATATATTGACATATATACACATAGCAAACACCATTCACATACACTTTTTTAAAGGAGTCTTTCCTTGCTGGCATCCTACTGCAGAGAAACTAACCTTTTATTTCCTTTTTCCAATACATTTTCTAAGAATGTGTGTTTGCACACATTCCAGATCCAACATCCAGAATTTATTTGTTCATCCTAGATGTGAAGAATTTCAGGACTGACATATTTTGGTGAAAGGACAGTGGAGAATGCCTGAATTAATGCTGCTGTGGCCATATTCCCCCCTGCAGTGCTTGGGGGAGATGGACAGAATTCAGCTAGCTAGTCTGTTTGCTGGTGCAGCTGTGACAAACTCTACAAAGCTTGGTGCGTTTAGGTCTCAAAAAGATCAGAGTTCAGCTGACAGCTTCAAATGAAAGCTTTTTGCTCAATATTTAAAAGTGGCCTTTAAAAGGGAATTTCAAACCCGTGCAGTTTAGTGCAGGTAATAACATAATAGGCACTAGACTTCATTTCCCTGCACCTCTGGAAATCCCAACCAAAATTAGTACTTAAACACCCTGTTTTAATCCCCACAGAAATAATTTCTATACTTCTAAGTTACCAGCTGCTGCAGCCAGTAATGGTTTTCTGGTGAAAACTGGCAGGCTTTCAGAGACCCCCTCAGCTCACATCACCTTTCAGATGCTGCTGCGTTTCAGAGCTCTACAGACTCAAGCAGCGTTGGCTCATCCCACCCAGTGCAGATGTGCTCAGACAACCTCTTACACTGATACGATCTCTAACCAGAACAGGTTTTGGCAAAAGCAACCACAGCAATTGCCTGTGGTCAAAAGCCAAGCTGAGGCCCTACCAAGGAATGTTAGGTACTCGAGCTAGTAATATAATGTGCTGGTGAGGGCACAGGTTCCCCTCCACCTGCCTTAGCTCCACCCGGGGCTTTCATGAACCTACTGGTGGTTCAACTTCTGACTCTTAAAGGAATATAAATACCACCCTGTGCATTAATATCTTTTTATTTTTCACAGAGAAGAGTAGAGAATCCCAGCGTAGTCTCATCACCCAATCTTGCAGTTCAGGACCTCATCTTCGATAATAAATTTGCAACGCATGATTTCACCTCCCTTCACATAGTATCTCAGGGACCACCTACCACTCACCCAACACCTTGGATAAATGAGATTCCTTCATCGTTTCCTTTTGCAGTCTGAGCTCTACTGGGAAGGCAGCTGAAAGAGCTTCTTGCTCTCTTGCTCCCACCCCTCCTCCACATCTATCAAACGGAGTCATATGGCTTCTGGTAGAAACCCAAAAGGAAATAAAGTCATATTTTTGATCAGAGCCAAAATATTGTTTTAGAATAACAGCTGTCAAAACCTGGCCAAAAAGCTTCATTTTAACTGTGTATAAAGTTTCACTCTTCAGTGTGTACAGTGATTTGTAAAAGGGTCAGTGGCATTGTCTAAGACTATGAGGAAGCAGTGCTGAAAGCATTTAAAAGTTCAGGGGAAAAAAAAATTCCTTGTCAATCAGCTTTTCAAACATGCAGTGATTTTTTCTCCTTTCAGTAGTAAAATGTGATCAGCACAAAAGTCTTTGGGTGTACATGCAATTAAGGACAGGGGAACACTAGGGGAACATGCTGCGCATCAGGCCTGAACTGGAAAGAAAAAAGATTTCAAGCCATGAGTTTTGCTAAGGTACACTTCAGAATTGTTTTTGTTAAAAGACAATAAGGGCATTGTCCCCTTCTCCTCCCCCTCCACAGGCACTCTAGGCTATTCTTTTCTACTTTGTTCAAAAACATTACCAATCCACAGTGTATTAAAGGAATCATTGTTAGGTTGTGTACTCTTAATTCTCTTTCCAGACTGATTTTCCCAGCCGTCACATGTGGCTGGCATTTTTCTCCATGATGTGGTCTATATACTCCCTCCCAAAGCTCCTAGCCAAATGGCCAGCCTTCTGCAGGGAGAGACCACAGCTGCCTGGCCCTCACTGCGGAGACGTGCACTGAAGCATGGCTGGCACAGCTGTGCTGAGTTTATTCACAGGCAAGTTAGAGAAAAGGGCTTTTCTGGCTGCAAAAAGAGAGGGAAAGGGCTCTCAGTCGACAGATGTTAACATCCAGAGGAAGCTGGGACTACCTGCATATTTTGTTGACTTGCCTGGAGTCAGTGATTTTTTGTTTGCTTCTTGAAGACTGAAAGTAACTGGAAGAAGCCAGGGAATACTTGTATCTCAGCTTTGACAAGACCAAGTTTTGAACCAATGTTTTCACAGTCTACACCTACTAGGTCTTAAGGCTCATAAGAAAGTTTTCTCTTGACCAACTTTGCTTGGACACATCAACACAACATATAAGCTTTCTCCATTGCCCGAAGTAAAGAGCTCCCCCTAGTATCACAGTACTATAGGAAGTACTCATGAAAGATCTGCCCTTGGGAAGTTCTTGTTTATTAGCTCTTGTGACTCGTCTATACCACTTGACTTTTCTGCAAAGTTATACCAGCAAAATCCTGCGAAGGGTTTCTTTTTGATAGTAGTGTTAAGACATTTTCCTAAATGACCTCAGTCATATTGTGAAATGAACTGCATTTCCAGTGCAAATTTGTTCCTAAAAAAAGACTTTAGCAGTGAAACTTTGTTCACAAATGTAAGCCAAAAATTTATACTGGCAACATTTTATAATACAGACCTGCCTGTGGTTATTTTCCTTCAAATGGGACAAGCTACAAGTTAATACAGTAACTGCTAGTGCTGCAAACTCAGATCTGAGAATCTGAAAGTCAAGTTGAACTCATGTTTTCTAATGCTTAATCATCCACTTACAGTTGAAAGAAAAAAAACACAGCCCAAACCACTTCATCTCTCCAACAGCAAAGTAAATGCAGTTGTCTTAAGTGGACTTCCTCAGCACGTAATTGCTCAAAATTTTGTAAACAAGACAGTTGTTGCCATACAAGATGGAAAAGACTACAGCTCTGTTATGCTCTTTCTGCTGTGCTAAAAGGTTTTAACAAGACAGTAAATTTGTTTCTGTCAGCCAATAATCCTAACCAGATACAATTCTAAATATACAGTTTTATTATATGCAAAGGATAGAGCTCTGAAATAAGAAGATACCACTTTTACAGCCAATTTTTAAAGGCAGTGTGATGTCTTTCTTTCTTTGGAAGAGACTGATTGGCTGTGGTGACCGATAAAAATACTTTTTTTATATTTCTTATTTTTTATAGCAGTAAAAAAGTAAAGTTTTCTCAGACCGCTTCATACAACAAAACAAAGTATAATTAGGAAGTTATCACAGAAGCTCTAGCAAGTCAGAAAAGTATTTTCCCTATAAAACATAGGAAAAAAATTTTTTCTTGAGTCTTCCACCCCAGTTTTCCATTAGAAATGATCTCTTGTCTTTTCAAGAAAAGAATATTTCAGAAGCAAAGAAAATTTTACAGATGTATCTATATCTGGTGAAAAAAAGTATTTAAAAACTTCAGTGTACATAAAAAAAAGTCACAGGCCACTTGTAGTTAAATAACATCTGCGTAAGGCATTTGATGAATGAATTCTTTTTTGACACATCTAACTTCAATTAAGAGTATAAGGTCTTCGTCCATGTACATTTCATCCAAAACCACCATTTTTTTCTCTTTTGTTTTGCTTTGTTTTGTTTTCACTTAAATGGATTTTGCTAAAACAACCATATTGAAAAAATGGAATAATCTTTTTCGCATAGCGAATAATTTCAACAGACTGCTTGTAAATTGCCTGAGTGAACTGAATCCAAGTCAAGTTAAGTTCACAGCAGAAAACTACCATAAAAGTTCACCAATAACCTTATTGCCCAAAGGCTGGTTGTACAGTTGAAGTACAGAGACTGTTATTAGAAATGATCCTCTGAAAATTCAGGTGTGATTGTATCAGCTGTGGCCAAACCTCTATGGAGTAGACAGGACAGACAGGGAATTCAGCATATCAGATCAGGACAAAGATTAGATTTCTGTCTCTAATGCAGTCACAGACTCGTTGTGGTGATAGCATCAGTGTCAAAGCTCAGGAAAAAGAAAGAGTATTGTGAGAGGAAGAGAGCGTTGTGTACTCTTACTACCTATATGGAGTGAAATACTCCCTATCTGTCCAACTGCATGTTATTTTTCACACTACTCCTCATCTAGTTTTCTACCTTCTTTGTTGTGTCAATGGCATATTTCAAGAAGAATTTAAAAAAAAGTCAAAACAAAAAGAAGAGGAGAGGACAGGAGACTGCATCAGAGTAAAAGAGGGACATTAATTTGTGGCAGATTGTAGAAGTAGACAGTTAAGGTTAGGGGGAAAATAGCTTTTTCAGAGGGCTTTGTTGCCAGATAAAATCTATATGGACCTACACTTCTGAGCTCTGGTCCCACAGTGTGAAGCATTTTAGTGGTAATGCTGCCTTAAGGACTTTCTGCTCCTCAGTTTTATTTCTGTCCCATAGTGCAATAATAAGTATTAAGAATAAGTTGAAGGAAAACCTCTTTTTAGCCGAGGTCATCTCACTGAATGTATGTCTGTGCTACTGAGGAGGAAGCAAAGAAGATGATAGGAATCAACAGGTGAGGCAGAAGGGAAGAGGAATGGACGGACAGTGCTTGCTCAGGCTCTGCCCGTTCTGCCATGGAGTGTAAACCTCTAAGGGCACTGTCAACAGGAATGGCACATCTATCTGAAGTCAGGTAAAAGACATATTTTAAAAATAAGTTAGCTAAATTGAGTTTACTTATATCTCTGAAATGACAGTGTGCATCTAACAGAAGCACAGCTTAGCACCTTTAAAATAACATTACTTAAATTTACTGCAAACTCAATAAACAGCAAAAAAAAGACTTTCTTTCTCAAGATTAGATGCGTTAATAGAAGCATTTTTTAAAACACCTGTAATTCATGGATACAAAACCTTGTGTAGCTTTCAGTGGTCTTGCATTTATTGTCAACTCTTCGGATTAAAGTCTACAAAGCAGACTAAGCCACTGGGGAATATTGTTAGTATTCTACCTCTAGGGTAACACAGTTCAGCTGTTCATCCTCTCTGAAGCAAAGACAAATAAAAATGTGTTTCCCCGTGGTGCCCCCTATGTTTAAGAGGCTTGAAACAATTAAACTGTGATCTCAGTAGGCACTATTACTCATACAATTATTATCGTATGATTTCCTTGTAAATCTTAAATATAGTTCAGTTAAAAATATTTAAATTGACTTAATTCCATACAATTAGCAGAGATATGGCTGATATAGAAGAAGGTGCTTGTGTTGATGTGTGTTCTTTTAGTGAATAGCATTTGTTTATTTCCAAACCCACATGTTTATATAAAGGCTATGAACAGATGAGCTCATTATGGAAACAAAACAGATGAACTGCTCTGCAAAACACACCAGCAAACATTTAAAAAAAATAGGATTCCTAAAGTTGTATTCCTAAATCCAAATAAGTGGTCTGGTTTCCAACAGAAGGCACTAAGTGTTGAATAGCCTTTTCTCTTCCAACCATGAGCTGAATTTATTTATTCGTAAAGGTGTGACTTTTGTAGCTTGATTTTTAGCTTGTCTTTTTCAAATTGATAACCAGGTTTTGCTATTTGCTTCAAAAGCCTCACAGAGAAGAAACTGGTCCATATAATTGGTCTACTCTCACAATAAAATTATTCTATCTAGATTAATGTTAAAGGCCCTGAGCAGTACAAGAAGTAGGATCTAAAAGCTTGTACCAAGAGAAAACGAAATACAACCTCCACGCCAGATTCCAGCATCTTGTTGCCACTCACAGTGGGCATGAATTTTGTTATTAGAGATCTGGCTACAAATAGGAGAGTTTTGGTAGGCTTAATGCAGTTACCTGCATTTTCTATGACGTTGTAGTAAGCTGCAGAATTGCAGAACTCTCTTATTAGTAGTTGGTGTTGGCTCCCTTGGAAGTATGATGAGTAGAGAAGAGAAATATTTTTATTATTTACTTTTCTATTCTATTATCAACTGTAGGAGTGTAATGCACAACTGTAGAATTCAGGTGTTGGTTTTCCAGAACTTTTTGTACATGATGGGTTTTCAGCACTGAAAAAAATATTTAAAAAATAACCTCTGTTCTAAGTGAAGGGGTTTTCTCTGTCCTTTAGGTACAATTTCAGCTAAGATACTGATATTTTTCAAAGTAGATGGTCACAAGCAGCCATGAAATCTAGCTATTTATTGGTAAATATCAAATGCTGGAGAACCCACTCCTTTTGTGTAGGTTCCTAGCCCTCACCTAGAAGCAAGATGGGTATCAGCGCCACTGAATACTACCAAAGTCTGATGTAGGCTCAGGAGACATACAAGAATTCTCTTCAATTGCTCTGGGTGATCATGTTCCCAGGAATTCATGATCCCACGTGATCATGTTCCCAATTCAAG
This sequence comes from Ciconia boyciana, assembly GCF_034638445.1. Lineage (NCBI taxonomy): Eukaryota > Metazoa > Chordata > Aves > Ciconiiformes > Ciconiidae > Ciconia > Ciconia boyciana. The sequence continues at coordinate 54,025,941 of NC_132936.1, forward strand.
GGAAACAAAAAACACTGAAAAATAGGGATATGCAGAGGTAAAATATTAATGCAGTCCGATTAGGAAAACAAAACAAAATCACGCATCTTCTAAGAAAATGTTAGCATAAATCATTAACTGCACTTATCTGTGAAATAAGGGAAAAATTATCTGTGAAAAAAAGATCTGTGCATTGGATCAGGGGCACGTTTTGCTTTGTACATGGTGAGATGGAGAGGTCAGAAGTCAGGGAGGTGGGAAGATGTAGGGAACTCTTTCCACTGACAACAGACAAAGAGCAAGGGGTGCCCTGACAGAGAAGCTTACTGATTGCTTCCTTGTCTGCTAAGAATGAACTTGTTAAACAAAACACAAGCTGTTTGAAAAGGTGATGCCAACATGATCTAAATAGAATATCAAGCTCAGGAGACGCAAGGAAAAAGTCTCATAAACTTAGATACTTCATGCACTTGAGAGCTTTCTTTTTGGATTGCAATTGTTAAAGGAAATTCCATAGAAGAGTGCAAACTAAAACAAGTTTCTGAAAGGTTTTGTATCTTCCTTCGGTTCATATAATAAACCACTGCCTATGGGCTTCTGGTCTCCTAAGGAACTGGGGCAAATCTCACTTTAACAGAAATTTGTTTTCTAATTCCAAGAAAGAGAATCATTAAAAACATCACCTGGCTACTCAGGCCCCCTAAGAGTAGACCAGACAGACTGTTGGTTTTATAGCTCCAGTTTCAGGTCAGATGCCTGGGTTTGAATAGGATCATTAAAAAGCCATGCAGGCCCATTTGCAGGATCTAGGAGGACTGCATCCCAGAAGCAACACCTCAAGGGCCACAAGGGGCAAGGCTAGTACAGCCTGGTTTGGGAGCCTGGTAGGTGCATGTATGCTTGTTTCATCCTTCATTCTGGCTGCATACTTCAGCATCTCTGAGGCACTCTGTCTAGGAAAATGTTCTAATACAGAATGCCAGCACAATTCAGCATCAAGTACAACAGTTATGGTCTCCTCCATGTGAAACCAGAGCTGGCAGACAAATGCCCACATTTTCATAGTCACTCAGTGGTCAGAGTACTAATGCAACAAGTGGGGATTCAGCTTCCTCTGGAGCTTAAAGAGGTCCACATTCATATTTCTCCGGAGGATACACTATGGCCGAGGCAATGGGCAATGGCAGAGGTGAGAAAGTTGGGGTCTCCACCCTTGCTGCTGAAGGTAGGATAATGTGCAGCCAGTAATGAAAGAGTTGTGAGAGCCAAAGACTGAATGCATGACACTGCAGCCCCTGGTTAAGGAGGTGCATTTGAAAATGGGGAGCTTGGCGTTTAGATTCTGCTCCAAACGTTGCTTATGCATTTTATCCAAAGACTGCTTAATGAAAAATCCATGGGAACAGGGACTGGGACACAGTCCCAGGAGAGTGCCCTTTATACCAGGCAACAGGAAACAGGCTCCTGCTTGCTTGCTAGCTCTCTCTGTATCCCCATGAATCTTATATTTCTGACTGCAGAGTGGTCCAGACATTTTATTGGTAACATCCCCTGTAGGCTTCTAATGTGATCTTAAATGAAGTTGGAAGAAAGAAGCATGACTGCCTCTTAAATCATCCTGTGATCTTCTTGTCCTGTTATCTGGAGTCCAACTAAGCTAATTTATTGCTACCTAAAGCTGAAGATTATTTTTTTTTTCCTCAGCTGGGTTTTTCTTCCAGCTCCAATCATTACATAGTACATACTCAGGAGAACAGACTTAAGTGATGCCCTGCATGTACATGGTATCTTTCTCTGAGATGTTGTTGAAGTTGGGCTTTTATCTGTCAGTTTTCATCTATTATTTGGTAGTTAGGAGAGACACATGCAGGATTTCTTGTATAAATTATTGATTTTGTACTGGGTGAAAGTACACATAACTGCATATGTACATCTGAGACATTAAATAGGATAGAGCTTCGCTGCTAGCTTTCCTCAGCAGACATGAAGTCTCATGACAAGTATACTTAAATTTTGACGCATAGCTCCAGCCTAATTGGTTGCTCTTTTGTGGGGTTTTATGATCATTATTTTGTTTGTAAAATGATGAAAAAAATATCATAATTTGTTGAAGTTGGGGGCCTTTCCCCCTGAAATTAAACAGCCATGAAACCTAAAATCAAAGAGATTTTTGGACCTGTAATTAATAGAGATTTCATCCAGTCTATTTACAAAGGAAGAACAGGAAAAGAAATCTTCTTGCTTTTATATTTTCTCTTTCTATTGCAAACCATCATTACCTACAGAGCAGTAGAGCTTAAACTTCTGAGCTCAAAGAGAGTGCAGTTTCCACTCTGGTTTTGGCAGGTCTGGCATAAAATACTCTGTGTGCTTGGAATACTGTCAGTGCTTGGAAAAGGCAGGTGAATACTTTGCTAAACCAAGAAGGCAGGAAGACCTAGCAAGGGGCAGAGAAGGCTGATATAAGGGTCCTTCTGTGATTTCCTGGCACCATGTTGCAACACTGATGAAAACGGGTTTTACACCTGAGAGGTTCTTTGACAATGGCACTGTGCAGAAAACAAGCCCATTTTCACAGAATTTGTGGGGATGCTTGAACCTCCACAGTGTCATATGAACATGGCTATGTGTCTTCTGGCAGAGACCTGACTTAAGCCCAATCAATTCAGAAAGCTCCTTAAGTGAGATGTGGCCTGTCTACTTTAATGTAGACATGACCTAAAGGAGAATGTGCTGAACTAGAAAGATTATATTAACAATATAAAATGCAGAAAGAGAAGGTTGAATGCTCTCCAGTCTGCCTTGACTAAACCATCAGTAGAGTTGATTTAACCATTCAAATGTCAGACATCTTGAAGATCCACCATATTCCTGCCCAGTATTACCATTTCATTACATTGATGTGACTAACACAAATGTTTTCATGAGGTTTACTAGCATAATTTTTTTATTTAAGTCTTTTGGAATGGGATGGTTTTGGTACTAGAGCTGTGCTGTGCTATAGGGCAACAAATAATAGATTATTCCTATGAAGGAAAAGAGTCTCAGTCAAGAAACGAATGAAATAACTGGCAATCTGGTGGTTAAGACAATTGCTCCAGTCATAGCAGGACCATATGTATGTCTTTATCAACCCTTCTTTGACTCTTCTTGCCCTTTCTCAAGATTTTTTTCTCTATGTAAATATGAACATGGCTCATTTTCATCCCACTGAGGAATGAAAATGAATTTTGAAACCTTCAAAATTTCCAGGAAATAAATTTCTTTTTTTCAGCCGGCTCCCTTCTTCCAATCCCAATGGGAAAGCTATACTTATCTTTTCCCATTAATAATGATACAAATACCAGAAAAAGTCTAGAAAACTGCATTCTAATTAAACCTGATAATTTTACATATTTTTTTCTATTCCGCATATATTTTCTGCCTCTCCCATGACATAGGCACCTAAGATTGGTTCTAGAGAAAGGGCAGTGAAAAACTCATAGACTCAGTGGACAGTCCTTGAATAGAGATGTCAGGAGATATAGGAAACGTGTATGTTTTAAATGTTTTGCTGGACATCAACACAACTACACATTACTTAAAGGAGAAATTTTATGACGCTAGGGAGATTTATTTCAGTTCCAGTCCCAGTATAGATTAGAAAAGGCTAATACTGCTGTAAAGTGTATTCTCTTAATTGATGTCCATGTGAAGATAGCCAAGTTTCAATCCTTTTTGCTATTATTCTGGTTACTTATAACTTGCATGCCAGATTGTGAGGAACAAAGTGACTACTTGGATTCCAAGGGCCTCCTTGGAAAATGCTCCCCCAGGAGGCATGCTCAGACTAGGGGAGAAAGCTTCATGAAATTAAAACAAAAAGGCACTCATTCTCCAGAAAGGGATAACTTCTTCAGATCTACCCTGTAGATGCATGTTGAATAATTTTGTGGGCTCTACTGCTACCAGGCTTTGCTCACATGCTCATGCAATGAACAGGTTTTGTCTTGTATTAATATTTTGGATTATCCTTTGCTCTGCTGCAAGCACCATGCAGTCAATGTTCCTTTCTTACAGCCTAACCTCAGTTTGCCCCTTGAATAATACTCTAGGTCTCCAATTTTTTTTCCTAACTGAAATTCATGGGGTGAAATCGTGGGAGCCATAATGGACTATGCGATAACTCTCTGTCTTCTTGCTTAGGAGGAATACCACATAGCAAGTTTTACAGCAAGACTGGAACCTGTAGTTGTTGAGAAGGGAAAATTGCTTTTATGCCTCTCAGTGATTTTGAAAACCATGATCTTTATGAGATGTATTTTATCTTTGTCTGTGTGTGTGTCTTCTACAACTGCAGCATTTTATTCTATGTTCAAAGAAACAAATATGACCTATTTTTTTCTCAACCTGTGAAATTTTCCACAGAACATTTGGCTTGGAATAAAAGCTTTATGGTAGTTTAAGAACCAAGTTTCTTCCAAACTGAAATAGCATTATGCCTGGCCCTCATCAACTTTAATATGCAGGGAAAAAAATGCAGTGAATAATCCAGCTGTCTAACCAATTTTGGGAAAAAAGTGATAATGAGAGCTACTTTGGCATCGAAGGAAACTCTGGAGCATTGATGTATCTTTCTATGAAGGACAAAGCTTCAATCTAGCCAATAGGATACTTTTCTGAGACATTTTGACACACAATTAGCTAAGTAATACAAAATAATAATAGTAGCAAATTCATCAATAAACAGTAAAAGGCTATCATATTCCCCAGGGGTTCTTTGCATTGCAGTTCCTAATTACCAGTGCAGGTACAATAATGATATCTCTACTTTTAACCTGTGGTTGTCTCTGAGTACTTTATCATGACTATGGACTGATCTCCTGTTTTCTTGTATATATTGTAATCAGACATAGGCATAGCAATTATTCTTATCTGCTGTAAGACTTGTAAAAGAGACAGTCCTAACACCTAGTTAAAGTTCACAGCAAAGCTGGGCTTGCACACTTATTACCAGGGAAGACTTAGTGCTCAGGGCTCTTCAAAGAAGAAAATAGGTTTTCTCAAGAAAAGGACAAGTGAATCAACAGGTCTAAGATTATAATTTTTACTTTAATAACAAATAAGAAAAAAGGAGCAACAAAATAAGAAGTCTTTGAAGCACCAGAGCGCTTGAATGCGAGCATGTTGTGATTCAAAAGACCCTTTCTTTTGACTGTGTTTGGCAGAGACACTGTGGAAACATGTGACCTTTTACATACTCGTAGGGAGAAAGATGAGTTCCTGCAAACAAAACAAAGGCATTCTCAATGAAATTAACAGGGGAGACCGTCAATGCTGAGAAATCCCAGTCTAGTGTTTGCTCATCTGGAAAAAATCTAGACATCAGATTTGTTTGATTAATAGTATTGTTTAATATACATTAGACAAATTAATATTTCTCGTATTATAGGAGAAGACAGTGTTTTTTTAAAACAAGCCTTAGTTCTACTTTACTGCACTAAGTGAAGCAGGCCAAATGGGACTGTGGGAATACCACACAACATTTTCCATGAAAGTTCATCTGAATTTTTTAATGAAATCATGTTAGAGATATCTGCTAGCCCTTTTGTTTTAGCTGTTATTTGCATGGTCAGATGCAACCCTGGCATAAGTCCAATTAATTCAGTGGTGTTCCACTAGGATAAGCTGGTCTACTTTTGGTTAATTTGGGGTTTATGAAAGAGGGACAAGGTAAAGGATTGACTACTCAATGTTAAATTTCCTAAATTAGCAGTTAGGTTCAAGATTTGTTTTGATGAAAAATTATTCAGATATATTATTCCTTCTTCTTTCAGATTCAATCACTTGACTGGTTTGGTGGATCTTAGAGATTGTTTCCCTTAGAGAGAGAAATTGCAGAGTGAGCAGTTTCTTTGATGCCCTTCCATTATTCACAAAGAATATACCTAGTCTTAAGTCATTGGCAAAGGTAGGCTCCAAGCAGAGCTAATTTCTGTGCTCACTGCTCTGAATCACTTGCAGGACACTGAGCTTACACTTTTTCTGGGTGCCTTAATGTCTGAGCACATCTACTACATGTGAGATTTGTTTAATTCTGCTTGAATAAATATCTTTTTATGTTGTTTTTCTCTCGCACTCAGATACACTAACCTGTGACTGAGCACCTACAACTGTTACACCAGCCTTGAAGGAAACCTCTGGTACAATGGCATATCTCATTATATTACTGTATTGTGAGTTGTGACCCCTGTTATTGGTGCTATTAGTTCTGGAAAACTGTGTGACTTCTTTTCTTAAATTCATGTTAAGTTCTTGATGACAATTTGTCAGCCTAGTTAGTATTTCACATGTGAAGAAATATGGAAGAACTGTATGTGTACGTTTGCTGCAGTTTCATCAGTATATAACAATAAATGTATTTAAGGAAGCTATGTTTGTGTGTCTAAAGTTGTAAATCAAAGACCCCAAAACATAGGCATTGTAAGTGATCATACAAAAGGGTTTCTTTTCTAGCTTTACACTTAGATTTGATGTTCATTTAAACAAATTTCATTCTGGATGGGCTTTCAAAAAGATCTAAAAGGGACTTCCTTTTAGAGTCAAGGGACTTCCTGCAAAAAAGGTGAGCGCATCTTTGGTACAGTGGTGTATTACTTGTCCATGCTTGTTTAGTTGTCAGATGCAATTAAGTCTAAGGATAAGTGACTATTCAACTTTTAAATTCCCAGGAATCCCATTTAACTTACCATAAAAGTATAGGAGTTATTAGACTACAAAAGACACAAGCAAGGCAGCCTGTCTCTTACTTGCAAGGCAAGACTCAGTGCTTCAAAGAAAACCATTATGAAACATTTATCCAAATGTATAATATCATGTAGCAAATCTGTTCTCTCCTCTTCCTTTCAGGCAAAAAGTTTAGGCCCTGGGATACATAGAATGCCTTCACCTGTGTAAAGTCCTTAAAAAAAAATCTACCAAGATCTGAAACTGTGATTCATGCTTAGAAAGGTTTTCCAGATTTTGTTTTAAAATCCCACTTCTCCCTCTGTCCCACATCTCTGTGAGAGGAAATCACATGCTCTGATTTTACTTTCCCTGCACAAAGGAGTGAAGGGCCAAAACTGAGGTTCTTTCATAGACATTCTTATTTCAACCAATTTGGATTTTCCATCTGAACACTGAAATTTTGTGGCTAGTTTTGATGTTTACTCATTTCATTTGCTCTCCCCTAGCTGTTAGCTCCTTGATAACTTGCTGAGGATCTGAAACTGTAGCAGAGATAAAACATCTTTGTCTCTTGCCCCTACACACATGCATGAATGCACACACACAAGCATGTCTTGGAAATGAAATGCATTATTTGCAGTGTGCCAAAAAGATTTGGGGTTCAGCAAGTTCCAGCATCTTTTTTTTCATACCTGATCTTGGCATGCTTAAAACCCTGGAAAGTCACAATTTACTTTCCACATAGCCGTCCTGGATGGCTGAGAAGCCGAGCCATACAACAGGATATCCAGCTATTGAGTGCTGCTGTCACAGGTGGCCAGCAGCACAGCTGCAAAGAGCTTCCTGCCAGGAGGGCAGAGTGGGTCCACAGGAAGAAATGTTCCTTTCCTCTTCCAATCTGTTTTCAACTATAAAGGAAGGCCCAGGCTCACACTCCTACGGCAGATCTGCCTACGCAGCATTTTTCAACTGGAGCAAAATCTCAGCTAACATTTCTAAAAGTAACTGTCCAAAGTGGAGCAGACCATTTACAGGGCTTCAAACAGCGGGGAGCCCTACCTTTAATGCAGAGCCACCCTTGAGAAATGTTTCAGCTTGATTGTATTACTGTGTGCATAATTGTATCATCATTTTATAGCTCATTTTAAGAGCAGTCAATGATGTGCAAAAAAAGGACAACAAAAGGAGCAGCTACCTTTCTCTTGAGATACCACAAGTAGGCAACTCATGTTTCCTCTTTTGTCCTGCAATCAGCCATAAAAACACTTACAAGAGCAAAATTGCTTCCAATCAATTGTGGATTTTTACTGTAAAGAAGGAAGGAGGCAGATGACTTCTATCTGTGAATTTTACAAGCTGACACTTCAAATCATGAACACTAAAATCCTGGTTGGGTAAAGCCAATGTAAAAGAAAGTGGGTGTTTGTTCACAGCAGTGTTAACAGAAAAACTGCAAAAGCTCACTGTGCCATGGGGAACCCAAGCTTATTTCCAAGAAGGTCTTGCACTAAAGAAACACCAAGAATGGAGACTGAGAACAGGGGCAGGTGAGAGACAACAGGGTTTCGAATACTGTTATAGGGAGCTAAAACTTGTGTTGAGACTGAAGTACATTAGGCAGTTGAACAAAGAGGTTTTCTCTGAGCAGACAAGCTGAACATTTTCAATGGATATGCACAGGGCTCATCCATTTAAAATGAAGTGCAATTGTAAATGTCTTTAGGATTGGGGCCTTCATGCTAGTATGAAAGGCCAGTGGCCTTTATGAAAGATCACAGGAAAAATTTAGACTGATGCCAGTGGGTTTCCTAGCCCTGATCCTGCAAGCTCATGTGCTGCTGAAGGTAGCACCATGTACTTTTATCTCTAAGTTGTTTTGTAGTTTTCTGTACTAATAAGTGGCTACTCTGAACCTTAAAACTCAATTTTTAGGCTGCAGATTCTGGAGCTCTTAAACCTATACTGCAAAAATTTTTGTTCTCTCAGATCCAAAAGGTGAATTATCTACACCCTAAAATAGCTTAACATTAATCTGCCATGGTATTTGGAAAAGTAACACACAGACATTATTTCTAAAAAGGCTGTAATTAAGACCAGTTATTCCAAAAGACCATCTGGGAATGCAAAAAATATCTTAATGGGCTTACCGAGCACAATCAATTTATTTTGTGATTAAAGGGTTCCTTCTCTCAGCATTTGTCACATTCATCACTGGAAAATTCAAAATATGCCTCCTGGTGAGGGTATATTCCTAAAGCACTCAAGGAATTGAAAATGACACAAACATGGATGGTCTTACCTTATTATCATGGAAAACTGTGTTAAAAAGACAATTTAAATAAATAAATCGCCAAACATTTGCATCTGATTGCTCTGAAAATGGTACTTTTTTAAAGTGAATGCCACAAGTGAATGCTGAGTGTAAGATTAATTACACCATACAATTTACTGTGAAAATACTATTGATACCAGAGGAATTACTTGTCATTTAGTATTAGTGTACCTGAGAGAAAGATCTAAACCTTAGAAGTCCAGCATACAGTAAAAATGTCCATTTATACAATGAATATGAACGATTACTACATTCTTCAGTGCTCTCTCTACTTAATTTTAGAGAACAATGTTCCATAATGATGCTTATTTGCTAAACCTGAAATTCCTTGAAAATACATTGAAAATACATTCCCCCACTTTCTCTGAGAAATAAAGCAAAATTACTGTCCTTCCTTTTGACTCAGCAGCTAAGTACCTACCAGCTAGTCTTATCTTGTCATATACAAATTAGCACTGCAAATCTGAGGATTATCTGTTCACTTTCTCATCCTCATGTCTTAGTCGTCAGACAAGCAGATGCAGGAAAACATGCAGTACTATGAAATCTCATGTTTTAAAGGTAACTGGGTTCTGATGCCTTGTAGCATTGAAAACCTTTGTAAACTCCTTCAAAATATGCTGAAACTCAGTTCTGCAAATGCATATGGAACTTGTGAGATAGAGCCTACCTGCAAAGACCCAGGCTGAGGACAAGGTCTGAGGCTATCCATGGGCTTGCCTCAATTCAGCATAGCACTAAAGCATGTGCTTCAATTCCACTGACATCAGAGGGTATTACATTGGGTTTAAAACACCCTTCCCAGGTAGAAAAGCTTCCTCTAAAAAGAACCACAATTATCAGGTTAGATATTTAGAATACACTTTGACTTAACTATAAAGTTGTTGAAACGGGTGGTTTCATAGTACCCACCTGTTTGTCAGATTTGTAACCTTGCTGCTCCCTTTGTGATGAGAAATAACAATGAACACCCAGCCAACACCTGACTGTCTGGTGTAACCAGTTTTGTCCTCATTGCCATTTCAATATGAACATGAACAAATTTTAACACATCTTAGTTAGGCTTAAAATCATACTTTAGTAGATGTAAGATTATATTTTTATATTGAGAAACGAAGACATTCACTTCATGGTGTTCTTTAGTGTTCTTTTACCTTTTTTCTGCTAGAAACCAATAATATTATAGTAGGAGAATAGATCCTTCTTGATCAACAAGGAAAATAACAAAGAAGAATGATAAATATATTTTATTTTGTGGAAAAAAAATGGTAGAGGTCATTAGTTTAGTCAAGCTGCACCAAGCACACTAGAGCATGACAAATGCAAACATATGCAACCTAGTTCACCAATCTGTGACTGACAGTCATCACATACATTATCTAGAGAAATAAGTTTCATAGATATAAGATCAAATATATTTCATACTGAGACATTGGATCAACAAACACATGATCAAACAGTCTAACTCTAACATCTCAAAGCTTCCTAAATTTTATAAGCCAAATCCACTAAATAAATACGATTAAATGATACTACTATATCACTAGAAAAATAATCTTCCTTATCATTTTTTGTAAAAAATCATTTTATTCACTCAGTGCAAATCAAGAAAAACAGACTGTTTTGCTAATTATTCATATTCTGTAAGATCATGAACCTCTTTTGCAGAATTAATTAACCTTCAGTTTCACTTTGGAAAGATAGTAGAATTTAATGACTCCCCAAAATCATGTCCTCAGTAAGCCTACTGGGAATTAACAAAGCCTGTTCATCTGAAAATATTACAGTTGGCAGGCTATTGCTGCTGCCTGATCTTAAGGTTGCCTGACACTTTGCATTAGAAAGCCCTTTTTTCATTTCAGGCAATAAAAAATTATAGAAATTTGGCTGAAGACATTGTCCCATCTACATACAAGTTATACAGTTCAACATATAGACTGAATATTGTCAACCTTTTTATACAGTTGACCACTATGCCAGTTGACCACCAAAACAATTACTGAACAAACTACTAAAAAAACCACACTAATGATGCCCACCAAGGGTGTAACATCTGTTAGCTTTTTCATTTTCTGATGATCCTCAAACTGCACATAAATCAATCAAGCCTTTGAATGGGTCTTCCCTTCTCCTCCCCTTTTTTTTTTATTACTCTCGTTTCAACTCTTACAAATCTGGAGCAATGCACCGAAATGAAGTCACGTTAGAACTTCAGTCTTATCACTGGAAACATGTTTTGGGCCAGTGGGAGTTGAGTTTTGCCAGCTGGCTCTACTATTAGGATGAATTCCTACCCTGAGTGACATGGTGAATTTTGCATGTATTTAGAAATATCTGTGTAAAAAGCCAACTTAAACTGGTTATCGACATAGTCTAGACAATTGCCCATGATGTTGCAGGATACTACTCACCCACAGACTTTATGATTTATTTTCTCTAAATATGGAAACTGTCATAAAAAGCAATAGGCAGTGAAATGTGTCCTGCAGAAAGAGTTTCTTCAAAAATTTTTGTGCCTATACTTCTGAATAGTCTTTTACAGTGACCTTACGTTGCTCAGTAGTCTTTGAAATGTAAGATGGAGATAATTTTCCTGTGACAAAAAGAGGGATATTATAATTTACCTTATTAACAGTTTTCAGTTATTTTGATTTTTGTGCATTGCTTTGCTCTAAGCACATTATCTTGAAAAGTGTCCAGATTTGGCTCTGTCAAATACATACTTAACTATTCTTAATTTTCCAGATTGTCTGACATTTTTCATCAAGGGTTGCAGAAATCTGCAGCCAGTATCCTTATCTTACTTTTCATTAGCTTTATTCACCAAATTTTAGCAGGGAATAAGAACAGAGACCATGTATTACTCCAGAAACTAAATGACAATCAAATGAAAGATCAACTTAGCGTTAGAACACAATACATCCAGATCCAATTGAGTTTTCAAATTCCTGAGAACAGTGTAAGGCAATTCTCCCCCCTGAGGGTCTAAGAAAATAAAATGTGTGTGAGGAAATGCTATAATAAACTGGTAATATATTTCCATAGGGGATACATAGGAATTTTCCATACATCCTCCTAGAATAGCAGTAAACCAGACTTAATAGCAGAAAGTAAACTATTTCCATAGTGAAAAAAAGAATTAGCTACATAGCAGGGACGGAGGCCCAAGCTCCAGGGTTGATTTTGTGTTGAGAGATGCTGTCAGCTGTGCCCAGGGAGCCGCCCAGGTTGAGTGACTGATGTTGGCACAGAAGGAAGTTCAGAGCTTTATCAGTCAGTTGGCTGATTGATGGGCATTTACTCATCGCACTCTCAGAGAATGTAATGCCAACTAGGTCTACATTAAATGTGTTGGGTCAGTAAGTGACTCTACTTATACAGAAATTTCTGGTGGTCACCAAAACCTGGATAGTCACATAGGATTGGCTCTTCTCCTTTTTTTTTTCCTTCCTTATCTCTAGTTTCCATCAAAATAAAGTAATAACAGAAAAGGTATTAGGCTTTTTAACACAGGCCTAACACTGACGTAAAACTACATCCTAAAGAAAGAAAGAAGCAGCATATTTTAACTATATTTTGCCTTAAAAGCAGGTTTTCCAGTTTGCAGGAAATCCTTTCCTTTCCTTTCCTTTCCTTTCCTTTCCTTTCCTTTCCTTTCCTTTCCTTTCCTTTCCTTTCCTTTCCTTGCCTTGCCTTGCCTTGCCTTGCCTTGCCTTGCCTTGCCTTGCCTTGCCTTGCCTTGCCTTGCCTTGCCTTGCCTTGCCTTGCCTTGCCTTGCCTTGCCTTGCCTTCCCTTCCCTTCCCTTCCCTTCCCTTCCCTTCCCTTCCCTTCCCTTCCCTTCCCTTCCCTTCCCTTCCCTTCCCTTCCCTTCCTTCCCTTCCCTTGCCTTCCCTTCCCTTCCCTTCCCCTTCCCTTCCCTTCCCCGTCCCCGTCCCCTTCCCCTTCCCCTTCCCCTTCCCCTTCCCCTTCCCCTTCCCCTTCGCCTTTTATTGTTTTGAACTGGATTGTATCACAACAATTTTGTCTGATGTTTCTGAACTCTAATCTTAGTCTGGATAGCCACTTAGAGGAACTGACTCTTAGCCTTCACTGCTAAAATAAGACACCCCAGAGACCCCTTATCATGCTGCGTTAGGGCTAGGGACCTAAAGCTTAAAAAGTTCCCAGAACAGGGCCTGACCTGCCTGGAGATCAGAAGGTTTTGCTCCTACACTTGCCTGAGATAGAAGTTAGCTGAACCTTTAACATTACAGTCAGGCCACTCTGGCTTGAACGAATTAACACTTTTTAATTCAAATCTGTTTTTTTTTCACAGTGTTTCCATCCAACTCTAATTCTCTCTGTAGTGACTTTACAGAGACACAAACCAGGAGTTGTCTTGCCTAGTTTGCTTTCCATGTGTGGTCCAATTGGCAAATTTAAGGCATGCTGAACCCCATGGCAATGGCTCCTCTTTTCCCCATAGCCTCGTGACTGGAGTATCTGGGATGTAGGAAACATCTGCTCAGATTCTCTCTTTCCCAGAGGTGATTTGGACACTCACCCCCACCACAATCTCCAGAATTGGTACACTCTGAAGAGGTGAGGGAAGGGAAAAATTCTCCTTACTTTTGTACTTTCGCACGCTTGTTACTTTTACATTTTTCATTCCTGTTTTACTTTGTGTCTTGAGGCAAGCGATTCTCCTTATATACTGTATATAAAAGCTGCTATGCTGAACATGCAATCCTCAACTGGATCTAATCCCAAATACCAGCACAGAACACACAGAGAAAAACAAAAGGAAGAAATTCTATTTCTTTCAACATGTGTTCCTTCAGGAGCAAGTGCGTTCCTTCAGGTTTCCAAACAATGAGATATAAGACTTCATAAATATTTCAGAGACTTTTTTGCTAACTTGGTTTGTGATGATGGCACACACTGAAAAGCAAGGCCAGCTATAAAGTGGACTATCTTAGGTAATCATTGCAACAGTAGGTGGATGCTAGTAACAATGAAAGTTCAGTACTTGTTCAGACATGCTTCAAACATTTGCCAATAAGTTGCTGAAAGTGAATATGCTGAAAGTGAATATGTAACATGGGCTCTCTTTCTTCTCCCCATGTCTGTCTTTGCAGCTGGTCAGTAGCGTTATCAGCCAATTTGGAAACAGAAAAGAAACAAACCCAAGTTTTTCTGCAGGAGGCCAGAGGACCAAATTCTGGGTATCAACCCAGGGATTGACAGTAAGGTTATTCATACTGGAAGGCTCTATTGGGGAAAGTGCTGTACAACTTGTAAAGAAGAAAAGGCCCATTGGCCTGGAGACCTTCCTGTTTAAGGGGAAAGAGCAGAGGAAAGTTTGATTTGTATTTAACTTTTAAACTGTTGAAGAAAAATCCCACAATACTTATTTTTTGAGAAAGTAGTAATTATAACCAACATAAGTAGAAATTAAAGTCATACCATCTGCCTTTGAATTTACAATTAACTGATTGGTAGATGTGATTGATATTTATAATATCTCTCAGTGTATATAACTGCAAAAGCAACTACCAATGAAAAGCTTTCTGACTGGTGTCACTTCACTTGGTGTCTTCACTTAGACCACTGATATTTATTGATTAGAATCACATCCTCAGTTGTTACTTTCTTGTGGCTTTTGGTTCTTTTATACCCTGTAGTTATGTCATGATATTGTCTCATATATTAAATAAGGAATTTATTTCCATGATTACATAATTTTAAAAGGGAGAGAAAAATACCACCTCAGTCATGCTTAAACAAGGTACAAAGACAGTCTTTTAATAGCACACTGAGTCAGAGGTTATTAGTATTGCCTTTCCTGAGCTTAAAAATTAGATGAAAGAATGAAAGAATGAAAGCAACTAAACACTTGGGAATAATACAATATGTGCTTAACTACTAGCTGCTAGAATTATACAGTATAAGCATATCCAGGTTAGAATTTCCAAAGAGAAATCCCATTCCCCTTATCTCCTTCAAAAGCTGGAGGTCAGTTGAATTAAATGATGTGAACAAACAAACGAAATGAATCACCTGTTAAATGACACCGCTTTTAAACTATAAACAAGACATCATCTGCTACCTCAGCAGCAGCATTTCAGTTTACAATGTTTTGCAAATGAACTTCCTAAAGCTTCCTAAAAAAGTTTAATGACTCAGACTGAGACCCTTAAACTGTGGCACCACGTGGATTAAATCCAGCTAGTGATATCTAAGTGTAGTGGTATCTTATTCCTTACACGACCTTCAAAAGAGACAAATAACTTGTTTGTACTTCTCGTTTCTTTTATTTATAATTTTATATTAAAATATCTAAAATTAAATAACTGTATATTTAGACTAAAAATAATACAGAAGACCCTATGGTGATTTTAATCAAAGTGATTGCTTTCAAGTAGGTATACCGATTTACCCTTGCAGAGACCACCACGCTTCCAATATTTTATTCTTGGTTGCGTGAACACTGGGACACAGCATGGTTGTGATATCAGAATGGATGGAAAATTACACAAGAGTTAAGGGAAGAGATTTGCAACTCTCTGCTAATATAACTGCCTTTGTAAAAAATGGGTTCACTTTTAATCAATTATAAATACCTTACTGTTTAATCAATTATAAATAACACACTTTTAAATCAATTTCAATAGTCTTACTCTTGGTTTAGGTCCATATAAAGAAATATTCACTCCACACCACTTAAAACCTTTTGTTTAGTTGTTTGTTTGTTCGTACCTGTACTTCTCAAAGTCTCATCCAACGAAACAAAACTCAGCTTTAGGAAAGACTTTATCATCCCACCACCACTGGAGGTAAGGTTCATTTTTTCGTTCTTTAAAGTCTGGCAAAGAAAACAATTTAAAATAAATGACCTTATGACTTCCAGGCTGATTTCTATGGTTATTTCATGTGCTAGCCCCAGTGGGCTAGTATTCTTTGTCTTTATCCAGTAGAAGCAAGAAAACCTTCAGAAACTTTCCTTTCCATCTCATCATCAAAAAACTTTTTATCGCTAACAGTAGGGAAATGATTTACAGTGCATAACATATTAATTGAGGAATTTTTTTTCAGCTTGAAGAATATATCATGATTTCCCCAGATATTCTCATATGAAATTTTCATATGCCATTCCATTCTCTGAGCAGAAATCTAAAGAACAATTTTACACAGATATAGAAATAGTTGTAAAACTGAATTTTTGTTTCATGGGAAAATCTGAAAGTTAAAAACTGATTTTTATGTTCAGAATTGGACCAAAAGAGTCAAAATGAGACTCCAGAGAAGCACATATAAAGTATTTTGGTTTAGGAATTTAATGAAATTAGTATTTAATTTTGCCTTTTTCTTAGCTCCAGCTATTATATTATTATTTGTTTATATTTCAAAAAATAATATAGAATTTGAACCTTATTAAAAGAGAGATGCTTTAACTTTATCAAAATCTAGAATTTTAATAAAATCATCATGTGTGAAACATATTCTGCGAGAAAATTAGAAGTGGTGGCACATACCACGAAGGCAAAGTGTGTTTCCTTGAAATGCTTCCTGTATTTGAGTTTCATATTGTGAGAATAGCTTTAAAAGCAGTTCTTGCTTTATGATCTTTAATGTTTTATGGTCTTCTCAAAAGACGACAACTAGAGCCAGAACCCACCAGCATAATCATTAAGAATGTGAATTAATATTTGCAGAAAAAGTAAAGAAATCTTCCAGAATGTTTCTATTTCTCCATTGCTGATCTAAAGTGAAGTGTACTGAATTTCACTGAGTACAAAGATGTATCTTTTAGCTATGAACTCCCACTGCATATATGAGTAGCTTTATTCAGTTCCCTCAAAACAGTACGAAGCTTCAGTCTTCAAATCATCAGGCAGAGTCTCATTTGTGCTCCAGCAATAGATCAAAGAAGCACTAAGGCAGATGGAGCTGGCCATGAAAATGCAATAATTCCTTGGGACCCACTTCTTATTAGCCATCAACATACTCCAGCTCCTAAAATGGTATAATTCAAAGAACATTATACATTTTTTCACAACTTTGCTAGTTTCATGCTGAACTACATGACCACACATCTTCAGATCTTGCCCAGACTTATAATATCCATTTCTTATTAGAGAGGAACAACTTGCTTTATCTTCAAGGCTTTTGGAAGTTTTTAATATCCTTAATAAAGTTCATTTAACCTCTGGGAGATGAAAAAAAAAAAAGCATCAGCATCTTCTGCAAGTTAAGACCTGGAGGAAGGAAGGTATATGGAAGTGCACGTTGCTTGCATTTGTTCTTTCAGCTCACTGGCTTTCCCTCCATTTTCCTGTTGCTATGAATCTCCTTTATTTGCTTAATTCTATACATACCCTCTGAGGTATGGAAGACAATTCTTATGAATACAATAGATACAGAATGGTTGACAAGATGCCTGTGGCTTCATTTGTATTCATATTTGATTATGACAGATCATTTGAAAAGAAAGGAAATACCATGATTACTTCTTATCTCTGTTTACTTCTAATATGATGAAAGTCTGCATTGCTTTTTTTTTCTGAAACACTTTTATCAACTATTCTGTTATTTTTAGAAAGAGTATACACAAATGTAAGGAAAATCTACCATACTTATCTAATAAATTGTCTTAACAAAAGAAAGATGGAAAAAAAAAAATCAACCCATATTCAATTAGCCTTTAAACGCAAATCAACGATGAGGGATGCTAATTTCTTTATATGACATCATGCAGAAAGATTAATTTCATCTGGAATACAACCAAAAGCCCCAGGGGTGCTTATCAACAGTCTTCAGTGGAGGAAATGATAATTTTTTTGATGAAAAACAAACAAACATCAGTTGTTTTCACAGCTCTGACCTAAGATCTCTCCTGCTGTATCTTACTGTGTTTTTAATCTGTCTTACTAGGCCCAACAGCAGGTGTAAGGCAATTGAAAACAATGTAGAACTGAATTGTTTCTTTCACTTCCATGTGAACTTCTGCAATTTGCATTCTTGAAGAGGAATTAGTTCAAGGACAGCATTATTGTCATGTTAACAGGCTGTATGCCACAGATGAACATTTGCCAAGGTCATTCAAAGCCTAAACTTCCAAAGTATGTGCACAACCTTTCAAAGAAAAAAAACAACCAGCAGACCTGAAAAAAAGTGTTATTATCCAAAGCAGTTAATTTTGAAGTGAAACTTTTACATCTTTCTTGCTGGGAGGCAGGAAAGTGTGGTTGCTAAAATATTCAGGACAATCTTGCTTCTTTTGAAGATGCAATAAATTGGTTGTACACTCACAACCCTATAGGTGTACAGGCTGCAGAAGCATGAAAGGTTTCAGGCTAAGCAAGGAAGAATCCAGCTATGTGTCACACTGCTTTTCAAAAGGCTTTGAACTGTTCAAAAATACAGAGGATCTCTTGTGAGGAGAAGCAGAAATGTGACACCCTTGACCACAGGGTCCACAGCTGGCTGAACTCTTTGGCCTTGTGTGCTGCAAGTTCCACAGTCCATCCATAACTGCACAAGATGAGTGGCATGTATACAATTAGGAGTATTAAGCAGATGACTAGTAAAAGTGTCCTGGGCTACTCAATACTGATGTGCTCGGGCTGGATCTCAGCTCATTTATACGTCTAAGGAGAGCTGTGAGTCAGAAAGCTAGAATGGTTTTGAGCCATGTGGAGAACTGCAGGTGAAATCAGCCTGGCTAGGGAGGCTCCAGCTTGGAAAGAGTAGCAAGAACAAATGGTGGTGTGTTTGCAAATTACGTATCTACACGCTTGCTGACGAAAAATCTCATTGATGCTGTAGGATAGGTTCAATGCACTACAGATTTGTTACTGCCTGAGTCCCAGTCCAAGTCCCCATGTTCATCTACGCTCCATATGACATTTTCATCCTGTTTCTTTGGGTCCAGTGGAGTTGCAGGCTGGGTAGCTCTTTCGGGGTTTGTCTGGACCTCTAGAAAAACATATGAGAGATTTTCCTGCACTAGAGGAATTTGTCAGAGTAGACCACATAGATGCTTACTGACTCACAGATGAAGATGTCAGATAAAGATGCCAGCTTGTTATCCGACACAGAAAAGCAATATTGGAGCACAGAGGGATTGGAGTACCTGTGTTTGAGGGACAGGAAATGTATTTTCAGATTGTTTTGATTTTCAGGCATTCTTTTACTAATTTATAAAAGTCAGTGGGTGCTGAGTACACTACCTGTTCTGTGTTCTGCTTTGTAACATTCACTTATTAGCCTGTGGGTTTTCATTAAGCTAGGTTCCATTCAGCTGTATTTCAAATGTAGTCCAGATGACTGCCCACTGCAGGCTGTTAACTAAAGAGCCAATAAAATACAGTGTTTAGTCCAGTTGGGTCTTTTCCATTAATCAGACTACATAATCTTCCAGTAACAAAGTAATGCTGATTTTATAGACTACTTACATGAAGCCTAATAATTCCCCATTCAACTTAAGCTAACATATACTTTAGTATGGATTATGATCCCATAGTTAGAAAGAGAAAATGGTAGTATTTTCAACATAATTGATACTGACAAGAATTAACAGTTCCCTTCCATTTGCTTTTATTTTAAGTACTGCTGTATAAATGAATTGCTTTCACATTAAATAGTTGAGTTGGCTCAAACATTCTGACTCAAGAAACCCATTTGTGCTAGACTTGAATCTGTTTCTCATTGACAGAAAGATACTGAAGTTCCTCTCTGTGCCTGGCTAAAGCAATTCAGTACTGTTCATCTGTCATATTTTTCACAAAATTTTGGCAAGTTCTTTGGTATTATCTGTTCTTTCTTGTGTCTTTCTTTCATTATTTTTCAATAAACCATTTAAGGTATAAAGATACTATGCTCTCCATCTCTCCAACACTTTTCCGTTAAATGCTATCAAGATATATTTACAAACTGAATAAAAGAATTTTCCTAGCTAGCATCCACATGTTACACTACAGGCAGCAAAATAATCAGAAAGTTCAGAATGATCCAGCAGATGCAAGTTCTAAATCTTAGTAATAATAACAAGAAAACAAAAACAATATCTGCAAAGTTAAAAACGCTCAATTACAGATTCTCTTATGTTTGCATTTACATGTCTGTATACACATATACACTTGGGTCTGAGTTTCTACAGGCAAGAACTAGAATCTTTCAATTTCATTTTCTCACCATTGTCTTTATAAATACAGCTATATCACAAACATATGTATTATTTACCTATAATTGTAGGTTTTTAACTTTCATTGCAGTGGTACTTGAAAATAATCATGGATCAATTGGCTGTTTTCCCAGATGCTGTATGAAGTCATGATAAAGGATGGCACTTTTTCATATTTACAGTCTAATTTGTTCATGTGTGTCTTTGAGCACATCAACCTATTCCAACGTTACTTTAGACAGCTCCCTGGGGTTGGTGGATTACTTCTCAGGGGTCTGTGAAAGGCTACTAAAAAAAGCAGGTTTATTACCAATACACTTCAACTCTCCAGGGACCCATAACTCCCTTGGGAAACTAAAAAATGCTGAAATCAGCAATAGTTCTGCAGTGGCTCACAGAATGGTATTTGCACCATTCATTGCACAACAAAACCTTTCATTATCTTCCTCAGACTTTAGTCATCACTTTCACACCCATAGACTACTTTCTTGTGCACCTTTGCCTGGGAAAGAGATGGAAGTTGTTTTCATACTATACACTGCTAAGATGATCTGTTTATAAATACAAATTATTGCTTCTCTTTATTTAAATTTATATAATTTAATATAATTTTATATAATTTAAATTTATATAAATTCTTTATTTATATAAAAAATATATAAATTAAAGCAATAATGATGTCACTGTAGTTTTTTCTTTTACTGCTATTAAGCCTTAGTGATTGAATCATTTTAACTAAAATTAAACTGATAAATGTCATTCAAGTTTTAGTAAGGGGACAACCATCTCCTGAAACTTTTTACTAACACATAACAGTATATCAAATTGAAAACAAACAGAAAAACTACTTTCAACAAATAAATCTCAGCTGCCAAGAAATCTCAGAGGTGAAGAGGTGAAATGCAATTCATATTTTGCAGTAGTGACAGAAATTCTCCAATATTTAATGGTGTCCCACAGGGTGATATCAAGAAAGCTTTATCAAAAAATTTTCTGATTCTTCAGATAATATCACTGAGGATATAAGCTGTTAGAAAGGGGTTTGTAGAACTGTAGAAAAAAGCTGTAGAAAATGCATTACCTTCAGAAATGCATGAAGGAAGCCTATGCAATGTCATTGGTTGGTTTCTGTCTCCAAAGCAAGGGCTTAATTTGAATGCAAATGTGTCTTTTGGAAATTAAAATGTTCTTAAGGCATTTGTTGGTATAAAGCTACAAGAGAGAAGAATATGGTTTAACCTTCAATAATTTGAAGCCCAAGACTAAGATAGAGGCGATTGCTTCTGTCAAGAAGCAGCCAAAGAAGACAAAAATCTCACTTACTACTGGCTGAAAAGCAGATTGCTGTCCTACAAATTAATACTCAGATTTTCAAAAGCAGTGGAAAGTGCAGTAAGAATGAACTGCCTAACTATCCTGAACCCTTCTGAAATTCTAGTCAGAAACGTGGTTATATTACACTGCTGGAGAACTGCTGCAATCTTTCTGAGGGTCTTCAGTATTTACATGAGCACATATGTTTGTGCTCATATATTGTTGTCCAAATAAGATGTACACAGAAATACTGAGTAGTAAAGGATGCTCTTATCTAAAAAAGAAAGATTTCATAAGAACTAATGACTTGAAGGTAAATGCAAGCAAATTAAAATGATAAATACAGCCCATCTTAAATACTAAGCATCATTACCCATTGAAGCAAACTGTTTAGGGACGTGGTGGATTCTCCATCTCTATGTTGTGGTCTAGGTTATGTATAAGATCAGGGTCAAATATCCTATTGTACCCTTTTCCTTAAGAATGCTAAGTCTTAAAATTTGACATAGAAATTACAGAAGAAGAAAATGCACCAGAGATACTGTTCAGATCTGGCAAAGCAGCTGGCCTTACTTTCTGCGAAACAGCACACAGGTGCTGGAATTTATTTTGGCACAGACTAGAGCTTCACACAGAAGGTTATGAAGGAATTTGGGTAAAACTGGCTTCTAGGACAGAAGTACCTGTAGAAATACAGAAAGATGATTTGGAAGAGACCTTTTGAACTCATCTAATCTAACATCCCACTCAGAGCAGGATTATCACCAATGCTAGGTCAGGTTAATTTTATCTTTGTTTAAAAACCTTTGAAATTTTTTGTCTTGAATACTTCCAAAAATAAAAGACCTAAGGCCATTTCGTGAAAAACTTTGAGGATGGAGATTCTATAGTCTCTTTGGGTAACCTGTTGCAGTGCTGCATGATCCTCCAAGATTTTTTATATTTTTTTTTCCATAATGTCCAACCTGAATCTCTCAAGCTGCCAACTCTGGTCACTGTCTTTTGTTAGACTGTTTGGAACTACCAAGAATCTAGAGTTTGGCTCCATCATTTTTGTAACTGTCCTTCAAATAGTTGTAGGCAAATAGATTGCCCTTTAGCTTCTTCTTTGCTGGGTGAAACCCCAGCTCCCTCAGCCTCTTTCTGTAGGCCACACGACCACCTTGTTGATCCCCCAGCCAGACCCTTCCCCACATATACCTTGAACTCAGGGATCCAAAACTGGGTACAGTATTCGAGACATGGCCTCACCAGTGTCAAGTATGACTAGCTAGAGGGAAAATAATTTCTAAAAATGACTAGAGAAAAAATTTCTAATAATACTTCAGAAATATTAACATTAGAATAAAAGTTGCTTACCTATTATCTTATAAAAGACTTAATGAGCGACTGGCATATAGTTCCTTCAGCTTGCCCTTGCAATAAAATTTTTCCCCCCATAATCCATGCAATTTAGCATCTAAAGGCTTCACTTCACAAGCAATACCAGAACTACTATAGAAATTGTATGGGATACATGAAGCAGAGGAGTAAGGAATCATTTTCATGTTCTCCTTACCGTGTTCCAGACTACCTCAGGTTTCAGCTATGTGGTGTCTGAATATGCCACTAGACCAGTCTTGAAGTTTACGCAGATTAGCTTTGCTCCACACAGGACAAAAACCTCACATAGTCCTTAGGCCAATCTTTTCTCTGAGAACTGAGGCAAGTTTAAAACGTCCACAACCTACCCGATAATGTGAATGTTATTATAGTATATATAGGACTTTAGGCAGTGAACGTTGCCTGTGCCATCTTTGTTCATTTTGGGATTGTGGTCACTTGTTGTGGTCTTCCAAAGCTTCTTTTTGTATCATCCTGATATCTCAGCTTGTATCCTTTAGAACTGGGATATTTTATGGTTATGGCAGATTAGGTTTTAACCCATTTAGAAGCATTTTTTACATGACATTAAATACATTTTTTATAGCTTAGCTTTTACTCAGTGATGACTTTCAGAAGAAAGACTTAATCTATTACCTGAGATTGATTGTTGTGTTCAGTAACATGCTGTTTTACTAGAGTGTGTTCAAACCTAATGCTCAGCTGTATGCCATTTTAATGAAAGATTTGAGGTTCTTTGGATAAAGAATCTACAGTATGGTGTACAAAATAAATCTGCTCTTTGCATATTTCAGAATTAAGTAAATATATACTTGATTTCAGGAAAGTGAAAAAGAAAACTTGAAAATTACTCAGTTGAATAGTTATGCAACTTTTGAAATAGGTGTAGAGGAAGCATATCTCCAAGAAAGTCTCAGTGATAACTTAAATTATTGAACCATGGCTTGTCACTAATATTCCAGTTTAGACATTGTTTATCCCTCCTGTTCATGCTCTTCTGAGACTGTGTAATTCAGATTTATTTTTTTCTTTCTTATTTTATTTGTCTTTCTTCAAGTTACTGACATCTAAATACTGCTTTGAATCTTACTAATATGAAAAAGTAGCCTGTTTTTTGTTTTTTTTTTTTCCTGAGAAGAAGGGAAATAAGAAGAGTAGGAGGACAGATGTCTCCTCCCCCCCCCCCAACATAATTTCTCTTCTTTAAGGAAGAAATCTTCTACTTCGTATTTCTGAAAAAGTCATACAAACAATATTCTTTTTCCACACAGTTCTGAAAGCAAAATTAGAAAGTTACAGGACTAGCTTTCTAGAGCAATTGTAGGTAGTGAATACGTATAAACTTTAAGCAATGGATTCTTCTGACTTTTATCCTTCAGTATTTTTAATTGAGAGTCCTTCCACTGAAGACATGTTTTGAAATGGCTTTTTTTTTTTTGTGATACATCATCCGTAGATGAATAGCTATGACCTGTACAAATATCTTGGTGGGGTAAAATAAGCTGAAAAGAAGTTTGCCTTCAGCTGAGTAGGAGTAGGAGGTGTCTTCCAAAATAATTGCTTGTAATAACGAAAACACAGTAAATCAGGAGTGAGAGGTTTTTGTTTGTTTCTTTGTTTCTTTGTTTGTTTCTGGGTTTTATTTCTGTGTGTTTGTTTGCTTCTCTAGTCCAAAGCTCAGACTTTTTTTCTACTGGTTTTTAATACAGAAGAAATCCAATTTGTGACCTCTTTCCAAAATGGTGTGGGTAAGTTCCCGTGACACCTATCAAAAAATATCTACTAACACTGGAAAGTGAAAACACTGTAAAGAGAATCCAGAAGACAAAAAATCATTCAAGATCAATAGCCTTTTCAAAGTCCAATCCAGCATGAGAAAAACATTGAATTAGCTTGGAAGAAGCTCTATAAAATCCTGGTATGAACTGTAAGTCCTCCTTATTGAATAATAAATTAAAGTCGTAGAATCATAGAATTGTTTAGGTTGGAAAAGACCTTTAAGATCATCTAGTCCAACTGTTAACCTAGCACTGCCAAGTCCACCACTAAGCCATGTCACTAAGTACCACATCTACACAGCTTTTAAATGCTTCCAGGGATGGTGACTTCCCTGGGCAGCCTGTTCCAATGCTTGACAATGCTTTCGCTGAAGAAATTTTTCCTAATATCCAATCTAAACCTCCCCTGGTGCCACTTGACTCCTTTTCCTCTTGTCCTATAGCTTGTTACCTGGAAAAAGAGACCGACCCCCACCTCTCTACAACCTCCTTTCAGGTAGTTGTAGAGAGCAAGAAGGTCTCCCCTCAGCCTCCTTTTCTCCAGGCTAAACAACCCCAGTTCCCTCAGCCACTCCTCATAAGACTTGCTCTCTAGATCCTTCACCAACTTTGTTGCCCTTCTCTGGACACGCTCCAGCACCTCAAAGTCTTTCCTGTAGTGAAGGGCCCAAAACTGAACACAGTATTCAAGGTGCGGCCTCACCAGTGCTGAGTACAGGGGCACGATCACTTCCCTAGTCCTGCTGGCCACACTATTTCTGATACCAGCCAGGATGCCATTGGCCTTCTTGGCCACCTGGGCACACTGCTGGCTCATGTTCAGCAGGCTGTCGACCAACACCCCCAGGTCCTTTTCTGCTGGGCAGATTTCCAGCCGCTCTTCCCCAAGCCTGTAGCGTTGCATGGGGTTGTTGTGACCCAAGCGCAGGACCTTGCACTTAGCCTTGTTGAACCTCATACAGTTGGCCTCGGCCCATCGATCCAGCCTGTCCAGATCCCTCTGCAGAGCCTTCCTACCCTCAAGCAGATCAACACTCCCGCACAACTTGGTGTCATCTGCAAATTTACTGAGGGTGCACTCAATCCCCTCGTCCAGATCATTGACAAAGATATTAAACAAGACTGGCCCCGAAACTGAGCCCTGGGGAACACCTCTTGTGACCGGCCACCAACTGGATTGAACTCCTTTCACCACAACTCTTTGGGCCTGGCATCAGCCAGTTTTTTACCCAGCGAAGTATACACCCATCCAAGCCATGAGCAGCCAGTTTCTCTAGGAGAATGCTGTGGGAAACGGTGTCACAGGCTTTGCTAAAGTCTAGGTAGACAATATCCACAGCCTTTCCCTCATCCACTAATCGGGTCACCTTGTCATAGAAGGAGATCAGGTTGGTCAAGCAGGACCTGCCTTTCATAGACCCATGCTGACTGGGCCTGATCACCTGGGTGTCCTGTACGTGCCACATGATGGCACTCAGTATGATCATCTGCTCCATAACCTTGCCTGGCACCAAGGTCAGAGTGACAGGCCTGTAGTACCCTGGATCCTCCTTCCAGCTCTTTTTGTAGATACGTGTCACATTTGCTAACTTCCAGTCAACTGGGACCTCCCCTGTTAGCCAGGACTGCTGATAAAGGATTGAAAGTGGCTTGGTGAGCACTTCTGCCAGCTCCCTCAGTTCCCTTGGGTGGATGCCATCCAGCCCCATAGACTTGTGTGTGTCCAGGTGGTGTAGCAGGTTACTAACCATTTCCCCTTGGATTATGGGGGCTTCATTGTGCTCCCCATCACTGTCTTCCAGCTCAGGAGGCTGGGTACCCAGAGAACAACTGGTTATACTATTAAAGACTGAGGCAAAGAAGGCATTAAGTACCTCAGCCTTTTCCACATCCTTTGTCACTGTGTTCCCTCCCCCTAGTAGGGGCTGGAGATTCTCCTTAGCTCTCCTTTTGCTGCTAATGTATTTGAAGAAGTATTTTTTGTTGTCTTTTACAGTAGTAGCCAGATTAACTTCTAGTTGGGCTTTGACCCCTCTAATTTTCTCCCTGCATAACCTCATGACATATTTGTAGTCCTCCTGAGCTGCGTGCCCCTTCTTCCAAAGGTCATAAAGTCTCTTTTTTTTCCTGAGTTCCAGCCAAAGCTCTCTGTTCAGCCAGGCCGGTCTTCTTCCCCGCTGGCTCATCTTTCGGCACATGGGGATGGCCTGCTCCTGCGCCTTTAAGATTTCCTTCTTGAAGAATTTCCAGCCTTCCTGGACTCCTCTGCCCTTCAGGACTGCCTCCCAAGGGACTATGTCAACCAGGCTCCTAAACAGGCCAAAGTCTGCCCTCTGGAAGTCCAGGGTAGCAGTTCTGCTGACCCCCCTCCTTACTTCTCCAAGAATCTAAAACATTTCATAATCGCTATGCCCAAGATGGCCTCCAACCATCACATCACTCACAAGTCCTTCTCTGTTAGCAAACAACAGGTCCAGCGGGGTGCGTGCCCTAGTTGTCTCACTCACCAGCTGTGTCAGGAAGTTATCTTCCACACACTCCAGGAACCTCCTAGGCAGTTTCCTCTCTGCTGTACTGTATTTCCAGCAGATACCTGGTAAGTTGAAGTCCCCCACAAGAACAAGGGCTAGCAATTGTGAGACTTCTCCCAGCTGCTTATAGAATATTTCATCTGCCTCTTCATCCTGGTTGGGTGGTCTATGACAGATACCCACCATGATATCTGCCTTGTTGGCCTTCCTCCTGATTCCTACCCATAAACACTCAACCCTATCATCACCATGATTAAGCTCTAGACAATCAAAACACTCCCTAACATACAGGCCTATTCCACTGCCTCTCCTTCCTTGCCTATCCCTTCTGAAGGGTTTATAGCCATCCATTGCAGCACTCCAGTTGTGCGAGTCATTCCACCATGTTTCTGTGATGGCAACTAGATCATAGTTTTCCTGCTGCACAATGGCTTCCACCTCTTCCTGTTTGTTGCCTATGCTGCGTGCATTGGTGTAAATGCACTTCAGTTGGGCTGTTGATCCTGCCCCCTTTTTGGGGGGAGAAGCTCTAATTCCTATGTGACCATTCTCAGGCACTTTTGTGGTTTCTAACACATCAATAACCCTTGCATCTTTGCTGCCGCATGGATCTCCATCCCCTACCTCCACTGAAATGGCAGACCGAAGGACCTCACTAGCACACCGTCCCTCAAACATTGGCGTACCACCCCCAGGCTTATCTCTAGTGAGCCTGGTTTTATCCCTTTCCCCCTTCAAATCTAGTTTAAAGATCTTTCAATGAGCCCTGCTAACTCCTGTGCAAAGATCCTTTTCCCCTTTTGAGACGCATGTGCCCTGTCTGTTGCCAGCAGGCCTGGTGTCATGCAAACCAACCCATGCTCAAAAAACCCAAAATTCTGCCAGTGACACCAGGCTCGGAGCTTTGATCTGTTGGCTGTTCCTGTTTCTTCCCTCATCATTCCCTGCAACGGGAAGGATAGAGGAGAACACGACTTGTGCCCCTGATCCCTTAACCAGTCATCCCAAGGCCCCAAGAAGGCTCTCTTGATTGCCCTCAGACTTCTTGTTGCAACTTCATCGCTGCCTACCTGAAAAATCAATAATGGATAATAATCTGAGGGCCGTACTGAGGTAGGAAGCTTTCTTTTCACATTTTTAACCTGGCCCCAGGCAGACAGCAGACTTCCCTAAGAAGTAGGTCCAGTCTGCATATTGGGCCTTCTGTTCCCTTCAGAAGGGAGTCTCCTATGCCCCATCTTTTTTCTTTATGGAAGCAGTTTTGATGCAGGTTGTAGGTCAACTTAACCTTGGCAACACATCCAAGCTAGATGAACCATCATCTTTGTTATTGTTTGGTTCCACTTGCAGAGCCTCATACCTGTTATCCAAGGGCACCTGGGACGGTGGGGTAGTCACAGAGGAGACGCGCCTGCTGCGCCGGGCAGGAACTTGTCACCATTGCCCCATCCCTGAAGTCACTGTGTTCAGCCAGGCGGAGAGAGGATAGGGAACGCTCTGTATCACGCGTCCTGTCGGGCCTGTCTCAGGGAAGGTCGGGCGCAACTCCAGTAGTCTCTCTCTCTCTCTCCCGGACTCCCTGACACTCCTCATCCTGCTCGCCTCCTCCCGGACCTCTGTCACTAAGCGGAGGAGTTGTCTACCTGGGCGCACTCCCACGGACGTGCTCCCTGCGACCGTCCGGTACTGCCATAAGAGCAGGGCACACCCTGCAGCCTGGCACCTGGGCGGTCAATTGTATGAGGTTTAACAAGGCCAAGTGCCAGGTCCTGCACTTGGGCCACAGCAACCCCATGCAACGCTGCAGGCTTGGGGAAGAGTGGCTGGAAAGCTGCCAGGCAGAAAAGGACCTGGGAGTGTTGATTGACAGCCGGCTGAATATGAGCCAGCAGTGTGCTCAGGTGGCCAAGAAAGCCAATGGCATCCTGGCTTGTATCAGAAATAGTGTGGCCAGCAGGACTAGGGAAGTGATCGTGCCCCTGTACTCGGCACTGGTGAGGCTGCACCTCAAATACTGTGTTCAGTTTTGGGCCCTTCACTACAGGAAAGACTTTGAGGTGCTGGAGCGTGTCCAGAGAAGGGCAACGAAGTTGGTGAAGGGTCTAGAGAGCAAGTCTTATGAGGAGCAGCTGAGGGAACTGGAATTGTTTAGCCTGGAGAAAAGGAGGCTGAGGGGAGACCTTCTTGCTCTCTACAACTACCTGAAAGGAGGTTGTAGAGAGGTGGGGGCTGGTCTCTTCTCCCAGGTAACAAGTGATAGGACGAGAGGAAATGGCCTCAAGTGGCACCAGGGGAGGTTTAGACTGGGTATGAGGAAAAATTACTTCACTGAAAGTGTTGTCCAGCATTGGAACAGGCTGCCCAGGGAAGTGGTTGAGTCGCCATCCCTGGAGGTATTTAAAAGATGTTTGGATGAGGTGCTTAGGGATATGGTGTAGTGGTGGTCTTGGTAGTGTTAGGTTTACGGCTGGACTTGATGATCTTAAAGGTCTTTTCCAACCTATACGATTCTGTGATTCTGTGATTCTGTGTTCCCGCTGGAACTTCCCACAGGGGCTTCTTTTACACCTGTGGGGGCTTGGCCGCCCTTGCTCCTGGCCCCACCCAGGTCTCGTCATCCGCTGTCGCAAGCCGTGGGCTCCTGGTGGCTCTCTCGGCTGCCCCGGAGGTTCCCCTGCTTCGGGAACTCCCTGTGCACCCCGCTGGAGCTCTCCGCTGCAGATCCTGCCAGCACTGGAACTGCTCACCTCTTGGTACCATAATGCTCAGAACTGAGAGAAAACAAGTGACTATAACAACCAGCTGCATCCATTTCTGAACTAACCTACCAATATTGCTCCTGGCAATCCGTTGATATGAGAAAATGCAACAACAGAGTGCAGACAGAAAACTTGGAAATAGGTAGCTAAAAATATGTCACATTTCAGCTGCTATTATTTGGAGCTAGAAAATAACCATTGATGTGCTCTGCACTGTGCATGACCCAAAACCAGAACTTAAGAGCTTGCCTCACACTGTTGTGTTTATTATTATTATTATTATTATTATTATTATTATTATTATTATAACTGTGAAATGAAGATTGTAACAAGGCAATTTATTTTCAAAGTGTAGCTGCTTTCCATTTTCAGGTTGCTTTGAATTATGTCCATTTTTCCCAAGACAATTAATTACATATCAGTAATACTTAATGTATCCACGGTAGACGCTTTGCTTCCTCACTAGCCTTTTGATTTGCTGCTGACAATAACAGAATCATAGGAGCAGCGGGAGCTTCTGCCTGCGTCTCTGCAGACAGTTTCTGGTCTTGTGCCATGGCCAAAATGTATGAAACATCAGCTTATCCATCAAAGCTGTGGAAAACAAAGCAAGATAATCCAGCCCTGATTGGATGTTTAATTTCACCCTTTTCCAAGCTTCAGCAAGGAGCTCCCATTCTTCTGTCAGGAGACATGTTTAAAATCTGTGGAATCAAAATAAGATCATCTTCCAAATTCCACATTTCCCTTTGGTAATGACCAGGACATGCTTAACTAGTAATCATTACTTAGGCATGATGTTTTTCAAATGATCATGCCTAAGATATACAGGGAACACCCTCACACATGAAATCTAATCTTCCTCCTATCAATACTACCTAGCCAGGAACTGGCTTCTTCCCTGCAGCCAACTTAAACAATCATGATAGAGCTGATGGTTATATTTTCAGCCAAGATTAAATTGGCCAAAGTGTTTAAAGAAAGCTGAGTCCGTATACAAAAGCATTTGGATAGAGTGTCAGCAAAGTCAAATGCTGACATAAGCAGACAGCTGGCTACCCAAAGGCTGGATCTGGAGTTCAGCTCTATCTTATTTTAAATGGCTCCTATTTTGAATTTCACGCATTCACAGAACAGTACTTATTAGATATTTATTTTGATTAATTTACACCAAGAGGGAAATTCTTAGTTTACAATTGAAGAAAAGCTGTGTCCCATATTCTGACCTCCTACCTACCATGTACATTGGAATTTTCTTTGGTTGGAAGCTGTGACTACCCTAACCATACCTACAATCACAGGTAGTATCAGATTTTTAGCCTTAAAATTTTGCTCTTAAGCAAGTAACTAGAATAACATTTGTCACATTCCCTGCTCAGCTGCTTTTGAATTTTATCCGTAGGTTATTTTTAACACTTTTTTTTAGCAGATAAATAATAGCTGAATTCTACTGCAATTAAATTCTACCATTCAAATAAAACAAGTATTTAATAATAGTTCTCTGCAAGCAATGATTCAGGCACTGTGTGTTTTGGTGGAGTGTGAGGGGAGGGAAGGCAGGCTAGTATGTATTGAAAACAAGATCGCGCAATCGGTTATCTAATTTTAGCTAGCATTTATCTTTAGATAAAGCACAAACCTAACCTCACACCTAAAGCATCTTCATAGTCACCGAGGGAGACTGTATCAGCAGAGTCACTGTGGTTTTGCTGTGCAAGTATACAGGTAAGGCTACACAGGGGCTGGTAACATGGGGTCAGTACAAGAAGTGGGAGAAAGAATGAAAGATTGCCAAGTAACAAACAATGACAGGGTGGAACTGGGGTGAACAAGGTCATCTCACAGGGACGTTTGATGAGGAAACTCAACAGCTTTACAAGCATCCTGAGACTATATGGCTAATAGACAGGCAGTTTGTCCAGAACTAAAAATCCCTGTGATCTCAGGGGGACGGAGCTACACACATGGAATTTGTACTTACAGCATTCATATTCATCTGTAATTCTACAGCTTTAAATTCAGCTGGAGAAAGGCAAATTCCCCTATAGCCCTACCTTCCCTGTTACAGCATAAATGAGGCAATAAAGCCTTAAAATGTTCCATAATTAACTCAGAGACCAGTAGCGGTCTGAAATGAGTGAACTGAGGTGGACACTAAATGATGGGGTTTTATAACTATTACTTACTTGATTTGTAACAAAATACTAAACATGATTCAGGACCACGAAAATGATCTATAGCTTCATAAAGTATTGCATTGACACAAGAGAACAATAAAAGTCTTTCTACATGAAATATGACACCAAATAAACGCTATGACTGGCATTTCTTCTGTAAGTCCTGCAGCTTCAGTATATATACTGTGTTTATAACACAGGTAAATAAAGATGTATATTGCAAAATGCTGCAGTGATGCACTTGCAGATATATAATTCTGCACAACTCTTGTACAGTGCCAGGGACTGTAGAGAAGCCAAGACCCATCCATACAGGGACCACTAACTACTTTTGGTAGGTTTTATGATTTTATTGCTCAAACCAAAGAAATAAGAGTATGTTTTATATAAGGGGGTGCAAAGAGAACACAAAATATCCAAACAAAATTTTCAGACCATGAAGTCTGTTCTTTATTTAGAGGGACAAAGAAAGGCCAACTGTATTTGCAAGCAACACTAAATGTACGTATTTAAAGCTTCTAAATGTGAAACAACATTGGATAATTCCACCAACATAGACATGATGGGGAAGAATAAGTCAGAAGGGAAAGAGTGTATAAAATAGGTGTATATTGGGTGGCTCTCTCAAGATTTAACAGGGACATTAAGGTTTTTCAGGAAAAAAAAATACTTGCAACATTTTAGTTATTTAAATAAATGCATGATCTCGAACTTTGAAATAAATTATTTGGTTTTGTTAGTATCTACTCTAACTGTAAGTATTGCCATCAGCCCCAAGAGTTTGTTGGTGAGTGACATTTTAAGTATTCTAAAATTAATAATAGCTTGAAATAGATAGTAGAAGATGGCTATCCATTGAGGCCACATAACTTGGCCCTTAACTATTAGAATATAATAATACATTAACAAAACTACAGTATACTGAGCATGCCTCTGATGTGCTTAAACTCAGAAAATCAGAGGTAGAGGTAATCAGAAAAGAAGTAACAGCCTGAACCATATGTTTCTTTTAATCACTTTCTCTCTAGGGACTGCAAATCTAGCACAGGCACTATTTCAACACTCCTTCTAGACTTTTCCTTTTGCTAGGCTTCTGTGCCTGCCTTTTGTAATATGTGGTATCATCTCTGTAATATAGGGTGTAAAATTAGGTATGGGAGTCCCACATTTTAGAATATAATGCCACATGTAGGCATCTGGAATTATTTCCTCTGTCTTATTTTCTGGGTCTCTGTGTACGCTTTCTGGCACTTTCCTGTTTGACTGCAGAAATACATTTTGCTGACAGTTTTGTGGCTCTGTTTACTGTGTTTACACTCCCAGGTCCTGTCCCTGCTTTCTGCCAAATATGCCCATTTAATATACACTGTTTCCTACTGCTTTTAACCCCAACACTCTTAACCTTGCACCTACATATTCTTATAGAGATAAAAAAGTGGAGCTCTCCCTCCTTCTGAAGAGCTAAATACACAGTGTGGGTTTTCACATGATAGTAATAATAGTAATCATATTTATCAGTCTTCATCTTCAAAGCATGCTGCAGATCTGATCAAACCAGTCCTCTGTGTAACACCACAGACAGCAAAGACTTGTTTTGGGGTACAGAATCAAGGCATTATAACATTTCTGTAGAATACATATAGCATTTAATGGTACATGTATAGCTGTTAAATGAGTGAGATGACATTAAGCATACACAGAACAGAGAAGTACATTTGGATCCTGAGTGGGTTAACTGTAGGCAGGGCTGTGTCTAGCCAAAAGTGCAGATCTTTTTGGGTCAGCTCTCTAAGCTTTTACATTATTTGCTAGCCTGTCTGGAGTGTATTTTGTAATCTCCACAATCAGGCATCCTGTTGCTCACACTTTCCTTCTTTCTTCTTGCTCATAAATGTGGTGACTATGTTGCAGGGTCTCCCAAGCAAAGCAAAGGAAGGGATGCAATCCCAGTACTTGCATCAGGAGTGTGGAACTGAAGAAACAATATATTTGAGGAGATGCTTTTGTATTTTTTTTTTTTGTATTTTTAAAATAAATAAGCTATTTCAACAAAGAAAACTTTTGTGTAAGAAAAAGAGAGTGGACAAGCTGTTTCTCTGGTTCTGGAGGGACACCTTGACTCCATGTGCTCCTTTGCATGGAGTTACAAAGGCCTATTCTTCTGGCCAAAGATGGTAAGCTTCCTCTAGATAAATTAAATCTAAATCTTGTCAGTGCTTTTGTTCAGCTATCTACAAGGGTAACTGTAAAGCAATTGAACAAATGGTTGCAATAGAAATACAACGAATGACCCTGGGACCACTCCCCAGCCACAGTTGTCCTGAAGATCTCCCATGTTTTAACTGACAAGAATGTAAGTGACCCCTCTGCGTTTCACATAGACTCTGATTTTTCAGCCTCGCATCTTCTGATGTGAAAATACTGATAGAGTAGAAGTGTTGCTAACATTTATTAATCCCAGAGCTGGATGCATTTTCTCTTGTTTTTCTTTTATTAATGTATTTTCTTCTCATTTAAATTTTCACTTTTCCCCTATTTCTTTTTTCTTGATGCTGCTTCTGATTTTCTTAACACATTTTGCTCTTTAGATTTCTCTCTCTCTCTTTCTCCTTCCCACTCCTTCAGCTTCTCCCTTTTCCTGTACCTTTCTTCTTTAGTATAGCCTTGCAATATTTTTCCTGTAGGTCATTTTGCCATCTTTACCTCACAGTTTTTGTCCAAGACACTGACCATCCTCCTTCACTCCCCTTGAACTTCAGCCTCCAAAACTATTGGCTGGGTTGCCAACAGCACTGCCCATTTTACAAGGTCATATAGCTATGATCTGCACCACACTGCACTGTTCATTGCATAGATCACCCTTCCTACAGACACTTTAAGCTAGATCTGAGTCAGTTCTGTGAAGGCTAAGTGCTACCTGTGAGCTTTGCTACCTGTGAGCTTTGGGGCTAAGTCCCAAACCATAAAGCCCACCGTGAGTTGTATGGGGTGACAGGAAAGCAGTCATGACACTGGCCTCTGTGCAGTCTCGGGAGAGGTGGTCCCCAGTCAGGATAAAGAAGCAAGAGAGACATTGGAGACCTGTTGGATGGCAGGGAGAAGCACAGACCAGTTTCAGAAGTGAGAGCAAAGCTAGCAGAGATGGAGGACACCATCGCTTGTAAACCTGCACATTCATAGGTTTTTCAAGTAATATGACTAGCTGATGTTTACATCACAAAGTGCCTCAGGAGACAGTGAATGCCTGAAAAACTACAAAACCAACAAAAACCCGTGTATGTAACATCATCAGAGATATACTCAATCCCATCTTAGTCATACAGTATTTTGAGCCAATTTTACAACCACTAATGCACTGGAAGCAGGGGGTTGGCTGCATAATTGCTATTAATTATTGGGGAAATGGAATGAGGTTCAGCTTAGTTTCACCTCTCCAAACACACTGTTGATGGAATAAACTATCACTATTGCTGCTTGTGTCTACAGCTCATTTTTTAAAATCACTGCCAAGTGACAGTAGCAAGAATACTTGTGATGTTTTTGTTAACATGGAAGCAAGAGCACTTTGCTCAGACACAAGGGCTGCTTGCCTGATGGCAGCTTCTGGGGTGGAAAGAAGTTATAAAAAGGGTGTAGACCTGATCAACACAGCCTCTAAAATGTGGATATAGCACTCTTTTATCCTGTATAAGTCATATTTGCCAGGGCAAGCTATGGGCAGCTTTGATTCTTCCCATGTATCCATATAGGTACAATAGCTATCCGATATGTAATTCAGGCCACTTAAAATCCAAACTGCATTGGTGACTGTTCAAGTCAGATCAAGACATCGGAGGAGTTTAGAT
The DNA here is from genome assembly GCF_034638445.1 of Ciconia boyciana. Taxonomy (NCBI): domain Eukaryota; kingdom Metazoa; phylum Chordata; class Aves; order Ciconiiformes; family Ciconiidae; genus Ciconia; species Ciconia boyciana. Next base: position 54,061,912 of record NC_132936.1, read on the forward strand.
AAACACAGCCAGCTTAGGTCCTAAGTTACGTATCTGCTTTAGACAGGGACTTCATAAATTTAGCGGGAGTTTCAGGCAGAGTGATGCAGCATGTCTATATTGCTTTAGGAGAGGAGCTGAGTGCTAGGACAGATGACCTAGCACACAGTGATCTGTCCCTAAAGGAGACGCAACACAGAAGGGCCACACTGCAGCAGTAGGTTTGCTCAACTGTAAACAGGACAGAAGAGTCTGGGACATGGGCTCACCCATGCAGGAGCCCTTCAGAGCCCAAGCCAATGGCTGTGGGACAGGAGGAGTCCAAGGTAAGTCTTCTGTCCCTTATCTCTCTGACTCTGTGCAGGCAAAAAGGGACATAACAACCCAATTCCCTGGCATAAACATTTTGTGCTGTACCCAGCCTTTTATTTCTAGATTAGGAAATAACCCTGAGGCTGACTTCATGTCTTCTTTCTTATTTAGAAAATGGGACTGTGCAACACTGGGAATATTCACTTTAGGATCCAGCCATGAACAGCCATGCAGATAAGATCATGTCAGTTATCTCAACAGTTTAATAATTAGAGTCAGGACAGATTTTTTTCCTGTTTGCAGTTAGAATTTTCTTTTCCTAAATTTCAGACATGATCAGAAAATGGAAAACATATTTTAGAACCATGTTTTGTCAAATATGTTTTCTTCATTTTTTTAATCAAATTTCATCTTGATCAAGATTTTCCAAGTAAACACAAGAAATTATTGGGCCAAATTAATCCCGAGTGTATCTTAGCCTCTTGCACTGAAAGATTTAACACGGAGCCAAGGAGTTCAGGACATTGGAAGAAAGTGTTTTTGGAGTTACTAAATTACAGTCTCCACAGTGATTTTCTTGCCATGTGTTAAACAAGCAAGAAGACAAAACACACTGGGGAAGATTCTCTAGCAAAAGTAAGCATAACTATAACAGAACAACTTTCACTCACATATGTGGAGACATTGTTTCAGTGAAGAACAGATTATATCCTAACAAAATAGCTTCAGGTTTCTGTGGTGAGGCATCTCACAGTAGATGTGAGGAAGGATGTAAGGAAAGGTGCCTAGGTAAGGCGCAGGAGAAGTAGGAGAATGGGGGAGGGAAAGTCATGGCAAGAGGTGCAGAGATTTATTTTTTCTTTTTTGCTATGGGTCATAAAGTCATTTAAAGCTGGAGTTCAAAAGTGCGTAAGGTTTCAAATAAAGCCTTGCTGCTGATATTTTAAAGGTTTTTGCTTAAATTATGACAACTACAAGCACTACCTGCGTCCCTTGTATAACAGAGATACTAACACTTATATAGCTTATTGGAATATTTTGAAGGTCAATTGCTTGCCATCAGTATAGAATTTTAAATGTGTAAGCAATAATAGTTGCTTATGCTTATATTTATTTCACAAGTCAATAATAATGCTTTACATGGCCTACTATTACAGTCCAAAAACTTCACAGCTATCTTTAATACTAACTATACTCTTAAACATAGCTTTTACATTGAGGAAAGTAGGATTAGGATGCTTTGAAAAGTTCTTCCTTAGAGATCTGCATCTGGTTAAGAAATAAAGAGGTGATGTTTTCACATTTGTACTTTATTTTATGTGATGTATTTTGCTTTAACTTGTATGCACTTTAACTTGTATTGCATTCATTCCAGTGGAGTCCAGGGCATCACACAATACTTTGGGAATTCCTAAAAAAAACTTGAAATGACTCTTAATCTTCTGGCCACTGCATTTCAAGATATATTGAATTCCTGAGATGACTGCATGAAGAATTCAGGCTCTAGAAAATAGGCATTTATTTTCAGAAAAGCCTGGCAGGAAGCTGGTGTTTCTTCTTATTTTCTGTTTTGTATTGTCACAATATGATGAATGTATTATGTTGGTTAATACTGTAGTCGTAGAAAACCAATAGTTTGCCTGGATAGTAAAGAATGAGTGAAGAACTAGAACTCACTCAAGAACTGTCTATTGCTTTCCTACTTTTTAACCTTATTTTTTAAAATTAGGAAAAGGAGAAAAAGTAGACAAGGAGAAAGAGGAACATTGAAGAGAAAATCTCAAAAAAAATAATAAAAGAGATAATTGATTTTCTGGGAGCATACATTTAGGGGTTTGACCACAACACCTGTAGGAAGGAAAAAGGTATGTTTGTGTACATTCAAGACATTGCCTTAAACACTACTAGGACTCTCAAATGTTAATCAGAATTTGCCTTTTGTTATTAGTTTCTTTGTAAGATAGAGAAGGTTTTTTTTCCCACTTGCCCTTTACCTCATGACACACACCTCCTGGAAGGAAGAAAGGAAGGAAGGAAGGAAGGAAGGGAGGGAGAGCAGGAGGGAGGGCTTGCATTATTTTTCATGTACACTACTGCAAAGAAGGAACATCTGAGCAGTCATTGCAGCTACACTGCAATAAGCAGTTTTGAGGTCATGATCAGCGTCAGAAAATACCTGGCTTGAAGACGCACAAGCTGTGTTTGGGTGGACTGGGGAAATCAGAGTTTCAGTAGTTTTTTGCCTTGACCTGGGAAACTTTCTGGCCAAACCTGGCTGTGTTATAGCCGAGACAAGGATGTGTGTGTACTCAGACAGGAAATGCAAGAGAAGACTGTCTCAGACAGATTCTCAAGCAGCTTCCTCCCTGGCCATTGGACAGTTCTGCCATTCAGGAGTAGACTCATGTTGTCTTCAACTACTATGGTAATTTAAACTATCAGTACTGCAAACTAAACAACTTATTTCTGCTGTTCAATTTTACACTAGAATTGAACAATGGATGCTGTGCATACAGATTGGGTGGGGACCAAGCTTTAGGCCACGCTAAGCTTTTCAAACTATATTTATTACTATATGGAAAAGAGTTTTGAAAGTCAGTTGTGAAGCCACAGGCTTGGGTCTTAGAGTACAAAATGCTCTTCAGATGACTTGGTTTACAACTTTCAGAGAAAACTCCTTGGAGATTTCCAGCTTCTGGAAATGCTGAAAATGCCTGTGAACAGCTTTGCTTACAACTTCATCTTCTCTCCATACTGGAGATGTGGAGTCACAAAAGAGCAACAGTAAAAGAAATAAAATAACATTGGTATGGTGTTTAAAGCCTCATCTAAGTACAGTTAGCAGAAATAAATAAATAAATAAATAAATAAATATATTTAATGAGATTACATTCAAGCCCAGTAATCAGGGTCCAGTCTCCCACAGCTCTGGGAATACTGCAAAAGTGGTTAGAGTCCTTGTCCAAAATTATTACAGTATGATGCTAACTGAGAGCATATCAGACCTTGGGAGTAAATAGGAGAAACAAGAACAACAGCAATGAAAGAATCTCATGTTTAGCCTAAATAGCTGTTACATAGCCTTGAAAGTTCTGGAATTGGAAGATATTATCCCACTTTTATGTTTTGATAAATAAATAGACAGCTATTGCTGATAAACACAATATTCATCACAGACATTGTTGTATCTTTGTTCACTTAATTTTTAACCAAATTGTTTACATCCTGAAATAATTCTTTTGCAAAGCCCAATTTATAGTTGCATAGGTGTGTGGATGAAAAGCACTCATGTCATGATACAGGGCACACACATACTTAGAGTGAGTTAGACTAGGGAAAGCATGACCTATTGTCGTGGTTTAGCCCCAGCCAGCAACTAAGCACCACGCAGCTGCTCGCTCACTCCCCCCTGGTGGGATGGGGGAGAGAATCGGAAGAGCAAAAGCAAGAAAACTCGAGGGTTGAGATAAAGACAGTTTAATAGGGAAAGCAAAAGCCGCGCACGCAAGCAAAGCAAAGCAAGGAATTCCTTCACTACTTCCCATGGGCAGGCAGGTGTTCAGCCATCTCCAGGAAAGCAGGGCTCCATCACGCGTAATGGTTACTTGGGAAGACAAATGCCATCACTCCAAATGTCCCCCCTTCCTTCTTCTTCCCCAGCTTTATATACTGAGCATGATGTCATGTGGTATGGAATAGCCCCTTGGTCAGTTTGGATCAACTCTCCTGGCTGTGTCCCCTCCCAGCTTCTTCTGCACCTGGCAGAGCATGGGAAGCTGAAAAGTCCTTGGCTAGTGCAGCAACAACTAAAACATCTCTGTATTATCAACACTGTTTTCAGCACAAATCCAAAACATAGCCCCATACCAGCCACTCTAAAGAAAATTAACTCAATCTCAGCTGAAACCAGGACACCTATTTAGAGCAGAGGACTGCAGGAGTAACAAAATTACTGCATCCATTAAGTTGTCTCTGCCTATACTGGAAGAGGCAGAGTCCAGACATTCAAATACTACATATTACTGTAGTAATCAGTCTCTGCCTCCTCCCTGTTTTTCTTGCCACGATCATGCGAATGGGACTCCAGCTCCCATTGCAGGAGAAGCTGGGTAGAAGCAAGCAGAGCTCACCCATCGGACTGTAGACATAGGTCTCTAGCAACACTGCAGCAGGTATGAAAGAAGAAAAGGGGGTTGCTGGTTGCAAAGAATAGGGATCAGGAGGAAAGCTTCTCCCCACCTGTCAAGACTCCTACAGCCACGCTCAGCCCTTAGAAGCCTCCCGAGCCTGCTGCTTGGGTTAGAAAGCCCTTTTTTCTGGAGAGCAAATATTCTTCATATTATTTGCTGAGTCTGTGCTTATTTTTCCTTTCAATGCTGTCACTGCTCTTATATTTGCAATGACTGGTAAACATGTATGGCATAGCCATATCAGATACCTGTTGGCTGGGTCCCAACAGAGTGAATATTGTTCAAAAAAGTTGAAAATTTAAGTTAAGTCTTATTACCAATAGCCTTGTTCTTTTTGGGTTTATTAGTTTGCAAAGCAATGACCGTGTTTCACAGGCTAAAAAATCACAAGCTAAAAAATAATTGAGCCAAGCTCACTGAAACTGTCAAGATAAACACAAAGAAGACTTAAATTATTGGAGTCATAAATCTTTAAGAAGCATATTAATTCAGCCATTTGCTTCAGGTATGTTAATAATATTCTGTGTGTCCCTAGAATTAGAATACCTTATGCCACAAAACATCTGACTGAAAAGCAGTAATGGGTTTTGCAGCTTTTAAAACTATTGTATTTTTTTAAAATGCTGGAAATCCCTAATTTAATGGTTGCAATGCCACTAAAATTAATTACCAAGTAAACATCCCAAGAGAAATCCACAGAAAAGCCACTGCTTGTGATGTGAATTTATTCACATATCTGAAATGGTAGAGTAGCTGAACCACAAATCGAGGTTGCTCAACTCCAGATGGAACAGACTATGTGATATTACAAGTATTTTGAAAATTGCCGCTTAATTTTGGCCTAGGTCTCCCTCTGGCATTGTTATATATCCCTTTAATCACTGAGTGGAAGCTTCAGCTCCAAAATTGACTGTGCCATTTCATACCTGTAACATTTTTCTAGCAGAGGTCACTTAGGGTTTGGATGAAGTTAGACAGTTGCAGACTTCCTACACAGGCTGTGAGATGATAGATAAGAGCTAGTTCATAAACCAGAGTGCATGAGCAAACAGAGCTTGCAAAAAGATCCAGGAAGACCTTTGCTCATCATTGTGTTACTCCTTGGTTAACAAAGCATCTATGCAAACAATTCAACTTGACTTGTTCAGGCAATCACCATTTTAAACAATTCTGCATAATGCTGATAACCTCCTATGTGAGTGCAAGGTAACCTAAAACGGGCTTAAAATAAGCTGTGGCCTTCCCCACCCCTTCTTCCCACATAAAAATGTCAATTCAAGAATCAGGAGTAGCTTCCCACACGATTTCTCCCTTCTCAATATTCTGTTCACAGTTCACACAACTGCTTCCAGGATCCCAGCAAATGTATAGCTGAGCCAGTTCGGACACAATTGCCCCTTGAAAACGGGAATTGTTCTCATGAGCTTTGGATAGTTGACTAATTCCTGCTGAGAATAACACTGCTTACCCTTTCTTTACAGTCTATTTATACTCCCACTTTTTTTAAGTTTAAGAGTCTTCTACTCCCTAGCACTTCCAAACATGAATGCCCTGCAATATTCAGCACAATATACTTCTGATTTAACTTTCCCTTCCTTTATTTTCAAAATGCATGGTTTCATCTGCTTTTCACCCATGAGAACATCCCTGCTGTCATTCCTCACTTCATTTTGTTCACTTAAGGAGCTCAGTGATGTCAGGTTAAAGCAAAAGGTGAATGGGGCCATTTGAAAGGTTGTTTAAATGCTGCCTTCTTGCGTCCCACACTCTAAAGTGTCTCCCTGCATCATTTTCAAAGATAATTATGTGAAAGCAGGTAGAAACAACATTTTAATAAACAGAGTATGGTAAGATAACTTCAGCTCGTTTCTGTGGTTTACCTATTATAATTTTCCCATTCAGTGCCTCTTTACCGCTTGGGCTAAAACATAACAGAAAAAAATTATTTGCTGATTTGCACTGATGGAAAGATATGATGATATGTCTATAGAGAGATTATTTGTTAACTCCTGTTACATTTTACATCTGCCATGTAAGGTGAGTGTATCTGTTTCTATGTTTCGCTCTGGACTCAAATAGATGTAAGAAGCATTTATCAGACACAAAATGACTAGATTATCACCAGGACCTTCTTTCTCCACTGAGCACATATTTCTGTAGAACTATTGTTAGAGAGTTACATTACTATATTTCTTACTACACTGGGAGTCCAAAAGCAAGAACACATTAGCCTGATGAGCTTGGGTATAGTTTCCTGAATCAATACTACTTCTTCAGCGGAGACGTAGTAGCAGACAATTGCATAATGAAGCTGTCTGTCTTTATTTACACAATGTATTTCTGTATTCAGCAGGCCAGAGAGAATAGTTCTGTGTAGCAGCTGTCATTGTGTTTTTTGCTTATCTCTGTCCTGTCTGCCAATGTTATAATTCACCAGCTGACACCCGCCTTGGCAGAGACTGAGCGTGGTGATTCGGTGCCAGAGCAACAACAGTGCTCTGAACTCTGACATGATTCATCCCCATCCCAGTCAGCAACAGGGCACTCTTTCGGCTTTTTCACTCTTTTTTTGTGGCCGTGGGGCTGCAGCAAAAGCAAGCTCTGGGAAACAGTTACGGGTCTGTTACACACCATGGCAGGGGGCTACGGGAAGGAAGGCAGGGTCAGTTGTGAAGAGTGATGGCGAGGGGCTCGACACCCAGAAGGAGACACTCTGGATGGTTTGATTTTGAGGAATCAGGAGGGTATGAGGTCAGGCTGGAAAGGCAGCATTCAAGACACTCTGTCACAAGACTTGAGGTATAACATTTGGTATTTCTGACTGTGGCTTTGCTCAGAGGGGCAGAATCTCACTGACTCTAGTGGGAGTGCTGGCTGGATTGGGAGCGAAGCAGGGAAAAAAGGCACCAAGTAAAGATTCATGCATACTTTTGAAAATGAAACATACGGATCTGATGCTTTTTTCTTTTCTCATTAATATTTCCATGAACATTCTTCCCCAAAATTCTAGTTTTGTTCTTTGAATATTCATAGAAAATAAAAAGAGATGATAACATACTGATGAAAGAAATGCTTTTTTGCCCTTGTTTTGGGTATTTTATGCCAAAACCTCTTTCTGTATCTGTTCCTCAGAAGATATAAAGCTACAATAAGTGTTGATTTTGTATTCATAGACTAGCCTGCATGGAAAGTTGCACTTCAACCAGTATATAACCTGTATGCACTGTTATTGCAGTTTAAGAACAACATTTGTTAATCAACTGAAGTCAATCTGAAATACAAAAACTTGAAACTGAAATTGCAGCTCCAGACAAGTCTGTGATTCACAATTTAATATAAGATTTTCTCTTCCATGCAGCACCCTAGTTTACTGCGGGAATCTGAAGTAGATCATGCTTTCATTGCTAGGAATCCTGTATTGAATCATAATAGTGAACAAAGTAACTGTGACTTTTTTTTCTGGCCATTCCAAGTCCTATTTGTGAAGTAGGAACAGAAAAAGAAAGAAAAGAGAGAAAAAGTAAAAAAAGAAGGAAAAAGGGAAGACAGATAAGGGGAAAGGAGAAGAGGAAGGGAAAGGGAAGGAGAAAAGGAAAGGGGAAAAGAAAACAAAAAGAAAACAAGGAAAAAGAAAAGGAGGAAAAAAGGAAAAGGAAAAAGGAGAACAATAGACAATGAGAGAGGAAAGAAAAGGGAGAGTGGAGAAGGAAGAGGGAAGAGGGAAGAGGGAAGAGAGACAGTGGGAAAGGAAGGGAAGGGAAGGGAAGGGAAGGGAAGGGAAGGGAAGGGAAGGGAAGGGAAGGGAAGGGAAGGGAAAAGAGCAAGTTAATTAAATTAGAGTGAGCAGGAGAAAGTAATCAGAGTAGCCCAAATCCTAGAGGCACTTCTTGCACAAGGACATGCCTGATCACAAGGAATTATGTTGGGAATGTGTTGAGAGAGGAGGGAAGTGAATAGAGCAGGATGTGATCACCTTGGAAAGCCTCCATTGTGCTCCATCCTGATGGGCTGCCACTGCCAAGTGCAGAGCAGCATCCAGGGCCCCAAGTAAGCACATCACTGGAAAGGAAAAGAGCTGAAATGTCAAAGAAGGAAGGGCATGGGGCCATATGGACAGGAAGAAGTGGTTGTGAAGGATCTGTCTTCTGCCTTTCATACACATGTTCTGTACTAACTCCTGGGAAAAGAAAGGGTCCTTAAAGAGAGGGAAAGGTGTTAGATGACAGCTTAACTGTAAGTGAGAGGAGCTTTCTTGCTTTTAAATGTGAGTTGACTATACAAACATGTTTGGGAGAGCAGGAGGAGGGGGAAGATCATAGCAGACTAACCCATCATTGACACTGTCACTGGCAGGGGAATTCAGATGTCAGAATTAATCTAAACCTCTGAAGTGAGCTGTGGCTAATAGGTAGTCAGCAATTTTTTGTAATGTACTAAAGATTAAACGTTAAGTTTTCTGGAACTGGCGCTGATTGTTTAAATGCTGCAAGCCACCTTCAGTCTCACTGCTCCTTTCTGAGGACATCAGTTGAACTGTTCAGCCTGGACACCAAGGCTGAATGAAATCAAAACTGTTCTATCACCTGGTGGCAGCATGGGAGTCTATGGGAACACTGCATATAGGATCTAGTTAGTTGAGGCAAATTAATTATATCCTTAAATGTGGAGTATGTCCTGGTTCCCCTGCCTACCTGTATTTAGTTTGTGTGGCAAGGTTTTGGTAGCGCAGGGTGGCTACAGGACTGGCTTCTGTGAGAAGCTGCTATAAGCTTCCCCTATGTCCAATACAGCCAATGCCAGCCGGCTCCAAGACAGACCCGCCACTGGCCAAGGCTGAGCCAGTCAGTGACGGTGGTAGTGCCTCTGTGATAACGTATTTAAGAAGGGGGGAAAAGCTGCACAACAGCAATTGCATCTGGAGAGAGGAGTGAGAATATGTGAGAGAAACAACTCTGCAGACACCAAGGTCAGTGAAGAAGGAGGGGCAGGAGGTGCTCCAGGCACCGAAGCAGAGATTCCCCTGAAGACCATGGTGAAGACCATGGTGAGGCAGGCTATCCACCTGCGGCCTGTGGAGGTTAATGGTGGAGCAGATATCCACCTGCAGCCCATGGAGGACCTCATGCTGGAGCAGGTAGATGCCTGAAGGAGGCTGTGACCCTGTGGGAAGCCCACGCTGGAGCAGGCTCCTGGCAGGACCTGTGGACCCGTGGAGAGAGAAGCCCGCCCTGGAATAGGTTTGCTGGCAGGGCTTGTGACCCCATGGGGGACCCATGCTGGAGCAGTCTATTCCTGAAGGACTGCACCCCGTGGAAAGGACCCATGCTGGAGCAGTTCATGAAGAACTGCAGCTTGTGGGAAGGACCCACTTTGGAGAATTTTGTGGAGAACTGTCTCCCGCGGGAGGGACCCCACGCTGGAGCAGGAGAAGAGTGTGAGGAGTCCTCCCCCTGAGGAAGGAGGAGCAGCAGAGACAATGTGTGATAAACTGACCGCAACCCCCATTCCCCATCCTCCTGTGCCAGTCAAGGGGGAGGAGGTAGAGAAAATCTGGAGTAAAGTTAAGCCTGGGAAGAAGGGAGGGGTGGGGGGAGGTGTTTTTAAGATTTGGTTTTATTTCTCATTACCCTACTCTGATTTTATTGGTAATAAATTTAATAAATTTCCCCAAGTCGAGTCTGTTTTGCCCATAATAGTAATTAGCGAGTGATCTCTCCCTGTCCTTATCTTGACCCACGAGCCTTTCATTATATTTTCTCTCCTCTGTCCAGCTGAGGAGGGGGAGTGATAGAGTGGCTTTGGTGGGCACCTGGCAGCCACCCAGGGTCAACCCACCACACTACCTCAGGATGCGAATTACTATGGGCATTTGGTATTGACTTCTCTTGTCCAGAACAACTTCTGACATTTCAGTTAAGTGGAAAAGGTGGGATACAGTTCATATTCCTTGTGAGAATGTTTATTCTCAGTCTGATGGAAGGTGATGCTGCTGATAAGCTGATGTATGCAACACAGTTTCCACCAAAACCTGTGACCTTATGAGAGGTACAATTACATGAGACAGGACACCTGCAATGAAAAACAACACAAAGAGAAAAATATAAGCCTTGCAACATAATGAATGGAATGGTAAAGTGACTGCATTGAAAATTATCATATAGTCTTGCTTGTTGTTTTAACAGTCCTGTTAAAACTTAATAATGGAAGAATAAGCTGGAGGAAAGCAGTACAAGAATTACATAATTGCACCAGTTGCCAACATATGATCAAGATTGCTCTTTTGATAATGAATTCATGATTTAAGAAATTAAAAAATCGTAACTTTTATTTTCAACATTAGAGGATTTTAATGTCAATTTCAATACAGTCTAGATATAATTAAACTGCATTTGCACATTTATTAAATGCTTTTTCTACTGAATCCCACTCATACAATCAAGTTGAACTAAACTAAAAAGACTGGAAGATTCTTTTACTTCTCCATTTTGACGATGCTTCCTAGTAGCGACAGCAAATAAAACAGTCTAATCCCAGAAGAGAGACCTGGAAACCATCAAAAGAACCCAGAGGGGAAAAAATAACAGTGAAACAGGAACACTTGAAATAGAGGGTTTCCTTGGCACACACAGCTTCCCAGTGACTCCCAACATTGTTTCACTCTCCCAAAGGCACAGAGCCCAAGGTCTGTGGCAGGCTTTTGTAGAAATACTGACTCCCACCATGCCAAGGAGAAAGAAAGAGGAAGAGAGAGAAAAAAGACTATACTGCCGGTTACTGCATTGTGGGCCAACTTGGAAACTTTAATTATTGAAATGAAATATTCAAGGACATAGGGATAGGCTTGAGAAAATGGAAATGAAGATGGAAGGAGACAGTCATGAAGAATTAATCATTCTGGCAATTTATATACACACATAATTTTTATTGTTGCCGACAGAAAATGACCAGAGAGTCAGCAACTCAAGTGGAGGATGAGGAATGGAAAGAGCGAAGAAAGGAAAACTTAAAATGACACCATTTAAATGAATGCAAATATGTGCTTTAAAAGCCGGTTTGGAGGAGGAATCAAAAGACTCAACATAGGATGCTCACTATGTGAAGAAAAGGGCACTTCCACTCTGGAACTGAACAATGATAAATCTTGCAGGAAGTAAAAGTGAAAAAAGTTCAGATGCCAGACTCTTTCTTTCTTCTATTTCTATTCCTAAGGTAAGAGGAAATAGCTAATAATTAGCATGCAAGAGCCATGTCTTACTGTGCTCAGGGAACTGTACAAAACTGAGGCATATACATGGGGGGAGACGGCATAAGAGAATGCAAAACAAAGAACACAATGAAAAGCAAAGACACAGTAAAAGGGTTCAGTGAATAAACCTCTAGCTCCACCTGAATTTCTTTAAACTTATAAGAACAGACTTTGGGACTAAGCAGAGAGCTGAACAAGGGCTGATATATGAACTACACAAACCCAGATCCAGAGATATTGTGACTCAGAGACACCACCGAGTCATACTTCAGCCCAGCTGAACAAGCCCTTGCTTGTGTGAGTACTATTTACTGCTGGCCTATAATAACAGAAAAATTTCTGTTTCACTCTACAAGTAGTCCAGTTGTTCAGTCAAGCAACTGCATTATTAAGCAACTGAATTGGATAAAACTAAAGTATCAGCCTTTCCCTTTTGACCTGCTCTGAAGAGTAAATGTACAGGTGATTAACTATCCTTATGTCCAGGGCTAAAAGCTGAATAACCTGAATGTATATTTTCTGTCATGTTTCCTTGCATTAAACCAGTGAAAATTTTGCCTATAAAGATCGATTTTTACTTGTTGAATAATGAGTTCAAACCATTCACTATCCAAAGAAGATTATCTGCAGCTATACTCCTAGATCTGGTGAGACAGAAAAACTCGTATGGACTTTTTCTGGTGTATTAGGGTTTGTCTGATGAGGTCTTAGAGATCTGAATATGGAAATGCCCTTAATGTTATTTTAACTTCTTTCCTCGTGGGCTATAATTTCATAACCCCATATTGGTCTTGAAGATGGGGACATGGCTTTTGAAAATTGCTTCTTGGAATTTAGTGAGAAATTATATACAAAAAGAAACGGGACAGATTCTCAGTAGATGAAAAACAGTGTAATTTGCCTAATTCAGTTAAGTATCTGGCTCAGATGGTAATGTAAAAGCCCCACAGTGGCTGCCACCAGTGACGAGGTCTGAGGCTCAGGCGCAGATGTCCATCTGTGTTTAGGTGATCCATTGACCAACACGGTTATATGATTTCCCCGGGCAAGATACCTAGGCAATCGGCCAACATAGCTAACTGCCTTAAACTCTAGACCACTTACCAACTGCCCATTTACAGATAGCTTGATTGAGAGTGATCTTTGACTTGAGTGCAGAATGAAGTTTAATTTTAAGCATGCAGAACTGTAGCAAGATGTCTAACTTCTTTTCCCATACCTTGTAGATGAGCCAAATATATACCATTCCTGGTGGATGGGGTTGCTATGCTATTGTATTCTGTTTACTCCATCCTGTTCCATGCTCATTACCTTAGTACTTGAATGCATCCAGCTGCTCTATGTGACAGCCATATCTGTAGTTTCTTTTGTCTTCCCAGGGGAAGCAGGACAGATAAGGGGTTATTATGGGTTCGGGACGTGAGTTTATACTAAACACAGAGGATAAAGGGAGAAAGAGGCTATTAAAAGCAGTTTTTAAGAGCCCTATTTTCCCCAGGGAGTACATTCTAGTTTCTGAGAAAGCTTTTTTCTCTTGCAAAGGTGTATTTCATCATCAGTTTTGCTCTTCCAAAAGACTTAAAATCTACATTTTATAATCTCAGTTAATTTTGATATGCCTTGGTCTCATTGAATGCTTAAAAGATAGTGATGTGCACTTTGAACTTAATTCAGCACCTTCTTTGAAGCCAGTATAAACAACAGAGGATGCAACTGATACCGCTCCTGATTCTTGAGAGATACACGCTGTATTCTGTACTACTTAGCATTTCTGATAGTGAGACAGCTTCATTCCCAGTTCTGCTTTGCTTTTGCTAAGATGAGAAATGATAAAGACAGCTGGAAATGAGGTCATCATTTACCATGCTGCAGATGATACAAAGTATTAGCTGCATGTGAATCTTCAGCATAAACAAAGAGTTTTTACTAAGCATAAAAAGCAATTCAAAATACATGTGAGCATGTGTTTTTCACCAAATGAGGCTATAATGTGGCTACATACTCCTTCTGCAGGACTCTACATGCTGCCCATCCCTCTGAAGACCTAAGAGGAGGCAGAACATGACTGTTGGGAGCAAGTGTCTGGAATCCAGCTTCCTTCACCTGCTCACTGTCTCCCTCTGAATCCCACTCCTTCAGTGGGACTGGCTGCAATTTGTCCTATGCCAGTGGCAAAGATGATAATAATAGCAAATACGGTTCAGTTACACTCTACAGGCTCTATAGGGCTACCATGAGGTCAGCCTATGAACAGTGTGTGTTCCCTGCACCGTGCTCATATGAGCAGTTGTTACGGATAAACAAGGTTTAAAGACTTACAGGCAAAGAGAGGATGTCTGTCAACAACCCAGCTTTAGAAAGCATTCAAAAAACTCTCAAAGAGAGTTTCTTGCAAGACTCTCCTTCCAAGCCTCCTACAGAAACCTTAAATTTAAAGATAGCAAGCATATATAAAAAAAAAAAAAATTCCAGAAATTTAGTTAATGCTACTTAATGCTTGGTTAGCATTTTACTCTTCTTTCTTTCTTCTACCTCTTAATGTGTTAAATGTTTTCTCCTATGCAACTAGCTGACTCTGAATATTCACAAATAGAAAACTTTGCTAAATCAGATGGGTTTTAAAAAAATAAACTGGAAGTTCTTGATAAATTTCATCTAGCTCAGACTCTAGTGTTTGTTGTTTTACTGAAATATTTGCACTATAAATTAAAGCTCAAAAGTTGGGACATCTGCAAAAACAAACTGAACATTGTTTTTAGCTTTTCTTCTGAATCATTCTTTGATTAGCTTTCCAGTGAAGAACCTCGCTGGGAGTATAAGAAGGTATCTTTCTCTTTCTATCAAGCACTTTATGTTTGGTTATTTACTACCAGCTGTTCATGTTAAGAATTACAAAGATTCACAGGGATCTGTGAGTGTGTGGTAGGTAATAAATCTGCCAAAGATTATCGAGGTTTGTGTATTTTAACATACTGTGATGTGACCTTAATCTCTCTAAGTCTGAAGGAAAAGAAATTCTGTCTCTTTAAAAAAGATCCATTATGTACATGAAGATAATGCTGTTTGCAATTTAATTCTGATGTTGAATCTTATTTTTGCTGATGGATTCTTGGCACGTACTACAGAAAGGTCAAACAGGAGATATGTCTTTGTATTGTACAATCAGACAAAACCAGGTATTTTCAATGTGATGGAACTACTTCACAGCACCTTGAGATTCTTTTTTAAGCTGGAATTTTAAAAGGATAACTAGTACATGTAAATGCAAAGTATAATTTGCAAAATTACCAACAGTTGTTACAAGCAACAATATTAGTGTTTGTTTGCATTATTGTCAAGGATATTCAGATATGCATTATTTTGTTTTTTCTGATCCTAGGCTTAGTACAATAGTGGAGGCTTTACTGCCTTCATGTTTTACAAAATAAGAGTGATGCTAAATCTTAAATCCCTGCATAATACTAAAGAACAGGGAAAAGCCTTCAGGAGGTGAAAAAGAAATGAGACAATTTCTTAATGGCTTCTTGTAGTTTTTATAAAAGTTGAAAGGCAAGTTTGTCCAAGTTTAACCTTTAGAATGTGGTTTCATGTTCTTTCATCTTCACTGTAAATGCTGGCTATATCATATGGGTTTTGTCATGGCAGTTAATCTGCAGAAGAACGGTTAGAAATTCACATTATTTGTACTAGAAGTATGCTGTTCTGTTATTCCATATTATTAGATCCTGATTCTTCTCTTCACATGAGCTAGTTTTTTTCCAAGTGAATGGTCAAATCCAGTCAGTGGCATATTACATGACAGAAACACCATAGAAATCCATACCAGACATGACAAAATGGCTGCATCAATGCTTTTTTTCCCCTCTCTGTGGAGGAAATAAAAAATGGAACTTGCATCTCTGCCTTTCCTTTTTTCCCCCTCTTTATTTACATCTCGTCATCTTGAATCAATAACCATCACTTTAATCTTTAAACACTTGCAAACGTACATTTATTTTGCTGGATATTTTTGTGCAGTATTGCACATTATTACAGGGATTATTGGAAATATAATAAATATTTATTTTAAAAAATTACTCCTATCTCTATTAATTTATTAATAATGTATATCTAATATAACCTGTCCTTGAAATCTACTGAATTTGTTATCACGTGTCCTTAATTAAGCTATAAAATCAAATGCAAGCAGATATTTCTCCTTTATTTATAGGCTGGTTTTGAAAAAAACCTCCAAATATTTCTCATCAAGGTGTAGAAAAAAAATGCAAGTTTCTTATTTCTGCCATAGCTTGTCTTTTGCTGGTACTCAGCCACTGTCATTACACAGACACCTTAACAATTTGATATCAGATTGCCACTTTATTTTTCAATATTATATTTCAAGCATGAACTGCATCCATTTAATGGACAAAGGGCTTCTGTTTAAAATTCACAATTGCAATATGACAAAATCTTTCATTTCAGTTATGGATCTCATTAGACAAATGGTCCTCAGATCCAGGTCTACATGTTCCAAAGATTGAGTTCAATCATCTCGTTCCCTTTCTCTTTTCCCTGCAGGCTTCACCATTGCTCAAACACCTCCAGTTTGTTACCATTGATTACCACTGAGGATGAGTCCTTGCTCAAAACTGTCTGTATGTAGCTCTGCTGTTGTGGTAGAACTATCAGATCAAAACACCTGCTCTCCATTTCACCAAGTAGTTTGAAGTTATAAGGAAGATAATGTTATAAGGAAAGACAGACCTTAGCTAAAGACTCATAATTCAACCTGATTCTTGCTGAATTAGGTAAACCAGTCTTACATCGCATGACATATGACTTGCACCTAGACATCAGTAGGTAGATGGGATCTTACTCTTCTTCAAGCCTATTCCTTGGTGAATACTATGACATAAATTACCTCTATAGGTTAATCAAGTATTATTTGTTCTGACCTATCCCCAAAGGATGGATACAATAAAGATAAAAGAGAAATATTCTCACACCACAGTTTAGACCCCACAAAACCCTACACTCGAAGCAGAAGTTGTAGGTGAATGTGCCTGTTGGTATTCCACCTCTGGCTGTGCATCTTTGTAGTCTGTATTTTTTATTCCTGAAATTCACAAGAATACTATACCCTTTATCACTAAATATTTTCTGTGTTGTATATTTGGTTGAGCTTTTTCTGTTGAACTCTTAGTGAACTATTTCACTAAAGCTGCCTAAAGCTGAGCAGAATTCAGAACTGAGTGCCCCTTTAGGGTGCAGATCTTCTGCCTAATGGGATGGAAATAGAAGGAAAAGACTATTCCACTGTTTGTAAATAACTGGTCATTTGGAGAGAGAAGGAGTGTGACTGTGTTTGTTGGAAGCACAGGAACATAACAAAACCCCAGTTCATTTGTGTCTGTTGAATGTAAAGTGAAAGAGATGTCTCAGGAGAGATTTGAAAAAGACCCAGAGGAATAGTCAATGTCCAGAGTCAAAGGACTTGGGTGATGCTCTGCTCCATACAGATATATAGATAATCAAATGGACAAGGTCCTCAAGTGAGTTTCAGAGTCCTAAATCAGGTGTGTATACTCCCTGCTACTGAACAAAAGAGAATAGCATTTACCAGTGTTCAGCACAGTCAGCACACAGGGAAGCTTAAGCCAGCCATACGAAAGATTGAGGAACAAGTTCTTCAGGCATCTGTCTCAGGACTACTCTGACATACTGCTAGGAAACTGAAATTTAGATTTTGAGTCACTTTCTTATTTCAAGCATCTACAAGGTATTATTTCCTACTAAAATGGCAATAGCCATCTTCTTCATGACAGCAGTGAAAGTCCTTTTCCAGGGAGTGGGAGACTGCATTTCCACAACTCCTGTGTCCACCAAAAGACTAAAAGGAGTCTTCAGTGTTCCCATCTTGAAGCTGGTCTTTACGTGCCCCCAGGGAATTAAGAACTGTCTATTGTAGATCTTTAAGAACAGTAAACTTCAGTTAATTTTTATAGCTTTCCAGATCATTTTACTGTTTGTGAAAAGTGTGGTTAGATTGTTTCTATCAAAGAATGATAAGCAATTCTGCACTTGCTTAGTCTGTAAGGAAATGTGTCAATTCAGTAACATGTAGACTTCTGCACAACATTGAGCCTCTAATGGTGCTGCAACAGCTGTTAATCTTAGTGCCTTAGCAGTTTCTTCAGTGAAGTAAAAAAAGCATTAGGGAACAGACAAAAGTGATGCAATTCAAGGTCTCTATAAAAGAATTGTTCTTTGCTCACTGGCAGCCAATATTTCTACATTGCTCATTGGTAAGAAGTGTTTTTTATGATGTATAACACTTCTCTCACACTGGCTTTAGCACCAGAGGTGTCAGCAGCTTACCCCTCTAATTCACGTTTGCATGAATATCCAGAAAAAATTGCAGAGATCTTCTTGGACAGCCTGCAGCCAATTGTGGTCCTGTTTCATAACAATTGACATTTGTAACAGATATCTGTTACAGAAGAGGAGCTTAATCTTGATTTTGCATGGCATCTTGCACATCAGAAGGAATGCTGTTGTGACATTCAATGCATCTAGCTACTATGTTATTGTTGTATTATTACTTAACATTTGTTTTCCAGTAGTCCTAGAGGCACTGTGGAGATCTGAGTTCCACTAAACTAAGCACTCTGTGAACAGAATTATGTTTGCTGCTGAAACAGTATGTAGTTTAAGGACTTGTCTCCCAAAGGACACTGGAAAGCTAAAATGAATTAACTCAATGTGTGAAATTAAACTCTGTTCGTTAAAATATACCAAACCCTGCAGGTTCCCCCTTAGAAGTAATGTGCTTCTGCTCACTTCCATTTAAGTCCTGGAGGAGTTAATTGCAACTTTCTTATGCGTTCCTTTTACAAATTTCAGCATCCAGCTGAATACAGGTGAATGCATTCAGCCAGAATCCCACCAAAAAGAAAAGCAAGTCACTGTCTGTTCAGGTCATGAGACTGCAAAATCTGGACTTGGAATATATGCAGGAAGACTAGGACAAGAGGCAAATAATTTAAAAAGGAGCCTTCTGCCTTTAATATGTTGACTCTCCAGCTTATTTTCTGGATGTGATTTTTGTATAGGCATAACAACTTCTTTAGGATAATCAGGTATTGATTTACTGAAGGAGTCAAGGTATGTGAGAGCCCCTTATTAGCACCCCCTCGGCATGACATACTGCTCAGAGCTGTGGTAGCTCTGAGTGCAGCTGCTGATCTATGGGTCCCAGCCAAACAGCTACAGTGCATGCTCAGAGCATATGCACAGTTCCAGTATCATTAGGATGAACCAGGCTTATACAAAGTGCACCCCATATGCAGATGGTGAAGGTTATTCTGGCTCCCTATGCAGCTCACATAAAATAAGGCCAGTGCCTCCCAACAGCGTTAGACTCACAGATTATGAGCTGCACAGTCTCAGTTTCTTCCCAGATTTCCTGAATGAAGTATGGGAACCCTAAGTACATTTAATGTGAATGTGGTCACCTCTTGGTATAGATGAGTCCCCCATTGGTTGTGTTGTGTCTATTCCTACTGAATGTTTTTGCAAGAAGATTGTCCTTGCTCTGAGATATCAAAACAGTCCTCAAAGTATCTTAATATCCTTACAGAGTTCTCTCTATATTTTCAAATATCCATGTTTTCACACAGGTGATAGTAGGACTACCAGTTATCTAGATTTGTATGACAATTTGTGATTACAGTTGCCACAGGTGTGATAGGTGTTTGGTAGTCAAGTAAGCAGAGTACTTGAAAATGTCACTTTTATGAGAAAGTATGATAAGCATGCATTACAAACTAGTCCAGAATAACATAAAATAAGAAGGCATTACCAGATATGATATAATGAAGAGAAACAGACACTAATGCAGAACTCACAGAATTTAGTGAAAGTCTTTTGGCTCATTTCAGTGGGATTTGGAACAAACTCAAAATACACATAAACACAGATAATTATGCCTATATTTATTTCTTCTGGGGAAAAAAAAAAAAAGAAAAAAAAGAGGAATGACAGGAGAAGTCAAAACCACAGGTAATCTCATACAGACACTAGAGCCATGTTCAGAGAGAGTCTTATCACTATGTCACACTGCATAAATACATTTTCTGGTATTTGTTGGGTCTGGGGATGTATGTTGGTTTGCATATGCACTGCAGAGACTTTTCTGCAATAGCCAAAGTGTTTCCCATCTGCAATCTATGAACTTTTCCTGGCTTCATGACTTTTCATACCTCAGGTCAGAGAAGATAAAGACAGCAATACAGATTTTATTTTGGTTGTGTTATTTTTTAAAATATGTTGTCAATATTATGCTGAAGTTGATATTAGAAGATCATGGAGTTGGCCTTATGGCCTTAAAAACCTAGTAAAATATATTCAAAAGAAAAATATAGCAATGACATAGTTACTCAGTTAGATATCACTGAGTTAGGTTCTGCTCTGGACTGAGATCACTCTGCCTGGATAACCTGAGTATAGCAGGCTGGAGCATGATATTTTAGGGTTCATAAAATTTAGGACATGGTCAAAGACACAGAATGCATATGTATGTGCATAGGATTATGTATGTATTTACACATAGACGAGGGTTTATTCACACTTAATTGATAGCCATAATATGAGTTCCTCTCAAGGCAGTGTATTTTGGGTTTAATAAGCCATCTTCCTCATCCTATGTCTTTTTCTGCAGTTCCAAATTACCAAAGGGAAATATTGTTGCAGATTTCTGAATACCTAGAAAGGTAAGAATAACATGAAGAAGGAGAAGTTGAAGAACATGAGAGTCATGTTCTAACTGGAGACACTTTTCAAGAGAAAAGATGTTGACAGCTTTTATGTCAATTACAGGAAAGAAATCAAATCGTTGTCAGCGTGGTATGAAATCACATGCATGTTTCTGTTTCAGTGACAGAGATTTTCAAAATCTTCTTATATTTGGAAGAAGTGAAGGCAGTGAGGAAGGTTCTACATATTTCTCCAAAACAAAGCTAATATCTAGTCTTTATGTAAACAATCAGCACAAAAAAATTCATTTGTTTATTTGTCTGAGTTGTCTCCCTGACATTATCCTGGGGCCTAAATGAATTTTTACAGTCTCAAAGCATCAGTTTATTGTATAGGTCAAAGATTAAAAGTACTCTTACATCAATTTCAGCACTCTGCAATTTTACATCTTATATTACATGCATTGTGGAAATCTAATTTCAAAATAAAGACCAACACTTTACAACTGGTAGTAGGTAATTATGGGAAAGCATACGTGCACTGTGGTATAATGAGCCTGCCAAAGCAAAGTGGAAAAATCACAGTCCATTCTGACTAAAAGAAATGTTAGGTTTTCCACCAAATCCACAATCATGTATCCAAACAGTTCACAGCTTCAGCCCAACACACTTTAAAAATTCTTTCTTTTGAGTATGATGAACACATAGGTTAAAGGAAAAAGTGTTAAATTAAAAAAGAAAAATATGTACTTTGTAGAAAGAACCAAAGTGCTTCTCTTTTATAACTAGAGAGTAACACAGGAATAGGACCGGACCCATGGAAATTATTAAATATTAAACAAAGGGTGTCAAATGACTAGTGCACTGCTTATGGTTTATATAATGAACACTATGCTGCAATAAGAATGCAACTTTTTTGTACAATCAGATGTGCATTGTTATATGCATGAATACAGCCTTCTGTGTGATGAAACTTTTTCATATGTTTAGAGAAATTAAAGTTAGTTCATTAAAATATCACTCATCAGAGTGACTGTTAGCCCACACTTGTACCACCCAGGAAAATAATTTAGTTCATATCTACCAACACAGCAAAAATGTAAGGGCTTTGCAGTGCAAGAAGAAAGGCAGAGGCAGCTGACTTACCTTGTCTTTGAACTTTCAGGTGGCTGAAGTGTATAGTATATATATCACTGAGGTTGCATCCATAAACTGTTTGCATGTGTGCGTGGCCAGAGTCATACACTATCAGAGATTAGATAGATTTAAAATTAAAAGCATGATTTGAACATATATATGCTTAGTGCATAAAGAGGGCAAGAAAGTCAATCAGGGCCCAGTTTTGAAGTTAAATCTTTAAAATATCTGGTAAAATTATGTGGGAAAAACCTTAAAACTTTTTGGGTTCTGGTTCTACATGGTTTTCACACCATGCATGTCTTTCTGTTTCAGCCTAAGCTGATCTTCCCAGTGAAGACGGAGGCAATCAAAACGTTCAGGCATTGCGTAGTTAAGGATTAAAACTGCTGGGAGCAATCAGTTTCCCTTTGAGACCATCCAGCCCTTACAGATTCCAGTCTGAATGCTAGAAAACTCATGCTTCAATTCAGATGAGTTGATATGTCATGAACCCTGTTGAACAGCCTTTCATTTTTGAACTGTAATAAAACTCAGCACAAGGGAAGTTTTATCCAGAGTTGTGGGGCTTCTCTTACTTTCCTTATATTCTGCCATTTGATTCATTCTAAGGACTGGCTATTGATTGATGTACACAGATATCCTCCTCTGCTCCATGTTTTAACTTGTTTTGTTCCCAGCTGGCATCATAATCTATTTAGACCTCTAAAATATGGTTTCCACCTAATGCTACAATAAAAGTAAAACAAAGAGAGTTTTCTGGCTTCTTTCTCTTCCATAGACTTGAAGAGTGACATTTAAAAGGCAGAATAAAATACGTCACAGACAGAAAAGTTTCCCACTTTTAGTCATTTCACTTCCTCCAACTCTGTATCACTCCAATAGGATGGGTTTTCACCTTAAGGTTCCATTTATATAATTAACCTTTCTAACTTACCTTATTTTTTTTGCAGCAGGTGCCTGTGCCTGTGTCATCCTTAAAAATATGCATCTTACTAGTGATTTAAGCATCAGATTTGTAACTGGTTTGTCATTTTTTGGGAAAACAGTTGCTACTTAGGTACCATTGCAGACTTCATAACATGATGGGCTTTTTTTTTTCATCCTCTTGTAGCTGCAATAATCACAGTGCCCTTCCAGAATTTCTCTAAGAATTCCTACTTAAATTGTTTATTTTTTAGAAGGCATAAACAGGCATGTAGAACTAGTAGACAGTAAAGCATCCTTTGTCTTTGCTAGTTCATTAACACAAAATGGAAATTATCTCTTTCTAAAAGGTAATGGTTGATGTTTGTTACAGTTTCTTTAAGCACAGCCAAGATTTTTATGGTGGTTTTATGATTTTTCAGTAAACTTTTCTTGACTAAGATGTGTTTTGTATTTAAAAAGTCTTTAAAAGCTGCAATGTTTCATTATTTAACATTTTTTTAATGTTACGTATTGCTGCTAGAAAAATTTTCCATGTTGTAAGCGGGGATTTGGCCACGTGGTTCTCATTATCTTCAATGAGATTCAGATGGCTAACTCACCACTTTGACTTTGAATATTTATATATATGTGTACACATACTGCTGTGTTTCACTGGAGCTGTTACTCTCTGAGGAACAAGAATGCTTATTTCTACCTGGAAATCTGCTAGCACTTGCTGAATTTTTCTGCAGAGTGTTTCAGGCAAATTTTGACCAACCAGTGATTTCACTGCACATGTACCTTTGTTATTCACTCTTCACAAATACTTCTCTAAGGAAGTTTATTTTGAGTATTTGGGGAATGAATACCCATTTTTCAAGCAAATAACTTGCTGAAATAATAGTCATTCACATATGTTAATAGTTACGGTCTTTTCCAAAAAGTGATATACAAACACCACTATGTGAGCTAGAAGATTAATCAAGAATGGTGGATTTTCACACAGAACCACTGTCAAAGAACTTATGGAGAAGTTTCACTGCTGTTTGTGAAATTGTGTAACACAATAATTATGAACATGCAAACTAATTCTGCATTGAAAGCAGAGCTATTTACAGCATAACAAGCTCCACTCCTAAATACAGTTCTTACCCAGCTAACTGTAGGCCAGTACAGAATCCAGTTAATAGCTCCTTAGGCTGGTCTTCTCCTACAGTTCAACAGAACCAGATTCAGTCTGGAACAGAAAACCTCAGGCAAAGTTTACTGTAGTGGTCATAGGTGTTACTGCACACGCCACTTGGCACCACTAAAGGTTACAGCCTCTCCTAGTAGGCAAGCCAAAAAACCTATGTTCTTTTATTTCAGCTGCTCCATTTCACAGACTGGTGCCTTACCTGCATTTGCTGCTGAATGATTCACGTGCTGCCTTCTGCTGACTCTGCCAAGAAAGCTGTGACTGACAGGTGAAGTGCAAAACATCTGCTGGGAGACAATGGTTTTAAACCTTTGCTACATTTGTTCAATGAACGTTAGTTCTTCATTGAAGTGACTTTGTGTCATTCAGTGGCTGGCAAGGTGATTCAAGGGTAAAAACTGTTGTATTTTAGTACCATATGTAGACAATAAAAATTGACCTCTCAAACGTATATACCTGGAGATGCTGTCCAAAATCTACCTTGTCCCATATAATGAAAATGCATCTGCCTTTTTTGAATTGCTTAGGTTTCACAAATTCCAGCAAGGTCAACATGAATCACAAATTCTGGGGACATGTAGGTATCAGGAAACTTTTACTGAGATGTGAGAGGATCCCAAAGCAACCAGAGTGGAACTACCTCCTCCCTGCTTTTCTGTTGAAATGATTGTGCCAGATGACACTGACACTGTTTGATCTCTGAAAATATGCTTGTTTAAATTAAAAAAAAACTAAACCAAAGAAGCCTGAGCAATCCTCCACCTCCTAAACTTAACCAGAGCAACTTTCTCTTCAAATACAGAAAGCGCAGTGCTTGAAACATAGTAAATGAACGTCTTGAAGAGAAATCTGTCTCTTACTTTTTAACAGTGTCTTTGTAAGATAGGTCCTTTCCCTTCTTCTTGCTTTCCAGGTGACTAACTTCCTTCTTATAAGTAAGGGTTAGCTATGAGTCTGTTCCCTGTTACGGACAAGATAACTCCTCTTAGGAGTATCTCAGCTGCTTTATTTCTACCCCTGCCTGCCTCTTGAGGCAATGCTGAAGTTTCTCCACACCAAGCCTAAGCTGCTCTCAGAGCATCTCACACCCCTCCAAGATGCTCACTCTGACCTCGCCAGCAGCAAGCAGGTCAAGGCACATGAGTAGCTTTCCTCTCAGCTGCCCACTTTCATGCCCCTTCAGCAGTATATCCCATATGCAGTATTTACACAGCAAACTGAAAACAAACACATTAAACAGTTTAGCCCTTTACTATAAGGTGCCTAAATATTTATTCAGGAACCAAACATCCAAAAAGAACCAGCTTTAAGGATTAAAAATCCAAAGAAGTTCACAAAAAAGCATGTGTAACTGCCCCTGTTTGAGTAGCAATGTGATACAACACTTTAGCACTGTAAGTAATGTCTCTTGTCCCTGTTGTGTCTTCACCGACACCATATGAAGCAGCACGCTAACAGGCCATGCTGGGTAGTGATGAATTACATTTTTTTGCACAGGACGTGTAGAAACCAACGTCCTCCCTTCCCCCTCAGGTGCAACCAAGTCCCCTTCCTGTTTATTTGAGGAATTTGCCCTCACTGGCTCAATTTCTCTCCCTCCTCCTCTCAGATGTACAACCTACCATGTGTGTAGCTATAACATAATCCAGAAGTGGTATTTGGTTTTCATTTGTTTTTTTCATCCAGTGAGCCCTGTTTTCTGCAGCAGAACCACCTCTGGCCGCATCAATTACACAATCTTGCATCAATTACACAAACATTTAAATTATTTGCCACACTGACTGAATACTAAGTGAGAAAGGGAAACATTCTCCCTATAATACTGACAGCAGACACCACATTCTTGAGAATGCCTATTTTTTTAAAGGCATTTAGCTTCACACAAGCCCAGACATCTATAATGAAAAAGGTCTATTTGTTCCTTCCCTATCCAGTACAAGAGCTTTCCTTTACCACAAAGACATGAGTTTTAGACAGTTTAGTTTTAAATGTTCCAGAAGGAATCTCCCTGAAATCTATTATTATTATTACTACCTCCTCATTTTCCTATAGAGTGTGCTAGGCATTAACCATATACACAAGATTAGAGTCCTTACACCATAAGACACTATTTAACCACCAAATAGTTGTTTCCGCCAACAATTGTTCCCTAATGTTCTGACCTACTTTTCCTATCTTCATATCTTTCCTTGGATCCCAGTTCTAACCCTCTTGATTAATCAGCATCACGCATCTCATTTTCAGATGTTGATGCACCCTCAGTACTTGCAGTATGTCATCATGCCTATTCCCTTCAGAACAATGACACTGTCTGGGTTATTGCCTCAATAAAGTAAGTTTATGGGAGTCTCTCAGGGTTTTCTGCTGCAAGGTAATAAACAGAGAAATGTGTGCATTGATTTTTTAGTTCAGCAGACAAACAGACACAGGAAAAATAAAGACGACAACTAAAACCTCTAGTTTTCAAATATGGGTTTACTTGTTGGCACACTCTTGTTTCCATGTTGTCCTTCTCTCACTACAAACACATCAAGATGAGTTAAAAGTTTCATTTTTCATATATTTCTCAAAAATAGTTTCATTCACTGTAAAAAAATAATGTTTCTAGAAAATAAAACCTCAACCCCAAAATTTCCCCCACCTCTAGAAATGGGTATCAGAACTTTAAAAATCTTTAAGCTGGGTGAATAATTTCCTGGTGTTCAGTGTTATTTATTGTATGTTTCAAGTTAATCAGTTAATTTTCTTTCTAACTGCCTTGCTTTTCCTTTTTTTTTTTTTTTTTAATCTCTGTAAACAGCCCGGTTATTATCTTTTTGATAACACAGTACCCAAATTTCAACTAACTATCCAAGGTATATTTCCTGCAGGGTAAGATAAATAGGTATTATTATATTCCTCCTCCATGGCATGATTTCTCCATGGAGACATTTTAAAATTACATTGGTGATTTTCTTCCATATCATAATGCAGACTCCTACTATATCTTGTTTGCTGTCTAATATTATCTCAAAGCTACTTTTGGCATTCTTGTTTTCCAGTTTCTCTTCTGCAGTTGTGCAGGGCTTTGGAATTATTTTCTTTATATCTATCAACTTATACTTTACTAATGTTGTTCTCTTTGCCTTTGCCTAACAGCTCTGAGGTTTCTTTCTAATTTTCTGTGTTCTCTGTTTTTTAAAAATTCATATTGTATGGAAATTCACTGACATATTTGCACTCTTTCTTCTAGGTCATTAATGAATTTGAAAAGCAGAACTAAAACACACTGATGGAATTTCTCAATATGTAACAAATCCCAGTGGAAGTCAGTTTTTGCTGATCGTCATTACTTTTTCTGATCACCATGTCTATCTTCAGGTTATTTCTCATCGTAATGTTTTGGGGTTTTTTCTTTAAATCAGTTCTGTGAGATACACATGTAGTACTTACAAAATCACAATCATATGCTAGGAAAGTATGAGATCTCTAGCTTACTGGGTTGCAATTTATGTTTTCTTTCCAACTTTCAAGTATCAAATGTATAACATAGAATTCCAAAGCGCTGAAGACTTGGAGCATCCAAGAAGGTCAGGGAAACAGCATTAAAAGACAGAAAACAATAAAACTCCAGATGGGTTTATAACAAGGAGAAAGAGACTGGGTTAAAGACTGAACATCAGTTTCTCGTGGATATGGAAGATTTTTTGGGCTTCCGTGGGGACTAGATTCTGATTGATTTTGTTAGCTCACCTCAAAGTTACATTTGCACTTTGTAAGTCTGAATTTCACTCCTGATCTTTGATTATCTCTTTAGCTATTTTGTATTACTTCATGTTGGATTGCTTTCTGTAAAAGGTGATACTTTTCTGGTGCTAGACTGCAATTATCTTTTACAAAATCCCTGTTAGACACTTCTTGATATAATGAAGGTAGCAACATAATTAATCAATAAAGCAGTGTGTGATCATTTAAGCAACCAGTTCTAGCCAGTAGAACAATGCTTGATTACCTTGGGAAGATTGCCATTTAAATAGACAGAGGAAAATAGGGTTTTTTATATATATATATATATATATATATATATTTCATCTGTTTCATAAGTTTTTAATCTATACAGCTCTTTTTTATTTTACAAAACAATTAATAAATGCTCAGCCATAGGCTTACAGTAACACTATATACTTCTGTATTCACAACTTGCAAACTTACTAGAAAATATTTTACAGGTTTTCATAATGAATTCTTTCTATAGCTCTTCTATAGGATTCTGAATGCAACCACCATGTTTACATATTGTATATCAAAATTAAATAAGACAGTTAAACTACTTTTGGCCCTACTACAAACACACCACAATAAAAATTAACCATTAAGGATTAAGTCTTGGATCCATCAAAGCAGTTAACCACATACATAATCTCATGGAATTCATCAATTCAACACACAATTAAGTCCTTTATTGGACCAGATCTCCAGATTGTAATAGCGAAAAGATGGAGAAATTTAAACAGGCTCCATTGGGTTTTTTTGGTTTTGTTTTTAATTTAGAATATATGATTCACTAGTTAGCACTGTATTTAAACGTCTTTCTGTCCTAGATCTTGTACTTTTTGTAGTCCCGGTGTACACAAAGGTCCACCTGAAAAACTGGAACTTATCATGGGCGTCCTATATGAATAGGGGACTGATCAGAAAGACCACAAAGCAGGGGATTGTAGAGCCAGTTCAGATTGATTTATCTACAACTTGAAAGTCGTTAGTGGCATGTGCTGCAGATCCCACTGAATGTCTGACAGACCTGTCACTTCCTCTGTTAAAAAAATATTTCCTGAAATTTGTAAGAGGAAAATTCAAAAAGCCGAAGGCATAATTTTTCAGAAAGACTAGTTTTAAGGTTTCCACTGTTTAAGTGAGTAATTTCTACATAAAGGTACCTATTTTTTTGAAAATACTAACTAACCTTCTTCACAGTCTGGCCTTCTCATATGTATTAAATGGGATACTCCAACACCGAGGCTGCAAAGTCACAAACCACCCATGAATAAATAATATATTTTAGATTACTTTCGCATCAGTAAAATTTGTCCTAATTGTCTTATGTTAACCACTATTTTAAATCAGCTTATGAGTTCAAGCTAAAATATTATATCCAAGCTATATACCTTATATTACTTCAATATATTTAAGATATCCAAACACTTCACCAAAAAAAATAAACAAAATTTTAAAAATTCAGTAAGGGGAGAAAGGCTTCTCCAGTATTTTCACTTTCTAGAAATTTAGGGTTATATAGAGCATATTTCCATGCCCACGAATGTCATCACAGCCAATATTTCAGTGCATTCTTTATAACAGAAGCCAATCTGAATCATTTGAAGTTTTATTAGTGGAAAAATTATAGTTGAACTCAGATGATTGAATGCAAACCCAGATTGCACAGGCTTTCCAACTGCATGTGATTTCCCTCCGCATGTTTAAAAAATGCAGTCACAGTTTTCTCTGCTTATTTTGGTGGTGTAATATCACCAGGAGTAAAATTGCCGTGGCAGCTTGGTCCTTTTTCATTGCAGAATACTTGCAGTACATCTCTATTAAAAGTGTTCCAAAAGAGTTCCCATTACCTTTATACAAAGAAACAAATAAAAAGCATGGAGGCAAGCACTTTTTGTTATTATTCCTTTTTCAGCTGAGAGTTTTTGTTGTGCTGCACAAATAGGAGGAAGCATCTGTCCTAGCGTACTGTAAATTCAATCAGGAATTAACTTGTACAAATTCAAACATGCTATTTCTGATCTACTACGGAAATGTGTTTTGTAATTAAGTTGCCAACAGTCAACTCCACAGATTGGTTTTGGATGACATTCAAATCTTCCCAAGAATACCAGAGTCCTTTCCTAATTGGCCAATACATCATTATTTAATATAACACACAGCCATTTCTTTTTATGCATAAATCATTCAGTAGCAATGAAGATTTTTGAGATCATTTTACCAGATTTCATTCTCTGAAACCTTTATTACACAGCTGCTTTCACAAGATGCTACCAATTAAGCACAAGGTAACAAAGTCAATAGAAACCATTCTCTTACAGTAGACAAGCTGTGCAGAAGAATGGCTTTCCTAATGGAGAAACCCTGCTTTGCAGAAGTTTCTTCTTTGATTTCCAGGAGCTGCAGAACTAGACCCATCTGACTGAACAAACACTCTGTGGCCATTCCTAATGTCTCTTGCAACAAGGGGCAATTTTTTTCCATTCTGTACCATTAGAGTCACAAACCGTTTTTTCTTCTTTGGACTCCTTTTCTGCCTTTGCTTAAATGAGTGAGGGCAGACACTTGTATTTAGACATTATACCATACAGCAAACAGCATGTCAAACAGATATTTAAGGGTCTCCTTCATGACATAGAATTGATTCTGGTATTGAAGCAGTGTAAAAAAGAGAATCAAGGATGATAAATATTCAATGTCTTTATTTCTCAGTGAACAACAATAACAAAAAGAAGCATAGATATTATCAGAAATAGTGTGGCCAGCAGGACTAGGGAAGTGATCATCCCCTTGTACTCAGCACTCGTGAGGCTGCACCTCGAATACTGTGTTCAGTTTTGGGCCCCTCACTACAAGAGAGACATTGAGGTGCTGGAGTGTGTCCAGAGAAGGACAACGGAGCTGGTGAAGGGTCTAAAGCACAAGTCTTAGGAGGAGCAGCTGAGGGAACAAGGGTTGTTTAGCCTGGAGAAAAGGAGGCTGAGGGGAGACCTTTGTGCTCTCTACAACTACCTGAAAGGAGGTTGTAGAGAGGTGGGGGTTGGTCTCTTCTCCCATGTAACAAGTGATAGGACGAGAGGAAATGGCCTCAAGTTGCACCAGGGGAGGTTTAGACTGGTTATTAGGAAAAATTTCTTCACCAAAAAGATTATCAAGCATTGGAACAGGCTGCCCAGGGATGTGGAGGTATTTAAAAGACATGTAGACTTGATGCTTAGCGACATGGCTTGGTGGTGGACTTGGCAGTGTTAGGTTTACAGTTGGACTCGATGATCTTAAAGGTCTTTTCCAACCTAAATGATTCTATGATTCCATGATTCTATTACTGTGACTGATACAGGAAAATTAGCATGGGTTAATATACGAATTGGTTTATAGGATGGAAATTGCTTAGTTGGAGGTTAGATGTTATACTTAGTTGTTGAGTAAACAGGATGTAGTAACTCCTGCTGTATTTAAAAGATGTTATAGACAGTAAAATAAAGGTGTCTCTTTCAATTGATGCAATATGGTTGTAACAAGACGTATAAAGGCAAAAATCAATATGTGGACTGACATGTTTGCCTGTAGGTAAGCAAAGAAGATGGGACTCAGCTGACCAAATGGATATATCTGCCATGTAAACATGTACAGCAGAGCTGGCCATACCTTTGTAGTCAGTGGAAAGAAATAAACACACCTTGGTTCTGATTCATTCTATTCTAAAATAGATGTCAGAAATAGGCCACATGTTCTGAAAATGGCTTATAAGCCTTGAATAGCAATATATTGTACAGAAATACAAATCTAAAGCAATTAAATGGTCATTTGTGCCGAATCTCAGCTTCCCTTACTGTGTAGCAGTTAGGTTTATGTTTTGGTTTGTGTTGTGTTTTTCCTGGCTCCTGCTGAGATCAGAACTTATAAGTGCACAAATAGTAGGAGAAATGTCATGTTTACAATTCTTTTCAGCGTGGTGAGAAACAGGAAGTGACAGAAATAGTATTCTTGGCTGATATTCTAGCAAGGGGCTCTCAGACATTTTTCTTGGGGATTTGTCACAAATGCCTTACATTATGGTTTTATGAGTTCGCAGAGCGGCAGAAATGAAAATCTGGGGAATCCATCCATTTTGGTTTTCATTAAAACAAAAAAGTTTTCCTACGACAGGAGCAAGCTCCAAAAAGGAAGAAACACATTTAGCAAACAAATTACGTTAAGAATGCTTTGCTGAAAATATTTATACTTTACTCCTGGAAATTATACAAAATACAGTTTCACAGTGGTATCACTTGAATCAAAGGGTCTCTACATGTTAAGATATTGAATGGAGGTCCAAGGTTATCCTTTCTGATGAATTTTGTTTAAAAGTACTTGACACATGTTGAAATCTGTTTTCTTCCAAAAGTCAAACAAAAACTGGCCTTTCTAAAAATTGCACAAAGTTCAGAAAAACAATATCTTTTATAAGGCTGAAGTAATATACAAAGTGCATAAGGAGGATCCTCTTTCTAACTCTCTAACAGTTGTGTTATCTTCATCGTGTAGCCTCATGTTATTTTATATCTCTTCAATGAGGGTGTGTGAAACATACTTTCAGTCACTCTGGTTAAGGGCAGTGAAAATCTTATGGCATGGTAGGAGTATAAGCCAACCATCCATAGCCTGGGTTCTCTTAACAAGACTTTGAGATGCAGGATGAGAGTGCTGGGATCACTTATTTCAAACGTGGGATACATGTATTTCTTGCTTACATGAATGATTGGTTTTGATTCCGATGTAGTAAACAAAAATATGCCTTAAACTGTTATGTCAGAAAAAAAAGCTCATCTAAAGCTGCTTTTTTGCCACATGCTGACAAAATTGCCTCTTTTCCACAATGCCTGCTGAACTGCTTGTGGGAAAACACCTTAACATGCTTTAGTCTTCATGGGCCAAATTAGTAATTAGTTACTATTTAAACTTTTGAAATTCGCCTTTTTTTTCCCCTCAGAGTGGGTTAGAGAGAGCTAATGTAGCCAGTAAGCCAGCACAGGGAATCAGTAGCCTCAGGGGAGGCACGGTGATGAGTAGCTGGAGTGGAAAACTCTCGGCACAGCTGAGCCTGGAAGAGGACAGCTGTCCTCAGCCTCCTCCATGCAGAAAGCCTGCTAAAGGCAGACGGGCTGAACCTGGATGAGATGTTTGTCTCTTCAACATGCACTCTGATCTGTGAACTGTTGAGTAAATGTGAACACCACAAAGCACCCTCCATGAAGAAAATGCTTCTTTCTTTTGCCTACAAGTGCAAGGTCCCCTCCTTGTTCCCTTTTGCCTTCTCTCCCCCTTAAAAAGGAAAATCCAGTTGAATGGCATAATTTGTGCAAATAAAAAGTATTTGGGGAATAGGAACGCTGATTTTTGTGGGTAGGTTTTAAATGAAACATCTTCAATTTTGTCAAAATCTTTTTCTCTTTTGTATTTTTGGGTTGACAGCTGAAACACCACTACCTCTAAAAGATCTGAACACGCTTGTGATGAGTTCCTCTGGCCACTGAAGTGCATGACATACTTTTGGCTCCTTGTCCCTGTCATTATGTATGAGATACTGGCCACCAGTGACCTCAGAATTAGCCCTCTGCACAACCAGGCTGACCCAGGAAGATAAAGCTTTGACAGCTCTTTTAGGTCTTTGTTCTCAGGCCGCAAAGTTGATGTGTTTCAGAACCACAGCAAGGAAAACTTTCTACACTCGTCTTTATAGTGAACTAAGTGAATGAGGAAGGAAGAAGGAACTGTACAAATTAATTTCATTAGGTTTTCCTTTATGTCCCTGATTGTCCACTCAAACTTCTTTTACTGATGCTTGTTAAACACTCACAACATACTTGAACAAAGTTATCTCCTGGCTACTCAGCTTCTCTTTCCACATAACTCATGACGCAGATTTTCTGTAAGTGATTCCTGACTTCAGCCCTGTCTTATTTCTTTCTGACAGCCTCCTCTGTTTTAGTCAGACACTAGAAAGGCTGATGCTCTTTCTCCAAAGAACAGATTTCTGGTTTAGCTTACATGGCCCACAGCGAGAACTAACTCGTCACTGGAGTTTGTTCACAGAAAAGATATAATCCAGAGTGATGATACTTTTCAGATACATTTTTAAGCTGATGGCTCAAGGAATTGTGCCATGTACAATGTCCCACAAGTCACTATTTTGCTTCTGAACCAGAAGCCAAGTAAATGAGTGTCATTATTATTTT
Organism: Ciconia boyciana; assembly: GCF_034638445.1. Classification (NCBI taxonomy): domain Eukaryota; kingdom Metazoa; phylum Chordata; class Aves; order Ciconiiformes; family Ciconiidae; genus Ciconia; species Ciconia boyciana. The sequence continues at coordinate 54,095,589 of NC_132936.1, forward strand.
ATGTGGCTTTGTGGCTTTTATATGAATTACAGGCATCTGCATCATTAAACCCACTATATCTAATTGACACATTTGTTAGGAAATTTGGAAGGGGTTGGAAGCTGAAGGATTACTATTTCACCACTAGAAATGACTATGACAGATGAAAATTAGCAAATTTTGGCTGCACAGGTTTTCCACAGATTGTTCTGCAGATGAATTGAGAACTTTGGATTTGAGGTTTAGAGTCCAGCATATGTCATAGGGGCAGCTCATTTTTTGAAGGTATGATTTTTTAATATGCATTTTAAACAAATGCATACCTTATACCTCTCAAAACTTTTGTTCTGTAGGTACAGGTACAGATCAGAATAGTATGAAGGGAAAGGAAAGGAAATTTGCATCTGCATAGTTGCAAACATAACAATAAAGCAAAGGATGACCTGCTCCACAGCTTCTGGTTGGAATGGACTTAGAGCCCAATTCTCTCCTCCCATGGCAAATCCATGCTTGCTCTACGCTTTCTTTTTGTGGTTCTCTGCTCTGGAAATCATTTGTTATTAAGATGGACTGTATTTTTCCATGTAGGAATGACTTTGTTATGTGCAAGTTAATCTTACCAAAAAAAAAAAAACAAACCCAAACCAAGGATTTTTCAGGGGTAATTGGCTTCTTTGCCTATGGTAAAGGTTCTCAGGCTTGAATGAGTGTAACTCCAGGCCTATAGAGCAACAAAGGAAAAATAAACAGAAAATAAAATTTTAAATAAAAACTTTCCATTTTACAGACTTAATATTTCAAGAGTCTGAAGTTCCATACGATAAAGTTAGAGGGGCCCTTTTTTTTTTTCTCCCAAAGCCTTGGGCCACAGTGTTATCAGCTGTGGGAAATCAAAGGAGGTTTCACATCCACTTTTATCTGCTAAACCGGCTCATCAAAACAGAGCACCCTTATTATGATGCCAAGAGTGGTTTATCTATATGAAATCTCTCTCAAGTGTGTGTCTTAGCTGCTGAAAGTCTTTTTCTCTGGCCTTGACAAAACAGTATTGCCTCACCCATATTTCTTCATAAACTCATTTCTGTAGTATTTCTCACCACTCCTAATAATTTTCAAGTAGTATTATACTGTGCTCAATGGGTAGAGTAGTGTTTATGAATACATTTTCATTTTTCTTGTCTGCCATTCTTGAAGATCTATGTATGGTATTCCAGAGGCTGTTGCTTTTCACCTGTGCTTTAGTACAGTACTTACATTTTGAAAAGTGACCTGTGGTTGTGGCTGTTCAACTTGAACTTGTGTCTCAGAGGTGATGATTTACTGTCTAGAAGCACCCTCTCTTTCCATGTGGAAAGGGAGCTTGAACAAGAAGTTCAGACAGACACTAAATTTTCACGCAGCTGAAAATAAATACAATGAATGCCACTATATGCATCTCTATGCTACATATGAGCACCTTATGGAACAATGTAAATAAATACACACTTAGAAGAGTAGTATGCATTCCCAAAGCTGGACTCTACCCTCTACAGAGTAGGCATGTGACCTACTGCACAAAATTTCTCCATCTCTCACTTTTCTTTTTCGCTTAAGCTTGTGCATATGTTTACTTGTGTCAATCTGTTGCTTTTATTCTAAACTCAGTTTGCAAGAGTGAGATTTACCTCCTGATTAAGAGACCTACATTTAATTGGAGCTGGCTGTACTGGTAACTTAGGGACTTGCTTGTAGGCAGCTACATGAAGACAACTAAGGTATCATCTGCCCTCATTTGGATCTGACTCCTGACCAATAGCAAACATACATTTTAGCTCTAGTGTTTTTCCACCATATGGCCCACTCAGGATTCAGCTCTCTAAAGGACTTACTAACCTCACCAAATTAGACCATCCATCTAAAACTCTTGGAAGAAGAAAATGGACAAAGACTTTTTCCTTATGTGGCCTTTTGCTATATCTATTTATACATCACTATCCCTCAAATGTCCTTTAGCTTTATACTCAGGTTAGAAGGGCACTGGGTGTGGTAGGACAGATGGGAACTTGTTTTAAACATGATACATATTCTGAGTTAGTTTATATATCTCTAAGTGATCATGCAGACACTCTAGGTGTGCTGAGATTTCGTTTGCTCTGAAGTATTATATTTCCTACTTACATCATAACAGACAAAATGACCCCTGGAGTTCAGTAGGAATGAATTAACTCAATACCCAGTGCCAAAGCAGTAGGACCGTGCTTGTGTCTGTATGTTTGGGTTTTTTTAAAGACAGGAATTTTTCAGAGCTTCATTTCTTTCTCCATCCATAATTGTTACGACATATATAATACTCCAAGTTGCACCAGGTGACTTACTTAGAAATGTACACCACTGACAGCCAAAGCTGCTGCTGGATCTTTTCATGGAACTGAGACACCTGATCAAGAGAGGAGATAGCCTGGACTGAAGAAAGGGAATGTGAGGGGTGCTCTGTAGGGGCACATATCTCATCGTATTGAATTGTACCGTATCATATCATATCATATCACATGGCATAAACAGAATCCCCTGAAGTCCCATCCAGGAAAATCAAAGCTGTTTTTATCAAGGTCCATGCAGAAGCCACATCCTTTAGAAATCACTGTTTTTTCTACACAGGGTAGGAACATATTACAGAGATGTCATGAACTAGGCTGTAGCAGTCCTGTATTGTATACATTAGAAAATAAGTCCCGTATTTTCTAGAAAGTGAATTCACTAAAAAGAGTTGTGATTTTCACATCGAAAGGTGAAATGTCCTATTTTTAGCCAGAATTACAATTCTGGCTGACAGTCATAACTGAATATCTGACAAGTAGGACACAAGCAGATTACTATGGAATTAGCAATTAGACAGACAAATCATTTTTTGCCAAGCAGGATTCACAGTTTGTCACAAACATTCTTCTTTTACTTCCCCAAATATCTATATTTAGGTGTACATATAAAGAACAAAGAAAAAGTTTTTTCCTTTTGGGTATTCTATCATTTTTCAGACAGAGACACTATGTACAATCATGAGTACACTAGGAAAACCCCAGAAAGCCAGCAAGTAGAATGTAAATGGCTGACCTCCAAGATCATGAAGCAAATCAAGAAGCCCTTTTTACTTCGATTAAATAATTTTTTCTCAAGAAAATGTAGGGCTTCATTTATTCTGGGATCAACGCACTTATGATTAGGCATGAGAAGAGAGAAGTTATTATTTGTCCTGATTTAGGAGTCTCTCAGATTATTTTTTTGATGGTTTTTGTTGTTGTCTTCATTATCACCTCTGGCAAACTAATCCTCTTATGTTTTCATCTTGCCTTTGTCACTGTAGTACGTGTGCAATTAATACCTTCTTCCATGCACAGCTACAATGAGGCAATAATTGCCCCTTGACAGATGGTGAACTGGGGTCCAAAGGTGCAGAAAGAAGCTTCAATACCACAGTGCTGAGCACTGGGACAACTAACAAGGTGACTTGCTTCCCCAGACCTAGGCATGTCTGAGAATGGAATCCATCAGCACACAGGGGCTTGGCCACTAGAAAGTCCTGGGCATGGGGTAGATCTGAACCCTGCCCCTCACTGTGGGGTTTAGGCCTTAGTCCACAAAATACAGTCTAGTGCCTTCTCCTGAAGGTTGAAATTTGAACCTTTATTTGAAAAAACAGCACAGGCTACAGGGAAGTGGAAAAAGGAAACAGGACAGAACAGGAAGAATACTTTTTGATTTTAAAAGAGACCAGGGGGAAGTGTTTCCCCAGATTAATGATAAAATACCCACTCACAATTCACAGGCCTGTGTCCAGGGCTCATTCTGTGACTGAGGGATTTCCAACCCGTATTTCCTAACTTTTAAGACAAATATTAAGGCATAGATTCAACTATGAGACCACATGTCATGGCTACTTTTAAACAGCTGGATTATAAAATAATTTGTGACAAGACAGATCCAGGAATGCCTTTCCAAAATTGTAATGAAAAATGGATGAATAATGGGGAAATGTATTCAGGTACCTCATCCAATCTTTACAAACAATATAATTCTGAAGTGATAAGTAATTTCAAGTAAATGGTCAAATGTCAATAAATATAATAGAATCTACTCAAAACAAGTGATTGACTTGGTAGCATACTGAATGTCTTACATCTGTACTTCATGCTCCATATTGGTATAACTAGGATTAGTACGAAAGATAGTGAGCATTTCTGTCATAAAAAGGCTTTTCACTGCAGTTTTTGAAATAGCACTTTGCTATATCACATCTCAAAGAAAGGAACAGACTAAGTTGTAATTATTTCACCCTGCGAAGTCACCCAGAGATGTTTTTGTTAGCTGAGTCTTCATACTTAGACACATTTCTACTTAAAAATGAAATTACATGAATCCATGAAGAGGAAGTCTTCAGGCTGTTATAGCAGAGTGGATTGTTACTTCATCTTATGATCCATGATGCTAATGAAGCAGATGATTTTAAGTAGTATTTCTCATATAATAACAATAAGAAAATCATGGAAGTGTAAATGACTGAGCAAACCATCTTCTCCAGAAAGCCACATAACATTAGACCCACAATTATGCTCCTTCTGTAAGCCTTCACACTAGAGAAAATTCCTTCAATGCCAACACTTAGAGTCTTCCAGGAGAATTAAAATGTGTTAGTATTTCATTTGCTTTCTCAAACTGCACTTGCCCTTTTCAGGATGTGAAAATGTGAGACTGACAATAATTCTTGGTAATTAAATGAACTACAGAAAGTACAGAATAGATTAAGCAGAGAATAATAGTTTGCGATTTGTTTTCACAGAGCAGTGTGTCTTCAATTTCTTTTTTACACACTACAAATCCTCCACTTGCTGTAAATTATGTCACGTTGTGGCTGCCATATAAGAATAAGCATGCATGACTTTGCAATGACACCAGCTAGTATCACTGCAATTATAGTGGCTTGCATACTTTCATTACAAAATCCATTTTAAACTCCTCATATATTTCCTAATAATATACATGCGTCTCAAGAGCTGGAACCCTGCCGATTTAAGGAACTCTTTATAACTCAGACAACTGTGATTAAAGCCAAAATGCATGTATTTGGCAAGCCATTATACTTTTGATGGATTCAGTTGTGGCTTTGCCACAAGTTTTGTGGAGGAGCTGGGTTTGTAGCCCTAGAAGCCAAGAACCAAAAAGGGAAGGGACTCTGTGGACAACATATAAACACACAACCAGCTTCTTATCTCCTCTTATCTGTGTGGGAAAGAAAATAGACTTTTTCTGTGGACGGAGCCACCAGCAAATTACAATATTCTTCCCTTGGCTCAGCTCTCCCCTATGTCATTGAGAGAGGAGGCAAACTCCTTCCTGCTCCCTGATGCTACCCGCATGCCTGGCTGTGAGGCACCCACTCACACCTGTGCTGGAGCTCTCCTCCTGCTCCCAGACCCTAGGGCAGAGGCTGGTCTTCCTCTTGTGTTCTCCATCTAGCTTAGGGTAGGAGGAAAACGAAGGAAGGATGGGGGGAAGAGATAAAGGGAAGAAGGAAAGAAAGATGAAATGATGGAAGGACTGAAGGAAGGATGGAAGAACAAAAAGAAAGGAGGAAGGGAGGAAGGGAAAGAGGGACTGGGATTCCTAGCAGTCTATTCTGCAAATAAAACACAGCCATTTTCAGAAGCGGAGTGAGGCAAAGATGGAGTTATTATCAATATTATTTACCTTAAACCTTTCTCTCTTTGTTTTGTTAAACACTTCACAAAGTTCTCCCTGAACATTATATCTAAGGAATTTTCACGTCAGAATCTTTCTGAGATTTACAAATATTATCTACTGAGTCATCTGGATGTCTCCACAAGTGTCATTTTAAAAATGAGAAGAAAAGAAACATAAAAACAGTTAGTTCCATCACTACCTACACACAAGCTAACTGTGAGAGTCTCCAGCACATCCAACCACCCGATGAAGAGTGTTAGAAGAAGGAATCCTCTCATCCCAAGAGAAATGCACAAATTAGCATTCCTCCTTTAAGAGATCCTTCCCACTGCACACTTGATATTCTCTGCGTTGTGGAACAGGACAGGTATAATCTAGGCTCACCTCTACATTTATGTCCCTCTGTATTACCTTTGGTGTGCTTTGCATCCCTGAGGAGTAAAAAAATGAATTCCTAAGAGATAGAGTAAGGAAGAAAAAAAAATAATACCAATTAAGACCCAAGTATGGGTGATTTAACCTTCTGGTTTTTGTGCCAGCTGGGACTATGCATCTGGACAGAATATGGCCACTGAAATTTAAATCCTGTTGTATAAACTACAGATGATATCCCTGGGGTTACAGCCATTAGTAAGGCTGATTTTTTTCTTTGCTTTCTGCACCACGTATAAGTGGTATAGAACCCACTGGATAAATAACAGTTCTGTAGTCACATCAGATATATTCTGTATGCAAAACCATCTCTTGATTTTAAAGAAGTTCATTAAACACTGAAAAAGCTGAGTCAGCAGAAGCCAAGTCAGCAAATACAGCTTTAGTGCCTGTCTGTAATTAGTTTAGACTTTCAGACAACAAAGGATGCTAAGTTATTCCTCTTTGACAGTATCATAAAAAGGGAGAGTCAAAAGAAGCCAGATCAGGTTAGTGTGCTACATCGAATGATTTCCATTGGGAGAAACACAGTCATTGTACAACATGCTGCTGAGACACCTGAATGTTACTGGTAAAGAATTAATTACTGAACACATACTCTTTTCTCAATGAACCCATTGCTAACTATGTCTTCACCTAATCCATTATGACATGGCTCCAAGCTAATAAAACCTTTTCCTTCGAGGTATAGAAGTTTGGGTACCGCAATATTAGCTTTCTAATATAAGCAAATGAGTTAGCTTGTTCACTTAGCCATGCCTAGTTGAGTTCACTGGAATAAATGAGAAAGATATCTATCTCCTTCATCATCCGTGCAGTATCAGCTTCACAGTTACCTGGTAATTAGGGCTCGAAGAGCTTGCTGATTAATATCTAATTTTAAAGCTTCTCATGGTGACTCACCTCACACTCAGCATAATGCAAGTATTCCTGTGTAAGTAGCAGGGCTTATTATAAACAAAGTATGTGAACTGATTTAAAGAAAACTGAATTTTCTGCGTTTATGGAATTTCACTTAAACAAAGGACAGAGGTACAAACTCAGGAATAACCTAAGTTCTTAATGCCACACTAGAAGAATTGAGGGAGCTGAGTCTAAAAATCATTATCCCTTTATCCCTCCCTGCCTTCCTGCCATTTATGTTTCAGACACCTAAACTCAATACATACCATCAGTATTTAATATTTCAGTTCACCCAAGAGCACAGGTTCTGCAGATCCCTAGCAGCTCAGTGTTGAGCATACTGATGGCTAGTTCATCTTTAACCCCCACTTTGGATGCACAAACAAATCATTTCACTGCCAGACGTACCTGGACAGCTTGTGCCAGTAAGTGTCTTGGGAGTCCACTGAGTAAAAATGCTCTCAGTGAAAGTCAATGATGGTTATCACTTTTTATTTTTTTAATGGAAGAGTGATGTTTTTCTATCAGTACCTCCTTCAGATATCTGGTTAGCACCACAGCTGAGGGGTTAGGGTTCTGATGTAGCATGAGAAGAAGCTGCCTGCTTATGGCCTCTCCTACACGCTTCAGACAGGAAAAACTTCCATAAAATATCACCTCCAGCTCCGTTCCTTCTCCCTTTCACTTTAGTCTTTTCTCTTTTCTTCTCTTTTTATTTTTCTTTTCTTTGATATCTCTGTTTCTACAGTGGTTTACTAGCATAGTAATGGACTTTGCACAAAGTATCTGTTTAAACATACTGCAGAAAGAAAGTGGTATTTTTCTTAGTTTTAACCTGGTCAACAAAATTTCTGGCTATGACACAATCCTTCGTCCACAATGCATCATTCTACATGTGATTTCTTGATGCGATGGATACAAACGGTAAGAGAGACTCCAAGGCTGACCCCCTACTAATGGAAGTGTTTTCCACCTGGTTGAGGCAAGTGGGGCTACGGAGTTTACAGCAGCAACAGATTGTTGCCTCACAGCTCAAATCCATCAAAGGTTATATTTCTGCTATTTTGTGGCTGGGCTTTCTCCTCTAATCCACAGTGTAGTGAAGACCAGAGAAAGAAAGAGACTGCATATTAAGTGTTGTTCGTTTTTTTGTTCCCCGGCCCCATCCCAGTATTGTTGTTGTTCGTTTTACTCCTTGCATTGCAGCAACGCCCTGAGTTCCCGATGGAAAGGAGGGACCCTGCTGTGGCAGGCGCTGTACAAGGCTATAATGAAAAGATAGTCCCTGCCCCAAGGGCTTACTTAACCTTTTTAAATTACTGATTCAGATTAAGATTTAAATCCTCCCAACTAGAAGTATTCTCTCTCTCTCACTCAGTTTTTTCTAAGAACAGAAAGACTAGACTGTCCTCTGGCTTATAAAATAACAAATAATTTTTCTGTAATGTTCCTTTTTCATCACTTTTTAGATCAGTTGTTTCTTGTATGTGTTAGCCCTGAAACACGTATATTACTCACTGAAATAAATGAAAACACATGACACGATACTATGAATTCACCCTTTCCCCAACAAAACCCAAGCCATTTGAACTGCTTTAATTTTTGCAGGTTTTGCCAATGAATTGCACAAGCTCAGGCATTGAAATTCATCTTGTGAATACAGTACGCTTTGCAGGGTGTTCATATTGCAGCACAGACACCAATGGGGTCACTACTAAACCAGAAGTCTACTCCACATATAAAGGGCTCTTATTCTTTTGTGGGTTCTCAGAGACTGCAAAAATATTACTTATCTGAGGTTAACAACCTGGCTTAGCCTTAGGTTAATAATTCAAGCTTCATTTTGTCCAGAATTAGGAAGTTAATATTCTACTCTTCTGAAAAGAAAATTGAAGGTAATTACTATTATTTCACATCTGAAATATATTTTAGTAAAAAATCTGTATGTTTGGAAATAATGAAATGGGTTTGATTTTGGTTTTTAGAGAATGACATGGTGTTTTCTCCTGACTTTGAGTGAAAAAAATGGAAAGTTTCAAAAGAAATGAAAGTTTCCATGTAGACCAAAAAAGAAATTAAAGGCTTTCTGTACTAAACAAAACGAAACTGGTTTTCAATCCTTTAAAGTCATGAGCTGCTGTACCAAACCATTACTCATCAGAATGTTTTGTTTGCTGATATTGCAAATACAAGGAATCTTCGTCTGAGTGTCAAACTTGCCACAGGGAGTATTCTTTCTTTGTTTTAAACAGTATTGTTTTAAAGATCCTTTTTCACAGTATTTTCTTCTCCGTGCATTTAACTAAAAACAACTTTTCACCCATTCAAATGAGAAGCCTGAAGGGGAACAAATACAACTCCCATTTCCTATCCCTAGGGCACTTATTTTTGAAGAGTGGGTTATACTGAGACACTTCAGTCTCAGTAAAAGGATCTTGGATTTTAGAGTCTGGATAAGACCAAAATTTTCGTTAATTAAAATCAATAACAGTAACAATACCCAGTATAAGCAACACTTTCTTCAGTTCACCACTGAAATGCAGCTACACCTGGAGTATAGAGCATCAATATACGTGGAGTATACAGTATCAAGCTGTACCAGTGTCAAACAACAGACTTTTGGCTGCCTGGTTCACTATTCAGTAATGTTATCAAGTTACAGTAAAGATGTATTTATTGGAGGAGGGGAAAAGCTAAGGAGACAGACAGACTCTTTTTTCCCCTGCATTAACCCTGCTGAGTGTACAGAGCAAGCTACAGTCCTTACTGCCAGCACATTTGAACCAATCATTGAACCCACTCTAGGCCTTCAAGCAGTGCTCTGAAGCACTTCTTCCAAATGCTCTCTTTTTTAGAGCAAATGTCGGTCAATACAAGCCATGGAAATGACAAAACAGGCTGAACAGGCTGTCTGTTTGATTTGCAACATTTTTCTACCACATCTTTGCTACCCTCCCCAAGCACTTTTACCAGGGGAAAAGTAAAAGATTTACACATTAAGATTTATCTCTTTCAGTTCTTGAATATTTGTGGTTTTAAAAAATGAGCAGCTACAATGTCAAATGACTGCAGTTTGTGTTTTAGGGCAAGCTGCATTTTTGGCATTGTCTGGTTTGTTTGTTTGACAATAGGAATGTTAAGCACAGTACAATTGCTGCTCTATCCTAACCTAACATACTGCATACATCACATTTACAGGCTCCCAATACTATCAGAAGCAAACAATACAGGACTGAGTAGCTGCGTGGTTAATGAAAAGCTGTATAGTAACTCCACTGTCCATGAAGACGGTACTGGGTTATAATAAGGCCTCTAGGGCCACCAGGATTTGTTTCAGGCCTACAAGCAAGTACAATCCTTGCTGCTGTTTGTCTCAGCTATTTTCTTTCTTCTCCTCTTTGCATGTTGCTTGCGGCCAGGGTGGACACTCCGTCCCTCCCAGCAGGCTGCAAGCCATGCCCAGGTGGCAGCAGCTACCAAGGGACGGAGGGGCCAGGACGAAAGGGGAGAGTGGCAGTGGCCAGGGTAGAGGTGGTGAGGCAGAAGCTAGCCTACCAATTCTTGGTCCAAGGGAATTGCCTTAAATTGCCTTCTCCTCTCTCGTGCTAGGACTGACATAAAAGGAGTTTGACTACATTGTCTCACAAGCTGTTGCACTAAGAGGTTAATAAAACACAAGGATATGCAGTCATCCCAGAATATTTTTGTCTGTTTTGGAGATGACAGGCTGGGTGGGGAGCTTATTTTCCTCCTCTTCTGATCCTTCTTTTCCTCCTCTTTTGATCCTTCTATGTTTGTGTTTCTTCACACCCTGCACACATGTTCAGAGTAAGAGCTGAAAAACAAGTTAATAAATAAGTTCTGTGTATTTCTCTTTTCCTGAAATATTCTTTGCCGTACATAGAAGATGACTGATTTCTTATACAATGAAATTCTCAAAGCAGCAGCAAATACAGCAATCATATTCACCTTGAAAATAGGTGTGCTTTTCTGTTATTCTTTCTAATGTAAAATGGATGAATATTTTAACCTTAAAGACAACGTGAGTCACTTTTGGAATACCCTGGTGAGTAACAAAATGCATACTTGCACTTTCTTCTGCATCATGATGTTACTATACAAGACACAATACATGCCATCTTCTTTCTCTGTTTACCTTCATAGCAAAGCACTGTCAATGTTGGTAAAAGCAAACTGCGAATGATTTCACTATCCTGCACCTATTTATAAACTCACTTAGTTTACCTCATGGCAGTCAATGACATGATAGCAAAGGCTGCTATGAACTTTGTAGGGCTATGAATCAAACCTGATACCTTTGTGTGTAGAGTGCGAGGGAACAGGGGCGAGGTGACGTTTCTAGAACTAGTACAAGTCAGCTTGGCCTCAGGACTACTTTAGCTCATTTTGCTGCTGAAAGGCTTAGCGTTAGGGTTCTAGATAAGTATGGGGAAAGGGAGGAAAACAACTGATACCAGATATTCTTTCCAAAACACTCAGACAGTCTTTAGCGTTCTTTTTGATTTGCTGTTGCTTTCTGATGCACAGGGGAACAGACCTGGGTTTACTTGATGCTGCAGAGAGGATAGTCTTGGGGATCTGCACTTTTCCTGGTTTTTATATTCTTTCATTAAGCATTCACTTTGGCTAGCTCTTATAGAAGAGATACTGGACTAGATGAACTTTGGTCTCATATATTATTACTGTGTACTTGGAGGCTAGCAGCAGTTCTACAATAAATAAGCCACGTATATTCTAGAAAGGAATTATTGTGCAAAACATGGTTTAGAATGATACTTATTTGTTTTGAAATGTTTTCAAAATCTAGTAGCTCTTCCTTAAGAATAGCCTCATTGTTATCCATTGCCTTTAACAATATTAAGGGCAGAAAGGTTATATACTATGTTGGATGCTGCAGGACAAATAAATAGCTCATGTACAACTGGCTAATTGGAAACTCATTTGCAGAAATACATATGCATTCATTGATAAAAGCAAATAATGGAACCAGATTGACTCCAAGTAGGTATAGCTCCATTGACTTCAGTGAGCTACATTGACAGGAACCAGATAAAGATCTGTGCCATCAGTTTCTCAGTAGTTTTATCTGATTTATATCTGTGTGTAACAGGAATAGGATTAATTTTATCCCTACCATAACTCCAAAGACTTCAAAGAGGTTTTGTGAAATATCCAGGAGAAAATGAGATACTCCTAAGCATATATTCTTCTGAGAAATTCACTGAATTCCACTTGAAAAGCACTGTACAACTCTGAATGTCTGTTTAATGGAGTTGTCCCACAATAAAATATGCCTGATTAAGTGCTTTAAGAAACATTATCATTAAGGATCTATGTGTCTGGTGAATATCATTCTCAAGGCTTTTCTTTCCCTGATTGTGATGAAAGGGACATAATGGTCAGTTTGTGATGAGTTCTGAATGACTGGACCTGATTTACTGTTGAATTGCTGCATTTAATATGAGCATTAAGTCACATTTTATTCTGCTACATATTTTCTAACAAAAAAAAAAAAAAAGACTTCTTGGTTTTGTTGGTGCTTATATCAAAGGAAAAATACAGGCTAAGATATCTGCACCAGCTGATACTCTCTACATGAAGAGGTTGCTAAAAATTAAAGTTGTAGTATTTCTCACATACCAATTAGCTTAGATAAAAAACAGGGTGAAATAAAGAGTATGATTCATTGCTGTATTCCTTGAAAATATCTTTAGACTGCCATCATAGACTACATATAAACTCCGGGATTTCCAGCTTTTAGGTACACTAACTACCTCTTGGCTATATGTCAGACAAGGTCCCAAAATTATCACCTTCGCACTACAATCCATGTTGGTTTCCATTGAAATAAAAATCAGTCATGCCAGCAGGAAGGAAACCACAGCATACTTCAAAACCAGGTGCCCTCATCTGGCTGATCGGAAAAACTTATTTCATAACAGACACTGTTGCTGAATATGATCAGAAGCAGTGCTGGCCTTTCAACACATGTCCAGGCTATGAAAATCATCAGGAGAAGGTTTACTAGAAACATAATTCAAGTAAAAAAATTTAGGTCTAGACTTTCTTTAAGCCAGTAAAAAAAATGTTCTTTCAAGTTCCATGTCAAGATCTATGTAAAGGTGGGTGCAGTTCGCAGTTTCCAGTCAAATTTGGAACCTGGAATTAGAGATGCTTGACTCAAGTCCATGACTAAGATGTTCAGAGCTTTTAAATTGTATCCAATTAGTAAAGCTTCAGCTATTGCTCTAGAGACACACAATCTCTTCAGAGGTTTACATGCATACCTGAGCATGTCTTATAATCTCTCACAAGGCTATTGAAGGAGTTCTAGGTAGGTACATAAGCCAACCTTAGCCCTCAGACTTCCAGATAACTAGGGTATTAAAAAATCGTTACAGATTAATTGGAAGAATAGTTAAGAAAAAAAGAAAATGTAAAGCATAATTCAACTCATTCTCAAGTAAACTTTTAATTAGATCAGATAGATTATCTCTATCCATTGGCTGTAACAGGGAAGGATCGAGGGCTGTGCAATCCTTCCTCTGCAAACCACACTCCAAACAGCCACAATATAATTAATGTGTTCATCTGTGCTAGCACTCTCTGAAGTGGGATGTTTTGTAATGAGAAGACATAGCCTTACAGATATCACCAAGGAAAGATGAAGCAGTGTCCCATGATTAGGGGTGCACCTTCCCAGACTAACTGTCTCTGTGCTAGACAGAAGCACTGCTTGTTTTTCCACAGACACTTGGTGCCCACAAGTGTATGTGTTCATTGTGCTTCCAACGCTTTTCTCAGCAGAAGACAGGAGAAAGACAGAAGGGTGATTTTAAAGTACTCCATAACAAGAGCTTCTCAAGTTTGTAGGGAAAAAAGAATAATTTTACAAGGATTAAAAAGAAAAAAAATGGAACATTTCAGCCTGATAGAGTAGTAAAAATAAAATTATATGCCCACGTTGTATTCCAACAGTGGTGTGAGTAATTCCATAAAGCCAAACTGGTTAAAAATATGAATAAATTGGTCTGAGGAAAGGCTTAAGCCTGATAACTGAAAATAGGAAAAGGCAAGTGTTCATTATGGTGGAAGAAAAGGCTTTATAAAACCAATTTTTAAAATTTTTTTATGTGTGTGTGTGATTTAAGGCCTACGTATTCTGAGTTGGAGCTAATGCCATCAGCACAGAATTTTCAGTCACAATGTATTTTGTTTATTCCAGCTGAAGAGCAGCTTATCAAGGCAAGATCTCTAGGGAAATGCTAGTGCCTGAAAAATCAGGAAGTCTAGTTTGTGTAACATGCAAAGAAATGCTACAGGAATGAATGTTTGCTACTGTAAATCATTTGTAAACTGAAGATCAGGCCAAAATTTATAAGAAATTTTGAATATAGTATATTAATTATTAAAATATAATGTACTCTTTGAATTAAAATTATGTGCACAGCCACTAATGTAATGATTTATGGGAAATATAAACTTAACTAGATTCACAAAATAATTAAGTCAAGTGGGAGAAATGGAAGCACCTTAAGCATGTGGTCAAAAATAGAGTGTGCAGAAATATTTGTCTAAGAAAAATAATATAATATTGGAATGTAAAGAAAAAGGAATGAAATTACAAACAGCACTTGCAATGTGCCTGTAGCTTGAAATGTTCTATAAAAGAAAAAGATTGATAAGACTATTTGCAGCAGGGCTTCTTCAGAAGTGTTAATGCTTTTCTGTAATTCATCAAATCCATCCATAAGGCAATTTTCAAACTTTTTTTTCTAATTTGACAAGCATGTAAAATTTTCTAGCAGATAGGCTAAACCTTCTGAAGAGAATTTAAGCTTATTGACACTCTTCTTACTTTCCTTAGTTATCTTACACAAATCCCTTGGAAATAGACCACAAACGTCAAGGTATCCATGGATCCCAGCCTGAAAATTACTGTGCAATATTCAAGGTAAGTTAATTCAGTTTAGTAGGGGTGGTGGTGAAGGAGGCAATTTCTCTCAAGCTTTTAAAAAAGTTATATTTGACATTCTAAATGGAGACGGTCTGTACAATATCATATTAAAGGTGTGAACATGGCTTAATTCTATCTATGTTATGCAGAAATATAGGGTCTGGTAACGATCTAGATAAGACATCCATGCAGGGAGTGGTGGCCTGTATTAAAAAGAGAACAGCTATGATTCCTACAATATTAGGTATTCCATGAAATAAAAATACATACTTGTTATATAGGCTAAATATGGTAAATATGGTATTTTTTCGGCTATTAGAAACATAATCTTCTCATTTTCAGTGTTTGCGCAAACTGCATTTCATTTGCTTTATTGTGTTAACCTAACTGGAAATATAGATAATACTAAGCACAACTAACATTTCACGAATACTTCAGTGTCCTTTTGTGCACACAATTCATAGTTAGACTTGCAAGTAGCTTTGATATATCTAAAATTGACCATTGGTATAAAACTGCTCTTCAATTCTTTATTGTCAAAAGTTGCAAATCAAAATAGAAATGAATTGGTTGCGTTAACATTTAAACAGCTAAAAAAGCACTTAGGCGTGAGGATGTTTTCTGCTTTCTGCTGTTTTCCGAAGTGTTTATGCTGAATATACTTCAAAAAAAATTCACAGACAAATGAGAGAAACTGAAATTAAATTCCCTTCCTCTGCTGTTACACGTATTCACAATAAATGATACAAAATATATTATCGTAGGTGGTATGATACCAGGAAATTCCTGACCACCAAAATATCAGACAGATATGGATCTAATTGTAATAAGGGACTACCACAGATAGACAGTTTGTTGTAAAAGGTTAAGGTTACCATCTGGAACAAAGCTCCCCTGAGTCTATCTGAAGTAAATCAAAACATATTCTTCAATGACTCTTCAAAGCTCTTTGACCCTATTCTGGTTTGTCAGGAAGGTTAGAAAGTTAGAAAAGGCTCTTTTTGTTTTGTAATTAAATTAAAATCAGTTTGGATAGGCATAATTCTTTCGTGGATCATAAACAAAACATACGAGAACTGAGATGAGTAATATGACCGTATTGACATAATGCTGATGGAATGTTTGTTGTTAAAATATTTTAAAGAAATAGTAATTTGACTGAAAATGTTAAAAATGTAGGTTTTATCTTCTTTGTTCTTCTTTTTTAGCAACACATGACATCCTATTATTACTCCCAACCATTTTACAATTGGCCTAAATCTGCCTCTTGAAATATGGCTGAGACTGTTATATCTATGAGCATCAGTATACATACTAGTCTTTTATTCAGCATTTTTATTTCATCAAGGGCACTTAGATTGGTTTTGTATATCATTAGATCTCCTTTCCTCTAAAATGCTGAAGCTCTTTTCTTTCTGATGCTTAGTACATCCACATTCTTTAGTAAACAATGGAAATGTGAACTTTCAGACCCTTGTAAAATTCCCAGTTTCTGCATTCAAGTTAGATGTTGATTACATTTTAGGAGTCCTGATGCTGTATGATTGTCATGGGAGATGATTTCCAAGAGACCTATATTTTGCAGCTATAGCAATGGGTGTTCAGCTTCTGCTCAATAATAGTAATTATAATAATGATAATTATGTTAATTATGATAATAATATAAATATAAATAATATTAATAAAAATAATTATATAATATGAAGTAGACAAAGCTGCAAGGTTTCTGATCTCCAGCAAAGCAGAAATCATAGCAAAGAAAGAAAATAAGGCCTGGTATATTAGAAATCGTGTTCAAAACTCCTTCACATCATTCCTAGTGAAATACGAACTGAACTGCTCAGTAACGTGAAGGTAAAAGGGGCAGGTAATATTCACATACCAAATTTAGGCAATGAAATACGTAAATTTGGAGGCTGGTGTCTTCACAGTCCTTTACCAGCAGGGGTGACTGATATCCTGGATCTGAGTCACAGAGGCTAGATACCTAATGTTAGTAGCATGAATACATCACAGAATGTACTCCACCAAAATGATTGCACACGTGTACTGCAATAAAAAGCAGTTTGCCAGAGCATGCCAGAATTAGTGACCAAGACAGACTAAAAGACGGAAGAACTGGGAGGGAACTGGCAGAGAGCTCTTCAGAATGCATCAGTTGTGCAGTGTTTAAAGGCTTTTAAAATAAAATACCTCTTTCAATGTCCTCCCTCAGGACTTTTAATTGAAGCTTATGAACGACATGACTGCAATTGTTCCTTTGGGAATAATAATTGTTGGGAGTGCCCAAGAGAATGGAGCAGAAATACTAATCCCAAAGGTGGTTAAATGAAGCAGTGGGCATAAGCCTGGATCATAAGCAGAAAAGTGTAATGCCTTTTCCCAAAGGTGCTGTAAAAGCAATGCAGGAGGAAAACTTGTACAGTACTTGAAATTTCAGCAGTACTTGCAGTATTTTGCAACATACCATTAGTTAGAAAGTGAGGTCAGTTTATAGCTAAGAAGAACAGGGCACAACAATGGCTTCTAGGATAAATATTGTCCCAGAAATTTTAAAATGATAGCTACAACAGTTTAAGAAAAATGTAATTCGTTTTCTACAGGAAGTTTTGAAGATGCTGCAAATATTTTCACTCTGGTATGTTTTTTCAAGGGAAACTTCCCAAGCTGCCACTAAAACCTCAGCCTTGAAAAAATGTTGGTGTTGAAATGAAAATTTGTTTTTCTGATTATTTTTAAGATATAAAGAAAACAAAAAAAATTAGCTATGAAACTTTCTTCATTTAAAAGTACTTTACTCTCTTTCTCATATGACCAGGACTTTGTTCAAACTCACAGGAATGAGCTGTTTTCAGAGAGGAAGAGAATTGTAGAGGCAAAATGTGCCCCTCCTGGGCATTTTTCCTATCTCTACTCCAAAAGCTTACCTAGACAGATTCTTATCAAGGATTGTCTTTCCCATTGTAGACCTATTTCTGATGGAGATTTCTGCTGTTGCTGCCCATTGTCTATTTACTTTGCTTAAGTACAGGAACATTGGGCCATCCTTCATAGGCTGCCATAGGTCCAGAAATTGAGACGTCTACAGCTTGTAGAGATTGTAACTATTTTCAACACATTCATTGTAGTTCTGATGCTTTCCTGGCACATGCAACAAAGTTGGTGTGAGCACGCACTGTAAATCCCGCTCTTTGGAACGGCAACAGATTTATTGCATTGGGATTACGTAGTCAGTCTCTGCTTGGGCAGTAGATAGATCAAACTCCCTCTAGAAATTTTGGGCTTGGGGATCCTGAGCTAGCCAGTGCACACACACTCCTATCATCTATGAATTGAGATACAGAAACTCTAGAGAATGCAAGTGAATAGATTTTTTTCTCATGGAGGGAGGAAGGTCTCACCTTCCCATTAAGAGTCAAAAGGGATGGGAACTTACTTGCTCCCTTGTGATCTCTCAATACATCTGCCTTAAAAAAAGGCAGATGTTTTAATTTTCGTATTCCTTGTGACTTCTCTGACCTTCCTGTGGCTGCAGAATGAAGGCTGTTACTGATTGCTGGTCAATGATGGCTTGATTTTGGAAGATGAAGGGCAGTATCTGTAAGGAATTTTCCTGTTAGGTTCAGTATTGACATGTTTAAGAGCTGGATATTAAAATTAGTAATCTTTAGTTGGCTGGAATGTTTAGCTCATCATAACTTGTAACTGGTGTTCAATGTAGATTAAAGAAGTAAAAGAGTAGAGGAGAAATTGGATTTTACTAGAAATAGTGGCCTAAAATATTTCCAGAAACCCACTTTGACACCTTATTTCACTCTTGAGATTAAAATGAACCCTATATGTAGGCCAAGATACATTTATCTCAGAAACCTTGTTGTGAGATTGATGCTATATAAATTCTGTGCTGAACCCTGTTGCTGTATTAAGCAAGGCAGTACTTGCAGGGAGAAGCAACATCTTTCATTACAGCAACTGATTACAAGGCTCTCAGAGCTATAAAATGTTGCTATTGCTACTTTAAACTAGCTGTTGCAGCCTGCCATTGAAATCTGTATCTGTCTCCATCTTCCCGTGTGTCTGCATTAATCACAAGGGCAAAAACCCACAATGAAAACATTTCTATTAATTGAAGCTTTCTCATTTTCTGGAAAGAAATGATAAGTTTTGTAATACACTGGTTGTTTTTGTTTAATGGAGCATTGCTCCTTGCCTGTGCAGATGAACTGCAAAACTGGAGAGTGAACATACGTTTTCTGATTACAATGATACTGTATCACTTTCATGTAAAAATAAAATAATTAAAACTTAAAAGAATAAATATTTTCTGCCAACTGTAAAGCATGCAGCATGTCTTTTACTGTTGAGCTTTTTTCAAGTCTTCGCTGCAAAGGTATTTATTTGATTAGATTCTTATGGTGTTTGGAATACGTATACATGCAGGGACTGCTTGGAAAAGTGTGACAGTTCATAATGGCAAGGCAGTAAGATACAGACACATATAACCACTCACACAAACATATGAGATCAATCCATATACATTTAAATATGACTACATTTAAATATGGATATGAACGGTTTTGTTATATTATTTCTTCTATGGATCTATTCTTACTAATTTATGCAAATTCCATGCAATCCCAGTTCAAGAACTGGATTCTTAGTATTTACTGTAATGGTTCTCCTTTTCACCCTGCCATAGCACAAAAGTGTCCTTGGCATTCTATAACCAACCTAATAAAACTCTTTAAAAATAGCAGTAAATAGTGGGGGAAGCATCATACAGCACAAGACTAAGAGAAGGAAATGATTGCACCGAGTACTTCAGAGATACATCCTTTCTCTTGGCTTCTGACACATCCAAAACTTAGAGAAGGCTCATTTTTGCAGACAGAGTTATTACAACGTCTCTACAAGATTTTGGCACTGAGTCTGGGAAAATAGCATAAAAGGCAGTGGTAAAAAGGCGCAGTAGGTGATGATGCCACTCAGAATTCCAGTCTGGTCACTGCTCCGTGGCAAATGCTTCTGCCTGAAGCCTTCAAGTCTGGTTGCTACATTTACAACCTTTGAAGACAAGGTAGTTGAGCCAAATACAGGAGAAGGAAGAAAGTATTTAGCCCTGGGAGAAGCACTCCAACTGGGCTGTGGCACAACAGTAAAAACAGGAGGCAAACAAACAAAAAAACTACAGCTATATCTGGAAAACTGGTAAAAGAGTCACACAATTGGATCAGGGTTTGGTAAACAATTGTAAGAGAAAAGGATGTATAAGGTGTGAATATCAGTGGATATAAGGAAGGACATCTCAGTTACTTGGCTTTCCTTTGCTTTTCAGTCTCTTCCCTCAAAGAATACAAAATAATACACTGCAGAGTAGGAACCAGATAAATGGATGCATGAAAAACAACAGAGATAAATACAGCCCCAGTGGAACTCCACTGAGATTACTGGAATTATTCCAAGGCATGAACTAGGTTCATAATTTCATATTTATATTAAAACCTTGGAGATTAGAATAAACTGTTAGATGTGAGTTTTGGAAAATCTGACAAAATCTTTTGTACAACCCCTTCAAATCCCACACTTGGCATATTGTTTATGTTTTGGATACTAAAACATAAGTTCAGAAAACACAAAGCATAGATAATTGATGTTAGTTTTGCCGCTGTGCTTATTACTGAAATGTTCTAAAATATTATGGTAGTAAAGGTGATATATGAATAAAATGGAATAGAATAGATACTACATTATAGAAAAAAGCCTCAGTTTTTTGCTCTACAACCACAGGTTTTGAATAGTTTTAAGAATGGTGTGCTGGTTTTGGCTGGGATGGAGTTAATTTTCTTCATAGTAGCTAATACAGAGCTATGTTTTGGATTTGTGCTGGGAACAGTGTTGATAATACAGGGATGTTTTCGTTATTGCTGAGCAGTGCTTACACAGAGTCAAGGCCTTTTCTGCCTCTCACACCACCCCACCAGTGACCACCAGAACTTCTCACACCAGGCTGGGGGTGTACAAGAAGTTGAGAGGGGACACAGCTGGGACAGCTGACCCCAGCTGACCAAAGGGATGTTCCAGACCGTATAACGTCATGCTCAGCATACAAAGCTGGGGGAAGAAGAAGGAAGGGAGGGATATTTGGAGTGATGGAGTTTGTCTTCCCAAGTAACCATTAGGCGTGATGGAGCCCTGCTTTCCTGGAGGTGGCTGAACACGTGCCTGCCCATGGGAAGGAGTGAATGAATTCCTTGTTTTGCTTTGCTTGCATGTGCGGCCTTTGCTTTACCTATTAAACTGTCTTTATCTCAACCCACAAGTTTTCTCACTTTTACTCTTCTGATTCTCTCCCCCATCCCACTGGAAGAGGAGTGTGTGAGCGGCTGTGTGGTGCTTAGTTGCCCACAACAAATGGTAAGTCTAATTTCCTGCCCATTTTCTTCTTTGTGCAATCGTTTTAGTTTTGTTTTGTTTTTCCTGAAAATTGCCCAATCATTTGCACATCCAAAACCAATGTACACCATTTCAAGTAATTTCACATCTGTAATTTTGTAATCATTGTAACACTGCATTAAGGATCAGCAGGAATAATGTATTTTCCTACCTCTAGCTGGTATCACTCTTGGAAGAATACAGAAATGTCAGTGCCTGCTCATATATTACTCTTGAAACACAAACAAGACAATGGAGCTATGTCAAAAGTGAAAGATGAGAATTTAATAGCTGTCCAGAGGTGTGCAAATTACAGCTGCACATGAACAGCTATTTATGGGGCATAATACCCGACAGAAAATGAGTAGACATTCTGGGCCTGGGGAATTGTTGGACAAGACTGAACTGTCAAACATGAGTTTGGCTACCTGCACCTTAGCTGCAGCTGCAGCATGAGGTGAGCAGGGCAGAGTGGCAAATGCGAATGCCTCTGACTTCAGAGCATGCATGAGATGGTGCTGATTAGTTTGGAGGGGTGCTGAGCCAAATGCTGAGGTAGAAGTCTACTGTAGAAAGATTCATCCTTAATGTGCTCTCTGCCAAGTACAGTACTGTTCTCCCTTTCATATATCGCAAAATATTGTAACATCTTCAGATTTATTTACTGAAGTTGCCATTTTTCAACAACAACAAAACACCTTTTTCTAAGACAGTAAAATTTTGGATGAATAGGGGCCTCCTTCCTTTTCAAAGACTGCAGATTTAGCTGTCAGTCAAGAAGAAAGAAGGTACCTCCCAATCTCCAGAACTGAATGAGGTCTGAGGACAGGCTGATGGCTTCAAGGAAAGGACTGGACTTAGTGAAAGAGGCTGAAGTGAAGAGGTCAGAGTTATGAAGCTGAGTGCTAGAAACATAAAGTTGCTAGTAGCTCTGTTGGAGATAACTCTGTGGGCAGATTGACTGTGGAGGTGAGGAGCTGTGGGGCTGTAGCCCACAACCCTTTGGTAAGCTCATTGCTCCAATTGACTTCTCAGAGGACCAGCTGGACCCATGACCAGCTGCACCCATGACCAGCATCCCTCCACCCTGTCCTCCACACTAGAGGGAGTGTTTTATAGCTGAGGCAAATTATCTGCCTTAATGATAACAGGCTGAAAGCTCCAGCAACTTCCCCTTGAATGGAAGTTGAATTAAAAAAAAAATAAAATAAAAGGGAAAGAAAAACCTATGATTAAGCTGCAAATGTGTATTTTGCTTAGGAACCTACTGAGTTTGAAAGCTGGCAAACACCTCATAACAACTTGGTTACTGACTGAAAATAGAACAAATCCAGTTTGATTTAGGTTAGTAGAGCACCAGTGATTCATGGCATTAGTCAGCCATGTACATTCCAGCAGAAATTAAACCTAGTAGCTAGAAATAATACCAAAATTGAGTGGCTTTATAGGATTTGAAGGATTCAATGCATTCCTGTCTTAGTGGAGAATGTTATACTCTGGCTTTTCAATTCACAGGAGTTTTTCATGAGCCTCAAAACCTTGGAAAAGATAGCTAGGCTGCAAAACAGTCTGTGCTTACATTTCTAGCGAAATCCATTGTGCATGTACTAAGAAGTTTCCTCAAAACTGGATAATAGGCTTAAACTGGAATAGCTTACAGCTGACAATATTCAAATATCGACACCCCCAATTATTGTAGTTATTATTTACCATTTGCATAAAAGCATGGCAGGTTAGACACTAGAGGTTTTAAGAGATACACAAGAAAAACTTTAGCCAGTGGAAACTCATCCAAAACACGACCATGCTCTACAATGCAAAGTTTACCCTGTTGTCCACGCACAATATGGGCGCCAACAGCACCTTCAATGCAGGTCCTCAGTTATTGGGTATGCTAATTTATTGTAGTTCTAGATATGCACCAACATTTTTTACTGCCATGACTAGTCTTATTGAAACCTAGAAAAGCATTTGCAAGAATAGGCTTGAAAATAATAAAAAAGATCTAGGAGAAATTGTATTTCAGGCAAATTGAGAAAGCGTAAGGAACAAAGAGGATAAGCAAAAGCATGAAATAAAGCTGTCAGGTCAATGTGGCACAGAACTGATCATTATTATTTCTTTTCCCACATTTGCTTTGATCCTGAATTTATATTTCTAGATACCTGAAAAACTGTAGGAGAAAAGTCCTTTGCAAAACAGTCTGAAAAAAGGAGAGGCAGCAGAGAGTGTTACTGTAAAAATACTGGAGATTTTAGTGCTAGACCCCAAGATAACATTGGAGCCCCTTTACAATTCTGAATTAGCCTGAGGGGGAGAATTCCTTTCAGATATAATTACAGTTTGAGAGTAAAATCTTAATCATTCTATAGCATATGATGTTTAGTGCACTAGGAAGTGTTTGCAGTTACGCATGTCCCTCTCAGTTGCATAAAGAGACTGCTATTTCTAACATGATGCCCCTGGCTGAAGAAGACTAGAGGAACACAGTGTAATATAGGCCACAGAAGATTGACTACATCTGTAGTCAATATACACCCAGTGTAAACTCAGTCAGTTTTAGTGAGAAGTGGAGTATTTCTACATTAATGCAATAATTTTAACTCTTAATCATATGTTTTGATGACAGCTATATCTCTCAGGCTCTCTATCCATATATACACACACACATGCAGTGTCACAGAGGTTATTTTATTTAGTTTTAAAACTTGATATTTAATGTTTATTAGTGGAAATGAATTGATTTTTAGTTGCCACTATTTTCCTTCATTTTTACCATGAGAATGGCAGAGTTGACATATGTCTTGTTATGAGGTCTGTTTGCTTTTTTAGAGTTGCTCCTTTGAAAATTATTTTGAAGTGCATTTTTCAACAGAACAGTAAGGGTTTTATTAATAACATTAGTCTATTTTAAGGTCCTCTTGGTGTATGCAAATTTACTATGGTAATTAATCTGAGCAAAATGCTTGATGTTCTCTAAGTCAGAGACTAGAATTGAGAACAAAAAGATTCTTGTAAAACTAAAACCTTATTTCTGATTAATTTTTTTATGGTTTTTGGATAAATAAATTAAAAAATACTTTGTATGGGCAATGTTTGAGTGGAAAATAATTACAACAGGAAGATGCACTAGAGATGCAGGTTTTTAAAAAACTTTATTATCTCAGTATGACTTCTGAATTTGATATAATTCCATTTTGGTTTAATACTCTCTTATGAAGACATAGCAGAACATAAGAGGTTTGAAAACTTGTGTATGCTTTGAATAATTTTTGCGTTGCCAGAAGCACAGTAGGTATGTTACTGTCTTCTCTGGGTAAGGAATGTGCAGCTGCTCCAGAAATAGGGTAAAAACTACATGGCAAACCCATTTGCTTCACGGAAATGCTAATGATAGCCAGAGCTAAAGTGTTTCCACACACTTGAGTCCTACTCATAGCACTTCAGAGACTGAACTAAGGCTTTAAACTTCAGCTTGTTGGCACATCGAGGCACAGATTAGTGGCTAATGATGCTACCCATCTTGGCGGTACAGCAGAGATGTACCTGTTCTCCCTTCCTAATATGTTTCCCAGCAGCAGTAGCCTTCTGTAGTTGGACATGTCTCCCTTGAGATAAACACAGGGCTCTGATTTGAAATTGTTGGGGTTGTAGCAGTGGTGGTGAATGTGCTCATGACTTGAGGCCATACATCTCCCCCTCTCCTCCAAGGGTGCTGCACAACAGTAGGAACAACTGCATAGGAAATGCATCAGACTCCCCACTTGCCATATCAACCCCCCAGGACACAGGAGCAGCCCAGCTGGAAAGAGTCTCAGCAAAATTCATTCTCTGTGATTGCAAATCAGGTCCCTAATTTGAGTGGAAGTAACTCAGGCAAACTCTTCAATGACAAAACACCCTGAGAAGCACAGCTGGCTTCCCAGCCCTCTATTCCCTCCTGCTAAAAGTAATCTCTGCCAGTCCAAAGCTTTGGCAGACTTTGTAAAGATGGACCTCAGGCTGGGTCTTCATGCTCCCACCTTGACAACAAACCCTAGATCAGTGAAGGGCAGTCATCCCCACAAGTTTGGTCTCCCACTCATGCAATGCCTTTGCAGGAGAACACTTTTCTGAAGACTGAGATGTATGTCCTGGTGAATATTTACTAACGTCCATAATTAAAATGTATGAAAGATTTTTGTGTTAGCAGAAACATTAGTAAAGATGCGGTTGTAGTAGCAGAAGCTTTCCTTTATCAGGTTTGCTTTTTTTTTCTCGTGTAAGCTGTATCTCAGCCAGGGTTTGCCTGATGAAGCCATGGTGTATCAATCAATTAGGTCTGAGGTGCTGTTTCTGCAGTTTCAAAATTGATGCGACCTTTTGACTTCTAGAAATGCAATAGCAAATAGCCCAAAATGTCTATGCTTACCTGGACAGGTCCACTATGTGAATTAACTCATTTTACATTGGTAGTGATGATTTTAAAAGTGCGGGTGAATAAAATAAAATAAAATAAAATAAAATAAAATAAAATGAAAGAAAAAAGACAAGACAGGAAAAGAAAAGAAAAGAAAAGAAAAGAAAAGAAAAGAAAAGAAAAGAAAAGAAAAGAAAAGAAAAGAAAAGAAAAGAAAAACAAGGGTTTACTCTTGAACAATAATAGATTCCTCATTTATAAAAAGATTTTTAATTATTTCAGCAGAAAATTAGGAAATTTTATATGCACATATAATTCTGTTCATTATGCTAATACGTATGTTCCATGAGTAGCTTCTACAGAAAATCAAGAAATAATGTAATGGTTTTGAAAAATTAACTCTTTGAAAATAATAAAAACTTTGAAAAAACCAAGGAAAGCTATGGCAAAACTAAAAAATCTAGGAATCTGAATTTTGCAGAAGCAACAGTGTACTTGAAAACCTCAATTTCTTGTTTTGTCCCAGTAGTCTATTTACCAATGCATTGGTTTATTTTACTTTGAACAGTAATCTTCTCCTTTTATTCTTCTTTGGTGGTGTGCTGTTGCCTTTTCTAGAGCTTCATACCATGCTCTGTTCAGGGTAGTTCTTGCTTGGAGTAATTTGTGTCTGTAAAGCAGAAAAACTTTGGTGTTCATTTCCTGAGCTTTTATTTTAGGGCTAGGAGTTGTCATAGATGCAGATGACAGTGATTTTTTGTTATGCTGTTCTTGAGTTTTGACAAGTTAAAACATGTAAGAGTGTGTCATTCAATTTGTATAAATGACTGACAATAACAGGATTACACTGATATGATTTTAAACCAGTCTATACTAGTTGTATAGCTGTAATTTGAAGCAACCTACTGCTACTTTGATATCATTGTATTGTAGCGTAATATGGCACTATCTAATTTATGACTGTTGTGTTAGAACAACAGTCGTTGACTTATTAATGTAAGTATTTTTCAAGTCCTCATATTTGTGCCGTATCATCAGCTGATGCTGTTATCACCATTGGCTCTTTGCCAAGCACTGATGTTTTGTTAATGCACAAGACATAAGAGGCCGGAACATAATATTGGTATATTAGAAAAACAGTGCTGACTTCTTACACCAGCAGAAAAACTGGGCTCAGAATGCCTTGTATTATAGTTGTTGGGATTACATTTATTTACTCTGGTGAGGATCTGGTCCAAATCAGCACTGCCTGTCACAGGGCCACAGCTGCAACTTGTAGAAGACATTATTTTAGGCAATAATTATGTCCCTCTATCACTTAGTAATTTTAAAAGGTATTTCATTTATGATCATCATGAAAAAACACATCTAGAACTATTTAAAGGTTTAGCACCTGTAAAGAATTTTTAAGCACATGCTTAACTTTTAGCAGACCTGTCCCATTTATCTTTCCTAGGAATGAAAGCCCATGCTTAAAATTTCCATTGAATATGACAAAACCAGAAACAGATTAAGGGCTAATTGTGATGCAAGATTTTTCAACTGCATTTCCCCGGAGAAATTTCTGTTTAGCTGATGTCCAGTTTCAAGACATATCCATCAGAATGATTCTTTTGTGTTTTGGGTTGTTGGGTTTTTTTTCCATTGGTGTATGTGGAGACATGGAGACATGGAGAATGGGAATTTATCCTGATCCAGGGATTGCACACAGGAATTTTCTTCAACAAGATCAATCAAAGAGAATAAAAGAAACATGAGAGTGGGAAAAAGGCAGCACAATAAGTACAAGATAATGACACAGAACCCTAGTTACTGGCATGCAAAGCTAAACTTTGCACAGTAAATGAACAAATATGATCTATTTTTTATCTATAGCTTTAACTAACTATTTCTCAGTGGGATATGGTGTATAAAGCTAAGTTAACTTTGTTTCCTATGTGTTTTCAAGATATTTCTACAATTAAAATTATAAATGGTTTTAAGAAAAATAACTTGTCCTGCACCAATAAGAGCTCTAATAATAAAATTGACAGAAATTGGTATTCTCATATGCTGTAATGATGCCACTTATTGTTTCTGTACATCTATGAAAATCTATCCATTACACTATATCAAATAGCTAGATATTTAAGTTTATAATTGTCAGTATAATTACATGTGAGTAAATGAGGCTATTAAAGTTAGAAGTGGATATATGATCAGACCTAGAATTTGGACCTTTGTGTATGTTTGAAGAAAAACTGTCTTTAAACCAGAAGAAACCTCTTTGAGCTGAAACCATAATTCGGTATTTCAATATTCACCACTCAGGGATGGAAGACATGCATCAGGTCCCATTAATTTCCATACCACCAGACTATTATAATTCTGCTAAAATGCAGTATAATCAATAACAACGCAGAACAATTCACATTGAGGGGGCAAGGTATTAAAGAATTTGACAATGTTCAATTTTTATTTATGTTTGAAATTATGAAGCTATTATTAAGAATACTGTTGTGTCATGGAAATATGTGCAGACTTTATTTTCATGTAATGTGTGTTCAAGACTCATACAAGGGAGAAAAGTTTAATGACTATTCTCTCAATCAAACTAATGCATGACAAAAGTGGAGCTGGGAGAAGGTGTTAATATGTCTTTGGTTTTGGAGGAATGACAAATCACTGAAATAAAACCCAAGATGCTGGAGCCACAAAATCACACAGGAAGCTTTACTGACCAAGCAAGTTCTGGGAAAAGAAGGTAAGATGAACAAGAAGGGGAGGAGAAAGGTGATTAATACGGCAATCAGCCAGGACCAGAGAAAGTAGGCTGACTTAAAAATATTCTCTGATTCTAAGTATTTTGATCCCAGCCCAAAATGATTACAACAAAAATTCAGAAGGAAAATGTATGTAGGAAAGAGTTTTGGTTATTGTAATTAATTTTTTATTATTTATTATATGATGTGCTACTAAAAGTGAAACAGCATTCCTATGCATCATTTCATCTGTTTTTACCTTTCTCCTGACCCAGAAAGTATAAACCAGAAGAATGGGTACCACTGGTAGGCTGGAACTTTGCAAGAGATGGGTAGTTTCTGGAACCAAAGAGAATTAGTCATATACTGAGGCTAAGGAATCGGAGGATATTCTGCCTCTCACGTGATATGACTTCCCCACCAAACCCTCATGCTTATGGGTTCAAAGCCAAAACCATTATCTGAGTTCCTCCTTGTTGCAGTAAACTGAGATTTGCATTTGTGTGAATTCAGAGTAGCTGCCTGAGTTTCCATTAGTGGGATCTTAATCAAATTTATCATTAAAATGGATATGTAGAGAGTTAGCAAGCCCTTTGTTGATCAAAGAGTCATCACAATTCACAGGGAATTACATAGTGTCTTTGAAACTCACGTAATACATGAGGGTTAAATAAAAGTAATTGCTTTTTTGCTATGCCATTTTGCTTTAGGTAAGGAAGCCTAGGTACCTGTCAACAGCCTTTCTTCCCCACCAGCTCAGCATTGGCAGCTTATCCACTCCCAGGGTTCAGTTAGGACTGTGGGCTGAATCTTTAGAAATATTTTCCCTCTATTGCTGCATATTCTGTGTATCTGTGTGTGTATGTGCAAGAGGCAGGGGATGAGATGAGTAGGACAGGGATGGAAGCTGTCTTAGCTTTCTTTTTCTTTTGTGCTTTGAGTTGACACATGTGGCAGGAGAACGTCTACCTGCTTGGGCCGGGAGCTATGCAGCCAAATGACTTTCCAAAGAAGAAAATGGACTGCAAACATCCAAGAAAGTGAGTGTTTCTGAGTGTATTACAATTGTTTATATCTGAAAGTTACAACAAGGTCAATAGGAAAAGATGGCCAAAACAAACAAAAAGAAGAAAGAAAAAAAAAAGAAAAAAAAAGAAAAAAAATCTCTGTGTTTCTCAAACTTTTCTGAAAGGTTAAGACTATTTTAGCACTTAATTACAAGCCTTTTATTTCTACTGCACCACTGATTTATCCTAGAAGGGACACATTACTGCTTTAGTCCTTTAAAAAGTTATTTCTTTAAAAGTATTCCTAGCAGCAAGCACATTGAGATATGTTGCATTTTAATCACTCCAAGAGCCTTTTTGCACACATACATTGAGTTAGGGATCTCGACTCCTCACCCCAAATAAACCTGAACCTTTGGTAAAACTGGGGTACCAAAGGGCTTAATGATTTGGTACTACAGTTATTTTAGCAAGTGTCAGTCAGGTAACATACACTTTTCCATATGGGTGCACTACCACAGACAAAACAATAAGAAATATGTGTAACCCAACTATTACTCTCCAGGGTGAGAGCTGATATGGCAAACCCTCTAAAAGTGGAAGTCCATGCTGCTCCCTCTGTGACAGGAGGGGTAGTTTCCCAGACTAAGGCTGTTATTTGGCATCCTTGCTATTTAACATACTCGTCATTCAAACTGGCAAGCTTTAAGTATGATCATTGTTTCTGAGTCCAGGACACTGCTCAGCCTCTCACCCTTTGGGACATGAGTGTTTTGGTCCAGGTCTTCCGAGCTGAAGAGTTCACAACCTTTGTTCCAGGCTCTTATGTTTTCAGAGATAAATCAGTGATTTTGGAACTGCTGCCAAGTACCTCGTTAATCTCCTTGTTAACATCCCCTTGCCTCCAGTCTGAGGCTTGGACTGTACCCTCTGATCTATTCTTTGTTCCCCCAGGGAATTTCTAAAAATATCATAGGAGAAAGCAATGCCTTAGTGAAGCACTGTGTCCTGACGTTTATTGAGGACTAGGGCATCATCAGAGTCTTGTGTATGATTAATTCTCCTCTGCAAGTTGTGAACAGAGCAATTCCTGAACCAAAGGTATGTCAACACACCAAAAAGCAAATGAGATGAACTACAGGGAACAACATAATGAACATGAAATTTTGATGGGAAGTGTCTTCTCTCTACTTAAATATGGGACTGGGAAGAAATGACACTAAATTTTATAAGCTGCAAACCCCAAAATGCTTCTTACTTGTAATCAAACCTTGTAATCAAATATATGAGCAAAGTGACAGGAAATTCTCAGACAATTCTGTACTTATTTACTTATTTAGACTGATGTAGTCCTGGCATAAGCCTGATTTTTTAAAAGAAACTACCTGAGCAAATACAGAAAATGTTGTTTTGAACAAAAAGTGTCTTAGAAAGGAGACATTTATTTTATACTCTTTATTTCTATGACTTGGTGAAGGAATACAAGTATGAAAGCAGGGTAACGGAGGCAAAATAGGTAAAGAGAGTAAAGTTAATAGAAATTATGACTGGAACATCAAAGATTTTCTGGGGCTTGCCCTTGTGGCAGCCATATAGTTTCATAGAATACATGTGTTAATGGCTAGTCAGCAAACCTTTTTGCAATGTACTTAATTTGTAAGGTGGTAGTGGCCCATAGGAAAAAAAAAAAAACCAGCCCCAGGAGGCTTTTACATAATTCATGGTATAAAAAATATTCATGAAATAATTGCATGGAATCATACATGACCAAATCACTGCAAAACATTTTGAAAGATGTTCCTCATCTGTGTAACCATCTCTGGTGATTATGCACAAAGGCATCTTGAGCTACAAACTTCTCATTCTTTCAAGGTGCAAGTTCTGCTTTTATCACCTCTACAATTTGATTAATAGTAAATTCGTATTTATTTTCGTAGCCTAATCCTCAAGTAGTTATACAGGTGAGGTTTCCTAAAAGTATAAGAAGACATCTTTGAAATTAAGTTCTGCCTTTCAGTAGTTCTACAGTGTTCAGAAAAACTGAACTTTATTGCATCTATGATTGTTGATCAAGGATTTCACAGTTTTGTACTAGATACTTTTGATTTGTGAACTCTGGGAAAACAAAATAAAAGAAGGAAACCAGCTATGTTTGCCTTAACTGGCAGTAATTTTGTAAAGGAAAACTTCTGTCTCCTATTATTTACAAGTTACAGTTCTGCAAGGATAAATTAGCAAATGAGTACAAGACTTTTTTTCTCTTTTTTTAAAGCTTGATAAAACCCTTTTTTTGCCTCCTTCTATTACTACATTTGCAATAACATCTGAGTCTTTGGACTTATGCAAAGTTTATATTCTATGACATGGCACTTGGTAACAAATTCTGTTCACACAAAAAATAGCACTTCAGCTGTAATCAGTGCTTAAAAAATTATGAGCAGTTTGTGTAAACCTCTCTTTTTTGGCACTACTAGAAGTCAGCTGTGATTTCAGAGTATAATAAATGCATTTGGTTGAATTCCCCTGTTGTGTTGTGAGGAGAGCTTGTCTTTGGTTCATTTAGATTCTGAAGACTTTGTCCAGTGTCCAGATGCACTTTTAAAATGTAGTTAAGAGAATAATTACTGAATATATTGAAGAGCCATTCCCATTTTTTTCAGTTTATGCCCAGTAGATTTCACAATTGGCACAATTACTGCAAACTCATTTGGCAAAGAGCCATTATCTTCAATGGGAATAATGCCTACTACACTAGTTCGCAGTCTTATCCATTATTAACAATATGCATTTAATAACTTGCAACTAATGGTCTTCAAAACAGTCCCAAAATTGCTTAAGCTGCTTCTCACAGTGTTTGAAACAAGTTAACAGATTCTGTAAGCATGCAAAGGCAGAAATACAGCAATCAGTGCAATAGCATTGATGGCGTTTGCTGTATCTGTTCAGGAATAAGCATGACTGAATAAAGCTGTAGCAAGAAAAATAATAAGTTGGAACAAGCTAGTCCTTCCAGTTACTGACTACCTGAGGCAAAAATCTGCAGTGACACTGAATTGAATACGTGCTGTATGGCACAGAGAATCCTTCTTCTCACCAACAAATTATTTTGCAATAGTATTGCCAGGGAACTCTAAGATGGTGGAGGTTGGTAGGTAAGATGTGAAATTTTGCTTTAAAGATCAAATTTAAATGCGGATAATTTTCTCAATGCAAAAGTCAGTCAGACTGCTTCAGACCAGAAACATTTGCATGGAAACTGTCCAAAAAAGTTATTTAAAATTTAACTCCAGATTGTTGAACTATTTCCAAACTTTGGTAAAGCTAAGGTGATTTCCAGTTTCATAACCAATCAAAAACTCAATAAAATGCTCTTTGCCACATTTTTTATTAGAAACATATATTAAACCCCCATGTTACTCATTAGGATTTTTGTTAAATTAAAGCCATTTGATCCCTCTGACCTTTGGCCAGTGTGACTTCTTGACTAATTCCTAGTATTTTTGTGAAAGCAGTTTGAACAAAACATTTCTATGGAAATACCTTTGCCAGAAAAGAAAATGGCTTATTGCATTATTGAAAATAGAAGGAAGCCAATCACCAAGATCAAAGACCTTTTATCCCTGTGAAAATTGCCTGCCAGCGCATGAGAAACCATGAAAATTCAAAGCAACATGCCAACTTTTTGTTTTCACGGCAAGTCTGTCTCAAATATATTTCCTTTGGTTTTCAAAAAGAGCAAGAATTATCTTCACAATTATATACTGGCAATTAAATGGGTGGAAGATTGCAGCTGAGCATTCCTTATACAGTATACTGATAATGATGTAGTCTATCTTCCACCTGCAAAGCAATGCAGGAGAGTTCATGCAGCTCTCCAGAATGCCTATGCAAAGAGTCTTGACAAAAGCACATCTCCTCCTAGTCCATTGCTGCTCGTAAAACAAACATGTATTAACAGTATGGCAGGAAATTCTGAAAAATATCGTATTGTGGGTGCAGCAGACGGAAGCACATAAATAACCACCTTTTTCTTCTTGTGTGGTTCCATTTATGTTGGATTTTTTATTATTATTCCCTTCTCTAGCCAGTGCTGCACTCTCTATCAATGTAGCAATAAGAATATGGAACAGGATTTCCTTTAAAAGGAATAGAGTTCTTCTTTAGACAAGTATCTTCATGAAAGATAGGAAAGTCAATGTAGATAACTTGCCATCTCTGCCTTTTTGTATAGTCTCTTATTTTAGCCAGGCTGCTGAAGGAATGTGTGAAAAATAACATCCCAATTGTTGGCATTCTCACCAGAAAATTGGTCCTCAATACGTAGAATGAATACAAATATTAGCTCTTTGCAAAGCATTATAATTTTCAGGCAATGATACTAGTGCACTGCCCTTTGACGCTGCCACTATTCTAATTTTCTTGGCTGGTGACTACCCTGTTGCTTCCATTATGTCCTGCCTGAATTTGTAGTGAAGGGCAGCCAACAAGACCACTAAACAAGAAGCTTTGCAACTCCTACTCCGGTGCTAAGGCAGGAATTGTGTGTTCTAGTTAATTGCAAATCAGGGATGCTTTTAAGGAGAGGAGTGTTATCTCCTTACTCTCTGGTTAACGCTCCAACCTCCATTGCCATTACAAGGCTAACTCTGTTCTGCATCTGCTCAGACATAATCCTCGAGACCTCAGGCATACTTGTTGCCCTCCAGAGTGGGCTGATACAATTTTCCCAGCTCTGGGTGGTGGGGAATGGGCTACAGATCTCTGATCCAGACACGATTATGCAGCTGGTCCTGAGGCACAGAGACCCAAACAGATCTGTTAAAGCTTTCTCTCTGAGTTTGGAGGTCATGCAGCTGGTTTCTTTCCCACTTACTTACGCTTACAGCTAAGCCCGTATCTCTCTTTCTCTGCCACCCACAAGCCAGGTACAGACTGCCAGCCTTGCACAGCACCCGCCAAGCAGGTTTTCCTGGAACTTGAGGCACAGAGTGGGGAAATTCTGCAGCATCGAGCTGCAGCTGAAGTCTCTGCCAGGAGCAGCTTCCTCTCATCTGCAGCCGCTTACATACCCATAGCAGAGTAACAGTCCATACCCTCTTTTCACCAGTGGACAGCTTGCAGAGCCACTTAGGAAGCCAGCCTTCCTACCTGAGAACATGCATCTGCCTGAAACTTCACTGCTCCCCTCCCAATGGGCTTAAGGATTTAGATCTTCCTGGAAAAAAAATATGGTCTGCTAGGTTCAGTAGGCCAGGCCAGGCCACCCAAAGTCACCTCATCACTTCCTAGCTGATGAGATGCAAAAGACAGGAACCATATCCTTTCCATAGGTTCATTTCCCAGCAAACCTGCTAATGAATTAGTGTGATACAGCACAGAGAAGCCAACATAATAATTCAAGCAGAATAACAGTTATTGCAGTTGATTATTTTTTTTCCCTTCCAATGTCTTAGTGATTTAAATCTTGGTTCTGAATTTTCCAGGTGTGCTAATGGCATAAACCAAAGCCAGTTTTGCTGTATTTCAAAGAACACTGTGCGAGCTCAGATTTTCTAGTTCCTGGAACTCTGTGATTCTTCAGAAATTCCTTTAAAAATTATTTCTCAAGAAAGAAAATCAGTTGCTAATACTTGGGCTACAGTGAAAGTCAAGCCTCTATGGTTCAAGCACTGAAGAGAGAAATAAAAAGAAGTCCAGCCAGTGCTTTTGGGCTTGTTGCTTGTTTGTTTGTATTTAATTGCCATGATTCTTAAGCCTAATTCGTGGCTTCTGCAGACCAAATTCAAGGGTTTGGGTTCTGTTTTTAAAATTGCAAAGGTTGCCTATACTTCCAGGACTGTTAGAAGGGATTCTGAGGAGAGGGTGATGCTTGGCTGTGACTGTTGACCCCTGAGTAACCCGACATCTGTATCTGAAAGTGTCTCCTTGTGATATCTGAATGGGTTTACGATCTTTCTGCTTCTAATCTAATGCTTCCAAGAATACTTCTTTTCTTCTTTTTTTTTTTTAATTTTTAAAGATGTGATGGACTTGTTAATGGATCATCATGTCAGCTTCCCTAGGCACAGTGATCCCATAAAGCTAAGAGACACATGATTAAATTAGGAGCTTAACTACACCTCAGTGTCAGGCTCTGAAAAAAATAACAGTAAATTACATAAAATGGTCAATATAATCTATACCACCCTATGCAGTACGTGACATCTTCAAGCAGCATGCACTAACTTTTTAATGCAATCCACTGATTGCATTATAAATCACTTATTTGTGTATCAGTGATGAGAAAAGCCTATCCAAAAGGTCATCTACTACAGGGTTTTTAAAAGGACTCTCTGATTGGTTTCTGAGAAATTCACAGGTCATTTTGCATGGTGTTTCCAGACTTATTTACAAGCCTGTTAAAATTAACCTGCACTTGGTTTTCTTCTTTTGTTTTCCCTCATTTTGTTTGTTTGCTTGAATACTCAGGAATGCTTGTGTGGGCTTCTGAGGAGAAGTGTTTTACTATTTTCGCAATCATTTAGTACACCACACAGGGTACACAAACCATACGCTGAAACATACTGATTTAGCCTATTTCTTTCCCTTTTGAAGGTGTTTATTTTTATTTCTAGTGCCTTCAGTGTTCAGTCCTGATTTTGTCTGTAATGCTGATTTACTAAAGTGCCACCAGTAGGATTGCAAAACCCTGGGCTGTATCTTTCAGTATGGACTGTGTTAGCTCTCTCAAACTCATGGGAGCTACGCTCCTTTCCTCCAGCTGGGTTTCTGGTGGTCTGCAGGGGGTTGGGGAACAATCCTTTTAAGCATAGAGGAAGGGAAAAAGAAAAAAAACCCACATCGTTTTAGTATTAGCAATTACTGGCTTTTTGTCTGACCATAACCCAATATCATATCAGCAGCTGGACTCCTTTCCTTTCTTTTTCCTCTCATTTTTCAGTGCCCTTTCTAAGCCTATCCTTTCAACAAAATTTGCAAACAGATGGGCAGCTCCAGAGAAAATTCCCCTGGGAGCTCTCTACGCCCTGAAGTAGCTGCTTACACCTGACTTTTCTCACAGATGACAGGGTGCAAAATCTCCGTCTCCACAGAAGCTGTTAGGTGCAGTTTAAAGCTCCCAAAGTCACATCCCCCAGGTTTGTTCAGGGCTTCGCTGGCCAGCAGGTACTGCCCTTTTTATTCTTCAGTTTGTTCTGCCCTTTCACTCTTTTACTTCATCACGTTAGGAGACGCCCAGTAAACTTTTTAAGGGGCTCCCCAAAGTATTGCCTGTGCCTTTGTATTCCTAAGCCTGTGCAGAGAATCGTAAGCTTGTTATTAGTATAATGGTCCCAAGCGCAACAAAGGCTCCCACCTGCTCCTCCATGGAAGGGCGCCTTGGCTCCGTAACAATTAGCATCAATTACGGCAGGGCTGGTCGGGAACTGCACGCCTGGCCCTCTGTGGGCTGCAGGTGCAGGATTATCCCCCTGACCTTTCGCTCCCAGAGCCCCCTCTGATGACGGGAGCAGGAGGCAGTCAGACGAGAGCCGCGCGCCTTTCAGTCTTCGTGGTGAACATTAGTTATTCATGTCATTTCCAGAGCACTGAGATTAGAGTCTCAGGAAACTACGCAGAGAGCAGGCTCCCTCTCCTTGGCTCCAGTTTTCCCTGCTGGGTGCTCCCATGCTTGTACATCCTCTCATTCCTCGGTATGTGTGCTCTTGCTGCAGGAAAAGAAAATGCACGATAGCATCTGTGAAGGAAAACAGGGTTGTAATAATAGTAATAATAATAGTAGTAATAAAAAAGAGAGCCCCACAGCTGGCTGGCTGAGTGGCAGACAATGGCATGCATGTAATACGCTTGGATAGTCTTCTCCATTTCATTGCCTTGGCTTTTAGGTGCAAATGTGATGCCAGACCCTGCTTTAGTTTCAGTGTGCACTGTTACAGTCACTTGTGAAGGCAAGCAGTACAAAGCTAGACATACTGCAGATAGTATAGATAGCACCCTGTCATGACAGATAATGTTGAAGAGAGGCCAGCCAACTCTTTTTCTAACAAAACGGGTGAATTTAGAAGGTAAATTATGCCTGAACACAGAGGGCACAGTATCTTCAAAGCAGCAAAAATTAGCTTTTTTTCTTTGTGTTTAAACATTGTTCATTTTTTCTATGTCTTCAAAAAAGTAAGGGTGGGCTTTCTTCCCATGGACAGCTCTTTATGCATTGCAAGTCCTATACATACTGAATATTTTATAAATTCAGTATTTCTTTATCCATGAACAGAACTGTATACATACATATATCACATTATTGTCTCCTTAAAAATATTCACCAACAAGTAGGGGGAAAGGAGGGAGAAATCAAACAAATCAATTACAGAGAAAACGAAAAAGAAAGAGTATTTTAAGCCATTGCTCATCGAGAAGAGCAGTGCAGAGCAGAGCTGGGAACGATCACAGAGCAGCACAGATCAGCTGGACCTGGGCTGGAAGCTGCTAAGGGAGAGAGGAACCCTTTGAGTATCCCTGTAAGTCCATCCCACAGAAAGAAAGACAGGAAAAATATCCTCCAAACCTGTCTATTTGATCTGAAAGTAATTATATACTAGGAGAACAGTGTATGGTGTTTATCCGGTTTTGGTTTGTTTGTTTTTTTTTTTTCCAAAAAGTCTCTGACATTCTACCTCTGGAAAAATAGGTTCCTTTAAGAATAGTCTGAACTCAGGCATTGGATATCACGTTATCCATAGTTTCTTTATTTTTTGGTATGGAAATTTGACAGAGAAAATAGAATGACTTGAAACTCTAAATGGTGAATTTGGCATCTGTGATCTGAAATGTTTACATAATTTACCCCAATGATGTTACTTCTTTAGGTTATATGGAGAATGAGAGCAGCAAGGGATGAGAGCAAGTGCTCTCAAAGAAACATTACTTGGGTTTGTTTTAGGCAAAAGACCATGGCTCTGACTGTCTTACATATTTGCGAGTTAGCTAAAACCCTGACAATATATCAGTGTAAAAATAGTGTGAGTAAGACGAGAAACAATTGTATGGTAGATAAGTTGGATACATTTAGTCGTGCATTACACTGATGATATGTCATTCTTAAAAACCATAACATAAGGGCTTGGAATAATGTCTACTAGTAACGATGATGTTCATCATAGAGGTTTGTCTTTTATATTTAATTAGAAATCATCACCATAGCTCACAGAAGGTGTGATTTCTTCAGCAGAGAGAAGACACGGTAGACCTCACTAAAGGATAACTATTCAGCCCATCATGTCAATAGCCATAGTGTTTTTATGGAGCAGGAGATGCTCTGGGATTGTAATCACTTCAGAGTAGCAAATGTTTTTAATGGCAGATACTGTAAGTGCTTTAGATTAAAAAAAGCATAGACTCCATGCCAGCTGGAGTATTGCATGTTGAAGGAGGGAAAACACATAAGGAAGCTTGTAGTTCAAACCTTCATGGTAACAAAACAGTAAAAACACTACGCCTTTCTCAACAAAAGAGACACATGAAGTGCCACAAATCTTCCTTGAAGCTAATACAGTGGCTGAGAAGGTGGCCATATGTGAGGCTAGTTAAGGCCTTTTCTACTAAGATTTGGGTGGGGGGAGGAGGGCAGACCCCTTGGTTTTGGGAAGAGAGGTGTGATTTGGTTACACCCTTTATAGGAACTTTCAGCAACAGAGGACAGAGGTTTTCCATTGCTAGAGAACATTTTGCACATATTCAGGGACATGGAAGTAATTTTTAAC
Source organism: Ciconia boyciana (assembly GCF_034638445.1). Taxonomy (NCBI): domain Eukaryota; kingdom Metazoa; phylum Chordata; class Aves; order Ciconiiformes; family Ciconiidae; genus Ciconia; species Ciconia boyciana. The sequence goes on from NC_132936.1 coordinate 54,134,930, forward strand.
TGACTTGCCAAACCAGTTTGGGAATAAGTAATATCAAAATAAAAGAGAGAGGGCCATTTTTTTGCTATAAATGCTATAGTATCACTTCTAAAGGCATGCTGGCAAATTGAAAATAACTGTATCATGATGCATCAGCTGCTTGGAAACAATAAAAGTGACAGAAAGATATCCCCCATTGGAGGGGCTGCTGTCCTCTGAGCGGTGCCTGCAAGGATGCCAAAAATGCTTCTCCTGCATGGATCTCGTTCCCTCCCAGCTGAAATAAATAAATAAATAAATAAATAAATAAATAAGTCGATCTTTGAAGGGACCGTAGCTGTAAATACAACATGGACAAAGGCTAGTTGTTGAATTACTGTTCCAAGCACAAAGACGGAATTGAAGGGAAAGAGAAGGGAGGGGAAATCCCTCTGTGTTTATAAGCACACATCAAAGAACCACTTCTAGAAATCTGAACGCTCAGATAGGAGGGGGGGAAACAAAGCCCTGATAGGAAACTTGAAACAATTCAATAAACGCCATTGTGCATACCCATTCAGAGGGTTCAAGTTACACATTTACACAGGCATGGGGAGGTTATGTGCTGATATTTAGTACGTGTGAATACATGTGTGGTGGATCCAGGAAGCATGCTAAATCAATATGGGTGTAACATCGACCTGTACGTGAAAATGTATTTTTATGTTTCCCATTTCGCTAGAGATAAATCGTGGCCCCATCTTTTCATTCACTAGAGGTTTGCTTAATTAATTTTAGTTAGAAATTTAATTAATTTTTTTTTCATTTTAAGCATCATGTCAATTGTTTTTTGCAGGAGATTAGTTAATTAAGGACTTCATCATGTAGTCTGGCATAAATAATGCATGTCATTGCAGAATATATCACATAAACTCAAAAATATTAAAATCAATGGCAAAACAAAAACATTGACTTAACAAGTCAGTTTTTCCTCATGTATACATGTTTATACACACCTGCACATATCTATATACATGTGATATTTCTCCAGCAGATACGTAAGCATATTTTCTTTGTAGCCACTTCTGCCACTGATCTTAATGAGTTCAAAATGTCTTCTCCATCATGCCTATGCACTTAGACTGGAAAGGTAGCAGTGGCATTTTTTGTTATTATATGCAAAATACTATAGGAATATCAAGGTAAACAGTTAACAGTTTTAAACTAGAAAAGTTTTTGGGACCGTGAGCAAAGACTGAAAATTTATACTGTCTTTTTTGGCTCTAATTAGTAAAACCTATGAATACAGGAGCACCTGGATCATATTATCACCTGCAAATATGACACTGGAGGACATGAGTTTTATTCCTGCTCATTAGACCATTAGTTTTACTCCCACTTATATTCAACCTTTTCCTATATAGAATAGTACCAAAATTACACCTGGCATATAGTTTCCTTCTTTTGCTTTGAGACCTGCAGATCGAGGTAGCTTAGGATTGAAATAAGACACTCGGGTTCCAGTTACTGAAATCCATTCTTCAGCTGAGAGGAAGGAAGGAACAGGCTATTCATTAGCGACAAAAGAGCTGAATTTCATTGTTTTTCTTTGGTTCTGGTGTTATTAAATTTTTTCAAGGTTTTTTTTGTTGTTGTTTTTAATCAAATTCATCAGCTCCAGAAATATGTTTCATAACTTAAATAGTTCAAGAGTTTAATAAATACCACTATTCAATAAAATTAGCTTTTTGTAACTATTTGCAAGACATGTTTATTGCTCATCATTAAAAAAAAATTAAAAGTCAAACTGCCCTTATGCAATACAACTTAAATGATTATAGATTCATAGGCACAGTTTATGGCAGTAGAAATTATGCTGTTGTTAACTCTTCTAGTGACTATGAACATTTCTGAAATGTTATGACTCTAGGTACTAAATCTAACCGTTGCGAGAATGTAATTATTGTCAATAGCCACAAGTGAACAATATTGTCCTCTACAATTTGGAACTCCTTTTGTCACCGGTGCCAGAGCTGCTTAAAACCTCACCTCTTGGTTGAAAGAGACTAGAACAACACTTTGTTTACAGCTGATCCTCAAGTTTCGCTTCAAATTCTCAAAGCAGAACTCCATCTAAAACCACTACATTTGCCTGATCTTGTTAGAAATCCGTGAATCATCACCCAGTATTGTGAAAATGGGTTTGAGCTCTTTTGAAAGCTTGTGGCCATTACAGTCCTTTCCTATAAATGCAGTCTGAGTCACAGACTTGAAACCTGAAATGAGTTTCCCCTGAAATGAAGTCTTAATGGATATATTTCTATTAGATTCTCTGCATTTTTTAGTTCACATGTATCACCTAATGTCTATGCATTATCCAGTCATACAAAATGTAATCATTGTAAGGGAATGCTTTATTGGAAGATACATATATATGTGCGTACACATATGTGTACATGTACACATATATGTGTGTATATTTTTTACTTGTATGTATCTGACTGCTTCCTATGTTACAGGAGAAGGAGAAATGTTCCTTGCACCTAGAGCAAAAGGTGAAGATAAGGTAGCGATGCTTCCTTACTTCCTGTCAAAGCTCATTCCAAATTTTCTGACCACCTTTGGGGATGTGCTATACTCTGTAAGGATAAACCTATAATTCATTATAGAGAATTTCTCTGTGACAATAAATCATTGCTTGATCTTGCTCTTATACCACTTTTTCACTTGCTGTTTCACAGTGGGATATGGCTCAACCTGAGACTGATGTCTATGTCAGTGCTACATGTTTGGTCCAAACTGTTTGTCCAAGTTCCTTCTGCAGAGAATGCAGGCCATCCAGAAGGCAAGTTCTTCACCTTATCTGAGACATTAGTCATACAGTTGGGTTGAAGCACCTTCCAGTGGTACTGGCCCATCCCCATTAACTCTACAGAAAGTTTACAGGATTGTTAAATACCTAACCTTTATGCAGTACTCTCAGAAATCCTGAACTTCAGCCATTATCTTTAAAAGGGCTGCGGTTAAACATTCTGCAATATTTTGTTGCTTTTGTCCCATTGAAATCAAAGAATGTTATGAGTCTGTGCACCCTTGAGGAGCAGCACCTGTGACTTTGAGCTGCATGTGACACTCTCTGAGAAATCAAAGGAGTACCGAACTTTCATGTCCATTGTAGCCTTTGCTGCTTAGGAGACACATTGCAGAGGCTTATACTGCTTAAATTTCCTATGGATAGAACTCATCACCTGTGAAACCATGCCTCCAAGCAAAGGAGTTTCCTTGCTCATGAATGCCATCTCCAAACTGATTATGGCTGCAGGTCTGTCCAATCGCTCCTTTGCTGAGGCTATTACAAGTCAGGATAAGCTCTGGTCTGACCTTGCAGTGTACTTCCTCTGCCAAAAAGAAAGAAAAAGAAGGAACAAGAGCTCCCGGGACAAGAAACAAAAATTGAGATGATTAGTAGTCACTTTTGAGCAAGGCAAAATGCTGATAGTAGAAAGAACATATTGCATCAGACACTATATCTAAATTGAATGTGTAGTATAATGTATAAATTTATTTTTCAACATACTTTTCATGAGATATTTTTTAGAATGGAATTCAGATCTTTGCACTGATATATCAAAAATATCACCCCAGAATCTGGAACAAAACCACTGAAAATGTGGCAATGTCTGATTTCCAGCTGATTTATTTCATTTTACCCCTTTAATGATTGTTTACCTTAAGATCTTATCTTTATTAACATGCTTATAAATCATAATCAAACCATATCTGCTTATTCTGAGACATAGATTTTGTTTATTAATTAATTTTGAAGTAGATTTCCAATATTTTAATTATTCCATTTTCTTTTCCAAACCCTCTCCAGCTTATCAACTGTCTTTTAAAATTATTTTAGTGTACATCAGAAGTAGAGATAGTAATCTATTGATGGCCTCTCTAGCCTGCATGTAGTGTAAGAAGAGCGTCCTCCTTTTGTTTGAGATTTTCTACTTCCACAAATATATAAATATTCTCCCTTAGCCTTCTCTTTCACCTGGGAAACCATCTTCAGTTGGTTATTGAGTCCTCAGCCTTTCTCTGTCTTCTTGCTTTCCAAAGTCAGACCATAAGTAAGCCACATAAGAATGCAACTTATAATTCTGTCCTGACATAATTTTCTGCTATTAAAATGTATTCAGTTTTACATAGACTGCATAGTATATGGCATTACTTGACAGGCTCTTTATAGAGGTGCATGGCAAGAGAGGGAGAGACATGGGCATAAACTGAAATAACAGAGGTTTGTACTGAATATAAAGGAAAAAATCACTGTGTAGACAGGTAAATGTGGAAGAGGCTTACCAGAGATGTAGTGCATCTCCATCATAGGAGATTTTGCAGTCCTCCCTCAATAAGACCATGAATAAGCTGGTCTGACCTCACAGCTGACCCTACCTGGGCAGGACACTGGACTAGAGACCTCCTGAGTGTCCTTCCAACCTGAAGTATCTTCTGATTCCAGGAGAAAAATGCAAAATTTACCAAAGGGAGCTAAGACAGTCTGCACAAACTTACACCTTTCCCTTGCCAATCCTTGACCAAACAAGGATTTGATGTAGGAGAATATTGGCTACAGGGAGCAGGAACAAGGGACTCTGCCACAGAGGCTCCTTGGCAGGGATCGGCTCAGTGGTAAACAGAAATTTGAGTCCATTTGTTCTAATCTTTCCAAAAGTATTTGGGTCATCATACTCTATGGGGAAATGGATGTAAGAAATTTAACTCTGTTGTGTGTTATACTAGACGGAGCGCTGGAAACTTTTCCATGAATATTCATTCAAATGTGAACAGGAATTTAATTCTGACAATGCTAATGACCCCATCTTTCTAAAATTTGCCTAAAATAAGTGTGTACATTCAGATGGAAATTTTTCAATTTACAATTGCAGTTCGTATAAGTTATTTGCTTATAATTATATGTTTAGCTGAAGTGGAATGCAAATAGATGTACTTTCCATTACATACAGATGACAAAGGAGCTTTTAATGGTCTGAAGAGGCTTGTGTTAGAAAGACCTCATGTTTAAATGCAATGGAGAAGAAGAGATGATGGGGACACTGGCATTTCACATCTTGCAGTATTATAGATGATAAAGACAAAAGGGAAGGATTAGGAGGCTTGAGATAATAAGCTAAATATTTGACATATGAAATGTGTGGTGGCATCAAGATGTCCATTGTAAATATCACTGTAAGAGAGACTTGTCTGCTTAAAAAGTGAGAGACTAACAAGGAAGAGAGAAGTTTTGCTTTTAACAGTATTAAAATGCTACTTGAAACAAAGGTAATAAATGAGACCTGCCTAAAACTGTTGGCCCTTCAAAGGACCTTGTCGATTAGCTTGAGCTTAGAGGCTATGTTTGTTGTGATGGGAGATAGAAAGATGAAATACTCAAATACATCAAAGTAACAGTCCAGTTAAAGGACTTGATTCCTTATTCTTCTTCATACATTCACATAATTGATTTGGGTGGAGATAGTTTACATAAAAGTACACCAGTGGAGGGAGAGTGGACAGCCACGGCCTCAGTTAAGGGCAATCAGCACATCTCTGACAACATTGTTTGAGAAATTGGCCCTTAAATATTGACAGTATTACTGGTGATTCTGACTCTAACCTGTCTGTGCAAATGTCTTTGGTGACAAAACCAGGTTCATGTTTATCAGCCAGAGTTGGTGTCTCTTCATGGCACTGTTGCTCACTTCAGAGTTAGATTCATCTCACTGTACAAAGAATGCTGTACATTTCAAGACAGTGATGTTTCAAGCCAACTTTTGTGTGTCTGGTTTGGATATCAAATTCCTACTACATGCTGTACATGCTGTAATAGGAACGAAATGTCTCACTATGACATATTGCCGCAATTTAGAGCACTAAGTTAAAGGTAATGACAATGTGTTTATGGAACAGTATGATTTCATTGTCCTTAGTCCCTCTCTTTCCCCTGTAGCTTACCCGACAGCTTTATTTCAAAGTCAATTCAAATAGCTGCATGAACATTACTGATGCCCCTATGTGAGCTATCTCTTAGGTGAATAATAAATAGTGAAGACAATTGGGAAGCAGAGCTGGCAGGAGGAGGCTGGACTGGTGCCCTCCGCTGACGAGGTTAGGCTGTTGCACACGCACTGCTGGTATGCCCGGGAAGGGCTGGGATGCCAAAAGGGAACACTTGTCGGCATGAACCAGTGCAACCTTCTAAAAAATCTTGGAAGCATTTAAGGTCCAGTAATTGGGCGTATTCTAGCTTGGTTTTCTTCCAAGTGGGTTCTTCTCCAACTCTTCCTAGCTTGGAAATATTAATGAATTATCCTTATTGCTGAGCAATGCATTTTCCACAGAGAGCTGTTCCAGTTGTTTTAATGCATTTACTTCACATTCATCCACATAGGGTTTTTTTTTGCCCACTTTCCACAGCAAGTCTAGCAAACAAGCTTAGTATCTGCAATAAAGAAGTGCTAACCTCACGCATTTTTTGAAAGCGCTATTCAAATTGGGGACTTAATTAAACTTGGCCAGATAGCTCATTTGATTTTTTTCATGTTTGCACAATGGAAGTGTATTGTTGTTGTCTGTAGCTACATGAACTTTAAAACTAAACAGTGAGATATACACATAATAATGCCTCTTCCCTGATCCCTGACCTTTAAGAATGGAACTGGAGAAAATAGATTAAGTTTTGTTCTGTTTTCAGGATTCCTGTGTCAGATGTTATGCCCATGAAATATCTGACACAAGACAGAAATAGTTCTGTGTGGCTATGGCTAACAATGCATTATAGTTTTTGCATGGTAGGAAGTGACTGATAAGCTTAGCATGAAAGAAGTACAGACCAAAAGGGAATCTCGGAGGAAATACCAAGACATTTTGAAAAAATTAATAGAAGAATTTAACTTTTTCGTTATTGACAGTTTATAAAAAAGAAAATTGGAAAATGTATTTTATCAAATTATTGTTGACAAATCAGTCACTATCTCTAACCAGTATCTGCTGAGTGATGTTTTCCTCCTTTGAAATTCCCCCTTAGACTCCTCTTTGCCACAGTTTTAGGTACAGATTACCCATAGGGGGAGACAGAAGTAACCTCACACTATCCCTAAGTGGCCAGCTTTCTAGCTCAGTCAGTTTAACACTCAATTTCTTTATTCACATTTGTGTTTAAAGTAACAGTGACTCCAACAGGCAACTAATTTACCAAATGCTCTCCAATAAATGCCTGAAGTTTGTTGCTCAGGTTTTCAATTAATAACTGCTGGTAGCTAGTTTTAGGACTTAATTTTCAGGAACCCCATTTGAGATGCCTTACAGGAGCCCAAATTACAGAAAAAGTGAAGTCTTACAAAAGAAGCCTGGTATTTTATAAAGCAGAATGCTTATGACATCACTAAAATTGAAGCAACATTTGGTTGCCTAAAGACATACAATAGTTTTGTTGTGATAATAGCACTTAGGAACCCAAGCCATATAAACAAAAATCTGCAATGCTTAGCTAGTTGTTAAGGATCATAAAAGTGAAGCATCTGATGCCATCATGGTGATTTAAAGCCCATAGGTTTCTCTAGAAAGCTTTTGGAGAGGACATGTACACATAAAAGCTTATAGGTTAAGGAAGCCAACAGGAAACCCTAGAAAGGGCTGCTTCTGAATTACTTCCTCCTGACAGGTATTAGGTAGCCAAACCACTGGATGAGTTCTTCTATGAGAAGACCCATGGCATAGGATCTACTCCTGCAGTGCAGTGCCACACTGAGCAGTGCTCATGCTTTCTGAAAAAGGCTGCTACATAAAAAGTGTTTACAGCTTGGTCAATAGCCTAGTTACTGGGTCACTTGTAGTGAAAGTGGAATATCTTTTTTCATTTCCTTCCTTACTCTAAAGCATTTGAAACATAGTTTTTTCCACCACATAGAAGACTGACCTCATCAGTCAGCATGGTGGATTAGAGTATTTTGGAAGGGAAAATCAGCATTGCTATAGAAGCAGCAACATTTACTACTTCAGTGCCAGCATCCTTGGACTTAAACTCGTGTAATGGGAAAATCTGAGCAAGACATACATTACAGGAAGGACAACAACTGCAGATTGTCATTTGCTTTGATTTTTATTTCAGAATAGGAAAAGGGTTAAAAATAACAGAATCAGCATGTTCTTAGCAAAAAAAAAAAAAGTGATGTGTGTCAGCATCATGTGGTAGGAAACTTTTAGGCAACAAAAAGTGGCAAGCTTCTGCCCATCTGGGAAGGAGAAGGAAAAGAAGTACTGTCATATCAGCAATTGCCAGCGGTATTTTTAAAATGCCATTATGGCAACATTTTTCTTCTGCAAGCTCATCTGTTGAGAGACTGGTTAAATAAAAAAAAAAAAAAAAAAGAGAAAATGATTGCCAACTAGTCTGAGGGAGAAAGTGGAAGCAGAAAAGTCTGACTGGCATGCAACCATCAAAAGGTCAGAAGTTCAGATCTTGCTCATGTTTGATTATTTCTATTCCACCCCTATACAGAAAGAATGGCAGCTTTCAAAGGGAAAATGAGTGAACTGAAGACTGATAATTCCCAACATGATTCCAAGTTGGAGAGCAAGTAAATTCATCAGATAAAAATAATTTCACAATGACAATGCTGTTGAGTTATTACTCTAATAGCTCCAGACTGTGTTAGTGTCTGGCTCCTGAATTCTTCCAGTGAGCACCTTTTCTATCCTGTTTCCCTTTCCCTTTGAACTGTTAATTAATCATTTTGGCTTGGGTTTGAGCTCTCCTGTATTTAATGTCCATCTTTGAAACATGTGGCCTAACACATACATCTTTCAATTAGGTGCGATGGCAAGGTGGGCTTGAAATAATAAAAACATGAAATCAGCTACAAGAGACATTGTAATAAGCACTGGAGCTGGACTGCTCACTACAGCCCCTTGCCTCTCCATGTTGAAGCTGTGCCTGATACAAGACATAAAGATAAGATTTATGATACACAAGACAGAAAGATTACTCATACGAGTAACTCATGAACAGTTAATAACTATTTAGCTACTCTCTTGAGTAGCTGTTGGGAAAAGGGGGGTAGGGGTGGGTGAACAAGCACAAACATTAATCTATAGCAGCAAATAATCCATTGCCTCAAATGGTTCCAAATGGGCCAATGGGCAGGAGCCCACTTAAAAGGGTAATTTTAAAAGCAGTCCATTTCTGAAAAATGCAAAATGAGACTCCCTCGACTGAACAGTAGTCAAGAAAAATAGCTTTTATATGTACAAAACACAGGAAAAAAGAGCAGGAATATGCTTACTTTCTGGAAAAGGCAGTTAACATTGAACCTATGAATGTTCCCAACTTGTTATTTAGTGGTCTGTTCAATTAATGACTAATGCAAAGAATAAAATGAGAAATATGATTGCCCTACTGTTTTGCAATAAAGTTAAAAGATAAGCTATCATCTGCCATAAACATTCATCACACTTTCCTTCACTTATTGTATTTTAAATTGGTGATTAATAATACTAATACAACTGAACATAGGTGCAATACATGCAGTAGGTGATTGCATGAAGGATGGACTAGACACTAAATTCTGTATTCTATTCCTGCCTCTGCCACAGATTTCTCAGTCCTCTACAATGGACATGAAGGAATTTTATTGCTAAATATGCAGAGGAGAAACCAGTAATATGTACAATGGTGCACAAACAAGCCATATTAAATTTTTTAAAAGAGCTGACTGCTTAGCTCTTACTGAAATTACAAATTAGAAAGTGTCTGTAAAGCAGAAAAAGTCATTTGCTAAAGTGAGACTGAGGTTCCTAACGAATTGTGCAGCTAAGTATCTTCAAAATTTTTGCCTGATGTCCAGAAGTTATCAAATAGTAGGGCATGGTGTAATTCACAGCCAAGTTTACTCTGCAGTAATTTCCTTGATTACCTATGTCCTGAGTTTCTCCATCTGTAAAGTGAGTATTGCAAAACTTAACTCCCTCCTTCGCAAGCTTTTCTGAGGATTACTTAACTGTGAAGACATTAAATGCTGAATCAGTCCAAGTGGTAACTCTCCCCCTAACATTTGTTAAAAGCTGCAAAAGCATTTGTAGTTCCACCCTTCCCATACATAACTCATACATATCTGTGTTGGAAAGCTACACTGAGACTAAGGGGAAAGATTCTTCTTCATGAATCTATAGGGACACAGCAGGGTCAATCTATAATCCCCCACTCAGCTCCAGGGAACGAAGTAGAAAATCTGTAGCTGATTAGAAGTCTTTTTTTACATGCATTTTGTCCAGAGCCAGTATCTTATCCAGCTTTTTCCCTAAGCATACTTCCATCTTAAGCAAAGGGAAGAAAACTCCAATGAGGAACAGACTCAGTTGTAAAAGATTCTTCCATTTTGTTCCAATGAATATCACATTGATTTTATTGTCTTATGTCTCTGTGCTTAGAGGAACAGAAATTTCCCTCAGGTATTATTGTTATCATCCTCTCTTACAAAGTCTTCGTCAATAATTGCACCATATTTTTTCTAATGTAACATGACACTATTAACTTTTTAGGATGAAATGAGGAGAATGCCCGGAGAGATACTGTATATTTCCAGAAGATATTAAAATTGCTGCTGAATTACAGATATAACTATTTAGTTAATTATCTTAGTGAAAATAATAGTTCTGAATATTCTGTCTTTTAGACAAGAGAAAGCCAGCAGTTATATGAAATCAAGGAAATTGCACATTTATAAAACCACTGTGAGTTAAGTGCCACTTAGAACAGGCGTGAAAGACTTTTGTTTCTGTTTTTTGTTAGGGAGCTGGGCTGGGTTTCGGGTTTGGATTTTTATTTTTGTTTGAGTTTTGTTGTTTTTTTCCAAAGGTAAACTGGGATTTTTCAAGTTTGGAGAAGAGACAGATGAGGGAGGATATGATAAATGTTTTGAAACTGTGGAAGTGGTGGACGAGCCCCACAATACACAGAATCACAGAATCATGGAATCGTATAGGTTGGAAAAGACCTTTAAAACCATTGAGTCCAACCGTAAACCAAACACTACCAAGACCACCACTATACCATGTCCCTAAGCACCTCATCCAAACGTCTTTTAAATACCTCCAGGGATGGTGACTCAACCACTTCCCTGGGCAGCCTGTTCCAATGCTGGACAACACTTTCAGTGAAGTAAAATTTCCTAATATCCAGTCTAAACCTCCCCTGGTGCCACTTGAGGCCATTTCCTCTCGTCCTATCACTTGTTACCTGGGAGAAGAGACCAGCTCCCACCTCTCTACAACCTCCTCCTCTTGTAGAGAGCAAGAAGGTCTCCCCTCAGCTTCCTTTTCTCCAGGCTAAACAACCCCAGTTCCCTCAGCCGATCCTCATAAGACTTGTGCTCTAGACCCTTCACCAACTTTGTTGCCCTTCTCTGGACATGCTCCAGCACCTCAATGTCTCTCTTGTAGTGGGGGGCCCAAAACTGAACACAGTATTCGAGGTGTGGCCTCACCAGTGCCGAGTACAGGGGCACGATCACTTCCCTACTCCTGCTGGCCACACTATTTCTGATACAAGCCAGGATGCCATTGGCTTTCTTGGCCACCTGGGCACACTGCTGGCTCATATTCAGGCGGCTGTCAACCAACACCCCCAGGTCCTTTTCTGCCAGGCAGCTTTCCAGCCACTCTTCCCCAAACCTGTAGCGTTGCATGGGGTTGTTGTGACCCAAGCACAGGACCTTGCACTTAGCCTTGTTGAACCTCATACAATTGGCCTCGGCCCATTGATCCAGCCTGTCCAGATCCCTCTGCAGAGCCTTCCTACCCTCAAGCAGATCAACACTCCCACACAACTTGGTGTCATCTGCAGACTTACTAAGGGTCCTACAAAAAGGGTCCTACAAAACCTGGTAGGAGCTCCCATAGCACAAGGGAGCAGAGAGAAGAAATAAGAGTAGTACCTCTTCCCACTATGGGTAGTGAACCTCCGGAGAGTGAGGTCCACCACAGGTAGCTGAGGGAGGCAGACAGGACCAGCACATTCAAACAGGTGCCTTCAAGCATGGATATTAAAAGGATGAGGCAGGGGCATATGATCCTTGACATAGCAGACATGGATGCTGAGGGAGCGTCAGGCAGCGGACTGCAGGAAGCAACCAGGCTCCCATGGTCTCCTCAATAACAGCTCCTATTGCCACTGCCGGAAACAGAGTGTTGTGCTAGAGATACATGGATCAGCTCCAGTGGAGATTTCTTAAGTTCTTCTGTTCTTAAAAACATTTCACTTCATCCTTTAATAAACAAGATTCTGTGGAAAAGGTGAAAAAACAAAGTTGTATTTAGATATGGTGAGATGTGACAAACAAGATGAAGGGAAACAGAGTGTTTAAAAATATCACGTGCATTTCTGATTTAGCTTCACTCTGTTATAGACGTCTGTGGTTTTTGACCACAAAGTTACCACATAACCCTCCGACATGGTAGGAATTTTTTCTCCTTGTCAGATTTTACCTGTTAATATGCAGAAGGTGTTAGCTACAGCATACTCTTAATTTTATGTGAGAGGGAAGGAGAGAGGCCAGACAGCAGAAATAGCTGCAAAAGCAGCCAAAACCCAGTGTGCTTGATGGCATCTGTAACATAGCAGCCACCCAGGTCACCTTCCTTCCCATCAGCCTCAGACACACAGCCTCCCTCAATGGCTCTGGAAGCACTCAAATCCTAATTATGACTTATCGCCCCCAGTCGCATTAATTTTGGATCACCAACCAGTAGAGGCAGATTCAGCAAGCACCTTTGGCCAATTCTGGTGCTGTCTGCACTGTCATTTTGTCTCTCTCTGTTTTGTTTCAGGATCCTAGTCCTTTGATTATCTGCACTGTCTTAGGGCCAAAGCAGCACTGCATGGGACCTGGGGCAAGTGCTATGCCATACAAATGTGAATTAATCTTCCCTTCCCTGCCCTCCCCTTCCCTTCCCTCTTCTCAGTTAAAACAGGAAATTTAGCCTGCAAGGATTCAGTCTCTCACCTCCATACATGCCAGAATACGCTCACGTGTTGAGTTTGAGCTCTGCAAGACTGCCAAGTTCAGCCTTGACAGTGCTAACAGACAAAAATGTTATACTTGACAGAATTCAGGCCTTTACTCCAGAGTGAAATTTCAGCATTCCATCAACAAGCACCAATCTAGCCATAAAAATGATGAAATTCACAATTAAGATTTTTTTTTTTTAATGGATTCGTCCCAGGCTGGACATTTTCAAGAAAATGAAATTATTTTGGAAGGAAAGGGCATAGGATGTTAATGGAGTACAAACAGAGAGGAAAAGAGGGCTTCAGCAAAATAGATGCCCTCCCTGATCATGATCTCATGAATTTATTTGAAGCTTCAAATATTTTACTGCCTAGTTTCAGAGCTGATTAGCTTTATGCAGTTGGCTTGACAAGATATGCATTCTCCAGGTAGATGAATAGATGGAACAGGGATTCAGCTTGTTCTCCAGCAGTTTGCAATAGTGTAGCAAAACCTGCTCTGCCTCCGCGCAGCTTTTCTTGATTCATATTCTGCCATCTACCCTGGCATTTCATTCTTATTGCGACTGGGTGGAAGGGGGAGTTGAGAGATCTGTATGTCACTGAGGGACTGTCTTCAACATCTCTTATAATGGGGGAAAAACCCTGCTCTTTCATTTGTGTAGGAAAGAGGAATAAAAAATGGCCTAAGCAAAATTGCTGGAACATGTGACATCCTGTACAGGAGTGAAATGTGCAATAATGAACTTGCCATTCTCCCCAGAAAAATGTCTAGCTAGCATCAGCACAGAAGAAATTCACAATCAAAATAAAATGGCAGAGTACCAGGTAGTGCTTCAGTGCTTAAGGCTGTTGTAAATTTTTTATTAGAGATGTCTGTGCATCCCAAAAGTCAAAGCCATTTCCAGTGACCTAGCTGTCGTGAGTATATGGCTGCTCTCAGGTTTGTGCAGGAGCAGTGGAAAGGCCAGTCACTGAATAACTCTGTACTGTGTGTTGCTGCTGCCATTTCAGTCTTCCAAAATGTATGTTAAAGGATGCCTTACTTTAATAATTTTCTGATATGGTGGTCATATATGAAGAACTGATATGCCCCTCAGTGACAGTCAGTTATCATCTCACCTTGCTGTCATGATAGATCATGCTGTTTTGTTTTGTGGCAGTTGTCATATTTTTCAAGAAGCATTTGAACCTGAGTTCCCATCTTGACAAGTTCTCCAAGAAGACTGTTGGATTGAAGGATTCAATATCTACTGACGAAAACCATACCTCTGCAAAACAAGCAAAAGTGATTTCTTACGCCATTTGAAGTTTTTAATAGTGGGCTGGAGAGGATGCCAGTTCAAAGAAGAAAGGTAGCAAGAATGTTGTAGTTTACTAAATAACCGAGAGACCGCACACATATATGACATAGAAAGTTAACAAAGTTAACCAAGCTAAAGTTAACTTGAACTTCCAAATGAAACTCAGCATGTAAGAAACCAACTCTACCATCGTGTCCTCAGCTCTTCAGTACAGCCACATTTTGCTTTTTCCTTTAGCTCAATATTTCAAACTGCAAAATACTTTCTGAAAGTAATCAACCACTCTCAGCTTCTACAGAGTGTGGTAAAACTTCTCATCCCTTGAAAACCCCAGAACCTTAAGGGGTCAGAACCTTTATTCCAAAAGCAAAAGTAGTCTGGAAGTTCAGATCTCTGCTATGGAGTCAGAAGTACGACAGGTTTAGATTTACAGGCAATATTTCATTAAGGAAGAAATGCCGGGATTTGTTGTTGCTGTTGTTTGCTTGTTTTATCTTTCTTTTAAAAATTCCAAAGCCCTGTTGTGAAGCCTGCAACATCCCGTGAGTGGAAGCTGTGCATGATGAGAAGCAGAAAATTCCTTAAAAGACTATCTGATAAGCCCTAAAATAAAATTGAGTTGTATTCACTTTAAGGTTATCTGCAGAGATTCCACTACTGAACAACAAGTTCTCAGGAAATTGTAAATATAAAAGCCAGGCATTTGTGATGATTTTAAGAACACATGTGTGCTGTCATGAAGGAGAATCATTCCATCTTCATGGAGTCACAGACTTTAAAAGCCAGAATTTACTTCCTGAAAAACACAAGCCAGAAAACTTCACTCAATATATTTTGTACATGGTATTTCCTTTCTTTAAATGAATTGCCAGTAGTATTAACTTGATAGGGTGATTAAAATAGTTTCCACAGGCAGTTTTAGGGAATGCCATTCTTTGAATGATAGGTACACAATTGGTCAAACCCTTCTCTGGTGGACCTGCACTGAATTGGAATTACAGATGCCACACAGCTGCCCCAATGGTATGTGCTGGGAAAAAGGACACCAATACAGTATGATTTGTTAGTACCTATACCCAGTAAATGCAGGGCTTGCTCTCCAGCAGCCTTAATTCAACTCATACTGGCAGAATCTGTCTTTTGCGTTAACATTATTTTCCCTGTAACTGTGGAACTATCAGGTTTGCATCAAGGGCTTGTGAAGCAAACAAAGCAACAAACACAAACAAACCAACACCATATACTTGCGCGTCAGTGGTCAGCATATCACATTGCAGACTCCCGCACAATGCTATGCTGAGAACCGAGATGTGAGGGAGACAGCACACCATCCAACAGGCTGAACCAGTATGGAGAGCAGGGAGCAGAGCTCTTTATCTTAAAATCATATCTTTTCTATCTTAGAAAATATTTTCTGGGTCTTATCTACCAAAGCAGATTTTTTTTTCACTCAGATTATACTCTGTCAGTTTTCCAGGGTTTTTTTGCTCCTAGACAGTTTGCATTTTTCAAATCATAACATCTCCAGTAGAGTGGCACTAGGAATACATTCCTTTGCTCTCTTACTGCTTTGCTTTAATTAGCAGTCTCTTTGTAAAATGGAAGGGTCCTTTCCTCAGCTGTCAACAGACTGAATTGGTACAGCCTAACACTCTGATTTTCCCTGCTTTTCAACAAGATATAACCTGTGATACAGCTGAGCAGTTGCCTGCAAATGGCTACAAACCTCTGTCTTTTTCAAGACCTGATGTAGATCTCAGCTGGAAAAGATCCAGGAAGAACAAATGCCACTGTCCAATCACAGAAAGGCTGCACACGATACATGCTATCTAATGCACTATCGTGGGCCTAATATTATAACCCCAAAATCCAATGTTTTGCTTCCACAGTTTTGCCAGCACAGCCCTCCCTCACCTCCCAAGCTGGATTCATTGCCACCTTGCCAGAGCCTCACGCAGCCTGATGATGTGCGCCCTGGGTGCAGGCACAGCCGAGCGGTGAGCACGGCAGCCGGGGAGGCTGCTGCTTCCCCGTCGGTGCCTTCGTGCACACTCAGAGCAGAGAAACTGTTTCCCCCCAGAGATTTCCATGCTCCCTCCTGTAAAAGGCTTATACACTCTCCCCTGGCCCAAGAAGAAGAAGAAAAAGGGAAAGAAAAGACCCTAATTAGCTAGACGTTTAGGTTAACTACTCCGTGAGCCGGGATGAAAGGATTATTACTTTCATGGCTGGCTTTTTACCTAGGGAAAAGGGATTCAAAGCATGTTGTGAGAAGCGGTTGTGGTTGCCTCAAGAAGAAGGCACAAGGAAGATCATCATGTGTCTTAATTTCCATGTTGTCTCAGAGAAAGGTCAAATGTCTTTATTTATTTTGAGACAAAAAACTTATGGGGAGGTGAATAAATGATTATGTTACTTTCTGTCTCCTTGCTCTCATTTCCTGCCCTGGAAAGCAGGCGGATCAGCTGAGCCACAGCATACCCAGCACAGACACTACAACATTCATCTCGGCAGGGATGAGATGTTTATGTTAAGGCAGAAAATGTGCTATTTATTTAACTCAGACACAGCCATATGATCTTCAGATGGCAATGTCATGATCAGTTTTGACACAGGAACAGAAATGATCAGACAGATGTAAAAAATCCAGAAAAGTTCTTGCAGTGGAGGTCATTCCTTCAGTAGAGGTTTATTCACTGTCCACAGTTTGCAGCTACAAAATAGTTCAGTTTCAAAACGTTTGATAGCTGTATGTGGGATGCCTTCCAGCCAATATCTGATTAAATGGCATGGTACATTTTAAGAGAACAAAAGTCAGCTGTAACACAGAAAGTATAAAACCTTTGTTCTTCATAAAAAAAGTGATTAATTAAATGTCTGTATTCATTTCTATCTGAACCTTAAGAGTGTTAAGAGCTCTCCTTATGAATCAGAATGTTTTCTGAAATCAGAAAAAATATTAGCTATCTAAGGCAACCAGGAACTAGTAATGATTATAATTATCTTATAGTGCAATGCTTTAGTGTTTTTCCAGTATGCATTAATATGATGCTCTGAAGTGCAACTCATCATTCTGAAACAAAAAAGGAAAATGCAGCAGCAAAGAGCCTAAGCATCCATTTGCATTTTAAGTCAGCACCCATCTAGTCATGCACATATATATACATGTGTATGTATATATTTATACATTTGTACTATCACTATATAGAGAAAGTATACATACAAGGGTTCAAATAGGAAATCATATGTGAAAGTTCAGCACCCAAAATGTGCCTCATTTGCTTTACTTACATAGACTGGATGAACCGAAATAGGTGTACTTGGCATTGTAACGCTTTTTGTAAGTAAACCTCCTAAGAACAGGGAGTTTTATAAAGGGTCTCAGAAGTCTTACCTTTGCTCTTTTCTGGATTCCCACTCTGTAAGGACTACGTGCTAAATTCTCTGCTGTGACAGCCAGGCAACGCTGTAGGCTGAGAAGATGCTATGATTTCCTCCTGGAGGGAACTGGCCCTTTCCTGACAGCTCTCGATCATCTTCATTTAAGCTCTCAATTGCCAGTGTTTTAGAATTGAAGCCCCAGCTTCAAATCATGTCAACTGCACCCTCCTTGGCTTTAATATTTAGCATTCCAGACTTGGTCTTTTTTCTTTTCTTTTTTTCAACTTGAATGCAATGAAGGTGCTGAATTTTCTTCTGTTCCGGCTATACGTTTCTGGTTCTCAGGGTACACCGTGAGGGGCATCTGCAGGAGGCAAGCAGAACCTGGTTTTGATTTCAGGCTCTGTGCAAATACAGGCAGGACATTGCTGTTTTGGTAACAGACAGTTCATAGCTGAAATCACAGACAAAGCTTGCTTTATTAAGTGAAAATTGAGGAAAGTAACTGTGAAACCTAGTACATCCTCATGGTATATATATCCTCAGAAACTGCACCTTAAATTTAGGGAAATTGAACATAACTGTTATGTGTGTGTGTGTGTGTGTGTCTTTATAATTTAGCCTAGCAGTTAAACATCATAAACAGAAAGTGAATCTGACTCCAGTCAGCTGAAGTCCCAAGAGACAAGGATGATAGATTTAAGTGAAACTTAAAAGTTATTGGGGCAGAAAGTGCTGCCCACACTACTCCGAGGGAGCAATCTCTCCTGAAAGACAGGCTGTCCTCTGCATGCAACAGGAATTCCTGACTGCTCCCGCCTTAAGGTCTGCAGCAAAGGGAGTGGCAGAAGGCTTTGCTCAAGGTAGCACCTTCCCTCATCATCGGTGTTGCACCCTAGTTCAAAAACACCTGACTTCCAGGTAGGCTGGCTGTTTAAAGCTTTTCTTGCCACTCTTGACATTAATTTTTCTCAATTGCCAAAAAGCAGTGGTGTCTTGCCCTTAAGTGAAGTCGAGCGTAGCACAGGCTCAGAAGTGTGAAATGTCCCTCTTTCGGCACTGTGCAGGTGGCAGTCCTGGCCACAGACACTCACTGCCTCACAGTTTCTGTTGTCCATTAGACATGGCGACAGTAATGCCTGCCCATTCCCATCGAGTGCAGCCTGCCAGCTGCAAGGTGTCAAAGAAAACAGCATGTTTACGTTTCTATCTGCTCTCCTACAGCAGTCCTACTGTAGCTATCAGATGTCTCATAGTAAGGGGAAAAAAAGAGAGCATTAAAGAGTTAAAACCCAGGAAGACATTCATGCCTGAGCATTTTAAGTCTTTGCCTGCTTTATAGACCACCAAATAATTTTACATAGCATAATACAGATGAAATGTAGCTGGGGTTAGGCTGATTAGAGTTTCATTAAACCTGCAAGTATGTGACATATTTCTGTGGATTAGAGAGCCTCTCTTTATTGGACAAGCAGCGCTCTCAGCTGAGGTGCATCATCAACACACACCCCCATTGTCACAAATTATGGACCTGGAGTTCTTGAAATCCTATTAGACTTGACACTGGCTGTGCAATCCCTAACTGGGGCCAGTAATGAGAACCTCTATTCCTATCAGAAATTTATGCCTTTCCTCTGCAATAGACAAATGAGGGCAGAGGCTTCAAGAAATTAACTGAAAACAGAACCGTAACTAATCTGTTTATCTAATTTTTACCAGATGTGCTAAGGTAATCTTGTAGAAGGAATCAAATGAAATCAGCACAAGCACCACTGCTTCACTGAACTTTGGGGACCACTGAGGTAGACGTAAGTGTTCAGAGACCAGAACAAAAGGGTAGTAGATTGTAAACCTTTTTCCCTGTTATGAGCAGGGCAATGAAATGAGACTACCTAGTTTTTTCCCAAAATGTTCTTTTTTACTTACTTTGCTGGGCAATCTTACAATACAAGATCAGACCACATGTTCAGTGCTGTACAGGACAATTTACTGAACATATGATGTAAAATTATACATCTCAGAACATGAAATGATGTATGAAATAAAATATCATAGTCCACTGCACTGAGAACAGAGGGAGTGCTGCATAGTCACCGGTAGTGGCATTGACAGATTGAAGAATCCAGTTCAGCGCAACTTCTATTGAGTTCTTCAGCTCCTATAAATCATATGGAAAATCTTCTCTGACTAAACCCTCCTGGATTTTATTTTTAAAGCAAAAGAAGACCAGCAGAAAGAATAGCTGACTCTCATGCTTTAATTCTGAAACAAAAAGTTTTTCCTCCCCAGAACCTTTGCAAAGAATGTTAAATGCCTCTCCCTATTGCTGTATTTGAACAACATGTTCTGATTACATATTGCTCTTCCGTATTAAATCAACACAATGCTTTTTCACTTTCTGTGTCCTCTCCATTACCTTTTAGCTTTCCAGAAGTTTGTTGGCAAACTTCATATCCCCTCATGTCCTGCCAGAATTAGGCCATACCTGTTGCTGCAGAATTGGAAGAGGAGAAAACAGAAATGCACTGTTGTAAAGTGTATGAAATGCACTGTTGATGGACAGGGTGGAGATACTGGAGTCCGCAGAATCAACTGCCACAAGCTGGTTATGCTGAACAAAGGATTTTATTTCATCCAAGCTATCAAAATTGAAGGATGAATAAGTGGCTGATAAATATTCCTATTTGTGCATGGATTTTAAATACTCTGTAATTGCAAAACATGTATGAGGTGTGGGTTTAGATCCATATCCCAAATCACTTTAGCTAAAAGATATGGGTAAAGGCAATTTGGCTTTTTGAAAGTTCTTGGTTTTGCCTTTCTTATTAATATCATCACCTGGCACATCCTTCTACCACCTTGCCAGCACAAAATATTGCTGACAGAAGTGCACCAAACAAGGTTTATAAATATGTCTAAAGACATAAGAGAATATCTTTACAAGAGATGCAAAATGGGATTAGTCGGGAAAATGTAAAGTGTGGATTTGACTGATCTGCCAGCAGATTGATAGAATACTATTAAAGACTTGTGTCCATTTTGTCTGATACAGTAACATCCTTTTCCTCAGTTTCACTCACACAAATTCCAATATTCTATCGTTAATTATTTTTTTCCAGGTGGTGGGTAACTTGTTTAAAACAAACTATGAGCACCTTTAAGTATAATTATGTCATTTTTGTTACAAGAAATTTCCTGTTTACTATGTGGGAAGAAAAATACTTAGATTCGGACTTGACTTTTTGGCTAAACAAAAAAAATAATTGAAAATGAAATTTTGGTTGGGAATAATATTTGAAAGACAAATTAATAGGTAATTCTAGCAGTAGGATAAAAAGAAAACATGATCATTAACAGTGTTGAAACCTTTCTCGACAGGTTAACAAACAGTTTCATTTTGGAAATGCTGACACTTAGTTTCAATATGCAATTTTACAAGTACTGGTTTTGAATTATCTTTTCTTTTCATTGAAAACCAGCCTACACTACTTAGGAAAGGGACAAGAAAAAGAGCTAACAAAATAATAATGAAACCTTATTTTGGGCTGACATGAAATTTTTCAGGTTTTCTTTTTCTTGAAAACCTGAATTGTTGGTTTGACTAGGCAATTGCTGTTTGCCCACCTTTACCTAGCTGCACAAAATAAATACACAGTACTCTGCATTATAGGGTGCTTTCCACAGTACAATGCCTTTTCAGTAGTCCAATGAATTTCTGAAGGCACTGAAGACCCTTTGGACGTATTCACTTGGTTTGCTACGTGGATTAATTTGTCTGTGGTATGTATATTACATATGTAGCACATTGGTGCATCAGAATTAGTGAATGGCCTTTTTTCCCACTGGAAATGTAGCTAAATTAGAAAGAGTAATGCCTGGCTTTTGTATCAGATGTGGGAAGACAAATTAGCACTTTTCTGTCAGCAACCAAAAAAAAAGAACTTTGTCATTACAGAGTGTACAGAGTGGCAATTGTTGTATATTTTATTTACAGATAATGTATCTTTTTACAGCAGCAGTTTTTGTTTGTGCAGGAATTACAAAGAGCATCTCAGAGCAATTTCAGTCTTTAATTTGGCCTTTGAGCTTATTACCTGCCCCATATTTTTTCTGCTCTGTGGTACTTGTAGCAATGGATCAGCTAAAAATCTTAGCTCGAAAAGATTAATGTATGATAATTATGAATGGTGTAAAAAGTTGTCCCAACCCTTTTTTTACCTGCATCAGAATACAGATGAAAAGAAGTGATGTTTGATGAAATATTTCTTTTTGTCTGTGAATCTACTGCATACAATGTTTGAGGTCACATTGATTATACAACTTGAGATAAAAGCAAATTTTCTTTAAGTGACTTTTGCCTACCTGTCACTTTTATATTATAGAAGTGTATTGCTTTTTTATATCAGATAAAGGTAGAATAAATAAAAAGAAATATTGGACTGTAGGCACCATTTGGTCAGAGTTAACTGCAATAACTTGATTTTTTTAAGTGTGGACTGATTTTATTGCCAGTAACAACATTAGTGGTTATTCATGCTAAGATAAGGGCAATAAAAATCTAATGATCCAGGATGTATGATTGACAAAAAGATCACGAAGGAATTTCCCTCTTGCTTGCTTATATTTCACATTACATAAATGGTCAGATACACTATAGGATTTTGGAAGCTGTTTCTGAAACGCTGAGTCTGATTTATTGCCAGAGGCAAGATGCCAGGCTGGATGCATCAGGGATCTTGTCTGCTAAGAAACGCTTCAGTTTCTTTCCAGAGACTGTCCATATGCGCATTCAGACCATAAGCATATGTCTACTTCTCTGAGTTGAAGACTTCTCAGTTTTAGCAGTATCCACAGGATCATTATCATGTCCTGTCCCTACCTGACATAAACTGACTGAGGCTGTCTCTGCTCGCTCAAGAGTAATTTGTGGATAGGTTCTGAACAGCCACCTTAGCAATTTAGCCATCTCTTTCAATCTGATTGCTTCCTTTTGTGATTTGTTTGTCCTGCTTTCTTTTCTGAATGCAATTTAGTTCTAACATATTGAATTTACCTTGCTTCCTTTCTCTACACACCTGCAGACAGGAATTTTCTTTGATTTTTATTCTTACCAACTGTGTTGCAGCTTTTTCACAGTTATGAGGAGACACGTCTTCCCTGAAGCCAGTTATGGCCCTTTTTCCAACGGACATAGAGTTGGGCTTCAAATATAGGCCAGGCAGATGTGGTGCTCAACACCTCAGGATTGCTTATTCCTCTCCATCACCTAGAGATTCTGGACTGCAGGTGTCTAAATTTGGGTGGGAAGAGACCTATGTATCTGAGGTGTTTATATGACTACCTGGAGCCTCAGAAAAAGTCATGCCTTCAGCATGTCTAGCATTTGCAAGAACAGTGGGCTCTTAATGACCTGGTTGGGATCCCTTAAGTAAGCATTTTCTGTAGCATTTCTTTCATGGGCCCTTAAGAAGGCTAAGGAAGGGCTCGCCCAGGGTAGGTGTGATTTCTCTACCCAGACAAGACGGTTCTAACTGCATGCCCCATTCTTCTTTTAAAGTGTGGAAGTCCTACACCCTGCCACATCTAGGCCAAAATATCCCATAAGATACACTTTGTGTGTCATTGGGATCCCCCTTTTAAAAAAACAAATGTGCGTGTGTGTGTGTGTGTGTGTGTGTGTGTGTGTAGATGCCTGTGTATATGTATCCCATGTCTTCAGGCTGTTCCTACCTATTTCTGGGGTTTCAAACTTTTGTCTTTAAATTGAAAAATGAAGTGTAAGTATCCAAAGATGGTGGGGAGCTGCTTAAAAATGGTAGGAATGACATCCCATTTATCCTTCAATATCTCAGAGGTCTTACTTGGAAAGTTGAAGGAGGAAGTGGTGCTTCAGCCAATGTTACTGCCACTTCTAAAAGCAAGGGACAAAGGTGGCAAGGCAGTGCCTCAATAGTCTATTGAATCCTAATTGCAATTATGGCTGTCATAATACAGCTGCCATGTTTCTGTAACATTTGCATATGCTGTGTATGTGTTCATGTCCAGGAAGTATGAGTTCCAGCACGTATGTTAAGTTCTGTTCATCTAGAAATGACACAGTCCTACTTTTCTTCCCAGTTTTTTATGTGGAAAAAAAGGATCTGTCAAGGGAAGCCTAGACATATGGTAACCTTAGCTCTCAGAGACACTGTATTCCAGTGAGAACAAGATTGGCTGTGTGTAGATTTTTTCACTCCTACTGTAAAACTAATGTTAGTTTTTAGTCACTGATGTTAATAATTTAGTAATATTTTGTCTATCACCCACCTTTATTTCTAGTTTTCCTTTTTTTTTCTTTTAGTCAAATCCCTCACCAATACATTTTGAATAATGCATAAGCCAAATTGCACAAATATCCATGGGTATTTTGCTACAACCCCTAGATGCATAGATTGGTTAAGTGTTTTGTTTTGGTTTTTAATCAAAGCCAATCTCAAAGGTGAAATGACCTCTTTAATTTGGAACAATTCATTATGAGTGTTAAGGAGGAATGTTTATGTGGTTTAAGTAAATTAGTGAGAATTGGAAGTCTCTAGATAATCCTTATTTTCCTTTGGCATTCCAAAATGCATTATCCAAGGATGCTTTCCAAAAATTCATTATGGTTTTAATCCAAACCAGTCCTACCAGAGCTGCACATTTCTTTGATGAATTGTTGTTTGCATTAACTGACAAAGCAAAGTCATTCTTCAGGCAGTCATTGAAACCTTTTTCACAGAGTCAGAACATACTGTTAATATACATTTAATGTGGATCTGTAGGAACAGGATCCTGAGCAAATGTTATTGTGATGGCACTTTCTTTTTAAACAAGTGCAGAGAAAGAAACACTTCACAGTTCTGCTTCTTCATACATTTATATAGTAATCTAGTGGTCAGTTCACTCTCCCATGGATTTGAAAAATCCAGGTTAAATTCTCTCCTCTGCATTTGAGAATTTACATCTTCTATATTGAGGAGACTGTGCAAGCTGCTAGAGTATTCTGGCTTGATACCAGAATATAAAGATATTTTCAAGTTCCTACCCTGTGCAGAAAATAATTCTGAAGTAATTAGGGCAGGAATAAAGAGCACAAGTTGAAGCGAGACACCCTAGTTGAATAATTAGAAGAACTTCTTGTAAGAAAGAAAAAGCTTGGCTCCCGGCTCCATTAAAACCAAGGTGAGGTTTCCTAAGGGGCCTTTAATATGAGATACATAAAGTGTTTTGGAATAGAGATTGGCTTATAGGATGCTCCTGTCAGAACTTCCACTCCTTTATAAAAGGAAGGTACTACCAATACCGAGCATTTTTTTAGAGGAGCTAGCCCCCTGCCATTTTTCCTAGTCACCCAGCATACTCCCAAACACAATACAGGAAATGAGCAGACTACTGCATGGTTCAGTAGTCCACTCAGAAGAGCCTAAAAAGTAACTAAACATGACATATTGCAATATTAATTTAAGGCAACTTCCAAAAGATAGCGAAGGTGGTTTTCCTAGGCTCCCTCTGTAGCCAATAGCTGGAGATAGGTTCCTCCACAGCATTTCAAACCAAGAGATTGACTTCAGTGTTCCTCCCATGAGGAGCCTTTCTGCTTACATAGACTACAGGGTGACACGAGCTTTCTTTGGCTAACATTTTCTTTTTGTACTGCTCTCTTAACACCCTAGTCCTTTTCTGGATTTAATTTCTGCCCAGTTTTGCAGGGTTATCAATGCACAAAAGGTGCTTCCTTACATGAGAAGGCTATTCCAGAAGTAAGAAAATAGAAACATCTTACTCAGTCCAGCTTTAGACCACTCATTCAGGTCATTATACCTTCTCACCATGCCAGCTTCTAACATGCCTGTGCTTAGTGAACATACTGCAGCTGCATGCATAGATCAATCATTTACAAGCTGATTAGAAAGGGGTCTGGGGCAAGGCAAAGCATGTCCCAGTGAAAATAAAGATATTTTTTCCTGCACCACCCACACATTTGGAATGGGGATATAGGTCGTTTTCTTATTTCACTCTCAGTCCAAAAAAGTTAAAACACTTAATTACAAGATACTATAAGTAACTAGGGAAATTAATCTAAACCAGAGAACTCTGATATTGCCAAGAAGAATGGAAACAGTCAAGCTAAGTGTATGTAAAGAGTGCACTTATTTTATAGTGCTGCTTCTCAACCTGTGAGGTGTGCCTTTCTCAGTGAGGTGGATGGAAATACAAGCGAGGCATGTGCTGTCATGAGGCACAAAGGAGATGCTAACTGATTGTGAATGAAGCATAGGATAAATTAGTTGTGATGTACTGTTTGGCAGTGTTTAAATTTCAGGTGAAGCTGAGTTTTTTTTGTTCCACCGTGGTCCTACATACCAGAATTATATCCAGTAACTGTGTAAGAGTATTATTTTTGATTACACAAAAAATATGATAGCTTTTGGAAGGTCTATATGCCTAATGGCATTCATCCAAACTTCAAGAAATGTTGTCCTTTGGGGCTATGCAGTGATTTCCACAAAAAATGATTAAAGGCTGTTGTAGGTTTACCCATATTAGGTTGAGTGCACCTCATTTTCTCTAAACCTGGAAGCTATAATCACCCCCAGGTCAGTCTAACATATAGGTGGGAGACTGCCTTGAAATACAATGTGCTGTAGGCACAAGGTAAAGAGCTATGAATGGACCCTCATTTGCAGAAATAAAATGAGTTTGTCCTTGCTGATAAATAGAGGGAGAAAAGAGGTAAAAGTTTATACCAAGTATGAACTCTTAATAAACTTGCATCTAAGCCCAGGTTTAAGGGTTTGGTTTATGCTGATCTGTTTCAAACCTTCTTTAATAAGATGGCTTGAATCTAAGTAATCAAACTGAAAAACTGGACTACAGACCCAGATTTTGAATTATCAAGTTTGGAAGCACATAGAGTTTTGGTTTTAATCTTGTTGTAAAGTTCATAACTGGATCAAAGCACAAAGTTTGGGGTAAGGTGATTTCCTGTTCTAAATGGTTTTTATGACCTATAGTATCAGAAATAAATCTTAAAATGTAGTACATCTACATCCTACATTTCTCTGTTAGATTCCTGCTCCAACATAAACAGATGCATTGTCTCCTTTCAGCCTTCATCTACAGGCATAATTTGCCTTATTGCTCCATCACTTTTCCAGATGTCAGTAGTGATCTTGGGAATAGTGCTGTACCAGAGTCAGGTTTTTTGCATTGATATGAATTAGAGGTTACCTGCATTTTCACTCATGCAAAGCAAACTTCCTTCTGATTAACTAAATCCTTTGAATACCTTAACTAGTAGTAGTTCCCAAAAAGCAGGGAAGGTGTAAAAATCAAGCTAACAAGTACAGACTAAGCACATTCACATTTCTTCGGTGCTCTGAGTAGTGATAACTCCTTACCCTTGTTCATGTGCAAACGTAGAATATCAAGTCTTCTTCTCTATTATTGCTCTATAATTGCTAGAAAATGCTGCAGTATTTGTGGGGGGTTTTTCTTAGTTTTATAACATTTATGAACTGTACATATCTGCTGTTTTCCAAGCAGTGACATCATTTAATGGAAGAAAGAACACACTAAAGCTGCCTTAGCAAAAGTGGGTGGTACTCTGTTCTTGTACAAAAAACACTTGACTCCAAAACAGCTCAGCGAACCATAATTCTGGAAAAATTCAGAACTACAAGAGTTTGTATTTCTTCTTCAGTGCCAAATAGCAAGTATTGGAAATTTCCTCAAAGGCAAATCCTTTCATTCCTGAAAGTTGAGTTCTGTGTCCTTGTCTCATACTGCTGCACAATTTACCAAGTAGCTCCATTAAGGCCAAGGTGAGGTTTCACATTACAGTTGAGTTGACAGGTTGTGCCACCAAAACAGCATTCCTGTTCCAAACCAAGGCCCTTGGCTGCATGCCCGTTCTTCCCTTGCACCAGCTCTGGTCCCAGCTGACCACACGGTGAGCTGACCCACGAAGCAGTGTCAGCAGAAAATGATCCCACTCCCTTTCTTTTTTTTTCTTTTTTTTTTTCTTTTTAATTAGCTCAGTTAGGTTTAACCCCTGAAAGTGGTTCATCCGTTAATGCCAGGGAGGCAGAGGGATGGTTTTGCTGGGAACAGAGAAGAAGCAACATGGGGGGAGGTGGGATGGGTACCTCTTAGAAAAGTGCATGTGAAATTCCACCCTGAAAAGCAGAATAAGGAACTGCTCACCGTAATGAAAAACAAGGCCTCTGACTCATTTTGTTAATCTTAACAAAACAGGCTCAATTGTGAACTCTTCACTGGGGCTATATTCAGGAATCCATACACTCTGAAAAGACACACACATGGGCACAGGGCTTCCACATCATTTGTGCAGAGGGACCCGAAACAAAGAACTGGCAAAGTGGTCCCTTTTTGCAAACACAGTTACTGAAGCTCTCCAGCCACACTGCGTGTGTGCTGTCGGCTTAAAGCAGCTAGTCCCAGACTTGGGATATGCTGGCTGCGTGCCTGCCCTCTGCCTGGGGAGGGGGCTGGGGCTGGGGGCTGAAATGCCTAGCAATTCTTGCAGACAGCAGTTGTGTTGGTTGGATGGCAAACAGCAGATTCTGCTGTTAAAATACTCCCTCTTTCATTTAATAACAACTCTTTGTATGTCAGAGATGTGCTTTCATGATTTAATGGCTAAAACATCCCATAGTATAATCACATTCTTATTCTCAATTATTTGCAGAGTTTATATCTCCTATTTTTAGTAGAAAGGAGGAGCTTGCATCCTTATTTACTAAGCACTGTCATTTGAAAGAAGAATGAACATTGCTGAATATCGCTGCATGGTACTGTCGGGTTTAGTATGCCCACATTATACTTCTTTTATTCCTTTTACTATTCTCCCTCATGTTGCTGAAATGCTTAAAAGTCCCAGTAAAAGTGATATTAGACTATGTTGACTACTATACGGACAAGACAGTCCCTGTTCATAAGGAATTCTTCTGTAACTTCTTCTGTCTCTGCGTGTTACAATTTATTCCCATGCCTACTGAGTTTCAAGTCGGTGACACTTCTTTTAATATCTTCTTTTAATATCTCAAGTCTTGCTTGAACAGTTATTCAGAGTTGCATTTAATTCTCAGTGCAGAAGCTGCTTTTTGCAAATATTAATGGTGATTTCATGTATTAATATAAATCTCTATAATGTGTATTGTTTACACCCTGTTTGAGAAAGTGACTGGGATACAGTAGTTAGAAACCAGAAATAGTATGGAATCAGGAAAAAAAAATACTTATTTTGCAACATTTCTGATGTAGACAAATCAGGAAGCACAGAGTTTTCTAAAGAAAGCATGCTGTTGTTAGGCAATCTGCTTTGTTTCTGAAACATGTATCTACTCACTATCCCACAATTCTCACTAGAGAACAGATCAGAAAAGAAAGATGTTTTCCTTAATTGTTTTCTGTCTGTGAAAAGGCACAGAGAGACAGACTCACAAAATCTGAGAAAAAAGCAAAGAGAGAACGAGTGACAAAGCAAGTAAAAAATGTTTCCATAAGGCATTTATATATGATAAATATGAAATATCCTTAATGACCATAATATATATTTTCTAGGCACGGCATTCTCTGGTAAGTCCTTGTTCATTCTTGGCTGTGTTGTATTTTAAGAAATCATCTGCATGTGACACATATATGAAAGCCAGTGGGAAACCTGTTCCCATGTATTTTTTAAAGTATTTCTTATAGGAACGTTTTAAGTTCTGTAGAACTCCGTGATTTTGTCTCTATTAACTTTCTTCACAACATCAGAACATTTATAGCATGTATTTTAAAGGATGTAATATTCATCCAATAAATACTAATTTTTTTTTCAGTTTTCACACGTTTTCAGAAATGTGTAAATCAGTCTAAAAGAATTATTGTTTGTATAACTGCTTCTCCTCCACACTATATTTTGTTAAGGTTTTGTCCTCAGTGTTAGTTATATTTATTTTCAGGAATGCCACAGAAACCACAGCTTTCAGTTGCATTTGCTTTCAGACATGTAAAAGAAACACATGTTAAAGCAATTAATAGAATTATGACGTTCACATTTCCCTGAAAGTTAGTTCCTGCAGTTTCTCAGTGCAAGAGTCCAGGCTGACCAAAACAATGAGCACAAATCAAGCTGCTCACTTCAAACTCTGAAGAAAGCAACATGAAAATGTTATAGAACAAGTGGAACATTTTTCCAGAGTAATTATTTTCATCCTCCCTCCCCATCTCTTTCTCATTCAATGTATGATTTCTCTCTGGGCACTTGGATTCAAAGGTCTCTGATATCAAAAGACCTCTAGTTGACTTAGCAGAGCTCTGAATGGGTCTGGGCTGCTGTAAGGTGGGACCTAATGAAAACTGTGGTTTGTTGTCCCCTGGTGCCCTCTCAGTAAAGTTTGCCAAGCTGCATAAAAAGCAGTGGCTCTTTTTGCACAGGGAAGTGAGCCTGTGCTGAGTGCCACTACTAGAATTATCTACCAAAGTTCAGGGCAGACTGGCCAGCGCTGAGACAGGATTTACATCCTAGTGTGTGATGAGAGATGGGAATTCAATGCTTTGCTGTGCTTTGCTTTTTCTGCTTTCCCTGTGTAAAAAAAAAAAAAAAAAGTTCAAGGCTTTTCACTGAATGAATTGTATTGTGAATGTATGTTGAGGGATGAGGGGGGGAGATGAACTATTCATAAGTACATTCAATTTTATATCTTTGAGGTAAGAAAGGAGTAGTGAGAAGGAATACTGAGCGCTAGTTTCTCATATTAAAATACAAGATTACTTTTCAGTAAAAAAATAATATTTCAGACAAACTGAAAAAAGATTTTAACATATATTTCTTCTTTAAAGTCCTAAAGAATGCACATTTAGCAATGATCTTTCCATCTTTGGAGCATGTTTAAAATAATACATTTCCTTCAGGTGGTACAGCTACTCCTTGAAGAAGAACACTTAGTTACTACACTCAAATGTTTTCACACGTGAAGGAGGCCACCAGAACACCCTGGGACATATGCATTTTAAAATCGTTTTCAGAGGAAAAAAAAATATTTTTTTTTTAATGTCATACTAGAAAATGCTCATTTCCTTGTTATAATTGTAAATGCACTTCCTTTTATTCATGCAGAGAGTCCAAAAAGGGTCAATTCTTTTCTGTAACTCTGGAGAACCTCTCTAAATAGAAGCTGTCATAAATTTGTGCTTTTTAGGAATTAATAGAACCAGTCATCAAATATCTGTGTACTAAAAGTGTACAATGGCATGTAAACCAAAGGGTGTATGGGACAGATGTCTGCCTTGACCACAGAGTGCACAAGGACCACAGCGCTCAGATGAGTGACTGCTGTGCAGCCAAGGAGTGATCTGTTGCGAGTGAGAAGTTGAGGGCAGCCTACATCTGACCCTGCCACGCATTTCCTTTAGGGTTTTGACATGCCATTTAACGTGCCCACTGTTCAGTAGGTTTTAGTTGAGCTATGTTGCCTTGGCACCTCAGGCACAACTAACTAAGACATGCCAGACAAAAATGAATGTGCGTACTTGGATTGCACGTGTACTGCAAATCTGACATGTCCAGGCAGAGCTGGGCCTATCTGACCCAGATAGGAGGGGAACAACACATGTGATGCTTTGCAGAAGCACTGGCATCTCATGTGGGTGCTGTACAGTTAGCCAGGGCATGTCTGATGCTTCACCCACAGCAAGCACAGTACCTCTTGAAGAGCCCTGTTCCTTGCTCCCCCTCTGGCAGCAGGACTGTGGTGGGGACATATGGCATTTCCCACTCCCTGGCATCTTCTGCTGGCCTGGACATGCCAAAATCATGGACAAATATTCAGCAACATCAAATGCCATCCAGACAATGTTCTGTAATGGAAAGGGAGGACATGTCTGGGGAAACCCAGATTATGAGAATAATCTTAACCTTAGAGGAATGTATCAGAGAGATCAACAGCATCTTGCGCCAGACGAATGAACCCAAGATGGGTAGAAGTAAGTAGCCTGGGAATCAAGCGTGTGATGTCAACAGAGACTCTCACTATGTTTAAAGCTGTGAAAATAACTTCTGAATTTTTCTGCACATTTTCAGACAAAGAATATATAGGTTGGGTTTTTTTCTTTCCCAGCTATGAATTCATATATTAAAATTCCCCCATGACCACTAAAATATTGGCAAATCAAGCTTTGAAAGAGGTGTTCCCCATCCCATGAAACATTTTTTTGTTTTTAATTGAAAGAAAAATAAACTTTCCAAAATACATCTGTATGTAATATTCTTGATAAAGAGTAACTGAGAGAAAGCATCTGCTACATTCTTTTGAATCCAGGACATGTAAAGAAAAGAAGTATTAGAAGAGTTATGTTTGCTTATTTTCTTATCTTCCAGAATAAAAGGAATTTTTCCTTCTGCCCACTATCAGCATACAAAATAATATTTATACTTGAAAGTGTGATCACAGGAAATGTTACTCAAGGATAAACACTGTTTCGTGGGTGAGAGAAATTAGAATGTTTTGGTTCTATCAAAGATACCAGAACAGCCATCTGAATGTAGGTTATGCCATCTGTAAGCTAGTGTCATTGTCTACCTTTCCAGTGCCTGTGCTGTTGATGTTGCCATCATATTATTCTATTTCTCCAAGCCAGTGGGAAAATGTTCCATGTGCTTTTGTATCGAGTACTTAAAGTATTGAAAAAAATCATTTAAAAAATTTATTAAAAATCAGGATGATGCTGGGGGACAAGTGCTAATGTCTTTTCTCAACTGATTCAAGACATTTTCTCATAGCCTCACAGAATGGTTGAGGTTGGAAGAGACCAAACCCACCAGGACATCAGGTAGAAGTGTAAACCTGTTTCTGCTCTGGCCAAGCACATACTGATAAATTCGCTCCTGCAAGGAGAGTTGTCTCCTGCCTTATTCACTGCCCTGTGATCTTCCTTGGAAAGCAAATAAGTAGCAGTGGCGCTTCTGCTGGAGGAATATTTTTTTGTTTAATGGCAAGCGAGAGAAGCAGCTCAGCACCTGTTTGTGTTTCTTCTTTTCCCTTTCTGTACTTACTTGCAGTGAACATCAAATGGGATGAAATAAATTGCATTTATTTTAAATTACAGGCTAGTTTATAATCACCTATGGAAACTTCTTAAAATATGAGGACAATAATAGGGTTTTTTTCCATTATGACTGTCATCTCCATTCAAACCCAGGCACTGCAAATATGCATTATCAGCAGGTAGAAAGTAATTACCTGAAGCCAGGTGCATTATTCCAGGGGAGATCACAGGCAGGTGGTGACATGGTGGAATTCCCTTTCTACTCTGGACTAAAGTCAGGAGCAGCAAGAAGCTGCAAAATGTTCCCACCTCAGCGGTCAGAGCCCACACTCGTTACCTCCCTGACAACGTCCCAGGACTTGGAGTGGAAGGGTTGGGACTTTGGCAAGATCCTGCAGGGTAACACCATTGCTCTCTGAGATCGTGGTTTAAGTCCCCACTGTTTTCCCAGGGGCTCCAGTAAGTTACTGTCAGGGCTTCTGGTGTGTTTGTGTGTTTATCATTCCTCTGGTTTTGCAGATGAGGAGCTTCAGAACTGAGAAATGGAATGAACGGACCAAAGCAATTAAGGAATTGGTGCCAGACTCAAAAATTAAATCCAGACAAGCCCACGAGGCAATAAATCACAGATGATTTTGGCATGTAAAAACCCTTCTTTTTTAAATGCTGGGAATGCACTTGCCATGGCCCAAGAAATAGATTAGCCTTGATTCTTTTGTAATCAAAGCCATAGTACATAGGACGTGCTGGAATCAGAACACCGGGTACAAGAAAATGTTTGTAAAATCTCAGATTTCCCAGGAATTTATCTAATGGCTGCAAGGATTTCTTGTCATTGCTAAACTTTCTATTGATGATAATTTTCCCCCACCTTTTTTTTCCAGCACAGTCAATCAGGTCTAATTTGTTTATTTTATTTGTACAAATAAAAGACTACAGAGCTCAAGACAGCACAGCTCACAGATTGAAAACAGAAGATTAATTGATCATTCTCAGATTTTCCCCAGTGCACTGGGTGGTTCTTTCTTCCATCCCCCTCCTCCCCTTCCTTCACTGCTGATGTTAATCAGAGAGAAAGGAAGTGACTGTTTTCCATAGAGAATGTTGATATTTGGTGAAAAAATAAGGGGTGGGGGAGTGAAAGGTGCACAGAAAACAAAACAAAACAAAAAAGTTTACTGATAAATTCCTTTTTATCTTTGCCAAATGTTGCTCAAGTGTGGGAATGGATGGAGCTGGCAGTCACTTTCACTAAGCCGGAAATACCATCTTTAATAAATTCAGTTAAAGGACTGGATGGACACATAAATCTCTTTGTATGTGTGTGACAGCAGTAGTGTAATGTCAGAGGAGATCTTAGAGCATTTAGCAGAGATCTGAGGTCAGCCTGTTTGCTATCTTTTTCCTTGTGCCTTTCTGACACTCAATATAAAGCTGAAATATTTATACTTAAATGTGTATTGCTAATGCAGGATATTGAGGTCATCAGCATGAGAACGGAATGACAATAGTCTGTGTAAAAAATTATACAAGCTTCTTCAAGTTGCTATATTTAATTGCACTGAGACTCCCTTTGCCTTCATTCCACCTCCCAAAGCCAACATTTTATTTGGTTATGTGTAATCCACCCTTTAAGTGCTGAGCACCTCCAAGGCTCAAACTCTGCTTGAACTGTTCTCAGAAAATTATCACTATTATTACTTTCTAGGGCTTTGGCTGTTTACTAGGAATTTTGAACAATATTTTAGATTAACTAAATAATCAACTACTGGTTCTGCTAAGTGTATTAAACCATTTCTTCGCATAGCACAGTCATTTTTTGCTGAGTCCTCACAGACCATGTACCCTGCAGCCACACTTGCTGCTGGTGGAGCCAAATGACTCTCCATTCTGCCATCATTTGTGCTGCTGAATCACTACCAAAGGTGTCCAAGCCATTCCTATGACTGTCTGTTCCTGGTTAAGTATATAACCTAAGGTTGTTTCCCCTGGTATCTGTAGACATGGGTTCATCTGCAACCTCTAGATCCTAAGTGTTTTTTCCCAATGCTTATGCATCTCTTCGCTTGTAGGACATTAGCCTTGCTCTGATAAGACCCTTATACGCGTTTTTGTCTCCTCTGCAAGATTGTTGTGGATCCTTTCCTCAAAACACTCCCATCTGAGAGTTCCTCAAAACCCAGCCCCACTACTTCCCTTTTCATAAATGCAGAGATGTGTGAGTAGATCATAGCTACTGGTCTTCTCCCATATATCTCCATATCTGACTAAAAGTCACCTTCCTATTTTAAAAATCTCCTATGAACCTCAGTCACCCTGAAGTATCTCAACAAAATTTTCTTTTAATATGCTTCTCATCCCTTTTCTTTAATATTTAAGTAAAGATGTCAGCAAACTGCTGGAACTGATAAACGGATTGTCTTTATAGATTTTGTTATTTGGAATAACAGCATGCCCCTCCCTTTCAGCAGTTCCCATTCCAACCTTAGTCCTTAGCTAAAGACAAAGTCCCTCCCCATTTTTTGTCATGCTTTTCTTTAACTTGTACTTTCTTTTGAACGTTTTTCTCTTTACTCAAATAATTTGGGATGGACTTTTAAATTCATTAATTTATTGAGTGTGGGAGGATGAAAACAAAAGTAAGTGCAAATACAGTTTGAAGATTATTTTTAATGAAAAAAAATCATCCTGCAAACGTAAATTCCATCTGCTTATGCTGAAGTGATTGCTTAGTTTATTGGTGTAAATCACAAATGGCTTTAAGTAATGAGTATTTTAAATCTCTTAGGTAATGTTCCAAAAATCTGTCACAAAAGAATGATCACACCATAGAGAGTCTCTAAATATTATTTTTTAGTGAGTTGAAATCTCAGTATGATATTCATTAAGTATGGTATTTATTTCCAAAAGTGGCCATTCAGTAACAGTGATAATAGAAAATTCCAAAAGCTATGACATTGAACAATTCAGTTATTATGAAGCAATACTGTTACATGGTTAATAATACTGAACATGTTGCTTCCCCTTCAGGAATGATTTGGTAGCTTTGTCTTCATCCTACCTTTTTCTTTCCTGACCAAGACAGTATAAACTGTAAGAACCAGTTAGCATTTTTAGTAAAAAATAAATCGCAGAAACAAACTCATCCTTATTTTGAATGTTGTGACTGGAGAGAAAGTTGAGGAGATAGAGATGGGAAACTAAATTAGTTCTGCTTATAAATTATATTCTTAGGTCTTTTCCAGCAGTGACTTCTTGGTTTTGCAGCAAATGCCTCTAATATTTTCCAATTCAGAGTGCTCCCTTGCTGTGAGCCTTCTTGCTATGAGGCCACCTGGGATCAAAGCTACTTTTCCCCTCCTGTGGTCTCAACTAACTCCATTAACTCTAATTACAAACACTTCTGTTATACCAAACAGATTTTATGGCTTCCAATGAGTGAGCCTCATAGAACAGGAGAAAGCCCACATGGTACTACTGCTAGTTCCTTCTTCAGCATTATTGCTTGCCATACATTAACCTCATTCATAGTTAGCTATGAGCTAGAATCACTTTGGTTTTCACCTTGTGTAATCAAAAAGATGCTTAAATTGTTTCTTGAAGTACAAGATTCCAGAAATGAATGAACCTGGCCAAAACAAAGGCTTTATAGGGTTTAATTTTTCATATGTACTGTGAGGCTGAGAAAGGACTTATAGTGTTTACTGATGCCACTAACAACATTTTCTTAATGCACAATGCCATAAAGCAGAAGTGTGTCATTCTGTATATATAACACACAGAGAAACATGCATTGCTTGCTCTCAGCTTGTTTCTTGATGTCAACATTTTTCAAACTCTTCCTTGAAGCTTCAGTAAAATGGAAGATGGAAACACCCAGTTTAATTTAACAAGAATTGCACACGAAACGACAGGGGGGGTTGCAGATTTTGCCCAAAAGGGGCTAAATAATACAGTACTGGATTTACATGTTAACTGTTGCAGGTGAAAATCACCTTCCAGGGACTGCGGCAAGCAAAGCCTAACACTTTCTAGAGATGCGGAATCAAACACGCTCTATGGCTGAAAGGGCCTCCTCAGTCCCTGCTACTCCAAGAGCTAAAATAAATTTGTTGGTAATTAAACAGCCTTGACATATTGCCTGTCCACAGCTGCCTATGGAAACACTGTCATAATTTCTCCAGCACGTTGTACTCTAGTCCTTTTTCACTCTCGGGAAGCCCATTCACGCTCAGCCCTGCCCTCAGTATGTGCCACTCATCTACATTTGCCTAAAAGTCCGTGGAAGCAGCCAGTGTCTTTGGCTCTAGCTCTGTGCCCAAGAAATCCTTGGGACAGTTTTAGTGTCTCCTGCTGGTCTGCAGGGCCAGCTGGAGAGAGAGCCACTCTGTGGCTGAGCACAGACCAAACTGTCCTCCTCCTCTGGAGAAGTTTCAGCTTCGTCTCTGTGACAGCCAGTCATGTTCAAAATCTTCTCCTTTCTTCCCTGCTACCTTATAGAGAGATTTGTTTCTACAGCTGAGGGCTTTACTGTGTTGAGGATGAGTGAGGATGTCAGCACAGGAGAACAGAAAGAATCACACAAAAATGAATCGAAAATAAAACTATGCAACAGGATAATCGAAGTGGAACTCCCGTAACTTCAGCCACCTAAAAGCTATACATCTAGTTTAAATTAACTAGGCTTCTCGCACAGTCAGTACAAAAATACAGGCATTTCCGGGATGGATCATCTCATCCACATTAGACACCTATTTTAGATTGGGATAAACTGCATTTTGGAAATGTCTTTTTAAACTTTAAATTTTTTGTTTTGAAACATAGGTGATCATAGAAAGAACCACATTGTAATTTCTTGAAAGTATTCAACTATTCATTTTTAAAAAGGCATTTTTTTCCTAATTTCACCTAACAGGATTCCTGTTTTTCCATAATTTTACTGGTCAGGATTAGTAAATTTTTCCTCCTCTGGCTACAGAACTCATTTGCCTCAATACAAATGTTGAAATTTAGAATAGTCAGTGATTCAAAAGTTTCAAGATGAAAAAATGTTGCCTAATGCACAAATATATATCCTACAACATCATGGTTGTCAAGAAAAGAAACAAAACAAATCATCATTGCTGCCATTTCTCTGAAAAATTAGGATAAATATTTTTAGTCATAAACAGGTGAAACTGCTACCACAGCTGGAGATGGATTTCAGCAGTTATTTGTGAAGATAGGTGCCTAAATTCAGATTAATCACAATAACCTCTTAACTAACCAAATCTGTAGGAAAGCACTTACAGAGTTCAAGATGTGATCCAGCCCTGCTGGCTCTCTCAAATCTGTATCCTATTTGCTAGAAAGTAACCAATGGAGATTATTTTATTAATTAAGTGCTTCAGGAGCAATAAAATGTATTAACATTATCCTTTCAGGAAAGAAAAAAGATCCAAACCCACTTCTCCAATTTCAACTTAATTCTACTTTTAAATCTGAAGACGTGAAATGTTTCATCTTACTGTTATTCTTACTCTGACAAATTCTGGCTGCAGAAGTTTGGAGCTTTTCTGAGAAAAGAGCGTTAAACTTATGTCCAGATCATAGCCTGGCTTCCAGCCATACAGGAAAATAGAGAGTCATAAACTGTCCCTTTACTCCCTAGGCATCTCAGGTTTAAGCTCAAGAGAAATAATTTCCAGAGAGTAACTACTTCCCATTTGTGTGTTTGCCAGGACCAAGAGTGATGGGATAAATAATCCCATTCTCCCTCCCATCTCCTCCAGAACAGATCAAGCAATGTTTGTGCGCTGACTCAGCAAAGAGAAGATGTTCGAAACACAGACCTGGTGTCAGATATTTCCCCATTAAAAGTAAAAAGCTCACTAAGAGAATGCCAATCTGCCCCCAGGGTTGCTGTCAGGAAAATGTGACAGAATACATTCACCTCAATTAGTATTTCAGGGTTTAAATTTTAGTATTAGGAGTTTATTGCAACTGTTCTCTGTCTTCAGATGTGCAAGAATTTTACCCATTCCCATGCGGACGATTTACCCTGAAGTCTACTTTCAGCCTTTAACACTGCTGCCTATGTCAGGAGGTTAGT
This sequence comes from Ciconia boyciana, assembly GCF_034638445.1. Taxonomy (NCBI): domain Eukaryota; kingdom Metazoa; phylum Chordata; class Aves; order Ciconiiformes; family Ciconiidae; genus Ciconia; species Ciconia boyciana. The sequence continues at coordinate 54,173,793 of NC_132936.1, forward strand.
TCGTGAAGGACATAATATAAGATGTAGAAACAGGGCAGCCAAGCTGAATTTGACCAAAGGTTTCTTCAGTCTATTGTTCAGTTTTGGCAATGGCCAGGCGTAGGCACCAAGGGAAGGGGCAGAGGCAGCTTGCTTTTTTCTCCTGGAATATTCTCCAAGCTCCAGTAAATTGATTATGGACTTCCTGAGACAGAGATAGTAGTAAGTCTCACAAGTTATTCCCTTCCATCTGCTTGTCCACTCCACTTTTTTTATAAACTTCTCACAGCCTTCGTGCCCCATGGCAATGAGTTCTACAGCTTCCCAGCTACATGGTGAAGAATCGCCTTTTTGTCTATATTTTGAACATGCCAGCTGCTATGTGATGACCACTAGCTCATAAAATGGAGAAGACAAATAAAAATTGATCCCCATTCACCCTCTCAGTGCCATTCATGATTTTGTAGGCCTCTGTCGTATTCGTGCCTCAGCTAGTTCTCTCCATGTTGAAGAGCTTATTTACTCATTCCTTGCACAGAAAGCATTGCTCACCCTTGGTGACCTTCTCTGAATTTCTCTAAGGGTCTTTCCCAGGGAGTAATTCAGAACGCTAAAATTAATCCTTGCTCTGAAGCACTCCCTGGTGGGAGCTTCTCTCTTTCTCCATTGACAACATAAAAGGCTTAAGGATACCAAGGGCCCCACTTATGCACCTGAGTTAAGCACGGAGAAAGCTCTTCCACTCTGCTTTCACTTTAATCATTTTCTTGTTTGTAACAGTTAAAAATAATTTAACAGCCTGATTTTTTTAAAGAACAAAATTATTATTCTTGCCCTGTGTGAGAAATAAATTATTAAGTTAAAGTTCTAATATGATATGTTTTTCACAAAGAAATAAAAACACTGTATATAAGGGGAAAGTGTTTGCAGAACTTTCACACAGGGTTTTTCCATTACTAAGTTTGTCCACAGGCTGGTTGGTTTGTGAATTCCTTCCAAACTGAAGTGTGCGGTGGTTGCAGTTAGCAATAACAGGGCCTTTTTCTAAGTCCTACTTACATGAAGCATTCTGAATATTTGGTATTCAGTTGCTGGAATTAAGCCTGTTTGTTTGATTGTGCCTTAAGTAGGAAAAATTCTTGACACTTTAAAGAATTGTTCCCAGCCTTAATGTTATTGATTTTTAATACATAATAATGAGAATGAAATCTCGTAAAGAAATTAGAAGTTAGAATAAGAATACATGAAAGTTTCCCTTTTGTACTCTATGTCATGCTTTTTACTCAGCATGTTACATTCCCCAAAGTAATCTCAAAAATTGTCCTGACAGTTGAAGCATAGAAAAATGTGAAAAATTGCATATGCATGTAAAATTGCAGGCCTAATTCTGGAGGTGAGGCCCATCTTAACATTGGCCAAATATAATCTCCATCCTCCTTTCCCCCCTCAAGCAAACTCCCATTATGTTTGCACTCACTTTGTAATTTGAGTTATGACTTGATCTTCCTGCATGTGCTGTGCTGGTGAGCATTAATTTTGCTCCAAAGAGAGAGCTGCCATAATTTTTCATTTAGATAGGAAGAAAGAATATTCCATTTTGTAGCAATCATCTTGGTATGTTGTGTGTCTGTCTGAAATGTTTCCAGAAAGCACAGATAAATGGTGTGATATTTGAAAAACAGGGCACCATATATTTTGGATAGTGTCTAGGAAAGTTTGCAGGATGTCCCAGACTGGCTCTGTCTGTGAGGTCTGAGACAGTCTTTCTGACAGAGTAGATCTGTTACTTATCCAACAGGGAGCCACTTGTTTCTCCCTCTCATTTTTGAAGGAGGAATTAAAACAATATGCCAACAGGAACAGTAACTCCAGACAAACTCCAGATTACAGTGGGCCTGATGCACCAAGGAGTTGCAGCAAGAGTTTTGCTTGAAACACATGAACAGCTCCATTGCTAGTGTTCAGGTACCTTGCTGAATGTCCAAGCACTCTGTGAGCTGGTCAGGGTGTATTTATGGGATTAGAAACAACAGAAATACCCTTTTTGCCAAATGGGAAGGAGGTTCTCTGAAGTAGTTGAAATCTACATGTGACTACTTGGCTCCTCTCTATTCTTACTGAGGCACAGGACATGATTCTTTTTCTCTTCATCCTTTTTCCTTCCATTTCTGACTTTGTGGTGAGCAAGACAAGGGTATGCTTCATGCTGGAGTTTGCTTCATCCATTTGTGATCTTGCTGGGATGGCAGTAGCAGGGGTAGCAGAGGAACATAATTGTATATCGGGATACTCTTACAGGGTACATTACTCTAATGCAGGGTTATCTTTTTATTCTGAGTCCAGAAGGAAGTTTTCCTCAGAGCCATAATTTATAAACTGCTTTTGTTTTACTTCCATTTTGTTGGTTGGTGGGGGGGTGTTAAGTTAATTTAAAATGTTGATTCAAATGACAGATGAAGTTTTATTTGAAATCCCTAGAATGTTTTAGACTTTTTGAGCATGAGACTAGAAAATTATGTTACATGGTAAGAATGGATAACTCTAAGGACCATGCAGTACAAAGACATCCTTCTCCTTTTATCTGTTCCCTTTTCTGCGGAGAAGAAGGGAAAGAAATGTTCCTAGTCAGCAGAATTTTTCATGGGAGCTGCTTCATTAGTAGTTTGAGGCTAATTCTTCCATCATTTAATAGGTTTAATAGGTCTGTGACCTGTTTTTAAAAATACTGTGACAAGTCTGTCTGACTGAGTCTAGAAATGGGAATGGGAAAGCCTTCACTGACTGTTGAGGGATCCTGTGTGCCTCAATGGGACTAAACTTTTCACTTTCAGTTGTCTAAATGCTGTTAGGATGAATCCATTGCTGTTTTTTCAAGATGTGCATGAAAAATAACTGGTGATGATCAGGAAATATACAATTTCTCTGAAAATAACTGCCAAATATAATCCAGCATAGCCATAAATTATGTGGTGTTATGATAAATAAAGAAAAGCAATGACATAATTGAGAAAATTACTAAAACATTAAAGAAGTTCCTAGAAACATTTAGAATTGTTTTGCATTTACCCAGTGAAACACTTATAAAGTAAAACATTTGTCCTGTATGAATTAAACACATCAACCATCTAGCATCTATCTCATGAGTTTGATAAAATGATCATATTCATTTTTCATCATTAATTTCCCAGAATAGGCACGAGTCTTAATCACTGTTGTTTCTTGTTGAAGTGCTGGAACAGCAGGGAGAGTGGTGGTCCTGGACGGATTCTGCAATGCAGATATTTCAGCTGGTTCCAATTTCTGTTGTGTAACACCTAAGGACTATCAAATGTTGCCCATTTTGGCCTCACTGAATGTTTAGCCAATGTCAACATGATGATAGCCAGCTCTAGAGAAGCCACTTTGAATTACTTAATTCTACTGTAAATATACAGTCACTCCTATCTTACATACTGACTCATCCAAATCAGCAGCTGGATAAAAGCAGCTGGATGAAGAGCAGCTGGATAAGACCAGTCCAAATTAAACTGGAGTGATATCTGCAGAAGGACAGCAGCACTCTGGGTAAGCTTGCCTCTTCTCCAGTGTCCTCTGCCATGCAAAGCCATTGTCCTCAGACTGCTAAACTGACCCTCAACATCCATACTTTTGCCATTTGTTTTATTTTGGTTCTGCCTTTGGAAGTTCAAATAGTCGTGTTGGAAAAAAAGCAGACCTGCACCATCAACACAACAACCCTTCACCCCAATATTGTTTCAGTCACACAGGAGAAGCATCTAAGTATGCAGGATATTCACAACTGGTTACCTCAATATTTTTGGCTCTGGGAAACTGTTTCATGCCCTAGCTCGTACACACACAGGCACACTCACACACATACACACATACACTGAATTATTTGGAACATTTTTGTGATGCCAATGAAGTCTCCATAGGCTTTTCATAGGCTTTGAAACCTCTTGTTCTAAGAGCAACAAGTGCTTGAAAATCTTAACTCCTTTATGATTCAAATTAAGAGCTAGTTTCTTCAACCTTATTGCTCAACAATAAGTTGTTCACAAGAAACAACAGATACCCAGACTACATAACAATCAAACTGTTTCTCTTGGGACAAACTGGGAAATAAAAAAGCAAAAGCTTGTGAAATATTCTACTGCTGGAGTGCTGGAGGCAGTATAAGAAAGTAAAAAGATATTATTTGTATTTTTGAATGTGATTGCATTTAGTGGCATCTACAGAAGTCTGCTGTCATTCCATTTTGAAAATTGTGATTTAATGTTTCTCATATCTGTCTAATTTTATGATACTTTGTATAACTGAGTTTGCATGAGTTTCATTAGCTTCTCAGCACCCATTTCTGTAAATAAAAGGTTTCAGGAATTCTGAAGCATAGATTTAAAGGACCACAAATTTCCATAGTGGCACATTATTTCGCTGATGCTGATGATCTAGGAAAAAAACACATGTAGAAAAAAACCTATTATTTTTTCTCTTTAACATTGTTTTTCAGTATTATACCAAGAACCCAAGTTAGGTAAACACTCTTTCCACTGTATTCGATAACTTTTGTGATTGGAAAAGATTTTTCCTTAGGAGGAAAATACCTTTTTAAAACGAAAATTCACAACTGTCATTAAAATACATGTTTTCTTATACGGACATGTATTTGATTTTGAAGAAAAATAATCAGTTCTGTATTTCATGTCAATGTCATGATGGCATTTTGAATAGCATTAGACAGTATGAGGGATAATTGCACCTTTACAGTATCAGCGAAGAACGACTCCAGTAAGTAATCTGCCTCAGAGTACCTGGCATCCTTCCTGCGTAGAGGGACACATCTCATGTGACTCCCTCAGAGGAAATCATTGCTTCCCCCACTCCAGAGCCACTGACTATAAACAAAAGATTAAGACTGAAACCTCCACCCTCTTTTTTTACCTTGAGGTAAAGTGCTTTTTGGAGAATGCAGAGAGAGCACTCTATTACACCAAGGAAATTCAGGCACAAGGGTTTTTTCTGACCCTTCTGTGAGCCACTGCTGGGTGGTTTTGTACCGTTTCCCCTAACTTAGAATTTCAGGGACATATAGGTCTCGCTGTGAAGTAGTTAGTCTATTCTGAAGTAAAAGGATTCATCATGTACTGTTTACTCTTTGATAGTGAAATTTGTTTGGATATTTTCAAACAGAATAAAATAGTTTCTTTTTTTAATCCATAAACAAAGAAAATATCATGACAGCATCCTAAGCAGAATGATGTGATTTCAAAGTCAGCTTGCTTTGAGACAGATGACATCCCAAGGTCTATTCCAACCTGAGGCCAACCTGAGGTGATTTTCTCCATTATCCTATTACAGAAGTTGTACACCCTAACTTATCTATTTATTCAAATATGTAGACTCACAGAGTCACAGGGAGAGATTAGGGTATTTAAATTCTGTAATGGGATAGCAGAGAAAATCACCCATGAGACTTTTCTGCCTTTTCACCTGTGATGTTTGAGGTGAAGAAGAGGACATTATATGGAGGGAGCCCCTATAGGCTAGGTTACATCTGTACTACGAAGTGTGACGCACGATTCTGTCTTTAAGGCCAAATTGCACAGTACAATTGGCATCCACAAATTAAATTCTTCTCTGGCAAAAAAATGAGTGGTCACCTCCAAAATGCTTGCTGGGAATCATCCCAGGCCCACACTGTTGCCCAAATGGTGCCTGGGCATGTCTGGGAGAACGCTAGCTGTGCCTGAACAAGAGTTTGTACGGGTGAGGCTAAAAACACAGGTCATTGCTCAAACCCCTCTCCTGCCCCTCTTTAATCTAATACAGACCACGGTACACAGCTGTGGGAAGAGAGATGCAGCAGACATGTATGGTGGTACGACTCAGGAGCTTTGCTAGGAAGACATAAGAAACCTCTTATATTTGTGTACAATGTATTTAGCCTACAAACTAGGTGGTTTTCTGGTTGATACTTAAAAAGGGAGGCAAAGTAATTTCTTGAGTTTTTTAAAGTCTGGGAGGTGTTAAAACATCATGTAGATTATGTGAAATATGAATTTTTCCCATATAGCTAAATAAAGCACATGCTTGCTACAAATATTTCATTTATATCTTAGAATAGCATGTGTCTGCATTTGGAAGGGAGAGGCTGGTTGAGGAACAGAATGGGAATGAGCAAGTTGTTTTACTTTTAAATTTCTTGAGAATATTACACATCTTCACTATGGCTTAATATGCACATGGGACAGCTGGATTAGTACAATAGGTTGTAGTCAATATGACCTATAAAGTCAAAAACTAATGAAGATTTACATAAATGGACTATATAAGGTCCGCAGAAACTATTACAGATTAACATATAACGCAAATATAGAAAGTTTTGACCCTGTACCAAAATGTGTATTTACCTGATAGACAATAAGTGGCCATAAGAAGTAAATTTGGTAAATAATATTTGTATAATAAGAGTGAATTTGCTACAGAAAAAAAAATTACTAGAAAATAAACATTCTTTTTAAATTACTTAAACATTTGTTTCTCTGCAAAAACAGTTGTAAAAATTATTTTGGTCTCACAGGCAATATGAGCATGTTTGCTTCATAATGTCTTCTTTCCCTCAAGTTAAACTATAATAAAGCTTGTGTTTAAGTCACACTACGTTTGTGATGCAAACTGACTGGAAGCCAGGAAATTCAGAACTAAGGCTGATACTGTCTTCAGTTCATGCTGTGATATCTATTTCCCCTTCTCTTCACAAAGGCATGAGCAAAGGATGAGGTGTCAGTGTAATGCTGAATTTTCTGGCTTTTGTCAATTCATGTCACAATATCAACAGTGCTTAAGCACAGGGTGGGGGGTGTATTTAATAACAATATCAGATTACATTAGACACTTTCTTTTTTCCCCCACTTATTGCTGAACAGGCTGTTTTATTGCTTTTGGAATTCAAATTACATCTAACTTGACCTGCGTTTGGGTGTGTTTGACTTGGAATGTAAATGTCCTGTCCAGTCGCATATCCCTAAGGTCTCCAACAGAAATAATTCTAGCATTCCTGCTCTCTGTGCATATACAAATCTTTGATCAACAGTATTGTGGAAGCACTGAAGCTAGTATGCTTTCTCCTTATACAAAAAAAGAAAAAAAATTAAATGGTCAGGACAACTGTAATGCTCATGCCTAGAATTCAGGCAGAATGCTCTGGCTTATCAATGGGTATGCATGTATATAGCACAAAAGATGTACCTTGTTTTTTTTCTTTTATGTTTTGTAATGGACTGTTTCTCTGAGAGGATCACAGCAGGTTTTTATCATATGGACCTATTACTGTAAGTGTTTCTGTGTTAAAGGAAAGAAAATATGTTGTAGGCTTCCCACCTCACATTCCATAAGGTTGGTAGCATTTGACTTTAAATCAGGTTTATTCTAGCTCTATTTTGCACTTCAAGAAAAACTATCTTTAAACACTTACCTGTTTTCTATTCTTTACGATTACAAGACAAGAGCTTCCAGAGATTGACAGGAATACTAATTAAAGAATGAAGAGATTTAATTATGAAGGTACCTGCTGGCACAGCTCTATTTAAATGTTGGATGTGTTTTCAGGATCAGCCTCCTTTCCAGAAATGCTTGACTCAGCAAGAACTGGTTAAGTCTCTAAACTCCAATAGTAGCTTTGGTGAATATGTTTGAAATAATGTGAATAAGCCTTCTTGAGACATTTTGCTAAGAAAAAAAGTTATTCTGAACAGCAAATTACATTATATTTTAATAGTAGATGATGTTGTACAACCTGCCAGATAACTTCCAGCAGCATATTTTTAAAGTACTTAGGATTATAGTATAAACCTCACTCAAAAATAAAGACAGCTCTCTTATAGCAAAGATGATATTAAGTATAAACAGCCTTAAAATTTCCTACATTTGTATTGACTTGACAGACTAAGGCAACCTCCCAAAAGCCATTTTTTGTTCTGTTTATTGAGGAAAGACAATAACAGACATTTTAACAATGTAAACAACATGTAAGGAATTGAGTATTAATCTTCGGCAGGCTGAGGCTACTGGGACTGACTGTAATTGAAATAAGTGCAATAAAGTATAGCTAGAAAATTACTTTGATGAGTAAAATATCAGATCTCTTTGAAGGTTTGAAGGGTGGAAGGGCTGGTTTGTGGTCAATGTTCTAATAATAGACTGACTAAGATTTCTTCATCCTAGCCGGTGCCCTCAAGTGGATGGTGTTGTAATAAAATAGTGAGGAATACATTTTTTTCTTTTGGTTTTTCTTACAAAAATGATTTTTTATAACCGGGGTGTGGTAGGAGCATCTTGCACACAGAAGAAAACTTTTCTACGGCCTGATGGTTTCCTACAGGCTAAGGTCTCACCCCTTACCATCTTCCACTTTCCACGCTGCTCCTCCCTTTTTCAGGCTTCTTTCTCTCCCTGCCTATGGTTCTCTAGTACTCCAATTCTACCTATAAATTTGCATATTGTGACCTATACAGTGGTGGAATAGAGACAGCAAGGAAAGATCATGTGGAGCTCTGTGCATTTTTAGTGGATAGAAATTATACTGAGAAAGATAAAGCATGTGTTGTGCTTCAGTAGCTTCAGTTTGGCAACTAAGCACCACGCAGCCGCTCACTCACCCTCCCCGCCCCCCCGGTGGGATGGAGGAGAGAATCTGAAGAGCACAAGTAGGAAAACTCGTGGGCTGACATAAGAGTAGTTTAATAATTGAAATATAATAATAATAATAATAATAATAATAATAATAATAATAATAATAATAATAGTAATTACAAGGAAAATAACAAGAGAGGGAGAGAGAGAGGAACAAAACCCAGGGAGAAACAAAATAAAACAAGTGATGCAACCGCTCACCACCTGCCGACCGATGCCCACCCAGTCCCCGAGCAGTGGTTGCTGCCCTCTGGCCAACTCCCCCAGTTTCTATACTGAGCATGATGGCATATGGTATGGAATAGCCCTTTGGCCAGTTTGGATCAGCTGTCTTGGCTATGCCCCCTCCCAGCTTCTTGTGTGTCTGGCAAAGCATGGGAAGCTGAAAAGTCCTTGACTAGTGTAAGCACTACTTAGCAACAACTAAAACATCAGTGTATTATCAACATTATTCTCATCCTAAATCCAAAACCAGCTACTAGGAAGAAAATTAACCCTATCTCAGCCGAAACCAGGACAGCATGGCATTAGGGAGGGATGATATCTGAAGAGCAGTTTACAAGGAAAGGAAACTGCTCAAGGAACAGTGGAAAGGGATGTAACTTCAAGTAGAAGGGGAAGGAACGCAGTGAGCGTACACGAGGACTTCACATGTAAGCAGGAGCTTAAAAGTTGAGAGATGAGAAATACTTTTCTTTAAACTTAAAAGAAGGAAAAATAACCTAAGGAAATCCCCAAACCCCCAAGAGTCTGCATTTACAGTTAGGTTGCTCAAGTGGAATTCCCATCAGCACAATCATTTTGAATCAAGGAAACCACTAGCGGAGCCAGCATTAACCGACCTCAGTTTACACATCTTACCACCTAAACATTACAGTACCCATAGCTATTTTCAGCACCCTCAGCTTGATAATAAAAACCCTTTAATTTCAGCATACAACCTTGTGCAAGCCTCATATCCAGTTCTTTAAAAAAAATGTACAGTCTTTGTTCTGACCTCATGTTTATCTTTCTGGTGGCTAAGTTATTAGCTGTCTTCACTTGGCTAGGCCAAACTTCAAAGTGGGCATTTTGAGAAATTTGAGGAACTACATAGGTATTTTATGTTAGAGATGAAAGGATGTTTATAAGTAGAACAGATGAGACTGTGAGTGTATATGTACATTACAAAGTTTATTTAACAGTCTGCTTCTATTTTTTTCAGTATTCCAGTATATTAAGCTTCCTTGATCACCCTGGACATTTCAGAAATAATTTAAATTGATGCCAGTAGCTTTGGTGCTATATAATATTACTCATATGCTAAGATATATGTTACCCTTACCTATGCTATTTATGTATTTTCCCATTTTCAAAGTATTCCCTTTAATCTTCCTTGTTATTCTTCACATCATTATGTATTACTATTTTCTCAATTTTTCTATGCTTTTTCACTGAATTCAGCTCTTCAGGTACTAGCAGAGTCAGAATTTGTTTTATGTATGGCAGTAATATAACATCTCTTCCTTTCTTATACCACTTGACCTGGCATTGAAAGACAAATTTCTTTTCATGCTTTCTCTTGATTCTGTGTTATTTAAATACCATGCCAGAATAGTCCACACTGGTGAAGACATCACAGTGAATGCTGTGAGATGAAGATGGCACTGCTGAACTAAAAGTCCAAGCAGGTCTGGCTAGCACTGTACATACATTATGTACACATACATGGAAAAATATGTGTGGGTATGTGTATGTATACAGAAATTAATAAGCAGTCAGTTTAAATACTGTTGCAAAGGGAGAGAAAAAGACACTGAGACAAAGGAATGTTACATGTGGTGTTTGCATATGGAGATAATTGATATCTGATTCCTAAATGGTCAACATGTTTTCCTGGTTCAGCTAGCAGTATATTACACAGCAGTCTCTTCAGAAGTTCATATGACTGAGTAAGTAGTCTGGCTCTTTTCCACTGCACCATTCCTTTGTCTGAGGGTGAAATATTTATTCAAAAATTGGAAAATTAGGATCTCTCTCTTTCTATTTTAAATTTACCAGGTACTTCCCTAAATAGAACAGTTAGCTACTGAGATCAACTTAGCTTAAGTAGTTGTTTTTGCAACCTATTTAATATAGCTCTCAGTGTAAAAAGAAAATATTCTGTATTTAATTTAGCACCTAAAGTATTGGAAGAGGAAGAACAATTCATGAGCCCACTGAGAAGAAGCATAAACTGGCACCTACCCCCCCCTAGATAAGAGGGGGATCTAAGCAACCATTGTATACACTCCTCTTCTAAATCACACCCTGATCCTCTGTCACTTTGACTTAACTTGTGGGTCTCAGTGGAACTACTCACAAGTGTTAAACAGATGCGTAAGTGTTTACAGAAATGAGCCTAAGAGAACAACATACTTAATCCTGCTGCATGATTGCAGGGAGGAGCTGGAGCAAATTCCACCCAAGCATTCCCCAAACTCCAGATCAGAGAAGGAAAAGTACTCTGCTGCAAATAAGAAGTGGGATGCCAGACAGCTTGCTTTGCATAAGCTGCCAACCAGTGTTCCTAGCACGTAACCTCAGGAGTCACTGGTAAATAGGAAGAAACTTGATTTGGTTGTAGAAGGATGTTGAGGGAAGAAAGTAATGCTGAGTTTCCACAGACAAGGAAAGATCCAAGCAGTTTTTAATTACAAAAAATGAACACAAATGTATCAGTTTTCTGGTGAGAGAGAGAACAGATAAAATATAGAAATCTCCAGTTAGATATATCACAGAGGAGAATAGGGTAGAGTCTGGTGAGTCTGACTTACCAAGTAGTTTCACATCAGTCATCAAACTAGTTTAGGTAGTAGTGCCAGCAGGCAGCTCCCAGATCCTTGAGACCACACTGAAGATAAAAATGAAAAAATGCCCTTGTCCCTCTCCTGCTGGTGAAAGAGGTTCAATTGGCAGGTAATAAGATGCAGTGAAAAAACTGTTTTGAAGATACATTCTGATAGCGGGGAAAAGAGGTTAAACAGATTGCTTCTAAAATTAGTTCATTACACTTTGTTTGTTATCTTAAGTTATGACTATATCACCTTTTCATAAATAAAGCTTTCCTTGTTTACATATAGTGCTTGCAAGCTGGCATTAAAGAGGGTACACCTGATTTTCTGTCTTGATAAGGTTGGTAGGTGGATTAGTCGCTTGTACAGGCTTTGACGTATCACAAACCTACCTTTTCTCCAGCCTTTTTCTAATGAGCAGAAAGGGTTACTGTGAGCCAAAAAGAGCAGCATGATTCTTTCTATCACTCATCTTCACTTTTGGATTCCTCATGTAAGCCTGTGGGGTTTTTTTTCTTTTTCCTGCTGATTATGTATTTTCCCCTCTTTCTCTTAAAGATTAACAACAGCATCCTATTAGTTTTCATGGTAGTTTGTAATTACAATGTCTGAAAAGAAGTTCAATCTACCCAACCCACCAAGTGCAGATATCTGCTCATTCAGACATATGAGAACTGGCTGAACCCATTTCTAAAGCCTCTCAGCTCACAGCTCTGTAAGTGGAAAGACTCCACAAAAGCAAGAAACTTGTGAAAGTCCTTTACAGTTGATTAACCTTTACATAAACATACCTACATACACATGCAAAGACAACCTGACTTAATAGGACTCTGTCCTCTTTAAGTCTCTCTCATTTTCATCTCACAATCACAGAATCACAGCGTGGCTGATGTAGGAAGGCACCCCTGGAGATCATCTAATCCAATCCCTCTCCTCAAGCAAGGTCACCTAGAGCAGGTTGCTCACAAACGTGTCCAGTCAGATTTTCAAAATCTCCAAGGTCGGAGGCTCCACAACGTCTCTGGGCAACCTCTTCCAGTGTAAAAAAGAATTTCCAATTTGTGCCCATTGCCTCTTGTCCAATCACTGGGTGCCACTGAGAGGAGTCTGGCTCCTTGTTCTTTACTCCCCACGACCAACCCATTATGAGATCCTTCCTCATCTTTCTCCAGGCTGAATAGTCCCCACTCTCTCAGCCTTTCCTCATAGCAGAGATGGTCCAGTCCTAAGTCCCAGTTGGTCCCAGTTCACTGCCTAAGTGGTCTTCACTGGGCTCTCTCCTGTATGTCCATGTCTCTTTTGTGCTGGGAAGACCAGAACTGGACCCAGCACTCCAGGTGTGTCTTCCCAGTGCTGAGCAGAGTGGAACGATCACCTCCCTCGACCTGCTGGCAATGCTGCTCCTAACACGGCCCAGGAGGCTGTTTGCCATGAGGGTGCATTGCCAGCTTGTGTTCACCTCGGGGCCTGCCAGGACCCCCAGATCCTTTCTGCAAAGCTGCTTTCCAGCTGGAAATCTGCCACATCTCCTTTATGGCTTTATCATTTAAGCAGACACCTCTGTAAAAGTGCCTTGTTGTCTCCTAAATTCATCCTTCCATTTATAATGCTAGCTTGACCAGGGGACCTTACTTACTACACCCACTCCTGAAAATAAAATAAAATTCATAACTTTCCTTATTGATTCTCCACTGGTGGTTATCACACACTTACAAAGATCTTAGAAAAGGTGGATAGCCATAGTAGGCCCAGCAGCAAAGCTATGAGAAAAGCTATTGGTAACTTAAAAGTAGAAGTTACTAATAAAACAAGAAGTTAGGGAGGAAAATGTGTTCAGTTTACCACACATCATTACGGGAAACTGCACAGCACATGTTTAAGTGCTTTGCTGCATTGTGGCCTGTGGTTTTATATAGTGTAACTAGTACTGTGTCAGCTTATACTATTACTTCATATTATTTCTCTGAATCTTCCTGGTAATACAATTTTTATTTCTGTTAGCAGATGGAGTTTGTTGAAGTGGGTTTTTTTGTTGTTTAGTAGAATGAGCTCTAATTTGTTTCCTTAATTTTACTGCCTAATATTTTAATTTGACATATGCCTTGCCCAATTATTATTTTATATTTAACTATATTTTCTTTCTTCCTTCTTCCTGTTTTGTAGTCACTTAAATGATTCAAAGTTTAAGGAATTTTATGTTCTTGCATCAGTTTTATTTCCTTTTTTTGGGAAAAAATCTACATTTCCTTTTTCTGCATTTAGAATTTATGAAGAAACTTATTATAGTAGTTGAATAATTTTTTTTAAATTCACGTTAGTTATTTTTCTGTTGATAAAGTTGATGTTTTAGCTCATTTATACTTTTTACTTCCATATACTTCCTCCTCCTTCTTTGGAAAGATTATTTAAAACTTTATGACTTTCTATTTATTGGATGTAGTACTTTAAATGTCCTGGTTTTGACAGGTCTTTCTCAGGTAACTCTTGAAGAAGAGACTAAGGAGCTCAGAGCACTTGTTTGCTGTCAGACAATGTGGAACTACTTCATTTTCTGGAAAGTATTTGTTCTTTGTAAAACCAGCTCAAAATCTTCCTACACTGACCAGTTCTGCCTAGAAGGCAAAGTCATTCTCTTTCTACCAAGACTGAGGATGTAGGAGCTTCCTGCTCCTTGGTATTACATGTCCTGATCTGTGGACAGGACAGTTACTGCTTAATGCCATAGTTTCATGGATTTGCTCTTTCTTAAATGCTTAGAGGCATATTCCCATAAGTTAAGCCAGGGTACTTCCTTTTCTTACCAGAATGCAAGTAGACTATGGGATTTGGAGAAAAAAAGTCTACTCAGCATAATTATTTCAGTTTTTCAGACTGGAAAACTCAAAGGGTACGGGTCTGTCTAGCAGTAGCAACCTAGTATCCTACATTATCAATCCAGGCATACCACATAAGAACAGATTAATCATCTAACAAAAACAACCTTAGAAAACCCAACAACAACCAACCAACCAAACAAAAAGACATAAAGCAGAAAAGGTTAGCTTGTTTTGGAAAACGATGTTGATGTATACAGTGATCTGAGTAGCCTAGAAATTAAAAATGTCTTAGAGAAGTTGCCGTGTGGGGTGGTGTAGAAAAGAGTCTGGTTCCTGATCATCGATCATCAGCCGCCTCAGGTTCCAGTAGAAGATTAGAGGGTAATAGGATGCTTTCTTACTGTGCTGCATACAGTCCTGGCAGATAAGGATGTCTTTTCTTGGGTATTTAAATCTAGATTAATTATGTGTCTGTTTTTCCCTGTGTTCTCATAGAGAAGAAAGTAATTAATGACTATTAAATGGCTGTAGTATAAGGCCTAAATTAAACAATGTCTTCCCTTTCCATGTTTAGATAAGATAGGTTATGAAAAGTTAAGTACAGTTGGAATATGACACACGCTGTCATCCAATTTCCCATTGCTTTCCTGATGGCACGTCTTCTGAAGTAATTTCTAAGTAGTTTCCACTTTCTCTTAAGACACAAAAACCTTACTATATCCTTTTGCATACTAGAAAAAGAGACAATGTTTTCTTCAGTAGCTAAAAAATTAGGTATTGCCTTTGAAACTACTCTTTGTAAAATGAAGAATAGAGTTAAAAACTTCCAGGGATTTCTGAATTTCAAAACTTCAGCTGGATCAGGTACTCATTGGAAACAAATTGGCTTATTAATGAGCCTTTTGTGAAGGCTGGCAAATCAACTATGTGTGAATTCCAGCCTCTCAAATACTTGCAAAAGGTTGACTTGGGAATGTTTGCAGATCACTCTTCATGACCTGAAAATAGTTCCAGAAGCCTCATGGCATATATCCCAACCACTCCTTTGGCCAACCAGAGCACCTAATATACCTAAGTGAGTGATTGCAAACCATTTCTGCTAAGGTTTATAAACTTTTTTTTGGAATTTGTCAACAGGAAAACAAAGCAAAACAAGAAAACCCACAAAACCAAAACTATGCCCCACTGCATGTTTGCAGCAGAAGTAACAATGACATAGACAGCAGAAGGCTGTCCTCTTTTTCTAGCATTTATTGCCCAAAATTACAAAGAATGCAGGCATGCTTGCAGGGTAGACCATTGATACTTCTACCTTACTGGGAGAATTCTCTGGTTTTTTTTTTCTTCTTGAGTTACATCACATCTTTTACCATAGAAGGGGTACAAAACCCAGGCATCTTAGACAGCTGTCATAGTACCTGAAAGCTCTGTTTTACGTTATGGTAGGGATACTCTTTTTAGAGAAAACAAATGGCATTTTTTTTTAGGTTTTCAACAGATTGAACACATTTTTTGTTATTATTCATGCCAACAAAACTTTAGCATTGTGAGCACTTCAGTCTGATACCAGAACTAAGCAAGTCCTTGAGGAATTATTGGATCAGGATGAACTGAAGAACAAGATACTTAGGCTAAATTATACCAGGATTAAAAATAACTAATGAAAATTAGGATCATGTGAATGTAGAGTTTTAATTCTAGCCACTCTACTTTTGCAAAGATTTCCATCTTTGAGTGTAGATAAAGATCCAAAACTACCCGTGCAAACTGCTAAAAAAAATATCAAATCCATGGCGAGCATTTACAAGTTACTATGTTGACAGGGACGCTTTTTCTTGCTGTTTCTCTTGCAAATGTAGAATTTATTAAAGCTGCTGTAGCTTCAAACCTTTCAGACAAACCTTTCTTCTCTGTCAATTTGATGTAACTGTAAGACAACACGCACTGCAAAGTTTAAATAGTAACAGCTTTTCTGACATTTTTTTTATTGATTGAGCAGTGACACGTCAGTTAAATTCTCTTCCTCCTTCACTTTTCTTCCCACCCCCCCCACCTTATTGAATATGCAATGAAAAGCTAATTGGCAGAGAGCCATTCTGGCAAGCTGCATGATGTGTTCAGCAGTTTGTTTGATTTATACCGTTGGAAGTTGCCAAACTTTTTGTCATTTGGTTTAATATAATGTTGTGCCTTTAACAATTTTTTCTTCCATAAAGGATTTTTATTTTGCTCAGTAGGATTATAATTTGAAGGTATAATTAGCATCTTGTTAATTGTTGATAATTACACATGTCATTCAAAGAGCTCTTGCAAAGGGCATGCGATTCATTTAACAGAACTTCCTCGAGCTGGTGTTCAGAGGTCCCTAATGAGCAAAGAATAGAGCAGGAGTGGATGTAATAATATAAACTGAAAATATGAACACATATAAGCAATCTAAATTTAAATTCAAGACAGTGACATGAATGAGCCTCTCTGCTATCAAAAGAGACGCACAACAGCGTGAATTAGCAACCTCCGTGCTCCAAAAATTGCAGACACAAAGAAATTGGTACTCTGATGTTAAGCTTTGAATTTAAATTTTCCAGCAACCTTTGTGCAAATGTAATGTAACATATAGAATATTACAGCCAATGTAATGATGAAAATTAATATTTACTTACATTGTAATGTTTTTTACCACTGCAGTGTCATTCTATGCTGTGTAACCACGGCAGAATTTGATTGTTTCTGCTCATACTGTAGCAACTGTAAGGCTCTCATTTAGGAAAGTGAGCTCCATTGAGAGAAATCAAGAGTATTTCTGTAGTAAAGTTTGGCAGCCTTGCATACTTACAACCTGTTTCATATCAAAACAGCACAATGGTGCAGATCCCTATGAAAGAATAACTGAGGTTTCTCATTCCTTGGCAGGTAAAACTCTCAGTGGATCAGTGAGCTAGAGGAAATTTTATGCTCTCCTTCAGGCTCATCAGTCTGGGGCTGAAGAGCTGGAATCAAACCCTCATTTTGGGGTAAAAGGATTTTGCCATTTACGCTACCTGTGAGTTACCCCGCCGAAGAAAACAAACGTGCAGTAGCCTCTGAACTTGTTGCTGCAGCTTGCTGAGGCGGGAACATCATACAGCTTTTGCTCTCCCCTCCACCCGTGCTGCAGTGTTGATACTGTCATTGGGTGTCTAACGTCCTTATTTTCCTTGCTGCCACTGTCATCTCCTTGGAGCCAAGGGGGAAAGAACCACTGTAGCAGAGGGGGAGGCAAGCCAAGAGGGGAGTTGGGAAGTGTCCGTGTGGCTCTTAGATAACGCCGCCGTCTGCTTTCAGTTTACCCAGAGGCCAGTATGAAAGCCTGCGGGATCTGATCTCAGAGAGCTCCATATGTTGAAGGACAGGATGGGGTCACTTGGTCAGCTGAAGATCAAAGCAGTGTAGGGCAGCCCTTGCATCTCTTTTTCCCATGCTGAGCTGCGCACTTCTCAAACACAGGCTGCAACCTGGGCCGTTGTTTCCAGGAGTTGCCATAACCTCCGCTTGAACTTTTCGGTTTTGCCCCACCTCGCCAAGTGGACTCATTCCCCTTTCTCCTTGGGAGAGCTCAGCTGACTCTGGCTGTGTTAGCTCCAGCTAGGTCGTTTGTTAGAAAACTGCTTGCTCCCAATATTTCCATTTGAATGCAGTTCATTTTCTCCACCCATGTGGATGACTTCAGACATTTTCTTATTAGGCTTCCTCTTTGTTGTTATATGACTACGGTGGAGTTTTCCCCTTAGCCATCTGTCTTTTTGAGAAGCAGTTTGAATGTTGTCAGGTGTTCATGCTAGCAAGAGTTTCTCTGTGTATTCCTCAGAGCCTTTCCAATCAGTTCCTCTTCTACTTGACACAGAGCTGCAGCAGCTGGTTGCCAAAGCACTCCATCACCTTTGTTAATAATCAGATTTCACTGCCTCAGTAAAGAATGGACAAGAGTGAGGATTTAAAAGAGATTAGCCTTTAACTGAATTAGAGGGGACTACAAATAACTTTGGTTTATGTGAAAGATTCAAAAGTTTTTTTGTCTTGAGAGTATTAACATTTCCTTTTAATGACTTTATTAAACAAACATATTTAAATTCTTGTACCATCTTTCTCTCATTTTTCCTTAATCCCTGGGATTCTATTACATAGGATGATTGTAAAAAATTATGTTTGTTACAACATAACATGATGTTTAACTAAGAGTTCTTTGTATTTTCAGTAGAATCTTGTTTTGTTTTATTCTTTTTAGGTAGTCAGCTCACAAAATGTACATAACCAAACAGAAAAAGCCACAAATCAGCACACAGTATCAGGACTATTACTGTATTAAAATCTATTTGAGTGGGGTGTCACAGATATCCCTGCACTCAGGACAAACAAGCTCTCTCCAGCCTCACCTCTTTAAAATTAAACCATCTTCAGTGTGGCAAAAGCCAGCTAATGAAATAGCTCCATCTTCTCCTTGAGAGCTGGCTTCAAGTGGCACAAGTAATTGACTTATTTATTTGCATTATTTCTTTATTCACTCTCCTGTTAAACGGAAGATGCTGGTTTGAATTGTGCTAGAATAAAGGGGAAACCAAACCTACACCCTCCAGCTCCAGACAGTGGCCAGGGCAGAGGGCCTTAACCACTGAGCTGCAAACCCGTGAGCTCTCTTTAGGCTTGCTCTGCTGATGAAGACAGAGCCCAGCTAAGTGCCACAAGATGCTGCTGTGGGAAGGAGACTCAGTTTCTCCTAGACGAGTGCAGAGCCAGGAACCAAAAACACTGCTGTCTGCCACCTCCCACAGCCTGGTGCAGGCAGCCCTGCCTGTTCCTACTGCAGGTTCAGTATGGATCCAGTGGTGGGTAGGTAGCTCAGGGAGTGAGCTGTGAAGCCTTGGTTCTTGGGGCTAGCTTGGTCGTGGGATATAAGAGGCCTGCTGGAGTGCTCAGGAGCTGGGTTTTCTTGGTTGTGTAAGATGGTGAACTGCTCTTTCCTGACTGCATGTGATGGCACAAAGCCTGTTCCCACTCTCTCACCTTGGCTGTTACAGGGGACCATGTGTGGAGTGTGTAATCCTGTTTCTTTACATAGATAATTGAAGTTTTGGGAGGGGAACAAAGGAAGGTGCTCCCACCATCCCTCTCCTAACATGCACATGTGGACTGCCAGGGTGGCCTTCCTTTAGCTTAGTTGCCAATACCTGCTCCAGTTACTTCAGATTTTGGTGGGGGTTTTTTTGCCCTATCGAGGACTGAAACCATGGTGCCAGGGAGGGATATGACCTCCCATTTATGCAATACCCTGCTAATCCTTGTGCATCTACTCTGGAAAGCTCTGTTTGTGACTTACACCCCATTTTTGATGAAAGCAAATAAAGTTTAGTGTTAAATCTTGCAAGCACTGTTTCAGTGACCCAGATCCTGTCTTCCAGGGGAGGCTTTAATTCCTTTTGTGTTTAACCCACCAAAAGAAGCACAGGTGATGCTGGAAAGAAACCTTATCCTGTCCAGGCTGAAAAGTCTAGAAATGCTGCAGGTGCCCTTGCTGCAAGTGCCTGAGGAAACCCCTGCACAAGGCTGCTGAACAAGAAGGCAACACTACCTTGAGAGATACTCATGGTCTTAAAAGAGAGAAGGATCCTGTCTGCAGCGCCCTTAAGGTGCCTGCTTCTTAGAGTAGGACTCGCAATTGTGAACCTCAGTCTCATGCTGATGCTTAAACTATGCACCACTGCATGCTGCTAGAGACAGCACAGTTGCTTTAGGATTCATGTTGGGTGAAAATTAAGGACTAAACACAATAGGTGAGAGTTTAACATCTTCCACGAAATGATGGGAAATTTCCTGTTGTATTACAAGATTTGGGGCCATGAGAGAAAAATTTAAAAGACACAGTGTAAGGTTTGTTTCAGGCTCTTACCACTTCTCCAAATCCTACCTTTGGGTATCTCATCTCAAGGCTAGAATTACTTTCAGAGCTCTATCTGTCATTATCACTATTATAAGACATGATGTGCTTCATATTCTCACTAAAATTAAAGAGAAGATGTAAGGCAGATAGTATAATGCAGTTCAATATCACTAAGAGATGAAATGCTATATATGGGTACACAGGGAGAGTTTTAGCTAAATTTGTTTTTTTGTTCATGGTACCCTGTAGGCCAATCAATGGAATTGCATCTTTTACTGGCCCAGCCCAGTGCCAAGCAATTCTCTTCTCCTTTCTGTTATCTTTACCTCATTTCCCAATGATTCCTCAAGTGTTCTGTTCAAATTAAGGTCTAATAGTGTATTCTTTTCCTAAATCTTTTTATAAAGCACATTTATAATATAAATCAATGCAATGAAACCACTGAATAATGCAGGCACAACATATATGTCTAGAGAGCAATTTTTAAGCTTTTCGAATTCATGTAAAGAATGCAAATAAGGCTGTGGATAGTCTTGCCTTTTATTTATGTGTGTCTCACATATCTTCTTTTTATTTCCTACTTCTTTTCAGAATAGTTCATAGTGCCAAGTTTTTGGTTTTGTTTTTTTTTTTCCATCCTAAATTCAATCAAGCACATCCTGTTAAGAACAGGACCATCAGCAGACGATATTTAATTAAATCAGTGAGGATTTCTGATTTTTCCTGTTCTCCATGCAGGATTGATAGACTTAATTCAGATTATTTTTTATCTGTTAAAAGTATGAAAAAAGAGGAACAGAGAGCTATAAAATATTCAGCAGAAAAAGCAACAGAAGAAAGAGCTGATAAGCTTGTGCAAGACATTGTGAGTGGAGCAGAAGAGTAGACTCAAATCAATTTTTTAAAGAAAGAAAAAATATAGCAAGGAAACAAGCACCACGGAAATCTAATGAAAAAAAAAAATAACAAAGGTATCAGCAGACACTATGTAAGCTATCTAAGAAAATATAAATACTTTACAATTGGCTGTTTTGCACCTGGAGAGGTTTGGAAGCAGAATGCAGGTGGTCAGGCTGTTTATTTGGAGATCTAATAAAGCTTGTGTTCAGGTCACATGCCTTCTTCAGCACTGTCATATTCTCAGCAGCTGTTCCCAATTCATTGAACTTTGTCACATATCCCATTATATGTAACATTTTTCTTAAACCTGATTTTCTGTAATCATATGAAAAATCTCTTCTTAAAAAAAAAAGTTATTTGTTCTCATGATGGCAAAGCATAGCTTGAAAACTACTTTCAAGTTTAAATGCCTCAAAAGCAAATGTATGAAAGTTTCCAAATTGAATCTTATGGCTTTTACAGCAGTCTTGAGGGCTTTTTCAAAATGATTTTAGAACATGTGGCTTTGGCCATGCTGTCTGTGCGAAACAACTAGAATATGCATGGCAAAACAACTAGAATATGTATAGAATATGTATCTATATAAAGTTCTGTGAACTTAAGTTCCCTGCAGAGAGGCTCAGCCGTGTTACAACACCTTTCTGAATGGAGGACCTTCTATTCCAAGCGCACCTCAGTCCTACAGAGAGCCCTGTACAACCCAAAGTTGCAAGAGGTACGTGCCATACAGCCCACAGTGCACATGCAGTACTTGGAGTGATCTTCTTCTCAATTTTCATCATGATGAAACAGGAAAGAGTTTATAGCAATACAATATTGTTGGTTGTTTTACTTTGTTTTGCTGTCTGAGATTAAGAGAAGATAGAAGTAAAGTTCTTTGATAAAGAAAACGTATTTTTCTTTTATCCCTGAAAGTTGCCTTGCTCCCTAGAAGTTTCTCTCATAACGTCACCTATAACTTCTTCTGTTTTCCAGGACTGTTGAATAATCTTTTCTCTTTGATGCTTTATGAATGTGTATCCAGTGCACTCGAACAGTATTTATGTACACATTTCCACATGTCTCTAAAGCAAAAATGAAAATAACTGTGGTTAAAGCTGTCACATCAGCTACAGAAAATATGTACTTAGAAAATTAAAGGGTGCTATTTTATAAAGTAGATATATGAAAGTCATTCCCTTGTACATATCAGCTGAAACTTCAGTGCAGAGTAATATGTAAATAAGTCTTCTGATATCACTGATGGAGTCAAGCTGCCAGGAAGAGCTTAAACCACCAGACAGCAACAAGGATGCCTCAGGCTGTTACAGCAGTGAAGTTCTCCATGCTAGTGAGAATATGTTTTCCACTGGACAGAGTCAAGACTTACCCTGTTAAAAATACTGTCCTCATCAATTAAAGCAGATCTCAGAAGATCACAAAGAAAGCACCAAGCCCCTGTGCAAGCTGGGGGCACATTTCCGCTGCATCATTCTCTGTGAGAAGCAACCCTCCCCAAGGACAGTGTTGACTCCCAACTCCCCTAATTTCAATCCAGCTGCAAATAATGATGCTGAAAGCCTTATTTCTGAAAACAGCCTGGTCTAAACTGGAACTTTTCCCTTCTTTATCTCTATATCTAAAAGTTACCAAAGGATAAATGTACTAGATAGTGCTTTTTAGGAAACTCCCAAAAGAAAAGCATAGTTCAAACCTTTGAAGAACAGCTGGTCAAACTATAAGCTGAAGATTTCCTCTGTACTAGCATCAAGTGGACATAAAATTGAACTGTTTTGATTCTAGTGCATTTTACCCATAACACACACTAATTTATCCTTGGTGTCAGTAAATAGTGAGGGGAAAATGAAGCTGTTAAACATTAGTAAAAGTCAATGAGATGGAGATCAGGATATTAGGAAACTTACTTATTTTGTATCTTCTCCAGCATATTTGTGGGCAGGAACATTTTGTGCTTTTTACACCCTCTCAGCCCTAGCAACACTATTGTCCCAATAGCTAGGAACCCCCAGTTTGAGGTTAAGTTTTGGCAGGTCTGAGATGGCCACAGTATTTAGCAAGATACCCCTAGTGTATTTTCATATGCTCCATTTATTTTGAGAAAGTCAAAGGACAAGTTTAAACAAAGGGCATAGCCAAGGGTAGAACATTTCTTCACTGTGGATAAGACATCTGTATCGAAGGACATGATCCTCATCGTGACTACTTCACATGGGAATTACCAACACAAATCTCTCAAAAGTAGTGTTTAACCCTATTAACTGAGCCTGATGACAGAGGATCGACACATCACAAGCCGGCAAAATCTGAGCTCACCACCCCAGCTTCTTACAAGACCATTTGTGCAAGAGTGATTCCAGGTTTTCATTATCTCAGGCTACTGACTTCTATTCTTGAAGTTGTTGCACTTGGTAAAAGAAGATGTAAGGTCATATACCAGCCAACTGCAGGATAAAAGAGGGAATATAAAAATAGCATACCACTTCCTTTTCCCCTCTTTTACTTCCATCACCCCTGCACTAGCACGTATGTTGAGTAGAATATGAAAAGACAAATTTAGTACCACCTGTAGTCACTTAAAGTCATACTTCAATCTTGTCTCCAAACAATTAATGATATTTTTCCTGGTAACTATAACTATGAACTAAGCATTTTTTTTTAACTAATAACATTAAAAATATTTGTTTGTTTGTTTATTCTGCATATAATTAATAGTTCTAATCAGTTGTCTCTGTACATATATAGGTATCTTTTGCTATATATATGGCTTTCTGAAAAGCATTTTAGATTAGTGAGCATTTTCATGCCTCTGAATATATACATAATGAAAAAGAATGCACTGGTAGATGCTGATAAGCCAAAGGAAGATGTGAATTCCTGAAAAACTGGAATGAGCACTTCTAGTAAATTGCATGCACCATTGCATATAAGTGACTCAGGTGTTTATAGGAAAGTGGCTCCTTTGCATGACAGGTAGTTAGTTTTATCTAGCTAGCTCACTGTCAAAGGTGTATATACTGAATAGAATTAACATCAGTTGTCAAATCATTAAAGCACTACCTTAATCTGCTCAAACTTCTGACAGGCAGTAATTCTAAGAGTTAACGATGGTTTTAGCAGCAACACAAGATTAGAATAGCCATCAAAAGTCCAGCCTCCTGCTAAAATAGACCCAATATCATGTAGTCTTGTTCATAAACATATCAAACTCTATCTTTTTTATTGCCGATAATGTCTTGGAAGGCTGTTTCAAAAGGCCGTTTAGTCCTTTGATGGCTAGAACCATCTTCATTTCACAGGTAAATTTATTAACAGGAAGCTTATACCCAATTATTTTTGAGTCAGTGCACAAAAATCTTATCACTCAGATATTTCGTCACCCTTCTGTTGCATCTATAGAGCTATGAAGTATCCACTTAGCCTGGATTTTCTTAGACAAATAAAGATGACTTTTTGAGGACTTATTTAGTAAGAAAAGTATAAGTGGGTTCCTGGTGTAGTAATCCACCTGCAGAGCAAGTAAGTAATGTTATATTTCTTCATTATGGTTTTTTGGGTGATAACTGAAAAAGAATTAGGAATCATTGAATACTTCAGTGCACTTCATAAGTACCACTGACACTGAAAACTCATTTCTCTGTCTCATCAATAGAAATGCTTCTCCAGCAGCAGGAAAAGGGCTGGTGCTGCTGATATTCATCAGTGCTAACCTGAGTGGGTGAGATTTGTAGGTGAGATTAATTTAACTGAATGTAGATGTCCTTGGTATAGATACACAATTATGTGCTGGTTATTTAAGTTCCCATCACAAGACCCTATGAGAAATAAGGCCTACAGGCCTTATTTCGTGAGTCTACTCAGGATGAAATGGTTTGCTCCCTAGGACCTATGTTTCCTTACTGACCATGAAGATAACCTTAGAAAGGCGTCATCTGATGTTAGCTGAATGTAATAGTCTCCTGTCTATATTACATAAGGATGACTTCAAACAAGGGAATTTCATCTAGACCCAGATTTAACACTTCAACCTGGTGTTCATAATCCCTTTACACTCCCAATCTAATAAATGGAAGGAACAGGCACCTCTGAAGAGCAATAATTGCACAGAAGACCTGGTTCAACCTCTTTGAGTGCCAATCGTTCCCTCTCAGTTAGAGAAAGAGCCTATATAGGGTGCCTATGCATCTCACTTAGCCACCTTAGTTTACTGTCTAAAGTTACAAGGGATAAGTACAGGCCAGAAAATGTAAGCATATATCAGTTCATTTTACAAAGGCAACCAAATAGCATACCTCTGTTGTTCATGAATCTCTAAGTTAAAAAGTTTCAATCATCCCACCAGTGTATTGAAATAATACCATAAAATGATTTACTAGATGGTGTTGTATTCACACACTGTAAGTCACAAAATATAGTAACTTAAATAATAGTTTTCAGGAGATCCAGCAACTCTTGGAACCATATAAAAGTGCACCAGTATAAACCATTTGCCAAACACTCACAGAGATGAGGACTGCATTGCAGACAGCTCCTGAAAAGGAGGTGGGGCAGTGGGAGGGTAAATTCATAACACAGATTATTCACAATGTATAATTCAGCTAGTTCTTTTTACAACACACTTCCACCAGCTGGCTTTTGTGTAAGAACTTCAAAGTATTTCAGTCTGAATTGATTAAGACTCTACACTACATTGATCTGGGTGTTAGAAAAATTTGCTGTTCTCCAAAAAGCAATGACATGTGAGCAATGCAGTTTTGTACTACTTCTCTTGACAAGTCCATGAGTATATTTCTTTGAAAATTAGGACATTTTTATTGATCTCAGATGCAGAATTATTTTTGTGTTGGCTTTCCTTTGCAAGGAAAGTACATGTTGAATCACAGAATTACTGATATTTCCCTTATAATAGTATCACCTTGGATCACTGAAATCTACCAGTTTTGTTTCTAGCTGCAGATGTGGACATTTCACAGCTAATGAAAAAAGTTATGTGTGAGGAAAGTTCAACAATAGCAGACTTTTTTTCTCCTCTGTTATTGAAATCCTTTGCTAAGAAAAGGAAATCCCTTTTTTTCCCCTTGACACTAAAATGCTGTAAGCAAGGACTATATTGCTGCTAAATATTAGCAGCTGAGTTCCAGAGTGATGTATAAACAGAGTTCAAAGGGAGAAATAAATTTACATATGCATTGCTAGCATAGTTTCTTTTACCACTGCAGTATTCTGTACATTAATTTGAGTGCTGGAAAACTACTCTCTCTGTGGCTTGTATTTTAAAAACAAACTAAAATAGAAGAAATAATTTCTGAGGCCACAAATGGGACTTTGTGGAGACAGCACACATTAGGACTGAGGGTCTGGCAATTGCTTCTTATTTCTTCCCTTATTTATACTGCTTATTTATTCACCCTGTACTTGGAGGTCTGGCTATTTTTTTCTCTTCTGTCAAAGCAGCTGGTGCATTTTGTGATGCATCTCAGTGGGTGCCTCACTGTACTCCAAGACAAACATTATTTTACCATTGTGGGAAAAGTATGTCTCATCCTCACTCATATGAATAACTATCTAGCCAGCTTTATCATCATGGTGACAAAGAATGCTATCCTTTAGTTTGGATAAACATATCTCATTTCCACGTGAAAACCAAGGATATAAGAGATAATCATGACAGACTGAGAGATATCAAATGTTTAATTTACTTTAGAGCAGCACTTGAAAGTTTATATATATGTGGAATGTCCCAGATTCAAACCATTCCAAATGCAGACGGTAGAGATGGGTGTGAGACATTTCCACTGTTTTCTATTTCTTCCCAGAAAAAGACTTCTACATATTGGATTTTCAGCTGTTGATTCCCAGTGGATCTGTGGCAAATTATGCCACCACCAGATGAATACCTGTCTGGTTTGTTTTTCCTTGCAAAATTATGGTAACTGCAATTGAGGTTGCAGTGGCAACTCCAAGACTGTAAAGCAAAATGGAAATGAAATAAATATTTGGAGAAGATAGGTGAATATTATATTTGGAGAATGAAAGTAAAAACTTTGAACCTCAAAGGAGTTCTTTTTAAGCCTGAGAAAGGCTGATATATTGCATTCTCATGAGACTTGTGCTATTCCTGAAACAATACAAACAAAACAAACATTTACAGTAGAATCAATTTGTTCAAACTCTAGTTGAGGACTGGCCTTGCTTCTGGTCACATGGATCTAGGAAATACCTACTCAGGTTGAAGAGATTCTACATCCAATATGTTTGAAATTGTAACTTCCTTATGATACCAAGTCTTTCAATATTAGTGCCCAAAACCTCACATTCCTGCCTTTCGATACAGGGGAAGCCTCTTTGGAGCCTTGTACAGAGTATGCAGATTTTTCTGGTACCAGAATGATTCCTGGGCTACTAACATATAGTCCTGGAAAGGAGGGAGTGCTCTTCCCAGCTATTCCTTCAAGTACAAGGGATAGGGAGGAATATCCCAGCAACCACATCATGGATGCTGTGTCTCTGCCTCTGCTCCCCTCCTGTGCAAAGCCTCATTGCTTGGATTGTGTGCAGGTATTGAGGTCCATGGTCTGTTTTAAAAAGATGTTTTAATAAAAGAGCAAGAATACTGCAAGCTGCCAGCAATAGGGAAGTCTTCCCTTCTACAGGAAGGACAGCAAATAATGATATTCAGTCTGATGCAGGCACCAGATGTAAGTCCCTGGCATTTAGTAGAACTTCTCCTCTGTCTGCATGTGATTTGCATGTGCTTCTTTTGTAGGCAGTACTACAGAATGTCTTAAAAAAGTGTTGAGAAAACTGGAAACTTCCCCATGCCCATGCTTCAGAAGACCTTGGAATGGGTGAACAGCCCTGGGGAAAAGGTTTGATTTCAATAGAAGGAAGATTGCAACTCCTTCCAGATTCCTGGTCCAGATTTAAATACCAGTAAAAAATTCCAGCATACACTTGCACACCAAAGGTTAGTCCTCTGTAGTAGTGCCAAAAGCAATTCTTAAATTACTTTAAATGTAGAGGATTTAGTTCTCCTCTGCACTTCTGCTGTCACGAGGTTAGATCAGCTAAAAATAAAGATTCATCCATATATCATTCAATGTCTCTACAAACTAAACTAATTTGTTCCAGGTTTCTTCTTCTGTACAAGGAGTGTCATTCCATAAAAATGACAAGTTTGCGAAGTATTCACACTCCTTTGAGAAATTAAAAAATACAAGGAGCTGTGGGTAAAAAATACAATTAAAAAATACAAGGAGCTGTGGGTGTACATACGCAAACACAGTTTGTGTGGAGGCATTACCCAGTTATTAGCATTACATGTTTTAACGGCATGCCCTCTTTCATCTGTTCTCCCAGCCATTTCCTTCAGACCCAGTCCCAGCATTTCAAATCTCTGAAAAGAGGTTTTTAACAGATGCTGTTGCTTTTCTCCAGATCCAGCTTCTTTTCTTTAGTACCTTTTCTGTAAATGTCCAGTGTCTCCTGATTCAAGGTAAGCCTTCACATTTCTGAAAGAGTCTCCCTGTTAAGTTTCAATTTCCCACTAGCTAGCAGAGGCAGAAACAGAATATGCATCCCATTGCAAAAAGAAGTTTGCTAGCTTTCCCACAGCACTTTCTTCTCCTAAACCTAAAAGCTACAAGATACCAGACTTCAAGCTATCTGTGATCACATCTTGAAACAGTCAGAAGTGCAGTGGCATTTCTGAACAGTTGTCTTTACAGGCAGAAGGAAAGATGTACCAGGCCAGCAACCTTTCACAAACTTCTTGAAACATTGCCAAAATAAAAAGGGGGAACTGTCTGGATTTGAAGGTGGAGGGAGGAGAGACAAAGGTCTACAAAATTTGGGGGCTGAACAGAACAGGTGTTGATGGCTGCTCTAGGAATCACCTCTGCTCTGATCCATGGCTTTTGGCCTAATAAAACTGCTGTTTGTAAAAGGAGATTTTCTCATTTGAGTCAACATTTATAAAACAGCCTTTCCTTTGCCATCAATGCAAATGCATATTAAAAAAAAAAAACAAAACATCTCCTCTTTCAAATGGAGAATTCAACCCCATTTTTAGCTATCATCTGCTAGTAGCTATCCTATATGATGCTTCTTTACATTTAATAATTCTGAATTCATAAAAGAGAAAGTAAAGGATTTTAAGGCTCCAAGAAGGAGAGAAGCCATACGTATATTCCAGATAACAGCTGTCAGGCAAGGGAAGTAAGGAATAATATTTTGATTTTGTTGTGAGGCGCTTCCTTCTATAAATAACACTGTTACATGGGTATAAATCAGAAGTACCGTCATTCTGATGAGACCCCAGGAGACTTGAGCTCTCTGCTCATGACAAATTAATCTCGATTAACTCAGATGACTTCTGGATAGGTTACATGCTCGTCATTCACAGAGTTAGGCTGACTGCTGAAGGTTGATATTCCCTCAGAAATGAGGGTAATTAATGGATGAACTGCTACTAAAACCCTTGTTGAAGTCCAGTTTGCACACCAGAGCATCTAATATTGTTCACTTATTTTCTTCTGCAAGCTTCAGTATCAGCCATTTTCTCACCAAACATTTATTTCCTTTTCAATTCAATGTTTCACTTCTTAATCAAATAGAAAGCTGGGATAATGGGAAGGCACTATATTTTAATTCATAAGAATTTGAAAACTTTTATTTGCAATAAATTGTTGTTCTGGAATCTTTTTTTCTTTCTAAATCTAAGGTATGCTTTTGGGCGTTTGGGGTTCTTTTTAAGAGTTATTTCAGGTAACAAAATAAAAAAGCTTCTGTGCCTTTTTTCATTTCCTGAGCTCTTTCACAATGGACTGTGGTTCATGGAAAAGATTGCAAGGGTCTTCCCGTGGGCAGGACTAGACCCAAGCAGCAGACAACAACCTTTTCTCTGCACAGGAAAGGGGATGGTGGGGATTTGGTTTACAGACAGGTTCTGTCCGACAGTGGAATCTGAAATGGCAGATCAGGAACTATTGCCCTCCCTTTATTCTCATCAGAAAAAAAAAATTAAAAAAAGAAAAAAAAAGTCAAAGAAATAAGAGAAAACAGGGAAACAGTACTTAAGACATACTTTTCAGAAACAAATTTTTAAAAGATGAAAGTCATGTTGTTAAAATTGAGAAGAAAGTAGAGTGATCAGTCTTGTGTTTAGTACTCTGAACACAGAGCTTTACAAGCATAAAGGCTGTTCTGTTTTAAGAAAAAAGACACAGTTTTAGATATCTGGTGGGGAGGCTGGGGGATGGGAACTTACCATTAACTGGAACAACTGTTCAAAGCAAAGAAATGAAAAAGGGAACAGCAGAGGAATTTCTCTCCAAGTTGCCTACTGAAGCAGTTTCGGGTTTAATTTTCGTGTCTGTTTTGCAATCCCTTGATAGTCAAAACTGGCTGACACAACACATGAGATATGCCAGTCCCAGTCCTGGGTATTTTGGGTTCCTGGAAACAGTACAAAGATCTGTGTTGACAAAAATTTTACAGATGTACCAGATTTTTTTATTCAGAGTGAGAAGCAGAGGCCCCTCAAATAGGGAATGCTGCCCTGCTAGCAGCAGGCTTCTGAGATGGCGACTGGGCTGTGCCCTGGGTCACTCAGGCAGAGGGCATCTCAGCGGTGAACACCCAACATGTCCTGTCTGACTAGAACAAGGAAAGAGGGAGTCACCAGAACAAGCTGACTTGTCAAGTGCAGTATTGCTTTCACAAGTGTTCAACAAATGTGAATAAGGCTCCTAGTTTCCTGGATATCCCTTAGAAACAGAAGGTTTTTATTGTTTTAATAACAAATGTTCTTTCACCTGCTTCTGTTATGGGCAGATTTGAGATGTCCTCAAACCATATTCTCAGTGAGAAGTCTCAGGGGGAATTCAATCCAATTCTCACTGGGCATCATATCCCAAAAGTTGTTTCTGGAAATATGGAAGGGATTTTTTTTTATTTATTTATTTTTTTCTTGTAAGCTACTTGGCAGATGATGAGCTCTTAGAAAACACCCAAAACATCAAGAGACCTGTGACAACATTGCAGGAGTTGGCAACAAAGCTCAAGTAGGGAAGAAGAAGAAGAATTTGAAGGTTGGGATCCAAGAGATGGGAAAGAAATCTATGAAGAGCTGGGTCTATTTGTTTTGAGGAGAGGAGAGGAGAGGAGAGGAGAGGAGAGGAGAGGAGAGGAGAGGAGAGGAGAGGAGAGGAGAGGAGAGGAGAGGAGAGGAGAGGAGAGGAGAGGAGAGGAGAGGAGAGGAGAGGAGAGGAGAGGAGAGGGCAGGATTTTCAGCTGCACTCTGTAAATCCAGTATACATAAAGCCAAGATCTTAATTTCTAAGTGTTTCAACTTGTCAATATTAGTCAGGTTTTAGAGCTATAGAAAGAATGCCCACATGCAACTGAGTAATTTTTCTCTTACTGAATGTAAACTTCTGGTCAATTTAAGGTACATATGTTTGTGGCCTTTGACATATATACCCTGGGTGACTTTTATACTTAAACTCCTCCATGCTATATTAGCTCTGTAAAGTAAGGGGGAGAATCAGGACATAGTACAGCTGAGGACTTTAAGCCCTTAGATTTAAGCAATAGATACTACTCAGTAGAGACAAAATGTATTTTTTATATATTAGAAATCTGTGTAAAAGCTTGTGCAAAAAGAGAGGTACTCTGAAATATGAAAAAAGAAAATCTAATCTTGAGGTAATTTGGATTGATTTTGTTGAACCATATTTAACAATATGTCCTGTAAACACATTAAATTAACTGAGAAACTGTTCTTTATTATCCAAAAACCAAAATGAATTTCTGTTTTTATTCTAAATTCAATTTCAGGGTGTCTTGCTCAGAAGAAATGAAGTAAACTTAATTTGATAGAAAAGAAACTCTAATAAAAGAAAGATGCCTTAAATTCCATCAGGTCAGTAAACAATTTTCTAAACTTTTGTGAGGAAATCCTTTTACTTTGCTAAGGACAATTAACACAGAGACATTACATTTTGCTATATTTGACTACAGTATTTAAACAAAGATTATTGTACTGCCTACAGCAAATGCACTTTGCATCCAGAGCATTTTAACTAGCAATTCAGATGTTTATATAGCTTTTTTCATCTATCGAACAACAATACAACTAAAAACCAGTGAATCTTTCACAAAAAATTTCTTTAAAAGTGCTTCCTTTTTATAGTGTTTATATAAAGATCAGTATTTTGTGCAACAGTGAAATCTTCAAATAGCCTCTCTAGATGCCTACGGTAAAATGACATCTTAAGTGTTTAATTTTTATTACTCATTCTGTATTGACAGCAGTGACATTCTCAGACATCCCATTAATGTGAGGGCCACACAAGCCAAAGAAAAATTATTTACAGGCCAGAGCAAAGGTTAGCTATTAGTATTAATGTTGTAAGATTCTTTTCCCCTTTCTCTGTTTCTGGTGTTCTTGTGGGACATTGCACATAGGCCTAGCAGTTAAAGACATCTTCAAGGGAAAACAGAAGACAAATCCTCAAGCCCTTCTGTAACATGTGCAGTAAAGAAAGAGTTAGGTGACAGCTAACCAGCAATCCGCAGTCCCAAAGGTAGGCTGTGTATCAAAGTAAATGTCAGCACTTTCAGGATAAGGCCCACTTCTTCCAGCCCAAGACATTCCTGTTCATTCAGATTGAGTGTTTTGAGCAAATTTAGCAATCTTCTGAAGTGTATCTCTAAATCCAAGCGCCGAAGTACTCGCTTTGAAGCTAATGTTCTTACAGATTAAAGTACTTAAAAAGCTTGTAGAATCGGCTCTGTTTTTGCACAGGTTAAGAGATAGCTTTAGATACTAATATGCATCTGCAGTGCTGAAAGACCTAAGGAAGAAAAGTCTCGCTGAGACTTAGAGCACTCCTACGTAGGTCTGACACAGGTAGGAAGTTGCAGAATGAAGCACTTCTGACTGAGGAGCAAAAAAAACCAAAATCAAACACAGTTGGCTTCAGGTGAAACAGTGGAGATTGAGTACCTCAGCTGGTGGCAGACAAATATTATTTGAATATTTATACTCTGTATTATTTAATTTAATTTTATTTAATTGTATTTATTTTCTATTATTTTATATTTTTACATGGATCTGAGTAAACAGGACATAAAGCCACAGAATTTCATCTTGCATTACAGAACCATACTCCATGGGTCACGTCCCATGTTGACCACACTTTAGTGTTCTAGGGACACTACTTCATGCTTTGGTGGAGGGGAAGAAAAGGTCTTTTGTCTTCCTTTTTCTTAGACCATAAATTTCTTTATTTTCTGTGTATGCTGTCTGTGTACTGCTCAAGTGTCCCCATTGAATCTCCATTTACAGTACTGCTTTCACCATCTGGATTGCATTTGGCATATCATGTTTTCAGAATACGTTGCATTTTCAATGTGTTTTCCTTGCACACCTTTTCAAAGATGCCTCTTTCAGAATAAATGCCCTTTTGAACAGACTTTGAATCAGCCATAAGAATTGCTCTTCCCAGCTGTTTGTCTTCAAGTTGCCTGCTGCAAGGAATTGCATTCATAAAGGTTTAAGTTTCATGGTCCTAGCAGCAAGAATTTGTTTTGTCTTTGCAGGAACCCACACCTTTGTGAAGCCCACACAATCTGTGCTGTCCATCATTAGATTATTGTTGAAGTGCAAAATGTGTTACATCAGACTTGTTTCTTTAGGTCACATACAAGTATTAGCTTGAGATCTAGTTCAGAAGAAAAACTGGAACCCTGAAGAGACATTTGTTTAGAGACTCATCAGTGAACATAGGTCCTTTTCTCAGATTTTGAACCATTAAAAAAGCTTTTAAGACTCAGGGTCTCTTTACAAAGCTCTAAATTTTAAACAGATCTTGCAAAATACATCAGGTGGCATCAGAAACAGAAGCGGCAGAAGAAGCAGGTCTCCAATTTCTTTACGGTGGGATAACCAGAAAGAGCAACAGTCTGTTTGGGACTGTAGTTTCGCAACACTGTCTGAATCAGGCTGGCAAGCACTGGAAGAGTAAGAAAGAGAAAAAGAAAGATGAGCAGGATTAAAAGGACATCCGGAGGCGCTGGGTTCCCTGGCACGAAATGGCTATTGAAGTTGTGAAGTGAGAAAAGCTAAGTATGATTACAATCTTCTTGTAGCCATCTGCTGTGGTTTTCCCTAGGTTTCTTCAGCCCAGCATCTGAAACACAGTCCTTCCAACTATGCCTCATTTCTTTACAGGTATTCTCCTCAAAAAAATGACTGCACGTCTTAAAATGATGTTCTGCCTCTGCAGTGCCACAGAAAGGTTACCCAGACATTGGGGTGCATGTTGCTGAAATGGGACTACTAAAATTGGCACCAGGTCTTTAACTCTGCAGAGGTTGAATCTTAGGCAGCTTGATTTCCCAGTGCTGTTTTTTAAACCTGTCTGCATGAAGATCTTGTTCTTTTCAGTTTTACTTAAACATTGCACCTACTGCCACACTGTAAATTACAATTCATTTCTTTAAATCAAGTTCTGTGGACAGGGAGGATTTGAGGTAAAGTCCAGGAGTTTTGTTTACTTTTATCTGTGCCTAAAGTCCCTCTTCAGAATATTGATTAAAATGAGTGTTAAGATTCTTGATACCTTTTGCAGGACTTTATGTTTAAATTACAAACATGACTGACTAATATGATGCAAATAAGATTCCTCACCTAGTGACTCATTACAAATAAAAACCAAACACACAGTTATCTACATCTAAAAGTGTTGCTGCTATTGTTCCCAGATAACTTGGAAAATGAGTAAAAACACATTCAACATGACACATGACAGAATATTTCGATACCACTTTTTAACTGTATTTCTGACATAGAAACAGAAAACAAGTCATTGATTTTATCCTTCATCTTTTTGAACTAACTTAATATCAACAATTTCAGCAACTGTAAGTATAATTTTGTTTTCCTAGTTCAGGTTGATATTTATACTTACAAGGACACTGAATCCAGGGCACTGGATCTCTCCTATTCATAAAAGACCTCACTAAATACTGCTTGACAAATAAAAATTAATATTATAGATTGAGTACAGTCAGTGTAATTCAATGCATAACATATGTTCATAATATGCTCAGTGATGTAAAGAATGCAAAATAAGAAATTTACACAAGTATTCTCAAAATTTTACAATGCTGGGAAAATGGAAACATTCCTCTTAATGATACAAAATAGAGATATTTGTCAGTGCTAGCTCTGACTTGCAATTCTAAGAAAAAAACATTTTATACAATATAAATAAAGATTTAGTTACTGTGCTACATCAGCCAGCTAAATAATTCTAATGATTTCTGTGTGTAAAGAGAGAAAATTTGACTAGGAGTTGAAAGATATGAGGTCAAGTCCCATCTCCAGCACTGGTCAGTTGAGGTGGCCTCAGAAAAGTCAAGTCATTTCTTTGTGACTCTATTTCCTATTCTTTGCCAATACCATAATTTTAAACTAACTAGGGCAGGATTCACTGGGTGAACATCTACCCAGAACCTCATCACCTAGACTCGTCTCATTGTTACTGCAGAGAAAATAGTAGCTTTGAGCATATGATTCATCTGAGCAAAAGATACATCTTTCAAATTGATAAATCACACCTTTTAAGTTGTTATTTCCTTCTAATGGTTACAGGTGCCTGGATCAAATATATATGGTAGACATCTAAAGTTAGGTGAAAAGAGTGAGACTCCATTGGGTCCTACAATAACAAGTGGTATGGTCCAGAAGGAGTACCTCTCCAGACCAAAACACTTGTTGCTGAGGGTCCAACATGCGTGCTAAAGGTGCTTCAGGGGTTTTACTTCAGAGAAGAAGTAAAAGACATTAGAGAAGCACATCTTTTGTTTTCATTTCGCCCCAAAGGAAACCATTTTACAACCTCCAAGGCAGTTCCATGGTGAGAGCCAACGTGCAGTAGGTGGGGACAACCAGAATATGCTCTTCCAAGGTTCACCTCTTCTCTGAACTAAAATACTAGTATAGATGTGCCCATTGCCTCTTACTTTCTGACTATGCCCAGCAGAATATAGAGTCAAGACTCAGGATTATTTAATAGTATTGCAATAACAGACACTAATAATAGTAATGATCCTCCAAAAATTCTTTTCCCATCTTGGGTTGATACTTATGAGGAGTCTGATACTAATGGATTTATCTCCTTCCAACATAAAATATTTTGTCTTTATTTTGTTCAGCTTGAATAACATCTTCCATGTTGTGGATCCCCTCCACAAACTCACTTGATTTTGACTAATTGGCTTTCTCAAGGGTGGGGGTGAGAGAGGAGCATTTGAAGATCACTCTCCAAAGGACTCACACTATCCCATGGTTTTCTGCACTCTTTGGTGGTTTTGGTCAGACTCATCATCTTAAGCTCTCTGCTTGCAGGAGTAGAAAGGACATGAACTTGATCTTTTATAGCCTATCACTCAACACTGTCTAATATGCCTGTGTGGGATTCAGCTGTCTTTCAATCACTGTTACATTTTGTAACTTTTTACTTACATTTTGCCACACCAGCTCTGTCTTTCAAAGCTTTATTTGTGATTTTCTTCCTTCTGTATCATATTATGGTGCTGGTGAAATTCAGATTTTCTTTTGCTTTTTTTCCTTAGGCCCATAATTCCAAAAGTAACTGAAAGGTTTAAACATTGCTTGTGAAGTCAGTGTAGTACTGCATTACATTAATATAAAAAAATATAAAAATCAAACCCTGGTTTTCAAAACAGACCAATTAAACTTTCTTTCTGTGGGGAACCAGTTGATGTTAGATATCTGCATGGCTTTGCCACAACTGATCCCTAGTTAAAGGTATGAAATTGCTGAATTCCTGAAGTTGTTGGGATTGTTTGTGATGCTATCAACATTTTAAGGTTAAACAGTGAACCCTAGATTCATGTCGTGGCAGGAATGGTACAAGAAGGATTGATTTTCATGTGTGGTAGGATTTTTTTCAGTTTATTTTTTTTTAAGTCCTGTTCAAGTCTGCACGTAGCCTGAGCTGCAATAACTGCAGCCCAGGGCAGTGTCAGTGAGGCAATCAACACCTTATCTGGGTAGCTTTCATTTCCTGTTGAAAGAGGTTGCTGAGGTATGCACTGAATCCACATCTCCCCCCACAAACTGCTTTATCCTCTTTGCTATCTCCCCAGTGATCTTCCTTCCCACAGCAGAGGAAGAAGGCTGGGCCTCCTCATACTGCCGCAAACACCTTCCTCTTCAATGCCAACTCCTTTGATTCAATGTGAGCGTGAGGCTGGGGGATCCCAGACCTGCCCCAGCAATTCTGGGTCCTCCCAAAGGGCTCCACCAGCTTCGGTAGCACCAGGACATGGCCTTCACGACACAAAACAGCACAGGAATTTTCTGATTTTTTTTCTTTTTTTCTTAGGAATTTCAGTTCCCACTTTTAGGGAACTGACTTGAACTGTATATTGCAGTCCCCCAAAATCCATGGTTTCCATAACAAAAGTAATGATATGTGATATGGAAGTAACTTCATTCTTAATAAAGCAAAATAACTAAATAGTATGATATTCAGCCAGTTTCAGTCTTCCTTCCCTGTGCTTGCTGATGAGATTAAATGCCAACTTGATGGGAGGCAGATTATTTTTTAATTATATAAAATTGAATTTTTAAATTATAGGGCTTGAACTAAAATCAGGTTTATATATAGTTAGAATAGGTTAATAAATGGTTAAAGGTTCCTGCATGGACTTTTAGACATCCCTGTTTGCTTGGGGTTTTTTTCCCCTTTGGGTACTGCAGACTAGATATGTCTGGGCCAATAGAAATTAATTTGCTTTATAAAACTTACCCTCCCTGAAGCAATGCAGCAAACTCAGCAAGATTGTTTTCTCTTAAGTCACTTAGAAAGGGTTAGGTGGGTTGGGCAACCAGCTACTATTCAAGTAAGACTGGAAAGCAGCAGAATAAGAAATTTAGATACCGATCTGAGACCAAATTCATCATTAGTGATACCATCAAGACCTCTGTGCTATATTTCAGTAGGGGTGGGATACATAAAAACTGGCATAATATAGCAAATTTTGTAACATTCATTAACATGTCAGGGGAAGCAAAAGTTGGAAATTTCTCTTTCCCTCTATCTCCCACATGTCCTAGCAAAGCCAAGTAGCAAACTCGCTGGAAAAAAAAAAAAAGAAAAAAACCCCACAAAATCCCCCCCCCGCAACCCATGCCACTTGAAAAGTCAGAGGTAGTATCTGAACATACTGAGAAAGTCATAATGTCCACTATGAATTCTGACTTCTTCCGATGAGCTTAACTCAGTAGCTCAGTTTGCTACTGGAAACCAAAACAAAAATCATCTCAAAGCTGGATATGGCAGGGTCTTTTAATTGTAATGCTGACCCTGTTAAGGTCATGCTGCATCTTTGCTCTCAGCTCCAGCTGCAGTATTTTGGCTGTGGGCTGCTTTTACAACCAGTTATTTCTTTTCCAGGTTATACTGCTTGCTATTATCACAGCTGAAATTACAGTCTCCCCTGAAAATGGCAAAATGGTAACAGGGCACTGCCTCAAACTGTAGTCTGCACAAAGGTGGAAATTTTCCCCACTCCCATCAATTTAATAAAAGTCATACAGAGAGCAGGCATGCCCAGTGTACAGTATCCTTGTGTACAGCGAAGCTTTGCAAAAGTTACTCCTTACTGCTTTCGCCTTCTTGCATGAATGCTTTTACAGAAATTATTCACAATTATCATTAATTCACAGACTACAGCTGAATAGACTTGGAGGGCACAAGGGACCATTTTGGTCATATATCCTGCTTAATAGAGACCATAGGACCTCTCCCAATAAGTAATTCCTGAATTGCATCCAGACCTTTTGATTTACCAAAGGAGCTTTGCCAACAGACAGTTCTTCATTGCTGCAGTTTGAGAGCAGCTCATTTCCAAAGTGCAGATTTTGCTGCTTAAATTTTATATAATCATAGAATGGTTTGGGTTGGAAGGGACCTTTAAAGATTATCTAGTCCAACCCCCCTGCCATGGGCAGGGACATAT
The DNA here is from genome assembly GCF_034638445.1 of Ciconia boyciana. Lineage (NCBI taxonomy): Eukaryota > Metazoa > Chordata > Aves > Ciconiiformes > Ciconiidae > Ciconia > Ciconia boyciana. Next base: position 54,212,963 of record NC_132936.1, read on the forward strand.
TTCACTAGACCAGGTTGCTCAAAGCCCCATCCAGCCTGACTTTGAACAATTCCAATGATGGGGTATCCACAACTTCTCTGAGCAACCTGTTCCAGTGTCTCACCACCCTCATCGTAAAAAATTTCTTCCTTATATCCAGTTTAAATCAAGTCTCTTTCAGTTTATTTGTTCTGGCTGCTTAATTAACTAAGTCACATGCTATCATTTCCTCCCCTTGGAAGTATGAGTCAGGTAAGTAACCAATAAAGGAAAATATACAAAATAAAATTTAATACTAAGGCAGGATCCTCAGTTGATATCAGTCACTGAAATCATATTCAAGTCAACCATTATGCCAGTGTACATCACCTGAGAATCTGTCCCCCAGGGAGCAGAAATAATATGATATGGTTTTTATGTTGATAATCAGGAAGCACATGAACTAGATTTGTTTGTAACTTCACAAATTCACTTTTGAATAAACACAGCTAAACCATTTCATTTCCTTAAGATTTGCAATAGTAGAACAAAGGACACTGACTTATTAATGGAATATGAATATTGAAGAGTATTTAATGTGGTTAAAACATAATTACTTTGTATTCCAACACTGAGGAAACTGAGATGGTGATAAGGAGCCATAACTTTCTGATTTGGCTTCAGTTTTGATTTTCCTTAAAGCACAAGTGGCAAACTATGATAAATACCTTTTGCAGAGAAGAGATGGCATGAATAGGATTGTCTTGCTGCCAATGCATCCTATGAAATAGGATTTGCTGGTTACATTATAGTCTTTTTGCTGACCAGATCAAGAGTAGCCTGATAGACAAGCTACCGTGAGTCTGACATAAAATGTGGAGGTTTATTATCATTTCAAATAAGCTTTGAAATTTTCTGTCTGAGTATTTGTTAGATACTTGGCCATATGAACTCTTCAGTTGCTGGCACTACTACTGACTCCATGCGTAACGTGCTGCAATTAACATCACTTCTCTGCATCAGCTGACACATTTATAAAGACACTGGTACCATATACAATGGCATTAACTGGTCAATGTTGCTCTGGTATGAGAGCACCACATCCTTATTACTATACCCTTCTTAGGTCCTCATTTTATCAAAGAGTGAAGGTCCAGACAGAAGTCCTCCAGTTAAATCAGCTGTCACTTCAGAAAGCATCTAATAAGGAAAACAAAACAGAACTAAATAATATTTAATTGGTTATGTAGATGTGTTTAAGTCATAAGCTTTGCAAGGCAATGTACTGTCCTTACTGGTATATAACCAGTATAACAGGGCAGAGCTCTTGGTAAATCTCTGTGCTTTATAACAACAACAATAATTATGTAGCACATTTCTCACAATCACAATCTTAGTAGTAACATTAATGCTTCACTCTTCACAATGCTATGTATGATTCCATCAACTCTAAACTGCTAATGCTTTGCGTACACTCTGCCTTGAGACTGATTCTTGAAATAATAGAAAATAAATGTTCAAACCTTAGCAAACCTGTTTACAAAATTTGCTGCTATTACCACGAGATCAGTAGTTTCTTATTTGTTGAGTTCTTATGTTGTCTCTTCTAAATGTTTGTCTTTTAAACAATTTACTTTTACTTGGAGCTTAACATTCCTAGAGACTGACATAATGAAAACAATAAAATTCATCTTTCTTCTTATATATTACAGAGCAGGTTTTATCTTAATGGGATTTCTGCAACCTACTTTTGAACCTCTTCCTAATATACAGGTAACTGCCATTGTCCATAATTCAGCAGATTTCACAAATCATTTCTCAGCACTTCCACAGCACTGGGAATACTGACTTTCCATAGAGCACAGCAGGCTGCACAAATGGCCCTGTCATTTTTTGGCTAGATGTACCAAGTGATCTTTTAGTTTGTACAGTTTGCACTCTTCAGCCACTTGAGGTTTCAGATTTACTTCACTACTGGATATTAAAAGACTGAGGTATCTCACACTGAAGTGACTTTCTCTTGCATTACTTGAGTCTGGTGCAGAGTATTACCCACTTTCTCAATTCTGGATGTGTAACCTGCTCACGTGCATCTAGATTGTGACTCGACTCAGCTTCGTTAGCGATCCTCTCACTCGTGATAAAATTGTGTTGGATACATGCGATTGCTTGTACGTACACACAATACCTGAGCTAATCAGGCAGCCACAGAATGACAGAAAAGAGGCCTGCAAGGGGTGCCACAAGGCAGCTTCACGGTATCTCATTCACTGAGAGCTGACTTCTGTCTTGAAGACCCCGTTGTGCCCCAAGCAGAGATCCCCCCTCCCTCTGGATAGCCCCCACACTGCTGCACTGTCCTGACTTCGGAGAAAATGTAAGGAGTGAGGAATGAGGAAATACTGTAAAAAGTCAAGGATGAGGAAAAATGTGCCTGTTCTTAGATAACAGCTACCTGACCATCTCAGCAGTAACATCTAGCTTGTCTTAATCCAGCCCTTTCAAGCACTCTACTGACAAGTGCTTTTTAAAGGTAGCTGGTCCTGGGAGAGAGATGTTAACTAAGTAAACCCTGCATTGCCTGCACTGACATTTTCAATGAAGCTGAAAAATGAACAAGGAAATCAATCCAAGCTGTCTTGGCTGTGTTACGTGAGAGAAAAACAGTAGTGGGTATAAGTGGGAGAGAAATATATTTTTTGCCAAACACAAGACTTCTGACTAGAAGATGTAATTTGCTGAAAAAGAAATGTTATTTTCAGGGGTGTTTTTTTTTAATGGCATTTAATTAAAAAGTGAAACAATAATGAAAAACTTCCTTCAAAAATTAGGTTTCTTGTGCCCTCCTTGAATTGAGACAAAGCAATAAATACTGTTGTTCTTTTAAAATATATTTTTTTATTTTCTCTCTTTCATCTCCCATTTGTATGCCAAACCTGCTCAACCTGCATGTTCTTGGTAGCTATTAAAGGAAATACAGCAGTCAGGATTATTTTTCTACTTCAGCATAAACTGGTTATCCAAATATTTTTACATTAAATATGAAGAGACAACTTCTATCAAAAACTAGCAGATTTTTTTTTTATTTCTTTTGAAGAATTTTAATGGAAAATAGAAGAAGCCTTGGAAATTCCCTCAAGGATAGTTCTATATAATAATAAATTAAAATACTTTTCCTCTTTTTTCTGCTTTTGGAATATCTTCTCACTATTTTGTATGACACTAAATATGTCTCCTGAAGTATATTTCCAGAGTGGAAAAAAATTGATCTATTAAAAATAAATAAGAAGGATTGATTATTTTTTGTCAATGAAAATGTCCACGCATATTCCATGGGCATTTTGTAAGATGTTTTTAAGACTGAGACAAAATTCTGCAGGGTTTAGGTAAAAAGAAAAAAATAATAATATTAATTTATTTATGAGTCTTCAGTGACAAATAAAAACATAAGGCACAAATTTTTTCTTCTAAATATTTTACAAGTCATAAAATATCTAATACTTATCTGTGGTTCTTTTCTGAGAAAATATAGTTGCACAGGACCTGTTTTGTTCCCTTGAGTAATGAGAGATAATTTATTAATAGCATTAGGTTTTGATTTTATTCACCTCCAGCTCTTAAAAACAAATAGGCTGTTTTCAAAGCTCTGCAAAGGTTTATTAGCTGCTTCCCAAAGCTGTGCCTGCTCTCCTCATCACCTCATTCTTCAGTGACGTTCATCATGGCCTTGCTAGCTTGACAGTTATTATTTTCCTGCTGATTTTATTGTGATAGGAGTTATCAAGCTTATCAAGGACTATGCTGTCAGTGAGATGCACAACATCCCATGGATCTTGAGATCAGGTGTCTGGAAAAAATGAACAAAATATATTGATTTGTAACTGAAGGGTGAATTTCTACAATCTCTCTCATATCTCACAGAGTTTATGCAATTGCGGCTTAGGGCAGAATTTGTAAAAGGTTGTTTTGTTCGCTTAAGCCCCCTCTTCCACGGCTGGCATGAGACACAACCTTTTCTCCGGCTGCTTCTGTGATGCAATAGCTACAGAGCTTAAAATACCCTGTTTTGTTTATTTATTTTACGGTTTTGTAACAGGATGGATCCTTGAGATACTGTATCTCGACATCAGGGTTGTCCTGGGGCACAGCCAAAGCAATCAAACCATCACCACCCTTACTCCTGTGCTTGCACTGCAGCGCCCATGCCCGACGGACCCGGAGCACCAACAAGACACGTCTGTGGCTGTGCTCGCTTTACTGGGCACACTGCTCGCCTCAGCGTGGCTCTGCGGTGGGCACCTGGGAATGGCCTCCCAGGGCGGGCACGCTGGCAAGAGGGATTCCTGAGCACCACCTGCCTTGACGTACCACAAGCTGTAAATAATGGGACCAAGTGGTGAATCCTTTTCTCTGCTTTGGAAGTGGACTATTATTAACTTTATAGCAAGCCCATGTTCAGGAGGATTTTACTGCTTTCTTAAAAAGCGGTTTTATTGGACATCTCAAATAACCAAATTGCATCTGATGTTCCTGCCGGCACGGGAATGAGAGCAGGGACTGGAAACACGGACAGAGCAGGAAAAGCAGTGAAAGTGTGTGTTCGCAGTCCTGTCAAAGTGCTACGGTCTTCCCTGCTTGAAGCATCTCAGCTATGCCAGCCCCGCTTGTCTCTTAACCAGAGCTGCCAACTGGGCTAAATCTCATGGTGACTTTCTGAGGCTGACAAATGTAGGTTAAAATGCACCGGCCAAGCTCATTTCCATTTGGATTTCACCCAAAGCCTCAGATAAAGGGCCTGAGCAATAATTTGATGCACTAATTAGCCCATAAAAGAGGATTGTTATTTTTAGGTGCTTAAAGTTTTGTTTCAGAGGAGAAAAAGTCTTTGGTATATTTTGAAGAATTTTGTGGAGATGCCTGTTGCAAGTAAGAATAAACAAACGAGCTCTTTCAAATTCCTGGAAATGACTGAGAGACGTGTTGTGAATTCTTTGAATTAGTAAAATAGACTGCAAGTGACCGAGCATATAAAAAGCAAGGTTAACATGTCACGGAGGACCACAGTTGGTTAATTTGACTACTTCATTTTAACTTTAATTTTTTTGTAAATATACTTTATAATTTAACATTTAATTCATAACACAGTATAACAAAGATCCAGTGTACATGTTATTATAAAAAGCCTACACTGAAAGAATATTGAAACTGCAGAATAAAGTGGTGAAAACTTAGGAAAACATTAGTTGTCCAAATTTAATTTCTTCTGTTAATATAGTTTTAAGAACATGACAGCATACCATATTTACAAATATTTTGGTACTTGTTCCATGCGTGGTCTCACACCTCATTTACTGCACATCCTCCAAATTTGCACTGAACAGTCTATTGTTAATTCTGAATAATTAATATTGTTACAGGATATTATCCAAAATTTACTGAAATAATTGCCTAGAGTTAGGTTTCCAAGCCCTTATCAGTTAATTAAAAATAGTGAACCAGCATATCCTACTGGAATCATTGGAGACATAACACTTTTGAAACTCTAAGTGCTTATTTAGGTATCTGCATTAAGCCTACAGCTCAAGAAAAACGTGTTCCGGGAGAACTGAGGAAATAACCCTCCTAGCCTTCAGGATTTAGTTCAGATCATAGAACAGTTTTTATTTTCGTAAAGTGTTATCCAGTGTTCACACTCACCCCTCATTCTGAATTGCAGAAGTATAAAATTGCCTGCCAGCAAAGTTAGCATGTCTTAGGAAGCATGCTAACGTGGGCTTAATGCCACTACGAGGACATGGCACTTGAGATGAGCACACTCATCTGCCAACACTGACCATGCTGTGAGTATCAAATGCTTGTACTGCTCATACTTTTCAAAAGAGTAACAAAGAAAAGCAGATTAGGAAAACACTGCTTATCGTTTATAATTACACACACACGTTCAGCTCTGGGCCTGGTTTGACTTTCCTTCCTACCCATGTGAATGAGTAACTTGACTTCAGTCAATGCAGTAAAACTGTTGTCAAAACAGAGTATGTGGAGGACTCAAAACCCTTTTGAGGAAGGGTAAGTAAATAAAATAGTGAATGTGCTGGCTATCACAAGCAACAACCATATTGATTATCTGAATAGTGTTAGCCAATACCTCGTAGGGTTTTTTTTTGTCTACCTTTTCTGTACTAGTAGCAGTTTACCCCTTGGAAGTGTACAAGGAGCTGCTTAGTCATGTACCTCCAGGTGCAGCTGTAGGAGTTTCAACCACACCTTCATATAAGCATGTTGGCCATGACAGAGACACTGAAACAATCACTGGCTCTTCACTCTGTTTATTACTGCTTTATCTTCTACCGTGTCCCTGGTTTTGCTTCACTCCTCTCCTGTCTAGGAGGGTGAAAACCCAATATTTTCCTCTGTTTTGACTCCACTGACTGCAAGGACACAAAGTGAAAGTCACAGGAAAGGGCATAGCGTTCCTCTACTACATCTTAGCTAACCAGAGATTCAACTTTTCCAGTCTTTGAACATATCTGAGAACCCAAAAAGGGAGAAAAAAGGAAACATTTCCATTTCTCTTCTACTTCATTCTCTTCTCATAAACACCATGAAACCAGACTGTAGGCCAGACCCTTTGCTTTGTGTGTAAATTTTTGTGTGTAAATTGGCTTCTGTGGAGCTATGCTGATTCACAGCATCATTATTTTTGTTGCTACTGCTTGCATGACTGAAGAACCCACAGATCCCAAGTGAGATAGGAGTCAGCTGTGCTAGGTGCTGTACAGATAGAAATCTCTTGAAAGCGTTTGCTCCAAGTGTTCACCAGCTGACTAGACAAGAGAAACTATAGGGGAAGGAAGCAGGCAGCAAAGAGGCAAAGGCTTGCTGAGGGTCACTCAGCAGATCAGTGGCATAGCTGGGAATAAACTCCAGGTATCCAGATGCTCAGATCACTGCTCAGCCAATACACTGAGCAGCCTTGCCAGCTAAAACAAACATATTTTTTCATCTGTTGCCAAACTGCCAACTAAGGTGAAATGTGCTAACAAGATGTACAAAAGCAGGTTTCACTCTTCAAATCTTTTTGAAAACAAAACAAAACACGACAGCCTTTTTTCTCATTGCTCAGTGTCACTCTATTAAATATTTCAGATTTTTAGGATGCTGGACAAATTTATTTGGAAAGCAAAAATAAGAGATTCATTACTTTTTATTTGAAGCTGACCTCTGGAAACAGAACGCAATTCTCAAGGATCGTCTCTCTACCACTTATTTAACATGAACATAAACTAACTCTGCTCATCAAATGGTAGTTTTTAACAATTAGGGTGGATGCCTTGAAAGACTTCTGTACCAAATGAAGTGTTTGTTTGAGGGGTAAGCATCTTGCTCAGACAGTATGCCCAACAATACCTAAGTAGTTTATCGCAGCAGTTACCTTCTGACATTCACCAAGAAGTTTTACACCAGCTGTAAATTCTGTTGCAAAACTTCCTCATATTAAATCCTGTCAGCAAGACTCTGTTTCAGCTCCAAGTCTGCTGGGCAGAAAAAAAAGTCAGCACAGCAGAAATATACTTCCTTGTGCTTGACCAAAACTGAAAAAAAGAAAGAAAACAAAAGAGAAGAAAAATATAAGAAGAAAACCAGAAGCAGTTTTTACAGTATTTCTAATTGTAGTTTCAAGAAGAGAATAGAGAACCACCTTAAGACTCTGAGTTGGAGTGGAGGGGTTTTTTTTATGTCACTTCTTCATAGCCTTAAATCATCATTGCCTTTGGATGCTGATTTGCAGCTATAAACTACTTCCAATGTTTACCTTAGGGTTTCTGAAAGAAATGCATATCTCAGGCCAGCAGATCAAATACATCACTGTCTACAGGAACTGAAGTGAGGCAAGTATGCATTGTATCCAAATGAGGCCTGCAGGAATTGAAGGCAAGCAAAAATTTAGTAAGTTACACCCAAAAAACTGCACACAACAGTGCAGACAACAGTGAGGACCAAGAAAAGGCATAAAGTGAGCTTTTTTGCACACAGCAATGAATGTGACAGGACTACATCTTTCTGTCTTTATGAAAGTAAGGTCCATTTCACAGTGAGAAGGAAAGGCATTTTTCTTTTCTGCTCATTAAACTGCAGAGAAAGCAAATAAGGCTCTGTGGCTTGTTTCAGAATCATATGAGCTAGAGCAGGAGGTGAAGCCAGATTTTCTGAGAGAAGGGAACTTTGGGTTACTCCTAGTTTCAGTGTGATGGTCCCGTCTGCTGTCGAACGCCAAACATCAGCCCTTGTGCCCATGCTCAGTGTTTATGGGGGTTGCGGGGCAGGAGGGCGCAGAGCCAAAGGGAAGCGAGCTTCCCTCCCAGGATGGCAGCAAGTGCCCTGCAATTGTCTGCTGCACCCCAGCAGCTGAAATAACCTGCGTGCTCCCACAGGTGGAAAGGCTTTTGCACCAGTCCTCAGGTCCTGCTCCCCCCGCTCCTTGGCTCATTTATGTCGTGCCTCTTGCCCAAATAGCTTCCTGCTTCCACCACCAAATGACACTCATTCCACCGCAAATGGCCCCTTTGAAGTCGCAGGGGAGGGGCCTGGATTTTATCCATGGCACAGAATCCTAACATAACTTTAACTCTTCTTAATTTTTTTTGGAGGGGGGAATGAGTGGAGGGGAGAAGCAGCAGTTACTGAAAGCAAGAGGAAGAAAAAATACAAAAATACAATTTTATGAATCTGCAGTCATCAATCAACACATTAACGAAGGGCTTCTCAGAAAAAGTAGCCGCTTCCGTATCTGCCCATCCTTGTATGCAATTGTCTCACCAACTTGAGAAGATTTCCACAGCTATGCCACCGGTTAGTCAAAGGCTCTTGCTTTCAAGGTCAATTAGCCCATGGTCATGTCACAGAGAGCTCCGAAGAAACTCCTCCGGTCTGACACCTACATTTCATGCCTACCCGTGTGGAGGAAGGGGAAGTGAAACTGTTAATTGGTTGTCAAGCAGGATGAAAACATCATTCCTTTGGCTTACTAGATATTCGCACATAGGAAAGCCTAAATGTTTGGGTTTTTTTAATTTAACAAATAATTAAAAAAAAAGTTCCTGTGAAATCCCTTGGAGGCCAGAAAATCAGTGCATCTTGGTTTGAGTTTGAGGCTATATTATTTTCTAATGACAATAAATAAAAGGAAAAGTTTTGCTGAAATGAGAAATCATTCCCAAATGACAACATATCATTTTTAAAATGTGTCAAAGTCAGTCACAGGGAATTTTTGGAATGTTTACATTTGTTAAGATTTGGCAAAATGCATTCTTGAAATGTTTTTATTTCACTAAATCTGCCTCTCCACACAAAATAGAAAAAAAAAGAAAAAGATTGGTGAAAGAAACTTTCATTGAGCTCAAATGACAGATGGCTCTTGGGCTATGCAGCTTATGTTAAATGAAGAAAAGTCCTTAAACTGTAGTTCAGGTCACTGTTTAGTCTACATGTGTCGGTGTCCTTTTAACTCCTGCCATGTTTCTCAGATTCATAAGAGTGGACTCTTCCATTCAAAGCACAACACAAATTCTACCTCAGGTCCAGGTTTTCAACTGCAAACTGAAATCATAACATATCTTCCCCTAGCACATTTCTGTTAATGTATATAAAGTGGTTCACTGTGACCGCATAAGAAATCTTTGCAAAGAAATTGCACACAGCCTATAAAGCCATAATTAGCAATTAACGCTATGAAGGCATAGGCTAGTACAATCTTATAACAGCAGAGATATTTCTTTTGAGACACAGTGAAAAAAAAAAAACACAACAAAAATCCCAAACCAAACAAACTCCAAACACAAAGTATGAATAAAGCATGAAAACTGGGGCAATACAATCTAAAAGGTTACAATATATAGCACTAGAGACCTGTTTTTCAATTCCTGAGAAAACCAAATAAAATGCATCATGAGCCTCCTTAAGAAAACACATTATGTACACTCGTATTGTTTAATTCAACCTAAAAGCTGTATAAAACAAGCTCTCCCCAGTGTGTTACGCATTTGAGACCCTTGGGATTTCTCTTATAGTTTTATGCAATTTATTTCTTATAAACTAATCTCCTACTTCCTCTTCCAGCATGGAAAGATGTTTTATTGCTATGCTGTTTGGTTTAGCAATGGCAACATGCCATAGACAACACTCTAGTGAGTATACAAAGCAAATTTAACATTTTCGCGTCCAAAATATAAAATTATACTGGGATGCACACCCAATCTTTTTTCAAAAGAACTGACCTTCTTGAATGTCACTCTCCTTTCACAGTGATATTGTCTCATTGTCTTTAATCAGAAGCACAATCAATTGTTTCTGCAATCTGTTTGTTATACACTCATACTCTATGCACTACCTGGTAGGTTATTTACTTATCTACATGGCCAAAGTAAACTATTCCAAGCGTGTCAAAAGATCATCAAGAAGCTAGTGACAATACTAACTATTTTTTTGTTTGCTCCAGCTCTTTGGACTAGCTTGGAATGCTAATCCCTTCCCCAGCGGATACTGCACACGGAGGAGCTTCAGCAAAGGTGGGAACATGGAGTGTGGCAAATGGCAAGGGTACAAGGACCTTACAAGAATAAAACCAGGACTGCCACAAAGAAGGTGGCAGAAAGCTTTCACTTCAGAATTTCATTTCAGAAGACAGACTGACGTGCACAGTTCGGGCTGCAGACCAATTCCTTGGCACCTATTGCCATAAAAGCATACTGCCTTGATATTTTTGGTGGTCTCCTAAATCACGAGTTCAGAAACAATTGCAGTATTAAAACACTCCAGTGCATGTTCAATGTGCAAAATAAATGCAAAATACTCATTGTAGAGAATCATAATATGAATCAGAAAACAGCATAGCCTAGACATTTGGGCACTCTCATTTCTGTGAGAAATAAAAAAATTTAACGGTAAAAGACTTTAAATGTCTAAAAAGAGAAACTTTATTATTTTGACTTTATCTGCTTACTGAGATATTAATCTTTCAGACATGACATTCAGCTTGTAATTCAGGAATGTAAGTAACAATTTTACATCCTTAAGTGCCAGTCTAAGCAACCTAATGCAGGAATTGGGACCTTTTCTTTGAGAGCCAGTAGCTCGATAACGGATGTAATTTTTCTCTAAATTGCACGGTTAACCAGAGAAATTAACCCTCCTATTTAACATTTTTAACAACTTTCCAATATTTAACCTAAAGCAAAAGCTGAATTCAGTGTTTTGACTAATGTTGTGCTAGATAGTAATTTCTAGTGTGTGAGTTCCGCTGTGTATTTAAGATCTTTGGGGCAGGAAACCCTGATTTTGGTGAGACTTTCCAATTGGTATGGTGGTGTGTAATAAGTATTGTTATTACAATTTACAGCAGACGTTTTTCTATTCCATTTAGGAAAGAAATTGGAGAAAGGAAGGAAATTGTAGGAAAAGAAGGGAAAAAAGGGAAGAAAAGTAACTTCAGTCCAGTTTGTAATCATGCATTTTTATAGTGTATTTTTGATTTATTGATCTGGCATCATGTTCTCCTTTTATTCATTTTCTTCTCATCACTTAGATTAAACAACTTGTCCCGATATATTGAAATTTGGAGAAATCTTAGTGGCTGAGAGAATTCAAGTGTTACTAAAAAAGGGTTGCTTCAGTTTGCAGAAGTACTCACTTTAAAATTTAACTAGAGGATGAAATTTCTCACTAAGTTCTGATTTTATCAGAACTAATGATCTATCCGTATGTATCAGTGGTGATGACCTCTAATCTCACTAACAAAATGTTTGTTTACAGAAAAGCTGTTTGCTGGATTTAGCATAATTGACTGCAGTAATTACAGTGAGGGGAATTTATGCTTCATTTAGAAAACTCCTGGATAGCTTTTCTGGCAACGTGGGTAGTTTAAGCCTTTAATCTCCAACAAGCATGTTTTCAATAGACTAGCCTGTAAACTGTGGGGTTTAAGAGCACTTGTATTTGTTTATATGTCCAGAACCACACAGTTCTTTGCATGCATGTCCATACGCCCAGGGGAGGTGTCAGACTGGTGACAGAGGAAGAGGAAGGTTGCAGAATAGGTTTCCAGCATAGGTAGAGGCAGAGCAATTTTACCCTCCCCTGGCCTGCCTGCATGCCTTGGGATCGGATCCCTAGCTGCAGGAGCAATCCAGACTGCCCGCCCAGCCAGTAGTCAAGTAGGTATTACTTCCACAGGTGGTAGGTTTTGGACAGTATGTTAGCGATTTCCATTTCTATACTAATCTGAAGCCATTTCAAACCAGTAGCCTAGAGGAGCTGGTGTCCTCCAGCCGGGAAACCCCTCAGCCCTTCACATCCCCAAATTCTCAGTTGCATCCTTCAGCTGAGGAGTTCTGATGAGAGCTCAGCAAAGTGAAATTGTCCTGACCTGTACTCTGTCGCAGGTGGGACTAAACATAGAGAATGTGTCATTTTTTGTGTGCTATTATGCAAGCTTGCTTTAAAATTCAGAGCTTGGATAAGAGAGCTGATTTCTCTTTCTTTTGGCCAACTGCTTCTGTGGCAATATTCTTGGTTGCCTGATATAGGAAGTGATTAGAATATCCTCACTGTAAGTTGCGATTTAGTTCACCTCCTATGTCCTATCTTCTGTGTGCTAAGAAATAAAGACTTGAGGCATTTTGGCACTATGTGTAAGGCTGGAGAGCAAAAACCAATGTTTGAATGTTTATTTTCAAACAATGCATATCTATGAATAACCATGCATATCTCTATAACTTTAATCTTTTGCTATTCATTAATCATATAATAGGATCCTCAACAGTAATTTTGTCTACAGTTAATGAAAAAAAATTTCTACTTTATTAAACTGATCAACTAGCTAAATGTGCTTTTACAAAATAAAAGGCAAAGGAAACTTGTGACATTCTACAAGCCAACGTCCATCCACCTGAGACTCAAAAATGAGAAGCCAGTCAATACAGATGATGTAAATAGTTCTGGTAAAAGTAGTCTTCTAATTTCTTGTGCTCTTAAGCCAGAGGAAAATACTTGATGCCTCTCTGAGCTGAATCATCAAATGTTTCTTGTACCCCCAAAACTTTCTTCTAGACTTTCAAGAAATTCAGGCAGATGTCAGCTACATTAAACTTTATTTTTAGAGGTGTCTTGGCCCAGAAAAGTAAGCCACTTTCAGAAATCTTCAGATTTAGGTCTCAGAATAGAATGATGGTTTTCAGGGGGAAAAAAAGCATTAGCTTTCAATTTGTTCTGATTCAAACAGGAAAAAAAAATAATATAATATAGCTTTTCCCTGTGATTCCAAATGACAAGAATTCTAAGAACTACCAGCAAAGTGAAAGGTCACTGCATATTATTTTATTGTTGCCTCTTTACTAAAATGATCACAGAATCTCAGCCATGTAGAGCTGAAATGCAGCTTTCAAGGTCTCCAGCCAAGAGAAAGCAGCCTTCAGGCCCTACCACATTTAGTGTAAAAGCTCTGTACAGACCACAGCCATAGCAAGGGGGCTTGGGGTCCTTTCTGAATGCAGATGTGAGACCTCACTGCAACACCTCACCATTTCAAGGTGAGTTAAGTAATCTGCCATATGTCAGAAGAGGTTTGCTGTAATTCACTGTCACGGGTTTGTTTTGGTTTATTTGTCTGTCTGTGTAATTTGCTAATTTTTTACCAGGAAATGGGTATGGGGCCACAGGAGCTTGTTTGGAGAGGGAAGGGTGTTCACAGCTGTTCCACCTGCCCACCAGGGCTGGATAGTAGAGGAGACCCCACCAGTGCACAGAGGTTCCCACCTGGTGGGTTACACATAAGCACATCTCAGGCACCGTGACCGCCTGCTCCCCAGCCCTGCGAAAACCAGCCCTCCCTCAGCATGAGTGGCTCGCAGCAGGACTGGGGGGAAAGCCTAACAAAGAGAAACTGCCTTTTTCAGGGCCTTGGGCGAGACCCTGAAAATACGTAAGCAAGGCTAAGGTGCACCGATTTAAAATTGATTTTGAGTGTCAGTAGTTGGCACTGCTCTGAGAGGAAAGAAATTTTATTCCGTATTTGGGGAAATGCAATCTATGCTGCTTCATTGTGAGAGAATTTCATTTTAAAATAAACAGATCAGAATGGACTGAGAAATAAGGTGAAAACATGCTTTCTCAATAAATAAAGAGAGCAGCGGGGATATGACTTGATGTGACTTTTCCTAATGGAAGGTGATTTTGACTCCAAACAGCAAATCAGACTTGTCAGATGATAAAGGTTAGCCTTGCCATTAAATACTATCGCTGTTTTGGCTAAATGTTAAATATATGTGCTGCATAAAATAAACTATATAGCATGGATAAGAAACAGCATTAAGAATACACTCAAGCTATCTTCCCATTTTTGTAGGAACCTGAATGCCACCAAGCTCTCCACTGTGACATGGAAACAAACAGCCAGTCTTTGTGGCAACATTAAACCCTCGTGAGGGTTTGTGAGTCTTGTGAATCTTAAATAAGTTGACCGTTTGTTTTACTAGAAAAGAGAGTGCACCTTTTCCATGGTACTGTTTTAAGTAATAGCTCTGAGAGTATTGCCAAACACACCTATCAAAAAATGAGTCACTAAGTACACCAGAGGCTGGTTCCTGCAGAACAAAAGGGAAGCTGTGACATTTTAACTAAGTTTTACTTCTTCCTTCAGGCTAAACCAATGTCTGATCACAAAACACATTCACGTCTAGCATGCAAATTTTCTTTCTCACCACCACTCAAAGCAATATAAATTATAGTTGTTTACATCAAGCTTTCACACTCTTTTGAACATTGGGCTTCTCTTGATTTAGCTAGCAGAGAGACCACAATGTAACCAATAAACTTCATTCCCTAAGCTGTACTGACATCATCCTGGCTAAAAAAAACAAGGAAGTAAGCTAATCAGAGATCTCCTGATTTATATTCTGTAATGAATACAAAGGGGCAGAAACCAAGGTCTTTTAAATGGAAACTGTCAGCAAAAAAGAAAACAGAAGAGAATTATTTTGGGAGGTGGCCAAGAAAGAGCAAAAGGGTCATGGGGGAAGAGGGGATGCTAGAAAATGAAGGAATGGTCTGGGAGATAATATATACTACTGCAATATTGTCCCACCTGGTAATGTCATGTGCTTACAATGTCACATCAGTCAGACTTGTGAAATGAATAGTGAAAAAGCATAAATAACTGTGTTTTGTTTATGGTCTGAATTTTGTAACATTTTCTTTTGGCCCCCAAGAATATTCACTTACAGAAAGTATTCACCAAATAAAAAAACCTTAAAAATAGCTTTAAGGCTGAAGAAGACTCTTTCAACTATTGGGCATCTTCTGTTTAAAACTCTATAAATATATTTATGAGTCATTTAATTTTCATTTCAAAAGATTTCAAAAGGCCAGAATCTCATCTGCTTTCAAAATTTTTGTTTCCCCCCCCAAAATACAATTTAGTTGAATCACCTTGAAACCTCAGCTTAACATCCTGGTGTTGCCAAAATGTTTTTCTCCATAAAAGGGTCACATCCATAGTCATTAAGCATAGGATTTATCTAAAGGAAAATTTAAATCCTTTGTTTCTAATGCAGGTTGAAATTCTCCCCTCAGGAATAGCCCCACTATGACTCTGGCCCAGAGCTGAGTGCAGGGACACAGCTAGGAGTCCTTTTCTCCCCACCTCTGTGGTGCCAGGGACAGCCACAGATGTGCGATGTGCTTGCTGGGACACTTCACTGCTCTTCACACGTCTGTGCTGGGATCCTGCTCGACCATTATCCACTGTTCAAGTGCAAACCTTGAGGACGTGTGGTGTACTATGGCTGAAGCCATCTTTTCTCAGTCAGGAAGGAGGACATTATTCCTTAAGAGAGGTATCTCTGTGTGACCAGCAGTGTGTCCTGGGGGACACGAGGTGGGAGAGATAGACTTGCTCTTGTGACTCACTGCTGCAGAAATTTCACTGGGAAGAGAAGATGACCTTCTTTTTCCAAAGTTTTCAGAGATGCTGAAGAGGGTATCAGTTCAAGGGTCATAGTGTTTAAATGGTCCAGCCCTTGAGTCTCAGACTTGTTCAAGCTCAGAATAAGTATTCAAAGGCATTTGTAATCACATGGCTCCAGGAGATGGGGATTTACAAAACTATTTTAACTTGATAAAATAAAGAGAACTAGTTCCACTTGAACCCGATACCTTCTGCAAGTTCTGTCTCCGGATGCAGATCCTCAGCTGCACTAGCTGGCATGCTGTGAAGTATAATCTCTCTTCCCTTTCCTTCACTGTTTACATTTCCCAGTTGTCCTTGATAAACTGGGGAACAGCAGCTCTGCAGCAGCTATTCTTTCATAGAGATACTTCTTTCACAGTGATACTTCCCAAGATGAAAACAGTGGATCAAACACCATACTTTCCTTTGTAGGTAATTGGTACTGGTCACAAGTGGCCCTTCTGTTGGACTTCTTCTTTGTTATATTACCTTTGGCATGGCACAGGAAGAGTAAAACAAATCTGTGAACCTCAAAACTCACTTTGGAGAACAGCAGATTTGTCAGCAAGGTAAGCAGGTTTACTGGCACTGAGACCAGTTCTGCTGAGCCTTCTCATGCCAGTAGGTGGGTTGAGCTGCTGGAGGAAGACTGGCATGTACAAGGGTGCAGACTGCAAAGCAGCACTCCTGTGGCCATAACTGCAAGGATTACCTTCTCTGACAGTATATGCAGCAAGCAAAAGGAAGAATGGGTCATAGAATCTTAAACACAGAACACACTTTTGGCATTGAATCTGAGAATGAGAATCCTGGAGGGAACTGCCAATATGGGAGTAGAAAGAAGAACTATACTTTCAAAAGAAAAGGGAAAGGCAAAGGAAGAAAAGGGCAAGCTAAATGAGCTGTGGGAAGACACAAAACAGAAATATTAATCCAATAATTTTTTTTTTTTTTTTAAATCACATAATTACATTTGAGCCAGAAAACAGTTGTGTCAATTATAAGTGTTCAGCCATAATGGAAATAAGGTATTAAAGCAAATCAGCTGATCCTACAAAAAACAGTAAAACAACTATTGTAGGGGGTTTTAATACATTCTGCTTTGGCCTGAGATCAATAATCATTTGGGAGGGAGGGTTGTTTCTGACCTGGCTCATTCCAACAATTAGGTTCATAGCGCAGCTCTGCAAACAGTTGTAACAGCTGAAGGGCTAAGCATTTTGCAACATGCTATGGAAGATATAAATGTACCCATAATCATAGATGTCTAACTGCTGGAAGTACAGTTTCTGCCCAAACAAAAAATAATGATGGATTGTGACAGAGAAACTGACTGGACAGCAAAGCTGGACATGCAGTAATGATGCAAAGTGTTACACGACTCATTTTTGTAATGGTTCCACCCACAGGAGTTACTGATTTGAGCCTCTCTGATAATAATCCTCTTTCACATTTGTGTTATGTTGCAGCAAGTGTCGTGGCACGCTCCAGGAAATGCAATCATTGCTAAGATACTCACACACACTATCTGCCAAGAAGATATGTGACCTGACTTCCAAAATTGCAAGTAAATTCAAAGGACTGATTTACCTTACCTATGGTACATGTCTTGTAAACCATTGCATGTTCATATGCAACTGTTAATTGCATCATGTTTCCTAAACTGTTTTGCCAGTTTTACCAATGGAAATATTTGTTTAGATTTTACAGGCAGCCAGTCTTCAATTCTTATTTCCTGGCATTTGGCAGCTCCGTGCTCAATGTTTATGCCTCTTCAGTGTCATTTTAAAAAGTCTCAGACTCAGCTGCTTCCAGTGAGTAGGAAAAAAATGCACCTCACAGCACTACCTTTTGTGAAAACCACAGGCCAGCCAAAAAACTACTGATACCAGTTCATTTTTACTGTTCAAATACGCTATGAAAGAATTAGCTTCCTGACTTTTTCTCTAACACAAAGACAAAAACAAAACCAGTGACCACTGGAAAGTTGAAATATTAGTTCGATATACCCTTTATACGCTCTGAAGATCAAACAGCTTACCTAACAAAGCCTTTCCTATTATTCATATATTTATCACTGGCAAAACTTCCTTACAGTGATAAACTTTCCTCAGGCAAAGCCTTTCTGCCTTGCTACAAGGTTGCTTTAATTCATCTGTCAAGGAGAAACAGAAATCTTACTCAGAAGTCTTTAAATACCTTTCTGTTTGCGTGACCTTTTTATTGCCTCCAAATTTCTTGAATCCTCTAATCTACAGGCACTGTCGTGTTAGACTTGTGTGAGCTCCAGGCATGGCCAGGGAAAGGGTTTTTCTGTACTGTCACTGACACACTGGCTGTCTTGCTCTGGGGGATTTGTACACGGAGGGCTTCTGGCTCAGCTCGTATTTACAGGCACCCATTCATCCATTGTATAACCCCTCTGCAATAAACTGAATGCAGTTATACCAGACGTCTCTGATTTAAAGGTATGGGATTTTTTCTTTTTGCTTACAGGAAAGGCTATAAGGACTGCCAAAGAAAAATGCACAAATAAAGAAAACAACAGGCTATTTCTAATAAATAACATCTGGACAGAGCTGCATTATGGAATTTTAATATTAAAATTAGCAGTGTTTACAGCATGTCTTGAATGACGTTAGTCAAACCCCTCTCGTCAATCTTCTGAAAAATAAAACAAAGCTAAGAGTCATAAAGCAGCATCTTGGAATAGTTATGACATTACTGATGTGCAGCTGATGGAAGTTTTATGTATTGCATCAAATCAGACAATGAACTTAGACTGTCAGCTTGCCACATTGCTTTATTATGCATGTCAGTCCTTCATTCTGAGTAGTCAGGGATACGTGGATTCCAGTAACATTTGCTGAACTGCCACGTGGTCAAAAGAAATGCCGTATGAATAGACTGGCTGTGATGGGATGTACTAAGGCCGAGAAGAACATCTTTATTTTTCTGATCCCATGAGTCAACTTTCTTCTTTATTACTGAACTTGTGTTCTCTGTGCCTCACCTCATTCTGTCCAGTTTGACATTTTGCTCTGGTCAGTTGGAGATTTCTTGCTACACTGAATGTTAGTATTAGTCTTGTATGTTGCTGACCACCTTCATTCCATATAAACAGGTCATAAATGTGATGAGCTATCCAGCTGAGATCTTCAAGACCTGAACAGTTGGATGCTTGGGTACTACAGCACTTAGACTTTGCAAACATGCAGAATTTGCATTTTATTTGTCAAGCTGGACTTGCACCTTCTCTTGCTTTGTATACAAATCTAAAAATGCTGTTGCATAAGTCCTTCTTCCCAAGCTGTTTCTTGGGGGAATGTTTGAACTTATAGCCTCTATGTATTAATTCCTTTCCTGTTTGTTGCAAGTAAGATAACTCTTTCTAACCCAATTCATTGGTATCTCAATTGTACCAACAATGCCTCATTTATGCCATTCAGAAAACATCAACCTTTTATTTCTCAGTGACTGGAGTTTGGGGGAGGGAGGCAGTTGGATATACTGTACACTTTGAGCAGAATTCTGTAAATGTCTATCAAAGATTTAATGTTAGCACACGTCAATGATGCCAGCGCAGGAAATATGGTCCTATCTGATTTTGTTTAATTTATATGGGAATGGAGCTGAGCAATTTCCTCTTTTTAAGCATCACACTGCCCTTGTCCTTCCATGATACTCATTTGACACTCTGCCATGTGGCACAATGTTCAGTGGCCTCATCTTCAGATGAACACCTTGAAACTTCAGATCCATTTTTAAGCTGGACCTGGGATAAGAATCATATAAGATAAGATAATTTACTTTCTTTGAATCTTAACTGACTGTCCTGAAGCCAGATGTTTATAGAATGCCTTTACACTTCCTACTTTTTCCTTTAGGTCTCATTTTTCTTGTTTGCTTCTTGTTCACATAAACCTGATAAAAGATGATTATTTTTAAGAGCAATCTGAGACAATTCAATAATAGTTTCTCAGCAGGGATCAGTGGCATCTGAGTAACTCCTTGCAACTTTGGCTGACATGACAGCAATATGACTGGCAGAGAATTAATTCAGTTGCTAGATAAGTAAATTTCTAGGTAAGTAAAAGCAGAGAAGTTGCATTCTTTTAGGACTGGAAATTGAGATGTCTGTAGTCCCATCAAAAAAAGACACTTAAAAATCCCATTCTGCAATCAAGAATGTGCTTATCCTATCCTGAGCAAGGAAGATGATGGGCTCGTTGGCTAGTATTTGTCACTCTTACATCACTGCATTGCAATTGTAATAAATGTTCCCTCATCTTTGCCTCACATCTTATCACTTACATCAGTCCTGAGGTGCAGGAGCTTCCTGTTAGGTGACTTCTCAATATACAGGTTTTCCCTCCTGCCACCAATCATTTATGGGTGATCTCTGGTTTTTCCTTTACATTTATCTCTCATTAATTTTAATTAAACTCAGACTAAGCCCAAACCCTTTAGCACAATTTATAAGAAAAAGGAAAAGAAACATAGCATGCCTGCCAGATGAATTTTCCCAGAGCTCTCACAGCTCTAATTTACACTACAGACACACCAGGATGTGGTTGGAAGAAGCCTTGTGTTTCCTGCTTGTGCATGCTTTGGATGCATGACCTCAAGATGTCAAAAAGTCAGTGGGTCATGGGGACAAGTCCAGCTTTGTGGGTTACGCTTTCTGGCTTGTAGATATGAAGCACGTAAACAACTCTTGAAGATACAATATTTAGTTTTAACAGCTCAAGAGAAGTCACTGAGTTAACTGTTCCGCTCTGAAAGAGACTTACATATTTCAACCTAAAACTTTTCGATTGTTTCAGCTTTTCATTATGCAAATTTACCAACAGGGAAAATGTACCATGAAATTACATACTAAAATCCAGAAAAATAATTTATCAGCATTTAATTTTTTTTTTAAATATACCTGGCTGGTGAACACCCTCCATACCTAGTTTTTTAGCTTTGTTCTTCCTCTTCATTATCTATCATGCAAAACCTGACTTTTGTTCAGATTCTAAAATGTATTGAGCTCTGCAGTGGTAAGGATCCTTGAATCAGATTTAACCTTGGTGGCCTGCCATCCAGAATAGAAAAAGCAATCTTAATGGGATGCAAGTGCAGCTGAACTGCACCATTGATGTGGTGGAAGAGACCCTCAGGGGCTCCTAAAAGTCCCTTATGAAAATCCACCATCATATTAAAGGACTGAGATGATTTCCTTGCTTTGTGGACTCCCTTTTTCAGTGACTAGAGTTGACATCCCCAGGGCTCACCACAATGCTTCTGGAGAGCAGAGTCCTTTGTGCTTATCAATGACTTGACAAAATACCTCGTGTACTGTTTCTCTGCAACTGTTGGAAAAGTCTCTTTGAACCAGGACATTTCTGTCCTTTCCTAGCCTGCCTTAAAAGCTATATCATACTGAAATATGACTCAGAAAAGAACCCACCTAGCAGGATACATATATTACAGGAGCACAGACCTGTGAGGAGGTCTGATGGCCAAAAAATATGGCCTCTTTGACTCCAAATATAATTCCAAAAGGCCTTTTTTTCATTTACATAGAAACCAAATTAAATCTCTTTCCTATGCTTTCACTATTCACTGTACCACACTTGTAGTTTGGAGACACAAAATAAAAAGTGTCTGAGAGGCGCAGTTTTGAAAATGGTGATAGCATGTCATACTTAATGCACCTGTCTCAACTAGCAGTGACCTGACACCTTTTCCTTAGTAAATGGGGAATTACCATATAGAATTTCCAAGAGATTGAGGTCTGCTGAACCTCACAGTCTGACGTTCTTCTAATTGCTTGCATCAGTTGTTATAATCCGGGAGCCCTGAAAAATATACTGAATACTTGATCATGTTAATTATCATCTTTCTTACACAGATTCATTTTAGCCATGCCTGACATGCACTTTGGGTAGGTAAATATTTACCTTGCTAAATGCTTTTGTACCAAGATGTGAAGACCATTGACTGCATCCACACTCCATAGCACTTGGCCCTGGGTCTCTCCTGGGCCCTGTGTGGTATCCTCAGGCCATAAGACACAGTTATTATTTTCTGTATATTTTATTCAGTTCAAAGGGTCTGAAACAGTGTGAGGACTGTGTTGGAGCCTATCGGCTTTTATATCATTAAGCACAGGGGATGCTCTTCATGCCCTGGAGATGACCAAGAGTGCAAAGTGCAAGTGCAGGACTGTGCAGTCTCAATCACAGTGCTTATTTGTAGAGGTCCCTGGAGTGAGCTTCCCCCAGAATTTTACCTGGGGTTTTGTATGGGAGAGATGCAGTTGATGCACTCTAAAAGGGAGCCCAAGAGTGAATAAGATTTCTGCAATGCAGGCAGGCAGTGATTGGGACCAGAGAACAAACTGGAGACCCAAGTACTACCTGACAGTGAGACACACACACACACACACACACTGACTGGGCTTTTTAACACTCATCAGCGCTATATACTGTTTCTGCTCTTGAATGCTAATCAAGGAGTTACAAATGAAAGCCTTAGGGACAAAATCTGTTCTCCTCCCAGATCTCAGGGATACTGGACGGCTGCATTGGGCTTGCTTTTCTGTGAACAACACTGTCATTGAATTGAATGCAAAGGATAAGCTTGAGCCAATTTTTCAGAGAAGCAATTTTCCTCATAGGCAGGCTATTCAATAATTAATTGCTGATAACAGACCAAGATGCTCCTTATACTCCTTTTAGATAATACTATGAGTACTTGCATGCACTGAAGGAAAAAGCCTAGAATCAGTGATTACGAGCACCTGATCCAGCCTTGTCCTTTATCCCTTCTTATATTGTTATTGTCTAACAACAATAAAACTACAGCTGCTTACATGACCCTACTGATTTTTTTTTTTCCACTATAATCAGCTTCATTCCATTTAAAAAGAACAGCCAGAGCAAGTTAGCCATTTATTTATTTTTCTTTCTAAATGGCTCCTGGCAGGAAAAACTTTTATTAGTTGCTGGTATTCTCATACACAGATTTCACCTCCAGCTGCGCTCCAGTGTTTAGGTTCCCTGGGCGGGCAGTACTTTTATTACTGCATACTGATGTCAACCATCATGAACACAAGGGTGGATGATGTCAGTCAACATCAGGTAATGGGACTGTTCAGAGTTAGCTCTGCTCCCTTCAGAGCAAATGAATTCCCCTCATCACCACTGCCTGGGTCCTCTCACCATTGAGGTCTTCAGGAGTTTTGCCACTGAGATCAGCAACAGAATAAGGTCCAATATAAACTGTTTGGTTTAAAATACCTGTGGCCGTATTATCTTGCAGCACTGGCAGGACATTAATAACTGTCACCTTGCTTTAGCGCCTCTCACATCAATGCTACACCAAAGTCTTTGAGCCATTTGGGCTGTTTATACATTGCCAGTGTTACATATGGTTTTGTAAAGAGCCACATATTATTTATAGAAGAGTCTGGCAGGGTCCTCATAGATCCAATGCCTTTTTTATTTTTAACCTACTTTTTCCCCAGTTTAGGTCTTGCCTGTTTCAAACTGAAGTGAACTGTGATGTGGTAGCCAACCTGACTGCCAAAATCAGAGCACGGGATCTCATCCAAAACTCACTGTGGTCAAGAAGAAACTTGCCACTAATTCAGTAGGATTTGGACCAGGCGCTCTTGAATCTCCTCTCTCATACTCGAGTTTTGCATCCCTGTAATGCCTTTGGCTTCTTTGGAAGGTATCCTGATCTGCAGGAGGGAGAAGAGAAAAACGTTTCCTTTTGTATTTATTTTCTTTAAACATTTTCTTTTACATTGTTTCAAATGCTTTTGATTTATACATCAGCACACACCCAAAAACAGTCCCTGAAAGCGACAAGGATTCAGAGGCTTGTTTGCACAGCTTTAGACCAAAGTCTGCTTAACTGTGAAAAATAACATTTTTGTAGGCTGTTACTTCTTAAAGAGCTGCTGGTGCCTCTGGAAATCTTTGAGGAATAGTTTGTTTAGGAGTGAATCTGCTTAGGACAATATACAATTTTATTTTTCTGGTCTCTATCTACTAAAAGTCTCAAACAAAGCAACCAGAAAAGATACTCGAAACCGCAATGAGAAAAGCACAAAGAACGAAAGTCATATTTAACAATTAGAGTCCATTCATGGAACAGAGCCAAATACTCTTACAAATAATGTAGCCTTAATGATCTGTTTTTAGAAAGAGACCAAATCTCTGAGAGTTTTTCAGCTGGAGTGGAAAGCTATTCAGATTACTTTTTTTATGTAAAGAAGCAACACTTTTCTGCTGATGTAAATATTGTATAAACAGGCAGTAACAAATGGCACATAGACCAGCAGAAAAGTTGACAAAGAGGCCCTGTATCTTCTAATAGCGCTCTCTTTGGGAAACTAAGACTTTGCATTACCCTTAATCGGAATTAAGATATAAAGGGACATAACGTGGGGAACTAATTCTGCAAGCCAGTGAAGCATTTCCAAGTGTGAGGAGCCATTTCTTGATGTAAAATGATGCTGTCAATGCTTTCATTGCTGCCCCTACACTTCTAGAGTGGCTTGGTAGTGACAGGAGCAGACTTCATTGCTGTCAGCTGCCATCTGATCAGTCAGGACTGCGTGCATGTGGAGTAGAGGAGAATATTCTTGAAACTGCCTTTCTTTAAACTTCAGAGAAGTGTGCAATTCAGACTCTGCTTCTCAGGTTTTTTACCACAGTTACCCTTATGCTAAGCCTGTCTCAGCATAGAAATGGGTCAATATTCTTAGCAGTGGAATTTCTTTTCCATTCCACTTGCTCCCTCTTGAATTTAAACCACAACTTTGTCTAACCTTTTCCTGATTTCCTCCCTCATACTTAATCATTTAATTACAAATTGCATCAAGACAATAAGCACAACTCTGAGAATCATGTCGATTAGCCAGTTTTGTGTTCCTCCACCACCTGCCCAGCTCAAGACACTGTCAGAATACTGAGTTTTACAAATTCCCTGCCAATAGTTTATATTGTCACAGTTTTGCAATTATAAGTGGATGTCCAAAAGTTATGCAGAGAAACAACCTCTTACTATACATTGTAGAAACTGAAAGCAAGTAAGCTAATGCATCTGTGTAACTTTCCATTTATCATTACTTAATAATATATCAACTTTTAGCATTGCATTTTATAAGAGTTAATGAACTCCAGTATACTGAGCTCTAAGGACGTGGGAGAAGGCAGTATCTTAGCTGGGTCCTGATGTTTCTACTTAGTTTAATTCAGCTCTTACCAAACAAAACTCTTGTTGAAGTCAATGAATATTTAACTCAAAAAACAATTGAATAAAGACAGAGAACCAAATTCAACATTCATTTGATTAAATGTCTTTTGGCACAAGAACAGCAAGATTTGGCCTTTGGCAACATTTGCAGGATTGGACCAATGTTCTTCTACCCCAGAAAAAAAGACCTGAAAAAAACTAAAAGGCAGAATTCACAAATTTCCTATATTAACCAAACAATGTATTTTTACTGATGTTAGTTTCCTATGGGAAAGTTTGCAGTCACTGCTCTGCATGGGAGGGGACACTGTACAAAGTCACATCCATCCAATTCAATCTACATGAATGTTCCCATTTTTTTTTCCTTAACCACTGGAAAATTAAACTGCAAGAGAGAGCAATTTTATAAAAGCTTTCTATCATTTTTATCAGATTCCAGGATCCCTTCTCAGAACACAGCCTTGTCTGACCCTGTGTCAATCAATCAGGCACATCAGCCCCATTTCAACATTCACATCAATATGCTACCATAGGACAAATCTTTAAGTTGATCACTGCCTTCAGGCTCAGCTTAGCCTTCAAATTATGTAAATACTTCCTATTCAAAGCCTGTCCTTATTTCCCTGAGAAAAGCTGAAGCTAACAGTTGTGATACCTAATCTGTCCTTTTTATCCAGATGTGAATAACAACAAAAATACCCCAGACCCTGAGGAAAAGAAATTTCAGCTATAGGCTTGTTTACCTTAAAATAACTTTGTCATTTTTGCTGCCTTAAGATGAACATGTTTTGTCTGCTCGACAGGAAACAGTTAACTGAAACATGGAGTCCTCTCCCAGGGATTTTCAGATGAGCAAAGCTCAGACCAAAGTCCATATGGTATCCACCCATAAACACAGACACACGACAGGAAAAATGCATTTTAAGTCTGTGTGCTGTGTGTCTTGGAAGAAGTTTGTCAAACAATTATGAAAAGAATTCGGCTTCCTCATAGCACCCTGGGAATGTACTCAGACACTGGATCGGTTCTCATCTGGCTTCAAAGAAAACACTTGAATAGGTCCCATTTTTACGGAATAGTGTTTATAATGTAATTTTACTTCTCATTAGGGATCTCTTTCTTTGCCAACGTTACTTTTAAATAGGATGATTAATATTTAAAGTCACTTAATTATCACATGTTAACCCACTTCCAGAACTGGTTACAGCTACTCTTTGATGTATAAAGGAACTAAACTCACCACTGCAGTGTTCTCATGAAATGAAGATGTTGGGAATATGAAAAGGAAAGTTTTCTTCTTTCTTATTCTCCCCCTTTTTGGATGAACATCTTAAATTCTTCAATACTGTTAGATTCATGTCCGAGCACCTGTTTTTTGAAGAACCTCATTTCGCTTCATCTGAGCTGCTTTTTTCCAGCAAGGTGTCAGTTATGTTAAACTTTTGAATCTGTCATGCTGGGAATTTCCACATACAGGGAACAATATTGTCCAGAGGCCGCTTGCCATTTGCCAAGCTAAACTTCCAGTTGTTTGCAATAGTCATGCTACATAATACTTCCCACTATTAACATTAAAAAATCGCTATGCAAACAGGTGTATTTCTCCTCTTGGTTTCACACCTAGCTCCCAAAAGCATTAGCGTATAGGTGAGAAGGTGTCAAATGGAGAGGTTTGTTAGGGGAAAGAAGGCTTCACAAAGCCCCTGCGGATGAATCAGCAGAATCATCCCAGCTCTCCATCTCTCTGGGCAGGACTGGATTGAGTGGCTATAGATTGCCAGTCCCACCGTTGTCCAGTGCTGCACTTTGATGGAGGATTAAGAAAAAAAATTTTGAAGTAGGCCCCCCAATACCACTGAATTACAAAACCTGTATGCGATGGGGTGGACAGATTGGATTAAGAGGCATCCAAATTGCCTGCAAGCTATATATCTGAAAAATCCAATTAACTTAATGGGCAGGGCTAGCTTCAGTTTTCTGAGATTCTCTGTCTTCTTCCATTCACACATCTACAAAAGACAAACAGACAGTTGCAACACAACTCTAACTAGCTTGCTTTAGTCGCTGTGAATGGAAACATAAGAGGAAAAACATTCCTAAAAACATTCTTTGAAATACCAAAAGAGGTAAGATTGAATAGTGATCCAAGACAATCTACCTAAGCCTTCACAGCTGAGTTACAATTTACCGGTGTTCACTGCCTATATTAAAGTGCTTTCATAGACCGAAGACATACTACCAAGGAATTTTTTGAATGGTGAATACATCTTGGTTCTCTTTCTCAATTTGTTTCCATAGTTTTTATAGACTATGGACTAGTAAATTCAGAAATCACTGAAGTCATTTGGGAGTAATCAGGTATCTAAAAATGTGATTCTTAGAGCAGGCATACTGAGTACTGTGACGCATTAGCCACCCAGTCAGAAATTTTAGGGAAGTAAGTCTCAAAGTCCTTCAAACACATGAGCTTTGACATCACTGTTAAGGAAGCACTTAAGTACTATTCTGAAATCGGGCACCAGACCCTAATATCCATCTTGCATGCTGTCACATAGAGCTCTTTCTAGATTTACAATTAGGCGGCCAGATGATCTCTACACTAGAAAATTAAACAGGGCTGTGACACGGGCTTGACCATTAGCCCAAAATGCTGTTTTATTGTTGAACTGGGAGAGTAGGTATACCATATGGATGAGGTAGAGCTCTTCCAGGTAGTGCGCAAGTACAATGCAGGAGATAGCAGATGTCAGGGACTACTATGGCATGCCAGACACCCTGCTCTCCTGCAACCCTATCCCAACAGACTTTACACCTCTTAGTTCTCCCCAGTACTTCCACATACCCTACATATCATCCCACATATGATAGGGACTGGATGCACAGCAGTTTCTTGCTATAAGAACATCATTTTGCTGCGATGCAAGACAGCACTCATATTATGTCAGATACATTAAACTCAGACACATGACACCTTAGGTTTATAAAGGCCATGTGTTGTCCAGGGCTGAGTGCTAAATTGTATTTTACTATTTGTACAAATAGTAAATACTATTTGTTAAATTGTATTTGTACTATTGGTACAAACAGTATTTCATCTATGTTCACCAGTATAAATGTAAGGTCTAGGTGCCCCAGGAGCAAAAGGATAGGCATCTAGATGGTTAGTCCAGACAATGCAACAATACTTTTTGTAGAAGAGATTAATCATTCTCAAGGTACATAAGGAGTTTTTTCTCACATCATAGCAACTTAAGGTGGATTATTCAGGAAGTCTGGATTGTTATCCTTTATTTCGGTGCCTACAGTTTATTTAACTAGTGGTTTATTTGCCTATGTGTTATTCTCTATTCACTCTGGAGACCTCTTACACTGATTGAATGATGGTATAGCTGAGAAATACAGTAGAAGGTGAGTGAATAGAAGATATACGATAACAAAATCCTTTTATTGTAATGGCAATGTTAAGAGCCAAAGACTATTCCTACAAAGTTTTATCTACTAAATGCATCTCGCTGCTGCAATATGCTCATAATGAATTATTCTAAATAAAAACTTCTCTCACACAATTCATTAGACAGTCATCATCCTGAGTTACTGTATGTTTTCCTCCTTTCATGTAAAAGCAGTACAGAAAAGGGGTAGAAAGTAATAATATTCCTATGTCTGGATTATAACTTGATTGACACCTGTCAAAAATGGAGAGGTTGGAAAAATAGGATTGTGTCAAATAAAATGTTCCCAAAAAATAGAAATGGAGCCTGATTACAGTCCTTTGTTCTACTTTCTGTCATCTTTTCCATAAATTATTAATTAAATTTGAAAAAAGTGCTGTACTTCGTGTCTTACAACAGCTAGAAGAAAACATCCATAGCATACCTGAAACTTTATTAAAACATTTCATGCTTTTTCAACATTTGCTGAGGTTCAGTTGCATCTACCTGAAAAAAAAATAGAAACAGACAGAACTATTGGGTCCCTTTGTTTGTAGGCTGACTTTTAATACTTTTAATAGGCAAATCCAGTTATGCTGATTGCAAAGCAGAAATTGTTTCTTACCTTGCTTCAGTGAAAAAGGATTGTGTTAGCAAAAACGTGCTTTCTGTACTTTTGAACACTGAGTACAAAAATGTTGAGAACCATGAGATGGTAAATCAAGTATGAAAGCACGTAGCAGTTTTTTAAGGCATCTGCAAAAACTAGTGTCAAGTACAAAACTGCATGGCTGCATAGCACAGAGCATTAGACTAGTAAAAGCTCACTCTGCCACTTCAAATTGGTTCAGACAACACTGAATAGGTAATTTTGTCCTAGCAGACCTGATGTTGCCTCAGGTATTGTCTGTCTGTGCTGCTCTAGCTTTATGCTGGGTCAGAAATGCTCTGCTCTCCTGCAGCCAGCATAAACCAGCCTAAAAAAATAAAGCCAGCATGCATATCACATTCTCCAGTTAACTTGGCAGAGCAGGGATCATGCACCCATGCCTGATCTGGATTAAATCTGCACAATCTGGTGGACTGTATTAAGGAACACAGATCATTCAACAGGTTAATTTGACTGAGAGACATTATAGCCTGCTCACAGGAGCAGCTCAAACAGCAGATCTAACTGTCTCCTAAATTATTATTGGAAAGGTTAAGGCTCTTCAATTTGGTGAATCTTTGTAATTCACTAAGGGCCAAGGAGCTGTGAGAAGCAGAGAGAAAAAACTGATGGGTAGCAAGCTGTTTTCTCATTTCTTTGTACCTGAAGTGCTCTAAAATCTGTCTGCTTCTTCGTATTTTGTGGAATTCGATGTGCTTGCTAAAGGCAAGGCTCTGACTTACAAGTTACAGTCATGGTTTGGGATAGCTGTGAAGTCTTCCCATGCCCACTTGTCAGCCTCTCCCTTTCCCATGTGTGTCCCCCTCCCCACAGGGACGGCTCAGGCCCTCGTGAGCAACAGCAGCACACAGAAGTACGTTTATCGTTCATTAGTAAGGGGATACTACAAGATCAGCTAAGCCAGATCTGCAGTCAGAGGGAGGCCCATGAAAGTAATAAGTGACGAACAGGTATGCAAAGTTTCACAGTTTTATAGTTGTCTCATTTAACCTACTTGAGTTTGTGGATCAGATCTCTTCGTGATTCAAATCCATGGTTGTTTCAGGTAGGGATTTCCAGCCCATGTCCTCCTGAACATACCAAAGTGAAGTTGAAAAGAGCCTTCTTTAAAGGTGACCATTTTTTACAAACTTTTATATTTTTCTTTCTCAGTGAGTTCCACAGTGTTTCAAGTCCTACACATTCATTCCAGCTGATTCCTAACATTCACTAACCCTTCACAGAAATAACACAGAATAAGCCTCACAACAAAGAGTGAAGGACTGCAGATGGACGATCAGTAAGGTCAGTACCTGAGGAATATGAGGTATACCTTAAGGTCAATCACTAGGACATCTCTGTGACTTATGAATCTCTGACATCCTATCTTTGGTGTTGACATCAGATGGAGCAGGAATGGGAAGAGTGGCTACCTCTGTCTAGCAGTGTAGCTGGTGACCCTTTCTGTACCTCCTTCTTTTTTCCTTCTAACCCTTAACCCTTCTCTTGGATTTGAGCCCCCTGGGATAGTCTTATGGTTCTTTCTCTCTCCCTTCAATGAGCCATGTTCTACATTTCTTTAATCAAAGTAACAACTTCAGACCTTTGAAAATAATAAGAATAATAAGGTTAAGCTGAAGGCCATCCCCATGTATAATGAAGGAGATGGAGGTTGAAGTGTAGTTGAAGGCATGAGAGCTAGCTTGGTAATCCAGGAGCATGTCAAGGCAGAGAAGTGGCTCTGGTTTATGCAATAGAAGTAGTCCTTGTCAAGTGGGGATAATATGGGTGTAGGGCTGAGTCTGAAACACACAAAAGCATGCAGGCTCCCGCAGTTGTTTGTGGCATAATGGTCATAGCAGACAAAGGGACAGCAAAGAGCAAGTTTTTATATACAGTGAATTAATGGGATGAGAACGGACCTGAAGAGGAAGGAGTGTCAGTACAAGGTATATGCTGAGGAGATGGGAAATTTAAAGGTATGAATACAGAGTGAAATGCTCCCTTTCTCAAAAGCGTTAAGCTACTGTAGCCACCACAGTATAGCAGTAGTTTTGGGACAGAGAATGTCTCCATTTCTTACCAATCCTGTAAGCCATCTCACAGTTCAAACACTCTGAAGAACAATCAGGAACTGTTCTCTATTAAATCACCATATATAGAACAGGATATGATGATTTCATCCTTTAGAAGCACTCTCTTTCAAGCAACAACAAAATTAACAACAAAACCAAAATTAACAAGATGTTAAAGTATATTCTGTGCCTTTTCTTCTTACAGTGAGTTTTGTATGCTCACAACACACATATCTCCACTCTGCCTGCAAACTACACTGAACAGATGGTCCTTATGCCAGCCCAAAAGTTAAACCTGCAAGCTTAATCCCTAGAAAGAATCTGAGACACCACAGCTCAGTGCTGACTGATGTTGTTCTTAGAAAGGACAAACCACAGAGGCAGAAACACTTGCAAAAATATCCACAACCAAAATAAAGAGGCAGCATCCAGTGGACTGCAAAGCCTTTCTGCTAAAGTTTGTTTTTTCCTCATTCTTCTTTAGTCCCTCTGCCATTAGCATATGATGTCATCTCTTGCTGTACTTCCATTTGCTTAGCATTAAACTAGCAGATCACACTCATCTTCACCTTTCTGCTGACAGTGCTGATGACAAAAAAAACACATTACAGCTTTAAAATAAGGCTTGCTGGAGAGACATGCACTTCATTGCTTCCAAATACACACATATATTCATGAAAGCATCCAAATACACACATATATTCATGAAAGACAAGAAGATGGACATGTCTTACCCAGATGACCTCATTTACAACCAGAGCTCTAGCAGTTTGCTACAACTAACCTGCTCTCTACAGCTACAGAGAAGGCGGGTAAAGCAGCCTGAGTGCTTGCAGATGCTTCACTGTCATTGCTAGGAGCAGGTAAGCAAGGTTAAAGTTACTTAGATGGGTCCATAATGATGGGATTCTGTCTTTGTTCTTCAGTGGATGCTGGCTTGAACCCACAGGTATTTTCAAATTTAAAAATGAATTTGTTACCTTTTGTCATATTATTTTTGCAGAGAGGAACCAAGCTGATTTGCTTTGGTTGACAGCTTAAAATTGAGGTGTATTAAGATGAGACAAAACAATAAGAAAATCTTGAGAATGTTAAAGGCTGAAAAAAGCTGAAGCATTAGCTGAGGTATTTTTAGACTTTAAGCTCTCCAGGGCAGTGATTGTCTGCTGTTGAGTATTGTACAAAGCTGAGCATATTGCTAGCTCTAAACAAGCACAACATCTCTACCGCTGAATCTCTTCACATTAGGTAAAAGGGGAAAATACTGATACAAATAAATAGGAAGATGGATATGCTTTACTCAGAGACAACATCTGTAAATCAAATTATGCAAAAGGATTCCCTTTCAAAAATCTGGAATAAACAGGCAGCTTGATCATGTATTTCCACAACAATCAGTTTGTTGTATGTGCTGTCTACTTACTGCAGACCAAAGCAAGCTTCCAGGAAACAACTGCCAAAGTGTACGAGTTGACAATTATAATTCCAAAGACAAAGATTTCCTAATGTTTCTGAATCAAATCAGGCTACATTAAATTACATCAACTAGAGAATACTGTAATAGAAACAAAAAGAAATCACTTGAAATTTCTTTTGAAAAGGCAAAGAGTTCCTAATCAAGAGCATGATTTTTCATTCCTTTGCACCCCAGGACATGACAACTGTGAAAACTGGGCAGCATGGAAGATAGTACAATTATACACCATCATTCTCTACTCATTTACATTAAAATTCCTTTTTTCATTTGCCATAGTAAAACTTCACAAGATGTAATCATGGTTCTGGTGTTCTCTAAGATAATAACAGTCCATTCAATAGTAGTTTAAAACCCCAGGCATTGCAAAACCCAAATGGGATAACAGAATGTATTGTTCAAACTAAGAAAACAAAGGAAGTTAATCAAGGTCCTTACTTGACTACAGCTGTCTTCAGACATAAGCCTTAAGAGGTATTTCTTAGCCAATGATTAATGAGTAGACACCTGAAAAAAAAGACTGCCAAATTGTAACTTGTTTGCATAAACAGCGCAAAAGTGACTGTATAAAAAGAAGCTATTACCATAGAATTTATGCAGAAAAGCCAGCTCTACAAGCGAGCAAAGCTGCTTCTCTCGTTTAACCCTGCAGACAAGGTAAAAATATGGCTACATAAGTATTGGTCAAAGAAAAAGCATTCAGGTTTACTACAAGATAAATAATGAAAGGATTTGAGTTCTAAAGGAATCTGAAATATATACTTATACTTTCAGCAATTTTTTCAAGACATTTGAAAAAAAAATTGCAATGAAAAATATAGGAAAGGAGAAATCAACAGCTATGAGATACAGGATTCACAGGACAAACATGGGGTTCATCAAACGACAGAAATATTCCCTGAAGTAGTTGGGAAGATGCTAGAAGTAACTCAGAGGGCTTATTGATTTTACTCTGATTATCACACATCTTCTTGAAGAGAACAAAGATAATCACCCATTTTTGAGATCTAACCCATTTCTGAGTTCTAACCCATTTCTTTGTGAACAAACATCATCTCTTTGAGTTCATTTCAAAGATTCTGAGGTGTGCTGTAGGGAGGAAAATAGGAGAAGTGGGTGATTTCTCCACTCTCTTTAGCAGCCTCTTAGGCACCATCTGGTTCAGGCTGTGTTATGTACATGTGTGCACATACACAAATCCCCTTTGGACAGACACCTCAAGGAAGTCCATTAGCTGCAAAAAACCTAGACCAGTTTCGTCTTTGTTGCCACTGAGCACTGTGAGGAGGAGAAGCCCTGAGCTGGAGAGTGCTTTGAATCCTGAGTGGGCTTGTACACAGTAGCACGAGGTGCAGCCTCCCCCACTCACTATGAATGGGTTGGGGGTCATTGCACTGTTTTTTGTAAGAGAGAGCAAGTAGCATTGCAGCAGTGCTCAGCATGGCTAAACAATTACTTCTAGCACCTCTGATTAGAGGCAATCCTATCTCAGATAGAAGAAATCAATATTCTGTTTGCTATTAGAAGAGGTAGTATAAAATAAAAAAACCAAAACCTAACCAAAACAAAACTAAAAAAGCTGTATTAGAAGCCAGGGGAAAATTGAAGCAACTTGTGTTGCCACAGATGTTTCTTCTCGCATTGACCACCGCTTGTAAGTAAGTAACAGTACCTAATAAAAAGGATCTACCAAGACTGGGTGTGAAAGAAGAAAAGTGGTGTTACTGACCATGCAACAAAAATTCCCTTTACCTGAAATGAGCTAATTCTTTTAGATCACAGTCTGCCAGTGAATTCTTTGGAGGTTACAATTTAAATAGCTTTTCCTCCATGATCTGTGTGTGCATGTCCCTTGGAAAGGATGCAAAGAAAGGCTGGTAAAAAGAGACTCAGAAACTGTAGCTTATTGTTGCCAGGAGATTCTTCTTTCCTTCTGTGTGCCTGAACCTTCATTAAGAGAAAAGACTGAAAAGCAACCCTTAAAAGTTGGCCAGTGGAGCAAACCTGGGCCTTACGGAGAGAACTCAAAAAACCAGGTGATGAAGAATGCTACAGTAGTTATATATAAAAATATGAAGAGGCAAGAAGAATTATCTAGAGGAATCTGACGAGGTAAAATTGATGTGATGGAGTAGAAATGAACAATGAGAAATGGTGGTTGCAACAGATGACTGCAAAACAGTCTCTGCATCTCTAACTTCTCTGTTACTATATAAATCTTTATTTTAGGATAAGATATTAGAAATGTGTAGGTGAGTGGGAGGTTAAAATCAGAGAAGAGATAGAAAAAAATGTATTATTACCCATGTACTTTCTTCCCTACTACTTGGGTTTAGATGTGACTGAACAGTTAATTACTTACTTTGCTGCCTTGGCAAGCAAACCAAGGAGAACAATAAACTTGAAGCATCTTCAAATTCTTCTGTTTAGCATGTGAGCATTTGCTAGAGTAAATAGCCTTTGCCATGAGACCCAGGTATAGTTTTGTTAAGGATGTCACAGCTTGGTTTGTCTGATTTAGCACTGCATGCTGTGAAATTTCTTCTAGAGATTTGATTACACTTGGCAGTAATACAATAAATGCATAAGAGTAGTGTTGCTCCAAAGCTACAGAATATTTTAAATTCATCCATGAAGCTGAAGGAGATTTTACTTTAAGGGTCTCTATCAGACACTGTGATCTGATGTAAATGCTACCCGCTGCCAGAAAGGATGGTCCCGTGGTCTCCCAGGTTGGCTATTCCCACCACCATCAACTGTACCAGAAGGGTACAGGGTTGAGTACCCTGTACCCTTCATTTGTAGGGTACAGGCATTTGTAGGGTGAGTCAGATCACCACGCAGCTGCACAAATTCTCATGCCTACCCAAAAGAGGAAGAAGAACATCCAATTGGGGGTGGCAGGTCATACTTATGTCAGATGAAAGTGACTAGTACCACAGGCTAAAAAATGTGCAGGATATTGCTCTGAGCCTGCAAGCAGAAATCACAAACAATAGAAAACCTCAGCTGAGAGCACTGTATGACCTTTCAAGTTAGCATGCTGGCAATAAAGTGTTTTGAAATGTGACCATCTGGTTTTGAATAGATAACTGGAAATTCAATTTATCATTCCCAAGGTCCTCAACTTATTAAGCACCAAATAAGTGATTACTTGCCCATTCTAAAACCATAACGCATATACCCCGCTATACAGTAATGTCCTTTGCTTTTTGCCTGTAGCTAGGCACAGCCTCTAATAGTGAAAGAATGTCCCAGCTGCTACCTGCATTCCCGAACACCTAAGCCAGCTAAGGAGGAAGCACAGCAGATCAAAGGCCCCTGTACTGACTTCCCTCGCCTTTCTTTTTCTTTTCTTTAATTTTTGATCCACAGCAAGATATGAAGGCCACTGATGATGCAAGCTGAGAGACCTATTTCCATATTTAAGTTCTTAATTATAGCTGTTGATTTTTGGTGATACTGAAATCCTACAAATCCTATTAATATCATAATTTCTGTCTATGAAAACAGAAAATTAAGCTTTTTACATGTATACTGAAGTGTTGGGGGTTTTTTTTACTACAAATGGAATAGCTATGCCCCATATCCTGTGGAAGAATTACTGACAATAATACATTACTATGGATCAGAAAATAAATTTAAGCTAAAGAAAACCTGTACAAAAGACAAGAGAAAATAAAGGGGATCATAGCCCAAAAGAGAGAGAAAATTAAGGAAAAAGCAAGATCATTGTAAGAATTTTGCCAGAATGAAACCAAAAGGATTTCCACCATGTGATTCAAAATCAAGTTTTATGTGTAAGGGTTAAAATTCTCAGAGCAATCTTAAAATCTGTAGCTCAAACACTTGCTGTACCTATTATTTTCAACTGGAAACTGGAGATTTTCTTAACTTCTCAAAACCACATCTATTGAACATACATTGTGTACGCAGTTTTGCCTAGTACTACAAGAGGCCTTAAAATGAAAACAACTAAAATACAAACTTCTATAATTTGATTTTTACTCAGTTCCACATAATGCCTTTTATCAAATCATGTAACTTTTTCTAATATTTATCATGTGAATATGTGTCTACTAGTGCTTAAAACCGAAATAATGTCAATTTGTCAGTGTCGAAAGTCCACTCTGATCTACTTCTAGCATTTATCATCTTAGATGTTTTACATGTCCTTTCTGCTGCTAATAGCGAATACTCAAGTGGGGCCTGTTTACAAGCTGGAGGATCCCATAGCATGCAGAATACTGCTGCAAGAGAGCAGGCAGGGAGTTTAGGGGGTAGGTTAGGGTAGTCTGAGGAAATATCCAAGCAATATAAATTCACAATAGCCAGAAAGTTTGCAACTCATGTCCACCTCAGCCTGAGTGATGGAGGGGTTGTGAGGAGAGTGCACTCCAGTTTCTTCCCCCTTGGAGCATTCCTTCTGGGCTGTTATTACCAGAGCAGGATAAAGAGCTCTTGGATACAAAAGATCCAAGACAGAAAGGAAATATGTTTCAGACTTGAAAGGAGACAGTCCAGGCCTAAGGAACTGGCTTTCTATTTTGATTCCTTCTGCCATCTGAAATAGCCATTCCCACTAATTCTCTTCGAATTCCTTCCAGGAGTCATCTGCTCAGTAGGCAGAGCCTCTCCAACTGCCTAAAAAAGTGCATATCCCATTGCATGAACTTCCCAGTTTTCCAGTACTCAATCATTCTCCTGAAACTTGGCCATTGTTTCCATTTTCACCCCTGCCCTGCAACATCTACAGATGCTTCCTGTAGAGCTGAGCAGTTTAGTTGCACCATTCAGGAATGTGTAGATAAACTGTCTTTGAAGAATTTCATGATATGTTTGCATGAGATGATGTATAAAACTAAAGTGTTTTATTTCATGACCAGCCCAATCTGATCTAGCCTCTTCACTTGTTATCACTTGAGTAGACAAGTCTCCTATTAGTGATAGTTATTCATAGGTATGTATACATACACCTACATATATTTGTGTGTATGTATGTGTGTATGTGTGAGCTGAGAATTATTGTGTCTGAATAATATACTGCTGACTTTTCTGATGAATCAGATAGAGAACCCAGGACTTTGCTCCTTCAATGATCTTTTCTCTGGGGTGAAAAAAAAAAAAAGAATTGTATAAAAAGAAGGAAAAAGTATGGGTATACTGTCACCATTACCCCTTTCCCACAGCTGTAGAGTTTCTCAGAACTTGTTGAAATTTCAAAATGGGAGGTAAACATGGATAAAGTTTGGAAAATGTCATGATTCTCTTCAGCACTCCTTCATATTTTTCTGGGCATAGTCACTGATCTTAGACCTCTGTTCATATGAGTTCACCAAAGAATGATGCAAGTATGTTGAATAGCAGAGAAGAGTTGATGACATTTTAGAAACATGCTGAATAACCATTTATTTTCCCATGTGCAATATTTAACAACTGCTTCTTAATACGAAGTATTGACTGTTCTGTCAGCTTCAGGAACATCTCCAACAAACAGAAGAACCATTGTTAAGAAACAATCAAGTGAAAGAATGAAAAAATGGATCATCTGAACTTTTAGACTGCCCTCATTGCAATAGCAGGTCCCAGGCCTTGCAGCTTTCTTTCTAAACAAACACATTTCAGCAATGGTTTTTCACTTTTACAGCAGACCACAGTTTTCCTTGTCACATTTTACTGGAAAAGTAATATCAGGCAAGTCTACATTTCATGAAAACAATCATTTTAAGAAGGAGGAGTATTCTTATCTATCTAACACAAACAAAGTGCTTGCGAAGTAGGAACAACTTTGTACTGGAAAGAAAAAGAAAAACACATTTCTGACAGTACATCAAAGTGACAGAGAGATGAGTTTTCTACTCAGTGAAGTAGCTACTGCACTGTAAAAGCACTTATGCTGGGGTTAAATAAGTTTATGGAATGCAGAGTTCTCTCCAGGTTGATACAGGAAAGGTTTGTATCTAATAATTCCCTGCCATCAGTGATATGATATTATTATGGATACACCCACAGCACCTGCATAAGCTCTAGCACAGCAGGATACCCTCTCACAGTGACCTTTTCATAATACTACACTGTATTTGCAGCCATTAACCAAGTTAGTGTTGTTATGCAGCTGCTCCACTGCTATCTTGTGTGGGTGGCTCTCTAATGCTGGCTTTTTTAAGGGTCCTTGAAATCACAACAGGATAAATCTTCTTCAGGGAGAAAGTTCAACCACATTCTTTCAGCAAAAGGAAAGCATTTTCTATCATGCAGTCCTTGAACTCACAGTCCCCTGTCCTTCTCCCTCTGTCCTAGCTGACCCACAATGAGTACAAAAAGTGAAATCTCAGGTTTTCAGAATGTTTCCTATTGCAACAGGAAGGGTTTTTAACTCCCTTCCACATTCCCTAGTTTCATCACTCCTGCAAGAAGAGGAGCTGGTTCAGCGCAGCGTTGAGCAAACAGACACGCCAAGCCAAGCTGAAGATGCCAGTTTTATCCTGTGTGAACGGCCTGTGTGGCCAACAGGAATTTTACACCTGAAAAAACATCTGTGACACCACCGTCTCGCAGATCTGGACTGGAGGCAGGCCTGTGACTCCTTCACAATAACAGGAAACACTGTCGTCAAAAGGGAGCTGGCTGTGCTGGAGTGATCTTTTCTATACATGCTCGACAGGGAATGTAAAGAACATTCCCTTGTAAAGTTTATTTGGACAACAAAAGGTGTGGGAGGGCTGCGCCAGACTCTCACGAGAAGCAAGGTGTTTTCAAAGATCACTATTAAAGGCTGAAGCTCTTTCTGTCTCTTTTAAAATGCTTGGGCAAAAAGAAGAAGAAGAAAAAAATGAAGTGCTTTGTGATTTGTTTAACATCACATCCCTGCTTGTTATGAAGCTGTGCTGGCCCATTAGAAAGACTGTGCCACCCCTCCCTTTCAATGGAGCTTTTATTTTCACTTCTCTTCTTCCCCCATCCAACGGCCACAGCATTCTGGCTCTGCAGATCAGAGCAAAGCAGCTGTGCAACAAACCCAGCCTTTCCCCAGCCCATCTCTTCCAACTTGTCCTTCAGGACAAGAGGTGGCAGAAGCCGTCCCCCAGCATGCAGCATGTAGGGACCCCCCCCGGCTCCCAGAGCAGCTGCACAAGTGCCAGGAGAGCTGCCTGCCCTGGTAGCTTGGACTCCATGTGGCCACAAAAATCTCAGTAGATGTCTTTTCACAGGCAACATAGTTCAAGGTATGCAAGGCAGTCTTCTCATCATGGAAAAATCAAACAAAGATATTGGTAGAAAGTATTGACAGCGTTAATGTCTCTTTTCAATCCCTGTCCATGCACCCACATTCTTTAATCTTATCAAAGGACAAAAAAAGTAAGGATGTCTCTTCATGGAGATTAAGCACGTTTTCTTTTGGGTAGTCTTTTTTTTCCTTTTTTTTTTTTTTATTAAGGGACTTTCTTCAATTATCTACATTTATTCACATCACTAGGAAATATGAATTAAAATTTATTTCATGGCTTTTTGTGAAGGAAGTAGTCTGGCCATCTTTTGTGCATGTATTTGGGTGTTGGCAGCTAGAGAAAAATTATCAATGTGCTAAACAGCCTTGCTTTATATTTAACATTGTTTAACAGAGCTGTTGTAGGCAGTTGTGGAAGCGCCTAACTGAATACACAGTACACATATGACACTAAAGTCTGGACTAACCTTTTATACAGGAGTTTCAGACAGGCCAAATTATTTGGCCATAGAAATTCTTACTATGAGATAACAGTGAAATGAAATAGGAAATAAGAAAGTTTCTTCTTCCACTATCCTTGAAGTTTTATGTCATTGTTTTGCTTACAAATCATTACAAAACATACTTTTGGAGTGGCATAAGTGCATAAACCTATAAGTGGCATCCCTAATTGCTATGCCCTCTACATCAGTCCTCAGTGGTGACAGTTTTTTCTATGAAGAGCTCTCTACTGTCTGAGTAACCTCAGATATGTTTTGAACCATAACACAGAAGTCTATGAACAAAGAAGAGGTCAGGAATTGCTGGAGTGCAACTTCTCTCTTGTTATATCTATTTCCTACTGGGATCATACTATTTGTCCCCTGTGTGTGGGGGCAGCAAAGGGTACCTGGGCTTCCTCAGGCTGGCTATGGGTTTCTCCTTGCCATAGGAGTAAACATATGAGCCAGTCTGTTTTTTCACTGTACATACAAGTTTAAATGCACCTTCTCTGAACTAAAAAAAAAAAATAAAAATTTTTCTGTCTGTATAAGCTTCTCTGTGGAAACTGAATGTCACCACCCAGACAAATCCAGTTACTTTCTGTGAATCTGAGCTCCTCAAGTACCTGAAAAGTCATTGCCTGCAGGTAGCAGTGTGGCAGTGCTTTTTGCATTCCTCTGAGCAGAGAATGACCAGGATGCAGACCTGCTCAGGCCTTGAGGCACAGCTCCTTCCTTTATGTCCACCCAGGAACAGAAGCGCTGATGGAGCACCAAAATTCATGCTGTGAAGTCTGATTTTCAGAGATCTAGAAATATTCACATGTCAAAACAAGGCAGTTTAAGGTGCTTTTTAGAGTTAAAAGCATCATGCTATGCTGTTTGGTAGGCTACGTACTATTGAGAAGCAGACAATTGGAAGGTACTGATCTCTCTTTTCTCTTTAAGTTCTCCCAGACCCTTCTTGACCTTCTAATGCTGGGCATGACAACACCATGATCACAGAAATTACTTCAGAATAATTCAGAGGCTCCTGTGTTAGCTGGTCAGTTTGGGGACCAGAGGCAGTCTAGACACAGGACCGTGAAGCTCAGCACTGTCTGGTTTACCTCCAAATGTAGGCATACACTTGCACAGATAAAATGCACTCTATTGTGAACCCACGCACCAGGAAGCAATGAGAAAGTCGTTTTAAAAAAAGTGTTTAAAGTAACTTGTTGACAGTCAGTAGTCTCTCCAGTCTGAGTGTCGACTCAACAAAATTGGATAAGAAATACTAGCTATAAGACAATGAAAAGGCCAAATGGGTTATTCTTTTTGTGTGCTAGCCAGAAGATGTAAGGCTGAGTGCATAATTTCTTTTGGTCATCCTTAGCCTTTCTGAAAACCATGTACTTACAGTTCAGTTGTGGCTCTAAGCCCCAGTCTTATAGATCAGTTTGAAATTGCAATGATCCAGTGAGTTCAGCTCTGTGGCTGTGCTAATTTTTAGGGAGCATTGACAAGCAGTAAAGCATACCATTGATTGCTGCAAATGCCTCCTCTGTTATGCTGGGTGAACCCTGAGAGCATTGTATGGAGAGGATAACCGCAGGGTTATAAAGGAAGAGAAAAATCTGGCTGTTCTAGCCCATTGTAGTCTCCCATGTTCAAGACTGGAGCAGATGTAGAGCTGGGATATCATCAGGTGAGGGAAGAGCTTATGTTATGAGAAATGGCAAAGGTAGCAAGGCTTAGCTAGTCTCATAAAATGGGAAGTCACACTCAGCTAAGGGGAAATTGTTCTTACATTATGTATAAGATTGGGCAAACAGCAGGCCTGGAAA
Source organism: Ciconia boyciana (assembly GCF_034638445.1). Lineage (NCBI taxonomy): Eukaryota > Metazoa > Chordata > Aves > Ciconiiformes > Ciconiidae > Ciconia > Ciconia boyciana. The sequence continues at coordinate 54,255,344 of NC_132936.1, forward strand.
CAAACAATTTAAACCCAGAGATGATGTTGACCCAAGACCAAATGGGTATAAATTAGCTGTGAATAAAGTTAATCTGGAAATTATGAAAAAAATGAGTTGTTACAGTCACCGGAATTGTGGACCCAGATAGCCCTTTCCTACCTGGTGATCATTGCATCCCCTCCAACTTCACTTTCCATTCTCCACCACAATCTCTCATCTCCATTCACATTCACCAAAAATTCAGCAGCAATTAACTGACTAACCTAAAGTCATGTTTCCATTTGGGAACAGTACAGTATTTTGCTTAGCTCAAAATAGTTCATGTCAACATTTCTGAATATTTTCTTTTTTTTTCTTTCTTTTTCCTTACATTCAATATTTCAATGTCTGCTGCAATTTGGGGCAATGCCAAAATTACAACCTCTCCCTGTGGGTGGAGGTAGTGAGGGGTCTTGTTCTCCTTAGAATAGCTGTGATCCTGAGGAGATTTGTATGCTGTAATGCTTCAGGGAGTATAATTCTTTAAAATGTTGCAGGACATAAAGAGAGATGTACACCTTATGGCTCTTGTGAACAAAAAGCCAAGGATGGTGTGGTTTTAATGCTAGAGACTAAAGCTGAACTTCATGATGCATTAATGAATACTTTTATAGCCTAGCTATCTAGGCTGCTCCATTCTATATCAACTGTACAAAATGCATTTCAAATTAAAAATAGAAAGAGATGTTAAAAAGTCAGGGGATTTCCAGATATTAATTCTGTTTGGATTTTACCCTTCAATAATGAGGAATGGTTTGTAGTTTTATTGTCACTCCCAACTGACTCCATCTGAAATGCTTAGCACAGAAGTAAGTTTAGCTCTTCTGTAATAAGTTTCTAGAGCCAGCAAAATATGGGCGTTATTCCCATGCCTACTTCTGCATATTTCCTCTTTGGCAACAATGGCATATTTTAACCCATCTTGATTGCTAAGATGTCTCAAGTGAATTCATCTTAGTTAATGATGAATTAATTTCCTCTGTTTGACTCATCCCTGCGGTTGGTGCATATCCATCACAGTTTGTTAGAATACCTATTCAGATAAACCACAAGACAGGAAAACCCTCTGGTGTGTAGCATTTTAGCCATACCTCTTGGATTTGGGAAATCATACTAGAAATCTCTTTAAGAGATTTCTCTTAAATTGTTTGTGTTTTGGTCTTCAGTTATTTAGCTCCAGGGACTGTAGAGGCATGTAAAGGAAAAAAATAATCTCCATTTAATTTATTTTTTATACTATGTTGTGTCATTTTCTAACACACATGCCCAGTAGAATTAGGAGTACATGTAAAATGTAGGCCTTTTTAAATCTAAATAGATAAATACCCGCGGAACTTATTTGTGCATATAAAATGTTTTTGTTAATATTCCATTCTCCATGCTATGAGTTGCGATTTATGCTGGCAGGTCACCACAGACGAGGGTACCTGTTTCAGAAAGTGAACACCTCCTTCCATTTAAATTTTACTTTCCTGATAGTATTTACCCAAAGGAAAATGTGAGTTTTTATATTACTGTGTTAGAGCATCTACTGAGCAAAAGAGATATTGATTGCAGGAAACGGGTATTTTTAACAGCATTCCTGATGTTCTCCGAAACTGTCTGAACAATGCTTTTCTTTCCACTTTATCAACTCCTCCAGTTCTCCTCAAATGAGGTTAAAAAGTTGCTTGACTGTTCTTGCACGAGCCTAAAGCAAAGCTTCTGGGACAGAGTGGCAGTATCACGCCCATAGAAGATTGGCAAGAAACTAAGTAACCGAGGCCAAAATTTCTCTATCCATTCAGTCTTTATCAGTTGCCTTTCAGTCAAACTGCCAGCTTTCATTATATCCTACACCAGTCCTGGCCTAATCGGTGAGTTTAGCAGATTAACACTGTGATTTACAAGGCCTGAGTTCATCATATCATTTCAACATCATCAGGGTGGAACTTCAGAGCTAGATAATGCAGCACTTGCTCATGAAACTACCTGTTAGCTGGGGAAGGAGGCCAAATGATTTAAGAAGCTCACTCCCAGGAGTAAGGATCCCTTAGCAGTAGCTGAATCTGACCTCAAAACGCATTAATAACAAGGACTGTAATGCCTATGAGCTTCTGACAGAGTTTTGTAGATTTTTAGATCTATACTTGAAATGAAATTCTAGTAGAAGGCTTTCCTGGAGACATTCTATAAACAGAGCAAATTTGTTCTTTTGCGTCTTCCATGTTTTTGGAAGCGACGCAAAATACAGCAACTAAGAAGCACAAAAGAAATAAAGCATAATGGACAGATGGATGGATACATGCATGGATAGATAGATAAGGTAGTTTGTATTTAAATGGATTGGCAAATCAATTATTACAAAGAAGAACATACTAAATTTCCTGAGATTTTGCATATTTATGTGAAATGGGTGAATGATTCATTTTTAGTAGGGGAGAGGAAAGTAATATTTCTGCTATTCAAATATGACAAATATGAGATACTAAAATGCTGCCTTTTTCTATTGCTTGCATTTTCACAGAGAGAAAGTATAGTATGCTTATAACCCAGGTGGAGAACGAGATTTACTGTGGTTTTTTCTGTCACAATAAAGTTACATTTTAATTGTATACACCAGGAAATACACCAGTATATACTTAGCTGCTAAGATACACATATAGTAGGAGTAAACTATGCATATCACACATTCTTTAATTTCCATATGAGATTTCATAATCTACTTGTAATAACAGTAGATCAGGAAAATAACTTTTGGATCCAAGATCCATGATATACCTCAGGAATGCAGACGAGCAAAATCATGGATGTTATCAGAAAAAACTAAAGCTTTCTTGCCTTAAGATACCTACAATTCTTAACCTGATCTTTTATTATATACTTAATATGTGAGAGTTAACTGTTGAAAATATAAAGATCTTTGCTACTTAATTGAGTTAAAAACAAAACATAGATGCTTTTTATTTTGTTTTCTTTTTAAGACAGTATCAATTTTGGACAACATGAATTTTTCCTTTCCTCAAACTGAACTCTGACTGTTGTATAAACTCTTGTTCCTCAGAAACAGAGAGGATACAAGGAATAGGGGAGGGAGCAGGACCCATACCCAGTGCAATAAATGGGCTTTCAAATCTGGGAAAAGCTTTGTCTTTGCTTTCTGATTACTTTATCTCATTGTTTACAAACCCTAGATGTCTTAGGAAGACCTCACTTGTTGCCACATATTTTCTTTCCTGATGAATCATTCCACTCATTTTTAAACCAAGACAAATGCCAGTTCTCTATTATTCTAAGGTTACCTTTCAGTAAGCTCAGTCTAATGTGCTGCTGTAGCTCAGAGGAAAACTGTTGGGAACTTGGGAATCTACTGAATACATATTTTTAAAAAGAAAAAGGGGGAAAAAAAGTTGCACTGACTTAATATTAACAACTTGAGAACTCTGTGTCTCTCACGTCTCTTTCCCTTTACACTGTGCAAACTGTTAACAGAGCCGTTTTGGAGACACCGGCAAAAACTCCAAGGTTTACAGCAGCTGGTATGTTTGGAGACAGTACCCTGGTACCATCTGCGCCTCTCCAGTTCCAGCCAAATTAGTCTCCTGCCCAGTTGCAGAGTGGAAAAGAGGAGCTGAGAGTGACAGGGAGCCCAGGCAGGTGGGGAGTGGGGCTCCAAGGGCAGCAGTGGGGCCAGCTCCATGCCAACGGTTTCGGCTTCATAGTGCCCCATCTGCTCTGACAGACAGGTAATCTCTTCAAATGACCTGATGGTTAGCTCACACAAAAACCTACATCCTCAGAGTATGCTTTGCCTGCAAATATACTAGCAAATAGAGACTGGGGGACTGTCTGCTCTCCCATAGGGTTGGTGGCATGGCACAGTTGCCCTACTCAGATGGTGCTCTCTCACTCCCCTGCATCCCACTGTCCATTGGGAACATCCCTCGATCTATCTCCTGATCATGCCTGAGTACTGCCTGTGAGTGCTGCTCAATACAGATCAAAACTGCCAGGGAGCATGCTAACAATTAAACAGTACAGGCAATCAAGCCCATCACTTAGCCCTGTATCTCTACATCTTTTGTGCCCACACATAGCTCGTAGCCAGTTTTATGTGGAGCTAAAGAGAAACAATCTAAGCAATACCTTGGTGAGATTAAACAGTTTATTGATGGGAAAATTTGTCAAAAAGGTTCTTGCTTTACCCAAAATCTTCCAGTGATACTTCAGCAGCAACGTGAGGAGAGGCTCTGCTTCTTGCCATTAGCACTCTGAGCCAGCCAAATATTTGAGTGTGTGTGTAACTGTAAGCATGTGTAGAGTCTTGAGATGCTTCATGGATCTAGAAATATGCTTAAAGCTGAACACATGAATAAGTATTAATTGCAAGAGGGACAACTTCTTCTACCCCTTTTTTGGTGTCCGTTTTGCCTTCCCATGACCTCCTCTTGTAAATTGGGATGTCTTACTTTTTCTGTAAGCTGTCTGTCATAGCTGTGGTCTGTTTTAAGTGAAATCTTGTCTATTTGCAAGTCATATTGATTGCTGCTGCTTATAAATCAGATAAATCATAAAGCCTAACTCTGCTTTTCTTTCTATGGAGATGCTTTAATTCTCTTCGTTTGGCATATTTCTTATGTAACCTGTAATGTGTGATGGTAAATGCTAACATGAAGATGACAGTTTTGTTTGAATGATAACTGTGATAAATATTTTGATTTGAATAGAAAAGTAGTTCACCTGCCATCCTCAGTTTCCATAAGCATGCAGAGATACAGTGAAAAGAGTGGACCTGCAATATAAGTTCCTAGCAAAGATATCCTTGCAGCGATGTCTATATAGACAAGGAGGTCTACAAATGTCTGCATTGCCCATTGGCTTCTGCTTCATTCCCTTTCTAATGAGAGCCAAAATTGAATCGGTGTAACAGGTCTGGGGACAGTAGCTCTGATTCCATAAAAGCTTATTATTTCTCTTGTGGTAACACCAAATAGACTTATAAGAACTGAGATTACAGTCCTGTTTCAAAAAGCTTCAGATTATGATATGAGGCAAGAATAAAAGAAAGAGTGGAAAAAAAGGAAGGGGAAGGGAGGACAATGATAATGGTATAATCCAACTAGTTATAAGGTTGACAAAACTGCAAGGGATGTGCACAGGACTTTTACAGTGATTTGACTTGGCTTTACATGAGACCTGGTGTATGCATTTGGTTTCTCCCAAATTCTTTCTTTTTTTTTTTAACAGTAATGTAATCTGTTTAGACCACTATCTCATTAACTGGTGATTATAATTTAGTTCATTTCTGTTAGCATCATTGCTATTTGGATGACTTCCAACATGTGGAGAGTTTGGCAGCTACATTGTAGGTAGCTAATTAAGTCATGTTTGAGGGCAAATAATGATCTGTGGTAGACATGTAATGGCTTCCTTGCTCTCTGAGAAAAGCAGCTTAAGGCTTTGGGGGTCCTAAGATACTTCTCACCTGAGTTCCCATGCTTTTAGGGCTAGGATCATGGATAATACTCAGTGGGTCAACAGATCAACACCTTCTGTAGTGATGAGATTATTCTTTCACTTGGCTAAATCAACAAGGCTCAGTAAACTGGGCTAGGGAATTTAAAAGTAACGTGTATCTACTTGCATTGAAAAAGTACAAGCATGACAATTCATATAGTGTTTTCAATGTAGTTTTCCAAGCTAAACCTATTTTTTCAAGATATAAGAGATTAAGTTTTATAATTACACATTATGTTTTAGAAGACTAACAAAAAGAGACAATAATAAAAAGTCCTACCATAATATAGGTACCTACCATACCTAAATATAGGTATCCTTTGAGACTGCTCTATGTGTCTCTCAAGACACAAAAGATCTCTTACCTGTGATAATAGGGACTGAAGATTAGTAGAAGGGCAATTTAGGACCATAGATACTAGAAACATGATGGTGAAATAAAATGCCATTGACCTAAAAGGGTGTAGGTACAAATTATGAATGTGCCTACAGCTATTTGGACAGAGTAACTGAGATTCCTGTAGCTTTTAATTATTTCTATGATTTGCAGCAGAGAAATTGTCTACTGAAAGTGTATGTGTGGTTGTGTGCACGTGTGGTTTGTGGGAGCAGTTGAATAACGGACTGAGAGATGCAGTCATTAATAGAAAAATATTAGAGAACTGCTAGAAATCCTGTAGGAAGCAAGGAGCATACCAGCTTTGTTTATGTTCATGGGATGAGAAACTGTACAATATTCATGCTAACAGAGTGATTAAAGTAAAAAAAGACACAAACAAAAGGAGAGGAGGCAGTTTTGCTCCTCTTACTGTGTCGCTTTGTTTAAGGAAAACTCAAAATGAGTTCCTCTCTGCTGAAGTAAACTCTGAAGACTCCCCACTGAGCCAAAACAGGGAGTTTTACAGTCCCATTCACTTTTCTTCTGCTTTCCCAGCATTGTGTCAACCTTTGCACTGTGTCACACATCCGCAGTGCAAGGCACAATACAGCTGCAGTGCTCACATCGGAGACAGGAGAGAAGAATCAAGTAGTTTTTCTCAAAAAACTGTGGCCTGGATTTGTGCTGCTGCACATCTCTCTTTTGGCTCTGCTATCCAGATGCTCTTTGCTGCTAATGCCTGAAGATGGAACTTATTTTGTTTGAAAGCTCTTACATTTTAAATGAGAATCTGGTATGGTAATTAACTGTTCCAAAATGAATACATTCAGAGAAACACAGCAGGCTAAAGGAAAAGGGATCAGAGACAAGGAATAGAATGAGGCAGTTTATGTTTTAAGTCTAATAGGGGGTTTTTTTGTATTTATATGCAATTTCAGTAGCTGTTCCTGAGCCAATGTTGATAACTCCTGTCAATAAAAAATAACAGAAGGAGGAAGAAATTAATAGATATAAAATAAACAAAGGAAAAAGAAATGTTGGAGTTTAAGATTTGTTTTTCACAGGTGAAACAAGTTTAAAGTAGTCCCAGAAAAACCACGTGACTTTTCTGAATATTTTATTATTTAAGAACACCCTACATAGTTTCTTAGCATAAGTAAAATACATGTTAATTGAATATGAGTTTAATCATGGATGATTTTCCAAATTATGTAAAAAAGACACCATCCTGTGTTGCTCTCCAGAGAGAATATGTGACACTCTATGAGTGGAAATCACTGTAAATGTTGGAAAAAAGGAGAAAAAAAAATCCACAAGCTTTTCCCCTTTGCGATTTTCAGGTCAGACAAAATGGGACCTGCTTGAAATATATTTTTATTCAAAAGTAATTGTAATGAAAAATGTTGTATAAAAAAATGAAATCATTTTTTAATAGAGAACACAGGAGCAGAGAGTGTCTTCAAATGAAAGCTCATATGTTTACTGAAATCTGGACATGTTTACACGTACACTGAAATCTGCACAAGTTTATTAAAAATATTTATTGAAAGAACACATATAATCATTTAAAAAGTTTAAATTTTAAGCAATTGTTAGTAAATAAACATCTCTGCAGTATAATTTAATTAAGAAAAAATATGACTTCTTGAAATTTTCAGAATAAAAATAGTTTTTACCCTCTCAAGATACTAAGTCATCATCACAATAGACTGTAACCATAGTAGCTTGATAAAAAATATGCTATCTGAAGAACTTCTGTTATCTTACAGATAGTTTACTGATGAAAAAATCTCCAAAGAAAAGTAAATTGAATGAATCAAGCAAAGTCACAAGGAGTCAATTATCAAAATCAAAATTGTTACTGTATGCTTTCAGATTTATCTTATCATTCCTTTTCCATCTTTTGTGGCAGGAACATGAGGAACAAGTCATGACATCCACAGTTAAGACAACAAATTCTTCTGTAAGCCTTATGCAATCCATTGAGGCTGAGATTTCCTATGACGGGTACAGCCCTGTTCAGCCAGCTCTGCCACAAACCTGTATCCTATTGCTTCCATTTTCCTTTCTTATTCTCTCCCTCCTAACTTTGCAAAGTCCTCTGAATAGGAATATTCAAGAGGCAGTTTGAGTCCAGGCAGGTGTTATCCTTCAGCAGAAGAGAAGAAGGGACTCGGTGATGCCAGGGCTGGAGCCACTCGTGCTGCTTGGCCACCTCACGGGTTGTGTGTGAGCTGCAGGGTGGAGGTGCTCTCTGAGGTGCCCTCTCCTCCCAGCCTCAGACCTGGGTCCGTGACTCCCAGGTTTCCTTCTCGGGGAGGACAGGGGTACGCAGTCAGGATGCAGCCAGCATGCTCTCAGGTCTCACAGTTCAACTGCGGCCACAGAATTTCACATCTGCTGCCTGAAGTCATAAAATGAACTTGGGCTTGACCACAGGTGGTTCAGGGAAGATCTTTGCTCTGTCAGTAGTGACAGTCAGCTAAACGTGCAGAGCATTAGGATTTACAAAGCACAGAAAGGAAGAAAATAAATGAGGAAAAAAAAAATTATACTGCTGCATTAAGATGTGGTGCTACTTCACTTGGACTTGACTCTGCAAAGTGCTGGTCTCCTCATTCCAGAAATACTACTGCAGCTGTAGGCAAGTCTTGATCAGTGTTAGGTTATAGAAAAATTAACACTCAAAGATGTGAAGGTTAGGACTCTCTGAGAAGAAATAAAAAGATAAAGTCTGATGAGAGTGGACAGAGGCTGAGGCAGCAGAGAGCAGAAAGGCAATCAGAATTTTCCTTGCCTTAACACATACAGCGGCATGTGCCCTTGCATTGAGCAGTGAAACATTCATAACCGAAAATAGTGAGCCAAGCATGGATGCTCTTGCTACATTTTTGTGTAAAGTTGAGGCATATAATTTCCAATAGGAAAGAATATTTATTGCATAAATAACTAGAATATCTAGAATTACAGTAGTAAACAATAATATATAAATAAAGTTGCAGAAAAGATTTTTCCAAGTACAAAGAGTAAAGAGGAACGTTTTTCTGGAAACAGGTTGCTCTCTAATTGTTCATGTAAAGCGTTTTTTCTCTTTTTTGGGTGCAGTTAGTATTAGCCACTCACTGCTGGAGGCAGAATACTTGGGAGACAGAAATGTGAGTGTCCCACTTTGATGTAGTACAGCAATAACTAGCTGCCACTTTACCAGAAAAAAAAAAAAAAAAAAAAAAAAAAAAGAGAAGGAAAAGAAAAAAAAAACACCCCAAAAACTATTAATGCCTGAAAGATTAAATTCTGTTCTCTATTCTTGGATAAGAACTACAGGTTATACAGAAATGGATAGGTGTCCCCTAGGGGAGCAGACAAGGAAGATTTGTTACACAGAGACTGATCACCTGCTCATGTTGGTGAGCTGACTCCTAGATACCCTTTCACATCCACAAGTCTCATCCACCAATGCACCCATTTGTTGTGTTGCAGCGGTTACTTCTGTAGCAAAGGTGTCAACACAATTTCTGTTACAGCTCTCTATTTTAAGTCCTTGAAAACTGGCAGTTTCATGATTAAGGTCTAATACACTGTTTCATCTTGTCTTATTCCACTGCATCTTGGATGCTCTCTGAACTACACTTTCTCAAATGACAAAGCCTGCTGCTTTCTGCTCTTCTTATCATACCTTTTAAAACAGCCTGTCCTTTCACACTGAAGTCACTGTCTAGCATGTTGATGGATATTTCTGTTTTCTGGAGACTACAGGCGGAAAAGAAGCTCCTCATGCCAAAAATCCCATGCACTTATATTTAGTAGAAACAAAAAAGTTAGGGGTTTAAGGGTTTTTTTATGGGGTTTTTTGGTTTTGTTTTGGGTTATTTGTTTTTTTGTTTTAGGTCCACTGTTTCTTTCTTTGTTTAGTTTTTGCTTTATGGGAAATTGTGTCGAAAACTTTTTGTTGGGACTAATGTCTCATATTTTCATGTGGTGACCTGTGTGTTTTCCATATAGTTTGCCAAGCAAACAGGTGGATTAGCCTATGCTGAGTTTTTGGCGCATGATTAGAGCACTCCCAAGAACTGACCTAGCTGGTCTGAAGCTAGGTAGAAACATAAGATTGGCCTTTCAAGCTCATACTAAAACTTTGTCTAACCTGTCTATCTTCTGCCTTTAACTGTGATCAACAATGAGTGCCCATGGAAGCAAATAACAATGGGGCAAGCATGTGGCAACAACCCCCAGAAACTATCACAGCTTCCTAGCTCAAGGGCTTCCTAGTTCGTTCCCAGCTCAGAGATTTCCCCAGCTGGAAGCCATTTAATAGACCTCACTGGGATTTTTTCTTCCATGTAGTAATTTGACTGATTCTTGAGCTCATGAAAACTGTTTTATTCACAACATCCTATGGGAAGGAACTCCACAGAACCTGTAGATGTGTTGTGGAGAGACACTCAGGTTGTTTGGTTTGAGGCAAACAACCGCTCATTTGATGTGCGGTACTGTCAGGGTCAGTTCAGCTACTTCACCAGAATGCAAGGAATTCTTGTACATTTATACTTATTTGGTCTTGTGCCAGCACTGTCATTTACCTTAAATTATTCTTTTTCCCTCCTTGTGTTTTACCCACTTTGACCTACTAATGGGAAGATTTCATTTTGTGAAGCCATGTTATTTTAGACTTTGATTGTAACATGGGTATTCCACTTGCCTGATAAATTATTTCCTCTTTGCACCCATTCCCATTTCAATTTATCTTGCTGAAACTTGGCTGACTTAAACTGTACAATATTTCGATGAAGACCTCCCCAGGGTCCTGCACAGTACAGTCATACTTTCTTACCTCTATTGGAAAAGCTTTCTCCAGTTCTCATTCTAGGATTGCCTTTACGTTGCTCCCAGTGCTATTTTATAGCCATCCTGTAGCTGACTCATGCATCCAGTTTCTCTTCTTCCCTTATTTACCACTGCTGATGTACCAGAGCCTTAATAGTCCTTCAGTGCATGACCCAGTCTACCATAATGCTAATTTCCATCCCACTTGCTATCCAAGTCACCCAACTTTTCCTGCATGGTATTCCTATCTCCCCATTATTGAGAATGTTTCCCAGCTTTGAAGCAGCATCTGAAAGGCCTAACTGCACATCCTTTAAAAAATAGCTCTTTCACAAACCTACGCCTTTAACCTAACCCTCCCTGAAGCCTCTCTTCTGGAAGGCTTTTTGCCATAGCAGCTCAATTTGAAGAAAAGTGATAGAGGTAAGCTTCCTTGAGGGCAGCACATCGTACACTTAGGATTACAGAAATGAAAGTGTTTGAAGGAAATGCGGTCTATTTAGCACAGCAAGCCACATGTCAGGTTCCTATGAGGCTGAGCTATATTAAGGAACAAATGTCAAGACATATTACGCTTCTGACAGGCACAGTGCCCCTCATGGGCACGGGTAGGAATGGAGTGCCAAAACAGGCTTGCTACATCTATGAGTGGAAGGGGCAAATGGTCATCCCAGTTCCCCAGTGAAGGAGTCGGGCTTCTTATAACTTGCCCACAAAGGTTAACAATGGGACCAGGGAGTGCTGGAAACACAGCTACGAGGGCTTCTTCGTCAGACTTCTCTCTTTTGCAGGGATGTGAGCACGTCTAGACTGCATGGGAACTTCACTGGATGTGCAAAGGTTACTTGGAGTACACATACATACTTAGACAACCACAACTAGACATTAATTAGGCTAATACTAGCTGACTGCATGCTGTCAATAAAAATTCCCTAATCGGACATCTTCCATTAAAAAAGATACTTTAATAAAAATCCTTCTGGAAAATGACAGTTATTTTTCTGTATACTGTCACTACCAAGGTAAGATGACCGAGTAGTACCTGGCAAGTGACTAATGGCAAATAACTTCAAAAAACATAAAATTTAACTCAGAAGTCTTTGTTGTGATTAGTGGATTATAACTAGCAGATTATAGCTGTCCCTGTTGCCCAGGTAAACTAGTCATCAGAGAAAAAAAGTTACCGCAGCATAAGACAAAATACTTTGGAAAAGCTTCAAAGGAGAATTTGCAAGGTGTTTTCTAAAGACCTGCCTTCCCATTCATGGGAGCTAAACAGGACAAAGACACACCTTGTTAAAATAGGCCTAGTGGTAGTTTTACATTCTCTGTTCACTATTACTTTGTATTTTAGGGCAGACTCCAGGTAACGTTAAGAGACACAGCAGTCAATTCTCTCTTACCAGGGAATAGCTTTCCTGAAAAGTGGAAAGGCCCAGTGATGGAGTCACTTTAACTTAAGCGAGGCAAATCACTTAAGGACATATTCAGTATCAAATGCTATTCATCAAGGACAGGTACAAAACCAGAATTTGCCCACTTTTAGTAATAGCTTTCTGTATTTGGATGGCATACATGTAAGTGAAATCTCCCAAGAGCCTCCTGCTCCATCCAGGTGAACTTTCAATAAACCTCTGCAAATACTTTGCAGTTGAAGTCTGTCAGTCTGGTTACTGGTCCCTTTCTGTCTTCCAGCCTCCCAGAGTCAACCACATTAATTGGTTATGGCACTTACATACAGCTATCTATTAAATAACTCCTTATCATCTTATTTCAGAGTTCTATGTGTTTACCCTCTGCCTTCTAGTCCAAATCCCATTAAAATAAATTAAAAAAAAAACCAACCTGCTGACTTCAGTGGAGGCTGACTTAGCTATGGCCATGTTCTCACAGTTCTCTTCACTTTCTTTAGAGTTTGTTTCTTTCTTTTCATGTTCAGTTATTGTATTTTTATTTTTGTTTTATTTTATGTGATAATCTCTAGCTTTGGTGCTACAAAGTAGTTGCCAGTCTCCGTGGAGCTGCTTGCCTAGTCTCCCCACCTACTTGCAATCAGAGTAATGGATCACCTCAAATCTGAAATTGCTCCTGCGTTGGCTGCATGACAGTTTTAGTGCCAGGGACTGTGAAAAGTTGTCAATATATGTTAAAACAGATGATGAGTAAAATCTGACAACAGGTTTCTTCTAACAGAGTCCCCCATTCCAATCTGTAGAACAAGCTGGGATTGTATTTTGTACTGTATTTTATAATGGCCCTTTTCCAAAGCCTCTTTCTCCAAAGGACAGATCATTAATAGGTAGTGACAAAACTCAAAGCTTCCATTTCTAAAAGAGATGTGTAATGGCTGTTTTTTTCAGGTTCCAGAAATAGATATAAGAGCTAGGAAATAATCCACAGGAATTTTTCTGTTGCAACATGTGTACTGGAGAGATCAATTACAAGAGCATAAAAATGTGAAACCTTGTCATTAGAATAGTGTTATTCAGAGTTGTGAAAATGCTGAGAGAAAAAGGGTCTGCAAATATTAATTTGACTTTAAAAATTTAATTGGCTTCTTTATGCTCATGCCTCTTTTCCCAAACACTCTGTTTGCATGAACATTCACAGGAAATTAGTTTTATCTCACATGCTCTGTGAACAATGTCAGTATTATAATATGGTTGTGAGGATTCAGAGCTAATTTCATAGATTCCCATTTTAGTCTTAGCAACAGCCATACCACATTTGCTGGCAAAGAATTTTTTATCCACCAGCACCACAAACTCAGGCAGGGACCTGCAACTCAAACTGGGTTCTTTCTGATACTTACTGTTATCGCCTCCAACAGTGACACACTTGCTGGTGATACGTCTACAGTGTGACAGTGTGCAAGGTAAGAAAAAGACCTGCACACTTTTTCTCAAATGTCTCCCAATACTGATGTTAATGTAACTTGATCTTTGTCAAGAAGGTACACAAGATGACTTGACAGTTGTTTTTACTTACTGATGGCAAGCCTATGAAAAACTGTTGAAATGGTGAAATGTGCTGAGACCTTGCAAACATTTACCTTGCAAATTCTACTTCCTTCCATTACAGAATTAACTTGAATTCGGTGGCATAGAGAACTGGGCTAAGACAAAGCAGTGGGATTTCTATTTTCTCTGCTTTGCCTTTTCACCTATCCAGTCCTAGGAATATGAAGTGAAAAACTGAAGTAGCTAAGTTCATAGGATCAGCCATGGTTTTCAATAGGTCAGAGATTCACCATGGGAAAGTCACTGCCAATTGACCGTAGGAGCAAATTTCCACATTCCTGTTCTGCAATAAGGTCTTTAGAATTAAGTCTGCGCCAAAAGGTGCTTTCAAGAAAACATCATGATGGCCCTCATGCAGTAGAGCATTTAAACACATGCTTAACCTTGAGTGGTTGAAAATTCCTACCTGAAGAGAAATACTTTCATTCCTAAAGCTAAACACATGCCTACGTTTTTATTATATGAAGTACCGTATGAAGAGAACATCCAGTTCTGTGAAAACACAGATATGAGGCTGTATCTTTGGACACAGTTTTGTTGTTAGTTAGCCCTCTTTTTTTTTTCTTTTTTTTTTCCCCTTTGTAATAGGCTACTGTTACACAGAATACTATGGCAATGAAAGTTGGATACACACACATAAAATGGACATCAGCACATAGCTTTCAGCCTGTATCTCCATCTGAATGTTGGGAAAAGAACAAGATTAATTCACCTGAGCAATAAATCCTCCCAAAACAGTTACTTTTACTGATGGGAATTTTGAATACCAGTCCAAGATGCCTACAGATATGGGACATTTAATACATAAAATAGAAATACACAGACTAAGGGGGAGAAAGTGAATATGTGTTTGTTTCCATTAGCCAGAAGATACAATTATCTAATAGGGGTTTTTTTAAGTCTTTCAAACTAACTTTTCTAGGTCAATAGACACATATTGGCTAGAAAGCTTTCATTAAAAATGAAACAGGATAGTATTTCCAGCCACATTGCCTGTAAAAAAGGTTACAATGCATTTTTGTGACCTTTTGCCTCTTTGCCCTGGTATCCAAGGTACAGTGACACACAGGGTCTCAGATAACTCACAGAGAAGGGTTCAAAGCCAAAATGTTTTCAACCTTTAGCAATCATGCCAGAGCACCCATAAGTACCTCTCTCACTCTTTACCTTTCACCTGGTCCGGGACGTATAGCGTTGCTGTTTTTAAAACAAAGAGTAAAGCATGTTTTAATATGCCACATTCGATTTAACGAGGGGGTTGTTTTCAGCATTTATTTTCATTGTTTTTATGGTGGTTTGATTTGTACTGTTTGCTCTGTGCTACATAAGCAAATTATTTT
Source organism: Ciconia boyciana (assembly GCF_034638445.1). NCBI lineage: Eukaryota > Metazoa > Chordata > Aves > Ciconiiformes > Ciconiidae > Ciconia > Ciconia boyciana. Next base: position 54,270,424 of record NC_132936.1, read on the forward strand.
CTTGTATCATGGTAATATTATTTGAATAATTCTTACCATCATGAACACCAAGCCTTTGAATCGACTGTTGGCCTCTCAACTTCTGATGTGAACAGAGTAGATTTTATCTTCTGGATAGGGACGCTGCTGTCTTAAAGAGGATCTGGTCCTGTTTTTTTAATGTTAGTGTCTTGTCTAGCCCCATATGACAGAATGCCTGATGGCAGTCTCTCTCACAAAGTAAGCAGAGACTAACTAATACAAGTTAACATGTGAATAGGATAGTTTTACTTCTCCTTTTCTCTTAATTATTCTTTTATCACTTTTTGCTAAACAGAAATGCTTCTCATTTTTGTTATTTCCCTGCAGGATGGCTTTTCCCTTCCCTCTCCCCTTCACACATGTTGTCTCTTCTCCTTAGCCCAGCAAAATTCCTTTTAAAATTAAATTAAGTAGGGCATCTTCTGTTTCCAGGACAAAGCTGTTCTTCCTGCCAGCTATACCATAACATTTGTTTTATACACTAGTTTGGACTGAGTGCCAAGCACTTAAAGGAGGAACCTTACAGAGTTAGGAGACAACCATTGTGAGTAAGCTGGATCAGAAACAGAAACCTCAGCTCTACCAGACTAGCAAAAGGACTTTGTAAGATCAAGCTGGTGTGGTGCTTTATGGTTTTACTGAACAGAATCCAATGAAAAAAATATATCTTATAAATGCAGCATTTTTTGGCCTTTTGCCATAATCTTTAACATATTTTAGTATAATCAATTATCCTCTTAAAATTAAGATTGATTTTTCTTCTGCTACTAATTATTTCTTTCCAGGAGTACAAAGACCCTACTGGACTCAGTTCTGGTAGCATTCCTTTGCTACAGGTTATTCTGGTCACTGACAGAGAAACTCTGCTCTGAACAGTAGGACAGAATGAGACAGTACTTATCATGAGTAAAAGAGGCAGAGTCGGATATATAGTTCATTACTACCACAGAGAAGCTACTTTTTGTACATTTGTAGATCACATGAAAGAAAATAAGCAATGGATTGAATACCCCATTCCCCTTATTTATTTTCAAAAGGATCTTCTCACTTTCCTCCCTTTCTGACTCATGCTTCCAGCCCATTGCAGAAAACAAGCAGAAAGTCTCTTACAAAGAACATCCTCCAAACTGAAGTTTGATTTCTCTTTTTTTTTGCCATTATTTGAGCTCTGCATAGAAAATATAAAAGTATAAATGAACAGCTGCATTTTGGTGCAGAGTCAGATTTCTTGTGCTGAGTCTAGATTCTGTGATTTAGCAACATCTGAATGTTTCTCATTTTTAATGTTTCAGTGAGTAGGCAGAAGCTGGGCTGAGAGAAACATTCTGCCTTCTCTAGACCTTAACTGAAGTAGAAGACATCTATAGTATGAATTACATGTATATACCAAGCACCTTTAAAAAAGATCAAGGAAAGCCACCAGTCATTTTGTGTAGTTTCAGTCCTTACTAAAGCTATATAGATCAGTTATCATGACCACTTGGCCTGATCTCCATTTAAAGAATTAAAGTATCAGTTACATGATATAAATATGCAACCAGTTTAATTAAGATATGACTTAAAAGTAATTTAGCTGACTGAATGCAATAAGAAATCAATCTCCATTAAGTAAAAATGACACATTACAAGCAAAATAGAAGTGTTTGCATACTGCAGTGGTACTGGTTCCACTAAACGTATACCTATATCAGGTTAGTTGAATCAGCACAATTTTCTCACCTCAGACGTAGCTGCTGTTTTGAAATGTTAAAAGCATTTCCACACTGGGTGGAAAACTATGCTCTTAACTTAATCTGGATGTGGTTCAATCAGAGTCAGTCTGGCTTTAGGGCTCCTCATACCACATCAAAAACATCATAACCACATGATACAAATCACTGTCTAGTGTCAGCTTACTCTGCTGGGTCAAACTTGTCCGAAGTATTTGTGACTGGCTTTGCAGTACTAGGATTTGGAAATGTCTATACAAGTGAATTAAAAGAGCAAAGGACCATTTTCTGGCACTGAGGCCAAATAGCATAGAGCAGTGTGCACCCATAACATGAAACCCTCTTACCCACCAAAATACAGTGGTAACATCCAAACACTTATTGGAATTGCTTTCAGCTACTACTAATTGCCAAGTTATGCCCAAGTTTTATTTATGGAATGTTAGCAGGTGTGAGCCAAAACCATGCCTTGGGCTGTGGCAAGATTTTAGCAGTACAGAGGACTGAATTTCAGTGCCCAGGAACATTCTCTGACAGTCTTTGATCTGCTTCAATAGAAGGTATCAAAGAGTAGTCATGTAGTTCTGTCTGAGACACGCTATGGTATTTCAAAGATGGATTGCCAGAAGTGGCACACATCCTGCAAGGAAACATGTGCTTTTGGGCCAAGAAATAGAAGCTAAGAAGAATACAATTCCCTGCAGCCTTGAGGATCCCCAGTGACAATAGATACCTTTCTTTGTCTGGGGACCTAAGCTGAGACTTTTAGGTTCATATCTAGTTACCACAGACCAGACATGGTATGATCTGTTTTACCATATCCATCACACTTTCATGAAAATTATATCAAGTCCACATTGTTTCATAAGGTCTGTTTAACTCAGCAGAAATGTAATCTACTCCCATGGAATAAAGAACAAGTCTGGGATTAAAATGTTTGGTGACATAACAGTGTCCACATCTGCTGTAACTGATGGAGGAGCAATAACCTTTTATTAAATTGCAATGAAATATTTTGGACATTCTGTTTTAACTTAAATTAGCAGTTTAAGTCCAAATCTGTGGGGGAATCACAGGCAGAGGAATAAGCAATAGCTCATCTCTCTTTGTAAATAAATGAGCAATTATTTTTTTTCGTATTTATGTCAGAATTCTTCACAAATCCCTACTCATCACTTCTGCTTTTTTATTTCAGAAATGTATTTGGGGAAATCCACTAACTGACATGAGAAAAGGAAGAGAGAAAAAGTGGAATTTCCACAAGCTGCAGTTCAAACCATGACTTTTTTGGAGGAAAAAACCTAAAATATTTTAAAGTTAATCATCAGCCTCAAAGTTTTTTGCACCTCCAGTTTCCTTGTGGTGTAATTCTTTTACACTGAATTCTGTAATATCTTCAGAAATATGACATCGAACTGACTTCCCTAGGTGGCCCTGCTTGAGCAGGGGGTTGGACTAAATGACATCCAGAGGTCCCTCCCGATCTCAACTGTTATGGGGTTCTGTGACTGCAGAACTCGGAAGCCCTTCACTCCTCATCAACCCCCCAACTACACTGGGAAAAGGACCAACTGAGTCTTTCAGTGGCACCTGTCACCTTGGTATCCAAAATGGAAGAAAAGAGGGAATGGAACAACTAAAAAGAAGAGAAATTAAATGGGTAGAGAAGATAAATAGAATAAGGGGGAAAAAGCAGCTATGAGCATGTTAACTTAGCTATACTGTACAGGACACAGTTTAACTCACTCACCTCCTCTGCTGTTCCAGTTTTCCAACAGTTACTTGGCTGAATGTCTTTTGTCCTAAAAATGATAATCCAGAATATGTTTTACCTTAAGTAGTGACTTCTGACTACGTGCAGCTTGAGAATTCAGTTTGACATGGAAATTCTTTAGGACCAAGAAACAGTGATAACTCTCAAAGCCCGTTTTGTACAGGAAACATGGATTTTTTTACCCCCATTATTCCTCACCTCTGTACTAAACCTTCACTAGAACTGACAAAGGAAATACACCTATGAGAGGATTAACAAGAGTGGTTTGCTAATGTCTGATGAACATCCATTCAGTGGAGAATCCCTGCAAATAAAATGCAGGCTACCATCTGGGGTTTTTAAATTTTATTTTAAGTCTGACGTTAGGGAGATGGAATTAAGCAATAGGTCCTAGGGGAAGAAGGAAAGAGTTTGAATCTTATGATGAAGCTAGTCAGGCATACTTGATAAAGGGTGTGAAAAGATGGGCTTGAAGGAAAAAGTTTCTCCCCAGTCATTAATAAGAGGCTGCAGACGGACTAGAAGAGAGGGGTCAGGAAGAGGAAGAGAATTCAGAGTCTGAAGAAGCCCAGTGCAGGAAGAGGAAGATTGAACAGCTAAAGAGACTTCCTAAAGTTCAAAGACAGCTTGAGAGTGATCAGAAAAATGACTCGGAAACATGGGAAGCTTTTATGGTTTGACTACATCTACATATTTTTTGTGTTAAAAAAATAAAATTAAAAATTATTCTGGAAACTTTATAAAATGTACATGTTTGTTTACTTCCACTACTTTGCAGATCAAAAGACATCTTGAGTGGAAAGGAGACATTGGAGAGGGTGAACTCAGGTTATTGGGGTATGTGAGGAAGCCTGGGTCATGATAGTCCTGGGCCCTGTGCTTTTGAAGTGCTATATGACCACCTTTCCACGAAGAGCTAACAGACTGGAACGAACTTTTATCCAGAACAACAAAGACACGATCACACAAACAAGAGCAGAAGAGTGTATGTTGGTACCTATTCGCAGGACTCATAGGAAAGCTTAAGAGCATATCAGTATGAGGAGAATAAGTATTTAAATAAACTGGTTAAATTTGAGAAATAAATCTGCAGTGTGAATCATCCTTCCTTGATAATGGAACCTTGTTATTCACAGCACTGTTCTTTATAATTTCAGCCTTCCTTTTCAACTCTTTCTTTTCTCTTTTCACCTGTATTCTGCGTAAGTGGGCCTGAAGTTTTCAAAAGCATTTATCAATGAATCTGAACCTAATCCTACCCTGGCTTTGATTTAGGATCTTGGAACTCGTTCATTGAGAGTTTATTCATTTATTTATAAATACAATAGTTAACCTGAGCTTTCTAAAACAAGTAACTTAGGAAAATTATCCAGACCAATACTTTTCAACAACTGGCATATCATTCTGAATCTCATAGATATTATTACCGTTAGTCATCTGAGAGTGAAAGATGATGAAGTTGGGTTTTTTGTAGTACTGTTCTCATAATACAGCATTCTGTTGGAAACCCATGATACTAAAGTCACAGTATTACTTCAAACAGAGAATATATCATCATGTTCATTAGTAAAATTATTTCCCTGGTATGAAAATTTTTTAAAAGTTTACCAGATATTTATTCATAAAATAATGTGTTGAAAACCTGTGATATGGTCATGCAAAAACAAATCTTTAGAAACAAGAATAGCAAGACCACCTGCAACCACCAGTTCAACGTATCACTGCATTGTGATGGTTTCTAAACTAAGTAGTACAGAAATAGTGACATTACAGAGCACATAGAAAGGGTGATCTTTTAATTTCCTCTTAAACTTATTTTGCACTTTGTACCACTTCTCACTTTAGAGATTTCTGTTTTGTTTTCTTCCAAAGCCAGACTTGATTTGAACTGATATTCTTCCTGCAGTCAATAATAGGAACACTTACACTAGCCCGTCCTATAGGCTATTTCATGGCTGGCATTGTCATTTTACATGACACTACATAATTTGCTGCTTCAGTCCATCTTTGTGGGAAAAACACAACTCCAAAAGAGTAATTTGCTGTTCTGCAAACAACTGGGCTTGATATTTCATATCTCCATTTGCTCAGATGACAAACTCTTTTTTGGACCAACAGATAAGTAAGTACATGTAACCTGTAATTAAGCATTGACTTCACATGAGATCAGACCCTTATAGGCCTAATCCTGCTTACACTATTTATATGCCAAGTCTCTTTTGAGACTGTAACCAGTCATGAGGAATCTAGCAGCATTTGGCTGCTAAACCTGTTCTTTTCTATCTCCCATTTCTGTTGTTCAACCCAAAGTATGATCAGACCAATGTTAACCACTCATTACCTGCGCATCTACTGTAGATGTGGGTGTGTGTGGAAAAAAACCTAGAGTGAAAATTGGAGTAATGAAATCCTGGCACTAACTATAGACTGAGTTAACTCTGCCTGGGTTAAAACAAACCCCTTCCTTTGACAGGCTGCCATCAGATACCTTTCTGAAGAGTGAGTCTCTGCGGTTATTCCTGCAGACATAGTGAATATGTACTGATCCTCTTCTGCTGCAGCTTTTGTTTTCAGGCCCTTCGTTTTCAATGGTTGCCATAGAATCTAGCCATTATCATATGAAAAGCCTCACACAAAAAAAAAAAAAAAACCACAAAAGCCTGTTGCTAAAGCCATGAACACTTTTCAGTTTCATGTAAAGGGAAAAAAACTCTGGAAGTGAAATGGTCGCTGAGGGAGAAGTTGTCTTTAGCTCTCCTCTGTCTTTCTCCTTAGAGATGACTTGATTCTTGTTTCTCTTTTAACTACATAAACTCCTTACTGGATCTTCCTCCTGACTGCCGTAACAATTACAAGCTATTTATCCACCAAAGTAGTTTTAATTGCCTCATAAGTCAAGGGACAGCCATGTATTTTGCTTGCCTAATTTGTTATGTAGACTATTCTGTTTTAGCATGCCTTTGACTATTTGTTGAAGGTTTCCGTGCCCAGAGTCCGATTTCAAAAAAAAGAGGTGAAGAACCACTAAAAAACTGAAGAAGAAACACACATTCCTTGATACATAAGCTTCTTATTCTTACAGGGCTGCTAATTTGGTGTAAATAGAGGAAGTTTCTTATTGGAGCTGAGCCCCCCTGAAAAAGATAATTTTTTCCATATAGCCATTTTAACAATGAAACTCAACCCCGTGTACACAGGCGTTATCTTATGCTGGAGAAATCACACTCCAATTAGTGGAGCTATGAGAGTAACTCCTGCAGTTTCCCTGTTTATCTCAGCGTAAAAGAGGTAAAGAAAAGAAGTTTTTGAATCTCAGGGCTTTGATATAAAAGAGAAGCTTTGTTTTGAAAGACCAGCAGTGATGTATGCAATATTTATAAGAATACCACAAAAACCTGATAAGGCAACATAATACAGATACCTCACTGCATCATGTAAATGAGTGAATTACTAACCCCTTGAAGTCTACTAACTTACAGAAGGTCAGGATTTTTCATAAGGGACCTGGAATGGTTTCCCATGTCCCTGTAACACGTTTGAGCATATACAATGGTGTCATGTGTACACAGCGTGGATGTGACATGCTCCCCTCCTCAGATCTGTTGTAAGAAAACTTTTGCACTCCCTTCCCTACTTTCTTCCCAGGGAACGGTGAGGAAAATTTGGCATAAGGAAAAATTGTTAAGAAAATTCTCACTTTTCTGACAGAACTACTCTGATGAACAGCTATTTAGTAACACATAGACGTCTCACATTCAATATATATTTAACCTCCCTGGAATCATCTTCAGAGAGACACCCAAAATACATAGTCTTATTTCCTAAACTTTATTAAATCCCCATTTCTTCTAGTGCAGCCATATTTTATGCCTACATTGCATTCCATTTGCACTACTTCAGCTAATTCCACAGGTATAAAATAAATAAACTTTATAAAACAAATAAACTTTATTTTCTAGCTAAAAATGGAAAGGAAAGTTACTTTACATGCTAGTTATGTACACATCAGGATTTTGTAGCTTCTGATGATTATTCGTTGGTAGGATATTTGGGGGTTTTTTTCTTCTTCTCCGCTGACAATTTTAATGTCTTGTCTATTTGTTACTCTCTGAGCATGACAGAAAAAAAGAGTAATGTCTTGACGTGTGTGCATCTCCAGCACCCAAAGTCAGAAGCCCTTTGCGACCTCCAACTACCATTGCCTGTGCCTGCAGTAGTAAACAGCTGGAGACAAAATGTTTCATAAGAAACATAAAATGACGCTGTGAAAGTCAGGAACCACAGAGAAATTTATCTGAAAAGACAAAACTTTATACTGAAGCTGATTATCTTAGGGAGTGTTCCTGCACTTGGCTTTTTTCTTATCTTTAAAATCTGTATTCAGATTAACAGAAATCATGTCTACATCTGAGTTTGAACCATCCGAGGGCTTGTATAAAATGCAAAACAAGAAAAAAGTTGATCCTCTCAGAGAGGCATTGGTACTCTTAAAAATCAAATTTTGTTTATAACTTGCATTTCCTTCAGCATCACTTGGCATATGGCTTTAAATAGGATGTTTTAGGCTGCTTTTACTGACTAGCATAGGTAGTCACCTCATCGGTGGGAGGGGTTTTGTGGTCAAATCACTGAGCTGCCTGGAAAAAGATCTGAGAGTGGAGGTGACCAGACTATGCAGCACAAAGGAAGATAAGCAGGGGATCAACAGGCTCTTTGCTGAAACCTTGCAAGGTCAAGATGCTATATCCTTCATTTTATAGAAGATGGGACAGCCAGGCTAGAGGGGCTGGAGATCTGGGATTCCATGACAGTGAATTTTGGAAGCTTAGGCTTCTAACAAGAAGAAGGAGGCTCTTTCTCCACTTGCAGGTGCACAGTTGCAGAAGAGGTGTATGGCTCTGATGGCAGGTGAGAAGGAACAAGTTCCATTGGTGGAGATGTTTGTGCTGGATCAGCCTGATTCATGTATTAAAAGCAGCATGCCATGAAGAGCCAGCAGTGAGTAACAGTAGTAAGAGACTCCCTTCTGCAGGGTGTGGAGGCACCCATCCTGGCTATTGCAGGCAAGGCTCTCACTTAAGCAACCACAGGATCCTCTCTGAGGAAACAAAGCTACTGCAGAAATACAGGATTCATCTGACAAAGTAAAAGGCAAGAACATATTTGCTAACAGTCTTGCCAACTTAGCGAAAAAGGCTTTAAACTAGTTCTGTTAGGAGATGAAAACCATAGTTTGAAGAGAAGTGGAGGAATGAGAGGCAGGAAGGAAACACCTAGGGAAGAGCATCTCTCCCTGAGAAAGCAGTGCAATTCAGACCCCATGTCAAGTGTGTGTTCGTAAACACGTGCAGTACAGGAAACAAACAGGAAGAATTAGAAGTTGAGGCCCAGTCACAAATGTATAACCTCACTGGGATCGCAGAGATGTGGTGGAATAGCTCACATGATTGGAGTGCTGCAATGATGGGATACATGTCATTAGGAAGGACAAGCAGGTGAAATAAGAAGGGAAGGGTTCACTACACAAAGGAACATCTTGTCTGTATGGAGATTTGCTATGGAATGGCTGAGGGACAGTGGGAGAGCTTATGAGTTGGGATCAGAAGCAAGATCAACAAGTTAATGTGATGGTGGGCATCTGCTATAGACTGCTTAGTCAAGACAAGGAAATGGGAAAAAACTTCTTTAAACTACTGGAGAAGCCTTATGATTGCCTGTATTAGTTCTCTTGGAAGACAGTTAAAGTTAGCCCTGCTTTGAACAGAGTCTAGTCCAGATGGCCTTCTGAGATCCATTCAAACTTAAATTGTTCTATGGTTTCTTTTCTATGAAGTGGAAAAATAAAAACATCCTTTTATATTCCTTCCTGTGCTAAGAATTTTAGAAGATGACTCACTGGTGACCAAACATCATTAAACTGCAGTCATCTCTAGAGACCAGACCTCTAACCTCAGAATAATTACCATGAAGAACATACCAGAATACTGTAAAGGAGACCAGATTATTCAGAGCGTGGCACATCTTCACCTTTAGAAGCATGACTAGCTCGCTTCAAACTACAACCATCAATACTATTGTTTGGACCTTGTCTTACATGCTCTGTATGCTTGACAGCTTTGTTATGCCTACAGTGGGATGGAAGTTTCTTACCTGAGCTTTAAGAATAATTGACAAAAACTGAACTTCTTGGCCTCTTGTGTGACATGAAACAGATTTTCTGATGCTCAGTAAAACAAGATGCATCTACGTTAGCATGTTAGTGCATTTTTTAAAGGAATCCTCTTGTGCATTCTTAGCTACAATGAATGGTTTTATTTGTATCACAGAGTGGTCTCAGAGCATCTGAACTAGGTTTGGGTTTGGATGAAGTTAGGACAAAAGGTGTTCTTCAGGATTTGCTCTCCTGCTTTCTAAATCATAGTAAAAACTGATTCATAGGACTAGACAAGAGCTAATTCAAAGTAACCCACACTGCAAAAATGTGTGGAACAGACACGTGGTGCTCAGCTTTCTGTTCATTCTACACACCCATTCTGAGAGGGGTGCACACTTGTTAATGTGGACATAAGCCTTAATAAAAACTGAATGTCTACTTATTAGTGAATAACTTCATGCATTTTCAAGCACCACAATTTTATATGCTTGAGTTTAGAAAGTCTAAAAATTGTCTGATGGGGAAAAATGCCCATAGTGGTTAAGTAATATAATCATAAAATGTTGGCATCTTTCACTGTAGGCATATGAAAACAATTTGCATAGCTATGTTTTTGTATTTCTACCACATTTTAATATTTTACTTTTCCTGCAAATATTTCTGCTACTAGAAAGCACTGGACAAAACTATAACTATCAAACTGAAATATTCTTGACTGTTCATTTAGCACAGTTCCGTCTGATTTACAAGGGTCTAATACCTCCAATATTGGTCTTATTTGACCTGAACATTTATTATGCTACATGTACAGAATTATTAAAAGTGAAAACTATCTATATCTTTGGTGTTTCTGTATAAAAATTTACATACTAGGGTCACATCACAAGCTCTGAAAAGCTTTAAATAGCAACATATCCTTCACCTGTAAAATCAGAAGCATTAATTTGACCATAGATAATTTCCTGTAACACAAAAGGTAAAGTGTAAAGCCCATTATGTTGGTAGTTTACAACCCTATGAATAATATGGTGCAACTCTGGGAAAATGAGAATCTTCTTTCTAACAGGACATCAAGTCTCATTTTTCACAGGTATTCAGTATTGAGCAGTACACTCAGCGATGTTGCATCTGGAAAAGTACATATCCCACAAAGGGCTAATCAGTGAGTAGAGATGCTTGAACTGTTAAATTAATTTGCATTTTCTCCATCAACTCCACCTTGACCCCAGGAAAAAAATCTTTGCTTCCTTTCATTCCAGTCTACAAAGCCTGGTTGGTGATTCCTTTCTTCTTTTCACTTCAGTTGCCTTCTGTATCCCCCGTCCTTGCCTTTAAGAAGTCCAGTCCATTCTTGTCTTATTCAGTGTGTTGCATCAGGCAGGGTACCCTTGCTGTTGTTGCACCTATTACATGAAGAGCAGAGAGAATTTAAAACAGGAATGTGTTACTGAAATTTAATCCAAACGTTGCTGGAGTGTCTGCACAGACCAAACCCTGCTCAAAGGAGATGTGTGCTGCTGGCTGCTAAGCAAAAGCAGAATCACTCTTATTGCCATCAGTAATTCAGAGATGGGGAAGAGCAGAGATGCTGCACAGCATGCCACAATCTCCATCTCTCACATGCTCTCAGGAGCAGCAGCATAAAGCTAACCCAGCACTTTAAGGCTCAGTGTTTCAGCTTCACTCCTTTTTCCACTGTTTTCTCTCCTTCTGGTAGGACCATCCAGGTCCCAAATGCTAATGCCTGGCACAAAAATGAAGTAATCTTATATCACCTATCCAGAAGCATTGGCTTTGCAAATGACCTTTATTTTTTTTTTTTTTTAGTTCCTGCTGGATTAATATTAGCCAAGAAAACTGTTCTTTCTATGTGATTTTAAATGTACCTGACTACAGCCCTACCTACTGTTAAAGGACTTTTGGGAAAAGTGAGCAGATTCAGATGCAGCTGGAGACAGTGGGCATTAATAAAAAAAAAAAAAACCACAAAGAATCTTTAATTGATTAAACTGAAATATAAAAATACTTATTTAAAATTATTATTCAAATAATAAATGTTTCTCTTCATCCTGTGTGACAGAAGTTTGGGATGGAAATAAAGGCTTGCCAGTGCTCTATCTCTATCTGCCAGTGCTCAACACTGATGTGTATCATACAGTCCCAGAGGCAGAAGACATTCCTAGGCAGAGCCAGCAGCTGCATAAAAGATTCATCCAAAGCAGAAGCAGCTGCACATCTTCATAAGCACTGGACACTAATGGTGTTTTCCAACTCTGGCTTCACTTTTCCCAGCTGAGGATCTTCCTCGTCATGCTCTTGAGACCTGTATTTCCATCCCCTCCCACCTCTCTCTTGCAAGTCCTCTTGTACCAGCTTCATTACTTCTGCTTGCCATATTCTCCTTTACTTGTTTCCATCTCCTTCCACAGCTTTCTAGTGCTTTCTACATTTTTCTAATTGACTAAATCATTGCTATTTTGTTCCTAGCTACCATTTACTTATCTGTAACTATGTGTTTAGAAAAAACCAAAAGAACTGCCTATCCTTCATGTGTATGACAGAGAAATGGAAAACTTAATCTGTATGTTCTTGACCTTACCTAGAGCTTCTGGGTGCTTTGCTAATATGCAAAATAGTAAGTTAAACACACTGGCTTCTAAAGATGAGCAGAAATAGGGAGGTTTAGTTAAAAGACTGTTCCAGATCAAAGGTGATGCGTACTGGGGAATGTAGATTGCAGCTATTGTCCGTAGAGTGTGAGAACAGTAAAATTAGCATCCATAAATTAGCATCTGCAGTTTATGATTTATCCTCTCAATACACACTCAGCAAAGGAGGTTCCGTTAACTTTTCAGGGGAAGTCAAAAAAGGGCATTGTCTTTGATTATTAGTAATTTTGTTATGTTTCTGCTGTATCTCTGCAACTGATATCAACTTCAGTTTCCCACAGTGGTGGCTTCATGTTCGTTAAGTTTAGAAAAGCTCTGTGCCATAAAAGGATTCCCAGTCACAGACTGATTCTGATAGTTTTTTGGGTGGACCTTTCTCTAGTCAGTGGTAAGAGAGAATTATTTGTGAGACAATTCCTACACCTACTTGTACACAACCTATACCTCTTTGTCTCCGAAGTCTTTCCAATGAAGTGATCAAATATAGCCTACAAGAGTCTGTTACATTGCTGTCCAGAGCATGAACCATGTTACCTAAGAAATGATAGAAAAGACAACACTTATGCCTGTAAAGATCTAATTTTTACATGGTTTTCAAGGTCCTGCACAATGACAAAGCCTTCAGTGCCAAGGACCACTGAAATTCAACTCAGGCTACATACCCTTTCTTTCTTCCTTTAAAACCCACATTTGGCAAACTGCACCGTTGACGGTTCTTCATCTTGGAAGCGATCTAATAGTCCCTATGATTAAGAACATTAGAACCACAAGAAGCAATAAAGAAATTATCAGTTCACTAAGGTGAGTCCATCCACAAGACTGGTTAATGAATCCCATGCAGTCCATGACATAACTGAAGGGCATATAGCAGTGGAAGCGTGAGACAGAATCTCTCTTCCTTTACACGTAACAGTTTTTTAAATCCTTCAGGAAACCCAGAAAATGACACTCAGGCCCAGTCTTTAGAAAATAGAATTCATCAGGATGAATATAGGGTTTTTGGTCTCTGAAATCCTTGAGAAAGGGTCATTCTGTCTTTGAAGTTTTCATGCTTTGTGCATTATAGTTTCTTGTTGACTTCCATGTTCACCATGTAGGTTAGGTCAGCCTAGAGGGCGAAGGAAAACTTAGAGTTACATTACCATGAACATAGTGATGACTGTCAACTCTGTGTCTCGTTTTCATTTCTGTTGAAGCCTTGCTGCAATTTGACTTCACTAATTTGACTTAGTTAAGGCTAGGTATGGACGGGTGTCCTGGTTTCGGCTGGGATAGAGTTAATTTTCTTCCTAGTAGCTGGTATAGTGCAGTGCTTTGGATTTTAGTATGAGAATGATATTGATAACACACTGATGTTTTGGCTGTCGCTAAGCGGTATTTACATTGGTCAAGGACCTTTTTTTTTTCCCCAGCTTCCCATGCTCTGCCAGGCGCCCAAGAAATGGGAGGGGGCACATCCAGGATAGTTGATCCAAACTGACCAAAGGGCTATTCCATACCATATGATGTCATGCCCAGTATATAAACTGGGGGAGTTGGCCGGGGGTTGCGATCGCCGCTGGGGGACTGGCTGGGCGTCGGTCGGCGGGTGGTGAGCGGTTGTATAATTTTTTTTTTTTTTTTTTTTCCTTTCCCTTTTCTTTCCCTCCCTTGGGTTTTGTTCCTCTTTCTCTCTCATTGTATTCCTTCTCATTATAATTCATTATTATTATTATTATTATTATTATTATTTTGTTCCAATTATTAAACTGTTCTTGTCTCAACCCACGAGTTTTCTTACTTTTGCTCTTCCGATTCTCTCCCCCATCCCACCGGGGGGGAAGTGAGAGAGCGGCTGTGTGGTGCTTAGTTGCCAGCTGGGGCTAAACCACGACAATGGGGAATTTCAAGTTTCTTCCACTAATGAAGGAAGAGAGAGATTTACTTTCCTCAAAGCTGAGTACTACACTATCCTGGCAGGGCTAGTCACAGTTAGTTCTGGCAAAGGGCACAGGAGAGGAGGAAGGTGTAGAGCCAGTCCAGGCATAGACGATAGGACTTCTGCCTACCAACAGCAGTCTGCTGGCCTTGGCAGCTGTCAGACCTGTCTGCACCAAAAGCCACATCTACATCCTCTAGATAAGGACTAGTAGATGACTTTCATTCCAAGTGAGTGGAAATTACGGCAAATACCCAGATGCTGAGGTGAAGAAGGAGTAGCTGCTATGGTTTTTTTCAACTTAATTTTTTTATTTTCTTTGGGGTGATAGGTTGTCAATAAAGTATAAGATCTGAGGTGCTTGGGTCTTTTTACAGTGTTAAATGACAGCAGTGATGTGATTTTTAAAAAATCTTTCATTTTGACAAGGAGTCTGCAACTTTCTGAATATAATAGACCTTGGTGCATTCACCTTTGCCTCTCTCCCCTTTCCAGAGTGGTTTGCTCATGTATGATCTGCTTGCAGTTACAGTTTGAAACCTCTTAGAAATGCATTTACACAGAATCCAACTTCCCATTCCATTCTGAGGATATGGGACAGCACGCTACCCTGAGGTAAGCCCAGATATGGCCTTACAACACATTGGCAAGGAGAGCTCCATTCACGGGACTGTTGGATGGCTTCCCATTCACTGTGGAGTAGAGGCATGCACACGAGCAGTGCTCATGGCACATCTAAGACCTCACAAATGCACACTATTCCTTAATCTGTGCTGATTAGTTCTTCTGCCCATGTCCGTGGCGATGTTTCTCACACGGGGGGTCAGACAGTTCACTCTGGCTATCACTTCTTGTCAGACACAGTTCAAGGCATCGACCATCAGCTGTATAAGAAACCTTCCCCTTGTATGAGAGTTAAAATGCTTGAAAGGGTGCTCAGCTCAAACAGCTCAAACATCTACGTTCCTGGAGATAAGGACAGTCCTTCTGAAGGAGGAATGTTGAGAGATGTACTTTTCAATTACATCAGAACCATTTCGGCACCTTGCACTATTTTTTGAGAGTCTTATGTAGTACCACTTTCGTACCTTGTTTTAGTAGCCAGCTGGAAGAGATATGGAACTTGAGCCTTATACAATACCAGCACTGATTAGCAAAACATGAACTCACTTACCAGTTTCTAGAAGCTAAAAATAAATGAACCAACACAACCAGGAGCTATCTGTCTATAGCAGAAATGAGCCTAAACCAAACCACTCACCCAGAGCAGCAGTGCCACCAGCAAACTCAAAAATTTCATGACTTGTGAATATCTGGGACTCTCTGTGTGGGTTGCAAAACAGATTCCCAAAACATTTTGCAAAACGAAATGCACCTCTGATGCCTGTCAGCCTGGAAGCCTGTCTGTGCCTTTCCCAGCACCCATTTGGCTTTCCCAGCACCCATGAGGGCAGGAACAGTCGCCGCTGGGCTTGGGACGTGCTGAGCAAAGTTCCTCCAGCTGGCTAGCAGAAATGCTCAGGTTCTTTAAGAGCATCTCAGATATATGTGAAACATGGAGGGAAAAGCCAATTTCTTTCATAACATTTGTCTCTTTTTGTGATTTTCTTGCGATTTTGTGTATTTTTGCATATGCTTACATCTACATGCACATCTCCAAGCTTAGCAAACATGAAGTGTTTCCTCAGCAACATTTAAAAAAAAAAAAGACAAAGTCTTGAAAAATCATCAACATCTGATTTTCTCAAATCTCACCACCATTATCCATAGAGTTTTGGGTTATCTTTTTCTTTTTTTCCCAGTCAGAATCATGTCTAAGAAAGACTAAATTAATGTCTGAAAAGAGCTGCCTCTAAACTGCCTCCTCCTGTTTCTAACACATACACCCATGTAAACATACAAAGGTAAGGACAACAGCTAACATACTATAGTGAAAGCAGTTTTATTCCGGAACATCTGATTGCACTTATTCATGCGTTATCAGAAAATCAAAAACATAGGACATCATAATGAAATATACTTATGAAAGTAAAATGGGCAGGATATTGGGGGAAGGGGGTGGGGGTGGCTGAAGGAAAATCAGGAATGAGGCATTTGGGGCAAGGGAAGCATCTGGCTAATTTAACTAGCAAAAGAAAAATAAGTCAAAAACATTCATCAGGATGAACAATGTATTAGAAGTACATAAGTAATACCTTGCCTAAATCTTTTCCTGGCTTCCAGTGCTGTTGGAAAGTTTCAGTTCTTCTTCGTCATGTCTGCTAAGCACATTCGGGGGGGAGCAGGGGGAGAAGAAAAAAAGAGCAGAGAGTGAACTTAATCTTGGAATCCTGAAAAAGTTGCCTGTGTGCTTTTTCTAGCCTCTGGTACAGCAAACCAGGTTGCTATGGTAAAATGGGTCAGAGCAGTAAGCAAGTTAGCTTGTGCGACAAAATCAGATTCCTGGTGCAGCAATGGGAGGCACAGGCCAAAGCAGACGGTAATCTACAGCTGAATCTAGGTCACTGGGGTGCTTTGTAGCTGCAGCTGTCCGTGTGGGACTGTGATCTCCGGCAGGGCTCACAAAACCATCCTGACGGCTGGGCTCCTACTCAACGGTTACGAGTGTACTGGGGGAGCTGTTGCTTTGTCTCCTTCAAAAACAAATTATAATTTTAGATTTTTAATTATGGATGCATATGCAGGCAGCATGTGTCTGTGTGTGTATTATGTATGCACATTTATTTTAAAATAAAACATACTCAGCAGGCACATGGCCCATATTTTGGGAAACCGTTACACAAATTAACATTCACACTCCAAATGATCATTATCACATATTTATGGGAACTGTGCATCCCACTCCATGAAGGCTGTAAAGATCTGCAAACATAAGAAATCTCTTCCCCGGCATACCTAATGAATTCCCCCCCTCAGACAAACGCCCTCCCAAAAAGCCTGGAAAAAGAAAAAAGGCTTTGGAGAATGTCAGGGAGGTCGTCCCACAGTTCAGTCTCTCACATCCCCCCACAAACATATGCTGATACACCCATCCGTGCAGTAATCTATTATTATCATTTACTATTCTGTGACTGTTTAAAAAAAAAAAAAGGAACAGCAATCAGTTAATAAAAAGCCAAGGAATGGGGCCAAATCAGGAGCAGAAGTAAACCAGCATACCCCCCGCTGATGCTGGTGGAACTACAAGAGATTAGGCAAGCTCAGGGTTTAGTCTCATGTACAGACGTGGTCCTCACCCAAGGGGGGGATGCAAAATGACACTTAACAGAGATTCATACAGAATATAAGAAAGGCGTACTCCTACGTGACGAGGTGGGTAGCTCTATGTCACTGGGTTTTCCTGCCTTTTTCTTTCTTATGTTTAGAAATTCTGCCAGGCAGAATTTGCTGTATGTGTCTGGGATTCCTGGCTATTCAGCAGAGATTCTGGATACACCCCCTGCACACTGATACATCAGCCTTCAGTGCATACAGAGTGAGGCTGGCGCTCCCAGGGTACACCGGATTTACTGTGCATGCAGTGATCGACCCCACAACAAGCACACAGTGGATTTGAAGCTTCCCAGAAGCCTCCTGGCACATGGCACATGTGCTGAATAGTTCTTATCCCATATACATCGGAGGTCTGACACACCAAATGCCAAACACCTCACCGTCATATCTCATTTTTTTTCTGTCTTGTGTAAAAATGTGGCATAAGCATATAGTAACACTAGGTAGAGAAGTTAATGAAATTATGACATATTCGCTTTTGGATGTGGTTTTGGGACAGTATTAGACAGATGTGAATTTTCCCTCTGAAAACAACAAGATATTAGATATTTCCACTTGAGACAGCTACACTGGACCAAACACATCCATCAATACTGTTTTGTTTTTTTTTTTCATTGTCACATCTCTCATACTGTGTCAAGACTTTTTGCCCATTTCCAGCAAGTGTGAGGGCGGAGGAAGGACAAAGGACAACAATATCTCGGAGCTTCAGAATCAGTGGCCCCCCACATAAATCAGGTATGACAATGAAGTTCCTGCCCTCCAAATCCCACATTTTAACATGGACAACTGAGATTAGAAATGTGTTAGGAATAACTTCAAAACTAGGCCAGGAGTAATCCATGACAAGGTCAGCATCCAAAGACAGGTGAGGCACTAGAGCTTATTCAATGAACTAAACAACTAAAATCAACTATGCTTTTCTAGAGAAAAAATTTCAATGCATATTTTTATTGGTGAAGACATTTCAGCTCCCATACAAGGGGAAGGTTTGTTATACAACTGATGGTCAATGCCTTGAACTGCATCTGACACAAAGCTGGTAGCCAGAGAGCACTGCCTGACACCCCTTGTGAGAAACACCACCAAGGACATGGGCAAAAGAACTAATCAGCACAGACTAAGGAATAGTGTGCATTTGTGAGGACTGCTTGTGTGCATGCCTTTACAGATGCTTAAAAAACCAAGATGAAACATGTAAGGACCATATCTCAAATGTCAGCCTGTAACCAAAGAGAAATCTCTCATTTCTTCATACAGAAGTGCTAGCATTATGAAAGCAGACTGGGCAACTGCCCATTCTGTTGAACAGCAGCACACATAAATAGCTTGCAAATGTTGGAGGTAGATGTGCACATCATACACAAGCAAAACAACATATTCCTTCAAGTGGGAAGTAGCAGAAAGTAAAAGGGAAAGAGAAAAAAATATCAGGACAGGTTCAAGGATGGCTTTCTCTCTTGATGGTCACTCACAACTTCTCTTAGCAATAATGAAGATTATATACATTTTAAAAGGCCTTGACTTATTCCATCTATCACATATAGTTCATCTCTTCTCTAATTTCCACAGCAACTTGTCTTAAATCCTTCTGCATTCTTCTCCTTGATTATTCAATGATACCTGAATAGTTCTGATAACCCATGTGATATAGACAAGTGACGGAAATGGTTGTCTATCAGGCATTGTCTCTGTAAAGCAAACAAATACCACTTCATTCAAAGGGGACAAATTCATCATTGGTGAAGCATTCTGCATATGAGGTTTATGCCTAATGATCACCAGAACAGACTCATTTAGAGATATCCCTAGAGATATAAAGATCTGCTATTGTGTTGATAAAATTCTTTTCATGCCACTGATACCTTAATAGCCATGTCTACAGAATGACAGGCACAGAGACCAGGCAGGCTTGGAGACTTACCTAGATGGAAAGGGAGCAAAAGGGTTGTGATTTTCATTTGATGCCAGAATTACATACCCCAGTATAGAATTTGTCATTTGATTTTGATCATATATGTTCTGAAGGCATTTTACCTATAACAGCATGTCTATGAAAATCCGCACATAAAACAGAGGAAAACAAAAAAAAAGCTGGAAAAAAAAGTTCATTTCCTAACTCTGACATGAATATAATTTTATACTTGCAGATAGCTTTAGCCTTCCTGTTTCCAAAAAAGGCAGTAAATCACAGACTCAGGGGACTACGCAGGCATGTACTGAGTGGAGGAATGGCAGGGTGCAGGGAGGGAGGAATGGCTTTATAGGCAGAAAAGAAACATTCCATGGAAGTAACACCACCAGATAAATCCCCTGTTACAGAGTCTGTCTGCACACTCCACTGCTAAAGGGCCACGAGTTCCCGATAAGGGGTCATTTTCTTACCCCTGGACAAACAGGCAATTCACAGAAAAGAGTTAATTAACTCTGCCACGTATTGGAGGATCTGAAGTACCTGACACACTTCTGTCACGCTCCTTTCTCTGAGCAAGGTGGAGTGGATGTTGACTCGAGAAGGGATGCAGAAAAGGCTATCTGATAAAAATTAACTAATTTTTTTTACTTTATATATTAGAAAATGTTTTCAACTGAGGAAGAGAGGGGAAGGGAAGGGAAGGGAAGGGAAGAGAAGGGAAGGGAAGGGAAGGGAAGGGAAGGGAAGGGAAGGGAAGGGAAGGGAAGGGAAGGGAAGGGAAGGGAAGGGAAGGGAAGGGAAGGGAAGGGAAGGGAAGGGAAGGGAAGGGAAGGGAAGGGAAGGGAAGGGAAGGGAAGGGAAGGGAAGGGAAGGGAAGGGAAGGGAAGGGAAGGGAAGGGAAGGGAAGGGAAGGGAAGGGAAGGGAAGGTGTTGTGGTTTAGCCCCAGCCGGCAACTAAGCACCACGCAGCCGCTCGCTCACTCCCCCCACAATGGGATGGGGGAGAGAATCGGAAGAGCAAAAGTAAGAAAACTCAAGGGTTGAGATAAAGACAGTTTAATAGGGAAAGCAAAAGCCGCGCACGCAAGCAAAGCAAAGCAAGGAATTAATTCACTACTTCCCATGGGCAGGCAGGTGTTCAGCCATCTCCAGGAAAGCAGGGCTCCATCACGCGTAATGGTTACTTGGGAAGACAAACGCCATCACTCCAAATGTCCCCCACTTCCTTCTTCTTCCCCCAGCTTTATATACTGAGCATGATGCCATGTGGTATGGAATAGCCCTTTGGTCAGTTTGGATCAACTGTCCTGGCTGTGTCCCCTCCCAGCTTCTTCTGCACCTGGCAGAGCATGGGGAGCTGAAAAGTCCTTGACTAGTGCAGCAACAACTAAAACATCTCTGTATTATCAACACTGTTTTCAGCACAAATCCAAAACATCGCCCCATACCAGCCACTATAAAGAAAATTAACTCTATCTCAGCTGGAACCAGGAGGGAAGGGAAAGGAAGGGAAGGGAAGGGAAGGGAAGGGAAGGGAAGGGAAGGGAAGGGAAGGGAAGGGAAGGGAAGGGAAGGGAAGGGAAGGGAAGGGAAGGGAAGGGAAGGGAAGGGAAGGGAAGGGAAGGGAAGGGAAGGGAAGGGAAGGGAAGGGAAGGGAAGGGAAGGGAAGGGATCTAGCTGGCTAAATAACTACCTGTGCAAAGCTTTTATTCAGGTTTTATTTAAAATACAGGTTGGACTTGCATAAATGTGTCTACTGATAACACATTTAGCAGTGCTCAGATGCTGATGAAAAGACACATCTTGGATGTTGAAAGATCATCATAATCACAGCAATATCATACATGTGGTCTTCTTAAATGGAAGAAAAGTAGAAACTCCAAACATTTGTAATGCACAGGGAAACTTTAGAGTTCATCTCCTGGTCATTTAGTAAATAGAACATCCTTCCACTTTTTGTTGCACAGAACGAAATAACAAGGAGGTTAATTTAACTAGGTTTTTAACTAGCCCCTCTATGAAGGATGCAAGCACACGTCATCTGCTTTCTGGATTGAAGCTTGTCACTGTTCATCTGTACAATATACATTGCTTCAACAATGACCTTACGAATTTCATCAAACAAGTGTTGGCAGTTTCCCACTCAATCACTTAGTGTAACTGTGGACTCTTCTCTTGTTTACTGACATCAAGGAATGCTGTAACAGAGCAATTATTGCCTCATACCTCTTCAAATACTGATGGGGGTGTAAAAAGACAAACATCTGATGCATGCTCCTCTCCCTGGAATGTGTTAGGAAAAGACCAGTCCCTCAGTCAAAAGGATTAAATCCCTTCTCTACAAAACGAACTCCTTGGAGGAACTTTAGAGCTCTTCATAGCTCAGGCAAATGCCATTTCAAGAGATTCTTCATCAAATAGGCTAGAGGGTTCTTTGTGAGTATGTTAAAAACTAACTACATGGCTAAGATTCAGCCATTGGCTAAATGTGTAAATTAAGGGTATGACAGCTGTTATGGTAACAGTTTTGACTTAGTAAATGAACACAAGGTCTGATGGAGGCAGATACCTGCTATTTGAGTACGATCACCAGTCTCCACAAATCTCTTGCTATGGACCCCTTTGCAGTGGACTACAAACTAAAGCAGTAGCCTGTTGTTAAAGGACTTGAAATGAAAAGAGAAATCACTAGAGCACACTGGCCCTGGTACGCGGAATTTTAGTTCCAACTGTGCAAGCTAAAATAATGAGCATTTTAAATAGAAATACTTGAGGCAAAACATAATGTCTGGCAAGGTAACTGGGGAGGAAGTATCTCATGTCATCCGTGTGGAAGTCTCCAGCCGTAACAAAAGCTTCCTTAGCTACTCAGTAAGTGACTAAAGTTATAAACATTTATATCACAGTTAATTTACTTTCAATGTAGTTTGGAAAGCTCCTCTTGCTCTCTTAAATGATGCTGCTAAATGTCAAATTCACAATTTTGGAAAGTTATTGTCAACACTTTGCTATAAGTGGATATTAATTAATACTAAATTGCAATGGCTTCCATAAAACTTCAATGGATGCCAAAAGAAAAAAAATGTTCATCTTCTATGTTACTACAATGAATAACAAAAGAAAAAAGAATAGTTTTCCACTTACAAAATAAAATGTTGCCAAGAGCTACATTCAGCTAGTAGCCATTTGTTTCAAGCGGATACTGACTCCTGTCATATTATGAGGGAATATGAGATTTGGTAATCTTACTGGCACATGTCAGGTGAGCATGGCCAAGAAACACAGAACTGTCTCCTAGCAATAGCTCTTTTCATCATAGCTGTGTTGCATGGTGCCTAAGAAAACTGAGCGTCTAAAGAGAACAATTGTGGGGAAAAATCTCTCTGAGAGTCTTATGAGGGAGGAACGTGGTGGAGAGTGGTAGAGATGACTGCAACAATTCCAGATTTTCCTGGAAGCACATTTTATTGATCAGAAGTTGGAGTCAATAAACTCACTGGAGATCTGAAAATGCTAAACAAAGTCACTGAAAACAATTTAAGTACCATGATCAGCCCTGTATATCTATTGATTCAAGAGACAGGAGTAATATCTGACTGTCGAAAGCCAACTGTGACTTCGGCCACTCTTTCATAAGAGCAAATAATAAAGTGCGAGAAAACAAGACTTGCAACATGAAAGAACCATGCGAAAGAAACATGAGTCAGTTATAACATAGGATATCAAAGACAGCCAAAATAAAGGCTGGTGTAGGAGATTAACAAGCTTGAAACTGTAAAAGATTGTGTTAAAACCACAGAGGATGGTAACAGAGAAAAGACTATCAATCAGAGATGAGATAAGGACAGCTGATGAAAAGACTATAAATATTATTCACAATGTGATGCGATCAGTATGGTAGCAAAATGACCCGGAGTGAACATGCCTCAAAGACTGGTTGCCTTCAGAATTTAAATCCATCTTCTGTTGAGAGACATGTTTTTTTTTAAAAAAAGAAAAAGAGCCAAAAGACTTTTAAAACAGAAAGAAAGTATTTGTATGTCATGGTGGAGGAGATATAAGGTTAATAATTGAAAGGGTTTTTTGGAAGACAACTATGTGGGGGAAAAATGTATCACATTGAGAGCAAGAAATGATAAAAATAAAGCTTTTTGTTTCTTAGATTATAATTATGGAGTGATATAATGAGTTAGAAAGGGGAAAAAACCCAAACAAATAAAAGCACAGTCAATCTTCAGAGAGAGGACTTATCTGTGGAAGACTCAGAAAATGAAAATAGGTAGAAAATAGTCAAAATGGTCAAGAACAACAGCATATTAAGAACTGTTAATGGTCCCCCTTGAATATCTATTGAAAGGACGGAATGACCTAACCCAAAGACTTGAGAAACTAAATCACAGGAGGAAAAGGAGATCTGGAAAAGCTCCAAAGAGAAGAGGGTAGTCAACTATCAAGTACCTGTAACTTACAAAACCTTTGATAATCTGCTGTAGACTTAATAAAGCTCGTCAACACTGTGTTAACAAGTGTCAAGAAAAATAGATTTCAGGCACTGTGTATATATTTCAGTCACAATTTATCACTTCAAAATAGAAACACACTGGGACAAACCAATGCTGAAGTTAATTTCATTAGATTTAATGGAGTTTCATTTCAGGGTTAAATAAAATTCAGAGAGCTATGAAATGGTCATCATAGATATCAACACATTGTGACCATGAATATCAAGAAATCTTAAATAATACGTAATAAATATTATGAAGCAAGAAATTAAGGCACAGGAAAGAGCAGGAAAGCTTGTTACATTTTGCACCTCTTCCTCTTCCCTGGATCCAGTATTCATCTGGTACTTCAGCAAGTCAATTCAAACCACTAAGGTGAAAGAAAACTAACCTGGTAAAAGAATAATTTTTCAGCTTATTTAATCAGCTGAATCCATTAATGAAGTAGTTAAATAAGAAACAGAGCTGGCATAGACAATCCAGAGAAGGTAAAGAGAAATTTTGTTTTTTGTTGTCAGTGAGCTCTTAGGTCTGCTTTACCATCAAAATGGAGCCATACTCTGAGAAAGACCAAGCTATAAATAATTTGAGACCAATAAAAGTATAGTATTCTATGTAGACTTGAGAACTGGACACCAAGTAGAAGAGAAATACACAGAATAGGAAGGAATAAAATGAATACATTTAAAATTAAAGTATTACGGGAAGACAAAGAACTTAAATAGTACGTGAGATAACCTAAAAAGAATTTACATGAAATCTATGAAAAATCAAATATAGGACATAGCTGAAAGTTTCAGTGTCTTTAGGGTGGGGCTCAGAGTTAAGATGAGAGACACCAACTAAGAATTTCTAGAAAAATTATTCCTGCAGTTTAGGCCTCTTGACTGATTCAAGGGGCAATGGAGAAATCCTATGGAGCATAACCCAACTGCTCAGAACAGGAACTGCAAGAAGATTGAAGAAATATTCCCTTGGCCAGAAAAGATAATAGCAAATTTTGAGAGAGACTTCACAACGAGGGTGCATGGTATCAGGAAAGAGGAGAAATAGCAGATCAGAAAGAAAAGACACATCTTCTTTAAAAGCAAAAAGCAGGCAGCTGGTAGTGTTATAAATCTAACCAATTGAACTAAGTAGTGTGAATGCAATGGTTAACAAAGAGCCTAATTAGAAACAGAATAATTTTGGGAGCAGCAGTGTCAAAGGGAATGTTACTGAGTGAAATTGACCTGGCTTTTTCAAAAAATGAGTGAAATGGAACTGCAAACCAAAGTGCTTGCAAATGGTTGAAGGATGAGATATATCTGATACAAAGTGGATGCAAAGTCAGAAAGATTGAATGCAAGGGTAAATAAACTGTACAGACAGCAACAACACAATAAATGTGGAGGCAGTTACAACACAAGGGCATCAGGCTGTTGGGTATCATGTCTTGTAAAGAAAGCAAACGTCTTGCAGAGTCCATATGATTTTCTGCAGAAATACCAGAGATCAAAATCAGAATCTGTTCAAGAACAGAAACTGGCGAATAAAGCTCTGATTGTGAGGCAGAGACAAATCACTACCTTAATTCTCTTGGTAACTGTTCACAGAAGTCTATAAAAGTTTGTTGGTTTTTTTTCTTGATGACACAAACAAATGAATGAAGAATGAATTTCAAAATAAATAATGGAACTGATTACAATGTAATTTCTGGAAGCACATACAAATCTATGGTGACATACAAATAAATGGTGACTTGCCTGGCTCAAAATCAAAACAAGTCTTAATTTATACAGTAAGCATAAAATGAACCCATGTGGTGAAGTCATACAAGCACTCCTGTATAAAGATAAATACAATCAAAACACCTCAAAATAATGAAACAGGAAGTTTCCTGCAAGCTTGTTTTGAAGAACAGTCTGCAAATATGCAAGTTCAAAGGATAACCCAAACCTAGGAAAGTTCTTTAGGCTCACAGAGGGAACCTCCTTCAGATGATGGCCCAGAGCAGCTAGTCTAGGTTGCTATCCTGAAACACTTGGCAGAGGACACATCTTATTCCTTCATTGTATAGAGACCCAAGCCTTTTCAAGCTAAGATTGTGGCTAGCATTTGATGAGAATGAATGCTAGCCTTGATGGCTAGCATTTAAGTCAGACTGTCTTATCACTACAGTTTTTTATCACATATCAGCCCAAAATATTTGAGTAAAGAAATCAGGAGCTAATAGTCTTTTCTAAGAACAATTAAGGCAAAATCCTCTTCTTGGAGATTTTAAAAACTTGACTAGATAAGGCCCTGATATAACTTTGAAGTTAGTCCTGCTTCGAGTGGGAGATTAGTCTAGATGGCCCCCAGAGGTCACTTATGACCTAAATTATTCTGTGATCAAATTATTTTGTCTGGAATGGGAACTTGTGAAGAACAGATTTTAAACTCATTAATCTTAGGAAAATTAAATCAGAAAATAATGCCGTTTGGAAAGAATCCAAACAAAAAAAAATGTTTGTTTCTGTAAGAAATATTTCATTCAAGCTTTCCAACTAAGCTAATGCACTGCATTTCAGTCAAAAAAAATGAAAGCTTCCACTCAGAAAAACACTGTAGAAGGTAGTTATGACATCTGGTTTTTATTTGTTAACTTTTATTCTCAGGAAAGTGCCTTCACCATCAGGCTGTAGAATATTTTGCTCTTATATCTTCTGTTCGTTTTCCATTTTCAGTAAGTGCATTTTGGACCAAAGACTGAAACCCAGGTATTGCATCTCCCCAGGAAATACACTAGCCATTGGACTGGAGAGCTATTACCACTAGGTTTGCTACTCTTTGCATAGATTTTGAAGAATTTTACAAAGTGGAACAATGCTACCATAGGAGCAGGGTAATTTCAAGATGAGTTTATCACATTATCTAAGTTCTAGGACCTGTATTGTAATAGTTCAATAGGAGAGATAGGAGTTTAACAGCTCTGTGCCTTATTTCCTTGATTTAAAAGAGTGTTGAGAACAGAGCTGTAATTCATGGCTTATTCAGTAAATAGAAGCAGTCACTAAAGCATTTTAAGTCTGAACTGAATCTAATCATTAGGAATGTCATTGTATGTCCTAATTTCAGCACAGAAGTTCCTGGCATGGTAAGAAAACCACATGAGGAATCAGTGTGAAGTGAGGTTATTCATGTCTTTTTAATAAACTATTGATTAGGTCACTCCCCTCACAAATAGCAATGATAAATCCCCGTCAAAGATGTATTTGTACATCTTTGTGGTCGGGGTGTACATCAGGGTGGTCAGTCACTGGAATAGGCTCCCCAGGGAAGTGGTCACGGCACCAAGCCTGTCAGAGTTCAAGGAGCGTCTGGATGACACTCTTAGTTATATGGTTTATGGTTTATGGTTTATATAACTCTTAGTTATATGGTTATTTAGTTTAGGTAGTCCTGCGAGGAGCAGGGAGTTGGACTTGATGATCCTTATGGGTCCCTTCCAACTTGAGATATTCTATGATTCTATGATTATATGATTTGTACGTGTGAAAATGTCCTGGATGCTATTCTGGAGAAAATTTCTTTGATGGATTTATTTGAACATGACCAGTGTCCCCTTATTTTCAGGTGAAGGAGAGCCACAGGTTCATCAGTCTGTCACATTCCCTCTTTGATACCCCATCGACGATTGATTGTACGATTGATAGTACGATTGATTGCTCTTTTTCAAACAGTCTTATTTTCCCTTCATTCACTTGGAACCTAATTCAATTATAGACAACAGTAAAACATTTAGACATTTTAACATGCATACATTTGCTCAGTGTTGCTCCTCTCAGAGGAATGATTTCTGCCATTTTCCTCAGATGAATTCCTTTTAATACCACAGGAATGCTGACTTTTTAAACTATAACTTTATGTTGGTGCCTTTGATGCTATGTATACATAATATTTTTCATTCTCAGCATGACCCACAAAGATACTTTCAAGGATGTTGAGCCTCAGAAATTATTGTTGCCATTCTTGTGAAATTAACCACATGCAAAGTAAAAGACTATGCTTCTTATGGACAATTTATCACTTCAAAATACAAACACACTGGGCCAAACCAATGCTGAAGTTAATTTCATTAGATTTAATGGAGTTACTCCAGGACTGACTTCAGCTGACTGTGTAAAACTATGAAGAAAAAAAAGCTTAGTGAAGTCGCATTCGCCACCATGTGAAGCTAAGTAATAACAGAACTTAACCAAAAAACATACTGCTTTGCTTAAGTTAAGATTATAAGTGCATCATGTTCATATTTTCCCATACACAACTGTAGCACAGAAGTAAACGCATACAAAGAACAACTAGACAACTAATCACATTTAAGGCTCCTAAACATAATCTAACTTCCAAAACATGGATAATATAGATAAATAGCTCATTTAGAGTTTTACATGGTGCTGCCTTATAAGGAAATTAGATTGGTAATAATCACACTAATAAAATAAAAACCAAACCTTGATTCAAGAGACAAATTAAGATAGATATACTCTATGTCTGTGTCTAGCTGTTCTTGATGTATGAATAAAACAGCCATTGGAGAAAGTCCTTGGTGTGAGGAATAGAGCTCGAGACTCCAGCTTTCCCCAGCCAAATACTTCCATTAGAATAAAATTAGTCTCTCTCTCTCATTCTGCCTTCAGGAGGGAAACAAACTGTTTCCCTTCTCTCTCCTTCCTTGGATGAAGCAATAAAACATCTTTATCTTTCTGATTACAAGGAAATGCCTATGCAGGAAGGTGATGTCAGCTTGAATATCTTCAGCACTAGGCCCTTTAGATGCACTGAGGTCTCCTAGTCCAGAAGTCTCAAGATGATTGCTCATGAAGACTGTGGAAGGCAGACAAACAGTAGTACCCAACTGAAGAAGGTATCCTATCTTATCATTTGAATTTATGCCAATACCACTCTGCCACTGACCATCAAAAAGAGAAGGAAGTTTACCTTGGTTTCCCACTTCCTTGTTGGGTGCTCTAACTGCAATACTACTGTATTAAGAAAAGGAGGACAAATGCACAAACCTCATTTGAAGCTTGTGATCATCTCTGCCCTGTTAGAGGATGGTTTCTGTGAATGGCTGCCAGATAAAGCTCCACAGCAAAGCTCAGCAGGACACCCTGTAGGATGCAAAGAGGAGACGGGTATCACTGATCTGGCACCTTGGGAGAGAGGCAGTTCTCAGCAAGTGCAGCAAATCCACTTGCAGAACAAAACTATAGAGATACCTAAACTTTGAGGCATTCTCATTCACAATTGGATCCAACCTTAACTATTCAATCCCATCTCCCTGTCAGTGAAGAACCTTAGTGGATATTTCATAGGAGAAAGGAAAGGACATGAGGATGTTTGGAAGCCTCTGATTCTTGGGGTCTGTCATAGCCCTGACTTGGTCTAGATTGTGCCTTCATTGCAGTGGAATTCTGTATCAACAGATCAACATTAAGCAATCTAAGTGTGCCAAGTGAAACTATCAATCACTAAGCAATACCCCCTGAAGAACCTGAAGGGGAGTGTGAGCCACAATCCCAGCCTCAGATTCTCAGGTGGATTTTTGACTCTATCACAGTGTCCTGTGAAATTCAGGTTATGTTATTAGTAGTAATGAATTAGCTTTAGATAGCTTTAAGCTCTGATGGTGGCATCAGCGAACATTTGTCAGTCCACTGAAAATAGCTGTATAAAATTCTGTAATATTCAGTTAATTATTCCTGTAAACTTAATTTCAGTTGATTTATGTATTTCTAAAAACAGAACAAAAATGTTACTTCTATTTGAATGAATTGTCCCAAAATAGTTGGATTCTTGAGCCTTGCTTACATGACTGTTTAGTAAAAGGATCAATCTCATAAGTGTGAAGGAGGAAAACAAAATGCTTGGCACTTTTCAGAAAGTATGTGGGCCAAAGAAAAAACAGTGCAGGTAGGGGAAGAACTGGAAGCAATGCAGGCAAAGGCAACTGGGGCAGAAAAGGCAAAGGCAGAGACAGCAGTAGCATCTCTGACGAGAGACACTCAGCCTGTGCATCACGGGCAGGGGCTTTGCTGCCGGCTCCTGCCTCTGACATGCCTCCCTCTCTCATCTGCTGCAAGCTATCCCCATGCTGTGCGCAGTCCCTGTTGCAGACCGGGTGAGGAAAAAGGCAAAATCCAAAAGGAAGAAAAAAGGCCTCTTTTGTGACTTTCCCTTTTTCAGCTTTGTGGGACATTGAGACTGAGCTTTGTCACAGACTAGTGGCCTGTGACAGTGGTCCAGGGAGAGGAGTGCTTTCCAGCCAACAAAGCACAAAGAGAGAGAAAGAGTCGCTGCAATCAAATGCGGAAGGGGATGAAATATCTGCGTTGACTGTATGGTAAAAATAACAGGGAAATATGCTTCTTAATCAGGATGACCATCTGCCTTTGATGGGTGACAGCCCTATTTTAATGTTTCCTGTAAAAAAGGCCTTGCAGGATTTTGAAGTTAATTTGACCCTCCCCACCTAGAATCTACCTTACCTTTGACACTCAAAGCCTTCCAGCATGCTCTGCTTGAACTGTCTCTGCACATCACCCACCGCAGAAGTTTCTTAGGTGGAAACCCTGCCACTGTTTACAGTTCACAGAAACACTATCTGATAGTTTAGGACAGGAAGTGAAAAATGCCACTAAGCCAAATGAAACTAGAAGGGGGTTTATGTGGGCAGAAAGTAATGAGTCAGACCGATATTTTGGAAGAGTTACTCATCTGTCTAAGAACTGTTACATCAGTCCCTTAAGAAAGCAAGTTTAATACTGCTGTGTTTTGACTTAAAATATGTTGACAACAGTGCGTAAACCTGTCATTCTTTTTAGGAGTAAATGTGAGAACCTATTGAATTTCCTTTGGGGAAAAAGATGTCTAAAAAAACCCATACATTCCCCAAGAAACAGGAATGGCCCGCTGCCCAAAAGGAAGACAACAGGAGAGCAGATCTTTTGCTACAACTACTTTTATGCATGTTCAGCTGTCTGTGAAATATAGGGAAAAAGAGTATAAAAGCCAACCCAGAAGATGGAGAGGGACTGGTCTGTGGGAATGTCCTGAAGGCACCGCCTGAATGTGGTCTTACAGGACTGTGAGAGTGTGTGCCATCACCATACTGCGATGTCCTGCAGTTGGAGAAGCAGAAACATGTGCTTTCATTGTAAATATAACTCCACCAGTGCGGTCTAGTTTTGCCATCAATTTTACCTTTTAAGAGAAATAACCTGAGGAAGTGCAACATTTGTTTCACTGCTAGTGTCAAAACAGGACAACAATTCTGCTGTGATAAAAAATGCCCTGAGGTATTTTCATTATCCCTAGTATTCAGTGTTTCTATTACACTTACATAATAGTGTTTATATTACATTTGATCCAAAATATGACAACATGCAGCTGGTACAGCATCATGTTAAGATGTTACATGATGTATATGGCATTGTATCAGAACAAAGATTTTTAGAGAAGAGGCTTGAGTGTGCTCACATTAAATGCACAAATGAAACTAATGTGACTTCAGGTTTGGTTCTAAACTCCAAAATCACACTGAGGCTCCTTAGCAAAAACACGAACAGTTACAATTAATGTATTTTATGCAAATGAAATTTTAAAAAAAGTCATTTGGCCTGGAGATTCTGACCTTGCTTTTATCTGCAGCTCAAAGTACAATTAAGAAAGGGTAAGAACTGAATTACATTCAAATAAAATGTTGGCTGAAAATATTGATAGACAAAATCAACCATTCTTCATAAAACTCTCTGTCTCTCTCCAGATGTAATTATTTTCTTCCAAATATCCAGTAATGACATGTGACTATCTATTCCAGCATCACAGGACTGTAATGCTCTAGTTAAATGGAAGTGGCTGTGAACTATCTTAACACATTAGTTATATAACCCTTGTCACTCTTGTATTTGAAAATCCTGCGGTCATTAGCATATTAACAAATACCACATCTCTGATCAGAAAGCTTTGCTTTCATGTTATGCATAAACTTCAGAGCAAGCAAATTATTTTACTCACGGCAGATATCCTAAATCCTATGCCAAGTGGTTATTATACACAGTGTTACAATACCCAGGTTATATTCCATCATGGTCACGCTAGTGGATCCCACTAAGGAATCCCAGCACAGCTGATGCTATTATTCTCTTGAGTCTATTTATATGGTGAGACATGTCTATTGAAACTAGTCCTCATTTTGCATTCTTCCAAACCTTTTTGGTGGTATCAAACAGTGCAGTTTCGTGATAACACTATCAAAGAACACAAAATCCAAAGTTGCATGAAGTGCCACAACATGTTAAAAAGCCCAGGGAAATTAATCTCTGGGCAGCTTTTCAGGAAGATTGATCTGTGTACATTTCGCTATCTATTTTACACTCCCATCTTCTTCTCCGTTCCAGAATGGGCTTTCTGTAGTTGGTACTACTGTACTATGGACATGAGTGCTTAGAGAAGTCTTGATTATTTGAAATAAGCCAGATCTGCTAGTATTGAAATTCAACCAAGACAAAGGAGAAATAATATGTTATGGAATCAGCTGCTCTGGGTAGGAAAAAAAGGATTAAGTAAAAGCTTAGGCACCATAAAAGAAAACTAGAAAACTAGTTTTATAGCTAACGGCAAACAGCCGTGTCCTGTGATCATATCAGCCCAAATGGTTGCTGGTTATTTAAGAGAGGCCGTTTGGGCACAAGTCAGGAAGGAACTTCAAACTCACGCTTCACAGCAAGCTATCCTTGCACAACAGCACTCACACACAAAGAGCAGAGGGCCTCAAAGCTCTCAGCAGCATCTTTAAGGGAAAGAAAAGCCAGGCAAGGAGGGCTAAGAAAGACTATACTGTATTGCTGATGTTGTTTGTGTACAGAAAAATTGTAAACAGGAGTATGACCAAGGCCACATTAAGTAGATAGACTAACAGCATGAGACACATCCGTAACTTTTTTATTAGTCCCTCTGGCACTACCTTAAAGCAATAAGCAAAAACTCTGTTAGTCTAAAGAAATTCTCACTTGCTATAGTATTGGTGTTATGAAGACAACATCATATTAAGTGATATTGTAGAGTGGAGTAACAGTGTGCCATTGAGCTCAATAATTAATATCAATGGAGTCTGCATCCAAGAACCCTCCCATCAGAGCTAATGGGATCATGGGAGGAGAAAGGCAACATGGAGCTCTTTACATACTAAAGGAGGTCTTGTGTAGCCTATGCAATGACCTCCACAGAGCTGGAATCAAAGGCACAAACAGGAACTAATCACTTTCAGTGAGAAAACTCTTAAAAATACTAATCTCATGCAAGATGCTTGAATGCCAAGATATTCCCTGAAACATTTCAGTAATGATAAACGACAACTGAATAAATATTGTGTCAAGTGTTAGTCATTTAATACTCTGGAGCAACGTACCTTTAACAGCATACTGTTGTCACTCTACTGCTTCAGAGGTACCATCCAAGTATATCTACCACTGCAGCGTCTATTAATCACCCAGGAAGACTCAGCCTAAGCTGAAGTTTGACCTAGCAGTACAACAGTAGAGACCAGGTATATTCCTCTTCACGTCTATAGCAAAAATTGCCAACTGACATTGTCCTAACATGGAAAAAGATTATTTCAGAAGAAGGTGTCCGGGGAGTTATTCTTCATGCAGTGTAACACAAAGCTGATTTATAACCATTTAAACTCAAGGTGGTCTAACGAGTCTTGCAAAATAAGAATTCTCTGGGCCACTCATTTCTGTTAACGTGATCTCTCTGTTAGATGATGGGTCTATATGGGAGCAGCTGCTTTACTGTCAATTTATATTGTGCAATTCAGCATATTACACAAACTACATTCCAATAACAAGCTCTGAGGCAGTGGTATCACCGCCTATAAACAGCTGTAAGGCACTGTGTAGGACTAAGAATAACTTTTGGGAATAGCTCTGAATGATGAGTGTAGATAGAGTGAAAAGCATCAGTTTTCAAAGGCTGGCTTAAAAAACGTAGGTGCCACTATCACCTTGAAAGCCTACTATGGTTGTTTCTCAAAAAAAAAAGATCTTGTTTTGCCACATATTTCCTAACAAGGGATTTATTATATCTGCCCAGAACTAGTGCTTATAGGATCATCATGGCTCCAGAAAAATACATTTTAAAGTAAAAGTTGTCAGGTAACCTAATCCACATCTTCCACGCTGCTCTCCAGAGGCCCTGTCCCCTGAATCCAGCCAAAGGCCGTGAGGATCCAGTTGCACAGGGCTTGCTCACGGATCATTCAGTCTCTCAGTGCATTTGTAATTCACATTTCACACCTCAAGATACTGAACACGACTCATAGCAAAATCAAATGTGGAAATGTAGCAAACTGCTGCTGAAAATGACTCTGTGATAGCACTTTCACATTTCGCCGTGTATGCATGCAGCTAGTTTTTCTTCTCTGTTATTAAGGATGTGTTATGCCATGAGCACACCACTTTGTTAAAATGTCTGTTAATAAAATCTATGACTTTTATGTGGCCTTCTCAAACCATTAGATTTACTATTTTAGCTGATTATTTTTTCTGATCCATGTGTTTCTATTGTTCTTAATTTAAATAAACCTATATTTTGGGATGATACTTAGCCTTAAAATGAGTAGTATCTGATAGGAATGAGAAAAGATAAAAAGACAAATATAAAGTAGACACATCTGTAGACAAATAACCTTATTGTCACAAATGCATATTCTTATTAAATTTACATATACAGAAAAAAATCTGTCCTTACGATAATAAATGAGAATTTTGTCATTGACACCTACAAAACCGCAATTCCACTTCTTATAATTGTGTTTGTTTCTGCTATGGTTTTCACCAAAACCAAAATAAAAATAAGCAAAGGAATAGTATATCTAATTTTTAGCAAGTACTGTGTGTACATATCATTTACTTCTAACTTTGGGTCAATTTATATGACCGCAAAGTAAGTGACAAATTATACTGATGCAGCCACAAATTACTGATTAGCAACAAATTACACTGATGGAGTAGCATAGTGTAGTCTTCAGCCACACCTGAGTTTGAGTATTGTGAGCTCACATATTTGAGCCATGATGAATTAAGATGGAATAAAATCATACTGTATGAAGCTGTGATCCACTCAAGTGAATGAAGGGAGGAGAATAAGAAAATTCCAAAGAAAATCTAAAGTTACAATGTGGACATCTATTTGCTCATACAAAATCTACACCAGCCTTATTATTATTTATTTGTTCCTAAAGGTGTGTGAGCCATTTGGATAGCACCAGCTCACACAGAGAGAAAACTGAACCTTAAAAAGGAT
This sequence comes from Ciconia boyciana, assembly GCF_034638445.1. Classification (NCBI taxonomy): domain Eukaryota; kingdom Metazoa; phylum Chordata; class Aves; order Ciconiiformes; family Ciconiidae; genus Ciconia; species Ciconia boyciana. Next base: position 54,305,690 of record NC_132936.1, read on the forward strand.
GCATAGACCGCACAGTCTCCCTCCTGCTTAGAGAAGGATACAGACAGTTCTGAGCATTATAATGTGGCCCCAAGTTAAATAAAAAACAGTGGGAATCCTCCTTGTCCTTTTGTCCTTGAGACAAAACAAGAGCGGGTTCTTAATGTTGGACTCAAGCAAAATTCCAGTGCTTTCAATGGGAGTTTTGTCTGACTAGCGTGCATGGCATTGTTCCAAGAAGGATGGGGAGCACAAAGGTGAAGACTATGAAGTGATATCACCCTCCTGCAGAATGGTGTATGCTGTAGAAGACAAAGGGGTATGTATTTGGATCTTACGGTAACCCAGTTGTTCCATCAACAGAAGTTTTTATGTTCTGGAGAAGCTGACCCCATCCTCTATATGCATAAAAATTAGAAATACATTTGAGGGTGCAAATGACATGGGCTCGGTCAGGTCAACCCATTTATTACTGCTGATGCAATAGGGCATCCCAGTTTGCCAGCTGAGGGGGTTTTGCTGTGTTCTCCTCAGAGCATTCTCTTACTGTGCCTTTGCTTCCCAGTCTGAAGTCTGGCTACCCTGCCAGATTTTTTACATGCACGTCTCTCTGCATCCCCACCTTCCCTTTGCCTCAGGACATTTCTGTTTAGATTTAAGATGAACAGAGACAAATGGAATACGTGTCTTTTCTACAGTCTTTGATTGTATTTTATTTTTTGTAATTATTATAAAAATATCTCAAAGCTCTGTTTTTCATTTATTATTGTTCATTTGATAAGATGAAGCAATGTATGCTATGAGCTCTTGACTTTTATGTCATCTGAGATTGAAAATACAATGCTAAATACATTAAATATTCACAAAGGGAGTCAAATAGGGTCATGGAAAGTGCCACACATTAATCATACATGTGTGGTATTCCCTTGTTAAATGATACAGTTTAGCTCTGCATTTTCTAACAAATGAGGTCAAGATGTTGTTTGCCATTAGAAACTAATTAGAGGAAATTCTTCACGCTTTTTTAATGAAGAAAGGCAAACTTTTGGAAATGATAATGCAAAGAAAAGTCAGACTATGGAGAATTAAACCAAATTTCTTTTTAAAAAAAAGTTGCTAAAGGAAAAGTGTAATCAGTTACAAAGTTCACTTGGTTCATGTACTCATAATGTCACCAATCAATAAGGTTACACTATGGATAAGAATCAATGATGTCTTATAGCAATGAGAGATAAGAGGAAAACAATGAGCAAGTGATTACTATTGTCAAATTCTGCTATTATTTGAGATATTTTTCTTTACTATTAAATATTAGTGGGATCAAATGAAAGAAAGACCTTTTGACACTTAGCTGTACTAGACATTTATGAAAATTAGGAGGTTTTGACATGTCAGCCTGAGCAGTAAAAGATTTTACGTACCTCAGCAGAGTTTAAACACTTCTGTGACCAGAGAAAATAATATAAAGAGATGGCTCTGCATCTTTAAAGTCCAAAGTAAAACAAGGCAAGATCCAAGACAGAGTTAGGAATTATTCTAGTTTTATGGTGGCCGTGTCCATATGGAGTTGGGCAGCAGAAGCTGAGGAGCATCAGGAGCTGGCACACCCCTTGTGAAGCCCAGGCCAGGCCCAGAAGCCGGAGACTGCATCTGCCCATCACCTGGGAGAGGGTGAGAGGTTGCAAATGGGCTGGGGGAAAGAGCTATGCCCCACACTTGTCCTTACACTTCAGCTCACTGAGGCAGCCAGCCCTTCTGGCAAGTATTTCAATCTACTCCCACTTATAGTCAAATCCAACAAAACTCCCATTACAGAGACGCTTCCTTTCACACACGCTTTTTTTTTTGGTAATTTCATTCTATGGACAATCAAAATGCTTCACAGTACAACTCTCTTCAGTATGCCAAGAGAAGCTAACTTAGTCATGCTATCCTAACAACAATATTCATCCAAAAATGCAAGTATGGGAGTGCCTTCACAGAAGCGTTACTTTTTTTTTTAAATGAAAATAATTGTGAATATTAGTGCTTCCTTGGACAAGTGATTTTTTTTTATTATTTCCTTAAAAATAAATATTTAATATGGATACTTAGTGCAGTAATAAAAATGACCTAAATGATGTCCTTTTGAAAAAGATTTTGAACACTTTATAAGAGTGCAGGATGGTCCTTAATCATATTTACCATGAAAAAAGAGGGTTGTTCAGGCAGGTTTTGTGTTTGCATAAGTATGTCTTTCACAGATGCCTGGCTTTCATAGATCATTCATGGCTGATAAGAAGCATGAGCATACACCTCATCTGTCATCAGAAAACTCCCACAGGAGCTCTTGTCAATGGCCCCACCATGGGAGAAACTTCAGCTAGAGGCTACTCCTCTTTAGACACCAAAAAACCAAGAGACAGAAATCCATAGGGAATCAGGTTCTTTAGCTTTCATGCTCACAGAACTACATCTTTCTTGTCTTGCCTTGCCTTTTCATTTTCCTTTATAAAAGCAAATTGCATATTTCTCTCCCATATTTCTCATTACTACTTGGCCAATCTGGCAAACTTGCCCCAGACCTCTGGTATGCCCCACACTCAACATTTCTTACAGTATTTCTTCAGAAGATAGCTGTCATTGCCCTTCATATTCGTTATTTGGAGAATTGTTTGGAAAAAGATCTCCCAGGAGACAAAGAGAAGATCATGAACTTTTCCTGTTCCAGCAAAACAGAGTGAGCTGCAGTCATTTCTACACATATCCGTAGGATGGTAGCTCTTCCAGCTCTCCCAAACGATGTTTTTCTTCTGCTCACCAAAAATCTACCAAAAAGTCATAAGGCTGGCAAGATGAGCACACATATGGAAAAAGAACTTCGTATCTCTGCATTGTTGCTCTAGGAACTAGTAGTACACTTTTGACATTCATTTGCAGCAGCTAGCCTATTTGCTGTCCTTCAGTTTGTACAGTGGAGCAGACTCAGAGCACAACAAATGGATTCCACTCAAACACAACTAAACAAAAAGTTGTGCTTCAGAAGATCAGATAACACACTCCAACTGGAATGAGTTTTCAGTCCACAGGAGCAGATGAGAGCTAGTCCAAAATAAATTCCTTCAAAACATGCATAGTATGGACACAGGATTGTCATTACCAACTGTTTGCCTTACCAACTTTTGCTCTACAGATAAGGTCTGTTAGATGCACTATTTGCTAAAGTGAATATAACCTTAATACAGACAGGAAACAACTTCTAGGAGCTAAGAAGGACGAGGCCTTCTAACAGGGTAAAACCGTGGGCTTCAGCGTAGGATGTTTGCACTGGTTTGAAGTGAAGGAACCTCCACAAATGCAGACAATTCTCTCAGGAAGAAAAATATGCCTATATGTCTAATGGGTTTGAGGTCATCATATAAAAGATATTCAGTTGGAACAAATTTTTACTGTTTGAGTTTTCAGGTTGATAAGAGACAATATTTGTGTCTCCATGTATTATAGGAGAGTGCAACAAACTGCTATTTTTTTACATCATTAGCTCTCTGATTTTACTCTCAGAATACAGCACTGTGTTATACTTCATAAAAACACATACTACTTTCATCAGTCTTTCCTCAGGGCTTGATGCAATGTTCCATTAGCTTTCTACATGGAACTGAATCAGGCCTTCATAGATCAAGCAAAAAGCCTACCAAGGTCTGAGGGAGACATTCCTGAAGAAGAATTGCAGGATTTCAGCCATGTATAATCACAGTATTGCTTATCTTTTAAACCTTGCCATACATACTGGGTTTAATTCTTCCACTTTCTCCCCCGCCCCGCCCCAGTTTTATTTGTTTGGTTTTTATTGCTTTTGAATAGAACTTTACATGCTTTGAAAAGACACTCATAAAATACATAGAAGTTATTATCACCTGTGCTATTTATTATCATGTTATTGCCTCATGACAGTTCTCCCACCCAGACATATCCTTTACACTACATCTTTGCGATATCACTTGGAATAGCCCTGTGCTTTTGAGTTAGTCTTTTCTATAACAGATTAAACTTTAAGATTACACTGCCTGTCTTTGCACTTCAAAATCTAAGTACATTTGAAAATTCCCCAATCGAAAGAAAACAGTGGTTGTGTCAACCTCAGTGACTGATATGTTTTTCTGTAACATATTTTTCTTGAGATTACTACATTACTCCTTCACCAGAAAGTCAAATTAGTCTCATTTAAACCAGTAGTTTCATAGAAGTACTCTGGATTTCCTACATTTCCTGCAGAATCTTCCTTTCTGCATATTTTTGAGAGAGACAGTATGTAATTCTTCAGTCTTCAATGGACTCTGCAGAACATGCAGATCACCTGACTAAAGAGAAACAAATAAAAAGTACTTACACAGAGATAGATTCAAGTCAATCAGCAAAGTAACTTTATATTGATGTTTGCAAAACCTTCCATCTACACTATCTACTATGATGCAATGTTTACATAAAGCAGGAAGTTCCAAAAAATCTTTGCATTTATAGCCTTGTCTTTATTTCAGCAATAAACAAGCTGAAGTATGTTACATGGTGTGACTGATGTTTTGTATCACTACTATTTATAAAAGCTTTTTTATTTTAAAAGTTGTTTGTAACTACCCTGTTCTCCCTTCCTGTCTCTGAAGAGATGGAGTCATCTGTCACCCTTCATGTCAGCATAGACACCAACTGTGACCGGTAAAATTGTTTGAATATCTCAGACAAAATCCCCAGTAGTCACTCACAATTTGGATCAATCATATGTGCATTTGAAGCTATGGACTGATAACAGGGAAACTGTCCAGGTTCAATGTCATTGCGCATGAGCTTCCTATCCTGTTTCCCTTTCATCAAGCTATTAAACACTCTGTAAGAAAATGGCTACTAAAGCAACATTTTTCTGTTAGCTTGCATTCTCCTCTGAAGGTCAGGGTAATTCTGGCTGTGCGTTTGTGACTACATTTGACCATATATGACTGAGGACCCAAAAACCCTAGGCTACATCTCTACTAGCTAACCAAGCATGGCCAGGGCACAGCCCAACTGCTACTACATGAGCTTTTAAATTGTTAGCAAAATCCCTGGGCACACTGTCGATCTGAGCCAACTACAACACTCCCAGATCATTTTTTGTAGAGAAGCGGGAGACAACCCAGGCCAGGACCATTCCCAATAGACACTTTGAATGCAATCACCCTGTTTTGGGGAACTGGGAGAGATTAGCTATGGCGATGTGAAATATGTCAAGCCAATTGACTTCAGAACTGAAGGACAGTGCCTGACCTGTTTTAGTTACTAGTGTAGAGGTAGTTAACCTCTCTTTTTTACAGGAAAAACTACAAAATTATATTTTACATTTTAGTTTCTTTCATCAGAAAATTGTTCTGACCTGTTTTTGACAATCAAGTAGCAGAAAATGCTGGCAGAGAGTTTACCATCAGTATGTGCACAGAATCCTACCAGTAGTAGAAGAAATACCTAAAATTATTAGCAAATTCAACTCAAATGTAGCGTTCTTTAACTTTCATATTACAAATAGGCGGGCAATATCCTGTAGCTAAAGTCTGTTTCCTCTCTTTTTAAATACAGCTTCTCTTGGCTAAATGTGTTTTTCTCCCAAAGCCTGTCCATATGTATGCAACAGTTAATTAAAGCTTTGTCCAGTGAAAAATCTTCCCATGTCCTTGGACACTTATTTCTACTAGTTTGAATGGAAACAAACTGTTCATTGTAGGGTGGACAGAGAATTCTTAGAGCCAGCTTCAGTTGATCTAATAGCCCGAGCATGAAAGCATTTGTGAGGGGACCGAATACAAAATAGTGAGGGTGACAAAGACCATCAGCTTTCAGACCTAACTATCCAGAAGAATGCACAGAATGCAAGAGGTGGAAAATTCAAAGAAGAGAAATTCACAGGACATTTTTGTGAAAGTGCCAAGGAGCATTTTGACCTTTCCCTGCATTATTTCCCTGGTAAAATAAGTAGTACTGGACAAAATCCCTGGTGCTGTCATACACTACTAATGGCAAGTCTGCAATTTCTAATGAAACCCCTATACTTTTTTACAGTGTATATTTCAATATTTCATCTGCATAAAATAAGGTCAACTGTATTCTACCCACAATAGCTACTTGTGAGGAGAACAACATGAATAAAAGGAAAACGCAGATAATGAAAAGTATACATTAATCAATTTGTAAGACCATATTTAACACCTTCAACTTTGGCAGACAGGTGAGTAGGTTTCTGTAAAAAGCCGGAACAGCTTTAAAATAGCAGTAGGTAAAAAGGTATGTGCTGTGCGTCACACGGTCTGTGGTGAGACAAGCAGAGCATATCCATGGATAACTCTGCTTCATGAATCAGGAAGTCAGTGTGTCGTTCTCTTCCAGCAAGCTTAGTATGATCATCACATGAAAGATAAACAGTGGGTCCAGGGGTCTCCTTTTTCCTTTTTTCTTTCCATCTTCAGTGGGGCTGAGGCTTCTTTCAGAAGAACAAAGGTTTCAGCAGCCAACTCAGCCAAAACATCACCTGCAGAGATCCATGTGCCAGCCAGAGCACCCCCGTGAGAGAAAACATGCCTGCCCAAAAACAATGCTGACACTATGGCTCCAGACAGAAGCTGCATGGGATTACCTATCTCCTTGTTATGGGGACATGAGTTTCTGTGGTGGGTATGACTTTCCGCCAGCCTGGTGAGGCTGGCAAAGATTTCCTCAGAAAAAAAAATGGTCTTTGGTGTTGAAAGGAGATCTTCCCTCATCACAGCTGCATGGGCTGGTGATATAGCCAGGAGTTTTACGCGCTTCTGCCTTGTGGCTAGTCTAGGCCTACTGTCAAGAGTGGGCTTCATTTTACAACCAGAGTTTCCAGAGCTGGCAAAGCCAAAGGTAAGAATAGGAAGAAAACAAAGGCAGAATTCTCTCCTGGAGAGGATTGGAAACTCCTCTGTGTTTCTAGTCATTATACATCATGCTTTTTAATTTCCTGAAAAAAAAAAAAGACTTTTCAATCTCTCTTGAGTTTGAATTTGAGCCCATGCATACTAGGTAGAGTGAAAAACACTGAGGATGGTTAGGAAGCTATGGTTTCAAAGATAACAAATCCTGTATTTTTTCCACATTATATGGTTTTCTAGCCTTCCTCCAAATTGAAAGGCATGTCACAAGGGCTGCCAGGACATTGGTCTGTGATAGAACTAAGCAGAATTTCAGGACACGCATCCTGGGAGAAGGTAAGTGTCCTCAGATGTTTGTTCAAAGCAGCAGGTTTACGATTAAGTAGCAGTTGGAACAAGCTTTAAAAACATAGACAAAAAGAAATCTGAATCTTAGAAAGAAACAAAGTCTTGTTCACTTATGACAGAAACAAGTCTCTTGGAGTTTTTCATAACAGATGTAATATCAACCATGGTGTCCTGGCCAGTTTCCAATTCAGGTAATTACAAAATACCTAACTAAATGTTCCCTCAGCTTCAAAAGTATTATTTACTACTAAATGTAAATTGGTTAGTAGTATTGTTGTGTCCTTTCATGCAGCTGCTGCAGTCTATTTTAGGAATCAACAATGGTTTTAGCTAATTCAGTAGTGTATGATATTTACAAAGCATTTTCCTATTTCTTACAAAAGACACCACAAAAATCCATACTCTTTTTTTTTTTTTCAATTAGTAAATAAAAAAAAAAGTGGGAAAATAAAATATAGCAAGGAAAGCAAAGAGAATAATCATTTAATTCCCTCACATGCTGTCTGGTCAAAGACCATTGAAAAAAATATCTGAAATTTACAGTTTGACCAAACCAGTTGCTTGGTTGAAACAAAGTGCGTATTAAGAAACAACGGTTTGAGAATTAAGAAATTATGTGCGTATTAAGTGCGTATTAAGAAACAAAGGTTGAAACAAAGTGCGTATTTTTTTTTCTCCCACTACACTTTATGCATGCACTTAAGTCTGTAGACTTTATGTTAACAGAATTGAGCTCAAAAGCACTCTTAAAGTATGCACTATAGCAATAAACTGTACATAGAACATAATTTTGAAATCTTCAGAGCCAAATCCCATCTTTCCATTTCAAGCTTATTTCTGTCCTCAAATGTTGGGATTGTAAATGCAATCTTGGTGGTTTCAATCCATCTCAGACCGAGAGGCATCAGAGAGAGCAGCTTGAAATCAGATCTTACTTCCCCAATGCCCCCATTTCAAATACAACACCAACTATTTTCAAAAGACCTTTACAGACCCACTGACATTTAACAGGGAATTGGGTTCCATGCTCAGAGCAAAATTTTCCTCTAATGACACTAAAGAGCTCAAGCAGGATACTCTGCTCTTCCTACACATGAAGATATACTTACAAGGACACAAAACTGAATCAAAATAAGACAGAAAACTTTAACAGGAGAATTACTGAATACAAGATGGTGTGCAAAAAAGAACATAAAAATATTTTTGATAAGACATAGGACAGTTCATTATTTCTTGTAGAAGAACTTTCAATTAATAACATACATTGGCTCTTATTTTTCTCACATCAGCCACAACTACTATGTTCCCTCAGTCTTTCTCTGTCTCGTCCTACTCTGTGTAACTCTTTCTGACCACTTTACTATTCTGAGTAAGCAAAGAAGTATAGCATAGTCAAGGACAAAGATTGTATATTGAGTGACCATGGCACAGGCATATAGTTACAATTACATCTCAATACAGGACAATGTGCCATATCAGTAAGTGCTCAAACTGAAGCTCCCTCACCCTCTCCTTCAGCAGTAAGCCAACAGCTCAATATGGTCCAAGAGTATCAACCAAATGACCACACACTCTGAGAAAAGTCTCCCTCGTGGAAGACAAGCAAAGGCTATGATAAACAGGAACACGCCATTGCACAGTGACAAAGGGTGAAATTAGACTTTAACTGCAGATATAGAACTTCCATGCATCATCAAGGATGCTACAGTTTCTATAATACAACCTTGCTGCTCCTATTAGAGAGTGCAACAAATATTCTTTGTAATCTTTTGTGTAGAGATGTTTACAAGTCACAATATGCTAGTTTTTAGAAAATGCATGAGCAAAACCATTCATGGTTTTGATATATTTCACATCGTTCTCATTCATTAATAAATGCAAGGTGAAGACAACAGGACCCTTTTTTTAATTACAAGTTGTTAATGAATTTGTTTTACAGTGCAATAAGAAAGCCTGGCAATTGGGGAGAGTGGGAAGTAGAACTTCAGTTCCAGTTAGCCAAAGCAAACAGAACAGAGCTGAAGGTTGAATTCTACTTTCTATCCAGTTCCACTGGTGAAAAACATGTAGAAGAACCAGTTGGATATACTCATAGATGGTGAACATCTTTGAGATGTTCATTGAGGTGTTTATCTGTTCCACTGCTGATGGATTAGAGTTATTTGTTGTACTTTTGACAGGGGGGTGTGTGGGGGGGTGTCCAAACTTAAAAAACAAAACCCTCTGACAATAATATTTGCTCATATATTTATTATTTTTAGTCCTCTTCTGAAATTACTTATCCCTTCAAGCACCACCTAACATTCTCAAAATGAGTCCACTATCTTCAAGAGAAAAAGAGTTGGTATATTTGGTCTGATTTTCCGCTCCTTGTACAGGGAGATAGAGCGAATCCAAATGAAAGAGAATAAAACATTGCTGTGCTAACTTGTTGGCACTTTTCCATGTGTTTTTTGTACAATCACTTACATACATTTCATTGGCAGCAGAGAATCAGACCAAACATAATCCACAGTCCACATCTACAAGACGTGGCGGATGGATCTAACTGCTCATTGCTGACAGAAAGCGTAGATCCCACCTCCTCCCACACGTGTTTTCCACATATGGTCCTGGCTACGCGGTACTGCCACTCACCTTTTGCCGACCGCAGCACTCTTCAGATGCCACCATCAGTCAATTCACCTCCCTAACTTCGAAAAAAATAATCAGAAAGTTGGATAACTATCTTTTGAGTTAACTGGTTGAAGTGGCTCTAGAAAAGAGGTAAAGGGTGAGACAAAGCAGTGGGGACAGGACTGTGGGAGGGAAAAACAAGAAAGGCAGGCACAGAGTAGGGAGGAGGAGGGAGCAAGACCTTCTCCTGTGGCAGCAGGAAGCTGTTAGGTTAGCATTGCCACTTGTTGGCTTGCAGCCATAAACTTTACCTTCGCAGCACCAAATAATCAGTTATGTCAAATGGTTAGATGCAAAAGAAAGACAGGGACAAAATTGTTCTTCCCAGCACTTAGAAAAGTGAGTGCTCCCTGGGAAAACAAAGGCACATACCTAGTTAATACTTTGAAGAATTGGGACCTAATTCATTTTAGCTAATGGGGGTGGAGAGGGGAGATTGTTTCTCCTCTTAAGTAACTGTTAACAACATTCCTTCTGCTGAGAGGTTAAAATTTAGATGATTTATCACCAGCACATGACGTTACTATTTGCAAACATAATCATTTCTAAACTAGAGATTAGCCTGATCCAGTTTAAGACCATAACTCTTTTGGAGCTGCACATTCCTAAATATTAGACTTTTCTTTGCATTTTTATTTTCTTTTCACTTATCCTCAGCATTGAGCAAAGGAATTAACTTACTCAAATAAAGGCAGTAGGAGGTTTTGGTAGAATATAACTTTATTACTCATTGTAGCAATCACTAGATTAAATCATTTGCAAGACAGACCTCTTGATAAAATACTGTTTACTTACCCCTGCACTGAAAACAGCTGGGTCCCAATCACTGCAGGGCTGATTCAGCCATTCAGCCTCCAAGAAAAGATAAATTAGCTTTGAGGTAATTTGGAAAAGACACCCCAAAACTAAAGTTCTTTGGAACTTAGCAATCATCTTTCATGGAAAAGGAGACATTTGCTTTAGTACTCTGATTCATCTGCAACTTGAAGTGACTGCTGAAATACTGCAGAGAAAGCACTACGACAGTCCTGGCACTGCCCACCTGTTACTTGTAGACAAGGTCAACCCTCACTCATTGGTGAGGTTCACATACGTTAAGGGTTAAGGCAGCCTGAATTTCCGCAGATGTTGTAGAGCTGGCTACTTCTTACAAGTCAGTCATATCTTACCTCTGCACAAGAAATAAACTTGCCTAAAAAATCACATGGGTGTTTTGTTTCCTTAGGCTGCTGGAGACAGGCTCCCCAGAGCCCCGCTGAACCCCTGCAAGCAGCGCAGGTCCTGCAGGCACAGGCTGCTCAGATACAGGCAGGTTACCGGTGCCTTGTGCAACGCAGCGCTGGGCTGAGCAGCCAGCCTGAGGCAGCTGGGCTGGGGTGTTAAGGAGCATGAGAAGAGGTGGGAGAGGAGGCAGCAAATGCTGGAGGATGGCTTAGAGAAAGTGGGTGTTGGGAGTGGGACAGCAGAAGAAAAGGGAAGTACACATAGAGTTACTGTATATTTGACTAACATAGTAGAGATGATTCATTTTCTGCTGGTTTAAATATAGTAAATTCATTCACCGTGTGACTCTGACACACTACTATTACTATCATTATTATTGTTATTGCCACTGTTATTGTTATTATTCTTTCAATTTTATTATAGTCATAATTTCCATATTCATTCTCATTTGTCCCTATGTTTTGAGGTGAATTCACATTAACAGTGTGCCAGTGAGGTGTGGGACATGACAACTAACTCATGTCTGGAGAGCTAGAGACAGACCAGGTATCACTGTTTGGATCACGGCACCTAACAGCAGTCTCTGGGGATACTGCTTTACAAAACAGATCCAGGACTTTCAGCAAGGCTGTAAGGGCCAGGGGAGGGAGGAGGGCAGCGGGCAGGATTTGTCTCCTCCTTTGTTCCCCTGACCCACCCACAGAAAGCAGGAGAGGCTTCGCCTTGCAGAGAGGAGCAGCGCCCATGAAATCTTCATCAGCAGATGTTGTTAAGATTCCCTCCCCATCCCTGACAGCAGGTGCCTTCAGCATAAGGTCAGAGGGGTCTGCAATGGCTAAGGCAGCACCAGACTTACATGACAATTCTGAAATTTTAGCTCCGTGGCTTGCCCAAAGCTACAGTGAGTCAGCAGACTAACAATCCTGATTCCCTGGCCAGTTTGCAGTATTTAAGGTTAAAGACAGTGATGCATGAAAACTCATGGCCAACCAAAAAGTGTGATACACAGAAGGAGAAAACAAATCGTCAGCTGGGGTTAGCTTTTAGCATTAATTCTCTGTGGCCCTTGGCTTGCTTTGACTCCTCATTTTTGTTCTTTCTATAAAGAGAGCAAAAGACAAGCATTCACAGAAATTTTACTGAGATGTTATCACTCTCCTTTTTTTGAGAGAGAGTGTTGGCGAGGTGACATCTTTCAGTCCCTCCAGACATGTTTCAGATGATACAAATCAGCATCATTCTGTTACACTGATAAAGCCGGGAGGATCACATCGAACAACAGGCTTCAGTCTCCTGTTGGAAGTGCTGAAATACTTTCCTTATGTCTTTTAAAAACACTTTCTTGCTGCTCAACTTAGTATTTTCTAGGTGACCAGACCAGGAAAAGTAAAAGTCTGTGATGTTTTCTAAGGCTGCTTACAGATGGATGTACCTGATTTTTCCACATCACATCAGCTATTAGACATTTAATTTGGTAATTCAGAGGAATTTAGTGTTAAAACTGCTTAGCTGTACCACTTCAGCTCCCAGATCATAGCTTAAAGAAGAGAAAGCAAATGTGATGTGGACATTGCAGACTTTCAGTGTCAGCCTATATGGTAAAAGGCTTGACTCATTTCTTCCGGGTTAGACTTGTCTATTCCTCTTATTTGGAGACGCTCATGGTCATGTCCCTGCAAGTATCTATGTATTAAAATCTCACTGAAGTCTCTTATCCTAGCTCCCACTATTCCCACTAGGCTCCTGGCAGTAAGTACAACTTAAATAAAATCAGAAACAGGAATTAGTCATTAATCAGAAAGCTGGTTACGTCAAGAGCAAAGGAATATTCAAGTTCGTGTACTGCAACTAACAAGCAAATGAGCAATTTCTTTAATTTGTCTGTGGCTTCAGACTTGCCAAGCACACTCACCATGACCAGCAAACGACACTTAGAGGTGTTGATTGACACTGTTAAAGTAAATACAAATTGACCATTATCCTGCACGGAGATGATCTAACTCCCAAAAGAACCTGATCTTTCATACCTCAGTTGACAGTAGTTAAATCAGTCCCAGGGATCAAAGTTTTGAAAGGAACTTTTTCTTTCCCTTACTTGAATTAAATTCAAATATAAACCTGGCCTCCTTTGGTTGATTGACAGTAGATAAAACCATGTCCTTGCATTCAGAAGCACAATGCATACTAAAAGCAATTTTGGAGTGACAGAAAAGTGAATCAACAAACAAAGAAATGTACTTTCATCTTGACTCAGCTGTCCTGCTCATACACTGTACTATGTTATATTAGTCCACATTATCTGTGATTTAATTGCTCCTGCATGAGGTTTGATGCTTAATTCCACTGTTAAAGTCTCTACTGAATGGTTTCTCTACACTAGGTTTGTCTGAACAAAATCAACCTATGCTAAGCCTTTCAAGTGGATTGTATATAAATTATGATAACAGCATAGTTTATTCAAATTAATGGGAATTTCCCAAAGCATTTTAAAAAAATAAAGTCATTTTCGGAGAGCTTAGTGTCTTTGGAACATCCACAAACAGGGTCAAAAACAGAGCTGTAAACTAAGATGCTTTGTCCAAGGTAACTCAGCTACCCATAAAACATTAATTTTTTTACTCTGCGCTAATGGGATTATATAAGTAGAACTACTTAATATCACTTTAGGACAAAGCACATACAGATGCATAATATTTTCTCATTGATGATAACACTTTCTTGTTTTCAGCCATCCGATTTTTAAGTGCTAGTATTCCCAAGTAGAAGACTGATGTGTCCAAACCCAGGTGCTTCTGTTTCCTTGTTTTTTGAGACAAGGAAATTTCCTTTGAAGGCAGCTGCTCAGTGAACCTGCAGGGCTTACTCTAAAAACTGCTCTAATTTTATCTCTTTTCAGAGATATAAAGACTGGGCAATAGCCCCTTCGTTTTCAAAGTATTGCCTGAGGCCCAGGAACACAGGGTCCCACAATAATCACTGGAAATTATGCAGCTGAAGCTCTACGTGGCATTTTGAGCCTTCCTTCAGCTAAGTGACCCGTCTTAAAAGAACATATAATTTCATTGGGACTTTCTTAGCTGGGAGAATGTTGTGAAAGCCAATTACATCAGATAAAAATATCTGGTACCTAGAGCCATTCTCAGAAATGCTGTGGGAACAATGTGTTTGAATTGCCTTTGACATTTTTGTCTTAATAAGTATCTGCAACCAATAAGAGCAAATGGTCCAGGATGCTATCACTTCTTTTAACATGGTGAGGATATAATTTATCCTAAGAGGTAAGATGCTTAGATCAAAGCCCATTAAAATTTCAATTTCCTGAGTATAACAGTAACTTTGGGTGGTTGTTATGGGGGGCTTTACCAAGTCTGAATATATTTCACTTATGACCTTGTTTTACAGACTGGAAAAACCCTTTACTACCAGTTTTTCAGCCCTTCATACTTAAACAGTGTGAGGAAGATACTCATAGCCTCTCTCAGACATTCTAACTGGGTTGAACATCATGAAAATGTTAAATAAGGCAGGTTTTCCAGTCCTTTAATCATGTCTATGGCTCCAGTGCATCTTCATATGCCTGTCTGTCATCCTAGCACCCAGTTTGGGTGCTTCCTCACTCTGATTCAAAACCGTCCTGTTTATGCATCCAAAAATGGCACAAGCCTTTTAGATGCAAAATTGCACTGGCAGCTTCTGGAAGATAGAAGTTGCATTTTTATTATGTGTATCTGCAGCATCACACAGTCCTTGCTGAAGGCAGGTGTTCCTAGGCACTACATTAAATAGTAGTCATAATCATAATACTAGCAAAACCAAAAATATTATTCTGCTGGTCATAACTTTCTTGGCCTTTTCAGGTTCTTCTTATAGATAAGATGTATCTGGTTTCTTGGTACCATTTTTCTTATTTATTTGGCCTAACTAAATCCCATACTGGCTTATGTTTTCCTGTAACAGTGACTGGTTCTTTTTCTAATTTATCATTCTTCCCTTAATCTTTATACCTTTTGTAAGCTCAGTTAGTAATTGTTTTTTCCTTCCAGGTTCTTTATAAAAGCACTAAACATTGTAGGAAAAACAGTGATCTCTTCAGAACCCTGCTAGAAATGCCCCTGTTCATTGATGGTTCCCTGTTTACAGTTATATTTTGAGGTTTAATATGCCTAAAAATTTTAGTTCCTTTAATACGTGTCATGTTGATTTTATTTTATCTAGGTTTTAAAGCAAAAAGAAGTGCAACACCAGTCAAACATTTTACAGAAATCAATTACATTGATGCTATTCTCTATATCAAGTGAACTAGCCTAAGCACTAACAACAGGCTTTATTCTCCATATACCATGTGTTGATTTGCACTGGTTTAATTATTCTCCATTACCTTCTTCTTAATGGAGACTCAGACTGTCCATTCAATTATTCTGTCCCAGACAGATAAATGTCTAGAGCACCAGGATTAAGGTTATCTAGGTGTTCCTTTTACTTTTTTGAAGAGTTTCACACTTCTTCCCCAAAAGGTTCCTAGGCCTTTTCCAAAGTTAGGCTAAATATGAACAACTATTCAAAGAGTTCCTCTAATATCTCCTTAGAAACAAGTCATCTAGACACATGGATTTAAAATCTCCTGGGTTTCTAATAGCTACTGTTTTAACACCTTCTGGTTACTCAAATGGAAACCATTTTATTCATTTGCCTGGAAGCCACCCATTGGATATAGCATTAGCTCATACACATTGCAGAGACATCTGTGCTATAGTTTAGTCTTGGATTTGGGTATCACCATCTCTGGGCTTGTCCTGGTCCAATGCATCCAATAGGATGCCATATCATTGACCTTCAGCTGTGCACTTCAGTAATACAACTGAAAAAAAGGTCTGAATTCATGAATGCTTGTACTAACTGGGCAATTCTGACAGGACAGAAGCAATAAGCTACAATTAATAGTACCTGGGCTTGACTGGGAATGTCTTATGGCAGCGAATGGGGAAAAGACTAGTGAGGCAAAATTCCCTGCTACCAAAGACATGGTCTACCACCCATACTGGAAAGGGTAAATGCCAGGAAATTGTTGAAATAATAAAGAAAACCAGGAAATTCAGGTCTTTCACTAGTTACATAATCACAAAGGTTTAAAAGTAGTAGTACATGAAAATCTGTCATTATCAAGAATACCATTGTGATGAAAATGCTCAAGGTCACTCCAGTCACTATTCCTAAGTGTCTGCCATGGAGCTCTAGTCTGTGTGTGATACATGGAAACTATCCACAGGGACTGGATACTGCAAAATGCACATTTTTTAATTTATGTGAAGCCATTGTACAAGCTCCAGGTGAGCAATCAGCATCTCTACCCTCCAAAAGCACAGCCTGCCAAAAGCATCTTACAACTTGCTATATGTGTCTTGTGCACAGGAAGGATCTTCATTACACCGTGCAGCTACTCTGCATGAGGGTGAGGGATGTATCCTAACAAACGATGGAGGAATTCACATTTCTTGCATTTGCAAGCATTTACATAAACTAGTCTTGTTTCTCTCAGTGGAGTGGTCTGGCCTGCTTGCTCCTATGAACTGTTTGTTTTGCAAAACCTGGTACAAAACACGGAAAAACACTGCTTGTTTCCCTTCTGCCCTGTGCAGTGTAATCAAAATCTTGCTCTTTCTTCATTCCTTCATTCCTTCATTCCATTTTTCCTTATTTCTTTTCTCTTTCTCTCTTCCTTTCTTCTTTCCCATTTGCTTGCTTGTGTTCTCTCTTCGCAGTAGTGACCTAGTGCTTAGCTGGGGGAAGGCAGGAGGTGTGGGGGCAGGACTGTGTTAATGCCCTAATTAAGTCTGTAGTTAGCTGATGGGAAAATCATCATTGTCAGGAGAGTTGATAACAAGCATAAACATGACAAGCTTGTTTTGAAAAGTTATCCTGTCACTCTGTTTACTTATGCTACTGCATGCAGCTCCAAGCTACTGTCATATATGTTTATATTGATCCATTTGCATCACTTTTTTTTTATTTTTTTTTCCTTTAAGGAATATAGATAAAAGCTTCACACATCTTGCATTTCAAGGGATCAAGGAGTCCCCAGAGTAGAAGCACATATTCACTGATTTAAGGAATAATAGAGACTGTGGAAGAGAAGGCTCTGAAAAGGTGAGGAACTTCATACATCAATTTTAATTTTCTGAATGACTTACAGATGCTCTTGCCCATGCTTAATTTTATTGTGATATTTAAGTAATTCATTTGATTAATAATGAATACACGAGATGTTTATTTTACATATATTTTCAATAGAGATCTGAAAGGGTTGCAAAACATAAGGAGGAGTAGCGGTGTGTATAAAATATGTCACAGTCTCTCTGCCACAGCATACACTGTGACTGCAGTATTTCTCTCACAACTGGAATCGCAGTATTGTATATGCTTCATCCCAGTGACGGCCAATAAGCCTTCACAAACTGTTTAAATTATTGGCTGTATGAGAGAGTCCTTCAGACCATTCAAGCTGTGGCATACAGTTTAGGATTTCTGCTTTGGAGAAACCTGTCTTGGTTTCCCAGAGTTGAAGACTTGCTGCACCATGAAAATTGAGACAAATGATCAAGCCTTATGCGCCTGAGCCAATTCAGCATCAACTCACTCCTTTTCTGGCTTCAGATAATAGCAGAAGTGACAACGTAAGGCTGCATGCATGACTCTGGAACTGGAGAGGGGTTTGTATTACAGTGGCTTCATTTGATTTTGCTTTAGCTTAGGCAAAAGGAGTCATGTTTCCAGTTAAAACATGCATTACCTTCTTGTTGATGTTGTTTTCTCTCTTAACCACAGATGACTCATTAAAGGTAAGTAATGTTTCACAAATCAAGCTTTAATTATTTACTTGACACAAGAGGAGTACCATTCATTGTTGCCCAGCCGACATAAAGAAAGTTCAACTACATTAGCCTTTCCTTTAGAGTGGATGGGGCTTCATCAGAATTCAGTTTATTTAGGGCATGCAAAGAAACAATTCCAAAAGCTAAGGAAGAAAGATTTATGACAAAGTACCTAGTAAGAATGCTTTATAAAAATAAATTTTGTATGGACCTAGATTTTTAACATCACTATATCTCGTGGGTCATTAGGAGAGATTAAGCCCTTGAACTTCCTCAAAGGTCTTCTGTCATCTGGAGGGAGACCACAGTGGGATTCATTTAATCTTAGCTGTCAAACAGGTAGGTGCCTTGGTTGAGCTAGCCATCCAGAGACCCTCCTCACTAGCCTGTGACAAGAGACAGGCTCCTCAAAAGGGCTTGTCGTCAGCTCCCTCTGTCTCAGATACCCATTTTAGGATGGTATGAGCTGCCTTCTGGAGGGGCTCGCCCCCTTCCCTGGCTACACACAGGCTCTGCAGTTTAGACAGGACAACTCACATTGTCAGCTGAGTCAAATGTGATGGATGCCATCCTGTTTTCTGGGATCCATTTCATCCTGTATATGGATCAGCTACCAGAAAGCACAGAACTTATTTAATTGCTATTAAGGAATGTCCATAACACTAAACAGATTATCTATATGAATCATTGTCTTTATCCACCTGTCCACCACAGTATTTATACAGGTACCAGAGTACCTCATCTGCCCTGTGGCACTTGCTCTCACCAGACTTTTTTGGTAGGGAAGGACATCTACTTACATTTTGAAAGCAGCAGACATTAAGGAACAGAGAGATTGAGATTCAAGTCTACAAAATGTGCTTGAGCACTGCAACAGCTCCATGGCACAGCACCTCACTTTTAGGTGCCTGGCTCTTGTGCAAAATCTACATCTTCAGGTCTGAATGTGCTTTGCCTACAATCACACAGGGAGTTTCTGGTGGAAGACAGAATTGAGGTCTTCCAAATCTTAGCCTCTAAAAACATCCCAATACCTAAATTCTCAGTGTCTTCTTTCTCAAAGTGGGCGTGCTAGTATGCAGTGGTACTGAGTGACTTCATCCCTAAATTCATCCCTTAGCTATGTGCAGACAAATGGCTAAGTCCTGCCACCCCAGAACAAGTCCATCCATACACAAAGTAGCTATACATCATTTGGCAGTTCTTTTCTTCATCACAGCTGGAGCTCTTATTCTAGTAATCTTTCCTTTCTCACCTTTAACCATAGCCCATCCACAATTTAAACTTCTTCCATCAGTGATAAAAAAATGCAGATTGACCCATCTTCTCACTAGCAATGTAGAAATACAAATAAAGCTGTAATGCACCATAACGGAAATGTCAGATGTGCAGTCACCTTCAGCAGTCACTACAGAAACAGCAATTTCTGTGTAATGATGAAAGAAAATATGTGAACGTCACTAACATTTTTCTCAAGTTCAGTGTTGCTAACTCCCATGTCCTGGCCAAATGCCAGCCTGGGTAATTATATTCTGAATTACTTAAAATCATTCCCTCCATACTTCGAACTAGATAAGTTATTCTAATGAGGTAAGCAAAGAAAATTATGTACAGTAGCTAGGGCTGCTGTCAGAGAACAACTTTCATGCAGAAGACTCCCAATGCATTTTGTCAACCACAAGATCAGTTCTGTTCTGGGTAATGCCAGCCCTTACAGGCACAGCAGAAGATGCGATATGTAACAGACAAGTCTGCGGTAGTCTGTGGTGGAACAAGTACCTCTGAAACCCCTTCTCTGCTGGGAAGCCACAATGAGTTAAGGTACGTCAAGAGTCGATTAAGGAGGAGAGGTGCTTAATGGAGTCATTCAAGAAGCAAAATTCCTCTTCAGTCCTGACTAGTCCTGACACCAGGCATCTCCGCAACTGGTGAGAAGACTTCATCAGTGTCTGAAAGACTTCCATGAAGTCTAATTGTCATTATGAGCACAGAGGGTACAGTCATTACAGCAGTAGAAAATGTAGCCAGAGGACAGACAATATATTCAAGAAAATCGAAGCTAGGTTAAGAAAAGCATTTTCTTTTTATTTAATGTCAGCACTAGGACCAAGAAAGTTTTCTTTGATGGAAAGTATCCCAGATGTTTCAGCAGATTTTGGATGAGACCCTATAGGTTCTTCTCCTACACAAGTCTTGAGTTATGTAGAAAAAACAGAAGTTCTCTATTGCTTATAACTCATACTTGTTTAATGCTACAGAAAACTGACATCTAGAGCTAAATTAGCAAGACATTTTTTTACTTTTATGTTTGTGAGCTGCATTATGATACAGAGAAAAGGTTCATGAAATTCCTCTGGAGAATGGCCTGTAGATGGCTAAAGTGACTCACATACTGTTTCTAATGCAAGTGTGAAAGTTGATTATAAAAGTTGATTAAGAAAAACACCTTCATATATGCATGGAACTATCCATGTTTGTGAAATTTCTAAAGAGCCGTATCTTCCACAGAAAATGTTTACAGCTTCACAGACTGACAAAGGTCAAAAAACACTGGTTAAATAATACATAGACCTAATTGTACATCTTCCTTCAATGGAAGCCATCATGTGGCTAAATTCCCATCCACCTCTTTGAAGAGTTGTCCAGAGATGAAAAGGCTCTCTCTTTTGTTATCAGACTGGTCTCCAGTAATTCATGCAAAAAAGGAAAACTTCAGAAAAACAAACAGCCTCTTAGAAATATTTTACAACACTAAATAGTCTTGTTTCTAAAGATGCTGCTCCGCAGACATAGTTACAGACATTACCTCTGGGCAGCTGTCTGATGCCCACTCTAGCATTGTACTGCTGGGAAAATGAGGCAGCTCTTTTCTGAGCAATTAGGTGGGATGAAGAGCTTTGGTAGGACAGTAGGGAAGCAACAGAAATATCAGATCTTTGCAGAGCAAATCAGCACTCCATGTCTTAATAGAGGTATACTCTATCATCCTTTTATAACAATTTGCACCTATGTGGGATCATTCAGAGGAAGAGATCAAAATCATTTATATATACACACAAAGAAATGGATAAACAGAAAAAAAAAAAAAGAAACCCTGGGAAACTCTGTGACTTGTACTAATTTACTCAGTGAACTTAAGGCAATAAAAAAAGAAAAACCTGAATACTTGTCTCTGAACACACATCCTAATTACTGCACTAGTTAAAACAATCTGACTAGGAGCAGTTTTGAACTAATATACTGGAAAAAAAAGTCTCTCCAAGAACATATTTTACGTGCAAATGAGTCAACAAACAAAACATAAATTACAACAAAGAGTCATGCCTTAAGTGTTTATGTTGGAAGAATAGCCTAAAAACTGACTGAGACCAAAGTACAGTGTGTTTGCAGGCAAAGCAAATACTTGGTGACAATACAGGCAACCAAAACAAATCATGGGGTAGGAATAAAAACTTGCTTATTTTCCTAGGAGAGAGGAAGGACAGCAGATACAAAAATTATATAAGTTAAATGGTGCTCCCTTACAACATAAAGAAGTAACATAAATTTTTTTCCTCCTTTGTTACAATCTCTGTGTGACTTAAAGCGAGCTTTTAGAATACTATAGACTTTAAACATCTAAGAGCACATCTGAGGATATGAATGCAACCAAATAATCAGGTGCCTTTTCACATCACACTGTTAGAACAATATAATCAGTGTCAGTTAACATCTGCTTTGAATTACTCTTCCTCTGGTTAGTACCCAGTAAACTCATTAGACTCAGGTGCTGTGTATGTCCCCACAATCATACAGTACTAGACTGGAGAGTAAGAAAGCTTTATTTGCTACTGGAAGACAGATAATGATGGTTCGTCCTGTTTTCTTATCTCATATATATATATATATATATATATATATATATATATATATATATACACATATACATATATACATGTATATATGTATGTTGCAGCAATGTCCAGGCTGGTGGAAGATATTGATGAGACAAACTCAGAAAAAAATATTTTTAATAAATAAGGCCCATTTTTGGGAGGGAGCAGCCATTGATTTCAGTGCTATTTCAATGCTGACAATGGGATGGGGGAAAATGATTAATCGCTATAGCTACCATAACTGCTCACTATTATGTACTCTTTTACAAAGTTATATCTGTGAGCATTTTTGTTTATTTGTCCTAGGCACTTGCCTTCTTTCTTTTAATACAGTGTGGCCAGATCTTGAGATTTTGTCACAAACCTCACAATAATTTGAAAACTGGGTGCTAGAACTATGTGAATATATAAGCATTTTACATTTTCTTCTTCTTCTTAATTGTCTATTTTTTGAGTTTAACATACATCAAGAGTAATGAAAAGGAGAGTCAAAATCCAACTAAAAAATAAGGTTTTTAATTTCACAATCTGTAAATTTAGCATTATTGTTTCAGATGGCCTAACTCATAACTTTGCTGAACTTTTGTGTGGGCCATGTAGTGATAGCTTCCTGCTACTCTAGAAACCTTCACATCTTTGGGATTTTGGAGCCAACCTGTGCTGGGCAGGTATTAATACTGGAGTGTTACATGCTTTGGCACAAAGCAAGGAACCACAAGAGTGCCAGGCAACCTGGATGCCTGTAATGACAGACCCCTTCCAAGACCACTGATCTATTCCTGCCTAATGTCACAATGAAGTGCCTTATTTGTATGCTAAGGTAAGAGTAAGTATCTAAGTCAGGGGTTCTGTTTTGAGATAATGAAATTACTGGCTCTTGATATGGGATAGTTCTTTCTTAGAGCACTGATCCATTCCAGAAGGCTGATGACTGAAACCAGAAATAAAAATCTTACAGTCCACTCCAAGTTTACCCTCTCTCCAAAGAGTGAAGCTGTGTCTGCACTGGTAGTACACGACACAGCACAACAGGAGCAGACCTGCAAAGCCAACGAGTTGGCACTGGAGAACTGATGTCCATGGCATGCAGTTGTTGCTGGTTTTGTTTGGTGGGAGGATTTCAGACTAGGTCTAGTCCACTTATGTGGGCTGACTGTCCTTCCATGGTTGCAGTGCATTAGAATTGTAGCTATCACTTAATTTCATCTAAACTGAATACGGCTTGGGCATGGACACTTCTCTGTAATGCAAATCAAAGCATAGTAAATGGCGCCAAGGCAAATGAAATCCTGGTCCAAACTACTGTGTTAACTGTGGGCACATCCTGAGCTGTAAGAGGTGAAGGATGCAGCTTCCTGGCAACGTAAACCAATCTAAGCCAGAGCTGTTGTAGTCCTACCCCACAATGATTTTCCCCATTACCCAATTTTATTTCTCCTCCATTATGTTGGGAAGGTGCTTGCCTGGCAAAGCACCGTGGTTTCAGGGTATTCAAAAAGATAAAAAAAACCCCAAACACCCTGTTTTTCTGTTCACTTCAGTGCTTTTCCCCTTTTCCTCCCAAACCCAGCACAACATGGAGTCAGATGTCGAGGTGGGAACACTCAGCTGGTGATAGAGTTGGAGATCAGCTGAAAGAGTTCGAGGACAGGACCATGGCAGACCTGACTGGCCTACTTTCAACACAGAGGACTGTATCTTTAGATTGGAAACCAAATTCACTGAAGAAGCAGCAACAGGATGCACTCTGAAAACATCTGTGCTTGGTACCTCTGTGGTGCGACACAGCAATAGAAATATCAGTCCAGGCCCAAAAGCAGACTTTATAACTGAGGTGCTCACTAGCGTCACCTTCTCTGCGATCTCTCCACCGCATGATTTAACTGAATCCTCAGTTTCTCCTTCTGTACTCAAGTTTTCTCCTTCCTGGGTTATTGCCCTAAACTCCATCCTGTGGCCTGGCAAAAAGGTTTCTATGAGAAAGTCAGCAGCTTTCACCATCACCTGACAGCATGACTTTTAATTCCTCCCCCCCTCCAAAGTAATGGGGCAGTGAAACAAATTCCTCCTTAGTTTACACTTGTATATAATAATACTCTTATGCATTCCCCATTCTGTAACCACACAAAGACTCTGAAGATTGCAAGAGTCCCCCTAGGTGGTACTTTCGCTCTTGCTAAGGTTTTCCTATGTCTCACTGATGGACTTTTATAAATTTCACACTGAATCATACAAAAATAATGGTAAGAGCTTTGCAAATAAATAACAGAAATAGCAGAATGTTATGTCTGTTTCTGTCAGAGATGTGTTAAAGATCAATGGTAATTCGTGGTACCAAGTATAACAGGTCTGTATAGAATATGTGCAAATATGATGGCACCTGCCTTTTATCCCAAAAATAAGATTCCAGTCCACTACTTTTACAGTTCATCAGACAGGACATCAGCATTTCAGTGAAGAGATTTAAATCCTTCAATAAGAAGCTGAATAACTATTGCAATAAGTCTGATGGGTATTTTATCAGTGGTGTTAAATATTTTGTTCCTTCTTCTTTTTTTATTAGTTTTGTGAGATGTAGTTTCCTCTGCCCGCACATTGCCTACTATGCAAGATTTCCCAGTGTGCTTTATATTAATGACAATTTAACATATGGTAGGAAAACCTTGCTAACTCTTTCTTCACTAATCCACAAAGTCCAATTGCTCACACCAAAAATAACTCCAAAGTTTTCAAATAATCCAGTATGTGACTCCGGATCACAGTTATAAAATATACCAACTTTCAGGCCAAATCTTGTCCAGAATTATTTGCATCAGCAATATTCTACACTTGAAGAATTTTAATTTTTTTATTAAACAGTGGATTGTCCTTACAATTATTTGAACACACAACGTCTCTCTACATAAACAACATAGTCATTTTGGCTTCTATAGCTCGTTATGAGTGTTCCCAAGAAAGAAGATGTGTTTTGAAATTATGGTGATTCTCACTCTTAAATTGCATTGCCCTCATTAAATGTTTAATGGGGGAGTGGTTTGCTTGTTTACTTCTCAGTATGACTCTTTCTCAAATCAGTATGAACCTTCACTCATTTGTGTGAATGAGCAAAACCAAGATTTTAACTCTTGTGATTCTTCTCCTGAATGTCACGAGTTGTTTACAAATGTCAGCGGCTGAAGACAAATGAGATTTCTGAAGAATGTCAGGTGGCCGGGAGGGTGTGGGAGTCCTTGTGGTCGGCTGCTGCTTTCCCTCTTGCGGTCCTGTTCAGAGCCCAGATAGATTCAAACAGCAGTGTAGTGGTATTCCCTCTTCTGCTGTCCCCACTTTCCCAATTACCTTGTAATGTTCAATTCAGCTTTTTGACCAGGACCAGGTCTTGAGCTGATTTTCTTATGAAGTTTCCTGTTTTAGCCCTAAGATTTAATTTTTTAATAACAGTCAGCTCAGAGCCCATCACTTTGCAACAGAACAGGGTTTTTTTCCCATGAGCATTCCTTTACATTTAGGTGCATTGAATATAATCTGCTATTGTCAATCAATAGTCAATCAATACCAGGACGTGCTTGTGAAATATTCTGAAGTTAAATTTTGGTTTTATTGTCCTGAATAACTCAGTATCATCAGAGAACTTTGCCTCTTCACCAGTCACCCACCCCCTTTTTCTAATCATTTATTGCTTTCTTGAACAACACAGGCCCAAGCAGATATCTGTGTGGGACTTCAGTGGTGATCTCATTCCACTTAAAGCTGACCATATATTTCTGCTCTCAGTTTCCTTTGTTTTAACCAGTTTTATCCATATCAAAAACTTCCCTATTTTCCTATTACCAGTTTTTTAAGGGACTTTGGTGAGCAACTTTTTAGAAATTCATCTAAACTGACATGTAACTCGTTTACAAGGCAATTTTAGATTTTCTTCACCCTAATTCAAGATACAGACACACTTGGAAATGCTATAATTCTCATAGGATTTGGGGGAATTTTGATCAGCTCTTGTTTCTTTCTCCTGTTTCCTATAATTTATGGCACCCATCACTGGAAAGATGGTGATCTGGATAACACAGTGTCATTTACTGTTACAGTCTCCTTCCTTTAGACAAGTCAAAATATGTAAGACACCCAGCAATAAGCCAGATGATTGATTACACTGTTTGTTAATTGCAGTACATTAATAGCCTTGTAGAACAAACTTACGTTATCTTGGTGTGCTAAGACTGCTTGAAGGTATATTCAGAAAGCTAAATAAATAGTCAAACTCACAGTAGTCAATCTAATTTCAGGATTCCATTTGAAAATGGGGACGAAGAAGGAACGGAGATGAACTATGTTCATTCATCTTTATTATATATTACATCTGCTGCTTGTAAAGATACATTAAAGATCATGTATGCCTCCTTTAATAGTGTTCAGTTTACATACCTATTGGTAGAGTAAATTCAGATAAGTGCACTTTACTTGAAGTTACAGATTTAGCCTTGCCCTTCATCTCCCAGCTCTTCTCAAATTGTTGGCTTTTCATAGGTGGACGGGATTAAAGCTCAGTGAAAACACCAAGAAGAATTCCGCATATGAAAAAAAAAGGCAACAGTCCTTATGCTCATTTCTCTATGTTCTCCCCTGAAATCTCAGTTAAATGGTTTTGCAGCTGGACTTTCTAAGTGACAAGTCCTTTTCAGAAAATATTTGCAAAACTGCTCCTGAAGATGGTCTTAAAAGATAAGGCTGAAAATTTTTAGTGCTTACTGAACAAATGGAGAGGATACCACCAGAGAGATAAGAGGAAGAATAGGCATTCAGAATGACCAGAGCTAAGGTAAACAACCAGCCTACCCACCCCCCGGGCTTAAAAGAACCAAAAGCAGGGGTGGAAAAAAAAATTTTAAAAAATGCAATAGCCCCTTTATACAGTATAACAATGTCAAAAAGAAAATCAATCTTCCTGCTGAAGATCTCCCTAAACACTGGCTGCAAAAAAACATCAATAGTTGCTCAGACCATGATTTGTTTTAAACATGTCAATTCTGTCTACATTGATATTAACCAAGCATAAGTAATAACCAATTCACTGAGGCTTCACAAACATTCAAGCGCAGTATTAGAGCATGTCAAGCCATCTGAGACTGATTTGAGGTCTGCAGGGTGTAGGACTTGGAAGACTTAAACTTTATATCATTGGACCGGAAAAACTTCTGACAGTGTTATGGCTCCATGTGTTTATTACAATGTGCATAAAAATATATACATACTAAAGATGGAAAAGCTGTAACGTTGAGATTTCAGTGTTAGGTGAAGTGGTAGAATAAAACATGATGATAGACTTTTTTTTTTCCAGCACAGGTCTTGTGGAAAGTTGTTAGGGTTGGGTTTTTTTAACTTTTTGCAAAGTAAATCTATAATTTGGGGCAACTTGGAGAAATTTGTAGAATTATACAGAGGAACGCTGCAAGAAGACATTTTTCTTGAAGTAGTCTCTCATTATCACTTCTATAGGAGTTGATACTCTGAGTCAGGTAAGGACATGTTCCTAGAGCACATCTGGTAATTAAGAGAGTGATTCTCACTGTATGACTCCACCTAAGATACACTCTGAAAATTAACATCGCAAGCCTATGGGTTGGCTTAAATCCTGAAACTGTTCCTCAGGTGGAAGGAAAGAACAGGCCCACCCTTTTCAAGGATGACAGACAACTAGGCTGGAAAAGTCCAGTAATATAGGGGACTGCCTCAGAGACAGTCTGTAGGATGCCGTGTGGTGGCTCTTTCAATCACCAACAGCATGGCACCTTGAGAAGTTGTATTCTGCAAGTCTTGCATCTTGAGATACAACCTTGGTCAGGGAAGCAGGAAATGAGGATCTTGAACTCTTATCTTCCTTCCCATCTCCTGCACTGAGTTACAAGATCCACTGAGGGGTGAGAAAAAATACTAGAATATCCTATGTCAGATACTCCAGAGTTGAAAACATGTCCCAGGCCATCAGCACAAGAGGTAAATGTGCCATACAGGATTGCACTTGTGCTGGCTCCTGCAACTGGATGCTGAAAACGTCCTTTTAGGCTACCTTATAAACTCCCAGATATATGCTTTACTCTGTAAAGTAATGTATATTATGTTTAAGAGAGAACAATGGAATTAAGAGTTTGTGCATATGTTGCTGATTAAAACCGCAAATTGCCATGTTCAAGGAAAAAGCTGTTAATGCTAAAGATGACTAGGTTAATTTAACATATTGCTAGCCGTAGCATATTGCTAGCTAACCACCTTTTGTAGAGGATTAAATTAAGAGTGCAAATGGATATGGCCCACTCTGTGGCTGCTCAATTGCTCTGTCTGATGGCAGGAAAGCAGCAGGAACATATAGCCCGAGAAGGATAGAGCAAGTCTCCCCTGGAAGGGGCTGTCTGCATTTAGGCTGAACTAAGTGTACCCTACCTCACTTTATCCATTTGCCAGCTCACCTTTGGGCTATGCCTTGGCCTGGGGACAACAATCAGTTACCATCCTGAACAGACACTGCTTTTCTGTACAGCCTTTGAGTGTCCCATAGCAGTTTTAGTTTAACTCACAAACGAGGCAGGCTAAAATTCATACAGAGAGGTAGATATCATGAACTTGAAGCCCAACTGCTCACTTTCGGAGCTAAGTGCTAACCAATCAGGAACAACTCCATGGGCACTGTGTAAAATCTGGGTGTGGAAAGAGCAATTGTAGATTTAATGCAAGTTAGCAGTTATAAAATTATAGAATAATTTAGTTTGTAAGGGACAGCTGGAGATCAAAAAGTCCAACCCCTTTTTCAAAGCAGGGCCAACTTCAAAGTGAGATCATGTTGCTCTGTGCCTTGTCCAGCTGAGTTTTGAGTCTCTCCAATGACATTCAAAGAGACTCAAAGTCACTACTGTGAATGGCTCTGTTTACATCAAGAAGTTACAATGCTAGTTAATACTTGTTTGCTAATACATGATTAAGGGAAGATTGTTGTTGTTGTTACCAACATGGACTTACTCTAAAGGATTATGAATTCCAGAGTTTAAAAGAGGCAAATCTTACCCTCTTTAAATTCCAGCATGATTTCAGATTTCCCTTCATTCACTTATGAACATTTATCTTAATCTTAAAGAGTTGACTCAGTTCTGCGAGTTCTGGTGTGAGATAGGAATGGACTTCAGCATATATTAACATTAAAGAGAAATTTAAGACTATTTGAATGTGTGTTTTTCTTTCCTTCAAAATGAAATTTAAAAAAACAGTATTCAGCACCCTATGTCCTGGAAGTGAGGTACCTCTATGGGAGGTTGGAGCTTGATCTCATTAGCTAAAAGAAGAAATTCAACTCACACTAGAATAAGGATGCTAACTGCTGAGCACTAGGCAAACAAGGCCACCGCCATGATCACTCCTCCTGCAATCTCGGTCTGAAGGGAAAAGGCCACCATTCCTGCATTGTGCTCTGCAGGAAAAGCCCATTTGCCACATCAGGCATAGCAGAACCCGATGAGCTTGGGCTGAGGAAGACAGTGAGCTGAAAAATTTGACTTTACAAACCTAAAGTGTTTCTCGGCATTCTACAGAGCAAAATTTTAACTTTTCAAGGAGCTACTGTAGAAAAAAATACCAGTGTTACTGGATGTTTCTACCATTCAGTAGCAGCTGAGGTGGACAGTGGAAGATCTAAAATGTTATGCATTTATATACCCACTTAGCATATTTTAATGCTTTTTTAATGCATTTTCTACTTTTTTTTTACATGTTTTTAATCTTAACAATCATGCTAGCCAAAATTCTGCCAGATGCATATATTTAGCACTGTGTACACTCATTTTCAGATAGGCTTACATGAGATGGTGATAGAAAGGTCAAATTATGTTTGCACAATGTTTTAACCAAGGTAAAATACAGGAGGCTTAACAAGGTAGGGAAAAAAAAAAAGGCAGCTGGACAGGACTTGATTAAATGAATGTTTACATACTTCCATCTTTGTTTTCACTGCAGGATTGGAACAATAGGGAGGTTCCTTAAGCATTACACTGGGAGGGCTGGATTAAAGAAAATAGGTGGCAACAATGCACTCCTTGAATGTAATTTAAAGTTGTAAATTATTTATTATGGTCTACATTCAAAGTCAAAGCAAAATTGCTCTGAATTTCAAATGTCAGATCCAGAATAAGATTCTAATTCTTCAAAAGATTAAAGGGTTAGTTCAAAGCTGTTAAAGCGGGTTATTGTTTCAGTGGGCAAAACTGAAATGAGGTTAAGGTATGAACTGGATATGGTATCTGTGCATTTATAGTGTATTACAAACAGCAGTTTTCTTATGTCTAAAATGCATTTTTCCTATCTCATCATATCCCTGATACAGTTCCAGCAATGAACTGAAATTTGATCATAGTAACATTACAGAAAGATTTTAAACTGTGTTCTGAACTTGTTTTTGTTTGTGGATTTTTATGGCTACAGTTAGTATGGACTTCCGGTCTACATTTTTTCAGATATTCTAATGCCCACATATCTGAGAACTGATTCCAAAAATTTGGGGGCAATTCTCACTATTTATCAGTGAGAACAATTCACTCAGTATAACTCCTTCACAGTTAAAAATTTTCTTCAAATAAGAATAGTGATATGAAATGTGTGACGTTCATGACCTTAGATTTCAAAATAGTTCATAGCAGATGCATTTTTATGATGGAGAAACAGGCACATAAATGTGTTGTAATGTAATGAAGATCACTAAGCAAGTCCAGGACAGAATTTGAAACTGGGGAATAAGATTCTTCATTCCTAGAACAGTTTATGAATGGATGATGCTGATTGTCTACCGTAATGTCATTATTACTTATAAGAGTATTTCATCTGTTCAAGAGGAAGAGGCCATATTATTTTTACTTTTGTGGATTACAATGAATTAAAGAGCCCAAATGTTCTAAGATATAGCTTGGATTTGAAGCAAGACGAATCAAAGCAGTACAATTCATTTATACATTTTAAAGGCTTCTTCAATTACTTTGATGTTACAGGAGGAAAACTTCAATTATGACTTATTTTTTTCTAAAAAGCCTGACTGACAGCTCATGGAAACTATGTGCTCCATTAATCAACAGAATAAACATAGCAAGGATCTTGTCATTTCTGCCAACACAGTTAAGAGCAGTAATTGATAATAGCTTAATTGGTGGCTTTAATTATTTATATATTTGTCCACCGTAAATACAATTGGAACTTAAAATTTATTATGGAGAAAAAAAGCACTAACAAGATCTCCCCCAGTTGTTAGTAATCCAGAGCAGCTCTGAAACATGATTTGAGAACAGCAATCTCCCTGTCTCATTGACAGGCACCAGGGACATCCTGAAAAAGTTTTAAGTTATGCAAAACTGAAAATGGATGACTGTCCAAAATAGTATCTCATAATTTGGTTTGTAAACTGAAATAAGAAAAATATCTGAGAAAGCACTTTTCTGGTACTGAAACATCAAGGATGGTAGATCTAAACATAGCCCGAGATGGCAGATACTTAGGAACTGTGATATAATCATATAAAATGCAACTGTTTGAATTAAGATTTTTGTTGAACCCTATAACCAAGACTATGTGTTCAGTCATTGATCTTGTCTAGTCCCCTTCTGGAAAAGTTCAGCTCAAGGAGTAGTAGACTGGATTAAATTAGAAAGTAATGAGGTCCTGATAGAGGAATCAAAGAGTAGGCTGGCCAGGGCATGAGGGAGTCAATAGGACAGCTGAGTAAGCAAGGAGATTTGCTCTCTCTCTTGTAGCATTGCTAGGAATATTTTAATTTAGGTTTGGTCCCTGAAAGAGTTTTGTTATTGAAAGTGGTCTTGAAAAGGCACTGAGTCAATTTATCCCCATTGCAAGGCCCTTTTCACTGGCAGTCCCTCATTGTTGCCGAGATAAGGAGAACAAAGGAAATATTTTACAGGTACCTCCAAATTAATTGTGGGTGGAATAGAAGTTAGATTAGAGACTTCTCCAATTAGAGATGATTACTGCTGCAGAGAAACAGTCTTTTCTAGGGCAGAAGTCCTCATACCTCTGACTTTCTCCTATTTCCCTTCTGAAAAAAGTTTTCATTTCACTGTTCCTTCCTTCCTAGGTCTAACAGTTGCCCACCTCTGCAGACTCTGCCCCAGAATCACCCTTTGCGTACTCTTCATCTCTTCAAAATGTCCCCTCATTTTCCCAAACTCATTCCTGCTTAATCCTTCCCTCCCACCTCAGTAACTCCCTCCCTCCCTCCCTCTCTTTCACCCCAGAGCTGGACTTATTCATGGAAGCTAATTAAAATTAAAAGTGATCACAATCTCTTTATATTAAAGGAAAGACCTAACATCCTCGAAAGCACACTGCTATGAGTAATGTGCTCTCACTTAACTGGTAGATAAATACCTATCTAATCCAGATCCTCCCAGTTCACCCAGTCCTCTCTCTTACTACTGCTCCACAGCCAAAAACTCCCCAGGACAGACTCCTCTTGCAGATCCCCTCTCCCCTCCAAACAGCACCCAGTATTGAGCTTGGAGCTGTCTGAATTATCTGTGCAAGCTGACAGCCCCTCAGTCCCAGCGGCCACCAGCACCCCCTGCCCTTCTTTCCCAGACTGCTGTTGCTAAGTCAGCCTGCCCACCTGCCTGCCTCCTCCTGCAGAAGCCAAGCTTCAGCTTCTGCGTCTGGCTGGGCCCCTGGCACCCCAGGCACATTCAATAACAATCTATCCAAACAGGGCTCTGACAGCAGAAACAAGAGAGCATGTTAAAAAAAAAAAAAAGAAAGAGAAAAAGAAAAAGAAAAGGTATTGTAATCCTATATCCTCAGCTTGCCACTCTTTATCCAACACCAAATAAGCTTATTACAACAGGACTATGCATCTTGTGCTCTCCTGGCAACACTGAATTAAATCCAGACAATTCAAGGAGACCATTCAGGAGAGAATTTAAAAGGGGGTTTGCATTAGCTGAGTGGAGAACTGAGTAAGGTATAAACAAGTATTTCATCAAAGACAGGGTCAGGGTGAGGGCAAACTCTGGCAAGGGTCCAACCGTAGTGATAAACCAGAGGGAGATGCTGGTGGAAGAAAAAGTTCAGGGTCAGCAATGACAATGAGATTTCTCGCCTGGGGAGAAAAGTAAAGGTCTAGAGACACGAGAAAACTTTAGCCTAATTAACGGCTCTCCTTGTGGAAAAATTGGTACCAAAATAACACATCTTAATTATTATCTCCATCATTACAGGAAAACCATGTATCTTTAACTTCCTATCTAGTTAGTAACACGGCACAGCCCCGCAGCGTTTCCATTGGACTGCCTCCCTTCATCCAGGCTGCACAGCAAAGCACTTCGTGGTGCACAGCCCAGGCAGTGGCTCCCCTCTCCTCTGGAAAAGGCAGTGGTGTGGGTAGGACGCAGTCCTTTGCCTCTGAGATGCTGTCTGGACATCACTGAACCAAGTCATGAAACGCTAAAGTGAACACGTGGGGCAGGTTTGTTTGTTTAAGGTCATGCTTGAAATGCTGTAAAACAATGCATTTTCAGCTTGTTTTCAGCTCCCTGCATGCTGTGTGACAGATTCATAGTGTCTCTGTACTTCATAATTCCTTTTAGAGAGGGAAAAGCAGTGAATAACAAAATGTCTTGAGCCTAAAGGGCTCTGCATTCAAATAGGGAGTTAAGTCAAGTAGGGCCTGATTTCACTGCCTTTACCTAACTGTTAAATGAGCATTTGCAACTCAAAAGAGAAATATGTCATGATTGCTGGATTCCAGTTAGGTTACCCAAGGAGTAGGTACCACTCACTTTCAGTAAAAATATGGAAATCTGACCCAAAGACTGCTTTAGTAGAGATTGGGTTATGGAGGAGTGCAGCTCAAAAAGTAGAGGAGTGCAGGCATACAGTGTAATTTATTGAAAATGTGTGCCCTCCCCTCCTTTCTCCCATGACATTTTAATTTTTCAGCATTTTGGCAGTATTGATATGGACTGCTACTGTACCTTTAACTCCCATTAAAGGAGACTAAGGAGAATGAAAACCAGAAAGTTTTGGGTAATAGTTCTTCTGGTGGAACCAAGACCTGAATCCGGCCACATATAACAGCCTGGTGATGTCTGATACAACCCATTAAAAGTACCCCGTGTAGTCTATAAATTACAGCTGTGAAAATGGAACCAAATCCTTTTAATGTGCTTTTCTCAAGAACATATTTTTATGTACATCTGGGTGTTTGACTAAGCCCATATGTTATTACTTAACCTCTGAATCTATCAGGTATATGGACAATAAAATCTACAAAAGTTAAAGCCTAATTTAGTAAAGATTGGTCTGGTTTCCCTGAATTTCCTGTACTTTTTAAAGCAAGCATTAGCTTTGTTACCTGGAGCGCCTGCAATTGCTAGCATTCCCAAGCAGCTTACAGTGTAGGAAATAAAAGGTGTTATTGAGTTTGAGTATAAAAATTCATTTCAGATGAAGATCTATTTTTTGTTATTTATTTATGTTCTGTGTGAGACAACAAAGTGTGCAGATCAATGGCAATCAGGTACGCAGCACAGTACATTTACTACCTTACTCTGTTAGCCTTGTTACTCTTGGACAGAACACGGTCAGCTGAGACGGGTCTGGAGAGGCCAGGCCCTGTGTAGGGGTGCTGAGCAAGGGGTGGCAGAGGGGGATTGTGGATTATCATAAAAAATCTTCTTGCATTTCTTGAAATTTAAGAAATGTCTTGCATTTCTTCATTAATCTTCATTAACAAATGTGAAAAAAGGAATGCTTGGACAAACTTCCCTAATGGTATGTTAAATTCTGCAATTCTTAGCGCTGCTTAATATATAGTGTACTTTAAAGGTTGAATATTTTACCTTTAAAACCATCAGTGGCACAGCGAGTGCCCAGAAAATTATTATAGCTACTGATGGAGAAAGTTGCAGGGAACTGAAAAGAGAATAGGATGAACATCAACTCTTCTTTTCTTATAATGAAGACTTTTAAAATTATTTTTGAAAACAAATTACTGCTGTACACAGTATTGCCTGATGTTTTAAGCAGATGAAATAATGGGAGAAATATCTGATGGTATAATTGTTTTAATTGTGCATATTCAAGTAGGGTGTTTAGCTGGCAATTTTAACAAGTAAAAAAAGTGAAATGACTACCATAACCATTTCTCCTCATTCAGGGAGCTTCAATGAGGGTTGGAATTTTTAGAAGTGAAAAGAAGAAAACAGGACTTCCTCCTTATATTTGTTTTGTTTTCAATCTTTTTGCTGCATTATAGCTTTCAATATTGCTGAAAAATTGCATGAGGTCAAATTCAGAAGTGAAGCAAAGTTTTATATAAGGTGCCTGACACCAAAACTTCATCTAGCTGTCATAGAAGTCATTAGGAACTACATAAGCTTCTTAAACTCCCAGAAAGGACTGATATTTTCATACACATGCATAGGAACAATCTGCTGCTGGCACACAGCCAGCATATTTAAAGATGATTTAAGATTTACATTCTAAGAAGCCAAAGAGGAGATATAAAGTCTGAACTCTTGTCACTTCTCAAATGCAGACCTACCCATGACTTACGTAGCTAGAAGGTAATATTAGGGAATTTATTTGTGCCTAAGAAAAAATCAGTTTACAGAATACCACCTTACATAGTATTAAAGTAAGGCATTGCTCGCACAATAATTTCCCAAAATTTTGGCTCACTAGTGCCTATCTCTAATTTCTTACCTATCTTTGGGAAATAGGCAGGTAAGAGTAACTTAGGAGTTACCTGCTTAGGTATGTAATGAATGGCAGATGCTACCACCATTGTATATCCAAGGAGGGTTTTATTTAACTCTTGTAAATAGAGTTCATCTGGAGAAGAAAGTTCAAGGACAGTCTAAAAGCCAGCACAAGCTCTAATAACTGCTTGTTTTTCAAGTTTTATTCATTTCACCCACCGTAACACTCATTTCCATCACTGTCTGTTGTTCCAACACGATTGCTTTTTATTAGATTATTTTAGATTTTTTTATTAGATTCAAACTCTTTCAGAAACATTTTTCTCTCTTTTCTCTGCCATGACCAATGTCGAAGAAGAATGGGATAACTTCCTTCATATCAGTAATTTAAAAATACATTGTGAGAAGTACGTGGAAGAATAATCTGCAAAAACCGTTCCTTGGAAGTGGACTAAAAAACAGTTCTGCAGGTAAATGGGGAAAATCAGAGCTATAGGTTCTATGCATTTTGTTCCTATGTAAATAAGGTTGAAATCTCCTTACTGTAAATTGAGGAAGTTCTGTCATTATAAACAAGATCAAGAAAATTGCCTCTTAGAGTGATCAAATTTTAAACTACACAGTCAAGTATGTAAGTACCACATTAGTTTGGTTATTTAGGATGTAAAATTATACAAAATTTCCCAGGAAAAGTTGACCTTTTATTAAAGTACCCAGCATCAACATTTGCCACCTGGGAGGCAGAACTTTTCAGATTCTGGATGTTCCTGTCAGTTAGCCCCTGTCTCAGGAGAACTCACTCCCTTTTTGATATTTCCATTTTCAACTCTGAAAAACAAGGAATCTCTTAAAAGTCTAGGATGTTGCATGGTATGGAGAGCATCAGTAAGAAATGAGAAATAACCCTTTACTTGATTATTTATTGCCAAAATTGCATATATTTTTTAAAAGATGGCCAAAAGTGTTTTAGATGTATAATACAATAAACAAAGCTGCATTGGCAATAGGATACATGATATGACCTAAAAAGTTTCCTTTTTCTAATTCCTGTGATTTACAGAGATATTTATATGCAACCTGCAATTTACACTTTAATTATCATCTAGAGAACTTATTTATTCCAAAGTGACTACCATGACTGAATGGGTACATGGGTAGAGGATACATTGTTTAAGTTCTCAATGGCTTTATAAGATCACGTTCATCCTCAGTTTAAGGATACATTAGAACTCCTCTTCTAATTAAAGCATTCACGTCAACCCAAGTTGCTGTGCTCTGCGAACAGCTTTATAATAGACCAGCCACAAACTATAGAACTGTTATAAAATCCTTTAAAAATTTCTTATGTCTTTTACTCCTATTGCAGGCCCATGCCAGGAAGGGGGACCAGAATTGTTCCACTCAGTGTTGGTCCTGCACCATCAGGAGGTATGCCCTTTTGTGCATAACAACTGTATGAGAAAAATACTGCACATCAAAAATTACCAGGGGATAACAGGAAGCAATCAGTATAATATAAACTTGTGCCTTTATATTTCTGTGTTGTGTCAATACATAAAATCCTTAAAATGCTAGTCTAAAATAGTTTAAAAGTACCTTATAAAATTAACAGTGCTACCAAGTGTTTATGACATCAAACCCCAGATTTAATAACACTGTGGTTAAAGGAGTCTGTATACTTAGGATATTTACAGAAAGAAAAGACCAGTTCTATTTTTATGAGAAAGGTGTTTTTCTTGTTCAGGACAGCAGCTGATTATCTTCCCACAAGTTTTGGGTTGTGTCAGACAATGAAAGAGGCCTGATGCTAGACTTTGTAAAGCCCTGATATCATTTGCATTTGTTTTGTAACTACATTTCTATGCAAATGTACAGCATTGGGCTTAACATCAGCAGTTTTAAATCCACTAAGTAGACACACTTTCTGAGACTTTGTCAGAGGGAAAGGATTAGAAGACTTAAGCCTGACTGAAACGCTGGTGGAGTATAACTCATCTGAAGAAGTTTCAGGAGTTTAAAAAGTCACCATTTTTTTCCTGAACTTTTCCTTCTACTCAAAATAAAAAACTATTTTCTGTACCTTGTGAGCTGTAGAAATGTTTTCATTCTTTTTTCCATTAATACTTTCTAGGTAATTACTTCTTTTTACATTATAATAGTTTATCATTAGTCTGTGCACACCTATAACCCAGTCATCTAAATTCTCTTCCCAAACTTGCTTGCTCCATAGCACTGCTCAAATTCACTGTTCACCTTTTTATAAGACACATTTGTGCTTTCAGGAAATCTTTGGCCATTGATGGCTTGCTTAGCCCAGGGCAGGGTGAGCAAACACACAGGTACAATCCAACACAATTTTCTGGTAACCAAAAGTACAATAAGAACTTCCCATACTCCCTGGCCACCAGCCACCAATTCCCATCTTTATCCATTTTATGAGGATCTTTAATCCAGATCATTTCACGTGAACAAAATCAGCACAACTAAACAGACAGTAAACTGGTGCACAGATTTGGGAACGTGTGATGACAGGAGAGCAGTCCAGGAAAGCCAGCTTGGCTGTAGGAGGAGGAACATACACACATACATATACATACTGAATGGTCTCTGTGTGTAAGTACAGGGAGTGGACACCATTTCGTGCTCTCCCCTTCTTACTAGAAAATTTTCAAGTCAATCCCAATAGCCACAAAAAATATAGCAGGTGCAGATCTTCCTTAGCCTGGGACAGCACTAACTCATAGTTATGGAAACCATAAGGGACAGGAGTCATCACAGTCATAGGTGACACGGGCCACAGAATGTCATCTTGCAATTCTTGCATTAAGTATTTGTTTGAGCTGTAAATTTTGAACTCTAAGTGACAAAGAATCCATAACATTACTGGAAAATCTCTGCAAGTGTTTAATAACTTTCACTACTAAAACGTGAGCTTTATTTTTAGGTTTAATTAATCTAATTTTGTCCTGTTGCTTTAAATTATTTCACCAGAGAACAGCAACATCACCTTCAGAACTGCCCAGATACCAATGCCAAATCCACTGTGACTTCTTCCACAGCAGCAAAGAGTTAGTCCAGGGGTGTGAAAAGCAGAGGTTCACTCCCAGGCAGACAGTGCAAGGTATTACTAGCAACACCACTGTGCTTCCATCTCTCCTGTCCCCACCTTCTGTGTGTGTCGGCCTTCTTTCCTTCCCTCTTTCCCCCACTCCGTGTCGTCTGTGCCACCTGGTATTCATATAGTTCCAAGAAGAACGTCATTGACTTCTTGGCCTATATCTATCTGCTGTCGTGCCTTGAAACCTGTGATTCATCCATGCAAGTGACTGGACAAGCCTCTGCCAAAGCCCAGAGCTTACTTCCCTCCATAGCCCACATGTGAAACAAATGCTCAGTGCAGCTCCCTTTTCCTTGTGTCATAGCTCATAATCCAGATCAGCAACAAACAGGGAAGCCAAAGTGCCACTTCATTAGCTCTATAATAGACAAATTAGAATAGAATAGAATAGAATAGAATAGAATAGAATAGAATAGAATAGAATAGAACAGAACAGAATAGAATAGAATAGAATAGGAACATGAAGTGTTAGAAAGTCCAGTTGCTCCTAAAAGGGAAGCCAAATTTGAGAAATTAAGATAATATAAATCATTCTTCTGTGTCCTAGCCATTTTTATATGTTGTTGGCAGCTAAAACCTCTTGTAAGCGGTGTGGGTTGCCAACAAAGATATAGTTGGACCTATTTAAATTTTCTCTTAGAATTATTAGCTTTGTAGGTTTCATGAGAGCTATCAAGTCACAGTACAGGTTTTGCAGGTGCAGTGATATGACTGTCTACAGAGTTATGATCAGATAGAGCTCAGTAAATGAGGATGGGTTTATCAAATGCCTTTGGCAGTTTCATAAAGAACTAGACTGTGCACCTTAAGCCTGTATTTCATTTTGCCCTTAGTGGGAAGATGCATTGTGCTTGTAGTCTTTTGATTAAGACACACCTATGATCTGCAAAAGTGGCATCATCCCAGGATTTACTCCTCAGAGAAGAGAGGATGCGAGGCTGGTTTTTTTCTTCAGAACTGATGCCATAGCTCAAGAGATCAGAATGTTAGCACAAGACACAAGGTAATAGATCTTCTTTTCAGCATTTGCACTGCCCTTTCATTTAGCCGTTCTGGGCATTTATTTTAAGTTGGGCACTGTTTAAGGTGAATCAAGACATTGCCTTGCAGTAGTGAATACTGCAGCACTGCATTGTAGTTAGAAACCAGGGAATGCAGCAAAAAAAGGAGAAACATTCCAGCTGTATTTTACTTTGAAAGTTGGAACATAGATTTATTCCTCTCTCACTTGACAATGGAAAATATGTTTTGATCTCTCGGGACATGAAGAAAAATTACTTGTCTGCAAGACAAACAGAAGCACAGGTTCTGATCATAATGCAATAGGACTGGATTGAGTTGCTCTGCCTCATCCATGAGAGCATTTCCCACTCCCATACTTTTCCTTTCGGAATCAAAAGTGCTTGTGTGAACCTGCTTGTGTGAATCCTTAAGTGAAACAGTTTCATATTCCTTCTAAGCCAGCTCAACAGTAAGGAGTAGACACAGCCCCTCGTTTCATCCCCTGTGTGTTTTCACTACATGGCCACAGAATAAATTTCATCAGAGACCTAAAGGCTAACATATCAAAAAGGTGGTTTTATTTTTCCATTAGCTGAATCCTTTTCCTCACATCCGGCCCTCACAAGTACTAGTTGCAGCAGAAGGGATGTGTCATGAACATAAGTCCAGGGCCTTGGGAAACCAAGGAGAAAGAAAGGATGAGAGAAAAACCAGCCCTTTTAACTACAGTCTGTACTTGTGCCTGCTTAAAATCACAACCTCATACACACAGGTTCTTCTCCCTGCTTGGGGTGTTATTCTCTTGGGTCCCATATACTTGCTCTGCACATTCATGTCTTGTCTTCAAGAATTTTTGGCAGCTATGAGCTGTGGTTTATATTGGGTAATTGCTGGAGTGGAATTATCTAAATGTCCATAAGGAGATGAAAGGGAGGGTGGAGATTTCCTCACCTAATCCAGTTCCACTTTCTGAGAGGGAGAAGAGTTTAACTCACAGGTGTTACAATTAAAACTGGTCTCCATGTTATTGTGATGACTGGAGCAGGATCTCCAGTGCAAGCACTGTGTTGCCCTGTAGGAGCAACATCCAGCTGGTGCAACTGTTTGGTTATGAGAGATGCTTCAAAGCAGTTTGAGATCCACTTATGAGATGATGAAAACACTTAGGGGACAATCAAGGATGTTTGATTTCAAGAAATTATCTCCACACAGGTAAAATGACCTGTGCTTGTTAGTAGAGTGAATAATGTCATCTGTGTGATTTAATTAAATTGCTATTTCCCCACACACTTGCATGACATTATATAGGAGGAATATGTATTGATGGATTGCCTCACTCACCAAGGGCAGAGCATGTTCCTGGAGCGCAGGTGGCTGGCCCTGAACTGTCCCTGGGAACCCACCAAGCCAGAAAGTCCCCTGCAGCACTTCACCAAAGAGATCCCTCCTAGCAGCATCTGCATCAGTGAACTGCAAGATGAACTTTGGATGACTGAAGAGCAAAACATGTTGGTTTTTTAATCCAGCTGTGAGAGTTGGATTGCTGCCTTTTGCCCAACCATACAACTTTCAACCCCATCCCTATTCAGCTCAGTTCCTAGCCTGGATGCATTTAAAGTGTGTAAGTGGTTTGCTCTCCATAATGCCACTGTAAGCACGCTGCTGTTTACTAGGCCTTAGCTGTGTTTTCTCCAGGCTTTGAACTTTAATGACTCATGTTGATACATGTGTCATGATGAGTGCTTTCTATATTTAATTATGAAAAAGGTTTTTCTGATACTCTGGTTGCAATTTTAGTTTTGGCGGTTGATAATCCTCCCAGGGTAGTCCAAGTGCTTTTGGAAGTGAAAGGGAAAAGGAAGTACATTCGTACCTTAAACTAATTACTGGAAAGCAGTAAAAAAAGTTACATCCCAAAAGAGGCTCTCCCATCAAAATTCAGCCAGTAAGCATGCTGTAAGCAGTGCTACCCCTCTACGGAAGGCCAAATATCTCAGATATAAGTTTGCTGAAAAAGCAGAGAGATGTGGTTTGTCTCTTAGGCTGCAGGAGAGGCAGTGAAAGACCCAAGGGACCATAAACAGCCCTGTGTGGAAGCAATTGCAAGAACAGTGTTCTCGCCACCACCTCAGACAGCAAACCTAAATCAGCCTAGAAGCATTTCAAAATATGATAGAGCTACTGCTCTCACGCTTGTTTCCTCAAAGCTTTTGAACAAAACCCCTGTAGAGTGTGACTCATACTAACCTTACTTGCCATCTCCATCAGAATTCATGTCATAAGTTAAAACCACAGTCAGGATCTTCATCTGAAAGGTTATGCATTTTTGTTAGAAATCTAATGTTAGGAACTTAATCTATGTTTTAAATTTGTTTATCATCAAGTCATCTGACATTTTTGGATATCATGAAAACTATGGTCCTACTTAATTCAACAGCATTGCAACTTTCCATCTACTTTTCATTCAGTCACGTGTTGTGTACTCTTTCAGGTGTGTCCTCTGCAGACAACATTTAGCTATGATTGCTGAATTAATCATTTACAGCTCTCCAAGGTAGGCTTTGAAGAAAGAGTTGCTTGTATCTCAAAGGTCAACATGAGACAAGGTTACAAATCCAAGGCTAAAGTTCTAACGCTGTTAATACCCCACCCAGTATGTCTAAAACAGATTATTCTCCCAATAATTAGGTATTTGTAGACTTGAATTAACTTTTGTTTTACTGGGTGAGCTAATTCTTGAAACAGTAATCAGAAAATTTTGTCTGAGCTTGGTAGAAAAATGAGGATCTAATGACGAGGCTGTTCTGTCCAAGGCCACCAGTCTGTAGGACGAAGCTGAGAGCCAGGCAGAGCACAGCACTGGAAGGTGGCTTCTTAAAAACACAAATGGAAAATCAGACCCAGGCCGCTTACTGAGAAGGATGATCCATACCTTTCTGTTGTCACAACTTTCTAGTCAGAAAGACTAGATCAATGAGGAAAGACATTGCTTGTAACAGTGAAATAAAACTAATCATCACAGCCCAGTAACACAGCAGCTCTGTATCACCGCTATTCATCTTAGAGAATATCTGATCAGTGACTGGCATTATTCAAACAAATGAATCGCAATGAATTTTGCAAACACAGGAAATAGATTTCATATCTGCAAGTGCTGATTGATTAAGCTCTTTCAAACTGATATGGCCCATTTAGCACAGTATCACTGGGCAAAATAAGAATCCCTCTGAAACCTCCGGGAAAGAGCTGGGGGAGAAGAACAAGAGGTCTGCAGCTCTACACAGGTCTGCAGGACCATGGAGGCTGTCTGCCACCTCTTCCCTAAACCAGAAGTCTGATCTCAGTCAGGCCCAGGACACCCCCAAGGGTTTCAGGCTTCCCAAAACGCCTGCTCCTCTCTCCTACAGCCATGCAGCAGTCCATATCCATCTCCAGTTCAGGAAAAACACCACCAATAAAAACCAGTCCCAGTCACACTGTGTTGTCTTGTGCCACTTCATCTGACAATGACAACTGGGAAATGGCACATGCAACATTAGCCTGTACTTACAATCTGCCATTGCTGTTCAGACAGACAAAGTATGCAGGGAGGAATTTTGTGCTGTCCCTCAGGTGAATTTTGGCTAAACAAAGTGACTAAATGGAAAACCCACCCAACACCTCGTGCAGCGTGTTTCCTTTGTCTGTTAGCACTTGGGATGCACAGACAGCTTTCAGCAACTATTCTCTCTTCATAGACATTTCCCAAAAAGTCTTGAAGGGTTCAACACCTTCTAATATAAATTGAGTTTTTAACATCATTTTAGCATTCTACTGCTATCTTTCTTCAAGGAGTTTACGATGTTGTCTGTTACACGCCACTAGAAATCAGTATTGTTTGACTATGGCAAGCTGCACACGTGCAAACAATTTTTCATCATCCTTGGAAATGAGTAACTTTGATAAGGTCTTTAGCAAACATTCAAATGTGACTTATTTTTGGCTCACATAACATTCTGCTCATAGCTTGATTTTATCTTTACACAACTAATGCACTACTAACTGTAGGCCTTGAAACTGTTCATTCAAGCCCATCTGAAAAGATAGCCATTATCGATCTTTTCTTTTAAGCTCTACAGATTTTCATAACCATTCTTATGAACTGATCACATTTCAGCAAAGTAGCATTTTCTTTTTCTTGAAAAAATGTCCTATAAGAAGCAGACAACTCCATTATATGACCTACATACTATGTTAGAGATACACGTAGATTGAAGCCACCATTCAAACAAATGTGAAACATGTATTTTCAGCTGTGAATGATAAATGAATTATTATCTTGGATGTGAAGACTAATACAAATGATGGCTGGCTACCTTCTGACTAATTCAAAGACGTATTCCACAAAGCATACAAATCAAAACCTATTTCCATTTGTATAGAAGCTTTCCCATTTTTTAAACAGCTTTTACATTTTAAAATATACTTCCAGCTGCTATAAGTTTTGATATAGGCTCTACCATTGGCAGAACACATGGAAATTTCAAGAAGTTTATTCCAAATCTGAGCAAAATGAACACTGCCATCATGATACATTTAGCACCACCACCTCCTTCTTCTTTACCTTTCTGCACAAACATGCATGTACCTGCACACACAAATGGATGAAGAGAAATA
The DNA here is from genome assembly GCF_034638445.1 of Ciconia boyciana. NCBI lineage: Eukaryota > Metazoa > Chordata > Aves > Ciconiiformes > Ciconiidae > Ciconia > Ciconia boyciana. The sequence continues at coordinate 54,350,066 of NC_132936.1, forward strand.
AGGTTCCTCACCCAAATTTGAGAGGAAGGCATTTATGGCTCTCACAGCCATTGTGTTTCTTTCTTCTGTCGGTTTGCTTCTCTTCTAATCCATGCAGCATCAATGAAGAGGGCAGCTTGGTCGAAACTCACTTATTTTGTTCCAAGCCAACTCCCAAAGCCTATCTCCAGAGGCCACTGTCTAGCCTTTGTTTCTCTCAGATGAATTTCATTCTGTTTCCAGAAGCTCTGTTCCAATACTCACAAAATTTGTCATTTTACTTTTAATATTCAAGTATTTGTTCTGGAATCGCTTTAAACTGTCATTCAGGGAGCACCAAAGTGCAACAGTGCATGAATTTAATTTACTGAATCATAGCTAACCACTATAGCTTGAAGGAGGAATAACCAACTCTTTGTAACCAATCCACTGAATCCAATTCAAGTTAGCAGATAGTTGTAAATACCCTATATACCCTATATATATATGAGGTCATCATCATGCAAAACACAAACTAACAAAAAACGAACAAAAAGAAAGGGATGAAATTTAATGTCTTCACCTCCTTAGAAACTAATCACCTTTATCTATACTCACTGCCATAGGCTTCCTTGATAGCAAATTTAAAAAATTCCATATGCAAATGGCCATCATCATCATGTTGCTTAGACGCTCACTCTGGGATGAGATGGCAACAGTGAGAGGAATAGCTTATACAATTTTATATAGGTTATACAATCTTTTAGGCTTTTAACTTAGCTGAGATGGATTCTACCTTTATTTAGCACACTGTATATGAAGAAGAGGGAGCCAGACCCTTCTCAGTGGTGGCCAGTGACAGGATAAGAGGCAATGGGCACAAATTGAAACATATTAAATTCTATCTGAATGTAAGCAAACACTTTTTTACTGTGAGGTGGTCAAACGCTGGAACAGGCTGCCAAAGAGACATTGCGAAATCTCCATTCTTGGACATACACAAAACCAGACTGCACACAGTCCTGGGCAACCTATTCTAGCTGACCTTTCTTGAGCAGGGGGAGTGGGCTAGATGATCTAGAAAGGTTCCTTCCACCATCAACAATTCTATGATTCTGTGATACATTGCAAAGTTTTACTAAATAATGGTTGCATTTCACTTTGAAATCAGTTTTGTGTTACGAGCTTGATATATAGCATAATTAAGACTATGCGAGAATGAGTTTTCTGCTAGATGTGTTTCTAAAAAAGAGAAACCCCAAAAGAAATCTGTCTCAGCAAATGTAAATAGTAGTTTGATAGCTAACAATTACTGAGTAAGACAATATGTAAAGAGGAGCCAAGCTCTTTCAATATCCACATGAAGTGTTATTGTATAGAGGGCTTGAAAGTAGACTAGAAGCAGTAGTTAACTCCTCCCACATTTGGAAATAAAGCTATCAAAATCTAACACAATGGTAAAGTACAGTGATACTGCTGTCAACTTGATATAGTCTTCTTTCTTTTCCTTTTTATAAAGAAGAAGAAATAAATTATGTAAGAGGCAAACTGATAAAATTACAATTTCTGACATTTTTTACATCCTTATAATATTAAGAAAGGACAAAACCCAATGAGAATGAATGAAGAACTACTTCCCTTCATTCTTCTGACACTGAGTTATTCATTGTAGTCACAAGTAACCTCTTTTTGCACTATATCACCATACCTGAAAAGTTCTTGGATGAAACTTGACAACATTCTTAACTTTCCTCTGTCCAGTGTTTTTTTGTGACTAGGTTTCCCAATTTACTTCTTCTACCTAATGAAAGGCTTGAGTCATGGGAGGAATATTGGAATGAATTAATTCATGATTTCAGGTATAATAGCTTTGCTAATCACTGTAGCCAATCCAGTCACTAATTTCAGGTACTCTGAGCTTCAGCCTGTCCACTTTGACATCATCTCAAACTTTAAAATACACTCTATTGCAAGTGGACTGAATAATTAAAAATCTTTGATGCCACCGTGGATTTTGTCTATAGATTACCCATATGTATACTTTAGCCTTTAGGAACCTTTTAGCTGTTGCCCTGCAAACATCTACTAATGAATTTAGTCTAGTAATTGCAAGAACACTCATAGGGCAATATTCATATTTATCTGAGGCAAAGATTCCCACAGTCAAAGCAAGGGGGGATAAAATCAGTACAGAATCGATTAAGGAAAAAAAAAAAACACCAAACAAAAAAACCCCCTAACATAGCCAATAATGACAAAAGGGGAAAAGAGGTGGAATCAGTTAACCAGCTAAAGGAGTATAGCAAATAACCCTGTAAAAAGTGGTATCAAAGCCTCTGTTGTTGCCCATACCACAGACTGATTATCCCAGGAACAACATGGGCCATTTGGAGCCAGTGGAGTTGACTATGGGATTTCTTGAAGACTTTTCTTGTCCTGTGGTTCTGTATTTTAAACCTAAACAAAAAATTAAGCAGCAGGCAACATTGAACAGGCCTGAAGTCCTCCTCTGTTAGCACAAGATGCTAAGCAAGGAATGGCAGGAGAGTAGCTTTATGGGTAACGTCATTCCTAGGTAATCACGATGTGGCTCACAATTCCCTTTCCTCCAATCTGCAGTGCTGCAACATGTTTTAACAAACACAAAATCTTTATTCAAGCTTTGTTCAACTTTCCATGACAAGGTTCATAACAGGCAGTATCTCTCTGGAAGTAGATGTGGCTTCTGATTAATACTAAGTCTGATTCTTCTGATGATTAAATATGAGAATTTTTAATGGGCAAATCCTTTGAGAAGCAAAAGCATAATCAGAGTGAAAACATCTGCCTTGCCTGCTAACCAGCTGGAGATAGGAAAATCTTACCAAACACAATGTAGGACAATTTGCTGTTACGAATTATTTATTTATTAATTATGCTTTACACCAACAGGGAGACATTTTCCATAGTATTAAGACCCAGTCTTATGCTTGGATATGTATTAAAGAATGATGGACCCAAGTTTAAGAACGTTAAATACCTGCTCTCCACTCCTTTCTCAGAGGTGGTTTTGGCTGTCTATTCTCAGCCTTTCAAATTTACTAGTGATGCATTTTATCTGTCCCTCTATGTGAAGCTGGGCAATTCTTTTTGAACATTTTGTAACTCTAATGCATCCTTCTTTGCTTTTTGTTTTCCATATTCCTGAAAAAATTAAGTATTTCATTTCAAGTTGAATAGAATATCCCATGCAACACAAAGTGACATTTTTGGGTGTTTTGCTTTGTCAAGTAAAAATTATTTTTTTTATTCCCTTTGATCTGTACTAGTTTTATTTTTATTTATAAATTCTACTGCTGAACCAATAAAATCAATTACTCGTGTTGGCCTAGTTTCATCTGCAAAGATTTTGCTGCCTCCTTCTACCAAAGAAGGGGTTCCCAAAGCACTGGAGCGCTATCACTGTTAGCAACATCTCAGAGATCATCACAATTCAATCTTGTAGTTGGCACTACTGTAAAAGCGATACGATTTTATAGTCAGCTACAGTTTCACGAGGGGCACGGTTTGGGAAGAACCACTTCGAAGGCAGATAGAACTGTTTCTGAACACGGTTCCCAAAGCAGATGACATACCTACCCACTATTTTAGGAGGAAAAACAGGTGCTTTGTGGCTATTGAATATTCTGGGCCTGATTCAAACACAGGGTAAATGAGAACAGTTTCATTTTATATAAAGTAGAGGGCTTTTTGGGTCATTCTAGCCCTAATATAAATGAGTAAAGTTATGCTGAAGAATTGTAAAAGGCTTGAAATGACCTTTAATCTTTATGGGATAATCCAAATCTGGTTTTAATTTAGGAATGCTCTATCTCCATATTTTACAGATGAGAGATTCAAGCCTACTTAGCCTGGAGATGTATTATATAGAAGCACCTATCTCTGGTTGATGGCTTATACCACCACAGACGAAGTGTAATAAAACAGGTATTTTAGCCATCAAAATTTACTCACACACTGCTAATCTTACAAGAGGATACACAATGTATTTTGCAACCCAACATCCACCAAATGGTCACACGTCTGGGAGAAATCACTGGAAAGAGTCAGGTCAAAAAAGGACAGGTCCAATTGCATGGCAGGATAGAGTTGCACCGACAGACAAAAGCCCTAGGTGCAGAGGGTATTTGAGGCTCCTTTCTCTAATCTAATGGACAACAGATGTGCCTTAGTGAGGACAGGACTAATCCTCAAATATCCCATACCCCCTGCTATAAGAAACAATGGGAGTTGTTCATACAAGAAGAATGCCCCAAGCTGAATTTTCCAGGAATGGGATGGGATGAGATTCTTCCTCTGGCTGAGTGCAGAAGAGGGCATTGTAACTGCGTTTGAAGTGATGAATGGTGCATCTAACCAGCTGGAGAAGGCCACCTGCATGCCATGCGCTGGCAGACGTGGAAGTACTTGTGGAGTAGTCAATAACTCCTTGGATTGACAGGGGCAGATTGTGCAGCCTTTTGGCAAATGGTGGCTTCAAACAGTAGATTTACACTTACCCTCAAACCAGGACAAGAGCAACTCCAACTTATGCGTGAGTGTTTGTGTGTGTGTGCATAGACGTCGCATTTTATAAACCCCCTTGTTGACTCATTCCAGAAGTGAGGCAGGAGATTTTTCATTGTGCAGCTTGCACCATGTGCCAGCAGGACAGGATGAATTGAAGACAGTATTCCAAGTAGCCTAATATATTCTTGCTGTTGTAGTTAACTTTCAGTACAAAGCAGGAGGAAAACAAAGGGCTAAAGAAAGAAAAATTCAGAAAGATCTATACAGTCCAGGGAACCTGAAAGGGATTAACTTGGTCTCCCAGGCATGATTCGTTATGCTGATCTGAGAATAAGACAACATGGGACTGTGGTAGCTGCCGACCTGCTAAGCCCCTTGGAAGTCTCAATTGGCAAATATCGCATCCCTTCCTGAATGACTTGCTCCATCTGTGTTTGCTAGGGTCCACATTGACAGCTGCCTGCCATCTTGGCAAGAAAGTCGATGCAATTTGAGAATCTGCAGTGGATGTCTAGCGCATGCATACAAAAATCCCACAGCTTTTAGGCTAACAAAGCCTGTTAGCTAGCCACTCCAGTAAATAAAGAAGTCCATGCATCCCAGTGTATAAACTAATTCCAAAATCATTAGGAGTGCTTGAATCCATTAACACAGTGGTGGCTGAACATGCATTTACTCACACAAGGTAGTGTCAAGAACTGAAGACTTCTGTATGCATTAACTCCCACTTAGTGGATTCAAATCTGGAAGGTATATAATGTTTCTTCAAAAAAAAGGGAGCTACATCAATCTATCTCATTCATGATCTACAGACAGCTGATATTCAAGAGGGTTAATAATTAGCTTTCATTTTAGTAACTTTATCAAAACACAGAGGATATAAATTTCTTGCTATGAATGCATATCATTGAATACATAATGAGAGCATCATAATCATAAGAGGAGGTAAAGAACAAATCAGTGAACAAGGAAAGAACAAAGAATTGAGAATTCCACCCATTGCTACTCATCCATTTGAGTAAGAGATGAGCTGCCAAGGAGGAGTACAACTGCTGGTTACACTGCTATATTCTTATAGGTCCTCCAGAAAGACAGAAAAATATTAACACTTATCATTTATAACATGCTGCTTAGTGGAATGAAAATACAAATCCCTGCCTATTTGTGATTAGTCCAACCACCCTTTATTCAGAAATAAAGATATCATCAATGGTTTTATACGGAAATTATTTACTGTTTACTGGGTATTTACTATATATTTTCTTTTGTGTTACTTTAGTTTTGCATGGTTACAGATTCATACATTAGGCCAGAGTTTTCTGATAGCATTTTAAAGAGGAGAAAATACCTCATAAAACAACAAAAAACATCATGGTTTCATTTTGCCTTCAGGTTCATGCATTGAAACCAACTGAAGCCTCAGGGTAGAGAAATTTAGGTCACATTCGTGCAAAACAGTTCTGCTGCCACAGTACTAGTTACTCCTGCTTGCATAACTGATATTTTCAAGAAAGCAAAGTAGTCCATTTCTTAAAGAATATTTGTTCAAGAGATTCAACAAAAAAAAAATTTAAAACCAAAAGTTGAGCTCTAACAAGCAGATTGTCCCAAGAGGCTACATTATAAACCAGTAAAGATGTTCAGGCAAGATGCCTGCAGCATTATTCACTGGCCCTCTCACCCTTAACCACTCTGCGGGATGAAGCATTGACCTCACTCTGTCCTGTGTGACTGAACCACAACCAGGTGACTTCTCCTGGAGGACCTGAGTACCCTGGAAGCAGGAGAGAGAGAGCAAATCTTGGGTGTCTGTAGCAAAACGTTTGCAACTATGCTTAGCTTTAGGATGGGCTACAGAGACTTAGGGAAGTTGCTCACTCCCTCCCGTTCTGGACTACAGCTCGGGACAGTGTCAGTTCCAGCTCTTGGGGAACAAAAAACCCACACAAACTGCGCAAGTTCATCTGCAACACAAAGGCTAGCTTCAAAATATGATCTCTAGTGAGGGAGGCTTCTGTAAAACCCACCAGTGAGCAGACTTCACCCTCCGGCATCTTCTGAGCCCCTTCTCCATTGCAGGGAATATGTGGTTTTGGCACAGCTGGAAAAAAAGAATAAGATGCTGGTTTGAGAAGGAGCATAGCTGAGGCTGGGAGGGTCAGTGCTGAGTCATCAGAAACATCAGTTTCTGACAGCCTTTTGTGCAGCTTTCTGTGCCAGGAGAGAGTGAATTTGGCCCATTACAAATACTGCATGGTAGGTTAGGATAATACAGCTGCGGTAGTCCAGTTTTATGTGCTGCCTATTAATAAATGATATTGCTCCAGTGGTTTTCTAACAGTTCAACAGGAGTTCACCGACTTTCATCTCTGTTATTAGAACATTCCGCTATATTTATTTATTTGTTTGTTTGGGGGCTTGCATAATCCACCCCCCACACTCCCTCTACTCACCAAAAACTTTCAGTCAATTTGCATAGTTAATTGACAAAATGTCGGCTTAGATAGTGTCTCATCCTTGAGCACTGCTTTGTTTAATATGTTTCCAATTCCTACGATTACCTCCCTTAGGCACAAAGCTGAGTAAATAGACTGGCCTTTCACCGTACCTTGAAGGTCAACTAATTCAGGGTCTGTCAAGCTACTGGGTGATGTGGATGTTAAAGCCAAGGATCCTGCACCAGTACAGCTTTGCTTTCTGCCCCCAGACATTCTTTATGTCTCCATAAAAAGCCAACTCTCAGGAGCTAGGCATAGGGAGGTTAATCCTTATTACTAGTGTCACTGGAAAAAGCTTATGACAGATGCACAGTGGGTCCCCCTTTGGAAGATTGTGCATAACTGAGAGCATGGGAAGGATGTTTTGCACAGAACTGCCAGGAGGCTTAGAAACTGTATTAGAAAAAGGATGGTTTTTTCACTGCATAGCTCATTTAATGAACCTCTGTGCCTCAGGGTAAGGGAATGTACAGTATTTGAGCAGATAATCTATGTGATGTAACAAATTAACTTCTGAAAAGAAGCTCAATAGTTATGCAAAGCTGTATCTTGCTTTCTTTTGAATAACTAAACCCCACATCCAAGTTCTTGCTGTAAGATAGATGGCTTGTGCTCTGCTATTACACTTGGTAGCAAAAATAGTAATAGGAAGAATGAAAAATAATGTTTCCAGCTTAGTGGGACACCATTGCATAAGCAGCATGAATAAATGGGAAGGGTACCTCTTCAACCATCCTGCTTCCAAAAGGAAAGTTTTAATGGAAAAAAAAAATCCCCTTTTAGCATAGATTGGTGTTATTGGAAGGGAGGGGATAAAACCATACAGTAGCTGGATCGCATAGAATCCTAATTAGCAAGAGTCACTAAGTTGCAGGTTTGTGCTATGATCTAACTAAAGCACTTGCAGAGGTTTTTCACTGTCCCACTGGGGCTGGACTGATGTCCTGAAGGTTAGATGGGGCTGCATAATTCCCTAGTGCCTGCCTGGGCTGATGGTGGGCACTGATTCTTTCCTCAGCAGCTGCTTACAAGGTGTCTGTTACAGACTCCTTTCAGGCTTCTTGTCCCCTGGACCATTCCTCTTTGCTCCATGGAGAGGTCCTCTGTTTCACCCACCGCATATCCCTGCACGACAGAGAGCACAGGACGCTCCCTGCATTAAAGCCACTGTGATCACACCATAACCAATCTAACAAAAGCACAATTTGTCTTTGCTCTAAATGAATTCCTGCCTTCCAAAAAGCCAAAATAGTTTAAAAGTTAAAATAGGGTGCCCAAAATTTCGTAAACAACCAGGCCTCACGATTTCTAACAAAAGTGAATGCAAAATGAACTGGAGCTGGTTCATTACACATGAAGGCTTGCAGGGAAGCAGTTAACATTGTTTACCAGCTGCATTAAGACTTTCTTACAACCTAGGTAAGTGGTTTCATGGAGGCAGTTTTCTGAGTAGTAAGAAAAATCTCACTACAGCTTTTGGCTCAGGGCAGCCAAGCCAAAAATAGGCAAGAAACGAAAATAATGCTATCTGAGTGAAAGTTTAGTGTAAAATACAGAGCTGTTCTCACTCAGCCCCCTTCTGTACTATTCAGAGTTTCCAAAGAGAAAAGTTTTATGCTTAGTGAAGAGCTCTCATTTTGGTGTAACTGAGTTTAAGGTATTCTATTTATTTCCAGGGACATGAGAGTCTTTGGAAATTTCTTTTGGTTTGATATATCAAAAAAGTTGACCTTGTAATGGGTTTGTTTACCTTTTGAAAGTATTTCTGTGTTAATTTCCTGATGAGGGCACAAAATAAAATGGCCATTTTGTACCAAGCTAAATCAAGTAATGCAAGAGAAGGAAATAAAGACAAACCAATTACACTCTGCATCTTTCTCAACATGTTGAACGGGAGATCCTGCACTTGGTTGCTGCAAAATATGAGCTTCAGAGCAATATACATTCTAGGGGACAATACAGTGCTTATATTAGGAATTAAAACCTCCCCAAATGCAGCATATTTTAGATCTTTGCTTCAGGGTATTATCTTATCATCATTAATTCCAAAGCTAAGGAGCGGTCTGAATAGCAGGAGGTCTAAACCAAATAACAAAAATATGAAATGACTTAACGTGAGGTCGGAAAGAGACATAGGGTTCAGTAATCAACCACTTAGCTTCAAGTTTTAGGCATATACTTGTCTTTAGCACATGAGTAACCCTATAGAATGCAAGTCTTTGAAGGGCAGGTTATTAAAAGTCACACAGCAGTAGTAAATAACAGCTGTGGGGGAGCTGAGGAGTGGGAGAGGAGTTGGACTTTAATCTTGTCACTCCTTCAAGAATGATTGTTCCCTGTCCTGACCTTGAACTAGTGTGATTTTCTGAAGGGAGAAATTCCAAGTTTGTGGAGAAAAAGGAAACATTCCTCTGGCAGATTATTTTGTTAATAGCAGATGTCTGAAACTGCTGGGATACTTGGAATGTCCCAGTAAGTCCCAACAGAGAAGGTTTAAAGGGCAGAGGACAGGTGAGGTGGTTAGATATGTGTATCAATGCCATTTCTGATGTGGCTGTCTTCTTCAGGCATTTGCATATTTGCTCTCTCTGATCTCTAATTAGACCTGGAACCAGAACTCCAAATGCAAACATGCCTCTGCTGAGGGCTGGAGTCTGTATTTGGCCAGAAGAAAATGTTGCCTCTCAGTCTCACCTCGAGTATAAACATACACATGCAAGTGCAATTACAATGTAGAACAAATCTCATTGGAGGCAGAATTTCTTAATTTGTGCTGCAGCCTAAACAATCACTGAGTGAACAGACTAAGGTCTTTTCAGCTTAGCTGGAATCAACTTAGACGGCAAGTAATGAATCTAATTGTTACGCTAGTTTCCATGTCAAAATAACAGATGTACAGTATAACGGAGGAGGGGAAACTTGGTTTTTGTTTGTCGAGCAGGTGTTACATTAACTATCACATGGAAGTTTCTCAAGTGCATTTGGAGCCAGTTGGAAGGGAGCCAAGAGCACAGCTTCCATTTCATCCTCTGGACATCCAGCTGTGTAGCTGCATAAGCCCCCAGAAGCAGCTGAGGCACTGAAGACAGTGACACCTTGTCACTTTTCCCTCAACCATTTCTAATGTCCCACCCCAAATATCAAATAAATAACACACCCAGGGACTGTCCTCCCCCAGCTACATATACCATGACCCAGCTGCCAGATATGCCTACCAGAGCATGCTAGGCAGACCGGGGGGACAGCAAGTTACCCCCAGCCTCCAGCGATTACTGTGCTCAGCACATCAGGGAATGGAAATAAGTCTGCACATGTGCGAAAAGGACTTTTGGGAAGGATCAGTGGGGCTGTAGAGGCGACACAATGATAAGCTCTGTTGTAAAGAAATGAGTTGACATGCCAGGCAACTACAGTCCCACTGGAAACCAGCATCTGTTTAATAGCAGCACATAGAAAACTTAGCCTGCAATTAGGCTGAAGCTGTCATCAACAGGCCAAGAGAAGCTTAACGCTGTTACAGGAGCTGAGGTGGCTATCAAGTGCAGTCTATCTTCTCGGAACAATTCTTCCATGGCCAAAAGACTTGGAAACTCATGCTTATACTTTGCACAAAGCTCTTCACCTAAACAGTGCTTAAGCTGTGGACAAAGGGGAAGTCCCAAGGATGGGATGGCACCATAATGCAGATTCCCAGTGTTCAAATAAGGTAGGACTGCAAAATAACCTGGAACCAGAGTGCTGGCCTCAGAAATGTGAAAGGTTACAGCGTGGTTTTTAAGCTACAGAGGAAGGGAAAGCTAATAGGTACACGAGACAGCACTATTCACAAGCAAGCTCCTTGCAGGAGTTAACTTATTTGTAACAGCTGAAAAAAGGCCAGGGGAGTGTTTTTAAATAAATGCAAAAATAAGTAAACTCAAACATCTGTTTTGATGTAATAGGCGTTCAGAAACTCAGTGAAAGCAAGACAACCTGTGTGACACTGATAATAAGGATAACACTGTACACAAATGACAAAGTACTGTGCAGTTGTGCAGAGAGTGCTATGTTTTAAGGGATGAAAGTAAATAAATCTAAGTTATTGGCAAGAACAAGGAATACCTATACACCTACACATTAAAGTACTATATTGACATTGGAATATATGCATTAGAGCTGCGCCTGTGACTGAGCAGGATGGGAGATAACAGGGGTAGACTTCAGATGTTACAACAGGGTGTGATGCAGAAATAAAATTTTTGGATACTATAACCAACTACTTATTGAAGCAACTAATTGATGAAGTCACAAGAGAAGAAAATGCCCTTATTTTAGTAGTGAATGGTGCCCAGGCTCTGTTTTGCTCTGCATGACTGTATTCAGTATGCTCAGATTCAGCATTCTTGCTAGAGCAAAAAAAAAACCAAACCCACCAAACCTCCCAACCCTGTAACTGTAGTAGCTTACTTCAGGAAGAAAAAGGAATCACTAAAATTAGGAAGCTTGTTAAATTAAAAGGTGCGGCTAAAAGGATAAAAATGCTTACAGCTGCCATGGAGACATTTTATAAAATAAAAATGAGATGTTCAGAGGAAATGTACACTGCAATCAAAAGACTGTAAAAACCTTAAGAAAAGTTAGCATAATTAAAAGGGAGAGTACAAGAAACTATTAAAAGCATCATGACATCTTTCAAAAATAGAAGTTTGTGAAAGAAACAGAAAGCTGAGAAGAGTAAAAAGGCTGGTAAATGTATAATAAGGTGTCAAAAGAGATTCTGAGAAAGGGCTTGCTAGTCACATAAAAGCTGTATTTTCCCAAAAACACAAAACAGGGAGCAAGTGAGTCTTCAGAGCTCAGGAGTGACTGAAGTACGAGGGCACTCTAAGAAGCCATAAAACAAAAGACAAATGATCAGTTAAAATTGGTATTTGCTACAGAGATGTTTGCAAGGTTTCTGTTAGAGGGAAGTTTGAGAAAGCTTTTAAAATTAAAATATCAACAGCTTTAGGGGAAAAAAAAAATCTCTAATAACATTCTCCCAGCTGTCCTAAAACCATCTCAGCTATGAATATCCTGGCTATTAACTGTGGTGCGTAGCTTTGTCACTCAACCTTGAGAGGTTTTGTTTTAAGAGTTTTGTTTTAAGAGTTTTGCTTTAAGACTTTACAGGAGGCTCTAGAGAAAAAAAGCCTGACAAATGAGACTGATTTCTGTACCAGGTAAATTGGTCAATTACAGTAAGAATAACATCTGTAGATAATTAAATAATACAGTAAGAGCAGTCAATCTAGCCTTTCTAAGAGGAAGTTACACTGGACAAAGGTATGTGAAGTGACAAGTGCTGTTGTCAGGGCACAGCGGGGCCCGGGGCTCCCCTGGGCCGGGACCAGCGGGGCCCCCAGGACAGGGCCTGGCAGGCAGGGCCTGTCCCACCCGCGGCCAGGAGCAGGGCAGCCGGGGACACTGGGGCAGCCCCAGCCCCGGGCATGCGGCACCTCCCTGGGGACAGGGACAGGCCGAGGTCAGGCCGGGACATGGGCCTGTGGTGGGCCTGGCTTGGAGGGGCCCATGGCCGGGCCAGGCAGGGCTGGGGGTAGCTGGGGACTGGCCCTGCTGCGGCATCACCAGGGCCGGGGCTGACGGCCCCGGGGCCTGACATGGGGTCCTGGGCCTTGGGGGGGCCGGGCAGGGACAGCCAGGCATGGGGGTGCCCTCAGGGCCCAGGTGACTTTGCTAGAGGTTCCCCTTGACAGATTTCTTCTTTGACAGATTTCTTGAACTTTGCTAAAGGTTCCCCTTGACAGATTTCTTCACCGCAGGTTTAAAAAAAAGTTTTCATAAGATAGTAACTCGCTAAGAAAGGAAAGTAGGCATAGTAAATGGTGAGGGTTTTCATAGCAGATGGAGTCTGCCAGGGACGCGGATTGCACACAGGGACCGTGCTGGAAACTGTGTTCATATATGTTCATGTTGTTCATAAACTACATGGAAATGGTGCAAACAGATGTGGAAAAGCTCATTAATGATAGTTATCCATGATATTAAAAAATAAAACTGTGCATGTTTGTTCCTGTACCTCAACACTGCACGGCTGTGACAGAAAACTATACTGTGTGACCGGGCAACAAAATGGCAATCAAAATTCAGTGTTTGTAAATGCACAGTGACTGTCAGGGGACAAAAGCACACTGCCTGGACACAGTGCCCAGGTCCACACTTGCTGTCGCTGCTTGGGGATGAAATCCAAAAGGCCCCGTTGAAAGCTCTTCACAACGTGTTAGATGCTGAGCAGGAGTCAGAACAGCAACCAGTACAAAACCCAGATAACAGAGGCGTCACGTGGCTCCTGTCTGAGGAAAAGTTACACAAGCCAAAAGCCTTAATCTCTGCAAAGAAATGATTGAGGGGAGAACTGTGAGAGCTTCATAAAAATACGAATAGTCTAGAGAAAATTAATTTGCAATGATTACTCACAATTTTTCATAAAACCAGAACAAGAAGAAACCCAATGAAATTGGGCAGCAGGTTTGTACAAGCAAAACCCCCTTATTTTCATGTATTAGAAGATTACATTACAGAACCCATTGCCACAGGGTGTTTAGATGTCAGTAGTCTAAGACAAGCATTGGATGCTATTAAACAAATTCATGGAAAAGTAGTTTATTAAACTTGAAGATACAATGCCATTTACTTCTCAGGGAGCCCAAAACACAGATTAGAGGAAGACAGGAGAATGTAATGAGGTATGATGTGCAATAACTAATAAATATATGTATATATATATAAAATTCTATACTGCTAGACTATTTATCTGAGATTGCATTAAAGGCAACTGTGAGGGTATGGGACGAGATGGATCTTTAGCACGATTTGCAACAATGTTAATATTATTTTTCCTAAGTTGATACAGTGCTATTGACAATGATTCTACCTATTGCATCTTCCCATTCATTACTGCTGAAATTAGTTTCTTCCTTCCTCAGACCCTAATGTATTTCATCTCACATAAAGAGGTTCCACCCCTATGCTGGAAACACTCCCAACATATTTTTTAGTTAAACTGTTGCTAGTATCACTTTGCATACCTGGAATTTAATAAATGCCTAGCAGTGAAAGGGAAAAAGCAATTGTCCTTACTGTGAAATTGCATATTCCTGAATCCAATAAGGTGAGAGGTGTCGATTCGTAGCTCCTGAGGCTGTAGCTTCAAAAACATTTCCTTTTTTTTTAAACAGATGAATTCTTGCTGGGGTCAGTTCCTTGACCCAGTTCATGGCCCAGCCACATGGTCATTAGCATTGCTGTAAGGATGTTTGTAGAAATGCATGGACGGCCAGGTCTAGAAGAAGGGGAAGACAGGACATCATTTAAGCAGCAGCCTCCACTTGTATTGGTTGAAAAAGCTTTGAGAGGAAAACAGAAAAATACAAGCAGAATGATTTTTTTCTACACCAAGCAGTAGGGGAACCTGCATCTTTCTAATCGTGTCATCATACAGAGGTATTAAATAGGCGGACATAAAAGGCAACACGTCCTGCTGCAGGAATGAAGAGGGAAACAGCTGCTCTTTGGAAGGCAGAATGTCATCTTCCTGCAGGATACAATGCTACGAGATAACACACAGCATCACATGCATTCTCCGAAGAGTGTAGCCAGATGAAGTCAGACAAGTACTGGCTCGTATGGTTAGACTTTACTGCCCCAGCTAGCCGTAACCCATGCTTCTCCTAATGCACTTTAGTTGACACCACACTTGACGTTTTGCCACTCAAATTATTCAAACAAGCACCTTTTAATCCAGTGCTTAAAAAGTTTGAATGAACAGCAATGAAAAACTGTTAGCTAGTGGAAGAGGCTAGTTTGTCCCACACAGTGTTAATTAAGCATTCCTAAAGATCCAGTTCCAGCTTTTATTATGCCATGCCAACATTTAATGCTTTGGAATATGCTGAGGAAAATTCTCTTCTTTCAAAACCCCTGCTGAAGCAGGGAGGGAAATTACCTTACTGCCATCTACTCTTACAATCTGCCAAGTAGAGCTATAAAATAATAAATATAATGTAAAAAGATGTAAGCATCAGACCTTTGATCTCATGTATACACATCAATAAAGTAACTGCAAAGCAAAGCAGGTGGGCAGC
Organism: Ciconia boyciana; assembly: GCF_034638445.1. NCBI lineage: Eukaryota > Metazoa > Chordata > Aves > Ciconiiformes > Ciconiidae > Ciconia > Ciconia boyciana. The sequence goes on from NC_132936.1 coordinate 54,365,193, forward strand.
TGTACTTTCAGTTCTGAAATACAGTAATTACCTCCCCTTGACACACTGATGTACCTATCTGCCAAGCTGCTAGACATCCATCACTGAGCAATATGCAACTGTTGCCTGTGTGGCAGATTGGACTTTGCCTGTCAAGTTGGAGCTTTGCCTCTGATGGCATGCTCAGTCTGTATCACAGTGCCCTGCAAGGACTATTCTTCTAGAATTGTATGGCAGCAGCATAGACAGGCTTTCTGCTGTGGCCAGCAGTAATATCCTTTCAACATCAGTGTATGAAAGTGCCTGTATTTACACTGCACACTCTAAGTGGGGCTATCAAAGCTGCAATAACTTCTGTCATCATCTTGGCTCTGTTTTGTGTCCTTCCTCACAGCCTTAAAGCAGGTCCACATACTATTCTGAACCTTATCAATAAAGAATGCATGCCTACATTCCTCACACTGAGGTAGCCAGTAGGGTTTACCTTGACATCTGTTTCTACACCAGTCAAAGATGTAATTTTCCCCATTTCTCTTCACATCACAGACCAGGGGTGTGTCTCTTGATGCAAAAGTGGTTGACAAACAACCCCCCAGCTTTGCATATTCATCTCACAGAAGGTTGCACTTACTGAGCCCTTCTCCCAGTTCAGACCCTGAGACAGGATGTGTCTCAGAGACCAAGCCTTAAGATGAATCCTTCTATTTACAGGACACAGCATTCCCTGAACTCTCACTACCCAAAAAAGATTAAGAACCCAGAATAATGGAAAAGAGCGTGAGTCACTGTTTTTCCCCAGCCTAACTTTTATGCCATGATACCTAAGCAGTAGGCAACTGGCCCAGTAAGGAGATTGAGTGTGCCTCAGTCTTGGTACATTGGCCCCTTAGAGTCACTGGAAAGAGAAGGAAGTGCCCCAGGGACTGACTGAGGAGGACTAAAACCCCTTGCTTTGAAGAAAGTCTACACATGGTTACTGCAGATCACCCTACTGAGCTAGAAGGCAGGCTAGCTCCTCAGGCATTGGAGGTCTAGCTCGCTTCAGTCTAAACACACTCCTGAGGAAAATGCCAGTTTTATTTATGCTGTAAACAGCGGCTGAAGTAATTCCTAAAAACTTAGCCATATGTCTGTTGCCATAATGGGACCCCCTTCCTCACTCATGTACTCCAGTATCCCTTCCACAAACGAGATGAACGATCAACATTTAGACTCATTATAGTACAGGCTGTCATACATTAAAATTCATACGCACGTTTCAGTCTGCGATGGTGAAGAGCGGCACACCCCAGTCACTTGAGGAAACTACAAACACAGTGCAGAAGCTCACTGAAGATTTGGACTGATTAAATCTGGAGGATGCATTCACCCTCCTTTCAAAAGCATCAGGGGATAACATGATCAAAGGAAAAATGCTCCTTAAGCTGTTTATCTTTGCAAAGAATGACCTGATGACATTTAATGGGATGATTAGGCATAGCTATGGTTTAACGCATATTTAAAAGATTATTTCCATGATTAACTGGTTGTCAGAAAGCAAGTATCTAATGACAATGGAAAAGGAATTTCATCAGTGCCTTCCAAAAGATGATTTGCACTCATGGTCTTGATATGCAGCTCTTTAATTGGGTCATCTCTTAGTGGTGTGTCAGAAGCAGAATTGTAGGTTACTTTAAAATTGGATTTTTAAAATTACATTGAAAGGGGTCTCTTCTCAGGTAGGCTAACAGAATCAGCAGTCAAAGTGTCTGAATCTAGATAACAGAGGTGCTATTGTTTCTCACATCAATTTACATATGCCTTTTTGGGACAGAAGAGAAAAGGGAAGGATGTAGAGGGGAAAAATATGCTTCTGTTGAAGTTAAATACAGACATATGGAGCCTTCATATTTTAGGCCATGGCTTCAATGCTTGAATCCAGACCACTGAAATTATAAGCTGCTACAATTTAGCTTATTAAAAGTCAGAGGATCCAAAGGACTGACTGACATGTGTTGAGTATTACGCAAAAGAGCACACAACACATGATGAAGCCTTCAAATACACGTACAGCTAGAGGCTGAAATTAAGTAACTGCTCCAGCACAAGGTACAAGCTTTGCAGGAACATGTAAATAAGTCTGATTAACCAGGCACCATACTTCTAAAACTTTCTCCTTTTTTTTCCCCCTCTTCTGTCTGAAGTATTGAGGTATCTTTGATCAAGTGGAAGAACACTGAAGGGGTCAGCTTCCATCTCAGATCAAACCCGCAGACTTTGCCATTATTCAGGATTTACGTAACATAAATGACCAGACCCATTGTATAGGGGAAACCTAGCTGTGTAGCTGTAACGAAGCCACTTTCTTGGGTTTCAGGAAATAGAGAACTTAAGAGGGGTGTCTCCATGGCTCCTTTAATAGTTCTCAAGTATTGCTTAGTCGGAGATATTGAATTCTCTGACATATTGAAGGGAAAGCAGGGGAATTGTGCCCTCCCCAGCAAAACATCTTCTCTGTCCCTCTGTGCAGGTTTTCTCACAAGACAAGGAAAACTAGCCCATAATTTGGCTTATGTTTTCCTATTTGCACAGGGGAACTCAAATAAATGAGCTCATAATGAACAATCTGCCAGCAAGCACTGCAAACATATTATTTACACAGAACCACACACCAGAATACCTGCATAATCAAAAGTACACCTGCAGCTTTAATTATATGAAAATCATGTCAACAAAGAGCAATAGAAGCACCATGTTTCCAGCTTTTTATTTTAAACCCCATGTTTCATTTCAGTCTTACAGAGGCTTTCAGATCCAGAAGTTAATTCTAAGGTTGACTGTAGAGGTTGGACTGATTCTAGGCTCTAGGCTGACTGAGGAAGCCAAAAAATAATATTTTTTCCCAGCTGATGGCCTCCCATACTAGAAGACAAATGTCTACAAAAGCGTTCCTGACTTTTTACTTCTCTGTGATTTTTGGCTGACCCTTATTTTAGGTGTTTAGCCCAAATATTGTGTTAAGTGTCAAAAGTGATACCCACTGTTGCCTCAAAGGCTAAAGATGTTTCAAAATTCACCTTGCTATACAACAAAGCTAAAAGAACAGGGTCAGAGTGACTTTCTCTCAGTACCATTACAGAACTTCTTTAAAACTGAAAACCATTTTATTATTAAAACTGTATTTTCTCTGTGTTTTTAGCTTCCAGTTTCCATAGCCCTAATCCAGTCTTTTTGCCCTTTTGGTGTTTATATATAGCTTATAGGAGCTTATACAACCACTTCCCTAGAAAACAAATCTTCAGTAGTAATTAAGTTCTAATAACATACTACAGATACAGACAAATTAGCAGCTTCGGCACTCAGAGGGAGGTATAACACAGCTATTGCATTTATTCATGTAGCACATTTGTGTTATCAGTCATAAAAGGTAAAGAATTTTCTACCTCTTTTCACTTCATCTTCCTATGCAGCTAACATTCTTAGCTAGGTTTGCTGAGGAAACATTATTTTCCTGCAAAAGTTGGTAAGATTTCCAAGAATAAATTCTAAATTGGAACCAAAAAGTCAAAACAAACTTCAAAAATTGGTATTCTCTAAAAATATCAAAACAAACACTTGTTAAAAATTAACTTACTACCTTGAATTGACTTCTAATCAAAAGTCTTCATGAACTGAGAAAATTAAAACCATGGCTTTTGCTAATGCCAACTTTCTGGCAATTTTATACTTTTGCAGAGAGCAAAATAGTTTGAGAAAAAAGTTCAAAGAGATATCTAGAAAAATACATCAGTGTGTCTCAGCTTGGAAAGAACTGAAGGGACAAACCATCTCATTTGTGCTTGCCTTTAGTGGCCTCCAAACCAGCAACAGCCCAGGGCTTGAGTGAATGCAGTCCATGAGTCAGTACTCAAATCACTTTTCACAGTGTCCTCACTGGCTATAAAGAGCTGACAGTGGTATGGAGCTGCAGCGACTGTGTGGATGGAGAGTATGGGGAGGCTGGTGAACCATGCGCTGACCCGCTGTATGGGAGCACACTTATACATTGAGCTGTACTACTGAGAAAGAAAGGAGCCATTTTAGTTCCCTGTTATATCCACATTTTCCTTGCCTAGAATTTGGACTTGAGTTGCCCCTACTCAGTCTTGTAATGTTTCCGTTTTCTCTACCAATAGTCAGTTTTGCAAAATACAATATGAAGATGATTTGAAGTGACCATTAACAGTTTAAAAACTCATACTAAGGATGATTTTGAAATCTTCTGAAATATAAATGAAAACATTTTTACAAGGTTTTCCCCAGACTGCTATAAATACTGACGTTTTCAGGCTATGAGACACATCATAAAGTCCTCTCCTTTGCTTTTTTTCTCTGCAAGGATGATACTTGAAAGCCAAAGAACAAATGGGTGAAGGCACATGTCTACCACAACCAAAGCAGATCACTGTTTGATAAAATTTTCCTCATTACTCATGTTTAAAGAAAATCTTTGGAGGGTTGGAGAATTTTTCTTTCTCTTTTTGTCTTTGTTTCTCTTTCCTTCTCTTTCCCTCTTTCACTCTTTCTCTGTCTCTCCCTCTTTCTCTCTTTTTCTTTCTCTCTTTCTCCCTTTTTCTGTTTCTCCTTCCTTCCTTCCTTTCATTATTTCTTTTTCTTTCTGTTTTTCTTCCTTTCTTTCCTTTCATTCTTTATTTTTTATTTCCTTTTTCTTTCTCTCTTTCCCACTTTCTCGCTCTTTCTTTCTTTCTCTCTCTCTTTCTTTCTCTTTCTCTTTTTCTCTTTCTGTCTTTCCCTTTCTTTCGTTTTCTCTCCTCTTGTCTCCTTCTCTCTTTCTCTCCTTCTTTCCACTGTTCCTTCCCTCGACCCCAAGAAACCAGCAAAATAGATTAATTTTGGAGATTTCCTTTCTTCCTCTTCTTTACTCTTGTGGTAACCACTTCTCTAGAGTCAGTGCACCCACTCCCTGTGTTTGGCAGAGGACACAGGTCAGTATAAGGGTGGGAAGAGAGGGTTATTATCTTACCTACACACTTCTGCACATGCTGTCAGGGTCAGGCCTAGATTTCATGTCAGTTCACATAGGCACAAGCTGGTGCTCCCAGAGCTGTGGCACTTGGTACCAGGTTATGCCTCCACAAGGCAGCTCTCAAAATGGACATACTGCTGGCCTTGCCTTTCTTATGGCTCCATCCTCCTGGACAGACTTACTAACTGGCCACAGAGGTTTTCAGGATCACTTTTATTGGGAAGGGACTAGAATGAGAGTTTGGGGAGCTGGAAGTACTTTTAATGTCCTCCTAATACCAATCACTTTGTCAAGGTGGGAGAGTCAGTACTTAATATTGTCTGTGTTGGTTCTTTTAGTTTACATGAGACTTTTGCTTCACATGGCACTCAGGTTCAGAAGCTGTGAACAAACAAAGAAAGTCTTCTGCCCTTCTAAAATTATCTGCCACTTTTTTCTGCGTCCTCTTCCTCAGACACAACCATGGTGTCTTTATTTGGGCAAAATTCCTGCTATTGTTGTCAGCAAGGGAGCAAGAGACCAGGAGCAAGCCTTCTGCTAAGATGGTGGCTTCCCCTATGAATGGTAATTATTGCATGTCTAAGGCTATTCTTTTTCAACTAGAGCTTCTGACAGACTTGCGGTGACATTTTAAAATTGGGTGTCTCAGCTATTCACTCCCTGAGCTGCCCACCCCACCCCCGGGGGGACACTGCTAGCCTCAGGACAGCATAATCTAAGCTGCTCACAACTCAGCTTCTGTTTTCAGCTGGTCATGTAAGGTAAACCAGCTCTGATTTCAGTTTATCTTAGTGTGTTGCACAAATCAGTGTGGTAATTCAAATGCTCCTTTATAGGAGATCTCTAACTCATGGGCGACGCCATCCAGAAGACAGGCAGGGCAGACAGCTAGAGGCTGTCTTCAGACATCTGATTTTAATTTACTGCAGTGAGTCGGGCAGAGTTCTTATTTCCATGTACTTCCATTTGGGAGTAGGTTGGATTTCCAAAAACACTAAGTGGTTCAGGAGCATAACTACTGTAAAAAATTAATCAGACTAGTGAGCCTAAGTCACTTTGGGACAGCTAAGAATTTCACTGATCACAGTTAGAGCTTTTTTAATATCCTCCTCCGTTTGCCTTCTAGCATAAGGACGCTCTGGTTTATTTATGCTTCATTTATTATGAAAAAACACCCAATATTTCATGTCAACAAGATAGTCAGTGCTTGTATCTAGTGGGAAGCAGCATGATGAAATCACTATTAGGACAAAGTTTTCGTCTCTTCTAGAGGGGAAAGGCAGGATATCCCAAATAAGCGACACGCATTTATTCAGACTCTTCCTCATGATGAAAACCATCAGCTAACTTTCACACAGAGGCAAACCCAGCCTTCGTATAACCTCAGCAAAATCAGTGACAGTATTACCAGGGTTGAAATCGGTTCTGTATATCTTAATGCAAACATATTTACAGCATATGCGCACACTGTATAGCCACGGACCTACACTTTTGGTCTGTGACAAATAAGGTCAGCATATTAAAAAAAAAAAAAAGAAGACAACAAAGAAGCTGCATAAAAACACATCCTGTATTGACTGAAAGTCCTGAAATCCGTTACACTGCCAGCTAGGAAAAATGGAAAGCAACCCACTTAGAAAGGTCACCTAATGAACTGATTTATCCCACCTCTGAACAAAGAGCACTTGGAGAAAGACAACAAAATTGTCAAAACACAGACACCAGCAAAGAATAATTTTCTTTTCCACTAATGTGCATTAGTTCTAAGCTCAAAGTCTTGCTGTGCTCCACAGCAATGCAGAACTCTTCTAAATACCCCAGCAACTGCCTTTTAATCTTAGAGCAGAGTGGAGAGGAAAAGACACTGTACATGGACCTTAGCATTAATGCTTGAACCCTTCCCTCTATCTTTCCACTGCTTGCCTTGTTTCAAGTGTGTGGTCCATGACACAAATTCACTTCATTTTTAGATCAAAGAAGGCATTTTAGCTTACACCCCACAGGCATGTAGTTCACAGACAAATTATTCCCAGTTTCCACTTCTATACTTCAAATGTGTTAAGAATACAGCATGAAAGCTAAAAATAGTTCAGTGTGTATGCTGTATAAATACAAATAATGAGGGCTCCCTTCATTTAGTCCTCTCCAAATCTCAAGCTTTTAATAGCAGAGATAAATGGCTTGGTCTTCTCATGAAGTTTATCAGCCTTGACGGGACTGAAGAGAAATTCATTCTGATTTAATGTCTGTAAGGAATCCTTGGTAAAGTGAATCCAGTGGCGTCCCACTCATTTCCTACTGAACTGTAGCTGACCTCTTTCTACCCCTTTGCAATGTGCAAAATTGGCAACCTCCAAAAAAACCAGTTCCTCTAAGTCAAAGCAGAGATTTGTCAAACAAACAGCCTGATCTACAGAAGGGATTTTAGTGTCAGGTCCTCTAACATTCTCACAGGGAGAATGAACATGTAGAGTGGAATTCCTCACCTTGCACAGAAAGCAGGAGAAAGGTCCTCCCATTCAAACACAAGTCTTTTAATTCAGTTGTCACTGTGACCTTTGGAGGAGACATCTGAAAGCTACATTGATTTTAAAAGGGGACATAACCCTTATGATTCCCAAACTCTGCAGAATAACTCAAACATTTTGAGTCACATTAATGTAATCTAGAAGAGGTTTTCAGTGTTGCCATCTGCACCTAAGTGAGTCACCTTTGGCTCCCTTCACAGTCAATGCAGAGAACATAGTATTTCTAGTTTCATATTTGTCTCATGCTAACACAGAGGTATGAATTAAGTCATGTGGATCATGACCTAAAAGTGACTTTTCTTCTTTACACAGCTATAAAAGCAGCAAAGGGTGATGACTTAGGATGTAGACATCTACCTGTAAATGTCCAAACTTAATTTTTTTAGCCCAAAACTGTAACTGGATTTCATTCTGTTTAAGAGGGCCAGCAGTAGACTTCATACCTATGTTCTTTATTACCAAAGTACATGTGCCAGTAATGAATGGAAACATGCCAGCTCTTAGGTGAAAAGATCACCCCAGGGGGTAAGGGGATTTTGCAATTCTATTTCCAAGGCCTGTCCATGAGGGCTCCGTGGTGTTGGGTTTACGTTACCACACCTACCAGTGCCACCATTTCTTATAGACAACTGACAGTATAATAAACATCATCCCTAGAGAGGTGATCATTTTCAGTTATTATCAATCTGTTAGGGATTTATGATGCACTGTTTTGTTGCATCATTTTTCAGATCACTCCCAGGCAAAGACACAGCCTGGAAGGCTGGATAGACAGCTACTCAAAAGCCTACACAGACAATGCAGGGTCATATTAGCAAAGTCATAACATTTCCTTCTTCTTTTGTATCTTCCATGTAATTTATTCAAGGAAATATTGACCACAAAACAGACAGGGTGTGCTCAGCCCCTTCTTGGCTTTGAGAGTTTTGCTTTATATTGTATATGATGTAGTTTGCAGCCAACTCTCAGCACAGATAAAGTACGATCCCTCAGAATTTCTTCTTGCGAACAGATCTTAAAAACTGAGTTTGGACCACCAAAGTCAATAGGAATATTTCAGGAATAGGACTATAAAATCACTGCAAAGACAGTAAGCAAGCTCCCCCATTGTATGCCAGCTTATTTGTTGTGCCTTGCCAGTCAGTCAAGAGGGATTTATGCATTGCTGATGAAGAGCAGCCTTAGCTAGTAAATTTGGCATAATATGAATAAGCATCTGTTTATAGCTAGAAAGAAAAGCCAAAATGTTTCATAATAACAACCCGTTTAAAAACATTCCCATTTCATTTTAAACCAGACAGAACCATAAATGTCTTTTTTATACCTAAAACTCTACTTCTAGATGATAGTTGTCCTAATGGCTTCCATTAGTTGGTACAACTTAAGCATTACAGTTATGTGATTTCTTGAATGTTTACTAAAATATTGCTTTATATTTTTAGGACCACAAAGCAATCTAGCTCTCAAGCCTCGCCTGCAGCAAGATAGATGAAATGACAGTTACAGTTACATGCTTTCACTTCTGCTTGTGTCTACCTTCCACAAAATCATTATGTAAAAGAAAATGTACTACAAAAATCCACATACAAATTCATTGACAGGAGTATCTGCAAGTCCTTCTCCTGATTGCAGCAACATATTACTTTTCACATAGTTGTCCTTGCACAGTGCACCTTTATCCATACTTTACAGATGAGAAAGCAAGGCATAGCAAAGTGAAGCAAAATGATCTGCCCAAGGTCAAACAGGAAATGTGCAACAAAGCCAGGAACTGATCTGTTGATTCCTGAGTCCCAAGCTAACACCTATCTTCAAGTCTAGCTCTGGTTTCTTACAGTGCTGCCAGTACAATATTTAAGCCTTGATCCTTTAATCCCTAGAGGGTGAAAAGCAATACATACCGTTATTTCTATTTTTAAAATGCAAGACCAGAAGAGGAAACCCTGTGCAGAAGGTAAATATTTCAAAGGTCTTACCATCACACCTCTCTATCACTGAAGAAATGATGAGGCTGGCACTCAGCGTGATCTGTACTTCTAACAACGAAGGAAAAAAAACACTGCAAGAGGGACAGTAATTTGGAGTCCAGTGATATCTATTCGTGACGCACATCTATCTTGCTCGTGTCACTCAGCTCACTGACAAACATAAACAGTGATCATCTGCTAACAGTTAGCTCTGTCTAGACACAGTGTGCTCTTCATTACCTAACTGTTCACACCTCTCCCCATAGGCTGCAAGACAGCAAAAGAAATAGAGGCAGAATGTGTATCCGTGCAGCACAACTGCCTGAGTAAATGAACAGCAGGCTTTTTGCACTGCACTGTTAACCTGCCAGTTAACTCAGCAGTTGGGTAGCCTCCATCGGGACCTCGGAAAGTCATCAGTTCAAAGCCTTACACAAGTGTCTGCATCACTCACTTTATGTACGTGGAATTTGCTGGGCTTGGACACCTTAGGAGTCCTTCCTGGTGCAGAACTTGTCTGCTTGTGGGGGTAAAGGAGGGGAAAAGAGCAAAAAAACTGTGAAGACACTGTAGGACTCAATAGCTCAAGCTACGTGTGATATGAAAGTGTCGCCACAGTTTTGTAATTATCAAAATTCTGGATGTATATCATAATCCAATATGAATGATTTTTTTCTGGAAAATAAAGAAATATTGTATAAATCTAGCTCCTCTGAAACATTACAGATTCAGGAACACGATCTGCAAAATTACTCCTCTTTATACAGGAGTTTAGTTGTATTGAATGGATTATGACTGGAGTTAGTCAGAAATGTCTCCATGGAACGATTCATTTTGTTAGAACAAAAGCATTTCATGGGAACATACCTGAGTGAAACAAGGAACTTGAATTTAAATCTCCTAGAGCCTAAAAGGTACTGCTTACCCTGGAGGAGGATTTTCTTACAGTTACCTGGTAATTGTAAGAACTTCTGTTTATATAAGAAACAAAAGCATTTTGTTTATATAATTAAGTGAGGGGAGAGCTCATTACCCATCAGTCATAAGGCTGATGACCCTGGCTTGCAGCCTCTATTGGGTTTAACTGGCGAGCGTGGAGGGGACAGGTCCTGCCGCCCATCTCACTGCTGGCCATGCCGGCTTTCTGTCCGTCTCGCAGGAGCAGTAAGTGCAATATATGCTGGCTGCTCAGCCACCCTCATTTGCAGCCGCATATACCCACAACCAACCATCAATTTCTTTACATTAGCCACTTTGAGAGTTAACACCAAGCCATAGAATGAGACAACACCCATCCTGCTGCTTCTGCTACGCAGGTCTGGTGGCAGCATGGGGTGGGCAGCTGAAGGCAGCAGTTTGTTGTTAAAAACTCGGAATGGCCATAGGGGCTGATGTATGGAAGATGGACAGAAAGTGACTTCAATGTGTATTATTTCACATAGTCTGTCTGCATTGTCACTAGAGTTGTTTCCTGTCTGATATGAACATTTTTTAAACTCAGCATTTCACATGAGAGAAATTTTCTGTCTCCAGGTTCTAGCTGTGTTTGGTCAGCATTAGTGCCACCGAAACCTGAAGCAGGCCCAAAGTTTATATTCCCCTGAAATAATAAGGAAAAGGCTCAATAATACTGCATGAACTTTATAATGTTAACAGGGAGGTAGGGAGTTTCATTTTCATTGGTTGTGTGAAGTTTTGGTAGGTACAGGCCGCTTTGAAAGGAAAACAACAGCAGCAACTATGACTGGAAAAATGCATTAGGGAAATAGACTAAGACTCTTCACCCACCCATGGAAAGCCACAGAAAATTAGGACCAGACACCATTTGGCTGGCTCACACAGCCACTGTCCCAGCAACTAACTGGCTGACTCCTGGCATTTCTGCACCAATCTGATTTACCAGCCAGTGCAATCCTAAAGCATGCCTCACACCATATTTTTCATCGTAAATGCCTCAGAAATGTCTGTTTCAACACCCATGCTTTTCATGAAACTGCCATTTTACAGTGCACAGTTAACTGATCCTCAGTCAGGTCTGAAAGCCACTTCAAAGCTCTGTACAAATGCTTGTGTCTTCGCTGTTTCTGCATTCACCGTGTGTGTGTCTTGAAACACAACCTCCCCAAAAAATGCAGCAAATGCATGGTTTTTTATAAAAAGTAAAATACTGCATGAGTTTTAGGCCTTGCCTAGAATAAACTATACATGCCATAACTATCTTGCCCCTAGCCTTCTGCTTTTCCATCTAGCTTGCCCCTTTGCCCATCTATGGCTGTTGCACCTTCTGCTTGTTGAGATTAACATACCGTATTTGTGTACATATGTGTATACACAGCATACTGCATATGCATTGCATGCACACAATACACATTGTGTGTGCATGTGGTTTAGATAGATACGGGGAAATGTGCATTACTCCTGATCAGGAAAACACCACATAGCAAGGTTATCTATCTACTTTAACGTATCTATAATTAAGCCAAATGATTCATTGTATGAGAGCCAAGAAACTTAAATCGTATATTATTTTTGGCTCTTTGATGTGAGCGTGAATTTTACTGGCTTAAATATTTTAAAGGTTATGCTCATTTTATCATAATTTCCATTTCATTTGATCTTTCTTTTAGGGTGTTTTCACCTAAAAAAGAAAGGAAATATAAGAAAAATAAAGAGGAAAACCAAATATTTTTAAAAGTGCAAAGCAATGAGGCTTAAATAATACATCAGCATTTAAAGAAAATAAAACTTTATTTGATTTAAGCAGAACTACGCATGTTGTCTATTCAGTACAATGGGAAACTGCTTTTGCCCTTCACACAGAGGTATATGAGCAAGCAGGTATTTTATTATAGAGAAGGTAACTCCATTACATGTAATCTTACAGAGTCAACATAAAAACTTTTTATAGATTCTGCTTTGCTCCAGCCAAGCTGTGCACAAAGGAAATTCTTCCTATGAAACTTTATTGAAGAGACTGTGGTCACGGTTCTTCACAATATATGGTTTGCTACTGCCCTAAAATACCTGGTAATAGAAAGAATTATTAAAATAGTTAGATGTAATAGAACACACCTGGAATACTGTTCCAACCTGCAGAGTTCAAACTGACTTCAGGAAACCCTATAATCAAGAAAGATAGGACTATCCAAAAAGTCACAAGGTTATTTTTGTCTAGGTGCTGCAATCATTCCTCTCTAGCTATTGGCTGAAGGAGGGTAGCCTTTGCTTAAACACCACTTTCCTTCCAGAGCAGAAGTAAAACATTTCAAATACAGACCCTCTCTATATGGGCAATCTCTTGAACATACAAGGAACGTCGCCCAATAAGGACCTTGTTCTTCATTATTTGACTACTTCTAAATCATCACCTGAAACTTGAAGCCAACTACTGAAATATGTAATCACAACTCCATATACTTCTGTCCTGATTTAGTTTGGCTCTGATAAAGAACAGCCTCTATCCTTCATTATACTAATTCTTAATTTCAGAGGAGAAGCCAAATACCAGGATAAACATAACATGTTTTATTCATACAAATCCCCATTTTGACAGCTGGGTAACTAGGTGCATTTGATTTTTAATAAATTTAACAAAGATAAGCACAAAATTAATATTGTTGGTAGGGCTGGCCTAAAACTGGCTAATTCAAGTGCCTGAACTGAAACAACAAATAGGGAACTTTAGATTCATGGCTGACAGCCTGTAGCTTACACTGAAGTCAAACCTGATCCTTGCTCTTATGAGGAAATATTTCCCAGAAATACATGCATCGTCCCTGGAGGTTCCAAGAATTGCAGATCATTCCCTTGAGATGCAGTCAGCACCCCTCTCCTATCTTTTCCATATCTTGTACTTTTTAAAGCTGAGAAGGCTAGTTCATACAAGGGAGATTTAAGACCCAAACCTCCTGCCCTGTAATTCAAAGATTCAATAAGAATCACCCATTATTGGACAAGTGCATCTTTTGCACTGGCAAGTTTTACCTTTTTTTCAGTCCATAAACTTCTGTGTAAAATGCCTTAGATTTCATTGAATATTTCTCTTCATAGGGTAAATTCTCCCTGCTGTATGTGCCATTCTATGGCAAATTAATACTACAAATCCTTTATAATTAGGATTTGGTTTTAAGCCTAATTGCAAAAGAATGTATTTACTTTATCTTGAGAGATTACACCATGCAGCTCATGTTTTGCCGATAATAATAGAGGAACATACCTTGTATTCTGACAATTGGTTAAACAGCATCCTACAGCTTGTTTATACACTGAGGTTTTTTAGCAGATTTAATGACTGCGCTATAGAACCTGGTTCACTTAAATCAGTGTAAATCATTCAAATATGCCTACATTCTTAATTAAAACAAAAGTGGTCTGACCAGCTTATCATATGTTCATAAACTGTCATAAAATTAAATCAGTGTACAAACAATATGTGGACTAGTCTGAAATAGGAGAAAACAAAAAGATATCTTAAACCCCTTCCCTGTAAAGGTATCAATTTTATCTGGACTGAAGCTCAGCTTCCCATTCTGTGAACACAATTTGTATATTCCAAACTCCACGCTCAGCAAATTATGTACTCAGTTTGCCAAGTACCTGCAATCATCATGTTTTGGAATGTGCTTTTCTGTTTATCAGTGGTATTTAAAAAACAATCCCAGGCCTCAGCACCTTCCCACTGAAGCCATTGACAAATTTGCTCTTATTTCAGTAAAGTGTCCACGTTCTTATTTTTACTGCTGTATATGCAGTTTCTAGAACTGCTGAATTATAAAATGTATGGTATGGAAAATTATATTTATGTTCAATAAATTAGTTCCATATTACTCTAAGCTGCCTTTATGCATTGTCATTTTTATTGCATCCTCCACTTTTTATAGCACTGCACTAACTGTTTTGCTATGTGAGACCAAGTCCTGGGAAATGCTTGACTCAGGAATAAGACAGAACTTGTACCAGAACTCAAAGTACATATGGCACACAACCTCGACATCCCGAAAGCTTGCTATGCTAAGAAATTACAAGGGTCTTTCCCGTAGTTCTTGTTAACAAGACTTTTCTTTACATTGACAGGCAATTTTAAGCAGCAAACATATTTGTGGGAGCTTGTCTGTTAAAGGATGGGAAAAAAGGGTTACGTTTGACAAATTCCTCATTTCAAATCATGCAAATAATTGGCTCCATGGGGTGCTTATTCTGGAGAGATTTTTCACAGCCTGAAAGAGGGAACTGATAGACTTAAACTGTGAGGTAAAACAGTGAGAAGGAATGAGAAAGCAAGTCCCATAGAAAATTGGAGAAATATTAGGTTTGCATGTTTTGCAGTAAGCACTATTGAACTTGCAATCAAACTGAAGAAAACATTCAAAGGTTTGTTTTTTCTCATGACTTTGTAACACGTGATGCTCCCTTAGGCAAAAATCTTCTTAGAGCTGCCATACTGCAAACCTTTCCAGTTTACTGCTGTCTCACTGAGGTGACTCGTAAAAGGGGCAAATCAAGCTGGCTGAGCAATTATTAAACAAATCCATGATTTCACAAAAAATATGCTGGGACATACTCACTTGCTGCTTTGTGCTGCTGGAATAATGCAAAGCAGTCGAATGAGCAGCTGAATGTAGCAGAATTTGAGATGCTAATCTGAATTAAAGACCAATTCATTGACAGTTTAATCCATGTTAGATGTTTTAGCCAAAATTCACTTGGATTAAGGATGTACTGGTTTGGGTTTCAGTCATATCTTGAGAACTCTATTCCCCATAGAGAAAGTCTCCATCTTTTGCTGACTTTCTAGAAGTGAGTACATGATCACTCCAGTGACTCCTGTTGCAGCATTATACCAAGCTCTGTGCAAACAGAGAGGAGTTTGGATGGAATCCTGCCCCTCTCAAAGATACAAAACTTTTGTTCTTTGTTCACTATTGATAGGAAGCAGAGAAGGAGGGGGAGATGCAGGAAAGGAAGGGGAGAGTAAAATCTGGTCTTCCCAACCGAGCCTAGATAATCTCTTCTTTAAATAAAGAGTAAGAAAAGAGCCCAGATCCCTGTGTTTGGAAAGAGGTATGGCGAAAACAAAGTGCCTTCAGTGTACCCGCAGGTACTGCAGAGAGGAGACCATGTGTTGGAAGGGAGTTGCACACTTCCCCCTGAGGCTACCTCCCCTTTCAAGAAGAGGTGAGCAGAGGTCTCCTGAGTGTTGCTGGACTGATGTGTAATAGCGTCAGCACTTACGCTTTCCATTTTTTTCTTCAAAAGTAAACCAGGACAACAGTGCGTATTGATTCTTTGGGAAACTGATGTGCCCATAAGAAAAACAGAACCACATTGACAGAGGGCATCCTGGAGTGAAGGCACAGACAACAGATATACCTTCCTGCTCAAGGTCTGCAATTTTAATACAGTTAAACATCAAAATTTTGCCAAACCCTTAAAGTTCTTTGGGAAGAAACTTCCCCAAAGGAAAGATAGCCTCCTAATTGTCTTCTGAGGCTCACTGAGTCTACTACAGCTCAAAGCCGTAGGCCATAGGTCATCTTGCCTGATTCACAGCCTGGCCTCTTTTCACAGAAAGTAGGCAGATTTCTATCTAATGTGTGTAAAAATTTCAATATAGCTAAGGCAAGCTGAAGTTTTAAAAAATCGTAACTGATCAATATTTTTCCATTGTTTTTTATTTCACTAGGTCTGTCCATATTAAAACCAATCCATTTTATTTGCACTAGGACTGTGAACATGTAGGGGTTCAAAAACATTACATCATTATCTTTTTTTTTTTCCCTAATGTGGACATGGTACAAACATGAAATGTTCCCTTTTGGTCTTTATGATAAATCACTTTCCCTAGATAAAGTGCATGAATACTGTGACCATAACCCTGTCCAATTAGTTACCTCCCTAAACTCTGATCAGGTTCTAGGGATCAGTGGTCAGATGGGCTTAACTGATCAGCAAGAGTCACCGATTTATTTAGCTCTTTTATAAGAATACTTCACCATGTCTTCTTTTCAAATCAATTAGAAATCATCAATAGTCACTGTATAGCTCAGCCACTGTTCCCTGCACTGTTCGATGGATGCCTTTAAACTACAACCATACCTTGAGGTTCCACAAGTACTGAATACTCTGGGACAAGAGAGTGCAGAAAGGTCCAGAAAATACCAAGATAAAGCTGGGACATAGAATCATCCTCTCAGACTCACTCATGGATTTCTCATCTAGCCATTGGTTGTATTTTCTAAATTTAAAAACTGCAGGGGCTTGCTTGCACACAGTCCTTCACACTCAAGGATGTAAGAGATGTGATGATGATAATTCATCTCCTGATCTAGTTGAAGATGACCCTGCTCATTGCAGGGTCGGTTGGACTAGATGACCTTTAAAGGTCCCTTCCAACCCAAACTATTCTGTGATTCTGTGATTCTATGATTCTATGATTCTATGATTCTATGTTTAGATAAAAAAGGCATTACGCTCACCCAGTCTGAGTCACGTCCCAGGACCCCCAAAAGGACTTTATGAACTGGACTGATCAGACACCTTAGGCAGCCCATGGTAAACATGTTTGGCCCTTTTGACTAGGTTACCATCCCGGGAAACTGCCAGGCAATCCATGCAGAATTCCTATTTTACTTGCCCGATGTTCATTCTTGCGAGGACTTTTCCTATGACCATACAGGTTCTCTAAGAGTATGGCATACTCTAGTGCCCAAATTATTTCCACCTTGCAAGAGACATGAGACATACCTGAGATATAACCAAAGACCAGTACAGGTTATCTTCCTAATACAGGTAAAGCCAAAAAAAGTACTTATCTTACCTAAGATGCATCTGCAAAGACAAATACTGAATGCTGGTAATAATTTACCACTACTGCAACTTAACAAAATGGGTAGATCAAGCCTCCTGAATGTCAGCATCTTGAGGATTAATATAAATGTTCACATCAATAAGTGGTATTTATTTTCTCCTTCCACAAAGAGAAAAGATGAAAGAAAGAAATTGAATATACTGAAAAGCCTAGATTTAAAATGAAGGAAAGCTAAAGGATTGTTCTTTAAAGTAACCCGCTAATTCTTAAAGGATATTCCACTCTTCATACGTAGAGGAATTTCAAAGCAAAAAAAAATAATCTTTTTTTATCATTTTCAGAAGTATAAAATGTAGTATCTGAACACATTCACAAGAGTTACATTCTTTTCTATTTTATGTTTCCATTATTGTGCATTATTCCTCTAAGAATCAAATTTAGCAGCACTGATGGTTTAAATTCAGCATAAAAATAAAATTCAGCAAATGTCATGGCAGCATGCCAAACATTTAATGTCAGGTTCCCTTATGTTCAGCACTTTGCTAAAGCTTCCCATCCATCAATTAGACAATTTTGGAATATTTTACTTTGTAATTAAAAAATAAATCTTTTGTGCTTGGTATTGTTTTGTGGGAAGAATTGCTCCTTCTTATGTCGACCTCAGTATGTGTACTTGTATATGTACGTCTGTGTGCATTTTTTCATTTTTCTGGTATTACTCACTATCATAATAATTAAGCAATTTCTTTCTATGAAGACTTTGCACTTAATACATAGTTCTGCAAGTGGACCCATGCAGAGGGCCAATCTATTTCCCAGCAAGTCTACAAAACTCTCTAGAGTCAGCCTGCAAAGACTCTAATCACAGGAGTGAAACCTTAAATAAGTGTGAGGAGGCCACACCAATTAAGACAGGAAACAGAGTGTTTAACGTTACCCAGGGGCTCAGGAGGAAAAGTGGGATGACATGAAAAACAGAAGGAATAGGAATGTACGGGTAGAGTGAGCCAAGGAAGATGTCGCTGCCGTTACAGGCTATGAGAACAGCAAGGAAGAAAAAACTCGAGCCCCACGATGGCCTTTAATTCTGAGCTCAGTGTAAGAGGCCTTGCCTGCACTGAAACCTCTCACCAGCACATCGGGAATCAGCCAACGTTATGTGGGTGACTCTCGTGACAGACATACTGAAATCAGTATGGCTGTGATTTTGAACTGTGCTCACAAAATCTATCAAAACATAGCTTCGTACAGGCACATAAACGCAGCTGTACAGCTGCAAATATCTATTAGAGGTATTGCATGTTTATCTTCAGCTCAGTGTAATTGAATGTACAGTATCTATACAGTGACAACTGGCATCCAGGGCAAAGAGTTACACACTGCTTTCATTAGACTAGCCCTTTGTTAACATAAGCTGGCAAGCGTTACCTTCATTAAAATATTAGCTCTTAAACATCACACTTTTAACTGTCATATTCTTCAGAGTTTGTTTGCTGTTGTGACAATTTCATTTGAATAGGAATTCATTCATGGTTAAGCAGCAGCAAAAACGTTTTAACTATTTGGGTCAAGAAAACACACAGCCACAATAATTTTTTTCCATATCTATTTGTTTATTTTAAGCCTTTAAGACAAAAGTTTTCCATAAAGTCTGATTGCTTCATCAAAACAGCATGCTTTTGAGCTATCTGCCATCCTACACATTGTTGAAATTGCAGAATAATGAACGATATCACCACAGACTAAGGCAAGTGTAATCTGTAAAACACTCTTTTTGGCCAAATATATTTATGACTCGTTAATGTTTACTGCCATACACTGTATACTTCAAAGCACAGAGCTGGCCCTGGAAAGTTTTACAGCATGAGGTGTGAAATCTGAAATACCACAAGGACAAACAGCTCAGCCTAGAGTTGTCTGAACTCACACAACTCACTGACTGTAAACACAAAGGACTGTCCGTATGAAACTAAATAACAGCAAAAAAGATGGTCATGTCTTATTGCTTTTGTTTAAACTATTTTTCAGTGAATGGGATCTTTAATAATTTAGTATGCAGACAGCTCTCTTTTTTTGCCATTTCATTCCATCCTGCCTTACTTAGGGTGCTCTGGTCTGTGTGTAAACAAACACAGGCTTTTTTCTAAAATCATAAGGCAAGGGTGGATTAAGCAGGGGGCTAGGAAGCTGGTATTAACACAGCCCAGTGCTTTGCAGCTCTCTGTGAGAAAGTCTCTGGTGCTGTTCAGTTTTTCCAGTGTACATCAGGAGTGTAAGTCATTGCATCAGTGGGGCATGGATGATATGAAATCATATTGTGGCTGGATCAGGGCCACTGCACTCCATAATTTGTAGAATCACATTTGCAGCAGGTATAATTCTGGACTGCTAAAGCCATTTGAATATAGTGACCGCTTCTGCTTACAAACTCATTTTTCATGCCCTCTTTACTTTAAAACTATATCACAGTTTCACTGGACTTCTTAACTGCTTGAGCTATAACATTTAGGTGAGGATTTATCTTCTTCAGCTTCAGCATTTTTTGCTAATAACATTAATGCCTGGCAATCTCTTCCAGCCAGTGCAATGAAAACTGTCTGGATGTACAGCATACAAAGTATTCTTGTACAGAAACATCCTCCCAGTGCTCATCAGGCCAAAAGCTATTTCCTTTCTGTTTACTCACACTCCGTAGAAATGAATGAACACTGCATTGAAAGGAAAGACTTCTTCTTAAAGGGCAGCCTGTCATTAAATTTTATTTTATGCTTTTTTTTTCTCTCCCAGTCCTCCATCCTAGTTCTAAAATAAAATTCCCTAAACACACATAATTTCAGGAATATCCACATGTATACTCTAACTATAAAGAAATGCTATTGTCTGAAGCGCTTTGGTAGGGTTGTAATATGTGTGAACTGAAAACTAAATCATGCACCTAGCATGTGCTGCTCATACTGTTAATAAATAAGTGTGAATGTATACATGATACTCTGCATTTATAATGTCTGAGACTGAAAATGCCAAACAATTAGGCAAAATCAGTTTATTTTAAGAAGGGACTCCAGTTTCTGTATCAATTTCCTGTTCGGATCCATGCAGAGCATGTTGTTTGTTCCAAAATCAAAACTTACGGTAATATTCTGCTTCTGTCGTGTTTCTCTCTTTTTAAGGCTGGTTGTTGAAATACAAGCAGCATCCTGATTCCTTCTTCATCTGAAAGGTATATGAAGAAGTGGTACCCATAGAGGAATTTCTCAGCTTCTACAGTTAAAGTCAGATGCTTAAGGCTATTTAACACAATTAGAGCCAGCTGCTCTCAATCACGTACAAAATTCCTTTGATATCCATGAAGAGCAAAAAAGAACCTTGTTTTCTTTTTATAAGGAATTTCAAAAGGTCTGATTTCTAAGGCTGACTTCTAACTTTGTAAGGAGTCTCACAAATAAAAATACATTTTCCTTCAGAGTGTCCATTAACATTTAGCATTTGTCTCCTTTTTTTTGGGAAACAGTGTAGAGCACAAATTAGAAAGGACAAATAAACAAGACTTTTCAACTTCTTTATGCAGTCACAGGGAATACACTAATATGGCAATATTTTGCAACACTGTCATGGAAAGTATAGTTTCAGATAGAAAAGGCCACTGATGTAGGACGCTGCTATTCGAGTTGTTATAATGAGAATTTTGTCTTACTTAATAAAAGAACTCCTCCCATTAAAACTACTAAGATAAAATGGAAGTGGAAGCCACACAGGTTCCAAGCTTTTTGCTTTTACTTCCATAAGTCCAGAATAACATGAACTCAGTAGAATCACATCAGTGCAACTTTATGTAAGAGAAGACTCGAGTCTAATGTGCCTGCTGGGAAATAAGGGAGTAATAATTAACAGAAAAGAAAAATTGATACAGAGATATAAAGCAGCTTCAGGTAAGTAAGGGGGCAAACTCTGGAAAATCTATAGATTTCAAGTGGTTATCACCTGCCCAGCAGTTTTTACTTTGTTCCAGTGTCCAGGGCCACTTCTCCCAGACAATAAAAATGGACCCTGTGCCCATGTCTCAGCCATTTCGATGAAAGTTTGGCCTACATTCAATGGATGATGAAGGCAGGTTTATCTAAACTGTGAGTTTGGCAGTGGTGTGGCAGGGGCTCCCAGCTGCTGGTTCCCCAGTGGAGAAACAGGATCCAGCACAGGGGCCAAGCAAACAGCTTGGGGCAAAAATGTCTGAAACTGCCATAGGGAGACCAGGCAAGATTATCTGCCAGAGTCCTGTAAAACAGAGATGCATATGAATATGCAAAAACCTCTGTCAAATTATGGTTTGCTTAGAGATGGGCTTAAGCTGCTGTGGCTCACAACCCGCCCATATTTAAAGCACAATTTATGTAACTCCAGACATAATTCCTCTGTAGATGCTAGCTAGAATCAGTTATATTCAGTACTGAAGCAGCAATTACATTATAGCCAATGCTATAAAACCATTTTAAATTCACAATATATATTTAATTAAGAATATTATTTATACCTAAACAGGTTCATGCTGGTCTTGCAGGGTTTTTTGGTGGGGTGGGTTCTGAATGATGTCTAATGTTATCTCCAAATATTAATTGGAACTATTGCTCATCCATACTGAAAACTAAAGTAATATTAATTTACTAAATCTAGAGGCCATTGGTATGGTAGGGCAATCATAATATTTATTCTTTTTAACCTGTAGCTCAGCGATTGAAGAATTTTTTTGGGAAAAAAGGTACATTTAAAATCCCACAGGGTGTTTTGAAATAGCCAGCTTATTAAACACTTGTAGTGGAATAACGTAAGTGATAGAAAACTCCTTAGAATGGTAAAACATCAGACGGAAATATCTATGTCTATCAGCTCAAATCGTATCATTGTAGAAGAGTTACAACTACGTCTTCAGTGAGATTCTATAACTACAGCTAATTCAATGACATAATCTGATTGCTTATATGAGTTGGAGTTTACCAAGTCACTAAAATCTTTTAATGTTTTAAAACATTTAACAGGGTCAGAAGCAAAAAGCATTTGAGAAAAAAACATTTCCGAATTTTTACAGAAATATCACTTAAAACGGGGATGTATTATTGCCCTGTTTTGAGCTTCCCACTTGATTTTCATTTTAGAATTTCATCCTGAATTCCCCTGTTTTATTTCTAGCTGTTCTGTGGGAAATCCCAATTCAGCCCTGCCACACACCAGCCCTGTCTATGTCCTACCCTGGATGTGCTTCCACTGCAGGAGGGCCCATTGCTTCAGACTGATTTACAGAAGTCATAATGTGACCTGCTGCAGGATCACTGTTTATTTGACTTGAGGCTTCAAATAGATGCCTTCTGTCTTTGACAGGGGGAAAAACATAGCACAGTGGACACAAGTCCCCATAACAGCAGACATATGCCAGCATTAGGTGCACTGTCATTTCTGGGTAAAGTCATTACCTCAGAAAAATCTCTCTCCCTCCTCTTACAAGATTAAGAAATACTTTAGTGAAGCAGTAGTTTAGAAAAGGAAATGTTCTTATGTTACTGCTGGGAGAGGAGGCACAAAATCTTGCACTCTCTCTTCTACAGCCGCACACCATGTCAACAGAAGGAACAAATGATGCCATGAAATTGCCTGAAAGCTGCAGTCTCCCATGAAACAATTCAAGATGGGTTCACTTCTAATTTTTTTTCTGTAAAGAAATAAGAAAAATGACTACTGTTTCCTCAGTAGAGAAACACAAATGACCATTTCCACCTTTTTTTTTAATAGAGAAATAAGAAATCTCACTTCTTTTGTGCTCAGCTGAGAAATGATTGGGAAATTCTGTGGTTTAAACACCCAGCACCTACAGAGGGAGGAAGGAAGGTCTCACAAGAAACTGGAGTCAACTCAGCCTACTTTGCCAACTGGAGAGAAGAATATTTGCATCAAGATCCAGGAGCTGGCATTTGCATGTCTCCAAGTAATACTTGACAGGAAAGAGCAATTTGTCATGTAAGGTGATTGCTCACCACAGCTCCCAGAAAGATAAAAGGTTGCCCGTTACTTCCACACACCTTCACTCTACTACTGCCACCTTGAAAAGGCTCAGTAGGCCAGTTGTCTTAGACACCAAAGTGTGGGAAGTGGTTTCAGGCAGGGAATCCATTTTCACAGAGATATCTGTATTAGCACTGAGTTAAACTTCTGAGGGACAGACCTTCAGAGGCACAGCCGTCTCCAGCATTTCCTCCACTCAGTGTCCTGGCTGTTGCAAATCCTCTTCACAAAGCACAAACTCTCCCACATTCAAAGCACAGGGAATTCAGCAAGGTAAACTGCATCTTTGGAGCCAGGCACCCAACTTTTGAGCTCAACCATCGTCACTTTGCTGAAGTCCCGTTCTGGATCTGGCCCATTATACTCATCTATATGCAAAAGCATTTAATAACATTTCTCCATCAGAACAGTAATGTACTCTTTCCCTTTAAAATGTAGGCAACAGAAGTTTTTAATATTTCAAGAATGAGAACAACACACATAACTGCTTGAAAGAAATGGAATAATATTCTTGACATAACCCTCTGAGCCACCCAAGGCATTCACTATGTCTAATTTGGAGTCAGGGTTAGTGCTTTACGAAGTTTATTTTGCACTTGAATATGTGTTATTTCATCAGCATTCTCTTCTACACTCCTTTTTTCTCCCTTTGCCCAAATGTCAGTGACTACATACAGTGGAAGCCGTGAAGAATCAAAGCCCTTTATCCTGCAGAAGCATTTGTAGCAAATGAGACTAAAATGTGTGGAAAGGTCCAGGGGAGCTTAAGGATTTCTTGACATGAGGGTCTAACAACCAGTTTCGTTTTGTTTGGTTTTTTTTTTTTATTTTGTGTAACTGAATTGCAGCCCAACATATTGTAATTTGAACCTTTCAGGGGAGGAGGCTGACCCTTTCCTGGGAATGACATTGAAACAATTCATGTCTTGAGACTTTTTAAGACACTTAAACAAGAATTGCATGTATCAAAGGTCACCCTTCTTGTGGAATCGCCTATCAGAGAGCTTGCACATAACCACCTCTGCTTCAGAAGGACAGTGTACATCTATTCAGTGGTACCAGCCCACAAGGTTGAACTTATGTCAACATAAATCCTACTCAGTCAAGAGGACTCCACATCCTCACCCACAGCTCAGGGGGAACGAGTCTCAAATATTCGAATCAGGTTCCCATGAAAATATAGCAATAAACCACATCTTCATGAACGCGCTACTAGGTCTGCGGTATTTATGTAGCTTGTATGTCATTTTGTTTGTATAGAAATGGGGATCTTTTTTAAAATAGGTGATAATAACTCATAAAAACAGTGTTAGGGCACTGGAGATGCAGTTCTGGAAACATTTTGTGTTTGCAGCTTACTCGGTTCAGTCTCTATTAAATGTTAAGCTCTTTTTAAATCCTTTTGACTTCATGTCTCCATGCAGTTCTCACAGGCTGCATATCTCTGGGGCTGAATCAACACATTTTGCTCAGAGAACTTTCCTGTAAGATTTTGACACAGATGAGAGAGAAGCAATTGCGTCCTGTAGTTTATGTAGACACTCTTAAATTTGCCAGGCACAGTAGTCAGCAGTGGGCAAGGGAAAGATCCCACGTTGTCTAAACTTGGAGGAAATGTATGTCTATTCAACATCCAAATCCACATCTGAGCTCTACTGAATGTGTCTCAGGTGGACAAATAAGGACTGTTTTCTTGTTACTTGGGTTTTTAAAAAACAGTAAAAACGTTGCAGAAGATGTGTTCTTTATCAGACTACAAAGGGCAATATGAATATTTTAATCTCCAATAACCCAATAGTTCTTCAAGCTCCTCCTGGCCTACTGGCTAAAATTATGATTTAAGAGAAGTTACACGCAAAATGAATTTGTTTCAGTGTATCTTGTAGAATAAAACTCAGCTTGCTATGTGTAGTTTAAGTAACATAGGTCCAGATTTCACTTTGGGATTTACACTGGTGGACACTGATACAGTCCTGACAAAATTCCTAGAAACAGTCATTAAGAGATAGAAGTTGCAGTGGTATTCAAAGACCTTTGTTTCCTTCTCACCTGCAAATGCAGAGCTGAATAACACAGACCCAAACACTGACCTTAACAGGTTAAGAAAGGAGCATCTGACCTGGCCCATCTTCCTGGTGATGACTGCTGCCAGTGTCTGTAAAGCCACAAGGAGAGAATAAAGATGTTGTGATACTGCTGCAGTCCCTGTTAACCAACCCTCAGGTATAGCAACCTGCATCAAAAGCCATGAGTTCATCCTAGCAGCAGCAAAGGCTCTGGATAGCACCATGTTTTGGTTTTTTTGGCATATTTTGAATTGGAACTGTTAAAACTCTCCCCGTTCTCCTAAGTAGCAAAGTATTAGAGACGCAGGATATCCTTGTGATGCACATAAAAAGTGACACAGCTAAGAAAAGCACTGTTAAAATGAGAATAATAGGTATCCTGGAATGTAATGGTGAGATGCCCTAACTCAGTGACCATATACCCACTGCAATGAGAGAAATACCCTCAGCTGGCAAGCACGCCCATGCTGATCACCACGGCTGCAGTCTTATAAGGAGAATGCAAAATACCAACATTCAGTTGTGCTGCTGGGGCATTTTTACTCTCTGTAACGGTATGACTGGGGCAATTAATTTGTTTAAAATATTGAAAAGTAGTATAAAAATTACCAGGCTTTTCTTACTTTAAAGAGGGATTTTTGTTGCTCTGGCTTGCAGCACTGAATTAGCAGAGAATACGAATAAAAGTTACGTAGGAATATATGCAGTATATTTTGGCCCTGGAAAAGGCAACAGAAAATCATAAAAAATTCTATCCATAACTGAGAGGGTTTTGCTCTGTTTCTTGTGGAAACTATTTTGCAGCTGCTGACCATTTGTCTGAATTAACAACAGACCTTTATTTCTTCTTGGTCTGACAGATTGTGTATGCTGGACTGCTCCATAGGATTTTTCCTATGCATCGTGGCAGTGCATGTGCACATTAAATTTTTTGAGGGGGAGGGGAAAAACCAGTCAGATATCATTTGTTGATTACTGTATTTGGGGACTTTCGAAGATTTCCAGTGTTACAGAACATTTGTAAAGCAGCTCCACTGACTGCAAATTTTATTTTGCATTTAACTGCTCCATGAACATCCCAAGGAAACAACTGGCAGCCTGTGGAGTGTCAGATTAAATGACTGGTATTTAAGCTTTAAAAATGGTCATTAGACTTTCCCATTAGCCTTTTCTATTAGTTCAGCTGCACCAGGCCTAGCAGCATAGGGAATCCTGGGGTAGGCATGTTGCCATAGTACCATATTTAGCAACATACTAATTAAATCTGCTGAAAGTAAGAGATTCCAATAATTCATACAGTGCCGAGAGTGAAAGGTGGAGCAGGCCTCCCAGTATTGGTAAACGTTGTTCAGAAGAAGTGGACATTTTTACGTGTATGTGGTGTAGATAAAGAATTTGTCACACCACCACCCTGAGTCATCCCCAGGATATATTAGTGGCAGGCTCTTTATCTGTACTGGACAAAACAAAAAACTGTATTCAGTATTGAATCTATGTGCTGAAGTAAAACAACCAGTCCATTTCACGCATCTCACAATGGCACAGATAACTACAGTGCACAAGTGCAGTCATAATCCACCAAAGCTCTAACTTCTATAAAATAGCACAAACAATTCTTCACAGCCTTTGCTCAGATCTACATTGCGGTGTTTCTTCACTTGCAGAGACTTCTTGTCTCCTTGATCTTCCTACCCTCCCCGTTCTTTTACACGCATCCTTTGGCAGAGCTGTTAGAAACCGTTGTTAGCAAACAAAGTTGTACACTGCATGTTTTACTGTGCCTTTTTGAATAGCCCAGCCTGGATCCCAGACTGTGTCCCACACCATTCTGTCCAGCACAAAAAAATGTCAAGGCAGTGGAGATTTGACCTTAGTCTTCTGGCCCTGAATGAGGAGTAGGACATTAAACCATCACTCATGACAAATTACTTGGTTCACTTCTGTTGTCAGAGGATGACTTCTGCTTATGCTTGTTCAGAGCTGGAAAAAAGCATCTACGTCTTCTCCAAATGATACACACTAGGTTTTGGCTGGGTTAAAAAGCAGTGCCTCACCCGGCCAGAGGATGAGGAATGCAGAACAAGTTCACATCCACTTGCAGAAGGCCTCATGGCTACTGCCTCAGTCTGGTTTACATTTACTGACTTCATTTTTCTCTTTCTTTCATCCCCTCCTCATTTATGCTGGTCTCTAGTATCCTTTTCTCATGCTGATCCTTTCCCATTTCACATATATTGTAGCTGGTCAAGATACCAAAAGTCCTATTAGTGACAATTTATTTAGTACATTAAACAGTTGTCTTGTGCTTTTTGCCGTAAAACTAAGTGACCTTGTAAAACATCTAAGGGTTCTCACTCACATGTGGTAGGGGATTAAAGTCAGATGGTTGAAAGATGCATGATGCTCTGTCATCTGTCTCATCCTTTCTTGGAAGGGTGCTGCCCTCACAGGGATAGTTGAGCAGCTCTTGGAGCAGACCTGGAGCTGCTGTAGTGTTTACAGGCAGTTTACTAAAGCAAGCTAATTTCAAGACCTGATTAATGAGTCATTCAGAGAACTCTGCTATGGGGAGCAACCTCCAACATACAAGCTGGGCAGATGAGGTCCCTGCTTCAGCCATCCCATTTATAGTCCACCATGATGTGTAAGCTAAAATCCTCAGTTCAGTACTATGGAAAAGATGTAGCTAAAATCCTTGGTTAAATACTATGGAAAAGATGTAACCCAGCATTTAGCCACAGGTGCAGGTAAAAAGCAGCAAAATAACAGCTCTATGAGTGTTTTATGATACTGCATGGGTAGTACCAACAATGTCATGAGGAGAGCATACACATTGCAAATTAAGGGGGTGATGGTATTTCCAGGTTGTAAATCACATGTCTTACATAAAAGCATGCAAGAACGCTATGTCGGTGTGGAAGATTTAATTACACAAACAAATAACTAGAAGGAGACAGGACATAGAGAGCCACATCCTGCCCATATGGGAAAGCATGCTGGAGCCCAGAAGAGAGGTGTGGTTGCCTCATGCCAGTTTCATGAACTGTTCTGCTGGGGTAGCAAAATGTTTCAAAGCAGGAAATTCAGAGCCAATCTCAGAGGTTTCAGCAGGCAACTGCAGAGCATGCTCCACGGAGCTATTTCCCTCTTCTTCTTTGATGAAAAGTGAGCAGCATGTGCCCCCGGCTGAGACATATTGCTGGCAGTAGCATATGCATTTGATAACAGCAGCTTTACCATTCAAGTAGGGAGAAAGGGTTTCTTCCAATCCAGAAAAATCATCACAATTTTTGTTTCCCTGTTGGGATGAACACAGAACTTTTCTAGATCTTTAGAGGGGTGGGGAAGGATGAGAAGGAAAGAAAAAGAAATCTTCTCCTCTCCTGAAATAGGCAAAAGTTAATAGTTAGGACACTCACCTGGAATCCTACCTTAGTTGTCAAGGCCCCCAGTACATATGGCACTTAAATCCTAGGTGAGAGTTAGCCTATCAATCAATCAATATAAGGAAAGCAGGTATCCTGTGGGACCTGTTGCATTGTGTACACCCCATAAGAGACAGGTCAAAAGACTTAGCTTGGTGATCAAAGCACAGGCCAGGGGGGATGTGAGAGAAGCAAGATTTTATGTGTAAAGGTCTCAAAAAGAGACATATAAAAAAAGTAGAAAAGCATGGCAGCATGGTCCTTTCTAGCTCCCTCCCATTACGTTTTGTCTCCTTCCCCCAGGACAGAGTCTGGCACAGTGACTCTGACCGTCTGACAGTATGTTCTGCAGGAATACAGCTAATTACTTAGACATGAGAAGCCTCATTTTTGAGGCTGAGCAGGGAACACTTCTGGGTCCACGTGCATTAATATTGCTGCACGTATTTCTGCAAGACAGGAAGCTGAGGTGGCTGAGCTCGTCACATTCCTGAGTACCAAAAATTTCTGAGCAGAATCCCAGCAGGCCTGCAAGGCCATCTCCTTCTTTTAGACTGAAAGAGTTGTCAAAGCAAACCAGTCCCTGTGCTACCAGTGACTCCAACAACCTATCAGTAAACTAAATGACAAAACCAAGACATGACTTTAAGGCTGCAAACACTGCTTCAGAAGCCTGTGCCAGGGAGCCAGATGTTGCAGGAAAAACATCTGGGATTTTTGATCGCCTTTAAGAATGAGTAGGAGGAGAATTGTGATGTGGTATGAAAAATAGCCTGCTGCATAGTTTTTGGATTAATGACAAAATTATCTCCTTTAAAATACTGCAAAATGTAAGAATTTAAACTCATATAGGATGGCTTAGCAGTAAAAAAAAATATACATTGTACAGAAGTATGGAAAACCCTGAAAAGTTTCCAAATATGACATACCTCAAACATAGAACCTGAAAAAGTTTCATAAGGATATTTAAAGAAGAAAATTTTCCTTTCTATCCATAAGCAAAGAACATGCTTTCATAGGGAGGAATGGGGGGAGGGAGTAAGGGAAAATGGGGACAATTCAAATGAAGCAGCCCATTGCAGTTAGAAGCAAACTTTAATGTGTACACTGGGTCTCCCCTTGCTGCTGGTCCTGAAGGTGTAAATCAGGAGTAGGCCTGGCCAGGGGGCATTTCTGCTGCTCTAAAATATTTTTTTTAGATCCCCAAAACGCCCTATTATATGTACAGCAGGACAAAACAGAGACCTCTGAAGAGAAGGGCAATAAAAATTTCCTCTCCGTCCTTCCATGAAAGCATGTGTACTGCAGGGAAAGGCAGCAAAAACCGAACCGACATTTTCTGTGGTCCTCCCACCACCCTGGGCTGTTCTGGGGGAAGGGCTTTGCCCCAGTGACAGCTAGAAACCCCAGCCTGTCCAAAACAAGTACCAGGGATCAGATTTAGAAGAATGCCGTGCCTTGTGATTTAAGTTAGGGGGAGCTGCACTTTGAACATGGAAAGTTTTGTATAGTGTAAGGTACCGTCAAAAATGAGTTCCTCAGGAACTCCATTTGGACACCAAAAATCAATGGATACTTTTAGGTTAATTTTTCTGTGCTTTAGAAAAAATAAACCATCCAATGCCACAAGCCTGTGCTGAAAAAACAGTCTCACAGAGCAGTGAGGGAAGCCCAGATGGAAATCAGTAATTCTGCCTTTAAAGGAGGGTTACAAAGCATGCAGCCACACACAGAACAGCGAGCCGAAAACAAGCCACGGGCTGCCTGCCTGCGCCGTGAGCGCTGCCCATCCTGCTCCAGGAGTGCCAAAGAAGCCCTTCGGAAAAAAACAGAGCATTTAAGCCATTAATTACTCTGCAATAATGTTTGCATGTAAGGGAACTGGCTCCAGTAACAAAGCAGTCACAGTGGTAGCACGACCTGGCTTTTAAATTTTAATAATATTCTTTCAGCGTGGCCTGTTTTGTCATCCACATGTTCTGTACGCTAACTTCAAAGAATTACACGGAGTAGAAAATAGTAGCTCCAAGTAACCTTTTCAACTGTGGGAAAAACTTCTTCCTTCAAGAAATGAAGTATAGCACATTCTGCCTTTCTAAACAGTTTTTACTTCTTCTACCTACTTGGTGCAGTTAATGTTCAGTAAAGTATGTGTTATCCACCACACTCAAACGGGAAACATCTTTTTAATAATAAGAATCACATTTCTTTAGCAATGAGTATCTACTGTATTTTTCTAGTATTCTGGGATTCTGGGAGCAGGTCTCCTTGCCATAGCCAAATTCCTTTCTCGTCTACAAAACTTTTTCACAGAAATTTAAATAAATACTTTTTCTCACTTAATCGTGTTGTCCAGTCTTCGGTTACAGTATCTGCCCCAGGTATTGCTCTGTCTAGCATTTGTCTGATGGGAACACACTCCCTTTCAAGATTTTGAAACACATTTTGGTATCTAAAGATGCAGACAGGAATCCAGGCAGATTTGATATGTCCTACTACATTTGTACATACTATTTCCACTCATAACAATTATGTGTCATCTTCAGGCAAGACAGAAAGTGCTTTATAACTATACATCAGAACTTTGCTGCTTTTTTCACACCAGCAATACCTTAATTAATTTTGGAAACCCTGCAATGTACTTCTCTTCATCTTGGACATCTAAATACTTAAGTCTGACTCCAAGTGACTCTTCTGACTGTGTAAGATTGAGGCTGATCTTGCTCAATATTTTCACTTAGCATGGAAAATAGAAGGATGATGATGAAATTTGATAGTAACACACAAAGTTAGGGACAACCTCAAAACAGAATAGGATTAAGAGATCAAGCAGAAATAACTAGATGATTTTGAGAACTACAGTAATAAAACAGGGCACATATAAAAGGCACTAAGTGCAAGACCATGGATTTAGGAGCAAGTAACAGAACTGTGCTGTAAATTGGGAGATTAACTTCTGAAAATGTTAAAAGAGGGGGAGAACCTGGAAATACTCACTAAACACAAGGCTCCCCAAGAACTGCCAGTGGCCCAGCTATGAACAAGACAATTATGAATCCCATTACATATACCTGAAGTCAGAAAAATACTCATGCCAGTGTATAGGTGGTCTACTGGCATGTTATGCACAGCTCAGGTCATATTTGCTCAAGGGAAGGGCATGATGGTGAGAACTGGTTGCAGAGAAGACTTCCAGGACAGTCAGAAGACTAGGAAGCCCATATTCTGAGATAAGCCCAGAAAGGTTTGGCTTGCTTAGTCCAGTGAAGGAAGGCTGAAAGTGATGATGGCTGATCTCTATAAATATAGCCAAGGGAAAAGATAAATTATTATGCAATTTAAACACCCGTGTTGTCACAAAAGCAAGTGGATAAGCAGTGTCCAACAACAAATTTGAACAGAAAGTTAGGTTCTAACCACAAGCAGTCAGAGCTGCTTAAATAGCCTTCCAAATAGGGTATCAGATGCAAAAATCCTAACAATTTTTAAATTGAATTTGAATGGTTTCTGGAAAGAATCATATGGTGTACTTTGTGATTCCTTGCAACTGCAGAAGACCACACTCGCTAGGTGGACCTTTGGTGAAGCTTCTTTCATGATATATTTCAGTTGCTGAAAAAATAAACAAAAGCCAGACCCTTACCTGTGATCAGTGTAATTCTGTTAATTCCACTAAATCTGTGCCAGTTTATGACCGCTGAGCATCTAGCCTTTTCTGTGGATTGTCTCCATCTGTATTTTAACAGCAGATATACTGGTAAAAGAAACAATTGCTGTTAGTTAAAATAATTTTGTAAAACCTGCCTGTTACAATATAGTTGGGTTAAACTCATTTTAGTAGCTTAAAGCAGAGCAAGCTTTAGCAGACCATTTAGAATACTGTTTTATTCCATCCAGAAAGATGGGGTTAGCTGGTGTGTTAACACAAAGCAACTACATCCTACCTGAAAGAAAAGAAAAAGAAAAAAAAAGATGCTACATTTAGTTGCTTACATAGTGCAGACAGGACCTAACTGTCTCCTCAGATAGTGTCTGTGCTCAAAGAGTAGAAATCTAGACGACAAACTCCTAGTTAATAAAATTCAATGTCACAAAAATTTATTCCTCGAGCAGCCGCTGTCCAGCCCTCACTGGAACACGGATGCTGGCAGCATCGTGCCTTCCCAGCGGGTCTGATGCAGCATTGCGTGCACCTCCACCTGCTCACATTGTATGAATCGGCTGTTAGTCAGCTGTCCAGCTTGCAACAAGTGAGGTGTGAGAGCTCCTTCTGAGCTCATTAGTATTTACTTGTGGAAATACAGATGTAGCGACAGTAGAAGACATGAAGCAAACCCAAAGTAAACTCTCCTGTTTACCATGGGTACAGCTTGAGCAGCTGCTAGATAAGGATTACTCCTCCCTTTATACCTAACTGGAAGAAGTGTATTTGTATTTTCACATACAGTTGCATTGCACAGGGTGAGCAGACATCATCACTCATCAACAGCTGAAAAAGGGAGGGTATGTCCCAACCTTACAGCCAGGCACAGACTCCTGTCCCTTTCCTTGTGCTGGCTTTGGTGCCCACTGGTCCTTTCTGGGAGTTGACCTAATTGTGCTGAAAACTAACCTATCAAAAATATATAGTTTGATATGGCAGGAACTAAGAAAGGCAGAAAGAAAAATGATGAGGGTAGGAGGAAGAGTAAGAAGCATGACTCACATTTCAGCAGGAGTGAGCAAAATGCTACAGACCTTGGCTGAAGGTAGAACCGTGGCCTTCAAAAGACTGCCTGCACCTTGGCTCATGAGCAGGTGTCAAAGGTCCTAGTGAGTTTTGCCATTCTGACAACGGTTATTTAGGAAAGTCCCAAAACAGTTAGTCACAAAAAAAAGCCACTTGATAATAACATGCTTGGTGACCAATCATTTGCAGCAGCTTAGATCCAAAACAGATCTGTTAAAAAAATGGTCTGTCTAGATTCAGGTCACCATTTTCAAAGGTTTTGACACTAATACTACGCCTTTGATCCAAGGGTCTAGCTATTTGTAGGTGTTTCCAGGTGGGAAGACAAACTGTTGATGAACTGGGGTTTTCTTTGATGCAACCTTGTTTAGAAGAAATTCACAATGCTTCGTTTCCCTCAGCATGGAAAATCTGCCAGATCAGAACATGATGGCACTGTATCCCCACGCTTTTAGCCAGAGCCTTACCCAAAGTGCTCATATTTGCCCCGCTCCCCCTCACCTTAGCTGTCTCCCATGCCTTGCTGCCTCTTGCTTCTCCAGACGAGCTGTTATTCCCACAGACACACCCCAGCAAAGACTCCCCAGAGCCTCCCCCAGTCATTTGAACTTCTAAGCAGCTTTTCATCTCCCTTCATTTGGAACAGAAAATATGGGCTTAACTGACTCTTGGAGCTCCTTTAAGGGAACAACAAGGATTAAATCTCCTGATACTTCAGGACAGATTTCTGAAAACAGCAGTGTGATCTCGGATAAAAATGTTCTTTTGCCATTTGCGGGCAGGGGAAGTGATGACTGGTTTTTAAATATTTGTGAAAGTGGAGGCAAGCCTGTTGACATCCTGAGACTTCCTGGTTCATATCCAGTAGCATGGCTAAGGCAACGTGCTCCTGTAACGCTTTGGACACCTGGGTGCTCATTAAAGGGAAAGCATTTAAGAGACTCAAATGGCTGTTGTGCTCTCAAAAAACAGAACTAAAGTAAATCTGTTATTTATTAATGTCTATGCCAGCACTGAAATAAGTACTGAAGGTCTTGACATTTCCAGTTTAAAGTCTTTACTATTTTCCCACATCATTATTTCTATTAACACTAAACAGCTGGAAAACTCTCCGTAACCAAACCTTAGAAATTAATTCCATTTTCCAGACTAATTATAACTCTTCTGCCAATCCTGTTTACCCTACAAACTCAGCTCAAATTGTGTTATAGTTTCTATCCTGCCCTCTCCTGCCAAAACCTTGTACTCCTCCATACATTTAATAACTCCATCCCTCTGACTTGGCATCCTGATCTATCAAATTATGCTGATGTTAATAACATCTCTAAAATAGTCATAATTGGACTTCTTCTGCAACAGTAAGCTTCACAGAAACCTTTGGCCATGAAGAAAAGGCTCATGAGAAGATTTGGGAGGAAGTAGGACACAAGGTCATAGGAAAGTCCCTGCACCTCCTCTCTGCATTTAGGATGCAAAGGATCCTAAGCAGTAGGATGTTAACCGGAAAATTATTTTTTGCCCCTGCAATAACATTTTTATTGTTTCTTGGGAAGTCACACAATCAGCATTCATTTCCCTGTTTACACTCAAGCAAAGCATAGCGGCATGTGCTCTCAATGAGATCATCTCACATCAGTCCTGAGGGCTGGTCCCCCCAAGGGATGAGACACATTGACCCTCACCAGAGCGATACCTCATGTCAGTTCCTAAGACAATTAGGCTCTGAACACAGGACTGGTAAAGTTAGTTTAGGAGAAAGTCAACTGCCTCATAAGAAGATTCAGGTTCACTCGTTAGCAGAGCAAGAAACTGCCAAATCTAGTCAACAGGAACTCACAAGGGATGGACTTGTCTCAAATCCTACCCTTCCGAGGGTTTTATAGACTCTTAGCCCTGAGCATCATCCAAGGCCCATGGAAGACTGGTATTAACAACGCTGCACTCTCTCCTTTTTAAATATGATGTGCAGTAAAATGGGGTTTACTGTCTATCTTAGCCCAGGGGAGGGAGGAATGGAGAAGAAACTTATGTCTCTTTTTATAGGAGAAGATCCCTAAACATGGGGCTGCAGCTATTTAGGGGCTGAGCAGAGGAAAGAGGGGAGTGTTTCTAATCCATATTTAAACTGGACCCCTCTGCAAAAAAAAAAGGGCAGATAAATCAGGATAGAGAGAAGGCAGGGAAAAAAGTGAGACCTTCTGTGCAAGTGATTAGGGCACTTATGTGAGGTGTGTGGCATCAGATCATTTCTACTCCAAAAAGTGTTAAACAGTGGGTGGATAAAATGCGTAAGTAGCTCACCGAACCCACAGTATGTCTAAAACCCTTTGCAGTATAGAAACCTGTGAGCAAAACTCTGAACACTCTTTTTCACTGTTGAGCAATTAGCTTTCGTTTGCTACAGGCAAGATGCACGGCCACCTGGATCCATTGGTGTCTCATTACCCCATGGTAACATCTTTGCGTAACTTGGCCTTCAGTCATTCACAGAGTTTTGAAAACAGCTCTCCTAACAGCACATACAAAAATCAGTCTTTATCTAGGGCCAGATTCTGTGCCTGGTTATAGCAGTAGTCCTCTTACATAGGTTCACTAGTAGTGTTCATACACACAGTATCAGCCCATAAGAAAAGTGTTAGTACCTAAGCACTGAAATGCTGTCATTGCAACAGCCTTACATAGTTATCTAAAGGAAAACAAAAAAGAATATTGCTTACAGCAAAGGGGAGAATGTGCTTGCGACAGTTATACTTGTGTGCTGTGAATATGAGAAGTCTGAATAACACATTTGATGAATAAGAACTATATTTAAAAAACAGTGTACTCCAGTTTACTAATCTGTGTAAGAGTGAAATTGTGGGAAGAAAAATATTATGCTAATATGAAACCACTTCAAGAAAGAAATCAGAAAATATGTGTAGTTAATCTTCCACCCAGGAAAATGAAAGCATGAGAACAAACACTAACTTTTCGCAGAGACAGCTGATGTTGGTGTAAATCACTCACACATTAGTATGTTATTTTCATTTAGAATTATGTACTGAGCTGTTTATATACCCTATGATTCCTGTTCAAATCTATTTAACAGTAATAGCCATGAGCTTTGCTACTCTTCAGAAATACAGTACAATGGAATTATTCTAGTGCTGCAAAATGGCTCATTCTTGCTTATAAATGACTTCTATATGCACTAAATCAAGCTGCATTAAAAAGAGCTGATGAAAAGAACAACATCTCTTCCTCTTCTTCTCTGTGTCTGCCCCAAAAGGAAGGGTAGGAGATGCAGAGTAAATCTGTGGCTTTCAAGACTTGCACCTGCAATTCAGGACATATATTCTACCCACCTGACCTTAGGCAGGCGTAATTATACCTGTTTGATTATGAAAAAAGAAGTCAGAACTTTTTAAGGGGACTTTAAGTGTTCTAGAATTTATTCCATTACTTTGATGGACTCCAATAAAGTTCCCATCGGTTTAGGAAGCAGATTCTGGACTAGCAGAAAGAGTTTTGGTCTTGAAATTTGTACAATTTGGTTGAGATAACAAACTTTACCCAGATTTACAGCAGTGATAATTACATCAATCTGGGTCAAAATGCTACAAATAAAGATATTTTCCATTTTTACATGAATTTGTAAGTTGCTGTTAAATTTAACAAGGTACTGCAGATATCAGACAGAGGAGATGGAGAGCAGACAAGGAAAAGGGGTTTTTTTAAATCTTCTTTATCTAGTTTATTAATCTTCATTGAAATAGTTTTCAGGTGAAGGGGTTACCTCTGGAAGGAAAACGGGGATTAAAACTCCCACCATACTGTCCTATCCCTTGAAGCCAGAAAAGATGTCTCCAGAAGTTCCCACGGTGCTGGAGGGCAGGGAAGAGACCAGGCAGACAGAGCAGAGGAGCACACACCTGTCGAGTCGCTGGCCCCACTACAGGCTCCCTTCCTCCCTTCAGCATCTGGACCAAACTGAGCTGTGCTCTCTCTCCCAGCTGTGCCCAGTGCATGATATCATGAAGAGGAAAAGAGATTGCATGGCTCAAAAAACCCCCATTAAAGCTGCATCCCAGAATGGCAGCCCTTGTCCTCCACATGCCCTGCACGCAGTAGCCTCCCTGATTGTGTGACCCAGTCTGTCACTGTCACTCAGACCAGAGAGGCGGCTGCTTCAGAGGTGGAAATGGGCAGGGTTGATGGGTGATTTAGGTGTAGACACACTGATCTCGGCTTCTGTGACTACTTCTGGGAAGAAAATACAAGCCAAGTGTTGTCGTCTTCTTTGTTGGTGCTATGATGTACAAAGCGGGGTTAAGCAGAGTGATTTGATGGTGATCAGGGGACTCGGCTGCTGTACACAGCAGCCTGACAGCTCCTAGCTTGTGGAGGGTAGCACAAAGCAGCACAAAGGTTTTCCTAAGTTTTACCATGGACTAAGCCAGATGCATAGGGAAGGTACATGAAGGATTCAGAGCTATGAGTTAGGTATTTCTGGGATGTAATCCATGTAACTTGTCTTAAATATCTACCACAGGATGGGAAAAGCTGTACTCAAAACCAGCCTATTTTTCTCAATTGATAACTAATACCAGAAAAGGATCACTTAACATTAAGCCCGGCCACAAAATGTCATTCTAAATAAATTTCTGGATCTGGGAAGTGCAAGTAACTAAGATGAGATTTTCAAAGCCTCAGAAGCAATTTTTTAACCCTACTTCATATCCACTCCCTTTGGTAATGTGATCTCTTTGGTCCATTTGGAAACATCAGTGTCTCAGCATTCCCTTTTGTCTCCCTGAGCAGACGGTGTGACATGAAGGAGGTGCTGAGGGCATGCACCAGCCTGGAGGAAACCCTAAGTGACCATGGCAAGGGGCAACGGGAACCAGGGTGCTCCTCCATTCTGGGGAATTCCAGGAGGCCTGACATGGATCTAGAGGATTCCCCAGAAAAGGAGGAATAAAGCATGAGGGTTATTACCACAGAGGAATGATCCACAGGGGCCATGCTGAGGAAAATTGTCCCATAATTGATCATCTGAAGACCAGACATATCCTCTCTTACAGGAGCAGACCACAAAGAAAGACCATGGAGCAAAATAGGCAGTGAGAAATTTATTCAAGGACCATGTTCAATGAAGAAAAAAACGATAAAGTTTCTCGTTTCAGGCTCCAAGACAAAAAAAAATGATATCTATATATATGTATATGCATATGTGTATATATGTATCGATGTGTTTATATATATATTGAAGCAGGCAAGGTAATGTCAGGTACTTACAACTCCTTGTGTAAGTTGTAAGGAAATTTGTCAAGAGCAGCAAGCAAGTAGATAACAAGAAAGGCAAGGGCCTGCCCTTGAACAAGTAAGGCAAATGGGGCTGCATATGCACTCTATACTTCCCCCCCTCCCCACAAAAGAACTCGTATCTTTGCTATCCCCATTTACCATGCTGGGGAAACTGTCAGTCAGAACGTTTGCTACTGTGTAATCAAACTTCTCCAGGGAAACTTGCTAGGTACTTTGTAGAAGAAAGTGGCAGTTTATTACTAAAACTGATTTGACTGCCTGCCTTTAAGTTTAGTCTAATTAAGGTATAATTTTCTAGCATATAAATAAGTTTTTCTTGCACAATATGTCTACCTTGAAAAGAAAAAGGGTTGACGAACTACTGATTACTAAGGTTCTAACCTATTTCTGATCATTTACATCAGGTTGTCATTCCACATTACTGCTTGTCAACTAGCAAAAGTGTTTCCTGCTGTCCTTCAGTTCTCACTTTCCTCCCAAACTCACTTCTATCCCCAAACAACATTTTCTGTCCCTTCATCTGTGGCATGTTCCAGGGCTATACTGACAGAATGGCCTGTGAAATAATCTCAGTTAGATTTTTTGGTTTTTAAGCATCCACAGAGGTTGGTTTTGTTGCCATGGTGGTTCTGTTCTGTTCCTTTGTTAATCAAATTGTTTCATTAAGAGATTCCCACTTTCTCCTGTCCTTCAACAAAGCAGTAGTTTGTTTGCTGCTTTATAAATGGGATCGTTTCACTAACGTGGTTTATTGCACAGCCCTATGAACAGAACAGTAACAGCAATAAAGTGCAGATTGAGAATAGGAATAAGCACTTAGGACTGGGAAATTCTTTTATCTGGCAATTTCTTGTATTTGCTCTATTGCCTGAGAGAATGTTGCATGGAACAACTTCCTTGCTTTTGTACATTCTTTGCAGCTGAGATGATCATGAAGGTAAACCTCAGCTCTGGATGTGTCTGAACTTTGTGAAAAGTTGGCTCAAATCAGTATTTCCCACAAGTTTAACTGGAATGGTGCTTCAAGTGCTAGGAGTCTAGCTCTGTTAGGAGTTTCAAGATATTCCCTTAGCATATGTTCCATTTAGATCACTGGAGGTTGAAATTTCAAAAACGAATTGCAAATATGACTTACACTTTGGACTGAAATTCCATAAACACTCTGAAGTTGGAATAAGTGGTCACGGTCACTGAAACAACATTTTTACAGCCTAGTTGAGCTGATCCAATTGCTGTGCTTGAGCAGTGGACATGCGTGTATCGCTCCTCCGCTGCCCAGCTTGGAGATGTAGTCCTGCTCCTTCACGTGCACCAGCTCTGGCATACATCTGACCCTACAGTAAGCCCACACTTTAGGGACTGAAGCAGAGAGTAACCTGTTTGCTCTCCCACACAGGGCAGCTTTCTGTACATTTAGGTTTCTAAACTGACTCACTGTAGAGTCACATGAGCGATGCCAAAGCCAATGTGAGTCCTCCAGAAAGGCCTCCAGGCTTGACTGGGAGACATCACAAAGCAGAAATCCACCTTCTCTTTGACTATCTCTTCTGTTGGTCAATGGCCCTACCTGAAGAATTGTGTCATATTTCCAGTTTCCCCTATCCGGCCTACCTCATAGCTGTTGATTTGCACTGTGATGATGTCAGAAAGTACTCTGAATAAAGCTATCCAACCTTTTGTCAAAAGAAGGACTGTGAATAAGACTAGGGAAATGGGTTTTACCTCTGTGTTCAGCATTCATGAGAACCATAGTTTATTCAAGGTTCATAGACAATCTTAAAATTGGAGAAGATACTGAAAATAACCACAAAATTTGTTTGAGGGCTGGATAAAGTGTTTTTCAGTGAGAAACTTCAGAAATCAAATCTATTTAGTTTATCAAAGATTGAGAGGTACAGTGAGTAAGTTTCTTCATGAGGAGATAATACTAAGATCTTTAATCTAGTGGAGGGAAGTGTACCAAGAATCAGTGGCTGAAAGCTGAAGCCAAACAAATTCAACCTGGGAAGAAAAGCCCTTTTTTTTATCACTGTGAGAGTAATTAATTAATGGGGTGGGGAGAAACTGCCAAGGGAGCAGTGGATTTTCTTTTCTTGATGTCTCCAAATCGAGACTGAATAACTTTCTGAGGAAGTGCTTTTGCCAAACACCAGTTAATGAGCACAGTACAAGGGTAACTGGGTGAAATGTACTGGTCTGAAATGTATAGGAGGTCAGAGTAGATGATCTAATCATCCCTTCTGGCCTTAACATCCATGAATCTATGAATTATCCTAGATTTGTTGGCATGCAGTAGGATTGAAAAAGCAAGCTTTTGAGGAAAAAACTGTTTGTGATTTGCCTCAGGAAAGTAATCTTCTGGTTCATGCAAAGGAAACCAGATTGATCTGTATTAATGGTGTCTGGCAGAACATTTTCTTAGTTGCTTGCCAAAGTTTTGGTGAGGGTTTTATTGCCAACTGTAGGAAGCAATATGAATTGATATAAAATATACAAACAACTTGGTAACCTTCTCATAGGAGTGAAGTATATATGATGAACACAATTTCTTTATTTTTGTTCCCTTCAGAGAATTAAGGAATTTGGCTCTTCCCAAAGTGTAGCAATCATGCCTAAGCATTTTATAGACTTCTAGTGAGAAACTGCCAAGCCTTAGAGGCTTGTCAAGGGCAGAGGTTGAACATTAATCTTCACCACTGTCATTTCAACTGCATCTGAGCTCCCTCTTCTGACGTTCAGATTTCTTTTTAACCCCTTAGAGGGACTGTAAAATAATCCCACCAGGTATACTCCCTGGAGCAGGTACTGCAAGTAAGTCTTATCAGAGTGCTGTGGAGAGTACCACCTGAATAGCAACTCCCTTGGCTGCAGGTCCATATCCTATAATTCCAAGCAGGGATGACTGTGATCCTTTCTCAAGAATGTAAATACTTCCTTTTTTTTTAACTACATCTTTCTGCCACTATCTTTTGTGCAAACCCTTTCAGGGTAACTTTTTCAAATACAATTATACTAGGAATAAAAGTCCCCAGACATTTCAGCCACTTCTCCCTGATTTACTGTATCTGGATAGCTTCCTAGGATGCTGTCCAGAACAGACACTGATTTTAAAGCTTGCACAATGTTTAAGGGAATCAGTTCTTTATTATCCTCAGAGGTATGCACTCTTCTTTAATCACACCACAACTCCTATTGTAGTTTATGTCTAAGCTGTCATCCTCAGAGGGCAACATTTTTTTCATTTTTAAATACATAGATCTATATATGAATAAAAATTTCCTGTCTTTTTGGCTGCCAGGGGCTTGAGAGCATTCTTGCACTTCTATTATTTTTTTTTTTAAGTTTGTGGTAATATTTATC
The DNA here is from genome assembly GCF_034638445.1 of Ciconia boyciana. Taxonomy (NCBI): domain Eukaryota; kingdom Metazoa; phylum Chordata; class Aves; order Ciconiiformes; family Ciconiidae; genus Ciconia; species Ciconia boyciana. Next base: position 54,407,414 of record NC_132936.1, read on the forward strand.
TCTTTGACTGCAATTTTTTTTAACATGTAAAGATTGTCTGCATGGTCACACATCCCCTCAGACATCTCCACCCACAGCCATATTTCAGCATCCCCTCCCAGTCTGTTCAGTGTATCTGAAGTTTCATCTTCGCCAGACTTTTTTTGGCCAGAAAAGAACTCCACAGTGGCTGCTAGTTCAGCTTTAGCAAGAGAACAAATAAGGTAAGACTACAGTCAGTTATCAGCATTTTCAGTTGACTTTGTTCCTGTTCCTACTTTATACTTAGCAGTTTTAGTCAAACTCTTTTTGGTCCAGGTAAATGGTTTTCTAGCATGGTAAAAATTCACCGCCCAGAAAGTATTCATTTTACTCATTAGATCTTGGGCATTCTATTGCACTCCAAAGTATGCTTGCCCCTTAGGGAAGAAGAAGGGAGAAGAAATCCCACACAGTAGTTGATTGTTGTCTTTTAGGATGCATCTTATAAAAGATACGATGATAATGGGCTGGGCTGTGTGGAACTGGTTTCATTTCTGCTAGTACAATCAGATATTAAAATCCCACTTGATCCCTAGGCTAGCAGTGAAGAACTGATGAAAAAGCAGGAAGTTATTTATCAATTTCCTCAAGGCTTTTCCTACCAGACTACAGTCCTCTGGCCACCTCATCTTCTCTAAGCAGACCTGCTTGATAATACTTGCTTCCTAACATGGGTACCAGCAAAAGATATGAACTAGTGACAGCAACAGTAAAAAAATTGTGAGAAAATGTTAAGAAAACAGATGAAGAACAGCATATCGAGGAACAGCCTATACAATGGAAAGGATAGTTTTAGAAGGTTATTGGTGCACATTGAATTGAGTTTGACAAATGCTGACCATTCACAGAGCACTAATAATAGCTAACAGGCAATTTTGTGCATATTTTCAGTAAAAACTGAGCATTGAATTATTGTTGCTATTCAGACTGATACAAGTTTTACCATCTGATAAACTTTTTTATATTTCAATTATTTGTCTTTTTCTACCTATAAATACAAATTAATTATAGAGTGGGATATATACAAAAGGAAAGACTGAGAGAAAGAAGGCGGCTCCCCACAATAGCTTGGCATGCTGAAATCTAATCTTCCAGCACTGAGATAAGTACCTAAGTTATGATGCTGCAGGCTACAGAGGGTGAGGTTCTCCTCTGACAAAAATGTCTTTGTTGGTACCACAGAGTCATCCCAAACACTATGAATTTCCATCCTCATCCTCTTTCTCTCACTTTCATTCTGACCATAAATTTCATCCTGAACTGGAAAGTTTCCCCATCTGAAGTCAAAACCAATATGTTCATGGGAAAAATTTTGGTTTCAAACTTTCATTTTCAAATAAAAAATAATTACTGCCAAAGTCTGCAATCATCTCTATTCAAGTGTAGTAGCTGCTAATGAGAGCTATGCTGCAGGATTATACACCATATATCCATAAGGACTGGTGCTTTGTATTTCTTGTTTGTCTTGGATGTATCAGTCTTGTCTTCCTCAGGACTCTTCATAGCTGTATTGCAGCTCCACTAGGCACAAAGAGGTAGAAGATGAAGTTCAGACAAGGCTTATACAGGCTCGGCATTCTACCACTGTGGTTTCTAACCCCAAGGTTAGCAGGGTTAGACAGTCAGTGCTGAAAACAATGGCCTAATTGAAAACAATTCCCTAATCTGTAAAGCAGCTTCTGTGAATGCTGTCACAACTAGAGACTCAAAACTCTGAGTGTAGACACTGACTCTCCCCAGCTCATTTGCTTTGCAGCTGGTATATTCAAGCACTGGTGTGACCTCTTTATGCCTTTCCCTCTACACGTTTTTATTCTTGAGTGTAGAGATATAAATGTATTATTATGTATTCCTTTCTGTGGTAACAATACTGATTACGCTTGAGTGTACTACACCATTCATAATGGCAGAAAAGGTTGTGAATAGCTGCTATTTGAAGGTAGCTACTGTTCTGAGAGAAGATAGTTGTGATTAGATGCTGTCATTTCTATGCATGATTCTGTGACCCTGAAAAGAAACTAATACCAAAGCCTTTCTCCTCTGATGATGGAACCAAATATCTGAGAACCTACCACGTTTATTCTCTTGCCAGGGATCACACAGACCAATGATAAGAGAAAAAAAATCAAAATAGTATAACATGGTGGATAGTGCTTTATGGAACAGAGAAATGTGACTGAGAATTTGGTAGGCTCTTTAGAGACTAATAAACTAGGTGAAAAGAAACATTAAAAAGTTATAACATCGAGAAGATTTAAGCACTAAGCAGAAGAATATTAAATTAGTGTACAAACATTCTCCTCCAATTATAGAAAAAAAAAAAGAAAGAACAAGAGAAGACTTTTTTGATGGAGTATCTTAGAAAAAAATCCTGGATATGAGAATCAAATACACCATTCAGATGGGAGTCTCAAGTTCTTCTAGGTTATGTTGACTGTTTATATACAGGCATATGTTTAAAAACACTCATTGTGAAAAACAGCAACTATCCTTGTGTAAACTAGCTATAAGAGAGTATTCGTTATGTTGAACACTCAAGTCTAGCATTACACAAACAAAGCCTCTGTTGTGACACCATCCAACAGGACACAACACGATCCTGCAGTGATAAGGCAGATGGAGTTTGCAGTGTTTAGCGTGATGGGCTGCTCTTTACCATGTGGCAATAAACGCAATGTATACTTGTCTACATGGTCATTGAGCAATTGACGATTGAAGTTGAGACCTACAGACAATTCTCAAAGTATTAGTAAGGAAATACAAATAACTGGCCTATTTAATGTCCATACAAGATCCTGTCCTTTTTCCAGATCATCAGAGACTTCTGCTGGTATCTAAGCCTGCAGTGCCCAAATGAGTATCAGCTGCAGGCTCTCTTACAGATCTATCAGTTGTAAACTAGGTATAAGAATAGATGTAGAAGGGATGTGAATTTCTTTCAGGTTAATGGACGCATTACTAACCACCTAGACTCCATCTGGGGTTCTGAGCCCTGACTTGGGAAATGCAAATCTAAGCCTTGAAATGTGCTGATTGAGGCCTCAGGAAAACTGCATGCATAAGCAGCGGGACCAGTATGCAGTGATTTGCTTTGTTCTTGAGGCAAGGAGGGGGGGACGGGCAGGAGGCAAACTGAATAGCTCTTCTATGACACAGTATGAGAGGAAAAGGCAATAATAAACAAGATCTCAAGAGCATATAACAATCAGTACATTCCAATACAGAGAATGCATCTTAAAATGCTTTATTGGGTTGAATGGCAAGGTAAATCAATGGGAGAGGCTTGAAATTTCTTCCAAATGAGCTGTGAGAGGATCCCAACCTTTACATCAGTCCCTTGATCCATGGGCTCCCAAGGACAATTGCTAGAGCCACAGAGAGAGTATGTCATGCTGATGTCTAGGGCAGTGCTCAGGAGAAAGGGGTGACAGGGGTGTCATTGGGAGCAATCATGTCCACTTCTCATCAGATCCATTGCCCAGAGTGAAGAGTTTAAGAAGCTGCTTCTTGCAATCTCCCCTTTCCAATACTCATTCCTTCAGCGTCAAGTGTGCATCCTCCAGCTCCTCACATGAACAGCTTCCCAAGGCTACTCATATGGCCAAATAGTCCTGAGGTTGGTGAACAAATGAAATTGTTCCTTCAATTTCACTGTTCTCAGCCTCCCTACCCCTGCAGCAGGCCCATGCCTTTCCTCGTAATTCTATTGAAAAGGCTCCCAACAATCTCTCCAAGCAAGACCCAGCAGGAGAGCAGGAGCCACACATCTCTCTCTCTCAGAGAGCAATATAAACACAGACTCTGCAGTAGACTTCAGATTCATAAAAATGCAATTCAGAAAAGGTGATTTAAGGGATTTAGGAATATAGATTGAAACTTACAAAGCTTTTGCTCTACAGCTGAACCCAGCCTCAGTCTTCCTGGGGACCCCAAGATAAGGTATTTCACCAGTCATCTGCCTAAATTCTGCCATCCCAAGATGGGGATAAAACTTTTCTTCCTCACTATGATTTTGTGAGGATAAAATCCACTGATGATCATGAGGTGCTCAGATACAGTGATACAGACCCTAAAAACAGAATATAAAATATAGTCCCAGACTACACTTCTGCCAATATTTTCATTTCAGATGTGAATTCCATGCCATTTGCAGTGCTGCTGTGTAAAAGCTTAGCTTCGATTAAGGTGCTTTGTATGAGCCGTTGTGAGCCAGTATGTCCTGTCTTCACTAATCTTTTTTCCTCTTTCCTTACCTTCTCTTCTGCCTGTACCAGAGCTGCAGGGATTTTAAACTTGAAGTACAGCTCTGAGCTCATGAAAAGGAAGTTTTGTTCTCCCCTTTCTGCTGACATTTTGTGTGACCTCAGGGAAATCATTTAACCCGTTTGTTTCCCATGCACAAAAAGAGAGTGAGGATGTTTTCATTGTCACATCCACCACGACGATACAGCAAGCTCTCCCAGCTGCCTCCAACTATGTTTGCAGACAGTGAACCTTGTCTGCGTCTTGTCTGAGGCCGTAGAACACCACCATGGCCATAATACAGAAGAGGAGCAGTTAACAGATGGTGGCAGTAATGCCAGGCCCCGAGCCATTCAGAGGAGATCCCCTGGCTTTGAGGTTATGAGGAGAAAGGTGGTGCTTTCCACCCACCTTAATCCTACTTCCATATGGCTTTGGGGAAGGACTGCAAAGAAAGAGGAAGGCAGCTGCCAGCTAACAGGAATAACAGCAGCCAAACCGGGAAGTGCTGGACATTTGCACCTTTAGAGATTTTCTTGAAGTCTTTTTTCGCTCTGTGCCAATTGGAGGCTTGCTCTGGTCCTGGCTGATCTTCTCCCCAGCTTCACAGTGCACCTTGTCCTCTCCCTGCCTCCTCCCAGCCTGCCCCCCAACACTCTTCCATTCCCCTGGGGTGTCCTCCTCCCTGACAAGCTGCCCCTTTCCCACCCCCTGAAAAGGGGAACGCTTTTGTGGCTGTTTCTGCTTGTGCTGCCGTGCTCTCTTCCCCATTCCTGTGTTTGTCTTGTCTAACTGTAAACCCTGGGCTTCGGGGGAGCTACCTACTACTCAGCATTTGACTGTCACCCTGAAAAGCCTTACTTTGATGGCCCTGCTACGCTAATAAACATTATTATTATTATTGTTGTTGTTGTTGTTGTTGTTGTTATTTGCAAAAAGGTAAGAAGACTAACACAGAGGGATGGTGTTAGTCTTCAGGGTCCACAGGGCTGTTGGACCTGGTTATAAAACAGTTCTCAGAAAAGCAAATTTCTACAATTTCCATGTATTCTTTGTTATCAATTATCATTAAAATTAGTCAGAAAACAAAGCACTTTAGATACTAACCCTGTGAAAGCTGCTTGAAAGAGAACAATATGTATCTTCCTAACATCATTAATAGAACTAATAAAAGCAGAGTGCAATGGCAAGTGCAGCCATCAATGAGGTTTTCAATAACGTCTTTGGAAACAAGAGCTGGCTTGATTTTCTGTTCAGAAATATGCAAATATAGTGGTGATTTGAGTAGTGCAAGACTACCTTTCACATTTTCTCCTGATCCTATACATCTGCTGCTTCAGTGGGTAAGATCTAGTAAATACCAAACCATGTCTTCATTTAATGAAGTGCAAGAGTAACTTAAAATGTGTATTGATTTTACCAAGGACACCTTTCAGAAATCTCATCTACAGTTGACATATCTAAACACACATGCCGAGTAAAGCAGAATTAAAACCAGAACTAGAGTTGCTCTTATCTCTGTTTAACTGCAGCAAGTTTGTGATATTTGTAAAGGGTTGTGTATGATGAATGGATTAGTGAGTCAATGCACAGCAGATATATTTGTGTGTAGATGTACTTGTAGATACACAGATTTGGGTTTTGAAGTACAAAATTTAAGGTGAAAAACATTGTGTTTGGAAGCATTCCTCCGCATCTAATTGAACCAGCAATCTATCATCAGTTACTAAAAATAAAATTAAGAAATACCGGGTCTGAATGCTTGTATTAGTTTATATTCTGTTACATTTTCTGAAGACTGACAACTGCTCAAGTACAACTGTGAGAGTATAACATTTGTACAGCATTTCTGCAGAGCTGGAGACGAATTCCACCCAAGGAAAAAAATGACATTGCAAAGTATTTTTATATAAAGAGATTTCCAAGTAACTCAAACCAAACAGAAAATAAATGCAGATATAAAAATAAAACCACTGCATTTTTTCATTCCCTTGTCAAACTTGTTGATATCTCTGTGGGGCCACCAATTAAGGTTTGAGGAAGAGAAAGAAGCAGGGTGATTTGCCCTGGACTTCGTTTTGAGGCATCGGAAGGGAAGCAACTCACTACATTATGATACATTTTGATACATCCAAAGATGCAGCTTGTGAGAAGCCCACTTTTTGCTCTGAGCCTCGGGGACCTTGTGCTCTGCTAATAATTTACTTGCCAGCCCCTGCTCTCCCACCCATGGGCACAGGGCCGCCCACTGGGGCAGCGAGCTGGAGTCCCTCCCACCAGAGTTTCCAAACAGTGCCGCTAGAAACACCTCGGGGGGCACCTAACGCACCCCGAGATGTGCAGTTCCTACAGAGTGAGTGAAATGTCCTGTCCCCAGCACTTCTCTGATCGTAGCAATGAGCTGGAGACCACAGCCTTGTACCACCGGTCTGTATCAACACCCAGGCAAACTTAAATTGTGTTTCCTGCCTTGTCTCAGCAGAAAAAGATAAAGGGAACCCACAGCTTGGAGAAAGGTGTGGTCAGCCTTCCTCCTCTTTTTACCCTTTTGTTGGCTGGGCAGCTGGACGCAGTTTGTATCTCTGAGGAGAAACAGCCAGATAATACAATCATTTCCCAGTCTCAGGTGCTGTGGTGCCAAAACCTGCCCTCTGAAACCTTTCAGACAGCCTGGCTTCTTCTAATCATATGCAATGCCTTTTTGAGATACAATTATCTGCTCTGAAGCACAACCTGATGGTACAGAACAAAGAAAGCTTCCTTTCCTGGGACGACGAGCAGCACAGTGAGGGGCAGGATAGCTGTGCTTGCTGACAACGGTACTAAAGGACAGTGGCGTTACAACTTGGTGACACTACTGCAGAGCTGAGTGTCTGGGACAACAGTGTCCTTCCCCTCTGCTCCACTGGCCAGGTCCAGCCAAACCCACCTCAGCTTCTGGCTCCTTCTTCACCCGTCAGCCATGTTCCTCTTTCTCCTCAAGCAAGTGCCAAAGCAGCATAGAGCTTCTGCATGTGTAGGGTCACTTGTGGACCTGGAGGTCCTGAGAAGGGGGCGGCGGAGAGTAGGAGAAGAGGAAGGGTTTGTGCTGGAAACAGGGTCCTGCACCCTGAGGGGAGGAGGGCAGGAGTCCCCCTGTGCCCTACCCTCTATAAAGAGGTTTTATACGAGGTGTGAAGTACGAGAGGTGAGATATGAAAGCCTTCCAAGGACTGGTCTCTGCTCTATCTGGGGAGTGATGAGCTCGTAGAGAAGAAAGAAGCTGTCCTTATCCAAATCTCCCAAGAAACCCACTGACCCCGTGCTCAAAAAGTTTGATAGCACTATAATATGTGTTTATACCTTGAGACATTGTTAGTATCAATATCAGTGAAGACTCAAATTGTGTTTTCCATAAAGAACAAACTTCACAGAGTGGATGCTCTCAATTTGCCTGCTTAAGCCAATTTGCAGCTCGATTTTGAATCTGCCTGAACCTGAGTTTCTGTTTGTCACCACCAGAGAAGTTGCAGCCTGTAGAAGAACTGAATTTCACTTTGTTGCAAATGTGCAAAGCCTGGAAGGGGATTTCAAAAAGCATGATGTTACCTGTTTTCTTTGGGCACTGAAAATCCAACTGCACATCCAGTGATAATTGTGGCTTTTCCATCATCTTTGGCTTGAATTTTTCCTGCCCTTACTCATGTGGAGGTGCTTCATGCTTGCTGCTCACAGTCTTCCAGACCACCCATGACTGCATCTCAAATGTTCTTGTATGTACAGACTTCACAATGCTTAAGAATACAAAAAGTTCCCATGATTATGTTTCATAAAATTCATATTTAAAGAAAAACATTTCAGTATTTTTCAGTAATGTGAATGCAATATTAGGCTTATAAGCATTTAAATGAGTCAGATGCTCTATTAGTCCATTTCAGAAATTTTTCTTTGTACATGAATGAAAAATTTAAATGGAAATGGTTCTGCAAGAAATAGTGCTGAACATAGCCATATGAAAAGCAATCTAAAAATCCTGACAGAGGTAAAGAAAAAGAAATTAAAGTGCCCATGATGTATGGGGGTCTAAGAATGAAAGATAAATTGTTCCTTGCATGTGCTGTGTCAAACCAGTTGTTGCTCCAAAGCTCTTTACAGGCTTTATGCCCACACACCGAGTGAGCTGCACATCCTCCCTAGCAATGTGAGCAAGATGCAGAAAGGGGAACTCTGCTCAGGGACTGCTAAGATTAAAGCACCTCAGAGGCTTAAATTTGCACTTTTTCTGTCCTTGTGCTAACTGATAAAGCACTGTCAGCCCACAAAGATAGGCTTGATCCCACAGAGATTTCAGACTCCAAATAACTACCAATAAATCCAAGGACAAAAACTGAAATCAATGGAGTAACCAGTCATTGCTCTGCACTGGTAGGTGTAATAGCAAAGGGGGGTTTTAAGGAAGCATACGAAGGAAGATAATAATACATTTTGCAGAGCTCCTCATAAGCACGAGAGGCAGTATGGCAAAAAGGACATAATTGCCACTTTGAAGATTAAAAACTGGATAATAGAGGCCAGCATCATGACATAATTTGAGGAAGACACAAGATTTCACTGCTTGAATGTATGTGTTTTGTGTAGTGTGGTATGCCCAGGAGATGAAAAGGGACTGACTTAAATAAAAATGAGGAAGTGGGAATGAGAAGTTTTAAGAAAAGAGAACTATAAATTCTGTAAGAATAGCTGCTATAAAAAGGACATTTACATGCTAAGGAAGAAATAAAGGATACAGCTGAAGATTGTCAAAATAGCTCTAAGCCAAATGTGAAATAGTTTCCAGTAATTCAGACCCCTCATGGGCAGGCAGGTCCTGGGCTCTCCCGTGCAAGGGGAGCGCGCTGAGGCTGGCGTGGTATGACGGCGTGTCCGCCAGTATGATCTCCGTGTTTCACATGCCAGTCAGTGAAAAGGAAACGGATTGCAGGGGAAATCGCCATCTGCTTTTGTCAATAAAAGACCGCGTGCGTGGCTAGAGCCTAAACATCTGAAGCCAGCCTTTTATGGCTGCATGGGGGGAAATGGGAGACCTTACTAAAGTGTGAGAAAGTATTATTTAAAAGGAATAAACAAAAATTACTATGACACAGCTTCATCTGCTCTGTATAGACTCTAACATAGTATCATAGAAGGCATGGGAACTTATAAAGGCAGGAGTTCACATTAAACCTATGATTTTCTCAGCTTCCTAGGACCTAGTTTCAAGAACATTATTACAGATATTGTTTTCTCACACTTTAATGTAACTTGTACTGTACAGGGAAAAAAAGATTGTAAAGTTTCTCTTTCCTATAAATGTGTACAGAAGGCATTTGTATGCCCCATTTACTGAAAGCACATCACAATCTTTGGTGTATTTATTCTTCCAAGGCACATAAGAGGGTGTATTAATATCCATGTTTCATAAACCATTTAACTGAGGCACAAGGTCAGAGAAGTGCAACATCTTGAAACTGAAGTGAGTATAGGCATAGCTGAGGCAGCACTATAGACAAAATCACACACCACATCACACAGAATCACAGCATGACTGATGTGGGAAGGCCCCTCTGAGGATTGTCTGGTCCAACCCCCCTGCTCAAGCCGGGTCACCTACAGCCAGTTGCCCAGGACTGCATCCAGGTGACTTTTGAAGATCTCCAGGGATGGAGACTCCACAGTCTCTCTTTGGCAACTGAGGAGACTCTGGCTGGCCTATAGTTCCCCAGATCCTTCTTCTTGCCCTTCTTGGTGATAGGAGTGATAGGAGATACTTGCTTCCTTCCAGTACTCAGGATTCTGCCCCAATCACCACAACCTTTCAAAGATAACCAAGAGTATCCTTGCAGTGACATCAGGATGCTCCCTCAACTCTTGTGGGTAAATCCCATCAGATCCCATGGGCTTGTATACATTGAGTTTGTTTAAATGTTCCTTTCAATGGGGTCCTCCTCCACCAAGGATAAGTCTTCCTTGCTCCAGACTTTCCCTTTGATCTCAGAGGCCTGGTGTTCCTGAAGGCTGGTCTTACCAGCAAAGACTGAGGTGAAGAAGGCATTCAGTAGCTTGGCCTCTTCTGTATCCTTTGTCACCAGGGTTCCTGCCCCATTAAGTAGCAGGCCCACATTTTCTCTAGTCTTCCTTTTGCTGCTGATGTACATGTAGAAACCCTTCTCGTCCCTGTCCTGGTTTCAGCTGGGATAGAGTTAATTTTCTTCCTAGTAGCTGGTATAGTGCTGTGTTTTGGATTTAGTATAATAATGATGATAACACACTGATATTTTAGTTGTTGCTAAGTAGTGCTTATAATGGTCAAGGACTTTTCATCTTCCCGTGCTCTACCAGGTGCACAAGAAGCTGGAAGGGAGCACAGCCAGGACAGCTGATCCAAACTGGCCAAAGGGCTATTCCACACCATATGAGTCATGTTCAGTATATAAACTGGGGGACTTGGCTGGGAAACAGCAGTCGCTGCTTGGGGATGGGATGGGTGTCAGTTGGTGGGTGGTCAGCAAATGCATTGTGATCACTTGTTTTGTACATTCTATTATTATTATTATTATTATTATTATTATTATTATTATTATTTCCTCTTCCTCTGCTGTCCTATTAGACTGTCTTTATCTCAACCCACGGGTTTGGTTTTTTTTTGTTCCCCCAATTCTCTACCGCATCCTACTGGGGGCGGGGAGGGTGAGCGAGCGGCTGTGTGGTGCTTAGCTGCCAACGGGGGTTAAATCATGACAGTCCCTCACCAGACTCAAGTCCACATGGGCTTTGGCTTTCCTAACCCCATCCCTGCACACTGTCTCTATATTCCTCCTGGGTCACCTGCTTCTTCCTCTTGAGTGCTTTCTTGTTATGTTTGAGTTTAGTCAGGAGCTTCTTGTTTATCCATGCAGCCCTCCTGCTGCCTTTGCTTGACAGTGGCTGGATAGCAGCTTGGGTACAAGGTGTGTTTGGCAACACAGACAAAGAGCGTCCAAGGCAGAAAAATTTTCTTCACCAAGATGTGGAGTCAGTTCACCTAGGCTTATCTCCATGTCTGCTTCCAATATCCACAAGATGTACTACAGCTAGTGCCCCAACCCAGCACCCTGATCTGCAGGGCAGATACACCTACAGAGACTTACCCCAATCACATAGGCAGTCTTCCACAGTGCAGGAATATGGGCACAAATGCCCCCGTCTTAAACTAGTTTTTGTACCAATAACCCCTCCTGTCTCTTGCATTATGCATATGTGCCATTATAAATCAAACAGATTAATTTGTAATTGTTAACCCATTTGTTTTAAAACCCCTTAATTTACTGGCCTGCAGCCTTTGAGCCTCATAGTTGTGGTTTCTTGCAATATTGGCTACAGAAATGACCTCTCAGTTGTCCCAGTTGGTACGTATTCAAAAATCGGTATGTGGCTACAGGAACATTTATACAGCAAAATTCTAGTGACACTGTTAAAAAAAAAAAGACCTTCATTACTCATTTCTTACATTAAGAGGTTGGATCAATCCCCTCAATGTGCAGACAGTAAGTTCTGTCACCTATTAAATTTAAATTGGTGGCTTTCATCCTACAGATCCATACTCCTAATGACAACTGGACTCGCTGTATAAGTAAGGTGGACTTTTCTAGGCGTTTGCAGAATTGGGTATGAACTTAATCCTCTTGCGTCAGTTGACTATGAAAAGCAAGGTGCTAAAAGACAAAATACACATAGAATAAATAATTTCTAATATGAAAATGTTTAGACATAATGTAAACCAAAATAAAATTGTGGTGGGTATATAATACTGGAATGATACTCTGAATAGTATGATTCATTCTTTCACTGTGCCAATGGAAAAGAAAAAAAAAAAGATGGAAAGTCTGACGTGTCTAATATGAAGCGTCAATGAACCTGTCTGTCTGTTGAGGCGTTAAAAACTGCATCTAGATCTACAAAAGGACATATGTGCATTTTGGTCATCCAAACCCAAACTGAGAATTTAAAACCATCACTCAGTTGCTGAATTCATCAGACTGGACCCAGTAGTCCTAGCTTGAAGGTATGATCTGTCACAGTTTTTCAAAATGCCAACAGAGAGAAAGAAAGAGGCTAGAGGTACTACCAGAGGTGCCCAGCCAACAGACTGTGTCCCACCTCATTTGTCCTCTTCCTTCAGAGCGCTCCAGAAGCAGGTGCCCAAGGGCCTTCCCTGGAGAGACACAGAGGAGGTCTCTGTGCATGTGATGTCCTTGGGCATTGACCTACCCTGGGTGTGAAGGAGGTCCTGTCACGTGGTAATGAAGGGACCATGGCCCGCAATTCTCTCTTACTCCTAGTGTAAGCTGCGCAGCTGACCTGCCTAGCTGGAAGCATGGTAGCGCCACAGTGTACCAGCTCTCTCTGCTCAGTTTGTTCCGCTTTGCAAAAAATTATTATTTGGAGGCTGAAGAATGAGATAAAAAAGGATCGCGACTGTATATTGTAGTCATTGGGTCAGACTGCTAACACTAGGCTCTGGGAGCCAGCCCTTGCTTGCTCCAAGAGCTAGAAACTAGGGAACAGGAGCATTTCCAGTGGAGCAAGGACCAGGGGCAAGCTGTCTCCCGCTCCCAGGCAAGCATGCTAAACAATTAGACTGCAGAATCATGCTCATTTTTTGGAGCAATTACTATGTAATTCTCCATGCCAAGGAGCTACTCTTAATTCATTTGCCGAACAGCTTCAGCAAGAGAAAATGGAAACATTTGTGCTCACAATCCCTCACCCTAGAACTTCATGGGAAAAGCAGGGGGAGGTCAATGAAGGGATTCAAATTTTCTTAGGTGGGAATTAAACCCGTGTTTCCTGAGCCCCACCATTGAGCTGCTGGATGAAAGGGGACTGCCTCTTAAGCTTTCAAAGAGGCTAAAGCACCTCACGGCAGGAAAGAGGTCAGAGTGCCGGCTCCCGAGCGAAGGGATATGCTTCCCTGCAACCAAATAAGGAATCCAAGTCTCTGAGACAGGCACAAATGCTTCCTATTTCCTATTTTAGATGGCTTTCTGTGTAGCTGGGGTTTATATGACCACTGATATCAAATCTGTGCCCTACTAGGACACCAGACAGTACAGGTCACACACATTTCTGCCAAGTTGACTGGGATGCACTACATAGTGTTTATTCCAGTTACCTGAAGCATCAGTCTTCCTGAGTTGAGTGCAATAATAATAGTAATAATAATAATAACAACAACAACAACTTGTACTGGCTTAGCCTTTTGCACCTTGTGGCTACAATGTATTTGTTCAGGCAGCCAGAATCATAAAACCAGACCAGGGTACCAGCCTCTACCTGCCAGCTGGGTAAATTACAGGCTTTGGCACTTGGATTTCTCCCTGCAGCGGGAGCCCTATGGAGAGCCTAGACACTTGACATGGAGGTTAAGTCCACAACCCTGAGCCCTTGCTTGATTTACCCCTAAATCAGTTTCAATTCACGGCAACTAAATACCAGGAATCCAAGTCTCTGAGACAAGCACAAATGCTTCCTATTTCCTATTTTAGATGGCTTTCTGTTTAGCTGGGGCCATCAGTTTCATTTCACACCTTGTGACACTTTTCAGCCTAACTGTGCATGGTTCCACTCTTATTTAAGTTTTCCACACACACACCAGTCTAGCTGAAAATCATAAAAGCTGGGTTGGCTTGTCCATCAAAAATGCTGTAGCTACATGACACAAAGCACTCATCATCAAAGCACACGTGGCCTTTCCAAAAAACTTGATGAGGCATCACCTGTCAATGCCATTCTAACGAATACCTGGTTATCGGCATTTTTTACTCAGATAATTCCTCCCAGCACAATTGACGGAGGAGTGTGAAAATGGAAACGAGCAGAAGTTGCAAGAGAAGGGAGATTGTGTGAGGCAGTGGTGCTGTTGAAGCCAATGTCATTGGAACTGCAGCTTAACTTCATGCCGAATCAGGTTATCACCTGCTTGTCATCGCTGCTACTTGTTTGGCCACACCAAGAGTTACAGAAGCTAAACCAGCAGGAAACTACCCTTCCCCCCTCAAAAAGGGGAGGGGGAAAAAAAGGAGAGAGAATAGTTTTCTGCTGGTTTAACTCTCTAAAATGGCTTATCAGAAGGCCAGAGGAAAGCCAGGGCACGCACAACGGAGGGAGTAGAGCTGTAGGGCCAGAGCACAGGAACGAAGGGAGCAAAGGACTGCCACAGCGTTGACTTAGCCTGGGTAAAACTGTTGGGGAACTACAGTCGGAGCAGTATTTATCCTTAGAACTGATCGATGTTAAATGTTTACAACTCCCTACTACAGGGCTACTATCTCCATTTTTTTGTTCACACACTGCTTAATGTAATGGAGCCCCAATGCCCTTTCTTTGCTGCTGAAATGCAGTTCTTTAAAGCAGAATCAGCATATAGCAGGGATCAGTCATTTAGTGGTATATTCGCACCTTCCCTGTTAGTTGTTGTTTCTTGCTGTGATTGCTCTTAAGGGAGGAGCTTGAGCTTTATTGGAATGTTTTTGCTTTTGTATGATCTGAGGAATTTTTGTTTGTTTTGGGTTGGGTTTGTTGTCGGGTTTTCTTATTCTTGATTTTAGTTTGTGGGTCTTTGTTTTTTTTCCCCAGCAGTAACCAGCCTCATTACTGGAGGCTGGTTGTCTAGTTGGTTGACAGATTTTTTTTATTAGATATGTGAAAGACAAACTGTGTGATACTTTTAAGATATATAAGCTCTGTTAAGTTTTCAGTTTCCCAGCACACTGGACATTCAAACAGTCTGGATCCTATTTAACAAACATTGTTGAATGTATTCAGTTAATAAAAGCTTGGCAAATATTAGTAAAGGGCTTGTAATGGTTGTGAGTGACATAAAGGTTAAAAGCTTTTGATAGCACTGCACCAAACTGGAGTAAAGCTTGAAGAAACTGAAGTGATGCGTCAGTAAGAAATCTCAGCACTGATTAGGACATCATGAAATACTCATTTCTCTGAAAAAGAAAAAGATGCAACTATTCCACAAATCTTAATTTAGTTTTAGAACTTGAAACTTTTAACATTATTCAGATCATGTTGTCCTGTTCTCTCATTATCAGAAAGTACATACAAATTAAAAGAAGCATGAAATTCCCTCACTGTCCCAGCCTGACTGTTCCTGGGAAAGCAAGATGTTTTCTTTCCTATGCATACATTACACTGTTTCTCCATAATGACCAGGACAAGAGAAGAAAGGGCTTTGGGGTAGTCTGGCCTATAGGGAACATTATCTCTCAGTGTAAAGTTTGATTATCAATTTTGTTTTGCTTGCTGCCCTCCCTGCACAGAGGAAAGGTCTCCGTGCACCCCAGGACACAAGGAGGCTTCCCAGCACCTCCTCAGAGCTTGGATAGCCCAGGGGAGAGGCACAACCGGAACACCAGAAAGCACACGCTGATTTGGGATTTCTGTAAACACTGGATTCCAGCTCTCAAAACCACTCTTAGATTCACTTTCTTTAAAGGCTTGTCTGGACGAGGATAAAGGTGTATTAAAAAAAAAATTGTCAGTGAAAACTTTTAATTAACATGTTTTCAAATTTTCAGTGTTGATGGGGTGTGTTGCATTTTAGTGCATTTGCCAGCAAACGTGTTAAAATACATTTGTGTCCCGTCTACACGTGGCAAGTTAGGACATGTTTTTAAAAGTTTCAAAATTTAACAGGAGTTAAAACATGTTCATGATTGTGCTTTTACCTTAGCTGAGGGTGAGTGTCGCTGATGGGTTTTCCTGGGACTCCAGAGAGCAGCTGCCATATCGGTAGGGAGCTGTTATTTAGCCGTTCTCCTTTTCCTGAGCTGTCAAATGAAAGTAACATTTCATTTACCTGCCTTGCAGGAATGGATGAAAATGAATGTTTATACAGTATTTGGAAAAAAAAATTAAAACCTGGGTATTAGTGAGATGGGAGGTTGGGCAGTCGTTACAGGAGTCGGAAGCCATGCTTTCATAGGGTGGCAAATTGCAGTTTTGGAGGACCTGATGCAAGGTCAGGATTTCTGTAGCCACATAACCCAGAGCGTGGCATGGCATTCAGCTGTTGTTCCAAATGCAGCCAAACACTTCGCAAGGGCAACTTTGCCTCAGCTGCTCTTGGGCCGAAAGCTAACCTCCCCACAGAAGGTCAGCGTAAAGTTGACATAAGCACCACATACCATGCCTATACCTGGCTAGCTTGACAGAAAGGTTTGTGTTTATGCCCAATCAAAGTCGTAGCTGCAAGGCACAGATTCAGTATTAATGATCATGAAGTCACAGCCGAGCATCAGTAACCGTGAGGCAGCTGCGATGCTGATTTGCTGGGCAGCACTGTGCAAACCACTTCATCAGTCCACACCTCAGTCTTCCCCCTTCCCAAATGGAGAGGACGAAAATAATCTCAGGTGAAATGTCCCGAGAGAAGCCACGTTTTGGAAGTACTGCAAAAAGACAACTTCATCTGGGGGGTGCAGCACACAATTAGAAGTGAGGACATTGGCTGCAGCGGGGCCCTTAACCTTTGGTGAAGCTAGGGGAGGAGAATCCTGCTGCCTCCCTGGGAGCAGCTCCCCAGCCCTGTTTCTTCTTGTTCATTTTTGGGCTCCTCAGAGCTGTCTCTCAGTCATGGCTGTCATCTTCTTAGAAATATCATCACCCATGTCACATGGGGGATATGATTTTGTGGTAAAATTGCTGTTGTGGTAAAAGCCCTAACGCAAATACACTTACAATGGTACCATTTTTTTCAGGCACTAAATCTCCAATAGGCTATACACAAGCACCTTTACACTGGTCCATCCTTGTTCCTGCCAGAAAAATGCTGCAACATCTCTTCGTGTGGAAGGCACTGTAGAAAATCTGTGTTTTCACATTCATATCTGATTAGTCCTGCTGCAATACACCAATCAGGGATTGTTTTGTTTGGGGCGTTTTTTTTGTTTTTCCTTTCTTTCTTTTTTCCCCCTTGGAAGGAGATGAAAAGATCAGGAACCTGAGTAAAGTGCAAGTTTAAGAATGAGGAATCTCCCCTCCAGCGTATCTGTTTGCTTGGAGCTTAAAGGTGTGGTGCAACAAGGAGCAGCCTGGTAACTGGTGGGCTCAAGAGGTCAGTCAAGGGGTTAAATCTTGTATTTGCACCTCACGCTCAAGGGTTTGGGTTAGAAAGCAGCGATAGCTGTCCAGGTTGTAGTGCACTGGGGCTGACAGAGGGAGTGTACATATATTCCAGATTTCCTGCTTGTCCAGAGACTCTACAGAAGAACTTGTGGAACTAAGCATCTAGAATAGCATCAGTCAGGGCTTTTTCTTTTTTCTTTTCTCTTTTAAAGTTGTAAAACATTGAAACGGTTGAAAAACATATCAAAAGCGTAATGCAAAGCATACGCCATCAAAACTCCCACAGTCACTCTGTGAAATTTTTCAGTGTCACTACTCTGAAATTCAGATGTAGCTGCGGTGGAAAGTAAAACTGCATATGCCCATGCAGGTGAAATTGCATATACCCGTGCAAGGTGGACAGATGACTTTTGATTCTGATTGCAAAGTCCTGTCATGGTCTTCCAGCAGGTCTTCTCAGGTGATCTCTTATATCAACCAGTGTGAAAAACCACCAAAACCAGCAACAACAAAATCACGATCTGCTTAACATCCAGATTAGAAGGAGCAGAGAAAACACTACGCGTGGAGTCCCCTTGGGAAGCGGAGGAGGATCACGACGAAAGAAGCTGTCCGGCTGTCCGTGCCCCACGGTCGCGTTGCCGCCACGCCACAAGGTGAGCCCTCTGCAGCCCTCTCCATCCCCTTCGGCCGCCGGTGCCCTCTGCCGTGCACCGCTCCCCCACGCACGCCCCCCACGGGGGGCACGGCAGGCGAGGGACCCCCGGACAGCGGCTCCCGCCGCCGCGGCGCCCCCGGCCCCGGCCCCGGCCCCGGCCCCGCCGAGCCCAGCCCAGCCCAGCCCCGCAGCGGCGGGGCCGGCGGCCACAGGTGACGCCGGGGCGGGCAGGGCTGCCCCCGCCCCCGCGAAGGAGCCCCCGCCGCCCCCCGGCCGTCGCCAGGGAAACGGCCCGGCGGCGCGGCCCCGCCGAGGGAGCCTCGGGGCGCGGCGGCACCCCCGGCACCCCCGCCCCACGGCGGGGACAGCGGCCGCCCCCGGGGGTGCGGATGTTGCCGGCGCGGGGTGCGCGGCCGCGGCGGGGGGGGCAGCCCCGCGGGGAGCGGGAGGCCGCTGCGCCAGGCTCGGCGGGGCGGGCGGCGGCGGCCGAGACAAAGGGAGCGGCGGGCAGCGGCGGCTCTCGGCGGCGGGGGAGCTGTGCGTGAAATGCGGCGGGGGGGAGGGAGAGGCTCCGTCCCCCCAAAAAAGCAAACAAATGCCCCTTTTGCCCCCCAGAAACGAAATGTTCCCTTGACCGGTTGAAAATAACCGGCTGCCCTCGCCGGGGTTACCGAAAGGCGCACAAAGCCCACCGGCCCCGCCAGCCCCGGGTAATCCGCGGGGAGAGGAGGGTGGGCGGCTGGGCCGAGCTTCCCCGCTCCGCAGCCCTTCGTTATCGGAATAATTTTAACATCCTTGTTTATAAACAAGAGGCGTTTGGAGGAGATTACCCGAGTTTGGGAAGCGATCCTTCTGACGCTCGTTTCTGCTCCTTAAAAGGGGGTGGCGGTGTCGGGGGGGGGGGGGGGATCTGGGCCAGCCTTTCCCCGCATCGCACGGCGGAGGGAGCCGGCCGGTTCCCCGCACACGCCGCCGCCTCCCCCGAGAAAGGGCATCAATCCGATCCGTGATATTTCACCCACCCCATCGCTGCTAAGCGCTCGAGATCACCGTTAATTCGCATGCATTAGTTTCGGGTTACATCTTATTCGAGGGTTTAAATTCAACGTAAATACACATTCGGGGCTGGGGTTTGGGAAAGCGCGAACGTTTCCCTGATAACGTCGCTTCGCCCACTACTTGAGTGCATGGAAATGTAATCTTGAAATGGGTCACCGCCTCAGAAAATACTTTAAAAACACAAATCAGGAATAATCAGACAGCAGAACTTAATTAGAGCCGTAGGCTAATCACAAAATATTTTATTCCAAGCCAATATCCCTATGGGGGAGGGGTCCGTTTCTGCTTCGGCAGCGGCTCCTGCCGCCGCTGCTTTAGCGTTTGCAACATCTGGCCTACAGACCTACTAATTTCGACTCGTGATCTCGTTTGGCGAAACCCGATCTACGTGGTTCAAATACCTTCCAAATTGGGGGGCGATTTAACAATCGCGACCAATTAAACCCAGGGAAGAAAAGAAAAAAAGCAAACGGGAAAAAAAAAAAAAAAAAAAAGAGGCAGCAAATCCCCTCCTTCCCTCTCCCCCCGCCCCGGGCTCGCACACGCTATCTGTTGCTCTCTCACGGCGGCAGCGGGCGGGGGCGGGCGGCGGGGCCGGGACGGACTCGGACTCGGACTCGCACTCGGGCTCGCTCAGCTCGCACCCACCCGCACCCGCGCCCACCCGCACGCCCCTGGCACCACTGTCCCTGCCCGCCCGCCCCGCTTTACTGGGGCGTTTTGTCCGCTGCCCAGCGCGGAGCTCGGCGCGCCCGCCCGCGCCGCGCCGGAGCGGCACATTCATTATCGGCCGGGGGCTGATTTCAAACCGCTGCCATCGCGGCTCCATTGTTCGCCGGGCGGCCAGGCCCCGCCCCCCTTTGTGTGGCGCGGCGGCGATTGGCCGGCGCCGGGCGGAGGGCTGCCGTCACCGCTCGGGAAGCCCATTCATCTGTGCACTTGGGCGTTGGACTCCGCATCTTATTAGCAACCAGGGAGATTTCTCCATTTTCTCCTTGTCTACAGTACGGCTACAAATCTGGGAATTTTTATTACTTCTTTTTACTAAACTTGGGCTCCTTTTTTTTTTTTTTGCTCGACTTTTTCCTCCCTTTTTTTCCCCTCCCTCCTGTGCTGCTGCTTTTTGATCTCTTCAACTTTAAATTTTTTAAAAGGAGTGCATTATAATCGGTTCTGTTCTCTCTTCTCTTTTTTTTTCCCCTCTGGTGTGTGTGTGTGTTGCTGCTGCTGCTGGTCGCCCAGTATTTATACCAACCCAACGCTCTTTGTTTCCCCTCCTTTTGGATCTGTTGAGTTTCTTTGTTGAATAAGACAGCATGGGTGCCCAGTTCTCCAAGACCGCTGCAAAGGGCGAAGCCTCCGCCGAGAAACCTGGGGAAGCAGTGGCTGCATCTCCATCCAAGGCGAATGGACAGGTAACAAAAAAAAATTAAAAAAAATATTAAACCTACTCCTTTTTTTTAAGCCAACTTCGACGGACTCTCTTTCGCATCCTGTTTAATTCTTCTTCCTTTGATGCCCCAGTGGCACATTCAATGGAGAATACGGTCGATCCTTTTATCTTTGCAACTCGAGGCAAAGGAATATTTTATTTTTTTTAAACGGGCTCGGCTTTGAATGATTTGTTCCTTTATCTTTCCTGCGTGGGGGGGAGGGGGCACATCTTTTTTCCTTTTTTTTTTTTTTTTCTCCTTTTTTAAATCCCTCGTGTATTATGGTGAAGTGTCCCAATGGCTCTTAAACGGAAGGATCTTACACCGCTTGGCTTTTCTGCCCGCTTAACCTCCTTCTCCCGAAGACGCTCGGTGCCTAGCGCGAAACGCCTCTCGTGGTGGCAGGATGGCTGTGTAGTAGCGGCGGCCGGAGCCGCCCGGGCTGGGGGCTCGGGGCTCGGCGGGAGCGCGGCGGCGGGGGGCAGCCCCCCTCGGGCGGGAGCGGGGGGCAGCCCCCCTCGGGCGGGAGCGGGGGGCAGGGGCTGCGCCGCTCGCCCCGTCCGCGGCAGCTCCGCCGGCGGCTCGGCAGCCGCGGGGCACGGCTTTCTGTCACTCCCCACCCCCCCCACGCGTGAGCCGGCTGCCGGGCTGGCCGTGCCCCCGCTGCCCCGCGCAGCAGCGGCGGCGTTGCGGGCGGGACACCCCCCGCCGCCCCCGCAGCTGCCTCCCGGGGCAGCCAGCCGCGCTCCGGGCGCCTGAAAGATGCAAATGGGGGGGGGGGGGGGAGGGGGGGGAGGAGGGGCGGGGGCGCCTCGCCGCACCGCCCGGGGGGAGAGGGGCAGCGGCGGGGGGGCGGGGGACCAGCGCCGGGCGAGCTTTGTTAGCCTTCCCCGCCCCGCGCCGCCGCCGCGGCTGGACGGGGCGCGCCGGGGGCGGGGGTGCGCGGCGCCGCTGCGTGGAGCCGCGGCGCCGCCCGGCGGCCGCCGCCCGTCCCGCCCGCCGCTGGGGGCGCCCGGCGCGGCCCGGCCCGGCCCGGGCGGCGAGGGGCGGCGGAGCGCCCGGGGGTTTAAACCGCGGAAGGAGAAAGCGGGCGAGGAAAGGCCGCTGGGCGGGGACGGCGGCGCCCCGTGTCCCCCCACCCTCTCGGCACCGCCGGTAACGCCCGTCGCTGTCTTGCAGGAGAACGGCCACGTGAAGGTGAACGGCGACGCCTCCCCCGCGGCGGCGGAGGCGGGCAAGGAGGAGGTGCAGGCCAACGGCAGCGCGCCCGCCGAGGAGACGGGCAAGGAGGAGGCGGCCTCGTCGGAGCCCGCCTCCGAGAAGGAGGCGGCCGAGGCGGAGAGCACCGAGCCGGCCTCCCCGGCGGAGGGCGAGTCCTCCCCCAAGACTGAGGAGGGCGCGACCCCCTCGTCCAGCAGCGAGACCCCGAAAAAAAAAAAGAAGCGCTTTTCCTTCAAGAAGTCCTTTAAGCTCAGCGGCTTCTCCTTCAAGAAGAACAAGAAGGAGGCCGGCGAGGGGGCCGAGAGCGAGGGCGGCGCCGCCGCCGCGGCGGAGGGCGGGAAGGAGGAGGCGGCGGCCCCCGAGGCGGCGGGCAGCGAGGAGGGCAAGGCCGCCGCCGAGGAGGCCTGCGCGGCCGCCGCCGGCAGCGCCGAGGCGGCGAAGGAGGAGGCGGGGGACTCGCAGGAGGCCAAATCGGACGAGGCCGCCCCCGAGAAGGCGGCGGGAGAAGAGGCCGCGGCGGCGGCGGCGGAGGAGCAGCAGCCGCCGCCGCAGCAGCAGCCGGCGGCGGAGGGGAAGGGGAAGGCGGCGGAGGAGGCGGCGGGCGCCGGCGCCGCCACGAGCGAGGCGGGCAGCGGCGATCAGGAGGCGGCCCCCGCGGAGGAGCCGGCGCCGGCGCGGCAGGAGCCGCCCTCCGAGAGCAGTGCGGAGGGACCCGCCGCCGAGTCGGCGGAGTAAGCGCCGCCGCCGCCCCTCGCCGACGGACTTTTCTTCCCCCCTGTTTGTTTGTTGGAGTGGTGCCAGGTACTGGTCTCGGAGAACTTGTCTACAACCAGGGATTGATTTAAAAGATGTCTCGTTTCTTTTTTTTCTCTCCCCCCGCAGCTCCCATCTCAAATCGTTGTGTGTTGCCGCCATTCCAACGGGCGGAGGGGGGCCCCCCTCCGCCCTCCTCTCCCACCCTCTATATTTTGGGGTTGGTTTTTTTTGGTTGTTTTTTTTTTTTTTTCCATCAGTATTAATGTTTTGTTTTGGTTGGTTCGGGTTTTTTGGTTGTTTTTGTTTTTGTTTTTTTTTTTCATACTTTGCAACTCTCTTCATATTATAAAACTTTTCCCGATCGGTCTATGGACATGCCCATATATGAAGGAGATGGGTGGGTCAATAAGGGATATCAAATGAAGTGACAGGGGCCGCAGTGGGGAACCCGGGGCGCGCAGCCTTTGCCGGGAGCGTGCCCCGCCAGAAATGATGTAAGGGGTTAGTCTTTTTTTTAAAAGAAAGTTATTACGATGTATTTTGTGAGGCAGATGTTCTATAAGGTTTACAACACTACAAGTCTTGATTAAGAAGGAAAGGAAAAAGGAAAAAAAAAATAAAATCAATACCCAGATAAAGAGATCATAGTCTTAGGAATTCATTTAAACCATAGGAACTTTTCACTTATCTCATGTTAGCTGTATCAGTCAGTGATTAAGTAGAAATACAAGTTGTATAGGCTTTATTGTTTATTGCTGGTTTATGACCTTAATAAAGTGTAATTATGTATTACCAGCAGGGTGTTTTTAACTGTGACTATTGTAAAAAACAAAACAAAACAAAACAAAAAAAAAAAAAAACAAAAAAACAAATCTTGATATCCAGAAGCACATGAAGTTTGCAACTCTTTCCACCCTGCCCATTTTTGTAAAACTGCAGTCATCTTGGACCTTTTAAACACAAATTTTAAACTCAACCAAGCTGTGATAAGTGGAATGGTTACTGTTTATACTGTGGTATGTTTTTGATTACAGCAGACAATGCTTTCTTTTCCAGTTGTCTTTGAAAATAAAGGAAAACTCTTCAGATGCAATGGTTTTTTTGTGTAGCATCTTGTCTATCATGTTTTTGTAAATACTGGAGAAGCTTTGACCAATTTGACTTAGAGATGGAATGTAACTTTGCTTACAAAAATTGCTATTAAACTCCTGCTTAAGGTGTTCTAATTTTCTGTGAGCACACTAAAAGCGAAAAATAAATGTGAATAAAATGTATAATTTGGTTGTCTTTCTTTTATGGATACTCTGGTAGCTTAAAGGGACTAGCCAGTGTTGCCTAAATTTGTATAGAGAAAGTAGTGTGCTGTTAGCACTAGCTTTGAAAACTACCTTCCTAGATCCTGGACTCTGTCGTACTGTGCATCTTTTAGAGAAATTGGGCAGTGCACCAGCTAATGTGTAGGTTTTTCTGGCTCTAAAAAGAGGGCTGGAAGGCAGTCTTGAGCACATACAGTGTATGATTCTCCTGTCCAGGCTCCATCTTGCTTTTAAGACCAGAGGTATCCAGCATATGAGAGTCTTGCCTCTTGAGGAAAATAAGATTTAATTGTAATTGCTTAGGGTGGGGCACTGAAATTTTTATGCCAAGTTGCTTAAAAATGAAGCTCTTAAACGGACGTCCCGCTTAACGTCTTGGTGTACTGGTCCGACTTAGGTACCTAGACGATTAGCTTGAAAACTTTAGCCTGGAGGGAGACAGGGGGAATTAACACTGCCATTCTGCTCAAAGTAATTAAAAGCAATATTTTCTTTTTTTCCTCAAGTGCTACTCCCAAGTACAGGTGAGTTACAAAACAGATTTCAAAATTTGTCTATAAAAATAATCACTTGGTGCTTGCCTTTAATTGTTAGGCTTTTTGGCTAATTTCCAGCATATTGCTCAGGGCATATTATGCCTTAATAAAACAGTGGGTTCATGCAAGAAAAGCAGCAGTGGTATTTGGAGGGTGGAAATTGATTCAAGAAAGTGTTGCTTCTAAGTTTATAGGAGAAAGTTTAGTGTTACACTTATTTGCTTCCACCTAAATTTTCAGCAGAAACTCTTTGGAAGCAATTATGATTCATTTTATGAGAAAATGGCACGTTAGCACCTTGTTCCCTAAAGAACAAAGCCTAAACTGAATGAAGTATAGTAGATTTCCTGCTGAATGCATACTTTTTTTTCTTTTTTTCTTTTTTTTAATTCAGCTGTCTACCATTTTAACTTTGGCTTGTATGTACTCTAGTTGCCCTGATATTTCTCTATAGCTTTAGAAATGTATTGAAACTATGCTATAATTGCTGAGGGACAAAAATAAATGGATGTAAAACAAGATCCTCCACACCAGTGTCATTCTTGGAGTACATGTGTTTGAAGTCTAGTGCATAACTGCTTTGCTAAGGGGTTTTTATAACATGGCTGTAAAAACCTGTTCTGAGACGCATGATGTCTTGGCCATAGAGTCAATGTCTCTTTTTAATAAATATATATATATTTAAATCCAAGGATTCTTAAAGAGAAGTCTGAATTTCTTCTTTCTTTTTTTTCTTTGTCAAACTGTATGTGTACATATGAAGAAAATAATTGCTAGTAAAGTTCTTTTTCAGATTTTTCCCAACCTGCTCACTTCAAACTTTCATGTTCTTGCCTCGATCAGCTGGTGGCATTTTCTGAAGCACTTAGAGTTCCCAGAGGTGCAGAATCGCTCCTGCCCCAGCAGCCGGGCTCCTGGCCTGGGGCTTCGTCATTCCATGGCTTGGCTTGATTTGAAATTTCTTTCCAAGTCTTAACACTAGTAGAGTTCAAAAATATGTCTGAAGAAGACCAGTTGTGTGGTCTACTCTTCTGGTCCAAACAGTTGGGTGAGATTTGATGATACCAGTTTTCCACTGTGCAGTTTAAGAAGGCAGAGATCAGAAGGGGTTTGGAATGGAGGAGTGGAAATGGAGGAGTTTTGTGCTGCTTCCTTCTGCCAAAGAATTGTGCAAGAGCATCCTTCCTCCCCCAGTCCCCGAGGGACTGAGTGGTCACTCACATGCAATTACAGAATATCCTTATTTACGTACAAGGAAAACGAAGGGGCTAGGTGTTAGGGACTGGTGAGATGGTTAATTTTCTTACCGAGAAAGCTTTATGCCTTTATTTATTGTGTTGGTTGCTGTTATGCCTCAGTGAAAATACTAATCATAATAAGTATTGTAGTTTCAACAAATTCTCTCAGAATTCGAATGCATGTGACTTTAAAATGTGTGATTTCAAGCTGATTTTCCTATCTTGTGGGTTGCTGTGGTTCTTTTCAAGCAGAATGTTATTATTGCTGTGAACAAGGTAACTTCTGTTGTGCTGAAACAATGTCATATTTTTAGGTAAAACTTACACTGGAATCTAATTTTGCCTGACTAGGGGCTCTAGAGATTTACTTCTTTTATGTTTATTTACTTAGACCAAGGCAACAGTCTTCCTTGTTCAAGGTCAAAACTTGGTTGTACAAAAGTCCTTTCAAATTTCATGCCTATCTTGGTAATATGTAAACTTAATTTCAGACTCTCCAAATCACAATGTCTGACCTCAAGTACTCGAGTTCTGTATCTGGTCGTGATAGTCATTAATGTGAAATTGTAGAGACTTTGCCTTCAGGCAAGGAAGCAAGACAAGAAAAGGGAAAGGCACGCTGGGTGAGGGAAATGGAGCCCAGGCTTTGGCTTCTGCTCGAGTGCATTCACTTTCCCGCTTGTATACACATCCACTGTATACAAATCAAGTGTCCATGTATCAACTTCTGACATACCTGTTGGTTGTATTTGATGCAAACGTTGCGTATACGAGTATTTTACTCCTTTATTATGAGGGAGGATGTTGTCTGTGTTTTAAGAATGTTTTTTGTTATCTAATACTGTTTGAAACAGCTAACTCTTGAACTTCACTTGCAGATGATTAGATAAAGGTCAAAGGTTTTAATCTGCTTTGATAGTTTGGGTTTTTCTGAGTTGTGAGTCCTTTTATATTGCTTTTTTTTGAAAATCTAGAATAATACATGTTCTAGTCTGAAGCTATAATACCAGTTCATGGTTTCCTGCAAAATCAGTCCCATGAATTCAGTCTTCATACCATTTGTATGGTAAAAGAGTAGTAAAAGGTCATCGTTCTTGATACCCAACTTATTTCAGTGTTCGTTTGTTAGGTTTTAAGAGACTGAAGTAAAATGTGTTTTCTGTAATGATGTAGCTTAGTTGAAAGCATCCTGTTTCTAGGTTATGGCCAATTTTTCTACCCTGCTTAGGTCACTGGTGTAGAATAAAGCAGGTACTTTCCTTCCTGAAGTGTGCAGCAAGTGAAAATAGTATATTGTGTTTATAACATACTGTAGACAGTGAGGTTAATTTGTCCTCTTTACAATTCCATGGACCTCAGCTAATTGACAATGAATGGGAACTATTGCGATTGCAACCGAGTCCAGCAGGGCAGAGGCAAGCAGGCCAGGCAGCCTCGTGTTGCTTGAATAAAGGAATGTAAGAGGTGGTGCTACGGTGAAGTACAAGGTTACTGAAAGTCTGTGTATTAGCTTGCCCTGGGGAGAGCCAGTGTGGTGGTGAGCTTTTAAGGCCTGTTGCTTGCTTGAGGATTTAGAAAAGGGAAGCTGTAGCAGTGTGTTTCATGATGGTTTACTGAGACAAATGTTGAGATTGCTCTGAAGCGGGAATATTGCCTATTGGGAAGATCCAAGGAGGGTCAGCAATGGGATCAAAATGATGATTACAGCTAATCAGATGAGTGACCAACGTGTTGCCCCGTGAATAAAGTAGAGAGTTAGGAATACGTAAATTTGGGCTGTATTCTTGAGTACACTTTCTATACAAAAGCAAAAGACTTGGCTTCAGAATGCCCCTATTTTAGGATATGGATAATGTTATCTGGTAGAGGTGACATAAACCTTCAGTTAATGCTTTCAGAACATTTTGAAATCTTGAGAAGGGTTACAAGTATTATTTATACATCTTTGCCCTCAGTCTTTGCTATAGGATGACATGTTTGGTCAGAACAGGACTACCAAGATACTAGATGAAACAGGACATTAATACTTGCAGTTAGAAAGACACAAACAAGATACATGGAATATTAGTTCTCAAAGCTATGATGAATTTAGGTAAAGTGGCAAAGACATTGTTCAGCTAAAAGGTTTTTTTTTCTTTTTTTCCCTTTTTTTTTTTTTTTGGTGCCTAACACAATTCTGATTTCAGAACAGCAATATGGGAAAGTATTGCTGGTGGTGTACGCATTGTTACCACCAAGTAGGTAAATGTTCCGGGACTTGGGATTCTTAGGTTAATTCTTGTGGCCATGTACGTGATAACCTGTGCTAGAAGAGCACTGGAGAGGAATTGTTTTGAGCCAGGCAACGCTACCTTCTGAGGTCCTTTCCAGCACCACAGCTGATACTGTTGGTAATAACTTATTTGATAGTTGCTCTTAGCGGAGACCACGGTGACTAGAGATTTATTTTTAGGTACAGTCCAAACTAGACTCTATCCCCTGAAATTCACAGCTTAGCTTCTAAAAAAGAGAGAAAATAAAATACCTGTGAATCTATTGATTAGGGAAATTGCACTTGCTGAGTAGCTATAATAGCTGCAAGTGACTTGCTAGCCTATACTGGAGTAGTTATCTCTCTGAAACTTGGTATGTAGACCCACCTGAATATTTTAAATTAATTTGATAACACAAAAACCATGCTTAGAAGGGTGGCCTGCTGTTCAAAGGAAACAAAACCCATTGTGGAACTGTTGCTAATAGGCTCCTCACTGGAAAAGAACTGTTCTGGACCAGTAAGTGGAGACATGCGTAGGCAGGGCCTTTACAAAAGAAGAGCGAGAGGAAAAAAAAACCACCAAACTTTAGGAACTAAAGGAAGAAACTGCTTTTTTTCTAGCCCTCTGGAGCAAGGCTGTTACAGGTGTAAAGTACCCCACCTTCTGTCTTTAAAAAATATAATTTAATTACACAAGACATTTCTCCACTGAGTGCAAAGCCAAGCCGCTTTTGAAAGCCACCAAGGAAACCAAATCCAAAGTTGATGAAGCTAACGTTTTTCAGGAATGAATCATTAGGCTGGTCACAAGCCTTACATTGCACTTCAGGAGCCTGTTAAAGCAAGTTTACTAGACATGGTACCTCTGAAGAGACTGGGCAGCAAATATTTTCCATCTCAGTAATCAAACAAAACGGCAGAAATCATGGGCTGATACTCAGAATACATGAAGGAACATGAGTTTTTTTCCCCAGTTCTATTTTTGCATATCTTAAGTATGTCTTTGGTTTCTAAGAAATATCCAGGAAGAAAACTTAAGCCAGTGGAGAGAGAATAATTCCAAAATTTCTCTGAATCCATTTCCCTGGATGTTTTTACATAGATTTGAATTCTGTTTTAACATTTTATTTTGGTGTTTAACACCTAACTTTAAGAGTTAGTGCTCACATGGAGAAACAATGTCATATGTATACTAAATTACATAAGGAATTTTGCAAAGGACTTATTTTGGCCTTGTTCTTCTGTCACTGAGATCTGTGAGAGGGAAGTTAACCAATACAAAGCACTTCTAAAATTCCCCCATAAGTGTTGCTAATGATAAGAGAAATACATTTTATTCTTCCAGGCAGCATCCACCTGCTTTCCACCTGAAATGGAGTGTGTGCAGTAAAAGAGCAAGAAAGTGACTGTGTTAAGGGACTGAAGACACACAGGACCACACTGGCAAAATAGACAGGAGTACTTTCACGTGTTGCTGTCACAAATGACAAAAATGAGATGTTTCTGGAAACTTATCCTCATTATTATATATGCAAGAGTTTACAGCCTGGAGGTTCATCAGTCCTAGCTTTTCCCCTGCCACCACCACATGGAGTCTGTCTAATATTTGACAAGCCTATACATTGAAGTGATGATGCAGAAATATATTTAAAAGCTCATGTGGATAAAGCATCAAAAAGTTTGCTATTTTCAATGTAAAACTGATAATTTTTGGTCATCACTGATATCCACTGAATACTGTGTTATCTGGTATATTTTTTGTCTTTGTGTTGCCTACACGGAAAGTTGTCATTTCAAGATCATGGAGCTTCTGATGTTGTTATAAATTGGGCCAAAGGGGAGAAAGAAGGGGAACATACCTTTCCAGTGACGTTAGAATAGGGCCATCAACTTTAATAAACAGAGAAGGGAGATTCAAAGCCAACTGTTCTCTATTTAAATCCCAGTGCAAATCTAATCTAATCTAATCTAAAGAGGCTTTAGGGCTTTGACTTGCATCTTGTTGTTATTGCATACATGTTATGATAGTCATTAGTTTAATAATCTGTGGATACACAGAACTAGAAACAAAATAGGACTTCTGAAGTTTCTCTCCTCCTAAATGCTTCGTGGTAGACATAGCAGGTGTAACTGCGAGAAGCAATCACTGGAAACATTCTGCCTGGCTCTGTCATGTAGAGATGCAGAAGATGGAAGTGCTAAGTTGTTCCTGAGGATTTTAGGAGAAATAATAGACTCTTTATCTTTTGTGACAAAGATAAAATGAGGAACACGCGTAGCGTAACTCTTCAGGAAAGCTGCACAAATTCAAATGACACTGTAAAAGGGAGCTGAACACAAGATGTTCCCAGTAGCATTTGAGTGAAGCAACAAATATGTAAGACAGGCAGCATTTGCAAGTGAAACTGGACATTTTGAAATTTTCCATGATCTGACTGCAGGCTCCCTTCACATGAATCTGCTGCATTAAAGGCAATCGAATAGCAGATGACAGTGACGTGGCCAGCTGGGAAGGAATCCCGAAGGAGGAGCACGGCCGGGGACCGCTTCTGAACAGCAGCACAAACAAGGGTTTGTTCCCATAAGAACTACTATTAGGAAATATTTATATTGTGATACGGGCTCAAAAGGCTCAGATTAAATATGTGCCTTGCTTGTGCCGGGCACTATGTAAACATATGTGAGAGACAGTCTCTGCTCTGAAAAAACTTCCAGGCTAAATGCAGAAAGGTTACGCTGTTTCACTTCCTACCATTGTTAAAATCACATTTCTATTTGTCTTGGTCAAGATTATGAAGGGGGAGGGAATTAATTACCAACTTCCTTCTTTTTTTTTTTTTAAGATCTATGTTATTTGCAAGTTTTTTTTCTCACTTCATGCTCTTTGCCTTCATAAAACCTGAACTCTGATACCGAAAGACTTGCCCTCCATGTACAAGTGCCCGGGGCATTTTCATCGCCGTACATAGTGATGGGCATTTTAAGCAATAAGAAGGATTAAATTAGAAGTGGCTCTTGAGTGAAAAGACCACGGAGCCCCAAAACCTTAAAATGTAGCTAGAACCAGATTATCGGTAGCTCTCTAGTGACGCTTTGAGGCTATTTTCATGTACTGAAACTAAAATAAGTTTCAGTCCTTCGGGTGGCTGTTTTGTGCACTGGCAGCAATTCCCACCCTGGGAGTAGTGTGGCTTTTTGGGAAGGAGGGAAGGGAGATGCCTAGTTTAGGGAGAATATTTGCATGTAGATATATGATTTTTCTTTTGGGGCGGTTCATTCTTTATCAAAATATATCTTCACCTTTATTAAATATTAGCATATTAAAGTACAGAAATGAAGATTCTGCGTGGATTTTCTTTTCTATTAAGAAAGTGCCTTAACACCCTGAATTTTCCAGTTATTATTTGTGATTCCTAAGAGTATTAATAAGAAGTTTGCACAGTCCAAGCTGTGTTTTAAAACTACAGATATCAGAAGAAAACGTATGTATTCCAGGTGACTTACTGTAGAAAAACAAGAGAATGGAACTACTGGGAAATTGATTCAGACCCATCATCTGAAATGCCGTGAGTCGTCATGAACCAGCAGCCCAATGAGATGCATGTGTATATTGTGCATTAAATAGAAGAAAGAGCAGAGCACATCTATTAGAGATTTTTTGTATTTATTTTCACATGGCATTAAAAGAAAATGGCCTCACTGGTTTGTTAAATTAATTGTATTCACTATCATTTCTAGCATACTGTGCCAAATTTATCAGAGGCATTTACCCGCAAATCGCAAGTTTAAAAACTTCTCCAACTTTTCTTCTAATGTAGACAGGAATGGTAGGCAGGCATTGCCTGATGACATTTTCACCATCATGTTGCATAAATCAGCTAAAGTGGTAAAAATGCTTGTGGTTTGGCTATATTTATAGTCTCTGTATTGCTAGCAGCATGGGAGAGCTATGGGAGGGAATTTCCCTAAAATTGTTACAGCCAATGTAACCACTGAGACATCTAGCACTTGTTGCTACCAAGAGTGTTAAACTTGGAAAACTCTATCTACAACATGCCAAGAGGAGGAAAGAATAAGTTAATAATTAAAAAAAGTAGTAGTCAAAGGATTTCACACAACATTAGGAAATTAGCCGAACAATTTCTGAGCCATTAGTGAGAGCTTTTGATGACAAAAAGAAACGGGATAGTCTGGAGAACTGGAGAAAGGCAAATCCAATACTGATATTAGATATGGTTTCACAAAAGAGCTGGGGAAAAAGAGGAGTGAGAAGTGGTTGGCGAGCAAAAAAAAAGAAGAAAAGGGAGGCACTGGCAGAAGGACAAAGAGACATGCGTGTTTTGTAGAACCACAACACTATGAAGCAAGGACTAGGAAATTACAGACAAAGCAGCCAACTAAGATAACTGAAAATACACTAGAGCAAATGCATTTATAGGGGAATAAAATAGTAAGAAATAGTCAAGATCAGCTTCACAAGAATAAAATGTGTCAAGTCAATATAATTTTCTCTTCTGACAGTATATCCAGGCTAGTAGTTCAGTAGGATTCAGGAGCTGTGATGGATCTTGACTTTGCTAATATTTTCAATGCTGTCCTGTGCAACATTCTCATAAGCATGGCCAGGGAAATAAGAACTAGGAAAACAGGTGCTAAGCAAAGTCAGCTGAAAAAAATAACATCAAGGTATAACAGTCAATGGTTTGCTGCTATACTGGGAGGACTGCAAGTGCACATAAAAGGGAACTCAGAATATTATTGGAGTTTAACATGGTAATAAACTGGAGACATGATCCAAAAATCAAGCAGAAGTTCAGCAAAGGGCTACGCTTCAGGAAAGAGAAGAAATCCAATTCAGAAAGAGAAAATGGGGACTACCCAGGCAACAGGAAAGGAGCCCGGGGTCGAGGTGGCTCACAGGCAGTTTCAGTCAAGCATTAGTCCTCTTCCGAGTGCAGAGGCAAGGGCTCAACAGGGTCGTTTTGAGCATCTTTTGAGAAAGATGCACTTTAAGAACAATCTTAGGCAATATGGAAATTGCACAAGAAGGTAACACACAGGCTTTACAAAGAAAAAAAAAGGGCTTGTGTACTCCAGGTAAGGAGAGGTTTAGAGGGCTAGGAGTTTAGTTTGGTTTTTCAACATGTGAAAGGTTATAATAAAGATAAATCAGTTGTTCTCTGTGTCAGCTGGAGGTGGGACCAAAAATAATTAGTATAGTTTGTAAGAAAGAGGATATTGCTTCAGTTTTAGGAAAGGATTTCTAACTACAAGCATAATTCAATGGTCTAACAGATTATACAACAGGAAAGTTGTGGAAAACCTTCTTTCCTGTGGAGGTTTGAGGTCAGAACAGATAATCTGAAAGGGACAGTCTGTCTTTATCCTACCTTAATGACAGTGGTGGTCGAAAGCATAGCTCAAGATCCCTTCCCTACTTAGATATCTTTGCTTTAGAATTTTAATTCAATGTAGTGATTTCCAAAAGGTCTTGAGAGACCAGGGAAAACTTTGTCTTGTGTTTCAGTAAAAGTTAAGCTGGTGTACAGGAAAGGGAGGGTACCATAACAGTTGTCCAGAATTTACCTCATGAGATACATATGTATAAACATCCAACTAAATAAAAATACACATGCAGTAACAGAGCGACATATTATTCTTAATGCGGTTATCAGTAAGGTCTTTAAGCAGAAACAGATTTTGGAAATAAATCAATTGTTTTTAACATTTATTTTATAAAATAATAATATAACATTCCATTACATGTTAACTCTTCAGTCTAAAGGGTGGACTCTATTGAGTCTAGGTATTATACACTCACAGCAAAAAATGAGATCCCCATTAAAATCTATAGCCTGTGTAGAAAAAGAATTGCAAACAAACCAGCACTGAAGTATTGCCATTCTGGTTTCATGAAGAGGAACTGGTTTACCAGTAAGAGTGTCCCAATCCTTCAGCATTTGGCATTAAACCACTTGAATTAAGTGTCTGCAGTGACCAAAGGTACAAAGACCATCTGCTAAATGTAGCAATTTACATATCTACAAGTATAGCTATATTTTATAATCTATGATAGACCTGCAGCAAATGTGTTCTATACCTAAATAGTATTGTAGAGTACAACTGTATACAATGGCAAACACCTCTGTAACATGCTGACCAGCAGCAGAGATTAATCAGAATAGAAAATTTTTTGGCAAAGAGAGAGATGCTCATCATTCTTCACTGAGTTCTCCCTTCTACACTGATCTTCAGCTGCTAAAGCCAGATCCACCTTTTCATAGTCTATAACCTCTTATATATATATACACACACACTATAATGTAGTGTGTGTGTGTGTACATATATGTACATATATAAAGAGTCTACAAACAATAGCAGTGATGATCTTCTTTACCTCACTGTACTGACCACATTTGAATAGGTTGTGGGTTTCAGGAAATGTTGTATTAGGTGCTCCATCACAATTTCAGTCATTACATATCATGTCTACCCAGGACACACACTACACCATTTGATGTTTTCTCCTAGTGTATACATTTTAAATCTCTTCTATGAATGTAACTGGTCTTATTTCAAGGGAAATTCAGCCACCTGCTTCTGTGCATGTCATCTCATTAACCACCCAAGTGCCAACAGGGAGTGTGGTGGATTTCCCTCACTCCATGAGCAGTAATTGCCACGGTCTGATCAAGGTGGAGACTGAGATTCCCTGATCTGAGACTCCTGTCAGTCTGAGCACTTCAGAACAAACATTTTTTCCCCCTTCTTTCTTTTTAAAGTATCAAAATTTATCATTTATCCACTAAAACAACATGCAGGAAAGTGACTTTCAGGTATCTGTTATGAGCCTAGTTTCCTCTTAAAACAAGGAAATGCAAACAATGTACAAAGCCAAGGTTGAGAAACTGTCAAAAATAAAGTTATGCATGAAAACTTGGATTCTTTTAACAAACACAGTTTTCATGGAAGCTTTAATAATGTCATCCTAAACATGAAGGATTTTTTGTAATGTGCCTGCCTCAGCCAGCACATGGGTTTCAGTAGTACCTACCCCTCATATGTCTGTAACCATCTGAGATGTGGTTATTTATGCAATAGATCAGCAAATAAAACAGTAATGCAGTGTTCCTCAAAACAGAACAGAATGAGGTTGACGTCTCTTACATCTTACATCCCTAAAATTCAGGTAGCAAATTAGGAATGAAGAAGAGAAAGGACTGTCGTGTGCTCAAAGCACTGAACTGGAGTCCCAGGGAAATGTGCTCTGCCACTGGTATGCCATAAAACCTTGGGCAAATGATTAGTCCAATATTTTAGAAGTATTTTGTGTGTTTTTTTTTCAGATTGTCTGAATATTTACCAGTCTAGCCTAACAAAATGGGAACAGTCCGTCCTTTGGTATTTAAGGTTTTCTACATGAGAATGAGGAATGCAGAAGTAGTGGACCATTAGAAATTTTGTTTTTAATCACTCTGCACTGTAGTTCTCCCTGTATAAGGGGGAATAATATAACTCCTTGACTTCACACATGGATTTGATGTCTAGGCTCCCTTTATAATATCTGGAGAAAGTTAGCTACCTGGGAAAGACATTTCCAATGCCCTGCTCCCAGCTGCCCTGTTTAGCCAGTGGGAAACACAGCAAAGAGGGGAAAGGAAGGATGTGGGGGACTTTCTACATATGTTTTTATATATTTATTTTTACAATAGCTGAGAGTTAGAGTGCTCTTGGGAACTGCTGGCAAGCTTACATGCCTGGCTGAAAAGATTTGAACACCCATCTCACAGAAAAGTCCTCTCTCGCCCTCCCCAATGTATTCACTCTTGCAGGAGAAAAGGAGTAGGAAAGGGAGAGTTTGGTATCTCTCTCGTTGAGGCCATCCCATTGGGCTCCAAATTATTAGATACTTAGTGGACCAGAGAATGAGCTACCTTAAAAAGTCTTACTTTTTCCTGGATTTAAGTACTTGAGTTTAAAGGCTTATTCTTTTTCTAAACACAGGCTTTTGTCAAAGCGGGTTGTAAGCTTTATAAGAATATAAAGAGGATGTGAAGTCTTAGCACTGTTGCAGCAGCCTCAGCCTTTGTGATTTTCTGCCTTTTAGGTGGGTATTTGTCAACTTTTCTATTTAACCTAGTTTTTATATGTTATTTCTCCGTTTTAGGTAAAAAAGGGAAGAAACAGTCTGACTGTACACATGCAAAATTATGTCATGGTACTGACTTAAGGTCATCAGGTCTGACAGACTGGTATGAACTGTGAAAGAGAGCTGACAGTACACTCTAAACCTTTTCATCCCTCATATACTGAAGCAATGGCATCCACTCTGGCTTTTTCAAGTCAATCGGCCTTAACAGCTGGGGTTCTTGACAAATGTATCCATAACTGAGATGTCACTAAAGATATTCTTAGTAAATGAATCCTTGGCAAACTCGTTTTAAACAAGGGTTTAAAACTAAATTAAGAAAAAGGGAGAGGGGAAAAATGAAAGATGTCTACATAGTATGCAGAAAAATGACAAGTTGATTTAAAACTACTTAACCAATTTTCTTCAACCCGAGAGTGTTTTCTTGAAGAGGCTATATAGTAAGCCAACATAAAGATTTCTGGCTTGCCATTTTTGACTTAAACAGATGCAGAAGATTTTGATAACAACATATGGAAGATATATTTTTTTT
Source organism: Ciconia boyciana (assembly GCF_034638445.1). Classification (NCBI taxonomy): domain Eukaryota; kingdom Metazoa; phylum Chordata; class Aves; order Ciconiiformes; family Ciconiidae; genus Ciconia; species Ciconia boyciana. The sequence goes on from NC_132936.1 coordinate 54,443,963, forward strand.
CACATTCATTTAGCTGAAACTATTTTGTTCAAACTTTTCTGACATAATCCAAGAGTAAAACCAAATATGGAAATCCTCAGTCCCAGAAGAATGTAAGAAATTAATGAGAGGTGCTAAGTTGAAGCTAAAATGAAAGTTGGCACTGAACTCTACCTAAACAGTCATTAGGATGGATTTTTAATAGAGCTGCAGCCATCTTGGGTACTTTGTTAAGAAAGAAAAAAAAAGACCCACAAAAATCCTCCCTGGTCACTCATGAATCTTTTAAAGGGCAGCCTTGCCAAGCTCGTTACTAGAATTTGAGATGTTCCACCAGGCCTTTAAAGAAATACCACTTTTACAGTATATATAAGTAAAACCCCATATGTCTTGCAGGAGATGAGTATTGGCATAGAGCACAAATGAACATCAGCTGCAACTTTGAAAACCAATATTAAGCATGGCTGCAAATGTTTTGGTGAACAATGGAAATGGTAATTGTAAATGGTAACTGTAGAACAGAAATTGGTAAAGGCATCCACACCACCCCCCCATTTAAGTCATGGCCTTATATAATACTACAATATCTTCATCATTTGTACACAATAAAGGTTTTATTTATAAATTTGCTCTGTATACTGTATCGCTGGGTTGCCAGTTTTACCAAATGAGTTACACAATCCACGGTGAGAGCACAGCTATACCTGTGAAGCAAATTTTTGCAGTGTAACTCTCCTCTTTATGGAAGAATGTGAGACGGGGATGCACTCTTTCATCCGTCCAAATGCTCTCCGGCAGGGGCGAACGTGGAAGCAAGCGCCTGGAGTCTTGCACCCTAAGCAGGCCAGTGCCGCTCACTGGTGGTGTAACCGCGAGGACAACGCTGTAGACAGCGCCTGCGTCAACTGTTCCTCAGCCCATGGGGACGATGGCGAGCAGATGGGCATGGATGTGGTGGCACCCACACCGACACAGACATGTCCTGCAGGAGCAGCATTGGTGGCTGGAAGCGGCGAGGCTCCAGCTGCCCTGGCCAGGTCTTCTCCTGGCCACTGCCCCAGCCATGAGTTGCAGTGCGAGCTTTCCCCAGCTGCAGACCAGACCGTGCAGCCCTGGGTGGTGGCTGCACTTGGACTCTGCTCAGAAAAACCTCCTCAGGGATGCTGAGTGCTGCCAGCAGTGTAATGCAGCCTAGCTCCTTGCAGTTGGGGAGCAAAGTTAGCTGGCTTTTGGCCACCTCTTTCACAGGAGCCCAGCAGGGGACTAAGGGTTCCCTCTGCAGAAACATAATTCTCCGTGGCTTGCTTGTAATTTGATCTATAGCTGTCAAGAGTGAATGCTGCCTGTACTTACCAAGATGCATAAAATAGCGTGTATAAGGACGTCCCTTGTTAAGGAACACCCATTGTTTAACCGTATTAAAGAATGGAACGAATCATGATCTTTATGCAGAGAGCATTGCGCTAAATCCCTAGCATAAAAATATTTTGTGTGCAGGCCTCAACTGCTAATTGATTTTATCTTGCTGTGTTTTATTCAGCTTTTGCTATGACGGCCTGAAATAAACAGCAAGACTTCAGTTTTGTCCCCTGTTGAAAACTGAATTCTGCATGTTTGCTTCATGGGAACCATCTAACTGACTTCAGTGCCAGTGTATGGAGCCCTGCATACAACAGGAGCAAGAGCTAATTCTCATGTACAGCACTGTGATGTGTGGTAAATGCTGACTTAAATATGACTAATGATATAATTAATGGCCAGACTGGTTGCTTTTCGTTATCTTGTTCAGCTAAGCAAACGCATTTCAAAGCTCCAGAGGAGTCAGTCAGTGTCCAGAAAAGTTGATTTATCAGTAACAGGCAGCCAAAGCTGTTCTGTATCCCTTTCAAACAAATAATCCTTTCCAAAACTAAATAAGTATATGAACTACTTCCTGAAAGAAATGTGTCTGTGCAATGAAAAACACGAGTCGTAAGACAGTTTCTACTGCTTTTTCTCCTTTACCCCTTCAGGTTTTCTATGTTGCTAGAAATTTTAAATCTTAAAAAAACATCAGATTATAAATGATCCAGAAAACTTCATTAAAGCTTCTAATTTTTACCAAACTGACCATGCAAATTATCTAGCATGGAAGTGAAACAGCTACAATGGCAATGTCACGTCATTGTATTGTACAAATTAGGAAGCATCATCAGAAACTGATTTTAGTTCCCTTTTAACTAAAATACTCATTTCTTCTCCAAAATTTACATTCTCCTGTTTAAAAACTCAGTGAAGCACCTTTTGCAATTAGTTACATGTATTCAAACCAAAAGGGAAACGCATCTGTAAGAATAGCTTTACCCTAGTATGGTATGTCAGCCCTTTATATGGGAAAAGCTGGCTCTGTCTCCTTGAGATGTTTCCATTTTGCTTTTCAAGAACCACCGAACATCATCAGTTTGAACAATAAGGCACTTCTGACATATTTCAAGTAGGGAAACCATTAAAATAAAACTCTTAAAATCACAGGTCATTTTTTGAAGTGTAGATCATTAAGTTTAATTGTCCCTTACAAGAACTAGGCAAATCAAGCTCTTAAGATTTTTGAAAAAGATCCAGCTGCTAAGCTTAAGGAAGACATAACTATTCACATTATTTATTTTTTTATTGCACAGTAGTAAAATATACTGTGTAGTATTTTAGACAACTGTATTAAATATAACCCCCTCTGACCATTTTTGAAATAGAGATGCTGTCATTTTCTTAGCATTACAAAATAATTTAGGCAATGTAGATCTGAGTTATTAGAAAACTTTTCTGGATCATAAGACCTGTAATAATTATCCTTCTCAGGAACAGTATTTTATTTTATAAGGGTTTTAGAACTGATGCGCGCAGCACAACAAAAGGTGTCTGTGTGAGGTTCTGAGGACGCTGTGAGCAAGAGAAGAGTTACGGTTAGCAAACTATCAGGTTAGCAATCCCATGAGCGTAATGCTAGCCTCCCTCTCACGGCGGGGTCTGCCCAGCTGCTCTGCGCATTGCTATGCCAGCAAGGGTGTCACATCTCAGTGAAGGAGCTTTTCTCACAAATTCGTAGGGCACCTTAGACTGCCACAAGCAAGGCCATACTGCACAGAATTTGGGTCACCCCAGGCAAAACATCTGTCTCCCAGCTCATTATGGCACCCTTTAGGAAGGCTCTGCCCCTTTGCATTTGCTGTATGCTCTCAGTCCTATGCACAACCCCATGACTTACTTTCCAACCTATCCTGATTTTTTTAGCATCCACAGTTATCTCATAAGGCTAGAAAGAAAGAATAAGGATTCAAACGCTTCCCTGATGGCCACGGAGAGGGAGAGGAAAAACTTTTTCAATGCTTAGCAGCTGACCCCTCTCAGTGTTACACTAGACTGATGAAACACCCTTTGCTGTACTAAGAACAGGGCAGAGCTCCTGGAGCACGCTGCCATCCAGTCTCCTGGGCACTCAGGGTTAGCGCTGCTCCTGGGACCACACTGCCCTCCAGACAAGAGGTGATCAACCTGAGACTGACAATTTCAGAAAGTAAAAGGCCTCTGCATGGCCCAGCGCCAAAGTGAGCTCCAGCCCTGCAGAACAGATCACTCTTTTCTGACCCAGCAGGGCTGCATGGCGTGCTCAAATGCCTCCCTGATCACCACGGGCCATCCCCATGCTGCGATGCACATTAATCATATGCTTATGTCCCACACCAGTGTGTTTCAAAGAGACACATTGGCTAAACTAAAAACACTTGCCCTCTGCTTGCCTTTTTATTGAAAATCTCTAGCAGGGAGGGGAGTAGAAGAGACAGACATATGCTGCAGGGGGACATGTCATCTTCCCATCCCACCACTCAAAAAACCAGGTTCCCAAGCATCATTTAGCAGGATAGGTGGAACATGTAGCTGTACTCCGAGTTGGCCTTCATATCCCCTTGGAAGTTCCCCTATGCCCTTCCTCCCCCATAAGTGATCAGCCTTCTTCCTTTGGCCCCTTGGCGTGGGCGGCAGAGGCTGGGTGGGAAAAAGAGTTAACAAGAGGGGATTACACTGGATGATCTGCCCCTAGCCCCGCAGGAAGAACAGCTAGCTGCCCCACACTCCGACCACATCTCAATGCCTCTTCAAAGAACACCCTTTACCTATGAGTTATTTGACTTCAGAGCCAAGTTCCACTTCCCCAGCTTTTATCCCTTCTTTGACCCCTCCTAGGTCTGTGCTTGGAAGCAACTCCTCTCCAGCCAGTCTGTAGGCTCACCCCAGCATTTATAGCAGTCACCATCTTCTAGAGACAGGGCATGAAAGAGTGGTGTCTTCATCCTACATGGACTAAAGGGGAGGGATAGACCTAAGGGCCTTCCCAAACAGCAGTTAGTCCCGAGGAGACACACTGTGAAGCGCAAAAATACTCTATTGTTGTCAAGTGCAAACAAATTTTATTGGCCTCACACAGAGAGGCTGTTGGCAAGGAGTAAGCTCTGAAAGCCAGTCTGTGCTTGATAGTCTTCCAGGGACTCTCTGCCCCGCTGGGACACTAAAAGAAGAGAAAATATGTACGCACAAGCCAGGCTTTCTGACTAGGCTCAGCCTACATTGCAATGTTCACAACCAGAAAATATGTTCAGATAGGCCACCCTTGTTTATTGGGGCCATTTGGATACTCTCAGAGTCCATTCAGATTAAATGTACGTAGAGGTCCTTCTCAGGCAGTGGCATGAGTTGGGTTATCCTGAGAAAACCAAACATAACACAAACAGGCTATGGTCTGGCCTGGCCCATAAAAACACCTGAAAGACAGAAAGGCCCCCATCCTTCTAAGGACCACACATCCTTAGAAACAGAGTAAACAAAAGCAAGTGCCAATAGCCCTTCCCACCATGCAGTTCTGAGGCACAAACCCAGACAATAGGCTGTCTGTCCGTGCGCTCCTTAAAAAGCATCTGTTTTACAGGCTATGAAAACATAGACACTCTGGGGCACTCTGGCCCTAGAGATGAAAGCAGCCAAAGCCAAGAAGCCCAGGAAAAGAACTTTACATCCCGCAGTGGCCCTATAACACCCTTCTTCTGACCTCCATACCCATGATCTCCTTTGTTCCCTACAGCTACCGGTTCATCTGCCTCTGGGCAGGGACGCACACTGCCAGCATTCAGGAAGCTGCAGCCTCTCCCACCTGCACCTGCAGAGCTACGGGCAGCCCCACCACTGCAGCTGCCTTCCAGCTGCAGCGGGGACATGCTAGGAGGCTCCAGCGGGACCATCCCTCCTCGTAGCAAAGCTATGGTGCTCTACCCTCAAAATACGCCTGCTACCACCCCCCTCCTTGCTCCCTGTGGTCACTAGAGACCAAGGTCACACTCTTCCCACTTAGCCTGTCCTTCCAAGTGGCCTGGAGAAAGTGGTTGCAGACCCATGTAACATCTACAAGAGCTTGGATTTTCTGAAGGCAACATGTGAAGTGCTCTGCGGGAAAGAAAGCGGACAAGGCAAGGTCTGTGCTGCTCCTGCCCTTGCTCTGTTCATTCAACAGAAATGGGATTAGCTAGAAAGGACAGCGGAAATATATTTTTGAGGGACAGCGTAAAGACAGCTTGTCCGTCTCTTCGTATTGTGTGCCCTAGAAAGGAAAAAGAAGTGAATCCTTTCTTTGGCTGTTGCAATTATACAGCTTGGAGCAGTCAAACTGTCTACCTTCCTACAGAAGATTTGACAGCTCCCAGCACCAGAAAGCCGCATTCCTCTACTTTGAAGAGAAGACTTATAATTCATGAGCAGCAAAATCTAAAGGGAGCTATAAAGGCTTTCTCAAATAATAAAAAAAAGAAACAACAGCTACAGCCTCAATTATACATGGAGGCTTTGGATCTGTTTTTAGTATTTTCACATGATAAAAGGCATTGGCTGAAACAGAAAAAGATGACATAGGCCAGATGTTAGGGTGCATTACAGAAGATTTCTGCCACTGCCCAGCGCCAAGCTGTCTTGGCCATCAGCAGACCCATCCTCGGGTCAGGGAGTATTCCTCTTGCTCCTTCCACACCACACCCTCACGCAGGCAGCATGGCGAAGGCGGGCGGGAGATGCAGCCAGCCACTTCAAGGCAGCCAGCATCACTCAGAACTTGGCTCCGGTGACACAAAACAAGGGAGAGCCCAAAGACATCCGGTTTACCTTTCTTCCTTAACGGCTCCATTTTGTACAAGTCACATTAGTGGGTCTCTTCCAGTTCAACTTACAGGAAAAAAAATCTCTAATGATTTTCAACAGAAGACTCCAACAGTTGTCAACACTCAAAGTTTTTCTCCATACAAATAATGGAGTTGCAGATTTATCTTTTTTTTTCCAAAACAGTGTAGAAAATTCATCAGGCAGTCACAAAATCCTCTCTTAGGCTGTTTTCCTCAGAAGGCCAAATTACCTTTAAAAAGGGGGGCTGAAGTGTAACAACTGGAAACATTTTGGTTCGAACTAGTATCTTGTTAGTAGTGTACATGCACAGCTTGAGTGACACACAGAGTCCTTTCCTTCTTCCCAAAGCTCTCTCCTTTTAACATTTAGCCTATCTGTTACATTAATGACATGACAGGCTTTAAGCTTGACCTCTTCTTAATGACCATGCAAGAGCTCTATAATCTTTATTTTCATAACGAAAAAACACGCTTGTAGGGAAGTTCTTCCTGCCTCACCATATGCATCACATACAGTCCCCACTGCTCTTTGCCCTCCTCCACAGTCCCATGCAATCAAGCTCCTCTTTGGTCCCTGAAGATTTATCTTCCCTGCCCCCCCTTCTCCCCAGAACTATCAAGGACTTGCATGGGGAGGATGGATGGAGAGAAGGGACCAGTCCTCCCAATTGCTTGGCTCCCTCCTGTTCCTTCCTCAAAGCACATAAAATAACAAAAGATGCCAATAGCATCGCCATCTGCCCGGGCTGCTGACAGCCAGGAAGGAGAATTAGAGTAACCCAGGCACATACTCCCTGTCACGTAGGCAGCCCTGGATTTTTAGCCAGAATTTTGCATACAAACCCACACATAATTCCTCCGCATAACACAAACACAGGGACTTCAGTCTACAGAGACACCCCACACACATTGCCTGCCTGAATCCTGCATGTCAGGAACACTGCTCTTCATAGCTGTGATTTGTCCAGGAAAACTGGACTCAAATATCCATAAATCCCAAATAGTAAACTAGATATCTTAAATTCTACCTAAACAAACTTTCCCATTTTTCTGGAAATACTGTAGTTCCACTACAGATTCCAAACCAGGAGCTCAGTGAAAAGCAGAAAAAGGACCATATATTCCTATTTTCTGATTTCCCAGCTTGTTAGTAATTGTCTCTGTATTAGTTTACACAATTTTACTGGACCTGAAGACTCCTCAAAGCAGCATGCTATCATAGGACTACCTCCACTGCAGCTGTTTCTTAAGTAGCCATTTGGTCAGAGGCGGGGAAAGGTAATTAAGTCTTTAAGTATTTCTTCCCAGCTGTTGACAGGATCCTATCTTTGTGCTCCAAAGTGAAGGGAAACAGCCACAAATTAAATCTGCTTTTCCAGGAGGAAGAAGACTGGACTTTTATGACAACTGCTCAAAGTCTTCATAAGAAATAAGAAGACCTAAAAAATAAGGTACCATATGGGTGTTCATCTGTAATATAAGAACTGGCAGGTCTGTAGTACAGTTAGTACAAAGTGCCTGTGGTCCCTGGGAAAGCCTTCTCACATGGAGGTGTGTCTGAGAGAGATTTTAAAGACCAGATATAATATCCTACAATATGTATGGCTAAAGAAGAAAAGACAGATTTAACTTTCTTATAGCAATTTTCTAGGCTTAAGGGGATCTGGAACTGTTTTTTGGGCATTTCTGCAGAGCCTACCGTCACACACGGGTGTGATACAACCTCTCTGTTGCCTGCTCCCTCCCTGGAAGCTGGAAGGGGTCTCCTTTCCTCATGGTGGAGCATTTGCTGGGTTGGTTTCCTGCTGGTAGCTTTGTGAATGCAGCACGTTGGCTGGGGTGAGTGTCTGCCTGCAGTGATGGCTTGAGGTTGTCCTTCGTGTGTGTCCCCTGCAGCTGTTACACCGATAGCTTTAACACAACGCTGAAGAAAGGAGAGGATAGCCCTCCACAGCATTTGCTGTGCAGTGCTAGCAAGATGGAAATTATGTTCTCATTGGCTTCCACTGCCTGACTAACACTCCAAGACAGGACAGATCCTGCCTTTGTGGTTGTCCTGTGCACAAGGAAAGCCTGCGTCTGTGTAAGCCGCTATGGGCGGTCCACCCTTCCTCACTCCACTGAGGCTGGGTAACCTGATTTTCTGTCTTTTGTTACAGTTTACTTCGTAGATGTGGCTGTCCCTCCGGAGGCAGTGTTAAGGAACACCTTAACTCCCTTGATTTCAGTGACTGTGCCTCACCTCTGAGGTGAGCCCTGCGCAGGGCCAAAATAATGATGGTATTCAATGCCAATATGAGATGCAAATACAAGCAAAAGTATAATAGAGACTCTCACATATTTAGGCAATGTTACCTGCTCATAATCCCTTCTCTTCCCTCCAGATATTATTTTCATTCTTGCACACACTTCTGTTGTGAGTTTGTTTCTGCTGAAATAGATCTTTTCAAATTTGGGAGCTGAAGGGAATGAATTTGGAGCTGAAGGGAATGGGCTAAATTTGCTGATATTCATGGAACTCATGAGCATGATCCAGGCTGAAACTGTTGCTGCGCTGGCTCTATGCTGCCAAACCACTGCATTCCCGCCCAGCAGCCAAAAGAGCTCCAAGCCTGCGTCCCAGAGAAGATTACTGCCTTCTCATTGGGAACGTAATATTATTTGGTATGTAGCCGTAAAGGAGAACCTGAGCCCTAAGAGCATGAGAGACTGAAAGATTCCCCTCATACTTAACCTTAGCTGTGTTTTCTAATTACCATTTCACTCACATAATGATATTTATTAGACTGGGGATGAATAGATGCAACCAAGATCAAAATTTGGTTCTTATTAAATTTCTGCAGCCAAAGGAGACAGAGTTTGTGGTCCCAGAGGATTGAGAAGGGATGGTCACGGAAACAAAAGAGTAAAGGCTGGGTCATAAAATAGCCCAAAGGATTTTTGTAGTTTTTCTTGAGTCATTCAAGGACAGGAGGTTGATGTACATAAAGAAGAATGGATTGAGACCTAGCTGAAAGAAGGAGGGCATTTAGTCCATCCCGCATCTTGAACCCATTATCCTGGGAACTGTCTTCATTGGAAAGGTATCTAATCTAAGTCTCTATATTTTTGATGAAAATGTTTATGCAACTTGCTATGACAAAATCCATTGCTGTGTAACTCTACAGATGAAGAATTCTCCATTTAGGCTAATTTTTCTCTGCTGCTGCTTTAACCTCATTTCTGTTCTGTTGTCATTAACTAATGATAGGAATTTTATGTAGCCTGTTCTTTCAGTATCTCTTAAAAAAAAAATCAACAAACATGTTCAATCCTGCTTCCCCTGTCAAAATAAACCTTCATAAGAGGCAATTAAGGTTGCTCAAGCAATATGCCACCATAACAACAATTAAAAGGATGGAGCTTTCCAGGTCACCCTGTCCCCATTGGTTTTGGCTTGTCTTCTCTGGAACACCTCACCTGCATCCACTGCTCAGACCTCGCAGGCTTTCTGCAAGACCTTTCAAACTTTGCATAATGACTCTGAGAATGTCATTTTTGAACTGGCTGTGATGACAAACTGGTGAAGTTTTGAATACGACTCGTATTCAAAACTCGTATAGCTTTGAGTTTCACTGAACAGCTATTGCTAAAGCCTGTCATACTAGCACCAGAAGACTGACATTGTTAATGGGCCTGAGTAGCTATGTTGGTTAGTACTAGTAAAATTCCATGAGATTAAGCTGATTAGAGGAACAGCTCTTTGTATGACAGGTTCTTGCATTCTGGTGGAGATCAACGTAGCACTCATATCACTTTAGGCTGGATGAGGAATGGGCCTGCTACTTTCAATTCTGAGGTGGCCAAAGCCTTCCTTAAGCAAAAGCTTATTAGAACATTTGTACACTTAAAAATTTACCTTGTCTCTGGCTGTTTATCAAATTCAGTCGTGGAAACTAGAAATCTGTGAAAAAGAGAATTTTACAGGAAAAAAACCCATAATTAATAGTACGGGCTTTATATTTTAATGTATTTTATATATTTAATAGATCTAGTCCTTCCTTTGTGAGCATGTGGTGCCTACAGCAAGAGCTGTAATTCTCAAATTATCTACCCAGCCCTAACTTATCCAAGTAACTAATTTTTTTGGGCAATAGAGTCCCTCAGGGAGCCTATGTTTTTGCTGTTGGGCACGTGAATGATATCTTGACCTCAGCTTTAGACTAAGGTGCCTAAAGAAGGACCTCCCACAGATCAGAAGTGTTAAAGTCCTGTTCTGGATCTGTTCCTGAAAAGGACCAAGCTTAAGGCATAACTCCCTCTTTCCCATTTCCAATCGGCTTACAGGTCTGCAACCCAGTCTGCAGATTGGCTTTTGTGGGTCTGATTCTCTGAGCTCCCAGGAACCATATTCAGACATCCTAAATTCCACTGAAGTCCATGTTTCCTCAGGGTAGTGCTAAGCTCTGAGGCCTCTTGCTGAAGAGAAACTGCGGGCTCAGGACAAGGCTGGAATTGAGGCCACCTGAATATGGCTCTGATCGTTCTCTGTATGAGGCTCTTACTACCTTAAGAGAAGGGTGTGCTAAGAAGTTAGGCACTGCAATGCCATTCCTACATCACCCTTGTCAATGTATTACCTCCTTTCTTGCCAGATGTCTAATAAAATAGTTTGTGGAATAATATCCTCATAGAGCAGTTTTAAAATAAAATAAAAATCTCATGTTCTAAAGAGGAAAAATCCCGAGCTATTAGCTAGTGTTACAGAAAATAAAAACCACACATTGTATAACAATGCTAGGGAGTATGTATAAGACTTTGTATCAGAAGAATTCTGGATTCAGCAAAAAAACAAAAATAGATATTGCTGGAGACACTGTATTTAGCACTTTTATTGTTCCCTAAGAGAAATACTTCAATAATTATCCTTTATCTGAATCTTGTCATTCAGAGAAGGATAATTTTCAAGGTAGGGTAAAAATAACAATCTGCATAAGCTGTTTCTGAATCCTTCTTGTCTCCAGGGAAGCACAGGTAATGCACAATTACATGTACTCTTCCCTGCAGAAACTTCAGTGGTAGATTACTGATGGAGAAAGGGAAACAAACCCAGGCTTTAGAGAGAATCATGTGGTGAAACTCAAGCTGACTGAAATACTTGCACTCTTTACACACATTTTCCTTCTGGGAGCACTATTGTTGCAAGCAGTATATTTTCATTTACCTAAATGCAGATTATTTGCTTTTCCCTTTCAAAATTACATTCAGACTTTGTTTCTTCCATGTGCAATTCCTTGTTGCATACTTTGCTGCGTTCTTTGTTAGTTGGTACTTCATTGCCTAGCCTAAAAGACTAAAAATTATCAACCACGAGATAAAATTATGTTAGTATTGATCAGATTGCCCTGTATATTTAAAACAGCGCAAATGTGCTGTAAGGGACGTCTCAGCCACTCGGATAATCAGAAGCTTCTGTAAACAAAATTCTTTTCGTTATAACTATCAAAACATTAATTCAGGAAAGCTGGAACTGAATAAGTGGAGTTAACCTGTATTTGCCCTTCTCTTTACACATACATATATTTACAGAAAGTTTCTGTCTCTTCTGCTTGTGAAGATAACCTTTCAAGTATAAACTGAGGGGAATGCTGGCTTGAGTCTGGAGCCAAACACATGGAAACAATAACACTAGACATAAGCTGCCTTCATTCATCTCAGTGGGATGCTAGCAATGAAGTCTGCTTATGACAATGTAAAAGCCAGACTTGTTAACTATTTCACTGCTACATTTTGGAAAGAGAAAATCTAATGCAGCTGATCTATCCATCATAGCCTGACAGTCTTTTCCTTTGAAAGGATATGCCATGTAATATGACTATGTATTTGAAATATGTACATAACCCATCTTTATTTTTGTCTTGACCAGACTACACTTTATTTGACTGTTTTAATAACTGATGTCTGCATGTCAGAGTCTGTTCTGTACTAACTGCAGAATAAAATCCTTTCTTGAATAACTTTTGTTTTTCAAGGAACCTCTTTTCCCAAGGTTTTCTTCTTTTAATTTTTTTTTAAAAGGACAGTTGTGGGTGAGCAATCCAAGGACTAAACTTAATCATCTTAAAGACATAGGGACAGATACATCCATCCAAATGTCTGTCTGTCCTGTGTTTTTTCCAGAGAGCAGTGTGTCAGTTCATACAGAGAGGGAATGAACACGGTGCGCTGTCAGCAAACCGGGGCTTGGTCAAAGGAATTCTTCGTTCGTTCCTTATAGGATTCACTAACAGGATCTGTAGGATCTGAAATCAGCCTGCCTTAAACCTCTGTTGACTGGGGTCTTTGAAGCTGGTAAGAGTGAAGTATGACAAACTTCATAGCCGAGCAGGAAGGTCCTATGTCAGAAAAGAAACGTTAGGGTAATGTGCTTTGTAAAATAAAATAACTTCTGTTTACAATGAAGTGCATCATAAGAAGAAGCAACTGTCAGTTGTCCTGTCTCTGCTGTACCCAGGGAGGCATCCACTCTTTCCCTCTGTCTGCCTCAACTGGAAGCAAGGGCCCTGGCTGGAGACAGGAGCAGTGGTTCTTCTTATCGCCTCTCTCCAGTTTGTATTGGGATTGACAGGAAACAAATATATTTACTAATATAATCCTTTTATGTTATTTACTGTCTGTTGCTATCTCTGTCCTCTTTCCTCTGTCCCTTGCAAGGGAAATGAAGCTAAAAGGCAACGTGATAGCATCACTCCAAGGACTGGGCTGGGTAATAACATCAGAGGGATACAAGAACCTGGAGCAGTTAATGTTAGCAGGTTAAAAAAAATGCATCCTGGATTTCTAAAAGATGCTGAGTCTTCTTAATGATGAAGAGTCAATCCTGTATGGTGTGTTGCAATTTGTTCCTAAGAAATCCTCAATAATCCTTTGCTTCGTTCTTGGCCATTGTTTCCAGTTGCATAAAATGTTCCATCCAACTCAGTCCCACTGGAAAATGAGGAGAGGTTTTCTTGATTTCAGTGTATTTGTGATCAAGCTTGTAATGGAGATACTAATGGTTGTGTAGAAGTCTGTCTGTGCAAAAATGCTGGTTTTTGCTGAACCCCATGAAGCTGAACAAGTCATAGCAATAGTAAGAAACATTTGAAATTACTTAGTCTTATCAGAGACATCTGGTACACTGGGTCTTGTTTCCAAAAGTTGCAAGTTCTTTCTTTAGAAATTTTTCTTCAGGAAAACTGCATTTTCTCCCCATCAAACTGTTTAACATAATTCTTAATGATTACACATAAATGTTGTGGCATTCTCTTTCTCCAGCTGCAAGCTGCTGTATTTCAGAAAGTGTTTAGGTCTGTAGCAAGCATTTATAGAAGAAGTTTACTTTCTTAGAAGTATCACTTATCTAATTGTTTTTTCAAGCACAAAACATAATTATGATCATTGTTTAGTTCTGGGTTTGTGTTTTTGTGAAGGCTGCTGTTGGTGGGCCTGGAGGAGGTTCTTCGGGTTGGATGGGAGGTTTAGGAGATTCCCTGTTCTCTTCTTTTGGCTTTTGGTCTTTATATGTTACCCTCTGAAGATACACCCCCTGAATCCAGTTTAGCATATTGCTTTACACCCATTAAAAAGTGAAAGCCTGGATGACTGGGGAAGATCAGGGAGGTAGGAATGGGGTAGGATGCCTTCTACACTCAGGCTAGTTAGATCCTACCCTCCAGAAAACCACTCAGAACTCTTAGTTAAGTGAGGGCTCTTCAGTAGCTTATGTGAAGTATGTGGGATGTGCTCAGCCTAACTCCCAGGGGAAATATGTCTGAGAAACACATGCTCCTTTTCATTCCCTCCCTCAACACAGATGGGCAACTTGCTAGGACAGGGGGCTGTAAGATTTTACTTCCAGCTGTGATCTCTGTACGGGGATTTGATGGGTGGGTGATCCTGTTCTCGAGCTGCCTAGGGGCTGGTTGCTCCCATGCAAACCCATGGAGAGGGGTAGCAGCTTTATGAAATAAGCTGAACCAGCTCAAAATAGCTGGTGTTGAGCACAGCCTGTTCAAAGCAGAACACAGGTATACTGATGGCACAATATGGATTTATATCTATCATTTTCTTTTAAATACCTCCTAGTGCTCTAGGTGGAGAACAGAAACTGTCATTTCATAAACATTAAAACCACATTGTTCATTTAAGTGGGTAAATGAAAGCACAAATATCAATCCTAGTAGCACAGACTTACTAGCCTCACACCATGTATAAATACAGTTTCACACCATTTGCAAGAAATATTGTATTCCCTGAGTTCCAGCTTCACTGTTATGATTACTGTTATATACCTGGATAAAATGCCAGTGCTGACAACGTTGGGAAGGTTCATACCTGTTAAACTGTCAACCAGTAAGTGATTTTCTTGTCAATCTGGGTGCTGCTGAAAAGAGCCAGATCGACAGGCTTATTCTGTTTCAGCTTTCTTTTTTCTGTTTTGTACTTTCTCTCTCAGTTCTTTTACTGGGCTTGTAGGAAATTAAACTGTAAAGTTGTCCACCTAAAAGGCTTTCTTATAACAATGCAGTCCTGGCTGAAATAACCATTTCCAATTTGATTGTGTTGGGAGAGTAGTATGTGTGTGCACACGTCCACACACATATATGGATGACTAAAATCTCACCCGTAATACTGTGTTTTTTATATTGCTGTGATGGGAATAGTAAAACCCTTCAAATTCCCTCTAGACCATTAAATAAGGTAAATGTAGCAATGTGGTGTTTTCCTTCAGTCTCCCACCCTTGCCTGCAAATGTGGTTTGTCCTCAGCAGTGAAACACCTACCACTTTCTCTCAGCGTGGAAGGAATTTAAAGCTCTGGAAGTTTCGGAGCTGTTTTTCTCAGGAAGATGAACATCATCAGAGGGAAGCAACTTGCCTTCCAACATGACTAGGTTTGGCTAAATTAATTTATTCTGCCTCTGTCCTCCTTAGCTGCTTGGGTTTCCGTCCCTTCTCCAGCACTGACATGGACATTTTTACCCTGAAACCCAAGCTCTTGTGATTGAATGATCATTACTTTTACTTTTATGTTTGTACGTACATTAATTTGTGATTCTCTTGAGAGTTTCCTGATGATCATAATTTAGGTCTCTGTCACTATGGGGCTGTCAACTTACACATTGCAAAGAAACTGTATTACCTCAGACTAAAAGAATGTTTCTAGGGTTTACAAGTCCACCAGGTCACTAAATGCTCCCATAGCAAAACTGAATGGAGCAATATTGTATTTCATGGGGTTAATGTTTGTTAGCTCAAGTTCTTGTCACTACACAGTATAGGGACTGTCATTTATTCTAATAGCTGTGGGTACATGAAAGAATTTCATTAACTGAACCACTTTGGAAAATGATGCATTTGCAGGATCCACCATAGTGACCGTGTGTCCATAGAAGGTTTTCTTCACTGGAGTATCCATGCACTGGTGCTGCCCACCTGGTGAACTTGATGATTATCTCAAATCAAAACTAGCCTGAAGTTGCGAACAGCACAGAGCAGTTCCTGGGGCCACTGGGCATACATATGGTGATGCACAAGCAGCAGCTTTGGGCAACCGCACAGAGTGCTCTGATGCAGGACATGGTGATAGTGCACCGTCCTCTGAGCAAAGGCTCCTGTAACGGCCCTGGGGACACTTGGGTCCCATCACGAGAATGCTGTGAGCTCGCAAGGCTGGTTGCAATCTTTGGGGGTTTTTCTCCTGTAGATACAGCACTAGAGGAAACTGGGAGAACACAAGAGTTATAAAGGGGCAGGTTGTTTGCTTTTAACCCATTTAGGATTAGCTTCTCCATACTGCTCTGCTAAACTGAGCCAGAAGCTACCAGTGTGGTCAAACCACACCAAAACACTCCTGTAAAAGTCAAAAGCTCTGCTGCATGCTTTAAAAACTGACCTCCCTACACCAGCACTCAGGTTATAGCATCACCGCAGCTAAGGGCGAGAGCGTAAGCAGCACTGAGCCCAGCGTGCTCTGAGACCTCCCAACCACCTGGTTGCCTTGTTGACAGCCTAAAATCTGCCTTCGACTGTGCTGTCCGGGTGTGTCTGAGAGCACCCGGAGGCACCTAGCAGGGTGTGGGAAGGTCCTGGCACATGGGGTCCCACCTGCACCAGGGGATGGCTTCGGCTGTGCGTGAGGCCAGGCTTACCCACAGCAGAGCTCTTGGGGTGAAATGAAAATGTACTCGCTGTTGTGGTTTTGGCTGGGATAGAGTTAATTTTCTTCCTAGTAGCTGGTACAGTGCTGTGCTTTGGATTTTAGTATGAGAATAATATTGATAACACACTGATGTTTTGGCTGTTGCCAAGCGGTGTTTACACTGGTCAAGGACTTTTTTCAGCTCCCCATGCTCTGCCAGGTGCCCAAGAAATGGGAGGGGGCACAGCCAGGACAGTTGATCCAAACTGACCAAAGGGCTATTCCATACCATATGATGTCATGCCCAGTATATAAACTGGGGGAGTTGGCCAGGGGGTAGCGATCACTGCTCGGGGACTGGCTGGGTGTCGGTCGGCGGGTGGTGAGCGGTTGTATAATTTTTAAATTTTTTTTTTCTTTTATCCCTTTCTTGGGTTTTGTTCCTCTCTCTCTCTTGTTGTTTTCCTTCTCATTACAATTCATTATTATTATTACTATTATTTTGTTCCAGTTATTAAACTGTTCTTATCTCAACCCACGAGTTTTCTTACTTTTGCTCTTCCGATTCTCTCCCCCATCCCACTGGGGGGGAGTGAGTGAGCGGCTGCATGGTGCTTAGCTGCCGGCTGGGGCTAAACCACGACACTCACTCAGGATTTTTGTTTCAGTAAGAAGAGCACTTTAGAAAGCTGACACTGATTTAGTCGCCTTCAGTTCTCCCTTTGAGCTCCTGGCACTCTGCTGGGGAGAAATCCAGCTCAACAACTGGACGTTGCTTTGCAGAAGGGGTTGCTGCCTGGCAGGGGCACGCTGGGGGACATCTGGGGGACAAGAGTGGCACCAGGACCTTCTGCAGATGTTATTGCCACGGGTTATAGCCACCCTGTCATGAAATTAAAAGCAGGAAGATGTAAAAATAGGCTGCAATGTACGTAACTGCAGTTTTTCATAGCAAGTAGGCATTTTCCAAGCCTCTTGTGCTAATGGTGATTCTTGAACAAGGGAGTATCTTCAATTTATAGGGCAGGCTTTGGCTGCAGTGTGGGTATGGCTGGGATTAAAGGAAAAAGCCTTGGCACTTTGGAGGCTGGTCAACTGCAATATTCAGTTCGCAGGGCTCAAAAGCAACAGGGCTTTGATCCAGAAGGGCATATTTTAGGGTAACATGACCTTCCTCTATTTCCACATGAAAAACAGAATGAGGACTCTTTAATGGAGGAAACTGTAGCCTGCCTCAGACTTCTTCATTTTCAGCTAAATCAGGGGCACACACAGTTTGAAAGGCCAAAGTAAGTAAAACTTCATAGTTATTGAAATCTTTGAAATCTTCCTGTCATGTCTCTGTGGAGATAGGGAACATTTCCTGTCACCTACGTGTAGACAGTAGGGGGGAAAAAAAAAAAGAAACAAGCAATAAAAATAAATCCTCTGTTGGGATCTGCCTACAACAGAGTTTGTGCCTACAGTTTGTTTCTGTTTACTTAAGTAAAAGGAGAACTGTGACAAGCTCTTTAAAGTGTGAATATTGTACACTCCTGGGATGTTGTAAAGACCTATTGAAGCTGTAAGATTTTTCTCCAAGCTGTGTTATTCCATAGACTGAGGATGGCATTCTGGTCCCCGGGGGTGGGAACTGTGGTAATCTATTATATTTTATGCTTTTGAAAAGAAAATAATGAATCAATTCCATCACACCTTTGGGTCAGTTTGACAGCCAGTCAATGGTAATGGTTCAGTTTCCTTGCAGTTATGTGCCCTGGCAGATTATAATGTCAAATAATAGTCACTGGATTTTGAAGCTGTTTTTCTAGATTTTAATCAGTATAAGATATGAATTGGGCTTATTAATTTTAATACCGATTTATCGGTAACTCCCCATTCAGTGTCATACGTATACTCTTATGCTTAAAGATCTCTATAGATAATTTGATCGCTGCTTTAGCAATTATGAGGTGTGAAAGCCTTCTTTTAAATTCAACACATGTAGACATTAAATGACCAGCCTTCTTATCGCATGTGTCTAACCATGACAGTCCCTGTTTAGCAGATGAGACAGTAGCAATCCATGTGGCCAGATGCATCGGTGAACTTCAGTAGCTCAGAAAGAGCCTGGTGGTTACTGAACTCACAGGGGCAACTTGGATTTCAGCCTTATTCCAAAAACTACTTAGTACTCTGTGTTTAGTAGACTAGTGTCAAAAGGAGAAAATAAATACACTCCAGTTCTAACTTCAATCTCCACCATGCCCAATTTAAAGGTTTGAAATATCTAAATATTGGCAGGATAAATGCAAAATGCCACTCATTTCTCACTCCTTTGTGTGGGAATAGCTTTACTCTGAGCATCCCTAGAAACTAGAAGCCACATAGGGTAATGCCTTATCTAAGGTATAGGTTTACAGTTATCATTAAGCTACTCATCACTGCTGAATCCTGGGCAATTTTGTCTCAGCAGAAATGGGGCAGCTAGGATGTTTTCTGGAAGAAATTTAGGAATTAAAAGACTTAAACCAACTGTTTATGTATAAAGAAGCAGAATGGTCATTTTTGCAAATGCTCATCTCAGCTTCCTGTCTTGCAGAAATACGTGCAGCAATATTAATGCACGTGGACCCAGAAATGTTCCCTGCTCAGCCTCAAAAATGAGGCTCCTCATGTCTAAGTAATTAGCTGTATTCCTGCAGAACATACTGTCAGATGGTCAGAGTCACTGTGTCAGACCATCCTGGGGGAAGGAGACAAAACGTAATGGGAGGGAGCTAGAAAGGGCCATGCTGCCATGCTTTTCTACTTTTTTATATATCTCTTTTTGAGACCTTTACACAGAAAATCTTGCTTCTCTCACATCGCCCCTAATCCACATCAGAATGCAAATGAATGGCCATGAGGTAGGCTGGATAGGGGAAACTGGAAATATGACACAATTCTTCAGGTAGGGCCATTGACCAACAGAAGAGATAGTCAAAGAGAAGGTGGATTTCTGCTTTGTGATGTCTCCCAGTCAAGCCTGGAGGCCTTTCTGGAGGACTCACATTGGCTTTGGCATCGCTCATGTGACTCTACAGTGAGTCAGTTTAGAAACCTAAATGTACAGAAAGCTGCCCTGTGTGGGAGAGCAAACAGGTTACTCTCTGCTTCAGTCCCTAAAGTGTGGGCTTACTGTAGGGTCAGATGTATGCCAGAGCTGGTGCACGTGAAGGAGCAGGACTACATCTCCAAGCTGGGCAGCGGAGGAGCGATACACGCATGACCACTGCTCAAGCACAGCAATTGGATCCCAACTTTTCACAAAGTTCAGACACATCCAGAGCTGAGGTTTACCTTCATGATCATCTCAGCTGCAAAGAATGTACAAAAGCAAGGAAGTTGTTCCATGCAACATTCTCTCAGGCAATAGAGCAAATACAAGAAATTGCCAGATAAAAGAACTTCCCAGTCCTAAGTGCTTATTCCTATTCTCAATCTGCACTTTATTGCTGTTACTGTTCTGTTCATAGGGCTGTGCAATAAACCACGTTAGTGAAACGATCCCATTTATAAAGCAGCAAACAAACTACTGCTTTGTTGAAGGACAGGAGAAAGTGGGAATCTCTTAATGAAACAATTTGATTAACAAAGGAACAGAACAGAACCACCATGGCAACAAAACCAACCTCTATGGATGCTTAAAAACCAAAAAATCTAACTGAGATTACTTCACAGGCCATTCTGTCAGTATAGCCCTGGAACATGCCACAGATGAAGGGACAGAAAATGTTGTTTGGGGATAGAAGTGAGTTTGGGAGGAAAGTGAGAACTGAAGGACAGCAGGAAACACTTTTGCTAGTTGACAAGCAGTAATGTGGAATGACAACCTGATGTAAATGATCAGAAATAGGTTAGAAACTTAGTAATCAGTAAAGTCCTGATTAAATCACTCCTTTCGGACTCTAACATTATGGCACAGATTCATACGTGAGCTTAGGAGTGCTTGTCTCACAAGTTCTAATCCAAGCGATGATCAGGTAGACAAAGGTATCTCTGCAGTAGATTTGACCCAGTGAAAGAAACAGAGGAAATAAATGCATTCAGCATTTTACCAAAATTCTGCACATGGTTAGTATAAGTCTCCTTTTGCAGGGATCAGTCAGGTTGAAAATAATGATGTTTTGTAAGAAATTCAATTTTTACTCTTCAGATTTTACCCACGAGTTGTTTGTAAAGGTATATCAGACTGTTATTTGATTTTTATTAGTTTATTGTTTTCTGGAGTTTGGGGTATTTTTTAATTAATGAGGAACATGTCCCTGTGGTTTTCCTATGTGTTCTCTCACATCAGTGTGTGAGAGAGAACTTATGTACAACTTTATTATTTCAAGTGACAGAAGCAGATCAAGTTCAAAAAGTTACTGCTTTTTCAAATAACAGTATGCCAGCAACTGGGACATAACACACATATGGCTTTTCCAAGAATAAAGTTGCTGATCTATCTGCATGTCCAAGGGAAGACAGTGATATAATCAGCATACTTAGGATGGATCTACACCAGGAAGGAGAGAACAAAACATTGATCAGATAGGAAATCACAGACCCAGCCACTGCACTTACTGGCATCCACAGGAGTCAGCTTGAAACTGAAAGATCCAGAACTACTTTCATCACACCTGATCTCACAAAAGCAGGTGCTTACCAGCACCACAATGCTGGTTGGCACCATATTGCAACAACATCAAGCCTCGTATCTGCCTCTGGACCTGCTGCAGCAGCATGAAACTTATTGGGACTCAGTGAAGAGATGTGTGGTTTGCTGGTGAAGGTCATCTCCAGTACCCTGACCTTCACAGCACAGCCCATGAAGACGACTGTGGCCATCATGGATGCCTGAATTGACAGTGCTGCACCACTACACATTCAGGGGTTAAATCTTCAGAACAGATTGCTAGAGCACATTTTTCATTTGGTCTTCATTATGCAGGAAGGCCACTATAATCATAGTCCTTATTTACACATCTCCTGGCATCTGCTCAAATATATCTTTCTCGATACTTCCTAGAAGCAGTTAAAGTATTTTCATTTCTTGGTAGGGTGGTGCTCTGTTGGTATTTTCAATAAGAATGGGTGTTCAGATTGCTGCCTGTACTATTTTGGATACTTGTATTACTGAAGCATCCCTTACTGTAAGTATCATTTACCCTCCCATCCCAAAAAGTTAGCATACTTCCAGAAGTACAACTTTACTATTACACTCCTTTGAAAAGCATAATAATGAAGAAAATATTTCTTCTGTATTCACTGTTTTCCAGACATGCTTTTTAATGTTCAAGAGGAGGACCAGATTTACATTCAGCCTCTTCCCCTTTCCTTTGCTAGAAAAGCAATATGAACTATTTCAGCATTATAAAACCCAAAGTCCCATTACACTTAGAAATATTAAATCCATCCAATAAATTATCATTAGGATAAATTGAACACACTTTAAGCAGATCTCAGAAGATTATTCAGGATTCTCCCACGGAACTAATTTCAAATGAGTTTTGCCCTTCCCCTGAGATTCATATCTTTTTCTTCAAGGTGGCTAATTACAAATGTAACTGTAAAAGTATGTACCTATCCATAAAAACATTCCTTTCCCTCTTTAAGGAAAGATCTTATTACAGATACTGGCACAGATTTTCAGCTGTCAAATCAACAGATTACATAGTACATAGAAACCATGTAATATTTATTCATGTCTCTGCCTTCCTCGCGAGAGGCAGGCCAGCTCAACAACATCTGGAGGTCTAGTATATTTGTATGCAGTTAATAAAGACAGCAGCCTGGAACCCAGGTGCAGCTGTGTAGATATTCCCATATACTCACTACCTGGATACTAACATCTTGCATATAATATGGCATTATATTTACTCTTCCATAGATCCCCATACACCTAATATGTTCAAATCTTGACTAAGAGAACAGGATCAGGAGTTACCCCAGTGCTGCAGGGAAAGGGGAGACAAGTCTATAGCCTCCAGCACCAGAACTGGCAGCAGAGCTGTGCTGAAGATTACTGGGTTTGCTTTTTCATTCGCTAATCAAAGTGAATATTTGCTGGTGTGAGTTTTCTTTGGGTTTTGTTTTTTGGGCTTTTTTTTGCCCAGCTTAAAAGACATCCAAAGAAAACTGCTTTTTTTGACAATAGGAAATTATAAAGGCAATACACACCACTAATTCATGTTTACTTCTAGATTCAAAATTTACTTAAAGGTAGTTAGCTTGCTAGAAAG
Source organism: Ciconia boyciana (assembly GCF_034638445.1). NCBI lineage: Eukaryota > Metazoa > Chordata > Aves > Ciconiiformes > Ciconiidae > Ciconia > Ciconia boyciana. The sequence continues at coordinate 54,466,542 of NC_132936.1, forward strand.
AAGATTTAAAAAAAAAAAAAGGAAATATTTTTAAATGAAATATTTTACTATTCTGCATAGTTTCAGCTTTTGGAAGTGCTCAGAATGGTTTCAGTTGATTCTAAGTGACATATTTTGGGAATAAGATCTGAAAAACTTAATCCTAGGCTAACTCTGAATGACCTACTTTACAGCTAGAACCAGGATTAAAAAAAATAAAAAAAAATCTGGAAACAGTTGACAAGTCTAAGAGCTTAAGTGAGGACTGTGAGACGGGAAAAGTCTAGCAGGTCATGGTATCCGCAATTAGAAAAAGGGAACAGCTTTGCTGTATACAGGGGTCTGAAATCTGTAACTTGTTGCATGTCTAACCGGTTCACTTGAAATAGCAAGCAGAAGGTTTGCTGAGATTGTGGAAAGCCTGAAAAGAATTGGCTCCAAAGCAGGAAGGAACTGCAAAACATTTTTGATTTTTCAAAGAAAAATGAAAGAGAACAGAAAACTTTTCATAACACAGAATTCTGGACTCTGCTGCTTAAGTGAAGATTATAAACACAGATACTGGAAAGCTGCAATTGCAGCATGTGATATGCTCTGCAAATAAATCAAATATCAAGGAGAAAGCATCACATAAAGAACACACACAAGTCACATGTTTTAATATGTCAAACAGTTTCACAGCACTAATGCTTTTCCTTTCAAGAAAAAACACTATAACAACAGAAAGAAACAAAATTGTGAAGATGTTCAGTTGGCCCAAAAAGTAAAGCTATCATTTTAGGGCCCCTACCTGAAAATTTCATAGAAACAAACTTCCTCCAGCTAATACAGATTAATTGATAGAGAACCATGTAACTTCTCCACTAACTCTTTAATTTCAAGCTCAATGAATGAACTTGATCAAAGATGTGCTGTTTCAATAATGTCACAGCATGATTATCAGGAGATAGAGATATATATATGAAGTTGCAGAAGACTTTGGGTCTTCCAAAAATGTACAAATCCTCATTTCCCATGTAAGGCTGCAGAAGGTAATATACAGCATGTGCTAAGTCGCCAGGCTATAAAGAAGGATATTGTGGGTTTTTTGGCAGAGAACAACAGACAGCCTCAGATAGATTGGCAAAGCATCAAATGCCAAAGGCTTAAAGAATTACAACCTCCAGCCAAAGGAGAAAAAAAATGAAGGAAAGTGATGTTTTTCAGGATTGTGCCAGGACCTAAGATTTACTAACATAAATTGGTTTTGAAGTGTGAGAAACACATTTTGCAAACGGGAGGGAAGGCTAGAAGTAGGACTTCGGCATTTTCAAAGCCTTGAGTTATTTGCAAAGACTCACAGAGTAAGAAGGGGACCCATCCGCAGCACCAGTGATGGAAAGAATCATGCTGGCCACAGATATGGTGATTTCCATGTTAACCGTTAGCCTAAAATCATATATGGATCATTCTGTAAAACAGAGTACGCTTGTTCTCTAGACTGATGAGTATTTCTTCAGGAGCAACCTAGATCAAGCTTGTGAGTGAAACAGACTGAAGATAATTGCGAGGTATTCTTCATGACCAACACACACACATGCACCCTCATGGCCGTATTTTGGTACAACAGGAAAATGTTATCTGTACATACAAGCCGTTCCAGGTACTGAGTGTTTCTTGGACAAAACAGCAGTCCCATGAGAGCATCTCAAAAATATTTGCATCCAAATGCAGTCTTGTGTTAAGAAGTATTTTTTTTCCCAAAAAATGAGTGGCCTGCTATGGCCTTACAAAGGGGGGGAAAAAAAAAAAAAGTCTGCAGCTTATTGTACATTCTGCTAAACCAGACCATTGGTGGATGCATTGATAAAATAATTAAAGCTTTTATCCAGGCCTTTAAAACCCTGACCTACAGTAGTCTTTCAAAGAAACAGTGGGCACAAACATACACACTGAATTCAAGATCAAGTGGGCTCAGATACCCACACACTTTTCACATGGACGAAAAAGTCTTAATAAAATAATCCTGAGCTAATACACAGAGACCAGAACTGATACCTAGAATCAAATACATCTGCTGACTAATGGGGCAGAATTACTGCATAATGCATCGGGGGAAAAAAACCCCAAACATTCAACCCAATTTTGAAACACATACACGGCAGAATATTCTCTGCCTATTGACAATCTTGAACAATGGACCTTTGCTGTCTTCTGTGGAAAACAATGCATCTGAACTCTATTATCAAAGTGGCAAAGGCCTGTATATTTGAAGGTAGTAAATAACGACTTAGCCAGCAAATGTGTCAATATGTTTTCTTGGTTTGTGAATGCTGTATAGTAATAGCAAGGATTCAACAGGCCTGATGTCAGCATAGTTGCGCTTATATACATCAGCTGAGAATTTTCCCCAATAACTTCTGTTCAATGTGCTTTTACCACTGCTTCCTGAATGAGGCACTTCCTTATCATCTGTGGTTGACCTTTTAAAAGATGTTTTGCCGTAGTTTCTGTATTATTCAGCCACTTAATTTTGAATGATTTGTCCCTTTTTAAGGATAGTTACCTGAAAACAGTGTGATCAGTTAATACAGAACGTCCTGTATGCTAAAATAATACATGTGCCCTTCAGGTAGATTTAATGTGAGCATCAGATTGGCACACATAATTTAATTAACCGGTTGGTCTGTCTTGATCCCACAAGAGGTTTAGAAACTTAAAAAAAAAAAGTGTTTTCTTTGGCATGGCCATTCCTGGGATGAGAAAAGGGGGGTTAAAGACTTTATCAACAGAACGACTACAATGATTTTCAGAAACTTATTTTAAAAAGTGTCTGTTTAAGCATGTTAAGCAGTTAAGACCTGTCTCTATCTTTCTGGTCTAAAACATGAACTGAAAGATCGTATCAGCTGTGCAATGGAGTGCCAACAGAGGTACGCAGCTACAGCATTGCATGGAGACAGTGTTTTTTCAGCTAAATACAGATCAGCCATGTCCTTATGGTTCTGCACTGAACTAGTCCTGTCCTTCAGCAGAACTTAATTCAGGAGAACACCATCCAATGTGATTATGCCACATCCAGTTCCAAAGACAGCCCAGGAATGTCCTCGTCCTCACTGAAGGATGAGATGCTGACATACCCTAAACTTATTTCTTGAACTAGAGACCCTTCAAGAATTTCCATGTTTCCAGTCCTATCCCTTCACAACTTGTGGGCAGATTTACTTTCTCAAATGCAGCACGGGCGGCATGTTTGCTTTATACGCAATGCCTGAAGATGCTGGAAAACACCATGAGCACCTATCCATTCTCTGCATTGTCAATACGCCACTACCATAGGAGCTTCATCTAGGAAGCCCTGTGATGAGGTAGCATGTTGTGGGCTGGGGAGGGTGGTAGAGGCAGTAATACAGACACAAATATATGGAATAAAGTGTTTTGTCACATACTCTGTTGCTGTCCTATACACCGGAGAATGAAGGTCATATCAATGTAGGAATTTAAGCATCCTATGATCATCCAAGTTCATAATAATGTACCATCTAGTCTTGAAAACACTGCAGTGCAGAAGCACAGCAGGTTTCAGAATTCAAATTTGTGGAGCACATTCAGGGAAGGTGAACACCCAGGAGCCTGCCTGGTGTTCCTATGCTTGTCTTATGCGAGAGCCTTGAGCCTTATGCATCCCACAAGGACACCTACAGGGTATTTCTCCTTTTATGCATCAGCAGTTAGGAAACTCACCCAAGATGCAGTAAACTGTAGCTCTTTATCTTCTTCCTGAGAGAATTCAACCCCACACAGTTTCTGACTTGTAGAAGAGCTAGCCTCAAAGAAAGCACGATTTAATCATGGCTACAAAGCCAAAATGACTTGTGCAAGAAGCAGCATTAGCCTTTGACCAACTGTGATTTGCAGAGAGAGAAGAAAAGCAAATTTTTTGCTTTTTTAAAATTCAAGACTCAGGTACCTACTTTCAGGAGGTCCAGAGTAGAGAAATTAGAGGGAAACGGAGTGTCTCTCAGTGTGTATCTGCCAAGGGGTGCTTGAGAGGTAGTTTAAAAACATGCATCAACTTTTATTAAGGCCTGCTTTAAGAAACTATCAGTTCAGTAGGCTTCCAGTGTAATTGCCTCACTTATGTCATAGAAAATTTAGCAACAACACGAAAGAATCTGCATTCTTCCAGGCAATCAAAATTTAGGTACAGTGATGCTAAAATTCACAACACTTAGATCCAATTTACCCATGTAACTCCCAGCTACCCCATGCAGAGCACAGTTTCTTGGCTGCTGAGCAGAAAGGAAAAGTTTACCTGATAAAAGTCTATACAGTTAAAAGAGCAAAATCTTTCTAATGCTTTTTTATAGCATCCATATGAATTTAAGGGACTTACTTTTTCACTAGAGCATTCCAAATGATGGATCCAAACCACACAAATAGATCACCGTTCCACATTAGGTTATTTGGCCTGCTATTTGAATAGTACTTTTCCAGAAGACTAGTGATCTTAGGGGCTTTCCGGGAGGGGTTCAGATTGCCTAAACCAGGCCTTTTAAAATCTCCAAAATGCATTCCTAGCCATGTGTATAACAAGGGCTTTTTCTTCCATTTCAGGACAGTGACAGTGTGCTACAACTGCCTTTTTTGTTTTACAAAGGTGGGGTTAATAGAAGTGATTTATTCTCAGTATGCTGCTTTCAAGTGGCACAAGCATTCTGGCATTAAAGGACAAAGGTCAACATGAATGTATGAGTTGCTAATATCTTACCCTGTGCTATACGTGCTCTTTCAATATCTGACATTTGTCTTGCCCACAGCTATTTTCATTAAGATCTTTATCTATTGTCTGCTTCAGACCATAAAAAGGAGACTGAGTGGTGGTATGAAAACTTAAAGAGATGGGAGGGGGAAAAAAAAAAAAAAAAAAGAAAAAATCAATAAAAGACTGTCTTTAATTTGCACTGGGTTAGGACTTGCTAATTGTTGCCTCCCTGTTCCTATCAATAGAAGGAAGCAACAGAACTCACCTAACTCACAAGGGCTCTCTGAGAAGTACACAAAGTGCCAGGTCATCCCATCGAGTTTTATAAAGCAACAACTTGTTTAAGAAGGGACTTTACATTAGTAAGTAAATAATTCTGCACAGTCTCCATGACTGTTAAATTGGGATTTCGTGATTAATCAGAAAAAAACTCAGCAAATAGTGAAAGTAGGGATAGTAAAAAAATTAAATTAAAAAAAAAATCATAAAGCAGCTGCAAGAAGCCTAAGACAATAGGACACTTAAAGGATGTGTACAAGTATTTTTGGCAGAGGAGTAACACACTAAACCCCCACCCCCTACAGATCTTACCAAGTTGAGAAACACCAAAGGAATTTACAAACAAACCCTCCATCCATAACAAAACTTCAGGCAGAAGTGAAACAATAAATAGGATTACGCATAGTAGCAGGACCACAACAGTGGTTTGTAACAGTTCTTCAGTGCCAAGCTCATCAATGAACGCGGGTAACATGCACCAGCATTTCACCGGCTTCACCACCTGGGGCTGGAGAATGTGAACAGAAGGAAAAAAGAGCCAAAATAGAGAAGAGATGAAACAAGACAAAGTATTTTGCAGATACCTCATTTTGTTTTTTTTAACATAGCACGTAAGGTTTTACCCTGAAAAAGTAGTCAAGTTTTTATCACTGACTTAAAAAGATGTCCTTGCTAGAGCAGCAGCCTAGGAACTCAACTGGAGTTAAGCATCAAACGCTCAAGGCTACTTTTAATTGGGAACTGTTCTCCTTTTAAAAATCAGATAATATTTTCCAGTTGTCTTATTAAGCAAGAACTAGTTTACTCACTGCTTGAACGTTAATCCTGAAAAGACTAGGCACCTTCAATATGGAACACTTCCATAATACTGCTTTTAAATGTATATAATTTGTATCCTGAAAAAGGAGCCCTATAAGTAACAAGGAGGAAGAACGCCAAATAAAAACTGTTTCATATGCCCTTCTCAGTACTGGTACCACATTAAGTGACCTCTGCCTCTTCCCACCTACTGTCAGCGCTGCACGAGCCTCGCAGCGCTGCCAGCTCACGAGGGAATGAGCACGCAGAACCTTCCAAGTCCCAGATCAATTCCCCAACCTGGTCTGTTATGTCAGCTTTGACTGGGTTACTGGCACAGGTGAGGAGGTGTGAGAGCAAGAGAAAAAGAAGTGAAGCAAGTAATACTTGAGATGACACTATGGACAGCAAAGCTCATCCAGTGCTCTCAGCCTCTGGGTCTGGTCTTATTCCACCGGGGTGAGATGGGGATGCTCTGAACACATTTTAGCCTTAAGAAACACACTTCAAATTCCTTAAACAGGACAACAGTGGTTTTAATGACCATTCAGGAGTTCAGGAAAGAGGCTGCAGGAGTCCACTGGCTATTTTCTGAGCTTCTTTTCAAAATTAGCAGCATGTTAGTTAAGTGCTCGCTAATGAGGCTTTTCAACTCTGATGTTTTGCTGAACAGTTTGTAGAGAGCCTTGCACATCTTTTGTATTAGCTGTGTTTAGATTAACGAGAACTATCACATGCAAGCAGTCCTTGTTTATGGCGTTTCATGGCAAGGGAGCAGAGCTGAGTGAGGTCATACCCCCTTTGTTTGTCCTGGAGGCAGCGTCCCAGCGAGGGTGACAGCCCAGCAAACTCCCACATAACTTCCTGCGCAGGGAGGAGGGAAGAGGTGGAGCCCCCGATTCCTCTTTCGCTGGCTCCCACCCCCCAGAGCCACAGTTCCATGCTTCCCAGAAATTAGTCCAGGCTCTGGTCGGCACAGAAAACTGGTCGTGCCCAGCAGTTCATACAGCACATGGAGCACATGCAGAACTAAACTGCGTGCTGCCCACAAACAGAAGTGATCAGCTGAAAGAACGGAACAGAGGAGTGCACCCTAGCTAACCTGGCAACATCTGAAACTCCATAAATACCTTACCCAAAGGCCCTTTTTGCAGGGTTCAGTACTCCTGGTAACTCCCATATCCTCTTGTTGGAGAGCTCAAGTAGGAAATGCCATGGCTGGGACTGCACAGGCAGGATCTGCTTGTTTTTTAAAAAGCACAGATGAGGCTGCTGTGGGGGAGAAGGAGGCTCTGGTGAAGCAAGGTCTCCAGGACTAACAGTGAGCGTCCCATTGTTGCACCCTCTGATGTGACCAGCAACAACAACAAATTTCCCTTCTATCGATCTTCTCTCTATCACATATCTTAGTTCCAATCTTAACACTAGAGTTCAACTCCCTGCTGCTGGGACACATTCAGCCAGCATCTCAAAAGCATTGTTTCAGTTATACACAAGGTCAGCCTACCTGAGACCTAATTTTAAATCAACCTGAGCTGTACTCTGTCCTGGCAAAACTGCTACTGAAAGCTGAGAAAGGTCATTTCAAGCCAGCGTGTTATAAGAGATGCACCTTTAGTTGCACTCTGTCTCAACACTTGTCCCTGCAGGAGCTACCCCAGCTCTTTGGCAAGGTTTGTATCACTCTGGGCTTCAAAGAGCCAAACCAGTCCTGGTATCATGCACTGTTGCTCCTTTGTAGTGTGCCTAGACATGCTTACCACACACTAACAATGAACGCTATAGGGACATGCCAAGACCTGCATTACAATTTGCCTAGCCTGCTTTCAGAAGATGACATAGCCATCTGAGAAAAGAACACAAGCAATGAACCCATACCGAAGTGAATTTGTAACAGTACTGGAAATATTTTTAATATTAAAAATAGAAATTTGTAAAGAAACTTTTCATGTCATCATGTAGCACAGAGAAACCAGAAGAGGAATGTATGCAGTAACTAATCATTGTTGCTGTCACATGAAAGCTTAAGTCATGTTCCAAAATTTCAGTTCATCAATTTAGAAACTACAAGATGTTCAGGCTCTCCATAGCAACTTTCGTTTGGAGGTGCTGATTTGCAGAACTGCTGTTTATCTGCCTCTCAACATCAAATCCCAAATGGCTCTTTCAGATTAGGCACCCAAAATAGCTCATATCTTAAATTTAACCCACCGTTTTAAGACTTAAGGCACCATTCACCTGGGAATAGGAAACATCTACTAAGGTAAACAAAACAGAAAACATTTTTGTCAAACTTCACAGATATAAAGGATTTTTTTTTCTCCCTCCAAGCCTGCTCCACAGTTAGACTTCCTCTCCCTTCCCTCTGACACAGCAAAAAAATCTTTAGGCATAGGCATGAAGAATGAAGTGGTTTCCAAACAAAATCAGTTTAGGAGCTTATGGGAGTCTTAGAGCTGTCCCCTGCATGCAGTCCAGGCTAAGAAACACCAGCCTACAAGGGGTAAACAAGAGAAAGATTAAATTAGGCTAAACAGAGACCCATATTCTCCCCCTTAGCTGCTGCAAGCTGAGCAAGCTCTTTTGAAGGTACCACATGCAAGAGACCTTCACTAGGGTTTGCAGAGCAGCACAGCCTTGTAATGGTGCTTCTTCCTCGCCCCATATGTTGAGCACGTACAGCACAAGTCCTTAATTCTGCAAAACACAAAGGTGTGATCTCAGCACTGGTGACCGAGGCGCTGTTTTCCCTGTGCTCTGTGCGCACACCGAGTCACAGGCTCCTGCTGGTTGTGGGTAGAGGGAACAGGCACTTACGTTTCATTCCTGTGCTGCCAATGGTTTAGATCAACCCCTGGTCTGATGAGAATGTGCCACCTTTACTGGTCTTAATGTTTCCCTTTAGATGGAAGAAGCATGTAAGATTTTGCAGGGCAATTCTAGCAATATCCGGCTTTTTTCTTTTCTTAAAAAAAAAAAAGTGCCTAGGTTTCTGATGTTCAAGGTACATAGCACAATTTTTTAGACTGGTGACATGTATCTGCAGTTACAGCAGCGCTGTCTATTCACAGATTCCTTTAGTGTGTTACCACTCACTGACCATGGAATGAAAAACACTGCCAAAAAATAGGGGGGAAAAAAAAGGGACAACCAGAAAGCCCTGCACAATGATGCAAGTAGGGAAGCATGCCCCATTCATTTGCATAATGAAAAGGTTAACATGAAGACTGTCAGCACAGAAAAAGATTCAATTTTAAAAATCCGTTGTGTTTAAGGCTTTTTCTTCCAACCTGAGCTGTCAGAAATGTCCCTCAATTTCAGTCTCCACAGAAAGGTACTAAGTAGAAACTTTAAAAGAATGTTGCTGTAGTGTTTAAAAACCTTTCTGACCAAATGGGGTCTCAGTCAGCCACACAACAGCGTGGTTTTCTGACTCATAACCCTTCTTGCTCACTCTAATCTTCCCTTCACTTCAAGCCCAAATGCTGATTTGTCCGTCTTCAATTGCTTGCTAGCCTGAAAAAGAAAAGAGTAACTGCTTTTAAAATATTGAGTCGATTTTGTTCTAGACTTAATACAGCAGCATGATACAATCTGCAATGATACAGAATTTTGTCCTTCACCAGCTAAGTCTCTGGGGCATTTTATGGAATCAAATATTGTTAAAAGCAGCATCACAAAGAAACTTTTAAAAATAGATTTAAAAAACAAAGAGCAATTCAGCATATGCATTATCCATGTGGAACTGGTTTGGCAACTGCAACATGGAATTACTTAAAGCTTGCCCACAGCTTCTTTCTTTCCTTTTTTTTTTTTCCTCCCTCCTCCTCCTGGCAATATGATCGTGGAAAACATTAGGCCTAGACTATTATTAATACAAGTTTCTAACCTAGGAAGTTATTCTTTATTTCTGCCTGCTACTATCCAGCTTCAATAGCTAGTTTTGCCAGGTCATCTATTTACAAGTGCCATTTCAAAAAGTTACGGTATTCTCTAAGTTGAAAAGCATTAAACACTTCACTAAATTTACTGCTGACTGTGGTACATAACCTCTCCTTAAATAAGCTCATATAATTCCCTGTTCCATTTGCATGTACTCTTACAGAGGTGATATGACTAAAGAGAATGACACAAGTGAGCCAGAAAAAAAGGTAAAGGTTTTGATGGATTCTTTCACTAGCAAAAAAGTAGCAAAACTATCACTTAAAAGACATTTTCAAATGGCTGCATCCATTCATAGTTTTAGTGAGCTAAAGAACCATTTTCAGGTGCAAAACTATCTCACTTTAAAAAAAAAAGACTAAAAGAGGGCTGGTCAAAAACACAGCCATAGAGGGGGAAGAGATTGCAGCTACTCTCTTGCCTTGGGATGGGGAACAAATAATGTATTTGGTGGCGCTGAGGAAACGGCAGCAGAGGGAACAAGGGCGATAGCGGTAGTTTACCTAACCCCCTCCCTCTGCAAATCCATCATTCATGTCTGTGCTTCAACCATACCCAAGAACAGACATGTACATTTGCATTTACAATTATAATTATTGAAGTCAACTTTCAATCATTTGGAGTGAATTATAATATGACCAAATATGGTCACACATTAGTCTCCATTTTTGACGTCTTCACCTCACAAATAGGTAATTACTACACTTATTACATTCTTTAAAAAAAACACCCCATCGTTGGCAACTGTATTGATAATATGTACCATTTCTGCTGCCATGTTCTGAATAGTATCTTACAGACCGTATCTTTGCAACATCTATTAATCATATGTAATAATATTTTCTAATATGGTTCAATTTACAGATTTCTAAATCCCACTGAAAATTTGGCTACAAAGAGCCACATTATCTGTCTTAAACCACTGGCATACATGTGAACAGAAGTAGCCAATTGCAGGCTCTGGGCAAAAGAAATTGTAGACTCTGAATTCCCTTTCAGATTTTTTTTTTCTCCCCACACACAAACTCACCTTCCCAAAATGCCACTTACTGAAAGAATGGAAAGCTGCAAGTACATGAAATGTATTTTCACTGGGGCTTGCAAATACATAAACGTGAACCATGTTATAAATTCAAGCTTTTGGCCACAACTTCAAGTCCATTTTGAATTGGCTCTTCTGCTAAAAGGGCTAGTATTGCTCTCTGGTTACTTCTGTCCTCCCAGGAAGACCAGCCAAACATTGCATAGTCACTTAGGGAACAGAACTGAAGAAGGAATCCAAATTTTAAAACAAAACAAAAAACCCTGATCCTTCTCCCCTCCTCCCCAAGCTAAAGAAACAGCTGTTGATATTCATTCATGTTGATATTCCTGTTGAACAAAGAGAAATTAACAATACAGAAGTCTGCTCCTAGTCCATATGCAAGTGTTTCAAAGAGTGTCTTGATAGAGGTGCTGCAGCTCTTGAAATAGGAATATCTCATATTCCTACCTGAGCAGAAAGTAGTCATTTACACCAAAAACCAGCCTGCAAAATATGTGAACGCTGCATTTTGGAAATACTCTTGAGTATCCTGAGCTCTAAGACAAACTATTCACAACTCCTTATAAAGTGACAACAATATCAAATGTTTTACAAGATCCTTCATGAAAGAATGGAGATGGTAGTAATAAATGAAATAAGAAAAAAAAAAAAAGAAAAACCCTTCAGCATTGATAGCCAGCACAAACACTTTAAAAAAAGTATCTGTTGTTATTCTTAGCTTTCAGGTTTTTAAAAATTGGATGGTGACTCTCAGTGTTTGGAATAAGCAAAAATCTTTTCTTGGATAGGTAAAGCTAAAAGCAAATTATGCTTGAAATATAGATTAGTTCTTTAAAGGACAAGGGAAGGAAACACTCCTCCAGCAGACATAAACATTAAGCATAAATTAACTTTACACAAGGCACTAGAGATAGTTAAATCTTGCGGAGTAAGTCTGCACAAGCTGTAGAAGTGTGAACAGCTGGGGGGGAGGGGGGGGGACGACAGACCCTATTAAAAAATAAATAAAAAATTATTGTGTCCAGAGAACTTGCATAGTTAATTCAAGGAAAGTTGCTTAAGTAGTGAGGCTACATACAGACATAAAGTTATATATTACACTTCCCTTTAATAATAGAAGAGATACTCATCAATCCTTGGCAGGATATATGTAGCATTGTCATTTTCAATACATGATTGAGGATGAGGCAAAAAGGTTAACCCTTTTGCTTATCTTGAGTTAGTTGAGGGTTTAATATCACTTATGCATGTTCTTGGATTTCATTCATATATTAAAGTCACTACATTTTACTGCTTTGTGCTGAAGTGAGCCAAAGTCACAAGCTTGGATCTTTTCAATACCTTTTATCTGGGAAATCCAGCTAATGAAGAATAGTTCTTGATCTACTTGTAATGCTGGAAGAGATTACAGGTTACTTGAACAAGAACTCTGTAATAGACATGAACAAGGTATATACCAACTTTAAAAAAAAATGTACTAAGATGTATATACGCTGCGAATATAGACGTGTACGTTACCTTCAGTTCTATAAAGCCAAAACTTCCTTAACAAAATGTAGAGTGCCAAACTCTTTACTAATACCAGTGGTCGCTTATGGTGTCACTGATCTCTTCCCACCCTCTTGGTACAATCCTACAGCCTTTCTACCAGTTCCCCAAATCCAACTTTTATCCTGTTTTCCCTAGAGAGCTGGCAGGTATTAGATTCACATGGAGACTGCACACCTGCTCCCAGATGTTGTCTCCAAATCCATAGCTCAATCAAGAACAGAAAATCACAGCAAGTCCTCTGCAACCTCTTCAGATTACAAAAAGCATCTCCAAAGTTCCAGATGCTCTAAGAGGTGTCCAGAGAGCATATATGATCTACTGAAAGCTCAAATAAGTTCATTTTCACAGCACACCCCCCCCCCCCCCCCCCCCCGAAGTCAGCTGCAGACAGGCTGCCTGCTGTTGTTAAGTGAAAAGAGCTTTCTTCTTGGGGTTTTTTTGTTTGTTTGTTTGTTTTTGTGGTTTTTTTGTTTGTTTGTTGTTTTTTTTAAAAAGTGAGCTGATCCAATTCTGGGAGAGGTAACATAAGAGTAGAGAAAGGCAAACAGACCATTTGTCCAAAGCATGGTCCTAGAGCATTTGTACCTCAACTATCCCCACTCAAAACAAAAAAGCAATGCTTCACCACATGGACAATACTGGAGTGAAGAGCTTCTCAGTCTAGCTCTGACTAGACATTGCGCTGAAGTGAGCCAAAGTCACAAGCTTGGAACTTTTCAATACCTGGTATCTGGGAAAGCCAGCTAATGAAGAATAGTTCTTGGTCTACTTGTAACACACTGACATGTTAAAAAGTCTACTGACGGCAACAGTCTAATTCATATTAAAAACCCAAACTATTTTATCCTCTTAAATACTGTATTTCAGTCCACTAATTCTACTCACATACTTAGTCTTCATTCCCAACAGACCCAGCAATTAATCCACAAACTATTTAAAATTAACAGCATCTTAAACTACAGAAAATTGCCATCTTCTTGCTAGACATCAGTCAAAAAGGTAACAACTAGACTTGAAGCAGGCAATGAAGAATTCATACTACTCTTTGTAAAACTGAACTGTAAGGCTTTTCTATAGCCATATATAGGAACAGGTTAGCATAGTATTTAAACCACTGGGCAAGTTTACTATTAAGATTATTATGCAAATGTCAGTTAGGGAAGCACTGATCAGCTTGACTGAACTGCAGCAAAAAAATTAAATCTGGTTTTTCAATACAGAGTCAGACAAACTCTAATGGGAGTCTTACAGGTACTTTCCTGGAAGGAAGAACACACACAGTACTAGTACACAGGTGTGGAAAAATCCCACTGTATTTCTCCCTGAACCTTTAAGAATCTAATCCTTACTAAGTTTACCCAAGAGTCCAAATGTCGAAATGGAAGAGAAGACTCCAAGATGAAACATTCAGTAAGATTAAAGTAAGGTTTTTAAAAAAAAAAAAAATATATATATACACACACACACACATATACTAAAAAGGCATTAAGAAAACAAAACTCTTCCCCTCCTACATATTCAAGTAGTCCTAGTTTTAGTGAAAGTTATTCTCATTGGAAAAAAGTCAAATTAGTCAACACATGACAGGCCTTCAGAAGAGCTTTCAGTGAATATACCATTTGGACAAAACAAATGCACAAATTATTCAAACTAGTGCACTGGAATTTTAACATGGATGAATCAATTAGACCATAGACCACAATCCCAGAATTTTATAGAAAGGAGAGAAAATAGGTTAAAAAGAAGTAGTAAGATTAATTTTTATTTAAGAAAAAAGATTGGGTAGCAATGCAGTTCTGCAAAATTCTGTGCTCACTGCTCTGAAATCTTGATACCAAAGCTTGTGCATTTCATTAAATGTCAACCTGTAAGACAACTGTTGTAGATTGAGAAAGAAAAAAAGGAATGCGTGCACTCAGGTCTCTGTTTCAGTTCAGGCACCAGAACTAACTAATGAATCAAGAAGAAAGGCAATAAAAACCTTTCTTTTTAAGGGGGACAAAGTTTTATGTTGCTCATAGTTGTAAAAAATCAGAATAGGTTATAAGTTAAATCCAAACTTTCGCTTCCTGTCTTGCAAGCTTTGAAAGACAGCCATATACAAATTTCCTGAACAGCAAATGAATCAGTCTTTTGGGAGGATGCTGATGGTGGAAAAGCTTCTTGGACAGTACAAGGCGTGCGACTGCAGTTTTAAACCTTTACCTTAAAACACAAGTTCATACAACCACCTTATTCCAACATCTCTTCACCCATTTATTCAGCCTGTTCAAATCTCACATACTCACATTCCAGTACGTTTGTTTGCACCCCATGCAGAAGCCACTGAAATGCGTGGAGTCAATGAAAGCAACACAGTTCAACTTGTGTGTTCGCCAGCTGTCCACTTAAATCCACTAGCTACTCATAGATAAATATAAGTCTGCTTAATTTATATAGTTTTTCCTCTCTGTAGTTCAATGATGGACAAAAGACAACCAAGTACAATTTTTTTTTTTTAATAAAGATAAAATTACAAAAAAGGTAAAATCAGCTCAGGAAAAGGCAAATTACTTTAATAGATCAGTTTAGACATTTAACATAATAACTCACATCCATTTTTAAATACTATTACATAAAGCATGGTGAAGAAAGGAATTTCTGCCTCATAATTAGAAAACTCACAATACAACTTGCCAAAAACCAGAACAAAGCCGTTTGAAAATAAATACGGTCCATGCCAAATAGTACAAAATGAAATCAGCAGTCTCTCTCAATACGAAAACTTTTCTTCTTTTAGGTATTCTCCAACTCTAGAGTTATGTTCTGCAACTGATGAGAGGCTATCTTTTGTTCAAGGATTGCTGAGCTGTTCTGATTTTGCTCTGTACAAAGGCAAAAATAAATTGTTTCATTTTTTCAATTAACCGTTTTAGAAACGCAATTTTGAATTACTACTGTCATGAGTCTATTTAGTATTATGAGAAATTGAAAGGGATCTCTACAGAAATCAATACTTTATAATATTTTAAATTAATAAACACTCTTCAAAAAGGTGACATTCATTATTAATTAATTAGGGTTTACCCTTTGGCGTCTGTCTTTTCACCACTGCTGTCCTTGGATTTATCCTCCTCCTTAACATCTGAAAAATAACAAGATTTTAAATATACCAAAAGATGTAAGAAAACCTTAAAAGACTTCAGAAGAAAAAAGCATGACCAAGTTGTATTTTTTTGTATATACTCCTAGCCAGACTGAACTAGCTTTTAAAAGAAGTCACTGGTTACATATTAACATACAGTGTTAAATGCATCCATCCAAAGGAGTGATCTGGGCGCAATGCCAAGCGATTCAAAATACCTCAAGGCAAGCCTCTCTTGACTGGCCATAATGATGGTATGCAGTAATCAGACATGGATTTCCCCTCAGCTCCATGTGGTAGTCTTGTAGGCCTAAGATGTAGTCTGTTCTTGGAAAAGTCAAAAGTCCTTGGAATTACACTAACCCAGAACCCTATCCAGCTTCTGTTTCAGAGAAAACTATTTGGCTCACCTCACAAAAAACAAACAGGAACAAACTCTTTGTCTAAGGTATTTAAAGCAAGAACCTTTTTTATCCCTGTTTTCATTAAGCTATACAAATCCCTGGCTCTAAGATTTCAAGCTGGTGGGGAAGCAACAATAACCCTTGGCTGAAAATACTATTCTAGCGTGAATAACTATCTTGAAACTGAGCAATTTAAAATAGATGCTTTAAATATGATGGAAAAAATAAATAATCTTCTCAATGGCTAATTAACTGTTAACAGAAAACACATCTTTCTCCTGGCAGAACTGACATTTGCAGTTCTAAAATACAGGATGAAATCACACCAGAGTCCTACCTGCTTTTTTGTCCTCTGTCTCTTTTTTGTCTTCCTCTATCCTGGCTTTCTTTGCTCCTTTCTTATGATCTGCAACATTTCGTCGTCCACCTTCTCCTTCATCTTCAGAATCTGAAAATTCTTCATCACAGGCTATGCGCTTATCAGATGCTCGAACTAGGATTTAGAGTTAGGAAATTAATTGAGCATAAAGTCAACTACAATAGGCCTAATAAAAAAGAACTATCATATTAAGAATGAGTAATAACATACTATAATAATTTAATCCTGATGAACTAAATTATGGATAAAAATACAATTTTTCAAGGTACTCTGGGACTTTCACAATGACTTCTGAAAATAGCTTTACAGAGACACAGGGGGAGGGTGGGAGTATTCCAACATGTATCAAATGAATTTCAAATACTGGAAACTAAATCACAGCAGAAAACGTTAGGGTTTCAACCATTCAGAAAACGGACAGTGCACCAATAAGAGGTTATAAAATTACTCCAATCACCATCAAAAAAGGTTAAATGTAGCAGGAAAAACTTAGCTATAGCTGAAGAACAACTCATTGCCCATACAAAGGCTAACGGTTATAAAGTGAAGGGCAGTGTTGCAAGTATGGAAAACCTCTCTCACAACAACAACAAAAAACAAAAAAAAGATTTTTTGAAAACACAGTATCTCACTTTACATCAATGGGGAACATTTTTTTTTGTGAATAGCAAAAGACAGAAGCTAAGTCCTGTATTCCTTTAGTTACGATTTATCTGAGACTTCTGGAGTATCTATTTTAGATTTGAAATAGCCAGACTGTTTCATAAGATGCAAAAAACCACGTTCCTTCCACACTTCTTTAGACCCCTTTAACAGGTTCAGATTTGTGGAGAGATACTGCCTTAAGAACAGCAAAACTGGCAGATCAGTGGCAAAATTTTTTACTCAGGAAACAAAACTGCCAATCTTCCAATACTGCACTACTAGGACTAAGGTTCTGAACAATTAGATCTAAAAAGACTCTACTTGGACATACTCTATCATGAAAAGATATCTCTTACTAGAAATGCGTTTGTCTGGATCTTCTCCATCCTCATCTCCACTATCTTCATGAACAGCATCTTCAGGAATGGCCTGCATCTGTACACCAGGTGCATGAGGTAACATGCGCAAGTTTTCAAATAAGCGTTGCCTGGAAGTAACAGACAAGGAAAATTATTACTACACAGAAGTAGCATTTCCATGGATTTTGTATTTAATTCTGAAAACTCTGCATTCAAAGTTAACCTGCTTTGCTTCAGAGTCATTGTTTCATTTAAAAAAAAAAAAAGCCATGCCAAGTTCAGAAAGCTTTCCATCCCTAACAGCTCATTAGTATCCACAGTGTACTTGAACATAATTTTCTTTGAACTTTTTAAACACTTATTTCACTCAACTTCAATCTTCAGTTCCCCACAGGGTCAGCACAAGTACTGCCCACTTGGGCTGAACTGAGTGACAATATTACTCCGTTTCTAATAAGCTAGTTTCAAGTAGGATAATAACCTGTCCTCTAGTTTCTTAGAAAGAAAGCCAGACACTTAAAGCATGAAGACTTCAACACCATGTGCGGCAATGACTTCAGGGTCAAAAAGCTATCCATCTGGATACGATTCCTTATCAGCTGTTTCAGGAAGAACAGAGAGAAGTTCTCTCCTGTCTAAGCAACCTGATGCAATGGACCCCACACTCCAAAGCACCACGGGCAGGAAGACGAAGGACACTGGACTCCTCTTGGGACTTAAAACTATTGTTCCAAAGAAGTCCAAGCAGAGAGAAAGGTGTGGCAAGCGTCAAATATTAGCACTTGTAACAGCTATCTCAGTATTCTTCTGCCCAATTTGAACAGCTAAATGGCAACTGGTGCTTTTTTTGAATCCTTATGGCCTCTGCCTCTGTTCAAATCACAACGCCTCGCAAACTAGTTTTGCCAATCCAGGGAGTCCCCTAAAGTTAGGTCTCTCTGAAAGCATACAACTAACCGCAGAAGGATTCTCTGAAATGACGGGTCATTGCTTTTCTTGTGGGTGCTAGTACAAGGATGTGAGATTGTACCTCTGTCAATAGAACACATGCAATCTGTGCCCAGGAATGTGTTAAAGAGCAAGCAAGTTTTGCAGCCCACTCACACCATGAAAGCTCAACAATACACAATATACAGCAAGCCGCCTGGCAGATCACCAGCTGCAGCGCTATTACTACAGAGAAATTCTGTAGAATTACATCACTGAAAAATAGGTGGGTTTTTTCCCCCTTGCACATTATTAAAAACTAGAACCCTTTCATTTGATTTATGAACCCTTTCATTTATATTTGTGTTAGGAACACCAATCACAGTCTATACACCAACCACTTAAAAAATTAGTATTTTAACTATTGTGGTGAATTTTGCAATTTGACAGTTTTACATGTTATAGCAGTACTGACAAACTTATACAGCTACTTTCACATCTTTATTCAGCTATTTTTAGTAACCAAAAGAATTCCTGTGCACTGTTAACAGCCTGTTAAACTTGGGGCAGGGGTGGGGGTTTATTCTTTTAAACCCAGAGCAGGGACAAGCCTCAGTAAGCAAAGAGTACTTCAGGCTAACTAATTATCTCTTACCAGTTGAGTACAGAATTGATTGTACGCATGCATTACTCCATCCCTGAAGTAAAATATTTGTTTACAATCAAACCTTCACAATGTGAGGAGGAATAAACTATCAGAAATGGCACAGGCTAAAAGCACATACCCACTATAGCTTGGCAATGAGCACTTCTCAAACCTTGTGGATTTGTTAAACCACAGTCACTCAATTGCCTGCACACTTATTACTATCCTTCCACAGTTTGGATGTCCGAGCTCACATGTGACTTTTTATTTTCACAGCTGACAGCTACAAAGAATGACAATCTCAGTTCATGTTTAGACACGGAGCTGAGAATTAGAAATCGTAATCATCACAGCATACCAGCTTCTTTCCTGACAGGATAAACTTTCTACAAAGTTAGAATGGGAAGCCAAGTAAAACAGTCATCTCTGGTTGCTGGAAAAAGTAAAAATCCAAGCTGGGACTTAAATTTTCATATTTATAGTCACAGGACTTCATAAGCATGCATACTGTTGTAGAAACAGACTTTTGTAGGAACAGACTTTTAAAAAGTACCTCTTCTGACAGAAATAAAAAATATGTCAAATCTATTCGGTACTTATTTTTAGTGTGTAACAAAGAAAGGCGTACAGTTTTCAAAACTGCCTAACAATTAAACCTCTGGAGAAATGTGATCCACGTGACCTACTTGATAGATAATACTACTTACTTGATCTTCTCCATATATTCTGGTGTATTCTGATTAGTCATATTCGAAGGACTAATATGAAGCTTGAAGTCTGGTCCAAAATACTCAAAGTAGTCATTGTATGGCAACTCTATAAACCAAAACACAAAAGACAACTTAGTGACCTAAAAATGATTTTAAACATTTTAAATACAACAGCAGTTTTGACAGGATTTCAGTCAGAGAACTATCAAACCTGAAGTATTCAGGTAAGCAATAATACTTAAGTACTGTCTGAACTGTTTAGCGTTTTTCCTCTGAATTATTCAACAGATGAACTTAAATTTGTTGGCAAAATGCAAAGAGCAAGAGAAAGTTGTACTGTAATCATGTTAGAACATATACTGGCACAACATAAGTAACAAATTTGCTAAAATAATTAAAAATGCTACTTTTGCAGAAAAGAGATCAACTGATGATTTCTTACAGCTGTTCTCAAAGTTAGTTCAGTTTGAGAGGTTTAAGTGAGCCATCCAAAATATTCCTTCAGTAAAACATGTAATACATATTATTAGGCTGAAGATCACAGCTAGTTCAATATCATGGTAAGCACTGTACAGTGGGTCAGTGACACCCATGTCTGTCCATTCCCCTGCTTTTTGTATTTTCACATATAATGGTCCCCTGACTGGAACATCTAATCCCCAAAATGAAGTCAATGAAGACTTCGTATCCATGAAAACGGTAGTATTTTATATTGAATATGACTGTATCTTCCCAGATTAAGTAACAGAAATCTAAAACACCTATAACCCTTAAGAAATAAGACACTGAAATCCACTTCTAATTGAACCCCTTGTTTTGTTTCTTCATTTGCAATCCTGTTAGGTGGATAGAAAGGAGACAGAAAGATTAACTTGCTATTGCAACATTTAGAAATGCACTGTTCTTTCTCAGAACAGATTAAAGATGACAGGGACCCATGAAGTTGAGAGGAATGTTTAAAAAAAAAATCCAAAAAACTTCATATATATCCATTGAATGGGACATGTTAATGGAAAAGAAGTCCCGAGATAAGGAAATGCTAGTCTCTTCAAAAGCTTTGGCTGACAAAGACTATATATTGACATATAAGATGGAAAATACATGTCTTGAAAGGTACTGTCCAAATATTCTTTTCTCACTGACAGCAGCATTCCACTGAAGTCACATGGAAACACTATGAATCCAGCAAGAGATACATGAATAGCAAAACGTTATCAGCAAAAGTTGCAGTCCAACATGCAGTCCAACATTGGCAGTTAAACTGCCAGTGACTGATGTGCAACAAACCAGTCCAAATACCAATTTTATAAGAAGGCATTCCAAAAACATGTCCAGAATTGTATTTGGCCAGAAGTAAAGGGAGTGCGAGATCTTTAGGGATCTTCCTCCGATAAATTACTTCACTATTCAACTATTCGAAAGAAGTCTACTATTGCTTTTTTATTTAAATTTTTTTTTTTTTTTAAGATAGCTTGTATAGTCAAAAGTGAGTCAAATGGAAGAGTGGAAGTCAACATACTTTCACAGTTACTTTTAAGTCATAGATACAATAAAGAAACAGTTATGTTTTACTATGTGAAATGGACACTTGCATACTCATTAATTTCTTGTGAATACCATGTCTGTGGTGCCCAATTTACACAGGTCTACACTGTTACAATCAAAACGCAGTATATATTTTATCATACTATGACATTCATATTAAAAATAGTTACAAGTAAGGTTCCATAAGTTTTACACGGCTTGAATTTTCCAAAAATGATCCAATCATATAAAGCTTCTGCTGAGGCATAAAAAAAAGCCACAACTGCCTAAGTTTTAGTGCATAAGGTACTGAAAATTTATTGGCTAAATCCTAACAATAGCTTTCTACATAGTTTATTCTAAACTGATGCATTACAGTTAGCTATAGAAATATTTGCTATCTGCTCACTTAAACCCTCCCATGATTATTTCTTAATAAAATATTAATTTGGGTATTAATATTTACCATTAGGAATTTCACAATCTAAGGCAACAGCAGTTTCATACGTCCAGCATCGAGCAACATTACGAATAGTATATCCTCCTCCTCCTAACATCAGCAATGGCAAGTTAAAAGTCTTTACAACTTCCACACATTTAGCATGACCTGTCAAACACAAAGAGAATTGACAATATGTGCAAAATATCCATTAGACAGAAAAATGTATAATGAACTATTTAATCAGACATATGCAGTAACACTTATCAAGTGAGAACTGAATTGATTCAAGTAAAACAGAACTGTCTCCCCCAAAAGCTAAGCACAACCTCACAAGAAATCAAGATCTACAGATAAGAAGTGTACATTGAACATTATCCACCCCAGTCTTCAGAGACTTTGCATGATGGTCTATTGCTGCTGTTCTGAAATGCTCTTCCAGTGTTTAATGTTTTGTCTTTTCATAACTGATGTCAATACACAGTGACAAATCTAGGGACAATTTCTCAGTCAAATGCAAAGCGGGAAGAAGGGAAAACAGCAAATCAGTACTCGGTCCTTTCTACTTCTAAATTTGAACCTGTATTAGAGGTTGCTAAGTCTTGCTTACAGAGTGAACTGGTGCCAAGACAGTACACACTCCAGGGAGATACAGCATACTGAAAGGCATCTGTAGGAGGCAGCAGCTCTCTTGGTTTCCAAGATATGTAAGATGGAAAAAAATCTGAGCTGTATGGGCAACTGAAGTAGCTTTGCCACCTGGTGCAAATCAAGAAAAGAACCCTGAAACACTTCAGACCCGACAGATACTATACTGCATTTTGTTGCCTACAAAACTCTAATTGCCTCATTAAGAAAACACAAAAACAAGAAAACCTAGAAAATGAATGATTCAAACAGGCTGGATTCAAGGCTTAGCAAAAGTTCATACATTTAACATTTTATCACTTAAATAAATAATTAATAATAATTATTAATAATAAAAATAATAATACAATAAAAAGAATATAATAATAAAAATAATATAATTAAAAATAATAATAAGGTTTGCTAAATTAACATGTCATCCCAATTTTGAGAATCATGCTTTTGGGTAGAAATGTAAGTAATACTAAAATAAATTAATTCTAAAAAAGTTAATAAAAATGAATGTTAACATAAGGCTCAGTATAACAAACACCACTATAAATTTAACAATGCAGTAAGTATTCTCATTTCAGTAATACCTATTTTATGCTCAACAAGGTGTTTGATGTTTAGTATCTGTCATCCTACTAAGTGAACCACTAGTTTTGTTATTTGCCCATCATAGTAAGCGTTGTAGTAGGACGACTGTTGTCGTCCTGTCATTCCAGAACATTGCTTTAAAGCTACAGAAAGCCTGTGCATAGAAGAAAGGGAATCACTTGAGTGGCTAGGAAGAACATGGAAAACCAAGCTTCTTAACTTTTTTAGATGGACAGAAAGAAAGAGGCAACTTCTGGGTTTCTTTTGGCCATCCCTGTATAGCAAAGAAAGAGGTGATTAATCATAGTAATGAACAAAATCTTTGTGACTCCAGTCCTCATCATGCAAGTGTCTTGAAAAATAGTATGAAGGACAGAAGTTTCTATTAAATAAAAAGTTACAGACCACAAACACACACTTTTCTGCTTACCTTTAACAGTAAGATTAAAGCATCCCAGTCTGTCACCAGACAGTGAATCTGCTCCACACTGTAATACCACAGCACTGGGCTGGTACATCTCCATTACTTTGGATATAATCTATAATCAATATAAAACAGCAAGTTGTTAATTCACATTATGAAAATAAATCCACAAAATGAAACTAGTATTTTTCTAGAGAGCTTAAAAAAAGAAAAAAAAAACAAAAAAACCTCACTGGTTTGAATATCTGTCCATACGATTCATCATCTATACCATCCCTCATTGGAAAGTTGACAGCATAGTATTTGCCTTTTCCAGCACCAATGTCCTAGAAGCAAAGATGATAAATGCTTTATTACAAACATAGAAGCACATGATGGTATAATGGAAAAAAGTCTACACAAGTCTGCTGAGCTATTTTGTACCATTATTCATGTCTGCGAGGGGAAAAGAGGCAAAGTACCTTACTTGATTCCCGTTCTCCCATACAATCATTTTGGAGTCTAGAAATTGTACACCAAGACTAAATTTGCAGTAAGTACACTTGATTTTTTAATTCAAAGATTTAAGACAAAAAGACAAAACATAACTGATCAGTTTAGCCAGGTAAAAATAGTTAAGCAAAAAAACAAGCAAGAAAACTGAGAAGAGCAAGGTGATATGCATGTTCTCCATGCTGTACAGAAGATTTGGATTTAACAAGGTTTTTAAAACCCTATTCTTTGCTCCAAACATAGGATGAAGGACTAGCTGCAGCAAAAGGGAGAAAAGAAAAAAAATCAGAGGCCACTTGTAGGTGCCCTTGAAGAAACTGAGACTTTTTAAACAAAAAAAATGAACTTGCAGGTTATTCTCAGTTCCATCAGGTGACAAGGCAGGAACTGTAGTAGTCTATCTTACCAGGTTTCCTGGACAACATATGTATTAAAAGAAAAAACTCTTTGAAAAAAAATCGAGTTAATAAACCCTGAATCCATCCACTTCTGTTTTGATGATCAGCTCAAAATCTAAAGATCCCTGCTTGCCACACATTCCCATTTCTTCCCTTTAGCTCATCACCAAGACAGACAGAAACTAATCCAGTTTACAGAGCAGTTCTCTGCCACGAATAAGGGTACAACGGGGAAGACAGTAAGATTTAACCCATTCAGTTTGGCTGTAAACTATTATCAAACAGCAGCTCTGCAGAACGAGCACACTTCAGGTCCAACATCCTTGAAGACCTATGAGTCATCAGCAGGATGGCCCAGCAATACAAATACTAAACTTCTCAACACTAGCTATTGAAATAGTCCCGGACTTTTTCTTCTTCCTGAACAAAGCCCCCTTAGCAGTGAATGCAACAGTAATGTGTCACTTCCAGTAACTATCTTTTATTGGGGGGGGGAGGATGAGGACAGGGACAAATGTCCCAATGCAGCATAGGCACAATGTTAACAGTTGACTTTTTTTTTTCTTCCAGCACATTATTAACATTTCATACTATTGCAAGATTAGTGACAATGAAGACCCCTGCTGAATTCAACTCTGGCTGATTTGGAGCATGACAGTTATCCAGAATATCCCAAAGTGAATCACCTAGGCTTTCAGATGCTGATTTTTCTGAGGTGATAGCGCCTTGCTTTCCAGATTAAAAAAATAAAATAAAATAAAATTCATTAAATCGATCTTATCTGAAAACATAGCAAAGCCAAATGTTCACACAATTTCCCACTAAACAGGATAATTGCTTTCCAGCCTGAGCTACTCAACTGATGTTTTTCTGCATTGGTTATAAACACTAAAGAAACAATATAGCTTTCTGGTAGTTGCCCGTTTATCAACAGAGCAAATTTCCTCACAGAACCTAGGCCTCTACACAACAGAACCTAGGCCTCTACACAACAGAACCTAGGCCTCTACACAACAGAACCTAGGCCTCTACACAACAGAACCTAGGCCTCTACACAACAGAACCTAGGCCTCTACACAGCACTACAGTCTCAACTGATCTATGTATATACAAGACAAGATTAGTGCTATCATCTAAGAAGTGTAGAAAATCAAATAACTTACTAAGGACACTGGAAGTTCAGACTGTACAATACCTTCAGTAGAAAATGGATGAATGCAGCTGAACTAGACAACTTCTATGAGATTCAGCTACATTGATGGAGCTGCAATCACAAAATCATCAGCTGATGCATGACTTGTTCCTGCATCAAATAAGCATAACCTGATCAGCAAACTAGACCAACTAACTAAAGAATTCCAGAAACAAGCTTGAATGGAGCCCACTAACAAAAAGAAAGGTAAGATTTGGTTGTTAAGTTGATGCAAGTAACCAGCAACAGCAGATTAAGTTGAGCACAAGCAAGGAGCACAATACTGGTCTCCAGAAGAAACATTGACTTTTCAGAGAATTAGTTCTCCCTTTAGTTCAATTAGCTTTGCAAGCTCTGGAGATAGGAAAAAGCTAATTTTTTTTTTTCCTATGGGGATGTAATAATTGCAATAAAGCCTGCTGAAGTCTATGCAGACAATGCTCATTTCAAAATACTAGCTAGCAGCACAGAATAAAAGTTACCATGCCTGAGGTACTGTTTGTCACTGACACTGTGCTAAGAAAATCCCAATAACATACAATATTCTTCTATTTATTTCAACTGTGTATCTTTAAATTCTTTGTCCTGGGTGTGGTGAGGTGAAGAATCCATAAACTTCTCTGTCAACGGGAAGTGCTGTTTCTAAAAAGCCAAGATATCTAACCCTTAAAAAAAATTCTAGCCAAATTCAGCAACAACAGCTTGTCATTATAAACATCCTGGTCTGAGCTGCTTTTTGTTTGAAGCACCACTACCACCTTGTGGCCAGTCAAGTTAAACCACATGGATAAAAACAATGCCTAATCTGATTTCTACCTAAATCAATTTAGAACGCAGCTTAACAAAATCTAACAACCGTAATAACATTCAGCTCCAACAACCACACTGAAATGAACACTTAGCACCCCACTGATTTAAAGCTCAACTTTCATTTACTCTTGTGTCCTCTGGGTATCATCAGCACACTGGGGAGCACACATTCCAGGAATATTAGCAGAAACAAATATCTGCATCTCTTGAATCAATTTAAAGATAGTAGGAAAGCAGCGAATTCTTTCCCAACCCAGCATTTCTGTAGGTCAACTTTTTAGAAATGTTTACAATTCTTAAAAAAATTACTAACTGTATGTACAAACTAAGGTACAAAGTTGCTAATACCAGAGGACTTATCCTGGGAGTGTCTCTGATAAAAACAGGTTTAATTTAAGAGTTTGAAGCTAGGAATATATTAATCCTAATGCTTGAAATATTCTTTCAATTTGTGAAGTGGAACAATTTCCTGTTCTAATGGACAAGTCTAACATGAGGAATTACTAACTTACTTAAAATTCATATGAAGGGCCAGGAAAATTGGTTTCTATTCTCAGCTTTGCAAGACATTCTACAACAGCTTAAATGATAATTCTTCACAGGCAAATGCTCCCTCCTTCAAGCTAGCTATAAGGCTTAGTACACAATTGCCTGTGGGGCATGCTAAAGTTCTTCAGCAGTGAGCATCATGAGTGAAACACACTTATGACATAAGAAATATTCCAAAAATGAGCCAACTATATTACTAGGCAAATAGTACACAGTAAATTCAAGTTGCAACAGAAGCTTTGTGACTATTAAAGCTCTGGCATAAAGTTATTCTAAGATTTGAAATCAGTTTTGAAGCCATGTGATCTCCAGACAGCTATTTTTCACTGTATGTGCAGAATTGAAATGTACAGATAATAATTATAAATATACCACATTGTCTTCCTAGAGACATTTCCAAAATCTGAGTGAACTAAACATAATTATATATTTGAACTAAAATTTCAGACAATCTATCCAGAAGTGAAGGTGTTGATTTTGCGTGGAAGTGAATAATTTACTTCCCCACTATCCTGTTTTGTTTTGTTTTTTTTTCTAAGGTTCTTCAACAAAGCTATCACTCTAGACTAACATATTTTCTGGAAACTTACTGCTGTATGTTATTACTGGACATAGTAATTGTAACCTAGTACTAAAGCAGTATCTACAAGGAAGAGAATAAGAGGGTATTTATCTAATGAAATTTCATGTTCAACCTTACCCTAAGGTCCCCTGTGCCAGGAAAATATTCACCATACTTATGGAATGATACTGTCATGACACGATCTGTGGTATAAAATGCTTCTTCAACACCATCACCATGATGGATATCAATATCAATATACAACACTCTTTGGTGATACCTAAAAAGAAAATAATGTATGAGAAATCATCATAATCTGTTACGTTCATAATATACTGATACTTAACAAGCAAAAACCTAACAAAAAGCCCCCAGCCAAACACTAAAATCCAAGACTATGATCATTTTGATGACACATGGTCACTTTGGTTGAAGTGACCATATGCTCTTAGAATTCTCAGGACAGTTTGGGTAATAATGAAAATAAGTTTATCTTCATCAAAATAAGTAATTTAAGTACGTAATGTATTTAGTATTTACCCCAAGTTGTCTCACTTTGTAGAAGCTATACCTTGTGTTTCTGTTCACACCACTTTCTGTTGTTCGCATCTGCTGAATTCTCCCCTTTCACAGGGCATTTCTTTCTTCCTTCTCAGTAATTATCAACACAGTCTGCACTAAAACATCTCTTAGTGCACGCTTCAAACAGCACAGCACTAGGAGCAGGGATAACCCATGTTCCGTAAGCCCGCAAAAAATAAATTTAAATACTTACTTTCCATCGACTTTTCTTCTTCACCTCTGCAACTTGTAAAGATAGGCACATTCTTATTTCCAAGTGTATCACACTTACTATTACCATGAAATTATTACACTACTGCTTAGTATTTCCTTAAATACTGTGAGTTTCAGATCAGTTTATTTGAGATGGATAAAGAAACCAGTTGTTTGAAGCCTCAGAGCATTGGAAACAACAGTAAGTATCCCTTAAATTCTATGTTGTTCAGTAAAGAATGAAGTCTATCAACATCAGAAGACGCATTTTCATCATGCTTTGCATAGTGCTATAGAATGTGAGTCTGAGCAGCCATAATTTCAGGTGGGCTAAGATTTTTTGCTTAACGAGACACTGAACAGGACAGTTTCCTATGGTTACATAGCCCATAACAATTGGAAAGTTTCCTTCCTTCACATGCACATTAAGCTAAAAAATTCAAGACTGGACCACAGAAAATCATATCACTTTTCTTAGACTGCACAGACATCCTGAATACATGCTGTACATTGAAATTAATGTCTTAATATGTTAATATTAACTATTCGTTAGTATCTTTAGAAACTTTTTCCATCTTTAAAAAACACTTCCAGATTACAGCTGCTTCCCCTATCTCTCACCAGCAGACTCAGCTGCTCCATTCACAAGAGTCAAATACCTAGAATATTTTTTGTAAAAAATGGGATTTGTGTGTTCTTAGAAGGGATACAGTCCCCTGCAGCAGTACAAGTAACAGTCAGGATTTAAAATTTCAGTGAAGCATTACTGCTTGAAGTTAATTATATGATCACTTTTTCATTACTCCTCTCATTTTTTATTTTGGAGTCACAGCAGCACAGCTGTTATTCCATTATTTATTCATAACAGCCATATTAATTCATGTAACAATCCAAGGAAGCTCAGCACATGATCTTCCCTGAATATTCCTGTTTGATTTAGGAACGACTCAAATGATAGGAAACAAGCAGGCATATTGAGAAACCAAATGGGTACATGATTGTGAGCATGACGACTGCCCTAAGGGGTCAGGGCAGTGATCCATCTAGCCCACTATTCTGTCCCCATGAGTAGCAACAGGAGATTAACATTTACAGAAAGCATGTAAGCCTGTCCATTTTCTGAAGTCTGCTACCCTAGTACTTCCCCACCAGCTATAATTACAGCATATGGCGTTTTACAGGGTGCATCATTGCATCATTTACAGGGTGCAATGGATCTTTAACATCCATTTACAGACCTCTTGTCCATGATTATGTCTAATCTCTTTTTTGAATCTGTTGTTGCTGTCTGCTTCCTTCAGCCTCCTGTAGCAGCAAGTTCCAGAAGTTCACTATCCTCTGTGTAAAGAAGTACGTCTAAATATCCGTTTTAAACCTATCCCCTATTAGGTATCTTTTCAGCTTGCCTGTATTTTAGTTTAAACTTCTTTCTGAAGCCAAAGCGGGCAGAGCTTGGAGTTTTCTTAATTGAAACTGTCCGAGTTCAACATGGGCAATGAAAACTCACTGAAATAATAATTACAATCCATATCTTCAAACATGGAAATACCTGAATTTGACACTTTCTATAATTTTATCTTGTTCCCATCAAACTTACTTCAGTAACTCAAGAATGGCAAGCACGATATCATTGACATAACAGAAACCAGATGCCTCCGATTTCTTGGCATGGTGAAGTCCTCCAGCCCAATTAACAGCCATGTCTGTTTGTTGTCTGTTCAATTTTACCGCCCCAGCTGTAAAAAAAAAACAACACAAAAATGAAAGGAAATGCAGTCAGAAACTTCTGAATGCCTTTAAATCTGTTACATGAAATACTATCTTTTTTTAAATAAGTTGATCCTAGATCTGATCTCTTACCAATATTGAGATACAGACTGTCAAATATGAGATTTGTCAAGTAACTGATATACGATTATTATTTATTAAAAAAAAAAAACTTATATTTGCTTCAGTTTTAAATATGCTATCAAAGTTAAGTTGCTGACATAAACATAATAAAGCTACAAAATAGCTGGCAAACAACCTATACTTACCAACAGAGCCTCCAGTTGACAGCTGACAAAACTCAAACAGGCCATCAAATACAGGACAATCTTCTCCAACATTAACTGTGTAAGAAATGCATTACTTTTCAAAAACACCATTCCAACAGCATTGCTATATGCATGGATAACACAGATGCAATGCATAGTTCATTCAGCATTTTAACTACTCTCCCCCCCCCCGCCCCCCGTCTCATTTTTGTCAGGCTAAATTTTAAACACCGAAAACAATGTAAAGTCTTTATAATCTAAGATGACTCCAAACTGTCATCTTTTTTTCTTTTTAATTTCCACGGGAAGCTTTTTCTCCTCATTAACAAGAAGTTAGTTAGATCATTTTTAGATTTTTGAAGAAGTGCTGATTAACATAGTTCATGTTAAGAAATGCACAGTTACTTGGAGAAATAATTTGCCAAGAATAAGGCATCATAAAGAGGTCACAATACTGCCTTTTAAATTGATATAACAGCTGTCAAACTGCATTCCTAACAGTACTTTCAGCCTATTCCTATAATTAAAGAAATAAATTAACAGAAAGGGTGAGTAGTGAATAATGTACAATTTTTACTATCTCCCTCCAACAGGAATGAATAACTCCTTTTTCTTGACTTAAATACATTTTCACACATTGATTTTTACTTCTCTACTCTTCTAAAAGTCGTTCTTTTTCAGGAAGATCTTGCATTAGAACAGATTTTAAGACACTTTTGCAAACAGCTCACAACTACAGATTAATCTGTGCATTAAGCCTACAGAAAGTATTATTTCACATCTAGAATACACCCTGTGAAAGGGGAGGCAAAAATCCTTCCATATGCTTAAAGAACATTTTTGCCAAGATGGCTGCTTTTAATAGAAAAGTCACAAAATTAGTGTAGCTAAAGGCAGGCACATATTACTCTTGTTACAGTATTTCTCTAGCCCACCCACACCATTAAGCCATGTTCATACCTGTGTATTAGTGAATATTTAGTTTTAAACAATGCTAACCATCAAAGCACACACACATAGATTTAGCCTAATGTTGACACTTACATCTCTGCATTTGCTTGCTGTACTCAGACATATTGTCAGGCCTTATTGATCGAAGAAATTTGATGTATTCATCACTATGGTACTTGGTCATTTCCTCAGCAGTAGCTTTGTGGGGTCTCTGATAACAAGAACAAGTTATAGAAATAATCAGTGCTCTGCAAAATCAGCTAACAATTGGCTAAAACAGACAACTCTAAAGAATTCTAATCTACTTTGAAGGGAGAACAGTGAAACTGATCGTAGTGCTGTTTTACATAAAGCAAGGACTACTCCGTTGTTAGTATACAACTTGATTAATTCTTTGTGCAGTTACCCCAATGTCCCCCCCAACACCCTACCTCCCCTGTCATAAAAATACTGGTGAAAAATCTCTACTGGGGATCTACCTCACTTCTTCCAGACATGAACAACAATCTGCAGTCCTCACCAGTTATAAGATACTGCTTCATTTCTCAGTAAGAGAGCTCCAAATACACTATTTAAGTATTTTCTATTTCCACTTCTCTCCATTTATTTGTGTGAGAATACTTGAAGCCCTTTAAAAATACCTTAACGTGCTTCAGTGGACATTCTATTGCTTATACTCACATAAATTTCCATTTTTCTGTACAAGCCATAATTTAGCAGCAAGTTGTGGGTCATTCGGATCCTATGAGGTTTCATTGGATGCCCTTGTCCATAGTAATAGTTTCCGATATCACCTGTCAATATTACACAAATGAATAGCTATTCATATTACAAAACAACTTTCCATTGCTACTTAAAAGAAACATTACCAGAAAAAAAAAAAAAAAAAGACTACTGTCTATTTCAAAAAGGCCATGAGGAAAATACACCGCCCATAAAAGGTTGTATGTCGGAAGCAGAGGGCAAAAAGGAGGCCAAATCTAACACCTTTACTACAAGCAGACAGTAGTGGGGGAGCAAAGATGCCTACAAGAAGTGGTTTTCAATCAAGAGTGAAGAAAATAGTGGGAAGGAACTGAAGACTAAAGTAATGGGAAACAAAACTGGAATTAAGAGGGGAGTAGAAACTACTGATAACATAGCCACATTATACCACAACAGAGGCTGTAGTAAAACCTACCATTTTGCAGGTGCTGATTTTAAGATACCATCCTCAGCCTGCCCTTAACTACTAACCCTAGCAGTTACCTTCCAGAAGTTAGCTTCAGATCCATTGCTGCAACCACATGCACAAACATTCCCCAGCTACCTGCTGCTAGGGATCCACAGAACCTTGTAATTCAGATTACCCTGGCTCTGTCAAATTGGAGAGCAACTAGACACACAATTAAGATAACAAATTTGACACTCTCTTCCAATAAAAGAATGGCTGCTATCATGGGCTAGTTACGTTTTCTCCCCAGCTCAGGTACTGTTAGAACATACACACCTCCACTTTGAACACTGACATTCCCAAAACACAAACAATTTTAAATAGAACTAGTGGTCCATATGTTTCTGGAACCATAGACAAGCCTAAAAAGTATTTCCAGTTGTCAATGGCTTTCAGCTGGAGAATTCCGTAACAACTCTTCGCAATAGTACCTCTTTTCTTTTTGACCAAATTTCCTGGTAGGATTAGTGAACTTTACCTTCTTGAAAGTTTTACTTTTCTTTCCCATCCTCCAACATGCTCTGCCTTGTCCACTGGGAATGAAAGAAATACTATTTTCACCATGTCATACTATTTTACAAATTTTGGTAGTCAGAGGTAAGAAGAAGCACTGCTACAAAACAGCTTTAGTTTCACCTCTTCAACATGAGCTCCAGCTCAGGAGGAAAGGAAAGTATCAGCTTGCAGTAGCATCACCAACTACCAAGAAAAGAAAGCGTTACAGTAAGATTATAAGTCTCAAAGCATTCTAAAATCCAGCTTTCATTCAGCTTTCAAAGTGACAAGGAGAGAATAAGGACACTTAGGAAAACAGATATAACCTAAAGTAATGTAAGATGAAGTTATCTAAAAAAAACAATTGCTCAACACCTAGCTCTTAGCCATCCCACAACAATGGAAAATACCAAGTTTTAGCATTAAGAACTTTGAAGAACCTAGACCTACTCCTTACTTAGGTATTTAACTGGAAGATTAGCACTTCTTGTCAGTTACTAAGACCTGGAGTCTTGCAGATACTTACTGCAAGCCTGCGCTTTTGGTCACATGCAGGTCAAGAGCAAAAGGTATTAAGAGAGTGTAACCACACCCCTTCCCACCAGCAAAACCATTTCCAAGCATTTTACAAAACAGTACCTTACAAATTTGGTGTCTAGGAAAGATCTATCATGGTTCTTTGAAACTAATGACTGGAAGATGGAAATTTACTAGCCCTACTTTGTTTTACGAAGTTACTGTTAAGTCCCAGATTTACAAAGCTTCAAGCGAGGAAGAGATTAAAATCTTGAAATTTTTAAGACAATAGTGACTTTCAATAACATGATGCTTTTGAGGAAACTTCATTCCAAATGTATTTGTGGCTTAAAGAATGTGTAGGTATTTCATACCTTTGTTTTTTTTAACAGGTCATTTCAATTTTAACTACTTCAGCTTGTATAGTCATTATCACTGACATTTTACTCAGAATGCTGATGGATAAGGAAGCAGACAATTAAGACTGATTTTCTATCTTATGTAAAATGTGAGATTTGTTATTTTCCCTTATGTAAAAGAAAAAAAACCCAAACATTAACAAGCTTCCCAAATATACTTGCAACATATCCTTCAATATATTGCAATTAATCAAACAGATTCAAAATTAAGTATATTCTACATACCATACACCGCAGTGCACACTAAAAAAAAATAAATCAATCAATAAATGAAGCATAACTTTTAACTTTCACTTTATTTTTTACCAGAAAGAACTTTTAAAATAATTGGCAAGTTGATAAATTTAATGGGAGCTTATTTAATCAAATAGAAGAGCTGTGGGTGAGTATCTGGCAGAAGCATATTGATCCTTCCATATTAGAGGTCATCAGTAATGACTAACAACAGATATCAATATAATACACTTTAGCAACAGGCAATACCATTTACATCTTTCAGGTCTTAGCATCACCAACAAAAAAGGGTTTTGGCATTAGCCTCATTAAAAAAAATTCAAACATAGGGACAAAAAGCCCATTAAGTTTCAAGGGGCTGTTGCAATGTTGGCAGGGGTGGGAAAGGAAAAGGTATGCAAGAGGTTCCTCTTCCTGCATTAGCACCTTGATTTCCAGCCAACATCACATCATAAAGGGGACCCATCTTGGAGACATCATCCTGTGGTGAAGGCAAAGGTGTCAAAAGTTTCTCCCCCTTTACCCAGCGAAAGAAAAGGTGCCCTTCCTGGTACAAACACTTTAGCTCCTGAAACCTACTTATCTCTTCTTCATATATCACAGCCTTACTGGAGTACTCTAGGGAGAAAAGCAAGGTGTATCAAGAGCTAGTGTGTGCAGGGATGGGACACCTCTCCCACTGACAGAGCTAAAAAGCTCTACACTTAGTGCCAGACTAACTCCGACTAGAGTATGTGTATATATGAGAAACGAGTACAGCGAGGCCAAGTGCACAAGACTAGTGTTGCAGATCATATGCAACTTGCCAATACAACTTGCCGATACAAAGGTAAAAATCATACAGAAGTGTTACAAGCATATTTTATATCACTTACCAGTGCAGGTGCACATGGAAAGTGCAAAAGAAAAGAACGCAACTGAAAGAGGAAGCAGAGGGGAAAAAATGCAAAGTAGTATATGCAGAAAGTTGGCAAATCTAATAATCTTTCACAGCAAGGCTTCAAAGACTGGAATTTACTGTTTTATACCAGTAAAAATTATCAGCTAAATGGCTCCCATTGAGAAGTAACAACATAATCTCTGAAAAGTTGAGTCCTTAACTAAAACAAGACGAATCAAGTGCCAATTTAATGCTAGTACGAGTTTACTGTCCTGCACTGTCCACCACATGATGCAAAATGTAATACCAACAAATGACCAGAAGACCTACCTGAAAATTAAGTTGTTACATACACTGGCATGTTCTAGGTTCAAATATATTTTTTTTTTAAATTACTTCTCAATTCATACAAGTTACTCCCCTAAATTCTGAAGAAAGATATCAAATAAAAATAAACGCACATGATTCCTTTGATAAGCATAAATTTTAGACACTCACTTCTCCATCCGAGACTTCAGCAAGGTCTACAGATGTTAAATATTCTAATACATAGAAAAATACAAGAGGCTACATGCCCTAAAGGAACTTCAATTATGTCTCACAAACACACAACTGACTAACAAAAGCTGCTATGTCCCCCAAAAAAGCACATTAGTCTCTCTAGTTACTAAGATATATAGAAAAACAATACCTTTAAACTAACCCATTGCAAAACAGTCTTAACGGCCTGAACAGAGGCAAGATATGACATTTGTCTTCCTTGATACTTTGTAACTTGTAAGTTACATTGCTTTGTAACTTTGATACAGATAAATTGTTATGCACCCTGACCGCATCTCTGCCTATTTTAAGTATGGTTACCATGAAATCATGAGGTATTTGAGAACCGCACTAAGTGCAGAAACCTAACTGCTACAATGGAAACCACATGAAAAAAAAAAAAAATCTTAATAGCGGTAGTTAAATTCGGATTGACTTCTGCAATACTAACGGGTGAACTCATGTAAAGATGAATGTAAAAAAGATCATCAATACCTGATCAATCCAACAAACAGCTATTCAAACAGGCCTAAAATTACTGCACTAGCATCTGAAGGGTTGGGGGTTTTGTTGTTTTTAGAAATTAAGCAGACAGCAAAAGAGTAGCACAGTTCTGACTTTTGAGCCCTGAGCAGAGGTTGGACACCACTGCCGTGTTTGGAAGCCACTGCGCAAAGCATTGATGGATTTCCGTGAAACACTCTTCAGTTAAAGCTTACATCTGCAGATAAGATGAACTTAAACTAGACGCACTAATGTACTTAAACAATGTCTGAATATAGTAGCATTCTGCCCTATTAAAACAGGTTTAGTCTCGTCTTTATGGGTGGAACCAACCACATTCTGATGCAGATCTCTCAAATTTTCATGCAGGTAGAGCCTTTTGAACACCCGCATTAAATTATGCACAACAAGCAATCTAAACAATACTGCTAGTGCACTGGCATGGAATAAATACACTTATTAACTGTAGCCATGCTAGTTGCTGCATGATTCTCTAGAACTGTGCTTTGCTGTACAGGAGCACAGAGTTGGAAAGACCATCTGGGTCTTGTCCTCATTGCTGTGGGCAACTGTACTATATGTACCTATTTTGGAAGAGGCCACTGAACTACCTGAGCCACATGCTGCAAGACCATGGCAACAACATGAAGACACATGGTAACAGACTAAAATAAAAGCTACAATATCCTTCCATATCTAGCATGGTTCTAAGCAGTGTGAGCAACAGGCTTCACTAAGCTATGGCCATATATATATACTAAGACTAGAAGCATTCATTAAAAATATTTCAGATAAGACAACTAAAGTATCTTAATTTGTACATTTTTAGTTCTTCCCATAGTATACTGGCTCAAATTTAAATAAAATACCTGACCTGAGCACGATCACAAACAATGCAAATTCTGCAAACTGGATGTGGCTGACAGTCTATTACAAACAAACCGAAGAAAATGAAATCAAGCTTCTTCTACCCAAAGTTTATTGATTCTGGGTACAGTGTGAAAGCTATTAAAACTGTTAATTATCAGAAAACATTAACAGCAATACACTCCAAGAAAACTTGGTGACAGGCAATTTAGAAAAGCAACTTTAGATGACAATCACATTGAGTTTCACAAAAAGCATGTAGGAATTTATTGCATCTCAAAGGATACACACATATGCTTCTAGTACTTTTCAACTATGCTTCTTGTACTTTTTAGTGTATACTTTTAAAGAAACAGAATGAAAGTATGTGTGGAGGTACAATTATGACAAAAAATGGTAATTTACTTCCGTTATGACATGCTTGGAGATATACCACTACCTCAGTAGGGTGCTTGACATATCTTTGTATTTTTTGGTTTTTGAGTTATTTAAGGCTTCGAACATTCCACTCACTTTGATTCAAGACTTTGCTGGTACAACAGTTACAAAATACTCAGATTTGCCACATGAACCACAAATTAGCATTAGAAATATTTACTGCAGTTATTAACTCTAAAATTTCTTCTAATAACTCTATTTCCAAACAAAGTGTAAAAGAACTGCTAGCTTTGGCAATTAAAAAAAAAAAAAAAAGACATAAAAAACATTCCAAAGCTGTTAATTTCTGTCACAGAGAAAGCATTTTTTAAAATCACTTTTACAACAGATATTCCTTTCTCTACATTATTGGTAACTGCATGTATCCTAGTCTACATATTCAAGCAAGATATGATCTACAACTGCTTTTAAGTCGCCACTATCCTGCCACCTCAAAACTTCCTTTTCCAGTTTCTCCCCCCTCTTCACTAGTATAGCTTTTTGGCTGTTAAGGGAGCCTGACACTAGCACCACCAAGTACCAAAATCCAGGGATCACAGAAAAACTGAAGATATTGGTATCTAGTAAACTATAGCCACCTAACTTTATATTAAAAAAAAAAAAGAGAAAAAAAGATGAAAAAAGCATATTGATAAAAAAACCCCAAACCATGCAAACATTTGCAGAGAGAAGCTATTACTGCAGTCTTCCTTTCAACAAGGCAAAAGTGATTCCTCTTCCCTACGAAAAGTAAGATCCCAGCCTCACCAAAATTATCCCTAACAGGGGCCTCCTTTCCCCTTTAGGCTGAACAAAGAACCAGAGGCAGCAACAAAGAGAAGGGGGCGGCAACCACCACTCTGCCTCCTTTAGTGTGGTAAAAAAACCAAGACAGGCCCCACAAGACCTGCCATCTCTAAAGAATGGCAGATTTGCAACAACAGCAGACACCTTTGATATCTTAGTGGGTTTAGCCATTCATCTTCATTTCCAAAATGGTGAAAACACCAAAGCTCTACGGCAAAACAGCCCCAACCTCTGTTTCCTGGCTACTACCAATACCAGTCTCAGACACCAACTTAAAGGACTGCTACAATAGCAGGCAATTTTAAAAAAATCAAATCTCTTAACTAATCTGACCAACGAGTTTATTCTTCCAGTACAAAAAAGGAAAAATAAATGCAAACTCAAGAAGAAAATGAAAAGTTCTCGCTGCTGTGGCCAGAGAACCACAAACAAGTTGCTGCAAACATCTGAAACTAAGCACAAGCTTTATGTACTTTTTTGACGTGACTGACAATGCAGATCACAAGTCACTGTGTCTTCATCAGGCAAGTGTGCAAACTTAGAAGGCCTCCAAGCAACTCAAATTTCACTATTATTAAACACCTACGCATGCAACTTTTGTGTTTTGCTGGAGGAGAGGTCGGGGGAAGCCAAACCTCCACTCTGATCCATGTTCGTTTGGGGTGGAGGGGCAGAGTCCCCTGCCCCCTCCGCACAGCAGATCTTGTATGAAAGCCAGAGGAAGGGGAAGGCCTCGGCGCAAGAATCACCAGGTGCCGAAGCTACACATGGCCTAGACTTTTTTTGCAGGGGAGGAGCCAGACTCAGCAGCGACTCCAACGCCTCTATGCTTAGCGGATGAAGGGGAGTGTCTCAACTTTTCTTCTTTTTTGGGGGGGCTGGGGGGGGGAACACACACACAATAGACACAGCATTCACCGCCGGGCCCGGCTGCCGCTCCGCGGCAGGCCAGGCAGCTCCCCGACCCGTACCTCGTCTGGCTCCAACTCCCCCACCCCACCACCAGCCACGCCGCCCCTTCCCCTCGCCCGGCGGCCCCCAGGGCTCAGCCCCGCGGCGGGGCGCGAGTACGCAGGGCCGATGGCGGGAGCGGGGCGCGGGGCCGCAGGTGGAGGCGGCGGGGACCCCCGGCCGGGGTCTCCATGGAGCCGGAGGGGTCTCGTTCCGGGGGGGAGTGGGCGCCCATAATGGCGGGGAACGGGGGCAGGCCGCCCTAGGCGGCCGTTAGAGGGGCTCCCCCCACTCACATACACGCACTCCCGCGCCGGCCCCGCTCACCGTCATAATAGTAGCAGACTTTCTTCTTGCCGCCGCCCTGACTGTACGCCATAGGGCCGCCGCGCCGGGGCCGAGCCGGGGCCGGGGGGAGGGAGCGGGAGGCCGAGGCGAGCGCCGAGCCGGCACGGAGGGAGGGAGGGGGCGGGAGAAGGCAGACGCGGGAGAGCGGGAACTCGCGACGCCGGGGCACGGGCAGCGCGAGCGGGCCCGACCATCGGCAGCGGGAGGGGGAAGCAAGCGGGACGCGCCCAATCTGCCGCCTCCGGGGGAGGCGAGGGAGAGAAGGAGGCGGAGAGGACGCACGCGAGCGAGCGCGGGCTCTCGCCTGGTTGCCCCTGCCCTTGCCGCTTAGTCACACGCACAGTCAGGGAAGGAGCCAGCGGGGAGTCCTCATAAGCGAATGCTTGGAGGAAGCTCTTTCCTCGTTCACCCCCACGCCGCGCAGTGGTACGGTCCGCCGGCGGGCGACGGGCTGTGTCCCCGCCCCTCAGCGCATCCCTCTTGCGCATGCGCGGAGTGGCCGCCCCCTCCAGCCCGGTGCGGGACCGGCACGGCATGGCGGCCGCGGGACAGGGGCACCCCTCGGTAGGGGCCGTGGTGGGGAGCAGGAAACCCCGACTTCACCGGCCGGCCCCCGTGCCCGGAAAGCAGCGGCCCCTTCCCCTGCTCAGCGCGGGAATAAGTCATGGCGACTCCTCTCAGCCTCCCCCTTGGGACCGGCCGGGGCCGCCCCGCCCGTGACCGGGGAGCCCTTCCCGCCGCCTTTGGGCTGGTACCTCACCCCCGGCCCGTCTCCCCGCGACAGGAGTACGGGGCTGGTGCAGATGCTCGATATGCCGGTGTGGTGGGGGTGCCATTTCGTGTGCCCCCCCCCCCAAGTGAGAAGTCACGCAGTCTGTTGTTTTCCACAGCAAAAAGGGTTTCTATTGGGAGTTTGTTTGTGGTTTTCAGTACTGGAGTTACGTACTACTTTTTTTTTCCTCCTTCTGTTAACTATTAATAAAGGCCTGAAGGTTTACGGAAGAGCTGCCATTTTACCCTTAAACAAGAGCTCAGCTGCCCCCCACTCACCCGTCCGCTGTGTACCTGAGGCAACCGGTGGCTGCAGCCAGGCTCCAGGCTGGTGCAGAGCTAGGAGCGCTCCTGACAGTACGTAGGCCCTGTTGACACTGTTGCTGCTCAGTATCCCTATTCTAGAAGAAGTTCAAAGCATACTTCACAGTATGCATAGCAATTACTTCTTCCAAAATGAAGGCATGCTATGCAAGATGAAAGTAGTTGGGGTTTTATATAAAGGGCTTGACATCTGAAATTATTTTCAGTTTAAGGTCTACGCAGTTTTCTCTGCCTGCCTCAGCTCAGCTATAAACACAGGAGGAGGAAATACAAAGTTAACAAGATCACATTTGTACTTACCCAGTAACTACAGCTTTCTTGTATTTGAATTTATATAGGGGTTCACACTCATTTGAATTTGAGGTCTGATATATCTGAGTCTGGGGAGGTGTATCAGTTACACAAAAAGATTACTGTTTCTTCAGCTGACATGAAAATCTAGTATTTAGGGACTTGCACTCATTGTAGAAGTCTTGACCAAGGTTTCTTGATTTATTGGAGACTCTAGAAGTACCTAGAAACCCTGATTGTTGCCACATGTACCTTTATATTATATTATATAAATGCCTACTTGTTACCAATGTCACTCATCAAAACCAGTATATGCTCAAACACAGGTTAGATCTTTGTTCCCAGTACTAGGTTATTTTCACTCCTAGAGATACCTAATAAGAAGTTGGGTCCTTGTAGCTGATAAAAATTGTCTTTATATTGTTAGAGAGAACCAACTGTAAAATACATTTATGTTAACCACATGTATACACACAACACCCCGAGGATAAACCTAGGACATGCTGAAATAAAAATGGGTTCTGGATTTTTTTCCCCTCTCTTCATGTTGTAACAAGGAGGATACTATTTTGTCATGTAGCCAGGTGGTGTAGTATATTTAAGAAGCATTTGCCATATTCCATTTGGAAATTTCTCTTAGAAATAACAAACAAAATTGATTTCTACAGCTTATCATACAGCTGATAATGTGCTTCTTGCTGCAAACTGCAGGAAAATACCTGCATGACACTATAAGCTATAACAGGCATGATATTATTCACTTACCACTAACTTCGTTTTAGTCTCAGCCTGCTTAATGCTGTCACTACTTGACCAGAGTTTGACCAGACTCCAGAAGCTCCATACATTGGTTCCCTAATACAAAATAAAGTATTATACACTTCTTTGACCATTGAAATTCAATGCATTTGTGAAGTTACTCAGTGTTTTGTAGTTGCCTGATAAACA
Organism: Ciconia boyciana; assembly: GCF_034638445.1. NCBI lineage: Eukaryota > Metazoa > Chordata > Aves > Ciconiiformes > Ciconiidae > Ciconia > Ciconia boyciana. The sequence continues at coordinate 54,507,977 of NC_132936.1, forward strand.
TTTGTATCTAAACAATAGAACAAGTCAGCTGGCTCAATATGAGGAATACTTTTACTTGCACTGTGAAGGGAATTCAGTACAAGCAGTGACGTATTGTCAAAGTTCTTAGGGACTTTATCTAAAGAAAAAAGTTCATAATTACATGAATAAATTATACAATTAATTTCAGATGGGTACTCAACCTCATATAGAAGTAGTTTATTTTGGTTTAAATGAAACTGAGGTGACATTAGCTAAATCAAGAGAAGTTGCTTTACTTGCAGGGTAGAAATGACTATACATGTTCTTCTAACACCTGAATTTATGTAAGCGTAGTTCTCATTTAGAGAAGCTCCTAGAATAGTAACTCATACCTGAATCAAGCAAGTGCAAACAAACATACCAAGTTATCCTTTAGCCTGAGAGATAATTCATTCACTGAATTTGCAATAATCCAGTATTACAGTAAGGACACTATTAGATTAACAGGTCAGTAAAGCTTAAATATCGAGTTTCAAAGGTGTGTATACAAGGTCAATTTCCTAGCCCAGTCTCACTTCTAGAAATGCAAGTTCTGCAGATACATTCAAACTTACTTGTTAAGGGAACAGCGTGGCAGCCATGTTACACAAAAGCTAATGATATGGAAGAAACTCTGGAGCAGTCACTCCCCATGGTAAGCACACAGGAACATCATCTGTTTGAGTCCCAGGCCGGTTCTGAGACAGAAAAGAGTATATAAACAAAGCGTTAGTGGGAAAGGTGACTATTCCATTTTAATATCTAGCTACATACATACATGATTTTACAACATAGAGATATTTTTATACCTTCCTGTAATTGCTTGTTGCTGTTACTGGATGACTTTTAGCTTTATTTCACGCTTTCTCTGCATCGTTATACTAGCATTAGCTTGTTCTTTCACACAGTATTTATGTTGTACCTTAGATAGTGTTTATTTAGTAAGTGACATGAAAAAAGGAGCAATAAGAAGCTTTTAAACAGAAGAATAGCTTTCAGCTTCGGCATTTACAGCCAGCATTGCAATAGAAAGTATTACTATTTCTTACATGTCTCTCCTAAAGCACGTCTACTATGAAAGCTCAGTGAGTGCTTATGCAAACAGTGAATGAGAAATCTCTATAGGTAAAAGTTTAAGCCTTCATTTTTCTTATCAAGAAGTGATCAAGGCAGCATTCTCAAATCCAGAGTGCCCCCCTAGTAAAAGCCAAGCAGACTATTTTAAAACAGAGGGCTTAAATGAGGGTTCTATAGTCCCTATTTTTTTCCTCCTAGCAGCTGCTATAGAAAAGTGGCATTACTCATATACCACAGAAATCATGACCACATCACCTTCTTTCTCTCTCTTTGCATAATCTAGAATCAGAACAATACAGCTAGAAAACTTGCCATCACCTAGCTCATTACTTACCCAAACTGTGCAACCCCATGCACACTCATACGTACAGCCACCTCAGTTCATTTTAGCAGAAGTCAATAACTAATCAAGTTAACAACAACAAAAAAAACCCCAAAAAACCAACCTGCAACCCAAAAACCTTTAAAGAGCAAAGGAAATCGTTCACCTAATGATTAATGAGCCTCTTCATTATCAAAGGCCAGAGAGCCTTTTAAACTACCTCACTTCAGACCATACACTTGGCAAAAACAAACTAGTTTAACTAGAGATACACACAAAATCTTTTCCTTAGTTTACCTCTTCATACAATAGTTATCCCTTATACCATTAAGTACAGTACAACCCCCATATCCGTCTTTAACCCTAGCCATATTCATGCTCCTTCTCCTCCCCCCCGCCTTTTTTATCTGTGAAAAGTAAGTATTTTCAGGTGTTACCTATTAGCAGCATTCACATCCACAAACTTGTGGATGATTATATGTACATAAATGTAAGGAGAAAGTCACAGACAATACTATTGACTTGCCCCATTGTCCAGTAATGCTAACAATCTCTTGACAGCACAGAAGACAGTTAATGTGGAAAAAGTAGTTTTCTCAAGACATTCATAGACTTTACAAGAGTTCTAGAAAGCATAAGAGTAAACAGGGCTTTGGGGCTGCTTTCCTGAGAAGGAAACACAAGTTTCATTATGCAGATACCTTGCTAATGAAATCACTTTATGCACTATGTCAAAGTCATTAAAGAACAAATAGATAAAGAGAACTAAATAGAAAACTAACTGTGAGATTCAGGTTTTCTCCCTTGGTTATTTGTGCAATAAGCACTGGCAATATTGCTATCTACTAATTGCTTTTGAATTTCAGGAGAGTAGACTGCTGAATATTCTGCTTTAATCTTTGCTGGAAAATGCTAAGACTCATAGTCGTTTTGTATTAATGCTATGGAATAGTCGTTACTGTCAGTCTGAGAGCTAAGGGAACTTGCCATGCTCATGTCAGTAGTAAAACATGGCAGTGATTTCAGTTTAAGTGGTAGGCCAGTATATTCTCTTACATGCCTATCATTTCTCTGTGTGATGTCTTCATCTCTATGTGATGTGTGTAAACATAATATATCAGTAGTATGTTCTGCCTGGGGCAGCTATACCCACCCATTGAATCTCTTCTGTAATTGCCTAAAACTGGTTCCCTGTTCAGTTGTGTGTCTAGCAGTCTGATAGCCAGGAAAATTCTGTCTTCAGTGCACAGCACATAAACACAGATGCAGTGTTTATGCAGAGCAGCATGATATAATGCAATAGCTCTAATGCTTGTCTTTCGCTTTAAAAAAAGTGGCTACATAATGTTTTTAAAGCACATAATCATCAATATTCAAATATTTTCTTTTAAAAACTTTTTAAAAAGTTGGTAGGAGTAGGAAGGTGGATCAGAAGAAATATGCAATGCTAGGTATAGTATAATGAGAGTACTGTAATTCACCTTTTCTATTTGTATTGAAAACTTTGACAGACCCAGAGAAAATGGTATACATTCACCTCTATAAGCTTAGATGGTGATCATTAGCTTTTACAGTTAAAATACTGTTTCTTGGTGTCTGCTAGAGTGCCCAGTATATGCAATCTTCCAGTGTTCTTTGTTTACAAAGAGAGATCAGTTTAAATTATGCTAGCTTTCAGTGAGATGACTGAATTATATTCTCTGAATCTGGTAATACCCGAAGAAAGATAGACATCTTTTTAAAAGAAAATCTGACAGTTATGACATTAAAAAAGTATAGATTAAAAAAGTAACCATCCATCACAACATATTTCCCAGAGCCACAGACCTCCATATCAAGCACAGTACTTGTGACTTACTGATGTCTGCTTTACTTTGCTTTATCCTATCTACTTCTGAGCTAAATACCAAAGTTGGGTGGAAGGTAAACTTGTGTAAAGTGTCAGACAGGTCTTCTCAACTTATAAATGATGTTTTCATAGTTCTGTATGCTTACAAATTGCTAGGGTTAAATTTTCTTAGCAGCAGTCTAATTTACAGAAATTGGTATGGACAGACACAGGTAATTTTTTGTTTTCAGTAAGCAGTGGGGAACTTGTGCCCTTATTGTGGGCAACAGTCTGCTGGTAGAAAGTCCGCAGATGAGGAGTGTACCAGGCCATGGGAGAGCAGTGTGCAGAGTACTACTGTTCTTCAGCAACTCCTGAAGAGCGAGTCCTGAACTGCTATAACCTATAAATCACTTCCTTATTTCTTCTCTGTCTCAGGGGCTGAACAGGTCACAGCTGATAAGACATTCTGGTCCCTGCATGATTCACTCTCTGTCCCGATTCCTTGATTAACTCTTGATATCTCAAGCAAACAAAAACCAGTGAGCCACTGGCCATCTGTGCAAACACCCTGCCAGTACTAGTTTTTGCATATAAGGTGTACTATATGAAATGTTATGAAAATAAAGCTGTATCTGCATAAGGAAAATGCACCAATTTAACTTAAATCAAATTTAAAACCAATTTAAACTGTAGTGAGGCACTGCATGAACACTATTTCAATTTGACAGTGGCAGGTTAGCTTCAATTTAAACTGATTCTAATCTTCGGAGACTAATCTGATATAAAGCAGATTCTACATAGTCATTTGTATCAATTAGAAAACAATTTAAGGTAAACAGGGGCAAACTTCTCACATAACTGGCGCCTATCAGTTTGAATTTCCTATCTGATTTAGTCTTAGCAATGAATAAATTGCCAATGAATAAAAAGAGAGAAAATAAATTGAATTCTGGAGTCTGTAGACAGTTTGCTGCTCAGAGGACAAGACTGCTCACTACTCAGTTAGCCATACCAGTGCAAGGTTAAAAAACAAAAAGGGTGACCTGAGGATGAATGCATCTGAGGAGACGTGCAGTTGTCAGCATGCAGATGAGATCCTTGGCAATTCTCTTTGGCTTTATTTCCGCTGTGCAGGAATTACCAGCAGGCTGTGTATCAGCAGTCTCATTATTGCAAAGTCATGAATGTTCCTTCTCTCCTCATCTGTTCTTAGTGTAGATATATCACAGGTGCAATGTACCACAGCATTTCTTTGCAGCATGGCAAACCTGAGTCTCAAAGAACAGAAGCAAAGGTGAAAAAAAGCATTTTTACAAAATGGGTCCCAAAGAAAGATTTTCTTGTTACTTCTCATAAATCTAGTAAAAAACCATGGTCATTTAGAAGTTTTTAAGCAACTCTGATTTTTTTCAGGAACCCCAATGGGAAAAAAAATCATTATCGCTCCCAAATACCAAAATACCCATTCTACCTCACTGACCCAGCTTAATATTACATTCTAGAAACCATATTAATTTCACATTTTAGGACCTGTGATTTATTGGTAGCTGTCTGTAATAATGTATCATATTGTACCGAGATGAAAATACTGCACTGTATATACTGTGCATATATTGCCACTTTACTAGCAACACTGCCTTTAGAAAAGGAAGCAAGTTCTTCTCTACCCCTTTCTGCCATCATTTTGCCTGGAGCCACTGATGTTGGTGTGCTGGCTATACACTCACTTCTCTGCCAAGATTCCTGTTTCCTCACCTCACCCCACTTGATAAGCAGATTTCTTCAGGAATATCACATTCATGCAGGTGGTGGCTGGGAGATCAAAGCATTTGAAGGTCAGGCTGAAGCATGTTTCTTGGCACTGAAGTGATCAAGGACCAAACTAAAACAGAGTTTTTAGGTTCTTACAGAAGGAAAAAAAAAGAGAGAAGGTCCCTGTTACCTTTTTATTCCCTGTTAAATTGTGCATGCTATTTTATTTGCTTTTTAATCAGTTTTAGCCCGTGATATATTAAATATGAGGGTTAAATAACAGACATCTTAGAAGGCTGTCTGAGGGCTGGCATGGCTACATCTGTCTTACTGGCCCCGACAGCAATTTCCTGTTTCCAGATTTGGCTGTGCACCCCAACAGCAGGCTAGTTGGACCAAGAAAAGTGTCTCTTTCATGCACCATCCTCAAATCCTTAGTCTCTTCCTTGGTTTCTGTGCAGGTCAGTGGGTCCCTTGGCACATCCATCAGAATGCCATTCTGGGCGAAGATCAGACAGGCAGGGGTGTAGGAAGTGCCGCAGGATGCTACACCAGTGAGAAGACTGTGGGGACCAGTGTTCTCCAAAGGGAAGGGCAATAAGGTGAGTCAGATCTGCTGAGTACTCTTATGGTATTACAGTAGTGTCCATTAGGCTGAAAGCTAAGAAAAAGAGTAATATGAAATGTAATGGCATAAGACAGCATAATAGCAAGGTTGCCCTCTAAAATGACCGGAAGGAATGACAAGGAAGCAGTCTGCTTTAGTAAGATCATAGCCAAGAAAGACGCTGTGACTAGATGCATCTTACATATACCCCAGCTCTAAATCTAGCCTGATTCTTTCATATCTCCAAACCCAAGTGGGATCTCTCACTCTTTTCCCAGCATCACGAATTCCAGAGTCTCCTGGTAGCCAGTCACTTCTGTATTTTAGGTTTTCCGTGATATTTCCTGCCTGAAGAGATGAAGCAAGACAAAAAGATGCATTGATCTGATGAGAGATGCAGAGGGAGAAAGCTGGTTCATGGCCTGAGAATGAATTATTAAATATTAAGTTTTAGCTAGCTTATAGCAAGCATTTTTTTTCTCCTTTTCTTCAAATGCGATTTACTTAAGCCTAAATGTCTATGCAAACAGCTGGTTTAGCACCTAAGCTAATTATACCAGCTGAGGACCTGGACAAGTTACATTCCAAGTAATTCCTAGACTACCTACTTTCACTGCAGTTTACTTAAATAGCCAAACCTATTTTGAGAGCGCTGAGTACTTATTTCCGCTACTGTATTTATGTCAAAAGTTTTAACAGTTCTAAATATATCTTCAGTCTCCCAAGAGACCTAGGTTTTAAAAGCAAAATATAGCAGAAACCAAAGGCTCTAGTTCTGACTTGAAAAGCAAATAACAGAACTAAATCTCATATCTTTTTTTTCAGCTCAGGTATTTAATATTCTGCCATGGACAATATGAAAACCTGAGGTTACTCTGTCATACATAACCTGATGGCGTAATTCTCCACTACTTTGCTTTTTATGGAGTCCAGAATTAAAGCAGGATTTAATACTGTCCATGAAGTGTCCCCTGATTCAGATTTTCAGATGGTAATGATTAAACATCCTGAGGTATCAATATGCAGCTTTCACAATGTTGTGAACTGTATTACTGAACCATAGGATAAACATACGAAGCTGCATATGCCTACCTTCTATTCCAGGGGTGGGAAAGAAGTACCTACAGATTTGTTTAGCAAAAAGCTAAGGAAACAAGTGTTTTCAAATTTGCAATTTAAAAAGAGGAGATAGGGAATTTACCAGTTAGGAGTTGCAGTTGCTGTGTTTTGGACAACTGGCAGATTCTCTACATTGTCTAATGTTCAAGGAGTTTCCAAAGACTGATAAACATGTCAAAACCTGACATTTTTCAAGAGAAGAAAAACAAATCAAGTCACATTTCTTGGTGCTTTTTTAGAAGGAAAATACTGGCTTCCTTTGCATCTGAAGACAAGTCCAGTCTCATTTTAAGCTGTTACTCTAAGCTTTGAAGTGACTTTCTCAGGGGGCTATATTTCACATCAAGTGGATATATATAACTGAAATTTTATCAGTGGGAAGTGTTGGGTTTTTTAATTATTCTGCTGTTTTTAGCCATGGCGAAGTCTGTTTCAGTGTTCAGTGTGTATTCTGGAGTACAGGAAGAACTCGCTGTACTTCTGTCCCTGTCGACTCTTGAAGCAGTACAGAAAACTAGCTGAGTCATCTTCCAAAAAAGAGAAAATGCAGTCACCAATTGGATGCTACTAACCAAATTCGATAACTGTTCCTCCCCCAAGTCTGCAGCTGAAAAAGCAGAGAGAAGGAAACCACTGGTAGAGACTATTATAGTTTCTCAGAGTCAGAAGATAGGATGAAAGGCCAATAGGTTTCATGAAGATTATCCACTCCACTAACCTTCTTCTTTCTATTTAGGGAGATTTGGAAAATTATATTTTGTGTTAGAATTTGCCCAAGGAGCCATGTGAACGAATTAATTTTTTCAAATCTCTACCTTAGTGCTCTGATGAGTAAAAAGTGGTGGTTGTGATACGGTCTCGACAAGTTACCATAGCATCATGAGCAGATAAAATGCTGACACATTTGGACTGCTTTGCTAGATTGCTCCTGGGGTGTGTCCAAGTGAGAGTGCTACAGGCCAACAAACCTTGTTGTGTCCATGTGTCCATCCCCAAGGGATGATACAAAACACTTCATTTATGAGTAGGTAACTTAGTGTACAGGGTATCCTGAGAAAGGAACTCTATCATTGTGTCTGGAAAGACTTTCCTCAGCCCTTATTTTACTGTGCATGCACTGTGACCCCTCTATTTGGTGCCACCCCTCATGCAGCTCCTCAGCACCTACTCCAATCTGAATGCATCAGTATCTTCTAGCAAGCACTCTGATATGATATATGTGGTAGCACATGATGGTGGGAAAGATGAGAAAGGAACAAAAGACTTCAAAAACCTCAAAGGAGGGAGCAGCGTACTCACACACAAACTACTTAAGCTCATTTCAAGGACCATGTCACCCTGTCAGGTACCAGTCATAATGTCAGGTCAGCAGCTCTGACATAATAAGAATATAATGAAGTCCTTGCTGTAAAGACTTGGTTCGCCGTCTTTGCTGTTTCTGAAAGTATGTACTGTGTAATGACCAACACAATCTCCAGATGGTCTTGACTCACTGCTGAGTGAAGAAGCCTGGCTGATAAGTGGGTGGGAGGAGAAGATGGAGGACAGCTGGTGGCAGGAGACACAATGTTGCCTGCTGACTCTCATGGAGAAGAGCTTGGAGGATTGGACCCTCTGGGGAAAGGGATCTCGCTGCTTACTCCCTGTTGTCATCTTTAGGGTTTCTATGGTCAAGGCCATGGCTAGGGAATGTCCCTGCAGCACAAGTTTAGTGCCCCATCCACTGCTTTGTGGCTACGCTAAGTGATTTGCTCTGCTACCCAGCCCAGAGTTTATCAATCACTGACATTTTTCCTTCTTTTTCCCTGCTCCCATGCTCGCTCAGAGGCTGCACACATTGCCCGCTGCTGTGGATCTTCTGAAACACTTCATCTGAAGTAGGAAAGCCCCCTTACCCTGAGCAGTTATTTTTGTCCTTAGTCTCATTACAGCTTTTTTCTCCTTCCATGAGCAGTACCTCCATGTTTTTATATACCTGACTGGGACATCTACACATCAGTAAACTCAGGAATGAACCAACTCAGGTCTGCCTTGGCAAAGCTAGGGTCTTATAAAAATCTACTCTAGAAAGAGGTTCTTGTTAGAGCATTTCAGTCTGAGTAGCAGGCTGAAGACTTTCCGCACGCATGGCTCAATACCAAGTGAGCTGTGCGGTTTTTTAAGAACAATGTCTTATGCTCGCAGTGGAGCTGGGTGTGAGGATGCAGTGACCACATTATAGTGTCTTGTGAGATTTATAGTGGTGAATTTTAGCCCTTTCTGGAGGAGACGACTACACTTTCAGAACATATCTAGGGGTTTCTGGAAGCACTTTGAGGACTAGGTGACCATTAAGTTTGCCCTGCAGATAAAAAAACAGATAATAAACATAATAAAAGATAATAAAGAACCACTCTATGATGTTCCCAAGTAGTTTTCCAAAAGTTAGGTATTTAGTCTTGAAGCCATCATAAGGGGACTTTTACAGAGCTGTATTCATCATTAGGTTAACCACCACAACTCTCCTGTCTAACATAGTTTCTTGATTTAGATAATGTCCTTGGAGTAGGAAGGAAAAGCTCTGAAAGAAGCTATTGCAAGAGAGTCTTTGAAGTACATTTCTGGCATTACTTTTGCTGTTAACAGACATGCAACAACATAGAAACAAACGACTTTTGTTTGTGTTTCATACAAATTCAGAGGTTGCAAATTTATTGGGTTCCTAGTTCTTCTGAGAGAGAGAGAAAGAAGGAAGAAAAAAGGAGGGAAAGTAAAAAATACCTCCAAGTTAAAAAATAATTTAAAAAGAAAACCCCAAAACCTTGGGTTTTTTTCTTCTACCCATAACAATAGTTGCTAAATATTTGCCTCCACAGCTCTGCCTGGGAGAATTTGTCCTTATGTGAGAAGTAGCTATGTTAATAATTGATAGCATTTGTTATTTATAACATAAAAAAACCTTTCATAAAAACTATTTCCCCAGACACAGTAGTGTCAGATGATCAGACGACCAGGCATGTGAACGATGCATTCACGGTCTTGTGAATATGCCCCTTACCCTTCAAATAAATGTTGCAGTTCCTGAGCCCAGTCCTGCTGTCTGAGCTTCATGTGTCCTTGGCTCAACTTCAGCTTGCAAAGGTGGAATATCATTGGTAAGTGTTTTAAGGTTCTTTTCTGACTGAGGGTTGGGGAAATATGATGGTATATTGCAGTCATTCCTCTTCTGTCTCTGATAAGCAATGATAGAAGGGTGTTGACATTTAAAGCATTATCAATGTGTAGCTAAGTTGGTTCTCACTGAGAAGGATGCGGGAATCATTCCTCAGAACATTTTTAGTTAAGGTTCTGAAAGTGCAAGCAGATGCCACTACATCTGTTACATCCTCTTCCCGTGTTTGAGTGCATCTCTCTGACCACGTTAGCTACAGATTTCAGTCTGAGGGAAACAGCAACAAACACAGATATTTCCTCTCACCTCCCAAACCTTTAGGATCTGGAAAACAAAGAAATAGCATTTAAAAGATGCCAATACATCTTACAGCTTACTTGCCAAATCCAAACTGTGCATATGTTAATTATTAATATTTACGGATGTGATGCAGGAGAGACTTATTTTAATACATTTTGGGTAAATGGCTACAAATGTATGTGCTGATAACAATGTGACCGAGACACCTAGGAATCTAAGGAAATAGCTATTCTACGTGAGAAACATAAGGGACAAAATGCATTACATGTTTTATACGGCCAGTTTCACAAGGAGAATAGCAAAGGAAACAAGCAGTAAATGACTAAGTAGGAAGCAGCATTTCTTCATAATATCACTTGCAATTACGGAATAGTTATAGGTCATTCATAACAAGAAATGTTATGTGTGCTTTGTTATTTATTTTGTAGAAGTAATTCAACCATTTTTTTTATATATATTTGTTTAGCATGTTGAATTAGTTTTCCTGGCTTTGAAATATTTCTATATATCTATTAGTAGCATTGTTCTTATCATCATCACATGCTTAGAACATACAGAATTAGGGCCTAAGAACTGTGAATCTTAATTTAAAATAATGTTTAAGTTCTGTTGCTGATGTTGATTTATCAAGGCAATAATTTTCAATGGCTGCACAAGTTCTCTTTTTTTCCTTTTGTAGCATTGATACTACAGTGAATCCCAATGGAATAAATTCTGTGTTGCAGCCAATGGAATAAAACCAGCACAGTGTTTACAGACAGTTACTTAAGTGCGAAATATCAGGGAATCTGTTATAAAAGTCCCCAAGGAGCTCTGTTAGGAGTCAAGAGGATAGACACACGATACAGGAGAGCCTGGGGAAGGGAACACTTATTTCATATTTACACATTGAGGAATACCTCCCTGTTTAATTCCTTTAAAGCAAGGTATGTGCACCAAGAAAACAAGCAACTAAATCTAAAAAAGGGAGATTGGACTACAGAGCCAAGAATAGGCAGCGCATAGGGCTCCTCCTTGTACTTGCTGTTTCAGGTTCAGGAAATCCTGAGTCCCTTTCTGCAGAGCTGCAACAAAAGACTTGAACAATTTTGCTTTTCTCTCCTCCAGACCCTTCCTGTGTCTATAGTTTAGGTGGCTTCTGGTGGCTGGGGAGATGTGGGCTGAGGAGGAGGAAGGAAGCCTCTGCTTCCTACAGCTGCAGTTCCAAAGACAGATCACCCCTACCAAAGGCTGCAGCCGCCACCTCCTCCCCGCGGCCTCAGGACATGCTGATTGTCTTGAGCTGCCACTGAACTCCTCCACAAGCTGATTCAAATCGCTTAGCAGAAAAGTAAGCTTGCAAAGGCAGCAGGTAATTTTGTGTTGGATTTGTGAATTGAATTCGCTCGTAGCAGAATCCTGTGTGCAGGAGAATTGACACAAAAGACGGGGTCACGCCATGTGCTTGGGAACGGGGAGAGGAGCACGGTCAGGTAGCGCGAGGAAAACAGAGTAGTGGAGGAGATCAGGGGATAGAGGAGGAGGGAAGAGGAGGTGAAAGGAGGAGAGGTTGTGAGACCTAGTGGCAAGCAGCTGTTAGTGTGCTAGCTACTAAGCAGGTCACCACGGGTGAGAAGACCATCAGGATCATCAGAAATTTGACTTTACTGCCTTCGCGTATTAGTGTCTCCAGTATCCCGGGTGCTCCCTCACCTTTACTAATTTCAGGACTGGTCACACACCTGTATAACTGTCTTGCATAGGAGAAGTTTTATGTCTCATGATTCAAGCCAGGCATCTTCTTCAGTGATTTTTGGTGGTGTTAGAGCCTTGTCTGCCTGTCCACATGTAGTATAACAGTGCAGTCTAACAGGAGCTGGTGGAAGGTCAAGGCTTACATAAAGCTGATAAGGGGGATGCAGGCTGGAAAGCAGAATGTCTCAACAAGAATTACTGTCCTTGGGAGAAAAGCACATCCTGGAGAAATATGTAAGCTAATTAAGATGGTTTGGGAACCATCTGAAACAACTAGTAGAAGTGTGATAAGAAGCACCCTCACGTGAACTATCCTCATTATAATACTAAAAGTCACACCCCTCGAGCTGGAGACCCCGGCCCAAGCAGAGACCCCTCAGTCTTTCGGCCCAAGCAGAGACCCCTCAATATTAAAGTAGCACTGTAGCTTTAAGTTGAAATAAGATAAATGTAGACCAATAGAAAACTGCTTTGTGTAATTACTTATGCATATGCATAACTAGACTGTATAAATACTGTACCTGTATGACCGAACTTTGTGCTAGCTTTGTGGAGCTACTGCCTAGCACCCATCTCTGCGCAGACATGAAATAAGAATACCTCTGCCCTGTGTGTATATTGGCATCTCACACACCGGGTAAACAACCTCACACTTGTGGGATAACACACGTGCAGTGAATTATAGCTTCCCAGCGAGATTAATACGCTGCAGCACAGCTCACCACCAACCATGACTGGCTGCTGCAGAATCTGTTTTTAATTTCACCACTTTTAGGATGAAAGGAGAAATCATAAAGTTTAACTCTGGCAGGGAGCATTGTAGGGCAAACAATCAGGGACAAGAGCTGCTTACATTTCCATCGTCATCAAAAATTTACTCCCCTGTAAGCGTTCTACCTGTTAAGCTATCATACAGATGGAGAAAGGCAGCTCCAGACATGCCTTAGAGGAAAGGTTCAGGAGAAGCTACGGTCAGCACCAGCTTTCAAGAGAAGGCTGTGGCTGTGGGTTTCAACCAGACAGGCACTTTCTTGGACATCCTTATGAGCATAAAGTCATATCTCAGGCAAAGCTCTTTTCTTGGTGTTTCTTATTAGCTGGCTGTAGGTGGCTTCCCATCAAGCTGGTTTCCTGCAGGCAGCCCCCGTTCACCCTGTGACCTGATATTAATCCCAATCCCAGCTACTTTATTTCCCGGGCTCATGGTGAAGGAAGCCTTACTCAAGGTTCTGGTTTTCAGAACCTTTTCTGAGCTTCTGAGCTGTGTCGTAAACACGCCAAGACTGCATGGCCAGCCTTTTGTGTTTGCTGTAGGATCGATGTCTGCAAAGTCTGTGTCAATAGCAGCAAACCGAACAGTTCCAGGGTGTGTTCCAAGACACTGCAGCCCAAGTGTCTGTGCTCTACAACTGCCAGTGGTTGCTGGTTTTGACCCAGACTGGTCATCAGTCTTCCAAACATAGGCCTTGGGCATGGGTCAGAAATTGGTATGGTTATGGGCCATTTCCAATAGGCAGTTTGGATGAAGCCATCCAGTTTTGAAGGGTAAGATAATTTTATGTTATGAATGTGGGCTCTACTGTTCCAGTTTACTTCAATGCCACAGAGCTGTCCTGGGCTTGTTTAACTTACTAGCAGAGACACAGGAAAAGAATTGATTGTATTTTGGGCTGCCTGTGTTAATGCACAGTGTTTACTATTAGTGCTTAATTTGGACAGAACCAAGCCTAGTAAAGGTCCCCATGCATGAAGTCTATCTCTTTGCAGGTTTTGTTTCAGAAGAGTCTCACCGAGAGTTTATTATGTTGCTGCCTCATGCATTACAAGGGACATTTTTTAATTGACTTGACAACACAATTAAGCAAAAAGTTTCATGCCAGGGGGCACAAAATGGTGTATTTTGGGTGTTGGGTTTTTTTTTGAAAGCCATTCAAAACAGAAAATGCTGAAGCTCTCTTCTTTCTTTTTCATTAGGAGTTTGAAACATTATTTAATTATTTTTTATTCTCTTTGTTGTCCTTAGTGTCAATTCTGACTTTAAAGTCAATGTCTTCCATAAGACTTTGCTAATGATTTTTTTCCCTAGACTATGCAACCGCTTCTTTAGACTGTACTTCTTTTTAATTGACTTGCTAAGCTTTCTTCCAAAAGCCTCTTTTCTTTTCTTCTCCCTTTCTTTTGGAATTCAGAGAAGGCAATTTGGACTGATTTCAGTCTCTTATAGATTTTGGAAGGATTCCAGAGGCAAAGATAGGACTAAAACAAACTGGCAAAATCGATTATTTTAAAGTTTTAGCTTTTAGTTTAGACAATTTTGACAATAATGCTGAAAGGATGTTGGAAAATGTCACAGTCTGGTCAGGAAACTGCAGTATAATGTGTGGTGAATAAATAACACACCAAGTGACACTGATAAAGGAGTTCTGGGGAAAATGATACCCTCAAAAATGTTGACAAATTATTATACCCCAATTTCTGCTCCCACTTACATTGAACTAAGTCTGCAGCAATTTCTTGACTTAATGTCAAGATTGGATTCTTTATTCCCGTACACAATTTCTTCACAAAAGGTGAGCCTCATTGGAGTTATTTCAGTGAGAAATAGAGATAGCTCAAGCTTTTAGTGAAGGAAGGGACACCAGAAGCTGAGCGATCACTGTGACTGCATTTCGCCTAAGCAGTGGGTGCATGGCACAGACCGCTGGCACGTGTCCCCTTGCAGCAGTCAGCAGCATGATCCCAGGTACTGGAGGTTGGTGTCTCTGGGCTTCTTCCCCGTGAGAACTATAAGGAGGGAAGAAAGTGAGCTGAGGCATTTTGACATCCCCTGATACCGATATGTCTACTAGTAAATATATCTACTAGTAAATATATTTACTAGTGCTTTAAAAGATATAAAAGTAATTAATCAGCTCAGACTAAGCACTTTAAGTACATCTTGCATGAAAAGAAAAGGATTCAAGTATGATCCTTAATCCTGAGAGTTTGGAAGTATTCCTGAGATTACCACTTTTTCTGCAACCTACATCACCGCAGTTCTCTGCCAGTGTAATGCCTTTCAGGTTCATGAGCCGATGTCATGCAGCTGTGAATCACGTGCAATGTTTTCCCATCACCCAGCTATTCCCTGGGACAACCGGTATGTACAGACAGTCCCACATCACTCCTTCTGGGAGGGAGGCCAAATTAGTACCCTTCAAAGATGATGATGTTCAAACAACGCCAACGGATATGTAGTTTCGTAGTTCAGCCAACGCCTGGATACAGTAGTATTTGGGATAATTACAAAACATAAAATTACATTTTAACAGACTTTCTATGAAGGAAGCTGGGGTAGCGCTACAGTTTACCTGCATGCTTCCTGTGAGACGTGTCGTTTCTTCTTACCTGTGACTTTGCTGTGAATTTCTTCAAGCACCACCTCTCAATCAAACAAAGAAAGAAAACCCCAGACCTCTTAGGAATTTTCTGTTCCTTAATGCATGAATATGCTAGAATACATAGCTGGACATTTGTAAAGCCAGGAAAATAGAAAGAAAATGGCTTGCATTAATCCCAGGTGAAATGTTGTTGGCTGTCATGAGAACTGAGTTTTGTCAAAGGCAAACCTTGAACCAACAGGATAAATTACTGAATATCCATAACTGGCCAATTCCAGAGCAGAAATATGTTATTACTTTGTAATAAACCTAATTTGATCATATTTTAATCCTTTTCTTTCCATGCAAGGTGTACATAAAATGCTCGGTCTGAGCTGATGAATTACTTTTATATCTTTTGCAGCACTAGTAAATGCAGCAGCTCTTTTTCTTTCTGTGTTTGGCCCCTAAAAGATTCCCTATCACTACACACTTTCCTTTATTCTCAAAAGATGAAACAAGTATTTGATTCGCACTGTCTGAGGCAGCAATCCTAGCCTAACATTTTTCCCGGTGCAGGCTAACCTGCATTTATGTTACTAAGTAACAAAAAATTCTGATAGCACCAAGTGCAGACAACAAAAAATGGTAAAGGCAACACTTCCTCTCCAGCTTTTGAGGAGGGCAGTGGGTGCTGTTTTCTTGCCTTTGTCTCCTCATTGTTCAGAAGCTCCAAGTTTGTCACCTGTCGTCTTTCACGGGACACGAGCTTGGCAGAGTCCAAATGCCACACACCGCTATTTTCGCCAGCAGGAGAGCTCCTGGGTCTCTGAATGGATGTCTAGAAAAATTGCTTTTTATGATCTTTTGGTTCAGCTGGCTCTGCGGTGGAGGCCTGCTACAATTGTTTGAACAATTTGCAATGAAGGGGACATAAGGAATAAATGTTCAGTGTCTCCCTTGGGAATGCAAGGAATGCATCTGCCTGTTAAATGTCTCAGAGTTTAATTCAAAGAGTGAAGTGATCCACCCAACAGTATGCACCTTATCCTCAGAATTTAAAATACATAGTCCCTTAGGTTGTTCAGGTTATGCATTTACTTTTGCTTGTTGTTCGCTCTTGACTCTCCAAGGATTGTTCACCATCCAAATGAACTCCTGAAGTAGGTATAATATAATATCTCTTTCTCTCTTCCTGATAAGTGGTTTGGACAGCTTATGCATAGATTAGCCTTCCAGCACCATCGGGATTCTGCTTGAGATGGCTGAGTTCAGCTACACAGGGCTAAGGGAGCTTGTTGGATTATTTTGGGTCACTTCAGCCTTCACATGGCTGTTTGGTTAGCTCAAGCAGCACCAATACTTTCCTACTTGGTTTATGGCTTGGCATTCTAATAGAGCAATGAGGCAGATCCTTGACTCATCCTTAACTGGCACAGCCCCTTTGATTTTAGTAAAATAATGGTAAAGTGACAGACTGTGCAATACTTACCCTACCTTGAGGCTGCCTGTGTAGCTCCAAATTGCATTTTCTCAGTCTATCAATATTCCAGTCTAATGAATTTGAAAGAACTAAGCACAATTCTAGTGCTAAGCATAAAACTGATTTTTCAAGTTTTTTTTTTAAATTAATGACTATTTAGATGTAAAGTGCTAGAACTACATCTCTGCAACTTCTTGCTGGAACAGGCACAATTAATAGGCTTGCCAGACATTTAGACCTAGAAAAAAATACCATTCTGTATCCAAAATGAAACACTGTTACCAGCGGCAACCTCATTGGCTGTTTTAGCAGACAGACCAGGTGCTGGAGGAGCAGGGGGGGCAAACCACTCTCTCAACATGGGAGAGGACTCTTCTTTGTCAGGACAATGTAGGAAGGATGCTCAAGCTATACTTGCTTTGTGTAAAATTGCAGAGCCACAGCTTCTAACACGGGTTATTCTATAGTAAATTACTTTTAGAGCAAGCCAGAAATAATCAGAACAAAGCAGGCTATAGCTGCTGTCACCTGCTTTCATGCCTCCAATGGGAACTAAATTCACTAAAATGGACTGTAAGAAATAGCAGGGGTGCCTCTGTTCCTTTTCACCTGTGTCTGAATAGCTGGCTTCACCCTTCAGCTGGGTTCAGGCAAATTAGCCTGTTGAGGGCAACAGCCATCTTCCCTTCAGGCTACTGGGAAAAACTTTAAATCCCCTTTGTTTAGAAGTAGTGAAAACTGCAGAGGCCACTCACTGCCAAAGCAATTCTGTGGGGGCTAAAGGATTGGGAAATAGGCTAACAAATGATAAAAGGGAGGCATTGTCCAGTGGAGCTCTTTTTGTCCCCAAAATGACTCTGACCTGAATTCAGAAGAAGGAAATCCAGGATACCCTGAGTGCAGCCCTCTGGGTTCATCTGGATGCTAGCAGAGGAGACAAAGGACATCCAGGACACACTGGATGGAGATGCGTGTGTTCATCCCATGTATGCTAGTGTGACTAATCCACACGCAGAACAGCCAGACTGCGAGGTGAGCCGTGCAACGGGAAGGGGCAGCAGCACTGGGCTGGAGGTCTGCACATCCAGCAGAACCCTCTGAACTGTCCAGTAGCCAACACTAGAGCAGGAGGCTGTAGGTGTCAGGTACTGAGCATCGCCTGAAGCCGAGGAGAAGCCAGGCACTGCAGCTACAGCCGGGATCACGGGGGTGAAAGCAGGAACACCACAGCGATGAGACCTGAGAAGTCAGTGTGTCACCACAGCCATGGCATGTCTGCCCAGCCCAGTCCGGGATGGACTTGGACTTTGCTGCCAGCATAGACTGCAGTGAGGAGTTGTACTGGTGCTCAAGAGGCCAATGGCCACTGGAGAGCTGCAATTACTGCAGCTGCTCCTCCCTCAACACCCCCCCCCCCCCCCGTGCTGCACCCACCACATGCACAGTAATCCTGAGTAGCCCCAGGCCTTCAGGCACCTGCTCGTGCTACATGCACCCAGGCAGAATTTCCTGGCTGTTACTGCCTTTACTCTCTTTCTACCCTTGTCCACCTCTGGTCTGACTTGTGAGCCAAAATCTAAGCATGTTTCCTGCAGCACATCATTCCATATCTTTTTTTTTTCTTCCTTTCTTTGGTCTTTGCCACTGGAAAGAATGGCAAGTTTCTCTTCAACAGCATTTTGCATTATTGTTGCACTCTAAACTACCTACAATTGTCTATATTTATTGTCTGTATTTCATCTTTTCTCTGCTGTGCCTCAGAAACACATGCCTGAGAGGTCATAATTTACTCAAGACAATGATAAAATATTTTATTGTGTTTTATTTAAAAATTATAATGAAGAAATGGTGCCTCGGTCCAGAGGTGCTGGAAGCTCATAAACCATGGATTATTTAGTACAGTTGTTGATGTGGGAAATTATTTACCTCTGAAGATTCCAGAATGGATGAGGGATCATTTTCTGGGTTTATAGTAGGATGGCATCAATCAATGAGAAAAAGTCATTTCATTGACAAGCAATTACTTAGCAGTGTTGGAAAATAAGTGAGGAACATGTAAAGAATAAAATTCAAAGGGTGAACCAAAAAGAAACAAAAGAAAACCCAAGAATATCCTGGTAAAACCGGATCTTCCAGCATGTGATATTTAATGATGGAGAAAATGAAGCCTTAAAAGGAAGAATGACCCTGAATTCATGACCTGAAAAGCATGGTTTTGGGGTCTACGACCACCAGCGACCACCAGAGGACCCCCACGTGAAAAACTGAGCATGCGTTATGGTAAATCATCATTATGTAAGCTACTAATTAACATAGTCCTGCCTAGTAGTGTGAAAACCTATGAATATGGAAAGATATACTGTATAAATGAACCTAGATCTGCGTAAACTGGTATGCATGCTATGCGGAAGGGTCCCCTGTGCATCCAACACTACAATAAAGAGAATGCCTGCTTCTTAATGTTACGTTGGTGTTAAGAGGTTTATTCCTGATTTCGGTCTTTGACTAAAAGACAAAAAGTTAGAGGGTGAGTGAGAAAAGATAACAGGAATTTCTTCCCCTGAGGAAGCTTATTCATATGAAAGCATTTCAAGCAAAATAAAGCAGATGGGACTGGCATAGGTAGGATGCTGAGCTAGACTCACCTGTCATGGGCATAGCCACCCTTGTCCAAGACAACTGACCATTAAGTACTGAACCACATACTGACCAGACCCAAAGTCTTTTTTAAGTATTCTGTACCTGCTAAAACCACAGGTTGTTCAGGAATTGTACAAAAGAAGGACATTCATACAAAGTGTTTGCTAATGTTACATATTCCTGTACCTGCAGACATTGCTCAGTCTGCAAACTTGATTTGGAATAAATTATTTAGCAGTAATCAGTCATATTCAATCAAGAATAAATCAGTGGTTACATATTTAATTTTACTGTCATAGTTCATCTTGGATTATAGATAATCCGAAGGCTGAGATACAGTCACATTTCCACCTCAACGGAAGCAAAGACCACGTCACTGTATTTAATATTCATAAGGGAGCAAAATTCTCTCACTTTTGTGGAAATTTCACTCATAATGTAGAAAAAGACTAATGGCAGCTCTCACCACATGACAATACTATAACTGGGGGGCAGTCTCTGAAATTAGGAAGAGATCATTTTAAAACAAATAAGTAGTTTTTATGCAGTGTATAGAAAAAATATAAGAGGAAGGTTGACAAACTGGAGTGAGGAAAGGGAAACAAGATAAATTTCAATTAGGAAAATGTTTTTCACAATGAGCGTGGCTAAATCCGGGAACATGTTGCCCAGAGAGGCTGCAGAATCTCCATCCTTGGAGATTTCCAAAGCTCAGGTGAACAAGGGCCTGAGTAACCTGATCTAACGTTGAAGTTAACCCTACAACAAGCAGGATGTTGCACGAGGTGACTTCCAGAGAGCCCGACCAACCTGCAATAATCTATGATTCTGCATACTTCTGGAATTTGTTGCTGAAGGAGGTTGAAGGATGCAGACCATATCAGCAAATTCAAAAGGGGATTAGACAAATCCATTGACAACGTGTCCATAAACAGATAGTAAGGAAACAGGCAGGGATGTGTCCTCTAACATCCCTACTGATTATGGATGCTGGGGGTGGACAAAGGGAGTAGTGGATAACACTACACTCATGATGTCTCCCTAAGTAGCACCTCCTATTGACATAGCCAAGGGGAAAATACTTGGCAAATGAACAGTTGGTCTGATCCACAGAACATATCTTTTTATCATTAATTCTTCTTATTTAACTTATTTCTTGGCTGCAGTACTACTGCTGCTGAGTCTTTGATACATTTCCTGGATCCTACACTGTAGTCTTTCGACTCATATTGTAGTCAATCAGATTCAGTGTTATACAAGTACGTATGGAAGATTGGTCTGACCTAAGCACTTAGCTATGATGAGTGCTCTAAAGATAATGGAAGGCCAAGACATACATAAAGATGATAAGGGGGATTCATACTGGCACGTGGAATGTCTACTCAAGAATTACTATCCTTGGGAGTAAAGCACATCCTGGAGAAATACGTAAGCTAATTAAGATGGTTTTGGACAATCTGAAACTGCTAGCAGAAGTGTGATAAGGAGCACCCTTACGTGAACTATCCTCATTATAATAGTAAAAATCACACCCCTTGAGCTGGAGACCCTGGTCCAAGCAGAGACCCCTCACCTTTGAGCGTGCGCAGAATATTAAAGCACTGTAGCTTTAAGTTGAAATAAGAGAAATGTAGACCAATAGAAAACCGCTTTGCGTAATTACTTATGCACATGTATAACTAGACTGTATAAATACCGTACCTGCCTGAGCGAGCGGTGTGCTAGCTTTGTGGAATTGCCACCTAGCACCTGGTCTTGCGCAAAACTTGAAATAAACCGATATCTCGGCTCTGTGTGTGTATTGGGTGTTGCACACCGGGTGACCAACTCTGTTTGTGAGACAACAATATGACCTGTCTCAAATCCTTTGATCCCTCTGTTTCCTAAGTCTTTTCTGGTTTTCCCAAAAACCTCTAATGAAAACTAGACCCAAGTGTCTTAAAAAGCCTGTCAAGTCTGACTGTATTGAGTACTCAATGAAATTTGTCACAGAAAAAGGAGAGCTGATGGATTCACCTGTGCTGTCTTTGGTCTCATGATAATCGAGCTGCTTATTTTTTTTTTTTTTAACCAGCCTCTCCTTGCATTGAATAACTACCACTTACTGCCCTCTGCTAGCGCCTTGGAAATAGTATTGGTTGTGACTCTGAGGATGATTTTGAATCACAGGCTCATCTGACATCACACCAAAGTATCCAAGGTCCTTCACTATGGGCCTCTGCTGGTTATCAGTGTACGCAGGTATGGAGCTGCCAGAGAGCTACGTATATGCTGTTTGAATGCAGAAATGGAGGGGGCCCTATGCAATAAAGAGCTACAATATGAGCTCATCACATATAGAATTACAAATTATGTTCAATGCAGAAGATGTGAGCATGGAGATACAGGCTCTGGAGGACTGGAATTTACTGGGGGACATCAGAGCTCTGTATTTTGGGATTATGCCTGTTTCTTTCTTTCTAAGAGGATAGTTTGCAGTCACAGTTAAGAAGAAATCTGGGCTCTATCTCAGAAAACAGGATCAAATTAAATGTACATTTAAAACTTTGCAGAAGATTTTTCATGCTTTGATGGGTTGAGCTAAAAATTGAATGAAAATCTTAGGTAGCAAAGAAATACCTATAAGCATATTTCAGCATACATTTATTAAGAAAAGCCTGTAAGCAAATGCTTATACTTAAACTTGTGTGGTAGTCAAGCTGACTTAACTATTCAGCAGGCCTGAAGTGCCCTCCCTAAGAGGCATTATTTCTTGAGTTAGGATCTAAAGCCTGCATTCTTTAAAAGAGTTTGGTCATACCCAGGTTCCTTCTGCCCTGCTGGAGACATTGCTGTTATCCAAGCTACAAATGCCTCTTGGAACTTCTGCTAGGCTAGCATGCAATCACAGCCTCTCTGGAGTAGTCCCATCTGTCTATAGCATAATGATTCACACATTATTCCTTAGTAAAGGGTAGGGAAAGTCATCGCTCTGGGAATTTACAATCCCCTTTGGTCATCCACTATGCCAGAACCATAACAACAGCTTTCATTATTGTGCTCTAGTTTTAATGGAGTATCCTTTTTATTGCTGGCTGCAGTTGCAGTTCTCAGAAATAAACCAAAAATTATACATTATATTAAAAAATTCTCCAATCTTCATTAATGTTGCTCTCTTTAGTGTTATTTATTGAATGATTAAATTACCATTAGCAGATGGTAACTGAAGTATATAAAATGCAAATGCTTACAATATCAAGCGAGCATATTTTACTGACAAAATCTAATATAAGTGCACATCATGATTGCTCTTTTTGTGCACAGAATGGAAGATAATGGGAATGCGTACCATGTCTCTCTTAGATTAATTAATCTATTTATTCAACAAATCAAGCTGATGCCAGTAGTTTAGTTAACAATATGGAAAGATAAGTGATATTGGAGCATATGGTCTGCAGTTAAAATGAACTTTGTTGCTCTATAATGGAACTTTTTCCTTGTGTTTCTTAATTTTAATGGTACACCACCAGAAGCTTAAGGCATATTAGAGCACAAGGTTGTAAATTGTTTCTCACTTTTATTCTGAAGCCTAGATAATCCCATTTTATAGACAAGGCTCAAAGCACTGAGATACAGACTCTAGATACTTGAATAATACAGAAAATGTTACTTTTCTAGTCACCAGGGTCCTCCATATTCCCTGTGCAGTTTGTTTGAACTTGTACCCCAAACTCCCATTGAATTCAGTGGGAATTAGACAAGTAACATATATTCAAAGCTGTAGTCTTTGCAGACTATAATATAAAGGTAATGGGAATCATACGGAATATCCCCATTGTCTCATTTCCTGATTCAGCAGGATTAGTTCTTTATGCATCTGATTCAGCGGGAGCCATCTGAAGAGGCCTGAAGACATTAGGGTAACCGCACAGTAGGGACCCCCCATGCACACATTCTTAATGTACCTGGGGCTCGGGAAGGCTCCCTCTCATTACAGAGACAAATGAAAAGTGCTTGCTTTGGTGGGGGTAGCAGTAGCAAAACCAACCACATTTTCTACTTTTTTCCTTTCTTCTCTAATCAGCCCATGATACTACAGCCTTTGCAAACCACAAAGCCAGCTAACACAGGGCACAGAATTATTCCTTCTTGCATGAATAGAAATTTGTGATGCAGCTTGGATGTTACAAGCTTGCATTTGCTTAGTCGCACATTGTTTGTGACAAATCAGAGGCTAGCAGTAATGAGGAGATGGGATATAAATATAATGATAGCGTAACTGAACTGTTTGCAAAGTCTATGTGTTGCATATCCATGGGAATAAAGCTGTAGGTGAGGAAGGAAAGGTTTTAGTTAGCTAACAGGAAGACAGTAAGAAGAATCAGAGCAAACATTCTCTAGAAAATACATATATCTATATAGTGTTGCTGTGTATAGGCTATTTCTACTGTTTTAAGGCCAGACATGGATCCCTTTACTTGAGGGAATTAATTTACATTAAAAAAAAAATCCTACTGCAATTGCACTGCTTTCCAAGTATGAAGTATGGCTTCATGTGGCTATGAGTAGAGACATGCCTGGCTGCTGAGCGTTCCCTCCAGCTCTCCTTGCATAGGCTGAAGCATTTGGACTTTTCAGGTCATATCCCAGAGGCCACAGCATTGAGAAAAGATGGGCAACACTGATTTTTTCTCAGAAAAGTGTGGGTGGGCAGGAAAGGACTATCAGCTCTGGAGAGGCACAGCTTCTGCTGTCCCCTCAAAGTGGTATATTTGCCACTTGAAATTTAGCCAAGGGCCTGGGGGTCCATACTGCCACAAGGAAAAAGAACTGATGAAGAACTGGGGAAGAGGTTTTTGTGCTGTGTGATTATAGAAAAGGGGTAACATTACAGCTGGAAAGTAGACTGAGGCCTTGACTTTGATGGAGAGTCATATTAAGCATTAAGGTAATTCTTGGGAGAGTCAGGAAATGTAAGTATTTAAGTCCTACAGAGTTTGTTGTAGTAGGACAGAACAGTAGCTTTGTTTGCACCAGCTGAACAATAATTAACTAAATTTGACAAAATTAAGTAAATTAAATCCCTTCTGTCCATTTAACTGCAGCTTATTTCACTTTCAAACAGTTGCTACTCATGTTTTTTTAAACTGAGTAAAAGCAAATTTTCTGTCTCAGCAGATTCTACAGCTGTATCATACTTACAGGTACGTAGGTACAGCAGGTCCTGGGAAACCCTCCGGTTACACTGGCTGTGTCCCCCTGCAGTTTCAGCTGAATAAATAAGCATAATTTACAAAGATTAACTGCTAGATCTCTGGCAGCCTGGCTTCTGAATGACTGAACGTTCACTCTGGCTGCTTAGGAGGAATAAGGGGCAATACCCTACAGCAAAGGATCAGTGTTGAGCAACCAGGGCAGGGGTAGATGGTTATCTTTCTCACAGCATGGCTGTATGTGCAGCACCTGCTGTAGGCTGCAGCAAAACTGTGAGGGTCTGCAAAATACAAAATCTAATTATAGTGCAAGAAAAATAACATGGACTGTAGCTTTTAAGGGGTTTGCTGGATAAATGGCAGAGTGACATTACTGGGGCCAGTAGTGTGTGGTGTTTTGCTCTCTATCTACTGTACAACATTAAAAAGAAAACCAAGTGATAGATACTGTGTCAGGTTAAGCTTTGTGACTTCATCCACTTTCTGGAAGAAGTGAAATTAAAACCAGATTCTGGAGCAGCTACTCATGCCATGCTGAGCTGTACCAGGGAGTGCTAAGAGTGGGGCCAGGTCCCTGGAGAACCTGAAAAATGCTATTTCCTAAGGTGTTGTCGTAGATCTGGGGACTCCAAGTGCATAATAGCGCACAGGTCAGACATAAGCTTTATTAACTATGATCATACTGAGCGAACATTTGGCCAGCATCTCCCCCTCTGCTCCCTTGTTCTCTGCCAAGTGATTGCAGAGACCCAGCCTGTATGCTGGTTCAGAAGAAAAAGAAAGATGTGAGGAAAAACAATCATTTTAATGTTAACAAAACCAAGTATCCATCCCTGGGAGGGATGGACTCCTTAAGTATCTTGCTAACTGTCACAATTTGAAGAAGAAATCAAACAATAAATAATGTGACAATATGGAGAGACAGCTGTGGAGCCTATAGGAGTGGCACACCCAGTATTATCTTAGCTCAGAGTGGGGAGGTGGAAACAGTCACAGACTGTTAGCTTTTAGTCAACAGGAATGTTCTTTTAGTTAGGATAAAGTTCTTAGCCAGACCTCTCAAAATCTTAAACATTAATAATTTTACCACTACAGTGTGACTGAATGTGGACAGGCAGAGAGAGCTCTAATGTGCCGAGGCCACTGTACGGGGTTCAACAAGGCCAAGTGCAAGGTCCTGCGCTTGGGTCACAACAACCCCATGCAACGCTGCAGGCTTGGGGCAGAGTGGCTGGAAAGCTGCCTGGTGGAAAAGGACCTGGGGGTGTTGGTCGACGGCCGGCTGAACATGAGCCAGCAGTGTGCCCAGGTGGCCAAGAAGGCCAATAGCACCCTGGCTTGTATCAGGAATAGTGTGGCCAGCAGGACTAGGGGAGTGATCGTGCCCCCGTACTCGGCACTGATGAGGCCGCACCTCAAATACTGTGCTCAGTTTTGGGCCCCTCACTACAAGTGAGACATGGAGGTGCTGGAGCGTGTCGAATCTAGTGAAGGGTCTAGAGCACAAGTCTTCTGAGGAGTGGCTGAGGGAACTGGGGTTGTTTAGCCTGATGAAAAGGAGGCTGAGGGGAGACCTTCTTGCTCTCTACAACTACCTGAAAGGAGGTTGTAGTGAGGTGGATGTTGGCCTCTTCTCCCAAGTAACAAGCCATAGGACAAGAGGAGATGGCCTCAAGTTGTGCCAGGGGAAGATTAGACTGGATATTAGGAAAAATTTCTTTCAACCAAAAGGGTTGTCAAGCATTGGAACAGGCTGCCCAGGGAAGTGGTTGAGTCACCATCCCTGGAGGTATTTAAAAGACGTGTAGATGTGGTGCTTATGGACATGGTATAGTGGTGGACTTGGGAGTGCTAGGTTAATGGTTGGACTTGATGATCTTAAAGGTCTTTTCCAACCTAAATGATTCTATGATTCTATGATTCTATTGCAGAGGGTATCTTGGTCAAATCCCAAGAGTCATGGACATCTTTTACCATCTAAGATAGTTTTATAGGTGTGTAACAGGTCCTATGACGAGTCAAGGTGAAGGGCCACTGGGGATACAGAGGCACTGAGAAGGGAACAAGGTAAAGACCTATTCCTGATGATGCTGACAATCTTCTCATTCATGCTCACCTGCTTAGCAGTAAAGACATTAGTAGCTGTTTGGTGCTGGGTATTCATTCTTCTCTCCCTCAGCCCTCCCTGTTTCGGTATCATCACACTATATAATGATGCTGCAGTAATGAATTCAGCCAGGTGATTAACGTTTGTCATATATGACTCATTCCTCTCCTCTAACCCAAAATAATTATGTGCTGTGTTTTGTTTGATATATACTGGTGTATTGATAGGATTTGGGTTTCTTTATCTAGACTGCAAAATGTCTATATCAGAGAAGTCAAGGGTGAAGAAATGCAAAACTTAACTTAAGGCTGTAAGATTTATAAGGGTCTTCATGTCTCGGGAAGAATTCCTTCCACAGTTTTGACCAAACCTAGAGAATATTTCTGGACACCATGGCCTAGACCTCCCTGACAGAGTATGGGCGACTTGCCCTCCTGTGTCCTCCTTTTTTGCCACTGGATATTTTCTGGCCCATCAGCTCTTCTGCAGCCAGTGGGCAGTGGGGCTGTTGGAGAGGTGCTCTGCTAAGAGCTCCATGCAGTGACCCATCTAGCAGGTCTTATTTAAGTTTTGCTGAAGTGTGAGGGATAGGGCTGAGCCAAAACACAGGCTTTTTGTACTACAGCAGGGTGTGGGTATCAGCCATTTTATGGTACAAGAATTGTTGTTGAGTAAAATCATACTTAAGTCCCCAAAGTCACTCAGATCAATGTTCTAATCTTTTCTGGCCTAGGTTTCTTTAAGCACAGCCTCACTTCTACATGAAATTGCTTAGCAAACTATATATCAGCTGTAAGCGAGGGAATATGCTGAAGAAAATCTGTAAGATTTTGTAGGTTAGGATATCAGGATTGTTTTAGTCAAAATGAGTCTCTTTTATTGCAAAACTAGTTTCCCATTGTATTCCTTGAGGGGGAGCTCCAGTTAATGAAAACGACTCAGGGTGAAATCTGCTGAAGAAAAAACCTACAAAGTAAGGGAATATTTTCTAGAGATGCTAATAAGCCAATTGATGGAACGAATCTCTCACTCGTACGTAACAAGCTTAATTTTCTAGCTGATACACTGCTTTTCCAGCTGTCCCCCTTCAATTAGTACACAGTAAAGTTTTGTAACCAGGATTTCTGTGTCACCTTCAGGGGAGCACAGTGGTCCAGCCATGTCCTGTGCTCTCGGCTCGTGCTCCTTGTGTGCACAGAACTTCTCAGCCTCTCCCAGCCCAGAGTGAATATATTACTTTTCAGTGGGTTCCCAGCTACTCTCCAAGGAATAAAAGTTTCCATTAAGTTTAATTAAAAAAAAAATATTATTTTATGACACACAAAGAGAAATCAGTTAAATCTTTTATATTTTAGGGAATTTTATTTGTCTCAGCCTTTGAGAAAAAGGTACAAAAGTGCTACAAATTCTGTGTGGAGTACCAACCCCGGTCTTTTTTAATGTAGTACTGCATTTTAAGCTGCAGGTTCAGAGGTTCTGATAGTAAGGTAGAATCTTCCAGCTGTAATTCTTCTTCCTGGAACATCTTTCTCTTTTACTGAGAGACATTCCCCCCCCCCCTTTTTTTTTTGTTTTGCTACTTTAAGGTTCATTTTAATATGGAATTATAATTGCACTCTAAGAGTTAACTGCTACAAAATTATTGACATCCAAGATTATTAAAAAAAAACTTACTGCCTTTGAAATGGAAATAGATTACCCTCACAGGTGTGCCTGGGCATCAATTTTGCCTTTTATGCTTAGGAACAGGCTAATTTGCTAAAAATTGAGACCTCAAGGATTCCCATCCTTGTTATCCTGTATTTCAAAATAACAAAAAATCCTAGTATTTGGATAAAAAAGCCACGAACCATCATACCATTGACTTGACTCTACATTTTCTGCAATACAACAGAAACAGCAAGTATTTAAATAATTTTACAGCCTTTGTTAGGCAGATGGTTCCTGTAATACTGTTTTGGACAGGCTCTAGGCATCAATGAGCTTCAGTAAAGCTGGAAAGAAAGGAATCTTTATTTCTATAAGATATACCTATTCCTATGTGAATAAAAGCAACAAGATTAATTTACCTTATGACAACCTGAATATGCTGTATTACTCTTTTATCCATTTTCACCTGCTTTCCATATACAAACATAAGGGAGTTGTGCAGTGATAAGGCAGTCATTAGTCTAAAGATGCGCTTTACCACCATTCTTCCATTGTGGAGCGTATAGTCAAACACAGTCATTGTTCACCATGATGAGGAAGGCTTTATCACAAAGGGCAGAGGGAGGTTGCTGGGCTGAAACAGGCCAGACTTACAGGACTACCTACTATCATGAATCTTGCCTCTCAGGCAAGTGTTCTCAAAACAAGGAGCAAAAGAAAAGCAAAATGCTCAATTGCCTATGCACAAATCAAAAGCTACCCACCTGCTCAATGGCAGTCTTTCACAGGCACCATGTATAGCTGGGGCGGCAGTTTCCAGCTCCTACGGGATTCGTGAAGTTCATCATGGACCAAGCTGCCCCCTACTACAGCAAGAATTTCCCCCCTGGGCAATGCTGCAGCTCGATCCCTCCTGCCAGCCAAAGCTCAATGGGAGCAGAAGCTACTGTCTGAAGGAGAACAGCTCATCATCAGCTGGTTGCTGCAGTGGTGGCAATGGTCGCTGCCAAGGTCCTGCAAGTTCTTTGAATGTAGCGGTTTCCTTTTGGAAAATGAGTCTTGGCGACAGTCAATGCTGTCAGTTGTACCCACGCAGTGAAGGGACAGCATACGCTCCAAGAGTGATGGATATTGCCAGTGTTGACAAGAAGAGGGGCAGCACAGCGTTAATTGAAATGAAAACCTTGAAGACAGCTTTGTGTAGACTTTATAGTCCTAGACTGATCTGTAGCTGCCTGGGCTTGATGTTTTGCATTGAGTAATAAATAGCAGCATGTTTCTAGGCTTTATTTGTGTCTCAGTAAAGTGCTGAGGCTCATGAGCTAGGACAAAGTGGCTCACACAGGTCTGTGAATATGCCTGGTATTGAATGAAGGTAGCTTTATTGCTGCTTATCCCATTTTTTCAGCACAGGACGTCTCCACCAAGGGATTCTTGTTTTTCTACCTCCAAAGCAGCTCCTTCCATTAGCTCTGCCATCTGTTTTATGTTGAACTACCCTTAATTATAAAGATGCTTCTGGTGTTACCTTTGGCATGGCCAACAGACTCTGGTGTCTGGAGTGTGGGAGAAGGCTGAAACCTCTCTACTTTATCTGTTTGGGAATGTAAAGTGGCAGAGTTACAGTTAGCAAAAGCGAAGGGAGAATCCATTTGGCTTAGACCTGAGAAAAAAGGCTGAGAGTGTCCTTAGTTGTATATGTGACATACATCTTAACTCAAGCATGTTCTAGCTTTTCGGTATGCTTCATACCCTGGTATTATAGGCTACGTATATACTAGTAAATAAGAAATCTGGAGAGTGCTTGTTGCCACAAATCACTGCCTTGCCATGAGGAGTGCTAGCAATATGGACCATGGTGAGGCAGTGCTCTAGACTAAGACCTGACCCTGATTAGATTAATGATAGAGATGTAGCCATAGTGCTCAACAGGTTGTTCTCCTTCAAACGAATTCTTGATACACTTATTATTGTATCAATACCCTTGTTTAAATGAGGCCTTCTACTTCCCCAGTCTTATTCTTTAGACTTATAGAATCTAAATAAAATTAAATATAAAAGTATAGTGGTTTATTATTTCCTTAAACTGTATTTAAATGGTACTTAGTCTGTGTTAGTTGTTTTTCACCTTTTCCTATATGACTTCTGATTTCTGTCCTTTATGTCACACAAGGATAGGATGTTGCCTATAAAGGATGTATCTTGCTGAATCTGGTGCTCTTCCACATATGTCAGTACTTCCTGGCATCAGTTATTTCCTTGACGAACAACTCAGAAATGATAAATTGCTTGTCTACCTTGCTCTATAACTATAATCTTAAGTAGGTGTGTGATCCAACTCTTGAAGACTTTATTATCAGTAACTTAAACCTTTTTGTGTTCCTCACCCATAAACCTCTCTGAGACTTTTCATTTGACTACTAAGATGTAAAAAATGGCAAGTTAGTCTTTCCCAGCCTCAAAATCCTGAATGTCTTTTGTGCAGGTTATTGAAAAAGTAACATGAGCTCCACTGAAAATATCAAGTTTTAATGAAAGATCTTGACAACCATGCTCTTGAGAGCAGTTATACTGGGGATACTTTTTGCAGGCCTAGGACATTTCTTTCCACGACTATAAAAGAATGACAAAGTTTCCTGACAACTCTCTATAAGTAAAAACACAAAATGATTCTGTGATGACAGCATTACAGTTCTTGCAACACAAAGCCAGACCTAGTCTGGTCCTGGCTGTCTGTGGTGAAGGCTGGAAGATAAAATAGCATGTTAATGCTGACTAAGTGCTCACACTAGTAGGGCTGGCTACGGCATTCAGAAATCTGTGAGCTTTTGTCCTATGGTACATATGCAGCATGGACAAGATTTCAGCTTCATTTCCATGGTTCTGGATAATTACATCTTGATAACCCCACCTCTGAGACCTTTGAGCAACTTCAGTCCCAGAGTGCTGGGCATACCTAGGATCTGGCCCTAACTCCTTGGTATTTCACTGACTTTGATGAAAAAGGTCCCTGTGTACAGTTCTCACTGCACAGTTAGTAAAAATCTCTGAACCATGAATTCCTGTATGTATGTAGAGCCCAATAATAGTAAAAATCAATAAAAAATAAACCTAGCAATTGGGAATCTAGCATCACTTACAAACAAATATAAATCAAATGGAAACAAAAGGCAGCAGACAGAGCTGAATTGTTCCTTTTCTCTGCAGATGTATGGTTCATTAGGTATACTGTACAAATTAGACTTAAATGTGCAAATATGAAAAATGTAAATATTTCTTTGCTTTTACTTTCGGTATAAATGTATATTCTTTCTGTGGATTAGTACTTTCCTGATGAAAATATGCACTGGTCACATCGCAAAATACTTCTAAAAAGTATTTGAGCTGTTTTTCCACGTGTTATGACTGCTGCCAATCTTCAGATTTAGCTATTAGCATGCTGTTCAAAGATGAGCAGAAACAGCTGGTTACATAATGGTACATAGAATACAGTGGGACCATTTAGCTTGATTTTCCTCATACTTCTGGATGTGTTGTTGTGGTTCAGGTAGGTGATGCCCATATATTCAGATAGGATTCACTCAGTAAAAAATCACTTATTTTTCAGAATATATGTGTAATTTCCTTGATAGTGTATGTTAGTTATTTCTTCCCAGACCCTCTTTGCAGAGATTACTTATGTTATAGTTCAAGGTAGAACACTTCTGCTTTGGATTTTTTGTTATTGTGAGGGTTTTTTTAATGCAAATCTGTTTGTGACAAAACCTTTTTTTTGTAGAATAAAACATTTTGACCAGTTCTACTGTTGATTTTTGTCAACATTTGACTTTGGTATCATTTTATCCAGACATTCGTACCTTTACTCTTATATTTCCCACAGTTTGGTCCACAGAATGTTTTCCAGACATTTTCCTTCATTCCTTTCACTAAGAAAGAAAAAGTAAGGATAGATCCCACAACTGCAACTGCTAAAATGTTATTGCTGTATCAGAGCAACACTTAGCATTCTGCATGTTCTTTTGCTAATAATTGTATTTTGTTCTCCAAATTTCCCTTCATTCATGTTTTTTTTTATATATCACCTTGATCATTGCTTTGGTTCAAGTTATCTGCTTTAAATGGCACAATAATCAACAAATCATCTTTACTTGGGAGAAGCCATAAAACCCTTGGTATCCCAAAGAATTTTCAAGTTCTTAGTTGCAAACATGAAAACTTTATATTCTCATTCTTTACTGTCCCCAACTAGCGATGTGGTGGTAGAGTTACCATAGAAAGAAACGCTATTGCATTTACAATTAGATGTGGAAAAGGAGCCTGATGGGAAAGAGTCCCTTAAGCACCAATGGAGTCTCTCTTGACCCTGATATTCTTCAAATCTGATTCCTCTAAAGCACTGACCACCGTGACTGTGAATACAAGTATATGTTCCTGAATTCTTGAAGTAGAACCACCTGCAGAGGGGATCATTGACACTTGCGTAGTTTATGGCATGCTACCTTGGGGAATCCAGATGTGTTTGGTAGACAAGTGACTGAAAAGTTGACATTGGTAAAACAAGCTGATAAGAGGGAAAGTTGAGATTACTACAAAGTTAGCAGGAGTGTAAATCCTCAGCTAAAAAAATAAAAGTGTTAGTGTTATCATCTCCATTCTGAGGTATGAGCTGTCCCAGTCAGTCACGCCCACTAGCTAAATCAATGCTATTGACTAGAGCCAGTTGTAATTTGGGACCTGTAAGAACAGAAAGCAGAAGGTATCAGTGATGGATCATTATCTCTTTCCTCTCCTTTTTGCAAAGTAGCAGAAATACTCCTGTGTATTTCTTTTTGTGGTGACACTTTCTGACCTAATGTGACATTTTGGCATTTCAACCATATGTCTGTTTGACCTTATGAACTTTTCAGTTTATATTATTTCACCATCTGGCTCCAATTCATTTACACAATCATGAGCTTTCTGTTACTGCTTTATCCACCAGTTTCTTGAGGGAAAAAAAGTTGTATCTATGAATCTATAGATTCACACAGAAACAGATGCACACACACCTGTAGACACACACACACAAATTTCATTGAGGAGGTATACTTCACTGTAAATTCATTCAACACACTCTTACTGCCTCCGTGAGTAGCTCGAGATGTTGACGGAGGTAATAGTTTGACTTTTAGGGATTGCATATCTAAGTTGTTTTGCACATAATTACCTAATGCTGCAAGGGTGCAGAACAGGTGCCTTCTCTCATGCAGCATCTGCTACCTTATCAGGCTGAAGCTATGCTACTGAAGCTTGAAGACATTTTGCAGTTTGGTAAAAGTCCAGCAACTCTAAATGTCAAGGGGAAAAAAAATTATAAAACACATTTGTGAAATTGTTTTTCTGTCACACTAACACAGATTTTTGTAGCCACCGACTTCTCTGATAAATGTCTGATTTATTTGCTCCTTATTGCTGTGCATTGTCAGGCTCAGATGTTAATGAATTTACCTGGTATAACCTCTACACAGCACAGAAACATGATTCCCACTTTGTTGAGAAGAAACTGAGACACAAGTGACCTGCCAAAGGTCATACAGGGAGAGTGAGGCAGAGCCAGAAATTCAACCCATAGCGCCTGCATTTTCAGGCAGAACCTTAATAGTAAGATAAGCCTTCCTTTTTGTCAGATCATCTATGTTTCTTAAAAGCCAATAATTTCTAGCTTGAAAGCCTAAGGTTAGAAACATAAATCCATATTTGTGTGTACTTTCATAAATATCTTGCTTTTCAGCTGCTTCTTCAGCTGCTGACTTGCTGCTTCTTTTGCGATTTTTGTTGATGTTTTCTATAAGTTGTAAAATATATTCTTGAAAGTGGAAAAGCCACCTGTAAAAATAGTCTTCCTATATTTTCATTTGCAACTTAGAAACTGGCACTAATATTAATCTTGTGGAACAGCTTCTTTTCTAGCTTTAAATAGGCAAACCCGTATGGATATTCATAGAAGTATCATTGTTGCCAAAAGCTTATACTACATTAATACCAGACAAATTTCTTCCATTTTTCTCACAAGTCTTAGCCCTTCACAACCACTGTGAAACTTTGTTTTGCACTCGCTGAAATTTTAATTATGCTATCTGTGTCCTTTTGATCTACTCAAGATTAATGGGAGTCAACTGCCTCTTATTACCTTTCTAAGTGAAACATAATTATGCTGCTTTTCAGGAAGGCTGCCTACCCTTAAATCAAGACATCTTCCTTTTTTTAAAGTGTTCCCATCTGATCTCTAAAAAATGGTACCTAATGCTTTACTAAAAAAGAAGTTAGACTAACTGTTCTATAATCTCTGGAATACTCACAGGATTTTTGTCTTAATTATGACATTAAACTGGTCCATTTTCAGTCTTCAGGGGTCTCTTGAACTTTTATTCAGTGATCTTTTTTTAAAAACTACCACTAAAATTTTCACCAGTTAGTAACTACTATTACCTTTAGAAACCTTGGCTATGACAGCTTATGCCCTTATTCCTGGCTCATTTTACTGAAATAAACTGTTTGAGAATCTAAAGTCTTATTCTCTATGAACAGGAGACCCTGTCACATGAATCAGCTGAAAAGCAAAGGACTGAAAGGGGCATGGAGACTAGATCAGTCTCTCTCCTCTTGTCCTGCTTTGTCCTGCACTTATTGGTAACTACAGAGAAATTCACACTGCTCTTGGCTATTCGGTGCTATTCACAGAAGCTTTCAATCGACAGGGCTGTCAAACAGACCTCTTTCATGAGCTCTGTGGAATAAGTTCTGAGGCTTCTTCATGAAAGAGATGAACGTGCTATTCTCCTAGATCATGTGCACTTTTTTTTTTGCCTAGAAATTTCAACCCAGTACAGGCAATTTTGACCCAGCCATGATTTAAGGGTCCTGCCCATTGGGTTGGGGTTTCTGGATATCCAGCATGTCAAGTGGAGCTGTTGTGCCTAAGACAGTTGAGCCACCAGATGTCTGGAAATCCTAGCCTTGTCAGCATAACTGCTGTGCACAACGGAGATACCTCATATGCTGAAGACATTTGCAAAAGAACAGAAATATAGTAACCCCCAGACAGCTATGAAAACTACCTTGCATCCTGATAACTCATCCTGCAGATGACACAAAAGGGACTTGTGCACTATCGGATAACAAAATTGGAAGGAGGGATAGTGATACTGAAGGAGACATAATGTAAATGGTCTTGACACTGATGGAGCAATTCTGCATAGAAACTGATCTTGATCTTCTTTTTTTGTCAGGTTCAATAAACCAATGATGTATTTTTTGGTCAAAATGACAATAAAATACAATCATTGGGTAACAGTAGCTGACTTCCAGATTATTTATTCTCTCACCAGTTTTTATGTTATCTGGAAATGGCTGGGGAAAGACTTTTATGCTCATCAGTGTTGGTAAAATATTGAATATCATGAAGCCATTGAACTTTCTGTGTTTAAAAATGTAATTAATTATTAAATAATAGTGTATTTATAAAATATCATATTCAAAAGATGCACCACTGAAGTTATGTTCAATTCGATGAGCTTTTCCAGCAGAAATGCCCTTGGACAAAATCATGAGCTGCGGTGCTACTTTGCCTTATAATTTTTGGACAGATTTATAAGGAGTCATCCATCCTTTTCTCTAGGTAGATTTGGTGGCTTGGAGCAGATACACAGCAGTACCCCATCACAGCTACTATTATTAGGATTTATGTTGCTAACTGAAATTCTAACTTTCAAAGTATTCAAGTTTGTGTGACAAGGAATGATCTGAAGTTCTGTGGCAGGTAATGGGTCAAACAAGTTTCTCTCTATCCTAGAGCATTACAGTGCATTTCTGCAGTGGAGTTTGAGGATAAGATCATAGTTTGAAGTCTTAATGGTTTTTATTTTTTAGTTTGTGGGTTATGCTCTCTTGCTCTGTAGCTTGTCCTATTGCTTATGGATTTTGATCTTAGTTATAACTCTGGCCTTTGAATAGAAAACTAACATCTCTGCTTCTGAGTGATGAGCTGAGAGCTCTCCCCACTGGTTCTGTTGGATAATCCAGCTCTCATACTATTATTATCATTATTATTATTAATCAATTTTGTATTGTATCATTATTATAATAATGATAAGAATAAGAGTAAGAATTAGAATTACAGCTATATTAATTCTTCAGAATTAGGACTACCTGCCTTCATAACATCTTAGAGTGACCCAATTATGAACCCAGTTTGGCAGGCACTAAGAGCAGAGAAGCAAGAGGCAGGTGCTATTCCAAAGAGACCTGGGTTCAGCCCTGACACGCTTACCTTTTCTATGAAACCCTGATGGTGGGAGCTGCAGGTGAAGACTGAGACTTCAGATTCCACAAGCTGAGGAAATTCAAGCCTAAGTATCCAGCTGGTGGAAAATGCTTTTTGGTCTCTCTGCTGGAGGTGGGCTGAGGGCAGGAAGGTTTGGGAGGTTGCTGGGAGCAGGGGAGGAAGCCTGGCTCTCACAGCTGAACTGGGGCACTCAGCTGAGCAAGTGGATCCCTTGAAAGTTTGGCTTATAGAGGGAAACCAGAAAAAATATCTGGTATTAAACTGAATATGTCCACATCAGGTAGGTTGTTGTTTACAATAAGAAGGAAAGAGACTTTTGTAGGGGAAAGCAGAATAGTTGTGCTGGTGGGCCTCTGCCCTTGTTCACACAAACACAAGGGTGCAGAATTCAGCCAGTCTCATTAGATAGCACAAACGTGGCACAGATACTCAGGATTATGTAGGGGTGTATGATTTACATGGCAAAGGTATATACCTGGAGAAAAAACTATCAGAAAATGCAAGCTACAACATGCGTCTTCAGTTTATTTTAGTTCTTATTTTTTGTGTTAAATTTCATTTTCAAATCTTTCTTTGGTATTTTTCCATTCATCAAGGAATACATGTCCTGGTCTATTTGTCAACTTATTTTCTCTATTATTTCCTTTCTCCAATATACCTCTAAACCCCTTTTTGATTCCTCTTAAATACTTTGACTGGCATTAAAAATTGTTTTGCTTATTTCCATCTCTTATATTGTGCCCTCACATATGGCAACTGATTTGTTTTATTCTCTTTTCCTATGTTCAATATATTTTTTTAATACTTACAGCCACAGATTTTTTATTCCTATTTCTTGTCAAATTACATCTGTGCTTGCTTTTATGTATTCTTTCTTTCCAAAGAAACTGGTGCCTTTTGTCTATCACTTTTATTTTCTACAAGTTTTTTTGTGTGGCTTTTATTTTGAGATACAGAAGCTGTTTATCCTTCCAAGATGCAAGCTGCAGGGTTATAGCAATGATTCATTTGGACAATTCAGGTTGGCTAGCTCAGTGCATAAAATTTCTCATCCACAACTTTTGCAGATCATCCTGCAGCCTAACGGCATTCCCTGTCTTGGAGAAATAACATAATCCTTGCCTGAAAGACATGTGTGAACTGTCCCTGAGTAAAATTCATGTGGGTCAGGAGTCACAGCTTGGCGATGCCTGCTTTAGAATAGCTCAAAATGTATGCAGACATCTCCCTTCCTTTGAACCATGGAGCTGACAACTGGAATTAGCTCCTTTTTAAGTGGTTAATTTCTCCTATATTTTGATTAAGAGAGTAAGAACCTTTGTCAGTCATGCTCATAGTACCTTTGGCTTGACATACAGAGCTGCCCTTTCTGCCCCCCTCTGGAAATTTTGTGAGTCATCAAGCAAGAAATCCAGCAAAAGGGCAAGATTTCTCTTATGTGAGAAGTCTGAGCAATCTACTGCTTTACAAAAGGACATAAACCCAACATACAAAAGTCACGGAGTCCCTTTCCTAATGCAAAACCACAACAATATATGTGAACAAACAGACAAACAAACAAAGTCTTACCAAAAGAAGAGATTTTTGAAGTGGCCTTAGGGA
This sequence comes from Ciconia boyciana, assembly GCF_034638445.1. Lineage (NCBI taxonomy): Eukaryota > Metazoa > Chordata > Aves > Ciconiiformes > Ciconiidae > Ciconia > Ciconia boyciana. Next base: position 54,546,226 of record NC_132936.1, read on the forward strand.
GAGATTGGGAGAAGACCCACGCCAGGTGTCTGTCTCCCAGGAGGAAAGAAATCAGATATGATGGAGAGGAGCTCTGGAGACTAGGAAAGAGCAGGTGTATATGAAGGATTTAGAATAAGGCTTGCTCTGCATGTACGTATACAGAAAGGTTATGTAGCAAGGGAGAGACTTGCCTTGTATCCCTAAGGAGAAGATGAGAGAAGCCCTCCCAGGAAGCACATCTCTTTACTGCATGGTGGGCCAGGGTGCAACAGCAGACAAACCTGCTTTGCCCCTGCCCTCCCACCACTGCAGATTTGGGTTCCTGCAGCAAATCCAAGCCTTTCTGCCAGCTGGGAAGCATAGCCCAACCCTGGGAGCTGCACTGAGGCCGCTCATGAGCTGTACATGGCTCAGGAGCTTCCCTCCTTTCATCCATTTGGTATGAGTCAGCACCATCCACAACCACCCGCATAGGAGACATTGGATTAGTCATTATTCTGGATTTGTGTTTCCTTTTGGTAGAGATTATGGAGAGCCTAATGATGTGGGACTCAGAGTGGGAAGGTGATGGGATAGATAAGGCAGAGGAGGAGAACGGGTACACATGTGCTCCCAGGGGTGCTATGTCAGTCACCCAGAGAGGTTTCTGTTGATTACCTGACCATACTCAGGGCATGGCAGTGTAACACCAATGGAGTTTCCTAATCTGGGTGCAAGCAGAAAATATGCTGGGATACACTGCCTGGATATGCTAGGACCAAAATCCATATAGACAAAGCATATTTACTACACAGCCCTGGCCTGTCTTTGAGGATACATTATTTTGAACAATGGCTCCAGTAGCTGTGATGCTCCCCTCTTTTTCACACCTGAAACTTTCCTCTTCTCTCTACAGGATCATAAAGTTTGGTTTAACAGAGCTATCTCCCACTGATTTTACTATAAGTGTGGCAGACAGGGTCTCTTAAATTAAAGGCAGTGGTATTTCATTCCTGTGGGCTCTGCTTCTGTCTTGGATTTGACTTCTTTTTCTGTGGGAGAAAACGATGTCCTTCTAGATTCTCAGAATGCATTTCCAAAAAGCTGCAGCAGAAAAGCTGGAATTAATTGAATATAAAGTGCTACTACACCTTCAGCTCAATTACACAAAAAGCTGTGCAAGTTAAAAGGACATCAGATCTACTGAATTGTAACTAATAAAGAGCTGTAAAGGAAATGAAATGGGATCACCACTGTTACTCAAACAAACTCTTATGCTGTTTTCATAATGCGTTACCAGGTTTGAAGGTTGGTGGGTGGCTAATAGAGCAGTTCTACCACTCGACCATTGACCAAACTAATCAGAGTACTTCGGTTTCCCCATACCATGTGAACACCTACAATGTCAGCCCTGTAATTCACTATTCAGAGATGAAATATTGCAGAGTCAGGTCTCATCTCTCTTCTGGAAACAGTGATAGTGTTGGTTTCACTGTGCAGGCTGCTGTGGTGTTCGTAAGCTTAGATTGCAGACAACATCAAGTTGTGCGGGAGTGTTGATCTGCTTGAGGGTAGGAAGGCCCTGCAGAGGGACCTGGACAGGCTGGATCAATGGGCTGGGGCCAACTGTATGACGTTCAACAAGGCCAAGTGCCAGGTCCTGCACTTGGGCCACAACAACCCCATGTAACACTACAGGCTTGGGGAAGAGTGGCTGGAAAGCTGCCCAGCAGAGAAGGACCTGGGAGTGTTGGTTGACAGCCGGCTCAATATGAGCCAGCAGTGTGCCCAGGTGGCCAAGAAAGCCAATGGCATTCTGGCTTGTATCAAAAATAGTGTGACCAGCAGGACTAGGGAAGTGATTGTCCCCCTGTACTCGGCACTGATGAGGCCACACCTCGAATACTGTGTTCAGTTTTGGGCCCCTCATTACAAGAAAGACATTGAGGTGCTGGAGCGTGTCAAATCTAGAGCACAAGTCTTCTGAGGAGCGGCTGAGGGAACTGGGGTTGTTTAGCCTGGAGAAAAGGAAGCTGAGAGGAGACCCTATTACTCTCTACAACTACCTGAAAGGAGGTTGTAGAGAGGTGGGGGTCGGTCTCTTCTCCCAGGTAACAAGCGATAGGACAAGAGGAAATGGCCTCAAGTTGCTCCAGGGGAGGTTTAGACTGGATATTAGGAAAAATTTCTTCACCAAAAGGGTTGTCAAGCATTGGAACAGGCTGCCCAGGGAAGTGGTGGAGTCACCATCCCTGGAAGTATTTAAAAGACGTGTAGATGTGGTGCTTATGGACATGGTATAGTGGTGGTCTTGGTAGTGCTAGGTTAACGGTTGGACTTGATGATCTTAAAGGTCTTTTCCAACCTATACGATTCTGTGATTCTGTGATTCTATGGTTTTAAGTTGGCTGCTAACTTGCAGACCTAGAGCCTGGTTTCACACATGAGATTTTCTAGTTTAAGGGTGTCCCTCCAAGACATTTGGGGTAACTGGGGATCATTTTAGTAATGTCTAAACTTTGTAACCACCTTGCAGAATTTGTAACCCAGAAGTAGGTGCTAGGTTACCCTTACCATGAGTAAGGACAGTACCTTCTAATGATTCAGCAACCAATAAAGTCCACACCAGAAATATCAGTATAGCCTCTTACCTCTCCAAGACTTCGTGGCATCCATCCATTAGGCTTCCTGAGGTGGTTGTACAAGATCAGCTGGTGCGGAGCAAGCCTAGCAAACATTCATAGCACGCAACCTTGCTTTGCCACCAGTTCTGTTTTGTACTTACCCCCAAAAATGGCTACCTTACATTACAGTTTCTTCAGCCTGGGGGAATTTGAATGTCTCATATAGTCAAAGAATATCCTAGCCATGGTACAAGTAGAAACTGCCTTTGGATGTAGCTCAATGCACTGTTTGGGTTGAACAAAAAAGCTGGCAAGAAGAGTCTTGTAGGCTAACACTTAGGAACAACCAGGAAGAGAAGGTCCCTACAATTGTAGCCTACTCCTGTGATTGTTTCTACTCTTTAATACAATATAAAATGCATTGCTACTACTTTTATTTATCAAGTAACTTAGCATTTTGTGTCATTGCTATTCTAATCCATTAAAATTGAGTAAAAATAGAAATCTGGAGTGTTTAGGTAGCTCCAAGGCTTGATAAGATGTCTGAGTAGTTATATTCTGCATTTCTTTTAATATCTAAGTGTCAAAAATGGAAGCGAACATGACAGCTGTAAAATACTCAACGTCAATTTGCAACATTAAAAAAAAAAGCCTGTGTGGCTTTACAAAAAGAAATTTTACTGGATCTTAAATATAAAAGAACTTGTATGAGTAGCTGTACTTGTTCCCCTTTTGTTATCAGTGGATAGAATGGCAGGCCACTGTACCAGGGCAGACCACGTGCATACAGGTGGCAATTTTAGACTCCAGGATGGAAACATAGTCAGACTTTTCCCTAATCAGCACTGAGTGCAAGTTTCTCTTCCAATTAATCCTGTGGGCCTTCAGAGCAAATTGATTTAAATGAGCCTGAAGGTGTAACAGTAACTGCCCATTGTATAGGATATGCATTGCTAATTACTACTGATGGCAATGATAATTACATGTGGCTACCTCTTAGAAGACTGGCCTTACCATTCGCTTTAAAAAAAAAAAACAAACCCAACTATTATTTCCTTTATCTCCTTGATGCAGGCTGGCCCTTTCAATGCATACCAAATATGGAGCTTTTCCTTTTTTAAGACAAATGATGGTTTCACTTTACCAACCCTATAGATCCAGGCTGCTTCTTTGCAAGGCACTGTGATACACCACAGCCATCCAAAGTAAAAAGTCTTTTTTCTGTTTCTAAAGCTGTATTACTAGTAGAGTTACACTGAAGAGCTTGTAACAGCTGGAGCAATTTTCTGAAGATGAAGTTAGTAATAGTGCTGCTGCTAGTCCCACCTCTTATGAAATGCCTATCACTTTTTTCATATAGTAGGGAATTGTAAATTAATTCTTCTGTCTCCATGGGTTTCGAATAGAAATGATGCCTTCACAGTTCAATGAAGTGGAAAGTCTTTCATCAGTAGAAAATCAGCCAAGGAATTGGATGGCAAAGGCCTCATACATCACAACAGTTGTTTGCAATTAAGGCCAGGAGTAAGATGTGCATGAGTCTGTCATGCTTCTTTTTGTTTATTTAATCAGCCTGAGGCATAACGTTAGATGGTTTGAGGTGGCATTGTTTCCTTGTCATGTCCTATGATTTGCTGTGTATTATGTGTACAGCGTATGTACTGTATCAAAGGACTGCAATCTGTTAAAAATAGAGACATTTCATATTTTGCCTGAGCCCTGATCAATAATCAGGACATTTTCACAGAAGCATTAACATTCTAAAGTAGTGACCACTGCTGCTGGGGGGAGATTATTTTGAAAGGTGTTAGAGGGAATCAGCTAAATACAAGGACATCAGCAGAATGAAACTGGGTGTGCCATAATCTTTCTCTGCAGTCACAGGGGCAAAGACTGTGACAGCCTCAGCTGATATTTCTTTTTCTGTCTCACAAGACATACATTTCAGGGAGAGCTGTGGATCACTGTGCACCATGATAGAGAACTTTGTAACTGATATACAGTTGAATGGAGTCAAAGCTGAACTGAAAGTAAGCTAGATATGAACTGAAGAGTTAGGTAGCTTGGTCAACATCAGATCCTAAAGTCATGCTACTGCCAGTTTTAATAGGAATCTCAAAACAGCAGGTAATCTTATTTACCATATGCTAAGCACAGTGCAGCAGATGGACGATGGTGTTCTAGTCTTTTCTGTGCTTTCCTTGCACTTATCAATTCAAGCCCTGGGAAAAAGGCTGGTATCCAGATTGATAACACATGGATGTTCTCTAAGGGCTTGACTCTTTCACAGGTGCACTATTGCAGGAAGAATTGAAAATCCTTTCTCTATAAATGTAAATGCAGCTAGTGATAGCTGGTAGTTCTGATGATGGGTTTATTATGTCTGTCTCAAAGTTGTCAGAAGATAAATCAGGCTTTAAAGAACAGATTAGCCAGAGCTGATCAGCTGGTAGCAGTGTATGATGGAATACCACACGTAGAGATCTTCTCAAAGAAACTCGTAAACAAAGGAAAAACTCAACTCATAGGTAGCAATGATGATTAGCTTGGGCACATCCCTATTTCAGTAACATGCGTGAGCCTTCAGTAACAAAATTAAATCCCTGTATGACAATTTGAGAGTCACTAGATCTATGTTGCCAAGCTTTTTAAATAATCTTTTTTTTCTCCTCTGTGAAGTAAATCTTACGTGATTGATAGACTCTAAACAGTGACACTGAAATAGAAGACTAACAGCCCTGTGACCCAGTAGCCAGTCGATCTCCTTGGAGTTGAAAGGTGCAATAACAAAAAATGTTTGAGATTACTATTAAAAATCTCTTTAAAGTATTTACCTGAAGTCCTTTTCTCTGCAAACAACATCTTTAAAAAGTAAAATTTACCATAATTTAGTTTGTTTCTGCAGTCTTTTACAAATCTGAGGACCGAGTCTGCTCAGGGATCGCCAGTAAGTTTAAAGTAGTGTGGCAAGTATTTTTTTAAGAAACTGATAAAACAAGCCATAGCAGTTTCAAAGTGAGTTGGAAAGGAAAATAAAATTTCTATTACCATATCAGTATATTAATCATCAGATTTTAAGGGTACTACCCAAACTTTTCTGATTAATTTTATACATCTGTTCTTGCAAATTGGTAACATAGAAGGGTTTAGAGTGCAGCTCGGGAACACCTTGCCAGTGGGTTCAAGAGATTTCTGGGTAAGTACACAGAAGAGGAAGGCACTCAGTGCTGCTGCATCTGAAGATTGCACTGTCCCACTGAAGACATCCAATGGCTTCAAACAATTGGAGCCTGGAGATGTTTTCATGCTTTACTTGTCTTTATGTCCTTCCTGAGGCATTAGCTATTGGCCACTTCTAGTGACAGATCCTGGTTTGAAAAGACCTTTGCTCTGACCCAGTACAGTTTTAGTGACGTTACTCACCTTTTTAGGTCAGGTTAGTCTTCTGCTTGCATAGTGAACTGAAGTAGGTCCGTGTGGAAGGAGCATGAGTCAGTGCAAAGGAAAGGGAAAGAGCACATTGTGTGGGCAGGGAGGTTGAGACCTTGGGAGGCATCAGCTGGGTTGACTTAAACTACCATGGGATTTTAGGCTCCTTCTACAAACCTGGTTTCTTTTTTTGCACAGAAAAGAAATAGAATTTTATCCCATTTTAAATGAAAGCAGAGATACATTCAGCTCCTGACCTCTTCTTCAAGAAGGGTCATTTGTGAACTTCCTGGTTACTGCAGGCTTCTCAGTCATTGTACCAAAACCAGTAACAGTGATTTGTTAGACTGTCATTAACAAACAATGCTTCTGCTTGATCTTTGCTCCAACATTAGCTGCCTTAGGAGAAACTGGGCCTTGAACTTTTCAAGTGGGTATTAAAAATCCCTTCCAGTGATGGCTCTATCTTTGGCCTTCTCCAAGGATGCAGATAATTCGTTTCAGTGATATTCTATTGCTGGAACAGTCTCTAGCACTGCTGAAACTTCAGTGAGATATATCCATTAAACTGCAAGCAAACACCTTTTGCTAGAGCACTCAACCCTACCTCATGGGAGATAAATCAGTTGCATGTGTGAAATCATGTCTGCAAAGTAACTGGATGCAATGAGTTCAGGGTGGGATTTAGGTATGCCAGTTTAATAATAAGTTTATTCCATCAAACTGAAAATGCCTGGAAACAGAATTGTGGAATTCAGAAAAGCCTAAAACTCATAAAATTTCTGAGCTTACCACCTTGGACAAGTGCACAAGCATTTAAGTAGTAAAGTTTCATCTGTTACGAAAGCATCATTTGAAAGCTTCACACAAACCAGCTCCCAGTAATTTTATAGGAGCCTTATTTTCTCACTATTGCTAGTATTTGATTGTTTGGAGTAAAATAGATCTATCTTGCTAAATCATGATTTCAACAAGTCTTATTAGTATCAAGGAGCCTATATGGAGGACAGGGAATGGAAGTTTCTCCAAAACTTTATTGTCATATGCTTGTGAGTTGATTGAACTTTTGCTTTTTTTTTCTTCAAATTATGATCAACACTTTGGTCTTACATATAACTCAAATCAAAACAGAGAAGCAATATAAGTTAAATCTTTACCACGTGTATTCAGACATGAATCTTTTGCATTCACTCAGTAGCCCATGTTCTGGATATATCCCTAAGGTACGTGTCCAGTATAAGTAGCTGCTAATATAATTTGGAACTGCAAAGAATTTAAATAATATGCATCTATGAAACAAATTTTAATGGCTCTATTGCCCACATTTTTGGGTATACCTCAGTGTCTTGCTGTAGAGAATGCCATGCAAGAGACATTGCTCACTGTGAGCTTCTTGAGAAGAGCTTCACTAAATTATTTTTTCTGGAAGTTTACCTGCTATGGACCTTGTATTACTATATCCTGTGTCCCTCAAGATCACTGCAGAAGTCATCCAGGATGGAAAAAAGAAAGGTTTCTCTAAGTTACTTCCTTATCTTCTCCAATCAGAGGGTTCCAATAAGTTGCACAGGCTCCCAACATGAGTTAGGTCAGCTAGCCAGGGAGTAAACATGTGCACAGTAGTGCTTCCACAGCTTGGGTTTGAACAGTGATTGGACTGGCTTGTGACGCTGGGCTTGGACCTTCTCTGAGGCCTGTGTAACACTGAACTGATGAGCAATAATTAAGAAGAATATTAATGGTAGAGAGAGATATTCACAGGATCACAGAATGGTTGAGGTTGGAAGGGGGGTTCAACCCCCTGCTCAAGCAGGGCCACCCAGAGCCAGTTGCCCAGGACCACGTCCAGATGGCTTTTGAATATCTCCAATGATGGAGACTCCGCAACCTCTCTGGGCAACCTGTCCCAGTGCTTAGTCAGCCTCACAGTAAAAAGTTTTTCCTGATGTTCAGATGGTGCCTCCTGTTGTTTCAGTTTGTGCCCATTGCCTCTTAAAAATCTTGGACTACTATGATGAAATATGTTGCTAAAAACCTTGCCTCTTGTATTCTTAGACATCATGGCAAAAAAAAATCCATTAAGATAGGGCAAATAATACATTTTCGTCATGCTTATTCTGCTTTCCTTAAGAAAAGGCAGTACACTGGGTTAATGGTAAATGAATCCCTGATCTCCAAATATCAGTCCTTTATCTACCTATATACTGATTTCTGAAAATACTATTTCAAATTCATCTCTGATATTCTTTTATGCTGCAAATTGTTGTTCTATGTAGTTTAAATAGCAGCTGGGACAATCTGATAAAAATCCACAGAAATATTAGCAGTTTTAATCCAAACATTTATCAGAGCTGTGAAGCCTGCAATTTTACGATACAGAAAATATGAAAGATGCAATGTCTTTAGAGAACTTGAATGCCATAAGTTAACAGCTGCAACTTCCTATAGCTGTGCATCACTCTGCAATCATAAACTCAAGCTATGAGCACTCTTCCCAGTCTGAACACTCATGATCAATTTGAATAGAAATGATTCACTCAGGATTTGGGAAGCAAAGCAAAGAGGCTAAAATGAATTATTCACAAATTGCTCCTGAAGAGGTAAATACCATAAGGTCAGAACTTCTCTAACCAGTTATTAATACTGCAGCAAAATCCCCATTAACCTAGGAATGTGCTTTGGGTGGTGTGTTGGATCTATGTATTAAGAACCAGTTTTGAAATTTTCTCTCCACTAGGTAATGTCAAAAAGACTCAAGGACATTGCACTGAAGGCTCAGTGAAAGTGAATCAGTCTCCTGCTCTTTTAGGCTTAATACATTGCAATGCCTCTGAACCCTCTTTCCTTCCCTGCTATTCCTGACTATTCCTCTGAGCGTTTTTGAACCAGATTTGTCTAAGATATCGCCTAAATTTATCCATGTGTCTCCAAAATTGCAAATGATAAGCTGGAGTTAAGCCAGCTGACTTTAACAGGAATGTGTGTAGTTGTGCCTGTTAGATCACAGTCTCTGTGATTTTTCTGATCAATGCAGAGAGATATTCATTTGAAATGCATATTTCATGCTTGGAGGTAACTTTGGCCTAATTTGTCCCTTTCATTGAAAATATATCTTGGCCTTCAGTCGTAGTTTGTAGCCAGGACTATATCAAGCCAGTAAGTATCACCCAAAGCCGTTTGGAATCTGGCTGCTCACCTGAAGATCGTGCAGATGTTAAATTGGATAAAATCTCCTCTTTGAACACTATTAGATGAGTTAAATGTCTCAGTCTTTATGCCTGGATATATATCCTGGGCAGGATAAGTGGCTCTCATACAGGAAAACAGTGAGTAGTATTGTGGAAAATATCACATATGCTCTACCGTGTTGTGTTGGCAAGGCTCTGAAGCAGCATGAAGAAAGGGCACATTGCTCAAAGTGGTAGCACATATGATTAAAGATACAGCAAGACAAGTAGCAATTTCTCACAAGAGATTTAAAAATCACTTATTTAGAAAAATGATGCTTCCAAATCACTGAGCAAGATAAACAGCCCACAGGGAAAATTTGATCTTATTATAATCTGAACTACCAGCTACTCTGCTACCATAGCTCAGAATATTCAGATGTTCTGGATACCTTCCAAAATCTGTGTCCCCATCAATCTTTAGATGTTGGTTTTAAAGTGGTTGGGTCTTTCTCTCTTTCTTTCTTTCTTTTTTCTTACTTTAAAAGACATTTTTCAATTGCTTTTATTCTTTTGCTTATGAATCTTTAAGAGCCATACGATGTATAAAGCATGAAAATACTTATTTCCTGAGCTAATTTCTTGTCGCTTACTGAAAGGAAACATGAGCTATATGTTTATACCAATAATAACAGCAACACTGTGGTTGTTTGTTTGGAGCAGGTGCATATGCTACCAGATAAAAGCAGAGGTATCACAACTGTTTTCTTTGACTTCTGAAGCATCACCAGCTTTTGGTGACTCAATCCCTGTGACTGTTCTTCTAATCTTGTTTGTCTGTCTGTTGTTTTGGTTTTAATGGCGGCTCTGCTTTTCTGATATACCTGGCTACAGTAATCTTTTACAGTCATTCTTTAGCCTCACGGGCTACTGCAACTGAATTAATTATAGACAAGTACTGCAACAGAACCGCAATAATGTTCTTTGAGGTGTGTATTACACCAGATTCCCAGATGGATGAGTTTTTTAATAAACTCAGCTTCACCACATGTATCAGTTTTCTCAACTGTTTAGAAACCAAGTTTGCACGTGCAGCTCTCTCTCACACACTTGCACATGATTTGTTTGGGCTGAGGGACTACTCTGATATACATCAAGCAAAGGTGAAAAGCTGTTGCACATATAGGTAATTTTAATCCATTCCATTTTTAAATACCACAATAAATTTAATTTTCACAATAAATTAAATAGCCATATTCAGTTTACAAAATAGAATTACTTAGTGTGAAACCAGTATTTACAAACATTGTACACTATGTACACGATGTTTAGCTTTGTCAACACACAAGCATAGAAGAAAAAATTTATTTGACCTTTTTTTGACACATGATTGACATGCTACAAGTGACACTATGGTCCATACAATAAAACAATAGTGCAAACTCACCACAGGAACTCTGAAACAATGTCGTTTGTATGAGATAAGATATTAATTTCAAATAATAAGAAAATAGTACTATCCACTCTCATTGTAAAAATTCAGCACTGTGTTTAAAGTGTCAGTATTCCTTTAGCAATATACATACCAAATATAGCCTGAAGGTTATGCTTTCTCACAGCTTCACAGACTTTTGACATTAATTTTTATGGCATAAACTAACGTTCTGCTTAGATCAATAAGTATGTCACATAAGCGCTTCACTAAGCAAGAGGAACACTGACCCTTTTAATGGTGTCTGACTTTATTTCCCTAAATACCTCCTTTCCCTTTATTATTATATCTTAAAAGATGCAACTATGCTGACAGTAAATTTATGTTAGTTACTACTCTGTAGAAAAAATTGATCCCACCGTATATTTGGTCACACACTGCATATGTACACGTATGCATGAAAAAAAGTTACTTTGATAGCCGTGTCTATGAAAAGTGCATATTTTAGCAGAGACATTTATTGCATGTCTCAGGTGCAACAGAAAGTGTTGTATGAAGTTTAGTTTAGGGCCAGTTAAATGTCCTCCCAGTGATCTGGTAAAATTTTTGATTAAAAGGATGAAAGAACTTGCGCAATTTGGTAATGACAGAGGTGTCCACCTCTGGATGGATGCGTCCCTTGCTACCCGCCAGGCACTTGTTAAAGACAATGTTAAATCGCAAGCAGTAAAACCCTCTGGTGGCGTTGAAGTATAAATTGTACTGACTTATCCTCGGAGGAAGATTTAGGAACTTCTCGACCAGCTGGAGTTCTGGCAGTGGTTCTGTGATGAGCCGGTCTCCATCTACAATATGAAACTGCTCGATTGGGAAGTATTTTAACCATCTCTCCAGATGTTTTGTGTAGATGCTGGTTCTCACCGCCTTATACTTAGTGTTCACTTCGCAGGTATTAGGATCAATAGCCAGCTTCTCAAATTTGTAGTAAGTTTTGTTCTTCCTTTCCTTACCTTCCAGCACCTGAGTGTAATCAGAAATAGCTCTTGTGGTAGGTTCCCTGACAATGATCAATAATTTGATAGATGAGTTCATTTTGTAAATCCTTTCAGGTACTTCCTCAGTGATAAAATATGCAGGGCTTTTCTCAATTGTTATTTGATGAGGGTAAGAAAAAGGCATTTTTTTCCGGTACCACTCAGTCCCCTTGGCATAGTTCTCATCATTGTCAAAGAAGTGAATCTCTTGAGAAGCTTTGACCACTGCGGGGTGAAGGTTCAACATCTCCAGCAGTGCTCGGGTGCCTCCTTTCCGCACCCCAATGATAATGGCCTTGGGAAGCTGCTGAACCAGATTGTGCAGTCGTATTTGTTCCTTGGTGGCATTGCCCTTTCGGAACTCGTGAAGCAGCCCTCGCTTGAACTGCAGAGCTCGCAGCGGGATTTCGTCCTGGCTGCGGGGTCCAAATCGACCATCAATGGGGCAGAGGGGCTGCAGTCTGCAATCAAAATAAGAGGTATTTGTAAAAAAAGGATATCTCTTAAGGCAAGTTTTCTGTTACGCTCATGGAAACCTTTTGCAATGTGATGTGATGTGCTCATCTTTCAACTTTTATTTTATTCTGCCAGTGATTAAATTGTTTGCAAATAGTTTGATTATTTATTCTGGTATTTTGCTGTGATTTGGCTGAGTAACTCCTAACTCCACCCTTCTGCTCTTTTCAAGCATAGGCACTATGATTATGGTTCTCAGGGCTTCTTGAACCTTGCTTCACCTACCCCATTGCTGATTTCTTTGCAATTGCTTAGGCAGTTTTTAAAGCATTCTAAGATTAATTTTATTTGGTCATTTTGATCTGAAAATCCAGTTCATTTAATTCATCTGTTTCCAACATTTTTCCTGTTCTAGCCTGAATTCTTTCCTGTGCTTCCCATTATGTTGACTTTATTAGCTGCTGATCCAAAGTTGGCCTCTTCAGTGAACAGGAGCAAAAGGGATGAAAAACAGCTCTCTAGGCATCACCTTTCGATATTTTTCCTCCTCTTTAGAAGATAACTGGTGTTTTCCCTGGGACAGAATCAGGAAGACCAAGGTTCTGAATCAGGCATGATTAGCAAGGCACAGAAAGAAAGGCAAGAAAAGATTTTAAAAATGCTTTTATTACATCATTACATCAATGATTTTCTTGCCATCACTTACGTATTCTCCCACTGAACCTCATTTTGTGCCTTACTTTTTCTTCTTTTGCCCCTGCATTTTTGTGCTGTTCTTTTATATTCACCTGCCATTATTTCACCTATTTTCCACTTTTCTAATGCTTCCTTCTTGTATTTAATGTCACTGAATGCAAGAAAAGATTCCGTTTGAAAAAATGTTAAAATTTTGCTACTACAGAACCTTGAATAAGCCCTCACCTCCACTCCCAGATCAGTGCTTTGGTCATTATACAGGCCAATATTGCACTGAAGATGAAAATGGTGTGTAGAGAGAGCTTCCAAAGTCCTACAGAAAAATATCATTAATAATTATTTGGAGAGCCATGCTCTCCAAAATTAAGGATATGTAAGAACAAAGGTTGCCTAGGCAATTTTAATATGAGTTCGCTGTGCATATGTATTATGATACGGTTTTTAAATTACACGGCCACATGCTATTATTTTTCACAGGACCCCTGCCTCAACCAGTATACCAGATGGGCAATGCTCATTAATAGCTGTTTAGGTATTCAGCATTTATTGTGGTTTCTCAGCATGTGGCCCCTCACTCATTTACTGTATATTATTCAAACCCTGCTTTCAGGACAGAATTATTTATTTCTTTATGGCTTTTCCATCCATCACTGCTTGTTGGAGTCTCTAATTTGACACTGATGCTAGGACAATGGATGGCTTGGACAAAGTAAGTTTGATCCCCCTGGCTGACCCACTAGTTGTTTCCTTGATTATCCAGATGCTGAGAGGTATAGCCTGCACAGACAGAGCCAAAGAAACAACCCAGATGACATTGCTGGGTTCACATGAGTTCTAGCTAAGTCCTGCAGACTAATTAGAAGGTGTGATGAAAAGTGAGTTCCTGTTGTTATTTCTTTTCTCAAGTTTCCACTCTCTTCATTTCCCTTGCTCTCTGCCATCTACTGAATAAGAGCCTGACTTGGTTGCAAAGACTGAATCATTGCAACGCTGATGCAAACCCGCCAATAAAAAAACCACAAACCCACAAGCAGAAAGCAATGTCTTAACTTGACAGTGGTACAATTTGGTCAGACTGTGGTGTGCTGGTAAGACAGTCTTTCTGCAGCAGCAAGGTGTCAGTTAAAAGCATAAGAAACAGAATTGCTATCTCTGTTCTTCTCTTCCCTCTCCTTCTGTGTATTTGTTATTTGTTTTCAAGCAAAACGGATACCACAACAGCAGTTCAGACCCATCTCAACTAATTTTATCTTTTTTGCTCAAAAAGACAGCACTGCCTTCAGTGTAACACAACAGCTTGTCAAACAGGGTGGTTTCCTTTAAAAGTAAATACTCAAGATATCCTCTAGCTTAAGGGAAAAGATTGGATGTTGTTAAAAGTCCTTCCTCAACACTTTACATTTCAGTTTTTTTACTCTTTCCCCTTTCTTCTCTCTCTAAATAATAAAAATTATCCTTTAAAAGATCTTGGCAGTGGTGGTATTAAGCAGGCTGTCAAATCTTGGTAGTTGAATCCCCAGAGGTAACTATTTACTGTTATATTGCAACATGTTAATATTTTTGATTCTCTGAGTCATTTTTTCCATTAAATTAACAGAGTCCTTTGCAAAGAAGGAGTATACAACTTTTATTATATCACTGAATTTGCTCTCCCAAAACAGGCGATGTCTCAAACTGCTACAGTAAAACTCGACAAATATTCTTCTTGAGAAAGCCCACCATAGAACAATTAATCTCAGGAACTATATTTTTGACAAATTTCAAAACAACTAAAGTACGGCTGGGCAATCTTAATGGCAAGCATTAGTGCTGTCTCTCCTGGTCCAGAGTACTTGTTATTTGCTTCCAATGGAGGTGTCACAGTGGCAAAAGATTATGAGCCTGGTTCCAGCAGGAGCGGTTCGGAGCATCAAAATCAGGTGCGGAGGCTCCCCATACTGCCAATGAGAGAGTCAGGCAACTCAAAGACCGGTTCAGATCTTCTCAACATTGCCAGGCACAGAATCTGTTTGAGCTTCCGCATGTGAAGCAGCTCCATGCGCTCAGGATCTGAAAGATGACGGCCTCCCCTGGAGGGAAGTGCTCAGCTTATTGGACTTTATGACTCAATGACTCAGATAAGCTAGTCGTAATTTCCCTTTGGGCCTAAGAAAACTCAAAGCATTCCTGTTGAAGAGCCTAATCTCAGCCTATTTAATGTGGGCCATCCCCAGCTCTCTTGTTCAAACTGGACCTGCATAAATTAAGCATAAATGAATCTGGATTTCTTCCTGAACAATTAGTTATTTCAAAGTCTATTGAAGCCACTCAGTATCCTTTTACTGACAGATTCAACAAGTTTGGACTGTGCCCTAGTGCTGAGGCAGAACATTTCCAGTTAAGTCATCTGTGTCTCATCCTTTCTAGTGCTTCCTTCTCTCCCTCTTTCATAACCAGTCCAAATAAAGGGCTGCTTTTTAGCAGTGTGGTATTTTTCACACTGGGTAATGCAAGAGAATGAAACTGAATTTTACTGCTATTGGCAACATTATATATGAAACCGGTGGAATTCACTGCCGCAGGAGGTCAGCAAGTCAAATACTGTGGCGAGATAATTTTATAGCCATCAGTAAATTCTGAAGATGTGCAAGCATAGATAATAGCATAAGGTTAATTAGATTTCATGCCTCTGAGCATAAAATATACTTTTGCAGGACCAGGAAGGCATTCTGCCTCCATTTACAGAATCACTTTAGTCTCAGTGCAGTTTTCACCTCTGAAGCATCAGAGATGCTTTGACCACCAGGGGAAAAAGATATAAATTCTGGGGCTTAATTTGCAATGTACTTGGTCCTAGCTGAGTGCACAGTCTCCCTCTTCTTCTGGAGTGGATTTAAGCAGCTGAAGAAGGCACCCAGTGACCTCAGATGGAGATAAACATTACTGAGCAATGGACACTAGGTAGCTCGGTTTCCAATTCACTTTGCATGCACTGCATACTCACACAGCATTGTGTCACAATTTTGAACTCAACTAATATTTTCCATCATTTAAAAGAAGAACACTAATAGAGCATTAGCACTGGCAAGCTGTCTACCAGCTTCTGAAAATATTGAAGTCTTGTTTCATTCATTCTTTTGAAACAGCTTTTTTTTAATCCTGTCTTCGTGTAGCACCTACCAGAGCAATCCCAGGCCATTTTGAAGGTGACAGAAACAGCAGTGTCAGTGCAGGTAGCACTATTGTTGCACTGTCAGTAACCAGTCAAAACTCAGTCTGGTCAAAAGTGCCAAATAATCTTTGATTTCCTCTGCTGGGTTTTCTACTGCTCTCCAGGAAATCACTTGCAGAGAAACCTCACTTATTTAGCACATCCAGCTCCAGAAAATACTGGCTAATTAACATAGTTAAAATTCTCAAACGCTGAAGCAATCTTTCAAGTGAAATAGTATTCAGAACTTGACGAGCTACTCTGCAGGCTCATACTTAATTTTAACTACCACTGTAGCACATTAATTGCTTGCTCATAAATTTAGAAAAGATGATATATAAATACATCATAACTGTTTGCTGAAACTAGAGGTCAACACACAGATGCACACAGACAAAAATGAGCTACTGTAATGACATTTTTACTGGATGCTGTTTTATTTCTTCTCTGAAAACAAGTGCCAATGTGCTTAGAATACAAATGGGCAGACAGAAATACTTTGACAGGGATGACCTGCGACTCTATTTTCCTACTCTCTTCTCCAAAGGGGAGGAAAGAACAATGACAACTAATACTAGAATAGACAGTCTTTCTGTCTTTATACAGAAGTAGACACTAAAAAAAAAATAAAAATCAGAGCCTTTAAGCAAAAACTCAGACAATCTGAGCCCATTTATAATTATGAGAGCAGCTACTTAATGACTTACCTATCCAAGCTCCCAACTCTGGCAACTAGATATAGGAGACTTCCAATAGCAAGGCTGCCTAGCACAAAGAGCTTCTGTCTCAGCAACGCCTGCTGTTTGAATAGCATGGCCCTCCATCAATCTTCAGGACTTCTTCAGTCTGCAGAGACAAGAACACATAAAACGCTCATCAGAAAGCAATATGCAGGGTAATGTTTAATCAGTTGTTGCAAGTGATTAAGCCACACTTGCAAAATCTTTTCAAACTGCAAAATAAGTAGTTAAAACTTTTTTGTTTGCTACTGTTTTTCTGTCCCACATGGTAACACCAGGCAATGTATCTGGGATAGGGTGATAATTCTGGAGGTGACAGTTCAGCTACACCCACCATTACTAGGGCTGTCTGATAGCCACCCTGTGGGTCTTGACAGCGTAGAGGCTTGTATTGTAATAGGATCTCTTGTTAGGTAAATATGTTTCGACTTTAAGCCCTTCAGAATCAGACTGGGCTAGATTTCAACAGAGATTTAAATGCTCTGCTGCCAAGTGAGGCATCAGTAACCAGGAGTTAGGCTTGCAGGTCCTGTGCACACAGTGTATGGGGCACATTTACTGTGTCTCTGTTATTATTAGAGTGTAAGCTGGAGAGAAATCTAAAATGGTGTATTTCCTGATCTGTGCCAGCAAGCCCCTGATGACAGGCCTGAGGAGCATGTAGCTGGGGTGGCTACAAAGGTGATTTTTTGACACCAGTGCATCCTATCAGCTCTCCCTATGCTGGCTGTCAGCTTGGGCTGTTCTGTGGAGAACCCCTTAAGCACCTCATCAGCCTGACACCAGCCTTGGCTGTCTCCTCAAGACCTGATGAGACCTAAACTGGCATCCTTGAACTGAGCATGCCTATATCGCCAGATTTCTGCAACACCAAAGCATAGACTTAAATTTCCTTTTCTGAAATGCACCAGAGACCATCTAAAGCCCACAAATGAGCTTTGCTTCAAATACTTTAGATATGAGGCAGGCGTGAGTCAAAAGATGTGACCTTGTCCCAAGAAAATTGAACCAGAATAACCAGGAGGTCACTGGGTAAAGTAGAGGGAAGTGCTGAGTAAAACTGTTTCTCTTTAGCCTGACTCTTTCTTAGGCATGAGGTTTGTGTTCAGGACTGCAGAACTGTTTAGGAGACTCAGAGCTGGATGCCTAAATACCTTCTTACAAGAACTGAGGAGAAAGATTGGTCCCTCCTTTCAGAGCACAGCCAAAGATGATGTGGTTCTTCACTCTCTACCATTCCTGGGCTTTCTTATAAATATACAGGAGACATAAGTTCAAATCCTCTCACTGGCTCAGGGGATGTAAAACCATATTGTCTACCTACCGAATGAATGCTTTAATCACCAAATTGATCCTCTTAATATAAAAACCATAAATATAAACTGGAATCACCTGAACTACTCATCCATATTCTCAGTCCCTCAACCAGGGAATATTTAATGTATTATGGAGTAGTTTCAACAGAAACTGCTTTTTTTCCTGAATTTTGACTGGACTTACTTTGAACAATTTTTTATGTCAAGTTTCTTATGTTTTATGACTAGTAAAGCTCCTTTTGCAGCTCAGTTTCTTCTTTTCCAGCCTTAGGACTTGCATCAAGCAAGACTGGCATAGATTATTATAAGCATATAACTATATACAGAAGCAGAATGAGTAGTGAGAGTGCAAGGTGTGACTTGCCACTGTTAAACAGACCCTGCAAGTGTTTCTTTGTCCTGCCCATACTGTTAAATTTTTGGCCCAGAAAACCCTCACGAGACTCCAGGGTACAGTTTGGGAGCTACTACAAGCCAGGAACCATTCCCAATAGACCACATGCATCCAGCCTGCCTGCCTTAGTGCTGGCTGAGTTTAATGATATGGATGCAGATCACTTCATACTGGTTGTCTTCAAGGGTGGTAGAATAGTCATTCCCAAGCACATTTATTTTACCACTATAGAGAAAGCCTTTGTAAAACCAGCCCATCATCTCTTGATAAAAGAGCCATGCAACACTGGAGCTCTGAGTCTGACTGAGTCTCTAACACACTTCTGATGTGCTAATAATAATAGTAACTCCTTATACAGCCAGGTCATAGCTCAAGATAACCTGTCGTACAGGATAACCTATCATACAAAATATATTGCTTTTTACATAGATAAAAGCAACTCTATAATAAGAATTCTTAGATAACATCCTTATTGCAACAAGAATCATATAAAACACAGAGTAAAAGGAGTTTGCAATGTAAATATAGAGACAGAAGAAGTATTATCATCCTTTAAAAAATAAATGAGGAGCAGAGGTACAGAGAGATTAAGTGATTTGCTCAAGGTCACAGAAAAACCCTGTAGCACCAGTAGGATTCAGTGTGAAATGTCTGAATTCCTATCTAGTGCCTTAACTACATGATAAACTTTTGCCTTTTTTGTAGTATACTTTTTCTTAACATTGAAAAATAAACATAAAAATGACATATAAATGAGGATTTCGAGACATTGAGCAAGGCAGAAAACCCATAGCTGAAGCTTAATTATTAAGAAAAATGCACAGATACTATAACTCTATGTTGATATGCTACTGCTAATTACTTTTAAAATTAAGTTATTTAATTAAAAAAGAGGAAAGAGAAGGATATGATGATGATGATGATTATGATAGCAAATTTTCATAAGTTTCCAGTTTTAAATTGTTCAGTGCTGCTCTCTCTAAATAGAAGTATCACTTCAGCATTACAACAATTGGTTCCAAACTTAATCTCTCAGAAAACTCTGTACATACAGCTAAAGTGCTGTCCAGATGTTCTCCCTTATACAGGCTCTTGGACCTCAGTTAAGTCCTACCTGCAGGCCTCACTAAGGCTGTGGAGGACATCAGGACATAATGAAATCAAATTAATGACAAGCTGATCCCTGAAATAGATTCCAGAAGGTCTCATGTCCTCAGTATTCATGTCTGCAGTAAGATTCAGTGCAAAAAACCCAACCCAACCCAACCAACCAACCAACCAAAAAAACCCAAACCCAAACCAGTTCCATTTTCTCTGTGTTTGCATGTACGTGAGTACAGAAAACTTTTCCACAGAACGACAAGTACTAAACACCCACTAGAAAAGCAAATGTAACATTATTTATTTGCTTGTTTCTTTTTTGTTATAACTTTCAGCATCTAATTTAAAGTCCACAGAATGAGTTTTATTCCAGAGAGGTTGTGACCTTTATAATACTTTCCTCAGATGATAGGTTGTTTTCATGAAAAAAAATATAGACAAATAATATCTCAGCTTCAGAAATGGCTACATCTTGCAATGGATGTACTGAGATAGTTCTGTGTGACAGAGGAGAGGACAGAAGAAAACCTTCTGTTTAAGCCATGGAGTTAATACAACCAGAGTGTGATTAAGGTGAAGGTCCCTAAGGCAGAAATGTTGCTGGAGACTAATATGGCACCACTTAAATGAAATGGAAAAAAGAAATTAAAAGGAAGAAATGAAAACTCTGGAACATATAAGCTGCACAAAGTTTTCTATAAGGAATGCATTTTAAGTTTAAAACTTAACAAGAAGCTGGAAGGCAAGATAAAATGTAATCCAAAGTGACAAGACTTTAGCAGTTATTTGAGGCAAATAAGGGTGTATTTTAAAAAAATTTGCTCTCTGTTAGGGGTGACAGCTGAACTGGCACACAACCTACTGACCAGTAGAAGGAGTCTTAGGAAAGCCGCAGGCAGAACTCTCCCGGTAGTGGATGCTAAACATGGAACCTCCTACCAAAAGAGATGACAGTATACTGTTGCACATCTCCAGAGGGCTTACATCAGAAACATCTATCTTTAACAATCTAGTTAAATATGTATACAAGGAAAGTTCCTTCCTGGATATCCAACAGAGTCACGATGCACAAAGAACGACACAAGCAATTCGCAATGTGGAATGCATAATTTCTAGAAATGAAAGTGTGTATAACATCATGTAGAGAAAAAAATGTAATGTGCTTTGTGATTTGAGATGCACAGCTGATCTAACTTGTTAGATTGACATGGCAAAGTTAAATAAAGAAGCTTCATTTAGCACTAGAAAGTAGCCTTATCAGCGTATTGGTGTGAATGACTCACCCAACCCCATTCCCCATGTTCCCATCCCTGCTGGTGAGAGGACTGGGGTTATTGAGTGAATTGCCAAGAGAAGACAGTACAACTATTTAGAACTGTGATGATAATACCAATTGAAAAACAGATGGACTGTTCCTGACAAAATGAAGTGATCATGGATAAAGGAAGATATTGCATGTGCTGGCCAAATAATGTGAATTTTCAGTGAACTCTCATAAAAGTTAGTTTTAGGTTCAAGTTAGGTCAACGTCAAAAGAGCAGGAGAAAACAGAAAAAACCATACCAATAATGATGGTATTACTGATAAAAGTCTGATATTACTGATAAAAAGATAAAACCACAAATCGTGCAGAAGCACTGAAAACAGAAGCTGTTGCTATAATCACCTATCCTAATAAACAGACTATGAGACAAGAAGATCACCAGGAACTTGTTTGAAAATGATCAGAGGGAAATTTTTGGAGACATGGAGCAGAGATGAGAAGATGCTATTGATAAATGAATAGCATGTGGTTGATTATGGAGAGAAGTGTAAGAAAGGAAGGCAACATATAATCCTTTAGTAAACAGACTGAAGAGGTACAGTCTTGATGGACTGATGTGATTAATCAAAGTGAAGTACAAACCACAGGCAAATATGCACAAAGGAGGCTGGAAAAAATAATAAATAGGAGGTGTTTTTTTAGTTTAATTTATCAATCAGTTGGCATAAAGTTTTTGGATTTTGCACACCAGCAGGGGTCATCTGTTGACCAACAAATATTTGTCTTTATACAGTGCAAAAAGATCTTTGAGTTTATGTGGGATTTAAATACAGTGACTGAGAAAACAAGTCAGGGAACTGATCACTTGGCACGTTTCCATTTATCTTGATTTTGCATTGTTTCTTGAATGTTAACTACAGCTTCTTGCATTTGTCACTGTGAGTAAAATTCATACAAATCAAGCACTTAGACTTTTTCTGGGGTAGGAAATCACATGGTGTTTGGGAAAGGAAGGAATTTATCCCTCAAATTGTGTGTATCAGCTCATCAGCTCATGATCTTATTCGTGGTCTGGCTGGAATAGCTAGTCATGCTCCTGCTCCTTCTTTAGCCTCCTCCAGGTCCTTCCCTTCCCCTTGTGCTATGTCACCACTGATGAAGGTCTAGGCTAGTGGCCAGGAAAAGATACACTCCCCACTGCACTGCACACTGTACTTTTTCCCCAGTACCTTTTCCTTCAGTGGTTTAATTGCAACAGTACTACTGCACCATGTGGACTGTATTAAAGAGCTAGAATAATCATGATAAAGCAGAACATGATTTTTCATTAGAGAGAGGATTTTTCATTCCTTGTGCTGCTTTTGACTGGGATAGAGTTAATTTTCTTCACAGTATCTAGTACAGGGCTATGTTTTGGATTTGTGCTGAAAAAAGCGCTGGTAATACAGAGATGTTTTCGTTATTGCTGAGCAGTGCTTACACAGTCAAGGCCTTTTCTGCTTCTCACCCCACCCCACCAGTGAGTAGGCTGGGGGGGCACAAGAAGTTGGGAGGGGACACGGCTGGGACTGCTGACCCCAACTGACCAAAGGGCTATTCCATACCATATGGCGTCATGCTCAGCATATAAATCTGGGGAAGAATAAGGAAGGGGAGGACATTTGGAGTGATGATGGTGTTTGTCTTCCCAAGTAACCATTACGCGTGATGGAGCCCTGCTTTCCTGGAGATGGCTGAACACCTGCCTGCCGATGGGAAGTAGTGAATGAATTCCTTATTTTGCTTTGCTTGTGTGTGTGGCTTTTGCTTTACCTATTAAACTGTCTTTATCTCAACCCACAAATTTTCTCACTTTTACTCTTCTGATTCTCTCCCCCATCCCACCGGGGGGGGGTGAGGAAGCAGCTGTGTGGTGCTTAGTTGCCAGCTGGGGTTAAACCACGACAGTCCTTTTTGGCACCCAGCATGGGGCTTGAAGGGATCAAGATAATGACAGGTTTGACTGGAATGTGCTAGATCAAATTTATAGCTGTTATTGCTGTTTAGCTATTAATCAGCAGGCTTCTGTGCTTGCCATGGGGCTTGCTTGCCTTGCTGTATATTAGAGTCCAGTGCTCGTTAGTGGCTGCTTTTTGCTTTCACTGCTTGCTGTGCTGCTGTACTGCTTATCGTCTTACTCTGCTGTACCTGGTACCTGGGAACATTTTGATTACAGCAATGGCGATGTGCCTGGGCTGGCAGATGGCCAGAGCATTGCTGCTTTTTCTGTGCTGCTGTACTGGACAGGCTGAAACTCCAGCATGAACCTGAATCGAAGGGACTGTGAGCTGTGGATGAGTCCATGTGGGAGAAGGACACCCTGAAGCGTCTGTGGCTGTGGATAAGCCCATGCCAGAGCGAGTACATCTTGAAGTGGCTGTGGCTGTGGTTATGCCTGTGCTGCAGCAGATATACCTCTGAGGGGATGGTAGTCCAAGGATAAGTACATGCTGGAGAAGGTACACCTCGAAGCATCTCTGGCTGTGGGTAAGTCCATGCTGCAGCAAGTACACCTTGAAGCATCAGTGGCTGTGCATGAGGTCATGCCGGAGCACCTCAAAGCGTGTGGCCATGGCTAAGCTCACGACAGAGCAGGTACTCCCCTGGAGGGACTGCAGCTGTGGGTAAGGCCATGTTGGAGCAGGTTTACTTCTGAAGGGACTGTGGCTGTGAGTAAGGCCACGCTGGAACAGTTATATGTCTGAAGGCGTTGTGGCCCATGGAGAAGGCCACGCTGGAACAGGTGCACCTCAAAGGGACTGTGGCTGTGGATAAGTCTATGCCACAGCAGGTATACCCCTGGTGAGACTGTGGCTCATAGATAAGGCTCCACTTGGAGCAGGTACACCTCTAAGGGACTGCAGTCTGTAGATAAATACAAGCTGGAGCAGGAACAATGGGAGGAGTTCATTGCAATGTTAAACCCAATGGTCTGGTCCAAAGGGACCCAGGGTGG
The DNA here is from genome assembly GCF_034638445.1 of Ciconia boyciana. Classification (NCBI taxonomy): domain Eukaryota; kingdom Metazoa; phylum Chordata; class Aves; order Ciconiiformes; family Ciconiidae; genus Ciconia; species Ciconia boyciana. The sequence goes on from NC_132936.1 coordinate 54,570,025, forward strand.
AGATTGTAGTGGAAATACCTTTAAATTGTTGTAACCTGGGATTTGAGTTGCATGTTGTGGGAATTACTATAGCAGGAACCCCTTGTTGCTAGGCAGGCTAGGAGAAAGGGGAGGAGTTCACTGCAATGTTAAACTCTATAATCTGACCCAAAGGGACCAGGAGTGGAGACTGTAATAGATGATATAACTTTAAATTGTTGTAACCCATGATTTGAGTTGCATGTTATAGGAATTACTATAGCAGGAACCACCTGAACCGATGGAGGACAAGCCTTACAAGAAGCAGTGCAAGTGCAGCAGCGACCCGACCTGAGCTGGCTTTGGCGCCCAGTAACTCCACACAACACACTACCTCTCCTGTCCTGAGTGACCACAATAACAAGCGGAGCCCAAAGTCATGGACTAAATGAACTCAGTTGGACATTTTGTGGACATTTGTGGACATTTTACAAACATTTCACAGGGGTGGTCCATAGACTAACGGAATGATATCTGTGTATTATGTCAAAGGATGGGAAGGGTGGTGGTGATTATTGAGGATGTATTGGATAGTGTGAGACCTGAGCATGATGTAAATAGTATGGAGTAAGGGGTGGAGAATGTGCTGGTTTTGACTGGGGTAGAGTTGATTTTCTTCATAGAAGCTAATATGGGGCTATGTTTTGGATTTGTGCTGAAAAAAGCGCTGGTAATATAGAGATGTTTTTGTTGTTGCTGAGCAGTGCTTACACAGAGTCAAGGCCTTTTCTGCTTCTCACCCCACCCCACCAGCGAGTAGGCTGGGGGTGCACAAGAAGTTGGGAGGGGACACAGCTGGGACTGCTGACCCCAACTGACCAAAGGGATATTCCATATAAATTCCAGCATATAGATCTGGGGAATCTGCAATGGCAAAAAAAAGAAGGAATGGGGGGACATTTGGAGTGATGGTGTTTGTCTTCCCAAGTAACCATTATGCGTGATGGAGCCCTGCTTTCCTGGAGATGGCTGAACACCTGCCTGCCCATGGGAAGTAGTGAATGAATTCCTTGTTTTGCTTTGCTTGTGTGCATGGCTTTTGCTTTACCTGTTAAACTGTCTTTATCTCAACCCACAAATTTTCTCACTTTTACTCTTCTGATTCTCTCCCCATCCCACTGCGGGGTAGTGAGGGAGCAGCTGTGTGGTGCTTAGTTGCTGGCTGCGGTTAAACCACATCATTCCTTATAGCATTGAATAGCCTAAGAACAGACAAAATTCTTCCCCTTTTTGACACAGTAAAATGAAATACATAATGTGAACTGAAAGCTTTGAAAATACCATTTTTCTGAGGGAATGACAAAGTGCTGAGCCTGCAGAAATGGAATTTGGATTTAATTTTTTTTTTAAATTTTCCATAAAGGTTCATATTTTCAATATTGAAAAGAAATTTAATTCTGATGTATAATTACAGTGTTTCAATTTTTTCTCTCTAGCATAAGAATGAGATGAGATGAAATAAGATTAATGCACACTTGCTCAGTTCAGAATGTGAAGGAAGAAAAGAAGGAAATATGTTCACAACATGGAACAAGTTCACAGATTCAGGTAAATGTGCCTGTGTACTAAACATGTCTTTTTCTCCTTGTGACTCATATTGACTGAAAGAGTGGAGAAGAATATGTCAGCAAAGCTCACAGAAAACAGGAAATGATGCAGATAAACTCCAACATAAAGATTTCCTATAATCTTATGCCACAGCTGTGACAATAACTTAAAAATACCTTTTTTTTTGTCTGCTATTGTAGAATTTTGACATTTAGGACTGCCTTTAAGCTGCCCTTGAAGACAGTTCTTTGTGTAAAGAAGTGGTAAGACACTTTCTCCAGAAAGGCTGCTTTACTCTGGGAGACCATCCACCAAATCAGCATCTTTGTGTGGATACTAGATAAGAAAACGTATGTTCCTTTCACAGAAGTTAGCACACTATCAGTGCTGAAAGAGCATTTGTGATTCATAACCCCAAGCCCATCAGGGCTGGCTTGGGTGATACACCCAGATACCTGGGTTCTCTCAAGCCTATAGAGAGTGGTAATGGCTATTTATTTAGTCCACTGCCCACAGGACATTTAAGTCCAGACGCCCTCAAGACTCATCTATCCATAGTTTTACTATCTCTAGGTAGCTACTGTGTCAAGTGACAACAGTACAGAAGGCCATAACCAGCTCTTTATCACATTCCTTTCTCAGCCTGACCCCCTTTTTTTTTTGCATCTTACTGAAAGACATTGAGCAAGATGGTGTTGGGAAGAGAGAAACAACTCCAAAGCGCACTGTTGCCTTTGCGGTGCCCTGTGCCAAACAGATCTGCTGCCAGATTGTCAGAGTAGTTAGGAATCTCAGACGCTTTGATGCCCTTGAGGTCTCAGACACATCTGCTTAGGAAAACTGCCTTATTGCATCTGAGCTGTCGAGGCAGGCGGCCGCGTTCTGCTGAATGATGACTAGGTTGCCATGATCCACGCTTAGCTACAGTGCTCCAGGAACACTTCCAAGCACATAGATCTTAATAGGACTTCATTAGTCCAAAATACAGATGCCTGTCTCCTTGCCAGCATCCTGAGTATATTACCCTGCACTGCTCTTCATAGAGCATGAGATTAATCTGATAGGGTTGGCCCTTTTCTTTGAATTAATGGTGTTTCCCCAGCTACTTCCCTCCTTTTCTTCTGAAATGATCACCTTCCTTGTCTGCTCCATTTCTCAGGAACGGTGGAGCTGATGACACCAAGATAGAAAACCCATGGACCTGCAATTCTGACCGTAGAAAGTTTATAATAGATACTAATTTCACAGTTTTCAAAAGAGAATATCATCCTTGTTTATTCCAGCTGGCATTACAACAGCTGCAACCAAAAATAGCAATCAAAAAGGAAAAAGAAGGCTGAGGAGCAAAATGCGGAGAAATGGAAGAGGGAGGAATGACTGCAAAAGTTAGAAAAGAAATCATAAGGTGAAGCCAATAGCACTGTCACATTAGGTGTAAGCATTTTGTTTGTCAGCTCTGGGAAAGACTTAAACAAGAAGATTATGAGTCCTCAGAGAGAAAGGTAAGCAGGTAGATATATGGAACTTTCTTCTTCTGTCCTTCATTTAGAGTACTATCTTGTCATGAACAGCTTCACTGCATTGAGTAGGATATGAAAGCAGGGAGGTATTGCTTAATATGATTCAGTGTGAAATAAAATTACATCTTTTCACATACTTGTAATTTTAAGAAGTTCTTTTCCACTACTTTGAGTCATGCTTACAGACCATTGCTCCTTTTTTTTTTTCCTGGAAAAAGTTGCCCTTTCCCAAATAATTTCATACCTGAAATAAGACATATGAAAGACTGTTTGAAGGTTCTTTCATTAATTAAAACTGGCAGACAATTTAAGTTAGTTCTCCCCTTAGCTGTTATGGTGGCAAAATCTAGATGGCTTCCTGCAGCTCCTTACAGCTCTGTTTTCTGGGACTTTCCTTTAGAAAAGCAGCAAAACTGACTTAAATGCAGAACATTGCTAGGAGTCAAAAGCATTGATGGGAAAACTAACAGCAAAAACTTGACCAAGCTGCAAATATATTTTGCTGGTACACTGCATTTACAGTAAAAAACGCCTAAGTAGATTTTTGCTCATGGCGTTTACTCCCCAGTGAGAAAAAATTCCAGTGTATGAGATAACACCACCCGCCCCCCCACCTCTCTGTGCATATATGAGCATGTCATAAAAAAAAAATTTGGGTGAGTCTGAACATTTTTTTGCAGCCTAATCTTAGTCCTTGCTCCTCAGGCCAGATACACCAGCCTAGCTACACTGCTGCCAACGCCCATGCTATGTGTTCTGCAGTAATACCTACCGCGTGCACAGCTGTGTCTTGCTCTGGCTGCTAAGCTGGAGTAAGCAGCAGTGATAAAAGTCCTTTTTCCTGTTATTGATGGAAATGACCAGGTGCAGTGAGATGATATTGCAAAATACTGCAAGACAACTAAATACGATGACGACTTCTTGTGCTCCTGTTCTCCTTCAGCTTCTGTGACTCTGTGATCTGCTTCTTATGCAGTCTCAGCTTCCTCTGAGTGTCTTGTAGAGCATGCAGTTCTCTCTTTCCCACCTGCATATCTTTAGGTAGATCGCCTGCTCATCTCTTTTCTCCTGTCCAAACTCATATTCTGGACTGTCCCATTACTGATAAATAGACCTCACACTGTGAATGTGAATATGTGAATATGGAGCACCTACATTCGTTATGGATCAGTAGCATCTCGGTCTCTTACTCAGACCCTTAATCTGAGACATATTCAGCTCAGACTACTCTCCAAAACCTCATATGCAAGCTAAATTTCATAGCTCCTTTCTGCATAAATGTCCCACAGATATAGTCTGTTACATACCTATATATCTAAAATTTTCCCATGGGTTCCCTTCACTATTTTATCTTAACTACTGCAGTGGTCTTTTCTCTGGCCTTGACCAATATATCTGTGCTCCATTCACATCCATTCTGAACAGTACTGCAAAGAGCATTCTTCCAGCCTGTCTCTCTGACCACACCCCATCTGTCTAGACACCCTTTTATTGTCTTCCCACTTTCTCTATCATACTTTTCTGTATATTTCTGTGTCTGGGTACTCCTGGGGGAACAGGGAGAAACTACTTCCCTAAATAGTGCTGCCTATTTTAATGTGGAAATCTAAGTGAAAATATCAATGCCAGTTTAACCAGGGACTTGTTACAATGTCTCCATAAGAGAGAGAGACCTATTAACAGTTTTCTCTGAAAATGAGAGAGCTGTGATTTTCTGCTGTGCATGTGTTTTAAAGGCCAATAATACACTGCTATATTGGCCCGAGTGACAGCTCACAGCCCCCATCTGGGTGGAAAAGAAAAGGGAAACAAGGAGAGACAGCTCAGGTCTGCAGCAGCCAGGTGTTACAGAGCTGCACGGTGCCGGAGAGTTCTCCATAAATGAGCTCTGTGCTCGCTAAGCAGTCCTGCTTCCCTTGCACAGCCCATTCATCTTCCTCCCACTGGGCAGCATGAGCTGTAGAAGTAACTGCTGTCTTGGGGCTGTATCCACTCTCTTACATGTAGCCAGTTTGGCAAATACGCCTGCTCCATGGTTTTAAATAATAAAAAAAAACAAAACAAAACATAAAAAGTCAATCTGAACCTCTTTGCACATGCTTTACTGGTGGGTCTCTGAGGCAAGAAAGGTGCCAGCAGAGAGAAGTATGTGCTTCTGATCCTCACTGGCAGTCACACCTGAAAGATTACAGAAGGGCTGCTCCTCTGCTGGCATGAGATGCCTTCTCTGTCTCTTTTAGAGCAACTGTTTAGAGAATACTTTTCAGTGTACTATTCATGGTCCTTATACTGATTCCATGCTAATGCAGCTTGATTGACTTGGTGACTTAATCTAACTTGAGCTCCATGGAATACAAGGAATCTAATCCTTTCTCTATAGGTGCTTTGACTTAGTATCACTTTCCTAGAGATGTATTTAGTTATTCATTTTAATTTTGGGGTTTTTTTCCTGACCCACCGTAATGACAGTCACCACATGGACTGACCATACTTTTGGATGTAGACACATTTTGCCTGCATGGTAAAATATGCTAGAAATGATGCCACTAGAAGAGGCTGTCATTTTTCTGCCACACAGTTAGTGGTGATCAATGAAAGAAGAGAGAGAAGCAATGGATCTAGCTGGATGTAAAGCTCATGTAATTCATCCAGGAACTTGAAATAACCTCTGGCCTATGCAGTTCACGTTTGTAGTGGCCATTAGTCATGGTATCTGTCTGGTTTGGCTTTGCTCCTAATGGTCATTTACAGAACCTACATCCTAATAATACCTTTTGGGATCATGGGCTGACTGCAGCCTCAACACTGACTATTTTGTACAAATACAGAAAACCGTAAAATAATCTGCACAATTCAAAATACATTGATTAGGTGACAATTAACCCCCGAATATCTCAGCGTTTTTTTAAATTGGCTTTGAAATATACAAAAACACCTCCTCATGTTCTAAAGGACCTCTTATTTAAAGCAGCTTCCATATAAGTATACAATAAAGTTAAACTAGTTCTATTTGTCTATGAAAATTTAGGTCCTAAAGGGTCTTCCTTACAAATTGTGTAGCTATCAGAGTGAGTGACATCTTATAAATGTCTCAATAGATGAAAGAGTTGATCTAATAATGAAAAAAAGAGTACTCACAAATAATTTATTTGTCATTTGGTGGGGGAAAAGAACAGTGAATAATTTATTTGGTCAATATTATTCAATCATCAATAGAAGTGGTGAAATAATTTATAAATTTACTTATGAATAATGTATTCATCAATTGATGGTAGGAGGAAATTAATGAAGTAAACAATATTTGAATAACACTCCACAAGCTCTCAGAGGCAGGCAGGACAGCCAGGGAGGAACTGAGGGAATGGATCCCTTTCATCAGCCTCATGACAGCCTGTGCACGAGCACAGGGGATCACCGAAGGGCAGCTGCCCTGTAGCTGTTTCTGTAGCTTGCTGATAGTAGTCACCTTCTTTCCCATCTCCCCACCAGGACAACAGATGTGCAAAGGTGCCCTGAGAGCACTGTGTAATTTCTTTGTGTCTTTGGTGACGGTGGGAAGCTGTTTGGAGATTCCTCCTCTGGTATTCACAGGCTTCTGCTGTGATCGCTCAGGCCAGACGCTGCTCACTCCGACACGTGGCAGCAGAGGCTGCGGGTGCCATTGCAGCCTTTCAGCGGCTTGAAACTTGTCATGCAGCTGAGAAGTGTGCTGTGCTCTGCTTGTGTACTGAAAGTAGGAAGCAGAGGGTTTCCCTCAGAAAGCCGCAGGACACTGTCCCCTGTTTCTAGATAGACTGCAAAAATAAAAATTAAAACTCCAAGGCATCTTAGAGAAAACAAATCTTACAGCTTAAAATATTTCATGTTGCATCCTTAAAGGGCAAATCATCAAGCTACTCAGATCCACACTAGATTACAAAACTCTGGTTGTGCAACTGAATTGTGCTGTGCATGAAATCACGCAACAAATTGCTGACATGCAAAGAGTTAAAAATAACCCTCTTGCCCATCATGTCTTTTCAGAATATGACTTCACAAGCTTGTTACTGTGACCATCAAAATCACAGAATCACAGTATCACAGAATCACAGAATCATATAGGTTGGAAAAGACCTTTAAGATCATCAAGTCCAACCGTAAACCTGACAGTACCAAGACCACCACTAAACCATGTCCCTAAACACCTCATCCAAATGTCTTTTAAATACTTCCAGGGATAGTGACTCAACCACTTCCCTGGGCAGCCTGTTCCAATGCTTGATAACCCTTTCAGTGAAGTAAAATTTCCTAATATCCAGTCTAAAACTCCCCTGGTGCAACTTGAGGCCATTTCCTCTCGTCCTATCACTTGTTACATGGGAGAAGAGACCAGCCCCCACCTCTCTACAACCTCCTTTCAGGCAGTTGTAGAGAGCGATAAGGTCTCCCCTCAGCTTCCTTTTCTCCAGGCTAAACAACCCCAGTTCCCTCAGCTGCTCCTCAGAAGACTTGGGCTCCAGACCCTTCACCAGCTTTGTTGCCCTTCTCTGGACACGCTCCAGCACCTCCATGTCTCACTTGTAGTGAGGGGCCCAAAACTGAACACAGTATTCGAGGTGCGGCCTCACCAGTGCCGAGTGCAGGGGCACGATCACTTCCCTAGTCCTGCTGGCCACACTATTTCTGATACAAGCCAGGATGCCATTGGCCTTCTTGGCCACCTGAGCACACTGCTGGCTCATATTCAGCTGGCTGTCAACCAACACTCCCAGGTCCTTCTCTGCTGGGCAGCTTTCCAGCCACTCTGCCCCAAGCCTATAGCGTTGCATGGGGTTGCTATGACCCAAGTGCAGGACCTGGCACTTGGCCTTGTTGAACCTCATACAGTTGGCCCCAGCCCATTGATCCAGCCTGTCCAGGTCCCTCTGTAGAGCCTTCCTACCCTCAAGCAGATCAACACTCCCGCACAACTTGGTGTCATCTGCAAACTTACTGAGGGTGCACTTGATCCCCTTGTCCAGATCATTGATAAAGATATTAAACAAGACTGGCCCCAACACAGAGCCCTGGGGAACACTGCTTGTGACCAGCCACCAACTGGATTTACCTCCATTCACCACAACTCTTTGGGCCCGGCCATCCAGCCAATTCTTTACGCAGCAAAGAGTACACCCGTCCAAGCCATGAGCAGCCAGTTTCTCCAGGAGAATGCTGTGGGAAACTGTGTCAAAGGCTTTACTGAAGTCTAGACAGACAACATCCACAGCCTTTCCCTCATCCACTAGGCAGGTCACCTTGTTGTAGAAGGAGATCAGGTTGGTCAAGCAGGACCTGCCTTTCCTAAACCCATGCTGGCTGGGCTTGATCCCTTGGTTATCCTCTACATGCCATGTGATAGCACTCAGGATGATCTGCTCCATCAGCTTCCCTGGTATCAAGGTCAGGCTGACAGGCCTGTAGTTACCTGGATCCTCCTTCCGGCCCTTCTTGTAGATGGGTGTCACATTTGCTAATCTCCAGTCAACTGGGACCTCCCCAGTTAGCCAGGACTGCTGATAAATGATGGAAACGAGCTTGGTGAGCACATCTGCCAGTTCCTTCAGTACTCTCAGGTGGATAAAAAATTTCAAGGCAAATCTTATCTGAATGTAATTTCTAGATTTGTTTAATATAGTAATATCTTTCCAATGTGGCTGTGTGCGGGGGAAGTTTCTTGCTATGTAATGCATTCAGAAACACCCCACTGCCTTCAGATAGCATCCACTGGTTTGCTCTGAGTTTGCTCTACTGCTATTGAATGAATCCATAACAAATCCAGTCTGAACATTAACCAACAGCCACAATAGAATACTGTTAATAAAAATCATCCCGAAATGGCTTTTGCTGTGTTATAATCTCACATTGTAATAGCTGTCATAAAAATACAAATATAAAGTCAGCATGAGGATGTGAGCAGAACGGTTTTTTCTGTTTTCAATGTGCTAAGTTTAATGGCGGATATATGTGCAGTTTGGGATGAAAACAGATGCCCTTTATGAACAGACTAAGTGGAGGAATCAGCTGGCTTATGTTCTCCTCTCAGCTCTTACCAGGATTTTTCCAGTCTTTGTTCCTTTGTTAACTATAAACTGTAAGCACTGAAAATCAAAAAATGAGGGAAAGTTTATGAATTATACACGGTCACAGAGTTTATTAGTGCTCCGTGCTCATCCTCTTGGGAGTCACTGGAGGAAGAGCTTTGAGCAATTTCAAAATTTTCAAATGGGTTCTCCATTTCTTCATCTCATTCAGCTTTTGATATGGTGCATAAATTATTTATCAGGACTACCATTATTTTGTTAGCTTACGTTGTCCTCTGGCACCATGTCTGCAGAATGATATTCATTTTGCATTTGCAGTTACTAAACGTAAAAGAAATCAGTTAATTCTTCCTCTGTTTGGCTCTCTCGTTTTGCAGAATGATGTGTGAAGGACTGAGATGTGAACAGAATTTCATTTTGACCTTGAACCCTAATTACTCTTTTCATCCTGACATTTCACCAGAAGATGTAACTAAAGTTTATGTAAGAAATATTTCTATTTTCCTTTCTCTGTCCCTTTTTTTTTTTAGGTGGGAAGATGGGATAGGAAATAAATTTTCCACATCATAAATTCACTATTAAAGCTTAGTAGATTACATGCTATGCTGGTTAAGTTCAGAGAAGGACCCTCTTTTATATACTTTAAGTCTCCCTCCTTGAAGTTAATTTTTGAGGCAGTCCATCTCATAGCTTCCCTGTTGCAATAGCATCTGAATGGAACAGCTTCTCAATTACTTCACCTTAAAGAGTATAAAGGAGACACTAGTGTTTTTCCATGCCAGAAGGTACAATATATTCTTAAGCAAATGTTTATTATGATTGACTTCCTCCTGTTTTACTCCCATAACATGCTTACATCCCTTCCTGCCATCCTTCACCCTGCTCTGCTGATGCAATTACCAGGTAGCAAGCTACCAGGCAGATTTCCATTTAAAAATATATATAGGTAGCTTTACACCTAAAACAGTGTACTAATGGACTGGAGCCAGATCATCGCTTAGCCTGTTGGAAAACTTTATCCTCACTGTTTGGTACAAGATCAGACTCAATTACACTGGTTCAAAACAATTCCCCCTCTGCTGGAAAGCACCCAGGGCTCCTTTGCTGAAGCCCTCTTGCAAAAGAGGAGGAAGAAGAAGAAGCTCTGGTGGGAGAGGGCTTCTGACCATTTCTGTCCAGCTGTGGTTCCCCTTATGCAAGAAGTCCCAGTGATATCTGCTTAAAAATCCACGTCTGTGAAGTGGTAACCTTACTTAAGAGCTGGCTGTGAGAGGTTGTGATGCAGCTGCCTGTGCTGCAGAGCAGTGGCACGTCCCCACCTGAGGCCCCTGTCAGGATGGAGGATGGATGGCAGTGCCGCAGTGCCGGATGGCATCCTTCCCCTGTGCTGACAGCCACTCAGGCGAACAATTTGCCTCCTGGCATCTCTGCACCAGGTCCCATTTTCTGCAAATGCAAGATCACAGCCTAGAATAAGGAAACAATATTACAGTATTGCCTAAGATTATTTTTCTAGTTCCAGATATAGATTAATTCACTGATTTCTTTCAAGTAGCACTCTGTCCTATCTGCAGGTTCACTTTAATCCTTTGGTCTTTGAAGATGCTTCTCTCATGACTCCATGAACATTCTTGCTGCTAACTAACCACCTTTTTTTTCTCTAGAAATATTTGGGGTTTTGTGGGCATTAATATACTTATGTCCTGCACTACTTCCTTGAGCAATTCTCATTCTTGAGAATGGCAGGCACTTTTACTCTTCTAAGAGCATTAATTGTATTGTGTTTGATTAAATTTAATGTATTTAGTAGTTCTGTGGGACTGATCACAAATAAGAATCCAAGCAGGTGAGATGATGTCAGTGGCCACGTTGTTATTATCAACAGAATCAGACTTCTGGAGACTGGGGTATGAGATAGGGCGTCTCTTACCTCCAAGTTAATGGTCCTAGTGCTGTCTATTTAATAGTTGCCTAACAGGCTATGCGGTTGTAGAGATGTCTTTATGTTGTATCAGGTGAGCTAAGGAAGTTGCTAACTTCTGCTTTGTAAAACACAGGTATATAGTAGGTACAGAGGTACCATGGAGTTGAAGTTTTACATATGCAGAGAAACTTGATTTCCATTGCAACATATGCTTCTGCTCTTTTCCTTTGTATTTGTAGGTATATTTTTTTGTCTCTGAAAGGTGGTGGCTCAGTGCCCTTGCCAGCTAAAGCTACCCGCAGAAAAGATGCCACATTAGCCTTAGCAATAGTAGGTTCCTCAAACTATCCCATGTCAGAGGAACCATTCCTGTGATCCTGCTGGGACTCCAGGACTAAAGGTTTTATACAAGTACATGTATCCTAGGCAAACAGTGTTTCCCTGCTGTGAGGCAACTCCTCCCTGCTGTTCTCTGCTTCTTCACAGTTGCCTGTTGGTAGGAAAACTCTCCCAGGGGGAAGCCATCAGGCTCCTGCCCAATCTGCCCACACTCCCAGGCCACCAGGGACAAGCCATATAGCTGGTCTCCCCTGCTGCCAAGTCCAGCCTAGTAAGACCCAGTGAGAGGGCATTTCCCTGCACCTGGTCACCTTGAGATCCCTAGGGGCTCCCTGTGCTATTTATATATACAGGTCGTGGATCCATAGGCTAGTACTACATAAGAACTGGCACTTCTTATGGCACTTCATTCTGCTCAGCGTCCCCCCAAGGTGCCAATCCACATCAGTTTTCACAGTGTCCAGCTTCAGGCTTTACTCACACTGCTGTGTGAAGAACAGGGCTGATGAAAAAGAACCCAACACTCCACGTACATTCACACTCTTTGTCCTAAAACCAGCTGTAGAACTATGAATGTGTTTGTACCCTTTGATGCACCAGGCAAAAAAGGAAGAAAAAAACCCTCTCTTTTATCTTTTAGAATACTAACAGCTTCTTTCCCTCTATGAAAATAACAAATACTTGCTTTGAAATTAAGTCTGTCAGCTGAATATTAATGGAAAACCGTTCTGCAGACTAGTATTTAGTCTGCAGTGTAAAAGTAAAAAAAATAAAATTAAGCCATCCACCCAGTTGTCTCCTGTCAGTGAAAGACTGCTCTGCAGAGTGCTGTGCGTCCTGCTCCTTCCCAGGTTACTGAAGGGGCCAGCCCCCATACACGGAGCTTCCCTTGTTATTGCAGCGTCTCTAAAGATACAAACGTTACACAACAAGAAGAGCTGCCAGGCTTATCCCAAGAACAAACAGAAGATAATGCAATTGAGTTTGCTTTTGGCCAAGGAAGGTCTGGCCTAATGCTTTAGATAAAAATGTGGATCAGATTGTTTGACACCGGTTTAACACCTGGAATTCCAGAGCAGGCTCTAGCTGCTACCTTACTGCATTCCTATATATTTCCCTGCAGTGCCCCAGCACCCAAGCCTTGATGGCTGCAATGCTGTGAGGATGCCACAGCCCTTTCTGCCTGTAGCTGTCTCTCAGGTTGCAGCGTGGAAGAGATATACTCGTTCCACTGACAACTTTTTCCTCTGTTCAGGGTTACCATTTTTTCCACCAAAGCCCTCCCTTGCCAGCTAACAGAAGTAATGGAGCTGAGACCTCTGCTGTGACTGAGAGTGCTTTGAGCTGTACCAACCATCTGCCTTATAGGAAGGCAGATCTGTTTGAAATTCCCATAGAAGAACAATACTTTTATTATTGCTAATTAATAGTAGACAGGGACACAAACACATTCCAAATCAAATTAAGTTCCAATCAAAAAAGTCAAGTGTGATATCTAACTGATTGCATTTTAAAATCAATCAGGTTGTGTATGTTTTTTTCACAAGATTCAACAACTTACCGATACTTGTCTTTCTAGTGAGACTGAGATTGAAGCAGGATGGTGGATTTTTTTTTTTAAATGGAATTGATTTTTTTAAAGGAAGATCTATTTTAATTAGAATTGTACAGTGAGATTTGTCAAGCTCATGCTCCTCTGGAAGTTTATTGTGAAGCTATGTGGAAAGAAAGATGCTCTATGTGTTTACTGTCTCCCAAAGGGCCAGATGAAGTTAAAATGAACTTCTGTGCCTGCTAGCACATACAGACCCCATGAGCCTCCTAAATTCCTGCTCAGCAAAGGCTGCTTCACACTGTGAAAAGGAAATATCATTGCCTTTCTTCAGAATGGCAGATTAAGTTTTCCCTGGTTCCCCCTTTCTGAGGATCAGACTCCAGCATAACATATATGGATGCTAAAGAGCCCAGATGGCTGGTTCAGCTTTAAATTAATAACATCAGTACTCCAGTCAGATGGGGCGTGATACAGTTGTTAAGTTTGTTCACCCCCACCCCTTCTGTGTGTTACACTAATAGTTTAATTTAGTGTTTCTGGATCTCCTCTTGCCCAAGTTTCAGGAAGCTGTTGTTGACTAGCAGGTGCCTGCATTTGGCCATGAACATTCAGAATTAGGAGGAGGGACAGTCCACACTGCACCTCATTTCAGACTGTGACACTTAAACTCTTGTGAAGTTGTAATAGCATAACTAATAATACTGGAGTTAAGGCTTTTGATGCTACAGGGGAGAGCTATTGCAAAAGTCTGAGTCTCCAAATTCCTGGGCCTCTGGATAGCACATGACTGTATTTCAAAGAGAGGTTAGTAGAGAAAAACCACAATATGGAGCAAGCACTCCATGTTATGCAGGATGAATGAAGGAATCCCAAATAATAATGGTCACGGATCACTGGAAATCAATACAATAGGACATGCAACAGTGATGCAGGAAAATCTATAGCTCTGGGAGTGAATCCTTGGAAAAACAATGCAGCATTAAACGAGTCATTCATCAGTAAGGAATGACCATCAGAATGATGGGGTTTCAGTATCAGAGTATAAAAACTTTGGATAAAGACACGCTATATTCTTCACAGTAAAAAGCAAATCTACATTTCATTGAGACTGAACAATCCAGTTTATGTCTTGGGCAGAACCAACATCAAACCCTTTGGGACTTACCTAATGGAAAGAGTGACTTACACTGGTACCTACAATAACAGAGAGGTCTCCCCATTACCTGGTGCCCCGGGCAGTTGTCCCTGTTTACAATATACATTATTTTTTCTCCCATTATTTCATCATGTTCCCAAAGGACAGTAAAAGTTTCTGGGGAATTAATATATGTCTATTCCTTGCTATTTCCTTCTAAATATGAGGAAACACAGAAACTGGTTTTGGTGTGTGTTATGTTCCAGCATTCCTGATGAGGTGACATCTCCCTGCTGTGAGTCAAAGGCCGTGTTCCCGCAGGGCAGTACGGTGCAGGGGGTTCTGTAACTTCAGCACTGATCCAAGACCCACCCTCCAGAGCATGCTTTTCCTCTCTGAAAAACATACCTGTCAGTCAATAACTGCTTGTCTCAATCCTTGCTTTTAGGAGAGGTAGAAAACTCTTTATAGTCTTCTTGCACTGTCTGTGTTTTCTTTAACTAAATTATATTTGCCACTGTAAAAGACCTATTGATTAATTTAATAGCTCTTTTGTTCTTTCTGCAGATTAATGTCTTACTTTTTATCTTACTTCCTTGTGCAATCTTCACTTCAGTCTATTTAAGCATTCTGAAAGCTTCATAGCATTTTTTAAACTCTTCATTTCTTTGTCCCTTATGTATCAGCCTGGGCAGGGGTGAAATCACACAAGCACTCAGCAACTACCAGCACAAACAGGTCCCTTCCCCCCTTGGGGTGGTGTCTGGTGTAAAGATGACAAGTGCCAAAAGGATTTGTCACTCAGAAAGCTGACATCAGGATCTCTAGGCTAAAAGTTGACTCCAATCTCCAACAGGGCTGGGTAGGAATATATATAATTTTCCTCTGTCTTTAACGGAAAAAAATCTGACACCACTTCTTGATTCTCATCTTTCCTTTAGCTAGAGCCTTAGGAAGTCAGTCAGGGTGTGAAGTTGCAATAAATCCTGAGCACTCCAGCAGAGGCAACAAGAAGACAACTAATATACCAGTGTGATAATGTGGTGGGTAAAGTGACGGGGTAGGAGAAGCAGGACGTAATGCTTAATGATACAAGTTCTCCTCGGTCAGTGCCCTAAATGTCAAAAGTCTCACCAGACAATTTAATAGACAGCAATCTGGTTTCAGAGCCACACAGTGGAAAGTCACATTCCCCTGGATATTAGTCTTAAATCACGATCTCGCAATATGCACTGTTCACACAGTACTGAATATCTAGGCTTTTTTTACAAATTTCCCATCTGCATACAGCAATTTGCTTGTTGATGTTTAGACATGATTGACATAATTTGACAATCTGGCCTATTAGTTTGCTTTGTAACTATGTAAAACACTGACAATGATTATCCCAGTTGACTGAGGATATGCTTCCCGTGACACAGTAAACAAATGTAGCAAAGGAGGCTTTTTCCAAATGATTGCTCCAACCCCCTAATGAGAATGTTAAGTTATTTCATCAGGGCTGCACTACACCAGGCGACTTAATGAATCCTCAAGTCACACAGCTCCCTTTCTTGAGCCTGGGGTACAGTAGCTAGAATTGTATGCCTACGGACTTTTCTCCCATCTTTAGCTGCATGCTGCATTATAATGAACCCATTTATTACACTGCCTGCAAAAAGACATTTCTTTGAAAAAGCAAGTATTTCTGAGATTTGGTTTCAAAACCTACCAAACTCCTTAGAGGAGTGCTTCTTCCTATAAATCAATGCCTCTTAATAGAAAGAACCTAATGAAAGAATGAGTAATGATAGGTAAAAAAAAAAAGAATAAATCAACCTGCTCATTAACCTGCTTGCAGAGTAAATTCTCTGTGCTCTGAAGGCCGGGATTTAAGACAGTTCCTCTAAATCAAAGGATTCTTATGAATCCTGTTCTCCAGCTCTTGCCTATAAGTTATGTTTGGGTAGTCAATGTCCATTTGTAGGGGATGTTTTTCAGTTGTTCGCAAACATTGGCACTGATTTATTTGGAGAAAATAATACATGGTGTTCCCAGGGGAAAAAATCATTACCTTAGTTTTGGTGCATCTAATTACAATAAGTCTCTATCATACTCACCATCTAGTCTAATTATCCTGGGAATTGGCAGTGTTTAACAATGAAGGAAAGAGTGCTCCAGTGTCCAATTAAGGTTTTCTTTGAGGATTAATAAATCATGTCTCATCAGCCCCACTGACCCAGAGGTGTTAATCTTCACCTTATCGCTCTAATCTTAAAGCAAAATTCTGCAGATCAAGAGCAGCAGAATGGTTGAGTTAATTGTTCCATTAGGCTGATGAAGTCTTTATACCCATGTCCAATAATACACTATTCCCTGAGTGTCTTTACATGCTCTGCTACAGAGCAGAAAACAAACAGTAAAAAGACTGCCACAGCTCTTCGACACAGGTGACCGGCAGCTTGGATGCTGCTCCGTACTGAGCTGTTTTGGTATAACTGTGATGCATTCCCATACTGGAGCAAGGCACTGAGAAGATTATAAACAGTCAAGAGAGGTTTTAGCACATCTAAATGCAGTTGCAAAAGGAAGTAAATCATGTAGTCAATAATGGAAAGAAGACTTAACAGTTATCTGCCCTGTAAACAAGATCCTTGATTAGAAGGCATAAACAATACTGTTTTATTTAAGGGCAAGAATCCAGATATTTCACTGGGAAGAGTTTTTCTCATTGACAAGCCTACAGTAATCATGGACAGTATGGCAAATTGAGTTAGAATATGCTCTTAACCACTACAATAAATTAGAAATCACATTTTAACTGTGTTTCCAGTCTATTTGTATTTGCTTTTGTTTCTAAGTAATCAGGCAGGTTAAATTATTTTGGCATGAACGTTCACAAAAAGTACTGAGCACACATTAAAAATCCATTTCATAACCATTGCTTTTCAAACAGTTCCTCCTCCTGATCCCAGTTAAGCAGGAAAGGAAATGGGAATTGATACCTTTCAGGGCACGGGTCACACACTTGTGTGCCACTGAACAAAGGGAGAGAGAGAGAGAGAGACAGAATAATATCATGGGGTGGGGAGAGGGAAAAGGGAGGAGGGCTGGATTTTCTGAAAAGCTTTTGAATGCATTTTTTTTTTTCCTATTCGCACAATATTTCCTTCCCCATGTCCGTCTCCTTTTCTTCTAAACAAAACACAAACTTCTGCTTTCCCTCTCACCACTCCATCACACCCCCAAAGCAAATGGGACTCAGACACTCTTCCCTCTTCCAGGGGTAAGCAACTAAAGACTGCATTGGATTGAAGAGGACAGCAGCACGTGCTTGAAATAAGGCAGGTGTTAAAAAAGGGTTAAAGAGTTGGGTGAGAGAAAAATGAGTAATGCTTTTTCCCCTTCTCTTTTCTCCAAAATGTGAGTCACGTATCATGTCATTTTCTGAAACTCAGGCACAGCCTCTTCTTTTACACTCTGAATTCACTCCTGAATGTAACACCTGAACAAGCAAAGAAAACATTAAACAACACAGTTGTTTATGTTGTTTTTCATAAAGATTTCTCAGAGAAAGTGGAGCTCTTGGACAGTTTTCTCAAACAGCTGCTATTTCATCCATATTACTATTTCTTTTTTTGCATCTTGAAGATATTTCAAATAGATTAATTTTAAAATAAAAACAGATAAGCTATTATCATGTCTACCCTCTGTGTCCTGTGCTGAGAAATGGGACATAATCATTATACTGACTTCAAAGCATTTCATCTGTAAAAAAGACAAGTGACTTACACATAAAAGTGTGCATCTTATAAAGCACCGAGATCGGATCATTTAAATGATTAATTTAACCAATACAGTTTTGAGATAAATTGATTTGCCTCTTTTCCCCTACTTATCATCCTCTCTCCCCTTCAACAATTTAGTATTCGACCAAATAAATACTAGCAGGCATACAACATTGCCAAGGTCACTCTACTATCCTCCTTCAAGCCCCCCATTAAAACCCTCTTCTAGTATAAGACTATGAACAAAACAAAATTAATCCTTCCTTGCCCTCCAGCCTAAGAGGATTCAAACTCACATATCTCATCTCCCAGGAGAATTGCAACCTCTCCATCTATGGACTGGTCTCTTTATGTATGCACATGCATACGCGAATACCCAGAGACAGAGAGATGGACAAAGCACTCTATGCTGCTCCTAAAAAAGCTGTTTTATTTTACATTAAATAATTAAGGATTCCTTGGGCCAGAGAGCAGGACCGAGCATGACCATAGGGCAGCAATTAGGGCACTCAGCTGGGAGAGAGACCCGTTTTCTGCTCTTTGCTTCAAAGATTACTTGTTATTTAAACCAATGACTGCTCTGAACGAAACATGTAACTGAGCCCTTCCCTCTACCCTGGCTGGTGAAGCGTGTGAGCCCTCACCTTCCAGGTGACTGGTTAGGTGCAGCAGGAGGACTTCCAGGAAAGGAGGTCTTCCCTCATTTGCTGCAGCTTGTGTCTGCATTGGGGCAGCTTCTGGTACTGAGTGTCCACTAGTTCATCATCTGGTCGGATCACTGCCTCGCTGGGTACCCCCAAAAGTCAAACAATGTCTCAGAAAGCTCAGGACTCAGCTACAACTGTGTTGCTTTTATGCTGTATGGGTGTTAGATTGGCTTCTCTTCCTGTGGTGTGGAGGAGATGCTAGAACTGTGTCAGTACCTCTTTTTGGGCAAGCTTAAAGAGAAGTGATGGCACCCCAGGTAAGACTCCTAGCACAAACTAAAGATCCAGAGTCCCTAAAGCTGAATTCTCAACCAAGGCAATTCTCCACCCATTTTTCTAGCCATGCCGGATCACAGAGGTGCCTTCAGAACATGTCTAAGGCCGGTGTTAAGAGTTACAGGATTAAGTATTGCCAACAGCTAGGTCACTCAGCTGGATCACCAAGATTCAAGTCCCTGCTCCAGAACAAATAATAAATCACAAGTCTCTATTCAGAGCAGGTGAATGAACTAATGACTGGATGAAAGAAATATCAAGGAAAAACATGAAGCATCATTGTGTCTCCTTCATCAAATACAGAAAGAAGGCTTTGGCACCTAGCTGTAGGGCAGAGTTTGCCGCCAAGAGCATCAAGAGAAAGGAGATGTCTGTCTGGCCAGAGGCTTCTTTCCCCTTCATTTCATTCTCGTTAGTTCAGGTGGCTTCCTGTGCAGTTCCAAGGTAGAGCACCGCACCAGGGACTGAGGACTCCAGGAGATATTAGTTAAATCCTCTACATGTCAGTACCTGTCTTCTACATGCCTGAGTATCTAAGTGGGTCTACCCTACAGCCCTTCTCCTGTTTAGTTATTAAGATGTACAGAGGAAATAAGTATTTCCAAAGTTGTCTGAAACCACTCATGTTATTTTCAGTTATTGTTCCCAGAAAAGAAAAGTATGAGAGCGCACTGGAAACTGTGGTGTTGACAAAATAAAATCATTTATGCAAAGAACATTATTATGAGACGAGTAAAATGTTTGGAAAGTAGTTAATGTCAGATCGTTCCCATTCATACATTTTTACAGAATTATAAAATGCATCCAATTCATAAGTGTTTTGCCTTTCATATTTCTTGTTAATTTCTTTTATTGTAGAGTTCCACTGATAGAATATCTCTGCACAATATGTACAGAACATAGCAGTGGAATAATTTTATATTTTCTTCTGTGTCTCTCTGCCTGAATTTTAATAAAAATAAATCTGAATGGTTATAACATAAAATTGAAAGCAACCTGCCTGACAAACCAGGCAGAATGCATGAACAACCTCAGTATTGCCTTCCTTTCCTGATTTGTGACAAATTACATCTCTTTTATACAGAAGATGTTATTATCCTCGTGTTTCTTCTCTTTAAAAAAAAAAAAAAGTTACTACATTTATGGTTCTAGTTCTGTTTGGCAACAAACAGTTTAAAGGAAAAAGAAAATAAAAGGGTCAAAAACCTGTCTGAGATGGTGATAAATAAAAAGGGAGCCATGTGTACATCTCTCATTCAACTGCTTTCAGTTCTGCAGCCCAAATAACCAGGCATCCATTTATAACTTGGTTGCAGCCTTTAATAGAAGGCTGAATTCAATTTGCTGGAGTCTTGAAAATGAACTTTTATTTTAATCAGCTGGAACCTGAACCTCATCAACATGAAATCGATAGGAGTATTTACACACACTTAATATGTTTGGGGTTGCACTTTTGATTTGCCACAGCATTTTCCTAGTTTTGGGCACCTTTTTCTGCCAGTAGCTGGAAAATTTCCAGTTTACTGCTGTGGTACTTGGTCCTTACACAATTTAGACTATCATTTCTGCATTTATTTATTTTCTGTTTGAAATAGTTCTTTTGTCACTCTGCAAAAACTACAGTTGAGGTGAGGATTTCTTGGGGGCAGATATAGAGTCAGGAGAAATGTTTTTCTTTCATGGAGAGAGGCCAGTAGAGATGGATGAATGGAGAGAAGGAAGCCACCGCCATAGCTGGATCAGTGTTTCTTTTGTCCAGGAGGCAAAGCTAGGAGCTGTGGAAGTATCCAAAGCCTTAAGAAGTGCCAATAAAGTAAAAAGCATCTCTCACAAGGCTGCCTCCAAACTAAATACAACCCACCCTTGTGGGCCTTGGTTCATTCTTAGAAGATCAGAGCTGCAATAGGCTGTCTGCCACATCCTGTTGTCACTTCTAAGTGAGGTGTAGACGATTAGTTGCCAAATTTGATGGCACAGATTGATAAGAGCTTATTTTGGCTACGGAGAAGGAGTCTTTGTCAAAGAACTGGAAGAATATTACTTGCTAAGAGGTAGCAAGGTAGAAATTTTAGTTAAAAGAGCCTGGTTGCAGTTTGTCATCTAATAGAAAAAGCTATAACATTGATTTTGAGAACAGTGGTTATTGCAGTTTGCATCTGATTCTTCAGGGGAAAAAAATAGGCAACTGCCAGCTGTATTTTCCTAAACTGCTTTGTATATCCCTAGCTGAGGATGATGCGAACTCAACAAATAATGTATTTGGATTACCCTTCAAGGATGACCCATTTCTCTTCTGCTAGCCTTCACTCAAAAGAGAGACTTGTAGGGCCTCTTGCTTTCCCTTTCTGAAGGGAAACGTGTGCCAGGTCTACTCCAGCTGAGTGCACATCTCTCTAGGGACAGCAGGACTCCCTTTCTACCCTTTCCTTGTCCTTGGCTCTTGCTGAGTATAATTTATATTGTTACACAAATTTATTGCAAGCAAAGATTTTTTAAAAAATTGGGTTTACTCTGCAAGTATTAGACTGCAAGCTCAGCCCAGCAAATTTATCTTCTCTAACATTTGATTTCTTCTCTTTGTCATTTCTTTTTCTTCACCTAACAATTTTCTCAAAAAAGAAATTTTGTCAACATAGCTGCTCTCAGCACGCTGTCCATATTACCTCAGTAAAAGAAGGAAATTTGATGTCTGGACATATGTAGTCTTGTGGAAAAGGGTCTTACTTCACTCACTGACAAGCCTAGCAGTATAGCTAACAGTATTTCCCAAGGGGAGTGGCCTTGCTTAAAAAAAAGAGAAGAAGAAAAAGAAAAAAAATCAATATTGACTCTTGACACTTTTTCATTTACATCACTGCATGGCTTTCAGTCCAGGCACAAATCAATAGGCAGCTTTTAACACTGCTCAACTAGTTTGTTCTATGTAAAAGAAGAGAGATTTGCCTCAAGTGGCTTGTTTTTCCCTTTGGGCTTCAGGCAGACTCTCCACCATTAACAATGTGTGATTCTTCGAAATGAAGCTGAGTTTATTTGACTGCTCTTTCTGTGACTGATCAGAAGAGCTTGAACTGTAATATTAATCACACAACGTTTTCTTCATCACCACTTACAGTCAATTGACTTTGTACTTAGTGAAAGTGTCTCAAGCAGCCAACTCAATGTACCAGAGGGCAAGAAGTCAATAGGAGGAAGAAAGATTTAGTTTCAAAACACACAGTACACAGCCTGTGGAGCTGCTGCCACACACACACCGGGCACTTTATCACTCTGCAGGTGCGCTGGCTGCTATTACATGTTCTTATTTGCATGATGAAGGGATCTGCGTCACCTCAGTTGTTTCTGCTGAATAACCCTTCTCAGTCAACTGCAGCTTTTCCTTCAATCTCAAGTTTACATGGGAGACGTAGGGACCAGGTAGTTTCTCCAAATTGCACTGGATTCAATAACTATTTAGTTTCAATTCAACTCTCTACAGATTTCAGCAGAGAACTGACCCATGAAGAAGGCACCTTCTGTTTCAGATATACAGATGACTGTTACTCAAATGCCAGGCATATGTCATGCTAATAATATTATCCATATGCTTAACAAATGATACCATCAGTACCATTTTAATAGCTACTTGCATACAGTGTGTCTTCTAAAACCACATCTTTGTCATACATTGATTTTTGAATATAGAAGAGTGGGAGTACAGATGCCCAAAGGTACAACATTACCAGTTTTGTTTCCTAGAGTCTCAGCACTTCACCTCAGAGAATTTTTAGCTCATGAAGCCTCCACAGAAATTTTCACACTAAAGAAGTGCATGCAACATTGAAAACAAGAGCCTAGAGGATTCATTTATTGCATGCAATACCTTAGAAATGTTCTTTGCTAGAAGCAAACTCTGTGAAGTCCAACAGGCCATAAAATTCTATGGCACATTTTAGACATGCATGACCAGAGTCTTCCCACTTGTGTAGAGCAGCTCATTGACTCCCTTCATTGCTTTCCTGGGGATTCTCCTTAAATAAAGTGGTTTCCTCAGTGATGCAGAACTGATGTAACACCCAGCACAAGGTTCACTCTCCCTCTCTGGCTTTTCTGGATTAGGCCTCTAATTATCTACATACATAGATACATGTAATAATAAAATAATGTGTGGTAAATGAGTACATGCTGATACTAAACAAGTTTCCTATCACTTTACTAAGAAAAAAGGTTGGTTTATTTTTTGTGAATGAACCAGGGTTTATTGAAGACTCTGTTTTCAGTGGATAAAATTAATATCATTTGGATGGAACACACTGAGCATATTTTACTTGAGACAGATTTTGCTGGTTATTAATTTTTCAAAATTTCCATAGACTGGCCCAAACTATATGAAACAGCTGTCAGTCTCAGACCGTGCAAATCACTTTTTATTTAACCATACGAGTTTTCTTGACATTTGTCTCTTACAAGTTTAGAGTTACAGGACAACATGTGTTTCCCAGTGGAAAAGAACAGAGTCGTAATAAGAATAAAGAAGGACTTACAAGGACACTCAGAGAGAGTAGTCAGCCAAGACTTTCTTTAAATCTGTATTCTTAATCTGTTGGGCAGGTTCAAACCAGGTTATATCAAATCAATGAAGAAAAAAGTAAAAAAACCTATCAATTCAAATGCATCCAAACATTAATCTGGAAATCAACTCTGCATGCTATCAATTTTGTACAATCCTTTCGCTCTTAGCTCATGATGCAAATGCAGCATGCACTTGTTCTCAACTTTGTCCCCTGACATTTGCAAAATAGTAGGCAAAACTCAAATTCATTGCTTAATTAGGAAGCATAAAATCATATTTCCTGTGGAACGGATCCATTTCAATACGGCTTGTACACTGTGTACCAGTACCAGATACATAAGGCTTGTACCACTACTCACCAAAAAGCCCATTAAATGCCAAGTCCATAAGCACACTCCAGCTGTTTTATACTGCTCCACCAACAGGAATAGAGGTAAATTACCCCTGTATAGTGTGATGGGCTATCACCCAGGGATTACAAATGCAGGCAGTGCACAATCATAGCGTCCAGCGCTGTGCCCCAGCACAGCAGCAGCAGTGGGAGGGTGAGGGATGAGGGCAGGAGCGCCGGGCAGCCAGCTCTGCCCCTATCAGGTGACAAACAGTGGGCACACCAGAAAGGTTGCACCCGCTCTGCCCAGCTCCCCCCACCCCCCTTCTGAAATTCACCCGCTACTTAGCTGCAAAATGTGAGCAGTACTTTCATCCCAAACTTACAGCAGATATAAAATTTCACACCCACTGTAAGAATACTCGCAGCTCCTGTGATTTCTTTTATAGATCTCTGACACCATGTACTTTCAAAATTTGTTCTGAATACCTATTATACAAAGTAACAAATGGGCATTATACAGCTGTTGATGGAAACATAAGAAAATCTGAGGTCTAAGATATAAGATCACCTGAGTAATTTTAAATTTGGCTTTCCTGTCAGTTAAATAGGCTCACCCTAATTACTGAGAAATAGACTGTCATGGAAGAGCTTTCACCAGGACAGAAACGAATTACGGGGACCTCACCACTATCACTTCCCCCTTTTATCAAGGCATAAGTGGGAGGGAGAGGGAGCTGAAGCATCTTGTCTGAGGTCATCCATCAGACCAATGACCAAGAGAGCAGAGCCAGCCATGCATCATTTTCCACTGGATCAGCAAGCAGATCCCACTAACTCTGCAGCTGAAAGATCACTGGGGAGAGCTGAGGGAAGTGACAGGCACATGGAGCTGGGTATAGAGGACAGGGAGAAACTGGAACTGACTTTCTGAAGCTTGCAGCTCTATTGGATTAAGCATAGCATGACGGACTGTGTTTCAACTCTGACTGTTCTAGTTTAGCGGTATAGTCTAGCAGAGATAATACTAGGCAAGGTTTCGGTGGCCTTGGGGTGAAAATAAATTGTTCTAAACCTCCTGAAACAGAGCCTAACACTCTCTCCCGGAGACCACACCACTGAAGTGCAACATACGTTTAAGTGGACAGTCAGAGTTCAAACATATGCAGTCATGCTGGTATTTCACAAAGGACTCCATTTGGAATGAAAAAGAACATGAGGATAAGGCCATGGGAATTTTTCACCATCTGTGATAATATTTCAGAAAAAGCCTGGCACGCAATCTGCAAAAGAAAATTCTCTCCTTGGGTTGCAATTCCAGGATTGACTTCCAGGATTCAAGTATTACATTTTTTAAAGCCTTATGATTGTTCACAGAGGCAGATGATTTCTGTGCATGGCACAACTCTTGGAATGAGTTGCCATTTGGTATAAAACATTTGACACAATATATTGGGCACAATACTCGCAAAGGACCAGACCCAATGCCGTACTTAGGCCGGTTTCCAATACAATACTCCACTATAGGTTGTCCCGTTCTTCCACATCACGTTTCCTGAAATGAAAGATTAAAGGCTGATGTAACACAAAAAAAATTACATCAATTGGTTTTCTTAGTCATTTGGGGTTTTTATGCCTCTTTACATGCACAAAAGTTTAATAACTGTTAAGCGACAAATCTGTACAGGTACACATGAATTAGGTTTATCAAAATTAATTACATTATTAAAAATCCCAGAAATTGCTGTTAGGGATATTACTGGCCTAAGTCAGACTGACAGCTTGCCTAGGTAGTGGTTCCCTTTCTGTGGTCAGGGTAGGGCTGTGCTATGGGCAGGTTGGAAAGTTCAGCCCAAGCAGCTGCCAGCATCCCAAACAGTGTCCAAACTGCCTGATAAAACCTGCCTCTGGTACCTCCTGCTCCCTGATGCCATTGCCCCTTCAGAGGGTGTGACTAACGCAGCACTGGCTCTGCTGCCTCTGGGCATGCAGGGTCAGACCCCTATTTTCAGGACTATTATTTCCCACTGTACTGAGAAAATCTGAGCAAGTTATTCCTAGCAGTTTCCAATGGAGTCCAAAGTGTGCTGGCTTTTTCCTTCATACTCCTTCTCCCTCTCCCTGAAACTGAATGGCACAAAATGAATAAGAAACGACAGAGTGAAATATAACCAAAGTGTACGTTTGTAGAAGAACCTGCTTAATGGGGAAGTTAGTTCCTAACCCTCTCAGTCAGTGATTGGTTTATGCTCAGTTCATGGTACTTTTCTGCTTACATCCTTTAAAATTCAGATGTCAAATCTATTTAATCCTATTCAGTTCATGTCCTCAATCATTTCTTTTGACAGTGAGCTCCATTGGCTAATCATTTATTCCTGAGTCAGTCGGGGCTTGCAACACACTGGTAATTAATCAGATCAGGTTTTGCATTCATTAATGGTGAAATACAACCGAAAAAAAATCACCTCGTCTCAATCAGTCTGATCCCAGTACAAATGTGAATGTGGATCGAACTGAAACCTCCACAGAGCTGAACACTTCTGACTTCAGCGGGTACATCAGAGAACCCAGGACAAAACCCTGCTCCTGACTTCTTCTCTGGTTTGGTTTTATCTGAAGCTCAGAATTGCAACAACTCCAATCCTGAGGCCATAGAGTCCAAAGGTAATCGAGACACAGGTAGAAGAAAAGTATTTGGGGAGCATCCTTTCTTTACTATTATTAAACAAATCGCACCTTTCAAACTTTTGCAGCTGACTACATTATGTTATATTGGTGTTAGAAACAGGATTGTTTTGTGTGAAGCCACGGGCACTGGCTAGGCTACACTGCTAGGCGTTTGAAAGATTCAGAGAGGTAAGGCTTTCATAGGGGGCCTTTGACTTAAACCTGGCTTTAAGGCTTAGGCAATTTTGGATATTTGACAGTTGTATTGGCCTTAGCGTCTGGTTGCCATCACTGGCATCTGCTGCTCATTTCTCTCCAGCCAGGCTGGCACGTCACCCTTTTGCAGCACTGTGCTACAGACTCTTCCCTGCTTTGTGGCCCCATGTGTCAGGGTCGGCCTCAGCTACTGACAAGCTGTGTTTGACACATAGCGTCCTGGAGCAGGAGAAAGGCTGCCATCCTTTGCTGCTCAGAGGTGCATGCTCGCAGGAGCCTAGCTGCAGGCCTGCTGGTCAGCAGCATCCTCCCCTTCCACCTGTGAGCAGCCTGGCCCTCCACTGAGACATTGCTGCCTTGTACATGGAGAAGGCAGACAGGAGAGATCTGCATTTGAAAAGCCAAGCAAGTGCCTGCCTATTTATTTTTATAATCCTAGCCCAGATGCATGATAGTAAGCAGGGCTGTATGGGTCTTATAGGTAGGGACATAAATAGATAAGTAGATGCAAAGGTACAAATGAATGTTGCATGTCCTGTGTCTTCTGAGATCTATATCCTCTTATCTCAAGTAAAACTTACAAAGCAAAATAAGGTTAACTGACATGGCTACCCAGCAATGTAAACATCTATAAGGGGAACATGTTATGGTAATATTTTAACCTAGTTTTATGCAGAAAGGAAGTTTTTAAAAGACACACAATTAACAGAATTCTGGATTGGTTTGGAACAATTAAAAATCTGATGCTGATGAACAGGTCTCTGTAGAGTAGTGACAAAATTGCAATGGCATCTTTCAGAGTCCAGGCACTAATAACAATGGCTTTATTTCCCTTATGCTTCTCAGGAGTAAGAGATTAGGAGAATGCTTTTCCTGCCACAAGCAGTCCTAAGAATTATTGAGCACAATATTGCATCTTTATACTGAGAAAAAACATTTTAAATAGCCCTCTCGAGATACAAGGTTAGAGAGATGGATTTTCCACTATAAGGTGCATATGCGTAAGCCTTGTCCTAACATGAGCCTTTCTCCCAGCATATCCATAGCAGTCACACACACAACCATATGCGTGGCTGGATGCACAATTCCTTCATGTTAAAGGCAGATATTACACCATGTAGCAGCACTACAAAGCTGAATGTACATGGTACCAAAAGATGTTAAAGCCATGAAGTGTCATCACTATTGTGGTATCGATCACTACATTTGGACTAGGTCACGGTCCATAGCCTGCTCTCTGGCCTTAGAAGCAGTTTGCACCCAGACAGCTAAATATTCTTTAAATAAGGGTGACCTTGTCTATTTTGCTTACAGCTTCCTGAATGGTGCTGGAGCATTGGCTTAGGGAGTGCTATCTGGCATGAACCCGCGTGCATGTCAGAGAGCATGCTAGCCATTAGCGATAGGATAGTGCAGGATAGTGTTTGAGCCTGTATCCTGGCACTGTCTTACTGATGTAGGTGCAGCCCGTAGTACTTTTGTGCCTGAGACTGTTCTGCTCCATACAGCCCATTGCTCCCACCAGTGCTGCCTGCTCTCATAGCGGCTCTGTCTTCATCCCTTGCAAGGCTTCCTTGCAAGGCTGGGATGCTGCAAATTAGTTCTTCCCAGCCAGAAGCTTTCTTTTCTCTCCCCAACAGAGCTGGTATTGGAGCAGGAATATTGGGGGTGTGCAGGTCCTGGGACAGGAGTAGGAAGGAAAGGGACTATACTGAGATAGGAAGGCTCATATGCTGGATATAAGCATTCCCACAATTGTATTGTGCTAAAGATCTCCCACTGAGATAAAACATCCAGTCACCAGTCCAAGTCCTTCACTGAGACCTTGGACCTTTACTGACATCAGTAAAGGACTGGACCAGAAATGGACTCTCCATCCACCTGTCCATTTATTTCTTGCCTGAAGAAGCTACGCTACAAATGTCAAGTACTACAATACTTGTTTTATCACTTTTTGGCATTGATTTAGTGAAAGATTCGTATTGTGTTGCCTGACACTATCACACAGATGGTTGCTTGGTGTATGGGCATCAGGTATTTATATTCATCAGATAAGCATAAATATACATAAAACAGATCCTTTTGAAAAAACAAGGCTATGGTTTTGCAGTATTACTGCTCCACAAAATAAAAATTCTCCTGTGTTTACCAGACCTCGAAACAAACTTGTTGAGGATCATCAAATATGTTCCTATAGAAAATACTTTTGTGAACATCAGGGATAATTTTAGTTCAATTACTGAGCCATTCTCTAGGAGGGAAAGATTAAAGTGATGTGCTAGTTTGTGTTTTTCCCATGCAGGCATTCTCCTAACAATCACTTTTTGATGAAGTGTCCAATCTAGTTTTGAATAGCTCCAGACAGAAGATTTACCCAGCTGTTTCTGAGGAAGGTACAGTAGTGTCAAAATTACCTGTTGTTCTTCATTTCTTGCCACTGTCTCGATTCAGAGACAGATCATTTTTAAAAGTAAGGTGCATGTAAACTGGCTGTTTTATTTCATATACCCTAGTGCATGTACAGCTACTGTTCTACCTGCCATTTTCACTGTTCATGCAGCCACTGACCATTTCAGACCAAGATTTTGTTGTTGTTGATACTATGATTAGCTATTTACAGAGTTCTGTGAATGTAGCCTGGTTGTAGAAAACATACAAGATATGGTCCTTGTCTGTAGAAGGATATAAGTGGTATTAAACCTTGTCAACTGATCTCATTATCCTGAAATTACCAAACTACCAGATATGTGTAGAAGGGACGGAGGTGTGCGGGGCCGTCAGGATAAAATGCTGCGGAGGCTGCTGAGCGGAGGCTGTTTGGGCGGGTGCCCAGAAGCACGCCAGCTGCAGAGCCATGGCACTGCGCAGCAGCAGCCCCCATTTCGCTCGACAGCCTTTATCAAGAGCAGAGCCTGTGCACTCCGAGCCAGCAGAAGGAGCTCCACTGGCAGCACCCTGGGCTCCGTAGCTTCGTACCTCGCTTTTCCCTTGGTGCACAAGGGTGCTGTTTTCTTTTACTTCTTGCAAGGAGATAGCTCCTCCAAACAGACTTACCATGCTGCTTTTCTACAACAGCGTCTGCCATTTCTGTTTCCTCCAGCTACTGAAATTGCAACTGGGGCCAGAATTTGGAAATCTGCTGTAAATCAGATATCCAGTTTCTATTGTCCTTCTTTCTTTGTGTGTTCTTTAAGACTCTGTCCCTCTCTGTGAGAGCAAATGCTCACCTGTCCTGCTATGATCAGGATCTCAATGAGTCCCCCACCACGCTTGCCTTGCAGCCCACCTTAAAGGCAAGCGGAATAGACAGGCTCATGTGTGTAAGTGCAGAATGTAGTCCACAGCTTTTAATTTTCAGAAGACAGCTGTTTATTAGGAAAAATGTTTTGATAAACTAGTGTGTGGTGGGAGGGTGAGGGATTTGTAATGGGTCAAATTCCCAGAGTTTCTCCTCTACGAAGGGTAAGGAGATCACAAGGGACTTCATATATGGATATTATACACACACATATGTAAAGAAATATTTGTATATATTTAAAAATATTTGCTTGGAAAATTATATCTGCTTCTATTGAATTCTGGAGACATGTCATTCCTATTTCATAACAAGATCCGTTGCAATAGTATAATTTAATCTGGATATTTAATAACATTTTTTAGCAGGTAGCAATACTTAGTAACATAAGAAAAGGCCTCCTACATTTAGTTTTAAGTGAATAGCTCTGCTGAATCCCTGCTCAAAGATTTCAGTCTGTGCTATTTTCCTCTTAATATCTCATGTCATTTAAAATGGTACATCTTTAAAAAAAAAAATCTTACTAGAAAATAATGTAGCAGAGTTTTGGCTTCTGCTCACATAATGACAAGACAGATATTCTGTTTTCTCCCATCAGTCTTCAGGTTCACACTTACTGCCCACCTTTTTGTTTCTGCCCCCCCCCTTGTAATTATTTTGCCCTGTACTTCCTGACATGACATATGCTTACACTAATTGGACATCTAAACCACAGTGAAAAATTTGCATGCTGTAGGCTCTGGCTTTAAAAAATGCCAAATGTTACTAGTTGAAATGACAAAAGATGTGCAGACAAGGGAGAAAAAAAGGTGTTTTAATAAACAGACGTGGAAACCTTGTTTTGATCTGTTAGTATTGTGACCATTTGGATGGAACAGATTAATAGTATTTGGGTAAAACATAGCTGGGAAATAAAGTCTTTCTCTCATAAATTCTGCAGAAAAAATATATTCTTGAATGTACAGCTCAATTTGAATCATGCCTGCTGCCCTTACAAGCATAAAATTTCTGTTGCTCTCAGTAAGGGCTGTTTTTTCTCTCTATATCCCACCTTCATCTTTTTATGGTGCATCTGATAGTATCCAGTGAGATTTTTTTTTTTATAAAGCCTCATTTCCTAGATCCATGTGATTAAAGAGGAGAAACAGAATAAAAGAAACCCGCTCAATGTATCAGCAGCCAATTAACCAGCTTTAATGGCCATGGAGAATAGCTTGCAAACATTATTGAAGTGTTGTCCGAAAGCTGAGCTCAAGGCTGATAGAAAGCCAATTTTTTCAATAATTTTTAGCAATATCATGCTTTTGGGGGCCTAACTAGATATTCTGGCTTACCATGCTGAGTCCAAGTAAATCCAATGTCAGAAGGCAAGTATTCAGCAGGGCATGACTGTGAAAGGCTTGTGGGCAAAGGAGAACACTGTAAAGCCTCTTCGTTGGTCCTGGTGCCCGAGGGTACCTCTCCAGTGCACATCCCAGAGACCAACAGGACAGGGGAGATAGAGCAGACCATTGGGAGGGATCCCACAAAAGACAAGCCTGCAGAGCACTGGGGCCCTGACGATGCTGAGCAACACCTCTTTAGCTTTTGTGTGACATCAGTCCAGCTTGATGCCCTTGGCTTAGTTGTTAAATCTTTTGGGGATGACTCAGGGAAATACAAGTTCCCTTTCAGTTTTCTGTTGACAGATCTGCAGTTTTAAATAAATAAATTGGTAACAGAATCAGACATCATCAGCTTGTTAATGGAAGTTTCATCCTCTGGCACCAATATTATCTTTGACCATTATATACTCTGGCTGGAAAAGGAAGTACAGCACTGTGTAAAATAAGATAAATAGGGGAATAACAGAATAGGATGGGCATTAGCAGGGAAAGATGGTCATTGAATTTAAGATACTTTATTAGGACTCAAGACATCCAAATCCAGTTTCCCCTTTGCCTAATGCCTATCAACTGATTGGGTGATTAAGTATATCTGTGCCTCAGCACAATGTCCTAAAATATTTCCTTTCTCCATCTCATCTAATTAGATTCAAATTGTTCAAGTTAGGGACTTTCTCTGGCTATGTACAGTGATTAACATAAAAAGATCTGTTGCACGGAGTGCGTTGGCTACATATGCCCTAGTAAATTAAATAGTGATATCTATACCTTTAATAATAGTAACCTCTGATAGTGGTCACCTATACCTTTAAATAATGCTTAACAAAAAACAGTATTGTCACAATGTACATAAATCATATATAAGATGAAATAGTGTCATAAGCCTATATACTATACTCATACTTTTTTGTGCATTGCATATAACTATATATTATATAAATATATAGTTATATTTACACATATGTATAAATTTTTATACATATGTATAAAATTGTATATTAAGTGAAGAATATGAAACAATACTTTAAATATAACCTATTTTTTCTGTCTCAAGGTACAGAACTAGCTGTTTAGCCATAATGCTCTTAATTTTGTAAGACAGTGCCAGTTTATCTCACTCCAGAATATAACCCAGGGTAGTTAACTGCATGTTATAAATACTACATGTTATTTTCATTTATACTGTTTGATTAGTATCGTATTTTACCTTTTAATATTTATTAATCTAGTGAAAAATTTCCTGTCAATAAGATAGTGTTGGACATAAAAGGAATATGTTTCTCCTTTTTGTTAAATAAGGCTTTGACTTACACACAATTACATGAATTCTCTCTCCAATGTCAATAAACCCACAGTGGTTTCAAGGTTTCAAGCTCCACACTGAATTTTGTGCAGTCATTTGGGGAAAGAATTGAAGTGATTTTCTGCCCTGTAAAAACAACTTCTGTTACTTCTAGCTACTTCTGGAAAAGACTGGGTAGTGGCATGGATTTGATTAGCTCATCTCTTTTCTTTTTACTCAGGGACAGGGAAAATAATGAATGACTAATCACTTCAGGTTACTGTTTTTACACTGAAGCTATTACAGAACCAATTTAAAAAGTTAGACAGAAAGCTATACAGATGTGATTAGGTTATAATGCTAATACAAGGAATTGTGTATAGGTAATTATTCTGCAGTACAGATAATTCCAACAAAGACTAATCAGACTATCAAACACCTAAGAATTACAGTTCTGTTTGAATTCCTTTTAACTGTCGTTTAAAAAACTACAGATATATTGTGACTTTTTAATAGAGGGGAAAAATTACCCTGGACTCTTTCCTTCCTTGCCTTGCACAATGGTGCTGTGCAGTTTACAGAAGCTCAGTTTGCACTATATTCCTGCATTAATTATAGCTGGGGTGTAATTCAAAGCAGCTTTGGATCTTCTCTAAATTCCACTGGCTGGTAATAATTTCCTAGGGACTACCCCACAACTGCAGACTACGACAGCACAGCACGTGCCGAAGCTCAGCTGACAGAGGAGATTACACCTCTGCATCAGGAGCTGCTGAGTTAGACTCAGAGGCCAGCAGTAATAACACACTTACAGCAGCCCAGGTACAGAAGGGAATACAACAGCCAGTAAATTGAGGTAGTGCTGTGCCACCGTTTGTGTCCAATTTCTAGAAATGGGGAGAGGACTGGAACAAACTTGTTTATATTGTTATTTTCAAATAAGTTCACTGTGCTAAAATCACATTTTGAAATGCAGAAGAAAAGTGCTTGTCATGTGTACGCAACTCCTCCTGACCTCCTGCACCGTATCTCCTTCTCCCCTCCCTCGTCACCTCTCTGGTCTGAGAGTCCTCTCCTCTGCAGTTGTGCTCAGAATAGGTCCTGCATCTCCCTGCCAGCAACTCGTATCTTATCTCAAAACATATGACTCAGTACCATGTCTCCTCTTTTTCATTATTTATATCATATGCCCTATACAAAGTCATGTTACTCAGTTCTGAAAACCCCAGTGCAATTCAATTAACATCAAAGCAACCAATTTGTCAGCTTCTCCATCACCTAAAAGCTCTATATTCACTGCCCGACCTCCCTGAGCATATCTGCTACTTTCCTGCCTTCTGCCACATAAAAAACCCCAACACTTCTACCATGCTATTTGCAGGGAATTGACTGATTTGATATATAAATGGTCTCTCGTCTTCCCTTTTTCAGTGTCTGCTGACTATTTAACTGTCTCCTCTTAGTGTGTTTCTTCCTCAGGGCAGAAACACTGCTCAGAAAGCATTTAGCATGCATGGAGCAGTGCTTAAGTAATAATTACTAACTTCATTGTGCACCTAACTGCACAAGCCACTGCCTATAGTTCCTGCTTTATTCCAAAACACATTTTTATATCAGTCCTGGAAATCTTTCAAATAATATTTTCCCAGCAAATGATGCCCTGTATGTGGAAAAACCCCTTTAAAATAAAACCTTTTAAGAACTGCTCCTTGAGATCCATTAATAAAACTATGTAAGGAAAATTCGAAAAGCTTCTCAGCACCAGCCAAGCCCCTGTGAGTTCAACCATGTTACCATGTCCTGCTTCTTGAAGTGTTCAACTGGAAATCCATTTCTGGATGAACACAAGCTGTAGTCTGGATGGGTTCTGAGTGTGGTATGAGTTGCAGCATGAAGTACAGTAGCAACCTAATAAACTCTTAGAAAATTGCAGTCTTATATCTTCCTAAGGTCACCTAAAAAGATAAATTCTAAATATAATTAAGCCTTGATTTGACCTGTTTCATGGACTTTATCTTTCACTAATTTTTTTTTAATCTTAATTAGTATTTAGCATTTATGCAAGTCTGTGTGCTTTAAGATGCTGAATGATATATGAGTTCAACAGAGTCCTCAGCTGAAGGACAAGTATTTTAGTGACTGTGAGACCTGACCCAAAGGCTATTTCCAGCAGTTTGTCATTTAGTACAGGGAAGGTTAGGTAGGTTACAGTGATATATGATCTTTCATGCTCTGAACCTAACAGCACAGCTGAACTACTCCTATGACTTTCATTAACTGTATGCAGCTCTTTTCTTATATAGAGTAAACTGAAAACGTGACAACCTTTCTATTCATGACCGAAAGAAAAGTGAAAACTTTTGATAAGTTTGGTCAGTCCATTAAAACTCCATGCTCAGTCCATGTAAGCCTGAGTGCAAGTATCTGCTGAGTTTATTTTGCACTCATTCATATACCAAGGGGGAGAGGGGAGAAATCTTGGCGAGGGCTCCATGTGGAGCCCTGCCAGCACGCTGCATTAAGCAGTCACCCTGGTGTAGGAGCAGCCTGGGGAACGCCAGTGAAAAACAGCACCTGCAAGTGTTCTGCAAATGGCACGAGGCTATGGAGGGGGTGGAGAAAGGATGTAAATGGGCAAAATATGATGAAAAATGGCTAAGAGCCATGAGCAAGCAAGACATATGGGCAAGCTTTTCTGCCTAAGGGGACAAGTTAGTGGAACAATTATCTTCCTTTCATGTATACATAAGAATTAGAGCTGTTAAAATTTCAAGGAGTGAGAAACGGGCATTTTTCTAAACAAACAGTATTTTGAAAATGCTGCTTTGTTTCACATTGTTGCCATTTTTCCCCTCAACATTTTCCATCAGAAGACTGACAAAAAAGAATAGAAAGAAAATCTGGAAGATACGTTTTTTTCCTCTAGCCAGCTGGACAGATACCAGCAAAAACAAATAAACAATCATTTCAAGAGGCAGTTCATAATGTAGTTTATAATCACAAACATTTTCATCAATAATGTTCCTGGTTTTTATTGAAAATCTTTTCAGGTGAAAAATTTCCATTGAACTCTAAATATAATATTGAGGGCCTGATTCTGCCTGTAGGCTGGTGAAGCAATTCTGTTGAACTCACGTTGCCTTGCATAAAACTAAGCTGAATGGAGAGCTGGGAACCTGTTGTGTGCTTCTATGTCAGCTTGGCCGTTAGCATATGAACATTCCACAAGTGACAGCCATAGCCCTTTTAAATAGTCTTCCAATGTATAGCTATGAGTCAAATAAAAGTTCAGGTTCATATGGATATGGAAAAAGGAAGCAAACTTATACTATCTTTCTTTGAGGGTAATTTTATATCCCCCCAATATCAGCTGAAGAGACAGTCCATAAGGAGGACATAAGGCTTCTCCTATCCATGCCTACCATAACGTCCTCATTAAGGCAAGGGTGAGAGTAGTATGCCAGGAACAAGTGGCGGGACATCCCTTTCTCTCCTGCATGAATGCACAGGCACTTCACCAGTGAGCATACCATCTCTGGTATGCCCATCACGGTCTGGTATCACCACCAACATGGAGGTGTGTGGTGGAGGCCTGGAGAGCATCCACAGGACAGCACTGCTTGTTTCATTCCGGCAAGCCATGGCAGTGAGAGCAGGATTCAGGCACAATGTTGAGGAATATGTCTCAGTTTACAGCCTCTTACTGTTGCATGACATTAATTTGGTAATGGAAGAGTGTTTAGAATCCCTTTAGTCCTGGGTAACCTTTCCCCATAATGATTTTTTAAAGTGACTAAAATAAGCTGGGCTTGCTTCTTAGTACTGGAAGGCTGATTGTCACTAGTTGCATATGACCTTGCTGCATGCAATCCCTCCTTTGCTCTAAGATGCTGACTCAGTGCCAAGTACAGGATGAGTCAAGTGCATTATTGCAGACGCCTTAACTTCTGTAGCTTTGGAAAGCAACTATTCCACAGTGCCTTCCACCCCTTCACAACAGACATCTGCATTTCTTCTATATATAGGCAAAAAAGCAGCCTTTGAAGGAAGGAAAAGCCCTGGCACAGTGAGCAGGTGCGGGAAGCCACGCTGGGAAGCTCCCTTTTGCACCACCGACTGCTCCTAATGTCTGCAGGGAGTTCTTGATTGGCTGCACTTTTCTGGTGGCAGCGGGGACCACGGTGGCACTGACCACACCTCTTGTTTTCCAAGAAGTTGACACTTGTATCTAGTAGTGGCCTGAAGGGTATTGCTTTTCACTTGCTTTGCATCAAGGTAAAGTTTGTGGGGGGGGGGTTTTGGTGTTTTTTTGTTTTGTTTGGGTTTTTTTTTTTTTTAACCTTAAAGTACATTAGACACCATGATTTCTAGCTTCCTTTCCTGGCTCTGCTAATCATTTAATTGTTACTTGGGGCCTGCTTATAAAGGGGGGGATAGTATTCTTTTCTTTCATACAAAGCAAGCCTAGATCCTATAAAGACTGCAGCATGAGACTTTCCATGAAAAAAACCAACCCACACACATGCAATTCCCTGCATAGAGGACCAGAATCTTAGATGAGAAATGACACTGGGCAGAACAACCTGTAACTGTGGTTATCTGCTCTGTTTCATACAATGTGCCACTCGGCATCGTCAGGGCCTGCCTGCAGTGCTCAGTGCAGCAGAGAAGCGCGCAAGCTCTCCTGCCCTGTCCCAGTGTGCAGAGGCCTGTGGTGCTGCAGGGGGAAGGGGAACCCCGCCACCTCCTCAGCATCCTTCTGGGGGGTCCAAGGTGCTTTGTTAAGGGAAAAGCAATTATGCTCATGGAAATCTGGAATATAACTGAGATGTTGCTTATTAGATTTCCTGCAAAAAGATGTCATGTGAAGATTTAAAGGGCTATGATCTTACTGGTCTATCTAAGGAAGTTTTAAAAAGTAACACTTGATTGACAAGGCACTCCTTTAAGATGAATACCAGTAACCCAAACCAGTGAAAACCACTTGTGAAGTCTCTGGAAATTAAAATCTGTCTCTGCTTTACTGCATCAGTCCTCCACATTGCTTTTAATGTTTAAGAATCCTCTGAATTTCCTCTACCAATTTCTGACATTTTTACTATTTGTTATTTTTAACCTAAATCTTCAAGACAGCTATGCTGAGAAAATTCTAGCAAACAGAACAGCATCATGAAATTAGAATGGCCTTCAGGAAATAACAAATCTACAAGGGCTTTAAATAATGTATGAAACTTTCTGTTTCAAATTGCCTTTTACAGCTGAGTGATAAGACAGACCATTTGGGGATTTAAGCTACTAAACATTTTTCAAAATTTCAGCTACTGAAGAACATGCAAACCTAAAATATTTTCTTTTTTTTCTTCACCAAAAGAAAGTAATTTAGTATTTGCCAGAACAAAAAATAGCTTGTTTCCTGCTAGATATAAGGCAAAAAAAAAAAGTCTGAATTTATCAGAGAACTTAATCCAGTGAATCACATTGCAGAGATCACACGTTACCTAAGGCCTTCTCATGTGCACACACAAAATGACACACCTGCATCCATCAGACCTGTCAAGCTGCACTCACGCATGACACCTGAGAGTGAAGCCTGGTGCCTCTGTCCTGTCCCATGGCACACACGCCTGCAGAGCACCTCGGTCACTCCAGGTGCCATCCAGGCGGTCCATTGAAGCTGGCTGCACTGAACACCACAAAAGGCGATGGGGTTGTGCTGCTCCAGCACAGACCAGGGATGACTTCTGAAGAAACACACTGCCCAGCCTCAGGCAAGGGTCCTGGTCTTTTCTCTGCCAGAAGCATGCCTCTCCTCCCACCTGGTGATGTGGGTTTTCACAGTAAGTGGTCCACAAAGGTGGTGGGCAGAAGAGGCTGGATTGGTTTTGTCCTTTCTTCAGTTTCTCAGAGCACAAGCTGGAGAGGTGTGCAGCAGCCCTGAAGGCACCTCAGCAGCTAGGGCAACTGCTGGCAAGGGTAAAGCTACCCCAAGCCCCACAGCCAGCCTGATGCCAACACTTGTGCTTACAAAGGAGTTTTCAGCTTTCCAAGACAGCTGTTTTCCAGGGTGCCAACCCTGAGGCAATCCTCTCTTCTCCAGGGAGTCAGATACCTTGTCTAGAGGGATTTCTCCTATACGTCCTATCTCTGCCTGGCCAGCTTATTTGTTAATGCTCACTTGTGGAAGCGGCTGGGAGTCATTAGCTCCCTTTGAACTGAGTATGAATAAAAATAATTCAGCATCACAAGCCTGAAATGATTGAGTGAAATCCTGGCATTAGTCAGGCAATGAAATGAATGGGTTGTTATTTGGTCTTTTGTCCAACAGATGCACATTTTTACCACCTCAACATGACCCTTCTCTTCTCTCGCCTCTTTAGGCACATCCCCTACTCCACTAGAAAGGAAGGAATTAAAGGTGAGGTAGATATTGCTGACCTTAGTAAAAATTTCCTGTTATTTCTTAACACTAGACCATGCTTTTTGTGGCTTCAAACTTTCTCAGATTTTGAAGATGCAGGCTTGAGTTTTCTATGTCTGGTGTCTTTTTCAGCCTTGGTTTTGGACATGGAAATTTCATAGTCAAAATAATTCAGCTGTTTCAGAGAACAAAAAGAGAACCAGTATTGAACTGTGCCTCTTAAAAAAAATAAATTGGAAAAAGCACAGGGAAGTTATGATGGAGAGAGTAGAGAAAGGGGCAGAAGTATAGAAGCCAGCAAGGAGAGTAAGTGAAAGAGTGTGAGTGAGTATGAAAGAAATAAGCATGCACAGAGGCAGAGGATAGGATCTGAATTGAGTGCTAGGATGCTCATAAAAGAAAAATTAATCATGTTCCCATTTTCAGAGTGTAGTATATGTCTAGGAGTTATTTCATGCAGTCTTTTATCAAACTTGTGCAAGGTGACTTGCAGCCGCAAGGGGGTAGGCAATAAGGCAGCGTTGTCTCATTGTCATCTCTTCCTGATTACATTTGAGAGAACATTAAAGAATTGTTTCCTTTGCTAGGAAAACACGTCTCTGCTCTAAATCTATTCAATTTATCAAGTCTGTTGAAGTGGGAATGATTACCTGCTTTTTGAAAGTAAAAGTCGTTATCGGTATGCAAACCATTCATTTGGTTTCAGCGTGACTGCAGGCATCTTGGGGAGAACTCCAAATATGCAGACCACGCCCAACCTCCAAATCATGAACTGACTTTCTGGTATTAAGGTTTGAAAAATAGGGAACAATCACATGGAAGACTGAAATATTCTTTTTTAAAAAGTGCTGAAGAAAAATCTTTAACATGTTTTTTCCAGTCAGAAAAAAAATACTTTTTGAATTATTTGCAGTTACTCCAAATATTAAGCTCAAAATTTTCACCTGAAAGCTCTTACCCAATTTTAGTCCACAATGTAATCTTGCCAACTGTCAATAGCAGTTTTTAGATGAATATTTTAAGATAAAATCTTTTTTTTCCTTACTAGTATATTTTATGTGTGATCTACAAATTAAAGAGTTGTTTGCACTTGTACAGGTAGGGGAAGCTGAGTCCCTTCCCTCATCACAGAGTGAATTCCCCTTGTTTATCTTATCTCCATCATATTTTACTTGCATGAAGTATTTTCCTGACTTCATCCCTTTGCACAAAGTCCTTTCTCTTAGCATGAAGGAAACTCCTTTTTTAATCCCTCACGGCATTGAGCAAAGTCATTTCCCTCAGTGTGGGCTTTCTGAGAAAGAAAATTATCTGAATATTTGCTTTCAAGGAAAAGCATTTTAAAAGAACGAAGGTTATCTGAAAGGATATCTGAAAGGATTGCTGTGAAAGCATCTGTAAAAACATCTGTGAAAGCAGAGTAATTAAGTGGTTGTTGTTAACTATGCTGTTAGTGTGCTCCATTGTCGTGGGCAGCACACATACATACCTAGCATAAGAAACTCTTTCCTTCACCTTTCATTGTTTCTACATTAGTCAGTCATCCTACAATTATAAATTTGCTTTTCTTGTGTAAAGCATGTAGTAACAACACTTTCAGGATTTCTATTGATATGAAGCTACATCGAAGACATTAGAAGAAACACACAGGCATAGGAGTTGCCAAGGTAGATTAAATCAGAGGTCTATGTAATTCATTGCCTGTGAGAAAACCACCAGTATTAGAAAACGTACAATCTTTAGGTAACTTTTCTTCCATGGAAAGTTGATGTCCGAGATCTAGCTTGTGAAACAAATTGAATCATGAGAATTGTGACATAACAACCAACATGTGAACAAAGAGTATTCTTTAGGGAGATATTATAATGTACACATTTTTAAATATGCCAATATCTAGCCTCTTGAAAGAAAGTTTTCATTTTTTAAACACAAACTCACACACATCATGCTACGTACTATCAGGAAAATGACAGCTCTTTTCACTGACATGTAGTATGTTAGCTGTGTTTCATACTTTACATGAAAGGAAATTCAAAATATGTCCCGATCTACTAGGGAATATAGTATTCAGTTGATAGTATTTCAGTATTACTAACAGAGAAAATATGTGGAAGCCTTTAATAAAGGCTGTTCTTAAACGCAGGGTCCATTACAGTCTTACTAGTTTGAAATGTTTTTCTTCTCATTTTTTTTGTGGCTGTTGCTGCTTGCACCTACAAGGTGGAGTACACAGTACAATCTTGTAATTTGTTGGAGAGAAGGATAAACTAGCCCAAAGGAAATGCTACAACCCACCTGGGGCATCTAGCTGTTCTTTAGATGTAAAAATTTCACTGAGACACTACAGAACATGCAGCCTGCACTGTGCTTTCCATGTTCACCTCCATGTACAGAGAGATTTGTTTTGAAAAAAATTGTAGATTTTTTTTTTTTTAAATACAACACTCTAAATATCATTCTAAAGCAGATAATGAAGCAGATATCAAGATTTAATTGAATTTTGTTATTTTCATTATATCTATGACTTCTAACACTTTCCATTTTAATCCAGGCACTTAACCCTTCAACATAGTAATAGAAAATATTCTAATCATTAAAATAGACACTTTATATATCCAAATAATAACTGTAACAAAAACTTAATTCAAGTATTAATTTTATCTTTATGGTTATCACTGAGACTTCTACCTTCTGTCAAGTTTGGTCAATGAGTTAAAAAATTAATAGAAAGGCATAAAAGCCTGCCAGAGAAATACAGACAGCATACTTAAGTAAATCACATTTTCTTCAGGAAAAAAGGATAAAAAAGCAGATGACTTCATTCATCTCATCAAGTAATTCACATAGCCTGACGTGTTTGGTATCAGTTCTCACTCAAGAGGCATACTCACATATATGATGTTTTTTTTACTCAAGAAGTGTACCACTCCCAAATTTCACATGCATATATAAACTAAAAAAAGCCTTACAACTTTTTGACTTTGGTCCATCGCTGGGAAAGAGATGTTTCTCATCTGCTGGCAAGGCATATTTGTCATATTTCAGGCAAGAGCATCTGAGCATGTTTTAGTTATCTATTTATTTGCTTGCCAGAAAGAACAGATGATGTTAATCACAGCAATGATGGAAGAGAGCATCCAAAAGGTCCACGTGGCTTTTGATTAAAGCATGTTAGATAGTATTTTAACTTCAAGGGTTTTGTTGTCACAGCTCCCTGCAGGGATGCACCTAATATATCTGCACTTTTTCACCAAGTAATGTATATGATATGCTAGCTCTCTTGCTGTTACTTTTAATATCTTTTTCTATTTAAATCCCTTGATGATTTGGTACTCACATCTAAAACTTTATGCAAAGCTTTAAAATATTTTGGAAAGCCCCAGAACTGAGTTATTCCACAACTCCTTAACTCGAGACATTCAGCTGCACAGTTCCTCCTGGAACATGGAGAAATCCTTCATGTGCAGCAAGATTTGGTCTCACCTTACCCTCTGATTACTACTCTCTGTATTGACATATGCTATTTTCCTTTACATACCTATATTACTGCATGGGCTTCCATGTGGCCTGTATTAGGAACTACCTGGACAGTTCTGCAAATGGAGAAAAATTGTTGTGCCTTGGCTATGCATGTACCTTTTAGGCTGTACCTATGC
Organism: Ciconia boyciana; assembly: GCF_034638445.1. Lineage (NCBI taxonomy): Eukaryota > Metazoa > Chordata > Aves > Ciconiiformes > Ciconiidae > Ciconia > Ciconia boyciana. The sequence continues at coordinate 54,612,672 of NC_132936.1, forward strand.
AAGGAAAATATTATTGTATAATCCAAGTTTTGATCTGATCTGAAATTAATACCTTTGTATACTAACTCATATGAGCACTTACAGATCTGGCACAGGAGAGGCTTTTGTTCAAAAAGGTTACCAGAAACAGTTTTGCACAAACTCCAAAATGTACCACCCAGACTAGAATGTGTCAAATGCCTTGCTCAGACAAGCTCTGTTGCCAGTACTAATAGAGCTCTCAGAGGCACTAAAATCTGCATGCTCATTGCAGAGAACAGAGTCCAGCTTTGCTGGATGATGGGACTGTGGCCACTTGGAAGCCTTGGAGTAAGGGTGGTTGGACTGGCTGGAGGGCATCACCCCTGAATACTCACAATTGCCACTGAAAGAAGTAAACACTGGTTTAATCCCAAATTAAAAATGTGAAGGCATATTCACCTGCCTGGGGTGAGGGAATGGGTGAGGATGTATCACAGAAAGGAAACTTTGAGGAGCTCGGATTCACACAGAGACCCATCTCGGAGGATGCATTTCCACAGACAGGCAGGAAGCTAGGACACTTTAAAACTTCATCTCAAGAACTACATCAAAATTCTGGTTCTTTCTAATGAACAGATTTAATCACTAATGAGCAATAACCATCTCTCTAAAGAGTCTCTGTTGTTATTTGTCATTACACATAGACAAAACTGACTTGGAAACTGAGTTGAATAGTGAGCTGAATAGTGAGGTTGAATAATGAAACAGTTGATATGACAAAAAATTCATGTTAGTCCAAAAAAGAAGTGTTACAGAAGGAATTTCATAGCACCAAATGACAGGAAAATGAGATAGCAGACACAATTCAATGTTGAAAAAGGCAAACTAATACATGTTGGTAGGAGCAACCTTAAGTGTACAAGTACACTAAAGCACGGTCATGAAAATCAGCTCTTGCCCATCAGGAGAAATGGATGCAAATAGCTCGGTGCAAAATGTCAGCTTAGTGCTCAGGGCAGTTGAAATAACCAAGAGATGGTAGAAAAGAAAGGGATAATAAGAGAGGAAACATCATCATGTCACTGTGTGCATTCCTGGTGTGCCTACATCTTGAATTCTGCAGATAGTTCTGGTTGTGTCACTTCAAAAGGGACAAGGCAGAATTACAAATTCTTCAAAGAAGAATAATAAAGTTGGGCAATGACCTCCTTGTGAGGGGTAATTACATAAACTGGAACTCTTCAGGTTGAAAAAGGAATATTGGTAGAAGGAAAATATGATTTAAGTCTATAAAATTATGAATTGCATGGAGATACTGAACAAGAGACTGATTATCCATTATTTTTCAGGATGTAAGAACTAGGAAGAACCAAATGAGATTATCATTAGGAGGTTTAAAATAAACAAAAGGAAGTACTTTTTCAAATAAGGCATAATTCAGTTGTGGAACTCTTTGTGAATGTCAAAAGTATAAGTGGATTCAAAGGCAGATTGAAGACTTTCAATGAAAAATCCATCAAAAGCTATTACACAGTGAAGTGATTACAACATACAGCTCACAAAGTCTCTGAAATGCAAATTTCTGGGAGTAGCAAGGGTACAAGTTAAAGTATCATTCTGTATTTGCCCTGTTTCTTAGACTTCTTCCATAAGCACACTTTATTTATTCTTGTCAGAAATGGGATACTGGAGTAAATGCACTTTTGAACTGATCCTGCACAGCTGTTCTGTGTGTAGTATATAACTCAGCTTTCACTTAAGCCAACAAGGTAATTTCATTGACTTTAATGGGAGCTGAATTAGGCTATCTGAGAGAATGACCCTCCCAATATGATGTTTTGCTAAGGATATGAAAGCTAAACTTGTTAGATTGGTAAATGTAAATTCAAAGGAACTGACAAAGTTGCCCAAAGCACAGAGTGCCTGCAATGTAGCTGCAAAGCAAACCCACTGTAGGGATTTATTTTAAAACCATATGCAAAATCTATAGGTTTATGATTTATCTATTCTTGAATTTAAATGACTGGTCAGCTGACTGCTTTTGCTCTCTCAAGTGGTAGCTGATCTGGTTGTGTAACTGTTCATCTGAGCTTATAAAATACATGGTCAATTCAAGGTCAGTCTATAGTTTTATGAAATTAAGATGATAATAGATATGGCCAAACTACAAACATATCACCTCCTTTTCCCAAATTATTTGCTTTCCTGAGACACTCATTAGTAAGAGCACAATTAGATCAATATTATTTGATTTTCTTTTCTTTTAGAGAAAGAAGAACTCTTTTAGAAAACAAGTCGTGTGTTTGCAGACAGAACATGTTCTTAAAAAAGAAAGAAAAGAAAACCAGACCAGAATAATTATTTTAAGAGTGTAAACCACAGAGTTATTGCTTTAGTCCTACTACCATGATTAAGTTTGTTACTTAAGGCAAGCTAAATACCAGTGGCGTATTAGGGTGGATTAACATAAAATTGACTGACAACAAATATTTATTTACATGAAAGAACAATATTTTTATTTTCGAGGAAATATTGCTTTTGCATGTGAAAACATGTTCTTAAGACATCTCTTGTCCAAGTGCTGTAACATTGCACCTATGCATAAGACATTGTATGATACATGGGGAGAAGGAAGAATTCCTTCAACTGCCCTGCCCTAAAAATGTGAAGAGTAATTCAGGTACCTAGACATAGGCATTCAATTCCAATTGAGATGCTCTGTGATAATTCAAGATACATGCATGGTGCTAATAGATATGACACAGGAATGATGGATGACTTCCACCTTTCAGAGTTGTGATACTCTGGGGCACCTCAAAATGTATTAGGGACATATATTTAGATACTTGATTAATTCCCTAACTTTCAAATTTAAGCAAGCTATGCGGGCTCTCTCAATGGAGAGTAACAGGTATGTCCCAAAGGCAGTTCATCTCAGCCTATGATACCATTTTGAGATAGATAGTACCTGTCACTTGTGGAAGGTTGCCTTTCTCTGTAGAGAGCAGGTCTTAATGGGTAACCTATTAACTCAGGCTTGACTCCTATAGTTCTTCTTCAGCCACTGTCAAGTGAGATGAATCCCACCCAGTTATTCTATTGGGGGACCATTACATTTGTCTTTGCAAGACAAATATTAATAATGCATAGGGGTCTTGTTCCCCAGAGCTCAGACCAAGCTCTAAGGACTTAATGTTAAATGTTTCTCTTTCTTGATGAGGGAATGGAGTAAGGGGAGTGAACCTGCCAGTTCACTTGGCAGGCTATCAGCAGAGCTAGCAATGCAGTCCTTGCTTGTGGATGGCTAAATATGGTATATAAACACTACTTTATCCTAATAATGAATTGTTAATAAACTGGCTGGAAACAAAGATGGAACTAATTAGATTTGTTTCATGTTACATGGTGAGTCAAATATTAAATATAACTAATATAGGTGAACGAATTAATATGGTAAGAACATTAAACTTCGCAAGGATGTTTATTGATAGACGAATGTAGGAAATTGAATGGGAAGTAAGAGCAGTAGATTTTACCTTTAGTGTCTGGACTTACTGGGGAAGTATGAATATATATCACCTCAACCAAATATCACAATGAAGAGAGAGGAAATTCATTACTGTCAGAGCAGAATATATTAACTTTACTGCAGTCTTCCACTACTCAGTAGAATATCTCTGTAGGGAGGTGTTGCAGGACTTCTGCACACTGGGAACACCTTGATGGCCTAGGTACAAAGGAAACAGTTGTTTTTTGTTTTTTGTTTTTTGTTTTTTTAATTACATTCTGTTAAAAGGAAAGCTGGGAGCATGAGAACTTACAAGTAAGTGAGAAGAGTATTTCAACCTTTCTCTGGGTAATAAAACCATATTCTTCAGTTTTACATTGATTAATGGTTGCTTTGTCTTTAACTTTTATATTTTTGTACACAGTAAGAATGCTGTTTTCAAAAAAATCTTTTTTTTTAGAATTAAAGAAAGAGAAGGATGTGCTGGAAAATGTCATCTTTTAAACAGTGGATACACATACAAAAGCATACAGTCTCTGTTAGAGAAAAAAATTACTTACTATGCATAGAAGTCTCAATATGAATATGCATGGAGTTGATATGTACATGACAAAAGTGTTAATACTTCCATCTGAAGTTCCAAGAGGTGCCAATATGATATCTAAAAGCAGTATGTGCCATATTTTTACCAATTTGGGGTTCACTAAATGTACGCTTTGAATATATTCATACATTGCTCAAAACCGGACGGTATAATCTAGTTTCTTGTATCTCTATATATCTGTTTACACACATGTAAACTTATACCTTACATATCCTAAAAAAAAAATTATATAGCAAAATTAAACCACAAAGAAAGGAATATATGTGTTTTCTCTTTCGCTATTCTCTCTTCTCTTCAGGAAAAAAAGAATTTGAAGAAAATCCTATCTATAAACATTATCATTTTGAATAAAAAGGCCAATTAACACAAAAAATTTTAGACACAAAATTTTGAAAAACTATTGCAGAAACCAAACTATGTCTTATTTTCTGTAAACTTAATTAAAAAGAAAACCAACAACAATTTCTCCATTTCTAAAAGCTGAGTTCAAATATGACCTGACACAGTCCCTTTGAATTCAAAACCTGAAGGTTATAATCACTCCAGAGTTCTCAACAAGCTGGGGAAACCTGGACAGCAAAAGTGTTGGCTCTCCTTCCTTAATTCTTGAGTTTTCCAGCTGTTGAGCTCTCCTGGATCCATCTGTCCTTCTTGGCAAACTTTTGGCATCTGGATGCCTCCCTGGGTGATAGATCAGACATGGTCTCTTACGTATTTGCTCTGGAGTCTCACTGAGATGATGATGCAATACCTCTATATTTTTTAAATAACTTTGTGTTTGAATATCTGCATAACATGCATCTGTATAAACAAACAATTCTTCAACTCAGTTTTTCTACAAGCCCACAAACCCATACTGCTTCACACCAATAATGGGCTTTGCCAGCTCTGAAGACAGAGTGGAGCTCCTCCGCTGTTCTGATGCATCAATATGTAAGTACTCAATTGGCAGCTGGATTAGTGCACAGCATGCATTTTTCTTATTTGTGAGGGTTTTTTTTACATTCAAGGGTAAATGTCAAAACAATGCTGTAAAACCAATTAAGGAGAAAGAAAACAAGATTAGAGGTGCTACTTGAATTATTTATTGTTGTTCACTGTTGCCAAGTCTTTAAATAAGTACTTAATAGACCTTACTGTAACTCTCTGAGCAATACAGTAATTTATTTAATGCAAAGTTCAGCAGTTTCTTAACATTAAACTGAAATAGTCCATATAGTATGTTGTGAGCCTTTTTGAAGCCTCCTAAATTTGGACTGTTCACCATTTATGAAAATCTTCATGCAGAACTAAATTTATTAATTTCATGCAATAATCTGATATATTAAACAGGTATTGATTTCTGTGGAAGGGAATACCAAGATTTATTGACCAGAAAGATTAATTCTGACCAATTTAAAGCCAAGGTCAATATTTATCTTGAGGGGAAATAAATCTTGATACTCAGAAAAACAAGAGGCTGCTATGTATATATTGTTATTTATAGTCTCAGTGTTTTAACCAGAAATATCTAAAAATCGCTCCTCCATGGATTTGAATTTCAGGCATGTGACCTTTTTCATTGATATTAATATGATAAAGAGGGAAAAATATTTATAGGACTGGGGAAAACCATCTTTCCTAACTCATCTCCACCAGCATTTCTAGGGAATATACTGAATTGAGTCAGGAAGCATTTACTTTTAAGAATGAACAGATTGGTCAATATAGCCACAGATTTCCTGATTTGTGGTCTGGTAAAACCAGGAACCTCATGATGTACACACAGTTCAGCACTGTTCAGCAACATCGTGTGAATATTCACAACGGCCATATCTGAACTATGTGGAGGGTGAAGGGGGTGGCACACCCGAGGCTCTCCTGCAGAGGGGTCTGGATAAGGCTGGGGCACACACCTCCTTGTGGGGCCCAGAGGCAGATCAGCTCCATGGTGTCACACACAGCACCACCAGCTTGTCCCAGCTAAGTCAGGAACTGTGCCCGGTTCTCCTGCAATATAATCTGTTTCTTATCCATAAAACCATACTGCCTTTTGTGAACTATTGCATTACATAGGACCTGTGGCTAAGGCACGAAGCAGGAATCCAAACATAAACTTAAATTATTTCTCTGCTTCATACAGAAGATAAATTCATCAGGGCCTTACCTTCCATGCTGCTGTGCAAATCAGCCTAATGAAATGGAGGATGAAAATCAGTAGTATCTGTGAGGTGCTCAGATTGTATGGTAGGTTGCCCTTCACACAGCCAACAGAAGAAGGATTTCTGACAGAGAAGGGGAATAAGTCCTGGTTTTGAGGGAAGATTATTTTTGATGCCATTTTCTGACTATTTGAGCTGCAGGTGTCTTACTCTCTAAACATTTGGGCTGAGTTCCAAATCTTTATCTATACATGTGCTTGCTTGAAAAATAGTGTCAGACACTCATTAGCAGTAACCTACAACTTTTGAAATTGACACCATTTACCTACAGGAAATTGTCTTTTTGAAATAGTACTTTGTACTAAACCATTCTGAGATAATTGTTCCAATTAAAAAATACACGGGGCATTGCTGTGCACCTCAGGATGGGAACTTTATTGTGCTGTGAAAGAAGTCAATAGGAGTTCAAAGTATTCAGCCACCTGCAGAACTGAAGACAGAGAGCCAAAAATTTGTAATGCATGCTGGAAAAAGAAACTATTCTACATGTTGATACAGTGTTGAAAAGGATGGGAGTTTTAGCTTTGCTCCTTCTCCTCTCCCACCCTGGCTCCCCCATCTCCCGGCTTCCAAAAAAAAAAGTAAATGAAACGATGAATTTCTTATGTCTTTGAGTATTGCTGAGCTCTACATAAATAGGAATATGCTCACTGTAGGGAAACAGTGAGATTCAACTATTCCCATTAAAATGCTAATGACTGTCCTTTTATAGATCAGCTGGAGAGGATTTGGGGAACAAAAATAGCACCCAGAGATTATCACAGAAAGAAAAAAATCAAAGAAGAAAACATGACATTAAAAAACTTGGTTCCAAATTTAGGAGCCCACTAAAGTGAGGCTAACCATTTATTATCCCTGGAACTACTCCATATATTAAACTGATTTTGAGAAGTCATGAATTGCTATGCTTCTAAGCACGGTTCACAATTTGGATTATTGTACTTTCATATATTTTGTGTCCTGTCGAAGCTATCACTGACATCTTAAAAGAAAGTCCTCCAGTCCTTACTACATAGAAATAAATAATGTGAGACAATAGCATTAAGCAATATAATCATAAAATTACCTGTTATTAAAAACAGAGTACAATTTTTTAGAGGAAATATATTACTCAGCTGTAAAATAATATGTTTGCCATTCAGTCTAATGTTTCAACATTATAATTCAATCTTCTAAAAAGCTGACATGGAAAATAACGACGTAATAAACCAATTCATCATAATGTGTAAAAGAAACTACTGGAATAAATTGTAATAACCTTTCAAAAACTAGCAGCTTTTAAAAGTATTAATTTCTACTCCAGATAATTGGAAAAGACACCTGGGCGGCCAGGCAATGTTTTTTATGGGATTGCCCTGTCAGGGACTCAGATTGTCTTCAGAGTCAGGAGTGATCGTTTAGCCCTAAGTGACAGTGAATCTTGCAAATGGGTCTTCCTGGATGGTGTTTGCCATAAATTACCAAACTGAACTCTCCTTCAAGGTCAACCATAAAAGAAGGCAGATATCAAATGGCCTTCACAAGAGACCCAAAGTAATCTTCAGGCCTCACGTAAGCAGGCGCTGGTTGTGTTGTATCCTGTAAAATTGACTTAATAGACTGACAACATAAATTATTATCAAACCTGGAAGATATTCTTGGGAACTAAATAGCTGAAGAATCTAATAGGGAGTTGTAGTTCACAGGAAGAAGGACTAACACAAGTTGCTCCCCATTATTGGAGCAGTATGTGCAATGATACTAAATTAACAGCATTAGAATTGAAGACATCAATATATTTCAAGGCACACATGCAAAACAGCTTCCTAAAGGAAAGCAAGACATCCTAAGTCTGTCAACTTATTTTATCTTCTGCCTTTCACAAAATCTCTTGGCATTTTTTCTCCAAATGAATAACAAGGCCAACTGTGTTTACATAAGCATTGTTAGTTCCAGTGTTTCTGCTTTGAAATCATAGTTCTGGATTAATGAAAGTTTAGCCAGTGGTGTTTATAAAGGAGCCAGCAGTGTCATAAACCTGTGCTACAAAAGTGATTTTAGTACTTTTTTCTATGAGAGACAAGAAAGGGTTATAAACAATCTGAACCCTGATGTTTTGAAATAGCAGAAAGTTCTTTATTGCTATCCCTTTTTCTCCAGTATGGAAGCTGTGTTCCAAGGGTAACAAATGTTAATTCACATTAAAAAAAAAAAAAAAAAAGGAAGAAAAAAAAAAGTGTAGGCAAATTTTGTGACCTGGCCTGTTTTGTGGCATCCGTATTTAAGCAGAGCTCCCTGTCACTTCCCATTGGAAAGTCTGTGTACGGACCAACAGTGTGTTATGGAGCACCATCCTAAAGGCTGCTCACTTGAGCTTCCGTCAACATAAAGGCAGAGGAAAAATCGTGCTCAGTACGGTGTGTGTTTGCAAAAGAAGGGAAAGCAGGAAGGTGCGAGGAGGCTGAATGAGTGGCACAGTGTGGACAGCACCCACTGCAGGGACACTAACGAGCCCACGGGACTGTTTTGCCGGAGGGAGTGCTGAGGATGCTTCAACCTTTGATACGTGTTGGTTCAGGTCATGCATGGGGATGTCACAATCCCATTGTAACCCCTCATGGACCCTTCCCACTCCACTGAAATCTATCCTCATGCTAATGTGCTTTTAAACTATTCTGTAGTGAAGTATTGGCATGCAGGAGCCTATTGGAAATCTTTAAGGAGCTGCTGCAGTGCACAGAGCAAAGCTTCAGCTAATGCAAAGTGCTGACATGTTTTTCAGAAGCCTCTCAAAATTACAAATTTCTCTTTGCATATGTTATACTGTTTAGCCTTAAAGCAGCAACAAATTTTATGTTAAAAATAAATCAAAATAAAGGTTTGGGGATTTATAGAGTGAGCTCCAGCTTAACTACACCACCTCATCCAAATATCCCCACCAGCATCCCTGTCATAACTGTGTAGTGTATTGTGTAGTATGAAAACAGGGCTTTTTAAATTAAACTTTTGATAGTTTTACAATAGTTCTTCAAGAGCCCATGAAAGAATAGAAACTTTACTGGATAAAGCAAAGGCTTTTGAATTCCTGTGGTTACCCATATGAATAAAATTACCTACAAAGTTTCATACCACGTATGTACCTTTCTTTGCTCTGCAGTGCTGCTTTCCTCCTTCCCTCCCTGTATGGTGAGCCAGTCCTTCTTGTGCTATGATAATACTTTTGTGTCTGCGACGACCCCTAGAACTGAATAGCTGTTTCATATAATTGCAAAGCTACCCCATTCTTTCCCACTAGCTTCACCTCGATCCTGAGGAATGAAACAAAGAGAGATTCTCCTCACAGTCGCTCTTCAGTGAGCTCAGATGTCTGAGCCACAGCCAAAACTAGGTCAAACAGCCTGTTTCCACCTCACATACTGACCTCTTAACAATTTTTGCTCTGTGATATTCCTAGTGGGTCTTAGCACAGACATTTACAAGAAATGGGAGGAATAAAATCCTCTCCAACACTTTCTGTAATTTCAAAATAAATTGGTGACATAGTTTGAAGTTCAGACTAAAGATGTGCTAATTATACAGGGAAAAATCTAATTAAGCGAATCAGGAAACCCATAGCAACTATTGTCACATTCTTGTATGACAGAAGCATCAATCTGGCAGTCACTGGAGCATACGCTCAATAACTGCCTGAACCCAGATCCTTTTTCATCAAGACCTGCAAAGTTAAAATGAGATACCAGCTATGACAACAGTTCAGCTTCACAGACCATATTGCATGAAGCAGCACTTCCTTCTCTCCTCTTTTCTTTCATCTACAAAATAAATAAATATATAAGAACCCCCCCCAACAAAATACACTTAGCATACTTGTACGTTGAGAGTGTTGAAATGTTATGAAAATGACATTCCCTGCTAGTGAAAGGGGCTGAGGTTGTAATATAATGTAACATATATCTTTTTCTTTCTGCAGCACTGAATATATTCCACTGAAATACCATGAATTCCTGGTTAGAAGAAAATAAGAGATTAAGAGAGAGAGAGACAGAAAGTGTCAGAAAGACAAAATCCTATGTCTGTAGGAGAGGTGAAATTGCACCACTGATAAAAATTACCACTTCTGCTGGAATTCAGCTCTTCCAGTACTCATTACTCTGATGACAGGAAGAAGTTAAAATATTATGGTCATTTTCAAGGCCCTTCCCTCTCCAAAAATACCCCTAAAAATAGGAAGAAAAATGCTAGCCTCAGAGGCAGGGAAAGATATACAACTTGTAATACTGTAAAAATGTAGGACCTATTTAAATAGGTTTGGTACATACATCTTCCCAAAGCTTTTACATTTAAAAGGTTCATCCAAACAATCTCCGGCATAATTAGCATTGCTGGTTAAAGACCAGAGGAGGTTTTTAGGGAGAGTAAGACCTTTTTTTTAAACCAGCTGATATAGCTAGAAGGAATAGACCAGCTTTAATACGTAAAAGGAAGTCAATACACTTAATGGTATGAAAAGAATGATATAGGGCAACACAGCATTTGGGAGAAACCAAAACTCCCTGCAAGGCTGATGAATGTGTTGCTGATATCCATGAAGTGGCAAGCTCAGGCGTAATATATATGTAAAGAAGAGACTATCAATGAAGCAGTAAATTCTCAGCATTGTTTGACCAAAGAACTAACAAAAACCCCAGCCTGGAACACTGCAACATACAGAAAGGAAAAAGAAAGATTTGAAAGAACAGTCAATCTGTGGCAAGGAGCACGCACACAAGGTGTTGGGTAGGATATGAGAAATGCAAATGAGGATTGGGCAGAATTCTGCAAATAAAAGCAATGGAAGGAGACACAGGCTAGCCAAGATTTTTCAGGACTGATATAATGGTAATGGGAACAGTTTGCTACACAAGGAGGTGAACTGTATTAAGCTTTGACTGAGCAGCCACATCCTTCCATGGGAAATGGTGTGCATGACACGTATCTTCTGGTTAGCAAAATTGCACTTATTGTTATTCTCCGAAAGACTCACCCACACGTTCTATGAAGAAGCTGAAGTGAGATACCCTGGTTACCCATGTATGAGGCTTTACTTAAGGACAATAGGATAAAAAACATCACAGGACTATAAATCAATATCTGAGCATGTCTAGGTCATAAATTCATTAAACAGGTAATGTCAGAGATGGATTTCTGTATTCCATTTCCACAAAGACATAGTAAGCAAAACAGCACAATAAAAGGACACAGATATGTATTTCATAGATTAGGGCAGTTTTCTGCATAATGTATTATAGAAGATACTATCACAGACTCTGTAGATTCAGTAGTACTTGCTGCACTTTAAATCCCTCATGTATTACTCACTCAGCTAAAAAATTTCACAACTTAAAAAGTAGTAGGTGCATTTATTTACATATGGCCTTACAGAATAATGAAGCAGAGAATACAGAACTAAGACTGTCTTGCTGTTCTATAGTTAGACAGATTTGATTCAACTCCATGTGATATAGAAGCTTACTGCAAAGTGTAGCCTACAAAATTTGGCCTGTAATTAACTGCTTCCCAGTTTTTTGATATCTTCATAAGGCAACAGAGTGACCCATCAGATAAAAAAGAATACAAGGTATTTTTTTATTGATAATTACATTTAATACTTGACAAAAGAGGATATAGCCATCCTTGTTATTACTTAATGTAGATTCAGCCCAAGAAGCATTTCCAAAGAAAGTGAACAAAGCCAATGCTTGCAATCAAGTGGCTGGAGAACTGTGTAAGAACATGTTGCTAATCCATGTACCATCGTCCAGAGGAAGAAGTCAAATAAATGTAAATGCATTAACAGACTGTGATAAAAATTAGGAGGTAGAAATTCCACATGAATTCATTTAAGTATAGGCATGAGACTCTTAGTGAATGAAAGGGAGAGGGTCATTTACATATTACTGCTTTTCAGGACATCAAGTCTTGAAAAACTGTTGCAAGGAGTACTTATGTCAGTGTATAAAATGGAGGAAAGACACTGAGAAACCTTTGGAGTCAATCAGAAAGAAAAAAAATTGTGGTGCTATCAGCAAAACAACCAAGAATAGTTTTGCACTAGTAGAAACCCAAGATTGGCAAAGGCAAACCAGAAATGTGGCAGTTGCCAATACTGGACACAGGTTTTCGCTAGCTGAGATGACGGTATGCTACCGCCTTTTAAAGTATGAGTTAGTTTAGAAGTAGACACTCTGTATGTGTTAAACAAGCAGATAAAAGCACTAAGCTGTTTTTTAACTAAGGAGATACTTACGTGTGCTGCTAGAAACAAAGATTGCTGGTCTGCCAAGAGAAATGCTTTGTTTGCCACAGTGATTGGGTCTCAGTTATTTGTAAGGAACAAACACTTGAATGTGACTTAATTTTAGAGGTGAAAGATATGGTACCATAGTCACTAGAATTAGAAATAATTACATTCATCCTTTTCTTCACTATTTTGGCTTGGACTGAATGAAAAAAAAATCAAAACGAGTGTGCAAGTTGTCCTTGTTGATCACAGCATCCCCTGGCTTGATCACTTTGTCAAGTCTGCACTTCTACATAACAAAAGGTAGCATCAGTTTGTTTGGTTTTCTATTACAGATAAACAAACCCCTTTGGATTTTATTGGACTGTTTCAGTTATTCTCCAGAACCCAGGGTATGAGAAGCATGAAACCCTCTTATAGTACTTTTTAAGGCAAACGATGAGTTTGCTGCTGAATCCCTGGTGCACAGAGTAGCTACCACTCAGTACCTGAGATGCTGCTCTCAGGGGGCACTTCCCATTAGGACCTACATGACAATAGCTCCTGTTATTTACACTCAAATGAGCAAATAAATGAATATTGGTGAAATGTTTGCTATAAACCAATGACATCTGTAGCAAACTAGAAAGAAACAAACCCATGAAATCCTTCCTTAATTAAATTAAAGAAACCTGATCCTTGCTGTGTGGGCTTGTACCCAACATACCAATGGATGACAGGATCATATAGCTTATTAATTATACTTCACTACCTGACTTCAGGGTAGGTTCTTCCTGATGATCAGCAAACCCATGAGTTAGCATTCCAGTCATCAGCTGGGGAAAAGTTTATGTCTAAGCAGGTGAGCCATTCCTCCACCTACAGTGGTTAAAATGTTTTCTTCAAGGGACACACTGTTTTCTTCAAGGTAACAAACACATTATTCAATATAGGCAGGACCCCTCTATAGTAAGAGTCCTTAATGAAGTCTTAACTCCTAATCTCTTGTAAAACAGCTGTTAGGTTTGTCCTCCAATGTTTTCTGTTGTATCACATCTCTCAGGACAGTTTTTTTCACAGGGAACTCACCCAGGAGATCTTTTCGTAATGCTGTATGCAACAAGTTAAATTCATTCAGCTTTTAAGATATTTATTTGTGGTTTTTTTTCCAGGTTTGACCCCTATAGGAAGACATGATTATCAATCTCAAACACTCATACCCATGATACTGGAATATGTGCAGCAGCTGTTCTTTCAAAGGAACTGAAAGGTCATTAGAAGACTGGAAGCAATGACCAGCTGCAGTGATGCTTTTTTTCTTCTAACCCAGACAGGGAGAGAGAGGGTGAAGGTGAGAGACAACATGTCTGGATGACTAGCAAATGGCAGTAGAAGGTATTGCTGTGGGTCTTAGGAGGTACACATCCAGGTGTATACTTACAGCAGTGCTTATTATCTGAGATTTTAAGAACTTAAGTATTTAAATAGCTAAGTTGTCCCTTTAAAGGTGTCATGACATGTATGCTCTGTTTAGTTGTATTGTGTGAGGCATGTTCTGTTGTTGTTGCACTGGTACATTTTCTGGAACATATTTTAACAAGAGTCCTCTAGAGAAAAGTCTCTTGTTTGTGACATTTCTCAATGCATTATCATTTTCATTTTGGTTAGAACTGTTCTTCCTTGGACTGATGGGTAATGCATCACAGGGAACCAACAGTTGTGAGGTTTTAAAAGAAATATGTACATCTGTGTAAGATGACAGCAGAAATACAAAGACAGTTCCATATATCCCCTGTATTGCCAATGAACAGGCAACAACGACCAGCCACCTTCTTTCATCCCTGCTGTCAGACAGACCCAGCATGTCCAAACTCTCACACAGGTAGTGGAAGTGACAGCACAGTCCTTTCCCTCCAAGAAGGGCCCATATTTCTGGGCATAACATCTTTAAATGTTCATAGGTTGCCTCAGAGACTGTGATGTGTGGTCTCTCATTTCAATCATCATTTTCCATGACATGAAGACAAGCCAGGTGTTGTGCTTCAGTGGTTCTCATCGAAAAATACAACATTTTAAACCAGAAGGTGCCATATGACAGGCCTGAAAGAAGCTTTAGCCAGTGTGCGGACACATCAGCTCTGGAGGCACTCCCAGGGCACACTAACTCAGCACAAGACATCAGAAATTGATATAAAGGGCCACTGGGAGCAATAATTTGGGTACTCTGTGGGCCACCATGAGAAATACCCACAGAGCTGCCAGAGCAGCACAGAGCTACAGAGGCACGTCCTCACAGCACCTGCCACTCCCCATACTGGAAAACTCTTCAGATCTTCATCCTGAAAAATTCATCACATCCCAGCCAGGCAACATTTTTGTTTCTGTTCTGATTCTTATTGAGAAGGAGAGACTGAGATTCAATATGGGTTTGAGGAAAAATTATCTGTTGGGACTGTCCTTTGGTTCAGCTTTCATAGAATCATAGAATGCTTTGGATTGGAGGGGACCTTTACAGGTCATCTAGTCCAACCCCCCTGCAAGAGCAGGGACATCTTCAACTAGATCAGGTTGCTCAGAGCCCCATCCAACCTGACCTTGAATGTTTCCAGGGATGGGGCCTCCACTACCTCTCTGGGCAACCTGTTCCAGTGCTTCATCACCCTCATTGTAAAAAATTTCTTTCTTACATCCAGTCTAAATCTGCCCTCCCTTAGTTTAAAACCATTGCTCCTTGTCCTGTCACAACAGGCCTTGCTAAAAAGTCTGTCCCCATCTTTCCTATAGGTCCCCTTTAAGTACTGGAAGGCTGCTATAAGGTCTCTCTGCAGCCTTCTCTTCTCCAGGCTGAACCACCCCAACTCTCTCAGCCTGTCCTTGTAGGAGAGGTGCTCCAGCCCTCGGATCATTTTCGTGGCCCTCCTCTGGCCTTGCTCCAACAGCTCCATGTCCTTCTTGTGCTGAGGGCTCCAGAGCTGGATGCAGCACTCCAGGTGGGGTCTCACCAGAGCAGAGCAGAGGGGCAGAATCACTTCCCTGGGCCTGCTGGCCACGCTTCTTTTGATGCAGCCCAGGATATGGTTGTCCTTCTGGGCTGCGAGACCACATTGTTGGCTCATGTCCAGCTTCTCATCCACCAGTACCCCCAAGTCCTTTTCCGCAGGGCTGCTCTCGATCCATTCATCCCCCAGCCTGTATTGAAACCGAGGATTGCCCCGACCCAGGTGTAGGACCCTGCACTTGGCCTTGTTGAACCAATTCACACAGGCCCACTTCTCAAGCTTGTCCAGGTCCCTCTGGATGGCATCCCGTCCTTCTGGCGTGTCAACTGCACCACTCGGCTTGGTGTCATCTGCAAACTTGCTGAGGGTGCACTCGATCTTGCTGTCAATGTCATTGATGAAAATATTGAACAGCACTGGTCCCAGTACGGACCCCTGAGGGACACCACTTGTCACTGATCTCCATCTGGACATTGAGCCATTGACTGATACCCTCTGGATGCAACCATCCAACCAATTCCTTATCCACTGAACACCCATCAAATCCATATCTCTCCAATTTAGAGAGAAGGATGTTGTGGAGGACCGTGTCAGAGGATTTACAGAAGTCCAGATAGATGACATCCATTGCTTTTCCCTTGTCCACTGATGTGGTAACTCCATCATAGAAAGCCACTAGGTTGGTCAGGCAGGACTTGCCCTTGGTGAAGCCATGCTGGCTGTCTCGAATCACCTCCCTGTCCTCCATGTGCCTTAGCATAGCTTCGAGGAGGATCTGTTCCATGATCTTCCCAGGCACAGAGGTGAGGCTGACAGGTCGGTAGTTCCCAGGGTCCTCCTTTGTACCCTTTTTAAAAATGGGCACAATGTTTCCCTTCTTCCAGTCACCAGGGATGTCCCCTGACTGCCATGACTTTTCAAATATCATGGAGAGTGGCTTGGCAGCTACATCAGCCAATTCCCTCAGGACTCTGGGATGCATCTCATCAGGTCCCACAGACTTATATATGTTCAGGTTCCTCAGGTGGTCATGAACCTGATCTTCTCTTCCAGTGGGAGGGGCTTTACCCCCCTGGCTCCCCAACATGTTGTCCATTGACTTGGGAGGGGTGAGGAGAGCAGTTGCCAGAGAACACTGAAGTAAAAAGTTGTTGTTTACCTCAGCCTTCTCCTCGTCTGTTGATACTAGGTCATCATTCTTGTTCATCAGTGGAGGTACGCTTTGATGTTACACTTACAACATCAGCTTTGATGTTGCACAAGTAATAAATGTCTAATCAATTTAAAATGGTTGCAGCCTAGAGGACTTGTTTTAGACACTACTCTCAGAATTGTCTTGGCCCTGAGGAAAGGCTGGGGTCAATCAACACCTTTTTGCTCTGTTGAAACAAACACCTGGAAGTTAAAACCTGTTTTCTGTAGCTGGTCTGCCAACATGTAAACAGGCTGCTAATATACAGACTTGTTTCTGGTAATACCCATAATGGGCTGGGCACTGTCTGAGCAGTAGAAGGCACCTGACCTGCCTTGTGGAGCATTCAGGAAGGTGCTGAGAAAGCAGGAGGCAAGCGCTTCCAATGCAGCAGTGGGGTGGTTTGGCAGAGACCTGCTATATCTTTCACATATGCTGCGTTGACCCATATTTTGTAAAGAATCTGTATAGTGTAGCCTTAGATATAAGCAGCTGAAGTGCACTGTGGGAGTTTGTTAGACCACTGCCCTACTGTTATTCTCAAAAACCTTCCTGTAATAAACTGATATGTATGTGATCTACACCTGGAGATAATTTTGTTTAGCAGAGGGCTGACATAAAATAGCAAGGAGATATTAAATGAAGAGATAAAATTATATAGTGCAAACAATAAGAACAATCCTGGGTTTCTTTCATTACTCTGCAAGGACTGAAAGAAGTAATAACAAACATAAGCATTTTGAGGTGTTGACTTTCAATGGAATAATGCAGACATTGCACTGACCGGTGATAGGTAAGTTATAGTATCCTAAAAGTGAAACAACTGAGAAAGGAACAATAGTTCCAACCATAAAAATAGAAAGGAAATGATAATGGATTTTTAATTAAAGCTTAAACCAATTTTCTGAAATAGTCTAAAGTTTACACATGTAAGCCATTTCTTAATTTTCCCTAAGGAAAACCTATAAATGCTTTGAGTTAAAATCTGAATCAGCTGCAATGAAAAATCAGGAAATTAATTTTTTTCAATTTTGGAAGGAGAACCTTTCTGTCATGTACTGTTTCTAACAGCATGGGTACTTCCCATATTATCTAAAAAAAAGATAAAATAATTGACATTGTCATTGAGCTGAAGGCATTAGATCAATATTAGCTTGAGAGCTCCCATAATTCTTGTAGTTTTAAGGTTGAAATGACATCGCTGAATATAAAGTGTATCAAATGTAGATGATTTGAGTATTAATTCCTCATTATTGTGGAAAGGATGATTAACTTTATTGAACCTTCACCTGAATTTCTTTGGCCAGGCATTGAAAATTTATCTTAATTTTCTTTTAGTTTTCTTTAAAAGTCCAGGTAAAGATAATACGAGCAAGTTGAATGTTCAAACTTAGATGTTGTTTACTTTTATAGTTTGTAGAGATAAGGATGCCTATTTTGTGATGTGAAATAATATGGAATTTTATGTATTCCAGTTTGAACAGTTGGTATCACTGGTGCTAATAAAGTCTCTTTAGTTCACAGAAGATGGTCTGCTATTTAAACAAGACCAGCAAAATATGTAAATCAGAACGTATGAAACAAAAAGGGGAAAATAAATCCTGGTGCTGGCATATTTCCTTTTGAAGCTCTGCAACAAATTAGAAATAATTCCAAAGAAAGGGTTATCTTTTACTAGATGACACTTTAATGAAATTGTTTTAGCTTTTCTCTTTAGCGCAGGAAAGGAATCATTACAAATAGGATACAAGTGACCTACAGATGATAAATCTCCTCCTAGCTATTTCTTTGTGTTTGGCTCTTCGGTCTTTATATTTAATAAATACAATCATTTTAAATATGTTTACTTATATTTAATTTTGAAATAATTACTACAAAAATATGTAAGCCTTGATGTTACTGCCACAACCATTTCACATTAATTATTTATGAAACACCATATAAAGCATATTAAAGCTTTGATCATCAGAAGGCCTAGATATAATCTGGCCTTTGTTGTTTTTGGCTGGTGATTGTCTACAGTAATCTGTTTATATTTTACACTATCACAGTTCTCTAAGATACTAATATACAGCAATATTAGCCAACTACAATGACTGTGGGATAGAAATTTCCATTTGCTCCAGAAAATATTCATCAACTCTGCGATGACAAAAAACACAATCACTGTAATTAGATTGTTCGATATACAATGAATTTTGACTCATCATTCTTAGCTGGATTTTCTCCAATTCCCCCTATTCTAACTCAAATGTATTTATTTTTTGCCTTCTACAGAGGTCTTTGTTATTTCAGTGATTCTGTGAGATGCTTTGGAAATAACTGCTAGTTATACTCAAATAACTAGATATTCTAATATCAAAAGTTCACTAATTCGTAGTATCTATACAACTACTTTACTATATGGATATTCAAATCATAACAGTTTCATGGGTTTGGTGGATTAGAAGATGCTTATTCTGGTTGCCTCATATGGCATGCAGAGTTTTCTCTAGAAGAACTTTCCTTGACATTAATAATCTTTGGATCAGGAATTTTGGGCTGTTAGTTGACTATCTTTAAGAATAGCATGAGGATATCTGGACTGATTTACGAGTAGTGTCTATACTTGGGAAATACACTTATGGGGCAATGAGAGACAGAAATGGAGAATTTTCTGCTGAGGTTATTTAAAAAAATTAGTTCTCAAATGCCACAGTCCCAAGGTCATGGTAATGGCAGTAGCACAAGAAGTCAGGCAGAACAGAAATTTAGCAGATCCAGGAGAGATTCTTGCGGGGAAGCAAAGAGTGCGGTGTGCCCTAGGCAGCAGCAGCTCCTGGCTCTGCTAACATCACCTGCTCCAGGGCTGGCTGGCATATTTTGAAGGTGCAAAATGAAAAAAAATAACACCAAAGACCCGACAGAAAAACAACCTTCTTTGAATTAAAAGACCCAAAAAACTCAGCTTAAATTTTAATTCCCTGCTTCATCTTCAGCACATTGAAAAGCAGTTAATAGTAGCAAGTGTTCATACTAGATAAGGGAATTGTTGCTACTCATATAATTATGCTGTTTCTATAGCTGAGCCTGGCAGTGAGACAGAGCAAGACATAGCATCACACTATTAGGACAGTTAGTGCTTTTGACAAGAATCCATTTTCCAGTGATCAGAGATGCAGTTTCTCTTACTTCTGTGCAAGCTCAAACATCAATGAAACAAACATTTTCCAGAAGACAAGTTGCCTTTAAATCATTTTTTTGCAATGCTGATGTTTTTAATGTGTTTTTATAAAACTCCAACAAAGAAGACAAGTGTGAAGATCAAGAAGAAGTGCATACAAATAGCGTCTTTAATCTGTATCTGTAATAGGAACTGAGCTTTCGCGGTACTGCAGAGATATTTTTTTTTAATGACTCAGGCAAATCTTTTCCTAAATGTATTCATCAATTTGGGGTTCTTTTGCTTTTTCCTTACCTAGCATAACGTCTTCAGAAATCTCAGTTTTCACAGTAACATTCAAAAGTTTTGTACCGTAAGTCATCTGGGGTACTCAAGAAAGTTTTTTTGTTTCAAAACTCTCCCTCCCCACGTGAAAAAAACCACCGCTGTGGACTCATGCATGCCATCTGCTGGCACTTTCTAACCTTTTATAGGCACATTCTTGTTTTGTGGCCTCTCCAGTGTTTCTCTCAGTGACACTAAGCACTCCCAGTACCTGCTAAGGTCAATCACAGTTATAGGCATGTGTTCCTAAAAGGCAGCATCTCCCCAGCTGGACGCCCAGGTCCTGAGCTATCCAAATTTAACAGGCACTTGCAAAAAGATTTCTTTGTTGGATTTTCTTTCTCTTTAAAACATGGTTTTTAATAATGCTGGTATAACTATTTCTTATGTTATTGGGAAAAGTGTTTGAAAAATACTGTTTAGTATTTACACATTCCTTCATGAAAAATATTTTATGTCAGTATGATTCAGTGTCATACACATACATCCATCTGTATGGGTAAACAGTTTTTGGTATATAGAACATGCACACTTGGTGCCAGTGGTTCATAAAATCTTGTGACTGTAAGAAAATGTTGAAAAAGGCATGCTGACATAATGGAGAATTGCATTTGCAGACAGTAGTTACTGTCAAGACTACATTTTATGTCTTTTCAATCATTTTAATAATATGGCAGTTAATTACAATTTTGCAGTATGCCGTTGCAGTTAAAAAACTTTTTTGTGAATATGTACAAAAATATGTGTCTATGCATGAATATGCAAATGCATGTATTTATATAAAGATAGATGTGGATGTTTGCATGTCCGTGTGTTTAAGGCAAATAAACCAGCAATGTCTGAAAAATTTTGAGCACTGCTAGAATTTTCTTGTATTTAAAGGTTTGAGTGTACACACAGGCACATACATATATACACATGCACTCATATAAAATCCCTCCCTGTGTCGGTAGGCTGAAAAGTAAGCAGCTGAGTCCTGTATAATAGCAGGTAAGCTGAACTTCTTGGTGCTGTTTCACATATACCCAACCACCATTCTTTGGGAAAAGATTGAAACCTGCCTGATATTCTTGTTCAGTAGTGACAGTAATCACTGGCAGGGAAAATGTTAAGAGGCTGAAGGGGTAATTTAAGAGAAGCACTACATAGCAAAGGTCCCTTTTGATGAGGAAAATGTATCGTGGTAAGATCAACAAAATAAACGGGCCCCCCCATCCTGTCTGAACAAACCAACTGCTGTGTCCTGGGGATGGGGACGAAAGCTTGTGCTCTCAGCTCCTACACAAATGGGCCAATGTCATATGAACCATTTACCATATATTAATTTCTGGTTCATCAGAAATGATATCAAAATAACAGAAAGGCCTCAGTTCAGCCAACAACTGGAAGTGAGTTAAAGCAATAAAACATCTGTCATTGAACCATCTCTTCTTTGTGTCTGTTTTATGTAACCTTTGAAGGAGTAACCACACTTATTTGCTTTTTTGCAAGGGACTGATGAAGTTGCTAGTGCTAAGCAAGGAGACAATTAAAAAGCCAAACAAACATGCAAGGGTAACTGTGTAAAGAAAACATTGCAACACTCAAAGCAATGCAAGGAGGTCTGAATCATATTTCTTGAAATGTAAGACATGGCTTCCCTGAGCCAGCCAGTCACTCTACCTCTAACCATGTCAGTCTGTGGAAATTCAAAGCTTAAATGACAGGCATTTCAGTTTAGAAAATGTAATAGTGGTTAAGCAGAGTAAAAAATTATTCCAAAAATAATCTCTTAAAATGCTAGCACATGAGAAATAAACAATTGATAAATTCTATAACAATGCACTGAAGAAATAGGGCAAAGGCATAAATCTTCTAATCTCTGCCCCTCACTCTTCCTCCCACACTATTCCAACAATGCAAGTCTTACTTTGTGGATTTGCTTGTTCTACTTAGGTTATCTCTGAAATGGCAAAATAGCACACATTGAATTTATATTCGTTTCTGAAAAAGAATATATTACATGTTTTTAAGAATTGGTTTGATAATCTTATGAAAGTTTTCAAGGCACTAAACCATTAAAGTTAAGCCTCTTATTAAGACCATATTTAGAAAAATGTCACAGTGACACATTTCTGGAAATCATAATTAAGAGAAAAGAGACTGACAGAGAAGACATTATTCTTCACAGAGGAATAGGAGAAGTAACATAAAATAATTTTTCTGTTACTTATATAAATCATTTGGTGCAATTATAACGGTGTTCAAGGATTAATATTGGAACATTACAATGATAACATTTAAAATAATTGCTTTTGTTCCTTTAATCTCCTAGTTTCATTGTTCTTTCATCTTCTGCTTAAATCCAAATGTCTGCATTTGAAAACTTTTGAAAACATTTCACCAGAAAAGCTCATGGTGATATATTATCTCTCTTTCATTTCTGACCTGAGGCTATAGTATTTGACAGTGACAGAAAATAGTTTCAAGGACGATATAATGACAGAGATGAAATAAATTAAAGGAAAGTATAAACTACTTAGTTGCAGAAATCGTTCTTGTTCTAAAACTATAGTCTGGAATAAATATTTTAGACTGCAAAAATGCCTTTAAACCAAGAGTAGGCTTTTAAAAAGCTGCTACTATTTAATTCACTGATAGCCATGTTTTGAAGGAACATTCCTAACATTATCCAATTACCACTTTCTCTGCAAACTATAAAATTGGTGTGAAAAGTTGATTACATATATATTCTGAAAGTATTTAATCATACCATCAACAGTGTCTTGCTAATCAGGCATAAATCTGAGAGATTAGTTAAAATACAGTGGTTGTTTTCTCAGTGCTGAAATACAGCAGATAATCCTCCAGTTGCTACTTCTACAGGGGCTAAAGCTGCTTCCACATGCCACGGTGGAGCTGAGGGCAGCAGACTTTTGCCTCAATAGCTGCAGGCCTTTTTCACACCCTTTTCCTCTCCTTTTCATATCACACGCCATGACCTTTTCCTAAAGCACTCTGTACGGTTTTTAGGCGATGGGAACCTCTCCTGGCTGAAGGACATGCCGTGTGGTTGTTGCTGTGCCGACTGACACACCTCTGTGCCACGGCCAGGGCTCTTGCTGGCTCTCTGCTAGGTTGTGCCTTTGCTCAAAATATGTGTGTTAATGACTTCCCTGTGGCCCAAAAGCAGTCTGAAGGTGGGTTTAACCATCTACCTGGAAAACCTTTAGGTGTACATGGGGTTTGCAAGAGTAGAAGCTTCAGTACCTTGGGGTTTCAGACGCAGACAGTTAGGCTGCAAGTCCTTCTAAGATAAGGTTAAATTTTCGCTTTATCAGCTGAGGTTGGTGCTTTGAGGATTTCCTCAACTGTAGCAGTGCTGTCATGGGCAAGAACTTGCTTTGGTTAGGAATTTCAGTGCTGGGCCCATAATAGAGTCAGAAATCCCATGTGTGATCTAGTATGTGTAATGAAACACAGAGACAGAATTGTGTGCCTGGGGGTGGTAGCATATGAAGCAGGAGTTGCTTGAGCAAAACAGTAGGAAACACCAAGCACAAGGGTAGGTGCAAAATCTCAGCCCCAGCCCAGGGCTAGGGACCTGGCTCATGCGATGGGCAGGTACCTCCATTACCCTGGGACTGAGAAACCAAAGCTAAGAAAAATGACTCAGAGTTAATGAGATATGTACTGATAACCAACATGTATCAATTAGGTCTGAACTTGCTAATAACTTTGAAAGGTACTGCTTTATTTTAGACCTGAAAGCTGGCTTTTCTAATTTTAGTGCCTTAAAACAGTTGGTCTAAGACGTATGAAGTTTCTGCTGACTATGTTGTGGCTACAGCAAAATAAATCGAGAGGCTGGTGGTTAATGCACTCTCCTGTGTAGAGGAAATATTTAAATTCCCTAAGGCCAAAGACTTTTAGTGCCCGTGCAGAAACATAAAAAATGGATCAAGAACTTTAAAAAAGTTTAAAAACAACAGCTACTGAAAGACTTTCAGCACCTCAGAAGTGGTAACATGAATGTGGATGTCCTTTTTTTAAAAAACATTGGTGTGGAAGCCCCCATGTCTACTTTCTGAAATTAATTCCAAGTCCTTTATTGTTTCTAGCTGTAATGACCAGGCTGATTTAACCCAAGGTGTCTATTATCCTTTAGCTCTTTTGGAAGTCTCAACGCTTATTTTTTGTATGGTAACAGAAAATATGACTGTTTATTACTTCAAAACCAAATGTAAAAATTTATAGTCTAATATACCAAAATTGATTAATGATGTCAGGTAGCAAAGTTTACACACTTAAAGAAACCTGATATTAAATGCTGATTTAATACTCAGCATTTTCTTTCTATGCATATCAAATGGAGCACTCACAGTGTGAATTACTGACTGCTTTTGAAAATGTAAACCTATGTCTTTCAACTCTCTGATTAACATACATAAAGGTAGCAGTATGCAATTCTTTTCAGAGTGGCTATGCTTGCAATGCCTAGGTTAAATCATTTTGAAGATGTTATGAAGAAAAAAAAAAGACAACACCACCAAAACAAAACAAACTCTGAACCTGGAAGAGTGTTTTAGAAACAGTTATTAATTTCTTTATATGTTTAGATTTATTCCACTTTCAATAAAAACACCAAGTAGAAAAGATAAAGGATAAAAAACCAAACTTTCATGAAGACAAGTTTATTTTGGGGAGTCATGGCATAACTTTTAACTACTGTATGACTACTGTGTCTCTGTAACAATTACATAAATGAATTCTGCTTTATTTCATACTCTATTCCCACAGTGCCTTGCTGTTTCCTCAAATGCCATACCCTTTCTATTTTTCTTAATACTTCCCCAGTAGCAGCCTACTAAAAGGCTTTTAAATAACTTATGCAAGCCTTTTTTTTCTTTCCTCTTTTTTTTTTAAATTAATCACCTATAAAACAGCATATTCTCTAGATACTATGAAATGAGGATTGCCCCCATTTTGCATAAATTGCTTTTTTTGTTACTGTTACAAGGCTTATAGGCTCAGCTCCTTGTTAACATGGCTCACAATAAAATTGGGTTTGCTCAGGTCACACTAGAGACTAACACTTGCCCAAAGATATTTCTGTGCTTATTGCCTTTTATCCCCGAGAAATCCTCCTCACCGAGCAATAATATTGTTAAATTTGCATCCAGTTCACCTGGGTTTGCAGTCAGGGGGCATTTCTAATGTACTTCCTTCTCTTGGTTTCACATGGGCCATAACTTTCACTTTCTAATTTCTTTTGGCTGACTGACAGCTCAGCAGTGGAGGAAAAAGAGGAAGCTTTTCTTCATCCATCCATCCAACGAACTCTTCATCACCTTCAGGCTTTTTTCCTTTTAAGTCCTGATGTAATTTTGGTTATGATTATCCTTCCTGAGCAATGACAAAGGTTGAAATGAAGCCACTGGCAAGGGTAAGGCTAGGTCAGTCCCTGCTCGGGGGGGACCTGCCTCACCAGCTGCTTGGTGGAAGGTGGCAGCAGGATCTGAGAGGCTGATGTTTCCTTCCCAAAGCTTGAGGTATCTCTGTGGCTTGCCCCCCACCATCGGAAGAAAAACTACCGAATGTCACCTAAAATAAAGAAGGGTATAGACATTCCTCCACATGTGACCACATACAAAAGCGTGTTTCCTAATTTGTTTTTCTGTTTCTATTCAAACAAGAGGGATTGCAATTCTTGTAGAAATCAGGCCTTTTGATTTTACTGACTTGTTACTCTGTTTTCTAATCAGTATCCTGGTTTAAACAACTGTCCTTCAATTCTGGAACAATTCCATTACAGTGACAATTCAATCCTGCTTCATATTGAGTGTATGCTTTTCTCCAACTTTCTCGTTATTTACAAAATGCAATATATAAAAAAAATATAAATTCCTAATTTTAATATGCATAACACTAAAATTCCCACCTCTCACCCTCCTTGGTACATGGGGTAAGCTCTAATCTCTTTCTGAACCAATATGTACTACAAGAAGAAAGTACAGTGAAGTGAGAAAAAAAAAATCTCATTGCTCAAATAAGCAAGATATGTATATTCATATATTCACAAAGAAATTCAGCAATGTTTTAAAAATGAGAGAGGTCTGGAGATTTTCCAGATTTCTTCTGGCACTATCAGTAGGGGATATTTCAAACTGCTGTTTCTTCATCACAAATGCAGAGTCACTATTCAGAAGCACCCAGAAAGATAACCAAGCCAATGGGTCTTGCTTGGTTCAGTGTATGATGGTCAGATCATAAGAATGTAAACTTTTGTTACATCCAGTGATGATGTAAGGCAAATTTCCAGAAAATAAATCAACCGTGCATTTTACTACATTATCAGCTTAACAAGTATCGAGAAAATGTGTCTTGTTGACTGAAATCAACACATGAAATATAGCTTGTTAGTAACTGTATCAATTTCCTAATCAACACTGCTTAGAGTTGACAGAGTAACGCTAAACAGTGCAGAAAACAGGGCACACACAGAAAGGCACTCTGTAATATTGAGAAAGGAGGCATTCTACGCTCGAATGAAGAAAAAGAAAAGGCAGACAAGTCTTTCTATACATCCTTTCACTCACACATTGCAAGTGTGAAAAGGATATCCAAGCATCATTTGCCACATGCTCTGAAGAGCAACTTTAAAAAAAAAATCATTTTTTTGTCACATTCAAGAATTTTACAAGTATGAGAGAAAAAGCTGAAATCGGACAGGGGTACACAACAGATGGGCTGAATTTCACTTTATACCTCTAATAGGAATGACAGTTTCCTTAAACCAAGACTTTCCGTAATGAAGCTCTCTACAAATACCAATAAATGTATATATTAACAATGCCCATGTGAGATGAGAATATTGCCAGTGTTCCCACAAGACAGGGAACTGAGCTATAGGGGTTCAAGATGAATTGTCAAAAATATCAGCTAACTTGAAAGTCAGTCTGAGAAGGCTGCAACCTGGACCTATTCTGCTGGCATCCTTGGAGGAGGGTATCCAAGAACTTCAGCTGCAGTTCGGAATTTCTGTCAATCAGACCCCAAGTATTTCCTTTTGCTTAGCCAAATGGAGTGTATTGGGAGTAAAATGCACTTAAATTAAAAACTTAAAAATAATTAAAAAAAACCAAACTTAAATTTTAGTCACCTGCCCACCATCACCAGGAAGCCTCTGGCAGAGGCTGGGACAAACCTAAGGTAGAGTCTTCTCTCTAGGTATGTTTTCTTTGGGAAGGAGTTGAAGCAATTTAAGAAGTTGCCCTCCTCTGCTGTTACAACATCCACAGCTACACTGTTTTAATGCCCTCGTCAAGAGTTCAAGTCTGCTTCAGCACAATGTCAGTGGACTTGTTTTAAACTGCCAGCAGTGAATGCAACTCAGTTGTGGAGGCAGAAACCTCCAGCTAAAGAATAGTAATGAACAGCTGGTGAGTAGTAACTGCTAAAATTGCTATACCAACTTTTGAAGCCCCAGGTGCTTTAATTTTTTTTCCGTGCATTTTTCTGCCTTAGCTGTCATAAAACTTCCATTTTTACCACATACGAGACAGGCATCCTACAGAGATTAGCATATTTTTTCTGTGTATTGCTAGTTTGTTCTCAGTGCATAGCCTCTCCTGTGCAGTGAACGAAGCAAAGGTCTGAAAAAAATAGTATGTAATCATGAACTAAAGACTGTGCTATAATGCATACACTCAAGGGGAGTAAATTAGTGTTGTATTAGGCTACCCTAGTCCCTGGGTGCTTACCTTGGCTACATTTCAGGACAAAAACCTATCATTTCTCCATGCACCCTCACTTTTCATGGCAGAAAGCTTGGGCTTGTAGGTAAGAAGCATCCTGTAGCATTCTCCCTTCTGTGTGGGAGTGCTGAGAGGTGCACTGGAGCACACAGCAGCAACTCTGGGTCACTGCAGTTGAGGCGCACCCAGAGTGGTTCCCCAAGTGGTATAAGTCTTTTCTCCTTGCCTTAAGCGTGTTATTGAAACCAGACCATGCACTACTTTGTGGAGGTCCCACCAGGGAAGAGGATGCAAACACTTCACTAGGTGGAACGAATGATTTAACTACAAAGAAATGCTGGACTAAAAACCGACAAGTTTAGTTCTTGCTGATTGTCCTTCTGCTACTGTCCCCTCTACTTGCCGTCAGCAATGCCTTGCCTCACTCTGCAGCAATTCTCCCATGGGCTTCACCGCTTCTGACATTTTTAAAGTCTACCCTTTTCACTCTCCCCTGCCCATTGTGCCCCAGATTTTATTCCCCATAAAAGCTTGTTTGCATGCTCCCCCAACATTCATCTCTGTTCAAAATAATTCTTCCCAATCTGTAGTAAATAATAGAAGGAAGAATGCCCTGTAAGCAGATGCCCATTCTATTTATGTTTTCATATAATTCAATCACAGTCCTTTTGTGCCTTGAAACTTGAAAAACCCACATTAATAACAACTGTAGGGTTACAGAAGTACATCTGAAAGTGCCAATTCACTTTTATTTGCACACTATACTGAAGAAGTAAAAGGCCAGAGGCAATAGAACGAGGAAGACTGAAATGTTGTTTGCAGTTCAGTCTGCCCTTGTCTTTTCAAAAGGTTAAAAATATTATTATTCTCTCACATGGTAGCCCTATGGATTTGTTTGTGTCTTGAATTGTGAGCTTCCTATTTATGGCTTTTCCTGAGTTTTGTCATTTGCCTTGCTTGCAGAGTCTGAGTGTGAGAGCTGGAACATGCTTCCTCTGTGGAGCAATTGCAAGAGTTGCTAAATATTATGAACATGATCCCACAACACATCTGGCAGTGCACTACACTACATAAGCTTGCTACTTCTTTGTATGGGGGAAGGCCCTGAGGAAAGCATCATAAAAGTGCCAAAAGAATATCTACCGATGACATCTGGAAAAAAAAAAAAATTCCTCTAATGAAACTGCGACAACTGAGAAACATGCTGAATGGATGCAAAGTTCTTCATGCAATAAGAGATTCCAGTAGCTAGGGCATTAAGAAACCCATCAAGTATCACGGGACTGAAGATAACATTGCGGGGACGGCAGAAGTGAGCAATGGATGAGTTGGAATGACTCATGTGTTTGTAAGCCCCATTCCCTGTTAGCGGTGTACTTACTCATACAGAGTTATCTTATGCATTTGTTACTTTCATTCATTTTAACCTGCAGGCTGTAAACACATTTGTTATGAAAAGAATAAAATTACACAAACTCTGTGTGAAGCCCCTGAAATCTTGCTACAGGACTATTCATCACCTTCCCATTCTCATCACAAAGGCACTGCACATTTGTTATTATTAGATAACACGAGAAAGAGAGGAAAATAGGGAAAAAAAAAAGAGAGAGACAACGCAGAATGGAGTTGGGAAAATGGACAAAATGCAGAAGAGACATGGTGGTGGTGCTGGAGGACAAAGAAAAAAGAGAGAAGACATGGGCACGACAGAGTGATGAGACTCAATTCAACAACAGACTTCCTTTATAAAAATATATTTTCTCTTGCCTCACTACTTTTCCTATTGTAATAAGGTGAGGCTTTTGAGTAATTTTGAATAGTGCCATGGCAGTGATTATCAGAACAGTCTCATGAGTACTTTTAGCCAAATAGTCTTCAGAAATTCCTAAGTCCATTTTGTCAATTCAATGGGAATTTTAATTGACTATTAAAACACAGCACTACACAATAAAGATGTTACTGCACTGCTGCAGAAATACCAGCAAATGTGCCATCAATAGAAAAGGCGATTCTCTTCTGTGGGTTTATCAGAACTTCTACAAGAGCATAAATAGCCTGAAGCAGCAGTAATTGAGGATAGAGAAGAACTTTCCAAATATGCTTTTCCCCCAAACATAAGCAAAACCAAGCAAAAGTCCAATAATTAGAGCATTAATTTACATGATTGGGCAGTTTCTCCCTTCCTATTACTGCATAGGTAATAGGTCATATTTTACTGTCTGATATAGAATGATGGGCTGCGCATTTATACAACAAAGGGCAAAAATTACATGATTAAGTGAAATTGCCATACGACAACACTCCATAGAACCCAGCCTCTTTGAGCTTATTTGCTTTCTTTCTGATTTCCAGAACAAATGTCCTGGTAACTGCACCGATGTAAGATCCGAGGTTTTTTGTGCCCTCAGCTCTGCAAGCTCGCAGGGGTGGGCTGAACCCCCGTTTTGCCAGCTGTCTCAGCCGACAGTTCCTTCCACAGCAGGTTCCTCTGGATACCACCACAGGTGGGAATGTGCCTCACCATTCCCTGCGAGCTCTCTCACACGCACAGCACAGGGAGATGTTGCCAGTGTCCCAGGCATCATGTCAGTGACAGTCTGTACCAAAATCAGCTCATGGCTGAGGCCAACGAAGCTTACCATGGCTCTGCTGTTCTCAGTGAAAGGTTTATACCATGGTCTAAACCAGCATAAGTTGTAAACAGAAAACTTGCATTTTGAAGAAATGATGTGTTCACGGGAATGTGCGTATCTTAAAGTCACATTAATCAGCTGAAATTGTATTTCTGGAAATCACATAAATGAAACAGCATTTCTCCATGCAAGTGACCTTCAATTTAATCATGAATTTGCTCATTAGACAGCAAACAATTGAGAAGAAAGCGTGGCAGACTCTGTCAAGGAGCAGCATAAAGACCAAAAACAGGAGGAATATTACATACTGCTGCTGGTCTCAAAGGGCTTTATTAAAAACAAAAGCATATAAAGTAGTTCCTGAACAGGAAGATTTTTAATTGTGTCCTCTTGGGAAAACTGTACAAGGCAGACTTGCTTGCCTCCCTTGTAGTCTAGAGGGACCTAACAAGCTCTCAACAGATTCCCTTTGGTCTAAGATGAGTTACTGATGGGTTTCTGGAC
Organism: Ciconia boyciana; assembly: GCF_034638445.1. Lineage (NCBI taxonomy): Eukaryota > Metazoa > Chordata > Aves > Ciconiiformes > Ciconiidae > Ciconia > Ciconia boyciana. The sequence goes on from NC_132936.1 coordinate 54,643,735, forward strand.
TCTAGTTAAATCTTAGTGACAAATTATGTTTAGCTGGTTCTGAAACAAATGCAATTTTATTGACATCTTTTTTACACTAAAAGAAAAAAATTAAACAAATATATAAAGGGTTTGGTGTGACAGCTTCTTCTAGTTCTACTTTCATATTAGCATAAGTCTCTGAGCATACACAAACAGCAGTGTAATACTACCAAATAGTGGCCATTAAAACAACAATACCTGCAATGTGCCTGCCTGCAGTGGGACTGGTGACCAATCTGATTTGCCTTATGACTCTCAGGAAGCCAAGTTACCTGATTTATTTGGCTTTTGTAGAGTCCAAGGTTTCTTGAGCTGGATCCAGAGCAGGCAGCTGGGCACAGCACTGCAATGCCATGCTTTACACCCCTTTGTCTACACTCTGTGTTCTGCATACAACATATAGGCAATGCATGAGGAAGGCTGGGAAGAGAAAAATCCATAATAACTGTGGTAGCTGAATAACATGGGGGAAAAAAAGCCAAACCCTGTAGGAAAAACCCTCTGCAGTTAACCAAGCTAAACAATAGGGAACACCAATGGAAAGGATGTGGCTTAAATTTTGATCCTGCCTCTGTGTCATTCCAGATTTTTTCCTGGGCTAGCAGTGGGTGCTTCCCTCCCATTGGGATTTACAGACTAATGTCTGTAGCAAGATCAATTATTTATCACAAAAGATAACCAGAGGAGAAAGAGCAGAGCCTTCCTCTACCATCCCTGGCTTATTTCATAGCTTTATAGCTAATGCCAGACAAAAAACATGCACCAGACAAGCAGGACTCTCTCTGATGATTAGACACCCACTTGGAAAGAGGCAAACCAGGCTCCAGTGACTACTTGGCAGAAAACGGGACAAAGCACTCCAGCAGGGGGGCCTGGCAGTCTTCAGTTTATGTTACCGAAATCTCTATGCCAAGAGGTCTCAGCGTGACAGCCTGTAACTGGCCGACTTCTACCGAAACCAGGGGAGCTCTGCTCACAGGCACTGGCTGAGGATCTGTCCCCCCAATTATTTATGTTTGCTGTGATATGGTAACGATATGGTACATTCCCCTACTGTCCCATTGCCTTACATTGATCTCTCAGATGTTGTGAAAGATGATGAAAGTAGCAAGATGAAAGAAAAAGGAAAAGCTCAAAACAAGCTTACATTAAATATTCATAACTGGTAGTAATTACAAACAGAAAATAGGAAATAAAGCAGTAGTGATTATGCAGTGTCCAAATCATCTATCTGCAGCTCCGTCCAGGAATTTTTCTCTATAGATTTCTGTTGCTGGAGTTGGAAAGTGAGCCAGTCTTTTTCACCTGTATCTTTGGTCAGACTTTGCTACTGTGTTTATCTGATACATAAAACGTAGGCTAGTGTGATGAGTTGCGAGTAAAAGTAAGGCCTATGCCTTATTTCTACTCTCCACTAAAACCTGTAATGAAACTGTCTCCAGTAAAAACAAGATGGCATCTCAACTGCGCAAAACTTTTAGATTTCAACAGCTAAACTGTTGTGTCTGTCACCTCAGATGCTAAATGTCTTCTTTTGTGCGTTTGTAAAAGGAACTGACTTTTTTTTTAAAAAAATTTTTTTTTTCATTCTTATAGATTACATTTTTTAATGTTATTTCTGCTTATTATGATAACTCAAGTGATTCTGATTGGCCATTGTTAAGTCTGCTAACCAAAATCTTTTTAGAAAGCACATGTTTAAAAGGTTGCTTTTCAAATGTAAGATGACAGCAAACTAACAACTTTATCTGAAGGCTTCTTACACATGTAAAGCTTATATCTATTTCATGTAAAAAGTGATGAACACGTTGACTTTCTGGGAATTACCATTCTTTCAGCTACATAAAATCACATGTTTATTCCATTCTGTCGATGTTTCTGTGGTGTAAAAGCTGGTGTTGCTTAACCAATGTTAAATACCAACGCATGTAGAAGAATCACAAAATATGTCCCAGGATATTCTTACAGGTTAAGATATGCAGAACTGCTGGACTTGAATCTAATGTCAGTGCTAGAAAGCAAGGTGTGCAGTCAGATCAAGGGTGAAAAAGTTTGTTGAACTCCAGTATTAGTTTTCTGAGCCGTAATAGTCCTCTCGAATTACAGAAAATCACAGATAATTCACCCTGTTACTACTTTGAATCTTTTTAATGTTCCCATGAAGAACTACTTTGAATCTCTTTAATGTTCCTATGAAGAAGCCTCCCCCTCTGATACGAAACATCAGTTCATAGAAAAAAGCATGAATTCTACTTCCATGGTGAACTTGTCAGTTTTTGCCATCTGAGCACTCCACTCAGCTTTGGAGACCACAGTAGCCTTGTTAGGTTTCTAAGGCGCCCTAATTACATACATTTGAGATTGCAGAATGCTTTAATTTAAGCCAGCACACAATCAGATGCTGTGCTTTCAGAAATATTCAGAAACATCATCTGCCAGGATCAAGAGTAATTGAACTGATATCTACTGGGTTTTATCTGCAGCTTTGCTGCATAATTTTTCATTTTCTTTAGAAGGCTTTAACACAAAGAGAGAACATGCCTAGAGTCCCACAGAGGTGTTTTGACATTAGGCTTAATAAAGCATGAAGAACTTATTAATAAATAATGTTCTGCTAGGTTAACAAATAAAGCTGAATGCATTTGCGAGACCCAGAAGTAAATCACATCATGCATGCAGCCAAATAACTTGTTAAAATTATTGCAATGGTCCCATTTCTTCAGTGTGTTTGGCACAGCCCAACACAACATTGCACAAATAAAAAACACTGCAGCATATATGCATGCACCTTCAATTATAATGTTACCTGTCAATTTTTATTTGCACTCTGTGGGCTTGAGGGGTTTGTAAACAAGCATTCATGACAGTGACAAAGAGATATTTATATATTGTTAAGCTTTGCTGAGAGAGCACTGCTGTCTGAAGTTTCAAAGGAAAAGACCTCTTGTATTCATTGAGTTATGCATCTTCCCATTCCTGTGTCAAAGCTACAAGCTTGATACATTTTACTGCAGACACATTTGAGTTACAGCTTTCAAGGCTGTGTCAATATTTCCATATGTCCTTATTTTCCAAGGTTAAACATTCTGGCAAGTTTTGAATCAAGGTCTGAGGAGAGCTTCTAGCTGCCTGGGGTCAATGACACAACTCCCATCAGCTTCAGCTACACTAGTATTTCATGTAGAATCCAGAGTAGGATTGTGGCAACATTAGGGTCTGGATTCAATCTCCATCGTGATAACTTTCTCAGTTAAATGCCTAAGTTGGGAGCTAAGTCACCTTAAACTCTCCCTATAATCAATGCCAAGAGATGAACGTTTCCAGAATGTGATTCAGATCTGGGCTGCTGATTACAGAATCAGCTTAAAATGAGCAAGTTCTCAATTTAGAGACTTCTGCTATGTGCTTATGCTTCTAGGCAGGAAAACTCCTCAGTCCCTCCAATGAGGCCAAGGAACAGATTGTACAATTCAAGTTTGGGCCTGTGAGATCTACACAGTTTGTCAGGGGAAAAAAAAAAGGAAGACGTTTCCTTATTTTATTTTTAGCTTATATTTGAGATATAGTCATATTCTAAATAAAGGAGTCATGATATTCAGAAACAGGGACAAAGAATCCAAATGCATGTCTTCAAGTCTCCACCACAGTTTCTATAAGCACAGAAATGCTACATTCCTCTATGTTAGTTCACTGTCATTTGTAAGTAATGCAACTATCTTGGAATAAATACTGATTAAAAAAAAGTATTTCTTGTCATCTATTTACTGAAAACCCAAATTCTAGTATATTTAGAGTGCTTATAAAAATGAGATTATTTTTCACACCTGACTGAGCTGCCAAGTTCCAAGAGTTACTGTGAATAAGAGGATTGGATGAAGCTATAATATCTTCTGAAAATGACTTTAAATCTCTGCTATATTTGATGAAAGAAATAGCTATTTAGGTGGGGCAAACACATCTTTCCTCTTTTTTTTTTTTTAAGAGAATGTGTTAAGAAAATAGACTTCAGATCCATGCCATTTTTACAACATAAAATTGAGAAGAACCAAACCTTTTCATCTGAGCCACAAATGGGGTGATTTTCATATGACATTTTGAATTTTGCAAAACAGAACAAAAGTAGAAAAACTTTTTTTTAAACATCCACAGATTTAAGCTGTTCAGGGATCTGAAACATTAAATAAGCATCTGTGATATGGGACAGTAAATAGAGGTGGATAAAGTGCATGGCCCATTTATTTTTCATGTTTTTCTTCCATTTACTGTTGAACATCATTTCTATCTATGATAACATAAGAATACAAATGCATGAGCACAGGTCAGTGAAAACTGAAACAGTAAAGTATTTTAGTGGATACACTTTCCATATGTTATCCTATGGCTTCACAATCTCTGCTGACTTGGTGTTGGGAAGCAAACTTGATGTCGGTGACCTCTGAAAGTGAGAGAGAGGTAAATTTTAGACTCCAGTCTCTGTTCCCTTTTTTTCCCTAAGTAAAGCCTAAGTACTCAAACTCGGAAAAAACTTGGCCATGTTCTCAGGTGAGAAGCACAGGATTGCTGAGAAATTTTCAGTGTCTGGTCAATGCAGAACACAAGTTTTTGGAGGTACCTGGCTTGTGAGATCTGAACTGCCTGTGGAACATAAGAGTTAGCTGAATACACAGCACAGCCAATACAGCAATGTTTCTGGGTTGCATGATCACAGGATTTGAAGTGACAATCTTGCAAGCTAAGATACTTGTGAATCCTCAAATACTAAATGGTCACTAAAGATTTTTTATTTTTTTTTTGTAATTACACTGGTAGGTTTCTGTATCCAAATTCTGCTTGCATTATATTTCAGCTATTTACCTGCTTCTAGGACCACGCCAATAATCCAGAAACTTATATACAGACGTTGACTTTTGTTCTTAAGGACATAATTTAGGAATAACTTAGTGTTACATGACATTGGACAGCAAAATTGCATCAGAAAGTTCTACCCATTGTACGCATTTACATAGTTTTAGAAGGCTACATCTACAAGATGTTAAAAAACCAAATATCCAATATTGGTTTATGGTAAGCCTTATGACTATATGAAGGTGCAGCTGACACTTTCAGACAAGCTGCAACAGATACTCACGTAGAAATATGTGTATATTACCATGTGATAGAATCACACAATACATACAGCTGTAAAAGGAAGTGCTTTATGGAAAGAAAATACTATTGCTACCTCATTTCCATGCACGTTAATCTACAAAGAGAAGAAATTAAGAGAATTATATTTGTGCCATACAATATAAAAGTCGGCTAGAACCATCAATCAAAAATAATAAGAAAAAGAAAGCTATTTTAATCTTTTTGTTTCCTTTTGCATTACTAATTAAAAAGAAACTTGTGATTAAATTTTTGTAAACAATGTGTACATAGTTTTGGCATATTTGAAATATTAAAAGGTATTTGAAGCACTATGCAGTAGCTGTTAAAGCAGGGATCACTTTGTCAGGCCCACCAAGAGAGTAGCTTTATTCATCTCAATCAAGATACCAGCATATTAATAAAGGAGGGAAAATGCTACCCTCTATCAGAACAATGAGGAAGGACACAGAAACCATTTGGTATCTTGTAGTATACAGACCTTGCAGCTGAGTTTGTAAATCTATTTTAGGAAAGGAAGGAGGATTTAGGCTTTAAAGTAACAGTTAAAAATGTAGAAAAAACCACCAACCAAACCAAGAACCATAAATTCCCCTAGGAACCCAGTGTTTTTAAGGCAGTATTTCCCGTGAGTATCCTAGCAAATCGAAGCACGTCAGCTCTCATTATACCCCCTCGAGACCAAAACATTCACACCCCACCTTCTGGCTTGCAAAGACTGCAGAAGGCAGAGGCTGACCAGGGAAGCGTTTTGGGGTGCTTACTGCCCTTGGCTCTGCTGGCACTCCCTGCAGCGACAGGGTGTTTTTTTGGGCGATGACACAAGTAGACCCCGAAGTGGATTAGTTGGCCATTCATTCCTCAGAGGAGCTGGGTTACACAAACAGTCAAGGAAAAGAAATTCCCAGATTTCTGGAGGAGTCCCCTGTGCCCTTTTAGCTGGTCAGACTGCAGTCAGGATTTATGATTATACCTTATGATTTGAGTACTGAAATGGGAGAAATTCTGCATTGTTTCCATGCCTTCTCTAACAAGCTCTGTCTTTTAAGTACCCCTCTAGGAATATACACACAATTTGGAAAAACAAATGCTTTATTCATGATAGCAATAAGTACAGCATGGCTGTACACATACCAATTGAATAGTAGTTTTGCATTTTTTATTTTATTCCTCCCAATAACTACATGTTCCTACAAGTGCCTCACAAATGTGCACTGAGTTTTCTACACAGCTTTTAATGGAGAACATTTTAAATAGTTTTCATAAAGTGAATGAAGCTGTGATAAGCAACACAGCTGGTGAGCCAGTGAAGAGACTACAAGGAAGGAATTACCAGGAGGAAAATGTTCCAGGAATGTATTTTCCTTATGAGGCCCAAAGATTAACCAATTAAGATTAGTGCTCCAGTTCACATATGCAAAATATATATATGGAAAATAAACAGGGTGACTCAAATAGTGTCTGAAAACATCTTTGCTTGACAGAAATTTCTCTGACAAGTCTCTACCAAAAATCAAAACCATGCAATCACCAGTAAAAAAAGCAAAAAGCTAATGACCTTTATTATTGTTTTTCTCTTGCTTAGTCTTGAACGTGAACCGGAGGAAACACAAGAGAAATATTTAGAGGAGCATGTCTTACTTGGGTCATGTTGTGACCTCAGAAAATCCAGGGGGATAAACATGCACACTGCAGGTAACTGCTTACACCAACGAAATCCTCACCAGTGAGACCTCAGGGTGCCTTTTTTCTCCTCCCTGTTGAGGGAACTGAATAAAGCAAAGATAATGTTGCCAGGGAGAAGGTTCAATATTTTGACAGTGAATACCAACAGTTTTACAGTTATTTCTCCTCCATAAAGATGCTTGTAATTTTTCACTAATGTGTGGGACCAGACTCGGAGATCTGTTCCATCCTGAAATTAGACTCCAGCTTCCCCAAGAGTATTGTGTGCGGCTTCTACAACTATGTGGTTTAATGGGGTATTATTTGCTTGCAGCTTTCACGTATGATTTCACCTCTACTCGCCAGTTATTCATTTCGATAGGCTACTACTGTTGTGTCCTAGCACTTCACAGATGAAGGATGTTTGCATGACCACCTAGAGTTTAAATCACCTGTATTTCACCTTTCTCCTACCAAGAGTAGAAGGCTTGATTTTAGCAGATGTACAGAACTTCTGAAAGTCAAATTCTTTGTTGAAAGGACTCTGCAGTGTGTACAGACCCTAAGAGCTCACTGCATAACCTGAATAGATGCATTACACCCTCTTTGCTCAGAAAGTTTTAAACTGTTTCTTGTAGAAGCTGTCCATTTGTGGAAAATGAAAAAGAAATCACAGATATTAAGAGATCCAAAACGATATTACTTTTGAGAACAAGGTTAATGCTTTCTATCCAAAATGCAAATAGACTGCGAGCCTCAGAGACACTGTGGTTCAGGAACAATGTTCTTTTATTGTGAAGAGTGAAACAGCCCTGGATACAATGAGGTAGATCAGCTTCTTACAAAGTATGCAGAGATCACTGCTGCTAGGCCTTTGTCTTGGAGGCATGCAAGAGTTTTCTAGATGTTGTTATTTTTGCTGCCTCATTTTCTAAGCTCAGTGAAAAGCTAAGAAAGACTGACAAAATCCCCTATGTTGCAGATGCTTTTAATTGGAGTGGGAAGAGTTCTTGGTTCATTCTCTGGGGCCACAGCTGAGCAACATGCTTATCCCCGCCTTTTTCCAAGGATGTGAACAGTCTTATTGCAAACTAATGCTTAAAGGCATGCGCCTAGGAATCTTGCTCAACTGGCTGTCTGGATCATTTCTGTCTTTCAACCAGCATTGTCTGGATCTCACCCAAGTTCAATCTCAGCCAGATGCTATTCTCTAGGAGGCACTTTCCTCTAGGCAGTGCAACATCTTTGTGATGGCTCTGGTTGCATCTGTGGAAAATGAGATATTCACTTGGGTGTCGTCTGCAAAGCCTATAGCAGCTTAGCTGCTCTCTGAACAGTCTTCTGGAAGTATTGGAAAGGGATGTAGGGAAAGGATTTATAGCCCTATGGCCAAACTGCAGGTGCAGGATATTGGGAAGGAAAAACGATTTTACCAGTGTTGGGTTTGGGTCTTATTGAAACCAGGTTTTGTGTCTGCAAGGTATACAAGATTGGGATATATTCACTTAGCATTTAAAGGGAGAAGAAAGATAAATAATTCCTTATCAATATCTGAAATTAAAAAGTCCTTGCAAATTAATACAATCACAGGAAGCTGGATTAATGATACCAGCAAATGGAACCATGGTGCACAATATAAAACTCTCTGGATAAAACAGATAGAATAAAGACTATTGTTTCTTACTGCAATATATTTTGGCCACTGTGTATTTTACATTTAATTTTACAGTGCAGAAGACATTACTGAAAGAACAGCTTTACTTGATAATTTTCTTGTTTGGTAGAGCTTATGTATTAAAAAGGTTTATGTACTAAATTTACATTTTTCTACACTGATTATTTCTTACTCCAGTCTCTTCTTCCTCATTCTTAACCTCTTTAAAAAGAAATGATATAAAATAGGACTTCTTTTTGACAGTTTTAGTCAGAAAACCTTACTTTCCCTGCCAATTTTCATGCTCTACAAGCTTTGCCATCATAAACCACTTTGCATGTATTAAGAAGGAGTATTATATTAGATGAGGCAATTTAAGTGTATCCCATTTCACTTGGTGAAACTAAGCAGCTTTGCATTATAACTAAGTTGAGCTAATGAGAATATGCTTGAAGCGTGTGTTACCTGGAACTGAAGTTAGCTAGTCATTCAATACTGCAACCTGTGAGTTTGCAAAACGATGGCAGGAATCCTGCTGTGAGGGAGATAGGAAAATTATTATAATCTGCATTCCTAAATTGAATGAATATTTTGCTCAGCAGAGGCCTCTTGACTGCAAATAGTCTGAAATTACATCCTGCTGTTTAAAATGCTTTTTTTTCAAAGTGAGTAAAAATGCCCACATTTTCTTAAATCAAATATTTTTTCAATCTTATGTGAGTAAAATTATTGAGAAAGGAAAAGTCATATATCCTTCACTTCCTCTTGCAAAACTGTATGATATTCAAATTTTTGATAGCAGGGACAAAGTGTCTAGAGCTCATGGTTTTATACTTTGATCTTAATTATTTGATTGATAAAGCTTATCATCATATCTCCCTCATCACTTTATTACTGAAACAAATTCCATGTTTATAAGTTTCTTATTTTGTACAAAAGGAAATTGTAATATAGATATTTCATCAAAATCATCTAATAGGTGTGATGCTCGACACACTAGTAAGCTAAAAGACATACGCAAAGTATACAGAAAAGATTATACAAACACGAGCAAAAGACCATGAACTAGCAAGCACAGGCAATAAAGTTCCCCCACAACAGTAAAATGGAAAACATAACTTCGTTGATGCAAATTCTTTATCCCATTAAAGCTAGAAACGGTACCAAAAAAAGAAAGAAAAAAGGCCTGGGGATAAGTATTAGACGTCACCATAGTTGTCTGAACAATCATGTTCTACTATGTAAAAGCAGCAAACACTGCAAGGATCGTTTGCATTGCATCCTACTTCAGAGTCCAAAATGGAAGAGGGGGTGGCTCAGCTTATCCTCCTCAAATTCTCTGTCCTTTAAGTAGTGGCCAGTGAAAAGGTTAAAGATAAAGGAGAATGATGGAACAACTTGTACAGACTTGAGTGCTCCACAGGTAGAGTCAGAGGAGGCCACAGCTTTGCAACACTTGGCTGTGTGTGTGTTTGCAAGTTAAACAGACCAGGACTAATTCTCTTGCCCAGAGAGACGGGTGGAGTCACCCAGTATCTCCACCCCAAAACAAGGTGGCCATATTCTTAGCTGCTTCCTGGAAACTGTCCCTACCCCATGCTGCTCCCTGAACTACCCTGAACTACTTAGCTGCTCCCTGCTACCCTGGCAGTGTGTGGGACTGTGGGGCAAAACCATGTAGGGCATATGTGAACATATATGGGATGGGATGGATGAGCAGGAGCCAGAGATCAAACTAATGTCCAAGCCCTGTTTTGCTGCTATAGATAGATGTATATAGTTTAGGTTTGCTAATAAGGCATAATGGTTTAGAGGAAGGTATGGTTACTCTTGTGTGAAAGATGGTTCTCAGGAGAGCCAGCAAGTCAGGCAAAGGTGATGACAGGAGCAGCAACATGTCTGAAACACAACACAAATTTTTCTGGAATTTAAGGGACCTTATGCTGAGTTGCAGTCTTGTTGCTTTGGATTAGGATTCACAGCTCTAGCCTACTTCTGAAGTGGTGGATAGATCTCTTCTGTTTTTCCTCCCCTCAAAATATATCTGACAGAAGATATCTTTTTTTCCACACATTAGGCCAACCTCCCAAGCCTTGGAAGGGCAAGCTTCAGTCTTCCATGTCAGGGGACTCTCCTCCCAACCTCTGGGAGGCTACTGTAACGTCCAGGATTTAGTCTGTATGCTGTAGGCTTAGCAGAAAATCTCCAGGATCAATTTTAAGTCTAGGGTTATGCCAAACATTCCCACTTCATAAGCCATCATATCTTTTTTTTTTTTTTACTTCTTCATTCAATGTGCAATGTTTCTTTTGACTTAACAAGCTAGGTACTCATTTCAGTATAACCATCATTTATTAATTTACATCAGGGTCATTTTTTACTTTTACCACCTCAGCTTCTGCAGGCCTTGTAGATAACTCTAGCTGCACTTGTGTTCTTGCAAAAGATAAAAGTTAGCCAGTAATATAATTCATCATGGAAAATTTGGACATGTGAAACTCCACTGGATTTACAGACAGTCAAATAATTTAGCTCATTATTTTTGCTTTGCACTGTTTAAATTAACATGTCCATTATCTATCAAAGAAAGTTTGTTCTCCAATCTGTCAAATAATGTTTGTAACATCTGTCATAGCATCAACTACAAAATCCACAAAATTGAAGAATAAAGCATTTTTTTGCATAATTTTCCATCCAAATTTATATATTGGTATTAATATGTGCTTTAGTAGCAATACTGTAAGCAAAATGAAAGATACATAGGATCTTTCAGCATTACCTATCCTAATATAGCAAGGCTCTGTCAACAATTGTACTGAGTTTGCAGAACCCGTAGTCCTATGCATTATATATAACAGTTCACACAAATACGTATTACACAAATCCCCCAAGTTGAACTACAAACATGCATGCAGTGCAAGGAGGTGGAGTTCACAACACTTTTGACATTTGAACTCTGCAACTGTGTGAGATATTAACCCCTTAGTTCTGTATATTGTATACACACATGTATAAAAGATGTAATATTATAAAAAACAGTCTACACATTAAAGCTACAATATATGCCCTATATGAATTTTACTTTCTTGGAAAATATTTAGGTATTACAGTGAGGGCACCACACAGAACTAACATAGCTCTCCTCCATATGGAAATCTTTGCAAAATCTTGCAACTCCTCTAACCTTATGCTGTATTTTTATATCCATGTTCTTGTTCCTACTGAACTCTATTACAAAAACTCTCAGTAACTTCAATAGAGCTTAGATGAGACAAAACTGTATTGTTACTTTTTTTTTCTCCTCTTCTCCTATCTGGAGTAGACATTTGGTGCCAATGGGGAAACAATTCCTTTTGATGAGGGATGATATTTTTGTCTTCTATTTATTTTATACAGGGAGTAGGCATTTAGAATGCAAACAGAAATGCTAGCTAGAGTAGCAGACAGAAAGAGATTGATTAGAAAGCTATTATTCAGATGATATCACTAGAATCCCTCCACAAAAATGAGAAAGCAGAACTTAATTCATGTAGTTCTAATTGCATCAAGTTTGAGCTCCATCTGTTTTAGCCAATAGGTTTCCTGAAACCATTTTAATAGGTTGTGGAGATGTTTAATAAGAACGAATAGTATTTTGAAAGCTAATTATTAAAAAAAAATGGCCAAATCAAAAAAGATGAGGTTGACAGAGTAAAACTGTAAAGAATTTTGCCCTCTCCTCCCCCAAATCCAGATAGAGCAATAATCCTGAAGAATATTCTGCAGAAGATGAAAAACAGATGGCAATCGTAGAATAAAATCAAGGTTACTTGACTGTTCACTTTTCTTCTCTAATGCACGTACCATTATCCACATCATTATAAACATAACTTCTTTTTTTTACAGTGTTATGATTGGTGCTGAAAATCCTGATGTATCTTCATGATCTTGCTACTTTCCTTGTCAGTTATGTGTCTGAGACATGACTTGATGTGCACATATATCCACACATATTCCCCCATCTTTCTGAGCATGTATCTGTTTGCAGAATGGTTTCTTCTACATTTTCAGTCATACCACAGAAAAACAATGTCAGTGGATTGTCCTGATCGAGGGTGATTTGAGGTGGCAGAGGTGGCAGAGAGGTGACAGACTAATATCCATAGATTATATAATATTTTAACAGAATTAAAGAGATAGACAAAGCATTTTATGAAAATCTCACAGATTCCAGGAAGAGGATAGCTGCTACTAGGAAGAAATTAATTTTTTCCAACATGTTGTGTATGTCTTTGGCATTCCCTTGAAGCCCACAAGCCATGTAGAACAACTAAGCACACAGGTGGACAAACATCTACCTCCTTATCCCCACTAACTGTAACCAAGGACCATCTTGTGAACAGAGGCAAGTAGAATACTCTTCTTGTCCCCTTTTTACCAGTCATAAATCAGACAAGTGTGATTGCAATGCATTAAACCCATGCTTAGAAGTAATACCACAAAAATGGCTAATGGCAATCAAGTTCAGAGCATGGGTAGAGCCTGCTCTTGTCAGCCAGCAAGTCATTTAGAAGACATTAAGTTGCACCAGCTCACTAAGTACATTTATTCTGTGACAGTTAAAAGCATGACCTCAACTATATATGTGATGTCAATCACCATTTTATCCACCTGTGGCTATGTTTAAGCAACAAATTGAAACATATTCTGCACTGGTAATGGTTAAATGAAACAGACCTGAAACTTCAGGATTTTAAGGAATACACTAACCTTTGTGTCCTTATGCACATCCAGAAAGTCCAGTACATCTACTTTTGATGAAGAACATTCAGGAAGAATTTAACTCATCTGTTCCAATGTTCAGTCTCAAGAAGTCTTTAGTGGTTACTGAAAAGACCAGTGAAGGGATAAAGCAACTCCAGGTATGCAGATGAAAAGATCAGACATCTCTGCTGAAATGGTGTACAACTCACTGAGCCTGTACGAAAAGAGAAGACACTAGTTGCATATTTGAAAAAGAAAACAATAAAAGAAACATTCAGTTTCCCTCTTGAAGACTGAAAAGAAATCTAGTGCAGTAGGGCCCCAGAGGTAGTGCTTGCCAGCTCAAGTTTTTGAACATACTCAGTATCTTGTAAACATTGGCAGCCTGGAATCTGGAGTGCAGGTTAGGGAGGAAGGGGAAGGGGAAGGAAAATTACAGCAAATGTGTTTCACAATAGTAAGCCCCAAACAAAAACCATTCCTAATAACAGAAAATTGCTAATTACACGTATTTTAAGTGGGCTACAGGAAAAAGAATATTAGATCTTTACTGGCAAGAGGCGATATACTGCATGTGCTACTGCTACTCCTCTGCCTTTTACTCTTGACATCAACCAGAAATGTATTTTACAGCCATTTTGTAAATCAATGGAAAAACTACTTTTATACTGAGAACAATGCCAGACCCATCTGGAGAAAATGCTAATAGTATTTCGAGAGAATTTTTTGACTGTTCCTGTCTTTTTTCTGTTTTCTGTTTTTTTATAATCTATCTATGCCTCCATATTGAAGAAATGGGACACAGACACAAATGTGAATATAGTATTTAATTGCAAACCCTGTACTACAATTTCTAGCTTTAGGCATGAACATATCTACTTTATTTCAAAGTAAATCAAATCCATTTGGAATACAGTTAAACCCTCAAAATCATCAATGTCAATGTGACCTGCCAAGAGACATTAACTCTGTAATTATTCTGTTACTCAGGAAAAAATACTTCTGAGTGGAGAAGCAGAATTAAATCAAAAGGTTTCTACAGAAACATTACAAAGAATGACCAGTTTGAGCACTTTACAGTATGGTCGGAGTCTAACAAGTACAGATGCCTTTGCACACTTGAAACTAAATTTTGTTGTTGTATGTTTGATGCACCAATAAAAGAATGTAGAAATGTACAATGCAGAAACTACAGAATCTGGTATAAGTCTAGGAAAATAACAGCCATACTTTCTTTGCAATGAAGTGTTTATTTCACTACGTAATTTCCATCTACATTACATAAACTACTTATTTAGCTCAAGAGCAGTTTACTTCTGACTGCTGTTGCCTGTATGATACATGATTTACAATGCTGAATTATTTGTTATTCCACCAGAAACATTTATTTGTTAATAATTTATCAGATAAATGGATTCTGATTGAGCAATTTAAAAAATGTAGGCAAATCAATGGCAAAAGACACCAAGCAACATATTATAATGATACAATAATTTGAGCTCATACATTAGACTGGACTGATAAGGTCCCAAAAGCCCTCTTTTGATAGCTCAGTTTCATAGAGTAAATGTTCAGCTAAAATAACTAATAAAACATCTCAACTACTGCTCTGTGAAATCATGCCAGTATCATGAACAGTATCTTTGAAAACTAATAGGTTGGCTCCAGAAAACAAAGAAACAAGCAAAAAAAGCCTACAAATCTTCCCTGCAAGTTAAGTATACATGGAAATGAGATTAATAGTCACATGAAGGAGACAAATGAACTCCTCTCTCAGATGTGTGAATGGGACTTTGGAAATCAGAAGGGTCTGATTCCTTCAATGTCAGTGATGCTTAGAAATATAGATTGTAGCATTAGATCCAAACAGTGCTTGCCATCACTTGTAGGGGTGACACAGTGAGGGAAGCAAATGCGATAAACCCCTTAAGAGGGAGCTCTCAAGGGCTCTTGACTTATCACAAATAAGTCATGCTCTGAGTTACAGAATTTTCAGCTAAGTTGATCACAAGGAAAATAAAATGTATTCTAAGGGCTGTGCTTTGACAATCTTCACTACCTTTGAGGTTTTAGAGAAAAGGAGGGAGATTTGAAAACACTTTTGGAGGAAAGCTGCATATACACATTTCTCCTCTTTCTTATAAGTGTATTACATGAATTAAATAACTTAAAATTTTCCAGGGCAGTACTCAAGCTCCCTAAGAATAATGTTGCTGAAAGTCCTATCATTTTATAGCCATTCTGTAATTGCAGAATGGACTGGTTTCCCATCAGGCTTAAAGAGACTAGTCAATAATGTGTTGACATAGACTTATTTATAAAATGGATACTGTTGAGTTTAAATGAACACATATTCTGCCAAGAATAGATTGTTTTCAAACTTAGTAATAGATTCTGTTATTTGATGAAATCTCATATTGATTATAAACAATAAGTTTCAGGAATGACAGATCTACCAATAAAAGCCACAATTCAACATAGAATATATGCAAATATCAATATACGTAATTATACATAATGATCACAAATGTCATCAATTTATTTATTGTAAATAGCTTAAATGAATACATATGAAGTGAAAAATCAAATTAAGTGGAGTAACATTTTTTTTTTTCTTATTAAATTTCCAATTGAACTCTTTCTTTTTGTGCTAATGAGAACACTACAGTTTTTTGTTTAGTGGCTGTCCATTTTCAATGTACGTTTACCCGCTCTACCCAAGACTAGATTCTTTGGCCAATGTGTCCCTTCAGACTCCATGCCCAGGATCCATAGGGGTCTCCATGCCCCACAAGAGAGCAAAAGGACATGGTAGATCCAACCACTTTTAGTTCTTTCCCAGAGCAGGATTCCTTTCAACAGACTGATTGCTTTTCTTGTAAGGGTGCTATCATTAGTGCCAACACTATTAACCAATAAGTTGTGTCACTCTTTTTGCACAAAAAACCTTCTGGCTGATTTCTTTATAAGATAGATACACTCAGACATATCCAGGGGCTTTAACAAAAGAGGAGAACCAAAATTTTTAGGGATCCAAGCAGTTCCTGCATGCAAAGCCTTAGCTACTGTTTTGCTCCATGAATTGCTGCTGGGTCGTGGTCTTCTGACTGTTCTCACCTGCCTCATGTTACTTTGCTCCTGGGCTCCCTTTTGAAACGAGCCAGTTGGTTCCCCACTTGTTCTGGGCATCACCCTGGACATAGTTCATATGGATGTCACTCCCCATAGGTGGTAGAGACTAGACCTTGCCAGGCTTGACACCTTCTGTCCTACAGAGTTGTTTGAGCGTAACCCAGCCAGCTGTGGTTCTCACATACTCCCAAATGCCCTTATGATGCACCTCCTGCCCTTCCTCCATTCACTTATTGGAGAGACAGGAGAAGAGAAGGACTAAACACTAAGAGAATAACCAATTGATGTAGATGTATCATTCCCCTTCCTTACTCAGCCACTTGATGACTTAAAAGCATTTCAAAAGCTCATTGAATTAAAAGCAAAGGATATTGTCTCTCATGAGAAACTATTCAAGAGGAGTCACCTGCACTGCATAAAGGTTTGCACTGTTCCAGGCTGAGTTAGTTCCCACTCCTACCAAGGGCAGCTAGACGCTGCGTAGCTGTGTGGGTGCACCAGTGTCCAGTATTGTGGACTCCAACTGTTGAAAACCATAAGTCAAGACACACCAAAAAGTAAGATCTGTTGAAGGTTATGCTTGTTTGTTTGTTTTTAATAATGAACTTGAGTTGGTTTACTGGTTTCCTTCTCTGAATCTGCTAGATGCATTTTTTTTGTGTTTTTTCAAGTACAAGAAAGCAGTCTGCAAGAAATCTTATAAAAACAGATGAAAAGACAAGAATTTCCTTATTCTGGAAAGGCAGAATTTAAAAAGAAATATTATTTTCTTTTTTTTTTTTTTAGTTCAGAAAATAGCAAGCAACTAAACATTTGTACATTTTAAGAAGTGACCTCCTCTTTCTTTACACATGAAAGTTACTCTCCCTCAAATAATACACAAAACCTGGTCATATGCATACACCTAGTCCACTGCAATGTAAAATATAATGAGTTAGATTAAACCATGACAGCTGAATCATAAATGCTGCTTTAACAGAGTGAGACAGAAGGCACTAAATCTTAAATAGTAGGTGTTTTTTTCTCTTTTACTTATCACTGTGGTCTCTTGCAGCAGTAACTACCTGAGGTAAGTCTAAACACCAAAGATCATTCAGACTAAGACCGAATGAACAATACTTCAGTGTTTGGTTTCAGTGCTATTTTGAGCTCACATTCAGAGTTTATAATTGAATAACACAGTAGTTAATGTGCATCTTTCTAAAGCATTTCACATCTCAGTATTTTAACTGAAACCTGTGTGAAAGTTAAGGTAAATAAGAAGCAGCCAACTGGCTACTTTTCCTTGTAGACACTGCTGTGAAAACAGCACAGAGAGCAGCTATAGCTGCTTGCATGGCAGCGAAGAGGCTGTCCTGGCAGCAAGTGTCAGGGCTGCTCTGACAGGTTCAAGTCACAGTCAGAGCTGGTTCCTGCAAAAACAGTGAATTTGCCATGAATTCCATGAAAACACATTCAGACAGCCATAATTATGTGACTGGGGAGAAAGAAGAAAAAAACATTAAATACTTGAAATATCTGGGGTTCTCACACAGATTTTCACCTCCTGTCTTCCCTCTGCTCAGTGAAAAAAATTTTCAGAAGAACTCAAAATTTCTGAGCCTATGGTATCTGTCCAACCCTGACAATCAGACTGCCCCAACTTTTAAGAAACCAGAACTTCTGGTATTTTTATCTCCGGGGTAAACCTTTCTGACAGATTGCCTTAGGGCAGGAGCATTCGGAAGCCCTCCAGCACAGACCTGCAGAACTGACCACACGCAGTCCAGGAACTCTTGATGAAATCTGGGAGGAATTTCTATAGATTGCTTCTTCCAACTGCCACATATGTATGAAGTGCAATTACCCTCAGGGAAACAACCCTCCATTCTCGCAAATTTTGACATGCCACATATTACTTATTCAGCTGTTATTCAAAATGTTTTAGAGACGTGTGAAGCCATGGCATGTCATCATGGCCACCACACCACTGTGTTCATCACCAGCTTTTCAGTTCCAAGTTAAATTTTGGTTGCATGATGGAATGAATTTCAAGCAGCTCGATAATTTGCCACCAAAAAGCTGAATACGAGCAACCTGCATTTTTAAAAAGGTACATTTTTCCTTTTGAACTCAAATTTGAGTGGGATAAAACACGACTTGGACTATTTACATCAATGTGTAATAGAGGTTGGTAAACGCACTGTGCTAGTATGTCCACATTTCAAAATAAGCACAAACCTCCTGTTTCTCGTGTTTAACTGTCAAGCAAAAAGTGGCATCAGCATTCCATGCTGAGTAACGTGTTACTATGGTGTCAACCTAGTGCAGTGTGTCTACACTAAGAAAGTTACAAGTCAAAAAAATTCTCAAACTAAAATTACATTAAAAAAAGGGTGTGAAATGTGCAGTAGAACTCTTGAGGCAGTGGTCTGAAATAACAAGGTTCTATTGTAATAAAAGTTTAATAAGAAAAACAAGAATAAAATACTCATGGAAAAACTTTCTCAAAGTACCCTTCAACAGTGGTACGTACAACAAACAAAACCTCATACCTAAGTACTGTTCAAAGTACCACAAAAGAGCATGTATATACCTTTAATCTACCGTATTACATATATAAACCATATATGCAATACGTACATATCACATACAATTTATGTGGGCTCTTGTGCACCAGCTCTGCAGTAGTTATTCAATACAAATTGCTACCTGGGACAAGAGTAAGTGCTCTACTAACGTAAATTCAGCACAGTAGCACAACTGCACAGCCAGTTACAGCAGATGAAGATCTGACACATGATCTACAGAAATGGGTCAGTTTTATGAAGAAATCACTAGTTCTTGGAGGAAATAAATAGCGAACTTCCTCTTGGGGGGAGACCCACCTGCAGACACAAGGCCAATGTGAACTTTCTTAGCAGGAAACCTGTTTTCTGTGAGTCAGTTAAAGGAACAGCCAGTGGCCCAGCATCCATGCCTGTGTGCAGAGAGATGCCTTGCTATCACACTAACATGAGAGACAGTGCAAAAAGGTACAAGGAGTGTATGGAGCTATGGCACCATTCATGTTACAGCCCTGGCAGCAGGGGTACACTGTGCTCTCTGGGAAGGGAAGGCTGCAACACGTACTGACCCTTGGCAGCTTTGAGTGACAGTGAGAAGATGAGGAGGGCCAGTGGGACTCACACATGCTCATCAGCACGCTACAAACTGACAACCAGGTCCAAAGATTTCATGAACGCAGTTTAGGTACCTATATTTAAAAAGGAGACATTTATTATGGAGATATTTCTCATAATATATGTATTTCTATGTTCACATGTATTTAAATATGTGTATTCATAACAGTAATTATTTTGGGCCAAAAGGAAGAGGGTAAAATCAGCATGTATTATGATAAGTGCTACAGAAGTTTTGCCCTTCAAAACCTGAATACATATCAGCTGCTCCATCTCTTCAGAGGTACTTACTACATCTTATCATGTAGTGTCTGATACAATCTGTAAGTGGGAGAGAACAGCTGAAAAACCACCATAAGGGGTTCTTCGCTCCTATGTCATGGGTACTCTGTCTTTCCTAATCCATGAGCTCAAGGTCACAGGCAAGCTCCTCCTTATTTTAATGTTAGGCAGCATGAGGGTAGCTGTATATTTGGTCCTCTGTCCTATCCTCTTAACTGCAGCTTCCAAATATTCCAGTTATCTGGATTTTTTAAAAAGAGGCAAGAAAAAGCACCAGAAGACTCATTACTGGAGCATATGACATACAAGGAGAGGATGAGAGAACTGGGTTTGTTCAGCCTTAAGAAGGGAAGGCTAATGGGAGGCCTTGCTGACGTCTGCAGTCACCTAAGAGGAGGGTGTGGGCAAGATGGAACCATACTCTCCTCAGAGGTGCACAGTGGGAAGGTGAGAAACACCGTTCACAACACGTAACACAGGAAATTCTGGATGAATAAAAAGACAAAAAATTACACCGTGAAGGTGGTCAGCTGGAGCAGGTTGCCCAGGGAGGCTGTGGAATCTCCATCCTTGGAGATATTCAAAACTCAACAGGACAAGGTTGAGCTACCTGCTGTGTGACTGGCCTGCTTTTAGCGGGAGGTTGGACAAGAGGCACTTCGAGGCCCCTTACCCCCCCAGATGACTCTGCTGAGCAGAAGTCCTGGTTCCTCTGAGAGATCAAACACTTCTTGCAGACGTGCTTCCCACAAAATGCTGGGTATTACTACAGAGGAAAGTGAAATCCACACAGCAGTACTCCGAATCCCAAGCCAGATCATATACACATGACCCCAGGAGGCTCAGCCCCGTCAGCTTTCCAGAGGAAGTGCAGCCTCACGCAAACTTAACTTCACAGACCTGAGCTGGCTTACAAAGATGCAGAGACTGTAGAGAGCAGTAAATGCATTCTCAGTGCAAGTATCACTATGGCTTATCTTTTCAGTACCTTTGCCCATTAAAGTAAGGTTTTTTCTCATTTAAGGATGAAGCACAGGCCGATCATAAAATGATTTAAATGGCTCTCCTTAATCACTTTGTCTCCCTAAACTGATAAGCATATACATTAGATTAATTAATATTTTGCAGTTCTAATTTCTCTGACTGGATGGCTTATTTGTTTCATCTGTGTTTTCAGCAGTTTCACGTCTTCTCGATGTAACGGGATGTCCAGGGTTTTAGTATGTTTCCAGGCAGGCAGTGAAAACAATGTAATCCTGTACTGAACCTCCTGGGATCTGGCAGCATCCTTTGATCTCAGTACCTTGCCTACCCACCCCTCCTCTCTCCTGGCTGTTGCAGCAGCCACACGCAACGCCCGCAGCTGGTGGAGAGGCAGGCGTTTTCCACGGGCATGCCAAGGGACAGCTGCCAGGTGCATGAGGCAGTGCTGCAGATATGGATGCACCATGTATCTATCTGTACACCCCGTAAAAGTAGCCTGTTGCTACCCAGTGAATTGTTTAAACAGTCTAAATGGCCACCTTTTCAGAAATCAGTTCTGCACTTTGAGCAAAGATACTGTCAGCCATGAAGAATGCAAAAAAGTTGCCTGTGCTAACAAAATTATCTTGCCGTTTCCTGGTTTCCTTCATAAGCACACACAGAAAGAATTGCACTGCACCACGTAACAGCCACATTTGAGACAGAGCAACAGTCTTTATTTCCAATTTGCTTTTATGTCAGTTCCCATCCTGCCCAAATGTTGCCAACCATTATCATATTAACAGCAGATTTGAAAAGCGTTTTTCCTTTCCAGACCAGAGGTATTCAGTCCAGTCTCAGATGACATGGTTGAAGTTTCACAGTGTTCTCCTGTCACGTGTCAGATTAATTGACTCAGCCCTGATTAATTAAAATTAGAAGTTTCTTTTATTCAGCTATCTAAAATACCAAATTCCACTGATTTCCTGCAGAGATACACAGGCACAACAATTCCCACTGCAATCTTTCATTATTCTTTACAGAGATACTATGCCATATTCCATGGTCCCACTAGAATTTTACTGATGTGGCTCTACTGACATTGGTAAAATTATTCTTGATTTACTTTGGCACAAAAGAGATCAGCATCAGGCCTATTGGGATAAGATAGTTCCTCCCTATGGACATATTTACTTTACTTAAGACTACCAAAAAAAAAAAAAAAATACATTGCTCAGACAGCTTCATCATACCATCCTTTCTCATGGGGAAAAAAACCAAACCCAACGAATTTCAATCATCTGCCCTAAGGTGATCTGCTGCTCTTTGTGGTTACCTGGAAGGAGAACAGTATCAATCCAGCAAAATACAGAGTTAACTCTGATGTTCAGTTTTATATGTACATATGGTCTTCTCTATCCAATGGTGCTTAAGAACTAGATAGTTCTCTTTAGTGATGGATCTGGAAATAAGAATTTTTCTTCCAAAAAATGGGGTGGCTTTCACTAAAAATTGAGAAAGCTATGAAATTAAAACAGGATCAGCTTAAGCTGTTCCCACTTCCTGTGTTATTTCTATGCACATGTGTTTACCAGCTCTGGTAAAAAACAATGGGTCCTCTAGAACAGATGACCAACAATTGCTGTCTTTTGCTTGTGGTGTTTCGTCAGCTGAAACTGATAGGAAGGCTGGGGAAAACAACTGAAAAAGAGATTCATGGTGAATGAAGATTGTCAAGGACAGGCAGGTGAGTGACAGAAGCTGCTTCACTGAGAAAGGAAGATAAATGCTTGAAAAGACTGTCTTTTCACTTTGGTGAATATTTTCCTCTCTATTTCTGTTAAACATATCAAGATCAGTACTATCTGAAAAGCTTTTTGTTTTTTTAGAAGCCAATTAGCATTAGTGAGTAACCACATTGCTTCTCATGCATGTCAGTTTTGGAAATTGTGTATCTTTAGGGTGCTCAGGCACTGGGGTGGTAAAAACAACACAAGAACTTGAAATTAGCAGAAACTGTAAATATATTGAAGTAATGCCACTTGTGATAATGTTTCAGCAGGCTGTGTTGAAGAGTGGTGGAGCTTCTGGGGATGTGTAGAACGTTTGTTTAGCCACAAAACTTGGCCAATAAATCTGCTCTTTCAGCCCTAGTTTGCAGCCATAACATCTCCTAATTAATCTATGAAACTATGAGTTACGTGATGGAGCCAAGAAGCATTAAACCCTACCAGACCTTTCCCAGTAAAAGACTTCCATTTATGTTAATATGAATACTTTGCACAGAGAGCTTTCAAATGGGGCGCAAGAAGTTAAGCAGAGACTCTGCTAGCCCCTGTTTAACAAGTTGGACATGAAGAGCACTGATTTAGCTCCACATGTGTACTACTCCACCCATTAGCTTTAAAGACACGCAGAATATACGTTTTCTTGGGCGTTGTCACCACTGCTGTAGCACAAAAACCATCTGCAGCTGTGTGATGGATGCACTCAACCTCTTAACCAAACTAGCAATAGTTTGGTGCAGGCTCCAAAGGAGGTAAAGGCCTGAGCTGTGGCCAGGACAAGAACTCCTCTAGTTCCGATCTGTTCTCTGAGAACCCACAAAGAAGCTGAGTGAAACAGTGAGCATCGATGCATATGAGTTTGGAACACCGATCATGCGATTGACACATGAATGGCGGATGGCTTTTCTAAGACTTGTTTATCAAGGAGCAAAGAAAGTTGTGGGTACAAGGAGCCTCATGTATATCTTTCCTGTTGCATATAATCTGACTACTACACTTTATCTATAAATATGACAGCCTAAGTGAGCCTTCTTTGAGCTTTCCCTGCTACATAGCGTGGCTGCATGGCGGTGATCTCCCCTTGAGTCCCCTTGTCCCCTTGAGTTAGGACACTTCTCAAGGTTGCTCCTTGAGGCAGAGAGACCTTTTACCAACGGCAGATCTTTAGTAAGTGACCAATATCACACATAACCTTGTAGTATGGTAACTTTGATTTTGTCTTGGTACCTTTGATTGCATGCTGAATTGATAAATTTTGCAATCCCTTAGACATAAACCGTTGCCCAAGTCTGAGACTAAGACTGAACCTAGCTGCACCTAAGCTCCATCAGGAGTTTAGAAAGCAAGGGGGTCTACTCTGAACCTTGTGACTCAACGGGAAGGTCCTCCATACCCTTTTGTATCCTCAGACTCTCTGTGAATCATTTTAACTCGAGTGTAACCCAATTTTCCTGTGTATGTTTCTTCCATGCAGTAATTAATAGAGTGAATCTTGCCATCGAACTTCGTTAAGTAAGTTGCACGTTTATAACATCATATTAAAATCACTTTTGCTAATAACTTTGATGGTGATTTTTTAAGTGATCTAAATCACTCACTCGTGACAAGCTGAAAATCCTCCTTTGAATTAAAATAAGAAAAGAGGATTTTTTTCCCCCTTGTGATAAAAGAAGCATTATTTTCTATCCTTTTCTGGTGACCAAGCCTTCCTTGTATAATCAGGGCATGCTTTCCAGGTTTTATTTTTCCTACAACATGAAGTCTATTTTAATTCATTCTTCAATGAAAACTGAGGTTCTTATGTGCTCACTTGACTCTGGGCTTTACGAAAGACCACAAAATATCATTTGGCTTACAATCAAATCAAGAGCACTGGCAACACTGAAAAAACACAAAAGAAAATACTCATCCGCAAAACACCATCTTTTCAAAGCAGGTGCTTATGGAGAGAGAGGTCTCTTGTTTTCTTACAATTCCCCCTTAAGTTAATTTTACATTACATTACTGGCTATGCATTACTGGCGGATTGGGTTGATCTGGCACAACGTGTGACCCAAAAAGATTATCAATGGCCATTCCCCAGATCCTAAGGCCCACTCTGCATACAACAGCAGAGACCGCAATGGATGTCAGAGACAGCTGGATGCCAGAAAATGGAAATAGTTGTGTGGGCCTACTGAAATGCTAATGTCAGCTCTGGTTCTTACGCTCCCTTTCACTCAGGCTAAAATGACGCTAATGACATTCAGCAAATCTTCCACTTCTACCTCTGGTTTTCTTGAAGCATCAAGATAAAGGCGACAGGAAAGGCAACAGGCAGAGCTGAATTAAACACTGACTAGTCATAGACATATTTACAGCCGTGTCCTCTAACCCTGCCCTGAGCAAGTACGGTCTCAGTGCAGATGGGGACTGAGGGATGTCTGAGAAAGGGGTTTAGTCTACCAACTTTATTCCATTTGGAAGGAGTACTTTCAGGAGTACACAGAAAGAACCATTCTTAAATCAATGGCTGAGAAGATCCATGTCCAGAAAGTGATTATTCTTTTTTTCATACTCTTTTCTACAGACCTGTGGGACAGATGGTTCAAAGGACCTAAACCTTATTTCTCCAGAACAGAAGGCTATGCCATTGAGCTGGTTGCTGTCACAGCATACATATAAGCTCCATTTGTGTTTTTCTGAAGCTCAGCTTGCCCACCAGTTATAAGCTTTGTGGTGACTCAAATGGACAATGATGATTTGCCATCAAATAAGCTTAAAATTAGAGACAGTCAAAAAAAGGAAAATCATTTAGAAGAAATATTTTCCTGTATTTTGGAGGATCAAAATTTTAAACTTTTCAAGCTAGCTTTGCTGAAAAGGCAAAAGAATAATCTTATTTGCAAATATATTTATGCAACTGAATTATACCTCTCAAATGAGTACTTGCATAGACAAACTTTCAGGTTCAAGAACTCAGGTGTAACAGCTGTGGTCATTTAATTAATTCCTATAGATAAGTTTCTGATCAAACAGGTTAATTTTAAAATGTACAAAATGGACAGAGGTGCAGCAGTTCACACTACATTCAAAACAATTCCTGCTCAGCATTGCTAATCAGGAAATCCCAGCAGAACAAGTAATATGATGCTCTATAGCACTATTGAAAATCTGAAAAACAGCAAATTCCAAACACTCCAAACAGAAAGTCTTAAGAACTCCCAGTGCAACAAATCTGTTCCATATGAAAGCTTTATAGCTCTTGTTCAAAGCCTCAACAAATGCAAATATCATCACTGCGTATAGACTCTGAGCTGATGTAATTTGCCATAGCTCCATGGAAGTCAATGATGATACATTGATTTCCACTAATGAGGGTCTGACCTAAAAAATGCTGCATTCATTTACCATATAAATGCTTTTTTTCCCCCCACTTTCAGACTTTATTTAGCTTTTCTCCAGGGGAGCAGAAGTGCTGAATTAGCATGTAAGTACACTCAACATCTACACCTTGAGCCAAGCAGATCACAAGTGCAAGGAGGGCATAAGAAATTCACCAGTGTGACTTTTCTTATTATAGATTGAGGTAATCACTGTCATAGAGATGAAGAAAGAATACAGAAGGTATTCTGGAAAATTTTCACTTGTCTAGAAAACCCACAGCAGTAACTGGGAAACAAGCTAGATAGTTTTATGGTTCCGGGTACAAATAAAGTTATTTGCTGCTGTCATTGGCATTTAGGAAGAAACAATAGTAGAAAAGAGTTTACTTGGCTCATTCCACAAAAAAGTTTTCCAGAAGGAAAATTCAGAGAAGCAAGGTGGATTGGAATAATAGAAATAATTTGTAATCTATCCTGCAGTTTTGGCAGTGAATTTTTACTCCTATCAAAGAAGTACTATGTTTTTTCTGATATACTGTGAGAATGGAATATAACTTTTCTTAAGAAGAGTGATGAGTGACCCAGTTTTTGAGGTAGCATTCATATCGTTATCCTCTGGGTTTTATGTTTAAAAGATTATCTTGACATTAGGAAAGAAGCTTTTCTGTATTTTTTTCCCAGTTAAATTTTGAACTCTATGCTTACAGGGAAAACTAAGCTGATAAGAGAGAAGAAAAAGGTTTCAAACAAGAGTTCCATTTAAAAAAACCTTCTAAAGATACAAATTTCTGAAATTTCCTTTTGGGTTCCATTTCCCAAACAAAGCACTTGTTGGATGACTTATTTGACATCATCCTCCTATCTAGGATTCAAAAGTTACACACAGTGAGGCTCCTTAGGTTGCAGCAATTTTAAGTAGGACACTTATTCTCCCCACTGAAGAGAGCAAAGCTCCAGGCACCCAGTGTACTTGCCTGCAATTTGTCAGAATTATTCACTTTGTTTTGTTTAGAAGCTGGGAATCTACCACAGCTGGGAGTCACGGCTGTGACTCTATTTAAAGAAAGCATTTCACTACATTTCTCTCCTTGGTCATACTCTTACACCTTGATAGAACTGGAACCCACAGCATGGTCAGGTCAAAGAGTATTTTTCAGTTAAAAAATTCTTTCACCAGTGTCACAGGTGCGAAACTTTTATTATCCAAGAAAGCAACCTATGAAAGTAATTTATGCAAGAAAAACTAATTTGCCTGTCCAGTCAACAGTTAAAAATATATACATACTCAGTTTGCTCACATGCTTTTCTTTCTTGATCCAGAATACAAAGAAGATTCTTGTTTGAATTTATCAGTGGATCAAAATCCAGCTGGGGGTGAGATTTGAATGAGGTGTTGGTTGCCAAGCCAGATAAACAAATTCAGCCCCATTTCAGTGTTGCAAAGGTTCTAGCTGTTCAATAATTTAATACCTTTTATACAAGGATGGCATATGCCAAAGCTATTTTTCTTTTATTCCTATTAGGCGCCTAAATCATCCACTGTGGTCATCACGTAGACTCTGCAGGGCTTACTGCAGTGGTCTCAACCTACAGAGGTTGACCTGAAATATACCACAAACAGCCTGATTTAAAGCCAGAAGGAAACTCATACCCTTCACTTTTCTATAACAATAACTCAGACATGTAATGTTATTATAATATTTTTATAGTTTTGAAATGTAAAAAGCTGACCATATAATCATCACTTTCTTTTCTACATAATTATAGTAATTTTGTAACATATCCAGAATGTAAACACAAAATAAATGTAATTGTAGTTTTCTGCAACAGCTAGTGAAAACTGTTTTAAACTTAAACCCACAAAAACGCTGTCATTCCTTATGCTAGTGGTGCCTGGAACAGCAGAAAACAATCCTAAAGCATTGTTGTTTTATAAAATGTATCAATTAAACAGATGAATGAAGCTAGAAATTTCAAAGTTCAAAAAGTGGAACATCCTGAGTGGTATAAGAAAGGTTTTGCATATTGTCAGTGGAACAAAGGAGCACAGAGCATTTGCACAAAGTGGTTTCGATATCAATAGGCTGAATTGTCAAAGCTATGAATCATCATAAAAAAGCGCCTGTAACAAGTAATACAAGACTTCGTGAAACATTCTGCAGTGAATCGTAGATCTAAAAAAACCCAACAAACCCAAACTATTTTACTTCTTTTAAATGTTTTTTCCCTTATCAGAATAATATTACACAACACAAAAACCTAATTTTTACATTTTAGTGTCCTATTGTACGTGTCCTCGAAAGAACAATAATTGTTCTCTTTTCCTTTGAGGTTCCTATTAAACTTTGAGAAAATATTAAGACTGGAAAAACCCTAGCATTTCTTTCAATACTGTTGCTGGATTGATAGGATTTAAAGATTAGCATACACTGAATTGTTTCTACCTTTTTTTGTTGATAGTTCCATAATATCACTTGCATTTTATCTACCTTTTTGTTATATTCTCTGAACACGCTTTCATATCTTCAGAAGGCAGATAAATACTAAAGAAACAGTATTCTAGTTATTTCAGCTTTTCTCATCAGGAAGAAAACTGTCACTTTTGTGTGGAATAGGTAGGCTCCTGAAATACAGCATGTCAAGCTTACCCTGGTGAAGTGAAATGCAACTTGTACAGATAAATCAGATAAATTCTATGCTGTGTACCCATACGCAATTTTCTGCTTTGTCCACCACTCAAGCTGTGACAAACAGGGAACTGTTTTATACATATTCATATTTTCAAAAAGGAGATGAGGCTCCAAAGAGGCTGGGTGGCATGAAACAGAGCTGCATGGCAGCACGCACATACAGTCCATGGACCAGGGGAGCCCAACTGATCCATCAGGTACACCTATAATTGTGTGCAGGACCCTAAGGATTTCTTCCCCATTGTCCCAAGGGAAACCTCAGTTCCAAGACCCACTGCTAGAAACATGCAGATTTGCAAGTTTGGCTTGTCTAATATGACACTTGCATATGGTACAGAACTGAATGATGAAACTAAGTAATGAAAAATTTTCCAGTATTGAATTTTTCTTCTTTTAATAAACTAGGATCTATTTTCTCATAAAAAGTGCAGAGGCTTTACAGCAGTAAATAATATATAAGCCAAAATGTATTTCTTATTCATGGATCTGCTGGGAGTTTTTGCATGATCTGGTTTAGTTCTACAAAGCAAGCATTTAAACAGCGAATGCAGACTTCATGAGATTAGTTGGCAGACAGCTACTTCTTCTTTCCCTTGTTCTGGACCACCTTATCAAAAATTCATAGAAAGAAATCCATAACCTGATGGCTTTTAAAGACAGAAGATAACATTATAGGTTTCCAATGCAATCTGAAAACATATTACGATGAATTCTTCAAAGAATTTCCATGGAGCTTGGCATATCCTAAGTGTAAAAACTCAAAATCTGTGATGACAGTTAATCCCCTAAAAGAAGGGAGTCCATTCTCTAAACAGGTCACCTCGCTGAACTGAACTGCTTCATGAAGCTTTAAGCTTAGAGAACTATAGACTAATTTAAAAAATTATCTCAGTGAAAGATGATTTTGATGAGAATGACACATCTTTAAGGTACCTCATGCTTTCTTATGCAATACTTGGCAAGTGTTATTGCATATTTACAAAACAATAAATACAGTATGAAAAGCCACCTGTGAAAGGCTAGAAGTACACTTTTTGGGTGTTTTGCATCTCTGACATATTCCTAGAGAAAAACATCACGCACTGTGAGAATTTATATTGTTGCTGCACATGTGCTTAATCGTAAATTAGTATCAGTACAAAAATTGCTCTTTAACTGTTGACTGGTAACTGTGAGTTCTCCCAATAACACTGAAGTCAGTGATATCCATTTTTCAGAATATGTGTAAAAACATTCTTGCACAAAGCACCAAAGATTAAACACAGAAAAAGAAAGTCTAGATCTTCAACACTGCCCACTGGTGAAAAAAAAATATATTTAGAGTCAAAGTATTAACTGTGTGAATACAGTTTTTGGTCAACATCCGTACCAAGAAGCTCCTGCGCTGGGCACAGACGTGTGCGCAAAGCTCAGTCATATAAGCAATAAACTACAATGAAGCTACAAGGGAGTGAGCGCTGAGGAAGAAGGGGAAATTAAGTCAACAAAGCGTGATCAAATGAAAAAGAGGCTGGAAAAATGCATTGAGGTCAGAAAAACAAATCAGGAAATTATATCTGCATAGGCCAGGGTATTAAAATTAATTTTACAATAGTTTCTGCCAAAATCATAATTAACTCTAACATAATTCTGAACTGAAATTAACTCTCTATTGCATCAGCTGATATGAGTATTCTTCTTGATCTTCGTATCTAAAGAAGAGCTAATTAGGAACTAGGCTCCGACCAAGAGGAGCCTAATGACGAAGCCTTCTTACTCCAGCTACAGGAGGCATCATGCTCATAGGCTCTTGTCCTGCTGGGGGCCTTTAACCACCCCGACAACTGCTGGAAAAGTAGCACGGTGAGCTATAGGCAATCCAGGAGACTCTTGGTAATAGAATTACCTGGAATCCAGGTAATAGACAGCCCTACCAGAGGGGATGCGATACTGGACCTGTTGGTCACCAACACGAATGAGCTAATCAGTGACATCAAGACTGGAGGCAGCCTGGGCTGCAGTGACCATGCACTGGTGGAGTTCATAGTCCTGAGGGATATGGGTCAGGCGAAGAGTAAAGTCAGGACTCTGAATTTTAGGAAAGCAAAATTCCAGCTCTTCAAGGAGTTAGTCAATGGGAAACTGCCCTCAGGGAAAAGGGAGAAGAACAGAGCTGGCAGATCTTTAAGGATGCCTAGATAGAGTGCAAGAGCTATTGATCCCCAGGTGTAAGAAATCAGGAAATGAAGGCAAGAGACTGGCATGGATGAGTTGAAACCTGCTGGTCAAACTAAATGACAAGAAGGAAATGTACAGGCAGCGGAAGCAGGGACAGGTATCCTGGGAAGAGCATGGGGACGCTGCCTGGTTGTACCGGAATAGGGTCAGGAAGGCCAAGGCACAGCTGGAGCTGAACTTGGCAAGGGATGAAAAGAATAGTAAGAAGGGCTTCTACAGGTATGTCAGCCACAAAAGGAAGGTCAAAGAAAGCATACCCCACCCGATGAACACAACTGGCAAACTGGTAACAGTGGAGTAGGAGAAGGGTGAGGTACACAACAACTTTTTTGCCTCAGTCTTCACTGGCAGCCTCTCTTCCCACACCTCTCGAGTGGATGGACCGCCAGACAGGGACTGGGGAAGCAAAGTCCCTGCCACTGTAAGAGAAGATCAGGTTCATGACCACCTGAGGAACCTGAACATACGTAAGTCTATGGGACCTGACGAGATGCATCCCAGAGTCCTGAGGGAATTGGCTGATGCAGTTGCCAAGCCACTCTTCATGATATTTGGAAAGTAATAGCAGTCAGGTAAAGTCCCTGGTGACTGGAAGAAGGGAAACATCACACCCATTTTTCAATAGGGTACAAAGGAGGACCCTGTCAGCCTCACCTTTGTGCCTGGGAAGATCATAGAACAGATCCTCCTCGAAGCTATGCTAAGGCACATGGAGGACAGGGAGGTGATACGAGACAGCCAGCATGGCTTCACCAAGGGCAAGTCCTGCCTGACCAACCTAGTGGCTTTCTATGATGGAGTTACCACATCAGTGGGCAAGAGAAGAGCTATGGATGTCGTCTATCTGGACTTCTGTAAGGCCTTTGACATGGTCCCCCACCACATCCTTCTCTCTAAATTGGAGAGATATGGATTTGATGGGTGGACTGTTCGGTGGATGAGGAATTGGTTGGATGGTTGCATCCAGAGGGTAGTGGTCAATGGCTCAATGTCCAGATGGAGATCAGTGACAAGTGGTGTCCCTCAAGGGTCTGTACTGGGACCAGTGCTGTTCAATATTTTCATCAATGACTTTGACAGTGAGATCGAGTGCACCCTCAGCAAGTTTGCAGATGACACCAAGCCAAGTGGTGCAGTTGACATGCTAGAAGGACAGGATGTCACCCAGAGGGACCTGGACAAGCTTGAGAAGTGGGCCTGTGTGAACCTCATGAGGTTCAACAAGGCCAAGTGCAAGGTCCTGCACCTGGGTCAGGGCAACCCCAGTATCAATACAGGCTGGGGGATGAAAGGATTGAGAGCAGCCCTGCCGAAAAAGACTTGGGGGTACTGGTGGATGAAAAGCTAGACATGAGCCGACAATGTGTGCTTACAGCCCAGAAATCCAACTGTATCCTGGGCTGCATCAAAAGAAGCTTGGCCACCAGGTCAAGGGAGGTGATTCTGCCCCTCTGCTCTGCTCTGGTGAGACCCCACCTGGAGTACTGCATCCAGCTCTGGAGTCCTCAGCACAGGAAAGACATGGACCTGTTGGAGCGGGTCCAGAGGAGGGCTACAAAAATGGTCAGAGGGATGGAACACCTCTCCTATGAAGAAAGGCTGAGAGAATTTGGGTTATTCAGCCTGGAGAAGAGAAGGCTCCAGGAACACCTTATTGCAGCCTTCCAGTACTGAAACGGGGCTTATAAGACGGATGGGGACAAACTTTTTAGCAGGGCCTGTTATGATAGGACAAGGGGTAATGGTTTTAAACTAAAAGAGGGTAGATATAAGGAAGAAATTTTTTACAGTGAGGGTGGTGAAACACTGGAACAGGTTGCCCAGAGAGGTGGTAGATGCTCTATCCCTGGAAACATTCAAGGTCAGGTTGGGCGGGGCTCTGAGCAACCTGATCTAGTTGAAGATGTCCCTGCTGATTGCAGGGAGGGTGTTGGACTAGATTACCTTTAAAGGTCCCTTCCAACCCAAACTATTCTGTCATAGAATCATTATTAAGGTTGGAAAAGACCTCTAGGATCATCTAGTCCAACCGTCAATGATTCTATGATTCTATGATTCTAGTTTCCTGTATCTATGAAACACTCTTATATTCCCACCATGTTCAGCTAGACCATTGTGATTTCTTGGCAATGTGGCTTCTCAGCTTGTTGAGGGAAGGCTGAACCTCGGCTGAGGTTCCACGTCACATTTGGAGAATACAGAAATGGATACTGATGGTGAGCACATGCCCTGGGAGGTGTGTGAGGGCCACTCCTTGTAATCTGACAGACTTTACTGCCTTGTAGAACAGTCTGGTCAGCAGAAAGCAGTCTCAAGTCTTCTGACTTACAAACGCAGTGTTGGTAGTGGTGGGACGAGTATTAGTCCCTCATGATCTTTCTCTGACCTTCTAAGGACTTTTAGCTGATTCTGTTGCTATATCTCTCCAGGATGGAGCATCCAGTAAAATGCTGATGTGGCTTCCAGGAAGGAAAGCCCACATAAAGTTGCTAAGCAGTGTCTAAGCATAAAGTGTCTAAGCAGAGGGTACAGATACACATCTCCTTTGCTCCATTTCCTGCCTAAGGATAATTTTGAACTTGTATGTATTGGACAACATGATGTAGAAGCATTTGAGCTGGCTCAAGCAGTGGTATAGCCATGGCCATACTTTCAGGCTTTCTCAGCAGAACCTATTCATTTAGGCACAAATGTGCTGTTCTGCCTCAGGTCCTCCAAATTGCTGAAAGTGAATGCATTGTCTCAAGTCAAGGATATCACCATCATATACAAGCACTGTAGCTTTTTTCTTCACTGTCTGTCAGCATGGTCTGAGGCACTTGAATTAAGCCAAACAGAATAGGAGATTCTTACCTAAAAGTAATAGGAAATCTTTCAATAATCTTTCCTATCACATCTCTCCTTTCTTTCGTCTGTGTCCTTCCAGGCATGTAGGCACCAGGCAAACTTTTTTCCTGGTGCTCTTGCTATCCAAATACTGGATGACATGACATCCAACTTCTTTGAAGGCTAGGTGCTGAAGATTTGCAGGTCACAAAACACTCAAATATCACAAAATGTGATTAAACCTTATGATCAATTAGTTAATTTTTAATATGAGCAAAAATGCATTTTTGTACTAGACAAGCTTATTTAAAATAAACTTATTTTTCTTGAGCCCTTACTTTTAATGGATTTTTTTTTTGCCTGCAGCAGCTTATCTCAATAGTATAGCTCTTCTCACAAGTTGACACCTAATAACTTCTGTTTAAGAAGGCTGAGTTTTATTAGTAATTACTATTGGCTCTGGAAAAAAAACCCTGTAGCCCTAAAAAACAAGGGCTAGTCCCTCTGAGCTTTGGTACCAAGTGAGGCCTTGCAGGAAATCTTTAATAAGCAGCATTAGAAGAGGCCAAGCAGCTAGAGAGGATATTTTTACACCAGTGGTGATGCTTTTGACTGCTGTAAGCAACTACTGGTAGCTCTCTAGGATGACTGTATTAAGCCTTTGAGTAATGACCTATAGACAATAATGAGAGCTTAGACATCTAGTTGATCTGGACACCTACATGAGAATGCCTAAATTTAGTTGTTTGAAACACAATCTGAATCTTTTTCCAAAGTATCAGGATGAATGCCCAAATGTTAAATAAAACTTTCAGTCTCAAACATACCTAAACTCCACATTCACTCATAATCATCATCTTTGCATTAGAAATGAAAATAAAATCCCGAAACACTTAACTTTCTCCTCACTACCTAATCTTCAGGAAGTATAAATGAATCAAGGTGTATGATCTGGAGGGAGCAAGGTCCCAGGCTACAAGAATTTGGAAAGGCAGGGCAAACAAATAGGGCTAGAAAGACAGGGCTCTCTGTTTTAAGTAAGGGATGCCATTATGCGAACACTCATACCAACCGCATCATGCTACTGAGGAAAATGACAGATCTGTTCAGCTTACTGTCTTCTACTTGCTTTTTAGTTACGGTGCTCTAAATGCAGAGCTAACAATTTCAATGTTTTGTATTACAAATATTTATTCAGTACCAATCCATTATTGAAAAATATTAATGAATCCCATCCTAGCAAGTCCTGTTCTCTTATTCAGTAATGAACTTGCCTTTTTCCTGTGTCTGTAACTCAGGGTATTAGATTCCCCAGGAAGCTGGATCTGCTTTTAGTTTTACTGCAACAGTTATCGCCCCCTAAAGCCAACATAACTTGAGAAAGAAAATTATCCTGGGTAAGGGAGAAAATCGTATAGTAAAGAGTCAGGCTGTTCTGCTGACTGGTATCCTTGCAGCTTGCATACAGAAAAGCAGAGCACACCTGGGAAGAAGTGATACAGTGAGGTGCTAGCACCACATCTCCAGTTGCTCCATCAAGAAGACTGGCTGACACCAATGTTGCCACCTTAAACTGCTGCTACACACATAACCCTACTTTCTCTGCGGAGCACGGGCTGCACCCAGGTATCTGGTCATTTCCTCCTTGCACAGCACAGATACATCTTCCCTAATGCTACGTAACTGTCTTTGTGTAGCTTTTTCAGGGAAAGTGCTGATGCAGCAGTTCTGTTCGTGGATCTGCTCAAACTGCCAAAACACAAATGAGGGATGCATACATTTCAAAATGCTCCAACTCACAGAGAAATCTCTTTCTTGACTGCTAACACTGATTTCAAATCTGCACTCTTCTCTCCTGCTGCTCCCGCAGACAGTACAAGCTCTGTGACAGTGATTGCAATCCCTGATGATAACAGTGGGATTGTTATTTTCCCTTCAACAGCGCACTGCTAGCGGGAGCCTATTTAAGCTTGTGAAACATGCAAGGGCACTCACTCCCATCACATTTTTGTTTTCAAATTTCTCTGGAAAAAAAAGTTTTCTTCACTTCTATTATTATTCTCCTAATGTTTTAATTCAGTGATGAAACTTCTCCAGACAAAGGAAGAAATGTGGCAATTTTAATTTTAGTCCATTAACTACAAATATTACTTCTACCTTATCAACAAATATCTATTACTTTGCACACTCATGCATTAATCTATGTAGCAGCCAACACGGGATGTTATACAGTCATCTTTAGCACTCCACAGATATGTGTTTTCCATTACTACTGTACTCAGAAAGCTTTTCTCCCTAGGGGGGTTTCTAATGTGGTATTTAGCTTGAATCCTAATACAGCTAAGCTCCATTAAAACTGTGCACGTGGACCCAAGGCCAACTGTAAATAATGCAAAAATAGATCAATACTTATCTTGAATTGTTTATGTGTAATTCTCACGGACCTCTTATATTTATGACTCCAGCCACATCCCGTGCCGTAGTTTCTGACTGGCTGCTCCTTCCCAGTTGTGGCAGGGACTTCAGGATTGTGCAACATGAGATTTGCTCTTACGGATCATATATGAAATACAAGGAGAATTGCATTCTCTCTATATAAATACATATAAGGATATACAGAGGATATATTATCTAGAATATATTCTTCTCTAAAGAAGAATAAAATTAAGGATGGAAAATATATAATGTACCTTCAGTGTTGGTCACTCTTGTGGAGCTTAACTTTCTGATCCTATTAGGTGATTTTTTTTTATTTATCCAGCCTTTCAAGCATAAATAAACTAGGAAACAACTATGATTTATTCTAAATCTCAAAAGAAGCAAACTGTGTTTTCATATTGTACTGGTTATATCAGTAGACTGTATTTGTGTGTGTATGTCTATTCTAGAAAAAAGTCAACCATTCACAACCATTTATTGAAAAAAATATTTGAATCCACTTTTGTACTTCAAAAGTTCAACCTCATCAATAATAATAAGCATTTAATTCTTAAAGGATGTATTTTTCTTTTAAAACTACATTCCCATTAACAAACCCCTTTAATAATGTTCTAAAGGTGTTCTATTCAGAAATCATTCTGAATTATGCAGCTTCCTGAAGAGTAAAATCCCTTCCTTCTCCTCCTCTCTGCCCCCATTCTGTTTATCTGTTGTGATTTTTCGTGTTTTGTTTTTCTCCTCACCAACTCCTTTTAGGAATACCAACTGAAAAGCTGCTTTTTCAAACACTAAAATAAGTACGATTTTGAGGAAAACACCTCATTGCAGGGTTCTAGCAGTGTATTTTGCTCATTAAAAAGTAGCAGACAGATTGCTGATGAAAATTCTGTTAAGTAATATTAAAGCATTAATACCATCAGCTCAGGGTTTTGTACAACATAGCAAACCGTATGCTGCAGAGCTTGGGATTTCTTTCCAGCTGTCAGCTGACAGTATCCCTCAGTTCCTGCTAATTGGCGACACACCAAGGCAAACAAGTCAGCTAATTCCAGAACAGTGAACTGATTAACTTTGGGTGTATACATATTTATAAAGAAAGTGTTGCTTTTGTCTCAATAATCAAAGATAGGTTTAGTTTTTAATTTTAAAAGTTCTGGACTACAAAATTACTAATGGCATAAACCCCCCCCAGGACTAATTCTTTCAAAGAAATGTTTCAAAGGTGTATTAATGTCAAAAAGACAGAATGTGCATGTATGTAGAAAACTGAGAATAATCAGTCATTGTATCATTCCTGTTTACTCATAAACACATCACAATTACCTTTCCATTATATTTGAGAAAGAAAATATATCATTTTGCATCAATAACATTTTGCAAGAATATAACATTTTTCCTATTTTGATCCTGAAAAATTACATTAAAATAGACTAGTTTTTTTTCATTTTTTACCTCTTTAAATTCATACACTTTTATTGTAAAGTCATAAAGTGATAAAATCACATATTTTAGATCATATAGTATTTACTTTGGTTTTCTTTAGTGTAAATATGAATGATCAGGTCAGCAGATGCCACTGTCCACTGCCGTGTACACTGGGCAGTCTCTTGGTTCCACAATTTCAAACCTAATGTTTCAAGGGTTCAAGATCCTATTGAGCAGTCAGGAAAGCTGTTCTACTTTATGACTAGAATTTTGTGATTTGGTAAAGAAAGAAAACTAAAGAAATGAAAGAGCTGGGAAAGTAAAGTAACGCTGCAGGGTGTCTGCATTAGAAACTGTGGACGGTGAAGACAGATGGTGACCTAAAGAAACTTCTGATTATATTTTGCTCCCATGCATGCCTGATCCCCTTACAAACCAGAATGTGCAACTTTGGATAGGCCCATGTAAGTTTCATTCTTTTTAATGACCATGCTGAGAGCAACTGTGGTATATTTTTAATACAACAATATTGAATAACAGAAGCATAAAGAGTTCTGAGATCAGAGGCTGGAACCCCATATCTGGCTAATAGCAAGAGCATCTCAAATTTTCAGCCAGAAATGGGTCTCTTGTACTTCTTCTTCTTCTAGCCCCACCACTTTTGCATTCCTGGTTTCACTGTGGCCCAATTACAAGAGAGAGCTGGAAGATGTTTTCACAGAGAAAGTCCATTAGTCTGACGGTGTTCTCCAAGTGGGGGGACCTGTGATTTTAAACTCCCTGAAGACAGTAATGGCCTTGAGATTTGGCCTCCCACTTCCTAGCCCAAATCAATAGAACACATCTGTGGTTACAAGTAGAATTATTGTGCTGATATATGACCAATTATGATTAGCTTTTTTATTTCTTAGAGAAAAAAATAAATATATATATTATCAGACCCTATTTTCTGCTAAAAGATGGACAATAGTGTTTTAATCTATAGTTTGTCCTGTGTTCTATGGTCAGGTTCTCTATACACTTATTAGTGTGACTTACCAACGGAAAATCAATCAGCTTGACCACAACTAAGTTCAATTAGCCAAGAAGACTGGGGACATTATGTTTCATTATTATAGGACTGAAGACCTTATTCTAGGACTACCTCTCCACCATCTCTTTTACAATTTAGAGCAACTCCACATTAACAAACAAAACTTTCTGCACCAAGTCCTTGCTACTGTGATTCACCAACCACCTTTCCTTCTAACAGGTTTTCTTATTGGTAAGATGATAAATCTGGCAATTATTTTTAAGTGTTTTGGGTTTTTTTGCCCCCAAATCTAGTCTTAATTTTATATGAACAGCTCTCTCCCTGGAGATCATTATGTCCCTTCTGAATACTGTCCACACTCATTAAATTGAGCCATTATATAACACAGCAGGCTGCTATGCAGGCAGGAGCAGGAATCCTAAAAGATATGTATTCAAATATTAAAAGATGATATCCAATATTTTCTGTTTCCTGAATTAGCAAATCAACAGAGGAAAGGCTTATGCTTATATAAAGTATTTCAGCTCGAGTGTGACAACATTAATTATCCACTGTAACATGCTGATTTATAATTATGAAATCAGTAATTTAATTGGCATCTAATGCAGTAAAAACATTCCTGCCGGTGTCATTATCTAAGTGCCGGTGCTTGATGCTTTCAAACTTAGTTAAGCTGTCAAAAAACATTATTCTGTTAAATGCATATACCTGCAAAACTGATAACTATTTGACAAAAATGTTTTAAAAAGTGCTACTACATTACTGCTGAATATAATATCTACACATTTCAGACAAACCAGCCAAGCTCACTGCTGGTCATCAAACACATGTCTTACTGTTGGTAGAAATAGTGAATATCTATACTCGTTGGGAACAGAAGCTGCCACCAAATCACATTAAAATGATTGATATGTGGATTACTGATTATGCCAATCTGACCGTCAGAGCTTTATTCCTGGATGCAACTGCGTGTTAGCATCCATGTGTTTGTAGGTTTGTGATGGGGTAGTATGAACTACAGATTAATGTAGCACCCACCAAAAGATGAGAGTAGCCGCTTCAGTGAAGCTGCGATGAGCAGTACAAGAGCTGGGATCAGGTAAGCCAGTTCACTACGCTCGAGGTACTGTATGTTAAAGAGCCTGGGGACTAGTTTTATTCCTGCTAGTTCTTTCATTCCTGAACTAGAGATCATAGCTAGAACAGCAGGCAGTTCTTCAACCTTGTAGACTTGGGTGAAGGGCCTGATCTTCAGAGAGGGAGTCACACAAAGGAAATATATCAGAATAACCTTAACAGGACAGTGATCTGCATGAGTGATGCTCTGTCAAAGGAAGAATCCAACTTAAAAACTGGATACAGCAGGTGGTAGAAGGCAGGGAAGAGAATAAAAAACCCAGTGCTGTAGTCAGTAAATCATCCTACAATGGTTTCTTAGCCCTGCTCTACATGACGTATTGTGCCTGTGTAACTATTTCTGTGATGGAAAGGATTCCTTCTACTGAAATTGTTTTACCTCTCCAGATGCTAATGGGACTGAAGTACTACCACTCTAAGCAGTTCATTAAACCCTATGGGACTAAGCCTGGATAAGCAAGATATAACTGATGACATAACAACATGAGCTGCTGAAATATTTAGGCATAATTTTCAGTTATTGCATACTGGCCTTTTTCAGCTTCCTGGCACAGTTGAAGTGCTGCAACTGCTGAGTGTGGACAAGGCCATTTTCTCAGATCATTTTAGAAGAGTGTCAATTCTTTACACAATATGTCATTTTGATATAAATAAAAGTATTCTACTAAAAGCTGCTAAGCTAAAGATAGCTATAAGTATACCAAGAAAAATATAGTATTATCAGGAGCATGGCCTATGAGGATTCTTGAAGGCAGATATAAAACTTCACATTAAAATATCATGCTGTCAGATGTATGTATATGGAGTAGGATTCAACTTGCATTAACTAAAAGCTAAGCAACAAACTTCAGTGGGAATCCCTCTGCAGCCAGTGGAGACAGGCATCTCCCCAGGGTGGTCCATCCCTTCCCAAGGTAGTGTTGCAGTGTCGTTGTGTTTTCAATCACCAAGGGCCTACTACTTGCAACTCTGAAGCCTGCCTTTCACTCATAGCTCAAACCTCTCACCAAAGTCACCACAGCAGTGTTTTCCCAAAGCCTTATGGCAGTATGTTGCCATTGTTATTCTCACATCCTTGCATCTGCAAGCCTCAAAGCTGCTGTTATGGTGCGTTCGTATGGGAAAAGACTGACACTAGTGTGAGAGTCACCCTTTTCCCCTACATTGTGGTTACTCAGAGGACCAAATAAAATGCATGTATACGGCTTAACCAGTTGTAGCACCTGCCCCCAAAGGGTGCTTCCATCAGCACTAACAGCATCACGCCCATAAACAACTGACAGTTTAGGCAGGTCTTGAAGACATCCATACAGTTACTACAGAAGTTCATGTGTGTGTGTGTTGGTAAAACACCTTCTGCTGATGGGAGTGGGGCTTGGGGGTGCTCAGCTGTGGACCTTGTCACTTCTTTCCCCTGATGGCCACCAGGTATAGTTTTCACTTTCCTTTTTCTCTCTCTCCCCTCTTCTGTTTTTATCTTTCCC
Source organism: Ciconia boyciana (assembly GCF_034638445.1). Lineage (NCBI taxonomy): Eukaryota > Metazoa > Chordata > Aves > Ciconiiformes > Ciconiidae > Ciconia > Ciconia boyciana. The sequence continues at coordinate 54,684,904 of NC_132936.1, forward strand.
CAAAAGCTACTTTGGCTGTCAGTGTACGCCACCAGCTATGGACCCTGCTGATAAATCTCTATGCATGTGAATCTGTCTCATTTCTGCCACAATAAGTGACTGATATTTTTTAGACACCTAATTTTCTGACAGTTGGAGTTAGGTCAAACAAATCCCACCCTCAGGCAGTACGGAGATGGAGGGAGCTGGCAGAAGCCCTTTTCTAACATCTGACTTTTAAATACTTAGCTTATGTGCACAGTCCTGAAGACTGTAACCAATACACAGTAGCAGTAGGATTATAGCCTATGCTGGTAGAATAACTTAATTGTTCATGCTCAGTCTTTCCAGTATTTCCCACAGCTTCCGTTCTGTTTGAAAGTAAGCCTCAGCCTCACAAGCACTTTTAAGTCTTTGGTAACATTAATAGACCATAATCACAGAAGAATCGGAACTGTGAGAAGTAAACCGTCTGGTTTAGCACTTGTAAATCAAGATTCCTAGGCTTCTTTGATCACTATAAAAGTAATTAACTGCAACACGAAAGAGAAGTAAATACAAAAAATGTTATTGAAAAACTAAGCTATTATTTAGACAATTGAAAAAACAGGATATGCAAAAGAATGTGGAATACTTAATTCCATTTCTTTGTGTATTTTCATTATCGATTGTCATTACTAAGAAGATTCACAATGGAAAATATCATCCCAATTTTTAATCACTTTAAATACAGATTTATGAAGCATCACATAATTACCTTTTATTCTCCCTTTTGTACCATAAGAATGATATGAAAAGAGCTATTTTTAAAGTAGCATACTGTGATACATAATGGCCATGTATTTATAAAACATTAACTGTTAGTGAGACTCCTCAGCATAGTGATTTGTTACCCATTGTCTAATGAAAATGAAGCCAATTCCAAGCAGTCCCCGCTGCAAAAATACCAACTGCAGCATAGGGTACAGATTTTAATGAGAAACAGAACATCTTTAAAAAAATAAAAAAGAAATGTGAAATACAAAAAGTTTCAGACTAAGTATGCAAAACACAAAAGCCTTCAGTTATGGCATTTTAGGAGAAGGGGCTGACCCACAAGCCTCCCGAACCAGGAAGACAGTAAGTGAGATATAGCAGAGCAAATTAGCAACACGCAGACATAGTTATGTAGTTTCTGGACCAGAGTTGATTCATATTCAGCTTTAGAGAAGGCTGGGGGAAAAGCTAGCCTGGAAGAAGTAGTCTGTTAAAACATTTGCTTACTCATTTTGCTATTAGATGTAATACATAATTCAGCATTAAGTAGTTTGTTCGAGACGACTCAATGTTGAGAGTGCCCATAACCTTTTGTGAGTCTCCTGATGTGCTTTTCTTAAAGAACTAGCTTCTAGAAGTTATTTTTACTTAATTGTTGAGTTATAATTGTTAAGCATATTGCTGGCCTCAATAGCTGTGCTAAAATTTGAAAATATTATCAGAATATATAAAAACAGAAGGCAAGTAAAAACAAGTGCAAATGTTGTTGGCTTGTTTTTACTTATTTTTACATCATGACTTTTGAACAGCAAAGCTTAAGCACATGCTTATATGCTTTGCTAAACTTGAGCTGAGATCTGGTGTAAACCAGGGAAGCGAACTGGAGTGAATAGGACTCAGGTAGGACTTAAGGACTGAAAATGAAGGACATTCTCAAGGACTTTCTGGATTAATTTATTCAAATTGTTCATAAGTAATTACTGAATAAGTCAAGGAATAAAATGAAACAATGTTACTATATGGTATGTGTCAAAAAAATAAAAATAAGCTACAGAGTATATAAGGAAAAAGTATCTTTCATTTATATGAAGAAAAGTTACTTCACATAAATAGTAAAAGTAGGTTAAAGCCAAGGGAAATCCTGTACCATGTTCAACAGCATTAAAACTGACATAACATGAATGATTGTCAAAAACTGATGGGATCTGGCAATGTTAAGAAATATTAAATAGGCAAGAGATTTTTTATAATGTTTTACCATTTTTGACAGTTTATATTCCTAGAAAGAAGGCTCATTAATAGTTATAAAATGCAACCTATTCAATTTTGTTTCATATTCTCTGAGGCACTTCAGCAGCAATGAAAAGATGATTTGGGCTCAAGTAAAGGCTTTTCTAATAGCTGTCAACTTGGCCAAATACTGTTTTGAGCAATCTGGACAAGAAGTTTGACAGTATACTTAATTCAATACAAAATTAATAAAAGCAATTCAAAGCAAAAGCTTTTTCTTAAGGGGGGAGGGAAAAAGAAGGAATCTGCTATTTCCACACAGTTTTTGTCTTTCTTTCTTTCCTGTTAAGGACTAAAACCCATTCATTTTGATCTACAAGTTCCATTTGGATGAATGGCTGCCTCCAGGAATTAGCCTGTGTCTGAGACACCAGTTTCTGAAATGAAAAACAAAGTCTTTGATACTGAGTCATTCATTAACTTGGGGTCATGTGAACACAGCATTCACAAGTTTCTTCTCTTCCATTTACATTTAATAAAATATGGTTGATTGTCACTTCCTGCTGTAGCCAAGTGACACACAGTTTTTGTTTTCCAAAAACACTCCTGCTTCTTTATTCCACCATCCCCCTCTTCCCCTCATTTGCTAATTTCTCTTCTACAAGAAGAATGGCACTCAGGAGGGAAACAGGGGCACCAAAACTCCAACACTGGGTCTTAAATTAGTTGATATAATTTGTATTTGATTATTAGGACCAACATTGCCTTAGTATTTATGGAAGATAATGATACCTCTATTTGAAAAAGAACCTGTGACCTACATAAAAGAGGATTAAAACTATAAAGTCCAAGAATTCTCCCCCTCCTCCCTTGTGGAATATAGAAGCTTTGGAAGACCATAAAAAGATAAAATACGATATTAACGACAGAAACTTTTATACTTTAGCAAGAGAGAGATGATCAGAAAATGTTGCTGTATTGTCTGAAGCTGCATTTGAATGCCAAAACACAAATTCTCAAGAATATACACACTGTAAAAAAACACATTGGATCAAGAAAAAAGACACTTAAATCTATAAGGGCATGCAGAACAACTGCTCCTGCTTTCAGCATTAGTGGTTTTTCCTTTCTTCCCTAACAGTTATTGCTAACACTGTACAGCACCAGTAACTTCTGTTGACATAGTGAAAGAAGAAGCTATTCCAAGACCCAAAACTTACTTTGCCCCATTCAGATGTGTGTTTGTATCCACAAGATCACATCCTTCAGGTTAAATGTTTTCTGATAACTTTTACAATATAATAATTATTCCAAAATACTATAATCTGGACACCAACAACCCTTGAAAGGAAAACAAACATAATCATGTCACTTTAATAACTGTACAAAAAAAAGCATACACAAATACACAGAGCCATTGAAGAGATAAAGAAAAAGGCAAAATCAAAGCAGTGAGAGTTGTAAGGATGCGAACAGAGTGTCTTGCATCAAAGGAATATTTGTGCAGTGTTGTGCCACTCCACTCAGGTACCTGAACTAAGAAAGACCACACCTCTGGAACAGAGATGTAGTTGAATTGGTACAGACAGGATGCTCAGGGCAGCTCGCCCTACGTCTCCCTGTGCCACTCAGGTGCAGCTGTACAGCCCCTGGGATGCAACCTGCACAGAGCTATAGAGACATCTCAGCTGACCTGGGGTTGATGCATCTCAGTAGTTTTTGCTGAAAAGACAGCTCAGTCTACACTTTCACATGTGGCTTTTTCATTCCATTTGTGTCTATCCAGAACATTTCATCCAAGTCTGCTGGTGTTTAAGCCTGTGCTATCTGGATGACCAAATAGGACTGCCTAAAATCTAGACACTTTCATCTGAACCACCACCTCTCCCATTTTGCAGTGAGGACACATGCTAAACCACTGATAACAACTTTCGCAATTCCACAGTTTCCCCCAACTTCATTCCAGGAGACCAGAACAGGGAAGTGCTATCACAAGTCACCACAGTAACTCATATTTACCACATCACAAGAAGCCATAAAAATATTCCTCCAGAAAAGATACAAGTGTATGCAGAGAGCTGCCAACATTGCTTATTTCTGCTCAGCAGAGTGGCCCCTCTTACCCTAGAGAGGGTTCCCTGAAACTGCAGCAAAGTTGGCAGACAGTCCTGAGGAGAGGTTGCATAGTCAGGGTCTCCAAACTAAGTGAGTCTCCTCCCAGGCTTAATTAATAAACACAGTTTATATGGGCAGACAGGAGAAAAAAGTACTGTCAACATCCCTTGTCTCAGAGACAGACAGAATTTTTAGGCAATGTGCTCTAATGGGGTCTGGTTGACATTCATCTCTTCAGTTATATAATGTCAGCCTTTAGTTATCTGACTCAAATCCTACCTCTCAGTGTTAGGTATGAATCAAAGCTACCTCTGGTCAGAACGCATTATCCTTTGCCACTGAAACACCATCTGATGAAACAAGAATTATATAAACTCTCAGAGTTTATGTTTTAGGCAGTAACACGTTTTCTCTCAGTGGCAAAAAAATAGTCTTGAAAAGTTGAAAGTAGCATTAATTATGAATTTACTTGTTCATGTAGAATAATCTGTCTTTAAAATAGCTCAGCACTGAAATTGCCTCAAAGGCAGAAACATCTGCTGTAGAGCACAAGCACATACACCCTGGCTAAAAACAGAAACCTGAGATTTTACTGTTGATCAACTCTGCCTTTGCTTGTACTTAACATTGCTGCCCAATTGCATTACCAACACTATAGAAGTTTAGTGATTACTTTGAGTGGCACCTAAAACACAATATACAGGTAGGACGAGTATGTGGATGCAGAAAACTGATGTCAAAATGCATTTACATAAAATGACACAGTCCTAAGAAACCTGCCTCTTCAGCACAAAAAGCTCATACATACATAGATCTCAGAAGGATTGTATTCAAGAAACAGATGGAAGTTTGCATATTTTTCAAAATGAAAAGTGAAGCAATAGCAAATAGCCTGCAGAGAGCCAGACAATCCAGATAGTTCACCAGTAGCTTACCACTGGGGGAGGAGGAGGACAGGGAGGAAAAAAACCCAATACTGTGCAAAATCTGAAGTCACCACAATATACTTTAGTATTTAACATTGAGATTGCTTATTTTTCTTTACAAGAAGGAAGGAAAGTTCATTGTGATAGGGCGAGAGACACTAGCTGTGCAACTGAATACTGCTTGCAGTAATGACTAATCAGTTAAAAGGAGCCTGCAGCAGGGAATGAGTTTGTTATGCAGCCTCTTGCCTTGAAACGGCAGCTGGGCTTATTTTGACACTGTATAACTTCAGAAGAGTCTTTCATACCAATGTGAAAATGCATAGGAACAAGTAAATATACAAATATGCCATCTACGGCCATTCCTTGCTACTTGGAAATCAGCTGGTGACTGCGGGTCCCCAAGAAGCTTTGCAGCTTTGCCTACGTACCGCTCCAAGCCAGTAGCTCCCGGCTTTGTTTTCATCATGAATGAAGCAATGGGAACATGTTGTCCTCATAGAGGCCTCTGCTCTTCATGGCTTCTAACCCTCCTCACAGTAACACGGGGTGAAGGCAGTTTCACTAGGCAAAAGTTTACATGTTGGAGAGACTCACTGGAAATTTATTGCTGTTTGCTGTTCTAACCTCCTGCAAGAACAGACCTATTAGAAGCCTCTTACTGCTTTCAGTACACATGCACAGACTTGTTATAGTCAGCTCCTGATCTTCTGGGACAATGGAGGGCCCCAGACAATGCAAAAACATGGATAACACAGAGCATATGTAATTGTAAGGATATATAATTAAAAAGCAAGTGAGAAAAGAAAACTTAACAACATAGTATTGACTGCGGACCACAGATGTCCTAAGTGATGTGGAAATGGCAACTTGCTTTGGAAGCATTACAATACAAAGCATCACCTCACCCATGGTACAGTTAACTTGCAAGCCAGATAACTTCCCTATTCAAAAGCAAATGTATTGAGTTTAAATTATTGACTTACAATCAGGGTAACATAACATGTCTTTCCTGATAGCTGTAAAGAATTGCAGCTATCCTTCTCTCTCACTGTACATAATATAGGAAAGAAAAGAAGATAAAAAACACTTTTATATACCTGAATATCAGAGTCCCATTTCACCTCTGATAACAAACAGGAAAATCCATACAAGATTAGTCTTTTTGTGATGTGCACCTGAGAAGCACACAGCAGAATTTTTTAGCATAATAACTCACTGTTAGATTACCACTTGCCATGCACCCGTGACAGGGACAAGAAGAAACAACATCTGTGCTTTCTAAATAGCTGCAAACTTAGAAAAACCCTTCTAGAAATGTGGAAAACCAAGGTCCCAGAAGGGCACAGTAGAACAGAGCTTGTACAAAGCATTTTTAACCACTGATTTAGGTCTCACTGTGTTAACAGCTGACTCAGACCAAATGACCACTAGTATAGTCCTGCCCCATCACTGGTTAAGGATAAAAAGACCTGGATGTCCCTAGCTCTTCAGCTCGCACTAGAGCTCCACTACCTTAAAAAGAGAATGAGTTCAGTACGTGCAAGTGAAAAGGAGTAGGGAATGGTCATATTTAGTAGTGGATTTACACAATCCACTGCCTGATGAATTGGAAATCAAGAGCAATTCAAGTGTAGCCATGTTGGAATTCAGAAAACTAAGTCCTGAGAAAAATCACACATAAAGCATTTAAACAGCAATCAAATCACAGGCCCGTACTGAGACCACACTAGAATCTTATTTATTAGCAAAACAAACAATATAGAGAAAACATACTGAAAAGCTACATTAACTGGTAAAATGCTAAGGAAAATATTGTCAGAATAAGAACAAAGGAGAAACTTATTTGCAGCTTTGCAATACTATTTGCAATACTATTGCACCATAGTTCTGATGATGATGATAACTTAAATATGGTCAGGAAGATGCAGAGATATAGTCACTGGCTTTTTTTTTTTCTTTCTTTCTTTCTTTTTTTTCCATTACATCTGGACAAAGGGAGAGGAAAGCCCCAGCCAAGGAGTTCCCCTGTGACACAGTTAGCTCAAGTGCTTTCCCCAAGTCCCACTGGTGTAAAGGAACATATTGGCAGGGAAGGGACACGGTTATACTGTTCTGGCAACCTCCATCTGGCGTATTTGTCCCAGGGGTGCTGCAGACAGCTGGCATTAGTTTCAACAGGCAGATTCAAGTCTTTCTCTGGATCAATGTGTACAAATCAGACCTGTAACTCCGTTGGTCGCTGTGCTCCTGCACCAGGCAGACTTTGCCACAACTGGAAAACACAAGGTTTTGTCTTATTTGTTCATTTTTAAACCTAAAATACTACCCATTGTAACACCAGTCACTCAGCATCATCTTCGCATCTTCGTTGTCCTTCTATCAGAGAAAACTGAGTTTAAAGCCCTTCAAAGGAGATCTGTCTTAATCTGTCCTAATCTGATGAAAAAGAAAACCATTAAAAATATAGATCAATCCTTACAAACTCAGGATATCTGAACTCTCCTAGCAAAAAGACTGAGTCAGTTAAACTGAACCTCTTCTTCCACAGACAGTACTGAATGCTAACAGACTGAATCAATTACCTCTACAAGATCCTCCATGAATAAAATCTGGCTGAAATCATACCTGAAGAACCTGTGTGCTACCTTAAAAGTTTTAATGAAGTAAACTTTCAAAAAAAGCAAAAGCTGTTGCTTCCTTCTTTGTCCCAGACATCCTGAATTCATATTTTTGTTAATTAATTTAATTAATTTGATAATTTAAATACATATCAACATTAGAGCATGGAGTCAAATAACATATACGAAAAGAGCATTATATCTCTTATATAAGCTGTTCATTACAAACCGTATCATTATTCAAGACTGTAATGCATTACTACAGAAACATGGACAACACAAATGGCCAAAAATAATAATAATTAAAATGCAGTGAAATTTTACTAGCAGGAAGAAGTCTAGCAGCAAAGAGACTTCTTTCACAGTCCTACATCAGGGGCTAATAAACTGTCACTCCAATGCTGCAGACATTAGTCCTTGAGAATAGTCCCATTGAAATTAAAATGCTTCAAATATTCTTTTTTCATTATGCTTAAAGAGGTCTTTTTTAGAAAAAAAACTTTGAAATAATTCCAGTATCTGAAGCCATTGTACAGGACACAATTGCTGCTTCCATGTGAGATTTCTTCTAACAGAGAAGGGAATCCAAAAGCTGGTTTTTGAAGTTTAAAAAAATGCCTTCACTTATGTAAAATTTGCTAATAGTATGAACAATGGTACAGAACTAGATAGAAAAAATATTTTAAAAATAAATGTCAGGTTTCCCTTCACGCTGTTTTACGTGCCTATCATTCTCTTAACAGCTACACATCAGCAGAGCACCAATTGAGCACAAATTCAAATTCTTTCATGACTCAGCTATTTAATGTGAAATTAGTGTCAAATGTTTTTGTTATAGTGAAAAATAAGAATTTGCTTCAGAAGTTTCTATGTGGCATCATATCCAGATTTCATGTGGCAGTTTTATTACTTAACATTTTAAAATATTATGATCAAAATTGTAATTGGTCTTGAAAAAAACAAAAAACCTGAAATACTCCCTCTTCTCTAATCTCATCCTTCCTTCCCTTACAGCTACCTGGGAAGCTGTTCAAGTTTGACTCTCTGATAAAAAAAAGGAAAAGAATGACATAGGCGTTTAGGTCTATTTGCTGTAGCAGGACAAGGGACATACAGATTTTTAATGGTGTGTTTCTTCCATTATCCATATCCAAAATATGATCGCTTCTCTAACAGAACTTTATTTTCACCCTCTCAGACACTGTTTCCAGTGAGACACTTGAACTGCCTCTCAGCTACCCGTATGTCACTTTTCTGATAACGCTGCTATCAAAAGAGATGAAGGTCCATTAGACCTTCATTGAAGAAACTGGACTTTAAGGGTGGGTGTGTGCGTGTGTGTGTAAACCTTAAAGTGGAGGGGGCGGGGGAGAAAAGAGAAAAAAAGAGAGAGCTCCATTAGCATAATGTGACCAAAAGAGGAAAAAGAGGTATCTTCCATAAAAATGATTTCCAGAAAGCATCAAAGCTTGACTAATGACATCTCATTTTTTAGGATGCAAAGGCAGTTGAATCATTCTTAACATTACTTTCTTTCATTAATATCTATTAAAATCATTTATCTGCATATCCCAGAGCTCCTGATTTTTTTTCCCCAGATAAATAAAGCCATTTTGACAGAACTGAAGTAACAATTGCAATGCAAGTAACTTAAATGTAATAGTTCTGATCAAAAGCCCCTTGCTTTTGCTGGGAACATTTTCATTGACCTCAGTGAGCTTTGGTTGAGCTCCAAAGGAGATTATTAAAGTGTTTTGATTCAAAATCTAACTAAAATGTGGAAAATTAAGACTTGGAATGGACAGGTTTGTAGCTGCTGTAAATTTTCATAGCCCTATTGACTTTGAGAATGTTTAAAGAATTTATACCAGCAGATGATTTGCCTTAAAAATTCACAAACAACTTTCAATCCCCTTCTATTACTCTTCCACACTGCACAAGCCACATTTTGGACCATAAATATGAATGTACAGTCAGTATTTTGACTTTTTTTATTATTATCACCTATTAGAAGACGAGTAAGTTGTGTGCACATTGATTTCCTGCTGTTCTGTATGTGGAGCAGATAATAAATCCATATCACATCAAGTGTGCTTTAGAAAAAATGCACTCTGGATTTTAGAGCATATAATTAGGTCAAAAAGGCAGCCTGGATAGCTAACTTGTCTGGAATCAAAGAGCTTATCTGGAAACAAATTGAATATAGCTTGTAGACATTTTAATTGACATGAGGAGGTGACTGAGAATTTAAGTTTTGTATACATATTAATAAATCAGTAGGTAGTAAAGAAAGTAATTTGGGGATCTTGTTGTGAGAGGTAAGATGTAGAACTTTTGATTGCTATGAGTTATTGTGGTAGGAAACAAAGAAGTCTTTCATAAATCTACAAAGAAAGATTTGAGGGTGCTGGTAGAGAAAGATTATAAAGCTGGGAAGCATGCAGTTTTACATCAGAATCGTAGAATACCTTAGATTTGAAGGGACCTGTGGAGGTCATTGGGTTGAACTCCCTGCTCAAAGCAGGGACACCTTTAAAGTTAGATCTTATTTTGAATTTAGATCAGGTTACTGAGTGTAATATGCAGCCAAGTTTTGAATATCTCCAAAGAAGAATCATTCCCCAGCCTCCATGAGCAACCTGTGCAGTGTTTGACCACCCATACTTTGAAAGGATCAAAAAATGTTTTCCCCAATATCTAACTGGAATATCAATCATTATAACTCATGTCCTTTTGTTTTGCACCTTTCAGAGGAGCCTGGCTCCACCTTTCCTGCTATCAGCCTTCCCATACACCTCATGTGCTCCATCCTCTTTATCATTTTGGTAGCCATCCTCTGGACTTGCTCTACCATGTCAACATCTTTCATGTATTGGGAGCCCCAAACTGGACACACGTCTCCAAATGAAGTTCACAAGTGTCAGTGTTAGGGAAATAGTCACTTTACTTGAATGACTGCAAATAACTTGACAATGCAGTCTGGTCTGTAGTTAGACTTCAGTGCTGCAAGACCACACAGCTGACTCAAGTAGCACATTGCTAACCATGCTCACATATAACCCAGGTCCAATCTTTTAAGTTTCAGGGACTGAATTTTAGGCTGCCTCTTGCAGGCTCTGTACATGTGGCTGAGAAAATGCCTGACTTCCAGGTTCCAGCTCACTCTCTAGTCAGCCTTTCCGCTTGTGAGGGGGCTGTTGCTTCAAGGGAAAGGTGGAAGGATGTCTTTTACTGAGTTGGCTTAGCTGAGTTTTTAGCTTATGTTGTGAATGTAAAAGAAAAAAAATGGGTATTCAAATGCCTTTGAGATACACCTATGTTTTAAAGGATGTGGAAGGATAAACTTTAAGATAACCATAGATTATTAATTCTGTAATAAATTGCTTTTCTATCCATCATATATGGCATGAGGTTTCTCAAAAGGATAGGAAAATACATTGTAATATGCACAGGATACTCATTCAGACACCTGAACTTGGATAAAAGTTGATATTAATAAAGTGAAAGAAACAAGTTGGAAATGCAGATTACACCACATCTGTACAAGCCACATAAGGTTATGCAGATTCAAAACGTATGCAGCTTTTCAGATTTTTTAATTGCTCTTAAGTGTTCACATAGCAGCTAAGTAACAGTGAGTTCTTCCACCTTTGTATGGTGAGATAAAAACATTTCTTTCAGATGGGAGCACTGCTTCTGTTACCTGTGCCTCTATCACCTTGAGACAAGGCTGACAAAATACAGCCTGCGTGAAATCAAGTATTTGTGAGATCATTTGGAAGCTTAAGAATGCTGTTTCCTGAACAGTATGGCGCAAATCCTACTGTGAACACACAGGTATAACAATTCAGAAACTACACTGGCTGTTAATTTAAGAGATGCATTTAAACTTTTAATGCTCTAATTATCTAGATCCAGGCAAACTGTCTTTTTCTCTGTAAGCTGTGAGTCAGTTTAAACTGAGTTATATCTTAGCATGGTCTGTATTTAGGGCTGTTTACATCTTGGACTCACTATTCAGATTTACACTGTTAGGTTTTTTCACCCATAAAATTATGTAGTTGCTTTTTAACCACATAAATATGATCAAAGACATAATTTATGGCAGACCTAGAAAATATTTTTAGCAAGCCAATTGGTATGATGTAGGGATGACCTGTCCACTTGCCTTCTAATTTTTTCAAATACTTAATTACCTAAAAAAAAAAGTCTTTCTTTAGAAACTTATAAATGTTATTAGATTCTCAGTGACATTGACAGTGATCTAGTGATATCAGAAATACCTCTAGTGGTATCACAAAAAGCTGGCAGGTAGACCTGACAGGTAGACCAAATATTAGTTGATAGTGGAAAGCAGGGTGAAATTCATAACCTGATCTGAAGCTCATTGAACTTCTTACTTCGAATCTTTGAAGCTATCCAGTTCAACAGACTTTGGACTGGCCTTTTAAAAGATGTTATTTTTTTAAAAAAATTTGCACTGAGACATTTGTAATATGAAATAGCATATTTAAGAAATGCATGCTATGCACCATCTTTAAATGTGTCCCAGCAATTTGAGTTACGATAAATATCAGTAGAAGGCTATCTCAAATATTATTTGCTTTATTGGAGTATTTTAGTGTTACTACATTCACTTTGGGCTCTCCATGCAGAAAGGTCACTGTTATGGGAGAGTCTCAGGGAACAAGCACCCCTTCTGACACTCCCAGCAGGCAGGTGTTCAAAGGACAGGGAAAAGCATGGAAAGGAAAGGACTTTGACTCCAATAGGCTATTCTTTACATTGTTATAAATTATTAAAACTGGAGGTGGCCCTTGAGAATTGGAGGACTATAACTGGGTTTCTGAAAGCTCACACTCTTTCACTCCCCAAAGAAGAAACAGGAGATATCAATGAATCTCTTTATCATCACCAGTGGAAATTTTTACTGCATTAGTCTTTACCTGGACTGGTTACTTAATACCTTCTAGAAATAAAATCACGCTGCAGAAAATAATATAAAAATCAGGTGCTGCGGTAGCTAAAAGACAGCTTTCATAAGGAAGCACTAATCTAGTCTATTTTAAAAACTTTCTAATCTCAAGACAATGTTGCTATATTATATAGATCATCTTAAATAGAATGAGTTACCTTGTAAATGTTTCTTCCTCTTTTTACTATGTGATCTGTGACTTATGCAAGTACACCGTAATTAAGCATCAGCACTATCCATTCTGTTTAGCTGACAACAACACACCTGGCCTAAAATCTGTAAAGCCAGTCACCCACCCCACTGTCTTGCCTGAGCTGAATCGCAAGAATTCAAACTTGTCTTTTTTTGCAACAGCAGCAGACAGACTATTATTGATGGAAACAAGCAGCTGTTGATTTGTCACTGACCCCAGGGAGAGCACACAGAAATTTGATTCAGTCTCTATAGTGTCCTGACTCTGAAACCTTGTTAAAGATTTGCACAGATATATAATATTCCATAATCTCTAGGGTAGGGCATGGGTTTATAAGATAATTTTTGAGATGTTCCAAGCTTTGGCCAAAGATTAAATATACTGGGGAGGTCTCTTCTTTACCTTCAAATTAGTAATTAGTGTTGTTGTTTATAAACACTATATGCATGGTGTTCTCTAAAACAGCAGCAGGGAAAGCTATGAAAACAGGAGAAGGATACTAGACTGAACACACTATCTATGGTATTCTAAACTTTATAATATTGGGGATTTTTGAGACCTCAGTGAGATGTGTGGATATCTAGATTCTCTAATGCAGGGTGCAGGGTTTTGTTGATTTTTTTTTGTTTAATCCTATTTTACAGTTTTTTGAATTTTTTAGTAGTAAGCATATGTTTTAATAGTAGGCTATCTATCTCCAGTAACATTTAAAAACGCAAACCTATCATAGAATCATAGAATGCTTTGGATCGGAGGGGACCTTTACAGGTCAGCTAGTCCAACCCCCCTCTAATGAGCAGGGACATCTTCAACTAGATCAGGTTGCTCAGAGCCCCATCCAACCTGACCTTGAATGTTTCCAGGGATGGGGCCTCCACTACCTCTCTGGGCAACCTGTTCCAGTGCTTCACCACCCTCATTGTAAAAATTTCTTTCTTAAATCCAGTCTAAATCTGCCCTCCCTTAGTTTAAAACCATTGCTCCTTGTCCTGTCACAACAGGCCTTGCTAAAAAGTCTGTCCCCATCTTTCCTATAGGTCCCCTTTAAGTACTGGAAGGCTGCTATAAGGTCTCTCTGCAGCCTTCTCTTCTCCAGGCTGAACCACCCCAACTCTCTCAGCCTGTCCTTGTAGGAGAGGTGCTCCAGCCCTCGGATCATTTTCGTGGCCCTCCTCTGGCCTCGCTCCAACAGCTCCATGTCCTTCTTGTGCTGAGGGCTCCAGAGCTGGACTCAGTACTCCAGGTGGGGTCTCACCAGAGTGGAGTAGAGGGGCAGAATCACCTCCCTGGGCCTGCTGGCCACACTTCTTTTGATGCAGCTCAGGATAGGGTTGGTCTTCTGGGCTGCCAGCGCACATTGTTGGCTCATGTCCAGCTTTTCATCCATCAGTACCCCCAAGTCCTTTTCCACAGGGCTGCTCTCGATCCTTTCATCCCCCAGCCTGTATTGAAACCTGCTCTTTTTAGTCTTTTCCAAGCTGCTTAAAGTGTGATTTTAAATTAAATAAGGAACTACTTTCTCCTTTTAGAGACTGGCACATAGGCCAACACCAGAATTATTTGACCCCTTAAATTATGGTTTCTGCCTTAGGCAGCGTTCTCTGGTTTGATGCCATTCTAAGCTGTGAAATTTTCGCACATCCAACAGATCTCACAACACCTAAAATTCAATGTATCCAGAAAACAAACATACTAGAAAATAAAGCCCTTGGAGTGTAGAATTTTACAGAATTTATTTCAAGCGTCACACTCAGATATAGTTGGAAACTGCTAATTATGTAATGTGGGAAAATTTGAACACTCCTTTTCCTCCTAAATGTAGTTGGATAATCTATCTGTGTTTTGTTTAAAGACCAATAGGGTAAAAGTTTTCCTATGGTTTGGGAAGGACAGGTGGCTAGTTTTCAAAAGATGTTGTAATAACAATTACACAACTTTATCAAAACGAGAAGACTGAAAAACTGTTTGGATTTTCATATCTTCAATGATTAGGAAAAAAAATATATTGATCAAAGTAATATCAGGCATCTTAGGCATAATGCCAATATTTTCAAGGAAGAAAAATTGATTGAATATTTTTTTCCAACTAGTAGTGATGACCTTGCTAAGAAGAAAACTCTCTCCTTTCCCTTAGTGCTATTTCAACATTATGGGCAGTAGGGTAGGGAAAGTTCTGTAACAGTAGGAATATTGCTGATTTAAGAATGGGAGGAGTACAATAATTGGAGACAGCCATGTTACACAAGCAGTATAGTGGCTGGTGGAATTTTGCGAACCATTCAATTGCTTCTAAAGGTTTATCCATGTGCTGGATGTTGAAAGGATTGTTCTCCACTTCTGTTGGATAAAGGTCTACTTCTAGCCATTTACAAAATTCATAGCAACACTTTCACTCAAATTTGGAGTGCCTGAATCAAACATTTCACAGAATTATACTACTTATTAAATTGCTTTAGAACATGTGGCTTCTGCTCTTCTCTTGTCTGTCTTAGAATGTTTTTTAAGCTTCCCTCTTATTTGCTATACTGTATTTCCCTTCAAGATGATTCAAGTGTATTGCAACTTTATGGTTCCTGGAGTGTTAGTATCGTGCTGAACTTTTCAATAGTTTTCCTATTACAAAAATGTAGTTTAAATATTATGACAAATATCATATCCTTGTTCTGAATAGAAAGCACTAATCACAGAGATCACCAACTACTGTTCATGGTCTTAGTAGAAACTAGGAACCTACAACAATCTCTGCAATGCACCATTGGCTCTACTTTCTTTCACTGGAAGAAAAATGCAATTTTCTTCAGAATTAGTAACTCCTTGATCGTAAGTATTTTATTGCTTTTTATTCCAAAAATAAGTAAAATATGCCCAAATAATTTCTGTGAGTAGAATACAAATCCAGAATACTGACAGTTGTGAAAGAGACTTCCTTTGTGTAATTGTAACTATCTTGTAAAAACTGAATTGCCAAACAAATCAATGGGTAATTTTCCAGATACAGCTAGAAGACTGAAATGTATGCTCTGAGCCCTAGACTAGATTTTGACCATGCACTGGATTTTGAAGAAAAGATTAAAATATTAATATTCTTTTATCTGTGTTCCTGTCAGAAGAGAAGAATGTTGAAGAAGAATGGGAGTAGGCAGAATTCTTTCTTTAGTCAATATTCGCCAAAAAATTAGATAACACAGAACTAAGCAGACAGTAAAATATGGTTTACCCTTTTACAAATCAAAATAAATGCTTATTGCTTTAGGCTATAGGTAATATAATTTAAATCTCATTTGTATATACCAAATTAAATAAGTTGTAACAAGTGAACAGGAT
Organism: Ciconia boyciana; assembly: GCF_034638445.1. NCBI lineage: Eukaryota > Metazoa > Chordata > Aves > Ciconiiformes > Ciconiidae > Ciconia > Ciconia boyciana. Next base: position 54,701,023 of record NC_132936.1, read on the forward strand.
GAACAGGAAAGTCAGATATTTTGTCATGGGATTTATCTTACTTTTCTGCCCCATTTTTTCCTGTTATTCCTTCTGATTTAAGCACAACACAGAACAGTCTGTCTTTCACATGCCACTGTGAATTTTAATGTTTTCATTTAATGTGATTAATTTTAACATTTGCTGTGAGTTTGATGACTGAGTAGCGGCAGAGTGAATACAGTTTGCTAATGAATATCCAACTGACAAATACATAAAAAAGGCATTAAATTTTTGTTTTCTTCCTTGTTTTTCCTAAGAACTATGATCCTAAAGTTAAGGGAAAATTAAAACAAAAGAAAAATGTACCTCCAATGAATCATCCCAACCAGAGTTATCTTTTAGATGATGAAAGGAATTTTCTGCTGTGACCAATACTTTGGCTCAGCTTATTATTCTGCCTTGTACTTTATGTCATCAAAGATATCAAGATATTAGAGTGATGACTTTAGAGCGCAGTCTGAAAAAAAGGAGCAGGGGAAGTTTGTCAGATTGGCGTGGCTGGACTTTGACTGCATCAACAACAAGTCAATTACATGGTCCAATGCAGACTTAAAGTCTGAAAAACCTTCATTTCAATTACTTGCATCTCACCTCTGGAGAATGGGATGTGAATCTGATTCACCAAAAAAGGAGACTGAGTTGTTTGCCTGTGAAACATATTACAGGCCACCTGAGTTTGGAGCTATATTCTTTTAGACAAGTCCCAAATGGTATCAGGTATGTCTGATACCAGAGAAGAGAAGTGATGTTGCAGCTCTCCCAAAGAAAAAAAGATCTCAGTATTTGGGATTTCTCTGTCCCATACAGTACCGCTCAGGAAGTACACACAAACACTAGAAAATTTCATTCCAATACATCCAATTCAAAATGTGTCTAGCTTGATTGATGGGCTCAGCTTGATTAAATAGAATAGAGGTTTCCAATAGTGATCAATCTCAGGTGTTTTGGAAGAATACAATCCACTTCAGCTACATATTCACACACATCCATGTATGAGTGATAAAGCAAAAGAACATTTCTTCTATGTCCTCAATTTAAATTGGATAACCTCTAAAATTATGCAAAAGATAAACAAATTTTGTCTAGCTATATTGCTTTGTTTGAATCTCACTTACGAATTCAGAAAGAAGTCTTTTTTTTTAAAGTACTATATTTGAAAAATATTTACTTTACATTTTCCAACCTAAGGCAAATAGAAATATCCAGATGTGCTTGCATATTTCATGTAACTTTATTATGGCTTTATAGGAAAAAAATCTATTTTTTTTAAAACATCATATGAGATCATGTCATGAACTTTACTGAAGCATTTCCCTCCCTCCATAGGATCTGCTGTTCTGTAAGAATAAAATTAAATACGCTATCTTCTTCAGAAATCTGTGCTGATTTCTGCTCATCTTTCTGTTATCAGCCTGGCACTATATCAGTTAATATGTTTGTGACAATATTAAACTTTTTGGCCTTCCTAGAATCATCTACTAGTAGTTTTCTCTCCTTTTTAATATCAGCTATTGCTTGTTAATGTTATTACAAATGTACTTAATAGCTCTTTTTTTCTGAGAAAGAGAGAGGCTTTGGTGTCCCTCCTAACTATAGCTCTGTGTCCTGTATCTCTGTGGTATTTTGCTTTGTTCCTGCATTTTGTTCATGGTAATCCAATCTACTTTTCCCTTTCCTTAGTTTTTCTGTTTGTCTGAGAGTCATTAAACAGTTTGTGATTTAGCCATATTGGTCTCTTTCTATATTTCCTTAAGAATGGAACAATTTGAACATCTACTTTTAAAATTGCTTGTTAAAGGATCTGCCTGTTCTGCTTAACTCCTTTCCCCTTAAGCTTACTTCTCAAATCTCAGTGTTTGCTGAATTTGCCTGCTTATTTTTCTGTTGCTATTCTGCTCCCTGGTCTCTCTTCTGAAAAGCTGTGAACTCTGTCAGTTCACTGCCATTCTCATGCAAGTTGTCTTCAGCCTTCATAGTATCAGTGAATATCTTTCTGTTGACCGGAATCAGTCCAGAAGAATGTCTCCCTCTAAATCCTTTCTTCAAGTTTTGTACCCAAATCTTCTCATGGCCACATTCTTAGAAACTGCTGGGCATCATATCCCTGCAGTACTCTCTATCCACAGTCAAAATCCCCAATTGCCACTAGGTCATTCTGCCACATACTCATAAAAAATACTCACAAAAAGTCTCATCCACCGGATCTGTATTAGGTCTATTGTCTTCTAGTGATCCAAGTCTGAAGTCAAAAGGAAGCATTTGTGATGTACCCGACAAAGAACATTTCCCTTATTCCACTGTCTGTCCTTGGACAAACCGTAACCTTTTATTGTAATATTTATGTCATATGAATTAAGAGGGGTAATTGGTATGTCTCTCTTATACCAATTAAATAATATTTTTCCAGCCTGTGTTCTTTATTCCTGTATTTTCTGCATTAGTATATTTTTATGTATCTTAGATTTTCAGTAGACTGATCTATTATAATCCTTCATACTCCTCTTATGACCCTATTCTCATTAAATTTTTCTGTCCTACTTTTTGTGGTTTTGTGCAGACTTCTGCTGTTTATCATTACCTTTGGGCGTCTGTTCCTCAGGCCTCTCAGTCCATTACCTGTAAACCCCTTTTCACAAGTTTTGTAAAGATGTTCCTTTCTTCTTTTTCATCCCTGCCCCACAGCTCATGGAACTTAATCTCAGAGAGGGCAAACTGAAGTCCTCTTAGTAGCATCCTCTGTGCAGCCACACACCTGTCCCCAGGACACATCCTGTCTGCAGGTGGCTACTTGGAGGTTGAACATCATCTACTACCTATAGTTAGACTATGTATTGGCTTTCACATCTTTTCAACAGTTCTAGATTTTTGTATCTCCTTATGTGGGAGCTCATCACTTTCCCTTACAGGTTGCTTCCATTAGTTAGCTTTTCTCACAAAACATTTTAGTTTTTTAGTTTTCTGCCCTGCTGCAATATTTCATTTCTGAGATAAGATAAACAAAATGCAATTACTTAGAGAAAAACACAATCTACAGTTTGATTTTAATATATTCCATAGTCAGAATGCTCTCATATTTTTACACACTAAACAAATGTTTCAGACATTTTTACATCATCAGGCTTTTATGACCTTTAAATTCTATTACATTTGTATTTGTTTGAGACTCTCAGTCTTCTGAACTCTGAGATAATCACAACAATACATTTTATCAGAGGATCCAAAGTCAACTAATTAGGCATCAGATGATCAATAGAAAAATAATCAGTGTTACCAGGCTTAGTATTGATTGTTTGAAATGCTAAAATATATGCACATTCTAAAACTTACAGGTGCAATATAGTCATCATAAACTATGATGAGAATTCCCAGAAAAAGTTGTAAAGTTTTGGTGATTTTAATGTGATTTATCCATCCCCTAGCAAGTTGGCAGTAACAATTGCCAAAGATGGCATTTTTTATAAAGCATAGATCATATTCTAAAGTCTTAACTTGGTTTTAAGGAAAGATACTGAGTTCAGAACCTGGTTCAACAGTAAATTTGTGATGTTAGATACAGTACACCTGTGAGACTTGTTCTGTCACCTAAAATTTTAAGAGAAGAACGTAGAACAGAAAATTAGATGTTAAGTTACTGTGCGAGTCTTTGGAGTAGGTATTACTAATTAGCAGAATACACTTTCTTCCTTCTACGTGCAAAAACTCTAAAGTTTCTTAATTCTCTAGATATCCCTATATGTATTCTTCACTTTCAGACTGCTGTGACTTTTTTTTTTTATTTCAGCTATACCGGAAAATATTTATAAAGACCAAGGACATCATACAGTTTGAATGAGTAAATCAAGCACACATTTGATTTAAATGAAATTCTCTGCCCTTAAAAATTGTAACTTTCTTTATATGGGGCTTTATCTTAAGACAATTTTGAAAATTCAGCTAGTAGAGAGAGTTTCTGACAAGTTACAGGGTATTTTCTACCACAGTTTTATTCCTACCCTCCTGCTTGTAAAAGAGCAGTAGCCTGTGCTCTGCCTACCTGAAAGTTCAACTATGTGCGGCACAGTGATTGCCACTAGCAAAAAGGCCATCTCCCTGATTTAAATACAAAGGAAAAAGAGCAAGAACTTCTTAAAGAGGGACCCTTAATCTCAGAAAGGCCTTCTTCCCTCATCCAGCATAGTAGAGTCTTATTGCAGCTCTCATCAGGGTATAATAAAATGAACTCCTTTGTGCGCAGCAACTTGTCTGTGCTACACTGAATACAAGGAGTATTAAGTTAAAATGGACTACAAATGAAATCTACAGATATTTTCTCCATCTTTCAATCTTTTTGCAATGTTCAGAATTTATCTACACCTCTGCTTTCATTACTTTTTCTATTCAGAACTGATCTTGGCTTTCACTTTAAAGTAGCAAGGATCAACTTCTTTTAAAAGAGATAAACAGCACACTTCTTGACAGTCTTCATGAGTGCATAAATTACTGAAGCCTCTCTGTGGTGGTGCAGCTTTCCAGTTTACTCTTATTTGTTACTAAAATCCAGTAGGTAATTGAAAATCATGCTTCCCTTTAACTTTCCTTCTCTTCTCTCTTTCATACGTGTGTACAATGTCAACGTGTTGACGTAAGATACATATAAATCCTCTCCTGTAGTTAGCTATTGCTATCACATTTTCAGATACAACCTAATTGACATTAAAAAGCAGTCTAGAAGGATGCATTAAACCCTTCATGAATCAGCTTTTAAAAGTGTTCACTGTACCAAAAACAGTAAGTGCTGTATATCATGCTGGGGGCTTAAAATGACAAATACTTTGTTACTGTTCTTTTTGTAGGCTTGAATAATTAGCAGTTTATTAGACTTAGATGAGAGGATTCAAAGATTTCTTCCAGATACAATTATGAAAACATCATTAAAGGAATAGGGTACAATTCTAAATGCCCTCTACAAACTACATTTTTCACTTTGAACTTTGCATAAAGCTGGACCTGCATTAAGAACCTAACCAGATAAGACAGCAAAATAAAGAAAAAATGTTTTAACCAACCTTTTATATACTGATACACAGTCAGCCCTCAGAAAACCTGCTTACCTAAGAAAATACATATGTTGTATATCAGTTCAATATTTAAAGAAGTTCATATTGTCACATGATAGGTATTTTACAGTATAACATGCTAGATTTGAACCAATGTGCAAGTGTTCTTTGGTTGCACAGATTAAGCAGGAATCCACTTTTATTAGCAAGCAATCACAATGACTACCGTTTACTTCTGTACTTTTTTCAACTGCCCTATAACAGCAGCTAGGAAGAAGGAATCCTTGTTACTACTGTGCAACTGTGAAAGTAATATTTCTCTTCAAGTATACCATGAAAGGTAGCTTGAAGAAGCAACAGTGATGTACACTTGTATTGAAGGACAAATCTTGGAAATTTATGGGTAGTCATTATAAATAAAAACACATATTAGAGCATTTTTTAGTAGGAATGATCTTCCATTGATTAATATTTTAGGACATTTAAAAGTAATTAAGTCAATGGAACAATTCATTGCTTTATGAACAAGTTATTTTGCTGGTAAAATTTGACCTTTGAATTTAGTCAGAACAATATGAGAAGCCTAAGCAGAACTGGACTTTGATTCTGAAAGCTATAACCTGACAGGGGGATGCTAAATGAACAATGCTTCACTACAGAAACAACTTTTTCTTTCAGTATAAAGCCTACTAGAAATAATACTATAAGAATGTATATCTGGATTTGAAACTGATTTTTTTTCTTATTACACAATGCAACATTGCCATAGAAAAATGCAATGTAAGTACAGATTCCTTTTTGTCAATTCAGCAGAAAAGTCAACAGCCTCTAGATTTCAAAAAGCTAGACATTTTTTAAATCTCATTATATGTATAATCAGTCTTACAGAAGGCAGTAACTCTGTAGGATGAGTTAACTGTAATACTAATCTAATGTTAGCAAAAAACTTCAAAGGAGAGAAATAGTAAATCAGTGACTATGGCTAGCTATTGTTTTCCATATGTACAATCCACTTTTCTAAAGCAAACTAGACTTGAGGACCAATGTGAAATATCAGCCATATAAATAATGATCATAACCTTTAGCTGTTGAGACTGCCACCAACATGAAGCCAAATAATAAGAAAAAAAGAGCACTTTGTTAAACATTCATGCAAGATTATATCTGAGATAAAGTTATGTGTATCTTCTGGTATATACATTTGTTGTGTTTTGACTAAAATTAAGTAGTCTAAACACCAGGACAAAGATTAGGTTTTCAGATGTTTAGGAATATAGAAATTCAAACTTTAGACAAAAAGTGGAGAAAAGAAAGCTAATGTTTACAATAAAAACTGGAATTGAGGGGAAAGGAGGATTTCGGGTGTCGGTCTCTGCAATATTATTCCTATTTCTTGTACAACAAACTGCATAAAAGCACCAGCATCAGAGTCTAGGTCTGCCCTGTTAAGGCATCCTTACAGTAGGATACCCTAATTACGCTCTGGTTGAGGAATTCTTCTCGGTGCTTGTCCTTCCTGGATGACTTGCATTGTTTCCCTCACAGTTGAATAGGTCCAACAGGATGAGGGAGGCCACCCACCTACCAAGACCCTAAGTGGAGAGTCAGGGCATGCTGACCCTTATCCCAGGGAGAGAAACTCAAATTCAAGTGTCTCGCTGCCTTCAGGGAAAGAAACAAGGCAGGTTTTGCCCAATATTTCGCTCCAGACGCTGCTGCGCATGCCTCTTTTATTGTTTTTTTTCTTGTTGCTTGTTTTGCAGTCAGTGTGTTTCTGTTAGATTTAAGGAAAATTAAGTTCATTCTATTGATTAAAATAATGACCCTTTCTCTAGTCCTTTTTTCCAGTGTGAGTACTTATTAACTGTGCTGAGTTTACTTGAAGTCAATGGGTCTAGTCACACAAATGAGAATGAAGCGTGACTGAACTATACTGCAATCCCAGCAGTCATAGCTTCACAAGTCTTCAGGTTTTGCTCGTGAAAGGCCCTACAGATATGACAGCATCATTAGCACATGCTTTATTTAGTACAAGGAATGAATAACATCTTGCTGTTGATTATGATGTAAGGGAGTTCAAGACCCCTCTGATGGGGCAGCAGCTTCCCATTCCTGCCCCCCCTACGGCACAGACTTGCCTGCTGCTGCTCATATGACAGTTTGCTGAACCAGTGCAGCTCATTAGTCCAGCAAAAAGAGCAAGTAAATTTCTGCCAGGTTAGTGAGCTGAATTAGACTACTGTGAGGCTGGAGGTGCAACAGAGCTCAAACAAAGGAGGGAGCAAGAGAAGTGGAAAAGGGGGTAGGGAGCAGCTGAGGATGGGGCAAGAAAGAGGAACAGCAGAGCAGGCAGATAGTTTGGGAACCACATCTTTTGCGATATCTATGCAGTTAGATTGGTTCAGCTCCATCATCTTTCTGCCATCTTTCATCCATCATATTATGACCTCCTGACTACTTCCCATTTGAAATTTAACTTCTGATCAGGAATCCACTGGGAACAAAGAAGCAAGTAAGGGGCTGATCTTGTAATGAAGGACCTGCAGGCTGTGGTTTAACATTAATCATGCCATTTATAATAGCCCAAACAATATTCACCTTCTCTACTTTTAGCCACTCATTCCAGTTCCCCCTTGGAGATTTTTCTCTCCTTTTAGTCATGCTGATTCAGCTCTTCACATGGCTGTGGTCTAAACTAAACCTGTGAAATTAAGTGCTCAAAAAAAAAAGAAAAACAAAAAAAGAAAAAGTCTTGCTTTTAAATAAAAACATGCCATTTCACCAGTCTGATTTATAGTCAGGGGAAAAAAATGCTGAATTGGCATAAATAACCATCAGGGCTCAAAAGGAGGCAGGAATGCATGGCCGCTGGTGGGGAGGAGGGACACATCTTACATGTGATATGCTCCTGACAGAATAGGAGCATGAAGAAACTACAGGCTTAGTTCAGGCATTAGTTTAGACTTGTGAACAGTGTAGACAGGCGGCAGATTAGACTGCTTAGCGAGGTTGTGAAGTCTTCTTTGGTGAAGGTTTCTAAGAACAGATTAGACATGAGCCTGTCAGGATGTGCATAGTTTATCTGAGCTTGGGAGTTGAGGTGCTATAGCTTTGTTTTCTACCAGTTGGTGGAGTGTTCTGAAATATTGTCAATATCTGGTTATTTCTATACTCCTAATAAATTTTCAAAATTAAGAAAAAAATGTTTATTTATGTAGCTTTTTCTGAAGTAGCAAAAATGTGCTACAATGTTGTACCATCTTATTGGTCCTGTATCTCCATGAAAATTTATTTTACCAAATGGATAATAAAGCCATAAAGCAATGCCTACTTCATCTTAAAGCAAAAAGAATCTAAAACATTTTGCACTTGAATATCCACATGTATGTATACTTGGCTTATGTCAATGTCAGTAGTATTAAATTGTAGAAACTAATTGTAATTAAGCAGGCAATTTGGTATACACTGTCAAAAAGCCAGCTTTACAGAGCTGACTGCACTGTAATTGTTAAATGTGATACTGGGTGTTCATTGCAGGTGACTTGGAGTTGAATTTCAGGCTCCAAGTGGAGACAGGCAGTTCTTGAAAAATGGAGCTACTTTGAAGGCTCCCAGATATCCATACTTAAAATACCAAAAATAACCACAATAGAGTAGGACAGAGTTAACCATTTCAGTGTTTCACCCAAAGAAGTTTGAGCTAATTTGGACATACACTCTACATTTTGCAGCTCTCATATAGGAGTTTAAGAAGCACAGAAGAGTGCCTTGTTTGAAAAGCTAATCCTTTTCCAGCTTGATTGTTTCTCTAGACACCAAATCTTTACATAACCAAATTATTATTTTTTTAAAAAACCAGGACTTATTAGGACATGAAGAAATGGTATGAAGCTGCATCAGGGGAAGTTCAGATTGGACATGAGGAAAAGGTTCTTCACTGAGAAGGTGGTCGGTCACTGGAGAAGGCTCCCCAGGGAAGTGGTCGTGGCACCAAGCCTGTCAGAGTTCAAGGAGCGTCTGGACAACACTCTTAGTCATATGGTTTAGTTTTAGGTAGTCCTGCGAGGAGCAGAGAGTTGGACTCGATGATCCTTATGGGTCCCTTCCAACTTGAGGTATTCTATGATTCTATGATTATTTTGCAAGTGAAACAAATCTGGTCGCTTGAGGCTCCTTTGAATTCTTAAGACACAGTTTCAGGAGTGCTAGATATTTAAGAGTCATATATGAATGCCAAATCAGTCAGTTATAAAGTTTGGACTTCTTGCATATAAATAATGGATGTAATTTCATATCCTTTTAGATATTAAGAACATTAGCACAAAAAAGTTGGATATTATTGATAAATTAGGTGATGAAAAAATAAACACTTTCCAGATTTTAGAGCTGTGTAAGGTTCCTTGTGCCCTATTTTTTACATTGCTTATATCTTACGCAAAAATACGGATTTCCATTTGCAGTATCATATTCTTGTTTACTGAAACAGTTTGTACTAAGTTAGAGACTGAAGGAATGAAAGCCAAAAGGAAACACATTCATAAAGCCAAAAAGCCTGAATACCACTCTTGAGGCATTAGATGCCAAGGGCGGGGGGGGGGGGGGGGGAAGAGAGAAAGAGAGAAAGAGAGGAAGGAAGGAAGGAAGGAAGGAAGGAAGGAGGGAAGGAAGGAAGGAAGAAAGAAAGAAAGGAAAGAAGAAAGAAAATGAACAATATTATAAGTGGGGCAGGATCATTGCCCCAGTCTTCTCTCATGTGTAAAGCATTTCAAAAAGCAACAGCATATTATAAATTTGTGCCAAAGCTACTAAGCCATTCAAAAGAGTCCATGGAGAGATGATCGATTCTTTTTATGTCTTCTACATACTCATTAACTCTACAGCTATTAATCAGGTGATAGTCTGAATTTTGCTTCAATCACAGAAAATATACAGTTGTTTAATACTTTCCATCATGAAATCTTATTTTCAGTTGTTTGTAACCTTCCTAAATTTGAATAATAGGGGCTTAGAGAATTCATCCTAAGTATCTTGCTCAGACTGCAACATTTTGTTAAATTCCAGCCATTTCAAAGAAAGAAACTTGGGAAACGACGATGCTAAAAAGAACCCCAAGCAAACAAATAACAAAAAAACCCCAACCAATACCTGTGGGGACAACCCATTTTATAGATTTCAGAGTCTCTAGTGTTTTGGGAACAAGACCCTCAAATCTTGTACAGGTATGACCTTTGTGCCAAAGATATGCCTTTTACCTTTTCTTACATCTAAACACCTATTTTCATGGGGGGAAAAAAAAAGGATACTTTTATACTTAGTAGGTTAGACTTTTGTAGCTGCATTTTTTCTTGAAGATCCTGTTCTCAGTAGGCATGTACCAACTCTGGGTTGCTGTGTGACCCACCCCAAGCACTGATCTGAGCCTGTGAAGTGAGCACAGGGAGCTGGCATTCCAACCAGCATGCTGTGGGAAAGCCACCTAGCTCAAGTAGCAAGGGGACAAGAGCTAGGTACACTGCATGCATGTGCATGCGCTGATGGAGGAGCAGGTGTAGAAGAAGGTTTGGCAGTGAGGAGGGAGCCTGAATGAGCGATATGGGCATGGAACAGGAGACTGTCATCAGGACAGTTCAGCTAGAAGGGTAGGAGATGGGGACAGGTTGAGGAGATTTCAGATTTGGATCCATGAGATGACTAGGGTTGACTGGGTACCAAAGGTTTTTGGAGGTATATTCAGCAGGAATACTTGGAAAGACAATGATGAAGCAGATATGGGGCTAGGAGTCTAAGAAGCTGAGAGATGGAACAGGATAAAAAAGTTGAAACCAGATGGCCAAGACAACCTGAAAGATGCAGACGCTGAGGAGAAAGGGCAAAATGAGATAAGAAAAACAGAGACTAGATGGCTGAAGAGGTGGCTAAAAAGCAAGCATTCAGGGAAACTGCTACTGGTGACGGCCTGAGAAAGACATTTCACAATAGGATGAGACATGAGTATAAATCAAGATAACAGAGACTAACAAATTGGATGAGGAGCAAGCAACTGACTAGGGAATGGTCTAGGGAATAGCATCGAGAAGTCTGGGTGAAGAGCCTGAAACGACTGTAAAAGTATCTGTGAAATCACCTGGCAATCTGTGCTTGTTCCTCCTGTAATGCTGATCCATAATGATCATAACAACTCACTTTCACTAACAGTTGTATAGCACTACAATACTTACACTATCTGAGGTATACAACTATTTCCTCAAGTAAGAAACATTTGGAAGGGAATCTGGAGTGTCTCAGCTCTGCTGAGGTACTCTCAAGTATCTGTTTGATGCCCTAAGATGAATTTTTGAAGGATGCAACATATTATGTTTAAATTTTATTTCTGTTTTCTTTTTTAGTAAGAGCCTTGTCTGGTTGAGGGACAGACCTGCTGTATGAATGAGTCTAGAACATGCAGAGGAGACTGAGACCTGCAGGAGCTTTTGCTTCACCTCTTGTGGGAGATGGAAGGTGCTTAGTGATAAGGCAAATGTTTCCAGAACTGGAACAGAACATATTTTTATGGTAAAGCCACCCTGGAGATACAATCAAGTCACAAAATTTTTATGTGATGCTGTAAGAGTTGTTTAAATCAGATTAATCTCTGCTCATTTGTTCCTTATTTTCTTGGTGCCAGATTTGCAGAAATTCTGATAATTGCAGGTACAGAAAATGCTGAATTTTGATTACTTAAACTCCTGTATAATGTTGCAAGAAGTTTTTCAGTATCTCAAAGTGGACTTCCAAAGTCAGTGGACATTTTTAATTTTAATCTCCATATATATCACTTATCAAGATATATCACTTATCAATTTATAATGGAACTAGAACTCACTTCTCACAGGACATTGTGAAGAAGCATTAATATTTGCGAATCAGTCAGGCAAAATGGTAATGAACATCTGAGTAGGGAAAAACACAAGGAAAACCATGCCACTATATTCAGAATAAGCATAGCTATTACACAGCTAATACTGGGTAAAGATATACTAAACCAGGAGGACAAAGAACCACACTATATAGCTGCATATGATGCTCTTCTGTGCACTGGAAGTGTGCACAGAAAACGGGCCGTGACTGTGTGATCCCTGATACACACCCCGGGGAACTGAATTAAGATGTCATAAATACCATAATTCTGACATTTCCCTTAATACCACTCCTCTGTGTAGGAGTGGGTTTTGTGTGTATATTTGTGTGTATGCGTTTCTGTACAATACAACTGTATGTGTAGATGTCTGAGCTGGTGTTTATGTATAAGTGCAATAACTGGGATGTATGTATTTCTAGCCTCCTCTTCAGACTTCAATGATAGGACAAATCACGTCAGAAGAGTATCTCAAAAGATATTGCTACTATGTCCTGATTAAATCCCTCTCCTCCATTCAAAGAAACACATTTCTAATATTCAGTGGTTCTCATGGACTCCATTATTAATCATCTTCAGTCTACAATTAAGTATTTTCCAGCAGAGAGTGAAATCACCTAGCAACCTAGAGCTTAATTTTGAAGTTATTTTAGGATATGATAACAGGAATGGGGATTCATTGTGTGCAACGGCCACTGTGCAAAGTGGTACCATCAAAATCTTAACTGAAAATTAAGTGATTGACTATTACTGTAGAAGAACTATAGGAGTCTTCGACTGGCATACATGAGAAATTAAGTAGCCACTAAATCAAGCTGATTTATTCATGGGAGACTATCTCGTGGCTTTTGAGGAGTTCCAGTGAGGCTCCCCTGCCAAGTGTATACTGCATGACAGCAGTAACACTGCTAGTGTAATGACAGGTCCACGGTATGGGAAGAAACAAGCTCAGCTTGCTGAGGCTCAAAGCATGAGAACACCCTTGAACTCATCCACAAGTTAATTTCTGTCCTTCATACAGCTGAGTAGTAGTTCCCATGAGGAAGCATTGTCTTCTTTAGCCTCTTAACTATTTGGTTTGTTCCCCTGTGCCTTCCTTGAATTCACTGAACAATGTGAACTTTACAGTAGAGTAGGGAGGTAGATTAAAAACTGCCTGCAGCTTTGGAAACAATTTAATGTTGGGTAATTTATTCAAACATTTTGCAGCTGAAAATAGTTTGATCTCTCTATAAAGCAAAAAAGAGTTTCCTTTCAATTAAGCATACCATAAAAATGACTGTAATATGCATATAGAATTTGCTAAAATTCTAGTTATCTGATCCCTGATCTCTATGCAATATCTTCAGTTTTGCAGTTCACAAAAAGCTGTCCTTGTTTTGAACAGGTTGTATTATTACTACATTTTCACACATTCATTTTCAGTCACAACTGGGAGACATTGGCTTAAAGGACTCCAAAGGCTGATCTTATAGACAGTCAGTATGTTCAGATAAAATTAGGTTTTTTCCAGCTAATGTAGTCTGCCAAAATTCTTTCTATTAGTGGCATCTCAGCTTTTTACAATAGTAATATCACAGTGCCCTGTAATTAAAGGGCATTTATGTCTCCACACTGCCATTAGTATAAAATTGACTTGTATGGCCAAAAACATGTTAAGCATTTGATTGAGCAAAAATAGCTGAGGGAAACTGATACCATTAAGCTCTCTGGACTGTTAAAAACATTCCTAAGAGATTAAGGGTTATGTTTTACCTTAACTGTGCTCACATAAAGTATGCTGCAGTTTAATTCTATGGAACTTGAATTAAAAATGACACCATTTAATTCTCACATAAGTTTTAAGTAGCCTATATTTTTTCTCCTTGAACTGAGGGATTCTGGACAGCATATGAGACTTCTGCATTGTTTTATGGAAAGTATGTCTAACTCACTTTACCATCACTGCTTCTGCATGTGTCATTGATTTCAGGCAATTTAATGCCAGAAAGAACATTTGATCATCGAGTCTGACCTCCTGAACATCACAGCTCATTAAATGTAATCCATTTGCCAGTTTAGAACCTAATACCTTGACTGCACTGATTTTTTTTTGATCTGCAGGTGATTAACCTGTTGTGGGCAAGGCAAGAAACTAGGCTGTCACAGTTCCTCAAAACCCTAGCAATAACTGAGAGTTGAACAAGTAGGGCATGCCCAGTTAATCATACTACAGGACTCATACCACACAGTGCAGAGAAGTCTAATGATCTCTGCTGACCTGTGGTGGGAAAACATTCCTTCTTGGTCTCATGAACAGTGTAGGGATAGGTATGTGACCAAGGCTGACCACAGAAAAGTATTCTTTACACTGTCCCAAACTACTGATCAGTAACAGCTAGCATGCTATTCCAGTTGCAGCATATCTCTAAAACCTCAAGAAGAGATGACAATTAACCCCAAATATATGTGGTCCAGCTTTTCACCAGGGAAAAGCTCCTTTTTATGCTGTGCAAGGTTAAAAACTTCCCTTATTTTACATAGTTCCGTCTACATTTCTTTCTCAAGAGAGTGTTTTAACCAGCTTGCAAAGCCTGTAATGACTTGCTTCAGTTATCAAGTATGAAACTATGAATGATGCTATAGTGAATTTCTGGCTAGGTACTTAAGCTATTCATATTTTGCTAACTTTGGAATGATTCAAGTAGTCATATTTTCTACTTGTTTTACCTTTTTTATTTTAACAATAGAATCTTAAAGTCACTACCTAAAAGTAGATAGAATGGCCACAATTAAAGCTGTTGGTTTACACATTGGAATTCCCCAACTGGCAAGGCTTTTACAGTTGTTTCAGGTTATGATGCAAAATCCCACTGGGTGAGATTCTATAAAATCACTGGCTAAAATTTCTTTATTAAAAAAAAAAAGAAAAAAAGAAGAAAAAGAAAAAATGAAAAAGAAGACAAAGACTAGACTTCCCATGACGGTATTTTAAACACAAATGAAAACAGTACTGGCTAAATTTTGATGAATGGTATTCCTTGTTGTCAATGAACTCATTCTTCCACATTTGCCATGCTTCATTCCAGGAGAAAAGGCTACCCACTCAACACAAAACTCAAATGAAGACTAGTTGTGTAAAAAATGTTTACTATCTATAAATAGTTCTTAAGAATATCACAGTACAAATAGTTCTGCATTTATCAAAAATGTTAAATTTACCCTTCTTGTGATCCCATTACCATCATGTGAACAATACTAATCTGTATTACCAAATACCCAAGCAACGATGGCTGGCAAGTACAGCATTTTCATATATCTGAACTGAAAGGAGGAAAAGAAGATGACTACCAATGAGTCCTCCCTCTTTCCAAAAAGTACCCCATCTGCACTTCTAATTTTATACAGATTATTCAAAGGTAAGCACTTTAATTGCTAATGCTTTTGTTGGAGTGTAGGTTTTCTGAGATATGGGATGTAATAAAAATATAGTAACTCTTCAATGTTACACAGTCAGTTATAAACACATCTTGGGTATGAATTAGAAATGTCAAGATCAGGGAATCATTGTATCAGACGATTATTTTGAACAAGGTAGAATAACTACAGGGTCCTGACTGTCTATTCCATTGTGAAGACAGATGATGTCTCTGTTTTGAACTTGATAAATGTGAAAACTGAGATAAAGTAGCTCTTCTTCCAGAAAAACTGAGTAAAAGTTACTTGGAGTAATAACATTGTTAGCTTAGTCTGGCACCCTTCAGTGCAGGAAAAAACAGTGAAGGGCAGGACTCCTGAGAAGACATGCTGATGAAAGCAATAGCTGATAAATCTTGGATAGAAATGAGGAAGAAATACACAGAAGTTCAAGTTCTTGCCAAAATCCCAAATTAAACATGCATTTGAAGAGACAGGTTTGCTTTGAGCATTTTCTTCAACCATTGCAATTAAATTAAGCCTGTAGCTTAGTCTCTTTAAGAAAAATAATTTTAAAAAACCAACTAATTTTAGAGTTTTCTCTGTGCCATACCTATATAAGTCAATATATCTATGTGAAACTTGTCTTGCAGAGAATTTCAACATAAATTTGGAATTCACAGGATGCAGCACATGGGTATGACCTCAGGCAAAGGAAGACACAGCAGAGGAGATCAAAAGCTCAGGTCTCATCAAAATAAGATTTTTGTTTATTCCAGTAAAGAAGGAGTTACTAATAGCCTATATGACACAGGAAGGTAACCATCAGGACCAGAACAGAACACTTAAGTAGTAATCTACAAAAAAATTCATCCACAACTTCCAAATAAAAATATTTGGAGCCTAAATATTGGTCTACACAGAGATTTTTTTTATAAAATTTTACATAGCCACTGCAGTTATTACTTTAACTTTTTTAGTGAGAGTGATATACTGGTATAAGCCCTGATAAGACCACTTACACAGTAAAAAGTTTTCTAAGGTCAGGGACACTATAGGAGTACTTTGTGCTGAAATATGACAAGCAAAATGTTCCTCTTGAGAAGGCAACTTAAATCAGCAAAACTGTACTCCAGCCAGTATACTTTACTCCAGCACACCTTTCCTCTTCCTATGATAAGTAAGTTATCTTGAGAGCCTGGCTGCACTTAACAGGTTTGGTGATAAGAGCTACACTGATAGAATTACACTGGCCACTCCTTTGTAGTACAGAAATAGATCACTGATAAAATAGCTTTCTTTGTAGGTACAGCTTAACCCAGCTCCTTGAACAGAATAACATATACTATAAAAATATTTTTTTTCTGGCTTTTGAACTAGCGCTTCTGCCTTCATTACTGTTTTACTTAAGGGTGTTATACCTAGAGTGACCAGAAACGTAGTGTCTTTCAATGTAGACTACTGCTGGCAAAAGCTTAATATTCTTGGCTTAACTGCTTCTTTACATGCTTTTAGGTGCTTTTACTCCTATAGTTGTGTCAACCAGAGTGTGCACTGTCAGGTTTTTGGCTAATATAGCTATGCCAGTAAAACCTGTAACGCAAATTTAACCTTAGACCGGTGTGACTTTTTCTCTTTCTATAAGGGACTGAACTAATATATGCCCACTTACACTGGATGACTGTTTAAATCATAGTTTGTACCAATATAGCTTTTAGTGTGTACTAATGCACTAATCTTAATGTCCCACCTGCAGGGCAGAATTGCACTGATTTAACTGAAATTGAATTTCAATCTGGCATAAAGCTTTAACACACAAATGTAGTCCCAGGAATCAGCTGCTCCGATGTTCTTATGCATAATCTTACTCTGCATCGTCCTCTGTACATGTCAAGAAGCTTACCCTCCTTATGAAGGGTAACCCGTATCAAATACCTTACATTTATCATAAGGAAATGGAGCATGCACAATGCACAGTTATCATGGAGTCACTGATGCCTGGTAACATATTGTCACCCAGTCACTTGCTAATATGTCAAAGCTGATAGCTATACTGTGATAGACACCTGCACGGACGTTAAAAAAGAGTCTGTCTAAATACTTCACACAAGTAGGGTAAATTACTCTATCCCAAGTTTTATTTTGCCAGTACCAATACAATTCAGCAGTAGTCTATACAATTTAATCCTAGATCTGTGTCTCCATGTTACACTGAAATTGCCTCTGTAGCTGCACTATGAACATATCCTTTAATCTTCAAGCACATGAATACATTAATTTTTGATGAGGGATGACATCCTCACCCTGAAGAGCTTGAAACTCTAGAGTCATGAAGCAGCTTCCTGAAGAGGTAGGCACCCACACTGCCCAAAATGAGGGTTAATATGAGAATTTTTTTTTTTTTTTCATTAAGTTACTGTGGAGTGATTTGGTTTATGCCTTGACCTCTGTGTCTGTGTTCATATGTCCATGGCTTTATACCAGTGCAAGGGTGATTTCATTCATAAATCTGGTCCCAGCTGGCCCATAACATACACTGTTAAAATGAAACCAGTGTCCACAGACAGATTTTCACCTATTTAGCAAGGACATTTTAATTAATCTTTTTGGTTTATACCTATGTAACTTTCCTGTGTGGCCAAGGCTAGAGAAGGAAATGCAGGTGGTAGAAAGAATTTTTTCCTTTTTTATTGCTGTGTTCTCTTTTTGAAGAGATAAGTGGGAAGAAGGAATTTGCATTTTTATTTAAAGCAACAAAAGTGAATTTGCATTTTACCAAGAACTGCAGTTTTTTTCTCAATGCCTAATAAAATATTGATATTAAAATAAACAATGAAGGCACTGAACAAACAAAAATTTTAATTAGTGCTGCTAAATGATGAATTCAATTTTCTTTTCATATTTAGAACCCTTTCAGATGCTGCCCACTGCTCATTTTGGATTCAGGAAAATTTAGGTTTTTAACTACTGCATCTAAAACGGAGACATAGCTTAAACAACTGGAAATGAAAACTAAATACATTAGCTCTCTGCTATCATGAGCTAGAGCTTCAAAGGCCACATTTGAGCTGCAAAGAGTGACTAGAAAGAATATCAATATGGAAAATAATGCTCAATGGGAGGATGAGCAATAGGCAGGGGTGGCTCTGGGAAGGACTTGGGAAGCTTTGAGGAAAGATTCTGGCTGACAGAAGAGAAGACAATATCTTCTTGTTCTCTTCTTCTGAACTGAAGGATTGGTCTTGGCTGAAGGTGGTTGGTTTTTGCTTGGAATCCCACTATTTATTTAATAATGACGAAGGGACTAAATGGAGCTTTCCTGCTCCTCCAATTTTTGTAGGCTGACTTCTACTAACTGTTTCACCATAATTATTTGGCTTGTGCAAAACCAGGAATCTCATATTTCCTTTCTCATCCTAAATGGGCCTAGCCATGCTTTGCTTCCAAGAGCAAATAGCAGTGTACAGTCAAGCCAGCAAGGCAAAGGGCCTTGATTTTAATTGAGCTTCTTGACTTTGCACTACTGATTTCTCATTTCCAGATCAGTAAGAGCAAAGGAACAGTTCTGCTTCAGAAAAAAATGAACATATGATAGATGGGGAATGAATTCATGGAAGACAACAGGGACCCCAAAGTAGAAGTAGAGCAGATTTAAATAATGAAGTGTGCAGCAGCTTCTGCTGGGATTCCAAAAGGGCACTTGCGACACATACATGGAAGCACTTTAAATTAATAAACACTGTTATAAAAATAAGGCATTTGCATCAATAAATAAATTAATAAAGCAAGTATTTTAAAGGCATATTATATGCATTTAATGTCCCCTTGGAGCGTGGACTGTACGCTTCATGTAATTCACTTACTGTACATATGCAAGAACAAAGACAGCGTCAGCATTCATGTTAGTGGTGATCCTCTTTAGAAAGCTATTCAAGACTGTAACATACTTAATATTGCAGAAATATCTACATGCAGATTTTCAAATCCTAGCAATGTATGTACCTAAATTTTTCTTTGCCCAAACTGGCACACGTCAAGAAATTGATTCTAAAAGGCCTATGCTCAGGACTTCACAAAAATTGGACTTTTAGGGATACTTCAAGCTGGGCATGCAGAAGACATCAGAGTTATTATTCAGGTGTTGTTTTTTCCAGCTGCTGTCAATAGTTTTGACATTCTCAATGTGAGAAAAAATGATGGATACTTGATACTTGTGTTTGGGACAAATGTTCTTTTGAACATTTAGTGGACTTTCAGTTTATACTAACCTATGTTGCAGTTTGTGGCTTTCTTTTGTTGTCTGTACCCTGTGTTCTTAAGGAGAATACTTGTCAGCATGCTTAAGAGAAACTAAATAACATGGAGAGTGTTGCATCTCTTTTGTATTGCAAATTCTGTGTGCTTAGTAGTGATTTGCTCATCCAATAAAAATATATTAACTACCAAGCCTACTGTTTGTGAGGACATTATAAGCATAAATATTTTCTCCGATAAGACTGACACATGACCCCCTAATAGGCAATCACTTCTTTTTCTCTCACTCTGCTAGATAATGATACAAATATTTCTGAAAATTTACAGATAAAACCCTTGCTTTCCCTGTAATAATATACTCACCTAAAAGCAACACCTGGTAATCTCAAATATTGATTAAATTTTCATAGTGCACAGGCTACCAAGTTGGACAGGCAAACGTGAAAGGATCATGTTACATACATACAGATTCAAAAATATCCCCAAAAGCTGAGGACTAGAAAGATTAAAAATAAATAAGCAAAATAAAAGATGAGAAGAGTACTGGAGACAAAAAAGCAGTAACAGAAGGGAAGGCTAGGATAAAAAAACTCTTCTTTGATCCCTGTAAAAATTAGCTTCAAATAAAAGGCATATACATATTCGGTGATCGTATTCAATGTGAAAGACCTTCAGGTTTTGCCTTTCCAGTGCCTCTTTTTATTTTAACTTTCCCTCTCTTCTTTTGTTTTGCCTTCTCTGTGTACCTTACAATTCTTGTAACTTATTTATGTCCTTGATCACTGCATGCAAGGTCAACTATTATCACAGCATCCTCCCAAATCCTCCCACTCTGTACTTCACCAAACTCTGAGAACACTGTATAAATGGGACATACTATCTGAATATCTTTGCCAAACAGGGCATTATGCAGAGAGCCGAGTAAGCTGTACAGAGCTCTGAACTCCAGCAATATGCCAAGAGTGCAGGTTCATAATGTTTTTGTATTCAAATTTTCTGTGGACATAGTGTAAGTCAAACTCTGAGGAAAGGCCAAATGAAGGAGCTTCATGAACAGATTTTGTGAATTTGAGAAGTAATTTAAAAAGTTGTTCACAAACAGGCTGGTAGTCAATTAAAAAAATAAAGACACAAAGGGGTTTTGAGGGTTATTTTTATTTTTCTTTCTTCTTTTTCTGAATTGATGTTGTGGAATAAAGATCTTTCCGTTGCATGTCATCTTAGTGTAAATTTAAAGAGGTGTCCCTGGGTAGCAATAAACCTAGCAGAAGATGGCACCTCAACTGCAAGCAAGACTATTAGGAATTAAGGGCAGATCTCAGGGCACGTGTGATCATTCATATTATCCTTAATGTTGTTAAAGTGAGGAGCAGGAAACTAGGAGACTGAATTCAACTCCCAGAGCTTTATGTATGTATGTAGGTATGTATGTATGTATATATTTATTTTTAAGGAGCAACCAGTGTATAGTTCCTGACCTCTCCTTGTCTCTTTAGATGCTCGTATCACCTCAGAATTGAAGAAAACCTGCAAATTTCAGCCTTCTGGGTTTGCTAAGACATTTGTGCAGAAAATCACTTCCTACATGCTATTCCCTGAAAATCTCACAAGAGAGCTGTCTGGGGAGAAGTATTCCCCTGAGCAGTATAAAAGCATATGCCTTGAATACTTATTTCAGGGAAGGGAAAATGTACTAAGCATGTAACAGTGCAAGTCAGGCATGACTAGCTAGATCTCTTGGATACTAAAGGGGAAAAAATGACCTATAAAAATGATTTGATAATTAGCTAATTGCCGTTATTTGTTGAGATCTTTAACATACAAGACCCTGCCCAGGATAGCACTTCATAAATCAATTACTTTTATTAAAAGCTGGTCAACTACCTGTTAAAATCTCTAACAGTTGGTTGGAAGAGAAGGGGGACCATTCACTACTCCAGCCAAGGAGAGGGCCACGGCAGGGTTGCTGTGTTCAGGAAATGCTGCTGACCTGGTGAAGCGAGAGAGCTTTGAGTTTCAGCTGACAAAGCAGAGTTATGTTTCCTTCCATACGGTTTTCCAATTCCCCTCACAAAGAGACTGTAATGAGGCCTAGCAGAATAAAACCAGCATTATCCCATGCTGCAGTGAGAAAACACTTCTCCCTCAGCACTTCCAAAGTCTGATCTTGAAAGATGCTGAACCCCAATAACTCCTCTGAGCTTTCAAGAGGACAGTGGTTCCAACTCAGGACCTCTGAAAAAGCCCATGCTTGGCCAGTCAATGCTCTACATACCCCAATTAACAGGGGAAAGAATGAAGCTTTTGCCACCTTGAGGAATGCACTTTGACATTTACAGATTAATATGTGCTGTATGGATTATATTATTATTTCTTCTGCAAAGAGGAACATGTCTAAGTGGCATTAGAGCCAGGAAAAATCACAAGGACAGAAGAAGATATAATTCCTTCTCCCAAATACAAGTCATCAATACTCTCTTTTCCTTTAAAACTGTGTAAGCACTTCTATATCATCCATATAAAGGCTCTGGAATAGACAGAAAGAAGAGGAAAGCATTGTCTGCACTTGAAGTGACTTCTTGTTACAGCTGTGTTGCTAGAACAGGTGAAAATACAACTTCTGTGTCAGCAGGGCACAACAAACAGGGCTACAAAATCTAGTTCTGAAACATTGTTAGGTTATGTTCAAAGTATGGACTGGAACTTGCTGTGGTAGCTGGTTAGTTTCCACACTATGGGCTGGACTCCCCAGGGTACCCACCTGTGAAGCAACACCCATGCAATAAAGAAAGGGATCCTGGTGAAGTGTACTTTAGCATTGAATAATATATTTTTAAACATCACAGCTGAAATCTATGGAAATTTATTAGAGATTAATCTGGGCTCTTCATCAGTTTGTAAATAACCACTAATTTATGAGGACATTGCTGGCTGACTTAAAGTCTGACCTTTTCTTACTTATCCTCTGAAATACCCATTGACATTAATAGGAATTTGGGGTACGCAACAGTGCAGGATTGGGTCTATAATACTCAGGCATAATTGAAATATTAAAAGGTTATTCCAAATATGTAGTGTTCTTGACTGCAAAATTCTATGACTAGAAGTACTTTGAAAGCATTTTGATTGTAGCAAATTTACTACTTGCAGCCAGTGATTTATTTCATGCCCTAATGCGCTAAAAGGTCAGTAGCCTAAATTTATCTCAGCGCTTTTCAACAGGTTATGGCTTCTACAGTATGTTCATACATCAGCTCCCTTTGGATGCTAATGTTCAATCTAATCTCCAAATTCTTCAAGTTAATGGAAATTCCTTTATATCTGAACTTTGCCTTTTTTTTCTCCTGTTTCAATCTGCACATAAAATCACCTTGCAGCAAGATGTCATATTCTCACTTTTTGCCTTGTTTTGAGCTGCTACTAACAGCTTTTAATTTGGAAAGACTATCTCTGAGTTTACTGCGCCTGACTGGTTTCAGCTCAATTGTTTCCCTAGCCAACAGAGCATTTCATTTCTCCTGAAGGTCACCGCAAGCTGCCAAAGCATTGAAACACACCAGCTTTTCATTCATGCTGCAATCTAATGTTGCACTACCATTAAGATAAATGGAAGCAGGCATGTGTGTATGACTTTTTCTATCAACAATTACCAAATTTATTATAATACAAAATAAATTAGGCCATCAGTGAAGGAGCAACTGGTAATAACCTACCCTCTTCGACTCCAACCCTTTCTTCAAGTCACTAGAAATTAATCCTTTCATTACAGTGGTTTGACTGCATCCTGATAATTATTTGTATAAATTACACCATCATGTCATCTGCTTGTGGAAGTGGCTCTTCCAACCGTAGCACAACTAGTTGCAATAAGCCGGTCATACAGTGAGCTGCATGGATCCAAACTATTCCACGAAACAAACACGGTAGCCATCTGTTGGAGGTGGGCAGCCATTAACTGTTTTAAGGGCCTGGACATGGTCCAGTATTGTTCATTCTGCCACCAAAATGAAATGACCGTTCTAATCAACAATATGCATTTTTAAACTGGGTCATCATGTGTCTCCAATGCCCATGTTGTTTGGAATCAATACATAGAGTGCTGACTCACACTGCTAAAAGGCAAACTACTCCAGTCTGTTTTCAAGCTAAACTATTTTCAAGTTTGTGCGCTCTTGAATGTTCAGAATTCCTTTAATCTGAGAAATTGTTTAAAAATTTGGTAAGACTCAAATTCAAATTAAAAATGTGAGAATAGAGAGTCTGCCAAAATAGACTTAATTTCTTGACAGCTCTACTGGACATTTCACTGAAGTAGTAAAATACAGTGGTCAATAATGACCATAAGAATGAAGAATCTATAAGAATCCACAATAACATTCATATTTTTTAAAAAACTTAGATAAGATAGACAAACTCTGGAGTTTGTACAATAGTTACTCTAGTTTATTTAAAATTATTACTCTTTTTTTTTTTTTAAGACAAAACAAGGAAAGAGTTCGTTCCTTGACCTTCCATCTTTCCAGTTGAATAGTCTATTAAAGTTGGACTTTTGAGTGAATTTGGAGATTTTAAGGAGTTCTTGGATCTCCTGTTGAAGTGGTGAGATTAATGAGTTAATCTCACACCATTAACTAGGTGTGAGAAGAACATAATGAATGGACAACACTGCAAGTTTCCTCACAAAAGCTTGCCAAAAGGCATAAAATGGGTCTATCAACACCTTTGCTGTTTTACAAGTGCTACCTTGAGAAGTGTTGCAAATTATGTCTAGGTCTCCGATAGTCTTGTCATACAGATAAATACTTACTACAATCAAAATCAATTAAGTGCATTTTATTCATGGTTTCAGTCAAAACTAAGTGCAAATTTCAAGCAGTGAATAACTAGCACATTGCATGCTGTCCAAAATGGAAAACCTTGGCTGATAATTACTGATACAAGGTAAAGAAGGGTGGCTTGTTTCACATAAATACCTTCTTGTATTCATTCTTTATGTAAAACTCCAGCTAATTAAATGTTAGATAAATATTAGAATAACTAAATATTGTTTGCATTTGAATTTCAGGCACAGAAACCTGGAGCAAGCTTCCATGTCTGAAGTACTAATGTATTTATAAAGTAAATATTTAAGAAAAAAATTAGCCTTTTATGGGGTTTTGATCTATCAAAGCAACCATGTTACAGATGCATTACTTGCTGTAATGAGCTATTGAAATAATTCACAAGTGGAACTGGTCTGGTCTTTACCCAACAAAAAGGTCACCTTTCTCATCTGAATGAAGTTCTGAAATGGAAAAGGAAGCCAAATTATATACAATCAGTTTGGGTTAAATAATTCTCAAAGCATGAAGAAAACTTGCTCAAGTACACCAAGCCCAGAAGAACAAATCCAGATCATTCTTTTAGCTTTTTCCACAAAGGATTTATTTTTTGGTTAAGCACACTGAGGGAATGGCAACTTTTTTCTCTTGCCCTTCCAATGGAGTGAGCTAAGGCTGAAGTCCTTGAACTTGCAGAAGAGTGCAACTGTTTCTGATCCTCCAAGAGGGAAGTTTCTTGGCCATCGGCACTGAAATCCTATTTTAAAGATGAAAGTTATACAAAGAGGGGTTTTGAAATCATGCTGCCTCAGGAACAGAGATCTTCTGTAGAGCTGAGTTGCAGGTATGTATTGGAGAAGAAATTATCTGAACAGCAGTGTTTTACCTAGCCTACATGGCTCTGATGTAGGTTAGCTGCACAGTGGATGTGCAGCTAAAGTACCTGTAGGTTTTTTGACTCACTGTTGGTCTCACTCTAGTGTCCCTACTCTGTATTTCATGAAATTATTTGTATTGGGGCAGTGGCTGAAAAATATTTCATTATAGTATTTCACAAGCTCTTATTTTGGGTAACTTGAATTGCTGTGCAAATATGAAGTAAATCCAGAACAGGGAGCAAACATGCCTTTTTTTCAACAACTTCACTGTTGTATGAAAAGGGATGAAAGGAGTGGGATAGAGGGACACTGATCTCACCAGCAATTTTATTTCTGTGTGTACAATAGCTAAAAGAGGCAATCATTCAGTGGTACTTTCATATTTTTTCAGAAAAGAAGTGAGCCAATTTTAAGTCATCTCATAGTGGACACCTTAATGTCAGTGTGGACATTTGATTGCCATCAAATAGAATAAGAGCAATTATGGCAGTTGGAAAAAACTCGGCACCAATATAGTCCTGAATCCAGCTTAATCCGTGTCTGATCTGTGCTGCTAAGATATTTGAGCTCCACTCCTTCTACAATCTTCTCTCTCAAAAAAGAGCAGTATGAATGAGTATCTGATTCACTGGGATTCCTAGTTAAGTGATTGCCTAAGGTGGTGACTCAGATTAGAAGTCTAACTTGGAAGAGCTGCTGGAAGATTGTTTTCCCTCTTCCCACTGAATGTAAACCAACTTGCTGTTGGCTGAAATTAGCGTTTGTTTAGTACTCCCCAAAATGACTGGTTGTATGTGAGACTGGCATATTTTGGATGTGTCGTGTTTACTAAGTGCTAACCAAATAAGACAGAACTGGTCCACAACTCAGTCATGAAGCATACTTGGAGGAAAAGTTACCTGCTGGGTTCTGCAGAGCTACCTGGCCACCCTGTTTCTTTTTGCTGCTTTTTCAACTTTGGCCAAATGTTCTGCTCCCACTGCGGAGCCAGCAGCACAGTTCAGACAACTGCTTCCTAACCTGTCACCAATAAAATCAGCTTAGTTCAGACTAGCAGTTTAAACTGTTAAATAGCCTGTTTCACTCTGCCCTGGAAGCTGGCTAGGGACTTCTCATACGCACACCACTTGGCGGGGCAGTGACGAAAGTGCAGAAGTGAGCGCTGTAATGTGTTTAGCCCTGCACCAGGAAGAACCCGTCTGCTGTCTCATTCCCCCTGGCCTAAAGGTTCCAGCACCACAGGGATAACAGAAAAAGAAAGAAAACCAGAAAAGTGTTCCCATTGTTATGGAAAAAACCCAAGCTCCTATTTGAACTTTTACCTTATATTATCTTTTATTCACCATATTCTTGCCCAGCAAGAAGCAAGAAAAATCAGAAGCTCTCTCCTCTAGTGATTTGTTCTCATTAGAGTTCGGTCTCCCGGATAATTAAAAAGCCCCAGGTGCCAGACAGAACCTTGTTTGCAATAACTTATCTTGTTTTGGTCAGTTCCTCAGCTCTTCTAGCCAACAGCAACACAGCAGATACTTGTTTCCATTGTTGTTCTACAGTATAACAAAATTAGAGGTAATTAAACCTTCCAGTTGAATCAGCATAAGTGGCATGGCATACCTCTAGTTCCTGGCATTTTCATTGCCTAAAGAAACCTTCAATACATGTAGGAACGTCTTCCTCTCTCTTTGGACCCTGGTTTGTAACAGTAATAGTCTGGATCATACTGTTTGACCTAAGTGACACAGCACTTGACAGTTATCAGCAACCTAACATGATAAGAGTGTAATAAATTTGTTTCTCCTGATGTGCTGCTGCCTATGAAAGAGTAAACTTAGAAAGAAAACATAAGGTAAAAGAACAGGGGCAGCAAGTTATGAGGAATCTCCAGGATAATGCATGTGATGTTATGTTGGTTATGTATTAGAGATCCCCCAAAAGAATTTTGCAATATTTAGTAACAGGAGCAAACACTATTAAAGGCTTGGCAGAAGATGAGATTTTCTATTAAAAAATCTGTTCTAATAAAAAAATCTGTTAGACACAACTGAATGAGATCTCTTTTTTTTTTACTAGGCTACACTCTCATCATACTGAGTTTGCGCTCCACCCCGTGCTGTGGTGCACCAAAAGCTTAGTAACTTCATACTGAAATGCATGAATCCTAGGGAAATCTCAGGTCAGCTGGAATAGTGTCATGTTTCTGTCCCACAGAACCACATCCCTTGCTCTGACTTTAGCTTGGATCATTTTTATAGATTTAATGTACAGAGCAGTCAAATAGTCATACTGGAGTAATTGAAGAGACAGTGTAATCTGGTGGAAGAAGGAGTCCAAGCAGCTGGGAGCAGGCTTACTGCTCTGTTATAGATAGCCCGTAAATAAGTTAAAAGTAGGGAGGTTGTTTTACCAGCAGAGATGTTTGTTGCACTGACAGAGTAAAGGAAGTCATTGAGTCAACTTCATGCACAGGATATCCTGGTA
The DNA here is from genome assembly GCF_034638445.1 of Ciconia boyciana. Taxonomy (NCBI): domain Eukaryota; kingdom Metazoa; phylum Chordata; class Aves; order Ciconiiformes; family Ciconiidae; genus Ciconia; species Ciconia boyciana. Next base: position 54,728,801 of record NC_132936.1, read on the forward strand.
TAACCACATCTCCAATAGGGCATTATGCTAGAACAGGGTACAAATCAGGATCCCCCTGAGCACAGCAGCACAGCTTTGCCACACTTGGAAGAGCAGGGGAGGCTTGGAGAGCTATAAAATATTCCTTTCTAAGGGCTTGTCTGAACACAGATGTTTTTACTTACAATATACAAGTCATATAGGTATAACTCCTCATATGAATGCTCTCATGGTGAAGTAAGAACGGTTGTTTTGGGTTTTTCTTGTAGTTTTGTATTTTCTGTTTAAAAAGCTTAAAGCTATTAAAATGAGGGAATTTACAAACTGAATTTAGACCTGTAGACTTACATCGTTTAAAACCCCATCCTTGCTTACACTGGTTTATTTTCCCTAAGCTGACAAGACCATAATGCTAACAACCCCACTGTGCTCTGGCTCTTGCGAAAGCTGATGTATTCAAAGTGGTGTGAGAAATGTGCTGCTGTGAGGGATGCTGACCGACCGCTTCTCCAGTGCACAGAGCAGCATGCACCTTCCTCTCTCAATACTATGAAGAACTTCTGTGAACTTTACAGAAGGTTACAGAACCAGATATTGCCTGGATAGCATAAAATGAATGTCTTGATTATGCAAATCCTACTATATTCTGGAACTAAATACCCTCTAGAATTAAACATGGCAGTTTCCTGATAAGTAATTTACTTTCTCCCACCGAATGAAAAGGAAGAGGTAAAGGCTCTGTATAACATATGTCTGGATACATTCAGGTCATACATAGTGACAAAACACAATATGCCAGAAATTATTAAGTAGTTTCATACTGTTCAGCAGAAATGAATAGGGGAAGTCATAACATTTTGGCACACAGTCAGCTAGACAACACATCTTTATTGAATGAATATACATATCTGATAAGTGACCACTCAAGAGACCAGTATAAATTGGCTGTATAGCATAAAAGGTCCTCAACAAAAGGTCAAATGAACTTGTTTCAAAGACCACAAGGGGATATTTTTATGTGGTCACTTAAAAAAAGGTTGTTCATTGGAGGTGATTCATAAAGTTATCAAAAAGCAAGAATATAAGGGCTGATTCTTCGAAAGGGCAGAAGACCTTCTCTAGATTTACAAAGGTTTGCTGAAAAAGCTTTACACTATGATTACATTGGTAAATCCTAACCATGGAGACAGAGCAACACCAAAGGAGTTTCATTCCGAGAATAGAATAAGCTGTACTTGCAAAATGGCTTTTTTGCTGTTTTAGAAGCATTTCTACATCCAGGGTGTTGCTATCATACTTATGTCAGTCAGGATGGCGAAAACATCTCACCCCTCCCCAGCCTAGCTATGTCAGCAAATTGTTTTAAGGGCAAACATGGTCTAAGTAAAGAACCTGTCAGAGACCTTTTTTTAAGGTCTGCTTGTTTTAGTAAGACACATTGGAAATTATTTCAGCTTTGCTGTATTAGATTTTGTTTGCAAGATAACATTATAAATTATATTTTGGATTTTAAGCATTTCCCACAACTGTCCTCCTGCTTTATTCTGTCACTCTTTTTCTATCTTTTTCCCACCCCCTCCATAACAATGTGCTGTCTCTGAAGGCAGGGTTCATTTGTGGGAAAAGACACAAATAACAATGTTCAACGTTGTACAGGAAAGCCAATCGTATGCTGGGCTGCATAAAAAGAAGTGTGGCCAGCAGGTCAAGGGAGGTGATTCTGCCCCTCTACTCCGCTCTCATAAGACTCCAACTGGTCTCGTAAGACTCCAAGTCTCGTAAGACTCCAACTGGTCCTCAGCACAGGAAAGACATGGACCTATTAGAGTGGGTCCAGAGTAAGGCCATGAAAATGATCAGGGGGCTGGAACACCCTTCCTATGAAGAAAGACTGAGGGAGTTGGGGTTGTTCGGTCTGGAGAAGAGAAGACCCCAGGGAGACCTTATTGCAGCCTTTCAATGTATAAAGGAGGCTTATAAGAAAGACAGAGAAAGGCTTTTAACCAGGGCTTGTAGTGACAGAGCAAGGCACAATGGTTTTAAATGGAAAGAGAGTAGATTTAGATTGGCCATAAGGAAGAAATTTCTTTACAATGAGGGTGGTGAGACACAGGAACAGGTTGCCCAGAGTAGTTGTGGATGCCCCATCCCTGGAAGTGTTCAAGGCCAGGTTGGATGGGGATTTGAGCAATCTAATCTAGTGAAAGATATCCCAGCCCATGGCAGGGGGGTTGGACTAGGTGATCTTTAAAGGTCCCTTCCAGCCAAACCAAAGAGAAAAAACATATTCTCAAGTTAAGGTTTACATGATAAAAAAATACTTGTATGCCAACTCTGTACAGAAGTGGATGTCATTAATTAATTCCAACCACTAAACTGAGATTCCTCATTTGAGTAAATGTACACACAACAATAAGAGGTTCACATTTGATCTAGTCCCTCTAGGTTTTCTTTGTAGTTAGTGGAGGTACTTGTATGGCATGTTTCATCTATTCCTAAAGTAGACATTTGAAACAGGTCAAATGAATCATACCCTAAAAATGTCTCTTTCTTTTCTTCAACTATAAAGGCCATCTAACTGAAATAGTGTAGATGTTGAAAGTTAGGTGAAATGAATTCCAATCCTACTATATATAACTATCACAAGATAAAAGACAACAATAAATAGAAAGAGAGACTTGCTCATGGAAAATGAGAAGGTAATCTGAGCAAGCTTCATAAATCCATCTGTGAGAACTAAGCCTCAGTAGATAACCATAATTACCTATAAGAACTAAGGAGAACAACATCCTATTTCTTTACTCACTTGCTTACTCACGAATGGAGGAAGGCAGACAGGAAGTAACCTTTGCTTACTGACCAACCATGCTTATAAGGCCTCTGGTTCAGCCTGATACATTTCTTAGTCCATAACACTTTTGCATACCCTTGTGATCAGTGTTCCAAATTCCAGAAAATATTCAATAGGCAGAAATGTACTGATTTTTCAGAGAAAAAAAGAAGTGGAAAACATGAAAAGAAAAAAAACATCACACATTAAGCCTTTGCCATCTATTTACCTAATTGAAAAAAGAAGTGGAAAACATGAAAAGAAAAAAACATATCACACATTAAGCCTTTGCCATCTATTTACCTAAGCAGCTACAAGCACCTTTCCAATTATCTGCAGCTCAAGGAATAGGGCTGATAACGTAAATTAATACCTTGCAGCAAAACAGTGCTCCCACTTTGGCTCTAACTATCTTCCCAATAGATTTTTATAGGCTGACACTCTAAATGATATATCTTACAGAGCAGAAAATAAGATTACAAAGATGAGGAGAGAGGGAGAAGAAGCTGCCAGAGCCATAGGAGAGAGGAGAATATTTAGGCACAGGTAGAAATTGCACCTTCCAGGGAACTGAGAAACACATGGGACCCAGCATGGCTGGCTGTGGGGACACAAAGCTCTAAGTACATGAGAAGGGGTATGATTAATCTTGATGTGAGGAAAGCAGGAGAACAGAGACACACTGGGTAAACGGAAACTGGGAATATTATTATAGGGAAAGAGAGTCTGGGCAGAAAAAGGGGGACAGAATGTATAGGGAATCACATCAAACAATGAGAAGTGGAGACCTGGGATGGGAAGCAATGAGAAGCAAAGTGAAATCAATGCCTATAGCGAAACAAAACAAACAGACAAAAAGTGTTGAGTGGACTACAAGAGTCCCTGAAATAGAAAGGACAGGTCAGTCAGTACACAGGACTCATATGGGTTAGGGACAAAACATGGAGAAGTCAATAGTGGAAGTGCTTTAAAAACCAGGAGAGTTTGAGGAGGGCACACACTTTTTCTGTCTTGGTTCAGAGTTTCCATAGGACACATTTACTGTCTTTAGAGGGATATCAAGGGGTTAATTTAACTTTAGCATATTTATCCTTACAAATCTTAATGAACACCATGCAATTAAACAACATGTTTCTTCAGAAGACTGGTGACAATGGAAGCAGTTGGGCATTTTGTTCTCAGGAGAGCTGACCAACTTTTTGTTTGTTTGTATTTTTTGAGAGGATCTATGAGGGTCTAATAAAATCACACCTTTCATCAACATCAACTGCAGTGTCCTCTCAGTAGCTAAGGGGGTTATTTAAGTGGTCATAAAATATGCTGGTCCAACCTCAGTAGAGTAAAACTTCAGCTTTAGTTTAAGGATTGCTAATTTTTTTAGGAAAATTAATTCATATTTTATTAGAAAAAGGCCTGTTACAAATTATTCATTGTGGTTCTAATTCTCAGTCGAGGTCTTACCACTGAGTTCACTGAGGAACAATGTAATACTTGGCGCACGTTGCTTTGTTTAATATGATCTAGTTCTTTGCAACCATAAACTTTTTTAGCTTAGGGCATGTAAATAAGTATTTTAGAATTGCTTTGCAACACAAACTCTGCAGCACCTACAAATTAAACTGGGGTTACATTCTAAAATGGAATAATTTAAATTTTGTTGTTTTCTAGGGACTTACACATCATCTGTGACCAGTTTACAAAGTCTTTGTTTGTTATTGTTCCTAAGCGTCAGCCAAACAAACTCACCCTGGCTTCTGAAAGCCAAGCTGTGCTCTTTCCTTTTCACACATCATCACCAGTAATAAAGAGTCTGAAGGCAAAATTAAACCCCAAGATAATGCTGGGCCACCCCACTGTCTTTAGATTAAGCCTGCAATGGAATTACATAGATGTAATTGACTGAAACTGAAGTAAATAGTTCTGCTAGGGAAGAAAAAGGAGATAGACTCAGCTCACTCCATATTACCTAGACTGGTCTACAGAACTACCAAAATTAAGAAAAGCCTAGATTTTAATTCTTCAAATATTTTCTTTAATTATTAGGGCTTCTTTATTGGACTATCACTGTTAAATTTCATTGTATACAACCACATTGAAATAATTTCCATAAGAATTTCATTTTCCAGAAGTAACAAATGCATTCATCCATACATATGTCTGTGACCTATGAGGAGCCTGAAGATTCATTGTGAAATTTCCATTCTTTTGTGTAATTACTGTGATAAAGACAAATTAACAATCAATTTTAAGCACCAAGTTAAAATGAGTCTATATTATCAACTTTTGCAGAAATGCCCTCAAATAAACCAATAAAGAAAAAGAAAAATCACCTTTCCCAACAACTCAGTGCTAGAAAAAATGCTAATTTGCCACTTTTCACACAGGAAAAAAACACAGCTTTCTGGAACTCTACAAAAAATTGCACTGCATTGGATAAAACTATTGACAACTTCAGTGCTGAAGAGCACAAGCTATAGTTCCCCTGCCCCGGCTCCTCCTCTCCCCCAAAAGAAGTATATGTTTCTGTCTAAATTTAGCTGTGTAATCAACACGGTGAGGTGTGTGTGAAGAAGCCAGTCCAAGACAATGGGTGAACTCCAGATTTCAAGATAAGAAAGGACAGAAGACAGAAAGCATTAGGAGACAGGAAGCGATAATGTCTTTGACACACGTGGCTTCTGCATGGCACTGAGGATAAGGGCATGAAAGAAAGCAAGGATCCCTGCAGAGTTTATATAACCTCATTTTCAAAGTCACTGAACCCATACATCTCTCATTCATCTTAACAGAGCAACACTACTGCAAGCGAAGCCATAGGTCTAGGGTATCTCCTGATTCATTGCTTTCAAAACACTGTCCATGACCCAGTCCCCTCGCCTCTCTCTCTCTCTGAATGTCTAGGCCATTTCCACCTAAATTAGCATCTTTCTGGCCTTTAGGAAATCTAGAGGCACAATGACCTTGAAGCATAATTTAAGAAAAATTTTATAACCTGTTGCTAAGGCAATTGTGTACTTCTGTGCACTTCAACAAAAGTTGCTGAAGATTTCAGTAGGTACGCAGGGCTACTAATTAAAGAAGGCAGGAAAGAAGAAGGAGGATTACACAGAGATGTTAAATTCCAAAGGGCTGTGCAAGGCAGAAGAGTTTGAGAGAGGTTTTTTTTTTTCCCAACTGGGCTCTTCAGTTTTGCATTTCACACCTTATTGCAGCTCCTCCTAATAAAGTATTATGTTTGTGGGCTTTCCAAAGTCATTAGGAAATATTCAATGAACATATTACAATGTCCACTTTATAAAATGAACCACTGAGCCAAGTACAATTTATTCTATAATGGTGGAGGAAACATTGATCTAGTCCTTTAATAATCTTCTGATACTCGTGGCTGATAAAACACAGTGAAAACAAGTTGATAGCTCCCATCTATTTTTAATAATGGCCACTAAAAAAAAAAGCTCCAAGAGTTAACAATCAGAGAAATTGAGAAATTAAGTGAAAATGTAGATGTGCCAAAGACTCGTGCTTGGACGTCACACTTCAAGTAATATTTGTGTCAGCGTCAAGTAGTAGTCACATACATGTGGTCACTGCCTCTAGATATGAGAGGCAGACATTGAAAAGACATGTCAAAAGATATTGACAGTTTTTTATTTATTTATTTTATTTTGTGGACAAACTACAGACTTCCTTAGTTCAATAATTAAAGTAATCACTTTTGATTTGTAGCCTGGCACCTTGGTCACAAAAGTGTCCTCTTCCTTAATATTTTGGTTACCTGTTGGCAGATTTAGATTAGAGTGTCAAAAAACTACTTTATGCATTCAGAAAGAACAGAAAGCACTCTCTCTACTCATGAAATCCATATTTGGGTGGAGACATCCATGTGTAGAAGTTTATTTCCTATTTCTTTTGGGATTTTTGAGATGCTACCTAATATTAAAAAAAAAGAAAAGAAAGAGGGAATTGAGGGGTGATATTTCTTTGGGGAGGGGGGTAGATGTTAGTGAGTTCCTATAGGCATACAAGCTGTTGCCTCACAGCAGAGTGACCTGAGAGAGGCAGCAGCTCCCAGCCCCTGCTGAGTTCCTCTGGAGAAGGCAGCCTCACACTGCGACAAATTATCACTGTATGAATAACATCATTAAGCAAACTCAGAGAGAAAAAATAAATTGCCATTCAGAAAGCAGCTATTTGCCTAAAAGAAGTGGTAGCATGGTGTACCACCTCATGATAGTTTCTGTATTCCCTGGGAAAAGTTTTCTTAAAAAAACCCCAAGACATATCTACTTAAAATTAGAATGAACTGAGGCAATATATTCAATTTTGTCTTATATCTTCGAATGCTCTGTAAGATACTCTGTCATAGCTAAGTCCAAAAGAGTACATAATAAAAGCATATACAATTGTGTTTGCTTCAGATTAAGTACTTTCATAATGCATTTGTAGACTGCATAAATGTATCTTCAAGCTTTCAGTTATTCAGACTAACACACAGTATTCCGCTACTGTTACTGAATACATAATGCAATACAATGATCACAGTTATCATTAAAGCAACTTGCAAAATTCTTACAGAGTTGGCATCATTCAAAAAAGAATGTGAATTACTTTTATGAAACTTTCAAAACTGTAGACACTTTTTTTTTTTTACATCTTCATAAGACATTAGCCTATAGTACTTTCTTTATGATAACGAAGTAGTTTCATGTAGGGACTTATGGTTTTTTTCCAGTTTAAGATCATTTGCCTCATTGTCAATGAATACATCCATTTTTTCTTAATAAACAGTCATATATCTACAGGGACTTTAGAAATTGGGACACTTATAATAGATGGCACAAGAGTGAAGTTAGCACATAAAAGTTCTAGAGAGTGATACTCTTCTTCAGTGTTTATTTACAAACATTTCTGTCACTGTAAACTTTAAAAAGGCTATTTGAAATAAATTGGCGTTACAGTGTTATAAACTAATAGTTATGCCACCTAAAAATATTGACTGTCTGTGCTTTCCTGTTCCAGCCTGAAAAAGATAGTCTGACCCTTAGCACTGTCATTCACCTACCACAATCTCTATAACAAAAGTGAAGAGTTAAAAATTAAGGGAAAAATGCTCAAAAACCCTAAAAAGGGTCAGGCACTGGGTATATAACAGAAAAATCTAACCATCACAGCTCATTTCCTATACATGATGGTAACATATGACCCAGATAATTATATTCTCTCCTAAACAGATGGGAGAGGAGTGAGGTGTGTCAGAGTGCTGGAACCAGTCCTTTTGAACGTTATACCTTGTGACAGGCAACCCTAAATTGTGCAGCTGGCTTCGGACCCACCAGGGACTCCGGCAGAGTCAGATTCCGGTAGCAGACTCATGCTCTGGTAGATTATTTCTCGTGTCAGTCATACAGGCTCTGTGACCTGAACGAGAGGCCCCCGTGCAGCCACCACACTGCTGTGTCCCCGAGCTTCCCTGTGCACCACCTTCTGCAGCAAGGCACTGCACAGCCTCCACTGGTCCAGATCAGACCCTTCGCAGTAATTACTCCTGACGAGAGGCTGGAGTTTTCAAGGGACTGTAACAATATCGGGGCTTGATGACACAAGGTCCTTATGTCTACGTTGGAGGAATATATTGCTCCCTCTGTTCCCATCCTGACAGTGATATCTTGCTAGAGCAAGATAAAGATCCGTGACACTTGCACTGAATGAATGATCCTTCCAAAGGACAACATACCGTAGTCAATATTTTTTTCGGCTTTTCTAAGTCTGAGCATTGCTTTGGGGACTTCCGGTCAGCAGCTACAACCAATGGGTGATAACGATTTGTAATGCACCTGAGTGTCTCAAAACCCTGATATTAAAAAAAGGCACAATATCATCAAGGATCATGACAGTATTAAAACTTTTGGACAAGTGTCATTAGATTTGGGGGAAACCATGCGTAGAGGCAGGGGTCTCTCCTTGCCCCACTAACCCTCCAGCCTGTCGATAATCCTGCCTTGCTGTAGGCTAGGACTGGAGTAGGCTGCAGCATGATGTTGTATGAGGCCCTCTATTTTTCCTCGAACCATCAGGGGTTTACACCTGCTTACTTCATGGCCAAAAAACCACTACCAGCCCAGACAAGTGCTATTTTACCTCTCTGACTGATTTTATTTCCTGCTCGCTTTCATTCTCTAAAGAGAGAAGCAATTAGCTTGTGGTGAGCTGTGCTGCCCTGCCACATAATGGCCTCCTACCTTTCTTATCTTACCCTTTTTTCTTATAACAAGGCTCTGTCTTCAAACCCTTTCTCCCAGAGAGATTCTGTCCTCAAATCACTGTCTCCTCAGAGCACTCTGTGAAGGGGAGGTGACAGACAAGGACTAAGCCATCTAATTGTCTGTGCTAAAGCAGGTGAGGCACTAAGATTCCCCAGGATTTTGCAATGCTGATTTAACACTAGCCCTTGCCATTTGGAGACTGACTCAGATAAAATGAGTGTATCGGTGACTCTGAAAATTCAGGTGCTGGCAGCCTGAGTCACCTGCATTTCAGATGTCTCAGTGGTAACTGATCCTTTTGGCTCCAGTATGACGAGGAAGGCTACAGCAACCTGGGCTGAATAAAGCATGGCAGCACGGCAGGGTGGAGAAACCAGATTTCCTACAGAGACCATCTGAAAGCTCCCAGCCAAAGCCCTTTCAGAATTATGCAGTACGCCCACAGGTTGGCCTGATTGGCATTTTACAGTCCTGAGGCATATCAGAAGCATCCTCTCCCAAAATCATATCACGAGAACCAAACACACGTGAACCCATCACTTCTTTGGCTAAAGACCCTTGGGTCCTTCCACTAATTCCTTCTTCCTACTCATACCACAGGAAAAGACTCAACAACTTTGAATATAAAGATATTGATCTTTAGCATCTTTTACAGTTGGATTACTGAGTATTTATATTTTGTAAGATAAAAGAAAGCGGGAGAGAGAGAACTGGTTCATTGAGGGCATGCTTATCCTTTGTTGTCTCCTAAAATAAGAGATGAAACACATCTGCATTACTGTATTTTTAGTTCCAGCTCTATTTATTCAATAATCTTGTTGGATTTTAAAACTGTAAATTTGCTGTTATGGATTGCATCATGTAGTTTCTGTATGGCACTAGGGTAATTCTCAGTTATATTATCCAAGTGGCAGGTGTGGGAATCAAGCAGAAGGCAGAGCTTGTGGTAAGGGGACTGCAGCAGCAGTGTTTCAGAGGGAGCAGCAGATGCTCTGATCTGCACAAGCCAGCTGTGCTGTTCAATAGAAAGGAAAGAGTGCGCAACACCCCATCTCCTTGCAATTCGAGAGCACCACTTAACAACCCCGGGCACATCTGTGCTCAAGGACTGTGATTGCTCCTGTCCTTACAGGGGTCAGTAAGGTCACAGGAATCTTCAAATCCATGTTGGTTCATCTTTATGTGATAACATTGCCATGTTACTGTACCATATGTACCACCCATGTCTCATTTAAATCTTGGTCTTTTACATGGAGTTGAATTTACCATGAAAGATCTGGTATCTTGCACAGGTAAGCATCGCTCTGAATAGCCAACCTTAGTTTCTTATGACATACTAACATTTCAACAATTATTTTTCCTCAAAGTTGAAGTGGCTTCATAAAATTAAACTGCAAGAAGAAATGCAGTCTTTTCTAGAGTCCAACGTACATGCGATACTATATTTGCCATGAGTCTAAATAAAGAACAATCTTTTAATTTGAAATTTTAGAGAAACTATGTAGAATATTAATTAATCAACCTGGAACATAGCCAGGACACCAGAGTTTAACATCCTTGCTGTTGTAAAAAATACCATAGCATATTTTTCCTATGACATGAGAGGTTGAGGACATTGCAGAATAATGCCCATATGAATACAAAACAAAGTGTCATACTAGGGCATTGTTTCATTAGTTCCTTATAAGAGGAAAAAAACACAAACAAACAAAACCCCCCCAAAGACGCACCACTAGAAACAACTGTTTGGAAGATCTTGGATTTTTTTCTTTCTCTAATTGCATCAAAATTGAGTAATAACTGGAAATTGATAATGTAATTAATATAACAAAAAGTTCCTTTCAAACAAAGAACTTCTGGCAGTGGAAAAGGTCTATACAGTAGCTATTTCTAACACAATGTATGTGGAAACAAGGGAATTGAAAATAATTATTGAAAACATGTATTATATACATCCAGCATATTGATGAAATACACCTTTCAAATATGCAGAAAAAAAAGGCCAACATTTAAATTCCAAGCATTTTGAAACAATAAGAGATCTTCAATATAGATCTTAGATCAAGCTCTAGATCTGTTCTTGGTTAAGAGTTTTATGTACTCTAGTAAAGCATATAATTAAATATATGAGTCGATTTTAAAAAATTAGACTACCATTTTAGTACTGTAACATATTATGCAGCCCTATCTTACTCTCATATATTTTCTGAGTTGGTTACTACTTCATGAATTAGAGAGGTACCATTGCACTGTCCCAACACACACAGATTACCAAAATTCCCTATTTCAAATCCCCTATTCCCCATTTGTTTGTTTAGTTTGGGATTTTTTTTTTTATTTTTTTTTTTTTTTAGGAAAGAAAAATCAGTTCTTTGGGTTTGGTTTTAAACATGAGAAATTTGCCTGAATGAGTCATATTCTGGAACTGAACATTTGAACAGCTAGTATGTTCCTTCAGGAGATTTATTTTTTATATGAAAGAATCCAGCCATCTTCTCCACCTCCTCCTTTATTTTTCCCTTTGAGCTCTTCATACCTATATTGCAGAATTTCAAGCTGAACAGCAAAAATTAGTTCATATCCTAACATTCAGTTGAGCTTCAGTTCTGAACTGCAAAAACGGACTAATGATAACCTGTTTCCTCTTCAGGGCTGATGAAAACTAATATTAGTTAGTGACTTTTGCAAATTACAACAATGAACACTGGAAAAAGCCAAAGAGAAAATCAGGATTTCTGTCTTCAAAATAAGGCCTTGATGGCATGAAGTGAATGAGGCATAGGTTCACTCAATAAACAATAACGAGAAAAAAAATATTGAAATGTTGCTCATTAGAGTGCCCATTCTAATCTTCATACCAAGATTCCTTTGGAAAAAGTACTATGCACTCATGTAATTGAAGTCTGAATCATAATGCATCCATATAAGAGGGCTGAAAGCAAAGTGCCCTGGTTGTGATGTTTCATAACATTTGAGCTCTTGATTCCAAAACCTTTCTAGTATTTTTAAGTGTTTGCCATTTGTTATATGGCTGCCTACTTGCTTACAGCTTGGTTAAAAGGCAGTTACTGGTTTGACGTCATGATCCCTGATTTTGGTTTCTTCTGGTTTTGGATGACTAAATAAGGTTTCTCAAACTGCACAACTGAAAGCACTGGCTATTTTTGAAATCTGTTCTCCTTTTATACAGACAAGCTATAGTGCAACCAACAATTATATACATTACCCATCATTGTAAGATTGTGTAATATTACACAATACAAAAAGGATTATTAAGAGAGCCAAAATTAGTATACTAATGATCCAATTTGACAGTTTCATTATGTATAATGTGGATAAAACTGATAGAGAACTCCTTTTAAATTATTCCTGCCGTGTTCTGAACAAGATTGCTAAACCAACCTAGAATATACTAGCTTATGTTCTTTTGTAATAAATTCCTCATAATGGTGCATATGTAAGCAGCCATATATTTTTCCTTTTATACCAAATGTTCAGGACAGTATTTTGATCTAATTATATTTCATCTAATTATAGTTCATCATGGTTAAAATATCAGATTTAATGGTATGTCACAGATTAACAGAATAATTTGATTTCTACACTGTTAATTAGAATGTACATTTACATGATTATGGAAAGTTATATATGAATTACAAAATTAATCCTTAATGTTTAAAAAAACCCCTTCTGCCTGTCTCTAAGAGGATCTGTAGACAAATGAAATTATTAAAAAATATGCTTAGATATTTAAAGTCAACTAATGGTTTTCTTGAGTAACTATGCTCTACTATAGACATTATAAAAGTAAAAAACTAATTTATAAGGAATTAGTCATTCAAGTGTGACAAACTCAAACATAACCTTGGAACATCCCAGGGATTCTCCAGCTAATTAGCTCCCTCGTCTTTCTTTCCTGATGCACATCCACTGGCACTGAGACAGGAATCTCCCCTGTCCCCCGGAGTTCACCTACACTCCAGTCCATGCAGCAGTAGAACCTGGAGTGCCTGCATGCGTGCAGGACAAACTCGCTTCCAGGCTCCTGTGGTGCAAAACCACATGTCCCATCACACTGTCATCTTGCAGGCATGGAATAACTGGCAATGACTCCACAGCTAAAGAAAAGATGTATTTTCAGGATTTCCTAGGACAGACAAGCAAACAAGGCCATTCCAATCCAGAAAGAAGATGCTAATAACTACATGGAAATGGATTATTCTGGCCTGCTGCAGACCCATAGCAGATGAGTTTATGGTGTCTAATCAACTGAAAATGTTGTGCTGCTGGTGGTTGGAGAGACAAGTTATTCTGTGGTGTAGGGCTAGCTGACATGTGCTGCTCTGCATTCATGTCTGCCCTCAATATGTGGCCAGGAGAAGATTTTTCACCTCTAACTTCTGAGCTGGAAAAATTATCATGTCCCCTAGTTTAAATGCAGCTAGTATACACTTTCCATGCCTGAAAGATTGAGTATGTCAACAACATAATGGTGACAGTCACTTTGCAGGCTGCAGTCGGTCATAGGGGCAGTGGCATATGACACTATGAACTGTGCAGGAATGTGCAAAATGCTGAAGAGATTCTGCATTCATCTGTAGGGAAAAGCAGGGATTTCATTCCTTCCCAGTGACACAACTGTCAGCCCTGTTTGCAGACTCAGTACAGGAAGCAAGAAAGTCCAGCAATTATTACAGTGAGTGAGGAAGACCAGCAAAGGAAAGATAGTGCATTTTATGCATTTTTTTTTTAAATGCATAGCAGGTTAAGCTTCTGTGGTAAATGACAGCCCACTGTCACGTGGGAATGCCACAGTGTGTAGCTGACTATGAGAAACACCCCCCTTGTGGGGATGGTTTGGTTTTGGATCGTTTTAGAGTACTTTAACACATCACAAAAGCAATTTCCTGTCTTTTCCTCCTTCTTCTTCTTTTTTCCTTCACAAACTCAAGTACCAACTTACCGTGCAAACCTATTTACTGCCAGGATTTAGCAGGAATATCAGTTACTTGAGTACAATTGTTGTAGAGTTATAAATATGTAAAGGAAATTAAAGTCCAAAGTTTTGCAAAGCAAGGAAGGACTCAGCTGGACCCCTGGACATCATGGCCATTTTCTGAGTTTAAGACCTCAGAGTAACAACCTAGTATAAATGACATCAAGATAATGAGAAACATATTAACTTTCCTAGTCCTTTTATTTCCTTTTTTTTTTTTTTTTTTAGAAAAAAAAAAGAACAAAGAAATACAGAATATCTCCTCTTTATATTCAATATCAATAGAAAGAAAAAGTAACTTCCATTAGGCTGATACGCTTTTCTTTCTTCTTCTATTGCACTGGACTACTCTGAATTCCTCCCAGGAAAGAAGACTCAAGGAAAAGCAAGGTGAAAACTTAATACAGTTAAAAAAATAAAAAATTGGGAGGCATCTGGTTTGGGTCTTAATAGTACAAAATCGGAGTCCTTTAAATAGTACCAGTTCAAACATTCTATCACTCTGGGAAAGCTTGGCATTATATTACACTTTCAGAAACCCTAGGCTGATAGAAAAACAGGCTACAGGTGGAAAATATGCAAATAAGACTTTTCATCATGTAGTGACTGAACCACATATCAAAGCATGGATAGGGCTAATTAGCTACTAAGGCAGCTGTTGAAAATTTGTCCTACCTAGGTATCTCAAAGGGATGTCTATGCTGCAGTCATGCTGAGAGCGCAGCTTATGTCACACCGGTTCACGTTTGGGAGACCTGCCACCGCAGAGAGCCTGCTGTCTTCTCATGTTTTCACACAAGGTGGGACCTATCTCAGATCACAGACACTGGGTGCCATGGGCAGAGAGAGGCCTGTCATCAAAGGTAGCTGTAATTACTGGTATGGGGATATTACAGTCTCGAGCTGAGTTTACTGGTTGGTTGTACATTAAAACTCCTTCCCTGTTATGCCACAGGTTCTTTTGAGAAAGTAGTGAAAATTATTGAGCTATCACTAGCAGATTGCAAATCTGATTTCTGTTCCTATGCCTCTCTTTTAACCCAGCCTCAAACTGTACTTGGAAAATTATGCCTAGTCAGTACCTACAGGCCCAGCTAGCCACGCAAGCCAATTTTGAATGAAAAGACTCACTGCCTCTTCCTTTGAGTTGACACCCTGCCCTTTTGCCAGCTCCTCCCGACATCCTCAGAGCATTTCCACCCTTTTCCTCGACCACACATGTTCACATTTATGCCACAGAGAAGGGTGTCCATCACGGGTCTTCCTCCCCGGATCACGATCGTTTCTGTGCTGATGCAGGACACCATCCTCCCTAAGCACAGCCACGGTGGTCATCCTGCTGCTCTGCAGAGCTGGGCAGAGGGAACTGGAGCAGACCCTGGGCACCTGAGGGTTTAGACTTTGTGCAAACACATACAAACCAGCGGGTGTGTAAAGAAAGGAAAGAGTAAAAAATGATGCGTATGGGGTGTTGTTGGAAAATGGCTGTCTACATATGGATACACTTTTTTGCCATCGTCCTTAACGACAGTGAGCACGGGCATGGCTTACCGCTCAGTACATGCTTTGTCTCATACACCATTCATAAGTGTGACAACAGGGCTCGGCATGAAGGTACTGGGGACACACTTCTGAATTATGAATATGAACATTATTGTAGTTATGCACCCCCCACATACTTCACTTTTCAATGTAATCAGACTTAAAGCCTTAATATAGGATCAGATTCTTCCAAAAACGTATAAAGAAGCCTATACATCTTGCCCTAGACTTCACCTTTAACTATACATAGAATTACTGTTACTGATGCTGCAGAAGCTGTACTTAACTTTTTATATGATAGATTAAATCTTTAGATCTCAATGTCCTCCAAAAGCAAGGCAAAGGTTCTATGTTTAGCAATAGCAATGCTCCAACCATGGGACCATGCTCCTCTTACCACGCTGGGAATGGGTTATGCAGCATTCTCTTTTTTACCCCCCCTGTAACAAGCAAATACTGTGGAGTACCCAACTTTAATAGAAAAGGTAAACAGTTGTCTTATGTTAGATGCAGGAAATACCTGAAGAGTCCTTAGGTTGGATATGGTAAAGTTTATTTTCTTTTGCCCCATGTTTTTCTTTAAAATATTTTTTAAAGTTCATGTTGTGAAAGAATATCCTGAAAAGCAGGTTCCTTATTTTGGAAATGATTATAATTTGGTCTAATTATGGCATAATGTCCAATAAAATTCATTTGTTCCAGACATTGGTCACATATTCAACTGGTAGGTGTGTGAGCTAAGAGATGAGAGAGTTTTATGAAATAGTGTCTGTCTTATCAGAGAGAAGCCTGTGGTTTCAATCATATTAAAAAATGACAGGAGCTGTTGGCCATTTCTAGTACAGACATCTCCTTCCTACTAGTGGAGTAGTGTCCTTTTTTACTGAGTATTTGAACACTTTCAATCCCATTAGGTATTTTACGTCTCCTTAGAAATTATTTGGAATAGCACGTTTCAAAAAACAAAAATGCACAGATATATAAAAGGGAGGAAAATAAATTCAATAACTCAACTAGATGAAAACCTAATTTGCTCAAATGTATGTTCTACAGGAATGTAAAAAGTAATGAGTTTTAATGATGGAAAAGTCTAAAAAATTTTAGTCCAATTTATACACTGGAAATACTTAAAGATATACTTTTAAAAAATGGTATTTAATATTAAAGTAGCAGTAGTTGAACATCTTTCCAAAACTCAATCCATGTTGAAATATAATATATACCTGTGCATGAATTGGTTTATATATGTAAAGAAAGGAAAAGACTGAAATATGCGACTAAGCATTGTCTCATGTAAGGATGTTCACACTGGCAGAGCCCATGGACGTGGTCCTTTGAAAACCACAGATGTGATAATTTTCTGAATACATGATCAATTAAAAATGAAGAACAGCTATTTTTATAAGTTCACAGTGAAGAGCACCTTGTGCACGCGCAGTTTGGAGAGAGCCTCACCTTTTCCCCTGTTCTGATACTGCACTGAACATTGCAATAGCATTTGGTAATCTGTAGAATAATTAAACTAAAATATAAAGCTTATGAAAAGAAAAAGGAAAAAAAAAAGAAGAACAGGTCCTGGAATACGGCAGAGAAATCAACTGTAATGGTTCTGCAATAATTTTTTGAATGTATTTTATTAATTAATTCCCTACTTATTTCTCTGAAATGAGTGCAATGAAGAAGATTAATTTTTTAGGAATAATTCCTTAGCTCATATAATATTTAGCCACAGATCTAGTTTTGGAAAATTCAGTGAGTCTACTAGGGAAATATCCTGGTTATGAAAGCAATTCAGAGATTATACTGAAAGTCATGCCATGATTTTATGAATTTCTATTATCAGGAAAATTTTTTGAATGATGGGATACTGATTTTTGGAATCTCTCCTTATTTAAATTATCTTTATGTCATATTTCTTCAGAAAGTCTCCTATAGCACAGAAGTTCTTTCTCATTTAACTGGAAAAAAATGTGGGATGGCTTAGTTTTGTAGCAGGGTTCAGGCAGTTAGAAATGGAGCCAGAATTCTTGCACATCACAAAGGCAAATTCAGGCCCCGTGCAGATACAAACAGCTTTGCAATATGACTATTCACACCTAAAATTAGACTATGTCAAGTAGTAAAATCCAAGTGCCAATCACTCTCTCTGCAAAAAAGACAAAATCTTAACTATTTTTTCTTTTTTTTTTAAAGATTTCTTTGTCATGGTCACAGCTAGAGACTTACGCTTTTTTCCTCCCAGATTTTCTGCTTTTATTTAAAAATAAAAGGGACCACCTTCAGAGAAGCACCAGAGAAATGCCAGTGCCAGGTTCCAATAAAAAATAAAATGTGCTGACACAGATTTTAAAGTCAGGAGGAAACAACATGATAATTTAGTCTAACCTTTTTCAAAACACAGGGCACAGAAAATTGGGAGGTAACACTTGCAATAAAAGGTATTTTTACTAAGTTTACATTTTTGCACAATGACAGCTTTAATTTTCTCTCACTAGATGGACTTTTAGTAGGATTTTTCCAAGTTTATCTGGTGACGTTGCTTTAAAGGAAAACATGAGAGGAAGGTAACCAGCGAAAAAAGATTTCTCAGTTTGAAATATGCTGACTGTGTAATACACAATGTCATTCGACTGCCTGTCTCAGATATAGACTCTCCCATTTTCTGTAAGCAATCCACAGGATAGCATTCTTCTTCTATGAAAAGCTGAAAATGCGCATTAGGACACGCTTCATGCCAAATACAGAGGACAAGAGATCTCTCTCATTCCTTTGAATGCTCAGTATATTTCAAATAATTACAAAAATATATAGAGAACTACATTTATTTATAAGTTTAGAAAAAAATATTGTGCTATATACTTTTTGAAAAGCTGGAGGTCAGTCAAATGTCACTGGAATGACCAAATACATTTTAAGAAAGACTTATTTGGGCGATGGTTTTGGATTCAGCTTTTTCAGTTTTCCAGCCCTGGAAGTTTCAGTTTTCACAGGCATTAAAAATACTCAAGTCTTTTGCTTTTTAATGATTAACATGATTGTGGAGTTTTCTTTAAAGGTAAAAAGAGAAACCATTTTCCTTGAACTTTCCAGGTACCTACAGCAATAGGCCCATCTTGGAAATTTCAGTTCAGGGACATTTCCAGAAACTTATAACCCCTTCAAAACTGAGCATTGATTCCTCACAGTCATTAAACATAACTAAGGTAGTTCAGAACCACTGCAACAATGACATTTGTATGGCAGGTGCCATCGAGTGGTGCAATTACATACAGTGTTCCTGTTCTCTGTGTGTACAAGTGTTCAGCTTTGGCTATGGCAGGCTCTGTGTAAAGGGAGTCATCTTTTTCCAGCAGCTTTGCATGGGTAACTAAGGAGTTTGTTAACAGCAGGGTCACTTTTTATTGCAAAGTTGCCACATAGGAACTAGGTAGGAGCTTTGGGCTGTGTCTCCCAGAGACAGTGCTGGATGGTTTTTGCCCAGGAAAGACATATATTAATTCAGCAACAAGTTACAACTGGAACAGATCTAGATTATCTGTCATTCACTTATTTTCAGCTAGGGAAGCAACCACAAGGCTCCAAATAGTTGTAACTCTTCATCAGCAACAGTCACGTCAGCGTGCATTGTCCCTGCCTGCTTACATGTGCAAGAGCTGTATACTTTACACTCAGTGACGTGTTATATAAAGTTTGAGAAGACATGAGTTAATTAAAAAAGGTAGTCAGGATCTGTTAGATTTATAATGAAACATTTAGAGTGACAATGCAAAATCATTCTGCAGAAGTCCCAAGACCTCCACATAAATGAACTCAGTTGATAATATTTATTGACAGAACAGTGGTATAATCTCATTAATATTTGCAAATTTCAATTACAGGGAGGGCATGAGCATGTTAAGTAGTCACAGTTTCCATTATGATTGGAACAAACACCAATTTATTAATCAGTCATCTAATTTTGAAAAAGGTGAAAGTGTGATGCTACTGAGAATGATATATAATAAAGTAGATTATTTTTGCATAGATGTAATGTTATTTTCTTCATGTGACATTGAAATTCCATGTCAAACTCTGGGAGAGCAGAAAGGATAAGAAAGCAGAGGTCATTCTTCATATAAGTGAAGAATTGAGATGGATCACTTAGCATGATGAAAGCAAATAATACAGTATTTAATTACATTTTCAAGACCTGAATCTGTTGGATAACAATCACAACTGCAGTTCACAAGAAGAGGGGCAACTCTATGTGTATTACCCAAGAGGAAGAAAAAGGCAATGAAATGCCATTTTGATCCTTTTTTTTTTTTTCAGCAAAGGTATCCCCAAATGAGAAAATGGACAACTAATCAAGCAGAATAGTATGACAGGAGGACTCTGTCCTCATAAGGACCCCGACCAGAACCTCTCAAAAGAGGTGTCTAAACATCAAAAGACACAGGGATTTCTTGATATACCTTTACAACTTCTATATAACTGCATGCTTATAGATATTAGCAGAACAATTTGTATACTGAAGTAATGGATTATTTGTGGAGTTGCATAATCTTATTTTTCCTTCTGTTTTGTTTTGCAAATAATATAAAGCATTATCATTACTTTCATATTTGCGTTATTTGGAGCATATTTGTACCAAAAGGCTCCTGTGGAGAATCAGAACCATTATCTACCTCAAGTAACAGACAAAAAAAGTCACCCAGTTCCTAAGGAGCCAATGATTTTAGACCAAGACAAGGAAAAAATAAACCCTCTGAAGCAAACCCTGCCCTCCTTCTACTCAAAGAGCAGAACTGGTGTATTATGCATCACACATCTAGCACAAAAGCAACCATTCAGCCCCAGAAAGAATAGCTTGCAGATGTCAGTACCAGGCACAGTTTGCTGTCAATCTAAAAATAAGACACAATCTTAGAAGGAGCCAAAGAAGCATTCTGGAAACTCTTTGCTAACTAGCAAAGGGCTGGACACATGCCGAAGTTAATAAGCTTTTTCCAAGACAGGGTAGATGAGCAGTTGTCAAACCTTCTTCCTAGAGCTTGCTGGAGCACTCAGAAAAGACTGTGACTTGTCTGGGAAACCAAAGAATATCTTTTTCTCACAGTCCAGGTACACGGCATGCTGCAAGATTTCACTGTAGCAGCCGTCCTAGGCTTTTTACTTCATTCTGCTCCCAAAAGCACAACAGTGAAACACATCTGTTTTGGCATTCGTCATTAGATGTGATTAAAAAAAAGAGGTTGGAACCACAGCCTCATCACCTATCATGGAAGATGTCTTTCTGTCTCATCAGGGTGCACAGTGCGAATGGATCCGGACTCACAGCTCCTCGGAGGGAAGATGAATACGTTTGGTGGCAGCTGGTAGAACAAGGAGTATATTAAGCTCATCCTTCCTTTCCCTCTGGCTCAAAAAGACCTGCTCCCAAAGGAGAACAGCTCCAGTCAAGCTGAGTAAGATGTGCTGTGAGCTGAGAACTGGTTTCAGGTTTTCAAAATTTTATTTCAGTACAAGACAAAGCTAGATCTAGCATGCCTCTAAGGCTGTTAGCAAGAGAGGGTTCAGATAAACCAGAAAGGTACACTTGCTCAAGGCCTTGCTAAAAACTACCTCTGGGTAGCCTTTATCCCTAACAATCCGGCAGAACAGATGGCTAACGGGTTGCAGTCCCTGCCTAGAAGCAGTGGGGTTTATTTTGTGCCCAAAAGCTGGTCCCATTCCATGGCTGGATGCCCACTGCAATCTGTGGTTTGGAAACAGTCTGAAGGCGACGGCAGGGTCAGACCAGAGGAGGTGGTAGAGGACCAGAGAAGGAGCCCAACCAATGGGTTGGGCTGGACAAGCAAGGATCATCGTATTCAATTCCACAATAGAAGAGGCTACAGCAGAAGAAGGATCTGTAAAACACAGGCTGGGAGGCATGAGGATCGCTGCGTGATGAGAATCAGTAACAATACAAGTAGAGCACTGGGAGAAGCAACAAATACTGGATAAGCTACATATGAAATACATACCTAAATCTTTCTCAAGACAAAGAGGAGGTAATCTTGTTTTTTCTTTATATACATGTAAGGGAATGGATTAAGGAATTAGATCGTTTGGAAAAATAGACCCTTATCTTTCACCTTGCCTAATTCCAGATTATAAAAGGATCATTTTCTATATAGGTTTCAAAATAATCCTACATATTTGAGTAGGCAGTCAACTACAAAACCAACAATGCAAAACAGTAAATTCAGATGCACATATTAACAATTACAGTAACACAGAACTCATATAGTTAACAATCTATGGGCCAGCTACTCAGATAATGAAAACTGAAATAACTGCTGGCATCTATAAATTCAGAGATTCTTAACCTGCATTTTTATGAATGTCAGCCTGCATATCAGTGTGCTATTAACTGAACTGAGCTTAAAATTCTGTGTGCAGTCTTAAAGATAATTTTTGAAATGTGTGGCCTTCTGAGGATAGTTATTTAAAATTCAGAAGGCTGCCCAGAATATCAGAGTAAGTTCAGCATTAGTGTAATTTTTCAACCTGACCCCAGAGGCCTACAAACTAAAATGCCAGCAGATTAAAATGCCTTTTAAGAACCGTACTGCACTAAGCATACGTATGACAGAGTTATACTTTGAGTGGACAGTATCACTTTTGAGGCAGCAGCCAACACAGTCAGGCTAGAGCAATTTTGCTATAGGGTGTGCCAAATGGTTGCAGGACCAGGCTAATAAAGAGGTGTCCATTACCGTAACAGCAGCTTCAGGGTTAGTTCGGGGGGGTCAGAGTCAGGCCTGCCACCCACTGAAAGCATTCAAGAGGAAGGCACAGTTTTGGCCAGAGTAACAGGTGCTTTTTCATAGTTTATAGGAAGCTATTGGCACCGGTAGCACATTGTCACCAAACGTGTTGTGATCTTTCTCCCTGGATGTCTCAACCTAACATCTGTTCAAAGTACCTTTATAACGTAGGCTGAAATATTTAATAGGTGCTTACACTTATTGCCACAAATGACAATGTTTTGATATCAAGGCAGTCTGCAAAGAGATTTGCAGAGCTAGGTCGTAATTTTGGGGCTTTTTCCAAGAAATAGGCTGGATGAAAAAGCCTCATCTTTGAAAGAAAGACACCTAAAGAAATCTCAAACTTGTAGCATATTCTGTGTCTGCCCCAGATTTGAGACTGGCTACTAGTTCACTATCCATTAGCAACTGTTTGGTAAGAGTTCCTCTTCTTCTGGACTGCATGACTTGTATTCATCAACTGAGAGCTACCATCCCTGCAGACCAAACTGAAGGGAGAGAATAGATAAAGGCAGAGGCACCAGAGGCATTACGGCAGGATGCAAGGAGCAGGATGCTCTTTAGAACATGAATTACAGTTGTAGTTAGTAGACATGTTTCAGCCACACACCAAAGAAGATCCAGGCCAGCTTTAGATCTACTTATTTAATTATTCCTTTTTAAGTATCACTGATAAAGAAGTTAAACTTTTTAGATCACACTCAGTTCTCCTTAATCATTACATCCCATACCTAGTGGTAAAATGCATTTATATTTTGGTGACAGTGTGTACAATATATATATAAGAATAAATTAAAAATCAATATCTACAGGCATATCATAAATAATCATACAGTATCTTTCTCTGAATTTTACCAGGCGTCTTTCAATATCTGTTACTATCTTATTGTTTTTAAATAAATTTATGGAGTTGCATATTACACATAATTTTCCAAGCGTGAAGAATTTTAGGGAACTCAGTGATTTCAATAGGAAGGCAAAGTAAGTGACTTATATGTCATCCCAACTTCCAAACCAAAGCTGAGCTCAAAGTCCTGGTACATTTCATTAAGTTTCAATTTTCTACAAAAATCTTCACTTCTTTGTGGGTGAAGCCAAATAGCTCCTCCTGAATAATGAAACTCATATCTGACTATTGTTTACTTATCAGATTCACATCCAATTTTTTGTAGGTTGGGTCCATTAGGTTCATTATATATGTGCTTATGCAATAGTTAAATCAGACTCCTTGAAACTTCCCTGAGAGATATACTAAAAGCATCACTTAGAGGAAGAAATGGCCAAAAGATTTAGGTTTTCTCTTTCTCCCCATTTGAAACCACCAAAGGTATTAAATCAATGCAGCTTGCCAGAGCCCTAACTGAAAGTATTGTCCAGGGAAGGCACTGGGACTTGACTTTCCCCCTGAGATTCGGTCTTACAACACACCTGGGGTCATGGCATTTGGAGGCAATTATTTTACCATTGGTAGGAAAATATTATCTCTCTGCTAGGTGACTTTCCCCCAAGAGCACTGTAATTTATGTATGCAACCCATGAGCCACAAAACTGGTACTGAAGGATTACAGTGAGAAGTAGAATCTCTCTTAAGCAACATTTTTATTTACCCACACCCAGATTAATTTTCACTGTTTTTTAAGTTGTGCTATCCCGCATCGGTGAAAGAATCACAAAACCTTGCAAAAACTCACCAGTAAAAGATGGAGAAAGAGTAGAGAAGATGACTTGTAGATGTTGCAAAAGATGCAACAGTGATGCTAAATACCAAGAAATAAAAACCTGTGATAAGAACCACTATAAATGAATGTATTTTTCTTCCACAACTAACTGAAATATTATTTTTGTTATGCAATTAGTCCCTCATACAATTGCTTATTAAAATTTTATCCAACTATCCTGTGTAAGCATAATTTTCAGTTAGCTGAGAATGTCTCTATTCTAAAGCTTAAAGGAGTTTGATTTCTGAAACCACACTCTAAAAGGTTTGCCATTATTTTTTTCTGACACACAGAATACTGAATATTCTACCAAACAAGGATTTTTGTCTCCATTTGCATTCTCTGGCAAAAGTTAGTAATTCATTTTTGAGAAGAAGTGCTTGTACCCTCACTTTTCTAAACCACAGTTTTCAATACTTTACAAACTTCTGACAACAAATGCACTGTAAATAGATAATAGCTTTCCTATAACAGCGATTTCTGGATAAACTGACCCCAGCAGTCAATGAGAAACGTAACTATAAATAATGAAAACTGTGCAGAAAAGTAGCTACCATTTCCTAAAACATTTTACTACACTTAAATCTTCCACTACTTTCAGAACATTATTGCATATAACACAGTTAATGACTGCTTACAAACAAATATTAAACCCCTTTTACACTATTTGTAAAAACATCATGCTGTGCTATAGTAACACCACTTAAATCAGTGGAGTTCATTCCTAACAAGAAAAGTGAATAAACAATGTCTATGTATTTGGAGTCATACTGACCTAAGTAATACTAAGACTACATCTATGCAAGTGAATTAAATAGTGCTAGGGCATGAATCCATGCCCTGGAACTATTTTTTTCTAAAACATAAAATCTCAGGGCAGTCCCTGACACTCTTTTGATCTTGGCTACTTGACCAGCTGCCTCCCAAGGGTTTCCTGGGCACAGTTAGGGCACTAGCCCAGCCTGGGGACCATTCCCAAGAGGCAGACTAGCTGCAGCCTGTGCTCAGGAGGCTAAGGGAGCTTAACCATATGGACGTGGTCATGCTTATCTGGCCTCCAGGCTAGAGGGAGGCCTTGCATCATTCAGTTTACTCATAAAAAATATAGTCAAGGAGCAGAAATGCAGCTGTAATAGAAAAAAAATATCTAAACAACAACAAACATTCCCAATTAGTCTCCCAACAAGTAAACTTTCCCAATTAATCTCCCATTATTACTGGAATAAAAGAGACAAACCCTGACCAATCTGTCCCCTTGTGTCCCTGAGGGATAAACAGAAGTGAGTGGCCAGCTTCTGTCTACCACCGTGTTGGGGATTTACACTGTAAGTCCATGCTGTGCTTTCCATATTGATCCAGTGCACTGGTGCTGATATACATCCGAGTCCAGAGGCAAACTGTCTCATCCATAAGCACTGCTTGCTGATACATGTCAAGTCACATAACACATATTCAACTTAAATTCCTGAAACGGTAGACTAAGTAAATTAGATTTCTTTCCAGCTCGCCACTAAACGTCTTTTAAACCTACATCCTGAGCCTAAATACAGTTAGCTCAGAGGAAATCTTCCTCTTAAAGTTGTTAAAAAAACACACTTGATTTCCCACTCACTATTTTCTTTAGTTATGGCAAAGAGACACTTCCTTCCCTCTTTCTTTCTGTTATCACCTTAAGTCTGCCTCAATGCATGAGCTGTATTCAGGAATAAAATAATAAGCAACCCTCCACTAGTAAGTGCCTTTCCAAGAAAGTGCCTGATTACGTTTCCAATACTTCCACTTTATCCACTAGATTAGAAACCATGATCTACCCAACGGTATCTGCTCTAGAACTGGGCAGGAAGTATTCCCCCCATCGGGAAAAATGTTCAGAGCTTTTGAAATTCTTTTTGGAAGTTGTAAAAGGAAGTGAGAAATCTTAAAAGTTTAGAAAGAAAAACATTTTGATTAGGGACAAATCAAGAGTCTTATGTCAATAATTTGAGGACTTTTTTTGGGTTTTGATTTTTTTCTTATTTTTACAAAACATCACCTTATAGATAAAAAAAAAGAAAAATATATCTTTTAATTGATATACGATCACAGCACACAGAAAATGTATGAAAATATGTCTTTTCTACAGACAGCTTTGGTTTCCAGGAACTTATATGTCTGAAAACCTAAATTTCAAATAAATTTCAACCAGCTTCAAGTTTTGCATGAGAGCTGACTGAAATATCTTCAAAGACAAGATTTTTGTAATAAAAAGTTTTGATCCATTCTGAAGTGACATTCAAAAATGGATTTTTTTAATTTAATACAGAATATTTTCAAGGTGATGAATAATAAAGAGGCATTAATCAGATATATTTACTTTGTGTAAAAGACCAAATTGTCTGAAAGCTTAAAAATATTTTTATCCCTTTATCTTTTTTCCCTCTCTTTTTCTCACTGAGTTCTTCCCTGCTTCCCCAACAAGAAAAGCAGGAAAGAAAAGAAAAAGACATATCTTTAAGAAACTTACATGCTATTTGGTTCTGAAACAAACAAAGCAAGAATTTCTAGTTTGCTTTGTTACAAAAGAAGAAAGTTGACAAATCTGAATGACGGATAAATCTTTTTCAATCCATTTTTGTTAAAGAAAATAATTCCTGTTCAGGGATAATGCTGGTATGAATTCTGTCATGAATTCTGTCATGAAATTCATGCTTTGTTGTTTCTTGCTATTAAGTTGTGTAAGGTGGAGATATACGAAAATGTCTCTGAAGCATCTGCACCATAAATAGTCTCTTTGCTAGCCTCCAGGAGAGAAGCAAAGGCAGTTACAACACTGTAGGTCCAATATATAAGGGAGGAAAGAGCTGTTGATTCATGTTCACCTGGATCTACCTCACTAGCAGCCAAGCAGCAGTCATGAAGGAACTGCTGGGAAAGCAACCACAGAAATGAAACATGGTTTTAGGTAGATCTGAATGAAGGTCTGGGTTTCCATTTTCTGCAGTTGCAGAATTCAACTTTTTGAAGCCCAGGTTGTTTGGCTATACGTGAAGGAAGTGAATTTCATTCTTAGGTCAGAAACGATCAAATATAGGATACTGAAAGAGGAGCTAGCAATGTCAGTTGTAACCAGAATTGTTTGGTATATGCAAACTGAGAACTTCTAATCCCAGAATGAATTTTCACTAATTCTCCTCAAATCTTTTCCACCTCTGAGTGAAAACTCTATGGTTGGTAAAAAGCTTATCAGTCGTATTTTCTTTTTTGGAATTGTGCATCACTGTTCAGGAATGTAATTTTCCACCAGAAGACAAATAAAGGCATGTCATTTGACTATACCAATAGACTTTACACTGATAGACTTTTTTCCTGCTGCAAATCTGTTTTACTTTACATTGGAGATTGATCCTTTTACAAGAGGCAGGGATGTGAAGTTATAAATAGGAAGGATTTGCTGCCACCTCTGACATTATTTATACTTATACAGCAGTTACAAAGGTAAGGACATGCAGCAGCAAATTATCTGAAACAATTTTCCCCAAATCTTACTTCTGACATCATGTCAAAGTTAGGTCCACTCAATCCAGTCAACTGTCTTTTCAGCATCAAAAGTTGATATTAAAAAACTGGTATATCTATTTACTGTATTAAATACAGTGCTGTATTAAATACTCCTCTGCTCTGCTGTCATCTTCTCTTTTCCTAAAGCTCCACATTACAGTCACTGATAATCTTTCCTGGTTCTTCAATGTAAGACTGTAGTTGCTTTTTCAAGTTTTAGCAGGATGATCTTGACTGTGATTGTAGATGACATTAGCCTGTAGCTGGCAAAATATCTTTCAGATTCATGTTTTTCAGGACATAATGTAACATTGGCTTCAGACACTGAAGTGAAGATCCATTTTGTTTTCTCCTTTTTCAGGATTCAGTTACTTTTTTTTTTTTTTTTTTGGCAGCACTGGCTATTATTTATAGCCTTGGGTTTAAAACATTCTGCAAGAGAACCATTGGACCCTGCTGTTTTACCTTCAGGAAACAGTTTAACCACTCTCAGCTATCTATTGTGCTGTCATATCTTTCTCTGTATCTTCATGGTCAGAAAGGAAGAACAACCAGCGAATCCCTGCTGGGGTGAGGAAACTAGACAGTAACAAAGTAGGGCATTATACAGATTTTGATATTAAAAGAAAAAAAAATATATGTATGCACATGTATACACACAGATAAATGTGTATACAAATACACACAAAATCTGCTAGGGCCATCTGGATTTCCAACACGGGAAATGGTTATTTTCTAGCTTTTTTCTTCTTTTGAAGCTCCCATCCTATCG
Source organism: Ciconia boyciana (assembly GCF_034638445.1). NCBI lineage: Eukaryota > Metazoa > Chordata > Aves > Ciconiiformes > Ciconiidae > Ciconia > Ciconia boyciana. Next base: position 54,757,235 of record NC_132936.1, read on the forward strand.
GTACATCAGCTTTAGTTACTTCTCCTGTGGCCAGAACATGTTAGGTAACTCAACCTTCGTAATTTTATTTTTAACCTCAGTTGCATTTATTTTTATGTTTTACTTCTGTCTTAAGGATCTTTCATAAAAGAGCACATTTTTTCCTCTCTTAAAAAAACCCAACAAAACACATCCTTACATGTTTTTACTTCATTTTGCCATGTCTCCATCATTTCCAACTTTGTTTCCAGGTTTATCTAGGGTTTTGCCAAACTCAGTTTTGTCTGTATATTTGGCAAAAGTCTTACCTTCTACAATAGTATCTGGTAAGAGAAAAAATAAAAACAAACCTGTCTGCACAGAATCCAGGTTGCAGTGTAACTCCATTTCCATTGATGTAAACTGACTTGTCTCCCATGAGATGCCAGTTTTCTAGTGCTGTCATCATAGTAGCAATGCCAGGTTGCAAAGGGAGGTTTTGATGTAGGTTGAAAGTCCGTCAGCTAGTGCAGAAAGTTTACATGTTGCTGAGCAAGCTTAAGTACCTGTTGTAGAGGACAAATCCCTTATTCGTTGGCTCAGTTTCCACTTAATTCTACACAGGATTAATCCATTAATATTAATATTTCCTTTACATACTTTTAAAGAAAAATAGCATATATATATATATATATATAATAAATTGGTTCATGAAATCCTTTTACCAATCATTTTTGGTATTTGCAAATGTTTTTTAGCAATTTGTGCTGTAAGGTAAAATTCTGTCATCCCTTGGTAGAATCTGAATATGTGTCTGCTATAATACAGTCTAATAGTTTTATTTATGACAGTCCTTTGGAAACTCCAGCAACTGTGTGCAGTCAAGATTGTTCAAGCTATTATAATACAAGATAGTATTACAGTGATTTGAATGGATAAAAGTTCTTTCCTCTCCAAAAGAGAAATGGATTGATAGACACTGTTAATCCCCCAGACAGAGAGCTGTATCTTTTCAAGCAACACTGTTGCAAGCAATGAGATGCCTAAGGACTAAAGGTGCTAGTGCACAAAAAGTACAGGAATTACCTTTTTTTTTTTTTTGTAGTGTGAAACATTCTATATCAACTCAGGTATCTTAAAAAACCTTAAAAATGTTTGGGCATATTCAACAGTTTTAAACATGGGGGCATTCCTTCAATTTGCCTCTTTGAAAAATGGCTGGATCTTGCAAAATTGGCTATTAAAGTCTACCTTATGCTGTATTAGTTCTGATATTATATCTAGAGTTCACTTTGTGGTAGTCCTTCATTATAAACTTCATCATTCACATCTTATCTACAAAAGTTCATTTTGATTAGAAATATCAAAGAGTACAGCTGTGCAACTCTTTTTAAAACAGTAATAGCTTGCAGTACTTCTAAAGTATAAAAAACATTTAAAAAAAAAAAAAGGTAGAAATATTTAAGGCTTTTCCCCTGGAAGTTAAAAATTAAAGTTCTCTGATGCTGACAATATTTTATAACCATAGATTTAGACACTTGAATAAACTTGTGAAAATTATTACTTTTCACGGCCATTGATCACAAAAGCATCTTTGTTCAACAAAACATGTGATTAGGTCCCTTTGAGGTCAGCACATGCTTAAAGACTAATATTTATTTAAGAGTTGTGCTGATGTGAACCTTTCTGTAATTACCATTTCATCTGATTGTGTTAACAATGCACAGTAATGCCTGTTTGTTCAGGAAGAAATTTTGCACTTACAGACTTGTAATACTTGAGCGAGAGAGAGAGTGTGGAGCTAACAGTATTTATGCATCAGGACAGAAGTAGTATTCAGTGCTATTGCTGGGTGGGGCAAACCAAGTGCTTAAGTAATATAGAAAAACATAATCTTGGTAGCAAATGGTGTCTGGCCATTTTCCTTAAAAGATTAAAAGTTCTATTCTTGATAATGTTTTTTAATTTGCATGCATTTGTGTTCTGAACCCAAACTAAACTAAACTAGCTTTTCTTGTATATCCATCTTTATTTAATTTAGCCAGTAGCATATCATTTCAATCTGCATGCTTTTCTAGGGAAGTTCATATTATCAAGGAAATGTTCTGACTGAAGTAAGAGACAATTGAACACACACACACACACACACGCAGGCGTGCGCGCGAAAACAAAGCTCAGTTGAGACTAGACATAGGCCAGTAATTGATATTTTAAGTTGCATGTGACACTCTTTCCTTGTTCTGTTGCACTGCATTTAGATATTGTATGGCTCTCCAGACATGCTATGCATATTTTTACATACCATCTGCTTTACATGCCAGGTTCCATATGTACAATGTATAACCTAAAACCAATATTTTGATTGATTTGAGCTACAGTGGAGGCTTTTGTTCTTAAATTGCTGGATAGAAGAATACAGTCCTAAATAAATTATCTGACAAATGTGCTCTAGGATTAACAAACGATCAAATTTATTTTGAAAAAGTTTTTAAAGGTGTAATAATTACAAAATTCAGGTGACTTTCAACAATCCCACTAATATTGCTTCCTAGAGTCAAGTCCTAAGAGACAGGTAAACACTTGCTACCGTTCACTTAACAACCATAGCAATACAATGGCATAGACATGTTTCAGAGACAGGAAAGGGACAGCAAATTTGCAATAGTCTAGAAAAAGTCATATCTGAATAAACATAAACAGGACTTATTCCTCAAAACAGGATGAGGTTTATAAAGATGCTAAAAGTGAGTAATGGATATTCAGAACCATCTCCAGGAGTTTCCCGGCACCTCATTATCTGGCTTCTTTCAACCCCATTTTAAATACTCAAATCTTATGTACTCTTCAGTTACAGGTAAACCTAAGAAACCCTAACTTTCTATTTTGGAGGTGCTGTCCACAAGAACATCTGGCTGCATTTCCATATGCACATATGAAGAATAAGTATTGGAACACCAAAATGAAAAGAATACAGCATTTCAAACTGATGGCTCTCAGGACAAAACTGAAGATTTATGCAAACATATATCCTCATTTTTAGAACTGCTGAGTCTCTTCATCCAAGCAAGCAAAGAGGATTAAGCATGGCTTTTGACCTTAAAAAAAACCCATCACCACCCCCTCAAAAAAAAACAAAAACAAAACCAGCCCAAACTCTTAATATGGAAATAATCACCATATTATTCACATCTGACTTGAAATGGAAGTATTATCAACAAAAATAGATTGTGGCATTACAATGTGTCAGTAAACAGCAGATAGAGTGGAGAATATAGGAAGCAACAAAGCAGCTCAAAGAAAATTTTTCTCTATGCAATGTCCCATAAAATGTGTATCCTTCAGCTCCATATATGGCACATGATAAAAGAAACATTTGAATTCACAGGGAAATTAGAAAGGAACCTGTATTATGACATTTTAAAAAGGAGGTTTCTGTCTTCCCTATGTAATTGCAAGGAGAGAAGAGATAACCAGTGAAGCATTTGTCCGTTTTACAAGTTTTTTTTCCATTGTAACATGAACATCTTAATCTGTTCATAGTTAAATATCAGTGGCAAATTCAGTTCAATTCAATGACAATTCTACCAGATGCCTACAAATAAAGATGAGCAAGAGATGTAGCACCTCAAACTTTTTTTATACTTGCCTATTAACACACACTTGTGCTTAGAAGGGAAACATTATTATTGGACCATAACTGAGAAAGGCTATTTTTTGTATCAATGTAATAGTCACATTCTTCATGGAGTATGGGCATAATTCTGACACTTGACAAATTATTGACCACATGCAGCATTTTTGGGGTTCTTTCAACTCTCATATTTGTAAAAAATTTAAAAGCGTGTCTTCACACTTTCCTTGTTAAGGCATTCCAAGCGATTAAAAGCGGTTAGTCAGGTTACAGGAATAAGACTCGCTTTTGCCATTTGAATATCAGTATTTTTATTTGGTGTTTCATTACATATCTGACTGCTCCCGATCTAAATACTGCGCTGAACAGAGGATGTTCTGTGAACTAGAACTTCCATTTGCTAATGGATTTTTTTTGCATAAAAAATCTTTCTTGTAGTCCATATGAATATGGGCATTTTAATTATTAATCAGAAGCATTCTTTCTTATTTGTATCTGTGTTGTGAAGGAGTTCTTAGAAACGGGATAAGAAATTAATGTACATTTAGATTTTTCTCCTCCCTAGAGGGAGGCTGTTCATGAGTTAAATGCTTATGCAACACCTTTCCTTACAAACTGTACTACATTTCTCTTGTTACTTCTCTATTGAACCTTTCTGGGCCCGATCCACAGGCCACTGAAGTCAATGGGAGCCCATCCAATTGTCTCAGTGGTCTCCCTCTTCTTCTAACTTTTTAGTGAGAAAAAAAGATATACAGCACTGGAAAAGTATAAGATACTAATCTCGTAATACTTTATAATGTCTGTGGGTGAAACAATGGGCTTCAGTTCATCCTGATATCAAACATGTCAAGAAATCAATCCGATATTTCTCCACTGCAAAGTGGAAACGAAAATCTAGAAGACATTTCTGACACAATGCAGCTAAATCTCTTTGGTTAAAAAGCTATCTTTTAAAAATGAAGTTTCTTTCATACATCTCTCTCATTTTGCCATCTCTCAGCCTTTCGCCCAGTCCCTTTCATTCAAAAAGTATTCGATATTGGCCAGAACCTTCTTCCTCTGAAGTCAATTGAGAGTTTTGCCATTGACTTCAATGGCAGAGTTATCATACCCAGCATGCAAAACACAGTAAGGAAAGATGTCATTGTCGAAGTAGACATTGTAAAGTAAGAAAAAATATTTAAATGATTTAGCAAAATCCACTTAAAAATCTCCAGCAATAGTCGGCTTTCATATACGTTTCCCACAAATCGCACCAGGCAGTCTGGGAGAACAAAAAGCCCCTTGCCCTGTGTCCCTGGCATTTGGTAGCCGGAGTTGAACCCCAGCCTGAGAGGAGTTAGCCGTGCGCAAACCCGCGCTAAGCAGAGCCACGCACTGATTTGACAGCAAACATTTTGCAAACATTCAGCCTTCCCCCTATGGGACGAGCGTTTTGCCACCGGAGCCCACCGTAGCGCACGGGAGGGAGCAGTCGGGACGGGGAGCGGACAGGGGAGCTGCGGGCACCCTCTCGCCGAGGTGCCGGGGCACCGGCCGGGGCACCGCTCTCCTCTCCGCGCAGCGGCGCGCTCCGGCGCGCAGCACCTGGGTGCTCCCCTCCGCAGGTGAGGCGCCCGGCGGAGTTCCCTCTCAGCCCCGGACAGCGGCACCGCGGCTCCCGAAACACCGGACCGCGCTAGCAGCCCAGGGGGACGTCGCCAAAATCGAGGGGGGAAGAAGCAGGGCACAGTCCCCGGGGCGCGCTGGGGGCACCGTGCCCTTCGCGCCCCGGCCCCAGCAAGGCGCAGAGCGGAGCCGCCGAGGAGGGAGCCCCCAGCACGGCAGGGCACCCTCCACACCTTCCCCGTCCCCGGGGGACCCCTGCGCGACGCGGAGCCCCGTACTCACCGCGGTGCTGCAGGCAGCAACCCGCAGCGCAGGCGAAGCGCCCCCGCCCCGGCCGGTGCCCGCTGCGGTGCGCAGACCCCGTCCCTCGGCGCCCACATCCAAGCCCCGGCCGCGCAGCTAAAAGTCCTTCTGAGGAGCACCCGGCGAGCCCCGCCGCCTCCTGCCTCGGATCGCTGTCACCTCCCCTCCCCTCGCCCCCCCGCCCCGCGCCCCCCCCCGGCGGGCGGCAGCATTATAAAGCGGTCCCTAACCCGTCAGATCACGCACCGGCAGAGGTGCCGGTCCTCGCCGCTACTTACCGGGCATCCTTCAGAGCGGCGGGCGGGCGGGAGCGAGGGAGGAGAAGGAGGAGGAGGAGGAGGAGGAGGAGAAGGAGAAGGGAGGGAGGGGGAGAAAGAGAGAGAGGGAGGGGGCTCCTGGCGCGCTGCGCGGCGCTGCGCTGCGCTGCTCGGCAAGCCTGGGCAGCTCGGCAGAGTGCTGCGAGTCAGTGAGTGAGTGCCTCCGTGCGTGTGTGCGCGTTGCTGGACACAAGCGAGCGGAGACTCAGGCACCGAGGGGCGGCGGGAAGCGTCGGGGGAGTGCAGGGGGCGCAGCCCGCGCAGCGCGGCGCGGCCAGGTGCGGCCCAGCGCGCCCCCGGCCCCGCGGCCCCCCGCGGCCCCCCGCGCCCCGCCGCCGCGGCGGGAGCTGCCGGGGAAGGGGTTGGGGCTGGCGCGCATCCTCCCCGGTGGCACACGCACCGCGGGCGGCGGGGGGGGGGGGGAAGCGGGAGGAGGGATTAAAAATAATGATAATAAAAAAGCCCAATCACCAGGAAAGAAAGGAAAAAATCAGGAAAACTCTGTCTCTACTTCCCGGCCGAGGTTTGAGCCCCCCGCCCCAAAGCTGCGGTCCCGCAGCAGCGGCGCGCTCCCGCCGCGCCGGGAGCAGCCACCGCCGCGGTGCAGCACGGCAGCCGCTGCCGCTGCCGGTAGCGCCCAGCTGAGAGCCGGAGCCTCTCCCCGCGCACGCAGGAGCCTCCCGCCTTCCTTCCCTCCCTCCCTCCCTCCCTCCCTCCCTCCATCCCTCCCTTCTTCCCTCCCTCCCAGCCCGCTAAGGCGGGCAGCAGTGCAGGCAGGTGCTGCCGGCTCGCCCGGCGGCCGAGGGAAGGGCAGGGCAGGGCCGGGCCCTCCGCCGGCGCTGCGCGGGGCGCAGCGGCCCCTCCGCGGGCGGCGGCCGGGCTCCCCCAGGCACTGGGGCGGCGCTGGGAGGCTGCCCCCGCCGGGACGCAGCTGGAGGGGGGAAGCGAGGGGCGGAGAGGGGGAGCCGGCTCCCCCGAGAGCTGCCGGCGGGCCCCAGGAGCGACGGCGGCGGAATGAGGAAGCAGCGGGGAGGGCCCGCCTGAGCCGGGCGGCGGTGCGGTGCCCCATGGCATGCCTGCGGACGCTGCTTCCCCCGCTCGGCTCACCTTCTGCCTGAGCGGAATGACCCGCTGAAGAGGACCGAGGACAGTGCATCATTGCTGCTGCCTGTCTTTTGGGGGGAGGGGAGGCGGGAGCAGGCGGAGAAGGGCGGGAGGGCATAATTATAACAATCACACGGAAAGGAAGAAAAAAAGAAAAAAGCAACACGCACACCAAAAAGGCCCGTTCTCGGGAGAGAAATCAAAAATAGCCACAACAGCGTTGAAAGTTGCTCGCTTTGTGATTTGCATTATAACGCTGCCGCTGCTGCCTGCCTCCTCCAACAGTGTACCCAAGAAACACGCAAGATGGGAGAGAGGGAGCTATATACTTTTCGTGTGCTTTCTCTTCCTGACGGTAGTTCTTCTTTCTCATCTCTCTCTCAAAAAAACACCCCAAAACCCAACCCCGCAAACCAAACACACATACCCCCCCCCCACTTGCTGGAGAGGTAGCTCCGGGTGGTGGCTTCTGAGTTGCAAGTGGAGCTTGCCGGGGGGGTGGGGGAAGGTGCGTGTAGAGGACCCCCGGGAGCGCTCCCCCTGGGTTTTGGGTCCTCGGGTTTGGCACTCCGGGGGGAGGCGGGAGCGGGCGCTGATGCCCGCCCGGGGGGCGGCCTGGTGGTCCCGGCGGCGGAGGACCCGGGCCCCAGCACCTTGGAGATACCCGCGGAGCCCCGCGGTGCGCCGCGCAGCTGCTCGCCCCCGCCAAGAGGGCGCGCCGTGACCCCGCGCAGGTTGCGCCGCGCGGCGCTGGGCGGGCCGGCGGCCGCGGAGGGCAGCGCGGCCGCGGGGCGCAGCGCCCGAGTCCGGGGGCGCAGGGCGCCTGGGAGCGCGGGAGGCCGCTGGCTGCTTCCCCTCGCTCCTCCAGCTGTGGAAATCAAGATCAGTGATAAGTGGTGCTGTTTTCGGGATGAAAGATTGGATAGAATCTAACTTTTATTTACCAATGATTCATGCCCTGATGAAAAAAAATGGCACCAAACCTTAACCCAGATTACGCGGTTAAATGTATCGAGCCGGAGGTAGCGTGGCTGTTTGCCAGACCTATGATCCATTAACCTCTTGAGCTCATTGCTGGCAGGCAACAATAGCACACGATCAAATTCTTGTATTTTAAAGACAAGCCATTTTCTTTTCATAGTAAACTCCACTCTCCTATGTTGCAATTAAAAAGGGTCTCTTCAACAATAAAAGCAATAAGAAGGAAATATACTGTGGGCTTTTTGCTACTTTGTGTTCATTTTATGAGTAAAAGCATTGTGCTTATGCTTAAGGTAATATGTACAAAGGTGGACAGCAGCATATGAAAAATTCTTACTTTATAACAAGGATTTTGGATCATATTACCTTCATTTAATTATTTATTATTTATACTCTATGCTGTTTAAAGTTTTAGTTCCGCTTCTTTTACAGAGAGAAACCAACATAATCAAAATTAGAGTCCCCTTTTTCCTTCCATATATGTTATAGATGTACATGCACATGTATGTATACACCCTTTAATCCAAATACATTCTGTCTGAAGTTATATGTTCATACGTAAATGTGTGTGCATGTGTACATGCTACATATATATATACCTATTCTATAAATAACATACTTTGAAATAATTTAAAAAATTAGTATAGAGAATGAGTCTAGAAAAGAAGCAAAGCTAAAACCACAGCTCTCAACCCCCTGCCGAGTGCTATAAAAAAATGCTACCGCTTGGAGGAGAAGTCACAGAATCACTGATACAGAAAGAATATGAAAGTTATACCTTGCACCTTATTCTTCACACAAGCAACTTAGTTAATAGAAATACATCTGTGGAAAAACAGAAGTACAATGTTTTCTGGGTTTTTTGGCATAGGACATTTTGACATTAGGCTGTGGTCCTAATTGCCATGTGCCAAAATATTTTTTTTGGAAAGTCTGCATTCAGAGCAGTTGAATCTGTCACTGCTTAATCGAGCTGTCTGGTCTGGGAGTGGAAGATAATATGTGCAAAAAAGATGACTGATCCCATGAGGATCTGGGGCAAAGGAATGGGAAAGGTGATGGGGATGGGGAGTAGGGCTAGCTGGGTGACAACAGGGAATACAAGAAGCTGGTATGTTACAGGGGAAACTGGGTCTGGAAACAAAATACCATCTCATGTGGAGGAGGCAGCATGAAAGAAGACCTTCATCTCCTTTCTCATGGTCAGGCTGTGCTGTAAAACACGTCCCATTGCTCATTAGGGGATGAGGAGTGTAGGATAACACCTACATCCTCTCAAGACCTCCACACATTGCCTCTAAATCCTCTGTGGTTTAGAAGTGCTTTCCAAGAAAACAAACATGAAACTCTGGGAAATGCTAAAAAATCTAAGTTCTCAGGACTCACCTACTTCCTAGAGGATCTTTGTTTGTTTTCCCCAAGGAGGAAGGGTTTAGGGGTGGGTTTTGTCACCCTGACTGACTCCTCAGACATAGTTAGATGGCACTATGCTGTCTTAGCCCGAAGAGAGAAAGGCCCAGACTCTGTCCTGGCTATTGTATGGTTTTAATCTGAGAAAATGATGTCTTGATCCCATTTTCATTAAGATCAGTAACAAAATCAAGAATTGACTGATACATTAGCAGCACGTTTTGAGTGCGTGAGACTGCCTGGCTTCAAGAGCAGATGTTTGGGATGGGAAAGAGATGTAAATCTATACTGTATAGTGTTAAATTCAGAGATGTAGATCTACACTGTATAGTGTTAAATTCAGGTTATATTTCAACCTGTTGTGCAAGAGCAGTCATTAATAGCTCAAAAATGAATGAGTGCTTATTGCTACTGTAGAGAGCTTGTTAAATATCGAAAGTAGGTGTATTTTAGCTGGTTGCTTTTTCACTGCGTTTTCTTCACTAAGTCCAAAGTGTTTTCTCCTTACTTAAGAGCTGCCTACTGTAATATAGGAGAGGTACAGGGCATCACACACTGGTCCCTCTTTGCATATATTGTATAGGATATCACATTGATATTAGCAGACGCAAAACTGTGATGTTCCTGGCTATCCAAGCTTCCTGCCTTTCACGTGGTACAAAACCAGCTGATATTTGGTAGCCATTATTTTAAGGAAACACAAAGTTGAGCCCTCCGTTCTTTAATAAAGTTCTTTTTTTCTTTTATTTCTTTTCCTACTACAAGGTATATTATCCAACAGCTTTATTATATTAATTTTCAGTACTGTAACTTGAAGAAGTGTGTATCATTTATTACAAACAGGCTTTGATAATAAAATAATGAACAAAACCTGTCATTCACTGCAAAAAAGCAAAGCCAGAAACAATAGATAAGAATGGTAAGATTTAAATGCTCAGCCTTTATTATACTTGCTATATGGCTGCATTGGCTTGTAATCTCATTGACCCCTTTAAACCAAGTGAGCTTTTTGATACTCAAGAGGGTTTTCTAAGAAAGTCAAAATGATGGAGAAAATGACACTGATTGGTGCAGGATGGCTACTCTTCCTTATATAACAGTAAGGAACCAAGACAGTAGCTTGAAATGACAGTGTTTTGACAAAATATGAAATTCAGTTCATGAGCCAACATCTGACCATTAAAAGCCATGCTGTTTTGTCACACGTAGATACATGGCCACAGCTGTTGAAAATATTGTAGCTAATAGGAATAAATTCTGCCTGCATTTTCAGTTTAAAATTCAAGTTTCAGTAATAGTTCTGGCAGTTAGAATAGAGTGTTGCTTTACTTGTTAAACATCTGGTCTGTCATAAATGTATGTTGTATGTAATTGCATCCCAATTTTTCAAACTTGCATTCTGTTCCATGTGAAGTGTCTCATACCCCAACTTTTTATTAATTTATGGCAGGTTGCCTTATTTTTTGGAAAAAAAAAATTGTGCCCTTCAAGAACTTCATAAAAGTTAAGGTGTTTAAGGATCTTATAGGATTATGTAAACTCATGTATGACAAGAATAGATAAAATTTTTAAGAAATCTAACCAATATACTTCTGTTAGGTTGGAACTTGCTGTCATAACCCACTAAAAACACGCTTCACTGAATCAGTAAATACTATATTTTTGAGCTGTCTGCATATTATTGACTTTTCTGGCTTCTGCAAAGCATTACATCAGAAGTCCCTGCCCTCCATTGTTTTCATACCAGAAAAATCAATTCAAATCTTAGATATACAAAGCAACAAAGGTAATCTAACCTTGATACATTTCAGAATTTATACCATCTCCTTCTTTATTTTGTTGAAGCTCTGCTTTGCAGGCTTATATGCAGTACCTGAGAGTTTTGACAACTCCTTCTAAATATACAGGAAAACATACTAAACCATAATAGGTTGAAAAGCAGCTTATTTAAAATCGTAGTGAAATGTGACTAGCATGTTAAAGAGAGACTTTCATGTTGGGAAAAAAAAAATCTAAAGATACTAGGCTTAAAATCACATTCTGCCTTCAAATGTCTATACATGACTCCCTTTAGGAAGAAAAAAAAATATATGCAAAGACCTAATACTATTTTTAATAGAAGATCAATGGATATGTGCAGAGTTATTTGGTCATTGGGCACCCATACTAATAATCATTTTTACAGGTTTATGATGTTTTTACTGCTCAGTTCAGTTCCAAACTAACATACAAGGCCTACTGACTCTTGTTTTCCATTCAGAAAAGCATTGACAAAATAGCTGAGGTTTGCATATAAGAGGAATAACTCTCAGTTATTTTACTGCCCCTTCCATGTTTCTTCCTGACACTGCCACTACCTTACAACACTTTTAGCTTCTTGTAAGTTTGCTAAACTTCAGTGATTCAACATGAAATTTTGTATGTTGGAGCTCTGCCTCAGGCTGCATGTTTTTAGCATATCCAACAAAATGGCTCAGCTATACCTGAGAATGAGATGGAGGGACAATATTTGTTTTATTTCTTGCTAATGCATTCCTTGTAAGACTTACTTTTTAAGAACTCTAGAACCTGCAGGTAATGGAGAAGAGACTTGTAAGCCGTCAGGGTTATAAGTATTAGTTTAGTTGAGGACTCCGTGAAATCTTCCTAAAAATTCATTTAAATTTTTCCAGTTTGTGAACATTTGGAAGTTCAGTTCATACATGCTAAATAGCAGTTTGTTAGAGTTATGCAGCTAAATGCATATGTTTAGCTGTTCTCCAGCCAGGTATATTCAGATGTTTCCTGGTTTTGTCTCTCCCAATGCTATTGTTCTTAAACAAGAGGGTCTGTCTTTCCTCTGCTCTTCATTTGGTTAGACCCAAAGCTGCGCTGAGAAGGAGGCTGGTTCAGCTGAGCACAGGAGCGCAAGAAGTCTTCCCTGGATTTCTTGGGACCAGGGAGCTGGCAAAGATGAAGTGACAGGGATTTTAACAGTAAAAAGTATGGGAGAAAGATCTGAGACCTGGGAGGAACTCGTAAGGAAGAGACTGAACTCAGATGACTAAGTGCTAGGTGCAGGAAAGGAGCATGGGAAGAGACAACAGACCTGTCTGTGTGGCAGTCAGATGGGAAAACTATGTGAGAAGTTTATAATTTTGGATATGCTGATAAGGAAAAAGAAGAAATCTAAATACTGAAGACCGTAGCTGGCTAAGTAAAAAAAGTCAGGTGGAAACAAGCCAGTGAAGATGTGAAGATGAGAATGAAGTCCCAGAAGTGGGAGAGAGAGCAAGAGAACTGGAATAAGACATGAAGGCAGAAAAAGAAACAGAGAAGTCTGTAATACTAGAGCATACTGCCATGCAGATCTTGGAAATGAACCAACCATCCCAAACCTCAGCATTTCGCTGTTATCAATAAATATCTGTGAAACCTGTTGGCAAAGTGTACTCCTCACTCTCCTCTGGTGCTGCTCTACACAAGTGGTGACCATCTGTTACCATTGTCAAGCCTGACATTAGCTTTACTGGCAGAAACATATCCTGTAGATCTAACTTCCCGACCTCAGTGATGAATCTTGTTGGTATCAGGTCATTTTTTGAAATAGTTATGTTCATTCTTCTTTGAAGAATGGAAAAGGCATGGAAAATTGAAAGGAAGAGAAAAGGAGAGAGGAAGGAAAAGGAAAGGAAAGAAGGGGACGCTCTTAATTCTTATTACAATAAAGTGTTGCTGTTATGTATTAGGCAACATTAGAACCGAAGTTGCCTTTACTAACTCTATTAATCTTCTCCTTCCCTACTTGTGGATATGCATTATAACACAGTTTAAAATTATAAAACCATGTACTGTTTGTTCTTCCATCAGCATAGGTCATCTGTCACTGCAGAAGATGAGTCCTGCTCAATGACTAAGCAGCTGTGCAATATTTTGTTTTATTTTCATTGGTCTTTGGGCAGATCAGACACTTTTTACCAATTTATTCAAACTCTACTGAGAAAAAATATTAATTGCATCTTCAGTGGATTTTCTCTGATACCAGTCAATAAGGCATCTGCATACCTCACAAATGAATATTAATTTACTTTCACAGTGCTTCCGTCATTCTCATTGTAGAGATGAGAACTGAGACATAACAAATTAAAGCAAGAGTATCCACCAATTTTGAGTGTAAATGTAAATTATCTAGGAATTAGCATTTTACTTTTTGAAAGGCTATTGTGCTCACTTCAGCTGACAGGTGAGCACTCCTACAAATGAGACCCAGGCTTTTAAGTAGGGCATCCAAAAATAAAATACTTATAACTTGTGAGAAATATGTGAACAGTTCAGTTTTGGTGGCTTTTCCAGCTTGCCGCTAGAACTTCCCAGCAATGCAAGGGGATAGTATCCCAGTCTTCATGTCACCATTCAAATGGTTTAAGAATGAAACATTCTTTGAAATGCATACTGAAACTTCTTTCACTGCATACATTCTAAAAATTAAAAAAAAAAAAAAGCAGAGAGAAAACGGATGACAGTGTTGTTATAAGACATGTCCCACTTTATCCCCAGAGATAAGTCATCCTGTGCGCTGATGAGGAGAGGTCCTGCAGAAAGAAAAAATATCTTCACAATCTATGTACAAGCTAAACTGGAACCCACCTATGCTTTAGGCTTAGGTCATAACTGAGTATTAGTTCTTCAAGCATAGTGAAACTCTAAATCCCAGAATAATCTGCTTCTTAAAAGTTTGCTGAACATTTATTTTGGAGCCAAACTGGAAAAGTTCATCTACTGTCTAGAAGTGCCTGGAAAATATCCAGCTTTGAAGTCGACAGCCCACTTCACTTCTGGTGCTGTCATCTCATTATTTTGAGCACTTAAAATATTGCACTTATAGGGGGAGAAAGGATCCAAGCAGAACTAAAGGAGAGGGAAATTGCTTGGAACTGCTGGGGGCTGGAAGCCTTTCCTTCTCTCTCCAAGTTTTCTAACAACAATGATGCCAGGATAACCTTTCCTGTTTTCTGATTTGGAATAAGCATTGAAGAAAAAGTGAAATATGACCATTTTTTCCTTTACTGTCCACAACAAGAAATTTATTTTGCTAAATTATGATTTCAGAGAATTTCAATGGGACATAGAATGTTACAGTTATTTTCATATTCATTTTCCACTGAACGTGAAAACTAAAAACCTTTAGCTTAACAAGGACTGATTGATATACAATAGGGGGCTCCTTTTTCTCTGCTAAAACCCACAGGCAGGGACTTTAATCTGTGGGAAGTTTTGTAAGAATCACCGAGTGAATATTTCCTCTGAATTGATCTCTTGTTGTCTAGGATCTTGTTGGCCAGGAATTGCTTTGCTGGACCAAGATAAACAATCACCTGATTAATCTGTAATCCAAAAACAGCCTAGTTAAGGTCGGCCTATGGGGAACAAAGCTAAGGACCCCGTTTTTTTCATCATTTCTGTAACCACCAGCAGTTTTCCAGTTTACCTGTTCTGTGGAGACACACTGCAGACTGCTGCTCTGAACTTTGACTGAGCCACGTGCCTATTTGAATCCCCAGATCTTGTTCACAGTGGAGAGATGCTGCAGAGCTGGGCCCTCTGCTCTTCTCTACAGAATTCAGAAAATTCATCATGCACATCTTGGCACCCTCTCCTTGCTGATGTGTTTTCCTGTTTGAACTGTCGATCCACAACAAGCTCTGAATTTCTTTAACTCGGACTCTAGGTTTATGGAAAAAAACAGTAAATATATACAAGTATGTGTTGAATAATGTATTTCAAGAGCTGCCTGTGAGCGTGACTGTTTACATTTACTTCCATATTTAACAGATTTTTCTGGTAACAAATCCAAACACTCAGCATCATATGCTTAGTAAATTTGCATTTCATGATACATGTAGCTGGCAGAAATAGAGAGAGATAAGTGGCACCTGTATTGCAGGTGACTACGTATAAAGTGTACGTAGTCCTTCTAGATGCCATATTTAGAAGCTGGTGTACAAATTAATCTTAATCTTTCAAGTCCGACTTTGGTAATCTGGTCTTTGGTATTGTTCAATTTTCCCTTAAGAGACACACATCACTAAATACATGGGTTCAGTCTCTATACATTTATGTATTACAGAACCATATATAACCCTTTAAGAGTAATTTAGAAGCACTGAGGCCCCTGGAGTTCTGCTGGTGAGAATGGAAGGGACATGTGTCATGTATCCCATTTCCCCCCTGGCTCAGACATGTGACAAATAATCCCATTCATAATGGGATTAGATCCACCAAGACCTCTTTTAAAAGCCTTCTTCCTATGTAATCTAACTGGAAAGCCACTGTAAAATTTGCTTGGTGTAATAGCTAGAAGCCTTTTTCATTTCCACCTGAGTATGTTTATGTCCATCTAGAATGTTTTATGTTTCAGTATTATCATTTAATGAGCTCTTTCTTCTTTATTTTATTTATCCACTGATGTATTTATGGACCTCAGTCACCTCCCTCTCTGCTTCATTTTTCTATATATTTTCCTGCCAGGAAAACAGTTTCAGGCTCATCCTGAATATTGGACCTCTTCTGTTTTCTTCCACAGCCTTCCACAGGTTTTCTTTCAAGGTTGTCTTTCCCGAACAGAAAACTCAATACTGTATTGCAGCCGAGGTTTAACCAGGGCTTAGTGTAATGGTACCAATGCTTGCCTGTCTCTCATGGATTCACCTTCTGCAATACATTTTCAGTTTGCATTTACCATTTTTATGCTGCATCATACTGGCAGTTCATTCATTCGGAGATTGACTCTCACATCCCATTCCTACAAAACATTTCTAGCTGATAAGCCTCCAGCATACCAGAGAACTTTTTATTATTAGCTTCACATGCATGACCTTGCATTTCAATCTAGTCCTATTTCTGTTCATCCAGTTCTTTTGGTATTCAGTTCTGATCTCCTGTGTCCTACCTTCCACATTCATGGCATCAGCAAACTTTATCATTACAGATATAAAACTGTGCCAGGTTGAAAACAATAAACCAGATGAGTTCCAAGATCATGTTCTGAGCAACCTGAGTAGGAACCACCTTGATACTACTGTCTGAAACATCTGTGTGCTGCTGTCCCTAAAAATACATCTTTGCCAATTTTACAATGTCTCTATTAATTCTAATATTTTTTTCCAGATTTATTAATAGTATCCCAAGTGCTACTATATCAAATACACCTATCCGATGACTAGATAGAAAAATGCACTATGTTGTCTGGGAAAAAAGTTACATTGTCAAAGAAATATAAATCATATAATAGTTCTCAAAGAGAGAAGGGACAGTTTTCACATTGTTTTTATTGCAAAGAAAATGCTTTTTCAGCTGTATTTAAAAAAACCAGCCAAACCACCAAACCTATTTGTGGCTGATTAGATATTCAAGCACAACAAAGCTTATGATTTTGATGTTAGAAGAGTTAAATACTATACTCTATGATATGTGGGTGTTCTATGACATCAAGGCAATCCTTTTTAGTTCTCTATCTGTGGACAACTGTAGCTTTCTGAAAAACTTACCTTTTGAGCTGAAATTTTCAATGAGTTAGGTGAACCATGGTCTTTCACTAAAATCCAAGGGTGATTCTCTAACTGATTTCAGGGGAATCAAGATTAACTAGTAGTAATAAGTAAGTCACTTTTTGAAAAAGTGACCAAATCAAACCAGGTGTCCTGCAATAACAGGAGAGAGATGAGTCAGGAAAAAGATTAATTTCCCCAGGTGTTTAACAAAAAGACCAACTGACTTTTGTTTTGAAGAGCTCTAAAGGAGCTGGGATACAAAGAGTAAAAAAGACATGGAAGTAGGTCATGACCTAACCAAGAATCATCTACAATATGCAATAATTTCATAAATATTCTCTGAAGTCCTGTAGGCAGGATTACTATGGTGGGCAGTGATTATACAATGTTCCCATAAGATCTTTTTACCGTTTAATTATGTATCTCAGAACACACTTTTCATATAATTTAGGGTATATGTTGTTTCCTAACCATTTCCATTACATTTTCTGTCAACATAATTCATATATCTGTATTTCTTTTGTGACTGATCATATATATTGCATAGACTTTGAAATGGATTATTAAAACATTCATGTATTTCGTATAATTTCTTTTGTACACAGCTGCATGAACTGCCAGCGTTACCAACTCTTGAAGAGGGTTTTTTTTTCCATAGCTCAGGATCTCTTTTGTAGCTTTATATGTATATTTCCCGCAGAGAAACAAATGTTCTCATATTCAGCCTAAATAAGCATTTTAGCAGGCATAAGTTTTGCTCATTCTTGTCAGAGCAAAATTAGATGTTAATCCAATGCCAAACAGAGTTTACAAGAATGTAATTCAGACACAAGATTGCAAAGTGCTTTTAAGTACTCCTGCACTATTTCCCTAAAGAGATTGGTCTCTTAACACGCTGAAGGGGAAGAGCTATGGAATGCACAGTGGAAATATGGAGAATATTTCTTCTCTGTTAATTTATTATGGTGAATTGACATAAGGAAGGATGACAAATAGGTCTTTTTTTTTTATCCACACAGTACTTCCCATTAAAATGTGAATGTTTCCTGTATGAGTGTCAAGAGTAGGACATTTAATTACACAAAAGCCATGCGTCATGTGTTGTGAATGTAATATGGAGCACAAGAGGAAAGGTACTGTGTATTGCTGAGTAAAGTGTTAAAGGGGTATCAGAGGCCTACACTTTAGAAGTGAGCCTCTGCAGTGTTTGAACTCACTGAAAAAAGAATAATTTTTTTTCTTCTTAAAGGTAGAAGTGGAAAAATTATATAAAGAGTTTGTATTGAGGTTTTCTTCCATCCTGTAGGATTGAACTTGTTGCTGTCATTACAAGTTAGAGATTGGTACACTGAAATATCCATACCTAATATATAACAATGATATGTTCTATGTAATATAATAGTATATAATGATATATACTCTATTTATAATTTGTATAGATTATTCATAGTTCTCTCTATATACATATAAAATATGCACACATATTAATATATACATAGTAAAATATATCTAATTCAAATCTTCATTGAATTTGATGAAAGTAAAATGGGCATGAATTCAACCTTGTTCATTTTAATTCCTCATCTGGAAGCTCACTACAAAACTTCATAATTTACCAAGTAACTTGCCTAAAAGAAAAGTGATAGTCATTAGCATTGCTCATTCAGTAAAAACATCTCTATAAACAGCTTCATATGAATAAATTATAGCAAAAAAAGAAGCATAATTTTTTCATGCTATATGCAGTTACAGGTATTTGATATATTTTATCAGCAAGCTTCATAGAAACAAAGTCAAAATATAGGCAAGATTTCAATAGATAAAGCATGGTTAGTATTGTTAATTAAAGCATTTTCTTATTTGATTTTGTTGAGCATGATACAATTTTTATAGTGGCTAAGTCCAAAAGGAAGTGAAGAATACCATACATAATGCAACAAAGCCAGATCTCTGTCAACTTTGAAATAAATGCAGTCTTGAAAAAAACTAAATACAAAATAAAATAAATGTACTCATCTGCAGTTTGTATACTTCTGCATGATAACATTTCCATATGTTTCGATTTTTTGTTTACTTTTCTTTATATATCAAAGAATAAGAAAACAAAATCTGTTGGTTGGTTGGTTGGTTGGTTTTCTTCTTTGTCTAAGCAAAGGTTTCTGTAAAGAGTACTGGGACTTCAAAAGACATGCCTACTTGTGGATTAGTGGGCTCCCAGAAGATCCACTGAGTATAAGACCAACTTAGGCCAGTTGTTTGTAGAGATAAATTTTGCTGGGGTGCAGGGAGCATTACTGACCTATTATTTTTACTGGAGAATTTTTGCCCCGGATTCAGGAGTTTTTACTCTTTCACATTATTTCTAGCTATTTCTCATGTTTTGCTTCCCTGCCAAGAGAGAAGAAACTGTATTTAAATGGCAACATCACAAGTATATGAGCACAACTTGCATTGCTGCCCTAATCTAAACAGGATGTGTTCACAGGTCTTGCTAACAGTCTTATTTGTATCTGAAGTCTGTTACTGGGGCATTTTTGTTTTCCATCGTGCTCCTTCCCTTTGATTTGTCCTCTCTAGATTAAAGAATCTCAATAATTTTAATCTCGGTAGGCCACTACTACTTCATAAATTAGTTAGTTTAAATGAAACTTCTGCATCACAGCACTTGCAAACCAGGTGCTATTTAAAACCTTTTTTTTTCACTCCTTGCATGTATAAGATTATACACAGTATAAAGAACTACCTGGATGCCTGTCTTCCAAGTACACAAACATCAGAAATGTTTTATTTTAAAATTACTTTATCTCAAAGAATCAAGCTGTTAGAAAGCTTTACCATCCACTGTTGTGGTTTAACCCCAGCCGGCAACTAAGTACCACACAGCCGCTCCCTCCCTCCCCCCGCTGTGGGGTGGGGGAGAGAATCAGAAGAGTAAAAGTGAGAAAACTCGTGGGTTGAGATAAAGACAGTTTAATAGGGAAAGCAAAAGCCGCGCACACGAGCAAAGCAAAACAAGGAATTCATTCACTCCTTCCCATGGGCAGGCAGGTGTTCAGCCATCTCCAGGAAAGCAGGGCTCCATCACGCATAATGGTTACTTGGGAAGACAAACACCATCACTCCAAATGTCCCCCCATTCCTTCTTCTTCCCCAGATTTATATGCTGGAATTTATATGGAATATCCCTTTGGTCAGTTGGGGTCAGCAGTCCCAGCTGTGTCCCCTCCCAACTTCTTGTGCACCCCAGCCTACTCGCTGGTGGGGTGGGGTGAGAAGCAGAAAAGGCCTTGACTCTGTGTAAGCACTGCTCAGCAATAATGAAAACATCCCTGTGATATCAACACTGTTTCCAGCACAAATCCAAAACATAGGCCTGTACTAGCTACTATGAAGAAAATTAACCCTACCCCAGCCAAAACCAGCACATCCACTAAGATCCACTGGCACAGAAGTTTATCAGAGTGTGGAAGGTTTGGCTAAACAAAATAAGACAACCTAATGGGTCTAAAGTCACTATTTTCTTTCAGCAGTTATTTATGTTTCTTGGCAGAAACCAACCTTTTTGTATTTCACTGTTCAGGGTCTTTTATTTAAAGATGGGTCTAATTTAAAGATTTAAAACATTATTTAAAATGTCTGTCTGCTACCAGATCCTCTGTTTTGAGTTGACCCTTTGTAGTTCATAAACCTTTTGCATTTATGTTATAATTTTCTTTGGAATCATCACACAAATTGACATATTTTGGTTTAATGCAATTTAATAATACAAATCCTTTAGATCACTAGTTCTTATTCAGTCCTCTGGTGTGTCCAGATCATCTTTTAGTGCCTCCATTTAGTGGTTTTCACTGGATCTGAGTATGTTAACTGAATGTGCTACTACATAACGGCAGGAGTTTATCTGGATGGATTTAGCAACCTCTCTCTAAAATGCAGGGATCGGGTTCATACCATGAAATCACAGACAGCATTCAAAGCTGTGCCACTGTTTGAAGGTCACAAAAGTTGGGGTTACAAACCCAAGGAGAACAGGGTAACCCAACCTACCTACCTGTGTGGAGCCACACGGCAGGCATCGCCCCAGCAGCCAGGGAGATGTCAGCTACGAGGTAAATAGTTAAGGATGACTGAATGAAGTCTGCTCATTTGAAAGGGTTGCTGGCAACATCTTACAAACAGGGTGCCCTTCCCTGAGCAGGGAAGTTGCTATGGGGGGTTTGTGTGTGTTGCCCAACGCTTGTGAGGCTGAGGGGAAACCTTGCCAGCAGGGTGAGGGGCTGAGTGGGTGAGCTGAAGCACTTGAACAGACAGACTTGAGGGTGGTTTTACAGCCCATCAAGGCACTGTTCAGCTGAGAGAGGCCATCAGAGAGCACCTGAGAGAAATTCTGCATTTATGATCCATATAACAGAAGGGTGGTTTTGTCCCAACCGTTTCTTGACAAGTTAACAACTAATCTTGAATGGTTTTATTCTGTGTAATTAACACGAAGAATGAAGGGCATTAATTCAGCAGCTTGTGCTGCTACAGTGAGATATATTAGGCTTAAGCAGAAATGGCAGTGTGGAAAGTCAGATATCCTTGAACACACAGCAGCTACCTAACCCCACGTATCAATAAGCCCATGTAGCTGCTGCTGGTAGATCAGACAAATCAGAGCTGTCTCTTGTAAGCTGAATGAAGAGCATTCAGAATGAAGAATGAAGGCCTCTTCAAAATTATGGGCTGCTTTCATTTCAGGGGTACTTTGTTTTTCTAAATAAGAATATTTCTTCATGACTGTTAGAATTGGTCAATCTATTATGTTTATTTTGTGTCATATAGTGTCCTTTTATGTGTCTCTCACTTTGTTCACTCCTTCAATATTTAGTAATATCATATGAAAGTATTACAGTAACACAAAAATCAAGGCAGAAAGCAAGTTTTTGAAACATAGTGGCAGGCACAATAAATACTTATTTTTCATATTAAGGCACATATGTCTTCTTGAAATAATTATATACAGTTTTCACCCAGGGATGTGATATACCGCTGAAATAGCCTACTAGAACTTACTGTAAATGGTATTTTTGTGGCTTGTTTCCTTACGCTTTTGTCATTCTGCACTTGATTTAGAAAGAGATTCATGGAAAGTCATAATTATTTTAAGAAGGCAGCAGGGAAAGTGTTCTTTCAGCATGTCTATAAATCTTTACTTATGCTCTACAGAGAACTCTGCTCCCTATGTCTGCTTTAACAGTGTAAGAGGAGTACATCATAGTGCCTTGAGTTGTCAGAGCTTCGGGAATCTTTATAATATGAGATCACAAGTGGACACAATTTCATTGTAATAGTCCTGGCAACAAAGAAAAAAGGATACCAATTCAGCTGGCACGCTGACATGATAGCAAGGATATGTTCTTTCGTAGAGTTAAAATATGTGTGGGATTGGAATGTGAATATATATATATATGTATAGACACATATATATACATATATATGTATAGCTAGGAAGCTAGTAAATCTGAGAGTTAGAAAAGGAGAAGACTACTGAAAATATGGACTATTTTGGGGATAATATTTCTGGAGTAAAGCAGAATGTAAAAATTACTCCCCTCACAATGGTAAATAACTGCTTTTCAGAAGAAGAAAACACTGTTTCTTCTGATGAAGTCCACAGCAGATAGAAGCTTGGACTATTGCTTTTCATTCTTCTAAACACACCTTTTCAAAAGACAATTTTCCTTTTTCTCTTCTGCAAGGAACAATCCCTTTGTAAGGCTTACAGCCCATGGGAGAAAAAGTGTAGTTCTGGTGGTTAAATAGGGACACAGATTTCTTATGGAAGTTAGGGAATCTTTTTCACTGGAAATTTGGAGAGCAGGTGTAGAGAAATAATTGACAGGAATTTTTTAGGCATAGCTAATTCTGCTTTGGGTAACAGTTAAGCTAAATGCCTTTTTATGGTCCTTCCACTTTTTTTTTTTTTTTTTAAGCTCCCTATGAGATCATGCTGGTAAGCAGAAACACCTGAAAGCTATTCATCAAAACCACTTTGTTTTAAGAGCATCACAATATTTACTGCCTCTGTTTATGTAAAGTCAGCTTATGGTCATATGTAAGGAATTAGTTGTCCAAGAATGGATGTCTCAACGACCTGCCTAGCGTCTTAGTGGCTGCTCTGCAAGATAGGTGTGTTGCACAGTAAATACTGTATTCTGAGTGCATATTAGTGATATGAGGTGAGAATGAAATAAAAAGAACATGAAATATTCAAATTGCTGGATTCTGACATTCAGACATTTAATTTTCATATATTATTTTTAAAAATGGGATGCCTAAATACTACTACTAATAATAAAATCTAGAGAAAGATGAGAAATATAAAAATTAGGTCAGTCAGAAAAAACAGCAGCAGTGCCAACATATTTTTGATGGATTCCAGTCTACAATTTTCAGACATGTAAAAAAATTTGAATATGTCTTAGTTGTTATGTAAAGAAAGCTTTATCTGTTGCTATGTCAGATATTTAATGTATAGCTTTATCTCCTTTCTTTTCCTTTTTTTAATTAGCAGTATGACTAAGAAAAATTAAGTTCTGTCACACTCTTGCCTCATCATTTCTTTTTATTCTTTAAGTATGAAAAATATACGTAGTGTAAATGTGTGTCCTTCCTGAGTGAAAAGTTTTCAATAAAACCTGTTTTATTTACACTGGGGTAAAATCTAGGAGTATTCTTTAATGTCAGTCTTTCATAATGGCCTTTCAACTGAAAAAATATATATTTACATGTAGGAGATTTATTCTGCAGATTAAACCACTTACTGTTTTTTGTTACCTCAATAAAATATAAACAAGTAATAATTTTGCTGAAGCATGATATATTTAACTTGACAGTTTAGGAAAGTTTGTAATGTTCTGGTTATTACGACACTACATATTTAGAGTATTCAGTATTACGACATGAAAATGTCCTCTTTGTAAACTGAAAAATAGTCTTTCTTTACAAGAGGTCCACACAACAAAATTTATTTTTCCAAAAAATTTTATATAAAAGAATGAAGTATTTCTAATGATTTCCTGGTGCCAGGTGTAAATATTTTGTACATAGTTTATGTATACTTAAATTAAGAAAAGATTATTATGGCTATCAAAAAATACTAGATATGTATCTAAAGTCTTTGAGTGAAAAGAATTAATTTTGTTATTATTCCTCTTACAAATTTCAGAAGTTTTCCAAAATCTCAGTAGAAAAAGAAACAGCTGTTACAGCCCTCCTTCATGATTGTGCAGCTTCGATGCATCAAACCCAAATGAGTTCTATCACATAAAATACCTTTGCCCAATTAATACTTAACCTAACTACTGCCAAGACAGGGAATTCGTTTCCAAAGACACTGATTGACTGACAGAAAAAAAATAGAAAAAGAAAAAAGCACTTGACATCAACACAGAGCAGAAATTTGTTTTTGTGAGGGCCTTTTTTATGCAATAGGGTTTTGCTGAATGATCTTATTAACAGTTTTTTTTTCCAGCAATGTGCAAGTAGAGGTGTTGGTGCCACTGTCTAGAGGCACTAGAATCTCTAAGATCTAGCCAAACATGTGATTGCCACAAATTTGGGAGAACCTGCTTTTCTAAGACTGTTGGTACTCCTCAGCAGCCTAATTTTTATTACTGATTATGTAATCCTCCTCCTATTATTGTCAATGACTTAGTCAGATCCGGTCACTTTTGAGATCATGAAAATGTCCTGAAGTGTTAAGTAATGGTTGTTGACATTAGAAATATTCTAAGTGAATCTGGTTATTTTTCCATGTTCCTTAAGGAAAGATCATAATGACATTCATTGTGTCTCATTTAAAACATTTCTTATATCAAACTTCGGTAGGTTCAGACATAAAGTTTTCTTTTTTCTCTAGATGCCAGCCTCGCATAGAACAGAGGCTTATTCAGACAATTGGAAATCTCATAGACCTAAGTCTGTGTAGTGGTCCCCAGTCTTAAGACTGAAATAACAGCTTATATCAGTCTTAGCCCTGCTGAAGACAACAGGTAGAGTCAAATCAATTCACCTGAGGATTCTGCCGTAGCTGCCATTCAGGTTAGGACACATCCCTTCTCATATTCCAGATAGATGTGCCAAAGAAGTATTTGTTCATTACAGTTCAAAATCTTTACTGAAACAGATCACTTGCCAAAGTTAACGGGAATTGCATTTGTCTGAGGACTATATACACGTCACATGTGCAGGACTAAGATATTTCCATCTGCTCTCAACTCTTGGTACTCAGCTTCCACAAAGAATCAAACTTTGCAATATATTTTCCTTAATATCTATCTATGTGATGTTTTTCTTAATTAAAAAAGTACAACCTGATTATATTTTGTATGTGTGGGTAGTAGAATACATAAACAGAAGAGAAAAAGCTTATATTCAACCATAACAAGCTTTCAAAGCAATTTCAAAGAAACAAACATCATATGTCATGCCTTTTTTTTTTTTTTCCCAGTGACATGCCAAGCTGTTCAAGTTTGGCTTTTCATTCCTCTCGTAGTAAGATAGCTGCTACGTTAGCTAGCTCTCCCATATAGGCGATTTAGTCAAGATTACAGTTTGGTGCATTCAGAATGGAATCGACAACCAGTTCAGAGAGAGGAAGAGTGGGTTTCTAATATGAAAAATTGTCTGCTTCCTCGAATTTTACCAGTCATGTCATGTTACATTAGACAGAGTAATAGAACATTAGCTGTGTAATGAGACATGACTGCTAAAATGTAAAGGAGAATGCACTTTCAGATTGGCTGGTCCTGTTGAAAGTGATAGCTTGCATCTAATCCGCAACGCTTGTAGATATTATGCAAACCAGCTGTTTGTGAATTCCAGATCGTCTGGAAATTGGAAGAAGTGTCAGATACATTATCAACTTCTCAAAACATTTCTGTATCTTACTTTTGGTTTCTAGATAAAAGGAGGTTTTTGAGAAACACAATTACAAGTTATTTTCATTTAATGCTTGACAGTTTTTCTTAGATCCTTTGGGCCAGAACTTCAATTGAATTAAAAGGGGTTTTGTTTTACTGAAGTCAACAGAGCTTCAGACATTTAAACAATTTAAAATCTACTCTGTTTTAGAGGTGCAACTGCATAACATTTTACAGTACTAAACAATACAGTGGTTAACAATGTTGGTCCAAAATTATTTTTTCCTTGTTATGAGATAATATTTCATTGCAACTGAAATATTTCATAGAAAGTCTTCATAGAAATTGTATCAGAAAATAAGAAGGCAGAGATTTTAAATTCAGATTATACTGAGTAAAGATCTGACCCTTGAACTTTGAGGTGTGAGGCATGTTCTCTAACCTGTGAGTTGCTAGGTATTTTGAGGCAAGCTAGATGGTCTCCTCTGATCCATGACAGGTTTCAAAAGGTTTTCTTTCCTCTCCCCTCTCAACCACTAGTAAACAAGAACAAATTTCAGACCTCTGATATTTTTTGTGTGCTGTAACTGTGGTTTTCAACCATATCTCACAGCAAATCAAACCAGCTGTTTCAAAATCTGAACATTTCTAGTATTTTGTCTTTGCAGTACTACTATTTGTCACAGCAATGCTCTGCATCATGCGGGAAACCTTTAGAACTTGATCACATTCATAAGTTGTAGTTTGTGTCTGGAAAGGGAGAGCAAAATGGTTGGCATCTCATAATGGACCCCTAAAAACTAGATTTATGTTTTGACTGTGTTGAATAACACTGACACAATAAAGGATGAAAATAACCCCAGCAGTGGGAATGTGAGATTAATTTGGTCAGTAGAAAGAACATTAAAAAAGGAAAGATTACATATATGGAAATGCGCATCTAGAGAAAGTCAAGAGATGTGATCTTCTAATGCTATCAAATCAATCTGCTTATTATGTCCCTTACATTTAATATTTAGAAAAGTGATTCTACTTTCAAGCACTCCAGTTTATTCAGAGTGCTGCCATTTTATTAAGATATGTGTGCTAGGAAAACCTAGCTTCTTCTGAAATCACTAGGAATA
Organism: Ciconia boyciana; assembly: GCF_034638445.1. NCBI lineage: Eukaryota > Metazoa > Chordata > Aves > Ciconiiformes > Ciconiidae > Ciconia > Ciconia boyciana. The sequence continues at coordinate 54,784,109 of NC_132936.1, forward strand.
GTCAATCTCATAAACAGCAACTCATACTTAGAACAGGAAAAAAAAACAAGAAAAAAAGAGATTGATTTTTGCAATGCTGATTGAAGATTAACATTTAGAAGGAAAACGGAACAGACTGAGTCTATGAACTGTTATGTATGTAGTTTTTGTGAAAGTTTCTCATTTATTATTACTGTGCAATTACAGTCTTATATATCTATACCAACCATAATTTAGCATCAGTGTAGATGAATTGCCAATATTTGGCTTCCTCTGAGCAGAAAATGCCAAACTGCTGAGCTGAATTATATTATCAAGTGATGTACAAGTTTTTAGCTGTTCTGTCTTTATTCGCATCTTGGGAATCACATTGCTAAATCCTCACATAGTATCTTGAAAGAACACCCCTTTATGACTATATTTTTCCTACATATACTTTTTATTTAAATTGAAGATGTCTCTGCTTAACTTACATTTTTAATAGCAGTGAAATCCTTTGGGTTCTTATTAGATGGAGTTGAAGTACAAAATTCTCGTCTGCTCTGCTGTACTGATCTTTTATTTGAAGGGTAAAAAAAAATCTCTTTTATATTTGCAATTGTGGTTACAGACTGATATGCTTATGTCTTTACATTGCCAAAATGACCACGTTTTATACATGCAGTTGAAGTCACAGTCAAACAGGCAAAAAATGTGAGGAGAAATTAATGTATGGTTTCTTTGGATCCTGGTTTAAAGTTCTGCAGTTACAGACCTCTTAGAATCTGTATTCATAGAACAGACCTTTGTGCAAGTTATGGTACCATACCTTTTTTCTTTTTGTGAGGGTTTTGCATTCATCTTAGTAGAAGCTTTGCACTGGAAGCAGGTCCAGAAGCAGGACTAACCATCAGACTGTGTTTAGGACATAGATACCGTAGTTGTAAATAGAATTTTATTGTAAAAAGATAGCTCCAAAAGACTGCGTGCCTGGCCTTACTTCCAGCAAGACAATTTGTTTACAACTTCTCAATATAGATTTCATCATGGAAGGCATTTAAATATACAAAAGCAGAATTTGGAACTGTATTGTCAGGGCAGCTCATCAAAGCCAAGACAGAAACCCATTATAGACCCTGTCTGAAAGCCATCTTTCCTGGCCTATTGACTTATGATGCTGACCAGAAATTGGCTAACTATGATGTCTAGACTAAGTGAGAGTTAGAGATAGCTGTCATTGATAAAAAAGAAAAAAGAAGAAGAAGAAAAAAAGCGATGCTGGAAAAAAGAGTAAGAATCATTACATTATTAAACTATGTAATTGCAGGATGTCTTTTCCATCTAAATTATTATTATTGTTGTTATTATTATTATTATTATTATTATTATTATTATTATTATTATTATTATTATTTACACAGGTAGATGTACACACATTTTAGTTGCAGAAGATTCCATTGTAGGATTACTAATGAAATATGCAGTGATTTTTGTGGGAGTGCAACATCTTACAAATCACTGTGTAATATAGAGATACAGAGCCTTTCTCACTGCAGGCAATAAAATAAAACAAAAACAAATATAAAAAATCTAGGCTACGTAATTGAAGTTCCTCTTCATTATTCTGACATTAGCTAGCCTCAGGCTTTAGAATCTGCTCAATTGTAATGAATCGTTAAGATTTCAGTTGGACCAAGGAGAAGATAACACCTCATTGTACTTTGTTGTTTGCAAGATTTTAACAAAATAACATCTGCTATCTTAGATTGTGGATGATTTAATTTTTAAACACTCGTTCCCAACCTTTAATTTTCTGCAAAACAACCACATAAATTATTAATTCATCTATATTTCCTCAAGGCGAGCTAGACTTAAGGTCCTTCATAAATATTTAAGAATTCTACTGCAAAATAAACAAAAACTTTCACTTAACTTTTAATTGCAAGTCCCAAAAACCAGCAACAGCATCATCAGTAACAGTAAAGAGAAAGATTTTGGGTAGAAGCACATTTTTGTGAAAGGATCTGGCCTTTTTAACTTGTGGAAATTCAATGTGCCTTTGCACCAAGTTTGCAAAACATGCATTTCATTAGCAATAAACACGAGAAAAAAAAAAGGCCAGTGTTCAAATCTAATCCAGTCCTGACTTGAAAGGCTCTGTAGTGGTCCCCAGGAGCATGAAGTGCAACTCGTATGTACACCTGTGTATACGCTTTCTCCAGGAAGACATCTGTCGGTATTAATATGCGGTACTCTCCAGGCCCAACTCTGAGTTGCTGTTTCATTCTGGCACTGGATCTAAGAAGTGAAGGCAGTCTGAAGCTTCAGGGCTAGCCTAACATAATCCCAGCTGCCTACTTCTCCCCTTTGCCCAAAGGAATTGTTCTAATAACTATGGATCACTGCATTTGCTATAACTCACCCCTTCACCAGAACAGTCCTCACCTGCTGGATAAAACAGCTCTCTGAAGTGGTACAGAGTGGTACCTTTGGAGTGGTACAGAGATCACAGCGAAATTAAGATCTGTGTCCTGTGAATGAAAACAAATTTAATTATAACCTTTTTTATATAGTATATTCTTTTTGCAAAAAATGTGCTTTTCCATAAAATTTGTCAGGATTTTTCCCCATATTGCACATGAGAAAAATACTTTAGAAACATATTTCAATGTTTTCATGTTTCAGTGTTGCTTTGAGATAGATCTAATATTTTGAAAATATTTATTAGTTGAATTTATGTATTTAGGCATAAAAATAATCTTTAGAAACTGGTTTTTTACCTCCTAAGATAAAATCAGTGAATTGATTTTGAAGGTTCAGGTCATACCACACTTCATTTAAGAAATAATTTTATGGAGACAATAACTAAATAAAAGTTTCACTCATTATTCCAAAGGAAGGAAAAGAAGACGACTCTGCCATAAAATGCAAAAACTCAGTGTCAGCATTTTCACTTTTCCTCTAGAAATGTAATAAAATTATTTCCCTAAAAGGTAAAACTTGATAAAAATCCAAGCCTGTGTAAAAGCAGAGAAATCAAAATACTCTGCACAGTATGGAAGAGCTTCAGCTGTAACAATTTATGCTCTTTGCTTTCTCTTCCAGTCCTATGCAGAGCATTTTGGCCGTTGTTCCTCACAGGTATGGACTCATTGGGTCTGACTGTGCTCTCATCTTTCCAGTGCTGTCCAGAACTAATTCCAAGGAAGTACACAAAATATGGGGATGTGAGAGTGCAGTAAGGGAGATTTAAAACAGGCCCATGAAAGTATTCCTCCTGGCTTGCCATATGGATATTGATTTCTCTCCCTCAGGCTGAATATAATTGCCTGCCCTAATTTAGCATTGATCTACCCACCCAAGTTTCTTAAAGCACTACACAGGCATCAATTAAATTGTTCCTAATACCACCTTTGTGAAGCAGGATAGCTATAATTATTCACACTTAGAAGATGGTGAGGGGTGAGAAGTGATTTGTCCTGAGCTATGCAGTGAAACAAGCCAGGATTAAAGCATAAGACAATTATACCGCGCCATGTGCCCGTTATCAGATCATTCAGAGTTTTTCTAAAGGCAAAATATTTGCTCATCTAATGATTTGGGATTCCAGTGAAACATACTTGGTTAGATAATGAGTGTACTATGACTGCTGCTGATCATATCAGACGTGCCTATTGCCTTGACTTCTCTCCTTTCTGGGATTTTTCCAGTTTTATTTTTTGTCTTTTCCTTCTATCCACTCCGCTTAAAATGTAAGAGGCTTTTATTTCATATGCTTCAGCTCTTGGCACTTGATTGTTGCTTTATTCCCTTATAAGAACTTTTATGCATTATTGCATGCAAGAAATAACACCTCTTGCCGTTGAGGACAACACATGGGGGTTTGCTGCTCTTCTTTTTAGTGTCTTTTTTTTTTTTTTTAGTAGTTCAAGAGAAATCAGCTAGGGTGCTAATGAGGAGAAAAAAAGTACAAAGTATTTGATATACACATCCAAGAGTTCAGAAAAATTACAAGTTCTAGCATATTTACTGGGAAAGCCCAATGCTAAAGCAACACATGGGTTAGATAATTGTTTGAATGAGATAGTAGCAATTAACCAAAGTTGGACTGGATATCAGATTGAATTTAGCCAGCTACTCTACGCAATATATGACTTGTAGTCAATGAAGAGAAAAACATGAACAAAAATCCCCATCTAGCACACTATTACAAGGCTTGTAACCTGTGCAAGGGCAAACCTTTACAGGTATGTTCAAATGTAAGGTGGACATGACCTCTAACATGCTGATTCTAGCTTTATCTGAGGGAAAAGGAAAATCATATTGATATTGGAAAGCTGTACAATATGTACAAACTTTAATTATCAGCTATGCTACACTACCCAATGCTTACACAGAGAAACCACAGGAAGGTCAATAACACAGTACTTATCGTTATTTGACCTCATTTTGCTACACTGCTTGACTTGAACAATGTAAGTCTTTGCATTTTTGGCCAAGAAATTCCTATTTCAGAGTCCCCTCTGGGCTGCACTTAGGGCCCTGGATTAGCTTTAAACATGTTTATAATATGAGCCAAGTCGCTTTAGGCTTCACTGTTAACATTCTAGGAAATTAGGGACATAGAGTATAAACTCCTTAGGCTGTTTCTTCTGAAACATACATTGTTCAGCATAGGAGATGCAGGAGAGGTTAATGAATTTACTCTTACCTCCTGATGAAGCAAGGTGATGGAAATTAAGCAGTTTCCTTGTTCTGCCCTTACAAATGTGCAATGCATGAAAAAAAAGGTGTGGTGTTTTTTGGGTTTTTTTGTGTGTGGCTTTTTTTTGCTTGTTTTGGTTTGGTTTTTTTAAATAGGACCTAGCCACATAGCCTTCTTCCAACTAGTTTGAGAGATGTTTGAGACTAGTTTGAGGAGATGTTTTTGCCTGGCTGAGGCTTTCCTGTGAAGGTAATGACATACAAAGGACCAAAGAGATCCAGGCCAAAAGTTTTTACTCCCTCCACTATATATACAAATATATGCTCTCTGTATGTCTCTTATCTATATGACAATATAGTCTACTGTAAAAAGTTTGGAATCCCTAGTCTTTCCAAGTGATGGGCCTTTGGGCAAACTGTCCCGCTTACCTCCCATTAGTCTACATGTACAGCCTGACAAAACTGCATTATGCTAGAAATATCATTATTTTTATATGCTTACCCACATTACAACACAGGGAATCATGTCTGACACTAAACAGAGAAAATATAAGCCTATCACAATCTGTCAGCACTTACTGCATTTTAAGCTCTCCTGGAAACACATCTGAGACCTGAGCTGCACAATTACCATGAAGCTCCAGCATGGAGCCCTTCTTAGTGAAGCCATTTCTAGGAGCAGATGTTGCTTCTCCATGGCTCCAGCATCCCAAAAGAGAAGAAAGGCTTTCTACCACATGCCGACCTCCTTGTCTGTGTTGACACTGCCTGTTCCCTTCTCTAGGCATGTCGAGGTAGTACTGCCCCTACACAGGTGCTGGTGTCCCACCTACCCTGAAACCTATGGTGCAGATAGCCTCTAAAGTAAGCAGAGTAGAAGAGTCAAGTTCCTGGTTTGTACTGTGGTACAATATTGCGCATGATTTTGTGGTATGGAAATATTATTTCTGCTGCCATTTTCCCCCCCCTCAAGTAACAATGAGTTTTGGGGGTATATATTATCAGTGCTCAAATAGCACATTTTATTTATATGCTATCTAAAAAGGGATCTCTGCCTGTAAATGCAATTAAGCAAGAGATGGAGATAATTGCTATTGTTAATTTTCCATTTGCAGAATGAAATGGGGAACTTTCACATATATATATATATGTATCTCCATACACACCAAGGGAAGAACAAGTAACTAAAATGTAGCAACTACTTTGTAGAAATAGCAGCAAAGCATCTTCAGCTTTATGGTGTTGTCCAGGAGGTAAGGCAGATAATAGCTCTCTCTGATAACAGTTTCCCAGTCAAAGAAAGCATTTCATAGTGGCAATACCTGAAGCCCATACTGTGCAAATTCAAGCATCACCTGAGCTGGGGAACAGTTGGACATATTCATAGGGGCTTTTTGATAACCCCAGGACATAATGTATGCTCTGATCATTTACAAGAAATAGGAATGCTTTTCATATGCATGACCTACTATGCATTTTAACTGGGAAAGGCAAGGTACTTATCAAGATAACACTGACAGGTGGCAGAGCAATTTGAACAGTACAAGATAGAAATTCTCAGCCAGTGGGTGGCAAGAGAAAATGGGATAACGCTGACTGGTGTAAGCTGATACATCTCCAGTTACAGCCTCCTGATTGTACGACTGGGAGAGACCTGGACTGCTAATGCTGATAATTCTTATTTTCCCCCCATTGGAGTTCCTTGATTTTCCTTACAGTATCCTTTCACAATGAATGTAACCATGCTTTATGCAGCAACATTCTGGATTACTTTGAGATGAAGCAACTGAGGATAACAAGTCTTTTCCTTATCTGCTTACAAAAGAACAATCATTACATTGTGAATCATGTGGCCCCAACTAATCTGTTTAAATGAAGACAGGTATTTTTCACGCATCCTGAGTCATGGTTTCCTTTTATGTCATTTTCCCTTTGTCACATTTTTTTTACCTTCTCCATGACCTGAATAAGCTAAAAATAACTCAAGGATGATGCATCATCCTTAGTTTGTTAGCTGTTAAGTTTAAAGTAAGTTCTCTTTCTTATACCTTTTCACCACCAAACAAAACAGGAACCCCAGTTAAACTTAGATCTGAGGGTTTTTTATGATCTCAGGGTTTTTTTGGAGAGGAGGCAAGTATTTGATGGATATAAAGAGTTGGCTTTTCCTAAATTTTCTTTCTATCTTACTACTGTGTAATGAAAATGAAAATGTTTCACTAAGACTGCTTGCAAACATCACCAGCACATTTTAGCCTCTTTGGACTATTTTTCAAAATAGTCAGAAACTCAACGCTCCCCCCACGCCCCCCTCCAGTTATTTCAGATTTACAGTGCTTTTGTGTTGACGTGAACTACAGCAGCTCTTAGACACCTGAGAAAACAGGTAAGCCTGATTCTTCACATTTTCTTATGTGTCTCTAAATTAATCAACAGTACCTCAGTATTATGCTAGTATCAGTGGCAAAAAAATAGTGGTCAGATTTAAAGTTGCTTTTAACTTCATACACGCATTTAACTTCATAACACATACACATGCACATGCACACATGAACTATATATTCACAGACTTCTCTCAACAGAGTTATATGATTGCTAGCTTTAATCGCCTCTCAATAAATAAAATTGTTTAAAAAATCCCTCTGTTTATCTGATAACGTATGGAGTTTGCTGCAGTTTGTATTAAGTTCGAGTTAATCTCTCACAAAACATTGTTTTACCAAGTCTCAAGGTTGGCTGTAGGACACACCATTTTAGCTAATATCACACAGGAGATCAGTTATTTCCCATTGTGATTCCCAATTGGCATCTTGCAGTGAGCTTGTTTACTGCTCTGCAGCAGAATGGATTGTCTGTCGTTAAGTACAAAAAAGCTGCATAAAAATAGTGTTAAGTCTCTGGCTTAAGCTGACAAATTCTAGGGAAGTCTAAATTAAAGATGAAGTATCAGAACAGCACTTGTTATGTGCAGTAATATTATCTTGGAATGGGAAAGGAAGATAGGGCAGGCAATAGCTTTTGTCTAGCCATTACCATGACAGTCTTTTACTTGGATTCAGAGTACTAAGAGCTTTTAAAAGGCCCTTGTTTTTCCTTTTCAGATTTGAACAGAACAATGTAAGTGGACCAATACTTGTAGGCCAGCTTTTGGTCCAATTACAGTTTGAAATGGTTGAGTTATAAGAAGAATAGTATTTCTAATGGAGATGTTGACTGAGCAACCAGGCAGTACATTTATAATATTGGCAAGATGATAAAATTAGTTCTTCAGGAGAACAGCAAACCTTCTTGACTTGAGGGGTATTGGATTAACTGGTTTAAAAGGCACTGGTCTGATATAATTAATCCACAAATAGTATTAAAAATCCAGCATAATGAAACTTTTGCTTTCTCTGTGTCAGCTGAATCCTTAAAGACATCCAGTGAGATAAATAACATTTAGACATAAAATTAAAAAACAAGCATGCCAAAACAAACATGAAAAAAGGGACTTATTCTGGTTGCTGACACAAGATGGAAATACAAGAACAGATGAATGGGTGACAGGGGAAAAAGTCCTCTTCCAGAAGGATGGCCATAGAGCAGAAGACATCAAAAGAAGGTGGACATGGCTGTGAAACAAAACAGGAAAAAAAGTCTCAAAAAGAGCTAAGTAATTAAGGGAAAAAACAAAGAAGAGTAGTGTTTGTTGCATAAACTACACACCTAGGAGAAGAATTAAAAAAAAAAAATAAATAGGGCAATATTAAGCATTTTGGTACTCCCTTGCAGAGAGAACATAAAATGAAGAATAAAAACAAAGACAATTCAGATCACTCCAAACTCTTGGATTCAGAGCAGGACTAGGCTAACAAAACCATGCCTATCCCACCAGCCACATCTCCTCCCAGTACTGTTTCCAGGCATATAGAAACTTGTGTTGGTTAGAAGACAAACTCCTGAGCAGCCTACTTGAGGGAAAGAATAATCTTTGTACTCTCATCCAATTGAAAAAAATGCATGATCTTATTCTAACCTCAAGTACACATGGGTTGAAAAGAAGAAAGATTTGCAGAAGTGATATTTCTACCATTTACTATTCTATGCTCAGATGAAATCACATAGCATGGACCACTTAAATCAGGAGAGTCACTTAGACTTTGTGTATGGACAGTAGAAAAAAAATAGCACCTCCAGGCCACTAGTGTTCTGATTTATTTGTGGAAATGTCTTTCTCTGGTGGCAACTATGCTCCTAAAATAGACATAATTGTCAATGTAAGGTGAAGGGATTTGAATCTGTGCTCTAAATTCAGCCAATTGTCCTTGCTCTGTGTCACCATGTTTATTCAGTACCTCAGTAATAGTAAGATTTTCTCTGTGCAGGGACTCTTCTCAATAAAAATCTGTCCTTGTGAAGCTGCACAACTTCTGCACAGGCTCTGCATGGAGTAGTTGCTATTTTTCAGCAAGGAAGTGGGTTGCAGCTACAGAGAACAAAGTTTGGCTTCTATTTTCAAAGCCTGAGGCTCTGGTCTGCAGTCAAAGCCAAGCTCTTGCTGCTTGAGTTGTGCAGTGTTTAAATAAAAGTAATCTCAGTGTTAAATTCAAGCTCTCCATGCCATAGCAATGAAAATAACATACTGTGCCTGGGAAGTGCCTGTAGGGATGGAGCCATGCTGCTGGAAGCAGGTGTGTGCATACAAATGGCAAGCAGGGAGCGAGGAGCCCTCAGAGAACACTGGACTTTTTGTGGTTCCTGGAGATTGTGTGGCACGGTGGTTAAGTTGTTGTAGCAGTGGGTGGCTGGACAAACCCACCTCCTTCCGGACATAGATCCTAGGAGACCACTAAGAGAATTTTTCATATTTTCTGGCTAATTTTGCATAGAAAGCTTTGAGGCACAAATAAACCACTGTCGCTGAACTAATATGACCCAATTTCATATTTATTTATGAATAGCTATTGCATATTGCTTTTATTGAAATGAATTAACCCATGTTAATAAGAATTTTAGGTACTTGAAGAGCACAGCTGTATATGTCTGTCAAAATATAAGAAAAATAATTACATTATAAGTAAATCCCAGAAGCAGTGTCCTTAGCATTAAAAAAAAGGGAAAAAAAAAGAGGGTCTCCGTCTCAAGGCCCTGAGGGCACCAACAGTGGCTCTGACCAACCTCACCTGGAACCTTCACCCACACTCTACACATGGGCCTGAGTGCCCCATTTCAGCTCAGCCTGCAGTTGTTGCTGAGCTGTGTTTTAGATGTATCTGTGCCTCGTACCCAGCTGATGTTGGATGAATTTCCTGGGTTGACTTGACCTTGGACCTGACTTGTCATCTCACATTCGTCTTGTTTTCACTGGACTGTTGATAGGATCCACTGCTGTGACCACCCTGCCCTGCTTGCCTGCTTGGGTAGTCCAGGGTGGTGCCTGTTGATGAGGACATGGTCTGTCCTGAAGTCACCCTCAGCTCCTGCTTGTCCTCCCTTTGCAGAGCAGCTCCTGCTGCTCCCTGATCCCCCCACTCTTTAAAAAATCTTTATCGATATGAATGGTGTACAAGGTAGGTCATTCATAGGGATGAATGTATGGACTGCTCTCTTACTAGAAGAGGAATGAGGAAGTAAAACTGTTCTGAAGCACTGTAATTGCTGAAGAAAGTAGTAGCGGCTTACAGTGCTCATTATTTATCTGCACTTCTTGTATTTTGAAAGATGCTTCTGTACAGCACCGTGGAATTTACCATAAAATTTATCTAAGGAGTTCCATTAAAAATATTTTAAAAGCTTTATTTAAAATTTTGTATGTTCATGATTCTCTTTATTTTTAGTAAACAAGAAAACTTATTAAGAAAAATATTATTTTCTGCTCATAGATATCTACTCTACGAGGCATGATTAGGGATATCAAAATAAAATGTTCCCAAATCCCCTTTTGTTCCTTTCCATCAAACAGGAGAAAGGGGATTATTTTGGCTTTCTAGTCCTTGCATTTTTTTTGTCTTCTAGCATCAACTGAATTGACAATCGAAACAATGTTTTTACAAGCGAATGATGATGTCAATAGTCTTGCACTAGATCTTTTCTTGGCACGGGAGAGGGAGGGTTTGTTGGTGTGTGATTATAGCTGTCTGATTCTGAAGGCCAGTCTTAGTGCCAGGCAGTCCTAACTTTCACATGTATCAGTGAGTCCTTTACAGCAGAGGAAGGCTGGTGTAGTGCAGCAGTGTGTCCTGCTATGACAGGTTGCTCACAGAAGATGTGATGCCTGGAGATCAGCGGAAGCTCAGACGCATTGGCTCTAATGATCTTCTAATGTAAGGAGCCCTCAGGTTTGCCAGCTATTTGAAGCAGAAGCCTGGCTTAGGTATCTAGTCTTCTGCCTCTAAATAATTCCCTTGCCACCATTTATTAAGACTCTGCTTAGATTTCCAAACACCTGGAGAGTTACGTGTTTTGGTGTAGGCTTTTAAACAACAAAGGGGACGGCAAAGGCATCAGTACACCTGGTTTCATGGTACAGACAATGGAGAGAAAATCCATGTGACCCCTATTACTGATTTTTATACACCCTTTAAAGGAGTTTTCAATAGGTTTTTTGTTGTTGAATAAACTTCCTTATAAAGTAGGAAATATTTTTTTTGAAACCAGCAGCAGTGATGAGGTCAGAGTAATAGGAATAAAAAGCAAACAAAATGGAGATGTGGTTGAACTAAACTCTTGGACTATAATGTGTGTGCTTTGAAGTCAGATTTATTTAATACAATTTCTTTAACCTCTCAGAACTACAACTGAATTGTTAGTAACATGCATTTCCTAATTGAAAGGACTGGAACAGTGCTATATTAATTTGGGGTCTTTGGGGGCTTAATGTTGTGATGGGAGAAATAATATGATAACATGCTTACCTCTCAGTATCATCTGGTAAACTTTGACTTTTAGTATTGTAATTTCACTATTTCTGTTCGTATTCAACATTAATTGTCTCATTCTTGTGTGGAAAATCTCTCCCAATATTTCTTTTAAGATGTTTCTAGCTGGTTTATAATCTTACTTAACATGTACAGAGAACATTCGTCCAATCACTGATTCTGCATCCCAAAATAAAGACAGGGATCCTTACACTTACAGTTAGGTTAATAAAGACTTAACTTAGAAGTCTGAAGTTTTGGTGCACTGAAATATATACCATTAGAGATCTTACATGCAACATCTGCTTACATCCTATAATGTCATCCTATTGTAAGTGAACATTTAATCCTAACTCATTATGCCTCTCCAAGCAAGCTGCAACTCTGAAACCTAGGAAGGAGATTTGCTTCTGTTCACAGAGATTGATGCAATCTGTAATTAGAACCCCATACTCTTCCCAGCTGCTGTTGCTGGCACAGTTGCATTTGAGAATGATGTAATATATCTTCTATTGCAGTGCTTCCTACTCTTTTCAGTCAAATGTACAAGCTCGCTATCTTGAAACTCACCCGTGCCAGTCACTAGCCCTTATTTTCTATTTAACTTTGTGCAGTTAAAAGGAGTTAGCATTAGGTATTTAGTGCCATGCAGGCATCCAGTACAGATGTTCATTATTAAATGGAGAGGGACAGCTGAAGATCAATAGACAATGCCTGAAATGCTTAGTAGTAGCATATCGTAGAGTCATATTTTCATAGGTCTAAGTTATACGTCTAATACTGAAGTATATAACTGTTATTACAGAATGACGGGCTGTGACTCTGGAAAGCAATGCCTCCAAGAAGTGCTTATAGCAGACAAGAAATTGTCCAGTGTGATGCTGTGGTAAAAGGGCAAAACAAATTTTAGAATTATAGACAAGGAAACAGTGATTCACATTTAGGATACATTGAGGTAATTCTACATCTGAATGTGGCTTAAACGAGACTGCTAGCTGCAAACCACTCCTGTATTCTTGTTCCTAAATCTATGTTAAAAACTGTGGAAGAAAAAGAATGAGATGATATTTTATATCTGATACAGACAGATGATTTTAAACTGGAGAAACTAGCTCAAGGTATCTTCTAATTAGCTAAAGCTAGATCAAGCTTTTTGAAGATAGACAAATCTGGGTTTTTTTGTTAAAAGGGGGACTGAGAAATTACTTGATTTCCATGAATAAGTTTCTGAGGAAAATAGTGGGTGGTAAAAGGCTAAAATTTATCAATGTTAGGAAGGACAACAGCTAATTTCTAGCAGTATAAATCAAGCAAATTCAAATGCTTGAAAAGCACAAGTTTGCAAATGTTATTTTCTTACAGATTTTAATCTCTGGAACAACATATGTATCAATGTGGCCAGTCCTTCAACTGCTAAGGTCCTAAAATCAAGGTTGGATGCCTTTTTAAAAGATATGCTTTAGCCAAAAGCAACTTAGTGAACACACTGGAAAGCTAATTGGATGAAATTTAATATGAAGGAGTTCAGACTAGAAGATTTAATGATTCCTTTTAGCCATAAAAGTCTGTGAAGCCAACTAAAAGACTCCAGTTGACCTCAGTAGATTTTGTTCTGTAAAGATAACTAAGAGCATTAGCCTTCTTAGGGCACACACCAATTATTTAATTACTTTACATTCTCAGTAAACTTTCCAGAAGAATCACATTCTACCAGGATTAAACACATCTATTTTTTTAGTGAAGAGATAACAGGCTTCACACAGAGGAATACAAGAGATATTGAACTGTATATACGCAAGTGAATTACAGCGCGTGGTATCAAATCAATGGACCATTTCTGGTATATCTAGGTAGAAATGACCTGATGGCCTTCAAGTGTATGCAGCAAGTTAGAAATACATCTGTATTCTACTGGCGAAAAGAAGAGATTGTTGTTCAGGATATGTTAGCTAAACAGAGTGATTGAATTTAATTGCCAGTCCAGCATTCTTGTTTAAACTGTTTTGAAAGCAGCCCTGTGTGATGGCACATCTGTGAGGGAGGTGTAATATTTTTCCCATCAAAAGAGCTGAGAAGGCAAAACCTTGAATATTTTCCTTGTCAGCTGATATGAGAACATGAGTTAATGAAATAGGTTTTGAGATTGTTTCAGTAAATGGCTTGCTAAGATAGGTTTCCTCCCTTCTACAGTGTGGAAAATTGGAACAGAAGTAAGATTCTGTAATTGTCTGAGAGGTTTTTTTACTGGAGCCCATATCTGCATATAGATGTTTCCATTTTTGTTATTGTTACTGCAGAATATAGACCTGGAAACAATCCGTGGATCATTACTCATAATGACATTTAAGAAAACAAGGGAACAAAAACAGTTTCCAATTCCTCATCCTTTCCTTTTTCCTCTCTCCAGAAATACTCCTGTATGGTGTTGCATTAAGGAGCATAAATTGGATGGACTCTGTTCCCTGTTACATCCATATAGCCCCCTTGCCATCTGTGAGGTAGTCCACATGGGTATTGCAGAATTTATTTCCACATATCTTGCAATTAATATCAAGTGATTTTTTAAACATGTGGTTCAAATTCTGTGGGGAATTTTATAACAAGATTTTAGTTTCCTGACAGCACTTCAAACTAAAATAGTTTCAACTATGCAGTAAAAGGGAAAATAGTTGCTGTGGGATAAACTTAAGGGTCATTTTTTAAAAGGACACATTCAGATACAAGAGTAACAATCTCTTCTGAGCTAAGGGACCTATTCTCCAGTCTGTGAGTCTGTATTTCCCGATAACGTTAATCAGAGTTATGTATGCGTACTGAATGGAGGCTAGATCCTTAATTGTCCTAATTATATTGTTTGGAGTGAGGTGAGGTGTTTTTGTGGTTTTTTGTGGTGTGTTTTTTTTTTTTCCCCTTTGAAAGCCTAAGTGTTTCTTCCATTCTTACTGTGTGTAGACAAACATGTAAAAAGGAAGGACAAAGATGCTCTATGGAACTTTCATTTACTGAAAAGGATGCTGACTACAAGAATCAAAAGAACAAGAATACAACCCTGACTCTTACTGTTAATCAACAGAATTTAATAGACATATAAAAGCAGTTGTGCTTCCCTTATAATAACATAGTAAACTGTTGTGGAAATCTGGAGGAAGTGAAGACAAATGTTTTATTATATGAATAATGCTGTGATTTGATTTCTTAGATAAATGCTAAGGATTCCAAGATTTCCCCCACGATCCATAGAAATGGATCTAAATGAAAATAAAGCCATGCTATAGCTAACAACACATTCTTTACATTGACCCATGAGCAACTTGAATAAGAAAATACCACAAACTTTTTCGTGTTACTGGTCCTGATGCATGGAAGATATTTTCCCTATATAAACAACCCCATAAACACCTATCATCCTATCACCCTAATCATCCTGTCTTCACTACTAATGGCAGGGGAGATTGCAGACAGCACTGGTATGTGTACATGGAGCAGTCACACCCTGGGATCCTGTCTAGGTCCACGTGCAAGCAAGGCATGAAGGGACTGTGAAGCTGGGGTTGGTTTCTGACCAAGGGACATTCCCAGCACCTGCTTCCCCACAAACGAATGGAACTTGGAGCACAAAATATCTACTGTGAGTTGCAAACATAACAGGACTGATTTACTATGATGTTATTTCAGTTTTATGGTGATACGACACAACTGAATCACTGCATCAGTCTCAGCAGTTCTTTGTTTTCTTTTGGTCAGCAGAAGACAGATTACCTGACATCTTTGTCTATATAGAATACAGAATATTTTCTTCCTCCTTTATAGTTTATTTAAAAGCAATTGAAATTTATTTAAAAACTGGTTGAACCATGCGCTCAAGACATCCAGGTTTGGGAAAGGTCAATGCAATAGAGAAACTGCTGTGTTTGACCCAACAGCTGTGTCACTCTTGTTAATTTTCTGAGTTAGACTGTACAATTCTTTAAGAAAATGCAGTTATAGTATATATGTTACTCAAAACCATCACCAGACAGGATGCAGTGCATGGATGCAGAGGGGTGATGGCTGCTCTTGTCACCTCCTTTTTCCCTGACAGGTTCTTGAGTCAGGGGGGCAGATCATAACCAAGATTTATTAGAACAACTATTGTTTATTAAGTTTTTGTTGTTAAAAGAGTCTAGCTGTTGTTAATAATACCAAATAGCTGTTCACAAAGCACATTTACTTGTTTCCTCACACAGGTCACACACACACATACTCATTCATAGTTACCCAGTGGGAGCAACCATGAGGAGACCAGATGAGAAGTCCACTGAGAAGTGGAAGAAGTCCATCACAGTGGAAGGCCACAGTGATGCACCAGTGGCCTCTAGGTATGAGTTCAGAAAGACCCCCAAGAGGTGGTGAACATATAATCCTATTGTCTTTGTCTGCCCATAACAGCCACCACATTCTTTCATGTGGGTTGAATCATCACACAACCTGTTGTTGATGTGTGTGTTGGTGGCCTTGCACAAATTTGGCCAGCTCTTGGTGTCCTGAGTTTATCAGGTCTCAGATTCATCAGGATCACTAGTCTCCACAGCTTATCTCTGTCCTCTTAAACATCTCCTGCCCCCCGATGTCTTTTTATTTTTAGATTACTGGGAAATAAAAGCAAAGTCTCACTATTGTGGGATTCTTTTCCTCCTTGCATAAAACCTTTTTTTCCCTTCTGCTGGGAGCTATTTGTATTATGTCACTTCAGAATTTGTTACTTTTCAGAAATTCCAATATAGCAGGTGTATATGGAGTTAATATAATGTGACCTGGTAATGTGCAAGTATCGGTTTGTCACTATTAAATAATGTCAAATAGTCTCCCAACATTTTCTGCAATCAGGAATCATGGTGAAGTTTTTCCAACTAGGGAGCTATGAATGTCTCCTGTTTCCCTATTCTGCAAATTACTGAACACCACTTTTCTGCTTATAAAAGTGAGAGAAAACGGAAACAGCCAAAAAAATTACACAACTAAAAAAGGCCCATTGTTCTGAATCATAAAACTGCCAGAAAGGTAAATTGCAGGTCTGAAAATGAATTTATTAAAAGAAGATGGAAGACCTGTTTTTTTCAAACCTTCCAATAGAGGCACTAAATCAAATCCCAAATCTTCAGTAGCAGATATTAGACGTCAAACTTACAGCTCCCACATTTATCTCCCCATGCTCTGGGTGTAGCTTGGTTCAGTACTGGAAAGAAGAGAGCTGCTATAATTAAGATGCAAAGATGTCTCTGTGTTCTTTCTTACACTATCTATATCATTAGTCCTTGAGACCCAGGCATCTGAGACTTAAAAAACCCCTTCATGCGGGGAAAAATAATATTTATTAAGGCAAAAGCTGTTGATAATTTACAACTTATTCAGGAAATCAGAGCATTACGTTTTCAATGTTTCTCAAAAAAATCTTTATTAAGTTATTCTTGAAAAAAGTAATTTGAAGTGATTCATCATTTCTTCTACTAGGTCCTATAGTATCGTTCTGAAGATGTTTCCTTTTAAGATTCAAACACAAAGCTCACTACTTTTTTGTCAGATACTGCTGTGGATATTTCTGAAGAGTGATTTATAGGCTGTAGACTCTCTTACAAGTGAAGGGATTCAAAATGAAAAAGGATCATAGCAAATTACAAAGCTGACCTAAAAAGGTAAAGTTCAGGCCTAAAACTTTGATTTCGTAGGTTGCCCCTCATGCAGCTTACAAATTGTTAAAACACAATTTGGTTTCTCTTCAAAGAAAAAGAAATACTCTCCACTGAAATGTCTGGAGACAGGATAGGGCTAGTAGATTACTAGGATGAGTCAGCAAAAATTAAAGCTCCACCTAAGGTATTCAGGCAAAACCAAGCAAACAAACCGAGAAGTGTCACAGTGATGACAGCCTTGTAAATTCATGGGCAAGTGACCTTGACTGTAATATCAAATTAATTACGTCTATACAAAAAGAGTCAAAGCCTCACAGAATGACCATTAGTGGTAATGCGAAGGAGCCATTTGGAGAGAGTAGCAGGAAATTTTGAGTAACCTAAATACTTCTGCTGAATAAATAAATATTTTATAAATAGATGGGTTGTATCTGAAAGTGCAACAGGCTTGTGAAAATCCTCAGTATTTGTTCTGGGTATATGCTCTAAGACTGAAAGATGGATGTCTCTTAGTTAGTTTTGTTTTACTATTCTGTCCTCATTTTACCTCACAACTGGTGCATTTAGAATTACCTAACTTTTAGGTAGCAGACCTGAGGAGATCCTCACCAAAGTATGTTGTGGATGCATGGGTTCAAGGGAGACTGGATAAATTCTTGGAAGAGATATCCATGGGGGGTTATTAAACAGACAAACCCTATCTGGTTCAGGAAATGGCCTGAGCTGAAAACTGTTCAAGTCTAGGGGATTAGTTGGGAGAAACACTGGTTACTAGTTCTTACTCCCCCTCTGCCATCTGGTTTGGGTCACTGCTGGAGACAGCATACTTGGTTGGAGACACCTCTGATGTTCTGTTCTTCTTTTGGGTGCTGCCAATGCAAGACACTCTCCAGAGCATACTTTTGCCCCAGCATACATTCATGTTTGATTTTGATTCTCCTCAACTGTTGTTTCTAGATATATCAACTACTTGCAGCTGTTGATATGTATTTTTCTTCTGAGTTACCATTGTTATGTAGAAAAGTATCTTTCAGAGTAATTTTGATAGAAATTACTGGATGGCATTTATGAATGAATATCCTTTCCCTAGCAGAATTTAGTACTTTTAGAATTGTGCTCTTCTTTTTTACTTTTTTTTTTCTTCTTTTTTATATATATATATATGTACACACACACAGAGGAATAGATATTGAAACAGATTGAAGGAATGACTCCTTTAGGAGACTAAGCTGCTGCACACATTGTGTTTTAATGAACAGCTGTGCTCTTCCCTCTCAATTAGTGTCCACAGCACAGGTGGAACTGAAAACAGGAGAGAAGACAGAGGGCTGCATCAGCAGTATCAGGAAGTTCCTACATTTGAGTCAAAGAAAAAGGCTAATTTATCATTTTTATCAGTTTCTGGGATGAATGAGAGATGAAGAGGATTAAGTGAAGTATGTGAAAAAAGATTAAAAAGGGACAAGGAGTATCATCTTGAACACAGAGTTCAAAGAAGAATATGAGAAGTGCAGTTAATGGCTGTAGAGAAATGGTGAGCAGTGAAAGCTCAGGGCACCCTTAGAAGGATTGTACCAGTCAGCCTTGTGATGACTTCTGCTCAGGGTACAAAGGAGAAGGACTGTGGTTTATAACAAACATAAAAATTATTTATGATTTTTCACCTTACAACATAATTTTCTGTCATTTGCTGTGGACCTAGTTGAAGTGGTTTTTTTGCTTTATGTTTTAGACGTAGTTTTATTCCTTGTACTGCATTCCCTTCTCTGATTTTCCTTATGACCTTAACTTGTCATTGCTCTTATTCTACTATACCGGAAATAATGTACCATTGTCCAGTCAGTCAGTACTCCTCCCATATGGAATTGTTGAGTCCTATAGGATTTACCTGACAATACAGGCTGGGACAGCAATAGTAACCAGCTTAGGCTAGTCATCACAGAGAATGTTTTTTGTGCACAGCTGCCCAAGGGGATATAGCTGGACGACTATCAGGGTAAGAGGGAATTGTAAGCAGCTGCAGATGTAGTTAACCCCTAATGCTGAGGTGGTAGTTAGGGTGGGATTCTTATCACCTAAAGGTCAGAGAGTACAACAAGGACATCTACATCTGAGCTGGTCACCTTTAACTCTGGGAGGGAGCAGCACAGTGGAGAGACATAGGCATTTTTATTGCATGATTCATCTGACCAAATGTAGATGTTTAGTTCAAAATGAGAGAAATTTCAGCATAGAAATGCCTATTTCTCTGCAGGGACTAAAAAGGAAGCCTCACTCAGATGTAGAAATCTATGTTTGTTCAGATGAATCCCATGCAGAGTGCCTGCTATGGCAGAGCACTGAAGGGTATTTTCACCCTGATTTGCTGCAGAACTTCCTCTGAGCAGTAGCTGATGCTCGGTTTTTCTGCAGAAGAAAGACATAATCTCCAAGGGTTTCACTTGCTGATTTTTTTCCCATAATACTCATTAGTTTTTCTTTTATATTTCTGCTGTGAATGTATATTGTGTGTCAGTCATACTGAACTAAAACATAGCTTAACCATGAAGAGATTTTAGCAAACACTCAATGCATTCACTTTTTTCCCCCATCAAGAACTTGTTTAAAGCTAGTTACTCTATTTCATTAGCGTAACCAAACCTGTGGGGTTTTTCTGTCTTCTGAAGCCAATGAGGAGCCGTAAAGCTATGTATAACTGCTCAAACATGCCTGCTGATGGCAAGTTCCTTATATACATTCCTACATTGAAAATGGAGCAGCCTCTGGAGACTGATTTTTTCAAAATACAGGCAAAGTGTTAAACATATAATCCTACTCCTGTGTGATTAATTATATCTCAAGTTGCATGAGATAGGCACTCTGAACTTGCAAAAACTTGAAAACCAGCACTCAGAATGAATACACTGAAAAATATGTATGGAAAATAAATTAGCATCTCTTGAAATTTCATACGTTGGAGAGATAAATGAAACCATATAAATTTACTTCCAAGAACTAAGATCATATTTGAAACAACAAGATAGATGGAAACAATGTCTCCTTGTTCCCTGTTGCATTTTAGATGAGATGCTGCCTTGCTGTGCGACTTGAAGGAGTTGTTGCAGTATAGAAATAGCACCAATACAGCAAACTATGCCTCATTACTTATGTAGGCACATAACACTCTTTAAATGTTAATATACATGCTAATTGCCATTGCTATATTCTACAGTTTCCCCCTCGCCAGTCTCTAATTCCTTCATGTCAATAAGCATGACAGGCCAGGTTCTAGCAGAAAAATAGAAGACTATTTGACCTGTTAAGTTAGCAGAAAATATTGCTCCAAAGGGAGAACTGAAATATGCATTTGCTTCAAATAACTCTATACTGGTTGCCATTAAATAGTAAAGAATTTTAAAAAGCAGACATTCTTTGTTTCATGCTTTTAGTATATGGGAAATCCAGTATTTTGGATGCTTATAGTGGTGTCTGTAGAGAATTCATTCTATCAAAGTACCTGTAGAAATGTCTAGGGAGAAGGTGTCTCTCAGCCATTTCCCTATGCTTTTACAATGCAAGAAAATCTGCTGCATAATTTCAGATTATTTTTATGATACTCTAGCTTACAATGCTGCACATGCTACTCATGGCCACAGGTCCAACAGAGCACTGCACATGCCATTTTACCTTTTCCCATGCCCATTTCGTCCCTACACTTCTTTTGTCAATAACGCTTTTGAGAAAGGCTGAGGACTGGAAACTGAAGCAAGTGGGTCAGCTTTGCACTGCATCAGCAACATAAACCAAGGAACAGAAGCCAAGAGTTCTGCCCTGACTATCTAAGCGTGACCGTGGCATTCTCTGTCAGGAAGATACTCATAATTTCAGGTAATTAAATGACTAGAAAGCTCATTCTGTGCTTGGCAGCCAAAATTAAACATGTCAAATGAACAAAACCTCCTTAAATGAGTGAAATACTGAGGCTGCTATTGATTGCAATTGGTTAATTAGTTTTAGGGAATATTTTGATCAATG
This sequence comes from Ciconia boyciana, assembly GCF_034638445.1. Lineage (NCBI taxonomy): Eukaryota > Metazoa > Chordata > Aves > Ciconiiformes > Ciconiidae > Ciconia > Ciconia boyciana. The sequence continues at coordinate 54,805,350 of NC_132936.1, forward strand.
TTTTTGACTGCTGAAAATTATGTTGTAAATGCAAAGCCAACATTCATTTTTTTTCTTGTTAAGATTGTTGGGACTGGGGGAGGCTTTAGTTTGTATTTTTCTACTGCAAGAACAAAGCTACTGCATGGTGGTTTTGGTTATTTCTGCTTCTGATAAAAATATGAAAAATTTTGAAAAAAAACATAGAAAAAATAAGAATAATTATTTGGTAAACACTTCTCAGAAAATGTGTACATTCTTCAGTTAGCCTGCTACTTTAAAATGTGCATATATCATTTTTTAGTAATTCTAAGAACACATTTTAGACAGTTATATCTGACTTAACATGCTCTTTGGACTACTGCATTATTCAATGAAAGAAAAGATTCTTCTATTCTGTAAGTTAATGAAATAAAGCTCTTCAGAAACTCAGTATGTGCAGTTACCAGATCTGTTTTTAGAATGGTAAATGCTACATTCAAAAGAAGTGTTATAGACTCTGTTATGTCTAAATAACACATTTTGATAGATATTAATTTTACTGTGTAGTGAAACAGATCTTTTAAGAAGCTTTTAAAGGTTAATATACATATAATGGTGTACATACATATTAATATGTCTGTATGTAGTAATATATATTAGTCAGAAAAAAATTAATTCATATTTAACACAGTATTAATGATCTTGGCTGTTTTATTTCTTAGAAAATCCAAAGGGTTTGGATTCTAAGCACCCACTCAGTTTCTGTTATAATGAAAACTGTGATGGAAGTAAACACACACAAAATAGATTGCCAGAAGAACTCGTTTTCATTCTTTGCATTTTTATTATTTGATGTCTTCTTATAAGTAGAACTTAACAGTAAGGGAAATTGAGACGAGGAATATTGCTACGGCTACCACTATTATAACTTCAAGTAAAGCAGTGCATTGCAGCAAAAGCCAGACTCTAGTTTTAAGGTATTTCTGAAATCGGATGGCCCAGAGGTGCCTAGTCTGCTGGGAACTTTTGGAGACTTGGTTTCTAAAGATACAGTGGAATGATGAGAAAAGAAACTGAAGGCAGTCACTGTTTGCTTTTGAGTGCTACATCTGTTCCCCTGAACCTTTCATGTCAGTTGGCCTTTCATTACCATCCAGCAAGTCTGATGGCAGTGGCCTACTTTTCAAACTTTCTTTCTTTGAAGTGGTAGAGACGATTTTTACACAGAACATGTAAGTAGCCAGAAAACTTATTGTGTCCAGCTATTCTCCACAATTGCAGAAGACCCTGGGGAAAGCTTGAACCTTAATGTTTACATCCTCTGATCTGGTAGGCTCTTGAGTGTATGTAACATGTAACTCCCACAGTTGTTTGCACTGAACCCAGTGGGCTACAAGCACATGTAAGAGCTTGAGGGTTTTGGAACAGGAGCTTTTAAATACACTTGCCATCTGATTTCACACCTTTGCAAATGTACTTTGCTGAAAGCATGATGAAGTTCAGATGAATCCCTTTGACACAATGAAGGAGGGAAGTTGAGCTTCACCCTGATATGCATGCGTGTAGACAAGAGATTTTTTAAAGCAGCTCAGCTAAATGAAAATACAGTGTGTCCCCTACAGAGCTACCAAGGTCAGTGAGAGTGCTGGTAATCCACTGTATAAATGCCGGATGCACAGGGCATAGTGCCTCCAGGCATTTTTAGTTCACATTGTTTATAATGGAAGTCAAACGCCAAGCTTCATTACAGTAAAAAGTTTAGTGTTTCTTCCTGTCTTTCTTTGACATAAATCTGAGTACGAATAAATAAATAATGGTCTAAAGGTTTAGACAGTATCCTTTCCCAGGCTGGTACAACTCTCCAGTAAAATTTAAAGGGGGCGTGTAGGAACTTTACATCATTAGACTTTTTTTTACAGGTTAGGCCACAAGATTTGCCCTTCCATGTAATCGCTCTTATTAAGAGGCAGTTTAATAAAGCAATTTGCAGTTAGGCATCTTTATCTTTTACAAAACATTTGTTTTCTAATTAATTCCTGCACCACACAGTTTGACCAGCAAAGACAGAGATTCGACTTTTTTTTTGTTTTGTGGCATGACATGTGGCATGACATATGCCACAAAACAGATTTACTTTATTTAGTAAGATAGGACCAGGCATTTAACCTAGGCTGGAAGCTCCTGGATAGAATCATAGAATCTTTTGGGTTGGAACGGAACTTTAAAGGTCATCAAGTTCCAACCCCCCTGCAAGAGCAGGGACATCTTCAACTAGATCAGGTTGCTCAGAGCCCCATCCAACCTGACCTTGAATGTTTCCAGGGATGGGGCATCTACCACCTCTCTGGGCAACCTGTTCCAGTTTCATCACCCTCACTGTAAAAAATTTCTTCTTTATATCTAGTCTGAATCTACCTTCTTTTAGTTTAAAACCATTACCCCTTGTCCTATCACAACAGACCCTACTAAAAAGTTTGTCCCCATCTTTCTTAAAAGCCCCCTTTCAGTACTAAAAGGCTGCAATAAGGTGTTCCTGGAGCCTTCTCTTCTCCAGGCTGAATAACCCCAACTCTCTCAGCTTTTCTTCATAGGAGAGTTGTTCCAGCCCTCTGATAATTTTTGTGGCCCTCCTCTGGACCCACTCCAACAGCTCCATGTCGTTCCTGTGCTGAGGATTCCAGAGCTGGATGCAGTACTCCAGGTGGGGTCTCACCAGAGCAGAGTAGAGGGGCAGAATCACCTCCCTTGACCTGGTGGCCAAGCTTCTTTTGATGCAGCCCAGGATACAGTTGGCTTTCTGGGCTGTAAGCACACATTGTCGGCCCATGTCCAGCTTCTCATCCACCAGTACCCCCAGGTCCTTTTCTGCAGGGCTGCTCTCAATCCCTTCATCCCCCAGCCTGTATTGATACAAGAGGTTGCCCCTACCCAGGTGCAGGACTTTGCACTTTGCCTTGTTCAACCTCATGAGATTCACAAAGGCCCACTTCTCCAGCTTGTCCAGGTCCCTCTGGATGGCATCCCGTCCCTCAGCTGCGTCAACCATACCACTTGGCCTGGTGTCGTCTGCAAACTTTCTGATGGTGCACTCTATCCCACTGTCTATGTCATTGATGAAGATATTAAACAGTACCGGTCCCAATACAGACCCTTGAGGGACACCACTTGTCACTGATCTGCATCTGGACATTGAGCCATTGACCACTACCCTCTGGATGCAACCATCCAACCAATTCCTCATCCACCAAACAGTCCACCAATCAAATCCATATCTCTCCAATTTAGAGAGAAGGATGTTGTGGAGGACCGTGTCAAAGGCCTTACAGAAGTCCAGATAGATGACATCCGTAGCTCATCCCTTGTCCAGTGATGTAGTCACTCCATCATAGAAAGCCACTAGGTTGGTCAGGCAGGACTTGCCCTTGGTGAAGCCATGCTGGCTGTCTCGAATCACCTCCCTGTCCTCCATGTGCCTTAGCATAGCTTCGAGGAGGATCTGTTCCATGATCTTCCCAGGCACAGAGGTGAGGCTGACAGGTCGGTAGTTCCCAGGGTCCTCCTTTGTACCCTTTTTAAAAATGGGTGTAATGTGGGTCTTTGGGTCTAAATCTCAGCTGCTGCGAGCGGTCATTCTTCATAATCCCTTTCATAAACTTATTGAGTGGGGGAGGCAAGAAGTCTACTGAAGTTATTACACAGAATGTCTTTCTCCTAATGACTAGAAACCTCCTTCTGATTTCCACACTAGAATTATTTATGGCCAGTTTCTATCCATTTGTTCTTGTGCCAATGATGTCCTTTAGTTTAAATAGACCCTCTCATGCCCTGGTTTTTCTTTGTCTGTGTATTTATAGACAGTAATTCAATATCCTTTTAACCTCTGTTTTATTAGATTACCTAGAACAAACCCAGTTTTACTCTTCTTCTAGGACTCATAGTTCTCTGATCACCCCAAGAGCCTTTTTCTTCACCTGTTCTTTGCTGAGTGGTCTTAAATACTGCATAGTTCTCCAAAAGTGGCCAGCAGTACCTCGTGCAAAGCCACTCAAATGCTGTGGCCCCTTCTGGAAATACCTCACCTGATACAAGTATGAATTACATTTGCCTTTTTACATATATCACTATGGTTCACAGGCATCACTGGTACACACAGATCCTCTCCTTTTCTAATACTTTGAGCTTATAACATAAGTTCTTAATATTAGCCCCTAAGTGTATGACATTGCCCTTTGCATGATTGGATTTTTATCTCATTGCTATTATGCAAATCCCCAAGGCCATCAGGTCTTTCAAACCTCTCTTGCACTGGGGATGTTTCCCCACTTCATGGCATCAGTAAATTCCATTAAAACAAGCTTTCTTTTTGCATCAAGGTCACTAAAGAAAATATTAGATAGCTCCCAGCACTGATTCTTTACTGGTAAGCTTCCTTCAGCATGTTCAGCTATTTTTTCCCTTTCCTTTACTTTTTGTTTAACTACTGTACTAGTCCTAAACTTCTCTATGTTAACCAACTTGTTCTCCCAAAGCACCCTATATAATGCTTAAAAGAACATCTCAGAGAAATCCCTTGTATTTTCAAAGCAAATTACCAGATTAATTTAGCATAATCTGTTTGGTAAAATTCTGCCATGTTTTATGACATTTTATGCCTTTAATTCTTTCTCCCTCCCCTTAGATTTATTTTAAAGCCTTTCATTCCATTCTGAAGGCTTGCATATTATTGAGATCTGATAAGTAGGTCAGTATTTGCCTGAAGAAAATCTCCTCTCCACTATACTTCATGATTTTAGAGTTACTCCATGCCCTAAAATGACAAATAAGTGAAACAGAAAGTCTGGGAGTATGTGTCCAGATTAAGTTCTCAGTTTGTGGGTTAGTGCCATACCTTCATAGCATGCAGCTGGAGTAACTCACAATAACTACTAGGAAAAGAACACACTGGAGAACAACCAAGATTCTTGTTTAAATTGCACTTTAAATGAAAACATGTAATATTAATTTCACTTTCTTAAACATTTTTTGTAGATTCAAATTGCTAAAATTGTTGTTTATACTTTATTTAATTGGTTTTATAGTTATTAGCAGCTTCAGATTTTAACGTAAGCTTGTTCATATACTACAGATTCACATGTTAAAGGCTTGCTGGAAAGTTCAACATCTCATTACCATTCTTAGCACAAAGCAACACAAAATCAGTAAATTCTCTTAGTTATATTTAAAACCAGTACTACCTACTGCTAGCCAAATGTTTTAGCTTAGTCTGTGTTCTTTCAAGGTGTTTGAAGTAATCTGATTTGAGCGTCTCTGTAATTTGTTTAGTTACAAGTAATAGTATTTTTTTAAAATGTTTGTAAATTGTCTTGTTCCAGACTCACCCTTTCCAAACCGTTCACTTTATAGAAGCCTTTGTAAGAGGCAGGTATGAAACAGAAATCAACCTTTTGTTTCCATTTGTATCTCACAGATTTTGGGACTGCCTGGACACCAGTTTCTCTCATATGGTATAGAAAACAATAGACCTACCTTAATCTTTACCTACTGTATACAGCACATAACATAACCAGTTATGTCTGATCTTCCCTGGAAATGCTCCTGACAGTCTCCAGGATTGCAGTGGGAGGTAATATAGGCAATTCATAGAACTCCCCTCTTCTGGGAGCTTTCCCATGTTGGGGCATCAGAATTCACCTAAAAAAGCTACAGGGCAGTACAGAATTAGGCTCCAGATTAGCTTTTATCGTGATTCAGGTAAAACATACAAGCAAATGATGGGGACATAAGTTGTATTTGTGAAATGCATTTAACAGCAACACATTTTTCCATAAAATGTTGACTATAAAAGAAAGACTAGGGCTTTTTCTTTTTAGAGAGAAGGTTTGATTTTACTGCAGTTTGGAAGATCTGGACCATACTGTGTACGTGCTATGTAGACTTGGATCTTGACATTGGTTTAGGTGGCACATTTAAAAAAAAAAAAAAACAAACACCAAACAATTTTCTTATGCCATTTGAGTAAGATGATATGCATGGCCTCTTTCTACCTTGACAAGAAGAGGGAATCAATACCAGTTTACAGAGGGGACCTTACATAATTTAAATAAGGGAGTGAATTAACAAAAATATTGTGACTTCTTGAAAGGAAATATCAGAGACTAGTAGGCCAGAGGAAAAAATACTGCAAAGACAGTAATGTTTTTAAACTTAATGTTTCACTTTTGCAATAATTCAGGCATAGGCTTTGATTGCCATCCTAAACAGTGTGAACTCTACCCTCGGAGTTTACGAATTCTTCAGTTTAATCATCCAGTACATATAATTTTATATGATCTATAAATGAGCAGTACTTGATAGTCCCAGAGCTGAAGAATTTCAGAAACATTTAAGATTTGCATCCCTTCCTTACAAGGGAAGTCCACATGGACTTCTGCAAAGCATTTGACACTGTCCAACATGACATCCTTGTCTCTAAAGTGGAGAGACATGGATTTGATGGATGGACCACTTGGTGGATGAGGAATTGGCTGGATGGTCACACTCAGAGTTGTGGTCAACATCTCAATGTCCAAGTGGAGACCAGCGACAAGTGGCTTTCCTCAGGGGTTGGTATTGAAACTGGTGATGTTTAACATCTTTGTTGGCGACATGGACAGTGGGGTTGAGTGCAACCTCAGCAAGTTTGCTGACGACACCAAGCTGTGTGGTGTGGTCGACACACTGGAGGGAAGGGATGCCATCCAGAGGGACCTTGACAGGCTTGAGAGGTGGGCCTGTGCGCCCCTCATCAAGTTCAACAAGGCCAAGTGCAGGGTCCTGCACCTGGGTTGGGGCAACCCCTGGTATCAATACCGGCTGGGGGATGAAGGGATTGAGAGCAGCCCTGCGAAGGAGGACTTGGGGGTCCTGGTGGATGAAAAGCTTGGACATGACCTGGCAATGTGCATTCGCAGACCATAGAGCCAACCGTATGCTGGGCTGCATCAAAAGAAGCATGGCCAGCAGGTCGAGGGAGGTGATTCTGCCCCTCTACTCTGCTCTGGTGAGACCCCACCTGGAGTACTGCATTCAGCTCTGGGGCCCCCAACATAAGAAGGACATGGGCCTGTTGGACCGAGTCCAGAAGAGGGCCACGAAGATGATCAAAGAGCTGGAGCACCTCTCCTATGAAGAAAGGCTGAGAGAGTTGCGGTTGTTCAGCCTGGAGAAGGGATGGCACCGGGGAGACCTTATAGCACCCTTCCAGTACCTGAAGAGGGCCTACAAGAAGGCTGGAGAGGGACTTTTTACAAGGGCATGTAGTGATAGGACAAGGGGTAATGGCTTTAAACTGAAAGAGGGTAGATTTAGACTAGATATAAGGAAGAAATTCTTCGCTATGAGAGTGGTGAGGCACTGGAACAGGTTGCCGAGAGAAGTTGTGGATGCCCTTTCCCTGGAAGTGTTCAAGGTCAGGTTGGATGGGGCTTTGAGCTACCTGATCTAGTGGCAGGTGTCCCTGCCCATGGCAGGGGGGTTGGAACTAGATGATCTTTAAGGTCCTTTCCAATCCAGAATCAATGCTATGATTCTGTGATTCTATGAAAATATTGTCATTTCTTTGGCTCAAGAGCTTCCTTGCTCATATTGTGAGATGGAAAAAAACCAAACCACTTCACTACAGTATTTTCTCCATGGCTGAGTTACAAGTCTGTTGTTTATCAAGTGTTGAATGGTCTTGTGGCAAAACATAAGGTGGGAGTGAGGAAGTTTGCATTCTAATCCTGGCTGTGCCCCAGGCTTTGTATGAATCCATGGGCAACTAGTTTAACCTCTTTGATCCTCAATTTATTTTGCAGCAAATTGGGGGGAAAATGATACAGTCTGTCTTGTGAAGGTGTCATGAGGGTACCTTCTGGCACATTTAGATGGAATTGAGTGCTCCAGAAAAGCAAATCTTATTACCTTTTAACCTACTCCTGTCTCTTAACCATCAGTGGAGATGGGATCAGGGGCCTTACCATTTGCCAAGGGAGGTGTATGCAAAACTCAGTTTGAAGATTTACCTAAATGTTCAACATTAACTATTAAAGCCTTCATTAATGAATTCCAAATAGGCAAAGATTCCTTTAGTCCCATAATTCACTTGCCCTTTTAATTATGATACCTGTGACCACTCAAAATAAATTTCAAACAGGAGGTTAATTATTCCTGCTAAGCATCTCCCCTCTCTGACGATTGTAACTTGGAACATTTTTTCTAGGCAAAATCTCCACTTCAAATAAAGCTAAATTCATAAATGAATGCCAATACTGGAAAGATAAACTTGGCATCTGGACATTTGAAGCTGCCAGGTGTATCATATATATGACCACAGCTGTTCACTGTGGTAACTGAAGGGAAAAAAATGAGCAAAAGAGAGATAGGCATTAGGAACTAGCAAAAGGCAGTGCTATGTTATTATTTTAATTACAAGGGGATGCTGATTTGCTTTGTAATTGCAATGCAAAGTTGCTGTTGAATGTCCAATATGTGCCTAGAATTATGCTTTTATGCAAGTTTTCAATAAAAATAGAGGCTGCTAGCAAGAGGGCTGTTTAATCATACTAAGCAGAAAAGAAGAAAAGTAGAATGATGACTTTTTACTATAATTTTGAAAGACCCAGATCCATCTCTAAATCAAGGAAGCCACAAGAATAACGCGACACAGGAAAAGAAGAAAACTGTAAAATCACTTTCATAGTCTATGACATAACAGAGATGTATCACAAATCACTGTCATAAAAGTAATTTTTTAATGTAGGGGGGTTTAAGGGTAATTATTTGGATTCTGCAGTAGTTTTTCCCAACATGTTATAGAGCAATACCCCATGCTGTATATGTATGCATTGACCCAGCTTGATACCCCTCCCCCCTCAAAAATAAAAAAAGAACCTCCCAAAATGTAATGCATCAGTGATAGGTGTGCATTATTTTATTTTAATTTATTCGCATTTTTTACAACTTAACTGCAATTTCCTAATTATTTCAGCTTGGCTCTCCAAAATGTTAACCAACTGCACATCAGAGAAACATGCATGCCAATAAGAGTGAACGCACGAGTTAGGACCTTGGGGTGGAAGTCCTTGAACCTTCCTCAGCAAAGGGTTCCTGGAGGGTGCAAGCACAAGCAAGCCTTACTCGCTGCTGCTTCTGTTGCTCAGGAAGATGTCTCAGAGAGGCCAAAGCAGCATTGGCTGCTGACATGGGAGCAGAGAGGGAGGAGAGAAGGGCATGCCTCGTGAGGTCTTGTGAACAACCTGCTGTAGCTCTAAGGTGAGTCTGCAGGTGTAGCACTGGGTGACCAGCTTTTTTCTTGGTGCAGCATCTGTTTCAGGGTCAAAGCAAAAAGCACGCCTTCCTTTGTAACTGTTTCAGCACACACCATTACAGTTAGCAGCTGAGAAAGCGAGAGTTATCATTTTAAACAAATATGAGTAGCCCAAACATTTCCCATTCCCAAGCAGTCCCTCAGGTAAGTTGTCCCTTTGGAACTTGGCCAAGAAGCTGCCTGGATCTCCTTGGGCAGCAGGACAAGTTAACATCCCACAAGTCTGCTACAGTGAGCCTTCGGTGAGTGTACTGAATCTGTTCTTATCCAACATTTCTTTCTTCAGATTTAGGTAGGGATGTAACTTCAGCGAATTATAGCAATGCCAAAGTAAAAGAACATAGGTAAATTTTAAATGCGCACTCTGTTTGCAGAGAAGGATTTGTACTACTGAGGTGAGGAAGGATGGTCTTATGACTGGAATTTCAAAGATAAATATTCAAGTCCCAGGTCTGTGACTTCACGTCTTTACATATGTCCTTGAGCAAGTCATCTGATTTCTACGATTCAGATCATCGTTTCTAAATTCATCCTTTGTTTTCTTTTTTCTTCCTGACAAAGAATATTTATACCTGTGTGTTTGTACAGTGCTTATCGTACAGGACTCCCAGTCTTTGAACAGGTTAATGAGGTGTAAGTTATAGTTTGAATTTATGATATCAGCTACTCTGTATTAACTCCCTGTTCTTATGCCATGGTAAAATGTAGGTAGTTTTCTTCTTCAGTGAGGGATAAGCTGTCTCACTTTTACTGCAGAGTGAGAGCAAACACTCAGACTGTTGTTAGAGAGTAGGAAAAATGCTGTAAATCTACATCCCAGCTTACCTTGTGACAACTTATGCATCTTCCTTTGTAGGGATTTTTTGAACTCAGCTATAATCAGCACATGTAGATAAGTCAACACAACACTGAAATTACGAATCTTTAACAACAGGCTTTAAAACATAAAATGTAAAAGGTTAAGGATTTTATTGAGAAACACAACATGTTAAGCTTCTCATTCTATCTCATCATATCTGCCTAGGAAATTTGTAACTGGTTTTTCCTCTTTGGTTGCTCTCAGAAGACTTCTGGTGCTTTTCCTTAATTATCATTCTCCTCCTCCTCTTCCTCCAAACTTCTGAATGGCAAATACACCATAAGGTGAAGCCTTTAAGTAGCTTGTGTTTGCTCATCAATGACAGTTAGGCTATCAATGGCAGATGCAAGCAGTTAAATCCTTCAATCATTTACAGTCACAACACTTACAACAAATAATTGAGGGTGAACTTCTAAGAAGTTTTATTGTATGTTCAGAATTGCATGTATACCTTTTTGATCTTTATAATATAGCTTTCATCACTCAGGAATCAACGTTTCTTCCTTGTAAATAAAAATTTTTCTTGTTTCCAATGCATCCTCTCAAGTTTTAACATCTTTTTTTTAACCAGTTCCTTTTTAAAAAAACTTATTTTTCCTTACAAGAAAGAGGTTTTGAATTATATTTTTTCCTAAAAACTTATATTCCAAGAAATATAAACACACAAAAATGGTGTAATTACTAGAAGTGGTGGAACACTTGTTGGCATAGTTGTTCTTTCTGTCAGGAAAGCTTGGTGTGAAAAAAATTTAAATTATTCATAGATCATATGGATTTTTGCCTGTTTTAAAATCATTATTTGTCATTTCACCAAAGTCAACTCTATTGTGACTTGTAAAATGCATCATATTGAGTTCATCGCTACAATCACCCTTTATTAAATTAATTTCATGTTTTCAGAACATGCTATTTCATGCAAAGATGTGAGGACTTTCTAGACTGATTGGCTAAGCCAGAGACAAAAATTCCAGAATTTTCCTGGGGAGAGAAGTTCCTGTTGTTTGTCTAACAAACTAAATTATCTACTGAATTCTGAGCCATGTGATAAAATCCTTGTAGGTTTGCATTACATCTTATTTTCCAGGCATCAGACCTGATATGCATAAAGTTGAACTAGGGATTCCCAGGAATGTTATCTCACCTTACAGCAACTTCTATCCTTTAATTCTTTGCAACCTTTACATTTTCCTCTTCAGCTCTACTCAGTCCAAGAATTAGTGTTGGTTCATAGGCTGAGTTACAAGATAATCTTCCTTCCCATCATAAAGGTATAAAACATTGGAAAAAGATTTACTATCCTTGTATCACATCCTGATCGCAGGCAATATCCTTATTCATTTTTCATCACCCTTCCTTTCCATTTAAGCTAATTCATCCCTGTTTTCTGCCAACTTCTTTTTTTCATTTTCTGAAACTATTTTCCTACTGTTGGACATTTAAAATCCAAAATAAATAAACATTGGCTGCTACTATCAGCTAGGTGCCCTTCTGCTGTGTCTGGCTTGTCACTTTCCTGACGGGGCTATTTCTTTTTAATCTCCATATTGGCTGCTAATCTGATCTGTCATTCTTCTGTTTTTACCCCTTTTCTCTCTGAATCTGCAATTGAAATAAAGTTTCATCAACTTGCATTTATTTGCAACTTCATCTAAGGAGATTTCACCTTGATTGCTGTGTTGGGCAAAGTTCCCAAGATGGTGTGCCCTCTTACACAATCTCTTTTTCACTTTAAAAAGGAAAGGAAAACTGAAGAATGCACCCATGTAAATGGCTGCATTAAAGCTCATGCCACTTGTTTTTCTAATAGGATCATTATTAAGATTTTTCCTCCTCAATGTTCAGTGCCCTTTAATGTTTTCTGTTATCGTAAATTAAAAGAGACAAGGGAAATTTGTTCCAAATGTGTTATAAATTGGAAAACCATGAAAAGCTTTGAGCAGTTCAAAGTCAGGAAAGGAAATTATATTTCCATGTAATTTTTAAATATTATAAATGTGTATGTTACATAGAGTGTCATCTTCCAAAGGTCATTCAGTTGAGTCTTTGTAAACAAGGTATGGTGGATCCCATTTCGTTGCTGGCTAAGATCTGATTCACCATTACCCCACAGCAGTAGAAGCTGCTGGAGCTAATCAGGGGTGTTATCAGCTCTGACTTTTATTGCTGCTGCATAGCAAACCAGGCAATAAAGAAAACGGTAAATGCAGGATTTATTCTTTGCAGGGGTATACCTCATGTTTGGAAGATTAATGAAGAATTCCTGGTTCACTGTTTACTAAAGACACCTCTGTTCTATAGTATTTTAATTGTAAATCCCTTATTTGACATCCTAACTAATGGTTCCTGCTGAATTAATAAAAGCGACATATTAACTTTAAATCCCAGATAAAGTAAAGATTGCTGTTTTAATATCCCATCCATATCCTTTATCTTTCTACAGGGGCTTTCAGGCCAGTAGTTTTAATAACATGCATGAATGAAGATGCTCTTTTTTAACACAAATGGTGGCAAAGAGTTTTTCCTTTATATTAGCAGGCAATCAATTCCAATAGCTTTTTAATGCTTTCTTAAAGAATCAATTTTAAAGCAGAAGCTCTTCAGGGGACCCTCTTAAACTTCTTCACAGACAGTCTCCTAATTTTCTATTACAATGCAATCTAAAGCAGCTACAAAAATAATGCAGATAATGTTTGCTGGGTAATGATTTCCAATTTCCCCATTCCATGTACCCTGTTATTAGGAGGATCATCTTAGCTGTGTAAATTAATTTTCAATTCACTTCAGGGGAACATTACAATGATTTATTCAGCACTGGTGCTGAAGAAAGTGTTGGGAGGATTTTAGCAATCTGAGAAACAAAATCAATTTGTTCCGATTATCACCATGTTAAAAAATGGGAAGACAAAAGGTTCACAGGAATATGTTAGAGGTTAGCATACACCCTACAGGAGCAGTCAGTGTGATCTTGGGTGTAGTTACCTGACCAGTAAGGGCAATCAAAATGTCTGAGACTTGCTGGTTTGTCCCCATGCTTCAACATTTTGGAAGGACTGAGCAGATTCTAGGGTTCTTTGTGTATTATACAAAACAAAACAACAGATCAACTTTTCAGTCACTAAAACCATCTCTGGTCAGTGAGGAACATGCTTGCTGTAAGTTAGACAAGGAGGGGATTGTTTCAAAACCAGCTGTGTTATTGGTAATGATACCCAGGATTTGGGAGAGTTCCAGACTAGGAAGAAGGACAAGAGGAATTTCCAGTTTCGCAAATAAAGGATTTGTTGTACGGTAAGCATCTGGTAACTAATGCTCAGGGGACTTACACCAAAGTGGTCATACACTGTAGTGCTCATACCAAATAAACTAGCACCTGTAAGTACACATAACAGCTGAGATCTGAACGTTTGGTTATTGTGATTTAACTGTTGCATTTTTAAAAGTGAGATTCATGTCACCTGACTTTGAATGACCACAAAAGAAAACTCTGATCCAGGTGAGAGACTCTTTGGAGAAAAAAGAGAGAAGTAGAGAAACTTTGGAGTCAATACCTCTGTCTTATTTAGATGCCTGTGAGTCAGGCTCTGGCATGACTGCTTCTCTCCAGTCACAGTAAAGAGGACCTGTAATTATTATTTCAGACAAAATTGCAGATATTGACATAGAAGATATCTACATTTGATTTACCAATAAGTTTTGCAGTGATATCTGTGATATTACAGCTATTGCCAGTAGTTAAAACAAGAGATCAAAGGGAAATATTTTTTTCCATGTGAAAAGCTTTGAAAGGGCAGTTGAAATCCCTCAAGTCCATCAGCAGGAAGAAATTGCAGTTTTGTGTAGTACATTTTTTAAATGAAAGCAAGATTATTAAAAAATTCAAGACCACATCCACATAAAATACAAGCTTGTGAAATTGGTTGGAGGTTTTAGGGATGACCACATTCAATTACAGGAGAAAAACAACCAATCAGTTCTGAACTTCCAAATTGAAAATTGCCACTTTCTGTGGTTACAGTGGTAGGAAGGATAGTCCAAACATAATAAATAGCATAAAATCAATTGGTCATGGCTCCAAAGGAATTTTTGAATGATAGTTGTGATCTGTCACTATTGCTAGTGTTCCCACACATCATGCAATATAAAATATTTAGTATTGAACTACTGTTGCATAATTTGAAGCTGAAGGAGGCTTGATTTCAATGAGAGCTGTAAAAGATCAAAAGTTTTGCAGGTCCATTGCAGTAATGTCTTCCAGGATTTTTCTTCCACATTGATAGTATATTGGAAACCTGAAAAAGAGTTGTCCTTATTGTCATGGGGCCATAGTCAGGCATTAAGTATATCACATTTATCATGCTTCCAGCATGCTAGTAGCATAGTTGTCAAATTAAGTTTTTAACAGCATGTTGGCAGGGAGCCGAACTGACATTATTTATTAAAAATAAAACAGTAAGGAAGAATTAAACACTTATGACAAAACAGCAAGTGAGCGTACTGTCTTGTAGGGTATGTATCTAGGTTGCCTGATTTCAAAGAAACTGAAGACTCTTCTGAGTATATGATTTTGAAAATAAACAAAAAAAAAGAGAAAACATTTATATTATTTCACTGCAAGCCATAGTCAATTGCCTGATACCAGTGGAACATGACTTGTCTTTAAAACGTTTTCTCAGCTTCAGTGAATAAAGCTAGTAGTCCAAATTTGTAAGTGTAACATACTCAAAATATTTTGGACCTTTACAGTTTAGGATCTAGAATGATCTATGGATATCTGAACAACTATTCTAAATCAAACCAAGTGAAGCTCTAATTGGCTGAACATCTTTCCTCTGTAGAGGGTCTTAGGAAAGTACACATGAATAAGACAACCATACTGTGATATGTTGCCTGAAATATCATGAAAGCTTTTGACAATGAGCTATTCAGGGACTTATTGTGGAAGATACTATATTTGATAGACTTTGATAGATCTAAATACTTTCTGAGTCCATATAAACTTCTGTCACCCGTAACATCCTGTTGCAAAGAGGTCTACTGTTTCAAACAAGATGGAATTAAGCAGTATTCCCTTTTTCTATCTCAAACTTTTTTCCTAATGATCTTATTCTATTCCTTCAAATAATTTCATCACAGGAAACAATGTGTAATTGCTCACTTCTTACTTTTGCATGTTTGTCATTATTTTATTCTCCTTCATATTTGTCTCTCAGGTTGCAGAGTACTGGTCATTTTAATCTCTTCTAGTATGTAAGGTATTCCAAATATCTGATCATCCCTATTTCTCTTTTTGATACTATTTCTGCTTCTAGGTAGCTAAAAACTTATTAAGTAAAGGGAAGCTGGGACAAAGATAAGTAAAACAACTTTAGCTCTCATGAATCCCAGATCAGTGCACAAGCTTCTGTTCTACTTTAAATTATGTTATTCTTACCTTAGCAATTAACATTGTACTTTATTTGTATTTTTATAGACAAATAAAGTTCTACAGCACATAGTCTCACCTTTAAGAGTAGTATTGGAGACAACATTTCTTCTTTACCTCTAAATTAAGGTAATAGATGAATTCTATTTCATTACCCTGACTTTATTTGACAGTGTCAATAATATAAGAAATTCAGAAGGGAATTCATTTTACCTAAATCTGCCTAGGTAGCCAGTGCCTCTCTCTCATCAGTGCTAGGTGTCTGCTTCCTTTATAGTCAGTGAAGAGGAAGAGGGGCATCTCTGGAGAGCTATTCATCCCATTTTAAGAGAGATGTTTGTGTTATGTGGCTGGAATTGGTCCCTAGAGGATGGGAATAATTGCACTATGGAGGTCCCTCTCTTTCATTCCTCTAGACTCTCTCAATCATTGATAGTAAGTAATAACTTACTTTGATTAAAATGGGAACTTTCACACAACTAATTAGATGAAATTACTCCTATTCTCAGTGTCTAGGTTTGTAGGGGAGAGAGAATACAACTGTGATTTGGTGTCTTCATGGACAGCAAAATGCAGTTAAAGTAAAGGGGGACTAGGGAGGGTCCCCTTCTCCCTGAGCTCCCACAACCTCCTCAGAGGAGAAGGGGAGCCTTTCCTCTCTGTGCAGTGTGCTCCTCTTGCAGTGTGCAGTCCTTCTTTCCAGGCTGCTTTAACCACATATTTTAGCAATACATCCAGATTAGATTGCTCCCTACCTCCATCCAGGACACACATTGCAGCAGCAAAGGAGAGCCTCTTAAAATGGTAAGGGAGTTATTGAAACATGTCCTCCCTCGCCAGACTCCACCACTCCTTCCCCAGCCTCCTGCAATCTCCTCTCTTTTCCTTTCGTGTCAGCAAAACAAAGAAATCATTTTTAGCAAGGCTCATCCACAAGTTGGCAAGGATAACATTCTTAAATATCACAGTGCTATTATGATAAGCACAGCACATTCCAGGCGGAAAAACTGCAGATTATGGCAACCTTCAGTAAGTATGGATGATATTAAAAGTTAGAATTTTCTTTTTTTTTTTTTAGCACCCAAAAAACCATTAGCAAGCCTGTCAAAAAAGAACAGCCTATCAGGATTTCAAATAAAAGAAATGAAAAATCCATTTATGAATACTTATCTCCCAGATCCTCTGTGCATCTTAAGCAGAAAATGATATACACTGACTTCAGAAATACAGTTACCATATTTGAAGATCTGAGCTATAGGAAAATACCAGAAATATATGTTTTTTAATTTTCTTCTAGTTTTATTTGACAATATGAAGGTGTAAGAAGAAGAATAAAATATATTAAAAATCTATATCATGATCTGTCCCCCTTTCTGAAAAAGAAATATGACCTCTTCATTACTCCAGCAAAGTCCAATCTTGTCATAAGCAAAAAACATTCATTTCATAATAGGTGCAAATAAGGAGATTTGTATAAAAGAATCTAGCACAGTATTTATCAAAGGATATTGAGAAAGAAGAATTGCCACTGTGTGATCCTTTCTGAAGCTAACTGAAATCCTGTTACTACTTAAATTCTTGAATTTCCTAAATTTTCTTAGTTCTTTATTAGTTGCCCCCCAAAAGAACAGGTTAAAAAAAGAATTACTAATAGGCAATTACTCAGTAATGAAAACTGAACTAATAATAGTAATGAATAACATTTTTATGGCTTTATAGTAGCTTGTAAGTCAGTAGATACTCAAGCCTTCATCAAGTGTAGATTATGTCATCTTGGTGTACAAAGGAACACCAGATGAATCAGGACTGGCCCCTTCTGTGTAATTCTGCTCACATACTTGTCTAAGAGTTCTCTGGAGCTCAAGGGTTTGCAACCCAACACATAGAGTTGCATAGGTTTGGATGAACCCTGGGAGACCTTTGAGTCTGATCCCCTGCTCAGTGCAGGGCCAGCTTTGAAACTGCATGAGGTTGCTCAGGGCCTTCTCCAAGCTTTTTTAAGTATTTCCGAGGATGGAGATTCCACTGCCTCCCTGCACAGTCTCTCCAGATTTTGACCACTATCACTGTGAAGAATTTTTTACTTGAATGTAGTAAATCTGAGCTCAGCTAAAGTTCTGGTTACCTCAAAACCCAGCTGTGCGTGATACTAGAGGATCTCCAGGACAAGACTTTCAGGGGGCACCAGAGCTGCCTTGTCTTCCCTTTGCTGGTTACATGGCATTGGGCCACCAGCCCAGGAACAAAATGTGAAAGGTCATTGAAATGCAATGGGTTAGTGAAACACAAAGTCCAGACTAGCTCCAGGTGTCTCCTCTGCCCCCGTAGCAGAACTTGGTTTATCTTCCAGAAGACAGTAGAGCAGATGGGCATTTCAGGACTTTAGAAAGAAGGACTGATAGTGCGTTCCTATGCTTCCACTTTTCACAAGATTTCTAAGGATGTCCTTGAAAACCTCCACCTCTGCAAATTACTCGAGGCATCTTGTTGCAGAGAAACCCATCCAGCTGGGTAATATTAGGATTATTAATGTTATAAGATAAGGATTCCTGCAGTGTGAGGATCTGTTAACGCTTTAGAAAAACAAGTCTCCTGGCCAAGTCTAGAGGAACAAGGGGAAACTCCATTAACCTAAAACTTCACGCTGATTTAATGATTCATCTTATTTTTTTCTGAATATCATTCCATTTAAGCAAATGATATTCAATTAATGAAAAATAAATCTATATATAAAGACACTGTAGATCCTAAAATCAATGAATAACCAATGATATAAAGGATACTTATGTTGTTTTTCGGTCACTAACCAGTCCAATAGGGTCTGCCTTCAGAAGCCCTGATCCTGCATCTGTGAGGTGAAAATGACATCTGTTAACCAACAAAAGGATGTCAAGTTGTTCTCAAACCAAGGTACATTTCAGCCAGATGAAGGAGAAAAGAATGTAGGAAAAATGAAACACAAAACTAAACACTGTGTCTAAAAATACATTTTATGTCTGACCGGTAGAACAATCTGCTGTTGAATTGGATTTAGGTGTTCTTTTGTGTTTATTTTCTCACCCATAATCATTACCTATTTTGAAAACACTTCTTTACATTAAAGTTATTTAGATAACACAAGATATATTTTATTTATAGCAAAACAAACCACAACAAAATAAAATATGTTTTAACAATGTTGCAACATTTTTAATTCTTTCACTCAAACTTTGACATAACTCAATAAAATAAACTCTTATAAAGATAGGCTTAGTAAAAAAGTTGCAACTGAACCTTCATGATTTCAAAATAGTCAAAAAAGAATCCAAAATAAATATGCCATTTTATAACTACAAATCCCACCAAAATCCAACTACTTACTATATCCTCATTAGCATTTTGCTAAATTAAAAGGATAATTATAGTCTGCAATTATGTTTCTTTTTTCAATAAAAATAAGCATTTAAAAAAAACTTTTAAAAACTATTTGTAAGCACAGCTAAGAATGATACCATTTTTCTTAAGGATCTCTTCAAACCTAGCTATTTTTCTTTAAGAAAGTCAGTTTGGCACAGATATTTTAGTATGGAAAAGGTCTGGCAAGCTCATTGTAAAGGATGGATAGGCCGACTTTATTTTCCTATTTTCTGTTCAATCTGAGATCACAGCATGCCAGACTGGAGATGACAGCCATGAACTGCTGTTCAAGAAAATTTCAAAGGAGCAGCATTAGTGACTTGTGTCCTGTCTACATTGGGCTTTTTATTTTGCAATGAAATGCTTTTACTTAAGTGCTTTCTCCAGTCCTATGTGCTGACCAATTATTTCCTCTTCTAACAGATCTGTCCCAAATAATTCAGGGCCTATGTTTTTGCAATGCTCAGTGAACTAACAGAAGTGCAACTGATGTGCAAATAGATTAGATTTAATAATATAAGCATATGTCCGGGGTCGACTAGCAGTTTTCTCCAGTTTGATGAGATCAAAACATTAGACGTAATCATGTTTTTGTGCAAGCTTTACACAACAGAAACATTTTGTCATTAAAATTACAGTTTGTGTTCAGCTCAAATTACAGCAATATCACAGCTGTGTTTTATGAGAACATGCATAAATTCTTTGCAACCATTTTGGGCTGGATTGACAAATGTCATATTTCCATTTCTCTTTAGAATGATGCCGTTACAGTTGATTTTCCATTTTGATGTGTATGAGATAAAAAAAAAAGAAGGGAAAAAGCCACACAATATTAAAATGAAGCACTATGAGGAACAGTTTTGGTTTAATATTCTTGGGTCTTATAGCTTTTGTTTTCCATGGACCTTATTCAGTTATCTTCTCCTTCTGAAAGTCATTTCAGATGCAAAGTAAATGGAAGCTATTTTGTAGCACAAAGACCATTCAATTAGTATCTGTGCATTGTAAAGGAAGTGGCTTGTTTTTCATCTGTTTGTTACTATTGCCACTATCTTTTTTGAAAAGAACACCAAAACAACAAAAACCAAACCAACCCAAAAGTCTGTGTGCTCTTGCCTTGTTTTTACTGCCTTGTTTTTACTTCATGATGGTGTTTAGTGGTTAGAATATGGCACACTGACAATGGTAGTGGTAAATTACTTTGACCTTTATAATATTCTTAATTTTGGTTGGCTACTCATTCTACTCATCAACATTTACAGCCATACTCATTTCTGGGGAAGGCAGAGCTAGGTACTAAAATGGAAAATGTCAAATGCTCCTGTACTCCAAGGACATGTTAGACATTCAAATTCTCATACTTTATTATCATAGCAAAAGACTGCAACAAGAGTAGGAAATAACCTTACATTAATCTAGACAAATGACAGATGGTAACAAAGAGGACAAATGGCACAAGCCAGCCTGCTATGACTTTAAGATGTTCATTTTGTGGTTACTTTCAGATGCTGCTCATCCTTTCTCAGATGAGCCATAAACAACGGAGCCACTGAAAGTGATTACCGGTCTGTACGTGCTCTGCTGGTACTCCTGTAGTCAAACCTGGAAGCCACAGTGCAGAGTCTCCTAGTGAGACTGTACCTGCTGTGCGTTGGTTACTCTGGCACTTCTGGATCTGCCTGCGATTACACTCCACTTCAAATGTGAGTGCTGTTTCACTTGCACTTTGCTATCCACTTGTCTCTCCAACTCTCAGTTTGTAACTTGTTTTCTTACTTTCAGCCCCATCTTTTAAAGCTCAACTTGTTTCTTTTCCTCCTCTCCTCATTTATTCACACTAAAATGCTGAGGTCACATTCTAGCCAAAATGAAATAGCTTCAATGACATTATGCATGTGTCACAAGTTAGAGGGGGAAAAAGTGAGGTAGGAAGAATCAATGGCAGAAGATTTTATGCTAAAAAATTAAAATTATGCATATGATTTAAATATACTGATTAACCAAACAGTTGGGAAGATAGTAACAGTAAGGTAGTAACACACACAGTAATATAGATAGCAAAAGCTATTCCTGCCTAAATTAAGATACGGCAGAAAGATTTTAAATTATGCTGGGTTTAAAAGTTTCCTGTAGATTCCAAGTAAACAAAACATTTTTGTGCACCTCCCTCCTCCCCCCAAAATGTAAAAAATATGCACTGAACTGTAATGATGAGGTCAATGTAGATCAAGGGGCCAACAGTGTATCAAATTCAGCTGGGGGCAGTGCAGTTTACAATTAACAGTTTGATCTAGTTATTTATTTCTTTTCAATGGTCACCTTGTTTGTACTATCATGAAAAAGTATTAAAGTGGAAATGAACCTCTGTAATTTGTCTTGCTGCATCAGAGAATGCAAACTCTATATCAAGGTACTCAGTCTCTGTCAGACCGGTACATTATTTCCCAGTCATCTTGATATTATTCTTAGCAGATAAAACCAGATGAATATATGGGTTCTGTTATGAGTTCATAAGATTTTCATGAGACAACAAACACCAAACAGCAGGGAAAAACTGTAAGGCGAAACCCACCTTAAATAATGAAATCTGTATTGTCACAGTAAGTGTTACTATGTCCAGTTTTAACTTAAGATGCCTTTGCAGTGCATTATATTGTATTTTGTGAAAAATGCTGTGTATTTATGTGTTTACACTGCACAGAAATGCAAATACCCTCTGTACAGATAGAGAGAATGCACATATAACCTCATGTACCCTTATGCATGCAGTTACAGAATCCCAGAATCCCAGAAAGGTTGAGGTTGGAAAAGACCTCTGGATGTCATCTGGTCCAACCCACCTACTCAAGCAGGGCTATCTACAGCCAGTGGCCCAGGATCATTTCCAGTTGGATTTTGAATATCTCCAAGGATGGAGACTCCACAACCTCCCAAGGCACCCTGTGCCTGTGCTCAGTCATCCTCACAGCAAAAAAGTGTTTCCTGACTGTGCTGGTTTTGGCTGAAGTAGAGTTAATTTTCTTCGTAGTAGCTAGTACAGGGCTATGTTTTGGATTTGTGCTGGAAACAGTGTTGATAACACAGGGATGTTTTTGTTATTGCTGAGCAGTGCTTACACAGAGTCAAGGCATTTTCTGCTTCTCATCCCACCCCACCAGCAAGTAGGCTGGGGGTGCACAAGGAGTTGGGAGGGGACACAGCTGGGACAGCTGACCCCAACTGACCAAAGGGATATCCCATACCATATGACATCATGCTCAGTGCATAATGCTGGGGGAAGAAGAAGGAAGGGGGTGAAATTTGGAGTGATGGCGTTTGTCTTCCCAAGTAACCGTTACATGTGATGGAGCCCTGCTTTCCTGGAGATGGCTGAACACCTGCCTGCCCATGGGAAGTAGTGAATGAATTCCTTGTTTTGCTTTGCTTGCGTGCGCGGCTTTTGCTTTACCTATTAAACTGTCTTTATCTCAACCCACGAGTTTTCTCACTTTTACTCTTCCGATTCTCTCCCCCACCCCACAGTGGGGGGAGTGAGCAAGTTGCTGTGTGGTGCTTAGTTGCTGGCTGGGGTTAAACCACGACACTGACATTCAGAGGGAACCTCCTGTGCTTCAGTTTGTGCCCATTTTCTCTGGTCCTGTCACTGGGAACCACTGAAAAGAGCCTGGCTCTGTCCTCATTGTACCATTGCACTCTCCCTTCAGGTATTTATATACATTGATAAGATCCTCCCGAGCCTTCTCTGCTCCAGGCTGAACAGCCCCAACTACCTTAACCTTTCCTCATAGGAGAGACACTTCAGTCCCTTCATCATCTTCATAGCCCTTTGCAGGAGTCTATCCAGCACATCCATGTCTCTCTTATACTGGGGAGCCCAGAACTGGACCCAGTACTCCAGGTATGGCCTCATCAGTGCTGAGGAGAGGGGAACGATCACATCCCTCGACCTGCTGGCAATACTGTATCTAATGCAGCCCAAGATACAATTCACCTTCTATGCTGCAAGGGCACATTGCTGGCTCATGTTCAACTTGGTGTCCACCAAGATCCCCAGGTCTTTTTCTACCAAGCTGCTTTCCAGCTGGGTGGCCCCTAGCATATATTTGTGCATGGGGTTGTTCATCCCCAAGTGCAGAACTTTGCACTTCCCCCTGTTGAACTGAATGAGGTTACTTACCTTGTCTGACTGCCCTATTGTAGTAATTGCATGTACAAGTAACCACAAAATTTGGCATGTAACTTTTCTGCACATTGATGACTAAGTTACTAAATACCAGAATAATTATATTTATGAAAGTGATGTCAAACATGATGAATATGTAATTTGTCTAAATGGTATTTACTAGGGGCCTGCAGCCCAACCACCTTAGTTTGTGCTCTTAACAACTTTAACAAACTAAGCAAAGTTAATTTGATTTGTTGTTTTCCTCTGGAAAACCTAGAAAGCTATTTTATTTTAGCAGAGGATCTGTTCTAAAAAAAGTTTGGCAAGCAGTATCTTAGGCAATATGTTTCCCTTGAGTAAACATTCAGATATTTTTTGGATTAATTCTTCCCTTCTGCATCAGTTTTACCATCTACATATCCACTGATTCAATAGAATAACATTTATGTAAAAACAAGAGTAACCATGGACAAATCAAGGTTTATCTGTCATTCTGTTAAGGGAACTTTTTCTTGCTTGTTACAGGGCAGTCACTTACATAAAAGCAATAGCTTTGCCACCATTAAACACGCAATAAAGCCTTTCACAAGTGTACAGCATTAGCCAATTGTCTTAACCCTGTCAGGAGTGTACATTAGGCTTATGAAAGCTTTCCTTTCATTCTGAACAATGTGTAAATGTTCATTTCTTCTCTGAAACTGTTGTGTGCACAGTGAAATAGCTGCTGTGTTCTACCCCAGGAGGTGAAGAAAGTGATTCTTGACAAATCCCAAGGGGGGAAGGGTGTTAGGATGTACAAAATTTATGTCTTTCTCTTGTGCAAGATTGGCTCAGAGAAGATTCTAGTTTTGCAACATGGTTTATGGTATAGAATATGGTAAGCTACTCAGTTCAGGTTTTCTCATTTAAACACAGATCATATCTGCATTGTATTACAGCTGTATCTAGTTCTGTAATGTACTGAGAAAATCATTGGTAGAGTAAATCTTGAAGGGCCCAAATAGTATTACACTTTTATAGCCGTGTCTCTTCCGAGAATCAGCATAAGCATTTCTTATTGAACGAAAGTGTTCTTTTCAGATAGAAGAGATGCAGATATTCAAGCAGTGAAATATATGTCACATTTAGCCATAACTTTTCTAAATATTGGATTCTATCTTATGGTAAGTGACTTAAACTTCCATACTTGGTTTAGTATTGAAAGTAGAGAAGCAAGAATGAACATAGGGTTGAAACTAGCTTTTACATGGAAAGCAAAGCAAACACCTGGCATATGTCATACAACTTAAAAACTATACAGATAGCCACTTCAGGAAGAGTGACTAGTCTTGTGAAATTTTCAGGGAGTAAGGCTGGGTCCCACGTGAAATTATGGTCCTAACTACAAAGGACTGGTTGAAGTACCTACCATGTCACACTTTCTGTAATACCTCCTCCTTCGAGATTTCCCCAGAGAGGCAATAAAGTCTTATTTATTTCCTCAATATTTATCTGTAGGGATAATGGTTTGAAAGATTGGGTTAGTAGCTACAGTATTCATTTGACAAAGTAGCCTTTGTTAGCAGTAGTCTTCTAATGATGAAAGAAACTCTAGCCCTCTAACAACCTTTCAGCTCTATTAAAGAAATTTTTTCTTCCTATTTCCTTGCCTTCTGGGGAAAGGCATTCATTCAGTCTTTTCGTAAGCTCAATTTCTCCACTCCAAATGCTCGCTGGGGCATATAGGAATAGAAACAAGAAAAAGATCAGCAACAAGAGATTTTTCTATGCTTTCATACTGTCTTCTGTGAAAAACCTTGGACAAGAGTGAAGCTTTTCCACATCTATAGAAAGAGAAGATAGGTACTGAGGGGCAAATGATGCATCAAGATCTCCAGAGGTAAAATAAGGTGGTGGCATCTGTAAAGGGTGAAGTTGTAAACATTATCTTCAGTAAATGGTTGGGGAGGTGTGTGTTTGGTTGGTTTGTTTTTTTTTTAAAAAAGGAAAATGTACTAGTGAGTCACCCACTATCCCTCCCAAGGGCCCATCTGAGGACAATTTTCAATTACAAATCTTAATCTTCCAAACCCTTATCTCCTTGCATCTTTGAATGTATCTCTCTACATCTTTGTCTTTCTGAACAATCAAACATCTATGTTCTTTGCTTCTTTCCACATCTTTCTACCTCCACAAACCAGGACTTCAACCGTGAGCTACACACTCGCCTGCCACAGCTTCCCTTGAGGCCTCTAACTGCCAAGTCCCTAGCCCAGTGTCCTCACCTGGAGGAGAGGATCCTGGCACTTCCCTGTGTGTGGGGTGGAGAGAGACCACATATGGTCATGGATACTAACAGTTATTACATGGCTTTGGTCCCACACACAGGTTGGTTTGTTCCAAGTCAGGGATGAAGGCTGCTATCCCTGTCTATCATCTCCTACGTGCTGTCACTCCTATCCTCTGAGGTCCTGAACTTCTTTAGGAGGAGAGTTTCCACAGTCTGTTGCACGGTTTTCCTCTGAGGCAGGCACTAGTAATTAGTAATGGAGGGTGACCAGATATGGACAGGTGAAGGGGAGGAAAAGGATTAAGGAACTAAAACTGCAGGGACCGGACAGAAGCAGGAGGGAGCTCCTTACTGAAAACTGGGTAATTCAGTCTCTCTTGGATCTTCCAGTAATAGCTGCTCTGAGAAAACACAGGGGTTTGAAACAGAATTATGCAACTAAATGTAGATGCAGACATTCACACTGGGAAGGGACAAAAGTGAATAAAAATTCAAAGTCAAAGCAAGAAGCTATTTCTTATTTACTGTGAAAATTACTTTTGGCCATTTTCACACTTCTGATGTCCTGAGTCAGGCTTCTTTTTTTAATACTGAAATTTGTCAGTAAAGCCAAAGATCATGACTTAAGCTGTAAATTAATAATCTGATCATTCCTCTAAGAACTAACGGGATCCAAGGTACAATTGCCACAATGAGGAGGCATAAGTTTCTATTCATCAGTTCAGTCTGAATCAGATCAGTTGACAGATGTTTTATTCTCTTTTTTCTTTGTTCTTTACTTCACAGTGAAATAAAGAAAGTTTCAGTAGATGTATTTAATATTCTTCTTTATAACACCAAAATATATTAAGTTCCAAAAGTGTATCATGTTTACTTCTGTAGCTCTGGTGCTGGTTTCTTGCTTTATTTGACTTAGCTGTGTCATTCAAGAGTTATAAATTCTGAATTCTGAGTGACTGAATCATCCTGACTTACTGTTTCAGCATCTGGATTTAGTTGCATTGCTGATTTTTTTTCCTCTTTGTGGGAAAGTCAATAAAATGCTCGACCACATTTTCAGCCATTGTAAATTGACAGAACACAAGTAGAAGTACATGGACTTGCACCAGTTCAGACACAGGAATACCGTATATATTTTCCTGCAGGCAATCAATTAGAGAGAAAATAAATTTTGAATCTCAGGTTCTATTTACTGATATTTTTACTTTGTATGAGAACACCATAGCAATATCAAACTTACTATGTTCTTTCTTGTTTAAATGGCTTCTAAATTCCCTCTTGGACTGTACAGCTGTTATACAGTTAAACTTCAGACTTAACTGTAATGAGTGTTGTAGTCAATTTGGTGTGTAGTATTTCACAGTTGAATTCAATATTGTTTTTCCTCAAGCAAAACAATTTCCATCCTTTCATTCAGGGATGATCATACTTGTTTAACTAACAGCATTAGGTGTGGCCAGGGACTAGTCCTCATTTTCTCCCTGAGTGAGCTCATTGAAGTTTGTCTTGATGTACAGGAGGTCTGAGCAGACCTTTTGTGCATCCCCCAGACAGCACTGGCATGACTCACAGTCTTTGCTGGGGACTAGGAATTAAAATAGCATGGCTGCTGAAGTTGTGGCTGGTGAGCCTTGGAGCAGGGGAGAGGACATCCCACCAGGGCCTGACCCATGACCTGTCAGGACTAATGGTCTCTTGCTTTCCTTGCTTGTGCAACCAGATATTTCAAACAAGGATAACCCAGGGAATGTCCATGAACACACACACTTTCCTTGGAGAGACTTCGAAAGCATTTAAAGACATGATACAGGAGATGTTTTACAGCCCTCCTCAGAGAGTCCAGGGAAAGACTAGAAGAAGCAGAAACAGGTTTCTTGGTTTGTGCCATTGCCTGGAGAATGTAAAAGTAGAGTACTTCTTCTTCCAGAAGAAGCAAGAGTATTTTCCTTTCTTTCATGCCATTTCTTCTCCAAAATGCTTAGGATTCAAATAATGTCATGGGAATAGTACCACTGCATTGTGGTGGCCTTTTACAATCACTTAAAATTGCTTTTAAAATCAGCTGTCATTTTACTTAGCTGGAGTGAAACTCGGTTGCTCTGTTCAGTGAAAGGATCTAAGCCTCAGAGAGATAAACTTGGTCCACTGATCCACTTCCTCATTAGTCCCTGCAATGGAGGAGAGCAGTAAGATGGTCCTGGATTTGGCAGAGAAAAACAGTGTCCCTATCCACCGTTTAGTTCTTAGGAAACCTGAGACTCCTGACTAAAAAGTCTCTGGAGATCCCTGAGACCAAGTATAGGAATGTAGTTAAAAAGAAACCAAAACCAAAACAACAAAAAAAATCCCATATACTTGTTCCTTTTAAGCAGTGAAGGGAGAAACTGGAACAGTCTCTAGGGTATCACAAACAGCTTGGTATTGCAAACTAACAACAAGACCAAGAAAAATCTTGGCATCGAGCAGGAAAGTTTCTGTCACAAAGATGTATATTAGAGATTCTTTACCTCAAATAAAATCAATGGCACCCAAGGTGCAAAGCTCTTTCTAGGAACTGACAAAACTGGAAAAGTAGAAGCACTTGCTGATAGACTGACTGAAGCTGGAAATGGCTTAAAGAAACTTTCAGGTGCACTAAGCCAGTGATGCTCCTCTCTCCTGTACAGGCCACATGGGTCCAGGGTCTGCTTCTCAGAGCTCTGCAGAAGGTGACTAAGGAAAACAAATGTGTATCACAGAGGAATCTGAAAAACCTCTAAAGGAGCCACAGTTCCATGGGAAAAAATGAAAAAAAAAAAAGATCCCAAATCCAAAGGTAGAAATCAGCCACATGAAGCTATTAGATGAGATGGAAATAGAAATATTATTTGATATTAAGAAGTGATATGTGGATAACAGCAGGCAAAAACCAATGTAAATCTAAAGGGATTCTCAGTTAAAATAAAAATGGAATTCTCAGAAAGTGAATATTTGAGATTCTGTCAAGAAAACTGTAACAAAGGGGAAAGAACTAATTTTTAATATATCACCTAGCATTTGTTTAAAGGAGTATCACCTGCCTCTACTGCTGTGAAAACATGAATCACTTAATGAGAGACATTAGGATATGAAATATTGTATTGTAAGTGCAGGGACCCGTTATCTTTCAAGATTTTTCCTCCCTCACATTAGAAAACAATGAAGTGCTCAGCTAACCTAATAAAATCCATTGCTGGTGATTCCATACAGGTATTGGCCTTGTGATATTGTGATAAAACTAAAGACTGTGACACAGAACTTTGCTCATAGGTAAAAATTCCTGAAAGGCTGAAATTATACTTTGAGGTAAAAGACCCTAAAGGGATAAATTACCCCAGCATAGGATCTCTCCTGACTTGGCAATAGGTCATATCTCAGAAGCCTCACAACCAGAAAGCATTAAAATGTCATCTTCTATAAAGAGCAAAAGGCAAAGGAAACAACCAGGACAAGCAGTCAAGTGGAAAAGAGACAAGATAATTAAGGGGGAACATTAAAGGCCTACTAGGACACTTACAATTCTAAAACTTTAAAAAAAATTATTTATAGCAAGCAGTGTCAGTACATGAGCCTACAACAACAGTTTTATGTAGAGTAGGTAAGAAAACAGTGTAAGGATTTATCACATCAGTCAGCAAGGTGGATTCACTCAAGAGGTAACTGCAGGTAATGTTACGTAGTAGTGTAATAGGAAGGGATGTACCATGACAGCTTTTGTTTTCCGTATTCTATAACCAACAATGTATTTCTGCTGCTAATCTAAGACTGGACACATGTGGGAGAAATCGATTCCTATTGCAGAGTGGTGTTTAAACAGCTCATGAATAAAAATATTTATTTGTCATCTTTAGCATGGGACAAAAAGAACATGTCAGCTTATTTCAATCTAAGGATGTTGAATCTATTTAAAATAGCAAATGCTTTCAAATGTAGCTTTTAAAGCTGCTAATAAAAAAATTCCCAAAATATTGGGGAAAAGTAAAGTTCTGTGGAGAGTGATTGGTAGGTAAGGATGATATGTTTTCTATCTGAGACCGCTTTCTCTCTGAAGAAGGAGTGGGCTAAGAAAATGAAATGAAAAGTGGATGCTGAGCTAGCATAGAATCACAAAAAATATGGCTGGTCTAAATGTGAGCATGCTATAATTAGATTAGCACTAAAGCGAAAAGAAGCAGTGAAGACATAACTTTGTGTTTGATAAGAAGGCATTATGGCATCTGAACAAATACAGACTTAGATTAATGACAGCCTATACTCCTATATTTCAGTGTATCATTTCAAAGAGCAAGGACTGGTTTCAAGAAAAAGCTATCAAAAATTCATTTTTAAACAAAAACACCATCTCATAAGAAAATAAAAGATATATGAGATAGAAAAAACTTTATGTGTCACAGACTTAAAAAAATATATAAGAAGAGTTAAATTATGCTGATTTCTAGATAGTTTCTATTTAAAAAACCACCCTTGAAAGACAATAATGTTAAAATTTATATAGATGAGTGCACAGGCAAAAAAAAAAAAGCACCATTATCTTGGGAGAAATGCATAGATTTGCATTTGAAGACATAATTTTTGCAGATGAGATATATTAGACTATTAAAATAGGCAGATACACCCTGCTGCCAGTAAAAGATAGCATAAAGTTTGGGAGTGGAAATTCTACATCCTGAGAGGGAAAAATTAATCCTGTTTTAAAAGATTTCTCCTTATTTTCCTACCCTGTTGCAAAAAAGATTTTATGCAGTAATACATACATTCTTTCATGGCCATGAAACTGTTAACAACCACAGAAGAGAAAATTAATGCTTTTCTAAATTATACACTACAACAAATATTGAATAGAATCTAATCAAATCTAAATGTTTGATGAATAATAATGTGACAGAGTCACATTTTCAAAGTGCCTGAAAGACAGTTTCTAAAAGATGTTTATATGCCTAAATGTTTAATGCATTGTTTCAATGCATTTTGGGAGTTTTGTTTTGGGGAGTTCTGGGTTTGTTTCAAGGAGTTTTGGTTTTTGGAAATTCAAGCTGCTGCAAAACTGTATATCTCCACATTGTTACCAAAATTATACAAATGCATTCCACGCAAAGCTCAAAGAATGTACCTTGGGTAAACTAACTGTGTAAATCCATGAAATTTGACAAATAATTCTATCTATTTCAGAGACAGAGGGGAAAACAACACAATCCCCAAAACACAAGAAGAAAAGGATATTTTAAAATTGATTTGACTTCTGGAATTCTAATGCACCAGGTAAGTCACCACACAATATTAAAAGCAACATTTAAAAATAATAAAGAGTATTAACAGGAAGAAAAATAATGATGACCAAACAAAAACTCTATATGAGATGTTTCCATGTTTGTTTTTATTCTCATTTATACCTAAGGGAGAAATTGTCTAAAGAACACAATTTACCATGGGCTAATAAGTAATGAGGTGGAAGATAGTGTGCACCAAGTGAGGCAGAAAAGGACCTTTTTGTAAATGGCGTGACATCTATTGTCTAGACTGTCGTATGTGTTATAAAATGGTTCCCAAAATTGCCCATTTGTTTAATAGTTTCCTAGAATTCTCTCAAATTCCAAAATCAATGAACAGTTCACTGAAGTTGAAATCCAACAAAGACAAAATTGATTGCACCTCTTATGCATCTGTGTCTGTAATAAATACTAATGCCCAGCTATTTGCCAAAGGCTTGCTAATAGCTTCAATTCTCAGTTGCTGCAATTAATTGAGACCCAAATAATTTATTCCAGGAAATCCTGAGTGAGTGATAATAATAAAATCATACAGAGATAGAGATACTGTTAGGGAAAATTTGAGAACTTCAGTGGCCCACCTATATGCCTTTTTAATAAGCCATCCCAAGGACAATAATTCTACTTGGACATGCAGCAGGAAGATATTGGCTGTTGAGAGTTGATCATATCAGACTCTGTCAAAATGTATGTGGAAATGAGTTCAATCCCTCCAGCACAAGCAGTAGCTTGGTATAATCTCCTCTTTTGTTGGATAACAATATAGGCACATAATGAACTCCAGAGATGATTAGGCAGCAGAAAATATGTAACCAGGAACATTACAAAAAACTTTAAATGTAGTTATTTTACCAATATATGTTTATTTATAAGCAATTAAAAAAATGTGTATCAAGGAATGGGAGAGTTCAGGAAGCCATTCATAGATATCAAAAAAAGGACTAATGAATTCTCGTCATATTTTTGCCACTTCTGTTTAAGATAAAATTAACATTCTTTTTTTATGTTCCCCTTCAAAGCAAGTTTGGGTAGATACGAATTAAGAGAGGATAGCAACCTCACTCAGGACGTAATAGGTGAACTATAAAGATTTATAGAAGCATAATTATTACATTGTGCCAGCCATGCCAATGACTGCCAAAACCACCTAGGTAGAAAGTTTCTAAATCAGTCTTTTGAGATGATAAAAGAAAGAAGGCAATTGCCTGCCCTCCCAAAAAGCAGGAGGAAAAGAACATCTGGTCTCCTTTACTAAATGCATCAGAGTTCTGCTATTCCTCGTCTGAAAACAAATATTTTGTGTCTAGAATGACATGTCTCTTTATTCCACTTGCCTATGGAAAAGAAATAATCATAATAATAATCATATTCATAATAAGTTTTTTGGTTAGAAGCCTTTTAATTCTGTTCATGTTCGCTTAGTTCTAGAACCT
Organism: Ciconia boyciana; assembly: GCF_034638445.1. NCBI lineage: Eukaryota > Metazoa > Chordata > Aves > Ciconiiformes > Ciconiidae > Ciconia > Ciconia boyciana. The sequence continues at coordinate 54,837,486 of NC_132936.1, forward strand.
GAACCCAACATCTTTACCAGGCTACCTGTTCTTTCAGGTCCTCTGTGGGCCCAAACAGCCTGTCAGAAGCTCTATCAGTGATTTATTTTGCATAAGTTCATTTCATATCTTCCACTTGATTTTATATAAGTCTACGTTCCTGTGGACTTCATTGAAGGTCAAGCACAAAGTGTTGTATTTGATGTATTTGTGTTAACTCTTGTAACATCTGTTATTGTGCGCTTCTAAAAGCCTAATCAAAAGCAGATAAATATTTTAATTGAAAAACATATATATCCTAAACTAATTGTTACAATAGCTGAGGAGGAAATAACTGTAAAAAACTTCAGATGGTAGATGTGAATTGGGTCTTTACCATTTTTTAACATTAAATTGTTTTAATATTACTATTAATATTGGTATTCCTTCTATTAAGTGTAAAATTGTCTATATCTAAGGAAAATGATGAATATAAGTCCATTTGCCATAAAAAAGCTGTATTAACTGTGTCGATACTTTGAAATGCTTTCAAATTGTACCTCTTCTGAACTACAAGCCTAGAATAATTCAATTCATTTAAGTAGGTCTAACACACTACTGCAAATAAAACCAAAATCTAGTTCCAGATGACTACATTTATCTCCAGACTCTACAGATTCCTACAGGGCTAGAAGCTTTTATGTAGGTTTGTCTTCTTATTAGTTAAATAAATAAAAAGCCCTCCTGCTTCAATGCATCTAGTTTTAAAAAGAGTTATACAATATAAATTGTGTTAATGTAGAATTAATTCAGAGTACCTAAAATATCAATGCTTCTTAGAATCTGTATCCTTTTGGATATTTTGTCAACACTCGACATTGAAAAATTTAATGGAGAAGAAAAACTTTGGGAAAGCAGTATAGATTTTTACATTTGATTTCTTTAAATAACAACAGTCAGTTGGAAACAGAATATCGATTGCATAAGAGAGATCACAACTTGATTCTACTGTACTGTAAAACTGTTAGAAAAGATTTTATTGTGAGTGTCATGCTTTAGTAAATACATCTTGGAGAAATGGTGTTTAGGTTCCTGATGTAGTGCCAATTGCCATTTCCAATTCCAAGAAGTTTGCATAAAAGAAAAAGAAAAAATAGAAAAGAAAAAAAACCCTACTACCCTGATTTCGGTGCCAGTTCTTTTCTCTTTCTTTGGTTAGAATAACAGTCATTCCTATCTACGTCATTTATCACTCCACAGTTGACAGATGCTGTAGATGCTTGCGAGGTCAGGGAAGAAGATGAATTTTCCAAATGTATTGAAAATAACTTAATGCAAACACCAAGCACTGAAGCACTTAGTAGATGCAAAGCCAAAGGTTATAAATGACTGGTATTCAAGAAGATATTTACTGTGTTTGAAGGCTAGGTGGCATAGTGAGCCAAACACACTACTCATATGTGAAGACCCAGGTTCAAGTTGTACTGTTATTGCCTGATAAGAGAACGAGAGCACCTACCAACCCAGAATTTACATATGAAAGATGTAACTGGGCTCAGCTAATCAACTGTGCCTGCCTGTCATAACAACAGAAAAGGAATATATACACACTTTTAGAGTATCTCAGCTGAGCCGCAGCAATCTCTAGCTGTAGGAGGTATTTTCATTAAACAAGCTAACTCACTCACTTGAGTTCACATACACATACCCTCAGAAACAAGTAGAGAGAATTTGAGTCAAACTCTGAGAGCGTTACCTAAGCTCTGATAGCCGATGTGACAATTAAGTAGATGAAGAGACTAAAAATGACTCAGAGTTTGGAAATGGAGAATCTAAGCACCTATGGAAGGACAATTAAAGAGGGAGGGTGGGGGAGGGACAAGAACTGTGCTGCAGTGATTCATTATGAAAAGCAATGCTCTCCATTCCACAGTCCTAAAATTTTCAAATCAAAATTTCTAAGGAGAATACAACTTCCACAACTAGTGATATCTTAGAACAGGAAATTCCTAGGTTTGCCTAGGCAATCTACAGGCTGTCTATTCTAAAGCAACCTGTATCTAAGCAAGCAGAGCATTCACCATGGACATGAAAAAACAAATAAAATCATATTAAAATGTTATTTTAGGAAAAATTATTTTTCATAATGAGGAAGAAAAACAGACCTCAAAACACATTATGATTGTTCCTGATGAACCCCAGTGAATACTAACAAAAATCAACTGCTAAACATAGATGGGCTCTTGGAAAGGTCAAATAGCACTGATTGATAGATGAAGATTTTGAGAACACTTCCACAAAAAAGCCTGTTGCTGACTGTGGTAGTTTATTATTCAGATATCACTTATGCTTGCAGCTAAAGTACCCCTAATCCAGAAAAAGCTAATTAGCCACCAAAAAATATTTCTAAGGAAGAAGACTAGGCATCTGAGAATGCCTAGTCCTGATATCCAGTAAAAGATATTTCCTCACATCAGTCTAGCTTCCTATATTGAGACATAGTACTGGCTTAAAATTCTTGAAATTTTTTAGAAATTTCTCAGATCTCCAGAATCACCTCCAAATTTTAGGCAGCCTGGCAAGGAAGGATAAAAACAAAAAAAGAGGAAAAAAGGAAAAGATGGAGCAATGGATTCTGTCTAGAGAAGCTATAGATAGACCAAGCATTTATTACTTCTCCTTTCTAAGACTAATGCCAGTTCAGCCTACAGCAGCCATTCTAGAGGGTATTGATGCAAAAAAAGGTATGAACCAATTACTAAATACACCTCTTGCTTGCCTATAATGATTAATTCTAATTTAAAACAGGCCTCAACCCAATAAACATTTGTCTTTTCCATATAATGACTGGCAGAAAAATACATTTGATTTTCCCCAATATTCACTGTCCCCTGTGAATGAAGCTAAACTGTTTAAAATGTTGTTTCTAAGTTGCATATTTACACAGTTGAGTTCATGTGAGTCAGTCATTTTCATTATTGCTCCAAAGTCATTGGATTCGGCTTTCTCTCAATGGTGTTGAGACAGCTTCTTTTTCTTCCTGATTGTTAACCAGACAGGGAGAACTAAAACCAATCTGGAAGGAATTGTTAGATCAGTTCACTATTACCCTTAAGCTCTGAAGTGTTCATGCACAGTGACTAGCAGAATTGGGTCTTTGATTTTTGTTCATCATTGTCACATTTGTGGAAAAGTTGACCAAGCACATACAAATGGATTTTTTTAGATTTCATCTCAGCACGTGCTGCCTTTGATGAAGGGAGCACAGCCTTGACAGAGAGTTAAGATAAATCAATGTTTTGTACATCCAGCTTTGTTTATGTGTTTTCATTAGACTGATAATTTCCATGCGTAACTTCATGAAAAGCCTCATTCAAAAAGTTAAACTTTTATCCCACAGAGCATGTTAATCTCTTTAATGCTGTTGCATACTATTGAGTTCTACTTTAGGTACAAATTTGGCTGCTTTGTAATTAAATTTCATCTGGAGAGCTAGCAAGGAAAAAAAAAGAGAAGAGTATCCAATGTACAATAGATGCAAATAATCACAGCCAAAAATGTGTTTTGTACAAGAGCTTGGGCAACCACCAATTCCTTGGAGCCTGTCTGTGATTGCTTGCTGCTAATCATCATCAGGTCATGCTTGTTTTCTTCCCCTTTGAAAATAATGAAGTGCAGCAAATTATTTTCATATTATAAGTCTATGTCAGCATCATACCTTTTCCCCCCGAGCTGAGCAAGGCGATGTTTGTTTTTCTCTGACTCTCAAATAAAGTGCTCCAAGATCATTATTTGTACAGAAGGCTTTACATAAATCCAAGTTTTCTATCGTGTGCTTTTTTTTTGTCCATTTTTTAATCATTATCAAAGCAGCAGTGATTTGGATTAATGCATCACCACAAAGCAAAACAATTTGTGCTCCAGTCTGAAAATGCCAGGGCTTTTGCATTCCTTTTTGCTAGTAAATTGATAAAAATATAACCACTTATAAACAAAATAATCAGCCAGTATGTGGGGCTTTGCTCATGATCTTCCTATGGGATAGAAAACGGAGGGCAGACTCAGATATTTCTGTAGCATGGCCTGTATATTTGCAAGGAGTGTACAACACAGTCCTTTGATTCCCTGCACATAGTCAGACTCAAGCAACAGGATTCAGCACTCCAAGAATCTGCCTTCTACATGTAACCTTGCTCTCCAACCTTTTTGTCAAGGTCAAACTACTTCAGCCATATCTGACTCTTTTTTCCTCTTTCTTTGGGAAATCCCTCCCTGTGGGATTTTCTTTCCCTCTTTCTCTCGTTTCCATACACAAGTCCCATTTCCTGGTGCTTGAAGTCAAGCACAAGAGAAAGTCCAGTCAGCTGCATGGATCAGATTCCGCTGCAATGGTTCTAATTATTTTAGCAGCCAGTTGTATGAAGAAACACAACTACTCTTTTTATGTTGATCCTGCAAAAAGGTATGTCCTGAGAGGAGGGCTGAAGAGGAAACAATAAGAGACAAAGAGATTATGCAAAGTTTTACACTCCTTGGCTTCAACCAGTAGTGTAGCAGAAAATAAAATGCTGAGGAAACTGACATTGAAATGCACTGAAAGAACAAGTTAAAAAAAAAAAAACAAAAAAACCCCAAACCAAAACCAAAAAACCCCTCCACACCTAAGATTTAATGCATATGACTGTAAAAATGTGCTTCCAGAGAAACTAATACATTCTTGTAATTTCAAAGTATGAATGTACCTTGGTTCATCCAAGGTGTATTGAAAAAAACCCTAACTAAATCACAGCTCCACTGAAGAAGTTTTGTCAATGATTTAAACAGCATGAGATTTCATCCATTTTCAGTGACTGAACTGGAATTGCCCACAAAATAGAAATTATCTCTGTTTTCACCATGTCTTTCGGAAACAAAACTGTCATGTTATTTGAAAACTGTGTTAGCTTTACTATCAGAATACTGTATCTCAGAATATAAAAAACTAATTCAGAAAGTTACTTTCTTCATTCATTCATTCATTTGTTCTCATACATTTGGTTTTAGATTGTTTTGGTTTGGTTTGGGGTTTTTTTTACATTTAATTACATAATTCCTTAATCCAGATGGCAAGAAAAAAAAATCAAGGTAACATGTTCCACTTCAGCACTTACTTTTGCCCAAAAGATGCTATTGTGTCTTAAAAAAACAAAATCACATTGTGATTTAATTAACAATTAAGACTAAATAAAACTGCAATTCTGATATATCTTTAATATACACAAAATTGTTATATTTTATGTGAAAGATGATAGAATATAAAATATTCTCAGCATATCATCTCTAGACTGGAATTTTAGCTGGGAGGCACTGGTGTTGCAAAAATTAACTGTGGGTTTCACAGTTAACTCAGCACCTCGCTGAATCCTTGGGTGCCATCATGTTTAGAAACCAGTCTTAAACTCTAAAAACTTTTACAAATGGGGCCAGCTAGATGATAGCTAAAGCAGTTTGACTTAGGTACCACTGCCTTTGTCAGATCTTTTTCTTTCTTTTGGCAATAATAATGCTTCCTACAAAAATCAGGCCTAGAAACTCAGGGATGCTTCTCTGCCCAGGAAAATGTGGATGGATAAGGGTCAAGCTTTTCTTTCCATCAGGATTTGATTCTAAAACTAACTTTTCTTGCACCTGGGATTTGCAGGCACAGAGCCTGTGCATTTGGTCAGAAGACTCCTTACAGAAGAAAAAGAAGCAAAGAAACAGTAAGATTATCAGTTACCCTGTAGCGCTCACATTTAAAGATCATGGAAGAAGGGTCTTTTTCCAGATTCATCTAGAAGTCAAGTACTCTACGATACAAAAGGGAAGGAGATATTGGCTGTCTCCAATGGAAAGAGGTGGGGGTTTGGTTTTTTTGTTTGTTTGTTTGACTGGTTGGTTTTCTGAGGGGTGGTGGTATTTGCATTGAGTTACAGAACCAAAGTATATTCCATTGTATACACATATACTAGAAACACCAAGTGTTTTCTCACAAACACAGATCTTCAGAAAATCCCTCCAGAGGTATTTCACCACTACAAGACCATATGAATTTCTCTAAGACCTCAAATTTCATGAAAACCTTTTATGTACTTAATGGCTCCTATTTTTTTTCATCCCTTAGAGCTTCAATATTACCCTGCACAAAAATTTTGAAGGGGACGAAAACCAGGTATCTTTCTGAGACTTATGAAGTCTCACTCTGTCATTCTGTGTCTCTGCCTGTGATACACACATTTTGCTTCTGCCTCTAGCTTTCTATCTATCTCTACCTCACATATTTGCAGAACAGCATAGTACACTTGGAGGTGGCCCAGGAGAAATAGTCCCATTCCTTGGTCCTTCCCTGGCAAGTAAACCAACCACCCAGGGGAAATGATCACCATATGCCAAACATACATGCATTACTGTACCATATCTGGGCATTACTGTACCATATCTTGACAATATCTGGAAAGTCAATTTCTATTTGTAACAAAACTTAAAACCCTAGGCAAAAAAAAAAAAAAAAAAAAAAAAGACAAAACAGTCTGTCTCGGACAGAATTTCACACTGTGTCAGATAAAATTCAGGAATATGTACATAAAGGAAAGAAGAGCAATTTGGAGAAATAATGAGTGGTCTCCCGGAAAAAGCTTCTTAATGTTTAATCAAGGTTCAGTATATACTAAGATTCCCTCAGAGACAAGACTGTTTTAAAATGTATGTGGAAACGATCCCTTGCTTGACTCATTTTGTGAAGAGAAACAATGACTGTCAGCATTTTTTTTAGGTGGGCACAATGATTGTGAAAAAATCCCCAGCAATTCTGTGCAGCAGCAATAATGGCAAAAGCCATAATGGCAGACATTGTTATTTCATAATTTCTGCTGGGTTTTGCCTTTCTTTACATTGTAGAACCAAACTTAAACAGTAGAAAAAATGTGCACACAGCATACATTTGCAGTAGGGACCTTGTCCCGACTCAGCACTGTTGCAGAACCATAAAACTTTAAAGAGAGACTTGCCTGTAACACTGGCGTTTGCGCAGACACAGCACAAAATTTTGAGTCAAGAAAAAGGGCTGTCAGGGTTATTCCCACCAAGATAATTAATTATTCAGGCTGTGGGGTCTGCAGCAGAGCTCTGCTTCGTCTTCTGCATGTCTGGACTTTTCATGGCAAGGAGTAAGGAAATTTCCTTCATCTTTATAGCACGCACAAAAAGGTCAGGCACAGTTCTAGGTCCCATCCTCAGCTGAGCATCAAGACTGCAGGCTTCCTGGAGAGTGCGTGAGTGTAAGGGAGAACAGACATGTGCTGGTTTGGGGGGGCTTGTGGGAGTGATACGCTTAGTAGACAGAAAGGGGAGGAATGTGTACGTCCTCTAAAGTAAAGAATATACATGGTTTGATCGAGTGCAATGCCACATAGTGCATCCATCTTCCAATATTCTGCATTTTTTTCCCTGTGAAGCTCAAGAAAAGGAACAGTCTGTGCCCCAGTGAGCATTGCATTTAGCTGGAGACATCAAATCCAGATGTTACACTTAGAAGAGGAAAAGCTGTCCTAGATGAAACTTTATGACTACATGGTTACATTGGTTAGTAAGGTATCCAGTTACATATGTAACCTAAATTGTAAACTAAAACCAGACCCAGATAACAGATAAATCAGCAATAATAAAGGAGGTAGTAGTTAGGAAGAAATAACATTATTTTATTTTGTGTTCATTTAGAACTGACAAATACAACAATAAAAGCTTTTGTGGGAACTTCATTTTGTAGTCTTTCTTTTTGGCATTTTGTCAGTACTTTTTATTAAAGACAAAATCTGACCCTTTTTTCTAGTGCTATTTTTTATTAACAGTTTCAAAATTACGTTTTTAATGAGAAATCACTATTTTCATAAAAATATTCTTGGAAATAATGATCATTATGTCAAGCAGAGATAGAGTACAGGTCTTTTATTTTCAAAATTTGAACTTTAAATTGATTGTTAAAATGTAAAAGTGAAATATGACTTTTTAAAAATGCAATACAAACATTTGTGTTGTATGTCAGTAGGTACGGATCATCAACTGCTTTTTGCACTATTACCTCAGCTGCTCATAGCATGGTTCAGCTACTAGAGTGTGGGCTGGACATAGCCTATGGGTTGGAGATAGTTCTACCTTTGCCTCTGTGTTCTAAACTAGTGTACAGCCACCCATATGAGTGGTTCTAAACATATAGCCAACAGGATCTGTTCTGCCAGTGTGTCGAGTGAGAGGATTTCCACAGCTGGGATCTGATCCTGTCGATTAGAGCATGCTGACTAAAACACAGCATCTGCTCACTCCTTATGAATTTTTAACAAGCTGACTCTACATTAACATTTAATTAGAGCTTGATTATATTTACTAGACTTTAAGGTAAAGCTTCTAAGCAATGAAAAGTTGATGTTTAATAATAGGTACATGGAAAAATAAACCTGTTTCTTTAATACAATTTTGTCTTTTTACTTCTTTGCCTTTTCCCAGAAATGCAATTTTTCACTGAAGAGAAAGGAGAAGGAACCGTTGGCTTGCACCCTGTAAGGTTACATACATCAACCCCAAATTATCACAAATAAATGCAGAGTGGAGGAGGACCTTCCAGAAGACACATAATTGAGTCCTTCCATAAATGACTTGTAAGAGTCATGCATCTCAGCAGTGAATCAAGTCTTCATATCTCATTTGACCTCAGATCTTCATGTATGAATTTTGATCTCTCCCCACTAGACCTCCCTCTGGACTTTCTGTTCTTTTTAACTCTTAGGATCTATTTTTCACTTATTCAAATCCCACGTATGAAAAGTACAGTTCCATTTACTGATCTTATATTTGTCATAATAAAATTATGGGGATGGAATCAAAATCATAGGAATCAAATGATAATTCAGGTTGGGAGGGACCTCAGGAGGTCTCTGATCCAACTGCTTGCTCACAGCAGGGTCAGCTGTGAGGTAAGAACAGGTTGCTCAGGGCTTTGTCCTGTTGGGTCTTGAAAACCTCCAAGGATGAAGATTTCCCACCTTGGTGAATCTGTCCCTTTGCATGACTCGTTTGGTTCATTTTTTCTTTTTTTTTTCTCCTTTCCTCCCCTCCCACAATTCTAAATGTCTCGTTTCAATTCATTGTCCTACCATGCACTGCAGTGAAGAGTTGCCTCCATCTTCTTGATACTTTCCTCACAGGTATTGGAAGGCTGCTGTTGGATACCCTGAACTGACCCAGTTTATCAATGTCTTTCCAGCATTAGAAAGCCTAAAACTAGGTGTAGTACTCTAGATGTGGTCCAACAAGCAATGAGTAAAAGGTTACAATTGCTTCCCTCGGTCTGCTGGCTACGGTCCTTGTAGTACAGCCCAGGATGCTGTTAGACTTCTCTGCTGTCAGGGGCAGGAAGCTCTGCATGGTTGGGGTTGCTGCCTCATGGGTTGTCAGAATCAAGGACCGTTGACACACCTGCTTGCTAGACAGACTGCAGAAAGGACTTCATCAAGAGAGTAACCGCCTCACTTTCTTGAAAATTCTATTATTTTCAATGTACTGAAAAATGACAATATCTTCACCTGCATTCTGGCATTTTGCAGAACACATGCAGCTATTTTTTCTGGTCAGAGCTTTATTCTGACAGAATATAAACTTGCTGTGGTTGGATACTGGCATGCAGCCACAAGACTTAGTAGGTACTGCACTGTCTATCACACTAGGAAGAACAGCAGGGGATGGCACTGATACTGCTGCTCCCTGGTTGGGAGCTCTGGGCTCTATGCTCATTATTAGGAGATGCGACAGGCTGCTTCCCAGAGTGGTAGTATTGTTTGGCAGGTACAGAGGCTAAACATGATTTACCTTCCCCTTTTAGCTACTGGAGGAAGGCAGAGATGAACAATAACTCAAGTCGCACAATGTTTTCTGTTGGAAGCTACTCTGGAGTACCTGGGAAAATGTGGTTTTATATGCTTTGGATATGGCCAAGGGAGGGTACTGTACAGTCCACTTGTGAGTCAGTACAGCTTTGCTGCCTTACAGTCTCACTAAGGATTCAAAATACACAATATGTTACAGTTTTTATCTGTGTGGTAGATTTCAGTTCCTGATTATCCTCCACGAGCAAGGATAGCATCGTCCATGAAGATGATGAAATTGCTTGTGTGGGAGTCCAAGAGCTACCCCTCGCTTCCCCAGCTGCAGAATGAACCTGCCTGTGTGACTTCCATTGTCTTTTTTTGTCCCCTCATTGTGTCTGACTCCCACTGAGGCACCGCTCAGCACCACTTGTTCATCCTCACCATTCATTTGAAAGCAGGCAGAAAAGATGACCAATTAAGAACTGATGTAGAAGTCTGTATTCCCAGCAGAAAGAGAAGTTGTCGCATTAATCACAGGAACTAGGAGTGGTGTAAAAGTGTTAGCAGTGTAAAAGAGGCAATCATGTGGACAATGTAACCAAGTAGATAGGACAAGAAAGGGCACTTCCTATTGACTATGATGTCTGGTTTGCACTCAGACTGATCTGTAAACCTGAACATCATACAGGTAGAGTGATGACACCCATTAACCTTCACATTACTGTGAGGTAATGAACCACTTTCAGATTTCATCGTCTCCTATGGAAACACTCAAGTTACTGCAGATTAGGTTTGAGTGCAGGGGTGTGCAAGATCTCATTCTATATTGCACTGTCTGGACAGACAGAGTGTAACACCACAAGAAAAGTGTCACTAATTTATATAAATATGATGCGCACTACTCTATTTGTCTGATAAAAATCTGTTTTATTATCAGTACCCTGGATGGGGAAAAATGGCATTTCCTCTACCTACAGCAAGTTACTCTTTCATATCACAGTAGTGCTAAATTTTCAAGAAGGCATTTTTCGTGCTTCTATAAGGTTTTGTGAATCTTGTATATAGACTTTTCTTTTTTATTTCACCTGAATATAGTATAAAAAAAGCAGAACTACTGCAAACCAGTATGTCTTTAATTTATTTTAGGGGTTTTTTTTTGTTTTTGTTTTCTTTACCCAAGTACAAAGAAGCCCACTTTTATGAAAAGTCAAAATTATTTTTTTTAATTATGATAACATGTACAAGTGTCAGCTAGCAATCAGGACTCCTCAAAAAATACCTGTAGATACACACTGTAAATACCTCTCTAGGTATACATGCACAGATGAATGGTATTAATTGTTGGATTAAGAACTAGTGCAGCCTAGTTTACATGGTGAGAAAGCTTTGAAAACCTGTCTGATATTGTCTCCTTTCTGAATGACAGTCTCTCTCTTATGATCTCCTCTCTCTCTCACTTCTTAATCCTTTAAAAAATATCTCCCCAAATCACTTGACTGCAATACTTTGCAATTAACCCCTGTAAGTATTAAGATTTGACTGTAAAAATGAGATGTAATGGGACGATATGAATGACATTGCTAGCGATCTTGTTGAGGTCTAGAGCATATGGAAACCCAGTGAAACTATGTTTATAAGGTTAATAAAAAATGCCCTGTCTTAATTTCTACCAGCATGATGCCTGAAAACTTACTAAACTTTGCATCTTCTGCACCTCTGTATGATAAAGAGGTGAGTTGCTGAACAGACGGTGAATAAATGACTCTCACTTTTGCCGCTTTCACACTTCCCAGAAGCAAAGCTGGCAAATTGTATTTGGAGTCTGGAATGTGATTTCTTTATTTAAACTACATGCTTAGCACTAACAAGGGAGCACTCAGGAACATTAATTCAAACATGCAGAGTGTCTCATACTGGGAACTGTGTTCAGCCTTTTTGAGTATTTATTATTTCCAGAAAATAATCTTCATTGTATCTGTGTGTTGAAAATGTAGTCACAGTCTCTTCATTCTGGTGTCAAAAATTACTAAAGTCACTGTATGTATATATACATATGTGCATAAATAGATGGATGTATGAATTATGTATGTAGCAGATAACTCTTGAGATAAATGACATTTCTATGCTTGAGAATGTAGTCCAAAAAACTGCAATACATTATTCCGAACAAATAACCTAATCCTTCAGGGAAATGCATTCTAACTTTTCCCTCTGTCTTTATTATAATGTCCTATTTCATGCTGTGCATATTGTACTGCCTCCATCCACAGTGAATTCAGTATTCTATCCCTTCAAACCATTAGCTTAATAATGTCACGTTCTGCCTCATTCCTCTTTACAGTGCTGCTGTTCTTACACTGTGTTTCATTCCTCTTTACTCCCCAATCACATTCCTCAATGCACATTGCCCTGTCACCAAATCCTAGTGCATCCTTCGCCTATCTAATGTTTTCTATTTTTGATCTGCTACAGAGAACACTTCCTCATCTTTGCTACATTTGTTACCAGCTGAGCTAATTGTTGGTTAGATTTCAAAAGTGCTTGGCATCATGTAAGGCAAAGGATTGAATTAGGAAGAGAACTTCTGCCACACTTCTCTTTGTGGTACACTTCTCAGCATTAAATTATTCCTGCTGGAAAGGTATTGGGCCACACAGAAAAGAAGCAAAACAGAACAAAACAAAACTTGTGTTGTGGATATTTGCTGGGCTTGCCAGTTTTCTCAGAAGGTAGGTATTGTAAGGTGCTGTAAGTCTGGTTGTAATGTATTCTCCTCCATTCTTCTCAAACACAGACACTCCTGGATACAATTTCAGAAGACTGTGGATAGTGACTCTCTGCTAGAATATTTTGCTGCCATCAAGGCTTGGGTTCTGAACATAGCTGTGAAAGTAGAATGATATCACAGATTAATAATTAATCAAAGCGGATCTCTGTGACCATGACTATTTTGTTCAGAAAGGGAACAAATATGTTACTTTACAAATGATAGAGACAGATCCTTGCTGTTCATTCTCCTTTTCTACTACACCACCACATATAGTGATTGAAGTTCAGACTCCTCAAAACAGATTATAGTCAGGTTTCTTTGTGATAGTCATAATTCAAAGTCAGCTTGTTTTCTGGTTTTGATATATTCTCTCTTGTTTTCTTTATTCTATTCTGGTTTACTTAATAATTTAAAATATCCTGTAACTATACCATTTTGAAAGCTATTCACTAGATGTGTATGCTAGAAACTATACTTGCTTTACTTGATCATGTGGTCATTTAGTCTGATTTCTGCTATCTGGTAATGGTCAGAATGATCAAGGAATTATTTAAAAACCAAAAGAAAGTATAAAGAAAAAACTTCCCAGCAACTGGCCATTATAGGAACAAAAAAAACCCATTTGCAGCTGCTGGATATGTATACCTGGGAAATATAATAATACCAGGGATATGGAAAAAGTTGCATGTGCTCTCTCCTGAGCAAGAAAAAATCAAAGATCATCATCAGTCACTTGGCTACAGGGATGATAAATTGCAGTCCATAAAATCTTCTGGAGGAAGATGGACCTTCAAAGCCAAAGCAGCAGGAAAACAGTATTCTCCACAGTCCAGCTATTCCCAAAGAAATACTCTTTCTGCACTTCCACTCACCTTCCTTAAGGTCACTATGATAGTTTTTTCCTATCTTTCTTTCAGAGTGGTGCAGCTGAGTGCTGTCAAATAGCCAACTGTTGTGTTACTACATTTATTGCTATCAGTGCCACATAATGAAAAATGGATAATAAACATTTCCTGTTTTCATCTTCTTTTTTCTCCCCCCTGCCTCCCCCCTCGTTTACTTATTGAGGCATTGGATCAGACCTTCAGATGATGTAAATCAATGTAAATCTGCTGGTTTTAACTATTACAGAACAAACCCTCTTATGTGACTGCTTATTAATTAGCTGTAGCTGGCAAGTACAGTTATAGGCCAGATGCAGTATAGGACTGTTCGTTGCACTGACTGAAGATTATATTCAGTCTGCAGCTCAACAAATGGTAGTTGTTATGGTAGTTGTTAAGAGCATGTTAAGAGCTGATGTGAAAAATCTCTTAAATGAAGAACTTGGAAAATAGCTGAGATCTCTGAATCAACAAGGTAAATTGACTTTATTAAACAGGTTTCCTACTGCTGTGTATAAGTGCTACCTAGAACTCTGCATTTTTAGTGTATAAAATGAGGAGGGCTGAATATTCTATTTATAAAATGCCTATAAGTGAAGTGGGCTTTTAAAGAAAGATTTCTGTGCTTTTTGTGTGCTTTGATCTTCCATAATCGACATATGCTGCACATCATGATTGATGGTGACATTCTCAATTCTGAGAAAAGAGTTTGCGGTCTAATAAACACTGCAAAGAGTTATCCTAGAAGAGAAAAATACGTAGCTATTAGTTTTCACTAGGATGTACCTGTTAAGCAATATTGATTCTGGCAATTGGGAATGCTATAGTTTATTAATAGAAACACATTTTTTTGGTTGTTTTTTTTTTTTTTTTCCAGAATGCTTCCTTTCTTGTGCTGGCATTTTACACAGGATTTTCTCCCACTAACAATAAGGTGGCACCTCCTCAGAGCACAATGACATCTGGAAGAAGTCCAGCATGCTGCCTCCTATCCCTCTTGCCTTCCCTCCCTCTCCTCAACAGACTTCTCAGATCCACTGCCAGGATAAGGGGTTAAACTCCTTTGAGTCATATCACCCCACAGCACTGTTCAGAATGGTTTAGAAAGGCTAAAAGCTCTTCTCTTACCCCATTTCCAATAGCCATCTTGGCCAGTGTAATTTCCTTGGACGTTTCATTTCAATTACATTTGTGTGGGCAGCTCTAATGATACCACAGATAGGATTTGCAATGGGTTCTCCTAAACTAGAGTATAAATGAGCTATCTCTTCACTGCTTTCTCTAAATCAGAGTTAGATTAACAGAAATTTTAAAGAAAAGAAGAAATATATGCTGAAAATAAAATTACTCACTCTAACAGATACAACACACAAAGAAACAAGTGAAGAGAGGGACAATAAAATATGCAGATACTTAAAGGCAGAGACATTATAGTGAGGGCTATAAAGACGATTATAGCAAAATTTATCAATATATCACTTATGGAGCCAAGAAGATTCTGTTGCTTAGTGTGCATAATTCAAAAAAGTGAAGCAGAACTGCATTCAGTACCTGTAGGGCAGGTTGCTCCCTTTGGGCAAGTTTACTTGCATTAAATGCACAGGTTTGCAAACATGACTTGGATAATGTATATGAAAATAATGCTGCACAGAAGAGCACAATACCATTAGAAACATGTAAGAACATAATAACATTTGATTAATTTGGTAGACAGTAAATTAGATTTGATCTTCAAGTGTAATACAGTGTAAAAGCCTGTGATTTTGTATGCAAGGCAGAGTTATTTCACAGCCTGAATGGCCAAGAAAAATGATCGCACTGGTGCAGCTTGGCTAACTCAGCAAGCATCTGAGAAGTACATGGACAAGGGGAGAGAAGACTGTGTAAGTTGTTGCAAAGTATGTTATACGAATGAAATTAAATAAAGCAAAGTAAAATCTGACCTACATTATAAAATAGATCTGGTGTGTCTAAGGATATAATGGAAACAGTAACAGATCAACTGAATAATTTAGCATTGGACTGGACATCACACTTAAAAACATAGTCTATCATAGATAAGCAATCTTGCTTTGGCAGAGAAGTGGACAAATTACTGAGTAGGTCTCTTCCATTACTAATTCTTTTCATTCAATGCTCTTTGTAGACCAATGTTAAGTACCTCTAAAAGGCACTAGAAAGATCAGACCTCCATTTACTTCTTGTCCTAAAAGCTAGTCTTCGATCACAGAGCAGTGAGATACCATGTCTATTAGCTACTGTTGTTTACTCTGGAATGAAATAATATTTAAGGACAATGGATAAAATAATAGTTTCTAATCAATCAATGTGAATTACTCCAGGAGTTTATGCTGACACACTAACACCCTGTCACTTATGATGAGTAATGTTTTAGAAACAATTATGGTTGCTAAGTTATCATTTCATTAAGAAGTATCAAATGAAAAATGAATCCTCTATCCTGGCTTCAGGGATATTTAAAGAAAAAAAACTTGGCATTGATTCATTAGCAAAATTATAGCCATCTCAAGATAAGTATAAATAATGATGGTCTTTAAGGCAGTATACAAAATCATATAAGGGAACTCCAAAAAGCGCTTGGTATACTTCAAGATCAACTCAGAACATTTCACAGGGTTTCTTCCAGGAGACAAACTAATTAGGTATCTCTGATATCCTGAAATCCAGGTTAGGAGAACATATTTCCCTGTGTTCTGCAATCTCTCAAAATTTATTCTTTTGATCTTATATCACCCAACCTTGTGATTTATGTAAAATCTGTAAACTTTGTAAAGTTTTCTATTTATTTTGCTGATATGTTATAGTGTATGAACAATTACAACAGATTAATAGTTAATTTCATGTTTGGAAAATAATCAGGCATATTGTAAGTGTTTTATTGTAACTATAAGGGATTTTTTTTTCTGGGTAAATTATCAATTAATGTGTTAAGTGTTTTGTTATTCGATGCATTTCTTTCAATCTTCCACCACAGAAATTTGAAAACACAGTAGTTTTGTGTATGCAGTTTTAAATAACTATTCCTGTTTGTCTTCATAATGAAGCCTTGTTTCTGAGTGTGAAGACAAACATAAGTGATATTTTGACATTGTTTTGATTAATGAGAAATAAATATATCTTTGCTCCCCAAGGCAGGAGTTGAGTTTAGTACAAGCTCTATAAATGTAACGAAGCAGAAAGTAACTTCTCTGACCAAGTACCACCCCAAATTTTAACAGACATCATCACAATCTGTTTTCCCATTTCCTTTTCTTTTCCTAATGAAAAAGTAAATTCCACACTTCACACAATGTGTTCACTCCTCCCAGGGTTGGGTGTTTAAAGAGAATAAACAGATGATGTTCTCCTGCCCTGCAACCTGCAGCTGAAGTACACAAATTTTTGTCACGTTAGAGGAAGAACCTTCCATTTCAGGATTCCTTCCAGTGCTAAGGTTTGCCTTACTATTTATTGCTTTACAATCCCTTACTCCTTGAGGTATGTGGGAAGACTCTTAGGGACTTTTCTGTCAAGAATTTTTTTATAGCATCCAAGGGGAATTTTCCTCTTAGGGTACTTACTGAGACAAGATTCAAGATGACATAAACATCTCTGTCCGTTTGGTTTCATAGTAGCAATAAGGCAGAGAAACTTTGGCACTTTGTAGTTATGCTAAAAAACATGCAAGTTTTGAATAAAATTTTGCTCTGTGAGCTAAGAAAACCAAGAGACTGTGACTGGAAGTATTTACTTACATGGAGGTCACATAATGTGGAGTGTCAATTAATGTCAAGTTAGATGACCACTGGCTGGATTTTCCTCTCTTCTGTGTAGGTCATAGGATTAAACTGAAAAAGAAGACTGAAAACAAGAAAAAATTACTTTGGAGAGAATTTTAAATCTGCAGTGTGTTTTTGTGTCAGGGCAGTTATACTTCCATAAAATTTTACTGGTCTAATTTTATATAGCTTATTTTGCTAATATGTTACTTCATCAAAACAAATGTAACATTTATCACATTTTTTTAATCCTTAATAGAATCTCTCTGAAAGTTATCTAAAATCCTGAAAGTCATTGTGGGATAATAGCTGGAGGTGACTTAGAAACTAAACTTATATTCACACTTCTAGGTAAGGTACAGCATTGAAGAAGATTCCCAGGTGGAATGCAGCTGACATGCAAGGCCATTCCATGGAAGTTCCCTGGAAATGGGAACTCAAAGGTATTGTGTGTGACCAGTAAGCTGCACATTTGCTATCCTGGGCCAACAGTCTGTCATGTTTCTGACAAAATGCTGTCCTTTGATTAACTTTGCTCATTATAACATCATTATAATACCAAAACACACCTCCATCCCAAAAGCTACCCGCCTCCAAGGTGCGACCACTCCTCACTGAGCTTGCGCTTTGAATTTTTCCTAGCCTATACCTTTAAAAGCGAAGCGACAAAACTTTACACCAATCCTAAACAAAGATGTATGACTAGAGTCACTCAAGCTCCACCCGAAAGGTGAAAGATAGTATAAAATGACTTAAGAGAAAGTGAATGTTAGGGAAGACACCATCGCGTACCACTCTGACCTCTGGGATCAGTCGAGGGGCTGAGCCTCTCTTCCCCCCATGGGACGCCTTTGGGTAAGATTCAAACACTTGGTTATTCCAAGTGCCTCCCCGGAAAACTTAGAAATCTCTCTAGAGTTGCTTTATCATCTTTAACACATTTATAGCCAGCAGTGTCACTCATACTCTTGGTATTAGCACCTGCTTTGCAGACAGTAAATTTGTCACCGGTAATCCAAAGAATGTGTGTATCTGTTGCTCTAATAAACTGCACTCTTTATTAATGTGGCCGTGATAGTTCATGCAACACGACTAGACTGGGGGGTGCAGCGCGTTTAAATTAACGCTGTCGCCTTTACTCTGATGAATGGCTGCATATACAGTCCTTACCAAGTCTTAGACTAGGACTGGACTTAGCAGCCCCTAGAGTCCTCTCTGAGAAGGAGTTTAGAAAGCAAGGGGGTCCTGTCTGAACCTCGTGACTCAATGGGAGGGTTCCCCCCCCCTCAGCCACTCCTCAGACTCCTACACGACAGTAACTCTTAACGCAACAGTCATGGACTTTGCATCAGCAGTTCTTAAAAAAAATCCCCTTGGGAGTCTCCAAAAATCCCAGGAGTGAAAAATTGTCTTGCCTATTATATACACATACGTACATACACTTATATACACATGCATACATACACAGACACATAGACATATATATGTGTATATATATATATATATATATGTAAAACCAGAAGTTTTCTTAGCAGAAGGAAATTAAAACAACACAGACTGGAAAATATAATGGACTTTTGTACTCAGCAGAAACTAGACAAACAAAAGCATTATTTGAAAATTCCAGGTTGTTTTTTTGTTATTTTTTAAGGAATCTCAATTTCAGAGACTGAATTGATTACACAAATAAAACCAATTAGTGAATAGATACTACAGGACTTGTCCTGGCATGGCATGACCTAAAAAAATATGCCAGTCCAATCAAGAAATATGAAGTATATATACATACTAATCTGACTAGAAGAATATTTTCTTTAAAAAAAAGAAAAGCTTGCGCCTCATTCCTCTGGTAAGTGAGAGTAAGAAATAGCTTCCTTTCAGGTTTGCTCACTATTATTGCATGAAGAAGGGTGTTACCTACAGTCACTGATAAAAAAAAAAATGCAAGAACTTGACAACTGACTATTGCTCATAAACAGAGTAAATTTAGACCTAAGGAAGCACAGTTATTACTCACAAAACAGAATCTCGGCCATTTTCAGGAAAGAAAAGGCTTAATCTACTAAGAAATTATAAAAAGACCACAGATCCTTCTAGAAGAGAAGCAATTCCAGTGAAGGACGTAATCTTTTTAAGATTTCCAAGCCAATTTGACATCCTCTGAGGGAATGAGAACAAAAATAATACTCATTGCCAAAGGGTTTAAATTATTATTTTTTAAACTTGCTCTAGAAAGGAAAGGAAAGCAACCCCTGAAATTTGAAGAATTCTTTCTGGTACAATGCAGGATTGAACTGGGCTGTTTAAGCAGAGTGAAATGTTGGGCCATTAGGCTTTGGAGAAAATCAAGAGAAGAACCATTGTATTTTCTGTGATATTCTGTTCTCTGCTTGTTTGGAAAATATTCTCTGTGCTTCCTCAGCTTTTATACAACAGTTTTTCAGGTATTTTAGGAGCTGTTTTTTCTTCTTTCTGCATCCTGTGTACCTGTAGAAGCTAGCAGGACCCTTACCCTTCATGAATGAAATATTGCTGGTATTTAAGATAACACTCGGCTCAGCTGCAAGCTGGTGTAAAAAAAAAAAAACTTAAATGAAATCTGATCATATAGTATTTACTAATGTATTATTAAGGGGAAGCTGAATAGCTTCAATAATAATTCTTAGTATTTATCATTCCCTACAAGGGTAAAATAGACAGGTCCCCATTAATCTGGGTTCTTTTAAATGAGCTACACAAAAGAGCTAAGTGGGCCTCTTATTTCCCTCACATCATCCCACAGCGAAAAAATATGATGTGACAGGGATTTGCCTTGACTTATATCATATGAAGAACAGGCCCAACATAGACATAAAACTGCCTTTCTTTAATGTCTTCTGATTGTTTCACTGAATTTATATTGCTTTGGTGCATTAATAATCAGTCTTTGAGAATTCCTTGATATATTAGCTAGTAGTCTCCAAGGGACTTCTGTATATCAACTTTGCAAGTATGTTAGCCTGTAGTAACATTTGTGTGCTTGGCTTGGAAAACTAGTCTTATTTTTTGATATGTTTACCAACTATGTGGCTAGATTATATTTTAATGCTGGATAGAAACTAAATTTAAAGTATTATAGTTTTTATTATTACATGATGTGAGCAGAGTAGAATAATCAGACTTCCCAGGCTGACTAAAACTTTTGACGTCTGAGAGACTAAGTCTGTTAATACCTGACCAACTAGACTTTTGCTCCTTTATGATAGCTTTCCATTTAAAGTGTTTGGTTATGCCATAGATACACTCATGACTTTTTAAAGTAATACAAATGATGGAATAAACTACAGGAACTTTGTAGGCTAGATTCTGTTCTTCTTCATGCTGAACAGAAGCTCCACTAGAGACTGCACTAGAGACCAGAATCCCATAGTGCGAGGTCCTCTGCCCACTGAATTTTGTTGGCGCTACAATTGCATGTCCATGTGGATTTCTAGGACTAGAATCATTAGGATACCTAATACTGTTTGCACTCACTTGGTGACTTGATGGGTCAGTATGCAACTACATAGCTTTTCAAATCACATTTCAGTCCAGCTTTGACTTTATCTACACTTTAGCTCTTGATGATACAGCTGTCAGTTAGGAATGAGTAAAAAGAAATTTAGGCCAGCCTCTGGGAAAAGATTTTGATCTTAAAACTTCACAGTCTTATGCAAAGATTTCCAAAGATGTTTAACCCCTTTAAAGATCTGTCCTTAAAGTAAAGCAGCAAATTAAGTACTACTATTTTTATTTTTCCAGACTGGAAACTCAAGCACAAAACACAAAGAGAAGAGACACACTTAGAGAATCACACAGAAAAGTCAGAACTCACTTCTGAGTCATAAAATGTTAAGGACAAGGCAGGTTGCTCTGCCCCCCCCCCCTCCAGCTCAATGAGATTAATAATAGTCTAGCATGTTACTCAGAGAATGTTAGAAGAGTGGAATTTATTGTGTATCATGGTGGTTTTCTGTAAGCTAGAGCTGGCTGCAGACTACAAAGGATGGCAGAGATGAAACAGGAGAAAGTATTGAATTTCTCCATTTAATATCCAGAAAGGGGTTTTCCATGGATTTCTACAATCAGTTCAGATTTATCAATACTGCTCTGCATAACCATTTCATTGCTCTGACTGATCCTGTGAAGGACTCCTTTAATTCCTGATGAGTCTGACCTGAGCCTACGAAGTTACATGATCCTTGGCCATGGGGCAGATGAGGATGAAGGACCTGATTGCAGGGGCCCTGAGAGTGTCTTATAACTCTTCAGTGAAGTGCCATCACTGGTATTGACTGAAAAACCCACAACATCCCAGTGTGTTTGAGGAGGTGCTGGGCTGAGAACTTCTGTTTGCTGAGAATTTTAATGCTTTTTTAAAATTAAAAAAGAAAGTTTCCTACAAGCCAGTAAACTTGCTGTTTGCCCCACTCTACTTATTAATATACAAAGTTCCAAAATTCAATAAAATCTCATTTTAGAGAAGAGACAATGAGCTGGCTGGCAGGATCTGTAAAGGGAGTGCCAGACTTTCAGTCCTACCAAGAACAGTAAGTAAATCTCTAAGCACAGATTTTCAGCCTGAAAATAAATAAACACATAAATGAAATAACAAGGAGACTATTATCAGTTTTGCTAGCAAAAGGTCAAAGCTTCCAAATGAAAAGCACTGATACATCAAGGACAAACAAACAGACTGCCTTGCAAACCATGTGGATTTCTATGGCAGTTTGTTTGTGTATATCCTGGGGGATCTACAACACATTAAAAGAATGCACTTGATCCTTGTATCCTAAATAGAAGTTTCTGTTGCTAGGTGATGTAATATCCTTGTAACCCTATGAACTCCAAGGACGATGGCATTCAGTGACATTTCTGTTGTCAGCAGCAAGCTGCTGGAAAAGTAGAATGGAAGAATTTTTTTAGCTGATGTTTGTTCTACAAAGCTTTTCAGTTCAATACATTTGAATTTATTTGCTAGATTTTTAATATTATTCTTCTCCTAAAAGCATAGCTATACTCTTTTCACTCCTGAAATGTTAGCTTTATCAAATGGCCTTTGAAAAGATTCAACATTTAGTTTTAATCCAAACTCTCTATTTATTCCTGTATTGGAGGGAAAACAGGTTCTTGAGATACAGAAATGACATTGGGAGAAGTTATTCAACTCTTAATTCTGCAGTGAGCCATCCACTGCAGTGCTTCAAAGGTCCTGATTATTCTCCAATGTGTGTGCTGGGAGAGGAAGGAAGTGGAGGGAAGAAGGATGTTAGAAATGGAATGACAATAACGAAAATGAATGTTGGCAAGAGAGTCAAATTTAGTTTAAACTTCTCTAACAACTGAATTTAAAAAAATACATTAATCAGCTTTGAACTTACAATTTCACAGGAAGAAAGACTAAAAATCTGCAAAACTACAGTATGCTATTGAAGGTATCAAGACCAACACTAGTATCATAGTATCACAAGAGGGCAGAGTGTTGAGTGAAAACACTCAAATGAGATTGGTAAGTGGATCATGCCCCATGCAGGACCCCACAGAAAAAAATCTACAAACTAATTAAAACACCTTGCAAGCAAGCAGATCCCCACTGTGTCTGCAAATCTACTAGAGTTCCATTGATCTAATAGCAACTATGGAACAGAAGTGAGGGAATAATTTCTTTATTAACTCAGTTGTCCACTACAGAGCTTTTGTGCATGTGAAAAATTCAACGAAAGATTTAACTTACGAGGTATGTTTGTTCATTTCCTATTATGCTCCTAACTGGCTATAGTAATCTAGCATGAGTGAGTCTTTAAAGATTTCTGTTACAAAGATCTGGAATGAAAAGATCTTGTTAGGAATATGAGAGGAAAATGTAATAGTGTTAATTATTAGATAGAGCTTATTTTACCTTTTAATTGTTAATTATTATAGTATTAAAAACAAAGGAAATATAAATTGCTAACAAGAGAACATTGTGCAATTCAAATATGGAGGAATGCCATTTTTATGATGCTTCCTTAAACTTTATCTGAACTGTGGTGGTTAAAAGACTTCAAAATCCCTTGGCAGCAATCTCTGAAATTTCTGCACATTGTTTTGAGTCTGAGCTGGATCTAAGTGAAGAAGAAGAGAAAAATGAAAAGTAGGAGTGAGGATTTTTTGCTTCTAAATCTTTAGAAAATTGCTGCTGGTTTTGGTCAGACTGTCAAGACTTTTCTGTTTTACTAAACCAGCTGGTTGACCTTACTGAAGGAAAAAAATACAGATTGAGACATTGTCTTCCATGTCACAGAACCCTCAAGTGAAATGTCTTAGTTTTTCAACCAAATGGTTCAGTCATATTAAAATTATCTGATCTACAGTTGTAGAGATCAAAGAAAAAATATCAATAAGACTCAGAATTTTCTTCAGTTAGAGACAGTTTCTCCCTGGTGCAAATGACATCTAGAGCTGTATTGTCAGGGCTGCTGACTTAATTTTTATAATGTACTGTAATGTATAGATTATTTTAACAGTTTATGACTGCTACCAATAGCTGCTTACTTTATAATATCCATGAACTGGTTTCTTCTTTCTTGCAAAGCATGATGTGTTTAAATGGTTTGCCTCTTTGGATCCATAATAATTTGTTCATAACCGACAAAAAATGTAAAAAACTAAAGTTTTCTTAGACAAGTACTGGTTCAGCTATCTTCCCCGTTTTCTTGAAATAATAATTGAAGCCTAGTAGATTTCCTCAGTTTGCTTTCTGTATTTCTTCTGAAATAATGGTTATCATATGCTTCTACAGATGTCTGGGTGTGAAGGACTGTACTCAAGACTCTTCACAAGGAAAAAGTACAATTCAAAAAAAGTCCAGATTTCTTACAGACATTAGAACATGACCTGAGACATGAGCATGATGCCAACCTGTCCAATCTTGCTATTTGGCATGGCAAAACCAGAAGCTTCAGACTCATGGCTCTCTGGTAAAACGGTAATGGAAAACAAAGTAGCAATGCTAATACTAAGTAGAATATGAAATAATTGTGTAAAATTAAATGACTGTGTAAGGCATGTCAGTATACTGGAAACCAACTAGGTGATAACAGCTTTTGCTGTCTGTGATAGCACAGTTGTTTAATGGATTTGTTTACAGTTTATTGTGGCTTCCTGCACTTCATTGCCAACTGCATTCTGGTCCAATTACACTCTCTTGGGATAATTGCTCCTTCCCTGAGAACAGCGGAGCCTGCTCCATTTTGGAGAAATGTCTGGGATGTAGGAGGGCAGGCAGAGAAGGATTACCATGGAAAACAGAGAGACTGAAGGACTGGAAATAGAGAGGTGGTGGGAGGTATAAGGGATATATTAGCTCCAGAGGCTGTCTCTACAGCAGTCCTCAGAGGAGGTGGGAAGGAGACTTTCGTAGGAGGTCAACACAGCCTTTCTACAGGGCATAGTGTAAAGCTTAATTCAGGCAATAACTGAATACTGCTTGACTGAAAAATAAGTCTGGAGAACAGGAATGCCTCTGCAGAGGAATCTAACTGTGCTTAGGAAGGCAAGATTTGGTGGGGTTTTTTGTTTGTTTGTTTGTTTTTTAATTAATGTGCATCATATCTTGTTGCTTACTTATATTTTTGGTTTAAAAGTTTATTTGCTCCAGTTAATAATAAAACCTAAATTTATAGACCTCTAGAGAGAGTAAACCCCAAGATTCCAGAAAAAGTCCGAGTGAATGGTACCTCATATCTGTTACAGAGTCCAGTGCCATACGACATCATGAAACAAGCCTGATGAAGAAACAGTCCTCTTCTGCATGGTTACTTTGAATTCTGCTAATCTCTTTCAGGTACAGCAAACCACAGGCTTTTTATCAAGCATTGGTTTTCTTAACTTTTCGGCATGTGAAGATCCATTTTTATCTATCCCTTTTACCAGAAGAATCTGATAGTAGCGGAAATCTGCTGGAGAATAGAAAACAGCTTTTCATATTTATGCGGCACATAGGTAGCACTCCTATCTGCTCTAATAACAACTGTGCCACATCTACATCTCTCAGATAATCACTGCCCTTGTGCAACGCTGCCTTCAGCAGCACTTTTCATCTGTGCCAAGCTATTTCTTAGCACTGCTGTGACAAAGCAGCGCTGGATGTACATGGATCCATTTATCCCGCTCCAGCTAATGTTGCATAATCTTTGCACACAGGCACAGGAGCTTTGCTATCAGAGTCCAGCAGTTTTCAGACGAGAATTAGTCTGGCTTGCAGGGAAATGGCACAGACAAGCATGCAGGTACCTGCATTGCACAGCTCACTGAGAGGGTCATGCACACTAATGGGAAAACCGCAAGGAGGCTGGATGCAGATATGTAGATGGACTGGGACATAAAAGATGCCCTTTATGGGACATAAACAAATGGATTCAGCAAGAGAAGTTCATAATTTGCACTGTATAGCTATGTTTGCATATATATCACAAAATGAGAAAAAACCTCCATTTTCTTCTGTCTGCCTAAGCTTGTATTTCTATTAAGTCAAAACCTCTCAGAAACAGGTATTCTGTGTACAGCAGAACAAGCACTATGAAGGCAGCAGCAATAAGCAAAACTAAACTGACATTATCTGAATAAGTATTTTCTGTTTTCCATTTTATTTATGTACTATGCAAATATGCAGCACAAGTTCTTCACTCAATCACCACTGAAAGCTTTCCAGTTTTCATTTATTCTACCTCTTGTTCCTTCAAAATTTTAGATCAGGGTTTACAGAAGAGTGGTGACACTGACATTATTTTCTTTAATATTATAATTTTTCAATTACTGTAATTTAATTAAAAGAAATGATTGCCTGGAACTTGGGCCATTATTACAACTCAAAATTCAGGATTTCAAGATCTGCACAAAAATAGTGTTTCTAAAAGCTTTGAGAAAGCTACTTACTACTAACTGATTTTGTCTAGATGTAATTTAATAACAAATAATAATCCTCAGTTTACTTAGTTCTCGGTGAATCATCTTCATCCTTGACATATCCTTAGTGAAATGATTATATTAAGAGAAATTTGAACTGTCATGCTCTAAGAATTTTATACTGTCTAAACTAACTACTTCCTTAATAAATCAAAAGTGTTGCTAGCAAGTCGGAGGGGAAACACCAGTGCCTTCAGCTTGTGTCAAGATGGTACTTGTCATTTATGGCCACACACAGATTTGGGAATTCGAATGCTACTTATTTGTTGGAGAATACTGCTCATCTCTGCTGCCAAGGCAAGGTAGGATCCCCTCTGACATCTATTTTCACTGATTCTTCCTCATTTGGCAATGGGAAGTCTTTCAGGATTCTTGAAAACACAACAATTAAATTTTTAATACTTTATCATGTTTCAGACAGAAGCATAGGAAACCTCTTGAGCTCCAACTTCCTTCTTCTGAATGGTATCTATATTCTCTGATTTCAGACAGTGCCATGTTTCATTTGAAGATTATGATAATAATCAAGTTTATCAGGCATTGATCTTGGCTTCCACATACGAGTTATTTTGTAGTAGTGGGATAATTCTGTACTTTTGACATAATCTGTCTCATAGTTGTATTTCATTTTCCTTGCCAGGGAACCATAGGATGATAGTGTTCCAGATGATGACCTGGTACCTTAAATATTTTCAGGATGAGCGGAAATAATTTGCTATATTTTCAGGAATACAGATACACAGATACTGCATTTTTCAGGAATGCAGGTACAATGATACCTTTCCATACTGCCTTCTTAATCTCTACAGTCTAAGTTTATATTAAAAAAACAAAAGTATGTTTTATTATACACATAATGAGAGTGCTGTGGTTTATCCCTAGTTGGCAATTAAGTACCACACAGCTGCTCGCTCACCCTCCCTCCCTCACCAACCCTACATTCCAATTAATCACCACCACTTTCCCTGTCTTTTGATATATACACACAGATATCATTCCCTTGGTCTATGGGCCATCCCTCTAAAATGTCTGCTGAGTTTGTTTAGTCCATGACTTTGGGCTCCAGCTCTCATAACAGTCCTTCAGGGCAGGAGAGATGGTGTGTGGTGTTGGATTGTTGCATGCTGAAGCCAGTTCTGGTTCCATCACCGCTGCACTTTGCTTGGTTCCATCAAAGTTCATTCTTCATTAATCTGGGTGATTCTCACTGAAATACCATTGATATGGCATATAACAATCACAAAAGTGATGACATACAGTATGATATAGCCATTCACATCATACCATTCAGTTAGTTGGCTATTTTCACACAAAATCAAATCCCCTTGAGGTGCACAGCGGACTTCCCCATCCTTTTTACATTACCCACCAAGTGCACCCAGGTCCTTGAGCAAAAGCAATCCCATGATTGGGTTGTTCTTTGCCCGAGGCAGGAGTAACCCAGACTGTCTTCCCCAGCATGTTTTTTATCTGAACTACAGGGACTTTATCCCCCTCTACAGTATGTACAAATTTTGATTGGGCAGGGCCAGCTCGATTGACAGATCCCCTAGTGTTGACTAACCAGGTGGCCTTTGCTAAATGTGTATCCCAGCGTTTGAACGTCCCAGCACCCATGGCTCGCAGTGTAGTCTTTAACAGTCCCTTGTATCGTTCGATTTTCTTGGAGGCTGGTGCATGATAGGGGATGTGATATACCCACTCCATGCCATGCTCTTTGGCCCAGGTGTCTATGAGCTTGCTTCAGAAATGAGTCCCAGTGTCTGACTCAATTCTTTCTGGGGTGCCATGTCACCATAAGACTTGCTTTTCAAGGCCCAGGATAGTGTTCTGGGCGGTGGCATGGGGCACAGGATGTTTCCCGCCATGTGGTGGTTGCTTCCACCATGGTGAGCACGTGGCACTTGCATTGGCAGGTTTGTGGGAGTGTGATATAGTCAATCTGCCAGGCCTCCCCATATTTATATTTCAGCCATCGCCCTCCATACCACAGAGGCTTTAACCGTTTGGCTTGCTTGATTGCAGTGCACGTTTCATATTCATGGATAATCTGTGCAATAGTGTCCATGGTCAAGTCTACCTCTCAATCATGAGCCAGTCTATATGTTGCATCTCTTCTTCCTTGATGGCCTGAGGTGTCATGGGCCCACTGAGCTATAAATAATTCACCCTTATGTTGCCAGTCCAGATCCACCTGAGCCACTTCAATCTTAACAGCCTGATCCACCTGCTGGTTTTTTTGATGTTGTTCAGTGGCCCAACTCTTGGGTACGTGAACATCTACGTGAGGTACTTTTACAACCACATTCTCTACCCGGGCAGCAATATCTTGCCACAATGCAGCAAGATGGGCTTGTCCCTGTGCTGCCAATTGCTCTGCTTCCATTGCTGTAACCACCCCCAGAGGGCATTTGCCACCATCCATGAGTCAGTATAGAGATAAAGTACCGGCCATTTTTCTCATTCAGGAATGTCTAAAGCCAACTGGATGGCCTTTACTTCTGCAAATTGACTTAATTCTCCTTCTCCTTCAGCAGTTTTTACAACTTGTCATATAGGACTCCATACAGCGGCTTTCCATCTCTGATGTTTTCCTACAATACGACAGGACCTATCAGTGAACAGGGCATATTGCGTCTCATTTTCTGGTACTTTATTGTACAGCAGGGCCTCCTCAGTATGTGTCACCTCCTCCTCTGGTGATATTCTGAAATCTTTGCCTTCTGGCCAGTCCATAATTACTTCCAAGATCCCTGGGCAACTGGGGTTTCCTATTCGAGCCCTTTGTGTGATCAGTGCAACCCACTTACTCCACGTAGCATCAGTTGCATGATGTGTAGGGGCGACCCTCCCTTTGAACATCCAGCCCAGCACCGGTAGCCGGGGTGCCAGGAGGAGCTGTGCTTCAGTACCAACCCCTTCCGAAGCAGCTTGAATGCTTTCATATGCTGCCAATATCTCTTTTTCAGTTGGAGTATAGCAGGCCTCAGATCCTCTGTATCCCCAGCTCCAAAACCCTAGGGGTTGACCTCGAGTCTCCCCTGGTGCTTTCTGCCAGAGGCCCAGGTAGGGCCATTCTCCCCTGGCTGCGGTGCAGAGCACATTTTTTACATCTTGCCCTGCCTGGACTGACCCAAGGGCTACTGCATGAACTATCTCCTCTTGAATTTGTTCAAAGGCTTGTTGTTGCTCAGGGCCCCATTTGAAATCATTCTTCTTCCAGGCCACTTGATAGAGAGGGCTTATGATCAGACTGTAATTTGGAACATGCATTCTCCAAAAACCCACAACGCCTAAGAAAGCTTGTGTTTCCTTTTTGCTAGTTGGTGGAGACATGGCTGTTATTTTGTTAATCAGCCACATCCATTGG
Organism: Ciconia boyciana; assembly: GCF_034638445.1. Classification (NCBI taxonomy): domain Eukaryota; kingdom Metazoa; phylum Chordata; class Aves; order Ciconiiformes; family Ciconiidae; genus Ciconia; species Ciconia boyciana. The sequence goes on from NC_132936.1 coordinate 54,867,086, forward strand.
GATCTGACAATGTCCATCTTGCCATTTTATTCCTAAAAACTGGATCTCCTGTGCAGGTCCTTGACCTTACTCGGTTTTATGGCAAAACCGGCTTTCGGAAGGATTATTTTTTTCCCTTTCTCAAAAACTTCTTCTGCTGTATTGCCCCACATGATAATGTCATCAATGTATTGCAGGTGTTCCAGAGCTTCGCCCTGTTCCAGTGCAGTCTGGACCAGTCCACGGCAAATGGTAGGGCTGTGTTTCCACCCCTGGAGCGATCTATTCTAAGTGTACTGAATGCCCCTCCAAATGAAAGCAAACTGTGGCCTGCACTCTGCTGCCAAAGGGATTGAGAAGAACACATTAGCGATATCAATCGTAGCATACCATTTGTCTGCTTTTGACTCCGGTTCATATTGAAGTTCTAGCATGTCCGGCACGGGAGCACTCAGCGGTGGCGTGACTTCATTGAAATGACGATAGACTACTGTCAGTCTCCACTGTCCATTAGAATTTCTTAATGGCCAAATAGGACTGCTAAAGGGTGAGTGAGTCTTGCTGATCAGTCCTTGGCTCTCCAGTCGACAAATCAGCTTATGGATGGGAATCAGGGAGTCTCAGTTGGTGCGATATTGCTGCCGGTGCACCATTGTAGTAGCAATTGGCACCTGTTGTTTTTCGACCCTCAGCAACCCTACAACAGAAGGGTCTTCTGAGAGACCAGGCAAGGTAGATAGATAGCTGTTTAATTTTCTCCTTCTCCAAGGCAGCTATACCAAAAGCCCACCAGTACCCTTTTGGGGCCTTGAAATACGCTCTCCTGAGGTAGTCTATGCCAAGGATGCACGGAGCCTCTGGGCCAGTCACAATGGGGTGCTTTTGCCATTCATTGCCAGTTAGGCTCACTTCAGCCTCCAATACAGTTAGCTGTTGGGATCCCCCTGTCACTCCAGAAATACAGATGGCTTCTGCTCCTGTATAGCTTGATGGCGTTAGGGTACACTGTGCACTGGTGTCTACTAGATCCTTATGCTCCTGTGGGTCTGATGTGCCAGGCCATTGAATCCACACAGCCCAGTAAACCTGGTTGTCCCTTTCCTCCACCTGGCTGGAGGCAGGGCCCCTCTAGTCCTGGTCATAGTATTCGTTACCCACTTCTTGTAAATATGAGTCAGGAGCTCCTTCATTAAAATCAGGAGTAAGATCAGCCCTTTTACTCTGTCTGTGGAACTGTCCACTGGAAACTGGAGCAGCAATTTTCCTGGAAGAGCTCCCTTTGGTGATTGTTTTTCCTTGCAACCACATACCCATGCCTCTAGGGTTGAGATAGGTTTTCCATCCCACTTCTTCATGTCCTCTCCGTAGTCATGCAGGTAAAACCACAGGGTGCCCCGTGGTGTGTACCCTCTGTATCCTCTCTCTTGAGCAGAGGAACACTGACTCCTAATAGCTGACATACTGGTCCATACAGGTGGAGAGTAGGGCCTATCCTCTTTGAGTCGCTGGAGCTTCCAGGACTGTTTCTCCACAGCCAAGACAAGGGAGGAAGAGATACTTTCTTCCTATTCCTGGATCTGACTAGCCGCTTCATCCACTATTGGACCATCTCTGTCTTTCCAGGTCAGTATTGCCAACCAGTTGATATACGAGGCTGGTGCGCTCCATACAACCTTCTGCCACGTGGGTCGTGTGCACCGGACTTCATCTGGATCTTTGGTTAACCACTCGTTGTCCGGGTCACCATAAATCACCTCCAGCATGGCTAATTCCCTCAGGTACAGGATACCTCTCTCCATCGTGTCCATTTCCTGGGGCGATATACAACATCTTCCTTGAAGGAATATCTTTCCTCCACAGATGATAGGAGTTGCCTCCAGAGGCTGAGGGCTTGTGCCCCTTTTCCAATCATTTTGTCAATGCCCCCTTCCCTAGAAAGGGATCCCAGCTGTTTGGCTTCCTTACCCTCTAATTCCAGGCTACTGGCCCTGTTATCCCAGCATCGGAGCAGCCAGGTGACAACGTGCTCACCTGGATGATGGCTGAAATCTTTTCACATATCTTGCAGCTCACTCAGGGATAGGGATCGGGTGGTTTCCGTCTCATCCACAAGTTCTTCCTCTTCCTCTCCTTGTGATGGCCCTGCTCTTTAACCTTCCCTTTCTAAACAAGCTGACTTTCATTTCCAGGATTTCTTCTTGTGTATAGGGTCGACAGATACTGACACGGGTTGGTTCCCTGGTTGAACCACAGTGTCTGTTGCAGTGGGGGCCGGAGTAGCCACGGCGCTTGTCGCAGCAGGGGCTGGAGAAGCCACGGTGTCTGTCGTTTTGTCACCTTGAGGGTTCTGAATAGTGTTGAACAGGGCTCGGTAGGCATGGGCCAGGCCCCAGCACATTGCAGTGATTTGTATCTCCTTAGAATTGCCAGGGTGACAACATATTTTTTCTAAATATTCTACTAATTTTTCAGGATTCTGCACTTGTTCAAGGGTGAAGTTCCAAAACACTGGAGGTGCCCACCGTCCTAGGCATCTGCCCATGCTATCCCACACACCCTGCCACTCATAACTATCCGTCCTTGGGGCAGATCTCTGGATTATATTCTTAAATTGCTTACTAATCTTAGACAAAACCGAAACAATATTCCCAAGCAATACCAACAGGTGTATCTTAACTACCCAAGGATGTTCAAGATACTGAAAAGTTATTGTAACGAAGGAGGAAACATTGTAGAAGAAAGTAGTGAAGGTGCCATTTTGTATTTCCTCCATAAAAAACCTCTCAGAGGAAGGAGTATAATTGCTAATTGTCTCCATAAGGTGGTACCCGACATACAGTAATGGTTTCAGTACGAAACTGAGATACCAAAGTAAACCCAAAGTCACTGTTTTAATAACAAATCTCGCAGGCAAAACATCACTAATCACTGCAGAGCACAGCAAACTGCAAAAACCAACACTGATCTTTAACATGTACAGCAAAAAAATGAGCATGGTGCAGATCAGGTAAACCAATATTGAGAAGAGATGAATCAATATCGTGGCCCACAACTATTAACAGATCTAAATTCCTTAATATGCTCTGGTTAATCTGTTATTATCTCAAAACCTTCAAGCCCCATGTTGGGCACCAAAAAGGACTGTTGGGGTTTAGCCCCAGTTGGCAATTAAGCACCACGCAGCTGCCCATTCACCCTCCCTCCCCGGTGGACTGGGGCAGAGAATCGGAAGAGCAAAAATAAGAAAACTCGTGGGTTGAGATAAGAACAGTTTAATAATTGGAACAAAAATAACAACAACAATAATAAAAAATTGTAATGAGAAGGAAAATAATAAGAGAGCAAAAGAGGAACAAAACCCAGGAAAAAACCCCAAGTGATACAACCACTCACCACCCACCAACCGATGCCCACCCAGTCCCTGAGCAGCGATCGCTGCCCCCCGGCCAACTCCCCCCCAGTTCATAAACCGAGCATGATGTCATATAGTATGGAATAGCCCTTTGGCCAGTTTGGACCAAATATCTTGGCTGTGCCCCCTACCAGTTTCTTGTGTGCCCGGCGGAGCATGGGAAGCTGAAAAGTCCTTGACTAGTGTAAACATTACTTAGCAACAACTAAAACATCAGTGTGTTACCAATATTATTCTCATATTAAAATCCAAAACACAGCACTATACCAGCTACTAGGAAGAAAATTAACTCTGTCCCAGCTGAAACCAGGACAGAGTAATTGATGTTCAATTACTTTTGCATATTTTGATATCCAGTTAGATAGTTAAAAATGGCATTTTAAGTTGCCACAAGTGGGTTTCCAAATAAAACGAACATTGAAACACCATCACTGCTTTATATTTTTAACATTCAGCAAGATCAAAGACGATGATTATAAATGAAGATCAGTGCAATGCACCTTGAGTAACAGACCAACTAAAAGGTATTAAGAGACAGCCATGCATATCTTCAACTCTCTCTTTAGAAAGAGAAGTCCAGGAAGCCTAGATGAATTCTACAGGGCATCCAAATGCAAAAGTCTAAGAAATACAGGAAGAAAATTCCAGCTATGCTGACTATAAGAACCCAGACCAGTACCTCCATGATCATATTTTGAATTTTTTCAAGGGTATTCAGAACATATTTTCCCATGAGCAGTGCAGAGGAGCATTATTACCTTTCATTCTCAGTGGGGTTCTTTCTAGAGAGTTCACACTCTTTAGCTTGAAATAGTATTTAATGGATGGCTGATTAAACACATATTCCAGGATTTATACAATTTTTTTCTACATAGGAAGAAATGCAGTGGAATATTATTACCATGGATGCAAATGACACACTCCCCTATCACAAATTCTAGTGAACTTCCAATGTATTGTTCACATATTGCTCAGAAATAAATGATCTAAGCAAACATCTAACCTTTCTCTAGTCATCCCTTAATGAAGTAATAGCAAGTCAATATAAGTTATTTTCTAATTTCTTCGATTTCTTCTGGCTAGGTTCCACACCTTACAAAGACAGTAATGGACTGATACCATATCTATCATAATCCTTTAGTACCAGAAATTACTGTTTATGGCATGGAATATTACAGGGGGAAGATATTCCAATTATTTTTCCATTTTTTAGCAGCTAATGTTCTAAGTAGCTGAACTGAGGTCAGTTCCCATGAAGTGACTGCATTCAACAGAGACTACATTCTTTGGCAGCAGGAAACTCTTGGATGGACTAGCAAGGAAAATGAATGTCCCCTGTACTGAAAACGTAGGACAAAGGCCAAACTCCCCTTGACTGGAAAGTCACCAGGTGCTTGGGATTTTATCCCAGTAGAGAACTCTGTCTTTTGGCTTACTGAACCCAAGCAGGCTCCAGGCATCACCTTTAATTTAGGGTGTATTGTCAAGGTTGCAAAGAGAGCTTGACTTTCACAGCCTAGCTATCTCTGACTGAAATAAATTCTATCACCCCTAGATTCTCAAGTGTTTAAAAAAAAAACCCCACCAAAAATACAAAATCTTTTCACAGCTTCAATACCACAGGCATTTTAATTGTCAGTCCTTCAGATATGTGTGATAGACTTTGCATTGGATTTTTAAAATAATTGTTGCCTATTTAGTATACCAGCACAAAAGACAAACTAAAATTGGTTTCTGTGCAAAGCCCTGCCTTGGAGATCAACACCAAATAGGTTGGTTTGGTTTTGTGAAGGGGAGCTTGTATATGTTTCCTTTCAGCCTTTAGGACCCACTTTGGATTTCCACTCCAGTAGTTCAGGCTCATCATCTGAACCATCAAGGCATTCTTGAGCCAGCACCCCACATCCCACAGCTCTAGTGGTCTGACTTTTCTGTCAGTCCTAAAACTTTCCTTTCATTCTGACAGTTTGCCTTTTTGATTCTCTCTTCCTCCTCTTTAAGTACAGGAGTATTTCTCCAGCCTTAAGCATGGGAACCCGCAGTTCTCCTGGGGAAATTATTCTGCTCCAGCTCCTGCTCCCTGCAGGAAAAAGAAACATCTCCCCAGTATTTCAGCCACTCTATTCTCCTAAAGCATATTCATATGAAAGACAGGCATTTATTCTGATGAATTCAAAGACTTCTTTGTCCCCAAGGAACATAATACCAGTCATGTTGGCTGATTCTTGACTCTGTGTACTCTGAGACATTAAGTGGCTTCATAAAAATCAGCTGCAATTCAAAACCTATTTCCATGCAGCTACATGTCCTCAAGTTGCCATACCACACAACTGTTACAACTCATGTCAAGCTGTTATGTAATCCTGGAGACTTCCCAGCTCTTCTCCAATGAAAACAAATGGAAAGAAATGTTTTCCCCTTTTCTGTCCAAAACAATGTGCCCTTCTCTTTCAAGTTCAGATGGTATGTCCAAGTCGGGACTTTCTCTCTGACTTCCTGAGACTTCTACCTGTAGTTTTATATAAAATACAGTGCAAGCCTATTCTCCAGATGCTCAGAAAATAAGACAGTATTATACTTCATCTCCAGAGGTTTTTATTAGGTTTACATTTATGATAACCAGTCCCTGTTATCTTAGGGATATATGTCATTCACTGATGTCCTGATTTCAGCTGGGATAGAGTTAGTTTTCTTCCTAGTAGGTGGTGCAGTGCTGTGTTTTGGATTTTAGTATGAGAATAATATTGATAACACACTGATGTTTTAGTTGTTGCTAAGTAATGTTTACACTGGTCAAGGACTTTTCAGCTTCCCATGCTCTGCCGGGCTGTGAGAGACTGAAAGAGTTAATGTCTCAAACATTGTGGCAAGGCGAGGCACTATGTGCATGGCGACAGCAGGTTGGCAAGCATGGGGTGGGGGAGAGCGGGAGCAGGACGTGCGGGACGCGGAGAGCGCGTCGGAGGATGCGCGGTTCTGGGTTCCGATGGACCTTACCATGTACGGCCAGAGGTCACACAGGGTCGATCTGAGGAAGGGGCTTGCGACCGCCCGAGAGACCCCTCATGACCACTCCCCTCCCCCAGCGCCGGCGCAGAAGATTGAGAACTTTCTAGAACAAGAACCATGTAAGTCCTCAAGGGGCGTACCTGGAGGTGAGGATTAGCGTATAAAAGACACGCCCTTCAGGGAACCATGCGCACGTGCCCATCACTGGAGGATCGTCATGTTTGTCATCGTGGGATCCAAGGGTGATGATACTTTTCCTTTCTCTTTCCTCCTCTCTTCTCGCTTCTCTTCCTCTACTCTTCCAATATATGTAAGTTTGGGATAAATTGTCACAGGATGCCCATAAAATAGCTCCATTGCCAAATCGCCTCTGTTCGTTTGTTGAGCTTGCCAGTTCATTAAATTTGTCCGTTTGTTTAATTCACCAGTTAATAAAGTTGCTGGCCAGCCTGTTCCTCTGAGTCATTGTTGTGACTCTACCGGCCCACAGCTCTGTCAAGCAGAGATCGGCTTTTGTCGGTACACACACCATCAGGGAATCAAAAAGATTCACCCCTCTCGCAACCCACCGAGTGGGATGAGACATTAATTTGGTGTCAGAAGTGGGACAGACTGTTCCTCTGAGTCATTGTCATGACTCTACTGACCACGTGGCTCTGTCAAACAGAGATCGGCTTTTGTCAGTACACAAACTGTGGGGGAATCAAAAAAGATTCATCTGCCTTGCAATCCACCAAGTGGGACGAGACATGGGTGCACAAGAAATTGGTAGGGGGCACAGCCAAGATAATTGGTCCAAACTGGCCAAAGAACTATTCCATACCATATGACGCCATGCTCGGTTTATAAACTGGGGGGAGTAGGCCAGGGGGTACGATCGCTGCTTGGGGACTGTCTGAGCATCCGTTGGCACGTGGTGAGCGGTTGTATCACTTGGGGTTTTTTTTCCTGGGTTTTGTTCCTCTCTCACTCTCTTATTGTTTTCCTTTTCATTACAATTTATTATTATTGTTATTTTTGTTCCAGTTATTAAACTGTTCTTATCTCAACCCATGAGTTTTCTTACTTTTGCTCTTCCGATTCTCTCCCCTAGTCCACCAGGGAGGGAGGGTGAGCAAGCAGCTGTGTGGTGCTTAATTGCCAACTGGGGCTAAGCCACAATAAGTGTCTTTTCACAGCATCTAGAATGATTGGACTATCTTTTGGAGCTTGTAGGGGTTGAAATTTAATTCCCATTTGCATGTTCTGCCTTCATGTACTATCACTGTATTTTCTTATAATTTTCTGTTGAGTTCTGTTTTAAAACAAGATTCAGCTTTTACGTTTTCAACAGGTGAGGCATAGCATTACTCATTGCCATTTAAAAAAAAAAGTCAGGCTCCCTTCGTTTTACATAGAAGTGGCAATGGAGATTGAATGTATCACAATTTTAAAAAAATATTTTTTTCCTTACTCTTCATAAAGTTAAGTACTTTATTTCCTTTTCTCCTGACAACATGATTGATTATTTTTGTTTTTCCTTGGGTCATTAATAATGCAATTATGAAATATGCTATTACAGAGGAATGTGGGAAACAATAAATACAAGAGTAACATTCACTTGAAAAACCTCCAGACTTAACCCTAGGCTATTCAACATGCATCAGTTATGTTGTGAGTGGAAGCACAGAAGGCACACTTTGGTGCCTAACATACCATCTCTTTCCTTCCTAATTTGCTCTACAGATCTAGTGTTGGCAGAAAGAGAACATGTAGTCTTCGATGCTGCTGAATCCAGCTGTCTCATTTTTCTGTCTCTAATACTCCATCTCTTTTTTTACCTTGTGGTGTTTGTATTAGACCTGTGTTGCAGAACCAATGAGAGTTTTAAATACCCCTGCCTGACCAATTTTTATTAGATTTATCAGACAACATTTGCATTTGAAATGGAAATCTAAAGTGATTTTATACAATGAGATATTGAACTTTCAAAATAAAGATTTGCAAAAGCATAGTCAAGAAGTAATGTGGTAATATACTTCACAAAATAATATTCTAAACAGAGGATAGAACACATGATCAAAACCAATTTGTCAAATCTTAAATACCATATTGCAGTCACTTCTAAATTGAAACATGCCAAAGCCACATTTCATGTTACAATGTGACAGTCTTTCCTCATTTCTAAGCATGAAGATCTTTACCTCAAATTAAAAAAAATAAATAGAGGTAAGGAGTGAGACAAGCCACAAAGAAAATAAAGTTTATATCTTCTAACTGTTCAGTAACAACCTATTAACCTTATTTTATCTACCAGAAACTGAGTTTGCATATCAGCTGAATGCTTCTTTCATGGGGAGGGGAAGGCAATATATTTTAAAAGAATATCAAGCTACACTGTCCACTATTCTACTTGTGAAAATATAGATTCACCAGGAATGCTGACAGACATTTTGCCTCAGAACAGCCAAGTGGTGCTGTACAACATCTCTATAACATCACTAAAGGCATCATTCAAAGCACATTAAGAAAGGGAATCAGGATACTGCTAAATGATGTTGTATCCTGAGCGAATCACCATTCTAATTATGTTACCTATTAAAACAGTCAGCCTTAATTCAAGTCCAAACCAGTTACTGTAAAAGTTGCAGTCTAATCATACTTAGTTATTTTTAGGATGGAGTTATTTAAAGGAGGCAAGTTCTTTTGCCCATCCACAAAAAGACTAAATGTGTCTTAAAGTGAGCAACATACAAATCATTCAGAGTAAACTACACTTGCCTCCATCTAGGTTTTACTCCATTGTTCAGAGAAAACATCGAGTTACCATTTGTGCTTGACATCTTGTGGAGACCATACAGCAGAAAAATGCTCCAAGACCATTTGTTCTTAATGAAAGCAATTTGTTACTAGCTGAAGCAAAGTGTCCTTTGTCCTTCTGCCAAAAACACCTTGTCTATCGTCTATGTTTGCTGAGCTCACACACAATAATGGAAACACTATGAGATATGCTTAAAACAACAGCATTACAAGCAGGACATACTTCATTGTTCTAAAATAATAGGCATGAGTGTGTTCTTCTTCGTCACACTTTTATCTACCATAGAAGCTCATTGATACGGTGGAGGTTCAGCATTTCTTAATTGCCTTTTTAATTTAGTCCACTTTTTCCCCAGGGCTGATACACTGATTCTTCTCATTCCTCTCTCCTCCCCCTCTCACTAGAGCTGCATTTATGAGATACATTTTAAAACAGCTGCTTCTTTTATTATGTTCACATATTCTTATATAACTATATTTCTTTCCTTTATGAATTTAATAAGCACTTTGAGGCAAGTGTTAGGAATACTTAAGGGAAATATAGATATCCTGGGAGCAGAAGGTTTTTAAAAGGAAGCAGGACTGAAATTAAAAAAAAGTAATAAATAACCTAGGAAAGAAAAGAGTAGGTGGGTCATGAAAAATACAGATAGCAAAATGGTTTTCAGCTAACCTTGTTACCACAGGCAGCTGTAGGAGAGCAAAGTCACATAATTTCATATACATGGCCTTTACCTGTACAGAGACAGCACTTCACAGTGGCAGCCCAGAAAAGAACAGGATGCATGGGCTTGTGGACATAAGAATACTTAGAGAACAGATGAGCTGCCTAATGTAGCCCTCATTTCCTTTGCTATGTAAGTTTTTGAGTGCTCTAACACAGTTCCTTAAAAATGATAGGAAAACTCTTCAGAAATCATTTAAGTACCTGTAGGATACATGAAACAGTATATACGAGGTTGTTCAGGCTGGTAGAATTAAAAGTATACTTCACATGACCATCTTTCCATTACAAAGAAAAAAAGAAAAAAGTAATCATGTATTGTGGAAAAGGAACTGCACAGGAATATGAAATATTCATGACTCTTATCCTTTGAAGAAGTGTGGTTAAACCAGTGAGCTAACATACACAGGTAAGCCAAACAAAATATTAAATACTCCTGAAAATTTAAAGAATAAAGGAAGGTACTATACATGGTGCAGTATGTATCAGTTGTATCAAAAGCCATAGCTTGTATTGCAGTAGAATATCTTTTTTCTCCACCTACAATATGCTTGAGTTATATTTACTAGGAATTGAAGGGGTTCATCTAAGATGTTGCCAAAGGAGCAAGACTCCTAATACAGGCCCATTGGCCATTGCTGTATGCCATGAATGGTATTAACAATGACACAGTAAGCATAAAGACCCATTTTTTAAATGAATTAATAAAAAAATTGTTAAGTTTCTTGAAAAATGTAAATATAATTGTTTGTATTTATACATTTTGCCTTTCAGGAGAAGAATGAGAAGAGGCTGCTACCAATACCATGAAACTTTCTCTGCTGCAGTAAAACCTGATCATATTTAAAATACAGATTTGAAAGAGTAGTTAAATAATTAGTGCATTTTTAAAGTGCTATTCAGTACTTACCAAAAGTGCTGACTAAACTAGAGTCACCACACCATGGGACAACACAATGCTAGTTTTCACAAAGCCCCTACTAGCTGCCTTGCTTTTTCTCTGAAAATACCACAGACTAGGTCAGCTTGAATCCTTTCCATCCCATAGCTGCCAAGAATTAAATAACATCCCTGCATATCTGTGAGTTTACTCCCCAGCTACAGAAACCAGTATCCCATCACATAGTGCAGCTGGTAGCTGCACTATTTATAACAAAGAAATGTTAGGTTCAGGCACCTGTCAATTAGGAATGAGAGATTGCCTTAATTTATTTCACATGGGCTACAAAATGGCTACAGTATCAGTTCATTACTGAGTTATTGTCACCCTGAGCTGGATTTGGGTCTGTGGCTTATATACCTATACATAAGTGTTCTTGCAGGTAAGTGACAGGTTTAGTTTTCTATCACTGGTAGAAATTAAAATTAGCTTTCAGACTGTATTAAATAAAATTATATGGGGATTTTTTCTCATTAGAAGAGTCCTCAGTATATCATTGTTCTTGTTTCCTTCCATACAAGCTCTCTCACAATCCTCCATGTATCTTTCAAGTTACCTCAATTACAAATAAGCATCTGGGTTAATAAACATTTTTAAATGTCTGTACAATACAGAGTAAAAGGTTATAAAATGATTTGTTAAATTACATTTTTGGATATGATGAAATGCTTTACCTGTTCATAACTGGACATGGAGAAGAATCTCTGTTTTTCCTTGTTTTTCTATACCATGTGCCATATCTGGTTACTCATCTTTCCTTCTTCAGCTGTCATTTTCCTCAAATATCTACACACTTATCTTTCATTTCCCTGACCCAAGCTGGCAACCTGTTTAGAAAGTAGAAATCACTAAGGTGCTGCTGCACTGCAGGGCAGGCACCTTTTGAATGCTGCAGTTCTGGTCCTTACAACTGTAAATGAATATGGAAGAACTAAGGAAGGAACAGAGAAGCGCAAGTGGAGGTACAAACGGCTTCCACAAAAGAAGAGGTTCAACAGGTGATACCTCTTCAGCTCACAAAAGAGGCAGTTGAGGAGGAATATGATGGAAGTTAATGAAATCCTTTGCAGCATGGAGAAGGAGATAATAAATATATTGTGAAACTTGCTGTTCTGGGATGTTGTGAGGGCCAAAAGGATAATTAGTCTTGGAAAGAGATTTCAGAGCTACATGGAAGATATATATATAATTTACATCACTATATATACTGATGGCTATAAAACATCATGATAAAGATATATCTGATAAAATGTTGATTGTTGGAAACTGGCAAGGTGTGCCAGCAGTGAGATTGTTCTTTTCTTGCCTTCATCATTCTGTCATTTTCTTAGAGACCATATTAGCCACTGTCAGGCCAGAAAGGTGGACCTTTGGCCTGACCTAGTTTGGTCAGTCTTGTACTGTTGCAAACCACGTACCTCTTTTTCTCCACAGAGCCCCCCTTTCTGACTTAATGTCCATGCCAGGTCATGCTCACTCCTTTCCAGACTATTTTGCTCAGTCATTAATCCCAGTAGCCTTCCTCACTGGACCCTTTAGGAATCCTGCTTCCACTGATTTTTTTTTTTTCCTTATTCCTTCTCTCACTCATCCATGCTAAAGTTAATTTACGCTAGCTAAAATAATTTCAGCATTTTAAAAATATGTGAACAGTGTTATGTAAACATATGAATATGGTCCCGTTTGGGTTCCCCTGAGGCTTGGCCTGCTTGTAACAGAGAAACAGTCAGAGTAAAAATTGCATCCTGTTTCTTTCATGTCTTTTTCACTTTAGTTCACAGTAAAAAGAACTGTATTTTTTGAACCCTTTGCAAAAAGGACACTTCTTAAATGTGGGGGTTTGGGTATTTACAAGAACATAACCGTGTTGTTAAAGGTTTATACCAATTCTGGTTATACTCACAAAGAAAAAAACATTGTTTTGACTGTGTAATACTATCTGTAAGGTACTACAGTGAAAACAGAGATAGGAAAGACTATTGGCGCTCAGATTTTTTTGTTTTATTTGTAGTACTTTATTTGCTTAGTCCAGGCAAAAATGTGAGTACTTACGCAAAGGTTTCCTGTGGTTACAAAAGTGGAATCCAATATACTCTAATGCACATCTCTATTGGAGCTTCTGTCATAATAAGGTTGATTCACTTATTCAAACCACCCTTATTCCCAACTGTACCTTCACTAGAAATAGATCCTAATCGCTGTCAGTTCCCTTGGGACTTAAAAAGCTGAAGCAATACAAAAGTGTGTATAAGTTTTAGATAATGTAGTCACATTTTTCTAATCATATTTCTAATTTCACTAGCTTGTTACACAAAAGCGCTGATTGGGGAACAAGATCATAAAAGCCTAAGAGATAATACTGAATCACTCACACACCAGAATATAATAATTGTAGAGTTGCTTAAAGAGCTGGCATAAAAATACAATGAATCCCCAAAGCTGCATTTGCAGGGTGCTTCTAAAGAGGAAAAAATAATGCCCAAGGGTGGGGCATGGGGAAGCTTGTACAAAACCAATGATTCCTACAATAATTAAAAATTTAATCAAACCATTGATTCCCTTCCCCATCCCCCAATATGCACAAAATTTCAACTCAAACAGGGCTGTTTGTCAGGAAGCACTGTGCAAATGCATTCTCATGAACATTTGAAATAAATAAAAAACAAGTGTACTGAAAAACAAGTAGCTGAAAAACAGGTGCCTTTTAATGAAGGCAATACCTTTATAGTTCTTGTTTTTACATGTGTCTTAAAAGAATTGGATTTACTTTGAAGTTTAAAAAATCAGTGCATTCTGATTTCTGAAGGCTGCCTAAGAAGTTAGAATAAAATGCCATCTTTGATAGTTCTCTATGTATTTTTTCACAGCAGTACTGAAAGGAACTCTTGCCGATTGAGAAGGGGGTTGGAGACAGTCTGTCTTTGTGTCTCAGTTTTCAGCATAAGACTGTGAAATGCTTACCAGCTCTCAATTTTCCTCATTTTCCATGTGCGATGAGGCATGCATTAAAGTACATGACGGATCTAGCACGCCAAGTTATACAATGGTGCGAACGCACAGTATGATGTGGCATCTGGAGGATGTCCCTTGGGTCCCTTGTTGCAGGGCTCAGAAGCAATAGAGAGCAGTGAACTCTTTTCTGTTCTACCACAATCCCATTACAGGCACAGCCGATCACCAGATTTAATGGCATTTGCACATGCTATAGAGGTCACAGAGCTGCAGACGCACTGCACCACTGTACTGAAAACATGCGAGCAAGACCCTCAGTCTGGGAGAGTCTGAGGCAAGACCACGTGCCATGAGGGCATGAGGCTTGTGTCAAGTGCACAGGCTCAGGGAGGTCCATCCTCAGAGCCAGGTTCCCGAGCCCAAGCTCTTGCAGGGGCGGGATAGGATCAGAGTGTCAGCAGTCTCTTGGTACAAAAAAAAAAATCCTTCTGCCTTTCCATGTAGCAAAGCAAAGCCTGAAAATACAACCTGAGCGTGTCTGTCTGGAGCTGCTGATACCATTAGTGTAATTATTAACAGACTTGGAGCCTGGGCAGATTACTTGCAGCAGTTGAAGCTGTTATCACTTAGGGCAGACTTGTAGCAGTTCAGCCTGATGGACACAGGTGGGAACTGGGAGGTTAAAGCAGAAACTCCAGTAATGCCTTTTTATGTGGTCAGTACGTTTCCAACAACAGAACAGAGTAGACTCTTGGGGGCAACTAAATCTGCCAGGATTTATCTGCCAAAACCCTAAACTGACTTAGAAACTGTTTTGATTAAATCAGTGCAACTGTGTCAGAGAAGAGACTCTGACTGTATTAAGTACCTCCTAAAAACTGGTGGTGTAAAGTTGGGCTGTTGTAGGAGGTAGTTTGAACTAAGCTGCTAGACTATGCCAGAGGGTCTAAGGAGGTCTCACACTTCCAGCCTGCCTCCTGTGATGTGGGGCAATATTCCCTAGAAGAGAGGTGAAATAAAAAAAATGGAGACAGCAACATAAAGTGCTGCATCCATTTCTTTATATACTCTGTCTGTCTACAAGTTAAATATCCCTTTTTTAAAAATTCAGGCCATTACTTCTATGTTCAGTGGATAAAGGAATTATTTATTTCTATCTTTATATAAAAAGTCAGCTGTCACGTGTTCAGTCTTCTCTGGACAAATGGACATTTTTTAACCACTTCTGAACTGCTTGCCTGGGCTCTGTAGTTAGCTGCCACTCTATGAATGGCAAGCATTTCCAAGAAGCAAATGATAGAGCTGTGAGATGTACATGTCATAGTCTACTTTGTCCTACTACAGTCACGACGTGCCTGCACTAATGAACATTCGCCTATGCAAGTATTCCATGGGCTCCCCGATGTATGCAAAACTCATTGTTGTCAGTCAAACTATAATATAACATTGTGGGTTTTTTTTCAAAACAAGAAAACTTTGTCCCCCAAATCACAGTGTTTAAAGGCAGACATACTGGTAAGTTTGGGGTCTTTTCCTCGAATGAGTATTTGCTGTTCCAAAATGAGATTGACTGCTCAGACTTTTTGCTACAGTCTGGTGAGCTAAAAGCCATATGTTTCAAAATCAAAACAGTGATTCTCATATAATTATTAGACTGTAGGAGTTAGGTTTAAAAAATAGATGACAAATACCCTAACGCTTCTAATAGAATTGCAGGAGGTGACCAACCTTGAAACTCAATTCATGGTGTGTAACTGCCTTGGAAAGGCACAAAGTAGTAGGAATGTACATTTCCTTGTACCGTATGGGAATGCCTTGAATTCTTCATTTTCCTACATCTACACAAGCAACACAGTGCATGGAATTGTTAGGTGAAGATCCTTTGAAAAAGGAAAAAGAAACCCTTTCAATGTGCTTTTGTCTCCAGGTATAGCTTTTACAATTTACTTGCACATCACAAATGTTATAAAATCAAAATCTTCACAGATAAAGTGCTGGCCTGTCTCTTTCATAGTGTAATAAAAGAAATAATCAGTAATTTTACTTTGAGCCTTCATTATACCATTTGTATAGATCTCTCCTAGATAGCAGACTAATTGCCATAAATTTTTCAGAAAACTGGTTTGCATTATCTTCTGTATACAATGTAGAGAAAACAAACAGATTGCATCCATACAGATAGGACAAAGGCTGTTATTTCTGTAGCTTCAACAAGAGTTGAAAAACGTGTGGTGCCTTTCACAGGATTTGGTGCTTTGTACATAATAACTATTGCTTAAACTTTCCAAGAATAAATGTTACTATGAAAATTCATATTTGTTTAAAGGTATAATAAAATTATTATGTTTTGAGAAATCTAGAGACTGTTCTTAAAATGCACATTTTTTCTCAATGTAATTGAATCATAGAGGACCTATGAGAAGGAATGGCTTATGTATGTCCTGTTTTGAACAGCAGGAAGCAATTCTCCAAGATGTGCTGAGATCAGTGATACTGATAAGTAACAAAAGAGAAAAATGAAAAAAATCCTATTAGTTTCAAGGTAGGTTAACGGTTACAGTAAGATATGTAAAATACTCCACTTTCACAATATTAAGATGTTGCAAATACAATGAGAATACAACGGTAAAGAGAAAATTAAAGTACTTGTGTCTTGTCTTGAATATGGTAAGTCCAATACTTACTTAAACTTATAGGAAGTCAAGTGATGAAGAAAAATAAGAATACTGCTGTCATTGATATTTAAACGTGCATTGCAAATGGACACTTTTACTGACACAAAAAGCTACAGGATCAAATCAAGTCCCAGACGTTGGGCAGGGAATGATTAACGTAGCACTGTGTAAGCTGATACCCAAAGAAGGCAGTGTTACTTGGCACTGATTGTCACATCTCATTGTGCAGAGCAGAGTACAGAGGTATATGTTGTACTGTTTGGGATACCTATGCTTTACTTTTTTCATCGTGGAGAAATAGGTTGTCTCAGAGTCTATTAGGCAATGGAAGACATTTTCTACCATGTTAGGCCATGTTTGTGCAACCTGCAGCCTGTTTTCATGACTGTAGGAAAATCATTTAACATATTCTTCATTGGACTAAGCCTGCTTACATGATCACTCTCAGAGCATGCCTGAAGAAAGAAAAAATGACAGAGATTTCCCTAATGATTTCTAATTTCTTCAATGCTTTATTGAGGTGGCCAGCATTTGGAAAGGCTAAAGAAGAACCAGCATATGGACTGGCTCTAATTTCAAGTTCCAGTTGCTTTAGATCTCCTATATAAACTGCCCCAAAGGCTGCGTCTCTGAAGTTCCTAGATTTGTAACCACATACAAAGATTTTATGCCATGAAGGAGAGGGGTTTTTGGAACTTGATTCTGACAAGAGCTATCAGAAATGGATGTTCGAGCAATGTTTGTACAATAAGACTTTCATGGAGTTGCCAATTTTCTAATTTTTTTTTTTTTTTAAGTTTTTAGTTTTGGCTTGACTTAGACTATGTGAATTTACTACAGTTTGGAAATCTACAGTCAAGGAAGGATGTCTCACTGGTCCGGAACAATTCTTGCTTCCCCAAACAGCATAAAGATTGGGGATAATCTATTGGAGAATGGAGTTCCTATCTTGTTGCTGGTCAGCAGACAGGAGTTCAAGGAAGCTGCCCTTGCTAATGGAGAAGGTATTGGAAAAGAAGACATCCTATTTAATTTTATCCCATAGCTTCTGGCCTTCCCTTGACAAGAATATTGATTTTTGGAAATAGATAAGGTAAGCAGCAGAACTCAAAACCAAGGTCTGTTTCTCTAAAGAGGCTACCTTGCAGAATTTTCTTCAGCTGGGCTGAAGATATGTCCCTAAGGATCTGTACAAAGACCTAAAGGCTAAGTAGGTGCAGTGAATTGCTAAGGCTGAAGGAGTCTCTGTTATTTCATGGTGAAAAGTATTCAGTGGATGTACTCAGAATTCCCTGTCCCTTTCTGAAGTTGGGCCTGGCATGGCTGTTTCTCATTTGGGACCATGTGTTCCTACAGATACTGTTAGGGGTTGCTGAACCCAGGACCCCAACAGGGGATAGGCTGCTGCAGCTCCAAGCCTTCAGCTCCAACCAGTAGCATGGCTGAGCACATATAAACACATGTGTATACAGCACATATTTACAATGTAGATCCTTCAGCAGCTGGGCTCAGACACTCAGTCTGCCCAGTAGTTGTCCCTGGATCCCAGTCTCCCCAGTTGCTGGCATCTGGGCATGCCAGCCCCTGAGGCCACAGGCTCCAGCTGCTGGTGCAGACCCACACACACACACGTGCACACCCTGTGTGTAACCAGCCTTAGACACACGGATCATCCAGCAGCTGCTGTGGATCCTCACCCACTGACTCCCACAAAGACGCACACAGACACACACACACAAAGGGGTCTCTCAGTCAACCTCCAGGCCCCGTGGCCTCCTTGGCAGATGGCCAGGACCCCTAGTCCCTCTGGTAGCCAGCTCCTCTAGTTGCTTCTCTCCCAGAGACACAGTCACACACAATGACAGGCTGGCCCAGCTACCCCCACAGTGTGCATGCTCCCCAGTCGCTCCAGGTGCTGGTGCACAGTCACCGTGACCCCTGGTCCTGCTTCGGTGGCTGCACTCAGATGCCCGTGCACACCCACACACATGCACACAGAATCCCTCACACAAGAAAACAGGTAGAAATGGAGTTTAATGGAAAGCCAGGATGAACTGCAGGCACCAGGCGCAGGGCATGGCCGGACAAGTGTGCTGACCTGCCAGTTGTTCACACCCAGCACCAGGTGGGGGAAACCCACGAGCCCCTGCCCTGGCTGCCCCAGGGCATCCCAGGAGGGAGGGAAAGCCTGTCCTGAGATCATCTACAGGCTGACGGGTCACTGCCCTTTTTATCCCACTCCCTCTATTTTTCCACACTTGATTTTTCCCATCCCTCCCTTTCCCCACTTTTGATATCTCCCTAAACATCCCGTAATGAGTCTTGTGCAATCTTCCCATGCATCCCGTAAGTGACCCCTCAGCCTCTAGGTAATCTCAGGACAGGCTCTGCCACTGACTCACTGTGGTGGGTGTCCCCTCTAGCCCATGGGGCTGATGCTCTCCTGGGATGCCCTGGGGCAGCCAGGGCAGGGGCTTGTGTCCCTGACTGGGTTACTGGGTTCCCCCTGACTGGCAGTGTGCCCCTCTGCTCCTTTGTGCCTGGGCAGATGAGCCTTTAATCACACATCCTAACAGATACATCAGACATTACTGACTCTGTCATGAAGGAAAGTGTCTCCTGCATCTCCCATGGCTCCTCCAGGAGAGTCTGAGGAGGGAAACGGCCACATGTCCACCACCTGCTGCAGCGCACAAAGAGCAGAGATGCCCAGCCCATGCTGAACATCTTGCTGCTGATTCAGACTGCCTCTCCACTTTATCATGCCCAACCCATAGTCAATGGCCTGATCAGTGCCAGGGACTGTGGAAGGCTTCTCAAGCTTCTGCTAGCTGTCAGTTGCCTCAAGAAGTCATTGCCGCCAGCCTTGAATCACTAGGAAACAGGTAACGTGACACTTGAAAAGAAATGAAGCTGAGTATTTTTCCCCTCACATTATTCTGTGACCATTTCAGTTACACTTCAGTCCTTCTCCTAGTGATGTACTAACTCTCACCAGACTTTGTGCAATCAGTTATGGAGAGACACTTTCTCAGCCCAAGAGCTGAAAGAAACCTTTTGCAAATGACTTGATATCTCCCTACCTATTACAACAGATGCAAAAAACAAAGGACCTTTGGCCTGCAACCATAGCAGTTGCTGGAGTGTCTTGTGAGGGGCAGCCTGCCAAAGGTCCTATAAAACCCTGCAGAAATACCAGGAGGGATGATGGTCATTGATAAGAAGAGTACAGATCAATTCATGCTGATGAAAATAGTGGGTATATTGACCACTATTTTCATCAGCAAGAACTGAGCTGTACGCATGCTAAGAGTGGGTTTTATCAGGATAGCGCAAGGGAAAGGTGGTACCCCACATAGCATCGGCTGCTGCACTACATGCACTTCAAGTTATATGACAATATAGTCCCTGCATCAAAAAAGGAATTCTATCTGTTGCCTGAAAAGCAGGTTATTTACTCAGATTCCCTGTGTTTGAATATGTCTGCATGACTATGTGATCATACTTGTGGTCCCAGCTCAGCCACAGCATGTCTGACAATTAACCACATTTTCACTTCTCCTCTCTATTGATATGTTAGGACACACTAAACCTGACTCCAGACTTCCCTCAATGTTTATAAAATAGGAGGCAGTAACTAACAGGAGAGAAACAATAAAAACCTGATTCTTAGGTCTTTTCTCTACTGTCACTGTCTCTGGAAGCATTCCTAATCCATTTCAGAGCAAAACCAAACAACTAACAGAATGGTGAGGGTAATTATAGTTATCAAATTTATGCTTGCTGAACAATGTTCAGTAAGTGCTTTGCCTCCAAGAGTTACTAGTATAAAGTCCACGGCAGATCTGGGCACAGAATTCAGGGACCATTTATTTAGGGGACATGGGACAATTAGACATCCGCCACAACCGACAAAAATCTACTAACAATTGCAACTGAAATAAAATATGCATTTTTTTGTTTGAGGGGCATTTTGTAAAATTTCAGAAGGATGTTACCAGTATAAACCTGGCAGGTTTCACAGAGAATAAATAGCCTAATTCTCCAACAAACAAAAATAAATATCTTGTCTGTAATTAAGAAATAATTAACAGAAGCATTTAAGTATTGTATATGATTCCATATAAATGTCATTCAATGTTATTTAAAAAATTTGGGGTTTGGACTATTTCTTTCAAAATATAATATAAAAATACAGGGAAAAATGAATTATTGAGCAATATAAATTAGCCTATTTTGATTTGCATTTGAACAAGAGTATACACATGGAATTTAACAAACCTGATTCATTCTCTCAGGACAGAATACAAATGTAATTCATTAATTGCTTTTTGCTTTATTTACAGGTTAAAACTCCACTGAGACACATAATCTCACATTTAGGAGATCTTGGTTGCATGGCTATCAATCAGTGTTACAAATTAGTTAAGCATATAAAAATTACTTTTACTTTTTTTTTTCCCAGCTTG
This sequence comes from Ciconia boyciana, assembly GCF_034638445.1. Classification (NCBI taxonomy): domain Eukaryota; kingdom Metazoa; phylum Chordata; class Aves; order Ciconiiformes; family Ciconiidae; genus Ciconia; species Ciconia boyciana. Next base: position 54,888,045 of record NC_132936.1, read on the forward strand.
CTGAAAATATCCAGCCACAATAAATAAATCAAAACATCCATGTCCTGCTCTGCATAATGTAACGTATAGCTGCCAGTGGCCTCAGAACAAGCAGGACACCCAGTTAAAGACAAATTAGTCTTCAATCAAGTGGCAATGAATGTCTGGCTCTTTCTGGTAGCTGCGTGTGCTCTGTGGAGTGCTGTACCTGAGTGAGGTTGTTGAGTACTCATCCTGATTTTCTTTTCTAAAACACACCTATTTTTTTTAGAATAGAACAGAATAGACTATTTCAATTGGAAGGGACCTACAACGATAATCTAGTCCAACTGCCTGAACAATTCAGGGCTGAACAAAAGTTAAAGCATGTTGTTAACGGCATTGTCCCAATGCCTCTTAAACACTGACAGGCATGGGGCATTGACCACCTCTCTAGGAAGCCTGTTCCAGTGTTTGACCACCCTCTTGGTGAAGAAATGCCTCCTAATGTCCAGTCTAAACCTCCCCTGGCGCAGCTTTGAACCATTCCCACACGTCCTATCAGTGGATACAAGGGAGAAGAACTCAGCACCTCCCTCTCCACTTCCCCTCCACAGGAAGCTGTAGACAGCAATGAGGTCACCCTTCAACCTCCTTCTCTCCAGACTAGACAAACTCAAAGTCCTTAGCCGCTCCTCGTAGGACATTCCTTCCAGCCCTTTTTCATAGGGGCAGACTTATTTGCAGCTGACACTCAGTTTTGCTTTGACTTCAGCTGAACAAATTCTGCCCCCACCCATGTTGAACTATGGCATTGATTTTATGATCCACAAAAAGATGAATAAAAGATGAATTTTGGCTTTGTTAATTTTTAACCAACCAAAGTTCAAAGATCATAGGACTACATCAGAGATGTAGTAGCAGAAATGTAGGAATAATGAAACCAGCACAAACTCTTAGTGGAAGAGTATATTTGCAGATGCAGTCTGCAGACTTCTAAATGTAATGATACTTGAAATTTAGTCTGCAGGTAACCTAGACCTTTGTATAACTCACATTGATTAGCAACAGGAGCAGAAACTTATCAATGATAGAAACACTTTGGACAACAGAAGTCAGATTAAGAGGAACAGGAGAAGACAGGAAAAAAGAAACTTAATTTTCTAATATTCACATGTGTAAACTGCACTGCTGCTGATCTGCTCAGTTTTATTATACAACAGTGCATGTGAATGTATGATACCCAAATACAGGTACAAAAAGGAGAATCGCAATGTTTCTGCAATCACACAGCAGCCCACAGGAAGTCAGAGGCACGCAAAAGCATACATCAAGCAGGACTTCACATGAAGAAAGCTCAGGATATAATGCAGGCAGAAAAGGTTCCACCAGAGGTTCTGCAGGAAAGGACACCAGAATCATCAGATGTGTGATGTTTTCCTTGTGTGGAATGACATGGAATGGGTATATCATAGAAATCAGTGAAATTATGAATGGTCTGGAAAGAGTAAATATGAAGTTTTCATTCAGTGGTTTGTAATAGAAGAGTGGAAAAGGAATCAGAGGAAATTATCAAGCAGGAGATTTAAAATAAATGAAAAGTAGCAGGTTTTTTACCCACATGTAACTGCACTTTGGATTTCATTACCAAGAAAAGTTGTGGAGGCCAAAAGGGCAAATGGATTCAAAAAGCAACTAGGCAAATTTATGGAAAATATTTCCATAGAAAATACAAAGAGCAGAGGTCCAGATGCAGCTTCCAGTTCTCGAAAACTCTAAGCTATGTCATTCCATTCACATCCTGTTTTAACGCTTTAAAAGTCTCCTGTTAATTGCCGAGAGAGATGGAGTTTTGGTTCCACCCTTAGATTCTTATATACCTGGATTGCAGCAAGTGGTTTGAATATGTCATACTGGATCCTGTAAGAAAATGCTTTTACTATCAGTAAGAACACTATTATAGCATTTAACAAGTGATCTCAGGCTTCAGATGCCATTGTGCCAAACAAGAAATGAAAAAGCCTCTTCTTAAACCACAGATCATAAGCTTTTCTTTAGCAATGGGACATTTTACTTAACCATGTTCAAATATGGCAGGGGCAGTTATCCAAAAAATTTAATCACAAATAATTTGTCACCCTGGCTTTGTAGTCTCACACTTCCAGTGTGAGAACAGAGCTGTAGGGATGAGAAAATAGCCAGCTTAGTTTCAATGTCACAGGCATCTGAAGTGGGAGTAACAAGTTGTACAAATGCCGAGGACTCCAAATTAGGTGCTTGAATTTATTTCAGTTTTAATAAATCAAAGTTCTTGCTAGCAGCTCTGAGACAGAATTTTAAAAAGTGTGTTATTCCTTTCCCAACATAGACTCCCTTCCCTTCTGAAATAAGAATGCATAAATTACAAATGGAGGTCTTCTGGGGCAGCACTGACTGTTATACTAAGAGCACATTTTAACTAGACTTGTCAACAGGTTGAAAGCAGCAATTTTTACAGGCATATCACTTCTCTTGCTATAAAGCTGGCATAATAATTTCCTTCACAGTTGGCAAAGTATTTAATATTTGTTTCCCTGAAATAAACTATACCTATTTGAAATGATACCTTAGGTGTCCTTAATATGACTCCTAAATTGCAGTTCCTTTCTGGCTACACAGGCAGTATGAAATAGCAGATGAATTCTACTACATGCCAGGAGATGAGTAGAGAGATGCTAATTTTCATCTTTTCTCTCTTGTAACAGTTGTGTATTAAGAAATATTATCTCTTGCTCTTCTCCAGCCAAGTTTAGCATTCTTTTCAGAATCGGGCTAGATCACTTGCATAAACACCACATTACTCCATTGCACCAAGGTGACTGAATATCAAATTATTCAGTCCAGAGGAAATATTACAAGCATGCTTTATGTCTGTCTGGATGTAGGTATTTCGGATGTGGAAGAAGTACCAGTAGATGGTGCTCAAGAACATGTTGCATACAGCTATGCATTGGTCAAGAATAGAGAGAGGAAGTAGTGGATAATGCCTTTCTGAAGCAACCTTCCAACAGAGTAATAGAGGCAAGTAACCTTAGCTATTCCAAAATGTACATGGGTAAGAATAAGGAAGGTACGGTGTGACAGAGCAGGGGAGATCCTGCATGAAAAAATTTGTGGTATGAGGCTTAAGCAGTAAAATTTACCTAACCTACTTTTACCACAGTGTCTAGATCAGAGCTTATTGTTCAGACTCCCGTTATACACAATGGAGAAAAATAATCAGTACTAGCAAAAACCTCATTTTTTTCTAAGGTGGACACGTCTTGGGTTTGTAGGCTCCATCGAGCTATGTTGCATGCAGCATAAGACTTATGTGCACAACAGTTCACACCAAATACTCGAGAAAGTCTCCACTGGCTTCCCTCTCCAGGAAGAATACCACAGACACAGAGCTGAATTGTCCTATAAAATGTCCTCATTAATTTTTGGCTACTGTAACACCTCTTGTGTTTGATAGGGAGCCATCATTAGTGCAATTCTGAAATCTCTGTCAGAATAGAGAGACTGGAAAACATGCAACACAAAGATGCTTCAAGATGAAAGAAGGTCAAAGGACTTTATGATAATCTTTCTGACTCTGTACTCCATTTATTCCAGCTTTTCTTTGGACAGATATGGGCTCTGATGTCCATATTCTTATGAAAAAAAAAAAAGTTAATGGATACTTCAAACATTTCCTCATGTCTTCAGTGTTGAACACATAAAATGAGCCTCTAAACAGGTGGTTTTTTGTTTTTTTTTAAAGAAAAGTAGATCCTATACACATTTGTATGTATATGTATATAAATATATAAACACACATAGATATATGTGTATATATATGTATACATATAAATTCCTTCACTTTGCAGATTTATACCATTTAAAACAAATAAGAAATTCTAGCCCAAATGTTTCTAATAAGAAAAGAGAATGGAATTTTTTACTTGATTAGTCTCTTTTACTTGGCATTGCCATGGGATATTTGACACCTGGAGCAAGATGTTGATTTGGCGTTCTTCCCTATTGTAGTAAAGGATTGGGAGCAGAATTGTGTTCAAAGGAAAATCATATTGAGAATCATTCATTGCTGGCTTCTTGTGGAATAGATATTAAATTGAAATTCTGTGTCTGCTGGTATATTTGCCTCCTTTTTCAGAATCCTTTCACTTAAGCCTTGTTGCAGCCTGATGAGATTCATGAAGGAAATCCCTGGAACAACTTCTACAGTGACCTATTTATGGATTCTTTCTAGACCTCTGAATTGAATGTTACAAGGTGATTTTCCTGCTTTCCATTGACTTGAAACACAACGGTGATTTCTGCCCCAGTAATATCAAATACATGTCATAAGGAATACTAATACTGTTGAGATTTCATTAAATACACAAGTCTGTAAAGGTTTTCCTTGCTTGTTGTTCTGAATCATTATCTGGTGGTCTTCATAGTAAATATGCAAACAGTATTGCAACCTTTGCAACAGAAAATCTCTCTCTTGATAGCTCCACCCTGTCAGAGTATTCCAACTAAGCATTACTGATGGGAATTTAAAGATAGAAATTAATTACAAGCCTGAATTGTTTCACCACAGTGTGCTGCCATGTTTGTCACATCACTTTCAGCTTCAGTGCTTGCTGTCACTTGTCTCTCAAAAAGTATTAGATTCTGGTAACTTTACAAATATGTAAAAAAGATGTATTTGGAGTTGCATTTCTGGAAATTAGAATTCTGTTGGTGGGTCATGGCCAGGAGACATCTATTCAGTTTTTCAAAGCCTTGAATGAAAATCCTTCCTTTGAAATGTGACACTACCATCAGTGAATGATGGGACAGAAGTAGGAGAGGAAGAGACAAAGGCCAGCTGGCCTGTTGCAATGTGTGCTGGTAGCACCATGTAATTATTTTTGAACATTCTGTGAAATTTATGTCCATTCTTTTCTAAATACATAGCTGTCATAGACTTTAAATGTCCACTATTGTTGTGGAGATACGTCTAAACCTAGCCTCTGCTCAACAGGTGAACTTCAGCTCTGCCATTTATTTTGACACGATTCGTTTTTATGTCATTACTAGTAAAGGTTGCTTGAATTATAATCCCAATGTAAAAAGTGATTTTTTTAAGAAACGGCATTGTGGGGCTCCAAGTTAATTTCTTACCTAGTAATTTGGAGCTCAAAACTACTCTAATATATGTTTCAAAGGAGAGAGAGAAGGACTGTTCCTCTCCATTGCTCCTTGCTAATTTCTTTTTCCATTTTGCCTATGTTTCTTATTACATAGATTCTGCAGACTCAGCCTGGAGTCTAGAAGACAAATTAACTTATTTCTTTTTCCTCACAGTTAGTTAAATAGGATTCACCAACCCAAAGTTAGATTAGTTTAAAACTTTTTTGTATTTGGTTTATGAATCATTCACAGACTGTTTCTGACATTTTAAACGTAGATTTTGTCATTCTTGTTTGCACGGACTTTCAATTTTAGGGTCTGTTCATTGTGATTATTTACTAATTTTGATTGTGAATTCCAGTGATATTGGCACTGTTCCAGAACTCCATGTCTAACACTTTTTCATGGAGATAAGCACAGTGATAAATGATTGTAAGATATATTATTTTCCTCTCCTTGGAATTCATGAGGCTTCATCCAGAGTATTATGTCCAGTGTTGGTCTCTGCAGTACAAGGAAGATAATGCAAATGTAGTAAAAGGCTCCTGAGATGATTAAGGGGCTGGAGCACTTGGTGTTAGAGAAGAGGAAAGGGGATAAATGTTCTGTGCCTAGAGGGGATTTATAAAGAAAAGAAAGCCACACCCATCTTGAGAGGTCCTTCCTCTGTGCAAGGACAAGAAGCAATCTCCGCAAAGAAAATTCTTGCTGGATATAAGTGTTATCCCACAAGTGCGAGGTCATTTACCTGGTGTGCGAGACACCAACATACACACAGGGCAGAGGTATTCTTATTTAATGTCTGCGCAGAGGTGGGTGCTAGGCGGTAGCTCCACAAAGCTAGCACAAAGTTCGGTCATACAGGTACAGTATTTATACAGTCTAGTTATGCATATGCATAAGTAATTACACAAAGCAGTTTTCTATTGGTCTACATTTCTCTTATTTCAACTTAAAGCTACAGTGCTACTTTAATATTCTGCGCACGCTCAAAGGTGAGGGGTCTCTGCTTGGGCTGGGGTCTCCAGCTCGAGGGGTGTGACTTTTAGTATTATAATGAGGATAGTTCGTGTGAGAGTGCTTCTTATCACACTTCTACTAGTTGTTTCAGATGGTTCCCAAACCATCTTAATTAGCTTACATGTTTCTCCAGGATGTGCTTTTCTCCCAAGGACAGTAATTCTTGTTGAGACGTTCTGCTTTCCAGCCTGAATCCCCTTTATCAGCTTTAGGTAAGCCTTGACCTTCCACCAGCTCCTGTTAAGACTGCACTGTTAGACTACATAAGGAAAAAGATGTTTTCATAATGAGCATGATTAAGGCCAGGAACAGGTTCCCAGAGAGATTTTGGACCTTCATTGCCGGAGATTTTAAAAGCTTAACTGGACACAGCACTGAGTAACCTGCTATAACTTCAAAGTTGTCCTTGATTTCAGAAGAGATTAGACTAGATGATCTCAAAAATTCCCTTCCAACCTAAATTATTGTGTCAGTCTAATGACTACTGTTTTCATTTTTCCCCCTCAGATTTCCCCTATTTCAATCCCTCTTTCCCTTCCTCTGTTCTTTCCCTTTCCTTCTCATCTGGTCCTCTCATTTGCTCCCTTCCTTTGTTACTCTTTCCTTTTTTTCTTCTACAGCATTACTTCATGTTTTCCTTTCCTGTTGCTTTTGTCATCTTTCTACAACACTCAATTTACCTGTAACACTTCTATAGTGCAGGCAGGAAAGAAAACCACCCAGAGAAAAACACATGACCAAAATATAGGGAGGCTGATTAAAAGGATGTAAAGGTCTCTTTTATTCCCTTCAGTTAGGGATGGGTAACTTATACAATAGCCTGTGGGTCTGGCTACTTCTCTTCCACTTTTTCTTCTCTCCTGTATTTAACAGGTGCCCTCTTCCTACCTTTGGTACCCTGAACCTCTCTGCCCAATAGTCCCAGTATCTAACCCCTGCACCCATCCTGATATTACTGTTGTACCTTCTTTACTCAGCTTTTATCTCTATCTCCTTTCACCCTCAGTGTGTTCCCCCTTTCAGCTCCTTCTTTTACAGCCTTCTTTCCCCTTCAGTGTGTTCCCCCTTCCAGGTCCTTCTTTTAAAGGCTCTCATTTTAAGTTTTCTGGCTCATCAAGTCTTATCTAATTTCAGATATCCTTTTCACCCAGCTTTACAGTAGTCAGAAATTCAGTCAGCATTTGCAGTTTTTCAACTAAGTTTTCCCTATCAGATTTCCCTTATGAGTTTGTGTGCCTTCCCAAAACCTTATGACAATTCCAAATGTGATAGTTTTTTTCATGGAAAAAAAAGTGACCATATAACTTGCAGAAAAACAGCTCTGCAAAATTTCAATGCATAGCGTGGAAGACCAGAGCTTGAAAAATTTAAATTTTTCAATGAAATAACTGTAAGAATTTGTTATCAATAGCAAAACAACATATTTTCTCATTCTCAGAAATGGCCAGAGTGTATTTATGGAAACCTCATGAAGTAAAGTTGCCTCAAGGCAGACACCTGGCATGGGAAATTGGAGCAAGAATAGTTAACCTCTGTAAAGTCTATAAATAGTTGAAAACTGCGTGTTGAATATGAAGGTATTGAATAGAGGAGACATTTCTAATTTGGCTTACAATACATTGTTGCACAATTTTCTTTTTGTTCAAATGTAATGTGGTGTTTTGAGATTCTACTCTTTCTCCCATTTATTGCTAATTTCATACTGGACACATGCCAATATTAAGTCTTGATCAATATCAAAAAACATAACTGTTAATTTTATTTTTCTTGATATTCTGATACCATTCCAAATTCTGTTTTTGCTTATCTCTTTATCTCATGTGATAACCACATTTTTCTTTTTGATCCATTTGACTTAATTCTATCACCTGTCCTTTTTCTAATTCATTTGTGCTGTGACCTCAATTTTCAATTTCATGTTCATATACAAAAATGACCACTGACAGTAATGTTTTTTCTTCACCTTGGGTGGTCCTATTATTTTCCATATCATAATTTTCACGTGCAACAAGGATACCTTGCAATATTGCTGCAGTTATTTTTCTTTTAGATAAAATTAGCCAAGTCCAATGACTAACTTCCACATTTTAATGGCTTAAACCAGGCCTTACTGTTTAAGCAATTATTAATAATGTGTCTCTCTCTTTATTTCTTCTGTCTTCTTGGAATTAATGTTCTGGCAAAATCAAGCACAAAATATGTATTACTATATTTCTTATGGTCTCTCAGTTCTCTTTTCACATCACTGAGAATTTATTCTTTCAACATTGTACAAAATGCTTTAAAGCATTTCCAGGGAATTTGTTGTTCTGGCTTCAGGCTGAGTTTTGACTCTCAATTGGATTAAATCTCAAATTCAAACCAAGGCATTTACCTTCCAACATTTTGCTAAGACTTACTAAATCCAGGTTCTCTTCTTCTTAATCTCCCCAAATATTGACTGTATCTAACTGTTTGCTAGGCATCTAAGGGACAAACATCATGAAAATGCTCCAAATGCAAAAAATGAATTGGTGAGTGACCATATCAAGTTAGTTAGAGTGCAGGTGAAGAAATATCTTAAATTATTATTGGTTTTACAGAGACTTATTGAAATGAAGTAATCACTGAAGTCAATTGGACAAACCCTGAAAATAGAGAGCTCAGCCACAGAACTTGGCTATTATTTTATTCATAGTAAATGAACATAAGAAAAAGACATAGACTGTATCATCTAATGAAGAATGAATGGCCATGGGTAAACCTGCTGAAAACAGTGTTTACGTGCAGGGATATATGTAGATGAACATATAGACATATGTTTACATGTATATAGGCAGTTGGACCACATGATCGTTGTGGGTCCCTTCCAACTGAAATGTTCTGTTCTATTCTATTCTATTCTATTCTATTCTATTCTATTCTATTCTATTCTATTCTATGTATCTAAAATATATATATTACAAAAAAGAATATAATTCCTATTTGGATATTTAACTATCACTTATGAAAGTATATAACAGAATAGAAACTGTTTAGATCTCTCTTACAATGACAATAATAAAACAGAAGTATGAAACAAAGAGTAGCAATCTGCAATCACCTTGCCTTAGGAAGTATTCAATAAAACATTCAAAATCAGAAAATCAGAGAGATGTGTAATTTCATGCTTTTTTCAAGGCACAGGTAGTACATGCACCTTGAATGACAACTACTGCCCTATAATATACTGAAACCCTCCACTGAGAAGGGATTATTACACACATTGTAGGGATTTTTTTTTCTATACATCATTCCACGTCTACAATATTAGAAGAACTGATAAGTTGATCTATATCGTGCTTGCATGTTAAAGATCTCAAATCCATATGAAAGCAGATTTCTGGGAGAGGTAAAGGACAGAGGAGAAGGGTAGGATGATAAATAATGCCAGTAATCCCAAAGATACTCAAGAAACATTTCCCATGTTCAAAAGGGAGAGTTTGTGTAAAGTTGATCTGCTAGAATTTGACTAGTGAAACGTAGTGAAACTATTTAGTTTTTAATGTGTTTGCTGAATCTTAGAAAATATACTGATAATAAGAGTAAAGTTTGAGCAAGGTTTAATAATTGTTTGTTCCTCAAAATAGCCCTTCATACAAAATATCTGCTCAGTGACAACTGAATTACAGTACTTTTTCCCTCTGATGCTTTCCAAAAAAAAAGCCCTTAAAAAGTCTGGCCCATGAAGTTCAACCAGCAAAGAATTAATGCCAGATGCCATCCTTGGAACAAAAGAATGGAAGCATAAATCCCTGTCAAGTACAGCTAAAATCTGTTAAGACCTCAACAAAGTACTTACGTCTCTGATGAACACTCAGTCTGCTCAATATATAGGAACAGGGGAAAATAAGCAGCAAAAACAAGACAGTTTCTGATTCACACAGCAGTTGAGAATATTACCTTAACAACGTCTCCTGGGGGCAATTGTCTGCATGATGAATCTTTTACAGGCCAAAGAAAATATGATTATTGGAGAAAGCCCTGGAATCAGGCATCAATGCTTCCATCCTGTAACAGGGACTACAACAATATTTTGTATGTGTTTATTCAAAGCTATTGTAAATTCTAATATTACTATTTCTTTATAGCGATTTTTCAAGCTCCATAATTTCCAACTATTAATATTCCATATTCTAACGAATATGGTAAATTCCAGGGTTAACAAAATGTACTTAATATCTCTTTATTTGTTTTAACCTCTGCTTCCAGCTGATGCAGAACCCCTCAAAGCAATGAAGCCTGCTCTCCCTCTCCTGAAAGAAAAACAAAACCACAAACCATCCAAACAAAATACCCCAACTCTGACTTGAAATGATAAAAAAATGCAACAGGAGCAATTGATTTGAAAGGAAGAAAGAAGTCATGCACATTGGATAACATTATGACTGGCAATCTTGGTAGCTTTTTGGTGTTCTTTTTTCTTTATATACTTGATAAACTGCCTAATGCATAGAATCAGGGAAATAAAGGATTATTATCTTGGGGTATATTACTATCCACGCTCCCAGACTCAAGGAGGTGCCCACTTGAAGGAATGGGGCTAGAAGGGGGATCAGAGACTAATGCTGCTGGATCTCAGAAGTTAATACTGACACATGTAAACTTCTCCAAAGGAGACGTGTGCCACCAGTACTGTGATTCTTAATTCAAGGATCAATCCATTCTGCAGCATCTTCCGAACACACAGCCCTGTCTATCTTCAGGGACCATTTTATAAAGAGATATTCAACCAACAAACCCGAATCCACCGCCAAAGCTAAAATAACAGGTTTATTGTCCATTTTTCAATTAGGTCAACAGCCTACTAGATGAGATCACAATAACAGGCCCTTTGACTGCCATTATTAAAAAAAAATAAAGAATTGATGTCCCAAATCAAAACACCCCCAAATACTTTGATTCTTCTAAGCCTTGGTCTCTGCAGTGTTTAAACTACTGCTTTTATAAGAGACACTGTTGCATTCCCAGGAATTGGGGTGCTACTCCTAAGCCCAGCTTGTCTTTTCTCAGAGCATTGTTTAATTAAATGTCTAACCCCAATCTGAAAGAAGACGTTACTCTTAATTAACAGTAAACCCCCCAAAAGTTTAACTTACCAATCTTACAATTTAATAAAACTCTTGAGCATTAGAAATGGCATTTGATAACAAATATATATATATATATAAAAGAACAGATCATTCAGAGTCTTTGGGGCTTTACTGACCTTATCAAGTTTTGCTAGATTTGTGATCTGCTCCTCATCTGCTAAAAATAAACAGTTATTAGCAAGTCTAAGAACAAACACATAGATAGATACAACAAGACCAAAATAAAAATACTCCATAGAGCAATCTATCTGTAATTATCTGACTGACATGATTGAAAGTGTTGACAGACATGATAACTTTATGACAAAGAACATATATTGCACATTTTCATAGCTATTTGCCATCTATGTACTTAGAACATACTCTGTAGAGGCAAAATCTGGACCAAAGTCCTGGATACAAGTATTCCCAAACCAAAGCCCTAAAATTCTCAGCAAACTGTAAAGTGGGGTTAGCACAATTTTTGCAGACACCAATCCACAAACCAGTTCCTACCTCCTCAACGACAAAGCAATGGAGAAAATGCCAGTTCTCCAAATACTGAATAGTTTATCCTATAAATGTACTACTTTGCTGGTAGGTTTTTCACCCTTACTTTACAGCTCAAATCCGTTGGCTGAAATATTGGTGTATTTTATGTACCTGGAACTACAGGGATGTCTAGGTCTTCTGAACCTATAAGAAACAGTAGCCTCAATGGCAGAATTGAAACTAAGTCTTGGTCCATGATGGAAGAAGACCTAAAAGCCAATCTACCACATCCTGTGTTCCTCATATCCCCACCACCCTGAATTTCATTTTTGAAACAGAACGATTTCATCATAAAGAGAAATGAGAAAAACACCCACTCATTTGCTAACCCAGTTATAAATGGGTTGAAGCTCTGCCTCCTGCTTCTCTAGTTTCAATATTTTATGTCAAGCATTTTGTTACAGGCATCAGTCATGCCATATATATGTCGTTTGATCAGACATACTGAGACCACAGGGTAATAGCTAGAAACTTTACTAACTAGTCACCACAAAGATTCGTGATGAAACTCTTCATTTCACCTACCTGTTTGTTAAAGATCACAGAATGCAATAGTCTCAGCCTCACCATTTTGCTGAACTATAATTCTGTGTTTGGAGTCATTCTCACGGGCTTGAAAAGCTTTTGCTGAATTTGGTCTCATTGCTATACTCATCTGTGATACACATGTCCAATCTGAACAGAGCAATCTGCTATTGAATTTGCTTGTGATTAGCAGTGCACTGAAGTTTTGTTCTGGGTGGTCAAAATACATGTGACTGTGGTAGACATGCTTTATGTTGTATCTTTGCCATTCCTCACAATAGGACAAAGAGCTATCCTTGCTAATGTTCTGTAAGTCTGTACACAAGCCTTCACACAGCAAGACAACTCAGCTTAAAGACACCTTATATATTTAAGAACAGGTAGTATTTGGATATATTCATAACTTCCTTTTGAAATTACTATGGAAAGTAGTGCTGTAGGGCACTTAAAATCCAAGATAATGGGAGCTGGGGCAAGCAAGGAAGGCAGAGAGAAAAGTTACAAAGAAATCAGAAACAGCCAGCTAGTGTTTATTCTACACAGAGGGGGACGGAAGATGTCTTCTGTGAAAAACTGGCTTAGGTAGCTGTTCCTTTCTGGATACAGCTGAATGCTGTTTCAGCTTTACTTGTAAGGTAAGCATGCCACTAAACTAATAATTGACCTGTAATAGTGTATTTTATAGATCAGGAGGGAAAAATTCTCATTAATCTATCACTGTGTTTTAGGATTAATGATGCTAAGAAGCTTGACATTTATTATCTGATTTAAACTTTGTTACCATCTGACTTGAAAGGACTCAGATAACTACAGTTAGGGTTTACATCATCTTACATGAACTAGGAACACATGTGGAGGTCCAGGGCTTGTAGATTTTATGCACTGATTCCAAAAGCTGTATAGGGATGAGGCCATAGATAGGCTAGAGACGTTTGCTTTCACCACTAATTAATGAGCAATCAGCTGTTAATCTGGGAACTGAAATGTTGGTTACTTAGGTTATTTGGTTCCTACTAAGCTTCTAAAATAAGTGTTAGGATCAGAATGTTTGGTTGTCATATGCTAGAGAAAACCCTACACTAAACTTCAGGATGAGTAGATATTGTTTATATTTTATACATTTTTAAAATCTATTTTATATATTTATATTTTATATATTGATTTTTATTTTATCTGTTTCCAAAGTCTACACACTTCTCATCCATTTAAATTGGTCAGTCTTTTTTGTTTGTTTTGTTTTAACCAGGAACTGAATAAGCTATGGATATGCACCTTAAAGGAATATTGGAAATGTCCTGTGTAGTAGTCAATTCTGAGTCTACAGTGTGTGATTAAGCACATCCATAACTGTTTCTTCTAGACTATAGCTTTACTAGGAAAACAAATTAGTATTAGCTGAGATCATCTATGCTAGCTTAGTCCGTTACATATTCTTTCTTACGGGTAGATCAGGGCACTCCTTATATTCATTATCCCCTCAGTCACCACTTGCGTGTTGCCTAGACAAGGTAGGAATCTATGTGCTTTGCTATGTTTCCCCGTTTACTCTTGCAGGCTGAGATATTTTTTGTATTGTCTTTGTAAAATATGGGTGCAGTTTAATTTCATACAACACTATATGCAAAATAGCTCCAAACTGCATTGCAATTTCATAATGCCTTTCAAAATTTTCTTCCCTTATGATGTCACGAGATATTTTTTTAACATAGCTTTAATTAGGTGAATGATTTAAATGTCAATCTAATGTATAAAAAGCTATAATAAAATATATAAACCTGTAATATTCTGAGCATGTTCCAAAGCAAAATCAGTTGCATTAGTAAAGAAATAGCTACTGGTATGTTTTTCTGAAAAGAAGAACTGTATATTACAAAAGGCAAAGTAGTCCCTATTGGAGTATTAGTAAGTCTGGGATTTTATGTTTGGTTCTTACGACTAAAGCATTTATGGCATCATAAGAACTGCTTAATGAATGTACTGCCTAGTAATACCCCACAGGGCATACTTCATTCTCTTCCTATTACTGTTTTTGTCTCTGCAGATAATTCTACAAGCTCACTGTGAAGAAAGCAGAACTGTTACTGATCATGTATGTTTATTAGAAGTGGTTGGTCATGGAGAACACCAGTGGCTTGAATGATTCAAACTTATCTAAATATTTTACAGGTAATTACACATACATGAGAATTGATAACTGCTGGGATTTTCTGCATTTTGCATATTATGCTTGATAATATGATGATATGCATTGAAACAACATTATACCTACTCCTGTAATGTTCCTGGAGGTGATCTGATGTATAAGCTCATGTATCTAGATTTTTCACAAGTCAGTAATTTATGATGATTGGTTCTTTTTGATCTCCCAGGAATTGCTTTCTTTTTTGATGGTTCAATTGCCAAATCCAGTATTGTAAAATAGTTAAGAATCTTTTATTCTGTCTTTCTTGATTTAAGTTTTATGGCTAGGACTTCTGTTTCTTTTTAGTTCTAATATATTACATGGCAATTTAATAGCTTTAAAGCATGCCTAATTCTGGACTAATATGCTACATGCATATTACCATGTAGGACAGATCAACGGAAGCAATTCTACAGAGTGAAACCAATGCTACTGAGGACTCTATATGTACACTATATGCAATGTGGTATTGTTTTTTTATCAATGTGAGGTTTTGGGTTTTTTTCTCTTTTCTTTAAATTTTTAAATTTTATTTTCAGATTAGTTCCAATCTGGTCCAGTAGCTGTGGGAGTACCCTAGATGCACATCTTCCCATTTACCTCTCATCAGAAATGTATCAAGTTCATGCACTCCAAGATTGGTTCACATTGTGGAACCAGAGGAAGCACAGGAAGTAGGGATGATCAAGAAATTTGCTTCAAAAATGCATGCTGGATCCAAACTCTAACACTAAAGCAGCTGCACCTATGTGGGACCGATTCAAGCACAAGATATTAAAAAGTGTGTTCTGATATGATGTGAAAAAAAATTACTAAATTACACATCTCAGTCATAGTAGCTGGAGGAAAAGAGATATTTTTGCTCATCCAGGATCATATTGTAAACTACAGGGAAAGGTTCTGACCTTGGAAGCCAGGGCCCACCTTGCTTAGATGCAAAATGGAACTCTGAGTACATGCAGTGAATGGAGAGTAATTTATACTGAATAATTCTGTCTTGCCCTCTTTTTCCCCTTGGAGTATTTGCCAGATCCTTTTCCTAGGAACTGACTGATGCAAGAGATTGCAGAGCTCTTTTTACAGAGTTTTTCCTGTTCAAAATAAATTCACCACTGATCTGAAGGCACTTTAAATTTACTTTGCAGTGTGTAGGGAAAATCTGGTCCAAAGCACTTTGTGCTGACTAGTTGTCTATGTCATTAATTGATTTTTTTCCCCCCCCTCCACCATTTTTTTCCTGGATGTACTCCTTCTAACACCCATTTTCCTTTTTTTTTGGTTCTTCTTCATTAATTCTTGAGACTTTAGATTCCTATAGCAACCAAAATTATTTGTTCCTCCTGGCTGTTATGAATAATGACATTTGCTATTTATCAGACATATTGGATGGAACTGAAGGCTCTACCTCTTCTTTCAGTTACTTGACCTAGTGACCGCTGGGCACTAGAGATGATATACAAGGCTCATACAAGTGTATTGTCCCTTTCCCACCTAAAATGACCTTGATCAGCAGTCATCCTCCTCCAGAACATTAAAAAATAATGTTATTTTGAGTCTATTCCCAAAATTAAATCATAGCTATGCTTTCCTGTACTACTTCTGCTAGCTAGACTACTAGCTAATTCGTTAATGTAATTTTCACATTGCTCTTTCCACTGCACATTTTTCTTTTTCCTTTATTGCTTTTCTGGAAGTGTTGCTCAGGTCCCAAAGATACTGCTTCCTTCCTCCTATCCTTAGCAGAAAAGTTTTTCCCAATTCTGCTAATAAACTGTTCACTTTCTTTCATCTTTTGTATTTATTTCCATTGTTCTCATATTACTTTTCTAATTCACTTTAACTCTAACTTGCTTCTTTTCTAGCCATGTAGCCATATAAAGAATGATTTGCATTATATGTTGTCACATGTAAAAGCACAAAAGATTAGGTGTGTAGGAAACAGTTGTGTTTGAGCAAACCTGAAATTCAAATAATCATCATCTGGGTTGAAAGGGACCTCTGGAAGTTTCTATTGCAACCTCCTGCTCACAGCAAGGTGAACACTAAATTCAGACATTAGGACTTTGGGTCTTAAAAACCTCCAAGGATGGAGATTTTGCAGGCTGTATAGGCAACCTGTTGCAATGCTTGATTATTCTCCTGGTGAAAAGGGGGTTTTTTATATTTTATATTTATTTATTTATTCTTTTTTTATGTACACTGTTTGAACATACTCTGTTTATGATCATTGTTTTTTGTTCTCCTCTGTCAATCTCTATGAATAACCTGGCTCTTTCTTCTCTGTTGCCTCCCATAGGTATGGGAAGGCTGCTGTTAGGTCTTACCAAAGCCATCTCTTCTCAAGGCTGAACCAACACAGTTGCCTCAGTCACCCCTCACAGGGCATGCACTCCAGCCCCTTCCCATTCAGTGTTCTAGTAGTTAGAGTGAAACCTTACCTCTTACTGAGAGTTAAGGTTATCCATGATTTGTTGTCAGAAGAGATTTTTGTATCAAAACAAGCTCCCACTGGCTACAGAGCTAAAAGCTGGGACTTTCTGCCTCTTGAATACAAGATACCGTGCTGGGGGTTACTTCTCCTCCACCGATACCTGATCTTGGGCTGCAAGACCTGGAGATGCTGCTCATTGGAGATGCTTGCTGTTGGGGACATGTTGAGAGTTGTGAACTAGAAGTCTCTTCTGTCTCTTCTGGGGCGAGGCATTCTGCAGGCAATCCTGGAATGTGGATTGTTACAGAAATATTCCTGTAAAGAATTCCAGTTAAATGTTGGATGGGACAATGTCTTGATGATGTTTTTTGTGGGGTTTGGGGTTTTTTTTTAATGCCTTAAAAACAATTATGCGACTGGTTTAATAAACTTGTCCCTTAAAATTTATGAAAAGGCACAAGATAACAGATGTTATATCTAGAACATGGGGGAAGCTTTTCTGCATCTTCTTGTTTATCTAGATTTTTTTTCTTGTTCCCTGAGGCAGCAGAAAACTCTCTACTTTTTCATGACTATCTACAGCACAGTCTCTTTATTTAAAAAGCTAAGTGCACAGAATACACATGTAAATAGCCTGTAAATCAGGACTCCCATCCTTTGTTAATTTTTCTTTTCCTGTCTGAGATTCCTTTACTCTGTCTCATCATTCTGTGTCTCCTACAATTTATGTTAAACATAATTTCTTATTTTTCATACCATATTATGGAGATGAGTGCTGACTCCTGAGTGTAAAACTTCTACGAGCAGTAACATGGAAAAGCCACCTTTGCTTGTGTAAGAGAAGTGAATGTGAAGTCTCAACACAGTCTCAATTGAGGTCATATCTGTGGCAGGCTACAGGGCATACAGTGTAATTGGGAAAACAGCAGCAGCAGTGTTTCTGTTCGTTTGTAGATAGGAAGAACCTTTTTTTTTTTTTCCCCTCAGTAATAGCAGGGATTTTATTTAACTGGTTTGCTGTAACACAATAAATCATGCTTTCATGTTCTAAAATTTGATCTTTTTTAAAAATATATTTTGGAATAGTTAGTTACAAATGCATTCTTTAAAATTTACTGATTGGAAGACAGTTACTACCAGTGAGCTTCTCTCATTGCCATGAAGAGCCAAAATTTCAGGGTGGTGTCCAGCTAAAGGACAACACAGCACAGCTGAGTTCAGCTGGACACTAAAGTAGTCAATCGTGTAATGAGAGATGTGTGGTACTCTGGCCGAATTTAGACCACCACCACCACCGAGTTCTTCTGGCATTTATGTCAAGGCCTATTTAATGTCATTTGTGATCTCCTCATATTGATTTGTTTTGTTTTGTTTTGTTCTCCTTTTTTTGACTGCTCTTTCAAGAACACATCATCCATACAAAACACACACACACTTATACACATATATATTGACATGGAAATACTTGATTGTATACATCTTATTTGAAGGATTTGTGAAGCTATGTTGAAAGTTACTGTGGGAGTATCTCTGAAAAGTTACTCTGGGTATCATTCAATTAGAGAGCCAGTACAGTGTTCCTACATATTAGAGCAGAAATATTAGAAACACCTACTGTGTGAACAATTTGCCAGCAATACAAGGACTGAAATATATCCTATTAAACAGTTCCTTCAGTGGCCTGTATAAATCATAGCCTCTTTGTGTACAGGTTGATGAGAACAAACATCTAAATTTGCTATATAAACTGCTAGTTTTCAATTGTTGACCTCGTTTTCTGGAGTCCGTGTTTCACAGCAGATTTTCAAATTATTTTCTTCTGTGGTCGTCTTGTGACTCTTTGGAGCCTGAGGTAGTGAGCTATACCTGTTTGTCCTTCTCTACAGTAATATAACTTGCTGGAAGACTGCATTCCTCCAGCATACAGATCCACCCTTCCACCTTTTCTTTATCTATTAGACAAATTATACCCACCTCAGAGGAGACTGCAGTTATGAAAAATATCCCAAAAAGTCTTTAGATGATCTTTGGTGACCTCAAAGTAAATAACAAATATTTGTCAAGCTTTACAGGTTTCTCCCTGTGTTTCTCATTGCTATTTTTCAGTGAATCTTTTTCATGCTTTCAGGACTTTACTGTCATAAAGATGCTGATCTGTGGATATTAGGCATATAGCTTCTTCTTCCTGCTCTCTGTGCCTGTTGATCTATCATCATGGGAGGCTGATAAACAACACTAACAGGTGTAGGAGCACAGAATGAAAGGGGAATTTATGAAGGTTGTGTTGCCTACACAGTATTAGCAATGGGAAACTCTTTTGTATGTAATGATACCCAAGGAGTGTGTGTATGAGCTAAGATAAATTACAGCAGACCTTATTAATGAGGACACAGTGGCAGAGTAACAGCATTCTGTATAGGGAGGATCCTCATGACTAATGTTGCTCTCCAGGAGGCTGCAGTGAGCCTGCCACACTGTTGGTCAATCACTCTTTGACCTTAAGGAACAGAATTTGGAGGCCCCAGCTTGAGTAACCTGAGCATCAGAGCATCTTTGCTGATTTTGGCTGAACAAGTGAGCTAAAAGCCATCTCCAGCATGGAGTGACTTTGCAATACCAAAAAAAAAGAAAACCCAAAGGGGAAAAAAAAAGAAAAAAAACCCTAAATACCAGCATAAACTTGGAACAAAAGATTAGAATGCTTTAATTCTAGGAAGTTTTTTTGCTTTAAGTTTGGACCTGGGTTCATATCCTGAGATGTTGTGTGCATAAATCCAGCTAATAAACTGGGTACAATGTGTTGAGAGATGAACACAAAAAGACCTTAGAATCATTCTAGCCAGATATAGACTAGAAATATATAAAAACAATTAAAGACAATGTGCAAAAATACCAGAAAACTTTTTTTCTTTTTAAATCAGAGGGCAACAGCTTCCTATTGATCAACATAGGATATCCTGTAAAAGCACAGATTTGCAATACCAAAATTTGCATTTGGTGATTCTACTTCCTTGCAGTTGTTGATCAAAGACCACATCTTTTCAGATGCCTGACAGGTAGAGCTTTGCCAACAGAAGTCAGTAGCTTAGACCTGGCCATAATTACCTGATGGTATCCCTATTAAGCAGAATTACCATCCCCATTAAACAGCAGTTATTGCTATTAGGTATCATTAGCCTTAAATTGCTTCCTTGGGAAACATCTCAATTAAGCAAATTTCCCTGTTAAGTGCATCCTGATTAACTGGAGTGCACCGTACTGCTTTGTTTCTTCATGTACCCACTTCAGTAGCCTTCATCCCTCATTTACAACTCTCATACAAATTAAGTCTGGCCGTTCTAAGACTCACTAAAAAAGTGCACGCAATTGAAGTACTGACTGCAGAAGACCCTAATTTTTGCTGTCTTGCCACATTTTATTTGTTGTATTTGAAATTCAAGTTCCACTCTTGCAAGGTGTTAATCTTTTTTTTTTTTTTTTCTTTTTTTGGAATTGTGTATTCAATTTAATTAGTGTGTAATTCTCCTGTTACAGGGCGAGGGCACATTCCAACTTCTGAAAAAGGCTGTGAATTATGGCCATGTGAAAGAATGAGTGATGTAATTTTACTTTCTAACATATATTTAGAGAAAGGTACAAAAATAATTCTATTGCTAAAATGATGTAATTTTTCCTCCTCTGGAATACTTGTGCTTCAGAGGTCAGAGGCAGTGGTTTTAAAAACAACACAGCAATGAATCTCACCACTTTTATTTGTCGAAAGAGCAATTTTATTACAAACATGTTAGAGGTGAAAATAGAGCCAGATGTATTTAATGCCGTCATTAATTCAGAGTTCAGTTTTTAACAGTTAGTATAGTCCTGAATGATGCTGGAAGGAAAAAAACCACCCAAACAAACTCTTAAATCAAATCAAGCCTTTCAGTCAAATTCAAAACCATAATATTAATTTGTCTTCAAGACATGTTAAAACCAGAACAACATTCTTTTAAGAAGTTATTACATGTTTTTAAAGTTAAAATAGTTTGCTTATGTAGCAACTTTTTATAAATAAAATTATACTCAAATTATATAAATAAAAAAATTAAGACACATTAATAAGTCACATTATTGAAAACTGACCTGTCTTCCTTCTACTTGTAAGAATAGCCTTCCAAAGTAGTTGAAATTCTTTCTTAACACTAAATAAAAATTTGATTATGATTTCTTGTAAGCTGTCTTGGCACTGAATTCAACTCAAAGGCACCATACCTGTACAGTTTCTCAGATGTAGTCATGCAGAAGAAAATAAAATGTCAAATGTACTCATTCAATTCTTGCAGTGAGTCTTTGGGATGCTGGATGTCAACCTAGAAATACTAAGTAATTTGATATTTTGACTTCTGTAGTTTTGTAATGGTGAGCACACACATATGCACAAACTTATTTCTGAGAATATTTGGGAATGTAATCTATTAAGCATCCCCCTCTTCCTTGCTGGGAAGCTGACAAGGCAGTAAATCAATATCTTCCATGAGAAGACTTTTCAGAAAAGTGGTTTTCATATTTTTGTAGCAGTACTGTATTTTATCTGGATATTTTCATAAATCTTCTGAGATGTACTTAATTCAGTCTAATGCGATTTTTAAAAATTTTTCACCCTAAAAGTTAAGAGGTACCACTGCAGTCATCTCTTTCCTTTTCAATAAAACAGATGGAAAGGTGTCCATAAAAATAAATTCATTTTTTAAGAAAAATGGAATTCAAAGTAAAACACACACATCTGATCTTAAAATTGCAAGTGACAGAGAACTCATTGCGAAACATGATAAACTGTCCGAGTGGTCTCACTCTTCCAAAAGGAGGTAAAAATATGCATGTGTTTTTGCTTGGAATTTATTTCCCTTCCATTTCCAGTCCCTGGTTTTTGTTTACTAAACTGAAGATGTTGTTTCCCATATTTAAAGACTGCACAAATACTGCTTGATTTCTCTCATATAAAGTAATCTGCTTGATCTCCTTGAGTCTTCAAAGTGTATTTTCAAATTCTTTAATAACTCTCATAACTGTTTGAATTCTCTCTGGTATTCTTCATTATATCTGATTAACAGAACTGGACAGTGAAAAAAAAAAAGTTGTGACACTGCCACCCCAAGGTTAGCCTTCTTGGCTAATCTTCAGATTGATAGCTTTCATTTGGGTGAAACAGATTACTACTTTCCTTCCATCTACAAAGAATGTGTGTCTCACATTCTTTGTTCCCAGCTGTCATGTGTGCTAGGTTGTAGAAGAACCAGGTAAAAGCTTTTCTGCAGTGTAGATGAAACTGAGATAAGGAACTCTGTGATAACCATGGACAACAGAGACCTTGTGATAGCCATGTAAGAACTGAGGAGGTGAGCTTTGGCTGTCAGCCACTACCTCAGCCACCCATCACTCATCTGTCTGGATCTGGCTGGGACCTTGTATGTAAATCCTGTGCTGCCTGTGATCACTGAACTTCCGCCTCACGTCCCCTTATTGGCCAGTGGTGCTGCATTTAAGGCAAAATATTCAACCGAGCCATGACTAACCTCCTCCGGGGCTTCTGACACTATCTTCAGCAATGTATTAAGAAATAGTCTACTTTGCCTCTAGATGTGGTCAACCTGACTATGTTATTTGTTTGCTCCCAGCTCCTGTGCCAATTCAAATGTACCACATGCTCTTGTTTCATACTGTTTGCAAACTCGGGCAGTATTGACTCTTTTTTTTTTTTTTTTTTGAGGTTACTGAAGAAAAATAGATGGTGTATGGCAAATAAATGTGTTGGACTTCAGTAGACCTGTCTCTAATAAATCATGTCATGATATATCACTTGAAATTGCTTGCAACGGACCATCCAGATAGGATCCTCTTGTGCCATGTTGAAGTTGTGCATCTTTATTTATCAAAATGTCATGTGGTAATTTACATGTAACTATTATCCCTGTGTGTGAGAAAAATGTTTAATCAAGAAATGACATCAGCTTAGTTGACAGGATCTATTTTCCAAACACATTAATTATATTTCCATCTTTAATTCTTTATTAATGACTTTCAGATTGACTATTCTGTTAGTTCATCCGAGACAGACACCTGGAAGACAGATTAATATTTACGCGGGTTTTGTCCTTCATTTTTCGTTAAGAAATTGTGTTGTGCAATATTTAGAAAGTTCATGGATGTTTTGATGGTGGCAGCCTGAAACATCTAGCACATATCCCTGGGCTGAAGTTCCCTATGAGAGGCAACTTATTTCCAGACCTCATTTTCTGCTTTGATCTGGCAGTTTCACACATGCTTTATCCATTAGGATATGGATGCATAAGCATTAATTGTCCTGTTCTCCTGAGTTAGCCATAGTGTAGAAAAAAATACCTTTCTTAACAGAACTCCCTTCTCCATTGCTCACTTGAAACTTCCTTAAATACAATTTAACGATTCCCAGTAATATCAGTCATGTTGAATGCTGCAAGGTTATTCCATATATTACCTAATAAGAGAACTGATTTTTTTTCTTCTGTCTTTGACATATTGATATGAGACTTAGTGGATTTTACATCCAGTTTGTACTTCTCAGATTTTATTATTTTTCTTACTACTCTTTTCATTACATTGGGTTTTTAAAGGCCTTCTACTGAGGCAGAGAACATTTGAACTATGAAGTCTATCCCTATGGAAGGCAGATAAGCTCTGCATAAAAATTGTATGTGTAAACCAGACTGTTTTCATTGCCTGCCTTCTACTGCCATGGAGGAGAATCCCAAGAGGGTCCCTGGGCATCTACTTCTTTGCAACATCTTTGAGTTCTGTGAATTTGTCTGAAACCTGTAAGATATGCCATTGTGTGCATGTACATCTTCCTGTTGTCTCCTGACAAAATTCTTTGTCACAAATTCTGCTTTGGCTCAGGTGATACAGCTTGTGATACAGTCATCAGTTAAATCAAGTCATTAACAGCAATTGTAAAGTATTTCTGACTGCTTTTAGCTTTCCACATCAAACAGTGTTATTTAACATAATGCTCCTCAACTTTATCTTTTAAAAACTAAACTTAGGACTTGGCAGTTAATTACATTGTACAAAACCAAGAATTATTACTTTTATTTTCCTGGACGACCAGCCTTGTACTAATACTGAATGTTGTTTGGCTCAGTCTTGTATTAAGTCTGCAGTTATAGGACTTAACAGGAAAAATGCTATAATCAGAAAAACATATCACTTGGTAAAAGAGGAAAAATGGAACACAGTTAAATGACCTTTAGTGGTATCTGGCAATCCTCTTTCTGTACACTGGAAAAGGGCTGGGAGCTGAGCAGTGGTGAAACATCAAGCTTCAAGGAAAAGGAAGAAAGACTCCTCCTGTAGCTTACACCTTTAGTCCTTCTATTTTTGTTCAGTACACACATTTTCTTGGATAAAAGCTTTTCTGCTTGAATAAATGAGAAGAATGGCTGTACCATGTAAAGAGTTGTGGAAGTTATTGTAAAAGGTACAATGAAAGCTCACATTTCACTCTTCCCCCAAACAAATGAAAATCCAGACATTTCATAAATAGAGACATAAATCCATGGGATTGATTGTTAGGGGAGTACACAAATATCAGTGAGTCAGTACTGAAATTTTTTGTATTAATTGTATCATTCCTCTTAAAGGAAACATTTGAAAAGCTGGCTAGCATATGACAAATTTTAATAACAAAAAATATCTATAATCAAGAAAAGAGGCTAGATGAAAACGGAAACTCGCATTTCCACATGCTATTAATCACTTCACACTGAAGGCTGTAAGTTGCTGTATGTTATCTTAGGACTTTATAAACCTTAAATGCTTTCTACAAAATTTATTAGAAGTTTACAGAAGTTAGCTTAATGAAGAAAATACTAGGGAAAGCTTCTTTGATCTGTGAAAAGTAGGTTAGACAGACAATGGCTTTTTGTTCTGCCCTCAAATATCCATGTCCTGTGATAAGCACCGTGTAGATTAGCATGTCTAATATGTATTTGCATTCTGGTGCTAGTGTCATCACAGCTGCCTGGCAGATCTGTATTCCACTACCCAGGGAGATCTGCCTGACATCCATGGCTACCTGCTTTTACAAGTACTATGAAAAAATACTTTTTATTTCTTTAAATTTCAGTCAGATATAGTTGGGCAATGATGTGATATATCCAAGAAAATGAGGAAAGGAAGGGGCAGGTTGAGAAAGCAAAGGTGCTGATGAAAACTGAGTGGATTCTTGCATGTTAGGCTACAAATGTCACTTTAAAATTGAAAAGGGAAAAAATCGAATTGAGAGGGAAAAATTACACCTTTCCTCAGTTTTATGGTCGCCCCTGGACTTGTGTATGATTTCAGCCCTTGAAAATTACCTCCAATTTCTAACCAGAGTTTTGTAAACAGCAACATCACTTATTTTATGTGTTGATTGTTGGTCAGTTTTAGTTTCTTTGACTGATCTTGTATAAGTTTTTAATTCAGTCTTGCCACCCCAGAGGGGAATAAAAAAAATTACTGTATGCTTCGTTTTTGTGGGACAAATCAATAATATATTTTGCATGAAGTTTCCTTTAAGTAACTACAGAAGATGTATTTTTGCATAATATTATTATCCTTAATGGATCTTGTCCTTGTGGCCAGTATAGTACTCAAGTTCACACAGACTGAATTCCACTTAAACCTCCACATCTACAAGTCTACTATTTAGCTGGCTGAAAGGCAGCTCCTTGCTCATTACCAGTATCTTTTGGGAGTGAACTAATAACTTTCTTTCAAGAAAAGTCTGACGTGGTCTAAAGAACAACTTCCTGCAGAATCTACTCCAGATGGACTGTATGGTTGCACATCATCAAGGAGACAAGTGACTTCCCTAGAGAGTAAAATTAATAGTGTGCATATAGAGATGTAAGTAGAATTTAAGCAGTCTGAATCTGGCCTTATTTGTTTGGTTACTAGAGGTGACAATCAATGTTGTTCATACAGGTCCTGAAAAAAATGATCACTGCAAAAAGGTCACTTAGCAGTATGTTATTTTTGTCTAATCCTCACACCATTTTTTTCCGACGGAAATTTTCAGATGAGGAGGCCTGGCAGATTGATTATATCACACTCCCACAAAAACACCAAGGCAAGCGCTATGTGCTTACAATGGTGGAAGCAACCACTGGATGGCTGGAAACATATCCTGTGCCCCATGCCACTGCCCGGAACACTATCCTGGGCCTTGAAAAGCAAGTCCTATGGCAACATGAAACCCCAGAAAGAATTGAGTCAGACCATGGGACTAATTTCCGAAGCAAGCTCATAGACACCTGGGCCAAAGAGCATGGCATGGAGTGGGTATATCACATCCCCTATCATGCACCAGCCTCCAAGAAAATCGAACGATACAAGGGACTGTTAAAGACTACACTGCGAGCCATGGGTGCTGGGACGTTCAAACACTGGGATACACATTTAGCAAAGGCCACCTGGTTAGTCAACACTAGGGGATCTGTCAATCGAGCTGGCCCTGCCCAATCAAAATTTTTACACACTGTTGAAGGAGATAAAGTCCCTGTAGTTCAGATAAAAAACATGCTGTGGAAGACAGTCTGGGTTACTCCTGCCTCGGGCAAAGAACAACCCAATCGTGGGATTGCTTTTGCTCAAGGACCTGGGTGCACTTGGTGGGTAATGTAAAAAGGATGGGGAAGTCCGCTGTGCACCTCAAGGGGATTTGATTTTGGGTGAAAATAGCCAACGAACTGAATGGTATGATGTTAATGGCTATATCATACTGTATGTCATCACTTTTGTGATTGTTATATGCCATATCAATGGTATTTCAGTGAGAATCACCCAGATTAATGAAGAATGAACTTTGATGGAACCAAGCAAAGTGCAGCGGTGATGGAACCAGAACTGGCTTCAGCATGTAACAATCCAACACCACACACCATCTCTCCTGCCCTGAAGGACTGTTATGAGAGATGGAGCCCAAAGTCATGGACTAAACAAACTCAGCGGACATTTTAGGTGGATGACCCATAGACCAAGGGAATGATATCTGTGTGTATATATCAAAAGACAGGGAAAGTGGTGGTGATTAATTGGAATGTATTAGAAAGGGTAGAACCTGGGCGTGATGTAGATGGTATAGAATAAGGGGTGTATCCTGTCCTGGTTTTGGCTGGGATAGAGTTAGTTTTCTTCCTAGTAGCTGGTATAGTGCTGTGTTTTGGATTTTGTATGAGAATAATATTGGTAACACACTGATGTTTTGGTTGTTGCTAAGTGGTGTTTACACTGGTCAAGGACTTTTCAGCTTCCCTTGCTCTGCCGGGTGCACAAGAAGCTGGGAGGGGGCACAGCCAAGACAGCTGATCCAAACTGACCAAAGGGCTATTCCATACCATATGGCATCATGCTCGGCATATAAATTGGGGGTAGTTGGCTGGGGGATAGTGATCGCTGCTTGGGGACTGGCTGGGTGTTGGTCAGTGGGTGGTGAGTGGTTTTATCACTTGGTTTTTGTGTTGGTTTTTTTTTTCTCCTGGGTTTTGTTCCTCTCTCGCTCTCTTGTTTTCCTTCTCATTGCGGTTTATTTTTTTGTTGTTGTTGTTCCAGTTCTTGAGCTGTTCTTATCTCAACCCACAAGTTTTCTTGCTTTTGCTCTTCCGATTCTCTCCCCCATCCCACCAGGGGAGAGGGTGGGCAAGCGGCTGTGTCGTACTTGTTTGCCGACTGGGGCTTAACCACAACACTCATGACTGTGGAAAAGACAAAAGAATATAAATGGGTGTTTCCAAACAGACTGACGTTTAAAGTAGGTAACAGCTTCACATTTTCTGTGTGCTATGGCATCTTTCTGTAGCTATCCTAACTTCAGCTAGGTGCCAACAAGTGGGACTTAACTCTGGACCCAGCTTTTTTTTTCACTTGAGGCAGTGGCAGAGAGATCAGACAATACACTTTTATATAGTTTCTGCTCCTGTTTTCTGCATGTCTGGACAAAAGAAGAAGAGGAAAAAAATGAAACCTTGTCTGTATTTGTAAGAGATTAATTTGCAGAAGGAAAAATTATTCAATTTTTGACTCTCGTTATTGCTTGCAAGCGATCATAATACTTTTGTGGCACATCAGTTACAAATGCACTTTTTCCTTTCCATAAAGGAAGGCGTTTGAGGCTCACCTGGACTTTTAAGCATTTCAGTTCCTTTAAATCTCTGTCTTTGTTACTGAAGAACTACATTAGTCTTGTCAGTATGCTGAACACTGTAGGCAAAATGCTCATTGGTAATGTTTAACAGCAATTTTATTGAGTCTAATACTTTATAGACAGTACCTACTGAATTTACATGCAGTTATATAGGTAGTTATACCAGGTCTTTCTGTATGAACTTTCCACAGTGTACAGACATATTTTTTTCTTTTTTTTTTAAATTGTATTTATTTTATTTTTATTTAATGGCTTGTCAAATGAGGAAAATCACAGACTGAGTATTAAAATTTCCACTTTTCTCTCATAATTTGCCCTCCCCAAAAAACTCCTAAAACTGGATAGATGTGATGGAAAGGCTGGGAATTATGCATTTGAAACTGTTAATCTGCTGTGTTACAGGAAAATGACTATGAATGTGGTTCTGATATATATTTAAAGACAGATTTTGCTACCCCTGCTTATTTTGAATAATAACTTTGCTTTGCAGCTGATGTCATATAAGTTAATGGGGCTTCTTGTAGAATTAGGCACTGCTTAACGGAATACGATCAGAATTTCATGGTTATTGAGATTAATGAAAAATTCATTAGTCATGGAATGGAAATTAAAATACTGACATAGATTAGAAACTTGGTAAGACAGAAAGCTATGATTGGGGGGAAAAAATAACAAAAAAAACCTCCCAAAAAAACCCCCCAAACTGGAAAAGTTTGTTAAAAGAAACTCCTGCTGGATGAGCCTAGAAGGCAGAACTGGGTACATGAGAAAAAATCCTCTGAATTGTGTGTGTCTTAAAAGCTATAGCTTATTGCTTGGGCAGATACCTCAACATCATTGTAGATTATACAGTCAAAATATTAGCTCACTGTGGGACAGTAGCTCAACAAGTCAACAAAAAATTGTGATATATGAATAGTGTGCAAGAAAAGTACTGAAAAATGCAATATTATAAATCACTGATGTATTATTATTTGTAATTGCATGTTCAGTACTATTCACTTAAACTTGGATTACCAGAAGTACTTAATCATTGTCCAAAATACCTTTTAAGAATCTGGGATAATATCTCCATAAAGATAATACAATAGCAGAAATCACTATTTAGAGATAACATAAAAAGCAGTCACTATAATGGAGAAATTTTCATAATGTCTCATCTGATGCGTTTAAATAAAGGGAAGTGAAAGGCAAAGGATCCTGCTAATTAATTATGTGAACTTACACTCTGTTGCACTGAGAGGTAACTTACAGTGAGTTCATACTCTCCCACATGAGAAGCTTGATTCAGTGGCTCAAAGAGCGAGCCACTGCAGATAGTCTAGGATACCCGAGACACTGGTGTGAGACCAGCAGAGGTGACGTACATCTACTGTGAGAACCAGGCACCTCTGGAGTGTCAGCTGGAAGCTAGGCAAGGTATCTTAAAGTATCCAGATTGACAATAGGTGTTCATGGATGCATACTGAATGCAACTGAATGCAGAAAGTTCTCACTAGGAAATGATGCCTTCTGGTTCAAAAATAGAGCTGCACCCCATCTGAGAGAAGTAGTTTAAGTCAAAAAAACCCAACATACCATTTACATTTAAAATGTGATTGTATCTTTACTAAGGATATACAGTTTTTTTCTTCTAATGCAACTAATCACTTAGCCAACAGGCCAATTTGCTTTTAAAATTTAGTCAAACTTTAAAACAGAAATTAATTACCTTATGTGTTAATTAGGGGAAATATAAGCAAGACATGAACACCACTTTTAGATTTTTGACATGAGGGAAGCATTATGTTAATCTAGTCTTGACCTTTATATCAAAAATAATGGAAATACTTTGAGATCTCAGCTTTCTACATAGTTGGGAAATGTGCATAAATATTAGCCCAGTCATCTGGAGCCTGACATTTACTTGTTGACAAATGACAAAAAAAAGCTGGGTGTCCATTTTCTTCCTTTTTATTTAATTTTTCATTTCAGGCACACGAAGACATAATTATGAGAAATTCAAAAGTAGGAAGGAGCAGGATTTGCAAGAATTGTGCCAGCTAAATATTGCTCATATATGAAGTACATATTTTAAAGACTTAACAGAGGTAGTTATTTTTTTCCACATAATCTTAAGTATGTTGCAAGTTTGAAATAATAAAGAATCAAGGGGCCATAATAATTCTAAAGTGGAATTTTAATATCTAACTAATTGTATCATGGAACTTGTCACACTTAAAATGTGATTCTCAATTAAAACCTTTCATTTGAAATGTGATCCAGAAGTGCTGAAGAACGGACAGCTCTCCCTTGAGTACTCTTTCCTTGTTACATTTCTGAAGGTATAATGTTTGTTAAAAATCAGCAAAATAACCTCTGATTTCAGGTGATAGAAGAGAAAACTCCTGTCCCTGATTTGTTCCCTTGCTATTATTCAAGCTTCAAACTTCAGTATTTATACTGATATACTTATTTTTGAGAGAAGCATGCATCTACAAGAAAGGCTGGAAGGAGGACCCGGGGAACTACAGGCCTGTCAGCCTGACCTCGGTACCAGGAAAGCTGATGGAGCAGATCATCCTGAGTGCCATCACATGGCATGTAGAGGATAACCAAGGAATCAAGCCCAGCCAGCACCGGTTTAGGAAAGGCAGGTCCTGCTTGACTAACCTGATCTCCTTCTACAACAAGGTGACCCGCCTAGTGGATGAGGGAAAGGCTGTGGATGTTGTCTATCTAGAATTCAGTAAATCCTTTGACACTGTTTCCCACAGCATTCTCCTGGAGAAACTGGCTGCTCATGGCTTGGACGGGTGTACTCTTCGCTGGGTAAAAAACTGGGTGGATGGCCGGGCCCAAAGAGTGGTGGTGAATGGAGTTTACTCCAGTTGGCGGCCGGTCACAAGCGGTGTTCCCCAGGGCTCTGTGTTGGGGCCAGTCCTGTTTAACATCTTTATCAATGATTTGGATGAAGGGATGGAGTGCACCCTCAGTAAGTTTGCAGATGACACCAAGTTGTGCGGGAGTGTTGATCTGCTTGAGGGGAGGAAGGCTCTGCAGAGGGATCTGGACAGGCTGGATCGATCGGCCAAGGCCAACTATATGAGGTTCAACAAGGCCAAGTGCCAGGTCCTGCACTTGGGCCACAACAACCCCATGCAACGCTACAGGCTTGGGGAAGAGTGGCTGGAAAGCTGCCTGGCAGAGAAGGACCTGGGAGTGTTGGTTGACAGCCGCCTGAATATGAGCCAGCAGTGTGCCCAGGTGGCCAAGAAAGCCAATGGCATCCTGGCTTGTATCAGAAATAGTGTGGCCACCAGGACTAGGGAAGTGATTGTCCTCCTGTACTCGGCACTGGTGAGGTTGCACCTCGAATACTGTGTTCAGTTTTGGGCTCCTCACTACAAGAGAGACACTGAGGTGCTGGAGTGTGTCCAGAGAAGGGCAACAAAGCTGGTGAAGGGTCTGGAGCACGAGTCTTCTGAGGAGCGGCTGAGGGAACTGGGGTTGTTTAGCCTGGAGAAAAGGAGGCTGAGGGGAAACCTTCTTGCTCTCTACAAGTACCTGAAAGGAGGTTGTAGAGAGGTAGGGGTTGGTCTCTTCTCCCATGTAACAAGTGATAGGATGAGAGGAAATGGCCTCGAGTTGCACCAGGGGAGGTTTAGACTGGATATTAGGAAATTTTACTTCACTGAAAGGGTTATCAAGCATTGGAACAGGCTGCCCAGGGAAGTGGTTGAGTTGCCATCCCTAGAAGTATTTAAAAGACGTTTGGATGAGGTGTTTAGGGACATGGTATATTGGTGGTCTTGGTAGTGTTTGGTTTACGGTTGGACTCGATGATCTTAAAGGTTCTTTCCAACCTAGACGATTCTGTGATTCTGTGATTTCCTAAGCCTTTTGGGGTGAGTTTATGGTTTCTCACCAGTTCAATATGTTATTTTGGAGGAAAAATGAATATGGTTTGTTATTGGGTACTAAGACTACAGATTATTACAAAATGAGGAAAAAGTTTGATACTGGATTTTTTCTTTATTAGATGAGACAGTACGTTTTTGATAAGCCAATTAATGTATTTCGCATTTGAAATACAGTGCGAGGAGGCCCTCTGGGAAACCTCTACTTATTTACAGTTGAAATGATCTGCAAACAAACTCACTAGGAAACTTCAATATATTAAATGGAGATAGAACACTGAAATGGCAGCCTCAGACTATATAGATTTTTTGATTTAATCTCTAAGGTCTATAAAACAACTAGAAAATCAGAGATGTGGGCCTCACTTTGTACTAATGGGAACAGCCACACTACCATCAATGAGATATTTTGGGTTTATACCAGCTGTGGGTCTGTGTTATTTATTTACTTATATTGCAATTCTGAGATAACTACATTTAAGGAAAAAAAACACCACCCTACAAATTCTCTAATAGGTGATAAGGGAAAAAGGAGATGAAGTAAAATGCACTAAAAGCAGGGTTTCCTGTGTTTAAGATTGCTCAAGACTTGGTATTCAAGACCAAGCTGCCAAAAGTTTTGCAAGAGTTTAATTTCCCATGTCAGGTATTCCCTGATAAATTGTTATGAAAATACAAGAAAATGCTCAGCCAAATAAAAAAATCCTGGGGTTTGGGGGACATGGTGGAGGAAGAGCACAAATTTTGGGAAGAAGCAGTGAATAGGAACAGTAAGGGGACAGGATGACAGAATGTCAGGGTACTATTAGTGTGTCAGAGCAACAGATATATAGCTTAAAATCAGGCATCAGGATCATGTTATGCAGAAACCAAATCACTGCACTAAAAGGATATGAATATAGCAGCATTTGGCTCAGAAAACTGCTTATAACACCCTGACTTTTTAAAGAAGAAAAGATTCCTTTGTATTTGCACTCACAAAAGAAAGTAGACTCCAAAGAAGGCGAGGGCTATGTATTGAGCTAAAGAAAAATGAGCAATGATTCTCAGTCGCTCTCCACTCTGTGAACTAGTTCAAGAGGCAATGATGAATTTGCCAGTTACTGGCAGCAGAGCAATAGTGAATCTTGGGAATCTTGATTTCTGGAGGTAAAGAAGCTCTGCTGAACTTGCTTTCATTCTCCGCATACATGACCTTTCTTTAACTCAGTAAGGTATAAGTAGTCCAAGCTATTCTCCATCTCATTCACTATGAAGTTACTTGATATCAGTTGATCTATCATAACTAAAGTAACTAACATAAAGTGTGCAGTAGGTGCTCGGTGCTAAGTACATCATCCACTTCAGGTTTATAGATGATGTCTTTGACAGTAGCAAGACATGCATGCTCCAGTCACCACCCCCAAGCCATCTCTGAAAGGGTATGATTTGGGATGTGGGGCAGAGTGTAAGTCATTTGATGCTAGGGAGGCAAGGGAGGAGGAAGAACTGGTGTCCTGTTTTGAGAACTGGGAGGACGTGGAGTGGGGAAGCCATAAACAGAAGAGGAACATGGAGTTGAAGGCCTGATTTGTATGGTAATAACAATATTGAAAATGGGATTTTGACAAACTTTGAGGGTGGGAAAGGGGTAAATAAAGCTTTTCATAAAATAAAATTAGATCATATCACCAAAGCTTGCTTGGGGTCACATATTGATGTATAAACATATAAGTCTTTAGATGTTCAGCCAAGCTACAACTTGACTGAAGAAAAGCTTGAGGAGTTTTTACCAGAAACAAGACACTTCTTCAGAAGAGAGCAATCTCCAGATAATAGTTCCTAAACACCTGATTTCCAGAAAGTGGGAAGTTATGTCAGCACTACCATTCAGTCCATGCCCAATTCTAACACTCTTTCCCTAAGTGTCTTTTATTGCTTGTTGTGGGAGAAAATGTATTAGGGTATATGCCACTGCAGTTTTTCTTAAGTTTTGCAGCCTTTTTGGAGCGTCTTCACCAGCATTTGTGCTTGTTGTGATGACGTGTGGATGCTGAATTTCCTACCTCAATTCCGATCTCTTTTTCTTTCCACACTTTGGGATTTGAGACTTCATAACTAGGTAGGGTTAGATAAGTCTCCTTTAAGTCCCATGTATTTTCTTACCTTAAGGGAAAATCCTGAAGTCTTGTTGCAGAGCAGTCCTTACTGATGCTCTACAGGCAGCAGTGATATATGAGATACCCTCTATCCATTTTACACAAGGTTAGCTTATAGTTGCTTTCAGAAATGCCTTCTTATTTAAAAAAAAAAAAAAAGACATCTGCTTTTCTGTTTTGCATAATACTAATAATTATGTAATTATAGTTCATTAGCATGCACACGCACATGGTGTTTTGTTCTGTTTTGTGGTCTGACATATATAAATCTCACTACTATTTGGAAGATCATTTAAAAATAAACTGTCATTGAACAAAAAGCCAGAAATGTGTGACAGGCTCTATTCAGAACAGAATATTCAAAATTTGTCTTGGCTGGGGTTTAGCTGCTGTTTAATAGACTGTTAGCTCCAATTTGCTAGTGCTTTATTTGTGTCAATGCACTCTGATCTGCGCATTTTTGTGAACTGTCTTGCTCTGAATATAACTAGGAAAATATTCAAAAAATGCCGTTCAGTAGTGAGATGCAAGTTGAACTTTTTGTGCTTAGCAAAACTTGCATGCCGTTAATTACAAGACGCTTTCTACCTCTGACTGAAAGCTTTCAGATGAACCATTTTTAGTGAGAAAAAGGAAAATCTGTAGCACTTCTGCAAGACCATGTTGATTCTAAGTTTTCACTAGAATCTTTCAAATTATTCAGAATTACTCTAATAATTCCTTCTGATCCTGATCGATTGTTTACAGCCTTAGTATGTTTCAAAATTTGGTCTTCATTATACTATTTGAAATAATTTCCCATTTTTTCCAAAAGTAAGCCTTTAAAAATTCTTTTTGTCCATTCTTCAGCAATCCTCCCCCGCCAGAGTTGACACTCTCCCCCCTCTTTTAGTCTGCTTTGTTCCAGTGTTGAGCCATACTTCATTATTTACCTAATTTTTAAATCTTTGAATTTCTGATGAGAGGAAAATATCATTAACTGCCATTTGTCAATACTTTCCGTTATGACTGCTTCCGAGTCAGTTAGTCTTGTGTGATCCTTCAAGAATCTGTGCAGGATATTAGGGAGCACAAGAGATGTATTCTCTTCTAATATAAATCCTGCCTAAGAGGGTCTTATGCACCAGCATCCTGACACAGCTCACAAACAGCAATCCAGTTTGCCTACTTTCCTACACCAGAAAGACAGTTTCCAATGAATGTGTGCAACTATCATCGCGCAAGTCAGAGAAGCCCACCCTCCTGGTGGACAACACGTTAGGGGACTAGAAGAGCATTAGATGTAAGCAATTATGGTTTTATGGTACTTGTGCTTGACCTGGTGTTCTTGAGCTGTTCGTAGTTTATCTCTGCTCCTGGGGTTATTCACACATTTTACTGTTGATCATCAAGGGACAAAAACAGACCAGGGAGCAGCTGACATCTAGGTAAGTCAGAGCAGGGTTTAATTTTGTCAGCTCCTAGTTTGAGTTTGAGTTCAGCATCTCTGTCCTGCAGAGAGG
This sequence comes from Ciconia boyciana, assembly GCF_034638445.1. Taxonomy (NCBI): domain Eukaryota; kingdom Metazoa; phylum Chordata; class Aves; order Ciconiiformes; family Ciconiidae; genus Ciconia; species Ciconia boyciana. Next base: position 54,923,726 of record NC_132936.1, read on the forward strand.
ATCCATCTCAAAAAAAAAGCATTACTTTCACTCAAGTTATCCTATTCTGGTGGACAGAGAAGATTACTGGAAAAAGTAGGTTGATTCTTCTTCAGGAAGAATAAAACTTAAAATTCAGGCCCCAGCTTCCTAGCAAAGTTCTTGAACTGTCAAACTGTTCTGAGAAAGTGGACACAAAAGACCTAAGTTAACTGACTCTTTCATCTACTTGGGATCTTAGTATCTGTAGATGTTTCCTTATACTCTCAACAAAGTGACAAACACCTCAACATCTCCTAGATGTCTATTAATTACATAATTGCAGTACCTAAATTAGCTGCGCTAGATTAAGTGTTTGAGCTTTGGGTGAGCTACACATGTAGTAGGTCAATCTGTCATTTAGATTTTTTCTTATAATTTACTTCACTTATTGCCTCTTAAAACTCATAAAATAGTAGGCAAAATTATTTGCAGTACCCAATTTGTCATCTAAATAAGACACTGCCTCTAAATCTGGGTCTGGAATTTGCTGGCAGACGTGGCTATTTCTGTAAAGTGCGGGAATCACAGACATAGAATTGGAATAATTTAGGCTGGAAAGGAGCTGAGGAAGTAACCCAGTCCCATCCCCCCAACACTCCCACCCCCAAACAGAGGTGATAATGAACTCTGCTGTGACTTGCCTGCTCATTGTCACAGCTGAGACCTGTGTTTCAGAAGACTGGAAATACAATTTGTGCTAGGGAACCACCTACTATTCTGAATAGACAGGAGACCCCGTCTTCCTGCCTTTCAGACTTCTACACCAGTCTCAAAAGAAGGTAGAGGAGTTAGTTATCCTTCCCAAGAACTGCTGGTGATTTTACCACGAAAATGTTTAAGGAAACTGAGAGTTTCTCATGACCTCTGTTCCTCTTATACAACCTGACAAAAAAAAAAAGGTCCAAAGATAAACAAGGCTTCCTTGTGAACAATTAATTTCAGGCCAGAGTATTCAATTTAAATTGCTTGATGCCTGTCTGACAAATTCACAAGTCCCTCTTGAGATCAAAGAGGGAATTTCTAAAAGCATCTCCCAACCCAACTCTAGTTTTAGCTTTGCATAGACAACGTGATCCAAAAATAAAAAAAGAAAAGCAAGCAAGATATGCATTCTATTTTTTGACTGTTCTGTACCAAGGAATAGATGTAAGAAAGGCTGCAGGTAGCTTTAGGGAAACAAGTTTAGCAAAGATTTTAAAACATTTCTTGCTGAATATGAAAGCTCAGCGACTCTATACTCTTTATATAGAATTTTCTAAAGGTCTGGACTTTAGCCAGCTACAGGAAAATTTTATTAAAGAAGTAAATGAAATGGCAGAGAAAAAACAAGTTGTTAGTCCTGTGTTACTCAGTGAGAAAAGTCCACATGCTATTTATATATTCATACTAGAAATATATCTCCAGTTATCAGTAAGATATTACATCAGTGTGCATTATGTGAATTTATATTACAACTTAAGATATTTTAGTAATTAACTTTTTAGAAAGACATCTTATCGATTAGTTAAGTGATATCTTATTTAGAAGTTTGGAAATACTTCTTTATTGACCACTGTGCTCTGAAATACTCCACTATTGGTGTTTTCCTTCAACATTAACACTGATGAATGTTCCTGCAATTAGACATTCACCTTTTCTCTTTCTTATCTGAGGCACAGGGTTATGCTAGTAATAACTTTAATCCATTGATGTATTTCAGGCTGGAATGTTACCTGTCTTTGAGAAAATACTTTCAGTATGTCTCTGATGGTATCCATAAGCATACAGTAAAACAAATCACAAAAGTGCTCAAGATCTGTTTTGGCCAGTCTAACCATTGATATTGGTGTCCTTCTGTGTTATCTGATGACCACTCCAAATTAGAGTTCCCTACCTGTCCTTCTAACAGAAAGCTTAAATTATTCTTTTAATTCAGATGGGAGTGGGAGTGTTAGTCTAGGTGGGTTTTACTTGAAGTGAAACAACAGCAGCAGCAAATTACATATGTTATTTTCGTTAAATGTTGTTGTGAATGTAAACTGTCCTTAACTTCAGGAAGAACCAACAAGTGTGAAACTTTGAAAGGCACAACATCATTATCTGCTAAGTAAGCTGTATATAATTCTGTTTGCCTACATGAAATTCTGCTATTTGAACCCATTGAAATAGGTAAGTTCTTGATATTACACTCCAATTATTTATGGCTAATATATTCCATCATTTAGAATATTGGTGAATATTTCTTGCTTTAGCCAACCCATTACATTCTGGAAATGGAGATCTGAATGGGTGGAAATAGGTCATTCTTCTGCCATGTGTCTCAGACTTCACTGTTAACTATTTCCAGATTGATTACAAACAAATGTGAAATAGAACATACCTGTTTCCCTTGCCTCTGGGATTTTTTTAGGGATATGCATACATAATTTAAATAACTTATGTAATGTTTTAAAGCAGTCAGGTCGGGGGGGAAACAACTTCTTAAGGGTTGGTTAGTTGGTTGGCTTTTTTCAAAAGTACACTTGTTGAATTTTTTTTTATGGTCATCAGCAAAAGTTCCTCCTTTCTTTCTTCCCCTAGACGCCTGCTTGATTAAGGCAGCTTCCTCAGGTTGATGACCTTAAGTAATCATCTTCTACTAGAGAAGAAAAAAAAGGAAAATCTGAAAGAGCCTCCCAGGGTTAGGTGGAGGGAAAAACATGTAGCAAAAAGTGTAGTTCTTTCTCTGTTAAGTTGCACAGTAGCTTTCCCTGCTCATTACTGCACCCTGAAAAAAATCATTGAGCCAAAACCCTTAAATGAAAGGCACAGACAGCTTTTCATTATTGTTGCATCAAAACAGCCCTTCTACATAATGCTTGGAAAAGTAGATCAAATGGTGTCACAACTGTAACAGATGTACAATTCCACAAAAAGTACTATAACAGAGGTCACGTTACTTGTATGTTGCCCAACTTGACAGTTATAAATTATGAATGTCCTCATGGCAGCACCCTCTGGGATACTCTGTGGGGTCCATAGCCTCAGGAGAGTTTAAGTAACTCCTTCCCATGCTACTGAGCAGTAGCGATGTGCAAAGAATGCCTCTCCGTTCATCCCTGAACATATCACCAATGGAGAAAACACAGTCAGTGCTTGTCTCTAGCCTTACACTTTAGTGCCAGTTAGTGCAGAAAAGATCCAAAAAGGAGTTTATCAATCAGAAACCCTTCCCAAAGCACTTCTAGGAACAATGCAGCTCCAGACAGACTCTCTCCTGGAAGTCTCCCTTAACTACGAAATTGGAAGCAGCGAGATTAGTAAGAAATGAGGGGCTAAAAGGAGTTGGTTATCACACATGAGGGAGAGGTATGTGGGATTCAGCAGTTCTTGGGTAACAGAGCTAGTCGTTGTGACTCTCCCAAGCATTTTATGCAACAAAATCCAAGAACATGAAGGGCTTTTGAAATATGAAGCTGTATGGGGGGGTTTTGGTAGGGTAGCTGTCAGAAATTGTTTTGCAAGCATTTGCTGCCAGATTTCTGTGTGGATATCACCAGTCTGTCGGGACAGGAAAATTACTAATTTGAGTTTGGTATCATAAACTCTCCCAGACTGAAGAGGTATTACATTTGTAATACCACCAATTAATTTTTTCTGCTCATCTACCTCTGTCTTTTCTACAAGATTGTTACTGAATGAATATGGAAAAGCTTACTCTGAAACACTCACTACCTTTCATGTCCTCTTAGCTTAAGAGACAAGCACTTTTTCTTGTTGGGTTGAATCGGTGTTAGACTTAGTAAGTAAACCTAGAAGGCTTATCAGAAGCATTCAGAAGCTATACTAGAATTCTTACCATGTTTTTTGTCCTGGTTTCATCCTTCTGAGATCTAAGTTTCCAAAACACCACAAAGTTTCTCTCTCATTAATATTATTTTAGTGAGAAGGAAGGAGGACCATGATAACCATCAATCAAACTGTCAGTCTGAAGGAGGAGGGTGAAAAATGATGTAGCCAACCACTATAGGACCACAATTCAATGCAGTATACTGTTAGAAATAACTCTGAAGTAGTAAAAAGTTGCCCAGCTATTTCAGGTTATAAGCACTTCAAGAGTGGATAGCTGTGTTGTGTTGAACATATTTATGCTGTGCATTGCATGCATAGCTAAATAGTGATATTACCAGATCAACGTAAAGAGGTAATCAGAAAGAAAAATTTTCATAGACATAGAGTAACCTGTAGTGTCATAAAACTTTTCTGTATATTATTATGCAGATCCATAATTATATAATATTTACAAATGAGCTAATAATAGCACTTCCATGATTTATTTTGGATAAATCCATATATATCTCAAAAACACTCTCAGCAAAACATCGTTATTACTTTATTAAATACTACTTTTGCCTACTTGAGCTTAACAAACAAATCTAATGGTATGAAAGAATTTAATTTCAGAGCTGAATGATAATTTGTCAGGCATGGTTAATTCACATAATTCAAAGTTAATTATGTTTGCGATATTAGAGAGTGCTGTAATTTTGTTCTGTTCAGCTGCAGCTTTTATTAAATCTTACATTTTGATTAGGAAAGCCAGGCTTTAAGAGTGTACAGCAAATTAAAAAAAATGGCAAGGTATGGGGAAGGGTTTTTTAAGCACGTGCTTTTGTTCATGTTCACGTCCTCTCTTGTGTTACATCACTGTCAATCCAAAGCTGACTGAGATACACTGAAATATTTACTTACAGTTCATCCTATATGTGATTTCTTCTGTTTTTCAGCATTTGGGAATGTTACAACTGATGTTCCCAAGCCACTTGATATACTAATATACAGTGGGTTCTTCAGCTGTATTTCTTGGACCAAGTAGTACTTCCCCAGCTATACGCTTCTGCGGAAAATAAAGATTCCAGAAAACAGAGATTTACAAAATCAATTAGAATGTGTCAAAGACCTTCTGACATTGGATCAGTTCATTTAATGGTTATATTTGTGGCATTGATTATATATGGCTAACTTTGTATTCAAGAAATACATTTAATCAGCAGTAAAAAGCATAATATTCTGTACAAACTATATTTCTAGAAAAAGAAAGGCAGGTGAATGTGTGAAGTTGCTGGGTTCTTCACAATCTGAGAATATGTGGGAACTGTCTAGTTTTGAAGGTGTTCACATGGGTTCAAGCCCCCTACTGAGTTGCCTCCTGTGTAACTTTGGTTATCTTCTTTTAGATTGATGTGACTAGGTTATGGTGACCTATATGAATATGTTATCTTCATTTGAGGTTAAATAGCCTTCCTTTTGATATATGCTATAGAATGGGAGTAAAATCATCGTCCTGTCTCACAGAAATGCTCTGATATTCAAACCAGCAAGTTGCTGATGCTCTCCAGTCATGCAGCAATGTTAGTATTGAAGATAGAGAGCTACTACATCAAGATGTACCAATGTACTACAAGATGTACTATGCTCGATCTAACACTGTGTTAGAGGCAATACAAATTTCTGATTCTTTTCATTGCAGGGACTCATGCAGTCTGGTCCAAGTTCTTCTCAGGGCTGGTTCCACTATCACTGGACTTTATCTATGGATGCATACATAAAACATCAGGCACCTTCCCCAACACAAACTTTTCTCCTTCTCAGTGTGGCTTTGAACTTCCTTTCACTGTGGTGCTTTTTTTGTTTATTTGTTCATTTGTTTGTTTTTCTTCAAGTAAGCCTTTCCATTACAATTGTTAGTTTTGATTTCCTTATTTAAAAAGCTAGAGATGTTTCTATATTTGCTCACATGAAAAACAAAACTATGGTGAAGAACTGTAGGTTCTCAGACTTAAGTACTTGAAAGGAAAGGAAGAGGTAAAGAGCTGTATATGCTAAGAACTTACAGAAAATAATCTTCACTGAGCAGACTCAATTAATCACAGAAGCCCATTGTGCCCTGAATAAGGCAGGGTCCTATGACAAAGCAAAATGGAACCCATTATTCATTAGCTCAGAGTTCATCACATACTGATGGAGTCTTAACTGCATCAATAATCCTTGTGTTAGGGAAGGAGGGAAGCCTGAGTAAAATCTTCAACACATAACCTTAATTCTGGTATTTCTTATATTTTGCTGTTCTTTTAGTATGGTATTTCTGTACACATTGTATACTTATATTTGGTCTTGGAGTTAATTGCATGGAGTATGTCATCACTGCTGTCAGACAGCAGGAAGCTGAGAAATAAACTAGGCCTTTGAAGCTAGCAATTTTATTAAAGTGCTAACAGCCAGTGAATATCTGTGGACACTGAGGACATAAGTCACTTAATGACTGTTAAAATTCCAGGCCAAAAGATTGCCACAGACCTGAGAATCCCTGCTGCAAGGAGGATTGTTAGTGGGATGAAAGTAATTTTCTCTCCTTCTACCAAATTTAATCACATAGAATCTTGTTCCCTTCTATTAAATCTTCTTTCTCATGCTTTTGACAAAGCAAACGTAATATTTGATTATGTTTGGGAAGAATGCTAGCAGGAAGAAGAGAAACTTCTGAAGAATGGTGCGATCATTTATGTGTAATTACAGCACAGTGTCAGGTCCTGGGTTGGCTCTGTATGGATTTACTAATGCAGTCGACATCTTGTTGTTCGTATTCAGAAGCCATGCTGCTTCAGCTGTAACCAGAGTAATAATAAAGCCACAGATATTTTTTCAGAGGAAGGGCAGTTTCCTACTATGCCTGACATCACTGGTAATGACTGAAGTAAAATGTTAATGCACTGAACTCTCATGGGATGTGAAATACTAATCTCCACAAATATGAGCTATTAGTTTTATTTTATTTTTTATATATATATGTATATATATTACTGGAAAAGAATATGAAGGAATCACTGGTGTAAAGGGATTGTCTGCTTAAAGCAAATGATATTGTCTTCTCACTTAGTGTCTCTTTGGAAAGAACTTATGGACCAGATCTCATTCTCTCATGGCTTTTCCAGAAATTTAGTGTCTGGTGTTTAGCAAAATTTCTCCTTTCCAGGCACGGCATGTTTTTGAGTTTTGAATGTTTTTGAACCTCCACTAATCAGAAGTGATATCTCGAAGGTAGTTTATATGGCATTCCTGCACTGTAGTGAGGGGGTTTTCACACTGGAGGAAACAAGTTGCAAGGAATCTATGTTTATTTTCATCACCTTCTCAGAACTTCTGCATTTGTCTAATGTTACCACGTTAGACATGGAGAGAACTAGAACATGAATTATCTATTCATTATACTTGCCAGCAGTGCACTTTCTGAGAAGCTGGGAGAGGAGTTAATTGGGAATGGAGAAATTTGGAATCCAGAAATTGGGTGCTGGGAAGCAGTATTTTTATAAGAAAGCCTAGTGTTATAATAGTGTTTGTGCACTCCTTAGCTGTGGTCCAGAGATGCAGGGGATTATTCTCCCATCATCAAACTAGACACAATTTGTTGCTCAAATTAATGAAGTTCATATCTATTGGGAAATCTCTAGTGAAGAAACTTATCAAAGTCCTTTATTTTTCCTGAGAAAATATCCACATCTTTTTTTCTTTAAAATAAATAAATAAGCAAACAAGCAAGAAAAGCAAGAAAATCAACTTCCTGTTTCCACAATTCATATTTGGATATAATAGCAAAATTATACCCTCTGGCACCAGAAAATGTTTTGAAATCTGAGAAGATGAAATGTTTCTCCAACAGCATGTGGTGGTGTTTGATAAAGGGTGCCTCATACTGCATGAGCCTGCTGGGGTAGTGCATTCCAGCTTCACTGCTGGGTTTTCACTGACAGAATTCATGCCATCATTTCCTTGGCAGCACGGGCAGAGGAGAGTTGTACTGTGCTCAAGAGTCTATGTTATTACATTACTAGAAAACTTGCAAATCTTTGCTTTTACTCCTGCACTACTCACAAAGCTACTCATGGATGCTCAGAAAGTCCAGCCTATTGAGAAAGCTGGTTGCTACAAGTAGAGGTTTTGTCATTTGTATTGCTGAGTTGCCCAGTGACTTACCTGTGAGTTTAAGCATGCTACTCGAATTTATGCATGTGTCCAGTGGTGATCTGCTTGGTACGTTTGAGAACTTCAAATTTTGGATGAATTCTGCCAGCTGAAGTTCAGCTAAAAACTCTGCTTTGCTTCTTATGCTCCAAACCTCCAGGAACTCTAGTTTATCATCTAGTGACGTGTAATAGCTGAAACAAATGTGAACAGACTGCAAAATAATTTCCAAAGCCAATTATTTTTCACATAACACAGTGTAAGAAGAATACAGATCCAAGCAAAAATAGGAAACGTCAAATTATTTCCTACTGCAGTTTTCTGACCCTTATTGAGTGCTCTTCAGGATTTAGTCAGAATGAGTTACGGAGTCCATGAGACCACAGCACACAGGGCCCAGGACTGGAGTGGCTTTGTGGGTCACTGAATCCAGTTTTCTGCTGATGGAGATAAGTGACATCACACTTCAAAATCGCTCAAAGGCTATCCTGAAATCTACTAACATGACATTCTGGAACATGACTCCTCTCACAGCTATAAATGCCTTAAATGGAGGAGCACTTTACACATTTATTTTTGTATCCAATATGTTCGTTAGCTTAAGTAGTTCTTTTCTTCACCTAATAGTTACATTCACCTTAATGTAGAAATAGGTAATATATCTCCATTCAAGCTGCATTATGATATAGGTTCTGCTATAAAGGGCTTTGTTAATACTTCAGTCCCCTTTATCATCCTTCTGAGCATGTACTTTTCTCATCTCCAAAGATATGGGAAAAAATGTTCTTGCAAATTTTGACTATCCTATTATTTTGTTCAGGTATGGTCTATTATCTTGTTGGTAGCCCTTAGCCTTCTTTTTCATACCCTTCCTGCCCCTAAACACAAGAAGTGGGTAAAAATGCATCAGCAACAATCATAGGATGACATATATGCAAAACAATTCCAGATACAACACCTTCTGAATTTTATCAACACAATTTTCTCAAGGAATATGGGCTTTCATTTCCTTCACTGTTCAGATGGGTTTTCCTATATATTTTGTGTAGTTTCACACTCACTTTCTGCTTGTTTTCTGAGTTTGGGCTGAAGCAGCAATTCCAATAACAATATTAGATTCATATTATTCTCTTTCTTTTTTTTTTTTTTTCCTTGTTATACAAGAAGCTTCACTTGGCAGTGCTTTTGAATTTCTTATACAATATATTAGTACGATGGGGTGAGGTAATAGTCATTTTTGCTCTGTGAATATATTTTTTTCTCTGTATTGACTAGATGCCCCAACTAAAATAAAACTTCTCTCATACTAGATATATATATATACTGAGAAGGCAGGTCTAATGAAAGAACAGATCTAAATGGACAAAAGCTGGGAAAAAGGGAACCTGATTATTTCCCATTTTACAGATGGTTCTGCAGCTCATTGAAATAGCAAGCCAGATTTTCAAGCATTTAGCAACCTAAAGATGCAGATGGTGCCTTTGTGTTTTCAAAAGCACCTGTCTGTGCATTAATACAGCTGTGTGTTAACTGGCTTTAAAAATCTGGGTTGGAATTGGTTGTCCAGCTTATACAGGAAATCTGCAGTAAAACTAGGAATCAAGTTCTAAATCAGGTATTTTAACAATGATCTTCTCTCTCCTCTTTTTATATAATGCATAAAAGCGCATGAAATGACTCTTCAGCTGACACAGTCTACGAACAGAGTTTCTGCAATTAAAGCTAACATTCACACAGGAAGGAGTGCTGGAACATTTTCTCAGATCTTTCCTCCTGAAATCCTTTCTCAAAGTTCCCTGCAGGCTGCACTCCTTTCCCTGCCTTGACTAATCCCTTTTAAGCTTGTCTTCCTCTTATACACAGAAAATGGGAAGTGGAAGTACATTTGTATGAATTCTGGAGGGCTGGTTTTGTTGCAACTCATTTTTAAAAGGCCTAATTGCATTTGCTTACTAAAAGCACATCAGGAACATCATTATAATTCCAAATGTACATTTAAAAATTAAGCATGACACAGTGCTTATAAATGGACTACTTCAAAGACAGGGAAATACTACCTCGGAAAAGGGCTGACAAAGCTCTGTTTCACCTGCATTTTATTTTTGTACCTTTCCAAGTTTTGAACACACACCTTCACATCATGTCTTCTTTCCCACCAGTGTATATGTACAGGTAAGGTCATTCTATTGTAGCTGCTTTCTTTTTGGCTGTTTTTTTCTCATTTTCTCTTGTAGGGGAGAGATCAGGTAAGTGGTCTGAGGAGCAGACCAGCCTCTCAAGTGTCCAGTAACTCAGCTCTGATTAGTAGCATTGAAAACTACAGATGGGATGGATACACTGAAGCTACAAGCAGTAGAATTACTATAAATGTATTATTCCAGGACAAATTTGTAGACAGCCAGTCTGAGGAGTAGTATTGGGTGTGTTAGAAGAATGAGGCAGAATTTTAAAGGCAGGAACAAAACATACATCTTCACTAATTTATCTGAAACTTCTAAATGCAGATGAACAATTATAGACGTACTCCCTTGGGGACCTCCCAACATTTGCTATAGATAAAGGGCCTTTCCACTGAAGCACCATACTGTGTCCAGACTACATATTCAGCTGTGTCAGCAGGTTATGTTTAAAATCCACTTAAGAGTAAACTTGGGGTCTAGGTATGTTTTCCTCTTAATTAACCTGCATAATCTGTTTTTTTACATAATTCATCCCTTCATTTGCATTTTAATTAGAGAGTGTGCAAAATGTCAAGTTTAATTGGCTCAGGAAGACTTGGTACAACAAAGCCCTGGTCTAAATGTAGCTGTGGGCAGTGCACCGAACAGCTGGCTTGCAGTTCAGATTAGGACTTCAGTACATGTAAGGGGGTTTCCTCACGTAGTTTTCTCTGACTAAATGTATCAACACTAATTTCCTAAGGAGGAAAACTGGAGAACTTGCAGAACCCCTGTTCCTGCTTTTGAATGACATCGCGGCCCGCTTCCTGTTGGGTGTATGCATTCCAGATGCAGTCCTGTTACCCTGATGGACTAATGTCCTGGTCTCCTCTTGGTTTCTGAATCTGCTCCTTTTCAGCCAGTTCTCACTGGTAATCTTACAGCAGCTGTAAAAGGGGAGAAAAAGCTTGGACTGGGCTCCCTAAAATATTTTAATGAAATTGTAACTTCCTAGCTGGCTGAGATGATGTTCTGATGTTCTGGAGTCCTCACAGGGGCTCTGGGCTACATTGACCCATTCAACCTTGCTGCTTCTCATTCCCCCAAGAAAGTATCTGGCCCAAGTAAGACATGCTACCATTGCCCTTCACCAGAGATATCAACAAGAAGGGTCACAGGTTTCACTGCCAGTGTTGGGGCACAGCAGTAAAGCAGCGTGCAGAGATGGAGTGCTGCTGTGACCTTGGAGGAAAAAATCACGCTGTCAGTGTTCCAGGTTTGTGAGTGTGGGACACATCTAGTGGCCACTGAGCTGCAGGTGGACTCCATCTTGTGAAATACATTTTTTTGTGGAAGTCTTCAGAGAAGAGTTTAATTCCAGATACACCCTATTGTCACTTACTGAGGAGGTTAAAAACTAGTTTGTATGAACACAGGACATTATCTGGTTTTCTGTTCATTCCAATTTTTTCTTCCTCTTCTTAGTTCATTCTCTTGTCTTCACATTTCTTTATTCCCCACAGTAGTTTTTTTAAGTAGACACCATCTGAAAGAATTGTTCATAGGTTTGATGATATGTTGAAGTATTTTCAGTTCCAGGTGTGGCAAGTGTACGGGGCTTGGTAGATAGGTGTAAACTCTTTGAAAGTAGGAATAGAAAATATGTTATAGATTTGTCTCTGCTATACTTTTTTCAGATGTCTGGAATGAAATATTCTGTGGGTAGCTGGAAAATAGAGAAACACTCAGAGATAGCCCTTCCGTAGTTAAAATATTTCATTGACGGTTTCTCAGACTGAAAACCCAGCATGGTATTCTTATAGTTTTGTTTTACACTGTGGGTTTTTTTAGTGCATATTATTATGTGATGGTTGGAAATTAGCAATGAAACTAAGACACTCATATTATTTATACAATATTTAATTTTCTGCCTCATGAAAGTACATAAAATATTTTATATTTTACTTGTTTTCTTATTTTTTGGTTGGTTTTGATTAAGGGATAGATTTCAATCACCTCATTTACCTTTTGTCATATTTCTAGAATCCACTTCCCCAGTGAGAATGGAAAGGGCTGAAACTGAGTCTGCTTATTACTGATTCATGCCCAATATATTCTTACCAAATTCCCTAGTATGTTCATATATTGCAGCTGATATTGTTGACCCTTTTATTGATGTTTTTCATGTTAATATATTACATTTGAATAAAAGCTTAATAAATATAATGTTTCCTTAATAAATATCATATCTAAGAAAAGAAGGGTTTCAAGATAGGTTTTCAAGTAACTTGGTGATAGGCACAGATGTGAAAGGAATTGCGTTAGGGTTGACCATCATCATAGCAAATTACACTGGGTCAAAAAGATTGCTTTAAAGATTTAAATAACTTGTACTACCATAGGTAAGTACGTATGAGATCTGATCTGTCAGAGGTAGAGATGGTACCTATGTGACTGCTAACACCTATCTATCTCATGCAGATAAGACGCTACTTAGATTTAACATGCAAACTGAAGCAGAATATGTTAAATCTGCTGTCAGTTGCCAAGGGGAGCTGCTCCGGAGCGTGCCCGATCTGCAGTGGAGTGGCAGATCAAAAAAACCAAGGGGATTTCCTGAGGCAGGGAAACGCCAGGGCAGTGGAGAGACCTGCCAGGAGCTGGCAGCTTTTGTGGGAGATACTGACGAGGCCTGGGCACTGCCAGAGCAACCGCGGCCAGCCCCACTGCTATACAAAGCAGCTTGGGGAGCGCTAGCCACCAGGAGCACAGCCAACAGAGCAGGCAAACAGGGTGTGGTGTGTCAGCCAGGGCGTGGTGCTGCAGTTTGCACCAAAGGGCGTGCAGGAAGGGCATAGTCACCCTCCAGCACAAGAGGTGAGTTCATTTGGTCGTCATCACGCTCTCAGAAGGAGCTTAGCTATGGTATCCACCTGGCAGAAAGCTATGTCCTCTGCACTCACCAGAATGGATGTGGCAACCCAAACAGAGCTCCCACGAAAACGTGCAGTCATCCAGGTCTCAGGCTGCAGGGAGTGCCAGATCCTTTCACTGGTAACGGATGGCAGTAGCGAGAACAGCTGTGTGAGGTGCGACCAAGTGGATGACCTGCTCAGCCTGGTGGCAGAGCTATGAGAGGAAGTAGAAAGGTTAAGGAGCACCAGAGAGTCTGAGAAAGAGATAGACTGGTGGAACCAAGCTCTGCCCTCCCTGAGACAGAAACAGGAACAGCCACCAGAAAAAAAAACCAAGAGCGGGGGATCCTGTATCCTCCCTCTGCCAGACTGATGACAGTAGCTTGAAGGAGTGAATGGAGTCCACGATTGGGGTGGCAGGAAAACCCCTTCGCCCACCTCACCTTCCCAGGTGCCTCTGTACAACAGGTATGAGCCTCTGGATGTGGAAGGCCAGTCAATGGGTGATGTGGATGATGGCAACAACCAGAGGTGTTGCCAAGGTCAGAAAGGCCTACCTCCCCGATCATGACAACCTCCACAAGGAAGAAAAGACGGGTTATAGTTGTAGGGGACTCCCTTCTGAGGGGAACAGAGGGTCCAATATGCCGGACAGACCCTCTTCTTAGGAAAGTCTGCTGCCTCCCTGGGGCCCGGGTTAAGGACATCACTAGGAAACTTCCTAGCCTGGTACAGCCCTTGGACTATTACCCATTACTGCGCTTCCATGTGGGTGGTGATGAAACCGCAACATGTAGTCCAAGGGCAATCAAAAGAGACTTCAGGGCCTTGGGACGGTTGGTAAGGGAATCTGGAGCACATGTTATTTTTTCCTCTCTCCTTCCAGTTGTGGGCAGCAACGTTGGAAGAAACAGATGGACTCAGTCTATTAATACATGGCTCTGTGTCTGGTGTCACCGCCACAGTTTTGGGTTTTTCGTTAATGGGATAGCCTACATGGCACCAGGCCTGCTGGCGACAGATGGGATTCACCTTTCTCAAAGGGGGAAGAAGGTCTTTGCTCATGAGCTAGCGGGGCTTATTGACAGAGCTTTAAACTAGACTTGAAGGGGGAGGGAGATAATATCAGGCTTGCCCGTGACAAGCTGTGGGATGACATGCCAAGGTTAGAGGGATGGAGTGCTAGCGAGGGCCCTCAGCCTGTTGCTCCGAGACATGCTGGGTACACTGCAACACACTTGAAGTCTTATGGAGATGAGCCAAAGGCTCCTGAGATAATAGGAGCCAACAGGGAAACACCAGTGAAATACCTCAAAGGAATTAAGGGGTGTTCCTCAAAGAAGGTGACATGGCCGACAGCCCAGCTGAAGTGCCTCTACACCAATGCACACAGCATGGGCAACAAACAGGAGGAGCTGGAAGCCACTGTGCTGCTAGAAAGCTATGACCTAGTTGCCAGTACTGAAAGTTGGTGGGATGAATCCCATGACTGGAGTGTGGCTACCGATGGCTACAGGCTGTTCAGAAGGGACAGGTGAGGAAGGAGGGGTTTCCCTCTACATCAGGAAGTGAAGAGCTGTCTCTGAAAATTGTGAAGATTGTGAAGAGCTGTCTCTGAAGAATAGCCATGAGCAGGTTAAAGGCTTATGGGTAAGAATTAGATACTGAGGCAACAAAGGGAACCTTGTGGCTGGTGTCTACTACAGGCCACCCAATGAGGAGGAGCCTGTTGACAAAGCCTTCTTACTCCATCGCAGGCATCGGAGGCATCGCGCTCACAGGTTCTCGTCCTGCTGCAGGACTTCAAGCACCCCAATATCTGCTGGAAAAGTAGCATGACAAGCTGTAGGCAATCCAGGAGACTCCTGGGTAATAGACAACCCTACCCGAGGGGATGCGATACTGGACCTGTTGGTCACCAAAGCAAGTGAGCTAATCGGTGACGTCAAGATTGGAGGCAGCCTGGGTTGCAGCAATCATACACTGGTGGACTTCTCAGTCCTGAGGGATACGAGTCAGGCAAAGAGTAAAGTCAGGACTCTGAATTTTAGGAAAGCAAAATTCCAGCTCTTCAGGGAGTTAGTCAATGGGAAACTGCCCTCAGGGACAAGGGAGCAGAAAAGAGCTGGCAGATCTTTAAGGATGCTTAAAGATAGAGCGCAAGAGCTCTTGATCTCCAGGTGTTAGAAATCAAGAAATGAAGGCAAGAGACTGGCATGGATGAGTTGAGAACTGCTGGTCAAACTAAAGGACAAGAAGGAAATGTACAGGCAGCGGAAGCAGGGACAGGTATCCTGGGAAGAGTATAGGGACACTGTCCGGTTGTGTAGGAGTGAGGTCAGGAAGGCCAAGGCACAGCTGGAGCTGAACTTGGCAAGGGATGAAAAGAGTAGTAAGAAGGGCTTCTACAGGTATGTCAGCCACAAAAGGAAGGTCAAAGAAAGCATACCCCGCCCGATGAACACAACTGGCAAACTGGTAACAGTGGAGTAGGAGAAGGCTGAAGTACTCAACAACTTTTTTGCCTCAGTCTTCACTGGCAGCCTCTCTTCCCACACCTCTCGAGTGGATGGACCGCCAGACAGGGACGGGGGGAGCAAAGTCCCTGCCACTGTAAGAGAAGATCAGGTTCGTGACCACCTGAGGAACCTGAACATACGTAAGTCTATGGGACCTGACGAGATGCATCCCAGAGTCCTGAGGGAATTGGCTAATGTAGTGGTCAAGCCACTCTCCATGATATTTGGAAAGTAATAGCAGTCAGGTGAAGTCCCTGGTGACTGGAAGAAGGGAAACATCACACCCATTTTTCAAAAGGGTACAAAGGAGGACCCTGTCAGCCTCACCTTTGTGCCTGGGAAGATCATGGAACAGATCCTCCTCGAAGCTATGCTAAGGCACATGGAGGACAGGGAGGTGATACGAGACAGCCAGCATGGCTTCACCAAGGGCAAGTCCTGCCTGACCAACCTAGTGGCTTTCTATGATGGAGTTACCACATCAGTGGGCAAGAGAAGAGCTATGGATGTCGTCTATGTGGACTTCTGTAAGGCCTTTGACACGGTCCCCCACCACATCCTTCTCTCTAAATTGGAGAGATATGGATTTGATGGGTGGACTGTTCGGTGGATGAGGAATTGGTTGGATGGTTGCATCCAGAGGGTAGTGGTCAATGGCTCAATGTCTAGATCGAGACCAGTGACAAGTGGTGTCCCTCAAGGGTCTGTATTGGGACCAGTGCTGTTCAATATTTTCATCAATGACTTTGACAGTGAGATCGAGTGCACCCTCAGCAAGTTTGCAGATGACACCAAGCCAAGTGGTGCAGTTGACATGCTAGAAGGATGGGATGTAACCCAGAGGGACCTGGACAAGCTGGAGAAGTGGGCCTGTGTGAACCTCATGAGGTTCAACAAGGCAAAGTCCAAAGTCCTGCACCTGGGTCAGGGCAACTCCCTGTATCAATACAGGCTGGGGGATGAAGTGATCGAGAGCAGCCCTGACGACAAAGGACCTGGGGGTACTGGTGGATGAGAAGCTAGACATGAGCCAACAATGTGCACTCACAGCCCAGAAAGCCAACTGTATCCTGGGCTGCATCAAAAGAAGCGTGGCCACCAGGTCGAGGGAGGTGATTCTGCCCCTCTACTCTGCTCTGGTGAGACCCCACCTGGAGTACTGCATCCAGCTCTGGAGCCCTCAGCACAGGAAAGACATGGAGCTGTTGGAACGGGCCCAGAGGAGGGCCACAAAAATGATCAGAGGAATGGAACACCTCTCTTATGAGGAAAAGCTGAGAGAGTTGAGGTTATTCAGCCTGGAGAAGAGAAGGCTCCAGGGACACCTTATTGCAGCCTTCCAGTACTGGAAGGGGGCTTTTAAGAAAGATGGGGACAAACTTTTTAGTAGGGTCTGTTGTGACAGGACAAGGGGTAATGGTTTTAAACTAAAAGAAGGTAGATTCAGACTAGATATAAAGAAGAAATTTTTTACAATGTGGGTGGTGAAACACTGGAACACTGGTTGCCCGGAGAGGTGGTAGATGCCCCATCCCTGGAAACATTCAAGGTCAGGTTGGACGGGGCTCTGAGCACCTGATCTAGTTGAAGAAGTCCCTGCTTATTGCAGGGAGGGGGTTGGACTAGATGACCTTTAAAGTTTCCTTCCAACCCAAACTATTCTATGATTCTATGAAATAATCTCCTTTTTGACAAAAAAACCCCAAAACACAAACCTTAAGTCTGTGAAATCTCATAGGGAGGATATGTTACCTGCAGAAATAATTAAAGAAGTGAGATTATTGTTCTAGTTTTCACAGGCCTCTGGAAGGTTGGAGGATGTCTGCAATTGCTGTTTCACCAGAATCCATTAGGATGGAAAAAAAAACATAAAACCAAACCAAAATGTCAACAAGAAGAAAGTCCTCCCCACAAAGTTTAAAAGACAGCTACTGACACTGCCAGGTGTACATTCCCTGAGGAAGAAATGTGTAAAGAGGGACACCCGTAGCCCATGGAGGAATACCCAAGCATATTTTGCACATGATGTAACTTACTTGCCCTTGTCTGTGGTCCTGCCTACTTAGAACTCCAAAAAAAAAAAAAAAAAGGAATAAATATGAGTAAATATGTAAATATGAGTAAATATGAGACCCAGAACCATTCTGCCAGCAAAAGCTGCTGTCTTGAGACCAGACTAGCCACTTTGGCTGTATGTTGAGTGACAGATACAGATCTTACTATCAGAAGCTTGCACTGCCAGTAGACAGACTGGAATAAAACTGCTGTTGTTATATTTTTAATACTATAATGGATGCCACTAAAATAGACAACAGTTAATTTTCATAAATTTGTCTTTTATTTGAATTAAAATAAATCTTTTATTTTTAGTAAACTGCTGTATTTAACCTTTTGTGGCTGTAGGCATTGTCAGAAACTGGAGACTCAGGATATCCCAAAGAACTTACATTGAAAAAGGTTTGTTTTAATGAAGAAAAATGTAGACCCCTGTTTCAGAGGAATTTTATAGAAACCTTCTTGCTGTTCCAAAGCTCTATAGGTCAGTAGGTTGGCAAAATCTAGGCATGCAGTTGAGCTAGAATATAACATTTATTTCAACATCAGACAGGACAATTAATAGCACTTGAAAAGGATTTACTTTACGCTATGCTCTTTCACTCCCTATATTTAGAGGATGTCAGCTGAGGACTGGCAGACAGTTCTGTGCTGTACTGAGAAAGTATTAAGCCCTCCAGTCATAGTCCCATCCTTGCTAATCCATACCAACAGATCTGAAATATATTCTATGTAACCTGGGCCTTTTGCCTTTTCGCTATCACTGATACCATTATTCAACTGGAAATGCTAAGTTATTGAGACAGACTCTGATCTTTGTTGTGTCAATCTAAATCCAGTGTTGTTCCAATGAAGTAGATAGTTTAAAGGAATTATTATGGACTTAACCTTGGCCAGTATCTTTAGGTTTTTTATATGTAGATAGGCAACAAATTAAATTCCACTCTCCAGAGTAGAACTTAAATTAAGAAATTTCAGTTGCAGGGAAGTAGGCACTATAGAGTGAACATAGTCTTTTTTATGTCCTAGGCTTTAGGGGGATGGTGTTTTCACCGATATAAGTCCATGTGCTGTGCTATGTGGGAACAAATGCATAGCAAACTTGATTTTTCCCTGAAGATATTGTTATGCTCAAAGTCTTGTCATTGGCAAAAAGTAAATGCATCTTACATGTAAAGCCAAGAAATTATTAATAGTGTAATTAAAATCTCAACACTACAGTGAAAAATTAAAATTATTCTAAATCTAATTGTTACAGGAAAAGAAAATGCAAGAAAGAACTTTATTACAGGGAGGAAAACGTTGGAATGACCATATGGTTTAAACTGGTGTACTTGCACTGCTGAGTACCTGCCCCTTTTTCTGCTCTAAGATTTGCATTTCTTTACCTGATCACGGGTGAGCTGTTTATAGTCCTGGAGCCTTCACTGTCATCTTGTGCCCTTCCCTTATCATCTCATGTGTATATTCTTCTACATTTTGTCTTGTGTCCTCACTTTCAAGGTCTCTACTATCATACCAGGCCTGTGTTCCTGTACACAGTACATCATTAAGCTAGGGACATAAATATTTCATTCTGTGTAGAATAACTACTTGTTACCACTTTTTATAGAGAAAATATGGTTATACTCTACAAAGATAAGCAAAAATAAAACAAATTAGGCATAGCCACCTGGTCATTAGAAAAACTGCTTTTACAGCCAAACAAGCTAAAACAAAGCTCCAGACAAGCCAGTACAAGATCAGACCAAGCAACCCTGACAGCCCTCAATCCTGAGGCAGTGTGTAAAGCTAGTGCAAAGGCAGTGGCCTCTTACAAGGTATAGCAATACTTCATGCACTGGGCTACAAGGCTACAAGGTCAAGGGAAAGTGCAGCAGTTCTGCAGCTTTAACAGGTCCAACAGCATTAGCAGTACTTGGCTGTTTTCTATTTTTTTTTCTCAGTTAGAATCCACCTAAGAATATATTTTATTTTTCAAACTCCTTTGAACAAACTGCTTGTTGCAGTCCATGTGCTATATAATTTCATATGCGTGGGCAATTCACAGTAGATATTATAAAATGATCTGTTTTCCCCTAACATATTACTGAAAATAATGCAATACACTTGTTCAGTAATACCCAGGGAAGTTTAAAGGTGTGGAAAGCTTGATATTAAAATTTCCTACAGCTGTCTTCACTAGAAGAGGTTCCCCTTGAAACCCACTTGGTAACCAGCTTTTTCTTTGAGGGATACTACAAAAATATGTTTCTGTTCTTATACAATTTTCAGCTGCCAGAGCACACATCAAGTATCTTGACTGTTTTGTTGGTGTTGATTTTAGTTACTGTATTGACAACTGCTTTGTACTGGTATTAGCATAATAAAGCTCAACGCAAGATCTTATGGATTGGAAAGATGCATTTATTTTCAAGGTTTTAAAGTGAGTTGATTTTATGGTTTCATGCTCTCTCGCTCACATACTCGCAAGCAGCAGCATGTATGTATCCAAGCAGTCTGACTGAGATCATTTGTGCGCAACACAGAAGAGAATGCGCGCCGTCTGTCAAGTCCTCTATGCGTTTCTGGAGCTCCTCTCGACTGCTGATGGCAAACAAGTCTTTGGACAGATCTTTCTTCTCCTTAGGAGCTGTCAGCTATTTTGGAGTAGATCTTTGGTTCAGATCTTGCTTACTTGAGCCGCCGCAAATACTAAGCCACCCAGCTGCCCATTGTCTGTTTTTCCTCTTTTGGAGTATGTGTGAAACACGTTTCTTGTTGGTTCTCCTGGCAGGCGAACAGGGAAAGGAGTGATGTACATGATGCGCTGCAGCCTTGCTGCTGCCCTGCAAGTGCCAGGGCACTGGCTCTTTTGCTGATGAGTTGTCTGCTCTTCAGATTGCAGGCTTTTTGCTTTTGACATCAAGAACACGTTCCTCAATTTTGCTGATGAAAACAGTGTCCTGGGAACAGTGTCCCTTATTACCCAGCCATTCTTTTAAGCATTTGTTCTGCTTTCCTTCTCATGCTTACACACACACATTTCCATTCAGACTTCCTTCATGCCAATCTTAGTATCTCTTATGAATCGCTACTGTGTAAAAAAAACAAAACTCCACTTTTTTGGGGTAGATCCTTTTTCCTTAAAACTATTTTAGATTTATGAAATCAGATACCACTGTTTTTCTTCCTGTGTGGCAGCTTCTCAAAGGTTGTCACAGGTAAAATAAAAACAGAAGTTACCACAGAGATAAAGAAAACACATGCTATAGTCAGTGCAAGCAAGTCACAGAAAATCAAGTATCATCATAAAACCACAGAAATTAGTGTCCTACAAAAACATAACCTTGCCTACAGGAAAAAAGCTAATCCAAATATTGTGTGATGGCTGTCCAGTAACATTCCTATTGTTGCTTTCACCTTCCTTTGTTAGTGATTGCATCCATTTGTTGGGCCTTGACTTAAATTAGATTGTGAAAGGTCTCAGGGCAAGGTCATGTCATTCTATACATTTGAACAATGCCTGGCACAGTGTCACCTCACTTTTGACAGGTTTCCCAGGAATTGCTGTAATAGGAGTAATAACAAATAACATAAATAATAACATTTGACCTAATAGGGTTACAACATACATGCCCTAATACATATTTGTTGTTTTAATCCCTTGAAGTTTGGTCAACATGGGCTTCTTTAACTTTAAAAAGCTTAAAACTTTAAGCAATTTTGGCAACAATAGCAAATATTTTTCCTAATGTTGCTAGCTCTCAGATGGCTCCTTTATTTTACTCAAAATGCCACTGCTGTACTTAAGAATTCTGCAAAATCTGTGCATAGATAGCTACACATTTATTTTCTGCAGTTACTTGCTCTTCCTATTGATTGCTCAGGTCAGGGGACTTACGATAAACTTGCTTCAGCTTGCTAAGCAAGAGAAATTTTCTGTGAATATCTTCTGTTCACTTTTCCATGGTTTGATATGTATGACACTGGTTCAGATTCCTAGCTGGGGAATTCTGCGTTTCCAGTTTATACATGTTAGAGACTCTTGTGTGACTCTTGTGCAATGGGATTTAAATGTAACTGTGCCCAAAGCCTTTTATGTGAATACAGTGTTAGACTTCAGCCCATATGAAGTCACAGTTAAGAGACTATTGTACTGAGAAAACAGCTTGAAAGATTTCATAAAAATCCAGTGCATGAAAGAAAGAAATTAACAGCTATGCTTCCAGTCTACTGAGAATAAAAGACAACTATTAAATGCTTTT
This sequence comes from Ciconia boyciana, assembly GCF_034638445.1. Classification (NCBI taxonomy): domain Eukaryota; kingdom Metazoa; phylum Chordata; class Aves; order Ciconiiformes; family Ciconiidae; genus Ciconia; species Ciconia boyciana. Next base: position 54,945,619 of record NC_132936.1, read on the forward strand.
ACACAATTAATATTGCTTTAGTTGCACAGATATGTAATCAGCAAATACAGGAATGGCTTTATACGGGCTCTTTGCTCACCTTTCTTTTTCTTTAGGAAAAGTTAAATACATATTACTGTAATCTGTAGCTGTACTCTTGCAGCATACAATTGACTTTCATAGGTCCTTCAAACTTTTTATTTTCTCTATTTCTAAAGGATTGTTCTATTAATCCTTTAGATTGTTGTTCAACTGAATTTTTTTTTCATTCTCTATTAATTAAGCTCAGTAGGATGAGAGAGCGACACTTCTGCTGAGCAAAAGTGATCTGAGATTCTGCTGTGCACTTGTAAAGACACTGCAGATCCTGAGGTCACTTAAATCATTTGAACTTGTCATGGGCAAAGGAGGGTGACTGTCATCAAAGTACAGGGATAAGCAGCAAAACAAATCATGAAATAAGAACGCTAGTTGAAACACCTACTTGCTGTAGACTGGTGTAACAAAGGTTCAGCAAATGGTAAGTTTAAATCGAAACATAAGAACAGAAGTGCAGAAATCCCTTCCAGGTGTTCTCTGCTGCTCAGCCAGCACACAACAGCTGGAAAACCTTCTGAACAAAATACCTCTCAAACCCCTGCCAGCTTCAGCCCGCTAGCTGTTTTCCTGCTCTGAATGGGACTTACCATTTTAGAGATATAACTGTATTACTCAAAGAAATACACATTTTCTCCCACTGTTTGCCACCTCCCTCCCCCTTACTATGATACCACAAAGTGAGTTAATCTAAAAATGTCCCATGTGCTTTGACCCACCTAGTACATTTCGCTGTCTCCAGGTAACAGCTCTGCACATTTTGGGGACATTCACTGCTTTTTTTCCCAGAATGACAGAGAATATCTGTGATCTTTTCGTATCCCCTGAAATTCCAGCCCTGCGGTATGGTTAACAGATACTCTAATGGTTTTTGCCACTCCACAGATTTGCTTCAGACAGCTTCAAATCCACACAAGCTCGAGGGAATATATATCACTTGTAGATCCCACTTAGACTAATGGGAAAGTGTTAGACAGAAGTTGCATACATTTTTATAATAGAAATACTTTTAAATTCAGGAAATTTAAATTAGTATTTAATTAAGCCATAGTTCTCGTGATCTAATGGAAATCTGATCATTGTTATCTGTCATGTAAATAGGTGTGGGATAAGCATTGCAGGAACACTTCAAACCATTTATATTTTTCTCTGAACTGAAATGAACCAGATATTATGGAAATTTCTGAAGTATTTGCTTAAGTCTGGTACCTTTGTTCTTCTGGGAAAGAAATGGACAGTCCTAAAACTCTGCAGGCTGTAATTCTTATGCCATTCTAATATCTTCTTAGAATCAGCTCTAAACATGATAATATAAGCCCCAATCTCACATAGAACTTACATGCAGACTTAATATTTTTTAAGAAGTCTATTAAATCAATGGAATATTCAAATTCGGTACTATTAAAGCATGCGTGTCCTGTGTGAGAGCTCTGAATTAACCTCTGACCATTTTGTGGAAATAAAAATCATTGGTTTGCTTTTGTGTACACTCCTCAAATATACCTCAAGCACTGTTTCATTCCATCCAGCCCTGGAAATACTGAAAGATACACTTGGGTGGTGGCAGAGCCTTTGGCCTTAAGGTTCTTTTCACGTTCATCTACTTCAGTTTTAGACTTCTGTAACAAATAGGATTTCTCTAATTCCCCTGAGGAACGGATTATGTTACAACCTCTCCTAGGCATATTTTCCTCTTGTAAATTTAGCTATTTCCTCCATTTATTTTTTTGCTACAGTCAACACAATTATCTTATGAACCCATAGAGAAGTGAATGAAGAGTTTTTTCTTAAGTGAAATCACATATAGTGTCTGCTGAGACTGTGAGTACTACTGCACTGGGAAACACTATGCTGCAACAACTTTTTTATTTTCTTTACATTCTGGTTCCCGCATTAAGATATATTTTTGTTTCTGCATTGTTTTTGAACAATGCATTTCACCACCAATGTTGACAAGCAAATATTCAGCAACTCTACAGGAAGGATAAAGAAGAAAAAAAACCCACCAAACAACCACCTTCCTGCTGCTTTCAGTTTTGAGTTATCTATTTCCAAGAAAAGGATTAAATGACGATAAAAATATGTGTAAACAGAAAAAAAGCTGCTCCCCCTTTCCTCACCCACAAAATATATTCCATAACATTTATCCAGCACAAAATCTCAGCAGTTACTGCCTTAAAGAAAACCACATGCTTCTCCAAAGAAAGTCAAGGTTTTAATATGGCACAGTCAAATTAAAATGTCTGGACAATTACACTTTTTCATAGCAAAGCATGAACCATTTAATAGACAGACTTCTTTATACTCAATACCCTGGGGCACTCTGATCCTCTGCTGAAGTCCCTGGTCGCATCTGCTGTAATTGCATGTCACAGCCTTCTTTTAGCTTATTATGTATATTACTTGGGTTGCTACAAGGAATTTGTACTATAGGAGTGGAGACTAAATCTCTTTCTCCCAGTTTTATATTTTAGTCCATGTCAATGCTGGCAAAGCAACTGGAAGTGGCAACTGGACCTCATCTCTTGACGATGCACCTGGACATATGCAGAGACGCCTGTAAAATTAGGCTGTATTTATGCTAGGTAAAATTTGAATTTTATGATACAGAAATTCCAATCTTTCCTGTGGCCAGAAGTGTTTCAGATCTTCATTCATGGACTAAATATTACAATGTTGAAAGTGACTAGGATTCAGCATCTGCAAATGTCTTTCCAGCTTAAGTAGTCATCTTCATTTGTATTTATTGCATAACTCTCAAAAGTCATATCATGCCAGAAATCTTGTATATTCATAATGAATACAATAAAAACATATTTCTCCCATGCCTGAGTGCATTCATTCATGCTGACAGAAAGAATTTACTGACAAAGGAAAGAGAAGTGGGATGATTACTGTGAACAGAAGAGGGAACCTGCTTCAGTTTCTTTTTGCTTCTGTGCTCTGTCTTACGTTACACTTCAAGCATCCTGAGGGAGAGAACTCCTGGTAGATGAAAGGTGCTGGTGATCTCTATATAGCCAAACCTGCACTCACACAGAATTTAGGTTCTTTCAAACTGTTTAAGTTACCCAAGTGTGTAAGTGAACAATGTTTAAAAATCATAGTAAAGAACTGTCCACTCCATAGGCTTCATAGATAACCTATGAAGTGGGAAAAGAACTCCAAAAACATGTCCTGTTCTTAAAAATGATTTTTTCTTAATGCAGTAGAAAGAATTTTTTTTATTATTTATTTTAAAGCTAATGCAATCATGTAACGTCTAATGCTTACATACATGCAAAATGAGTTAGATTTTTAAACCCCAGGAGAAAACTCCACATCGTTGCCTAGCCTGTTTGGTGACTAACCTCTTACCAAAAACTGTCTCTAAGTACATAAAGTTGTGCTTTTGTAAAAGGCCATCTGCTGTCTTTGAAAGGCTGAGCAGCTGGGTTCCCATCTTTAGCTACTTACCACCTCCAAGCTAGATGTTCCTCCATTTAGGTCCCCTGAGAAGGGCCCAATCTGGTATGTTTGCTTGCACATGCCTAATACATGCAGATAGCTATGGACTTTACATAAGCCACATCAGTCTTGGTCATATTTAATTAGAAATTATGCTAGCAGGACAGAAGAAGGGAGTGCTGCTGCTCTTCTTCTATTTTAATTGGATTTTAATTAGGCCAATTATCTAACTTCAAAAAAGCCAAAGCACTGCAGCAACTCATTAGGAATTGCTCATAAGGATCCTTATTATTATTATGGATATTTTTAGTACTGCATTTTATTTTTCTGTAGTTATAATTTATTTTTTCTCTATTAGTAATTTTGACCTGTTAACATAAATCTGTTTTTCAGTTAATGTACTGTTTTATTTTTTTAAGTCTCTCTTGTTGAACTTGGTTAGTCTTGTTTACACTTAACACTCTAAGTGACAAATCCATAATTCAGGTGTGGACTAATAAAGTTCTTCCACGTCCATCCTCCACCAGCTTGGCTTCTGAAAAGTTTTTAGGACACCCACAAGTGGGTTGTACTAGCCTGGCTGCAGGTGGCAACAGAAGATTTGGAAAGGCATTTCCTTCCAACCAGAGAGTAAGACAAAATAGGGAGAGCCTGAAACATAGGTTACTTACCCTGTGACAAGACCAGTACTTACAGCACTTCCCCAAGATGCTCTCCAAAGCCTCAGGGCACTTATACTACCTTCTTGGACCACAGATTGGTCAGAGTCGGGATATCTGACATTATTTCTGTCAAAACTATGCAACTAGTTGGAAAAAGTTCAAAATTCATTGTTCTGCTGTAAGAGTGCAACATGACTCCAAATTGGCTATGAAGTATTTTCCGTCTTAATTTTGTTTCAAAGCAAAATATTTTTTCCACTGATTGTAACATTTGGACATCCAGCTGTGAGCGGTACCCCTACTCCTGATCCCTGTTAATACAGTCAGCATAACTAACACCATTTTATGAGGCAAACAGCCATTCTCTGTGACTGAGATGGCCACATATCAGTCCCCTTTCCCCTACTCCTCAGGCCCTGAAGGTCCTGCCCACCAGGCAGATTTCTTCTTCCCCTCCCTATCAGCCTCAAGGTTCCTGGGTGCCAGGCTGACTTCTTCCCTCCTTACTGGCCTTGGTTGTCCCAGGCACCTGGCCAGCCAGGTGGTGATGATGACCCCATCACAGAACAGGGAAGCATAACAGCACACCCAGCACTGTCTATAAAATTTAGCAGTTACAAGTCCCAAGTGGGACTTGGATCAGAACTGCTGCTGGATGGCAAACCCCATGATCCCCCAGTGGTCATGGATGCTTCCACTGTCATCTGCTTCCTCCAAGGATTGAATGAGTGACTCGTACTTCTTTATGTGTTTTCGAGACCAGATTACGATTGTTATATTCATATGGCAAGCAAAGTATTAAGGGTTGATCCAATCTGCAGAGGGTCCAGGTGATTAGGAACCATAAGCTAAGCTGTGCTATAAATTCTGTGCTATGTTACTTACAAAATTGAGCTACACTGATTCTACTTATAAAAATCCAGTGCTACTCTGATCATAAGATTCTATGCTAAGCTAATCATAAATTCTGTTAAAAAATAAAGCTTTAATGGTAGCTACAACTTAGTGCCTTCATCATTCTGCCCAGGATCACCAAAAGATCCTATCTGTCCCCGTAGTGTCAAGTGACACCGAGTCTTATCTATTGACTATGTGTCAAGTGCCTCACTTGTCTTCTGTATGGTAATAAGAAGGAACTTAAGCTTCCGAAATGCTTTAAGCATTATAAATATACTTTTGAAAATGTTACTGTTGTCCCCAAATTTTCTATTTGTGAATGGGTAAGAAGTTGCATTGGTGTTTATTGTGTGTGTGGTGCTCTGAAAGGCAATATTAAAAAAAAGAAAAAAACAGTAACAATAAACCCCTTAATTTTAGCATGTATAAATTGATGCTTTTCTTAATCATTAAAAAATGGCTTTTCTTTCCTGCTGCCTTCTAAGCAGATTCCAGAATCTGTCTCCCTGTTGCTATTTTTGTGACAAAAGACTTTCTGAATTGTATAATTCTTGAGTTCCATGTCAATCACCTCTTGTATTTCAGTTCTAAACATAAATGTTAATGAGCTAATTGCACTGTTCAAAAGACCTTCTATTGAAAATAAATGCTTGCTAGTAGGTGTGCTACCTTCTGTGCTTTATAAGTACATTTTAGAATTTAATCCAGGCAACTCTAGTTGCTATTTGCAGATATAATTCTACCAGTTGATTAATACATAGTCACTTAATAGCTCTTTTACTGCAATTATTTATTACCAGTTAAAATACTAATTAAGAAGTTAGCACTTAAGCATCCTTTACATCATGCACTTGCTAAAATTTCCACCTATATTAAGTATCATTTTAGATGACAAACAAAACATGCTCTGAAACAAAATAATCCTTAATCTTACAGAATTTGTGGAATTTGGGGTGAATGTTATTGCTGTATCTATTCTATTTCAAGTTTGGATATAGCTACGTAGATAATGAGATACAAATTTGCTCATTGTTCTCACAGAAATCTAAGCGTCCTAGCTGCAAGAATTCCTTCTGTTAGACTTGTAGTTTGTGTCAAGGTAAAACAAGCTCATGACGCCAAACGTCCAGCATGCAGATGTAGCTTTTCATGTAAAAGTGGAGCAAGTGCCTGCACAAGTATTCCTTGCAGAGGCAGTTAATGTTTGTCAGAAATATGAGTTTTGCTTATCACCCGTCTTACATAAACATTATACAGATTTAGTTTCCAGTCTTTCACTGAGCTTGTTCTTGAGGCAAACAAAAATCAATAAACTTTATTAGGATAAGTAAAAGTAACTGCCCAAAGAAGAGTAATACTCAACACAAAACTCCTTTACTACATTACACAAGTAAGCTCTTTATTTTGGGAAGTCTATGCAGAAACTGAGGTTTGTTGTAAAGAATTTAAACCAGGTCTCAGTTATGTTCAGGATGCATGAAAATGTGCACTGTCAGTGAGCACACCTGTCTTCAAAAGCTCTTGTGAAATGCCGTGCACATCCTGAAAGCTGACTTCGGTGGGGTAATAATCAGCACACGGTGGATATGGGGGGCAGTGGAAGCAAAAAGGGAGATCACATACGGGCAACAGGGGAGACTTCCTGAACACTTCTGGGTTTTCAGCACTGGAGGAGAGGAACAGTATCTGCCTCTAATTCTATTCTTTGACCTTGCACTATGACAAGGTTTCTGGATTACCAGGAGATTTTCCTAAACTCTCTGTTCTTCTGAAACACTGCTGTCTGCATTGCTTTGATGGGATCACTGCCAGTCTTCTAGTCAAGGGTACAGTAACAGCATTGCAAAACCCGTACGCTGGAAAATGTTCTTAAATAGATTTGAAAAAATAGCCCACACAGTTAATTATTTCAGCCTGCTGGGTGGGAATACAAAATGTTCTTTCCAGTTCCCCCTTTAATCCTAACTCTTTCAAGTCAAGCATTGGCATACTTACCAGTTGTGTAAACAGAATAGTATCATATTTTTTTCCAGATCTTTGTCCTGGTCTTTGCTGCTCTAAGAGGGAACTTAGTAATGCAACAGTGATAAACTATCTCTGCAAGATGAGCATGCATGTGATCAAGCAGATTCAGTATGCTTATATCATGCTGTAAACATGGCTCATTAGCACGCTTCTCTCAAATACCTAGTGAAGGAGCTACTAGCTCCTCTGTTGCTATGTATTATTATTATTCTTTTTAATTTACTAGTAATGCCTAATTACTCCTGCACAGAAGAAATATTTCTAAATTACACTATTCTAGATTTGGTAATATTTTATCTTTGCTAGTATTTCATTTAAGCCCCCACTTATTCCCCCGTTATACCCCTTCCCCCCCTTCAAAAAAAAAGGAAAGAAAAAGCACAAAATGTGGACTCTGTTCTTAAAGCACAGTAGTGGCAGAAGCCTGGAGAGCTGGATCTGTCCACAAGTGCTATACACACACTCAGCAGAGTGTATATAACCCTGTCTGTACATAATTGACAGATGCACTTAGATACACAATAGGCAGTGAACTGGATTTTGGTTCTTGCTGAACAACCTGAAGCCTTAAAGGGGATCTGCAGATGTTAGCAGTGCACTAGGGTTTAGGACTTTACAGGAGCAGACTTGTCTTTATTTCATCACCATTTTTGCTTCTTCTAGTCTATTTCTGCCAGGGCTTGTAAAACTAGTCCCAGAATGTTATCAGTGAGGTCATGCTGAAGTGATCATATGCTATAAATGCTGGGGTGCCCTTTCTCCCCTGGAACTCACTTCCACAAACTTCATGTAAACAATGGTCAGAGTGGCTGTTCTCTTGTTCACTTGCCACAGACCTGCACCAGCCCCTCTATCAAAGTGCAAAAAATCCCTAGTTTGTCATTTCGCACTTAATAGTATCTTCAAACATAAAACTAGCTACCAGTGAAAATACTCAGACCATATATATCTCTGTGAACTCATGAGGGAAGTACCACACTGCTGAGATGTGGTTGCTGTTAAATCACCATTGCACTTCCACCCTTGGGCCTTTTTTCCAACAGATGTTATTTAAAGTCTTTTGCCTTGTAGCCATTCATCACAGAGCTCAAATCAGGACTACCTATGACACAGGATTTATTTTTTTGGTCTCTCTTATGTGGCCAAGATTATACAACACATAACATGTTACACTAATGTGTTAGCCCAAAACCAAGCTAGGAGAAATCTTTTAATTAAAGAGAGAAAGAAGCTTCAGTTTGTGCTGCTATTGGCATCAACATAATTGTTATGTTACTTGGAAGCCATGATATTGATACCAGTTCAGTTATACAATGAAATATTACTATATTTAGTAATTCTATCATTAGAAATGTTTGGCATTTTTTCTCACCTATGAAACAGACATCAATGGAATGGTCCCAGCGGAAGCTAAACCATTGTATGGAACATAAAAACAGGTGCAGAGAAGAGCTGTGCCACTTATGGTGCTGTGAGATTCTTGGTGTATTTTTGTTTATTATTTTGCCAGTATGTTTAATAATAATATTATTAATTTTGTTTAAGAACTTTATTCTTACTATGGCTTGTGCTATGACTATTGTTACTGCAACCCTCGATAATGAACCTTTCTTTTTTCATCCTTGTTTAGGTTTAGCAAGCTTCGTCCTAGGAAGGTTTATTGTTATATTGAGATGTGAAAGTAAAGAAGAAAAGGAGCTACTGATTAAGCAAACCATTTGCAGTCACCAGTAACTCCTCTCAGTTCTTCAATCTAGTGTTAATGTTGCATTTAATTTGTGCTTGTCTTGAAGACTGAATAAGTTTTTTCTGAAGTTAACATTTGTTAAATATGTTTTACACTTAGATTTTAGAAGCCTGTGGATTTGCAGGCCGTGTCTTCCTCAAGCTGTGGGTCTCTGATATGTGTCTTCTGCTCCAATGGATTTAAAAATCTGTCCTGATGTTTCACTGTTTTTCAACAGCTAAACTTACCTGATGACAACTCTCTTGACTTTTTTTAACAATGCACCTAAAACAGTGGTACAGTGCACCCAGCTGTTAGTAACACAGACTTAGTTCTCTGTGTTGTTCTGGATTCTTTTTTCTAATATTTTATGACCATAAATTTTAGTTATTACTAGCATGAGCAGATTAAATAGAAGGAGTGGAAACAGAGACAAATTGCAGGTGTAAAACAGTTTATGCTAGCATCCATTCCATGGTGCAGATCTCAGATTAGTTGTATAAGACCACTTGGTTTTATGCAAGGTCGAGTATATTTTACTAATATATATGCATGATGCACTTCTGTGTGCACCTAAAATACCATAGAAATTTTTCCATCCTTTAGTATGAATTTGGAGTCTGAAAGTGTCTCAAACCACAATGAGGATGATCTAACACATACTCACGCTTGGCATAAGTGACTAGATAATCCAATGGCATGTTTTTGTTTAAAAGGATAATACACCTGTAGTTGATTGTAATTGTTCCTCCTAAGGATGTGGGATATACTTTTTTCTGCCTTATGCTTAGTCTTCTGCCTATTTTCATTTCTCTGTTGAAGTGACATGAATTCATCAGCTGTTTCTGTGTATCTGACACATCAAACATCAATAGGTTAAAGTTGGCAGCTGTGGTTTATTCTTTAGGCACCCATTTTTTAAAAGTCCTTTTGCATGCTTTCTTTATTCCTTTTGTCAACACAGAGGCTTGATCTCATGCTAAGACACAATTTTTTTAGTCAGCCAGTCCATAAGATATCTATGCTCTGAAGCAGACAGGTGTTTTGACTTGACATTAGTGCCACCCTAATTCTCCAGTGTTCTCTGCTGGTGCTGTAGCAGACATGGCAGAAGTTGAACAAGAGCTTTTCAAGCCTGTGTGATATGTTTGTATTATAAACATTTTTTAATGCTTATTGCCTATCTGTCTTTGTCTTCAAGCAATTTTCATAGTGGAAGGCTAAGACCTTAGGTAAAGAAGCAAAAGCCTGGTTTAAGCTCATGAGGTTTTGGTGAAAGCTAGAAACTTATTATCTTCTGTTATGTGTTAAGTGTTATATCATTATCTAGCAAAGTAAATTTGAAACCACTGTGTAAATGCCTTTGCCCCTAGCCTGTATAAGTGCCTTTTTTTTTTTTTTTTTTTTTGTAATTGAAGACTGAAATTCATTTGAGGAATTGCTTGAATATCCTGGTAAATATATATGTCTTCCAGAACTCTGAATTGCCATAAAAAACAGGTGATCTTCAAATTCTAATCAGAACATCAGTATAACTTAAATTATTTTATTATAAATGTTCAATGCATTTTTGCAAAATAAGACCAAATACTTCCCACCATAAGAAGCACTTCATTAGTAAAACATCCATAGCTAGTATAATTTCTGTTGTGAAGTGTAAAAGGGAGCACTGTTAAATCTTTTTTCATGGAGCGTTGTTTTGGGAGAGCACTTAGCCATTCAAGATGTAAAAAGGAGTAGACACCAGCAATATGAGCTCAAGATGGGAATCAAGAGAGCTCTATTATGTAGCTGAAGCTGCCTCCAGCTTGCTTGACATCAGTGGACTAATCGGGTTGTCCTTGTATGCCTTGAGTATCCCATCTGCAAAGTGGAAATTGTCAAAATGTTCACCTTTGCAAGTTTTGAGATCTCTGAGTGAGAAAAGACTGTCTAAAGGCAGTGTAAATTCTGCTGGCTTTTGGTTATATATTTCCATTAAACTAACTGCCATGACTTCAGGAAGACTCTGCCTGAGTGTGTGTCTACTCTAAATCAAGAAAGATATCATAATTTAGACAAATGGCACATTCTAGTGTGTTTATGAAATTCTTTTACAAAGGTAGTATTGGACTATAAAAAAAGTCAGAGAAATGAGTTATTTGGTGGTTTTTTTGACACAGGCTCAACAGAAGAAAGTTAGGGGTTTTTTTTCTGTAGGACAGTATCTCTTGTGTTGAGGTCTCTGAAAAGTATAGTGATGTAATTTCTGGACTAGGTTCTTTATCAGATTGAAGACTAGAGTATGAAATAGCTACAGTGTGATGGTTCTGTACTTTCAAAACACTGTTGTGAAGGAATAGGTTCATTTATTCTCTTCAATAGATTTCTTGTCATGTTTGCAAAATTCTTTTTACTTTTTAGTCAGTGTTTTCTCCAGTGATTGCTTTTGCTACATCTCTGTTTATTTTATAACTAGTGGTTCAAGCATTTTGTAGTTTGGGGGCTTATTGAGCTTGTGAAATCCTAGACATTCAGCATAATAATGTTCACATGAGGCTTTGAAGGTGTCCTGTTTTGCACAATACCTAAATGGCATTTTATCTCTAGTTTGCTAAGGATAACACAAAGATTTCCTTTCCTGTGTAGACAAAAACTTTAAGACTTTAATCTAATGCCCTTTTGAGAGCCAATTGCAGTACAATATATGGAAGAAGGGCCTGAATCACCTCCTCCAGGTTTACACTGCTCTAACTCTCCTGGTTTAAGTTGTGTTTCATTAGAATAATATGGGAGTTCTGCAGTGGTAATTGTGATTAGAAATATAGTCTGGATTGTATAAATATCTGAAAATTCATAATCACTCTGGATTTCCATGTAAGAACTGAAGAGGACTAAATGTAAGGGATAACATTAAAACTATCCTGGGTTACCAGCATTTATGTGATATGCTGGGTACACCATTTTGATATAATTAACACAAGGAAAGATGTTGGAGACAATGATTTTCTATACAGAAGCTAACCTGAATCCTATTTTAGGCTGAGATAATGGTCTTGCTTTTATGGCCAAACTGGCTAAAAATCAAAGGTCTGATTTAGCCCTGCAAGTGTATCAGAGTAAGATCTGATGTAAATGACAGGGAAATTTGGTGGGCATGTGGGAAAAGCATTAACATTATTCCTGTAAAAGATTTCTAGGCGAGTCTCAATAAATGATAATAAATTTGTGGTCTCAAAAGGCTTTGGCAGAAAGTAATGCAAATTTTTTAGGTTGCCTAAACTTCATTAATGACACTTGCAAAACCTCACAGGATAATTTCTTATAACATTTCTAACTGTATCGTGTCCAAATAGTTTATGTTCTAGGGTGACACTTTTTCATTTTCTGAAACAAAACCACAGTTGATTGAACCAATAAAAGCATTTATGTTAAGATTGTCATAAATCGTATGCTTATTGCAAGATATTTTCTAATGTCTCAGGACAAGATGTATTTATCAGACAGTCAAAATAAACTGTTTCACAAGTAGCCTTAAAAAGCAGAAGGTCCTATAGAAATGTTAATTATCTTCCCTCCTTGGCCCCACGTCTCTGTAAGGTGCCATCTCACTGTCCTGGTTTTGGCTGGGATAGAGTTAATTTTCTTCCTAGTAGCTGGTATAGTGTTGTGTTTTGGATTTAGGATGAGAATAATGTTGATAACACACTGATGTTTTAGTTGTTGCTAAGTAATGTTTACACCAGTCAAGGACTTTCCAGCTTCCCATGCTCTACCGGGTGCACAAGAAGCTGGGAGGGGGCACAGCCAAGACAGCTGATTCAAACTGGCCAAAGGGCTATTCCATACCATATGGCGTCATGCTCAGTACATAAACTGGGGGGAGCTGTCCAGGGGGCAGTGATCGCTGCTCAGGGACTGGCTGGGCATCGGTCGATGGATGGTGAGTGGTTGCATCACTTGTTTTTCTCGGGTTTTGTTCCTCTCTCTCTCTCTCATTCTTTTCCTTTTCATTACAAGTTATTGTTATTATTATTTTATTTTATTTTATTTCAATTATGAAACCGTTGTTATCTTAAACCCATGAGTTTTCTTATTTTTGCTCTTCAGATTCTGTCCCCTGTTCCACCAGGGGCAGGGAGGGTGAGTGGCTGCATGGTGCTTGGTTGCTGACTGGGGCTAAAACACAACAGTCCTTTTTGGCGCCCAATGTGGGGCTTGAAGGATTTGAGATAATAACAGATTAACCAGAGCATATTAAGGAATTTATATATGTTAACAGTTGCAGGTCACAATATTGATTCATCTGTTCTCGATATTAGTTTGTCTGATCTGCATCATGTTAATTTTTTTTGCTTTACATGTTAAAGATTGGTGTTGTTTTTTTCAGTTTGCTGTGCTCTGCAGTGATTACTGATATTTCCTCCTTCATTACAATAACTTTTCAGTATCTTGAACATCCTTGGATAGTTCTATTGGTATTTCTTGGGAATATTGTTTTGGTTTTGTCTAAGGTTAATAAGCAATTTAAGAATATCATCCAGACATCTGCCCCAAAGCTGGATAGTTACAAGTGGCAGGGTGTGTGAGATAGCATGGGCAAATGCCTAGGATGGTGGGAACCTCCAGTGTTTTGGAACTTCCCCTCTGAACAAGTGTAAAATCCTGAAAAATTAGTAGAACATTTGGAAAAAGTATGTTGTCACCCTGACAATTCTAGGGAGACACAAATCACTGCAATGTGCTGGGGCCTGGCCCATGCCTACCGAGCCCTGTTCAACATTATTCGGTACCCTCAAGGGGAAGAGAAGGTCTCTGGATCTGATGACAAAATGACAGGCACTGCGGCTACTCCAACCCCAGCAACAGGAAATGTAGCTACTCCAACCCCCACAACAGGCACTGCAGCTAGTCAAATCCCCATGACAGGCACTGCAGCTACTCCAGCTCCAGTGACAAGCACTGTGGCTGAAGCAGGGAACCAATCTGTGTCAGTATCAGGCACCCCTATACACAAGAAATAATCTTGGAAGTGAAAGTCAGCTCATTTAGAAAGGGATGATGAAAAAGCATGGCCATCAGGAGGAGGGGAGGAGGAAGAGGAAGAACTCATAAATGAGATGGAAACCACCCGATCCTTATCCTTGAGTGAGCTGTGAGATATACGAAAAGATTTCAGCCTTTGTCCAGGTGAGAACATTGTCACCTGGCTGCTCCAATGCTCGGATAATGGGGCCAGTAGCCTGGAATTAGAGGGTAAGGAAGCCAAACAGCTGGGATCCCTTTCTAAAGAAGGGGGCATTGACAAAGCGATTGGAAAAGGGGCACAAGCCCTCAGCCTCTGGAGGCAACTCCTGTCAGGTATGAAGGAAAGGTGTCCCTTCAAGGAAGATGTTATATATTGCCCAGGCAAATGGACCACCATGGAGAGAGGTATCCCGTACCTGAGGGAATTAGCCATGCTGGAGGTGATTTATGGTGACCCGGACAACGAGTGGTTAACCAAAGATCCAGATGAAGTCCGGTGCACACGACCCACGTGGCAGAAGGTTGTATGGAGCACACCAGCCTCGTATATCAACTGGTTGGCAATACTGACCTGGAAAGACAGAGATGGTCCAATAGTGGATGAAGCGGCTAGTCAGATCCAGAAATAGGAAGAAAGTATCTCTTCCTCCCTTGTCTCGGCTGTGGAGAAACAGTCCCAGAAGTTCCAGCAACTCAAAGAGGTAGGTCCTACTCTCCACCTGTACGGACCAGTATCTCAGCTATTAGGAGTCAGTGTTCCTCTGCTCAAGAACGATGATATAGTGGCTACACACCATGGGACACCCTGTGGTTTTACCTGCATGACCACAGAAAGAATATGAGGAAGTGGTATGGAAAACTACCTCGACCCTAGAGACAGGGATACATGAGTTGCAAGGAAAAACAGTCACCAAAGGGAGTTCTTCCAGGAAAATTGCTGCTCCGGTTTCCAGTGGACAGTTCCACAGACAGAGTAAAAGGGCTGATCTTACTCCTGATTTTAATGAAGGAGCTCCTGACTCATATGCACAAGAAGTGGGTAATGAATACTATGACCAGGACTAGAGGGGCCCTGCCTCCAGCCAGGTGGAGGAAAGGGACAACCAGGTTTACTGGGCTGTGTGGATTCAATGGCCTGGCACATCAGACCCACAGGAGCATAAGGATCTAGTAGACAGCAGTGCATAATGTACCCTAACGCCATCAAGCTATACAGGAGCAGAAGCCATCTGTATTTCTGGAGTGACAGGGGGATCCCAACAGCTAACTGTATTGGAGGCTGAAGTGAGTGTAATTGGCAATGAATGGCAAAAGCACCCCATTGTGACTGGCCCAGAGGCTCCGTGCATCCTTGGCATAGACTACCTCAGGAGAGCGTATTTCAAGGCCCCAAAAGGGTACTAGTGGGCTGGTTGGTATAGCTGCCTTGGAGACGGAGGAAATTAAACAGCTGTCCGCCTTGCCCGGTCTTTCGGAGGAACCTTCTGTTGTGGGGCTGCTGAGGGTCGAAGAACAACAGGTGCTGATTGTTACCACAATAGTGTACTGGCAGCAATATTGCACCGAGACTCCCCGATTCCCATCCATAAGCTGATTTGTCGACTGGAGAGCCAAGGACTGATCAGCAAGACACTCACCCTTCAACAGTCCCATATGGCCAGTGCAAAAGTCTAATGGACAGTGGAGACTGACAGTAGTCTATCGTCATTTCAATGAAGTCACGCCACCGCTGAGTGCTGCTGTGCCGGACATGCTAGAACTTCAATATGAACTGGAGTCAAAAGCAGCCAAATGGTATGCTACGATTGATATCGCTAATGTGTTCTTCTCAATCCCTTTGGCAGCAGAGTGCAGGCCACAGTTTGCTTTCACTTGAGGGGCGTTCAGTACACTTGGAATAGATTACCCCAGAGGTGGAAACACAGCCCTACCATTTGCCGTGCACTGATCCAGGCGGCACTGGAACAGGGTGAAGCTCCAGAACACCTGCAGTACATTTATGACATCATTGTGTAGGGCAATACAGCAGAATAAGTTTTTGAGAAAGGGAAAAAAATAGTCCAAATCCTTCCGAAAGCTGGTTTTGCCATAAAACCAAGTAAGGTCAAGGACCTACACAGGAGATCCAGTTTTTAGGAATAAAATGGCAAGATGGACGTTGTCAGATCCCAATGGATGTGATTGATTAACAAAATAACAGCTATGTCTCCACCAACTAGCAAAAAGGAAACACAAGCTTTCTTAGGCGTTGTGGGTTTTTGGAGAATGCATATTCCAAATTACAGTCTGATCATAAGCCCTCTCTATCAAGTGACCCGGAAGAAGAATGATTTCAAATGGGGCCCTGAGCAACAACAAGCCTTTGAACAAATTCAAGAGGAGATAGTTCATGCAGTAGCCCTTGGGTCAGTCCAGGCAGGGCAAGATGTAAAAAATGTGCTCTACACTGCAGCCAGGGGAGAATGGCCCTACCTGGGCCTCTGGCAGAAAGCACCAGAGGAGACTCGAGGTCGACCCCTAGGGTTTTGGAGTCGGGGATATAGAGGATCTGAGGCCTGCTATACTCCAACTGAAAAAGAGATATTGGCAGCATATGAAAGCATTCAAGCTGCTTTGGAAGGGGTTGGTACTGAAGCACAGCTCCTCCTGGCACCCCGGCTACCGGTGCTGGGCTGGATGTTCAAAGGGAGGGTCGCCCCTACACATCATGCAACTGATGCTACGTGGAGTAAGTGGGTTGCACTGATCACACAAAGGGCTCGAATAGGAAACCCCAGTTGCCCAGGGATCTTGGAAGTAATTATGGACTGGCCAGAAGGCAAAGATTTCAGAATATCACCAGAGGAGGAGGTGACACATACTGAGGAGGCCCTGCTGTACAATAAAGTACCAGAAAATGAGACGCAATATGCCCTGTTCACTGATAGGTCCTGTCGTATTGTAGGAAAACATCAGAGATGGAAAGCCGCTGTATGGAGTCCTATATGACAAGTTGTAAAAACTGCTGAAGGAGAAGGAGAATTAAGTCAATTTGCAGAAGTAAAGGCCATCCAGTTGGCTTTAGACATTCCTGAACGAGAAAAATGGCCGGTACTTTATCTCTATACTGACTCATGGATGGTGGCAAATGCCCTGTGGGGGTGGTTACAGCAATGGAAGCAGAGCAATTGGCAGCACAGGGGCAAGCCCATCTTGCTGCATTGTGGCAAGATATTGCTGCCCGGGTAGAGAATGTGGTTGTAAAAGTACCTCACGTAGATGTTCACGTACCCAAGAGTTGGGCCACTGAACAACATCAAAAAAACCAGCAGGTGGATCAGGCTGTTAAGATTGAAGTGGCTCAGGTGGATCTGGACTGGCAACATAAGGGTGAATTATTTATAGCTCAGTGGGCCCATGACACCTCAGGCCATCAAGGAAGAAGAGATGCAACATATAGACTGGCTCATGATTGAGAGGTAGACTTGACCATGGACACTATTGCACAGATTATCCATGAATATGAAACGTGCACTGCAATCAAGCAAGCCAAGCGTTTAAAGCCTCTGTGATATGGAGGGCGATGGCTGAAATATAAATATGGGGAGGCCTGGCAGATTGACTATATCACACTCCCACAAACCTGCCAATGCAAGTGCCACGTGCTCACCATGGTGGAAGCAACCACCACATGTCAGGAAACATCCTGTGCCCCATGCCACTGCCCAGAACACTATCCTGGGCCTTGAAAAGCAAGTCCTATGGCAACATGAAACCCCAGAAAGAATTGAGTCAGACCATGGGACTAATTTCCGAAGCAAGCTCATAGACACCTGGGCCAAAGAGCATGGCATGGAGTGGGTATATCACATCCCCTATCATGCACCAGCCTCCAAGAAAATCGAACAATACAATGGACTGTTAAAGACTACACTGCGAGCAATGGGTGCTGGGACATTCAAACACTGGGATACATATTTAGCAAAGGCCACCTGGTTAGTCAACACTAGGGGATCTGTCAATCGAGCTGGCCCTGCCCAATCAAAACTTTTACATACTGTAGAGGGGGATAAAGTCCCTGTAGTTCAGATAAAAAACATGCTGGGGAAGACAGTCTGGGTTATTCCTGCCTCGGGCAAAGAACAACCCAATCGTGGGATTGCTTTTGCTCAAGGACCTGGGTGCACTTGGTGGGTAATGTAAAAAGGATGGGGAAGTCCGCTGTGCACCTCAAGGGGATTTGATTTTGGGTGAAAATAGCCAACTAACTGAATGGTATGATGTTAATTGCTATATCATACTGTATGTCATCACTTTTGTGATTGTTATATGCCATATCAATGGTATTTCAGTGAGAATCACCCAGATTAATGAAGAATGAACTTTGATGGAACCAAGCAAAGTGCAGCGGTGATGGAACCAGAACTGGCTTCAGCATGCAACAATCCAACACCACACACCATCTCTCCTGCCCTGAAGGACTGTTATGAGAGATGGAGCCCAAAGTCATGGACTAAACAAACTCAGCGGACATTTTAGGTGGATGACCCATAGAGCAAGGGAATGATATCTGTGTGTATATATCAAAAGACAGGGAAAGTGGTAGTGGTTAATTGGAATGTATTGGAAAGGGTAGGACCTTGGCATGATGTGGATGGCAAAGAATAAGAGGTGGATCCTGTCCTGGATTTGGCTGGGATAGAGTTAGTTTTCTTCCTAGTAGCTGGTAGAGTGCTGTGTTTTGGATTTTGTATGAGAATAATATTGATAGCACACTGATGTTTTAGTTGTTGCTAAGTAATGTTTACACTGGTCAAGGACTTTTCAGCTTCCCTTGCTCTGCCGGGCGCACGAGAAGCTGGGAGGGGGCACAGCCAAGACAGCTGATCCAAACTGGCCAAAGGGCTATTCCATACCATATGGCATCATGCTCAGTACATAAACTGGGGGGAGCTGTCCAGGGGGCAGTGATCGCTGCTCAGGAACTGGCTGGGCATTGGTCGATGGATGGTGAGTGGTTGCATCACTTGTTTTTCTCGAGTTTTGTTCCTCTCTCTCTCTCTCTCATTGTTTTCCTTTTTGTTACAAGTTGTTGTTGTTATTACTATTATTTTATTTTATATTATTTCAATTATTAAACGGTTGTTATCTTAAACTCATGAGTTTTCTTATTTTTGCTCTTTAGATTCTCTCCCCCATCCCACTGGGGTGGGGAGGGTGAGTGAGTGGCTCTGTGATGCTTGGTTGCCGAGTGGGGCTAAACCATGATGACCTGGCAAGAGTGAGGTGCTACATAAGTCTTGTCTCCCCAGGCGGCTACTGCAAAAATAATAAGGTGTTAAATACCCACTCCTTCTGGAAACATAGAGATGTTAGTTGTTCTTTAACCTGCCAATGTCCAGCGTGTTACTTTATAGATATTTTAAAGGATATTTAAAGGGATGTTTAGCAGTCTAGGGAGAAACCTTAACAGAAGCATGATCTAGCTCTCTGTTGTAGGACTATTTAAACATTTTAATGTTAAAACTAATATGAAGTAGACTGTACTTTAGGCTTTCTAGCCAAGAACAATCTAGTGATATGAGCTGCCTGGTAAGAATTATTGACTTGGACTGCAAGTATCTCTTCTTCCCTTGGGCATTTTTTTTTCCCAAAAGTTAAGAGCTTGGTTGGTTACAATCAAAGCAACGCAGTACTTTCCATGTGATGAGTGTGTGAAGAGGTAACAAGTTCTTTCAGAAGCCAGTAAAAGATCACTTGGTAATTTCTGTTCTACAAAATTTGGCCCTTTTACCTCAGTTCACATACCTGTTTGATCTCCTACGTTACCTGTTTGTGAGGAGATTCGGTGCTGCACATCATTGCCTGTTTCACCTGTAGGTAAAAGTCCTAATTGAGAAAATAGCTTTGTAGCTTTGATATAGCACAAAGTTGGCATAGTCTGCCTAACTTCTAGGGAAATCCTGTGAACACCTCACATTACACTTTCTCTCCATAGTCTAAATAGGGCAGGAGGATAGGGATGGGACAGTGACCTTTTTACAGAGTCTCTGTATGCCCAGCTTTTTATTTAAGGGAAAACAGGGCACTTGGGAAAAACACTGATAGATGGACAGTGGTCATCCATCCACCTTCATTTGTAACATAGGCAGGGTTTATATCCAGATCCAGAAATTAGGAAGTGCTTCCAGATCCAGCAATTTAAAAGTAGTGTTAGAGTTTAAAATGTAGCAAGACTGCTAGGTGATATAATTATTCACAGCTGGATGCATGCAGCCCTGAGATTCCCACCTGTGTTCTCATTATACATCTTGGTTGGCTGTACCTGAACCAATAGGAGAGGCAGGACACATTAGCTTGGACACAACCTTACATTTCCCCAGCTACATGGTTTCCCAAACCATAATGTTTAACCAGTTTGGAAGGCAGGAAGATGTGCTTTTGTCCATTTTGCATCTGTTCAAAAAGAAATTACCCCAGATTCTTATCGAAGAAGTAAACAAATGCTCAGTCTGAAATTGCTTGCCCTGGTTATATGCTGGGAAAATGTAGTCTTATCTAAAAGTAGAAAATGTGGAGATTCTGCCTTGGCAAGCATAAGACAAGAAACTTCATTTTTCTCATAGAAGCTGGAAATGAGAGGGAGATAATTCTATTTTTAGAACAAGCAAGAAATAGGAACTTGAAATTTACCCTGGTTTCTAATACAGAAACTAGAAGCAGGTTAACTTATTGGCTAAAGTAATCTTGCATCTTTATTTCCCTTTCTTGACAGCTTGAAGCCTGCTAATTTCTTGACTCCCAAAGCCTATAACATTCCTACCATATTATCAGATACCTATTGCCTTTTGGGCTTAAAAATGCAATAATATTTGTTTAAAAGTTGTTACAAGCAGTGACTGGAATTTTATACATTAATTAATATGTTTAAATATGCTTTGGAATAATCGTATTTATAGTTTATTGTAGAAAGCTGTACATTATATTTTCACAAGCTTTTCTATTCTAGCAGCTTGGCCATCATGTATTAAATATTGTTACGTAGCTGTCACAATATTTTTGCTTCACTTAAGAAGTGAGAAAAAGATAGCTGATTCACAGTTCTCCTGTTCATGAAGTAGCATCGTAAAGGGCAGGGTTATCTTTAATATGTGATGCTACCATCAGACTTCAAATACAGTACATTTTATCTTGTTGGTGCTAGAATCGGTCTTGGAAAGATACTTTTTATTATCATTACATGACTTTTTTAAGTTACAGAGCTATCCAAGCTCACAGTACTTGATCACTGGCTATACCTGCGTTGTGGTGGTATAAGAAAACCTGGCTCCAAGGTCATGCAATAAGGGGTTTGAACTTTGAGGATGAGGAAAAAAGAACCCCAGATTTTTCTCCTTGAGCCAAGGCATGAAATTGCAAATGAGGCTGGGAGTTAAAATGGAACTAAGTAGGATATAAGTTAAATTGTTTGAGGTTTGGATGGGAATTGATCTTTTCCTAAGTCAGGAAAGCATAGACAAATCCTTAACAAGAAACAGCCCGGGCCTCATGTCTGAGGCAACAGGGAGTGAACGGGTACTAAGCAGAGTAGGTTAGCCCAAGGCAGCTGTGCAGAAGCTGTGGCTGTTGGGGTATGTTCAGATTGCGGCAACTGGTAATGTTGTAGCCTGGCCATATTGTGAATGTGACACAAACCCACGTTATAGTCTTTGTGTAGATTGTGCGATTTAGAGACCTGTGAAACTTGCACAAACTGTAATGTCAGTTTTGAATTTTAACTGTATATGATAAGAGTAAATACGCTTACTGAAGTAAATATTTTTTTTTTTCTCTCCCCCCCTTCCAATGTAACTCTGTGTGTTATACAATAAGTTGAGGTGCCAGCTAAAGATATAATCACATTTGCCTTCATTATTAACACAGTTCAGTATTTTCTATCAGAATCTTGGAATTTTTCATAAAAAGTTTATGGAAAAGTAGTGTTTTCCCACATTTTGTAGCCATTTTTATTTGGGGACTTGCAGCACGTACATGTGTTGGGTCAGGAACATAAAATTTGGAAGGAGCATTTCATTGACCATAACTGGGTTTTCTGAGCCTTTCAAGTATTTAGCCTTGGCAATCTCAATAAAGCTAGTCACGGTTAAGCAGTTCCTTATTAACTAAATTATTTCCATTTCAGAGGAGTACAGGACTTACGCTAACATTAATCTTCCTGTCCCTCAAGTTACCCTTTTTCAGGTACTCCAATTGAGAAAAAGGAAAAGTACTTCAGGATGATTCCACTGATTAACTGAAGAAAGCAGAAGCTTCCTTCTGAGAAAGCAAAGGAAAAATTGGGTCAAGGACAGCGGGGAGGGCAGTCACACTTCTGTCCACACTGAGGATACAAGCTCCAGATTTCCTATATGTGATTTTTTTCAGGCCCAGTGGAAACTTATTTACAACTTGCTAATGCATTGAAGTTAAAGAATAAGTAGAAAATTATGTAAGTACTGGCATTATTGCAATAAAAAGATACACATAATGATCACCTGGGAATAAGACAGTATGTTCTTGGGTCTTTTTGGTTGTAAGGTCATTTGGTATATTGTTTTGTGGGACATACTTATACTTTAAACTAGGAGAAATCAAGTGCAACTTAGAGTTGCACTGATTAATACAGAAGAGCTTCAAGGAATCATGATTTATTCAAATGGGAGTAAGTCAGCTTTATTCGTATTTGTCAAAGTTTCTCGACTGAAAAGTGAGTATCAATCTGTATTTCACTGAATGTGTGCTACCGATTTCTTTTTATGATTTTTTTCATATGACCAATGGCATTTCAAATTGTATATAGCTATTGTATATAGCTATTCAATTGTATATAGCTATTCAAATTGTATATAGCTATATAAGTCAATTAACATGATTCTTGTAATGAGCACAATGCTTCCAGACTACAGAGGGGTGATAGGAGGTATATCCTGTAAAATAACAGACACCATTATTTAATATGGTTGTGTATACCGAAGTTGTCTCATCGCTGCTGTGATGGTTTGATTACCAGCTTTATGGTGTTCATATTTCAGCAAACACAAATACAAGGGCACAAATCATCAAGAGAAGGGAAAAAATTACACTACCATGCTATGTGCAACTTTTAGGTAGAGCCCATTGATTCTGAGGATACAAAATATTACACTGGTTGTGTGGAATCGTGGGACAAAAAGAGTATTGAGCAATTCGAGGAAGCAAAGGGAGTCTGCTTTTGACCTGGGTTCTGAAATATCATGAAAAATGTGTTAGAAAAGTTGGTATTAGCCAGTTATGTTGCTGTCAGGCTGTTTATCTTGAATTCCAGTTTTTCCCCTCTTCTGTGTGTCCCTTACACCTGGGGAAAGTTCCAAACCCCATCTCCCATTTCATCACCACTCTCCTTGGAGCCCTCTTTGAGGGAAGAGAAAGTCTGAGACTAGGAAGCATACTTATATTCTTGCAAGTATATGCACATTCTTTTTCTTCTAATTCAATCCTTTGTTGAGGAATATATTGTTTTGCACTGCAAACATAGACTTTTGGTTTAAGAGAAAGCTTTCTCTGGCATTGCACTGCTTGCATCCTTCATTTAGTGTCCCACATCTTAATGTGATGATAATCAGATAACATATACTGAGGTTCTGACCACTACTTTTTGTTAGGCCTTTGTTACAGTTTTTGGTGTGTTGCCTCTAAGGACACAAAGTTTGCCACCTCTATATTTCTTCCACTAAATCTCTGTTCCTTCATTGGTTGTGCCTCCTCTGAAACTTTTGGAGTAGCTGAGTATTTTCCATTTCCATTTCTTCTTATTCTTTGAGCTTTTTGGTCTCTTTATGAAAAAAAGGAGGTCATATTCTATGTGGTGTTTTCAGTGAGGAAAAAACAGATTATCATCATTCCCACTTGACACAACTTCTTTATTTTCTGTTCATGATGTATTCTCCATTGTCACACTTAAATTACTTTCATTGGTTTATCTCATTTATCTTGCCTTCTGTAACTGGTTGACTAAAATTCTGTCCACCAATTGGTACCAATTGTACCAATCCCACTAATTGTTTATACTGTTACAGAAAATATTTGTGAGAACAGGATTAATGAATTAGCCCATGATACCATTACAGCTGAAACATTATATCAGTCTACTGAAATATTAATAGACTATGAGACAAGAAGGAGGGCTGGAGCTAGTAAAAATATCCAACAGATGAAAGTTTGAATAATCATGGCCATATGGGAATCTGCTGCCTTATTCTTGTAGCAATGCCATAGTCATGGCTTCACTCAGTTTTTAATATTTGCAATGAACTTTTTAATGAGCAGTAACAGAGGGATCGTTTAGTTCATTTGTTACTTAGAATTACAGCTTCTGGCTAGTATTAGGTTGAAAATAATTGTTTTATATTTCAAAGAGGTACACTGAATGTATTATTACACAAAGATGATCTAGTGAACTAATCTCATCAAAAGGATGACATTCCAAAATTTATGCTGAGTATGTTGTACAAAAACTAAAACAAAGTTAGATTTTTTTTTACCGTTTTGAAATTCACTGGAATATTTTTATTGCAGACATGTTTTGTGGACAATATTTTTCAATATAAAAGGTGTTCTGCAGGCTTTTCAAAGATGAATTTTTCAAGATATATGGTTTTGAAAGAATGTATATCTGTGTTTTTACACTTACTAAAATAATTTTATAGCTAGCAAAGTTTTTACCATCATTCAAATTGGTTTTGTCAGCAGTTGGTTTTTAACAGGCCATTTTCACAATTATTGTCCCTCAGACTTTCGGTGGTCTTATTTAACTGTTCTTCAGGCTTGTGCAGTTTGGGCAACCAAAGATTTCACATCTTCTGTACTTTAATTAAAATATATTTTTCCCCAGACTTCAGGGATCTGAACTCACCTTTACTAAAAGTTGCCTTGCCCTCCTCTCATAGCTTCCCCAACACACCAAGTTCCCACTCAAAGGCCACATCTACCACAGCAGCACTAACTGCCCTTGTAGCTTAGGCTTAGACAGACACTTAGTCCTTTCTCTGAACACCTGTGGGATCTTAACACCTGACAGCCAGCAAGGCTCTCAGTGTTGGGGAGAGGAGCGGACAGCAGCATAGCCAGTGAGGTGCCCTTTCTTGCCTACTCAAGTTCTGCCATTTGGCAGAGCAGAAGCATACATGTTTCCTAGGAGAAGGCAGGTTGCAAGATCCAAGTATGAAAATCCACTGTGTGCTTGTCAGGTACAAGAGGTGAAGGCCCACTCAGCTGAAGATTTGCTGGTGAAATTAAGAGGGTTTTAAAATAAGGAGGTCATGGTAAGACCTAACTGGATAATATTCTGTTCTGTTTTCTATCTTGACACTAGATTTAGTCAATTACCGTTGTATTAGATTGTTTTACTGAAATAATGATGACTTTTACATGCTGTGTCATAGAATATTTGTGCTGTCAAGATTTTCTCTCTAAAGGAGCATTTAAATGGCAAATGTGATTTTAAATAGGTCTAGGAAAATAATTAAAACTCTAGATCTAAACATGCAAATAGCTGAGCTAATTAATGTTGTGCAAGTTACTCCCTGCCTTACAGAGAGTATGGGCAGAGCTGGCAGAGCAATTAATTGGACCTAAGGACCACTTCCAAGCACTTCTTTTTCTAAAGTGAATATAGAAATACCCAGGGGGCATAGCATAATTATTGCTGTGGTGAGATAGGCCTTTTATGTGATAAGGAAAGGACTTCAGCGTGTAAAGCTCAATCATTAACACTGAAACAAGATTAGTAGCCTAGCCAGCTAGGAAGCTGGCCATCACTGACCTACAAACTGTTTTGACATTTGCTCTGTTCAGAATGAAGATTTTTACTGACTTCCGGGACTTTGAAACAGCCCTTCAGTCATTTGGTTTATGGTTGTTTGGAGCTGGCATTAAAAACATGTTTAGATTTTTTTTGTGAGAGTTTGGATCATGGAAATTCAGAAAAATGAAAAAAAACCAAACATTAGAAAGACTTCTCCAGATATTAATCACTGCATATATGATATGGCATCATCAGAGTTTAGTGAAATTTCAGAAGTTAAATAAAACCAAGGATTTTGGATATAAAATATTCCGTCTAAAGCTCATTGCAGTGATAAAATGTTGCATTCATTCACTTTTCACTGTAGGCAAACTCAGATTTAAGGCTAACTGATATGATTCAAATGCCTTTTTCTGGCTCTGTACACAAAACTCAATTTAGGTTTCATTATATCGCTCACCTGAGGCTTGTTATGGATGTATTTAAATGTTTGCAGAGGGGAAGAAAAACATAACTGTGTTAACAACTAATCAGTGGTCTTGGGCTTCTAAAGAAGTTTAATGTTTCCTATATTTATTGAAATTATGCCAAGACTGAGGTTGTTTAGTCTGACTTTGGACAAGAACCTTCCTTTAACGAATGAAGTTCCAAAAATATTTTTTTTCTTTTTTCTTTTTTTTTTTTCCTTTCACTCTTCCCCCCCCCCCCCCCCCGAATATTTTTGATGTATTGCTCTCCTGAATTGAAAGCTTATAAAAGTACTGGTCTGAGAAGCCTGGAATACAGATTTTCTGCTTTATTTGCAAAGCAAATAGGATAGGTGCTCTTCTTCCCAAGATCCTGTCAACACCACTTACAGACTTATTTTTTGCCCCCAGAAAATGCACATTTACAGATGGATGTTTCTTGGTTTTTTTCTTTGTTTAGCCTTTGTGTTCTCTTTCAAATTTGTTAACCAAGAGAATAATTAGCAATGTATCATCCTCAGGACTTGTTGCTACACTTCACATAGCTAAATGCTTGTAAACTGGTAATAATTTATACTTTCTCTGGTCTGAATAAAACAGATTGATTTCAAGGAAAAAGGCCCTTGGTCCTCTCACATTTAGGTCACTCAGTCTGTTTTTGTTTTCATTTTTCTTGCTTTGGACTGGAGCACAATTATTCAGATTTTTAAAATTACATGTTGGTAGAAAAATATTTTATGTTATAATTTATATTTTGTACCAATAAGAAACCTTTAAAAAGAAACCAGTCTTATCTTCAAACTTCATCCAGAAAGGTTCTTCTGTAGAAACTCTGTTTTTACAGGCAATATAGATCTGAAATTCTGGGACTTGTAAAATGGCCCTACAGAATTTACTGTCATGACACAGGTCTGGAAACTATCTCCATGGTCACCGAATCCAATCATGTATTGTCAAATGCAACCTTCATAAGTTTATCAAGTCATGTAGGAATTTCTCACCTCTCCTATGCTACTGGAAGCATGGCCTTAGGGCTTCATTCATCTGATGATTAGAAATCTTTTTATGTGAGTCTACTTAAATATATCTATAGACGGCTTGTTCCTGTCAATGTTGCTTTTTAGCAGTTCTTTTCTTGCGTATTTACTTTTTAATGCTTTTAAGGCAAATAATCTTACCCTGTCAGTTTGTATTTTTCTAAGCTAACCAAGATGAGCTAGTCTTGCAGGCTTCCTTACTATGGTTCCTTTTATCTCACTCAACTTACTCTTTTATTGCACCCAGTTGCAGATGAAAGATATCTGTTCAAGCACACTTAACCAGAATTTTGCACGGTATTCTATGCAAAATCTCTGGGTTTCTTGTTGTCTTTTTTTTCATTACTGTGTCAACGGTGGCTTGTGGATGTCTGAAAAAGAACTTGCAGATCCTTTTCTTTCACCATTGTTTTCAGCTGATAGACTTGCCATTTAACAACACTTCCTATCATTCTAGTCCTCACTGTTATCTTACTCTTCCTGTCTGTTATTCTGAATCTACTGAGTTCTGACATTACCTCTTAGGAGTGTGTCAACAACAATTTTTCTGTGACAACCTCATTTATGAAACCACCAAATACAGTAGTCTGAAAGTCAGTTTCAGAGTAATATAACCAGTGATACTATTCCAACCTACTTCCAGCATCTGTTTAACTCCCTTCCAAACACCTGAATTTTAAGTCTTATTCTAATCATCGGTTTGTTTGTTTTTTTTTTCTAGCTAGATGTGGTCTGAGCTCTCCGAATACCTGTTATTTTCCTCTTCCCTTTCTTTTTTCAGCAAGATTAATGGACACTCCTGGCTGCTGTGCTGCGCTGCAGCTGTTCGATTTCCTCTGCCTCCTCTGAGCACACCACGGTCCATGGTCTGTGTCCCAGCGTGGGTACATGACCCAGTGCCAGGGAGCTAGTACAAACTAACCTGTTATCTTTAGGGTTGTATGAACTCCTACTGTATCAAATGCTTTAATGTAGCCCTTGTTCACAAAAGACCTTTACTGGTATAAATAGGTGAGTTACTTATAGCATTAGAAAGTGAGAACAAATTCTGCATAGAAGCTTGTATGTGTAAGCAGCTATCCAACTCCGGAATAAACTCATAGATACAGTAGCTGAGTAGCCAAGCTTTTGGATTTTATATTATGGGGATGACTTGTTAATTTCTGGCTAGAACTCAGGAAAAAGAGGAGAGTCTACAACCCCTGGAAGAAAGGGCAGGCAAGTCAAGACGACTACAAAGGTGTAGCATGGTTGTGCAGGGAGAAAATTAGAAGGGCCAAAGCTGAGCTAGAGCTCAATCTGGCTACTGCCGTAAAAGACAACAAAAAATACTTCTTCAAATACATTAGCAGCAAAAGGAGAGCTAAGGAGAATCTCCAGCCCCTAGTAGATGGGGGAGGGAACACAGTAACAAAGGATGAGGAAAAGGCTGAGGTACTTAATGCCTTCTTTGCCTCAGTCTTTAATAGTAGGGCCAATTGTTCTCTGGGAACTGAGCCCCCCAAGTTGGAAGATAGGGATGGGGACCAGAATGAAGCCCCAATAATCCAGGGGGAAATGGTTAGTGACCTGCTGCACCACTTAGACACTCACAAGTCTCTGGGGCCTGATGAGATCCACCTGAGAGTACTGATGGAACTGGCAGATGTGCTCACCAAGCCCCTTTCCATCATTTACCAGCAGTCCTGGCTAACTGGGGAGGTCCCAGTTGACTGGAGATTAGCAAATGTGACACCCATCTACAAGAAGGGCTGGAAGAAGGACCCAGGGAACTACAGGCCTGTCAGCCTGACCTTGGTACCAGGAAAGCTGAAGGAGCAGATCATCCTGAGTGCCGTCACATGGCATGTAGAGGATAACCAAGGAATCAAGCCCAGCCAGCACCGGTTTAGGAAAGGCAGGTCCTGCTTGACCAACCTGATCTCCTTCTACGACAAGGTGACCCGCCTAGTGGATGAGGGAAAGGCTGTGGATGTTGTCTATCTAGACTTCAGTAAAGCCTTTGACACAGTTTCCCACAGCGTTCTCCTGGAGAAACTGGCTGCTCATGGCTTGGACGGGTGTACTCTTTGCTGGGTAAAAAACTGGGTGGATGGCCGGGCCCAAAGAGTGGTGGTGAATGGAGTTTACTCCAGTTGGTGTCCGGTCACAAGCGGTGTTCCCCAGGGCTCTGTGTTGGGGCCAGTCCTGTTTAACATCTTTATCAATGATTTGGATGAAGGGATGGAGTGCACCCTCAGTAAGTTTGCAGATGACACCAAGTTGTGCGGGAGTGTTGATCTGCTTGAGGGTAGGAAGGCTCTACAGAGGGATCTGGACAGGCTGGATCGATGGGCCAAGGCCAATTGTATGAGGTTCAACAAGGCCAAGTGCCAGGTCCTGCACTTGGGCCACAGCAACCCCATGCAACGCTACAGGCTTGGGGCAGAGTGGCTGGAAAGCTGCCCAGAGGAAAGGGACCTGGGCGTGTTGGTTGACAGCCAGCTGAATATGAGCCAGCAATGTGCCCAGGTGGCCAAGAAAGCCAATGGCATCCTGGCTTGTATCAAAAATAGTGTGGCCAGCAGGACTAGGGAAGTGATCGTCCTCCTGTACCCAGCACTGGTGAGGCCACACCTCGAATACTGTGTTCAGTTTTGGGCTCCTCACTACAAGAGAGACACTGAGGTGCTGGAGTGTGTCCAGAGAAGGGCAACAAAGCTGGTGAAGGGTCTGGAGCCCAAGTCTTCTGAGGAGCAGCTGAGGGAACTGGGGTTGTTTAGCCTGGAGGAAAGGAGGCTGAGGGGAGACCTTATTGCTCTCTACAACTGCCTGAAAGGAGGTTGTAGAGAGGTGGGGGTTGGTCTCTTCTCCCATGTAACAACTGATAGGACGAGAGGAAATGGCCTCGAGTTGCGCCAGGGGAGGTTTAGACTGGATATTAGGAAATTTTACTTCACTGAAGGGGTTATCAAGCATTGGAACAGGCTGCCCAGGGAAGTGGTTGAGTCACCATCCCTGGAAGTATTTAAAAGATGTTTGGATGAGGTGCTTAGGGACATGGTATAGTGGTGGTCTTGGTAGTGTTTGGTTTACGGTTTGACTCGATGATCTTAAAGGTCTTTTCCAACCTAGACGATTCTGCAGTTCTGTGATTCTGTATAATTTCCTCTGCCATCTCCAAGTCTGATCTATATACAATACACAGTGTCGTGTACAAAAGGTAAAAAGTGTATTTATTACTAGTTTCCAATAGACGGCTCCTGAAATACAGAGGTGATGGCAATGCTGAGTACAAATACCAGATTGATCTCATGACCAAGAATTTTATCATACCATATGCCAGCGTTACACAATACAGCTAAGTGATAACCTTAATCCACCTCCCAGAGGTGATAAACAGCACATAAATACTAATAAACAGTATATATGGCAAGTAAGGTCTTACATAACACAACCCTGAGAACAAATACAACAACTTTGAGAGCAAATAAATCAACATTGTGACCAGCGACTATTAAACTAATATAATGAATGCTTATAAGAAATTTGTTTTAACATGCTCTGGTCAGATCTGTCACTATCTCAACCCTTCATGCCCCATGTTGGGGGCCATAGAAGGACTGTCATGGTTTAACCCCAGTCGGCAACTAAGCACTACACAGCTGCTCACTCACCCTCCCCCCACCCCCGCTGGGATGGGGGAGAGAATTGGAAAAAAACCCCCAAAACCTGTGGGTTGAGAAAAAGACAGTTTAATAGGACAGCAAAGGAAAATATATTAATAATAATAATAATGATAAAAGAATATACAACACAAGTGATGCACAATGCAATTGCTCACCACCTGCTGACTGATGCTCAGCCAGTCCCTGAGCAGCAATCGCTATCCCCTGGACAGCTCCCCCAGTTTATGTACTGAGCATGACGCCATATGGTATGGAATAGCCCTTTTGGCAGTTTGGGTCAGCTGTCCTGGCTGCGTCCTCCTCCCAGCTTCTTGCTGGCAGGGCACGGGAAGCTGAAAAGTCCTTGACTAGTGTAAGCACTACTTAGCAATAACTAAAACATCAGTGTGTTATCAACATTACTTTCAGACTAAATCTAAAACACAGCACTATACCAGTTACTAGGAAGAAAATTAACTCTATCCCAGCTGAAACTAGGACACACAGCAAAATAGATCTCACTCAATTTGTCTACTGTCTAATTGAAGCCAGTGTTGAAAAGTCCAGGAAGTTAAAATACATATATACAGGGAGTAAATTAAATACTTGAGTCTGTGAAGGACTGAACAAGATCTAATAACATCAAAGAAAGTTGTGCTTTGCTGGGTTTGGAAATTGACTGTTAATCAGAGAAAATTAGGTTAAAGGATCAATAGAGATGGATTATTGTAGGCAGAAAACATGGATTTATGTTGGTTCTCACACTACTTACAAGAATATTCATTATCTAGTTTTGGCCAGGTTTTTTTAGTATCCATTTGTTTTAGCATCAGTTTACACTCTGATGGGTAGAATTAAGGTAATACATCACTGTATCTGTAAACACTGTGCCTCTGCCTTCCAGTGATGGTCTGGCACCGCATCCTCTCATTTGCAAAGTTAAAAAGCAGGAAAAAAAAGAGAAAAGAAGACAACTCAGGGGAGGAAGTCAGAAAAAGAAAATTAAATTATTTATCAGGCTTATTTTCTGAAGTCATTAATGACAGGCAGTGGAAAGTGGAAAAGGGAGACAAAAAGAGGTTATGTACTTCCCAAGCAGTGGGATACAAACTTAATAATTTGTGGGGGTTTATCCCTAGTCCCTCCTCCATTTTGTGAAAGGGAGGAAGGAAAATATAGTCTTAAGTTACTGGTTGTTTCCAGATTAATAATTATCTCCTCTCTTGAAGGCAGATGACAAGAGATTGCTTAAGATAATACCTCTCCTCCTAGAGGTGGCAAGCAGGAGAGCCATAAGATAGGTCCTTGAGAGGAAATTCACCAAATTTAAAAAAGGAGTTTATCCCATGAGTCCATTTCTTAACTTTTTCAACAAAACTAGATTCAAATTCTCATGTCCATATTTGGACAATATCATCCCTGAACTGGTGAAAACCCCAGCATCTCTTTCCTTTCCGAAGAGATTAGAGTCAAAATTTGCTCCTATAATTTAATAAATATTTTGAAAACATTTTGACTAAATGGAAAATAAAGATTTTGCTTTAGCTGTCTTTAAGAATACTGTAAATGGAACAATGAAGATTTCTGAACTTGATTTGATATTTGACATTTATCTGATTTGTCTATGAGGTAATTGTTAATATAATCAAGCACATCTTCCCCTCTAACTTTGTTATGCTTCTCTTTGATAATTAGAAAAATATATTTTGCCTTTATGGTTACAGCTACATATGGGAAATTTTGTGCAGTACTTTCATCACTTGAGTGGCCACTAACTAACCCAACAGGTGCTATAGAGTGGCATCTTAAGTCACTAACTGAATCCATCATGGCTTTATACCGTAATTATAATTACTTGGCACTGGTGAGGCCTCACCTCAAATAGTGTGTTCAGTTTTGGGCCCTTCACTACAAGAAAGACATTGAGGTTCTGGAGTGTGTCCAAAGAAGAGCAACGGAGCTGGTGAAAGGTCTAGAGCACAAGTCCTATGAGGAGCAGCTGAGGGAACTGGGGTTGCTTAGCCTGGAGAAAAGGAGGCTGAGGGGAGACCTTATCGCTCTCTACAACTACCTCATTGTAGTGAAGTGGGTGTTTGTCTCTTCTCCCAAGTAATAAGTGATAGGACGAAAGGAAGCAGCCTCAAGTTGCACCAGGGGAAGTTGAGGTTGGATATTAGGAAAAATGTCTTCACTGAAAGGGTTGTCCAGCATTGGAACAGGCTGCCCAGGGAACTGGTTGTGTCACCATCCCTGGAGGTATTTAAAAGATGTGTAGATGTGGTGCTTAGGGATGTGGTTTAGTGATAGACTTGGCAGTGTTAGGTTTACGGTTGGACTCAATGATCTTAAAGGTCTTTTCCAACCTAAATGATTCTATGATTCTATAATTTCCTTTCCAGAAAGAGATATCCCAGAACAGTTTGGATTACTGGCTAACCACATTGCAGAGATAGCACTGTGCATAAAATGTCTTCATGCCATCTTTTATCTGTATCAGGATAGAATATAATTTTCTTTAAGAGACAAAGGGTTTATTCTCTGAAAATCCTGCATAAAGGTATTAGCAAAAAAAGTCATCCCTAAAACATGAATAAAATGCAGCCTAAGTTCTGACAATCTGTAGTTTATATTTTAAAAAATGTGTTATATGTGTATTCATGGGCACACAAATGAGAGAGACTGAAAATATATGCAAAAATCACTCTGTTGAATATTTGTGCAAGTACTGAAATGACACCTGTTTGCACAATGTAAAGGTTTTCTTTCTGCATGTCACTTTCCACATTTCCAAAGATATTCTTTCCACACTGTACAAGCATATCAGATCCAGAGCATTATCTGAAGGGCATGGGCTTTCTTAAAGGTTTGTTGTTTTGTCACCTAAGCAGATAACTGAGCTGAAAGCAAAGCTCAAGGTTTGCAGAAGCACCTTAGATGTTGGCTACCCAATGAGATTTAAGGATCTGAATCCACAAGGTACCTCTTTAAATTCCCTGGCAAAGTGTCTTGGCTCTCCCTTCAGCTTCTCTACCTGTATTTTCTGATGTCTCAGCAGAAGTGACACTTCGTAAAGGGAATCTTTCAAGATTTTTGGTTTTCCTTAAGCATCGCCCCCATACTTACCTGTTTGAACACTTAGACTGGCACTAATAAAAGCCTATCTATATGGAAAAATATGCCTTTAATGTGTGTAATTAATATTTGAAATCAAAGTTTTTGTAAAATGAGATTCTTTTACTGGGGCAAGTACTCCTGGGTGCCAATATTAACAGGACTTTACCCAGGGCTGTTTAAAAAGAAAGGAAAATCTTGTGTCAACATTATCAGATTACACTAATGTGATAATGTCAGTAGTATGAGGCTGATGGTCACCAGTAAAGCTGCGTTGGATGAACCCTAATGTTTTTTAATTGCTGCTGTGTTACCAGGAAGAAACATTTTTGATGAATTCTTGTGCAAAGCAGTCACAAGTGTCCCTGGACTTACTGGGATGTTGGTGTGACTAACTCTTTTCAAGACCTCTCAGTGTACCACGGAATAATGTAGTGTCTTGATTTCAAAGCATCTTCGAAGTTCACTAATATTTGCTTGGAATCTGGTCTTGAATTCAGACTAGCAGGTAGGAAACAGAGTAGATTCATATTAACCAAAGAGCTATTAGATGGGCTGTGTGCCACAAAAAAATCGCCACCAAGATAGTGGGAAGGACAAAGCTTGTAGTCAAAACAAAAGCGAGTGAAAGCAATGGTGCTTTCAAAGTCCTTAGAAAGCTGTGCTGAAGTAGCTGGTGCTCATCTAGGCTGGAAAGATGCAATATTTACAGAGTTAAGTAGCTTGCAGAATTCAGAAAAAATTCTGACCTGGCACACAAAGAAGTGTCTTCTTGTTAGCAGTTGAGATTAAAGACATAAAAATAGGTAATAATTTCAATTGCAATGATCCTTGAGTTTTCCTTCCAAAAAAAGGGGAAAATGCACCTGTTTTTTCCAACTGACTATATTTTCCTGCTTGCTTCCACTCTTTTCATTTCTATTAGCCACTTATATTGCTGTACACAACAGACACAGGCTTGCTGTGTTCAAATAACCACTTGCCTTAAATGCTAGCAGAGTTTTCAGTGCCTAATTGTGGGACCACAGAGTGCAGAGTTTAGGGATTTGTCCACTTTCCTGATATACTAGAGACAAGAGCACTCATGAAACACTTTCAAAATGATTAAATCCACTTATCCTCTTTGACTGAAACCTGTACCTGCTGTCACAGCAGCTGCAGTAACCTTTTCTTTTTTTCTCTCCACTGCCTGCATCCTTTGGCACAGTTTAATGCAGAAGGGGGAATGTTAGAAAAGAAAAGAGAAAACAAATAAAATCATTCCCTCTGTTGTGGAGGAAAGGTTCTTGGAATTCAGAATAAGTAGTCATGGGCAACTGATGCATTAAACAGAATGTGGAGTCAGTCAGCAAAACGTATCTGCTATGCCCTGCAAAAGACCACAAAAGCACTGTGTGTTCTTAACCCCTGGGCATTTAAATGTAAACTTCAGAGAAAAAATTGCTTTGTTGGGGAATTATCCTTTCACCTGTTTGTCTCTAAAAATCAGATTTTTGTACTTTGCCAAGCAATCTTAAAATGAAGTGCTTTTTCCTCCTTTTATACAGGGAATGATGAAGATAATGGAGCACATCTTCAGACTTTACTGTGCAGTCAGGGAACCTCACTGAGTACCGGGGCACTGTAGAAACCTTGGCTCCTTAGCTTTACTGTATTTGCGGTAGTCCGGAAACACAAGAATAAACAGTCACCTGAAAAAAATAAGCAAATAAATCTTATTAAATAAATCTTCTGTTTTCACAGAACATCAGCTTGCTGTAAGCTTAAATATTTTGGCCTTTGGATAGCTGTGCTGTGCCTTCTTATAAAGGACAGTATGGCTTCCCATGTTTTCCTTCTTTTCTTTTGTAACCGAAAGGCTAAATGAAACTCTTACAGAAAGCATTCAGGATTTTGAGCAGCCATTGAGTTTTTGAAGGCAGAGAGGCTATTCAGCATTTCAACTGGCATTCTTTAACTTTAGGGCTGGGTGGCCGTTCAGGGCATTGTTGGGAAATATATTGATCTGCTAACATATTTGCTGGAACAATTTTTTTCCTA
The DNA here is from genome assembly GCF_034638445.1 of Ciconia boyciana. Lineage (NCBI taxonomy): Eukaryota > Metazoa > Chordata > Aves > Ciconiiformes > Ciconiidae > Ciconia > Ciconia boyciana. The sequence goes on from NC_132936.1 coordinate 54,981,560, forward strand.
CTAGTCTGAAGCACTTGGTTACTGCTGTGGAATTTTTTCTCTGCTCCCTGAGACTACCTTCTACACCACTGACACATAAAGAAACGGTACAAGGCCAGGATACTTGAATGTGCACTTGATAAAGTGAATGAAGATGATTGCAAGTGGGTTTTTTTCCTCCCTGTGTTGCCGTTTCTTACATCTTGTATTCATGCTTTCTCTGTGTACGGTTTAATGCTATGCAGTAACAACAAGTATTTTAGCCTTTCACCTTTGAATCTAATGTGGTTTCTGTGGTCTAATATAGCATAGTAGCAAATTTCAGACTGGAGTTCAACCTTTGTTCAGGTAACTCAATTCATCCAACAGGAAAGAATACTGAAAAGGAAGGTCCATCTGTAGGCAGTAATTTTCCACACAAAGTGAAGAAAAACAACAAAAACAACAAAAAATCAGCTTGCTTTGGCAATCTTATTTGTCAGTCATTACACTAACTCACAAAATCTGACTGGCTGAGATGATAGTCACAAACAAAGAGCTTTACTTTAGTAGTTTTTTTTGTTTATTATTAATAGTGAAGGTTTTGAAATGTCTAGGGTATTTTTCTTGGTAACAGTAATACTGAATGGACTTTATTAGAGGCATGGGAATATTAACAATAAACTTGAGAAATGCTGGTAAAGTTACTATTGATGTAAACTGATCCCAACTGGAAATGAGTTCCAAAATTTAGTCCACAGCCTGAAAACAACATTTCTTTGTACGCTGTTTCTTTCTATACTTCTGCTTTATGATGCATATGCAAGTACGTTGCCATATTTTCCATCCCTTTCTTAGCATTAACAACAAAAGAATTACTGCAGTCTTTATACATCTAAATGAAAGTTTAAATTTGTATTAACTGGTTACTTCAGACCTACCATTTTAAGTAATATGCAGTGCAATAGATTCAAGTATACATCTTTTCTGGAGTTCCTTAGACCTGTAGTTGGAAGGAAGATATTTGGTGAATGAGGAAGGAAGTACCAGAAGAGAGAAAGTGCTACCAGCAGCAAGAATACAAGCTAACACTTTCTGATGGTACTGAGCAGATGACTTAACCTAGACTTTATGCAAGCAGTCAGTAGTTACATACTCATTATATGGGAGTTAGTTTGGAACAAAACATCCTGACATGCAGAGCAAACTAGTATCCACAGTGGTGCTCTGAATAAATATATTCATGCTGCAAGGGACCGCAAAGAATTTTGTACTGCCTGATGCATAATTTTGTGGTATCTCCCTATAAAAGATGAGAGCTTGGATTTACTTGAAGATGGGCTCCTAGTTCTGCTGAGAAACTTTTTTTAAAGGTGATTACATGGATTATTTGTTCTAGAATCAGAGGAATTTTCAAGAGCTGACAGGTATTTCTAAAGATTTGATTATGTTTCTGTGGTTTGGACTTTTAACACCCTCCTAATTGGTGCATGTCAAGTACAGATAATGGTCCCAGGTGCTAGTCATTTCTTCAGGTTAGTGTTGTGAAGCTTCTAGTTTTTGCTACTAACACTTAAAGTCATTATAAAATAGAGGGCTAAAGGGGAGAAATGTGGATTGTGATTTATTTGCACACACTAATGACTAGTTTTGGAGACTGGGACGCAAAGGAGATGACAAATCTTGGAGATGAGCATGCAGTTTCTCATTTCCACCATCCCATCATAATAACACTTGTAGTCATGTTTTCAGCACCGGGACTAGTATTTCCTTGCTGTAGGAACTGCCAGCAACAAGGTGTAGAGCAATTTATTTAGCCTGATGGACCAAATATGAGCTGAACCTCTTCCGTAGCCTGAGTACAGAATAAATATTCTTTGGACTTCAGCATTCAGTCTTCATGACATAACTTCCTGCAGCAGCAAGGGAGCTTGTGTCAGTGACTGTAATATAGTCATTTCTGACACCCTATCCTTACAGAAAACAAATAAGCACTGAGGAAAAATCAGATTTGTGTGTCATGAGTGGTTAGAACCTTTTTCACCTTGTTTTGTCTTTGCCTTTAGTTTCTGATTGATGTTGTAATGTCTGTAACAGTAATTATAATGTCTAAAAATCTCTGCATTTTTACAGCCAGTTTTTATCATTTGTCCTAATAAACATAGCTAACAGGTTGCCTTCATGTTACAGAGGTTTGAAAACGAATTAACAGCTGTGAAACAATTGTAACGGTGAGTGTTATAGGAAAGTCCACAAGGAAACTTATATAATGCTGGAGCTGGAGCTGGGCTCAATAGTCAGTAAATAAAGCGTAAGACCTAATTTTGAGCTATGAAGTGGTAATAAAAATGGAACAGTGCAGAACACTGCCTTATGGCCATTAGGTGCACATATCCATACACTGAATGAAACAGAGGATCATGTAATTGAGAAAAAATTATCAAGAACAATATAACAAAAGAAAACACATAATATAGAGTTGTGAAGACTCTGTCTGAACCAAGACCGAAAATGCAATCTAAATTAAATAATTTCCTTAAAATTTTATTTTTTACCTTTTCCATACATTAATACCCTTTTAAACTTCCTTTCTCTAGGGAATACACCTTCACAGAAAGAGAAAAAACTGTGTTTGTATAATATTGGTAATAACAGCATTTTAAGCTATGATGGTGCTGTCCATGCAGGACAAGTCAACTTTATTGTTTCTCCTCTTTCAGGCTTTTCTGATAAGTCAATATCCTCAAAATAGCTAAAATCATACATAAGCTAACTGGGAAGAACAATTAAGTATTCTGGCAAATGTCATGACAGACAATACTGATAGAGCCCTAAGAAGAATCTGATGGCGAGAGGTTTTCTGCTATGTATCTTAACATATTGAATTGCTAATGAGAGCTCATAAATTAACTAAAATGATGGAAAGTTAATAAAAACATAACGGCTTTTGGTTGTATTAACTTTCCAGGTGCTTATATGGCCCCAGCAGCCATAGAAGAGGATTGCCTCTCACTCTGTAATTAAGTATTGTTGCAAGACCTTTCTGAGTTGAGGATATAACTCTTCTATCCTTACAGTTTGGCAAATGGACCACCAAAGACTGAGATGTATTAGACAAATAACATAACTGAGAATGAAAAGTCAACTCTGCCTCACCCAAATGAGCATCTTAATCTCTTCATTCTTGAGGATCAAAGAGATACATAAAACTAGCAAAGAATTTCTAAACATTTTGTATTCAGTTCAGTTTCAGCCTAAAATTGTGACTCACCAGGGGAGTTGAGGTTTGTGTTATTGTGTTAATATTTGCAAAGTAGTTCTTTACCTGAAACCTTTCTGATACTTAATCTAGTACATTTAAAATGCTTAATGTCTTTTAACACAATCCCTCTTTGTCTAAATCAATGTATTTCTTTGGTAGAAGAAAGCAAAAAGTTTGAGTCCTGCTGGTGGCATGATAGTCACAGCAGCTAGTAATTGCTGCATAAAATCTTATGATATGGGAAATATTGATGTAGCAGCTGATGCTGGCACTAAGCAATTGTAAAGAAATGGACAAATAAGCAATAAAGGATATTTCACGTTGACTTGCAGACCTGATCAGCAGGTTTGCAAAACATGGAATGTTTACTTAAACAATTGAAGTTGAGTAAATCAAATACAATTTAAAAGATTTATATTTCAGTCCAATTTCCTGAAAATGGAGTGGGCATACGGCATCTCATCCACTCTTCCTCTAAGCTACCACATAGAAAGCCATAATTTGGGTGCCTTTTTTTTTTAAAAGACACTTACTAGTAATATTTTGTTTTGAATTAAAACTCTAAAAATTATGTTGCCACTCTCTGGACTGCACTTCTTCCCATGGATCATTTACCCTGCAGTGCTATTTCCATTCTTGCTGCTATACTCCAGGCTGAGACTGTCAGTTGTGCTTTCCTTTCACTGACAAAGGGAGAAATCCCATGGTTGCCACTGTCAAGAACGTTTCTCTGCCTTCATTCCACAGGGACATCAACAAGATGTCTGATCCCTCTCTGTGCGCTCTTCTGTCATAGGGGTGATCACCTAAGCTTGGGCTGCCTTTACTTCTTCCTTCTATTGACAGCCACTGCTTGACATGTTATCATCATGCATGCAGAATCCTGCTCTTCTTGTGTGCAAAGGTCTGACTGAACAATAAAAACCTTCAGTCAGTCCTTCCACCTCCTAGGCAATGGGAAAAAATAAATAACTGAGCAATAGCCAATGTCTCAGAATCAAACTCTGAAATGATTTCTAGTTCTTGACAAGAAGGGAATATAAAGTTTAGAAAGGTAACCTAGAAGAAACAGTAATGTATTATGCTACTTATTTTACTTATATATGGCCCAGCACGTCCTAATTAAAATGTACTATTTTCAGGATAGAGATAATGTTGTTTTAGTTTACAGAGAGTTCCTATAAAACATTGTACAAAACTGTACCAAAATTAAAAAATAATCTGGCAAGGTCAAATTCATCAAACATAAAATGGTTCCACTCCTCCAGTTTATGCTCAAGGCATTCTTTTATTACCAATCATCCTGGAACAGGACCCACCACTGAACACACCTTTCAAATTGTAGTATCAGCTAATTCTCCGTCATCTTCCAGCCCTCTACCTTTGCCCTTTTCTCCTCCTTTCTTGCCCCTCTGACTAGCAGTGTCCCACCAGTTCATCCTTACTGCCTGCCTGATCTTTCCTGTCCCCCTTAATTCACTGGACATTTAATTTTTCCTGATATGATCAGAACTAGTTTTTGAGACATCCCAGCAAAAAAAAATAAAGCTTGGTTCAAAGTCAAAGTCTTCACACTGAGAACACTTTGCCATCAGCCTCCTCCTGTTCGTTTATTACCAAGAAGGGGCTTTTAGCTGAAGTACCTCAGGTGACTTCAGCTGTGCAGAAAGCACGAAAAAAGACAGTCTGCTTCTTGCCAAGTTGAGTCCCAAACCATTTAAAAAATTATTTCAAAGGTCAAAACAAACTACTCTCTGCATGAAATGCTACTAAAGAAGTGGCCTGGGATGTTCTACTCCATCTACAAATTTTAAGTGGTTTGAAGGTGTGCCCCATGTAGAAAGCATTGCAATAATCTCCACCTGAGGTAACAAAGGTGTCGAGAAAAAGACGATTGTCTCCTTGCCAAATATTGAAGTAAACCCACTTAACAGCCACTGTTGCAGAAGCCAGTATGACTAGGCAATTGAGTGCTGCCCCCTGAGCTCAGTACCTCACAATAGCGGCTGAAAAAGCACCAGGCATTGTATCAGCACTAAAATCAACATGTCTGTACAAATAATTCAGTTCTGTTTCTTTTTGGCTATTTACATCATGAACATGTAAGAATAATCTAATCCTATAATTGTTTTCTTGTTAGTATCTTTCCGTTAATCTTGTGTTAATTTATATTTGGACTTTTCTTTCAGTTGAATCTGTTTAATTTTCTCTTTGGTGTTTTTCAAATGCTTCCCATGAAGCCTAGCTTATTCCCTCTTTTCATGCTCTACTTTATCTTGCGGGGTTTTTTCCTTACTACCTTATTTCTCTTTGTTCCCCCAAATCATTCCCTTTCTCTTACCTACTCTTTTTATTTTATTTTTGTAATTCAATTTCATCTTTCTAATTCCCAGTTCATGCATTGCTTCCCCTTTGCTATCCATTCAGCCCACCAGAACTATTCCCTTTTAATAGTTCAGCCCACAGTACTGATTTCCTTTTCCAATTCTAGTTCATTGATAATGAATAATACATTCCTTTGCAATTTCAAATCTTACCAATTTTAGTATACTCTCAAGTAGTTGAGACTGAGCAAGAAAAGAAGAGAAATTAATTGCATTCCACTGGAATCAGAATACAAGCAATGGAGCAAAACTTGGAAGTGGAAAGTAGCAAAATGGAATGAAATTAAATTAGTTGAGAGATGGACTAGAAAGTAGTAGTGGGTAAAACTGAGCACACACTTGTATGAAAGGGCTACACAAACACTTGGCAAAGTGGCTGAACTGGAAACAGACTAGGGAATCAAGTCCAATGAGCTAGAAATGGAAAGGAGTAAATATGGGCAAATTCAAGAGAGAAGAAAAAGATCTCGACAGGAGAGGGACTAAACCTGGTGAGATGAGGAACAAAAAAAATAAAAGGCTCTAATAGCTTCAATTCCCACTATGAACAGTGTTTCTGTTTACTACCTAGTGAGTGATAACTCTGCAGCTCAGTAGAGAGAAAATGCTTTATTACAAATATACTCGGTGTGTAATTAGAACTATAGCACAGCTAATGCTAACATGTCTGAGGAGCAGTTGTATTGCTGCTGTAACAGTCATATAAGAATGCTTAATATTTCAGCTTAGTGAGGAAAAGACTCTTGAACATCTGATTATTCTTTGATCTTGTTCCTATCAGTTATATTGTGAAAGCTGGCTTTCCTTCAAACTGCAGATAATTTGACTGTCATAAACTGGCAGTGTAGTTTTGATTACATTGTTGCAATAAAAATGTACCTAAATTGGTTTCAATGGAATTCTGACACCTGTTTGTTAAATATTGTTAAATATCTGCATTGAGCCAAAAGCCTGAGAATTATTTCAATTGAAGCCAACTCACAAATCTGGAAAAAAGTAAAGCTAGCTGCTACTGTTGCAATATTGTCTCCAGTAGGTATATAGACTACATTGTTGTAAGGTGCTCTGTGTGCCTGTTTTAAATATAGCATAGGGGGAAATTCAAGGAAGATGCAAAACTGACCCAGAAGTATCCTTAGTGTGTTCAATTTACACATATGCCCTTGAAACATTCAGGTTACTAACGTTTAAATACCTACAGTATTGGACCTAGCCATGTGCTCTTGTGGCAAAGGTGGCTAATGGTATCCTGGGCTGCATTAGGAGGAATGTGGCCAGCAGGTCAAGAGAGGTGATCCTTCCCCTTTACTCAGCACTGTTGTGGCCACTCCCGGAGTACTGAATCCACTTCTGGGCACCCCAGCACAAGAAAGACATGGACATACTGGAGAAAATCCAGCAAAGGGCCTTGAAGATGATGAAGGAACTGGGGCATCTCACATATGAAGACAGACTGGGAGAGCTGGAGAGGAGAAGGCTTTGGGGGATCTATCAATGTAGATAAATATCTGAGAGGAGGGTGCAAAGAAGACAGAGCCAGGCTCTTTTCAGTGGTGCCCAGTGACAGCACTGACCGAGCACTGGCACAGGTTGCCCAGGGAGGTTGTGGAGTCTCCATCGTTGGGAGATATTCAAAAGCCATCTGGAATGGTCCTGGGCAACCAGCTCTAGGTGCTTGAGCTGGGCGGTTGGACCAGATGACCTCCAGAGGTCCCTGACAACCTCAACCATTCTGTGATCAGCCCTGTTGGTTTATGACTAAACATTGTTGAAGACCTGGGCTAAGCACTGCAATGGAACCAACTACTGGGCGAGACCTAAGCCTGGATCTCTCAAGTCTGAAGCAAGTGCCATAACAAGAAAACAACTTTTTTTTTTTCTATTAGACATTTTCTTCTCATGCTGAATCTGCTGAAGACCTGCTGCCTGTCTTTATTTTTAGTTAATATAACTGGGATTTGTGCAGGGTAAAATAGATAAAGGTCAACAAAATTCTGTCCCCTTGTTCTACTGTGCTAATGAGCATTTTGACTGTATCTGGAATATTTTACTGCTTGCTGTTAAAAGATAATTCATTTGTTTATTGCAAGTTCCTTGTAAAGTCACACATTTAACTAAAACATTTTAAAAGAGATAATATAAATTGCTTTTTTCCCCTTGTTTTACATTGATACAATTTCTGAGTTAACCATCAATAAACAGTATACTTATACAAAACTGAGAATTTCTATATGGATATATATTGATATTTTTTATCTCTATGGATACTCTTATCTATCAGTTCACAACCAGTCTTCCTGGCTTGTAACAATCTTACTGCTTCTCAATTAATCATAAAGCAGCAAAGATTGAAAGAGAAGAGGAAAAAGAAAAAATCTGAAAGCAGCACTAATCATACCTATAATGCCTTATATCTGCAAAAAAAAGTACTGAAGCACCTCTATGAGGTGTGACACTTAGTGTGACATCATACCTGTGTTCATAAAGTACTTTTTCATAAAGTTCATAAATTATGTTTAAGCATAATGTTTTCTACAGAGACACAGTTAAATGTGTTAGAAACTTTCCTAAAGGGAGCTGAAGCTTGGCCCAGATTTGCCAAGATTTTCAAACAGAATGGTTTGAGGTTCTGGGTAAGCTTAGGAAAGTTTCAAGCTGAAACTTGGGCTTCAGTGTATATAAAGTAAAAATCCAGGTACGGATTACTGTGGTCCTGGGTCAAAACCATATCTTAAATTGGTTGGGAGGAAGAAAGATTCCTCGTGTGGGGCTGGGTTTTTTTTTTTTTTTTCTCAGACAAAAGCTTAATCTAAATTTTTCTCATCTCTTTCTACAGTAGCTTGGAAAAAAGGGGGAGGGTGAAGAATCTCGAGACTTGTTAAAATCCTCCCCCTCACTCCCACTCCCACAAAAAAAAAAAAAAAATTCTAGTTAAATTTGAGCATCTTGTCAAAATGATAAATAAGCCAGCAAAGAGTCACTCTTGCCCATGCCTTTCCCAGAGAAATCCCCAAAGTCCAGTGGCAAACTTTCATGGAGAAGTGGTATATTCCTGGGCAGAGAATCTACTGGTAAGATGTTGCAAAGCAAGGACATCATATATAGCTTGCTGCAATTTCTAACCAGTGGTTGGATTTCACAAGCCACACTTAGAAACTCTGTTTAGGATTCTGAAGAAGATACTAAGACATGGAATAGTGGGCAGACAGCTGCTGTAGTGTGACGATTTTGGAGGCATGGGTTTGGGCCAATGTTAGGAACAAGACTGCTTGAATTTTGAACTTGTTTGACTACAGTCTAAAATGTTTATTCATTTCAGCTCAGCTGTACTTTGGGAGGAGTTTGGTTACATGCCCAATAACAACCGCAGTACAGCACCAGAGTGGAAGCCGAAAGAGAAAACTCATATGGAATAAATATCATTTAAATGAGTCTGTAGGCATGTTGTGTAGCTGCCAGAATGGCATGGAAAGCCAAATCCCTCAAAGTCCGGGCAACAGCAAAGTGTAACTTATGAAAAATAAAATAAAAATGCTCCACTGGACCTCTGAAAGATGTTTTTGGAGTCCAGGAACTTTTTCTAACAGTGCTGTGGGAGCGTGGGGAGAATTCCCTTGCTCCCACCACCGGCCAGCTGCCTACTGGCCTGTGTCTGAGCGAAATCCCATCATCCTCAGCAGAGTCGCTAGGCAACAGCCGACCTTAAAATCGCGGATAGGTTTTTGAATTTTCTTCCCTCACTCTTACACAGGTGAAATACTATATTTTGTTAGGGTGATATTATAGCTTCAAGATTCAGAGTTATTTTCAGCTGTGCTGTTGAAATAACCATGAAACAAGATTAAGGAAGATGAAAATATACTTTGATATGTAAGCACTGAAGAATATAACTTCACATTCAAAATATTTGTTTGCCGCTCTGTATTCCTAAACCGGTGTCATTCATAATACACAAAAGGACTATCGTGCACCTATTTTGAAATCTGGAAGTCTTGTTCCAAGATTTAAGGGTCAATAGACTCTTTTATAAATGGAATAGATTTTTAAATTATTTTAGCCACCTTCCTAGTTCCTGTGATGTTGATTTACTATAGCTTTGTCCCTCACAAGATCCCCCAAGGTATTCTGCTAAGGTCTCAGATGTGCAAACCTGAGTTTCTTTCAGGTGAGGAAGTGCGATCCTCTGCCTTCAGGCTTGAATTTACAGTCATGGTCCCCTTATCCTCCCACTGGACCTTAGGATACCTAATACAAGGGTGGCAGTTGCCCTATGGCTCTCATAAGAACAATGACAGAGTTTATCTGTGATCAGCCAGCTTTCAGAAAATTTAGTGCTATTTATTTAAGGGTGAAAAAAGACACTGTAGAAAAGTGTATCACAAAGCAATCTCTCTGCAGTTATTGCACATCAGCTGCACATGGTACAGGCAAAAAGAAATAATTTGTTTCTTTAGTCCATGTTGCCAGCTTTCCCCGCTTTGCCTCAGATATGGGCTGACCTTTCTTTAGTCTTTTCACTAGCTTCTGTGTGATGCGTTTTAAACTGCAGCAAACTGTTTCCCCAGGCTGCAGGAAGGATAGGCTTTGTCTCTTCACCTTCTCACAGTAGCCCAGGATATCAAAGCTACATATCACATTTGTAGCAGTGACACTTTTTGGCAAAATCATACATATAACATACATAAGTATGATTCAGAACAATAAGTGTTCATATTTGCAAAGTCTCACTTGTCAAAATCATCAGAAATTGCTTTTAAAGACTAAATTAGTGTCCAAAGTTGGGATTTTCAGCACTGAAAGCATGAATAGGTTTAACAGTTTACACCAGTTCAGGAAAATTACAACATCTCTTTGTGCAAGGTGGGCTAAAAATACCAGACAAAATATTGTCCCCATTTGATTTCCTTAGGTTGCAAGAATGGTAGCTGAATGACTCTATCTACCAGCAGAACTCAGCGGTTAGAAGCATTTCAGGTTTAGGTTCCACATTAATCCCCATGCAAAATGTTTCTACATTATTCAGTATGTTCCTGTCTTTCTTATGCCCCATAGAGCTCTTCCAGAGGTGCTGACCTTCCAGTGAACAAGCTGAATTTAGGCCCTAAGTGCATATGTAACTTTAATTCACAGAAAGTATTTTGGTCAAGGTTGTGAGCTAATCATCAGCTGGGTTACAGTGGGGCTCCAAAATATCACTTGCTATGACAGATGGTACAGTGGTAGCTTCCACATATAGCACTGTTTCAAACTGTGACAGAAATCTTCTCTAGTGAAACTGAAAAGTTTAACTTCACCTTTCAGAAACAATGACATTTATATCTTGCCTGCTGTAACAGCTAATAATAGTTACTTGTCTGCTACTAGCTGACAAACCTGATTTGCAAGTTGCAAGACAGCTCTTTTCACATGAGTTTCCCTAAATCAGCTGCTTACCCTAAAAGCAAACTGTAATGATTTTACTACTGTGGGGCAACAGAGGGAAAATGACATGATAGCTTTCCACTGAATGAGGCCAGAACTGAGGAAGACTCACAGTATTTTTAAAACACCAAGATCCAGTGTAAAACATTTTTATTATACTTGTAACCAGGTAGCATTTTGTGCAGCCGTGGTCTGCAGCATGCAGACCACAGTCAGTTCTAAATATGTAATCAGTTCATTCCCTTACTTGACTTATCTAAATATTAATCTTCTTTTCACATATAATGCGACAGCATTCATAATTATACTACCTTCCCACTCAATCCCTGTAAAGACCCTATAGACTGAGGGTGGAATTCATTACTGTCTTAGTACTATCTTAGCCTCCATTTATGCAAGTTTTCAACTGAATTTACCTATGTCAACAAGTAAATAAGGATTCTAATACTTCCTTTTCATTTATAATGTGCTGTACTGGATTAAAGATGACTTATTTTACAGTGAGACAAAGAAGGATAGTTTGTTGCAGCATAGGATTAAAGAAAAACATGAAGTAAAACAAAATTTCACACCTCTTTAACATATCTGATTACCGTTTAAAAAAACCAAAAAAATTAAACAATTGTTAGCAGCTACCCAATTGATAGCACAGAGATACCCCACTTCATTTTTTAAGTGAAAGAAATGTTGCGATGTTTAACTGTTATAACCCCACCATTGCCATGTTAATGACAGACTTTTTTTTACATTGCAGGATATAAATAAATTAAAATTATGACAGGTGTCACTATACCAAGTGTCTATAGTTAAGTATATGTACGAGAAACTGCCTCTCACCTTTACACTGCAGTGCTGCAGTGCAGCTGCTGAACAAAACAGAAGTATCCTACCTCCCCTGTCGTTTTTACACCACTTCTGCACACTCAATGGCTTCAAGCTAACTTGTGTAATTGTTATTATTCTTTCACAATAACTACTTAATATGTAGTACACTTGGCTTCTAGGAATTATTGGCTCAGGCGTGAGGCATGGGAACAGAAATGTAAAGTAATTTTTCAGTAGCTGCTATGTGACTATGTAATTGTCTCAAAACTGATTTGTTGCTTGAATCCTAACCCTCTGATTTGGATGCTTTATTTAGAGTTTAACTTACTAATTCTTCACAGAAACTGCCTCAACTTCACTCCTGGTTGGTGAAAAAAGGAAAAAAATCCAATCACCAGACAAATAGATCACAATTCCCAGACCCTTAATGTTCAAGGAAGTTAATTTAAAGAAGATGATACCCTTATTTCTACATCTTAGTAAGTGAATTCTGAGAAAAAGCTGTGTTCCCAACTCTGTCTTTCTTCTGATGGGTATTTGGGAATACTAATTGCTTAGCTGATTTCTCTTTTCTCCCCCTGCTGCCTTTTTTTTTTTTCTTTTTTTTGCAAGATCCCTGCAAAACAATACTCTTCATAACAACGTCAGAGTTGTGTTGACGTTGTTTGTTGTATCCCCCAAAATATCTTGAAAGTGTCTTAGGAAGGATGACATAATGCAGATATTTAGTCTTACGGTAAGTGTTACTGAAACCTGTAAAATAAACCAGTTGTTTCAGTTTTTGAGTCTGAAACAGTTGCATATTGTCAGTATTTTCACTGCAAACTGAATCACACCAAAGGCCACAATGTGCCCAACTCTTTTCAGGACTTAACATCACCCATGAAACTATGTCAGCTTGCTGAAGAGCACCTTCATTTGGTAGTCTGGAGCCTCAACAGCGTGGGTCTGCAAAGCACAGTTTCAGGGTTGATCCTCAAAGGCTGAGATGTTTGTAATGTTCCAGCCTTAACTTGGTCAGCAAGCCCTTTAGATTTCATTTCTCATTTTTAGGATGTTTGCCCCAACCGTTACCTTTGCTCTGATGTCTTATTAGTCCTCTCCTTTGCTGTAGCTGTTCTCTGTGACAGTTGCCTGATGAACAGCACTGAGCTTACCGCTCCTCTCACATCCCATTGCATCTGTTTCCTTAGAACTAGAAAGAGGGAACCCAATTATTGACAATAGTTTGCAAAATGCAGTCTGAGATTGGGTCCTGAAAAAATACCAAAATATTTAAATATTGTTTTAAGGCATGTTACAAAGATGTCCAATCAGATATATATATTACACATAATATATATATTAAGTGAATACAAACTTTAAACATTAAGTGAATATAAATAAAACTTAAGTGAATATAAACAAGATGGAAAAGTAAGGACAAACATTTTGTGATATGTTACCAGTACCATGTCTGAAATAAATGCTGAAGATATAACCCAATTTTTGCAAGATTATTTCTAATCTAAAACCTGAGCTAAAGTTCTGAGTGTAAGAGGTAAAACCTTTTTCTATCTAAAGTAAGTAAAACTGACATATAGTTCCCTCAGAATTTTAATGGGTACTGAAATACCATAGTCTCCTTGGTATAACCATATAACCATAGTCACAAGTAGTGATTTCTGAAAATGTTACTGAAATTGCTTCAGCTATCATGCTTTGTGAAACATGACCTGCCTGTATAGGTCATCAAGAGTTCTTTAAGATATCCTGGGTTTCAGTATGACTTCATTGACAGTTGCTGGATGAGTACATACCAAAAATATAATGGAGAGTTCGTTTCCCTTTTATAAACTTCTACTGAATAACAAAAAAAAAAATCCAGGGCAACTTTAGGACATTTTAATTTTCTTTAATGCTGTTATATAATCAATCTTTTCTCATGATTCCTCACTTCACACTCTCTACTTACTCCACCTCCCCCCACATTTCTACAACTCTCTTATTTCTTCGTTACCCAGTGAAACAGAATGTGCTTATGTTTCCCCACAGAAGACTTTTTTTTTTCCTAGACAGCAGTAATCTATTGCTACATGATATGAACTTCATTATTTTTCCACTGCATTAACTCAAAGTGCCTTAAGCAGAGTTTATGTATCATGGAGCTAAAATGGTTGGAGTTTGTGAAACTGTGTGGTTTATAATATACAAATATGTATGTGTTTGTATGTTATTAATGTATTAATTTCATAGTCATTTAGGTATATGAAAGATTTCCCAAGGAATTTTGGAACTTTGCTGAGCAATGCAAAAACCACTGAAGAATGAATTTTTAAGTGGATAAAAAATCAGAGTCTAAAAAGTAGTCATAGCATCACTTTACACAGTTATGTGACCTCATCATTTCCCCTTTTATTTTTACTTTTAAAATCCTTATAACTTCTCTGACAGATTAGTAAGTGATGATGCAATATTACAGAAAATCAAGAATTTTACTGCTGTAGATGCAAGATAATTATTTCTAAGTTTGTTTTGTTTTACTAAAACATTAAGGATTATAATGAACTTCTGTTCTTAATATCATCTTTACATACTGTATTTGAAATACACTGCAAAATATTATTAGTAGAGGGGCTGTCATTAGAATTTACTTAAAAAGAAATTAGCATCTTTTTATATCTAGAAAGAGTTTGGATATAGTAAAACAGAGAAATGGACAGATCTGTGCGCTTACAAGCCACATTAAAAAAAAATCCTAAAAAATCTTGTAGCTGAGAAGCACAGGTAAATAACATGCACTGCTTGCAGGTGAAGGTCCAACCCCAGTGCCACTGTTGTGGCAGGTGGGTGTTGTGTTGACCTAGAGACATCAGCTTCTGGTGGAATCCTGTTCTGTTGCAGTCAGAGATTTGTGTTCCTCCGGAGTCCTCAAACATGCATGCTACACAACACTAACATGAGAGTATCACTTGATCTGCTTGTGAGTTACATATAGCTAGAATCACATGCTCCACCCCAACTTATAAGTTAATACAGTCTCTGTAAAGACTAGATTTATAGCTAAGAACTCAAAAGTAAAGAGAAGGCTGAAGAAACACTGATAGTCGCAAACAAGGCAATTAATTGAAAAAAAGGTCATTTCTTTTGTTGGCTTTTTTCTTGTACTTCTCTCTGTAAACAGATTATAGCCTTCTTGAACTTGAATAGTTATGTTGCTGTATGAAGTTATCTGTAATACTTCAGCTGAACACAGGTTATTGTTATTAAATATTCAAGATTTGGCTTATTTTGAACAGATACAGATCATATATTAATCAGATTAATGTAATTGCTAAAACAGGTTTTCAGGGCCAATACAGCTTCAGCATTGACTTTCCTTGAATATTTCCTCAAGATTTCTGTTGCTATAAACTCAGTCCCCAGAGTATACCTTGAAAATGAACACAAAGCAAATCAGTTTATTAAATTTAGGTGATGTCCATGACCAGTATTGATCCTGTATCTGAATTAGACACTTGCTTTTCTATGAAAATATTGTTGAACTCAAACACATTGATAGCAGGAGTAGAATTTTTTTTTAAAGATGTCCAGTTAAACAAGACAGGTTTGAGGTAAAAGAGCAACCCTATTTTGTCTAAAGATGTGAGGTTTCCTTCAATTTCTTTATTTCTTTTGTGGTAGGATATCCAGGCTGGATGAGAGGATGATATGACAATAGGATGTAGAGGTTTATATGCCTGAATGTTGTTGTAAGGGATTTATCACCTTAAACTTTTTTCTTGTGTTTATATTGCTATTTTCCAGGTGAAGAACTGAAACACAGATGAGATACATGACTATTCCAAGGTCAAAAAGACAAGAATAAAAACATTTCTATTACACTGTTTCAAATATTATAACCTCCCTTTCAAATAGTAATATCTTCCCTCTCTTTCTCAGTCTGTTGAATTTTCAGCTTCATTTGATTTCTCAACAGTGGCAGAGACACAATGAAGGGTTATATTTAAACAGAGGAGAATTTGGAATCTCATTCATGTACACAACATTCTGGGAGTGCACAGATTTTCCTATAAGATACGTAGAATCCCCAGAGCTGCTAGGCAAAGCAGATATAAGCATTTTTTTGTCACCTGCTGAGAATGAGCCTAACTTCTTTCCTGTCTCTCATTTTCTCATAGCATAGTTTGAAACTGGCTACCAGACCTGTGCAATTTTCTATGTATTGGATAGCCTGTGATGCTATCTGTATTTGAGCTGGACAGTCTGGCACACTGGTAGTAGAAACCATTACTGGCATCAGCTAACACAATAATGACTGCAGTTCTACTCAGTATATCTTCTATTATGTAAAAAGGTGCCACTCTTTCTCAGTTTATTTCAGAGTTTTCCAGTTCCCCAAAAGCTTGCATGAATACAAATAAGTAATGTGCCCTATCCCTTAAGGGGAAAACTCTAGCAATTTTTTATTTTTTTTAAATCTTTGAACTAATGAAGAGAACATTATTAAATCAAAATTTCACATTCTGTGCCCCAGACTAATATTACACTGACATCCACTTGGAATTGGCTACACACAGAAGCTGAGAAATAAAAGCTGTGAGGAAACAAGTGTTCGATTAGTTTTGCTTCTGCTATTTTCAAAATTAATCTCAAAAGAACACAAGACACACGTTGCAGTGCCATGTGCAATACGCCAAGGCTAATAAACCTCCCAAATAGGGCTTACATTTGCTATTCATTTCAAGAAATAGTGGAGCATATGCTCACATTTTCTTTGAACAGAAGAGGGGTTTTTTAATATCCTTTGTTATACATGTTGTAAAATTTACCAGCTACCACTGTGCAGACAAGGCTATTACTGAGTTGCTCTATGCTCTGTACAGCTCCAAAAGGTAGAATGTTACTTTCTGTCTTTTTTTTTTTTTTTTTTTTTTTGTTAGTTCAAGACTCATTAGGGGTCTCTGGGGTGTTTTTGCATTTATTGTTTGATTCTTCTGCTCCAAAGACTAACTATATTTTAGAAAGGAAAGTGTTCACACATCATACTTATTAATTCCCCTTGCCACCCCCACCTCTCAAACACACATGGGACTGCTTGGGAACTCAGTCCCAAGGCCATTTGAAATATTTACTTAAGATCAACCTGTTTGATTAGACAGGTTTAATTTGTTTGATTTACTTGATTACTTTTGCATGTTTGACTAATGCTTTATGAAGCACTTGATGGCCTATACAAAGACTTTTAGGACAGGTTGCATTCATATGCAAAGATCGCCTGTGACAGGGAAGGGAAGTGCTTCTTGAAATAAACAAAGCTAATTTTACAGAACTTCCAGGCGATCCACATCCTTCCTCCCCCCTAAACAAATTTATTTGGTTCCTAGGGGAACTCTAGAGAGGTGCAGACAACACAGTGGGGTTTGAAATTCATTATTTACATGAGTTGAAAACTTTTCCAGATACAGGTTCATGGGGGCAAACAATTATTTATTGCTCTTCTAATCACCACTGAAACTTTGCAATATTTGTCAAATCTATAGGCAGCAAGTTATTTGTATTTCAGGTAGTAATAATTCCTGATTGATTTTGTATATGAAAAAGTGGCTGATATCGAAGATATTGTAATACAGAATATACGTAGTCTATTCTCCAGCTTGACCTGTCACCAAAGAACCTTGAACTCTTAAAGAAGGTAAAGGACATATAGTAGAGGTATATACCTGTATGCTCTTTTCTGTGTTACCAATAGTTTACTATTGGATGACAGTATCCTTCCATTTCACTCAGAAATCTCTGTTAGGGAAGCTAATACACTATTGCTAAATTGTTATAGGGTTTATTGAAAATTATAATATTAAAATTAGCCTTTCAACATTTAATGCAATATGATATTCTGAAAACTCTTAGTGTAACATGTAAGGCATCCTAATATGTTTAAAAACAGTAATGGAAAATCCACGTACTTTCAAAGATGTTTTGTTCTGTAAGTAAACTTGAACGTTTGCTTCATGAGGACTGATTGATGCAAAACAGTTCTGAAAGAATCTGCAATTATTTTGGCAAATTTTGATGCTCTGAGCTGTGTTTGTCATTGCCAAGCATGACCACATCTGAGAAAACAATGATGTATTATTGAAAAGGCAGTTATTCCTTAACAGCTGTACTTCCTGAATAACTGAACCGATTACAGTTATTTATCAATGTTAATTATTTTTTTCTAAGTATGCATCTAAGTGTATATTAGAAAATACAAAATTTGGTAGAATAGGGTAACACATTTGTCCTTATGAGGTTTGGACAGCTGTTTTTGTTTGTTTGTTTGTTTGTTTTTTCCTTTGAACTGATGAAGCAATGAGTGAATTATGTAACTCATTCCAAAAGCTAATAAACCTTTTATGCTACCCCAATGTGTATTCTGCTTAAGCAACGTACTGAACAGAAGTGTATTTTAGAAGTGGTTTGGGGTTTTATTATAACTATTGTTCATATCCCTCCGGCTGTGTTCATTTCTCTAAGAAATACTTACAGACAGAGTAGGAGGAGAAAAATCATACATTAAAAAGAAGAAAATATCTGAAAAAGACCAACATTATTTTTCTATTGCAGTTCCTTCTCTCAAAAAACCAAAATCTGCCACAGCGTTTTAGGTGGTATTTATGGATAGTTAAACTATAAGTAAAGGTTATTTCCTATAAAAAGTAGGCTTTAATGTTCTAGTAATTTCATGTGGAGGACTGTGTTACTGGACTTTACTGGGCCACTGCTTCTGGAGCAAGTATGCTCAGCTTGCATAGCGGTCTACACTAATTTTGGAAAGACAACAGTACTTTGAAGAAACAAACAAATATTACTTTGGGGAGTTGTTTTGTCTGTTTGTTTTGGGTTTTTTTCCACTCCTTGTCTCCCTGTGAAACAATATGCTTCTGGAGATTATTTGATGGGTAGAATGAAAGTGGAAATTTAGGATAACGTGTGCAATGCATGAATCTGATCAGCTTTACTGTAGTAAACATGACTATGCTTGCTGAACTGTGAGCAATTACCATGATGTTTCTTTTTTGAACATTTTTAATTGACAGCTTTAATATAGAAGTTATTTCAGAAGGGAGGGATTTGAGAATGGGAGAAGTCTGATAGGAGACTACAATGTGACATATGCAAGGGAGAGGATTTGAAACCAATCACGAAATTCCATTTTACAGGAATCACTCCAGGGGAGTGCTGTTGCTTTAATAAGGCTGGATGCACTGAATTTGCAGGGGAAAAAAAGGAAAAAAAAGTCTGTGGACTGAGAGGATAAGAGCATAGGGTTTTGTCAACATTTTGAAATATAATTATGCAGAAGTAGGCCTATTGAAAGCATAAACTGATCTTGGTTTCACAGTAGTATAATGGCTAAATACAGACCTAATATGTGCAGCAAGGAAAAAAAAGTTGAAGCGAGCTTTTAAAACATTTCTGTGAGCTCAGCAACAACAGTCAGTGTACTCAAAGGTAACAGTATTTTAAATGGAAGGTAAATACTAATACACTTGATTGGCATGAAAGAGAGTGACAAAGCACAGCCTCCAAGTTATTCATGTCTGAAAAAATAAGACTAGGCCAAAGATGAGACAGAAATGCCTTTTTCTCAAATATACTCAAGCATACTCAAAATCAATTCAATGTTTAAAGAAGAACATTGAGAGACATGTTCTTCTTGAGAGGAAGATGCCAACCAAAATCAGAATCTTCAGAACACAATAATGCAGTGCAGGCTGAAAGGATGATGTTCAGCTTTCTCTGAAGGGAGAAAGGAGACTCTTGAGTAGTTCTCTCCAGGTAAGAGAAGAAGCTAAAGAAATCACAAGTTGTGTTTTGTACACTTCATTCGTTTAAGTTGTTAAAATCAAACTCTAAAAAGCAGCAGAATTTGAGTACAAGCTGAAAATAATATCAGAACAGTGCTTGCTGACATGGTACTCCACTGCCTACTATGGAGTGGCTATGAAATATTTCCAAGTATCTCTTAATGAAAACCAGGCCCATAGAAAAAAACCAAAAGCTACAGAGAGACAGTAAAAGACACAAAGGGCTAACATTGTACTTCTAAATGTGTATAGGCAACGTTAGACAGAGCATCCTAATCTATTTCTATTTTTTAATCCCTTTTTTCTTTAATAACTTGGTCTTCTCCTTGTTACCTCTGTTACAAAGGGCAATATGTAAATTGGTAATTTAAGTAGTGCTTGTAAGTCTCTGCATCTGGGTATCACAGCATCTGATCCTGTATCAGGCTCATGTCTGTATATGCATCACATTCACTCACCTCCTTTTTATGCTTTTGTTGTGAAAGGAGGAAGCCTAGACATTTGAAATGAAAGGAAGCCTCAGTACACTCTGTCCACATCTCTGATCTTGATGAATGGAAAACTAAGATCCTGGAACCCACAATGAGATACACTCAGTCACTGCTTGTTCTAGGAGCTGCCATGGTGAGGTGAACACTCTCTGAAAGTATCCTTGCAAGAAGCAGCCGTGCTACAAATATTAGGAAATAAATTTGTGAACAAATTCCCCAAATACATAGGAATCCTTAGGTTCAATATCAGCAACCTTGAGAAGTGAATTCTTGGTTTCCCAAG
This sequence comes from Ciconia boyciana, assembly GCF_034638445.1. Classification (NCBI taxonomy): domain Eukaryota; kingdom Metazoa; phylum Chordata; class Aves; order Ciconiiformes; family Ciconiidae; genus Ciconia; species Ciconia boyciana. The sequence continues at coordinate 55,002,016 of NC_132936.1, forward strand.
CTCCAGTTATCCTTATTGAAACAACTTAAATGAGCTGGAGGCGAAAGTGAGGGGGAAACACACTTAGTTCTTACTGAGTCAACCAGATAGCATGGCTCTTCTCTGCTTCCACCCTCATCCATACCCCAGCGCAAGTCAGCTAGCTGTCAAGCTCTGTGCATACATCAATCCGTTCAGTTCTTTGTGAATCAGTTCAACTCTACTGCAGCACAATGAAGTGCAACACAGAGTTGTCAGCTGCTGTATGACTGCAACACTACTTTGTGACTGGAATACTAAAACATGTCTGCTACCTTTTGGAGGATGTCTTCATGTTTGACAAGCAGCTTAAGATAAGTTTACACATGAAAGGTAAATATCTTCCAGGATATTTACATTTAAAACACTTCCAAATATTTATACTACTACCAGTTTTGGTAACTGTTAACATTTTAAGTTCTTCTAATTGGTCTCTATAAATACTTTATCAAATTTTCAAACAACCTAGAGATGACTTTAAGTGTTTGGATTACAGTAGTTGTAACAGCAAGAGAAGTACTTGCTTATGTTTGATTTTTACTAAACCATAGATTACTGCATTTTCCTACAACGAGATAACCCCTGCACAAACTTTCTTAAAAAAAAGAAGTCAATTATTTGATCAGTCTTTAACTTTTGTTTCCCTCAGTTCACTTTTTGTTGGCTACACACTTCGTTCATAGTCAAGTCCTTCATTCAAGGACATGATAGTGAACTACTCAACAATACTTATTCCATTATTTGTTCATTAGGTGCTAATTTGGGAGATGCAATGTGAAGGATTATAGCTTTCAACTTTTAGAGGAACTTCACAGTTTCCTCTAAGCTACTTTATCTCAGTTTTTCGTTATTCATTTCAATGTATTCAGTGCAAAGCTATTTTCATGTTAAATTCCTTAGGGGGGCGATTTTTCAAGGTATAAAAGTTCAAATCTCTCTCCTGAATGCACATGCTATTTACTGTCCTGAAGACTCTCTGGCTCACCTCTTAAGGAGCGTTCCCATAACGTCTCTGTCCCCCACGAAGTGAACCCTTTCATTAGAGAGGTGACAGGCGCGCCTCTGTCATTTCAGTAGTCAGCACAAATGCAAGGAAACCTTGCTCCTACGAGAAAATTTTCTCGTGACCGGTGCTCCTGCCAGGTTGTGAAGGCAGGATCAAGACCCTGTTCCAAGGCCCTGGGGGCACCTTCAAGCCTCCTCCTCCAGCCCACAGCCCAGGACCCCATGTCAGCCCCCTGGGGCTGTCAGCCTCTGCCCCAGTGCCGACGCAGCACCGCCAGTGCCCACCTCCCCACAGCTTTGCCTTGCTGGGCCCGCCCATGGGCCCAAGTCCCAGCCTCGGCCTGTCCCTGTCCCCAGGGAGGTGACGGATGCCCAGGGCTGGGGCTGCCCTGGTGCCCCCCGGCTGCCCTGCTCCTGGCCAGGGGGGGACAGGCCCTGCCTGCCGGGCCCTGCCCTGGGTGGCCCCCACTGCTCCTGGCCCAGGGGAGGCCCTGGCCTCACTGTGCTCTGACAACTGCTGCTTTCTCTCATGATTTCTCCCTTTCTATATGTTGAATGCAATTACACTTCTTTGTTTGTTCGCTTTACCTTATTTAAACAGAAACCACAGCAACGAGCAGAGCAGGCAATATGGTAGCATCACAAATGGCAGTGCGCCGCTGCCTTCCAATGCTGCCACCTTCACCTGCCTTTCACGCACCTTTATAATTTTTACCTGCATGTCTTGTTGTTGGATGCTCACTCCGTTTCCTTTAACACATTCTCCCTTAGAAGCGCAGTGTCTCTGCACCTTTCTGTGCCAGCTAGGAGTCTTGCTATGCTTACATTTTGCCACTTTACATATGGCCACTCAGGGAGTTTGTTTTCCCCACCCACAACAGAAGACCACTGTGCTTACTGCTGCTTTGCACTACATCCACCAGACAGCCGATGAAAAAATAGTAATGTGGATGTTTATTACCTAGGGATTCGTCCCGAAGGATCACAAAAGTTCCCTGCAAATTATAGGCCTTGTGCTGCTGGGCTTTCCCATAACCTTTGAAGGCTGCTCTGTACAAAGCTGTGAAAGGGTTTTTTATTTATCTATACATTTTGTCTACAGTAAGCTGTGATTCTCCAAACAACCATAAACAGATTGTGATTGTATTTTTTGCTAAATGAGAAAATCTGTACTTAATTCAAGAAATATATTAATAAGTTATTGTGTGGGGAGTCCATTGCGGAAAAACAGGGCTGCTGCTCACAGTCAAGATGTTTAATATGAAGTTGAGTTAGAAAGAGTTATTCTCACCCTTAAATCCAAAATACATGGTGTCTTCAAAGCATTAATTAAAAGCAGCTGAAGGAACAGATAAAGACACAAAGCCCCATCGGAAGATAGTTTTATACTAACTGAACATGAACAGCCTATTTTCTTTTCTGCTTAAACAGGTTCTTATATCTGAATAACCAGATCAAAAGCCAACTGACTGAGTGCCAGTTCAACAGCTTTAGAGGCTTCTGCCATCTGTGGATGAGAGGCTGTCAGGTTTTTTAATCGCAGTGCATAGGCTGAGGAGGCAATACATCCCCTAATGGCAGCCAGAGTGGAATGACTTGTGACTTCCTCCTACTACAGCAAAGTGGAGTTATGACTCTGAACAACAGGCCATAAAGTATTTTATTATGTGGTCATGAGTGTCACTTTCTATGAGGAACAGAGTGGTAATTTAGTGCATTAAATTATCACTTTGTGAAATCACATGTAACAATGAGCTCTGAACTAACTTTAATTGAAATGATCTCAAACTATATGGTGCTTTACTGCAGGCCTGTTTTTGTATGTGCACACATTTGTAAAATATTAATGTTTAAACTCCATTCACATCTGGACAGCAAGGAAACCTTGGTCCTGTTGATGCTCATGGTGTCAGAATTCCACACGCTTCCTGGCAAATAAGGAAAAAAAAAGAAAAAATCCCAGTATTAAGATCTACTTAAGGTAGTAATAAATGAATAAAATCTAAGAATAAGAGAGAATATCCCCTCACTGAAACATCTAGAATTTCAGCTAGAAAAGTGCAAGTTACCTAAAGTAAATCCCAATGGACTCTTACATACAGCAAAATCTATCTTAACAGTTAACATATTTGGGTTCTAAGGACAAGATAAAAAATCAAAATCAAGACATCATTACATAAGAATTATCCTTTCTCCTTTCTCTCTGTTAAAAAAAAAAAAAGTATCTTTGGCTTTTTATCTGGTGAGAAATGCAACTAATTTTAGGATTTTTTTTTCCTTTGGGGCTTTTTAAATTAAAACTACCCCTCTTTTCTTGAAAACATGTAGCAAGATTTTTCAATGAATCATTGGCTTTATGCAATATTTTTAGTCCTTTTGTAATGGTTCTGTGCTAGTTCTCCAGTTCATCGACCAGACATGGATACATTAACAGAGATTAGAGTTGAGTAAGAATGTGGATAATGAAAAAAATATTTCATCAGGTTTTCAGACTTTTCACAAAATCAAAATAATTTATCAGGCTTTTTCAGCCAGATGCACTGAAAATGCATTGTCTGTCTACTTCTGCTGCATTTGGTGTATACAAACTCTTATCCCCCAGTGGAAGAATTTAGGCTGTGTATGTGTGTCCAAAGTTTCTTTGTAATGTGAGCTGAAGATTTAGATAATAAAGCTTTGCTAACTCCTCTTCAGTTCCTTCTCAGTTCTCTCAGCTAACAGCTGTAGCAACCCACAGACTGGTTTGTTTTCAGCACTGCAAGGACCATCTTTCATTCTACTGTGATAAATAAGCAAACAAACAAATAAATGGACTGTGATAAATTTAAATTCTGGAGGAGGGAGGGTTGCATTTACGTATTTGAAGCCTGAAATATTTGGCCCCAGGCGTGAAATGTAAATGCCTCTTGATTTCAAGCTTTGTTCTTCCTGAGAGGTCATTATGCCTACTAAGAAATCTTGGCTCATTGCTGATACAGAGTAGTGCAACAATGGGCATAGTAGATCATACTCAAAAGGTCCTTGGAGGAATATTTGCTTGAGCAGCATTCCTATCCTAATTTTTGAGATATAGAAAAAATAAAGGTTTCCACTAACATCTCTGGGTCTGGTTGAGACCTTAGAGTTTGAACACCTGTGATACTATAGACTTCCTACACAAGTGGCAGAAGGAATTGTTCCTCTCTGTCAGAATATTTCCATAAAATTATAAATGCTGTAAGAGCTTTAAATCAGCTAGTAGTGAGATCCAATAAAGGTATGATAGAATGAGATAATTTTCCTCATGAGTTGATCAATATGAACTGACAGCTCAATGGACTGCTGACTGGCAAAGAAAGAAAAAGGTGTCTTTGACTGCTACCTCCTTGTCAGATGGTGGAGTCATCCAGGTTGGTCTTAGTGCTGCTCTTATCTCAGTGGCACTAGGGACCTTTGTGCTTGCTACAGCAGAAACATGTCTCTCAGTTCCCACTCTGCTTTAGTACCATCTTTGCTAGCTACAGCTTTTCTTTCAGTGTTCTCAACTGTCTGCTTATGAGCAATGACCATTTCTCTGAGCACTGAATTATAGTAGATACTAATGAGTGCACTCTCTCTCTCTATTCCATCCCATGCCACAAGTTTCAAGAATTGCCAAGTGCTGAAATTGGACTATTCCTGTTAAAACATCTGTCACTTCTTTCTCCTCAACCCCATTCCCCCAGTACAGACCTGCAAGCCAAGAACTGACATCAGGAGGAGATGCTTAATTCCAACTTAGACACAGCCACTGTCATAAGGTTGAAAAGGAATCGCTAGGTTGCCACATATTTTCAATAGTGTCAATGTCCCTGGCCAAAAACATTCCACATTCAGTCTCCTTTTTCCTCTAAACTTTTCTCAACAAATTTTATGGATAGTGAACTCTGTCCCTCTCTGTAGAATTTTATTGACCGTGTACACTCTGAGAATATATTTCAGCAAATAGACTTCCAGACTTTTCCAAAGGGTTTCCAGAAGACAAACCATGTTATTTGGAGCTTGTGAATATGAATGCTCATCAAGCAGTACTTCCAAATACAGTTATATTAGTTGGGATATCAGATCTTGTTAGCAAGCTCCCTTGTGTATCTCAAGAGGAAATCATGACTCATTTCTCAGTACTGTTGTCTGTCCAAGAATTACAATTAGGCAGACTTAAATATTTTAAATTAGGACTCGAAAATAAATGCATCCTCTTTTTCATTTTTCCTCTTTTTCAACAGTTTCCAATTCTCAGTCATTGAATGGATAGAATCTCAAGAGACATTTTTCCTATATTTTACTAGGTTCTACAAGAACATATTTTTAAAAAGCCTATAACTTTGAGTGTGCCTTGAAAAACAAATTCCAACACAAGGAACAACCTACTTTAACCTGACTGCAGCTTATTGAAAGAATATTGAAAAATTAAAGGATTACAAAATTGTATCACAAATGAGGCCACAGTATAAGCAGCAGTGTACATGTTACCTCTGTCTACTTCTTCTCGTATTAAATCACTTGGATCATTTTCCTTTGTTTTTTAATCATGTACTTCAGAATGTCAGAATACCACTGAATATTTGCTGTTCTTGCCACTTCATCAGTTGGGTCCAGTATGATGACATTGTACAACTGCACGCTTTTTTATAACACATACGGCAACCTTTTTTTTCCCTACTTGTTGATTCCTAATGTTTTGGTACGTGAGCATATTTACATGGATAGTATGTGGGTGCTGAACTGGGGAATGGAATTCTCCCTCATCTCTTTCCCCAGCCTCAATATGATCCACTTTTTATGAGGCTGTCTGTGATTCTTTCTCTTTCTTTCCCTTACTCTTCCTTCTGCATAACCACTGTATTGCATTCAGTTGTGGTATACACATAAAAATTATGTATGTGCTTCACAAAATATAGAAAAAATTACACTTAACCCATCTCAAGAGATGAACTAATAAATGTCTATACCAGAATAATGTGAGAACAAGTTTTGTATACAATTTGAAGTAAAAAAAAACCCCACAGGGTCACAGAATAGTTGAGGCTGGAAGGCATCTCTGGAGATCACTTGATCCAACCCCCCTGCTCAGAGCAATGTCAGCTAGAGCAGGTTACTCTGGACTGTGCCCAGTTGAGTTTTGAACATCTCCAAGGGCTGAAACTCCACATCTTCTTTGTGCAATCAGTTCCAGTGCTTGAGTACTCTCAAAGTAAAAAAGGCTTTTCTTATGTTTAAATAGAATTGCCTGTTTTTCACTTTGTACCCATTGCACTGAGAAGAGGCTTTGTCTTCTTGACTTCCTTCTATTAGGTATTTAGGCACATGGATAAGATCACACCACCACCCTGAGCCTTTTCACTCTGAGGCTAAATATTCTGGGTTCTCAAAGTCTCTATCCTCACATTCCAGATGCCCCAGTCCCTTGACTGGACTCATGGCCCTTCACTGGACTCACTCCAGTACGTCCATTTCTCACTTGAACTGAGGATCCCAGAACTGGACCCAACAGTCCAAATGTGTTTCAGCAGTACTGAGAAAGGAGCAAGGATCAGCTCCCTCAGCCTGCTGGCAGCACTTCTCCTAAGGCAGCCCAGGACGCTGTTGTGTTGAAATACTGTCACTCTGGACCTGTTTAAAAACACAATATATTTTGAGACAAAATATTTAAAAAGATGTATTTCAAGGCACTTATATTTGCCCTTCTTATATGCTGTTAGGATAGGTGTATAGGCATTTGTCCTATCTGAATGATATCTAATTTCGTAGGAAGTTTTCTTCACAGCCTTTGGCAATAATTCAGACTTTAGGAGATAAAGACATGAATGAGAACTCTGGCATTATTATAGCACAAATGGCATTTCTAAGTTATGGTCTGGATGTGATTTTGTAAGAGTTCTTTGCAAGGCTATAGACGATGTAGAAAAGTCCCCTCCTTTCTCCTGCAAAAATAAGATATTAAACACAGAATATGATTTCTAATTAATTATCCATTTGCATTTGGATTTAAATCTCTATGTCTGATTTAGAAGCCCAAAATATTTAGGTTTCAATATAAATATTTTGAAGTTGTTCAAACTTTAAATTACATTAAAATTTTGAGATCCTATATTATCCTTTATTATATTAAATTAACACATCATAGTATTTGATTGTTGGAAAATAAGTTCCTCATCACATCAGTTACAAACTTTCTAATAACACATTAATAAAACTAAACAGTAGAAGACAAGCAAGTCATTAACTACAGATTTGAAATACCACTTCACTTGAATTTGATCACTTCAAATTCTATTATTGAAGAGCTGATGTTTTAACGTATTAACTCTTTTTTTTTCTTGTTTTTGCCATCAGTAAATACCCAGCTGATCATTATCTGTTGGTAAGCATCATTTTGAAGAGGTTTATAGTTTACACTTAATTTTCTGATTACATCTGACTTTTCACAGAGACTATATAAAAATGGCTAGGAAAAACCAAACTTTGGAATACAAAAAAGAGAAATGATAGTTTCCACAGAACAGGAAAAGTTAAATGGTGATGAACGAACTGTCATGACTGAGGTCAACTGCTTTAAATGAGCTGGATGTTGAGAAATAAAGAAGAAATTGTGAATGAAATCAGGCCAAAAATGAACAGCCCAAAGATGCTAACAGAAAAATAAAATGGTGCAGGCCTGTCTAACACAAATGACCAGAAATCATTTCTGTTCCTGGGTGTATCATCAAATTGCTTCGTAATCATAACCTTTCTGCACAGCAGCTTCTCCATCTGCAAAAAGGTGGTATATCCTTTGAACATTTACTAGGTGCTCTGAGATATGTTGATGCTACATAAATGTGAAATATTAGTATAGCTAGCACTGCAGTAGTAGCTAAGATTTTTCAAATCACATCATAAGTGTCACAAGCAAAGGGATAACTGTGCCACCTATGACCAGTATTGCTTTGTTCCTTGTGCAGTTTACTGAACTGTTCAGTCCAAGGGAAATATTAAGATATAGGACTATAACACTAATTGTATTTCCCCACCAAAAGCTGTCAAATCTTTAATACAAAAAATAATCCAGTAATTTATATTGCAATGCATTGAATAAAATAACTTTCCAGATCCCTTCAACATATAGTAATTACTCTTTTTATTTATTTTGAATAGTTATTTTATTCCCTTTAGAGTTCATATTTATATATTTTCATACATAAATATTATACAAATATTATTTTAATGTATTTATTCATATATATATGTTGTATACATAGACACACACATATATATAAAGTCCTGAAAGTAGAATTTCTGCTTATCTTTATGCAAACAGTCCTAACGATGAGACAGACATAAAAGTATTGGGGATAGCTTTTCTTGGCAGTGACATCAATTTTATCATGTCATTGTACGTAATTGTAAAAAAACCCACAAAACAAGAAACCCCTATGTACTGAGTCAACCTTCTCATATGCCAAACTTAGAAAAAATAATAAGCGCAAAAGAATAGGTGATGGAAGTATGAGGGGATATGAGAATTGCATTGATATCAAAAAGCTCTTCTCTTTATTTTTTTTTTTCCTTTTCCCTTCTCAGTGTCGCTCATTCTTTTCTCTTGGTTTCTCTGACTTATTCTTTCCCCCCACAGATCTCTCTGCATATTCTTCTCTTTCTCTCAGTCTTCTATATCTCTATTTCACCTTCCTCTTTTGAACATAAGGACAGCTGTTTTCTTTTTGTTCCTAGGTTTATTAGAACTCTACATTCTCTATGGCTCTCTATTTTCTCCCTCTCCCCCAGCTAAATTCAGCTTACATGCCAAGATGGCAGTGTTGGTACCCCAGCATTAGTGTTAACATGAAATATTTGGTTTAGTATCTATAATTCAGACTGGCTCTGGCCATTTCTAGTTTTAACCAATGAAACTTTTATGGTACCTGTCATAGGAAGTTGATTAGGAAGGAAAAAGCATCAGCCAGCTATTTTCTCCTGCCTTTGGAGTTACTGAGTGCATCACTTCTTATCAATTGAAGCTAGTCAGGATTGTTCTTGAGTGCTCAAATTATTATCATTATGTTAGAAGACCGCTACCAATCAATCATTAAGGTAAAGTCTGTACTTTAAAAGACAGGTTGGTGGAGCATTTAACTTACACATGACCTATTCTGTAGCTGCTGCAGCCAGGAATGGCTACTAGGAAGAGCAGGGGAAAAAAAAGGTAAAATGAGAACACCATTTAATTAATATTAGAAACTAGTAGTGGAGTAAATCTTTTTTTCTTTTTTTGGACAGACATTGGCTGGAAGGCTTAGTGATATCAAAAGTTCTTTAATCATTTTTGGGTGAGATTAGTGTGAAAGATAGTCTAGGATAACAAAAAGAGAACCATTTATTTTATGGAGGATCCAAAAAACACCCAATAAGTAGTTCCTAATCAATTCACATTGTTTCCTGACTATGTGTATGCACAAAGGTTGCTTCTTCTACTCTGTTTCCAGGAATAGGTAGGATACCAGTAATTAATAAACAAACAAACAAATAAAACCCTAAGAAGATTGATGGCCTAATGGTCATAAAATAACTTAATAAAATCTAGCCCAGAGTCATAGTATGTCTCTTCTTAGAAAAAGGCAGAAATACCAAGCTTTTGGCTTTCCTTGAGGATAGCTAAGGTACCTGTGTAGCACGTATAGGCATTCTGAGAGTGGCCAAATATTGCGGCAACACCACAGTTTTTCACAGAGATCACCCTTTGGAAAATGCCCGACCTCAATAACTCATGCTGGGCAAGTTCCCACATCATCAGCTCAAGCACATCCTTGCTTGCAGTCCTAGTGAAGAGTGCTGTGCAGCCAGTTTGGTTTGTCCTCTTTCTGCCAGAGATTCCGCTCCCAAATCTGACTCTTTGGGCTGTGTGACTCTAGCCCTGTGCCTGAAGAGCAGCATCACATGGCTGTTATCCCAGTCCCTTTTAGAACTGTGTTTCATTAGTACAGCTAATAAGAGGAATTGTGTGATGTTGGTATTCAGCATTCATTGAGAAGAATATAAATCACATGGGACAGAGAAGCACATTGCCTATGTCAAACAAGCCAACTGTATTGTTTCACTTACAGAGGAGAAAAATTGGATTTGAATACTATCGCATCTCAATGAAGCTGAGTGGTAATGAAGCTTAGGTCCACAAAAGACTCATTCTGTTGTTAGGAATGAAAGGGGAAGGAGAAATAGTACAAGTAGGAGGTTCAATGCTGGGCTCACAATCTTGACAGCAGGCACATGGAAGAAAAGAAAGGATTTCAAGAATCCTGAAAAAAAAAATTGAAAAAGAAAGAAAGAAGCAAACAAACAAACAAACAAAAATACCCCAAACCACAGGAACCTGAGCACTGTTTACAGCACAGTGATAACTAGTTGAGAGAACACAGCTACTGAACCCTGGTGACTATTAATTCTGCCAAGAAACAGGGAGCAACCAATGTAAGTAAATTAAATTGAAGCAAATGGATGCACACTACAAATGGGGCAATTTGTCCAAAAGGCTTTTGAAAAACGTTAATGAAGATTTTCTGCAGGGTAAGCCAGTATAATTGTGCTGCACTGTATATTGATTATACAAGAGAAGAAATCTAAGCTAAGACTTCATGCTGATAATACCTTGTCAAGATGGGCTAAATGTTGTTTCTTGGACTATTTATATTGGAAATTGAAGTACTGCTGCCATTTTTTATGCTTCTTTTCTTATTTTTCATTACGAATTTGGGACAGTAGTTAGATATCATATGTAAACATCATCTATGTTGCTGGTTGATTTTACAAACAAAATTATATATCATTGTCAAGATATAGCCTTTGTAGCTGGAGAGAGAAAAACTTAAGCAATGTAAAATCATCAGAACTTCAATGGTAAATTAAAATTATACTCCTCCACTTTCTAAAAATATCTATTCAAAGCAAGTGAAAAAAATCAGTATTTAGGGTGATAAAGTTCTAAAACAGAGTTTAGCATTAATCTGTTTGAAATACTATTTTGTTTGTTTGAAGGCGGCTAGTTCTTCTCTGTTGGAATACTTTGCTTTTATACTCTCTGGAAAGGAAAAGAGAAAAATGACTGAGCATAGCTACATTGTGTTAAAAATAAAGAGGCTTGTGATCAGTGGGTGAATTGCAATCTCTACACTGGTTAACAACCATTGCATCTGCTCTCAGTCAAGGTGCAAGATATATAAGTTTATCCCATCTAGATGTTCAAGCGACAGAACACATCATCTGGTGTAAGACTTACACTAAAACATGCCAGTGAGTCACCAAAACTCCAGATGACAGTTATTGGTCCTTAGTCAAGTACCAGGAGACAACATATTGGCCTAACAAGAAGGTATTGTTGTAGGTATAATTTTTATTATAATGAAGATATATGGATAGCCTATGATTTCAACAAGGAGGAAACAGGGCTATTCACAGAAAAATTAAAATCTATCTGACTTTCTGGGGCACTTCAAAGTGGAAATTGGCTTAAAAATTAAGACATTCCACTAAGATGAAGTATTATGCTGATTAAGGCTCTCTGGCAGGAAGGACCTAAGAGATCAACTTGTAAGGGCAGAACAACAACTGGATCTGAATGAGATGTCTTCTGATATAACAGGAAGCATGTGTAGATTAAGCAAATTTTCTCTTTCACTTTCTCACTCATCTTACAAAAACATCAGTAACTTATGCAATTGGTAACTGTGTGTCTTGGTTTAACCCAGCCAGCAACTAAACGGCACACAGCCGCTCACTCACTCCCCCCGCTGTGGGATGGAGGAGGGAATCAGAAGAGTAAAAGTGGGAAAACTCATGGGGTGAGATAAAGACAGTTTAATAGGTAAAGCAAAAGCCGCACACACAAGCAAAACAAAACAAGGATTTCATTCCCTACTTCCAATGGGCAGGCAGGTGTTCAGCCATCTCCAGGAAAGCTGGGCTCCATCGCGCATAACGGTTACTTGGGAAGACAAACGCCATCACTCTGAACGTCCTCCCCTTCCTTATTCTTCCCCCAGCTTTATATGCTGAGCATGACGTCATATGGTATGGAATAGCCCTTGGGTCAGTTTGGATGAACTATCTTGTCTGTGCCCCCTCCCAGCTTCTTGTGCACCTGGCGGAGCATGGGAAGCTGAAAAGTCCTTGACTAGTATAAGCACTACTTAGCAACAACTAAAACATCTCTGTATTATCAACACTGTTTCCAGCAGAAATCCAAAATGTTGCCCCATACTAGCTACTATGAAGAAAATTAACTCTATCCCAGCCAAAACCAGCACACTGTGACACTTCAATAAGTTATTTGCATTGTACCTTAACTTAAGGTGTTACTTAAATTGATAACGGTAAAGACTTCCTTACCCAACACAGTAGTAAATCCATAAACTGAGGGTAAAACATCTTAAATAGCCAGTTCTCCAGCACATTCTTTCATTTGTTTAAAAGGCTGCAGTGTAGCCATAGTTCAGTACTGGGGCCAGAGGAGGAACTAATACTACAGTCTTCAAGAAGGTAAAGAAGTACTACAGTCTTCAAGAAAGAAAGTAAAAAATAACACCCAAGAAGACTCTTTAGCATACAGTGAGAGATCAGAGTGGAAACTTGAACTACAAGGGCTGCTAGGGCGTATATGAGCTGTGCCTCTATGTCTCTGCACCTCTTTATCTCATGTGCTGACAGAGCTGAAAGAAAACAGTGAAGTTCTGCTGCTTTTCCGAATACATTGCACACATTCTGCATGCAACCATTAGAAACTTTTTGCAAACTATTGTCTGGTCCAGGTTGAGGGGAGGACTCTCTATACAGCATGAATAGCAGTGTGTCAAACACAATCTCCAGGCAGTATCTCAAATGAAACTGCTGCTTTTCTGCTGGCACACATAAGACAGGGTCGATTCCTCGGTGAATTCATGAGAAATGCTCACCTGTGGCTACTCTAGTCAGTCACTTGTTAGGTACACTGTACAGGATGTTTTTAGCTTAAAATAGAAGCTCTTAAGCAGTGATGTGTACTCTGAAGGTTCAGCTCAGATAAGTACCAAACTCTAGGTACCCTTCAGAGTTTCCTGTTGCTCCTTCCCTGGGCACTGTTATTGAATGATTACCAGGAGGAGAAAAATTTGAGGTCTTTCAGTAAGGACAAATGAATCTTTTTATTTTTGAAGTATGAATTTAATAGCTGCTTCATCATTCACATTTTCTTGAAGCGGTTCTACATCATTCAGTCATAACAAGACTTTTAATAAAGCACTAGATTAGAAGTTGACATTGTATAAGCCAACTTGAGCAGAATGCAGTGGCTGGACACAAACAGGTGCAAGTCAAATGAAAAGAAAAAATGATGGATGTTAATCTGAATATAAATAGCCCTGGAAAAGCAGCAAACTGTATGATGAAGTTGATCGACAACATTGGAAGAAAGCACAGTGAACACAATTATAGACTACTTCATTATCAGCTAGACCCTAAGACAATTTCAGCAAAGGCAATGAGCAATGGCAGAGAGCTGCAGCTTGTTTATTAAATGCAATTAAAGCAAAAGCTCCAAGTTCAGTACTTAAAATACAATAAAATTCTAAATATTTGGGGACTTAACTTGGTGATTTTCCTATAACAAATATGGTACAGGAGGAAATGAGCAGAGAAGAGATGTGGAGGAAGCAGAAGAGAATAGAAAGGTAACATTAAAAAGATCATGCAGCTGGTAAGAACAGAGAAGCAATACAAGGAGGGGGGAACATGACAGGATGTCATTTAATTGATTTAAGTTACAATAAAACTGAGCAGACATGGTGTAAACCAAAAATGTAGGAGCCAAATAAACAGATAATGACTGTAGAGTATAACATACAATAGCAATTACATGTGAGTTTTGCTGGTGAAAATACTCTAAATTGAGCAGTTCTGCAACATGGGAAGGTAGAACTCAAAAAGAAAGAACAGTTTTCCATACTAAAAATATAGCCTTTTTACCTTCATTCTCCTGGTCCATTAGACTAAAACATTTAGAGTATTATAAACTATTACTTCCATGCTAATTCTTTACGTAGAGACTAGAGGATGCATATGTACTGAGTGATAGTCCCAGAAAGGATATGTCTCCCATCACTAGGGAGACAGCTACTTTGAATTTTCATGATATAAGCAAAGTATTTTAACAGTTTGTACTGTTAAAAAGAATGGATCGTGAGTCCTCCACAGATGTTGGTCCAAACAGACGAAGAGTACAGCAGTAGCTTGTGGAAGGGGACAAGACTTTTAAAGACATGAAGGAAAATATTTGGGAACTAATACGTTACATAGAGTGATCCATGATGTGACTTCATTCTGTACTCCTAAAAAGGTTTAGGGTTTGTACTCTACATTTATTCTGAACATTACTCATCTAGAAGAAACTGAAATACAAGTCATCTTGCACAAGCTGTGTCCTGATTACTGAAACTCAAGCCCACATTAAGAAATGCAGCAAGCTAGGACACAGTGATTCCTCTCCCTGCAGGAGATGAGGTCCATAGCCAAGATACTTCAGTACACCATGCTGAGGCTTGTGAATGCAATAGGACATGCAAAGGAAGCAGATGACTGAGATGAGAGAAAAGAGACACATTATGCTGATGAAGGCTCTCTGGCAGAAACAGTCTATCAGATTTAAACTAATGCATAGGGTTATTCACAAAGAGGAAGCTTTGACTGCCAGCTTGTCAGGAGAGAACAGCAAATCTCTGAATGAGAGGTCTTCTGATCCAACAGGGAGCCTGTGTTGAATTGGACTGGCAGGGTAAAGATATGATAGAATAGAGATGCAGCAATAGGGTAGACTGGACAAAAAAATTAGTAGTAGGGCCAGAGAGAAAAATGAAAGCAAATCTGAACAAAACTGAAAAAACTGATTAGAAAAAACAAGAAAAAAATGGAAAATTTTAATGTGTCTGCCATTACAATAAGAGCCCATCTACAGTTTGCGTGGTCCTTAGAAAGGCTGGCTTATAATACATCCATTGGAAAATACTACAGCAATTAAGCAACTTCAGTTGTGGCAGAGGAAAACTTGAAATGAAAAAATAAGTAAAAGGCAGATAAAATAGTGCTCCAAAAGTTTGCTTCAACTTTACCAAGAGACAGCTCCAAACACTCAACTCAGGGTTCATGTTTCAGCTCCTATAGGTAAACTGTTCTATCCCCCAGCAATGCTGACAGCAGCATTATAAGAGCATCCAAATTTACAGGAACAGAAGCAGCTCTGATCGCCCAGTCACATGATGTAACTAGGACCCCAGCATCTCTCAGACTCACAAATGAAAGCAAATAGGTATTATAGTCTTGCCCATTCCTGGAGCATCAATGTACTGCACTGAGATAATTCTCATCAAGGTGTTCATACAAGATAATACAAAATGAAAGTTCTTAGTTGTAAGTAGTTTTCAAATGAGTCACATGAAAGACAGATATTCAACAAAGAGGTTTCCTAGTCCAAGGCCCATTGAAGGCAATGGAAGCCTGAACTGGGCTGTATACAAAAAACATATACAAGATTTTCATTTTTCTGAGCAATGCATTCATTTTATGAATGCATAGGACACTTTTAAAAATGAAATGTGGTAGTTAAATAAGTGCCAATTTATTTGCAGGCACAGACATAAGAAAATCCAGATATTATGACACTTGGTGATGGTTAGATTGTGGAGTTGGATACAAATATGTTGATTTGTAGATAAACATGTAAACTAGAGGTAAACAGGTATCGTGACTCAGGGCTACCAGTAATTGCATCAAGGTTCAAGAAGCAAATCTTCCTTAGCTACAATACTGAGAAATTAGTGGGGTTTTTTTCTTTTCTTCTTTATGAACAGGACATAGGAATTGATGGGTGTATCAATGTGATCAATAGCATACAACAGAGTGATGCTGTTTCTGTTCAAAACATAAATGTTCCCCCAAAATGTCATAAAGTTTCTATCTCTTGCCATTTTACTTTGTCCAAATTTTTAAATGTGCACAAGCTTCTATCAACTCTCTCAAATATTAGCAAGTATTTAATAAACTTCAAGTTAGAGTATTTACCTTCATTCATATGTCCAATGTTTAACTGATTTAGATACATGGAATTATATTTCTAAAGGATTAATAAAACCAAATGCTTGCTTGATTGGTTTTTAAAATAAATTAGGCAAAAAAAGAACCAAATAAAATTTTACAGAGGTGATAACTTTGACACTATACTATTAAAAAATAGCTGTAGGAATCTGCAAAAAATGTGAATTTAGGAATACAAGCCAGTTACTACAGAGAAAATGGTTTGATAGGTCAAGTGAGGAAAACACCGTAAGAAACAATTCTGCACCCACAGACCAGCAGTGTGAGAGGTAATCTAGCAATATGTCAAGGTTCTTTCTTCATTTTAGGACTCAAACATGTGATTGAAGTCTCAGTTTGGAGACATGTCTCAGTTCCAAGAAAAATCATAAAGCCCAGTCCCCTGCAGGAGTTTTTAATATGATCACTAAAAACAGATTTCTGGCAAGCTGATGATATTTAGCTGAACTTCTCTGAAACACCATTCATGAAAACCACTCTCAGACCCTTAGTCACCCAGACTCCAAGGTTTCTCTAAGATGCAGCTGATTTCTTCCATCAGCTATGAAACACCTTCATGCCATTCTGTCCACTAATATCTCATAACTTTGTGCAACATATCCTATCCTAAGTGCTTCAAATAGCAAGACCAGTATTCATAGCATAAAGTCAAGGATGTCATTATTATCATTCTCTTCATCTTTACTTCATTGCTCTACAACTTTACTTTCCATAATGAACATGACCTCTAGGTAACAGGCACAAAAGTAGGCCAATTTTTTAATATGCCACCTTGGAGAGATTTTAAATAGTTCAATTGCCAAGTCTATATGATACCTAAAATACCCATTTGATTTATCCTCATTTGGATTAGAAACTTTGCCTCTCCTACTGATTTCCAAAACACAACCAATGGCCCTTTATGAAACAGTTTTTGTAATACAACGATATCAAAGTTACTTTCCTAGACCATGGTCATAATAAATAAGTAGCAGTTTGCAAACTACAACATGCAGAAAACTCAAAGCCCACCTATCTCTCACCCTTATAAAGCCAGCAACCATCTTCATCAAGCCAAAAGAAGCTATAATGCACAGTCAGCAACTCAAATCACATCACATTTCCTCCAAGTGAAACATGAGGTACACACTTCCACAATTGAAAAAAGCGCATACCTAGTAGGAGCATTCCACCAGAGAATTAGATTAATATTTTAAAGGTGTTTTACTGTTTTGAACCATGTTCGAATTTAATTCAATACAAGAAGAACCCCGTGTCCTCACACTACTGCCACTCCCCCAGACACACATCAGAATCTGCACTGGAAAATTAATTCTTCCAACAGCCTTGTCACTAAATTCATCTTTTGAAACAAGCTCTCCAGAGTCTGATGTGCACTGAATGAATCCAGGTTGTGCCTCAAGTAATCATTTAAGCTTGTCAAAGACCTCCACAACCACCGCAAAAATACTCTCTGCAGCAGAGGCATCAAAATCCTTGGATTCTTTACTTTCATTTCTTGAAGGACATTATATTTATTCCAGTGTACTCAGTACCATTACTGAAATTATGTGTGTGGAAATAAACAACCATTATGCAACAGAATAAACTCATACAGGCAATCAATAAAGGATGGAATGACCCAGCTACCAGTAGGGGAAAAGTGTTTCTGAGAAAATAATTTCTTGACCATCTCAGTCTATATCTTGACAAAATAGGTTACAAAGATGAACTTTGGAACTATGTTCATAATTTTATGAAATAGCAAAAATCATGAATTCAATAGGAATACTGGTTCTAGGGCATAAGCACCCCCCCAACACAAAAACACACACACACATGTGCATGCACAATGTGCAGCTAACCTATATTTTAGCTTACTCTCCCCCTCTCTGGCAGATAACTATCTTATCTCCCCCACTTCCACGTTAAGATCCCCTTTTCTCTCTTTTCTCTCAGATGGTCTTGCTGATATAATATCTAATTAAATCTAAACCAGTTTGTTCTCAAATTGTATTTATCTTTAAAGTTTGCTTTTTCTGTTTCAGACCTGAAAGGCCTCCATGCCCAAATGCTTGGTTTGCCCCGTATAATATACTATCTACTTACAAATTTTGCCTGGTGAGAGCAACTTCTTTCCTCTCCAAAACTTTTCAATTTTAAATGATCCTTATCAAAACTGAAGACCAAATCTCTTATAACTGTCATATTTTAGGTGTCTGAGTATACTGTTACCCGTTCTTTACCTGATCTGTCTCAGTATCTCATTCCTTGTTTGTTGGTAGAAGTATACTGAGCAGTGTTCTGCATAGCATTGATGGCTGATGAACAACCCCTATAAAGCTCTTGAAATAAAAAAGGGATTATTGTTATTATCTAAGCTGACTTCGTGCTAACTGATGGCATAGTGCATTGCCTCCTCATTTCTGCAAAACAAAATGTTTTTGTTTGAGTTATAGCGTATTTTTAGATACCTGTCTCATGATGACTTTGGTCTATTTCATCTAACTATGGCTACTTAAAAATTGGGCATGTAGTCTAAACTAGTCGTGTAGGCTCCCCTCTGGCTTCTGTGGGGTCTACATTCACTGGTATTACAGACTTCCCCAGAAGGTGATTCATCCCATTCTGAAGTAAGTGTTTAAGACAGGTGAGACAGATTGCTCCCACAAGATTGAGAAGTTACCATCTCCCTTGGTAACTTCTTTGAATCATTGGTTACAAACTCACGTTACAAATATTTCACTGTATTACTGATCTGAATATTCTAGTGTCAGATGTCAACCTTTATGTCAGCCCTTTACCAGCTTATTTTTTTTAGTTTTATTGGGAAGATATTTCTATGTAATATGCTGGTAATGCAATTGTTTTTCTTTTATTGGACTCCAAACCTTTGTTATGCTCAGGCAGAAGATTAGCAGTCTCATTTAGATGTTCAGAAACTCAAAGTTTTACAATGACTTTCAAGCTGAGTTCATAGATTCAATAAAGTAATTCATTTTCTTCATTAAGAACACTGACCAGATGGATATATTAATGAATTAATCCTTTTAAAACCTTTAGAAATCTTTGTACAACCTTCAGTAAATTGCAACATGAAAAAAAAAAGAAAAAAGTGCTAGTCCCTTTATTAAATAATAGCTTTATTCTGGCTATTTTCCAGTCCTTGCAGACCTTATTCAATCAGTGGAAGTTTGTCTAACTTTTTTAATGGTACTTCATCCTGCTTGGAAGTATGTTGTGGGGTCCTTATCAATTAGCTGCTTCTAACATTTTGAACGATCATTCCTAGTCTACTCTGTAGACTTCCTATTTCCTCGTGCTGTAAAAGAGATATTGGCAAATATCCATTTTACTCATTTGTTGGAATGGAAGGAGAATAATTGTTTAACCCCTGATACGGGTCACATTTTTTATTATCATTCTCGATATATAAGCTGCATAAGGCATTGAACAGACTATTTTCCTACCATAGGGAAAAATTTGTGTTTTATTAAAGCTATTGACTTAAACGAACCCATTATAATAATGACTGCCCTCCTAAACATAGTGGAACAAGAAATAGTCTCACTCATGCAGTCAATACAGCTGCACAGAAGTGTTTATATACAGCAGGGTTAAACAGAAAAGGTGATCAATTTTCTGCAGAAGTCTTGATTTGCACCCATTCAAAACCTCGGCTCTACACTGGAAATTTAGGAGAAATACTGCAGTGACTGCTGTAAGAAATTCTGATACACATTGTTCTTCCATTATCAGTTTTTCTTTTTCCTTGAGATTTTATGCTCATTTCACCTTTTTGTTTATTCTTTGCTTTAAAGGTCTGGTGGAGAGGAAATGAAGCCATGAGACATAGGTCTGCCACAGGCTCAGCATTTTGACATACCACCTTAGCAGATCAAAGCGTTCTTTCAATGCTACCTTGTGTTTTGCACAAAAATGAATTTTGCTACAATTGTGTAATGAATGTATTCAAAATATGTAGCAAGGACCTATATATGTTTGTGTACAGAACTTTTTATTAAAATTGATGGAATTAGATGATTGTAACTAATGGAAGTGTTACATGTTTAGTATTTAACTGCTTAGTTGTGTGCCATCTGTATCTCTCTTTTTATCAGTAAAATAAACAGCAGAATATTTTTTGTTTGATAACTTTCCAGCTAAAGGCATTTAGCTGAAGCAGTAAAGCTGCCAAGCCCAGAGGTTTACACAGCTTTAACCATCTCAGTTCTTTTCTGCTTCTTGCTCTTGGCCACAGGTGTAATTCATTTAACTTGAGGGCATTGCTCCTACTCTTCTTTATAGGATCGAGTTCAAGTATATAGTCAAGATCTTTCTTTTTCTTCACTTCCCTTCTTTGAATGTAGCATAGGCACAACATTCTGGGGTGGTATGGAGTAACTTCAAAGAATGGACTGAACTGAAGAGTAGATGAATTTTTTCCTTGTGTAACCTATTAGGAAGGCACACAGAATTTTTTCCTTTTGCTTTTTCTCCCTGCTCCTCCCCCATTAGATGGAAAAAATACATATGTAACCACTAAATAGGGCAGTCTTGACAGATTTTTGTATTGTAGCTGCCTTTTGGCTGTACATGAAAACTTCTTTTATCTAAATAAGAAAAAAAATATTCCTCATTATAGCTTGCACACTAGACTGTAACATCTATGCAAGTTTACAGCTAGGCTTGGAGAAAAGAACACTGTTTAATAAGTAGTAATTGCATTACTACATGGTATTATGATGTGATTTTACTGGTGGTAACAAAAAGTGGTGATTATTTTGACCTAAACTGGTTGAGACTTCTTAAGAGCTAATGATAGCAATGTGACTGATTTAGTTTCATTCTTTGCCTCCTTTTCCATATCCATTTAAATATTCACCTAGTTCCTGTGATTATTCATTGAAACAGTAAAAAGTAGAGTTGAATTACCACTATAAGTTACCTCCCATAAAAGTCATGCTAAAAGAATGTGGTGTAGGAAGCCTACAGAAAAAGCAGCACTTAGGATTAGCTGTCTCTGGGGACGCTATATCTGCTACTGAGCGTTATTTTGGTCCTCGCAGCTATGTGTATTCCAGTCACATAGAAGAAACATATAGCTGGGTTTGGATACTTTTGCTGCATAATGGATCCCAGTACAGCAATGGTTCAGCTGATGCTTGTCCAAACTGATATAGTAGTATAGCATCTCTAATGTTTACAAAAATAAATGGGAATTAGACAGTGTCTCCCTTGCCCCCCGGAAATTAGCTGCTTCCTCTAATGTAGCAGCTCCTAGTTCATGCAGAACTCTTGCCAGCACAGGGTAGCTGGTTGCCTGCACAGAGCTATGATATCAGTCATTGACTAACTGAAAGTAATTTCCTTTAAGACAGCAGCTTCCAACCTGTGCCACAGCGTATGCAGATATTCAGCAGGAAATCTCTATGTGACCAGGATATTCCTCACCTATGGGAGCTGCTGCAGGCTTTGCCATTGAGGATGAACCAAAGGAAGCAGTGGTAGGTACCATGCTATTTCAGACTCAAATGCGGTAGCACCTCCCAGTGCCCTGGACCGTGATAGATCAGCTTCAGAAGCGCTTGCAGCTCGGGTACAGAATTTTTCAGATGTGTCTGTGGTGTTTCTGATTGCTACACTAGCCTGTTCTGTTCATTGGCAGTTTCTCTGCTTTATTAGAGTCTGAGCCTTTCTCCTCACTCCAAGAGTTAGTCCATGCAGATATTTAACGTGTTGTTGCATTTATATATGAACTCTGATGTGCTCTGAGGCTTAACAAAACATGGAGCACTGCAGCGTGGAAGAGGAAGAGAGTTCTTGCCAGAAAACTGAACTCACACTTGAAACTGCAGCTGTACACCCCAGTGATAGCTGCCTACTTGCTGTTCCTCGGATGAGATTAAGTATGTCACTGTGACTGGCTAATTCAGGACACAGTGTAGCAAATAAATCTAACAATCTTTATGCTCACCTGTTAGATTTTGTCCCAAAATGGATGAAAAGTACTTTCAAGGTCAGGTTCAGCAGTGAGATGGTATAAGAAATTCTTCTTGTGCCTCTCAGCTACTGTCTTCCAGAGCAGATCTAGTAATTAACTTCACTGATAAATCTAAATTTGCTTGTCCTCTCACTGAAGTGTTTTTCTTCACTATATCATCTTTTTTTAGCAGATTAATAACCTAGGTAGTGACAGTTTTAACTGTATAACCTTGTATTATTTCATGCTTTGTACAGTGAATAGATAGTTAAACATTTTCTTCATTCTTGTAACTTTTCACTGTCTCTCCAGTTGTGTCCTGGGGGTTCAGTTACATTTCACTGATAGCCTTTGAGTCAGGACTGGTCAACTTTCACTGGGATCTACTAGATAGATACCTTTACTCAGGTTAGTTGTTGCAGAGCTCTGCTGAGTATTTTTACCTGGGTTTGCTCAGACAGCTAGACTTTTCATGGCTGGGAGCCATGTGCTGCCATTATGTGCTGCAGCTGCTCTCCGAGTTGTTTGTTTGTTTGTTTCCCCTGATTAAAAGTAAAGGTCATCTGAGTCCTTGTTCAAGCCTTCCTTTTTAATCAGGAGGAATGAAGCAGAAACTCTTCTGTCAGGGACAGAGAGCAGTGCAGGAGTGATAATTAGTGCTAGTTTAGTTCCTGTTTTATAGTTCTGGTTTTTGGACAGGCACAATCCTGTTGCTTCTTGCAATTTTGCTGAGTCTGTATGAGAACTGATTATCTTTTTCATTGAAGCAATGGCTAAATGTTTTAACATCACTAGTTCGGGTCAAATAGCACAATCTAAAGTATACCAGTATTTCGGAATGCCCAAGTAAGCCTTCCTTCTTGGCCTCATGAATCCTGAGGAAAAACTAAAGAAAGGTATGTAGCTTGCACATACAAGATTAAAGGGTGGTAAGTAATAGCCGGGTAAGTAGGTATATTTATATGGAATACATTCAACTCAAATATCTGCAAAATGAGTACTGATGTGAATAAAATAAGAAACAATAAATAAACACAAGATCATTGGTAGGTCTCACACCATGCAAAGGGAGCTCTAGCTTTATTTATTCCATTACTATAAGCAAATGGATACTGTTCAAAGCTGGAACCCAGTATAATGGATCGAGGTGCACATTTTAATTATCAGCCAGGGGCCTATTCCTCTAATTAGGCTTTCCTCCATTTTCAGTTCATACACCAGCTTTGCTGATGGCAGAGAAAAGCTGATGCATGTTTGGGGTGGGGGTGAGAAGAAAGAAAGAAAAGAGGAAGAACAGGGAATGAGCTAATCAGGCATTAAGTAAGGACCTTGCCCTGCTTTCATCTGGGAAACGTCTGAAGGGACTTTTTCTTCATGCCACTTGGGAAGAGTATCTGAGGATACTTAAAGTCTGCCTCAGGATAAAGCATGTCCTGAAGTCAGATGAGAGAGATCTTCTACTGAAGCCACCCTATTGTTGTAATATATTCATATTCTGTGCTTTAGTTGTGCAACTGAATCACTTCAAAGGTGATTGAGGAATATGGGCAAAGAAAGAATTACACTAATGAACATCTGTGTAACAGAGACATTAATCAGAATTTTAGTCCCTTCCTGATTAGGGGATAAGAAGGCACAGATTTGAGATAAACTTCACACATGAAAAGGAATATCTGACATTGTTGCCTAATAATATGATCAAAGGAAAAATTAGCAGAGGTGAGCAAAACTCAAAGGCTTTG
This sequence comes from Ciconia boyciana, assembly GCF_034638445.1. NCBI lineage: Eukaryota > Metazoa > Chordata > Aves > Ciconiiformes > Ciconiidae > Ciconia > Ciconia boyciana. Next base: position 55,025,854 of record NC_132936.1, read on the forward strand.
TAGAACCTGCCTGCTTTTGACTGTAGTCTCTTACCCTCCTGCTTTCAGATAAAAACAGGTGGAAGAGCAATAATTGATAAGCTTGTTTTTTAAGCACTTATTTCGCAGTGATCAACAGTTCAAGTTTAATTAAACACATGTGAAGTAGAAGGAGCAGTGAAAGAGACTTGAATTTTTTGGTTATGCTTCTAACCAAATGCCACTGAAGTCAGCATAATAGGTTTTATATATATATGTATCTGCATATTTTGACATACAGATAATATCCAATAAAGTAATGGAAGTATGTGGTGAGTTGACCCTGCCTGGATGCCAGGTGCCCATCAAAGCTGCTCTATTACTCCCCCTACTCAACTGGACAGGGAAGAGGAAATATAAGGAAAGGCTCATGCATCAAGATAAGGACAGGGAGAGATCACTCAGCAATTACTGTCACAAGCAAAACAGAGTCAACTTGGGAAAAATCAGTTTAATTAGTTTTTACCAATCAAATCAGGGTAGGATAATGATAAATAAAAACAAATCTTAAAAACACCTTCCCCCTACCCCTCCCTTCTTCTCAGGCTTAACTTTACTCCCGAATTCTCTACCTCCTCCCCCTCGACCGGCACAGGGGGATGGGGAATGGGGGCTGTGGTCAGTTCATCACATGTTGTCTCTGCTGCTCCTTCCTCCTCAGGGGGAGGACTCCTCACACTCTTCCCCTGCGTGGGGTCCCTCCCACAGGAGACAGTTCTCCACGAACTTCTTCAAAGTGGGTCCTTCCCATGGGCTGCAGTTCTTCAGGAACTGCTCCAGCATGGGTCCCTTCCATGGGGTGCAGTCCTTCAGGAATAGACTGCTCCAGCGTGGGTCCCCCATGGGGTCACAAGTCCTGCCAGCAAACCTGCTCCAGTGTGGGCTTCTCTCTCCACAGGTCCTGCTAGGAGCCTGCTCCAGCGTGGGCTTCCCACAGGGTTACAGCCTCCTTCAGGCATCCACCTGCTCTGGTGTGGGGTCCTCCATGGGCTGCAGGTGGATATCTGCTCCACCATTAACTTCCATGGGCTGCAGGGGACAGCCTGCCTCACTTTGTTCTTCACCATGGACTTCAGGGGAATCTCTGCTTTGGTGCCTGGAGCACCTCCTGCCCCTCCTTCTTCACTGACCTTGGTGTCTGCAGGGTTGTTTCTCTCACATATTCTCACTCCTCTTTCTGGCTGCAATTGCTGTTGTGCAGTTTATTTTTTCCCCCTTCTTAAATATGTTATCCCAGAGGTGCTACCATCATCGCTGACTGGCTCAGCTTTGGCCAGCAGCAGGTCTGTCTTGGAGCTGGCTGGCATTGGCTCTATCAAACATAGGGGAAGCTTCTAGCAGCTTCTCACAGAAGCTGCCCCTGTAGCCCCCCCACTACAGAAACCTTGCCACGCAAACCCAATACAAAGTAAAACTACAGTATAAGTTGTTTAACTTTTAAGAAAATAAGAGGAACTTTGTCTTGAAATTCTTCAGAACAGGAGGTAGGAGAATGAGTAATAACTTTTGCTGCTTGGGGTGTTTGCAGTGACATGCTGTTTGTTATTAACAAAGACAACGGGCACAGCAGCAAGTAAAATTCGCAAACTTGTTTTAGAAGTTAGTATCTCTGAGAGATTTACTGGAGTTTACTTGTCTCTATTCAGATTCATTTTTAGATAGGTCAGTCTTATCTACCATTAATAAATCTTACCGCCTGTATTTTAATTATGTTAGCTAAATGGACTAAGACCTGCTGCATTTTTTTTTTTCTTAAATCTTTTTATAAATATGTTAGTAGGAGAAAATACAGATATGCTGGTAACATAAAGCAATCTCTCATGCACAGATACAGGGCTTGGAAGTGATGAATTGTAGGTGGAGCCTCACCCAAATTTGACAGTAAGGAAGACTAGTAGGTTTTAAAATTGGTGGGGTAAATAAGGGTCACAGATGGACAGAGCGATCATGTAAATCTTCCTCAGTAATAAGGCAAAAAAACTGAAAATGAAGCTGTTGAAGTGACTGATAAACCCAAGAGGAACTTGTAGCCAAACTTTCAGGAGGGGCTTTAGTGGGGTGCCCTATGCTAATGAACATTGTTCTTGCTGAGTATACTGCAGTTTGTCATTTTTTTGTCTTATTTAAAAATAGCTCTTTAGATTAACTGGACACCTGCCTTTGAGCTACTGAAAAGTAGCTGCCTTTTGAAATGTCAAGATAATTGGACAGTGGTATAAAACAAACAATAAGTCTCACTATAACTTCGTATTGCTAAGGTACCACTGGTCTAATTACATGCAGATGTATTTGTTCTCAGTGAATCATTAGTCTTCATCAGCATACAAAGGGAAAAAGCATCTCTTGACTCTCAGCTGCCACAAATAAGGCACGTGGTATTTGCCTGCTGTGCAAGTCAGTACATGAACTTTACTTTTTTTTTTTTAAAAGCTTTAGGTAATTGAATGACTCTTCAGTGAAAAAGGAAACTTGCCCTGCATCACTAATATTTAATCTCTTATATATTAGCTGGTACAATTTTGGGAAATGTTTAAAAATTTGCAATTTAGCAAGGAAAGTCCTATACATGCAAAAAAAAAAAAAGCAAAAAAAAAGAAAAGCTGTAACTCATTGGAAGACTGTTCCCTCCTCCATGTAATTGCCAGATTTCAGTTCTTTGTTGCACATGTTTTAAGTTGGTAACTTTCTCATTCAACCCCCAGCAACAAGTTTAAGGTTTTATTTCCTGCTATCTTTTGTAAAGGTAAATCTTTCTACAGGGCAAAGTGCAACCTACTAGTCAACTTAATCTCTTCTACTTTCACCTGGGTTCTTTGCTGATCCAAGCTTCTGTGACTGAAAATATGGCCTCATTACTGTATTCTATTCAGATAAAATATTTCACTCTGGTTTCGGATTCTTGTGTGGGAAAACACAATAAAGATGTCACAACAAGGTTCTACTTCCCACCCTGATTTGAAGCTACAGAATCTACATGTAAAACACATGGGTCATTTTGCTGTGAACTTCCCAATTTTGACTAATAGAAAATAATTTCCTAGAATTTGTGAATGTGGAAGAATTAAGTTCTTTGAGAGGGGATAGGTTTGCTTAAAATTTTAAGGTGATAAATTGCAGGAGCACGTCCTGCTTCAGGTTATTAGATCTGTTGACCTTAACATCTTCTTATGACGGTTTCCTGTTTCTATTTAACTATGATTTTTGTCGTGAAGAAAAGAGATATTATATATGCCACTGCGTGTGTTGAATGTTTCCTTGGTGCCATTCTGTGGTATTTGCAGCCCTCTTTGACATTATCAAATGGATTGACATTTCAAATATTTGCAGTGCTCAGCGGGCACTAATTCAGTGAAGGTGAACCATGGGTTGCTCACATAGTGGCACAGCAAGTGATGTGTGTCTATTTAATCACAGCTGCCGAAATGAGATCAAAAGGAGCTGTGTTGTTAAACCCTTAAAGCTGCTGTCACAGCAGAGAGATCAGGAGGGGCCCGCCACAGGAAGCAGAGTAAAGAAGAAACTTGGACTCGCTGCTAATGCAATTCCACTGTCGGTCGTGTCTCGGGCTGTTTTAAGTGGAGATGACTAAAGGAGGACATTCAGGAGGGCGGCTGCACAGATGGACTGTACCTGACCAAAACTCTCTCCCACGTGGATTTGCCCAGTGCCAGGAGGACCAAGAGACATTTCTTTAAATGAATTTGTGTGATTCATTCTTCCCTAGATAAATTATATTTTTAACCTCTCTTTCAGTAGTATTTAATTTTATTAGTTTTCTCTCTGAATGAGTACTTGTTCAGCTTTCAGCTGGAACCATTTTGTACCATGCTGAGGCTTCTTGCAAACCTGGAGTTCAACCACAGCAGGCACTCATTCACCCTGGACCGAGATCCTCCTGGTCGATTTTCCTTTACCTGCTGAGAGCATGCATTTATTGCACAGCTGCACTGCACAGTTTCTAGCCAGGAGAGGGCAATAGCATCCACCAGCTGCCGTGCTGGAGCAGGAGAAGGCTTAGAAATAGGTGGGGTAGATGATGGCACAGAGGGTGGGGAAAGAAATGAAAATGCACTAAGTGTTGCAGAAAGACTGCCTGTCTATTTTAACTATCCTCTAGTCATTCACATTTTTAGAAGCTTTAGCCTGTCATCTTTTCTAAGGATTATGCTTTAAAAATTGGTACTGGTTATTAACATTTATTTTTTATTTAGTTAACATCTTTTTATAGTGCTTATTAATAATGGGGAGCTTGAGTGTTCAGACAGGAACTCTTGCAGTCCTCTGTGTGTGGCTCCTCTTTGCCATTCACTCCCCACTGCCATTCACTAGGTCTTGTTGCCCCATCTGCAAAAAATGCTAGTTACAGATCATGGGGCTTTAAGTCTCTCTTGTGAGCCCACTATTTTGTCAGTGGATTGACCGGTTCAGGAGCACTTTCCTTACACTGAAGACGTTGCCTGTTCCCAAAGGCTACATAAATAAATATGGCAGGCAGAAAAGAAGTCAAATTAGCAAACTTTGAGCTTGGTCATTTTGTAACTATGTGAATACTTTCTGCTCTATCAGGCTGAAGTATCAACTGTTCTGCAGTATCCGAAAACTATGGACTATAAATAAGGTAAAACCAAAGAAAATGCTATAGCCTGTGTGGAATAGCAAAATAGCCTACAAAGCAAGCTGAACACTAGCTAGTTTTGTTTTTTTTTTTTAAGATACAATTATTTTACTCCTGCTCCCCTGTGGAATGCTGTAAATACCATTTTTCTCACTCTTACTCACTTAGAATTGAAATCACTTACAATTATCCATAGGTATCACTCATTCTATCATTGTGCCTATATTTACAAAAAAAAGCCACTCATTCCCCATAGGAATATCTATTATTTAAATTAAGAAATATAATTGTAACCTTATTATTCCCGGGTTTTTTGCTTGATAACAAATAAGAATGTTAATTTCAAAAATGAAAAAGTAGAGTTATCCCTCTTACCCACTAATTGCTAAACAATGAAAAGGAAAAATGTGAAATATTATGTTCAAGCTATTATTTTTCTTTCTGAAATTTTTACTATGAGTAATGTCTCAGCTACAATTTACTTCACTTTATGACAGGGAATGGATTCTTAAAATTATTAAGTTCTCAAGGAAATTCTCTTCTCATTTACAGCATCACAATTCAGGATTCTGTTGACTTGACTGAAATCACTCATGATGTGTGAAGGTACATCCAAAAGAAGAATATACTTCTTAAACTGTCTTCCAATGTCTATATGACAGTAACAATTTCGATATTCTGTAGAAATTCTAAACATGTTATTTTAAACATATTATTTCTGTCCCTCACTGTCTCTCATTTGCACAACTGTTTTATTCTGTTACATTCATTTAGGATAAATTATTTAGCCATCATCAGACTCAATATGGCAAATTCACCTTCTTTACCCCCTAAATAATTGAAAAACATGTATGATGAACACATACATGTTATTTATTATTTTCATGAACAAAGAAAAGTAAAGGGAGGAAAACAGATACGTCTACTCAAGATGTTTTCTGCAGAACCACTGGTCTGGAACTGTCCAGGAGACAGTCTTGCTGTTGGGGAGCTGGATGGCATTAAATGTATAAAAAATGTGTAACAGAAATACTGGAAACAGAATAAGTGAGTGACATCAACAAATACTTTTTTTTTTTTCCTGAGAATAAAATTAGAGATTATATCTGAGCAAGATCAAACATCACACAATGAAATACCATTCTAAACAATAAAAAAAAGGTTAACCTTTCATAAATGTTTAGACCATGAGGCAGATAAAAATGAAGGTGAACTTCAGCACTTTGAGAGGCAGAATTCAGTGTGTGCCTGTATGCGTAGATCTGTTCTGCCAGCCTGAGTCTCTTCTTCAGTTCTTCTAACAGTCTTCCATGGTAAGTTGACACTTCCATGCCTGAAAACTATCTACAAACAGGAAATGTACACTTCTGACCACTTTCAGGTTTTCCAAAGGTATAAATTTGGTTTCCAGTCAAATTTCAGTGAAGGACTGAATTGGTCCTTATTTTGTATGAGTTTATTCACTTATAGGTAACTTACTTTCCTATTAGTAATTACATGAAAAAGAAAATGTAGTTTTACCCAATATGGAGTCCTACAGTGTTTAGGAATCCCATGTGCACATCACTGCTACTCTCATGTATTCAGATCCGGCATTATATTTAAAATATGTTATCTCAACATGTGAAAGCATGGATCAGACTCTACCTGGCATGTGATCTAGTTAGGGTCCTTAATCTACCAAAAAACCCATCATGTTTCTCCAAAAGGAGTTTTACCTTTCCTATTAGACAGCAGGACACCTGACTCTGTTAGCTGCTGTTAACGTCCTGGAGGCTATCAGGTAACAACAGCACTGCATGAAAGCTTTTGGTAAGTGTGTTGTACAGATGGAAATTTTTTTCAAAAGCATTCACTTACATGGCTACTTCAGGGAAAAGCAAAGATAGTCACCTGAAGCCCAGATTAAAATTCAGATCTGTTTTCTCATTTCCACCATGCAGCTGAATCCTCCCTCCTTTATTTCATGGAATGAATTGCCACTGACCTGTATTTCTTTTCCTCTGTCATAAGCAGATGCAGGTGATAAAAACAGACATGCACATTCACTTTGAATCTGCAGAGTTTTACCATTCAGAACAGTTCCTTCCAAATCTGGAGAAATGTTTGCATGCCCCATGGGGAGAGATTAGAAAATAAATCACACCACTAGTTCCTAGCTTTAGCAGATTTCTGCTGGGCCTGAGGAAGAAACAAGCTTTCTATGAGGAAAGAGCTCTCTGTGGTTTAAACAAACATACCAACATTGAAGCTGCCGTGGTGCAGTCATATCATTGTGCTCCTGCCTGTCTTAATGAGCACTGAGGTGGATAAAACTTGCATATGAACTTGCAAAGAAGTATACAGATTATAACAAAATTTGAGGTCAAACAAACAAACAAACATAAAAACCCCAGTGCTAGGATGTCCAGATGACAAGCTGGGACTGACAGACACATTCAGTGCTGAAGCGTCTGTGACAGCTCTTAGTTCCACTTAAGTATTTGGACAGGACTCTGTTACTGCTTCAAGCTGTATCTTGAATGCTGCTTATTCAGTATACTACCACACATTAATAGTTGTGTTAGCACCAGCAAACAGAAACTCCGCTAGATAATCTAACACAGAGCCCTCTGCTGAACTGCATTACTTCAAATGATCACATTCCTTAGCCTTTGCTAGAGCGAGCAGGGATAATGATACAGAGAATGAGGTAAGGGTTTTTATTTATCTAAAGCCAAATCATCTTGCTTTTAAGATCAAATACTGAAGACAAAACCTGACAGTGAAACTCCTGTGACTTATGACTCCACACTGGTTATTGGGCTCAGTACAACAGTCTCTGCATGATATTTTATGATCTATGTTACACAGAAGGTCAGAAGAGATGATCTAATAGTCCCTTCTGGCTTTAAAATCTTGGAATCGGAATCTAAACTAGACTGTTATGGAACTATTTCTGTGTGTGTGTGTAAAATTAAACATGCAATATGTTAACAGGTTCTGGGCCCACAAGAGTTCAGACTTATTTCATTCTTCACACCAGCAGCACTCCCTTTATCCCTCTGAGAAGTGATTCCCATGTGTGGCCTTGCTGGGATTTTATACCTTCCTTTCTCCCACCCCTCCCATTCAAATGCCTTCTCATTGCTCAGTTATTCTCTGCCTTCAGCTGTGAAATGGCAGCCATTGTCAGTCTGAACGGTTTATCTGAGAACCACTGTGGTCAGGGGTTTCCTGCTTATGTGATGACAGGACCCACACGAAACTTTGAAGAACTTTCTTCTTTTTTCAATTAATTGTAAATTACTTTTTTATCACCTCCCCCCATTCAGAATGCTGAATTCAGAGACTTGGAGTTGTCCAATGCAAAGCGTTTTCTGGTTTTTTTAATCATTTCAATTGCCAATTCCATCAAGGCAAACTCTACTGAAGGCCAGATCATACCATGAAATATCCAACACCATTTTGGAAAGAAAAATAGAACTACTCACACAGAATCATACTCTGTGTGTTTGCCTATCCCAGTAATGCTCAAGCAGTTCACAGAGCTTTTACCTTTTTTTATTTTTCATAGAAAATTGTCTCACTAAGAACATGTTGTTTACTTCAAGTCTCTAGTGTTTTCTGTTTCTTATTCGTGGAAAATATAGCTGCATGGGTAATTATATTATTTTTCATCATTTCCTTTGGGATATTTTTGCAACTTTTTAGTCTCCAGTGACAAACACCACCACACTGCATGTAGTATTCATTGCAGAATTAAATGAAGCATGTGTTACAGCACCTGAGAACAACTGAAAATAATTGAAATGAGCCGTAAACTCTCGTTACTCCCATTAAGGTATATTTTTCATACGAAACATTACTGGGGAATTTGATGCCAACCCACTTGGTTCCTCTTGTTCTGGGCTGGCACAAGACTGGTGCACAAGACACTGCAACAGAATAAAAGAGAAATGGAAACTGTTGGTGGTGTTGCATAACTGAAGGTGAGCTGGTAAAGGCAGGAATCGGAGAGAAGCTGCTGAAGAGACATTGCTTATGTCTTTACATGGGAGGAGACTGAGCCCTCCACTCTCTACCTTTCGAGCAGCTGAATTATGAATTAATAAAGAGATACTGCCATGAATATGCACATGAGGTATTTTCATTAATAATTCATAAGGCCATCAATCAAGCAGCTGTACATTCAAAACAGGAAATTGAGGTTAGGCCTATTTTGCCCTGCTTTTTGAATTACAACTGGAGGCAGAAGGTGGAAGGGTGGGGGAAGAGGAGATAAAATGTTTATTAGGAAAGAGGTGGAGGGAAATGAGACATTCCCACATCTTCTTCAGAAAGTAACTGAGAAAGAGCATTTGAAATAAAAGTATTTTGACAAGTGTGGGGGAAGGGGAGTGGGAAGGCAAGACAAAATGCAAGTGATGTCTTATACTGTTTGTCATCCAGTACGTCTTTGAGATGATGTAATGATCAGTGGTGGAAAGCTACTCTGATCCTCTGATAGCAAGAACGCTTTGTACTAGCTGCACCTTGAAGAACTGTCAAGAATGTAGAAGATCATTCATTTCTTTTTAACAAAGACTACATGAGGCATCTTGCTTTCTAATTATTTTCTCTATTCGTTGGAAGTTAGCTTTAAAAAAATTAAAAAAAAGAGTGTGGAAAAAAGTCCAGCCCAGTTCAAACACATCTCTCAAAACTCTAATTCTGTGAGTAAATCTATGGATAAAATAATCCACAAGTTTAAAAGACAGATTAAAAGATGATTAAGGTTATGAATCTCCCTGTGAAACAGTGGTCCACTGAAAGATGAAAGCTTGTTGGGATGAATATATTGTACAACTCATATGTATAATAAACGCCTCCAACATTATGATCTGGCTTCACACACTTCTCAGTTCCCAGAGAATCAAATTAATAAAGGATACAGAGGAGTTTTAAAAAAAGTCCTCTTCATCTTTATCTATCTTTGAACATCTAGCTCTTTTATTTCATGCCATCACTTTCTGCATTTCCTCTGTAGTACTTAAGTGCAGGATGCACTGTCACATATAATAACACATTGTGTACTGTTTTGCCACATAGTACATGTCATGATTAGGGGCTAAATGGTAATACGTATCATGATATAGGGGCTGACATTCTGGTAATGTCAGTCGAGGCTGCACCTCATGTAAAGCACTGAAAGTTATCTGTCAAATGAAGAAATATGGATTTAAAGTAAAATAATGTAAAGCACAAAACAGAAGTTTTCAGGTCTATTTCAAAGTCTGATTTGTAATAGTGCAGCCTAGAGTCTTGAATCTGTTTGGGCTTGAAATTTCTGCCTGGTACAGCTTTCTAACTACCAAGGTAATTAACTATTGAAGCAAGCTGCCTATTGAAACAGGACTCTTTTGAGTTTTAAAATATTTTAGAGACTTTCAGCACAAACTTTCTGAAAATTGTGCTTCAGACTCAGTAAATTCTGTTCAATGTAAATATATCTGATTGATTGAAATTCAGAGTTAGAACTTAAAGCAAGCTAGATGATCTCATGTTCTTCTCTGGCCTTCAAAATTTGAGTCTTCAATAACATTGCATTAAATAATTTTGACATGTACTTGCACCTGAAAAATTTCATGGGAGAGGATACTAGTTTGGATACAAATTGTCTGCCTACCCTTATTGTTGCTAAGATGGTGATGAAGAAATGGTAGGTATTTTATCTGACAAATAATTACATGTCTATTTTGGAAAAGTAAGCTTGTGGATGACTTGAAGAATTGCACATCATAAAGAAGGCTGACTGCAGTCCACTAAAGAAGAAGTGTCTTTTAATACTGATGAAACTAATTCTAAATTTGCCCTTTCTAGTAATTATTCTTTAAAAAATATTCACACTTTTTGGGTATATGTAAAGATAATGAAGCTTCTGGCTGCATTCTGCAAAAAATTGTGCTATTTTAAAATGGAACATTTATGTATTTTAAATGGTAGGGAGAGATAGGATACAAAGCATATTTCCTTCATTTTAGATAAATATTATACTCAAATGTTTTTATTAAATCTCTTTTCTACCTGTGCATCTAAGAACGCCTTTTCACCCTTTGCTCTGCACCAGAACTGTATGCAGATTAAAAAGAAGATAATTTGGCCCCTTCAGCAAATAATTCCACTGCTGCCCTGTCCTGTGGCTTTGTTGGCCAAACTATCCTTTATGCTCCCAGCTTGAAGTAAGCAGCCAAAATGGAAAAGTGAGAGTGTGAGCTCTCTGCTACTGCTTCAGTTTCTGTTTCTATGGAAATGGACCTGGGAAACACAAAAAGCAAACAAAGTACCTTAATGTTTTTTAAATCACACTTTGATTTCTTCAATATTCTTTTGCAAAAAAAGGCAAGCAGCTTGAATTAGCACTCGTTGCCCACTGAGGGTGAAGAGGCAAAAGTGGCATTTCATTTGTAAAGCATTACAATAAATAAATAAATGAAATCAGCCTCACATCAAAAATAAGACTTCAGGAAACAATATGTTCTTACGTTATTTCATTTGATTTGATAGAGGTATGATTTGGGGCAAGAGGAGGTGCAAGCTAGTTAATGAGACCCATTCTGCTGTGTTTTATGATAGTTATAGTGAGGACCATAGTAAAAAGTTTTGCATGCACACCAGGTCTTTCTCCCTTTCCTCACGTTCCTTTCAAACATGATGTGCTTCGGCCCTTCTAGCTCCTTCTAGTCAGTTTCCCTACATGACTTCAGCCCATCCTTCTGTGTCATGGCCACAGTAACTCCATGGGCTTGAGTATCTTGTTCTTTTTCACCCTGACTTTTTTCTGCTGACCTGTTTTGAACAACATAGCCAGAACTCTCACTGCCTTGACAGATTATAGCATTTCCAGAGGGAAACTGATTCCATGTGCCCACATTACTATAGACAACTTTCCAATAAAGTAACATGGAAGTTTCCAATCTGTCTTTGGACAATGGCCCATTTCTGAGGCTTTCCCAGGGTTTCCTGATCTCTCAGATAGTCACCTGAGAAAGGTTTCATTCTTTATGCAGAAACTGGCAATGATTTAAAAGATGTATTAACTACAAAAACACAGGATATGTCTTAGCAATGTATTTTATATGCTGAGGGCAATTGACTGTGCTTGCCTACCTTCCATCTACAGCTGTTTTCGTAAAGTCAGCAAAATTTTTCTTTTCATTGTCACCCTTTGCAGAAATGTCTGTCAAAGCTAAGCCTTCCTTTTCTTTCTACAAGACATCTTTCCTGAGAAAGCCCATAGAATCATCATCATTTTCCAGGGAGAAGAGCTGAGGAACAATAGTACTATAATATCTCTGACATGTGAAGCTGCTGGGAGCTAATTCTCCCCACTAAATGACCTTACATGGTTCAGTAACAATCTGCTGCAGGAATCACTGACATGGATGATTGTTCTTTGACTTTTAACCCCCAGGTAATAGAGATTAAGTGCTACTTGGATGGAGACAATATTTTCTAACATTGAGTTTCTAATAACTACACTATATTACATCACAAAAAAATAATGGAGTTTACAATAGGAAGCTACTGCTCCTTTTCTCCTTATTTTATAAGCTCTGTTTGCCTCTGGAAGAAATTTATGCAAATACAATGTCCACAGAGTCTGCAAGTTTTTATGCGTTTTGTGATCACACATACAAAGTAAGATCACTTAATACTCATGAAGCAATATGGTTATTATCGAACCCCATTTAAATTACACTCCAGAAATTTTACTAAGGCTAGATGACAAAGGAATTCATATTCTTTTTCCCGTAAGGAATATATAAAAACCACAGCTGGCAAATTACTCATTATGTGCAATAAGGGTTTTTTATCAGCTATGTAATAGCTTGTTTATACTGTAAACCCTTGTTGCTCTTATTAATTGTATTTTCTACTAAGGCATCTATTGTTTTTCCTTAGCAGTTAGTTATCTTTTTGATGAATGTATTATTTTCTGAAATCTTGGGTAATCTTTAATTTGTCACATAGTAGAGCTCAGCAATCATCATTCCATGATTTCTGTTGTCCTCAAGTGCTCCTCTGGAAGAATTCACTCTATGGAGAAGGAATGAGTTTACTTTTTCAGGCTGATCAGTCTTTGCCTCTCAGATGAGAAAGGTGAACAAATATTTCTTCATCTTGTGTGGGCTGAAATCTGTGCAGTCCATCCTGAACTGATACAGCTTCCTCATATCACACGGGCTAAAACATCCTTCAGGAACCACAGTAAGTTCATTTAAGATTCACAATGCACATTTTTTCTGTTACACTTTATTGACCTCATGTGCAATCTGCTAGACAGAGATAGGCCATACCTGACTGTGTAGTCTCATGCTGTGGTGCAGTACATCCAGTTACCTCATGCAGGATGTTTTACAGCACTTGAGATGGGTTGTTCTGTGACATGTCACCAATAAAGGGCCAGGGCCTGACAGCTGCTGTCCTTCATACGGTGAAAGCTCCACCTAGACCGGCTCTGGCGGACAAGCTTGCCTGCACTGGAAATCATCTTCAGCTTCCATGGATCAGCAGGAGACACAATTACATTCATTTTCCAAAGGATGAACACACTTACAAATATCTTCTTTAAAACCTACAGCAGCAATATCTAGAGGCCACTGTCTGCTGTAGGGAAAAGAAAAACTTTGTATGCTTAATAAGCTGCTTGCTAGCTCTAATTAATGAACACTCAGACTACGTTAGTTACAGTTAGCTGTCCCAAACTGGACATTTGATAAACAGCACCAACAAAAAAGCTTTATTTCTGCATGGGCCAAAAAATAACATCACCAATCAACTTAGATGACCTGAGGGGAAAAAGTAACAAAAGATATAAATCAATACTGTAAAGTAGGTGGGACAAGCCTATGAAACAATTACTTGGCCCCAGCTGTGACCCAGAGTAGCACAAATGCTGTTTCTCAGGAAGAAAATGTAATCTCTTTTATCTGTTTAAATGGAAGGAAAAAATAATACTATTACCAAACTTGAATATTTAGTAGTAGTCAATGACTTCTAAGCGACAACCTTAAACTATAGGTTCATGTATAAGGTAAACACAGACTTTATGCAGCATAAGGTTTTCTGAGTTTATCCGAGCTGCTGCATTAGTGAGGGATCGACTCAATCTTGCACTCCGGACGGAGGGATCTTTATGTGAAGTGCAAGTACCAGTAGTTACAATAACATTTGACCCTGCTAATGTTATGTTGACATCACATCTACATATCTGTACAGGAAGGAAGGAACTTAAGGGGAAATCTAATAATTATAGACAAGGACCAGATGAAATAAGAGTCATAAAAATGTACATAATATACTAAATAAGGAAATAAATATATGCCTTTCCTCTTCTTTCTTTTTCTTTTAAACACACTTACATATTAGGAGTTATAGAAATTTAATATTCAGGTTTAAAACCAAAATAGCAGATATCTGACAGAGTAATTACAGTGCATTTGTGGATTAGACACTAAGGTGATGATGACAAACATTTATACTCAAATAGAATGAAATTTTCTTCTTTGACACCAGATTCCAGTAAGGTTTCAACAGATTTATCTCATTTGGAATTATGGCAATGATTTTAGTGTTGGCAACACATGAAAGAGATACATAATACTAGTTAGCACTTGTTATTTAACATATTCACTGCATCTTACTGATAAAAACCCCTTTCTTTCCAGTTTTATCGTGACTTCCCTGTCTTTATATAAGGAAAAGTAATAGGAAAAGCTAACCCATTAACCTAGATTGTAATGATCTGAAGTGATCATGAGGGCATGAGGCTTGAGGTGCAAGTTAAAATTTTCAAAAACTTTTAAATGAAATCAAAAGTGACTTCAAGGCCAAGTGTCATTTTTAGAAATATCCTAGATAATTAGCATGAGTTTTATAAAGAAATCAATAGGAGATAAATGTCAAGTGCCTAAGTCTTACCTGATGATGGGCCTTAAGTATTTAACTTATTTTGCAGCTTTATCATTTCTCCCATGGTTTTTGATAAGACCACTTTGGACATAAAGTTCCTACCTGTGTGTACATATCTTGATATTTCAATATATAAATACCCGTTTGACTCTTTAAATCACAAGTAGATGTTTACTAATATTTGTCTCTACAATTTATTATTTTCAGGGGGGAAAAACCCCAGTGTTTTACTAATGCTCAGCAAATTCAAAACATAGGATGAGGTTCATTCAAAACAGAGAAAAAGAAGATCATTCTTAACAATGAATATTGCAGTCTTCAAGGAACAGGATGGATGGTTTTAAGGTCAGAGAAGAGTCGAAATGGCAAACAGATGTATGAGCCTCACTGATTTTTAACTCACTGATTACTCTCAGGAGAAATGAAGAGATCTGCAGAAGGAGAAGAAAAGCATTCAGAATAAGCTCATTATCCTCTCTTTACAGGTCCCTTCTCTTCTCCCCCCAATATACTGCAATAGCTTATTGAGAAGAGAACATAAAATTTACCCTTGACTTTTCTATAATTTCTAATGATTTAAGTCCATATTCATTAATTTTTTTGTACATGTGATATTTTTCCCCAAATCCCAACAGTAAAAAAGTTAATTGTATTCCCTACATTTTTTTCTGTCATTTCACCTTTTCCTTTCTTTCTGCTGCTAGGGACAGCCCATTGTTTCAGTCTTGTAAATGGTTACTTAATATGTGCAAAGAAAGATCTTTAGAAAGCTAATGTATCATGGAAAAAGTAGATGAAGCTGCTGTGTACTTCCTAAGGGATAACAGATTTCTCTTACATTACATGGAAAATGATGGTGCCTACATTCAATAGTAAAGTAATAATATCTTATTTTATCAAGTGGAATAGTTAACTTAAGCTGTGAAGAATTCTTGTTGTCTACATAGGATTTAAACATTTGCTTTAGAATTAATGTCAAATGGACAAAGAATGTATAAGGATCTACTGAGCATAAGAAATGATTTCCATCTTTTCTTGAGTTTTGATAATACGCCTGAGGATGGAGGCTACAGAGAGGACACAATTTCTGCCCTATGACCCAAATGAGACAGGTACAAGATACCATAAACCACCTGACAAATAAAAACTAGTTTTTCAAAATAGAAATGTATAGAATGTGTAAGCAGCCTGACAGGTAAGGAGATATGAATCTTCAATTCATACATGAAATATTAACATTTCACAGCCCTAGATCCTTTCTATTTAGTAGAGCATATCACTCCTTTCAGTGGAGAAATACCGTGCCTTCTGACAGTACCATTCATTTTACCCATGCTGACTTTAATCTGAATTGTTGCACATTTTCTATAAGCAGTTAATATCAAGTGCATGTACTGTCTTTAAATAAGAAAAGAAATATAGGGAAATATTGAAACAGAAGGGTGTGTTTGCATGCCTGTGCATTATGGAATTACTATAATTTTAAGAATGACCTCTTAATTTCATTCTTCCACTAATTTTTTCACTCATTTGATTCCACAGTTCTCTCTAAATGGTTTCCAGGTATTCAAGGCAGTCAGTCAGAGGGAGAGAAATTATTGTTCATTGTTTCTAATACACACTGTGTATTAGAAACACATTGTTAGAAACTTCATTGTTTCTAATACACACTGTGCACCTAGTCATCAGAACCAGCCAGTCGGTTGCCTTTGATTGTCCTACTGTGCTGGAGAAGGAAAAATTTCGTGCTAGAGCCACACGTTTCCGTTTGAATCCTCATCTGGGGTAAAGTCCCCAGAAGGGACTGGAGGTCAAACTGGACAAAGATCAAGTACTTCAAACCACAGCTGTTTTGCATGGCTTTTCCTATTTAGTTGATTTTCCAACACTGCATTTTTCAGAAAAAAGCAGTGTTAGAACAGCATGTCAATGAGCCTCATAAAAGGCTTTGCTGTATGTACTATTCAGTGTCTCTGGGTAGGTCTGGTCTCTTTTGAAGTGTCTTTGTGGGAAGGGAGACGAGAACAGTCTTCAAATCAAGCTACAACATGGATAAATAGTGCCTCTTTCTGGCCTAGTACACCCATGTCGGAGGTAGGAGAGAGGAGGCAATCGCAACATCAGGAAGGGAAGACTGAATTCCACATTACTTTTTTGCATGATAGCTTACCATATGGTGTATATGGTCTCACTCCCTCAGAAGCAGGTATTCCAACACAAAGGAAACTGGACCTCTTTGGTTAACCCCTTATTTCTTCCATAGAAATGTTTGATTACCCGTCAGTATTAGTGCTTTAGGCCGACTCATCAATGCCTCATGTCTCTTTTTCAGGCCCTAGCCATTTCTCCTTCTAAAAAGCCACCTGCCAGGGAATTACAGAATTGGTATAAAACGTACCAGAGACAGTGTAGAGTACCTCATAAATATCTTAAAAACAATTTATGGTGAATTTAGAGAAAAATATGGTTTTATCAACGATTGCTGCACTTACTTTAAAGGGGGTTAATTTCATTATAAACAGTTCGTTAAATAGTTACAGAGTTCTGTTATCTGCATGATTGCTTGCAAAGGTTTATGGAAGAGTTGTAACTACATCTAGAACAATTGAGAATGCATTTACCTTTTTTTAAGGTACCTTTTTTAAAGAGCGTGCATTTTGTTATAAAATGCTTAGTAAGCAGAAACACTCACCCATTTGGAATTAAATGTGAAAAACTATTTAATAGTAAATGTATTTGCAGGGGACCTGTGACCTGCCCTTACAAATGTATAATATAAACAGTTATTTTGTTGGAAAGGAGAAACAATGTGACCCTTCACTGGATGTGTAGCCAGAATCCTCTGGTATTTAGAAAACAACAGATAGCCTTTATTATGGCTTTTCATGTTTTATTTACCTTTATTCTTCCTGGACCTCAAACTAAGACAAGGAACCAAATCACTCTAATATGACAAGAAAAATTGTTCTCAGTGTCTTTACTTGAAAAAAACTGAAAGAGTGAGAAATCATCTTTGGAACTCTCAAATGAATCTATATTCCTTCATCAAGTGCCTAATTAAAACAGCCAATATTTTTAATTTCAACCTATAAGAAAAACCTGCTTTCTCTGTAAAACTCTTAACAATCTCTTTAATTCTGTAGGTGACCTTCACTGATCCCAAGTTAGTTGTTAAGACTCTTACAGATATTCTTTCCTTGATAACATTTTGTTATAAGACTGCTATTTTTGTTTTGAAATTATTAGATTTGGACAAACAATATTGTTAAAACTGTTTTTTAAAACAGTTAAAACATTTTGCAAGTGTACCTAAGGATGCATTGTCCATCTCATGTTTCTTTTCATAAATCCATGCAATAATGTAATATAAACATTTCATACTTCATTTGAGATTCATTCTAGTTTCTAGGGTAATCCTAATTTTTTTTCTTTCTTTTTTTTTTTTTTAGAAAAATAACTTTTCAGTGATTACTGGTGAAATCTTTTAAAAATGTTATAAGAAAATATTTAATTATAATATTAAATTAAATAATGGAAAAATATGCTTAGAAATATCTGCATTGGAGATTCTGTTTTTAGTATCTGAACTCTAAAGCCAAATATTTTTTAGGACATTTTAGTTCATTCGTTTCAGTTCTTTAGAAGACATTCATTCATGTTAGACATTAATTTAAGTTCTTTAGAAGATAATTTTTTTCTCCTTAGGGCTGAAATATGCATTTTTAGTATGTTGAAAATGGGGATGTGAATAACCATTCTCCCCAGCTTGTGAAAGTAAGGCAAGTATTTGGCATGAGGACAAAAACAATGTTGAAGATTAATTGGATCACATAATTTGAATGCATTCAAGAAAAAAAAAGTTATTAAAAAGTGCTTAATTGTGCTGATTTACTGATTACAAGATATTGTTACAATAAAAGTAGCTGACTGCACAGTACAGAGTTCTGTAACTTACAAGCGACAGTTTTCCGATCACAGACTTGGTAAGTAGTTAGTCTGTGTAAAAGCTGTAGGACTCGGAAGTCTCAGTTGCTTAATTCCATTTAAGAATAACATACAAGAGAATTAAAAGGTTTTGTTGTCTGGAATAAGCTTACTAGCATAGTAAATGGAAATGTGAAGCAAGAACAGAAAAGATTTGTGATGCTTTCCCTAACTTTTTGCAGGAAGAAAATGGAAAATAGAATATAGAAAATAGCATAACCCACAAAAGCATAGAAAATCCTAATAAATGCTTTCAAGTAACTGTAAGCTAAATCTAGTGAAGTTCTTTTGTGACTAAAAATTGTGGACTTAAATGTCCTTCTGGTGTATGTGAGCAAAAAAGAAAAATCATGTAGGAAGCAAAAGTGAAAATGTTATGTAGTTGAACAGCTGTGTGGATTATAGATGTGTGTGATTGAGGGTATATGTATATAGGTTATACAGTAACAGTTGTTCATCTACTAAAGCTAAAATTTAGTGTCCCTTGACTCCGTTTCCTGCTTTTTTTTGTGTAGGTCTGAAAGTTAAGTTGTAACATTCCCCACAGGTTTGCTGTCCATAACCGTTAGTTGTAAAGTCCCTGCCATTTCAGCCATGTGCCTAAAAATTCTTAAACACTAAAGTTAGGAGTCTAAAAACATCAGGATTCTGAATTTCTGTTTCTATATGTTCCAAGAAATTAGATTTTGTTTAAACTGTGGTGCTCACCAAGTAGTGGGGAACAGCAGAGTCTCTACACAAGTGGATATGGTAAATACACATGGTGTGGTATCACACAAACCTAGCACCTCACATCCAAAAGTAGTTTAGATAAACTCATGCAGTACTTCAGTAAACTAATCAGCCTGTATCTTCATTATCTTTTTACCATCCGGAACTAATCTGAGTATCTTAGTAGTATTTCTACTACAGGTTTGGATACAAAATTTAGGTGTTGCTATGCCCTGAAAACATTAAGTATATCCAGGCTTTGCATAGCTTTTGATAACAAGAAATGTAACTGGAAGAGGTTACACGTATTTAGTCTCATGGTTGTATGATTCACTAAGGAAGAAGTAGCTCAGAGGTATCTCCAGCAGGTGTAAACCTTACATTACTTTTCTGATGGGATGCACCCATGAATGCTGAGGAATCTGGCAGTTTTCATTGCACGACAACTCTCAGTTATCTTTGAAAGGCCTTGGTGAATGGGGGAGGTTCCTGAGGACTGGAGGAAGAAAATATCACTCCTATCATCAAGAAGGACAAGAGGAAGATTCAAGAAACTACAAGCTGTTCAGCATCACCTTGGTCACAGGGAAGGTGGTGGAGCAAATAACCCCAGAAACCATTTTCAAACACATGAAGGATAAGAAGGTGTTTGAGACTAGTCAGCAAAGGAGAAATAATGCTTTACCAACCTGATTGATAAACATTTATGATGAGCTGACTAGCTTGGTGAATGAGGCGAGTGCAGTGAATGCTGTTTAGCTTGGCTAAGGTCCTTGACACTTTCTGCCATAGCACATCCTCATAGACAAACTGACAAAGTACAGGATAGATAAGTGGACAGTGAGGTAGACTAAAAAGTGGCTCAGCTGCTGGGCTCAGAAGGCTGTCATCAACCAATGAATACTGGTGGTCTCTACTGGGGCCAATACTGTTTAACATCTTCATTAATGACCTGGATAATGGGACAGAGGACACTCTCAGCATGTTTCAAATTACATAAAACTGTGAGGAGTGGTTGGTACACCAGGTATCCAGGTGGCTTTTAAAGATCTCCAGGGATGGAGGCTCCACACATGGAGACTGTGGGCCACGCATTCCAGTGTTTGGTCACCCTCACAGTAAAAACGGATAACTGCTGTACCCCAGGGGCTGATACTGTGGCCAGTACTGTTTTGGTTCTGTTGCTATTCAATGGGACCTCAACAGATTGGAGAAATGGGCTGACAGGAACCTCATGAAGTTCAACAAGGGGAAGTGCAAGGTTCTGCACCTGGGAAGGAATAACCCCATACATCAGTATGGGCTGGAGGCAGACTGTCTGCTTTGCAGAAAAGGCCCTGGGAGTCCTAGTGGACACCAAGTCGAACATAAGCCAGCAATGTGCCCCTCTAGGAAAGAAAGCCAACAGCCTCCTGGGCTGCATTAGGAGGAGCATTACCAGCAGGTCGAGGGAGGTGACCCTTCCCTGGGAACAGGCTGCCCAGAGTGGTTGTGGAGTCTTTATCCTCAAAACCCAGCTGGAAAGGTCCCTGAGCAACCTGCTGTAGCTGACCCTGTTTGAGCAGGGTACTTGGACTAGACGATGCCCTGAAGGGCCTTCCCACCTCAACTGCTCTCTGAATCTGTGTTTCTGTGATGCCTAACTGTCAATAGTTTCCTTTAAAAGCAAAGCTGGAGGAAAGTACACAAAGGGGCAGCAAGAAGGTCAAAATGAGTCACTCTCTGTCCGTCATCTTAAAGTTGTTTCGTTGTACCAAAGGAATGTAGACTAATAGGCCATAGAAAGAGTAAATAAAGGGAATTAGGACTGTGCTGCCTGTCATCCAGTGAGGGTGCCCATCAAGGACAGGAATTGCTGTGGTTTCATTCTTAGAAAGAAGCTTGAAAAGATATAATACTTAATTTGCTGTATATGTGCCTTGACACAGTTTAATGGTACATGCCAGAAATCTGACCATGACAAAGAGGAATTCCACAGAGAGTCTAAAATCAGGAAACACTAAAGGAACAACTTCTGAAGTACAATATGCAAAACCGCTGTGCAATATGTCTGCAGATTGATAAAACACAAATTATATACAGGCTGCTCTGGTTTAAGGTTATACATAAAGTCATTATTAGACAGGGAACATGAGGAAACATTTGAACTTCCCTTAGGTATGAAATTCAGTGTTTTAAGAGATTTAAAAATATGTACACTCCAAAGAGCACGACCGTTATATTTAGAAAGCTCTGTGTGCATTATATGATCTCTGTTTCTAAGACAGCATAATCCTGTGTGTAAAACCAAGTACAGAATAGTAAAGCAAAACCAGACTAGAACAATATTTCCAACAGCTAACACTAGATCAATAAATAGAAAAGCTGCCAGGAGGGGAAATGGCAGGTGTGCATTTTCAGTGCTAAAATTTAGCACTTTTCCCCTCCACGGCAATGAAGGGAGCTCATCTAAGACTTAGCATTCATAAGCCTCAGTTTTCTTTTAGCTGCAATTAATTTTTTGCACTACTGACTGGATTTATTTTCCACCCCTCACTTTCACTCCTGGTTTATGTTTTAAAACTAGTACATGTCAATAGCTAAAATTAGCACTCTTCATCCGGCTTTTCTTTGCCTCTCTGTGTTGTAGTTATCCAACACTGTGAGAGAGAACACATCTTGGTAATTTGTATGTGCTTGTAAATTAATCTTAGGAAAACTAATGCACCAATGTTACTAACTCCTACTATTAACAGAGGCTATCAATAGGAAACTTCTCTTCACCATTATGAAGAGAATGTATAAATTTCAGAGACTGCTTGAGTCTGCTGGGGAATATCACATGGAGTAACTCAGCATCAGATTCAGAAAAGAAGGCCTTAATAAGCATCCCTACATGCAGGAGAGTGGAAAGAAAAATCTGAAAACAGTATTGTTGGATTTCTGGGAGAATGTCAGAAAACAATGCTGCTTTGTGTGATTATATAGTCTGTGTTTCTCAGGACTGCAATCCAGGGAGCAGGTTCAGCCTATTCGATTTCCTTGGATTCTTTCTTCTTGTTATATTGCCTGTGGTCAAGACACTAGAACTGTAATGGGATTTTGAATGCATTGATATTTTCATGATACTTTAACATTATATTTTTCTCTGTCTTTTTTTTTTTTAAATTACTTTTTTTTAAGCTTATATGTATAAAGCATGCATGCTTAGCTGGAGGCAATTCCAGCTAAAAATTAGCTCCTTCTGCCTCATTATCCTACTATTTCATGCGTCTATGAAACTCCACATTATACTCTGAAAAGCCTCCTAGAGGAGATTTGTTGCCATAAGGCATCAATCAACATATCTTGTGATTAACCTCATACTATGGAATAAAAATATGTCAAAATCTTCTCATGAAAATGGCTTGATGTGTACGGCATAGACTTTCAGATACTTACATGCCAGATTCAATGTATATTTATATTGATCTATTATCTGTCCTGGCACGCTGAGTGGGGGGAAAAAACCCATGATAATACGTTTCACTGAATACAATATGACAGACTGTAGTAAGTGTGAAAAACCAAGCTACAATCTCTTGGTGTGCCAATTTCATGTTGCCTAGAGTCACTACTTCTTCAGCATTATATTGTTGTGTTTGGACATGTCTGGGCAGCTGGCTTTCAGAGAAAAGGCAAAGTCACAAAGAAGGGAACAGCTTTAGGAGGAAAGGACACTAACTGTAGGCAGGCAGATGACTACATGAAGAAATGTGATTCCTATCAACCAGCCAACAGAAAAGAAAAAGAAAATTCCCAAAGACCCGAAGAAATCGTGCATGGAAGAGAAAATGAACAAGAAGCAGATTAGGACAATGTTGTATATAATTTTCCAGAGCCTCAGGATAAATGAAGTAATCCTTCCTTTAATGCCAAATAAGCATAATTTGCAAAGAAGCAGAATAACTTGCTTAAAGCATTTTTAGACATTTTTTGAGTACCAGATGAAAAATATGGCAGCTATAGTTAGGTGCCCTTTAAATTGTGCATTTCCAATAAGTATTTAATTCACTTGAACAGCTTTGATAAGGCCTCACAGGAGACTGTGAAGAAAACTTGACAGACCTGGGGTGAAAGGTAAATGTTAGTATAGTTTAAAACCGGGTAAGTGAGAGATGGAAAAAGAAGCCAATAGTAGGGATAATACACTCTTAAGTTAAACAAGGAAGGAGTCAAACAGTGAATTGCTGCAGATTATGGCTACAGTCATTGTTGTTCACTGCATTTATTGATGATGGGAAAGATTCACCAACAGTCAGTCAGTTTGCTAGTGATATTTTTGTTTCCTACTGGCTTCTTCTTTTGTGAAAGATTTTTATAGGTGTTTTCTTCAGGCAATGCTTATGCTTTGCTCTGTTCTCTGTGTCTGATATTTGGTCTTCCTTTGTCAAATGGCATTCCAATTTGCTTTTGATTTCATTGGTATTTTAGTTTTACATCTGGAATACCTCTTTTTAGGTAACTGTGCCAAAACCAAATTTGTACTACAGAAGCAACTGAACAAAGGCCCTCTTCTGATATCTGAAGTGATAAGTACTGCTGAAGTAATCAACATTGTACTACTTTACAGCCCAAATAAAATAGTAATGATTTCACTGATTCAGATGGGAGATTTGTCCAGCCCACATTCTCACCTTCATAATCAGCGAGTAACAGATAGGGACAGAGGAAAGAGCTTAAGAACAAGGCATATTTGTGGTACTGCTTCTCCAATATACTCTTCAATGATTCATGAAGTGGGGATTTTGATTGAAAGTAATATATTGAAGTATTTAATGATCCTTGATGTTATGGTTTTTTTTTTAGTTTGCTCAGTTGCAGAGCTAAAGCTGGTGTAAATACTTTCATTTACGTTAACTATATCATCTGGGACTGGCAGATTCATTATGAACCCAAGATAATTAATTGCTGTTGCCTGGGACTCAAATTTTGGCTAGTTCTAAGTCTATGCAGAACTGCTTTTATCAGTGAGCTAGAGGCTTCCAAATGGGAATGCAGTGTGTATTAAAGCACTCTTTGAAGTTCAAGAGTGACTAACCTGGCTTTCAGCAAGTCTTAGGCACAGCTGCTGACTTGCTGAAACCACACAGACTCCAGCTTGTAACTTGCCCACACGTGGCAAGTTCTCAGCTCAAGTAAAGCTCACCTGCATCTACTTGGAGAATATGGCATAGACCTGGCTATATCTTGAGGTCAATACCTGGTTCTGTGTCAGGCTTCCAGTCATGCAGCCTATCTATCATTTTCTCTTTGTCTTCACAGGTACCATCCAACTTCATCTGTTTCATCTTAACAGTCAGAGATTCAGAAGATCAGTTTCTGTATTCTGTGCATGTGCACAATCTTTAGCAGAGCAGGGCTAAATATTAAGAGGGAAAGATGCATAAAGCTGTTTCTCACCTTGAAAAAGTGTATTTCTTTTTCCATCAAATATATATTTAAATGCAAACATGTATCTCCAATGCAACCAGAAGTTCATCAGGCTAAGTTACAGAGCACAAACAGATCCCAGGAGATACACTCTGTTCCTACATGTTTCTGCTTTAGTTTCACATATGCATACAAAGTACATGACATGCCATTGTAATCAACTTGTGATGTAAAGCTACAAAAGGATGGAAATAGTGTTCAGCATACATGTCTCCAAAACCCTAGCACTCAGAGAAGACACTGCACTGTTTATCATAGTGACATATTTAATGCTTTCAGGTAGTGCATATGTTATGATTTGAGTATTAGCTTTCAGGACTGCTAACAATTTTAATATTTGTCCATACTCACCACTTATGTATCTGTTATTAACAGAGGACTGAGTATCACAACCTATAAAATTCCTGACCTATTGAAGGGTTTCACATCAGGTACTTGAATCAAAGGCTCCTAAATCAATAGGTTTGTATGACTTGACCACACAGGTGTGTGCTTTTGTGCATGTGTGTATACAGTTTTTCAAAAACAAAACTCAAATGCAAATCCTTTTACCCAAACATGAATTTCATATGAAATCTTTACCAAAACAGCAAATTTATGAGTCTGTTAAACAGACATTTCTGTATCATCTACTACAGTATTGTGATCTTTTCTTCTTACAGAGTCATTCCTTTTTTCCTACTGACATGTAAAAGTATAAACCAAAGAACAGATTCCTTTTACTGACATGTAAAAGTATAAACCAACCATTGTTCTGTCCTATGGATGCCACTAGAAAAGAGTGTTGATGAACGACTCATAGTTACCACATCTTTTTCCATTTTCTTTCTACATTCTAACAACTGAATTTTTCTTACCTAGATTTAGACACAAGCAGTCTCCCCTCTGTCAAATTCTACTTGCAGAATACTCTGAACGAACCATTCAGTTGCACTAGTTAGATCTGATAAGACACATTAATAGAATTTGATGCAATCCACATATTGAAGATATTGCACAAAATGGACTTCTCAGCTCTCCGGAGAGTATTCTGCATGTATAATGGGCTGCAAGTGAGAGAGAATGAAGGTTTCAGGACCGACAGACATTAATCCCAAACCCTCTGTTGACCCCTCTGGCCATGAAATCCTGGCAAGCAAAACATTTTCATCCATTTTTGCCATGGGCTACAGCTATGTCAGCAGCCTTGTTGTCAATGATATGTTACATGGGAGAAGGAATGAATGTGGGTTCCAGTATTTGTCCATCATAAGTCACACGAATCATTAAGAAACATAAATGTATGTAGCATTTAGATTAGAACTTGTTGAAAAAGAAATGCCAGGCTTCCAAAGGGAACTTGCAAAGTTTCAAACAATTTTCATTTCGTGATTTTGGATAACACTTTGAAGATGGCCACTATCCAAAAAGCGGTTAAAATTTGGTTTCAGGTAATAATCATTATCTTGTTTCTCACTTTTTTTCTACAATTCTCCATGACCCTTTGTGCCCTCCTTTCCCTTTTTCTTGTTGGGCATTTTCAATAGATAGTTGAATTTTATCAGGGAATGTAAGTATATTCTGTAAGAATTATGCATGTTTTAGATGTTTTTGAACTATGTGCAAATTCTTGATCAACCTACTGACAAATTATTAATAGTGAAAAGAATTAAAACCAGTGAACCAATTGTTTGCTACAGTTTCTCCCAGCCCTAGGCACAAAAATAACTGATAAATTAGATAACATACATAATGCAGACATAGAGATGCACAGTAATTCAGCTGCCTTTCAATTCTGTATTATATATTACAAACTGGAGAGAATTAAATCCACTTTCTAAGCAACATCGCTTTGATGGAGTTTGTGCATGTCTGTTGTTTTGCTCTTGCTAATACATTATTATTCCACGTTAATTTTATCTACAGATTTTTTTTTTTGTTTGGTGTCAATTTCTGTTGAAAAACCGTAGTCCTTGATACAAATTTTGCTTTTGCCTCTCAAAATTTTTGGTGAACGTCTCATGTAAAGACTTACAGTTCTTGATTTTAAGACAACTATTCTATAATATATCATATTATTTTAAATCCATTCCTTAAGAAATGAGTAATATTTTTAAATGAGTTCAGTAAAAAAAATTCAGTGATCAAAATCCAGTGTAAACTGCCACCTTATTTGTTTTCATATTCATACATAATCCACCTTCTAAATGTGTGCTGATTCTGAATTTCCTATTTTAGAAGTACATTCCTTACTTCAACATGAAGAATTGTGAGATATTTCCAAGTATTTCCTGTTTGTGAATTGTCCTCCAAGTCAGCATGTTTCTTTTCCTTGACTGTGTGCTTGAATCTTTGAAAAGGAGGAAAAAATAATTAGGTCT
This sequence comes from Ciconia boyciana, assembly GCF_034638445.1. Lineage (NCBI taxonomy): Eukaryota > Metazoa > Chordata > Aves > Ciconiiformes > Ciconiidae > Ciconia > Ciconia boyciana. Next base: position 55,052,926 of record NC_132936.1, read on the forward strand.
AAGGTATAATTGTTGATATTTGTTATGCATATGGGCAGGGATTTGTATAAATAATACATATTATGCAATGTTTAAGAGAGAAATTGATCTTCTAACTGTTCAGAGAGTGTAAACAAAATAAGGTATGGATTAAAAATGAATTTGTTAGGAAGATTTTGTGAACTATTTAGGTATATATGTTGCTGTTCTTTGCTAGCTCTAACTTGCATTCACTGAGATGTATGTAATTACTCTTGATTTTGGTTTCAATTCAGGCACTACAAGCTAACTCACTAGTTTATTTTTTTATTTATTTACATAGTTGGCATCATAATACACAGTTTATCCAGTCTGCTGCCTATTGAAGTATTCCTCCATCTGATAACATCTGCAAATACTTGATTTCAATATAACTGAAGCAAATTGTGCTTTATAAAGAATAACTAGGATTAAATATAAAAGATAGCATGAGCGTTTGCATCAAACAGGTAGGAAGATGACAGGAATACTTATTCACAAAGTGGTAACATCTCATTTCATACAGTTACATTTCTGTTGACAACGGAGCTTGTGTTTCATGCGGGTAAAACAGATGAATGGGACCCAGTGTAATGTCTGGTTCTGAAGAACCTGGGAATGTGCTCTCCTATCTGACGCACCTCTTGTGTTTTAACACATCCTTTGCACACTGATGAAGACTGGTAGAAACAAACTGTCAGAAAAGTATCTCCAGCATAAGCGAAGGAGCTAGCTTTGCTGTCTCTGGTGTTGTAAAGGACGGAGTGGGCCAGGCAGAGTGGTTTGGCAGCAAAAATGCTACCTCTGTGGAGGGAAGGTCTCAGGTATTTGAGCAGCACAAACTAGAGTTTCCAGGAGACATCTCCCGCCCTCACTGGCATTTTGCCCACATCTGGTCCTTCTCAAACCTTCTGGGCTTCCTAGAGAGTTCCTGGGAAGCAGTGTTACTCCACTTTGCTTTCCATGCTCTACTTTCCTTCCAGAAGAAGGAAAAGGGAGCAATGGGAAAAGAACTGGTAGGAAAGGGACATTGCTGTCCTTGCCCAATGAGGAAGTTGGCTGCAACAAAAGCATGACCTTGGGATGCAGGAAATGGAAGCTGAGGACTACTTCTGGGTTAGTGTCTGTAAAATCAGCCCAAATGTGTGTCTTTTCTGCAAGTAAATGAAGCTGAAATTCCCACTAAACTAATCTACACACAGAACCACTGTACCCCTTTGAAAGTGCAGTATTACTTTCAGCTTTGTTGTTGCTGTGTGTCTGGCCTTTTTGATCTTTTGTTTTCCCCCTTCATTGTAAAGCTGTCCTCTCTTGACTTCACACAAGTCAAAGAAATCAACAGAAGGCTTTCAGATTTAATTTGAAACATTTCTCATTTTAGGTTTCATCCTTCAAATCCTCTGATCTGATTTTCTCATCCCTTAAGACTCTTCACAATCTCAAAGGAAAACAGCTCCCAGGCCACAGGACTACATCTATAAATCTTCAAAATCCTGTATCTAGGGCTGTTTCATCTGTTGTAAACCTGCAGCTTTGCACAGGTGAGTAATCATCTCTGCCCTAATAAAGTTGGTAATGTAATTTGAAATGAAATTTGATTCCTCCCTTTTTGGAAGGAGCAATATTATTTGAAAATGAAATAGCAGGCCATTTTTTTGACGGCTACTCCATTATATTGAAGTCATCCTTTCTGTAGTCATACAAAAAACAAAATGCGAAATAGTGATCTCTTTTCCCAAAAAAATATCACTTGGTAATTGCACAAGAAAATGGCAAACCTAATTTTTTTAGGTGATTTTAGTAAGCAGATTCTTCCTGAGAAATAGCTTTCCTGACAAAATCAAATTCTAATGTTGCATTTCATACAAGACTTAAGGAGACAGTTCCATGAGCATAATGCTTCAGTTCAAGTTGATATTGCACAATACAGACCCTTATAAATAAACTCTTATTCGTGGAGCAGTAGTTGAGTGTATAATGAAATCATGAAAATGCCTACATCTACACAAACTGCCTTTAATATATTTGTTAACTAGTAAGTTTTCTCTGCCTTGCCATTAAACAACTTCAAGGCAAAGGGTTTAGAAAATACAGACTTTTTTCTAGTACATGTAGAGACATTGAAGTGCAACAGGAATTAAACGCTCTAGTCTACATCTTTGGTTAGTGCAAACCACTGGTAAGCTGTTGATTGCAGTCTACAAGTGCTTATTTGCCCTATCTGGGTTAAGTATTCTCCAGCCACGCTGCAATCCTCTACAAAAGCCTCTATAAGAAAATGTTCTGACTCTCTTTTTTTCTAGTTTTGCTAATTAAATTTATTTATAAAGTATTTCAGTGAACATTACCATCCAGTATAAATTGAATAAACTCCATTGACATTGGTGGAGTTTTGCTAAGTTTATACAAACTGAGGCTGTTGGCTTATATACATGTATGCTGTACTGTTTTCTATTTGCACATGGTTGACATTCACTATTTGACTTCCTGAGCTGCAAGACAATATTCAAACATCTTACAAGTATTCAGCAAGTCCCTTTTTCCTTTATTGCGTGCTTCCTGTATTTTCTTGTAACAATTTCAGCAGTGGACTTTTAAAAATATTTACTTATTATAAGATAGCCCACTGCCTGAAAGATCCAAGCAATAGATTCCCCCCCCGCCCCGTGTTTCTATCCTAACAAAAAAGCTATTAAACCAGGCAGAAATCTGATTGCAGTCTCTGTTTTCAAGCATTGTGGAAATTGGTAAACACAAGATATTTATTTTGGTGACTTTGGGGGAAAAAAAAAAGTATATATAAAGTGAATTAAGTTTTAAGGGTTTTTTTCTAGAAAGATATTTGTGCAAGTGTTCTGTATGAGAGAAAGGAATCATTTATTGGTCTTTCAATTCCTCCCTCTTGCTATTTCATTTCCTCCAGTCTATTTACTTACTTTCACCATCCCTCTCCAAAATATGTAAAGATTCAGCTATCTTCTCAAGTTTCCTCTTAAGTTATCTTTTGTTTAGATGAACCAAGTAGGATGCTAAAACAGTACCCTACAGTTGTCAGTACCCAAAGACAATGAACATGATTCAAATATCAGACAATGAGTGAAGTCTGAATACAAAATTTTCTAAATAACAAACCTGAATAAATATTCAAGATAATCATGGACAGCCTGTGATTTTGGAAAAGAAACAAAATGATCTGAGTATATTATTTGCTCACTAAATTAGTTGCTCAGCACTAGTTACAAAGGCATGCAGATGGCCTCTCTTGCCGTAGCCAGAATGCTTGTTTGTGAGATACATGGCTATTCCAACAGCACTGAACACATGGTTTTGCTTCAGGGAATATATAACATATTCGATATACATTCTTAAAATGTATTAATATTTATCACACTTATAGGTACATTGCCACAAAAGGAGGCTCATCTCATTTTTAAGGATTCTTCAATATATTCTAGAATATGTATTCAGAGTTGCTCTACTTATATGATAGAGATGCCCCAAGATATGCAGGCAGGCTTTTGAATACTGTATCATCTGATTAATATTTAAGATCCAAAGAAAATGGTTAAGGCAGCTGAAAAAAAGTGAAATCAAATATAGGGAACATTTCCTTCCCTGGAGGGCTTTTGACCAATGGAGCTCTGAGCTCTTTCTTACCAACTATGAATATATCAGGCTCTTTTAAGGTAGTTTTGCAGCAAGCATTCAACTGTATGAGATGTGCAGCTGTTGTAACCAAAAGGGATATTTTCTAAATAGATTTCATTGTTTTCCTCATTAAAAAGACTTAGCACGATATTGCAAGGGGTATCATTTGCAGTAGTATTTTAAATGGTCATGCTAAGTGATATTTACAATTCCATAACCTAGATAGTATTGAACAGCTCTTCACCCAAGGAGAAATATAATAAGGAGTTGTGTGTTTTAGGTATAATAAAGACAAACCATAGGTCTACAGTTCAATCACCTTGAAATCCAGTCCATGTATTCAGCTTCATGATGCAGATTTTAGGGTAGGCTATGGAATTTAAGGATGCAATTACTCAATTAGGATTTATCAAAAAAGTTTATGATTATATTTTTGTGAGAAATTTCAGATCGTGGATGCAAACACCTACAAGTATTTCTAAAAGTTCAGTAGCTGTACTGTTTGCGATCTAAGTCTGTATAAAAAAGGAATGCTTAATGCACTCAAATTTCATTGTAGTCTTGCAAAACCCTATATACAAAAGAGGAAATTTCTTTTGTGAATCATTTGATACATTTGTCTCTTTCCTGCACAAATATGTGGAACAGTACTAATTTTTTCATATGAATATATGTTTAAATTTTTTCCTCCGTTAGGACTTGAACACTAGTAAAAGCTCTTCCTTTGGGAGAAATTAGCAGAAATACTCAGAAGCCCACAAAGAATGCTGTGGAAAGAATTAGTAAATTAATATCTTCTATAATTGCTCCTTCTTTTCTGGTTATTTGCTTTCTGGAAATGTATTTCAGTTTTCCTTGGATAGATTCCTTACTCACAGTTATACCTTATTTTAAGGAGTTTCTAATTTTTGGTATATGAACAGTTATCTTATAAGTATTGGAAGTTCTCTACCTTTTGGATGCAGAATAATCCAGAGAGTATGTAGACAGGGCAAGTTCTTTGGGACAGTGTCTGTCTTCACAATGGGTTTCGGGAGTGCTTTTGCCGTAATGAGGCTTGCAAGCTGAAGAAACTGTAGTAATGAATCATCCTCACTAGTACAGAAACCTGGATAGGTGGGATGAATCACCCCCTGGAGATACTTGCCTTACCTCATTAGACGAGGGCTAGAGGAGAGGTGACAGCATGGACCAGACAGCTGACTTTCAGAATGCTAATGTTAAATGACAAATTTAAGCAATATAGTTTTAAATTTTGAATAAGTGCTCAGAATATTTTTTTATTTTCTCTGTCATTGGCTATCTGGATAATGTTTTTTCTTTCAATAATATGAATTTACTACATGGAAAGTACTCTTCATTAGTTCAGAATTATTCACCTTAAAATTAAAAAAAAACCAGTTATTGTTGTCAGAGTTTCAGTTTATATTAATATGTAAAATATTTACATATGAAGTCATAATTCATCTGACCCGAGATCAACATTTCACTGAGAGGTTTAGGCTCCATCTGTTGCCAAAAGGAAGAGAAAGGCACCTCACAGAGGCAGTTCATCCCAATGCGAGCTCAATGGAAGGCTTTTCTTACACCTAGTATTTGAATGATTTGAAACTGAGTATTCTCAGCCTCACCCTCTGTCAAGGTAAATCAACTCAGCTAACCTCTCTCTCTTAATTACGGATTATAAAAGGAACCTAGAATAAATAGTGTGCTTCAAATAATTATTTTAAACTAAACACTTAAATCTCATATGGAGTTTACACTTTTACGTATTTATCAAATGTGAAACGCACAGTGGAGAATTTTGGAGAGGCAGAGAACCACACAAGTATTCCCATGCAGCCACCCATCTTCCTACAGGTACAGTTCCTTGTGTTTGGTACCGAGACACTTACATGGCAGCTTCTTTTTCTAGGAACTGCTCTTTTGGGTAGTTGTTTTGCAGGGTGCCATTATTCACACAGATTTTTGTTAGGAGATAATGTGTCTGAGTCTTTGGAAACTCATAGGAAAATAGTTGAGTGCAATCTCTATACTAAGTACCATCTAAATAAACATATAGTGGCCGACATATTTGCACATTGTTGCCTGGGTCATTCGTTTGCAAATGTGGAAAGCATGTGGTAAAACAATTTTTCTGCAAAAGATGACCACATGAATTTGCAAAAGGTAATGCATTAAATAGAAATATAAACAAATCCAAAATTTCTTCCTTTAGCCTGATTCCTTTTCCTTGCTTTTTGGCCTACACAGAACCCTACAGGACTGATATAAAAATCCTTCCCTCATGCAAAGACTTGTTGAATCAGAGTTGCACACTCAGCAGAGAGATGTCCTTGAAGGGTGATTCAGGTGGATATAATACAGTACACTCTGTATTATATTATTCAAATACTTATTATTATATTGTTCAAATACTCTTTCTATTACCTGCATAGTCAACCCCTTAAAGCAGTGCTCTAACCAGTGGACAGCAAACTAAAACTAGCTATCAGAAAACAGTGAGTGTAAGAGTATTCCTGAATAGATTTGTGCCTGGCTACAGGATAGTGGTCCATTTGGGATTTAGACTACTGAGCCCACGTAAGCTCCCCTGATGTCACACAGCCCTTGCTTCTGGGCTCAGTATCCAATGCCTTTTACTTATATATACTGTCCACTGACTTAAATGGAAGCGATGATAAAACCTTCAAGCAGTAAACAGAAACCAAACCTTAGTCTGTTTCAAACATCCTAATAACCAGTCTTATTTCGTACAAAGTCATCCTTCCTACAACTAAAAAGAAAACAGATTTTTAAGAATTATTCCAACATCAACTTTAGCAGATATGTCCGAAATTCTTGTAGGACTGAATATATCGCCTTTATATAGGTTAATAAGGTATGAGGTAGAGCCTATGCATCTATAAATTAGTGTTCAACTAACATGAGTTTTAACACTTCAAACACTAAAACCACTAAAGAAGTGATTTACAAATTAGTATAGTCCCACTGAAGGCACTGGAAAGATGCTGAGTTACATCACTCCAGGTTTTGGCCTTCATTGCTTGAAAAGATTATTGTTATTGTAATCCATATATAATGGGAATTTGACTCAACTGTGAAGTATGGTATTGACAATTCCAAACATCTACTCTTAGTAAACATATAATTTTTCTTAATGCTTTTAGAGAAAAGACACAAAAGTATATGCCTATTATTGCAGGAAAGAAGCTGGATAGAGAGCACAGTTGTGGTACAAAATTCAGTGCTGATCACATATTGCAGCAACTTATGCACTTCTTTTACTGCTTTGATTGTTCTAAATACAACCTATGTTAGCTAATTCTCCAAGATTTAGATTATGAAAGGGCAAAATCTGACCAATTTAAGGAATGTTAAATTTGAAAATGGATACATTTTATGCCTCCTTAACAGCTTTAAAACTTTCATTTTCTTTTCAGCTATAAATATTCTATAATGGCAAAAGAAGAATATAAAGTAAACTCAGATTCACTAACCCAACCTTTTTTATGAGTAACACTTTCTTTTAATGGTACATTTAGCTAATACTGAATTACAGAGGAGTTCCAACAGAAGTACATATGACATCTGCATTAACATTGAATTAATCCTTTATGATCAATGCTATTGTCATGAAAACTAGACAAATTAATTAATTGAGTCACTTAAAATAAAGTGTTTCTTCCTTTATGCAGATTCTTAATCCTATTTGGGTATTAATTTCTCCTTTTCTTGGATTCAGAAGATCCATTTTTTTCCATTCAACTGCATGCCTCAAAGAGGAACTTGAACTGCAACATACTCTGATGACGGGGAACACATTATGTGGTGGTCAGCAAAAATCAGAAGTTACCTATTATTAGCCACTATTAGAGCTAGTGAAACACAGTAAAAATGGTAATGCATACTTTTCAAAACTGGAAATCAGTTTTCATTATGTACTCCTCAAAATTAACACCTAATAGCCAAAGAGAATTAACTGATGATCTGGTCTTTTTCTTGTTATTACTTGGCTTGTTCTGAGATCTTGGAGCAAATAGAAAGACTAACTTACTATGGCAACAACTGCAGGACATGTCACTGTATCTCTGAAACCTAAAACTTTTGAACTGGGGTAATACTTATACATACCTTGGGGTGTGGGGCCACATATCAGAGGGGCAGAAGTAATCTGTAGAGAGCTGTGAAACCAACTGTCTCTCTGAGAATGTCTAGCATGATTTTCACATTGCTACTCCATAGAATTCAGATAATACAAATCACTAAAATACAGTGAACAACAGCAGCAGTATCAGCTACAGGCTTCAAGTTGCAGATCCACCACAGAATTAAAGAAAGATCCAACAGAGCTGCTTCAGAGCACAAGAAATGTCCATTGATCTAAAAATTGCATAGTTCTGTAAATTTCACTGAACATAATAACCTCTTGTCTTTGAGAGCTAAGGCTAACCAATATGACTTGCAGTGAAAGCAATTTTTATGTTCTTAATTTATTTTATTAACTTGTTGTGCTTGTTATTACAGATGGCCAGAGGACAAATACTGAATTCCACATCAGTTATCAAGGTATCAGAATGTGATTTTGCATTGAAATGAAAACGAAAAAGTTTTTTTGCTGTTGCTGGGCCCTTTGTTTTGAGCTTTTCCTTTATTCCCCTTTTCAAAAAGGAATCATGCTGAAATGGGTAACTTCAGAAATAAATTTACATCTCTTCATAGGAGAAAGCTTTTAGATCACAACTTGCCTAATTATGGGAGTATATTTTTTTATCAGTGGAGGCACCAGCTTGGGCTGTGGCACATTTCTGTTGAAGTTGTTACTATGCTTCAAGGCATTTTGGAATTAGTAATTAGTAATTAGTAGTTACTAATTCAACAGTTTAGAGCTTTAAACATAGATGTACCTCAGGTCAGTACTCATATCACCAGGTATGGAACATGTGAAAAAAAGAGAGTCCAGGATCAAATCCTTCTGCGGGAGGTTTTAATAAAACTTGAAGAGCCTCTGTGAAGTGTTTCAGCATTAACTAACTATTAACAGTGTTTTAGTGAAGTGGTTTTTCAGTTGCAAAGTGTTTCAACACTGACTTATTTCAATCAAAATTGAAATATTGCTAAAGTGATTCAGGCAGGTATACTTACTATGTAATATTTGCATTTGATTTTCATGAAAGAGAATATAAAATAACAGATCATAATGCCAGGGTATACCAAGTCTGACAGTAAGGAAAAGGTAATCAGTAGATTCCTATAATACAGGTGTAGTCTTTGATAAATACATATAAATCTTATTGTCTTAATGAAGTTATGATATTCCACTCTTTAGGCTAGAGGGTTTATTATGAAATAACTTTTATTTTTCTCTTACCAAATTGCTAATGACACAGATGTGTCTAAAGTTTCCCCTTGTGCTAAAATATTATTATAAACTACAATGAATGCAAAAACAGCTCTGTGAAGTACATTAATATATTTCTAGCGTAGCTGAGCAATCTATTTTATTAAATTGTTTTAGGGATACATTTAAACCTGATTCTTATGAGTTAGAATGGCAACTGTCATTCCAGGCTTTCCTAAGCCCATCTAGCTAAACTGGTTTTGTGGGAGAAAATTATATTTATTTGGTTCATTTCTCCAGCAGAAGTTTCATGGACTCCTCTATTTCTTCAGATGTCCAGGAATACCAAAATCACCCAAAGGCTCCTGAAGTTGCCCATTACTGAGTCTTTCCTCGGAGGAATAGTAAATTCATCACAGATTATAGCTTAAACTCAATTTTCCACAACATGATAGTTTATAAAATTATAGTATGTGCTATAACATTTGTTGTTGATTCACGCTCAGCCTGAGGAGGAAAGTCTGCTGCCTTACAGGACAAAATTATGTTTCCTTGAATGAGAAGGATAGATGACAACTCTAAAAGCAGGCACTAGCACTTTGATTTCAAAAAAATTGTTTGCTGTTCTCTAAATATTCTGCAGATCATGAAGCTACAGGACTATTAGGTAACTTAATATTCTATGGTACCTTCATACAGAGCAGTAACATCACCATGTTATTTGCTGCAGTATGTGTGCAAACAATAAGTACTGGATTACATACTGGTCTGATACACACCAATATCATTCCAGAATAACAGTTCAAGTCAGTGAAGCAATTTCCCTGGAATTAATCAGGTTGAATCCATTTGTGAGAGCAGAGAATTTAGCTCTACCATGGCCTTTTTCAGTGTCCTTTCAGCTCCAGAGTTCTGTTAATGATTATGTAGAGGGAAAGAGGACATAAAAGGAAAGTACAAACACAGTATTAAGCCTTAAATAAGCCTGAAGAGTAGCTAAGGTTACACTGGCTTTATTAAGTACACAGACTCAAAAGTGTTTAGGAGACTGACAATGCTTTTTGTATGCATGCTGCTGTGTGAGAAGGAATGTGGTATGGAAATGTTCAAGTTTCTTTCAATCATCTTGTCTTCTTCTCTGGCTGAGAAATTGAAAGTCTCAGATACACATCACACAACTTCTAAAACAGGTGATATGAATCTTATCCTAAGACTTAAGTTAAAATATTAATGTCTGAAAGAACTAAGGCTAGTTATAGGAATTTGTTCTGAATCCAGAGAAGGATTCATCCTGTGCTAGTGTGAAGAAATCTCTTCAGATGCTCCAGGGTATCATAGACATGCCAAAGGGCTGACAAATATGACCTGGGACCTATGAAAGACTCATGTTGCTGTAAAGAATCAGATGAGAAGGAAGGAAAATATCCCAGGGCATCTAAACTGGTATTAATTGCCTATCCGTGGGCAACTGAAACCCTACCTCTGTTAAGTGAGTTTTAGGCATTTGATACTTTTAAGCAGAGATAATTTTGATTTGATTTTTGACATGGTAATGTTCAAAGAAAGTTTGGCTTTACTGAAATCAACTTATTCCAATGACAAGATAATATTCTTGGATAATTACTTCTAGGGCATAAAAGAAGGTGATACTACAATGTTTTCTAAGTAGTTAAAGGCTACATTTCACTTTGCATACTAGATTCAAAGATATTTGAGAAAGCTCACGTTATCTAAAAGCCACACCTTCTTTGTTTTGAAATTTTGCATAGGACCTTTATAAATATAACTGACAGCTTGGGCAGAAATCTCCTAGGAACAATCCAGACATCTCAGTGTGATAAACTCTAGTTCCTACAGTGATTCTGAACTCCATTCCCTAATCTGAATTTAACGTTGTGGATTTGAGCACTGCCTTTTTAGTTCTTATCTAGATTGTGAAGCAACACTACTCTATCTACATAGTCTATTTGAGCAATTGTATTTTACACTGCTGTTTTCACTCTTAAGTATGAATCTGAATAATGCATGACATAAAATTACAAGATGGGTAATTCAAATTGAGTTAGCACTGCATACTTTTGTATTTTGAATCTCCTGACTTGTGTATGCTTGATTACTCAGACTAAATGTTACACTAACGTTTCTTTATTTCCATTTAATATTAAAGAGTACGTCCTCCAAATTCTGTAATGGCATCTTTATAGCCAAATAAAACTGGCAAATATTGTTCAGTATATTAATGCAAATACAAATAGATACATTGGAAATACGTACTGGTTAAATTCTGTATGTAGAAAATAGCTATCAGAACAGTAGGTACATCTCTGCGTGCTCAAAAAATGTCTTTGGATTAAATGCTTGATGTAGAAAGCTTAGATGGAAAAAAGTGGCAATTCATACAATCAAGTAAAATTAGCATTAAGAAATAGCTGAATCTGAACATTTCTCATTTTTCCCCATATACATGGGAAACTCATGTTTCTTGGTCTCAAAAATTGATTTCTTGTAACCTCTTGGGGAAAACTTAGAACATTCTTTGAATATCTGTAAGCCTTTATAATCCAAGTTCAAGTTCTATTTAGGATTCTTTCAGGACTTTTCAGTGTTGAGAAAAAGAAGTATAGATTTTCTTTAAACTTTTTTTATTTTTGCATTTGTTATAATCTCTCTTAGCAGTCAGCGATTGTGATACAAAACCTTTTCTGAAGAATGAAAAGAAATAATAAAGCAATGGATGGATTTTACTAGCCATAAAGGAAGAAATATATGTAGTTGAACACATTCTAATCATCCTTTTGTAAATTAAATCTATCAACTGAAGGAGTTAGGTCTTTTTTCCCTGGAGAAGAGAAGGCTTAGGGGGGACCTCATTCCAGTTTTCTGGTACTTAAAGGGTGCCTACAAAGCAGACGGAGGCTCTGTCTTCACAAGGAGCCACATGGCGAAGACAAGGAGCAGCGGTTATGAGTTGCACCAGGAGAGGTTCCATCTCAATATAAGAAATAAATTTTTTACAGTAAGAACAATCATTCACTGAAACAACCTCCCCAGGGATGTGGTAGAGTCCCCATTGCTGGAGGTTTTCAAGATGCGATTGGACAGGGTGCTAAATAATCTCATCTAGTCTCCCTTCCCCATAAAAGGCTGGACCAGATGGTCTTTTGAGGTCCCATCCAACCTGGGCTGTTCTATGGTTCTACGAGTTTCTGAACTGACATGATTAGAAAGCATTTTGAATCAAGAAAAACTAACTTTGATGGGAAAACTAGTAGGGAAACACTAGCAAAGTCCTGGGGAGAAGGAGTCTGTCTTGTGAGGAGATTAAAATATCTTGGTTTATCTAGCGTAGAAAGAGGCCTAAATGAGATATAACTGCCATTCTTAAACAAAACAGAGGGTAAATACTGGTGAAGGGATGTTTAAGCAAACAGGTAATTGTGGTGCAAAATCAAATGAACATAAACTATCTTGGATATATTTAAGCTAAAAGCTTTAAGAGGGTTTTTAAACATAGAAAGAATGGTGTTCTTCATGTTCCAGTAGCAACTAGAAGAGTAGGTACTTTCATGAGCAAATAGTAAGAGCAGTAAAGGAACAGTTAAGGGTATAGTGAGAATATCTATTGTTAGAGGTCAAGTAAATACAGGTATTATTACTTGATCCTCATAATTATGCAAGTAAATAAGACAATCAAACCCCCAAAATTCCAACATAAAATTTGCTTTGCCCCCTGTTTCTAGCTTTTAGTTTATGAAAGCAATTCAGGAAGCAGCATCTTCCCTTTTTTTTTTCTAGGGCTTGTTATTTTTACTCCCTGAAGGTCATCATGAGGCAGTGCTCAGTGCCCTGCAGGGGAGCAATGTGCCAGTTTGGGCTGCTCCTACAGTAAAGGGGTGTGTTTCCACACTCAGCACCACTCCATGACCATTCACTTTCTAAATGGAGGCTGAGTGGTGTGTGACCAGCCCAGGTCTGTCCGTAAATGTCCTGAGGGCCGGCACTTTGCAGAGACATCTGGAGAGTGGAATGGTAGAGCCCAGGACATGCAATGGAGCTGCTACTGAGAGGGAGGTCAAGGAAGCGTGAACACTTCTCCTTTCCTCAGGAATCACCCTGCTCTGTTCCTCAGCCAGCACAATACTTGTCCTTTAATAAGAGCTGGTTACATTATGTCATTACAGCCTGTTGTAACCTTGGGAGTGACTTTACACCCTGGGAGTCAAGAAAAAAAAGCTTTCAAGCACAGAGAGGTCTTGGTGCAAGAAAAATTTATTAAAGAATCTCTCAGGATACGATGAGGTTCCCATTTTAAAATGCCAAAAAACAATGCAGACAGTTTGAACATTAATTCACAGATGAAAGATTGTCTTTCTATATTCCGGATGATGCAAGTTTTGACCTTCCGCTCACCATTCCAGATTTCCAGATAGTGGTGAACAGAGCCTCCAGGGCTAGGAGGGGGAGAGAATAGGGGGCATTCAAGGGAAAGAACATCTTTCATTGTGTGTGAGGGGAGAAAGAAAATGCTCCCTTTTACAGAAGTTACATTGCAATAGCATCACAGTCTTCGTTACTGAATACAATATTTTTGTGTTTCTATTATAAACTGAAGTTTAGGCTCACTTTCTGCTGAAATGATAACTCCAAATATTATCAGGGAAAAAAAGAAGGTGATTTTAATCTAAATTCTGCCTGCACAAAGCTCTTTTCATTACAAGCCCAGAAGCCAAGCACAACATCTCTACAACGTTTGATTAAGTTCCACTGAGAATTAAGTATAAACTTAAGAGCATAAGTTTCCTCATGCAGTGCTGCTGCTAAAGTATTGAATGTTGATCTTTTCTTTTGTCTCTTTTCCCAAAGACACTTCTGTCTCTCAGGTATCTTATGTTAAAAAATAAATTCCTTTTCATGTAAAAAACCTAAATCTGTCATAAGAAACTTTGTTGAAATAACATACTGCAATATATTAGAAAGAAAAATCCATTGAGAGAGGAATAGTATACAGGTAATCTGGAAGATTAGGAGTTGCAGAGCATCAGTCAACATTTAAAGCTTTTACAGATGGAAAACTAGTGGAGGTATGAGTAAGGTGGTTATGACTATTGTAAGATTCACAGAGATGAGCAGGGAACATGAACACGAAGTGAATTCTGAACCACTATGAAACTCTATTTGTTTTTTAAAATATTTTTTATTATTTCACAGTTAAGAAAATTGTCAAATGATATTGGCAATCAATAACAAGTAAAATTGCATGCTTAGCTTAGGGAAATTAAAAACATAGAATGACATATTACAAATAGATACTTTGGTAGTTAGAGGTGGGGGCAGCTTGGGGTGACTGTTTTGGTTTTCGTCAGCTCATATGTGTTTTCAAATCTGACACCTTTCTATATCTGTGGAGCCAGTGGGATGTACTGCAGCAAGATACCGTAACAGCTAGTTCTCATTAATAGTTAAGGACTGACTGCATCATTTCTGTTGTGTACAGCATCCCTAACATATGTGCAATAGGGGGCTTTAACAGAAGTGAGATCAAGCTACATAGTCTTTACTATATACATATATGTGCACGCCATATGCACATTTAAAGGCCATTTGCTTAGGGTTTGTTTCAGGTTTTTTCCCTTCAATTTTGCAGTCATAAGTTAGGATGCAGTCATTAATTATATCCATTCTAAACAGCCAGTAATCTTTCCTCACTATTGGTCAATATAAGTGAGATGTGGCCAGTATATACAAGTAGCCATTGCTTGTGCAAATTTGAGATTCAAATGCTAGAAGGCTGAATTCTGAACTCAAAAACTCTGAAAAGAGGTCTTTTTTACACATAATACTAGTAATACAGGGTTGGGGTTTATTTTTCCTTTTCAAATTACTGCTTGGAATTTTAATTTATTCCTAACACTTAATAAACCATACACACTTGGTACAGGCAGCATGACATAGGTGTATAGTAATTTCCTTGTTCTAGCTTTACTTTTTCCTCAGACGGCTTAAAGAACAAGTGCTAGTCTCCTAGCACAGTTTTATAGAAGGAGCAATGTAATTCAGAAAACCCCAAATTTGCTGTGAGGAAAAATTATAAATTCATAAGATTCATTACTTTGGAAAAAAAACCCACAGTTTTGTGGGGATTTGGGGTTTCCTCACAGGCAGCAGTGCTGTTTGCATTTTACATGATAATAGCTGTTTAAAGATTTATAAATTATTCAGTCACAATTTTTATCTCCTGTTTCTTTTAAATGAGACAAATATCAGTTTTAGTTAGAGGTGATGTTACAGTTTGCCAAAATTCTATTTAATATTTATTTGTAATGTTTAAATGAACTGTCAAAAATGCTTAGTCAGAGATGTCTTGTAAAAAGTAATTTTCAGAGATCATGTAAACATTAATTCCCACCACAACATTCAGTATAAAGTAGCTTCATTCTCTTACTGATACTTTTAAAGAACCTCTCTGGATTTGGAATAAAACAATGAATAGAAAAATAAAAGGTCCTACAAGCTTCTCACAGTTTCTATTGCCCTAGTCATTAAAGTAGTCATCTGTCTTTACTGGATTAAAGCAGCTGCTTCTGCACTCTAGGTGACTTTTGGCTTGTAAAACACCTGTAAACAAATCTGTCAGACACAGACACCAATTCAGAGAGGTTACAGAGCTTCCCGTTTTTAAACTAACAGGGGCTTAAATGATCCCATCTACATTCACAACAGAGCATCTTAAGGCCACAGCCATAAAGTCATTGCACTTGCAGAGATGGAGAGCAGCCCAGATGTAGACAAGCTTTGACTGCGTGACTCAGCACGTGGCCATGACATTCCTTGCAACACTGTACTTTGCTCTTCCTTTTTCTGATCCAGCAGGGAAGACCCTCGTCCAAGGACTATATGCACACAGTGATATCTCGTTGCGCAAAACTACTTGATATTGTCTCTGAGATCATTATAAATTTGACCCTTCCAGCCTAATGACCAAATCAAGGCTATGATAATTATCTGTGTCTATACTACAGAATTCCACAAGGCTGGCTGGCTGTATTTTTCTCCAGGTTTGGCAGGAACTTGCAGTATGTGAACAACTCTATTTGATGACCAATAAATTTAATACCTATGAAACCTCTTCACTCAGCTGGTCATAGGAAAAAAAACCCAAAAACCACTAATAAAAAAAAAAAAAAAGAAAACAAAACAAAACCCAAAAACCCCTCAACAAATAGAATCAAAGATACTTCATATTTTAAGTCTGATCTAATATTTTCTGTGCTTGCTGTGCCCGTTAAAGCTTTTCTAACCATTCCTGTGGCTCTAGACACACTAGAAATCTCATAGGTTAATTAAGCTTGTTCTTATCAGAAATTACAGTAGTGGCCAGCTAGCCAAAATACTAATCTCCCAATGGGCAGCTTAAGCTTTGTATCTGAAATCAATCATATTTGCAAGCTGCCTGAAATATTATACCTACTGCAGCCTAGTATTAAATACTCTCCCATATCTAGCTTTTGCATTTGGTTCCCAGGACTCATTCTGTCATGTTCAGTAGTATTTCACTCTGCAAAGGGCCCCATAGATTTCCACAGAATATATGGTGTAGTTATGTATATATCACTTGAAGCAAGTCTGTCTTTGGGCGTATAGTATCTCTCATAACACAAACAGTACAGTATTTTTAGAGTGTTAACCATATGGGCTGTTCATTGCATCCACAGAGGACTGTACAACATGTTATTGCTCCAGCAAAGATGATCAGTTAACTCTAGTTAAGTTAGATTTCCTGTAAAGGAAGGACAGTCAATCTAATGTTAATACTCATGTTCAAGCTGCATACCTTACATTAACACTATCTTGCTCCTTTTCACTTTACTGCTTCACATGCAACTGTGTCCATGGCTGGAGAAGTTTCAATCTAGTCCTGTTCGCACAGTAGGATTTAGCTTCTCTGGATAAAGGCCATTCAACTTGATAAACTGTATTGGTGTGTGGAACACAGCGGGTTGTGTGTGTCTATGTTTTGTTTTGTTTTTTCATTTTGTCAGCAATAAAAAAATGGCAATGACTGTTTGTTCAGTGAGATCTGTTCTAGTTTGCTTTAATTTCCTTTCTAAATAGCTGTGTTCATAGGGGAAATCTCCACCCTGAGGTACAGACAGTGGAAAAATCCTAGAGGTACTTTTTGGTTCTACAGGGAATCAAAAAATTACATTGCTTCTGAAACTCTCGTGTGGAAAGAATCACAGGGCTTGCTGAATCTCACAGCAAAACCTGCTGTCTCAGCAACAATTACTGTAGATGTGCTTACAAACTGACACCAATGATAATGTCAGGGTGCAGCTGGGATCTTAAATGGAACCTGCTGCTCCACACCAGCTTATTCAAGCAGATTCACGGGCAGGGAAAAAGCAGGCAGAGGGGCAGAGGAGATGTGACAGTATGTGTGTATGTGTGTGCGTACATGTAGTTTGCATTCAGAAAAGCAAAAGAAGAAAAGCAGAGTCATGCATTTAGAAAAGAAATGTAGAAAAAGGTGAACAGGGTGAGAGGATACCACCTGCCACTCAGCAGGGGATTCAGGGCATCAAGCAAGCAGCACGATGCCAGCAGGTGAACAGGGCAGCAGGAGCCTGGTAACTGGCAGCCAACATGTGGCCAGGCCAGCAGGCAGCAAACACCTGGCCATTTCTTTGTGAACTAGTCAGCGGGAGCCTGGTACAGAGCAGAGAGCAGGTGGACGGGGCGGCAGCCAGGCTGGATACCTGGCAGCTGCTCTGGGGTCAGCTTGTCGAGAGAGCTCGCTACACAAAGCCATGAAAAGGGCTGTTTATTTTTTCTCTGTTGCCTTAGGATTGTTCACGTAGTTTAATAGGAAAGATGAAACTCAGCTCCTCTAGTGCCTTTGGTGAGGAAGGGGAAACCTGTGTCACAGTCTAATAAATTTTCCTACAGTCATTTTCAACAAGATCTCTAGAAGAAAGCATACATGATGGGCATCAGTGCTAAAGAGCTGTCTCAGTTTCAGCATCTCTTGAGCAATACCGGAATGAAATTTCTTTACTCACATTGGTCAGTCATTAAATGATTCTGTTTTTAAGTATCATGGTCTGTATTTAGATCTCCAGGCAAGCAAAGCTAACACATTACCCAGTGTAAAACTAGCCACAGCAGTAACAACATTGCAAACATCCTCCAGCAAGCACTACAGCAATGAGATCATTTTTCTAATCTCCAGAGGAAAATATAGAGATTATGGAACAGCTGATGGCATTCATTATAGATCCACATACTTTAAGGAGCTACACCGACTGGCACTATCCAGAAACTGGTTTTGTATGTCCATCCTGCCCCTGATGAGCCCTGCAGAACATGGTAGCCAGAGAAAAACAACAAGTATTATTGCTGCAGTATCAAAACCCCTGTTGTGAAGGGGACTATCTGGAACCAGCAAGTAAATCAAAGAGATTTTAAGATTTGAGGTTGCACAGCTCATTAAGCTCTTTTAATGAAAATTATATTTTTTCTATGCATTTTACAGACTACGATCTTTCCCCAAAGAGTTAACCATACAGTTGACCCATTCAATTAAAAAATCTTTCACTGATTTGAGTCATCTGGGATAAAGCTCGATATACATGAAATTAAATCAGAGTTCTTTCTTTGGAGAGAACAGACAAAACCTCTGTACTGATCAGAATGTGGTTTTGTGTTTTTATTCTTTCTTCCTCTTTTCATTGCTGATACATCACTCTCTATAGAGTGTCTTTTCTGCAGGAGAGTAACTTCTTTGCTCCATGGCAATGACATGCTGCAGGGACTAGCACATTCCCTGAGTGTGTAAGCAGATGGATATTATGTAGGAAAAAAGAACTGGCATTACCTCTGACCATTACATTGATGGAATTCCGCAGCTAAGTCTGCTGCTTGCATTTTAAAGAAAGATTTTTTGAATAAATAATTAAAAAAAAGATTTGTGAATATAACCCAGTCCAGGGCTTTAATGGAAATACATCAAGTCTTAGAAAGAAAGCAGGGCAAATCACAGGGAAAAAATCTAGCTACTTTGAAAGAAAAGTACTAACAATTACATTGCTAATGGTATTTCTTCCAGAAACAACTGTTGAAATGCTAAAATAATGCATTCCTGTCAGAGTTAGGTTGCATAAATAACAAACCAAAAATAGCTTGTTTAATGGATTACACATTATCACTGCAGAACACTAAAATATACAACCTGGAGAAAAGTGTGAAATACATTAAGAAGCAATCTGCAGGTAAAGACTATAATATATATTCATAAAGGGCAAGAGTTAAGATTGTGCAAGCAACCTTGGCTGTTAATTTCTTGACTGGAGTGCTTAGCTTCGCAACCTTTGCATTTTCTTCACTAAGACTTTCTAAGTAATTGATCATTTTTATAGTGTTCAGAGGCTTAGATACCGTGGAAACAGACTGAAACTATGGGAGTGGTTGTAGTATTAGAATAATTAGCAGTGCGTTGTGGAACAAAGTTGCTGATCAATGCTTATCCCTCCCAGTTCAGTCTCACACTGTGACTTGACATTATTTGTAGTGTGATTTCTGTCTGCATTCTTATGTAAACCTGCACATGCTCCCATCTGCCAGTATGTAGACATACATTTTTTCCATGTAGTATAATATGTACGCACTCTCAGAAAGCATGCTCTGTGATGTAAATGT
Source organism: Ciconia boyciana (assembly GCF_034638445.1). Lineage (NCBI taxonomy): Eukaryota > Metazoa > Chordata > Aves > Ciconiiformes > Ciconiidae > Ciconia > Ciconia boyciana. The sequence goes on from NC_132936.1 coordinate 55,072,607, forward strand.
ACTCACACACTACTACTTACTGAAAATTAAATTGCCAATTAACTGTTTGCTTTGTTCCAGAGGAAATCCAATAGTTATGTGCACTTGTTTATCAGCACAGTTCCTCCTTTTTGATGTTATGGCTATTTGCATAATGTGGTCTTAATGTTCCAGATGTGCAGCTCAACATCATGATATATTATTAATAAGATACCTTCCTCCCTGTGAAATTATCTGTGAAACTGAAAAATGATGTTTGTTAGAACGTTCAGAGGAGAAAGGAGGAGGGTTTCAGTATGAACTGGCAGGAGTTTGTTGTCCTGGAAATCCTCAGGTTTCGGTTTAAGCCAGAAAATCACTTCAACGAACTATATTTGCTCCAGGAAGAATATACAAATGCTATCTGGTGCAGCTATGCTCAAGGTGTATTGGGTAAATCATAGAATAGAATCATAAAATAATTTATGTTGGAAAAGACCCTTAAGATCATCGAGTCCAACTGTAAATGTAGCACTGCCAAGTCCACCACTAAACCATATCCCTAAGCACCAGATCTACAGGTCTTTTAAATACCTCAAGGGATGGTGACTCCACCATTTCCCTGGGCAGCCTGTTCCAACGCTTCCGAAGCAGAAAGCACCCTTTTATTTGAATTTTTGTAGTGGCGAATGTCTTAGAAATTCTACTTAGAACCCAGGAGGTAAGAAAAGACCAAATATTATAATTTTCACATCCAAAGAATCCTGTAATGTTATACATCCAAAGGCTATATAACAAAGTTACACAAGTTTATTCTGAAACTATTTTAAAGCTAAAGTTTCTAATCGAATTTGTACTGTAACTAATGAAGAGGAAGCAGATGTTATTTTGTTGTTGTCAAGAGAGTGTTGTCGTCAACAAAGTGGGTAAAGACTAATTTTTTACAATAGCAATCACCTTTAACAATAGATGCCTGGTTTCCACTGAAATATTTTACACCATTTCATACATCTTGTGCTGCAAAGCATATTCCTACTGAGAATATTCCCACAAGAATTCACCTTAGTAAATTGTTCTAAGCCTAAAACCTTCTCTTAGCTTGGCAATTAATGACAACGACACATTGTCAAAATGGTTGAAGCAAATGATGTATTATAGGAATTTGGAGAAGAAACTGAGGCTTATTTTCTGTTCTTCTAATATAAAACTCAGCAGACTGCAATTCATTTAAAGAAAATGAGACAGGCACGTCTAAGGCACGTCTGTGCTTATGCACGCAGGTGCATGTATGCACACACCCTCCATGATAGACAGACACTATGTTTTTTCTTATGAAATTCCTGTTAGTTTAGCAATAAGAAAAAAAAAACCAAACCACCAAACAGCTGAGTAATAGCTTCCTATCCATCAGCCAGTAAGCATTTATAAAAAGCATGCAGCATGCAACATGGCATCTCTGCTGATAGAATGATTTCCTTCTACCATGGGATATATTCTAGGAAACATGAAGCAAGCTAAAGGCCAACTGGATGACACTGATTTTACCTGAAACTTCACAACAAATATCTAGGTAGTTATTTGTTTTGCAAGAGGTATTTTTTGGGTACGTTTGCTTTGTCTTGTTAAAAAAACACTTCAGGTTCAAGAATGCTCTCTGAAGGGGAAACCAAAACTCCCTTATTTATGTAAGGAAAATGTAACAAAGTTGGATGCATCCATACTGAAGTATTGTGAATGCAAAGCTAATCTGTGTAAAACATCAGGAAGGTATTTGAGCAATCCCTATTAACATATAAGCCCAGTTTGTTGTAACACACATTAGCGTCTTTTTCAAACAGGGTGAAACACCATTTGGAGATGCAAAACATCATTTTAAGGTTTTCCAGGTATCATAATGATACTTTTCCTTAACACTGAATATTCATGATGCGTCATAGAACTAAAGATAAACATAAAAACTGATGTGAACGTTTGACTAATCTGTTCTTATTTGTTTGGAAGAGCTGCAGTAATTGCCTGGTTTGTAAATTAAACATCTGCTATGGGAATAAACAAAAACATAACTGAGCATATTCAAATAAATTGAATTCACTGTATTTCCATAAATTTTATTATATGGGCTCATCAATTTTATTACACCTGAGTGCTGCGTCGCTATAGAAGGCAGTACCTAATTTTCTTTAGATATCCTATTTGTAACAATAAATTTTTTCTGGTTCTAATAAACTATTGTTCTTATCTAAAGGTTTTGGTTTGCCCTTTTTTTTTTTTCTCTAAAAGATGGTCCATAAAACAGCTGACTTAAGTAAATTTGAGTACTATGTTTGTTTATTACCAAACTGTTACACAGGGCTAACAGAATGTCAAAAATAGTCTCTACTTGCACACAAGCCCATTTCAGACATGACAGCTGCTGATTTTTGGTACACACAAGAAATTAATTTGGCATTTACAGTGGCCTTGTTTTGCTACCTGCCAAGTTTGAAATGGTAAAAGATTGGGACAAAAGCCAAACAGAAAGATATTTAAAATAAAAGCAGAGATCAAGGTTTTTGGTTTTTTGTTTTGTTTTTTTTTTTTTTTTAAGTAAGAGAATCAACTGTCTTGGACCAATTTGTTTTTCAACATTAAGATGCCAAAAGTAGCATCAGAGGGGGAGTTAGTTTTGGGTTGCAACCATTATTACTCAGTGCATGGACATCAGAGGTAGAAGACCTGCTTCCTTGATTCCTTCTCTTGTTACCAATCCCAGAGTAGAAAGTCATCATGGCTGCTTGTCGCATGGCTGCACTGATCAAGTAGGGTATCCTGGTACCCTAAGTGTTAGGGTTGAGGAACAAAAGTTGGAAGCATTCCAACTCAAACACTGAAAGTGCAGTGTTGAAGGCTCACTTGGGAATCCCGGGCCAGGACTACATCCCCACGGAAAGCAAAGTTCAGTATAAGAGTAAATAGCTGATGTATGTCTGGCTTTTTACTCTCCATAAGGTTATGAAGCTCCATAAGCATGAACTTGAATCAAGAATCTCAGAAAACCTTCTGTTCCTCTGCTTCAGAAGAGTTTTCCACCTTGCTTATGATTGTGCTTGTGTGCCCTACACCTAAGGTAATTTTGGAGGACCAACATCTTCAGCTTTTGCTTCTCAGTGAGGAAATTCCTTACCAAATCTGATGTACAGCAAGGAGATGCCAAAAGGATTAACCAAAATTGCCTTCAGAAAGGAGGACTTGAAACACAGTACAGAAGCTACTAATCACAGACTGAAGTCTGAAAGGAAGTTCAGCTCAGGGAATGTTAGTTGGAACAGTCATCATTCCAGGTACTCTCAGTCAGGGGCACCATATCCGAGAGGTAAGCATAATGATTTGCAAGTCAAAGAAAGTTCAGCCTTTCCTCCTATTAATTCATTCACACTTGTAGGAACAAGTGGGCCATACAAGTGAGCCTCTGCCCAATACCCCACACTGTAGGGTGGTATGGAGTTGTGCTACTATATTCAGGAAGGCACTCAACATTCACTAGAGTAGCAATAAAAGTCATGCTTCTCAGGAATTAACAGCAAAACTGCCATTGGCTTCAGAAGCCAAACTCCTACGTCCTACATTTCTAGTGTTTTGTTAATGAATGTTAATTGTGTGTCATGTGAAAGAAGGAGCTGAGCCTACTGATTCCAAATAAGTAGGCGTAAAGGGAATGAAATAGCTATTTTTTTTTTTTTTACTTGCATTTATACCCTCATCAGACATGACTTGGTCTTTTTTTTGTCAAATTTTAGGAAACAGAGACCAAACTCCAGCAAAAACCTACCCTTACAGAGCCTGAGAAATTAATCAAACTACTGATGGACAGCAGAAATGTCATAAAGATGCAGCCGTCTGTGAATGTTAAAACCATCTTTGCCAAGTGTGAAACTTACCGGCAGAAATTCCTTTTGAAGAGTTTTAATTGATAGCTAAGTGACCAGTACCCCTGTACATCCAACACACCGCACTTTAGAAGCCAAGTCCTTACCATAAGCAATATGTAAAACTTTACATCTGGATTCTACAGATGGATTTAAACATTAAGTGAGCTTTGGGAATGGGGGAGGATTGGACTGGCAAGATAAATCTGTGTAATACTTAGTCACTTATAAATAGACATCCACACCTAACTTGAGGCAGTTGAATCCCACTCACGGGTAGTAAGGAGACATAAATTACAAGTCAGAGGCTTGGTCATTAAGGTATGCAGTTGTCCAAAACATACTAATGTGACAGATACTGAAAAAAATCAGGGCTTATTCGAACACATGAAAATAACTCCTTAGACATTAGGAGAGATATAGTCATCTTATTATATGATCATCCTAGACCTTCACATTGCTCTGGGGGTTTGGGTTTAATAGGAACCATTATCTTCAGAGACAGAATATTTCTTGTTTTCATTTCACTATCCAGAATAGCTATTTCTTAATAATGTAGGTTGTGACAGTGGCAGCAAAAATTAGAAAGAAATTGTTCTCATCATTTCTGGGGAAGGCAAAAACCCACTCTCTCTCTTCCAACAATTTTTAATAGACTGAACACACCACAAAAAATATGGAGTTGTGTATTGATTTGAAGTATAGAAATGTGGTATATACATTTCCTATGAAATCTGCCACATATCAACTAGTAAAGAGCAAAAAAACAGGCTAATCCTAGCCCTAGAACAGGATTCTAGTACCACCTACCCATCTCTGCGTAGTGCATCACTCCTTGCCCTCTCCCACTCTGTGTGCAAGATGAATGTGGCTTGTGAAAGTTCTGGACTGCTGCTTCATAGGAAAACACACTCCGCATCACAGTAGTACTCTATCGCTTCATAGATACACTCTCAAATGACCTCTGCTGGATGAAATAATAAATTTTGATACATAAAGGCTTTGAGGGAAATAACCTTTTTTCTCCCAACTTCCCCAGTTTCTTTATCATCCAAAATAGTTTTCTGTTTAATAACCAAAGCTTCCCTTCCCTTCCCTTCCCTTCCCTTCCCTTCCCTTCCCTTCCCTTCCCTTCCCTTCCCTTCCCTTCCCTTCCCTTCCCTTCCCTTCCCTTCCCTGCTACTGGCACCCATTTTTGTGTCTGGAGAGTCATAGGACAGTGGACTTTATCTTCTACACAGTTATTGATCTGAAGCTGCACATTTTTAGGAAGTCTTTTCTCTGTTCCACAAGATTTAGTACATGCAAAGAAATGTGGGACATATTAGCCCTAAGAACAGCACTGAAAAGCCAGTCGTACCCAGGGTCAACTACTCTCCTGGATTTCCAAGGCCCCTTAGTCAAAAGACTAAGTCTCTGGCTCATTTCAGTCTCTTGAAAACTCACTGCTACTTCCTCACTGGCCCCAGGGCAAAGAGTCCTTCAAGAGCTGTGGGTAGCACTTCATGACTTCCCCCTCACCACATGCCATCAAAGAAAACAGGAGTGTGACTGGGCTGGTAGGGCTCTGAAGTGAAGATCTCTGGCTGAGTATATCAGCTTCGGCTTGGTGATTCTCTTCCCTCGTCATGCAGCTTTGGCATGTAAAGCGAGCTCAAGCATGCCTGCCATGTGCACTACCCTTAGGTGTGCCTCAGTGCTGCAGGCTCCGCACACTTAGGAACCTGAAACTACATAATGTATAAGTACAGGCTTGGGTTTTATAATAGCTTGGAAGTAGCATATTTTATGCTATAATTCTCTGCAGTTTTTTTCCGTATTGTTGATTGCCTGCTTTGGTTTCTCTTGTTATCCTTGCAAAGGTAGCGTCCTGAATGCTGATGGCAGAAAACTTGGCACTCCCCTAGGCTGTAATTCTATGGTAGCGAATATTGGAGCGGGTCTGTAATTTGTGATATACAATAACTGCAATAATGGTACAATGCCTGTGGGTAAAAGAGTGGAGGGAACATAATGCAGCTAATAACTATTCATTTGATTGCTTTTTAATTTGGGGGTTTTTTGAATGTGTACTGTGTGTAATATTTTAACTGTTTCACAACATTTTTGTGAAGATATTTGTTTATAATTACACATTTATATCATCTGCTGCACTCAGCTTCCTAAAAGGCAGGCATAATTTTCTAAGCTTTTTCTCATTTTAAATTTTTTTTCTCTCAATTTACATTTTCTGTTTTGAGGTACTTATTCTGTACTAATAAGAGGCAGAGACTATGTACATATTCCTTTAACCAGACTAACTTTTTGATATTTTAAAATGATTTGTTTAAGAACAATGAGGTTTGTTTCTACATTTCCTTTTCAAAGTCTTTTATACAGATAGTTTATTTCAGGAATTCTATAGCTCTCCTCTGTACAATAATAATATCTCTTACATTCTATTAGAGGGCAGTAGTAGCCCAGAGAATACTAACCAGAGAGGAGGAGACAGTTTCTTAAAGTCTTTGCTCAAACTCTCATCTCCAACTAATAGTACAGGACAGCAGGAACTCCTTTAACAGTAGAGTGCTTCTGGGACTTAAAACTGTTGCCTGACACAGAATGGTAATTTATGCCTGTGAATGGCCACTGGGATGTTTCTGGCATATAAGTGATGGACAGTAATAACTGAGGATTTGTATCTGGAGCGTTACCAGATCTCCATGGTTTGAAGGGTGTCAGGTGCTTTGTACAGCCCATCAGGGTAAAGTGATGTAAAGTAGGTCAGGTGCTAGGAGGAGGGAAGTGAGATGGGAAATCATCGGTTAGTACAGACATTAGCACATTGTGATCTCATCCGCTGCTGTGAAGCTGTAACACAGACTTGATAAAGTCTGCCAAAAATATTTTTCTTCATGTACCTGTCAGTGACTCTGTCTCCTCCCTACAGTTTTTATGTCTGACTGCAACATGTTCTAAATAATAATGAGCCATGTGGGAAAGTGTTAATGCCATTTGTATATGAATGCTAAGTAACACATTTTATACAATTTTGTGTAAAATTATATATTAATAAACATGAACTGCTACAATACTTCTCTTTTGCAGTGAGGTGCATATACTTGGCCAAACACCATGTAGGTGAATAAAATACAAATATTTTGTCTACATATGGTATCTATTGAGCAAGAAAATCTCAATTCCTTTTATGCCATGTAATTTTATGTAGTTTACAAGACCATTCTGCTGGCTTTCAGTACTAATTCTGAATTCTTAACAAAGATGGAGATAAAAATTCTAAATAAGATTTGTTGCAATAGTTTTAGTGTTAATGTTAATTTTCATGTTCCTTAGATATAGATTCTCCACTTTTTTCAATCTTGAATCCCCAATGAATCTATTTACTTTTAGTTTTCTTTATAGACCTCTGTGTGTGCACACAAAAATTCATACAGCTGCATATATTCATCTTTGAATACGAAATCTACACAGTGGGTGTGATATAAGCACCCTTATATAGGGAATAATTCTTATAAGGAATAAAAGACTGTAGCAACTAAGTTGACAAATGCAATTCAACACAGAACTCCTTTACAATTAGTTCCTAAATGTCTCCTACACTAGTTATTTAAGAGCCATCTTCCTCAAACTTAAACTGACAAGTCATATTGTCCTTGTTTAGGTACTGAAATATTCATGTTATTTTCTTTTCCTTTTCTTTTACCTCAGTTTTAAATGAACAGTTCATTAAGGTGCTCTAAGACCTTATTAGTCTAGTGTGAGAGAGTGGAAGTGTGTGTATAAAGATAAATAACTTCACATGTCCCTGCTTCTGAGTAATTTTGACATAGATGGAGGTTCATGGAAAAATCTTTATGATAAAGACCATTAAATGTATTTATCTGTCTTTTGCAAGAACTGCTGTTAGCACTTGTCATTTTCTGCAAGATCATCCCAAATAGTCAACTGCTGTCCTAAACATAGCTTATCTTACCTGAATTCTTCGTCTCCTTCTGCTATGTATTTTATGAAACTGAGATTTTACATTTAACATTTTAGCATGTTAAAATTTACATATATCAGGTTGTATACATATGAGATAAAACAAGAATCTTAATGGAAAAAAAGTAAATTTACCTTCAGGACAATGTCAGGCATACAGCTGACTTGAATTTAGATAGTTTTGCAGTTTTAAAATTAATTGCCCTTCCCACAGTGATCCTTTCAAGCTCCTCCACCAGATTTACAGAGGAAGATGTTCAGTGTAACAGATAAAAGAGTTATTTTACACAAGGAGACAGATGCTTTCCAGATGAGTAAATGCATCCACTGCAGTGAAAGAAGAACACACATTAGTTTATGCCATGATGAAGTTATCAGGGAACAGTCTAGAAATTCCTTCTGAAGCTGCTGAAAAATGCCCTCCAGGGAAAAAAAGATGGCAGATGGAATGGAAAAGATACTCATCTCTATCTTATACATCCAATATTCATCCATATTCAGAAAACTGAAATATTATTGGAAATAGGGCTTACTCCTAGACTATCTCTTGACAATTCTCAGACCAACAGGCCACTGCCTTATCTTGATATTAGGTAGCCTCTGTTTAAAACAGTGGAGGAGGTGGCAGCAGAACCATCCCCTCTTCTTCGTTCACCACTCCCAGACATGTTACTTAACATGCTATTTATCAAACATATATAGAATTATACATGTTCCTTTTCTGGGTTAAGTAAAGGTGGGCCGTCCACCTAAATAAAGACTGGTAATTAATGTTTTTTGGCAGGATAGATGACATGTCATGTTTCCAAGCCCATAACATCCCTACATATTATCAATATCCTAACACAAGCTTTGTCACCCTCGGCAGCTTTTGTCGCCATTGGCACTCCTGGGGAGGTCCGGCTCCTGCCTTAGATAGATAGATAGAAAGAATTCATTTATTAACAAGTCATTAAATGATACAATTACAATTCAATAATTCATTAAGATCTTAAAATAGTCCGTGCTTGACTAGCAAATATATGTACAATGTCCACTGAAGAAAATAATGCCCAATTTGATAAATAGTGAGCAACTTTTTCCTGTCGGGAAATGGAGAGTCCTAATTCTGCTAACAACTCGTAATTGCCTTGCTACCATTTTCCATGTGCACCTAAAGGAAATCCTATAAATTTGCTAGTGTTCGTATTTGTCAGTTCTTGAATTTGATCTTTTAGATGTTGATATTTCTTAACTTTCTCTGCTGCTGCATCAGCCAACAATGTTAATTTACTCTCATACCTAACTGTCGGGTCAACTACTAGGGCCTGATCTTCTTTAACAAATACTAAGTCCAGCTTATATAATTCATTTTGTTCATCTTTCAACAGTGGTTCCTGGAATACAGTCCATTCTTTCTTTTTGGCATCATCTGCCAATAATTCGCATAATTGATTACGTCTTTTAATCCCTTCAATAATGGGACCACAGTCCTCCTCCTATACTCGATCCAGTGTCCACAGTATGTTCTTATTCTCTTTCTAGGCGTTTCCTCCACTCTTGATCTTTTTCCCTTCTTTTCACAGGACTCTTGTGAACTCCTCTTCTCTTGTCGCTTATCTGTTTGATTGTTTTCGATGGAATATGTTCCACAATCTGCTTGTTGATGTCCTTACTTCCCTCATACTGCTTATCCCGTTTCCGCAACAACTCCGCCTCTTCCTCTGTTCAGCACTGCCAATGTAACCCTCTTTCAGTACTCTCATTTGGGCGGGAGGTGATGATCTGCTCAATATTCTTGATAGCTGGATGGGACAAGCGTTTATGCTGTCCCAGGCCAATTTTTGATTTGAATCCTCTCCCGCATTCCCCACAAATCAAGCCCTCCACCGGGGTGGCTTCCATAGCCCCCTTGCACTTCGGAAAACAGCAGGCAATACTATGATGTTTCACATTTGTTTTCCCACATCTGCACACTGAAACAAGATCTTTCTCTTTCCATGGGCTCTCGTCAGATGTTCAATCAGTCCTGACATTTTTCCTATCTGGTTCCCACAACGTGGACATGATGTATTCTTGTCCAGGACTTTCACCACAGTGTGCCCTCGGTTGGTAGGTTGATGTCAGAACCCAGGATAGGTGTTGATGGCAATGGAGAAGGTGGGGCCATGGCCCCTAGGGGTGAGAGCTCCCCCTCCTCTTTGCTCTCCACCTTTCTCAGGTGCGGGCTGATGTTAATGCCTTTGAGACTCAGAGAGGTAGGTACCTCATACACCTCTGGAAACATGGCCAACTTATCCGCCCAGGTGGAAGGATGACACTATTCTAATCCCTCAATCTTTGAGTTAATAAACTCCAATCCCTTAAAATGTAATCCCTCTTCCACCAATTTTTCATGGTCTTTGATGTTTTTAGCGACCACCTGGTCACACAGACCATGTCCATAGGACATGTTTATGTGGCCACCAATATGAATGTAACTGCATTGGCCAGCTCATTTTGCCAAATTTGGTATGAAGGTGAGCTAAAGCCAGACAGCACCACCCTTATCCTCCAAAACTGCCAGACTAGGCCCAGCTTATACCCGTGGGCACAGGTTTTAGGCAACAATACGAACTCTATGCGAGAAATTTGTTTCACCTTGAATACTATTGAGTGATCGGTGAAGCCAAGCAATAGGGAGAAAGGAACTATAATTCCCTTACACCAGGGCAGAGGTCACCTTAGTTACCCCAAAGGGTATCCAGTGGGGACCATGAGGAGGTGTGACCTCTGCAGCTATGCCCAGTTAGTAACTATGATCCCATCTTAAGAGAGTCATAGTTAGTCCTGCCAGATGATGAGAGTGATGCTCACTCTCTCTTTCCCTGTCTCTTGCTTGTAAGGTTTTATCACCAGATTCAATAGGAAGGGAGAAGAGCACCTTGCCCAATGAAGATTAGCCCCAAGATTGGCTTCTAATGGGTGGGAGATGTGAACTAAATCTCTTTGGGCACTTTCATCTCTTAGGTGTTTGCTGTATAAAAGGGGACATCACTTCTCCTACACTTGCATTTTAGAACAAGATTCAGGTCTGCTCTTTTTTAGTAAAGAAACTGTATCTCTCTTTCAGCATGGGTTTTGAATGCCAAATCCCAAGGGATAAGGTGTCTTTTCATAGCTTTGTTTAGCACTCCAAAATCCTAGAAGGGCACAGGATTTCAAACACTCCTGTCTTCCTTGTTGGATCCCTCTTTAAAGCTGCAAACCTCGTCTATTGTTAACCTACAGCCAATGTAAGGTAACCTGCACTGTTAGGGAACTTAGCTGTTGGGGACTTAGCAACTTTAGCTGTTGGGGAAGCAAATGGTGGTGCTGGGCTCTCCCTTGGGCCCAGGGTGAGGTGAGGTCCTGAGCAGGGGGAGCTCCTGAGCAGGAGTTGCACCCCTCAGATGCAACACAGGCAGCTGCAGCATCCTGCTGAAAATGTGCGAGCCTTTAATTCACTCCAGATCACTGAGCCAGTGTTTTTACCATTTGTTCCTGACTGAGAAGGATTTCATGTATTTAATGTCCATAAGTCAGCATGCTGAAGCGTGAGGCATCCCACTTCCTAGCTATAGCCCTGAGACAAAGTCATCCAAAGCAAGAAGCTGTGTGATATGATCTTCCGTTAGAAAAGCCAAAACAACTGTGCCAATAATTGTCTATAGCCAAAATCATCTCTTAAATACCATTTATAATAGTTCATTCAATACAGGGTGTGAAATATCATTGGCTCTGCTAGTCTGGGTATCCCACTGTTCTGACAATTTCATTAAAGCCTTAATAATCCTTTAAAATGAGCAATGATTAATCTATTCATTTGTAAGCCTTGTTGTTGAACGCAGCGATAGACATCATGTTCTTTCACTGTTAACAAGTGCTAATTCTTGGGCATTGTGACAAGTTTCATTTGTCAGTGTTCCTGCAATTTTCCACAGAGTTACCACTCTTTCCATCAGGGTATCTGCATTTGGACTAAGCAATGTTGCCAAAGAAATCCTACACAGTTTTTCACAACTTCTTAATAAAAATAACCTGTGTTAATACTTTGTGCTATCAAGGTGTATAAACATGATTCAGCATTGTGTTTGAAAGGAAAAGAGAGGTAAGCAGATTTACAGATTAATTTCTCTTTTGGACATCTACCTAACAGCATATGTCTCAATTGTTTGGAAAGCCATTACAATTGTTTCCTGAAACAAAAATCATAGTTTGATGAAATAGAGAATAAAATAGTTTGCTAGGGAAACAAATACATGCTATTATTTTTTTCATTAATAGATTCTACAAAGTAGTGAAATTAGACAAAAGCTTTAAAGAAAGAATATTCATTTCCCTCTCCCTAGTCTCCTAAACTAATACTGAGATTGCAATCTCACCTAAAGATAGTTGTGCTATTGTTTCTGTCTTTTCATATTTCATTTATACAGCAGAATGTCACAAAAATTACATGAAAACAAGACACACACAAACACTGTCCCAAAAAACCAAAACCAACCAAACAGAAAAAAAGGAAAATAAAAGAATCATAGGACAATTTTCTGGAGGAAAATCTCTAGCTCTCCAGTTGGCTCTCCCCATGCCTTGACTTGACTTCCAGCAATGTCACTGGTTGCTTCAATGCTTGCAGATAAATTGCCCATTGCTGCTCCTCTGATTCATCTGCTACTCTTTTAGTCTGCAGAAGTCACTCAAGCCAGGTGAAATGAAGAGGCCTGCATGAGAAGACTGCTACAGACATATTAATATGTCTATGTCAGTCACTCTCCTCAGAGGTGGAGAGAAGGTACCATCCCCAGTGGCTCTTCTTCAGCAAACACTTTAGTGAGTTTGTAAAGCAGAGCAGAAGAGTGACATACCACATGTCTGTAAAGCAGAGCAGAAGGGTGATGTACTACATGACTGGGCAGAACACCAAAAAGATGGTCTAGGAAGAAAGAGTCTTAATCTGTAGGTGTCACTATGGAAGCACTTTCAGATCTCACACCCAACATGGTGACTTGTTTCTGGCGTTAAAATGAAAAGGAAAAACAATGAAGTGGGGTATGCTTTCCCACATACCCAGCTGAATCCTTTCCTGCAGCTGGAACATTTGTAACTCATTGTTGCAGTGTGAAATGCCTGGTGCCAAATAACGTGTGTACTTCTGGCTATCATCATGTCTTGAGTTCATCTCTTGAGGATTAATTGCAAGCTGCTGCTTCTCTGACTAGTTCTGTAAGTTTGGCAGGGCCGTGATAATTTCTCAAGTTTGGTGAACTGAGAAGCCCTTAGTCATAAATGTACAGAGTTTCTCTCCTTTACCTGGCTAGCTCTTTTCATGAAACATTTAATTTCCTCAGAGATCTCTAGTCCTGGCTGATATTGGTCAAGATATCTCAAAGTTAAGGGAAGAAAGAAAGATCTATATAAGTACAGATATTGATCAAAAGTGTGATTGTGTGAGCCTGGATTTCCTGAGGAGCCGGGCTAAAAGCCACATAATGGCAAGGTTTCTGAGCTTATGAATTATTATTGCATTTGATAACAGTTATGATGACTAAAATGTCTTTAATTTCTGACTTGCCATGTCCCAGCTGGGCCATGCAAAGCCCTGACACTTTGATGTTGTTCTCTCAAACCATATGTCAATATTTCTCCTGAAGCCATAGGGCTGGTTATTGTGCTTCTGCACGAGCAGGCTCTCGCTGGTCTGACTCATAGCTATTTGACATTAATGTTTTTCCTGCAACTTTTTATAACTTCATTTGAAATTCTCAGATCAATTTGTTTACACTAGTTAAACCTTAACAACAGCCTTCTGAAGTAAGTATGGTACTTGCAGTTTTAAAATGAGAAAACAAAAGGAAAAATAAAGCCATCATCAGAAATTCTGTTGTGGTTATATTTGAGCTGGAGCAAATGATTGCCTGTTGCCTACCCATGATTACCCAGGCCTCAGATCTGCTAACAAAACTGCATGACTAGCGCCTAACCTAGTTCTGTCAGAGTAATCACAGCTACCTTACACACTTTTAATAATAGGGCTTCCTAACCTGTATGATTTTGATGGGACTGGATTTATGGCATAATTACATGGACAATTATTCCAGAATAGCTGAGGGGAAGGTAACCTCTGGCAGGGAGTCAATGTTAAACCCTTGTAGGTGGAAACGGAATGTTAGCCTTTTAAGTTGTCTGAGTGGTAATGGAGCAGTGTGTCTGACCACAGCTTCGGCTGCCTGAGAGCAATAATCCACAAGGCCATGATTTAGGTATGTTGATAGATTAATTGGGTGCACTGTTCATTTGATACACATAAATATGTCTTTCAAGTACCTTTTTACATTTTGTGAGGGAGTTGACACACTTAAATGGACAATTTCTTCTTTAACTGAAGCTGTACCTGAAAAGGAAGGAAGGATTCTGAAGGGTCGACTAGAATCTCTAGCCTCTGTAGAAATCTCACTCCCGCAAAACTGACAAGTATTGTGGAATGAAAAAGGAAGCCATGACTACTAGCAGTTTTAGTTTGAATAATAGTTTCAGAAAATAACAATTGCAAAGTCTAAGTCATCGTAAAATACTCCGAAATCTTTTTGCATAGCAGATAGCATAGCGCACAAATAAACATAATAATTGCTACTGCTTTAAGCTGCTAATCAAAATAAATTCCCAGAGTAACACAATTAGAACCTGTCATGACATGAGACTGGTTAGCACAATCTGGCATTTATAAGAATAATCGTAGTTATCTTTGTGTTTCACTGTAAATGCTGCCAAGTTTAGGCCATGTTGTGATCCAGTTAGTCATGCTGATTAATACTATTCTGTGAGCATAATGCCATTGATTAACTAGGATGACTCACTGAGTAAAGTCCTATTCAATATAAGTAACAAAGCAGAATCTGACCCTTTTGGAAAAAAGTATTCTATTTAAAGAGCTCATTGGGGCATCCATTTTGAGAATTATATCATCAAGTTCATGCTGGCCTGCCATCCACCTACACTGGCCATATAAAATAAATATAATTTTGTTTACTGCTTTTTTCAATTTAATGTCTGAACCTTAGAGAAAAGAAACTACAGCTAAAGCAAGCATTTTTGAGTATTTCAAGAAAATAAGCATACAAGCTATATATGGACAAATAAGTACAATATTGAAACAAACAAACAAACCAACCAAAACTCAGTAAAAGCCAGAAAACTAAGAGTTAATACTTAATCTATTGACTTTTTAAAGGATAATACATTCACAAAAGAATCGGTTTAAAAGAAATAATTGACTAACTGAAAATAGTGGGGCAAATACCTATTTTTAAAAAGCTGACTTTATTTACAGGTTTTATTATACAGTATGAATATTCACTGAGCCCTAAAATGCTACACTTCAAGGAACTGCTTATTTCTTTGTCTATTGGCTTCTGAATCAAAATCTGACATACATAGTGAAATATTTGTTTAAAACATAAATTTATTTGCTGTACAAGCTTCCTTGTGCTTATCTATCTCTAATTATTCTTCTGCTGAAGTTGCTGCATTATCATAATAGAAAACCCCTTAGTTATTTGTGTAGTATTATCTTCCTGTAATCTGTCTCCTCCTGAGTTACCATATACATTATGCTTTATTTCTCTGCTGCACTCACAATAGGCTTTACCTGCAGTACTTCATAAGCTGAAGATACGTAATATTATTTTTTTTTTTAATGCTATCATACTTCAGCTATGAATAACAAGGCAGTATCTGGGCTCCTCAGTGCATGTCAGCTTGAGCCTTTTTCTATATGCTGTCATGCCAGCAATGTGCTGAGATTAGATCTAACCATACAGATGTACTCAAGATCTTCTACCCTTGACGTGCTGATTGTCAGTGAGACCTTCTGTGGTGGGTTCTTGTGTGTGTGAGTGTGTGAGCACACAGCATTCCCCAGCCCAAACCCTCCAGCACTAGAGCTGCAGTTGTTCCCTATTGCACTCATTCACTAGCCTTGCTTTCACCACTTATTTAAAGGAACTCTCCATTAGCAAGAATTAGCAAAAATCTAGTACTTTTTTCACATCAACTTAAGTCAATATGAAGTGCTGTTTAGCCTCTGCCCTGCCATGGGAGTTGTCTAGTCACATCTGAGTTACTGTTCATGCAATCTCCCTTCACATGCACAGTACTGCAGTATTCCCACCATGGACAACAGCTCTACCATTTGTGAGCGGCGTGCCGTAAACCAGAGAACATCAAAACCTCAGGCATGCTGCAAACATGTGAGGGATTACTCAAAGCTTGTTTCCTGGCCAGCTATGTCATCCTTGAAGTTGGCAGCAGGCTGTCACTGCCATTCATAAGGGCCAGTTGTCATATGCCTTTGGCTGACCAAGTTGCAGGGCTTTTCCTGGAGCAAGGTCTTGGCAGTCCCAGGATTGTTTCTGTTCCGATACAGATCTTTTGACCTGCTGTTCAGATTTCTACCAGGGCCAGGAGGTTTTGGATCATGACTTTGCAAACTGTTCGCTGCTTCTGCCTCTCATGGTATCCAGATAAAACTTGGAAATAGACAATAGCAAAGATCAGTGTCTTTAAACCAGTGTCGAAGATTAATAATATGTACTGCCAGCAAACCTCACAATACCTGCAGGCTGATATTTAATAGTATGAGTCCCACATTGTTCATACAAGAAATGCAAGTTCAAAGGGAGAGCCTGTCTCTTTTATTTAGATGACAATCTCTTCCACTAAAACTTGTGGACAAAAATAGGGGCCTGTCTCAGTTTTGGATTCCAGTTCACATTGCTGCATGCGGGTGGTAGTGCCTATCTTTTGTGTAGGAGCTGGGTGGTTGGAAGGCTAACTCAGAAAAATGCATCTGCACTACTGCCCAAGAGCACAGACATAAACTAGCTCTTGAGACTAGAGTGCAGCTATCCACAGTATTTCAAAGTTGTCTTGAGAATGCCTTTTATCATAAAGGCACTCTTGTGTTTTAGAAGGAAAGATCAAAATAAAACATAGAGTTGGCAAGTAACTTTTCTTATGTTGTGGTTTTTCAACAGAATAGGGATATAATGTGTTTCTCCAACTTTATCAAGGTGACATAGTGAGTTAGTAATTGAGTCAAAGCTAATTCTCGGTTATTTGGCTAAGAATTCTGTCTCGTCATAGATTAATTTTAGACTACCAAATTACAATCAGAGAATATGAAAAAGAAAGACTCTTTCATTCTATCTTGAATTTATTCATTATATAGCATACTTTTCTTCAGTGATAATGATTAGCCTTCAAGATGTAAAGCTTATGTATTTCAAAGACAATTAATTTTGATTCAGTACTGCTCAACTAGGTAAAGTAAAGGATATGTGCTACAGAGTGGATTTTTTATTTTATGGAAAAGTTTAACTCCAAAGGGTTTTACTTGGCTTCAGTACTCTAAGCTCATCAATGTCACTGCAAGGAGACAGGTCCACAGAATTCTACATTTCAGACATTCTCATTGGTGACACAGAGTCACATCTTTGGAAGACTGAAAGCATACTCTCTCCCACAATTCTCTCCCACTTGGATTAATATTCAGCAATTGGCAGCAAAACCTTTAATATCCCCCTATGATGCCTGTGTACACCTGTTTAGGTGGTCATGGAAATTGTACAGAGTTTCCAACACTAGCCTAATTATCAATGCAGCTATCTGATAAAATCTGGCTGTCTGCTTAAAAGATAAAGCCTACTCCCCTAGGAATGTCCAGTTCTTCAGGTAATTTTTCTGCAATTTTTGTATGACCTTACTGAGTAAAATCATAACCAGATGTAATATTTAACGAGAAGTAATATTTCAGATTAAATAACACAGTTTTACCCCTCTGTATTTATTCAACACTATTTACCTCAGAACACATTCCTGGAAGATTTACAGAAAAAAATGAGTGTGTGTGACATCTTAATTGCAATCAGGACATATCTTAAGTCAAAAGTGGTGGTTTGAGGGCTGCAACATAAAGTTCTAGACAACTCATGTAAAGTTATGTTTTCCTCAGACTTTAGTTCTTAAAACTGCTACTTTACCCCATTCTTGACAATGTGTGCAATGTGTGTTTAAACTATGGGTACATTATGTCAATTTATCTTCAAAATCTTCAAACAGCATTGAGTTTATGTAACATTCTGAGTGTATTTTGGTTGAATTAACCAACTGTTTGAAAGTCTTGATTTAGATTAATATTCATTTTATTTATGAATTCAGAATCATAACAAATGCCTGAAAATAGGTCACACTTTTATTTCTTTAAATATTTTTCTGTAGCAGAAACTAATACCTCTACTTGAAGAACCATTATTTTAAAGATTGAAGATAGGAAAAAGCACAGCTGGAAAGAAATGCTAATCAAAAGGAGAGCACTACCTTTACAGTTAAGTCTATATGGTGTCTAAATATGTATTAAGGAGTGTAATTTTTAAAAAAAACAACCTCTCCAAGATTTTTGTAGCTTAACTTTTGAAAGGATTTATAACTGCTCATATTTCTGAAAAAATCAAGACATTTCTGTGTATGTGCTTAAATATAGCTATATCTAAGTCAGATTTAAAATGTTTACATCTAAAGCTGTGATTTTTAATTTATATTTCAGTTTTCCAGACTGTAGTTCCAGCTCCTTAGCCTTTAGCAGTGAAGTCCTACCAAAATATTAGCAAATCATGCTGAGGTATGTTGTTCAGGGAGGTGGTCTTAGTGATGCAAAATGAGAAACTGGACAGCAAAAGGAAAGTATAAGGATGCTCTCCAAACTGCAACACAGAAATAGATGTCCTTGCTGGACATTCCCATAGCTGCAAGAAAGGGGAATACAACAGCAGGACTAGTATTTGACTGTCATAAAATAAAAACAAACAAACAAAACCAAAAAAATCCCAAACAACAAAAACCCCAACCAGACTAAACAGAACCATTGCAAGGCTTTGCAGCAGACCTCTGCACTTCAGGTTGATGATAGATCTTGGAAAGGAACAGATGTCAAAAAATAGCAAGTACTTTGCAGTCTTACAGTTCTGACTGCGGGTCTTCCTGGAGCCCCTGGCAAAAGTTTGTATTCAACCTTAACTATTACATCCAGTTTGTAAATGGTTTATACTTTGCAAGTTGTGAGAAATTAATTACTTTGACTGAAGATTATTTCTCAGTTCCAGCAGAGGACGTGCAATAACATTGCTGGATAAGATCAAATCACACATTGAGTAATCTAAATTCAGTAGTGTCTGAGCAGTATGATCTAGCTTGCTTTAATTAATTAACCCCTCAAAAACTGCAGCATTGAACATCCAGTTGAGAGAGCAATTAATGCCTACAACAAATTATGTCAACATTCTGTTATGTTTTATTCATATACAACTTCACATAATGTAATTAGAGGCTAAGGGTTTCTAATTCTGCCATTATTTACACCCTGCACATTGCACACTTCATTGACTAATGTGCACCAAAAAATGAAGTTATAAGGCTTTCTTATTTCAATCACCTGAAGCCGATGTTCTGCTGCCTACAGCTTATATGTACATATGGGAAGAAGTGTCAGACACCCTGAGGCATGGTATGGCATGTTGAATAAAAATCAGCAAAAACACTAGAAAGGTTAACTTGCCATGAAATAGAAACACACCAATCTTTATAAACTAGAAATAATCATAGAAAAAAGATGAGAGAAAATTAAGAGCTTCTCATTTTTAAATTGGAATTATGACATGCAATTCAGATTTTCAGTTTTACTTAACCTTGTGATCTTTGCCATTTGAACCTAATCACTAAATTGATTGTTTCATACACTTTCTAAGTAAGTAGCCAAAAGATTAAAGCCAGAGATTTCAGCTGACAACTTGACATATCTTACCATCCCTTTAACTAGTGCTGACAATTCATGATTGTTAATAATCATTATTAGTATGGATATTACAGCAGCTCCTATGAGCTTCATCCAAAATCTCCATTACAGGAAGAACTGTAACAGTACAGTGTCAAATCCAACCCTTTTCCCAAGGTCTTGGAGGATAACTGGTCAAGATCTTTTGAGCAAATAAGTAGTATTTCTGTGATGAAGAATACACTTATTAAATGCATTAAATGATTTGCCAGAGATCATATGGTTAACTCACATGTTCTTCTGGATCACTTAGGTGAAAAATGACATGTTTAATAATGTTCTCGAGTACAAGTCATATTTGTGAAAAGCCCTAATTATCAACGTGAAAAATCCTGACTTTGTCTGCATTTGCATTTCTATTTTTTATAAGTCTTGGTAAGTATGGCAAGTGAGTATTAGCCAATCAAAGCAGGAGTATTCTAAACCTTTATTTCAGAGGAAAAAAGTACAGCATATGTTATACATTGTAAATTAGTCTAACTTTTGATATGTTAATTTAGTTTATATAGTATTATAGCATTAAGGACATTTAAGAACCATTAAACTCACATATGCTTGTTGATTTCTTTTGGCTGTCTCCAGGTTTTTTTAATCCTAATTGTGATATGGATTGAGACACACTTTTATCTAGTCCAATATTTAACATCTACTTGATTACTATTGCCTTATAGAGAGCCTTTTTAAGCCAATTATTGTGTTTTCTGAAGCTGTGTCTGTCTAGTGTGTCCCTGGTTCATAATGAGAGCCTTCTATCACTATAGTAAGACATGCAATAGATAACCTTTCTGCTATGATTTTTCCTGTATTCAAGATGGTATTCACTCGCTGTCTGAGTTCAACCAAGCTCCAAGAATTCTCCTCATACATTAACACTGGAGATATTCCAGATGCTTAGTATGAATTACGTGGGGATTCGCTAATCTTTCCTCCAACAAGAATAACGTTGAAAGCAGAAGGGCAGGCAGTGTGACGGTCTGTAGTATAAGTACTATGATCTCTTCACAAGAAAAAGTCCTGGTCTGCTTTTGGACTTCACCAATGCATCACAAGTGGATGAGTTAAGGAGAAAAGAAAGGAAAAGGGGTTATTAACCATAAGATGAAAAGAAGGAGCAGATGAGCAACTCCAAAACCAAATATCTATGAAATCTGTAAACTGTGGAACCAGCAAAGGCTTGACTCTTACAAAGTTGTACTTTAATTTGAACTTTCTGGTATCTAATAAAAGGCAATTGCAACTGAGGTCTGTCCTTTCATTAGGACTTTTATGAGAAGTTGCTCCGGAATGGATTGTGTGGTGTCTACTAACTGGAACTCATGCAACACCCTTTCCCTCAGTGGGTGTACAACTGGTTTCTCTCTCCTGTACCCAGCGGGCTAGTTATAAGACCAAAGTGTCTTTGAAATATGTGCTTTCTTTTAAATGTGATTGATCTTAGCTAATGTATTCAAAAATTATCTGGAGTCACGACAGGGGTAGACAAGATGGACAGATGTTCATAAGCACATATACGGACTAATTACAGAAACCATGCTGTCTTAACAAACTGGGTTAACCTCCAGAAAAAGTAAATGTAGTTAAGGATTGCTTTTAACTCAGGTCAGTGATATAGTATCTCCCTTAGACTTTATTAATAAATTACAGGTTTGGTCAATTTACTCTTAGCAGTATTCTTGTACTATTCTAGTATCAAAGATAGAAATAGCAAATACAGAATCTCTGATAATTATCTTTGTAGTATTCAGGGTGTTTCTCATACTATTACACAAAACTGATTCTTGATAAATAACTCAGTCCTAAAACTGAGTTATATTATTTTCCTGACCAGGAGATTCTCACCCTCTCCCATTAAAATTACATGTGGTTCTGTGGTGAATATTCAGAATTATTATACCAAAAGCTGCTATAACAGCTTTTAGTGGGTACTTGATAAGTGTTCTTTTGAAAATCTTTTGAAAATGCACATCTCAAATAAAGAAGCAATTGAAAGTAAAGAATAAAAAACCCGATAAGAATACTGAGAAAAACATAATGTCTTGTAAATAGACCCATGAAAAAACCTAACTTTAGACTCTTGTATGTTTTGTCTCCATGTGTTCAACTCTTTCATATTTTTTTTCAAGATGATTAGTAATCTGATTTTTCTCCCAAATTCAAATTAAATTCCCTCCCTACCTTCTGTTGAACAGGACTTCATCTTTGTAGTGACTTCCAAAGCCACAGGATAGACCTAAAGTAATTGAAATTTCTGGTTCTGCTGTTAAAATGAGAGAAAAAAAATATTCTGCTGTGCTTTGAACTCTAACTTGGGGTTTATGTACTTTCTGCTCCACAAATCAACAACCTGGACTTCTGTGATTTGAACTGTATTTCCAAATCTCACTGACTATCCTACGTTATGTAAATAACTTTATAAATTACAAGGACTGCTATGCAAAAAAGAAAAATAGAAATTTAACTCTTTGATTGATTGCACTTTCTGGATCTCCAGAGGGCTTGATAGGAGTTTCTGAGAGATTTTAAAGATTAGCTAAAATCAAAGACACCCCTCTACCTAATAGTGTGGATCACAGCAGAAAATCCATGACTTGAAAGTGTTTCTTCTTGGTCTCCTTCAGTTCCACACTGTCCACCTTATTTTTCCAGTATATCTTCCAGACTTCTTGGTATGAATTTTGCCCTGTTTCACCTTTAGTAAAAAATGCAGACTGAATGGCAGCATCTCTTCCCAACAACTACATTCTTTTTTGTTAAAAAACACAACTAATATAATTTTAACATATCATAAAAGTGGGGTGGACTTTCCTTTGCAAATCCCACAGCTGAATGATGAGGGAGAACGAGAACCTTGTTTAATAATTTTAATAATGTTCTTACTGCTTCCTCTGCATTTTTGTTTCTTTAATACAAATTTTAATAGCATTTGTTTTCCATGAAGCTAAACAAGTGAAAGTTTCTCTATTCAAGACCTCAGAACTGATCTAATAGTTCGTTGTTGGACTGTGATGACATCCTTTGACATATTTGATTCTTTACAAATATTCATTATCCTGAAATTAATTCAAAAGGTCCCCAGCCATCAAGAGTTTGCAATATGAGCCTAAGAGTTGAGGAAATAAGGGAAATATGAGGTTAAAATGATAAATTTATTTGATTCATACAAGTGTAGTCACAACATGCCAGTTACTTACCCTGTTATAGAACTTATAGGAGAGAAGACTTTTAGCCTGACATCTGAAGGTGATTAATGCAGTGACACAGCAGAGTCTTGGAAGGAGTTGCTCCAGTATATCAGTTGTATCATGGAAGAAAGCATACAGATATTTGAAGGAAAATTGGCTTGATGGGTGATGCAGGCTGGCATTTCCTGGCATATTCAACTTGATGACTCAGTGGCGAATAAAAGATGGGAGATAGGATGGGTTTTAATTAAGGGCTTTAAAAGAGAAGACTAGTAGTTTATAATTACATGTTTGAATGTATCATTTGTTTCTTCTGAATACTAATAGAACTTTTAAATTTGCTTTCTACAAACAACTGAATTAGTGCAATTCCATTCCCCAAATGCTTGCAGGATGCAAACAAACAAGCGTTGCAAGTACAACCAAAGCCAATTTGTTGAAAAGTGTGTGTTGCATAGAAATTTGTTGTACTACACTTTCAAGCCTTCATTTGAACCAGTACTTTGAGTGTCTCTTTGAGTGAATCTCTTGCAATTTTATAGTTATTTCCTGGCTCTGCAGACTATTTTTCTCCTTAAGTGAAGTAAAGAATAGCAGATTCTGGATCACCTCATGTTTTGTCACCTTCTTCCTGCAGCTGTAAAGCATCTGTACCCTATAATCTATTCCTTTTAGGATGCTTCAAAGTAAATATTCTCTCTGTGTCATCTTCTCCAGTGTAGCACAGTCCAATACAGAAGTTCAGATTTCTTTCTACTAGTATTCACATCTGAGTTTGACAAGTGACACAGATATTTTTGGACTTTTCCCATGGTAAATCAAATGTGGAAACAGGCACTTGTTGTATATTAAGGGCTGGTGTTAGATGTGGAAGACTGGATATCCTAGGGTGTCTCAAATAGTATATGGCCAACTGAAATAAATCCCTAATCAATACAGACAATGAAGGATAGTGATTGATTAAAGTCACCCTAAGACAGACACCTATCCACTCAGCTGAATTGCTGTTTAGACTCCGTTGTCTGCATTGATGAGCTTTCTACTGTTTATAAGGGGAACTTAGAAGCAGAAACCTAGAGTAGGTAGGTTTCTTAGTCTTGAAATGCATTCTGCCTGAGAAGATATTTTGGCCTAGTGAAAGTAAAACTTTAAGGTTTTCTTTGTCCTCTTCCTACATCTGCAACTGCCCCCTCCTGTCCTCCTTAGACCTCCCTTCCCACACCCTTAGCCCCTTCAGTGCCAAAGCCCTGAAATAACAGGGAGAGGTAGGTGTTCTTTTTCCCCTCAGAGTCCCTTTTGCTGGAATCCAGCCCCTCCAGCACCCTTGCTTATGGCAGGTCTTTCATGCTTGTTTTCTCACTGATATAGAAGAAGTGACTCCAGAAGATTACTGTTTTTTTATCATTGGGATAATTACAATGATGTAAGAAACCCTGATAGATACATGGATGTCTGATAAATACTTTGTGAAACTCAAGAAAAACAAAAGCAGCATTTCCAACAACATGTTTAGCATTCCTTGAGGTGATTGATAATCTGATTTTTTCCCCCCAAAAAAAATCAAAATGAAATCTCCCACCTTCTGTCAAACAGAACTTAATCTTTACAGTGACTTTCAAAGCTGCGGGGTAGTCTTTGTAAATGAATTTCCTTGTTACATGATAAAAATTACACTGCAGTTCTAAAACCTAATTTAGGGTATATGGACTTTCAGCTCCATAAATCATCAGCGTGTCCTTCAGCTGAAGTGTGCTCACCACTTCTCACAGGCTGTAATATATTACATAACTATATAAAATATAAGGTGCAGTAACAGACTCTCTTAAAAATCAAATTCAAGACAGAGCTTATATATACATATAAAAATCCATTTTATTGGGATAATACTATGGTATAAAGCTTGAAATTGAATTAAAATGACTTATGCTTTCAAATCCTCTTTAGAAGTTGAGTTCAGTTAACATGAGAGAGACTTTTTAACCTATATAAATGCCACAGTACATGAATATACACCATTGAAATTGCTTTCTTTTAGCTCTTGCTGATTACAGAGACTTGTCCCTTGTCTACCTCACTATTCCCTTTTGACACTGGGGTACAACAGAACCAAAAGTACTGATCATTTTTCATTATTTATAAATATTAATATCCTTCTACAGGATTTCCCTCCCTTTGGAGAAGTCCTTTTCCTCAGTGCCTTATCAATGAGGCATCAAGACATTGATGGTCAATTCCAGGAATATGTGTCTGGGTAAAGAATGGGCATTGTGCAAGCTGCACTGTAGTGGGATGGTTGCAACTCATTATGTGTGTAACTAGTAAAAAAACATGTTTCTTCTTAAACATGTGCTTAATTCTCAGTTTCTCATTTGTTTGTGCAATGTAAGTGTTAGAAATAATGGGAAGTCCTGGCTTGCAGTCTGACAATCAGGTTCAATATCTGCTTTTGTTCACTACTCCTTCCTTACTACAACTATTTCTTTGCTCTCGTCTTTATCCTTCCATGCTAGAGTCAATCTTTCACTGTTTCTTTTGCTCTTCGTTATTCTTAGCTTAGTGCTTTTTCCTTTTTGATACAATTTTGTGAGATTGCTGGAATTGCTTACATTAATTTGTAAGTGTTTGTAAGTATTTCTGCCCAAAAGGTGACTAAAAGTTAAGTTCTGCAGGTACACAACTTGCAGTTCTAATCTGTGAACAGAATTCATCTGCCTGGGACCCTGCGTTCTCCTAGATGAAGATTATATCTCAGCTGTTATTTAGAGCAATACCTGAGTGCTTTTGGAATATGGTCAGGGTCTCAAATGAGAACATGTATCTTGAAATTGGATAAAAACTAGTCAGTAAGCTTTGAGATGCATGCCAGATGGAGCAATCACAATGGCTGGGGGGCAATATCTATTTAATGTAGCAATAAAAAGTGGTAAGGAAACTGGTACACATGCAAAATGCAGATACCACCACGCTAATGCCAATTGAGCCTTGGTATAGTACAAGCACACCAGGCCAAGGATCATCCTGGAGCGATAAACCCCATGGAGACATACCCGGCTTATTAACTCACCAAATACAGTTATCTCAAATCCATAGTTAGACTCTCTGCATGTCACTATGGTGTGTGCAAACACCGGGATCTCTGCAGTCCAGTAGACATGCCCAATGCATGTTTAGACCACTTCTGCGCTTCTGTTTATACTCTTTCTCTACCACTATTCTTTTAAGTAAGCACTACTTCACTTTTTTTCTTATTGCATTTAATGGCTTGTCACAGCTACAAGACTGAATTCTACTGCAAGATCCACATCCAAGCATACATTTTGGGAAAATATAGTCTGTGAAATGCATCTAAAAATGGAAGAAATTTAAAAGCACTTCTCTGATATAAGATAAAACCTTCTATTTTAAATAAGTACTTGTAGGAAGACTGAAAGAAGGCTCTCTAGTTCTATTTGCTGTATAGTCTAACTGCAAAATCACCATGCTTAGAGTAGATGCCTTGTCTCTTCAAGCCACTGAGTTACTTATTTTTTTTACTTTAAACACCTGTATTGAAATAGTCTGCAAATAAAAATTTTCATATATACTGTGTTCTCAACTAATCTCCTTGTCCCTATCTCCTGTTACTTCTGTGTGCTAAGATAGGTGTGTAATGTAATTTAGGTATTGACATTCCCTTTGCAGTCAATGGAGGGAGACAAGCACTTTAGAAGGGCATTTAATCCCATTCCCAAAATCAGAATCCCACTCTGCAATTCAGAGACACAGGATGGAGTTCCTTTGATCAGAAGTTGGCATCTGTGTTGTACCTTGAATCATAGAATCACATAGAAGCATCTGATCTAGTTGTCTAAATTCTCTGCATTGTCTGTGGTAAAAAATAGGTACTTCCAGTCATCCCAAAGTAGATTCCAAACAGGACAGATGATCTGGGTGTTAAAGGTACTTTTCCTCTCACTTGACTGTTAAGGGAGATGCTGGGCACCTGCTTTAGGTGTAGAAGTCGAAGATACCTAACACTAACACCTTCTATCTTGACTGCTGAGATTACTTTATCTCTTAACCGAGCCTAAGCTCCTATCCTTGACATTTCAGCTCAGCTAAATCCAAAATGTAAGTGAGATGAATCCGGGCTTGTGTGCTTCCTCATCCAAGACTCATATTTGCAGATGCTTATCTATTTAATTACTTGCCCCTAATTCCTGTTGAGCATGTATTTGATTCCTATGTTGAAATTCTGTGTTCATATTAAAAGTTCCAAAAATACAGGTGTTTCCAATAATTTAGATAACAGTCTAATTTCTAGCTATGAATGTAGATTATAAAGTACTTCATATAGGGATCTCTCTCCTTTCTTTGGACCTAAAGGTTTTAGTGGCTGGTTGCACTTCATCCTCCCTCCTCCAAAGCGAACGTGTTTTCACATCCTTTTCACACCTTTCCATTAGACAGAAAGCATGTCTTCCTGAAATATTTGTGTGATGTATGTATTCCTTCTGAACTGTATAGCACTAGAGAAAAAATCATGGTTCTCTTTCCTCTTCCTTAGATGGTGTTAATTAATTAATGTCACATGGTTCTCCAAAGTGGCTTACATCATTACTGTCTTTTTTTGTTCCTTCGTAATGTTTGTACAGTGTGTAAACAATGAAATCAAATCCAGCACATCCAGTAATGGATCGCCTAATGTAAAGGGAGAAGGATGTTTGGAGGCAGGGGGAGAAAATGTGTTTTATTGCAGCAGCTCTGTTTTATATTACAGCCCCATCTGCCTATGCTGGACCTTTGGATGACATCCGACAGTGCAAGCTAAAACAATGATCATTCAGAAAACACTTCAACAGATCAGCTAAATAATCAGACCCAAACCAGATGGTGCTGTGAAAAACAAGTATCCTTTTCTCTACCAGTTTTTGAATAACTACTCTTATAATGATGACAAAAAATTGCATACAAAGCTTCTCTAATATTACAGAATCACAGAATCACACAATCGCACAGGTTGGAAAAGACCTTTAAGATCATTGAGTCCAACCGTAAAAAAATGGAAACCGTAAAATTAGAAGCAAACTCTCCCACTGCCAGGTGAGGGAATGGGTCACTTTACCTTTTTTTTAAATTAAATATGGTTTGTGCAGACTGTCTTTGTTAAATCACTTTTCCATGAGATAATATTTTCAGTATAAGATAATAATGTCAATATTAGGAAAGATTTATTTTTTATTTAAGATCACCCATGTAGAAGTGCACTCTGCATGTACACATATGTACATCTGCTTTTGTGATAACTAACAAAGACTTTTTTTACTTTGTGTATATACAAAATGCTATAGTGTTTATATTCTGAGATATAAATATTTCAGATTCTTTGTATAGAGGGTTTAATTGACCTCCTAGTGCAAATTAGCAAAGCCAATGAGTTTCCCCAAGTGTATAGCAAGTACAGAACCACCTGCGCTAAGTAACTGTGGGTTGATTTACTGGGCTGTCATTTTTCTCTTCTATTTCTTGTACTTCATAAATTTTGGATTTTGCTATTCTCCCTACCTTCATTGTCTGTCAATTTCTCATAAATATAGAAAAGTGATAATTATTTAGCACCAAATATGCTTAGCCCATATTATATAATAATTAGATATAAAGTTAGTATATTCTCTGCAATCTAAAAACAATAGGAGAGATATTTTTCCCAAATTCTTCTTGATAGATCAGTCCACTAAATTTATAAATAAATAGCTCCTCATGTTTATTTACTGTCAAGTAACAGAAAACTTTGCAAAGTTGAGTTATGAGATATAGTTTGATCATTTTGGAGTATTATTACTTTTAGACTTAGCAATTTGGCAGTGCTAAAATATGATGATCATTTCCAGCCTTCTTGCCAGGAGTTCAAGGCAGGTATGAAATTTAAAGCCTAATTTTGTTCTCCCCCTATACTGGCGTAAATCAGGAAGAATGCTATTTCATTCAGTGGAGATACATCAATGTAAAATTTGATGTTGGTCCTGATATCAACCATCACTTCAAAAACACTACCAATAATACTTCCTTATTATTATTATTGTTGCACTTGATATTGGTATTTTCATATTTCCCAAAAAAAGCAATGACAGGATTGACATACTACTGTACAAATCATGTACTGGTAGCATACCATTATCCTAACATTTTGGAAAATGACCTGTCTCCTGTCAGTAATCCTTTGGTTATCAGTCTTGCCAGTCTGCAATTCCAGTTCTGTGGGACAGTTCATGGGTAGCTCATTACTTGAATAGACAACTCTCTAACAAGATCAAGAACCTAACTTACGATCAGATACCACATGAGAACATAAAGAGGGAGGAGGGAAAAAACAGGCAAATATGGTAGTAATGTGATCTTCTCCTTGTATAGTTTAGTAGTGAGAATGACTTGGTCATTCTGAATAATTGAAGTTTTCTGATGTATATAAATCATTATCAGCAGTCTCCATCTGCCTTCTATTTGCTTTACTAATTATTAGAAGGGAAAGTGTGTGTGTGACAATGGTTTGGGTTTTTTTCAACAATGGAAAAGGAAGGTTTTTCTGTCGTCTTCTGCTTTGTCCAATTGTTGAGATTTGCTAGTCCAGTGTTATTCGGTCTCTTCCTTGCTAAAAGGTGGCGAGAGTAATGTCTTTTGTGTTTTACTGTTGCATTTTTAATTTTCTTTCTTCAATCCTCTCTCCTTCAGCAGGCTGGAAGATCTTTAATGTTATTCTGGCCTTTGCATGCAATACTGTGAACAGATTGGTGTTGTCAGGGAATTACATCCAATCTGTGTTGAGCTTTGAAGAGGAATTGTTTATGATTAGGCGATCTACACTTGAAGTGGGCAGAAGATGGCAAGCCCTATAATTAGAAGGAGGGAAATTTATCTCCCAACAGCATGTTCCTCCCTCTGAGCAGAGCCCTAGAGTCAGAAAAGGGCAGATGTAAACACACTTCTCCTCCAAGCTGGCTGATTCTGCACCTGGGTTTGATTGAGTCTGGGTTGTTGCTGCCAGGAACAACAGTTGGACTTCAGCCTGGTTAGGAAAGGCAAATTCTGTCACTACTGTCTTCTTTGCTTAGCTTATCTGCTGTTTTCTAAAACATTTTGTTGAAGCACATCTGCCTCTTCTGACCCAGTTGGCCAAATGTGCATGAACAAGCTGCAGTACATTACGTGCTCTTGGGTTTGAACAGCCACAGTTCACTTGAAGACCTGAAAAGGAATCAGAAACCCCCAGAATAACCATGCTAAATAACATCTGTCTCAAGCTGAACAAAGAGACATTGTCAATGCCCCAACTCTCTCCCTTAAATCTGTGTAGCTGTATCCCACCCCATTCTTCTGCCTGTAGCTCTGCCTGTGCATCAGGGATGTGGCTCTGCCAATGTGGCTGTGCCAGTCCCCAGTAGGGGACAGTGGCTATAAGCTATTTTACAGGTATTACCCCCATGTTTAGCAGTCTAGAGAACATGTCAGGTGCCATGAAAATGGGCTCAGGATTCCTACTTCCAGGCTCTACTAAGTGCTACATTAGCTTGCTATCTGACTGCCTTATTGACATCTTTGGTTACCTTGTGGGTGTCTTTGGAGCAAAGTGTCTGGGTTTCTGGAGCTGGCTTCTTTGTACACCAACATCACCCAGCTCCCATGGTCTACTCTACCATTCCCAAGAGTATCCTACCGAGGAAACATGAAAAGAGCTTTTTATTAGGAGTATGTCCAATAATTCAACTCAACTACATTTCTTCTTGGAGCAGTCCACCTAATCCACAGATTATTTTTATTGTCCATTTTAGAAGTTTGTAAGGTTCTGAATTTAGCTCAGGTAAAGTTTTGAAGTGATAAAGTTATCTTTTGACTGTAAAATCACCTCCAGCTAAATGTATTATTTTGTTGAACAGGAAAGTAAAGACTAAGTGGCAACTAAGAAGGCAACTAAGTTTTCCTATGGACACAAGTTGTTTTGTTTTGTTTTTCCCATCCAGGAAGCTCTTTCTTGTTGAGCTTTTTCCTTCTTCCTCACTCCAACCTTGAGAATTTTTTTTTTAAATGTATTAAGAGATATTTCAGAATTAAGGAAAGGATGTATGCTGCCAGAATAAAACTCCATATCTAAAAAATCCCAGCCAACCCCCAATACTTCTAGTCTATATGATTTCCCAGCCAAGCCAAAGCTACTGTCATCCAAGAAGATGTTAAGAAAAAAGGGGGAAAGGCTACATGGTAAATTGCTTTTAAAGTATCACTTTATGTACATCTGGTAAACATTTTTTTTTTTGCAACAAATGATTTTTTTGCTGCCCCTTTTTAACCAATTTTTTCAGTGTTCCCCCTCCCGCAATTTCTCATAGAACAGAGATATTGTAATTAGTTTCTAAATCTCATAAATGATTTTCTGTAGGATGCGTTATAGCCGTAAAAGGAGACTGATTATATTCCATTGTGAACTCTTAGAGAGCACAGCACAACTATTTACAGTAACTTCAGCCTCCCCAGTGCTCTGCAGTAAGAAAGAGCTCCCGGGAGTTAGTTGACCTCTGTATGTGACCAGTAGTTCTAGTGCAGAAGTGCTGTTAGTGCTCACTGAGTCTGAAGAAACAAAAGAAATGGTTTTACAGAGAATACCAGATTCAATAAGCCAGGAAAGGACAGGTTATTTATTAAATATGTACCTTTAGGAAAGGTTGCTGATATTCTTTTTATATAACGGGCAGATAGAGACTGAAAAAAGAAGCAATACAGTTAACATAGTGACAAGTCAACAAGGATTGAACAAAAATAGTCTATACCTCAGGAACACAGGTGAGGAGAAAATACAAGGGAAGTAATAGTAGAATTATTTCAGCAAAGATTGCACTGAGGACTTGAATTTATTCTCTAAATTCCTTCACTGGTAAATTTTTTTTTTTAAGGAAAAATCCAGAGATTTCAAAGTATAAGATTGTCCTGTGGAAAAATTACATAACTGTATATAATAGTAGAAAACATTTTAATGGTAAAGTAGCTAGAAGTTTGAAAAAATCAATCTTTCATAAAATGCTCCAAAAATTGATCTGTTTTTTAAAGTATCTGTGGCATCTGAGCATTAAAACAGATTTCAAAGACCCTTCATGTTCAATTTTAAGAGAAAGAACATACTAGTCCTGCTGACTGTAATTTATGTGCTATATTGCTTTTCCTACTCAATTAAGTGGCCAAAACCTGCCAGCAAGGGCATCATTTTCATAAGCCTTAAACTTAGAATTTTGCTACCAGCAAAATTGGCTTAGGCATCCTGACTTTCATATCCTCCTGTTATTGGATTAAGAAATATGGCAGAACTTTTCAAAGGACAGAGCCAGATTTTTTCAAGTTATGTAAGGAAAGGGATTTCAGAAGTAGTACATGCCTAGCTTCCACTAAATGCCCACCTGCCTCTTTAGATCACTGTATTTTAAAATCTAGTGTGTAGTAACTTCTTGACAGAATGTTTTTCTTCCTCTTGGCACATTGCATAATGTGCCAAGAACAAGATAAGAACTCTGATTTTAATTTATTTTTTTTTTTAATTTCATTGTTTGACTGATGTTAAATATCTGAGTCATTCTCTGAGCTCTAAGGGACTTTTTGGATGAGTGACGAACAAGCTGAAAGTATAATAGAGCTGCAGGTCAAATCTGAAATAATGCAGAGTGAGAAGTCCGGAATGTCACTAGAGTGTTTTAAATTTTTTTATGGTTGCTATTTGATGCTTGTGAGCATTCTAAGTCCAGCTGATTTGTGCTGTGCTGCAAGACACACAGTACACATGCTAGTACTCAAGCTACTAATCACTCTATACTTCAGTGTGAAAATTAGTTCTCTGATATTAAATTCCATTCTGTAAAAGTGAATTTTGTAATATAAAGGATGGATGCAGCCATGATATAAATGGATACTAGAGCTGCACTGCAGGTACTGTACCCTGCTGTCTCATCCTCCTCCGAAGCCCAGGCTGTGCCCCATATCCCCAGCCACAGTGGGCTGCCTGCTCCATGGGGAACTAGCCTGCAGCTGGCAGAGACACAGTACCCGCAGCCCTTCTGGCTTTGAGGCTGCTCTGTCCCTCTCTCCTGCCACAGTGATGGCACCACTTCGACTCCCAGTACAGCACCAGAGATTCTCTGTGGAGCCAGAAGCTGCAGGGATGTGCTGAGTGGACTGAGTGATGCCAGCACCACAGCAGGGCAGACGGGACTAGCATGAAAGCAAAAACCTTCATGGTCTGCCCCACAAATCTGTGCTTGGCATTACATATTCAGCATCCAAATGCCTGGTGAATCACAGGTCACATTCATTAATTTAGGCTTTACTTCAGCTAGCTGATTAAACGCATAAAACAAATGAATATTCCCCTTGATTTCAATTAGATCATTCAATTTAAACCTAGGCAAATGCTAATCTTTGCTGAACTAGGGCCATTGCTGTTCCATAATAAAATCTATGACTTCATTTGAAGGGACAAAAATGGATAGAGAAGGCTGTCTGCTATAACGTATGAGTGTTTGTTCTGTGTAGGCTGCAAACACAACCTAAGCTGTTAAAATGACAAAATCAAATGTAGCATTTGTGGGATAAGACAGTCGGCTGAATTCTGATTCATTGTAACTCTTCCCCTGGTAGTTAAGGCAAAATCACACTGGCCAAAATGAAGAACTGAGAGGTCATTCTGGATGTGTCATCCGCCTATGGGTGATCTATTGAAAGTATTTGCTTTGGCATTTGTCAGCATCCTCAGCTGTGGATCACTTAGAGCTGCCAAAGACTTACAGTTGGATGCTGCACATTCTGCTATTCTGAAATTCAACAACACATTTCAAGCTGACCAACCAAAGGTAGCAGCCTCCTGACTTCAGTGGGTTCATCTTGGACTCAAATGCCCATGTGTGAATGAAGAGTCTAACATTTGGATCATTTGTATGGTTGCCATGAGAATAGATTAATCAGTGCTTTTGGAGTGCATGCTCTACTGCTGAGCACCACAGAAATGCCTGTAGATATTTTTTTTTTAAAAAGTAATTGTCATCATTCTCTTCACATGTGCTCTGAAAGCTCTTAAAAGCCCCCTCTGACCCTTTCGTATTCAGTCATTTGTCTTGCAAAATCAGCTGCTTAGTGTGTGCTTGTGTAGCGCCATAAAGGATTGCGATGAAGTGAAGGCTGAAGCTCTAACTTTAAAGAATTAAAGAATAGATATTATGTTCTGGTTTTCTTTCAGGACTGAAACTAAAATTAGATGGGTGAGATTGGAAGGAAAAGAAGTTATAAAGAAGGTGCAGTGAAACACAGGAAGAAATTTGTTTTAAGCTAAATAATAAGAAATATAATGATATATTATATATGGCCATGAAAATGATCAGAGGGCTGAAACACCTCTCCTACGAAGAAAGGTTCAGTTGGGGTTGTTCAGCCTGGAAAAGAGAAGGCTCTGGGGAGACCTTATTGTGGCCTTTCAGTATATAAAGGGGGCTTATAAGAAAAATGGAGAAAGACTTTTTACCAAGACCGGTAGTGACAGGACAAGGGCTAATGGATTTAAACTGAAAGAAGGTAGATT
This sequence comes from Ciconia boyciana, assembly GCF_034638445.1. NCBI lineage: Eukaryota > Metazoa > Chordata > Aves > Ciconiiformes > Ciconiidae > Ciconia > Ciconia boyciana. Next base: position 55,107,098 of record NC_132936.1, read on the forward strand.
TAGATTGGATATAAGGAAGAATTTTTTTACAATGAAGGTGGTGAGACACTGGAATAGGTTGCCCAGAGAAGTTGTGGATGCCCCGGGTCAGGTTGGACAGGACTTTGAGCAACTTGATCTAGTGAAAGATGCCCTATTCCACAAGGCAGGGGGTGTGGAACTAGATGATCTTTAAAGGCCCCTTCCAATTCAAACCATTCTGTGATACCATGATTCTGTGAATCTATGAATGACAGAATCTACTTGATGAGCAGAAAGGACCAGCAAGACCATGAACTGACTCAGCAAAAAGGGGAGTTCAACTCATAATTAAAAGCCATGTTGATAAGACAAGGCAGGAATGCTACTTGGGTAGGTAATAGCTGGATAGACAACAGCCTGGAAGTTGGGCATGCTGGCTAACAAAAGACGATTAAATGAAAAATGTTTGTGATGATGTTGCATCTGTGCTGCTGAAGACTACAAGCTTGGAATAGACAACCTCTCCCTTCTGTGCATTGAGGAACTCCATAATAAGGGCTATTTCTCATAAGGAACAGTGAATTCTTGAATACAGCTGTGAAAGAGAAAAGTACATTTAAGCAATAATTAAATCCACTTTTCAGTGCAATGCTCTTTGCAACAAGCTAAATCTGTGCATAAAGGAGTAGTAACAGTAACAATAGTTACAATAAACTATTAGTTGCAATAGTAACAATAAACAATATCAATGCAAAAATATTAATAACGGCAAAAAATGATGGAAGGAAGCAAAATTCTTGAGAAACCAAATAAAACTAGCATTGCATTTTGAAATGCCACTCTGAAACTTGCAGCCTCTCCAGTTAGAAAAAAAAACCAACAAACAGGCCTTATTTTCTAGAAGTTGCTGACTGCATTGCTACCTACGTGAAATACCCACTGATATCAGCATGATGTCTGGCTAAATCTAATGAGTTTTATTTGGAAGTCTAGGTTGGAAAAAATGAAGAATTTTGATGTGAAAAGTAGTATAATTACATAAGTAACTATATGTAACTATATGAAGGGTATCCTGTGCCAGAGTCCTCGCAGTGATAATGCATATTTGAGTAACTAAATGTATGTGTCTTCAGCATCTGCATAACACAGAATAAATGCTGTTCTTAACCAAATATATTCTGGAGCATCTGCATCAGTCATCAGGAGTTTTTCTGTTTGGTTGGTTGGGTTTTTCTCCCCCATACCAAAGGAAGCAAGATATAAATGAGATTTCCATGGAACAGCTATGTCACCTGTGACCCTGAACTTACTACAGGAACAAATAAATGAAATATACCTCTTTGCATGCTATTAATAATTTTTGAGAAGCTTACTGATTCAGTGAAAAGAGTTCTTTATTAAATAAAAGGTGAATAATATAAAAAGACCCCTACAAAAATTAATCTGTTCTTGGGTTTCTCTGTGCTTATGATGAAAAGACTGCCATTAATACAAGGTAACAACACATCTAAATGTTTTTCACAAGCTCAACATGCAAGAACTCACATGAAAGAAAACACATGAAGACTAGTTTATATTCATTATTTATACCATAGAGTCACTAATAAGTCTACATCTCAAAAACGGAAAGTGAAATAAGAAGCTATATTTTTTAGGAAGATTAAGGGAAATTATTTAAAAATGATAGGCATGGACCTGCTAGAACAAGAAAATTTACAAATTGACAAAACTGTATGGATACAAAAAGTGACATTTTCCAATATCCAGCAAAAGAACATTAGATTCCTTAGAAGCTAAAGACATGATTATAGATAATTCCACTGAATGAAAAATTGCCTTGGAATTGATGAATAATATGCACAGCAGTATATTACACCTTTAACTCCTCTGTTAGTTCATGCAATTGATTGGACAGATCTGGAGTATACAATGTGATTTAATATTATTTCTCACACTTAGTCAAAATCATAAATCAATTATTTGCTCCCTAGTAAAACATGTTTAAAATATAATCTTTCTGTACAGAATATGGATTTCAAGTTTGGAATTATACGCCTATCCTGCCCGAATATATGTTGTCACGTGGGTTTGCTTAGCTTTTTTTTACAATTATACCCCAACCAGAAAAGCAATGGATATTTCCATATTGGATTTTTTTGTCTTTTCATGTGAGGATTAAATTTAAAGTTGGGAGGACTTTAGCATACCGCTCTATTCTGACTAGTTAAGACAGTATGTGCTTGTATTCTTTGGGAGCATATACAATGTCATGAATGACATAGATCCAATCTGTATGCGAAACAGTCTTTCTTCAGTGTCATATTTAGGCTTTTATTGAAAGAAAAGTGAATGCTACTCCATTTTGCATGACCTAAACTTTGAGCTGAGATCATCTCCTATCTCTACTATATGCTAATCTAGCAAGCTAGAGCTGCACCAAAACAATTGGAAAGAAATACATTGTTTTTCCAAATATATTGCATCCTCCAGTGCCTCAAATAATATTTTAAATTAGCAAATGCATCTATCTGTGAAATACATTAATTAGCACATCTTAAAAGGAGATTCTCACTTTTTCTGTCTTTTTAAGCTTTACCACTGATTAATTTAGTGGTATCTTACCAAAACCTCAAAATTTTTGTTGATAATTCACAATTCATGACCCTCAGTTTCTCACCTAATCTAATTAGTGTCCTAAGAAAAGGATTCACAAAAGCCAAGATGTTGGTCATAGAGCCAAATAAACTAGACAGAGTTTAGATTGAGTAGAACTTTCTGGGTCCCATCTGTCCCTCAAAGATAGATAGGTACCTAACGACAAAGTAGCTCAGCTCATCTTTCAATTAAGAGCCATATCTTAGAATGAAACACTTGTAAAAGGACATTTCTTTCACACTTCTCAGGGGAAGAAACATTGCTCAGCATCTTATTCTCTTCAATCTATAGTATATTACAAGAGTTAGTGGTGTTTTCTTTAGCTATAATGGTGGAAGGACAGAAGGAAGACAATCACAGAATCACAGGATGGCTACAGTTGGAAAGACCTCTGGGTATCATCTGGTCCCTGTTCAAACAGGGTCAGCTACAGCAGGCTGATCAGAGCCATGTCCACTGGGGTGTTGAACACTTCCGAGGATGGAAACTCCATAATTTCTCTGGGCAACCTGTTCCAGAGTTTGACTATCCTCACAATAAAAACGTCTTTTCATTCGTTTAAAACGAATTTCTTGTATTTCCTTTTGTGCCCATTACATCTCTTCCTTTCTCTGGGTACCACCAAGTCTGGCTCCACCCTTTTTACTTCCTCCCATGAGGTATTTATAAACATCGATCAGGTGTCTCCTGAGCTTCATCTTCCCCAGTCTCAACAGTCCCAGCTCTCACAGCCTCTCCTCATACAAGAGATGCTCCAGTGTCTTAATCATCTTCATGGCCCGTTGCTGGGCTCACTCTAGTATGTCCATGACTCTCTTGTACTGGGAAGCCCAGGACTGGGCACAGCAGCCCAGGTGAGTCTCACCAGTGCTGAGTAGAGGCAGTCACCTCTCCTGACCTGCTAACAATGTTCTTCCTAATGCAGCCCAGGATGGTGTTGGCCTTCTTGGTGGCTAAAGCACGTTGCTGGCTTTTTTTCAACTTTATGACCATCAGGGCTCCCAGGGGCTTTTCCTCAAAGCTACTTTCTAGCTGGTCATCCCCCGAAATATTATTGATCCATGGAGTTATTCCTCCACAGATGCAGGGCTTTGCATTTCTGTTTGTTTCGTTGAACTTTGTGAGATTACTTTTCACTTGTTTCTCCAACCTGTCTTCTGGCAGCATAACCATCTGGTGTATCAGCCACTCCTCCCAGTTTTGTATCATCACAAACTTGCTGAAATTATGCTCTGTCCTATTGTCCAGATAACTAATGATGATGTTCAACAGTGCTGGCCCCAGTATTGACCCCTGGGGTACACCACTAATGACTGGCCTCTGGCTGGACTTCATGCCACTGATGACAACCTTCTGAGCTCAGCAGTTCAGCCAGTTTTCAGTCTATCTCATTGTTCACTTACATAGTCTGCACTTCATTCAGTTTGTCTGTGTGGATGTTACTAGAGATGGTGTCCTTCCAATGAGACTGTAGCTTAGCAACTGCATGCAAACCTCTAATTCCTCCTGTTTGCTCCCCATGCTGCATGCATCAGGATACTGAAACTTCAGATAGGCACCTAGCGGTGTTGATTTATCAGTAAAAGTTAGGTGTACAATGTACAAATAGAATTAATAGCTTTTATTAAATTAGAGCATAGATGATACCAAATGTTGTGTTTTAACACAAAGAGTATATGGCATGGAGAAGAAAGAGGCCAGGCTAAAACTGATGCTGATTGCCTACACTTATGCAAGGAAAACATCACCCCCAGAGATGTCACCGTTCTAACCTTGGCTGCTCAGACTTCACCACCAAACCTCAGGTTGCTTCTTATATCTTGTCTAACAATTGGTGCTTATTGCATCCATCTACAAACCTTGTCTTGCCAATACATAGAGCACTTGCATGGGATGCGAGAAGCAAGGATTCAAAATCTCTCTCTGCTGGAAGTTTTGTGTTTCTCACTTCTCAGAAAAGTGTCCTATAATGCACATGTAATCAGTAATTGTTCATTGGTCTAGAAACCAAATATAGGCCAGTAATTAGAGACACTGTATCCCAGTCACTTCCTCAGTTACTAGCTGAGTAATTTACTCAAAACAGAACAGCTTTAAAAAGTGAGATTGAAAAGATCTCATTCTTCCAGACCTCCATACTTTAACAGTACACTAACATTTACTGCAGAGTATTTTCCAAGCAAATATTCTCAGAGAATGGAGTTGAATACTGAAAGTCAACTTTGACATGATTCTCCAGTGCTCTAACCTTTCCAAGTAAAGGTTCTCAGCTACAGTTCATTACTTTGTTGTAGGAATCAAGTTCTTTAGATGAGATATATAGACTATGAATCCCCACTTGAACATATGTATGATATGGCACATCAGTGGATGTAGGAAAGATTTGAATTTGACTAAACTGTAGACTTACACATCAGAAGTATCAACTGTACACTTGCTACAACACTTGATGCTTCAAATTAACACTTCTAGGATATGAACAAAAAAATAGGAGCACCAGTATTCTTCAATTTATTTTATTTTATGTCTAGTGAGGATAAAAATATAATTTACTCTGTGCATAACTTCTGAATTTAATTCTGTGTTTCCCATAGAAAAAGATCACAGTTCTGTTAAGTATTTTAATTCTTCTGAATCCAAATATTTCTATAACCTCACAGGGTAATGAGAGAGATTTCACTGGGGCTACACTAAAGGCTAGTTTCTGTGTTGAGTAACTTGTTAGTTTCACATCAGAAAACTTTACCCTATAACTCTCTTCAATAAAGAAGGGGGGAGGGACACTCTAATAAAAGTTTCAAATAAATTACTACAAAGATGTGCTTAGAATTGGGTGACCAAAGGCACTAAGATTCTTCAGTATACACACTTGCCCTTCAGATGCCAAAGCAGGACACAAGTCTTCTAAAGACAATGTTAAATCTGTCATCTCATGTAGATGTCTCAGATATTGTGTGTAATTTCAAATGGCACTAGATGTCTACATTTGGAGAATTGAATTGAACAGAAGATCTGAGATTCAATAATAGATTAAGATGTCTAAATTAAGGTGTGCATTTGTCTAGAATCACATTATAGTATATGGAACCTACAGTTATTTGTCTGACCAGAGATTGTCCTCTGCTTCAGGTTGAAGTGAGTAGGAATGTAGACTCAACGAACTTCATTGATTAGACTTCCATTTGGCTGCAATGTTCAACTCCCATTCAGACTCCCCACATGTAGGTGCACTTTGGTTGCTGAAAGTAAAGTGTCAGTAGTCCTGGCAGGGTCATGATTTTCAACAAATAAAAGTAATGATTTTCAACAAGCTTCATTGAAGCACTTTTCTAGAACAGAGATTGCTGCAAACCCAAGCAGAATAATGAGCCTGAAGTATGACTAGAAGAGGCTTCCAGAACAACAGCTTAGGTGCTAGGGGGCTAGTAAGTGGCTATATCACCTGGAGTACGTCTCAAGACTGACATGCAGAAGAAGAGGAAACTCCAAAATAAAAGACAACTATTGGCATAGAACACAGATGTTAACCTCATTTCCTCTTTTTCACTAGCAATATTTCTGCCATTACATGCATTTCAGGAAGGGTAAGGATGTAAACATTCCTGTCCTGTTTCTACTTATTCAGAATGGTAGCCTAAAAGTGTAGTAATCCTTCCGTAGCTAGTTGAAATTAGTTGTACACTGAATACAGGAGGATCTACCTCAATATTTTGTGATTTTCTGTGTTGTTTGTTTGGGGATTTTTTCCTGAATAGCACTATGAAAACTTTTAACTGAAAAGTTCTTAATTTCAGATAAAATAGAAACTAAAACTATGGGAAGAAAAGAAAGAAAATAACTTTAAAATTCAAAATTTCAAAAAAGAGCCACAGAATGTTTAATTATTTCCTCCAAATTTAGTTACATGACCTGCAATTTGAGGTTTTGGAAGCTACTGTAAGTTATATATTTTTTGTCTATTAGCTCAAGAGCAAGAGATATGTGTACTAGATTTATGAGAATCTGGAGGTTTATGGTGACATCGTTCTGTATTTTCATCTTCCAGCTCTTTGATTATTTGAAAACAGTCTTGAAATTAGTATCTACGAAGAATGATGGTCTTCCCGAAGACATGACTTGCACATGATTAAAATAAATTAGATTCAGCAACATCACCAAACTGAAATTTGTCATGGAAAAGCAGCTGTAGTTTAGCTAATTCCTGCCATTCTTATAAACACAGTTCTCTGTTTTAAATCACCCAGGAACAGAATGAGCTTTTAGTAAAGGTTACTTTAAAGAATAATGTAACAAAAAGTAAAATTAATACAGTATTCTAACTACCATAATAACAGACAAGTCAATAGTCTGAAGCAGTAAAAACATAAGATTATATGGGGATCATATGGGGATCATATGGAGATCATATGAGGGGGGAACTTAGCTTTCACTTGCTATAAACAAGGAAACTTTGTAATAGGCAAATTTTTCATTAACAAATAAAAACATTTCTCAGTTTTTAAGATTAACTGTTTTGAAGCTTTTCTATCACTAGATTGATCCCTTTAGAATAAAAAATGAAGGTAATAACACCTGGGGCTTTTTGACCAAAAGCATTGGGCTCTGCTCTTTTTTATCTTCTCTTAACACTGAGCACAGGATTTCAAGTAAAGATGAGACATGTATACATCTAACAAAAAACAAGAGTTCTAGAGATCACCTGTTCTTCAGATCATACCTAGTCTCTAGCTAGTATAATTAAAAGGAGCTTATTTGCAGCTAATGTCCTATAAATCCCCAATCCTGGATTTCATGTGTTTTTCTCCATATTGTCATTGAGACGTCAGAAGTGCATTATTTCGTCTACCCAAGACAGAAACTGAGAAACAGATGAGTATTAATGTATAGTAAAGACAGGTATCTCTGGTTATTTTTCTTTCTTTTTGTGCCTATATTGCATAGCCAAAGGCAATATAATGCTTGAGTCAGAAAAAAAAAAAAAAAAGTAGTCGTATTAGAATAATAATTAAGCAATGTTGTTTACAAGTGGACAAATGAAAAAGGCAAACTGCCAGTTTCTGAAGAGGTTTAGATTCTAGGTTTTTAAAAGGTCATTTGGGCCCACAATGCACATGAAAACTTGTAAGGACCTCACTTAAAGACAGATTCTCAAGGCTGATCTCTGTACTGAGAACATATATAATTTCTTTTGATCACCTCCCACTTTTGAATTTGCAATGGAGATTGGACAAATCAGAGCTATTAAAGAATACTCCCTACCCCGATTCCTGCATACTCTTTAGTCACCATCTTATGACCACTGCAAAGTTATACACAGTTAGGGCAGAAAGGATAATCAAACTTGTCATCGCCACGCTATAAAATGGTAAAGGGAGTCATAAATAAGCAACTTCCCTTTGAACCTTCCCTGCTACCCTGTTCTTTTTTCACCCACAGCACCTATCCTTTAGCATTCTGAAAGCTGGGAGACAGTTTTCATTGTTTTATTTCCAAAAAAATTAAGCAGTATTTTCTAGAAGTACCCGGATTTGAAAAACCAGGAAAACATTACAACATTGCAATAGGGCAATGGAATATGAGATCAAGGGTTTAGCTGAGTAGTACACATTCAGTTTTCCATTTTGCTGGATCCAAAATTTGAATAGAAAAGTCAATAAATGGACATTGACCCAATTTCAAAGGTATAAGGATCGAATTTATGATACTCTTAAAGGAAAATGCTCTGATTTGGGAAGTCTGAAGTTATATTTCTTCTAATTAACGGGATCTCTGTGCCAAAATACATAAGAAAAATTATGCAGGGATAAAATAGCCATTTTAAACATTCTTAATTAAAAAGAATTAATTCAAATAAAGCAAAAGGGTAAGTATTTTAGTATTTTTATACCAAACAAAGGGTGAACTTGAAATACTACTTCTTTTTTTTTTTTTTTAATTTTTCCCCCCACCAACTCAGGAAGTTTGAAATATTCTTCAAAGCCCTCATAAGTTTGTTGAGGGGATTCTTTATTGTGTTGGGGATCTGGAAGAGAAATTTTTGATACATTTATTTGTTCAATGTCTTGGGGTTTTTTTAATGTAGTTGAATATTCCTTTTTTTACTTTTTTAATAAGCTATCAAGTCTAAATGACCTTTGTTGACATGACTTTGGAAAGTGCAAGGGGGAAATCTTGTAAATTTAATACTGGAAATGCATAACTTACAGTGTATTCTGACTTTCCTAGTTTCATTCCTTGTGAATTCTGAAGAAAACTAATTTATCACATTTTTTCCCTTGCTCTTACCTAGAAGTCCTCCTGTTTTTTCAATTAAGTCAGTTCTCACAGCTTCTTTGTAATCATACCCATGATTGGCTTTCCCTCGGGAATAATGGCAGCTGCTTTCTGGTGAATGTTAACTAGTGCAATTATATTCTCAAATACCATAAATGTCTACTTAATTCCCTAAATTGTCACTACTGTTTGTAAAGGATAAGTGAAAAGAAAAATATTTGCCCTCATGGTTTATTTAGAATGCAACCTGCTAGTGTCGGGGGTTGTCTGCATGTATTTGGGTAGTGGTTGGCACAATAGGGCTCTGATGCTCATAAAATGCTATGAAATTATTAATGCTATGAACTTCTTTATTTTAGAAATCTAAAACATTTTTGAATGCACAAGAGATTACAAGTGATAACTTTCAAGTCTTAATTTTGGGAAATTGCAATCTGACACATAATAAGAGGCAGCCTGAAGTTCTTGACACCATTTCACTACCAAAAGCTAAGCTTGTATTGCAAAAGGGAGTAAACTTATTTTTTAATTACCATTATAGTTTCATTTATTTTTTCATCAAACTATTTCTTCCAGAATTTCTTCTAGAGATATTCAATTTGGATGTCTGTATCATGGTTGAAACGTTCTTTTTTTAATGATTGCGTCAAGTATAATATGACTTTCATTTCATAGAATCATAGAGTCATAGAATGCTTTGGATTGGAAAGGACCTTTACAGGTCACCTAGTCCAACCCCCCTGCAATGAGCAGGGACATCTTCAACTAGATCAGGTTGCTCAGAGCCCCGTCCAACCTGATCTTGAATGTTTCCAGGGATGGGGCATCTACCACCTCTCTGGGCAACCTGTTCCAGTGCTTCACCACTCTCATTGTAAAAAATTTCTTTCTTAAATCCAGTCTAAATCTGCCCTCCCTTAGTTTAAAACCATTGCTCCTTGTCCTGTCACAACAGGCCTTGCTAAAAAGTCTGTCCTCGTCTTTCGTGTAGGCCCCCTTTAAGTACTGGAAGGCTGCTATAAGGTCTCCCCGCAGCCTTCTCTTCTCCAGGCTGAACAGCCCCAACTCTCTCAGCCTGTCCTTGTAGGAGAGGTGCTCCAGTCCTCATATAATTTTTGTGGCCATCCCCTGGACCTGCTCCAACAGCTCCATGTCTTTCCTGTGCTGAGGACTCCAGAGCTGGATGCAGTACTCCAGGTGGGGTCTCACCAGAGCAGAGTAGAGGGGCAGAATCACCTCCCCGGACCTGCTGGCCACGCTTCTTTTGATGCAGCCCAAGATACGGTTGGCCTTCTGGGCTGCCAGCGCAGATTGTTGGCTCATGTCCAGCTTTTCATCCATCAGTACCCCAAAGTCCTTTCCTGCAGGGCTGCTCTCGATCACATCATCCCCCAGCCTGTATTGAAACCAAGGATTGCCCCGACCCAGGTGTAGGACCCTGCACTTGGCCTTGTTGAACCTCAGGAGGTTCACACAGGCCCACTTCTCCAGCTTGTCCAGGTCCCTCTGGATGACATCCCGTCCTGGCGTGTCAACTGCACCACTCGGCTTGGTGTCATCTGCAAACTTGCTGAGGATGTACTCGATCTTGCTGTCAATGTCATTGATGAAAATATTGAACAGAACATTTCCGCAAGTTCACTACAGTATTGTGATACAATACATGAAACCACTAAAAACATTTTTAAAGGTGTTTTCAAAAGCTATTGAAAATATTAGCTTTGTCCTGAAATGTTTCAAATCTGGGGGTTTTTGATCATAGGTTGGTCTACACAACACCAGGCCTGCTGGCAACAGATGGGGTACACCTGTCTCAAAGGGGGAAAGGGATCTTTGCACAGGAGTTAGCAAGGCTCATTGAAAGAGCTTTAAATTAGATTTGAAGGGAGAAAGGGATAAAAACAGGCTCACTAGAGATAAGCCTGGGGGTGGCATGCCAATGTTTGAGGGACAGTGTGCTAGTGAGGTCCTTTGGTCTACTGTCTCAATGGAGGTAGGGAATGGAGATCCATGCGGCAGCAAAGATAAAAGGGTTATTGATGTGTTAGAAACCACGAAAGTGCCTAAGAATGGTCACATAGGAATTAGGGCTTCTCCCCAAAAAAAGGTGGCAGGATCAATAGCCCATCTGAAGGGCATCTACACCAATGCACGCAGCATGAGCAACAAACAGGAGCTGGAAGCCATTGTGCAGCAGGGTAGCTATGGTATAGTTACCGTCATGGAAACATGGTGGGATGACTTGCACAACTGGAGTGCTGCAATGGATGGCTAAAAACTCTTCAGAAGGGACAAGCAAGGAAGGAGAGGCAGTGGGGTAGCCCCATATGTTAGGGAGTGTTTTGATTGTCTAGAGCTTAATGATGGTGACAATAGGGTTGAGTGTTTATAGGTAAGAATCAGGGGGAAGGCCAACAAGGCAGATATCATGGTGGGAATCTGTTATAGACCACCCAACCAGGATGAAGAGGCAGACAAAATAATCTATAAGCAGCTGGGAGAAGTCTCACAATCACTAGCTTTTGTTTTCATAGGGGACTTCAGTTTACCAGATGTCTGCTGGAAATACAGCAAAGAGGAAACTGCCTAGGAGGTTCCTGGAGTGTGTGGAAGATAACTTCCTGACACAGTTGATGAGTGAGCCAACTAGGGAAGGCACCCCACTAGGCCTGTTGTTTGCTAACAGAGAAGGACCTGTGGGTGATGTGATGCTTGGAGGCCTTCTTGGGCATAGCGATCATAAAATGATAGAGTTTTCGATTCTTGGATAAGTAAGGAGGGGAGTTGGCGAAGCTGCTACCCCGGACTTCTGGAGGGCAGACTTTGGCCTGTTTAGGAGCCTGGTTCACAGAGTCCCTTGGGAGGCAGTCCTGAAGGGGACAGGAGTCCAGGAAGGCTGGACATTCTTCAAGAAGGAAATCTTAAAGGCACAGGAGCAGGCCATCCCCATGTGCCAAAAGACGAGCTGGTGGGGAAGAAGACAGGCCTGGCTGAACAGAGCTTTTGCTGGAACTCAGGAAAAAAAGGAGAGTTTACAACCTTTGGAAGAAGGGGCAGGCAACTCAGGAGGACTACAAGGATGTCATGAGGTTATGCAGGGAAAAAATTAGAAGGGCCAAAGCCCAACTATAACTTAATCTGGCTACTGCCACAAAAGACAATAAAAAACGTTTCTATAAATACATTAGCAACAAAAGGAGGGCTAAGGACAATCTCCATCCTTTATTGGATGCAGGGGGAAACATAGTGACAAAGGATGCGGAAAAGGCTGAGGTACTTAATGCCTTCTTTACCTCAGTCTTTACGAGTAAGAGCAATTGTTCTCTGGGTACCGAGTCCCCTGAGCTGGAAGACAGGGATGGGGAGCAGAATGAAGCCCCCATAATCCAAGGGGAAATGGTCAGTGACCTGCTACACCACCTGGACACACACAAGTCTATAGGGCCGGATGGGATCCACCCAAGGGTACTGAGTGAGCTGGCAAAAGTGCTCACCAAGCCACTTTCAGTCATTTATCAACAGCCTTGGCTAACCAGGGAGGTCCCAGTTGACCGGAAGTTAGCAAATGTGACACCCATCCACAGGAAGGGCCAGAAGGAGGATCTGGGGAACTACAGGCCTGTCAGACTGACCTCGGTGATGGGGAAGGTTATGGAGCAGATCATCTTGAGTGCCATCACATGGCACATACAGGACAACCAGGTGATGAGGCCCAGTCAGCATGGGTTTATGAAAGGCAGGTCTTGCTTGACCAACCTGATCTCCTCCTGTGACAAGGTGACTTGCTTAGTGGATGAGGGAAAGGCTGTGGATGTTGTCTACCTGGACTTAGAAAAGCCTTTGACAGGGTTTCCCACAGCATTCTCCTGGAGAAACTGGCTGCTCATGGCTTGGACAGGTGTGCACTTAGCTGGGTAAAAAACTGGCTGGATGGCTGGGCCCAGAGTTGTGGTTAAATCCCGTTGGCAGCCAGTCACAAGTGGTGTTCCCCAGGGCTCAGTATTGGGGCCAGTTCCGTTTAATATCTTTATCAATGATCTGGATGAAGGGATGGAGTGCACCCTCAGTAAGTTTGCAGATGACACCAAGTTGTGCGGGAGTGTTGATCTGCTTGAGGGTAGGAAGGCTCTACAGAGGGACCTGGACAGGCTGGATCAATGGGCTGAGGCCAATTGTATGAGGTTTAACAAGGCCAAGTGCACAAGGTCCTGCACTTGGGCCACAGCAACCCCATGCAACGCTACAGGCTTGGGGCAGAGTGGCTGGAAAGCTGCCCAGTGGAAAAGAGCCTCTGGGTGTTGGTCGACAGCCTGCTGAATATGAGCCAGCAGTGTGCCCAGGTGGCCAAGAAGGACAATAGCATTCTGGCTTGTATCAGAAATAGTGTGGCCAGCAGGACTAGGGAAGTGATTGTCCCCCTGTACTCGGCACTGGTGAGGCCACACCTCGAATACTGTGTTCAGTTTTGGGCCCCTCACTACAAGAGAGACATTGAGATGCTGGAGCGTGTCCAAAGAAGGGCAGTGAAGCTGGTGAAGGGTCTAGAGCACAGGTCTTATGAGGAGTGGCTGAGGGAACAAGGGCTGTTCAGCCTGGAGAAAAGGAAGCTCAGGGGAGATGTCATCACTGTCTACAACTACCTGAAAGGAGGTTGTAGCAAGGCGGGTGTTGGTCTCTTCTCCCAAGTAACAAGCCATATGACAAGAGAAAATGGCCTCAAGTTGCTCCAGGGGATGTTTAGATTGGATATTAGGAAAAAAATTATTCACCAAAAGGGTTGTCAAGCACTGGAACAAGCTGCTCAGGGAAGTGGTTGAGTCACCATCCCTGGAGGTATTTAAAAGACTTGTAGATGTCGTGCTTTAGTGGTGGACTTGACAGTGCTAGGTTTAACGGTTGGACTTGACGATCTTAAAGGTCTTTTCCAACCTAAACGATTGTATGATTCTATGATTCCATGATTCTATGAAATACAATAGATTATAAACATTTGAATATATTTTTCTGTAGAAATAATGAAAGGTGTGTAAAGGCAATGGGAATGAAAAAAGTGAGAACTAAAATCAAAGGTGCTACCCTTACAGTGAAAGAAGTCACCCAGAAGGAAACAGGCGGAGAAACTTGAGAGAGACATTCTGAAACTTTGGCATATATGTCAATCTACAATTTGTGAACGTACTCCTCTTTTTTAAGAGAAAAGTTAAATTTGGTTTTTAGTAGGAATAACTCTTTGCAGACAATGAGACAGCTAATTAAATACTTAAACCCTGCTGATTCTGTGAAGGTTAAATGGCAACTATTACATGTATTGCTAAGTGATCCATGTCAAAAGTAATTTCTGAGAAGCTTGGGTGAGGACAGAAAAGTCCATTGCAAAATCACTAGCTATTAAGGAAGTGGAAAAAGCACTGCTAAGCCATTGAAGACCTGAGCTCTTGGATCTCATGACAGTAATGTAAAAATTAATAGTCTAGCCATTTCTAATGCACTGGAAAATATTTACAGGTTAAGAACTGCAGACAACGGCATTTCTTAAAATAAAGAAAAAGTAGCTGAATTTGAACAAAGTATATCTTTGTTTATTCATCTTGTCTATAATGTAAAACTCATTCTGAGCAGAAACTTCATTCAGTCTTACTGTCGACACTCATCATACAGGCTTTTTCTGCACTGGAAGTGTGTGATGTCTTTTTTCACAATCAACTTTCTAATTGTGCCAGGGTGTAAACTTCTGTTTCTGATTTTTTCTTTTCATGATTGCTGTGAACTTATCTAGGATCAACTTTAGTAAGATTTGACTTTATTGCAAAACAATTAATACATCCAAAAAATTAAGGAAAAATATTTTTTTACAGTACAGATCTGCAGGGGAAAGCATTCTAAAGATGATAGCATAGGAAACAAAACTATGGAGGAACTGGGATTTTATCTTTCTACTTCTCTTAGAGACTATTGAAATACAAGTTTCCCCACTTGTGATTACAGTTTTCAAAAGGTGATCACCTTTTGCTTAAAATAAATTATATCCATTCAATATTAGACACAAATTGAATAACTGGAAAGAAAAAGATATTAGTACTCTGTATTTGCAGTGTAGTTTTAATCCACAAATATCCTAAGTGCTTCATTAGTTGTGCATAAAAGCGGAGATTAGTATGTCTTGAAATCAAATTATATCTATGTTTTATTCATATTTTAACTCAAAAATTGTATACTAGATAAACTAAGAGATAAAAGTATTTTTTTCCAAATAGAATGAAAAGAAACATTTTCCTTCATTCAAATGCTTTCTTAAAAATGTATATTTCATTTTGAAATGTCATTACTGTTGCCACATTCTGTGAACATTTCATGTTTGATTAGCATTTTACAACTGATTCTTCACAAAATGTCTGAATGGTTCTACATAAAATATCTGCGTCTGATACCTGTGGGAGAAGAAACAGATATACTGCAGCAGCACTTACACAGTAGCTTTGGAAAGAACTGGGAAAGAACAATTTGTATTATTCAGATTTCTATAATTTTAAAGAAGTAATAAATAATAGATAGGTTGATTATCTTGTTGCCTCTACCTGCATAGAAAGTGAAGTGGATTACAACCCCTTTCTAGGATTTTTTTCGTTACGTGGGAAGTGGCACTTTCGCTCATTCCATGCTAGAACAGTTTAATAGTACTTCAGTCAGAAGACTACTGACGTTATTGCAATTTCCAAGATTTTCTGGAAATTATTAGCCTACCTGCAACACAATCCATGATACAAGAATCCACAAAGATAATAAAACTAAGGGTTTCTTAGGTACCGATTTGCAAGCACAGGAAAATGGTTTTGCTAATTTCTTAATTAACATTAACTTTATCCTCAGAGTTCATGACACAAGGTGTAATACGGTTGAATGAATACAATGTCTGTATTTTTAATGGATTTTATTTTTTAAAAGACGAGTAAGCAACTTTATATTTAAGCAAGCATTTTACTGAACTAATTTGTGACAATTTTACAAAGCTAATTAAATATGGAATGATACAATGTACCAATCAAGGTCATAATTAAGAGTCAATAAATCAATATGTGAAATTATCAAATCATCAAATGAATATAGCAAGTAATCAACAGAAATTATGAGGCTGACACCAGAAATAATTATTTCTGGTAGTCAGCTGGGGAAAATCTGAGAAGATCACTTTCAGTCTTCAGACTAAACATCAGCTGTCTGAACATCAACTGGTTTTTTTAGGCAATACAGAGCATTGACCTAGTTTCTGAAGTTCTTAGATTTTTGCCAGGAAAGTTATCTATCTTTGGAAAAGTAGACAGCTGAATCTTTTGGCAATTCCTCTTAGTAAGTTTTTTATTGATGCTTTGTTTTTATTTTCCCCTTGTGTAAAACAGCATTGTAACATATATTCTAAATATACATGAAGTGATGGATAAACAATGTCCAACATGAGATTTTCTATAAAGTTGGTTTTTTGTAATCCAAGTGAAGAAATGACAAAAGAGCAGAAGAAAGAGGGGCTCTTTTTCATACCTAGAAACATTTTTGTAACAATGGTTACTCTTACTACTTACCTTAGACATACACATGTACTAGTGGAACAATATGGGTGAGACATTCCTATACTGAAAAAACCTGCAAAATTCAAGACAGGCTATCTCTTGGGAACCTTGATTTACATGGAACAGAGAAGTGCATGAAGTTTATAACAAATGAAACGTCTTTAGACAATCAACAGAAGACTGGGGGGGGGAGGAGAGCAAAGGCATTAAATCCTTCATGTCTTTGTGTAGATGACCTATCCAAAAACTAAGCAGCACGTGTCTCCAGTCTTTGTGTTAATCCAAGCAATATAATATGAGCAAGTTTTCCTTCTGAATTGCCTTACCTTTATCTTGCCACTTTCCCTTTCACTTTGCTTCAGAAATCTCCATTGGATGGGGTCCAGTTAAATGGATCTAAGTATCAATCTTATGCTTTCACAGCAAGCAATCTGTTAGGCCTTACACGATAGTGCAAAGTGTTGTCATGAGTGACCTTTTATTTGAAATCTGCTGATATTACTATTCACAGATATTCTTCTTGAATGGAAAAACTTGGGTCCAGAGGTATATCAGAAATCTAGCTGAACCAGAAGAGATGAGACCCACAGTGAGAGGAAATGATGTATTATTTTATGAAAAGAGGGACATAGTCAACATATTTGCCAAAACACATTCTTTTCCTTGCACTTGCTTCAGCACTCATTACATTTTATTAAATAGTTTGGATATTTACATTAGAAAAATTAGAAACCTCTATAAATTCAAAACTCATCAAAAAAATTGCTAACCTAGAAGCATATCAAAGATTACATTTTCAGATGAGTAATTAAATTATTAAAGTTTTTCCTGTCCAGTAATATTTGGAATTGAATTTCCTATAATTGAAAAACCTTAGAGTGAAATCAGAAGAGTACCAGAGTAGTTTTCTGAGTTAAGACACCTGTATATTTGACCAAAGGCCCAATGGCCTAGTATTTAGCTATGACCAGTAGCAAATGCCTAATGAAGAGTTTAAGTCCCAGGAAGTATGCAGTGATTTACATTTCAGTGGCTTTCTGACGTAAAGAAAATACTTTTATGTCAACTCCTTTCTGAAGGTAGGTAAAGTTTAAGCATCTATGGTTGCCTATACTGAAGAGTTTCACAGTTTAACTGGAAAAAAAAACCAAACAAAAACACACCACTTTTCTTTTTTTTTAACCTTTGTTTGATATTATTTACTGGATGAAGTCCAGAACAGGACAGATCAAAGCAGGTAGATCTGAAGTAGACATAGTATGCTTTATAAAGAAACTCCCTTAAAAATATATAGACAAGCAAACTTAAAAGCAAACAAACAAGCACAACTCTAAATCACAATTTTCAGTCCACAGAGTGGATTGAGAAAGATTCCAATAGAAATGAGGAGGGAGAAATTAGATTTCTGTTTGATTACATCTGGATACAAATTGGGTTTAAATTAGATTTGTGCGGCAAAACAAAGCTTGCACAGGGAACTGATGTATGTGCAGTTTTCAAGTTCACATTGAAGGTCTATTTCTTTTAACAGTTGAGGTAGTAAATTAGTAAAGTACTTAATTACATGTCAAATTATATTGGTTTTATCTTTATCTTGCTAAAGGAGTGAAACTCAAACTCTTCGAACATATTCGTTCTTCTAAAGTAATGTGGATTTTTTTGTTCTTTTGGGAGGCTCAGAGATGAAAAATATGCATTTAAATTACCTGCAAATAGTGCAGGATGACTAATTAAATATAACTTAAATGTGTATGCATTTTTCACAGTTTTAATAAGTGAAATTTTGTGTGAAAGAGGATGAGAAATAGGAATATAGCAGGCAATTCTTTACAGTGCTTAGCTAATATGGTACTGCTGAGCTTCACTCTTCCAGCAAACAGAATCTCATTTCATATTTAAAAAAATATTTAGAAATACCTCATATTTTCTTTTTTAATGAATAATGCACAGACTTTCACTACAAAAAAAAGGAACTTTAATCTCTAAGTAGAAATCTTTAAGAATTTCCAAAACTTCAGATGACTTACGAAAAAATTTATAGACCTGTGTTATGCACTATACTGATGACACATTATAGATCTATGATTGCACATTGTATCCTGATATATGTAATGATATCCTCACATACTGATCTGCTCTATACTGAAAAATCATTTTAATTCTGTGGCTCTAGTAATACTCATATCTTGACCATATGAAGCTTCATTAGTGTTAATAGGCTTGGGCACATTTTCTGTGAAATCTTTTCTACGCCTCGTAAACAGATTGTGGGATGCTAATACCACTTACACAATATTTCAAGGAACAAAAGAACACGAAATATCTTTGAAATAAATAGGATGCCAGTGCATCATCATTACTGTCATCGTAGGTTAGTGAAAGAAAGTGAAGAAGTATCATACATAAAAGTGCCCAGAGATAAAAAGCAAATATTAATTCTGGAGCTGTAGAATATACTCAGTATTGTTTTATTTTATTTTAAATCAATACACTCTGATAAGTTAAAATGACTTGTTCAATATTGAACAAAGAATTAGTGAAAAATAGGGGAATGAGGAGAAAAAAAAAGTCATGATTGTTTCTACATATACTCTCTTTTCAAAATTACTTTTCAATAGTAAGCTTTTTTAATTAATTACAGTCAATAGTCAAAGAACACTTAGCATAGAGATTTAAAATTTTTCTTCATCCAAATGTTATTTTCCTGTTTAAACAAGTGATATAAATTTTTACAAAAGTACAACCCCTTCCCTCACAAGAGTTTTAAAATTAATAATATTTTAGTAGAACTTACCATATACACTTGCACATACACATATACATATACATACACATATATATATAATACCTCAGGATTTTGAACAGAATTTGGTCTTGTTTCATAAGGTGAAAGCCAAGTTTTATTGCATTATCCTACATACTAAAGATGTACACAGAGAGATCTTTAAATATTTCAGGTCTAGAATAATTCACAGAAGAATTCACTTGTTCTAGTGAAGAGGTTAGATAACCTTATTTTACACTCAGAACCTTTTTCACAAGGAAAAAGAGGTTGAATATAATTATAATTCTCTTGAAAAGCAAACTAATCAAACTGTATAACTACCATTCATTCATCAAGGCACTAACCAAGTGCAATCAAATGTCTTTATCCTCAGCAGTGATTTCAAATACTTTAGAAGAAAATAGTGGACTGTAATTTTTGTGTTTCTAATAAAAAATTTAAATGTCCCCAAGTACTTATGGAAACACATGTCATCCTCTGAATTCACAAAAGCCCTTCTTTGTACTGGTAACTAAATATTTTGCCAGATATTAAAAAAAGCTAGGAAAATGTGACCACAATCTTGGTTAAATCTACTATACTTTTCCATGCATCTCCTTATATTAAACAAGTTGGCTTAATAGTTTTGGATATCAGTAATATTTCATTACTTGCAATAAAAACTTTAAAATAAAACTTTAATTTCACTTCCTGGCATAAAAAAATAGCTCATTTTGTTCTGTAAGCACATTTTATTTCCCCTTACCATGCCTGTAGATTCTGACATATTAATTCAATCCAGGAATTCAGATGATGGATTTATAAAATGTCAAGTTGCCTTCCAAAGTGTTCAAAACTGCAACACTGACTGCAGGACAAATGTATGCTATTTAGCAGAAATACATCAGTCATGGAAATGAGCACACTGTAAGTCCTGGTCAATACCTTACAGCCTATTAAACAGAAGAAAGGAAAGCAAGTTTGCTTAGGTTTATTACGACAGATTGTGAAAATGAATAATAGTAATGTATTCCTGTAGTCTTAGACTGCCAATATTAACATGAAAAATTATCAATCATTAATCCATCAAAGAATGCTGAGTTTCTGTGTCTCAATTATTATTGAATTTCTCTATTTAGAGGAATAGGAAATATAATGAAGTAGGTTTAGTGATTGAGTTTAATGGAGCATCTTACTGGGTTGTTATACCAAAAAGCTTTCTTCATCACCAATAAACCTGAAGATTTAAAAGAGGTATTTCATACTAGATCACAAAGATAATGAAAGATACCAAAAGGTCTCAATATAATGGACCTCCAGGAATCTGATTATGGGAATTTAATCATAATGGCTTTTTGTCCTGGAAGGAAATAAATCATGTGTGATTTCTGAAAAAAAGTTTTTTAACTTTGAACACCTTAAGTTTCTGAGCTAAAGAACTCCTGTTCATTAAGGACAAGTATCATAAATCACATATGGCAAATGACACAACCAAAAACACTATTCATTTTGGATTCTTGCTCCAAATCCACTGGAAGCCCTCCTTTGGTTCCTTTTGACTAAAACGGGCTTTGAATCATTCCTTCTGTTGTTAGGGTGATAGATTACATGGAGAGGCAGCAAAAGTTTGAAATTAATGATCTGAATGATATAATCTACAACATGAATAAAGCTTCAGTGGTGTAAGTAGGGAGGCAGACTGCTCTGCTGAAAATGCCTACATTATTAAAGCTGGCCCATCTGTTCCATTGCTCTCATCTTTCATATTTCCCCTCTAGAGTCAACATGTGTGTGTGTGTGTGTGTGTGTGTGTCATTTCTGCGTGTCTATGTGTTGCATTTCATTCTTCGATGAGAGACAAAAAATGTCTCCGGCACTGAATTGCTGAAAGCCAGATGATTCTTTTGTAACTTCATTAACTGCTACCTACAAGAAGTTGAAATATAGCTGTCCTGGAAATATATATATACATATATATATATATATTACTGATGATAGCTGCAGAAACATATTTCCAACCTTGATCTAGCAAAAGAAATATGCATATATCTATAATGGTGAGCACAGGAAGAGTCCTATTGGCTGTCACATTGTCATACTTTTACTGGGAGAAGGGCTGCCTAGCTTTAGCCCTCTCCTTGACTCCCTTTCTATACCAATAGCTCCTGTGGTGCATTGCAGTGTGTCACCACACTGGAACAGCATCCAAAACACTTTCCCATCTATCTTGTAGCAAGAAAGAGGTACACCAAATCAGGGCAGCAACTATGGCTTAAGTAGAGATGTAATCCAGCTCATGTTAAATTGGCATAACATTGCCATAAATGGACTTACTGCCAAAAGTAAAACATAAGGCATTTGTATGTCATATAATGCTGTCATATGTGAAAGGTGCCTGGTTTACCTGTGAATGAGACAGGAGCTCACAGTGTTGTGCTGTGGGTCCTAGCTGTGCTAGCAGTGCTCCATGCATTCTCAGAGAAGCTGATGCATTTAGATGCTTAGTTATCACTGCATTGATGCACTTTAATAACTTATGGCTAGAAGAACAAAGAGAAATCTGGTCACTCATGTCATGCCAAGTATAGCTTGCTGCATTCAAGGACTTCAGTGATTTGTTATGGAGAAGGTACTGGAAAAGTAAGAAGCAGTTAAGGTTTTACAAAAAAATAATTTTATTTAATTATGAAAAAAGGAGGAAAATAAAGCCACAAAATTATTTAACTTAAAAATGGTAAAAGACCCGTGTTCCAGTAGCCCTGTGGTAAAGGGAGTCAGCTGGAAGCTGCAGAATCTACATTCCCCATCTGATTCTCTTCTTTAATTGGAGATTTCAAAATAGATCTAAAAATTCTGATGCTTTTCTTCCACCCTCCTCCTCCCAGCTTAATCTCCAAGAAATTCCTACCTGGAAGCTAACTAAACTTTTTCAACAGGATCCAATTGAAAATATGCATATTAATTTATTTCGTAGCCTGTGGTAAATATAGCAAACAGTATTTTTTAAAAAAGTTTTAATTTGTATTGGCTTTCATATTAGTGTCAGTGTGATCTTTGAGGTTATCTATCTGGTTACTAACACTCTACCTTTTTTGACAGCAGCACTGCATTTGAAGATTTGATTAGAGCCATTCTTTGTTTGAATCAGAAAAAAAGTCACAATTGTTCTCTGTTTCACCAAACCACGTAAAAGTGAAATGCATTTCTTAGACTGCAACAATGTAACGCTGAAATGACAAGCAATGTCTTTAAAGTGTCTTCAAGGTTGAAAGCATATTAGAGTAATAGCCATTAGTCTGCATGTATGAGCCTTTATAGGAGCTCTGCAGTACAGTATTATATTTGATTACTCAACTAAAAACAGTCATCCATTAACCCTCAGAGAGTTAAAGCCCCCTCAGCATGCCTGAGGCCATGCCATTTAGTGTGTCCCCATTATTTTAAATGTTATAGAAAGAACACAGGACATACAGAAACATCCTAAGGTCACTCTTTGTCATTTCAATAAAAGTTATGGGAGAAAATGTATCCCCTTTGCAATGTTATTGCAGTCAGCAGCACTGTAACATGAGGGAGGAATCTGGCATATATATTCAAGGCCATTCATGGGTTAAGCATCAATAATACTAGAAGCAGGACTATGGAAAAAAACAGGTACCATTGTGTTTGTCAGAACAGAGCTGATATTTCCGCTTTTCTGGAAATATGAGGGGATTTCACTACCCTCTCCCCCCAAAAAAAATACAGAATTATAAATGACTCCATAGTGGTTTATTGATATTACTAGTCCTGCTAATTAAGGTTTTCATTGTATTAGAACTCAGAATTTCTGGTAAAAGCTAGGTGTTGTTCCTGTGGTTAAGATGGATAAATTTGGACTTTTCCTTTGTTTTGAAGAATTTATAATAAAAAACCCACATGTAATATGTAGAGAAAGCAGACACTCAAATATACATACAACGTTTGCTTTAAAAGCTTTCAAATATTTATTTAAAAAATAACTATATTTCATAACTATCTTTCTAGGTTTTTTACCTTCCCCTCCCAGCAGAAAAATGTTTTAAAGAAACCATTAGTAAGCTGGTAAGAGTGTACTCCATCATCATCACTACCACCAGCATCATCATGCTACAGATCACACAGTACGGTCAGGAGCAGAGTCCTGTTGTGGAAGCTGTTTTAGCATCACAAAAGAGGTCACAATCTGGGGTACAAAATTCTTTCAGTATAAGAACCCAGTTCTGCAGTCTTTTAAAACATCCAAGTAACTCGTGCAAATACATATGCAAAAGTGCTGCCTAAAATAAAATTTCAGACAAAACTTCCCTGTTTTCAATATTGTCCTGTGCTTTCAGTTTATTTGATTTATTTATTGGTGCTCTGTTTTTGTCTGTCCTCTTAACATTTTCTTGAAGCAGATATAATTGTGGGCAGAATTCATGATTAGATCAAGGATCTTCATCCATTGACATAAGTTACAATTTTGGTTCCATATCATCACAACAGTGATGTAATTTGAGAACTTAAAAATACTGGTTCCTCAGATATAATGTGATCTCTGATAAAAATCACTTTCTGTCAGTTTTACTGAATAAAAATTGTGAATACTCAGGATACAATTCCCATTTTTTCTGTAAAAGAAATATTTTATCTACTGTCCACAACAAAGAAATTTAACTTCTTATACTATGTACTGTGGGTTTTTTTATTATTTAATTTGTTTTTAATGAGTCATAGTGATAAATCACCAGTTTGCCCAATGTTTTTACATTCTTTGCTGCATTTATTTTAACAAAACAAAACAAAAAAGAAATTGCAGTAAAGCATGTCTCTAGTGGCATGTCCAAACTGAATCAGCTACTGCAGTGACTTTAAAATAGTTGTTAAAATCTATGGGTATAAATTTAATCATGGTTACACCACTTTACCTATATAACAGAGACAGTACTGAAAGGCTTAATTAATTCGTGATTGTAAAACACTTAAGGAGCCTTTGAAAAATTGACATGCAAGTCCAAAACATCGTTGTTTACAGTGGTGACTCACACAGGTCTTAATATTTTACTTGGTAAAAGAACTAATCTTTTCTCTGCTGAATTTTTGTGGGACTTTTTTTCTCCCTATATTAGGTTCAAATTCAAATAAAGTGAGCTCTCTTGGGCAAATCAGGGCAGCTGGACATAAAAGCCTATATGCATGCTGTCTTTCCACTCAACCATATAATGCAACACTTTGCTATCTCCATTAAAAGACTTACTTTGTACCATATCATGCATTTCATAATATTTCCATCTAAATGCAGATTTTTATATTCCATGTGTAGCATCAAGTCAGGTTTTCCATAAAAATACCAGCGGGAGAGAACATTGAAATTCATTTTGCATATTAAAAAAATCTCTACAAGATTCCTTCTTTTATTTATTTTATCAACTCAAGCAATAAGCAAGAAAATTAGAGTTTCAGCAATGATGGAGAAAACATTTATGATTTTATCAGACTTCGGGTTTTTTTCCCCTGCTTAGACAATTTCCAGACTCTTAAGAGCAAGTAATTTTACAATGTTCCACTGATAAATGACATAAGTCCATCTGTATCATTTAACCCAAGTACAGTAGTAATATACATTGCCCCAACGAGAACTTCACTTTGAGTAACACACATACTGAATGCTTTTCTTCCCAATATTCACAACACATTTAATATCTGTCCCATAGGAATTTGTTTCCCTTGAAAGCATTATTGCAAATGTCATAATATTTTCTGGTGTAGCTCTCTGGTATAGCTCACAGGTAAAAAAAAAAAAAAAAAAAAAAAAAAAAAGGGTAGAATGGATTAGATAGCAGAGCTGTCATTGCAAACACTCTCTTCCAATTCTAAAAGGAGAAGACAATCAAAACTGTCATTGTCAAGCTGCATAAATACAGCTGGAGAGTAGATTTATACTGTAATAAGTTGTTTATTAGAATTTTTTATATTGCACATTAATCAAAAAATGGGAAAGACTGCAATTCAACTGAAAAAAAGCAACAGAGAATGATTATTAGACCCTACCATATGTGAATGTGTTTATATATAAATAATGTTATAATTCAAAAAAGAGGGAAGGTATTTGACTTTTACATATTGATTTTCTCTATTGTTTGATATCTTGTAAACATAAAATTTGTGGTTTAGAGAATGACTTTTTTTAGGGTTTGTACAGAAAATATGGTATGATACTGAATAACAGTGGCCTACTTTTATGTCTGTGCTTGATTTATTTATTATTTTTATGAAGTCCTGCCAAACCACTCAAAATTTTACCAAATCGGCAATGCACCATAATCTTACTACAGCTGTAGCTCAGCCGCACACAGATAGATGTGAAGGTTCCAGGGTAATGTTTGCAGAAAGCCTGCAATTTTTCCTTCCATTATTTCAGTCCAGCTGATGGGATGCTACAGGGCAACAGAAGCAGCAACACTTTGGTCACTGCTGGCCTCAACCCTGAAAGACCTTCAATTCGATTTTAACTTTGAACAGAATGGGAAGTGCTTTTCTATCCTGAACCACCAAAGCAGGGAGCACACAAGCAGGAAACCCAGATTCCCTTCAGCCCTACAGCTCTTGGTTCAGGAAGGCTGGCTTGGCCTCCCTGCAGCCTGCTTCTTGGGAGGACATCAGATGCCATCACCAGCCCTCCGCTCCCTCTAACCAGCGAGCAGCACTTCAGAGACTCTCAGCTCACTCGCTGTACTTTGCCCGCCTCTGCCACTTCCTTTTCTTCTTTCTTCCTGGAAAAGTTCACAAGATCTTGTTCCTGGCAGGAGAGTTTTCTCTTGTCTAAGTTTTCAGACTTTACAGCCTGAGAACTTGTACACAGCTAAGTAAAATTTCCAGCATAGATGTGGCTGGACTGAATTCCCAGCCATGAAAAGTGTAGGGAAGTTGTTTGCTGCTTTTACAGTGTTTGATGTCACATCCAATTATGGTAGATTTATTAATAAAATCGCATAAATAAAACTAAGCAGAAATAACACTTCCTTTTCCAAGATCTCACAGCCTTTTGCCAAACTTAAGTGAATTTATCTCACAGTTCACTGGCTGGATGGTATTTATCTCTATGTAACTGTACTGGTTCGTGTGGTGTTTTATATCTGGGAGAATACTATTTACATGCCTTAATCTTCATCTTAGTTTGCTAAAATATTCGTATTCAAATCTGCTGTGAATGCAAAGTAATATGCAATTACGTGTAATAGAGGGAAAGAATAACTTCTGGATCAGAGCACATTTGGGTTGCAAAGCTATAAACTTAAATATCAAAATAAATATTAAGTTCATTAGCATTCACAAATACTTTAAGGTTGCTTTAAAATTCATCAGAATAATGAATATATTTAAGATTAAAATTATTCTGCTTTTATTCAAGCACAGAAGAGAAGAAACCAGATTCTGTCTCCACTTCACAGGAGAGTTGTGTTGTTGAAATGTTCTGGCGTAGCAATTGTTTGAAATTTAAATGGTCAGAATGCGGAGTGCTGGTGCTGGTGGCAGGAACCCTCAGTGAGAAGACTACACAATGGTTTCAGAGACATAGACAAACTGGAGCAAGTTCAGCAAGGGGCCCCCAAGCTGGTCAGGGCTGGAGCAGTTGCTCTGCAAGAGGCTGAGGGATGGGGCTGGCTCAGCCTGGGGAGACATGACTCCGGGAAGGCTGGCAACAACCCCCCATACCTGTGGGGAGGTGGTCAGGTACCTGAAATGTTCTGGCTGAAATATTACAGAGGTTTTTTTGGTTTATGAATCAAAGTTACTCCTAAGGAGTTCATTCTGTCATGTCATTTCCCCAGTTGTCTCTGAAAATAATGAAGGAATTTTCATCTGGAAAAATTTATTAAAAGGGGAAACCTGAAGAAAAGGAGTAAATTCATTACTTGAATGTAAAGGAGCTGCTGTTTACATTTGACTCAGTTGTCACAGTTGGCAGTTTCTCAGGACAACTGTCTGGCTGCATGACTATAAGAGATATCAAGTAACAGCAGGGCTCATTGATTGTGCTAGAAGTTGGAGTACTGACATGATATGCAGCCTCTCCTGTCCTTATTGCTGTAGAAAGAGGGTTCCACTTTCCACTAACAGCACATTCAGGGAAAATCAGGTCTGCTGCTCTCACAGTAAGACCTGCTCACAGTGCAACACACACTGCAGCTGTAGCACTCTCCTGAGAACAGGACTTCTTCCCTGGCAGACTGCAGCCATTTTAGTGGGATATGAATTGATTACATGAGTATTTTTGAGGTGAGGAGGGGGGTGACTCACAAGGAGTATGGCCTGAGGGAGCTACAGATCTATGGCATAATATATCTTGAGGTGTAATGGCTCCATTTTATTCCCTCAAATTATTTTTGTTTTAATGGTCCAATATGTGCAATACAAAAATAAATACAAAAGAAGAACAAAGATCTTCTATTCATTCTTTACTTTCTTTATTTTCTCATATGAAAAATTAATTATTTTCTTCACACTGGCCTTTGTTGTTGTTTTGAGCTTTTTCTTCCCTGCCTCCCTATTGTTTTCTCTTTAGAGAGAAAATAAAGGTAAGATATGATTGCTCTTACACATTATGAAGCATAGTTTTTCTATGTATATTCATATGCATACTATGGTCCATCACTGTCTGTCATGACCACCAACAGTTTCTTTTTCACATTAATTTTTTTGCTCCTTTTAATGTCAAAGAAAGGCCAATTCTTTCCTGTACAGAAGACTACAGAGTGCTGTTCTTCTCTGTATACAGTTTTGGCTTTCTTCACTAGTTTTAAGAGTTATTTTAAATGTAGGTAGAGAATTATAACACATTATCTTCAGTTGCCGTATCAATGCATACTCTATCTTTTTCTTTAAATTAACTTTAAGCCTGTGATTTAAACTGACAGTTAAAAAATCATTTACCAAACTTCACTCTCCCACAGGCTTCTTTCTTAGATGGTTTTGCATGAGAGTCTTATGTGAGACTGCCACAAGCATTGATATGTACACTACACCATCTTATTCTGGTGCTTGTGTATTATTTGTGTATTATTTACTTGTTTGTGTATTATTTACTTGCTATAATGTAACATCTTTTAGCAAAGGTAACATCTTTTAGCAAAGGTATCAGATATTATATCTGCTATGCATTCCCATTTTAGTTTGGGGCATTTTGTTCTGCTAACTATATTGGTAATTTGGAATTAAAGTCAAGTTACACATTTAGCATTTACAGTGAAGAGAGAATGTCATCTAAAAAAAAAAAATCCATCAGAATAAATTGAAATCCATATGATAAAATATTCAGAAAGAGTATTTTATGATGAAAAGTTGTGCTCATGCTTACTAAGTAATATAGCTACTGGTGTTAATTTGGATAAAGACCTTTCATTGCTGCTAATTGGTTGCATTACTAGACAATGATGTTTTATAGAAATGCAACATAACTAAAAGGTTTATTTCACTGCAAACTGATTTAATTTGCCTGATCATCTTGCCAAACTTTCTCTTCACAAGAGAAAAAATAAGCTGTGGATTATTTTCAAACACTATTTCACCTTGTGACACGAAGGTTTTGACTTATTTGTGTAGTCGTGATAAAAATCTATGTTTTACCTTTACTTATGGTGTAACATATTTTGAGCAAAAATAAGATCCAGGTGTAGGTAATTAAAGGCATATGTATTATGTAATTTACTTATTTCACTACTGATGAAAGCTTTCATGAAAAATACTAATATTTGATGCCTCTTTACACTACATTTTTTCTTGTACTTCTTTCATCTCTGTACAGTCATTTTATTAACATTTTGATAGCACCACTTATATATAAAGTTGTCAAACAGCTAATAATTTTCAATCATTAATCACTTTTATTTACCTTTCCCTGACAATCTCAGGTTGATATTTTGGTTTTCACACAGACACACAAAACCGTTCAGCCATTTTCAATGTGGAATTTAGAAAAAAAAAAGAAGAAAAAAAGAAAAAAAGGAATATATATTTTTACTATACTTAAAACCATTCTTATAACAATTTCGTAACTAGTTTGGGGCATTTGTGTTTTGGATCAAAGGCTTACCATCTGTTGTTTGGAAAAGATTCATCTGCATCTCTCTTGCTTCCGATGAGCAAAGTGGGAAAGAAGAAAAAAGAAATAAGGGGGAAGGTCATTTCAAAGAATTCAAATGAATTTTTTAAATGGCCTTTGAACAAAATCTCCACTTTGAAAATTTCCAATGTGTTTGGTTTTGCCTTGTTCTAAAGTACAAGTGCTCACAGGTATGTCCTGTCTCAGCTGCCAGGTGATTTCAAACTGTTGAACGTTGAACTGCCTGTTCGCAGGCGTTGGGTTATGTGCTGAGCTACAGAACCAGAGCTCTGGCCCACCTTCTCACTCACTCCATGCAGTCACTGAACTTCAATCCCAACACAGTGACGTGATTTTCATATGGATGGAAGTATAGTAGTAACAAGGGCTCAATACAATAGTGAGTTAACCATGCAGAAACATACTTTTTTTTCTTTGTTCTCAGCACCAGACTGGGATAAAGCAACATGGCAATCAGCATCCTCACTTCAAAGGAGATAATGCAAGAGTTGAACCAAGGTAGCAAAAGGAGCAACTGAGAGTAGGATGCCTAAGGAAGCAGCCAGAGCCTCGTGTATGTATCAAGAGATTGTAGCAGGCTGGCTAATGAAAATGGGGTAACTGAAATCACCAAATAGTTGCTGGTGAGAAAATTGAGAGAGAGAAACTCAGACTGGCTAGACAAGAAAGTTTTCAGTGGGGAGATTTTTTGGTTGGAAGAATGATATTAAAATCTCACTCAAGGAGATTGGGAACAGAAACTAATACTGCATTGGAAACCTGGAGGGAGTCTAATGAGCCAGAAGATGGAGAGAAGAACAAGAAAACACTGGAAATGAAGAGATCCCTAACAGAGTGCATAAGGAGAGATCATAGAAGGAAAGCTGGAGAATGTGGGGTGGAAACAATGTTTGTGAGAACGTGCAGAAGCTGAAGCTGGACTCATCACTCCGTTAGTCCTGGTAATCATCTGTAAAACTCATAGTTTAAATGTATTTACACACAAAGGTAAATGTATCAATTTCTGGTCCTTTTGTAAACTAGGAACTTTTTATTGCAGTTGCATAATTAATAAGTTAATAGCAGAAGCTCTAAATACTCTAAGCCAGGTAAAGGCTCGTGAAGATTTTAGGAAATTTGTAAGTTTTGTTCTTTCAGCTGTGTCAAAAACTTAAAAAATCCAGTTCTGTTTCTCTCCTGTTCTCTCCCTTCTCTTTCTTCCTCCTCTCTAATATACCCAAGTCACAGTACATGAGAATTTTCAATACTAAAAACTAAGAACTTGAAAGGTAGGAAACAGTTTATGAGTTACTCTTTACTACTTCATCATGAACCAGGATCTTGTGGAAAAACTGAGACACAGACTGGCTATTTGGTCTTTTTGAAATCACTTTGATATTACTTTGCTATACTGAACTGCATTCACTAAAAGATATTTTCAGATATGAGGCTGTAAACTCCCCAAAGATATTTTAATTGTTGATTTGGTTTGATTCCCCTCAGCATAATCTCTGCTTGTGTGGGTTTTCTGTTCTTCATTCAGGCACAACTAGTCTTCATTCATTAGCTGTTCTTGGCCAACATTTGATCCCATCTTGCTCTCTCTGGTGAAGATAAGCATGATAAGAGCTGTGTAGTTTCTGCACTAAGTTCATGATGAGTCCACCATTTCTAGGATCTGTCTGTAGATGTTGAATAGGTTCAAAGAGAGAAATGATAGTTGTGAAGCCAGGGGACAAACATGACATTTGCTGTCACCTTATTAGAGCTATATACACCCAGAGAGATGCTAGACCATTTTGATATATTCACTACGCAGCATTGACATTTCCTTCAGTAATCTCTCATGATCACTGTCTGCATCAAATGCTGCAAAGAGGTCAAGAAAGATGAGAACTGATGTCTGCCCTCCACCCTGCACCATCAAGAAATCATCCATCACTGTCATTAGTATTTTGAGATCTGGGTTCTGGTTTGCATCCAGATTGCATTGAGGCTTGGACACTTGCTACAGCCTGGTTGTTTCTTCCCCCAGTAATCTGTCATTGCTATAAGAACATCACAGAAAATATCAGTAATGTTGTGCTCTCCATGCTGGAGCTACTGTCACTGAGACTCAAGGATCAATAGAAGTGACTGAGCTTGGTTTCTGATTTCTTTCTTTTCATTAGTTTCAGGCCGAGATGCATGGCAGAACAGTCCTGTGCTTGTGAACAGTGAGGAGGGACTTCAGCGAGAACCAGAAATAGGAACCTGCATCAGAAAACAGTCAGTCACAAAGCTCCACTTTGTGACAGCTTGGGGATGAAGTGAAATGAAAGTCTGTCCATTAGGCAGCTGGACAGTATGCAGAAATTGGACAGTATTTTCTGGCCAATATGCAGAAAATACTGCTTTGATTTGTGAGCTGTGTCATTAACTGTAGATATAGCACCATGTAAAATCCAGCTTCAGTGGTATAAGAAAAGCTCTATGAGAGGAAACTTGCAGATCTGGGTCTTCACTTTGGGGTACCATAGAAATGGTGGCCAGTAAAAAGGTTCTGCCTAAATTTTTGATGCAGCAATTAGCAGTATTCAGACCAACTCCATTGCTAGAGAAACTTTCTGAAGATACTTGGAAATTTTATATTTCAGTTTAAAGTTCTTTCTGGAATTTTACTCAGGAAACTAATTACACCATCAGTCCAAAGAAATAAGCATTTCTTCTTGAGAAAAAGACAAAAGAGAGGGGGGAAAAAAGAGAGATAAAAGTAACATCTGAGAAAAGATGCTTAGTAGAGTATGCATAGGCAAAGTACAAGTAAAATTTAAATATTTGCAAAATGTAGCTGTTGATCATACATGTAAAGGAAAAGTCTGTTTAGGAAAATGCTCAGTAACTATTGAAGCTCATTTTGTTACCTTGAAAAAGTCAGGATGTGAAATCACAAGATGCCTGTGCAGTCTTTGGCATATTCAGATGCTGAATTTTTCTGTCCCTAGAATATTTGCAGTAACTCAAGAGATGTCAGAGGGGAAACGGATCTAAACAATGTGACACTGTCAGGTTTAATCATTAAGTAGACCAAGTGAGTGACAGACTGTGAGAGGGAAAGTTTTTCATTCACTTATGCACACACGTCAGCTGATACCTGCCATGGTACCTCTCCAGTAAGAGGGTGCAATCAAACCAGGGGAGACACAGCACCCCTCTGACCAGTCTCAGGCTCTGGGTGGCAGCTTGTCCCTGAAGCATAAGGTTGCAACCTCAGGCCCTCTGCTCCTACATGGTGTCAGACATCCATGTAGTGATATTCCTCCCAGTTTTCACAGCAAGGATTTCTTATAGCCAGATGCCAGCATAGACTGCCAATCACATTAGTCCACAATGACATTACAGGACACCTTTCCAACAGTTTCAGATGTTCTCCTGTCACTTGTTGATCATGGCCTATAGCCCACACCAGGGCTCCTCACTCTCAGTTCTTGTTTGCATTGCCTATTAACTCTAGGTCAACACGAGGCCATGATGTCCCCATGGTAAAGAAAAGCCTGTAAAATGCTTCAAGTAAAATATCTGTTAGCTAGAGACTATTCCAAAATGTAGAAAGTGTGTCTCTCCTGGAATCTAGTGACACCTTAGCCATGGTTTTATTCTCTAAGACTCAGAGACTTAGTGAGAAAATGCTTCACATTGTTAAGCATGAATTTTAAGACACACAGCTTTTAGATGGAAATGCACAAACACATCTAGACATCCAAGTTTCCTTTAAAGTGCAGGCGGACAGCTGGGTGTCAGGAAATGTGGTTCACAGCCATGGGCATGTTGAGACAGAGAGCAGTGTGTATGGGATTCACTGGGAAGGTCAACACAGACCACAGGGGTCTAATGCAGGACACCTTTATGAAGATCGTTATGGTGTTAGGCTCTTGAAGACTGTTGGATGATAAATATTTAATCCAAAGAACACTTGAAGCCATCACATTCTCTGCGAGCTGTCACGCAATTTTTGTGTTTACTCAGAGCCTGACTTCTTAGATGACAAGAGCAGAAATTATGCATGGTTGTCCACTAGCAACTTGGACAATTAGCCAACATTCAGAGTATTTTAACCCCCAATCTGAGGTTTGATATTCTAAGATGGATTTTTTCCTCCCTATTGTTTCATGGACTTTTTTGCAAGAGGAAGGAAAGTTGTATTCCTTTAAAGCTCTGATCCAAATTTATACCAGATGTGTGCCAAGTCATATCACAGATATAAAGAAGATGATTTTTTTGCTGTAAGGTAGAAATAGCAAGACAAAGGATGGAATAGGAGCAACTAAATCACACATGTTAATATAATCCCTTGGAAAGCGAAGTGGACACTCAGATCTTTGTAGCCTGTGAACTGCTGAATATAAGTATTTGTTCACTATCTAGGGAACACCTTGTCTTAATTCACTTTCAAATGAAGTGTTTGGAACTATTAAAGGACAGAAGAAAAGTCTGACCTTCAGGATTAAGGGACTTACCGTCCCCCTGTTCTACAATTTAACCCCACCAAGTAATGATAACTACTGAAATTGTCACTGGACTCTAATTCATCCCGTGTCACATGCAGTTTTACATCACCCACCTAGAGGTTAGTCTGTTATCATAAACCCCAATACAAGATTTATTTAGCAATGAAAGATTTTTGTTCTACCAGGTTTTACCTCACAGCTGGCATAGCTAGTTGTACACACATGGATGTTAATTAAATCTCAGCTGATAGTGAGCAACTTATGCTATACTCATGTTCAATAGCATACCCATAACTTCATTTGAAAGTTTAAAAGAAATTGATGCACAACCATATTTTACTTCAAGCCACATGCTTTCATCATTCAGCTACATAGACAACTAGTGCAAATAGCAAAAAAAGTAACTTTTAAAAGATCTTTTCAACTGATGAAGTTCTCCAATATTCAGTTTTTAACTAACCCATGTTTGTAGGTTTCTGTTGTATTTTTAATTTGCAAGGTTTTATTTCCAGGCTAAAAAAAATGGAAGTTAAAATAAGGGTTAAGCATGCTGATGTGAAAATTGAAGCTTAAAAATGCATTTAAACCTTTTTCTGTTTTTCCATTTTACCTGGAAATCTTATAAGAATGCCTAATGTAAAGTAGGGGAATTTCCATCACAAATGTATGGACTGAAGATATTTAAATAACAATACTACCATTTAGACATTGTCTGAGTGAAAAGAATTTTCAGGCTTTTGAGGTTCATCTTTCACTAGTCAAAATGTAGCTTCTGGCGGTTTGCATGCTGCATTGTCAGATTAAATGATAATGTTCCTTCATGTAAGTGTTACATAGGAGAGAAAAATTAAAGCCTTGGAAAGAGATTCCTACTCCTCCTAGGGTCTTTTTATGATAGGTTAATGACCAGTAAAATGGCTAGAAAAAAATCACCAAATCTTGGAGATGCAGGAACTGAATCTTTTAAAGTCTTTTTCACAAGTTCTGGCTCAGCAGTCCTGGAGATCGGAACATACATCAGGAGAGGGTCACTGGCTATCTCTACCCATTTCTCATATGGGGTGGGCACCAGATAACCGCTACGGTGTGCTAGATGGCAGCAGTGAAAGGCATTTGCCTGAATGCCTGCAAATTGTTTGTTATACTCCTAGACCTCTGCTTCTTGTGGCTCTGGTCATGGGGACTAGCAAATTACAAAGTTGTCTGTGGCTAGGATTGAGAGAACAGACTCCTGCAGAATTTTTAAGCTTCAAAATCAGCCTTTTTTTTTTCTTTCTTTTTAAATTGAATCAATGGCTTTTGTCTTTTGCCTTCCATTCAGCGCCAAGTACTCCAGTCAGGAGGAGCAGATAAAGCCCAGATTTAAATACATGAACTGAACTGAGGTGGGCCATGTCTCCTAGAGCACAGAACACAGTAGGATCCTAGTGGGTCCCAATTCCCACAAACTCAGGCTCTGCTTAGCAAGCCTGAGTACTGTCAGCTGCCCTAGCCAAGGCACAAATGACTATTCCAGGCACAAAACCCAGGCAGAAAGCACAGGGAAAAGGCTCGACTTCTCCTATATTTCACTCTTGCATCATGGCATTGGATTTTTTTCTATTGCAGCACAACCACTAGGGACACATGTTCCAGGAGTGCAGGGGGACTGCAGGGAGCAGGGGAGAAAGGCTAGTGAGGGAAAATATGGGGCAAGGCAAAACAGTCCCAAAACTTCACTGAAGATCTGTGCCTGAATTCTCTTCACTGAAAATCTAAGAAATAATGGTTCATTGCATAATGTGAGCTTTAACAGTGCTCCAACCATTTCTCATCTCATGGCAACACCTCTTTGGACATAAGATTCTCAGTGGAGAACACCACTCAGAAATCTGATACCTTCCACCTATAAAAACTGAAGCTAAACTGTATGTAATAAAATATAGGACATTCAACTGATTTGAACATCTACATACTTCAGATTTTGGTTTTGCTACTTTTTTGTGGGATGAAGTTCAGAAATGAAGATAAGGAAGCCAAGTGACTACATTAGACATGGACCATTCAAAACCTCCTTCATCTCCCTGGAATGTTTTTTATCAGATTTAAATGTGAGGACAGAGTCTATTTTCAGGAAGCACACACAGATATGACTATCCCAGCTTGCTTAGAGGTGAAAGGGAAAGCAGAAGTTTCCTTAGCTGAAGGGCATCAATAAATTCTGGATTACAAAGTTCTAAACTCTCTGCACTGGATCAGTGATTTACCATAATTTTCATTTACTTGACAAATACTTAGTAGTCAGCTTGACAACTTTTGCTTCCCAGCTAATACAGATGGGGTTTACCCCATAAATTATTTTAAGTGATTAACTACATAAAAACAGAGAGGGTATATAACAATTTAAAAGCAAGAAAACCAAAAGATAGAAACACCATTATTTTTCATACATTGCTACGATAATGCTCAACACCTGTCATTATAATGACTTCAGAGGAATTTAAATATACATGTACACTTTCTAGTTTAAATTATAATGTATAAATACTCAAATGAGGCCAGACTGGCAGCAGCCTAAAATGAGTTATACAAAGATCTGTACTTTCATAGGTGGGTACCTTATCACACTTTCCAATTTAATCTGGTTAGGCTATCATACTTTAAAACTTAATATGTGGTGTACACGTACAGTAAGAGAAAGAATGTTGAGAAAGAAGACAAAAAAACATTATTACTATTTCATATATCTACTTGGATCTAGTTCAGTTAATGTTTGAAAGAAAGAAAAAACTATTGCTTTTGTGAATACTGGGATAGGACAAGGATTTGCTTTCCTTTCAAATAACCAACAGCATTTTGCTAATGTGAAGCAAGGAAACTGCATGCTGCAATGCTTAAAATGAAAGTACCTGTTAAGCCAAATTAAATTGCCTTCCTGAATGGGTTGATGGTGAAGCTGCTTTTATACAGGATTGAAAGGTGTATTAGAAATCTTCCAGATGGAAAATACAAGAGATTTGAATTTTCTCTTTTCAGAACAGCAGATATTCCTTTCTACTGTAAACTCATTGCTGGGGCTTAGAATTTGTTCTCAAAGATAGGTGTACAAATGTGCTTGAGGTACTTCTACCAAAAAGTGTAGAAGTTAGATGCTTTATCACATGTTCTCCAGTGACTTAAAATAATGTCATGATCTTCTATGAGACAATATATGATATATGATAATCAGTTTGCAAAGTCTGGGTTTAGACCCAAGCACCCATCTTTATGCTTAATGTGAGCAACAGAATAGTTTTGTAGCTGCTGCTGTGTTTATTTATATAATAAAAAGCTTTTGAGCTGGTGGCCCTTGATATAGTGAGCGTGAATTCAAGTATTCCCTATTATTTTCAACATTTCTTACATAATTGTGCACAGCTGGTAACAAAGTAGACTATTATGAGTTATTACTTACAAAATAGTCACAAGCAGTAGAAGATTTGAACTTATTTACCTTCTCTAGGCAGATATAAGCATTTCAGTTAGCATTACCAGTCATTGACAATGATAACTTTGGATCAGAACCTGCTTTTCTTTCCTTGATGTTCTTTGTAACTGCTTAAGTAGATCTATTGGAGGTAGTATTCCATGTTTTCACCACTGTCAGATGTGTTCTCCATTTCTCTGCTTAAATTTAAATGAAACGTATTTCAGTTGCAAGTTTAGCAAAACTATGTCTCTCGTTGGTGCTCTCCGACTTTACTGTGGACTGATATCTCCTCGTATTTTGGCTCTTCACACTTTTCCAAGACTTTTCTCTATTAGCCTTTGGAAACCCCACTCCTTTTATTTTCAATCAGATTTCCATATAATTAATCATCCAAAAGATATACTGCTATTCATCCATTTGACATTGAAATGGATATTTTGCAACTCTACATCATATACTGTTATTATCACTTATACTTAGCAGTATCATGCTTCTAAATGATTATCCCCTGTCCACTTAGTCTTGGTTTACTTGCAGTTTGTGAGCTCCTGCAGGCAAAGACTATTTCTGTTCATTTGTTTTAAGGTCCCACGTGGCCATAACAGACGAAACGAACAGTGCAATTTCCACAATAGATCTCCTTCATGCTAAATGGCAGTCCAAAAGATCTAGTGAATGCTGGAGATTGAACAATAAAACTCATTGTTAATACATACCTATTGCTGCCTGGAACTCAAAACATACAACCATTTATAGAGTTTGGGGATAATGGAAAGTGTCTGTGATTGATTTATGCTACATATCACAATGCATGAAATTTTTATACATGTGGTAGAAATGTGTTACACTATAAATTCATTTTTTTTATAGAATTATCATTCTATTTTATAACACCATAGATAAACATTATCTGCTCCTAGAAACTGTTTATATAGCAGCTCTGAGATAGCTTTCCTGCTTGCCATACACTATTTTAATATTTACATTTTTGCAGAACTATTTGTAAGTGCTTATTTTATAACAGATAAAATTGTTTTCACTTCTTAATTAAAGTGGTTGGGATTTTTTTCTTGGTTTGGTTTGGTTTGTGGGTTTGTTTGGGCTTTTTTCCTTTGGGATTATCCAGGCCCATTATGCATTGTGATTAATTTCTTCTTTGAAACTGTTGTTAAGTTCTGTTTGCTTTTCAAAAACAGAAAGCTGAGATAATAAAATTTCCCATTATTTTAATTTAAACAAAAACAATGTAAAGTTTTTTCCCTGAGTAGATTTTGATAAATATGCTGTTTTCAAAACAAACTACACCACTTAATAGGCTTTTCTAGATTTAGTATGTATATGTATGGTTTTGAAATGTGTCAAAGTTTAATGGGCTGATAGTGCATTGAGGGTTTTTTTTTTAATTTTTCGTTTATCATGTTTGCATCTTGGGCTTTGATTTAATGAAGACCTGATTTCCTTTCCTAAAAACTAGATATGGAACATGGTTCACTAATCATAAGTAAAAATGGCAACATAATCCGCATTTTTTATAAACTAAACATGAAGTCAAAAATCAATAAATTAAACATGACCTCAGTACCTAAAGATTTAACTAAATGTTCTACCTAAAAACCAGTGCTGATCACTTTAAACTCCATTTGAAAATACTGTTTATGGGGTTATTTTCCCAGTAATAACTTAAAAGCACAAACTAATCAGAACTGGTCATCTATATTTGTGTGCATGTGTATCATGCATTTAAATGCATATGTTGACTGTTAATATATATGTATATAAGTGAAGTTGTGTATTCTAGATGTACATGCACACAAGAACGCACACTCTGTATAAATAGGAATCACGTTTCTTACTTTTGCAGATATATGAGGTATATCTGAGGTACAAAAAGTAAGAAACATGTTTCCTGTGGTCACAGGCCCTTACTTGTATTTACAACAAATGTTTTCTTACCTTTCCCTGTATAAATGCAGAGGAACTCCTTTGAAACAACATATATAAGTAAAGAGTTGAATTTTGCCTTATGCCCTCACAAATATTCTGAAGTGCAGTTTGGGTATAGCAATCATATTGCTCCTGAATTTTTTCATATGTCTGCTATTTTTTTATTCTTTCCAGACAGACAGCTACCATCAGCTGCTGATGAAAGAATACTACCTGGGTCTTTGTTTGATGCGGTGCATCCACACTTACTTTAGCCTCTGTAGGGCCAGTGGAGATATGATTGCAGCACATCCAGAAATACTTGCGGTAGCTTCAAGTGAAGTACTAGGGATAACAGCAGCAGCATATCCCCAGGGCAATGACGGCAGATGTTATTCACTGGCTGTGTGCCCTGGATCAAAGGTACTGAACAGAGACTGATGGTTATTGTCTATATTATGCAGCTCCCACAGCAGATCGTCCTGCCTCCTAGGTCAATGTATCTGCACTGCTTCTTGACACAAGTGGGATCCACGTGGGCTGCTACTCTACATAGTTTAGAGTTGGTGCACATGGAGCTAGTGTGGAATTAGGTATTTCCTCTCAAGCTAATATGAAACTATGCATAACATGGTTTTACTTGGTTTTACTTTCTTGGACTTCAAAAGAGGCCACAGGCATCAAATTGGCCAAAAAGCTTTTGTGCCCTACTCCTAGATGAAGTATTACCCCTAAGAACATACTTGGCTTGAAAAGCAAGGGGATCCCCATAATCTTAATCAGAACCAGAAAAAACACCAAGTCGCAAAGAAGCCAGTGAGATCCTAGTTTCAGCAGCAGTCAGCCAGAGAAGTTCCAGGTCTTCAATCTTTGGTTCCAGCTACACATTTCTGGTTGTGACAGTAGAAAAAAGTATGTCGCTCTGTGACCCAAACCATAGATCACACAAAACTTGGCGGAAGGCTCTGAAAGGTGTGTTCATCAGCTGTTTTTCACTTTACCACACTGGTTACAGGAAGAGGTAAATAGCCTGATCCAAACAAGCTCTGAATTTCAGTTTTGAAGCAGATACTTTTTTTACTCTCTTACTGCAGAACCTGCAAGTAGTGCACTAAATAAGGCTCTGTTCATTTGTAAAATCACAGTCTATACAGCTATTCTCCATTTGACACAAGCAGCTTTAAATTATCTGATCATATTCTCCTTTTGAAAGCTGAGTCTGAAAAATAGAAGGATTTACAAGTGCATTCTGTTGCTATTTCTTTGTCCCATCATTAAAAACAAGGTTGTAAATCAAACAGTGCACGGATTTCCCTTTTGGCACATTTATCCCCTACAGGTCATTACTGTGTGTGGGCAGAAAGTGTTGTTGCACTTCCAAGCTATTATCAACCTTCTGTTAGTGGAATTACAAGTTTAGCTCTGAACAGACCCATACTTGATTAAACATTTATCATTTATAGCCCTTTTTCACCATAAAAATATAAATGAGTTGACAGTGAGAAAAGTCTGTTCTTTTAAGTTAAGAATAAGTAAGCGTTCTTTTGGTATAGTTTTTCAAGAAAAATGCACAGTGCTCTCTGCACTAATGCTAACATGATACTATTTTTATATGAGCCTTGGTTATTTTGCTCTAAAAATTTCTCAAAATAAGACATCACTAACGACCTTAAACCTGCAAATATACTTTTCAAATTAAAAGACACAAGCACATGGCAGTTACTGTGTGGAAACAGATCACTGAACCGTATGGTTGCTTCAGAAAAAGACAAAACAATATGATACATTTCACAAAATAAGTAATACCATTCATGGAGAAAGACAATGAAGTGGACAAATTCCTGTTTTCTTCTGTAATGATTGTCTTATTCCCTTAAGCATAACACTTGATTGCCCTCATCTTTACATGGATAACTACAAATGTTATTATTGGCTATAAAATTATCCAGCTGTTCTGAAAAGTTAATCTATAGCATCAGACTTTCCCATTTCACAGAATCATAGAATCATAGAATGGTTTGGGTTGGAAGGGACCTTAAAGATCATCTAGTCCAACCCCCCCTGCCATGGGCAGGGACACCTTCCACTAGACCAGCTTGCTCAAAGCCCCATCCAACCTGGCCTTGAACACTTCCAGGGATGGGTCATCCACAACTTCTCTCGGCAACCTGTTCCAGTGCCTCACCACCCTCATAGTGAAGAATTTCTTCCTTATATCTAGTCTAAATCTACCCTTTTCTCTAAATCTTCAATTTCACGGCAGCCATGAATATGACAGGCTGATGGCACGTAGTGCAAAGGAAGACATACTTGCTTCTACATATTTTCCACGTCCATTTTCTCTGGTGATTCTATGGTCTTTAGAAAAGCACTAGAAAAAAGACTGTTATGGGCAGGATTCAATTGCTAACCAGTAGGTTTCTAGCATTTATTCTCAACATATCCCCGCCTTGCCTCCAGGTGTCACTAGAAGAGTTTCTTTCTTGCCCAATGGCTGAGTTATATGTACCCATGTCCAATGTGGATGTTTTGGATGCTGCAGGGGATATAAAATGGTCCTAGAAAATGTGTGTTTGGCCAACTGAATTCCACATTTGGTTGCTTGAAGACTGTAACCTCTGGAAAGTTAAAGAATATTCTATTTTTGTTTATCCACCTAATTTCTACTGGCACTAAATGTCACAGTCTAAAAAGAAAACACGTATTTTTTTTCCAGTACACTCAATCTATATTCAGGAAGTTTCCCATTCACTGAGGATGGAGAATTTGCACTAAATTATATGGTACCTATATACTTTATACATCTTATTATGAACTTCCCTCTCTCCTGTCATCACACCAGAAAAAAAGGTAACAAAGAGCAGTTGTAAGATGTGATGAGGAATTAATCTGTCCACACATGAAGCAGCAGCACCAGATGGGGACATGCAGCAGTCTCACCTCTGTCATGTGCCTGATTTCAGTAATGTGTAACGATATGAATACTGAAGCCATTTCTGCAAGAGAAAGGACAAGGGCAAAACAGGTTGAAAGGTTTGTCTTGGTGACAGTAGCACTGGATGCTACCCTACAGCAAAAAACCCAGTATGTCACCTAAAGTGTTGTTAATTGACAGCAGTGGTACATTCTTCTTGTGTTTTACATGCTTCCTTTCTAATGTGCAATTAGTCCCTTTTTGTGTGATAAGGATTCTCCTTTACCTTTTTTATAATGATTCCTCTTGCCTGACTTAACCTGTCTAGAAGGTAGTTACTTCGGTGTAAGGTAACCCCCCCAGGAAGCACCTATCCTACTGCAGATACTTATTTTATACTAAAAAAAATCCACATCTCCATACCTATCCCTCCTTATTGACTATAAGGAAGATAAAAAGACTAGCAGATTCAGGGCAAACTTTTTGATGTGTAAATTAAATGTGTTACAACACAGTGCAGAGTGTGATTTGCTACTCAATGTGCAGTATATAAATCTATACATTCACCCTCCATCTTTCTTTCTTCCAGTGGCTGGGAATGCAAGTTCCTGAAATACATATGTTTTTTACTATATCCATGTTAATAGACCAAGACTTTAGCTGAAAATCAAATACAAGAAAGGAAAATCATAAAGGAGCTTGAGACCAAAACTATAACCAACTTTTCTTTTTGTTGAACTGCAACTGTCTTTCATCGATTAAGTAAATATATCTGCCAAATAATTTCCACTAAAACTTTTTGGTAGAAATTGTTCCTCATAAGCAGCTGATACTTAAATCTTGAATTGCTTAGGATAAAAATCTTTGATTATACTTACTTTTCTATGTAGTTGCAAGCAAGGGGAGTTGTATTGGATACTTTAAATTCGGCAGCATTTTGCAGACAACTCCTTTGATGTGTAGAAAATTTAAACTTAGCTACTATAGTTATGCATGATTCCCATGTGTCCTCAAGACATGAGTGGAGCTGGGATAATGGATGGCTTCCACTTCTGAAGGGAAAAGCAGGAGAAAAAAAATCCAGGTAGGGTGTAGAATGATCAATGGATCAACCCATGAAAAGGTCACATCCATGACAATATCCAGCATTTCCAGAAATCCAATAGCATCAAAGTCTTGTGTCACTGACGAGTGGGATTGCTGGTATAACTTTACTCTGGTGGGGTCCACTATTGTGACATGTGTATGGCAACAACACTGTACAGGGCCAGGGCTGTCAAAGTAACACTGTATAGGGCTGTCATTCCAGTTCAGAATAGATATGGAGTTAGGAATGTACCCATTTTCACCATGGTACTAATATCTCTTCAATTAAGTCTCTCCACTCTAGTTATGCATGGAACCGAAATATACTCAAGAGATGAATGGAGTTGGAATGACTCTCTTTGGATGGCTAGACTTCAAGCCATTCCACGGCAGATGATACAGATCAGCTGCCGAGTAACTAGTGGGTCTACTTACCATAGGCCGACTGAAATTAAAACAGTCTATACTGACTCTTCCAGACCAAAAAATTACAAGGCTGAATGTTAACCAAATTCAGATTGTGTACTGTCTTTGGGGTTACAGAGGCACCGAAGGAACCTCTGCCCCCACAAATGTCTGAAAATGTACTGACTCGGCCTCCCATTAGTCTAACTCCTTTCACCTTCAGCACAGGCCCTTACATAATTAAAAATACAGGTCAGCAACAAGTGCTGTTTAATCCGTCATACTCCCTTAAATGGGTGGAATTAGCAATGCAGACTAATAACTCTGCAATTAAACCTACCTGTTCACCATTCCTGAGTACTTCTTACGCAGGATGGTCAGCATGGTTGCATAAACGGACTCTCATCTCTCCAAAATGATCAAAGAGAGATATGACTGGTGTCTTAGGAATGGGACTGGGAGTCTTGAAAAGCATAGATGCTGAAGTACTTGCTAATAAATTAGCCACAGTAACCAATGACTTAAGTGCCCTGAAACACCTTTACAATCTTCTCTTTCAGCTCTGGGAGCTAACCAATGGCTCTTATCAGACACATTGCCTCAGAGGGGAGAGGTAAATGAGAAAGACCACCAGCTGATTGTGGATGCACTTGGTGTGACCCTAAACAACGTTTCTTTAGCTCTTAGTTGTATCCAAGCTCAACCATGGATGCAATCTATAGTAGCTGCAATTATAATGCAACTGAATTTGAGAAACAATTCCAATCCTGGTGGTATCCAGTTGATTTCACCTACGACCCTACTGACAGCAAAGCCACAGCTTTTGTCTTAACAATATGCAATGCTTTGGTATACGCCATATACCCAATCATTGCGTTGGGGTTGAATCCCAATGGAGCTATACCCTATCCATTAGAACACAGAGTATGGGCCTAAC
Organism: Ciconia boyciana; assembly: GCF_034638445.1. Classification (NCBI taxonomy): domain Eukaryota; kingdom Metazoa; phylum Chordata; class Aves; order Ciconiiformes; family Ciconiidae; genus Ciconia; species Ciconia boyciana. The sequence goes on from NC_132936.1 coordinate 55,151,615, forward strand.
AAAATGGGAACAAATGGCAAACTATTGATGTGAATGCATGCGTTGTACAGGAACAACAAGGATTTATTTGCGAGAGTAACACCCTCAAAGCCCAAGACATTTGTCTTGACACGGAACAAAATGTTTGTCATTTTGAAATACAACCAGATGAAACCCCTAAAACTGTACTTGTATATATTGGGAGAGGGTACGCTTGCTTGAGAACCTTTTGTGATTTTGTATTGGTAGATAATGTTACCATAGATATAAGTAATCACTCAAATATTTACCGAAATTATGGGATGCGACTTCAACTATTCAGCTCCTGTCACAACTCACCAACTGCTGCAAGCTAACTATACACTGTATCAAGACTTACTACCTGCTCACATTGGAATGAACCTCACATTGGTGAGAAAATGACTACAACACGATGACCTGAATCAACTGCTGGAATGCGTCCAGAATAATGGACATAAGACATTAGTCACCGTCCACCATGACGCGGAAGAGATACACTGCATCTTAGAACGAGTGAAGCAGGACGGAGGACACTATTGGTGGGACCCTTTGCTAGGATGGTCACCAACCGCAACTGGAATTCTCAATAAGATGCTTCATGCCGTTGTTGTTCTGCTAGTGCTCACTGTGTTACGTTTTATTCTAACCATCGCGCTGTATGTTAGACTTTGGACTATGGTGAAGCGTTTGTCTCATCAAATATCCCCACAAGATGTATACGTACTCGATAATCCTCACCACGGGAACATATATGACACACCCAAAGCATTCCAAATATCGTGAAGCTTGAGTGACTATAGTCATGGGGTGGATTATGTGGGATAATAGCTGGAGGTGACTTAGAAATTAAACTTATATTCACAGTTTTAGGTAAGGTACAGCATTGAAGAAGATTCCCGGGTGGAATGCAGCTGACATGCAAGGCCATTCCATGGAAGTTCCCTAGGCCTGTAACCTTAGACGTCAGTGATGCTAGAGGAGCTTGGTGTGCTGACTCTAAGAAGGTACTGCTCGGAGGGTGGGGCGGTGTGGAGACGCCGCGGCCAGGCTCTGCGATTAAATGGGAACTCAGAGGTATTGTGTGTGACCAGTAAGCTGCACATTTGCTACCCTGGGCCAACAGTCTGTCATGTTTCTGACAAAATGCTGTCCTTTGATTAACTTTGCTCATTATAACATCATCATAATACCAAAACACACCTCCATCCCAAAAGCTACCCGCCTCCAAGGTGCAACCACCCCTCACTGAGCTTGCGCTTTGAATTTTTCCTAGCCTATACCTTTAAAAGCAAAGCGAGAAAACTTTACACCAATCCTAAACAAAGATGTATGACTAGAGTCACTCAAGCTCCACCCGAAAGGTGAAAGATAGTATAAAATGGCTTAAGAGAAAGCGAATGTTAGGGAAGACACCATCGCGTACCACTCTGACCTCTGGGATCAGTCGAGGGGCTGAGCCTCTCTTCCCCGGGACGCCTTTGGGTAAGAGTCGAACACTTGGTTATTCCAAGTGCCTCCCTGGGAAACTCAGAAATCTCTCTAGAGTTGCTTTATCATCTTTAACGCATTTATAGCCGGCAGTGTCACTCATACTCTTGGTATTAGCACGTGCTTTGCAGACAGTAAATTTATCACCGGTAATCCAAAGAATGTGTGTATCTGTTGCTCTAATAAGCTGCACTCTTTATTAATGTGGCCATGATAGTTCATGCAACATGACTAGACTGGGGGGTGCAGCGCGTTTAAATTAACACTGTCGCCTTTACTCTGATGAATGGCTGCATACACAGTCCTTAGAAAATAACCCTTGACCAAGTCTTAGACTAGGACTGGACTTAGCCGCACCTAGACTCCTCTCTGAGAAGGAGTTTAGAAAGCAAGGGGGTCCTGTCTGAACCTCGTGACTCAACGGGAGGGTTCCCCCCGGGAGGGTTCCCCCCCCTCAGCCACTCCTCAGACTCCTACACTACAGTAACTCTTAACGCAACAGTAGTCCACAAGTAATGAAGAATCAAATTTCTGAAAGTATAGTAAAAACTGCTATTCAGAAGAGGGCTGTTCAATATTTGTTAGGTTTGACCTGTTTTGGAACACAAAGCTAAGCTTTGAGAATGCACTTTGCTAACATCTAAAAAAGGATGGGAAATTCATCCTTACTTAACATAGTGTTAAAAAAAGTACCCAAAACAAAGTATTTGTTTCAGTCCACTGAAATAAACAAAAATGACTTTCCAATAATTCAGTAGGTCCTCAAGCACTATAAAAACTGATGACTGTTCATTGTTCGATGAATTTAATCAAAAGGTTTCTCACAGGAGAAGAAAAATGAAGCTCTGTGATATTTTAATGGAATATAGTACATAGGTCAATGTGCAATGAAAAACAAATTATATCACACAGCTCACTAATGTGCCACTGCAGTAAAATGCAGTGCGGTATAGCCCCATTTCAGCAAAAATAGTGTTTGAGGCTATTAATTCAGCCTTTGCAGAGACACATGGCCCATTGACTAGATCACACCTGATATCCAACTGAACTTGCTTAGAGGTAGTTTAGGTAGTTTGAAACAGTGCCAACATGAGCAGCAAAGAGTAGCTTTAAAAGGCATGTTGCTCAGCAGTGGTCCTCTGATCTTTCTCATGTTTTAGGAGGAATCTCCACTCACAGATGCTGTTTGGGAATAGTTCATTAAACTGATGAAAGAGTTGAACTGCATTAGCAGTTCATACTTAGATAATTTAAGGCATTCTAATGATCAGAGAGAAAATAACACATGATATGTACTTGAGCATGATCTACTTTCATGGTGTATGTGTGTAACACAGCCCTCAGGAAGCCTCAGAAACCTTCAGGAGAATCCTCTAGCAGTCAGCTCTGCCTCTGCACTTGTATGTCATAAATTGCTGCCGACAGTTCTGTTTTCTTTTGGAGTCTAACCTCTTTGCACATTTATGGGATGAATCTTTGATAGATGGGTGTAATCCATTCATTAGATTATGGATCCTAGTTCTCCCAGAGGTAGTTTCAAATCCACATGATGCTCTTAATATCATAGAATCATTAAGGTTGGAAAAGACCTGTAAGATCATCTAGTCCAGCTGTCAACTCACCACCTCCATGCCTACTAAACCATGTCCCAAAGTGCCACGTCTACATGTTTTTTGAACTCCTCTAGGGATGGTGACTCCACCACCTCTCTGGGCAGCCTGTTCCAATGCTTGACCATCCTTTCAGTAAAGAAATTTTTCTTAATATCCAATCTAAACCTCTCCTGACACAACTTGAGGCCATTTCCTCTTGTTCTATCACTTTCCACTTGTCACTATCACATGGGAGAAGAGACCAACACCCACCTGACTACAACCTCCTTTCAAGTAGTTGTAGAGAGCAAGAAGGTCTCCCCTCAGCCTCCGCTTCTCCAGACTAAACAATCCGAGTTCCCTCAGCCGCTCCTCATAAGACTTGCTCTCCCGACCCTTCACCAGCTTCATTGCCCTTCTCTGGACACACTACAGTGCCTCAATGTCCTTCTTGTACTGACGGGCCCAAAACTGAAGACAGTGTTTGAGGTGTGGCCTCACCAGTGCCGAGTACAGGGGGACAATCACTTCCCTAGTCCTGCTGGCCATACTATTTTTGATACAAGCCAGGATGCTGTTGGCTTTCTTGGCCACCTGGGCACACTGCCGGCTCATGTTCAGCTGGCTGTCAACCAGCACCCAGGTCCTTTTCCGCCAGGCAGCTTTCCAGCTACTCTGCCCCAAACCTGTAGTGTTTCAAGGGGTTGTTGTGACCCAAGTGCAGGACCTGGCACTTGGCCTTGTTAAACCTCATACAACTGGCCTCAGCCCATCGATCCAGCCTGTCCAGATCCCTGTGTTAGAACCTTCCTACCCTCGAGCAGATCCACCCAACTTGGTGTCATCTGCAAACTTACTGAGGGTGCACTCAATCCCCTCATCCAGATAATTTATAAAGATATTAAAGAGAACTGGCCCCAGTACTGAGCCCTGGGGAACACCGCTTGTGACCGGCCGCCAATGGGATTTAACTCCATTCACCACAACTCTCTGGGCTTGGCCATCCAGCTAGTTTTTTACCCAGCTAAGCGTACACCCGCCTAAGCCATGAGCTGCCAGCTTCTTCAGGAGAATTCTGTGGGATACAGTGTCAAAGGCTTTACTAAAGTCCACGTAGATAACATCTACAGCATCTCCCTCATCCACTAGGCAAGTCACCTTGTCATAGAAGGATATCAGGTTGGTCAAGCAGGACGTGCCTTTCATGAACCCATGCTGGCTGGGCCTGATCCCCTGGTTGACCTGCACATAGCTGTTGAGCATACTCAGGATGAACCGCTCCATAATTTTCCCCGGTACCGAGGTCAGGCTGACAGGCTGTAGTCCCCTGGATCCTCCTTCTGGCCCTTCTTGTAGATGGGCGTCACATTGGCAAGCCTCCAGTTGTCTGGGACCTCCCCTGTTAACCAGGATTGCTGATAAATGATGGAGAGTGGCTGGGGAAGCTCCTCCACCATCTCCCTCAGTACTCTTGGGTGGATCCCATCCGGCCTCATAGACTTGTGAGTGTCCAGGTGGCGTAGCAGGTCATTAACTGCTTCCTCCTGGATTATGGGGGGTTTATTCTGCTCTCCATCCCTGTTTTCCAGCTCAGGGGGCTGAATACCCTGGGGATAACTGGTCTGACTATTAAAGACTGAGGCAAAGAAGGCATTAAGTACCTCAGCCTTTTCCTCATCCTTGGTGGTAATGTTCCCCCCTGTATCCAATAAAGGAGGGAGATTCTCCTTGGCTCTCTGTTGTTAATATATTTGTAAAAACATTTTTTATTATCTCTTACAACAGTAGCCAGATTGAGTTCTAGCTGGGGTTTTGCCTTTCTAATTTTCTCTCTGCATGACTTGATGAGATCCCTGTATTCTTCCTGAGTTGCCTGCCCCTTCTTCCAAAAGTGGTAAACTCTCCTTTTTTTCCTGAGTCCCAGCAAAAGCTCCCTGTTCAGCCAGGCCGGTTGTCTTCCCAGCCAGTTCATCTTACGGCACATGGGACAGCCTGCTCCTGCGCCTCTAAGACTTCCTTCTTGAAGAATGTCCAGCCTTCCTGGACCCCTTTGCCCTTCAGGACTGTCTCCCAAGGGACTCTCTCAACCAGTGTCCTGAACAGGTCAAAGTCTGGTCTCTGGAAGCCCATGGTAGTGGGTTTTCTCACCCCCCTCCTTATTTCACCATGAATCAAGAACTCTATTATATCATGGTCGCTAAGCCCAAGATTGCCTCCAACCACCACATCTCCCACCAGTCTTTCTCTGTAAACAGCAGGTCAAGCGAGGCACCTCCCCTGGTAGGCTCACTTACCAGCTGTGTCAGGAAGTTATCATCTTCCACTCATTCCAGGAACCTCCTAGACTGTTTCCTCTCTGCTGTGCTGTAGTTCCAGCAGCCATCCGGTAAGTTGAAGTCCCCCACGAGAACAAGGGCTAGCGATTGTGAGACTTCTGCCAGCTGCTTATAGAATGCTTCATCTGTCTCTTCATCCTGGTTGGGTGGTCTATAACAGACACCCAGCAGGATATCTGCCTTGTTGGCCTTCCCCCTCATCCTTACCCATAAGCACTCGACCTTATCATCGTAATTGCTGAGTTCTACACTATTGAAACACTCCCTAACACACAGAGCCACCCCACTGCCTCTCCGTCCTTGCCTAGCCCTTCTGAAGAGCTTATAGCCATCCATTGCAGCACTCCAGTCATGAGAGTCATCGCACCACGTTTCTGTGATGGCGGCCAAGTCATAGCTATCCTGCTGCACAATGGCTTCCAGCTCCTCCTGTTTTTTGCCCATACTGCATGCATTGGTGCAGATGCACTTGAGCTGGGCTATCGATTTTACTCACAACATTGGCGTGCCACCCTTAGGCTCCTCTCTAGTGAGCCTGGTTACATCCCCTTCCCCCTTCAAACCTAGTTTAAAGCCCTCTCGATGAGCCTCACGAACTCATGAGCGAGAATCCTTTTCCCCCTTTGAGATAGCTGAACTACATCCGTTGCCAGCAAGCCCGGTACCGTGTAAACATCCCCATGATCAAAAAAACCAAAATTCCACTGATGGCACCAGCCTCTGAGCCACGTGTGGAGCAGGTGAGTTTCCCTGTTCCTTTCAGTATTCTTCCCTGCCACTGATAGGATTGAGGAAAACACTACCTGTGCTCCTGATCGCTCAACCTATCACCCCAGTGCCCTGAGGTCCCTTTTGATCTCTTTTGGACTTCTCTCTGCAATCTCATAATTGCCAACCTGCATAACCAATAGCAGGTAACAATCAGAGGACCGTACCAGACCAGGGAGTTTCCCAGTAATATCTCTAACCCGGGCCCCAGGGAGGCAGCAGACTTCCCTGTGGGATGGGTCCGGTCGGCATATTGGGCCCTCTGTTCCCCTCAGAAGGGAATCGCCTACAACAATTACCCTCCTTTTTTTCTTAACAGAGGCAGTCATAATACGTGGGGCTGGCTGGCTTACCCTAGGCAACCCCCTGGATGGACCTTCACCTACATCTTCATTTGCCTGACCCTCAGGTGAATTCCCCAATATTCTTTATTTTGCATATGAATCCATGATTTATTTGAAAGATGTGTATGGAAGCAGACAGCTCCCTATTGGACTATTATACCAGCTAGGGAGATTCATGTATATTGTTTATTTCACCATCATACAGAATAATTTACATTCTAAAAAAAATATGTTCCTCATTCACTCATTGGAGATCATAAGTATGAGTAATAATGTTTAGGAATATAGAATTCTTCTTTGTACAAATCTTATAACTGGAGAAAGAATCTGATCCCCAAAACACTGCAGAGACACAGCTTTGCCTGGAAATACCATTCTCAGCCAGCTCCTTCATTTTTGGACTCAGTTCTGCAAGGTGAAAAGCACTCTAATCAACCAAGTACCAAAGACATGCTCAACTGTAAGTATATGAGTAATAACACTAATTTAAGAGGAAGAGAGGAGATGAGGTCACCATGTTTATGACTTAAAAAACTCACTGTATCTGAGAGATCTGAGAGGAGCGTCAGAACTTACAGATGCTTGAAGGGAAAAAAACATAGTGTTTTAGGGAGAAAATTGTGAGAAATTCCTTCCTATTGTAGCACCTTTGTTTTTCTTCCACAGACCTGATCCATTACTCATTGAAAATCAATGGACAAGAAACAAAAAATAATGCCTTCATTCTTTCCTAGGATTATACTTCATGTTAAAGGAAAAGTCAAACCCCTCAAAAAACAGGGTTAAGAAAATGTCTGCAATAGTGCATGCTTTCATTCTTCACAGAAATGCTGAGGTCTGCTAAATCCTCATGTTGCATACAGTGCTTGAGTTGCTGTCAGTTAAACTGCATTTAGCATTTGTGTTAGTCCAGAGGCAGAAGCAGAAATTAAAACATGTCATCTAGGACAGTTAAATTTGCATGAACAAACCATTAAAGCAAAGAATGCATTCATAGGGATTTATTTTTATGTGCTTTTCAGAAGGATGCCAGTGCACAGTCTTTTTTTTATTAAATTGCCAAAACCATTACCAGGATATTTTGCAGCAGTTAAATTTAGAAATTAAGACTTTAAGACTTAGTTTGTTAATTTGTTGTGCTAGGAAAAATACTCAGGAATTTTTATATTAGAAAATTATTTTGGCTTCAGAAATTGGATTGCATCAGAAGCTTTTGAATAAGTGTCTGTGTATGAACGACCTGGTTTGCTGGTATTTATGGAAATCACAAATGTGTAATCAAAAAGGTAATAAAGCCACTTTGTAAGAAAAGTAATGTCTAAATAAGTATTGAGAATGCCTTTCCAGTAAATACTTTTAGAATTTTTTAGTTATACTATTACTGTTCTGTCTGATGACTTAGTCAACAGGAAACAATATCTGACAATATCTGTGAAAGAGACAATCTTCCATATTCGCTTCTGAAAGAATTCCAAAACCATATTTAGCATTAGCTAAACATTAAGGTATCCACAACCAATTTTATTTTTTTTAAATCTTTCTGATTACAAAAATGGATCACAAAATACATATGGCATACAAGCTGAGATCTAGCTTTAGGTACTGAGCCTACAAAGCATTTTATTTGAATGCTTATAGTTTTAGTTCACAGAGAGCTGCTTTCACTAAATTGGTTTCAGAAAACCAAAACATATAGGCTAACTTGTTGTTTGTTTAAGCATAACATAGCAGGGTAATTGATTTTGAAAACTGTTCCAGGATTCTCAAGGTCATTGACAAAAAGAGCCTTTTTTATTCTTTCATTTTGTACTAAGAGATATTTGAAGAAGATGGGTTTTACCATTGGAGAAAGAAAATTTGTCAAGGAGTTATTGGAGGTGCATTTTGGTTTGGATTTATTACATTAAAATATTGGTAAACATCATACAAGTATTTTGTATTACTTACCTGGTATCCAAGGTACTTTCCATCTGGTCTATTTTCCATCTGGTCTCATCTTCCCCAGCAGATCACAGTATGGCTAACCCTTCTGACAGCTGAGTGGGAGCAGGAGGGCTGTCATCTCCAACTTCACTTCAAGAGGTATTGAAAACTTCAGTGCCACAGTGGAAGTTATTTGAAGCAACCATCAGATGGGTATGAATCTTTCTCTTAGAGATGGAAAAAGTAGCTAGACCTAACTCCCTGGTTTAGATGTAAGCTAACTTTGATTCCCACCTGACTTCCCCTCCAGCTCAGAGAGACTTCCGAGTTGATGTTGTTAACTCTGAGAGTATCATTTCACTCAGGGCTAAGCAAGGCTTATAAAATATGATAATTTAGTACAGTTTAGACAACTTGTGCACCTGGCCTAACTCTGTCAAAGCCTGGTAAGTTAAAGTATCTTCTCTGATATAGACTTTGACCATTTAGGTTTTTAAGGATGCATAAAAACACATAGGTTATTCATGGCAATTCCCTGCAGTTCTTTCCTTTCTGATTTTGCCTAAATCGCATACCTACCTGCATACACACATGGGCAAAATATCATTACCATTTCTCATGCTCTGCATTTATAGGGAACAGCCATCTTCACTAATAATTAAAACATAGGTCAGGTCTGTGGCTGGTCAATAGGAGCATATTAGGTCTCTCAGGCAGTGTCCTGAGCACCACAGTGTGAACTTTTGCTATGAGAGATATAGTGAACAACATCTTTTAGCAAAAGTACTTCTTGAATATATTAATTGAACTTTTATTTATTAAATAAAAATAATCAATATTCGTATTCAATAACAGCATTTATTCATGGAATAAAGAATTGTAGAGGTGAAAAAAACATTTCATATTATAAGAATATAATATTTTATTATAAAAATTAAATTTTATTTCAAAATTTTAAAATTCTGAATTTTAAAATATTATAAAATATCAGAAAATATTTTTTATTTTATAAGAATTGGGTTTTCCTTTGCTGTCAGTGATTACAGTCTTTAAAGGAGTCCAATGTGATTCATCAGTGACATCGTGAAGGTGTAAGCAGGCATGTAATTTTACTAATGTGGGAAAGATGATCAAATGAGACATATTCTGCACTTGATTTATCTTTAACATATGATGAAATACTGAATACAGTTTTCATCACTTTCCAGGGACAACCTTAAATACGATGTCAATGTTTTTACTACCGTCAGTCAAATTAGGCTAACATCTTTTGACAGCACTTGGAAAACAATAACATTTAATTTACATATAGCTTGAAGCTTACCTGTGAAATATGAGGCATTTTGAATTACATTCTGTTCTTTTTTTTTGTCTTCTCAAATTAATTGAGTAGAAATGAAAGGAAAAAAATAGAAGAATTACACTCCAAACGTGTGCATGTGTGCACAACGTGGTTTATGCCGTCATGACAATATGTGTAAAATCTGATTCATGAAAAGACAAAAGATGAGAAGATATATGATGGAAAGGTTTTGGGTTTACTTGTCTTTTACCTGTGCTATGGTCCTTCAAAAAGGTGTGGGTGTTTGTAGGAAAGAAGGTTATTGTTTGTCTTCTGCTGGCTGATGAATTCTTGGGCAAGGAGGGAATTGGGATGGCAATTCAGATTGGTGTTACCTGGAAACAGGAGTTTCCTGGAAAATTAAGGATAGGGCAAGAAAAAAACAGTCAGGAAGACAAGACAGTAGAGGTATATCAGACTAAAAGACATCTGAAAGACCAGGCCTGAGAGATGACAAAAAGAGTGAGGTCTTCCCTAGGGACACATAAGAGAGAGTGTGGGGTTTATTGCAGCCTGGAATTACTGGAATCAAAACAAGCCTGACAGACAAGACACAGCAGGCAGGGAGAAGTGGAAGAAGTTTATTTCATTATGGCTTTTTTATTAATTCTCAATTTCCTCTATTCTAAAAGATCTACTATTATTCTAGCTAATCTTCCGAGAAAACCTATTTGAGCCTTTGATATGCACTTTTTAGAAAAAGACACAGCTGAAAGCTCTGGCAGTCCTGTGGCGGAGTACATGAACAATGTCCGAGACTTTCATGCTAGAATCACCTAAATGTGCAGAGCTGTGCACATCTGTGTATACAAACATATCCATAATCGTGGAAGGTTTAGCAATCATAGAATCATAGAATCATTCAGGTTGGAAAAGACCCTTAAGATCATCAAGTCCAATCATAAACCTAACACTGGCAAGTCCATCACTAAACCATGTCCCTAAGCACCATGGTTTAGTGGTGGACTTGGCAGTGTTAGGTTTACGGATAGACTTGATGATCTTAAAATAAAATGGTGTGGACAAAGACATTTGGTTTTGAATGTAAAATGTTGGGGGGAGGGGTTCTACTTTTTCCACATTCTTTCACATTTCTTTTTTTCTATCCATTTTATCTTTAAAGAAAAAATTTAGAAAAATTAAGAGGATGGTCACAGGGTAGCTCATGATAGGTGTTTAGAGATCAGAGAAGAAATTGTGAGATCCAAGTTCATGTTCTACCTCATTCAGACATGACTGAAAAGTTCCATTGTGTATTGATCCACAAATCTTTGAAACTCCTTTTTTAACTCACTCTTTCTTTTTTCTAAAACTAGACACAGGCTCAATTTACCTGGGCAGCGGGTGACCCAGCTTTGACTCCCTCCTTTGCCTTTTTCAGAGCAGGAATTGGCATGAATTTGATAAAATGCTTGGCTATCCTCCTATTCAACTAATTCTTTGACCAAAAACCTGAGAAGCTTCATAGATATTATTTTTCTTTTTTTTCCAAGCAGATTCACAGAATGTTCGTTTCGTAAACTGACTTTGGGGAAAAAAAAAGTTTGAACTTCCATTTGCTTTCTGGATTTTATTTTTTTAATTACAGTTGTAACATTTTGTGTTTTTAAAAATGAATTTCTAAAGTTTCCTAAGGAAACAAACCTCCAGCAACTATGCTATTGCCTTGCACTGCCTGTGTGCTCTGTTGCCTGCATGGGCCTGTTTTTAAACCTGGTGGCAGATTTGACAGTGAAGTCTCAAAAAAATTATTTTCTTCAGATTACTTGAGAACTGGTGCCTGGGTAGAGAAGAGGAACTTCATCTGTCTAGTGAGAGAAATACAGTAGTGTTAGGAAACCAGTCTTTGTTGGTTCCACTGCTCATGAAATTGCTGGATAGCGAACAGAACAGTTAATTGGGGAGCTCTGTCCATGGTGCTGATTTAAAGCCGTGCCAGACAGCTTGCTAGGAAGCCAGGTGCAAAAGAAGTCGAAAAAGACACAGTAATGCAATCTGCCGTTTGGGCAAAATAAAATAACCAGATCAAAGAATTTAATGGCAGACACTAGACAGAAAGATAGCAAATGAACAAGAATTATTTACAGGTGACATATTTTCTTACAAGCTGAGTGACATGGTTGACACACCTGAGGGACGGGATGCCATCCAGAGGGACCTGGACAAGCTGGAGAAGTGGGCCTGTGTGAACCTCATGAGGTTCAACAAGGCCAAGAGCAAGGTCCTGCACCTGGGTCAGGGCAACCCCCTGTATCAATACAGCCTGGGGGATGAAGGGATTGAGAGCAGCCCTGCAGAGAAAGACTTGGGGGTACTGGTGGATGAAAAGCTGGACATGAGCCAATAATGTGCATTCACAGCCCAGAAAGCCAACCGCATCCTGGGCTGCATCAAAAGAAGTGTGGCCACCAGGTCGAGGGAGGTGATTCTGCCCCTCTACTCTGCTCTGGTGAGACCCCACCTGGAGTACTGCATCCAGCAGTACCAAGCCCTCAGCACAGGAAAGACATGGACCTGTTGGAGCAAGTCCAGAGAAGGGCCACAAAAATGATCAAAGGGATGGAACACCTCTCCTATGAAGAAAGACTGAAAGAGTTGGGATTATTTAGCCGGGAGAAGAGAAGGCTGCGGGGAGACCTTATTGTCGCTTTTCAGTAATTAAAGGGGGCTTTATAAGAAAGATGGGGACAAACTTTTTAACAGGGCCTGTTGCGATAGGACAAGGGGTAGTGGTTTTAACTAAAAGAGGGTAGATTTAAACTAGATATAAAGAAGAAATGCTTTACAGTGAAGGTCATGGAACACTGGAACATGTTGCCCAGAGAGGTGGTAGATGCCCCATCCCTGGAAACATTCAAGGTCAGGTTGGGCGGGGCTCTGAGCAACCTGATCTAGTTGAAGATGTCCCTGCTCATTGCAGGGGGGTTGCACTAGATGACTTTTAAAAGTCTGTTCCAACCCAAACGATTCTATGATTCTATGATTCTTCTTTATTGACATATTTTTCCATTTCCATCTGGGCATGCAAACAGTAGCACAGCCATTCTAGAGATTTTTTTCCTCTTCTATAACCTCAGTTATTCTGAATGCACCACAAAGATTCAGATATTGCTCAGGAAGAGTGCAGAAGAGGCAAATCACCCTTTTGAAGAATATCTTACAACATGATAAACTGGAATAATCTCAGGAATTGCCCGGCCCAAAAGCAGACAAGCCCAAACATTATTTGATAATGAAAGACAGAGAAAGAGGGAAGTTGCAATCTCTTGGGGAAAAGAAAAAAACAACAACAACAACAAACAAACAACGAACCCCCACAAAAATACACAAACAAAACCCCCAAACAAACAAAAAAGCACCACCAACAACAAAAACTTTAAAGCATAATTCTTCAGACTCTTCTACATACTACACCAATATCTTTTGATGAGATCTTTGGGCTACTCAGGGAATCTCAAAAGGGTTTTAAATTTCCTTAGATATAAAGAGCTTGTCATAGATTTCATTGAAAGGCTGTGGAGGCTTGAAAACAAACACACATAGTGAATTCATAAAAGCTCAGCCATACTGATATTTCTCAGACCTACTCTAAACTCAAAACTTAGAAACCTTACTGAAATATAAAATCTTCATTTTTTACATATTTTTTTCTTCTTTCTCTTTGTGATTTGGATTTCCTTTTCTTCTTTCAGAAGTAAGGATAAAAAAGACTTCTTTTATACTTTCCATATGAATAAACTATGCAAACTGTCTTTAGAAGAAAGACTGTTTTGTTGAGGGATGAGTTTGTAGATTTTAAAATTCGGTCAGAAATTATGCAGTTAGAAATATGTAACCTGATCTTTTTAATAACTTTAAATAAATTAGAACAAACACTACAATTGAAGACAAAATCAAAGCCATTTATTCAGTTCTGAAGATTCTTTCCCAAGCAATAAAGCAAACAACCGAATAATTTTGAGGCATAGCAAGCAGGTCTTGAAGAAAGATCACTCACTGAGGGAAAATGAATGATGGCTTTGTATCTGGTGGGTTTTTGGTGGTTTGGTGGTTTTTTTTTTTCCCTGTGTTGTTTTGTAAGATAGTCCACTGAGAGGTCCACTGAGCAGTGCAGACTTCCATGTAGCCAAGTTCAGTGGTTTCAGGCTTTTTCATTTTTGGATTTCTAAATATTTTGATGATGCTTATCCATTAATACAAACATGAGTTTACTGATATTGGACTTATTTCTCTGAGTTAGTTACCTTTCACGGTAGCCTCACAGGACTCCAGAACAACAGCTATGGAAGGCTGAAGACGTCATTTGGAAAAAATACATGTTCCATTCCTCAGGCATGTCTATCTTTATACAGCAGTTATCTGTTGCTGTGTCATTTTCTCTGACTCATTGCTACATTATTGAACACCTTGTGATGTGGGAAGGCTGGGGCTTGAAACACACAGGCACACTTATTCTTTAAAATTCCAGTTTGCATAACCAAATGATATAGTAAAAGATAATCCTTTACATGTGGAAGCTGAGTTTGCAGTAGCAAAATGTAGGGAATAGCAAATCAAAAAGCAGAGCTATGTAAGATATAAAGGTGGACCCAGCAGATAAATAATGGCATTAGTTAGGGGTGGCATCCTTAACCGGGGTAGAAAAGGCAGAGTAATTTGTCTCTGTCTGTTTTTCCTGTGTTACCATTCTTGTAGGGGCTGTAGCTGTCTTTTATACTTCTTGTTAACTCCTTTGTGTTTTCACCTCATATAGGAAGATTTATATATGCTGCATACATTTTATTTTTAGTCTCTTTCATGCCCCAAAGCCAGTTCTACCCTGTACATGAGGTTGCATTCCTTCAGTGACCAATAATGAGCCTTTTCTGATTTGTGTTTATAACCTTGGTGCCATCTTGTGCCTATATTTTCAAGGCTTATGTTGTCACAGCATAATATGAAGTACATAATAAATAATTGGGTGCAGTTGGAGGGTGTGGGGTGTGGAGTGGTATCCAGACAAGAGCTTTCCAACCATGTTTTTGCTTCCTCTTTTGCTGCCTTTGAATTCCATTGATTCTTGCCTCCTTGGGTACACCATGGTCTTACTTTACTGGGATGGATAAGAGCTCTGCTCAAGAATCTCCATAACATGATAACTAGAGCAATCTTCTTGATGTGCAAGTCATGGATTCAAGTTTCTTCAGACTCTGAACAGGCTAGGGAACACTCTGTCCTCTCATATGGATATATTAGTGACAGACATAGAAAAGTTGGGCATTGCTTCTTCTTGCAGAACTTTTGAGAAAAAATAGCCATGGCTATACTTTATGCTAGCCCAGTCCTCTTGGTTCTCCACATGGTCACTAGATCAAATCCTGGAAAGTCTTAGAGAGAGAAATACCTCCACCAGTTCATATTAACTCTCTAGTTCTGTAAAAATGGATCCCCTGAGCATGTTTCCTTAACTGCTGTCCAAGTAGATACCTAGAGAGCTTTTGATATAATGTGAAAAACATAGCAGTCTGATTTGTTGTATTGCTTACACACATCTAAACTTCATCTGTATTCTAACTCAGGCAATATGTATACACTTTCAGGTTTGCTATGGATACCAATGCATATGACTGCAGGACAGTATCTTCTATTCAAAAAGTCAGTGAGTATAGCTGTGTTACGGGACATTCAGTAAATTATGAGACAAAAAGTAGTGTGTATTACTTAGCCAATCTTCTGATGGGCTCTGCTTACTTAGGTTTGAACACTACTTGATTCCAGACTACTCAATGTTACCTTTGTGAAACTCTCTATGGACAGTGCTGCAGCTCATCTACTACTACCACAAACATGACAACTGAATACTTACTAATAATAATGGTCTCAGAGTTCAAAAACCAGTAACAACAATCATATTTAAATAGTATACATCACTGAGGATGCATAAAGCTGACGAGAAGCTGCCTTTCCAAAATGGGTAATACAAAGCCTGTTATAAATGCAATAGCTTTCAAAATAAAGGAAATCACTCCTTCATTGATATTCCGAAAAATCTTCCCCCAAAATGTCAAACTCAGGACACAATAGAAAGTTTTTTTAATGGTTTATAAGATTTGATGTGAAGATAACACTTCTTTATGTCATAGACAAAATATTGAATGTTAAAATCATATGTTTGATATGCTGTCATTTTTTTTTAATAATGATAGCTATAAAGTGAAATAGCACACCAAACTTACAAAAAAGAATAAAATTTAAATTAGGGAATTTAGTAATAAGGATGAACATCAGATCACTTATTGACAGTGTGCATTAGTCTTGCTATTAGCAGAAGATAATGATTCACCTGCATATTACAAAATGATTCAGGTTCTGAAACTAAAATTTAATCTTTTAAACATTGGTTAATATTATCAGCCACAAGTCTTCTGGGACTTTTAATTGTCTGATTTAAATTAAATGCTTTTTGCCAGCTTTTGTTACCACCCAATTAATTTTCAAAACCAATTAAAATAAAAATCACCCATAATAATATCATACTTATTATTAAACCTATAATTTTGCCAATCTCATTTACCATTTTTGACCTAACATTAATGACTCCTGATAAGAGGTGAGCATAGACTCTAGGGTTTGTGTCTGTGAGCTGTTGATGCGTTTGGAAAAGCATGTCCTCTTGAAATGGATATTGGTTTTGCTAACTGCAGAGGTAAGTGAGTAATTTACAATGAATAATTCATTTGACATGTGTAACCCATTTTTAGGCTAACATGATAAGTAGATCACAGTTTCCTAAAAATACTAGTTGAATGTGTGCAAGATAATTCCTTTTGCATTTTGAGTTCTACAGGAGGGAATGGATAGAAGTAAATGTAAAGACGTTTACTGTTGGTTCAATAAATTTTTCTGCTTCTTGATTGGAAGATTGCACAAGAATATTTGGTGTCAATATTTGAAGTCCCAGTGTTGCAAAGATTTTTGTGAATACTGAATGATCATAATGCTCTCATTCCCAGTCCCAGTTGAAACAGTGTAATTCATACTGGAAGCCTGCTTTTTGTAAGCTCTTGTTGCAAGACTTGAAATGCTTGTGAGTATGCTTGAAATGCTTGAAATACCAGTGAGTAGAAGTGAAGCTGGAAGTATGGATAAAATGGAACTACTTAAAATGACAACTAATGCCCTGTGGAAATAGTTCATATTCTTTCTCCAAGCCTAACTAAGCTTCTGCTCCATATTTATACTAGCTCCACTGTCTTAGTGTATTTCTAGAGCTCTTTTGTAAGCACGCTAACATTACGTTCCATTATGATTAGCCTGTCACATTTGTATATGATACAACATGACATTAAACAACACGAGGTGAATAACCTAGATGATGACTTGTTGTCAACATAGTTCATACAAATACAGCTGAAAATCTCTGCATTTCAGAAAATGAAACCTTTTATTCTCAAAGGTCTGAAAGTCAGAATGCAGGTAATTTATCATATGTTTTTCCGTAACCTATTTTGCTTTCTTGTTGCTGAGGACTAGATACTTTCTTTGCTCTCATTTATGTATCTCCTTTTACTATAGTCACTAGTTAGTCAGAGTTATTTACTTATGCCTAAAGATGGAATGTAAATGAGTACATGTATTTAAGAAAAGAATTTGTATAAAACAGCTCTCAATCCTTACGAATAATCAGCAACAAATCTGCATGTCATTTTTCTCATATGTACCAATAATATAAGTCCAAGAACTGAATTTATAATTTATAAATCTGAGTAGGTTTTCAAGAGTGAATCTAGAAACAGTTTAGACAACCTTTATTATTCTTACTGCAAACATTTTATATGATAAATAGATATATTTTTCAAAAATATTTGTTGTTGACCAAACTATTGACATTCAACAAAGATTTTTATTTGGATAAATATAAAAACAGGTTAGTGGTAAAGCATGAATAAATATTAAACTTGAAGGATGTTGAAAAAGAAGATAAGAGGTATAGAATCAACTGAACCATCGCAAGAACCATTTGCCTGTTTATTTCAAATTGTTTTCTCCACCTAGAATATTTCTTTTCTCCCTCTAAAATTGCCCTCACTGAATCACAGGGTTTTCACCTTATTGCATCAGATGAAAAAAGTTAGCAGCTTCCTAACTGGATCTATCTTGACTATGATCCATCTCTTCATTAAACTTAAAAATCTACAGCCGGGGAGAATTAAGCCTTAAGAAGAACTATAGAGGGCTCATCATTCAAGTAAATGAATGTTCTGCATGAGTGTTGGAAGGAGTAAGAGTGAAAAGAGTGAGCCATCTGTTTTGGAACTGACACAGGATTTAGAAGTCTATATCACAGGTATAGATCATAAGTCAGACCTGGCACTTACATGTTCCTGTGAATATTACAGAGCCTTTCCGAAATTAAACTGAGACAAAGGCTATGCAATCCAAGCTGCCCAGAGATTAAATTAGACTAGTTAGGGAATGTTGTGAAATATCCTGATTTATTTTCAGGAAAATACTATTAATCTATTACCCAAGTACAATATAATATAAATTAATCATCATAGCAAATTCATCTCCTCTATCATACCAGCTGGTTATATGGGGGGAGGGGGGGGGGGGAAGGGAGGGGGGGAGAGAGAGAGAGTAATGGATAACATTCTTTTAGTCTAGAGAATGAAGAACGAAAATTTAAATCTCAGGATTTTGGAAAGGGGTCCAAGGTTATCAGTCAATAGTCATGCTAGTAAGATGGTATGGGCCTATCCTGAGAGAACTCCAGCCAAATTTTTGAAATAATAAAAAAACCAAAGCATCAATTTACTTGCTAGAGATGCCCAGTCACCATTGATTCTAGATGCTCTGTTCCAAATAGAAATAAAATACTGATATATTTTGATGAGAGTAAGGAACAGGAGGATTTTAAACCCTGTTAGTCCACAGTGTGTCTATGTTTCATATTTCAGTATGAAGAATTTGTGCACCAAGGCTCATTTATAGAAAGAAGGAGTACAGTGAAAGATCATACCCGAAATGAAAGCTTGGCCCAGGATTTTGTCCTAAGAAGCTTGAAGACCTGACTCAGCTAATATCAATGGAAGTTACCATTTATTTCAAAGAATTCAGGATTTCACTTCAAATGACCAAATTTTAATGTTAATCTTCTCTGCCAGGAAGCTAATGCATCCTTCTGTGAGTTTGCAAAAACTTATTTGCTTTCATTACAAACTATATGCACATTGGTCACCTTAACATAACAGAGTGAGCCAGCAGACAATAGTATACAAGCAAGGAATCTCTTTCCTTTAAAAGAGCTCAAAGACTGTGTAACTTTATCTTTTCAATAAATGGTCTCTACCACAGGCTAGACCACTTGAAATTGAACTTAAAAGGCATTACACCAAGGTGTAAGAGAACTGTAGTAACACCTCTGAGGCTTTATCCTCAGGAACTAACCTGCTCAGCCAAGATAGGGGAGGGTCATCTCCACTTCAAACCACTGATACTCTTAACAAATTAAAGTTTATATACAAAATATTATGCTGTATATTGTAAAATCTGCTGCCTGACAGTAAAAAAAATCTACTGTGTGACAGAAAAAAATCTTTATGCCTGCCTTCAACTTCAGAGCAGAAAGTTCTCTATGCCTCTTCACTTTCCCATCATACCTACTTCACTGGCTGTAATGCATTTTCCACAATATTAAACTATCATATTAGTCTCTTAGACTGTCCTTCTGGTTTATCTACTGTTATTAAGAAGTTTGCGTTCCACATCCTAACTTCCGCATAAAGCTGGCTTACCTTCTCAACTAATATGGTCCATTTTCTGCAAGATACTTCATCAGGTATCAGAACAATAATTTGCTATAATGCTGAAAGTTCAGGCTCACCCACTGTACTGCTTATTTGATCTGAGTATCCCATTGCCTATTACCCAGAGAACCTACTGATGTAAATTAGAACCTCACTGGCCATTTTTTACTTCATACCTTAGCCCGTTCACTTTCCGAAAGGTAAGGTACAGATTGGTGTGGGTGTCATCAGACTACATTAGGACAATGCTTTGCATTTATCACTGAAAATATGTTACATTTTCATTTGTATACATGCAAACATTCAGTAAATGATGGGAACCAGAATCAAGTGAAAGGAAGGACCCTCGTGTTTTTATGGAAAGAGATGGTATTTCATTTAGAAGTTGCTATTAACCAAGTAATAATTAGCCTATGTTCCTTCATTGTTGATTACATATTTTAAACATTACCTGTTTAAAAAAAAAAAAAATATTTAAATATTTAGCTAGAAGCTCATTTAAAATCTGTAGCAATATTGTTTAAAAACTGTTTATTTTAAAAACTGGCCATTTTTAATCTTTTAATATAAATATGTTTCGAGTTGGACTTGTTAATCTTTCTGTATAAAACTGGACTTGCTCCTGGTAGTTCTTTACTGATCCTCTCTATTCCTAATGACGTCAGTGAGTCTACATGTATAATAAGGAAAACATATGCATAAGATTTGCAAAATTAGACCATTTAATATTAAAGTAGTGAAATTAAGTAGCAAATCCTTATCTGCTAGTCTGCTGTAAAGGCTACTGAGTCTGCAGTGTGTAAGCCAGTTCAATCTTTTCCATTAAAATATTTGTCCTTTTTTCCCTGTGTGAAAGACTGAAGCAAATTTTAAAGGATACTCAGCAGGGCAGACTGCATTCTTTTATTTCTAACAGTGAGATAACGTAAAAGGAGTCAGTCTGCTAATACTGTCAGCTGTCCCCAAATATTAAGTCATGGATTGATGTTAAGAAATTTAAGCAGCTTATAAGAAATTCAGGTACTGTCTCTTTACATAAAGGTTATTTGAAATATAAAACCAATTGTCTAAATTACTGGACTAGAGAGCAGCAGCATAAGCCAATCAAATGAAAGTCAATCAAATAAGTCAATCAAATGAAAAGAACAGGAATTTTATAACAAAATGAGTAACCAAAATCTTGAATCACTGTCAATATTTCTGTAGCCAGATTGGTATTAGACCGCTTCATTTGATTTAACCTTTGTGTGTAAATGTGCTTCCAGCAGCCAGGGGAAGAAATCCAGAGTCACAAGCTGCAGAGCCAACTATGTGTTTTTCTGCTTGTTCATTGTATACTCTGACAAGATGAGGTTTCAGTGTGAAAGAGCAATTAATGTAATCAGACATATTTTACCTGGTAAACAGGTGCAGTCTACGTATGAATTTGAGTTATGAGATGGGATTTTAAACTTACACTCATTCTAAAAAGAAAAACAAAAAGGTCCCTTGCTGTGTATTTATCTGTTAATTATTTGTGGAAATGTTTTTTTTCAAGGTCTATATAATTATATGGAAGAACAGAAAAAAGTCAGTGTTACCAAGATTGTCTTAGCTTTATTGCTACTCTTAATTCCCTTTTTTCACATCTTCTTTTACTAGCCCACGAACTCAATACTCCTGAAAGCTTTTTTCCATTCTTTTGGGCATTCATATAAAAAATTATGACCATGAGATGTTCCACTAGTGTACAAGGTGTATCCACATTATAAATGCTCAAGGGAGAATACTTTAGTCTTTAAGACAGACATATGGACTTCAGTAAAATGAAGGACTACAATTTTATGGCCTTCTCTAATATTTGAATGCCAAGGTTACAAATACAATTGCTGCTGTGGTCAAGTCTACACCTATCAGACTGATGGCATGATGTACTGACTGGAAGATACTTGCCTTCATCTTTGTTATTCGTACATCAGTAAGTATGGAAAAGAATGATGAACAGCAAAGCTGTTCTGTTTTTAAGAACGAGTGATATAAATGAGGTTTGCTGAGGGTGCTTGAAAAAGCTTTAGAGATTTCGAGAAGCTTTTCCCTCCAGCTAGTGTTTGCTGGAGTTCATTTTGGCCAACCAGGTTTCACAGCCAAGACTTCTGAGAAAGTGAAAACTGTTTACCAAAAAGAAAATATAGATATGTAAATTTGAATTAAAAAAGGACCTTGTGCAAAATGTCTGGAAACAAATGTGGTGCTGTTGTTTTCATCATGGCTTTCTGGGGTCAGCCTATTGCAGATGAGCCTTTGAGAAAAACTGATAAAGACTCCTTGGTGACAACAGTAAGCAGAGGTTTACCTGAGTGGTTTCAGATATTTTCACGGGAAATTGTAGCAGAGTTCTTGCTCCTCCTGCAGCCTTGGGTGGCCAAGGCTATCTCTCAGCTACACTTTCTCATTAGTTATGTGATGCATTCACCCCCTTCTGTTTCAGTGTGCCTTAATTACTGCCATTCCCAAACCACCCTTTCAAGAATATGCAATGCTTGTATTAAGACATACAGAGAACAGGCTTTTATCCCAATTCCATGCCCTGCCCTCTGCTGTTTTGGATAAAGGAGCCACAAGATGTAAGTCTTCTATTCTGGAAGGGCTTAACTGGCAAAATTAAAGTAAAAGTACATGATTTGAAATTGAACATCAATAAGTTTAGGTATTGTAAGTATTTTCTCCAGAACTGCTAGAATTGTTTTATTTAGAAATTGGAGGTAAAGAAGTCATGGCATTGTAAACTTTATACTATAAATGTAGAGCAATTATGTAAAGATGTTACCAATAATAGGCAAGGAATCCTTCTCAAGACCTTCCCCAAACCAAAAAAAAACAACCAAACCCACCCCTGAATTCTGTTTCCTTGATAACAAAACTCATTATACAATTTACCCAGATGTTAAAGAAAGATATGGATTAACTTTAGCAATCATAATAATATTAAATGTAAGAATTAATAAATATAATGTTGGAAATGCTCAACATCTTTGTATACATGACAATAGCCAAACATGATTATAGAATTACCAAAATCATATGTTAGTTTGTGTGAGATCACTCTATAAATTCCCTAGTAAAAGAAAAAGAACAAAAATAGTAGGCAGAGTTCATGCAAACTGAACCAAAAACATTGCACAAAAGACAGAAAGCAAAGGTGAAAGAGTCAGAAATGGTTGGATTCTGACAATATTCCTTGGAAAAGTGAAATTTATTTTATTTAATATAAAAAAGAAAACTCAAAATTTTCAGAAGAAATTTCTGAATATGATTTGCTGTTTTATATCCACACTCATTTGTTTATGCTTTCCTAAATTTTAGTGTTCATCAGGTTGTTGTTACTGCAGCTAATTGTATTATCTATGCGTCCTCTTTGCACAATAACGTGGGGTCATTCTTGTGAGTATATTATTCAATTTTCATCTTGCATATGTTTGAAATTGCTCTGTATTCCCATTAACAGCTTATGTGAATGGACCTAGTGAAGCAATTCCCACTTTTTTTTCTTCTGAAAAAAGTGTGATAATGACCCCCTGTTTACATAGTGCTTTCAATCCCTACATATTTTACAAACCGATAATTTCAAGATATTAAAGTCTTGAATTTGAATTCACATACACCAACATTTTTCCCTTAACTTATTATTATGTGGTGCATTTTCAGATGAATTACAAAATATCACAATAAGAAAGAACACTATGTGACTGTTTATAAAAGGAACAGAAAAACAAACAAACCCGTCAGGTATTCTTATTAAAGTGGGGAAAGGGAGTTGATATAGACAGAATGGAGCTCCCTGAACTGGAATTTGACCAAGCTAAAAGGATTAATAGTCTTCCTTGACCAGAAGGGAACCAAGGGAACTTTAACAAGGAAACACATCTGGCAAACAGGCAGCGTGGAGACCAAATAACACCATCCTTCATCAGCTCTTAAAATTCCACAGACCTGAAGAGTGTGGCTAGAGGAGTTTCTAGGAGTGATATTTCACTGTGCAGCAATAGAATGACTGGAGTTATGAGGCCAGAGATAAATCACGTTGATGGCCTTATTGAAACAGCCATGCCTGGAAGGGAGGTGTAGTCTCTTCCCCAGACACAAAGAAAGCAAGAAGATGCAAGAAGCAAAAACTCTTGTGCTCTGGGGACACTTAAACCTGCCTTTGAACGGTGATTCTTCTCATGAGGGGAACATGCTTTAATTATGAAAAAAGGATTTTCAGGGCAGGTGATACAAATTAAATTTCCTTTAGTATTTGTGTTTATCTGTATGGATGTTTCTCCAGTCAAGAAAATCTCAATGTCAAATTTGCAGGTATAAAAATGGACCATAAATATAGTAAAACTCTCATTTTCATAACTTTTCTCAATTCCAAGAAAATCAAACAATTTTCCACTCTAAATGTCAGTTAGTTTGTACCTCATATCTCTGATTGAATTAGGTTTTAGTTTTAAGAGAAGAAAGAAGTAGAAAATAAAAAAAGGGGAAAATCATACTAAGCATTTTGGGAGTGGGATTTAATCATCAAGGGAAAAGAAGTTTAAGCCCCATGGGAGTTTTAGGTTTAAATTCAGTACAAGCTTCTTTTTTTTTCTTTCTTCTTTTTTTTTTCTTCTTTTTTTTTAATATGTTTTAGACTTCTGTGAAAGGTCACCATATGGAAATAAAAGAGCAGATGAAATAAAAAGCAATAAGACAAAACAATAAAAAAGTCATTGTTTTCTTGACCTTTTTCAAATGCATTCATCATAGACTATATGGTAAATCTTGTTAGAGCTTTGAAGCTACTGTTGCTCTGAGTGGAATGATCTCTAGCATCCACTTACCAATGGCCCTTTCTGGCAAGGTCAGATAATAAGATGCCTCTCTCTGAACTGAAACTAAGTAACCAGAGACTCAAGACAGGGATTGTTTACTCTTTTTTTTTTTACTCTCTGGCAGAGATAACACAGGCTAGGCCAATTTCTGTGCTACTGTTACTTAGTTTTGTGTAAAGTTATCATGATAACATGCAAAAAGAACAAATGTTATATTTCTCAACTGTGTGGCATGCAGTAGGGGGAAAGAGCAGAAAGCAAGAAAGAAGCTTCCTTTCTGAAGAAAGCATCCTTCCGTTAGCTTCATAAATATAGCAGAAGAGTACAGTTTTCACGTATTACAAGATGATATGTATCATTAAGTTAAAGATGTGCCCAAGTGTTTGTGACACTTACTGCAGTTTCTAAACTGAAATATTTGTCTCTCTGACCTTTAAGAGGGAGCTACAACAAGAAGCATATGTTCTTTTCCTGTTGTTTTCCCAGAGATGGCTAATCCTTCCCAGTATTCATACTTGGATTAAATATGAATTTTGTTTTCAGATCTCTTCCAACATTGATTTTGTTAATGTTTCTGTTTCACGTAACTAGTCTTTTAAACAGAAAACACATTTACTTGCTATTGTATATGTGAGCTGTATTTTTTAGAGTGTCAAATCTGATGCTAGACATGAATTCAGAATAATTAACTGCTTGCTATGTATAGAGGAGCTTTTGAGGTCAAGTGGGAGGAAAGAGGTGTTATTTTCATCATACATGCAAAGCTTGAGACATGTTTGAGACATCTGATAAAAATATTCTTATTTGCAAAAGAAATAGCACAAAACCCATGTAGCCAACATCTTTTTTATTATTTCTCTGACAGACTCTAGCTTCTTTCCAGCCTGGCTGGGTGGAAGGTTCTCTCTTTTAATGTGTTTGGAATGGCTTAAATCCATGGTGTGATAAAGGCTATAGGAAAATCACTCTAAGATGTGAAAATCTTAAAGAGGTACATTTCAGTATGCAGCCCCTACCTTTAATCTATGCTGAATGTTTTTAAGTGAAGTGAAAACTAGAAGTTTGCCAGAGGTTGCAGGGGAAGGAAGGTTGTTAATAAGAGTATTTTTGCACTCTGTAGATCTTGATCAAATTCTAGTCTTAATTAAACTCACATAATTATTCTTGTTGTATTTCCTCCACTGGTTCTTTATGATGTCACTCAAGTACTTTAAGCTTATCACACATCAACAAGCACCCCTAAGAATATGCCTATTAATTCAAATTATAATCACATACAGCATGCTTACTGCAATTTCTAGTGAGGTAGACATGCCAAACTTTTCACTCATAATCTCTTTCCCATTAGTAGAGAGTCTTCTTATTATCAGTCTTGCTACTTTCTAACTGACCCTTCCAATAGGATTAAGCTGTTCAGGATCTGGCATCTTGTAGGAGATTGTTGTCTGGCCTTCATTTATGATTAACATAGATGATGACACTTGATATAAGAACTTGAGGAAATGAATGCCATAGTCATATCTGCTGCTACTCATATTTTTTAACATAGTGAAAAGGGAGTAGAAATACTCAAGAGACAGGACGCTGAACTTGGGATCTAGTCTTCGTTTAGCACATGATCTGCAATGCAACAACAAGCAAGCTGGGTCACCTATCAGCAAGCTCTGTCAGATCAGCAAAGTTTCTGACTGTCTCTCTGTGTGCTTCCCATAGCAATGGGGAGCTGAAGTTGGAGGGATCCAAGGTGTATTCTCACTGCATAGGTAATTCGTAATAATATAGGAATGGTGGCTGACCTTTTTGATTTGGGGTTCAAAAGTGTCTGATGGCTGGCAATCATTAGAAGAAACCTTTAATATGTTATATCCAGCTCACTCTGAATAAAAATTGGTGGAAGCTCCAAAAATCAATGAAGGTGCTTTGGTTATTTTAACATTCTCCACATTTATTTTACCCTTTTATGGAGAGAAAAGAATCATCAGGGATAAATGAGGTTTTATGAATTAACTATGGATCAGAGTGTTCTGCCAGAGAAGTTAATTAAATAATTTACAGTTTTATATCTTTATATTGCAACGAGCCTGTGAAGTGATTCCAGCTAAGGAAACTCCACCTGCATCTTTCATTACTTCCTGTATTTCTAGTTGTCACATTAGAAGATGAAGGATGGATTGTTCATTCAAACAAGCCTCTCCCATAGCACTTCCATACAAGTTACAGGAACTTTTTATGAATGTGTCTGCTCCTGTTCTTATACGACTCTATGATAAATCCCCCTTTGACTTCTGTTGTACGAGAGAAGACTTGACACTTTATAGTACTTTCAGATTCTTTTTTCCTACTTGTGGATGTCACAGAGACCTGCGCTAGTGCAGAATCACCGTAGTTGTCAAAAATTAGGTTGCTTAAAAGAAATTTATGTGCTTTGGAACTGGACTAGCCAGAAACTTGTGATTTGAAACAGCTTTATTCTCCCTACTGCCACCAGTCACTGATTTTTACTTTAATAAGCTATTTTTTCTGATTGCCTTCAACTGTGAAACAATCCAGCTTTTCCACATAGAGATACATTAATAGAGTTTTCTGTGATTTCTTTATAAGGCATAGAAATATGAGTATCAAATATCACTATCTAAATGGTTCTGGTGTAAACAAACTATAAGTAACCAATCCAGTACAATCGCATTTTTTTCATTTTGTTTGTTGTGTTAAGCCACCATTAGTCTTTGCAGTAGTTCATTAGGAGGACATATGGAATCATATAACTGAAACAGAAGGCTCTGGAAAATTATTGTCCACCCAGTTTTTCTGATCAGAGCCTTCCTCTTTTACAGCTTAATCTTTGTCAGCTATACCAGGTTCATGAAAGCAAATGTGGACTCCCATTTCAAAGATGAAATCTTTTCTATGGTTACAGTATGCTATTCAGCAGCTGGTCACACTTCCTATTTTTGATACTCAGTATGGGGGGAAGAGTCATCAGATCTTTTCCCACTTCCCAGCGTGAGCTGCAATGTTCAACAACCTGCTATAGCTTGCTGTATGTGAGAGACTGAAAGGGTTAATGTCTCAACACTGTGGCGGGGTGAGGTGCAATTTGCCTGGCGAGGCAGGTTGGTGAGCATGGGGTAGGGGAAAGCGAGAGCGGGACGTGGAGAGCGCGTCGGAGGATGCGCGGTTCCAGGTTCCAACAGACCTGACCATGTATGGCCAGAGGCCACACAGCCCCTTTATCTGCGGAAGGGGCTTGCGACCACCTGAGAGACCCCTCATGACCACTCCCCTCCCCCAGCGCCTGTGCAGAAGATTGAGAACTTTCTAGAACAAGAACCATGTAAATCCTCAAGGGGCGTACCTGGAGGCGGGGATTAGCATATAAAAGACACGCCCTTCAGGGAACCATGCGCACGTGCCCACCACTGGAGGATTGTCATGTCTGTCATCGTCATCATGGGATCCAAGGGTGGTGATACTTTTCCTTTCTCTTTCCTCCTCTCTTCTCCTTTCCTTTTCTCGCTTCTCTCTTCCTCTACTCTTCCAATATATGTAAGTTTGGGATAAATTGTGACAGGTTGCCTGGAAAATAGGTCCATTGCCAAATCACCTCTGTTCGTTCGCTGAGCTTGCCAGTTCGTTAAGTTTGTCCGTTTGTCGAATTCGCCAGTTAATAAAATTGCTGGTCAGACTGTTCCTCTGAGTCATTGTCGTGACTCTACTGGCCCACGGCTCCGCCGAGCAGAGATCGGCCTTTGTTGGTACACACACCATCGGAGAATCAAAAAGGTTCAACCCTCTCGCAATCCACCAAGTGGGACGAGACATTAATTTGGTGTCAGAAGTGGGATTCCCCGACTTGGTCAGTGAGAGGAACAGGGAGGGAATATCGACGGAGTCTAGAAGGGAGGACGTGAATCGGCTGAGTCCTAGTCCTCCGGCAGATGATCATGGCTTCCCAGGTTAAGCCTGATCTGGACTGCTCCCCTTTGTTAGAGTTGTTATCATCTGTTGTTTGGGGTGTTTTAGTAGCTGCACTGATGGCAGCACAGAATGATAAGCGCATGGTAAAACAGGCTGAGCAAGAGGGGAGTGAATCGTTACAAGAACTAGTTAAAAGCTTGCAAGCAGAGCTAGAAGCTGAGCAGAAAAAACAGGTGCAAGCAGAAACCACAGTGAATAGCTTGTGGAGTCAGCTGCGTGATGCTTTTGTCAGGGAGCGCAAGTTGCGGTTGGAGCTAGTGGAGGCGTGGAGGGAGGATCTGGAGAGCAAGTGTGGGCACTCCAGCCTATCTAAGGAACATGAGCTAGTTGACAGGCGGGTAGGTGGCCGCTACTCCTGGGAGGAAATGGAACAGGCAAAGCGCCAACATGACAAGAGAACTGTGCCCCAACTTCGCCCACGTCTTAAAATGGAATATCAATATGAAGGGGGCGCCGATACCACACCAGAAATCGTAATGAAAGAAATACCCTGTAGTGCAACTGAATTGGCAAAATTACGAGAAAAATACAGTAGGCTCTCTAGAGAAACAGAGACGGAATATGTATGGAGGGTTTCCCTCATGGAGGGGGGACAGAATTAAACTTTCTGAGGAGGAGGCACAAGGATACTGGGGTCCAGGCGTGTTTCTAACTGTCCCTGACACTCGAGCTCCCTGGTCCCTAACTCAAAGGGCGGCATACTGGGCTGGAGGGCTAGATCCCTTGGAACGGGGAGATCCAGTGACTATCCCCACTCCGGGACTGGATCAAATTACCGAAAGCGTGCAGAAAGCTGCCTGCCTCCAGCTCATGCATGACTGGCACTTAATACCCCATCAGCCCTCCCTGATGTTGCTAAAAGCTGGCCCCAGTCGAATGAAACCCCTGATAAAGGGCCTCCCTGACCCCCTGGACCTACACGCTATACAAATCCAGGACTGCCTAAGGGCAGCGTTCCCAATTCAGGAGCATTTAACAGAAATGCTAACACCAGAGAGAAACCAAACGCAGCTGGCTCCGGCAGAGTTCCCCTCACCTGGGGAGAGATTGCGAAGGAGCTGGTCAATTATAGCCACAACGTGGGAATCTCCAGAGGGGAACAAAGGGGTAAAGCCGCAGTTAGGAGAACTGAATTAGACAATTGGCCTTTAAAAGGCCTACTCCCTGGGAGAAATCTGAGGTTGGGGATGACAAGGAACCAACTCTGGAGAAAGGGTTTACGTAAGGAAATACCTAGAGAACTTATGTATGGGTTACCCCTGTCTAACCTGCAATTATTAGTAAAAGCATGGAAAGATCCAGGTAAGACTTTTAGGTGAGAAGAAAGGGCCCCGACCAGGCCGAACTCTCCCTCCGCCCCCGCTCTGGAACACCAGGGTACTGAAGCCAAGTTGGGACACGCATTCCACCGTCCCTATTAAATGATCCGGGGGACGGCTCGTGGACTTATGTAAGGCAGCTCACAATGAATCAACAGGGAGACTTGATGATTACCTTCCCTATAGGCCTCCACAAAACACCAGTTACCTTTTTAGTAGACACCGGGGCACAAATGTCAGCTCTGCATGCAGACGTGGCTGCCCGCAACGACACCGTAACGGATAAGAAGAAAATACAAGTTACCGATGTATTCAGAAATTTCCTGCCCCAAAACACGGCCATGGTGAAGCATTGGTTGCCCGAGGAAGACAGCCCCATTTGGGTAGTCACGGTTATTGGCCTGTACCCAGTGAACATTCTGGGACTTGATGTATTAAAACGGAGAGGGTGGGAGGACTCCAACAGGAAGGAATGGAAATTTGGGTCCCCCACCACCACCTCAATGCGACTGTTACAGACAGCCCCAACACTTCCCCCATCTAAAATAGTAAATGTAAAACCTTATCTTCTACCCTTGGGAGCCAGAGAAGGAATTACCCTGGTGATAAAAGAGCTACAAGAGCAGGGGGTGATTGTCCAAACCCATTCCCCTTATAATTCCCCAGTATGGCCCGTGCGCAAGCCAAACGGGAAATGGCAATTGACGATTGACTATCGGTGCCTCAACGCAGGCACCGGCTCACTGACAGCAGCCATTCCTAATATAGCTGAACTAGCCTCCACTATCCCAGAACAGTCGCATAATATTCTAGCCACTATTGACATCAAGGACTTGTTTTTCATGGTACCTCTGCAGGAAAATGATAGGGACAGATTTGCCTTCATGTGGGATGGTGTACAATACACCTTTACCCACCTCCCGCAAGGCTACAAACATTTGCCTACCCTAGCACACCACGCTCTAGCCCAGGCACTAGCAGTAGCCCCTCCTCCTGAGGAGGGAGTAAGAACTACCGGAACTACCATCGACGATGTACTGATAGGGGGGGCCGATATCACCACAGTGGAGAAAACCCAGAAAAAATCTAATTATCCACTTGGAAAAATTGAGCCTCCAAATCCCTGTGGAGGAGGTACAATTACCTGCCCCTGAGGTGAAATTTTTGGGCATGTGGTGGAAAGGTGGTGCAGTTTGCATTCCTCCTGAAACCCTGACTACCTTAGAGGAGGTAAACATCCCTGAGAAAAAAAAGGAACTGCAACACGCTTTGGGCTTATTGGTCTTCTGGCGAAAACACATTCCAGATTTCTCTACTATAGCTCGCCCTCTGTACGACCTAACATGCAAATGAGCCGCCTGGGACTGGACTCCTGTTCACAAGGAAGCTCTAAAACTGTTAGTTTTTGAGGCGGGAGTATATCAGGCCCTGGGCCTGTTACATCCTACGGACCCGTTCCAGATTGAATGGGGTTTTGCAGTCCACGAGGAGTCAATACATATATGGCAAAAGGGACCGGAGGGCCCCACTTGTCCCCTTGGATTCTTCTCATGCAGTTTCACGGATGCAGAGAAGCAGTATTCAATCTGGGAAAAAGGGCTATTAGTAGTAACCTTGGCCCTACAGGAAGTGGGAAAGATTATACGGAAACAATATATAATTTTGCAAGGGCCCTTTAAAGTTCTGAGGCCTGTCCTGGCGGGCACCCCACCTCCCAGGGAGTTGCGCAGCAGGAGGTGGTCAGAAAATGGTATGCTCAATTAGAGCATTACAGCCGCACATATCAGGTGGAAGAAGGAACACCCAGAATACTTCAAATACAAGACAAATCGTTCGTTCCCCTGGAAAAGGAGGCCCTCCCTCCCTACATAAGGGAGGCTCCTCCCTATGAGCCCCAGCTAAAAAATGTATGGTTTACAGATGCCTCTTCGAAAAGGGAAGGTAGGGTTTGGAAGTATCAGGCAGTCGCTCTGTGTGTCAACTCCAGAGAGCAGATCATAACCGAGGGTGAAGGCAGTGCACAGGCAGGGGAACTGGTGGCAATCTGGAGTGTAGTTACTAGAGAAAAAGACAATACTGACCCCATGTATATTTGTACAGACTCATATGCTGTAGTTAAAGGGTGCACTGAGTGGCTCCCTTTTTGAGAGCAGAATCAATGGCAGGTAAACTGGGTGCCAGTACAGCAAAAGGAAAAATGGGAAGAGATTCTGCAAGTAGCCAAGGGAACCCCTATATTAATAGGTTGGGTGGCTGCCCACCAGGGACGGAACCACCCCACATGAATTTTAAATAACCAAGTAGATTTACTTACCCGCTTGGCTGTGATGACAACAGAAGGAGAAGAGGAAAAATGGGAGCATCTATTAGAGTGGCTGCACGTTAAACGCAGCCACTCAGGAATTAAAGACCTCAAGGAAGCCGAGAGCAGAGGATGGCCTATCACTAGGAAAATGTGTGGTACTGTGATTTCTGTGCGTGGCCTATGTTGTACTCAGCTGGAAAAACACCCGCTACAATATCCTCCACTCCACCTCCAGGATGGGAAGAGCTTATGGGAGACCTGGCAGGTCGACTACATAGGGCCTTTCAGGAAATCGGAGGGGAAGCAGTATGTGTTAGTAGGGGTAGAAGCTGTGTCCAGACTTGTTCAGGCTGAAGCTGTAGTGCAAGCGACAGGAGAAAGTATGGTGAAGGGGTTAAAGTTCTGGTTTAGCGTCCTACCCAAGCCTCAATCAGTACAGTCAGATAATGGCAGTCACTTCACCGTGGGGGTCGTTCAAGAATGGGCAATGGCCAAGGGGATACAGTGGATATTCCATGCTCCCTACTACCCCCAAGCAAACAGGACAGTGGAAAGAACCAATGGACTTTTGAAACGTGCCCTAAAGCCACATGATCCGGGTTGGCCGGGATGCCTGAGGGATGCCATAACCAAGGTCAATAGTCGATGGGGGGGCAAACAGATGCCCTAGGCTTACTGCTTTCTGACCGAAACCCCTGAGTCTCCTCCCAGGGACGAAGGAACCGAAGGGTTCCAAAGGAGTCCCACATTATCCGGGGCAACTGGTACTAGTAAACCTACCCACTGTGGGAGAAGTTCCGCTAACCTTAAAGACTCCACTGAACCTTTATGCTTGGGTGGCTACTGACACCCATGGAAAAGATCACAAAATTAACACCAGGTGGATAATCCCTTCCTTTTAAAACCGGTTCTAAAAGGGACCGAGTTTTCCTTTTCTTTTCCAGGGGGAGAACCAGACCATCGCCTGCTAAACATACCGATCTTGTCAGAGGAGCACCGGACCTCGATGAGTAATATGTCCTAATAAGTATTTACGATTTCTCATGTCGACAGTGGTCGTCCTCTCCTCTGGGAAAGGAGGACATGGGGGGAGTGGAAAGAATACTCCTTCGAACCTTGCATGGGAACTAATTTGTGGGTTTACTAGAATCTGGAGTTGAACCGACCAAGGGATACGTGTTGCCCTTCCAGAGTCAGCCGAACAAGGATTGAGATTTTTTGTTGCATCGCCCAATATTATGTATAACTTGGAAATGAATCAAACTATAGAACAACCTTATGTCTTGTTCCCCCTTTTCCGGACAACTTATACTGACTGGGAAGATAATTACCTCTTGACAAATAGCTATTCTGAAACTATTCACCATACTGTGATTAAAAACTTTGCTCGGGGGCAGAATGACACATATTTTGTTTATTATAACAAGTATGATTCACGTTTCTGGGAACAGTCCTCTTGCAATGCTACTCACCCACCAATGAGTTTTATCTATAGAATGGAATCGGTGCTCTGGGACAATCATGCCAGCCCATATTCTGTACCTTGCTCCTATTTCCCATTTGACTCCTCCTTTTACTCATTAGAACAACCGGATTTTTATGAGGCCAGTTATTCCCTAAATGTGAATCTCTCTTGGTGTATACAACTTCCCAATAGCATGGCATGTGAACCTAGAGACCTGACAAATTTGCCGTGGATGTGGTCACAAATGAGACCCCTCCTGCAACTGCTAAGGTATGCCAATCCCCCACAGCATAGCTGGTCTGATCTGTTTACATGCGCCAAAGTTATTAACTGTAACACTGGTCCTGGGGATCCCCCGGAAACCTGGCTCTTGGAGAGCATAAGGGTTCTGATAATAGACGTGTATTTGTTGGGGTTATCCTTCCCGCGGGTATAGAAATCGGGATATTCTGTGCAATAAGACTTAAAATGAAACTGAGGATTACGGTAGAGTCAAGTATTGCAGCATACCCTGTTCACACTACCCTTTGAAGAGCCTGCCGCTCACTGCAAAACCTGACATATATTTCATGGACTACAACGATACTTGGACCTGTAAAACTAGCATATACCCTGCCCCCTTGGGACTAGTTTGGGGATGTTCTAATGGGAAATTTTATTCCTACTTAACACTGAAATATCATGCTGGTCTGAAATGTGGATTAGTCATCCCATCCTTATGCCCATCTCGTGTTTTCAATTTCACTGACTCCCCCCAGTGAGTGTGCCAGGAAGCGGGAAAAGCCCCCAAAAGCCAACCTGAATGGGTGACCAGTGGAGTCCAAGTCCCCAATTATTATACGGATAGGCAAGTAGCGGCGCTAATGTTCAAAAACTTTTTTACCCCATATGTAACCCTAAAGCGACATCAATTTGTTCTAGAAAATATTACCTGGCAAGTACACCTTCTAAGTAATTGGACCAGATATGCTTTAGGAGAACTCAAATCCGTAAGTCCAACAAGTGTCAAAAATGACGCTCCAAAATTGTTTAGCCTTAGGCATAATATTGTTAGAAGAAAAAAGGGTATGGAGTATGTTGAATTTAAGTAATGGAGAATGTTGTATAACTATTCACAACACCGGTACTACTATAGAGGAGGCACGGACCAAAATCAAAGAAATTGCTGATCAAACTGCTGAACTATTCCTATCACTCCAACTGAAAGACTGGTTCGACGGGCATGCACCCAGATCTTGGTTTGCCTCCTTCCTACAATCCTGGGGACTCATGGGGTGGGGGAAATGGTTCATGCAGATTGGAATAACCCTGTTGGTTGGATTTCTATTCCTAAAGACTGGCATAGATATTGTTCAATGCATGATTACCCATCTGCTTGCTTCCGTTTTCTCTCTCTTTTCTCCTGCTGTTCACTATGTTTGTATCACCACCCTGGAAGATGAAATCAAGGACCCTCCACCAACTCTCGTTGCTTGAGCCACAGGGTGGATGTCAGAGACTGTTCATTAAGGGTTGCCTGTCTCAAATTCACTGGGACTTACAGGTTGGGGCACGTGGCTTTTGAATATTGTCATAATGTTAAGCTGTGGGTTCTTATTTTTGATGGTTGGCCTTGCCAATGTAAAAATGTATGATTTTGCGACCTTTGCATTCTCGTTCTCCTCTATCCTCTATCCGTTATGTGAAAATCGACACCTTGGACGAAGATTGTATAGACAATGTTTGAGCCACGGGGTGGTGCGAGAGACTGAAAGAGCTAATGTCTCAAACACTGTGGTGAGGCGAGGCGCAATTTGCAAGGCGACGGCAGGTTGGTGAGCACAGGATGGGGGAAAGTGAGAGTGGGACGTGGAAAGCGCGTCAGAGGATGCGCAGTTCCGGGTTCTGATGGACTTTACCATCTATGGCCAGAGGCCACACAGCCCCTTTATCTGCGGAAGGGGCTTGCGACCACCTGAGAGACCCCTCATGACCACTCCCCTCCCCCAGCGCCTGCGCAGAAGATTGAGAACTTTCTAGAACAAGAACCATGTAAATCCTCAAGGGGCGTACCTGGAGGCGGGGATTAGCATATAAAAGACACGCCCTTCAGGGAACCACACACGTGCCCACCACTGGAGGATTGTCATGTCTGTCATCGTCATCATGGGATCCAAGGGTGGTGATACTTTTCCTTTCTCTTTCCTCCTCTCTTCTCCTTTCCTTTTCTCGCTTCTCTCTTCCTCTACTCTTCCAATATATGTAAGTTTGGGATAAATTGTGACAGGCTGTCTGGAAAATAGCTCCATTGCCAAATCATCTCTGTTCATTTGTTGAGCTTGCCAGTTTGTTAAGTTTGTCCGTTTGTCGAATTCGCCAGTTAATAAAATTGCTGGTCAGACTGTTCCTCTGAGTCATTGTTGTGACTCGACTGGCCTGCGGCTCTGCCGAGCAGAGATCGGCCTTTGTCGGTACACACACCATCGGGGAATCAAAAAGGTTCACCCCTCTCGCAACCCACCGAGTGGGACGAGACACTGTAACAAGTTGCAAATGTCTCTTTTAGCAGGATGTGCCTCACTGTAATGAGCTTTGCATAAATATATAGTGGGGTAGCTAAAACACAGCCTGGTATTTAGTTGTTTTGTTACCTTATGTCACAACCTAACTTGTGACTTTTCCCGGTTCTTTACCTGTCTCTCCCACGCTTCCTTTTGAAAACCGCAGGCTCTTCTCTCCACTTCTGCCAACCGCTAGTGCCAGGATCCAGAGCATCCCTCAGAAAATGCATGGCCTGGACTTTGCTCTCTGCTGAAGTTGCATTAGTATCCACTCGATCCCTTGACTTTGGAAATTAAAGGTCTCATGTTTACAGCATACTGGATTAGAGAGTTAAGATGACCTTCAGAATTCAATAGTAGCATGTTTCTAACTTTCAAAAAGACACAATGCTGAGGATATTGTGTAAATGGCCTATGCCAGTGAAAGGTATTGGTCAAGATTGAGGCAATCAGAGTAGCAGAACTGAAATGTTTTTGACGCTGATACAAATAATGATATAATATAAAGAAGCAGGTTTATTATAAAAGTAATTTCATTCACTTGTGCCAGGAGGTAAGATAAAGGCTCTGTGATAAAGAGGCATATTCCTCTTATGTTGGAGTATTACACAGTTGCTCTGAAGAATTAGGTTTTACATGACATATTCAGAGGTCAGGTACTTGACTGTAGAGGCTAATAGTTTTAGTGTAACTCTCATCAAATAACAAAGGTAAAGGTTTGCCTTTGCAGAACAATGACCCTGGCATTATGTGCACAGATTTGTCTCTTGTTTGCATTTGAATTGGCAAGAGAAAGCCACGTGCAGTCATTGCAGAGTTGGGGGGATAAAAAAGGGCAAACTTCTATTTCCACAACAGCCCAAGTAGTTATCCAACAGGGTCAGATTCTGGATATATGAAGTATTATATCAGGCAGATCCAGCAATAAAGATCTTATAAGGGTTTTAGTAACAACTAGGTAAGCTTCAAACTCTTGTAAGATCCTTCTAATGGTATAGAGGAGGTACACAGAGTAAATCAGACTTTTACACAAATGTTTCTGAGATCACTGTAGTAGAGAATATAGGTATTGTTTTTCAGGTTTAAAGTTCCTGAAGGAGTCATTTTCCTTAGAAGATTAAATCTGTAATTTCAAAGAGGCAGAGTCAATGGCCAGTTATTCAAGTACCAGATTAAAATGATTAATGACAGTAAAGGGCTTGGTAATGTGTGCAGGAAGCCACAGCACAACAATACATATGCTCTTCTTCATGTGTGTTTCAGTTTTGACCAGCTTGAAGAATTTTATTTGATTGAGTTA
The DNA here is from genome assembly GCF_034638445.1 of Ciconia boyciana. NCBI lineage: Eukaryota > Metazoa > Chordata > Aves > Ciconiiformes > Ciconiidae > Ciconia > Ciconia boyciana. The sequence continues at coordinate 55,188,941 of NC_132936.1, forward strand.
CCACAATAATACAGAGAGGAAGGGTAAGTAATTTGTTAGCCACAGCCACATGGGTGCTGGCCCTATTTTTCATCAATATATCTTTTGGTACTTAAGGGACTTACTCTGCACACATAACAGGAAAACCTAATTGTCTGACATTTTGATATAGTCTCAGCACTAGCATCTTCCGGAGCCTGTATTTTGAGACATGATATCAAATCACACAATTTTCTATATCCCATGGGCTGGAAGATACAATATTTGGAACCACCCAGGGGTAACAGACGTTTGCCAGCTGCCTCATTGCCACTGGCAAAATCCTAACAAAATCATTCTTTAATTGAAGAAGTGGTGAGATTGAACAGCATGGAGCTGTTACATGCAAAGATACAACTTATCCCCAGCTGAATTCCCTCCTGGGGCTTTGCAGCAGCAACAGCCCCTCTATTCCATTAAACATGGAGCCAGGTCACCACATGGTACCCCTGCTTGGGCTGCCAAGCACTGTTATACTACAGACATGGGAAGAAGAGGGAGGTGGTGTGCAAGTGGCAGTTATTAAACCTGATTTTACTGAAAGGATCGCGTCACTGCAGTTTCCAGAATGATGAGGATTTCTTCCAAGTTTTAAGAGCGTAATTACTTTTCAGAAACTGATTTGAACAATAATCTTTGTGTAAACAAGACATTGACTTGTATTTTGCTAATGACTGTGAATTAAATTTCTGCTGTTGTTGCAAAAGAAAAGAAAAAGTGATACCCTTAATTGTACAACATTGCTAGAATATTTGGACTGGTAAATTTCAGGACAACATTAAATGATAACAAAAGTTGTTGCTATGCTTTTAACTGCAAACCCTTTAGCTGAGTCCCTGCACTTCGAATCTATGTCATATCCACTGGTAGTCTCTTAGTTATGTAATATGATAATTTATCAAAATACAAACACATTACAGGAATGTCTGGGAGTTCTTTCTTCTTTTCTTCACTGCTTGGTTTCTTGAGAAACTAAAATTAGTTATTTCTAGTTGTGACACGGTGGCAAATCTTAGAGAAATGGTGTCATTAAACAACTTAAGTTATGGTCTGTTGCACTAGTGGCCAGAAAATGGCTAATAACTGAGCCTCACATTTATGGTGGAAAATGAAAATGCAAGCAGAGGCAAACAAGGAATAATATCTTGATGAGAAGCAACAAACCAGCTGCAATATGATCATCCAGCTACAGATATTCATCCAAGCTGTGGAAACATATATCAGCTTAGCACAGGGGAGAAGCTTTGACTTTTGGAAGTCAGCAATAAATGGGAGGCAATGAACATCACTGCACCCAACCTTAATTTTGCTATCTTAACTTCTGTAAATCCAAACAGGCCACGACCTGTCAGTCAGTTCTAATTGGGACCTAATTTCATTGGTAACCATGAGTGTTTACTTATGTTGATAACTTAGGTAGGGTGGATATTAAAAAAATGAACTGTTTTGTGAAAAATCCTTTTTTTTAGTTAGCTGTTACAAACATAGTAACGTTCAGACACCTCTCCCCAAATTAAAATCTAAGCTAAAAAGATAGAAAAGGTAATAGAGAAGGAAACATGAAAAGGAAGGAAAGTTGCTCAGAAATTAGTAATTATATATCTATACAGGATCATTGGAACATAGAATAATGTGTGTTGGAAGGGACCTCTGGAAGTCTCTGGTACAAGCTACTGCTCAAAGTAGAGCCAACTTAGAAGAGGTTTTTCAGGCCCTTGTCCAGTTGAGTTTTGAGTACTTCTAGGGGTGGAGATTCTAGAGTCAGTCTTGCTACATATTGCAGTGTTTGACTACCCATATGTGATGAGTGTTGGGTTTTTTTTCCTTACATTGGTATTTCCCTTGTTGCAGCTTATGACTTTTGCCTCTTGTTCAATTGCTCTGCACTTCTGAGCATCTGGCTCCAACTTATTTATATCGTAGGTATATGAGGTAGCTGAGGAGCAATAAGACCTTTCCTTAGTACCCATTTTTTCAGGCTGAACAATCCTGACTCTCAGCCTATTACATGTCTTGCACTCCAGCCCCCTAACCATTTTTTTGGCCCTCCACTGGACCTGCTTCAGTATACCAATATCTTTCTTTTACTGTGTGTACAAATATGTATCTTTGTATATGTATGTGTGTATTTGTGTATGTGTGTATTTGGAAATGAGTTAAATGAGTTTGAACATACTTGTTCAGGTGATTAAGTTTTAATTCTACTTTCCGATACACATAAGCTACACATAAAATTCTGTTGGTGAACAACTGCACATTATTAAAATGTGAGCAGATGATTAGAAGCAATCAATTTAACATGGCTTAATGAGTTATCATGTATCAACAGAGCTACAAAACTCCCTCCCTTGTCCACAGAAAATGCAAAACAAGTCATCGTGAGGATTTGATTGCCCATCTCTGTAAAGAAACAGCTATTGTTGGACAGAGGAAATAACAATTGCTTGCTCAGAAGGGTCAAATTTTATGAAATATATTTTGTGTTCTATTTTATGAGATAGAATTTATATATGTAAAATTTCTAGCTGTTGCTATGTACTAAATACACATGACAATTTAACCTGACAGTATTTTGAGCTCATACATTTCTTAGCCTGCTATTGCAACAGTTGGGAATTTCACGTGCCTCAGTTACAAGGCACAGTTAATAGATGTACCTTACTAAGCTTAAGTAATTCAACTATTTTTTATTCTCTTGCCATATCCTTCAAAACAGAAAATAAAACAAGATAAGGTTCTCAGACACCATTGCTGTAAAGACAATGTAAATGCTGGTGAAGCATATGAGGCAGATCATCAAACAAAATCATCAAGCCTATTTTTATTCTGTCAGCTGTAGATTTATTAAGAAGTGAAGGGGCTATCTCTGGTATTGGTGCCTCACATGTTCTCACTGCAGTTTCTCACTGACTACACTGATCTACAAGGTGAAGAATCAGAAAGATGCTGTGGCATGGAGACCATCCAGTGTATGTGGGCCTGCCCTGTCTTATAGTGTGACTTAAAATAAGTGAGGAAGGGAGACCTCCCTATTCATATGCAATTTTGTCTGTCTTGGCCACTAAAGGAACATTTCTTTTTAATAGAAAGCAGATCCATATTGGCTTTAACAAAGGAGCACACTCCTCATCATCTTATGGAAAGATTAGGAAATTTGAAAAGATATAAGCAAAGCCAAAGCAGACTTTGGGATCTATTACAATACTCAAAATCTGCCATCCATACATAACAAAAGAACCCTGTAACTAGGCAGCATATAAAAGTACATGGCCAATATTTTAAAACAAACATCTTTCTATTTTCTTGGTAATCAAGACTGCTTTGCATAAGGTTCCATCCAAGGTGATATTTGTCTCCTTTCTATTGACATGTCTTTTTCATGCACAATATCAGAAAAATTTTTAAAAAAATTATTTTCAAAACTAGATTGGTTTGTCACAGATCAGAATCTATGGATGTTTGGGTTGTGTTCATTTCAGAAACTATACTCATCAAATTAATATGTAATTTCTGACACATTTCTCCTGCTAGGTGAAGTTTGTGAGGTGCTTTCTCAATGAGTTAATAACTCATTTCTGAGAAATTTGCTTTGTGCTCGGAAGACACTCTCCAAATGGCAGAGACATGAGACAGAAAAGTAAAAGAGCATGTACAGTTGTGACAGTACTGTTATATTTCCCATATGATTGTTTCTATTTTCCTTATTTCCAATATTCCACTCTTTTCTTTAACTCTTTACTTAAAAGGTTGTTACAAAGAGGACAGAGGCTCTCTCTTCACAAGGACCCACATGGAGAAGACAAGGGGCAATGGGTGCAAGTTGCATTGGGACAGGTTTCATCTCGATAATAGAAATAAATTTTTTTACAGTAAGAACAATCAGTCACTGGAACAACCTCTCCAGGGATGTGCTAGAGCCTCCTTCACTAGAGGTTTTCAAGACGCAATTGGACAGGGTGCTAGATAATCTCATCTAGGCTCCCTTTCCCATGAAAGGTTGGACAAGACGATCTTTCAAAGTCCCTTCCAACCTGGGCTGTTCTATGATTCTATGATTCATTCTCAGATGTCCGTTTTAATAGAGACACAGGGCATGTATTTTAACTTTATTTTCTTTAAACTTTGTTAGCTCAGTAAGTTCTTTAACACTAAAAGTAGGTCATTCTGAAATTGTGGGAAGATTTGTCATTGTACAGTTTAAATGTAGTCCACAGAGAGAGTCCAGAATTTGTTATCTTTTTTTTTTAATGAAAGATGCAATGTCTGCATAACTGAGTTTCCAGTGAATTTTTTTGTTTTCTATGTCTTAAAAATGAAGTATTTGCACTTGTGTTGATTTGTTATGAATCAAAATCCTTCCGGTTGTCAGACTGAATCAAACATTCAGTTTTGTGTCAGTTGAAGAGGAATCTTCCCTTCCAGAATAGCTGTGTTTGGAGTTGGAATTCATGCCATTAATTCCAGTCCTTTTTTAAAAGGCAGATTTTGTTGTTTATATAAGTATTCTAGACTCACTTTCATGGCAAGCCAAAGCAAAAACTTTAGTTAGTTGAGATTTACAAACAAAAGTATTTTCATTCAGAAATGTTGACATATTTTGGTTTTGGCAAATGTAAATAATATTCTTATGGTTTTTTTGTTCTATGAAAAGTAGATTCCATATTTGTGGAAAATAGATCAATAAAATAATTATTATTCAATATGTTTAGTTTATTAAAATAAAATTTTTGAAAACAAATACTAAAATATGTAAGCATAACATTTTAATATCTGGAAATAGAATAGGAAAAAAAATCTGATGTTTTCATACAACAATCGAAATGTTGTTTGGAAGGAACCTTCTGAGATTGCTTAGTCCAGCCTCCCACTCAAAGCAGGACTATCACCAACACTCCTCTGGCTCACCCTTTGCTTCTTCTAGCCCAGGCCAGCAAACCTCCAAAAAAAGAACCTCCAAGAAGCAACAGGTTCCAGTGCTGCAGTACTGGGGTACTCCCAGGGAAAAAGTTTCTCCCAATGAGGAACCTAAACCTCTCTAACTACAGTTTGTAACCTGAGCTCCCTCTGACAGCTTCTAGCACTGCTGAGAACAGTTTGGCATTATATCTCCCAGGTGCTGAAGGTAGCTAGCATTTAGCTTCCTCTTCATCAAATTAAACCTAGTATTCTCAAACTCTCCTTGTTGGCTATGGTTGAGGCCCTAAACACTGACTTGATAGCCCTTGTCTGAAAACTCTTCAGATTCTCCTCATCCATCCCATGACCTGGGAAGTCCAACACTGGACACAGTACTCCCTGTGAAGCTCAGCATCCTGGATAGTACACCCTACCAGCAACAGACTCCCAGGAGTGAGCCATGGGAGTGGCTTTTTCAGCATGACTGGTAATTAAAATGTTAATCTCCCAGCCTCTACTAGAAAAACCAACAGTATTCTTGGAAGCTAACAGTCAAGGTTTTGGATTTTAAAGTTTTTCTTCCTCTATACATTTCAGTAAGTCATTTGACAGTGGGGATTTTCTGTTCATTTTTTTTGTGGGTTTTTTTAAAAGACCACTGCATTCCTTATTGGTATAAAAAACTGCAGATAGTTTTCTCGATTTCTTTTTTACATTTGACTGAAAACCATATTTGAATAGCTTTTATGCATGCCTAATCTAGCCATGGTGACTACTGTGAGCGAAACATTTTTCTGTGGTCTGTGGCTGCCAGAAATTGACTTCTTACACCATCAGAAGTGTGAAAAGTCATAACACCTAAATTGAGCAGAACAGCTGAACGGAACAGATTTTAGATATCAAAATCATTTTCTCCATTGCAGTCCTATGTAGTTGAGCCTTGATCTTAAGCATTATTGGTTTTGTGACAGATAAGTTAGATGCCCACACTTGTCAGTCGGAACTGAATCATGAGCGCTTAGGAATGAAACCTGCTTTTATACAGATATGGATAATGAATTCTTAATTTATCCCAACTTCTGAAGACCTCACTAGAGAGAAGTAGAAAAGAGGAACTGCACTGTGTTTGTTCCCAATTTGTGCTCCTTGTGCTTATAATGGTCATATACTTTGAAGAACCTGCCTATCAGATTTTGTGAAGAATTTCTGCAGAGGATGTTTTACTGAGAGATTTCATACAACAAATTCCAGTGAAGAGTTTCCTAAATTGGTCCAAGGTCTTTATTTTTTCAACTTTTTAAAACTTAAGAATGTCTAAAATGATGATGTGTGGAAACTATTACAGTTTCTTCAAAATACAAATAATTCCAAATAAGCTGTAGAAGTCTTTCTTCAGGTCCTTAGCAGTGGCTTAAAAACACATTGAATAAAAGCAGGGAAGCAGTATAGTTAAACATTTATTTTTCTTTTCAGTTTGGGCAAGAAATGCAGAATGGCATTAATCTCACTGAAGGGCCTAAATTCAGTTTAGGATTATCACCTAAATTTAAGTGTCTAAATGGAAGTGTCTACATGAGCATTATGTGTGTAAGGTCGTAGTACGATATATGGAGATCTAATCAGAGCTGTCAACGGAGCCTGCGATTCAGCTCATGCCAATAAAGATACCTGGGGCAAGATTCAGTTGCCTAAGCACTGGTTTCTAATACTGTTTGAGTTGCTTAATGTATCTATTACTGCTATTCAGGGCTGGCAGACATAGCACAGGATCTGTGGAAAATCTGCATGCTTTGGGAGAGGGAGCTGGAAACCAGGATGTTCCTAGGTCATCTAAGGCATAGAAAAGCTTAGACACTTGTTTAAACAATAGTATAGATCCTTTCCTTATGGGTCCCTTCCAACTTGAGATATTGGCTGGCGACAGATGGGGTACACCTGTGTCAAAGGGGGAAAAGGATCTTGGCACAGGAGTTAGAAGGGCTCATTGAAACAGCTTTAAATTAGATGTGAAGCGGGAAAGGGATAAAACCAGGCTCACTAGAGATAAGCCTGGTAGTGGCATGCCAATGTTTGAGGGACGGTGTGCTAGAGAGGTCCTTCAGTCTGCCGTCTCAGTGGAGGTAGGGAATGGAGATCCATGCAGCAGCAAAGATGAAAGGGTTATGGATGTGTTAGAAACCACAAAAGTGCCTGAGGTCACATAGGATTTCCTTCTCCCCCCAAAAAGGTGGCAGGATCAATAGGTGTCTGGAAAGCTGCCTGGCAGAAAAGGGCCTGGGATGGTTGGTCGACAGACAGCTAAATATGAGCCAGCAGTGTGCCCAGGTGGTCAAGAAGGCCAATGGCATCCTGGCTTGTATCAGGAATAGTGTGACCAGCAGGATTAGGGAAGTGATTGTCCCCCTGTACTCTGCACTGGTGAGGCTGCACCTCAAACACTGTGTTCAGTTTTGGGCCCCTCACTAGAAGAAAGACATTGAGGTGCTGGAGCGTGTCCAAAGAAGGGCAAGAAAGCTAGGGAAGGGTCTAAAGCACAAGTCTTATGAGGAGTGGCTGAGGGAACTGTGGTTGTTTAGCCTGGAGGCTGAGGGGAGACCTTATCGCTCTCTACAACTACCTGAAAGGAGGTTGTAGTGAGGTGGGTGTTGGTCTCTTCTCCCAAGTAACAAGCAATAGGACATGAGGAAATAGCTTCAAGTTGCACCAGGGGACATTTAGATTGGATATTAGGAAAAATTTCTTCACTGAAAGGGTTGTCAAGCATTGGAAGAGGCTGCCCAAGGAAGTGGTTGAGTCACCATCCCTGGAGGTGTTCAAAAGACATGTAGATGTGGTGCTTAGGGACATGGTTTAGTGGTTTACTTGACAGTGCTAGGTTAATGGTTGGACTTGATGATCTTAAAGGTCCTTTCCAACCTAAACAATTCTATGTTTCTATGATTCTATTCTATATTCTATGATTCTATGACTCACAGTTGTTCAGTCAAATTCCAGTGACTGCATTGACTATGGGTGTAAGTCAAAGTTGTCACATGTTTAATGCTGTTTGAAACACCATCGAGTCCCCAGAAAGCTGCAGAAATCCCATAGTTCCTGCTCATATCTGCCACCCACATCTCCAATACCTGAGAATGTCTCAAATGACAACACTCAACTCTGTGGAGGAACTCAGTCGAGTCCAAGATCTCTCTTATTCTATAGAAACCTTTATATATATGCAGGCATGTACATTTCTTAATCCAGAGTTGAACCTCATTCTTGGGACTTTAGACTTTTTTTCTTTTTTTTAAATTTGCAGATATTTTTTATTTTTTTTAATCTCTGCATTAATCCATCTTTCAACTTCAAGATGTCCATTAAATACCACAGTGGGGAGAGAGTAGCTATTTATGGTAGACAACACATTATCTAGGTGAAGTGACTTGCTACATGAAGACGTTAATTAGCATGAAAAATTAGTGGAGAAGTGCAATTTAAATCATACTAATACTTTTGTTTAATTACCCAGATACTCCTCCTTGTAGATACTGCACTTAAAAAAAACAAATTAATTTGCTAATTAAAAATCACATATTTTAAATGAAGTCAAATTCTTAAAAGTTTAATGACTTCATTTTTCTCACATTTTACTTTGTGAGATTCAAACAGAGGCAAAGTTTAGAAATGAGCCAGCTTATGTGTGACGTTTCCAACAGAGCCATTGAATTTTCTTCTGATACTACTTTTTATATTTTGCTAATTGCTTTGGAAAGGCTTTGTGTTCAAGGTAAACAATCAACGAGATCCTCTTTTAATCTGAAGATAACAGCAGTTTTCTTCCTCCTGAAAATGAGTTTAAACTGTGAAGTTGTAAAGGACACAGGATGACAGTTTTTAATGCTTTTGAGTACTGTCACTTCTTTAGGTAATAGGGTGCCTATCAATTCTGTGCTCCATTCTTTAGGTATAAATGGGAAAGAGTGGGACATAGCAGTTCTGTGATTGCAGCTGAAATTTTAAAATAACTGAAATATGACAATTACGGAAGCCTATTGTAATTCTTCTGCAATAATGATCAAACAGAAATTGAATTAGCTCTAACCACCCTTTGTTGGCTTATAAGAACACATGTAGAGACATGAAAACTGAATATGTTTGCACTAGGGTAAAATGAGGTGGAACTGAATGTTTTGGGTTGTATTTCCACTACCAGATGAATATGTGTCATGTGGAGCTTGCCTATAAAAAAGATATACATGTTGGTCATATAAGCATTCAGTATTATTTGACAATAATTGCTGGATCAGCTGAAATTTGCAACCAGAGATTCTAGGCTTGCATGATAGTAGCACTGAAAAATCTGGATCTCACATTTTAATATTGGTCCCAGCTCCACCACACAGACTCCAGCTTTGCAAGCTACAGATAGCAGAGACAGGTAAATAACTGTATTATAATACTAGCCTCCTAGCTTGATTTTTCATTAGAAGCAGGGACCGGTAAGCTTTTTGCAAGCTTTTTTGTATTCTACTGTAAGCAGTCTACTCCATAGTCCATAACTTTTTTAAAAAAAGAGTTGATTGTGCTACCGCGTATATCCATAGTGTGCACACGTCTCAGCCGCTCTATGCAATCTTGGTTTTCTCATTCCAAATTGAATGTAGTAGAACTATAAAACATCCCAGAAAGCTGATAAGGATGATCAGGAATATACAGTGGCTTCTGAGTAAGAAAAGATTAAACCTGGAAGGATTTTTCAGCCTGGAGCAAAGACAACTGGGGAACATTTTATAAGTATATTTTAATCATAAATGTCATGGAGATGGAAAATGAGGCATGACTTTTTACTGTACTTCCTAACTAAACAACTCAAAAGCATTAGATAAAATCTATCGGGACAAACAAAAAGAACAAATTGCATAAAGGAACTGGAGAATTCATTGCCACAGGATAGCAAAGAATACTTATATCCAGAAAGAGGCTATGCACATTCCTGGAAAAAATCTATCAATGCCTATGAAACAAACATTTAGAAGCAATTTCTAGTTCAGAATATCCTTGAAAGACTTAAACATGGGGGTAGGAGCTACTGTTTAGCAACTATGAGCTTGGTCTATTTTTGTATGCTTTGTTAAACGGTTCTGATAGTAAGGTGATTTTGTGACCAAAAATCTGCCCACACTAGCCAAGGAACTGTTCTATAACTCTGTTGCTAGAACAACGAGGTTTCTCTGTGTTACTATGATGTGGAAATACAAGTCTGGTAAGGAACTCAGATTATGTTCATTGGCTGAAAAGTTTTTCAGAGCCTGTTACCAATGCAATATTTCACCAGTAGCTTACCAGTGGGATCATAACTTATTCCCTGTAAGACTCTCTACCATTATGCATGACTGGAATTGAGTTCATTATATGCAGCACATTTTTATTATTTTATATAATTTAAGATATATAGATAAGTGATATAAAATATTTTATTTTCAATAGATAAAAATCTTAAATACTATGCAAACAGAAGCATATGTAAAGCAACAGAAATTAAACAGTATCATAGCATGTAGTATAGAATCTGCAATAATCCTTTTTTCTTTTTTCTTTTTTTTTTTGGCACCTGAGGTCTTGATCCTTTATCAAGGAGTTTTGTGTAGAAAAAAAGAGAGGCTTTGCAAGACTGAAAAAATACCTCTCTTCTCTGGATGTAATGACCATCTCTAACCTGCTCAATGACTCTAGGCTTACCTATATAGGTAGTAACAGTAATTTCACACCCTTCTAACTCACTTTTAGTTGAAGTTGCAGAACATCATAGTGGTAAATAGGATAAAATTAGGACCTGGAGCTAAGCCCTCCAAAAGGCTATAGATGCCAAAACATATTGCCCTGTGAAGACTGGCTGGTGTGGCAAGGTTTTGGTAGCAGGAGGGCTGCAGAGGTGGCCTCTGTGAGAAAAGGTTGGGTGCTTCCCCCCAGCCCCCACAACCAGTCCCAGCCATCTCCAAAACGGACCCAAACAGGATACCATCAGCAACGCTGGTGACATGTCTGAGAAAACATATTTAAGAAACGGTAAATAATGCTGTGTAGCCGCTGTGAGAGAGAGGAGCGAGAAAAATGTGAGAGAAACAGCCCTGCAGATGCCAAGGTCAGTGAAGAAACAGAGGGAGAAGGTGCCCCAGGTGCTGGAGCAGTTTCCCCTGCAGCCCATGGAGAAGACCATGGTGAAGCAGGTTGTTGCCCTGCAGCCCATGGAGGACCACAGTGGAGCAGATATCCACACTGCAGCCCATGGAGGACCACAGTGGAGCAGATATCCACACCGCAGCCCATGGAGGACCCCACACCAGAGCAGGTGGACACGCCCTGAAAGAAGCTGCAGCCCATAGAGAGCCCATGCAGGAGCAGACTCCCGGCAGGAGCTGCAGCCTGTGGAGAGGACCTCACGCAGGAGCAGCTAAAGTTTTCATCTGGTTTTTGTTCCTTGTTTTCTTGTTTTACCCCTTGTAATAATACCCAAGCTATCTCTAAAACTGGAAAAATGTTAGTAGAGCACCTTTATCTTATTTTGCAGGCTCAGGAGCATTTGCCAGCATCTTACTGTATTTTATACAACTAAACTGGCCTTTCAGGAATTAAAGATCTTTCTTTCAAACTGCTATATTCTGCTTTCACTGTCTTGGTGATGAAGTTTTACACAGTATAATCTTTCATCTCTTGTCCTTTATATCACACTCTACTGGAGTTAATGTGTGAGTCAGGATTTTTTACTGACTTCAGTAGGAGCTGAATATACTCTTCATATTATTCCATACAGAAACAGATGATAAAGAATAATTCAATGAGAATAATAATTATAAAGTTTTGAAATGTGATCACCACAAAATTAAAATTGAAAAGTCACTAGTCAGGTATTATTTTAAAAGTTATTTTTATGAATTGTTATCATGCTATTCTTTTTATATCATCCTGACAGTGAGCAAAATGTCATGTTATTTCTAAAATCAAACAAAAATTAAATGCACAGGTAATGTCATTCACAACATATCTTTGTTTTCCACATTCAACAGAATTTTGTTAAGACATACAAAAGTGATAAAAATGTATATCAATACGTTTATGTCTTTGTGTGTGTGTGTATTAACAGGTGTATAATACAAAAATTTATAATATTTGCATTTAAATAGGTAATAAGGGAGATGGAATTTTCTATATGTTACATTCATAAAATAATATAACCAAGGTCAGATATTTTCTCTAGACTCATTCGTAAAAGAACAACCACTACCTGTTTTTAAGTTGAATGTGAATTACCGTGATTTTTCTATAGCTCCATTTTTTTAACATACTTTCGCAATGCTTAATATTAACATCAATATTAGTGATAGTAGGACCTGTACTTAATTTTTTTATGTGAAAGTCATACAAAGAGCATTGTTTGCTATTCATGAACATCACTGAGTCCTTCTAATAGCTTTTTCCACTTATGTCTTTGTAATATGCATTTTTCTTTCTTCATTTGAATTGTAGTAGCAAAATACCTTGTTCTTCCTCCTTAGAAACAAATTCAGATATATGGCTAATTGGTACCTGTTATGTACTCTTACCTAAGTTAAGCAGTTTATTATGAAATTACCTGTGTTCCACTGCACAATAATATCATTTACAGGCTTGCTGATTTCTCAAGACATAGCGAGCTCATCCAGAAATGATGGAGGATGCTCATGGTATGATTTCCCATTAGTAATCAAAATTATTGATGTTTACTGTATTATAGCATGACACAGGTAATAAATATATTCAGTCCAAGATACCTTTTTGGCATGAAAATGTTACCTCATGAAAGAATCAATCTAATATTTGTTTCAAATGCAAATGTTGAGGTGATAATCCAGATTTTACTCCATAAACTATGTTAAACACTTATTTTTTTCACAGAATGTAATTTTTTAAATATACATATTTGAGGGCATGAAAGCTCTGCTGTTTGAGTAATCCAACAGATGAAAAATGAATTTGCTAATCACAGCTCACCCTTGTTATAAGAGTAATGCAAAGCACTGATTTACTGTCCTGGTTTCGTCTGGGATAGAGTTAATTTTCTTCCTAGTAGCTGGTACAGTGCTGTGTTTTGGATTTTAGTATGAGAATAATATTGATAACACGCTGATGTTTTGGCTGTTGCGAAGAGGTGTTTGTAAAGGACTTTTTCAGCTTCCCATGCTCTGCCAGGTGCACAAGAAATGGGAGGGGGCACAGCCAGGATAGTTGATCCAAACTGACCAAAGGGCTATTCCATACCATGTGACATCATGCTCAGTATAGAAACTGGGGGGAGTTGGCCAGGGGGTAGCGATCGCTGCTCGGAGACTGGCTGGGCGTCGGACGGCGGGTGGTGAGCGGTTGTATCACTTGTTTTTTCCTGGGTTTTGTTCCTCTCTCGCTCTCTTGTTGTTTTCCTTTTCATTACAATTTATTGTTATTATTATTATTTTGTTCCAATTATTAAACTGTTCTTATCTCAACCCACGAGTTTTCTTACTTTTGCTCTTCCGATTCTCTCCCCCATCCCAGCGGGGGGGAGTGAGCAAGTGGCTGCGTGGTGCTTAGCTGCCAGCTGGGGCTAAACCATGGCAATCCTTTTTGGTGCCCAACGTGGGGCACGAAGGGTTTGAGATAATAACAGATTAACCAGAGCGTATTAAAGAATTTAGATCTGTTAGTTGTTGTGGGACGCGATATTGATCCATCTGCTCTTAGCATTGGTTTACCTGATCTGCACCATGCCCATTTTTTTGCTGTACATGTTAAAGATCAGTGTTGGTTTTTGCAGTTTGCTGTGCTCTGCTTTAATTGGTGATGTTTTGCCTGTGAGATTTGTTATTAAAACAGTGACCTTGGGTTTATTTTGGTATCTAAGTGCTGTACTGAAACCATTATTGTATGTCGGGTATTACCTTATGGAGACAATTCGCAATTATACCTCTTCCTCTGAGAGGTTTTTTATGGAGGATTTTTAATGCAGAAGGAGGTTTTTTAATGCAGAATTGTACCTTCACTACTTTCTTCTACAATGTTTCCTCCTTCATTACAATAACTTTTCAGTATCTTGAACATCTCTGGGTAGTGAAGATACATCTATTGGTATCGCTTGGGAATACCGTTTCGATCTTGTCCAAGATTAGTAAGCAATTTAAGAATATCATCCAGAGATCTGCCCCAAGGCCAGATAGTTATGAGTGGCAGGGTATGTGGGATAGCATTGGCAAATGCCTAAGTTATTGGGCATCTCCAGTGTTTTGGAACTTCACCCCTGAACAAGTGCAGAATCCTGAAAAATTAGTAGAATATTTGGAAAAAGTATGTTGTCACCCTGCCAATTCTAGGGAGACACAAATCACTGCAATGTGCAATGATTACTTAGGTATCTAAGAATAAGGATACCTTCATGACAGAATAAAGATACCTCAGGATATCTCTGAATACTAGATGGAGATTATGTAGAAGGAATTAAAATCCCTCATATCCTATCATATACTTCTTGTTTTCAGCCTGAGGCACCCAAACACACTATTAAAATGACATACCTTTGTAGAACATTTCTGATTGAAACATCGCAAATATTTAAAACAGCAACCCTATAAGTTGTTTGGATCTGTAAACACAGAATAACATCATTTCTAATTGAAATTGGAGGACACTGAGATAAATAGTAGTCTATAATGATAATTTTGCATAGTGTAATTTTAAAATGTAATGATGTCCAGGTAGCCAGGACTTTGCTTTTCCTTTTCATTTAAAGAAATCACATAAGAAAAACCTTTAGACAGTCAGGTATTTCAGTGATTCAAAATTAAATTGTAAATCAGAGCATGTAATTGCAAAATTAGTCTTTCACAGGAAAAATGTTGGAGTTACCATCATAGTGCACAGCTGAAAGAGCTTCGGAGGAAGTCAAAGGAACCTGCATCTGCTAACATGAACTCTTCTGCGGTAACAGGTCTGCCGCAGGTTGTTCCAGTGATGTTGTATTTCAACAGATGCTTCTTAAAAAGACAAAAGTGTGATGGGATTACTCTCACATCAGCTACTAGGGAAAAACAGAGTCTGGTGACAAACACCGTGTTTCACAAACTTTGTGTTTCCCTTGGATGACTTTCCTCCAAGTTCTCATGCAATAAGGCTCTTGATCTGTAGTAGCATGAGAGGTCAAGGTGACTTTCAAGCAAGGACTACATGCCCAAGCATGTAACAGATACATTTAACTTCCACGGTTCCAGTTGTTTTGTTTGTTGATTCTGCACAGCTCAACTCTGAACTATTTCTGAGCGAAATAAAGTTTGTTTTAATCTGTTGACACCCACTACTGCCCAGTACAATTAGAACTGGTGGGAAAGTCCACTTTGGAAGCATTCTAAAAAGCAATCAAACAAGCCAACAGAGAAACGTCTATCCAGACATCTCTACCTGTCTATGTCAGTGAATATTAATATTTCAGAATTTTTTGTAACTTCTGCAGCTGCCACAGGAGGACATGATTCACAAGAT
The DNA here is from genome assembly GCF_034638445.1 of Ciconia boyciana. NCBI lineage: Eukaryota > Metazoa > Chordata > Aves > Ciconiiformes > Ciconiidae > Ciconia > Ciconia boyciana. Next base: position 55,204,376 of record NC_132936.1, read on the forward strand.
GACCAAAATTCCTCAGTTTTTCATGATATTTCTTAAGGAAATAAGAACTGGTATCTTTGGGGTTTTTGTTTTGAAGTTATAATTGCATTGGAAAACCTTTCAACCAACAGAACTTTATAGGGCATTAGAAATAGATATCTTTCATGATTAGGAAAGGGTCACTTATTTCAAGACAAATAGGTAAAATATTCAAATATTCACCAAGGCTTCCACTGGAGTTTTGTTGCTCTGTTTCTTTTGCAGTATATGTATTGAGGTAAGTGGTCTGTTTTATACCTATTGGAGAGTTACTTTCTAGAAAGTTTTTGAATACTGAAAGCATCTGATGAAGAAGGACAGTAATGTAGCCTATGCGCTTTCATGCAGATTTAGCTCTTGTTCTTTTTCACCCTGTTGTGATTAAGTATTCTTTTCAGTGAATGAAAAATAAACATGCAACACAACAAACAAACACCTTTTTCTTCTCAGAAAGACTATTCCTAGGAATGGCAGACAATGGGAGAAATTATATATATTAATTTATAGAATGAGGACTCATCAAGTGACCTTAAAACCCTTAATCCTGCAAAGGCATTCACACTATTTAGTAAATGTACATAGTGCCTTTCATGAGATGAAGAATTCATCTATTATGCCCACTAGAGATAATTGCAAAGGTCCCAGTGAGTTTAATGAGATAGGAGTCAAGTCCCCAGTGAGACTTTTCACAGGTATGTACATTTTTACAGGCCTTTATACTTCATCTTCTTCCTTAACATTTTCAACTAAATATTTAAGTACTTTGTTTTGCTTCTAATAGATATGTCTAGCTGAATTTATATTTTTGGGTAAATTGGCATTAAATGTGAACATACAGAATATGATAGTCTAACCTGGAGGAAGAGAAAATTTTCATAGAATTTTCCTCAGCTGCGATAGTAACACTTAGGTAGGAATTCATGCTGTATTCATGCTGAAAATATTCATCCCACTGGACATAATTTGAGATCTCATTGTATATCTATAATCACAATTTTCAGAACATTTGCTATAAAGCATCTTACAAAATTTTCCTCCTCTCATGCTGCCACCCTTCACCCCATGTACTTTTTTTACATTCTTTTCTTCATTTGTCCATAAAGATTATGACAGTAGCTCTGATTTTTTGCAATCCAATTCTTGTCTGGGTCCATTAAAGCTTAATATATTCTAGCAATAGAAAATCAAGCAAAAACCTAATTTGCATAAAACATGAGGCGGCATAAAAGAGACTTATTCTGGTGGGGATTCAGGCATATATTATTGACTTTAGCAACCTTAATTCTTATGGTGTGATAGAAAATACTTTACCAGTTCACACATAAAAGGCAAGAGAAAGCACAGTCTTGGAAACAGCCAATGATTTTCTTATTTCTAAGCACTACAGAAGCCAGGTCTGCTTTCAAATATGCAGGCACTATGTGTGTCTTGTAAAATCAGTGACTGCATGCATATGCAAGTACCACATAGGGTTCTGGGTCAGGATTTGGTTTCGTTTAATGCCTTTTTATATATTGAGTAGCCAAAAGGCAGTTTACAGAGCAAGAAATTAAATATCAGCGATGCAGGAAGTCCTAGGTATATGAGCATAATTTGAAACATTCTACAATTTAACCTTAATGTGTCATAACTGTTACAGTTGGATTTGAATCCCAAATTCACTCCTACAGTAAAAAAAAAAAAGTCTAGTGTTTTTACCTGGATTACTACATGGTTAGAGAAATCAGTGAATGAGAACATTCTCCCTGCAGTATCAACATAGCTGTGCCCAGCAGTTAGAGGGTTGAAAATGGAAATACAAAATGTAAAGGCATGTAAAACACATAAGCTCATTTTATCTGAGGTCAGAAATGGGGTCTGAATGGAGTTACAGAGAAAATGCACATTAATAATGCAATATGTGAAACAAAAATTAATTGTATTACAGAACCAAGAAGGGCAAGAATAGTTAGCCTTGCAAACATGACAAGTCTGTTTCTATTTATTCAGAAGTGCAGGAGAGGCTACTTGTTGGTGATGAAGAGAAACATTCATTGTTCAGGTGTCAGGAGGACCCATCCAAGAAGATCCCACTGTCTGCAACTTACACTGTCAAGATGGAAATTATAAGTGAAAGTAAAATTTTGTTTGAAACATTGTAATTCTATAATATTTTGCCTAAATAAAGAAGTCTTGGTAACACTGAAAACTTTAAGATTAATTCAAAAATTACCCATGTATCATAAAACTAATGACCAAAAGGAGGTGGGTTTTTTTATTACTTCTTCAGACACCAGTTGTATAAATTCATGTGGGAAAAATGACGAAGATACATAGCACACAAATACTAAGAAGTCCTAAAGAACCTGGACCAGATTCTCTTGCTCAGTAGTGCCATTTGGCAAGCACAGTTCTGTCTTACAGCTGCCAGGGCTTTGCAACAAAACATCGCATCAGTCTGAACACAAGCTTTACAAAGGTAGAGGGCCTCCAACTCAGGCTGCCCTCCACATCCAGTACAAGGTTTAAAAAGGGCTGTACCAGCCTCCACAAATCACAGTTCTTTATGGCCTTATAGTCAATCATGGAGCCCCTGTGGTGCTTCAATATATCTGGCCAACTTACCAAAGATGCAGAAGGTACATATGGCTATTCTGCTATCTCTTAGACCTGCAGACACACTGGGAACACAAGATCTACAGGATAGCTAATAATATACAGGGTGTTTTTTTTTCTTTTACTGTGCAGGCAGTAGGTTTGTAGTTTCCTTGGTAGAGAAGATATAGGATCTCAATAGTTTGCAGTTAGATTGTTTTCTTCAGTTTGGCAGCTTTCAGGTAGTCATTTTCTATTATTTCTACAAATAAAATTGTTCTATGGATTCAAATTATGAAATAGAGACTTTTCTTATAGGACATTTCTTAACAGAATGTGGCGTGTCCTCTCCTGTTCTAGACGTCAAGATGTTTCATCTTGTCTCCAGTCACATCTCAGTCAAGTGACAGCCTGAGATGAAACTGTACAGGGAAGAAACCCAGGGTACTTTGCAGCTCCTTTCTGCTCTTAGACACTCTTTGCACAGAGGCAAGGTGCAGGGTTGTCAGTGTACTTCTTGTTCTGGTGCTGATATATCCTGGAAATTCTCCTAGTTCTATCACTGTAGACACAGCCTTTGTCTAACAGTAAGTTTAATTGACAAGACAAAGCTGAAAATGAAAGTGTCAAAGAACATGGGTGAAAATTCAAAGCTATTTCTGCAATGGACTTTTTGTACGTTTGCTGTGTTTTGTCTGTACTCATGATTGTCAGAATTTTCTTTAACCTTTTTCATTTTAGTACAGTCAGGACCTAACAAGCTGGGAGAAAGGAGAGAAGTGGGTAGTCTGACAGAAATTCTTCCATGTAGCATATACACCAAGATGAATGTTATTTGCCTACCAGCTCACACAAAACCATTGTTTGCTGTCTTTTGTAATTACTGAGGCAGTCATTAATTAATGTCATTAATTAATAAAAAGTGGAAGTCATTAATTAAAGTCATTAATAAATAAAAAGTGGAAGAACAATCTATGGGATGCTTGCAATTTTCTAGAGTCTGGACCACTGTTTCAAAGCAGAGTCTCTATAGGAGGCATACTGATCTTTTTAGAAACAGGTTAACAATGATATGTATAAATGTTGAGGTGCTTGTTTTTTACATTGCATGTTTTCTCATTGTGTCATTTGTTACTAGCAGAAGTTAAAGAGTTATTCCTGAGTTATTTCTATTTATACCCTTCCAAATGGTATTTTGGTTCAGTGTGCTACTGCTCAGCTGATTTACGCACTTTAATATTGCCAGGATTGATCTTATCTTTTTTCATTGTATATAGAAAGTTGTTAGGAACGTTCATGAGATAAAACACACTTGAAATAAAGGTAACCCTGTGTTTTATAGGTCCTTTGAATCAGATGCAGCACCTTAGAAGAACTCAGTGCATAAATGAAATCAGAGACTGGACAAAGTCTCACTGACTTCATTCATGGCAATGAGGAAGGAGAAAGGGTAGTTTAAAGTTGGCACCATGATATGAGATTCAGATGCAGAATTGCAAGCATAGCATTTGCCATTTCTGCCTTAGATTTGCAATGGGATTTTGTTATATCCAGGCACGTTTTGAAAAGATCAAACAGCAGCTGTGGGCAGAAAGATGCTTTTTCATGTACTTCTGAGTAGAAGTTTATGGTATTTCTTTTCTGATCCCAAACATATTACCATCCTGTATGTTGTTACTACTTTGGCTTTTCTATCTCCACTCCATAGGGGCTGTACACTGGTTCTACTCAGAAGCTTAAGCTAAGAGGAAATACAACTGTCCATCTGTTAAGACGTGAATGTTGTTGAAGACATGGGACGCCAATAAGGTACGCAAAGATGTGCCGAGGTACTGAGGAAACTATTCCTACGAATTTTTGAAGAAGATAAGTTAAAATACTAAACTCTTTTGTGGACACTGTTCACTCTCAGCTAAGTAGATTCCAAGCTCCTTTTTTTTTCAGGATAGTTAGTATAACACACTCCAGAATACAATGCAATCTGAATGCTCGGTATTTGTAGATTTTTAGTTTATATTAAATTTCCCATGCAAAGTAGCTTCAGAGCAACCATAATTCCCAATAAAATGAATTGCAGGTGCTGCTTTCAGTATCATGGATGATGCAGGCACAGAGGGAACTATGCAAGCTGTGACTGAAAAGCTGTAGACTTTATAGGTTTGAACAAATAAGAGAGGATATGATAGAAGCAGAAAACTTGACAAGTGATTCAAAGAAGGTAATTTATCCTTTGTCTAAGTCCTAAATCTGATGGGCACACAGCAACACTGAATGCTGACACACCTCAAAATAATAAAATCAGGTATGTTTTTACAGAAACATAATTAACCTCTCACACCCCTGGGTAATATCAGTATCAGGAATTTAGAAGTTATGAATTTAGAGTTATGAATCTATGTGGATAGCACACATATTTGTCATCAGGTTGTAGGGAATGTTCTAAAAACTGAAGGGATGCTCAGATTGTATGGAGGTAAGCCACCCATTACCAGCTGTGGACAGAACAATAAAATAATTCTCTACAGATTTTACTATGCTTGAGCTCAGCTCATGGGTGAGGTCCCACACTCACTGGGCTCAATGGCAAAAATAAGCATTCATTGACTTCAGCAACTGAGTTTTCACTTGGTGCATTTAATAAAATGCAATGGATTTAGATTTCACAAATCTCTCTTTCTACCCTTGTCTCTTGAGGCAGCACAGTCAGTACTGCCTAAATTCAGGAAGCCAATGATTAGATCAAATCAGTGTAAATGGGGAGAGGAAGAAAGAAAAGGAGCACAAGTATAATCTGGGGAGCTGGGAAGTTGATGCTATTTTAAAATCTTATTAAAAAGCTCTAAGGCATATGTAAATTTGAGATAACACACCTCCCTGGTCACAATGCCTCGAAGGCATTTACTTTAGTAATTCATATCTAATTCCATAATTATTAAGCTGGATACTGTATTTTCAATATTTAATACTACAAATGCTTAGGTGTTTTCAAAGTAATCTTTAATTTTGGCCATCAAAAGTAAAGGCTTGATTAAATCTCTTTATGTGTTTCCCATTCTGCTTAGCGATAACTGGTTCAGGTTTTCTTTTTTCCTTTTAGTGTTTCAGTACTTTTGGCCACCTGTCAGCCGATCAAAATTAAAAACAGAGGCTGATTAAATGACTCTCTATGGTGCTGTTCAGGCAGCTTCATTACTGCTTCAGTTTATGGCCACTCGGTGAGCCACACTGCTGTAACTTCTGACAGTTTATGGAAGCCGATTTGGAGGCACAGGATGTGGGGTACACAATTTTGCACAGTTGCAAAGTTTTGATTGCATGAATTATACATGAAGTCCATTACTGTTCATGCTCACTGGTGGTAACAGCACTCTGAAGGTGTAAAGCAGCTTTTTCTTTGAAACAAGCAAAACCCAACCAACCAAGTACTAAAAACCACATAAAGGAGGAAAATACAGAACAAGAATAACAAAAAAACCCAAATATACCTTTCCTTATTTGTCTGTCTAATCACTTGACAGTATGAAAAAAAGCTGAGAGCTTTCCAGCTCATTTCGCTGGTTTTCAGGTATGTGGAGAGCTAAGGTGGCAGGAAGGGGAAAGGTAGAGAAAGATAGAGAGAGAAACCTTCAAGGCTATGGCTGTAGATTATTGCACACAAAAAGGATTTCTCTAGCATGAACACAGCAAGCATCTCTGAAAGCTCTCAATGTCACTTTGCCAAAGATGTCTCCTCTCTTCACTAGTTGTCTGTCTGCTCTGTCACATGTAACACTTTATTAAAGCTTTGGGGCTTTACTTCTTTTTTTTTTTTCCCTTTCCCTCTCTCTGTCTGTCTGCCTTTTCAGATGACAGGAAAGAAATTTCAAAGGCAAAAAGATGAGAGATAAAGCAAAACTAGCTCTGATTTTCAGTATTCCCACTTTACTCAGGTGACTTACTACCTCCTTGCTATCTTTTCATTTTGTACTAAAAGGAAAATATTCCTTTTGGTGAAGATTTGGTGTTAATTGTTATGAAAATACTGCTTGGTGCAGTACTATATGGAAGCCTTTAACCCTCCCCCTCACACACCACTGCAGAGTGTTCAGTAATGGCACCAAAACACGTATACACTAACACTTACACATGCTACTCCCCTTGTCATTGGTGGGCAAATTGCACCCATGCAAACTGTGGAAGGGTGGAACCTGTAAGTATTGATGTAGAAAATAAGCAAAACTGATCAGGCAGTGCGAGCTCCATCAGCTTCACGCAGAGGGGTTGTATGTTTCCTCTTCCTCTAGCACTGGCCTGAATAAGTAAAGCTGCACATGCCATACTCTGGGCCATATTTATACTTGTTTCCACTGTAAATGAAAGCAGTCTCCACTTCCAAGGATTCTTATTACTCATTCCTCATGCCTAACATGCCCTTTCTGTCTGAGGCTAGATGTAGAGCACTGATCATGACTATTCATTGTAATGTCTTAGCAAGACATTCACAGCCTTAATGTGTCAAAAAAATAAATGTTCATGGGGTAATATTTGTACCTTGAAGTACTTGTGTTAGGAAAAAAAGATTGCCAAATTACTGTAAGGCAAACTGCATAACCTCTCAAACCTTTTTTCTGGGTTCTTAAAACCTCAGGTTATTGGCTTTCTCAGTATGTTCAAAATTTGAGCATTTTAGTGTGCCATGTTAGACCAAGTTCCACAGCTCTGCAACTAAAAGTTCATGTGTAGTCTAACCCTTGGACATAACTTGCATTAAAAAACTTCTGAATTAATTCAGCTGTGGACTTGGCACAGGGAAGCAGATTGATCTTTGTTGCAATTGCTTTCCACAAGCAAATTCAGACGTGAGTCTGAGAAGTCACATATGAAATGTGTAGCAAGGATGCTGTGCTTCCACAGTCACCAATACCAGATGTCCTCAGTGTCACGTTACCCAACAGTACTAACCTGATTTAGATCAGATAAGCACACAATCACATTTCTGTAGAATTAGCCACAACGCACGATGCAGACCACCCCTCAGAGTGTTCCGGCTCCCTGATCTTATGCATACTTTACACCACCAGCACTTGTCAGAAAACATTTGATTCAGCACAAAGTTAGAATAGTGTGGAGAGACAAATATTGACCCAGCAAAAAAATTGGCAGAGCAGATTAGCCCACCAACATTTTTTGAACAAAGCGGAAAAAGAAATGTAAGCTTGCCTCACTTTGCAGCAATGTGTGTCTGCAGCATTTCTGACCTCACTAAGAAACTTATATTAATATTTACCATTTATTATATTACTGAACCATGGTCTGAGAAGACTCATAAGCATAAATTTATACATACTAAAATTTGTAAAAGTTGTGCCTAGAAAAAAACTTTCTCTTTAAGAAAAATCTTTCTGTATCTTCTCATACCAGGCAATGGAAATCTTTAATTCTTACCCCATACTTTTTCCATATTTATTCAGTAGTAAAGACATCAATAAATTTTTCTCAGCTTTTATAACAGAGTAAAGTCCTGTAGGAAATTATATGTGACTGTAAAGAAACTGGTAGTGTCTAATACAACAGAAATTCTTCCTTAACTACAAGGTATAGTTATGAGCAGGTAGCCATGAAAAATGCCACAGCAAATATTCTGTTTCTGCAGTGAGCATGCATTTTGGGGGGCTAACAGCATATTTTATGTGGTGACACTTGCTTCTGTAAAGTAATCTTGCAATTCTTATTCATAATACAGTAGATTGGACTATCATGAGATCAGTCACAACAAATCCATTTCAGTATCATTGCATTTTATCTGCAATTATGTTCCTCCTGGAAATCTGGCCAGAATCAGCTGTTCACTTGTTGGGGACATTGATGATATTGATTTCCTTTTGCTTTCCTTCTCTTCACTTCCTTGCCTCTACTCTTTTATCCTATGTATGGTCAAATTCTATTTTAAATCCTTCAGGGGAAAAAATCTGTATCAAAACTGGCCTCTGTTGCAAAGATACTTACAAGGAAGTAGAGTATCTGCTATCCCTCATGTACTGAACTAATGACCTGTATTTTTCTCACAGCTGTAAAAATGTTGCTGTTGCGAGAACTGTAGGAGCCAATGAATTAGAAAAGTCCTTTTTCAGAGATGAAAGACAACAGGCAGCCTTCCAGGTTATACCCTCTATTCTGAAGGCTTGGGGCAGTAAAATTCAGAGGTTACTTGCTGCTAGTTTGGTTTTAAATATACTTGACATGTGAATATGAAATCTGCAACTCCTCTCCTTCTCTGACAGTAGGAATATGCCCTCCACAGAAGCCCAGGCTGACAAGAAGCTTTGACACCTAATTACCTGGAGACCTGAGAAATAAAGCTTCCTCTGTTTCTTAATACAGGCAGCTTCCTCCTTGTTGTTTTCACTAGGTTGTTCTTTTGGCACGAAGAAAAAAAGAAATCTCATTTATCTGCCATGCATTCCAGGGTAGATTTCTTTGACACAAGGGGATCCCTCAATGGCAGGAAACTATTGCTTAGTTCTATGCTACCTGCTTCTGCTCTTCTGCCTCCAGGTCAGGAACGTACTGATGGGAAGTAAGACTAGCAAGGACACTGCCGCACCACACAATACTCCAGTGACTTCAAGCAAGCAAAAAGAATAACAATTTAAGTCTCTTAAATCTGCTCTAACATTTAGTAGCCCTCAAGTCAACTTTTAGTAATCAAAAAATGTCTGAGCTAACCAGTAGCATTATCACTGTCTGTATACTGACCAGCTTGACAGTGTCAAAGCTATGGTGCAATATTGCTCATTGTTTTTTATCTAGCAGTGTCTTTTTTCTGCAAGTACAAATATAAAAAAACAGTCAGGAGAAAAAAAGCTTCTTTCAGTAGGAAACTTGCCATTAGAAAACTGGTTTCATCTACATAGCTTCCATTTACGATTTTTATATTGTGCAAAAACACTAGTATTTATTTTAATGCCATGGATAAGTGATGGGAAAAAAAAAATCCTCCATCTAAATAGTTAGATAGTTAATACAACTACAGAACTATCCTAGCAGCAACTACAGGTCATGTAGATAACTGCAAATTTGTTCCCTGTTACCAGGGTACTATTAGGAGCTTGGCTCTGGCAGGATTTGTTGAGATCCTCTGTTTTAGTTATGCATGCTGAGCTCTGAGCTGCTGCAGTTGTTCTGTGAGGAGAACCAAACTAACCTCAGGTGCCTAGGCGAGATGCAGCCACCACAGGGAATGTAAGGCATCCATACCCTTACAAAGGTACAGACCATGCTGACTTGGACCATGGTGTGGTGTCTAGCAGATTGTATTATGGACTTCTGGGGGGTTTTTTGCAATGTGTGGAAACACTCATAAAAAATGAGATCATTGACCTCAGATTCTGGGCAGTTAAAATTTTCAGTAAAAATAGCTGTAGATATTGAGGATGATGTAAGGATAAGACAAGAAGGCCAGCAAAGCAGGATGAATCAGAGAATCAAACCGATATCTTCAGTCTATAAATCTCACTGAGCAGAAAATCTGTAATTATTGCAAGTATGATCTTAACTCAAGGAAAAAAGAAGTAGAAGAAGGATGCCTGCACAATACCTGTACAAAAATACTTTGCACATTTCTAGTGAGCATGAAGCAGTCAAAGACATGTGATGATTTCATGGAATGATGAACAGACAGATACATATTTGTCTACATACTTTGTATTGAAGTAAGGATGAAAGACTGTCTTTGTTTTATTTCAGGTTTTTTTCATGTCCATTTCTAGAACACAGCACTTCTTTTATCTGCTTTCTACAAGTGTTGCTAATTATATACAGTCATGTAATATTAAGAAAGTTTATTTTAAATGAACTGTGAGAAAATCAGTGCTAGTTTCCCACTGCCAGGAGTCACAGCCTTAGCACCTGTTCACATCTCTTCTCCTTTGGCTCTTGTGGGACTCGAGTTCATCAATGGCAGTTCACCAGGACTCCCAGGTCCTTTCCTCAGAGATACTTACCCAGTCAGTCAGTCAGAGTAGCTTACCCACCCTGTACTCTTGTGGGAGTTGGTCCATCCCGGGTGCAAGACTGATGAACTTCATAAGGTTCCTGTTAGCCCATTCCTTCAGCCTGTCTAAGTCTCTGAACAGCAGCACTGCCCTCAAACGTATAGACTGGTCTTTCAACATGGTGTCATCTGCTAACCTGACGAGAGAGTGCACTTCCTTGTCTCCTCCAGGCCACTGATAAAGATGTTAAACAAGACTAACAGGTGCCAGGAAAGACTTCCGAGGAACTCCACTTGTAACTTGCTGTCAGGCAGATTACAGGCTATTAACCACTACCCGTTCAGTCAAGCAATCCAGACAGTTTTTCACTCATCTTGTAATACATCCATGTATATCATAATGTCCAAACCTGGATAGAAGGATATTAGAGGAGAGTATGCTGAAAACCTCACTAAAGTCAAAATACTTTCCCTATCTGTGACTAAGGGAAAGTCACGACTTTCCCTTCCTCCATGGGTCTAGTAATTTTGTAACTGTAAGGCACAATTTGCTGTGAGTCAGTCCACGCTAGTTTTTCAAGTCAACTTCATGCACACAAAAATGGCTTCCAAGAAGAGTTGCTTCACGATTTTCCCAGTGACTAAATTGAGGCTGACAAGCCCATAGTTCTTTGAATTGTCCTCACACTTTTTAAAGATGGTTAAAGTATTCATCTCCCACCTCTGCTCTCCCAGTACCCTTGCATACAGCTCATCTTGTCCCATGAACTTGTATGAGTCAAGCTCTCTCAAAAAATCCCTGACTCCAACCTCCATGTGCTGCTGGTAGTTTCTCTCCTTCTGCAACCTTGCCTCTAAACACAGGGGCCTGAGAGACCTCGCTGGTGAAAACCAAAGCAATGAAGGCATTGAGTACCTCATCCTCATCTTGTAGTCACTGTCACTAGATTGCTCACCTCCTTCAGCAGCGGGTCAGCATTTTCCTTGTTGGGTCTTTTACTGTCAGTGTAGTCACAGAAGCTCTTCTTGTTATCCCTGACATCCCTTGCCAGTTTCAACTCTAGCTCAGCTTTGACTTTTCCGTCAGCATTCCTGCATGCCCGGACAATGTTTCCATATTCCTCCACTATACCCTGTCCTTGTTTTGACTTGCTGTATATGTCTTTTTTGTTCTGGAGCTTAATCATGAGTATGCATGTTTATTTGTCACGGTCTCCTCACAGGTCTGCTTGTTTTCCTGAGTATGAGGATGGATCATTCCTGTGCCTGGAGGAGGTTGTTCTTTAAGATGTCCCAGTTCTCTTAAGCTCTCTGCCCTTCACAGCTGCATCTCACAAGATCCTATCTACCATTTCTGAGCAAGCCGAAGTCTGTTCTAGTGAAGTCCAGGGTCTGTACTCTGCTTCTTGCCTTCCTGACTTCCTTCAGGAGTTTGAACTTCCCTATGTCATATACATTATATTACCATAAACAAAGAGAAGATAAGGTCAGAGAAAAGCACTACATGCAGAATTGGCTGCATAACACTCAGCTTTATGCTTGTTTTGCAAAAATGTTAATGCTAGTTTAGTAAAGAAGTAGGTGAAGAATTGAAACCATTAATTTGGTATGAGGAAATCTTTGACACTGGAGTTCTTTTGCCCAGAGTAGCTGAAGCAAGCATCCAAGGATCATTATACAAACCTAAACTGTTGAAAAGATGACACATTAGAGAAACCACAGTGCGATCCCTTCTTCGTAATGTTCTTTTAATCATTGCTCACATCTTATGCTTAAATGTCATCTTGTCTGTTAATCTAAAATTTATCAAGAATATTCAGGTCCTCTAATTGTCATTTCTCGTGAGGATTATTGAACTTAACTTAACCTTACAGGAGTTTCCTTCTTGGAAAGCGTGATCACAGATACATAATAGCATCAACCAATTATACATGAAATGTTCATATGAGATCATTGGGAGTGTCAATATTGACTTTTCCCAGGCTGTAATGGATGAGTCATTCTACCAGATCTAATGATTTTTATCATAATTCTAACCACCACATTAATAAGAAGTGGCCAAATTAAAATGCTAGCCAGATGTAACCTTTCCTGATAAAATGTATCTCTTATTAACTTCATTACAAGCAGTTTTCTTCAAAATTTCTTGGAAGCTGCTAATGATGTTGAAAGAAATAATGGATAGCAAGTCAGAACATTTTCTCACTGTATTTACCGAAGTGATGGAAAAAATGCCATAGGATTAATTCAAACCACTAACAATTAAGTGTTACCAAAACAATTAGATTCTTTTTCTCCCTCAGCTACTTTTCCATTTCTGCAGGCAAAATCTATATCTTCTCAACTGCATAATTTTTTAATTCCCTGAATGCCTATTATTGATTAAGATCTATTGGGGTTTTGGGGTTAGTCTTTTCTGTATTTTTTCAGAATGGCTTCTCTCAATCAGTGTTACTTCTCCCTCACCACATACTCATCACTGTCTCTTGAAATAACATATAATAGTCCTCTTTCTAACCATAACCCAGAAACTGACCATTTTCAGCCAGATTGTTTTGGCTACATGGAGCTCTGTTAACTCTGATAGGACTCTACAGAGACCTAGCAATCAAGCCATACTCTATCAGCTCCTGGATTGAGGTTTCTTTCAGTTTCTAACTAATCGTTATTTTACTTTCCTTTTGCTGAAAACCATGAGTGAGTTCTTTTTGTTCTCTGTTTTTTTCCTCAGGTAACACAATTCTTATTGCAAACTTAAACTCTTACCCCAAAACAGATATATATGCTGTGTATGTATACATGTACATTATTTCATCCCAATAGCCTTTTTTCTCCTTTCATTAACTCACTTCAATATTTTGTCTAATGAGCTGCCCAAATTTATTGCTCTTTGGCATAGTCCACATTTCTAAAGCAGACAAATTTATCAACATTAAAATTACTGTAACAGATAAAACCAAAACTATATAACAATGAAGCATTCATGATATAATACAGTCTTGCTGAAGAGAATTAATAAATAACTTCAATTAAATTTTAAAGGCTTATTTTATTCCCACAAACAAACAGAAAATTCCCAGCATCTAGGGAAGGTTTCAAAACCAGATTAAGCATCTGCATGTCATCTCAGTTCCTAGACTTCTATTAAAGGCAATGGAGCTCTAACATGTGAAGTCTGAAGGACTCTATAGGGCAATTCAGTTCACCTGAAGTTCTATTCCCTTGCCCATATTTAGCTATTTAGTGTCACCTGAGATTTTCTTGGATATGCAAGATATCCACACAAGGCTGAGACATATGATACAGGAGCCATGGTAGAGCATTCCCCTTCTAGAGTAGCAGCTGAAGGGAAGGTGGGACACCCTAAGCATCTCAAGTGGCAATAGAATGTTATGTTGTTTCTACCACAATAAATTCAGCCAGGTTTGGATATGCTCCTGGCAGTGGAAAGCAAGTGTCTGTAACAGCAAACTCTTAGAGCATTTCCTGCCATTAATTTGACTCATTCCAGACATCATTAATCTTGGACAATTCATGATATGGTCTAGCTATTAAAATGGTACAGGCACCATTACAATAGACCATTCATAGGTTAAAACACAGGACACTTAACTGGCATAAACACATGCCAGTCTCTGCCAGGTGACCTCAGTGCCCAGAATCTGCCAGGCAGATTTAATTTATTAGTAAGAATGCAGCATTAGGAGTTGCTTATCAGAATAAATGAGCTTTGAATGTATTGGCAAATCCTCTAGTGATTATAATACAATCTTAGATGTCTACTCCATGTATACTTACTTCCATGCAGACACTTCAATTTACATGTCTTACACTTGAAGAGTTTAAGTTCTCCTTCATGTCCAAGTCTGTATAATATTCTAATGATGTATCTGGTCAAGGTACTCCAGCTGACCCAGACTTTTTCTGTTGCATCTTATGAAAAACATAATATGCAGGTACACTCCTTTTCATGGACAGCCATGGTCAGATGGTTGGCTGCTTGATCAGGTAACTACATACATAAGTCCTACACACTTAAAAAGTGAATTCTTAAATCAGCCATGTTATGTTGATTTATTCTTGGAAACTTCAGTGACAGGCTGCTTTACTTCCAAATGGCTATGAATTTTTTACTTTCCATACATTTACATCCCAGCAATTAAATCCAGTTTACATTCCATACAGTTACATCCCAGACAGTATTCAACATTCATTACTGACCTGTTATCTTTCACTGGTGAAGTATGGTATTCATATCCCTGCACACTAATCAGAGAAATCTGGTTTATCTTCTGAATATATTCCACAGTCTTTCTTTGTCTTCCCCATTTTCACTAGTCAACAAATACAAACAAGATACAGCTCCACAAGAACAAGCTTTGTTTTCCAATAAACATGGAGTACTGAAATAGTATTTAGAACAGTTCTTCAAACCCTTTGAAATTTAGCAAGCAGAGCTTAGTTACACCCATAAAGTTATTGGCTGTGTGCAAGACTCTCAGATTATAAAAGCTGCACATTATTAATCACCCTGAAATTCAGCAATGAGGAGGTAGTGAACCGTTCTTATCATCAGTCGTGAACAGTGTTTATGTGCTGTCTAATTATGAGACATAATAACATTACTATGTAAATCAAAAGTCCATAATACTAATGAAAAATCCCAGAACTTATGAATAATAATTAGAAATTTAATTCATAATAGAATGTACCTATTAATATTATTCATATTCATATCTGTAATAATTTAAAAGCTTTAAAGCTTACATATATTGTAGCTGTAGTGGATGACAAACATTCTGCTAACAAATACAGCCATCCAAAAAGCTATATGGTCTCTGGGGAATTTTGCCATTTTATTTCTTTTCTTTATTATTTGTACTAAAAAGAGTTCTGAAATAAATTATTTACAAATTAATTTCTAAGGTTAGAGTTTTGGGATTATTTATGAAAATCAAATGCCTCAAGGACAAAAGTAATTTGATTGTTTAGAATAGATTTTAACATTTAATAGAAAAAAAAGCAGCATGAAGGCTAATACATAGAAAAAAGACACATGGATATCATGTTTTAGTTCCATACAACATCTACTTAAAATGAACCTCTATATATTAACACATGGTCATCTTGAACTTAACACAGGAAAATCTTACTTTCAGTTAAGCCTAAACACATTTACAAATCAATTCTCATTAGTCCTGTTCTTCTAAATATGATCTGCAACTATAAGATAAACCTACCCATGGAGATTCATTAAACCTTAGAATTTTCAAACTTCAATTTCAATGATCTTCATTTAAGCGGTGCCCTACATCCACTGACATCATTTTCTGCCCTGTTCCTTGAGTTTACTTAGCACACAAAACTCTGATGGGAATATTTCAACACAGTGATTGGTGACTTAACTCTGGTTCTCCTCCCTAGCCTTTCTCAACTTCTGTAAGAAACATACAGGAACTGTTTGCTCAATCTTTTACAATTACATTGGAAAGAGCTGGGGGAAAACAGGAATGTACAACTCTTCCACCTACCATTCTTCCTATGTAAAATGGCTGATTTTTGCAAGTGACTTTTTTTTTAAGATAGCTGTGTATATGTATGTCCAATGACATTCCTGGATTAGCAGAGAGGTATCCAAGTGAAGGTGGAGGTATACCTTTATAGGTGCTATGGTTCAAGCCCTTGTGCAAATACATAGTCTGGGAGGCACTCATAATCTTTCCTGCTCACTTGGATCCAGAGTCTGTAGTAACTGGTACTTCTGCCTGCTGATCACCACCACACAGTACCATCAATTCATAGAGTAATGTAGGATGGAAGGTACCTTGGAAGGTCACTTAACACAACCTCTTCTTAAAGCCAAGCCAACTCAGATCAGGTTGCTCAAGGCCACATAGAGTGAAGTTTTGGATTTCTCCAAGGACAGAGATTCCACAGCCTCTCCAGGCAACACCTTCCAGGGTTTGGCCAGCCACTCAGTGCTGTATTTTTTTTCCTAGTACCTAATCAGAATTTTCCATGATGCAACTTGCTGACCTTCGTTCTGTCACTATATATCTCCCATCGCACAGTGGCAGCCAGCAATAATATGTCCCCTAAACCTTCTCCTTTTCAGGCTGAACAAACTTGGTTCTTTCAGCCTCTCCTCATTCATCATGTGCTCCAGTTCCCTGACCATCTTGGTGCCCTTCACCTGTTTTTATTCCAGGTTTTCATTGTCTCTTTGTAGTGGGGTGCCCAAACTGGATACACTACTCCAGTTGTGGTCTCACAGGTGCACAACAGAGGGGAAGGATCACTTGACTCAACTTTCTGGCTCTTGCTAATAAAGTCCAGTATTTAGCTGGGCTTCTTTGCTGCAAGGGCACTCAGCTGACTTACATCCAGCTTGTCCATCAGGACCCCAGGTCCTTTCCTGTAATACTGCTTTCTGCTCATTGAGGACCCAGTCTCTGCCATGGCAGGGCATTATTCTGTCCCAAGTGAAGGAGTTTGCATTTTCTTTTGTTGAACTTCATGAGACTCCTGTCTCACAACAGGCAGCCGGAGTAGGTCTGGTCTATGAGGGAGGACAGTCTGGAAGCCAAGGGTGACCCTAGCTCAGTCTGTGCCCTCACCAGTTGGCACCATCTCACAGGGTCTGAACAGAGTGGACAGACCCAGTCGCTGCTAACAGGGCTTATTGTCAGCTTCCAGCACAGTGAGTGATAAACCACGTCCAGGGTCCATCCAAGAGACATGGCCAAATACATGACTTGAAACAAAGCTGTTAAGTAGCTGTGAAGTCCATCTGGGGAAACAAGGTCAGATAAAAGGATGAAGACAGGTACAGCTACAGCAAACAGTACTGGTCCCACTAATGATGCCTGAAGGACACCACTAGTAACCAGAGAGCAGTTGGATTTTCTGCCCCTGCTCACAACAGTTTCAGCCTGGTAGTCCATCCCATTCTCTACCCACCTCATTGTTCTCTGATCTGTATCTCACCAACCTGGCTACCAAGAAATTACTGAATACCCTTTGAAAGGCCTTCTGAGACTCAATTTACAAAATCCACTGATTTCCCCTGTCCATAGAAAGATTAATCTAATTACAGAAGGCAGTCAGATCAGTGAGGCACAACCTGCCCTTGGTAAATTTATGCCACCTCTTTCCAGCTATCTCCTTGTCCTCCTTGTATTCAGAAATAGGTGCTCTCAATCTCCATCAGCTCATGGAACACAAACTGCAACTTTTGCTCTCAACATCAGTTTGAACTGTGGTTCCTCCTTACAAGAACACTTCAGATCCTTTCTGAGATGATATGGCAATACCCCACTTCACAAAATGGGACTTTTCCTAAGAGATTCTTGAGAGTTTCATTCTGGTGATAGTCACATTTAAAGAGAGTCAAAGAACATAAAGAGTTGATGGGGTTACCGAAAGGTTCCTTAAAAAATTAGAACTCATTTATCAGGTCAAAAAACAGTAAGCTTTTCTCTCTGGGACAATCAGTGTGGATGATATTGTCCAGTAACTATGAACTTATAAAATCTGTTAACCCTTCCATCATATGTCTTTAAGTATTTTCCATAAGCATTTTTGAGTATAGTTAGGGGAAGGAGGTGATCACTGCTGGGCTGGTCTACAGTGCCATTGTCCTAAACAGTCACATTACAGTTAAACACTGAGTACCTGACTATGTTGTGGGATGAAGTCTAAATTTAGAGGACTGTGAAAAAGGGAGGGAAACAATTAAAAAAAAAAAAAAGTGGTTCCCCTTCACAGAGTGACCTTGTTTTAATGTTCTCCATGCCATTCACCCTCCATAGCTGATCAGCCAATTCCATTTATCATTATAATTAGGCAGCATCTTGCCAGTTCAATCAGGCTCAATTACTTTAGGCCTCATTAGTGACTGACATACTATAACAAGTGCATCTTTGAATGAGCAAGGTCAGATAAAGAAAGTACAGTATGCAGCCAGCAAACACATTTATAGACCATGACAATACAATGCTTTGGACGTTGAATAACTTTGCATTCCCCCTTTTTAGGAATGCATGAAGATAATGAAGCTAAAAGTAACCTTGCTTAGCTTGCATTATTGCAGCTCCTACAAGTTCCTACCAACTCTGCAGCTGAGCAGTAGTGATAAGACGAAAAGCTTCAAATGGCTCAGGAAAAACTTTGGGGCTGTTAGCAACTCTCAGTTTAAGTTTCAGGTTCTGGAGAACAGCAACTTGTCCAATACATCGGAGCAACATAAAAACTTCAGTGCAGTGCAGTGGAGGAAACTGGACATTGAAACTGCAGTACAAACTACAAATCCTTCTGTATTAGTGACAGCAGCAAATGGTTCTACTTGTAAAATATGGTGGAATGTAAAGGGAACTGATTGACTTTTACAGTAATGAATATTCTAGACTTTAAAGAAGTGATTAAAGTTAGAGGAAAGTAAATTTTAAGATATTATTTTTCTCTATAAGTATCTTGAGAAGTAACCTCCAGAGATGAAGAAATGTAATTTCAGTTAAATATGTATGTTATTTATATATATAAAAATATATATATATGGCATGACATTAAAGGGAAAAAAACACATTTATGAACCAGAAATTAGAGATTCTTTCACACAGGAAAGTGGTGGTCTACAACTGTCTTCCAATATGAATAGTGGAGAAACACATCCACATTATTTAAAGATGGTGTTTGAAATGTTTATAAAATTTTTCTGTCTTATTACTTTCATGGAGCAGGGAGCATAAATTATGAGTCTATTAGTGTGCTCCAGCTATATATCTTTTTAGTTATGACCAAAGCCCTTCCTCTAATGGAGGCGATGGAATCACACCTGTCACTGTTCCATAACTAGGCACTGACACAACTGAAAATTTAGTTTTACATGACAAGAGGTTTCTTTTTATCTAACCTACTTCAGCGTAAAAGCCTATTCTTTGCCCATTTGGTCATGCTTGCTCCTTAGCAGACAGTGGCAATCCTAAATCTTTTTTTTTCCCTCTAGAGCATGTAAATAGAGCTTGCTTTAGTGTTGTTGTTTTATCCACAGTCATGATCCTTGGAGATGAAATTCACGTTTCCTTTTGCTGAGAAGACAGTACTCAGAAGCCAGACACAAATTATGATCATTACTGTGCTTGTATTTATTTCTATTCTGAATTATTTTCTTAGAATTTTGTGAAGTATCTTACAGTATGTGAGCACAAAAGTACTGATAAAGAATACATGCACCAGTTTTCTGCGATATCCTTTTTTTTTCTTTTAAATTCTGGTAATCATTGTTTCAAATGTCACCTATATTTTTAAGTTATATTTTTTGGATTTTGCATTAATGTATCAAGTTCTCCTCCAGATAATATTTAAAAGGTATATGAAAAATACCCCAAATCCACACAGAATATTCTGTAATATATTATGCATCAGAGAAAGAAAATAACATCTGCAGTGGAGTGATGAGTACGCATCCAAAATTACAGGATTTGATTATCTTAACAGATATGTTCTGGGTCATTATTATCTGGTTCCCTTTTATTCCTCTACACAATATTTGAGTACATTATACTCAGAGGTATTTAATTTCATAAGCTGGCAGTGTGCTATGTAAAGTGTTTCTTTCATTTATTCTTATCTAATCTTTTAGTTACTTATTTATTTTCCTAGGCAACTATTAACCATAATAGCCGAGTATTAAAAAATAGAAATAACAACATCCCACTCTTCCTTTCCTCCCCACTTGAAGATGAATCAGCTGAACTGTTTTATATGTTCTTGAAAACTTCACTGAGTGAAAGAGAATCAAAGGGGAGAATTTTGTAAGTGAGTCAGAAAGTGGTTCAGACAGTGGTTATTCTCATCTTTTCCAGCAGTGAGTTCTCCAGCCTAGGCTGAGATCTTAGAAAAATTCCACCTCAGATATTCATGAGATAGGGAGATTAGAGGATGATCTCACACCTCCAACTAGTGTCATTGCATTTGTCCTTTAACTGGTTTTGATCAGAGACAAAATGTGACATATACATTACTCTGAGATAGTGCTATTCTGCACAATATGGACCAATAGGTTGTTTCTGCAATGACTGCTGGAACAGGCATTACAAACCACAATAGTTTATACTCCCAAAACAGTTTGCCATTGCCACCTTCTTGAAAAGAAATGCAGACGTTTATGTAAACAGTAAACCCCCCCCACCACAATCTTTAGAAAACAAAGTATTCCACTACATTTTTCTACTCTTGGACAGAGAATGAGAAAGAAATTTGTGGCAAGCATTAGATATGTCATTAAAGGAACTCCTGGGAATTGTTCAGATAGTACAGAGGTAAACACAATGGAGATACAGCAAATTAGGCTAGAGAAGGAGCAATTCTTGTGAAATTATGAAAGCAAGGTTTTAGTGGGTGTATAAGCACAGTAACTCATAACAGCTCTCACAGATTCATGCAAACCATTTTGGAGGATCCTTTTGGAAAGCCAGTTGTATCCTGGGCTGCATAAAAAGAAGCATGGTCAGCAGGTTGAGGGAGGTGATTCCGCCCATCTGCTCTGCCCTTGTGAGACCCAACCTGGAGTACTGCATCCAGCTCTGGGGTCCCCAGCACAAGAAATACATGGACCTATTAGAGGAGGGCCATGAAAATGGTCAGAGGGCTGGAACACCCGTCCTATGAAGAAAGACTGGGAGAGTTGGGGTTGTTCAGCCTGGACAACGGAAGGCTCCAGGGAGACTGTATTGTGGCCTTTCAATATTTAAAGGGGGCTTATAAGAAAGATACAGAAAGACCTTTAACCAAGACCTGTAGTGACAGAGTAAGGCACAATGGCTTTAAATTGAAAGAAGGTAGATTTAGATTGGCCACAAGGAAGAAATTTCTTTACAATGAGGGTGGTGATACACTGGAACAGGTTGCCCAGAGAAGTTTTAGATGCCCCATCATCGGAAGTGTTCAAGGTCAGGTTGGACAGTGCTTTGAGCAACCTGATCTAGTGAGAGATGTCCCAGTCCATGGCAGGGTGGTTGGACTAGATGATCTTTAAAGGTCCCTTCCAACCCAAACAATTCTATGATTCTATGATTATAGGATTCCTTGCTCACTGCGACCTCTTCCAAACAAGGTGCATGTGTTTGGTGATTGTATGCTGTTTCAGTGTTCTAGAAAGAGCTCTCTCTGTATCGTCTTCTGATCAACATCTCGTTAAAAGGCACTCAGGAATTTGGCAACTGACAAATCATATTTATAATTATTACTTTCTCTACTTTTTTTCATAAATATTCTTGAGGATCTTACCTGAAAACAGGGAAAGCATCTTCTATGGCTAGCAATCAGATTGCTAGAAGTGAGGATAAGGTTCTTACAATCTGATCCTGCAATTTTTTGTATTAATCTATGAATATGTGAATGGAAAAGTAAGATTGGGATAACTCTGGAGCAAGTCACAGCAACAGTAGAATACAAATGAGCTCAATGTACATTTCAAATTCTGAAAAAATTATTAGATCCGGTATAGAAAGGTCAATATTTAAAAATGACAAATATGGCCCCCACTCATCCATTGGACATTACCACTTTAGGGGTGGAGCTAACTTGCTTTTTCAAATATGGATAACTGTAAGGATTCACTGCTTTCTGAAACTATGGCGGTGTGATTTACAGGGATTAACATGCTCATGTCTCCAAACCCTTACTCAGATCATTAAATTGCCCTTATCAAAGGAGGAATCAAGAATTTATGTTTGGAAAGTTTCTGCATGCCCTTTATTATCTCTAATTGCTCAGGTAAAACAGGGGTCAAATTCATAGGCTCTGAACTGTTGCCATCAATGATTCTATTCATCTGGTGTAAATGAGACAGGCTCCAAGAAACAGGGCATTTGATATACCCTGCGTTTTATGAAATGAAAGGTCAGAGGTGGATATGGGTGAACTGCTTTATGAAAGGAGTTCATAGTTCTTTAGAGCAAGGGATGCTTTGTTCTTACAGAGGCAGTCTTGGTTTACAAAAGCAATTTATACCTCAGGAAAACTGTGGGAGGTATGAACTTCATATTTACCTGCCATTATTTGCATTGTGCTTTTCTTCCCTATCACAGCCCACTCACAATTATATTCTACATCAGCTCTTACCATACATGCCTGGGTCTCCTTATTTCATAATTGCCCATCAATGCTATTGATTTCCTTCCCCTATATGCTGCATGCTATACATAGAGTACCAGATAAAATTTGAGATTCTAAGTGAAATGAATTTAGTAGTTTTAGCTCAATCCCCAGCCAACAGCAGATAAAAACATATGCAACACTGCTCAGTTGACACAGTTTCTTTCATCTGTGCTGAGGAAATGCACTGGAACACATCCAACACTGACACTAAATTGATTTGCACCCTTGAGATGCTGGCTACTCCTGTCAGAATTGAGTTTGTTGACAGATGGCAGGCAGTGTGGAGAAACTTTCTGTGGAATTGCTTATATGTTACCCAGAAATGGGTAAAAAATCAAATAGGGGTATGGTGGTGGAAGGAAGGCTGAATAGCTGGGTTTATTATAGCCTCAGGTTTCTTCACTGACGAAATTTCTGGTTGTCCAAATGAAACAATGTTCCAACACTTTTTTGAGTTATTTATTATTTTTCTGGTTTATAATGTGGTTGTACAACGCTTTTTACATGGAGAAATTAAAAAATATGTTTGACATACAGAGATTAAAGTGTGCATTTGGCAGGAAAAGAGTATTTTGTACTCTTCAACCATTAAAATTCTCAAAAATTGGAAATAGTAGTATAAGACTATGTTCTCTGGTATTTGAGGTAACAGCAAAACAATAGACATTAAGCTTTCTACTTCTGTTTTTAAAATTAAGGCTTAGATTTTGTGGAAAAATCTTTGTCTCAATGTAACTAGGAATGATATATTTTACCTAGTTTCTAATCACAGCCTGAAGACTAAGGTTCCAAATTTCTTTATTATCTTTGACATAGATACAGTGTTTCACACTTACACACAGATTCCATAACCCAAGAGTCAGTCTTAAAAGTGTCAAGGGCAAAATGATTCCTAAACAGTATCTTTTACCTAATTTTTGCTGTTAAAAAGTAAGAAAAGCTATCAGACCATTTCATTTCCCCATAGTGCCACTGACGGTGATATCAAATCAAATTCTGAAGCCCCTTATTAAATTTATTTTAGATTTCAACTAGAAAAATGGCGCACTAAAAGCAAGGTATTAAATGGCAAGTGTATGTGACAATTGTGAGGAGGGGTTATGAAATATTTTGGTAATATTTCGGAGGAATAGCATGAGTTGTCAGCTGGCTTTATTTTGCTTATACTGATGGTTGATGGGGATATGGGAAGAAACATCCAGACCTCACCTGTTTACCTCCCAAATACATTTTGTGGTTTAAAAAGAGTTGGACCAAGCTCAGGCATTGCAAGAACAGGGGAATAGCTAGCTACTCAAGAAAAAGAGGATGTATTGGTAAGAAAGAGACAAATAAGGCACAAAGAAAAAGAAAAGAAGAGAAAGAAGGAGAAGAATGAAAGAAAGAAAAAATAATGAGATATGACAGCCATGAGAGAGGCTTGTCCATCCCCTTAGGTGTAATAATGTTGACAAAATTTCATATATTCAAATAATGGGCTTGGTAAGCATTAAGATCCAGGGACAGATGGGATGAAGGGGGCAAGGCAGAAACCTTTCAATTAGAGATCATATAACATATATATATGTTCTGATGGAATACTGTCAGCCCCATTATTTATTTTTGTTAATGCTGATAGAAATCATACAGGGAAATAGGTTGGCGAGACCAACTACTCTGCCTCCTGGGCAGCTTCCCTGACAGCTAGCTGCCTGATGAGTAGACTGCCAATCTTTCCAGGACATCTGATTTCCCAGCTGTTCACCTGGTGAGCTGCTGGCCTCCCAGGCTCTCCAACTGGCTGCTCCACAAGCTTCCCAGCTGGGATGGGGGTTACCTGGTGTCACAGAAATCAAGCAATCTTGCTGCAGCCTGTGCTGGCTGGGGTCTGGGAGCATATTTATTTTGGAAACTCTGAAATGTTCCCAGTGTTTCAGCAGCCTGGACAATATCAATATTTCACTGCTCTCAAAACAAAATCTGTCAAAATTTGCAGTATCACAATGAAAATCGTAGTTTTGTTATTGCTGCCATACTGGTTTTCCTTTACAAAAGTGCTATATTTTGTCCCAAATCAGGGTGAATAAAGAAGAAAAACATTCTGGATTTCTTGTCAGAAACTGATACCATTTCTGTACCATGTTATTCGTAGAAAGACATCTTGATTTCAGAGAATGGAGAAAATAGAAGCATCTTAAGAATTGCTTAGTAAAAGACTGTTCCATTTTTATTCTGAATGGCTTTCGTCTCAGGGGACATTTTCTACAATACTGGGGGCTTTTGTTGTTCTTAAGTAAAAAATTGAAATCATAATCTCATTATGTGAAATTAGCATAAAGTAGCCCTAAAAAGCACATATCTATAGGAAAGAGGTGTAAAACTGCCTTTGCAGAGCACTTTTTAAGCCTTTTCTTGAGGATATGACAAGGAAAGCTGGTGTTTTTTCAGAAGTAGCTCTTAGTGTTTCAGGTCATTTGCTGTTTTAGATCAGTGTCTGACTCTGCCTGGGAGTTGCACTGGGCACCTCCCTGCTGCCAAAACAATTCAGAACAGACTTGGAGCGGGTGAGATCACTAAATGGTGAATTAGCTCATAGTTTCTGCAGAACTTTAAGGTTTGCATAGACACCTTCTTCAGAGTGATAGTTCATATTGATTTCTGACTAAAAAGGGCAGCTGCAAATGAGAAAAAACACTACTGTTCCTTTTAAGTGTTACTCTTCCAACATGAACACTTACAAATTAATGTGCTATTTTCTCACACCTCTTAACTTCTCTTTTCTCTTCTCACTTTTCCCGTAGGAAATGAGGGGAAAAGAATTTTCCATTTCCAACTAATTTCAATACCTGGTATTTCAAAACTAGAAAAGTGGTTTTGGAGATACTTTTGTAAGCCAGGTTGCATATTTAAACATATACATCTTGAGAGAGCATTCTCCAGAACACATGGCAAAGCTTTACTGGAGTAATTGGTTCTAGTTTAAAGGAAAATCATGACTTGATTGTCTAACTATGGACATATAGAGGCATACCGAAACACTATAGGGTATGCAAGACACCTGAAGGGAATTGACTGACCTAATGACACGTGTATATTTGTTTCCACGTCCTTCAGAAGCAACAGAAAGGCAGTCAGGACTTCCTTGCAAACAGTAATTGATGTCTACCTATGGCTAGGCAACCGAAATCTGCCAAAATGCTATTTATCAAAATTCTTAGCTCAAACACTTTCTTCTTGTTTGTTATTCTATCTGAACCCTAAAAATATGTAAGTTTATTCTGGTCAGATCAGAAACATAGTCTTGTAAAATTGTGCTTCCTCTCGTAAAACCATGGTACAATATGTTATGGTCCTAATTCCCTAACATTAATCTACAGAAATTAAACTGAATATTCCCATATGAACTCACAAATCAATAAACATAAAAGAGATAATTAATAAGACATGAGAAAGGTATGGAAATCTTCATAATGGCTGCAATTAAATTTACCCTTGACTGTGGGAAGGACTGCTCCCAGTTACACGTTGACTTCTGGAGTTCTCTGCCCTCATAAAAGAGAGATGTTTCCCAAAATGAAATTATGCACTCAGCTTAACTAGCACTGATGCAAATGTATTCTGTTTGGATTTTTGCATTGATACACTGTACGCAAACACTAGAACCAACCATCAAGGCATGAAAGCCTTAGTGTTAAAGGAAGATTAAGAAGTCAAAAGTTGTGATATGTATTTACAGTCAGCCAGTACATTTCAACAGGCTTTTCCTCCAGCCTTAATAAGCATTGACCACAAAACAGGTGGTTCATCTACTCAGGTTTTGGAACTCACTAAAAAGAGTGAGCCAAGCTTCAGTAGCTTTGGGATGGGAAAGCTCAGCTTGAAGCAAAGCTTCAGTCACATTAGTGCTGTGTTTATTAATGGGTTAATAAGGAAAGTATCAGTTTATACCATCCTGTGTGTTTCAGAATGTTAGGAAAGGCACTTGCTTGCATGAAAGGAGAAAGGTTGTCCTTGTAAATAAAGCACAGTGTTTTCATCCATGAACACAATGCAACTTCCTAGAGAAAGGACTGGAGTGCTCTGTGTGAGCACAAACGGATATTGCACAGCAGTATGGAACAGAGGAGTGAATATCTGTGAGGACAGCTTTCTGTACAATGCAGTTGCCTTAAGGTAGTGTGTGTATATATATAGTATATAAAATGATTGAATTGATAGTTCCAAAACCACTGTATTTAAGTCTTGACTGTGGCACTTCCTGAACTTAAAAGTATTTTGATCTCTACAAGGACAGAAAAGGGTTTGCACTTAGCCAACACAGACACCCAGGTGCAGTAATTATGAGTTAAGGAGGTGAGTGGCTGAGGTACCTGACTGTGAACAGGTACTTTGGAAACAGTCCTTTGAAATGACAGAAAATTGTCTCAGACATTTTTTCTGAATAAGAATAGCTTTTCTCATTTTCTTCATGAATATACATGCATGCTTCATTTTAATAACCTCTCCATGAGTACCTGGGAAATAATTTTTTTTTATTACAACTTCCGAGCATTCCAGTTCTGAGTTGAAAAAGTAACAGGCAGGGAAACAATTTGTTCTGAACAATTTACATTTAAATTCATTTATAACAAATGCCCTTTGTGTGTGCAAGAGGTTTCAGTAACTGTTGACATTCTATTGTACCAGAACACACAGCAAGTAGCTGTCTCATGATATCCAAGCTGGATCATAGGCGAATGGTTATGAATATTCATTATTTCCTCTGCCAATTTGAAATACCATTTTACAAGGGACCGAGCAGCTGCAGTGTCTACCCAAGTCCCAGGAAGTTGATAAGAGCAAGCACTTTACTGAACTGGGAAACATGAATATCAATATTAAAAGCAGGGTAATATACGGCACAATATTATATCCCTTTTATTGCGCAGTTGAGGAAAAAGAACTTTCATTAAAGCCAGTAAGTGTTTTGGGTAGTGGGAACACTGAAAGACCTTTAGATATTTCAGTTTATCTTGTCCTTTAGCTCACTGGTTACAGAGTATGGAGACATGCAATGATTACTTTAACTATTATTTTCTTAATATGTTTTAAAAATTATGTTAATTAAAATGTCTTTGTGTAGAAAATATTTTGGCCAACAGGAGTGCTTCCATTTTTTTAGCTTTCTTATGACTTCTGTTGTGACTGAATTTGTGTGTGTGTGTGTTTTTATTTTTCTTCCTGTACAACAGCACATTTTTTTTAATCACAGGACGTGGAGGGGAAGGGGAAGCTGTGGAATTGATTGTGTTGGGGGAAGAATGGAACCTGAAGGAACAGCCAAGAAATAAATGAAAATGGAATGAGGATACAGAAAAAGTGGCTATGGTGAGAGGTGCTGGGGGAGACAAAAGTGGGCTTGCATAGATTGATTAGGTGTAATGGACTGTCGAAGGTTGTAAGGAAAGTAAGAAGGAATGCCAGATGAAAGTCAGAAAGGAGGTATGGAACAGGCAAGGCAGAAAACTGAAAGAAAATAAGAAAAAGGCCTGGGAGAAAGCCAATATAGTCTTGGGGAAGGTGAGGGATCTCATTGCATTGGTTTTGGTATGGGCAACATTGCTCAGAGCAGCTGAGGTCAAGAAGAAATTGGGAAGCAAGAACTATCTTAAAAAATTACACAGCTAAAAAACAAAGAGCTTTCACAAAGAATTAAAGCAAAACATACAGTATATTTTACTTTGCTCATCTGGCAGTCCTTGAACTTTGTGAGAATTAACTAATTAGAGCAAATCTCTATTAATACAGAGAACTGTATTAATACAGAGAACTTTTTTGGAGAAGACAATTTCACCATCTTTAAAACTTTTATGACTTTTTGAAGATACAGAATACCGTATGAGCAGTGGTAGGTTTACGATAGGAGATTCATCATGGTGCTGAAATATCTCCGTACAGTCTTTTACAGGGTACCCTGAAGCTGCTTCAGGCCTAGCCTTGTTTTCCATGAAGGCAACAAATCTGCGAGCAGTCTCAGGCACAGCAGCAGACTATTTTCCACAGACAGCACTCTCCAGCTGCACCCGAGCGTGGTGCTAGTATGACAGTGGGCAGCTCTCCACACCTCTAGGTGGGTTCAGAAGAGCTTTCTGTTATGGGCTTCCTCTTGTTGAGGTCACTCAGGGCAAAGTCAAGACAGCCTGATCTGGGATCACAGTAGGTCCCGTGCTTCGTGGGAGACCACGCCTCAGGACTTCAAACAGAGATTATAGTAACATTGAAGACAAGGGATATATTTTTGGTTCATGAGATACCATGTGGCTTTCTGAGTGAATGAGTGACTTTTGGAGTGGAGAGATTCTCAGCTACTCAGAAGGTGGTTCAGGCGTGTGTCATGCAATATAGTCTGTCTAACCTAGCCATTACAGTGTAAACCAGTGGCACCTTCTTTTGATAGTTGATTGATTCTTTACATGTATCAGTGTTTTGTTCTCTCAAAAGCCTGCAACACTGGGATGAGGTACTAGGGTCCTGTCTGGCAGAAAGCAGCACCTATGAAAATGTATAACCTTAAAATATACATAAAATGATTTTTCTGTATTCTTACATAAAACAATTAAATATTTGGCTCTCAAATACCATCTAAGGAGGACTTGTTACTCAGCTCAGACAAGCAGCAATCATTTACCTACATGTCAGACATTAATGGTCTATGCTAAGATTATAGTGCTCACTTTCCATTTACACTTGCCATTCACTCTTGCCATTTGTACCTTTCTCCTTTTCTCTAAGTCACAGTCATAATTCTTTCTATGATGGATTCTGTGTGGTTCATCAGCCTCTATTCCCATTCCCTTCAGTCCCTCCCTCTCCTGTTACTGTAAGGAGGTTCAGCAGAACTGAGAATGACCTGTTGTTGCAAGGGTAGATTATGAACTAATGTTCAAATGTAGATTCTGAACTAATTGTTCAATCTACAGGTGATTCCAGAATTAATATCCTACTATTCTAATTTTCCTTCAGATTAATAGTGTTCTCAGTGGTCCTCTCAACTTCCTGTGAATTTTTGGGTTTGAAGAGTTATGGGATCCACAGGTTACCATGTTGCATAGAGACAGACAGAAATAAAAATTATTGGGTATTAGGCCTACATAATTATTACTAGTATTGCAGCAGCATCAGAGGTTACACTTATACTAAGAAAGGAAACAGGCTATGCACCATTTTCTAGCTTAGAAACTGCTTACACTTTAGCCTCTCCTTCTTCAAAGCAACATGGCCTTGGTTCGAAATGGCCATTAGTATATTAACATGCTAACAGTATAAATGGCTGTGAGACTGGTTATTGCTACTCTAGGCATAGCTAGACAGTACCATTCAGGGGCCCAACTGGACCAGGCTCTTGTTACATATGGAAAAATATTGAGCAAACAGAAGCTCCATACCTTAAAGAGTTCACAATTTTCATGTGTAACTACATGAGCAAAGCATCTCAGGACAGCCTAAAATCTGATTTATTGCATGTCAAGGGTTCTTCAGGAGTCCCTGAATAAAGTTGTATGAGAAGAATGCACACTTGCAGATGCTGAAAAGCACTATAGTCCACAGGGTAGCTATCTCACCATAACCTGCTTGTGTGTGTTCTCACAAGTGAAGACAGGAAATTACATGTAGATAAAATAGATAGGTAGATAGGTCCATAGATGTAAATAAAAATGATACAGTGCTGGTCACCATAATAAGCTATGGTCTTGGTTGATGCACCTGACCATTGCATTTCATTTCTTTAGAAAAAGGAAATCCAGAAAAAGGGAGAATTGTTGGGAAGTTTCTATCTATATAAGGAAAGTATCTTCCAAGTGTGAGAGAGAGAGCATTTGAGACCGCACTAAGATGCTTACTTGAAAACATAACATGAAGGCAAAGGGTATCTGTGTCATTGACAAGAGAAATGTCTTAACAATTTTGAAATTGATAAGTAAGCCTACTGAAAGGCTTACAATTAAATGATAGTAAATGATGGTACGATTAAATGATGTGTTAGGTAGTCCACAAAGGTCATGAATGTAACAAAAGTAGACTTACATGAATTTGTGGATACAGAGAATTAGAAATAGAAAGACAGGATGTCGCCAGGAATAGATACAAATACATTCACTGCAGAATAACATCAATGCATTTTCTTTTTCGTTTTGCTACTCTTTACATATTTACACAGAGTGAATACAAATGTAATATGTAAGGCACAGTCAGATGCATGCAGACTCACACATAGAGACATGAAGTTTTTTAAAAATGAACGCCGATCCTGTACTTGGTAATGTATATACAGTTCTCCTAGATTTTCACAAAAGCCACATACCTGAAGAAAGAATTTAGCTACAATTTCCATAGCACCTCACAAGCCCATATTTTGTAGTAATGCCATTCCTCTAAACATCATCGCACATTCTAAAAAGATTTTTTCTTACCCTGTACATAAAATTCTGCAAAAGATAGCATCTGAAATGTTTACATTTATTTGGGAATGTTTTTCACACCACAGTTGTCACAAGGTCCCGATTATATATTCTCACTGCATTTCTAGACTATTGGGCTTCTCTAATTCTGTACAAGTACTTTCCAGACTGTACTGAATACTAAACAGAATTGTACTCAAAAAATCAGAATTTTAGTTCCATCAAAGTGGGCTCCTTGGGATTTTTTCCTTGATAGGTTCATTCTTGTTCATTATTTGTTCATGAAAAAAAAATGTTTTACGTGTGACAGCTGGAGCTGTCTCTATGATACATTTTTGGTTAGGGAATGGAAAGAGAAAGGAGTCTAGGGAAATTGCATGGAGGACTACAACCTTAATTCCTGAAGTTACGGATATAAAGAAAAACATATTCTGCTATATAGCAAATATTCTTTTCTAAGACTATATACCCAACCATTTCCATTAGGTCACTTTTATCTTTTTTTTTTTTTTTTTTTTTTAAATTAGTCACTCTGTATTAGACAACATTAGCTTGAAAGTCTTTTGATGATGTACCCCAAGGAACAAATATCTCCAGAGTGAGTATTAAAATATGCAGTATGCATATGAGACTGTGGCAAGAAATTTTTGTCCTATTTTTACATAACAGCAAGCTACAGATTTTAAAGTGAAAATCAGAAGTGAAGCAGGATTGCATGTAGGCATTGGGCCAAAACTGAACTGTGAAAATTTAAGCTCTTGTGTAGGCTGCAAGATTACTTTCTTCTCTTGATGGTGTGATTTTAAGACTTGATGTTTTCCCCTCACTGTTACTGTAATCTTTATTTCAAGAGACAATTAATTTATTAAGGTAGGGTTTGCTCTAACATTCTTATCATTGCAAAGGATTTCTTGTGTTAATAGAGTACCACCTGGCAATACTGATCTGCTGAGAGCTCAGATTTACTTTTACTTTTTCACAGGATTTTGTCCTGTTTTGTTTTACTGTTTTTCTTCCCTTCTGTTCTGGGAGATACTTTTTCAAGTCAGCTGTCAGTCACATGCAGGTCATCACCAGAAAACTGAAGTAAAAATTCAAACACAATGACTGTGCTAGAAACATACAAAGCTAGAAGACTTTCACAGAATTGAGCTGGAAATAATCATATGATGTATCATGAGATCTTCGTATAAAAATTGGTGTTCTGGTGGTTACTTCTGTCCTTAATGCCTAGAATTCCATTGAAATTAATTATTAAGAATGAGCAGTGATTGAGGCATGTGAGTGTAAGCACAGGTTTACACTCCTTATTTATCCTTTTGTGATGATGATGAACTCTGTATTTGTTAGTCCTATGTATAATCCTATTCACTTAACTGCATATGTAGATAAGACTTTTTATCTAGGTCTAAAACTGTGCCATCAACCCAAAAGTTACTGTCTCTTTTGAAGATACTGCATAACCAAACAAAATGAGCACAAAACCATTATTTAAGTGTAGTACGTATTTAAAACAAGCTCAGTAATCGCTAAAGTATTTAAATAGCAAAAAAAATTCAATTGCATTCAGTAGGATATTATATAAACCAGGTGCACCATTTAGCGTGTGTGAAACAGAAGCAGAAACTGTTAACAGAAATTCCTACTAGTAAAGATACCATGTGCAGAATTCATTAAGGACTCACATGAGTTTCCAGCAGGCGATGCCTATGGCCACGTAGATTTACTTTTTCACTGACAGCAAGAGTACATAATTTGGCTTTGAGGTGATCTTTTGACCATGTCTCACACCTCCTGATCTGAAGCTTGACCCACCCCTCTCATCACCACATTTATGTCAGCCAGAATCCCTGGTTTTGCAGAAAAGCTGCTTTAAAAATTAAAAAAAAAAAAAAAAAAAAAAAAGGATTTTCTTTTTAAAGCAAGGAGTACAATTTTCCTTTAAAGATTTTCTTTAAGCAAGTTATTTGTTTGGGTTCTTAGACATGGCCTCATTAGGCACCACACTGTTTCTTTTCTTTATTTTATTGCTGATAAGCTTAATTGAAACACAGTGGGGCAGTACTGTGTGCAAAGTAAAGACAGCATTGTTTCTGCATCTCTATGGCATGAACAAAGGCGAACGGTTTAAAGGCAAATAGAAGAAACCTGTATTCATTCTTGCACAACAGAATGTGCGTATTCATGGAAGGTGCAGCCATTTTTCAATATATGATTGAAGGGAAAGCCCACAGGCAGAGAATATATTCCTAGCTGGCTGAGTACGGATCTCAGAGTGATAGGTGCTACAAAAGGTATTATGACTGACAAACAGAACAAGCCAGAACTCTTACAGAAAAAATAATTACAAAATGTTCATGAATAGTTATTTCCTATTACAGCGCCCCGTTGCAGTGTAGACACTTAAGGCTATTCATTGTTTATTGAACATCTTCAGAATGCAGAAACCTTCAGTGAACAGCAGGCTTTTTCTGATTGCCTACGAGGGCTTACCCTTTTCATTCCTGCAATCAATCTCCTTAGCTGTTTTTTCAAAAACAAAAGGCTCCGTTGGAATTGGAGCCACTCCCAACAGTGTCAGAAATTATAAATGTAGAAGAGGACTTAATCCCATGTGCATAATACTTTTTTTTTCATAGTTCATGTGCCCTTCTGTTGTTTGCCAATTCCCTGCTTCACATGCTGACTGACCATGGCCACATTTGCAAAGAGACTGAGGCATCAAAGATATTCAGATTTTTATGAAAATTGTGAAAACTTAAGTCCCTGGAGTCCTGGGGAGTCTCCTTCTGGGAGTCCTGAAGAGTGCAAAATGAATGAGTCCTGTATTAGTCTACAGTATGATTTCAAAATTGCGGTATAAATGTTAGAGTAATCTATACTGTTTGAGTGGCCTGCCAACTGATCAGCATGTGTATTGCCACAGTGCATGATGACTCTTGCTCAGATTGCAGTGGGAGGGCACAAGGAGGGACTAAGATTTTTGCATGTGCGTGATGAATCAAAGAATATGCTGGTTGGAAGGAATCTCAGGGAAAGGAAGAATAAAGAATAAAGTAAAGGACTATACCTATCAAGATGAGGGTATCCAAGAGACCTTAGAGGACAGTTCTATACAATCCAGGCTTCTTTATTGAAGCTGCCTGCAAAAAATTTTCTCCCAAAATCTGAAGAATATGTCGTTAATAAATTCCACAAAAGAGAGGAGAACTTTAAAAATTCAATTTCATTCTGCACTCTTAGGCACTGTGCAATTAAATGCACATGCTTCCAAATACATATATTTATTTGGAGGCTATCAAGAAAAACCTATGAGGTAGTTTTCAGCTTTCCATAGAACTTTTGCTCTTTGTCTGAGCTCGTGTTTTTTCCTTCTCCTTACAATATTTAGATTGATAAACTGACTAACAAAGATATGCAGATCTAGCAGAGCAATACCTAAGTGATAATAGATAAGTTTATGAAGAGATTAAAAATGAGAGCAAAACACAAGGAGATATAGATGATATCTTTCAGAAAAACCTTCAGCAAACAAACAAATAAACAAACAAACAAACCTCTTGCTGCAAAAGGAGCCAGGTCCGTCAGAGTTCCACCTGTTTCATGACACAGAATACCCAGTACCTGCTTAGGCACTCTGAACCTTCCAGTCTGCCTGTAAAGTCATGAATAAAAGGCATCAACCAGTTAAACAAAGAAAAATAAAATCAATGCAGTATGTTAAGATGATGAATACCACCAGGAAACTTTACTGTGAAAAGCAATCCAATAAAGACATCCTGTCAAGAACCTCTATTTTGAAAAGATCTGTTGCGGTACAAGATTGAAAAGACATCTTCAGATATTTTAAAACCAGTTTTAAAACTTCCAGCTTCTGATGGATGGGAACACCAGTTTCTTCCATTTACAATCCCCTAAGTATGTTAGTCAGTTTAGCTTTAATTACGCCGATTAAATTAGCTGTATAGACCCATGCCTACTCACCCCAACACCTCCTCTTGTGTGCAAATACCCCACACTGTCAACGAAGGTATAAACAGGAGGGAAGAGAATGATGTCTGCCTCCACCTTAATTATCTATAGAGGTGGCAGGAGGAAGAGACAGCAGTGCACAAGCTGCTCATCTGGAATGTGACTGCTCTTCAATTCTTGTGACGTGGTCTACAGTTCGCTATGGGATGGATTTTTGTCAAAGAGAATTTTTCATAGTCATGCCTGGTCTGATACAACTTATCAGATATGGCATGGCTCCAGACCTGCTAGCCCTCCCAGCAAGCTCCTCGTGGTGCAACTCAGGAGGCTTTCCACTGCAATACTCCAAAATCGCCTGTTGGTAGAGGTTGTTTTAGCTCAGACACAGCTGCATGGTGCTGCTCAGGCATAGAAGCAGTTTGCATGAAGCAATGCATGAGCAAGCAAT
Organism: Ciconia boyciana; assembly: GCF_034638445.1. Taxonomy (NCBI): domain Eukaryota; kingdom Metazoa; phylum Chordata; class Aves; order Ciconiiformes; family Ciconiidae; genus Ciconia; species Ciconia boyciana. Next base: position 55,239,936 of record NC_132936.1, read on the forward strand.
TCTTCCTGCAGCTGGGAGTGTGGAGGTATCTAGAAGCAAATAAAGGTCAACTCCAAAAGTAGTTTCACCTGCTTTGTAAGGATTTTTATATTACTTAAGATATTCCAATACTTATTAGGCCAGAGAAAAGAGAATTTACTTTAATATCTGTTGTGATAATAAAACATAATTAGCTATGTTTTATTATCATCAGGTGTATTTGAATGACACCACTGAACCCATCAAGACAATGTTCTAGCACTCCCACAAAACAAAGTGTTTGACTGGCCTACACAATATAACTTCATTTTGTGCCTAGTCATCCCTAGTATTTCATACTGAGAGTCTGGTATGAGGCAGCTGGAAGCCTTACATCTCAAAAATAAGGATGAGGATATACCAATAAGAAACAAAACAAGATCATCGAGCTCTTCTTTACCTATGATTACTGATTCGCTGTAGTTTTCAAACTGTCATTCATGATGGATACAGTTAATTTTTGCTGTTTTGTATTTATATTGCATGTTGTCATTTCTATCATTAATCATAAACATAATTGTCATAAGAACAGAAACATCTTTTCCCAGACATTTCATTCTAAAATATAATTATCCAGACTTTCTGCTGTTAATGGCATAGAATTCTAATTACTTCAAAATGAAGCCATTATTCATAAACTTCAGGTTTGTAACACACATGTTTACAGTAGATGGAAATTATTACAGAATTTATCACTGTGGAGCTCTTACTTGCCACAGGCTTATTTAACTGCTCTGTTCCTTAGTACTGCTTTTGTCCTATCCCGTTAAGGAATGATAAAACACTCAACTCCCTGTATACTCAGAAAGATATGAGCAGAAGTCCTCCTTCACTGACAATGGGCATTCAAATTTTCTGCCTGTAAATAAACTGCAGCTATGCATTCCTGTTATAGGGAGTCCCTTGAAGTTGGAAATGGTTGGAAATGGCAGCAATTTAATTAGCAGCCATTAGTTCTGAGTCAGATAATTCTCACAGTGGCTAATGTGAATGAAAAATTGAAATTATATAGGATAATGCAGACTTAGAATTATGAGGAAGAAAGATAAAGAAAGATGTTGAATCAAGTAATTTTTCCAAATTTTCAAAGATAAACCATAAAAGTGTTGCATACACAGTTTGTTTTCACAGAACAATGCTTGAATTTGGAGAGCAAATAAAATTATTAGCATGTGAAAATTATATTTTAATTGTTATAGGCAACCGCTCTTTATCACATCCATAATTCTTGAACTCTTGTTATTCTTTTCTAAGATTGTGTCCAAGAACAGGATACCTGTGATAGAATTCCATTCAGAAAAAAAGAAACTGCCATTGGCTAAAGAAACATAAAGTAAAAGAAAACAAAATATAAAGCAATTCCCAAGAATAAATGTGAAAAAACTGTAAGACTGAGGAGCTTTAAAAAAAAAAAAAAAAAATTAAGAATTTGTTCTAGTTTCTGGAAAATCCTACTGACATATCTTAGTCTCACTTGTTTACCTTGGTCTTAATTCATGGCAAAAAAGAATATTGAAAGATTTGAAATTTATATATGATACCATTTGCATATATTATTCTATTATTATGCATTTGTTTAGAGAAGAAAACAATGAAAGAGAGAGGAAAGTATCAACAGGAAAATATCAATGAATGGATAACAAAAGAAGATATGGAAGAGAATTCAATTTTGGAAAAAGTCAGGTCTCAACAGAACTAATAAAATAGAAGAACAAGAAACTTTGCAGTCCTTTTGTCTTTGTGTTTTGGAATCCAAGCATCACATCAAAAATATTTTCTGAGAAAACAGATTATTGTAAGCAATTGCAAAACTTTCAGCAATATCTTCATAAATTAATTTTTAATAACTGTAAAGATGCTCAACATTTTGAAGACATTTAAGTTTCAACTTATACAAAAGTAGCTTAATTCTTAATAGTGTGTAAATAAAAATTACATATACTCAGTTTTACCATTCATCTTCTGAAGAAAACAAACAGATTGGCAAATGAATTAATAACTGAAGCTCTTCCTAAGTGTAGAAGGATGGAAGACAGGTGGAAATGTCTTAAGTAGTAGGCACAGAAAAGCAGGTTTCCAGATAATTCTTAGATTTTAAAAAGGGAAAAAAAAAACCCAAGATAACCAAAGATAATCTTGGTACACTGGATAGAAAATAACACCCCAATGTCTTTTGGTATTTTCTTAGCTTTTACTGAAAAAAATGTAAAAGACATTAAAAATTTCTATTTAGAAGCTCTGTCTTGAATTATTCTTTTCACTCTTTGCATTATTAAAATCTTCTCAAAAAAAGAAGACTCTTATTAGAGTACCATGATTCTATATTATAATTCATTTCCTTTCATGACCCTGGTAACCATAGGTATATATCCTATTGCATAAACATCAGCAGGGTTTTGAACAGTCAGAACATGGGAATTAATTTCTGTGAAATTTTATGTGCTTAATGGACTAAAATTATTATTTTGTGTTTAGAGATCTCCATGAGTAAAAGATTCACCTATGCTGTGTTTTAAAACACTGTGTCCTACCTACTGTATTATATAATGTGTTTGTTTCTTGGTACTCTGCTGGGGAAAAGAGAGGGCAACAGCAGGTAGGCTCTTTAAATGGTCTATTTTCTGGCTGGTTGCTTATTTAGAGCATATGTGTAAAGTTGTGTGGAATGTAAAGAAGATAACAAAAGTAAAAGATATGTGAAACATAAAGGAGATGTAGAGGGCACAGGAATGTGCAGAAGGCACAGAAGACATCCAGAATGTAAGGACATTTGGTTTGTGGAGATGTGTAGTAAATGGTTATTCAACATTAAAGAAAAGAAAAAAGAAAAAAGAAAAAAGAAAAAAGAAAAAAGAAAAAAGAAAAAAGAAAAAAGAAAAAAGAAAAAAGAAAAAAGAAAAAAGAAAAAAGAAAAAAGAAAAAAAAAAGACACTCACCCCCAGACATATTCTAACAAACAAGAGAGAACAGAGAAAATAATGGAGACTTGAACTTTCATGTCACTGGGATTGATGGGTCATCAAAGCCTTGTGGAGGTTCAGCTAGACCTGATAAGAAGAGGGAAACAAAGTATCATGGGAAAGAGCAAACTTATTCTGAGATATCTGTGGGGGGTTTATAGGATTATATAAAGATTAATATGAGGAATTTTAAGGAGTCTTAGGGTGTGTTCAAAATGTACTGTGAGGTATTTAGGGGAAGGACCAAAAGTAGGAAAAGGGAAGGGTCCAGGTGGATCTGCATCTTTGGTGTTCGCATTCAGCCTCACTGTTGGCTGGCCTTACAGGATGGTACTGAGGGAAGAAATCCCTTGCCTCTTAATGTCCACTGGATCTAGTTCCCCTTAACATCAAGTGTAGTAGAATAGTGCTCCAAAGTCTTGGGTTGCTGTATTCAAACCCAATTGATTCCTTTCAAGAATAAGGTGATGAAGGTGGACTCCTCTCAAGAATGATGAATGATGTACCAGACAATTGCTATCTGTCATGGTTTAACCCAGGTAGGCAGCTAAACACCACACAGCCATTTGCTCACTCCCACCCAGTGGGATGAGGAAGAGAATAGGAAGGGTAAAAGTATGAAAACTCATGGGTTGAGATAAAGACAGTTTAATAGGTCAAGCAAAATCTGTGCACGCAAGCAAAGCAAAACAAGGAATTCATTCACTACTTCCCATGGGCAGGCAGATGTTCATCCATCTCCAGGAAAGCAGGGCTCCATCACGCGTAATGGTTACTTGACAAGACAAACACCATCACTCTGAATGTTCCCCCCTTCCTTCTTCTTTTCTGCAGCTTTTATTGCTAAGCACAACGTCATATTGTATGGAATATCCCTTTGGTCAGCCAGGGTCAGCTATCCTGGCTGTGTTCCCTATCAGCTGCTTGTGCATCACCAGCCTACTCACTGGTGGGGCGGTGTGAGAAGCAGAAAAGGCCTTGACTCTGTGTAAGCACTGCTCAGCAATAACGAAAACATCCCTGTATTATCAACACTGTTTCCAGCACAAATCCAAAACATAGCACCGTACAAGCTACTATGAAGAAAATCAACTCTATTCCAGCCAAAACCGGTACACTATCAAAGGTCCTCGATTGCACTATCAAGTCAGGTTACTATATTTAATGGATTTCTCATGAGACCATTGGAAGCAAAGTAAAACTGTTATCTCTAATATTAAAAAGGAAGGACAAAGGGGACAAAGCAGAGTGATTTTCTTACACGCATCATAGTAGAGCAATAGGCTTTCATGGGCCCATTTTTGGTATCTGCTGCAGAATCAAAAGAATTTTCAGGGGGCATAAGAGCTAATCTTGGTTCAGTACTTCCCATCTTGTAGATGTCCTCAAACTTTTCCTCAAATGCACTTTTCAAAGGTCATACCAGCTTGATGAAAACTAGACCTCTGCACATCTTTAATGCAAGTCAATTCTTTTTATTTTCCCAACTTCTTGTACAACAACAAATTATATATTTTCGATTTATTATTTATCCAAATTCCCCTAATGAAGAAAAAATTACTTCCATAAATGTTATACTACTCATCTTTTACAATTCACAACTTTCTTTCACTAATAATAGTATTATTTCTGGCATCACAGTGAATTGCACATCCGTGCAGCTTCAAATCAATAGCATATATACAATTTCTAAGTTGATAGTCCAAAAATATGCTTAACTGTGTCCATAGTACTTCATATTCTATATGCAGTTCATGCTTTTGATGCTCTGCTAGGGTTTTCATCCTCCTTTAAAGAGATGCAACTTGTACTTTTTTTCCCAAGAACTCTTACTTTTTGCCTCCCTTTTACACATGCTGTGTCTGTATGTGGTTTACAACAGTATGCTTGAGACTTCATGTAACAGTCTCATAATTATCCTCATCTACTTGATTTAATGACAAAATTACAATATTGAGTGCTTTAAAAATAATTTCCTAGAGTATATCATACATGTCTTCATACATAAATATCCAGTCTGACCTATTCTTCTAGTCGGCGAAGACAGATAGGCACTTCCAGGGCATAGTTGAGCCCATTGTAACAAAGCTAGCTAAGGCAGAAGGGATAAATCACCTTCTAAAGGTGTCCATCATTCTCTAAGTAACTGTTGAGAAGGTCCAGATGAATTGACTAGACACTTAGTTTAAAACACTAAGATGAACCTTATATTCTCTGTCAATGTGGGATACTATCTGCCCGTAGCTATCAATGTATCAGAACATCCCAATCAATGCCAGATACCTGAGCATGGCTCCCAAAGAGCCTAAGAGCTGTTCTTCATTTGTTCCAGTGTACCTCCACAGCAGAAGGAGGTAGTCATCTCAGAAGCCAAATTTAATTCTAAAAATTTAAAACTAAAAGGTTGATTTTTGTTAACTGTAGTATGCTTACAAAATCACTAATAGTACATATTGGAATATGAACTCATTCACTGCATCTAATCTTTTCCTTTGCTGAGTACTAGTCATACCTGACATACCAGCAATGGTAGGCTCATAACAGTGCTGACTTTATCTCATTTTCCTTTCTGTCTTTACCTTCTTATCTTGCTCATCATTGAGAAAGATCACTATTTCAACTGAATAGTAACATAAATGACTAAAAGTTGCTGACTACTCACACATTGCCATAAATGAGGAACAATGGTTAAATAACAAGCAAAAGGCTGTGAAGGTAGATATGGGATGTTCACTTTGTACCTTATTTTTAGTGCCTCCCCTGTGTATTCTGCAGAATTTGACAGTCTGTTAATCAATAAATTGTGGGGAATTTATTGTTGCACTATATTTGTACTTGTTTTTCATTTTTGCATCTAACCAGGAATTCCACTGCTGTACATACTGACTGATCAGCCCTCACCTCCCCTGAAATTCATGTGCAGTTTGATTTGGGGGTATTGATTTAGATCTATTATATTAATGCCCGTCTCCATTTGATTCCCATTACTGACAGCTTGATAAAACATGGATTAAGATTAAAGAGGGGAAAAAATGTGTTAATATACTATATAATAGTTGAACCTTACCAAAATATGGATGCCCACAGCAATACCCTATTATATCAAAGAAGCACCATATCTTTCCCAAAGTTACTGTTATGGGAAAACTTTGCATATTTAGAAGTACTGGCTTAAAGTAAACTATAGAATTTGGAGAACAAAACCTGGTTTTGAATGAGCTCTATCTACAACACTTTCTGACATACTGTCATAGTAGATTACACCTTCTTTTTAAGGTTTTGATTGTAAAATAGGAGACTTTATAAACACAGCAACATTGAGAGAGATATCATGTCACAGATGTTTGCTCTAAGTGGTTTTATATTAAAGGTTTGAGTAGCTGGGCACAGTGCATCAGCTTTAAGAAGACTTAGATAAATGGGACAGCTGAAAAAATACAAAATGGAACAGAGAAAAAGTCACTTTTAAAATTTATGTTTGGACAAAGCCTATAGCTCAGCATACAGCTTGGGCTATGTTTGAACTTCAGGTTAGTTTATGTTATTTATGTATGTATTGGGTCTGTCTGGGATGGAGTTAACTTTCCCCATAGCAGCCCTCATAGTGCTGTGCCTTTTATTTGTAGCTAGAATGGTGCTGGTAACACACCTGGCAGCCACTCAAGGTCAACCCAACATAATGTAAAAAGCTATTTGGAAAGATATTTAACTTTTTATTTCCTCAGCTACATTTTTCAATAATTCTTTTGTTCACAGCTCAGCTTTTAAAGCCAGGTTAGTAGCATACAGGGTTATCTATGGATTTTGCTTTTTTTTTCCCCTAAAGGCTTGTATATTCAGAGCTCAGAAATGTATCACAGCTTTCATTGAAAATATAACTTAATCACAAGTTGCTCATAAATGTATTTGAGCTAAGCTTCTTATTAGAATATCTTCTTATTAGAATATGTTTGTAAGGAACACAGTTTTGAGATCTTTATTTCTTTTACAGGAATACTACAAAATGATAGCTGAAACCAGATCACTCAGATTGCATGGCAGGGACAATAGAATTCTGTCTTTACATTCATTTTTCAGGCTAATATGTTCTAAATATATTTCTGCCATAAAACAAACTGTTAAATATGAAAATCTCTTTCCAACTGGTTTAGGTTTCCATAGGTTTTACTTAGGCAGGTCAGGTCTGAGGGCAGGGGTCCAGGTTATGGTGCATTTAAAGGTCTGGGCTGCTCATCTCTCACCCTCCCAAGAGGCTCTCTGCAATAATATCTCTAGGGCCGGAAGGGAAAGCCTGACTGCTAAAGTGGTCAGGGCTTAGGCAGGTGGGGAACATCCAGCTTTTAACCAGTTTGACTAAGCTCTTATTCTCCAGCCACTGAATACTTCTTTTCTAGCGAACTGTTTCATTAAAAGTCTCTGCTTTTCCTTCAAAAGAGGAAGTGAATGAAGAAACACTGCATTCCATACACTTTCTGGAAATACACAGTAGAAGCAAACTATTTTTAATTTTTACCTATGGTTTTAATCAGGAAACAGGCTCAGCCCTTCAGAGCCACTGCATAAAAGCTAAACAATTTCATTCTTTGTAATTGATTTTTAGGTTCCATTTAAGTCTTTAAGTTATTTTCTTGGTTTTATGACAACATTCGGGACCTGATTTTAACATTCACCTGTCTAAAAACTTCACTAACTCATGGTAAGGTTTTTTCACTGTTTTATCTCTGACAACATTTTTCTTTGATCCACTGTTATAGCCATGCCCACCTCTAACATACAGAAGTTTTTAGCGCAACAGCCAAGATGACATAAAAAAAAGATGTTGCCTCAAATCAACACTCTGAATGGCATGTATTACTTTTTTCACCAAAACAAGAATCTGAAAATGTGATTGATGAACCATAATTTTAAGTGATGATTGAAATAAAGCATTGCATAACATTTCAAATGGAATTATTTGGTTTTAGGTTCTTGAAATAATTTTCAAGATAATGAATAGCTAGATTAAGAAGAGGAGGAGGAGGAGTAATAATAATAATAATAGCTAATCTATTGCACAGCACCTGAGTATGGACATAACCAGGATGCCCAAAAGCCATGCTCAGTTTCAACTGGATTTCAAACCCTGTGAGAGCTTACAGGAGCAATAGCTATCACAATATAAAGACATAGGTGGTCATAGGTGTGGGGACTGGAACTTGAACGTCTTTGCTGACCGTGTGAGTGGCCTAACATCCAAGCTACAAATTAATTTCTCAGAGTCTGGCTCTCCATTTTATTGAATGTTTAAGCAGCCTGTGCTGAGTGGACTGGAAAACCAGTGGAGATTGATAGCCTCCTCCCTTCCCTCAGAACAGAGCCTACTGTGCCAGCAGGAGTTGAGGGAAGCGTAGCAGTGCCTTCAGTCTGCTGTTGGGTGAAAGGAGACTGCAACCACCTCCTCCAGATAGGCTTTTGAAGCTGTCACTTCTGAGTCTTTCGCACTCAAAATTACTCAGTGAAGGAATTCCTGAGTTCATGAACAATTTTAGGATTATAGTAAGTGCACTTCTGTCTAAGAATCTTTCCACCAAAAATATTCTCAAAAACACCGTTGTGCTCTACACAGTTATTATCTCTACCTGACCCTAGGCTTCTTTGTTGGTATACATAACTTTCACTCAGAAGATTTTATGATACTGTGTGTCATTCTATTTAGTATTATAAGCAGCTGATACTCACCCTTTAAACATACCGTTGACTTTATTAGTAATTCTTATCTTATTCTTCTTCATTAAACAAAGAGCTGAATAGACAGTTCCCAAAGTTAGTGGCTTGTTGGTTTGGGGTTTTTTTGTCTTCATTCTATTTAGAAGGTACTTAAGAAGCATCTTAAAAGAAAGCTTTGGCAGCCTCATGGTCAAGCTACTACTTGAACCACTTAGCATGTTTTTAATTCTACTCATCTTAATATATGCCAGATTTCTTAAACACAAAATAATATAGGAAAAGAGTGTGTGCTTGTTAATGCATCTTCTATTCCTGAGTATGGATGTTTTATCCAATCTTCCACAGTGCTTCTGTCCTCAAAGTTCATTGAAAACAACTTTTACTTTCATGAGTCTGTGTATTTTGCTGCCTCTGTATAAATCATTTCCTCTTGAAAAAGATGCATTCTCTGTGTGTGTTAGGCCAAGATCATTCTCTCTGCTCCACTGGAGCTTTGCCATTTCATCCCAGTTGGGGATGACCCCTCAGATTTGTAACTTGAATCAAATATGACACGGTATGTGTACCCTTTTTGATCAAACTGTTTTGATCAAACTTTTTGATCTCTTCCATACTAGGAAAAACCCAGGTCCTTTAAAAAAAAAAAACAAGACATACCATCCACTTGGAGTACAGGAGACCCCAATTAGTGCCTCTGCTTTACTTTTGTCAGGACAAAAATAATTTTAAACTTTGGTAAAAATTTGATGTATCAGCAATGTTATACCTGTACATCAGCACGTGCATACAGAAACATACATGAACAAACATAGGGAAAGTAATTTCTGAAATATTCATATTCTTCCTGAGAATAAAAAGGCTTCAGGGAACATTAATGCTACTAACATGAATATGGAGCTTAGATATTAAAATTCATGAGGACCTGTCAACTGAACTGATGCAAACTCTATTTGCCAGAAATACATGATGACATTGCAAGCTGGCAAAGATGAAAGCAGCTCAAGAAAGCTCTTCTTAGTTCTATTTCATCCCCCTGAATGTCAAACAAGCTGTCTTTCACCAATCTGGAGCTACATACAGAGCATAATTCTGCGCTATTTGGTGAAGGTGTTCTCCTGAGTGCAGGCGATGTGCCTCTTTCTCTGCTTCCCAGACACCAGACGGCCTAAGATTTGGAATGACAGTAGGCTGCCAACCAAATTCTGTGTTTACTCAAACATACGTTGTCTTCTCTTCCAGATGACTTGTAGTGAAATTTAACAGGCGTCATCCATATGTTCACGTTCATATTCCACACAATACTTGCACAGAATATCAGCAGGTCCCTTTCAGAAAGCTCTAAATGGCTTCCCTAACAAGGGAGGCACTATCAATGCAATACAGAAATTACCCAACAGAGTCACCATCCTGCTAATAGGACTTTGTCAGTCAATGTAAGGATTCAATGTAAGGACCTATTCAAATGTGGCTGTCATGGTGAGTAATTTAAATGGTGGACCATTTAGAGTTTATACCTTACTGGGGAAGTTTATTCAAAAATAGTTTAAAGTCTACAGCTCTGTTACTAACAAATTTGTTACAAAAATCAATGAATCACTGTTCTCTGCTGCAGCAAATCCTGTGCGTAACATGATATATTAAGTGCAAACATCTGGTATAGCTGAATTCACAGATGGTAAAGATGCTGGACTAGAAAACCTGGAGTACTTTTAATATAAGTTTTATTAAGTTAAAGTATTACCTCTCTCATCTAGAGATTTTGCTGTTTTGTTTTTATGTAGTGAACCACACTGAAATTACTTTTTCAAAGGCCTTGAGTTATTTCAAAGATTTTGGGGTAATGTTTTTCACTGAATACTAAACAGATGCTTGAGTGAACCGTTCTTTGAACGAGTCATTTTGAGGCACAAATAAGAATCATAACTTCTCCCTCTTTCTGTGTCTTCTAAGCATTCAGTTACACTGAGAACTTCACGTAGCTCATCTGATAGCATCAGCAGCCTGGATTAGTAGTTTTTCTTTTCCCTTGTGGTCAGTGATCACAGGTAAATTTTATGGCCAGTGGAACAGAGTTCTAGAGAACCTCACCATGCTGAGAAAGTCACTGAAACCTTTCATAAAACTTGATGCCCTCTGAGTGCAGGAGAGAATTCTGAATATAAAGGGGATATTTTTTTAAGGGCCAGAATAGTGAAAAAACAAGGAATTAATATGTGATGAGATGAATGGGTGGGACTGAAGGCATGGGTCCCCTTCTATGTCATCTCCTGGAACAAAGATTAGTCATATTAGACAATTTTCAGTATTTCCAGCTCCCTTTTGACATGAATCTACATCTCAGAAAAATAATTAATTATCACTGAATTTGTCCATCTTAGATGTGAAAAGTTCAAAACTCCTTTTGAAACAAGTTATTTCTGACCTATAAAAAAGAATAATGGAAAATCAGCTTTACTAGGCAGAGTTAAGTCCCTTATCCCCAAAAATGTCAATTATCATTCACATTTATGGAATGAGAGAGGAGATGGAGGTTCTCAGTCTATTCTCACTCTTACAAGTTTAAACTTTAACAACTGTAACTCTGTTTGTGAAAAGTAAACATCCCAGCTCACAACAAAGATAATATAGGCAAGCAAAGTCCTTTTCTGGAGCAAATTTTCACATGGCATCATAAGGAAAAATAATATGCCAAAGCTAATGACATTCCATAAGAAACTCATCTTTCAGGTTGTGCTTTCAATGAGTTAGGCCATATTTGCACACAAAAAGCCAATACAAAACAATAAGCAGCTGAATGGATTGATTCATCCTGTACCTGAAAGGATGTAAATAAATATATATGGTCAGTATTGCAAAATTTGCTTTGGTTTGTATTATGTGGCATTTGCAGACATAAGGAGAACTGAGACACCCTGGACATAGATGCCATACAAAGATAGTAGTGGCGCTGAAATATTTACAGTTTGTATTGCAGACAACATGAAATTAATAGGATCAGCAAAGAGTGTAGGAAAGGACAAGCAGGGAAGACAAGAGAATGGCACCCCACTACTTGCACACTGCCTTATCACCTCCAGATCATTTGTATAGACGCAGACACACACACATGACACCACTCCCATTAAAAGTTAGTTTATCTATTTCCAGTTCCTATGTTAGAGCTTTGATTTTCTGTTATTACCTATATTTTCCAACTACAAATGCCAAGTAACACAACAGCTCACCCAGTATATCTTTGTTCCCCTATGCATATCTTATCCAGTGTAGCCCCTCAACAATTTCAAGCACTTTCTTCTAAAATCTGCTGAAGTTAACATGTATTCCTCTATTCAAAGCTGTTTCATTGCGTCCTGGGATAGTCATTTCGCTATGAGCTGCTACAGTCCCAAGATAACTACCAGATACATATTTGGAGTTTGCAGGCCAATAGGTAGAAAGGAAGCCCAGAGCTTCTTGATCAGAAGCATGAATACCAGAATCAAGCTCTACAATGACTTTTTTTTTTTTTTTTTTTACACAAGAGGAAGCAGAGTAGGACAAAAATCCAGTAAGATGCTTAGTTTTCCAAGATGCTTAGTTTTCCAACCCAAAAGTTTAGTCTGCTTATTAGATTTCTGCTACAAACAGGAGAGGAAAAACAAACGAACAAACAGAGGCTGCTCTGCAGAGCAATTCAATGCAGAAAACTAAACTGAGCCAGGAGGTGGTGGCTCCTCCAACAGTTATGTGTCTTAAGTTACAGTATGTAAATAATCACTCATTCCCAGAAACACCAATTTGGCTTTTATCCTAGTGCTCTGGATAGGACAGTGATTAATTAACAATAAGAGGGAGAAAGGGAGAGAAAGAAAAGAGGAAGAACATGGTCTGGCTAATCACAAGTTACTGTATCATATTTTGATATATTCAGGATGAAATTATAGGAGCACATATATGTCTATAAATACAGACATACAAATATACATATGTATACAGATATGTATTTGATTCAGAGATAAAAAGTAATCTATTCTGTGTTTTCAAAATAAATCCAAGACAATTTCAGCATATGAATATTTATCTGCCTGGCTTTTTCATACACTAGTACCAGAGAGGTGCATGCACAACCAGGGTACCTTGTGTCCATCTGTGGGCTTTTAAGTATTTGAAAATTAGGTTTCACAGTTTCATTTGAAATTTTCACAAATGGGGAAACATTGTCTAGAGTAGCAGAATTCATGGTTAGTATTTTACAGATGAATAAAGAAACAGCAGAAGGTGTTCTCTTCCAGGCTAATTTCTTGCAAAGAAGTGTTTGTACCCCAGAAGATTTTCTTATAAAATCAACTTACATAACATCTTGAAAACATGCTACCTCTAAAGCCTGCTGCACTTTTACCTGGATTATATACGTTCTTGACTATTGCACTCTTTAACAGGGTTTTCAGGCAGAGAAAAAGATTATCCGAGTAATATATGTCTGGCTCTTCCTTGTGACCTAGAAAGTCATCTGGACTTCCTTTCATGAAGAAGTAGTCTTTCAGTGTCATGTTACTGAAACTCATCACCCTGCACTGGAGAAAAGTCTTGATTCTCATTTTTTGCATGTGCAACCAGGTTGGTCAGCTATTAACTGACTTTTTCTATAAAAACTATACAGTTTGGAAGTAAACTTCAGTGCATGTGTTCATGCAGATATATACAAACTATTACTCTGCCTTTGCAGGATCAGAGAAACACATTGCTGTCCTCTTGGCCAACAGAAAGAAAAGTCATACCCTTCTGCAAGGGAAATGGCTATTACTCTTAAATGCAGCAAGCATTAATATTATTATTAAATTTAGTTTCATTAATAATGTGGTATTTCCCATGGATCTGACCCAAGCTGGGTTGTATTATACTGGGCATCATAGAAATATGTAGTTTAAAATTGTCTCAGCACCAAGAGTTTACCTTGTAAAATGTGCTGGATTCCTCACTCATCATTGCTGCCTTTATAAATAAATCTATTAACACAGGTCACATCCAAAAAAAATATTTTATTTTCTGTAAGAAAATATATGTTTGCCTTGCCAAAATCCCGCTACGGGCACTGTAATTCAGCAGGCAAGTCTGGGTGCACATGATCCAGTTTCTACCAAACAACCTGGTGCTAGTATGGCACTGGTCCTCCGCTAGTGAATTCTGCAGTGATAAGGACATACAAGGATCTTGGAGCATGTAAGCTTGGCTCTGCAGCCTTTGGTCAGTTGAGAACACAATCACAGAGTGCTCAAGACTCTCTATGACATGCTGGACAGACAGACCCCATTTGTAGACATATTCACTTAGGAAACATACGAACTGTGGGTCTTCCTTGTTAACTTCATCTTGCAAAGTCAGTGTGAAAACACTTAAATAGCAGCATTTTATACTTTGTGTGTGAGGTACAGGGTAGGAAGGAATTTAGAATAATAATTTCCATTCAGAATAATGGGACCCTTAAGCTCTCCTTGTTTTGAATGTTTTTCAACTGCCCATATGCAAAAGCTTCACGTGCTGGATGATGCAGAACATCTTAGACCTTTCACCCCACCCTGATTACCTAAATGTTTTCTCTTCCATTTAAGAAGTCTGTGGAATCTGCTTTATAGCATCAAGAATTGATAAATGATGTAGATAATAATCTACATATGACTGCCATTAAGATTCAACATTTGCTAGTCATGGTCTGTTAAATACTGTTGTTTGCTTCAATTTTCTATGTAAGAAATAACTGTTGAATGGATGTTTGGTAAGCATGTTAACCATTTAAATAATTATTGTATCATATACTTTTTTTTATTGCACCCCTATAATTGACATTGGTTTTGCTTGTATTAAAATGTCAGTCTTTCTTCTTTTGTCATGAGAAATCTCTCAGTTAAAGTAGAACTATCATTTCCTACAGAAATCTGATGTTATAAAAACACTTGTTTGTCACATGCTGGTTTAAAAAAAATGCATAATAGCAGAGATTCTGAAAAAGAGAGACACTTTTTTTAAAGCAAAACAAAAGAAAAGTTGTCATCCAGAATTGTTTGAATTTTGGTAGAAATCTTCCTGATAATGTAAAACTTAATGTTGTGGATTTGGAACTTGAAAGTTGACAGCTTTGCTTATCAGGACCTTCAAATGACCCATAATTTTTTTGTGATAACATTCAGGAAACAATTCCCTCAAACCACTATCATAGACACGTTCTTAAACTAAATTAAACTAAACTGCTTTACTTTCATGAAAGGCTAATTCAGTACTGAGAGGATTTATGCATGTAATTATGACTAATGTTGCTGGGGGGTCATCACTTTAAATCTCCTGCAAAGAGTGGAAGAAATCCATTATTAGTTTTAATCTGTCTTCAGTATAACAAAATGTATGTTCAATTTAAATACATTCTCCAACAAATTATCATTCCTTGGCATTATCTGTGCTGAGCAAGGATCCAGTAATCACACTGTTTCCATACAGACATGTAATGTTATAAAAAGTATTTGGGGGCTAGATTATCCTTATTGGTCTATACTCAAACAAAAATAAATCCAGAAAGTTTGAACAGAATCCTAGCAAAATTTTAATTTTGCTATAAGTAAAGAGAATGAATGCTTCCCAGACAAAAACATGGCAATCAGAAAAAGCATCATTTATTTGCTTAAACACCTGACAACAATTTAGCAACCCTTAGCTAATATCTCCAAGAATTTCCACCTTTGCTTGATTAGGAAATGCTAGGGTCAAGAAGAGGCATAGAATGAAGCAATATATAAGAGATTTTGGTATATCAAAGATATGAATATTTGAAAATTTTGTACTGTCTTCCAGCTGTCTTGCAGTGAGATAGCAATCACAGTTACAGTAACTTTAATGTTCTAAGTAGATCTTAATACATTTTTGGTGAACCCAGAAAATAGCAAGGTGTTAGGACAGTAAAAAAGACAGCTCATTTCAGACACTATAAAACAGATACTAGGTGCAGACAGCAAGCAGACAGAAGGTAGTACCAGCAGCAATTCACATTAAGGGGAAAGAGATTCCATGGTACTGTGAGGATGACAAAAGAAAATTGTGTAAAGTCAGAATAGTTATCAGCATGTTAAGTTTGAACACTGAAAGAGCACCAGTAATGAGGATCAGAGATGTGCAGAGGTGTTTGTATCAATTTACTCTTCTGAGTCTTTTCTTCTTTATAATGCACCTCTTCATTAGTAATTCAAATTATAAATTACCACAGAAATTGCAAATAATGGTTCACGTATTCTTGAGTAAAGAAACAGATAATAAAAATTCCTACATGAAACCTTAAGAAAACTCTAAGCCAGGACAAGAAAGTGAAGGTGAACAGATACTGAGAGGTAAGAGGTCTACCTGTAGCTGACATACTGTTTTCCAGAACTTTATTGTATAACAATTATTATTATTATTAACAAATACATAAAATTAGGCCAGCTATTGTGATCAGTTAACAAAACATATAATTTTAAACAGCAGTCACATTTTCCAAAGACCTTTATGTGGGCTCCTAAATAAAAGAGACAGAGTTTTGTGATGTCCTCAGAAAGACAGATGTTGCAACCATCAAAATCCATGTGGGATTACCATTTTTTCAAAAATTAGCTGGCTAGTTTTGCTGCCTAAAAAGCTGCAAAACCTAGTAAGAAACTGCAAGTGAGAAAATCTGTATGGAGACTATCTGCTGAATTTCGTTGTATTCTAATGACACTAACAATGTCTTGACCTTGCATTATTAAAGTTAAGAATCATTTCACTACTGGATTCATAAGACTTAGCTCTGTGTTCACAGAGCAGTGAAACATAGCAGAACTGGCAATTAAATGCAGAGAAACTAATTAAAAATAATCAAATGGGATAAAATTAGGAAGAAGTCAGATGATATTAGAAGGAAGTGAGATGCCACACATAAATATCCACTCTGTCATTCTGTTCTGCAGAGAGAGTAAACATCCAGCTATTGCCTTATAATGTATAGTAGGACATAAGCATACACAAGAAAATAAAATAGTAGAAGGGAAGTTAACCATCTGCTTGCTATTAAGCAGGAAAAAACTGGCTTTCAAACAACATAGAATTATGGATCAACCTCTAGTTCCCTATTCCTCTTCCTCCTATAAAATTCCTGCATATAAAAACGTCACAAAGTGTAAGCTACTTTAATACACAAGTAGCAAGCAGAAAGTGCATATGTCATAATGGCAATTATGGGCAAAATAAAGAGGAGGAACGTAAATGGAGAATAGATGACTGTTTTATTAAAATTCCTAGAGGGAATTTTTGTCTCAGACTAGACACCATGTCAGAGTAAGTCATGGCTCAAAGACATCCAGCCAGCACTGAGACAGTCTATCCAGTACTCACGATTGGAAGAGGGATATACAGAAAGATAATGAGAGAAACGTGAGACTAATGTTTCATTTCAGAGGTTTCAGAGCAAAATCACCGTCAGCAGGTATGTCGAGATCTTTTCTGTCACCAAAGAAAATCCCCATCTTGGCAAAGTAGGCAGTGAGTCCTCTTCACACAACCAGTTACCTACAGACTGAGCTAGAATCAGGATACTTCTGAACTCTGGGAGTTCAAAACTTTTGATTATAAAAAAACATTCTTTCTTCTTCCTGGGAAGAGGAGAATAGCAGTTTTTGTAGGGCACTGGCAAAAGTATGGTATTTTATGCCATAAACATATCCTTAGGAACAGGGTAGTTTCAAGCTTAAAAGAATAAATAGAGTCTCCTCCTAATGAATATGCTTCTTACCTTGATATAAAAGTTTTCTTGTACAAGTGGGAATAGGATGACAGGCTAGGAGAAGAGAGGAACCAAACCCCACAGCTGTACTTTTTCCACAGCTGTTTCCTATTAACTTCTCAAGATAAGGTAGGAGCAGGAATAAATTATTCTGAACTCTTTCTCTCTGTCATAACACAAGTATATTCTGCTTGAGCATATATACAGAGTTTGTGCTTAACCAACCAAAAATGTCAGGGAGGACAATAGAAGCACTCCAAAGCTGGTTGTCTAAAAGCCTCTCTGGTGCCATCTCAGCAGAGCTTATTAACATGTACATAAAGACACGGGCAAAACAGGCAATTGTCTAGAGCAACTAACTGTCAGAACAATAAAGATGCTATGGTCCCACTTTTCCAGAGTAAAGAAAAGGTAGGTTTGCTGCTCTTCTGGCTGCTGTTTCAATAGTAACTATCTTATGAGATTGAGGAAGTGGAAAGAGCAAACAGAGAGGGGGAAGATGATGGCAGACTACGCTGAAGCGGCAGGGACATCTGCAGAGTACTGTAATACAATGTTTGGATTTATCAGCTTAGTTAATGGCAGCCTGAGGACATCTTTCCCATGCTTCATTGTGTGCTGTAGACATCTCTATACTCAGCTCCACCACCAACCCCAGAAGTTGTGCTAACTAAAAGGACTACGTAAGTAATCACTAAATGAAAACCTAACTGCTCTGTAAACTACACTGGAGACTAGGGTCTGTATCTGTGATAATTTTGCAATTGACAGAGTTTTGGCAAAGACAATTTCCAAGTATATTTAGATATTAAGATATCCATTACTGCATTTCTTTATTGCTAAATAAGTCTGCACAGCTACAATTTTTTGTTAGTAAGAATCCACATAGGTAAAATATACAGGCTCCTATCTCATGCATGCCAGTTTCAGTACTTTCTGGGTGCACAATTTCTGTATTTCTGGTGACGGTGGATAGAAAGAGCTTGAATTTCAGATCTCAGTGGGATGTTCAGTAGAACTAGCAATTAGGAAAAAGGGAACAGATCTCCTGTGAAATAACTGAGAGACTGTGAACATGGATCCCCATAGTGTTCTTTTTACTGTCACTTTTCCAACCTGAACTGCAGTTTAATGAGATCAGGTTTAATTTTTAGACATGAAATCTGAATCAGCTAACTGATAAAGGAGTTTATGTCATATCTTTCCTGTGTCCCATTTGGGAAGCCAATCAATCAACTATTACATTGCACACATTACAAAGACATTGAGATCATTCTTTAGTCTCTTAACCTTACTGCAGCAACATCTAGGAATGCCTCATGGACTAATCAGCATTTTTGCTGATCTGTATCTTGATCATCTGTTTGTTTGTCTCAGTCTTCTGTGAAAACTACACATTCTTCATAATTCTCCAAAATGAAAATTAATTAATGTGAACGGAAAAGGGAGCTATATTCATATCTGTAGATATGCTTAAAAACTATGATGGTGAGCAGGGTAAGTTAGCTAAACAGGTGGTTATATCACAGTCTCTACCTCTGCTCAATGGAAAATAATGATCTTTTCTATGACACATCGCTTGTTAAAATTTCCAAACTTTTTGTTAAGCTGCAGTAAAAGCCCAATGATTTAATACATTAAATAAATATAAATATAATATAAATAAATTAAGTGAAGTAGCTTGCTGAAGTCCTTACTATTTTGTATTTTAGCTGTTTTGCATATAGCTAAATGTGACACAAACGTGATCCTGATTACCTGTGAGAGTACGAAGGATTGAATGATATCCAATACTTTAGAAGATTTTTAGATTATGTGTCTTTCACAAAGACCATGGAGATTAACACCTTGTCCTGTAAAGAAAAGGGTCATGTTATAAAAAAATAAAAACTACTCATTCGTTATTCAAAATGGGACAGAGTTATCTTTTCTGGACTTCTCTATGAGCTTCTGTGTGAACACGGCCAAGAATGTTCTTAACAAGATGAACTGCAGGATGCCTCAGGAGTAGGATAGCCCTGGCAAGTCATTGGAAATGTGCCTGTCTCAAAGCCTGTAGAACTTTTTACATGAAGAAACATATATTTTGCAATAGGAAAAACTTTCTGTTGTATTTATTATACTAATAAGAAAGGATATTCCCATTTATGATTAGACAGGGTTGGTAAGGCCTGTTGTGTTGTTAAACACATAATAAACAAGCATAACTTTCACATTAAAATAAATATTAAAAAATTCTAAAAACTAGATAAGATCTTTCTTTGAAGTTCAAGTACAGAAGACAGATTCCATATTAAGAATGTGGTTGGGTGCCATAGTAGAGTCAATGCTAGCTTTTTTGATAGCTTTAAGTAACTACAGTAAAAATACACTCATTAATGAGCTACAGTACAGTTGTGTACTGTGATTGGTATCTGCCAGCAGTTCTCCACAAAGTCAATCTCGCAGCTTCTAACTCTGACAATTTAAGATCTTCTGCTTAGAAGATGATGATACTGTGTTGTGGTTTAGCCACGGTCAGCAATTAAGCAAGACACAGCCACTCACTCACCCTTCCCCCCCCCACGGCAGGATGGGGGAGAGAATCAGAAGAGCAAAAGTAAGAAAACTCATGGGTTGAGATAAGAACAGTTTAATAATTGGAACAAAATAATAATAATAACAATAAATTATAATGAGAAGGAAAACAACAAGAGAGCGAGAGAGGAACAAAACCCAGGAAAAAAAAAGTGATACAACTGCTCACCACCTGGCTCCCGACGCCCAGCCAGTCCCCGAGCAGCGACCGCTGCCCCCCAGCCAACTCCCCCCAGTTTCTATACCGAGCACGACGCCATATGGTATGGAATAGCCCTTTGGCCAGTTTGGGTCAACTATCTTGGCTGTGCCCCCTCCCAGTTTCTTGTGTGCCCAGTAGAGCATGGGAAACTGAAAAGTCCTTGACTAGTGTAAACATTACTTAGCAACAACTAAAACCTCAGTGTGTTATCAATATTATTCTCATGCTAAAATCCAAAACACAGCACTATGCCAGCTATTAGAAAGAAAATTAACTCTATCCCAGCCAAAACCAGGATATACTGACATGCTGAAACCCAGATATGAGAACAGGTAAGGAAATGCATCTTCCTGATGTTTTTTTCTTGCCTTTAAATTCATAGATATAATTTCAGAGAAAGTGAGGTTACAAGGTGAACAATATAGGCAGTTTCTTGAGCCTTCACAAAGTTACAGAAGAGTGCAAGTCTCTCTTTGTCTTGAGACCCTGAACAGTATCTCAACAACTTTGTTTATTAATTCTATTAAATTTTTTAATATGCCTGGGGCTGTTCTCCAGCACAGAGGTGAGCTGGCACAGAGTCATCTACATTCATAGTATCAAGCTTTCTAACCCTGCAACAGATGGTGCCCACACGCAAACTGCTTATCGATAATGGTCTCTGGCCTGCACCAATTCCCTAATGTTGTCCACGAATGGCTTGTGAAAGTGTTATCTGCTGAAGCCAAAACTGTGCCATAGATCACCCTAGCAATTTAACTGTATAGAAGATAATTTCCAGTGGCCAAGAACATTCCCTAGCACTGTTTCTTTTGCTAGTACAGGCACAGCCTATGTCAGACATCAGTTTGCCTATAGACTATGCTGTTAAATGGATGAGAGTAAGATTAAAATCTGACTCTCAGAATGAGCTCCAAACCCATATGCTTCACATACACAGACATCAAATATACCTCAGAGGCATATGCATGCCAAAGGATTTGTTACTCTGTGGCTCCTTGATCTATTCTGTTTTCCTTACATTCAGGCCTTGGTAAATATAGATCCAGGGCCTCCTTAGAGGTCTTGCACCGTAGGTGCAAAGTCAACGTTTTGCTGTTTCTATTTTTCCTTTAAACTCAACAAATCGTATCTCAGATTACTTCCTAGCATTCCTTTCCTTCTCCCAATGATAACAGTGTTTTCTCCTCAATGTTAGCTCTTCTCCATGGTTTCAACTATCACAGGCCAAGCTTTTGTTTAGATGTACCTCTCTTTCCCAGCAAGGGAAGTAGCAGCTATGAATTTTAGGAGAGAGAGAGACACACGCACGCACACACAGAGACTTATTGGGAGATCAATAGTCACACTTGATCATGCATGTTTTTATCCACACTGTAAATTATTCAGGGATGCATAGAAATAAGCCTACCCTAAAGATTAATAATTAATTAAAAACTAAAGGAAGACATTTGTTTCTGGATATGACATGAACACCCTAAAATACCTGAACTAAAGATAAGGATCCAGGTTTGATAGAAAATGGCCATTAACAGTAATATGTTTGTATTTCACATTTCATGGGAAAGTCACAGCCAGTTTGTTTCCATACAAACTGTTTTCTTCATTCTCCACAGAACACGCATGTACAGCAAAAAAGACAACACATTCAGAGTGATTCTAAATTTGAACATTAAAATGTAGTGCTGGAATTCTCTCACCTGCCTGTAATGCTTATATAGCAAGCAGAGACCCACTTTACCATCTCTCCTCTCCTTTCTTCACTGGCTGGATGTTTACCTCATTTTCCTGAGCTTATGAAATGTGATGAGAATTAAAAGCAAAGCCTGGCTGGATTGCTCTCCATCTGAACCCCAAAGCGGGGAAAAAATCCTTAAAAAGAAACATGAGCCCACTTGTTAAAGAAATTATTTCTGTGGTTCTCCATTCCATTACACTGTAAAGGCTTTCAGATTATTTTGTATTAGCCTTGGTTCAACAACAATGTTCTTTGCTCTGAAGGAGCCTGTCTACAGTTTTCCAAACCTCTTATGTGTAAAATAAAGTGAAAAATAGCTAACGTACAGTAGCCACAGTGTCTCTATTAAGTCTTGGCGCTGTATCATTGCTGCTAGAGTCTTCATTAAATCTAATTCATTGACACTGCGTGTAGAAGCAATCTTTCCTCAACATGTAAGCCTGTAGAAAGCCTTTTACAAAATCATTCTGCTGTAGAAACAAACAAACAAAAAATTGAGATGGAAGAATTACACTGAAGCTAGAGTAAGAGCAAAATGTTCGTGTGAGATCCAAATTGACGAGTAAATCTCTGTGGGTTATCAGGCTTACTAGTTTTTAACTATACAAATGTGAATAATGAATGACTAAAAATTATTGTTGACCCATTGTGCACCACCAAGTCAGCTGGAATGTAAGAGAAAACAAAAACTAAGAGAATTTAAATCAGTTAGAAATTAGAAATATCTCTGATATTTGATATATCTGCCCCCCCCCAAGTGAAAACAATGAATTCATCTTCTGCAAAGCACAATTATCAGAAGTATAACAAACAAAGTTTTACAGACATTAAGTAGGTGCACAGTGGGATTTAAGTTGGAATGACAATATTTTATGTATTATTTGTGGTCCCTCTTCTCAGGTATACAGTGCACCAAGAATGAATGCCACACAACAGTGATTTTCCAGGCTGGGAGCTGTAATTAATCCTTAGAAGGAATTAAAAGTTCTTTATCCCCTCCTCAAACTGCACGTAGTACAGAGGCATCAGCACTTTATTGCAGCTGGATCAGTTGATTTAGAAACTGTAAAATTTCTTTTGTACGGCAACACAAGGCAAAATGTTCTCTTTTAGTGATTATTTTTATACCAAGCAATAACAAAATTAAACTAGTGCTCCACCTTACAAGATGCTAATTTTAGTAACTCATTACTTTGCCAAACTTCAGTTGATTAGATGTCATTTTCAAAGCCATGTATCTTCCAATGTTGCTTTGTGTTGCTTTTGTTTTTGCTTCCCTTTCTGGATGACCTAGCGTTGTGCTGCTGTTACTGAAAGATGTGAGCTGGTTTTGGTTTTAATTTATAATTTAAATGGTTTGTCCATTTACAAAATTAAAGAAAGATAACCTTATTTTGTTTTTTTAATGTAATATTTTTTTTATTTTTACGAGCTCCGGCATGATTGTACAATTGTGCACTGTCTTGGATTTGGCCAGAGCCTTTAGCCACCGCTATGAAAAAACTCTCCCCAAACTCTGCAATTTTAAGCTAGACTATGCCTTTCAAAATATTTCACATTGTGCTTGCTTAGTATAAGTTCTAACCTTCACATTTCCTGGTGGTCACCAGGAGATAATGGTCACAAAATTTGCTCAGCAAGATGTAATTGCTAAGTGTTCTGGAAAGTCATGACCCAGATGTTTCAAGAAGGGCATATAAAATAAGTTGATACCTTGTACTGTACCACTTCTGCCTAGGCCCCTGCATAGAATCAATACCAATTGATCTTATTGTGCCATCGTGAAAATACATACTTTAATGTCTAAGAAAGATTGAGATATTCTGGATTCTGATGAAAGCACAATTAATTCATTCAGGGATAAATTAGTAATTCTATATTGAATGGATTTGAATCAACATAAATAACTTTATACTACGTAAATAAAAAAGTATTGATTTCACTTGTTAATTGATTCAGTCTTATTTAAAAATCAGAATCAGTGTAAAACTCTTTTGTAACATGTATGCACAAGACAGCAAATTGCTATTTCAAGAGACAAGTGTAAATTTACCATGTTCTAACTTTTGAGGGCTTAACTTTGCAGACGTATCAAATTTTGCAATTATTTATATCTAGACAGAGATACACAACAATGACTTCTCCAGATGTCAAACAAAACAGCTTGCATAAAGATGAATGGAGGTATTAGTATTTTATTCAGTAGACAGAGTAAGAGTGGAAAAAAGAAGAAATTTATTGGACTCTTCTGCAAGAACAAACAAAAAAGTATCAGTAAGGTCTGGGAAGAAGAAACCATGGAAAGTGAGTGGAAATGTCTGTTATGTTAAAGAGGGCTGACCAAAAATCAACAAACAAGCAAGCAAGCAAGTTATATACTATCTCCACATGTTGCAAATAAACTTATATCAAAGGTTTTTCCAGATTATACAGCAAGCCATCATTTCCATTTCATTTGTGAATCATTCAGAACTCCTTCCTACCTTTGGTGATAAGGGAGGAAGAAAGTTCCCAGAGACTACACACCTCTGAAGCAGATCATCCATGACACCTGTACAGTCCAGCTCTGCATTTTGGGCTCTCTCCAATCTTTTCAGTGCAACGGCCAATAACATCCTTTTTGCTGTAATTATTTAATGGGTTTTGACAGCTTTGTGCCTGGAAAACAGGAAAACACTCCAGCTGCATACCTGAGCACTAGGGTCGCATTCTCAAATCTTCAAGAGACTTTTTAAACTTTAAGCTATGATAGAGTAATATTACTGCCTTTTGACATTCAGAGTTAGTTTACCAGTTAAAAAAAAAAACAACCACAAACAAAACACCACACACAAACCAAACAAGCAAACAAAAAAATCCCCTTTTCCTTTCTTTTTTCCCCCAGGTACTGTAAACAACCTGAAATTTGTTAGCCTAAGTCAGTCTCGCAGAGTTGGCACAGCACCACCAGTACTCAGGAGGCTGCCAGATGCAGATTCCATGGGCAATTGCACTTGTGGTTCCTAATTGTCCTTAAAGTTGGTTACGCATCCATAACATCTTTAAAGGGTTTGCAAGGAGAATTTAACAACCTTAGGTGAACACCACTGGCCTTACAATACAAAATTAGTGGAGACGATAAAGCCCTTTTCTCAATCAAATCTAGAAACGTGACAAAAAGAACAGCTCTATAGGATCAAAACTTCCAAAGTTTTTTCAATTCACTTTCTTTTCAATTACTGGTTGCTGACAGACTCACACAAAGAATAATAGACAGGGCACCCAGAAATCTCAGCTTCTACTCTGCCTGAGTTTCCAGAAGGTGATTTCACTAAACTGCAGTGATTCTTTTTCCTTAAGTGTAAGTAACTGAGTGATCTCTTGCCCTGATGTCACTGATAACCCATGGAGAAGTTTCTTTTTTGTAGTGCTACATGTTGGAAGAATCCCATATATCAGTAGCAATAAAATACAAGCAATAAGTAAGAGCTTTTCTGGAAACAGTTTATGAAATGAAAAAGAAATGCTGTCAAACATTTAAAGCTTTCTCTTTCTCCAACACTTATTTGGTTTTCTCAAGCAAGGGAAAAAATTTCCTTGATCAATGAGGTGGCCTGAATAACAATCATGTGGATACTGTCAGAATAATTGTCAGGTTTTCTGGTGCCAGAGGTGTTGATATAGTATCTGATGTCAACAGCTCACTACTGGTGTCACGTCGGTTGAAGATGAGAAACTACAACAGCAGAGTAAGAATTTTCTTTGCATTTATTCACTGACATATTAATCTTACTTAAAATTTATCTTATATTTGGAGACATCTGAAAAAATAGACATGGTACTTATTTACAGAGAAATGACCAAGAAAAGTCTTGCATCTGTGTTATAAATAAGATACAGTATTTTCTTATTGTGTACAATTTTCATGTCTCAAATCCGAGGCTCAATTGGAACAAAATGCTGGAATATAAAATACTTTTATATAAATAATTTTATACAATATAAAAATATTTTTATGACACAAAAAAGTCTGCAAAATTTTGATATTTCAGTTCAAACAATGATTTTAGATGTCAAAATGGAATTTTCATTTTGAATTGACATTTTAAATGCAATATTCATTTACACTGTTGATTACATAACAAAAATCTATTCTATTTCCCCAATTGAAATATTAAACACATTTCAAAATTGGTATTGCTTACAGAAATATACAAATAATTCAGACAAAATTGGGCTTTCCCAATCTGAACACTGTCAGTTAATTTAGCTGGATTTAGACCTGAACTTTCCAGCATCAAACCCCACCAGCTTATCTGTTGCCCTAGTAACTCCTAAGGAGAGTTTAGCTTTACCTCTGGTCCTTTTTGAGCAAAGAAGCATCTGCAAATTTTTAAAACAAAATAAACATTTACAAGAACAGAAAGTGTTATGGCATTTTGAAACTTATTGTTAAGACATTTAAAAGCTCATGGAGTTTCAGAACATACTCTTGAAGATGGTAATTTTCCTATAAAAGTGTAACACAAATTGTTCCAGATGCCTATCAAGAACTGAAAGGATAAAACACACTAGAATATCTCCATGAAAAAAAAAATAAAGACATGAAAAAAAAAAAAAAGATTCTCCCAAGACCCAGTTTGACTCCTAAGGAAGATGGCTTAAGTGAACATGGTTTATGTCTGCTTACATGCATCTTCTTAAGTTTGTGGTGCCTAGGTATGTTTGTAATGCATGTATACATACACATGTGCACTTACATATGAGTGTCCTGGTTTCAGCTGAGATAGAGTTAATTTTCTTTATAGTGGCTGGTATGGGGCTATGTTTTGGATTTGTGCTGAAAACAACATTGATAATACAGAGATGGTTTACTTGTTGCTGCACCAGTCAAGGACTTTTCAGCTTCCTGTGCTCTGCCAGGTGCACAAGAAGCTGGGAGGGGACACAGCCAAACTGACCAAAGGGCTATTCCATACCATATGACGTCATGCTCAGTACATAAAGCTGGGGAAGAAGAAGGAAGGGGGGGACATTTGGAGTGATGGCGTTTGTCTTCCCAAGTAACCGTTACGCGTGATGGAGCCCTGCTTTCCTGGGGATGGCTGAACACCTGCCTGCCCATGGGAAGCAGTGAATGAATTCCTTGCTTTGCTTTGCTTGTGTGTGCGGCTTTTGCTTTACCTATTAAACTGTCTTTATCTCAACCCTCGAGTTTTCTTACTTTTGCTCTTCCGATTCTCTCCCCCATCCCACCAGGGGGGAGTGAGCGAGCGGCTGCATGGTGCTTAGTTGCCAGCTGGGGCTAAACCATGACAGAGGGGTAATCCCTGGATCCTGTGTGACCATGTAACTGAATATTTTTTCTCCTGTTAGATCACTGTAGCAGGTTCTGAAGGAAGGCAGTTAACTATTTCAAAAACAGTAAATAGACTGCCAAATAGCTGCAAAATACAGTGTTATGAGTTTAGATATAGAACAACTAGAATTTCTCACTCAAACTGACCATACCCCATTGGGAACTTACAGCAAAAGACTACAAATAATCTGATTATGTTTCCTACCACACCCTGTAATAATGCTGACAGAACTTATCCTGTTTGTAGTGTGGGAGAAAATGGTCCTTGATGAACATGGTGTAAGCTTAACATGTAGCTCTTTAAAAACTTTCAAAAGGTGCTGTGAAGTGAGTGGGAGACTCGTGATTTCCTGACTCAGGTTTTTAGTGCAAATAGTATCACTTTAAATATGAAACAGACATTCTTTTCAAGAGCACCAGAAGAGCAAACATGAATTCAAATATAGTTTACATATTTAAGTACTGGGGAAAATTATGAAGAAGTATCTTTCTACAAGAAAAATAAACTTTTCAGCAACTAGAGACCACATTTGCCAGGCTCACCTGTAAATAAATTTTTATTCTGAAACACACTGAAAACACTCCCTCTTCTGGACTGGTATCAAGATAACAGTAATTATATTGATTTTTAATTGGTTTGGGTTTTTTCTTTCACTTGAAACCTTCATGGACTTAGAACCACTGTAGAATTAAGCTACTCTTATGACAGAAAACTTTTAAAATTTGTTTGCTTGCATTTGTGGAGATTTTCTGCTTAAAGAAAGTTAAACAAGCAAGATTCCTCAGCTTATCAGATTTCCACTTAATGAAAGTCTTGCAGAAGAAGCAGTGTACACCATGTAATTAAAGACAGTATGATAATGCATTTGCACAAAGAAGAGTTTGGATGCAAATTAGGTGCAGACATTTTTGATCTTGATGTTATTTAATTCTTGAGTGTTAATCATTATAAGCTCAAAAACAGCTTTTATGTTTATTTTTTACTGTTGTGTATTACATTTATGGAAGTGATTAGCACAGTAACGGTTTGTGGATCATAGCCCTTGAATGCTAAGTCCGTTGATGACTAACAGCACAGAGGGTGGTAACTGAGTTTATCTGTCCTC
This sequence comes from Ciconia boyciana, assembly GCF_034638445.1. Taxonomy (NCBI): domain Eukaryota; kingdom Metazoa; phylum Chordata; class Aves; order Ciconiiformes; family Ciconiidae; genus Ciconia; species Ciconia boyciana. Next base: position 55,268,339 of record NC_132936.1, read on the forward strand.
CATTTTTCCACTAGGATTTAATATGTAATCACTTGAGAACTGGGAAGTGTTACTGAAACATTCTTTGCTATTATTAGCAAGGATGGCTGCCTGGTGTTGTACTTTGTAAGGAGGATATCTCTCACTCTCTGGGAATTATCCTAAAGCAAACCAGGTGCCTTACAGCAAATAAGGGGGAGATATTATGCAATCATCTAGGGATACAAATGTGTAATACTTTGTTGAACGCTATAAATAAGATCGTCAATAAGACAGTAAAACATTCCTATATTGGATTACTGGACTTTCCCTGTATTACTATATTGATCTTGGCTAATAGGGTGATGCTGGTAAAAGCAAGCAGCAACGTAACACAGTGGCCACAATAGCCTCCAAACAAACACTCATGGGGTTATTACAGGGCAACAGAATAAAACAGCAGATCAAAAGGCTATAAACAGGTAAAAAGTGAGTTGGCCCTGGGGAAGGTAGTGATCAAGAATGAGGAGCTTTTAAATGAGATATTCTCCAAGAAAGTAGAGAAAAGGGGTTTGTAAGTTAAGCGATAGGTTGAACTAACTGAGGTCTATAGAAACTCTGAACAAATGTTAGTCTTTTTAGAAAAATTAATAGATATTTGTTAAATAACTGCGGGGGGCTAGTGTTCTTTAGCAAAACCTTTTACTTCTAAATACAATAAGAATCTGTTTTGGAAGTGTCATGCTGAATGGTAATAGCCATCTCACTCTCTGGAGAAGTACAATGCTAGGTGATGCAATCACAGTAAATGCACAGACTTGTGACCTGTTTCAAGAGAATCATATAATTTTGTGTAGTAACTGCTCATGGCATGAGGCCTAGGTAACAGTCACTGAAGTTGCATGAGTTAGAAAAGAACTGTAGTTGACCCACCAACTTTGACATCAGCTTCAGAAAGACCTCCTTTCCACGTGGGTTGGGTTGGATTTCACCTGACAAGCTAGAGGTGAATGCTATACATCCCATTACCAATCTCCAGAGACCCAGTACATCTTTTATATCTTTTATTGAAAGTTAATGGCCCTGTAGGATATTGCTAACAGATTTATAAAACCCCCAGGAATTCTTTAATCGGGCTTCTAAGGTACCCTAGGTTGAACTTTTGGCCTCCTAATTTTGGTTTTCTCACTTTATGTGACTTTCAAAGGTGTGGCTTAATATGAAAAGATGCAAGAACATTTCTAGATGAAGTTTTAACCCGTTCCATAGTTTCTCTAACAGTGAATTAAACCACTCTTTGAAATACCTACTAGCAGTGGAAAATTTCAAGATACTTCACTGCCGTATTTCAGCTCCACCTTTGAAATTCTTTCCCCTGCTTTGATAAGTTTAGTAATAAACATCAAGTTTAATTTCAGGTCAGAGACTTTACATATGTTTATGACAGACCTTTCTCTCTTTACTTCCTTATTTTAACACCATAGCCTTCAGGAAAACAATCTGGGTTGTTATGAAATACTAGTGTTTACTGAAGCTGAAAGAATACTTGATTCTTTCAGGTTAATGCTTCCAAATATCTCTTCACTGATCTGACCTGGACCCTATTTGCTTGGGTCAATGCAATCATCTGTGGTCCCAAGAGGTCCTTGTATTTAGGCTGATTCTTCTTTATGATACTCAGCATAAGGTAGCAGCCTTGCCTTTCATTGAAGTATGAATTGCGTTGGGTTTTTACGATTGGATTCCAAAATGCTTCTGGCTCCACTTCTGGCTCACAATAAGAATGGGGTGAAAAGAGAGGAAAAGAGCGTGTAAGAGGGAAAAGAAAGGGGAATATGGAGTTAGTGTTTCTCCTCACCTGCCAACAGAGAACATGGATCCCATTTTCCTGGCTACTGTGGTCAATAAATGGCACTGGCAAAAGCCTTGAGCAAGATCATCTGCCCCGGCCAGCTATAGATCAAAGAACTAGAGCAGCTGAATAGTGAAAAGTGAATTGTGACAACCACTCCATTGTAAGCATCCCACTAGAATCCTCTGCCAGTGCCTTCACCTTCCTCTTCAGGAGGAGATTTCTCATCTATCACAGCATTACCATTTCAGGAATTAGAGAAGGAAGATGACCTTTCTTTCCACTGCATAGCTTTCCTCATGCCTGTTCTACAGAGAGGATAAAAGTCAGTGTAATGAAAATTCACCCTTCAACGCAGGTGATCACATTATGATTTGTTAATTCAGCCCCTACTGTTAATCTATGGTAAAGATACTCGTATAGCCCTCATTGCTCCCTTCTCTGATTTGAGAAAAGTACCTCTGTTCCTGCCAGGCAGATAGCTCCCTATTCAGCTCCCTGGAGATATGCACATGAATGTGTCTAGCTGGCTTACTCTGTATTTCTAAGGGGGTTACTTTTCCATGTTTCTTGCTCTTTTACTAGGTATTTTTATTATCAGTAGGAGAAAAGTTGCAATATGCTATTTTTGCTCTTTCACTCATTTTTATTCAGAATCTGCCTCAGGAAATTTTATACAGTATTCTAGGCTTCTGCTTCAAGTTCTGAGCTGTTTCTTGTAAGAACGATAGCTAGGATTATTCCTCAAAGGTCCTAGATAACCAAAAGAAATAACCATAAAAAATGTAGCATTGCCAAATATGAAAAGTTTATAGTCAGAAATTACAAAATTAAAGACTTATTTAGAGCTAATTATATTAGGAAAATGTAATTGGCTGAAATTAGGATACCAGTTTAGGACTATATGTTTGTTTGACAATAAACATATCATTGTGATAGCAAATATGTGATTGATTGCAATATTAAAACATGTGCTTGAGCAATGTAACTTTCATAATATCAGTAGGATTATTCCAGCTCTGCTGTAGTCTCTTCATTCTGGTATATGCCAAACTATTATCTACTTATTGCCATGTGCACAAATCTAGGCAATCAGTTAAATAAAATGTTAATCACAGATTCTTAGAAACATAGACTAATTTATGATCTCTGGCGGTCAGCTGGTCCAATCCCCTGCTCAAAACAGGACCTGGTCCAGTGAAGTTTTGAGTATATTCAGGGATGGAGATTGCAGATTCCACACTATCTTTGGACAATCTGTTCTAGTATTTGACCACACTCACAATGAAAGACATTTCCTTATACCTCACCAGAATTTCCATGCTGCAACTTGTGTTCATGGCTTTTAATCCGATCAATGCATGTCCAAGAAGAAGCTGGGACCATGGACTTCTGTGTCCAATTTGCTGAAATGCTTCTGAACTATCTTCTCCTGTGCATAAAAAACAAAAAAAACCCTCTGTGGTGATTGAAGTTAGCAGCTTTAGAAACATTCTAATGTCATTAGCAAGCATTTCCCCATTTACTGAACTGTAATATTTTCTTAGTTTTGACCAGCCTTTCTTACCATAAGAGCCAGCTCTCAGAAATGGAACCTGCAAGGAGAACAAAAGAGCAAGGGAAATTATCCTGACAAAACCAAAACATAATGAGTAGTTTTAATATTTTTTAGGTCCTCACCCTTTCAAAAAATGTCTTTTAGGACTTGCTGGGAGATTTATCTACTTGTTTATTTTTTCACAGTGTTTTAGAAGCTCTAGTTCTGCAAAATGTTATTATACTATTGTTCTGACTAAAAGCAGACAAGGTCCTGTGACCTCATTCATGGAAAGGATCTAAACAAAGAATACTATGTAAACAGGAACCCAACACATAAATAATGAAATATATATGTGAGGGTACTGTTAAACATCCTTGGAAAGATTTCCTAGAATTAATTTGGTTTCTGGAATCATCTGTGAAATAATAATAATAATAATAATAATAATAATAATAATACCTGAGCAAATCCTCTCATATTAAATATTGACTTCGCTGTAGTATTATCAATATTAATTTACAATAACAGTACAAAATAAGGTTTTGAATCTTCAAAATAATCAATAATATCTTCCTAGTTTTCCCACTACTGTATATTTCTTAAGACTAAAGTTCTGGATAATAGTTAATATGCCATATTCATTTTCACTATAAATATATCTTTATATTCAAATCTACTCAAGATGCTCTTTCCAACACTGTTGCTACAAATGTAATACCAGTATATCAAATTATTAATTGTTTCCTTTTTCCTGTTAACAACTCTGCATTCCAGAATGCCACATTCATTTCCAGGCAAGTAAAATCGTATGCGTGCATGTTTACAATGTCCAGAATTGAAAGTGTAATGGATAAGCCAAAAATTATGATTGAGTTTTCAATTGAGATCTCATTAAAAGCAAGAGGAATGTTCCTCTGGAAAAAGCAAATGTGAAGTAGGTGGCGTATTCCTAAAAAGTTATAAAAGTCATATTTTTAAGAAGGAAAAAACATTATAACCGTAATGTGTGTGTTCAGGATGTCACTTGGAATTTGTTTTCAGTGTGCCCTGGTTTTCCTGACTATTCTGTTTGCAGCCAATAAAAAAGTGAAAATATGATGTTGACAAATCAGTGGCAACTTTTAAAATCTCTTAGCCTGCTTTGGATTACTCCTCTACAGTGGAGTAAGAAACAGAATGACAGTGCCTATAATGAAATTTAATGAAAGCAACATTTTTCTTTCTGATTAGTACCTGAGAGATAATATATGGGTCAAATTGACTGTAGTGAATAGTAAAGGCACAAGCTAAATTATTCACGGTATTCACTGAGGAGTGACTAACCTACTATTTATATTCTTTCTGAATACATCATTATGTCTCAGGCTCAATTTGCAAGGTTCTATTTGAAGTCAATGGACTCCAGAGTATACATTCTGTTCATCTAAAAAGTCTGATAACTCAAATTATTGGGTTATTGCATAGAGTGGGGAATAACCAAAGAAGGCTTAACTACTATCAGGGTTACCTTAGTCACAAGAAAATGCATTTATATGACATATTTGTATTCAACAGGTATATGCAAAACATTCAGACATATCTACATTCAACAAGTGGAGGGAGACTGCTTGCATTGATCAAGTCACTTTAATGAACATCTAGAAAATAGACAATAAGGGACCATATTTGAAAAACAATATATGCTTTATCCATTTAATTCTTTTAAATACAATTCCTTGAGAGAAACAAACAAAAAAAGCATAAATTTAATTGTCTAATTTTTTTTTTGCCTTTGCAGGCATAGAAATAGGATTTGAAGACTGCTGACACAGCATATTTGGGAAAGATTTCTGTCTGACTGAACAAAACCAAATGTTTAGCCAATTCTGCTCTTATTTTGATTCCATGGAGAATATTTCCTGGAATACAAAATATCAGTTATACAATTTAAATATTTACTTTAAATATTTTGATATTTTAAAAGTGTTTAGAAATAAAACTTGCTGTAATTATAGCTTTGACCTTGCTACCAATTGTTTTCATGTTTCGCTTTGGAGTAGTATATACCTTCTTGAATGCAACAGGAATGCTTTTGTGTACTGCTGAAGCACAATATGAAGCATTTGCCACTTCAAAAATCAGCGTGAAAAACTCAGTATTCGAGAAGAAATTTATTTCCTAAGGATTCTGCTCGTTGCTTTTCAGTGTGGCTCTTTCTGAATAATGTTTAGCTAAAAGGAGAACATCATTTTTAATTAAACACACCAAAAGGGTTTAAACTAATTTTTTAAAAAACTAAGTCTCAAAACAGGGATGTTTGGGATTATACATCAATTATTTAAAGATCATTGGCTAATACCTGATGCCTCTTTTACTTAATCTGGAGTAGAGGCTAAAATGATGTTATAGGAGAAATGCAGTCTCACAGCCTCTCCCTTAAGATGCAACTTGGGCTGAGTTAGTTGGAGATCTTCAAGCACCTTAACCAGAGCCAAACCTGCTGCTGACTCTTCTTAAGACCTTGATAACATGATCAGCATCTTCCCCAGCTCCTGGATCAGTCAGTCCCATTTTGGCATCACTCACTGCTGCAGTCGTTGAGCTCTGAACACCAGGGCTGCTGCGAATCAAACATTCAGAGGCATAGGCTACTATCAAGTAGTTCATCTTCTCTTTTGATCTTGTATGATGTCTCCAGATCAGAGAGAGAAAAAGAATGTGTTGTTAAAACAAAAAGTCTTAGATAGTGTCAGACAGCGTGTATTTCTAAATGTGCAGCTGCAGAAAAGTGTTTAATTCAGTACCTGTGATCTTCTAAGAAATTATAATCATAACAGCAGTGTGGGGTATGGCATTAAGCAAATACATTGGGTGCTTTTCAGTAAAAGTCGCATGAAACACATGCTCTTTTGTACAATCATTTTTACGTTTGCTTCATTTGTATCTTAAAAACAAGTTATGTTGGGCATGAATGTATTCAGGGAAAAAAATACATTCTTCTAAGAAGTGCAGTCAATGAATAATTCCTTCTTTTATCTGATTACACCTCTTCTAATCTTATTTAAATGCAACAGAAGCTAAATTATGATGAACTAGAAATGTTCTACCCTCTGGCACGGCCTTTTTCATCTTAATATGAAACTTCTCAATGCTTTCCATAACCCATTCAAGATCCTATCATGTTTTTCATGCACTGCTCTTAAACTTACAGTTAACTTCCTAAATAACAGCTGGGTTTAATATTATTGTAGTCAAGAACTGGTTTGCAAGGGAGACTACATAGTCCTTAATCCTTCATTAGCACTGGGGAGTGCTGTGCATGCTATAGCACTACAAAATGTAGCTGAGGCTTCCCAGGGGGTTAATCTCTCCCTGGCCTGGTTTATACACATTTTAATTCTCAGCCAAACCTAGATTACCTGTCTATAGTTTCAATAGCTGTCAATAGCCACCTCTTCCTTACAAATATATAGAAGATGTCCTAGTATTGACTTGATATTTAATTCCTGTTCAAGTTTTCCAGCTATTCCATTTAAACTGGTCATAGATGATCTGTTCCTTCCAATTTAATCCTACAATCTGTATGATTGGGAATTCTTGTCTGAAAACTTACCTTAAATAGAAATCTCAGCTGGAAGAGCATTGTCCAAAGTGTCCTGTCACACTCAGCTGTTTTCAACAAAAGCAGTATATTTGACTCACAAGCTAATATATATATATATTAGCTATATTTGACTCACAAGCTATTTGACTCACAAGCTTACTTACATTGTAAGGCCTTGGAGGTACAAAAAGGCATTTTATTCTGATTCTGCAGCATATGGCACTATATGTTCAGGTATTTGGGTAGACCTGTTGTATGCTATTATTGCAGAAGTAGTAAATATTAACATCATTTAGGCATTACTTAGGTGCTCTAGCATTCTTTCAGAAGACTGTGTGTGAGTGTGTGTGCATGCATATACACAGAGAGAGACAAAAAGAGAAAAAAATGCAATTGCCATTAGGAAAAGAAAAATAAAACAATAAGCTTATCTTCTAGTAAAGTTCATGATTAGAAGGGAGAACATTGTAGTACCTAATTTAAGTGATATGGAGACATATCTTACTGGAAGTTAATTTTCAGTAGTAATGGTTCACTTCACCTCCTATTTCAGCTGCAGTATGGAGCTGTGTCCCTTAGCTCTGTTCTCTGTTAAAGACTACAACTAAATGCCCATAAAGAAGGCAGCTCTTTAAAGGTGGAGTATTCACTTATTTATGCTTATTCTTTTGCCATTTTTCCTTGTTTGCTGCTTCATATTGAACAAATAGGCTCAGTCTAAGAAATACACAAACAAAACAACAGAATTGGACAGAATGAAATAGTAGGCAGTTTTACTGTAAAGCACAGAGCAGAAAGTTATCATTTTTTGTGCCTCCTCTGTTCCTTTGAAATGGTTTTCCAAAATGGCTTTCCTGAAGTAATTTTTTCTTTAGAGCTATAACTGAGGGTAGTCTGTCAGCTTCCCCTTTCTTTTGTACAAGTTTATAGTTTTCTATAAGCAGAATACTAAAAGCAGGTGCAGTAAAATGTCAGGGCTGCAGTCATTTCATAACTATGGCAAGTTGCCAGGTTATTTACACATAACCCTGAGTATTCACTCATGGAAAATTCAGTCTCTCTATGCCTTTAAAAATGTGCATAGTTGCAACACAGAGATACAAATGGATGAAAATAATATTATTCAGTGATTATGCTTTTTTTTTTAATTAGACACACTAATGCTTTTTCCAGATGATATTTTTGCAAGACTTTCTATATACATTAATAATATAACATTAAAATTCTATAATTCAGTTGTGTTTTCTCTTACAGCTAACAAATGAAAGATTATCCCTTCACATTAGAATACACTGAAACAGAAAAACACTATCTGAGTTGATGAAAAGGACGTTATGAACCTCAGCATTACAGAGTATTCCCTGTAAAACATCACTTGCCTCAGATGCCAGATAAATATCACATACCCTTCCCCAGCCAGTATGGCAGCACAGGGCTGTCTTGTTCAGAAATAGAGACTTCTTAGCTCAGGCGGGTGGCAGCAGTCACACAGTACTGAATTACTGCCATGTCTATGCAATAGCTCAAAAATGTTTAAAATTGGCAATTCATATCATGACAACAATAATTACTTGTACAATATCCTGCTCAGGGCAAAAGTTCTAAACAAGTTAGAAGTCTGGGTAGATTGGGGTGAAGATCAGCAAAATTGATTAAGTGGAAACTCCTTTTAGTAGAAAAATAAGTTAGTTCTCTTTCAAGCAAGTAACAAATATTCCAAGTTCATCTGATACCATGATAATAAATGGTTAAATGCTCACGTGGTTAACAAATTTCTCTCCCTGTCTGAACAGGGAGAAAATGAATCCAAGAGGCTTTCTCTGAAAATACCTTGTTCCCAGCACATAAAATTCAATGTGGAGGTTGTGTATGGAATAAGCGTCTTGGAAATTCTTAAATGAAATCATAGGTTAAAAGCCATTACAAAAATTATGTTATTACCATAATGTAATTGTACGTTACTAATGTCATAGTCACATCTTAAGCTCCAAGATAAGCTGATGCTTCATTGTACAAGCACTGCACAAAATAGTGTTGGGCCGTGATTAGCTCAGTTCTGTCTCAGCACAAGCAGACCTATGTTTAAGCAATCTTTTTCTCAGCACATTTCCTCCTATTTACACTCCCTAGTAACACCTACCTGACAATGCAATAATGACCTAAATGTTTGAGGAACATTTGAGGAAATATGGTGATATACCAGTGTATACCTGAACATCAGCCTGAAAAAAAATGTAGGATTATTCAAGTTCTGGCCCGTGTGACTGGAAAGAAAAAGAAAGACAAATGGATGAAATGGGTACCCGGTTATTAGAAGTTACTTCATTTGAGCAGCAAATTTGCACTGGAGCTTTCACGGCAGTGCTACTGCTTTGGTGAGGAAGAGGCTTGGTCAGGCAGTTCGCAGGAGCAGTAGGTATCCCAGCCCCAGCAAGACAGCCTCTCAGCGGTCTCCCCTGCAGCTGCTGCATGCCCAGATATGAATCTCAGCTCTGCACTGCACACCTGCCTCACCACAGCTCTTTTTCCCAGTCCTGTTTATTCTGCCTTTGCTCTAAACAGTAGGTCTGTGCTTGTCTCTCCTCAGCTTGCGTGCTCAGTCCCAGTCCCGCACCTAAGCAACTCTCCAGTCAGACGCTTAAATTTTAGTTCCCAAGTCATCTTAAGGCTTTTACATGATTAACAAAAGTGCTGAGACCTGAGAGTTGCTGCTATAATCAGGTCAACCCCTACTTCCTGATGCTGCTAAATTACGGTAAACATCCTTTTGGCCAAAACTTTTTTGCTGACAGCAGATGATGGGGAGAAGGAATATACTTATTTATATTCCACCTTCTCCCCTTAAAAGTACGTAATGCACTTGCCCATAAGCAACACTCCTTTATTTCTCTGCTAATCCTTCACTGGGAGTTACAGAGTGCCAACCCACAGGCAGTTAAATGCCTCTGGAATGGACAATTTTGCCTTGTGCTTGGATGGAAATTTGCTCTTTCTCTTATTTACATCACCTTTTACCACTGCAACTATGCACGTTGTCAAAGCATAAGGTTCTGTGTCTATTGCTTGTCTTCATTATCCGGTCATTGAGTCAACCTTTTCTCTCAGATAGGACGAACTGTGGCTGCACTGAAACACCATAATTACTTCTTACTTGTTAAGAGATTGCTTCTTGACCAGTAAAGTATATAATTAAATTTACATACACCGTTTTTCTGCCAAAATAAACTTGAGTTCATTTTTGTCCAAAATAGATTCTACTTTCATGCACAAAAAGTACAACAAAAAGTGCAACTATTATTAAACAAATAAACAGAATCAGCGTGACAGCAACATATTACTTTAAGTAATATAAAAATAGTAGTAGAAAAATAATCTTTAGAAAGGTTTGTCATTATGTTAAACAACTGTACCTGGGAGACTGTAATGAAAGTATAAAAGGTCACATATGAAAAAAAAAAATCCTGAAATGTTTAGGTTTTCTCAAAACCCATTAGGTAGTCATATAGTTCCCTCAGCACATGTCAAGAAAGTGAATATTATACATTGTGAATGTAATTGCTATAATAAGCATAAAAATAAAAATGAGAAAAACAAGCATATTGACAACTTCACAAAGAATGAGATCCTGTTCTTTTTTTCTTCTGACAATTTGAGAAATTACAATATTTAATTTAAAGGCTTGGAAGAAAATTGTCTCTCACAAGTTAAAGAAATAACAGGATTCCAGCTGTTTCAGTTTTAATGGTGTTTCTTTAGTTCTACACATCTAAATAGAATAGAACTAGGAAAATTCCTGTCTTTCCTTTTTATATATTAAATTATCAGATCAAGGTATGAGCTTAGTTACTTTCCTGCTTTAGGAAAAAAAAAGAAAAACAAAGAAAGAGAAAAAAAAACTAAAACCACCAGTTAATGCTTCACAAGAACAGATTTTTCTGGTAATACTACTAATCACACCTTACCTGCTTCACTCACACGTGTCTAATTCAAGCCAAGGGGAATGTGATACATCAGTACAGCCCCATTTGGCACTGCTGATGCTGTCAAGGTCAAGACACTACCAGAATGTTGTCCTTACCTGGTGGAAACAAATTGTCTTTTTCAAACAAATTTTCAAACAAACAAATTTTCTTTTTCAAATTGCATTTGGTGCTGCTGAATCCAGCCTACATATCATTCTGGAGATGAAAGGTTCGATCTAAACCCTCTGGGGTGTCTTTCCATCAAGCTGGGTGTGCTTTGGATCAGGCCCCAGGTCTTTTGTTTGCCTCTGGCCAAAGAGAGCATGACACTGGGCAGTCCAATCAATGTAGAGGGGGTTTGTCCTCCAGAGATCCCCCCTAGGGAGGGGAAGCTGTGTTCTGCTTTTGGGCTGAGGGTGACAATTGTTATGTCCTTTTCAGGGACAATGCACAAATGCATAGGACATTTAATATTACTTGGGAACCCCCAGTTCTAAGCTTAGTGATACATCTCAGATGCCTACAGTCAAGGGAGAAGCCCACATCTCCCCTATTCTGAGAAAAATAAATTTCAAAACAAGGCAGGAGCTATTAACTGGATAGTGTGTGGTGGTCTTAAATAGGAACAGGAAAATGAAGTCTACTTTTACGTACATATTTTACTCTCCTGTTGGTGCATCCCAATGTATCGCACAGGAACATTTCTCATTACCCACAACCAAAGTGTGTAATGTCAGGTCTTGTCACATTTGTTCTCACTATTGCCCAGTAGTTATAAAAAATTAATGTCTTCTTAATATCTATTGTATCTCCAAGAAAATTCAATTCAGACATTGAAAATACCTGAGAGACTATTCATATCTGTACCAAACGAGTCATATAATCATTTTCTGTCCCAAGAAAATCATAAATGTTTCATATCCACTAGATAAAAACACAATTAAGGAAACTGAATATAATTTCAAGCAGCAGAGAATTTTGCAACATCTCTATAGGGACTGATGTTCTCTAAATTGAAGGCTTACACCTAAGTTTTTAAGTGGGCAAGATGATGGAGGGGAGGGGCCCAGGGTAGTGTTAAGTTGTCTGCAAGTCTGTTCCACTGTACCAGATACATTATCATCGCAAGCCAGTTGCTCTAGGAGACACTTCATCACTTAAAGTACAGTGCGGCAGTGGGAGTCTTGCAGCATTGTTTTTTCCCACCCCGCCTATTTGATGTGATGCATGAGGGAGAACATGTACCTTGTAGTGACAGCATCAGGTGCTCCATGAGCCTGAAAGATCATCAAATACAGCGGCAATTGGACATGCCACAGAGAAAGCATCATCTGAGCCATAACAGATACAGATAGAGCTTTGTTAGGCAATTTCTTTTTTGGACTTATGAGCTCTCTGCTATATACCAACCTCAAAAGATAAAATATTACTACTGAAAATGGAATCAGTAATAGCATATGCCATGCACAATAGAAATTTCAGGATTGGCACATATATAACCAGGAATAAGAAAAATGAAATTTACATATATCAGTTCTATCATTTTATTTTACAACTAAAATAGCTTTGAAAATACTGTCTCTGGAAATGAAAGCTTTCTTTAACTGATAGTATAGAGAAATTTAAAATCTGATTATTAAGGCCATAGTATTATTCTATCATGAACACACTTATGGTAATTAATCTTATCAATCCAAGTCATTCTGCATGAAACAGAGGAAATATTCCATATGCTGACAAAATTTGTTTTAAGTGATACATTTGCTGGAAACATTTCACATTGTCTAAATTAAAAAGGAAAAACATAAATTCAATTTTTAACAAGCACATAACAACAGATGCATAGAATGAAAATCAGAATCTTAGCAGCTACATCCTAACCAAAAAGGTACTGCTAATTCTTTTTACATTGTTTTATTCCTTGGTATAATTTTATAGAACACATTTGTTATGGTTCCCTTCCATTTACAAGAAAACTCTTGTTTTCTGATTTCTTTCTCTTTACATATTCTTAAAACGAAACCCTGGGCAACTTTTGACCAACACGATAATTACCAGTGATGTTCAACCAAAAATTTTTCTGCCCATGTAGATCACTTTGTACAGCTCACCTGCTTTTCCTGATGTACAGCCAATGTAGTCACCCCATGGAATATTTAGCCAGGCATGCCATGGCTCCTGTTTTGGGAATCTTCCCTGCCATAGGTGCCCACTACTGAAAAAAAGACTAAGAAAAGAACAGAAAAAAGTGGCAATGAAAATATGGATTCTTTCTTGTGGGAAATATCTTTTCTATGGCCACACCAAGACAACCGATGACAGCCTTAGAGGTTCAAGTTATTTTTTAGCTGTGTAAGAAATGAAGGCAATGGAAGGAGAGCTACAGCAAACTGCTGGGGCATTCGGTGAAGTTTGACGAGCAGACCCCACAAAACTCTCAGCCTCAGTTTGTAAGCCGATTGCTATTCACTCAGTAGGGACACTCTTTATAGCAGTCAAGGCCCTGTGAACAATGTGGTACATTAGAGCTAAATTATGCACCAACACCCTGATTTATGGCTAAGATCGGTATTAAATTAAGTAGAAATTCTAAATTAAGGAGAAAATCGGAAATTAAAAGGCAAGGCTAATTTATTAGGAAATCATTTGCTAACTGCCAGTATTATGGAAATAGTTCTAAAAATAAAGCCCCAATGGAAAAATATATAACTAATGCACAGGATTTTTTAAATGCAAGAACTCTTGGAAAGTTTAAGGACTCCCTAGGGCAGCTGTGCTTTTCTGCCCCCAAATAGTAGATAATTAACTTAAACTTTTACAACTAAGAGTTTTAAAGAGCTGAAAGAGACGATCTTTGGAAAGTAATGCTAATTCATAATAAATCTTGGAATACTGAGGAAATTCCAGAGGAGTTGAAAGAAGCTAATTTTCTTCCAATATTTTAAAAGGCTACATAGTGACTCAAGTAATTATAATCCTGTCATCATAGTGTCAGTTATAGGCAGAAGGATGGAACAACTGGTATGAAGCTCAATTAATTAAAAAACTAAAGTAGGATAATAATTTAATTGATATCAATCAGATCTTGTCAAAATAACATAATATGGGAATTTTTTTAGATTTTTAAAGTGGATGATAAAAGCACTAGTTTTAATTTAATATGCTACAGGAACTATGCAATTTTACTTGCTACCCAAAATTAATATAATATAAAATTAATGGGGCATGGATTAAATGGTAAATGAATTAAAAACAGGCCAGCACATATCTAAAAATAAATGTAAAGGAAAGAAAGTTTGTAACTTTTAAGGAAATATTAATTCTTACTTATAATTTTTTTGGCAACCATCTGAGAGAAGCTATACAATTATTTGTGGTCAAGTTGGCAAATAATAAGATTTATGGTGGTAAATAATAAAATCAGGCCACTGGTATTGAACAACATAAATTTCTTAATAAACTTATTACTAAGCATATGTATCAATATAATCAAATCCAGGGTCATATACTTAGGACTAAGATTGCTGACTGTACTTAAAGGTTTCTGAAAATAACTGGGAAATTTAAGTGTTTCTCATCAACATACAAAAAATTCCAAGAGCAAAATCTGAAAGATTAATGTAACACTTGAACGCTTAAATAGAATCATAAACCAGAGAAATGAAGTTATACAGCTTCAATTTCTGACCTCATGTCTTGTGTTTTGATTGCCTTCAGATTTGGTGTCCACAGCTAAAGATGTGTGTTCATAAACTGGTGTTTTAGAGGAAAATCAGAGAAAATCACAGAATGACTGGAAACTAGTCATGATGATTATTTCATTTTTCAGATACTAAGTTAACAGCTGATTTTATAACTCTATATATACAGATGGGGGAGGCAAAATCACTGTCTACTTCTCCTGCTTACCATATCCTCTATATAAACATTTCACATCCACAAATTGAAACAAGAGAAATCCAGACTGGAAACAAGAGGCATTTTTCTTTTCTAAAACAGTAAGCAATTTGTAAGTGTTGGAAGCATGGGGTAAAAAGAGGAATGTTTTCATGAATGACTATTTTTGGATACAGACTATATTTTTTTAATATAAAATATATTAAGTATTTCAGAGAGATTAATTCAAGAAACTTCAGTGATCTGGTTGATATTAATGAAATCACGGTCAAAAAACTGAATGGTTCACCATTAAAATCTATTACTCTATAAAAATCTCAGGAAGGTGGCTTCATTCATATTGATCTTTCATTGCCTTGCACTTTGAGTAATGCTCATGTGATTTAAGTGGGCCTCCTATGCATAAACAGTCTTAGGGTATGAAAAAACCTCACCAGGCCTAAGATTGTTTCTTATAGTAAACAACATTTTCTAAGAGCAAGTCCATTTTTCTAGAGAATGAGGATATGATCTAACCATCTGGAAAAAGCACATTGCAATCTATGATCTACGCAGCATTTCTTTTGCTTTCCATGGCTAATTCTAGGGCTATTTAGATCTCATTTTTGTAATGAGAATTCTTAACAAACTCTCCATTTGCAAGCAGCAGCTATACTTTTCCGCTTGAGTTATTCTAATTTAGCTCTCATATTTTTTTGTTTCTGAGACTTTCTCCTGTACCTAATGTAGTTCAAAAAATAGTGAAGACAACAAAGTCTCAGAAATGGAAAGCTGCAATACACAGAAAACAAGATCATAGCTACGATATTGTCACATCAATCATGTTTGCTACTCTAGATAAAGGTGGCTAATAACAAGCTAAATGCATGATCCATAACACAATTCATGCATAATATAACATATGACATAACATGATCATGCATAACATCATCTATAAACAAAGCCATGATACAGTTGTGTGTGGTCCTGGAAGTACAATCCAGCCAATCAGCCTGTACAGATGGCTGGATAGTCAGCATAAAAGTAGTGTCACTGAATGTGGCCACAGATTTGAGGACCTCTCCACTAATTGCACCACTTGAAGACCATGTGCTTGTTCACTGTCTTTAGACCAAAACTCTGGGAGGGTCTTTCGGACAGGCCTATAGGCTAGAATAATTTGGGTTGAGCAGGGATTTAGTTACCTTGAGCAGGGAGGCTGTGGTGGAGCAGCATCCTCAGGTAGGGCACTCCCAGCAGGGAGTTAACACCGGAAGGCTCTGCACATGGGTGAATAACAACATTTTTCCTCTACAGGGGTATGTCACTGAGGTAGAAAGATGGCATAGGCTGTATTTGCCAGGCAGGCAGCATCCTAAAAAAAAAAAAAAAAAAGATAGTCTGGGGACTCTTCCAGGCTGTAAAAACAATATGTGGGGAAGAGGGGTGATCATGGGGTTGAGGAACAATAAAGTGCATGACAAAGTGTACTGAGGAAGTGAGCTAAACAGGTCAACTGCAGTAGCCTGGAGAGAAGTCCAGATTTACCCAGTTTAAGGGCACGGCTTCTAAAACAGAGACAAACTTGAACACATTCATAGAGCCTGGTCACGTTTTGTAGAGATAACAAGCCCAGGTAGACCAAGGTGAAATGTGTAAACTGTGCCATTTTCTTTCATTTCCATTTTATCTAGACTCTCGATTGCCTGGAGTAACTCATTCCCTCACAGTGGAAAATTAACCGTACTGTCATGTTTATGCCATCTACAAAGCCAGGTTGGGACAAAAAGTGTCCCCTTAGAAGATGACCTTTCTTGGGCTAATATGTTAAAAAAGAAAATTGCATACACTAGAAATAGAATAACTAGAAACAGATTTGTCATTTTGATATATTTCTTTGAAATAAGAATCACAAAGTTCATTAGGAATTGAGAAAAAATGGTAGTAGGCCAGCACATTATTTATTCATATTTATTGTGCTGGCAATAAGAAAGTTGTTTCTCAGCTCACTAAACATGCTCTTTGTAATCACAGAGAGAAATACAAATTTAAGTTTTCTGATATGCATTTTAACACATTACAAGAGAGGAAATGAAGCTTAGGTTGGCAGCACTGCAAGTCAGAGTAAAGGTGATTTGCTGCATTATTTTTTAATTTCTGTGAAATAAATCCACATTGGTTCCTAGATCTGTAAACAGAAACAACCATCCAAGAACAGGTCTCCTCCTTTTTAAAGAAAGAAAGAACAGGTCTACAAAGATACCCTAGGTGATAGCAAAGCACTTTATATGGCAGTGTCTAAGTAATCTAAGAAGTTATCAAATGCCTTTAGCATTTTCTAGTAGCAAATGGGAGAGCTTATTTGAGTAGTGATTCAGCTTTGAACAAGGGAGTAAACTCAGCCACAAGATGTGAAATCAATTCATAAAAAATTTCCTAGAGAAATGGCCAATTTACTAAAGGGCACAAAACACTAACTTGTTAAGAAGAGCATTTGAAAAATCCAAAGAGGGGTCAATCCTGCCCGTTCTGTGGGAAATGGCATGTAGTACAAGGACACTAGGAAAAAGGAGAAGAGGAGGCATCCAATATGTTGAAGTAGTTTGGCTATTCTGAGTATAAGGAAACAGAATCTAAAGCTGGCAAAAGATGGACAAGAATGTGCATTTTCCAAGGTGGTTGGCATGGTCATAGTCTGTCTTTATCCTTCATGAAGGCTGGATGGCAGTCTGGCCTACAGATAGTCAACTAAGTTAGAGGATTCGACGGACTGTATTTAACAACACTGTTATTACTCACATGCTCCTTTTCCACATTCCCTGATGTATAGACCACATAATTCAGTGATATCAACGAATTGCAGTGGTGTATTTGTTAACTGTCTAAATATATGACTTTACTATGTGAGAAGTTCCCTTTGGTATGTTTATGAGAAGAACCTTAAAGCACAGGACTTTGTTACTGGCTTGACAATGGCTTAACTTATGGTCACCAATCAGCTGCCACTCAGAAATGCAATTAAAAAGCTTTTCAGGGAGTATGAAGCAATGTTGCTACTGAAATATGAGGATTGTGTAATATCTATTTACAACCCTTTAAATAAGTCCATATTAAACTGAACTTTCCAAGGGAATCAAAATGACAGTTGAGATAAAAATCAGTTCCAATGTTTTCAGCTGGTCTGCTTAACATTTCAGTCATCTTGATTATGCAGTTTCTCATTTAAGATTAAGTACTGTATAGTCTGACATGTATTTGACCCCTAAATAATCAGGAATCAGAAGCAAGAGTGCTTCTCAAATAGACTTTACAAAATTAACTATACATCTCAATATAAATGTAAAACCACTCCAAGTCAATATTGCACGTAGAAGCATTCTTTATTTCCTCTGCTGGAAGATGTGCATGTTTTTGCTGCCTCATTCACAAAATTTTGCTTTATATCTTCATTAACATTATACTTACTTTTCCTTTAAGTGTAGGCTATATTTATTTATGGAATGAGCAATATGCTAACTGCATTGTTTTATTTTAAGTTATGGGTTTGCTGAATTCTGACGCAGAATACATGATCTCCACTTGTACATCTCTCATCTAAGTCTTCCTGCAAAACTTTTATTTCAGTGAAAAGGTGTAGAAAATTACATGTCTTTATGATTTGTGTTTCAAGAATTCTAATTGTGATTCAAGGGTGTCTTTAACATACTCTCTGAATAATGAAGAGTATTACTCTTTAATCATTGCTTGATGGATTACAATCAGCATGTCTAGACAAAGTTCATGTTTATCTCCTAGGAAAACTAGCAAGCAACAGTTATTCAGCTTGTCCGTTTTTAATATTTATTTATTTATTTATTTATTTAACAATGAATGCTTTAAGAGCTCAAAAGCTCACAAGACAGTATTCTCAGATGACAATTAGATCAATAATACTACATGTTAAATTGCTTTGAGGTATCCTGGAGAGGAAAGAAATCAAACAATGAAGTAATTAATAGGAATTTTTCTTGTTTTGGTTGCATTTGATTCTCTTATCACATGTACAGAACATTTAAGGAATTCCATTCTATGTATAGAGAATATAAATATTTCCATATTTCTCATACTCATGTATTTATTAAATTTATTATCTATGATGCTCTTATGCTTTTCTGTAAAGGCATAGGGCAAGGCCTATCATAAATTCCAGTTATATTTTATTGATTGCTCTCCACACGCCAGCTTTGCACAGGGAAATAGAATGAGTTCAGTCTAATGTAACCTAATAGAAATTTCATTTCTAAAGTCTAATGGCTTCTTTTACTGGTTATGACAAAGACTCAGAAGCAAAACCCCTAGCAGTTACTTATACCTCCAGATTTTGCTAACTGTCCTATATGGTAAATCTTGGATCATTTACTTCTTATTGAACTTCATGAACATTACAAAGTAGAGAAAAAAATTAAAAGCAATTTGTAGATATCTATAGCTAAAACTTTACACTTGATCTTTTTTTTAGTAAAATCTATTGGCATTCTTTTTCATTTTTAATGTGTTCTGTGGTGGTTTTTTCTCTCCTAATTTGGGAATATGAGATAGATGAGATAAATTCAAAAAAATAAATTCAGTGAGCATCATCACATGTTAAGTGTTTAAGTCTGAATTTTACACTAAGAGTACTTGAGCAAGTTTCTGTGTCCTGAGAAACGTCCTTAGATATTATAAGGACTCTATCTCTATTATAATATCTGTATTGTATAGAGATCTCTATTATAATAGGGATATTATAAAGAGAGAAGTGTGAGGAATAACACATAATATGCCCTTGCTATAGTACTAGGGCATGCATAAAACCTATATAATCATCAATTTACTGATAATTCCCTTTTCCTCTTTCAATTAATAAGTCTCTCCATCTCCATGCTCTGCTGCTGTATTGTTTCACAACATGTATTGACCCTACATTAATCTGTGTTCTGAAACACAGTTTGTGAATAGCTAACATTTGTATTTTCCTTCTGGCCGATATAGAATTGCATGTTTTCTGAGGTAGATTTCTTTTCTTTTTTCTTTTCTTCTTTTTCTTTTTTTTTGGTGTCACTTCCAATTTTTACTAGCAAGGACATCATATTTTTCTGAACATTCCTGAAAGGGTGTCAGAGAGGATCCTTGAAATTTTCAAAAAGATACGTGAAGTTCACATCTAACTTTAGACGTCTATTGCATCCACAATCATTGCTAATAGTACTGGGCTACAATGTCCAAACGCTAGATGTGTGTTCATCCATTGTGTGTCTGCAAATAGGGCAAATGCACTAGTATTTGCACATGTTTTTAGTTTGAAACTTTCACACCAACTGTTGATAGAAATTTAACCCTACGGTGGGACTATATTTTAGTTTTAGAAAGTCACTTTCCTACATAAGGGTGTTAATTACTTGAGTGTGGATCCATAGACCTGAAAAAGGAAAAGCTCAGTTTAACATTTAAGTTTCAGCTGGGATTTGCAGGGCTTCTACTCAGAAAGAACAGTTGGCCACAAACAGAGATCAGCTGAGGAGCTGGAACAGCAGTGATACTAAAAGTAAAGATAGTCTAGAATAGAAGTGCACTCCAGTGTCCTGAATTATGAAATTGTAGGTGGCTGGCTTGCTTTTGACTGCAAACAATATTTCAAAGGACAGAAGTTAATTGTGTGTAATGTCAACTTAAGTTTTAAAGAACAATGATATGCAAGGACTTTGATTCTGCTTTCTGGTTAGGGAAACCCTTTCTGTGGTGGGTTGACCCCAGACAGCAGCCAAACATCTACCCAGCCTCAGGCTTACTCCCCTCTCCCACAGGATGGACAGAAAATAGAAGGAAGGCAAGAAGACTTATGGATCAAGATAATGACAGTTTGATAAGGAAAACAAAAGCTGTGCACACAAGCAAAGGAAAAAGAGGCATTCATTCACTACTTCCCATTGGCCGGCAGATGTCAAGATACTTTGTGGGAAGTACGGCCTCAGCACGCATAATGATTGGTTGGGAAGACAAACGCCATAACCCTGAATGTCCTCCCTTCCTCCTCCTTTCCCTGAGCTTTTATTGCTGAGCACAATGTCATATGGTATGGAATATCCCTTTGATCAGTTGAGGTCAGCTGTCCCAAGCTGTGTCCCCTCCCAACCTCTTGACCACCCTCAGCCTACTTGCTTTGGGGAGCAGCAGGTAAGAGAGAATGACTTGATGCTGTGCAAGCACTGTGCAGCAATAGCCAAACCACTGGTGTGTTATCATTGTAGAGGCACAAATGCAAAGCACAGCACCATACGGGCTGCTATGAAGGAGGTTAACTCCATCCCAGCCAGACCCAGTATAGGGACAGAGAGGTGGCAGTCATTTTGAATCAATGCAGAAACTGAAGTTTCCAGAACATGGGAGAGATTTGGATTTCCAGCATAGAGATCTTCCAGTCCAAGGGAAAAAAAAACCCATCTTCCACTAGAAAAGAAAACAAGCAATTGGGAAGCATAAAAACATCAGTAAATTAAAGAACAACATGAGTATTTCTTGGCATCTGGCCTGACTATATTTCCTTTAAGACAGAAGATGATACTGTGCTCCTGTCTTGATTGGCTTTGCCTTGATGCTAACACAACAAATCTCTCAAGAATTAGAATATAATTGGTGGTGTTTTATTTGCATCATACCAGTAGGCAGTAGCATTTTATGAGGCAAACGAAAGATGACCTGTGATGTTTGCCGTCTAAGCATATACCTATGGAGCAGTCAGTACAGCGCTTGCTGTGAAAAGCAGAGATAACTGATCCAATGTCTCACGTACTGGCAGAAATTTCATAGCAGAAGCAGGAATGTGGTGGGCTCATAAATCCCATCATAACCTGATCATTCTTCCCACTCCAAGAAAGCTGGATCCTTAGGATGTGTGTAATGGGCACAATTTCTGCTTCCATGGGGAAAAAATGTACCTAAACTTCTTCCCCTCCCAGAACCTGCTTCCATTCTGACAAGTCCTCCAGAAAACTGCCAGGTATGCATGAATCACAGAACGGTTGAGGTTGGAAGGGACCTCTGGAGGTCATTTGGTACAACCCCTCAGCTCAGGCAGGGTCAGCTAGGCAAGGTTGTACAGGACTATGTCCACTCAAGTTTTGAGTATCACCACAGATGGAAACTCCACGACCTCTCTGGGAAACCTGCTCCAGTGTTTGACCACCCTCACAGTAAAGTGTTCTCTTGTGTTCAGATGGAGTTTCCTGTTTGGTTTTTTTTTTTAATTTTATTTGTGCCCATTGCCTCTTTTCCTGTCAGTGGACACTACCAAGAAGAGTCTGGCTCCTTCTTCTTCATTCCCTTCCATCAGGAATTTATATACTTCCCCCTGAGCCTTCTCCTCTCCAGGCTGAACAGTCGCAGCTGTCTCAGTCTCTCCTCATATGAAAGATGCTCCAGTCCTTTAAGAACAGGCTGGGGGAGAAAGGCCAACTCAATATTAGTAGTACAAGAGCTGGATGCTGTCTATGTTTATTTGTTTTAAAAGATTGATTGAAAAGTCTTTTTCTTTCCCGTACTATGGATTGAAGAAGCCAAATGAAGCTCTAACTTGCTGTTTGTGCATGCCACCCTACGTACTGTATTCTAACCAACATTTTTCCTCTGCCCATGTTCATGCTCCTAGTAAGTGATTAAATGTTTTCAACAAAATATAAAGAGTGTATTTGTGTGTGCGTATTTTTTTTTAGTAGATCTGAATCACTTTAGCTGTATTTTTGGCAAACTTCATTCACTTCATCTTCTTGGCATTTCATTATATTTTACGATCACAAAGTCAACTCTCCAGCAACAAAGCGAAACATGGCTCTCTGAAATAAATGTTGTCATTAACAAGCCATGCCAGGCGCCGTGACAGATTTGCAGCTGTAATGAATAACATTTCCCGCAAAGTTCTCCTGTCTGACAGAAAAGCTGTGACATTACTGCAGGCAACAGTGTTGGAAACTAAAAGATTGATTGATGCAAGTAGATAATTGAAACCTCAGTACTGTCATGTGCATGTCAACCTAACAACCAAGCTACCACTCTAAGATAACATTTATCATGCAACACTCTCTACATGAATAACACACACACACAGAGACACAGAGAAAAATCATGGAATATTTCTTAGTGAACATGAGCTACTTGCTGATAATTTATCCTAACTGAAAAATTAAGTTTAGGTCTCTAAAACAAAAATTACTTCAGTTACTTCTGGTATCTTAAGTTCCTGGATTCACTTCAAAGCTGTTGGCAAAAGCCAAGAATACTTAATAGGAGGTAGAGATGAATAGCAGTGGACCTTTGACATGGTGATAGCATCATTGTCATGTCTAAGTGCCTGAACTTAGACACGATAAGCCATATTTATTCGTGCGTAGATAAGTGATGGACTTTCAGAGGTTCTGGGATTCAAAAATTATGAGTAATTAGTATCTATGCAAAA
The DNA here is from genome assembly GCF_034638445.1 of Ciconia boyciana. Taxonomy (NCBI): domain Eukaryota; kingdom Metazoa; phylum Chordata; class Aves; order Ciconiiformes; family Ciconiidae; genus Ciconia; species Ciconia boyciana. The sequence goes on from NC_132936.1 coordinate 55,291,577, forward strand.
ATGTTTAATGCGATACAACTAAATGATTGGATGCCGGTTTTATTATTGATTTCAATGGACTTCAGATCACCCTCAAATTTGGTGTCATACCCAGAATTAACTTAGATTCCAGATGCTTATTTGAACATGTCTGTAAGGATACTTAGAATAGTGTACCCAGATGGGTTTGCCTCTGCGCTGCCAGTTGCTCTGTTTCCATTGCTGTAACCACCCCCACAGGGAATTTGCCACCATCCATGAGTCAGTATAAAGATAGAGAACTGGCCACTTTTCTCACTCAGCAATGTCTAAAGCCAACTGGATGGCCTTTACTTCTGCAAATTGGCTCGATTCTCCTTCTCCTTCAGCAGTTTCTACTACTTGTTTTATAGGACTCCATACAGCAGCTTTCCATCTCCGATGCTTTCCTACGATACGACAGGACCCATCAGTGAACAGGGCATATTGCTTCTCATTTTCTGGTAGTTAATTGTACAGTGGGGCCTCCTCAGTATGTGTCACCTCCTCCTCTGGTGATATTCTGAAATCTTTGCCTTCTGGCCAGGTATCTGTAATGATAGGTGTAAAACGGATCCATGTGGATCCATTGGCTTTAGTAGAATCACACTGGTTTACATCATTGAACTGTAATTTACTTGTCTACCTAATCTTAATGAATGACTGACGAAAAATGTATCAATGTTTACAAAAAGAACATTAGTATATGTGGCATTAGCAAATTATCACATAGCAAAAGATCTAATGTGGAAAAGGTCACTGCTAGAAATTCCAGGTAAAGAGGACTGAAACCACACATGTAAATCAGAAATTAATTTTTAAAAAACAATATTCCCTTTGTTTTTCCTGACACTTTTACAGAAAATCTATTAGCTAATACTAAAAAAAAATTTAAAGTACCAACCTGTTATGTTTTTATACCAGAAACTAAGAGTAATTCCCCTAATAAAATGTGGCATGAAATAATACTCCAGATCAGTTGTATAGATTTTACCCTGCTACTGATGCTAAATGTAATATATTTTACCATTTGTCATGATTCTATAATTTATTTACCACTATTCTACATACAGCTCTGACAGGAACAGCCCATAAGATGGGTTAAATTGTCAGCCTCTGCTGAGAATCTGGCCTGTCTCTTTCTATTTTTGTCTTTTACTGATTCTCTCTCTAGACGTATCTTTCCTCAAGTTCCCCTCAGGCTTTTTTCAATCTCCTTAAGTTTTTTTCTTTCTCTTCTCTCCATGAGCTTTGTTTCAACTGTTCCAACAACCTGTGGACTGATTCCTGCAGTTCTTAAGCATTCATCATGTTCTCAGAAACAGCTTTGGTTGACTTCACCAGAGGCAGCACAATTTCACCCTGTGGTTATTCTCTTTTCCTTACGTCTCTTTTCCATTTCATTTCATTGACTGGAAATTTGATTCATTTTTTTCTGCTCTGGCCTGGCTTCTTTCATTCCTACAATTCTTTTCTGCTGCCTTTATTCTTTGCTGTTTTTCTGTCTCTCTTCTCTCTTACTGGCAGAGTAAGAGAAGAGTAGTGAATTAGGAAGCAGTCCTTTGTTTGGGTAGGATCTCTAAGAGACAGAGACAAATACCGCCTGGACTCAGGAAAAACTAAGAGCCGTAGAGAAATTTCTTTCAATGAAATTTCTTAATTCGTAACGTTAAAAGCAGATCAGCTGTTAAGATATTCAATACAATGTTCACCGTGCTTGTTTTTTTAAGGATTTTTTAATTTCTTTGCTTGTTTTTGCTCACTATCTTATATTACAAGCAGGGACTTACATCAGTATTCACTTTGACTCTTTAGATTTCATTTCCTTCAGTACATTTTAGTTCATACTCAGCTAAAAACCTCTCTAAACTTAAATCAGATTTCAATATTAGGAAATTAAATTTAAAGACAAGAACTGAATTTTTTTTTAAAAAGCTTCCTTTTTAGATCAAACATTCATTTAGCTATTTTATACTCTGATTAATTTTTCTGAAGTTTCTGTATGCCAGAAAACTGTCAGAAATTTGTTTTTATGAACAATCTATTTGAGTTAACTCAGATTAAATCTTATAACAGGATCAAGGTACTGCTGCAGGGCTCAGTCTCAGCTTGCTGCTTCAGTGGACACAGCTCCCAGCTCCCTGTCTGGTCCTATTCTGCAGTTGCAAATCTGCAGGTGGAGCTGGAGCCATCCTCCTGGGGCCACCAGCTCCCAGCTCCTTCACCATCATGGAAGTCTCCATTTCCCAACCCGATAAGCACAGACTATCTTCTTCTCCTTCAGTACAGTTGGGGTGTTCAAACTCTTGAAGCTGCGGGGTCTGAGAGGAGATTCAGCTGCTCTCTTTCTCGTCATCTCTGATACTGCACAATGTGCTGACCTCCCACAGCTCCTTTACTTGTGGGAGAGATCCTCCACCAGCAGTACTCAGTCACTCGACTCTGTAGGGAAAGTAAAATAGATAGCAACAGCTGAGGCAAAACAGGAAATGCTATGTGTTTTTCTCAGCAGAGGGTAAAAAACTTGCCTTGAACTCTCCTCTCCTCTACGGAGACTCATTATATGGTCCCACAGGATGTGCTGTGGAATATCCTGTTCCTGTGAGTGTACTTTAATTCCTTAATTTCTACACAAAACAGTTTCCAAATGGCAACAATACATGAGACTAAAAGTATGATTGGTAGTTCATATTTTTAAATAGGAGACTGCAAGAGAAAAGATGTAATTCTACAAAATTGTTATGAGACATTATGCACATTATATTTATAAATAATATATTTGAATACATAATGGAATAGTCATTAGAAAAGCTTATTTCATAATGTGTTCCTATCAAAGAGGCAAACTATGAAAAGGTGAAAGTAGGAATGTCTCCTCTTTGCCTTCCTGCAAAGAGGCTGCTTTGACCTCAGTCTTTGTAGTCCCCTTACATTTCAAGTGATTACCCAAATCTTCCACCATCTGCTCATTGCCAGCCTTCAAACTGGTGAGAAACAGCCAGCTTTCCTAGAACTAAGCCATAAAATGCCAAATGCCATAAGAGACATAAAGCTTCTTTATGAAAAATGCAATGTTATATACCAAGTAGAGTAACACAATAAATAAATAAATAAATAACTCCACCAGAAATTAACTCTTAATGCCATTAAAGTAATGAGGCATAAGGTCAAAGGAAAGGAAACGGGATTTTAAATTAGTATTTTCACTGCGATGATGGAACCACTGCTGAGACCCCTAATCCGTTCATGCTGACAGACCCATTATCTGCAATTATTCGTTATTCAAGTGTAAACCACCATTATGCATGGAGCTGTTGCTACTGCAATAAAAATTTTAAAAAGCCTGTATTGTAAGCAGCAGCTGACTTCACCAAGCTGCAGGAGCCTACTGCAAAAATATATCCTTCCATTTGCAATCATAAGTTGGGTCTTATTGTGTCCTTTTCAAGAAATGAAAATAAAACATTTGAAGCCCCTGCTTGAATCACAAATTTGCACCAGGGGTTAGAGTCAAAGTTCATTTATCTATATCTATATCTATATATCTATATCTATATCTATATCTATATCTATATCTATATCTATATCCATACATCTATATCTATATCTATATATCTATATCTATATCTATTTATGTATATAACATTTCTTCTGTAATGTGTGGCCTCATGTGAAGCTCATTTTTGAAAAGCAATAAACAAAGATGGGTGTTGTGTTCTGTAGTATACATAATGCTTTTGAGAGTTTTCTGTTGAGAAGAGCTGGTCCTGTCTGCTTCCATCTCCTGCAGAGAGGAGAAACAGTTTCAGGTTGTGCTGCAGAATGAAAGCAAGGCTTCTTCAAATTTTCAGTAACCTCATTAGTTACCAGTCCTGACCTTAAAAAGATAATTATCAAAAAATTGTTTGAAATCAAGGGGCATATTCTGTGTGAAAGTTATTGACACTTTGATACAAAATGTTTTACAAATTCAAGAGAGACTGAAGAAATTTGCTTTCAAAGAAATCATTGGCTCACTTATCTAGAGGAATTGTCAAACATTAGAAAATGTATGAAATGTTAAAAAAAAAAAAAAAAAGGGAGAGAGACTTCTTATTCTTGTCACACTCCTGATCAGCTATAAGCAGGGTGAGAAATGCTGATCTCAAGGTCTTTTCAGTTCTGCTATACGCACTAGGAGTGAATCAGTTGCCCATTTCAGGGACAGATGTCATTGTGAAAACAGGATAGAGATTTCACTGTGGCTTGCCTGGTAGGATGAGCTAATAGCTTCCAGAAGAAAAAGGACAAATGCTGCTTTTTGGTTGGTCTAAGACCACAATTACATATGGATCATGTTTCCAGAAGGACCTATAAGGATCCAGAGTGGATACTGCAGCTCAAGAATGACAACTTGGAGCCAGCACAGGAATTTCTCTAAAAAATCATTCTAGTAATGATCAAAAGACTTTATTATGAATTTTGCAGAATACCACTACAAAAAAGTATTTTTTAAAAATCAGAAAAGCCCACATTATGCCATTGTACACATCAAGATATATTCTAACTTCTGGCCACACCATCCAAAATGATTTAGCTAAACTGGAAAAACTAAGCAGCTTATGTTAGCTTTCTTATTTCTGACTTACTTCCTGTGAAATGCAGAAATAAGCACCGATACAAAAATAAAGGAAGTATAAAAATCATTCCAGTGTAAAATTGGTACCAGGACTAAACAGATATAGGCATAATTCTTGAAAATTAATAAAAGTCATGTATGGTCCAAGGTGTAAAATAGACATAGAAAGAGAGAGAAGTGTAAACAATGTCAGAAAAAACTCCTACATTTAGCTTATATGGCTTCTGATCTCATGATGAGTACTCTGCCCTGTTTTTAATATTTCTCAAGTCTGTCACAGCAACATTATTACATAGTTAAATCTGAACCCAAATCCTATAATAATCTATTACATATAGACTTCCTCCCTGATACCAGGGAGGTACTGTCTGAGCATATATGCTAGCTTATAAATCTAGTTTATATCATGGCAATTGTGTAAAGACATTTGCTAGTTGGTGGAGACGTAGCTGTTATTTTGTTGATCACATCCATTGGGATTTGATGACGTCCATCTTGCCATTTCCTAAAAAATGGATCTTTTGTGCAGGTCCCTTGACCTTACTTGGTTTTATGCAAAACCAGCTTTCAGAAGGATTTGGACTATTTTCTTTCCTTTCTCAAACACTTCTGCTGTGTTGCCCCATACGATGATGCCATCAAGGTACTGCAGGTGTTCCGGAGCTTCACCCTGTTCCAGTGCAGTCTGGATCAGTCCATGGCAAATGGTAGGGCTGTGTTTCCACCCCTGGGGCAGTCGATTCCAGGTGTACTGGACGCCTCTCCAAGGGAAAGCAAACTGTGGCCTGCACTCTGCTGCCAAAGGGATTGAGAAGAACACATTAGCGATATCAATCGTAGCATACCATTTGGCTGCATTATACTCCTGTGGGTCTGATGTGCCAGGCCATTGAATCCACACAGCCCAGTAAACCTGGTTGTCCCTTTCCTCCACCTGTCTGAAGGCAGGGTCCCTCCAGTCCCGCTCATAGTATATGTTACTCACTTCTTGTAAATGTGAATCAAAAGTCCCTTTATTAAGATTGGAAGTAAAATCATCCCTTCTACTCTGTCTGGGGAACTGCTCACTGGAAACTGGAGCAGCAATTTTCCTGGAAGAACCCCCTCTTGTGATTGTTTTTCCTTGCAACTCACGTACCTGTGCCTCTAGGGTCAAGGTAGATTTACCATCCCACTTCCTCATGTCCTCTCCATGGTCACGCAGGTAAAACCACAGGGTGCCCCTTGGTGTGTATCCACTACATCCTCTCTCTTGAGCAGAGGGACGCTTACTCCTAATGGCTGAGATACTGGTCTGTACAGATGGGAGGTAGGACATATCCTCTTTGAGTTGCTGGAACTCCCGGGACAGTTTTTTGGACATTTTTTCCACAGCCAAGACACAGGCCCATAGGGAGGAAGAAGGACTTTCTTCATATTGCTGGAGTTGGCCAGCCAATTCATCCACCATTGGTTCTCTTCCGTCTTTCCAGGTCTTTACTGCCAATGAGTTGGCATGCAGTGATGGTCCACTCTGTACAAACTTCCACCACATGGGTCATGTGCACCTGACTTCATCTGGATCTTTGGATAACTGCTCGTTGTTCAGGTCATCATAAATAACTTCCAGCATGACTAATTCCCTCAGGTACTGGATACCTCTCTCCATGGTGGTCCACCTGCCTGGGTGACATATAACAACTTCCTTGAAGGGATACCTCTCCTTCACACCTGACAGGAGTCAGCTCTAAAGGCTGAGGGCTTGTGCCCCTTTTTCAATCACTTTGTCAATGCCTCCTTCCCTAGAAAGGGATCCCAGCTGCTTGGCTTCCCTACCCTCTAATTCCAAGCTACTGGCCCTGTTATCCCAGCATCAGAGCAGCCAGGTGACACTATGCTCGCCTGGACAACGACTGAAATCTTTTCGCATATCGCGCAGCTTACTCAAGGATAGTGATCAGGTGGTTACCATCTCATTTATGGGTTCTGCCTCTTCTTCCTCCTGTTCTCGTGATGGCCCTGGTTCATTTTCATCCTTTACTAAATGAGCTTATTTTCTTCTGTATTTCTTCTTGTGTAGAGGGGAGACTGATACTGGCACAGGTTGGTTCTCTGGTTCAGCTGCAGTGCTTATTGCAAGGGTTGGAGTAACTGCAGTGCCTGTCACTGGGATTTGAGTAGCCTCAGTGCCTGTCAACAGGGTTTGAGTAGTCACAGTGCCTGTCGTGGGGGTAGATCTCTGGATGGTATTCTTAAATAGGTGTTTAATCCCAAACAAGACCTGAACCACATTCAGGAGGCATAGTAATAGGAACATGCTGGTTTGAACATCCCAAGGATATTCAAAATTCTCAAGAGCTGTTCTAACTAGCCTGATGGAGAAAGGGAAGGTGAAGGAGTGGGGGAAAGTGTCCCCCCCATCTCCCCAATAGATTGGTTCTCTGAGGAAAAAAGGTAAAGAGCATAATTATTAATAGTTTTCTATAGATGGCTCCCAAAGTACAGAGGTGATGGCAATGCTGAGTACAAATACCAGATTGGTCTCATGACCAATAATTTTATCATACCATAAGCCACAGTACAGCAAAGCGATAACCTTAATCCAACTCCCAGGGGTGATAAACAGCACATAAATACTGATAAACAGTATATACAGTAAGTAGGGTGTTCTATAACACAACTCTGAGAACAAATATAACAACTTTGAGAGCAAGTAAATCAACTTTGTGACCAGCGACTACTAAACTAATATAATAAATGCTTATAACAAATTTGTTTTAACACGCTTTGGTCAGATCTGTTGTTATCTCAACCCTTCATGCCCCACGTTGAGCATCTAAAAAGGACTGCTGTGGTTTAACCTGGCAGGCAGCTAAACACCACACACTCACTCCCCCCATGCAGTGGGATGGGGGAGAGAATCAGGGAAAAAAAAAATTAAAGTTCATGGGTTGAGATAAAGACAATTTAATAGGATAGAAAAGGAAGAGAAAATAATAATAATAATAATAATAATAATAAATAATAATAATAGTAAAAGAATATACAAAATAAGTGATGCACAATGCAATTGCTCACCACCTGCCAACAGATGCCCAGCCATTTCCTGAGCAGGGGTCATCACTCCCCAGCCACCTCCCTCAGTTTATGTACTGAGCATGACATCATACGCTATGGAATAGCCCTTTGGCCAGTTTGTGTCAGCTGTCCTGTCTGTGTTCCCTCCCAGCTTCTTGCTGGCAGGGCATGAGAAGCTGAAAAGTCCTTGACTAGTGTAAGCACTGCTTAGCAACAACTAAAACATCAGTGTGTTATCAACATTATTCTCATACTAAATCCAAAACACAGCACTATACCAACTACCAGGAATAAAATTAACTCTACTCCAGCCGAAACCAGGACAGACATATTGCATCAAAATTAATTCAGGTAAAAGGATTATAAGCAACTCTGGAAAAGTAATAAACTGAAGAAGTAAGGCTGCCATTTACCCTGTTCAAAATTCCAGCTTTATGTTGCAAAGTTTTTAGCTTTATAGGCTAAAGACACAACCTTTGCCTGATTTTAACCTTATTGAGTCTGCAGAAAGGGCAAGGATGCCAAGAGTGAGACCACCGCCTAACCCCTGCTCCTTGTGCCCAGCACAGTGGTAGCACCAGCAGCAAGACCCCTTTCAGTCGCAGAAAGGCGCTGAGGTACCACTGTGAAGAGAATGGCATTTGCATGCATGAACACAAAGCTTGTCTCTCAGGCAGATGTGGTGGAAAGATGATGTGGGCTTCATGCAGATAGTGTCTCTAAAGAGCTTGACTTACAAATGTTGAGAAATCTTACCTGACCAGCTTATAACTTAGTCATATACAGGCATATTTTCACCAACTCAGCAGAAACCCCATCCAAGAGTCCAAGGCATCCAATTTCCTCTGACAGATCCAAATACTTTGGAGCACTAAAGATTTTCAATGAAACAAGTAAGAATAATTTAACAAGCAAAACAACATGCTCTTTTTTAATCATACATCGAAGAAAACCAAGTTTTTGTGGAACTGCTTCCAAAAAAGCTCTGTTCTGAACTGACTCTAATCATGGAGGATTTCAAACCAGATTTCAATCTAAGTTTAGAAGAGTTAAAGTAAACTAAAGATGGGGTTTTACACTGAAAAGCATCAGGCAGTCTGAACAGGCTGAATCTGTGTTTATTCCATCAAACACATACTGTCAAGGTAAGAAACCAGAAGGAAAAAACAAGGGGAATTAGGCATCTTAGTACTTCCATACTTCTCAGACCTTCTTTTCTGGAATATTCAGCCCTGAGCATGACAGAGACATTTGGACTTTAGTGTACATCCTACAATTATTAATGTCACCTACTTAAACTTCTTCTTCATACAAGGGTAACAGACAATGGAAACAGGCAGGTTATTGTTATGGCATTCAGTATGCTGGCTTTAAAATATCTGCAAACACTATGTTAAACATTATTTCTATTTAATTAGTGTGGATCTGAATCTATCACACCCATCTTCTGAGCACCTTTGCTGCTGAGCAAATTGCTTGTACTGCTTCTCACTGGAAGAAAGGCCACGCTATAGTAGCCACGCTGACATGAGATATCATTTTAAAGAGAAATAGCCTGTACAGCAGGTGCACTTTGAATTGTTCAGTTTCATTTTTCTTACATTTTCAGATGATAAAGGCATTGCTGGGTGTGTTAAATGTAAACCATTCACATAAAGGAATATGAAATTCAATCCTTTTTGGGATAATACGATATGATTCCACAATTCTTTAAGCAATGTCTAAAAGGTCAAGCAAGTGTGAAAATTTTAAAGATAACCCATCAGAAATAGGAGTAACAGCAGTAGCCAAATGGAAAAACAGCAAAAAGAGATAAAAGATGCACTGGGTAATTTATACAATAGATGTAATTTCTGGTAGATTAACTAAGTAATTTATACACGCAGCTCTATGAAAATCCGGAGTAATCTTTCTGTGAACTTCAAAATTATTTTTTGAAATAATTTCTGAAATACTTTTTTATTAATTTTGCATACTGTCTCTTGTACGTTTCCCTCCCAGTTATACAGTTAAATTACACTGCATTCTAGCCTTTAGTATTTTTCCATATTGAAATGGACAATATAGAAATATATGTTTTACACTGAGGGGTTATACTGTGGAAATACAATATAACATTTCAGAATACTGGTATCTTACAGAATTGTTTCTAGTAGAAGTGCTACACGCTGTCACCTGTGTGACCCGTGGTTGAGTTTTGGACTCTGTGGGTGTGGGATAATTGCTGGAAGTGACTTCGAAATCAAACTTATATTCACACTTTTAGGTAAGGTACAGCATCGAAGAAGATTCCCGGGTGGAATGCAGCTGACATGCAAGGCCATTCCATGGAAGTTCCCTAGGCCTGTAACCTTAGACGTCAGTGACGCCAGGGGAGCTTGGTGTGCTGACTCTAAGAGGTACTGCTCGGAGGGTGGGGCGGTGTGGAGACGCCGCGGCCAGGCTCTGCGATTAAATGGGAACTCAAAGGTATTGTGTGTGACCAGTAAGCTGCACATTTGCTATCCTGGGCCAACAGTCTGTCATGTTTCTGACAAAATGCTGTCCTTTGATGAACTTTGCTCATTATAACATCATTATAATACCAAAACACACCTCCATCCCAAAAGCTACCTGCCTCCAAGGTGCAACCACCCCTCACTGAGCTTGCGCTTTGAATTTTTCCTAGCCTATACCTTTAAAAGCAAAGCGAGAAAACTTTACACCAATCCTAAACAAAGGTATGTATGACTAGAGTCACTCAAGCTCCACCCAGAAGGTGAAAGATAGTATAAAATGGCTTAAGAGAAAGCGAATGTTAGGGAAGACACCATCATGTACTATTCTGATGTCTGGGATCAGTGGACGGGCTGAGCCTCTCTTCCCCCCATCGGGATGCCTTTGGGTAAGATTCAAACACTTGGTTATATTAAGTGCCTCCCTGGGAAACTTAGAAATCTCTCTAGAGTTGCTTTATCATCTTTAACGCATTTATAGCCGGCAGTGTCACTCATACTCTTGGTATTTGCACGTGCTTTGCAGACAGTAAATTTATCACTGGTAATCCAAAGAATCTGTGTACCTGTTGCTCTAATAAACTGCACTCTTTATTAACCTAGCTGTCGTAGTTATTGAACACGACCAGACTCTTTAAGTGTGGCCATGATAGTCCATGCAACATGACTAGACTGGGGGTGCAGTGCATTTAAATTAACGCTGTCGCCTTAACTCATGAATGGCTGCATACACAGTCCTTAGAAAATAACCCTTGACCAAGTCTGAGACTAGGACTGGACTTAGCTGCACCTAGACTCCTCTCTGAGAAGGAGTTTAGAAAGCAAGGGGGTCCTGTCTGAACCTCGTGACTCAACGGGAGGGTTCCCCCCCTGCCACTCCTCAGACTCCTACGCGACCGTAACTCTTAACGCAACGGTGGGGTGTGGCTTCACCCAAGGAGTGCTGGGGATGGTGGCAGGGAGAGAGAGCCTGATGGAGTCGTCACAGCAGTGTTTGTAACACAGGGAGTGTAGAACAAACAAAACAAAACTAGAGCAATGACAGGTTTGATGACAAATAAGAGTGTGGCTTTCATATTTATAAATTTTTCTTAGAGTCTTTTCTCTCTCCCATCATCTCTTTCATTCACCATCACCACTTGGCTATTTACCTATCAATCAAAACCTCCATATTGGCTTTGTTTTAGCATCTTTCAGTTTTTTCTTGTACTGCGGTTTGATCTTCCATCCTAAGAAATAGTCACATTAACCCGTGTCACCTGCTGTTAGATTTGTCTCAAATATATTGTAGGAAAGATGAAAACACAAACTCATATTTCAAGGACTTAATATTCCATTGATTTTACTCTCACGGTGTAAACTGGGAATATTAAGATCTTAAGGAGCTGATTGCTCAGTATACCGGTTTATTATTTGCACATCTATTATTTATAGTGCCTTCTTATATCCACTGCACTTTTATTACCAGTCATTCTCAGACAACAGCTTCTTCAAAATGCTCTACAGAACCAGGTTGTTTTCTGAAACACAATCAGCTGCAGAAGCTGAGAGATCAAACCTGACCAAGATATGTTCCAGATTAACCAACACTGAAGTAGATGTAATTCCAAAGCAAGTTGGAGGCTACTGCAGATGCTAAATATGAAAAAAGGGTGTGATTAGTCTGGGATAAGAGGTGAGTGAACTGAGTGACGCCCTAGATGATGTTTTGCTGCACAGTTAAAAAAAAATTAGTAGCTGGCCTTCCCTATGCAAAGGCTTCATTGTCTAAAAGTACTTGGGCTCTGGGTGTCTGCAGGAACAGCTCTCCCAACAGCCACTGCCACATGCCCGGATGCTGCAGGGGCTGCCAAGCTTCATCGTTGCCTTCAGCTGCTCCTCACTTCATCCATGTACCTTGCCATAGCCCAAAACTCTGGAAGAACAACAGCATGCTGTAAGCATCCTTTTAAACATCGTCTTGCTCAGCCCATCTACAAAGCTACGTGGAGTTTCCACAGTCTCTGCTGCCATATCAGGGGAGTGGGCCTAAGGTGAACAATTCCCCCTCTTTCTTCGGAAAATGACAAAACTGCTGAAATTAAGAAACTTCTTTCATGCCAATGGCCCAGAATGCCTGGCAGCAACAGAAAAGGGTGAAGCAACTGTCTGCCAGTAACCTAACAAGTGTTCCTGAATAGCTGAAAACAGTTTCTTTTCCAAACATGGAAAAGCAACATGAATAGTGTTTCTTTTCCAAACATTGTATGACAGAAGAAAAACATTTCACATCACTGTTGTATGTCAGGGGACTGCCCTGATATTAACCATTCTGGCAGCCTTCATACTGTGGGTGCTCATCCAATTTAACCTTAATTATACATTTTAGTTATGCAGCTTAGAGAGAGGTGACTAAAAGCTCTAAATCTTGTAGAACAGCAAAAAAAAAAGGGTAGGATTATGTGAGCTAAATACTGCTTGGCAAGTATTTGACTGACCAATACTCATCCTCCAGCTGGGATCTGATAGCTTCTTTGAAGGAAGACACAGTCAATTTGTCTGGCACCCTGTTTTATTCCCTTTCTCCACTTTAGTCTCAGCTGTTTCCACTAGCTGAAGGAATAGAAGTTACAACACAGTTGCTTAATGCCTAGAACAAAAAGGAAGAAAAACTAAACTTTAAACTTTTTCTTCATTCCTTTTTCCCCTGGAGGCAATGAGAAACAAGGGATTTCCTGCAAGCCCTACAGGTAACTTCTTTTTGAACCAATAGAAGCAGAGATATAGAATCTTAGTCAACTCACAGTCTACAGGGAGAGAATTACTCTCTCCTCTTAGAAAGTATGGAAATCCTACTACATCTTCTTAAACAGCCCATCCTGGAGCAACCTTTTAAGAGAAAACTATCTCCTGAGCTTTGACTTTTTTCAGTTCTTCCAGGGCACTTCATTAACTTGGCTCTCTCTCCCTTCCTGCAATTCATGCACCAGTTGCCATCTAATACTGACTAATTTTGTCCTGTTATATGTTTTCTCATTTGGAATTATGTTCTGCCATAATCTGTGTTAGTTTCTGCAAGAAACTACTGTACTAAATTGCTGCTGTGACACAGTCCCTTTCTTGTTAAATGAAGGTCAAGAACAGACTAATTTGTTTTTTTCTAAATGACTCTACTTAATTGCTCTTCCTTTCCACATTGATTCTGTGAAGGGATTCCAATTACATCACCTTATTGTGGGATATAGTGCAGTGGATGGCAGAGCCCAGCTTTGCAGGTATCCTCTGGATTAGTGGGTCTTCATCAATGTAACTAGGACACAGTTTTCTATGGCATAGTTCAGACACATTAGTGCATCTTAATATTAAGAAAAATCACCGCTACTGTTCCATACAAGTCACGCAACCTCCAGTTCCTTATTTGCCTTTTTTAAAACTATCCTTGGAACAGGGAGAATGGGTGGCAGAGAGGTGAGAGTGGTATTTCTTAGATGACGGTTGAAGACATTGTAGTGAAATAATGAGAGCAAAAACCTGGACTAAGGGTCTGGCCTCATAAATTTTAGAGTATTTTGTACAAAAGACATTTCAGACTTCATAATAGTATAGGCTTTTTTAATAAATACAAACAAATTAATTTTACAGCAAGCTAGCAAATCAGAGATTGAGTTTTGAGGCAATTTTTTCAATCATCTGTTTGCAAATTTGTTTACTTTTGGATGAAACTAATCTGGAAGATGACTCCCAGGAGTGCAGTTAATAATGGATACTTACTGCAGAGTCTCAGATTAGAGAAAATCTGCAGTAAAGCCCCCAAGTAATGTGGATGTCAGGTTCTCAACAGCAATGGTTTTCCCTTCAGATCCTTTTGTATTGCACCACCCAGCTTACTAACGTAGGCACAGCCTTTTTTGTGCAGCAGGCTAGCACAGTTAATTTTAAGCATTAAATTTAAAAACACAGGCACTACCTGAACAAAGCTCACTGTACAGTTTCCATAGTGCTTTCAAATTTACACATCACTGTTTGATAAGAAAAAGAGGAGAATAAATGAAAATGTGGGGAAAGGAAGTAAAAAGTTGCAGTTAAATTTCAGCTTTATGGTCTAGGCAGTTGTTTCTCCCTGTGCAGAGCTCAGTAAGAGTTTTACTTGTGAAATAAAATTTGATCCAAAATGGCTAATAATCTGTATAAATGGGAAAGGAATCTTATCTCAAAATCTATAAAGAGAGGACACCACAGGAGAAAAAGGACCATCTGAACATGGAACAAAACTGTGTTGTAAGGAGAGAGCAAATAATACATATAGCAAGCACTTTATACTTTTAATGAACTATACAGTCCACAATCAAAACCCTTGCAGTAGCCTTTCTTTTAAAATGCCATGTTATTTTCTAGATCAGTGTTGCTTACTTATATTTGAGAAAAACACAGGAAAGGAAAATTGAGAATGCAGATGGTACAGAGAGTTGGTTGGTGGTCCTTTATCAGCTGAAAAGTGAGTCTAAGCTTCTACAACAATTAACTGTTCAATCAAGTGAAACCCCTTTCATGTGGTAAAATCCTTATAATTGCAAATCTTAATCATAAAATCGGACAGTAGGAGTGACTATCCCACAGAGGACTTTAAATACAGCTTTTAATAAATGCTATATCCAAATTGCTAAAACCATAAGTCATTGTGGTCTCCCCACTGGTCTGGTAAAAAGAAATGGTCAACATCAGGAATATTATAACAGAGATTTATTTCTAAATCTTCACACTCTTGCTCACTTTCTCTCTCCAAGGACTGACAAACAATACAATAAACAATTTTAGTGCTGAAAGATTTTTGTGAGTAAATAAAGCAGTAAAGACTAAGGATTCTTAGCTGCTCTGAAGTAAAGGTGGAATTTCTTAAGGCTAAAGGATTCATATATAAGTCACAAAGTTGATGTCACACAAGAAGGACTTGAAAAGGAAAGGCTTGCCATTATCACTGCCTTGTACTGAGGTCAGGTCTGTGCATGCTTGGTCCAGTCTCTAGTTACTTTTGGTTATTCTGACAACTAACCTATGGACCTATTTTAGGGGTTATGAATACTATTTGTCTTTCTTATGGATGGGGTCCCAAAGAGCTCTTATATCTTGGAGGGATTCCCATCAAGCTATAAAGAATATTTCTGTGACAGATTGGCTTAAATGCCTTGAATGTAGAAATTGGCCAAAGGTAAACAGTGAAACTATATAAATTGTTATAATATAGAATTAGAATGTATTTTTTAAAATTTGTTACATGCACTTAAAAATAAATTTGTTAAAATCTATTATCGTATATGAAATCTTGTTATTTGTTTTTAGGCAGCATTTAAGAAGTGCACCTAGGACTTATGAAGTCGACATAGTTTCTGGCCTGAAGATCAGTTGGTGTAAATGTCACTTGAAAAATCTAAGAACATGATAATGGAGCAAGGGAAAGGGTAAAAATGATCTAGAGAAAAAAAACCATGGGTTGTTAGACAACAAAGGCATGGGTCCAGGTAAGGTTTTTTAGTAACTAGTGATACTTTAAATAATGGCATCTACTTTATTTTCCTCAGGAGATAGTCTCTTCCATGTTGCAAAACTGATTAGATTTGGATCAAAGCCTGGAAATTCACTTATATGCTCTTTCCCAATCAAGCGGCTGCAGACTGCTGGTGGAAGGTTCCACCAGTAGCGAAGCTGAGCACTTGTCTCAGAGACACACACATGCGGAGGACACTGACACAGCCAGTCACAAAGACTGCCAGACAAGGTGCGGCCTTCAACAGCACCCACGTACAAGGCTCACATAAAACACAAGCACAGACAGCCAAGTCTCCTCTTCCTCTTCAGCTGGCAGAGACTGAAGGTCACTACCACAGGCACACACACGGCACTCATCAGGTTCACAGGCACATGCACATTCACAGGTTCCCCCAAGGACCAGCATGGCCCCTCTGTCCACCCAGCATCCCTGCCCTGATGCCAGCCCCTCTTACCCGCCCCACAGGTCCCCGGCTGACCAGCTGGACCAGCTCAGTGCTCGCTGCAAACACGCAGCACTGACACACTCCTCCCACAGGCACCCATGAATAGCCCAAATCCTCATGTTGCTCTCCTTTCCTCTTTACAAAAGGGAAATTTGGAGTTACAAAGTTCAAGTTGGACCCCTCCAAAGCTGTGCCTGGAGTTTCTTAATGGCCCATCAGCTAGTTTCTGGAGACTTTTGATCTTCGGCATTGTCTCTGTTATCCCTTGCCTGCCAGGTTTGTGTCACTGTACAGTTTTGTTTATGATTTCCCCCTTTACTTATTATCCCCTTTACATTTAACTGGTATTCCTTGACTGGATAACTGTAGTGAATCAGATGCTCTCACTTTCCATGTACCCTTACAGTACCCTCAGCTCTTCACCCCCAGGGTGGCTTTTGAGTTCTGGGACAGGAAAGAGCCTGCAGAGCTCAGCAGAGCCACCCACCCCAGGTTGCCTCTTATTCTTAGGTTGGACACAGTTCTGATCATGATACAGCCTCCTCTCACAGCTTTGGTATTTGACCCTTGAGACCGGTAATGACCGCTGCACCAAAAGACATGGGGCATATTCCCTTAGGCATGCTCACCAACTTTCCTGCTCCCTCTTCCCCCACAATCGCTCTGAATGCAATTAGAAACTTCAATGCTTGAAACCACATGGCAAGGCTAAGCCTTGAACCACTGAAATCTGGCAAGAAGCTCTCACAGTGGGGACTGGCCAGGGAAAGGATTTTGAGTTCATCAGCAAAGAAGCCATTAGGATGACTAGTTAAGAACATCATTATTGTTATAAGTAAAATAAAATGATCACTATATTTTATTTTTCATTTACATTTTTGAATAATTATACTAGATTTAAAAATTGGCTGTTATGCAACAGAGCCTAAGATTAGCATAGTTATCTAGAAAGTCTTACAAGATGCTGTTTTGTTTCAGTTGTTCAGCAATGATAAATTTTACGATGTATTGCAATGTGGTGGCACTCACTTTTCTTGTGTAGTACAATTTCATTAATAAAGGTTAGTATTTCAGATTCAGACTTGTCAGAAATTCTGAGGAGAGAGCTCAGTTCTATCACAGCCATTAGTGTTGCATTGGGCAACCCTCTGAGATGGCTTTTAATAAAATCTTTAGGTCACACTACAGACTTTTAGGATTCCTCCCAACTGCCAATTTTCAAGGTTAAAGGAACTTCATTTTAATGTTAGGGGGGGTTGACAAAGGCTTAATTTTTGCTCACTGCTTCAATTTAACACAACAGTCTTCATTCGTCTCTCTTTACAGATGTTTCTGTTAATATTTTATGACACTTAGCAGAAGAAGTATATAGATTCTGATTTTTAGCTTTTTAAAATAATCTGTCACTTATTACATTTCAATACTGATTTTGTAAGTACTTTAAAAAAAATCTGGCTTGGCCATCATCTTTCCTTTCTCCTTTTTCTGAACTGCTGTGTTTGTTTGCTTTTTCTGAAACAGAACACATACTTCAAGCTGTTGCCACAAAAGACAGAGGAAGTGCGAACCATATTCCATTTTGTTAGCACTGTAAATCAAAACCATTTTGACCTGCTGTTGAGCTTCCAAGCTATGCTAAGCTAAGTTTAAAAGATGTTACCTACGTTGTATATTATCTTCTCCTGTTTTGTTTTTTTTTTATAATTTCTTGCTTCTGTAATTAAATAACAGTTGAGAAAGATCAGGAAGCTTGCAGATTGCCTTGAGTTCTCAGGTCATTGTCACAAATGCTTCAAATTTATTGTGGATTTCTGGAACTGTAAATCTTGGCTGTTCTTGCAGAATGTTTGTAATCTTTCAATTTAACCTTTCAAAGTCATGGTAGGATTATGTTTTAGGCATCCTTCTAAACTCTCATCAAGATGTTTTATAGTTTCATTGGGGAACCCAATGTTACATCAACAAGCACCACCTATCCGTTATCATGGCGTTAGCATTACTAGGTCTAAAAATCACAAAAACTTTAAAAAGTTCAACATTCTCCAGATTTGTTAGGTTAAGTTAGAATAGAGGAGAATAACTATTCTGTTTCTTTTTGTTAGGGATTGCCAGATCCAGTAGCCTGACAGACATGACGTTGCCACAGCTCATTGTCCCCAGGCCCAGCCAGTAGCAAGGCTGAACATGCATTCCCAACAGTCATTGATGCACGCATGCACACAATACATAAATACACATAGAAATGGCCAGCCTCACACAGAAACAGAAACATTCAGTGCTCACTCAAACACAACAATCACCAATGGCTTCATCCCGTTCCCCTCTGTCTCGTCCCACTCGGTGGGTTGTGAGAGGGGTGAATCTTTTCGATTCCCCGATGGTGTGTGTACCGACAAAGGCCGATCTCTGCTCGGCAGAGCCGCATGGTTGGTAGAGTCATGACAATGACCCAGAGGAACAGGCTGGCCAGCAACTTTATTAACTGGTGAATTCCACAAACGGACAAACTTAACAAACTGGCGAGCTTAACGAACGAGCAATGGCGATTTGGCAATGGAGCTGTTTTCTGGGCAACCCGTCACAATTTTTCCCAAACTTGCATATATATTGGAAGAGCAGAGGAAGAGAGAAGCGAGAAAAGGAAAGGAGAAGAGAGGAGGAAAGAGAAAGAAAAAGTATCACTACCCTTGGATCCCATGATGATGATGGCAGATGTGGCAATCCTCCAGTGGTGGGCGCGCGCGCTTCCCGGGGGAGGGGGGGGGGGGGGCACGTCTTTTATAAGCTAATCCCCGCCTCCAGGTATGCCCCTTCAGGACTTACATGGTTCTTGTTCTAGAAAGTTCTCAACCTTCTGTGCAGGCGCTGGGGGAGGGGGGTGGTCACAAAGGGTCTCTCGGGCGGTTGCAAGCCCCTTCCTCAGATCAACTCTGTGTGGCCTCTGGCCATACATGGTCAGGTCTGGCAGAACCCAGAACCGCGCATCTTCTGACGCGATCTCCACGTCCTGCTCTCGCTCTCCCCCACCCCGTGCTCGTCGACCTGCCGTCGCCATGCAAATAGCGCCTCAAGTCGCCACAATGTTTGAGACATTAACTCTTTCAGTGTCTCACACCCTCTCTGATCAAAACTGCTGAAAACCCACTAATGGGAAGTATATACATTACCTCATGCACCGACACATACATGCAAACAGGTCTCTCCAGTAGAGTCTCCAGCCGAGACTCATGACCTTACCAGTAGCTGACCACCAGGCCCCATGATCTCTCCAGTATCCAGCTTGGGCCTCCTGGTCCCTGTAGTAGCCATCACACAGACCCTCTGCTTTCTACAGTATCTGTCCCAGACGTATGGCTGCTCCAATATTTGGCTCCCAAACATCTTGCCCTACTCCCTGGCTAGCCCTATGTGATGTTTGTCAGCTATCACGCACTGGCCCAGGCACCCCCACAATGTTCACACACCCCAGTCTCACCGGGTGCTGCACCCTGGATGCCCGGGTCCCTGTGACCTGAGTCCACCCAGCATTCACAGGTCCCTGTGACCTGATCGCACTCCAGTGGCTGCACTCAGACCCCCATACACACACACAAGTGCACACACATACATGCAGAGTCCCTCATCCAGGAAAACAGGTAGAAATGGAGTTTAATGAGATGCCAGGACCAAATGTAGGCACCAGGAGCAGGGCATGGCCAGAAAAGTGTACTGAGCTGTCAGCTGTTTACACGCAACAAACCCCTGTTATGTCCTGTTCCCTCTATTTTCCCACATTTGTTCCTCCTCAGTCAACCCTGATCCTTCCCTTTCCTTGCCTTTGCTTCCTGCCTAAACATACCATAAGTTTTGTGCAATCTCCAAATGCTCTTTCCCCTTTAATGAACCCATGCCCCTAGCAGTGACCCCCCAGTCTGTAGGTGATCTCAGGACAGCCTCTCCCAGGGACTCACAGTGGTGGGTGTCACTCCAGACCCATGGGGCTGATGTCCTCCTGGGATGCCCTGGGGCGCCAGGGCAGGTGCTTGTGTCTCTGGGTTATTGGAGTTCCCCTGCTTGGCACTGTGCTGCTCTGCTTCTTCATGTCTGGAGAGACTGGAAGAAGATAAGTGTCACTCCTGTCTTCAAGAAGAGCAAGAAGGAAAATCTGGGAAACTATAGGCTGGTCAGCCTCACTTCAGTCGCTGGGAACATGATGGAGCAAATAATTCTGGAAACTAGAACACATGAAGGATAAGAAGGTGATCAGTAGTCAACATGGATTTATGAATGGGAAAGCTTGCTTAACCTACTTGATGGCCTTCTATAATGAGGTGAGGAGCTTGGTGGATTAGGGGAGACCAGTGGATGTTGTTTACCTCTATTTTAGTAAGGCTTTCAACACTATATCCCATAACATCCTCATAGACAAACTAACGAAATACATCTAGATAGTAGTGTGGTGGATTGAAAACTGGCTGAACAGTTGGGCCCAGAAGGTGGTCCAGTCTGTAGTGGTGTACAAGGATCAGTACTGGATCTAGTACTATTTAAACTCTTCATTAATGATTTGGATTATGGGGCGGAGCACACTCACAGCAAGTTTGCAGGTGATATACAAAACTGGGAGGAGTGGCTGATACGCCAGAGGGCTGTGCTGGCATTCAGAGGGACCTCCACAGGCTGGAAAACTGGGCAGACAGGAACCTCGTGAAGTTCAACAAAGGGAAATGCAAAGTGCTCACCTGAGAAGCAACAATCCCAGGCACCAGTACATATTTAGGGCTGACCAGATGGAAGGCAACTCTACAGAGAAGGACCTTGGCATCCTGGTGGACACCAAGTCGACCATGAGCCAGCAATGCAGCCTCATGTCAAAGAAGGCCAAAATCATCCTGGGCTGCATTAGGAAGAATGTTGCCAGCAGGTTGAGGGGAAGTGATCCTTTGCTTCTGCTGAGCACTGGTGAGGCCACATGTGGAGTGCTGGATCCACTTCTGGACTTCCCCGTACAAGAGAGACATTGACATACTGGAGTGAGTCCAGCAAAAGGCCACAAAGATGATTAAGGGTCTGGAACATCTCTTATAGAATGAGAGGGTGAGAGACCTGGGACTGTTCAACCTGGAGACGTGGAGATTCAGAGGGGATCTTATCAATCTGTATAAATACTTGATGGGAGGGAATGAAGAAGAGGAGCCGGACTCTTCTCAGTAGTGTCTGATGACAGCACAAGAGGCAATAGGCACAAATTAAAAAAATGAATACTCCATCTGCACGCAAGAAAACACTTTTTTACTGTGAGGGTGATGAATCACTGGAATCAATTGCCCAGAGAGGTTGTGGAGTCTCTCTCCATGGAGATACTCAGAACACAACTGGGCATGGTCATGGGCAACCTTTCTAGCTGACCCATCTTGAAAAGGGGTTGAACTAGATCTCATGAAGTCCCTTTCAACCTGAATAATTATGTGATTCAGTGAGATGAGTCTTTATTCACAAAATCTAACACTTTTAAATAAAAATGTTTCTTAATGAAGAAAATTGCTACAGACCTCAGAATTCCATTTTCATAATGCAGGGAACATATTAGTAATTTTAAATATCGTGGTACTTACACAATGCAGGTCCATTCCTTTTACAGTACTGATGAGATGTACAAATCAGTGTATTTTAGACTTTCAGTCAGTACATATTCCTCTTGGAGTCTACATTCTCTGTGTGGATTTGGATTTGTATGTATGTACATCTTTTAGGAAAAGAATACATGGTTGGAGTGGAGCAAAAAATAAGAAAAGCCAACAGATTACTTTCAAGAATTGTAACTTTATCTGACATCCATCCAGAACCACCAAAGCAGGAAAGAAAAAGCAAGCAGGGAGACAAAGGACTGAAGAAGGGGAAATGCCTACTTAACTGCATCATCCCAGCAACATCCCAAGAATACTCTGCCACTCTTGAGGCCCCTCTGCTTTCCTCACAAAGGTAATAATTTCCTGTGGCCTGCACTAGTAATAGTTTAATATTCATTTTCAATGTATTTACTCATTTGCTCTGAACACTATGTCCTCTCATTCACACATATTATTCACCCATTTCTTTTGCAGGAATCATGCTCCTTGCTACCAGAGCAGTGTTACAGAGGGGAACCATCTTCCTCGTCTGCTCCCCTTCATGGGATGGCTATCTCAAAGTCTGGCTTTCAGTAATCTGAAAATCCTACAAGGTTTGTTTTTAAATTGTGTTGCAACAATTGCAAGCTATCAAGATAGACCAATCTTAAAAGCTATTATTCTGTCACCTGGGTATTATTACACCCTTCACTGAAATACAAGAACTAGCCTTACACTTAGTGTAAACTTAGCATATATACTGCTGAGTGCATTGCAATATGAAGTAAAGAAGTTAAGCTAAAGCTGCCACTGATAGTGAAGTAGTTCATGCAAAATATTGATAAAAAATCTGGAACTATTACAACTTTCATTATATCATTAACTAATTTCAACTGATTTGTAAGGAAACTCTTTTGTAATCAGTCTGATTCAGTATGAACTCTGCACCATATTCTGCTTGGTGGAATCATGATAAATGCATGACCGCAATACATTAGTAGAAATGTTTCAGCCTAATGGATGTATAATCCATGAACCAAATATCTTTGAGATATCATGATCTTGGAAAAGTTAGATATTAATGGTACCAAGGGAGCTATTATGATCTAGTTTGCTAAAAAGAGCATTCAGATTAATCAGATTCATGGCCATTCTACTGTAAAGAGTGACTTATACTTGAGCTAATATGGTACTCAAACTCCCTTCACATAAAGGTAATTTGGAATATTGTGGAGATGTATTAAAGGAGACTTTAGGTATATAAGCATGGCGAGGATGGTTACATACTTTGTATTTTTTAGTTAAAATTACTTGTGACAGGAGGATGAAATCTGAGTATGAGCCATTTATAATTTAATTCAATTACTATTTTGACTTTTATTTTATTCTTTTTCTTACTGCTTTAAACCATGGTTTGGGAAGTACTTAACATTTTGTCAGCGAGGCAACATTTTATAAATACCACTATAGATTAAAAATTCATATAATGCATTTAATAACTGATTTGCAAACAGTCTAAGACATGCTTTGTATAAAACCCCTTGCATTACATCAACTGTGCAAGAGGCTGATTTCTGGAAAAGGGCTATAAAACCCTGCAATTATAATCAGGTTATGAATGATGTTCTCACTTAATTACAAATCCTGATTAGAGTCTTCTATGCTAGGCTCTCTTTAATATTAAGATTAAATAATGAGCTCCATAAAAGCTATCCAGTTTGCCTGACCTTTATATAACACTGGGTCAGATATCAGCGTATTGTAAGTGTGCCTTTTATGAGTCTGTTAGCTCAATCTATGTGTCAACTGTATCTGAATTCCATTAATACATCTGCTGCCAGAACACAGTCTAATAAAATAAGAGATGGGCAGAGACTGGCAAAAAAGGCTATTTTCTCAGTCTTATGACCTAGAAAAGTATCCTAAGGGAAGGCCACTAAGTGAATTAGGGAATTTTCAGATATATGCCTAGGACATCTAGTCAGAGTCAGAGATGCTTGAATTTAACACCAAGTAAGGAGATAATGCAGAGAAGTATAATTATTCATCTATAACAATCTTCTTTATAATTAAAGCCTATTTTTAATCTTAAACTCATTGGTTTAGTTTTAAGTTTCATAAATTTATACATTTTATGAAACCAAAAAAGTTAATAATGTAATCTGTCTACTGGAAAAATATCACTGAGTATTTTATGAGCATTCATAGAATAATATAAGAAAAAAAAGCATTGGAAAGAGGCATATACTCTAGTTGTGTTGTTTTTCACAACCATTTCAATGATAAAGCTTAGCTTGCAAAAATGAATTGCCAGGTCACAGGCAGGTAAGTACTGGCAACAAAGTTTTAAAAAACCTCACATGAGATTTGCCTGAGAAGCTGTAGCATTTCATAACACAGAAATATTAATAACACTGAATACTGGGCATAATTCTGCAGAAAATGTAATGCTTTTAGGTCCAAAATAAACAGCAATAATCCAACCTGAATCTCAAATTGTTCTTTTCAAATGCCAGATTTTCTGAGGATTGAGATTAAGATTGTTCTTGCTCATTTTCTTAAGTTTCTCTGGTCTTGGCTTCTCTCTTCATCAGAAAGAAGCACTGATTAAGAATTCTGATTAAGAATTCATAATTTGGGAATTCTGACCAGCAAAGAGGAAGGGCAACACAAGTCACTGAGCTGCATTGCCCATCAAATATGTTCAAAACTGCAACAGTTCTCTTTTGCCTGTTCATTTTCAGCAGAAATTAAAATATTCAGTTTAAATATGTTCAGTGTTTTCAATAAAAAATTAGAACTATGCTTTTTTCCTGATAGGTGGAATTTTAAAAACAAAAAAGCAAATAAGCTCATTTGATTAAGAGCTATAAGCCAGCCATAGCATTAAAAACTTGATGTTAAAAGAATGGGATTCTCAAGGTCCTATTGCAGAAAGTGAGATAAACTGAGTAATTCCCTTATTGTACCTAGCAGTAGACAGAAAATGGCCCAAAACAAAAACTGCCAAATAAGGACTTGTAAAAAAAACATTTATGATAGCAAGACTGACAGTAGAAGACATAAAACTGTTTTTCCGATTTATTTAATATTGGTTCAAAACCACTAAAATATGAAAAATTAAAGTGTTTTCATCATGACAACCTATGCCAGCCCTTTGCTTAGGCACAGAATATTCACTGTAACTAAACCTTTTATTTCAAAGCATATTTGTGGTTGTAAAAGTTTGCAGTGCCTATTGCAATTTTAGCCTGTAGTTCTGAAGATTTATTGCCAGATTTTATATCTTAGCAGAGAAGTGTGCTGGAAATCTGATCCTGCCATAAAATTCAGAAAAAAAAAAAAAAAAGATCATATAAACAGACCTCGTACCTGTGTGAATAGTAATGCTATTAATGAGTTAACTTCTGACATCTTTACTCACTTTTGAGTCAGTACTATTTCAAACTAATCTCTGCCATATTCCCTCAGTAACAATTTTGCCTCATTAAAGAATTGTGATTTTGTCCTGCATAGTATTATACATGGGCATGTATAATCTGACTTCTTCTGTTGACATTAGTGAGGTTCCTTTCAGGGCTTTCAATATGTTTCTCCCACTGAAACCTACAGGAATAATGAAATCAGTAAAGTAGCTCACTCTGGACATCCATGTCAAGCTAGGGATTCAGAGGAGATTCTGGGACTGGGTGCCATTTTGAAGAATCACCTGTTCTAAACATTAAATTTGAGCTGGGACAAACCTGCCTCTGGAACTTGTTTTCTTCCTCCACAGACTGTAGGCTGAAAAACCAGACTAGTTACCTGTCTTCTAAACATCTACCATTAGGTGAGATGACTCCTACTTCTAAACGATGAGCTGCTGCTCTCCAACCCTTATTCTCTTAGGCCAGGTAACATGGCTCCAACAATGAGTGCTGACTGCAGTGACTCTCATTTAACACTCTCCCCATACCCTTCCCAATTTATTCTCCCTAGGAAACTATGTGCTAACTCAAGACCCATATATTCAAGGGCTCCAACTTCTAAGTCCTTCTGTGAGACTAAGTTGTAAGCTAGTGCTCTTATAATCATTTTTTGAAAACTTGCAATATAATCATTTTTGAAAACTTGCAAAATCCTGTTTTGGAATTATGTTCTTAAACTTTATAGAAGGTTTTAAGACTCTTTGATGCTCTACCTGCCTCAGAAAAACTTAGCCAAGCTTGGAGATGTTCAACAGCTTAAGAAAATCTGCAGGTGGATTTAGTGCTACCATGATCCTATTTACAATTTCCAGCTTCAGGGCTGCTAGTGTCACCTGTGCAACTTATAGGAAAGAGCAATGGCAAAGATGCCACTATGCACAAGAGGTCTGCTAACATCACAAAGAACCTTTCTGGCTCTCAGCACTGCTCTAATTTTATACAGAAGTAGTCTTGCATCCCTGTGACCTGTGATCAAGACAGCAGAAAGGAAAAGTAAAGCCACATTGTAATTTACCTGGCTCTGGTGTATCTGTGCAGATGAAACCCACTTACCAGAAGTAAACCTGAAGAAAAATGCTACTGCAAAGAAATAATTTATTAGGGATATTTTTTCCTCATTTTTGGCCCCCCATTTGCGTATGGAGTTTTCTCCTCTGTTCTATACAATATATGTATCACAGAGTCAGCATACATACAATGTTGAATTACTTTGCACATATACATTAGTGCCCGTCCTCCTCTTACTGCTCATGTGTAGACCATGTGGCACATCCTAAGTAGGTCAGTCCAGTGACTCAGAGGTATGAACCTCTTCTCAAAAAGGAGGGGAAGCAGGGAGAGAGAGAGGTGATATAGTCTTCAGCCATCTCTGTTCTTCCAACAAGTGAAGATGATGATGGATAAGACCTCCTGTGGACCACAATATTATCATAACATTTTACTAGATGACTGAAAGTACAAAGAGATCCTTGAAACTCCGAAGGGGTGAAAATTCTTTATGAGTGAATTGATGAAGTAGGTGCCTTACCGTGACAAAAACATGGGGTGAGCTTTGAGCACAAACTGAGTAAGGTATCTAGATAATCTGGGAAAAGCTAAATGCTATGATGTTGAAACTCTTATATGTTTTCAAGATTGCAAATAAGATGCAACAGAGTCTTTATAATTAGCAATCACAGTGGCACCAGAATCAAGTACAAAAACAGAAGAATGACTATTTGTTTTAAAACAACCTTGCTTAATCATCCTTGTGATCGCTCAAAGAATGATGAGACCTTTTAGAAAATCATTAGTGGTGCTGTCTTGGCCAGCACCTTAATTAGACTTTCTATGAACTTGGGAATTTCGGTAAAGGTGACATTTGCATCAAAGGATTTTCCCTGTTGTTTTTCAATGTATGATCATTTAAGAGAATACAGATCATTTATGCTGGCATTAAGAGCTTTTCATTCTTCTCCAGGTTCCAGGTATCATTCATGCAAATTAATTCATACAGCCATTAAAAAGCCTATTAATCTCTTTAATATCCAAGAGCCTATAACTTAATCATTTTTACTTTTTGCTATGTTATAAGAACTTGCCAGTTTTCTTGCTATTAACCTACCAATTTTATGATTGCATTGAGGTAAAGCCAGTTCTTCCAGTGAGAAAGGCAAGGGTGACACAGATAAGTTAAATAATTTCCTTCTTAAGTTATTGATCTTTAATTTGAGGTCTACTTAAGTTACAACATTCTTTTCTCCTTCTTCTTCTCCTTCTGTAAATGACATTTCTGTCATTGCACTTCTGATGTAGGATCTTCTTATAAAATAACAGCCTTATATGAAATGAGTTTACTTTTAAAAAGAAATTCCAGGCATTAAAATAGAATTAAAACTTATTTCCTTCTTCATATGTTTTGATGGAAATAAATTGTTATTTTGATGAGAATTATCAGGATGAAAAGGAAAAAAATGTCTGTTAGACATAGATTACATCTGGAAAGAAAAGCCAGACACAGAAAGCATCAAAAAGAAAATTTTCAAAGACGTTTGTCATCTTAGGTTTCCTCTCTGCCTTGTCTTTGTCTAACACTTTAATAAGAATAATGCACCACTCCATGTATGTGAACAGCACAGCTCTGTTGCATAGAAGAGGTTATCAGTGTCTCTGTAAACAAGGCTTCATTTATTTAAGTGCTTAAATACAGATTTAGGAACTTTTCTTTGGGCATAGAGTTTAGGTTCAAATAAAACATTGTTCTGTCATGGTAGGCAACTGGCTACATTCTCTGAGATATTATTGAGGCATTCTGATCATGAGTTTATAATACTGTTGAAGTTTTGTTTGGTACGGAGGAACACATTACCTGAAATACATAAAGAAACACATAGCGGGTTATACACATATTAACTACTGATATACTGCTTCAACACAGCATAATATGAGCTTGAGGTAACTACCTTTATTGTCACAGGAAGACTCATTTAAAACACCATCCCCTGCCCCTTTTTTAGTAAGTTTTGATAGATGAAGATTGCTTCTCAACAGTGTCTATATAAAAGGTATAGAAAATAAATTTAATATGATAAATGTCCTGCCAGTGACCTATATGCAGCATGCTTTTTCTGTCCTTAGGGCTGCTTAACAAGGCATCAAACCCCTACAATTTCCAGGAGGAGGGTGGTTCAATATATCCAGACATACCGGTTTAACACAGAAATGATGAGTGATTCATAGCTCTACAGGACATCCCACTCAAATCAAATATCAGGAAGGCAACTGAATGTATCGTTGCACAGGAAGGATAAAGCCAAAATTGTTAATGAGGTTCACCCTGAAGTCATGAAGTTATAGTATCTAAACAGACTAAGAATGAATATTTGCTTTTTTATACTCCCTTCACCGATATGGTATTCCCGCATGAATGGAGTGATGGCATTTTATTCACAGTTACACTAGCATCACTAACAGTACAAGGCAGACAACAGTAGAGCATCAGCCTGCAAAAATAGCAGCCCAGATAATTTCACATAGATTATCTTCTTTTTTTTTCTTTTTTTTTTTCGGGGGGGCGCATCTTGCACAATCCCATGATTGTCATGTTTGCATGTTTATCCTCAAAACCTTCCTCTTTGCTCCTATTCTCTACCTACCCTGCCCCCTCTCAAGAGAGATAAACACACATCCTCAATCATTTGGCAGCTTGAAGAATGGAGATACAAAAGCATAGCAATTTGCCAGGGGTCAAACAGGATACCTGTGGTGGAGCAAAGAATCATATCCAGGTCTCCTTGGAGCCAGATTAATGAGATAAACATTGGACTAGACACCCTCTCTACACATTATCCGTTTTCCATGGAGAAGTTTCAAGCAACTTACTTTCAGTGCCAGAATCGTTCTAGCATAAAAATACAAAATCATTCAGCACCAGCAGTGTTTCTAGCATGCCTAATAATAATACAAATAAGTATAAGACAAAATGGATACATATACATATTTATATAGCTATACATATATATACACACGTGTATACACACACACAGAAGAAGATAAAGAAGGTGTGTTTATTCAAAGAAAACAGTGTTAAATAGACAAGTAACTAATGCTTTCGAGACATAAATCCAAAAAAGGTACATGTAAAATAAGATTTAGCCCCATAACATCAGGCCAGGTAATATTAATAAATTCCATGTATGTTGATTTAAATCTGTATGTAACTTGAATGAAAAAGAATGCTCGAGTTTTGTTTTGCTTTGGTTTTTTTAATAACCAGTTAATTAAATTATTCATGTGAGTGAAATCTCTCTCAATCCGGTAGCATTAAAAAAAAAAAAAAGTTTTGGATTCTGAGCTCCAGAGTATATCAAGCTTTCAATGGGCAATTGCTTTCTCACCTTCCCACAACTATAAGAAGTTTTATGGCATATTTGATGTAACTGAATGTGGCAGAGACAAACATTTTGATTTACAGTAATTCCAGTGCTGTTAACCTGTTCAGCATAACAAAAGAGATTGCACAAAGACATAAAAAAAAAAAAGGCAATAAATCAGAAAAGAAAATAAAGGTAAAATTCTATATGTAGTAAAGGTCTCCCATGAAATGTTGCCTAAGCCACTAAAGCAAGTGTCATGCCTGATTAAATAAATGGGCAATGTTTTTTAAGGTTTCTTTTCCAAATGATCCTAAGATTGCAGTGAGACCTTTACCTAACTAAGTGCTCTAGGTTTCTTTAATCATAGCCTAAAAATCTCATTCAGAGTCCCTTGAAACTAATAAAAAGAAGATAACTGATTTCTTTGGGCTATAGATCTAGGTCAGGATCTTAATACTAACAGTGACAGCATTCTACTGTTGGTCACTGTTTATTATTGGTAATTTCCACATATGTTAACACCCATTGTCAAATTTTTCATAACTCATTAAAATATCTGTGCCATGACAGATATAATTCTGAAGAAATTAGGGTTTTCACCATTTTTGGTTGTCATCATGGCGCTAACATCAAGCCCTTAAGCTACACAAAGAAACAAAAGGAAAGCCGAACTTTCTCATCAGCTTTTTTCCCTGGAACAATTCAAGAGAGAAAAATGTCACCACAGTTAATAGTGTAAAGTCTCTGAGTGGCCTGAAGCAAAAGCACCTGTCAAAATTGCAATCACAAAAAGGAAGGGTCACCAGAAGGACAAATGCTGTATATAGTTGTATAGCAGTTCTTTGAAAATCGAGTTCAAATATGCTGTAATTTCACTATTATACAAATAAATCCAAGGATTTTTTTTTAATATATGGAAATAAAGAATATCACTATGGATATGAAGTGAGTGGGACTTGAACTGAAAATCATTACACAGTAGGCAAGCTACATTACTGAATGCCCAGTTACAGTATTGAATTTGTGATTAAACATAAGTTAAACTGAAGAAAAAATGCTTGTGGAATTTTAAACTCCCATGGCAAGGAATTAGATTGTTTTCCTACATTTTAATGCTAACCTACCTAATGGATTTACTCTCCTCTATTGTGAAATTAGAAAGAGACCAAGAAGGAAATATGCTTTCAGCAATAAGAGAAAAATGTAGACCAAAAAGCTTCTCCGTCTCCACAAAAATTCAAAATACCACCTTGACTACTTGTGAATAAAGGATTTTACTAAATGGAAAATGTTGGTTTATCATAGCACTGGAAGGAAACTATGTCATTTTCATTTCCTTCCCTCAGCCAGGACTCAGCATTCATGCAAACACAAACAGCACCAACAGCCTCATCCTATTCCCCTCTCTGACTGATCAGGATTAGTAGGAGATACATATATGTTGAGAGACAGAGATGTACAATGTGGATTCTTGCTATAGCTGACCTCGAACACTCAGTCTGCCCAGTAGCTGCCCCTGGTTCCCAGTCATCCTGATGGGTATCACACCTGGACACCAGGGCTGAGGCAGCCCTGGGAGACGACCCGACAGGGCTTCCTTCCTCTGAGTCCTTAACTTCTCCAAGGCAAAGGGACCAGGAGACAAGGAGACATGCTCTGTGACAAACAGCCTCACCTGAAGCACAGATCCCAGCTCTTCCTCAGACTCTGTACACCTGTTAGCTGATGAAGAACTAAAAAATGGAGACAATTGTATCACATAAGTACTTCTACTGCTTTCTTGTTCTCTTCCAGGGAAATTTTTGAAATATATTAGGTTGAAGTGGTGGGTCAATCAGAAGCCAACTGCTGTGACAATATCTTTGAAAGACTCTCAGGATCTGACTGGGTAAGGACTAATGTGAAGTTTCTTCTTTGCTTCTGTTGTTCATAGACAGAGCCATTGGGAAACTGAGGAAGTTTTCACAAGTTTTTAATCCAAACATTAATCTACCTGTGAAGTATTTAATTACTGACTTCAGTTATTGATCTAAAATTGATTTCTTTTACAGGAAATACTATTTCATGTAAAATAGATTCATAACTAGACCAATTCAATACAAGATAAACAAAGCAATAGCCATAAAATAAAAAGTTAGAAAATTGTATGACAGCAAGAATTTACACATAAAAGTAAACTCTGCAGAGAATTTTTTCAGTAAAGACTAAATCTGCTTTGCTATGTGAGGCCATTTAACCCCGGCCCCCAAGCACCCTGAGAGGCTGCTGCTCCCCTTCCCTGGGTGTCTGGCCACCCATGCCCACAGCCAGTTCTGCTGCTATGTGGCTGCAAGGTCTGGCTGCTGGGAAGGGGCCAGAGGGGGGGAGATCTACCAGCAGCCCCACTGGGTTCCCCATCACTCAGGGGCTGCATTTCAGCCCCAGCCCTCGCCCTTGGTCCTTGCCTGAGCTGCACTGCAGGCATCCTGGTGCCTGGCCTCCTACCCTTGATCTGGACCCTGACCCTGACCTAGTGACGACTCAACTTCCCAGCTTGACCTGAGACCTGCCTTGGCACTGTGGACTTTTCTGGTGATCTGGACCCTTGGGTGGCCCCAGTCAGTGTCTGCGGACCTGCCCTGCTCCCCCCGCTCAGGTACTTACCTCCCTCGACTGCTCCCGCATCAGTGAGGCTGCTGCCCCACTGTTCTTGTTATCCCACCCATGAGCCTTGTGCTCCTGATACAAAACCAAATTAGTTGTCAAGAAAATTAAAATGATGGCCTCAGAATTTTCTTTTTCTTAGAGTTTATGTGCAACCTTAATGATAACAGCTTTTTTATGTAATAATATCTGATTACATTATATTCACAACGTGCAATTGCTCCTTTTCATGAGATTCTTCCTTTGCCTAGCTACTGTATTAAATTATTTTTCTCCCCTATAATATGAGATAAAATAATTTCATTGTTGCATCATGCAAACTCACTGCATAGCATACTTCATCTGAGACACTCGTTACTAGAAAATCTTAAAAGCTTTCTTTTCCTAATTAATCTTTTTATTTCTTGTCAAACTTCATTCTTGCATAGACAATGCATAGAATAAATTTATATGCACAAAAGTTGCCAAGCTGAAATAGCTGACTGTTCTCGTAGTTCAGTGCTTTAATCTGAAATTCCATCTGAGAATCTATTACTAGATTATTCAACAGAAGATATAAGGAGGTGCAAAGATTAAAGCATATGCTCAATTTTGGCCTCTGGAAGTACCTAGTTGGAAGTCAATGGGACTGTTCTCAGTCTGCAAATTTAAAAATATGCTGAAATTTTGTGTCAGAATCTAATTCATATATATGTATATTTAAATTTAAGCACACAGATAGGTCTTGTCATGATTATTTGGGTGGTAGTACATAGCTGGCTATCAAAATGGATGGGGGAGATCAAGCTGTATGAAATAAAAATTGTTTCCACTGAAATGTTTTCCATCTATATGTTTCAATCATAATATGACAGGTTATTTGTATTACAAGCACTTTATGATATTAAAATTAATATATTTAGGTTCACAATTCATTTATCCTCAGTCATATGGTGATAAACTTCACCACTATCCAGATTAACAAATCAGCACTAATAAGAACAGAGATCCCAGTCCAGTTTATTGTTCTCAAACACAACATCCCCAGAAAGTTAACACATCTGATTTAAGAGGAAAGTACTTTTTAAAAGGGTAACAGGCAGAGGTTACATGACACCACTACTAAATACTCTAAATGATAGATGTGCTAATACTATAAAACAGCGGTTGCAAACATTAGGTTTCTTTAGAAATAGTCTGAATATGCAGTCCCTAGAGAAGAAATTAGAATAACTTAAAGATGAAATTCACAGATAGCGGTGGTGGGGTCCAAGTGTAAGAGGGAATATCACCCTCATCTAACCAAATGTACCAGACACTTTTGGCCATAGTTCCTCCAGCACCAGGAAGCCTGTGATCTAATAATGCCCACTTGTTGCATTGTGTCTCATTTGGCAATCACATCAACTAGTTACAGGTGGCAATTCTGATTGTTTTGTCCAGTCTCTGGCATTAAATCAAGATTAACTCTAGTTCCTCTGTATTACAGATAAATTTAATACTTCAGTGTAAAGTAATATTCTCACACTCCCAAGAAGACAAAAAGATAGGGACATTCAGTAACAACCGCAGATCTCCTTGTTAAAGAACTATATATGTATTTAAAATTCTATATGCAGCTGGCAGAATCCACGATTAACAATAGACTGACATAAATAAATGCAGGCAGTTTATCAACACCCCAAAGAGAAGGCCAATGATTGCTATGGGAACAATGAGTTTTCTGTTCCATAAGTAGATCTAAAACCTGAGAGGACAGAGTCCAAACACAATAAAGACAGTCCTCTATCAATAACTGAGATCAAGCTACACGTCATATTTGAATCTGATACCAGGGGGAAGTTCAGAAGGGAGACTCCTACCTTCCTGTACTGAGAAAAGGACAAGCATACCCAGGACTATTGCGAGTGCATTCCCACTTCTGTCCTGCCGGTAGGGGTACAGAAAATCTTCATCAATTACGGCACACAGACAGTTCCTGTGCTATTGCCAGACACCTTCTCTCAGAGTTATGGGTCAAGAAGGCAGTTCAATCCCTTTCAGTCCAGTGAGGTGAGAGCCCTGGTCCTCATCACTTCTTTTTAAGTTGAATGTCCCAGACAGGTGCACAAGGACTAGATCCCCAGCTGGCAGCTCCCCGATGCCCATAAATGTAACTGCACTTCTTAAGCTAACTGACCCCTTTTCTCCCTTGCCGCTGTGAACAGTGGCTGATTGAAAATGACCAAAAGCAATCACTTCCGAGCAAAGTAGCAGTTTACCCAAAAGTGTGTAGCATCCACAGAGAATCAAGTAAAATATAGGCTATTTGTATATTTTCCTTCTCCTAAAGCCCACTCTTTCCTTGCACGCTCAGTAATTCTCATTCAGCCCACTTACATCCAGCTTTTGGATGAGACAAGCAGACTGCATTACTGCTTCTTCCAAACACTCCCCTCCAGGTGCTCCTGTTAGCTATTCCATTGCTGTCTTCCCTTCTGTTGGGAACTTTCTGAAGCAAGGTTTAGTCTTTTCACCTCTGTATTTTCAGCCTTGGCTAAGTAAATGTGTAACTGTGCCCTGCACCTGGAAAACAGCATTTTCCAAGTTAACTGTCTAGCTACTATAATCTGTCTCCACGTTGTGTATCTCGGTTTCCTATCTCGCTATAATTTCATTTTCTGTTTGCTCTGCCTTTGATGGTGTCCTCTGAATTCAATGCCATTAGGAAGGCTAGTATTAAATATGCAAATTAAGTTGCTCTTAATAATAATTTTTTAAAAAATCATATTTTACAATTATTGTCTATGTGTTTAGATCTAGGGTGTTTCTCTCTTTGTGTAAGGCTGTGTTTTAATTATTTAAGCCTTCCTTAAGCAGGCATTCATTATGGAATACAATGGTGCATTAAAACTAAAACAAATTGGATTGCCCCTTCTCTGTTCTCAGGGACTGCTTTATGTGTAGCAGCTCATGTTGTCAAGAAATATGATCCCAATTAGGACCACGATGTTCTTCAGTGGCTGAATCAGTCTTATCTTACAGATTTTTTCTTGAATTAATCTTTGTTTTATAGTTTTCAGTTTCTGTTTCAGAACTCAAGGGAACATTTTTCCTTTGGTATTTTTTTCCCACCACAGCCCAGTGGGTTATCAGCGACGCACTCTTCTGTCGATTCTGACTTCTCCATTTAACTGTTGTCATTAATGAATTTCATGTAGCCTCTAGTCCATGTTGAGCTACCACATTTCTAACACCAAAGAGGACACAAGTAGGGGCAGGACAGTTCTCAACATCCCTAACCTGAAACAGAGAGCTCCAGATTCCCATTTCTCCTTCCTCAGATCTGCTAGTTTGCCCAGTCAGAGCAGTCACCCCTGGCCTACCATAAAACTCCCACTCATCTGACCCAGTGAACTGTAACTTTTTTCACATCAGCTCCCCAGATTCCTCACATCTCCATTGTATTAATAGCCCCTTATTCATACCTTCAGTTTAAAACCTTCTAAGCACCCTAAAGCTTATGACTCCTCACAATATTAAAATATGGGGGAGCTAATTTTATATTTTATTAAAAAATCATATACGAAACCCCATTTATGTATGTTGAACTTCCTCCTTCTTCCTACTGTTACTTTGTTCAGGTTTGGCTCCCCAGCAATTCACTTCTAACCTCCCGCTCATCACAGTCCCCAGGATTCTGGCATTTGATGCCAAGATCCTAGTGACAGCTGAAGCCAAACCCACACTCTTCCATGGCTCTTCTTGCAGCAACCAAATGTTTCTGGCAGGAATATCAAGTAGATTCTTCTTACAAGGAACCCACACAGCCAGGACTCCAGGAGTTGAAAGATAAAATATGTCCAAAAAAACCCCCACAAACTGATCTATAGTAATTTTAAACTCATGCAAATTTGGAAAATCTTAAAGGTCTCCAGACGCAACTGTACCTCATCTTACATTAAAAACTCATATGATTATGCACTTAAAAACATATTTCTTTCAAAATGGTCTGTATTTTTTTAACAAAACCTTAGGTTTAAGTGCTGTTTTTTTGAGGTATTTTGTGCCAGTACTAGAAGACACATGTATGAGCAATACTACTGGATATATCTATGCAGCTATAAATTCCTCTGAGATCTTTGTCAATAGCAGCCAACCCAGTTAGCTCTGTAAATTTTTTCCACACCATAAAATAAACTTCTTCCCTTCCTCCTCTGGCATTTTTTATTATAAAACTCAATTTCTGTTTAACAGACACTATTAAGTCAGGAAGATTAGTTCAAAAAGCTACCGTTAAAAAAAGAAATACACTCACAACTATTTTGTCCAAATCCATATGCTTTTTAAGTGATTATACCCAGAGTGGATTAATGACTTGTAAATATAGTGACTCAGCTGTCTTTCCTATTTCTCCACCACTCTGCATTATTGTCACACTCCACTGTGACAGGGTCTCATCACGCACACTGGGTTTAGTAAGTGAATCTTGTCAAGTGAGCTTCAGTCATGCCTAAGGCTCAGAGGCTTATTGCAGTCAGCATTCCTTTGGACTGCTCTGTCAGCAGAAACTGGAAGAAAAGCTCTCACTTATGTTTTGAATCTGGGGCACTGACTACCTTGAAACACCAACTTGATGCTCAGATGTTGTGCACTCAAAAAAGGAAATGTTAGTTTTGCTAGTTTGGCTTTTACCTTACACATATCATTTTTGCCATGACTTCTTTTCTCAGACACACTTGAAAGGAAGAGAACTAACAACAAATATGTCACTCCCTGAACAGCTGAAGTAAGAAAACAAAAAGAGTAATAGATATTTCATTGTGCTAAATTATTTGCAGATCAACTTCAAAATAGAACTGCTTACTGAAGCATTTGACTAGACATTTGAGTAGAGGGATGTGCTGGCTTTGGCTGGGATAGAGTTAATTTTCTTCACAGTAGCTAGTATGGGGCTATGTTTTGGATTTGTGCTGAAAACAGTGTTGATATCACAGAGATGTTTTCATTATTGCTGAGCAGTGCTCACACAGAGTCAAGGCCTTTTCTGCTTCTCACCCCACCCCACCAGCAAGTAGGCTGGGGGGGCACAAGAAGGTGGGAGGGGACACAGCTGGGACAGCTGACCCCAACTGACCAAAGGGCTATTCCATACCATATGGCGTCATGCTCAGCGTATAAAGCTGGGGGAAGAAGGAAGGAAGGGGGGGGATGTTCGGAGTGATGGCGTTTGTCTTCCCAAGTAACCGTTACACATGATGGAGCCCTGCTTTCCTGGAGATGGCTGAACACCTGCCTGCCCATGGGAAGCAGTGAATGAATTCCTTGCTTTGCTTCGCTTGTGCACACAGCTTTTGCTTTTCTTATTAAACTGTCTTTATCTCAACCCACGAGTTTTCTCACTTTTACCCTTCTGATTCTCTCCCTCATTCTGCCGGGGGGGAGTGAGGGAGCGGCTGTGTGGTGCTTAATTGCTGGCTGGGGTTAAACCACGACAAGGGATTATGCATTTGTTTTAAAGTTAATGTACAGCTAGTAGTGATTTTCGCAATTAAATACATGCAGGAACTGCTTTAAGAGTTTGAAAAATATTTTAAAAATAGTTAAATGTATATTATACTTCATGGACCAGATTCTCTAATTGGAGTTGTATTCTTTATACCATTCAGTAGCCAGAAGTCCCTTCCAGACCAGGTCTTTCATTTCTGAAACCACAGAAGCTGCATTGAACATGTCGAGGTAAGGGAGAAGTCCCAGAACATGGAGAATTTATTTCTTTCTGCCTGCTCTCCAGTGGTTTATGTGCCTCAAAGCAAGCAGCAGAAGAACCTGATACTAAATAAAAATACCTTCCTGAAACTTTTACTTGCATTTCTTTGTGTAGATCTATGACACTGAACAGTCTGTCTCCAGATATTTACTCTTTTGTTTCTTGCACTTTTCCATAAACAAATTGATTTGCATAAAATTTGGAACTTTTCTTTCTTTACAATTCAGTATCTTCCTACTGCATGTTTCTTGCTGATATGTTCCTCCTCAAATATTGCACTTGTATGATGACACAAACAGAAGACCATCTGGTTTACCGTTGAGAGGTAAGCAAGGATCATTGATAGAAAAAATATTTGGCAATAAAGATTTTGTTGTATTTTCTACTGCTCTAACCAAAGTTTGCACCCCTATTGACTGAATTAGGACCAAACTTCAGGAGGTAGCACTAACACAAGGAGAAACATAGGAGGCAGTTAAACTCTGAAATTCTTTTTAAAGCTTCCAAGTAAGATCTTTGTAAGATAACTTTAATTCTAACTGAATAATGCAGAGCAGTTGCAGAAAGTAAATTATAAATTAATAATCACAAGTCTTCACAAAGAAAACCTGATTCTCTCCGAGTTTCATGCAGAAATTAAATTATAAATTAATAATCACAAGTCTTCACAGAGAAAACCTGATTCTCTCTGAGTTTCATGTGAACAGAAATAGCAACATGACCTACTTTGCTAGTCAAAACAGTCTGAATAACAAATACTCCCAGTGAACTCTTCACTGATGACATAAACTCCATGTATAAGTTTATTGCCAGTCAGAATCTGAAAAATTAATAATTTGCCTTTCTTTAAAGCACACAAACACAACACATGCACACTCTTACATACACACACATATATATACAGTTTTTATGTATATAGATGAATATATGTGTGTATGAATAGATATGAATATCTTAATTATAATTTAGTAACGGGAATACCTAGACTTCACTGTAGCTTCTGCTTCTCTGTTTTATGAAAACTGATGTGAGATGGACTGGCAGAGAGTGGGTGAAGGCATTCAAGTACAAGCCCATTTAATTCACTCCATACAGACAGTTCCACTGTGCTGGGGAAGTTTGGGCTGATTCAGCTGAAACTATGGCCAGTGTCCAAATGATCTGGCATAAACTTCATTCCATCACATATACCTACCCATGCTATCCCTTGTCATTGGAAGTCAAACTATTCACAGGTGCCTTTTCCCTTTGCTGTCTCCTCTGCCAAACCCAGTGTCATGTAGCCCTTGAAGGACTTAGCAGGCATCTTTCTCCCTTTCATTCTTTCCTTCTTCTCTTAGGTTTGGACCAGGAAAGCCCTGCCCGCTCCCTTTCAGTGACCAAGCCATGTTTTCATGGGCCTTGGTTGCACCCTCAGACTGAAGTCTATAAAGGGGTAGAAATTCCCCGAGGCAGCAGAAGTTAATTCAGGTAGCATTTCTGAAAAAGCAGCACTAAAAGTTTGGCAAATATTTTCCTGGAGAACGTTCTTAGGCATACAGGAAAATAAACCTCTGGCAAATAGTTAAAACTATTTCACGGATACATAAAATTATATTACACTCTAGTAGTTACACTTATGATTATGTAAGGAAATAAAATACTTTTTTCAATAAGCAGTCAAGGTTTGCTCTTTTCCAGGAGGCGCATGCATTTGAATTTGAACACACTGAGAAATCAGCTAGTGACTACAAGATTTTTTGTTCTAGAAAATGCATATTATTATATTAATGACATGAAATTAATATTCAGATATTTAGCATTGCTTCCTCCCATTTATCAATATTTGGATCAAATAAAATGTGGGAAAACTAGCATAAAGGTGCTAACATATTTGCCTTTTACAATCACTGTCGTATCTATGTCTCAGTCTTTTCAATGTGAGCCCAGGCTCAACTCCACACAAGCTTATTTATAGCTGTAACGAAAGTGTAACTGGTCTTTCATAACACTGTGCACAGAATCATTTTTAGATGTTGTGGTGTAGCTGAAATGAGAAAACATACAATACTTCATGTCTGTTGGAAATAGCACCGACATATGAATATATTGTCATTCACTGACGTTTAAGCCTCATGCCTTAGCAAGGACCAAGATAAATAGCCAGCACCATGTTAATCTTCAAAAAGAACTTGTTCTTCATGTTATGAAAAATTATTTCTTTCAAGTGATGGAGTTTACCCTGTAAATTAAATCTCTAAAGTAATGGAAGAAATAACCCATGACACTGGTGGGGGAAATTAAATTAGAGTCACTAATAGCAGGTCAGCACAGTCCGAGCAGAGGTAATAGAAGTGACCACATGAATGATAAGCAGGCCTTCACTAGGCTGTGACATCTATCTCCCAGAGACTGTGACAAACATTCATCTGTGTGGCAAGCAATTCACAATTCAGGCACTAGCATGTTTATAGTGCAGCCTGACATTGGCGGACCCAAAGCATGCCAGTCTTTCTCAGCAGGATGCTCTAATTCCCTAATGAAGACCATTAAGACAAGTAAAAATCTTTGACCCCACTCTCTCTGCTAAATCAATCTGCCACTGCTCCAGATAATCTTTTTACTTTATTTATTTATTTATTTATTTATAAGCCTGGAAGATATTTACTGAACTAGTACAATCTCCATTCCTCCCAACATTGTTAAGTTACTGTAATTCTACCCTGGAGCAGTAAAATACAAGGGGAAAAAAGTAGGGAAATATAAAGAACAGGTTCTGTTTTGGAATTGTAAAAGATCCAGTGTATGCTTTCTCTAAAGACTTTAACATCACTGCAATAGCCCTTGGCAAAATAGCAGGGTAAGATGTTAAGGTAAAATGGACTCTCACATGCCATACAAAGCACCTCTGAAATTCAGGGCCTGATTTATTTCCTAATACCAGAGCACGATCACTGATCTTTTGATGTAAACCTAATAATGTAATAAATAACATGCCCAGAGAAAATACAGGTTTCTATAAAATACAGGGCGAAAAGTAAGGTCATATTCTACCACCTCTTTTCTCTGCATTAAAAGAACTTCCTAACACATACCACCATCATTATGAAATATTTTCAGCAGGAATTAAGAATATAGACAGTAGAAGTAAGGGCAGTAGGATGACAAATATGAAAGTGCTTGCAAAGTAAGTGTGTAAGTAAGTAAATAAATAAACCTTACAGTATATGAGCCTCTGTTCAGATAATAAAAGAGGCCGAAAGAAATGCTTGTTTACATTATCCACAGGATATATGTGATCTTAACCTTTTAGTCATTATGTTAAAACAAACAGCATATTAAAATGGAAATTTCCCCAGAGTTACTGATTTGCAAAGTGAAATAATGAACTTCATATCCCTCGTTTACTCACACAACTTGTTTCCATTTAAATGGTGATTAGGCTTACTCAGTACTAATGATCATTTGGCAGTATTATTACATGGCTTAAAAATCCAGAGGTACAACCAGAAGGATAAAATGCTACGAAAAATGCCAGTCAACATTTTCTGGTGTTGCAGTAGATGCTAGCACTCTGAATTTGACATATCCAAATAGCATTCTGGCACAAAAGGACCCCTTGCACCAAGGCTCAGGCAGTCTTCAGAGGCAGAGCGTCGGTCTCCCCAGCTCTGCAACACCCTTTCTCGCTGCTGAAAACTTCCTCTTGTGGACACACTGCGTCCCCCTGCACCCACCGAGGGCTGTCCAAAATCAGTTATAAACTGGCATTGGGTCCAGGCCCCACTGATGACAACAGGAGTTCTGAAGAAATGGCTAGCTGCAGATACACAGACAAAATGAAAATATGGCATGCTGTGGAGGGCAGGCGATACACAAAAAATGCATTAATTATTAGTTAAAGCCCTCTCAAAGCCTAACTTTTGCATTTACCATAGACTGGATTTCAGAGATTGCTAACATACAGATTCTCTTAATTTAATTTTTAAAACTTGGAAGTATGAGTTCTAGAAGCCATAAACTTCATATGTAGTATATATCCTTTTCTCAAAGAAATATTCTAACAAAAGTATTGGACTTGTCTTCCAAGAAGGCTAAAGAAAAGATGTATCACAGATCTCCACTGTTCCTCAGAACTAACTCCTCTGAACTACAAAACTAATTGAAATAAAGCCCCATTGGAATTCCAGAGCAAAAATAAAGACTATCTTAATATTTATTTGAGAAAGAAAGTCAGTAAGGTAGCTTTCCAAATGTCTACCCCCCTACTACTATAACTAAGAAAAATTTCAGGGATCACCAACTGCAGACTGAGGAGCCGCAGAGCCAGTTTCTTCTGGAAAATTCTGAATGTCAGAACTGAAGCAGCATCAGTATAAGGGAAAAAACTGAGGACCCCAAACCTTCTCAAATCTTTTAGGATTGAATTTTCCAAAGGCAACTTTAACCTAACTCTACTCTGATTGAAATCAATAGTCATCTGAAAAAAAAAACCAAAAAGACCAAAAAAACCCCACCGAAATTAAGGCATCACTAAACACTTTGCAAAACATATCCTTATTGTGGAATCTGCACTGCTTCCTGAGCCTGTTAATGAATTTTAAGGTACTTTTAGATGGTCACTGTCTCTCCATTAGAAATTATCCTGTTTCCAGTAGTAGTCAGCTGCCAGGAAATGTACTGCTTACTCACCCTTCACACAGGGGCAGGTGAAGAGCCCAGAGGCCAATACGCAGTAATGCCAGGCTCAATTCAGTCACAACAAAAAAGAGCCCGACATGTCCGGGCCCTGAGGCCATCCCCAGGCCTGCCCATGGCCCAGGACCCCACGTCAGCCCCCAGGGCCATCAGCCTCTACCCCAGCAACACCGCAGCAGAGCCGCTCTCCAGCTCCCCACAGCCCTGCCTGGCCCGGCCATCAGCCCCCCGAGCCAGGCCCACCCAGGGGCCAAGGCCCCGGCTCTTCCTCAGCCAGGGCTGGCGAGGCCCCTAACAGCCATGTTAGCACACTGACCCTGTCCCTTAGGGACTGACCATCTCCCGCGAGGAGATACCAGCCCCAGTCTTTTCAGACTCTGTTCTTTTGGCACCAGGTCAGGTTTTAGCGATAAAAATTGTCCTTGTCAGACAGCCCTTTCCCAGATCTGAGAAGCACTGCTCTGCTGCTGCTCCCCAGCGGTTCCAAAATTGCTCCACGCTTCGTCTCCTTCATCAGAGGAAGACACTAAAGCCAACCTTTCTGAGAGCAAAAAGATAGGAAAACAGGCAACATCAGCCCCTAATCTCTTCCCCTGGGAAGCCTATAGTAGAAGATAGAAAGAACTTGGATCCCAGAGAGCTTTCTTTAAGAAAAATGGCACCAGAATTAAATGTTTTGAACTTTCTTACTTCATGCAACATTTCAGCACTTGAAATTGTCCTGGGAAATTACTCCTTAAAGTTGCAGTCATTTTACAGTACTCCAGCTCACGGTCCTCACCTGACAAGAGCCTGCATGACAGCGGCCCATCATCAGAACTGACACAGGCCAGAAGACTTTGGGTAATGCACCACGGGAGTCCATCAGAGACAGACATGTTGGAGGTCACGGATCAGAAAAAGGGATGAGTACTAGCTTGTTTATACCTACTACCTGTCTCAACATGAATTATAGTTATCTGGAAGGACAGGCTATGTACTCAGATTCCCACACACTTAGCTGGGCTTTTTACTAAACAGAAATAATCGCAGGAGACAAATATTTAATCTCATTTATGTTTACTTTCCAATGTTAGTTTAATGCCAAGTAAAGGTAAGGAGATAAACAAAAGAGGTGCTCTTCTGAGCTCCTGATTCACTTGGGGTATGCAGTCAAAACAGACTTGGTTCTAGTTCATAGTCAAGTGAGATTTGCATGATAGCCCTATGGCTGAGCAGAGAAAAGTATGCTGTAAGGATCATGTCCCTCTTTCCCTTGGGCGAGAAGTGTTTGGTGTACAAATGTCAAAATACCACAAAATCCCAACTCCTGTTCATTTTTGGAAAATAAAAATTTTGATCACAAATTGACCACCTGGAAGATGGTAAAGAAAAGATATATTATATAAATTAAAACCAGTTGAAAATATCTTTCTCATGTCTCCTTTTTCCCTTATATCCAAACTTAAAGCTAAAAATTGAGCAACAAGGGAAAAGATCCTGACATCCCTTATATCATGTCTAGTTACTTGAGTGTATTTACATTTATACTGGCTTGACATCAGACTCATTTTCAGTGAGAATTAGCTAATGATTTCATTTAAAAGTCAACCTAATTCAGTTCTCTATTCTTACAACTTTGAGCAAGCAGCATGCAAAATGTGAGTTTTAAGGAAAGGACGTAACTGTGATTTAGTTCATTAATGTGTAAATGATGCAATAAGGGACGAGGAAAAAACAAAACAAGTTGGCAATGGGAGTACAAAGTCCTAAAACAGAACCCCCACACTTAAGTGGTGTGATATATACAAAGATGCTGCCCATGCTTTAGGCCTTAAGATTTTACAGACAGCTTTAGCTGATCTAACTGTGAGTTGTAGAGCGAAGAAACAGTCTGGCTCATTTGTCCATTCTCAGGCGCGGCTTCCCACTCCTCCTTTTGGACTGCCTCTGGACAGTGTATCTTTGGGATACATTCAGTGGATTCTGTGGTCTAATTCAAAAGGATTTCTTGGTGGTTGTTTTCAGACCAGCAAGGAATCTGAATCACACCGTGACAAGCATGATGAAGAGAAGACTCAAGGGTGGAAGCATATGGCCAGAATCACATGAGGCAGGACTCCGCTTTTTATATGGACATAGCCTTAGGTCAGTATGTGTCAGACCATGAGAGTGCACCCTGAGTGGTTGTCCTGGTTTCAGCTGAGATAGAGTTAATTTTCTTCATAGTAGCTAGGTTGGGGCTATGTTTTGGATTTGTGCTGAAAACAACATTGATAATAAAGAGATGTTTTAGTTGTTGCTGAGTAGTGCTTATACTAAATCAAGGACTTTTCAGCTTCCCATGCTCTGCCAGGTGCACAAGAAGTTGGGAGGGGACACAGCTGGGACAGCTGACCCCAACTGACCAAAGGGCTAT
The DNA here is from genome assembly GCF_034638445.1 of Ciconia boyciana. NCBI lineage: Eukaryota > Metazoa > Chordata > Aves > Ciconiiformes > Ciconiidae > Ciconia > Ciconia boyciana. Next base: position 55,336,569 of record NC_132936.1, read on the forward strand.
TCCATACCATATGGCGTCATGCTCAGTACATAAAGCTGGGGAAGAAGAAGGAAGGGGGGGACGTTTGGAGTGATGGCGTTTGTCTTCCCAAGTAACCGTTATGAGTGATGGAGCCCTGCTTTCCTGGAGATGGCTGAACACCTGCCTACCCATGGGAACTAGTGAATGAATTCCTTGCTTTGCTTTGCTTGCGTGCACAGCTTTTGCTTTACCTATTAAACTGTCTTTATCTCAACCCATGAGTTTTCTCACTTTTACTCTTCTGATTCTCTCCCCCATCCCACTGGGGGGGAGTCAGCGAGCGGCTGTGTGGTGCTTAGTTGCCAGCTGGGGTTAAACCACGACAGTGGTGTGCCCATCGTACAGCTCTGATGGATTTCTAAAATTTCCTCAAAGATAGATCCTCAGCACAGAGCAAAAGTTAGTACTGTTGTTGCTGGCTTACACTAGCCTAGTATCAGGCCTATAGCCATATGCATGATTGTATTTAGGTATATATGTATATATTTCTGTAGATCTTCATGATATGGCACACATGTTTGTCTGTGCAGGTTTATAAGTATGTGCCTATACATATATATACAGATCAGATACAAGATACAACACAGACATTACACACTCTTGAAATCCTTCTCTCCTGCACTAACACTAAACTATTTCCAGTATTACTTTGATTTGCAACACTTCTCTCACCTCTAAAGACAATTAAGGAGGAAAAAGTTGCACATTAAGTGGACCCATTATGAATTCATTTGCTAGGTCTTTTTATTAGCACAGAGGATGATGAATTAATTTGGTATTCAAGTAACGCTCATTTCTGCCTCCAATAAGAGTTCCCTCATAACGCACCATTAGTTAAATGTACCATCACAATAAAAATCTAACCAAAAAAAAAGGCTTTATGTTACTTTAAATAATGAGCCCTCAGAGAAGCTGAATTAGCACTATAAATTAAGAAATGTTGCATTATGGTAAGAATATATTCTTTAGGTAGCATCAGCTCACAAGAGTAACAACCAAGATCAATCTTTCTGTCTCCCAATTTGATTGTATAAAAAAGAGGAAAAAAAAGAAAAATAAAACCCTTCTCTAGGACTCACATATACTCCTCCATGTACCCCAGAGGGATAAAATGAAAATCATAGATTCTAGCTTCAGTACTAAAAGAATAAATGTCAGCCACCTACCCATGTGTCATTATCAAATTTCATTAGTACACACCTACTTGTGTGCCAAAGCCTTTAATAGAAATATTATGTAAGATAACATTAAAGAACACTTGTAGTCTATCCAGATGTGAGTTCTCTTTTCAGCATAACCAACTGGACATCTGTCCTTCAGTTTGTTTACTAACTATCTGACAATCTGTATACAAATCACCCTCTTACCTTTTTAACTGTCACCTTCCTGTGAAGCAGCTTTAATTCAGAGTGATTAGTTTTACTACATAAACCTCCTCTAGTGTATCAGAAATGTGAACTACAGTTCTTACTGTTTGTGCCAGTGACATACACAAAATGCTGTAGAAATTCAGATATGTTTATCTTACTCATTAGTCAAATTTCACAATATTGTGAAGGATTTTTTTCTTGTTCTTCTTGATATGTCACTGCTTTTCCTAAAACTTAAGCTACCAACACTGAATTTTTTGCCCAAATTTCAGACAGCATCAGTCTACAGGTTAGGCAGATAGGAACAGTGAATACTTGTCCTGACCCACACTGATTTTGATAGATTTTTTCAACAACAACAAAAAATCAAGTTTAGCCAAGAGATTCAATGAGCCTATGAATATTTAATTTGATGCACACCTGCTCTCCCACACACTAATGTAAAAATACAATCCAGTAACTAACACTGGCAGCACTAAGCATAGAACAAGACCCAGTCTGTATACACAGGCTACATCTATGCTAGTGAATTGAAAACACAAGTATGAGTTCCATCCTGTAGTTTTCCATACTGTTAAATGATTGGTGCAGTTTTGGCCTGAGTCAGTCAACACTCTCCTTAGCAATGCCCAAGGTATTTCTAGAGTTGATCAGACTGGGAACCATTGCTAACAAACCTGTCCACTGTGGAAAGGGATAGGAGAGTTTAGCTCTGTGAATGCAAACTCTGCTATGCAGGCAGCCTCAGGGCCAGAGACCAATCTCTGGCTCATTTGATTTGTTTTCTGAGTATAAATGTAACTATAGAATTGCACCAGTAGTATACACCTCCTAATAAAGAGAATTGTTTAGGAATTTCCGGTGAAATAATATTTTTTTTCTTTAGAAAGCACTGGTTCATTAAAAATGAGACCTTTTGCAGGAATGATCATATCAGTTTCAGCAAAGGTAGACTAGCTAATCAAAAGTAGAGAGAAGAATGACATTAGCAACCAGAAAGGTCAACAGCTGATAGGATATTTACCTGGCATGTGAGATAATGAAGTTTAAGTCCCTGTTTTGAATCAGCTAGAACAAAGACTTGTGTTCTCCTCTTATTCAGCCTGCACAACTATTTTGGACTAATAGCTGCTCTGAGATGAAGCAGAGTTATATTGTCTATTTTTTACCTGGTAAAGTTTAGGTTTCAGTCCCCGGGAAAGGGATTTTTGAATGATTTCTCACAAAGTTCTAACCATAAATTGTATCTCCATCTTTACCCATTCTCTTTTTTGACATCCACCAAACACCAACTCAACCATCTGTATGTTCTTTTATAAATATTTAGGGGTTAAGCACATAATTTTGATCTTTTATTTGATCCTGCAATAGGATCTAAGTATATCTTATAATCAGAGGCGATTGACAAGAATGGCATATAAAAAAAGGAAATGTAAGCTATATCCAGTTTCTTAAGGACATCAGTCAATGCTTTTTAACCAAGAAAAGATGCACAAAAAAGAGTATAAGTCTGATCATAGGAGTTACCCAAAGAGTCTACAGGAGGCTATTGGTAAAATCTGTGAGATATGGACATGGATGCTCTGCTCAAAAAAGACACTGTTTCAGTTGTCTTGGGAGCCAGAGAACAGGATGACTTCAACAGTTCAGGCATAGCCAATATTATACCACTGAGCAGACACAAAAGTAGATAGCACAATTGAAATTATGCACGTGATTCAGTGAGGTTTTACAATGACTCGTACTACAATGTAGCTAACTTTCCTAAGTTTATGATATAGCCAACAGTGCTGAAAAAGGTAAAATGTACAAGACAGGTTGTATTGCAAAGTGTTATTATGAAAGTGTTAGCTTACTTATTTTATTCTGTTAGATTCTGCTTATTACCAGAATTTATAGTCACCTAATTTTTCCTTGATTAGATGTAGGCTTTTTTATTTATGCTGGCTTATTTGAATTGCATTGGCAGCAGAGATCCATGCTACAGCCTTGCCCCAAAGAACTAATGTCTTCAAACTCATTCTGGAGTGATGACATCTGTTGATAATCACAATATCTCTTAGTCATACCGGTACAATTGCCTCATCCTTCTGGTGTACAGCAGATTTAAGCAGTTTCTTCAAAGTAGGTCATAGATTCACACCACCTCAACCCCCTCCAGTTTTCCTTGACAAAGTGTCAGAAGGTTCCTGCACCACTTGCAAGTATATGAGGTCATGAGATGTGAATAAAGGCAGTCCTCTTTACTACTTCGCACGTGCATGTGTCTTTCTTCTCTGTGCAGTTTTTTCCTTTCTTATTTTTGTCTTCTTTTCTCTTTTTTCTTTTTTTGGCACAAAAGAAGAAGCTTACATCTGTTCTTTTTGTTCTCATGGCTTCATGTGCTCAACAAAAAAAAGAAAAAGACTGAATTTAATGCTTCTGTACTAGAAGATTTAGCGTGCTTTTCAGCCTGTCACTGAACTGATGAAAGGCAGCACAACTACACACTTTTCCCAACTGAGCTCAGATAGGTTTGTTCACTAGAGTTCAAGTCTCCTACCAACAATTCACTGCAGTTTCAAATTATTCTCCTTCCATATTCAATCTCTATGAGTGGATCAGCCCATGCCCCTTCTTCCAGACTGTAAATTTGCCAGTTTTAAAGATTTAATAGCAGGATTGGAGCAGTGACAGCTCTATTTGTGGTATACCTCCCTTCCCACAGTTGATAGAGGTCTGGTGCTCAGCTGTAAAGTTCAACTCTCCAACACCTTATCAATCAGCTTCCCTGTGTGACCCACTTCGGGAAAGATTTAAATGAGGTAGTGCAGATTCTTCATAGTGAATATAATAATTGAAGGGAAGAGCAAGCTTTACATTGTTCCTCCAGTAGACCAATTCTTTCAATTGATTGTTTGGCTTTGATATTAATTCACAAATGGTACAAAAAGTGGAATCTGTAGAAAGGGGAAAAAATTCTTAAGGAAAATAGAACAAGTTCTTTTTTTGAGAATCCTAATGGCTTCTCCAAGACTTAAAAATGTCCTGTTCATGCCGTGAAACAAATACCATTCACTGTCACTTTCCCTTCAGACCAGCTCATCATGGTCCCCACTGTGAAATCAAAAACATTGGGTTTCTCTCCCAGTCTTGGGTTATGTCTGCTATTCCAAAAAATACAGGTGGGACGGGATAAGGAAAGACTACAGACTTGCTGAGAAGTGGATTTCTTTCTCAAGAGCAAAATAAGTTATCATCTGGCTTAACCATCTATCATATAGATTTCCTTTCTGTCTGTAGTGGTACAGACATTGGCATGTTTAACGTAACTTACTAGGCAGGGCTGCCTGGGATCTGTTCTGAAATAACTTGTTGAATAAATGAAATTCTAGAGTCAGAGTGGTAAAAAAGAGGACACAGTCTCCAAAAATGGAGGCAAGGGACAAGGCAAGCACAAGCTGCAAATCTCTCCTCTCCTACCCCTTCATGATAAAGAGAAGACTGTACTGAACTCTTTGGGAAAGGAAGCAAGATCACCTTCCATAGTAGCTACTTTCAGACCTACCAACTACTGAGCAGTTACTACTGCTAAAGAATACATGACCATCTATCATAATAAAGGATATGACAAAACTGTCAATGTTAGGAAACAACACTCATAAACCAAGCTGTAGCCAGAAGAAACACACAGCATTTCAATCAAAATTTATTGCTTTACTGACTGTTCTACCTATTTTTGTGTCTTTCACAATCCTTATTAATCAAGAGTAAGTCACTCCAGTTTTAAGGGTAGTAAAACAATCCATTTTGCAGATAAAATTACTGAGAGGAAGCAGAAAGTCAGAAAAGAAAACTAGAAAATAAAGCAAACCAGAGAATAAACCAAAAGATTCTTACATTACACACTAAACTCAGAGCTATTTTACCTCTGCCTCTTGCCCGTTTCACATTCTTGCTTAACCTACTCTGTTAGTTACAACCTTTGGTCAAGTCCCTGTACACTGTCATGTACTCTTCTCCAAATCAGTCAAGAGGTTAAATTAATTTTTTTTCTTTTTTAGATACAGTTGCTTTAATACCATTAATCAAACAATACCTTTTGGAAAAGTCAATTTCTGTTCTTGTGAATAAGTGTCCCCTTTGGAAACAGAAAAGGGCACAAAGTCAGGTCCCAACTACTTTGAAAGTGTAAAATTTAAAATAATATAAAATTGGTAAAAGTTAAAGCCAGGTACAGGTACAAGAGCAAGGGTGTAAATTCAAAAGAATCTAGAGGATCTAGATGGAGACATGAAACAGGGAGTTTGAGGGCAGCTAAGTTATGTATTGACCATTTATCTGAAGAGCCACAGTAATTTAAGACCTCACAGATTTAGCCTCTGCTTCAAAACAGGTCACTCACTTCCCAGGCATTTAAACCAACTACTGCGCTCCAGTACCAGGCTTTCTCCAGTTTCCAGTGAGAAATACAGAACTGATTTTGAACAATTAACTTCAGAATATGAAAGACTGAAGATCCCAGACACAGTGAGACCCCAAGGAGAAATCCTTGGTACATCTTGTTCAGTAGATCGGGCATATTGATGAATCCATTTTTCTGGGAATATCAGCCCAACAAATCTCATAAGTTTGAGCTCACCAGTGGTTATTTTATGTGCATATTTTCAATTTTTCTTATACAAAAAAAAGACAGGTAACTCGTGTCTTGTGCACATGTCTGTGTAGACGTTCCCAGCACTGTAGGGCTGTGGTGCAGAAAGATATATGACCCATTAGTAATGTTTGTTAGTTGCATCTTCCTCGCTGACCTGCTCCTCAAGGAGAATTAACACTTCTCCATTCCACTCTGGTTGTTCTCTCAGTTGGGATTCTAACCCAAGCATCTGAAACTTCAAATCTGGATATTTTTTTTTATATGCGTGAGAGAAAAACGTATAAGTTAGTGTGAGAATGATGGAACAGTAAAGTTTTGAATATAGTTGTATTGGGTTTGCATGGCAAGCTTTTGGTAGCAGGGGGCTACAGGGGTGGCTTCTGTGAAAAGATGCCAGAAGCTTCCCCCATGTCCAATAGAGCCAATGCCAGCCAGCTCTAAGACAAACCCGCCACTGGCCAAGGCCAACCCAATCAATGATGGTGGTAGCACCTCTGTGATAACATATTTAAGAAGGGGGGAAATAACTGTTGCGCAACAGGAGCTGGAATAGAGGCATGAGAATATGTGAGAGAAACAACCCTGCAGACACCAAGGTCAGTGAAGAAGGAGGGGCAGGAGGTGCTCCAGGCACCAGAGCAGAGATTCCCCTGAAGCCCGTGGTGAAGACCATAGTGAGGCAGGCTGTCCCCTGCAGCCCATGGAGGTTAATGGTGGAACAGATATCCACCTGCAGCCCATGGAGGACCCCACACCAGAGCAGGTGGATGCACCCAAAGGAGGCTGTGACCCCATGGAGAGGAGCCCACGCTGGAGCAGGTTTTTCTGGCAGGACTTGTGATGCCGTGGGGGACCCACGCTGGAGCAGTCTGTTCCTGAAGGACTGAACCCTGTAGAGAAGACCCACGCCGGAGCAGTTCGTGAAGAACTGCAGCCCGTGGGAAGGACCCACATTGGAGAAGTTCATGGAGAACTGTCTCCCATGGATGGGATCCCACACTGGAGCAGGGGAAGAGTGTGAAGAGGAAGGAGCGGCAGAGACAATGTGTGATGAACTGACTGTAACCCCCATTTCCCATCCCCCTGCCCCTCTCGGGGGGAGGAGGTAGCAAATTCAGGAGTGAAGTTAAGCCTGGGAAGAAGGGAGGAGTGGGGGGAAGGTGTTTTAAGTTTTGTTTTTATTTCTTATTACCCTGCTCTGACCTTTGATTGGAAATACATTAAATTAATTTCCCCAAGTTAAGCCTGGTTTGCCCATGATGGTAATTGCTGAGTGATCTCCCTGTCCTGATCTCCACCCACAAGCCTTTTGTTGTATTTTCTCTCCCCCTGTCCAGCTGAGGAGGGGGAGTGATAGAGTGGCTTGGTGGGCACCTGGTGTCCAGCCAAGGTCAACCCACCACAATAGTAAGAAACATACAGTGGAGTTTTACATAATACTTAGTGTCAGTTCATTAATTTCTACAGTAAAATTGGTTACGCTTGTATTTGCTTTCTTTTCTGTGGGTTTAGTATTCTTTCTGCTCCCCATCCTATAAAGTCATCCTCACAACCTGCTACTGGCAGAAGAGAGATTTATAAACAGAAAGCACAGCTGATTTGCAAATTCGTGCTCGGAGCTGAGAGAAACATTGCCCAAACCACAACAGATGTTTTGCTTTTCCTTTTAGCACCACCCCAAGCAAGACCTCACATCAACAACTTGGGCAAAAGGAAGGCAAACTGTGAGCTCTGGCTGGTGCTGATGCTGAGAATCGGCCCTTTTGAATAGAGGGTCACTAAAAATGAGCAATCAACCAGTTTTCTCTTCATTGTCATGCACTTTGTGTTGATGAACTGTTAAGCCCTACATCAACTATGAGATACTGATTGTATTAATAATCAATCATTGGAAGTCCCTCATCTCTGTTTGTAGTTCTCCTTGAATACACCCTGACACCATCACCTTGTTTCCCTGCGTCCATGAATCAATTCTGGCAGCAGTCCTCAGATCTCACCCAAGTGACACGGCTGCTTGAGGTGCTGAACAGAATGGAAAATAAATGTTTAGAAGAAGGAGGCAAATTGAGAATGACCATGCTGAAAGGTCTGCATTTTATTAAAAGGAATGAAAAGTCAAAATAAAACAGAGTTGTTCCAGCTGATTTCCAAACAGAATAATTCTGCACAGGAGACCCAGTTCTTCCTGGTAGGACCACAGAGGAGAAACAAGTTTCTGGTAGAAAAATGCATTCCATGAAGCTCAAACCATCTTTTCATCTTTTCTTCACTTGAACCCAGCAGCAATAGTTCTTCCTAGCTACTTATTTATATTTCTTTTACACAGTGACCCTCATTTCTTCTCTTTTATTCTCATACTTTGCTCTATTTTGAATCAATCGCATTGGATGTGTTGATGTTGGAAAACCTCTTTTTATGTATTTCATTTCCCTTCAATTTCTGTTGCCAGCTTTGTTATAGAATAGAAACACACAATAGAAAGCTCCCTTGAGCAGGAGTCTTTGACCTGGTTTTCAGAGATGCTAAATACTCACACTTTACCATCCCTGAATATCATGCCATTTATTACATTTCAGGTCCTGGCACAGTTCTGCAAGATGCTCATTCTCCCTGTTTCTCTCCATCACAACACATAGGTCCTCTGGGTTTGGGGTTTTTTTTGGTTTTTTGTTTTGGTTTTTCTCCCTCATTCCTTGCTATTTACTCTGTTTACATATACTCTACCAATTTAACTTAGCCTTTTATTTTGAAGTTTTCAGTAAAGAAATATTCATATGTTTCTATCATTCTTTCAACTTCTCTCACCATAGTCCTTTCTACTCCCTTCAGGCTGAACACAGCCACTTTTGATCTGCTATCATTCATCTACATTAGGATGAAGTCACCTGTTGCAAGTATGATGCAATCTGGAGTATGTGCTACAGCTCCAAATTTGCACTGCACAGTGGAGGGTATGACTTTGCTGTTCCTGCTACAAAGCCTTAGTGATTAGTTAAAAGCTAATACTTTTAATTCAGAAGGCCATTCTGTAGACCCAAGTGAAAGATAGCACCATACTCCAGAGCAGCCAATGGTCTCTTGCCCAAGGCATGAATCCAACAAAGTTATTGACCTGAGTTACAAAGCAAGAGTATCACTATAGTATACGTGGCTCAATACTCTTCCAAAGAAGTTTATATCTTCTTGTAGTATTCTCTTACTTTTTCCAGAAAATTTCTGTAACGTTTTGACTGCATGTTCCATTCTGACTCTGAGGAACTTTTCCAGGAGCATGCCTACAAATGGATAAAATTAATGCAAAAGTACATAAATCACTATAAGTGGCATATTCTTAGAGCTCCGGCTCAGTCCCATGCCATCAGCCAAGAAGGCATCTATCACACACACATCTTCACAAGTCCTATAAACAGCAGCAGGCAAAACAGTCTCAACTCAGGGAATTTTTACTTAATTTAATTTATTCCCAGTAAACACGAACTTGTAATCACAGATTCCAGTATTAAGAAAAAGAAAACATTAAAAAAACCCACTTAGGGAAACATCTTCTCAAGGCTTAATTTAAGCCAATCTCCTTCCTAGTCTCAATGGCCATTGTTTTTGCCACACTTTTACAGTCATTTCCTCCAAATTGCTTCAATGACGTGACAGGCAGCACATGGAGTGGAGTGTAATGGTTTCTTTCTGTTGCTTTTCATTTCCTAGTAGATTTCTTCTGCTCCTCCATGCCCCTTAGTGGGTTTCCTCCACTCTCTGTGCTTCTTAGTATCACTCCATGGGCAACAGTCCCTTGGGGGTGTACCTGCCCCAGTTTGGGTCCACCAGTGGACCACAGCCCCTTCAGGCTGGAGTGCTTCCTTCCACGAGTGCACCCCTGGCCACATGTTTCCTCTGCAGTTCCCCTCTCTATGTGTGTCCGAGAGTGCCTCTTCACTTTTCTCCCAATGCATCTCTTCACATATCTCCTCATATGCCTCCTCCCCTTGCGGCCCCTGCCCCTTCTAAAATATGCTTGAGCAGACGCCCCATGTGGTCTCCTGGTTGGCTGAGCCTCTGGCACATGATGGTTTGGGCATGTGATTGTTTTATTTCTAAAATAAATAGTATCATAGACACATTTCGCATCCCTTTTCTAAAATTTCCTGAGATAAAAAATGCAGAAAGTCGCCATTGATATTAAAATTATCCTATGGGTTAGCCATCAGAGTTTGCTCAAAGAATGATGCTGAACATATCCTTTTGTTTCCAAATTACAGGTCATAACATTAATTTCAGGGATATCTTAGATCTCTGCCTGCCTATGATGTCTACAGTTAGATCACTCCCATGAATCAACCTTTTCTGTGAGGATGACATAATATTTTGGTGTGAATGAGTGTTTCCTTAGCTCTGCACATTTCAACTTTCCTTATTTAAACTTATCACATGCAAAAAAAAAAAGCAAAAAAACCCTGAAATAAATGTCCTCATTAAAATCAAATAAAATACGCAAGGAAACAAAATAGGCAAAGATGAACTTTCTGTTCCAAACCCTGTCTCTAGTAGTCTGTCAGCTGTTTCCGTAAGGACCTCTCAAAATGAAGCCCAAATCACACTGCATGGCATTGGCTCTTACAGCAGCAACTCTGCTATCCATCACTATAGCACCCAGAGTTGTAAACTCAGGAGCAGGCATGAGCTTGTCAAATTCTCACAAAATATGTCCAGCATCTCTCATCAGTCACAGACTTTGAAGGACAAATGCAACAACAACTGCTTGGTCAAAGTAGTTGAGATGCAGGGGCAATAAAATTAGTTCAAAGTTTCCTACTTTTCACCTTCTCAACTAGGAGAGATTTGCATGTTTGCAAGATATGCTCTCTGTATCTTGTATTGAGTTTCAGAAGTAAGGATCAAAGGGGTCTCCATATTCAAATATCCTTTGCTCTTTTGCTAATAATGTCTTAAAGAGAAAGGAGGGAGGAGGCAAATCAGCTCTTTCTCCTAATCTCTGTGAGTAATTAGATGGAAATCCATACTGAGAAAACCAGTGGACAATTGTTATTTTACATGAATAAAAATACTATTAATCTGTCATCCTTTATCGTACTTGGATGATCATTAAGCCAAGCAGGCAAACTGTTAATGTTTACAACATCTGATATTCCCCAACAATATACACAGACTAATAGGAGGAAAACAACTCTAATCCTGCCCTACTGCCAATGGGGATTAATTTCTTTCAAATAAACATGTTTATGAAAATAAAGAAAAATTCCTTCTGCAAACAGCTGGTTAAATTTGAATTTTTTTTTTAATTAATCCAAAAAGACTAATTAGACTGGGTGCAGTAATTGTTCTTCTCCCCCTGCTGATGCATTACTAATTGCTAATGTTGGTGTGTGTAAATATGAATTAAATCTGTTCCGATTTACTCTTTTTAACTGGTGTTTAGATTTTAAGGGGAAAAATGGCTTTTTAAATTTATATAGACAGTGTGTGTCCTTCGTGATTTTAACAGCCTGTTCCAGTTAACAACAAATGAAGATAAATACCAAGGAAAATCTGTTTGGTGCTTCTATAGAACAAACAGCCCTATTTATAAATGCTACCAAATACCTGGTATTTTATTATCTTTTATTTATTTATTTATTGGACATTAACTTCTAATCTTCTAGCCCATTTGGTCACTTGCTTGTGATTTCCTATGTATCAACCACAGAATAATGACAATGACATGGTACATGTTATCTCACCATTTCACCTCAGTGTTAATTGCTGGTGATTGGTTGGTGAAGGGTGACAATAATGACAAAGGGGGTGACAAAGATGCATGTCATTCAAGTGGAGCTAAAGAAAGTATGAAAATACCTCCTTGGGTTTTATGTGTTTTACTTGACCCAAATAAGCATCATTCCTTTAAATCATTATTTCAGATTGTTTTCTTCTGACATTAGAAGGATAATTTAGAAGCTGGTTTGGTAAGGATGATTGACTACAGATGTAATAGTGGGTAGACTAAACCAGGGGTGAAATGAAAGGAATAAGGAGTAGAAAAAAAAAATGATTACATTAAGTTCACAGAGATTAGATACTAGATTACAAATAAAAACTGTATGTGACACATTTAGACTTAACTACGACTAAATGGTGAAAGCTGGAAGGAAGCTGAAAATGAAGTTTCCTCTGTGGTGGTTGTTTTATTAGGTTTAAAGCAGTGAAGCTCCATCACGGAGTCTTTTGTTCAGCAGTCTCATCAGTGCACCTCATTCCTGATCTGTGGGGTTCAGCCTACAGCAGAGCGTGCTGGCAGCCATGCAGACTTTGCAAATTCAGCCAGCTCTGAGATAACCTGCTGCTGAGGGCAACACTGGGAATTGGTGGGCAGCAGCAGAGTGGAGTGATGAAATCAAAGGAGCTTGTTTCACGCTGGATCCCTCGCAGCTATCTGACTGAAGTATTTTCTTTTTTTTTGGTGTCTTAGGTCAGGATCTTTTTCAGCCTCCAGTCATTCATCGGGATTGCAACTGTGCAAGCTGGGTCTGTGCATTAGAGCTGTGCTCGCTGCACCTGTTTAAATGAGAACAGAAGATGGAGACAACAAAAAGATGCATTATCTTCTTCTGCTCACAGAAAGAAGAGCAGAACTCTCTGGTTTCTGTCAGGGACTAAGATGAAAAAGTCTCAAACATTTAACAACTACACGGCTGATTATATGGTTGTGACTGGTTTCTGATAAGCAGAGCATTTGCTCCAGCTCTTAGTTTTAGTGCACTTCTAATGCAGCCCTCTTGATTTGCCTTTTCCTAACATTATAATAAATCAAGAATAACCCCACTGAAGTCCTCATTTTCAGATTGGCTACCCCTGTAAAATATTCCTAGTGGAAGTGGAGGTTTTCCATAGTGTCCTTACAGCTACTGATAGCAGTCTCGGATTTTTTTGCTATCTTCAATTAATCCTTTAGAAAGATTCAGAGGATACCTTTTAGAGCAGAACCCGAGATCCCGTCTTCAAGGGTTGGATGCCAAAATAAAAAAGTTGTTAATATATAAACTAGGATCCCCATATATAACAATACCTCTATAGTACCACTAATTATGTAGTAATTCCCAACCTAGGTCAAAATGAATACTGGTTTCTGTGGTGGGAGTTTGTAAGGCTCTTCCTCAGGGGTTGGGTTATATTACACTGTAGCTTTTCCTGGTATTTGCTCAAACCCTAGATTAGCAGCACAAAAGATTCAGCATCTTGAGACTGTTCTCATTTACACTTTGGTCCAAACTAGCTAGTAATCGGTACTTGAATAAGGAAACCCTAGTTAGAATAAACATCCCACACCACTTTTCCTGTCATATAAGCAGAGACAAAGTTGTAGCAATGGTAAGGGATGTGCCAGCTGGACAAAGCGGGAGCCTTCAGAAGACTTCAGGGAGTGATTGTCACTTTCTGTCTTCACTGTCCTACAATTGGCTTCAGCTTAGAGTGAGACTGCTCACCAGTGGAATTGAGGGGTAAGAGCATGGTCCAAACCGATACTGCCCTAGGACATGAAAATACCTTACAGAACAGCCTAGACAAATCTCCAAATCAAGGTCTGTATTTTCTTCTTTTCAGGCTTTTTATGTCTCTTCGAGCTAGCAATGTGTCTCTTTATTCTATTTCTTCTTGTTTTTAAATAAGAAAGGAAAGTTCATTTAGCCAGTGCTAAAGCAAGGACTTCAATGCTCCCTCAAAATCATATTTGTAAAGGTATAAATACTGCTATGTATATTTATTACATTGTAATCTTCTTTCTGCCTACATTTGCATGTCTTGGTCTCTCTAACTGGGCTTCCATTTGCAGGACATGAGGGATATAACACAAATCCTTAGGATTATTTTTCCTTCTTTGTGCCTTGCACCATCACAGACATTTCTGAATAAAGCTATATATTTTCTGTCACTGTGTAACTGCTTCTTCTCACATAATTTTTTATCTTTCTTGGTATAATGCTTTATTAAGCTGTACAGTGTATTTTCAGGAGAACCCTATGTCTTAGTGGATTTGACTCTCTTTTCTACAGTCTCATTTTATATTTCACCTCGACAAATGCAACAGAGGGCATTCTGCGGACATCACAGCCCAGAATCGTGTCAGTTCAAATTTGATAACAAAACATGCAATAACAAATAAATGCATTGGTGATTTAGAAGAACAGCATGGGTGATAATGGGGACTATGTCACTTGTTAACCTTGATCCTTTGTTTATTAATTTAATCCCAATTGGTACAAAAAGTTCCATTTATTTCTCAGTCATCCCTCCAGTAGGGCTGCAGCCCATGTCTACTAGGTAATAACTTGCAGAAGCTGTATATGAAATAAAATTTTAAATAAGGGAAATCAACATCACATCATATCCCTGTTTTCTTCCTTCCATTTTCACCATCTTCTTCACTCACTGATGAGGAAGGTTAATATTAAACATTGTGTTAATGGTTGTCAAATCAATCATGGTTTTCACTGAGTTATGCTAAAAAGAAGCAACACACTTTATAAGAAATCAGAGAAGAGCTGAATGAGAGAATGTAAAATCACTTATACAGGCACTCTGGAGATGGAATCCCGTTTAATATTTAATGTAGTCATTAACCTGAGAGTGGAAGGAAGAGGGTAATGGATGGCCTATTGCTTTTACCTACAGGACAAGTTTCTGAAGCGAACTGTCTCCCCTGGGGCAAGTATCACACATGCCAAAAATCTATAAAGAGGGTCACAGATGAAAGGAGTTTGAGCAGCTTCAAAATTCCCATGTGAGCATCATGAAAACTGCAGGCAGACCAGGTGGTGAAACTTTCCATACTATGCGCAGCCGTGGGCCATTGCCATCCAAATGCTCCATTAGTTTATTATGGCAACAGACACACCATGCTGGTCAAATAACCCACACATCTGCAGAAACTACAGAAAATAATCAATTATTGAAGAAAACTATCTACAAGTAGCATTACTCTCACCCCTTCTTGTTCTTCTGTTTCTTTTTTTTCTTCATTCTGCCTAGATGCCCAGCTGTTAGAGATTACCCCTGAGAGCCAGAAATCCCTGAACTAAATTTAACTATGAGAAACATAGGGGTGGGAGAGTTGTTTGTTTTGTTTGGCTGATTGGTTGGTTTGGGGGTTTTGTTTGGTTGGGGTTTTTTTAAGAAAAAGACTCAAAAGCACATTAAACATTTACAGGTGACCTTCTAAATACTGTAAATATTTTCTGTGTGGCAACAGCACAGCGTACAGTATGTTTTTATGCAGTGTAGCCAAGTTACATGGTAACCATTGCAATAACAGTCAGGGCACATGCCCCACTGTCACAAGGACATTGTGCACAAGTATGAATTTACCCCAATGGGTTGTAGTGCAATGGTTTCCTCACCAGCACCACTTAGCATGGCACCCATCCTCCCAGTCATATGGACCACCCAACCCCTTTGCCCAATAAGAACTGGCCAGCGTCCAGCCTCAAATTGCATTTCCCTGCCTCTGTGCTAATTAGAGAAGCTATCAGGTCCTTCCCACCTCCCTTGAAGGGCCTGTTTATAAGCACACTGATGAAGCAGAGAACTGCTGTCATGCTGGACCATCTATTTTCACAGGTACAAAGAGCCACCATTGCATGTTCTCTTACAAAGAGAGAAAGTGGAGCCTGACCCACTTCCATACAGGAATGGTCTTCCTCAGCAAAGGGGATATGGTGGATGTTGTTCTTCACTGCTGCTCTGACTGATAGTTGTGCAGTTGGTATATCTGTAGGTCAGTATAGACAAAACATACATCTGACCTAGAGGAGAACTGAATGATTGAAATTTCTCAGCAACAGTAGTGACAAATCTTTTAAAAATGCAGAAATACAGGTCTTTTTTTGTTTTTCTTTCCTATCTGATTCCTAACTTATAATATAGCATAGTATGGGACACACATTGAGCTACAAGGTAAATATCATTTGATATCCAAACCAGAGAAATTACTAAGTGCTAGCATTTTATTAACTTTTACCACAATACCTTATATTGCACTAAACTCGATGTAAGAGAGCCAGTTCCTTCCCTGAAGAACTTACTGCTATAGGGAACAAACACACAAAAGTCAAGATCATCCTTGGTCACATCTTATTCACTATTTTGCAATGACTGGGTTAGTTTGGTAAATACATAAAAAACCCAACAGTAATTAATGCTATAAGAGAAAGAGTAGTTTTATTAAGAAATTTAATTAAGAATTCCTAAAGAAATTTCTCTTCCACAGAATCAAAGACCAAGGTCCTATATTTTTAAATTTCATTTTTTAAAAAGTCTAGTTTAAAAAAAAAGTTTATTTTTTTAAATATTATTTCCAGAAATGAGCAGAATGTTACTGCATCATAAGCTTTCAGGACAAGCAGTAAATGAATTTGTGATATGCCTGAGAATCTGTGCAAAGGAAAATGCTAAGGTTGTATCCACCCATGCTTTCACATCTGAAATCTAGCCTGTAGGCAACTCTGAGATGTTCCTATGACTTTGCTTCACAAAGACTCTGGTACAGTTGGTCATCCACAATTTGCATTGGATTCTATGTGATGACAGAAGAAAAATCACACTAGTAGGAGCACAGCAATGTAGGATCATAAATAAAGCACCTTTGTCTTGTTATGAAAGGGGTTGCATCATCTTATCCTTAGTGTTGCACCATTATTTATCACATGTGTAGTATCATTGCTGCAACACTTTCCAGGTAAATAAAAAGGCAAGATATTTGCTACAGGGAAATTACAATATAAATTAGGCCCATGAATGACAATCAGCTGTGAAGTTCAGAGACAGAAAGAAGCAAAAGACAAGGAATATTGCTCTCCAGGGACAGTACATTATTAATAATGAGTAAATCAGTACTGCATGCTTACTCTTAGCTCAATTAATTTATGATTATTAATATAACAACACTATTATGGATACTGTAGCAAGTTAGGTGACAGAGCACAAATACATATAGTCAGGGCAAAACAGCTGAAAGTAGGCACATGCTTTTAGTTCTTGATTTTGTTTAGTAAATATCCTACTACCTACGAAATTCTGTCTTTGCTGGTATGGTGACTCAAATTAGTTGTTATGCTGTGCCTCTGATTGTGAGCATTGTTTTCATGGATGAGCCTTTGTGAAGGCACTGACTGTATACTGACGCACCCACCCATTCAAGTGTACAATTCTCAGAGACAATTTAAGGCAGGGATCCACTGGGGCTACCCTGCTTGAGCTGCGGGATTGTACAAGATGACATCCAGAGGCCCCTTCCAACCTCAACCATTCTGTGATTCTCTCTAGAGCTGTAGCCTTAACACTGGGTGCCTCAAGACAATTTGGTCATGCATTTGTGCATAGTGGAGAGCCCTTTGGAAGATATGGCTAAAGGATTAATTAGCACAGATAGTATGTTTCTGGCGGCTCTATCTCCATTGAACCCAAATCTCTGCAGCAGAGAGAGCTGATGAGTTCACAGCCAATATCTAAGTGAGTTCATCACACAGCTGCTTTGCTCTCCTGATGTTATGCTAAGGAGTCACCTATTAGAGCTGAAGATTCTGTCTTTCTAATAATCGACATTTTTTTCTCTGATCTTTCAGCTTTTGTGGTTGCCAGACTACACTGTTTAGTGCATTGGGTAATAAGAACAGCATGTTGAGCCACAGCAATAGAAACACTATAAATCATTTGATAACATTAAGAGATTGTGGTTGAACTCAGACATTTTTATAATGGTTTAGTGAATCTAAAGTGGAAAATTGCTATATTTCTGTACCCGTAATTTTTGCTCACATATGAAAAATGCTAAAAGAGGCAGAGTTCAGAGCCAGAGGGAAAGTGGCCTTTACCATGAAAGATTTTTGTATAGTAATAATTAAAAATATATTTAATCACTAAAACAGGCTGATGAATCACAACATTAACGAAATCTTCTAGTAAGGTCAACTGCGTTATCCATACTTGTGGTAAGCAATGGGGACATTAAGATGAAATACTAAACTCTTAGTAGCTGGGGGAGGGATAAGGAGGATATTTTAAAGCACCACAACCAAAGCAGACTGCTTTATATGTCTTTTTTGACGTAGCACTTGAAATTGATAGTAGCTTCTAATGTTGATAAAGCAGCAGAACTTTATAGTTTACATTGCTCTCACTATGTTTCTCAATTCATGGTGAGCTTTGGTGTGTGTGAACACGCAGTATAGTGCCAGGAAGCTTTCATGGTTTGGGGATAGAGACAATAATATAGGTGTTTAAAATAAAACAGTGATACAGGACAGTTAATTTTACATTTCATTTTAAAACTAAAAGGAGATGATAGACAGACAGACAGGTAGATAATATTTGTAGTTTCTTTTAAGAACCATGGATGCTATGCAATGCCATGGGCCCTGATAGGATGCACCCACAAGTGCTGAGGCAGTTGTCTGATGTCACTGCAACACCACTCTCGATAATCTTTGATCAATCATGGCAACTGGGAGAGGTGCATGAAGACTGGAGGAAAGCGAATGTCACTCCTATCTTCAGGAAGGGCAAGAAGGAGGACCCAGGGAAGTATGGGCTGGTCAGCCTCACCTCTAGTTGGAGGCCAGTAACAAGCCGTGCACCCCAAGTGTCAATACTGGGTTCAGTATCATTCAACATCTTTATTCATGATCTGGATGATGGGCCAGAGTGTACCTTCAGCAAGTTTGATGATGATGCAAAACTGGGATGAGTGGCTGATATGCCAGAGAGTTGTGCTGCCATCCAGAAGGATGTCAACGGTCTGAAGAAATAGGCTGACGGGAACCTCCTCTCAGCAAGGAGAAGTGCAAAGTCCTGCACCTGGGGACAACCAACCTCAGGCACCTCAGGCAAACAAACAACCTCAGGCACCAGTATATGCCAGGCATCACCCTGCTGGAAAGCAGCTTGGCAGAAAAGGACCTGGTGATCCTGGCAGACACCAAGCTGACCATGAGCCAGCAAAGCGTCCTTGCTGCAAAAAGAGGTAATGGTATCTTGGTTTGCATTACACAAAGTATAGTCAGCAGGTCAAGGGAGGCAATCCTTCCCCTCTATTCAGTGTTGGTGAGGCCACACCTGGAGTTCTGGCTCCAGTTCTGGGCTCCCCAGTACAAGAGAGATATGGAGCTACTGGAGAGAGTCCAGCAAAGGGCCATGAAGATGGTGAAAGGACTGGGGCATCTCACATATGAGGAAAGGCTGAAAGAGCTGGGACTTTTCAGCCTGGAGAAGAGGAGGCTCAGAGAAGACCTTATCAGTGTATATGAATACCTGAAGAGAGGGTGCAAAGAGGACGGAGCCAGGCTCTTTTCAGTGGTGCCCAGTGACAGGACCAGAAGCAACGGGCACAAACTGAAACAAAGGAGGTTCCGCCTGAATATCAGGATGCACTTTTTTATTATGAGGGTGACTGAGCATTGGCACAGGTTGCCCATAGAGGCTGAGGTCCTCCTCGGAGATATTCAAAAGCTGTCTGGACATAGTCCTAGGCAACCAGCTCTAAGTGGCCATACTTGAGCAGGGAGGTTGGATCAGACAACCTCCACAGGTCCCTCCCAACCTCAACCATTCTGTGATTCTGTAAACAACCAGTTTTGATCCCTATCAGAAAAGGATGCAGGACTTTTGCTTTGATGTCTCTAAAATAATGCCTATGTTCTTTGAATGGATAACAACTTACCCAGTTATGTAAAACATATGCTGGATTTGGTTCTTTATCAGGAATGCAAAGACAAAAAAGAACTGTAGGAGGTGAGTATTCTTATTCACCTGTGATACTATCAGCATGGAATGAAACACCCACTGGGGTTGCCCATCTGTCAACAATGGAGCCCAGTCACTTGAGGAAGGAGGACTATATGTACAAACACTGAAAATCATGTGTGCAGTGAGTCATCTATGTCAGTGGACACAACAGCAGAGGTTGCTTCAGTGGTCGGTCACCAGTGGCTAGGCTGAGAATGTGTTCCACCCAGGCTTGAAGTAGCCTTTAGCATTTTTCCAGTCAAACGACAGTTGAGTATAGCTGCCTTTAAAAAGCTTAAGTGCTTTTTTAAAAATCAGTAGCTTATTTACCGAGAAAGGGATCTGGTTTTCTTACCATACTTTTCAAGGGTAGCAGTCCTGGTGCTTAAAATCCAACACCACAAATGGATTTCCTTTTTCCTTACAATGAAGTCTATTACCTGGAATTGATGAAGCTTTCATGTTGGCATTTATTTACAACATTTTCAGAGATGCCTAAGAAATTGGAATGTCCCGGTGTCATGAATTGCAGCTCGTATTGCATATCCCAAAGACAAAGACAGTCACAGTAACTAAAAATATCAAGTTTAAATAAGGATTATGCTAATAGTAACTCTTTTCTTTTGTTTTTAATTAATAGAATATAATACAACCAATATTTTCTCCAGAAGAAAAAACAAATCATTTAAATAAAATCAATCTTTATCTTATCATCAATCAAAAAATGAATAAAAATTGATCATTTTTAATAACAGCACTGCTTCACTCGTATTGGTTTTATCGACAGCAACATATGCCATTATCTCTCTTACATACAAGCAAAGAATGAGTTTGATGATCTTATGTTAGGATATGAATATTAGCCATTTTAATTGCTTGCATTGCTACAACAATAGATTTTCCAGGATAATGCAAGTAAATAACAACACATTCTCCTTCCCAAATAAAACTTGACATTTTCATAAAAAACATTGCATCTTTCTTTTGGCCAGTACCAGTATTAAACTAAGATGTGATGCATTCAATATAGAAAATGAAAGTATTGGTAGAGAGGATGTTAAATGATCCATATGTGAATCATGAAAAAAGCACATAAACCTTACACTATAATCTGATCTTTATTTCTTCAAGGGAATAGTTTAGCAATATTTCCAATAAATTATATTAACTCTATAATGTAAATATGTATGATATACATAAAAGCATGTCAAAACTAGAGTAAATAGTTATCTTTTGTTTTTAATAAAACACATTTAAGCAGGTGCTCATGGCCTAAATAAATTGTGATTAAGCACAAGAAAGACGTAATTAAAATATCCTCACTGATGCTCAAAAAAATTTCAATGGTGCAATGAAAAGAGATGAGAAGGAAGGATATTAAACACTGAGTTAAGGGTAATCTTAGTAAATTCACTTTCGAACTCACATTTTATATGTGGTAGGAATGAGCTTAAGGTTCTGATTATACTAAGTCCTTAAGCACCTACCTAATTCCTTTGAAGCCAATGGGAGTTGCATATGTGCTTCTCTGAGGCGAAACAGGCACACACATGCACTTTTACAAGTTAGAGCCTGTATGGACACATTCCTGTTGATCTTTTAGAGCACTCCTGAGACAGCAGTGTGATGGAGACTCAGTCTGGAGCAGTTGTCTGCATTCACAGTGTAGCTCTAGGATATTCCATGCATACCCCCATTATGGGATTTGCACACACAGATGAGAGATTTTAGGGATAACACTAGTCCCCCAAGCCCAGGTGCATGACAGACATTATCTAACGTTTAAGCCCTTCCTATAATTACATACATCTGGGCTCATCTATATCATGCTGTACTTGCAACATCCTTCATTGTATAAGGAGCCCACTGCACCCCATCGTCCACCCTGAAGCTGATGCATCAGCAGGCTTAGCCTAGCAATATTAGCAACACAGGGGAAAGATATGAGATAGAGTAGGAGAAATAAGCAAGAAGCTAGTTCCCACACAACCACATGGCGCTGTGCAGATAGCCATGTAGATATCTGATCACTTCACTTCTTAAGTACAAGCACCAGCCTTGTGCCTTGTCCTAGGCACACTAATCTGTATTCCTGCACAAGGGCACCATTGTGGGAAATCACAACGTCTCGGCCTATTGTGTCTTGACAACTCCAGACTCACAGCTGCAGCAGGCTACAAATGTCCAGAGACAAAAAGCCACTTTCACAGCCTTCTGCAAAAGAGGGTGACTGATTGCAGCAGTCCTATTTCTAGATCTAAACACAGTCCAGAAACCATCAGGCACTAGCTTTTGGAAGACATCTATACCAGATATGAACAGAACCTGTGGAGCAACAGTTGTATCAGCAAGTCCATTGCTGTGGAGTGTACAAAACCATTTGCTGCCTGGTCTACTTCTTTTTGTCATCTGTGACTTCCTAAACATCAGCACAACCCACAAGCAGGAAAGTCAATTGCACCAGAGTACTGCTAAGGTATTCTGATCCAGTATCTGCTGGGGAGCTTTGAAAGTATTCTTCAATTGTACTCTGACCCTAAAAAATCACATTACAAGTCTTTTATGCATGGTTAGATCAGTTTTAGAGGCCAAGGGCAAGGGCAGAACACCTTCATATTTCAGTTCTGGTATATCTTTCCCTGTACTACACTTGCATTATACTGCATGGATACTGATGATGTGAGGAAGACTGCATGTTTCATCTTGTTGACTAGAGGAAAGGCTTGCTTGACCCTGAAAGATAATTGCTTTCTCCTGGCACCCACACAGAGAACACTTGTAACCACAACACATAGAGCACTCTAATGCATCCAAAAGACTTGAGGATCTAACAACGGTACCAAAAGAAGGAATTTTCTCTTTGCATTCTACCTCCACCTTCCAGCAATTTCTACTCAAGACACAGTTCTGCCTCACCCTGATGGAAGCTGACTCTCTTCATAACGGGGAGAAGAAAAGACTTTTCTGAGGTCTTAATAATACTTCTTCTGCCATCTGTTTACCACCCTGCTATCACCTCATAGCACACAAAATAATTGTGGCATGACCAATGCCTGCCTAGAGAATTTCATATGTCACTTCCCTTCCCACTCCCCTGCTGAGTCAAATGTTACTGCCCTATCTTACATCCTTCTTCCTACCATCTAGTCCCACAAGAAACTGCAGCTGGGTCCATCTAATGGTGCTGTTGGGAGAATGTAATTTCTGCAGGTTTTCACAGTTACCGATTTAAGCTAATAGATACATATTATCCACTGTAAAAGAAAATTACTATTTTCATTATTAAGAAAACACTTTGCTGTTGTCAAGAGAAAGCAGAAATGGTGTCCTCACATTAAAAGGCTTTTAGGAAGGAATAGGCATTGAACTCCTGCTTGCAGCCTATTTCTTACAAGACTTTTTGTTCTCTTGAGAATGAAAAAGGCCATACTTCCTTCATGCCTCCCAAGATTAATTGGAGCCTACATCTGGAGAATATATTCACGTAGGCCACCTTATTTTAATTTGGCTAAATTTTCAATTTAGCCAAAGGCATGGGATGGGCCTCCATTCCTGGAACCATCTAAAATCATATACATACAGGCTTTCTTGTGGCTTTTCTGGAAGAGGAAGACAAGAAATATAAAAACAGGGATTGCCCTCCCTCAGCTCTTAAAATAGCAGAGAGTTGTAATTATACCAGTATTGTAAAGAAGAATCTGCCATCATTATCATCTCTTTTTTATGTTGGGGATGTTGGCAAACCACTTCTGCCATCGTCATGTTCAAGGTATGTAATGTCATCTCTATGCCTTGTCCCTGAAATGTGTTCTTAAATTCAAGTCCCAGGGAAGACAGAGGGGATATTAAGATGGATTTGGGGATGAGGAATGGCCCTAGGAGTGTGTTACATTTCTGCCTCTTCTTCTGCCTCCCCTCATCTAGGCAGTGCTCAAGAGCTCTGGTGCATTGTGGGCCCTTCCAGACTTTCCTTCCACCATCTTCACAATGGGACAGACATGCTTCTCAGGAGATACTGAACAGGCTCCAGCAATGATATATAGTGTTGTCTTGCAGGTTGAGAGGTGGCAAATATTCCTCCAGTTCCACTCTTTTAGGAGATAGGCCTGTAAGTCAATACAGGCTACTTCAGAAAGTATCATCTCAGTGGATGCTTGCTGGCTCACGAGGGGGACTGGCAGCCTATAAGGGGCCACCATGAGGGAAGGAAGCCTGGCTGCTATATGACATGTGGATGGGGATGGAGGCTTACCTGTAGGTGATGGCTGACTATAATGTATGTGCACTTAGGGACTGGTGGTCTGGGGTCTCCTTTCTGACCATCCTGGCCAGACTAGCAAACTGTTTATAACTGATATAGAGTCCAGGGAAATGGAGATCTCCAGTGAATGAAAGGCCTACTGATATGCAGAGGTTTCACTTTGCCATTTATATACTTCCCAAGTGGAAGTTTCTGCCACTGAGTAGCTGAAAGTGTTCTTCAGTCTTTTTCACCTTCTTTCAACTTTGCTCCCGGGTCCAAAGGTAATCCTGCTGATCTTCCAGTGCAGCCCTATAGACGCAAGGTGTGCCTATGTTCAGAGAAAAGAAAAGGAAAAAAAAAAAAAAGCAAAACACATAAAAAACCCAAAACTGTATCCATAGCAATAATTATGAGGAAGAAAAGCTTTGTGTTCTCCAGTACCAGATTATTTGGCACAGCTGAGGCACAGCTACAAGTTTCTTCTTAATCATTGTACTGTGGGAGGTGGGGACAGTGACATCAGGCTAAGGTCATCTATTAGTATCCTGACACCTAGATTTATCCCATTCAACTTTAAGTAACTTTACATTACAAGCCAAACCTAAGTTAGGTGACCAGGCTGCCTCAGTAACCAGCATTCAGAGAAATAACCCCTTCCTCTGGGTTATTAATCTCTGGCACCTAACTTTGAACAGTGTCTAACTTTTAGGTACCAGAAGTTAAAGATGAAGAAAGCCCTCAATGCTCCATTCAAAATTTTCTGACAAAAGCCTTATTAGCTGAAACATAGGGCTGGAGAATTGTACTACTTTAATATTATACAGAGTACTCTGGAGCATTGGATTGGTGTACCAAAAGGAGAATAAAATCTGCAGTCAAATAAAAGGACAAGGGATCCTTCAAACCTCAATTTGAACTGAACTATTAACTTTCTTTCCTTCTGGGGCCCGATCTGAATTGTCCCAGTTCTTCCATTTACACCAACCTCTGCTGGGATTTTGTCACTTGTCGTGGTTTAACCCCAGTCGGCAACTAAGGACCACGCAGCCGCTCGCTCACCCTCCCCCCTCTCAGGGGTTTGAGGGAGAGAATCGGAAAAGCACAAGCAAGAAAACTTGTGGGCTGAGATAAGAACAGTTTAATAATTGAAAATAAATAATAATAATAGTAATAGTAATAATAATAATAACAACAACAACAATAATAATAATAATGATGATGATGATGATGATGAAAAGGAAAATAATGAGAGAGAGAGAGAGGAACAAAAACGGGGGGGGGTAGTGATGCAACCGCTCACCACCTGCTGACCGATGCCCAGCCCGTCTCTGAGCAGCAATCGGCCCCTGGCCAACTCCCCCAGTTTCTATACTGAGCATGATGCCATATGGTATGGAATAGCCCTTTGGCCAGTTTGGATCGATTATCTTGGCTGTGCCCCCTCCCAGCTTCTTGTGTGCCCAGCAGAGCATGGGAAGCTGAAAAGGCCTTGACTGGTGTAAGCACTACTTAGCAACAACTAAAACATCAGTGTGTTATCAACATTATTCTCATACTGAATCCAAAACAAAGCACTGTGTTAGCTACTAGGAAGAAAATTAACTCTATCCCAGCCAAAACCAGGACACACTCATTGATACTGCTGTATCTGCTGAAACATATGGTTTAAGGATACCACAAATTATGCAGTAATCTTCCTTACATCCTTGCAGAACAGTGATGTGGTAGCAGGCTCAAAGAACCAATTCTAATGTAAATCTCCAGACAAATGTTCCTCAACAGTGTAAAATGTGGAATGCAACCTGCATTCAAAAGCATTATGGAAAACAACAGAGTTATAGCTCAAAAAGCTATAGCTTAGGGTGTGTCAAAAAAGCACACTTTGGACATTAAAAATTCTGCTATTTCAACAATATTTTTGTCATTACACCAAAGGGGGTTAATCTGGTTATTAAGAGCTTGAAAAAAATCCATTCTTTTTAATATCATCTTTTGTTAGGGAAGTTAATTAAGGTAAAGAAAAGCAAACCAGCAATTATATTCTTCTCTTCTTAAATAGTATAACAGAAGAACAGCTGAACTTATGTAAATCAAATTCTTTTTAGCAGACACACATACACAGAAAGACTAAAGTTAAGCCCAGTCTGACAAATTCTACATCATGTTGAAGTATAATGAAAATAAGTAGGAAGGAGATTGCAAGCACACCACTAATGCTGTTCAGAATGGATCTGCAGACCGTACTACATAGCAAATCAATCTAACATGTTAGAACAGTAGGATAATTAACTACAAATTAATGGCCAGTAAAGAATTAGGCACACAATAAGCCAACTTCTCAGCTATGCAAATTGGCACAAATGTAGGACCTGCTCTGCTCTGTGCCTCATAAATCATTGCAGTTATAGACAGTAAGACAAGAAAGCAACATCCAAAGGTTGTTTCATTTACCCCCTGCCCAAAGGTGGGATCAGCTGTACCGATGTCATTCCTCACAAAAGCTTGTCCAGTCTGTTTTCAAAAACATCCAGGAATGTGAACTCCTCAACTTCTCAGCAGCCTGCTCCTATTCTTAACCAGGAGAAATTTTTTTTCTCGACGTCTAATCTAAGTCTTCCCTGCTGTAATGAAACCCTCCTTTTCCTACAAACATAAGTCAAGGAAGAGATTATTGCCTTCCATGTCATAGCCATCTTTTACATATCCTTCTGTCTTTTCCTCTCTTGACTAAACCAGCCCAGATATTCCTGTCTTTCTGCATCAGCCATGGTTTATCTATTCTTTTTGCTCTGTCCTTCAACCTCTCTCACTACATTCTTAATCACAGAGAAGAGTTACTACAATTACAGAATACACAGAAACCTCTGCAAAGCTAAGTCTGACCTCTATAAAGGTATAGGCCTTTGGTTTGCTAGATCAAGCTCTTTGACTCAGTAGGTTCTCATACATTTGCAATTGAATTGAAATTCATCCAAGAATGCCAACTCAATCTCACAATGAGTGGGTTTAAACACAGGAATGTGCATAAAAGGACATCATTCTATTTTTGCCCCAAAGAGGATAGAAGTGCTATTATGCTCATACTATATTCGATCTGCTTTGATACTCTGCTTCTTGTGAAGGGGCTAGTTTCCTTGTTATAGCTTTTAAAATTCTTTCAGATAACACATCATCATCTTCTGACCCTGATGACGAATTTCACCAGGTGAATTTCATCTTGGAAAAACAGACATTTGAATTCTGACCCTTGCTGTATGATAGGAATGTATAGTTTCTCATAATCTCAGTCTGTCCTAGTGTAAGAGCAAGGAAATTAACAGAACTTGTTAATTATACTTATTCAATAGTGCAGTGCTAAACCTTTGCCTTTGCAGTATCACTGCAGTATCACCTCAATCACTCCTTTCCCTCAAAAACTGAATTTATTAATTGATCAGCTGAATTCTCATGTTGCTAGACATAACTAATTTTACTCTGTGTTTGGTTTTGGTTTTGATTTTGCTGCACTTCCAACTGATGAAGTAATTCCTTTCTGTTTTAAACAAAGTGATCAAGAGGACTACTCTGTTCGCATCACTGATCTCAGAAATATGCCTTGATAGTAAAGTTCTGCTTTGATAACCAGGCCACTGTGGGGTTTTTCTGGGGGGAGTGATTGAATGGTATAGCAGTGGCTCCCCTGAAATCTCTTCTGCACAAATGCCATTTATTGGCAAAGTTTGTTAGGCCAGATCCTTTTTTTTCCTAACTTCTTGCTATTGTTCATTTTATTGCTAACTTTTCACCTCAGTTATCACACAGCTGTACGTGTCTTAGGATACCTTTAATAATTCCCATCAATCTCCCTGTATTGGCTCAGATAACTTATAATATCATCCTAACCTCCAGCAATTAAAGCCAGGGTGAATACTTCAAAAGCAACATCTTTCTCCTGGTCCCTCAGCTACTTCTGACTGTGTTGATCTTTCAAGAGGGCACAGCAGAGTGCCATGCTCACAGCAAAGAATGTGCCAGGCTCTATGCCATGCTCAGAACCTGAAAACAGTGAACATTTACTCAGGTTCAGTGCTGTGCTTATTCAATTCACAGTTCAGAGTGAGCCTGTGCAGCACCAGCTCTGTATGGAGCATCATTAAGAGACACAGATATGCTCTGGTTTATTTCTCTTTAGCCACAGGAGTATCCCCCAGCTCCAGATTCTGTTAATGTACCACTTATGCATCTAAACTGTCTTTTTGCAATTCCCAGGTTCTGATGGAACAGGGTGCCAACACAATCCTTCTTATGTTCATGCCCTGATTCCCTTGGGAAAGAAAACTGGGAGGGGTTCCAACTGGGAAAGAGAGTGCCCAGGTTAGAAGTCAACCACTACATGCTTATAGGTTTTCCAGGCTGAACAGCAAAGTACTAGGACTGCGGGAGAAATTATCTCATAAACATAATTTATTCCTATGTTCTTTTGGATACTTGCACTTTCTATGTGATTCTTAATTAAGAATGTCCCTCACTGCAAACACCTCAGCACTATCTGTATATGCCAGTGCATCCTTTTGCTATCTTTATTTGAAACACTCTTTGTATATTCATCTTATCAAGAATAGCTGTTGCATACACACACGCCCTTCCCCCCCAAAAAAAGAAAGGAAAAGAAGATTCCTATTGCCTAGGCTTCTAGGCTTCTGCATTTCTCCCCCTTTTTTTTCTTTCTTTTTTTTCCCTTCTTTTCATAGCTTTTCAGGCAGAAGGAACCACAGCAATAGGGTCATCTGACCTGCTGCCCATAAGGCATCCAACCCATAGCTTTATTTAAGCTTTAATGTTTTTTTGCAAATATATGTTCTTAACTGGAAGATTACAAATGAGAGAGAACCATTATCTTCCTAATTCATTCAAAAGTACTTTGAACTTTCCCTTTCTGAGTGTTTTAGATCATTCACTGTAGGTGAGGGCAGCAGGACTGGAATGAATTTATCTTACTGGTTAGGGTAGAATCTGCCCCTATGATAAAATTTGGCTAATGGGCAAATAGAAATAAAAGGAACCAGTTCACTTTCTCTGAAGCACCTTACACTTGCAAAGACATTTTGGAAAAAAATTGAGATTTTTTTAGTGTGGAAATTCAGAACTGACTCTGAATATATCCAGACAGACCTTGAACACAGGCGGGTATTTCAGAAGTCACTTTTAAGATGCAGTGATATTTAACTCGTCAGATCAAGATTCAAGTTAAAAACTGAAACCTCCTCAGAAGGATCATGCAATTCCAAAAATTATAGGTTAAAAAAAAAGTATGTTAAGGCAGCTCATTACTATTTCTACCAACTCAGAAATGTTCTCTGCACAGCATTGCCGGCTGCAGTGTCCCATTTACTGTCCAAACCAGTTGCTTGAATCTCCACCACTTTGGAGATTGGAGGGGAAGGAGAAGGGGAGAGTGGGAGTTTTATTCTATAGCTCAACAAGGGGCACTTTTTGCGTAATTATATTTTGAACTTTTTTTGGTCATTTAATGGCAAATACAGAATGCTATTATGAATTCACTACAGTGTAAACTTGAAAGGGAAAGTTATGCCCAAGTTTGTGAAAAAGTGAGAACTGACCCAGGCAAACGCAGCAGTCCTTAACCACTTGTATTGATTGTGTAAGCCAATAGCTTATCCATAAGCACGAGGGGAGTAGAGGCAAGGGCTAAAGATCTGTTTCAGTCCCAGCTGGTTTGCTTCTGCATCTGCCATTCAGGTTGCTGCAAGCATCTGAAGAAGCTCAAGGGCCAGAGAAGGAGAGGAGAAAAGTTTCTTACCTTCTCCAGGACATTCTTACTCTTACAGACTCATAGAGAAACAATGCCAGTTTTTGTCTCCTCCTTTGACAACCCTGAGTTTACTCAGCATCGTTACATCTTCTTCAAATTCTCCCCATGAAAACTGCATGAAGAAGGCAACCTAAGAGAAGCCTATACTTTGAGGACATAGGCTCATCTTCCTTGAAGCCGGGTTTCCACAAGGTGAGAATGATGAAGGAACCAGGGAAGGGCTGGGATCTTGCAAGGCAAGATCTTCTGGCCCACTACCTTAAGAATTCAGTCACCTTCCCCAGTGCAGGTATCTCTGCCAAAGAAATGTACTGAAACATTAGACTCTGTCTGGTACTCTTCAGGTGTGAATTGCTTGTGTTCGCTGTGTTCGCTTCTGGAGATTCATTCATGGCCACTGGCGACAAAGCACTTTGACACCCCTGTCCTTGGAAACATTTCAGAGAAGCCAGCATGCATTATCTGGTTTTCACTGCAGATCCTCTGCAGAAAGAAACTAATATTTATGAACTTGCTGGCTCCATCGTGTGTCCTCCAGACAACACTGCAAGTGGGAAAACACTCCTCGGATTTTTCACCTTTCTAAGCTTAGAAATGAAAACACGTCTGTGTTTAAAACAAACATTTTGAGTTACAAAAGACCATGCAATGCCTCTGATGACTACACCTGCACTGCCTGGCTGTGAATGAACAGGCACACCTGTTCTTTATGATAAGAAAATCAACCAGAGTAAACAGACTATCTTTTGTTTTGTTTTATATTGTCAAAGCTGAACTAGAATTTTTTTAACTCACCAGTATTTTAAAATAATGATGATTGTAGTTAACAGATTGAAACATGGCTGCTAGATTCAGCGTTGAGCCTGACTCCAGTTCTTTTTCATTAGCTTGCTATGATTTTGTGCAAGTCACATAATTTTCTGCCTCGGTTTATATGCAGTTAGCAATTTGTTACATGAGAATCAAATTTGAAGATATATTCATGCAGGTCGGGATAGAGATTTGGAAGATTTGGAAGGAAATCACTGCATGCCTTGTCACAATGCTCCCCAATAAAACATCTGAATAATGTCAATAATAAATAGACAGTATTATTAAAATATCATTTACTTAATTAAACATTAATTAATTAATATTTCTTGCAGATTTGTATGCAAGAGAAGTAGAATCACTGATTCTTTTTGTGAGACATCCTTCAACACTATGTACTTTGATGAAAGAGAAACTACAGGAAGCAATTATGGTACTTGGGAAATGTCGTTCAGAAGGTATATTAGCTGCCATTTCTGCTTGGCCTAACATGGTTAACGCAGCATCCTACAGGCAGCACATTTAATAATTAATATGCGGATGCAATTAATAAAGTGTGGGATTCATCTGAAGAAATGCAGATATCAACAAATGTAGATGTATATATCCAGGTTAGTCCCCCCAGGTGCCTTTGTAGTCATAGAAAAGAAAGCATCTTTAGGGAGCGATCCATCCTATTCTGAGACAGCCAACCAAACTATATCACACAAAGTACAGTCTAAAACTTCCTTTCCATCTCTCTCCAATACCTACAAAAGGAGCTGCAATGACTAGTCAAAGTGCAGACATTGGGACTGTGGTTATCTAAAGAGAGGTGAGCTGAAAGCTACATCAAAATTTGGAGTATATTTACATAGGAACTTCATTCACAGTTCTACCAGAAAAGTACTGGGTGATCTTTAATAGTTCACTCACTTTGTTGTGCTCCTATTTCTTCATTTGCACTAAGGTGATCATAAGATTTATTCATTATGAAGACCTTTGCAGTACTCAAGTGAGGGGAAATATTTCATCTCAAGTAATAATGTTATTATTATTATTGCATATGACTCACCAAGCAGAGTGCCATTTTCATTTCTTGTCTGAAAATGTCTGGTTTGTTTTCAGCCAGGGAGATGCCAAAGACAAAATGCTTACTGCATTCACTTCTTATCAGATTAACTTTCCTCACTAAACATTTCCAGTCTAATCGTACTAAACAAACTTCCTCTGGAAATATTAAAAATCATTACCCACATAATGTGGTATTAATCATCAAAATTACTTATTTTGCTTGTGCATCACTATGTTTCTCTGCCAGGTAAGTATTGGTTTTTTCATATTATGTCTCCTTTCAGCATAACATAGGCATAACAAATAAAAGGCTGCATCAGAAGGCAATCTATAAATGCTAATGGTGGTGGTGCATCATTTTTATCCCTTTCCAACAAAACCTCCTAATTATATATTAACCAAGTAACACAATGAAGTACAGCAAGAATGGGAGAAGGGGGAGGTAGAGCCTCTTACCTGGCCTTGAGCCAGGCCTACAGGTATCCTGTGATCTGAGTGTGGAAATCAAAGCATGAACTTTAGAATATGTAGTAATTGGAGCACTAAGTGATTTGAATGTCAGTAATTAGTTTGTCATTGCTTAACATAAGTACAAGAGAATACTTAAATAGGTATAATAGAATTTTACTTTATAGATATTTTATATAACTCTATTAGAATCCATTATGATCCCAGTAACGTATTCCTGCTTCTGACAATACAGTTTCCATGGCTGGCTCACAGTAAACAGCACTACTCATTTCAGATGGTATAAGCTAGCACCCAAAATCTAGAACTGGCTGTATCTGAGAGGTGGGAGACTCCAGAATAGTCTCTGTTTTGGCAACATGACTGTCTCAGAAGACATGTTATCCAAACATTGCACTAAAGAACAACAGTATCATTCTTAAGTCCACACAAAGGTTTGGTTGCTAATAAATTACACATCACTGGTGCAGCCAGTTATCACTCCCAGATTTAAAGAAAAGATTGAATTGTTTTCATCTAATCAACAAGACTATGGAAGGACCATCCAGGGAAAAAAAACCATTACAATGGCTTGAGGAGATGGATTAGCATGCAAGGAATCACACTGAGCTGAGCGGTGATCCAGATGGAAGCTACATTGAATAGAAGTCTAGATTGCAGTGGATAGGAAATTCCCAATTTTGTTTTTGTAATTGGAAAATATATACTTTGGAAATCAAAACTTCTGATATAAATAAACCACTTGAATTTAGTTCTTGATAGGACAGTCTTTTTCATGATGTAATTCTGGTCAAAACCAGAGGGAGAGAAGGAAGAAGAGAATGCAAATCTAGCAGATTGTCACCACTGAACGAAGGCACTCCTCTTAAATGTGGAAGACTCAAGTCTCCCATTCTGCCCTTTTTGAAGAAAACTGAATCTTCTTCAACCCAGTTAGATGACCTGATCATCTGAGTTTTGGACTGAACAGAGGGTTGCTGTGAAAAATAGGGAAAGTCTCAATAATCTGTAGGAAAAGCATACCTGACTTGGGTTTCACCAAGCAAAAATAATCCTATCATGATAAGACAGCAAGATCAAGTCTTCACTGA
This sequence comes from Ciconia boyciana, assembly GCF_034638445.1. Classification (NCBI taxonomy): domain Eukaryota; kingdom Metazoa; phylum Chordata; class Aves; order Ciconiiformes; family Ciconiidae; genus Ciconia; species Ciconia boyciana. The sequence goes on from NC_132936.1 coordinate 55,369,840, forward strand.
ATCCAGTGTGCACACAAACTTTCATTAATACGTCAAAACCTCTGATCTTTCACATATCAGAACTACTGGCACACTCACTTATTTGGGCTAAAAAATATTAATCCTGATAGATCCTGGGACATGGAAGCATTGCATTGCGGTGGGGAACATGTATGTGTGTTTCTTTCAGAATCAGATCATCCCATCAGTATTATTTTCTGTCATAGATTGTTTAGTCCTAGGGTAATTTCCAACCCTTCCCCAGAGGTAAGGAACAGTTAAAGAACTGCAATCTTTTCACATCCTATGGGATCCCCAGCCTCACAAGTTTTCAACTTTTATATGGATGCTTTCACCTTCTCATCTTGTAATTAAAATAATTTGGATGAATAGTAAATAATTAAATTGTGTTGCTTCTTGACAAAAAATTGTGTTTAAGCCTCTTAATGCAGTTTGTTTGTTAAGAGACCTTGCGGTGATTTATTTCTTGCCTTTGGTAATTGGGTGAAATTCTTCCTTTTTGCACAGGACTAAAAATATATATTAAGCAATTAGTGAAACTTTTTAAGAAAAAACCTATCTGAGAAGTGTAACAGATGAAAACCATCCTTTCTTCTTTATGTGTCATAATGGGCAAATCTTTTTTGGGGGTGTATCAGTCTGACTTCATTAGAGTAAACAGTGAGTCTATCTATCCCAGGTTGCTTTGTTTCCACAGTTACCTTTTAAAATGTGTTTTGAAGAGTGGCTAAATAATAGGGAGATTTATGGAAATCTGTGGTTTATTATTATTATTATTATTGTTGTTGAATAGATTTTATCTGCACTCACACTAGAAATAAAATTAGAACTCCCCCACCAAGGGAAAATACAGAAGAATGAAGCAGGAAAACAGCCACATTTTATCTAGGCATGCAAACAGTAAACCACACTCCATTTTCACAATACACTCCTCTGAGAGCGCTTCATCATGTCTGTGCTTACATACACTGGTTTCCATTAGATGTTTCTGCAGATGCACGACACAACACCCATACATAAAAGGCCATTAAAGCATTAAGAGCAATAAGGGCCTAACCAGGCAGTTGCAGAACACAAATATCACAGCTTGTGTATCACAGAAATGAAATGGTGAGCATAGTCTAAGTATACGCATTGGGAGCTCAGGATTTGTTTTTCTGCCTCTTATGAATTTTATGACTTTTAAATGTTAAGTCCCAGCCAAATTAGTTCACCTGGTAATGAGAGCTGTGCAGTGACTACAGAACAACCTGCAGGAGTTCACATTTCTTCCATAAAGAGCAGCTCTGTGCCTCATTGTCAAAGATGTACTAAGGGATGAACCAGTCCCCAGAGAAGGCAATGACATTTTTCCTAGAGCTTTTAAGGCAATTTGGACAGTTTTCAATATATAGACAGTGGAAAGATTGCCACTGACTTCAGCCTGGACAGGCTGGTCCTCCATGCTTTGGCCTACTGGATTGCAAGCATAGTTAGGCATGCAGCCCAGCTGGGAAAGGGTGGCTCAACTGCCCAGCCATGGTTTGGAGCTGACAGGAGAGTTCATCTCCGCTCTGGGCTCTGGGGTCAACTGATTAGCAATAGCTGGCCAGACCTGAGCTCCTTTACACTGATCCAAAAGGGACCAAGAGATGAGAAAGCCTAGGACAGGTTTGAAACAAGTAAGTGAGAAGTTATCATCTAACATTTAAACCCAGGGTTTAAGTTTGGAGGTGACATGCAATGTAAATGCAGCTATAAGGTTGTGTATGATAAGATTTTGGGTTGTTTAGTGCTAGTCCAGCTGTAGTGGGTTTTGACGACTTTGGAAAAAATAGTGTTTAGACATAGGCAAATAAAGGTTTATTGATGGAGTAATAGAATTACTACAGTTGAAGAAAAATAAACAAAGCACAGAAGCTCTTTCTCAAGCCCGTACAAGCTCTCTAAATCCAAATTCTGTCTATGTTTTCCCAGTATATTAGCTGGCATAATAAAAAGCATTGTCTGCATCCCCAGACTTTAACCCACTTTCCATATGCACTTTGATTTACATCTAATAACAAAACCCTAAAACAAACTGTAGGTGCATCTTTATATCCTTGTAAAACTACTTGAAAGAGTTCCCACAGTACTTCAAAGCCAAACAGTTAAAGAGGCACCAAATTCATTACTTTGGGTGCATTGTTGCCAAAATACTCACAGAGGCTGGACAAAATAATTTTAGTTTCCAACATGATACATTGAAAGTATGACTACAAACAACTTGTAAACAGTGAATTCTCCTTCCAAACCAGATGACGAACTAAAGATATGATTAAGTCCAAGTGATATCTCAGCTTCTTCATAAGTATTCCTGGCTCAAAAGTAAGGAGCAAAATATTAATACATGTTCAGCAACATATTTTCTAAATGTGTGCCCATTCCAGTTAATTGCTTGATTTTGGTTTTTTTTAATAGAAAACAAGTTGTGGTAAAAAGTCAATACGTTTCACACTTTCTGTCAAAAATTGTATCTTTTCTTTTTTATGTTTCACAATACTTCATTTCAACATTGGTTTCAATTTTTTTCTTTTACAGTCTTTAAAAGTTGACAAATAAGACATATCTTGTTTTGGGATAAGTGAAACAATACACTCAGTTTCTTTTTTGTTTTACTTAAATGAAAGTTTCAACAGGTTTTCACTGTAGGTTAATGTGGAATTTATCTGTTATCGTTGCTGTATTTTCATGTTAACTATCCAGTTTTGTTGAGTAATTTCTAAATCTTTAATTGTAGTTCTAATGGCATTACTTTTTAAAAATAAAATTAATTGGAATGCCATCTTAAATTCCATAAACCCAGAGATTATTCATGGTTCTAAAGTTATATAACATTTGGTAGTTCAGGTGTTGTATAGGTTCAAGATAATTCATTTGACCACAATATCAAACAGTGTTGGGATTCCAATAATATAAAAATGTGATTTTAGGAGTCTAAACATTCTCTTCCTTGTTCTAGTTTCTTTAGGGGAGTCGAGACTAGCTGTGTGAATCAAGTTGTTTAAAGGAAAATGGCACTCTCTTTCTATAGAGATTTTAAGATTTTCCAGTTGGCCTATAATTACAATGAAAAGCAGAAGTGCTCTCTTTGTTCAGAGCAAATTCCAAAATTGTTAGCATAAAAAGAAGTGAAAGATGTTTCTACATCTAGTGAAAGAAAACATTTTAACATCTGAAGATAGTTTAGACTCAGTATTTCACTATATTATCAACAAATCATATTGACATTTTAAGACAAAATATTTTTATTTGGATGCACATTTTTAAAATTCCTGTGGTTAGATTAATAAAAATTTGGAAAAATATAAAAAATGATGTTTTCTGGTGTCTTTTTTCATAGCAACATATATTTTAAATTTGTGTGTGTTTGTCAAGAAATTTTGAACAGCTTTGTTACCTAACTATTCGGTACAAACAGCATTTAACATCATCTTTCTACACTGGACAAGGACAAACATTGCTTTGCATAGATATTCTTTTCAGTGGTGATAGCTTTTCTAACTTAACCATTTGCAGCAGAAGGATGTTTAGAATTCCTCTTTAATATATGTGTTAAAAATTGCACAGATCGCTTCTTCAGATTATACAGAAAATGTCTTCAAAGTTTAACACAGGGTAATTAAAATATTTAAAATCCTATTGGCATTACAGGTTTGCCAGCCCAGTAGCTGCAGCTGGAGAAAGGAAGAAGTCACTTGAGAGATTCTCAACTTCAGAAGCCTACTAAACTCTTCAGGTTTAGCTACAACCTGCTCAGCAAACTTGTGCCTACCAGACATGAGAAAATGTCATTTATGCTTATTCAAGGGCACCATGAAGGACAGAATACTGCACAGCCAGTTGAGGAATTCCAACAACATTAAAGAGACAAGAAATGAGCAGCAATCATTTCCCTCAGCATGTTTCTTCTCTGTATACTAGGCACTTCACTTTGAATGTAAAAGAGCTTAGAGGTGGGATTTCTGGACAGATACCAAAGGTTATAAACCTTTCAATTAGGCACTTCCTTTGCCTCAAATATGTGGCCTTTCATTTATTTTTATTTTTAAGGGCCATTCTATTCTATGAAATGAAAATTAGTTACAGTGCAAGTGTTTTTTCAGCAAGATATCTTTTTTTCACAAAAAGGTAACTCATACAAAATGTTACAAAGAAAATTAGATACAAAAGGAGTGAACTTGCATGTATTTGTCTGGTCTGAATGACTACATACAATTACTTATTTAAACCATATTCTAAATTATAGGTGAAAAAAACAAAAATAATAGGCAGTAAAATAAGAGTTTGAAATTAAATACTGAGTTAAAATGAAGAAATAATTAAAGGTTTATAGAAAATTTTAAAAGGAAAATTATTTTTCCAGTGCTATGTAGGTACCTGTTGAACCTATTGAACAGTAAAAGCAATCATTACAGAAAGTGGAATTTCTTTAACACATAGAAAACGTTGTGAAAATTGTTATTCTTTCAGCCATTTGTTTGTAGGTTACAAAGTAAAAAAAAAAACCCTAAACACCTCCCCCCTAAGAAAAACCCAAAAAAATCAAAACAAAACCCCACAAACAAACCAACAAACCCCATCTTTGGCTAAAATAACCAAAACCAGGCATCAAGTTATTTTTTTTCTTTTAATATTATGTGGATGGATAATTTGCTCAGAACTGAAGCAACTGAATAGCTATCATAGTCTGACCTTGCATCCCCAGAAGTGTGCATGTGGGGATTTGTCTCTGTGAATAGAGTTAAAAGATTTTTTTCTCCATGTTTCTACCCAGAACTGCAGTAGAAGTTCTGTACATAGACCAATTTCAGTATATTTTAAGCATAAAGGTGCCATGCTCTGGGCAACTCTCCTAGTATTTTCTTCAATATTATGGTTTGGAAACACTTTTTTTCTCAGTTAGAAAGCCATAGAAACTGAATGGTGTTTTCCAAATACTTTGCAACATGCATATTTGCCCCAGATATCACCCCTCAGTTGAGATTCTTGGCATGTGATATCCCTTTTCATTGTGCCATATAGTACAATTTCTGTCTATACTTTCTTTTCTCCTGAATTCTCTTGAGAGCTTTATGTTTTTCCTGGGCTACAAAAAAATGAAGCAAGTTATTAATATTACACCTGCTGCAGATGAAGAAACACTACTTTATACCCATTAATGAATGTCGTTTAAAGAATTTCATGTTTAGATAGCAGCACATCTCCATTTGTCTTTCTTACACATTGTGTTGCAATGACCCCTTTGGTTCAGAACCTTATGGTAAGTCTGAGGCACAGAAGGACACTGGCCTCAAGGAAAGACAAGATAGTCTCTGGCTGTAATTTAAACTCTGGCAGCTGGCACCCCCTTACACGCTAAATTAAAGCACTTTACAGTGATGCATCAAGCAGATCCAAGGGCAGAATATGGCCCCAAGGAAGCAACAGTTTTGAGAGATGGAAGATGCCATCTGCAATTGTTTCCTTGTCTTAAGGACAGAGAGGCACTCTGTTTTCCCTTTACTCTCGACAATTTCCCAGCACTTTGTGTTTTTATGAAAGCTATCAGCATTAGATACATCAAACTCCATGCACTCCAAGCACCCCTGGATAACTTGCTTATTCCCCCAGCCTCCAGTCTGACTTGCTGGAGAAGGTCTGCCAGCCCAGCCTGTTCAATAGCCATCTCTGTGAGTCATAACACAGCAGCTCCAGATGGAAGACAGGGCAAACATGTCCCTCCAGAGTTATCACCAATTCAGTTCCCATCAATCAACCAGCAGCTGGGAGTGAAGAATCATTCGCTGCTTTGCCTGGCTCACTCATGCCAAAGACTCAGCACATTAGAGCTGCCTTTTCTTTCGCATCCAGTCCTTGGGGAAGGAAAAGCCTGAAGCCTCTCACAGATTTCCCACATGGCTACTCAGCCCACCACCTCCAAGCATCATGCCAAACTTAGCGTATGAAGGAGATTTTGTCTTAGCGCTTTGACTTGGTGTTTTTAATTCAGCGAACGAAGCCTTCTGGCTTGTAAAGCCAAGCATGTGGTTTACAGGTGAGATCTAGTCAGTCTTGCCTCTGTCCAAAAGAACAGGGGAGCATTCCATGTATTATTCTAATGGCACAGGAGCAAGTGATTGGCAAGCCAAAGGCATGTCTGGGTTAACATGTGGAAGTAAGCACACTGAATAAATGTGATTGCTCATGCCCATTCTGCAGTTGGTAGAAGTAGTAGGAGTTGGCTGGTGAACTGTGATAACGGTGAGAATCTAGTTTCTGCTCTGTAGTAGCAGACGTGGCAGGAGGTGGCTGTTCCTTGAGCCAAGACAAAAATGGAGAGTGAACAGTTGGAGCATTCCGGCAGCAGAGTTTTGGCATGAAGCTGCACAGCAAATGCTACATCGTGCCAGCATGACCTGCTGAGCAGTGCTCTCAGCCATCACCTGCATGTGTGGATGGCTGCAGAAGCCCATACCTTGGAGGACATGAAAGAAATAAAACTGCATGGAAAACAAATACATAGCCTGAATAGTATCTTCTAATCTGTTACAAACACAAGCAGTAAACTTCAGAGCATACTCCTCTGCTCAGAATTACATGGGCTGGCAGATATAGCCCTTGGTTTCCTCTGAATTAAACCCGCCCCACTCCCAAACAAGGATGTTTGTTTTTATGGGAGATCATTGGCCTGCCTAAGTGGGAATGGGGACCTGGTCTGCAGGGGAATGCCTGACTGCTGTTCTCAGGAAGGACATTCAGTGCCCCACATTTGCCCATCCATACTGCGAGCAGGCCGGGAATTCCGAAGCCTCCTTTTTGGCGATTTTTTTAAAGCATTAACCCAGGCATTTCGGCGACACATTCAAAAACAAGAGGGAGCTGAAACAGATCTACACCACACAAAGTATTTCCATTTTAGGGGCCTCTATTTGATGAAAACTCAATCAAAGTCATGGTTCTGATTCTTACCTTTGGCTAACTATGCAATGGTGTTATTTTCCTGTGCTGCCTGGACAAAGTGTGCAGGATCACTTTGCATAATTTCAAAAGTATTAATCTGTTAAAAAATTTCACTCAAATATTATTGGCATTGTAGATCTGGGGAAAAGGAGCAGTGAGCAGATAAAAAGAAAATCATACACTGCAGGAAAGAGAGGAGCAAAAAAATCAACCCAAGACAGAAAAAAACAGTAAAGAAAGAAATTCAGCTGGGAAATGAAAAAGTACTATATACAAATGGTATATAGAAAGAAAAAGAGAAGAAGGAAATCTGCTGCTGTAGGCTAGCCTTTTGTGAGCATCACTTTTATCCCTAGCTTTTATATAGGTAGCAGACCTTGCTTTTGCAGAAAACAGTGCATTAGGAAAAGAAAATTTGAATCACCTATGGGGAAAAAGAGAAAGGCCATAGGGCTAAATCATAGGAGTCACAGATTTGAAACATTGAACTAAAGATACAAAGCCAAAAAATATGGTGACAAATTCATAAATTCTACATAGTTGCTCCATTCAACATAAGACATTGTTCGCTGTCTCTAGTCCTGAGAGATGTTTTATTCACCTAGAAACCTGTCTTCAGTCTGTCCAAAATAGTATTTTAGTTCTAAGATACAGGGATGTCATTAAATAGAGGGCAACTGACATAGCCGTAGGGCTTCCCAATTGAAAAAATGCTCTATCAGATGAGGGAATTTGGCATCATTGTATTGTTACTACCTACTGAAGTTAAATAAAAAATTATACCTCCTTTGCACCTTTTGTACTTTGGAGTCTCCAGGGAAAGCAGGCAGATCACAACTGAGTTAAGTTTCCAAATTGTCAATCAGAAGCAAAAAGGGGTTTCAACATTTTAAGTAGGACAAGTGGATCACTCCCCAATTTTAACAAAAGAAGTGGAATAGCAAAGAAACCCAGATAGACTCTTTCTGACCCTCTTTCTGATTTCCCATAGCGGCACTGAACAGATCTTTTGTAACCTATTGACAAGACTCTCTAAGATTTTAATATCCCTTCCTCCACCCCCATCTCTCTTTTGCTCAAACTCATAATCACTGGAAGCCCGCATGCAACTCAGTGATAAAGCAGGCTTGTTTGTAGTTCTAATAAGAACGTCTCTGTTTCCTTAGAACAGTGTTCTGCTCATTCTTAAGCTTTCTTCTCCCAACCCACCCGTCACAATTCAAAAATATCATGTTAATGTTTTATAGGCAGACTCCTCCTGCCCTATTCTTAGAAACAGCAGCATTCTTGAATAATTTATACCAGTGTGTTTCTGCTCTACTTTTTTCCTGGACTTCAATAAGCTTCCATGAAGGAGGGGGAGGAGGAATCAAATAAGAAAAGAAAGTATCTGCCTCTGCATCCAGCTTTTGTCCTCCATCATCCTCCCCTGTCTGGAAAGACGGGAAAAGAAATTCTCCTCTCAGAAATGTTAAAGGTTGAATTCAAGTTCAAGACTAGCAGGGCTTTCCAATAACAGCTACAAGGATCACAGCAGGTAAAATCAGGTTGAGCAAACACCTGCTTGTCAATATTGTGCTTAGCATCGTAGCTGAAAGATGTTTTAGTGAAATATGGGGTAAAGAGGGAGTTTGACTATGCAGGGTCTCCACCCAGGGTTTTACATTGCCTCCCAAGCTGTTCTCTAACTCAAACCATTTACACCTTTGCTGAAGCAAATTTAAAACCAAACCAAACCAAAGCAAAACAAAACAAAACAAAACCACACACATGCAAAAACCACTAGCACCCAAAAAAAAAAACCAACCCCAAAATTAAAAATAACCTGCAAAGGCTGCAGGACTGCTGCAATGTCCCTTCTTTAAGCTGAAACATAGAGCAATAGAAAAGGGCGGGGGAGGCCCGCGGGTGGGGGTCAGGCTGGAAACCCCCTGGCAGCGGCCACTGCTGGGGCAACTCTGCCCACCTCCAGCTACCAGCCCTCCCTAGAAAGCAAATGCCTCGCTTGGCCGGGAGGGATGGATGGCTGACACTCGAGGGCAGCCCAGACTTGCAACCCGCCCGTGCACCGCCGCCCGCCTCCTGCCTGACACAAAGCCGGCACTGAGGGCACTCTCCCAGCCAGGGCTAGTGTTTGCCCCCGCCTGTTCCCTTAGCTGGTGTTGAGGGTTCCCTTAGCCCCCGGTGTGCAACCCTCGATGCAAAGGCCTCAGTTCGCAGTAACTGTCCTGCTTCTGCCAGGTGTTTCTGCAAGGCTGCTGTCTGCGTGTGCAGAGGACAAGCCATCTGATTTTGGCATTTTGGGTTTATGACCAACTACTCTAAAGGAATGAGCTTCTCAGTTACATCTTCTTTCATACATAGGTATGAAACCTTGAACTATATTAATTTGTAGCTTCCTATTTGTTACGGTGGAAACCAAGTGGTTAATGTAAGCCGTTAGGTGCCTAGAGATGTGGGTCTGCCCCCCAGCTCTGCCCTGTGCCAAAGAGTTGTTCAAAACGGGGAGACAGAGGTGGCTGTTTCTGATACCGCATCAGGCACATCACTGTGCTCACTACGGAGACTGGTGTACCTAAGCCTTGCTGACCTCATTCACCATGTAAACCTTGAAAAAGCCTTTTGTAAAGTTTATACCAGTACTACTATCTCCTATGCCACACAAGGAAAGGTAGTCAAACAGCCAAAAGAATGTGTGTCTTTGAAAATGTGCTTGGTGGATTTATTTGAATTATTTTTTTCTAGCTGAGATCAATAAATGACATCTAAATCCTACTGGACTCGCATGGTGTCACAAAGAGACCCAACCTTTTGGCCTCATTGTCTTGGAAACATGTGGAGGAGGACTCCACGTATTTAGCTGCCATACTTTCTGGACTGCAGTGCTGGTTTTTAGACCAGAGCACTTTACCCCCATAGGCATTTTCCTCCTTTGCCTGTCTTTTTATCTCACCTTCATCCACTTAAGGCAGATAAATAATTTTCAGTGTTTTACAAGTCAAAAGTCAAAAGTAAGTCTGCAGTTTGTACAGGCTGTTCCTAATCTATGAACCGAACCCAGTAGCAGCGCATCTGGAGCAACACAGGGTAAAAGCATTCAGCTGAAAATCTGCAATGTTAGCTCTGAGTTACCTATGATGGGTAAGAAACAATGGCATTTTAAAAGCTAGCCCAAAGTGCTGCTCAGGAGACTATTTATTAAACTTTCATCTCTCTCCTTTGAAACCAAAATACTGAGCCTGGATGACAAGGTGATTTAGCCTTCTCCTTATCAATTTCTCAAAAGTACAGAGGATATATCTTCATTGCAGTTGTTGAAACTTATGCTAGCCTACCTGATATATTTTTACTGGCTAGCACAGGGGTTGCTAACAGTGAGGCCAAAACATCACAAAACTGCAGAGACTAACTCTGTGATGATACATTTCTCCAACTTTCTCTGTGAGGTTGGTAATAGATTCTAGTTTCCTACAACTATTTGGTAGTGGCATCCGAGTTATCTTGTAATGTAAAGCTTGCTCTGTAATATCCACGCAGATTGAAGTCACACCTTTGCCTGAAGCATGGAAATATTGCTATTGCCTAATTTCAAAAAGCCTGTTTGAAGTACCGGAAGGTTTCTTAACTGCCTTCATAGCCAGAGAAATGTATTCATGTTGAGAGTGTGCCACTGTAAATTTTAATCTCAGAAGGACAGACGTTTAATTTGAATCATAAAGTATAAAAGATAATAAAGTAAGAGGTCAGATGTTTTTAGCCTTAAGAAACAGCACCATTATGATTTAGGCATCAGTCATAAGTTAACTCCAAATCAATATTTGACACTTGCACTATATTTAAATTATATTGCTGTAAAGTACATTAAGAATTCATTGTTGAGAATACAGTTATTCCACAAATCAGTCTAAAGAAGGGCCAATGTACTAAACAATTTATAACTTTAAGTATGTTTCCCGCAATAAAGTTCCAAAATCTATCCTAAATAAATCTTGTGTAATATCTCATTATAACTCATATTTTAGTTATATGAAGAATTAAAGAAATAAATTATGGTTATTCTCTAATACTCTGGATGTTTTATCTCTGCCCTTAAGAGTCATTTCATGTGATAACTGATTGCTGTAGCCACATCTCTTATCTTAAGGGTGAATAAGAAAAACTTCACAAATTTTAGAGCTTTGGGACCTGTAAGAGGATGTGATATGCACTTATCAGACCTCCAGAAACCACAAGTATAGTGAAATCTTTTACCACTGTGTGAGGCAGAGATTAGCAAATACACTTCCTTTATTAGTGTGACAATTGATTAGAAGAAAATCACAGCTACATTGCATGCTCCTGAAGTGGAGCGGGTAAGTGTTTTCAGGAGTCAGACATGCAGTAATACGACCATGTACCACTGTGGTGCCAGGATGGAGAGAGCTACCAGGTCATCCTGAAGCTGTTTCATCCTACCACTGACCCTGCGTAGCAATCTGTGGCGTTACAGGGCTACACAGGGATAATCCTACAGGCATGATGGGAAATGAGCTTGGCATAGGAGAGCTTCCACTTTTGGCTAATTCAGTCAATTCGACACTAAAAGTTACCCTTGCCAAGCTAAATTAAAATTGGCTAGAATGTTCTAGACATTAGTAATGGCTTTGATTAGGATTAGGTTTTCCTATGAGGCCAACAAAAAGCTTAATAAACCTCAAAATGGAAAGGGTAAAATGAAATGTCCATACAGACCTAAAGATGTAAATGGAGAACTGATCCAAAAAACAACCCATTTTTTGCTCTGAATTCTCTGCTTCCTTCCTTATCTCTTTTAGTTATATACTCTCCTGAGAAATTGTGTTAACTTACCCAAGTCCTTCATCTACGTCTAATACAGGAAGTCAATGGCACTAGGAATGGCCCTTCTGCTCTTGCAACCTGAAGTCTTGTAAAATCTCTCAAATATCATGGGGAAGGAGCTAAGCAGGGTATAAACACTTGCTGAAACAAAGCCTTTGCCTGCAGAATTTCCACGGCAAGAATATTGTCTTGGTTGTGTGTGAGCTCCAATGTGCACCAGTGGCATTTCAGAAATCAGAAGTCTCATCCACATCAAAAGTCAGAACAATCCCAGTTAGGAACTGCTGATTTCACATGGCCATAGCCAGGCGACAGCAGCTACCCCAGCTGGACAGCATGAAGCTGGTTGGGGTATTCGTATACATATCCACAGTGTACAACCGAGTACTTTAGAGTACTCTAAAGATTGGCACCAGTGTTTGCTTTACAGGATTGTAAGCAAAGGCAGAGGTTTTCTTAAAGGCAACCGACAGTGATGAAATTTCATCTCAGTTTTGGTCTCCAATGCATGTTTGCTTTTTGAGGCAGACTGCCCGGGAGCCAGACCCTCATGTAGTCACAGCACAGGAAGAAAAAGAGTGTCCCAGCCTGCCCTCCGACACACCCACTGTTCCAGATCTATACTTTGCTAACACCTTAGACTATAGTCATGCCCTGTATCACTGATTTTTCCTCCGAAGTCCAGTCCATTTTCTACTTCTAGCCTCACAGGAAAATGCCAGATCAATATTAAGACCCTGATTGTCAGGTAGTTAGGGAACCATCACAATCTCTTGCACCCTACCATCAATGAATTTCTCTTCCCAGCACTCCTTCCTACAGAAACAGGTTCATGTTTCTCTTTCAGGGAAGGCTGTTGTGAAGTTTCTGATGTAGCAGCTCTCATACCTCATTTCTTCCAAATTCCAGTACCTTATTAATCTGACTATAGTAATATTATTCATTCATAGTTAAGGGGTCCCAAAGATTTGTATTGAGTCATTTCTCATTAACTCTGAAGGCAGTCTGTCAACTGCAATAGGAATCTACCTTATTATCCTAATTCAATGTATGTGTGTGCGGCAGGGCGACAGTTAAATAAATCAAAGAAGATCCGTGGGCTTCTAACTTGTTACTGCATGTCTCTCTTTCCATAGCTGATCTGGTATCTGGCAGGGATGAGAGTATGGTATGAGAGCCAGCTTGCTAAGGGGACAGGCAATGCTGATGGTGGAACAAGTGGAAGAGGAGAGACAGTTATCATCGAAGTGTTGTGATAAGAGTGTGGCTTCAGGTGACATTGCTGACTTTGGAGAACTGGTGCCTATATTTAGAAGATGAGGTAAAAGGAACAGTGAAATATACATTTTATTATTTATACCTATCCAGATTAAAAAAAAAAATCTTTATCATAAGAAAATTTTGTTATCATCATTCTTAAGTTTTTTACTTGAGATGAAACCAAGTGCAAGGCATGGACCTACATCTCACATCAGTTCAAAAGCCAGGACTACTGAACAAGTCAGGTTTTTGTAAGAAAAAGGTATAAAGGAAATGTGCCCACACTACAGAACCTATAATCATGTAAGCCAACGTGACATTATTTGGATAATTACAGTCCAAAGCTAGTGTAGCTAAGAGCCCATGGTACATTGCTGCAGTGCATCATGGTGGCGTTGGCTCCTTAACAGCTTCTGTATTTGGTCCATAGCTAATAGTACCTGTGAAATTTTTGAAACTTTGGATCTTGGTGCAAAGTAATCCAAAGCCGAAGAGTTCTAGAAGAACCTGCAAGTTCAGTTTTCATTCTTGTGGCTTCTGAGAGAGACGTGGAACTGAGATGCTGGTGGTAGCACAGAGTGGGCAGGTATTTGTTTATAATAAGCTGCCTCATAGGAAAAAGAAAAACTGAATGCATTGCATTCTATTTATGGTCATTTTAAATATTTGGCAGAGTAATGGAGCACTTTGGAATATGAACAGGTTTTGCTGTTTGCAAATGTAAATAAAGTAGTCGTAGTATAAAAACATCCAGGTAAATTTTTAAAACTATTAAGAATAGAAAAAAATAGTGAGAGAAAAAACAATGCTGAAAACCAAAAACTTTAACGTGTTTAGATATTATTCTAAGCAGAGAGATATAACTATAAAGCTACACAGAGAGATGGGAAATAAAAAATAAAACTGTTTTGATATTGCTGTATATATTTTTTTTAATTTGATAGTATATTAAAAAACAGAAGTCCAATCAGTATACTCAGATATTTATATCAAAGTAATTAGAGAAAAGAATTCAGTGCAATATGTTTTTCTTTTCTTTAATAGTGTAAATAGCACCACCAGCTTATCCAAAGAATGTTTTTTTACAAATTCAGCAGCAACTTTCGTTTTGCTCTGAAATGTTTTTCCATTGTATTTTCTAAAGACATGAACAAGTATGTTCTTGTCTTTTTAGTTGTCTTGTCTGTTTAGTCTTACATCCTAAAGACAAGTAAAAGTATGATAAACACTTCCTACATCTTTTTCTTCTTTTTTTTTAAGGGTAGTTTTGGGAATAATCTTCAAGGCTTAACTTTTTTTTTTTACTCTAGAAAAAGAACAGAAAAAACTCTTATCTCTCAGCGTAACTAAAAAGTGTTTCTACTCTGTAGGAGTTTTAATCCTACTGTAATAATATTGGTAAAGACCTGGGGGTAGAAGAAATAAAGAAGTTGTTGTATACCTGTCTTCTCACATATCTGCCTAATTTTAGCAGAATTTATTTTGTTGAAAATAGTGGTGGGAAGCAAGGTACAATTTCTATCACGTTTTTCAATTCTAGTGATATTTAGATCCAGAAATTGGCTAAAATTCATTTCTAGGATACTGAATGCTTCAAATGTACATTTTAATTTTCTCTATACCAAAATAAGGAAGGACTGAATTCTTCAGCACTATGTAGCTGTGAAGATTAAAATGCCAAAGTACTTTTCCGTGATTTCCCCAGCTTGCTTATACATGTCATTTCTCATATTGATTTTTTCTTTTGTATTAGTCATTCCTGAGAAGCCTGAGACTGAAAAAATAAATTACATGGACCTGCTAATAGTAAGCGTGTGTAGAATGAAGTCTTTTTCATAGACCCCAGTTCAGTATTTTGTTCGAGCATATGCAGAGCTCTTCCGGGCGAACTTTTCCAGCAGGTGACTGAGGTGGGGGTCTGTCACACACTGGAGAAGACATCTGGCCCAGATGCTGATGGAACAGATGGAAGCCACACAGCTTTCCATAAAAATATACCACACATCTGTATCTCTTTGAGCACAGTGGTACAACTCTTATGTGCAGCATTTTTATCTGCTCCAAGATCCAAACACTACAAATAGCTGACCAGTGAGTTGCAGTGACCATGGAAGCACTGGGTGGACATGATACTACAGCACTTTTTAAAGGAGAGAAACAGAAACATGTAGGAAAGCATAAGGAGCAATCACTTGAACGAATCATGTGCTCCATTTCTATGCACCGATAGTTTGTTGAGTCTGAACCACAACAAAATAATGCACTCTGCTGGTTCAGTTCCTTGCATGCTCTAAATTACAAATGCACACAAAGAAAATCACTGCTTGTAGTCAAGTCATTCAGAGAGCAAGTACAAGATACAATGGACAAAAAAAAGAAAGCAGTACAAGTGACAGAAGGTTCCCTGTTGTCCTATCACATGTTTAGTATCCCTGCATATGTTCTTGAATGCAGATTAGGTGAGCAAAGGTTCTCCAGTAGGATTCAAAAATAAACACTAGGGACTCCCTAATATTTACAGTTCAAAATAATTGCATTGCTCCATAACTTCCTGAAGAATGGAGGGTTTAAGAAAAATTGAGGTTCTTTCTTTCTGGTTGGACATTTTTAAGTTATCTTTTGTAAGACCACATAAAATGATTTAGGTCTCAAAGAATAACTGAATTACATAAATAAAACATTACATAAAAGACATCTCAGTACAATTTATGTGAAGTGAATTTCACAAGGACCAGTCTATTGTAGAAAATTCAACTTATCTCTTCCTGATCCTTTTATTCTATCTAAACATAGAAATTTATGTCAGTTCAAAAAAATCCATTACTGTTTCTCATAACTGAATCCATTACTTTCCCCCCATGATCCATCAGGTAAAAACAAGTGCAATAGATAGCTCTAGCAGAACCTTGAACATAAAAGGCCTCAAGAATAGAGTGAGATAAGTTAAACCCATCTCGCTGTGCACTATAACTGGAAATTATAACCTTGATGTTTAATTTAAATCAAGTCATAGCAAAGACTTCTGACTATAATTGTTATCTGTCATATAAATAAAATTATTATAAAATGGAATTGGACTTAGAAAGGTATAGTTTTGCCTGTTGCATTGCCTGTAAGCAAACTGAACTCTGTGAAGGTTTATCACCCTTTGCCGCCTTCTTCCTCCAGTCTTTCTTGGTAATGGATCCATTTGACTGCAAAAATATGGAGAGAAAGAGCTGAGAACAAATAATTAATTTTCCACATTACTCTCTATTTCCAGAGCTTTACAGATTCTATTGCATTGATGATTTTTCTCTCCTTTGTTCCCCTGCTAGCCCAGGGAAAAAGAGACCCAAATTTAGAGCTCAGATGAGAGCGGCAGCATTTCACTGGTGTAACAGCAGTTTAGGGACAGGCAAAATAAGGAAGTGCAAGGGTATGGATTTAAGCTAGAAAGAGGAACCACTGGATCTCATAGCAGCATCTGTGGTTTCCAAGCTTGGCCTTAGCTGGATTGTTGATAGTGGCAAAGGGGCTCTACCAGGCACCAGACTTTCTCAGAACAACTCAGTGCAAGAGAAAGATGAATGTCCTGGACCCATCACCCACCCGCCTTCCTGCCTTTCCTTACTTTCCACTTCTGCTAAGAAAAGAGGATGCACTGGTCGCAGGACACACACCAGTGGGGTGGAGGTGGTGTTCAGGCGTGAAAGACAAAGCTGACTGCACCTCTTTACCTACAGTACATCACCTTGGGGAAGCCAAATATGCACATGTGGCCTCAAAGATGAAGGAAATAAACTAATCTATTTGATGCAGTGCCTATAATGAGACACACCAAAGTGAATCTACCTCCTGCTTTCAGCCAGTGCTGCTGCTTCTCTCCCACCCTGGGCCAGCACATACTAGAGGCAGCTGGCTGATCCAAACTCCATTAACTAGCTGTGGCTGTGCAAGCTTGCAAAGAGAAAGCACAAGAGCTAAAAAGGCAGGATGCAGCAGCAGCAGGGGAACATACCTGCTGGCAGCAGCCCAGAGTGCCAGGCTGCATGACCTGCCGGCCATCGCGTGCGGGTACCTGCTCCTCACACAGCTTAGCAGGGTGCAGCTTACTTGCAGCTTCTGCTCCTTTCAGCTAAAGGTGGTTCATGAGGCCACACTTGGTAGAAACAGCTAATTTCAGTTTACAACGTGTGGGTTATTACACACACCCCTCAGCACAGAGTTTCATTTCTCCTGGATACCTTTATAGCAGCAAACAGAAAGAAGCCCGTCAGGGGTGCTTCAGAGGACAAATGCAATTTTGGTGCACTGATTCACCATCTCAAGGAGCCTCTCTCTCTCCTTTGACTATAGGAGAAATTAAGGAGACAAGGCATCCAACTCAGCTGGATGAACAGACCTTCTATTCTCTGTATGTTGGTTTAAGAAGATATTTGTTGTACAGATGCGCTTTCTTCAGAATTACTGGTGTCACTTCAGTGGAGTCCTACAAGATCCTGCTGACTTCCACCCAAGGGCAGAGGCCAGCACAGAGCAGCTTGGAACAGTTGATATAATCTGCAATTCTGAAACCTTTGCTACTTCCCTGCTGTTGTTTTTTTTTCCTGGCAACTCATCTTTGGGGGAAAAAAAAAAAGACATAGACCCCTGTGAACTGCACATGTCTGTCCTTTTTAAGATTGTATTTCTTTTATCATCAACACTTTTTTTGAGTTGGGCAAACTCAACTTTTATTTGCAACATTCTTAATGTTTTCA
The DNA here is from genome assembly GCF_034638445.1 of Ciconia boyciana. NCBI lineage: Eukaryota > Metazoa > Chordata > Aves > Ciconiiformes > Ciconiidae > Ciconia > Ciconia boyciana. The sequence continues at coordinate 55,387,641 of NC_132936.1, forward strand.
GTCTGAAAAATCATCTTAGGAATAGTGCTTGAATGTCAAGGTTGCAAGTTTGACACAGAGATCTTTCCAAATAACAGCATTCCTGTTCCTATTACATAAACCTACTCTGTGGGGTTTGCTAACCACGTACTTTAACAGTGTAAAACACCGCTCCTAGCCAGATGAGAGAGGCATGGATTGATGGAGGTTTGATAATCATAAGGGGCCATGAGCCAGTAGCTAGCACGAGTCTCAAAATGAACAGGGATGCTATTACAGCACAAGACTTTGCCTGGGAGTCTCCCAGTTCCTTCCATGCCAATTCTTATCAGGATAGGTTTGGCAAAGCTATTTAACCTCTTCTTCTTTCAGAGTGGATTATTACTTTCCAAAATCGCATGGATGCTATGACAGCTAATTAATTATTGCTGTATTGTCCTTTACAATTTTAATTAGTATAAAGAGGGTTAGTAGGGAGAAACATTGCACAGAAAATGAAGGTGAACAGCGACAGAACGCAAGTCTTAGTGTAGCAAGTGTAGCAAGATAGAAAGAGGAGAAAAACAACAGATAAGGAAAGGAGTTTTGAATAGCGAGTACATAAGAGATGTGTATGAAAGAAAAAAAAGGTGTGCGGCCTTCCAAAAGCAGAGGAAGGGAAAAGGAAATTAAAAATTAGAAGCAAGCCACTGAGATGAATGGATTTGAAGTATAAAGAGAAGAAAAGAAAATGAAAAAGATGTAATAAAAGCCACCCAGCCTTTAAAGTAATTAATCTTTTCATTTATTTATACCCTTTTTTGATATTAGAGGAAAATGGTAGCACACTTATACTGAGCTCCCACTATGTTAACAGAGTACAGCTCTTAATTCCTGGATTATGTTGTTAAATAATTAACTGATGAATCATAAGTAAATAATTGAAACTTGCTTCTCTAAGCCTCACAATTGAGAACATAAAACTGTCACAGTGATATCAGATTTAAGCAGAACTGATATTGTAGTTAATTAGAAAAACTGGAAAAAAATGCTAAAATTTGTAGCTGTAAAGATTGCTGGCAGAAGCACCTGGGCTCCATTTCCCCATGGAACAAGATAAAATGGATCATCTATTATTTAAATCTCCTATATTAAAGTTACATCTGGAGAAGATGGAAGCATGGGTTGCTAGTTCCTCTGCAAAATACCTAGACCTGCCTTGGGCCTTGTCCTGTTGGAGAGGGTCTGTGACTTGGGCAGTAGGATAGGAGGGAGGGGTCACTCTAAAAGGCTAAAGCAGTCTTGATTTCGTGTTAAAATATCTTTTCCTCCAATATTCCTAAAATGAAGAACTATAAAACAAATCCTTACACTTCAATGGGCAATAACTCATGGGTTCCATGGCACTATTTAACAAAATTAAGAACAAACATCTTCAAAAATCTAATAATAATTGTGTTTATTCTTGTAAAAGAGGAACGATAGACAAACTAAAAAAGATCACTCTTTGCATCCACAAAACAAAATAATTTCTTTTCTCCCATGAACATCTGTTTTATTTTACGATACAGCAAAAGGACATGTACTTCAAGTCTAAGCAAGGCAATTAATCTGGATTCTGCCATCATCACAGTCATGGGATTATTTTTATTTTTTTTTTTACAATGAGAGGACTCTGGAAGCACAGATCCTGCTGTGCAGAGCCATCACATTCCTTCATGAGAACAACCTGGTAGGAATCAAAAATCTAAGGAACAGCAAATAATTATTCCAATAAAGAAATTACAAAATGCTATAATGGTTACTGAACAACACTCATTTCATTTGTTCATTCTTGCGATCTGTTATTTAAAAAATAAATAGAAGACTTTTTATTTTTTAGAAGCCCCCACCCTTCCAGCTTCCTGATGCTTAGTCTTGCAAAACACTTGCCAGCAGCAAAAACTGTAAGTGTCTTTGAGTATCAGCGCGGGCATGAAAACGTACCACAATTCCTCAGCATCCCCTAATAACCTCCACGTCTGAGGTTAGGCCGATTTCACAGCCCCCCGCCTTCAGCCGTGCTGGCTGGTGTCTGTCCCTCAGCCCCTGCCTGGGGGTTCATTTCACCACGGCCTGGGCGTGGGCGTAGGAAGAGGAGTTGGTCTCGAAGTAGCACTCCAGCTGCTCGCAGAGGGCCTCGAAGGTGGGCCGCCCGCCCGCCTCCGCGCTCCAGCACTGCAGCATCAGCTGGTAGAGCGGCGCCGGGCAGGTCTCCGGCTGAGGAAGTCTGTACCCCTTGTCCAGCATCTGGATCACCTGGTGTCCGGGCATACCTGCAAGACGAAAGGAGTTCATCAGACTACGTGGGTCTACTAAGTGACGCCGCACGTCCCTCTCTCTTACTGAGACGAGGCAACGGGATGCCCCCCGTCAGATACACGTGCACGCTGAGGGCAGCGCTGGCCTCAGCAGGCCCCCTTCAACAGCAACAGGCCACAGGACTCACTGGAGGATCGCAAACCAGCAGTTAAAAACCACCTCCAGCGTTTCCCAGCCCCCTGACCCCGACTGTGCCACCCGAGAGGCATAGCAAATGGGTTCGTCCGGGTGTGAGGCTTTCCCTCCGCCACCCAGGTTTGCCGAAATTTTTCCGACATCTGTTTCGCTTAAATTGTTCCTAAATCCCTCTAGTCTCAGTGACTCCAAAATCTCCCAAGAAAATCTGTCCGGCTGCTGAATTTTCCTCACATTTAGAAAGTCTTCCCTAACGTCAGCCCTAAGTTTCCTCTGGTGCAGCTATGCGATGGCATCCTGCCTGCTCTGTCACCGTGAGTCATGGAGAAGAAACCGTTCCCCTACCTTTGTTATACCTTTATATATTGAGACTATGGTCCCATTCCCTTTCAATTTTCTACTCTTTAAATTAAATCTTAAATTGCGTAATCTTTACTTCTTTCCCCTAGATCTCTGAATGGTGTTTCCTCTGTACATTACCCACTGCCACCATGGATCAACATAACCTCTTCTCCTAACTGATTGCTGAAGACAAACTCCTGAAAGTAATACCAAGTAAGCAAATAGTCATGGCAAAAGGACATTTTCTACTGTAAAGTTACAGCTAAACTGTGCCTTTGCAAAGGGATAATGCTGAACATATTTTCAGACAATACCGAGAATCACAGTGTTACATATCATTTATACTTAAATAGTTTATGTGTGTGTGTGCATATGCACACACCTATAGTTTATGTAAGAAAGAGTTGAGGATTTTTGGCTTTGGTTTTCTTTTTTTTTTTCCAGAATGGTTTCAAAGGAGGTGAGGGTGGAAATCAAAAAGCAAAATCAATTTTTCCTTTTACAGGAAATACCAGTTTGGGACCCTGTGAAATGTAGTTTATGGAGAACGCACCACCCCTCAGGCCTGTACGGATGCAGCATAACTGGTTTTTGCTTTAGTCCTTCCCTTGTGTTCTCCTCACCAGCACAAAATGAGTCACAGTCAATCATCTCACTGATATCTTGTGTTATTGGAGCCACAGTTCCTTGAGCATTTCTCACAGTGCTAGGAATAATAGCTGCTCTCATACCATTAAATCTACTTTTGAGGTTGGTGGCATTTTATTCCTAAATCTTGTGATCCTTCTCTTTAAGAAGACTTTCCACTGCAATAGTCAAATATGAGGGAAGGGAGTAAAAACACCCTGATTCATTTTTCAGACATCTTCTTTCTGAAGTGCCTGTGCAGCGCTTCACACATAATAATCTGTTCTTCCATGAGATATCCTCAAAAAAAATAAATCAAAAAAAAAACAAAACAAAGGCAGGATGGGGGACAGAAAAACCTTCCCTTTTTCCACATTCCAAGAATTGGCATCTTTGATCTGATGCTGGAGGGAAATAGCCAGTTGGCTTAGGTGTCTGTGCAATGCAGGTTGACTCCAGTAAGAGGAAGCCTGAATGGCTGCTAATCACAGCCTTTGGAAAGCTTCCAGGGAGCCTGGGGCAGCCAGAAGGTCTGACCCACTAAATGGACCTCATCTGAACACTCTTCTTTCTGTATCTACAGTTTTAACCCTCTAATATGCCCATAGTACAGGCATTCAACTTTTTCTTTGTGTCGTTCTTAAAGCAAGAAAACATTAGACATCATTCTTTACATAAAAGCACTTACCAGCATAAGGCATCTTCCCGTAGGTGATTATTTCAAACAGAAGTATTCCAAATGACCAGACATCTGACTTAACGCTGAATTTGTTGTAGCGGATTGCCTCCGGGGCTGTCCACTTCACTGGGAGTTTTGTTTCAGGCTTAGCTTCATATACGTTTTCATTTTCTACCTGTCATGGGTAAAACAAAGCAAGCCTGATTTCAGATCTGCTTCAGCAAAGCACTTAAGCACTTGACTAAGCTAAGCATGTGCTTAATCTTACCCTGTTTTAGCCAAGCACTTGCCTTTCATGGTATTAAAGCACGCACTTTCTGAAGTCTATTGTTGAATGGGGCTTCACAGTTGAGAAATGCTGCCGTTCATCGGAGGCTTTTCTAAAGCATTTATCATTTCAAGCAAGCACACAGCGTTGGAGTGGCTCATGATTGATTATGACCTGCTACTGTGAATTCTGGACCTGGCATGCAAGATTTCAAAAGTCTGTCAGGAATGGCAGTGTAAGCATCCTGCTGACACTAGAGACCAAATGGTTCCACGTCTGGTCTTCAGTAAACAGAGAAGGCAAGAGCAAGAGCTAATGAATTTCGGAACCTTTCTTCTGTGATTTATTGCGGTGTTGAAGGGCCATTGACTTTGATAACAATCACTTAAGCAGGTTTTGGGGACCAAAGAACAAACTCCAAGTGACTCAAATTAACATATTAGCTTACAGTGGGTCCAATTAATTCATGTAAAGTGAAGATGAAAGACACATAGAAAAAGAAAAGTTATTTACTTGCAAATTTGTAGAATCATATCCTTAAAGTTTTATAGCACAGACATCTAAACTTTGTGAACATTTATTCTCTCTTTAATTCCTAAATAAATTTAGTGTACATCAGTCACATCCAAGCCTTGGTCAGGTTTTTCAATGCAAATCCAGACAAATGTGTACAAGATCTTGTTTGTTTGATTGTTTTCAATACAGAATGTACGTTTCCCAGCTGTAATGCCCTATAGTTTTGAAAAGACTGGTTGTTAGTGTTTTGTATCTACACACTGATACAGTTGGCATCTTGACCATAATACTCATCTTTAGAAACAAGAAATTATTTCATTATGCTAATTAACACATACAGAAATGCAGAATTCATTTCTCACACCTACTCCTTTGGGATCTTTGCATGCAACCATGTTAGTGTTTTGGCTTAGGAGACAGAATATTCCTAAGAAAGCCTGCCAAGATGACTCTATGACAGAGTATTTTAGTAAAGTTCAGTTTTAACAAGAAATGTCAACAGCTGTAAATTATTACGCTTTCTAGTGAGGACAGAGGAGAAATATCCATTGTAAGCATTGTTCATTTAAAAATATATATTTTTCATGTTAAAAAATATGCAATCTGAACTTATGCATAACTAGAAGAATCAAAATTAAGCAAAAAGCACTTCCAAAGTCCCTTGATGCCATTGTCAAGCCATTATTCTATATTTCAGTATGTAATAAATCCAACTCTGTTATGAACTTCAATTTCTGCTGCTTGAATGGAAAAAAACAAACGAGAAGCAGAGGGCTTTTTTCTCTGTTTTTCCTTCTCAGTGCAAGAACATAAATCAATAAAAACAATAATAAGACCTCAGAAATTATGGATTACATATTGAAATCCATAAAATATGGCAAATCAAATCTTTCTAACTCTGATCAAATCATTTTCAGAGGTAGGAAACCTCATTTCTAAACCACAGCTCTTTCCTAGGGTGATCTTGGCCAACATTACTTGGCATTCCACGTCCTCAAGGGCTAGAGAAAAAAAAGTGTAATGGCAAAGAACTTGAAACTGCATCAGATTTAAAGCTCTGAGAGCTCACTTTATGAAGTCTGCTGTTAGTCGTGGGGAGGAATAAGGTCCTTTTATGATTACTACCTGCACTCGCAAGCATCATGGAGGCAGTGGGGAAGTGAACAAGGAGAGAATAGCTGTCAATACATTTTTATATGCCTTCCCTTACAGGCTCAGGAATATAATTCTGCCATCATTCCTGTGATCTCTCTCCATGTGGCAGACACTAGTAGTGTGGATAAAGGTTGTGCAGCAAAGGGTATTGATTGCCAGGCTCCTTCCTTGGTGGCTGAGTGGGAAGCAGACACTGGGATGCCATCTTTAGGCTGACACAAAGGCACAGGCCAGCTTCTAACCTTGCACAGGATAATGCACGTAGAGGATACAAGTGAACATGTTAGGGGTCCTTTTCTCCCTGGGCATGCCTTTTGCCTGAACCCAGCAATTCAGAGACTACAGTTCATCCTTTAGTTGACCTCTTCCACCTTGTTCCCCAGAGTTAAAGTAGAGTCAATTCACCCTCTCACAACCCACCTTAAAAACTCTTGCAAGTCCAAAGTCTGCCACTTTATAAACACTGTGTTCACCAACAAGAACATTCCTGGCTGCCAGATCCCGATGGATATAGTTCTGAGATTCAAGGTAAGCCATCCCGGAAGCCACCTGAGCAGCCATGTCTACTTGATGTGGCAGAAAGATTTGGGAGCCTGCATCTTCTGTTTAAAAATAAAATGACAAGGATAACATAATATTTACAGTATTCAGATATAAATAACATAACAGCTGACTGGTTCAAATAGCCAACACAAATCAACAAAAGGATACAATACAATAAAGTAACAGCCTGACCAAATGACAGAGGTTAGTGAATGACACTGCTAAAAGTCATGCAGCTAGTGTCACGATAACTAACTGCCTGTCCCATCTTCTCTAAAAGAGTAGATACTAAATGCAGCAGTTGATCTAGGCCTGGAAGGAGCTTCTGACACAGTCCAAAGAAAAAAGCATTTATCTACCAATAGTAATGCAGATGTTTGCCTTTCTGACAAGTGCATAACCCATTCCAAACTGTGAGTAAGAGTTAATGTCAGTACTCACCAGGTGTAGCCAAAGCTGACTAAAGATGGAAAAGCACAAAATTATGCTGGTTCCCTGTTCTCCAATGATTCTTACTAGCAAATATACCATCTGCTGTCAAGTGTAACTCTCATTTTCACTTTCCAGTCCACTTGACTGCTTCACGCTGTTATCTCTGTTGCTGCTACTCAACAGTAGGACTCCTTGCCTGCTTTCAAGCTGTCTGCTTCTCTTGTAGAACTTTCTGAAGCAATGTGCATGCCATTCCCACCACTGTAAGATCACCAAGTCCCAGAAATAGATTTGGCCATCAAAGATTGGCTGTTTAAACAAAGTAGTAGAAGAACTTTGAGCAGAGCAAATTCCCTCCACAAATGAGGGAAAGAGCTTTAGGCCAGGAAAAACTGCAGCCAAAAATAGTAAGACAAGTACTCAAAAAAAAATTTGTTGGAGTATAACACATTAGAATTAAAATTCAAGGCCTTTGTGGCATTTTGGGGACCACTGACCTCATAGCAAAGAATTTATACCCCAAGGTAATCTAGATAAGCCAAATCAGTTTTATAGTCAAGCACCACTGTCACCCAAACCCAAACACTGCAGCACTGAAGCATGAGTGCCTACTCTGTAGCCTCTAATACTCAAAACAGTTTCAACTTTCTGTTTCAGAATCTTAACAAGATCAAAAAGCTGAGTGTTTGCTGCTATGTTTATTGGTAGTTCTCCTTTCTCATTGAGGATGGTCACTTTTCCTTACTTCCTCTGTGTTAAAGAAACAAAACATTTGTAGCTGGCAGTCTTCTGTTGCCTATTTTGAATTGATTCATACTAAAAGTGTGTCTTAGCATTGTTTTGCACAGCCTGCTCCAGTTCTGGCATTTTATCTGACCTAACCTTGCAATCACTCCTTATGAAGACTGTGAAATTCCACTGTTTACTAATCTATTCTGCAATCTCCAGGCCTTGAATTTCCTGCTCATCTGGATGTTCTGAGATGAATAGGTAAAAGAAATGAATTTTAAATGATTAAATTCGCCCTGTGTGTGTATTGTCCTACTTCATTTTTGAGGCTAAACTCATTGTCATGATAATCCAGCACTAAGATTATTTACTTTTATTGTTGACTCAGAAAGTCTTTTCCTCTCCCACACATATGTTTAATAGCTGCCTTGACCTTTAAGAGAGGGAGAAAAATTAGGCTATGTGAAGATCTATGGCTTAACCATCAAGAAAATCCATAATCAGGCCACAGAATAATATAACACTCTGAAGTTTTGCAGTTCTGATAACTGGCATACATCAACATTTATTATTCAGCTTGCTGAACAAAGATATAAATCCTCAAATGACGCTTAAGTTGTATTTAATCAGAAAATAACTAAATATGTACAAGTACCTTGCATGAGTACCTGGGTTTTGGAAACTAGCTTATGTGACTCAGTTTAAAATCCCTCTCTCCATGTTCCCTTTCACACTGCTCCTTCATCTGCACAGGCTGTGAACTACCTCCTGGTGAAAGCAGACAAGATGCAGACAGACTTGAGCACAGGTTTGTCATTGTTGATGCTCCAGGCTGGCCTGACACAAGCTTGCTCCAAGAGGCAGAACAGCGATGTCACAGCAAAAAAGGATGACTCACAAGCCTCATGTTTAATGAGCTGCTTCAGTGCAGAATCGGAGTTAGAGCTGCTAAACTCTCCCTGTCTCGTCCCATGCAGGACACACAGGTGCACTATGTTAAAGGACAAGGACAAGATCCACCTCTAATGGTGGAGTTGCAGCTCAAAGACTATTTGTTCCATTGGGGCCTGTTTGGGATCCCAGACCAGGCTGACCTACTGCCTTTAGCATGTGGGCTGAGGAGCGGGAAGAGGCTGCCATTGCCCCAGCTGCTGCAGTATTTCTTGGAAGGTTTCCCTCTGTGAGCTGGTTCTGCACTGCCGCTGTTCTGGAGCTAAAGAAAGGAAAGCTGTAGGGAGGAGCCTCAGCTGATCAGGAGCTGCAAACTGTGCACAAAGATGAAGCACGAGTCTCTTTGGGATCTGAAATGCAAATCACGTATGGTTGTCTCGTGAAGATTTGTGGCTAAACCTCCAAAATCCCAGGTTGGGCCAGTCAAAGAACACAAGTTCAAGCACAGCATTGCATTAGTACAACTACGGAGGCTTCCAGACCAGAGCCAGTTCCCATCTGGCTGGTTGAGAGCAGGTTGGAAGAGTTTCCGGCTGTATTCATATGGGTATACATGTGCTTTAGTTTGTTTTAAAGTGCTTTAAAGAAAGAAAAACTACTACAAGAAATCAAAGTTAATATAACTTCCACACTCAAAACCAGCACTACTGGTGAATTTATAAAACCTTCCCATGGCTTATTCTTTATCCTATAAAGAAAATGTAGTGCCTCTGTGTCCTTTTTTACTAATATTTTTTGACAAAACTATCACCCTTATATGAAAAATTTATTAGAGAAAATATTAAAGAAGGCTTAGGGTCTGCACCCTGTTCTAAGCAATCAGTCACAATATCTCATATAGGAAAGACAGCAAAATATTCTCATTGACAGATATCTGACAATAAATAAATAAATAAATAAGCAGCACTTTTCCCAGTTGAGAGCATTGCCTCCGTAATAATTCACTGAACTTCAAGACTGCGTCCCTGTCAGTACAAGCCCCAGGTCTATCAGAATTGATAAAAACACTCATACATTTATGACAATTTCATTCACATCCAATAACAAAGAAAAGTTTTCAGCTGCATTTTTCTCATACTGGTGGCAGCTCAATAACTGCATAGCAGTGTTCATCGAGAAGTATCCCAAAGTACATTCACAGGGTGCACAGGGAATTCACATGCCCATCATTATTAAGTAGCTGTCATTACGGTGGAATGCGATAGTCACTATGCATGAAATATTAGGGATTTTTAAAGCTGGAAAAACATACCATGCATCTGCAGGAGGGGAAATTTAACCAAAGAATGATCTCCGGACTTTCCCTCTGTTCCAGTTGGCCTTATTTACCCATAGTGCACACAGAGACAGCAGCCTTTTGCAAATGTTTTCCTGGTTCCTGCAGTGGCTGAGTCTCAAGAATGCTTATCAGGAGCTGTGCGCTGACCGCCAGCCGATACAGATCACTTCCAGTCACACAGCTCTATGCAAGCTTCAAATCTCTTTCCCTATTACACTGGCGGCAATGACTTTTCTCTGACCAATACCTATCAAAGCACCTGGGTCTCTGCTTCCACCTCTCAGTTCTGTTTATCCCCCTGTGCACAGGCCATCAGACAAGGAGAGATACCACTAGGCTGGGTTTCAACTGGCCATTTTTACAGTTATCTTGACAGCTGCCTGGAAACCAACTGACTTTCCACAGTCTCTCTGATGCAGGGCTACAGGAATGAGCACTTAGGCAAAGATCAGGCTGCATATATGCGCTGCCTACAGCAAGGGCAGCTGCTGTGCATATGCTGGCAACTGATCCACACACAGGCTGCAGCACTGATGTGTCCTGGACATGTTGTCCTCCATGCACAAACAGGCCAATTTTCACCTCTGCAATAGCTGTGACTCATCCTAGCTTTCCCAGAGCTATTTCTCCAGTGCAATAAATGTTTTCATGCACAGCAATCATTTCCTGATGTGCCAGGCTCTTTCAATCAGATAAGCAGCAATCTGCACGCAAAGGCACCAAAGATGATAATTTAAAGGAAATTTGTGCCTCACTACCTCTGGCCACTAAATGCCTACAAAACTTTAGATGATCTGGCCCAAGCTTCTTGCAGCCCCTCTCTGCACAGTTCCTGGGGGGGCTGTCCCTCTTCTACCAGAGATTTCTTTAGCTGTAATCGTCCCTGGACTGAGCCTCACTTAAAAAATGGTTCCACAGAGAAAATGGGGGAAGGCATGTGTCATGGTAAATACTGTCTGTGGTATTTCACAGGGCTTTGTCTTAAGTTCTGGAGACAGAGAAGAAATTTAGCAGGACAATCACAGCGAACATTTTGTCTTCAAGAGATCATTGCAGCTTTAGAGACATTTAGCATCTCAGAGACATCTGCTAACCTCAAAATGGGTAACAACACTAGAATCAAGCATTTCTCAATAGCAGAAGTGAACTTAAAGTGCAATCATTATGCTAGTCTGTTCCAGGCTGTACAACTTTATTTTTAATTATTATTTGCCTTCAAAAGAGCACTTTGAAGTGCTGCTGAGATAAAAGCCCTGATGCGATAGGCAAGGGACAAATTCACAGTGAAAGGCTATCCCTGCCTAGTAATAGATTTCAAAGCTGTTAAGTACCTTTTGTGGAATTGCCTCTATTTCATGTCAAATATGATGACCTATCCTTCTGTATGCTGATATTTTTATTCTGTTGGTGTATGTTCCCATCTACTCATAGAACTGGGTGGAAAAATATGGGTCATTATAAGGCAAGAATCAAACTGTGAATGTGATTCTCTCCTACTTCTCAAATACTTTGGCACGTCAAAAATTCATAAACCTCTTTCTTTCCTCTTTTCTCATCACCACACGTGACAAATAATGTAGCTTTTATATTAAACCAGAGTGTTGTACTTCTATCTTTTATGTTATTGTATTTACTAAACTGTCAGCTGTGGCACCCCTTGAAATGAGTTTATAGTCATTTGCTTACTTTGAAGGTATTCTAGAAGACTTCCATATCTCATCAGCTCAGTAATAATATAAATTGGGTCCTCCAGAGTACAGACAGCATAAAGCTGTATAAGCTTTGGGTGTCTCAAGTTCTTCATTATTTGTGCTTCCCTCAGAAAGTCCTTTGGATCCATTGAACCTGAAACAACAGCACATAACAAAACATAAGCTGAGGTTATTAAAGGCCTTCCTACCAGCCTGGCAGTCTTAAGGGAATAACTGAGATTGTTTTCTGTCTTTCAAAGTACATTAGCATCTCAAATCTTCACAGTTCCCACAGAAAACAGACAGTGCAGCTGAAATAAGCAGTTAATGAGTGAAACATACCAGTTGCGCAGGGACAGAGAACATATGTGTTCCAGCCACCCGAAATATACAGGCTAAAATTAACCTCCCCCAGGCCTCCCCCAGGCAGAAAAAAGTGAGGCTAGAATGTTAACTGATATAATTTAAGCAAACAATTATGTTGCAACTGGTTAACGAAATGGCCAGAAACTGAGGTAAGAGTGCCTAGGTAATGAACATAAAATTTCTGACAGAAAAATAGTGCTGCAATAAGAATTTGTTGCACTATTTTTTCTGCCTCAGCAATCAAAGCCTGAAAGCCCTGAAATCACTTTAGCATAAAAGGAATGGATGTGTGCATTTTATATACATAAATGCAAATAACTATTTATAATGTTCATATAAAATACAAATATAGATATACAAATATTCTCATAGTGATCTGGAACAACCTTATTAAAAATACAAATGTATGCACAGATGTAACAATAATTTTACACTCCTTTAAATGCAGAAGTATCTTAACAGCTAATGATTCCAACTTTCTAAGTGTTACATAAGGTCATAACATGTCTAGTTCTATTCATATACCCAGTGAGTCAATGCATAAACTATGTCAAAGAAACAATACAGAAATGGCACAGGGCACTAAAGTCAGTGGCACATTTAGGATTAGAGCTCATACATCCTGAACAGGGGACTGATTAGAAAAAGACATGCACAAATAAGGAAGAAAAGCTTTCTTTGTGGATGATCCAGTAGTGATCAGATATTCTCAGATGTTTGATGCAGATGGTAAATAACATCTACTTCGCAATACTTGTACAAACAAATGTGAAATTATCCAGCTATTCAGATGTTTCCTTCCTCCCAAATCAGAATAGTTTCATTAAGAAAAGCTTACAGTGAAGGGGTGGGGGGTGGGAGGCGGAAATCTACCGAAGTCCAGTCTGCTTAATGCCATGTTTAAAAGCAGGCTCTTTTCTTAGTGTAAGAGACTGAGTAATTTCAAAAGCCAAGGCTGCAAGAGTAAGAGTCTTTGTTTTATGTTTTTTAACATTAGGTAACCAACAACGTTCATTTGGGAGTTTGGCTTTGTTCCAAACATGGATGTTTAAATGAAGTGAAATGCTGGGAGGATGCTAAATGGATCAGCAATAAAACTCCACCAGAAAATCTGTTCTACAGAATGAGCTGGCAAATCAACCTGGGCCACCTTCACCCAACACCTGCCTTGAATGCTGCCTCCTGAAAAGTGCTCCAACCTATTTCCCAAAACACAGCAATGATGTACATCAATGGAAGAGGAATGACTCAGAAATGCTCCTGACATAGATTTATGAAAAAACAGCCACTTGACATTGCAACTTGTGAGAGCAAAGATTATTGCAAGGGACAGGTGCTCTTCTTCCCAGTGTCCTCATACTTCCCTTGGCAATCCCACAGGGTCCAATTTGACAGTATTTTATAGGATGCCATTAGGACCTGGTGAAAGGCAATGGATTTCCTTGCCATCAATAAATGGATAGCAGCCAATAATACATGTCCTCAACAGGTACAGGCTATACCCATTTCCTTTTGCCACTGTCAGAGGAAAATGGGGGCCTGCATGAAAAGTAAATGACTCATACGTGGTCTGGATAAAGCAGAGATTATGACAGTCAGGTGGAAAAAAACAAATATCTGTAATGCTAACGCTATGTCCTTTTCCTGTTTAGAACAGCACAATCTTTACAGCTTTATTTGAACTTTCCACCATTCCTAGATTTAAAAAAAAAAAGCCTAGGGTTATCTTTAAAAGGTTTGGACTCACTTTGATACTGATTTAATATTGTGGTCCATTTGCTTACTCTTTTCAAGATATATGCATTTGTTGTGGAAATCATTCTAAAGTCTATGGAGAAGCTGCATGGTGTGAGGTATTCTGCCCCCAAAGGTAAATGCATAAGCATGACTAGTGATTTACCATCGGTGCCAAAATTTGACATGTTGATCCTAAAAAGGATAAAGTATTTGCTAACTTGGGGTCTACCGAATCACCTGCCCTCTATGGATCATTATACAGGATTTCTTCACACTGTAGAAAATGACAGTCTGATTTGTTCCCATCATCAAAGTTCGCCTACAAGGAATCTCTCAGTTTAATCATGCTGTAAACTTCTTCCAACAAACTGAAACCAAGCGACATCTTTTTCACATATGACAACTTCCAATAAATTGATCAGGAGGGGAGTATTCTATTAGCTGAATAGCAGCAAATCCTTCTTTACACTGTAAGAGTAGTTAATAATAATAACTATAACAAACCAGTGACAAAGATCAATAAGTATTCCCTGGATATTTTAAAGAGCATATGTAATCTTCAGTTTTACTTATTTTATATCTTTAAATAGCACAAGAAGCAGATAGTGACCAACCCCCCCTCCAGAGCCCTGTAGCTCTTGTACGGTAGTTAATAAGTGGGTTGGATGCTAACTAAAAAAATTAAAGTGTCTTTATGTTTTGTCTAAGATTAGGTTTTAGCAACTAGATAAGCAAAGTAAAAACTGCCCCTAAAAACAAGCGAACATGCTTGTTGCAAATTAGCTAGATAAAGCCTGTCACAACAGTGGCAAAGAAGTTACAATACATTTCTTTGAGGAAGTTTATATAAATGAAATACATAAAATATATGCCACACGGAGTTTCAAATAACTGCGGTTTTTTACTTTGTTGTCGAATTACATGTGTTTTTAATGAAGTATACGTTTTCAACTGTAAGTGGTAAACACAGTATGAAGAGCAGATTACTGTAAGTAGAAACCACTTGATCAACAACCACCTAGTTAACAGAAGCCTTTACTGAAACAAGTATCCCTTGTGTAAGACACCAGTTTGGGAGTAGATTGATCAGTACCTGAAGAAAATATGGGTTTGATAATTTGTTTTTTGAATGAAAAATGTTTTTGTAAATGTCAAAGTCCTTCTTAAGAACAAAATGTTGGAATATGTTTCTTTGTGTTCTATGATTTGCTGCTTTGCCAGAAATCACCTCTAATTTAAGCCTACTTAAAGCAGGTGTATCAGTTCTGATTACTTTCTTTCTGAAAATATTTTCTTCTACAATTGAGGAAGCTTCACATTATAAGATAAACACTGATAACTGGGAAATGAGTTAAAGAGAAAGGTCAGTTATTCTTATGTAGTTTCCACTACATAAGTGGAAACTTATTCCACTGGCCTAAATGTAAGTGGTCCTTAAATATTTGATAAGCCCCTCCAGAGACCCTTTGTTTGCAACTTTCAATAAACCCTCCCAAATGACTTCAAAGTAACCTTGTACTTCAGAGAAACCTCGTCTTCTGAATAAGTTTATACAAAATGAACTTACGTACAAAGTACACTGACCATATACTTTGATCTTCTGAAAAAGTTTATGCATAATAAAGAAATAACATTAAAAAGTACAAATTATTGGTAACTCAAGAGACTGAATGTAAACTATTCACATTAACAGGAGAATGAGATAGGTATCTGACAATCCTCAAGCAGCTTTCTCGCCACACAGAAGTGAACTTACAACCTAGTGTAAGGTTATGTACTGAACTAAATGGAATAAAAGAATTTCTTTGTTCAGGGAAATTGGGAGACTTGCCTGAGTGCAAAGCTTTTTACACTGCATATGCACTAAAGAGATGACATATTGAAGAACTGAAAATATTATTAAAACCTCCTCTGACAGTACCAACCCAGACGCTATTTTGAGAAAGCCTCCTAAAAAAAAGTCTTGCTTGGGCAGCTTCCATGCAAAGAGAGAAGCTTGGGAGATGCTTTACAATATGATAATGACAAATGCATCTGTCAATTTGAACAGGCATAAGGAACTTTCTCAGATACAATTAATTGGTGATGATAGATGTCTGCTCTGTGTGCTGACAGTTGGAGAAGCAAGCTAGCCCAGACAATAGGTTCTAGAGAATCCATCACACTCAGCATAGGACAAAGTGCAAATCCCTGCTGCAATATTTCCACTTAAGTAGAAAAAACAATGCCTCAGTGAGGAAATAAAAACAGAAATGTGAAATTACATGTTCAGGGACCTACAGCAAGACAGTGCCGTGCAGAGCCAAGAACAGATATAGGAATTGCTGGCTTCTAGACCATTTTCCTACCTGCTGATCCCTACACCTCTTTAATGATTACGGGTCAACAACTCAAAATCCGAGATGTTCCTTAAGGCAAAGATGTTCTTGTGTTTTGTTTTTTCATTCACACATCCATCACTATGTTTTTGGCTGGTAAAATGTCACAGATGTCTCCAAAGCAGAGACAAATACCAGTGCACAAATAAGACAATTATCTGAATGAAGGCATCACATTACTACTGCTTTTTGTTTATAGTCACAGTGATCAACCGATTGTTTTAACAAAATCTATAGTTCTGCGCCTTCTAGCCTAGGAGCCATACATTTTAATCACTGTGGCCTAGAAATATTAACGTGCACCCAACTTTTAAACCCAGCTGGAGTGTCTTCAATGAACTGCTGAAACATTTAAGCAACTCACTGCCAGAAGCTTGAAGAACCCTGCCATTGGTTCATGCAATGCAGTTCTTCAACACAGGATGGATGGTTCATGTTTATGCACCTGTATATTCCCTGTGGAAAATTTGGTCTTCATAGTGCAGTGGACACAGTAACAAACGCACACTGCTCAAATTTTTCACCTGATGCCTAAAATAATTGTGTACTCAGTCATGCCCCTATAAAGTTAGGAACTTATGTTTCCTTTGATATTAGGTTACTGCGTAAGATAAAGGGTTATATAGACATCTGAAAATGCATTCATGGCATTCTGTTCTGAAGGAGTATTATTTTTAATGTAAACACTAATTTGGGACAGCATGTAGGAGAGTATTAAAACAAGACTGAATAATCAGAGGGCAAGTAGAGAAGGAAATCCATCATGGACATCCTGGGGAGCACCAAACAGACAAAGCAGGGAAGTAGGAACTCTCCAGCTTCTCTGCAGCACAAACAAAAAAAGAACCTCCTGCTCCACTGACAGTTTTCATCTGGACCAGGTCCTACTTTGGATGTGGCAGGGAGCACAGTATGAACAATTGGACAGAAGATCAAGGAAGAGAGAAACTCAGTTCTTTGGACATTTATGATTATTGCAGAGGGGATGTAGTCTGATAGGCTGTTTTACCAGTGCTGGGGTCTCCTCTTCCCGTGCCATTCTCCCCTGGATGTTTGTGGGAGGAACAATAAGAGGGTGAACTAAAATTGCTAGAAATAATGAGGAGAGAAGGGGAAGAGGGGAAGGGGAGAAAAGGGAAAAGGGAAACAAAGAAGAGTAGGAGATGGAAGAACATGACTACCACCTGTATCCTCCTCAATGGAGGGTACTGTCCCAGGGGGACAAAATGCTACAGTGCGACCTTTGAATATAACACCAGGATGTGGTGAGATGATACAGAAAGCTGGTACTAATTAAAGGATCAAGATTTATGATTTTAGCATAATGACAGCCTGTCTCACACTCACAAATGAGGTTTTAAATAACAAAAAGTTCTAAATACTGTTGTATTAATGAAAGATATTAAAGATAATACTTGGTATTACTTTAACCAAAAGACTCTAGTTTAATTATGAGCCTTGTGACTCTTCCTGCAAGGTTTATAGAAATCTTATAAAAATATAAAGATCACAGACTAATCATTCTGACATTTTGAAGGTCTCCATAATCCACCACTGGCTCTGAAATAAGTCTAAAGAGTTAGGGGGAAAAAATGGTTCTGGATCAATAGATTTCATCTTCTGATGTTTTTGATACTGAAGTGTTGAACATTCTGTTTAGAGATGGACAACAAACTGCTAGCAGAGACAGGAATTAACTGAAAAAGGATGGTTCATTAAATCTGAAAACAACTCTGGTTGAGTTTTTCCTGCAAAATCTCCCTTAGGGTCCATAAGGGCTGTGTGTGGAGCCTTGTTTTCCATAGCCAGTGGACTGCAAACCCCGAACTCTGAACTAGGTACTCCATAATCATAAAGGCAGGGGGTGAAATGACACCGCACCAGGTTCATCGGAAGACGGACATATCCATAGCGTCCTTAGGAACACCAATCCCTCTGCAGTTCTTGGTCAGAGGGCCCCCAGGCTGACCAGTTTAAAATCTGAGAGGCTCCACCAGCTTGACATTTTCCTCAGTTTTGTTACTGTCGTAAATTCTGTGGAATTACAGAACACTGCTGGTAGCTGGATTCACCTCCTCCAACTGTAGGCAATTATTCAGGCACCTTGTCCTGAGTTGGTTGTCCAGACTTTACAATCAAGGGAAAGAAACATGCTTTAATAGCATGTTATTCTCTCATTGTAATGTACATTTCTAATCTATAGTATGATTTATCTGACTTATTCTGCTTATTTCTTCCCACTAATTATTTAAAAAGCCTGATACATCTAAGATGTTAGATGCCTAAAAATAGGAGAAAAGTAGCTAGTATGCTACACATCAATGTTTCTGAAAGAAACACTTGTGAAATTTCCAGTTTGTGTGCAGTATCTGAAAAATTGGCTCTTGCTCCAAATTGGAATGGAAACAGATTTCTGAATACCCTAATTACTCACGAGTCAGGAATCACACATTTGCATCAAGTGAGAACTGGGTCTGGGAAAAGTCCATCATTGCCATCTCACTAGAATTCTGGGAGTTTAATTTTTTCTACAGGTTGGAAGGTCATCTACCTAAACACAATCATTTTAAGCCTTTTAGCAGCAATAGCTAGAAATTAGTGTAAGTCCAGAAAAACTATTTGACAAATGAGGAGAGTATCATGTAAAAAGAAACTATATTTAACTTTTCTAAAGACAATTGAAAATTGGTTTAACTCGCTCTGTATGTGCCTCCAGAATGGAAAGAAAAAATAATGCTACAAGGAGGCTTTTATTTTATTACAAGAAGACATAACAAGAGCTAAAGAGAAGACATAGGTAAATTCAGAT
Source organism: Ciconia boyciana (assembly GCF_034638445.1). NCBI lineage: Eukaryota > Metazoa > Chordata > Aves > Ciconiiformes > Ciconiidae > Ciconia > Ciconia boyciana. The sequence continues at coordinate 55,406,597 of NC_132936.1, forward strand.
GAGAAATTAGGCCTCCATTCTTACAGACATAGTGATAATACCATTGATACAAACTGTCAAAGATAGCAGAGGCAACTTCTCCCTGTGCTGCCAGCTCAGGACTAGAAGACTTCTCGTTATTATCTAGTCAGGAACAAGCTGTGTTTTGATTAAATATAAATACTCTATCTCAGCAGAGGGGTGAAATGTAATGGCATATAACAGCAAAGTATTCACACTATACATGATCTAGGACAGATGTACACTGCAAAATAATGCTCAACAGAAAACTCAAACTAGCAGAAAACCCTTCTGGCCTTCAGGCCTATAAATCTACAATATACTGATTGCATTATGCTGTTCTATATTGTTTGCTATGTGATTACCTTAACTTGATTAACCTGTTCCTGCTTGGAAATGAGAGCATGGTTCCATGCCACAATTTCTCTGGTGGTAAAGCCATTTTAACAGAACCCTCTCTATCTCAATTCCCTGTATTTGCCAGATCACTTACAGTTTATCACACCCCTCTGTTGTTCTGATGACTTTCTTTTCCAGTGGGTCTACACTGTAAAGTAGCTTAGCAAAAAGACTTTGCTTTAGAATATGCCCCGCCTCCCCCAGTGTAAAGACAACTGGTTTAGGTCTTTGAGCCAAGCAACAGGAGAGGATCATTTTGCAGTGTGTCACACTTGAAGCCTGAAATATTGCCTATGTGAATACTGGAAGCTTCAATCATCAATGTATATAACATGATGCATTTCTTGATTACTCATGAACTACCATGTTTTCCATTCACTCATCATCTTTATATTATGATGAATGAAATTACCAGACCTAGCTTCTGCTATAATTTTATTAGTACCAAGCTAAGCATTTATTACTCAGATCAGGGTTAGGGTATTGGGGTTTTTCTTTAATTATTGAAATGTTATTCCTCATGAGTAATGATGAGAACAAGCTATGGAAAACCAATGTGCTAACTGATTACAGTAAGTCACTCCAAGTGGTGAAAAACATTCTGTAGAAGAGGATAAATTCCCTAGAGAAGTATATTACAAGGTTAAATGCTTCCATTTGAGACTGTTTGAATTGTTTTTGTAGAACGACATAGTTCACAAAATACAGTGACAAGAGATTCGGTATTATCTATATAATTTATCAAGATGGCTTTGAGAATCAAAGTCTTCATTCTGAGCATCACTGAGTGCAATGCACAACTTCTTTATCACAGTATTAGATCACAAACTCTCCACTATCCAAGCATCGTATCCAGGTGGGGCTTGTGTCTGCCCTGACTCAATATAACCCACTGTGAAATCAATGAGACTACTACTGTTGACCTTAACAGGAGGCAGTCTAGAGTGAAAAAAGCAGAGATGGAAAAAGTATTGATTAATCAAGCCCTTTTTCCCAGCTGAACTATGATACTACAAAAAGTATCACAGTTGAAGGGGCTTCTTCCTCTGTACTGTGCTAGTCTGTATGTAATAACAAGTTTGCAGTGAATATTATGTTCATTCCAGTGTAAAATTTATTTTTTAGCTAACAAACCTATTGAAGACGTTTATGTGATCATTTTTTATTGTTTTATAGTCTTTTGTAAGTGCATTCTTAGGACACCCTATTATAGAAACCAAAAACAACGGAACTTCTTTTCCTGCTCATGTCACTCTAGAAGTATTGTGTTCTCTGTGTGCTTTATCAACAAGATATTAAAAGGATAATGAATTGAATGACAGTCAAAGAATGGATCTCCACAGATCAGTTTGGCCTTAAACACATTCAAATCTGTTTCAGATATAAAATTAACTAACTCTTCCTTTTCTTCACGTAGAGTATTAGTGGCAGTCATTGAGCTGATCAGCATCAAAAAGAAAAAAAAAGAAATTTTTTTAAAAAAAAAAGGTAAATTGCAGCTGGAACTTGCCACTAGTGCTTCACATATTTCTGCGTAGTCTTGTCAGTTCTAACTGAATCCATTACTAAAACAGAAGTTTGTTTCACGGAGAAATGATAATATGTACTGTCCCCCATGTACTGTCCCCATTATAAAGAAAGAAAAGCTGAATTAGAGTTTTGAAATGAGTTATTAAGAGAAGGAGATGAAATATGATTAAGATAGCTTCCCATTTTTGCATATGCAATACGAGATAAATGTCAGCTCCACTTTCCTGCTAAAGAAAATAAGTAGAAATGCATGCACTGCAATTTGTTGAAAATCTAATTATTTTGTTTGATGAGAAACAAATCTTTTCCTAGAGTGCTAATTGCCGCATACTTTCTTAAAGAGGAAATAAAAGACAATTTCTAAAAGAAAATTTAATGTCACAAAAATTTAAGATAGCTTAGTCTTGTTCCTCATTTCTGCTTCATTAGTTTCATTTTTAAAATATTGTTTAAGAAATTTCACACTTTAGGAAAAACCCTTCTGTATTCTGTAATAAAACAGACTTGTCCAGATGTTGCATTAAATCACTAAAGGAAAGTAAACACAGATGGAAATATTAGGTTCTTGTCATATGGAGAAGAAAAGCGGGCATCACACTGGACTGTTTAAACAGAGATCTAGCATGTCAGAAACGTGAAGCAAATCACTCTATTTACACTTCTAGGCTTGTTCTTCCTTTTAGCATCATACTTGGAAAAAAATATGGTTACCACCTCGAAACAGCCCAATAAAGATCTTCTGAAAACAACAGGACATTTAAAACATCTGGGCTACATGAAGAATCTGGTGGAACTGTTTAACCTAAAGAAGAGAAGACCAAAGAGGAACTTGATAATAGTTTTCTAGTATGTACAACACTGCTGTAAAGAGGAAGAAAATAATAGTCATGGCGTATAAGAGAAGAGGTAATGGGCTTGTACTGCAGAATGAAAGATTCAGGTCAGACACAAGGAGAAAAAGACTGTTTTCAGACTTGTGGTTTCAGAAGTCAATAAAAATAGGCATATGGATCCCTGTCACAAGAGGTATAGGCTTAGTGGATACTGTCTTAGGAAAGAGAAATGGACAAAGAGATTTCAAGATGTTTTCTGTGTTTACTGGGTCACTAGGGAGACGCATCAGTTCACTGAAAAAGTATGCTGTCTTTCACATGAATTATAGAAGGCCTTTAGTCTGAGCAGTTTTTCTAATTTCAGTTAAGCAGAGAAAAAATGGTGCTTATTTGCTTTCAATTTGCAAGTCCCAAAACACAAACAATATCCTGATACAAGACAGCCCTAAAACACCTGCTTAAATTCCTCCCTGTTCAGGAGACCATTCAAGCAGGGCTCAAGCATATTTAGTTGTTCTTCTGAATCAAAGATCTGAATCTGTTCTGCTTCCTGAAACATAATCATTAATGCCCAACACAAGCTTTTTCAATTAACGGCAACTCGTTATATTGTTATCTCTTTTTAAAAAATATGTATATCATCCAGACTACCTTTCTTATCTATGTGGTTCTTGCCATCTGCTTACAGATATTTTATGTTGTCAATTTAAAATGCACAAATTACTTGAAGTTAATGAAAAATAATTAAGAAAAATGTTAAAAGCTGTATTAGTAACAAGCCTATATTATATGCAAATGTTGGATATTAATGTTGTGTATCAAAAACTTTGAGAAATTTTATTCAATCAATACTAAGATTAAAGCACTTTTTAAATACAAACTTAACATAGTATGTATTCTATATTACCAAAGGAATCATTATAATATAGCATCTAATCACTAGAAGAAATTCTACAGATGACAAACCAGTAGTAAATCGATTATTTCACCTACAGATGAAATGTAGTCATTCAATTCCATACAAGCAATATTGTACAAAAGAGATGGCCTTGCTGGGGTTGCCTTTTTATGTAATACAGATGTTGAATAAGAATGAGTTCAGCTCATACAGAAACAGAAATCTGTATAAAATTGTAATTCAAAATACCAAAGAATATCTGGACCTTGAGCTTTACTAACCTTCATGTTTAAGTGCATGGATTTTAAGAATGGTTGCATAGATCAATAGGCTCTCTTTCAGTAGCATTTAAAAAATAAAGGGACACCCTTGCTAACATTTCACATTATTAGCATTTAAGAGTAAATTACATACCTGGTTTTAATGTTTTGACTGCCACAGGGGTGGTATTATTCCACAGTCCTTCCCATACCTCACCAAACTGACCAGATCCTAATTTTTTCAAAAATTTCAGAGATTGTCGGTCTATCTCCCACTGATCGACAGTTTTATATGACAAATCAAAAATAGTAGGAATTTGTACCTGGCAAAAGAAAATAAATAATACAGTACTTGAGACTTCTAATATTTTTTCAACAGCATATACAAGTCATTGTTAACTATGTCATGTAAAGTTGCAACTGATATAACTAATGCTTCCTTAGAGTACACACACGTGATAAAGTAAGCCGAGAACATAAAATGCAGCCCACATCCTGGGTACTTTTGTTAGAAATAAGAAATACTCTAAAGAAAATATCCTGCCATTAAAAGTAAAAATTAGAAATCATGCCTCTAGCAAGCTTTTTGAACAGTGATATATTGCTTGCCTGAACCTTGTGGTTTTGTCTTAGTAATTACTTATGGACAGCTAGAGTTATGAAGTTGGAGATTTCATCTCCATATACATTTATAAAAAGGTATTCATAAATCATGATTCGGCATATTTTCTCCTCCAGACACACAATGATTTGTTCAAAATGGCATGGTATTTTATTATTAACATGTCAGCTTCAAGAATGAAACTGTAGCACTACCCAGCACTTCCTGGAAGTAAGTAATCATCAACATTTTGAAATGGTAGAAGCAGATATGGGGTTAACACCTTCTGACTGATATCTGATGAGTTAGCTTACGAAAAATATGTTGGTCAGTGTAAGATCCACTCTTACCTTTAGGCATGGCTTTCTGAGAACCACGCAGAGGCCATCACTGTTCTTACTGTAATAGTCAACAAACTCATTCAGAGTTTTGAAAGTTTTCCTTTTGCTTAGGAAAAAGCCTCCTTCATCCAGCTTTCTGATCCTGTAGTGCTTCACAGATACACCATCAAAAACTAAGAAGATTTAAATATATTAAGTTTCCAGGAATTATAGCAATGGTACAATATAGCTTACAGCCAAACCATCATAATTTTCCTAAATGTATTTATGAGAACCTTAAAATAAATTATTTTAGTTTCAAAGATGACAACTATACAAAAATCTCTTTCAAACTAAAGCCCACTGTTTAGATAGCTTAACATATCTATCTAGTCTATTTGTCTTTAACCATTCAGGTTCGGAGATTCTTGCTTGCACCATAAGAACTGACGCAAAAATACATAAAGACTTCTTCTGTAAGGCAGCTCATATTTTCAATCTTTCAAGACACCAAAACCAGCCAGGAGCACCTAACTCACAGTAATCATTTAAACAGTTTTTAATATTTCATTTATCAGTGTTAACATTGCAAATAGCAGCTGCTGGGCTGGCAGGCTTTTTAAGAGCAAACAGACATACCCTCCACATGGCCATGATTCTCTGGAAAGCACTCACATCTTCCATGGGTTTTATTGAGTTTTGTGTGTGTTTGGAATACGTAAAAGGCCAATAATGCTCTGGTTTGAGTAGCTGATGACTCCCTTTCCATTGAAATGTGTTTTATTCTCATCTATTCTTTCCTAATCAACAAGACCTTCTCTCTTCACCTGCTGTAGGTTATTTACCTGCATGTCATGACACCCAAAGTGTCCTTCCTTGTGACCGTCAGAGCACTCTTTGGAAGTGTCAGAAAGAAGGCTGGGCCACTGCATGCTGGGGCTAGACCTGGACCAGCAGCAGGCCAGAGATGGACAAAAAAATGCACTGTCCTAGTATGTTATCTAAGGAATATTAGACTTGTAATTGGCATTTCTGATGGCTTTGTCATATCTGGCTTAGAGGGGTGGTCTCCAAAGCAGAGTGTGTACAACACAGGGAGTGCACAAGACAATCCATTGGGGTGTGGGAAAAAAGTATTTTTTGTGCAATTAATAAATAAAATAAAATAAATATTTTTAAAATACTGTTTATTTAATCTTTATCTCATCCTTTTTTAATTTCTCTTTTTGTGTATGTTCTATAATGTATGTAATCTATCAGTACAGTAGTATATGTATATAATTTACAAATAAATAAATAAATAAACTAACAAATAGATATCAGGGTTAATGCTCAAAAATCTTTTTACTGGTAGGGGTGCACAATCAAAAAAGTTTGGAGAAGACAGGCTTAGAGTTCTTTATAAAGGAATATCAGCAGCAGCAACGGCAGGCTGAGCGTCAGCAGACAGAGCACTTCTGAAGAGCTGGAAAGGAATTTAGTCTCTCATGTGGGGTGTCATTTAACATGACGCTTCATGACTGAGACATCACTGTCCATTTCCAGTGGGCAATGGAGAGCCTATGTTACACACTGAAGGTAACTGATTTAACTCCTGTCAGAGGGTTATCCCACCCTGTATTTAATGAAACAACACAGTGCTTTTCCATGATGAGTGAGAGAGCTCTCAAGGGGAGGGGGATGCTCCAGTTGCCATCCTGGTCCTCATCACCCAACATTACACCAGGTGGCTCCTTCCACACCCATTGATTTCAGAGATTACCATTACTGTCCCCTTCTCAGGGCCCTCATGCAAGATGAAAGTCTGAAAAGCAAAAGGGAGGCATAGGGGATAGGCCTTCTGCTGTTTACCTCCAATATACCTTTTAGTAGCCAAAATTCCAGCAAACATATTCAATTTAGTCATGTTGACTAGCGGCTACTCTTACTTAAATAATTTAATGGAAATATTTTTCAATCCTAGAAGCAGCCTCAGTCTGTTACATTGGAAAATCTAATTATCTAAAAAATTGTTATTTCTCTCCCCTGGAGATATTATAGCTGATAGATCCTTGATATTGTAACACTGCATGAATTTTGGCAATCACTTTGGTTATGCTAACAGAAGAATACACAGCTACCTACTGCGTGTAGAAAAACTTATAGAAAATTGTGGGTTGCATGCAATTAACAAAGCTGATATAAAGTATAATTTCTCTCACTGTTTAAGTGATTAAGTTAAAAAGAAAAATCTCTCCTTCCTTAAGTACTGTCACATATGATCAAATATTTTCCTACTGTACTGTGCGATTGTCATCCCAGGCCACCAGAGGGCATACAGGAGCTGTCGAAAATATTAGAAGATTTTCTATCTGCCACAGGTAATATTTTGAGAGCTGATTTACCAACTTACAGTTTTGCATGAGGACCAGAAATAAGAATATTTGTAAATATAACTCCACAGTATAAAGATAATTACACTGTAATTTTCAAATGCCATTTCTTTTTAATTTAACACCTCATAATTAGTATTTTTTAATTATAAAATGCATGTATATTTTTGTGATGTATCATTTGGAAATGGGGCTGAAGTAAAATGAAGGAAAGAGTAATTCAGTAACAACAGACTAGAAATGTAATGACTTTTCCAAAGCTCACAGTAAAGTGCAACTGGCCAAAGGAATTGCTATTTATGACGAATAAAAGGCCAACAGGATGATTGTGTTAATCCAGTCCCAGTTGTATATCACAAGTGATAGTAGTTTGACTACCTGCTTTATTTATTAGCAGCATTATAATTATTACTTGTGAAGCAGCTAATGTTAATGCAAGAGTTGTTTTGAAGAATGTGCTATAATTTCTTAAATGAGCCTTGTATGAAGCCTTATGATTGGCAGCATACAGGTCAGGCGGTGATGTGTGTGGAGAATCTGGAGAAAATTTCTGCTCTAATACCGTCTTTGCTTGTGGTAAGCAGTGGAGATTAGTGCAGTGTTTGACAGGGGGCTGTTTATTTGTATCCCAGGGCTGAGTCTGGCTGCATGAGTCCTGCACGGCACACTCGCAGAGCTGCAGCAGGGTGCAGCTCCTCTGCCCAACACAATACAGAGCACGCGTCACTCAGGGAAGAGCTAGCCATAACCCCCTCGGTGCTTCCAGTCATCCTTACATCCATGCCAGACTGTTTAACAGGACAGGATTGCAACTTCAGCTTCACACATTTTGACAGCAACTAGGTTTGAAGGCTGCAGCGGTTGTCTCCTCGACTTGCCCTTCCTAAAAGAATCACCACTCCCCATGAGATTTCTTCATGGGTTTGGCTTAACAGAAGCATTCTCCTCTCCCTGCTTCCCATCTTCATAAGACTGGGCCATGCAGAAGTAGATTTTACCACCCCAAGGATAAGAATGAAATAATTTATTACTCCTTTCCCAGAGCAGCAAAATTCATGGTGGCATCAGCAGAGTCAACATCTTCACCAAATGAACCATGGAGACACTAAGGCACCGTTACCGCCAGTGTCCCAACATCTCTCCTATCAGCAGTCCTCCCCCAGCACTGACAGCGCAGGGCTGCTGGCAAGAGCTGTGCTCGGTCTCCATGCCCAGGGTGGATGTGGGAGGAGGGTGGCTTATGAGATCACCCTCACCAGCACAGAACGGGTGCAGGGGCTACTCCGAAATTGTTCTCCTGCTACAGCCATCATTTTGCCACTCCTATCAGTCTGCTGCCTTAAACTATTACCTTTTTTTTCCTATGCTGAAAGCCAATCTGGCCTAGAGGAAACCACACAATCTTTTTTAGGAGCAGGGAAAAGGATGGAAGAAAACACAAACCATTTACATTGTCATTTAATGCAATCAGTCTTTCAGATACCGTTATTCAGTGAGGAGGGAAGTAGAGAGCCTCCTGCTATCATTGGCAATGACACTCAATTAAGCTGAGCACATCTAAATTATGGCTTTTAATTAAAAAGAGGCAATGTCTAAGATGGCACCAACATGTTTAAAATTTAATACATTTCACACCAGATGCTGGAGTCATCAACATAAAAATCTGTCGACAACATGTGCATTTTTAAAATGGGAAAACCTATTTTTAAAATGTCAAACACTTTAAAATGATAGCAACACATCTCAGTGGCCTATGTGGTTTCATGTGCTTTCCATTTAACTGTTCACAGTTGAGAAAAACCTTTCTGAATATGACTTTTTGTTTTTAATTTAAATAGTAATTTATCATCTAAATCTTCCAAATTGTGAGTTTTCTCATCAAGGCAAATTAGAAGGGAAAAGTGCCATTTTAATGAAAGGTAGGGTTTATTTCTTTTTCTTTTTTTCCCTAAGGAGATCCATTTGTCTCCCTCATTAACACGAAGTCTCTTATACATCGCCCATATGAGTATGAAATCAAGCATGAAAGTCATAAAATCAGTTTATGGATGCTTCGGTAAAAATCTTCCTTTTCTACTTCTTTTCCTTTTTAGGTTTATTGTACTTAAATGTTAGGCTGGACAGAGACTTACAATATTTTCTTAAAGACCTTAATTCTGAAAGCCAGGTTGTCACTCTTCTAGTCATTATCACCTATCCTGGAGTGAAACCAAAACAGCAACAGCAGGTAGAGCAAACCCAACCAGTTCTACAGAGGATGGGAGTTTGGGGGTCTATTCTTTCTGCACTGAAAAAATTTGAAACAGAAATTAGGGATATATTCCAAAATACAAGGTTGTGACTTCTCCCCTGTCAGTGTATCAGCTGCCATGGAGATAGAAGCCATCCAAGACCTCTTAAAAGAAATACTTCTGAATCACTATTCCTCAAGGAAACACTGCTTTTCTGCCTCAGCTTTGAGTGTCTCATAACTCCTTCTGATGCAACAAAGAGAAGAGAGTCAGAAAAACTGTTTTCTCCATAGTGTCTGGTGGACTAAACAACCTTCCTTCCAGTTAATTCTCCCCACAGTACAATCCACTTCATCATTTGCTTTAGAATGCACTAGCTCTCCCAAAAGTAGACATAAGTAATGAGATTATGGACATACAATGTCTGGACCATTATGTATACTAATAGGTTGGAAGCAAAAAAGCTTGCGCAACACAAACAGACACCATTCAGTCAAGCCTATTCAGTAAGCAGCAAATAATATTTAGCTCTTCAGGATGAAGTAGCACGTTGAGGCTAAATTACGTTCAAGTCTGGGAAGCTGCTAAAAGATTTAGCAGCAGTGGTAAATCATGTCATTAATACTCACTGTCTACAGACTGCTTCAGAGTCTATTCTCTTTCTTTGCCTAAAAGAGCACAAATGTTTAATAAATCTGAGATGACACACATATACATGCATATATGCTCAGAGGACAACCCATCTTTGTGCATGAAGGAGGGCTGGCTCCTGTAGCTGGAGCCTTGCCTTTGCTTATATTATGTTCTTCAACACCACTCTTCCCTTCCTTCAACAAACAAACCAGCATGGAAGAAATCCACACTGATGGTTTCATATGTTACTGTTATCAGCCATAATCAAATCTCCTGTTCCCAGATAAGCTTGTATAGAAACCTGGAAAATGTCTACTACAAGCTTTTATAATTGAATCAAATATACTAAAACAGATAGAATATAGTTTCTATCCACGATTTGTAAGGAAAAAATTAAACAGCAGCATCAAAGGATGTTCTCATCCTACCACAAATGCCGGCCTAATATTTATTTTCATTCTCTTGGATTTTCCTCTGTGGTACTTCATAGTTTAAATAAGGTAGTGCTGCCTTCATGTTAGAGAAGTAGTCAGGATGCAGGGTGAAGAATTAAGATTTTGAATCTTTCCCAGAAGGCTATAGTTGGGGAATAACAAAAAGAAATTGCATTTCCACCCCTAGGTGCACAAGCACAAGATTTTTCATTGATCTTTAGTAAGCTGTCATGTATTCAAGTGCCAGCATTAAGCAGATAATACAGGCCTATCTATCCTTGCCTGCATAACACCACACTGTTATCGGTCTAGCCCCGTCCTTGGACGAAATCAGTTCACTGATGAAGAACACGTGAAGGAAGCTGAAACCATGTAAGACAGGGATAAGTCAGCATATAGAGGGAAAGCATTTTGAGAAGTTTGTGGCTATAATACAGTCTTTGGATAAAACAGTGTACACACAGGGGCCAGTTCAGTCACAGTTTGGGAGCAGTCTGATTTGTTGCTGATGTTAGTTTTCTTATCAGAGCCTTTTGGCAAGAACAAAACTTCCTTGAGGGCAAACTGAAGACTATGGAAGGAACTTTCCCAGAATACTGTATTTATTTCATAAACTTCCCTGTATTTCACTCCACAGGCAACATATATTTCTTTGTCTTGGAAAGAAAAACAACCCTCCCATTACCACAAGACATTGCGGATATATACCCTTTCCTTATGATTCGGAAAGAGAAACCAAGAATGTGTCAAAAGTTCATTAAGCTGCTTAATGTGTTTCTGTGTCATGCTCAGAAGGTGACTGACACATAAACATCCAGGCAGAAGAGGAGTCAATATGAAAGAATCTGGTTATGCACGAGGTGCCTCTCATTTTACTGACGTAATTCTGCACATGACAACTTACGGTTTATTCACAAACATCAAGAGTCTTCACTAGCATATGGAACTATATAGGTAGAGCACAGTAGGAAGTTTGGGTGTATAGCCCTGTTGTCTCAGGGACAACATTATACTCTTGACTCACACTTGTATGGCAGCTTTGACAGAAAATGTTCACGAAAAACAACCAATAAACAATCGTGTTTACTATCTGACAAATATCTATGACATGAAAAAGATGACATGTACATGATATGCAAGTAAAATTATTATCAAATAAGTGTTCTTATTAGATAGTCTTTCAGATTCAAATAAAGGACTTCAAATACATTTCAAACCCATCACCATCATAAATCTAACTTTTTACTGATGTTTACAACAAACTTTTCAATGAAATATGACTGATTCTAAAGTAGAGCTTTGAAGATCTTCCTATCATTTTGCCCATGAAAACAAATAAATATAAACCTAAGGGTGTGCTCTAGCAGAAATCTCATTTTCTTAAACTGCAGATATCTGCCAACATGGTTTAATTTTTATTTTGTGTACTATTCAGAACAGTAGTGTACAACTGTAATGTATTTTTTGGAATTTTAATCATGAAAATAGTTTCTATTTTAAGGCAGCTGGCACACTAGAATTACTAAGCATAAGAAAGTTAATTTCTGTTCTGAGCATGTTAATAAACAAAGCCTACGAAATAAATGTTAGTAAAAACCCAAATTACTCTTGCCAAGTTTTCTTTATATATCTTCTGGGAAAGAAATATTATCATGAACTTAATTTCATTTTCATGCCCACAGTTTATCGTTCTCAAAAATGAGAAAGTCCAGATCACCTGAGAAATTTTTAAAACATTGCTTAAGATGAAAAAACTAGAATATACCTGAAAGTGAGTATTCGCCTTTTAGACTTTCGCTTTCTCGAATTAGGAAGGCTCCTGCCTGGTTTCCAGGGTATGACAGTTGTCTCTCGGCATCTGCTCGTTTGATTGGGCCAAAAAACCATCTGAACAAATAAAAAACATTAATTTTACCAGTCAGTGAAACATATCAGGAAGACAATTGAGTTTTTATAAACATGCTGCATATTTACTAAAAGATAATCTGTGCTATGCTAATTAAATTCCAATAGCATGGGGGAAAAAAGCCAACAAGAACTACACAACAAATTTATTGCTAGAAAATATTGCTTACATATTTGAGTGAAATCTGGATTTTACTGCTGATGGAAAGTCCTACTGATTTCAAGGGAATGAGAATTCAGAAGTGACAGACTAGCCTTGTTCCATGAAAAATTCACCAAGAAATTTTGCCAAGGCTGCTGCAGCAGAAATTGATGCCAAGTCCATTGATGCCACTTGAACTATGTAGAGGTGCAGGTGTGTGCTAACATCCTGACATCTTAAAAGTCAAAGATCCCTAAAACTGCAGAAGGGCTCTCAGATTCCAAGAGGTGAACCACCCTGCAGCCTTCCCCGTTCCACTGTGTCCTGGTTTCGGCTGGGATAGAGTTAATTTTCTTCCTAGTAGCTGGTATAGTGCTGTGTTTTGGACTTAGTATAAGAATAATGTTGATAACACACTGATGTCTTAGTTGTTCTAAGCAGTGCTTACACTGGTCAAGGACTTTTCAGCTTCCCATGCTCTGCCAGGTGCACAAGGAGCTGGGAGGGGGCACAGCCAGGATAGTTGACCAAACTGGCCAAAGGGCTATTCCATACCATATGGCGTCATGCTCAGTATAGAAACTGGGGGAGTTGGCCAGGGGGCAGCAATCACTGCTCGGGGACTGGGTGGGCATCGGTTGGCAGGTGGTGAGTGGTTGTATCACTTGTTTTTTCCTGGGTTTTGCTCCTCTCTTGCTCTCTTGTTGTTTTCCTTTTCATTATAATTTATTTTTTTTCTCCAATTATTAAATTGTTCTTATCTCAACCCACAAGTTTTCTTACTTTTGCTCTTGCAATTTTGTCCCCCATCCCACTGGGAAGGGAGGGTGAGCGAGCGGCTGTGTGGGGCTTAATTGCCAACTGGGGCTAAACCACAACACACTGCCACGTTGATATCTCAAATGAGTTACTGGCAATTTTTCAGCTCTGCTGCTGCTAGACAAACAAAACCAATATGTCCCTCAAGTCACAGCAAAGATCTCAACAACCCTGTTCTGTAACAATCTACTCCTATCTACGCCATTTAAAACATATTATTCCTCTCTCACTAAACCCTGTCATTTACAAGGACTTGTTCAAGCAATAGTTTTAGTTTGCTCCTCTGAGGGTACTATTTAGCTCTTTTGCTGCTTTGTGCTGAGCATAAATTAAATGGAAATAAGACTGAGATGAGTCAGCATTTTCAACTGGGGCGGCATTCAGCTTTCATCCAACAAACATACAAAGCTCTTTCCAAGATTAGCTCCACCCCTTGTTTGAAGCAAATGGTGATAAATAGTTATCAGAAATATGCCATATACTAATAGGAGAACTGCTTTTAAATTAATCATAGCTAAACCTATTATGCAAATTTTTAAGATAAATCAATGTATTGCACTACAAGGAAGTTGCCTATTCAGCTAACTACTTGATTTGTCAATTACTAGTGAAAAGTACAGAAGGAGTCATCAACAAACTACTTTAGTATCTGTAAGGCTTGTAATCACCAGGAGGAATGGAGGAAATAAAGGAGAACATTGGGCAACACCTTGGCTGAGCAAGCAGGAGGAATGAAAAATGGTTTTGTATGAATGAAGAGGAAATAAAAAGAGGCAAATACAGACAGCGCTAACCTACACTGAATATGCTTTGTTAACAAAAGAAAATGAAATCCAGATATTCTGGACTGCATTCCTGTCCTCTGACTTGAAGATGATTTGGATAAAATAGGCCTTGATACATCTTTGGCAAGGAAAGGAATCTCATTAGAAAGCTGGAATGTGTTAGTAATAATTATAATTAGTTAAACATGTAAATTAATTCAACTAATTAATTAAATTATTTCATTAATTAGACTGTAGAAAACTAAGTCATCAATAAATGTTCAAATCCTTGACTGAGGTTCTCATCAAAGGAATGAGAGGACAGAGTGCAAGCTCAACTCTATTCAAGTCCCAAAGTAAATTTGTCTAATTTCTTTCTGAAATTTCTAAATATAACTGCTCTGAGAATAACATCTGAAAACTAATAAACTATATGATCTGAAAAAAAAATTGAACTGATAGTTTTCTCCTTAAGTTATAAGATATCACTTACTAATGTCTAAAGTGACTGATTCTCATAAGAGCGTACAAGAAAAGGTGTTTAATTTTGTGTCTCCTTTCTTCATGGGTTAAGAGGATAGCATCGTCACAAAAGGATTTCATTTTGTACCAAAGCCAAAAGAGCTTCCCGTTAGCAAGGTTGAATTTTATGTTCCGGAGAGTCAAAAGTATAGTCTTTACATGACCCAGTATTTGTGCATACACTACTAGTAGCTCATATTGCTAAAGCTGAAAACATGAGCGGTAATACAATGTATGTGACAAGAGGAAATTGTTGGTTTATTTGGGAAATAAAATTTAAAGCAGTATTACACTTGTGTATGTAAGATCATGTCTACAATACAGAATATGATTTTGGAAAAAAACCCAACATAAGTGTATACTGTATTTAGGCACATGTATCTGTTCCTTTGACTTCAAAATATTTAAAATTATATGTTTATTTTTCTTGTTGGGAAAACTTCATTTAAATCAATATGAATCTACCATTAAAGATTATATGGAGGATATGTAATATGTAGGTTCTGGCTCCAGATAAACTTAGCAGTTAAAAACATCCTGACTTGCAAAATAAGATAATTAGAGCAACAGTATTTGAGAAGGTAAGTGTAACTGAAGCAATTATTATGGAGAGTGAAAATTGGACATATATTGTATATTACCTCATTTGCCTGACTTCATATGATCTGATTAAAATGTTTCAGAAAAATATAATGAAAATTACTTTTAATAGCATTTGAATATGGGATTCTTAGTTCAAAATCTTTGGGTTTGCAATATTAATCATACAGTACAAAAAGCAATACTGGTTGTGAAAAAATAACCCCTTAACCTCAAAGCAAACAATTAATTTGTTATTCACTTTTTTTAACAAAAGCACATCTGAATTTAAAGTACTATTTCCATTATAAATGGAAGTTTAAATTCCTTTTATAAAGCATGAAGGGCTTATTTCAATTTCTAGTGATTGAACTTATGCTTCAAAAGGCTTAATATTTTACTTCATCCAGAAGTGTGTATTTTAGAGGAAAAAGTACTCTAAAGAGTAATAATGAATCAAAGTAATTGCTCACCATGAGATTTTGTTCTGTGGGACAGGAAGGTCAGAACAAAACAACACCCAATCCTTAGTAAATCTATTTGGTTTTTATAGCTCAAAGTTAGATGGAGGTTTTGAAACAGAACACTTGGAAAAACAGGACTAAAACATCAAGCACCATCCATTGCACGAGTTACTTGACTAGCACTTTCTCTGGTTTCAGTGTGCTATATTGGCACTAGACAGTTCAGGAGAAGGTTGAATTAGCAGTTCATACACAGTTTCACTCTGAACTTCAGCTCGCAGCCAGATCAGTTTGGGTCACGATTATCAATGCAGGATCAGCAGATTACCAGGTATAACACAAATGAGTGCATTCAGACTTGGGCATAGCTTCCATTTCTAGCAGGAGCTGTCTGGTTAGCACAGCAGTAGTGCTCTTCTGACAGTGAGACCCCGGAACATGCTTTCTTGGCCAGCACTGCGTCCAACACCCCATCCTTTCTCCCTTTTCAGTGTAGGATGCCAGATCTGCTTTTGGGGGATTGTTTCTAGCAGCTTCCTCAAAATCCTTTCTTTCTACCATCATTCATAGCTCTCAGGAACCCCTTCATTAAAAATTCCAGGCTACTTCCAGGTTACTTCTGGCCACCTTATATAGGAGGACTTTGGGGACAGAAAAGAGGACTTTCATGTAGGTCCATAACAAACACAGTCCTTACTTGGTGCAGATGATGCCCAATACTAGAGTACCAGTGAGGTTTGTTGTGGTCATTCAGAGCATAGTGATCCCATCTCTATTGGTCATCGATTCCACTGGCAGATTTTTGACCACAGGATCGACAGCTGATAGACACATGTATCATAGCAGGCTTTGTCATGGGATGTTCCCTGACTGTGACAGTATCACTGCTGAGACCCATACTCCTGTCCTATGACCAAGGAAAGGATATATCTTCATCAAGGTGAATGCTGGTGGTTATTCTCGAAGGGCAAATTTTTTAATAAACAGATATCATGTCACCTGTGCTCACTCCTGCCTCCCTATTCAGTCCAGCTTCAATCAAAATGGAGTGATGAGTTCAACAGAAGTTGATGGTGTTACTTGGCTCCATCACCACCTTTGCTCAGGAGCCCTCTGTCCTCCAGGTTGCAATGCACTGCTGATCTCTGTATAAATGTCAAAGCTCCATTTACCTGGCTCTGCTTTGTGTCTCCCTGTGCTTTGCTACATAAAAATACACTAAAATAAAAATAGTTAGTTCTACTTCTGCACTTTTTTTCTTATAGCAGGAAGATATGGCAGGAACTTTTAATCTAGAAGGTGGAATAGAGGAAGAGTAACATGGGCCAAAGGTATTGCGTGCTGTGTAGCCACTGACAGAATAAGCAAAGAAAGATAGGGCGGCAAAGTTCTGCAATGCTATACCACTGGCAAAGTTTTCAGTGCCTGGCAACATGCCTAGAAGAAGATAAAACCCCAGTGGAAAAACAAAAAACCACAAATATCCCCATCCAAAAAAGAGTATGCAAAATGAATTTTCTTCCCTTCCATTCTGTTCCCTCCCGTTAATGTAACATCCCTTTCTGATCATTTCCCTGTCATCAGTGCAATGCACTCATTTGAGGTAGAGACTGAAGATTTAACAGAGGATCTCAACTAATCTGGGAACTACAGGATCTTTTTCTCTCCTAAAATTAACTCTATCCAACACCCAAAGTTAAATTATTTCAGTTTCTCATTCAAATTGCAGAACACTGGAGGTAAGATAAGGCTAAAGGCAGAGGTCTGTGACATACTCTGAATTTTGTGAATGCCCAACTAAAAGGGAAAATCCTGAGGGCTGAGTCAGCAGTAAGGTATAGCCACATGTAGAAACTGTGATCATTACAATAGGAATGAGGAGGGAGGCAAGGGGAGAAAAATTGCTGAGAAGGACTACATATCAAGGTCATTCAAAGAGTGTGGAGGCATAACAGAAGAAATAGCAGGAAATCAGTCACATGACATTTATTTTCAAAAACACTGAAGATGTTAAAATGGACATCATGATCCTATCCTGGATCAGCACTTTGTGGCATGAGGGCATCTCACTTCTCATTTTTCATAAGTGCTTGCAACTGGGATTTACCCTCTCATGTTAGGGTAAATCTCATGAGACTGCTAAATCTCAGCAGCTGGGAGGATTTGTTGTGATTCCTGTGGTTCCCGACCAGAACTCTCCATTACGGAAGAAATGACGATGACAAACAGGTTAGCTGGCCCTCCAGTAGATTAACTGGATTTTTTTAACTGTGTCTGTACTGCTAGGCTATGAGGAGAATAAAAGATTTTCTAGACTAAGAAGAGCAAAGAATTACTGCAATTAGAGCAAAAGTCTTGGGTGAGGACAAAGAAAAATAGATACTGTATATATTGAAACCAAATATATCCCAGTTTCTTCTGGAATGCAGAAAGCTTGTGCAATAGCTAAAACAAATAAAGAAAAGCTTCAACAATATATAAATGTTACATTTTAAATGCCTTAAAATCTGCAGTCATAAAAAGCTGTAGCTGCAAAGTCAAGAACCCCAAAGCTAGGAGATGGCAATATTAATATTGCTTTCATGGCATCCACTCAGACATTTTCAGGAAAATCCAGTATGATACCATCTTTAATTACATGGCCACATCTACTGCTTCCTACAGTGTTAATACAAATGCTGCCCACTGAATAGTTACCCTCTATTTTGTTTTGTCATTGAGTAGATAGAGTTTATTTACTGTACGTTGTTTAGTCCTCGCTCTCAATACAAGTTATAAAATTACATGAATGGTTAATTTCCTAGCAGCCTCTATTGTAGTGTTCATGACTATAATATCCAAATGCTTTATGAACATTCATTACTTTATTTTTGTAGCACTTTTGCTTGTAAAATATTTTTTACAGCAGAGAAACATCACAGGAAGGGAGTAAGGCAATAAGGCATTATTATAAGATCTTTCTACTAATTTTGGATGTCCAGTTGGAAATGCCTAGGGCCTACCTGTCAGGGAATTTAGCATCGTACAGTATGTAGTAGTTTATTCAGAGAGCAATAGCTGCTAACTTCTGTGTCACAGAAGACAAGGAGAGGTGCATGGAAAGCTGAAGAGACAGAGAAAGAGAGAGAGAGAGATCCTCCAGGGTCTTATTCAGTTACTTTCATCATATGACCATCCTGTGATCACTGCCCTTACTCAGCACATGGAAACCTGAACAGGCTTGCATGTGCCACTCTTCACTGCCGTCATCCATGCGGGACAAAGAGGGCTGCTGAGCCAGCTTTTAATCCATGCCAGGTTTGCAGTCTGCTGTGGGTAAACACGAGTGCAGAAGCAGGGACAGGAGTTTACCAAGGGCGCCACCAGCACATCCTCTCTGCGCTGAGAGGAAGGCTCCAAGCACTTGCTGGGTTTTCCCAAAATATCAAAAATACAGAACGCAGCTGTCAAATTCTAATGGATATGGTCAGTTACCCCATATAAAGTGCAATTTTATTTTCAAAGTCTTGGTTAGCTTGAAGCAAAGTTCTCTTAGATAGCAAAAAAGCACACACTTTTAATATAGCAATCTCCCCTACCAAATATCAAGCCCTTCCTCCAAAGTACATGCACAAAGGATTTCTCATATTGTTCTGAGCCATGTTTTTTGCTTTCAGGGAGAGAAAGAGGCAGCCTGTGCCTCGTGTCAACCCTGGAAAATTCACATCCAATCAGGTAAAGCCTGGAAAAATTATGAGCAACTAAACAAGCTCTTCTGATAGAAAATATTAGGCTGCCTTAATTATAAGACTAATGAAGTAATATCATTTCTCCAAGAGCTGACATTTCAAGAAATTAGGAAATATCACTGTAAAGATGAAAGCCTTCCAGATATAACATAGTTAAGAAACAGATGTGCTTTACAAATCATGAACTGCGTGCGTGAAGGAGAGCGTGGGAGATGAGCACTGGCTGCTTCAATTTTCCCTTTATAGTCTACAGTGAACTCGATGATGGCGTTGGAAAAAAAAATGAGAAAAATCTGTAGTCAGGCTAAACCATGAAGATGAAAACTTGCAAAAGATTCCTTTCATGAGCATTTTCAAAAACACAAGCCTTCCCAGATATGGCACAAGACTCTACATAGTGAAAGGTCCAGGATTACTCTAGGGCTTGCAGACTCTCACTGTGCAGAGGCTGGAAAACCTAAGACTGGGTTTCAGGTCTTTTGGAAACAGAGCCCTTCCTCCTTACTTCCTTCTACAGGCTTGCCTGGGATTGTTTTTAATGTTGTCTATCTCTCATTGTCATTTATTATCAGATACTGAAGGATGCATGGGACAAAGACAAAATTTAAGAGGAAGGAATTTAAAGCTAATGATAAAGGAGTGCACAGGACACTGCAGGAGGGAGGGAGAAAACAGGACAGTAAAAATTCAAAGCAGAGAGGACCATAGAATATTATCAAGCAGATGGAGGGAGAGAAGGGAGAAAGTCAGAGCTAACAGGCAATGATGAAGAGAAAATAAAGACAAGACAAAACTGAGGACTGCATTTATTGCCCAAGGGCTATAACCTGCTGCTGCCTGAGCTGCTGCACCTGCTCAGCAAATGCTGGTTTCCAGCTTATCCTGCTCCCGCAGGGCATGTCTTTGGCAGCAATTTCAGTCCTACTTGGGGAAACGATTTCACAGAATATCTCTTCAACCAATTTCACAGACTAACTCTCACTGTAAGGACTGCTCTCTACGGATCTTTTCCCTTTCCCTTTCTTAGTTCTTCACACCACTCGTGTTTGTACTTGCCAAGAGAATACTTTAACATTCATTTTCATCAGATATTTATTGACTAGAAGCCACTGCTAAATGTACTGGTTTAAACCTTACTCGCCAAAGTACCATCAGCAACAAGTGAGTCAGATGAAGTCTTTAAAAAAATGTTTAGGTAACAACAGCCTTCTGTATCTACAGTAAATCAGTTAAAATCTGAACACACTGCAGAAAGTACCTGACTTGGACAATACTTGAAATAAAAAATCATTTAAAATGTACATGTATAGTGACACAGCTCAGTTCTGATTACTTATTTACCATAATCAGAAACCAGTTTCCTCCAAGTTAAACTAGAAATTCAGGTTTTCAGAGATGGTTATGTAGGGCAGCACACTTAACCTTTCGCAACAACAATGAATTTGCTTCATACGTGAAGATCTGAGTCATGTACATTACTCGGATCCTTGTTGTTGAATAACTTATCACAAATTAAAAGGAAGACTATCCGCATGCGTTGTGTGTGGGACCTGGAGTTTCTGAGTCTTTTCACAATGACAGTGGGTGGAATAAGTCTGTTTTTCTTTCCACAGGGGAAAACACAGAACATGTGAATAGCTGTGAAAAACTAAAGGCTCATTTCTACACTATGTAAGCAGCAGAGATCTATCGAAACGACAGAGCAGCATTAGCTTATGTTATGTATGTATGTAGAAGTCTGCCTCTATGTTTGAAAGTGACAGTCTGTCTGTAGCAACACACTGTAAGTTCCGCTGTATTTTCCGTATTTCGAGATCAACAGTGTGATTTTTCTTTAAATAGACATTACAATGCAAAATACCTAGTTTTGGAAAATAACAGATCCCATTTTGCTCATGGCTTTTGGATAACATTTTGCTAATGTTCTTGTCAACGGATTATAGCTGACTGGTTGGTGTTTTTCCATAAATACTAAATTTATGTTAGACTTGAGAGAGTTTTGTTGGTGAGATGGCAGAATATAAAGGGTGATAACGGAAGAGACATAGAAGCAAAAAAAGGGAAAGAAAATTAAGTTATACTTCTCTATATATTTTCTAAACAAAATATTATAGCTTAACTTATGAAGGCACTCAATCTGAAAAATCTTCAAATTTAAAGGTTTTTTTATTTCTGTTTTCAAATGGAGTTTCCATCAAAATATAAGCATGTTTTCTTTTCATTTTGTTCAGAAAGGATTAAGTTATCTGAAAACAAGACAAAATGAAGAATACCCTTCATTTTGTTTCAGGCCATGTTAAATATTTTGATTTGATACAAAACTAAAACAAAGGACTCTTGAGAAACATTGCTGCTTCTTTCTTCCAGGAGAAGGGAGCCATTTTTCCTTTCTCTCTTCCCATACTTATTTGATGATGAACGTGAGCACTAGGACACAAGTGGTACATTCATCCACGAAACAGGGGCTCTTTAGTTAAAATGAGGCAATTTAAACCTATGTCTCTAACACACCATAGTCACTATTTTGTTGGAATATACGAAGTGCATAGGTGCTTACATACAGTGATTTGGAGAATGTGCCACTGCTACAACAGAGGTAATCCTTTTGGGATTGAACGTACATGAGCTACCACCAAAACTGGGCAGAACCTTTGCTACCATTTCTTTTTTTCAAGCACCTACCCTGGCAGACTGACCTTCTGTATACCTGAGACCCAAAAGGAGCCCCAGGTTGCACTAAAAAATCACTGGGGGAGCCCAGCTGAAGAAACTGCAGGAGATTATTAGCTCGTGAGAAGAGGGCAGCAGATGTGTCAAAAAGGACTCTGAGCCTCTAAAGTCTGTTTTGGCCCAAGAAATATCTTTGGTTTGTGTCACTCCATTGTTTTTGTTAGAAATAATAAGCTGTGCCCTAAAGAAAGGGCCTGCCAGGGCTTTAGCGGCTTTTACAGTAAGTAACTGCGTGGGACTGTTTGGGTAAGGTAATGTTCAACAGTGAGTAAGTGTGGTAAAACCCACCACAGAGGAAGGCATTTCCTCTTACAGTCTAGAACAAATTTACTGTCTTGTAAATGTAAACACAAAGATTACTTAGGCATTAGTCTAAAAAATACATGACACGTTGTGTATAAACCTTTTTAGTAAGTACTTCAGTAGGCCATAACTGTACTGTCCTGTGATTCTGTTGTAAGGGATTATGCATAATACTACATTAATTTTTCAATAGTTGATAATAGCAGTTGACTGTGCTGGAAACATGGAAATTAATTTGCTCTGAGTCTGCTTCAGGATGACAAACCTTTGCACCTTCGGATATTCTTGCGCTCTGTAATGACTGGGAAGTGACTATTTCTCCTGTAGGGATTATATTACAAGGCCAAGTGCATGAGCTCTGTAAATTAGCATAGCTCACCCAATACTAGTTTCACTGCACAATAGGAACAAAAGATAATAAACCAGCAACCAAAACACAATCTGATAGAGTTAATTTGAGGAAATCTCCACAAAATAAATCTCATCCTGTGAGCCCCCACTTCACTATTGCATAATGAATTGCAACATTTGCCTTAAGTCTCCACAATATTGGTCATCTGCATGCTGTATTATTTAATGTGCTCTGAAGTTCTATATGAGAAAATAAACGGTAGATGAAAGTGATATCATATTATTTTTTCTGTGGTGTTTTAGTTACATAAGCCCCTGGTATTCCTCCAATTTAAGAGACTAAAGTCAATCATCAAAGTTTGTTCCCAGTAGTGGTTTTGTACCTGGATAAGGACTTCATCGCATTTAGAACTTGTTCTAAAACAACTTGTCTTTGGGGTCAATGAAAGGCTACCATTGGCTTTAATGGGCATTGCTTTGAGACGTTGGGTGTGAAATACAGCCATATAGTCACCTCTATTCAAAAAAACTTAAAATGTGTTCCTCAGACCCTATTTCTGCTGCATAGAGTCTTCCAAATAGCATTGTAAAGTCTAGCATCAATGCTAGTAGTACCTGTACGCATTTGTTAACACATACATGAACAAAAGTACTGATATACTGCCATAATATACTCTAAAAGTAGCGATAACTCTGCTATTCATAACAACTGAGGAACAAAGTTGAAACCTTGAGGTAGCCTTAATGTTAACATGGTACAGAGAACACTAATAACATCAATTGATTTAACATTAAGGGAAACTCAAAAGGACAAGAAAATGTTCAATCATACATTCACTTAAACCATTACAGCTTCCAAAAGCACTCAATTGATTTTCTTGAGAAAATCATTCCTGAGAAATTATTTTCTTTTCTCACAGAGAAACTCACCTCAGTACAGAAGTAATACAGAAACTCTCGGAAATAAAAAGCCCCCCTTGCCTGCACAGGACACTGGTTGCAGAGCAGACCTCTCCATCCATTTTGTGCAGAGCTCTCTCTTGGACATTCACTTGGGTACATACCTCCTCAGCCTATTGCCAGCAGTCTGAGCAGACTCGTGCCCTCTCTCAGGTCAACTTTCAGTGGAAAACCACCAGGTCACTCTGTCCCCAGGGGGACTCGGAAAGGAACTGTGCAGTCTGGCACCCCCAGGTGACCCTGAGTCAAAGGACAGAACGGTTCTTTCACATGGGGACAAATTTCTTAACCAAATGGTGTCCCAGTTTTCAGGGTGACAGATGGGAAGGGTGACACACTAAAGACACCTTTGACTTCGAGAAGTAAAGCTGGAGCACATCAAACTCCATATCAGTGTGTATATTATCAGCCCAAGACCCACACACATGGTTTCTTTTGTAAGAGATCACAACACCGTGTCAGAAAGCTATGTCTGCATCAAAGGAAGCTTCTGGGTGATTTTTCAAAACTCTGTAATAAGAACAAGATCTCATTTTCTCTTTTCTTTCCTTGCAGGTATTCAGAAAACTAACAATTATCTTCCCAAGCTAATCAAGTTGTCATTCTGGAACAGCAAAAAACATCAGGTGACTTTCTATGGATAAAAATGATACTGATTCATCCATGTCAGTGGCTGAGAATACATACACACTTCTAAACATTCATAAATCTGTAGGAGTTTGGAAAAAGCATACAATAAAAGGAACAGAAAGCCAAGACTCTCTTTTTTGAAGCAGAGGTAAAGGAGACCACTAAGTGGACTTAGGAGCGGCCTCCTCCTCCAGCCGCTGCGGCCCTGGGACCTCCTGCTTGGCTGCTGGAGCCCAGCCCGGGAACACAGGGTGTCTGCCCATGCTGAGGGACGTGGCTGCCGCCTTCCCGTTCGCAGGTTCAACCAGCAGCGAAGCTGAGCATGTGTCTCAGAGACTCACAGACACACAGAGAGGACACTGACACGGCCGGTCACACAGACTGCCACAGACAAGGCACTGCCTCCAACAGCACCCGCGTACAGGACTGACATAAAACACAAGCACAGTCCCCCCCTCCTCCTCTTCGGCTGGCAGAGCCAGGTCACTACCGGTGGCACGCGTGCGTGCACACACACGCACACTCTAGATTCACAAGCACACGCACATTGGCGGATCCCCCCCTCAAATACCGGCACAGCCTGTCTCTCCATCCAACAACCCTGCCCTGATCCCAGCCCCACAAGAACCCAAGTACCACAAGTAAGAACCCACACTCGCCTCACGCACGCCGGTCCCCCCAGCAGCTGGTTTCGAGACATACCCCAGTGGCTGGTGGCCGAGACCCCCACCCACTCCAGCATCTGGCACTGAGACCCCACTCACTGCAGCAGCTGACACCACAGGCCAGGAGCACCTACATCCCAGCTCTGACTCCAGTTGCTGGCCCAGTACCCAGTCAGACCAGACCCCCCAGTAGCTGGCACTTAGTCCTTGCAGCACTCACACGTGGGACAGACAGATACTCAAGAAAGGATTTAATGAGAAGACAGAACAGAGTGTGGTGACCAGGCAAAGGGCTCAGCCAGACAAGTGTACTGACTGGCCCCGTTTTACACGTGACCAGCACCTTTTATACCCCTTTCTGTCTACCCCCTCTTTGTTCCTCCCTGATCTCTCTTCCCTAAACCTTGTTTCATCACTTGACGTAGCCCCACAGACCCCCCCTCCAACATCCTGGACCCCCAGGTTTGCATCCTTATCAGTTGCAAAGTCCAAGTCTGCCTGCTGTTTCTTGATAGCCCATCAATTAGTGCGACTGACCGGGTTTACTTCTGATTATTGTCTTTGTTAACATTAATCTGTCGGGTTTGGTGTCTCTGTGCGTTTGTCTCACTCCCTTTCCTTATTGGCAAGGTCCTCAGATAATCTTCCTGAGAAAGAAACATTCCCACACTCTGCATACCCTTATCCGTGAGTGCAACTGAGCAGGCTTGTCCTCATCAACCACCTCCCTTCTCATGTGTCCCTCAGGTGTGTCTCTGCATGCTCTTGTGTATGGCTCCTTTCACCACATACCCTTAGAGGAGCAGAGGCTCCTTCCATATACCCTCACAGAGACTTCCACTAACTGAAAAGATCAGTAGTTTCAAAAGGAAGATTGAGGTTTGTGAGTTCTCATATTTCTGAAATTCATGGTATATATTCATCCCCACATGTGAGTCTCAGACTTGTTTTTTTCTCTTCTTTTGCAGTGAGGTTTGAAAAGGTGTGCTGCAAAATCGTTTGTCCTATAAACACAGAAAAAATGTTATTAATTAAACTAGCAATATATCTGCTTTAGTGAGAGAAAGCTAAGGGAAAATGTTTACCAACGTTACTGCAGATAAATGTATAGTGTGAAATATTATAGATTATAGAGTAGTCTGCATAGAAGTAATGAAAATGTCAATTAGTGCGATCCTTTATGGAACCATCACTTATTATTTAATTCACCGCCTTGTTTTTCCAGTTTTCATTGATCAAGATTAGTGTACCAGCATGGAAAAACCGTATGTATTTCTATTTGGTTTAAGTGATAAAGAAAAGGAATGCATTCATGATCAATACTTTGTTTGATCTTCTGAAAAGCTATTTCCAGATGAAATCTAGGCATGTCTGGACAAATGAAAACTGCAAAGATGTAGATTTCCATTCTAATTTCTTGTAACTCTTATGGGTTTTTTAATGCAGTTATGAGGTGCAAACCTGAATGTCAACATTTAAGAAAACTCCAAAGAAGAATAAGCTTCAGACTTAAGAAGACTAACTAAAGAAGTTTAATCTCTTCTTTTTAAAGTTCTAACACAAGAAGGGTCTTCAAATATGTCCTATATAGTACTATTTAAAAATCACTGAAAATTGTTTTTTCCTCTTACATGTAGTAGTAAATATGTAATAATATTTTCTTTTTTTAAATATCACCTAAAAAATTATATTCTTTCTTTGCTATGTATACTTTGCTCGCATAACTTGAAAAGGAACAAAACATTTTATTACAGAAGAACATGTGAAATCTGATTAATCATATTTTCTCTACTAATCTGTTTTAAAATTAAAGTGAAGTAAATTTTTTGTTGTCTAAACTAGGCTACTGGAAGCCTGCATCATTCTTATAATGTTTGCACGAGGCGTCTCTGCTATAGCCTCATGTTAGAAGATTATGTCTGTAAGACAGTAACAGGACACATCCTGGGTTTAGTTCTGCATCTTTGGTAGGAAGCAGAATGAATTGATGGGTAAATCTGTGAGGCTACAGTCACTGAGGTCTGCAGCCCGGGCCAACTCAGGTGCATTACGGTAAATGGGGCAGATAGGTGTGGTCTGCAAAGGACCGGTCCCTGAATTTCACAGGGACCTGTACAGTGCTACCATTTCCTTTTGTATGTATTTATTTTGAGCATGGGTTTTTTGAGTCACTCACGACTAAGCAATCACCAATCCAGAAAAAAAAAGCCAAACACTTGTTTAGGAATATAAAACTTTCTGCAGAGATGAGAGGGGGTTTTGGTTTTTGGTTTTTTTTTTCCTAATAGCTTGGTCTTTGCCCACAGACAGAAATAAAGAATTGTGCAGTGTCAACACCTACGCTTTTGCTAAACAGACTTGACAATAGGTCTGTAATTAGACCTGGCAGTGATGTACCCTCTGACATTGCTTATACAACAGTTCCAGCCTCTGGTTAAGTACAAAGGGAACAGATCAAAGAAAGTGGATGAGGCCTGTGCACTTTTCATAAAATCCTTTCTGAAACAGAATAACGGGGCTAGAGGCACCATTGGTTTGACCTCGTAGGGTATCTCTTATGTTTTTGTGACTTAATCTCTTCAGTACAGATATGATCCTACACAAAGAAAGCCCCAAAGCTTTCTATAACCAACAGTGCTTTTTACATGTTACAAAATAATTCTTCACAGAGATACCTGACCCAGTTTGTTTAAAATCAGCCCAGCTTTAGGACTTCTTAGCCTGGCTGAACTGCTGGTTACTATTTTTCAGTTCTAAACCTGCTCTGAGATCACTCAGCTCTGCACAGTTCCGTATTGTGCTGCGCGGAGAGCCATCAAAGACAACTATTGAGGAAACAGTAACCATTGTACAATATCTGATGAATGTTTTTGCCAACAACATTGCTCAAAACCAACTAATCTAGGCTAGCATGCACAATGCTTATTCCTATGGAGCCTGAAGAAAAAACATCAAACAGGACTATTGAGTTATTCTGACCAGTATATGGTCTTTGGTTTTCTAAAAGACACTGTATAGGCCACCTGGGTTTCACAGTGCCGTAAAAAAAGCTAACTGGCTATGTTTGCAGGTTTTAAGGATATTGTTTCTGGTCTTCACATGATTCTTTGTCAAATCTTTCACAACAGGGTAATGGAAACTGGTATATAATGACTATTATGTATAACATACCTACTAATTTCAAATAAAGATGAGGTAGGAAGAAATTTCTTCATTTCTCAGAATTTAAATAGACAATGTTGTATATTTAGAAAACCACATTGCCAGAAAATAGGTGACCTAAATTAGACAAGTTTGCATGAACTGCTCATCTACAATGCCATAATTCCTTCCACCTTTCTGAGCAGAGACACACATTTTCTGGACATGAATATACACATGGATGTGCAAATACTGCTGGCACTTGACAAAATCTGACATTTCAGAGTTCTGTAAACCATCTCCTTTTGTGTTCAGTGTATCTTTGCATATTTAAGAAATGAGCAGCAATGAAGACAAAGTTTGAGATGTGCTTGAAGACAGCACTGGAATGCTCAACAACAACCAAACAAGTTAAGTGATTGAATTAATGGGTTTTTTGTAGTATTCAATCATCTAAATTCAAGAGAGGCACTCCAAAACATGCATGGCAGTTCAAAATTTGGGTACTTCAGATGCTATGAACACAAGGTCAAAAAACAGCAGAAGCATGATCTTCTGGCTTTGCAATACACACCTTGTCTCACAGGGCTGTTTTGCATGGTCTTAAAAGTATCAGTCTTATAAACTTATAAACTTTCATGTTGTGTGTGTGTACATGTGCATGCACACACAAAAGCACATACATGAAGTATATCAATTGAAAGAAAAGAGTTCACATACAGCCATTTCAATGATTTATAATAAATACATATTTTGGTGATAAACCGTTTCTACCAAAAACTATATGAGAATAGCTTTCATACTTAATGTAACAGGTTCCAAGAATGTGAGAACAACCTACTACTACTTTGTGTAGTCATGTTAGCAATGTACAAGTTCATTTTGGTACAAGGGTTACTGCTGATTCTGGTGGAGTCCTCGGGAGTTTGGACTGTAATAGAGAGGGGAATTACGAGAGTGAGAGAGAGGGAATGCACAGAAACCACAGTGGATTACATTCAGCTTTCTGAGGTGTTCAGCAGAATCTAAGGTTTCACTTTAAAAAGAGCCTCTAGACATTTTGGCTCTAAATATCACTTTGAAAAATGACCCACATGAACCAAAGAAACCCCATAAGCCTGACTTTGCAGAAAGTCTGAAACAGGTTAGCCCAGGGAACGCTTTATTGTTCACATATAGTAACTCAGATTCAGTCAATGTATGAAATAGTTAAAGCTGAGTCAGGTCACAGAAGGTTCAGGAATTATGGAGATTGACAAAAATAACCTACAAGTCCCTTCTGCTTTCAAAGAGTTGTTTAAAAATCTCATTGTGGAATTGACCCCACTCAAGTGAGGTTTCATTGATTAGGTCTGGGGCTTGGTTTCCACCAGCTGGGAAATACCTACATAAGAAATCTCTCTGAAATAAGGAATGTTTCTGGCAAAAGTTAAAAGTAACTGCTGTGATCTTCTTTGACCTAATCTACTAGGAATTTGTGTGGATTTACTTCCCTCAGCACAGCAGCCTTGTGTCAACAATGTTGGCATGAACATATGGAATGAAGTTGACTTTCAATAAACAGCCAACAGGTCCATCAGGATGGCAGGCGAGAGCCCCCTCTAACTACACCTTTCCTCTAGAAAAAAAGAATTCATGTCACTCCAACAGTGAGGGGTTTTTTTTATTTTTGCTTCATTAAAATTAACTGTGCAGCTGGGCTATATTTGTTGTCCATAACAATTTGCACTGTCTTTTTCTTGTTTAGTTAAAACAACCGGCAGTAATAAAATAAGGGCAGGTGAATGCGTTACTATGGTTCCTGTTTATAGTGCAGAATAACAGGCACAGAAAGAGCGGAGACAGGAAGGTCACACTCCTTGCCAAGGAAATTTATACCTTTTAATTCAGATTTTGGTGTTAGTCAAATCACTCTTTCTGATCATCCTTTGCTGGACATGCAAGTTAAATTATGTGACTGTATCTCCAATCACATTTTTTGCTTTCCTTTTTCTAAATGTTCTGGCTCTAAACCCAGAAAGAAGAGCATTCCGAAGTCATGGGATATGGCAGATATAACCTCACTCAAACTTCCTTAGAAATGAAAAATTTGTCTGGCTTGTGGTTTTGAGTGCTACCTGTGATGCAGAGAGAAGAAAAGTACCAAGTGTTCTTACAGTTGCTAATTTATCATTAGCATAGTTTGTGTCTGCTTTTGGTCAGATATTAAGTAAAATAACATTTTTGTAGTAACGGATTTATTTCCTCATGAAGAGAAAGTTCACTGTGCGACTACAGTTTGCTAGACGAATGCTTCCACTCCCCGGAAGCCTTGTCCCACTGACCTCAGGTAGGGCCAGGAGCACACACCTGCCTCCAGAGACACTAGGCACAATCCCTTCACAATCCCTCCACCTGACAGGTTGTTGTTAGTATAAGGAGTACTGCAGGTGCTAGAAAAGATCAGCAATAAGAAGATGCTTTACTGGTAAATATAAAAATGAAGGGCTTTGTTTCCTCAGTCTGTCCAAAGCAGCCTTCATGGTAGCAGGCGTGCATTTCTTGGGCATATTTAATCTTATGCAGCACACATTTGGACTGCAGTGCTGCAGCAGGCAGAACCCAAGCCATGGATTTACCTTTTTCCCCCTTTCCCTATTCACACAGATTATTACTGATTTCATCCAAGTCATTCACACTGGAAGGGATCACTCACGCCAAAGGAAGGAAGCAAGAGAAACTTTTTTTAACAAGATATCATGCACAAATAGGAAGTGTTTGACTTTTGGCATAAGTTAGTTATATAATAGAATATAAATATATTAGCAAAATATAATATAAACAAAGTCTCCCTTCAATTTTAGCATACAATTTCTACCAATAAACTTTGGTCTGAGGAAAGCAACACAGTAAAGAAATCTCATTCTGTCTCAGTTCTGCTTGAACATTCTGATACCCAAGGATACACAAAAATTCCTTGTTATAAATAGTATTTAATTTTTGTTTTCCTCAGACTGGAGATATTGCACATCCTTTCTGCCCTTTCATCCAGTTATTGATCCACCTTATCTGCACTACCTCAGTCATATTGGATGGAGTCAAAGAGACTTCCAGGAAGAAAAACTGTTATCTAAATGAGGACAAGGAACAAAAGTTTCTCACTTTCCTTCTTGCTTTACTTCATTCTCTTTCTTACCAAGGAAAAGTTCAAAAACGCCTTTCTCCCTGACAAAATTCGCAGACACTTCAGTGAGGAGACAAAATGGTCTGCTGTGGCACTTGCCGAGAACAAGCAATTACCTAGCATTATCTTCTGCCAGAATGGACAACACAGATCCAGATGGACTTTCTGATCTCTAACTGTCTCTGTAATAAAGACCATGTCAAAATGTTGATAAAAAAGGTCCAGATATATTTTGTTGCTAATAATCTTGAAGGCTACAGGCAAAACTAAAATGATCAGCAGAATAAATTTGACTGCTCTGCATGCAGCTTTCAAGCACATATTGGTTAAAATTACATAGTTGCCCTGTCATCTCTAAGTCATTTCATGACGTATAGAATATTTCATGCCCCTCTATCCCTTTATTTAAGTGAATTTATGGAGTATCCATGCATGCATATGAATGTCAATTTTTTAAAAAGTTTATACACAATGACGCTGAAATCAGCTGCTAAAGAATATGGCCAGTTTGGTTTTCTTCCCAAGCTTCCTAAGAGTCATACCACAAATCAAGTCTGTTTCCCAGAACAGTTTAGACAGTTTGTCTTGATCTAATAAGATGGAGATCAGTCCAGAAATAAGCTAAAATTCCCATTGTCTCTGTAGACACACAGAAGCTAGCTGGTGCTAGGGAATGTGCTTTCAACTAGCGTAAAGACTGTTAATCAGCTGTGCCTGGCAAAGCATAAACAACACACTGCAAAAAAAACCACTGACAAAATGCAAAGTATATATATGCATTTTGGCAGGTGAACATGAGATTGTAAGTCTTCCATTCTTCATCAGTTCTGTGCTGGGACCATAAAGGACTGGTATAACGGACGCAAGAATGCAATAAAAACTTTTCCTGTTTCCACAAATGTCCATATCATGGCCATGAGCAACTGGCCAACAGCAAAGGGGAGAGCTAATTAAAATCAAAATGGAAAGATGAAAGAAGTAAAGTTTAAAGTTTGGGCAGCGAATATGACTAAAGCATTGAATTTTAATTAAAGAGACATTAGAATAACTTTTTTCACCCTCATTCTTTTACTTTAGGGAAAACAAGGGTTAGTTCTTCAAGCCATCATTACTGTTGCTGTTATTGTTTCACTAGGACAAGAGAGGTGTGAAATGCAGAGGGTGGGTGAAAGGGAATTCTTGGAGGAAATTGTAGCAAGGAATATTCCAATTGGATACAAGGCAAAAAAATCCTCACCATGAGGGTGAAAAGCTCAACTGGAAATGCTCAGCTAAGCAAACAGGTCTAACTTTATTTTGGCCATGTTTGAGTTGGGACAACTGCTTCAAACATCCTTCAGAGGTCCTTTCCAACCTGAGTTAGTTTATGGTTATATGTGTGTGGCCTGACAGCAGACAGTCTTGTATATGTATGAAGATCACTAAAGCCAACTGACTTAGAAGGAAATCTGAGAAAAGACATGTTTAGCCAGATTAGTTTTGGTACGAAACTAAAAACTCATTTTGGAGGAATGACTTCATCTGAGAGCTGTAAAAGCTCTCCATTTCTTCCTCTCTGGTGTTCTAACAATCTATAAAGAAAAATCTTTTGCCAAAACTTAGTCTTTATTAGTAAAGGGAGAAAGTTATATAAAAAGTGTAAAATAAAATAAAATCAATTCTGTAACAAGAAAACAACAGAGGTTATGCAACAATGCACTTTGGCAAACTTAACTTCGTATTTGATGCTGTAGGTATAGAAAGATAAGAGGGGCCTTAAGAGCTGAGACTTTGTTGTACAACTGAGCAAAATTACTTTCAAAGTATTAACAGCAAGCAGAAATTTTAGATGACTTGTAATAAAACTAGTTCTTGAAAGAGAGCAAAGGCCAAGCTGAGTTGAATTAGAGCCTACCACCATTTCTCTAGTGGTTCAGAAAACGCCTTCCCTGCAGATTAATTTCTGCAATTGGAAGAATCCTTTTGAACATCACCATTGAAAGGGTTGTCTGCCTGAATACAGAAATAGAAACAGCTGGTCAGACTCTGGAAATTAAGGTCTTTAGGTTAGAGAGGAATCTTACGGTTGCCCTAAGATGCCTCTAGCACAAATCCTACAGCTGATAAAAGACTGGCATAATCATATCTGAGCCAATTTTCCTAGCCCTTGGCAGTACAGTGGGCAGATCAGATCAGAGATTATGTTTCAGGTCCAAATGAGATTTAACTGAAAAGCTGCAACATCATCCCTCTAAAGTCAACATTAATTCTGAGACTAATAATGAATGCCATTTCTGCTGTCTCTTTCCATACCGGTAAGTTTTGCCAAAACATACCTCTGGAACTGCAGTCAGACCTATTCCAGCAAACGCTGCCTCTGACTACAACACGCATAAGTAACTCTGCATCCCAGGCTGACTCAGACCTTACTCATCCTCACTAGGGAGCTAAGTAACCGATTTTGTGTGATTTCTGCTCTAGTTCAGAATATTGAATAAGATTGGACATGTTTTGAAGGCGCAGAAAAACATGGGCTGCATAATTAAACTCTGTGAAAGTTTAACAAATTCAATTTGTACTCCGTTGCTATATCCACTCTTTTGCCCTTTGCAGTACTTACTCCAGTTAAGTTTGTCCTGAATAGAGATTTGCCTCCAAAGAAGAAAAAAATAATGTAGAGGAAACCATAAACAACTTATCTGTTAGACACTCACCCATTATTTGTAAGAAGATGTAAAGGTGTAAAGGTAGCTTCCTGAAACTCTGATTAATAGATAACTTTGCAGCTGGTTAGGCTGAACGCTGTTTGGGGCAGGGGTCATATCTTTTCACTCTCTGGGAAGCATCTGACACACACTCACTGTTATACAAATAAAAATAACGAACCATCACAGTGGTAACCAAACTGATATTCCCAGATACTTCTTAAGCAGGTGATTAGGGTATATCAGAGAGGGAAATGATTTAAACCAAAACAAAACCCTCAACATTTTGCCTTCTGTAATTGATTTTCTTGTGGCCATGGTGTCTTTCCCTTGCACTTGCCAACTAGCACTATCACCGGTAGGACCGCTGGAGGTTGAGTGTGGCAGGGTACTAATCAGCAAGAGAAAAGGCCATAACCTCCTGTCCCAAGCCCATTTAACTTAACAGAAAAGAGACTGCGGTGTGTGTTACGTGGGTTACTCACGGCTCAGCTTCAATGCTCTGGTCAGCAGCTATGTAGTTGGCGGGGATGTAGCCCTGGAGCTTGCGGCCAGGACAGACTGACCCTGTTGGCAGGACGAGCCTAGCGTACCACCAGCCCTCGTGGGACGAATCCAGCACTTCAAGCTTGTCCCCAGCTCGGAAGCTCAAGTCCTCCTCAGTGCGAGCCTCATAGTTGAAGAGTGCCACAAATCTGCAAATATTCCCCAGATGCTGGCCAGGCAGTGGAGGTAAAGGTTTCTCTTTTATCTTACTGTCTCGGTCTTTCTGTCCTGCTTGGAAGTCATGCCTTACCACAGCAACGTTGGTGAAGACTTGCCCAACTTTCTCATCCTGCTCACTGTCTCTCCCCGAGAATAAGCACGGGATGTAGGGCTCCAAACAGGCACAATGCTTCTGACAAAAGTTTCCCATCCTGTTTCCTTGTGCCTTCCTCTGCTTCTGCTCTCCTTTCGCTTTTCCCAGTTGCGATACCCTTAGACCAATTTTTGCACCATCAACATCTTAGCTTTTTGCAAGATTTCTTCTCCCCCTCCTCCTTTGGCACAAAATGAAACAACTCTGGCACAGCTGGAAGCTCCTCTCTGAGCCCCACTGAGAGCTCATTACAGGCGGGTCCTGGATCAGGAGTGAAACCTGAGTATCCAAGTGCCGGAGCACATGTGGAGGGAATTTCTCACTTCCTCTTCGGAACAGGAAAGCAACACAACAGCTGGGCTGGGCTGAGCTCCGGGAACAACGGGGGAGCGTGCAGCCTCTTCTCCCACGGCAAAACAATAAAGTCAGAACATCTAAGCAGGGGAGGCTTCTCAACTCTTACTGCTTGGGATGGGTGTTTTCTTATTTCAGATGGGGTCCTGTCATATGATCAGCTGTGAACGTCTGTAAAGTCTGTCTTGATAATGATTAACCAAGCTGACCTGCCTGTTTCTTTAGCAGTCTCCCACGTGGACAGCTTGAATATTTCTTTTTGTTTCCTGGTTTGCGCTGGTCTCTGTTCTTGATGGGAAGCCTTTGCTCGCCCGAGGCCAGCAGATGCCCTCACCTGGAGCGCACCTGCAGCTTCAGCGCTCCCTCACACCCGGGCGCTTTCCCCTGCTGAGTGCCCGCCCTTCAAACCAGTCCTCTAGCTTTTTTTTTTTTTTTTTTTTTTGAGCTGGGTTTGTCACGTCTTACAAGGAAAAATAAATATATGCGGCTTACAGTAATACGGTAATAGATTTTAATTCATTCTTTACTCTGCATTTGAAGGAAACAAAGGCACTAGCCAAAAAATTGCTATAGGTACTCAGCTAATTATACCAATCACATATAAAAATAATGGCTGTCTTCTAGTCACCAAGTAAGGCGATGAAACTAAGTTGACCAGTATGTTCCCATTTCTAAAGCACCTACAACACGGCATACAGAGCGAGCACAGGTGTCTGGATACTGCTGTGGCAAAGCAGCCTGGAGAGGCATCGGCCCCACCCCAGCAGTGCAGCCCAAGCTTTGTAACAGCTGGAAATCGCCACAGCCTGGGGGACACGTAATGCTTGGAGCGGCAGCAGGAAGCACAGGAGATAGCCTGTCTGCACCGTGCGGTAGCACTTCAGTAAGAGGCAGACTCTCACAGATAAGAGGTCAAAACCTACACATGGACCTATTGCTTCCTGGTGATAAAGAAAACTGGCTCCCACGGTGGGGTTTTTTTGGTCAAGAATAACTGCTGTTTTCCTAAACCATTCACTCATGTCTCTCAGCTCCATTTAGAGTTGCTGACTTCTGTTCCTTTACTTTACTAGAAAAAAAATCCAACTAAATAAGTTAGAAACCAAAGCCACTTGTTTTCACCATGTCTCAGTCAGCTCTTTGAACGAGGAGATCAGTGGCACAGGCAGAAGCCTACTGATGGACTAGGGACTGCAGGATGACTGAAAGAAGTCTCCACTGAAAGTTTATCACTACCAGGTGCATCTCCACTGAAGAGGGATGGGGAACTGCTTTCTCACTCCTCTTCTGCAATGCTGCAGAAGAAACTGAATAAAGAAATACTGTACACATGAAGTGATCACTAAACCTCATAATCTGTAGTGAACCCTTTGGGTCTGATTAAAAAATGGCATGTTGATTTTGCAGATTATGAAAATTGTATTTAGTTTATGAAGCACCACTGGAGATGATTTTTCCCTACAGCAATTATTAATCCCTACCCAGATCAATAAGAACACAGATATCCGAGAGATATTTACTTTTCTTAGGCCTGATGGACAATATACAAAGTCAGGAAAGGCCTGTGTTGAAAAAGAAACTATCTTCATTAATCTGGCTTCAAGAATTATCTACATTTACTGAAACCAGAGAATATTAGAAAAGATGTATTAAATAATCTGGTTTTTTTCAGTTTGCATATTTGATAGTTTTCCTGTAACTTTTTATGGTTCTCGCAACTTGGGCATTAATCTGGCAAAGATTTGCACTCACATTTACTGCACAGAATAGTTTCATCACGACAATGCAGCCACTTACATTGTACAGAATCAATCTCATGCACAGCTCTTTTCAGGGTCAAGACCCACCTTTACACTCAAGTACCAATATACATACACATTAGAAAGCACACTGCATTCACTGAGACCACTCAGATAAATATTTATAACTGTAGCTAGAACAGGCTTAAGCTTACAAACATTTGTGAGTATGAATGTCTTCTATCAAATAAACCCAGGCATTAAATTCATCTTCTCTCCCAATTTATGCCCCTGCTTGGCTTTACAAGACCAGAAATACTTTTGCTGGAAGTGATCAATAACTATAAATCAGATTACTTTCCTCCCAACCAACTCCTCAGGATCAGTTCTATTTATGAAACAAGCAGACTTTAACAAAGAGCCATGGAATTCATTAGTCAGATTTAAAACTCTCCTCAAAAAGAGAGAGGAGTGGGGTTGCTGAGAACTGCTGAGCAGATTCCCGAGCCTGTGTGGGGCAGGACCATGGCTGAGCTGTGGTGGCCACACTGCAGCACTGCCTCTGCAAGGGTCTTTGCTCCCATCCTGGTGACTTTATTGAGGATTCTCTGCATTTCTGAAAATAAAGTAGTACTCTTTATGTTTTAGAGGCCATATAATTTTATCACAGGCAAGAAAAAAATGAACATGTAATAAAAATGTTCTTGCGGGTTTTACTGAAAAAAATAAAATCTGATAAATCCCATAATCCTAATTTTCATGCTTATAGTTTGGAACAAATGAGGATAATCATGTATATTCAGGGCCTTTTTAATATAAACTATTGTCCGAGTCCTCTGCACTGGTATTACATATAATTTCACAGGATAATCTTTGCAGCACCTATTTCTGGGCTTAATTTAGTTCTTTTGCCTTGCATCCCACTATATTTTCTTTTTGCAAAAGGAGGGCAAACAGATCTGTATTGCTTACTGGTCTTCTTTACTTAATTTGTTTTGGAGGCTGAGTGTCAAACCAGAAATTGTCCAAATAAATAAGCTACTGCATGTAAAGTGACTGTGAAAGACTTAATCAGATGTATTGATGAATTTTATTAGCAAAAATGCTTTGAGAAGGACACAAGAGTCTCACCTCATTCTTACAGCCAGCAATAGCTAGTGAGAAAGATGAATTTATTATGACCAGAATGGCACATTTACAGTATGGATACTGAAATTTAGTATTCAGGTCCCTATAATATTAAAAAAATCATTAATATTGCAAGTAGTTTCTTGAAATATGCAACACCTTAAAACAAAGATGGATCATTACAATCTGTGTCCGACAGGATCATATAAACTTACATTTTAGAAAAGGAAACAAATCTATTCAATAAAGTAGTACTTTTCCCCTTCAAACTAGGTAATTCCCCATTGCTTTTAAAGTATATTTCCTTGTTCCATAAAGAAAAAAGTCCACACTGATGCTATAGGTTTGAGGATGACAGATATCTGATGTTACATTTTATATTCTATATGTTGCTTACAAAGTCTTATATAAGTAAGACTCTTGCAAGGAGCCCTACCCCTGATTAAAGGATTAATTTGCAGTCCTCTAAATCCATTAAATCAAATTCTAATTAACTTAAAGTCAATATTCTTTAGGCTTTGTTTATTCTACAAAACAATCATGTTTAAACATGGTGGTGAAACATATATCTCCTAGTCGCCTGAATGGACAGAAAAATAATGTGTTAATATGATATGTTTTAGTAAGCCTAGTACAAACCTAACCTGCAATACTGATATTAATTGAAGTGCTCTTGGAATGAGGTACTGCTCTGCATGAATTAAGGTATCAGACTGAGTCATATTAAATAAGTACAGTTAAGATTTGAATCCGTAATATTTCAAGTCTTGTTTTGGTAGAATTTTTATGTGTATTCCATGCTTTCAAACCCCATTTTGTATGAGTTTTCATTACCAATATTTCCTATGTCTATTGATTTGTATGTGCTCTGTATGGAACTATCAGTATAATTACATAAAACCTTAGAGTTTTAGGAAAAAAAAGAACCCTCCTCCATCTCGTAAATTTGCTGCTCCGTATTTCAGAGACAGGGATTGAACATCACTGAGCATCAGGCTTTGGTACTGATGATACATGATGTTTGAAACAATTCCCCTATGCCATGCAGAGAATTACAGTCAGAACGGTACTCTGCTGGAGAAAAAAGAATATTCCAAGGCAATACCCACCAACAGTTTTGTTAAGAAATATATATCAGTTCAAACTGGAAATTGAAAATGAGAGTGGTTTTTCTTAATAATAAGATGAGAGCACAACAGAAACAAACATTTTCCTCTGCAATTGTTTCAAATTTTGTAAACAGGAAAAAACTCCATGTGGGGAAATGAGAAATTAAGATATAAAATACAAGAATTGTAATTAAATAATGTATGAAACTGCTGTCTGTAGCATCGCTTTATATATATTGTATAATCTTTTTCAAGTCAGTAGTTATACTGCTGCATTAATATATGCTAATTTAAATATCTGACATAATATACTTTGCTTAGAAAAACTTCTTAATGCATTATGATAAAGCAAGTCAAATGTTCCAGCAAAGTAAAATATTCAAATAATATGATCTTTAAAGAAATTAGAAGAAAAGCAAATGCATACTGCTCTGAATCTGTGTTTGGGAAATAATTTAAATTATTAAACATTTTAAAGTTGTGGGTTTTTTTTAAGGTAACAAATTGAAATGAAGCACAGTGATTTTTTTATTACAGCTGTCTTCTCAGCTATATTTCTTTCCCTTTGCACATTAGAATGGAACACATTACCACCACTTTGTAGCTTTTCTATAATCCTTTTAATCAGCACTTCCATTTTGTTTCTGTAATTTCCAAATTGCCATTCTTTTCAATGAAAATAATTATGTGTGTAATTTTACTCTTGACAAAATTGTTTACTCTTATTGATTAATCACATTCTTGGTTTTGTATATTATCTTAAACCATAAATCCACAAAGACATAGAGTTATATTTGATTTGGCATTTTCCAACCTTAAATCTTTAGCATTTGTAATGAGAAAACTCTGGCTATTTATTTTCATAAGGTTGATCCAGTAATCCATCTCTACTCTAGAAAGCATTAAAAGTACATTTTCAAGTGCTTCAGTGATGAGAGTTGCTTATTTATCAGCTGAATTTGGACCTAAAACAGGCTACATCTGACAATAAATGAACACAGAGGAATAAGGTTCTGTCAAGGAGTGACAGCATAGAGACTTTCTTTATTTGTTCAAACAATCAGATCTCACTCTGCTTAAATTTAATGAGAGTTTTGCCATTATCTGCAATGGGACCAGACCTCAGCCATTATTTTTCATTTTATCGTACATTATTCTAAATGATATACAGCACACACTGTTAAAAATTGTAAGTTAATTTGCTTTCTGTGAAGCAGCCTTTCTGAATAAAACCACGCTGTAGCTCTCTAAGGCATGAAAAATACTTCTAATCGAATCTATCTCTAGGTGGGAAAAAATACGGTAAGTGGATGACAAAGAATTATCAGCGAACATGACTTTGCCATTCTTTTAAGAAAATGTATTCCAAAACCGACCCTGTGATGGATAGTTTTTAAATTTAGCAAGTGTATATATTTATGAAGATTTTATGATGGGTCAAGATAATTTCTCACATAACTCTATCAAAGTCTGCATGCTATGCCATGGATGACTTATGAACATGATTTACCATTTTTATCTTCAGAAGCTGGAATTGCATCAAGAGAAGCAGAGAAGTCCAGAGAGGGGTGGATGGAAAGGAATAGGGTATCAATGTACTGTACTCATTGTTTCACCTGTGAAAGAAAGTGTTTTGGGGTTTTTTTCCCAAAAATAAAATCAGCACTCTTTCCTGACCTGTGCATGTGGGAAAGGCAGCAACTTACAAGGACCTAAAACTTACAATTAGAATACATTGATATACCATATAAAGGAACACATCTTTTTAATTACTTTGAATTACTGAAATATTACATGTAAAAACAGTAGAAAAACACTAGCTATTAATTTTAAAATAGAATAGGAATAGGAATAGGAATAGGAATAGGAATAGGAATAGGAATAGGAATAGGATAGAACAGAATAGCATAGCATAGCATAGCATAGAATAGAATAGAATAGAATAGAATAGAATAGAATAGAATAGAATAGAATAGAATAGAATAGAATAGAATAGAATATTTCAGTCGGAAGGGACCTACAGTGATCATGTAGTCCAACTGCCTGACCACTTTGGGGGTGACCACAAGTTAAAGCATGTTGTTAAGGGCATTGTCCCAATGCCTCTTAAACACTGATGGGCTTGGGGCAGCAACCACCTCTCTAGGAAGCCCGTTCCAGTGTTTGACCACCCTCGCAGTAAAGAAATGCTTCCTAATGTCCAGTCTAAACCTCCCCTGGCACAGCTTTGAACCATTCCCATGCGTCCTATAACTGGATACCAGGGAGAAGAGCTCAGCACCTCCCTCTCCACTCCATTTTACTTTTATTCTTCCTGCTAGATAAACTGTATTTATGGAAATCACTCCACATTACTGTAAATTGTGCACACACTAGGATTTTATACAGCTAAAATCTCTCTGTAGGAAAAGGGCTGGGTCTATAATCAGTTCCTGTGATTATATGAACCCTGTGCACTGTCCATCCACCTTCCAGACTAGGTCTCCCTCTCTCCTTGTATATTTTCTATATAGTTTCCTACCTCCTGTTTTCTCTCTGCTGTATCTTCTTCCCACAGGTATGCAGTGAGATGCTGTACAAAGAACATTACCCAACATGGAAGACATGGTCTTTACAAACCAGAGGAAAGGGGATCGGAAGTGTGCCACAGTAACCTCAGGATGTGCACTTATATCTTTTCCATATGAAAAGGAAAGGGTAGGCAGAAAAGGAAGCTATAATCCGGGGGTTTACTTCAAAATTATGTTGGGAAGCAGCAGCCAGGGCATGTGTTAAACTCTGGAAACAATCTTAAACACCATAGCATAGCCATGGCCAAGGGCACAACTGATTTAAAAACCATTATCTTAACTACCCATCTTCAGAAGCATAGGTATAATCTGAGGGTCAACAAATACCAAAACTTAGGTGACTGATTTCTATATTTGATCCAGTATAAAAGGTTTTAAAATCATGTTTTTTCTCACTCTGAAGTCAATGACAATATACTCATCGGTTTAAGTTCATTTTTACCCTTAGTTCATGTATCATTATTTTTGTATCAGTTTTTGACTTATGTTTAGAATAGTTTTTATGTAAAGATGCAGTATGTGAAGTTATTTCTTTACTATATTGCAGCATCAGTCTGACCTGTTTCCTGTGTGTTCAAAATACAAAGTTTCACAAATGAAACTGATGCAACTTGTCCTGCAAATGTGTATACTCTTACTCTTCTTCCTTTCCTTTTGTTTCTGTGTTCTTCTCTCCCTCTCTCCTAGTATCTTTTCTATATAG
Organism: Ciconia boyciana; assembly: GCF_034638445.1. Classification (NCBI taxonomy): domain Eukaryota; kingdom Metazoa; phylum Chordata; class Aves; order Ciconiiformes; family Ciconiidae; genus Ciconia; species Ciconia boyciana. The sequence goes on from NC_132936.1 coordinate 55,449,120, forward strand.
TTTCCTACCTCCTCTTTTCTTCCTGCTGTATCTGTCTTTCACAGGTATGCAGTGAGATGCTATACGAAGAACATTACCCAACATGCAAGACATGGTCTTTATAAACTAAGGAAAGGGGATAGGAAGTAAGCACCTTTAGCGATACTCTCTTTCAGTGAGCACTTGTGATACAGTTTTCTGTTGTTGTAGACCAAATAATTTACTCTCCTCCTCTGACAAATTTTTCCCAAAGTCCTCTGTCCCTTTTCCCATATTCCTCTGTCTTTGTTTCCACAGCTTTAAACCTTATTGAATTCCCCCTCTCCCTGAGAACAGCATGAGGCTCAACACAACATAGGTAAATACCAACATAGTGTTTTCCTAAAAATTGAAGAGGTGGCTCTGACCTTCTTCACAGACTTACATAGAAACAGAGTACAGATCTTTAAAAAGTTACATCAGCATCATGGAATCTTCTTGAGGCTTAGTATATACTTAGAGTTTTAGAATATATTTTTCTAGATCACATCCTTATCAAAATTCAGCATGCTTTTTTTTATCCTTTCATCAGATCATTACTAGACACCCTCTAGAGGCAGAACCAGAACAGTAAATATCAAATGCAATTTATATGCAAAATAAGCTCTTATATTCGAGATTTATGAGCATTACTGTTAGCATTTTATTATTGCAGCTCCAAGGAACATCACTCTCAGTGTCCAGTATACTCAGCAACGAACACATACAGAAGAAAATATTTCTTAAACAGAAGATCAAGCACTCCTTAAGAAAGATGACTTATTGTTAAAAGAAGAAAAAAAATCGATCTCTCTACTCATCATAGTGATAGGATAGAATTTGATCTTGAAAATCCTGACATGGTGATGATTGTAATGAATTAACTAACTTGTATGTTACTGTGAAAGCACAGATTGCTGTGTTACATTACTGTGGGTTCATTATTTCTGTATTCAGCCCTAGTAACGCCAAACCTGGAGCGACGTGTCCAGTTTTTGATCCTGTATTCCAGAAAAAAAAAAGATATGGACCAATTTGATAATGAATGAGTGATGAATGAATATCATCCAGACTGAGAACGAAAGATAAGCAGGCTCAAAACAGATCATCCTTTAAGGAAGGACCTTAAATAACTAAACAAAAAGAGTCTGTGGGAAAATATATAGTAGCAGCCTTCAAGTAGATAGAAGGCTGGTGTGCAATGGTGTGGTTCTCACATCTGCTAGGAATAGGACATGGCATAAGAAAAAAAGATGCATTAGAGCAACAGAGACTTTGTTTTGACATGGCGGGGGGGGGGGAACTCAGAGTGTTCTGTGCGCAAGGACTGTTAAACACTGGAAGAAATTGCCTCAGTGGCTCTTTGGTCCCTTTTAAGAAGAAGTTAGACAACTGACTATTAGGGATGTTTGTAGTCGGATTGATCCTGCCCCAGGGCAAGAAGATTACTGTCTTTAGGTCTTTCCTAGTTCTGTTATCTTCAAGTCCATAGTTTTATAGTTGTGGCATTTCCCACTGGCTGTTCGATAGCTCTGTTCTTTTGTGCGGACTGTGTATTGAAATACATCAGATTTGTCTTTTATGCAATCATTAGCAAGTGTCAGGCTTGAAATGCAAGCCTGTAACCTACTTGAACAACCCAGAAATCCTCAGAATGTCTGAATTAGACATATTCCAATTTTACTCATGAAGAAATCGAAGCCATAAGCGATTAAGTTATCTGCACATGAATACACCATGAATGAATGGGAAATGAGGACTGAGAATTTAGGAGTCCTACTCTGGATTTTATGCTTAAAATTGTAAAAATAAAATAATGGTATGTTAAAAAAAAAATAGAATAAATAAGGCAGTGCCCCAAAGATCATAGAAACTGCACAGTTCTCTCGCCATGAAATACATACAGGCCTACTTTGGAAGTATAGCTTCCAAAAATTCCGTATTACTAGTACAATTTCTTTTGACTAAATGTAGCATCCATCCAGCTCAAAAAGAAAAATCTTTCAAAGTACCTTTAGACTATTATTCCGAGTTTTAAAATATATACTTACTAAGGGTCCAGCAATCAGTCTTGGCTATTAATCACTCTGACAAAACCATTGATTTTCATTTCCTTCTTTCATGTTGCTTGGGAACAGCCTGAGTTAGATTACAAGATCTGAGAGAGGTGATAAGGACAATAAGCAGGCTTTTGAGAGATTCTGAGCACCTGGTGGATTACTGTCTGTTTAACCTTTTAATGAACTCTTGCATTTAGTTTTGGGAATCTTGCCTCTTTAGCAGCATGAGTCTCATTTCTATGCTGGTGAGACAGAGGATGTAATCAATATAGTACGGAGGTGCCAGATGTAAACAGATGTCCCACTCCCAGCAGGATGCTATAAATTGTATGTGCATGAAAAAGTTAATGTGTTCATATTTTGTGCCATATAAAAAGGCTACTAAACAACCCAATAAACAGTAAGACTTCTGAAATTGCTAGAATTTAATCAAATCTTAAATCCTGATCAATAGTCAAGTATGTTTACTGGGCTTCTCTACCTAGTAACAAGGCACCCTGTGTGTCACTGAGGGATGCCTTGAAGATTACATAGTATTTTGCTAAATTTTTAAAGGTCTGCTAAAGAAATAGTAAGTGCTAGTGGCTGTTTTTCAAAGCCAATATATTCTTGACAGCTTTCATTCTCTCACAGAGAACCAGGTTATCCTTGAAATGAATTAGTGTTGTTAGATCTATGTCTACCAAAGCATCACTCTGTAATGTCAGAGGCCTGCTTCTGTATATTCTTAACTTATTCCTCTGATGGTTCCTAAACAAAGGTGTTTCGTTATAAGTGTCCTAAACTTAAAAACAGAAACAAATCCTGCAATCCTGTTTAACTTTAAACATGCGAAGAATCCCATTGCAAGAACATTTTCATGCAAAATCACAGAAACAGGTGTTGTACCTGTGTGATTACCACCGACTACTACTTTTTCTTTCAAGATGTGGTTGTGGGGTCAGGGATGAAGCTAGCTTTATGCTCCTTAGGCCCTTTGAGTTCAAGAGGTACAGCATCCTTATGCCAAAACAAGCACGTTGTATTTGAATCTGATTATTGATCCATGCGTAGAAGATGAAGCAGAAGAGTACTGGTGCTGGTCAGGATACAGGTCAGGAACTGCCTGTAGGGTGGGAGCTGTGTGGTGGCTTTTCAGGAATTGTTAGGGATGGTTGTGTGCTGTGGCAGCACCAAAAGGGCTAATACGTGGGTCTGCCTGAGATGGGAGTGAAGATAGAGCAACAGCAGTGTTTGTCTGGGGGCTACCCCAGGCTGCGGGAGGATAAGGGGAGCTCTCAGGAGACGTGTATGCAGAGCTCCCTGAGATGGGCCGGTCAGGTGAGCCTGGGATGTGGGCTCTGTCCTCCTGTCAGTCTGGGATGGAAGTAACAGTTCTCAGATGGGGAGTTTGCACTGTGAAAAGAAGTGAGTTATCGCAGCAGAGAGAGCGGGCATCATGCTTCAGTGGGGATGGAGGTCCTCTGTCAGTGCAGGATGGGGATGCTGGGCTGTGAGGCACTCTTCTACCTGTGCATTGAACAACCTCATGGGTTAAAAGCTAAATCAAGTGCAAACCTGAGGTTCTAGCTCTTACCAGTGTGCTAAAATAAAATATTAAAAAAACCCCAACATTTTTGGTTTGACTTACTCTACTCCAGAAGTATTTTCATTTGTTTTTAAAAATGAACAGGGAAAAATCTAGAATGTTCTGAGCTTACCTTTGTGTAAGAAGGTGTTACTTGTCTAAAATGAAAATGATGCATGTTTGTTCAAATTCTTGTTTTATTGTCACATATGACTATTGCATACTCTTCCGCAGCAATATGAGGGGCCTTTTCCTTTTTTTAACTAAACTCTTATAACCTTTGCATAAATAGGAAAATGGCTGCATCTGTATAGTCGGGACAAAACAGAACTGACGAAGTCAACTTACACAGCCTTAGGAAAATGAAATCGAAGTTGAAGGAAAGTAAAACAGATTAAAGTGCCGATGATTCAAAGTTAACTTGCAGGGATGCCCCATTGTATCGTAATGCTGCCCTCTTAAGGACAAAGAAAGCGAGGAGCTGGAGTACCTGTCTTGCTCAGAGGCCTACAACTTCTGTGTGACAGCTAAGATTTATCTGAGGTATTTTGACATGGTTGTCCTGCCTTATGTATGTTACCGCACTCTGTTACGTTCCTTTTGCCCGCCGGGGCATGTTAGTACACTCCTGCGCTCTACAGCTACGCAGCAGTAGGAGCCTCTTCTGCATGGAAAGCAGGCATGAGGCACGACGAAAACCAAAACGCCCCTTTGCATGTCTATAAAAGGCTTTGACGCATCAGATCTCGCACTTCACACGCGTTTCCTGCAGGTCGCTAACTGCAAGGGTGCCAAGCACAGGCAGCACCCACCCTGTCCTGCCCGCTCCATGCGGGTCTGTGCGCCGGCGGGCAGCCCCGCGGCCGAGCCGTGCTGGCCGGCAGGGATGAGGGCCGGGGGCTGCGGCGAGGAGCTCCCTCTGGGTGGCCCTTCAGCCCTGGCCCCAGCCTGCGGGATGCTGCGGGTGCAGGAGGTGAGCCACACCATGAGCAATTATATGTCCTTCAGCGTGACCAGTTAGAACTTTCCCCTGCTAGGACAGGATTTACGATTTTTCCCAATGGGTTATTACCACGTATTTACAATATAAAAGTAGTTACTGTGACGCATAAATTAACCGTGGGGAAACCTAAAATATTGTCAGTTAGGACCTCATATCCCAAAAGCTCGACCTCGGTTATGTGGACAGGTCTGAGCAGCTCATGGTGCCATCAAACTTGAACGACAGAGCTGAAAAAGTAATCTGAAAGGATGCTGTTAACACATTAAGGTAGTTCCGTTGTTACAGAGGATTTCGATTAAAGGCAGCTCCTTTCGGAGAAAGGCCCTAGAGTGGGATGTCAGTATGTTTAAAGGATTCATCTGAAAGGAAGAAACTGAGAGACAAAGCAACGCTTTTAAGAGAAAAGAAAAAGAAATAAAATGTGAGGGTTGTGTGCTGAAAGTAAACGGCCGAGACTTTCCTGTTACCAGGTTTGTGCTGTGAATACTGAAGATGAAGGTGGTATACTCCAATTTATCTTCTCTTTTCCCAGAACTTAAAACCGATTCTCTTCATCAACATTTTCTATATTTCTTGTTGTCATACTTCTAATTTAATCTTCATCTTCATGTACCTGAAATTTAACTTGCTGAATCTCTCCATTGGTGAGTATTGTTCCTCACACAAAGTGGTTTAAGGTTAAATATGATTAGTACTTTTGTGTTGTAAATTCTAAGATAGCTTGTCATTACTGCCAATATAATTGTGCAGCACCCACTAAATCCGGATGTTCAAGATTACATTCAGTTGACAGTGAATACAGTGACCAGGGGGTTGGACTGGATGAACTTTAAAGGTCGCTGTCAACCCAAACCATCCTATGATTCTATCAATGAATACGTGATTTTTGATATCTGTCCAGATGTTTCAATACTACAGTGTGTTCAGTTGTTTTTGTGGTGAGTTTTTGTATCAAATGTTTTACAGGCATAGCAAGAAAAGTTATAAATTTAAAATGCCATAATCGAAACACAATTTTGGAAGCTGCATGAGTCCTTGTGGGAAAAAAAAGTCATTCTGGAATAAGAGAGCTGTATGGATATAATCTGCAAGTCAGACATACTTTAAGTTAATGTGAGGATAGTGTGAAACAGCAGCTGTGGGTGAACTCTTGGACCTACTGACGTCAATCGAAATTGTGGCCCTTGACTTCAGTGGGGCAGGAATTTGCTCTGTGTTTCCTAAAGTGAGCAGCTTTAGGAAGATAAAATGTCTTCTGCTCAGAGTTCCCAGGCTGCTGCCTCGTCTTTATAGTTGTGATCCCTGTTGTGTGCGAGACCCTGGGTGAATGTCTTTCTGTTTGCTCAGGTTTCACACTTGTTAATTTGGAAAATATATACTTACATGCATATGTATGTATGTATGTATTCAAGCATACCTGCATATATATATTTATTTAACATATATCTAAAACATATGTATGTATCATGATGTATATCTAATTTATGGTATATATATAATGTATGGTGTATACGATATATACGGTGTGCATATATATACATAAACAACAGCATTAGAAAGTATATTAATGTCTGTGGGAGATCCTGAGAGCCTTTGAAAGAAGCTGCTATACAATGGTCTGAGGTAAAATTATGCAATCCATTTCTTTCTTGCTCTGACACCTTAAGTGCTCATCCTGTCCTACTATTAGCATTAGTGAATTTTCTTCCTAATTTCCATGTATTTTCCTGTCTAGTCCATTTTGTAATCTGATACTGAACTTCTCTGTAGAATTTTTAAACATATGTGATAGGTCATGTTATTTAAATTTCTCTCATCTGTATCTACCTGAGTATAGCAAAGTGAATTTTAATATATAAGTACATTGTATCTCATTCAACTATTTGAGTGTATTTCCCAAAGCATTTCACTCTGGAATACCAAATCATCATTGAGCTATCCTGCAAAAATTGCATCAGAATTTGATATAATAAAAACATAATTATTTTCATATAATTAAAACTGCTGCTGAGCACTGCTGCTAGGGTTTATGCCCCAACTTTCCCACCTGCAAAGCACAACACTTACAGCTGCGCGCAGCAAGGCAACGCTGGAAAATATGGCGTGCGTTAAACATTTCATAACAATTGCTCTCAACTCAAATACTTTTTATATTATTCTATTTATAGCCATATAAGAATTTAAAAAATGAGATTTATTTGCAGAGTAATTGAACTAGACTTTTTCATCTTTTGTGAATGGTCTACAGAGAGAAAAGAATTGCAGAGAGGAATGGGAAGGACCTGCAGACAAGGCTGTCAAGCCCAGCTATTTAAGCCTCCTGAATCTGACCTTAACTAGACACTATATTCAAGTTCAACCACAGAGAACAGAATTAAGTCAATACAACTCTCATCTGTTTTCTTTTCTCCAAAGACGGTGCTTCCTTTCAGACAGGAAGCACTAACTGCACTACGGCGATACTTGTTGGGCTGGTACCTATCAAAATACCCATTTGATTATGTTATCTGGAGGCAGACTGTACTGCTCTTAACATTATTCTTTTTTTGATTACCAAAGCTGTCAAGAAATTAAGAGGTAGTTAGTCACCTCTGGGGTTTTGGTTTTTTAACAGCTATGCTGCTTACAGTACAGTGCTGCTTACTTCCTAGTGTTGCTTATACCCTGCAGGAACTTTGATAATGAAGTAGTGGTAGTGTTTGTCTACTTATATAGGAAGATTCTCTCTAGTAGGCCCTTAGGGCGAGGCGCTGACTGCCTGTCCTCGCACTAACCAAGGCCAACTCCTTTTTTCCCTCCCATCTGCGCCCTGCTCACCAGCTCTCGGCAAAGCACCCTCCAGATGACTTGGATTTGCGAGGAACACACTCGCACTTCTGACGAGGGCTGGGCCCGGCAGGAGCCCCTCCGTGTCCACGCCTGCTCCCAAGCACGCAAAGCCGCGGGGCGAAACGCGTGTTCTTAAACGCGAGCGCTTACACACGCCTCCGGCCGATGCCTTGCGCTCGCCTTTCCGAACGCCGTCGCGCTGCCGGGGGCTGTGCCGCCAAGCTTCCCTGGAAGCGGCGGCCCGCTCGGGGGGGCCGATGTGCTCGCCCCGAGCTCCGGGCCCGGCCCGCGGGGCGTCCCCGGGCCCGGCGCAGGTGAGGGCGGCCCCGCCGGGGCGGGGCGAGGGCGGAGGGGCTCCGGCCGCCCCGCCCCGCCCCGCCCCGCGCCGCAGGAAGCGCCGCCCGCGCCCCTTCCTCCTCCTCCTCCTCCTCCTCCTGCTGCTCTGCTCCTGTTCCTCCGCCCGCCTCCTCGCGGCGGCGGCGGCTCGGCCATGCAGCAGCACTTCTCCCTGGCCGACTGCGACGTGGTGGGCTTCGACCTGGACCACACGCTCTGCCGGTACCACCTCCCGCAGAGCGCACGGGTGAGTGCGGGCCGGCACGACACGGCACGGCCCGGCCCGGCCCGGCCTGGGAGCCGCGGGCCGGGGGCCCCCCGCTCCGCTCCGCCCCGCTTCTCTCGCCGCCGCCTGCCCAAGCGAAAAGGAAAGTGCCGGGGAGCGGGGCGGCGTGGGGCGGGCTGCGGGGGCGCGGGGCCGGGAGCCCCGCTGCGGGGGCAGCGAGCCCCGAGCCTGCTGGCTCAGGTACCCCGAGGGAAACCTTAACCGAGAAGAGAAACCCAAGTGCATGTCTCGCCGGCCGCTTCCTCAGCAGGCCTCTGCCCGAGCGAAGGGCACAGCCATGTCTTCCTCCTTGAAAATGGTGCTTCTTGAGCGCTTTCCTAACTGTAGCGGCGCTGAGAAAAAGGTAGAGCCTCCCCCCGCCAAATGTCGAGATGCTGCAGGCGGAGTGAGGAGTCCGCAGCGCTTTCCACAGGCGACCTCTGCAAACTTTCTGGTGCTTAAAATAAAACGCCGGGCTTAAGGACGCTCAGCATCTCTGATGGAGCCCTGTTGTCCCTTACGAGAGGCACTACTGTCATGTGCTGCGCCTTCCTGCCCTTGACGCTTTTTGCTTCCGACTGGCACAGTTTAAACTCCCTGACGGGCTTTCATTGACTCGTCCTTCTTTGTTGATGTCAGCACTTTGCCACGGAGCTATCTTGTGTCATGGATGCTCATGGTGTCCCCCTCTCCCCTTTTATTTGCCTCCGTTCACCTACAGTACACTTTGCACTGCACGGGACTCCTGCACTAATTGCAGGATACTTCAGAATTTTGTACAGAAACAAATGTTTATGAGGTGTCCCATTTATAAGTATGGATGGTTCAGTGCGTCCTGTGTTGAAAAATTGCATTGCTTCCTTTAGCTGTGAGTGACTTTCTGTAGAGAGGCATCTTTGTTATAAAAGAGGGTTCAATAGTAGCAAGTTATAAAATGTATGTGCTCTTGAGTTCCTGCTGCACAAGATACAAGTCTAGGCTTACCTTTCTGTTATGTTTCTTTCTGTTATGCCACGCTCGTTACATCTTGCACAGGCACGTTCATCCTGATAAGAATTTTGTCCAATGAAGGCAGATGTTAGATGATAACTAGAAGAGTTTAAAAAAAAATAACCAAAACAACAACCAATGAACAAAATAGAGAAAAAAAACCAAAAACATTTACTAAACTTAGTTCACTGTTTATCTTCTCACAGCACACAGAGACAGATTGACACATGCCCATTGCATGCATCCTTATCTATTGGAAATAAAAAATACTTAAAAACACTGACGGGCACAGCTAAAGATGGACTTCGTTTTCACTCTTTCAGTGTTGGCCTTCATATTAGTCTTTCTCAGACATTATTCCTATTCGTTCCAAGAGCAGCTTTTGTAATTAAGAAAAAAGGGCCAGGGAACAGCTTTAATGAAAGAATCATGAGAAAAAGGGAGCAATTACTATTTTTGTATGGTCTTTAAGGACCTGGTAGCATCTACATAGATCTTCTTGTACAACTTTACCAGCACATTACATTAATAAATCACTGACTGGTGTATCAGGCTTTAACAGTGGTTTTTCTGAACTTACAAATAGTAACAATTTACTTAATAGTTGTCCGTTTCCTTCAAAATAAGTTCCTGTGGATACTTTTGAAGTGTCCCCTGGGGGTAGTTGTTTATTGGTTCAGAAGCCTCTTGTTGAGTCCTGGTAACTGTGACACTTAAAATCAAAAGAAGATTGGGAAGGGGAGGGTAGTGACTAGTCCTAGGTACTTACCATCTTGGTTTCCCAACAGTCTTGAAGCACAGGGGCAGTAAGGTAGAATGCTGTAAACTTGGTTATGCTGGACGCACTGCAGCAGAACTGTTGTGTGAGCGTCTTGAGCTGTTTTCCAGCCGTGGCAAAAAGACCCTCGGGCACTATTTCCCAGTAGTGGAGGCAGTGGGGCAGGGCCCCTACGTCCCTGGTTTGATTTTGCTTAGGAGGCGCTAACACTCGCATCTTGCCGCTTTCCAGGGAAGCAGCATCTTTCGTCTCACTTAATCAATATAACTAATGCACTTATTTTTTCATTTGTAGTTAATATATGATAGTTTTGCCCAGTATCTGGTAGCGGAGAGGGGTTATGACAGAGACTTGCTGACCCTAGCTCCAGACAGCTTAGACTTCTGGTGAGTACGTTGAAAATAACAGAAACTTTCTTCATAACTTCCTTTATGCTGTAACTTTCACAGAGCTTGGAAAACAGCTTCTTTTATTAGGCGGTGGTTGTTACGATTGTCAAGCCCAATAGATAAATCCAAAATTACAGTTTTAAGTACTTGTTCGAACAACTATTTGTCATGAGATACTTCTAATGTGGAATTTTGAAGAGAGAACTGAGCATCCAAGCTTGCTTTGTCTGTGCTTCTAGCTGTCTAGACACAAGCCTTTTAGTCTGACTTACTCTCTTAGTTTATATATCTCCTTTGTCTTCTACCTTCAATTCAACTGGTAAATCCAGTAACCATCAGAATTTAGTAATTTTTATCTTGACAGATGTGCTTTTGTTTGTGTAAGGCAGAATAATCCCAACAGCCTTCTGAGGAACCAAGGAAAGTTGACGTGCCAGGAGGTAGCCCTTGGGTGGCACATCAGGCACAAAGCTGTGATGCAAAAGGCTGAAATGCTAGCTGCTGCTCTGAGCTCAGTGGTCTCTGAGCAGGAGCTTGAACATGAATCTCTGATCTTCCAACTTGAATAGGTTATTATCTAGGCCAAGGGGCTGGGGGCTTGAAGGCCAGATAATCACTAAATTTTTTAGGAGAAACACAGGGTTGGTTTTGTGGAGGGGTTTGTTTTGTTTTTAAGTAATGCATGCATTATTGTGGGAAAACTTTTCATCAGTTGTTTTTACAACTCGGTATTTGACTGGACAGTTTCTAACCAGATTGATTTCAACTTTCATGTGACAAGCAATGTATATATATATTTCTCATATTGTAAGGCCTCTAATGGATGAAATCCTTTGTTAAGATCTAAATATCTCAGCCTCGGTCCCTTATTGGAGCTGGGGATTCATTAACGTGGACCTGCAAGCCCCCAGTGCTGGTAGCCAGCGTGTCAGTGCTACTCACCCAGGTGTCATTCGTGAAAGGCTGGGGTCTGCTTGCTGCCTTCGTGGCATATCTTCTTTCCTTTGGGTACCTTATAGCAGAGGATGACGGTGGCATTACTTTTTCAGTCTCGTTTATTCATTATTATCCTAGCCACTGAACTCTGAATTAATTTTTCAAACAACCTAAGCGAACATGGACTCAATTATCTGTAAGGTACAGATTTACTAGGAGAGTTAGGAACTCTTGTTGTATGCCTGCCCTACGCTGTCAACTCTTCACCTTGTTAGCGCTGCCTAGCATGGCAGTGCTTCTGCTTCACGTGTTCCTTGGATATTCAGTTGCCTCACTTAGAATGATGTTCTGCCCCTCCCTCCCTTAACAACTGGTGTCATCAGTCTAGTAATAATAAGGAGGGGAGTTGTCACCAAGAAAAAATATATTTCTTTAATAGAAGTGGATTAAATATCATATTTCTTAGTTGTATATGTTTGGACCTTAATCCTCCAACCTCATCTATATGAATAGTCACTGAACTCACTGAACAATGGAACTGGATTTATTTAGTAGGAATTTGCTATGTAAGTGAAATCCAGTCCTCATTGTAGTAATATGTATTTGCATATATAGAGCATTGTTCAAACATGGAAGTATTTGAAGGGTTGTGATTTTGCTGCTTTTGTGTAGCATCATTGTATACCTTCTGTAACTGCATTTCTCTATTCTGATCTATAACAAGGCATTCCTCTGAAAGCATTAATTATTTGTTTCTTCCTTAAAATAAAATTTTTCTTAGTTGTAAAGGCTTGGTGTTGGACATTGAAGAAGGAAACTTCCTGAAACTTGCAGAAGATGGAACAGTTTTAAGGTAATATTGACAATAAGTTTTTATTGTTAAACAAACACAAAAATTTTATCCTCTTCCTGAAAGCCATCTCTCAGTGTTATTAAATATTTAAAATACTAATTTCAGCATACATTCATTTATTAGATGTAAAAGTTTAAATACTCCTTGGTCACGTGGTGCTCAGTTTCTTTTAATGTTATATATGCAGTTTTTTCGTAGTTTCCATGATAGCTGCTAGTAAAGATTATCTCAATTTTAATAAACATCTAAGACTCTGAGGGCATACTGATCTTGAAAGTAAATTCACTTTTTCAATGGCTACCAATGTACTCTTTGTCCAGTTCTGCTAAGATCCAGGGTAAGGTTTTTCTTTGAATTGTGATTAACCTGACTCAGAGTCAGTGCTACTGACTAATGCTAATGACAAGAGCACTGTTATCTTTGTACCGTACACATTCAAAATTCTGCAGGCTTACAACATATAATTTAAATAGCCTGAGGTAAATTAAGCACAGAAACTGACACATTCTCTTTCAAAACTCTGGTTTTTTTCCTCTTAAAAGCTGTATTTTGCTTTCAGTCATCATTTCAGTACATCCTTAGTTCCTCTTTCCCTCTTTTTTTTTTTTTTTTTTTTTTTAACATAGAAGACTTCTATTTTGAATCACAAATCTGAAATCTAAAGTATGTGAATCCTGGTCCCATTTCCCCCTTATTTTTTTCTGAAATTAAAATCTGTGTAATTTAGGACTCAAAATAGACTCTACTTTTTTTTCTGATAGCATGTGGGAGAAGGAGCTTGAAGATGCTAGGGAAAATCAGATCTCATTGAAGGAAAGGAAGAAATATCTGTGACTCTCTGTCTATCCCGAAATTCGTTTAATACCATGAATTTCAGAGTACTAAATGCAGAATTCAAGACTGGAGGATATACCACAGTAAAGGGAAGAGTGGTGCAGGACTACTTCTCCTAGCATTGCCTGCATTTGCTTCAAAACTGGAGCGAGTGCATTCTTTTTGGGGCCCGATTTGATGGTCAAGCTAGCTGATTTTTAATTCCTAAAAAGACTTGTACATACTTCTGTATTACGCAGCTGCTTGCTGGGCTCAAACTAGCACTTTTCCATAGTTATGCCCTGCACTCTGTGAATGCTACCAGGCTTCAGAATGATGTATAGGCTTTCTGCACTGTGATTTATTGTGCAGTGTATATTGATAGTTCAAGTATAGCGAGTGTCCTCACACAATTGAGAACATTCGAGCAATACAGAGTGATTGTGTTAGCAGGTGAGGCACAGTAGCTGTGCCCCCAGCCAACCAAACCTCTGTGTAGTACGGCTTTTATCGAGGACTGTAATGGATATGATAAAAGTTTAGGTCCTGGGAAGCTTCTAAGTTATAAAGAGAGTTACTTCAGGTCAACTTGCATGCACCTCGGTATTCAGTTGCAATGCATTACTGTGCACTAGGAGTAGTTTGGCTGTTTTCAACCTTTTTCTTTTTTCTTTTTTTTTTTTTTTAAATATAAATAACTTAATGCATCAAATAGGGCAAGCCATGGTACAAAGAGCATGACATCTGAAGAGATCCTGGAGACATATGGAAGGAGGGAGTGGAAGCATTTTAATACAGTCAGTGGAATGGTTTCCCGCTCAGGTAGCTATACCTTAGCATGTCCTCTTCTTTGAAATTGCTCTGGCCCCTTCAGTGCCTCATAGTGTTAGTTCTTACCACAAATATTTATAAACACTTGAGCTGAGAATTACTGGAATAGGTAAATGTTTTGCAGAACCGTTGGTTTTTTTGTATTTTCAACTTCTCATACTAGAGTTCAACTTAAATCTGGGTCATCAGTGATGAGACAAATGAGCTGACATTATAGGTGTGTTTTGGTTATAAAGATGGGCACATTGTTCCTTGATGAAGTAGACTGAGATTACCAGCCTATCTCATTTAGGACATATTTGGCAAATCTTAAATTTTTCTTAATTGTTGACTCATTACCATCAGTGCTGTTACTGGAGGCCTAGGTGCAGGTGCAAAGAACAGAGCGGATCTGGAAATAAAACTTCTCCTCCTGCAATTTAAGTTTCTTGGTTTTAAGATGGGAGTCACTTTGAAGGCACTGTGGCTGGCTTTGTGTTCTTGCTCTGTGCTTCCTCTCCATTTTACTTTGATCTTGACCATTGTGAGCAATACACGTAAAGTGCTCAGTTAAGTTGCATTGTCCTATGTAATGAAGAGATCTTCCTTGAGATTTTGCTGACATAAACGTGTTTGTGATGCTTACTCTAAACTGCAGGTAATCATTTCCAACAGGGTAGAAGAGAGAGGTTTCCTTTGGTCGTATAGCAAATGTGCCTTTCTTATTTATTGAAAAGTGCACTCGGTCTTTCTTGTGAACATTAATCCCTGTTTTGCTGACTTGTGTCTTGGGTATATTAAAGAACAGCACAGACAAGATCATGAATACTCCACTGATTAAGTCATTTCACTCCTAGGAAAGAGTTGTTGAACATGACCTTGGTCTGGGGGGACATTCGGACCCTCCTGATTTTGTTCTGTTTGGGGGGCTAGCATAATAACGTGGGCATGCTTCCCCTTGGGCTAAGGCTCTGTGTGCAATATGTGTGTGCAAAGGACAAGACTATGTGTAAGACCTGTCCAAATGTTTCTGAAACAAATTCTCAGACCCTTTCTTTTTGTTTCCACTGCTAGGGAAATAGATATTTTGGAAGAGTTGAGTAATACTGTCCTGACCCTTAATACTCTGGGTTCTTCCCCATCTCTTCCACCTTAACTTTTAGAACCTTAAAATGTATTTTTAAAATCTCACTGCCTTGATACAGGTGAACAACTTCCAGTTGCCAATTATGAGAATCAGAAGTGGGAATAAAGCTAGCAAAGATTGGGAAGCAGATAATGTTTATTACCAGTAAAATCCAAATAGGAGCTTATACGATTATTTAATGTATTTTTTATTTGTGATTAAAGCATACAATAAGGATTTTAAAAAAGTAGAAATTTTTGTATTATTTTTTTCCAGCTAAATACTATTTGTATGATAATTATTTTGACCTGCCAGGAGCTCTCTTGTGTGCAAGGGTTGTGGACAGCTTAGATCAGGTAAGAACTGGATTATTTGAAACTAAGTATTGCATTATCTTTCTCTTCCCCCACCATGCTTCTTGCATGCATTATTAAATGCATACAAATAGTGTACTGAACAACATCAAGGTCTTTAGATTTTTTTCTTGTTTGCAATTTTTCATGTCGGATTTAGTGTATTAGAGTTGTCTCCGAAGTTAACTGTGAGCTACAAGGCATGTTCAAAATAAATGTACTTCCACAAGAGGGCACAAATAATTAGGATATGAATAGAAATGCACTGTTTTCTCAAGTTTACTCTGTGATATGCAGAATATGGTTCTTAAAATCTCCTTTAACTATACTTGACGACAGTTCAATTAAATCTAATTAAATCTAAGTCTTCTGAATAACATGGTTTGCTAATTTGCAAGGTGTTAATGAGTTGGAAGCTTAATTCCATCCTTTTTTAAACTTGTTTTTATCTTAAACATATTGATGTCCGTACACAGATGTAAATACACCTCTAGAATAGTATCCTTTTTTTTTTTTCCTCTGCTAAACAATAAGTTAAATTCTCATGGTGGAAAATACAATTGCTTGAACCTTTTTCGGTGATTTAGATAAATAGAATGTCCTAAATCCTACCTTTGAAGTTTGATGCTAATTTATTTGGTTGTGTTAAAGAAGGCTTGAATCTTTAACTTGTGTGCAGCTGGGGGTAGGAGAGGGTTCTTCTCATACAGTAAGTATATTGGTCTCAAAAGAGTACTGATGTAATCTTCTGGCTAAAGGTGCTGAAGCACTGAAAATTACAAATACTAAACTTTGTCTGCAGAGTGAAATTCAGAGCTGTGAGATGGGTATCTTGGATCCTTTTGGGTATCAGCTGACTTGATGCTTTAGCCTCCACTCCAAAATAGCATGCTGAGTAGATTGCTGCCTAAGTCCAAGTGCTGCATGAAGAGTTTGCTTCTTGATAAGCTAGCTTTAGCTCTGAGGACAGGTAGCCATAAGACTCTTAATTTTGTGCCTGATTAATCTCCTTCCTCTACTGTTTGCAGCTTAGGAGATGTGTCTCAGATGTGACACCTGTATTGTATTACTTAATTTTATATTTCATTTAGACTCTGCACAAATCACCTACTTATTGAGAGAAAGAAAGCATATTATAGCATGTGTGTAATAAGCTTGCACATTCAGTTACTAGTTCACAAGCTGGACCACTGACCCTGGATCAGGGCTTTCTTCAGCCAGAGAGAATTAAACCTGTGCCATTTCTCCAGAGAGCTACCAGAAGTGGGTCATGCATCCTCTTTATCAGCTAGCAGCTCTTAAATATTTTAATGGATGGTGGCCGAGTTTCAACAGGAGGGCCACAGTAATTCCCCAGGATGTTACCATCAACCAGATGAGGAAGATGCAAAGCAGGAGGTAGCAGGCCTCTCCAGCACTCATGCCTGCAACATGCTGCATCCTAAGGGTTAGAAACCATCACATTTTCTTCTTCCGCATTTCTGAAAGGAAATAGAGGCTTCTGTTTCCTGTTCTGGGAGCCTGTTTAGTAAGGGCTATTTTCTTATCATTTTCAGAAAACGTTCTAGGATCAGGACCACTTCCTACTGGAAACAAATGGGAGAACTGCTAGGGTTGGATTCAAAATGGGTTTAGACATGAGTTGGATGCTGGGCTGCTCTACACTGTTAAGAATGAATCTGGTTTTGCTGTGTCCAGAGCCAGAACGCTTATGTATTTTCAGACAAAGCAGAGGAGCTTTTTAGTGTTTTGGATCTTTGCATTGAAGCTCTACACAAAATACTTCTTTGTCTGATACTTAAGCTATTGTAATCACATTTGACAATCACTGCCAAAATCTTGATGGACTGCATGGGCATGCACATGGTTTTCTCTCTGCTTTCTGGGAATCGGTCTGTTTTCTTGTACGTCTCATATGCAATGGCTGTAGATTTGCGAGGAATTAGTTTGACAGTTATTTTAGTCTTCTCTGAGGTCAAATGTTTTGAAGGAAGCATACCCACTTTTAAACTAGTAACCATCTGTCCTTAAAACAGCAGTCTGAGGAACTGTTAGCTCATTGCACTGATTTTTTTAAAAATAAACAAAAAAACCAAAACCCCAAACTAAGGAGCAAGTCAGCCATGCGGAGTATAAGGGGAGCGGACAGTTGAATCCATCTGTCCCAAGGTTGGTGCTAGCGCAGGCTGGTACCATTACCGCTAGACAGATAGGTGCTCCGCAGCATCTTCTGAACACAGCTTTGAATAATGGTTAGCAGCTAACAGAAGTCTGATGTATATGAAAGCTTTCCTCTCTGTTAGTCCTTTTATGCGTCAGTTTGCTATAGGAATGGATGAAAAAGAAAGTTAAAAGCCATAGCATTGTATCTTTCCTGCTCTTAACCTATAGAGCTGGTGGATGATAAGCAAGCTGCCATAGTGCTTGTGAGTCATGCACAAAAGGCCTTGTTTGTATGACTCGCTGGTTGTGAAATTAAGGGTGGATCGTTCTTCTGGAAGCCTCCATGGCAGATTAGGCCTGAAATAGCAGTTTACTTCAGTACATATAAACTACATGTTTTTGGTTGGTGATGTTAATCGGGTTCTTCTCAGTTTCTGAATGTTTCCCTCTCTAGAAAATGCTTTATGCTTACAAAATGGGTCATTATTCAGCTATCAGTGCAGTGGTCAGGACACAGAGGGCAATGCCATGAAATCTGTTAACAGTTGCATTGAAATTTATCCTAGTGTAGGTGTGGAAAGCCTGTAACGACTCTATATGATACTTTCCACGGTGTACAAACTTGAAGAGACTACATCACCTGCTTTGCTGCTGCCCAGTCCCTTGTAATTCTGGGCACCTCTTGCAGGCTCCGTAGCTAATCCTCTGCTCTGTAATATTGGCTGGCTGCGTAACTGCATCTGTGTTTAATTCAGCGCTCCTAAACTTCGTGGAGTTTGAGTGTGCTGTGGGGCTCAGCTGGTTGACAAGCTTTTCCTCTCCCTTGGTGAGATGCTGAAAGGGTGGTTGAGGTCAGCTGGAGCTCTTCTGTGCCTGGGCGACTTTCTAGGAATGGCAAGAGACTGTTCACAAGCGCAGATCACCTTCCCCTGTCCTTCTGCCAGAGCTGGGGTTTGGCAGTCTTCAGAGTACAATGTAACGCAGTGCTGCTCAGCCTGGGTTCTGGATGAGTATTTCATACAGTGTTTGGGGTGGAGTTGTTGGCAGAAGGGCATTACCTCTAAATTATAGTGAAGGGTTTTGCCAGTTCTGAGGGTGGAAGGTGATACGAGTACCAGGCTGTAGATAATGTCAACCTGCTAATTAAGTACAGTATTTGTAGTTCTAGGCACTTCTTTTTCCCGAATGTCAGTGGTATGGTTCATTCAGTAAGTTGCTGTTCTGTCTAATGCCCCCTTTTGCTGTAACATTTTAGAGTTCCTCACAAATATGAATCCTTTCTCCATTCCCCTTCTTCCCCCCACCCCACCATATCCTTCTGAAGCAGGGAGATAACTTGTCTGCAGTTACCCAAAGTTGACAGTCAAGCTGGGTACTGAGTCCTAATCTCCTGAATCCTACTGTCTAAGACTGTTTTACTCCACTTTCAAAATACTTTCGTTTATTAATGGCATTCCTGTCACTGTTTCAATATGAAAGCTCGAAATAGCTGATACGTGATGTAATGACGAGGTTCCTTTTGACACTTACAGCATGATGGTCAGAAAAAATATGACTTCTGGAAGGACATGGTGGCTGCTATCCAGCACAATTATAAAATATCAGCTTTTAAAGGTAAGTGGGTTCACTGAAAACGTACTATACCAGCTGAAAATATTACATGTGCTTGCCAGAACAAATACATTTGCAAGTATACTGTAGGTTACTCAACACAGCTTTTACTTTTCAAGCTTACAAATAGTTGTGTAGTAGACACATGTTTATCCTGAAATAGAACATCCTTATCATTACTATTTCTATTTAGTTTAGCTGGAACTGTTTTTCTATTTTTAACAACACTTGTGATGTGCTACTTCACTGAATTTAGAGGAAAAATGGTTTCTTCCCGTGACTGGTACGGTAATGTGGACATCCTTGAACTGTATTTTGATTCTATTCCTTGTGGTGTTGTACTCCTAAAAATCAGAAATGCATTGGGGAAAAAAAAAAATTAAAGCAGTAACTAATATTTGATCATTTTCTTTAGCGCTCTAGTTTTTTATTAGAATTCCTCATGTAGTATTGACACAATGGTGAGGAGATTGTTTTCCTATTTTTTAAACCTTTTTTAGTTTCTGGTATTTTGTTATAAATTTACTAGAAATTACAGAGGAATTTTTTTAAAATAATAGCCTTCCTCCACCCAAAGCCAACCTTATAATACTGTAATATAAATCAGAGTTGGAAAACATCTTGGATAGCCTTCCACTAGAAATGCTTTTCCTCCTTTACAGACTTAACTTCCGAGTTTCTATTAGGCATATGAAACAACAAATTGAGAATAAACGTTAATCATCTTGCGTGTGCGCACAATTAATTTAAAATATTTTTAACTGTGGGGGCTTTTTTGGTAGAAAGATTATATGCAGATCAGTTCAGAATTCTGTATAATTTTGCTGACGGTATTTTCTGATAGAATTACCTCTGTTAATGCAGCTTTCATTAGGCACAGGTGTAGCTTGAACCTTCTTAAAACGTACCTTTTGTTCACCGGAGCTGTACTACTTTCTGTATTCCTTTCAAAGAAAAATGTCTCAGAGAGATTCTAAACAAAAATAGAAGTTGATGTCAGGATGTGTATTGTAAAAGACAGCAAGATATTCCTAAGAAGTTTGTTGTTGCTGCTGTGTTTCAATTGGAGCTTAGAGCGTGATTGGTAGTTAAGAATTCCTCTAGGAACTCATTCATACATGAAAAAAATGTATCCTTTGTTTTCTGCTGATATTAAACCAATCCCAATCGACTGTAACTATTTTTTTAGCATTTTTGTTAATTCTTTTTTCAAATCATGAAAGCCCTCTGTTTTAAAAGGTGTGGATCATGCAGTGTTTGGCAAAAACAATAATTTTAAAAGATGTTATTTGGAAATTAATTAGGTCAAACAGAAGCTAAAGTCTGATCTTTGAAATCAGAAATAATAGCTTCGTTTTTTTTCTATTAGTGTCTGCCTGTGTGTACAAGTGTATGTTTATGCATATACCTACCTATCCGGTACCTATTTGTGTATATAAGCATGGAATCTCCATACAAACAGATGTGTGATATGACTTAATCCTTTCTAACTGCTATCAGAATTGGTACTTAATTTAATATACCTGAATCTCTGTTATAAAAGTCATGAGGCCACATGCACAACAGTGTTAAAAATATAAGAAAACATAGTAACTGATAGACATGAGTTGTTTTGGATAAAAGCTCTGTAAAATCAGAAGTAAAACAATGCAGATTGTATATACTACTTAAATATTTTAACATATGAAAGTACTATGCTCTGTCATGCATCACTATGAAAGGCTTCATAGTGGTCTTATCTTCCTTTTAATAATGTCGTCCAGTGGATAAAGCACTGAACAGAGATTCAGAAGAATCAGAGAATTTCTTCCTGTATCACTTACCTGTGATATTCACATGGAGAATCTCTTTTTGCTTCAGGTCCCTCTGTAAAATGAGAATAATGGTACTAATCTGTCACAAGTTTGAGTGCCAAAGACTTTTTTTTTTTCTCAGCTGCAAGCTTAACATAACTTCCTGAGGAAACTCCTAAACCTGGCTCCGGCCCAATGTCTACATACCAAGAAGCCCCACCGACTTTCTTAGCCCAGAGCCTGGCCTGAAAACCACAGCCTCTTGACTTAACTCCATGCCCTCGATGCCTTGTAAAGGGTTTAACCCTTTAGAGAAAAGCAGTGCTCATTAACAGTTAGTTAAGGTAAAATTTCTAAAGCAAACTTATTAAGTGGTCAGTTGAGGAGACGCAAAGTTCCCGAGTTGAAATGCCATCTTAGAAGTGCCATTGTCAGTGACGGAGCAGAACGACTGACCATTTTATTTTTTTAAATCCCTAAGTGTTTGCAAGTCACTTTGGTTTGTTGTCAGTATGCCCTTGTTTCTCTATGTCCCTTCTCTTTTTCACATGATTTCTTTGATCATAATCAAGTGTCTGGTGGATTTTGCTTTTCATTGTCTTAGCTGTGGTAATTGCCTTAGATAATTGCCCTACGATATTTTTTTTGGATGGCTCTTTCAGATAGGCATGACTGTCCTGACTCAGCATAACGAAGGGTATTAACCCACTCTGCTACTTGTAAAGAGGTGAAGAACTGAGGCTTGCAGAGGGAGAGTAAGAGGGTTCCAAAATAGTCTTGTGTTATTCAGATCTTTCTTTCTGAAGAATAACTCAAAAAAATTTTGGAGGAATCTATTAAACAATACTATCAGAAAAGCATGATGTCAGATAGCAATGAACACAGATATTCATATTTTCAAAATGGTCATTTCTTACCTAATAATACCTGCAAGAATGCCCTCTGCAATTGATATCCAAATTGAGCATTAAATTACTTGAGTAATCCTATTTGTAAATCTTTAACTTATTACTGGAATATTTTGCACCTTTAAGGTGATTAACATTAGTTTGTATGTGTTTCACTTGGTTTATATTCTATATAAATTAGTAAAGAGCAATCTTAAAAGAAATGGCATGTGGCACTGCATAAATATGTGGACAAAAGTCCACAACACATTATGGAAACAAAGTTTGATCTTTAGAGGAGTAACGAGGGCTTGAAGTACTGTATAATTATTTCCACATTAAAAATTTCAGATTTGGTGATTTTTTGACAGAAAAATCAATACATTTGTAGGAGGAAGTTGCCTGATGTAACTTTTTAAAGCAGAATTTTGTAAAATGTCTTCTCTTAAAGGCTGCTTTCTCTCTGTCTTCCATGGTGGTCTTTCCCTATTATTTCTCTGACACTTATGAAAACTGTAGTATCTGTGGTTATGTAGTGAAAATTATATATCTGTAATATTTTCAATCGGTTCATAAGATTATATTTCATTTTGGAAGTAAAAATATCATGGCTAATATGGCAGCAGAGACTTCATACATTGCCCATAAAAAGGCTTGGTGGGATCTGCTCTCAGGTTTCAAGGATGCATCTGAGAAATTTGTCACTGACCATCTTTTACAGAAAGGAAAATTATCACAGAAAGAAAGTGCTAAACTTAAAACCTGTTTTTTTTAGCAACTTGCATTTCGTCTTTTATATGATTGTTTAGTATTCTGAAGTGGCATGCTGATACGTGGGAAGTGTTACTTTGGGGAGGAAAACTTTGGATCTTTCTAAAGTACTCCATTGTCTCCCCAAAAATGCATGCATACACAAACACACAGGTTTTGATTGCAAGTTTGTTATTACCCTGTTGTCTTGGCAGAAGATAGTGGATCTAGATGTCTGTAATATGTGCATTATATCCTTTATATGCAACTTCAAATACAACAAAAAAAAGCAAAGATGCTTTTCTGCCCAAAAGGAAAGAATCCTCCAAAAATTCTGCAATACATTAGAAATTCCTAATGTTGATGTAGTCCAGTGATGAGAGATCATTATTTGTCTTAATTGTGAAAATGGCAACAAAGATAGAAGCAAACAAACTTGTTACACTTCTCTGCTGGGTTTTCCAGATAAATACAGAAGGGATTATTTGGGTGCTTCATGTGTTTGAACACTTAAGAACTGCTGAAATTTGTCTCAGAAATCTTTCTGAAGCCTTTGGAAGTGAGTTTTGTACTATTACAGGCTCTTATGTTTTCATTTCAACCTCATATTGGATTTTCTTTCCTCTAATGCCCATGATCCAGAAAAGATGTGGTTTCTGGAAGAGCTTTATCTTTAGGTAGATTGCTGATCTTCATGTGGAGAAAATATTAAAAAAACAAATGTAAATATCTTACAGACTTTCTCAAGGTTCCCTCTAAATTGAGAATCCAAAGCTAAAAGCAAGGTAGAAGTTGTGCTTGTGCCACAATTTGGTGTGTAATCTCTAGCTTTTCAGTGTTAAGAGATGCTTTCTTAATAGCTTGATGTCTCAACAATTATGAAAAGCCTTCACAAAGACGGGTCTGAGGTACTAAGCTGTAGACTTATTTGAAGTCCTATGTGTTTGAGGAACAAAGACGTTAAAGGACAAAACCTGATTTAAAGTGGATGGATGATAAGAACTGGTGAACTGTGCTTTTAAGAATACTGTCTAGGCCCAGTTTCTTGTGCAGAGACTAGTTAATTGGAATCGCAGGACAGGAATGTACTGCTGAGCAGCAGGCATCTCCAACAATTTTAAACATGTGCTTTGGCATACATTTCAGATGTAAAGCAATTAACCAGAAACTTTACAACTCCTGAGCAGTATTTTCCAGCTCCAGTACCCAGTCCCTCTATTTGTTTCTGAAACAAAAGTGCCAGATTGGTTGAATGTATTGGCAGCAGCGCATGCTATGTTTAAATACTGGAAAGTGCTGTTGAACTAGTGCGAGTGACTGCATAGGAAAACATTTTAGGTGCAAAAAAAGAGATAATTCTTCGGAGATCTGTAATTAATATTTGGCCTAAAACAGGAAGGTGGAAAAGTAGGGACAGACAATTCAGACTCAAGTGTCTTGAGTTTTATTTTGGCTTGAAAGAAAAGTATCACAGGATTGCTACTTATTAATTGTGTTACTGTCCACTGTATTATTTCCATACAAACATTTGTATGCAATGTTTATAATAGTAGTACCAATTTGCTTGCCTAGGTCTACTTGGCTGCTCAAATAAGCAGCTCTCACGTTACACTCTCTACTTAAGCACTTATTATTTTACCAAAGTATAACCTAAGCCACAGGCTTCCTTATCCAGCAGCACTTAACAAGGGGAGAAAAAACAATTCTGCGAAGTTACCTTCTTGATAGTTCTTTACAGATTCCAAAACACTATATGGTTTTGCTAATGATGGATCAACCTAAAGGTATCCTCACTTTTTTTTTTGTTAATCCCAGCGTATTATCAAGTACTTGGGAAATTGCTGATTTCAAATGTACACAATATAACAAGCCTCAGGTTCTGCTTTCATGAAGAAATGGTGATATCACAAAACTTTTAAACATCAGCCTATGTACTTTTAGTTCAAGTGATTAAAAACTTCTGTTTAAAAAAATTAAGCTAAAAATAATAGTTGAGTTGATAAGGTTTTGATGTATACGATACTTTTAAAGTATGTGAATGGTAACTGTCATTGGAAGAAATGTGTGATCAAACTTATGTTTTAGTAATTTATAAGCACTAATTTTACTAAGCTAGTTTACTTTATACCATTAACTTTTCGTAGTGCCATAACAGATTAATGTAATGTCTAATGTTTGTGAGACATGAGTGTATGTAGGTATGGTAAATATTATCATGTCTACTGATGGATTACTGTCATCATCTGATACATTTACCATTTAAGTAAAATATAGTCCCCAGAGTATTGTGTGTTAAAGGCATGAACTGTTAGGGGAAAAACAGTGCAAAGATTGTCTCCAATTTTGGGGTGGTACAGCTGTTGTGATTTTGTGAGTGTCTGCATGCTTGTGAAGATACGCTCTTCTGGATTTGGTGCTGGTTGTTTTACTGTACTCTGAACATTATAGTTTTACAGAATGTTAGGAGCTTAAAAATATTGAACTAGTCTGTTGCTGCAGATTACAAAATGTGCATCAAAGAAAGCTGAGTGGATTTCTAGGCTTCAAATCTGGTTGCTTTTTTATATTGTGAAAGTTTTAGATCTTCAGTAACAGGTAATAGTTCGTAAATTTACCTTTCTGCAAGATAGTTATTCATTAATAAAAGTGGAACTAAATTAAAACTGTGCCATGGTATGCACTATATTAGAGTTGTGTTTTCTTGACTCCTGTTTGATAGCTTAAAGATGAAGCTGACAGATAGCAGACTAATGTTACTGAAGTATATTATCTGTCTGTTGTGATGACCATGCGGTATCTGAGACTTTACTTTGAATAATACCTTCAGTTAATTCAAGTATAGTGAAGTATGATCAAGAGTCCTGGAATGGCTACTTTATGTGTTATGAGAAGTGATAGTTAGAAATTCTGGTTTTCCTTTTTTTTCTTTTTAAAAAAAGACTGGTGCATTATATTAATTCATAAAATTTTAATGTTGCATTCAGTTGGACAATTGATCATCATTTGAAACAAATTTCTTATGACAATTCTCTAAAAACATACAATATTATTCTACTAAGTTTGAACCAATCTCTTCCACCTGCTTACTCCCTCCTCCATTCCTGTTGCAAAATTGAAGTTGCATGACCTAGCGATGAATCGGATCAGTGCCCCGTTAAAATGGTCTGAAGGAGAGTGTCAGGACAGTGTAAGTGGGATGTTGTTAGATATGAGCAAATAGGAAACCTGAGAAAGAAGAGTGAACGTAGTCAGAAGAATAGAGACCATTAGATTCTGAATTGGGCAGTTGGAGCCATACTTGATCGTTTTCCATGAGATCGATGACAGCACTGCCGGAAGCCTGGTCAAGGTATCCTTTCTTGTACTCATCATAAGTGTACATGAGAGGGGAACCATTTTTGTAGAGTGCAACCCAAACATTCGTTCCTTTTGCATGTACATGGTAGGAGAAATAGTACAGTCCAGGGATCCTGCAGGTGAAGATTCCTGTTCTGGGGTCATAGTGTTGCTGCCTATTGTACAAGATTTTATCAAATTTGATGGGGACTGTTGCCCCAGGGTAGGCTTTTGAGAGGATGACACTGAAAGCAGACACTGGCATCCCTGTAAGAGCTTGATTTACTCCTCCTTTCATGAAAGACATTCCTGATAGCTCCCGAGACTCTCCTGCTTTAACATAGCCTTCGGGCATCTGTTGGATTACAGCTTGGCCGGGGGGACCAGGAGGACCTGGGGGGCCTGGCAAGCCAGGCTCTCCATTGTTGCCTTTAGGCCCGGGGGGTCCAGGTGGTCCCATGGGTCCACTTAAGCCTTTCGTAGAAATACCTGCTGGGCCTGGTAGTCCCGGTGCTCCTGGCTCACCTTTCGCACCAGGGGCTCCTGGCAGGCCAGGGGGGCCGATGGGGCCTCTGATCCCAGGTATCCCTGAAGGCCCTCTGGGGCCTGGCTCGCCATTGATCCCTGGCACTCCCTTAACTCCTTGTGGACCCATTGGACCAGGCAAGCCAGGTAGCCCAGCATGGCCAGTGTCGCCTTTTGGACCTGGGAAACCTGGGTGTCCCTTAGGACCAGCAAGACCCTGCTCGCCTGGGTATCCTGGTTTTCCCTGTAATCCCGGTAGACCTCGTTCACCCTTGGCTCCTGGGAATCCCGGGGGGCCTGCAGGGCCCATGTCGCCTTTGGGTCCAGGTAGGCCATTCTCACCGGGCAAGCCTTTGAGTCCTTGAGGGCCCATGTTCCCTGGTGGCCCAGCAGGCCCTGGTTCTCCTGGCATACCAGCCGGGCCTTGGTCTCCTTTAGGTCCTGGAAGGCCAGGAGGACCTTCAGGCCCCCTGTGTCCCTTCATCCCTGGCAATCCTGGCTTTCCAAATCCTGGAAGACCTGGGGATCCAGGCAAGCCTGCAGGTCCGGGGTGTCCCTTGGCTCCAGGGATGCCTGCTGCTCCTGGTGGTCCCATTGGCCCAGGCTTGCCGACACCGGCTTCCCCAGGTTCTCCTGGGGGACCCTGGGGACCTGGGATACCAGCCGCTCCGGGTGCGCCTGGTAGACCTCTGTCACCTTTCATACCTGGCTGACCTGGAAGACCATTTTCGCCAGGCTTCCCTACCCCAGCAGGACCGGGGAGGCCCCGGGGCCCCTGAGGGCCTGGAAGACCCCTGTTACCCGGGCGGCCTGGAATGCCGAATCCATTTTCTCCCTTTTGTCCGTTTATACCAGGGATACCTGGCTCTCCCTTCTCACCGGGGAGGCCCCTCGGCCCTTGAGCTCCTGGAGGGCCTTGTGGTCCTGGCTTGCCAGGAACAGACAGTCCTGCAGGGCCGGGAGTGCCAGGGGGTCCTTGTGGCCCTCTTGCGCCTGGGAGCCCAACAGGTCCAGCTTCTCCTTTCTCACCGTTTAGTCCTCTCTCTCCTGGCTTTCCTGGTAGACCTGGCATGCCTGGCTTTCCAACCGCAGAGAATCCAGGTGGTCCTGGTGGACCAGGGGGGCCTTGGGGACCAGGACTTCCAAACCCTGGCTTTCCTGCAGGACCTGGCTGTCCTCTTGGTCCAATAGGGCCTGGGGGACCAGGGGGTCCTTGTTCACCCCTTATCTGCGCACCTGTGAGAGACAGGAAACCTGGTCAACCAGGGCAGCTACAACAGATTTGCAGACTTGTGGCACGGTGGTGAAATGTGTGAAGGATTAACTTAATTTGAACCTCATAGAAGTCAAGTTTCCAATACTTGTGTTTGGTCACTGAGAACCTGACATTCAGGACAAAAGTGTCTTGGACCTCTTATATGAATAATTAACAAGTGCAAATATGTTGGAGTTGTGTTGTGAGCTACAAGGCCTCTAGAAATTTTTTTGGCTTCAATACGTTTAGGGTCATCAGAGCTTAAAAGATGCTGTGCAAGTAGATGCAAACTATTAAGGAAGAAAAAAAAAAACAGGTGACAGATTTAGCAAGTTATCAGACTTGCATCTTGATGATGAACAAAAGCAGAGAAAGCTTCCTGTGCAGGTGTAACTGCTTTTCTGAAACTACATGGTGCTACATTAAAGTAGTGAGATTTTTGTCCTTTCCCCTCCTCACACTTCCAAAAGTGGGCCATGGCTCTGGGTTTTTTGGTAAACATATGAATGTTATATTTTCAAATACTATCTTAAAGATTTTTGTTTGTCATAAGAATTTCACACAGTGACAAGGTCACAACTGATAATTCATCTTACTGCAGTCAGAATTCTGGCATTGTTTTAGTTTTTTAATAATACTTCATTTTCTTAGTTATCAAAACAGCAGGTGGAGCCACTCAACCAAATGTCAGAAATAGAGGAATAAACAAACAAGCTCACTGCTTAGTTTTCTGTGCACTTTGGGGGAGCTTGCAGCTTCCTGTTGGAATTAGGATGCTGATTTTAGGACATTATAGACAAGATTAACATGGATATTGTGAGACTACTTCAGTAGCTTGCAGCAACTGGCAGCATTATAGAACAAAATACCATACCTACGATGAATGTTAATTTAAGAGGTCATTTTACAAATAAAAACTGAGGGATAGAGGAAGAACCTAGATTCTGTTTTTTATAATGGCAACATATTCTATTTAATGCTTATTTAGAAAAGATTTATAAGATCAACAGTTAGATCAGCTAAGTTTGCATTTCAGTCTCTTATAAAGAGAGCAGTGTGTGTGTATATATATATATATGAAAGTTTATGCGATGACTGTTCTGCTGTCTCTTGGATAATAAATTGCTTTTTCTAATCTGTGGTTAGTCTTGATGAACCAAAAATGAGATGAAGAAAACTATTCTTGTACATATTGTATTTTTAAAAATATGAGAGATGTATATGTGAAATACATTTGATTTTGTTTTGATATTGGATCTGAAAGGTTGCCTTCCCCTGCCAGGGGAATTGTTCTTATCTACCAAGCGTAGAGAGTGCATTTTCTTTTTTGCTGGTGCATAAAATCAGCACAAATGCCTATCACCTTATTTTGCACACCTTCCTATCTCATCCTCCTTAAGACAATGAAAGGGAAGATAGTTGTTAAAATCCTACACATAGGAAGAAAGCAATGTCTGTGATTTATTGACGAACTGAAAATGCAAACACACGTCCTTCTCAGCTGCAAAGGAGATTGTGGAATCTGTGAGTACCAGTGACAAGTCTGGTGCAGTCTTTGGTATCTTACTGATATTGTTGGATTTCTTACTACTGAATTCCCAGATTCAGTAGGGTGCAATTGCAAGTTGCAATTAGTTATATAGGTGACATAAGATATGGCAAATTTTAAGAACTACATCATATGAAAAATAACTTGGAAAAGGCTTAAGCCTGTCAGAATTAACGTTTACCCTGCAGCAGAAGTGACATGTAAATGTTCTTTACACATTACACATTTTCTCTTCACCACAGAGAAGAAAGCTGCCATCAGAGAAAACAGCTTACTCAACTGGAGGACTGAGAATTTATTACATCGGTTCTATCTGTGGATAGAACTTCAAAAACTATATGTTCACATCAGAGAACACAGGCAGGTCAGATCAAAGCCTCAATACAAATACCTAAACAGGTTCCTGAGCTAATGCTGTTTCAGTTGTAAAGCACTAGGGGAAAAATATGAATAGGTTTTTACATCAACTGCATGGAATCCAAAACCAAGCATTTATGTGGGTACTTTGGCAGAAGACAACAGTGACCCCAGCCAGGTCTGCTCTTTCATAACGATAACTCAAGGAACTATGTCCAGGCCTACCAAATGTATTTTGTTCCTTAGCAGTCAGAGTGAGTTTAATTTCTTCAGGGGGGCAACATTCATTTTATTCAGCTTTAAGTAACATGCAGTTATTGCCCTTGATCCAATTTTTTTTTTTTGGTGGCAACTTGCATCAGACTTTAGCTTCAGAGTGCTTCTCTTTCTTGCTTTTTACCATGTTTTAGATGCAACTTTATATCAGTCCCAGGTTCACAAAGTGGTGGGTGCTGCCTTTTTGCTAAGATGCCAAAGGCTTTGTCAGTGCTCATGTTGTTATAGAGATTTTCTGTGAGGAGCTATATTGTTTCAAAGTTGTGCTGCTTTTAGAGTTAAAATATCTGGTAATTGTGCTGTCTAGAGACAATGGTAAGTCCTCTGAGGAAAGGACAGCTGAACACATAAATGAAGTAGGATTTTTACCAGGAAAATTGAAGTAGTGGTTGGCTACTCTTTTATATGTCTTGGCACATATCTTGATGCAAAATGGGTTTACATTCTCTGAGTGCAGTCAAACCCTATTTATGTGTTGAATTAAGTATGAAGACTTTAATATAACAAGCACTGATGAACAGTTAGATTTAATTCAATGATTATCCTCAACTAGGACTTTTCAAAGACTTAAGCCAAAGAGCTACTGGTTTAAAAATTACATCCTGGTGTATTTAAAGAATGGTAACACTAAATACATACAGAAAAGGAAAGTATATTCTAACTGGAGAGCTGTCAAGAATAGATTTTTAAAACTGTTAAAACAGTTTCACCAAACTAAATGAAGCTTTAATAGGTTATAATTGCCAACAGAAATCGTATGATCAATTACATGTTGTTGTGTGTCACCAGTTTGGGCCTAGACTGAAATTTTAGTTCCAGGCTGCTTTTAGACAAAGCTGTACAAAACAAAGAGAATTTACTGGTAACTAAATCTCTAGAAGCCAATGTTTGGTGACCAAATATGAAAAGTAAGCTATAATGAAAAGCATACCGTATGCTACTTGAGCTACTTGCATAGAGAAGAACTCCCTAGACAATAGTTAGACGAATTTGGTTCTGTAGTCTCCTGTTTTATTCTTCCATGATCGTCTCAGACTAGAAATTATGATCTCTAACAGTCTGCCCTCTTTAAACTCTTCTAAAAACTCTCCATAGGATGCTTGTTTTCCAGGCTGAAGAATAGCAGTGGTTTTCTAGTCCTCCATTTTGATGCTTGTTCCCCAAATGAAGATTTGTCAAACAATTTTGAATGACTGGACTCACACGTGTGTAAAAACTGTAGGCTGTTCCTGCTTTTGAGGTCTAGTGTATAGTCTTTGTTACCTTTCCTAAATAGACAGCATTTTATACTCCTCACATGTTGATATAATCATTCTCATTCTAAATATGAAGTTTCATGCACATTAGATTTTGTGTTAGTATATAAAGTGAAATCTTAGTTCAGGACAATTCATTTCCCCCTTTCACCCCACTTCCTGCCTACCCTGCTCTTTCCTCTTTCTTAATTTGCTGCTGGTTTCCTCCTTTCCAAATATTTTCTATAGAGGGGGAAAAAACCCCCAACAGTACAAGAAATAAGTGAAGTAAGTATGGCAGAGGATAACCAAGTAAATATTGTATTTCACTTAAAAATAATATAAATATGTAACTTATTCTGAATAAAGTCATGGAAAAACACTATGAAAAGTTAATGAGGGGAGAGGGAGGAAATGCAACTCTAACCCAGTGGGAATTCCAGTTAGTCAGTCCTCAGAGTAGCTGTTTATGTACATGTACCTAAATTCAATCTGAGAGTGCTGGTAGGATTCCAGAAGGTCCCTGTGCTGAAGGCAAGGGATGAAACTGTGACAGT
Organism: Ciconia boyciana; assembly: GCF_034638445.1. Classification (NCBI taxonomy): domain Eukaryota; kingdom Metazoa; phylum Chordata; class Aves; order Ciconiiformes; family Ciconiidae; genus Ciconia; species Ciconia boyciana. The sequence continues at coordinate 55,480,519 of NC_132936.1, forward strand.
ATTTTGGTACAGCCCAGAAGAACAGTTTGGAGGATAAATTTCCCTGCCATGCTGCTTTCGCTTGGTTCTTACTGCAGAGTGTTCTTGAGCTGCAGCTGGTTAGGGTGAGACCAGGGCTGCACCTTTGGACTTGATGTGTGCTGCTCATGACCATCCAGAGCATAGGATCAGACTAGGGCTATTCTGAAATGAAACCTCCTAAGTGCTATGTCCTGAACAGCAACTATTCTGCTCTCCAGATCCGCTTCTGTTGTGCTACCCTATTTTCTAATGCAGATATAGCCTAAAGTGTCCTTTTTTTGGTGAAGAGAAGCTTATGTGCAAATCCTATTTTCTGAGTCCCTCATTGAGTTTCCTCATTTCTGTCCAAGTATGATTATTACAACTAAAAGTAGATGAGATGCAGCAAAAGTTAAAACAAGTATAAGCTTAAATCACTCATGAAAAAACTGCAGAGGTTTGTTGTATTTTTATGACTATATATCAATTTGGTTTGCTTTTCTAGACTTTAAACAGGTCTTCGTTTGGCCATATGTATCAGATACATATTTAAATTCACACCTAAGGTCTGTTTTGAGTAGAGATAACAGAATTTGTAAAAGATCTTTCTGAATATTGTAGACGACGGGTCTATTGTTAGAAACCCCAGTGTTGAATCAAGAAATTTGAGGATAATTAGCATGTTGTACATAATACAACATTATTGTTTGCATAGTTATTCCCACTACTGAAGATCAGATCTGTAGCTGTGATTTTGTTTCAGCTCTATATGCCTTTAGTGATTATTGTGTAAAAAATCTCTGTGACAAGTGTGCGTCTTTGTGAATAGGAGGCAAAAGCCGGAACCACTGCCAGTTCTTTCTGCAGTGATGACATTATTTTAATAAATCTAAGCTATTAGTGAAAGTTTAATACCAATAGTATAAACAAAGAGCTTTTGTTCATGTATTGACCCACTAGGAATAATTGTGTTAGTTTATTATTAAAAAAAAAAATAGTAAACTTACCTTGACTCTTTACATTGAATGGTAGAAAATGTGGCCCCTTGATGCTGGATTGTTTCTGGTATCTCTCAGAAAAATATCCATCGCTACCATGGACAATGTTCAGACAAAACAGCAGCAGTAAGGATATTTGTAAATGCATGTTTCCAAATCCGTTCTGTGTTAGAAAAGGGAGAAAAAGTTTATTATAAAGAAAAGCTGTTCAGTTCTGTTTCTTGTGCATGAATAAATTACTTTTTCTTAAAGTATTTGTATTAAAAGTAACATTATTTTGTGTTTACTTCCTCCTGCTTTCACTAGTTGTGAAAAATTCTCTAAGAAAGAGGGAATCGGTATTGCTATCACTTTGAATGATAGAGCTCTTGTATAGATAGCTTAGAGGCAATAGTCTCACTCTGAGGAAAAGAATAATTTTAAATGGATACCAGCCTACTTAAAACCACTGTCTTCAGAGACAGTGATTATTTTCCTAGTTACACTAGGGCTCCAAAAGTAAGTTCAGGAGTTGCATATATCAACACCCCTGCAATGAAGAAAAATTTTTTGTGGAAATACATAGACACTTTACCATGACCTGATAAAAGGTCTAATTGCATCTGTCTAATGTTGCAGCAAAGGAAGCATGAAGTCCTGGCTCCTTTAGCATCAGTGGCAAAAATCTCACATTGCCTTGCTTGAAACCAGGCTTTTATCTGTAGTCTTTCAAATAGCCCCAGTGGCAGTGAGGATGCTGTCAGTGGCCCTTGAATATCAACCCCCTTCCATCCCCAACCAGAAAACATGTATCCTGTAGAAGTTACCTTCAAAACCAAATAGAATGAAATGAAATCATAACATACCAAAATGTTGTGGAGCTCCAATGCAGAGTGGTAGAGCAGTGAATCCTCCTCTACTGAGGAGTTCTTCTGCCACTGGTGAGTGAGCAGAAGCTGATGATTTCAAGTGTCACCCTTGAGTATTTATACAATTTCCCCCCTAGCTGGGTGACTTCTGGGCATAAGCTCCTCCCCAGAAATCAGTAAGCAGTAATTATCTGTGTGTATATGTGTGTTTTTTGGGGGTGGGGGAAGCTATTTTGGGCAGTCATCCTAGATCCTGTTAAGTTGTTTTGGTTTTTTTCCTTCTTCCCTTGTATTTCTTATTGTTGATGAAATTGTATTGCTCATAGCTTGTATTTTCTAAAATTTTATGGCCCCTCTGTTTTTAGAACTGAGAAAGGTAACATTGGAAAAAATCATGAACTTGCAAGTAAGGCTGGTAATTTTAAGTGCTTCATTTGGATTTCTCTGTAAGTGGTTTATGGAAAGAACTATACACTTGGAACTTCAGTGAGCTATTACTTTCAGGAGTAAGCCCACTAAAGTCTATCAAGACTACTTTTGTGAGTAATTGTTCATTGGGATAAGAGTGGAGAACTTACAGTCACTTAAGATGTTAATAAGGGAGTTGTGTGAGAACCTGGAGATTACTTTTAAGCAGTTATTGTTTTAGGAGATTGTTGTCTTCACATTATATTTCTAAACTTCTGGTTTGATGCTGGAGGTACAGTACTACATATATGATGTATTCTGCAAGTAGGGTTTCTGTATTATGAATTCTTGAAATGCAAGCTTACCTTACACAATGAGAACTTCATTGTATCTAGTTGTAACAAATGTATTGAAATCCATACTGTTTAAATACGCAAGTGTTATACAGGCTGATGTTTGGGGCTGGTGGGGCTTTTTTGAGCTTTTCTGCATTCAGCAATTAACTTTTTTTAAGGTTTGTTCAGTGAAATGCAGCTATTGCTGTACTTTTACTAGATGCATGTTGTTCCTATTAAATCGTTTCAGTTTAGTAAATGTAAATTATTGCTGCTTTACTGTTGGTGGATCAAACTTGATTACAGTTTATCTCTTTTTTTTTTTTTCCTTCACACTATAGGTTGGTTTTAGCCATTAAGAAAGTTTGTTAAACTAATCTTGCTTAGTAGACTGTATCCACACATTGTGACTTCTTTTTTGAATAAATAATGAAATCTTACAGTGTTTCAGTATCACTTTGATTACTGTTCAGTACTAAATAGGCAGTAATTTTTTGGTCCTTAAGTTGTTGTAACTGAAACTTTCTTATTTTGCCCTTCAATCTTAAATAGAGAATAAACAAACCTTTCTCATTGAGGATGAAAGTGTAGAACTAAATAAATAGTGCGCTTTGCTTTTATCAAATATCCTCAGCAAAAATACCTATATATAAATTATCTGTGTATTAAAACTCCTTTGCCAATTGCAGACTTCTTTGACGTTGTTATGTGGTATTCAGTCTTGTAGGAGTTAGATTTTTGGATGTTTGAAATTCTTTGTTTCCCTTGTACCAAAGATTAGTGGAAAAATAAAGATAAATGATATCTGTGGTGTTATTAAAGGAAACTGAGCATGTGCTACAAGTTTCTGTCGTGATGAAGCAAGCATGTATTTATTTTTCAAGTTAATTTATGCCATTTGTGGAAGCTGTCTGGGGAGCCTTTTGGTGAGGTACAAACAATATCTATGCCGAAGAACATGTATGCATCCTAATACCAGTTGTAGAAATATCGTAATCAGGCAAGGGTCTTAGCATGTTATATTATAGGAATACTCATAACTAACCTGCGTTACTGTGAGTTCTCATGCATGGTAGGTACAGAAGGGACACCTGTTACCTTTCCAACCAAAAGACTGAGCTGGTAGCCCTGAACTGTGTGTCTGTCCTGTGGAATGACAGGTTAACGTGGGCTGAATTTTACCTGCTTTGTGTCTTTGTTTAATTGCACACTCTTCAAGTAACAACTTTTTTGGCTTTTATGTATTATGGCAAATATCCTAGAACACAAGTTACTGTACTGAAAGAGACCAATGGACCATCAAGTCTATTCTGCTTACAATTGTGCTAATACCTTTGCTTACTAGAGGGCTGTATTAATGGGGTGGTTTAAAGACTGCTGCAATCATTTATTTAATGTACTGTCGAACAGTTCTTTTCTTCTATTCTTCTTCCTAGCCATCCTCTAAACAACACGATGTTCCATTTTTGTAAATAAACCTTCCTGCTGCAGAGGTCTTCAGACTGAAGCCTGCTTTCCCCATTAAGCTTGCACGTCCCATCTGGTCAGTGGTTTTCAGAGAATGTTTGCATGTCTGAGATGGCATTTCTACTCCCCCTACGTGCATTCAGTTCTTTTTAATCTTTTGAAGAAGGAAGCTTTGTCCTCAAGTTGTTTGTGTAACTTCTCAAGGTGCTTCATTTAAAAATTATTCTCTATAAATTCAAATGAGAATCTAGTAATCCACTTTTGACAGAGGCAGCAAATGTATGGGCATAGAGTTTATTTCCTCCTTGAAGAAATACAACTTCAGCTCCTTTTTTTGGTTCACATAAATCCAAAAATAGCTTTTGATTTTAAAACATTTAAATATATAGCCCTTAGTGGGAAGTGCGGTTGTTGCTAATTTGACAATATTTGGTTAAGAAAGTTAAGAACAGCAGGCGACAGTTTTATGCACACACAGTTTCATGCTAGTTTCTAGCCTAATTCATAAATACCCCCAAAGCAGGCACACTTATGTTACAAAAGCACCAATAATGTACACTGATATTTGCCCAGCAGCCTCACTTCCTGCCTTGGCTCCTTCTGGCCAGGAAGGTGAATAATCTCTGTGTGTCTCTGTGTAAATAGGGATGATTGTGGGGTTAAAAGGTATATACAGGCAAACGCCTTGTCCTTGTGTTTAACCTGAGCTCCACCCTATTGTGCTATCTTATGCTACTTCTTGGGTTTGAGGTTTTGTTTTTTGTGGGTGTGGGAAATTGAGGTAGAATTGGAGTTCACTTCTTTTGTATGTTTTCCCTGTTGCTGTGGATATTTTTTATTGGTAGAGCATTAACATGCGTTTAGCTCTAAGCACGCATGTGAAAGGCAGGCTTCGGTATATATTTGCACGTACAAATATATATGTGCAGTAGACATACTTGTGTATCCCTATTTACAGTAACAGCATATTTTAAACAAGAAAGGTTATTTCCATACCTGTTTTCAAAGTATAAATGTTCAGACGCTTTCGTATTGTAGCTATGCAGTTAGAAAGTTGTCTTGACTTTCAAATGAAGGTATCTTCACTGCCCCCTGCTCCCCCTGTCCCACTACCCTAAGAGTCAGGAATAATGGTGTGAGACATGGATCCACTGCACCACTCCAGAACGTGCTTTTTAGTTATGTATTGGCTGCTTCTTCCCATGTAAAGGTACTCATGGTAGTATTCCTTCAAAACAGTGATGTAATAGATTAAGTCCTAAGTTTAACTGCAATAAAAAGACTCAAAATAGAGTTTCTCTGGACCATATGAAGTAGGTACTGGAATCAGAGTCTTTAATGCCATTCGCAGCAGTCTGCAGTGTTTCATCGTATTTGCTGACTGATGTTCAGTTTGCTGTTGAATGTTGTTAGAAAGCATGCACTTGCACATGCTTTCCAAAATCCCCTGTTTCTTCAGCATCTTACTCCCACAGAGTGGAAAAACACATGTAAGTGACATGGAAGTGGCACCATGCTTTGGGAAATGGGAACTGACTTTCACCGCTATCCTGCAAGTTACTCGCAAAGGGGCTTGAATGAGTCCCACAATAAGCAACTGCTTATGAGGAAGAAATGTGGAACAGCTTAATTAAGCATAAACTGTAATAAAACAAGCAACAACTCCCCTTCACACACCCTGCTGCCCCCCCCCCCCCAAAAAAAAAAAAAAAAAAAAAAAAAAGAAGCAAAACTCAGAGAAAGGCTGGGCTAGGCCATTGTGGTAGTTGGGAACTGGCAAAATATGTTCCTGATACTGAGGATTTTGTGTGAATATGTTAAGATTTATTGTTTTGACTTAGAGTATGTGATCTTGATTCTGCACCATCTCAGCACAAACCATGTGCTTAGATAGTTTCAAAGAACTGTGAGTTCTCTGAAACTAAAAATTCACAGCTTTAACTCAGAATTTGTCTTATTTTTAATAATTGACTTTTAGTTTTAATCCTGAAATGTTTGTAGTTTATAATTACTTTTTATGTTAAAATATGGTACCCAAAGAACTCGGGGTGGGGGGGTGGGGTACTCCTTTTGTTTGGCTAGGTAATCTCAGTTTTGAAGAAAGAGGCAAGAGTGTCTTGGTGGGAGGTTTTTCTTGTAGTTTAAAAACTAGTCTGAAAAATTTCGAGTAACCTTTTATTGATTATATAAAATCTCAACACTGTTAAGAGGACACAATGGTTTTGCTTCTTATAGCTCAGTATCTATGACAAGTGCTTTCTGATGTTGTCAGTTCCAATTTTGTTACCTGCCTGAAGTAAACTTTGAAGACACTACCCTAATCTGTGATAAGTTTTCCTCTATTAAAGTACTCATACCCAAAACTCATGGTAGCTACCATTTTGCAATGGACTCTCATAGCTGGTAGCACCATCTCTGGTGAAGAAATTCTGCAGTCTCCAATTTTAAGTTCTTGAAGAAAGGCGCTTAGGAATTTCTAAGAGAAGTTTGAAAGCTTGCCATGAAATTAAAGGAGTAACTGGGTTTCCTAGTTTGTGGTGCACTTTATGACACTCTGGAAACTCCTAAATCATCTCAACTCCATGGTTTAAAACCATCCTCTCCCTTTCTGTCACACGATGCTGAAGAGCGTTTGCATGCTCCTGTGATTGCAGCCAGGTAATCCCTCAATGGGAGTGCAGAGGAACAAAGTGTTCCGCTGTACCTTTCTTAATGGGGAAAACTAATACAGACATTTTTCAGCTTCTTACTGCTCACAGTCAAATGCACCCAAAGAAATAGGAAGCAGGAAAATCTGTGAATTCAGTAGCTGTGGGAAGTCTGAGGTTTGTTTGTTTTGTGTTTTGATGTTGTTTCTTTGTTTTGTTTTGTAATCGTTGTTACTTTGTGTTTACATGGAGGGTATTTTCTGTTCCAACACTAGCCACTTGGACTGCATGGGACTAGAAAACATCTTCGTGAAGAAAATGTCTACCTTGCTAATTGCAAAATAAGTAAGATTTCTTTTGAGTTTCAGAATGCATGTTGTCTTTTGTAATTAATAGATGCTTGTTGAGGTAATCTGTGGGTCTGTGCAGTCGTATCTATCTTCATCCTTTGAGATACAATAAACAATCCTTTCTTCAAACAAACAAAACAAAAGAAACTGTGTTACCCCTACAGTCCTGTGTTTGTCTTTTTATAGGTTTAAAGCCCTTGTACTTCTAACACTTGTAATTGTGGTTGAATAAATGTCCTGCTTTCAAGTAGTAATGGAAAGATGGTCTGTATTTATTCTGGCACTGCAAAACTGACTGACTGCTGGCCAGTTTGTTCTGTTCAGCTCAGGTAACTGTTGATCACAAGAACTCTATTTAATATAGCAGTATATTTAAATAGATGACACCCAGTTAAATATTTATAGTTGTATTCTGACTGAGTTAACTTGCAGAGGCACTGAATAACCATGCTGAAACCTCAGGAAAAGATGTGTTCCACATAGGTTGTAGAGAAAGGTTTGAGACTGACATGGATTTATGATTATACATTTCTCAGAGTCAGATAGTATTATTGATTAATGCTTTTTAACAACACTACATTGTTTGTGGCCCCGTTTCATTATGCTTGTGTGAAGATAAGGTAATCTTCACCCATCTTAGAGAATTTATGATACTAGAGTAAAACATACCAAACAGAAGTACTGGTGTTAGGAAAGATGTTTTCCAGTACCTTGGGTATGCTGCTGGCCTGACCTTATTCCTTCCTCATTTTTATTCCTTCTTCCCCTGCCTCTAAAAGTAAAAACAACAAATATTGGTAAAATGAATGCATTAATTTGAAACTCGTATCAGTTGTATGGCTTTAAATGAAAACCAAACAGTTTTCAAGATACTGAAAACACAAAGCTATTTTTATATATTGATACTCATCCTTTCTCCCACAAATGCATTTCTGATTAAGTAGTATAATCACTTATATATTTAAAGTTTGGTTTTTCACTAGATTTGTTTAAAAATGTAAACATGCAGGTGATGGCAGGACTTGCATCTTTCTAATGGAGAGGAAGAACAGAACTATCCAGATAAATTTGTGTACAATTTAGGGGAAAAAAAATTTCAAAGGGCCTGACCACTGAATAGCCTAAGCAAATATGAAAATTTGACTTTGGATTTTGAGGAGGGGGTTCCACAAAACTGTTTCTGGAACTGCTTAAACACAGCCAGGTAAAGAGGTTTCCAGTTCCTTTCACCTGGAGATGCTCATTTTCAGCCTTCTGCCTGATGTTGACTGCACTCTCAGTTGTGTCAATACAATGGTTTATGAAGCTATTCTGTAAGCTGAATTAGTAAGAATTTGATTTGGACTAAAATGCAATCAAACTTTCCTGGGAGCGATGGGAGGAAAGCTTGTTTTCCATAGATCCAGATCATTTCACAGGATGTGTTAAATGATTTTAAACACCTGAAATATATAATTGGTCTTTAAAAATTGCTGCAAGTGTTCTTTCTTTTTTAGTAAGTTCCTGATGATCTGGTTTAAAAACCTGGTATGTGAGAGCAGAAGGAGCATTCACATAAAAACATAAAAATGCTAAATAGTCATATTTTTGGGGGGTTGGTGTATTTTTATGTTTTAATTCATGCTCTAGTTTTCTCTGACTTTTATTGGAGTATTTAATATCTTGTTCTACCTCTGTGCCTGCTGGACTCAAGATTTCTTTCAGACTCCCCTAGACAACAGTGAATAAAGTACAAGCCATGGTAAAAGAAGGGTGGGAACCACCCCTACTTTCCCAAAGGTAAAAAAGTTCAAGCAGCTCCCTCAGGTATTCCATAATTAGGGGAATCTTCCAAATCGTTGGTGAAAAATAGGTGTAACTGAGCTGCTTTTTCAAGAGGACTCGCTGGAGCAGGTAGTCAGCCTGCTGAATAGTCTCATTCATTGACCTTAATACCTGCTGTGGTTTGGACAATTGGCACAGAGTTGTTTTTTAACTTTCATGTTTAAAAACAGGTGCCAAAGGTGGGGAGAAAAAAAAATCCAGACTTTTACAGCCAGAACAAATAAAAGTTGTCTGAGTTCACTTTAAAAATAAGGAATTTGTTTGTTTTTTTTAAGTCTGGTATTTTAAATATTGCTGTTTCCTTTTAATTTATTTAAATTGAAATTTAGGAAAGTTCTGTTGGTGGGTGCATATAAACTTTCTATACTCTCTCCCTTATGCAAAATAAGCTTGAGTCCATGGAGCCTAATTGTTCCTGATGATTATTAATAGGACTGTTTTTAGTTTCACTGAGCTGAGATTGGATTTTTACAAGCATTATATTGTCATAGAGGAGAGTCATCATTACCTGCTTGTAGTAAAGTGCTAATGAATTGGCTGCTTTTATTATTACAGAAAATGCATCAGGGCTGCAAAGTTTTATAGGTGACACCGTATTACCTTACTCAAATCCACAAGCTTCAATGTCTCCTGCATTTCATAAGAGAAAAATTGCATGAATATGAGGGATGATTTTTTTTAAGTACTTTAACTAGTAGGCTCTCACATCCAAAGATTTGAGGATTGAAAGATAGTTACATAAAAGTGGTTCATATGTGGAGCAGGTAATACTTCCCAAACCGCTGATACAAAAAATTACCCCGATACCAGGGAAGGATAGGTACTCCTAAACTTATGACAGACAACCTGACCAAACTGCCAGCTTGTTTCCAGTGGTGATACTTTCTGACCCTGCTGTTACTGTGGTAAATGGTGGAAAAATAAAACCAAAAATTGAACTCCCGCTGGAGGTGATGTTAGATGACTTGTGCACCCATTGATGGTGAGATGTAAGCAAGGATCTCCATGGAGTTAATGGATTAGAGCCTGATGTATTTCTGCTGCATACAGAAGTAAAAGTGAGTAACTTTGCAAGCAGAAATTAAGTGTTTTGGGATTTTGAGTGTGTTACTCTTGGATTTAGGTGTTCAAGTTCCACTGAAGCCATTAAACCTTTCCAGACATTCACAGTAAACTGACTATACCTTTGACTTTGTAATTGTCACAGCTTAAGAATATAGCTATGGAAAGGTAATGGCTGCATCTATTATATGTGGTTAAAGTGCTGTAATGTGAATGTGTTTAAACCTTAATGGATTTACTAAAGATCAGAGAAGTTGAGAGGCAGGGAACTGAATCCACAAATGCTAGGTCCCCATCTGATTCATTAACAAATGAACCATTTTCTTCTGTGTGATCTGTAACTAACAGCCAATTTTTGTTCTTGAAACATTTTCTCTGACAGTAGCTTAGCTAGGTATGTAGATAAAGGTAAAGTTTCTGGGACTCCTTTTGTTAAACAGCTCGTGGTCCATAAGCAAGGAGGAGGCTGCTCTGCTGTCAGGAGCTGCTGCCAATGACATATGCTACAGCAGAAGATGGATACCAGATTTCAAGGAAGATTTTCTGACATGCTGGTATTGCTACAGGTCTGGAGTGGAAGAAGTCTTCCACCAATCTGCAATAACCAGGATAAAGAGTTAGGACCTTGAAATGTGGGTGAGAAAGAGAGTCTTATGGGATAGGAAATGAGATATGGAGGGAAGGAGTCATTTATCTGTGTCACATAGTCCAGATTGTGATGTGGAGTCTGAATTTTGTGGTTATCTCATGCAACATCTTTCTTGAGGAATTCTTGCAGAACCTGTGGGTTTCTTTAGAAACAAAAGATAAAAGAAAAGGAGGGAGGACACTGCAGCTCCTGGTGCTCAGCTAATCTGTTTTCTGATCAAACTTTCATGAACTGGGGAAGACATCTGAGCAGTTCACCATAATAGGTGAATGTAAGCCTATGTAATACACAAGTTCAAGAGAAATAAATGGTGTTTGGGTACAGCCGAGTTGGAAACTAAACTGCCTTAAATGTAGGTGCCTTAACCTGGGCCTGAACCCAGCTTTTCTGGCTGTATGCAGGCTGTTGGACTTTAGTGCTGAAAAGCTGAAGCAGTTTTACTCTACTTAGCAGTCTGGCTGGCAACCTGTGTTGAGCTGCTACAAAACCAGAGGGAAAGGCAGGATAAATGCCTTGTGGTTAGCTTGCACTGTGCTCCAAGCTGTTGTGGAAATGAGCAATCTCCATCTACGACTAGTCTGAGATTGTATACTGTGCATTTGCATCTTAGGCATACTCATGGGTATACTCGTTTTGCTATATATTATACTGTTCTGACTGAGGTTTGAAACTCACTATAGTTTGAGTATGAAACTGCTATAGTTTCATTTCATTTTATTCTCACTACTGAATGGATTTAGTAGGTCTTTACAGTGCTTGAAAGTTAACTTTAGAAAACCTGTGGCAAAGGAATTCTGTTGTCCAAATTGCATCAGTTCCGTGTTTCTGATTAGAGCTTTAAAATGGTATTTTTTTTAAAATGTATTTTGCCTGGCTGGGGAACATATCTAATCATTGCAGCTATAGCACTGAAATATAAGGGCGTTAGAGTTGATCAAGATCTGCAGTGAACATTTACTCCAAATATCTTGGAGTTCTTTACAGATTCACCTCGGACAGAAATGAAGACAGGTGTAACTTAAACAAGTGGCTGTCTTCCCTAGCATATATTCCAGACTATCAAATGGTGCAAAGGTTTGGCCACCCACAAGCTGTAGATTCCAGTTTGAGAGCTAGTATAACTATTTGTCTGCAGAAGAAAAAAAGGTCACATGATCATTAGGAGGGCTTTTTAACATGTAGAAAATAAGAGAGGATGTATGTAAACCCTGAAGGTTCGGAGACAGCTTGCCATGTTACTCTAAATTCTTTTTCAACCAAAAAAAAAGTGGAATCTGTGAAACTAGGGCTAAAATGAATGCTGTTACTTGATATGGTATCTACATTTTGCTTGATACATTTTATTCATGCTAGTGTCATCGCATCGTTTATCATTAAATCTGGTAAAGTCAGTTCAACATTGCCTTATTGCCATTGCATGGCTTACCCAATTAGTATCTGGTTATTCAGTTCTGCACTAGAAACAAGGCAAAATTCTGTCTTTATATTTGCAATCTCATTCTGCATGCTAACTATTTTTTTTTAAAGGTAATTCCCATTTTTTGGATAAGTGAGAAATAGACTTCAGTATTAGAATTAGATGCAGTAGAATCAAAAATGATCCTTATATACAGAAGATCCATCTGCAAATACAGTGTATGTTACAGGAATGAGATTTGGAATTTGGTTTTTGGATTGGAACCCTTTCATTTACCAGCTTGAAATAATTTTATATAAAGCTGATCATCTTTAAACATTCTCCTTTTTTCAGGACCTAAACATAACACTGTTTGTCCATTGAAATATTAAGTCACCAAGAATGTATGTTAGGTCATTCAGAGAGAGCTTATTGTTTCAGAAAATAGACCTCCTGTGTCTATAGACCTATGGTGGGATGTATTTGCTTACCTACATATTAGTAAGTAAAAGTAAAATTAACATTACTAGCGTATTTTCCTCCTGGTTCCTTTTTATACCTGTCTAAATCCAGATCTTTTCTGGTATGTCCTGTGTACATAAATTGTATTGGGTTTCAGAGTTGGATTCCACCTTGGGCTGTGCTGATGACCGCAGGATGTTTATGTGAACTATGCTAAGTTTCTGGCAGACTTCTCCCTCTGAGGCCTTCATGCAGTACTCTGTCCCTGAGACATTCATGTCATTTACAACAGGTTTTTTTGTTTGTTTGTGCACCAATAGTTTGCATGTACTTTAAGGGAAAATATATTTAGGCTAGTCATGTAGGGAGTGTCAACACTGCTAGGAAACTGAGAGCTGGCAGAAGCATGAGCATAATTTCTCTGATATGTGAAATAATCTCTGGACAGCCTTAAAAAATGATTTAATAATAGTATAGGATAGTTTGAACACCTTTTCCAGTTTCTAGGGATCAAAAATGCCAAATAAAGAGAAGACAAACTTTTGCATTGACAAAGGAAGATCTATTTTACAAACTTAATGGAGGTAATGGACATGGTTTTGTCATGTTCCTTCTAAAACTGCTTTGGAATATTTAAACTTCTACTAGATCATCTTTTAGAAGCAGAGAAAGACCTTGCTGTAAAGATTCATATTCTCTAAGAAACCAATCTGTAGTTTCTAGAGAATTTCATTAGAAGCTGTCACAGTGATATTACCTATAAATGTCGCAGTTAGGGCTAAATAGTCTCATAGGAAAGCAGGACCTTGGTCTTTTGAGCATGAAAAGTCAAAAACAGTCATAGAGGTAAAGGATCAGAATATCTATTTTGGTTGAGAGGTGACTTCTGCAACTTTGAGAGTAGAGAGCAGGTTAACATTTCAATATTTTTAAACTGTCTTTTTCCTGAAAGATAGTGTGGGCCGCACTACCATCTGGCTGTTCTGATGGAAAACTGCCTTGGGCTGTTTGTTCAAAGCCCTGGGGGAAGCCTCTCTCCTGAGTTGTTAACATGCTGTCCTTGGAGTTCTTTATTCCTAGGTTACCTGAAGGACCGGGATGACACATCAGATGCATAGATGCACATGCTTTTTTATGTCTAATAGCTGTGGGCAGTTATTTTGAATACTTACATGCATACGACTGAAAAAAAAGTGATAGTTAACAAGACTGCATTTTGTGTTTGTGTTATTTTATGGCCTACATCTAAAGTGTTTAATGAAATGAAACATTTTCTGTCCTCAGTTATACTTATGTTCAGGAAAGGACTGTAGGGCTGTCCAGGTCTCAACAAACAACTTATCACCAAGGACTGATGGCATCTAGTTACATTTAAGATGACTGCACAGTGGCCTGTGAAGTAAAATATTCCTTTTTTTGGCAGTGGGGTCTACGCTGGTTTATGCAAACATGGATCAGGCCTCTGATGGTTTTTAAAGGATACGTATGGCCCAAATCTGTATTTAACAGAAAATGAATTTATAAACAGAGTCTAAGAACCTAGTTCTGAGTTTCTCCAGTCAAGCTTATGGCCCGTCAAAACTTTACCAGCTCCCTGTACGCCTACAGTGCAGCACTTTCCTCTACCTCTGCATTTGTGCCACGTGCCTGGAAGGTACATAAGAAGCATCTCAAGTTTCTGTTCTTGTGCTTGGAGGACAAAGCAGACACGGTTATATTCTGCTACTGCCTCTTCCAAAAGAAACCTAGTCTGTTTTTTTCGGAGAGTGGTCTGTTAAGTGGCTAAGTCGGTGTGAGGTCTCAGGGGCTGAACGTATAGATAGCCTCTAGAGCATTTAGCTGCCAGACTCTAATAACTCTTTATTGTGCAAATGCAATCAGAAATTTGTAATAATTGTATAGAATTTCATGGCAGTGGTGGAATGGATATTTTTCACATTATACCAATATATGACAAATTCCAAACCTATGGAAAGAATGAAGGACTTGAAGCTGCTTTGCAAGATGGTTGTACAGAACCAGGGTAGAGACATTTTTTTCCTAATATTTTTATTAATGAATGGACAAACAGTTTTAAATCTTTCTGAAAAAGCAAAGGCCTGAGGTATAAGAAATTTGAGTTGGAATGGCGAAAATTTGGCAATGTTTTAATTCTCTGAAAACCTAATCTTGGGGAAACCTCACACTTCCCGCTAGAGATGAAGCAAACCATGTTGTAACATCAGGTAGTTATTTTAATGGTTAAGCTCTTTTCTCTTATGCTTTTACAATTCAGGGCACCAGTTTTTTGTTTTGAGGAAACTTACTTTCAGAGTCTTTACTTTTTATTATGATTACTATTAAAGACATAATATTATTATTAAAAGCTGTTTAATCTACAAAAAACTGGTGTTGAAAGTGCTGTGTATTAAGATGAAATTACTATGAATTCAGATGAAATCTTCACAAGAAAAAAAGCCAAGAATACAAATGTTTCATATGTGTCCTTTATAATTCTGTAATTTAAAGCATGATCACTTGTTATCTCTGCATTCTCTCTCCTTACTAATATTTACCTTCCTCTGAGAACCTCTTGCCAAACAGTTCCTAAGAGTAAGAAACTAATGCTTTGGAAAAGTTTAAATTCATGAGTACACCAGCTTCAGGCTTGCCATCTCTTCTCAATGGGATTTCTTCTCCATCCCAATCATTTATGAAGTTTGCATCTGGAGAACTTTTTAAAGATGAGTATTGCAATGTTCCTGGCTCTTTTTGAAGAACAGTATAAAAAACAAGTATAAAAGTATAAAGTAGTATAAAAAACAATGGCAAAGTTGGTAAGAACTGTTTTTTTGAATTCTGTTTTCCCAAGGTCTGGCATTTGTTTTCTTTAGTCTAGTACAGAATGTTTGCTCTGACTTTTCATTATTGTCCTTCAGTATGAGGAATTAGAAATGCTTTCTATATTCTCTGTGTTTTGGAGCTGATTGGACTATTAATCTTGTATCCTCCTATATATATGTATATCAGAATAATCTGTAGAGGACCGTAAGTATGGTTAGGAATATCAATACATCTTTTGGGGTGCATCCCTTTGTGGGGGGTGGGATTGTAAGATGCTTTTGGAAACTGTTTAGTCATTACAGCATGTAAGTACAGAGAAAGGATTAGAGTTTTAAAGCTCTGCACATATGCGTAGGTGATCACTCTTTGGCTTCACCTCTCAAAGTAATCAGAATATAACTATTAGCCTTTTTTCTGTGGTTATTTTTTGGCTTTTTGTTTTGTTGGGTTTTTTCCCCTGCCCTTTATTTCCTCCTGGATATTGTGGTTATGCAGATATTAAGGATTTTCACGATTATACAGACCTCCAGCTTTTCTTAGTGCCCTCATGCCAGGAATCTTGGATGCCAATGGCGCATATATATATATTTATACACGCGCACACACACACACACACACACACACACACATATATATATGACCACTGCTGTTTCAGTGGCAGTAGCTAAAATGGTAAATAAAAGTACAGGTGATCGTATATCAGTGTGCTCGGTTCATACTGTCGTCTTTTAGCTTACTTGGACATAGCCCAAAAGTCCAATGCTGTCCAAAGAGGTTTGGCCTTGCTGCCTGTGTACCGCGAAGTCATGGTGCTCATGTGCAGTAAACACAACGCTTCCAGAAAGTTTTGTTTCATAGGTTAGCTAGGTGTAGATCCTCTCCCAGAGGCCTTGGGATTACTGTGTGTGCTCTGGTCGTCTGGGAAGCCTGAGTTGTCAGACGGGATCTGTAATTCGGAACATTAGGGATACGTTTTACCTCCCCTTCCAGTCAGGAAGGAGCCAGTGTCAGGGGACCAGAGAACAGCAGAGTGGGAGTCGCTCCAAGGGCAGGAGTTATGGCTACTCAGCAATAAATGGTAGAAGCGACTCTAGTTTGGTCAGGTTATGAGAAGGTAAGAAAAGAGGGCATGCTGACAGAATTTTTAGCCCCATACTCATAAAAATAAACTCACTGTTTAGGCCTTAATCAGTTTCTCTAAGCACTGAAGTTCTTAATTCTGAAAACAAAGTGTGGATTAGTTTCTACTGGAAAATATAACACTGAAAGGGATTTGCATAGGTGTGGCTATTGCAAAGGGTGCTATCTCAGATCAGTAAAACTGATCCCTTTAAAAACTGCTGCCTTGTTAGGCACCACACATTTTGACCTGTTTTGTAGGTGCTTGAAGTACTCACAAAATTACCTCCATTTAGGCAGTGAGACATCGAAGCCCATGCCCCAGATAGCCTCAGTCCTAACTGGTGGAGGCAGTTTCATGCTCTGAATACCACTTTTATAGAGGCAACTAATTGCTGTCCTCAGATGAAGCTGGAGATAAGATTTCAGATGCATGCCTTTCTCCAGGTGGCTGACTGAGGCATTCTGGCACTCAATATACAGAAAGTTATAAATCCATCCTTAAGTGTCTTGCTCTGTTTTGTCCATTGTTTAGTGGACTTCAGTACTGAATGCTCTGTAATGCCGGCATCTCTGTTTGCGTCTGTCCCTTAGTGCCCACTGATGATGAATGGCATCCGCTCCCTGTAGGCAGAACCACCCAAAAGGACTAAATCACAGCAGGTGCTGTCCACATTTTAGTCAAACCTTCCTAAAATGTAGTTGTAAGTACCTTCATTGATGGAGGAGGATGAGATCACAGCTGACCACATTTGTATTATAGTTTGTATTTACAACAGTTAGGCAGTGGAAGATGGGGGTTTAATTTTATTTCTTTGGACTTAAGTGTTATGTTCTTTCCCTGTCTGACCCTTCCCTCAGCATCTGCTTATGGCAACTGTTTGAGACAGGACAGTAGAATAGGCAGATGTTTTGATTTGACCCATTTTGGTCACTTCTAAATTCTTAAAGCATGTCTCCTTCCCCAGGATGTTTGCCTAATTTGCATGCTATGGATCGGACCAGATTGGAGGCAACTATTCTATTCTGTTTCTGCTGAAGCTGGATCACTGCTGAAAACCATGAAAGATTCAGAGAGCCAGAAAATGTTTGCTTAACATCGTTTGTACTGCAAACTTTAGTCTTGCTGCAAAGTGTAAGACCTTATTTCAGAAGTGTTCTGTTATGCAAAGTAATTTAAATGGCATTTAACAAGTATATAAACTTATGTGCTGTCATATCTATGATCCATGCTGATTCTTCACCTATTGGTTTTGGGAGCATAGAGGGACACATTGCAGCAGCAGAAGATTCTGATATGGCATCATAGAATGCAATAGAATCATACAACCATAGAACAGCACAGCTTAGAAGGGACCTCGAAAGATCATCTGGTCCAACCTTTTGTGGGAAGGGGAGACTAGATGAGATTAGCTATCACTCTGTCCAGTTGCATCTTGAAAACCTCCGGTGATGTCCCTGGGGAGGTTGTTCCAGTGACTGATTGTTCTCACTGTAAAAAATTAATTTCTTATGTTGATATGAATATACTTTACATCAGCAAAGGATTTTGTTGGTTTGTTTTGCTTTGTAGTTGTTGGTTTTTTTAGTAGAATACAATTAAGATTAAAATAATACATTTTAAGAATACCCCCCTTTTCCCTTTCCTCTACTCTACAGCTAATTTTTTTCTCAGCCTCTCAGTTCTTGGAAGTTGCTTTCCAAAGTTTGCAAAAGGCAAAATAGCAAACTGTAAGGAAAAAACAAAGGAAACCTGTTTTGGTTTCAGGCTATTCTCTTTCCAACAGCACATCAGAATGTGTTTTCATGCTGTTTAGAACTGCAGGATTTCTTCTCCTGAAGACTCTCTGGGCTGGTGGAAGTGGGTGTAAATGGAGAAGACAGCTTTTAACTAGAAATGTGAACACTGCACATTGCATACATAAAACATGCAAGCAATAAATTTTAGAAAGGAAGGCTTATCTCTGTCTTTCAGTGATTCTTTCTTACGCATTTCTTTCCATCGTCCATACCTTTAGCTCTGCTGTCTGCTTCTCCATGTATTTGATGCTTCCTTGTACTATTTACTGTGTTCTTTCTATGCCATTCAGCATGGCATGGGTGGAAGAATTTGTTGCTGCTCCTTATATCAGCTCTTGATACTCATGCATGATCAAGCAGGGGTTCTTTGGAGCCAAGCAGCATAAGTAGGGTGAGAGTCCTTCTTTGAAAAATGAGGCCCAGACAAAGAAATACATTTTTGAAGTTGGCTAGAATAGAGGCTTTAGATAGCAAGAAACTGCTGCATTGTACACTATATTCTTGCTGCAAATTTTCTGACCATATTGACATAGAATCACTGCTTTTAAATAGAATAATTTAACTAGCACATAGTTTAGGCCATATTTTACATCTCTTCAAAAACACTCTATCCAAAACTCAATAATCAGCATTAGACCACCAAAGATGCTGGTCTGTCCTTTGACTCACTTTAAAATGTGTTCCTATAAAAATGCAACCTGAGACAAAAGCCAGCAATCCTGAAACTTCAGAAGGAATCACCATCTAATAGAGGTGAAAACTTTGGATTTTCTAATTTTATTATATAATTTCTGTCATGCTGTCATTCTTCTGAGAGCAGAATTTTCAGTCTGTCTCATCTTAAATAGCATCTTTCCCATTCAGCAGAACTGAAGCATCTCAGTTTGAGTGCTAGCCTGGATGTACTGGATAAAAATTAAGTTTTAAATTTCTCAATCATTTTGCTTGTATGCACACAAAAAAGAAAAACCGGCTTCTTGGCTTTTAGCTCTGAGAAGCTGCAGAGTGGCTCAGGCTTGTGATGAAATGTTTCTGCTGTGGTGACAGCCCAAAAATGCCTTCTGCTCAATCAGGTCAGCTTTGGAATTCAGGGCACTTTTCTTGTGTTTATGTCAGTGAACTTGACAGGAGCTTCTTCCAGCAGGAAACAAATATGGATATTTTTATGATATGCCACTCGTTTCAGGTTTCTTCTTGCAGTTGCTCAGTCACTTGTTTTCTTCAATTTTATTTAAACTTGGTGAGACTGAAGAGCCTTCTTGCTATCTGATAAATCACTACCAGGTTTCCCAATAATTCTCTGGAGTCTTGACACGTGTCTCCAGCTCATTCTCCCTTGAGCAAAGCATAATTTTAAGTATTTTCAGTGGCTAAAGCCAGACTGGGTCATTACAATAATTCATTCCGACTGTCATAACACAAGCCAAAGAAGCTTGCCCAGTAGCTTCTGTTTCTGCTCAAAGCATATCTTTAAAGGCATAACATCCTAGCCTTTATTTAGCTGTGGGTTACTCCGGTTGCTTCACACACTGCTCCTGATTCTCAGGAGAATTCCTACTTCACACCACATAGGGGAGCTCCCTTTAGATGATTTGTTATCACATCTTTCAAATGTTTGGCAGGGGCTTTTTTTTGTTTTGGTTTCATTGTTGTTTTTGTTTTTTTACTTTTAAATGTGAACTTTGCATTAGTATTGTGCAATACCATTTTAGTATGCAAGGAGAATTGAACTTTTTAAAACTATATGGCCTTGTTTTGATTTGGGAGAATCCAAGCATCAGGAACTATCAGAGATGGCTACTTCAGACACACGATCTGTCCTATATCTCCAAAGGACCTTGATTCTTCTTAGTTTAGTATTTTGAGAACACTTTTTTCTCTCTCTCAAATACTGCTTTAAAAATTAGTTCAATGGTTCCATTTTTTCATATATTTTTCTTTTGATCAGATTTTTATCCTGTCTTCTTTCTGCTTGTTTGGATATGATACCTATTCAATCTTTTCGATACGGCACGTGTTGCTATTAATATGTACGTATATATCTATCTGCATATGCTGTATATAAGTATACAAATTGGATAATAGACTTGTACAAATAAACTTTACAAATATGTTTTTTTATTAAAAAGGCATGTTTTGTGTATATGGAGATGAAAAGTTATCTAGCATCACCTAATTTTCAGTATTTGTTTCCAACACCATTTTCAGGCCACATATAAAAATCATAAATTAAGTTTTTATTACAAAATATTCATTAGTTTTGGAAAGTGATGTAAAAAATGAATCCAGACAAAATTATGAAATTACATAGAAAGTCTATAACCATTTATTTCTAATCTGTGAATTCAACTAGTTCCTGACATAAAAATTCAGCTTTTATACTAATTGATATCCAAGAGATATCTATCAGTGCTAGGTAAGCTATAACAAAACTGTGTAAAAATTCTGTTTAATTTTTTTATCTGCAAATTCAAAAGAAAGAGGAGCATTTTTTTCCTTATCAAAGGAGGAATATTCCTTGAACTGTTCTTGAGACTTTACCCTTAGGTGCATCAAAATCTTTGCTTTTTCAGGTATCTTCTTTTTTTCTTTTCTCTTTTCCAAAACAGTTTTAAACAATGTAATCTTCTTTTGAGAATTATTAATTAATGTTTTTATGTATAGAGCTCAGTTAACTCATTTGGTACGCTTCAGAACAGGGTTGTTCCCAAAAGCGAAATGACGAGTAGTTTTGAAATTATTTCAGGCTCTATACACTAAAACTCATCTCCTTTGCAAATGATGGAGAGCAGAATGACAGACTGTACTGTTCACCAGAGCAAATGTCTAGACTGGCCCCCTGCGTCTGTAAGCAGTCTGTTGGATCCTGACTTTGTCCATATTGACAAAAGTCCTGCCCTTGTCAAAGGTTTTCTATTAGGATAGTCTGCTAAATTAGTCTGAAGTGTATCTTTCAAGCTGGAAAATGAGTTTAAACAGGAAGGGCCAAGGTAGAAATAAGACTGTGGCAGCAAATACGAGTCAACAAAGGAATGCTGTCAAGCCTGGCAGGCCCAAAGCCTACATGACCCACATGAAGCATTTCACAGTGTTTCTATTGACAGATGCATGACTGAACTTGCATCTGGCAAGTTCTGCTGAGAGACACCAAAACAGCTCCCTTTTTTTGGCCAGGAGAGTGGATATAAAACCCTTTCTGTGACTTGCCAAATGCAGACAAATAAATTTGGGACACCGATTTCTATTTGAGACCGTGGTAGCAGGTTGTACTTTTCCTCTGACTGTCATTATTAACTCTTCACAAGTGCTACATCACATCTTCCATTGCTAATGTCTAGTTGACCCAGTTAGGTTTGTTGTAGTTCCATTTGAGTTATTGGGAGGTTGCCTCTTCTCTAGCTTTACAGGAGGTTGCTCCTTAGCATATTTCATGCTTCTGGCCAGCTACACAAAGCAAATTCTGCTTTTTGATATTTGGACCTCTGAGCACATTGGACATGTCTATACAGCTGGCACCAGACTTGCATGTCTGCAGAAGCCAGCTGGATGTGAAGCAGGCCTCAGCTGGAAGCTACATGATCGTCCTAGAGTGGTGAAGCACCTGAGCACTGATACATGTATTAGTCAGGGCACATCCATGCTAATGCAGCTGCTTCCAGGCCACTACTGCTTTGTATGCAGCCAGCCCAGGGTGTAAGCAGAGTCTGGTTGCACTTGCCTGTGTAGATCTCTCTGCTGTGTCCAACAGATTGTGTAGAACTGCCAGTTCTGGTCACCTAAAAATAAATTATCAAATTACAGCAAAAAGAAATAGTTGTACCATTACAGAATACGAGAAGAGTGGAAAAATAATGCTGCTGGAAAGGGAAAAGAACTTCTTTGGTGAAGAAACACCAAACTATTTCCATCAAAATGCCAGAGCATACAAAACTGGGAATTGGCAGGAGCCTCCTCCATGCAGCAGTTCTCTGTTGGATGCTTAGGGGAAAGTGGCTTTGGAGCTGGATGAGTGGGGAGGCTGGAAATCGTATTGTGTGCGCTTGTGATTTTGAACAGAAGAACTTCTTCATTCTGAACTGCAAAATATGGTAGTTGGTATGTGGCAAATGGTAGGGTTTGTAACAAACATGCATAACCAATTATGGAATGTGCTATGAAGCAGTGGATCCAGAGACAACAGCTTTGGTGTCTGTTACACTGTGTTCCTAGAACTTCACTTGGTGATTGAGCGATTTTAAAGAAAGTGAAAGATAAATACTTCCACACCCATTGGAAAAGCAGATATTTTCCTTTTAGCAGAGAACATCTGTTGTAGTTAAACTTATATATGAAATACGTTTTTTCTGAGAAATCGGAGCTACTGCAGTTTTTACAAACAGTAAAGACTGAAAAGAGGACAAGAGTCCTTACGAATTAAAGGTCCCCTTCTATATAGAAAATAAATGCTTCCTTTGTATCAACACAGATTTTACCATAACCTCCATGACTCGCATAGATTAAAAAAAACAAAAACAAACCAAAAACCCAAAACAAAACACCAAAAAAACCCCACAGCCTCATCCCCAAGAAGAACTCTAGAGCTGTTGTCTTTCCTCATTTTAAATAGACGTAGTTTGTGTTAGTATTCTGGAAATGTAGATATATCAAAAGCCCTGCTTTACACATTAGACAATGTGAACAGCTAAATATTTGTGTAAGTGACAGTAGGTAGCATTAGGCTTTGTCTCCTAAAAAGGCTAGTCCAGATAATAGTATAAGAGCCACCTTCTTTAGCTCAAAAGTTGACTCATGCTTTTAGTTACTGATTCAGCTGAACAAGTTCTGCTTACAGCACATGAACAGCCCCATATAATCGCACAAACTGCTCACATGATTCAGAGAACAATTATCTTTTTGGTTAGTATCATGGTGCTTTTTTTCCCTCCATAAAGAAGGTCAAGAGTCACAGAAGACAGTTTATCTTTTGAAAATATGGTTGATGCTCAACTGATAGAAGCAATATTTTGGGGCTGATTTACAGCAGGAGGAGCCTCCAAACATGGGTTAGGAGAAGTAGTATCTACTATTACAACAGCCAGCATTATTATAAGAGACTAATTTGGGGACTCAAAAGTGAATTCGATGAGAATTTAAAAAAAAAAAAAAATCCAAGCTAATCAGTCCTGAAGGCTTTTTTACTTTTTCTGGTTAGATAAATAGGTATAGTTATACATCAAAAAATGTGGAGGAACAGAAAACACTATAAATATGTCTTGCTTGAGGACCAACCACAGCCTTGATACTTGCAACGTTGGCTACAGCTAGGTGTTTTATACTAGCCTGATTTAATTCAGTAGAGGATGGATTTGCCCAAAGTAGGTATTTGATTTAAAAAAAAAAAAAAGGAAGTGTCCAAATTGTTTAGTGCTGCTACAACTTGATATCTAGTTCAGTCTATGAATTTCCACTTCATCTATGCATAATTTTCACCCTGTCGTGGATTAGTTAAAGCTTCCAAAATAGCCTAAGGAAAATGTAGAACGTTGATTTAGAGTGCTACTACTGCAATGTTAGCAATGAGCTGTTATGCCTTGAAAGAGCAGCGGAAGCAGTTATATGCAAGATGTGATTGTTTTTATGTGAATGGAGGTAAAAGTGACATGGTTGATGAAGTGAGCTGTTGGAAAATGTCGTTATATTCCTCAGTAACTAAATTTCCTCTGTCCCCCACAAATGGAAAGAAATCTCAATAATGTTTTAAAATCTAGGTTTCTTTTTAAAAGCACTTTTCATTCAAAAAATCTTTTGTTCGGTAAACTTTGTAATGTGTTTTTCCCTGAAATCGTTTTTCTTCTAAATATTATTGTGAAAGGCTGGGAAGTTTGTGGCTGAGTTTCATTATTTCATATGGTCTTCATTTTCTCATACTAAAAGCAAATTACATTTTATATGTATGTATGTGTGTGTATGTGTATTTATAGTCAGAGAGAGAAAGGAGGGCAACCTTCAACCTGGAAAAGGTGACAGAAGACTAAGAAATATTTTCCCATCACTAATTTAGCCATTCCAACTTAGTTATATATGGTCAACTAGTAAATCTCTCTTTCCAAACTGGCCTTTGCTCATGAAACACAACATGTTTACTTTGGCTGCAGGAGCTTTAAGCAGACGTGGTACAAGAGGCGGACAGTGCCAAGTTAGTTGAAAGGTCTATTAAAACGTTTTAAAGTGAGTAAGGAGGAACAGTGCTACTTATTTATTTGAACTCAAAGTATTAAAATATGGAACTGCTTTCTGTGGTAGTAGAGAAAGTGTATTTTTTCCTAGTTGAGAATGTAGGATAACATTGGCAGATGGCTGTTGATTATTTGTAGACTTACAATAAATCATTATCTTCTATTTTAAGGAGAACTATTTGAACTTATCCTCTTCCATAGACCTATTTTGTTTACTTAGCAGTTCGTGAAAGAAAGAGAGTAAAATTCGTATTACACTGACGATGGAAAAAATATTTAAATTATTAACAGTGGTTTGAGTTTAGTCTGGTAGGATGCTGTTTCTTCTGAGGCTGGAATGCAGTTCTTTTTCTTTTGTTTGCCTGAGGACTGAAGTCCACAAATTATGGCAGGTTAACTAGTCTGTGAATAGCTTTTAATTTGTAATGCTTAATGCATAAATTGTTGGGTTTTTTTTTTCATTGTAATTTGAGTTTCAACTTACATTTTAAAAATTATATGATGAAATACAGAAATATATTATTTCCACAAACACCTTATAAAAAGGAACAAGGCATATGTCTGTGTCTAAAACTGAGTAACGCAGTTTGCCCCTTCTATTTCTCTTTCCTTTGCACATCTTTGTCACTGTTACATAACTGTCACTGACACTGTCACTGTCACCTTTTGTGAGTCTTTTTTTCTTTTGGTTTTCCTAATTTTGTTCAGATTGTAATTTTTTATTGTCAGCAACATATTTTATTATAGCCTTTTAAAAAAATCTCTATTTATTTTTCTCATTTCCTATATGTAATAATATTTCTATATATGGTATCACATAATTACATATGTAATTATTGCACTGTCTGTTTGTGTATGCTTAAGGATAAAATGGAAACAAGCCATATCTCTTGAAATCCATTTGGCTACATAGAACTAAATGAGAATGGCACCTTGTTGGAATTGTTTGTTGAGCACTTTTATGTCATTGTTAGAAATATGAGAAGTCTGCTACTATCTTCCATTGGGTTTAATTGTCAAAGATTTATGTGTAATGGACAAGAGACATTATATTTTGATGAAAGCAGAATAATTAACCTTTTCCATAACTGAACCCTTTTCCATAACTGAAGAGCAGTGTGGTTGTGAGTGATAATAACCGATATGAAATTTTGCTTTAAGCTGGTTCATCATAACAATAAAATGTCTCTGCATGACTTTTTGAACAACCTTATGTCCAATTCCTTATTTCAGTAGGACAGAGGAACTGCACAAATGTATGTAGTGGACTGAGAACTCCATGGTCGAAAATAATTTTTTACTTATCGCAGCACACCCCTGACATCCTATCAAAGCAGCTTCAGCACTCTCCAGTAGCATTCCTACATTCGTATTCAACATACAAATTATTCCTTATGTTCCTTTGGATTATGCTTTCTCATTACAGTAAAAGAAACGAACAGAGAAGACTGGTTCATACACAGGTCACCACAGGTGACAAACACATCAGGGTTTATCTTTCTGCCTTCAGGCTAGAAATCTCTCTTAAAGGAAAAAGTGTTTGTAAAGAACAAAAAGAATACACACCTGAGTGCTAAAAGTATTCTTACATTTCTATTTAAAACTAAAGGTGTCTCTGGGTAATTCCCAGAGATATAACACTAGGTTTACCTTTAATAACTCAGCCTACAATTTCAGATGTGTTTTACTAGTCTAGCACAGTCAGTCTAGCACAGAAAATGTCATCTGCATGGGACAGGAGAGACTGTATTTAGAAAATTTACCCCTTGACTATTTGACGACCAGATTCTTGCCCTTTTATTTCCCAGTAGTGCCTATTTTTATGAGTAGTACTAGTTGGATTTAGATGAAAGTATGGCAAAAGGGGGCTCTCAGCTTACATTGTAGTAGTGTAATTTGTTTCACACAAAAAAATTTCTTAAATAAGAAAAAAACAGAAGCCAAAGGAAGTAAAATCTTCAGCATTTGTGGCATTTGCAAGTTACTTTCCATAATTTAAGTGTCCCAGCTCTTTTTCTTTGTAATATAATGCTGCTTCCTAATTTAATAACTTTCAAGATAATCTTGGGCCTAACAAATGACTGGAATAAACGTAAGAAAACTGTACCACTAAGAGACATTTTTGCAAAAGTTAACCTTAACATCTAAAATGCCAAGAGAATAACTTTATTACAAATTTGACATCTGTCTCATATTTTTAAGCAATTACTTTAAATAGTTTCACCTTACACAACAGCTTTATCAAGTGCATGTTTTTATACCTCCTATATTGTATCACCTACATTTCTGCAAGATATGTGCTTCTTTCTTACTCAGTAACCCTTTTTTTCCCCCCAAAGTGTCGTAACCATTGGAATGGTTTATGTGTATTTCCAGGGGTAGGTGCTTGGAGGTTCACATTTTATGAGTAATATGTGCTACTGTGATCTGTTAATTCAAAGTAATTTGGAGGCAAAAGGATAAGTCACCAGCATGTGGACAGAGTCCAAAGCACAATGCTAACTGTTATCCCTCCATTTCTGTGCTTTAACTCTGGGACACGCCATGTAGTGAATTACCTTGCATCAAAACAGCAATGTGTGAATATATGTTTAGTAGCCTGTGGTAAATGTGACATTATGAGAGTAATTAATTATAGTCTTCATCTTTATGGGCTAAGGCAAAGTTTTACAGCTGAGCCCATCTAGTGGGCTGCTGCCACCAAAAGGTCAGTTTCTCTGCCCTAGCTCTGTTCTCTTCTACCCCTCCTGTGCTCTCCTCATTCCCATACGCCGTACGTGGTGATTGTCAGGTTCTTCTGGGACCTGCTATAGCTGAGAGAGCTAAAACTAATCAACCTTATTTGCTGGTGTTGTTTTCTCTCCTTTTAGAAAATTAAAGAGCATTACAGAGATGTTTCATCAGCATTGGATTCAAGAAGTGGGCAGAGGAACAGGTCCATAAATCACTTGACATGTTTCATAGTCCATAATTTTAATTCAGGTCTTTGGCTCTGGCCATGAGCACAATAGATAGTTATTACGATTTAGCTGAGGGGTGTGATTTTTTTTTAAAACCTGCATCTTGCATGTGAAACAGAGCCATTTGTTCGCTTATATGGTGAGAAGTAAACTGAAGTCCTGAAAACGAGCTATGTTACAATTTATCTTTTGTAACTTTAAAAGGTTGATCACATCAGTGCACTCTAGATATTCGAAATCCTTTTGGATTACTTAATAGTTTGGGGCATCTTGAGTTAAAACGTGATGTTCTGCAGGAAATCAAACCAGTCTGGGTTCAGATCTGTGATGGCCAGTAATTTCAAACTGCTTCATACTGGAAAACAAGACTGGAGAGAAGTGTATGTTGGAGGAAGGGGTCCAGTGCTTGAGCCAGTCCAGCTCCTCTTTTCCCCTGTACCTCCATGACTACATACAGCCACCGCAGCAGCACCTGAACAAATCGGGTAGCCAGTCCTCCAGTGCAGACGAGCAGGAGCCTGGGATGTGGCCACCCTCCTGCCCATGCCCACAGGTTGATCAGAGCTAGTTGCAGGTGGACCACGCTGGTGGGCTCTGCTGGATGTGGCAGTGCAGCAGCCGAGCGCTGAGGCTGGTCTCCTCTTGGGTGTGGCTTGTGCCACAGCAGGGGAGTAGGACAAGCTGTGACCTTATCCTGTGCTAGAGACTGCAGAAGTTGCAAACTTCATAAATATTAAGGAGAGCTGTTTCTTAGTTAAATCACTTTTCTAAACCTATAGCGAGAACCTGTTAATCTAAACACAGTGTGAATGAAACCAGGAAACTTTCATTAGTACAAAAGCAACTGTACAGGCTTTTATATAAAACTTGGATGCAAAAGAAAACATATGTACTATTTCACATCATTCTGTGAACTCTAGGTTACGTGTTGAAACAGTTCTGAAAGGTATAGGCAAAAGATTAGGATATAATAGGCATTTGGTTTGGTAAATAACAAATATAGTTGTACCTCTTGCTACTATTTGATATATTCTGCATGGTTTTTAAGATCTACGTCTTATATAATTCAAATAATAAAGCAGAATCCCTGAAGTTAAATTAATTATTCTGAATCCCTCAACTTTTCAGTAAGGATTTTAATTAATTTTTAGTTCCTGCCTTTAAACTCATGACATTGGCTTTACTGCAAAATTGTTACCATTTTCCATGCCTGTCCTCGACAAAGATGGACCGTGCTGTTCCAAGGGAAATTGAATTAGGTCACCTTATGGAAATGTTTGTCATATAATAAACATCATAGGAGGAGAGAGGAAAAATGGAGCATAAGAGTGACAGAAAGAAAATTGTAAGCTATTGGCAACAGCTGAAAGGAGTAGAAGGAAGCATGTGGCAGCAGGAAAGTGTGCAAGAGGAAAAGGAGAGAGCAATGCAAAAGGAGGTGGAGTGGAAAGCTGGAAAGGAGTTCCCATTGTTCAAAAAGGATAGCACGGCAGCTTTGCATACCCCAGCAACAGGGGAAGGTCAACATCTGTGTATTCACTGAAACACAGACAACTTTTTTTAAAGTCTGTACTTAAAACTGAATGTTGGCTGCAGATGATCCTACAAATAAACTGTCAGAATGCAATGACATACTTTGTCAAGCAAATGTCCCTGCAGCCCAGTGTGCTCACTTAAAATAGTCCTAAGCAGATGCTTGGGGAAGAGGAGGAACAGGGTAGGCATCCTAAAAGACAAAAAGGCCAAAAGGCTGTTCAATTTGGTTTTAATTTCTTGTTTCTTGGGATTTCAGTCACAGTTTTTGAATACTTGGAGATGACAATACTTCTGTGTCTTAAGCACACCTATCATGCTGTCTCTGTTTTATTTCCTGATAAAAATGTAGTTTCTTGGTATGTCTTGATTTTGTTAGAAAAAAATATTAAAGATAATGTTTAGATAATAAATATTGTCTCCTATGAACATTTTTCATGTCTTAGATTTTGAAAATTGGGACACTTTTACTTTTTCTACCAGAAAAAAAGAAGCTAACCAGCTTAACTTCAGCAAACTATTGTGTCTTTTCCTTCACAGCTTTTTGAAAGGAACCTGATACTTGGGTAACAGTAGTGCTAATATGCTAATAAGGATTTAATAGTCTTATTTCAGTTACGTAGATTATATTTAGGCAACCTTGACCTAATGGATAGTTGTTTTCCTCTGCTTCATAAAATAGGGTATGATTCCTATGTACTGCTCATTTTGAGAAGAGAGTGAGCTATTGATCGCTGTATTCATCCAGACCCCGATGTAAGAGCACCTGCCAATTGCTGTGTATTATATTTGCACATACACTGCCATCTGCAGAGTGGCCTAACGGAGGATTATGATGTTCCTTAACACCACCCATCTGGGTGGCTGTCCTAAAAATACCCAGATAATGCTACTCAAGGTAATGCCCCAAGCACATTGACTGCAACCACTGCCTACTGCGCTTCCTTATAAACACCAAGCTGTCATCTAAAATACAGATGAGTCACGTTATGCTAATTTTGGTTCTATCTGCTTAGAGTTGACCACAGCATGCAGTTTTCCTCTCCATGGCCTATTCTGTTGTTTAAAGAATCCAACATGTACAGTCTTTTTCCTTTCACCTATTTGCCACATTATTGGGGAAGACAACCTCTGTTATTCAAAGGATCCATGTATTGTTTGATGCTGGGGTAGGGAGCTGTGAGCAGTGGCACTTGTGAAACATTACCTCCCAGAATTACTACCTAATTGTATCCTGAGATTTAAACAGATTGTCTCCTAATGGATCACTTAGTACAGGCCCAAAGCTTGTCTTTGCAAAAGGCAGACTTTCTTAGTTAAAGATCTAGATTTTTCCCCCAACATTATCATTATTCTACTTTTTTTCTTCGTGTAAATTGCTGAGTAGAGTTCTTTGGGTTTGATTTTTTGGATACTATTTTCTTCTGAACCAATAATCAGTGGTGGTTTCTATGTTCCATATAAGTGTTAAGTGTTAGAGAAAGATAAATACTGAGCTAAAAGACAGCCTTAGTATGATTTAGCCAAATTCTTGTTCCTCTGTTTCATGTTCAGAAGTTATTTTCAATAGATTTATTTTTTATCTGAATTGTGTGCTATTTGTCTTTTCCAGTGTTTCACAAAAAATATCTGGTGAGCATATCTTGGTATAGTTGTTAGAGTTGAGTTTTCTCCCAGACACCACTACCACAATCTACATGGCTGATTTTTCCATGAAAGACCTTAAGTGTGATTTCATATTTATTCTTGACCAAATTCTGTTCACTGATTTATTTCTTTATTTAATGTAAAGTGAAAGTTGATGGATTCACCATTGCTGGGCCATTGTGTGTGTGCTACCCATGGTCATGCTGTCCAGAGACAGGACTCACCTGTGACAGTGCTTCCTCTCTCTGCTGGGAGAGTGGAGGACCCTATCATGGCTGATGTGGGCCAGCTGTGCCACCCAGACTGCAGGGGAGCAGAAAATACTGGAAGTTATATTTATAAGGTACTACTGCAGTATTTGCAAGTTGAATTATTTTTGCTTTCTGTAAAAATTTTCCAGGCTATGATCAGTTTTTCTGTAATGCCACTTCTCATACCCCTACAGTCGATGCACGCAAAAAGTACTCTGGTAAAAGGGATGTTTAAAATGACATTTTGTTGTTCAAGAGGAATAGTATTTGTAAAAGGTTGGTAAGGAACCTTTCCCTGAACTGTGTAGTGAATGAACATGACAGTGGACTTTTGCAAATGAAAATGAAATGTGTGAGAAGACTAGTGAAACTATTGCAAGCTCTATGAGGAGGGTAAGGGAGTGAGTGCTTTTGGAGTATTAAAAGTTGGAGAAAAATCACTGATAAGTCAGTGAGGAAAGCAAACATAGAATCATTTAGGTTATCTGAATTGGTTTAGTAAGCAACTAACCCTTTTCTCATCCCCCAAATAATTAACAACCAATTCCATCCTTAATCTAACTTAAATTTGTCAAAGAAAGACAAATTTATCAAACCTTTAATAATCTTGGGGTAGAATTATGAAATACATGTATGCTTTGAACTTGACCCAGAAAATGACTTAATGCAAAAATAAATAGCTCTAATGCTGTTTCTTGGAAAGTATTAAAAATAAAATTCAGCATTGGAACTACTGATGTGATTGGTAGTAAATAATACACGGTCCTGTCAGGAATTGCGCATGGGGCATAGATAAGTGATTTATGACTGGAAGATCAGGTGGAGTCCACTGGAAAATGGTGATAGTGAGGAAAAGGCTGGTGACCTGCAATCTCCCATATGCTTGCAGAAAGTTACTGAGCTTGAAGAGAACCTGAAAAGCTCATTCTGACACTGGAGGAGCCACAAATAAGATTTTTTGCTGTCAGAGTTACTCAGACTTCTTATGTTCTGTTTAAGTTCGGGTTGTCCGTGGTGCAAGATTTGCTTACCAGGTTAGACAATCCAGAGCAGAGTATTTACATGAGCTATAACGATAGTTTCATTGCTTTCAGTGAAGCAGCTATGTTAGTTTGATCTTGCTAATTCCTTTATGCTATAAGTGATCTGCAAATCTATTGGCAGCCTTTTGAAATGTCATTGATTTGGTAATCTTAGGCTATGGCTGTGTTAGTAAATTGAGCTGTGCCAGGGCCCAGGCCCAGGCCCAGGCCCGGGCCCGGGCCCAGGCCCAGGCCCCAGCAGGCAAATTCTTAAACTCTCCTTGTCCTCCCTGTGGCCCAAAGCAGCTGCCATGCTCCTGGACAATCCTCAGGCACGCTTCAGGAGTTAGGGACTTGGCCAGCCTAGCAAATGATCCCACTAGGCGTTTGGATGGAGCCTTTTTTATTCTTTTTTTTGTTTTGATATTTTACTTGTGTATGACCAGACTGCGCCAGTTGTGCTCAGGGCCAGGGAGCAGCAGGCAGTGGCCCTCTTCGGCTTCCTGGCCTGAGAAGTAGAGAGGGAACTACCAAAACACACCAAAATGTTCTGCAGCCTGTAAAAAATACACTGACACCAAATAGCAAGCACTTCAATGAAAAATGTTGTCATATAAAAAAGATGTCCAAAGCCAAACAATATTTGATAGAAAGATATTAATTTGTTGACTCCTAAATGCTGCTCCATATAAAGTAAATTTTATTATGTCAATCCATTCCATAAATTAGAAAACATTATTCATTATATCCTCAGATAATAGCTTGAAGTAAGTTGAGATAATAGCTCGAAGTTGTGTGGCACAGCAAATAAGTCAAGTCCTGGCTGAATAGAAAGATAAATTAAAATCTTAAGTTTTAACTGATGCATGCACTCATACACTTTGGAGATCCTTTAGGCTACCAATGGAAGATATGCTGAATCTTTAAAAATTGCATTCAGTAACTGACTATTATGGGAAAATACAGTTCAATCAGCAACAGCTGTGTTTAGGAGAAACAATATTGTCTCGTACATTTCTCTCTCACTCCATCTTATATTATTAAGGATATTCTCCTTTGATCTATACCACAAAGTAACTTAGGCCACAATTATTAAAATGCATACTTTTCTTTCTCCAAGCTGCTTTTAAATAGCAGAATTATCAATTTTCATGGCAAGCCATGCTAAACCCTTTTACCAACCACAAAGTCTTAAGTCTTTAATTTTAGGAAGGCTGCCTGCTGTAACATAGAGGAATTTCTGGCACATCCATTTTAAAATGAAGGAAGAGTGTTCAGCTGTTTGTAACAGGCTGCTTAGGTCTTCTGCACAAATAATTATGTTACATTTAAAAATATGTTTGGCTGCTTTATATGCAAAAATGTGTTAAAAAATAAGTGCTTTTAAATTCTTAATGCTATTGGAAGACAATACCAATTTAGGCATAAAGGAAGGACATGTTATTTGGGGTGCTCTCCGGCTTTCTCTGATTTTAATACTGCTCCTATTGGTAGGTGTGTGAGGATGAGCATGGGGGTAGGTCTCACGGTCAGTGCACAGATCTTTGCAGGTGATGACTACCTGCAGCAGACCTCCCAGATCCTCCACCTCACACTTGAGGAGTCCCTAAGAACATGCTGGGATGCAGGATAACCCGACTGAACAGACCTGCTTAAAGAGGTGGTGAGCCATTACAGAGCTTGTATTATCAATATAACTGCAAAAGCCTGGAATGAAAGACTATTAATTAGTTTTTCTGAAGCACAAATGTTAATATTCAGTCTTGAGCCCTGAATCAGCCCAACTAAGGTTAGGGATGTGCCTAAATTTAGAACTGCTGATCACTTTCTAAAAGTGTCTTCAGTGTTTTTATTTTATTATACAGAAGTGGAAACACAAAAAGTATTGAGCACGTTGAGCATTTTGAGCAATATTGAGTAATTCCAGTGTTAGGAGCTACAGGGCTAGACTGGGGGAAAGGTGGGTTTTGATATGAGCAGATTTCAGGTGCAGTGTGGAGTTGGGAGGAGTGGATCAGGAAAAGAATAATTTGGGGGGGTACTTGGATGACACAAGCTTCAGTGGGAGAGAATTGGACAGTAAAACTTCAGGGGACATGCAGACTTGACATTAGGAAACATTTCTTTACCAAGAAAGTAGTCAAACACTGGAACAGGCTTCCTAGAGAGGCGGTCGATGCCCCAAGCCTGTCAGTGTTTAAGAGGCATTTGGACAATGCCCTTAATAATATGCTTTAACTTTTGGTCAGCCCTGAAGTGATCAAGCAGTTGAACTAGATGATCGTTGTAAGCCCCTTCCAGCTGAACTATTCTTCTCTTCTCTTCTCTTCTCTTCTCTTCTCTTCTCTTCTCTTCTCTTCTCTTCTCTTCTCTTCTCTTCTCTTCTATGCCATTCTATGCCATTCTATGCCATTCATTCCAT
Organism: Ciconia boyciana; assembly: GCF_034638445.1. Lineage (NCBI taxonomy): Eukaryota > Metazoa > Chordata > Aves > Ciconiiformes > Ciconiidae > Ciconia > Ciconia boyciana. The sequence continues at coordinate 55,514,758 of NC_132936.1, forward strand.
TCCATTCCATTCCAAAAGGATTGGAAAAGAATTGGAAGTAGAGGGGGAAAAGCAAGATGTTTTGGGGGAGCATTGTGGGAAAAGGAGATGGAGTTTGGTTGGAAGTGGCAGTGGGTGGCCTGGCCAGAGTTTAGGAGAGTGGAACTTTGGGAGGCAAAGCATTGGCACTCTGGGATAAGGAAGATTAGATTTGGGAGGAACTGGGACAAAAGAAGTAAAGCCAGGGGCTTTAGGAGAGAGGAGTTTGGGGGAGGAAGACTGAAGAAATGGGAGGTTCCACGGCAAAATGGACCCTGAGTCAGAACCAGCTTGAGCTGCCAGAGGCCATTTCCCTCTCCCAGGCATATGCATGGTTTTGAAATATCTTTGCCCTGACTTTTTGCCTTCGTAAAGCCCTATATTTCAAATTTCAGGGATGTATTTTCTTAAAACAAATGCCAAACAGCTTTAAGGTTCTGATTTTCCTTAAATTCCAAAGTTAACAAATAAACTCAGCGTTCGTATTCTGTCCTTGATTCTCTGCTTCCCCACTCCTCCTATATAGAAAGGCTGTGGAGCGTAATTGAGAGCTGTAGCTGTGACAGCTTTTATGCTTTCCTTTTACAGACTTGTTCTGGGGCACATTGATTTATGTGTGTCCTGGTATGTAAGTTCCCACACCAGGCTAAGATACATCTGAGAACATCTTATAACAAAAGTTCTAGTAGAACTGGGTCAAACGCGTTTAAGTAAATAACACTAGAAATATAACACAGTAAAAAAGATAATAATTTAAAATAATGTAATACTAAAAATCTAATAGTCTGCAAGACTATTAGGTGTGAAGTATTCTTGTTAATATTGAGCAAACTAATGAGTTCTTTTGAGTTACCACCATGCACTATTTAATTTCAGGTATGAAGGAAGTGTGTGGGCAAAGATAAGCCCATACTTGCACTTTACAATATGAGCTGTAAGATGAGGCATGGAAGAAGTCGTGTTGGTGGCTTCCTACGCCAAATTTGGGGCCTCCTGTATTAATGTATAACACAGTAACTCTCTGATAAGATGATTTTTTGCTTTATTGTGATGGGTACTTTGAAAATGTTGTAGCTTAGTCTAACTGTGTGTAGAGTGGAGCTGTAACTGTTGGCACAGTGAGGGTCATCTGGAATCTGCATTGAAAGTTAATCTTTGGCCCTTCAAAAGCCAGTTTTCAAATCATAAACTTTTAAGTAAAATAAGGCCAACACCACAATTGGTTGCCAAGGAGCCTAAAGTTCAAAGTAGGATTATGGGGTAAAATTTAAACATTACTGGGTAGACTATGAAAAATACCTGAAGTATTTCCTCCCCTTTGGCCTAAAAATAGCCAAATCAGTTTAGAGGAAATCTTGGGGGCGGGGGGGAACACCAAACTTGTATGCCAGGTATCCGTTCAAATCTTGTTTAAAGTAAAAGAAATTAGAGACAGTTTTCAATGCAGCCTATTTTATAGCTGTGATAAACTGCTTCCCAAAAAAAGATGGTCATTTTTGTAACCCTATTTTACACTTTCTCATGTAGATACATTTCCAATGTATTTAAACAATAAGAGCAGACATCAAAACAGATGAAAGAAAATGAAGTATTTGTTTTCAGTCTAATTTTTCAGCACTTTTATGCAAGTCACACTTTTTTGTTAAGCTCAAGCCGTTTTGCCTACTGCTATTGTAAGTGTTACAAGGCTTCTCTGGAATATTTTAAACAGAAGTCTTTTGAACACACAGGAAATATTAATTGTTAGTAATTTGTTAAATGATCAGTCTAGTAAAAATCTAACATATGATTAATCTGGGAGACAAGTAGTATTTCTTTCAGTTGGCTTAACGAGTAGGACAAAACCCCCGTTCAAAATGCATCCCCTTGGAAATGTGAGTGAATTACAGCAGAAATAGTTTTCTGATTGTGTACATTGCATGAAGGAATATTAAAAGCATTTGAAGGCACAGCTAAATCATTCTGCGATTCAAGCATTGAATTTAATATGAGTGGAATACTTAGTGCTATTTTAACATTTTGTATCGTTTCCCGAGACTTGAATGGAATGTCTTTTTCCAACTTGCAATAGTGTTTATTACTCAATTATTCAATGCTTGCTAGTGTAATCATAAAACATAAGCAAAAATCAGCATATTTTATGAAGCATCTTGTTTCATATAATAAACATTTTTCTTTTTAGAAAACACTGTATTGGATTTTTTTCTTTAAAAACACTATGGTTGGGGGAGAGTTGTTATTGCTATGTATTTTAATATCGATTTAGTTCCCTTTCAGTGTCCAGCTACAGGAATTCGTGTTTGTCCTACCTTTTAGTTGAATGAAAGCTGTCCCTCGATAGAGGGAGTGTCTGCTTGCCAGCTGTCACCGAAAGTCCCTGCTTTCTTAACTCAGAGGTGCTCCTCTTGCAGCAGGCATGATTCACAGGAGTGCTCAGCAGGCATTTCAGAAGAGTTAGAAGGAGGCAGCCCTCTCATTCAAAAACCCTTTTTTGGTGGCTTTTGGACTTTTTAACTTATTGAAAAGCTGAGTTGAATCATATGCTGGCTACTGACTGACGGGTCTGCCTTCTGATTCAGTTCCAGGAGAGAGTAATTTTTTGTTTCCCAGCAGAAAATGGCTCTGTATGAGAGGTGGAAGGGGATTGGGGATTCTCACTCATTTAACCCCTGTGTTCTTATTTATCTGTGTTAAAGAGGAGCATGAGATTTATTTGTCATGTCCTTCTAATGGGATGGGCTTTTTTGGAGAGTAGAAAACAAATTCCTTTATGTTCTCTAACCAATAAAAATTGGTTCTTAGGAGAAAAAGTTACAGCATTTTCCCATGTTTGTTACTCTATTCATATTCTTGTAGCAAAACTCAGATTTCAGAAAGGGGAGACAAGCTTCCTAGAAGATCTTACAAATGCCTTCATGTCTGTTATCCATTTTTCTACTTCTATGAATGTACGGGTCAGATACAATATCTGTGATTTTTTTCTATATTAAGGAATGATAGGTAAGTCCAAAGTATTAGTGTTTCCTGGAATCCAAGAGAATAATCTCAGATCAAGATCTTTTCTTCCTCTCCGTTACCACTTCTGAATCTATTAATTCAAGTGTTGGATTTGGATGATTTGAAAATTCCATCTTTTAAACACTGGTTTCATGCCTGTGATAGTCCCATACCAGACTTTCAAAGATGACTATGCTGTGCTTTACTGAATCCATATTTTATCTCTTGTTTTTATCTTGTTGATATATCTCTTATGCTGATACTTAAATTCAGGATAAACAGTTCTTTGTTATCAAAGGAAGAAAACCTTGCTTTTTCAGCCACTGCCATAGCCCCTGGGAAAAAGAAAAAAAAGATTAGAAAATTAAGTATAAATCTTGAAGGTGACAGTGCAGGGTGTGAATTATCATCATATCCCTTGGTTGAGGCAGATTCATCTTTTTTACAGTCACTTTCATTTTGACATTTCTCTGATGTGAGACTTGTAACTACATCTCAGGAGTGCTTCTTAAACACCATTAGAGTTACTACATTGTGCTATTTCAAAATGCAATATCAGAAAAGTTATATACTTCTATTAATTTATATAGACAAATCTAATTTTCATGTTCCCTGCACCTTACTTTGAGACATATTTCAAACCATTTTTCAAAATTCAGTGCAAAATACTTCTGAATTTAGATGTCAAAATTATATTGGCTCCATGGCCTTGAATTTTATCTGCAACAATATGAGAAATACTTTTTACTTCTGATTCTTTTCTGCATGTAGCCAAAATCTTGTGAGACTAGTTTGTCTACAGCTTTTGATCCTGCTACATGGAAAGTGTTCTTTGAGAGCTGCTTACCTGCCTGATTTATTTCAGTTTAATACGAGTCTGTCCACTCTAAGGATGAGCAAGTTTCTGAGATAATATTAATTTCATTCAAATTGCAAGTCAGTTATGGCTCTAAACCTGAAATGAAAATCATTTGGCCAAAAATTTTAGTTTAGTGACATAGCGAAGACTAAATGGGAATGCCAGTGTTAGGGCATTGCTGGTCTGGAGGCAGCAATCCCATTAATTTCTATGGCATTTTTGGCAAGGACTTCAGGAGAGACAAGCTTTTCACTGAACTGCAGAACTTCTCTGCATTTAGAGGCACAAGGCTGTCACAAGGCATATCTCTTTCCAGGTGATCATTCATTTTTTGCTGTACCTTTTATCATCCTTCAGGGTCTGAGGGCTTGACATGCAGAAGGGCAGAACAGAAGGGCATAGTACAAAAGAATGGGATTTCTGTTTATAAATAAGTTCAGAAGAAAGAAAAAATATGTCAAGGAAAGGGGCACCCAGAATTAGTGGATATACATGCCACAGAATCTCTCTGCTTCAGGGAACTGGAGATTCTTGTAGCATGGGGATAACAAAGTACCAGTATCTCATAGGAATCTGATGAATGTTCATAAATGTTTGTGAAACTCTCATATGCCTTGATGGGTGGTAATGCTGACAGTCATAAGAAAGCCAATATGAATAGATTTGTGTGGAAAATATATGCAAGACTGTAAAAAGCCTATAGAAATAGCGTAGTGAGCCTGACGTATTAAGACGAAAAAATTAAACTGTATGGTTATAAAGTACAAGTAATATAACATTATTTTTCTGGAACTTCAGTCTTAGCTGTTTGCCTTACATAATGGATGCATGACTTGATTTTTATTATAGATCTTATAATGAAAGTGACATTTCCTGTCCTGTATTTATTGGGCTGGCCCTTTAACATGTATCTGAACTTCCTTAATGCATCCCTTTAAATTCACAGTTTAGGACGGCAGTATCTATTGTCCAGAGTGGTAAGTGCTGCAGGAGTGTTGAGAAAGACAGGAATTGGTGGCAGGTCAGCTACTGATCTCCATAAAATAGCTTCTGTATATGTGGGCCTGAATTCAGTCTTTCTCAGTTCTGAATTTTTTTGAGTTGAATGCACTTGTACTTGGCCTTTCACCCATCACTGCTGGGTAGTTAACATGGCTGGGATGAGGACAGGATAAACCATCATTTCTTTGCAGTAGATCATTGCTTCTTCCCCTCTCCCTTCATATTTTCCTAGTCCGACTTTCCCATGTCTGTTTCTTAAAAATTTTCACCCTAGTTCTCTTCAAGATCTGTCATTTCTTGGGAGACTCTTTTGTTCATCTCCAGAATACCAAGGTAGCTGAGAACTGAGAAGCTCATTGCTCTCAGCTGTGGCTGCTTCTCCACTGGGGGAAGGAATTGCAGGCGAGGTCCTCTTCATGCTAAGGAGACTTGGAACAGGGTGTGTTGAGCTTCTAGGCAGGAATAATGAATTATGTAATCCTGCTGGCACAGCAGCACTACATGGGAATAGAAAATGCATAGGAAAGATGGAATCTTCGGAGAATTTTACTGCCTAAATCCATAATGCAAATTTCAGAAGTGTGTATTTTAGATTGTTGCTGAAAAGTAAAACCAGAGCACTTTAACACCGGGAGACAGTTTGTGCTGTTACATAAATTTCAAGGACCTATATTATAAAAAGTATCAGTTTATTATTAATGTGATTTTTAGGTGGTGGTGGTGGTTGTCATTGTTATTATTGTTGTTGTTATTCTGTGCAAGTAAAACAACTTTTTCTTGTTCTTTGCATTCATGGCAGTGGCCAAACCATTTTCCCGAAACTCTCTACAAATAAAATGTTTTCAAAAGGTAAAGAAATTGGTCATGATGCAGCCATCTGGTGTGGAAAATCCTGACTGACTGGTAGAAGTTTAGCAGTCACTCATTTTAGGAGTGGAAATGCCGACCCACTCTAGCTGTAGATATGGTGCTTTATCTATAGATTCATTCTTTTCATGCCTTTTTCATAGCAAAGGAAATCCTTGAAGGACAAACATTTTTAATCCTGTTTACAAATTCGTTCTGAATGTAAACCAGACCTGGGTTCTTGTCTTAAATTACTTGTCATTGCAATACCTGTAATACTAGGAAAGACTGCCAAAATCAAACCATTGATACAAGCTGACTTCATTGCAGTAAATCCTGCATACAGCAAAGTGTATTTTAGCAATCACAGCTATGTAACTTTTTAATGGGCTGTTGTTTATCTTAAATCAAATCATGTTGTCGCGAACACTGTAGTCACATATTTCTTTCCTCAATTCACACTCTACTTGACATTTAACCACACATTTTCCTTGCTGTTTTAATTTAAATATATCATTAGACCTTTTGATCAATGTGAAATCGGTGCCATAAAACACACAAACACACACACACACAGAGTCACTGTTCAATTCTAATTGAACATTGCTTCTTTACTCTGAATACCTAGTTACTAACCCTACTATAATGAATTTAATGGCTGTTAGTTTTGTTTCCATTAGAGCTGTAGAGAGCTCGGACTCTGCTGCTCATTGTAGAATTCTGGGTATTGTCTGAGTTGTGTTGTTCTGCTTTGGACAATGAACTTTGTATTCAAAGTGAAATTTTTATTTGATTTGTTGACACATTAATACATACTTTTGTACATCTTCAAACTTGATTTCTGTAATTCATCCTTTTAGACAGGAATCATAATACAAATTTCAAAACGTAAATTATATATCAGTATAAAATACTTCAATTGACTTTTGAGATGTGTTGTTACTAGACACATTGCTTATTATTCTTTGTTAATGGCATTAAATCACACGTGGTTCTATCCCAGTTTTCAATCACGTGAATCTATTTAGAGTTTGGGTTGTTTTTTTTTTTCCCCAACTAAACATAAGTACATAGGATCCAATTCTGCTGTAGTGGAGCAAATAAACAACTAATCATAATCCACTGGATTTTAGTTGCTAAGGAGGAAGAACCTGAGGCCAGGTGCTTAACTGAAATTGAGATGTTGTAGAGCTGTAGCTTCCTTTAGCCATTGAGTGTGTAATTCTGATGGAGACAGAGAGGTGATCACTAAAGACCTTACTCTGTTTAAACAGAATCTTTTTTGTTTCATGGTCCCCAGCTCTTACCTTGTTTTCTGTGAAGCTTTCTACACTGTTTCTGGAGGCAGAAAAAGAGCTGTTAAAACCAAATCATCATGGAAAACAAGCAGATAGTGGCCAAAAAACTGTAAGGCTGGGTAGCATTGATCTAAAAGACTTGTTTAAATAGGTAAACATGGTATTTGTAAGAAGAGTTTTTTCACTTTTTCTGAATTAGGGTTTATACATTTTCTTCTTCCTGTCTCTTGATTAAAGCCTTCTCAATTTTCTTTTTTTTTTTTTTAAACACAACTGTTAATTATGATGATAAATGTATTTAATCCAAAACATGTTATTTTGGGAAATTTGAATATGTACAAATTCTCTTTCATCATTTAGGTTTCATCTTTCATAAGAGATCACTCTGCTTGCCTTAAGATCTGCCTAAGACAGCTTTGAATATATTTCTACTTGGAAAGGAGTTCTACTTGGTAGTATTTCAGTTTTTACTTTTAATTTTTCCTGGCGCAGAGTGCCAATAAATATTATGAAAAGTAAGAATGAAAAAAACAGGAAATAAAACCAGGAGCTGGCAAAGTTCCTCACAGTTTTGGCATCTCATAGTGTTTGACCTCTCTCCTTTAGAAAGGCATTTGATCATTATAATTTGCTTTTAAAAAATATTTAAATACAGATTTCAAAAGATGTTGTATAAATGGGATTTGTGCTTTACTTTTTTAATACTGAAAATTAAAAGATAGCTAAAGCAAAGGATGAAAGTGATATATCATAATCTGTGACAAACGGAATGATTTAGGAGACTGGTCATGAACTAAGATCCGAGTGTTATAATTTCTAATTTGAATTCACCTGTCAGGTAGTCACTGAAAACAAGTATCATCTGATAACAATAACTTTTCATTAATCCATGAGTCTTATTTAAAGTTATTGGAAGTCTTGACCTTATAACAGGTACAGCCTGATAGAAGCATTTTCCTTTTGTTATTATCAGTGCGTCTTAATGGAAGAATTTCCATTTTTCAGTGGTTGTACTGCTGATGGCACAGAGCTAATGCCAGAAGACACCGCTGTTTCTGTTGCCGTGTCGCAAAAGTCATAAAGTCATGACCAATAGTCATATACGTGAAATTGCAGAACTGTGTAGGAAAACACGTGGGTTTATCATGATAGTGCCATCAGTCCTGATGACTTCATAAATTGCTGTAGACTAGGACAGACTACCTATAACTAAGCATTAATCCACATAATAACCTTGTTCACAATAGAAAGGGAAAATACCTTCCAGAAAATTTTGTTCATGCAACAGCTTAGCTTTAAAGTGTGAGGATATAATTTTAACACATACGTACAATGAAGTTCAGAATTAGTTTCAAAATAGTATCTGTTCTTGCTTTTCTTTCCAGAAATTACTGCAACTGATTGTTGCACATGTCATACACCTTGCTTCGTTTGGGGATTGATTTTCAACCTCAAATTTGGAATTCCCTACTTTTGGTTTATATTGGATCCTTTATGTTGCTTAGTCTTAGGTATTTTTCAAGTTGCAGGTTTTTTTAAAAACAAACTAGATAAAGATTTGTCAGTTTCTGATTTTTATGGTTTTTAAAAGCTCATTGAGATTTAATAGATGTTGATGTTACAAAACTTAAGAAATGTCTAATGTCTTATAAATCTAGAAAAATGCTGTTTCTTGCAAACATTAAATCTGAATATATGCCTAAAGCATCATTTTGAGGTTCAAATCATGTTATGTTACTATGCTTGAAACACACCTAAATAATATAGAGTGGCAAGATTTGGGTTCTAGATAAGTTTTGATCTAGTTTGGGGGGGAGGGTTTGTTTGTTTGGTTGGTTTTAATTTTTGTATGGTGCAAAATCTTGAACTTTCCTAAGGACAACACATATTTAGAGTTTATGATCTGAAAGTTAGCAGCATTGCCTTGACTCTTTAAAAGAGTACAATAAGGGCATATTTTTAATGTTAACTGCAGTTTAATGGTTTCATTTCATTAGAGCTACATTTGTGGAAATTTATGAATAAATTTCCATCCTATATACAATGTACCACCATAAGAATTCTTCCTCCAACCAAAGCGAGTGGAAAGCCTTTCTGTAATTTATAAATCCACTTTTTAAATATTTAATTGCTTTCTCAGTTGATTATTATTATAGTTTTGATGCTGATTAACCCTTTGCTTAAAGGTTCTCCCTCATATCTCATCTTACAGGTCTGTATTTAATTTAAATTATTCATGAGTTTTCTATAATGTCCGTCATTTAGACTGTATAACTTATTCCCAAGGAAACTAGAATGAAGCAAAACAAGACATTCATAGTCATGTCTTCTGCAGATACCAGAATTCTTTATTATTCTCCTTTCTCTGTTACATGGCTCTTGCTTAAGAACTCATTTTTTAATTTTTTTCTTTTGTTTCAAGTTTGCTTCACTAATTAGACTTTGCATCATGCCTATTTACACCGTCATAGGATAGATCAGCCCGACTACCTCTAGAAGTTTTTTTCACAAATGAGTGTTCTTGAGATATATGAATTTGTCTTTCATCCACGCCATCAGCTGTATTTATGTTAACTTGGTGTGGTACTCTTAGGTAGTATTCACTGATGGCCTATTCCTTCATCATAGTTTATTTTCTTTATACCATTCAGACAGGCAACAGAAGGCATGTTGAACCCATATGGGGAACAGATGCCACATAATGCCAGTTATGTCACGTGGGTTTCATGAGTATCTGTTGTATTCCACTGAGCACAAGTAGGGACACTGGTGTTGATCCTGTGGAATATCAGTCTTGATTAGTAACCTGAAATACTATTAACATATAAACTGTATATTCTTTTCTGTGTGCATCTATGTGACTTTCTCTGTGTTACCTCTGCTAGTACTTGCCCATGGATGATTCATATCCTATCAGTTACGAATGCCCTGTTCCAGGTCAGAACGCACCAAGACAAGCCTCGCACTATAGCAGAAGCTGAATAGATTGGGTTGTATCTTCAGCCTGGCTCATATCCTTTTTGTACAGGCCAGATCCTCTAAGCAACTTCCAAACACCTCAGATTATTTGCTGCGGATTCCCACTTCCTTGTTTTCCTTTCCTCAGCTTTCTCTTAACCTAAACAGAACATAAATTTAGTGCCATTATACCAAATCTTACTAGATTTTCACACATGGTCCATGTGGTAGTTCTTCTGTTGAACCAAGTAACTCACTATTATCATTTTATTCATTCAATTTTTATTACAATACTGGTATAAATAAAACATGAGCCAAAAGTCTGCTTTTAATCCAAAAAGACTGATAATTTTTCTGTTGCCAAACCTGTTACTGGAATAAAATCTGATGTCCACAATCTTGACTCAACTTTAGGTAATTATTTCAAGTTGATGATATTTCATTCAAATACTTAAATATTTTTCAGTAGACTAACTTCAATAGAGATTTGATCTTTCTTAGAAATTACATTATGTATAATTTCAAGAATATGTGTCTTCTGGATCTCCTTCTAGAAAACAAAGAGAAAAAAACTATATAAAATCATTAAAATAATTATGTCTTTGTCCTGTGTTTTATTCAGAAAGTCATTTCAGACTAACTTTAATAGCTAGTCTGAAAAAATAATTTTTACAACTGCTTACTTTTTTTTCCGAAGAACAAAAATTAGTTCTTGAGCTGTTTTGCAGTAACCTTATCCCAAAGTTAACATTTATTTCTAACATCTCCGAAAGCCATGAAACAAATGCCATATTGATTTGCTAAACTTTTGAATCATGATACATATATTCTTGGGTTTGTATACTCTTTGTTTCAGTGGAGAGAGAGTATTTTTACATGAAAGTTAAAATGACATCTTAAAAAAGAAGAGATTCTTTAATGTTCTGTTCTGTGGGAAAGAGAACCGAGTATTTCTTCAACAGTGGAAAAACTTGTGGTCTCTCAAAAGCTCTGGTTGCAATGTTGTCCTCAACTTCACTTTCCTGTACTTAACTGACACTTCTTTCATCCGTATGCTTGAAGACTACAATCCCATTCATCCATCAGATATGATCTTCCCTTATCTATGTTCTTATTTCCTTCACATACAGCCATCTCTCTTCAAACAAGCACCAAGCTATAAAAGCATAATAAATTCTATCTTGCAAAAATATTTTAGGTCCTTAGACACTTCTAGATCTTCTTAAAATTATTTAGCCTGATCCCAGGCTTTAGCCTGGCTTAAGCAGCTTTTTAAGTCTTTGTGCCATATAAAAATGCAAACTAATTCTGAAAAGATAAACAGAGCTGGGGAGGACCGTGTTGTGTTTAGGAATGAAAGAATATACAACACATCTGCAACACATAGCTGAAATGAGCAAAATCAAAGAAATGCCCTCTTAGCTTGGTGTGAGCATTACTTTTGAGCATTTTCAGTTGCAAAATGATAGAAATTACATGTAAGTAAGTTTGTTAAGAGGGAATGATACTGCAAAATGTTTCTGACTGTCTGCTTTGCTTAAAAAACCCTTCATTCTTGAAAAGTACAGTACTAACATGGGAAACCTTTTCACCCATTAAAAAATACCTGCCCAGAGCTTGTCCTGCTGTTAATGAGCCAGAGTTTGTGTCATTATCACAGCTGCTGCTGCTGCTCTTGAAAAGAGAAAAAAAGAAAAGAAAAAAGTAAAAACAATATATTTAAAGCTCATTACAAAAAGCTTTGTAATGAATACTACTCTGAATGCCAAGTGACATATTACCCGTGTGAAATGGGGATGTCATTAGAGCTCTGGAGCTGGAAGGCATGCCTGCCATCTGGCCTTCCTTCACGTTATGCAAATCAGTTATCTCTGGACCTTAGTCCCATGGGCATAAAATGGTTGCTACTGTACCATACATAGCATTTGGTTAATGAAAATATCGAGCTGGAACTTGTAAGTATGACAAGCTTTTAACAGAGGAACAGGCAAATGTACAAAAGCTGGAAGAGCAAGCTTGTCATCTCAGGAGAAGGATCTGTGCATCTATTGATCAGGCTGCTGAGCATCTTCTAACCACGGCAACAAGTACTTCCAGCCTGAGGGTTCCAGTGCCTGTTACCAGCCAGATTTCCGTAGAGCCCTTGGCATATTTGGAAAATAAATGCATTAACATTCATAAGAAACCTAGAAATTTCAGTGAGACTCTTCACAGAAATACACAGACAGATAGGCAGGAGGAAACAAAAGCACTTGGAGCTTGAAACTGAATTTGTCAATAGTAAAGAGATTTAAAGCTAAGACTTCTTTCTTGTTCCCTTAATTAAGTTACCACGTGATATTAAAGTATTGTAAAACTAATTAGAAAATATAGATAAATAGACAGATAGACAGAAAGAAGATAGTAATGGCTAGTTCAGTGATAGTAATATATAGTTCAGTCAGTTCCTTATTTTTCTATATATTTCTGTTAAAATATGGAAACTATATTTTGTTCTGAATGTATAAGAAATATGAAGACATCAACACTTGCAGTGATTTTCTGCTCTCCTAGAGAGTTTATAGCTTTGCTTCAAAAATTAACCATAAAACCTTGTTCACTTAGCATATTACAACTAGGCTTCAACATATACCATTAGTTCTGGCACAGTTTCACATGGGCTCTATTTTAAAATAATTTATCTACACATGATATACTTATTCAATAGCTAATATATCTAGTTACAAATAGACACCCAACAGTGAAGACTGACTGTCTGTATAGGTTTGTATGTCTGTTTTGGATAAGATTGCCCCTAACATAATATCCTTGTATCTTTAACATGAAAGAATAACACTGAAGCTTCATTTAAGGGAAACAGAGCAAGTTCACAAAATCAGTCATTACCTCTTCAATCATTACCATGTTCACATGATTTTTTTTTTTTTTAATATATATAGCTGGCAAGATAATGTGTAGCATGGAAAGATAGTCAAGCTACTAAACATTAAATTAATGTTTATTGATCTCTAAAAGTGCACTCTTCCTGCACACCAGTTTTTCGGGCAACCTCTGCCTGCTATTCTGCCCTGCTTTGCAGTGTTTACTCTTTTTTGTCATCTTATGCAGATGTCACATTTCTATACAGTTTTGGCTTTAGGTCACAATTTCACTATTATACTGATCCTTATCCTGTCACCTTTTGAGATGGGCAAAGCAATCCTGGATGACACTATTTGAGGTCTGTTTTCCTATCTTTAAATGTTTAGCTTGAGTTTCTAAGAAAACACAATATGGAGTCTACATCAACACAAAAGGGTAGCTTGTGTGGGTGTCACGGGGTAAATTGAAGACCTTTGGGAAATTTTAAAGGAGTTTTAAAGTGCAAATGTAATTAAATTCCTAAAAGACTTCATTAGAATTGGTAACCAGATGAAAGAAAGAGATCTGGTTTACTACCTTTTATGTAAGCTCATTTGCTAACAAGCTGTAGGAAATCCATGTGAGGGAGAGACCATATGAGCTTCAGCTAAAATTTAGACTCAGCCTATGCAACAGAAAGCCATAGGGTCATCAGGTGCCCTTGTTTTGATTATGCAAGCAAAATTCCACCATATGTATGGAGCAGGGTGGGGATAAGCATGTAAGGGATACACAGCCACAATTCTCTGAGTATGGAGAAAGCTTTCTTGCATGAAAGCAAAACTTCAGACTGTAGTTAGAGCTAATAGGCCATGTACCTACAGCTGCTGTATAGCTCTGACTACATAGTATTAGTGCATCTCAGCACAGTGCAAGCAAGATCCCTGATAAAGACAGAAATTAAGTTAACAGATTTAATTTTTTTATGACCAGATGGAAATAGTTTGTAGAACAGTACAGCTAAAATAATTAATTTTGAGATGTACATATCCCTGTGAATGATGTAATCGATATTCCTGACTTTGTTGGACTTTTTTTGTTTGTTAAGACACAGCATAGAAAAATCAAGAGATGTCTTGGTTTTACCTGTATTTTTGGTTTTGCAGAAAGCTTATTGTGTGATTTGGTTAAGCTACTTAAACTTTTCATTTTTCCATTTCCCTTATAAAATCAAGATAATGTATGTTTGCTTCAAAGGACTTTTCAAAGATGCATGAAAGAAAAGGTGATCTATCAAGTGTAACATACTCTTTCTAATTAACTATCTTCTTTTTCTTAGGTGAGGTAATGTAAGGTTGGGAATTGAAGACTAACAATTTTCTTTTTTGTCATACATTTATTTTACAATTCCAATATTTTTGTCATTAAGTGCATGTGCTACCCAAGATTTATACTACAAGAACATGCATTTATAAGAGAAATGTAGATTCAATCCATAGCTATTTGGTACTGCTACAATTGTGACTGACATATGGCAAAATGACAGAGTGAGATTTGAAGTCCTAGGGGAAGAAATAAAATCTGATTATTCACAGTTGTTGACTCTCTACTTACACTGAGATGATTTAAACTGGACATGCTACAAAGCCATCTGGTGGTTACATTGTAGGCTTTGTAAATTTAATTTTTTGATGAAACTTCAAGCTTTCTTTCAAATTTAGATAAGAACATCAGAAATTAAGTAGATTTATCTCATAATGAATTTAAAACCTTCTATTTCATATGAAATTGCAAAAAGATGAAACAAATTCAAGTTATAATATTTATTTTAATTATTATATATATTCTTTCACTAATGATTTAATTTGTTTAACAATGTGTATATACCAGAAAAGCTCAAGGAAAAAAAAAATGCAAAAAAGCTTTTTAATAAAAAGTTCATGTGCTTGATCTGTCCAAATGAAAAAAAAAAAAATTGTAAAGAAATAGTGCATTTGAACATATTTCAAGGGAAGGCTCATCTATATTGTTCAAATAACTTTTTCTTTTTTTCTTTCTAAAACAAAAAAAAGCCAAAAAGAAAAAAACAACAACCAAGTGTTTGGTATGATTAGATTAACATGCCCCCATAAAGAAAAACATTAGCTTTGGATTCAGATATTTGATTCTGTTACTGTCATCACAATTGACAAATCTGTTATTTCCCTCTGAAAACCTGTATAAATATACTAAGGTACACTGGAAAAATATTTCAAGAGTCTGAGAGATGGCTTTTTGGTTTTTTTAAAGTTTAAAATAAAAGATTTTCCAGGGCATTTCAGCCCATTTCCAAATTACAGTTAGGAATTTCGTTTCTTGAGTCTTCTTTCAAGCAAATATAAAACTAGCAAGATCCTCCTGGTGCACGAAGTACAGCTTCTTCTTTTCAGGCCCTGCATCATATAATCTATTTCATAAAAGTGTCCAGCTCACTTTTAAAACTCTCCAGTTTTCTCACCTTCAGTAGCTCTTCTGGAAGGCAGTCCCACAACCTCACTGTTCTGATGGTTAAGAAATTTTCCAGCCTAAATCTGTTTGTGGCACGTTTATAGCCTGTTGCTCTTGTGCTCTTTCAAGATTAAATTGTCCCTCTCCCTTGCAGGGGGGGTCTAATGATAAGACATATTTGACTATTTGCACCATTCTTGCTCTTGCAGTGGTTTTTTGCAAGACAGGCTGTCTGTGTTTTGAAAGACTCTTGCAGAATATGGACAGGCAGATATTTACTCAGATGAGATCTCACTAGTTTTTTTTACACTTGTATTAACTCTTTGCTGTTTCAACTGAATTTACCTTGTGTAGTATGTCTGAAGAAGTTATTTGTGTTTTACAGAGTCCTGGGTCATACAAAAAAATGCATGTTTTCCTCCTGTCTGATTCCTGGCTGATGAGCTACTATAATGAAAATTTGTAGTAGTCCTTGGGGAGATTTTTCTCATCAAATTTAGAAGTTTAAAAGTTAGGCACCTAAGTAAGTCTTCCAAACGTCCTTTATGAATGACTAGAAAGAGGGAAGAATCTCCAAAGAATCTCCATTCATCCCATTTAGACATGTGTCTAAACTAGATAATACAAAATTACCAGCAGACTTGTTCACATCTTTCTAGTGATTATACAGGGAGACTCAACAGCTGTGAAGATACGAAGTTTTTAGATGGACTGGATGAGATGAATCCCATCTTAACTGCAGATGCTGTACTTTGTACTATTACATTTCATCCCATGTTTACTGTTCCAGTCCATTTTTCCCTTCACATAGTGTTCTTCCCCCTTCACGCTGGCAGTGCTTCTCAATTTTTTTCGGACTTCCTATTTTAGGGGTGAAATCACAAAGTAAAATAGTAAACAAAATGAATGCCAAGACTAATCCAGGAGGAGCACTACTGGAGTAATCTGTTTTCAGCCCAGAGGTTCCCCTTTCAGCACAGTTCATTGACATTTCCTCTGCAAGTCACTTTAGTCAGCACCTTCACAGTCTTTTTCTAATCTTCCTTTTTTCCACTTTACCTAGTAATCTCCATTGTGACACCTTACCAAATGTTCTGCTGAAGTTCAGATAAAATCTAATCTCTCTGTGCAGTTCTTTTGTCTGGAAAATCAGGTATCCTATCAAAGGAAAAAATCAGGCTAGTCTGACATGACCTACCTTTCCTAAAGCCATGTTACATTTTATTCCATTGTCCATTTACTTTCAAGCCATTAATTATTCTTTCCTTCAAATTTTATCCTAAGATTAACATAGAGCCTGAGGTGTGAAAGGATAGTTTTGAGTCACTCTTTATTCTCTGGTGTTAGCACAAATCCTGTTATGATTTGAGCATATTTTGTAGCTCTACCTAAGTAACATCTTCATTAAAAATCCTTTCTATTGGATCTGGTATTGTATGGCCATTTTTCAGAGTTCTGAGATGAAAGCAGGCTTGTGAGTAAACTCAAGTGCATTAAGCTGTTTAAGCTTTGCTTGTGCCTTGACTGTGATTATGGGCATACACTTATCTCACCACATTGTCTTCCCTGAAGACTTCCATTTAATTTGGGGATCACATTTTGGTTTCTACTATGGTACTTCTACTTCTTCCCTAGAGCTACTTTTTTTTTTCCTCACTAGATAAAGGAGTTGTTGGCATTTCCTTAAGCATCTTTTTTTCAAGGAGTACTTAAGTTTGCCATTTTGACAATTCTTTCTTTTCCCAGTCATTTTAGGCTCTCTGCTTTTTCAAATATCATTATTTGTCCATTTGGATCTGGAGGCATTATATAAAAGAATTTCCCTTTCCTTGAGATACAAGTTCCAGGTAATACGTGAATATTTGATATAAAGAAATTCAGGTGTCCTTCATCTATGTGTTGGTCTTCTTAGCAAGTTTTTGTCTGAGGGGACTAATATTTTCAAATACATCTCAAGGAAGCTCTTGAAAAGGTGCTTTAAAGTATGTACTCTCTGGTGAGTAGTGTATTTTACAGGTAAAATAGCTATGCATGTTTAATAGTAAAATTAAGCCTATATTACTTGAACACTTTTAAGAGAGTTTCTGGTTAATCAAAGCTTGTTTTCAGTCACTGTATCATTGCTTAAGTAGAAAGAAAAAGGCTTTGATATTAGTGACCAAGCAACTTTTACAAAACACTTCGACTAAGATATAAACACACTATTTTAAGTCATTAAAAGGTAGTAGACTAAAAGACATTTTGCAAAGAAAATGTAATAAAATAATGCAGTGGCACTACATCGCTCAGTAACAGATTATTATATAACAAATTACAGAATTATTGTGCTATAAATTCGCCAGAAGGATGTGGAAAGGAAAAAAGACCAAATGCCTGTAGACACGTGCCCCACACAGTGGATGTGGCTCTCCCATGACAGTATGGAGCCTTTTGCTGCCTAGATTTAGAAGTGCTTTGAGAGGCCAACATGTTGAGCTGTTTGCTTTACAAGAAAGGAGAAATACAATTGATTAATGCCATTTTGGACCACAGCTGCTTTGTTTGCTCCTTCATTTGTTTCTCTGAACTAATTGGACTATGATCCTGGCAACCTAGTTCCATAAACAGGGGAGTACAGTTACAAAGAATATCACAACTGAATATTTTCTTATGAAATCAAACCACCTCACCATCATTGACACTTGGCTGCATATTTTTTTCTTCTCTATTAAGTGGAGAGAAAGAGGATTATTTAGCTCAGAGAAAGAGGATTATTTAGCTAGTTTGTTCAACGTCAGTGAGGTTTTGGAAAATTGCTAATGAAGTACAGAGGCCAATATTTTCTTTTGCAAATGTGAAAGGAGGCTGTTATGTGCCCCACTGGGAATACACTGCGCTATTTGCTGTATGCAAAATACTTTGCATGACAATCAGAGGTCACTGGGAGACCCTTTTTCAAAAATCGCCATATTACCAGTTTCTTAATCCAGGTTATGGAATGAAGCAGAAATAGCTGTTGTTACCTGCTGTAGTGTCCTGATGTTTAGGATTGGGATCAGCTAGTTACCCTGGGGTTTTTTCATTCAGCTTAGCCTAAGCTAAAATGAAATAAAGATAAGTAATTGCAGAATTTGCAATAAAGAGCTAGTTGCAAAATTTTATGAGAAAAGTGAATGCAAGTAAAAGGAGTAAACCCACATAAGTTTGCTTAGCATAAATACTAGTTTAAAGGTTTCTTTCATCTCCATGCCCTCTGACACTGGCTGTATTCGAGCTAAGACATCTCATTTTCCCCAAATTATGGGTATTTGCAGGAGACAGTCAAGATTTGGGGCATGTCCTTTTCATCGCCATAGTCAAGATTCATCTTTCATGAAAGAGAGGAGGAAAAGGATGGTAAAAGGGATAATTCATATTCAGACAGTCTTATGCCTCTAGTCATTTGGTATTCATTAATACAATTCATTCTTGCCTAACCATTGTCTGCTATCTCCTGTTTCAGAGATGTTCATGTTTAATTGGCCCAGCTGAACAGATCTCAACCTTCCAGCCAGACTGGTTTTCATGCAACTGAACATTGGACATCAACAATTAGGCATCTGTTGTCTAGATTCCTTTTTTAAGCAAAGGAAAGAAATGGGCATTTGTAGCGTGTGACTCACATGATCTATTTTAGACACCTGTGTACACTGGGATGGGAGGTGCAACATGCTAGAGACATCCGCTTGTCTCCAACGACTATAAAAGAAGCCTTGCCATCCTGCACAGATTTAGGGATTGTCAACCTTAGGTGGGGTGATTCCCATCCTTAAGGACTGGTCTTGTACTAGGCTAGGTTTTTACCAAAGCAGTGATTCATGAGGAAGTCCTCTCCTCTTCTTGCAGAGCTGGGAAATTTCCATGTCCCATAGAGAAACTTCTCCCTCTTTGCTCACCCCACAATTACAGTGTAGCTGTACATTACATAGCTGAGACTGTATGTGCATCTCAGGGGAGAGCTCTTGTTTAGGACTGGTCCAGAAGTGACCCATCAATACTGGCATTAACTGCTTTGGCAGCTTCTGACTCTTCTTCATGATACTGTGATGAAGGCAATGAAAATCTGCCTTGGAAGACCTGGGGGGAAGACAGGAGTTCCCAGTGCTGGTCATCTCCGTGATCTGATATAGTTTCAGGACTTTGCCAGCATTCTGCTTGCACCTGCAAATATTCCTGCAGCAAAGGGAAACAAATTAGGGTAATCGATATGGAAATGCAAACAAAGCAAAGCTTTCACAGAAACAGTGTTTGCAGTAAGTAGAAACCATTGTAGATGTTCTAAAACTGGTGTAATTGTGGACAACTGTAAAAGGGCGCATTTAGAAACATCCTTAGTGTCCAAGTATGAGCATCTTCAAACACTTTCTTTTGAGATGAACCTGAATGTGTGTGCATTGGTTCAATGAACTGAAACTGGCTTAAGGATCCTAATGCCTGATCCAGAATACCACATGACATAAAGCACTGGTGTAGGGTAAAATCACTTTGCTGATAAGATTTATCTCCAGAAATGTTATCAGGTTAACTTTGTCCCAGCAGGCTTTCTTTGAGGTGTCCACCGCTCAAACTTTACAAAGGATCATGTATTTGATCTGCATTTAGCATAAAACCAGCACAAAGTCATAATGTCAGCATAAAGAGCTTATTACAGTGTGCTTTGGGAAATGTGAAAGTAATGTGATTATGTCCACACCTGACCTGGTGCAAAATTGGGTGATCTGCTAGAGCACAGATCTGATATAAATGTCTGTGGAGCTTAGGTTTTATCCTGTTACACTTCTGTGAACTTACCTGCCTATTCTAAGGACAATAAAGAGAGAGTGATAAAAGAAAAGAGAAACCACCTGGTGAAGGTATTAAGATGACAAAAGTGCTTGTATCGCAACTACACTAGTATTCCCTTCCCTAAGGAAAAGTGTATATTGTTCTAGTTCCTGGGAGTAATGACAACAAGGGGACATTCTTATCACAATTTAAAAAAAAAAAAAAGAAAGAAAAAAGCACATTTTAATAAGGCAACACTCTTAATGCTCGATTTATTCATTTTTAGTTCTAGATTTCCTAGTAGAAAAAAAGACATAAAGAAGAAGGAGAGATACTGAGCCTTTAGTACCCCTTTGTAGTTCAAACAATATTCCAAATTTTTGCTGGTGTAGATTTCCTTAATTAAAAAAACAGTAATATTCTCAGTATTCTAGCTGTTCCTCTACATTACAAAGCACACTAGGGCTTTGGTTGCTAAAATATAGCAAGCTGTTAATGGAGTTTTATATTTGTACTCCCAAGAGATGTAAATGAAGTCTTGAGGGTAACCACAATCCCTGGCGAGAATCTTCTTTCCTATTAAAGCTGACCTGGACAGGACTTGCTTTCATGCCACATTTGAATTGTCCAGAGAAAAGAATCTCTGTGGGAGACAGCCCACATTCTTCTTGCCTCCCTACCTCTGACCAGCCTAGCAGAGCCACTGCATCTTAGTCATTAGCAGGGGAGAGAAGGAAACCAATACTTCCCAGTTCTGGAAAAGAAAACCATTCAAGAAAAAAATACTTACAAGATCCCACAAACTAATAATGAAAGGTCTGTTTGATCGCCAACAACTTACTACTGACCTCATGAACTGGAAAATATTTTCTGTTCTCCTTGGGTAAGTCTTGTCAGTGAATTGTTTCAGGATTTCTTGGGATGGATGAAGTAACTTAAAAGGTGACTTGTTTAGGTTTTAAAAATATTTTTTATTTATTTATTCAGCATACTTCAGTTTGCTAATTATTTAGCCTGAGCAGAAGCAATTAGCTGCCAGTAGAACATTAGCAGTCAGCTTTCTATGATGTTCCCTCTACAAAGTTAGCACCTGCATTAAACTCTTGTTTTAAATCACCACCTGGACCTGCCTCAGTCTCTGCATTAATAAATTAGGAAAACTGGTTTGGAAAAGTGAGACAATATAAACAACTCCCCTCCTAAAAAAAAATTAATATGCTATTCACATACATTTTTATATCAAATAGATACTTTAAGGTACATTTATAAGGTGCACTTTAAGGTGCATTTACATAGTTTGAAGTTATTGAAACTGCTTTATAAGTCCAAAGCAGAGATTTGCTAAATATAAAAGGAAAAGGAACCAGAAATTATGTGTGCAGTTTAAGTAGGCTGAAAAAAAAAAAAATTTAATCATTTTCCATTAAAAGCAGATAAGTGTCTACTGAATGTTGATACTGGTGGTAACTGATTTTCTGACAAAACTAAAAACAAAAAATGATACATGATCATGTGCTATTTGTTGAGAATTACAAGTGTCAAAGAAATCTGTCAGGAAGCCAGATAAGTACTTTAACACAGAATTATCACTCTGGTAACTTACATCAGTCTTAGAAGGTGACTTGAACTGTCTTGCTGGTAAATTTGAAAACAGTGTGAAATATGTCCAATCACTGGGAATATGGCATGCATCCACCTTCCAGCATGAAAGCCAACATGTGGCATTAATGTGTATTTCAGAGGTAAACTAACTTCCAAGTGGCTGGAGGATGCCAGCCAGCTGCCTGCACAGAGAGCAAGAGAAACCAAAGCCCAGGGTGAGAATGCCACTGCTGAAATCCTTTAAGTCTCCTTTGCCTTTGCACGAACTATTTGCCTTATAGAGCTCTGAGCAAAACCAAACAGGAAAGATCTTAGACCTGTTGCACTGCCAAATATTTCGTGGTCTCTGGGAGCTTGAGAGTTGAACTACGAGACCTGTGTGGTATGTGAGAGGTCTGGAAAGGATTGT
Organism: Ciconia boyciana; assembly: GCF_034638445.1. Lineage (NCBI taxonomy): Eukaryota > Metazoa > Chordata > Aves > Ciconiiformes > Ciconiidae > Ciconia > Ciconia boyciana. The sequence goes on from NC_132936.1 coordinate 55,536,857, forward strand.
TTCAAGTAGGGAGGCAGTGACGGCACTGCTGGATCTCAGTAGCCTGCGTAGGTGCCAGACAGCCTCTTCCTTGGAGTTTAAAAAGGGCAAGTGAAGTGATCGGACAGCTAGTAAGTTTATGCAGTGAGGTCAGGTGAAGTATAAACTCCCTAATTACTGTGACCTCTCTGCTTACTAGAAGGAGGGAGAAATGCTCTGTGGAGTTTATGAAATCAGAGCTATATTTCTTTCATTCAGATATACCCTCCAGTCTTTAAAAGCTCACTGTTCTTCCATAGACCTGGTATACCAATTCTGTGATGGAGTTGTACTAGTTGCAAACTACAGTCACAATATCATTTCTCTGAGAAAAGGATGCATTAGAAAAAGCTGTGTTGCAAGGCTGTCCCACCCAGAGGTGGCTGTCATGGTATGAATGGCCTTTCTTTGGATGAGGGTTGCTAGCAGCCCTGGCCTGGAGCCCTCCCACCACAAGCTGCCACTGTATCAGATCCATGAGCAAATGTAAGAGCTCCAGTTGGAGAAGGCAAATATCAATGATCCAAAGCAAAAGAGAACTCAAGTGGCTTCTCATAGAAACTTTAAACTCACATAACCGTACTGAATCCTTGGCAATGCGTGAGCTTGGTACTTTAAATGAAAAGGTACTCCAAAATAAAGGGCTGCCATGCCATTTGTGGGAGCTGAAACATTGTGGTCACTGGGCAGCAAGAGCCATATACTCTTTTTACATGCTGTGAAGTAAAACTCAGCACTTCAAACTAGTTATGAAGGCAACTCTGTAAGAAGTTGTTCAACACTGTGTTTCACAGCATAATATTACCTCAACAACAGGCCTTCAAGTCACAAAATAATAGGAAGGAGATAGAAGGATTTGGTTGGGAACAGAGTCCAAGAAGCCATGACTTGGGTTCACTTTGGGTTCCTTAAAATCTCCTTTCAGGACCTCCCTAATTTCTAAACAGCCATGTGGGCAGTGTAGTGGTGATGTAGCCTGAGCAGAGAAATGCTGCAGCCATGAGCCATGCATGCATGGTTTTGGAGAAGAGATTGTAAATCATGCCACACACACGCAGAGTGAGCTTCTGAAGATCTCTAACACAGAGGGCAGGCTTGACAGAGTGTGACCTTTCCCATGTATGTGTCTGTCTCCTGTACTGCCCCAGTCATGAAGCTGTGCTTGCACCCAGCAGCCCTCACTTTGCCAGATACTGTGACAGTTTTCCTTTTTTCAGCCTGTACTTTGGAAGCAGGAAAGTACTTCAGGTTTAGGCATTAGACATCCTCCTAATGCTGCCTAAAGGTGCCTAGGGGCAATAAGGCATTCTCTGATACTTTTTTTATTTGACAGACTTTTTTAACTGACTTAAATACAGCTACAGGGCATGTTGAATTACTTACTGTCTTTTAGTCATTCTTCTTGCTTGCTCCTTGCACCCAGATCTTTGTTTCTTGCTGTCGCGGATGGAGTGAGAGTGCACTTCACTCGTAAGAGAGAAGTAAAAATATAGTTTATTGATACAGAATAGGGAGTTAACAAAGTTCAATGCGACAGTGTTTTAACAAGACTCGATGGCGAGGCACACTTGATTATTTACTGCATAGAGGACAGGGTCAGACAAAACTGTCAGGGAGACCCTCCCATTGAGTCATGAGGTTCAGAAAGGATCCCCTTGCTTTCTAAACTCCTTCTCAGAGAGGAGTCTAGGTGCGGCTAGATCCAGTCCTAGTCCCAGACTTGGTCAACGGTTTATGTCTAAAGGATTATATGTGCGCAGTCAATCCTTTATATCACTTAGCTAAGATTTCAAAGTTTAGCATGCTGTTAGTCACTTACCGAGGATCTGTTGCGGCAAGGAATCTCTCAACCTCGAGGAGTAACCTTGAGAGGCATCCCTGCTCAAGGGGAGATCCTGGCGTGCAGCCCACTGCCGTGCAGGAGAGCTCAAAGGGCCCTGGGCTGTCCGCTATTTAAGGAGTAAGATGATTGACTTATGGTCATATTTGCATATCAGCAAGAGGTTTAGATCCTTGCGTCAAAGCAGCCAATGGCTACTTCGTTGCCATTTGTCCTCAAGGTCCAGGATAACTGGATGCAGCTATCAGGATGACTCCCACTGATGGTTACTGCTTGTGCAGGGAGCTTGGGGGGGGGGGGGGGGAGCACACCGCCACACTTGCCACAAATAGAGTGCTCAAATCCCTGGAATGATTAGTGCCTTTCTCCCATGTGATCATAAAGTGTTTGGAGTGAATGCAATATGAGCCGTTTTGCTACTACAATACCAATTAGATCAGCTCCAAAATGAAATGTCATGAATTCTGCTGCTGTTGCTGCTCCGTGACCAGAAACCCTACTCACTCAAGAGGTGGCTCTTTTCCCCTTCTCCCTCCCTTTCCCAGGCTTGGCCATATCACTTCCTCCAGTCCTCCTCCCTCTTTTCTGAAACTCATTGTTCGTAGATTGAAAGCAGACTCCAAAAACACCAGAAACTGCTTTCTTCTGTTTGAAACAGCCCTTCTTGTGTATACTGTATACATGGAGTGACTTGCTAACAGTTTGGATCAGGCACCATTCGCCAGAGAGAGCAGGAAGGAGTAAGATGATGTGCATGTCAATCCCTCGGTCCCACCAGAGTGTAAAAGCACCAGAGTAAATTTTCTTCAGATATTTTTGGTTCTCTTAAAAATGACAAATCAGATAAAAGTTTTACTTCTAATTTGACAAAACTCAGATGGATAGTCTTTCTTTTAAGAATTTGGATATAACCACAGTCAACAGTGGAACGATAAGTTTAACAAAACTACCTTGTTTTTTCCCTTAGAGTCACTGAGCTACTAACTCCGTAATGGTTGTTTTTGACACTTAGCCACTAAATACATTGCTCATATAAAGTTTTATCTGTTGAGCATCAAGCATTAGAATTATTTACAACTTTCTTTCTAATTCTTCTAATTATTGGGTCGGGCCAACAGCTAGACCTAAAGCTTCATAATACAGGTATGAGGATTTTAACAAATATATGATCATCAAAGATGTCCCAGTCTGCTGCACTTTGTGAAACATTTGGTTTCTTGTAATATATTATTTAGCTTCTGATTCATATAGTTTAAGTACCCCACATTATTAGATGCCATTTGTCTGAAATATATATATTACTTCAAGCCTGGTTTTAGGTGAGAATTTACTGTGTATTGGACTTGATATGTGTTGATGATAGAGCATCCTTAAAAATACTCACATTTGTTCTTCTAAAAAGGCAATTTTGGCCCTTATCCTTTAAATGTGTAAGCTTGGATAGATAGTTACAGTTGATTTGTTGATGCTGCTTTGAGGAAACTCTTAACAGGTGCAGGGCTATGTCTTTGGGGGTCTCTACTGTGGTTTTTTAGATTATAACATCTGCAAAGTAGAAGGTTTTGGGGAGCATTGCGGGAGTTCTACTGTTCTTATTTTCTCTAACAAAATGGAGTCCTCAAAGTAGAAATTAGAATGTATGACTTTTTAAATTAATTGACTGCAGACGAATTGATGGAAAGGAGAACACAATATTTCTTCAGTATAAAAACAGCAGCAACAAAAACCATAATGAACTCTTAAGTCTTCAGCCTCCCAGAGGCCTCTCTCTCTGAGGCCTCTCAGCCTTAATTAATCCAGATGAGATTTAGGTACGAAAAAAACTTTTGTGTGTTTTACGTGAGGAACCTGATTTGTTTAGGTAGAATGATTCTACTCTCAAACAGCAAATTAAACATGCTTAAGCTGTAAAGAAAATGCATGTCTTTGATAATAATAATGAGTACATTATACTCAAAACCCTTGTGAGAACAGTACTTGATGGAGGCAGCATTTCAGTATTATCCCAGAAGTGGGTTGTCTTCAAGGATGGAGGTTGTTTCCTAAAAAAGCAAGTTAGTTCCTGATGAACATCATTCATCTTCCACTGCAGCCGTAGTATCAGTACTGTGATAGATGTGCCCTGTTTCCTTGTGATCTGCTGCCAGGGGAGCATTTCTTTATGTGAACTATGGGGACACTTCTGAAAGATTTTCACTGTACATTAGGATTTCTAAGGGAAATGCCACTAGAAGACATGAGAGGCTATATAAAATATTATCAAGCTTTAATTTTCAGGCATGTATATGACACAATCAATTAAGCTGACGAGTAACCTTTTCTGTATAGCAACAATTACGTCTCCCCCCTGTGTGGATACTACAAACTCGAGCAAAGAACTCGTGGCCACCCAAGTCCCAGCAAACAAAGATTGTTTTCTGCATTACATATAAACCTGTTACTCAGTGCCTATAAACTAATTTTGATGGGAATGGAACATATCCTGACACACTGGTTTTTTTAAATGTGGATTGGGACTAAATTATTATGGTTTGGCAAAGAAAGCTTGCAGGTTAGAATCTGTTTTAAATTTCAGGAGGGAAAAGGAATTAAAATGGAAAAGCTGTCTTTTAAACTAAAACGGATGACCATCAATAGCCTGAACAGTTAAGAAAGTTGAAAAATTCTCCATGAGGAGAAATTGCACTAATGGTAATGGAAAGACTACTCCTGACTTTAGAGGTCAGTCTGCAGCAGGGCACCACCAGCAACGTGATGAGAATCCCTTGAGACCTCACCATGTAGTGGGTAGCAATGTCTTGTGGCCAAATCTGGGCCCAGTATAATGGCACAGAAGGATTTTTATCATTGCTAAATTTTAAACACTGTTAAAGATGCAGGCATAAATTTTCACTTGGTCAGTCCTTAAGAGCAGCTGAACAGTTTCTGTTCCTGGTTAGGACTCAGCAGCAAGGTCACTTCTGATTCAGGTCTAGGTTTTTTAGATGTGAATCATCAGTGAGACAACTGATTTGGGGGGCTTTTTCTTTTGAGCCTTGCCTAGGTTTAGTCCCTAATGGAGCACAAGAGAATGGGTTTTTTTTTCAAGTAATTCAGTTCATTGCATAGGTGGGTTTACCTTTGATCATTTCTATGGCTTTTTTGTCTTCTTTTAGAGGAGGTATGACTCACAACTGAATCTGTGACTTTGTGCTGTGAAGGGAGTGCGAGTTGCTTTTTAAAAACCTGTCTGTACTGAAATAATCTTTATTAAATGAAGATAGCAAGGCTGTTAGGTTTTGAACCCATAGTCAGTAACAGAAGATTTTTAAACTTCATGTGTAAAAACTTGCAGTCGTCCAGATGAAGCATGTCCTCACTTTTTCTGCTGTTTTGTGGCTCCGTGTTACATATTTCCTCACAAGTTGAAAGGCTTTGCTTCACTGGCATATTCTCAGCCATTCCAGGTAATCTGACTAAATTCTTTTGCATCCTACTAAATGATGAAACACTGTCAGTAGACAGGGAGAGTCTCAGTAAAAGCATTCACTCCCCTATGAAACTTGCTCCCTCTGGTGTTTCAGCAGAGCCTGTGCTTGGTGATGTTTGCATCCAGGCTTAAAATTTAATTACATCATAGTAATTAGGAAATTTTTTCTTTATAAGATCTGTAAAATTATTTTTTAAACTTATTGTATTAAAATCTTATTGTGAAATAAGATTTCAGTCAGTGTTTTCACAGAGGCACTCAGGTGTTATTGCAGTGAATATAAAGAGCAATACATGTACCTTCCTGTATGGCTCTGAATGTCATCTTCCTTATAAATAATCCTTCCATTTTATTATGTTATTTCATTGTATTCCCAAGTTTTATGCTTACAGAATTAAAAATAATTTGTCAGTCTCATTTTGGAACTTTCATGTAGAAACATAGCTTGTTGTTTGGTTTTTGGTTTTTGTTTATAATGTAAAACTATTTGTATCTGTCAAGCTAGAAAAAAAAGGCATGTAAGCATGCTTCTAATTTAAATTGTTCCCAGAATGTTTCTAGAAAACCTATTTGGGGAACATAAATTATCCTTGATACTGGAATTATATTTAAGATTATGGAATTATATGAACTGGAATTATATTTAAGAATACCAAATGGTGGAGAGAAGGCAGCTTTCTGTATCCATCTGACATGAGGTATTTCAAGGGTTTAATCCTACTCACATTGAAATTGATATTACAAATCCCTTTTACTCCTTGAAGGATCAGGACCAGGCCATCAGGAACAGGCCATGTAGATAGCAATGGAGGTGACAGAAAATACTTGAAAAAGCAGGAGGTTCAGTGATGCCTGGGAAAGGCAGATTAAAGATAGTGACAGAGATATTACGAGCTCCCTCGCAACTAGCCAAAATATTGCTCTTGTATCAATTTTAGTGGATTATTACATACTTTAATTGCTCTCTCACTGAGATCAGAAAGGTGTCCTTACTAAAAGCATTATTGGTGAACAACCAAGTTAAAATTTCTTTTGAACTTGAAAAAACAGTTTCTGTAAAATTGAACTCCTGTTTCAATTGATCAGCGTAAGACTTGTTATGGTCCTTCAGTTCTCACCTACTTCACAAGAACTTGATATTTCATATTATGGCATTATTTGGGGGAAAAAGTCTCTACCTTAACATGGTAGAAAACTTTGAATAAGCCAGTTTTCTGGTTTTTTTATTTGGAGTGATGTCATTCTACATTAGCATTTGGATACGTGCTTACAACTCACATAAGATCGACTGACTAACATATGAGACACGTTGTGTAGACGAACTTTGAATGTAACAACTGAAATGTTTTGTGTGTGCCTAAGATTGTAAGTCACTCAGACAAGCTTCTTACTGCACTGTGGGGAAATACTGTCCCCTCTTTGGTTTAGTTCTGTGTGCTTAATAAGCCAGAGTACTTTTCCCGGTCTTGGACTCCTGCAGTCATCTCTATATCCATTTTGTTTGGCTTACATAAAGGGCATTTTAAAGAAGCTAGAAAAGAAGAGTTTAAACTTCCCAGATGAGCGCTGTGAAAGGTGTTTTTAGATTGGCATTTTACATGGGGCATGTTCCTGGGCTTGCAAATGGCATAAAAAGTTACTGCCTGCTGGGTGAGATGGAGTGAGTGATTGTATATGTGCACATTAAACCTGTCCCCACGGTGAAATAAAACGTTAGCCTAAAGCAGGGAGAAAAGGAAGCAGGTGTGCAGGTACAAGTTCTCAGCTGCCAGATGGCAGCTGCTCTAGATTTGCTTGTTTGATCACTTGCAATCATCTGCAACACAGAAATTAAAACGAGAGCAGGAGTAAGAGCAAAATCAGCTTGTGTCTTTTGAGTGTATAAAATTTCAGTAACTGATGCTCAGTCTCTTATCATATTTAGAAGGATAAAATCCTTGAAGACCTTATCCCATTGAAGTCAGTGTGAATTTTGTCATGGGAATATGAACAAATCCTTAAGAGGCATGCTTCTATCAATCTATAAAATATCTCTTAATAGAACACATTCAGCTATGGTCAAGTACCAACAGCTACACACATATCAAAGTGTATAAAGCTAGAAAGAATCAGAAGTTGTTTAGACAGTGTATGGCACGATACCTTTTGTTTCTATATAGCACTCCCACTCTTTGGGCAAAAATATTTATGCAAGAATGCAACCATAGATCCAGGATAAACCAAGAAAGACTTTTATTACCACAATGATTGTGGTGAGCCAATAATGAAAGAGCATGAGGTTAAATAAAAATTCCAAGAAAATCTGTATTATAACCTTTCTATATTTTTCCATTCATAACAACATGTGATGCTGTCCTCATACTTTCTAATAATGCATTTCTGTAAATGAACGATTCTAGTCTATAAATGCAGCCACATTACTGATTTCATGAACAGCAACCAGCCATACTATAATCACACACTGGGCATTCATCTTTGGCATCTGAATAGCTACCACATCAAGGCACCTCAAAGCTGACTAATTTTTCCAGTCATATTGCAGCTTACCTAAATATTGACTGTTGTTCCAGTCCTGCCTGTACCAAATCTTTCTGCAGCAGACTATTCTTGGATAGATTTCATTTGTTCTCACTTACGAAGAGATATATCGTTCTTCTAGACTATTGTGTATTTTTCCACTTGACTATCTTGTAATTGCTGTCTTATAATTCCTCTGTTTTACTTTCTAGTATAGTTTTTATTGTATGCTTACTCATTCTAGCCAGCAGTAAAATTGTATTACCACAGTTTGAATTTCTGTGAAAGGCAGGTTTAAGTTGTAACAGCTGGACGCAGGTATTGTGTGTCCATCCTCACTTTGACACCTTAAATTCGATTATGTTAATACAGAAAACATACTATCGGCAAAACCACCTGCATCTTTGATTTATTAGACACCTTATTTCTTGTATGCAAAGAGTGAAGGGAATAAACACTAACAGCATTAAATTGGATTCCCTGGCTTATCCTGGGATACTGACGTAAACCGTAGGCCAAAAGTTCTGCATTTTCAGAGAAAACCAGCATCACCTTTTACTATCACAGAGACTTTGGCTGTCTAACCATGGGAAAAGTATGAAGGTAAAAAGAGAAATCCAAAGACAATTTTATATATTTTTTCTTACTTTTCCATTATAAGAGAATGTGCAAGCGTATACCCACATTTCATAAATACATTCCTATAAGCAATAATATCAAAGACTACATATTATCGAGTAAATACTATGATTGCAACTTATCCATGCAGCTTTGGCAATTGGGTAATTTATACTACTGAAGCACCACACAATTTCACTGACTCATAGAATGGTTTGGGTTGGAAGGGACCTTTAAAGGTAATCTAGTTACTCTTTTTGGTTTTCTAATGTAATTATGGCATTCCAAAATGATTATCTTATCTACTGGTCTGGCTCTGTCTGTACTAAGCCGTCCATCTCATGGCAGGATGTTCTTGAATGGATGTCATATGTTCTTACACAGGTGTGCTTCCATGCCTTCCATTACATTAGCTCTTTGTTGCCTACAGAGACTTGGCATTTCCTGCAGCTGAACTCCTATATGAAAATTATGTCTGTTTACAAAAAAATATATTTTTGTATCCAAGTTTGTCCTACATCATTTTTGATGTTACTGTATTCTGTATTCCTTTTTCCATTAGTGGTAACAATACAATTTTTAGAAATTTTACATGTGGAAAAGCCATAAGTAATCCAAATTTCTAACAATTATATGAGCACATAAGAAATTACAGTCCTTTCTCTAAAGATTCTTAAAGTCTTTATGTATACACAGACCTGAAAATTTAAAAGTTTTTAAGTACAGTTACTGATTTATTCTATGCACTAGCCCATAAATTTGTATTTATAAAGGTATAATGCCATTTTCCATAGAATCATATTTATCTCTCTGTACAAATACACCTTATACTCACATATATAATATGTGCACATACAGATTTTGTTTCATAGCAGCCTTTACCAATGAATACAGATATGGGCAAATTCCTGAAAGATCTGTATATAAGTATATATACTATAGATCTGTATATAATACTATATCTGGTATAGTATTATCAGACAGAGTTATGTCTTTGATACTCAAATGGTTTCTGATGCCTGACAATTGCCATTTAAAAAGGAAAAATAAAACCTTATTTCTACTTCTGTTTCTTCGTGCTTATCTTGAGTCCTTATACAGCAGGGAAATTCCTTTTAAAAAGCAATTGTGATGTAGCTATTATTGCTAATATAATTTAAGGTTGATCCTGATAGGGGCATTTTAATGACAAAAATAGAGAGCTCTACTTTGTGTCCTATATCACTATAAATAGTCTGAGACTAGCATTAATTATAGATACATTTTTCCATGCTCAGTTCATATCTTCTAGTAGAAAGGAGGTAATAAAAGAAAGCCCATATAACGCATGATATTAACACAAGAATCTGACATTAATGTTCAGATGTCAGTCCAAAAAATAAGTGAATGAGGATTAAAATGTTAAGTCTCATTATTGCAGAATGCATAGAGCTACATGCAAGCATGCTGTCATTGCCTTTGGCACGAATGGTAATTTAAAGCCTAAAGCTCAAGTGGGACTCCTTACATGTCTGTTTTCTTGGGACTTAATAACCAATCCTGCAGTCTGAAAAGCAAAAGAGCTGTTTGTGTGGCATCTGGTTTCTTCATAAATATTCAAGGAAGAGTTTTGTTGCTCTGTGGAAGCTGCCTCTACAAACATTTTAAATGTACCATACTTATAAATACAAATTGTTCATGCAGTCTTTTACTTTTTTATTTACTTTCATAAATACTCCATCCTGTTTGGCTAAGTCCCATGTAAGTGGGATTTGAATTAGTGAGCTTAGTGAGGGTTTGAGTGGTAACCAGGCGCTTGCCTTCTGTTTTTTCTCATTAAAGAAGTGTTTAATTGAGGGCGTAGGGGGAGGGGAAGAGAATTGGAGCAGGGCTGCTGGTGGTGGATTGGAGGTCCACAGAAACCCTCCTGCTCCACAGCCCACCCACCCAGGAGAACAGTGGGAGGATGCCCAGGAGTGCCCACGGCTGTAATGAGCGGTGTGGGTTCGCAGCCACCCCCTGCCAGGCTGCCAGCCACAGCGGGGCAGGGGCTCAGCCACATCCCCTGACCTCTGCTGTTATCCCTGGAGTTTGGGGGGCTGTAATACTGGCATTGTTCCTGGCTGCTGTCTGAGGATGTGTGTAAGGCAGAGGCTCCTTCTCATCAGCGTATGACAAGGCAGAAATGAGCCCTGAGCTTCATGGCACTGTCACCGTGTAGAGGAGAGAGTGCTGAGATCAACTAGCTATTGTTTGCTGATCAGAGGACACCATGCATTTCTTAGTAGTTTTACAGCTCTGCAATTAATATAGATATTTTCAAAATATGTACCTTAGTCCACATCCTATGTAATTGGGGTTTTTGATGTAAGCAGGTTTGGACTGTTGGCTAGCAAGAGAGAGAATCATTTCCAACAGTAAAATGGGTGCATTCTATACTGTTGTAGTTGATGAACCACAAGCAGATTAGTTACAGAGGAATAAATAAATGTTTTTTCAAATGTTATGCTCGATAAAAAGGTATTATATGACTTCAATAGACCTGAGAGATTGACCCCTGTAAAGTTTGCATCAACAGAAACAGCAACAGCATTTCAACAGTGCTGTAAGAGATACTCTGTAGTCACATAAATATTTCTATCAAATATATAAATTGCCTTAAATTTCCAGAAGTTCCTGCTAGTAGCTGCAGACGGCCATACAAAAATGGCCTCAGAAAGCCAAGAGTTCTCACTTGATAGAGCCTATAGATGACTTGAAATGGCAAAGTGGTCTGTCCAAATACATACAGTCTATCCAGAGCATGTTACCATCTGCTTGCTGCAAGAGGTCTCTTTTAAAGCCAGAGCACACCAAGATGTCTATCTTGTGGTTTAACCCCAGCCAGCAACTAAGCCCCACACAGCCACTTGCTCACTCCCCCCTGGTGGGATGGGGGAGAGAATCAGAAGGGTAAAAGTGAGAAAACTCATGGGTTGAGATAAAGACAGTTTAATAGGTAAAGCAAAAGCCACGTACACAAGCAAAGCAAACAAGGAATTCATTCACTCCTTCCCATGGGCAGGCAGGTGTTCAGCCATCTCCAGGAAAGCAGGGCTCCATCACGCGTAATGGTTACTTGGGAAGACAAACGCCATCACTCTGAACGTCCCCCCCCTTCCTTCCTTCTTCCCCCAGCTTTATACGCTGAGCATGACGCCATATGGTATGGAATAGCCCTTTGGTCAGTTGGGGTCAGCTGTCCCAGCTGTGTCCCCTCCCAGCTTCTTGTGCCCCCCCAGCCTACTCACTGGTGGGGTGGGGTGAGGAGCAGAAAAGGCCTTGACTCTGTGTGAGCACTGCTTAACAATAACAAAAACATCTCTGTGATATCAACAGTTTCCAGCACAAATCCAAAACATAGCCCCATACTAGCTACTGTGAAGAAAATTAACTCTATCCCAACCAAAACCAGCACATTCTCCACCCCTTATTCCATACCATTTACATCATGTTCAGGTCTCACACTATCCAATACATCCTCATTACCCATCACCCCTCTTCCCATCTGTGCTGGTTTTGGCTGAGATAGAGTTAATTTTCTTTATAGTAGCTAGTATGGGGCTATGTTTTGGATTTGTGCTGAAAACAGTGTTGATAACACAGGGATGTTTTAGTTGTTGCTAAGTAATGTTTGCACTAGTCAAGGACTTTTCAGCTTCCCATGCTCTGCCAGGTGCAGAAGAAGTTGGGAGGGGACACAGCCAAGATAGTTGATCCAAACTGACCAAAGGGCTATTCCATACCATATGACATCATGCTCAGTATATAAAGCTGGGGAAGAAGAAGGAAAGGGGGGACGTTCGCAATGATGGCGTTTGTCTTCCCAAGTAACCATTACGCGTGATGGAGCCCTGCTTTCCTGGGGATGGCTGAACACCTGCCTGCCCATGGGAAGGAGTGAATGAATTCCTTGTTTTGCTTTGCTTGCGCACGTGGCTTTTGCTTTACCTATTAAGCTGTCTTTATCTCAACGCATGAGTTTTCTCACTTTTACCCTTCTGATTCTTTCCCCCCATCCCACCAGGGGGGAGTGAACGAGAGGCTGTGTGGTGCTTAGTTGCCGACTGGGGCTAAACCACAACACCATCCTTTGACATAATGCATAGATATCATTCCCTTAGTCTATGGACCAGCCCTGTGAAATGTCTGTACAAATGTCCACAAAATGTCCAACTGAGTTCATTTAGTCCATGACTTTGGGCTCCATCTGTTATGGTGGTCACTCAGGACAGGAGAGGTGGTTGTTGTGTGGAGTTACTGGGCACCAAAGCCAGCTCAGGTCAGGTCACTGCTGCACTTGCACTGCTTCTTGTAAGGCTTCTTCTCCACTGATTCAGGTGGCTACGCCTATAGTAATTCCTATAACATGCAACTCAAATCATGGGTTACAACAATTTAAAGGTATTTCCATTACAATCTCCACCCTGAGTCCCTTTGGACCAGACCATTGGGTTTAACATTGCAATGAACTCCTTCCCTTGCCCCTGCTCTGGCTTGGATTTATCCACAGACCGCAGTCCCTTAGGGGAGTACCTGCTCCAAGTAGAGCCTTATCTATGCGCCACAGTCTCACCAGGGGTATATCTGCTGCGGCATAGCCTTATCCACAGCCACAGTCCCTTTGAGGTGCACCTGTTGCAGCGTGGCCTTCTCCATGGACCACAATGCCTTCAGAGATATATCTGCTCCAGCATGGCCTTACCCACAGCCACAGTCCCTTCAGACGTAAACCTGCTCCAACATGGCCTTACCCACAGCTGCAGTCCCTCCAGGGGTGTACCTGTTCTGTCATGGGCTTATCCATGGTCACATGCTTTGAGGTGCTCCAGCATGACCTCATGCACAGCCACTGATGCTTCAAGGTGTACCTGCTGCAGCATGGACTTATCCACAGCCAGAGGTGCTTCAAGGTGTACCTTCTCCAGCGTGGACTTATCCTTGGGCCACCATCCCCTCAGAGGTATACCTGCTGTGGCACAGACATAACAAAGGCCATAGGCACTTCAAGATGTACCTGCTCTGGCATGGGCTTATCCACGGCCCCAGACGCTTCGGGGTGTCCTGCTCCCGTGTGGACTCATCCACAGGTGACAGTCCCTTCGACTCGAGTTCACCCTGGAGTTCCAGCCTGTCCAGTACAGCAGCACAGAAACAGCAGCGATGCCCTGGCCATCTGCCAGCCCAGGCACATCGCCATTGCTGTTATCAAAATGTTCCCAGGCACAGCAGAGTAAGACGATAAGCAGTACAGCAGCACAGCAAGCAGCGAAAGCAAAAAGCAGCCACTAACGAGCACTGGACTCTAATATACAGTAAGGCAAGCAAGCCCCATGGCAAGAACAGGAGCCTGCCAATTAACGGCTAAACAGCAATAACAGCTATAAATTCCATCTAGCACATTCCAATCAAACCTGTCATTATCTCAAACCCTTCAAGCCCCACATTGGGTGCCAAAAAGGACGGTCATGGTTTAACCCCAGCTGGCAACAGCTTCAAGCTTGTGTGCTAGATTGCTATCAACATGAATTGCCCATGCTAGCATCTCTACAACTCCTTCAGAAACAAACTCTGACAAAAAGTTGAGATATTTCTTACAAGAAAATGGCAGTGAAACTGGCTGTGAGAGTACATGATCTCGCATTAACAGTTAATTAATTTCTGATCAGAATGAGAAAAAAGGAGAGATCAAGCATAGCAGGTATCCTTAGTCAGACATTTATGTGGCATGTAAAAGGGCCTGTGTTCACGTCATTCCTTTTCTGCCAGATTTAGGTTTTAATTTTGGACTAACTAACTGAGATTTCCAAAGAATAAGCTTGAAATACAGAGCCAGAGACTAATTCCAGGTTTGATGATTAGGACACCCACATGCAGAGAGGTATTGTAAAGTTTGAGTCCCTGTTTCCATATGAAGTGGAGAGGGTCAGATAAGTGAGATTAAAGCACAAAAACAAAATCACGTCAGCACCAGGATTCAGTCGACTGGAACCGTGTTCCAGCAAGGCAGAGACAGTACTTCTGCCTGGCTTGCAAAATGGACTTGTGCGCAGTAAGCGAGTGCCAGTCCATGTGCACATGTGTGTTTCTCCCTTATTTCTTTTTTCTTTTTTTAAGGGCTTCTGTTTAATCCTGATGCAGGATGGGGGAAAATCTGGAATCCCAGATAAATTCATGAGCTAAAAATAGTTGTTTCCTGCACAATTCTGCTTATAGAAACACTTTTTCCTCCTGAGGCTCACTCCTGGAATTAATCTGGGCTAGCTGCCATTCATTTGGGATCTGTTATATATTAAGTGATATTTACAAGTTTACTTTTCACCTGTTTGCCCTTGTTTGGATAATGTTAAAACAGATGAAGATTCAAACTAGGAGATCAAAGAATGCAGAATCACAAATAGAGCACTTGGAAGATTTTTTTGTCATAACTTTGAAATACGCATTTCCCTGGGCTCTAAACTCCTTGTAGATAGACTGACCAGCAAGTACCTTTCCAACAGCGCTTTAGGTATAATTTGAAATAATTTCTTCTTTTCCATTCTCCCTAAGAGAGTGCTGAACTAAACACACAGGCTTTGCACAAATTTAATTTAGTTTTGCAATTTTTAAAACGTTTTTAATGGAGACTTTACATCTTGTTAGATTTCTAGAAAGCAGCTTTGTTTTCTTTGTTGTCAAGCTGATAGCACTATAGTAAGAATAAACAGGTCTTTGTGCTCAAAAGAATGGCATTAGAAATTGAATGTTCCTCTCTCAGCCTTCCTATGGCAAGTTCACTGGTACAAATGGGAGAGGGATGGTCTGCAGTGAAAGTAGCCTCAAGTCAGCAGTCTGCGTCTCTCTCTTTTGTTTTGATGAAGTTGTCAGTGTGGATCTCTAGTTTGTATATTGTTCAGATTGGCAAAAACTGTGTTATTAATAGCAAGAAGTCAAAAGCTGTGCTGCTGTTCCTTGCTGAATTCATTCCTTTTACTGCCTGCAAGCAAATTTAGTTTCTGGCATGATCATAGGCATCATTATCCATCGGCAAGGTGGATAAATAAATGGGTGGAGATAGGGGTGCAATTCATCTGTAATATTTAATCATAGTACTTTAAGGAACTATAGAAGATACCTTGCACTTACCCCACCCCACCACTACCAAAGGGATGGGTTAGGTGTTCCCTTCCTAACAGATGTTCCCATCCTAACAGATGTCCAGCCTTTTTTTAAAGACGTGCACTTATGAAGATCGTACAACCTCCTAGGCAACTTTTCCAGTGTGTCAATACCCTTAAAATTAGAAACTTTCTTATCATTTCTAATCTAGACTTGCAGAAGCGTAAGCTCACTACTTCTTGACTCATTGACCTTGGTCTCAGGGGACAGATTATTCTTTTTTCTTTTTTTCCCCCAAGCAGGAGCTTTCTACATGTTTGAAGACTGTTATTATTTCTCTCTTAGATTTATCTTTAAGCTGTCAAATAACCCAGTCTTTTCAATTAAGCCTTCCGCCACACCCACACCCTGACCTCTGACGGTCGCTGTTTGCGGATCATTGCCATTTGGGGTCATTTCTGTGGAACCGCTGGTTTCGGTTCTGTTCTGTCTCTTAAAAGTTTTATCTAAAAATTGTAGAGGATTTCGCAAGGCCCTTCTGCCTTCACGGAGGCCAATAAATAGAGAAAAAGAAAAAAAATAACAGAAAAAATGAACAGCCCAGGAAACAGCAGGGATTTGTCCTCCCAACACCGATGTGTTGATGGTTCTTGGTAACAGAGAGGCTGCAGTGCTTCAGGGTGACGGTGCAGCTCCCCACCCCAGGGCATCCTCCTCTACGCCGCCCGCGGTACCCGCCGGGGCACTGGGGGTGATGGTGCTGGCGGGACTGCACTCCCGCGGGGTTCCCGGGGAGCGGGATTCCTGGGGAGTGGGGTTCCCGGGAAGTGGGGTTCTCGGGGAACGGGGTTCCCGGGGAACGAGGTTCCAGGGTAGCGGGGTTCTCAGGGAGCAGGGTCCCAGGGGAGCGGGTTCCCGGGGAGCGGGGTTCCTGGGGAGTGGGGTTCCTGGGAAGTGGGGTTCTCGGGGAACGGGGTTCCCGGGGAGCGGGGTTCTCAGGGAGTGGGGTTCTCGGGGAGCGGGGTTCCTGGGGAACGAGGTTCCAGGGTAGCGGGGTTCTCAGGGAGCGGGGTCCCAGGGGAGCGGGGTTCCCGGGGAGCGGGGTTCCTGGGGAGCAGGGTTCTCGGGGAGCGGGTTCCCGGGGAGCGGGTTCCCGGGGAGCGGGGTTCTCAGGGAGCAGGGTCCCTGCTCGCTAGATGGCACCACCCGCACGTTGTACCGGAGAAATGCCGCCTGAAAGGATGAGTTTCCAGTCGGGGAAGTTGCCCTCTCTCTTTCCAGTACCGTATGGCTGAACTATTTATATGGCAAACAAATATGCATACATGTAGGTTTTGTTTCCTCCAACTGTGCTGACTTCTTAGAGGTGAATGAATGCCTTTAGACTGCATCTCACTGCGGTGTCTAAATGTACCCTCACTCTCTTCTCGTCATTTAAGCTCTTTGGTCTTATCCTGATGGCCCATCTGCCTGTTAATATTTCTTTAGTACGTGGAGACTGGACATACACTTCTGCAGTCTCATCCAGGAGCTGGTTTATGAAGCTGTGTAGGCCAGAACCATGAAAAGTACTTGGTATACATGTGACTGGGGAGCTGTGTTAACAGGATAGCTAGTGTGAGGTCCCAGGCAAGAAGAGTAGGACTTTCATCATATGTAATAAAATATGATGATAAGCTTAACAGAAGGTGGTACAGCACCTACAGTAGAAGTAGTTATTATTGGACACTACTTATAAGTTAGAAAAATCATGAGATCACAGAAAGCACACACGACTCATAACTTGAATTTTCTGGATATATAGGTTAATCATAAAGATGAAAGGTGAATAGCCTGTTACAAATCTCCCTTATTGTCACACTCTTCTGTATTGTCTTTTATTTTCTGATATGTTTTTCTGAGACAATTTTAAATGCCTCATTTTACACATAGTTATTCCCCTACCCCATTCTTGTGGTGCTCGTTGCTTGCAGTTTCCCATTGCCCATCAAGTTGTTGAAGTGTGGATGTGGCACCTGTACAGGAATGTTAAGTAGCAAGCAAAACTGGAGTCTGCACGCAGCTCTTGGTCCATCTGGACCCATTTGGAAAGTTTGCAACTGTTGACCCAGCGGTTGGAATTAACACCGTTTGGTATTGTCAGTGCACACTTCCTTGGGAGAGATAAAAAGATTATTTCTTGTTTTAAGAAAAAATATGGTTTTTCTTTACAATGTGTATACGTCTATATCTCTCTCTCTTTGTATGTGTGTGTGTGTTAGTATGTATGTGTGCATATATGAGGTATATGATGCTACTGCTTCCAGTAAAAATATTTCTCAGAACTTTAACTTCATTCTTACTGCAACAAGTGCCTCAAAGTAGCTGGTGCATTCAAAACTTCAAAAAGAGTTTCAGTTCCTCCCCAGAGCTATTTTAATTTGAGATCTACAGAAAAGGGGATTACCTGTAATGTCTTCTTGGTGGAGCAGTACAGCTGAGTAGGACTTTCAGTTTGTTTATCAGCAGCCTGTAGTCTGGGTGTCATTATAAAATATCTACGGACTGTATTTTATTTCTTCATTATGCATTTCATTTCCACACCAAACATAACAGTGTGTTTCATGCAAGCCAATGGACTCAAGTAAGCCTCATCAGGTGTGTAAATAAAAATGTACTCTAATATTTTACTTCCTGTCAGATTAGGTGCCAGCATTTCTTTTAGACTACAGATCCCATTTCCCACCTTCTTAACTGTCTTCAGTTGAACAAAACAATTTCCTCCTTCTGTCCTAAATTGTTTCGGAGTTTTTTTATGATGTGTTTACCAGGGGATATATTTTAAAGGTGTGTGAGTTGATGCCAGGTAGAGTTTAACAGGCATTTAAGTATACAAAGTTTGTTGGGAAAAGAAGGTGTTCAGTGCAAATAGTTATAAAGTATATAGAAGAATAATCTCAAATGTACTTCTGTGGCAAAGAGCAAGCCTGTACGACAAATGTGTAAGGATCTGTACCTTCAGCAATCTGAGTATAGGTGAAGATGGAGATTTCCAGAATATTTATGATTGTCTCCCTATAAATATTAACACCATGGCAATACTTATATAACAAATGATCCATGTAAATCTTTAACAGGAGGAAAAAATTGGGGTTTTGTTGCTTTGAGTAATCACTATATCACCTTTCTGTCTTTTACTTCCGCATGTAGGTAAGCGTGTTGCATGAATCCTATAAGAAGACATTCTTGACCATGGAACAAAACAGATTTTTCCACCTGCAGAATATTCACTTTAGATAGTTCACACATTGCAGTAGGGATTATGAAGTTCTGGATAATCAGACTGATTTAACTGAATACGTTTGTCCAACAAATGGTAGTTAGCTCTGCATGGGTTTAGTGCTCAGCCCATGGGTTGCAAGAGTGTCATCACAAGTTAATTGATCCCATACAGTTTGATAAACCTGGTCTGTTACACTGCAAACTAGCACGGTAATGTAAAGCAAGGAAGTGAATTATTTTGAGAAAGAAATAATTTCCTCTAAAATGTAGCAACAGATCCTGTCCTACCTCCAAAGTACATCTTTCCTGCTTTGTAGTGTACTGTGGAAACGTTGCTATGTTGATGTAAATATTAACATAAAACCAGAAGGTAAAGGACAAATGAGGAAAGAAAGAAATGCTGTTTCCAAGTTTTGTGTATACAAAACTATGGAAGGTCATTCAAACTACCCGCATCTAGACACCTTTCTAACAAACGTCATGTGTTAGCAGTCCTCATGAAGTCAGGCTGCAAGCTTTGCCACGTACCATGTGCTTCTCATGACTCTTTTTAATTTGTGTTGTTACCCTTTACTGAAGGAAGGGAACTGCAAGCATGGGATGAGGCAGGGCAAGGATTGCAGAGTGGGGCTAACTCTGGCAGTGGAAGCAGTTGTACCAGCAAGGTAGAAGTGGTCTGGGCTTGTCTCAGCGATTTGGGAACGCTAATAGGAACAGATAACATATGAAAATAGCCTGGCTTTCTCTTCCAGTGTCCATGGACTTCAGCAAGAAGCAAGAATAACTCTACATGCAAAAAAACCATGCAAGGATCTGTCTGTGGCATTGCACTCCTGGGAGCCTTGACCATTCTGCAGCCAGGACACTGCTGATGCAATGGGACATGAGGCAGGACTAGGAAGCAAGAGGGTGAAGATTAGGGGCAGACTGAATGGGGTTGTTCTTTCAGATAGGAAGGGGGGGGCAGCCAGGAAATGGTGCTTTTAAAGCTTGCTTGAAAGGCTTTTGTGAAAAAGTAGTTAACAAGTTATGTTTTCAAAAAAAGATACAGCCTCACCTTGAAGCTGACTTTGGTTAGGGCCAGCCCTGAAACCTGCAGCCTTGAGGTTCTGGGCTGGCCATCATAGGTCTTCGGTCCACTGTGAAACGCAGATAGAGGAGTGGGGGGGTGATGTTCAACTAAGAGATGGCAGAGCAGCAATAGCCTGTAATTTTGACGTCATGAGTTCCATTTAAATATAGCTAAAGGTTCTGTGCTGTTCCTGACAGCCTTTGGCATGGGAATCTCACGTTGGAAACGTGACGGTGGGAGGGAGCGTGGTGGTTCCTGCCTTGTTGTATCAGACCAGAAGAAACAACAGCTGCTCTTGGCTTCCTTAGAAGAATTTCTAGTTGTTCAGCCTCCTTTTAGTTTGAGACCTACCTTTAGCTACCAAAGCATTTTAATTTTTGCAGTAAGCTTCTCGTAGGCCACAGGAGTAGAAAATGAGTAGAAGAGGAAGTGACCCATGAAATATTTGCAGAGGTGATGTTTTGTGTGTGTTCTGCTGAAGTGTTTCGTTCAGTATATTAAATATTTATATAGCCCTGCAGTCACTATTAATCCAAGTAGTCATGTTTTCCCTAGCCCACCACAGATCCTTACCTTATAGTCACCCCCTTGAAATTAATCAAGGTGAACACAGAGTTGTCACCACTGGAAAATGGTTTATTATTTTTGAAAATAAGATCTATTTCTGCCTGACCAGAGCTGGATGTTGCTAAAAATATTGTGAAGGTTAATGTTACATGAACTGTAAACATTTTCTTTAACAGATACACAGGTAAAAGAGGCACGTGGAGGATCAGATGATCCTGTATGTCCATTAGTAACATGCGATTTGCTCAAAACTGCAGTGCCACATGCAAAGCATTTACTTTGTGATCATAAAAATCCTTACTTTTCTGAGAACATAGGAGGAAAAATTTTCCCTTTAATTTGATTTGACATACTGATACATCTTTGTTATCTATGGGTATGAATTATTAATAGAATACAATTTATTCTTAATACTGGTCTATTTTTCATTTCTTTTTGTATTACCTAGCTCCTCTCTTCTGTCTGATTTCTGTCATTTTTTTCCCCTTTCTTTCACATTCTGTTCCACTTGCACATCCAAGAGTAATTTGAAAGATGCTCTGCTTTGTAGGCAGACACCCGTATATCCAGGCACACAACCTAATTATTAGCTTCAACAAGCAGAGGTTCATCATACTGCCAAGTTCAGCCTCGTGATGGGCAGCGACTCACCAAGGTCTCATTCTGAATTTCTGGTCTCCACCAGCCAACCCACTCATACTCCTTTTTTTCCCTTCTCTCCTCCCAGAAATGTTGCTTCTCTCTTTTTCTCAGGTGAGAATGAGAGATTTGGCACCATAATACTAATATCTCCATTGTCTCCAAACTCAGTATCCTCTTTTCATGTCTGCTTCTATTTAACTAAGAGGTGTAAATAGCTAGTACTCTTCCTGCCTGAGCTGGACCAGGATCCTTAACCCTTTGGTCTCTTAAGAGACTGCAGAGTCTTAGGTAAGGAATTGAGACAATCACAAAGAACATAAAAATACAGAATATTTTACATCTGTCACACTTCTTTTTTGCTCTTATGACATTTGCCTCTTCCTAACCTGCTATCTTCCTGGACTCTCATCCTTTTATTCTTTTTTTAAACATCTTTATCTCCTGGGGGAAGGAGAGGGATGATTTATCTCTTCCTGCTGCTCCCTGTTCCTGATATCTGCCTGAACCCAGGCCTCCAGAATGTAACCATATTTTCCCCTATCATCCCTGCTTCATGCTTCACTCTGCTTTCTTATCTTGCTTTATGTTAACATTTCCTTCCCTCTGTCTCTCATTTTGCTTCTGCTGCTCCTACTAGAATACACACTTGAGCTGAAATAAAAGGAAATGAAAGATGACTTGTCTAATGTAATTTTAACCATCACCCGCTTTCTCCTCTACTTGCTTTCAGTAGATGAAATGTAAATTCTTTTGCAAAATCTTCTGTAATGAAGGTATTTTTCTTGTGTTTCTGTTGAATGCTCATGTTAGTTGTTGGATATGTTTGTTTAGACGAGAGAAGAAGCCAATAACATTGGTCAAAGAAGTGTCTGTTCACTCTAAAAACCTGAAGTGCTGTAAGACCACAAAGGAAAGCAACGTACAATGAATATAGTTGTCTGCATCATCATTGATAGAAAGACTTCATTTCAGCTCTACTCTGTTTATCAAATTAATAACTGTTACCTACAAGCCTGCATTCAGACAAAAATTAGGGAAGAGGTATAAGTTCTTACTCATTTCAGTGCTGCAGAGAATGGCTCTGGGTATTGGTATTGATCGCTAAGCTATCAAATTGCCTTTGAATTTAAAAGAGAGAAAAGTCACATTC
Organism: Ciconia boyciana; assembly: GCF_034638445.1. Lineage (NCBI taxonomy): Eukaryota > Metazoa > Chordata > Aves > Ciconiiformes > Ciconiidae > Ciconia > Ciconia boyciana. The sequence goes on from NC_132936.1 coordinate 55,559,127, forward strand.
CCAAATACTATTTTCATTGTAAGAGATGGTTAGTTGTTAAAGCCACTACATACAAGCTACAAATTGGCAGCTGAAAGTTTATTTTTCTTGGCTGAATTCTAGAGATTTTTTTAGCTTCATACCTCTCGGCTTAGCTAAGTCGTATAAATAGCAGATAAATTCTTTTTAATTCAATCAAGTAGGTGCCCCTTAGAAACAGTGACAATACTGAAAAATACACTGTGTTCCTGTGTTTTAGTTCTGGACTGAAACCTTGCCAGAAACATGCCTCTTGAACATTTGCCTTTTTTATAATCCAAATAACAGTTAAGGGATGAAAACTGCAGTGTCCTGGCAGTGCAGATTTACAGACGTTGAGTCCAAAGGAGTCCAGAGCCAGTGGGATGTAAACTGACCCTGCCAAAGAGAAGTGGTGTGTAATAAAGAGCACAAGAGAAATCCACAATTATTTTTTCCCCAGACAGAGGTATTATATTAGAACATCAAACTGCATACTTCAATAAAGTAATTTTGCAACTGTAGTAGAGGAGGGCGGTTGGATTAAAGACTGGATTATTGTCTGTGCTGGAGGACTTCTGCCAGTCATGGCAAGCATTGTACAGGCTCTTTCTGAGTTTGGTCTGGGGGTTCTGCATTTCCAGCTACACATAATTCCCATCACACTTGCTATCACAGCTGTATTACAAGCAATTAAACTGTAAGGCAAGACGATGCAAAGAACATCTTGATCAAATTACAATGTCAGATGAGACAAGAAAAAACAAACCCCAAATTGGACACTAAGGGAACCTCTGATAATATACATAGAGGAAATTATAATGCTTTGAAAATCCAACAGGATGTAGATCTGATAAGAGGCTCTGGTAGGACTTTAATACGTGGCAGTTCTAGACAACTCATTTTAATTGCTTATATTTCTATCTTCTGCTTTAAAAGGAAATATATTTTTCTGAAAGGATACTTAATGGACTGCAAAGACAATTATTATTTTTGAAAGTGTATTTGGAAGATGATTATAAATCCCTACAGAGGCTAGTTGCTAATTTGCTATCCCAGGCTGTATTTCAGAGATTTCAGATAAACTCCAAGTTGTTTAGTAACAAGAATGGAAATTGAAAAACTGCATTTGCTCCATGGCATCATACATGTAATAAATTACAAAGTTGTGCATAAAATGCTTACACATTTGCTTTCCTGCTCCACATCATTGGATTAAGTTTTCTCATACAATCACAGGGGGTGAATATATTGATTGTTATGTTAATTGTCACGGTCTTCTTGTTTCCATTTTTTTTATGAAATGCTTTCTTGTATTTTGAGAAAGTGTTCACACTGCCAAAGAGCCAGAGGTTACTAGTGTAGGCTTTGGCATGCATGCAGATAAATTAAAACAATAGAGACATTCAAGGTGAAAGTTGGGACATTTGTTTTGTAATTGTTGTTTTGCTTTCACTGATTTGTGGGTACACATTAATATATGTCAATGTCTGTATAGCCATATGTGATGTTCCTAAAACAGAGAGATAAAAATGTAGGGATTTTATTTTAGGCAGTGTACAGATAGCAAACTGTCAGTTGTAGATCTGGTGGTGACCACAAGTTCCCCATTTTGATACAGTGAATTTGTGGACCAGCAAAGCTTCTCTAAAGTGTGCTTATAGTTCTATTAAGTGTATTTTGAAACTTGGATGGTCCATAAGCATTATCAGGAAGGTACTGCAGGCTAGAGACATTTCTCATTTCTCAAGAATGGTGTTTGTCTGAAGAATTACTTTTTTGTTTTTCAAGAACAGAGCTGTATGACAGTTGCATAAAATCACTCTTATTACCATTAATTCACTTTCTCCTTTCCTCTGTTGGCTCTGGTAAAATTAGTTATTTTCTGATTTCTCACTGACTCTTTGCTCAATAGAGTTTTCTTATTATTTTTATGGTTTTCCTGCTTTAGAAAAACAAAGTGCAGCATATGGCATAGTTGTAATATATACCCTTGGAAAAAATGCTTCATTTCTCACTGTCAGATCATTCCATTTGATTGTGGAGGCTTGACATGATGCTATTTCTCCATCACATGTTAAAACTTCCACAACTCTTTTTTGTGTCTGTGGCTCTGCTGTCCTCCTCAAAACTGGCTCTTGGCCTGGGATAACAAGCAAGGTTTTCAGCTTTTATTTTGTTTGGCTTTCAATAAAATCTTGCAAGCTTTGGTGGTTAAACTCCTTTACAGGTATGAGTATATATTGGACTAAACTGTCTTCAGCAGATGCCATAGTATGTTAGGAATTAAGTTAATCTCTACTTTCCCAGGCCATGTTGGCCTAATTACAGTAGAGTGTGCTTTAATGAGGGTTCTTCTAAGGTATCTCTGTCTGATATGGCAAACAGCCCAGAGGCAAACTTCAGATCCCAGTGTCAAGAACTGATTCATTGCTTGTCTGCAATTAACAGTTGGGCTTCAGGGTCTGGAATGAAAACTACAATAAGAGTCTCTTTCAGCTCCTATGTTGAATCCAGAGTTGTTGACCTTTTCCAATGCAGATGTAACTCAAAGGCCAAATATCACAGATTTATCACATAGCAGATACTGCACAGAGTATGGACAAAGAAGACAGTGTTGATTAAATTTACTCAGAGTCTTTAAATTAGTTGCACATCAAAGAATGGTCAATGGAGGGTGGAAGGCATTTGGTAAGGAAAGAAAAACAAAGAGTGTCCAACAGTAAAGTTCATATAAAACAGATCTTTTTACCTTAGGGTAGAAAGAGTGATAGATCACTGTATACGTAAATGAACTTTGCCATCTTTCTTTTAATTGTTTGAACCTGTGAGAGCTAATACAAAGCCTGCTTTGTTTGTGTCCCCCTTCATTCTCATGTAATGTTGTGCATTTTTCAAAAACAACAAAGAAGAAAAATTGTCATAGCATAGCATATAAAATATAATTACTAATGATAATACTGAAAAAAATAATGCAGCTTCTGCTCCTCAAAACTATATTACTCATCACAAACAATATTCACACCCCCAGGAAAGAGGGGGGGAAAACATTACAGGAAACCTTCTTTCGTAAATCTGCTTCATTTAATCAAAAAAATCATTAGTCTTGGCTAGCTCTCAAGGCTAGCTCTCAATGCAAATGTCATGGCAGCCCATAATGATGGCTGCAGGAACAGGCTCATATTCCCCTGGTACGGGCTGTTACACAGCCTGACCTAAATACTATGAAGAACTGGAACAGTGACCTGGTTATGAGTTGGGAGATTTTGTTTCTCTTCTCAGATATAGTAGTCCACTCTGTAGCTTTTGGGAAGAAATCTGTCAAGTCACAGTACAGAATAAGACATTTTTGCCTCCTGTCTAGTTGCAGTGATAACAGCCAATTCAAAACTTCTCTTGGGAGAATTTTTTCCTGCCGTTTGTAGATGTTTGAATGTGTAATTTATGAAATAGTGTTATGTTTAGCACCCAGCATCTTTCAGTCTTTCTTTGATACTACTGTTTCAAACATACATGTTCTCTTTCATTAAATAGCTAAAGTTCAAGTGGTTTAAATCTTATTTTTTCAAACTAGAGAATAGCATTACTCGCATACCAGAAGGCTAAGTAATGTCTGGAATTTATTAAATCATTTAGCAAAGTTGACCACAGACAGTTGCATATAGAACAAATGCTGGAAGAAAAATAATTTTCTATGATGATGTTCATTATACTATAACACACACAGACTGAGAGCCAAATAGTTGGTATCATTTCTGTCTCTACAATTATTGTATTTCTTTTTAGACCTTTAACTAGCTTGACATTTTTGGTTATAGAGGGTTTGAGCACAGAGGAAATATGTAGTCTTAGATCATAAGAATTACAAAAAAAGGTAAGTTTAATGTTAATTTGGCATCTTGGTAAAGCAGCTGTGGGTTATAACAAGGTAAATATTTATTGGTGACTTTAATGAATAGGTAACTTTTACTGCCAACTTAGTGTTATTGCACACTTTTTAAAATCTTACATTCCAAGTGTATTTGCAAATTTCTATTTCTGTTATGTTCGGCAAAAAGAGCATTATTGAAGTTGGAATGGGAACTGGGGTTTTTTTTGCATCTGTTCCTAGTATTCCATGTACCTGTGAGTCTTTGCCAGTTTGTTTTATCAACCTTTCATAGATAAAGTGCTAGGTGTGAAAAATTAAAAAATATTTAAATGGATGTTATTGATCAGACAATTCTAACCTAAAGTGTCAGAAGTAACTGAACAGATGTTCTTAGAAATTTCAGGTCCTTACCATTTTCTAAACATTAAACTCATTTTAAAATCACAAATTGAGTATCCAAAAATTGAGCAAAGGGAACAGGCAGTAATTATTTGCTGTGTAAGACTATAATCTGTAATTTATGTATTATTTACTCTTATGAGCAAAAGAACATCAAACAAAATAACTACGAAAATTCCATAATAAAAGAGAAAAGTCATACCAATTTATCTCTGCTACAGCGTATCCTCTTGGTTTGATTGGTTTTTTGGTTTATATTGAGTTACAACCCAGGGAAAATTTTAAACTTTGCTTTGCCTTTTTAAAATTGTATTGTTTGCACATAAAAGGATATTTGTTGTGTGGATTAAGTGGTTTGTGAGCAGGATTGGATAATACATAATTATGTTTTAATTTTTTAGAAGACTGTGGGACGTATTTCCCAGAAGTGAAAAATCATCCAGACAAATATTTACAAAGATGTCCCGAGTCTGTAAAAAAGTGGCTGAAACAACTGAAGAGCGCTGGGAAGATTCTGCTATTAATTACTAGTTCTCACAGTGACTATTGCAGGCTCCTGTGTGAACATATTCTTGGGTAAGTAAGTGCAACGTCCATTTCAAATTATATCTGCCAGACAACAACTGGAGATAAGCCTGAGCTATAGGGAAGTTAATTTGAGTTTCTTTATATGTTGTGAATTATTTGGACCTGAGGTTTCTGGTGGGCCTCTCTCTAGTAGAGTGTTACAGGGTACTCAAGGCAAAGTAGTCCATCTATGAGCCTGTTAGCTGTACCTGACCCACAGCACACTTATATCCTGCATCTTTTCTGGGCATCATGATGGGATTGAAGATGACAGGGAATATCTTTCAGGCCAACACCCAATACATCATCTGTATCCCAATTTTATCATAACTTTTTGCTAGACTGTCTTATTCAAGCCACTTCCTTTCTGTGCTTCTCCAGTGGTGAGTGCAAGTAGTAATATTTCATTTCCTTGCAGTAAATCTGCATGGAAAAGCTTACAAATACTTCTTCCTAATGGTGGTTTCCAAGAGATGGTTGTGCATGAGAAATGTGCATTTACAGATCACAGCAGAAAAAGTAAAGCAGGTAGTTCATTGCACTTGGCAATTGGTTGAGATTGTAGTTGCTGATCACAACAGCTATTTTTAGCTGTAATGCTAAGAACATGACTGGTCAAGTCAAATTCAGTGAAATTCAGCAGAACCATCACTTACACCCCTAGAAACGAATTAATCAGTGATGCAAATAGCTGGGTGGGTGACATGGTGAGACTATTCAATAAATGAATCAAAGAAACAAAGTAGTGCAATGTGAGCCAACCTTGGCTATCTGGATATGCAAGGGAACAGCAGAGTAAATACAGCAACACTGTAAGAAAACCACAGGTAAGGTGAAAAACAGAGCTACCTTCCAAAACCAGTCCTGCCAGTATCACTTCTCTTTTGTACTCTCTGGGCTAAATCCTAAACTGAGCATCAGCTGTGCCAGTTCTCACTGCCTTGTATGAACATTATACTTGCTCATTTGAGGGGAAAATATACCTCCTCACAAAAAGCAATTCTCCTTACGAGTAAGATGCCTGTGAATTAACTCTCTTGTGTAGATCTGTCTAGTTGTTTTCCGAATGAAAATTTGGTATAAAACTAAATTCTTGGCTACATATAATGTTTTTGGCTTTCTTTTCCTTGGTGAATAATGTTTCAGCTGCTTAAAGCAGCTGTAGAGATCCTGCTGGTAAGACAGTAAGCAAGGTAGCAGAGAAGGTCGGTTGCCTTTCAAAAGACAGAATAGAGATGTTCTGCTAGAAGGATACTGGATCACTCTTTCCACATAATGTCTTTCCACATAATTGTAGGATGTTCTACAGTGTTTATTACAATCATATTTTCCAGTGACTCATGCAATGTGGCTTCCAAGACATCTTCTGGAGAACTGAGTACTCCACTGTCCATTAGACCTTACTGAAGTATTTTTTCCCGAAAATAATTCTGAACTGTTTATTCTTTTGTTTGTTCCATGCCTGTTATATCAGACAATAAGATTCTACACACCCCTGCTGCTTTTTGGGATACTGGAATATAGCCTAGGTTCACACCTATTATCTCTGCCCGTAACTTTAATTTGACCAGGCTAACTGCATTTTATTCTTGACATCAAGCCTTATGAATTACATCTATGTAGTCATTTATTAATTTCTTTCCCTACTTTCAATTAATCAATGTCATACTGAGAAGTTCAGAACTATATCGTATTACATCAAAAAAACCCGAAGGATAAAGATTAAAAGTGGAGATGTGTGTGAACTTTTAGCTTCTTACTCCTAATATCCTTAACTTGTAACTGTTAACTTTTTTGCACTTTATTTAAGAAGTTCCTTTTTGGCTAAGAAATTATTGTCCACATAAAATCAGCACTTGGAAATTCATGCTTAAGTGTATCATTTACCATTTCAAGAGCAAACTATCCCAGTTGTGTTCATCTGACCAAGTTGTCCTTAACTGAAAGTCATTTTGATAAGGAGAGAGGAAATCTAAGAGAAAATCTCATTTTGAAATAACACGAGAACCGTTTCCTAGCCAGAGCACACACATATTGCTGGGATCAGTGTATAGGGCATGTAAACCTACAGAAGCAAGTGTGAGTTCATTCACACAACTAGCTCATCATGGTGTGAGTTTTCAGGCTTACCTACCATGAGAATGTGTATCAAGTTAACTGAATGTTTAAGCGTTGGCAGGAGGACACCTAAAGATGAGTCAATCATTACATAGTCACTGAAGCTGAGTGTCATTTCACCTTTTCATGAATGTTAGCCATCTAAAAGCTAGGAATTTTTTGAAGCTCGTCATTTTGATTCCCTCTGTGGTTAGTGGAGAGAAAACACTGGGCATCATCTGTACCATAGAATTATGTCTGAAATAAGTGGGATGAATTGCCTTCTAAGAATGTGGATGTTTCTCCATTGGCTCTGCCTGTGGTGTAGACGACTAGCCGTGAATTCAGCATGCAATTTTTAGATGGCTAAAGTTATGTGAGATACATCCTACCCTTTGTCTTAGCCATCTACTGTAACCACAGGCCACAATACCAAGCACAAGCAGTAACTGGAATAGATTTTATAACGTATAATGTTAGGTAGTAATGTAACACAAGATACAGGCTCTCATAAAATCAGTAGCTTTGTACATGAGATTTAGTATGATTCAAAAAAGACCATAGATAACACCTTTCCACACAAAACATAGTTTTTTCTTCAACAAATTAATAAAAAGTTAACCGAATCTTGTGAAAACTCTGTTCATTCTGTTTCAAATTTTTTACACAAAGCACTCCCACAAGACTTCATTGTGCTCCTGAAGTGTTGGCTTCATTTTGAAAGTTCAAGCTTAACTTACCCGTGGAAGCATTATTTGCACTGTATGCTAATTTGAAAAGTTTAACTCTATCGATACTTTTCAGCTAAGGACAGAAGAGCCATGCCTGTTTGCTCAGCTTCTGGAATCTTCTACACAGAACCTAATTTTAGAAACACACCATTGTCATATTTGATACTTGCTCTTTTAAACAGTAAAGGTTTACATATGGTCACAAGTGGAGAAAAATAGACAAAGCTAAAATTTCATTAGAGGAAGGAAATTTAAAAACATTCTATTTTAAGGCTGGAACATAATTTAGAGCACAAAATAAAAGCTGGAAGATAAGCTTATGGGGAGACCATTCAATTTTTTAGTTGAAATATCTCAGTCTCATGGGAAATTGTAGATTTTTTGAAAATGACATGGTTAGCTAGTTTTCTTCCAGTAAAGTTCTTCTACTGTTGATAACATTTTAGTGCCTGTACCCATCCTGGACTTGCCATCTGGGACTTCTTTGTTCCATGCAAGAATATGCATCATTTTTGCGGTGTTATAGGCAATACAGTCACCTAAGCAATGAAACATTTCTACTAAAATAAAATACATGTCACAGATGGGAAATGTTTGCATTTTCCAATAATAAAAAAATAACCACTCTTTAAGCAACATTTGTCTAATTTTATATTTTAGTAACTTCAAAACTTGTAGGTAGGCATTGTTGTTATTTCTTGCTATAGTTCCCAGCTTGATGATGTATTAAGTGAGGTCTAATAGATTCCTTAAAATAAAGATGACCCTTGCTACAATAGGAATAACTGGCACCTCCAGAAATAGCCCATCTCATGGTAGGACAGGTGGCATGAATGTTTCCCAAGGTTGCCTGTTTTTCCTATTGGCTTTGTAATGTTACTGACTTGCATACAGGTCTTTAAAAAATACCTAAATATAAATAAGTCCCACTTATATACCATGTTCAAACATAAAATCCCATTTAAATTGAAGGGATTTCCACAGTTCAGATATTGATCTGTATTTTCTTGGACCTAATGATCTTTGAAAAACCTGAATTTAGTAGTGTGATTCATCTGGCAAATTAAAACTCTTACTTGGTAGGTGTTTATTTGTGAGCCACATGTCTAACCATCCTGTAACCAGCGGGGATTTAGTCAGAGCAGCCAGTGGAGTCTGAAGAAAGAGTTCAGCTAACAAAATGGCATTTCAACTTCAGGGTATGTGAAATCACCCTTCAAGACTTAATTGGCTGTATTAATTAGATCTCTGTTGACTACAGTGGCATCTTAGACAGCCATTAGGCCTGTGCATACATACAGTATGGATACCAACAATATAAGCACCTGCATTTAAGTGTCTTTAGTCTTCAGTTACTTCCTACCCCATCACTTGACTTCATGTATTCTGCTTTATAAAGAAAATCCCTCATTTACACCTTTCTATACTTGTCTATGCATATGTTGTCGCCTGAGATTAAAATACATCATCTGTCACATGTTCTCCTGAGATTTAAAAACTCCCTGGGCCAAGGAACATCTTTTTCCAAAGAATGAGTGGTCCTGAAGTTACAGCTCTGGGGGTTCTCAGCCAGCTGTCTTCTCACTTTTGACAGCCTCAGGAAAAGAAGGGCAGTAGTGACACTGAACAAGCATCGGAAAAAAGAAGTGTTTTGCTACTTTCTTAAGTCTTCAAGAGTATTTAGTGGCATCTTAGCTAATTTATTAGTTTAGCTAACTCAATTTCCTTTACTTTCTAGGAATGATTTTGAAGAGTATTTTGACATTGAGATTACAAATGCTTTGAAACCTGGTTTCTTCTCCCATACCCCAAACCAAAGACCTTTTCGAACTCTTGGTAAGTTGCAGTTGTGACTCCCTTCTCACCTGCTTACCTCTATCAAAAAAAAAAAAAAAAAAAAAAAAAAAGTGAGAGGACTGAACAACATATTTTGAAAATCTGGCACTGGGGGGAAAATGGACTCTACACAAGGCTCTTCCAGAGATATAGAGATATTAGTAAAAAAATCTCTTAAGACTGAGGAGCACTGAGAAATTAAGAATTACAGTGCTGAGAACAATGAAAAGGCAGAGCTGCAACAGTAATTAAAAATGGTATTGAGGCTCAGATATTGCATCATTAATGAAAAAGTAGGAACCCTTTATTGTGCTGACAAGGTCATACACAGAAAATGAAATTTAGTTCTGGGAAAAAACAGCAGAAATATTTCAAGAATTTAAAGGAAATTCAAAGAACAGTACAAATAAAATTGCAAGGCTGAAGGAAATTATTTATAATGGAAATCTGACAGTATTAAATGTGTGTACTTTGGCTAAATAATGACAAAGCAGACAAAAAGGAAGTGCCCCTGTACTCCCTTAATTTAATTAAAACAACCTGAAATGTTTGGCAGTGTTGTCCATTAGGTAATTAAGGTTGTAACAAAAGAGGTTTATAAGAGCAGTGTTCATAGAACTACAAATAACAATAGTAACATGGATGAAGACAGTTAATTTTTCCATATTTTGGTAAATACCCTTATGATTAACTGCTACCTGAAAATTAATCTTATATCCAAAATAGTGTAAGTCAGCATATATTGAACTGTATTTTAGCATTTTATGACAGGAAAGTCAGCTGTTCCAGACCAAAAGAAATTTTGCCTGTGGAACTTTTACAGTAAAACTAAAATGAGCAGCGGAAATATATATTGAAACTGCATTTTAATGTTTCACCAATTTATATAGGAAAATAAGTAAGAAATATCTTAAATGTGATTTTTAAAGGATTAGTTCACATAGGAAACTGCCAAGTTGACAATCTGAGAAAAAATAAGCTCAGAAGGGAAACTGAAACTATTTATATGGGGGGGGAGGGGGGGGGAGAGAAAAAACATAAAGGATTAAAAAGGCTCAGTTCTGCAAGCATTTTATTTAGTTTCATATAATGCAAACTGAAAATAAAATGTAATTCACTTTGGATATTTTTTAAACAATCAGATTAGCCTGACTTCCTAAGGAAATCCTGCTGTGTCCCTCTGTCAGTAGTCCAGCCAGCAACTTTTGAACCTGTTGGCCAGTTTCAGTAAATTTAAGAGACAGACAGAAAGCTCCAAGATATTTCAATAAGTTTTTTTGTGCAAACCAAAGCAGACCAGAGGAAAAAGACTTGAAATTACTGTCTCCATTGAGAAATATTTTGTAGCATTATCTTAATCACATTATTAGATTGTAAGTACCAATTTTCGTGAAGCTGTTTCTTTATCATGCGTTCAAACAGGAACAGCATTCCCTGGAGTCCTCTTACTGACTTACTGGTTTTCATTCACTTTATATTTTGGCATTGCAAAGAGGTTCAGGTGAGGGTTGATCACTCATTACACGAATACCTTATTAATACAGAAAAAAATGTAGTTTATGTTCTGGAGACCTGACTATCTAAATGGATAAGGGACACAAACATAACTAAAGCAATCATCAGATAAATATTTGGCTGAAACTACTAACTTGTGAGTGGACTTTTTAAAATATATTTATATTTGATTGACAGTAACTGGTTTCTTCTGAAAGACCATCCAGAACATTCAAAGCAAAGAGTTATATGTATAGGACAGGTTTTGAGAGACATATTTTGAAGTAGTGAAGAGCTCATTTAAGAGTATGTGAAGTTTAAACCCTCAAAACAGGAGCAATTATATGAGAAAATGTCCAAAATAATATATTTTTGTAATGTATCTTTTGCTGCTCTCCCTCCGTCTTCCTCACAACAAACATATAGCTTCAGGGTAGGCACTGATAGTTTCACAGAATCACAGAATCACAGAATCGTATAGGTTGGAAAAGACCTTTAAGATCATCAAGTCCAACTGTAAACCTAACACTACCAAGACCACCACTATACCATGTCCCTAAGCACCCCATCCAAACGTCTTTTAAATACTTCCAGGGATGGCAACTCAGCCACTTCCGTGGGCAGCCTGTTCCAATGCTTGATAACCCTTTCAGTGAAGTAAAATTTCCTAATATCCAGTCTAAACCTCCCCCAATCACCACAGCTACTCAATCACCGCAGCTACCAAGGAACACAGTTCATTTCTGAAACAGCATACGGTGGACCTGCTAATACATTGGGGGGTAGGGGCAGTTTTCCAGTTTCTAGAATCTTTTTAAGGCTTTCTTTCATATCAGAACCACTGAAAATTCAAAATTTCAGTTTCTAGTTTCTATCTTCCTTTTGCCACTATAGATTTCAGGAAGAAGAGTTGAGCCACTGTGCTTCAGATCCTCTCTTCTCTGAGAGCACTGGACATAATATATCAGGGAGACAAAATCTCCTTATTTTTGCTTTGAAATAGGAAAAAAACTAGAGGTGGACATCATAGTAAATATTTTCTTAAAGCACAAGGAGTAAACTGTTGTTAGTGTAATTTAGGGAAAAAAGCTCCAGTAAGTGAAACAAAGCTTGTTCCGTGAAGAAATTTGTTGCAGAAAATAAACTGAAGTAACTGCTTATCAATCCTATCCATTTCTCCAGGACTGAGTTTCAGCCATGTTCTTCCATCCATCAGTGGGTCTGAATTACAATATATTCCTAATAATACCGTATTCCCTTCTATTACAAGGGAATTGTCTTATAAATGGACTTAAGGCACAAAATATGGAATGTGTTCTTAATTTCAAACACCCCAAGTGTTGCATTGTGTACTGGAGCTAAATTTTATTTATATAAAACAGGATTTTTGCTGCAGATTTACTAAGGGAAAGGTTTTTAAGTTTACTAAAGAGAAGGATAAATTCTTTTCAGTGAATAATTTCAAAAAGGCGACTGTGTTCAGTAAACATTTGAAGGAGGACGAGAAACAGGACAAGATGACAAAGAAGGCATTGTCTAGAAATGTGATATCAGATAACTGCTCTACAGAAATATTTTTTCAGTAGACAAGTAATTTTAGAACTAATCCATTTAGAAACCATGAAAAATTATTTTAATTGCATAATTAAAAATGTATCACTGCTTCTTTTGAGTTTCAAGACATGCGTCATTTAAAGCAATGAAAACACTGTTTGAAATCTTAAAAGATTTGTATGACTGCTTTTTATTGAACTAGGGCACTGAAAAGCACAATAATTAATTATTTAATTTGTATAGTTTTCTTTTGAAGTGCCATTCTGTTAAATGGAGGAACAGTTTATACTTATCTTTCAGGTTTTAGAACAGCTACATTTATTTTTATCTGGCAAAACAGTTTTTATAGTTAGGGGTAGCAATAGTTTATGAGAACAGTGCTATACAAAAAAAACTTTACTCCCATAATACAAATACCCCATAATGTACTTGTTATTGACGAGGTTACATTTTCTTTTACACAGGGAAATTCTTTAAATGGTTCTTGAAAGTACTAATAGTATCTTGAGCAATTGGATCTAAGGATCAGGTCAAAAATGTTTGTGTAAATCCTATGTTAAGAATGTAGGATTTTCTTTGCTTTCAACAGCTACATCCAGCTTAAAATATCATTCCATGAAGGACTTGAAGGAATACGAATAGCAAATACAGTTGTGACTCATCTGATAATCTGCAGTACACCAAGATTTCTGTAACATTTGACAAGAGCTTTCCTTTTATCACATGACTTGTTAACGTATGTCATATTACTAGCCTGGCTGCCAGTTCTGGTCATTGTCAAATATATTTTTAGAATGCAGAATTAAAATAGGAATGCTAAAGATAACCCTAAGTTCCCTGAAAGCCTTCTGTAAGTCTGTGTGCATAGGCAATTCTCACTTGGTCCTAAGTAAGACTTTTATATCTTTTATTTCCAGCTCAGGAACAACTACGGTCTTTTTTGATCTGTGTTTTTGGTAAACTGAAAATGTGTTGCTGATTGTTCAGTGTCTGAATGTACAATGCATATTTAAGAGTGTATGTATACCTTCATATATATGTGTACATATATGTACAGGCCAAAAACAATCCTATATATGGTGTGCCAGTGGGTGCCATATTTCTGTGAGATTGTGTGCCCAGAGAAACAAACCCGCTCTCCTTCTCCTGCAGAGAGTCTCAGGTTTTCAAAGCTCACTTTCAATTGCACTTCCAGGCTGTCTGCCTTATTCCTGCACTTGAATGTCTGTCCAGCTTATGGTGCCTCCGCTACGTGATGTAGCCCTCAATTTAGGAAACTCTTTCAGTCCTCCAATTTTTTACAATTCTCTGGTAATTGCCATTTTAACGACTCACTGCAGAAGCTTTTTTCCTCCTTCAAGTCATTCTTCTCTAGGCTTCTCAATATACAGGAAAATGCTATAAACTGAAAGGACCAATTAGAAAAGAAAATAAGGGGACAGGATATAGAATTACATACTTCTAGGCTGAAGATTATTAGGGGCTGCAAGACTTCAGAAGAAGGAGATGATTCCATATCTGCTATTTAAGTTTTCTTCTGCCATCTTGTGCGACATCTGGGCTTGACTATTGCCAGAGATGGGATGCAGAACCGGGTGGAGAATCAGGGCTGATCCTATATAACTATTTTTATGCATTTATATTCTAAAGCCTGTTAGGCCTGAGGAGTGGGATCAGGAAGGGAGTGCCTTCATTTTCCTGGAAGTTAAATTTGTAAGCCATATAATCTCTTTTTAGGTCATTCTTTTTATTTGAGACTTCTGTCTTTACCTCCAGAAGAATACCAAAATAATACCCTGTAAATATTTTAAAGACCTTTAGTAAAACTGTGGAATACCAATTAAAAATGTGGAAATTTTGAAACGGATGATATTGCAGCATTACAAGGGAATATATAATTTAAATAGTTTTGCATTGTTCACTTATTTGAAGAATATAAATGCCATCTCTAGAAAATTCTGATTAAATTTTCAACCAAAACTCATTGAATTGAGTCTACAATATATCTCAGTTGCTATAATTGCTATGTAATAGGTATCTCAGTTGCTACCTCTACAGTGAAGGCTACCTTGATAAGAAAAAACTTTTTTTTTCTTTTACATCAGTCTATGAAACTCAAGAAAGCTTGTCTACTCTTTTTGGCTATGTTGGTTGTTCCAATCATCTCTTCTTACCAATCATCTTGTCTTGCTTTAGAACATCAGATCTTCATATTTAAATGTAGATTCAAATTTGAATTTAAAAATAGTTTTAGATTTAGCCTTTAGCTCATCACGGATACGACAGCACAACTGTTGGTGTTTTTATGCACAGACTTGACATTTGGCAGAGAGCTCACTCTTCCAGCAGGAACCTGGTCTTTTGCTGCACCTGTGAATCCTTACCCAAATGTATGGGTTGTGGTTCTCAGTCTGCAGAGACTGTCATTATTTTCCACAGATTTGGCCTGTACTGAACTCCTCCAGCCACAAGTCATTGCTGGGATTAAATAGGACTTTTTCTTCCATCATTTGATGTGGATCTCTGGTACATCTTTATCACTGAACACTGAATCTCAGATGCCCACTGCTCCCCGCATGAGGAGATGGGGGAAGGAAAATCTGGCATAAACGCAGAGGTGCACAAGGGCATGTGTGTGAGACAAAGATTAATATCAGAGTTGTTGGGGGAGCCGGGTGATGGGAAGAGAGACCACGGGAGGAGGCAGAGTAAGAGCAGAGCAGCACATGTAAACACACAGAGGAGAGAGATTTTACTCTGTGATGGGGTTTTCTGAATTTCAAGTCTTTGCTTTTTGAATTCTACCATTGCCTCAAGGAGGACTTTTGAAATAAGTCTAATGTGTCAAACAGGTAGCTTAAACTGATTTACCCATGTACTGCAGGGACTGGCGTTCCCAGCTTGCCCTCCAGCCACAGCAGGGGATGCCCTCCCAGAGGCTCTCTGGGCTCGGGAAGCATTTTGCGGGAAGCCCACAAAGGGCCTCTTTTCCCACTTCTCAGACGACATGAGCAGAATAACAACACAGAGGAGACCTGTGTAATCTATTCTTCCAATGATTTGGGGTGTTCCATTATTTAATGCAGCTGTGCTTGCTGCCATTCTTCTAGAGGTGGTGCCTCTTCATATCAGCCTGTCTGGAAATATTCTATAACACGAGGCTGCATAATAATGCATATTTGCTGACAGCTTGTGAAAGAGTGGCATATAAAGGTTGTACTGGCTGCAAACTGCATTATTCAGGAGGAATAAAGTCTGTAACTGTTTCCCATATGTCTTTAAAATTACTAAAATAAAATATCCCACATAAACATCCCACAGTGCCATATAGTCTGTGAAAGCAATGCAATTCTTTTCAAGGAAATCTTGTTTAGCAATTCTTTATAGTGTATTGGCATTGTTTTTCATGTATTTTCTGGCTATTTAGAAAAGAAAAAGAAGTGTTATAACTAACAAAGAATCGTATTTAGTACTCTAGTTTTCAAAACTAGATCTTTTTGTACCTCATGAGATCATGATGTTAAGATCAAGAGTCTCCTAACTCTTTAATATCAGAAACAGGTTCTGTATGTAGCTGGCAGTAGGAGGTCCACTGTTTTAAGGGATAAAGTATCTGGTTCTACACCCAAGCCACCAATGAGAAATAACTCCCTACTCTTATCTCAGCTAGAGGTATTCATTTTATCCATCATTTCTGGAGAAAGAGGAGTGTCTTTTTAAGCAACTAATTGGTATGGATAACGATACAGAAAGATCTTCATATTCAGTAATAGAACCTCACAATTTTTATTTTTTATTATGAAAACCCATGAGAATTATGGAAGTGCCTTATAAAGATGATTCCTTCAGCTGGCAGCCTCTTCGTCAGTATGGTCAATGCCTGATTCCACTTTCTGAAAAGCAGCTTGGGGTAGGCCAATAGGGCTGACAGTGGGACACACATACAAACAAATTTCATCTCATGTAACAGGGTTTGTTTTCATACAGATACTCATCATCCACGAAAGAAGCTCAGAGGGTGTTTCCAAAAATCTGCAGTGTCAGGTTCCTTGGCCGACTGTTTCACCTCCCAACCTTTATTTAAATGATCTTAGTCTAAAACTATTCCATTTGCACAGATATCAGCCACTCAACAGATTTTTTTCTGACAGTGTAAACAGCTGTCTTGGGGAATTCTCGTTTCCCAATATTGTTTATGTGCTGTAGACAAACATTTAAAAAATCAGCATATGTTACCTTGTAACCAAAGGGATTTACCAATTAATCTTTTTAAAGTTTGCTAGATAATACCTGTATGTAGTATGGAATCAACAGTTTGGGAATCATTTGAGAATAGAGGTGACCATTTCTTATCATGTCTTCAACATTTGTAATTAAGCCCTGGAATAGGTAAGATGGAAGACTGAAGTTAAAGGCCTCTTTTCTAACAGTTAACCTTTATTTCATGTTTGATAAACATAGTCTTAGCTGACAATAATAGCCTGGATTTTGTTTTTTACATGTTCAGTATGGTGGTCTAGGTGAAAGCATTTAAAACAGATGCAAAAACCAAAAAAAAGTTGGGCCAGCGCATACCCGCCTGCTTTTGCAGCGTAGGCTGTTGAAGTCACAGTACGTTTTTAACAGATGATAGCAAGATGTTGGCATAAAGCTTCATTTTTTGTGATAGTTTTCAAAGTCCTTGGCTACCATATTTGATCGTCATTGCCTCATAAAAACAAGTCTTTTGAAATTGAGGAAGTACTTTTTTATTACTAATTGGAAGTGTATCATTTATAACCCTGTTGTGAAATGATGCCAGGGGCCACTCTGCAGTTTGCACTGATGGTACATGTATCCACTCGTGCAATGACATAGTTAAGCTGCTGTAATTTCTGTAATTTGCCACTCTGTAGTAGTTAGGCTGTGTGGCAGCCAAAGAACAGGCAAGCCAAACGCTCCCTTACAGTACATCCTTTTAGGCAATCTCAGCAGAGAGGCCATTCCTTTCTCCTAGGGAGAGGAATGGAGCTTTTTTGTTTTGTTCTGTTTTTCTTGGAATGGGCCTTACTGATATTTGCTTCAGAAGTGTTGGGAGGCCAGATTTCCATTGCATCATTTAGACATACTCTCAACGATAACTGGTCTCACTCGGGCATTTTACAGCACATCAGAAGCTAGACGTTGAGTGGCCAAGTTCAGTTTCTGTTTCTACCAGGAGGGCACAGTGCTGGCATAATCACGGCAATTCACCGTAAACCTGGAGCTTTTCAGCTGATGGCCCCTCCTAACTGTCATGGGAGGTACCTGGTTATCAGCCAAGGCAGATGTTGGAAATTGGGTTGGGTTGCTGCTTCTTGAGCTCCTTTGGCCAATGCCTCAACCATATTAGCCAGAGGAGCTACCAGGACACAGGCTAATTCTTTAACATTTAGTCTGTTTTCCTAAACATTGAGGCTTATGCAATCACATGGCTTGTGTGAGTAGGAATTTCTGCACATCCCCTACTGCAAACCTCTATCAGTAATGCAATTTCAGCCACATTTCAGTGTGGCCTAGTATTCTCAGAGATATTACAGCCTCTACAGGCTGGAGAGGAAAAAATGAGTCTGTCCCTGCCAGCTCAGAGAAAGGCTGCAGTGTAAGATTACCCTTATTAGATACTGGAGTATCCACCCAGGACAGCCTGGCCACAAATGACCCAGCTACCAGAAGATCCATGAGAGTTTGTACCCTATTAGACATTCAGTGAATCCAAGTGCAAGACACAACTTCATAGGAAGATAGGCCCCATTATTTCTACTGTTGTTCATAAACAAATCCTTGTTTATTAAAAAAAAAAAAAAAAAAAAGAAAAAATTATATAGTCTTTGAAGTATGGCATCTGTTTGTTTCTGAGTATCAAGATGAATGCTGAACTGTGGATGCATTCTCCAATGCCTATCCTTCTTTAAAAGCAAAAACTAAAGTAAATGTGTCAAGCAAAGTTCTTTATATGTTTGCATAGTGTTCAAAGTACCTCAGAGGATAAAAGGAATAAGAAGTTATTCATCCAAAAATCAAAACAGTGAAAAACTGCAAAGTGCTTCTGCATAAAGACAGCAGGGGTTGCTTCAGCTGATTACCTTTGATATTAAATAGCGTGTTTGGCACAAAGCTGATAAGAATATTACAGAAAGCTAGTTCAAAGAAGCTAAAGCTGCTGCTTTCAAAAGCTGGATATCAACAATATTCCTTTTGTTAAAACTGGAAAACATGTTTAGCATAATTGCCAAGTACTCCAAAACCAGAATTCTTTGTGTATGGAAAGTGTATTTTCATTTTCAAAAGGAGTTGCAGTAACTAACACTACTGCAAAATCCTAGTTATTGATTATATTACGTTATATTCAAGGCCTGGATAAAACTCAAAACCCAATTCTGTAAGGTATTGTGCAAGCACATGATAAGAGTCAGTCTCTGTGTACAAGAAGCCCATAGGCAGACCAGATAAACAGATGGTAAAATAACAAAAGCACTGGCTTTTCTGTTAGAGCCAAGGAACTGAAACACCGAGAGGTTGAGTGACTAACCCATAATCATATCTCTGGCAGATCTGCGTATTTAACTAAGATTTCTAATGTCCTAATCTGGAAGCAGTGAAGAACTGTAAACTATGTTTGCATAAGGACTCCATGAGAGTCTTGACTGTGAAAATCCTTTTAGCCCTTTCCAAAGATTTATCATAACGTGGAAATTAAGATAATGTAATTGCAATTAATTCTGCTGGATTTACTTTTTATGGTTCAGTGATATATCCTTTATAAGTTTAAGGAATTGGACCTTGAAACTTGATGTGTTCTACACTGAAATTATTCAAATTATTCAATAATTATTTCAAATGATTGAAAGCAGTAAGCTAGAGTAGTTGTTTGTTTTGGAAGACAGTTCCATACCAATGATTTCTTAAAATTGGTTGTCAGTTATCAGGTCATGTTTATGTTTAATTCCAATGGAAGAAACTTTCTTCATAGAGAAGCACATCAAATGCCTTCTTAATATGGTGAATTATTTTAAGTTTTCCAAGCCTGTTTACTTAGAAGTAGTCTATCTAAAAACCTATTTCTGTGAAATAGGTTGCAAAATCTGTAAGTCATGATGATGCTTTAAATGTAGTTGCCAAAGAGGTGACATCAGGATTTAAAAGTAACATTTGTTTTAACAACAATATTTAGTAACTACATAAACTGCAGATAAAGAGAGTTAACTATAGTAGCTATATATAATTCCATTTAAACTTATAGACCATGTGATTGGGAGGTCATTAAAAGTCAGGATGTATAGAAAATCCTCAATCATATTTTTGTGACCACCTTCTGGTGTTGCTATTTTCTTTTCTTTTATTTCAGGATATTAGCAGAGAATGCAACTGTGATACAGTCTGATCTGGATTGTACCTGCAGTACCAGAGACATAGGGCACAAAAGCTCCCACAGTTAGGAAGCCTTATTCATCCAAAAAATGCAGCTTGTTTTTACAGCAGAATGAGCTGCTAAGGGCCTGTAAACCCCATCCTCTCTCTGTAGTAAGTCCCCACAGAACTTGAATTGCCATATCCTAGTCTGTGTTTTCAAAACCAAAGCCAAAATACCTAAATGACCAGTTTGTATTCCAGACAAAACTGTTCAGCAAACAGACTCCTCTGGCTTAAGGGAATTCTCCTCCAACACATGAAAAGATTATTAAGAGGAGATGATTTTTTCCTCCACAGTCCCTGAGAAAACACAGCCAAACAGTATGCAAGATTTAGAAGCAAAGCGGTCAGCACTCAACATAGATCACATTTATAGTGTGATAATACTGTAACAATATGTGATGCTGAAAAAGACTTGGGATTTAGGGAAGATTTCTCACTGACGTGAAGACCCAATTCTGTGTGGAAGACAAAAGCAAATGCACATCTTCCATACACGAGCAAGACTTGCAACACTAACTCTCGTTGCAGCATTAGTAAGACCCTTTCTGAAATAATACCTTCAGTTCTCATGTTCCTTCAGTTCTCTTCCATAGAAATGCTGAAAGTTTGAAAGGGTTGGCTAAGCAATTGTGTCTGAGGGACATGTAAGCTCACTTAATTTAATTTATTGAAGAGAACATTAAGATGTAGTCTTAATGATGAAGTAGTTTGTGGCTCCTTTACATTGGATGCATGGGAGCTCAGACTAGTATAACATAATACCTGAAGAATGTCTAGGATTTATTTATACAGATAATTCAATATCCAGAATTCTAGACTAGAAGGTTTTTTTAATATTGCTTCTGGTTATATGAAATATTTCTTTTCACCTTCATTCTATTCCCCAGAACACATAAGAGTGTCTACTCATGACTGGGGGGAAAGAGCTAAATTGGAAATAGCAAAAGACTGAAAGGAACACTAGGGGAACAAACCATGCACAAGTCAGCAGCTGTTTTGGCATTTAGAGAATGCATATTTCCTTTTGATCTGTTTTGTGCATTTTTAATATAAGATGGTGAAACAGATACATTTTATTTTGTCCATGGAATAATAAAGGTCCCACTGGAAAGCTTATTAACTCATGCAGATCATTACCAGACTCTTCTGCTGTTTATAAGTACGATGTTACACCCTTGGTAGCTTAGTTCAAAACCTGGCTTCTCTTCTTGCCAAGCCTGTATCAGAGAAATGGATAGTGTTCAGAAACTGATTTTTTACATTGAGTTGCAAGCCCCTCCCTTAAACAAAAATTGACTCACAACTACATTGTAAGGGTGATGCCATATGTCAAAAATTACAGAGTTCTATTTTGAAATAAATAAGCACCAGGAATGGATAAAGAAACCACAGTGTGTAGAAGCTACTCTGGCTATCTATCATTTGGTATTACTCAGATGACTCCCATTATGGGCAATGAGAAGCTAGCCAACGCGGTCAGTGGAGGGCTCTACAGCTGCCCAAACGGCAGTGCCTACGCTGTACTCTACAGAATACGTTGGCCCCATTGACTCAGTGCTGCAATCTGCAGTGGCTGTGCTTCCTATTGTAGAGCCTTTACATTATGTTTCTGCATCTGGGGCTGAATCCCAGCCATTATAGGCCTCCAGTGCTAATCGCGAGCCCCAGGGAACCCAAAGACAGGTCTTGCAGAATTGGCACAGGGCTTAGGGAAGACCCATTCCTTCCCAGCTTACAATTGGACTAAGGTGCCGGAGGAACTTAGGGCATCTCAAATGTCTCTAGGCACCAGTATATTAGCAACTGTATAGAACCAGGCTACCTGCTGAGTAGAAAGCTGCAATCTGTGCAGGTCTACTCCTATGCCTACAGCAGCCAAGGTCTGGCTGCCTGCAGGATGGATCAATACAAGTTTGTAAACTTTATCACTCCACTAAGATTCAGTGCAAACCTGTGTGAATTAGGTTGGCAGACATTTAGTTTAAACTTCACATTATAGTTCTTAAACAGCTGTCAAAATCCACAAGGAATTTCCAGAAGAAAGAAAGATTGCCTACGTCATGGGGGGACTTATCAGTATGACTTTGCAGGGAAAAATCATTCCTTGCATAGATCACGTGCAATACGTGATAGAAATTGGGGGGGTTATTCATCTTTCTTCTCTGTTTAATTGGTTTCTTCTGTAGGATTCAAATATAAGTAGATTATTAGACAGAGAACTTCATAGTTACCCTGTGATTTGATTTTTAATTAATTTGGAAATTGGGATTGAGGCAGTTTGTAGTAAAGCAAAAATAGAGAGTTGTGTATGGTACATTCCTGGCAGAATGAGGGCTGGCAACCACGGCAGAAAGCTTCCCTTCAGCATAGTTTCCATGAATCTTTATGTGCTGGTTTTCATTAGGGAGCTTTAGAGTTCTCTTGTGTGTTCTTCCAAAATGTCACGCTTTTATTAAGGTTAGTCTGTAGAATGGTTTTTCACAGAAAGCACATGTTGATTTTTGTACTGCAGGCATCAGATCTGCTGTTGGAAGTAAGTAATGAAGGGCACTGGTTAGGAAGCCCTAGAAATGAGCTGAGAACATGAGGAGGAATCATGACCAAAGCCTCGGCTGAGATCTGGTTCACTTTGATATGACAGTGAATCTCTGCCTCAGTTTGCCAGTTTCTAAATACCAAGGCTTACCTAATGTTTATGAAGCACCCGGCAGAACTGCAAAGCAGTAAGTGGCAGAGGAGAGCTGCAACAAATAACACGTGTGGATTTATTGCACATGGGGGAAATCTCAGGTGGGTAGAGAGTTACCTAGTTCAGGAGCAGCTCTGCATCTCCCACCCAATACAGGGAAATAAAAGGTCAGAGAACACAAAACCGGACATTTCTTGGCTGGCAAGCGATGGCGGGACACTGCATTGCTTAGATGAGTAGCAAGTCTTCTGCAGCTGATGTTCAGAAGAGGATTACTTCTTGCAAGCTGAAAGCTCAGGAAAAAGTAAAAGTGATGTACCATCTTCTTCCTCGCTCTCTTTGTTCTTCAATCTTTCTTTATTATTCACGCAGGACTCCAGATGTCGTAAACTTCAATATGTATGTTGCATGTTTTTCTAGGTAGAGTTAGCGACCCCAGGACTTTTTCTCTTCATTAGTAAACACGTTCATTCTAACCTGATTCTTATCTTCTGTGAAACCACTTTATATATTATTACTGTCCACAGATCCCAGGTGTCTCTGTGATACTGCCAGACTAAGGCTGAGCCTTCCAAGATGATTATTTATTCTGGAATAATAGTAGCAAGAGATTTTATCTGTGAAATTCCTGCATACGGAGATCTGGCACAATGATCTTGGTTCTGAGAAACAAGGTAAAGCGCATTTTCATATAGACACTACGTGGTTTTGCAAACCACACGAAATGCACAGATAAGGAACTGGAAATGTGTTATAGGAAGTGTCACAGGGATAATTTCTCCTTTACTTCTTCAAAAAACTCATTACTACAAATCTTTCGTGTTGGTCTTCCCATCAAAGAGTAACTAAACGTACTTTGCCAGAAAGGAATAGTTTCCATTTTTCCTTGCCATCTCCAGCCCGGTTACATTGTTCTGAGATTTACAGTGACTGTTTCACACATAAAAACTTTTCCTCTTTGTGAGAACATAAATTTCCTATTGTTTTTCACTTTGTTTATTAAATATGAAGTTCTACTATATCTCAACAGATCTATCAGGAACAGGGTTTCTCGTTCTTTTTCATTCTGGTATTCCCTGGCACGCCTGGCCCCATAGCAGACCTTAAAAAGCATCCGAAGCCTCTGCCAGTTGTTCTAACCCTGTCACGTTCTTTGTCCCTCCTTTGAATTCATCCATGACTGTGGTCCACAGGGCTATGAAATTGTCCCCAGACCTCAAGACTGAACTTGCCATCACCTCTCTGTCTTCTGTCACACACACACGCCTTGTCTTTCCCTTCTACTCCCCGTCTGCCACAGGCTGTAAGTCTCAACAGGGAGCTTGGTGGGCACACCCTACATAGACAGGAGCTGCAAAGGGGCAGGAGAGGCACAAAGCAATGGAAAGAAGATGAAAATATTTCTTAGTTTCTCTGGCCCCCAGGAGAAGTTTTCCTGCTGTCTCTCATCTCTGCATTCATGGCCTCAGCAACATCACAGCGCAGTTATTTGTTCTTTTATCCAGTCTACATAAATCCAGTTCTACCTCTCTCGTCTTCACCTCACTTTGCCCTCCAAAGCCACTTAAACGGATGTTGTTGCCACTATACCGAAATACTTCATGAACCCTAATGTATTTACACATATAGGAGTTGTGATATATGGGAGCTTTAACACTTCTATTTACACACAAAGCACCCGAGGTCAGGTAGGAAATCTGCGGCAAAACTGGTGACTCCCTATCCCAAAAGCCAGAGTAATCCAGACCAAACTATGGGTGCAGCATCCTCCCCCTCGTGCAGCCAACCACGGTCCCCCAAGCGTTAGCTGCATTAGGATGCTTTTTCCCTGCTGCACCCCCAAGGACAAGCACCCTTCCCAAGGACATCCTCGGGCACGGCTCCCCCACACCTCTCAGCAAGGCACGTGCCCAAGGAGCTGGCTGTGGCTTGGCCATCCTGCTCCCCTGCTGGCCCATGCTCCAGCACACCCATGGTCTGGGGAGGTTCCCTAGTTTATGTTCTCCTCTTACTCCTGTTTAGCTGTAACTTGTAGTGCCACCTAATTACTCACCAGCACAACTCCAAACAATTTTCTTTCTTTATCACTTTCTGTTAAAGACTTTCTGTGATGGACCCTAATGTGCACGTTCCTCATGGCAAGGGTGCACTGCCCAACTCCAAATTTTTTAAGGGTTGTTGGTTTTTTTCTAGAAGGGATAGTAATAATATAAATGCAGTAGCGAATATAGTAAAAGCATGTGAGGGTCCTCCTTATTGCAATAAAATTGCAAAATCTGCATTGGGATTCATTTATGATACATGAACAGACATAAGTCTCCAAGGGGAGATTCTCTGAAGCTAAAATCAGTGTTAGGTCCTGAACTGTCTTTTGGTGCTTCTTGAACATTTTCTTGAGCAAAGGGAAACAAAATATAAGGCAGAAAATGTACCAGGCAAAAAAAGTCTATTTGCTACTGAACAAGACCACCCACTGTGACTGTTTTGATATTTTTTTCTTTTCTGGTATGTTTCATATTCTGTCATATCTATGATTTTAAACTATTAGTGGCAGTTTCTATAATTTCTAATACAAAATGGTCCTTAACTATTTAATGCCATCATATTCTGATTATAATTAAATACTTTTTCTTTTATTGTATTATTTTATTGTAAGTATTATTAATAACCTATAAAAATACTCACAATTTAGTACATATATGAAGCAATGCCAAGGTAGTCTCTTCCTTGACAGCCATATTCAAATAGTTTTAATATCGGTATGATTTTTAAGTGTGTAATGTAATGCTTCTCTTCTACCATGTGATAAAAAGAAGTCTTGGGTCAACAGGAGCCAGAAGCCCTCTCTCAGTAGTCTCAGATGTGAGCTTTTATTTCCAGAAAAAAAATTATTATTCTAGGGCATCCAGTTTTCTTTCGAAATACTGGGAATGAGCATACTTCACAACTTCTAAATAGCAGGATACCTGTGAAGCACTGAGAGAATAAACTATTTTCAAGTTCTCTCTATCGTTTTCTTGAGAAATTTCCCCCTTTCAGACAGGAAAAAAACATGTTTGAGTTTTTTAACCTCCACACAGCAGGGGGAAGATGTCCGGGCTCCAGTGGCCGGGCCCCTGCGCACTCCAGGAATGCTCTCGCCGCCGCTTGCTGAGCTTGCCGGGCTCGGCAGCAGCACTGTACTAAGGAAACTGGTGTGGGTTGGGGTGGGGTTCTTCTTTTTTAATTACTGAGTCAGAGGGGCAGTCTGAGCAAGGTTTTAATAACCACTATCTGCAGCTACGGAATGCTTGTACAGTTATTAACAGGCAGAAGGCTGGTGGATTTATTTAACTTTTTTTAATTCCCAAATTTCATTTTTTACCTGTGGAATCTTGATTCTTAAGTTAGTCTTTAAAGGTTGATGTAAAACTGCCCCCTTCAGAGACAGCCAATATTTGGAGAGCTGGAACTTCAGACAGAATTAATCAGTAAAATTAAAGTAGGGATTTGAGGTAGTGTAATAAGTTAGGGAAAAAGAATGGAGCTTTCTTATAAATCATAACTCAACTTGGCTGTATAAATAGTTTTCATATAAAAGTTAATGAAAATGTCTATTGTGTATTCCAGGCAAATGAGTATGTGCAATAACTATGCATGCTCATGTCTACTTCGCAAATATTATGCCCTTTGAAATAACATATTTTAGGGAACTGAAGAAATAAAAAACAAAGGCCCCTTGCAGCAGTGTCCATATATTGCTTTATGGAGTTACATTTGTTCAGAATCAAACTGTCTATTCTAGTTTACATATATATTTTATACCTGAAGTATTAAGATGTAGGGAAGAAAAATTCTTAGTCTTTCTGTAACTGAGGATTAAAGAACTTCTATTCTTTTATTTGTTCTTTTTTTAATGGCTGAGGCCAAAGTAAATGATGGCAAGCTTTTCCCCACGACACTGCTGTATCAATTGCCAGTGGGGAAGAGCATGGTCCAAGAGCAAATTGCAATTGAAGGCATGCCTTATTTCAGTAGGTATTACTAGAGAGACTTAGAGGGTAGGATACACTGAAAGATTACCGTCTGCACAGTGCAAAGAAGATGCTTTGTGTGGCTCGATTTTATTTTAATTATGAAAATTGAGAC
The DNA here is from genome assembly GCF_034638445.1 of Ciconia boyciana. Lineage (NCBI taxonomy): Eukaryota > Metazoa > Chordata > Aves > Ciconiiformes > Ciconiidae > Ciconia > Ciconia boyciana. Next base: position 55,585,924 of record NC_132936.1, read on the forward strand.
ATTTTTCTGAAGTGACAGGTTAGGTCAGAACTGACTGGTGGCCCTCATCTCATCTTCTGTGCTTCCCTCCATCTTCTGCTTTCATCCACTCTTCAAATTTTTGCACAGTTAGTGAAGCACACCCTAGTAAGAAAGGTTACAGACAGTTGCTTGAACTGAACTGCATATTCCTGAAATGATTATGCCAGTTTTTTCCCCAATTACCATACCTCTCCTAACTTACTTGAATTCAAAATGCTTTCTGGAAAAGCCTGTCTCTCTCCATAATTATATAGGGATCTCTAGGATGATGATGATATTAATATTGATAGGGTTATTTGGGGACATTTGTCTGGGTATTGGGAGTTCCTCATTTATAATGCTCTGGAGCTTCTTACAAAACTAATGAGGTCCAGAATAAAACTGTTCTGGGGAGGGAATTTATTTCTTTTCTTGCCATTTTGTACCTCTCCAAGATCCCAATTTAAAAAAAAAAAAAAACAAGCTTACAAAATATGTGAAAAGAAATTAAATTCTGTATTTATGTCCCTCTTACCCTTCCAAAATAGAAGTTCTCTGAGTTATAAATACAATTAAATAAAATTACGGGAAAAGCTTCACCAAATGTGTGAATGAACTACATTTAAAAAAGAACTTGCAGATTAATCATTTTCCAAAAAGTTATTTTCCTTTTCCAAGGAAAAAAAGGCCTTGCTTGTATTTCATCATATCAATGTTTTGAATAGAAATACTTTGTTCATTAGCCAGACTGTTCCTGGGAAGGTATGGAGTTAATGCTTTGACAGATTTCAAAACAAATTACTAAATCTGTAGTGAGCTGTTCTTTTCAGTTCCTGTAACACAGTAATCAAAACTTGCTGACTTCTCTAAAGGAAATAGCCTATTGCTTGGCACAATTAAGCAGTAAGGCAGATTTTAATAAAGACTAAAAAGGTTTTAGTAAAACTAAAAATGTAAAACTTTTTTTTTTTTTTTAATTTATTTCTCTTCTCTAAGGAGTCTGTCTTTCTTATATGCCCAGGGCAATTTGAAAATAAACTATCTTATACTTTGGTCTTATCAGGCCTTATAAATGAGCGAAAGAACAGAAGTCCATCATGAGAAAAAGAATTGTTAGTAATTGCATAAGTAGGACTTATGAATTATTATGAAATAGTTTATTTTTTTCAGAGGATGGTATCTGTATTTTTTCTCAGCTTTATCTATGGTGTTCTTTCAGAGTATTGCCAGCTTTTAGTAGTACTGTTATTTAGTCCTCCACATGAATGGGCACATATATGTTGGGATTGCGAAGCATAAGAAAGATGTATGTAAAATTAAACTTACATTTACATTAAATTTACATTTAAATTAAATTTACAACTATGTAAAATTTAAAATCATGTTCCAGTTTTCAAAACTGAATTTTTACTTTGTTTAGTTCAGCCATTGTCTCACCAACCATAAGCCACCCCAAAGAAGGCAGAATGATGCAAGAGCAGGAAGGGGAGCTGATCTTCAGGCTTTTTCTGAAAAAAATCGAATTGGACAGCCAAAAATGGAGACGGCCAAAATCACTAGTCACTTTGGGAAGCCTTAACCTTCTCTTTCAGCACATCACGCTAAGGGAATAATTTGTTCCTTATCACTTCCCTGCAGTCGTCCAGTCAGACAGGAGACTGGCAAAGCGATGGTGCACGTGTCGGGCAGATGGATTTCACAGCTGCTTCCAGGGCACAGAAGTAATTCAGGGATGGCAAAACACACAGTAATATCTGCATGAACCCTGGAAACCACCCAGCAAAGGTGGTTGATCTATACATAGGAATTTGCGGTGCTACCCTGCAGAAGAGTGCCCATAGGGTATGAAGTTTTACCCCCAGCAAGCTTGTAAGTACTTGCTTTTTTCATGGAGAGCATGCTCACAGGGGAACTCTACAGCTTATGTCATCCTGTCTCATTACCTTTAGAAGAAGAAGATACCAGAAGGATTTTACTTATGCAGGTCCCTTTGTCTCAACTGTAAAATGACGTGCTTTCCTGCCCCGAGTCCCCTTCTGGAAAAGAGAGTTTATGTTACCTAAGTGAGCTCAAAATGCCATCTAGAATCAGATTGTGCTTGCAAGCTGGGCTGGAACATAACCCGGCTTTTATATTAATGTCCTCAGGCCCTGAAATGACATTATTTTAAATTGCAGAGAGGCATATCAGTATGATAGTTGCGGATCATAAAATATACTTGTTTTACAATAGCCCCCTGAGGCGGTAACCAGGGCTTCAGTGTGCTAATCCCACAGACCCCTCTGCGCTAAGCGCCTGCACACGGCGAGAGCCCGCGGGAGCTGCCCATGGGTAGGAAGAGGCAGGAGCAGGTACAGGCACGAGCAGCGACAGAGTCACCGCATGTTTGTATTCTATTGCACGGTTCAAAGGAACAAAAAATATCAGTAACCCTAATAGCCGGTCTAACTAGATTTGTATGGAAATGAGTAAAAGGCTGTCAGGAGAAAGACAGGAAGGCAGAAGGGGCTGCTGGGGAGCTGTACACACGCTGCAGTTAAACCTAGTGCATCTTCAGCTGGCATGGCCTCCAGGCACTTGGAGTTGCTTTCTTACGCCCATCTCTGCCCAGTCAAGTAGGTGCAAGGTGTCCTCGGGCTCTCAGGTGAGTCACTCGCGGGTCCTCGCCCCGGCGCGTAACCGGCACTCGCCGTAGGGCACCCAACTGGAGGAGCAGCGCAGGGTGGTGGCCTCAGGGGTGGTGAGCTGATGAAAATTAACCTCGGTGCAGGTGTGGCTGAGTATAGGTGAATAACTGTCGAACTGTAAATTCCCCCTCTCCTCTTAGCTTCTCTCTTAAGCTCGGGCTTCCTAAATGAAAGCCTTTTCCCACGGGCTGGGGTTTAACAGTGTAAACGCCAGCCAGGTTAGGGATAGAGCTCCAGGTTCAGACCCTGGGCTGAACATGCAGTGTGGACACAACCTCAGCGCTGCATGTGTTTAGTTTCCATCTCAGCAGGTATAACCCATAAAAGGATAGCAAAGCAGACGGCAGTAAGCAAGCACGTGCAGAGTCTTTCCCAAGGAGCAACTCTGTGCCAAAGTAAATTACCATCAGTTGTCTTTTAAACGGGTATAAGCTTCACTGATTACTTTTTGCATATTCATTCAGAATGAAACCAGATGTTCCTCAGCCCATGTTACAAACCTGCAACGCACATTTAAAGCAGGCAAGAAAATTCTCACAAGAAAAAGGATATTGAGTCTTGTTAGTGAATTAGTTTATCAGAAAAAACCTATCTGCTAATGGTGATGGGAGTACACTTCTGAATCAGAAAACTTTCCCCAAGCTGTTAGACACAGCAATATGCAAATTGCCATTCCAGCAATATTAATATTGCCCCAGCATAAGTCAAGCTTTTGCTCTTGTTTTTAAAAAGGAACAGTAACTTCCCCTCAGGAAAACTGCTCTGAATCACTGTTCAGGTTTGGTTGAGTGTTTTAATAGGATGATTTTCTGGGTTTAATTATTTTAATTTTACTTGCTTGCTACCTTTGTTTCTTGTCGTGGCACGTTTTCAGTCTACGGCCAGGAATCCGGGTTGCAGTGATGTATTAGACTTCAGAAGGAAGCAAGTCACTCTATCTCAATCATCTGAGAAATTCTTTTTGGTTATCCAGTCTGTTTGAAATTGTCAGGACGTCTCCTTTTGCTCCCAGCTTGTAAGACCTGAAGCATTAGCATCCCCGCCTATATATCTGTTGCTTCCTGCTGAAGAAATATTTATAGCATTTCTGACCTTTGAATGAACTTTTACGAATCAATAACAGCAAAGTGGAAGGAAGGTCAGCAGCAGTTTTCCTCTTGTGTGAGTGTAGCCAGTTAGGCTGGCAATATCTAAAATAAATTAGGACCTACCTTTTATGCAGCATTTTTGCAGGAAATTTGCGGATTTCTTCAGCGCTGTCATGTAGCTGCTATCTGAAGGATACAATACAAGGCCACAGCCAATGGTGTCATGAATGGGTTTTCAAGTTGTTGCATGTTAATTTTTACATGGCAGAACTACTACAGGCCTTAAGAGCCAGTGCTGAAGAATGATTTCCTTGACTATATTTTGCCACAGGGAAAGTGTAAGTGGATTAGAAACCATTCTCATTAATGGCTTACTGCAACTGAAACACCATTCATTTCCTCCCACTTCAGATTACAGAAATAAAATTGACACAGTCACCCCTGGATGTGTGAGCACAAGCAGCCATATGACATAGTTCGAGGCCAGGTTTGCCGCTTCAGAGTCATTATCCCTATAACCCTACAACTCAAATATTATAAAGGACCTTTCCTAATTCCTCAGGTTTCTGAAGCTCCTTTCAAAATCAAGGTGTTCCCATAATGAATTAGACATCTCAATACTGTTTGCTGCCTCCAAGCACGGAGGAGGAAACCAGGCTTCAAAATTTCTCCTCATTTCACTGCCTAAAAGCGAAGTACCCAACTTAATTAAATCCTTTCCTTCTCCAGAGCTGGCACCTCTAGAAAGTGCTTCTTGCACTCTCTTTTGCCTACCAAGGGATCCTGGCCAACTAGTTGAGATTGTAACCATAAATTAGAAGCCTAAACTCCGGATGCATCGAGTTAAGTGAGATGAATCCCATTGCTAGGGGTGACAGTAATAGATCTCACAGAGTAACAGATCTTCTACCTTGTAATTAGAGTGAATTTTTTCAGTCAGGACTGCCCCTCATGCCTTTCCATAGAGGTAGCAAAGCAGGGTCTTGCCCTTTGCTGGAGCCTTCTGGTGCTGCTGTAATACATAGGGCTCCTATTCGCAAATGCAATGCTGTTATTCTGAAAATCCCTCTCATAATAGCTCCATTTTTCTCTAGTGTTTTCCTGATTGACTGAGTGGAGAGACAATGCTAGCTACACAAACCTTCACAAATTTCAAGAAACTTTCGACAGCAGCTCCAAAGAGTTGTTTTCATAAGTTTCTTTTTCTGTGTCCATATCATTTGAAGATTGTGTCTACTTGTTCAGCCAGCCTTACAAAGATGTCTAAAAATACAGGGAAAATAAAACAAATTTGCTGAAGTTTGACAACTTCTGTTTGATCAAAAGTTGTTTGGTCAAAAGTATTTTAAAAGTCAGGAAATGAGGATTTTTTTATGGATGCTATCATACTTATTATTATCGTTAGGTTTCTGAAGAACAAAGGAAAAGACATCTCCACACAAGTTCTACATGAATTGTTAGTGTCAACTTTGAATTTCCTTGTTTTTTCCTAGTTTATAAAACACCCTTAATATAGAAACGTTTTGTCTGAGAATAAATCCTGTGTTTATTCAAATTCTTAGATTCTTAATATTAAAGAATGATTTACTGCCTCTCTCCACATACCTATTTCCCTCTTTTTGCTTCTTTTTTATTTCTTTCAAGGACCAACGTACTGTGCCACGTACATCTTCAGTGCTCTTAAACATAAAGCTGTCTTGTCATTTCACTGTTCTCCAAAATTTGCATTCCAGCTTTCAGCAGTCTCTAACCAAATGAAGTTTGCTCTGTCTTAGCCTTCTTCCTAACACATTTTAAGTACTTTGAAAAATTCTATAAAGCAGGAGAAAAACTGAAGTCCTGATGTTACACCTAAGTCAGATCAAAGTACTGTATTGGCTTCTAACCCCTCTGTCTCTAGCATAAAAAATAAGACATGTTTGACTGAGACTGAATAACAAAATTACCCTTTTGTTTAACCACTTCAATAGAGAGAAGACGTTAATATTTCTGATTAAATTCTAGTTTATTGGTTCACTAAGGCTAGTATTTTAGCTCCAGCAAGAAGCTAAAAGGAGTTCATCTGGCAATAGCACATGGATCTGAATGAGCAATACGGTTACCTGGACACCAGGACAGATCCAGGTGCTTTGGGACCAGCTAGAAACAAAGCCTATGGCACAGCTGGGTGATGACCAGGGAGTTTCAGCTTGTACTGATTTTTCCAGTTCACTGACAGCTGCCAGTGTGGATATATGCCAATGTGGATTACACCACCAGCAGCAATATTGTCCACTCGTTATTTCTTCAAAACTGGATGATAACTGGAATTGCTTACTGTTTGTGCTGATCTAAGGCTGGCAAATGCCCATAAGAGCTACCTCAGTCTGTTTTGTTGTATTTATGTCAGTGTTTAAAACCAGTAGGTAATTTGTCTGTGGGGAAAGGTACATGCTGTCTCTTACAGTCTGTCTTATATCATGGTTTCACCTTAGATCTGTAGGAGCTCCTCCATCAGTCTGGTCCGTGTGGTTTCCTGCCTTCACTGCTGCAGTGTTTGGAAGGCAAAGCCTGTGACTTTGATTCCTCAGCTCTTCTGTAGCCCTTGCAGACGAGGCTCAGCTGCTTCTTTTCTCACAAATGTCTGCCTACCCCCAGCTACCAAACACCTTGACTGAACCCACAGTCAGTACCAGGACTTGAGCCAGACACTGGAGCTGGTTTAAGGTCAAAATAGACCATGATCTCCAAGCTGTGCACAGGCAGCTTCTCACACGTCTCACGAATACAGGAGCATGGGCTGCTCTCACTAACAGTGAGCGATTTTGCTTGGTCATTTCAGAGAATGACGAGGAGCAGGAGGCTCTGCTATCACTGGACAAGCCCGGCTGGTATTCCCAAGGTAATGCTATCCAGCTTTATGAACTACTGAAGAAGATGACTGGCAAGTTGGATCCCAAGGTATGTTGTAAGTGAGAGTAAATCTTTCTGAAAATACCCTGTTTCAGTCTAAAATTCACCAGACAAGCTTTCATTGAAGTTATTGATGTGATCGGTCACAGATTTTTGTTCTGGTTATGCTTGCTGTTGTCAAACAGACTGTAGTCCAGCAGTGGAAGCAGCACATTAGTCTTCTCATCGGTAGAATATGTAAACTTTCTATATGTTTTATTCTGTGTGCGTGGTCATGCATTTCGGCAACTTTGGGGAGAATCAGATTGTAATCAGGAATAAACAATCTCTCTGAGGAAACAGACCAAATACATTAAAAGGTGGCATCAGTGAAAACTAGGATCGTGTTATTTTAATTACAGGTCTGGATGGGTGAAAATGCCACTGAAGACGGTGGGACCACATTTACCCTAGTGGATAAACTACCCCCTGGGCACAGAAGAGTTCTGAGTCACCAAGAGATGCTCCGTGTTCTCCCTTGTTTCCAAAGTTGTCCAAAATTCATTCCTGTTGTGTAGTGTATTTTCTTGGTAGTCTTTTCCACTGCTTCCTGGCAGGCTCTTTCTGTCAGTCAAAAATCTCAGCATGGCTCCTGTGCCGGTCCCAGCCGGGCATCCCCGCCCAATGCCCCTGGAGGGGGAGAGCGAGGAGGGTGTGCAGGGTCAGCCTTTTCCTTACAGAGCTGGTTGAAGATAAAACCCCAAACTGTGGCATTAATAAGATCTGTGTGTGTCATGGCCAACTGTAAACACGGAGGAATTTTTATTAGGTAGTTTTAAAGCTCTTTTCCTCTCTCTGTGAAATACAGTTTGCTTGTGTTTTCCTCATATACAATGAACTTTTAATTTGCTCCTTCCTTTGTAGGTTGTTTATTTTGGTGACAGCATGCACTCAGATATTTTCCCTGCTCATCACTATAGCAACTGGGAAACCGTCTTCATCTTAGAGGAGCTTCTAGGGGACAAAGGTACGGTGCCTGCGGAGACTGAATCTGAGCCCTTGGAGAAGAAAGGAAAATATGAGGTAAGGGTTCCTTGCAGATGTTTCCTGGAACAGAAGAAAATAAGTTACAGAAAAGCCTCATGCCACCTGTGCCGAGAACGAGTCTGCTTATCTTACCAGGCTGCTAGCAGCATCAGCATCCCTCGCAGACATACGCTCCTTGCCGGAGCAGGAGGTGCCATCCTGTCCCAGCTTGGCATTGCTTGGGTGAACAGAGCCTCTACCCAGAGCTAAGTCACGGACCTCAGAAAAAGAGCTGTGTGTGCAGTCCCTTAACCAAAAAACATAGTCGTCTTTTCAGTAACAACAACCTGCCCTGTGTCCTACAAGGAGAAATTTCATGGCCACTTATCACAAGTCCAGCACCTGAACTCTGCCGAGTTCATGATGTTTCCCTGCGTGTTGTGGCCAACAGTAAATAAGGAGAATTTTTATTAGGTTGTTTTAAAGCTCTCTTTCTCTCTCTGTGAAATACAGTTTGCTTGTGCTTTCCTTACATGCAAAGAACTTTTAATTTGCTGCTTCCCTCGTAGGTTGTTTATGTTGGTGACAGCTGCACTCAGATAAGAGGAACTGTTTCGAAGTCTGGTCCAATACGGACTACTGATAGTTACCTCAGATAAATAATGTGATTTTCAGGTTGATCGCAGCTGGGAATCAGGGCCTTAGCACAACTGCCACACTTTAATTTCCCCACAGAAGGTGGAAGGTTACTATGGTTTATCCTTCTCTCCGCTGCCAAAGAATAAAGGAGAGAGATAGGGAATGGCACTCGGATGGCCGAGGCGGCAGTGTTGTACCTCCAGCGTGTCCTGGGTAGGAACTACAGTGCAGCTTCGCTCTCCGTTTGGAGTGCTTCTTCTTTTCTTATGTTCCTAAATAAAGAGGTAATTTTCTTCTAATTGCAGAGAGATATATATGCTTTTTGCACTTTGCTTTGAAAAGCATTTAACCTTTTTTTTTCTTTTTAAATAATTACTCTTTGTGATTAAAAAGTTAACTTACTGATAGGAAGATTTTTGTGGGCTGCGTTTATACTAGAGATGTTTTTAATCTGACTAAGAAACATTTTAAAAGCCCCTGTTTTTTATGGAGAAAAAGGTATCTTGAATGGGACGAAAACAATATAGATGTGACATCTATTTCTCTACTTTTTTTAATAGACATATCTAATATTTTCCCCACTATCCTGATTTCTAAACTAAGGTCAGACAAGGACATTTCAGTCACTGAAATAAGGAAATTTAATCATTAATGTTTAGGCTTTTTCCTGGGTTGTAAAAAAACAAAAATGACAAACAAACTCAAGTCTCCTATCAAGAAAAATGTGTTTCTCATTAAGAAAGGGGGGGGGGGGGGGGGAGGAAGAGCAAGCAGTAGTGCTATGTAGGTTAATATAATTTGACTTAATTAATGCTATAAAAATAACTCATTCTCCTCCATAAATTTATTCATTCTCTGACTGGAGACTCTGCTGCATTGCTGCATAGAAGTTACATCTCTGTAAGATCTGGGGGTTTTTATTCAACCATGGTTTCTTAAGCATGTTCAATATATGCTTTTGAAGCACACATTTTTAAACAGACAGCCAGAAAATGTTTCTTTTCCTGGAAGTAGAAAGAAAGAGTTATTGAGTGATGGGTGTCTAAGCCCTTGATGATTATTTGGTTTTATCTTGTTGCAATACCTCTAGCTGACTGCTCTCAAAATCCGTCTTCTCTATTGCTGCAGTTATCAAGCAGGAAATTGAGACTTTTAGACAGGTGCTTGACATTTCACTAACACTGTAGCATTCCTGATAAGAGATTGCAGTATCTCGGGGAGACGCCACCCCTGCCACACACAGCCCCTGTTCAGTTTACATCCGCTACCAGTGACAGCAAGCAAGCAAGGGAGAAATGAATTGCGTTGATTAAAGGAACCTGAACCAGGGGGGCCGTGGCAGGTCAGTGGTGTTATTTCATTACCACGCTGCTCACTGGAGTCTGAACAACAGGTCACATCCATATCTCTGCAGTTGACTGGACACCACTAACTTAACAGGACTAGTTCAAAGGGACTCCCTTTACAAGCCTATGGAAGTTTTATTTTCATTCCCCTAATCAACTTCTCCCATTAACCCTTTGGTTAAGAGGGGAGAAAAGCCAATTCAAAGGATTGTACAAAATCAGGTGTTTTTGGAAAATTAGGCGCTAACAGATTAGATTTAGTCTTGTTCATCAGCCTTATCATTCATTGGCAATAAAAAAAATACACTACTATTGCAGATTTTCCATGCCATGCTGTATGTTCAGAGAGGGACTGAATAATACAAGATGCAATACTCCCTTCTATCAATCTTTACAAAAAATTAGTAAAGAAATAAGTATTACTTCTAATTTGCGATTGCATCTTCAGAAAGAAATGCCAAAAACCTGTTTTCAGTTGTTTGACTGGTATTTCATCGCTAACAGAGAGAGGGGAAGAAAACAACCTCCTCACAAACTGGGAGGCTAGTAATTTCCATTTTCATTAGCAGTTTTTGTCTTTTCCCTTCAATTAAATACATGATATACATGTATTTATGTAGGCCAGATACACATAACTGTGAAATTATGGTAACAACTGCAGTTCTTTGAAGTATATGAGTCATAACCAAATGAGCAAGAGAATAGCAAACTAAAAAATATTCATGCAATTACTCAGCTCCTAAGTGTATTGCAGCATGCAGGGGGAAAAAAAATACCAAACATTGTGTTGAAACAAGATTCCCCCCAGATTTGGGCATTTGTTTGCCTGGCTAGAGGCTTTGTTTTTGCCTTCTGTTCTTTAAATGTGTGATCAATTCCATCAATGAAAACTCGAAGAAAAGCTGGAATTTGTCCCAGGATTTTGAAGGAAATTATTACAGAGGAGCTAGTCAGTGAGTAAAAATCTTGGGCTATAGGAATGAATGGAGCAGAAATCGAAGAATTTATTGGCGGATATAGATGATATTTTTGCAGTTAGAAGGAAAAACTAATTTTTACAATATTGCCTAGTGGCTGGTTGGTTGGGAGGGGTCAGGGCCCTCAACCCCCCGAATTTCCGGGACTCCCTTGCCGTGACCATAGACAAAGCTAATTACTCCATGCCTTTTGGCTCTGTTTGTCTCTTTATTCCCGTTTATCTTTAACACAAATCTAACAGTACTTTCAGGAACAACCTGATGGGCTGTTGTGAAGCCTGGCAAGTTAAAGCAATATCCTTAAAGCAATATCCTGAAGTGAAATGCATTTTATTTTAAAGCCTGCTTATCGTGATCCATGTTGTAGTTTAGGTACAATGATCATGGGTGAAATGTTTTATATTTGCACATGACTTGTGGGAGGCAGGTTCTGTGCAAAAGTTAGACCAGTGGCAGGCTTGCTCATTTGCACACCCAGCATGGGCGTGTTATTCAGGGACATCTGGTTGTTGTGACCAGCACAGCTGTGCTGGAGGAAACACCTCAAATACTTGCCATTATACTGGCAAAACCATAATTTGAGCATTGATTTTTTTCTGGCACTAAGAGTCGGTGGCGGTGTTACTACCTGGGTACAAAGCATACAGCCATCAGTACCATCTGTCATATTGGATGCAGTAAGGTAATCCTAGCGCTCTGCGCCTGGTACAAAGACAATGGCATAGATGGCAAATCTCCGTCTAAATAATGCCTTTAAAAAATACTAACAGGTTGATTTTTTCACTCCTGTCTCCTTTACATCCTTCTTTCTTTCATCTCTTTACCAAATGTAGAAAAGCTTCAGAGCTCAGCTCCCTGCCTATTTGTATTTTAGAAAGGTCATTTGTAAGCTGACAAATCAGTGTTACCCAAGGGTCCTATTAACAGATTCTGTCTGCTCTGTTAACAGGCCCTATTTGTCTGCAGTTAATAAAGCAAAGATGATAGTAAGTATTCCAGGTGGTTTAACTTAGTGGAAAACCCTGGGACTTGGGGAACGCTGGTACCATCGTTATTTCTCTGAAGTCTAGTCATTGAGGCTTTGTACCCTCAACGGACACAATCAATGTCTGACCTGCTACTGTCTGTCCAATATGCCTGAGAGCAAAACCACATGCTTGGGGGTTTTGCATAAGAAAGAGGGATTGCTCAGCACTTCTCAGGATCTACTATCCTGCTGCGAGAGCAAACCCCATGTCTTGGGACTACAGGAGTGGCTGGTACACCTTCCAGAGCTCCTCCGCCCCTCTGCTGAATGCATGCCTCCAGCCGTGTGAGGAGTAGCGATGTTAACAGGGGACTTTTGCCTCATTTCACAGATGTATAGATTCATGGTATGTGGCCTGTCCTTCATCGCAGGCTACGTATGCTGCAGACGAGATATGGACATCTTCTAGGCATCAGTTAGGGATGGCAGGGGAAGCGATGTCTGATGTTTCCTAAGGATGTGGGCAAAGTTTTGACAGCTCTTTTCAGATTTGAGATCAAGATTTAGCCTACCAAACCGCCCCTGTGATGTGGAGGTAAGCCAGTGGTGGAGACTTGGTGACTTGATGACAAGTCTCATATCTCACTGGGTTTAGTTTTACTAAGGGCTTGCGCTGTAAATCCAAAATGTAATTCCCTCCTCCTTAATAAGGAAGAAATTCCCACTCTGAGAGTCAGACCTCTGAAAAAATCAATTCATTTCCTCAGACTGCAATTTTAATTGCCTATTGAACCAATCATACATTTCAAAAAGCAGAAGCCTCAGATTTTTTCTCTTGTCAATAAACAAGGCCCTGTCTTTTGTGCAAATGCTTATGTGAGCCAGTACTGGGGTTGTTGTTTTGATTAATCACCTGAACAGCTGTAATGGCCTTAAGAGTTTTCTGCATGTGTCATCCAGCTGGCAAACAGATTTTAATTCAGCATAGCATCTACATTTAATTATGACTGATGTAAAGTCCTGGGATTTGCATGGAAAGATAAGATTTGGCCAAAAAAATGTAAGATGCTGTCCCTGTGTGTGGGGCAAAAAAAACCCACAAAAGAGCCCAGCTCTTAAGTTAACTGCTTGTTTTGAAACAAAAGATATGGGGGGGTTTTCCAACCTATTTACATCAGAAGACAGTAGCCAATATCTAAATTTGTCCAAATCAATACTTCCTCCCCACTCCCTGCTATGCTCAGAGAAAAAACTGTTACACGGAATCACAAAAAGAATGGCTCTGTGTTTACATGGTCTGTTCAGCTGGATCAACAGCTTTCTTGTGATCAAAAGCCACAGACCTCTGTCATAAACACAAATTATTCCCACAGATTCTCAAAACTGTTAAGAAAGGGGTTAAATGGAAAATAAAGTACAAAAGTTCATGAATCTGGAGGCACACGCTAGGATATCTGTTCTTCTATGCTTTGCTGGTCTGAAAAGATAATTTGCACACAAATGACTTTAACAGATTTTCTATAGTATAGTTCATGGTTTTGTTTTCCATTTTTTCATCTTTCTGTAGAGGCCTCCTGGAGCTTTTTCTGGCTGCTCATGGCAACATATAGCAGGTTTCAAGATAAACTGCTAAAAAAATCCATTTTCCCAATGCTGCTTTAATGCTTTCTTTAAAACATAACGAGTCTACATTTTGTTGTCTGAAAATGTACATAACAAAAAAAATCAATTTTTCACAATTTGCTAGGCAACCGAATGGCTCTCCATGGATCCTGCGGCTCTGTTCTCACTCGTTCCTCAGCTCAGAAACAGATAACACGACACAGGTGGCATGATGAATCCTTTGCAGTTACTCCATCCAGCACAGGGAGACTCCTTTCTCCCGGGAGGAGTTCCAGGCTGGGTTATGGTCTGTGCTGCAACTACTCGGCTTCTCCAGCAGAGAAAGGCAGCAGGCTATTCACGCTATCGAAACAGAAAAACAGGGAAAATAGAAGATTTTTTTAAGGGAAAAATATTTAAAGCCAACTTTTTATGTCTTAGGGAATCCATAAATTGCATAAACAGGAGCTTGGGGACTTATGGGAGGAAGATTGTTATTGTTTTTCTTTATAATTTTTTAAAGTCCCAGCAACACCATTGCTCCTGAGATACAATACAGTTTTCCCAGAAAATGAGAGAAACACTAGAGTTCCTTAAACTAATGCTTGTGGTTGGATAGAGAAAGAAGATTTCTTTTTTTTTTTTAAGATTACATATTTATTTATTTTTATTTCAGGGAGATCAGCCCAAAGCTCCTTACTTTGTATCTAAACAGTGGGGCTCTTTCTTCGTGGACAGATTGCCAGGCCTGGAAAATGCAGAGGAAACCTTAGTTCGCACATGGTCCTGTAAATGTATTAGCACTTATAGCACTATTGCAATCCCTAGTCTTGAAGCAATAGCAGGTAAGGAAAATTGCTTTTTTTTTTCCCTAATGAACATGTAGTATTCATAGTAACTTTGCCATACTGTAGATCTATTTTTGAGATTACATGTATCTGACATACATTCAAAAATATTCTGTTCATATCATGCAGCAGTTAATGCTAGTGGCTATGAATTACTTTGAAGATTATGCTGTTAGCAGTTGTCTGCTACACCAGTTCAGTTTTTTGTTTGTGCCTGCAAATATGAGATGCTTAGTTTATCCTATGTTAGAAATAGGATGCAGCATTTAACAGATTGTAGATTAGTTCCTGAATTTTGATTCAGGACTTCCCCACAGTATTTTGCTGTGTCTACGTCAGTGGTGAATTACCTTAGGAAACAAACACATGCCAAGTTACTTGGGTTTTTTAGACTTCCAAATACGTTTCTCTGATCTGGCTTGTTATCCTTCCTCAATCAGCTCACTTACCCTTTTACAGTTGAAATGGAGATGAACGAACGCAGGAATGTAAGAAAGCCAAGAATGCCTAGGACTGGGCTTCTCTCTCTTTTTTTTTTAACGTGTGTATTGCTTTTGAAACTGCATCATCATGGGCAGAGCTGGAGCCTAAAATATTCTCCTTATCTGGAAAACAAGGCAATCACAAGCAATGTCTTGTTCTCCAAAAATTCACCTAATTGAGAAACCAGCTCAGACTTTCTACCTTCTTACATCAAGGCTGCGTCAAAGGTACAGTTATGGCTGATCTTCTGATTTCCACTAATGTTTATCCCCAGAGGGACCATACATTATTTTGTATGGTTTGTAGCAATAGTTGTAGCAGTAATACTGCAATAACTTTGCAACAGCAGTACATATTGGTTGATTACGAAGTGGTGGTGAAGACCCTCTATCTATCCTCAATCTGTCATTTTGCCTTACTGAACTTTCAATATACCATATCTAAAGGAATAAACAAATTATTAAATGAATGAGGTGCTTTGCTGTATGAAGAACACAGCAAGCATTTAGTTTACTAACCCCTCTGTTCAGCATCTGTTGCCTACTTCATGCATAAGACCAAGGAATAAAATGTTGTTCTGAGAGAGCACTTCAGATATGCCCAGCAGTTATTTCTACACCAGAACACGATAGACCTGTTCTTTGCAACCATATTCTACACATGTATGTACACTGTAAGGATATCTCAAAACAGGAAACTCATACGGTGCCACAATTTATTTATGCTTCTGATATTTGCCGTGTTGTAGTCTGTATTTCAGCCTAAAGGTACAAAGCCCAAATATACCAAGGGAAATTGCCAGGAGAGAGGTAACTTCTGTAAAACTCCTAATACCTTTTCCGGAGTCCTTCCGTGGCTTGCTTTGGAAGTGTTGGCCTGGAGGAAACACGCCAGTCAGCCACATTCTGTGAAACTCTTCCTCCCAGGCAGCTCCCCCCAACCACAGCTCAGTTTGCAGGGCTAGCAAAGCCTTTAGACTGCAAACAAACCAAGTTTCCAGCTACAGATGAAGGGGTGAGAACCAGAAAGGCATATCTGTGTAAATTAGTGAGTAGTATAGCTGCCTGTCATCGGCGGTGGAGCCCCTGCAAAGCCTGTTCCTCCATTAGGAGGGACACTGTGTGCCGTCCCTCGCTGCGTCAGACCGGTGCTGGGGCAGGGGATGGTGCCTGTGAAACTTATGCCCCAGAGCTAAAGGACAGGGGAGAAATAACGTTTTTAACTTGGAGCGGTGCACCTGAAAGCAGACTCAAAGCTGAAGGTACGAGAACATCTCTGGTTTCTTAGAGAGAGAGGTATTTCTTGTTTGTTTGTGTGGAAGTGCAGATGTTCATTATTATGGATGTTGAGGAATTCCTGACTCCTCTCGAATACCTTGTCTGACTCCTGTCACAGCAAGCTGTGAAAGCCCCTGCTTTGCCAAGCCCTGAAGTTTTTGGCTGCAGTTGTAAGTCATAGCTTAGCTGCAGCTATTTGGGAATAACTAGCTAGAAGAGATTCAAAGGGGTTATGCGAGTTTGATGCGCTCCAGCTTTTCCTTTTCTATTCATTGACTTTAATTACCAGCAGAGGACTTTCCACTGCCAAGCTGCAAAAACGCAGGCCTTTCCTCAAGATCCCCCAAGCCCCAACGCGCAGCCAGGCTGCTGGCGTGCTGACCGTACAAGCCCAGCTCCTGGCCACCAGCTGGCACGGCCCTGGCAGCACCGGGCTCACCCTGACCCAGCCGAAGGAGCTGCCACCTCCCTGGAGGTGTGCTGCAGCCTCCCGTGAGTTGTGGGCTCACCAGGGCTTCGCTATTAGCAATGTCCAACCTGGCCTTCGTACGTCTATGTGAGCAATAGTAAGTGCCACGTATAGGTAAATATCCCAGCAGCTTGCGATCTGCAAAAATATTAGGTGAAAGACAGACAATTGCTGCTATGCTAATTTTAAAATTGATTCTTGTTGTTTGGATGCAACATATATCAGTGCACAAGGAACAGCTTGGTTTATTTCTCAAGACACATTTGTCATTGAAAAAGATTATTCCAAAAATTATTCAACGTTATTCAATACTAGTGGTGTTTTACAAAAATAACTCAGTTTTCATCAAAATTCATATGAGAATTCTTTTGAGAGAGTGATCAGAAATTCATTTTGGGTAATAAAACCCTTCAAGCCTGTTTCCATTTTTTTTAAATAGAGGAAATATGTAAAAAAATATTAAAAATAAGCTATAGATCTGGATTGAGAAGCTGGAATAGAAACAACTTTAACAGCTCTCTCCTTTCACCAACATGTTTTAAGTTTGGTGCAGATGCCTTCTAATAGTTTCACCTGAAGAATTTATACAGGTAACTAAAGGGAACGATCTGATACTTGCCAAAGAGCATTGCAGGAAAAGGGTTTCACAGGGAATGCAGCTGTTGTAGTTTTTGGACATTCAAAGTATAAAATAACAGAGCATATACACAAATTGTATGTGTAATTAGTAAAATGACAGCTAGGTGAAAAATTAATCCAATCCATTCTTCATTAGCTTTCTGTGCTAATACACTTCTGTCCTCATCTTTTGTTGAAAATTCAGTATCTGACTCAAAAGGGGTTTGCATTCAAAGATGCATCAGAGATTCTGAACTCTAATCTCGCCTCTGGCAAGGAAGGTATTAGTGGGATTGCAGATTACTGCGTCACAGCTTGTCATCTAAACAGTCCCTGAAGAGAAACCAGCATTTTCCTTGTGCATGAAAAAGGACATTTTGTTTATCGTTAAAACTGCCCAAAGGACAGAAGGGATCTTCTATAATACCTTCTGTGTACTTTCCTCAGTTTGGAGAGGAAATCAGATAAAGGTCAATTAACACTCTTCATTTAAGACATTAGCACCTTGACATTAAAATGACATTAAAAAAAATGTTAACTGAAGAGCAGTGTTATGGTTGTATCTTTGCAATATTAAGAAAAGATGAGCTAAGTTGAAAGTTTTCTAAACATTTCGTAGGTCTTTTATGAGCTAATTCTCCTTACCCACTTTCAGTAAGCAGGGGAGTTTTTCTCAAGTATTAAAAAGCTGATGAGCTCATGATTATATTGACAGTACACGGTTAATAAAATAGTAGAAGCCAATGCCCCTACTCCCATTCGAAATGCCTCATTCACAAATCCATCTGTTTCTCCACTTTTCTGCTATTGAATCCCTCATTTACAGCTCTCTTACGGTTTTTGACCATTTTCAAGCACAGTGATACCAGAAGCCAGATTTTCCAAACCAGGATCCATTACCGTGGGAATGTTACATTCGAGCTCACACATGGAAATTTAAAGGTGTAGGGGTCTGTCTGAAAAATGGAGTTTTGCATCTAAGGTTGATATTTGATTAACGATTCTTTGATGCCAAAAATTCTATGCATATGTCAAGCTAATGCTTTTCCTTTGATTCTGATGATGGTTGGTATTTTTATAAAAGTCCCACTACAAAAAAATTCTGTGATGAGTAACTGTGGAGTTTGAGAGTTCATGGGGGAATTTTGATAAGTTTGTTTTGTTTCTTGTTGCAAAGAAAAGATTAAAAAAGAGGGCCCTAAATCCTAAAGAGGAGAACCCAAGAAAAACTTTTTTTAAATTTCGTGATTGTTAACCTAATCTCCTGAACATGTCTCATAACCTCTTGTGGTGGGTTGACTGTGGCTGGATGCCAGGTCAACCCATCAAAGCCACTCTGTCACTCCCCTCCTCAGCTGGACAGGGGAGAGAAAATACAAGGAAAGGCTCGTGGGTCAAGATAAGGACAGGGAGAGATCACTCAGCAATTGCTGTCACAGGCAAAACAGCCTCAACTTGGGGGAAAATTAATTTAATTTATAACCAATAAAATCAGAGTAGGATAATAAGAAATAAAACTAAATCTTAAAACACCTTCCCCCCACCCCTCCCTTCTTCCCAAGCTTAACTTTACTCCCAATTTTCTCTACCTCCTGCCCCGCAGCAGCACAGGGAGACAGGGAATGGGGGTTGCGGTCAGTTCATCACACGTTGTCTCTGCCGCTCCTTCCTCCTCAGGGGGAGGACTCCTCACACTCCTCCCCTGCTCCACCGTGGGGTCCCTCCCACGGGAGACAGTGCTCCATGAACTTCTCCAACGTGGGTCCTTCCCACAGGCTGCAGTTCTTCACGAACTGCTCCAGCGTGGGTCCTTTCCACGGGCTGCAATCCTTCAGGAACAGACTGCTCCAGCATGGGTCCCCCATGGGGTCACAAGCCCTGCCAGCAAACCTGCTCCAGCATGGGCTCCTCTCTGTCCACAGGTCCTGCCAGGAGCCTGCTCCAGCACAGGCTTCCCATGGGGTCACAGCCTCCTTCAGGCATCCACCTGCTCTGGCATGGGGTCCTCCATGGGCTGCAGGTGGATATCTGCTCCACCATTAACCTCCATGGGCTGCAGGGGGACATCCTGCCTCACCATGGCCTTCACCGTGCGGGGAAGCAGGGGAAATCTCTGCTCCGGCACCTGGAGCACCTCCTCCCCCTCCTTCTTCACTGACCTTGGTGTCTGCAGAGTTGTTTCTCTCACATATTCTCACGCCTCTCTCTGGCTGCAATTGCTGTTGTGCAGTTTTTTCCCCCTTCTTAAATATTTTATCACAGAGGCATTACCACCATTGCTGACTGGCTCGGCCTTGGCCAGCGGCGGGTCCGTCTTGGAGCCAGCTGGCATTGGCTCTATTGGACATGGGGGAAGCTTCTAGCAGCTTCTTACAGAAGCCACTCCTGTAGCCCTGCCCGCTACCAAAACCTTGCCACACAAACCCAGTACACCTCTGAATGGTGAGGTTTGTCATAGGATTAAAAGTTACTGCAAGCAAGAATAGGAGATTGAGCAATGTTGCAGCTCAAGAGGGTTGCATTTCAGAGAAGAATTAGTACAAATGTAAATGTTTTATGGAGACAGAGTTCATTTCACACTTTGGAGATTTGATAACCAAGCTTGTGTCATGCATGAGGATAATGCGGTTTTTTTAAATCTTGCGTGCTATATGAAATCTTATCATGCTTTCCCCACATGGGTGCATAAGTTTTTCTTCATGCCTTATTGTTATTTCAGTTAGCTAGTACAAGAGAAAAATCTCTGCTATAATTTGCCAAAGCTGCCTCTTTAAACACCCTACAGATCTGTACCCTGCCACTTTCTGCGGGAATTTGAGTCATCAGCCTGCTTGCTGTATAAATATAATGATAAAATTGCCAGTGAACCATGGCAAAGAAGTTCACGTTTCCACTTAGAGTTGCAAATTATCTGCACAATGGAAAGCCCAAGGCAGCTGTGATTGGGGCACCAGAACTGGCAACGCACGGGTCGCAGATACACGGGTCTCCCCATCATAGACCAACTACAAATTGCAAACCTCACACTCTTTCTTCACCATGTATTTTAAAGGTGAATGCCCTTGAAGAATCAACTATTACCATGGAAGTAATGAATTTCACTAAGCATGTAGCCATGTACTCACTTATATATCCTGAAGAATATCAATTGTAATTATTGCTGAAGTGAAACAAAAGTTCTCCCATATTTCAATACATTAGTTCTATGGTTTTTCATTGACATTACATCATTAAAAGTCAAATCCAGCTCCTATTAAAATTAAATTAGGCTTTCCTGTAAGTAGAGTGATAATTATGTACTCTTACTTACTCAAATAATACTATAATAGCATATAATTTCCTTAAACATATAGAACTATTTATATTATATATTACTTGTTAATTAGCAGTAACCTTTTATATCTAATGCCTTACCTTACAACCATGCTTTTACTTACCAGCTTCAGTGTAAAAATGTATCTATACAATATCAGCTAAAGGCTCCTTTGAGGATTTAAAGTGCTTTGGGGCTTAGCTGCTATAAATACTAGTTGATACTAAAAGGCCAAAGAGGTCATTTTTATAATGAAACCTTTTATACAAGAAATGTATTTTTAGAAATTTGGTGTACATATACAGCGGCAACATTTCTGAGGTTTTCTGGTTCTGAGGTTTTGACGCAAGTAAAAAAACAGGTAGCAAAGATAATTAACTGGAGAGATGATACGTGTTCTGAATGTATTAAGAGCATCTTGCTCTGTGTGTAAATTGAAAAGCATCAGATAATGTAAATCTGCTTCATCTGTTCCAGGAAACTAGTTTCAGCGTTCTTAATTTAAGAGAAAGAACAACATACTCAACAGGACAGACAGATAATTAATTTATTTTTTCAGCTGCAAAATAAAACTGAAACTGACAAAAACTGCATTTCAACCATAACAAATTATTATTCAATAAATCAGAACTAGCTTGTAGAAAGTCTTCAGGACCCAGTTATTTCCCAAAGGGCCTGAGACCCCAACTTTCCTGAAGGATTTGACTACTTGGTAGTAATTTTCAACATAGAAAGGACAACTTTCAGTGTGTTACAATTTGTTCAGCCTTTCCTTCCTCCTCCAGAAAGGTGTATTGACTTGTGCCCCTGAAGGCCGTGTCAAATCATGCAGAACCCAAAAGATTACTTCCTAGCCAATAACTGACAGAAATGTTCCTGCCGTTCTTATTCTGCTCTGTGAGATGTCAAAGTACAGCCACCTCTAAAAGATTAAAGGGAGAACTCATGAGCAGCTCATTAAGAAAGGGGGAACCACTCAGTCACTTCTGCTTTAAAGTTATCCTTCAACTCAGGCAGCATAATTTCATTTGCAGGCTGTAATTAAAGCTATAATTGGGTTTTTACTAGATCGCAGACTTATGGGGTGGGTTTAGATTGCTTCTTTAAAAACACTGGTGGTAATACAAAGTGTTGATAATTTTTGAGTGTGAAAAACAGTGAAAATAGGTAAGTCACCAAGTATTGGAAACATTTCTTTGACCAGGTTGGAATTTTACGTAACCTGCAACCTCACATGTACAAGAAAAAGTTGCTAGAAGCATTTATGTACTCTGGATTGGTGCCTAACATATTCCCTCTGGATTAAGATGGTCACACACACAAAAAAACCAATGTAGGCTTTGTCTTCACTGCTTAAAAAGCTTAATGTGTGTCTGTGTGTGGCTTTTTACCTTAAGGTAAGCAATGTTTCTCACCCATCCAGAGGAAAAAATAGGGAAAGGGAAAGAAAACATTTCTTTTACAAGAGAGAGGAGCATGACAACGTTAACCCAAGTTTGGAGAGTAAGTCTCATCTTGGTGAGTTTACCTCAAAATGAAAGTAAAGGGGCGTATCATCACTGCATTTATCTTAATATAGCTCCTTTACAGTCTCAAAATGCAACTTATTTCTGTTTCTTAATCCATCAGAAATGCCTGTCATCTCAAACAGTTTCTTGTTTTCAGGCTAACTTCTTCAACTTACCTCAGAAGCCCTTCCCACCGCCCTTAGATCCAGGATGAGTCATTCAGACAGAAATTAATTAACAGATCCCTGAAAGACTAACACCTGCTAGTAGGATCTTGGCATTCTCTTAGGATTTTTTTTAGATTAAGTCTTCATCTAACTATTTTAAAATATTATAGTCTGATATTTTCTTTTGATCAGTTCCAGATCAAGCAAAGAACCACACAGAGCTATTTTCTCAAAGGGTCTCCAAAAATCACCATTTAAACTAAAACAAAAATGAGAGAAATTTCCCTCACATACAAATAATGAGTTTTCCCATATAAACACAAAACAGCAAAGGAGTTTCCAAGGCTTTCCTTCGCTGCAGACTCTACCAGGCTCGGTTGCAAGTTTAGCGCATGCCTTGTGCACAGCTGTTTTGTTCAAGCCGGGGTCAGCAGTCCCTGGGCCGTAGGGTAGACCCAAAGTAATGTGAATTGTTCCTCCCAAGATAATAGCGGTGAAACTGCACGCCACAGGCAATCGCAACAGCCGCGAAGGGATGGGCTTCCCATCCCCCGGGCACTCATCCCTCTGCAAAACTCTGACAGCGAGGCTGCTGCTCCAGTTTGCCACGGGTTTTCTCCAATGTCACCCTCTTCCATGTTAGATACAGCAGAAGAGTAACCAGTAAAAAACCCCAGTGGCAGGGAAGCTCTTCCTCAGGCCAGGCTCATGCTTCAGATGTCTACTGGCAGAGCCACAGGCGTGATCTCCAACCAGTACACCTGTGTTGGCAAAAGCTCTTAGGTCGGTGCAATTAAAGCAGCAAACCTGCACTTTCACTGAGGCTAGTTTTAGTCTTTATTCCTGGGTGCTCAGGAATAAACTTCACTGGCTTATATAGCACATTGCCAGTGCCAGCTACATCCAAACTCAGAAGTTTTAGCAGCTTCCTTCTACAGAGCATACCGGTACTGAAGAGTCCCCCCTTTCCCATACGACACTGCAGAGAGACCCTCCCTCCTCCTCCTCCTCCTCTCTAACTTTTGAGTCGCAGCATATGCAGACAGCAGCAATGACTTTCATGTAACTGATAGAAGGAACGCTTTCCTTGTGCTGATTTCACTATTTCAGGAGCTTTGTTTTAGTACAGCAAACATCTGACCTCCTGTTTAGGAAAATCAGTCTTAGAAGTTTTGCTAAAAATAACTGCTATCAGATAAATCTACTTGTGACCTTGGGGTTTTTTTCTTTTTGCCACTAGTACCCTCCTTCACATTCTGAGCTCTTGCTGCAAGCACTGCTTTGACTGTTATAAAATAGAAATGGGTCAGGAGATAAAAACATTTAGTATTTTAAAAAAACCCAACACCTGTTACAGTTTACCTGCAGAGTGGCAAGTCAGGCCACTCGACAGTGCAGCCAAACTGGTGAGCTCCCCTGCAGCAGTTGTGCTTACTCCGCTGTTAAGAAATTATTATTAGAAATTGCTGCCATTAAGAAATTAAAATTTTCCTTTTTCTTCAACAGCAACTTTGAAATACAAGGAAAGATTTATGGCAAAGCTTCTAAGCCAGTGTAAATTACTGGAATTCCTGTAAAAGCAAAAGAATACTGGCTGACAATCTGCCCCTATAGTTATACCACCTGCATGCTGAGCCGTAAGATAGAGCTCTGTCTGTGTTTTCTGAGATTTGCCACAACTGAGCAGTTTAAAGGTTTTTCAAGTTAAAACTTGGGTATCGCTAACGAAGTTTTAATTTTCCTCCCTGCGCCTTTTCCTTGGTGATAATCAGGAGGATATATCTGGATTCACTTAAGAACACAACCCTGCTGTTTACTAGGAGGTTTCTGCAGCGCCTGGCTCCAGCCCTGCTGACTGGCAGGGAGCAGACCTCAGAGAGGGGAGGGGAGTTCTGCTTTCTGTAGGGCTTCTCACTCGTCACCGGGATGCTGCTGTGGTGTCATGATTAAAAAATGTTGGCTTTGCTTTTGTTGGTCAATACTGCAAAACGATTCCTGACATTTCTGCTGTGTATTTTGGGAGAAATCTGTTTCAGTCTTGGCCTGTGCTTTGAATTGAAAAAAATGCCTTCCATCTAAAGAGCTTAGTTAAGATTATATTTGTTTAATGTATTGGTTTGTTCAAGGAAATCTCAAAAAAGGATTAGACGTGAGTATTGAGTTTATCAAGCAGGCCTGTGTCTGGATTAGATTATGATTGTCTTCCATTCAGTTACTCAAATATTTTCCTGATCACTCATCAAGAATATTACGTTTTCCCTTCTTCTTGTGGTTTCCTTTTCCTTCCTTGTGGCTGGAACTCTAATTTTTCTTCTGATAAAAGCTTGTGACTGTCATTTCGTTTGCTTACACTAACTGAACAGCACACAGACACCGAGATGTTGTCAGCTTAATAACTATGAAATAAATCCATCCGCAACACCTAAATACATGCACAGGTATGGGTATACATAAGCATCAGAGCACAATGTTGTAATTAATGTCACTTAATACCTGGATCTGGATAACTGGAACACAGCAACTGACAGTGGTTACTGTTGAAACATCATCATTGCCATTTTATTTTCACCAGGGCTGCTGGAGTCCTGCAAGCGAGGTAGGGGCAGGGCAGGAGTCCTGCTTCAGAGCTCAGGCTAAGGCGTATAACCCGTGAGGGCTGCCCAAGCCACTGGGAAATGCTAGTAATGCTGAATGGTCACTGCAAAGGAAACTGGTTTTCATCACTCGCGCTCAGTCTCTGGTGTGGGAACAAAGAAAGGAGTGGGACAGAAATTCAGGGGGATGCTTCTAACAACTGACATTTCTGTAGATCTAGGAAGGGAGGTAGACCTTGAGACCCTCCATGTCTGACTTCTAGGAGTCTTTGGCTCTAAAAGTTAATATCCTATTTGTCTTGGGAACAAAATGAGTCTGGGTGGAATTACCTAAGTATGATAGAAAAATTCTGGGATTGTGGTCCTCAAGGAATTGGGTAGAGCCAGCTAGTTCATTCTTCCAGGCTCAAGCTGTTTAGTTTGTTCAGGGGTTGTTTTTTTTTTAGGAGAGTGGCAATATTGGATGAGTTTTGTGCTGAATTCATTATCAGTGTAGGTTAGGACTGATTAGAGCCTCGCTGTCAAATTATATCTCAGAGAGGACTGGGTATCTGCCCCGTGCCTAATTTATGACTCTCCATCAGGGTTAGGTGAGAAGTGATGGCAAGATGCAAAGGTCTGCCACGACAGCAGCGGTTGTGAGCATGCACAGCAGCAGAACCTGAGCAAATTTACTGGCAAAAACACTAGGAAAACAATCAACTTGGAAATAAGCAACTATTTTTTTCCTGAGATTTGCTTTATTCTCAAATACTGTATCTTATTTTTTGCATGCTTTTGCATCAAGCTGTGGCCTGCACAAGCATTTCAGTTTAGTGGAACATAGCTGCTTATAGCTTCTCTGTGTCATCAGTGCTAATATGGAATAGGACCAGATATGAAATGAATTGCTGCTGTGTCCAGGAGGCAGACTCCAGACCTGTATCATTGGTCTTTGTTGATGAGCCAGTATTGCTGGACCTAGTGATACCATTGCCACTTATATCAAAAGAAGTTGGATCGAGCTTTGGTGTACAATTCACGTGATACCTTTGCAATCCAAGGCAACTGCAATTTATTTTAAGTTAAGTTGCACAGTTTTCGCAGAACTTAGTTTAAAAGAACTTACACAATCTTCATCTATGATATTTTCTGGATCTCCAGTTTTTCAAAAATTTTGCATTCCCCAATAAAAAAAATCTTCGTTTCTCTTTCCCTGTATACTTGCCCTTCTTCCTCACTGTGTGTTTATTCATAGCCACTAAGATTCCAAGTATGCCTTTCTGGATCAGTCCAGAGCTTTCTCATAAATATATCACACAAATAAAGCAATAATATGAAACGTTGCATATTCCAGGCAAAGCAGATGCAGGAAATGAAATCATTGATGAAAAAAAAACCTGGAAATAGAGGAAGATTTTTACTATGTTTGTGATACATAAAATCTGCTTAATGGGCAAAGAATAGTATCTGCTTCACGCAACTTTCGGTGATGCCTTGGGCAACGTTTTCACATATGGATACCTTCTGATCATCTTCCAAAGTCAGCTTGCTCAGACAAAAACAATATTTAAATGGATAGATTGGGGGTTGAATAGTAAAAAAGTCATTATTTTCTTTTGGAGTCTTGTGCACTGTATATAGAATGGGTTTGTGTTTAAGCTGATTGTGTAAAGCTAGTTTACCAGGACATACCGACAAAATCACCATTTTGATCCAACTGGTTCTTTTCTTCAGCATAAGCAACTCGGCAGCAAGTCCGCCCCATCCGTGCTGCTCTTTGCTTAAACTACTCTTGGGACGCTCCAGACTGCTAGACTAAAAAGCTAGTGAAAGCTTTTCTATAAAAGTAACTGTATGGCATTTAATTTTTATAGCTTATAAAGATATTCAGAAATATTTGCTTTCTTTTTTATTATTATTTGTTATTTTGGAAACCTTCGTTTTAAACAGAGCTGTCGTAAACAGACTCAGCAGCCAGTAAATCCATTGGGCCCTCTGCAGACTAGAAAAACATCTGCCTGTTCTGCTGTGCTCAGAACGGGCTCCAGAGATTCCCCTAACTCAGACAAAATGAGAAAATGTACTCCTTTGACAAGCTGAAGTAACCCACTTCATAAAGCGTAATTCACTTCCAAGCAAGTCTCCTCCCATTCCTCCTTTCTTCCAGCCCCTATCTGATTTTTCAGCTGGATCTAAATACTAATTTGCTTGCTTGAGTTACGTTTAATATGGTTTTAAAGCTGCAGATCTGGATGCTGTCCTGGTGCCTGCCTGTGAATCGCTTGTGAGACAGACCTGAACTTCCTGTTGTTTGTGCCGAAACTGCTCAGATTGTGTTTTTCTGGTTCACAAAAGCTGCTGAGTGCAAAAAAAAATATTTTAGCATATAGGGACAGATATCATCACCCCAAATTTACTCCAGATTAAAAAAAAAAGTTGTCATTAATAACTTACTGTTCAGGGAAGCTGAGTAATAGTTTTTATGTTTTGCTTTGGTTCTAAACAGACAACTTGGGAAGGAGCTAACCCTTTTTTGTTGCTTCGGGGCTTTTTTTTCATTTATTGGAAGGTTAACTTTTTCTTGAATGAAGTTTTATTTGTGTGTTTTTTTAACTTGTTTTCTTGAACTTTTAATACAAGGTGAGCATGGGAAGTATCCGTTTTCTGGCTGTGAGGGTGGGTGGGTCACTGCTGGCAGTAAAGACTTCTTTTAAAAAGCTACAGAAAAGAAAGCTTTGACTGTTCAGAACTATTTTAATGCATTCAGTGTTCTTTACAGACTGGAAGTGATGAGTACGCCAAGTTACAAGTGCAGATTTCTAAGAATGCTTGGTACAAAATTATATTATTAACACTGGACTGCAAGAAAGTCTAAGAGCCTTTGGGGAATCTTGCTGTAATAGCCACGAAAAAAAAAGAAACGGACTTTTCTGTTTTAAACGTAGCCCTTTAATGAGTAGATTACTGAGATAAAAGAGGAAGGTGACAAATTGAAGCATGAACTTGAAAGTGTTCTAGTGGGAAAACTCCATCTAAACTCAATGAAGATCTTTGTTTAATTTTTAAGCATTAGTTTAATAATTTTCTATGACTAGCATTATTTTAGCAATCAAGGAACTGAATATCCTTTACTGCAGTTGAGTAAACTCTGAAAGTCAATCCCTTGGACAGCTGAAGATGTCAAATAAATATGTAATCACGCAATCTGATTGAGTTCTAATGCTGGTGAGCAAACAGCTCAAGGGCTCAAGAAGTACTGCTATTCACCACAGGCTTATTTTTTATGTGATACAGGCTGTGTTGCTAATCAGATATGGCATGTTTCTGTCTTTCAGATTTACCACTGGATTACAGATTTACACGATTTTCCTCAAATAACTCAGCAACTGCTGGGTACTACCCAAGCCCTCCAAGAGCACTGCTGCCAAATGAGGAGTCAGTGACTATGAAATAGGTTGTCGGCTTTTTCCTTAAATAACCCTGTGGTCCTTACTTAATCTGCTATCAAATGCTAATTGGTGAAAATGTTGTGTGATGCTTCATAAAATAGAATGATGGATTAAAGCAGACTCCTGTGTAGACTTGTGTTTCACTTGTTGCTCTAGTCCAGCCGCAACAGGTGAGCAATGCATCCTTCTCTCTAAATCTTCTGACCACCACTACCTTTCGCAAAGTGCTATTGGCTTTTTCCATGCACTGCCCAAAGCCTTCAAGGGAAATGTACTAGTAATAGCTCACGCCAAGTTACATTCTACATTTTCAAGGGCATTTGCAGTACTATCCCTATTTAAAGTGATGCTGTTGCTACTGTAAGCCCCAGGAAAGACATGAACCAGACCCTTGGCCATATTCCATTTAAGAATTACCTTGGACAGCCCACGTTATCACCGTAGATCAGTGTTTTGCAGGCTCTAAGGAATTTATTCTCTCACTGTAACTGTTCTTGGAGATACAGAAAGACTGAGGCCCGAAGAGAAAGATGCACCATACCCAAAAAGAGACTTGAATGGGATGTAGGCAGCTAAAAGCAGCCTGACAGTCCTGAAAGCCTTTGTCACATGCTTCGTATTCCTGAAAGTGCCTAACCACTATTCAACAGCAAGGTTCCCTGCATGCTTTTTGCTCCTTTAGTCTTCAGTACCTCAAGAGTCAGAGCTTTCTTGCAGAAGGAGGGAAACCTGTGTACCGTTCCCTTCTCAGCTTGCGTGGATTCAAACCCGCATTCTCCACCTCCCTGGGAAATCCTTCCAAGAGTAGGAAGGATATAGGACCCAGCTATATAGAGCCATCTTTGCTAAGTACAGCCTCAGCCCAGAAGAAAAGCAAGCCTGAAGACATAAACTGAATATGTGGTTTCTTATCAGCTAATTTAAGCAAACGGGCATGCTGTTCTCTGTGGATTCAGTTCCAAAGACCCGATTCTCCAGCGCTTTGGACAGGGAGCCTTCAGTAACTAACGCAGGGTAGCAGATGCAAAACCATGTCAATGATATTTCTTTAGTCAGCAGTTTTGTCTAGGCACACTAACGTGGCAGAATTTTGGATAAATTTCCTTCAAAATTTAAAGAAATTTTATTTTCTTGCTTTCAAGAAAAGCCCACAATAAGAATTTATCTTCTGAGGCCTAGACAATTATCAGAATGGATTTAACTTGTGTTAACATTTAACTTGTGCCACCACAGCACACTCGATTTTTGCAGCTTCACCAGTTAAAATATTTTGTGTCAGAATTAGACACAAACACCATTCCACCTCATCTCAGAGATACCAGTCTTTGTTTCCATACTTTTTTCCTACCTTTGTTTAATTTACATGGGGATGTTATTTTTACATTCTTGTGGTCCAGTATACTTACAAGTAATATGCAACATTTCCAATTTAACATTAAGCATTGTTTTTCTGAAAGGGAAACATAAAACAAATGAGGAAAAAATTGAGAAAAACTTTCCTTAAGACAAGGTGGGTGAGGAAGGAAAATGAAAGTGCCATTCTCCTCCTCATAAACAACAGGCTGAAAATATTTGATTTAAGAAGGTAACAATAAGTAATACTTTAGTTCATTTTGAAATTTTTAAATTAGCATCAATGTCTTGGGCAGCAAATCTGGCTCATGATAAGCATATGATTTGTATTAAGCAGAGAGATACCCAGATTAAAATCTCAGATCCCTGATTACAGCATCATTTGAAATTCTAACCTGAATCAAGTAATCCTCTGCAAATAATTTCTAACTAGATTGTGATCCAAACCAATATCGCGTAACCTCACGCTTTTGTTGTTCTGAATTTGGAACTTATTTTTGTAGGTTGGGCATTTTTTTTCTTGTTTTTTAAAGAAAATTAATTAAAATTGAATTGTTAATGAAAATTAAGTGAAAATCATCTAAGCAAGTCCTTGGTTCCTGGCATCTCAGTGGAGAAGGAGTATTTTTTTTAATTGAAAGGTGACAGATTCTAAGGAAAGCCTGAACACAAAGCTCACCAGAACAAATACATATACAGCCTTGCTCAACTGGGAGGTGACGGTACCCGTCTCTGACGAAGGCTGTAACCAGCCATTTGCAATTGCTGCCGGAAGGACCGCACAGTAGCAGAGAAAGAAGTGGATAGCAGAAGGCTACTGTAAGCATGACTCCATGTGCCACCATATGCTGCAGGAAGACTTAGGAAAAACAATTGAAGCGTTTGCCCAAAAACCAGAGTTCCTGTGAAATCAGGACTTAACGACACTTACTAAAGACTTTTCTTATTCAGGAATCTCTGAAAATTATACAGGTCTTATTACAAAGCAGAGCTTGGCTATGGAGGAACTTTAGGAGGGCAATTGGTGCTGTGGGGACGGGAGAGCTCTTGGAAACGGAGGTGGCGTGGAGACCAGGGAGAAGAAATGCACATGGCAGAAAACTGGTAGACAGCTAGCCATATTTAACATGACACGGTAAAGACACCGTCTTTGCTTCTTCCTTCTTTCTTTTTTTTTTTTAACCCCTGGAAATCTCTGAAATTTCTTGGATTCTATTGTGAGAGGCCATTGACAGAAAGATTGCTGAAGTGCCTGCAAAACTATCTTGAGTATCAACAGGGAGACATAAAGTTGTAAAGATTCATTAAAATCACTCTGTCTGGTTATATAGCCCTGAAAGCCACAGTTTTGCTTAAAACCAGAGATGAATACCAAGTCTCTTTTGGCATCTGTTTTGGTATAAAGCACATGTGTCTGAATTTTAAAATAAAGAGAATTTATTTCTGAAAAAAAAAAAAAGTTCTCTGACTTTACTTTATAGCTGAGCAGCAAAAAGAGAAAAGGGAGACAAGGTCATCATGAAGCAGTGCAAGGAGAGTTTCATGCTACAGCCTCGAACAAAGCAAAACTTGACCCACTCAGAATAAAAGATGTATAAAACAACCAAAAACTAGTATAAATTAATACTTTTAATAAAATAATACCTTTAATACCTATAGGAAAGTCAGCTTTGACGCAAAGCAGAGCTCACTGCAAGTGTTTCCTGAATAGGGCTTGTTCCTGGAAACTAAAGATTTCTTAATCCCCAGTGAGTAGAAGTTAAATAAACAGATGCAGATAGCTTATCCGTGGTAGACAAGGGGCACCACAGGCCTTTCTGAGGCCACTGCTTCCCCGGGCTGCTGGGGCTCTCCAGGTCGTCTGAGTCCCAGGTGTGTGATAGTGCAGCAGCGCTGGAGCGATTCCTAAGGGAATTCCCAGGAAAATTTGTCCAGTGATAGGCACCAGGAACCAGCACTCCCAAAATTGGCTTAAATCTGCGTAAGTAGCAACCAGCCATTGTCCAGCCTGGCATGACAGCCTACCTAGGGAAAAAATATCTCTAAAACGGGGACACGGTAACATGAAAAGGGGAGTTCATCCACAGATGTGTGATGGGCAGATCTTTTGGGATGCAGAAAGGCTCCAGGGCTCCAGGCAGGGTGGCTGGACTGGCCCTCCAGTGTGCTAGGGCTTGAGACACAACGTAACCACTGATCTCACCCATCTCCTGCAATGACCGATAGTACTCCAAACATTATCTGCGTTCAAATACATAACCCTTAGCCCTGCCCGCGTTGCCTAGTGTGAAGTTTTATAGCAGCAGTTGGCTATAACAACTGAAAACAATATGACCATTTCACTATGACAAGTGAAAACCTGGCCTGCCATGTCCTCCTAGGTCATGTATTTGCCAGCAGCTGTACAGGCTTTAGGGTTTTTAACAATCTTTTTGACAGATACTTTAGAAATTGAAGAAAAGTAACATACCTCACTGGCAAGTTAGAGATTACTTATTGGTTTCTGTATTGTAAAATAGGATGCAGGAAATCATCTACCACACACAATACACAACACTGGTCTTTGCTTGAAGGAAAATAAATATAAACTCTGTCCCAGCTCCAAGTCATTGGCCCTGGCACACTCTGGATCAGACCTGGCTACAACCAGGTTGCAAACCACGTAACTCTCAGTAAAGGATGGCTTATTGTGAGATTGCTCTAATTCAAAACTGTTCACTTGTGTTTTCCTGACAAACAGTCATTCTCCTATAGAAACCTCAATTTTTTTTCTTTCCAGGAGTCCTAATCCAACCTGAGAGAGCAGTGGGGTATGGCCAACACCTATTGCCCTAGCAAAATGAATGGTTTCCAACCTGGCCTTGGAGTGCTTCTCCTTCCTGTAGATGCAGAGTCATATTTTCTAACTATGTAGAACAATATACAATTTGTAATCGTCTTTCTTACCATCAGTAGAGATGTGCTTTTACATTCCTCACAGTGGTCTTGTTTGAAAAGTGTTTGGCCATGACTTGTCCAATCACATACTAAATAAATATTGTAGCTTCACCTTTAAGTCTTTCCTCCTGGGGCCAAGTATGCATTAACTCATACCAAGGCAAATGACAGCAGAGTGTAAAAATATATAAATTAGCAGAGACATGCCAACAGTGAGAAGGCAGTGTCTGAGCCTCCATGTCAACCTTCTTTTGCCACCACAGAAAACAAAAACGCATTGAGCGTAAAACACAGTTTTGTACACAACCTTGATGTCTTACAGCAGAGAGAGTTTCTCAGAAATTCAAGTTTAGAAATAAAGTCTCTTCTGTGCAAAACATTAAAAGTCTCACACGCTACACCATACAGCAAGGGATCTGATAGGAAGGTGTTGCTTCTGACTTCCCTGGCCAGGGGGCATGGCATGGGGCAGCCTGCTGCTCCTCAGCATCATGCAAGGAGCACGACAAGTTTTCTGGTACATTTAAGCGGCTGACTTCTTTTAAAACAAAATATGCCTCTTTCTGTACACATGCTTGGAGGCAGATAGTATTTCAGCTGAAGCATAGCATCAGATGGAGGAGGGAAAGCACGGAGCTAAGCTACAGGAACCTTATCTCTGCAGAGAGTGCCAGCTGTAATGGTCTAATGGCTGTAACGCTGTAGCCACAGGCATCTATTGGTAACAACTGCCCAAGAACCAGCCCTTCCAGCAGGCACATAGCCGACCCAGAACCCCCCAGGGGAAAGGCTCAATCCCATTACAAATCCAGTGGCCTGTAATTTTAATTTTCTGCAATTCTGAATAAGTGGAACATCAAACCTCCTCGGTGAGTCGCAGGAGAGAAAAAAAAGTATAAAAAAGTAGAGGTTTTCTTCTGAATGCTTTTGATGCAAGAAACAAATCCTGCTTTTCCGTAAGCGTTATAGAAATGCTTAACTTGAAAACAGAGCTTGGATTAGGGCCAAAATAAGATGGAATCCAGGAAGTTAAACAGACTCGGAGATTTCCAGCTCAAAAAGCTTGCCAGCATCTTTACAGGGCAAACTGGGGATTCCTATCTACAGATCAATGGACTACTACTGTGGCCAGCATGAGCGCTCATTTTCTTGAATATAGGACAAAGGGGTAAGGGAAATCTTTTCAGTATGAGGTGGGTACCCACGGCAGTTCTCTGGTAAGCACGGCAAGACTGCAGGGGTTTTGCAGCTGACCGGATGTCACAGTTCACAGAAGGGCAAACATCTGAAGCACCACATCTAACTTCTGCCCCCACTGCAGCTAAACTGATTTAATGAGAACTGTGCTAAAAATCCCTCATGCTTCCCACTCACGCTGCCAGAGCGCCTACGTAGTTCTCTCACACATGGTCATAACAACTTTTAAATACTTGCACGGGGGTGAGAAACCATTGCAGCCACTTCAAAACAATGCTATGGCTTCCAGCCCCTTTTGCAAATTCGAGGGTGCAAGACACAAAATGGCAGCAGCACGAATGGAATAGCAGTCTGCACAGCACCCACCACAACTCCGATGGCCCAGGCAAAGCAGATTCTGCCAGCCAGAAAGGTATTTCTAGTTTCCGTTGACTACTAAATGTTGAGTACAAACACTTAAATGCTCGGTTTGATTTCCTCTTACACGGCTGAAGAACTTACGTTCCTTTTAAGAGTGAAGAAAATCATGAACTATCTTACACTGTATACAGGAGAAAAAAAATAGATGTTCTTGTCCAAAATTCATGAGAGTATTTTCAGGGTATATTTTAGGAAAACAAGTCCATTAACTTTCAATAGACCTTGTTCTGTCACAACACTAAAGCAACTCTGAAAATTGTGGCTCCATGTGCCTAATAAATTTACATTTAAAAGATTAACTTTTAAAGCCTCCACCATCTCTGAGGAATAAAAGTCGAGGTGAATATAGCAACTCTTTTCTTGCCTTATCTCAAAATAATACCTAAGAATTGCAGTTTTCTTGCTACACCATCCTCCAGGACCTCAGCCCACACTGAGAATTTAAATGGGTACTCCCAGGTGCTGAACAGCCTGCAAATTATATTAATTCAGAGAAAGAAGATGCCATTGTAAATTTTGCAAAAAGAAACATGATGTTATGAAACTGAGAGATAAAAAATCTTTATCTTATACTGACAGAAGGCATCAAAAGTATCTTGTGGAGGGCTGCTGCTGAAGCAGCTGCAGCGGTGTTGGAGACAGATAGCAGCAGTGAACTTCTATCCCTGTTTTCTCCCTCAAAGCTGCCCAGAAAAAAGGGCATGAGTGCCCCTATACATATACACATGAACAGGCAGCAATTAATAGCTGGGATCCCATGACATGGGAACTCAGAAACTAAAGGAACGAGGGAATTATCTGCATTTCATAGGAGGTGGGGGGGCTTAGGTCAGTTAAATAAACTAAGCACTCTTAGGCAGTAAACAGGGAAATCTCTATATCAGTAGTAGACAGGTGATGGAAAATGGAGTATAGATGAAGCTCAAGGAGGATAAGGTTGAGGGTCAGCATGAGCTGACATTAATAGCTCAACAGGGCAATAGATGGCTAGAGGGTATCAGAGAACGGAGTTTACATATATTACAGTAGATAATAATTATCAAAATATATCTATTGTGTGGGGGGTTTCTCTTTCCTCTAACCTTTCTCCTGTTATTGCGCAGGACTTGGAGATACCTGGCACATTACTGATATTAATCTATACGCAAAGTTAGAAAAAGAAATATTATAACCTGAAAATAATTACATGAATTTAAGAAAATAGATTTAATAACCATTAATATGACCATTGTTAGATAGATATTATTAAAAGTAACTGTAAAAGTATTTGTATGTATGTATACATATATGTGTACACCTTTAGAAACCATTGCTGTGTAGAGTGCAGTGCCAGTGACTCATGAATATGGACGTTTGTATGAGTGAACGATCACCAGGCGGTTACAGGGGCCCCTGAAATACACAACAGCAGTGCCAAAAGCCCCAGAACAATACACACAATAACCAATTATTGATGCAGACTGGTGCCTCATAAAGAGACAGACTAACCTCATGAAGCCCCTAAAACTAAGAGCAGAGGCGGAGTGGTCTTTAGGGAGTACGTATGACTACAACAAGAGCAACCAGTTGGTGAGCACCATTGCTTCAGAATCAAGTGTGCAGAATTGATCGCTATGGTATCCTCTAGTGCTGCAGAGGTAAGTATTTTCTTTAAGCGGAAATTAATTTTTAATGCCTGTGTTTGTGTTTGATCTAATATCCCACCTTTGAGTCTTGGCTGCTACTAGGATGCAGCAAATCAGAGTGAGACGGTTACAAAGAGAAATGGAGACTCAGCAATCAGTTCAAATACAGTCTCTAAGACGTACCTTTTTCATTTACACATCTCTAGTGTGAGGAGGAAGAGAGAGACACGGGAGTATGAAACACAAGAATTGGGGGTGGGGATAAGTAAACAACTTGTAAATATTTTCATGAATTCCAGCAGTTGCTTAGTTGTCTGCTTGGCTTTCCACATGTCAAGTGACTCCATAATACAGGTGGATTCTAGTCTTAAAAATGCCATTCACTGAAAACAGTGTGTTACAAATGAAAAACATTATTGCAACATATCTGGTGTCCAGAGAGGGGAGATTGTGGCAATGAGCAATAAGGGAGCACTGGTGAAGTCCATCTTTAGAAGGTTTCTCTCAGCATGAGCATTAATGGTTTGTGCTCCCCAGGGGATACTGCTCGGTTTATAACATTGCAGAAATCTGGAAGGAAAGAAGTTGCCACGTTGAGAAAGGTCACACCTTTGAGAACATAAAGTAACAACCAATTCAGCTGAATGAAAAGCCACATGCTGCTGGGTGCCCCCCACTCCAACCTGTTCAGGTCATCATCAGAGAAAACAAAGAGTAAGTGCTAAAGAAGCAGCAGCCCAGTTAGGCAACGTGACAGCTGCTAGAAGGAGATAAACCTAAACCCAGTTGATGTCTACAGTAACGTAAAAGCAATAAAAATGATACTGTCCTACTGCTGTCATAATGGATTCTGCTGTTGAAAGGCAGAGACCAGAGGATACATGTAATTTCATATTGGATACATGTAATTTCGTATTGGATCCACGTCTTTTCTGGTGTTTCACAGTAAGTACCTATGTACCTGCTTTATGGCTGCTGTCTTCCTGACATGTCTATGGACCATGAATCTCTCTCCACTCACCACTGTTTTACCTCTCCTTGCTGAGGTTACTGATGCTGCAGCTTCCCATTCACTAAGAAATCTGCCGGAATTTTTTCTCATCTGACTTTCTGTCTGCTGGCCTCGGGCTAAACCAGGCTGAACACATGGTGGGAGCAAGAAAGAGGGAAAGAAAGGAAATGTAAAGCAGAGAAAGATGTTTCATTTACATACAAAGAAGAGCTGTTTAGGAAACATGTCTAGTGCTTTTGCCTTCCAGCTACCCTACTGATACTTTGGCTACCACAATGTAGAAGAGTAAAACACTGCACTTGTGGGGAAGAGAGAAGCATTTCCAGTCTGTAGACACAGAAGCAGACAAAGGCAGGCAGAAGCACTTGTTGCACTAACGCATCCTTCCAGTCCCATAAATGTACCTGGCACCTGACAGGCCCGTAGGAAACAACTGGCTAGATCTTCCTTTGAGACACATTGCTTTGCACCACACTAAATGTGCCCCAGCCAGAAAGGTATCCTAAAGAGCTTAGACAAGATTTCCAGATTTCCAGCTGTTTCTGATTCTCAGGACTGATTTCAGGCCACTCCTTTTCATTACCTACTTTTGGAGCTGTGACTGTTTCTGCCCTTTGCCTGCACAGTGAGCCAGAGCCCCAAATCCCCGAGTAGTAAATGGTATGAATCATGCAACACTCTCATAAACTTGAAGGACATAGTAGGAACAACAACAAAGTTAGGACACTGTCTGGTCCACACCCTGGCTGGAAAAGAGGAGGTAGCCAACATTCCCCCATATGAGGCTAGAATTGGGATAAGTTTTGAAAATTAGAAAATTGCCTTCATGTGGCACTAATAAAGTCCAGGGGGAAGAGTTGGGCAGAGCAGCCCAGATCAAGGAGGGCAGGGTAAGCATTATGCAAGTATCCAGATTTGCAGTTCTGCAGTTCAGCTACAAGAAGAGGCTGGCCTAATGCTCTTGTCATAAAGATTTCAGCTCTCAGTGCTAAGATCAGAAATCGTCACAGCTGGACACAAAAGACAAAGGGAACACAAGGGTTATGGTCATAAGAAAATCAATTGTTTGGGAGAATTAGTGAAAGAATCCAGAGAATTTTCTCTCTTTTCATTTGAAGAGTTTTGTCACTTAATGACAAAAGTACAAGTGCCTCTTACATGGAAATTAGAGACCAAACAGATCACACAGAGAATAGGACTTCAGTGATACCGAGGTACTTAAAAATTAAAAGACCCGCACAGAGGAAAAATAAAAGGAGAAAAAAATACTGTTGCATAGGCTGGGCAGGAAGAAAGAAAAGAATGGCCAAGGCTGTGTATGTGGAACAGACTGAATGACATACAGATTCCCTCTTCAGGCTAACATCTTCAGTCACAAAGAAAGAAAAAGGAAACATCACTCCATTTTCATGACTAAGTGAGAACCGAAGGCTTTAAAATGTATGAAGCATCATCAGACACTTGGTGTCTCCTCCAAAAAGGATGAGCTCTACATCACTGGTTTCATGCAGCCCTGTTGCCTTCCTTTCTCACTGCCCCAGCACAGCAATGGGGGCTTGCTCCCTCTTCACGTCCTCATGACCCAGCTCCTCAACGCAGCAGGAAAATAAAGTGCATTTCCCTTCCCTGCAAGCCAGATAACCACAAGGCCTTCTTGGAAGTTTTCACTTCCCAAATATTTACTATAAGGGGGGAAAAAGGATAGATGTTATCAAGACCTCATAACCAAGAGCTGGCTGCTCACAGTGTCTCTGATGAGGCAGATATTTTCAAGACGTGCATTGTATATTTTGGTGTCTAAGACAGTGACTTCTATGTGTGTGACCTAAAAAAATTGCCATTGTTGGAAAAGGGCAACGTTTCCCACATACATTTGGCTCAGTCACACAGGCACCAGACATTTTATGTTCCTGGTAATATTGCTTGCCACAAAGGCCAAGGAAAAATAAAGAGCATGTGACGTATGAGTAGAACAGTGTCTGACCTGAACAGTTTTCAAACAATTTCCATGGAACATGCTCTGCACAACTGGCCAAGTCAATGGTCTTTAGCTCCAAAAGGTAAATTTAGCTCCTCTCCTAAATCCATTCTGGAGCAATGCCACCTGAAAGGTCAGTTTGCTGTATGTTTCAGTGTCGCATGATGTAATTTAAGGAAATGACAGCTACAAAAATTATTAATCTCAGTGGGACCTTTCCAATAGAAAAGAAGAAAGGAACAAATAAACTAGGGTTCTGATACTTGGGAGCAGAAAGGGAGTGATTGATTTCAGGGACAGAAGCACCAAGGGAGTGGAAATTGTATGATGGTACATTACTGAGTCAGTCATTTAAACCAAGTTTATGGTTGGTGGCAAGAATAGGTATCTTGGGGACATGATTCGTCACATCCTAAAGAAGACATCTAAAACAGGTCAGATTCATTCTGTCCTAAAAGTATTTATTTTGCTCTGCAGTTATAGAGTCTAACATGACTAGATCAGAGGTAGTTACTGGTGAAGTATAGAACAAAAGTGCATGACACGTTCAGAGGTTAGATGGATCCCACCCAAAATTTCTGCTCCAGATTGACATTGTTTTATTGTTTAATTGTTTTCTTCTTGCTGTCATCAGCAACAAAATCACTGGCATGCAGCAAGGCTAGCAAACCACTGAGAGAAGCTCAACCTTAACAAGGGAGGTTATACCCATTGCTAAAGAGGTGAAGGGCATAGGAAGATCAAAGAGGAGCCATAATCTTGCCTGTGCAAGTAGCATTTTGAACATAATCATACAAAACAGGGCTGGAAAGGACCTTGACAGGTCATTTGGTCCACCCCTTGCTAAGATCCATCAGACTTTCTAGACCTGAACTGTTCTTGTCACATGTATGACCAACTTGTACTTAAAAAGCATCCAGGGACAGAGGTGCCGTTCACTCCTGCTTTATTTACCCTTACAGATACTTTTTTTTTTTCCTATGTAGCCTAAATTTCTCTTACTGCAACTTACATGCTGTTCTCAGAGGATGTGACTAAGAGGTTATTATCTTATTTTCAGCAGCTTTTATGTAGCTGAAGGCTGTTACCACATCTTCCTCTGATCTTCTCATCCTTTGGCTAATATTTTCAGTCTTTCTGTATACATGACGCTTGCTAAACCTGGGGTCATTCTCATTTCAAAATTATTAGTGGCAATGCTAAAATTAATCTAGAATGGACAGATCTTGCCTCTCTTAGATATCTCTGAATCATCCTATAAATTTTAATTTATTTATTTAGCCTGACAAGCACCCTGCGAGTTATCAAGAAGTAAAACGAGCCCCATTTTACACAAGAGGACATAAGGCAGAGAGGATTTGTGGCTCTCCACTCTGTGTACGTATCTCCACCACAGTCTAACTGCACACCAGAGCAAGATCCAAGCACATCCAAGCTCATCCTCTGAGGCAGAAACCCAAGTGCACAGGCTGTAGGGAAGCCACAGTGTGCTTTGCCCAGGTATTCAGTCATAACAAGGCAGCACAGTGCAGTTTCGCTGCAATATAGGTAGATACAACCACCGACTACGGTCAGCATTTCAAAAGCCGTTCGGGCATTATGCTGTTCAGAATTGTAAGGGCTAATTCCACGGAACTTAGAGTCAGGTACTTAATATATTTAAACACCTAACACAGACATGTGACTAGTACTTAAGACACCTCCCTCCTCATCACTTTAGGCATCCTGATGATTTTAGAAATTCCAGTAGAATTGTCCTGTTAGCCACATCTGGTCTGACTGGGGGGAGTCTGTAGCTCTTCTTGTGCTCTTTCGTGTCACAACATTAACATTTTACAACTCTACTATCAATGCAGTATAGCATAATACCATTCAAATAGGTGTTTAGAAACATCTTTTCTAATGATTAATCTAGTGTTTCCATGACTGAAACTGAAGCACTTAGTGCTTTTAGGCATGTCATTACTGGTAAAAAAGCAAGGCTTCATTCCAGGCTCTGGCATTGCTCTCAGAGTTTGCAGCAACAGCTTGTGAATCCCTATTCATTTACGCTGAGACTGTCAACAGATACCGCTGGGAAATACAACAGGAGTGAAGGGGTGAAGGGAAATGTATAGTTTCTAGTTTCGTCTACTTTCCACAAGTTTATTAATCTTGATAGAACAGCAGGAAATCACACTGTAAACCACAAAGAGCCTGTTTAAAACCATCCTCAGAAAACACAGCTTTTACATTTTAAAGCCAGGGAACTGAGCACTTAGAGCCCACTGCCTGATTCAGTAACATCAGTAAATACATCATTAACATGAAGAATAAGCTTTGTGAAATGTAAACTTCAGGTAGTTGGACACCATCCTGATCTATCACATGTAAACATTTTTATTTTCTTTTCAGTAGGGTAGTCTGAAGATGGTAAAGCATGCTCAGCTTTCAGAACCCAACAAACATTTGGAATTCTTCACTTTCATACTTTTTATTGGTTATAGTGACTGAGAAAGCAAAGAGAACTGTTCCAAAGGAACACTTATTTTACCCTCTTTTATATTACTTTGCCAAGTATCTTCAGTTGAGTGGCTGCAAAAAAAAATGTCAGGATGGTTGGCTTAAATGGTCGTGGTGTTTCACGTTTTTGTTTTACATGGGAAACATCTATGTAAGTAGTCACACCATACTTAAAAGAGCAGATTGACAAACTGGCTTTTTGTCTCTTTGCTGGTTTGAGGGAACTTTTGGATGAGAGGTCCTATTACTCTCATACAGTGCGGTGACAGCACTAGAGATGGGTATCGCATGTGAATGCGTCACCCTGGATGCTTTAACCGCCACAGCCCGCCTTGCCCCAGCCGCGGCACCGCTGCCGTACTTCCTAGGTGCAGACCATCAAATTGCCGA
This sequence comes from Ciconia boyciana, assembly GCF_034638445.1. Taxonomy (NCBI): domain Eukaryota; kingdom Metazoa; phylum Chordata; class Aves; order Ciconiiformes; family Ciconiidae; genus Ciconia; species Ciconia boyciana. The sequence continues at coordinate 55,627,249 of NC_132936.1, forward strand.
CACTCCGGCGCTGGGCCCTGCGGAGAAACGAGCCCTCCCGCTACAAGGGAGAACGGGGGTATTTCCGTGAACCACGAGCCGGGGAGGAGCGGGCGGGGGGAGGGGAAATCCGTGCGCACGCCAGAGTACAGACAGAAATAAGTAAGCGCACCCAGAGCCAAGCGAGCGCCCCGGGCCGGAGCGCGAGGCTGCGCGGCCCCTGTGCCCGGCCGCAGCCGCAGCCGCGGCGGCGGGGCCGTGAGGGCTCCCCCGCCGCTCCGCTCCGCGCCGCGCCGCGCCCGGCCGTGCCGGCCCCCCCGGCGGGTGGAGCGGGGCCGCGGCGCTGCCCGCCGCCGCCGCCATGGCGTGAGGGGCCGGGGGAGGAGGAGGAGGAGGAGGACCGGGGAGGTAAGGAAGGAGGGCGGGGAGGCGGGAGGTGGAGCGGGAGGGGGGAGTCACTTTCTTCCTGAGTTGAAAAACGCGCCCCCCGCTCCGTCCCCCGGGGCCGCGGAGGAGAAACTTTCTGGCTGCCGAGCGGCGGGTCCGCGCCGCGCCGCGCCAGGCAGGGGCCGCCGGCGGTGAGTGCCCGTGCGGTGCGGGGCAGCGCTCCGCTCCGGCCCGACCCCTCCCTCCCTCCATGCCGTCCCTCACGCTCCGCTCCGCCGGGCGGCCGCCCCCGCCCCTCCTGCCCGCGGCGGGCCCCGGGGCCGCTGGCGGCGGGGAGGGCCCCGGAGCCCCCCTCCGCCCGCGCCGGGCCGGCGGCGCCGGTTGCCGGCGGGTTTGGGAAGTGGGAGGTCGGACCCAGCGCTCCCCCCGCCCGCCACATGTGTCCCCATCCCCAAGGCGCGGGGCGCGCTGCGGGCGCTGGCGGCGGCAGCGGGCACCAGGTGTCGGCGGGGGCCGGGGAGCGGGGCCCGGGTCGATCCGGTGCGGGAGCGGGAACGGGGCGCGGTGGTGGCCGGGGGCGTCCCGCGGGGAGCAGCCTCCGGGCACGGGCTTTTCCGGGCTGCCCCCGGCGGAGCGGAGCGGAGCGCAGGGCGGGTCGGGGCGGCGTGGCGGTTCGGTGCGGGGTTCCGTCGGGGCACCGCCGCTCGGACAGCCGCACCGTTCCGGAGGTGCTGGGCAGCTCGCAGGATGGGCCCCGCGTGTCCGAGGGAGGTGCGTGCGGGGAGACAGCCCGGTGAAAGCTGTACCTCTGGGTGCCGTGTCTAACAGCTCTCTGCTCTTCCCTAGCACCGTTACCGCCAGAGCCTCCGAGCCTTTTGCTAATGAGCTAAGCCTCCCAAACATGCGTGTGTGAAAGGTAAGCCGTAGCATCCTTGTCTTGCACCTGGGGAGGTGAGAGACAGGAAAAGAACGATTTGCCCGATGCAACTTCCTGCCACTTTTATTTTTGTTGTTGGAAAAGTCCTAAGTGCCCTGGGACCACAGTTATTAACTCGTGCAGCCCACTCTCCTCAGCGCCAGGATAGCAAGTTGCAATTCCTTTAGCTATTGTATGAAGGCGATGCATCATCACTTGGTGCATCTCGTGCCAACGCTTGAAATTCAGTTTGGTATGAATGAAAGTAGCCATTCCCTCTACATTTCTGTCATTCCCTCTTGAAACAATATAAAGCTGTGATATTTTCCTGCATTTTCAAGCTGGAGTAGCGTCTTTTTTGGACATAAGCAATGGCAATATAAGAAATAGATACAATTGTGAATGAAATACAGGAAATATTGCTCAACTAATTGGAGATTTTTGGTCACCCTAAGAAGATCAATTGCAATTTAAATAACACTAAAGTTTTAATATGGTCTAAACAAAGGCAAAGAAAATCTCGGCTAAATATTGCCACATTATGTTTATCATGCCAACAATTATTATAACTCAGTGCAGTATTTCAAAAAAGGAACAATTCAGCTGAAGGGCAGCAGTGGGAATCAATAATTCAGATGCTGTTTATTACTCTGAAAGACTCTTGCTGGGTAGCCTCGGGCAAGCCACTCCACCTCTCCATGGCTCTGTCTCCTTCCTCGTAAAACAGATAAATGTGCTTGCTTGCTTCACAAGGGTGTTGAGAAGTTTAATTAATTAATTTGTTTCATAACTACTTGGAGATCCTCGGGTGCATTTTTCTACAGAAGCGCTAAATATTATTTCAACTATGAGTTCTTTTACTGTGTGTCATTGCTTATATGTGTTTCTTCAGTGACCTAAATTAGCTAAATTTTGAGAGGAAGGCAACAAAGTAGCAGGTCTGGATTGGGATTTTCTTGACTATCTGTAAACTTCACTGGGATGCAAAACCAAAATATACTAATCAGAGCGTATTTTGCTGGGACAGAACTACTGGTGCTTTAAGAAAATGTCATTTTATTTTCTTGTTATTCAAAATAAGAGCTTGCTTTTGTTGTTATGTTTGAAGCATTGTGATACTTTGCCTAATTTTGAATTGCCATGAAAAAAACTGAGTGCTGTTATTTAATACAAGGGCAAGAGACAAGAATAGTTTATAAACATACCTGTATCCTCTACTGTGGAGAGTGACCTCAGAAGACACTTGGTGCTGGTTTTCCACTGCATATTCATATACAATCTCTTCTAAAACCTGTTCTTTGGTCATAGAGGATACAAGTTGCAAAGGAAGAAGTACATGAACTGAACAAATTGATTGCCTATGGTAAAAGTGGATGGATTTTGGTTGCCTAAGCAAGCTCAGTGTTTATTACAGTGTATATTAGTTATTCTAACTAGATATTTAGTAAATGTCCGCACCGCAATGGAGAGGAAAATGTGTTTACCTGGCTAAATGTTAGATGTAATTTTCATAGGTTGCATACAGTTATAAGTAAAAAGGAGTAGCTGTAAGCCAGTTTTAGAGTGACATCTTGGTTTTGGTACTTTCTAAGGGCTCACGCCTTTAGAAACACTGTGCTCATGAGCTCTGTGTGTACCATTTCTTTTCCTCAAGTACGATGACAGCAAGCACATAAGCTTTTTCAAAACGGAATTCAAATAAAGCCTAGATCAGTGGTGGTAGAAAGTCATCACCAGGCAGCTGTTGGGTTGTGAATGAACGTAGTGAGTTTATATGCTGGTGGAGAAATGGTGACATTCATCATACCTAGCAGTCTGAGCAGTGAGAACTAGGGTTAAATGAGGCTCTAAGTGAGTCTGGAAACTGGAGTGTCCCTTCTCTCAGAAGTGATTGCATTTAGCTAAAACTGAGTCACATTCCTAGGCTTGTGTGTGGAAACTTGCACATCTGGCACCCACAACATACTCTAGCAATGAGCAGAAAGAAATTTAGTTACTACTGCTATTGTTCCTGGACATTTTGCAAGAAATAAAGCCCGTTTCCCCTGTCCTTATTCTGAAGGGATTAAAAAAAATAAAGAAAGAAACAACTTTCTGTCACCATTGTTTCCTGGTTTAGACTTGCTAATCCAGATGTCTGGAGAGAGAAAGAGAATATGACTTTTGTGTAGCAAGTTGTGTTTAATTGGTAAATATGATATCTCAGCAGCAAGTGTGTCCTGGCTCTTTACACTTTCTTTGCTGTCTCCATTCAGCTGAGTTAGATAAAAGAGCTTAGTTACAGTAGCGTAGTCCCCTAAAGCTGTTAAACCATGGTGCCAGTTTGTGTTCAAGACTGTAGCCACGTATTTATTATAAATAGGCTTGATATGTGGGAGAAAGCCCTTCCTTTGAGCTACTTTTCTGCTTCGGGGGGGTAAGCTTTGTACCCATGTCTGTTAGCCCAGCAAATGGTGGGTGAGGTGTGACAGAGCTGCATTAGCAAAAACCCCAAACCCTTGTGCGCTGCACTTGGGCTGGACTCGGTTATCTGCTCAGGATGGGAACAGAGCAGAGGAAGGGATTAAAGCCTGCTAGGGAAAAGGAAATTTAGCTGATGTAACCTAGGACCTTTCTCATGAATGCTTTTTCAGTAGAAGTTTAGCAGAAATGTTGGTAACGGAGGGCTGGCCGGAGGGGTCTGGCCATTTTGGGAATCACATGAAGGACAGAGCACTGGCAATAGTTTCTCACATCAGGTGCTGACATCACGCTTTCATCCGCTCTTGGGACATGGTCAGCTGTTAAAGCCCAGGCACAGTGAGGCCATTATGTACGCAGTCTGAAATTACCTTTGTTTGGTCTGTCTTTCTTTTTTCACCCTCGCTTAGACTCACAGAGTGTACAGTAGGAATTGGCAATAGCATTATTTAGAGCAGGCAATGGATCGTAAGGACCTTGGTCACGGCTCAGGCAGGTATTGTATTTCAGTACCAGATAAACGTAATTGTAACATAAGAGTTCTTTCACCGCAGTTGTCCTGGTATATATTCTTGGGGGTTTTTTGTTGTTTTTTATCAGAAATAGTAAATGCGATGAATGTTTGATACAAACCTGGTATGCCCTCTTAAGTCTTCTAATCGAATGGCTGCTGAGCTGTTAAAGTATTTTCAGAAGTTGTTTGAAAGCATTTCTGTGGATGTCACGGCATTTTAAAGCTTTTTAACCAGATCCTTTTAACTAAGGTGCATCACATTTTTTGCCAAAACGATGTCAGGTTTCAGTTCTGCTGCGAGAGCCGTGCCTGCACAACTCAAGGTCAGAAATGAGATTATACAATTCTAGATTTCATAATTAACTTGTAATGTAATGGCTGTGTTGATGCCTACTCACACAAATTGGTCATGCCAATTGAGAGTAGCTAAATTTTGCAGGAATAATGTAGCCTTTTAACTCCATTTGCATTTGATGCTTCTACCCATGAAAATGTAATTGTCACTTTTTATCAAGGGTATTCTGGGCGGCAGTGAAGACAGTAATAACCCCGAAGAAACTACAGGACAACACATTTTATTGTTTCTCCAAGTTTGTACCTTGAAAAAAATTGGCTGCATCTGGCTACATATGTATTATATCTATGGATAGATAGATAGATAAACTATATGCTACATTTAGATATCTATAGAAAATGTAGATAATGAGATAACATGAAAGTAGCAGAGGTAACAACAGAATTGTACCAATAATAATGAACAGCATGTTAATCTGCAGTGAGAAGTGACTACCAGGTAGAGTGGTGCAATTTAGGTCTACAAACACAGAGGCATTCATCCTGTAGCAAATGAAAGAGTAGTTCTGCTATGTGAATACACATTTGAGGTCTGCATACACACATCATAAGATTGTATGTAGATAATATAAAAGCAAGCGTTGATTTAAATTGCTTAGGTTGCAGTCTTTTTAGGTTCATAAATTGACTAGCATAGGTGCCTTTGGACTTTGCCTGGTGCTCCTATATACTGTCACAATACTTCAACATAAATAATAAATAAAATTTTAATATAGTTTTGTATGCAAGACTAAGTCATAAACAGGATATGGAAACATAGTTAAAATGCATTTTGATCCCATAGCAACTGAAGGATGTGACGCGTTTTAGAATTCCTGTCTATTAATATGACGTCCTGTGGAAATGCTTTACAAATAAAAATATTTATGCGATGTCTTCAGCTACTGAAGTCTGTAGATAGAGATAGATATACGGAGAGTGAGAACTGGTTTTGTAAAACTCCAGCAGAAACACTTCATTCGTTTCCAATGAATTGCCAATCTTGGCGGCAATTGAATGAAGGACAATAAAAACAATAAGCAGGAAAGATTAAAACTGTTAATTATACATAGTAGAGGAGAACAACAAACCAGGGGACTTAAAACATTTACAAGTATTTGGAAGAGTAAAGGTCAAGGCTAACAAAGAAGTATTAGTTGGAAAAGAGGATAGAAATTAAAGTCAGAAATGGAAACACTAGGCTCAGTATCAGAAGTTTCTGGTGCTGTAATCAGCCTCCTAAAAAGTGAGGGAAGCTGCATGGCATGCAGCAGTCTGAGTGGGCTGGATTAGGCACAAGGAGGAATTCTGCTTTGACAGCAGTAAAATTGGCTTTCCCCTTTTGCAGGTATGATTCTTTTTTTCTGTCCTTTGTTTGCGCCTCCTGGGCATTGCAATCGCCCTCTGAAGGTTTTCCAGCTCTTCCTGTGCACCGTGGTTGTACCACTCAATTCATGCAGAGACCGCGCTCTTGCTTACCTCAAATAATCTCTTCCATTACTCACTTCCTCTTGTGAGGCGCAGCTGCACTTTCGGGTTGTAGGCTGCTGTCAGATGAAACCCTAAACCTGATTTATGATACCCTGCACCAAAGGCTTCAACGCCCTTACAGACCCCCTGAATGGGTCTACGTGCAGGAAGATGGGTTACTTCTTAGCAGCTGCCAAAGTAATACGGTGTCACCAAGCAACTTGTTACAGGCGCTTTTGTTCTGTGCTTCTGCAGTGTCTGTTACTGTCATAGTCCTAGGCCCCAAAAGCGCCCCACGTGCTGTAACAATATAATAGATGGATGAGTGGTTTGATTGACTTCTGGGACATTAATCATAGAATTGTTTAGGTTGGAAAAGACCTTTAAGCTCATCAAGTCCAACCGGTAACCTAGCACTGCCAAGTCCACCACTAAACCCTGTCCCTAAGCATCACATCTACACGTCTTTTAAATACCTCCAGGGATGGTGACTCAACCACTTCCCTGGGCAGCCTGTATCAGTGCTTGACAACTCTTTTGGTGAAGAAATTTTTCCTAATATCCAATCTAAACCTCCCTTGGCGCAACTTGAGGGCATTTCCTCTTGTCATGTGGCTTGTTACTTGGGAGAAGAGACCGACCCCCACCTCTCTACAACCTCCTTTCAAGTGGCTGTAGAGAGCAATAAGCTCTCCCCTGAGCCTCCTTTTCTCCAGACTAAACAACCCCAGTTCCCTCAGCAGCTCCTCATCAGACTTGTGCTCCAGACCCTTCACCAGCTTCGTTGCCCTTCTCTGGACACGCTCCAGCACCTCAATGTCTCTCTTGTAGTGGGGGGCCCAAAACCAAACACAGTATTCGAGGTGCGGCCTCACCAGTGCCGAGTACAGGGGGACGATGGAGCGGACAAACATAGTTAATATATCCTTTTGGCCTATATGAAAATTCTCAAACTGTCTTCCATTAGTGTTAGCATCTGTGAAAACATTTCTGAAAAAAATAACTATGTTTTTAATTATAAAAATGTTTTTTTAAAAGTACTTCAGCTCAGGATACAATGCTGGTGCTCCAAAGGAAATCTTTCTGTAGTAGTTTATAGTTTTATGCCTTTGATGGTAAAAGTGACTGAGCTTTCATTCACTGAACTTGGATGCCTTAACGGGCATGTCTGTACTGGTTGGGAATGATCACCTTCAGGATTCTGGATATCAAAATGACTTTCTTACTCATTCTATACAGTGAAGTATGGAATAAAAGATCCCAGTAAGGGTTAGGAATAGTAATGTTAGTGCAGCAAAAAACTATTGAGAAAGCATTATATGGTAGGTTAAATTCTTTAATAGAAGAAAATTTCAAATTCCCAGATTACGGTTTGGGCATGCAGGCAGTTTAAATCTTGTTTTTGCTTGAGGCAGAGAGAAGGTTATGCATTCAGTGTGCGCATGTGTATGCCCTGTTAATTTATATATACAGCGGTAAAATAGACAAATAAGCTTTTAAATAAAAGGAATAAACAGATGAAACTTCCATCGCAGATACCTTACACATCCTACTGTAAACTGACAAAAACACTTTGCAGTTGTTGTCCTATCTGTAGCATGGTGGAGAATCAGTGCAACCCTCCGTTCTTCCAGAATGATGGTCTCACACGGCTGTGTACTGCTCTAAATAGATCCATTGAATTTTGTGCGTTGATCAAAGGACAGACACAAGATTAAATCTTGACTGCTGACGTGATGTCATATACTGATAATTCCTATAGGAGCTGGTTGGTTTCGGTTGCCTTTATGATTTTCATAGCACAGCTGTTATTCAGACATATAAGTTGATACAAAGCTTCTTTCAAGGTATTTCAGATCACTTCAGAACAAGTGCAATACTAACACCTGGGTACCTGAGCTATACTTTATTTATTGTAGATTTGATTCCGAGTTATATTTGGGATTTCAGTATTTAAGCTTTTAAATACCTGTGATGTTATATAATTATGATGAAGCATATTTCTCATAGTGAAAAAATCAGAGGAAGAAATGAAGTAATGTCCCCTGGTGGTTAAGGTCGTAAGTGGTATTTTTCAAGTTGTAAGCAGTGATTTTTACACCTTTCCAGCATTTTTATTGGAGAGACAGATGGTCACTGGTTTTACCTCAATCACCAAAAAGCAGGTGGAGGAAGGACTCTTGACTGCTCTTATCTTGGGACATGGGAGTTTCCTGCACTGGTGTCCAGCCCCGCAGCTTTGAGAGGGACTCAGCAGTACTACTTTCTGATGTGGGAACTATACAGCTTGGGACTTTGGTCAGTAGATTTATTGTGATTGTTACAGTACAAAGATAAGTTTATAGTTTTCTTGGTCCCACTCTGTCTACTGCCTAATTTTTCTGTATCAGGTATGTTTCTGTGAGTCAGTAGGAACCAAATGGCAATACATATGGGAATTAGTCTCTATTGACCCTTTCACCTCTCTGTTTTTGTGGACTTACCCTGCATTTTTTAGTACTTAAATGTAATTAGATTGAGTTAGAGGACTTAATTGCTCTCCCATTTTTAAATATGTTTGCAAAATATTTAGATCAGTGGTAAAACTGAAAATGTTGGACAAAATAGCCCTCCAGTTGATGTAAATGTCATGATTTTAAAACACAACCATTTCCAACTGATTAATTCAGTTTTAGAGATGCTGCTCCTCTTATCAGCAACAAAGTCAACTGCAATGTGTGTGAAAAGATTTGCTAATTATTTGAGGTATTTGGACGAAGTGCAAAAAAAGAGTTCCTACAGAAGTTTGCTTTTCTCCACTGTGATCTAACCTAGCACTCCTCATAGCAAGCAGTTATGTTTTGGCAGCTGTAAGCATCGATGCAAAAAGATGCACACCCATCTTTATTTAATGGGACAAGATACCATGCACATCTCATTGCAACGTTACCTATTGGTTTCATGGTATTGGATGGCAGCAGCTGTTTCTGGTGGCTGACCATTTCTTGTTAAAATATCTATGGGTCTCTCACCTGTTTTAGCATTGGGTGCTAAAATTGCTTATTTTAGTTTTAGTACTAGTACTTTTGAATGGCTTAACAAGGTGATCTTATGTAATTTAAGTCGTGACAAAAGTATAGTGACACTGTTGTTCAACATGAAATTGAGCATGACAATTATGAGCATTACAATTACAAGCATTACAAAAAACTGAGTAGAAGAAGTTTGCTTTCACTTTCAACAATTTATCAAGAAGTAATGCAAAATTATGAAAGTTAAGTCCTTGCTGATTCAGAGGTCATTGTCTAAGGTAAAACTTTGCAGGCTGAACCTGAAGATTTGCTTTTTGTCAGTATGGTGGAACAGATTTTCCATTAAATATTTGAACACAAGTCTTACCCAAACACTTGTGGGGGTAATTCAGGTAGCAATACTGAGAACTGTAGCCTTTGTGGAAAATAGGAGCTGCCCAAAAGAAGACAAAACCTTGTAAAATCTGTGGAGATAAGTCTTTAAAGGGTAATTTTGAATTTTAAACTAGTTAAAATATATATATATTTTTTTTCTTACAGGCATAAAGGTTGGATACTTGAGCTGAATGTCAGAGCTTCTCTTACCTTCTCTGAAGGCAGCTAGGCACTTTGCAGGGCGGTTCAGAGGAAAGCCAGCATATCCGCAGCAGAGTTGACAGGAGTTTGCCTGCAGCATCTCCTGAGCAATCTAGAAGAAGACAGCATGGGAGTGGGAAACCCAGCTCTCACCGAGGGTGTAACTCCATCCATCTTCTTCTGGCTGGAGAGTCCTGTTCCTGTTTGAGTGTTAGCCTTTCCCAGGGTACTCGGTGAGGTAGAGGAAGGCCTATGACTTCAATGGGTCATGCAGTGAAGTCAAGGAGGGACCATGACCTCGATGGGTCACGCAGTAAGGTGGAGGAGGGCCCGTGTCCTCGATGGGTCACGCAGTGAGGTGCAGGAGGGCCCGTGTCCTCGATGGGTCACGCAGTGAGGTGGAAGAGGGCCCATGACCTCGATGAGTCACGCAGTGAGGTGGAGGAGGGCCCATGTCCTCGATGAGTCACGCAGTGAGGTACAGGAGGGCCCGTGTCCTCGATGGGTCACGCAGTGAGGTGCAGGAGGGCCCATGACCTCAGCAAGTGAAGGCGAGAGCTGTGCGCTGTGACAGTCACTCCTGGTGTGACTGAGTGGGCAGGTCTGACTTGTCCATGTCCCAGCCCTGGGCTCTGGGAAGCTCTTTCATTCAGAAACCTGAGTAATCTGTGGTGTTGTGATGCCTCCAGTTTGTGGAAGTTTTAGTCACCAGAAATCTCATCTTTTCTGTTCCTGGCTGTAAATGTTGGTGAGATGCCCATGTCGGAGGTGAGTCACGGACTAGCGTTGGAGAAGCTAGCAGAGACACCTGCGATTTCTGCTTTTTTAAGAAGTGATACAAGTGTTGTCCCAGCAAAAAGCATCCGCAAAGCATAGTGGCTCTTCAGAACTGATACTGCAGAAAGCCACAATTCGTTACATGTTTTTATTTTTGTAACGATCCACAAGAAGGTCAGATTGCTTCAAGGATAGCTGTGCCAGCTGATGGTCCTAACGGTGCTGTCCTTTCCTCACCCCCCTCTGCTGCCCCTCTCCCACTCCTCTGCTCTCGCTGCTGGAGTGGCCTTTCTGGGCACGAGTGGCAGGAGTAAACAGGACCTCTCTTTTCCTTTAAATAGTGATTCGAACCAAGTTTATTTGGTGAACTTAATTGTATAAACCAATGTCCAGTTCAGTTACTGGCATCAGTTTTACAATACTTTTTTTTTGCTGCAGTTGAACATCTACTCATTGATGCAGATGGGGAGAACTGAAATAGTTAAGATTTAGTCTGTTTTTTCTAGAATAATTGATGTTCTTTACTGTTTGTTTCTGCTGGCAATGGAGTGGAAGTCACAGCAAATGCTCTTTCAATCTAGGACTAAGCAACAACCTTTTCAAAGCATATTGTATATTAGCATTTTCTTCCATGGGCAAGCATCCTTCACTGTCCTTTTAATTTTTACTACTTTATCAGGTCATGGTTTCCAAACTGAATAAAACCCCCTCATTTTTAGAAAAGGTTGAGTTGCTTGGTAAAGTTTTTCTTGGAAGATGTGGCTGGTAATGATGTAGTGTAATATGAGAGTAAGAAATTCTTTTAACTTTAAAAAATGGTATTCTGAGTGCAATTTAAGCGATGAGAAGGCCCAAGCTCCTATTCTTTTGAGCCGTGTGTATCAAACAAACTTGTAGCAGGTTCACTCACAACTGGTAGGTTGGAGCTTATGTGGCCAGTGATCTTTACATGCCTGGCTTCACCTAAACTATGCAGATCATCAAGGTTCATATGTGTGTCTTTGAACAGTGCTATGTGTTTCTTTAGCTTTCAGTATGCAAGTAAGTTAACTAAGGAAACCTAAAAGGATAGAGTTCAACACAGCTGAATATGCATTCTGCTTCAGTGTTTTTGGCTTGGTGTTCCCCCCCCGGGTACATTTATACCATTGTAATGAATTCTAAGTAGTCCCTAAATGTTACTGGTTTTGGTCACATTCTTCTGCTGAAGGTGCTTTGGTTCTTTTGCAACCACCTGATAATTTTGGAAGTGGTTTTATATATATCTTATGAATCAGTGTAGTTTCTAAACAGCTACTGAACTGAGGAATGGTGATCGCGCCCGTTAGCTCTACAGAGTTACCTTGATTAGTCAGTAAGGAAATGAAGTGTGTGGTCAGGTCTGGTCCTAGTCAGCGAAGTGCTTGGTGGTGTGCGTGGTTGAGGGTAGTTCTGCCGTTTGAAATCCCTGCAGGGGTGGTTTGGCATGGCTGTATCCAGAACCATCCAGTTTGTGTTTCCTCACTATCTGGCTGATAGTTTTTATTGCAAGTCCACACATTTATTCTGTTTGGATCTTTGTGGTTGTTTTCATTATTACTTTTGCTGGTCCTGCTTTTAAGGACATCACAGATGAGAAAATGTGGAACATGTGTCTCTCTCCTCACTCTCTGTAGCACCGTTTGAGCCATAGTCATGCCATCCTGGGGCCTCGCATGGACGATTCTCTCCACGTTGTTGTGGCTGGTGCCTCCACAGAGGTTTGGATGGAAAGGAAGGTGGACTCCCTTCTAGCTGCCTCCTCCCATCCACCAGTCACACCAGGCTGAGCCCTACAAAGTTATGGGACAGGGCTCACTGGCCTTACCAAATTGTGGCTGCCATGGGTTATTGTCTTCATATCATAGGACGGGTGTCAGTGTGATTTAACCAAGAATAAATAAGACTGACTTTGTAGTCCTGCTTTTGTCACTGCCTATTGACTTTCTTCCAGATCTCGACTCTGAATATGCTGCCTATGAATATACTATAGATCGGTTTTCCAGCTATTGCTGTTGTTAGTCTAAACAATGTAGTATGGTGGTTGCTTCTCATGTACAAGGTAAAAAAAGGGTTTACCTTCTCTATTAAATGCACACATGCATGAGGGGAGAAAATGAGGGGGGTTATTGAATTCTTAAAATATGGACTATGAATTTTAGATAACACTGGAGGTGTTTGATGTTGGTGAAATGCTGGGAAATGTGTGTCCAGATTTACAAAGAAGGAGTTCTGGGAAACCTTACTGTATACTCCCTAATTTCTGGTCAGAAAGACCCTAATTTAGGGAACTCTTAAAACCATCCCTAAATTTATGTATGTGCTTAATTCTCATTGATGTGCAGAAGTACTTACAGAAATCAAACCAAGGAAAAGAATGAATGAAGTCCTTAGTGCTAGCTTGGATTTTTTTCTGATTGCGTAAGCCAGGAAACTTCTTTTAATGTATGATCATCACAGAAAAAGTTACAGGCATTTTTTGCTTTTTTTCTGATTTTTGTTTTAGGTTCTTTCCTCTGTCCCCAGTTCTAAAGGATCATAGAGGCTTTAGAAAAAACTATGTTGTTGTTTGTTTTTTTTAATTATGAAAAAGCAGTTCTTTTCAACAGTTAAAAAATGACATTGTGTTTCAAACATAATGTACTGGTTTGGCTGGTTTTTACCTCATCCTTTCAAAATATACGGTTGTATGGTTTCCTTATAGATGAGAATATGAGTAGACTTGAGTATGCTTGTATAAACTATGGTGCATATTTCTTTGTATGTGTGTATGTGGTGAGAGACTATGTAGCTATAGTAAAAGTATTACCAAATAAACCACCCTGTGATCTGCATAATGTGTCCTGTAATGATTGGTTTACATCCAAAGAAGGGTAAAACTTACTTGTAAAATGCATTAAAATACTATGAAAATGTCATCTTCCATTACGCTCTGTTAAAGCAATTATGCTACGCACTGTACTATATAAATGTAGGCAGTTACAGGGTGCAATATTATTTTTACCCTAGGCAGGAATGCACAAGAAAATACGTACTTCTTGGCCAAAGATGTTTGCTCCCAAATTCATTTTAGGAGCTGAACACAAGCACCTAGAGGGTCTGTGTACCCAGTAGTCATGGAGGGACCCAGTCTATCAAGGTTGTCTCCTTGTCTATGATCATATTAATGACATCGTTGAATCAGGATGTGGGTCTCTAAATAAGGTTTTAGCAGCCTAAGTTTCTGTTAGAAAATTTTGGCATCTATAGGTAGGGAACTGTGGGGAGAAATAAAAGGTTGCTTTGTACTTCAGCTTCTTATGAGTTTTATGACTGAATCCTATGAAACAGGTTTTCCATGGAAAAAAACATTTCATATTTGTTTTTAGGTTTTCTTTCCTTCTGTGTATTTCTCCTTTTAATAATTGAAAACTACTGTTCATTATTTACATAAAACTGTCTCTCTTGGGTCTGCTTTCTGCAACCTTTCCCCTCGGAAGAATTCTAGGAATTTGCTGGCTTTCCTCAGGGGGATCCTGGCCATGTTTTATCTGAGACTTCAGGCTAGATAGTTGGTAATTTTTATGAAGTAACTTACTATGTTTAAATACTTGCATTTAACCTCTGCATAGATTTGTCATTTGAGCACATTTTGAGAAGTCATGTACGTAGGAAAATATGTGCTTTAATTCAACGTTCAGCCTTCTTGGTAGCTGGCAGTAAATCTCCACATGCAAAATGGAGAGCCCCTTAGAAAAATAATAATAATAATGCAAAAACTCTAAATGCCCTGAAGGCAAGGTATTTCAGCTGTTTTTCTAAGGCTTTGCCGCTTTCTCTTTCTCTTTTTTCTTTCTGACTTGTTCTTTTTTTTTTTTTTTTTTGAAAATGAAGACGTGTCAGAACCAGAGGCCTCGAGCGCGGTATAAAATGACCCCGGCACAAACCTCCAGCATTCCTCATCCTTCCCTCTCCAGCTGCTAACATCAGCCAAGGCAGCATGCAGGCTTGGCTGCCGCCAGCACAAACTCCCTGGCTCTCCCCCTTCCTCCTCCCCTCCTGCCCTTCTCTGCTTGCCAGTACAGTCAGCACTGCTTCATATTAGGCACCGTTGCAATTATTTGCAATCTCCAGTACAAGAGCTGTCAGCGCGTTCCTTTGCCTCGTATCAGCTACTAGAGGGAAAGATGTGGGAAGGAGGGGCTTTCTTCAAAGTGTACAGGTTTTTCTTTAGGATGAATTGCTCAGTAGGTATTTTGTCTGAAGTATTCATATAGAAATGATTTGAAAGCCACCTGGACAATACGTGAGGTTCTTTAAGTCTAGATGGAATCGTATTTCCTAGAGAGCATCCTGAATTATAGTGCCTCATGGACTCATTTTCTAACTCTCTCTTTCACGTCCATCTGCCATAGGATATTTCAAAGATGGTTTGGCTGCCATTGAGACTTGGAGATCTGATGCCACAATGAGGACTCACACACGGGGAGCCCCAAGTGTGTTTTTCATACACGCAGTTTGCTTCGCCTTTGCCTACGGCACCAGGGAAGACCCAGACGCCATGGTTCCTTTTGTCAATGCCAACTATGACAGCTACCCCATGCTCTACTTCTCCAAAGGGGACGTGGAGGCTCTGCGTCTCCAGGCTGCCACCACGCACCAGCACATCGCGGCTCGTCTGATTGAGGCAGTGCAAACGATGCTGTCGAATCCCCTGGAGTACCTTCCTCCCTGGGACCCAAAGGAGTTCAGCGCTCGGTGGAATGAAATTTATGGCAACAACCTCGGGGCCCTGGCAATGTTCTGTGTGCTCTACCCTGAAAACATCGAGGCCATCAACATGGCCAAGGATTACATGGAGAGGATGGCGGCTCAGCCTAGTTGGTAGATTTTTGTCTTTTTTTTTTTTAAGTTGTTCTTGCTGTATAAACTGTTTGCAGTTGGAGGAGTGAGTGGATGAGTGAATTGCTTAAATTATTTCAGTTGTTCTAACATTCACTTTAACAGTGACTAACTTGCTGAATGCATTTACCCTCATCTTGACCAGCAGTGACACACAGCTTTTCACCTTCACTGGACTTACCCTCTTGTAAATTGATGCTGAAAGAAGGAGCATGTCCCCTTGTGTACCATTCTAATTGCTGTAAAGTAAAAAAAAAAAAAAAATCCCAAACCACTCCCAATCAGAAGGCAGGGTTTCACACCTGATTTGTGGCAGGAAGTGCTGAAAGTGTTATTATTTTAATCTCTTTTTTTCCAGACTTGTGCATATCTTTTGGGTAATTCTTCCTTAGGAAGAATTCAAGAAAGGGGGGCCTATGAAAAAGGTATAATTAGGTGTAGGTAAAAATGGCACTTTTGAGTTTCTGCAGTCTGCTCTAACATCTGTCCGAGCTTCAGTTCAGACTTGCAGCTCCACTTGGCTGTACAGTTCTTGTGCTTCTCCTTAAAACATACTAGGACATGATAAAGATAGTTGTCCATCTGATTACTTTACTGGAATTACCTGAGTAACTGCCTGGGCATTTTGATAACCACCTCCTGGATCAACTTCACCTGGATATGAGTTGTCATCCACAAGTTCTCTGCCCTCACTGTGCCACATTCTTTCTATGGGGACAGAAGTTAATGTTCTCACTGTATGAGTGAGTCTAGCAATTGGGACCCCAAGGTCTCTCTCCTTCTCCTCATCTTCCTTTTTCATACCCACCAGCAATTTATCTCCCTTTTTTTCTCAGGCAGACACGTTTCCCCTACCCCCCTGCAGCAGTTGCCACTTGGTGCACCTTGCAGACCCCAGGGTTGCTGCCACAGTGAGGAGGTCAGAGGATGGAAACCTGGGCTTTGCCCAGACAGTGGCTTCTGCCCAGGGCAACGAGCTGGAGCTGCCATGGGGCACCGCTCCCCTCTGTGGCAGCTGCTGTCCTACAGCTCCGTGCTGGCAGCAGCTCAGCAGAAGTCTGAGTCAGGTTTCAAGTCAGCACAGGAAGAAGCATTAGCTGTTCAAGCAGTATTCATTGCTCAAACTACTATTCCTTACCTTCTTTGGGTTAAGACCAACTAGTAGTGTCCTGTAAATGGCATCCATCCATGGACCATCATTGGAATTATGCTGGATTTGAGCTAGCATAACTTAGGATCCATTTCCTCTTCATGGGCATGATTTAAAAGGCATTACAGTGTTGGGGTTCCCCTATACCAGGTATTAAAGTGGTGAATGCCACAGAAGTACAGGAACTAGAACAAAAGAAGTGGTGGGAGAGAGAAGGACACAGTGGGCTTAAGTTACTTGCATGTCACGGAAGAGAGGACACACAGGAGTTGGGAAGAAAAGTATTGGCACAACAGGATGGTGGTAATTTCCAAAAACTTCCACTGAATACAGTAGCAATACAAACAGTCTTACTTACCTCCAGAGGCAGTCTGTGTTTCTCCTGGCATGCTGGCAGAGGGATAGAGCTGTACAGAGGTGAATCCAAGGATGTGTAACCTTCTCCACCAGGACCTACGGACTGCTACAAAGTCAACACCTTCCTCCCTAGTTTCATTGTTCGCACTCTTTCTTAACTTGCTTTGGGTAGTGTAAACACATAGTTACATGGCCATCTGTTTTAATGCAATAAGAAAGAGGAGCAAGTAGTATTTTGAGTAGTGGAACTTACTTGTGTCTGTCTTTCTCAGTTTCCTACATCTCACTCACTGTCTAAATAACCTCATTTCAGTTCCTTGTGTCCTGTGATTGCTGCCCTGGATTAATTGTGGTTCCTCTGTCCCTTGCCATAATGCTCTGCTTTGTCCCAGCTGACCAGATACCAATCAGAACTGAGCAGATATCCTATTTCTACTTGGCTTTGATGATATTTACCTCCCCAAACTACTGGTTTTCTCAAGCAAGTATATTGCATTACCTCCGTGAAAGAGAAGCCATGTTTTTCCCATCTTTCCCTTCTGATATAGATATGTAATTCAGCAAACAATCAAGGTTTAATCAAAGTTCTCTGCTTTGCAAAAGAAGCGGGTGCAATGTGCTTAGTAGGGCAAGTACAGAAGGAGGAAATTAGAAACATAGGCGATAGGGCTGGGGTAAGCTGCCCTTTGGATAACCTCCAACTGGCCAGCTTTTCAGATGCTGTGACAGAAACATGGATCTGGTTTCCATTTTTGTTTTTCCCCTGAGAACTTATGGCTGAATGCTGTCAACATGGAGTTCACACTGTAGCTCCATCAGTAATGGCAGTAATATAGATCCCTCTCCCTTGTCCAACACTGGTTTTCAGGAAACTGTAGGAATGTAACATCTACGAGGCATGTACTGCTCTGTCTGGCTTTGCTCACATAGGTCAGCAGGTATAGAAGCTGAAGGAGTGGACAGACAGATTAGGTAAATCTGTTTTTCCTAAGAAACCCAACAAAAAAGTACCAGAAAACATATTACTGCACACACTTCTCCACTTAGGATAAGACTAGGAGAACAAACATGGCAAATAGGAGGGTGGTGGCCTGAGCACTACTAGCAGGCATTTGGATGTTATGACATCTAAAGCACTGCGTAAGACTGTACATGAACTGTTCTGGCAATGTCACAGTAATGGAATTTAAAAAAAAAAGTTGTCCAGTCTATTCAGGCATGTTTAGTTTCCCTCGGATTTTGGGGAAGATATCATTCTGGGTAATATATTACTAATGTTATCCTTATTAAATAATTTGAGGGCACACCTGTTCAGGAGGGTGGAAGGAAAGAGCAGTTTTGATGTTGCCCAAGTTTGGAGCCTTGAAAGTTAGGAGACTCATCTGCCAAAACTCCTTATGTCATCAGTAAATAGGACTTGTCCAGAGAGGTATCAGTAAGATAAGTAAATCAGAGGAACTTTTCTCTCCGTAGACTTCCTCTATAATGTAGGTGCCTAGACTGCCATGTAAATTGACCGAAAAATGTCCTTTTATCACTGACAGATTCATCAACGTGTGTTGGAAAGTTAAATCTGGTGGTGATATAGATTCCTTGTTGGCAGCTTGATTATTTCAGCAGTATAATCTGAATTTCTTTTGACTTCTGCTGACATGGCATTGACTCTAAAATAGCTCTAGAATTAAAAAAAAAAAAAAAAAAAATCCATTTGGATGAGTTTCCTCTAATTTTTGTGGTGATATTAAATAAAATTTAAGCCTTACCAGAAAACAAAAGTGTGTTTTGGTAGTGTGTGCAGTAGTTGGATAAAATAAATATGGTTTAAAATGTCACTGGTTATTTTTCCCAGAATGCCAGGAGATTAAGGAGACTGACATTTTAAATTTCATTTTTACATTAGTGAGAATCCTCAGTAGTCCAAATATGGTCCAATGTCTCAGGATACAATTATGAGAAAGTGTACTGGTAATTGATACATGAATGGAAGGGGCATGTAATTAAGCACTTTTGTCTTTTCTTATCTATTATAGTAGTCATTTTATATCACATAATAAAGTACATCCTTAATGGAGTTCCCATTCATGTAGGCTAACAGCTTGAGACGTTTGTCATAACAACCGATGTTGATAGGCATGTTGCTCGTAACAGAGCATCCGTAATTGCTACATCCTGCAGTAGGTTTACATTTTAAAATAAACAAAGGGGCGATGGCTAATAGCTAACTATAGCAATCACCCAAAATAATATGGAAACAGACAATGTTTTGGAGACTAGCAAGAGCAGGGAAATGTAGTGCATTAATATTTCAATAAAAATAGATGAACTTTAATGGTTTTGCCTGTAAAAATTAAAAGCTGGTTTTCCTGGGATTTGATATCTAGATGCTGCCTAAAATCTTAGGGAAAGTTTGTCCTTATATTTAAGCCATATTCTCTTATTTTACAGAGAACAGAGGATATAGATGTGTTTTCTGGCATTTTATCTCTGACTGGCCCCTAGAGCACTCCCCACCAGAAGTGCGTTTTTGGCCGAGGGGATCTACTCGTGATTCTTTCCATATGCCGCCTCGGCCCGTTCCCGCACTGAGCAGAGTGATGTAATCGGAGTCACACATCGTGCAGAAATAAGAGTCCAGTCAGATTCTGTGTTTTGGACAAAGCAGTGAAAAACTCTTTTCTTTACTAAGCCCGCCTTATAAACAAATGCCTTAGAAGTTCACAAATTCTGCACCGTTCTTACAGCAGGAGAGACGTACCCATTTGCAATTGCCAGACAAGAGATTTCTGTACTTTTTCTTTTTTTGCACGTAGTTGACGCACCATTTTTAAAGAGAAGTATGTTACCAATGTGCAGTAAGGTGTGGGATTTAACAGTAGGCCTGGCTCTGTGGGTTTCATAGGGGAGATAATTACTGTCGAGCACGTGCAAACATTCCAAGGAAATAGCAGCGAGTAAGGAGAAGCTAACGGGAGGCTTTGGCATAACAAAGCTATGGCCTTTCTGCTATTTCTTATTAACCAGCAATCCTATAGCCTTCTGTTAGTCCCTGTTTATTAAAAGTATTGGAGCATGCTGTAGGACCGTTGCTGTTAGTATCCCGATAGTGCTCGGTGTTGAACAACATGGATTACAAAGTAAAAATACATAAATAGAAATAATTAAATGTGTAGATAAATGTATAACTAAAATAAATGCACATGTGCCGAGTTGCAATAAAGCGAGTCTCTGTGCTGACACCACAAATTTAGAACATCTGTTTGACTCCCAATAATCAACCAGCAGTCACATTCAAAGAAAACTTAGGAGGGTTTTATAAGACTGCGGCATACTAAGAAGTTAGTATAAAAGAGGCTTGGGGGATGCTGAGATAGTCTCCTACAGGGAGGAAGAAAAAGAAAAGGAAGGGTAGGAGGATGAATTTGGTATCTGGAATATATATTATGTTAGTAAGTGAAATATCAAACCCTTATGCTGTTTTTATCTTTTTCATATGTAGCATTTAAAAATAGAAATTGTGCATGGCTGTGAAATTAAATGGCTAGCTGGATTTTGAAGAGTTTCTTTTATACCTTCTTTTTTAATTGATAGGATCTCTAGGAGATAAATTGTCACTGAAGCCCTGTGGTAGCTACAGGGAGCTCACTTTGTGGCATGCCTGGTATAAAAATTTGCTACAACAAAAGCTAGAGGTAATCTGTTGAAATAATAACATAACTAAATTTCTGTGTCTGCTTAGTATGGCACTGAAAACTACTAAAACAGACTCAGTTCTTGTTTATTAATGTGTCAACACAGAATGATCATGGTTGATAGTAAGAGCGAGTTGATAGTAAAAGGACTCTCCTGCGATCAAAGCCAAAATGAGAAACAGGATCTGAAAGAAGCTTTAGAAGTGGCAGAATGATGATTATAGACCTAAGGGGAAACAGAGAGAAAGAGAATAGAAAGTAGATGAAGGTTTCCAAAGGAGTAAAGTTTTCGTTGCCTCCTCAACATCCAAGCAGTACAACCCTACTTTTATAGTAAGCTCTTAAAACTTCTGAAAAATGTTGTCTATATGTTGCCTTTTTTTTTCCTTATTGATATGAATGTAGCCCTTTACATTTACCCACTCCTTTGCCTGTCTTCCTGTGAACTGAGCTGCAATGAACACGAGCATGTCGGAGCGGCTGCTGCTGAAACGCGACTGGTAAAGAGATAGGGGCAAACTTGTAATGTTTTACCTTAGACACCGGAAATATAAATCATCAATTTTTCAAGGACATTTTTTATTCTTAACATTTTTGTTGTTGCAAATGACCGAGCAACTTAGGTCGTGCAGATAATGGGGTTTTTGTTTTGGCAGTCAACCAGAAAAATGTGGAAAGGGTGAAAGCTGAGAGGTTGTTTTGGATGAAAGATTTTTTCAAGGATTTTTCTTTTTTCTTTCCAAAACAAAAATTGGAAGATATTGTTCCATTAATGAAGAAAATGTTCCATTTGAGCACAAGAAAATATTTTGTTTTGGAGGCTTTGTAAGAAAAATACTGAAAATTTAGTCTAGTTTATAAAATAAATGTTGGTGGTCTCATTCCCCTTGGTAGGTATACTCCCTCTTGGTATGTATACTCCCTCTGACCACGGAAGAATATTTCTCTTCTTTGCCTGACGAGAGGTTTAAAGCTGTATCTCCTTCTCCCAGAAGTGGGTCAGAACAATAGCAAGGGTCTGTGGAGTGCCAGGGCATGGCCATTGCCATTGCCATTGGGAAGACTACAATTACGCAATCAATTTCAGGATCAGTTGGCCCCATTGCGTGCCCCCTATTGCATGCCACATTTCCATCCACACTTGACATTTAATGTGCGTTAAACTCAACCATGCTGTTAGCTAGCTACCATGTCTAAGATAGATTGCGTCGAAATGCACTAGAGGGCTGTCCTTGAACTAATTTTCACCTGTGAGCCTTTAGAAAAGAGCCCTGACTCATTTCCTTTGCATCCACCTAGTGAGAGTGAGAGGTTCAGTACTGAGGATGGAGTATTGGCATGCTTCCTTCAATCATTAGCTTAATCTGCCCTCAACCTCCAAGAGTTACTCTGCAGTAAGTAATTTGTCATGGGAAAGTTCGGAGCATTAAACTTCAGGATGTGGATTACTTGTGTAATATACGTGTCAAGATGTGCTTAATGCTTCATTTTGCATGCAGTGATGCCATATTACTTATTGACAAAGAGGCTAGAAATCAGATCTCACACTGCCTGGAAGGGTATTCTATTTCTCAAGTTAGAGAGCGTTATTTTCCTGTTTGCTTCTATTTGTTGTTAAGAACTGGATACAAAGTGAAGGAAAGGCGATTCTAAACATCCCACAGATGATGATCAGGCAACTCACTTAGGCAGGAGTGTTTGATTTAAGTCCTGCCTTGAACTGGGCAGACAGTGTTTTTTCCCTCTTGGCTTATATTTCTTAGAGAAATGCTAATACTCCTGGCCTCAGGAAGGAAGTAGTTATTAGTAGAGAGAAATGAGGGAAAAATACAGAAAACCATTTCTACTGAGAGAAGAGACATTACTAGCATTAGGAATGTTGTCAAGAAATGGAGAGGTTGTGGTAATCTCACCACAATTTTTCTTGTTTTTATTGTTGTTGTTGATATTGATTTTTACTTCCCATCCAAAATTTTATACAATTGGTATACTTATTTAGAGCACAGAATCGCATTTAGTGAAGGTGGTATGTACACTCTTAGCCTTGGACAATGCAGTGCATGCGTCATGGTTCTTGACATCATAAATTGATGACTGAAGAACTGGGTCTTAACCCCCCCTTCAGATTCATTGTTCATTGTAGAAGGCAGCAAATCTAAAACAGATAACCACGTTGCACCATGCTAAAATTCTCAACACGTGTAGGAAAACCATAATACTTATCCATAATACCAACCTTATCCATGATCTCTATTTCTCCAGTTTCTTCATGGAGGATTTATATCAAACTCTAAATGTTTAAAATAAAGTAACAAAAATACTTTATATGACACAGATGAAGAGAACTTAACACCCCTGGCATGTATTTGTCCTGTGCCGTTCACAGAATTTGTCCAGACAGCAGTTCTTTGTGCGGAATGATGCATATGGCTTTGGATGTTTATAGAGTTTGATCATTAGGCAGCAAACCTGTTCAGCACTTTTTGCTCTTTTATAAACCTTCTCAAGTTTCCAGACAGGCACCTCTTCCAAATACAGGTATAGGTATATAGGTGTAAAAAAAAAAATTTTTTTTGTACTATCTGTAGGGATGCATTTATGGTTTAGCTGTTATTTTAAAATATGCTTTAGAATTTTTGGAACAACTGTCTTTGCAAAAAGTCCTTGTGTTTGCAACTAAGTAGTTGCTCTATACTAAAGAATCCATTACAGATATTTTTATTTGCTTTGGATTCTTTTTTGGTAACATCTGATATCTTTAAAAGACCGAAGAGGCTAATGCACCATTGAGGTAAAGGTTACTTGCTGTCTTCAGACACAGTTAATTGCTAAGCTGAGGTTCATACTATCTGATGCTAAGTTTTACTCCTGAGAGGCTTAGAAAATAGCTGTTTTCCAGTGCAAAGCATTGGCATGTTTTTATCTATCTTTATTTGTACAAACACACACAATTTTTCTTCAGTATTTCAGAGCAGAGTAGTTAATAGATAGCCCTGAAAACTCTTTTTTCACATACTATGTTCAGTGCAGGCCTATGGTACCATGCTTTCCCACGGTTTATCAGCCAGGCTGTTTACCAAATCTGACACTGGAGATCCACTTGAAAAATGAGAGCGTAATTTAGATACAAAAAGCATTTAGTGCTTGCTACTTGACCATTATTCTTGTGAATCATGTTCTACATTGTTTGGTGTACATTGCTTGGTTCCATTGAAATTCAGTTAATGGAGGCGCACTGATTTATATCAGCTAAAGATATATTACATCAAGAGAGCTTCATTTTAAGAACAGATGTTGACTGTGGTTTTGTATGTTTAGAAATGATGGTCTTTAAATCGTCATATTTAATTTTCTCTATTATTTGTGTGCATCTCCTGTGATATAGAAGTTCTATACAAGACTTACTATACAGAACTGCAATTTGAGGGAAGTTATGACAAAATTACTTTGTCTAACATGAGGTGGGTAACTATGCCAGTATGTAGGCTTAGGATTCCTAACATAAGGTTTGTTACACTGAAGGGGTTTTTTTTTGCTAAAGAAATTGACAATCTAACTGCAGTCATAACTGATTGATTTAGCACTTCCCGTGTAGAAGAGTGCTTTCTATTTTATCAGGAGTGGTGCCATAGAGACTAATATATACTCTTATACTATAGAATTTGATGCAGTATTGCATTCGAAACCAAACATAAAGTTAGTGTACATCTTAACAATGAAAGTTACAATAAATCAGTTCCACTGTCAAATCCCATTTAAGATGAAGTCAAGTAAAGATCATTAAATAGCTTTAAGCACATTCTAATTAGCAATTTGTATGTTGTTATAAGGATACTGAACTTTGAATTAAATGTTTTAAATTAACTCAAATTCTTTTATTGTTCTTTTGTTCCCCCTAATGTATAGCTTAGCCTCAATCACTTTGTAATTGTTCCACGCAGGGGCCTTTAAAGTGATATTTCCTGTACCCATTTGAACTCTGATTTCTGAATGTGCAAAGGTTTAGTGAAAGGCAAAACTAAAAATACTTTGGAAATTAGGATTCATTATATAGCTGGTCAAAGGTATGTTCGTGTGTCAGAGGATTTCTGACAGCAATCACAGTGCCAGGGTGTTGCATATAACCAGCATAGAATGCAACTTTACTTTCACATATAGGACTAACAACATTTTCAGAGCTTTTTCAATGATAAGGAAAGATGAAAAAGCAGAAATAAAGATGCAGAGAATTAACTGAGATTGGCAAATAATCAGTTAACTCGGATTTTCAATTTTTGTGCTTCAGTGATGCAGTATAAATAAATGTGGAGAGTCGGAAGAGTTGCTTGTCCAGTTCAGCTATGTTTTCTTCCAGTTAATCTGGAAATACAGAAAGAATGAGCATCTAGGAAAAGCATGTAAATGTTTTGGCTTACAGGTCTGTAATTTTTTGCACAACAATTAAGTGAAAACATAAGTAAGCAATTCTACTATGCCTGGCTGGAAGTCTTCACTGATAAGTTCAGAGTTTGAACCAGGGAAAAAACAACAGATAAATGTTCCTGATGTTGACCACAGAGAATAGCATGTGGATGTGGAGAAGATGAGTAGTAAATTTCTAGAACTTTTTTTCCTGATGCTTTGACAGTTATTTGTTACCACACTTATAGCTGTCTGTCTTAATATGGTTCACAACCATTTTCTGTCAATGCCTGTCTGTTAGTCAAGAAACAAAATTCTGCAAACAAAATAATCTAGACCAATAAAAACACTGGTTCAAAAAAAAAAAGTCAAATCCTGCTGCTCAATGCTGAATGCATTCATGTATTTAATTTAAAATCTGTGAGATAAAGATTTCATTTAAAAAAAGGAAAAATGAATGTATAACTTCCCTCAGCAGAAGATAGGATTGAAGCTGAGGGAAGGTGAACACTTAAAACTGTTGGAAATTCAGCTAATCAAAAAGCCTACAGAGGCTTTCCTTACATACAGGTGTGAATGTGCCAAGTTCATTTGAGTTATTCCAGTGATCTTAGATATACTGAAATAAAAATTAAAGGTCATTCTTCTCATTTGTACATGTTGTGTTTTACCATAGTTGCAGTGCCCTAGGCTGATGGTCATAATTTCTACGTGGTTCATTCATGCACATTGAGTGCAAATAAATGCTCCTATAGCAGAATGAGGATTTTTTAAAAATCTTGCTCTTTTGGTATTTTTTCTCATCTGTTTGTTCACACTACTGCTTACACAAATTAAGATGAAATCATATTTATAGAGTCATAGAATAGTTGAAGCTGGAAGGTGCATGTCTTCAAGAGCACAACACAATTTCCACAGATTGCAGTAGGACACTCTCTCATCTCAACAATTTAAAATTCATTTCTGTAATAAAAAATATATTGCAAAGAAAGTGAAAGAACAACCATGAAAGCAACTGATGATGGTTCAGTTTATCACAGATTTTTTTTTCACTATGTATTCCTTCACATTTCCTTTTCTGTAGAACCGTGGTTTGAAAGTACTGTCAGCACTGCAAAACTAAGTCTTTGATACACAATATATGCTTGATTTAAGAGAAGTATTTGTTCTACACTACCTCCACCTCCATTATGAATTTTCTTGGTACAAATTTACTATTTTGCTAAATTCAATGTAATCATTGAATACAAGCAGGTAGTTCCTAGAAAATAATTTTGAGTAGTGGCATCATTTTACCTCTATTTTATGTTAAACACTGTTTTTTTTAATGTTATTAAGTATGTTAATTTGAATTGTAGTCATGAAAGTAAATTTCATCATCTCTACTTCTATCCTTGAATGCATTTCGGAAATGAAGAAACAGCATAGTGAGTTATTTTATTATACTTGCTTTAAAGACAACTTCAGTCCCATAGCCACCATTCAGGAATTTATCAACATTTGGCTCCTTTGGAAAAGAAAAAGGTTGTTACAGATTTTTGGAGGAGTATAAACTCTGGGATATTACTTTCTCACAAAAATGATGTGAATCTTGCTTTAGATAAATAGATTCCATTTCTGTACAATCAATATTCTGCATATCATCTGTTTCTCCTAGCAAACCCCAGAATATTGCAAGCACTGTTTTAATATTTAACAACTTAATCTTTCTAATAAAATTAATGAGCTTTGAAGTTAATGTTGTCCATACTTAGGAAAGAAAAAAATGGTCTCAGAGACTTGGTAAGTAGCTTACTACTGTGTTAAAATTCCACATGAATTGCCTAACTTCAGAAACATTAAGTCATACACACCTCACAGTATGGTAATGGAGAAAAATAAGTAGGTGAAATCAGCATATTAATTAATTAATTAATTGATCGGCATCTTTCTTTATTGACAGGCTAGTGAAGGATGCCCCATGGGATGAGGTCCCTCTCGCTCACTCCTTAGTTGGTTTTGCCACTGCATATGACTTCTTGTACAGCTATCTTAGCAAGACTCAACAGGAGAGATTTCTTGAGGTAATTGCCAATGCCTCGGGATATATGTACGAAACATCATACAGACGTGGATGGGGCTTCCAGTACCTCCACAACCACCAGCCTACCAACTGTGTGGCCCTGCTGGCTGGGAGCCTGGTTCTGATGAATCAAGGTATGTGCTAAACCATAGGAACATTTTTCTGAAGTTTGTCAACTTAATCATTTATGCAGCAAAGTTCAGGAACTGATAGAAATGCCTCTGAGAGTACGGCTGGATTGGGTTTGCTCTTTTGCTGCTTAGAAAAATTTAATTTACTGAATAGAACAAAAGTCTGTGAGCAGATGTACAAGGTGTAATATGTATGCATATATCCCTGTGTATAAAAATTCAGTTATCTAAGTGATTCTGAAACTCTTATCTCACTGTTTGTAAGAATTAAAAATCCCCTTGTGTATAGTCTGTCCAGTCCAGATTTACAGACAGGGTCTTTCAGGGTAGATTATCAGTAAAGTGCGGTGCCCTTGGTCTCCTTACACAACACATTGAGAAGGTCAGCACTCCATGCTCTGAGCTGGGAGCTAGGCAACAGGATAACCTGGAATTTCATCCAAGACTTCTGTCCTGTCTCCCTGAGAGAGCTGTAAAGGTGTCACTTTATCCACCCAAAGGCCACAGCTCAGGACCTTTCTTTCCAGCATCCTTTTCTATGGCAATGAGCAGGACTTTACCTTTTTCCCTCTGAACTATGCCCTTGCACTCCGCAACCTTCCTCCAAGAGGTGTCTGTGCCAGGTGTCATCTCCTTCTTTGCTTCAGGGACGTCCTTCCCAGTTCCCAGGTGAATAACCTCACCAGTTCCTTTTGGCTGCTCTGCCTGGGACTATCCGTCTCCTCCTGTCTGAGTGATACACAGTGTAAACGAGAATGCAAGTCACAGAGTCAGAGGGAGAGAGCAGATAAGAAATCCTGACCTTAAACCCCAGTGGTACTTCGGCTGAGAGGTGGAAGTCATGGAGCCAGCTCCTGCTTTTATAAGAATGCGTCAGTATTTTATCAAGTGATTATTTAATATGTACTAGAAGTATTTTGAAAACAGGATGCCCAATGGAAATACTTAGTTGCTGCAAGTCAAGGAGAATCTAGTTTCTGGATGCTGATGGCATTGCCAAGCTCTACAGCCCTGCCAAGCAAAGGCACATCTGCACATTGTTGGAGCTTTCAGATGCCCAAAGAAGTGTGAAAAAAAACTTTGACACCTACTGTGTTTGGGAGGGTCATCTTTTTGTTGACTCTTTGTCAAAACAAGCACATTCACTGAAGTGCATGTGCTGAAAAGCAGCAAGAGTATGTGTGAAAGTTATTCCCTTTCCTCCTATCTTGCCTTGCACAAATTGAAGACTCAGATCATGTTTATTCAGTGGGTTTTGCTAAATTCCTCATAATTCCATCCTTCCCTGAGCCTCCGTTGTTGCAGAAAGCTGACAGTTTGCGAGATGACTCTGCTTTTCATTAGAGTATAGACCATAAGTATGCAAGTTGTGCCAGACAATGGTAACATCACAAAGTTGGGCAATATTTCTTTCACCAAAGGTTGGTGGGTTTGGGTTTTGGTTGTTTTTTTTTTTTGGGGGGGGGGAATTCAGCAACACTTGAGCAATTTGAAAATTTGTGCTGATATTTCAAATGAAAATAGGTCAAAACATCCAGACTCTATATTTCTGAATTAAAATTCTGTTGTTTTCAATATAAAGCAACTTTATTTTAAAAAAAATGAAATTTAAATGAAGTTCTTCTGTTTGTCTAAAACAAAAAAAAAATGGTTTCTTAAAAATTCTCATTCCAAGATGAAAGGCTTTTTCTGAAGGAGAAGAAAAAAAGGGAGGGAGAAAAGGAGTAAACATACTATTCTCCCTGTAGCAGATGCATAGCAATTGCAAATAGTGTATCCCAGTGTAGACCTTTCTTCCAAAAGGTTTAAATTTCAACTAATAATTTTAAACACTATTCAGCTATTGAAGCATGCAGAGACTAAGTAGCCAGATTAAAAACATGTAAACATTGTCATAGGACTGAAAAGTGAAACTAATTGAAATGAATTCCAGGCACACAGATATACTGAATTCTTTGCAGTTAAAATAAACACTCAGATATTCAAAAAAGAAACTTGAGTAAGGCCTAGTTTGATATAGATACTGCTAATTTTAGGTGAGATTTGTTCTGTTTTGTTGTGTAGCCTGACCCAGTGTTGAGTCTCTTACTTCTTTATTCTAACATATTATTATTCTTTTAATATTCTACAAGTATAGGGTTATAGCATAGATATAAACTAAGTAAACAGAACATATATGCATTACAATGGTAAATAGACTGTGAAGAACCATGGAAAATAGCATTCTTGCTAGTGCAGTAGTCAAAAGCTAGCTATTGTGGCTGTTAATGTCACAAGGGAAAACAAGGGTGGAAGCATTTGGGATTTTACTCGGACAGAGCGCTGTGCTCTCAACTCCATCAGAGTAATGAAGCATTGTCAAGATAGCTGTGAGTGAAGTAAGTAGAAGTTAAGTAGTTCCACCTGTCCCTGTTGCTCAGGCCTTCCCCACCGTATTTATCTCCTCCGCCAGCGGATAAAAATACCACGTTAGATTCAGGTTGTCTGTTTAATTTAGATATTGCAACTTTTTTTCCTCTCTGTTAACCAAGCAGGATTTGGCAGCCTTGACTAGTAGGAAGCCTGAATTGCTCATCACTCTGCTGAGCATAAATACAGTAATTGTGGCAATGACATGAAACAGTCTTAGTAGCAGGTTTGAATGTAGCTCATACTCACTTAGCCTGGCATGTGCACTTCATTCAGCAGGCACCGCTTCACAACGTAATGGGGCGTAATGTATGCCAGCTGAGCTCTGCTATATGGTGGAAATAAGTCTGGTTAAATCTGTGTCCAGACACTTTGAGCTGGGTAGACACTAAGTTGTCATATAGAAGCACGAGCCAGTTGGTCTCTCTTTAGTCCTACCTCTCTTGCCAGTGAATCCAAAAGAAAATAAGAGAAGGCACGTAGCCTTTCCTCTGCTGGGATCCACGTGCTGCCTTCTGCAATACATAAATGCAGTGCTGAGGCTCTTGTGCTTGTACTTGTTCCTTGGTGAAGGCAGACAAGCCCTGAGAAGGTCTTCTCACAACCTCTTCCCTGCTCTCGATTTGTGTAGAGCAGACAAAAATAGTAAGATCTCTGAAAGTCTTTTCTTTAGAAGAAATATAACTGTTTAGGGCTTGTATATGTGGAGGCTGAAACTTAACCTAGCTGGAAGAGTAATTTTACTCTGGAACTGAGGAATCTGCATTTGGAATTAACCATGCAAAACTTTTCCAAAATAAATTCTATTTGGATAACCCTTTAGGTTGTACAATAAAATAAAAATGAAAGTAGAACGGAGCATGTCTTAAAATAGAGCAAGTATTAGTAGAATATCAGTTGACTGCAGCTCAGATGTGAACTTCTTTGGTTTTTGAAACTCTGAGGACCTCCTTACCATGCTGGTGATCATGCCAGTGAAAAATGACTGATTAGAATATTTGCATTATTGGAGCCCTCTAGTGGGGATCGTAAGTCTGTTTTCATACGGCTTTAATTTGAAATACAGTAGTCTTGGCGTGGCTCTTCCCTTTTTGCATGTTCTGAATGCATTAAGGAAATTTTCTCTTTAAGATGGGAAGCATAATCCCACATTATTAGCAAAAGGCGTTTGATAGATTTTCCCTGCTCATGTGACCTTGCTTTGCTGTGTTTAAATATAGCGTTTTATTTTTCACCCTAGAACTACAGGGACGCTGCAGCTCTAGGTTGTATTTGAGAGCTCTGGATTGCAGATTCCTTGCTGCAAAGGATCCCACTGTGGGAGTACAGATGACATAATCTATGACCTATGGTGTTGTAATAAGATTTGCCAACATCTTTTTCTTTCAGGCTACCTTCAGGAAGCTTACTTGTGGACCAAGCAAGTGCTGGCAATCATGGAGAAGTCAGTAGTCCTGCTGCAGGAGGTCACAGATGGCTCCCTCTATGAAGGGGTGGCTTATGGCAGCTACACGACCAGATCGCTGTTTCAGTACATGTTTCTTGTCCAAAGGCACTTTGATATCAATCACTTCAGCCACCCCTGGCTCAAGCAGCACTTTGCATTTATGTACAGGACTGTCCTGCCAGGTAGGTCATTTGGGTGAATGAAGATGAATCTTCTAATTCTTGAAGCAGCAGTAAATTTCATACTTGAAGTAGGCCATTTTTAAATAACATTGTACTTGCATTTTTTTTTAAATAACCTTTTTCTTGGATTTTACCTTCATCATCCATCAAAACAGTGACATCCTTGTTTATCACTGCTTATTAAAGATCATTGTTTATTAAACTCTTTAAAAGCAGTCAAAAGATAGGAACATCATTTGGGAGAAAAAACAGTGATTCAGAATTTGATTTCTGGTTTTCAGAGTTTGAAACAGACCTGTTTCTGGGGTTTTCCATTTGAAAAATGATATTCTTCGAGATTCTAACGGGTTTTTTCCTTTGCCAAAAGTCACACACTAAAATACTAGGTGAAGGGAATAGAAAATGATGAAGCCAGGGGAAAAGTATCAACAAAGTATAGGAAAGTTTTATATGATCACCAGTTTTCCACAAAACACTGAAATAGATTTTTATACCATTTTTATTAAAATATTTTTTCATATGGAAAATGTAATTGACTCAAATGATAGGTTTCTCTGTGCAGGGGTACACAAACCATTTTCTTTTTTCAATGTGAAAATTAAACAGAAATATCTGATGTCACTAATGGATCAATTTTGCAGGCTTTTAATAGTTCTGTTCTTTTGCTGGATCTCTCCAATCTCTCACAGAGTGTTTTAGCATCTCTGATTTGAAGTCCTAGCTGTGACTGAAAGATGGAGATGTACAAATACGAAACCATTTATAAGTTAATAAATATTGCTGACCCCTTCTAGCTTCAGAAGAGATTTAGTTTCAGGCAGCCTTGCAAGTTTTAGATGATGGTTTTCTGTTGCTTATTTGCAGGACAATTAATTAGGAACTTATATTGTTCAAATTCCTGGTTGAAAAGACAGTGATAACTTTATTGGCTATAAGAATCGCAGATCTAGCTGTCTGTGTAAGGGGGGCTGAGTGCAGCTTTGGCATGCCAGCATAGGCATGTAAGGAGGTCTCTCCATGTGAGACCTCGGGCGTCTGCTGGGAAGAGGCTCCTAAGAGCAAAGTGAACTCATGCTAGCTGTTTCAGGGTGAAGCTGATTTTTTTTTCCTTGGGGGAACCTGTTTTCTTTCTTCAGAGAGTTTGGATTGATACTGTTTGGATTGATAGGAAAAGTGAAAGCTGTAAAGGGAAAGTTACCTTTGCCAGATTTGAGTGAGGAGAGGAAGTGGATGGGACATTGCTTCTTACACTTTTTTGTAGTACTTTGACTGTCTGTAGCCCATAGCCGAAGAAGAAAGGCGAGTATTCAAGTTAGCTACAGCAGAAGGAAACAGCTCCTGTGTAACCTGTTTATGGCTCATTTACAAGTAGGTCTATAAACATCTGAAAAGGCTGTTTCTGTTTGTGTCTGTTAGTACTGCTTGGCTTCACCGTCATGCCCTACAAATGCATCCTTGTACGTTTATTTGTTCTTTCTTACCTTCCTTTTCACTTTTTCCCAAGGGTTTCAGAGAACCGTGGCCATCGCAGATTCCAACTATAACTGGTTCTATGGGCCAGAGAGCCAGCTGGTGTTTCTCGACAAATTTGTCATGCGCAATGGCAGCGGAAACTGGTTGGCAGAGCAGATCAGAAGGAACCGAGTGGTGGAGGGCCCGGGGACACCATCCAAAGGGCAGAGGTGGTGCACTCTCCACACTGAATTTCTCTGGTATGAAAGGGAATGAGTGGGCTCAAACGGAACCTGACAGCTGTTTGCTATTAGTGATAATTCATTATCTTTAGATTTGTACTGTAGAAACAGAGATCAGACTGGCCGTGTGCGACCCAGATAGTCATTAGGGTCAGAAGAACTTCTTCACTTGGCATAGATGCACAGTATCTATCGCTACAAGGAACACCTTGGTCTTGTCCTACATCTGCTTTTGTGTTTACCTTCTGTTGTCTATTGCTTTTATAGATAAGCTTTCTTTTAAAAGCTAAAGTAATGTAAGCAGTAGGGCATTGTGCTCAGAAAAAAAATCATGATAGATGATCAGATCCATATTTTCCTTGTAATTTACAGCTCCGCTAACTTGTATGTCAGTCTTCTAAAGGTAAGAAATGAAAAGACCCAAGAGGCTTTAGATATACATATAAATTCCCTCAGTTTGTGGAGAGAACAAGTACATTTTTGAGGAGTCAGTGTAGCTCTATTTCTCTCTTTTACAAGAAAAATATTATTGAATATATATTGTTTTGCATTTATGGTACACCCATTAGAATGCATGTTTATTAGGCTCCAAGCACCCTTCATCTTGTTATTTGCAAAATACAGAATCTCTCCTCTACAACCCCATTCCATCATTCTTTTCTCCTGTGTCTCCACGGAAATCTTGGGAATTTATACTTAGAAAATTATTTTTGATGTCAAAGAGAAAGAAATTTTTTAAGAGCACCTGAGTAAAAAAAAAAAGAAGAAAAAAAGAAAAAAATTATCGGAGTATTCCCACAATTGCCTTTTCCCCATGCTGCAGTGTTGCTCTTGTGATGAGCGTGTCCACTTGCATTGGAGTCTCAGGAAAGAGGTCTGCTTTTAGGGGAATCTCCATCAGGGACCAGTAGATAAAGAGTAGGCTCCCGGCGCTGATTGGAATTACCTGAAGCTGTATGCAGGACGTAAGCTGTGATTGTCTAGGGCCTGACAGAGGCTCCTGGTTAGCTGTAGAGAGTAAATCTGATGAGGAACCATCTAACAGAAATATTACTGGGCTTAATTATGGTTTTGTTTATTTTGGTTGCTTAACAACAATGCCAGAAGGTTAGGTTTTGTTCTCCATGGTTGTTTTTTTTTGTTTGTTTTAACTCCTGTAGATCAAATAAAACAAAAATTATAAGCATTTTAACCTTTTCTGGAATTAAGACCTCTTTTTAAACTGAATGTCTTATATCTTACAATTTGTACAAGCAAGCCATGCAAATTTTTCTTCAACCTAGTTGGAGAAGGAAACTAACATACACCGTTATATAAATCATAAAAATTTATCCTTTAAAATGCCTTTTCATTAATTTTTAGCTTATTGCTAGTTCTGTTTGGAGACTACAGACTTCTATAACCATCAGTTTGGGGAAACAGATACTCTGCTTCTCTTGGTTAAGTAGTCAGTAAATAGGTGCAAATGTTGATGTCTAGTGTAAAATAGACAGTGTCTACAGCCTGGTCCTAATGTGCCTTTTTTAAAGATTTGTATTGCAGTCAGTAGCTTTATGATATAAGGCAAAACGTGGCTAGTTTGAAATTAGTGGTACTCTTATTTTTGGACTGCAGAAGGATTGCTTGCTTTAAATGTGGAGCAGATGCTTTCAGCTATTATTTTGTAAAAAGCACACAACAAATTTGTATAGGGATTAGTATGATAAATATAATTACAACTACATGACTAGTTCACTCAGGAAGCATACATGTAGGCTTTATATTGTTAGCTTGCTCCTTGATGTAAATATTGAATCGTTTTTTGAGTTTTGTGCAGGTGCTGATAATGGAATCAGTCAAGTGATTTGTAAACCCATTTTCCTCGTCTTTTTGGCAGGTATGATGCAAGTTTGCGCTCCGTACCTCCGCCAGACTACGGGGTTCCTAAGCTGCATTATTTTGAGGACTGGGGAGTAGTAACCTATGGAAGTGCTTTGCCGGCTGAAATCAACAGGCCTTTCCTTTCCTTCAAGTCAGGAAAGCTGGGAGGACGTGCAATATATGATATTGTTCATAAGAACAAGTACAAAGAGTGGATCAAGGGGTGGAGGAACTTTAATGCTGGCCATGAACACCCGGACCAAAACTCCTTTACTTTTGCTCCCAACGGCGTACCTTTCATAACAGAAGCTCTGTATGGGCCAAAATATACTTTTTTTAATAATGTGTTGATGTTTTCCCCTGCCGTGTCCAAGAGCTGCTTCTCCCCATGGGAAGGGCAGATTACAGAGGACTGTTCCTCAAAGTGGCTTAAATATAAACATGACTTGGCTGGTGACTGTCAGGGACGAGTGGTTGCTGCCATGGAGAGAAGCGGGGTGGTTTTTATCAGGGGAGAAGGAGTGGGTGCATACAATCCTAAACTGAAGCTGAGAAAATTGCAAAGAAACCTCATACTTCTCCATCCCCAGCTTCTCTTGCTAGTGGACCAAATCCATCTAGAAGATGACAGCCCCCTGGAGGCAGCGACCAGTTTCTTCCACAATGTGGATGTGCCTTTTGAAGAAACAGTTGTTGATGATGTCCATGGGGCCTTTATTAGGCACCGTGATGGGATATATAAGATGTACTGGATGGATGACACTGGCCACAGCGAGAAAGCTACCATTGCCTCAAGGATGTATCCCCGGGGCTACCCATACAATGGAACGAACTATGTGAATGTAACAACCTTCTTGCGGCACCCCGTCACGAGGGCCATTTACCTTTTCATTGGGCCCTCTGTCGACGTGCAGAGCTTCACCGTCCGTGGAGATTCTCCACAGCTGGATGTTTTCGTTACCACCAGCGAGCACGCCTACGCAGTGTACCTGTGGCCCGTTGAGGATGGGTCCCGCTCTGCCTTTGCACAGGTTATTGCAGACCGCCAGAAAATTGTCTTTGACCGAGCCTCTGCCATTAGGACCTCCGCAGTGCCAGAAGTGAAGGACTACGTAGGGATCGTGGAGAGGAACCTGCAGCATTTTAAGCCTGTTTTCCAGCAGCTCGAGAAGCAGATCTTATCTCGTGTACGCAACACGGCTAGCTTTAGGAAGACTGCTGAGCGCCTGCTGAGGTTTTCAGATAAGAGACAGACAGAGGAGGCCATTGACAGGATATTTGCAATCTCACAGAGGCAGCAGCAGCAGCACGGCAGAGCAAAGAAAAACAGAAAGGTAGCCAAAGGCTACAAATTTGTTGATGCCGTTCCTGACATTTTTGCACAAATTGAGGTAAATGAAAGAAAAGTGCGACAAAAGGCACAGACTCAAGCACAAAAAGAGTTGCCTGTAGATGAAGACGAGGAAATGAAAGATCTTCTGGATTTTGCAGATATCACTTATGTGAAGCATAAAACTGGGGTGTCAATCAAAGGCCGATCAGGGCTGGCACAGATGGTGACGACTGCTCGAAGTAGTGCCCCATCAATATCAGCTTCTTATACCCGCCTCTTTCTAATTCTCAACATTGCTATTTTTTTTGTCATGTTAGCAATGCAGCTCACATATTTTCAGAAGGCCAAGAGACTGCATGGCCAAAGATGTCTGTATGCAATACTTTTAGTAGACAGCTGTATATTATTGTGGCTGTATTCTTCCTGTTCTCAGTCACAATGTTAGCAGAAGACCTCTACTAGTCGACCAGTTTATGGTCATATATGTCTATGCAAAAGCATTAACCCTAATAGGGCCAAAGTTTATCTTCTTTTTTCAGAAACATTCCAAAAACAGCTGGGGAAAGATTGGTTTCAGACCAGAAGGGATGGAAGAATAGGGCAAGCAATGAATATCTCAGAAAACTAAGTACTTAATAAGTACTCCTCCTTTGTGTTTTGAGTTGGGCCTCACATCTGAGGGAATGTTATGCTTTGTTCATCAGAGTTCAGTAATGTAAAGTTGTAATTAATTTTTTGGTGAGAAGAGCCCTTGTGATAGATTTGTTTCTAAGGGCTTTCTTTTTTATACAGAATTGGGTTTGCATTTAGTGAGTTTTCATTTCAGGCTGCTATGGATGTCTCAGGACATTCAAACACAAGTATGCAAGGCAGATCTTAGCAGTAGACTTCATTTCTCTCTGCCAAACCAAAGAATGCTTCAATATGGGATACTCCTGTATAATTATTGCAGACCCTTACATCATGTCATCTCTTCCATGCTTTACAATCATCTGGCATGGTGGGAAGTGGCAATCATGTCAGTACTTTCCAAGTGAGAGGCACAATGCCTAGTAGGCAGTAGCAGAAGGCAAATACAGGGCTAACTCAAAGTATAAAGGAACACAATTCTCAGGAAAAAAAACCTTTATCTTTCAGTCAAGTGTAGACTGTAGAAGGATGAATGCTATAGGGTCTGTTCTCAATTTTACAAGGCAGGGTTTCACAAAAGCTTTCTGTAGTTTGAAGCACATCTTAGTAGGGAAATAATGTCCTAGATCACTGCCCTTCCATATGCAATTGTAAAAATACAAACAAAAAACCAAAGCAATCCTGTGGTAACCTCAGCAATTGCCAGTATGGAAAAAGAGGTATTAAGGAAGTATTTAATGTCTTTTTTCTGTTCACACGGCTAGAAACAGAGGACAGTTAAAACTGTGTGAACAGCCTGTTCTCTATAAAGCAGCAGCAAGGGTTCTGCAAGCTCTTGGTGGCCCCAGGTCAATTATTTGGGGATTAGTGGTAAATGGAATAATGTGGTTTATGACAAAAATAAGTTTGACGTCTCCACATATATCCCCTTCTGTTCATTAAATTGATTTCAAAAAATCGTAGCTATTTGAGAGAGTGGAAGCTCTATGGAATTGCGGCATATCTGTATGTCTTTACAGAAAAACAGTTCTTCCAGTACATTTGCTAAATAAAAGCATTATAATTGTCTCTGTGGAAAAGTTGTTTTTCTTTGATTAAAATATTTTTCCCGATAATTCCAGTAGTGATGTTCATCAGCACTTTGTTCAAACCACAAACCTTTGTTTCCTCTTCCTTACACCTGGTTAGGTATCTGTTATCTACATTGCTGCTGTTAAGCCTTCTGCAAGTCTGTGTGTTGAAATGTGATGAGCTTTCCTTGTCTAAACATCTTCAGTGAACAGATCAGAATATTTTCACTAGGTTCCAGCTACTGAGCCAGTTCTGAGCACTGTATTCACATACATAGGCCCTACTACAGTCTCCAATGCCTGGATTTAGCCAATGAAATTTGGTACATTTGGTCTGAGCAAAGATTTAGGACCCCAGTTAATTTCTGATCCATGCATAGTCAGTGGAGAAAGAGAGCCTTCAGATAGCTACTTGGTCCACCTAAGACCTTGAAACACCTTCAAGACATACCTTTCCCTTTTCCCTAATTGCTAAAGGCATGTAGGGTGGTTAATCACCTATTTCAATTCACCCACTTAATTGCTTAAGGTGAAGGGAGCTGAGCCTGGGGAGCGTTGTCCAGTATAGCTCCATGTTTGTAGTGGTACCTGCTGAAAGTATGACTAGATTGTGACAGGCTGTGTATCACTGGAAATCTCCTTATTTCTGCCTTTGCACTGTGATGACATGAAGACACACAGAAATAGCTGTTGGGTTATGTTCCGTTTCAAAGACACTGTTGCTTAGTTTTCCAATATTAGGTGATATGTTATTGGCCATGAAACACTGAAAAATCAAGACACAGGTACTGTTGCAGTTTAGTTGTACGGCCTGGCACATCCCTCCACTGGGAGCTGGTGCCATAAAATTGCCCCAGGTTAATTCAGGGAGTTGTTATTCCTTATAAGCAAATAACCTGTGCTTGTGTCTCCATGTCCTCTTTGTAGACATATGAACCTTCAGGAAAATAAAGAGCTGTGGTAGCTTTTAGCCTTTATTG
Organism: Ciconia boyciana; assembly: GCF_034638445.1. NCBI lineage: Eukaryota > Metazoa > Chordata > Aves > Ciconiiformes > Ciconiidae > Ciconia > Ciconia boyciana. The sequence goes on from NC_132936.1 coordinate 55,665,966, forward strand.
GGCTAATGTCAACAGTGGAGTTCATACAAATATTTCACTTCATTTCATGTCTATGCACATGTACCATGTGTCAATTTGCTATTGCTTTGAACAATCAGCTATAGAAAGCCAACCTATAGTCTAGAAGACTTTTGAGAAATACCTTCATTTCTTGGTCTGCTTTGTAGTGTGGCATCTGAATTCTAGCATGGGATTTGTGTAGCTGTCAAATGAAACTGCAGAATTACAGAGATTAGAAAGTAAGGTATGGTCGTGCACATTAGTGCTCATTTACACTATGCTTGTCTGCACTGTTCTAGCAATGCAAAGGGAAAGAGGTGGTTGCAAGAGCTGCCCATGCTCACAGCCAGGTCTTAAAGTAGCTTTTAAAGCAGACCAGCATTCAAATTAATAGTGTACATGCCATGATGGCGTGAAAGGAAATGAAATGGGTCAGGTCTCCTCCTGAATGGGAGACCAGATCCATTTCAGCATAAAGTGGGAAGCCAAGGGTTTTCCAGCCTGTGCTTGGTTTGCATCTGATACCTTTCTATTAAAAATTTATGCATTACCTGCATATGACTGTCATTACTGGCCACTCTGAACTCCGCTTACACAGATGTAACTTTGATTCAGATAGGGCAACTACAGTTTCCTTCAACTATTGATGAAGCTGTAATCATGCTGAGTATATTTCAGATATGAAAAGAATCTTGTGTACTGTCTTACTTATTATTTTCCAGGTCAGAGCCTTTCAAAAGTCCCTCTCCAATGGTCGTGTAAGTTTTGTTTCTATTCTTTGCTTCCATTCTTCGTCCCTCTCATTTCTTATCAAAGATCATAATTTTTTAATGGAATTTGAAGCAAATGGCAGAACAGATGGTTCCATGCCATCAGCAACCAGCAACTCGGGCTGTTGGGTAGAAGTGTCTGTGTCACAATGAAGAAACAGTTCGAGCCCTCAGATGGCAGCATACACTGAAAAATCTGAGCTGCCCTTGCTTTACTAGGAAGTGCGGTGAGGAAGAGCAGGTAAATGGGATCAGTCCAGAGAGCCGTCCTGGCCGGTGGGAGGGCTGGAGAAGGTTGGTGTTCCTCAACACTTGCTGACACAAGAGAGGATGCTGTCCTTGCCTGTGTGTCCTTTGTCTGAAATGCAAGAGCGAAGCAGTCTCAGTAAGCAATACATCCACGGCAGAGGCACTTAGCACTAGTTTCATCTGGATTGGGTATACTCAACAATTTTTGAAATGTCACTGTATGGTACCCAGTAGCGAAGTTATCTTTCACTCCTTATTTTAAATGGAGTCGCAACACTGAAGTGTTTTCTGGCACATGCCTCTGCTCCCATTCTTATTCTGCTTCTTTTTGGTTTCTAGAAATGTTAATTTTCTGCATCTCTGGCCACAGGAAAAGATGGCTATCCTACATCTGAGTGTATGTGGATGGGTTCCTGTATTCATCTGAGACCCCGCTGACTTCACTCAACTTCTCTTCAATAGCTGATGTTCAGTCATGCATGCTTCAGTTCGGGGCTGCAGTCTAAATTAGTCTAAAGTTAGTTCAGTGTATTCTGAACAAAGCGAATGGGAATTCAGCCCACAGGTAGCAGTGTGTATGTTTGGGGGTGGAATCTGGTTCTTAGATTTTTTTTAATGATTTTTTGAATCCAGCTACAAATTGGCTATCTATATTCTATATACGTCATTGTGACTAAAGGAAGCAAAGGGAATGGAGTACATTACCTCATTTCTTAAAACTTGTAAGATCAAAGCTTATTCTGAAGGTTTATATGTCTGAAATACATCAAATTCTTCTGTTGGCCTATGTATTTTCCACTGATGAAAAGTTTTTTCTCAGTGTTTGAAAGCACATAGCGTTTGGAAAATAGCTGTATTTCTGCACCGGGACATTACATTCACATTTATTTGGTCTGCAAAAGTCTTAGCTGGGATCAAACGTACTTTTGTCTAACTTTAATCCCTTTGCTCTGGCTACTCTGTTAAAATTCAGTAGGGTAACTTCAAGCTGGTAAGTCAGACTCAGCTAACGAAGCCAAGATGTGATTTTCTGTCTTTTCTTGGCAGTTGACTCCAGGAGCACTCTGCAGCAGGAGGCCTATGCAATCCAGTGCTGGGTATGTCCACACTGTCATCAGTACACAGACTGTTTTCTAAATGAGTTCAACCTTGAAACAAATAATGTCAAAGCACTTCAAAGAAAGAGCCCAGGATCCTTTCCAGGAAGGAACATAGCTGTTGTCTGCTTGAGGCAGGTGGGAGAACTGGACCCAACCCAACTACACAATATATAAGTCCATTCTAAAAAATACTCTGAAAAACAGAGTTATCGTTGGGTCTTCCACAAAGCTAGCATCAGTTTTTCTCCTGATAATAACTAATACAGATGGGTGACTAACTTAAATTTGTGCTTGCCTTGGTTGCTACTCTACACTGCATAGTGTCTGCAACCATTTAAGTCAACAGGAAAACTAATTTCATGAGAATTTAGATTTTATCTTCAGTGAAACTGAACATAACTGCAGTGGCCATGAGATACTAAGGAGCACATGCATCCATATATACAAGGCCATATCCTCTCTGCTTTAATTCATATTAATAAAAATAGCAAGAGAACAATGCAAATCATGCATGTGGTAGTGATGTTCTTGTGGTAACTGAATTATGCAGTTAAATCCCACAGATTTGTTCTCAGTCAAATTCCAAAAGGCAGAAAAAAGCAGGAGGAGAGATGCTGTTGGCATGCCTTTATATGTCCATGCTCACCACAAGAATGCCTGCAACACTACCAGAGTTACTGTGGGAATCCTCATTATACTGAAAGACAAGCAGTGGGATCCTAATAGTCCCCCTGGGCCTTGGTGATGCTGTGAAAGCTGTGCTCTTCTCATCTGTTCTCAGGTAAGCTTTAACTTGTAGGTGTAAGGTGAGCTGGGACTTCAGAGCTCTTCAGAGTCTAATCTTGAGCTCTTCAGAGTCTAATCAGAATCTAACTTGGGGCTGGCCAACATATGGCCCCATCCATCCGGGCTGCAGATATTCACCAGTCACAGAAAGGAAAAGCACTGTGGGGTCCCCTAGGAAAGACAGCCATGAGGAATGGGCTGTGACCACCATTTGTCTGGCTGGTAGCCTGCTCTGTCTATGAGAGACCCCTGGGGAAGACATCAGTCCGGTAGGGTCTCCGTGACTTGTCACAGTGGTGACAGCCCACTCCCAGCTTCCCTCTTTTCCAAGAACCTCTGACACGTAGGCAGGCAGCAGCATACTGATGTTCACATGCACAGCATACACACAGAAAGGTTGGCATGTGTCAAGCCTACTACGCATGAGTTGTATCACATTCAGTCATTTGACAGGACAGGGTCCAGTACGTGTGTCTTCCATGACATACATAGTGTATCCCACTGCAACAGCAAAGTTGGGCATTGCCACCTAAGCAAGGGGCACTTGCTTTTTCCTCATACATAAGCCTGCTGTAGGCAATGAGCTGTGGCACAGGCATATGCCTCTATGAGGAAAGAAGCTCTCAATCTTGTTATCCTGTTTGCCATTTTATCCCAGTGTATTTAGCCATTCCTTCAGCTAAATGCATGTGTAGCATTTCCCCCAGATGCTATCTGTCCTACCAGGTTCCTCAGGCTGATAAAAGAAAACAGCATTCATAGCATTTATGATGATTTTCCAGAAGTTTAGGGACTCAGAGAAAAAATGCTTAGCATTTGAAATGCATTGTTGTGTAAGCTATTTAGCAGCCTTTTTTCCCTTTGACCTGTGCCCAAACCCACCAGTGATTTTACTGGTTTCACTCCTAACTGACCCTGGGACAATCAAGAGGAAAGCTGTCCCCCTTCAGCCCCAGGGCTGTGCTACCATGAACAATAATCTGTAACAAAAGGATATATGAATTTATGATTTTCCCCAAAACATTAACAGACATTTTTTCACCAGTAAGCACTTTCACTCCAAACTTTACACACTCAGTTTAGCTACGTACCTACCACCAGTTGGAAGGCAATCTTCAAGGAGGTGGAATGATTCTAAAATCATAAGTACAAAATCTCTGGTTTTCCACTTTGTCTTCGTAAAGGTAGTAACACAGGAAGCTAGGAATGCCAGGAAAGATGGGCCCATTGGATCTGCCCACAGGAAATGCCAGTGAAGAAAACTTGAGGAGGATGGGGCACAGAAACTTCCCTAGACTGCCACACTGCTGTGAGAGTAAGCTAGATGAATTTAGCCTGTGGCAAGAGAGAGTAGGTGATCAGCATATGCATTTATTTTTCTCCCTGAAGAACAGGACTATCCTTAGGATAAAGAGCTGAACTCTTCAGGACATGCTAAGGAAGGCCAAGTTGCTTCATGACCTAGTAAAGATGCTAAAGCAGTTATAGTAGATCTTAACTGATAATTATAGTCTAGATCTATATTAACTTCTCTCATGCTTGTCTTTTTTTAGATGGCATAACCCTTATTTTGATCAAGTAAAGTAATTGTATTCTTTCATTTATTGTTTGTCAGGGAATGCAGGTGACTGTGATTGACCCATTGGCAATGATGAGATCCCATTTCCCTAGTGAGTGGTGAACAGTATGCAATGGATTAGCCTTTAAATGTCATATATCTTACTCTGCCTCAGAGGGCCCAAGGCTCCACAGGACACTCCTCCAATAAGGTGTGTGGAGGATCCTGCTCTGACAGCAGAAGTGGTAAACTCTGGTAAAACACAGTCTTGTATGCCTCATGAAGTTTCCTCTGGTGGACCCAACTGCACGTTGCTAGCAATGGGAAAATGGGCAGAGGACCAGAGTCCCTGGGAGGCACTTAAATAACTCTGTCTTTATGTAAGGTAGAGGAATATAGAAGATGTTCACTAATGCTATAGAAACGCTTACAGCTGCAAATGCCTTGCAAATAAAATGACAATGATGATGGAATATTTGAGCATTGCAGAATAAATGAGGGCAGACCCAGAGACTTGGAAAGTTACTGCTAACATAAAATATAGGCAACTGGGAATGCTTTCTCCTTATGTCCCAACTATCATTCTTTCCTTTTGACTCATATCTTCCTATCAAAAAAAGAAAAAAAGATTTTCTCTGCCAGTTACAATGTCGTAGATTCTCCCAAATGGCAGGACAGGCTGACAGCAGGACTAGCTGCGTACAAAAGGCAAGTACTGCAAGCGCACACACAAGTGCTGTTGAGTGTGATAGAGTTCAGCCTTTAAGACAAGCCAGACGTAGCTACCATAGAGTCTGACACAGCTCATACATTTGTGGTAAACTGAAACAGCTTGGGTATTCTGCAGGTAAGGAATGAGATTGATTAGAAAAACTATATGAACAAGTGAGGTTGAGGACCAGAAGCCAGAAACTTTTCAATTCTGTAAGAACAAAACTCAGTTACAGGAGACTGAGACCATTTCTAGACCTCCCTCATGATCATCATTGCTGAATGAAGAGCAGGATGAATGTTCATTCTGCAGAAAGAAATGTATGCTAAATTTTAATTAGATGCTATATGTAGTATATCATGTAGGCTCTTTGGTGGGAGAGGGGTTGAAAAATCTGCGGTGAAGCCTAGTCACCCTTCATTTCCTTTGACAAAGTAGTGCTTCCTGGTGAAGTTATCTTCCTCCAGGGGTATGTTAGAAGTAGTAGCTGTTGCTACAAATTTCTTTTCACTGGTAAAAGTGTATTAATATTTTTGAGCAGTTTCTTCTATATAGATGATTGGTTTGCCTGTCTTCTAAACTTATTGAGAAGAAATGACTGGCATCCCTTCACAGGAAGATTCATTAGGTTTCTTTGTTTTCATTCTTAACTTGCTCACCTGATTTTGCCCAGAGGAGACTGCGAACTTATTGGCATAACTCAGATAGCTGCATGTGGACAGCTTTGAAAGGGATAGGGTCTCAGCTCTTGTACTGCCTTACTGTTAGAAAAAAATACTTTAAGTAACAAAATTTGGGCAGCAAAGGAGCCCAGGGTGGGAAACTGGAGACAGGGGAAAGGAGTGTACTACCATGAACTGAAGAACTAGTTAATTAGTTAAAGTTTAAAAAGAGGGGGAAGGATTAATTGAATGAAAAAGTACAGAGCATATTTTGTAGCATATGATCAGACAGCATTAGGCCACACACACACACAGAAGGAGTGGAACAGAATCAAATCTCAGCTATCAGCAATTCCAAGACAGCAAGATGTGATGGCATGAACTGAAGAAAGCAAGGACACATGGAATACAAAACATTTATAATAAGAGTATAGAAATATTACAGGTTTAATGTGCTTAGATTTGCAAAGTAATTTTATGGCATTTCATTTTCCACAGTAAATGAAAAAGACTGAGCTTTGTTTTCTTAGAACTGACTAGTTGACTACCCAGGGTGATTTACCTGATTACAAATGAGTTAACTCTATAATCTGCCTCACTAAGGCTCCTTAATTTCATCATAAAACCTGACTACTTCTAGCTTTCTAATCCTGTGAAAATATCATATATTTTCTTACAAACTCAGCAAATATTTTTCACTTAATCCACAGCCAACACTTAAAGAATTGCGCAGACTTATTTATGGCGTGTATAGATTGTAGATTAGCGTAGATTGAACAGTAAAGCCCTCACAGTGCTGGTTGCTGTAGGACACTTGGCTGGGGTTACAGGACCCTCCCCGTCCAGAAATGAGACCTGTAGTGGACCTTTAGTTAGAAGAGCAGCAGTAAATAATAGCAAAAGAAAATGAGTGCAATGGCTTATGTGACTGTGTACCAGGGCTCACCCCTCCTTCAGAGCTACGCTTGTGTTTGCAGACCTGGTTCCTTCCTACCCACTAAAATTCGTTTTCAGCCAAAAACTGCTAATAAATGTAATGCCTTAAAATAGCAGTATAATGTACACAAATGCTTGTAAGCTGTACATGCCCAGTCACAGTGCTACTTCTCAGGCTGCTGCTCTGCTAAGTATTAGTACTATTAATGATTTATGTGGTGCCACTGAGCTGTGTGACACTTCACAAACATGTAAGAAGACTGGTTCAACTGTAAAGTCAGAATAACTTCCTCGGTTTCACAAACTGAGGTAATGGCCCTCCAGGGGAGGTCAGTCCACCTGGAGGGTAGGTACAGATCTGCTTGCGGACAAGACTCCCACTAGTTAAGCATTAATTTCACCTGGAACGAGACAAAAGGCGTTGCAAGAATTTTCCTAGAATAAAAATACTTTTCCATATGTCTTTTTGAACTGGGCACTGATAAAGGCAGCTTACACTTTAAGAAGCAAGTCCAGTTGTTAGAAAAGGAAGGCCAGTGCTGAGGTGCTCTTTTCCATTGTATCCATGGATGTACAAGATTTTAGATGAATAATGTGAAGAGGAAGTTGAGCTTGATAATGACTGGAATTTAGGACAGGATGGGCCTTGGTCAGAGCAGCTAGAAAGAGAATGATTTGTAGAAAAACAAAACCGGTCTTTTGCTATTCCAAACAAATAGCAAATATCCCAGCAAAATAATAAATAACCTATTGTAAGGACTTACTAACACAACTGAAACAAGATCTACTCAGTATGTACTGGCAAAGCCCCCAGCGCGCATGCACACACACGCTGCATTTAAGACCGGTATTATGCATTTGATGGAACCACAGAACTAGTTAGACTACAGCTTTTTCCGCCTAGAAAATGTCTGAGATTCATTCAGCTGCAAATAAAAGGACAGAAATTAAAACATCAGGGAGAAACTTGATAAAATATTAAACAAGTCAATTTGTTTTCAGCTGACCCCTTCATTTTAATAAAGTGTATCTCAAAATGAAAAGATGTTTCAAATAACAAGAATAATCTTTTTGTTCTAAAAATGTCCGTCTTTTTCATTCTGGCATTGTTTTCATTGCCCTTGGAAGGCATGAAATTTAATGCAAATCAATGCAAAAACAACCATTAAATTGGAATTCTGGGTTCTTTAACAGAAGACTATTTTTCTGAACACTTCCCAGTTAATGCTTTACAGCTGTTGCGGCCAGACAAGTGTTACTTCAGAGGGCAAGAAAGAGCTGCCCTGGGAGAACGATGCTCTGAGGTGAACAGGACGCCAGAAGCAGCTGGGCCCTATGGCTCCCCGCTCCCCTGCCCCCCCGGCTCCTCCTGCCCGGGACCCTCCAGCTCCCGGCTCCCGGGGCTGCCCGCAGCGGGGCTCGCCCGGGCCATCGCTGCCCCCCACTTGGCTCCCAGCACAGCTATTCCCCCGCTTTCCAACCAGGGTGGTCTCTCCTCCCTCTCCCACCTCTTTCTGCGAGTATTTACTGGAAACACGTTTGCTCGGAGGGGAAGGTTAATCCTTTTTCACACAGAGCTCCCCTCCCTTTTCCCAGGAAGCTTGTTGCTGAAGTTATATTTTATTACAGATAAACAAAGCACGGCTAAAATTAGGCTCTGAAGGCGAAGTAGCAGGGTTTCTTGGCTGTATTCTTTCCCCTGTGTGGTCGTTATCTGCTCCGGAGAGCTGCAGCTGGTCGTTAGGTTCCCTTGTCAAACCAGTGGTTCTCAGAGGCAGCCCATGTCCCTGCCTCCATAATGAGGTGCCTTTGCAGCGATTTCACCCTGCTCCTGTTATTTCTGCCATCCTGACATCTGCTAAGACCTTTTCAGACATGGTGAATTCTGGTTTCAAGGGAGGCTAACCTTTGCCTCTAGCTGCCTCTAGGTAAAAATCAGGGCAACAGTATTTGCCAATAATACAAAGTTATTCTGGAGAGTTAAAAACAAACCTCTGCTTTAAAGAACTGCAGATATACTTTCTTAGACTGCCTGACCAGAAAGCAAAACAGCAGGTCAAATTCAGTGTAGAAGAAGTGGTGTTCAAAGTGAAACCAAATCCAACCTTCATATATACACTGATAGACTCTGAGCTGACTGACAGTACCCCTCAGGGCTGAGATTTTTTTATTATAGTACATAGCTCACTAAAATACCAACTCAGTGCTTCACGGATGATCAAAAAGCAGTTAAAATTCTAGAAATTATTACAAGGAAATAGAAAGCAAAGTCATGTCAGTATGCTGTTATAGCAAACTGTGATTCAGCTGTGCCTTCAATGCACTGCAAATCTGGTATACCCCCCATTTCCCCTCATGTAAAAAATGATACCTGAATCCTAGAGAACGGTTCAGGTGGCAACATGGATTAAAAAAAAGAGTATACAAGGAATGGCTAAATATATTAGGGGCTCCTCAGCCTGTAAAAGAGGGGGCTATGATGAAGGTGTACAGGATCATGAGTTGATGGAGACACCAGGTAGGGATCCACTGTTTTATCTCTTCCCCTTCCAGAATATGGGGGCATCGAATGGGGTGGTGTCACATTTGAATGAAGGTTAAGCACGCTTGGTATACGATGTTTTGGATGTTAAAAAGTATGCATGGGTTAAAATTAAAACCAGACAAATTTACAGAATAAATACCTCAACAGGTGTTAGACACAAAGGAAATCTCTGAAATGCAGATTCACAGGGTGTGAGTGCGTTCCTGAGCTTGCCTCCCCTGTCCCTGTGCTCCTCCTCAGCTATCCGCTGTAACCCAGAGGTGACCAGACTAACTCAACCTTCAGTCTGATTCACTCTTGCTGCTTTTACGTCCTTTTTGGTTTTATGTCTTTATGTTATACTGTTGTATACAAAGCAAAGGCTCCTCCAGATCAAGGCAAGCATTTCAGTTAGTGGCATGTTTTCCTCTGCAGCAGAAGCTTGGTGCTGAGCACAGCATGTCTGGTGCAAGCCTGGTGGCCACCTGCACCAGTGCTGCCTGCTCTGGCTCCTCCATGCCATCTACTCAGCTGCCCAAAGAGCTGCAAGGACCCTCTGGAAGGTTTAAATGACCCCCAAAGTTCATTGGAAGTAATTTAGGTTCTCACAGAGTTTTGACAAGCCATTGTGTTTCCACCGTGCCTGGTTCCTGCAGCCCTGGGTACTGCATGGAGTGATACAGGCAGCATCACGCAGCGCTGTCTTGCCTGAAGTAGCCAGTACCAAAATCAGGCTGGCCCAGCTGGAGGCAATGTTTGCCGGAGCCTGGGGTGAGGCTCTGCCTTTGTGGTTAACCTCTGTGCCATGATAATGCCCAGGAAGAATCAGTGCAGTATAAATTGCAGCATTCGAAATCTGACCAGGATGAATTCATATTGCTGATGCACCCAGTGAGGCCAGAGAGCTCCCGGTTCATGCAAGAGGCAGGTGATTTTGACTCTAAAATCCCGGATAAGTAGTTGTGGCAGAGAAGATGACAGTGACCTCGAGCTCCCCGGCTGCACATCTGGGCATTGCCAAGCATGTGCCCACAGCAAACTACTGCACTGCCTACGTTGCCTCGGAGAGCTTCAGCTACGTGGCTACGAGCAAGCAACAAAGCTTCAACTTCCTTAATTCTGAGTGCCAGTTCGCCTCATCTAGATTTAGCCAAGACAAACCTTAGCTAGGAGCCTGGTTGAGCTCCCTCAGAGTGTGAATGAAACCTAGGACTCTGGGAGCAAATGTTTTCATAGGCAGCTCAGTCTTCCAAGCCCAGGAATCCCTTCCAGATATTTTTCTTCATTATGCAAGCCTTCTCCATCATTTTTCCACCTCATGCCATCTACTTAGTTTCTGTTGGTTTAGGGGTGGGTTTTTTTCTGGGCTACAAAGCTGCCGCTACCTGCTATAGAGGAGGCAGTCCAAAGCCTGGTTCCTGGCAAATGGTACTCTGGTAGCTGGAGCTTCAGTGGAAACCACTGGCTGGGTCATTGCTATGTGTACACTGGCTAATTTGCTCTAACTACTTTAAAAAGATTAATTGAGTAGCTGGAAAAATTAACATGATCATAGTTAAATTTTCCTCCATAAGAGAATAAGCCATATCGTATTGCTAATAATAAGGCAGGACAACAAACTGTACACAGTTCTGGGTGGTTTTCTCATGTTTTATTCCCACTTTGAATCTGTTGCCTCACTGAAAAGCTTCACTGAAAAGATGATGAGGTTTAAGCCATTGCTAGTTACAATGCATGTGTGGACAAATACAAACCATTTTTATAGAAACAAAGATAGATCTTGGTTGTTCTGATGTTGATTACTGGGGGGGGCTTCTGCTGTGGTCTCCACTTGACCTTGATACTGTGCAATGAGGCTCTGCTCTGTTGTTTCCTCTAAGGACAGCTGCTTCCCCGCCTCACTACTGCCAGCAGAAAGTGAAAGCTCTGCAAGTTTTTCTAAGCTGTGAGAACTTCAGGACATTTCTCTTTCTCTTTTCCTTCTCTGACTGAGATTCTTCTCTCCTCAAAGTAAGAGGGGGCAGAAAATGGATAAGCTACACAAGGTGCTGGATTTCTGCATCCACCACCAGACCATTCTGGGTTACAGCACTGTGTCCCTGCTGACGGCTGCCAGCGAGCACATCTTCTCCTCTGTGGTGTTCAAGTGTCCCTGCAATTCTGAGAACATGCTGTACGGCTCTGTCTTCCTCATAGTGCCTGCCTTCATCCTCTTTCTGCTCGGCTACGTGGTGAACGCCAGGACATGGCACCTGCTGACGGGCAGCTGCCCTCCAGAGAAGCGCTGCAGCTGCAGCCTTCGTGGAACCTGTGCCCGCTACTGCCTCGTGCTGGCGCCGGTGACAGCCAGAGCCCTGGTGGCCCCCCTCACCTGGATCGCGGTGGCCCTGCTTGGAGCCAGCTTCTACGAGTGCGCAGCCAGCGGGAATGGCCTGATAAAGAGCTTCATGTGTAAAGATAAAGGACAAGAGTGCCACAACCTGCTGGCCAAAATACCCTGCAATGTGAAGTTATTGGAGAAGATACCGGATGAACTCCCCAGCCTTCAGGCACAGTCTCAGGTAATGCCTCGCCACTCTTCACTCTATGGGCTTCAACCCTGGCTGCTCAATGTATGCTGGTACCTGCTGGGGACTGTAAACAGTCCTTCTCTCTCGTGCTACGTAATTGCCAAAAGTACACGATTAGCAAAAATTCATTGGCAAAAAAACACTAACAGAAAGGTAATAAATGCATACTTGTGCTATTTTCTGGTTTTGCATGTTTGCATGGCAATTGCTTGGCACTGCTATTTACAAAACCTCTTTCAAAGCTGGGCAGGGAACCAGCCTAGAGACCAGGACTTTCCACAGCAAGTTTTCTTTTCATTTAACTTAGGCATGCTGCGAGTTCTTCTCTTTCTCCACTTTTACCCCTCTAAGTATCTCTAAATGTCTCAAACTTTTGTAAGTACGCATTAGCTAAGGGGAAGTTGAATAGAGCTGATGTCTCCCAGCGACAGAGAACTGGCAAGTGAAACAAATAAGAACAGCTTGTTTGACTATGAATCTCAATGCTTGAACTTATTAATAATTTCACACATGTATTCTAAAAGAATAGTTAAAATACGTATCTGTCTTGTTAAAGTGTTCTTGTGCTGAAGGCCAACTGCATGATCAAAAAAATAGCACTTGTGGGTGGATTTCTTTGTCTGAAGTGAAATGAAACCCCCAAATTTTGGCAGCACTCCAGTTTTGTTTCTAGGTTTGTTTGGTCGTCGTCTTAACTCCAGTAGAAAAATCAGGTTTTATCACTTTTTCTCAGTAAAATATTAAGGCTGGTTAATGGAGTTAAGTTTATAAGAGATTATAATTACTTGGATTTTTATAAGTTCCTGTTTAGTACAAATGCTTATTAAAATACAAAAAGTGTTTACATTTCTTAAATATTTAGCATGTTCCTCCTCCAAGAAAAAGGCTGAAAAGGGGCAAACTCTATACCATTGGATTCAGATAGGGTAAGAAAGGAGCAAAATCAAGGAAGACTGACTGTTACTGGTATTGCAATGAAATCTAAAAGAAACAAACCAGTCAAACAAAAAGAGAAAAAGTGTGCGAGCATTTTTATTACTGACCATTATTTTTAATATCTGATCTAGTTTCAATAAAATTAAGAACCAAAAAGAACACAAACTCATTTTTCTTTAGCACTCAATGTTTTTCCCTTGAAAAAAAATCAGCTGGAGGTGCAAGGGGATCCTGTGAGATCTCTGCCTGGAGCTTCCAGCTAAGTACCACTGGGTAGTACTTAAGGGGGGATCAGCATCTACTAGGACACCCGCTTTAGGTGGGGCCTCTGAGACTTATCTAGGGATGTTAAAATCATGTATAAAACAAGAATGAATTCCCATATTCGATAGTCAAATCCATGTCCTGCCTACAAAAGACACAGGACACAACTTTTCCTGTGTGCTGTGGCAACTGGCTATTTTTTGCAGGCTCAGACATCAGGGAGAGGAGGTACCTTCCAAGAGCAGATAAAACACAGTCAGCAGAAGGTCTGATTCACAGCACCAGAAGTGGACAGGGTGATTCTGCACCCTCTGTACCATAAATCTGACCACAACTGCAGAAACTGCTAGTCAGTATCTTGACTTTAAAGTTAAGAAAGCTGGATATAAGTGAGGAAAGAACCTCACTCCACCTTCTCTTTTTTTGGTATTCATCCTCAGTCCAACAAGATCAGCTCAGGGGTGCAGAAGCTCTGTAAGGCTGGCTGAATTGTGTGCATGGGATCCTCTCTTTCCGCAGTGAGCAGACTGTTACAGGCACTCCAGGGTGTCTTCACTTACAGTTTTCAGGTCTGCTTCAATGTTAAGTTCTATACTCCTACATATGACCATGCAAAACCACCGTTAACCCATCTATCTCTTTTCCAAGCTGATAGGATGGCTCCTGATAGCCAGCATCATGACTGTGGCACTGATTTCCACATGTGTCAGCCGCTGTTACTCCCCGGTTAGCTATCTTCAGCTCAAGTTCTGGAAAATGTACTTGGAGAAGGAACAGGACCTCTTTCAGATCAAGGCTAAAGAGCATGCAACCAAGCTGGCAGAAACAAATATTAATTGCTTTTTTGAAGCCACAGACCCAGCACCGTTTCAGACTCCCAGCAATGAAGACTGGCGGAAGATTTCATTCTTGTATACCTTTGATTCGGAAGAGCAGTATTACAGCATGATACACAAGTACATTAACACAAACAGAGGCAAGAACGTCAGATTCGGGGAAGAAGGTCAGAAACCCTCTGTTTTAGGATTTGTGGATGAAACAAGCGCAAACGAATCAGGGTTTTAATGAAACAAATCCTTTGCATGCTGGCATTCTTTTAACCCTACTGATATAAGAAGAGTCTTATTCTGTGCTTTTATTGAAATCTATGCAAATTGTATGTAAAAGCTGATAGTTGTAACCCTCAGCAGATTTGTTTTTAAATACACTTTATTACTTTTGGTTGAGTACATTTAAGTAAATACATCTGTCACGATGGGAGTTTTCATATGTCGTTGTTCATTAAGAAGAGTCTCACATGTAAAATAATAAGCATCCACAAAGATGACAGCACATACTATGTCAAATTATTACCAAACACCTTAAGGGCATTTGGCAGCTGGAGTCACGATATCAAACCTTCATACCTGGTAGTATCAAAGAGACAAAAAGGAATAGAAGTTTTGATCAGAAATTCAGCTTAGTTTATTAGCTCTCACTTGACAATATATCTTTCAGTGGAGCATAGAGTGAGCTCTAGACTAAAATACTTACTTTCAGTCAATTAGTTTCTCAAGGTAAGGACCGTATCTTTTAAAATCTGGGAAGCCGTTAGCATTTTGGAGCCACCTGTGCACAACAAAGGAGTCCATCGGAATTACTTCAGCTGCTTATCATTTTGAACAGATGAGCAGAAAGATTCCAGCCTTTTTACCTCTACATGCTTAGCGGCTTTAAGTAATAACAGTGAAAGTAAAAACTTCCATGGTGGTGAATTTTCTTTACCCCTGCCTGATCTTGATCACCTTTTGCAGCAGGCCTTCTTAATTAGCTCTACTGCACATTTTCTGTAATTGTAAAGCTCTTTAATGGAAAAAAATAGGCATTGGAATACTGCAGGGAAAACACACCCACATTAAACTTCCTGTTTATATCCCATTTATATTTTGTCTATTTTTTTCTGAAAAATACGTAATTATTATGGGGTTTTTTTAATATATAATATTACATATAGGATTTTGGCCCCGGCATCAGTACCTAAGCTACACCTGGATGTCCCTGCCAAATACACTATTTAACTTGATCCAGAATGGAGTCTAAGTGCAAATTAGCATACCTTGAGGGGTTAGGCTTATGCATAACATGGCAGTATAGGTGAAGCTTGTATTAACAAACATTTATAGCACAGCTACATATAAAGGACATTATAAGGACATTATAAATCTGAAATCCGTATTAGCAAATAATAACATTCTTATCAAATAACATTTAATTATAAGAAACAAAGACACCATTTCTGAGTGAAGAATGATAAAGTTCAGTTTTTCTCTGAAAAGGTTTTTTTAGAGAGCATTTTAGAGAGGTGAGTCAGACTGTTTGGTCAGGGCTGTCCTTTCACTCCTCCTAGAAATCTTCTCCTTCCAGACAGTAAACTCTAACTTGGAAACTATTCAGACAGACAGAGAGGAATCCCATGAAGTTGGTTGTTACAGTCATTTTCCACAGAAGAAGGAAGGGAAGAGCCTATTTTTAACAAGCTGAATATAACTAGCTCGGAAGCTTCATTCTTCTTATAAACTGAAAATATAACACATAAAGGGAAAACAAGATTTGATTCTGTATGTGAAAATAATTTTTAAAAGCATTCTTTTTGTCACGGAGTCACTGACTTGCTCAGTGCTCTTTTCCTTCCAAGAAACTTGATGATAATAGAGTAACAAGTGTCCAGTTTGTTACTTGTGCCTCCAGGAAGCACGGCTGTTAAAAATGTTCCATTTCACCTCTCATATTGAAGAGTTAATTTGTTCATTGACATCTAGAGAAGGATAAATCTACTCTGGAGTGTCATAAATGGGAAGGAAACAATGTCCTGGCCCCACTGCGATCAGTGCCAAAATGTTGCTTGACACAGTGGGGCCAGGCTTTATGTTAGAGAGATAAAATACTTCAGGATAGACTGAAAGCCTCCAGGAACAAGCCATGCCTTATTTCATTTCCTGACGAGAAGCTGCAGTGAAAACACCCTCAGAATTCGTGTTAATCCCCTCAGCTGCATCTGGGTGGGCTTTTGCCACTTCCCACTGTGAGGGTGTGCTTCGCCCCCCTCCCCACCTAACCTTTATCTCCCATAACCCCACTCAAATGATAACCACCCGTGGTGGTCCTCATGGGTGCATCTGGTCATGATGGCTGCATCTGGCTCAAAGTGGATTTGGGGGACAGTCAATAACACAATAGCCAAGGGCTAATTTGAGCGGTGCCCACCTAACCACAGTGCTGGTCAATGTCCAACTCAAGCCAAATTTGGAAGAAGCTAAAGTCTGTGGTCGGTATGCAAACATGACTATGGGGCAATCATCTTACCCCCATAAATCGTGAGCAGCCCAAGAGCCCTTTGAGCTCTCCTGCACGGCAGCGGACTACACGCCAGGATCTCCCCTTGAGCAGGGACGCCTCTCAAGGTTACGCCTGCCACAGAGATCCCTTACTCCTCAATACTGAGAGAATCCTTGCTGCAACAGATCCTTGGTAAGTGACTAATAGCTTGCTAAACTTTGTAAGCTTCGCTAAGATTATATTTTGGATTGATTGTGCACATATAATCCTTTAGACATAAACCATTGACCAAGTCCAGGACTAAGTTTGGATCCAGCCGCACCTAGACTTCTCTAAGGGAAGGAGTTTAGAACACAAAGAGGTCCTCTCTGAACCTCGTGACTCAACGGGAGGGTCTCCCGAACAGTTTTGTCTGACGCTGTCCTCTATGCAGTAAATAATCAAGTGTACCTTGCCATCGAATCTTGTTAAACCACTGTAGCATTTACTGTCAAACTTTCTTAAATCGCTGTTTTATATCAATAAACATATTGCTGCTTCTCTCTTACGGGTGGAGTGCATCTCTCCATCCATGACACCCATTCACGGTCGCAACTGCCAGGGTCTCGTTACCAAAGCTGCCTCGGCTTTCCAGGGAAGACATAGAGCCGGCACTTCTCATTAAAATCAATGAGCAAAGGCTTCAAATGAGACTGCAAGATATATCTTCAAGTTTGCTGGCAATTATGGCAGTCTATTTTTCACAGATAAAGTGACTTTTGGGGAAAGGAAAAAATTTATATCTATGTATAAGGATAGAAGCAGATATTTATATATTGGTTTTGTATGCAGTCATGTTTAAATTTTGATTTTTCCTCATGTTTATGTAACACTCATATCTTCTGTATGTAATTACATTTATAACAAGAAATTTCAAAGAGAATCTTCAGCACACTTGTGAGTGCTCTGTTAGACACCTTCAAAAGAAGGGCCTATACTAAAATGAAACACTGAGGAACACTTCTGCCAATATGCTACCAAGCGAGGCAAGCAAAAAACTGTATGTGCATAGGGTAGCTAATGTCAGCAACTAATGGTAACATAGTGTGGGTCACTGTTTTTTCTATTGTTTATTACTGGGTTTCTACCTAACATTTACTTAGTCCATCTTTAGAATACAATGGACGAGGTGATCCAGTGTAGGAAAAAAATGCAAAAAACACTAACAGCAAAACGTGTGCATTGAGCGTGTCTGCCCAGCACAGAGCGGAGCCAAGAGGAGTGATTGCTGCACAACCAAATGCACAAGCAGGATATGGCATGAGTAGGAACTAGCACCCAGCCTAGTCTGGCAGTCTCATGTCACCTCTTGGCTTGATCTCCAATCTGTGCTGCTTCGACTGGCTCAGGCATTTCTGCTGTATGTTCATTTGCACAGTGGAAGCTTATCCTTCAAAATCTACTGTGTCCAAGTAGAAGTAAAAATTTCCTCAGGCTGTTTATTCTGAAATACCGAAACCTAAAGAAACAGCTTTGATGTCCTACATGGAGCATCACTGCAAATGTTTGACATTGAAGGAAGGGAAGGAAGCCTTGGCCACACGAAAGCCAGTGTGGTAAGACTGCAGAGGCCCCAGGATGATGCTAATGGTCCTTGCTTTAAAAACGTAATATCCAGCCTTGACTTTGCTAGCTAATGCTTGCAGGCAGAAACTCTTTAATAGGCCCTGAATACACAGGAGCCAGCCTAGAATACACAGGAGCCAGACTACGGGTCACTGCAATGTGGTGACTGACGCTTTTTAGCCAGAGCAGACCTCGACAGAAAATGTTACCATGGGTGTGTGCATGCACACACACCTGCGTGCAAGTCTAATGCAACACAGGTTTAAGTAAGAGAATTGTATCTTACAAAACAAGGACAGTACAGGTTATTCACTTTCCAGATAATAATAAAAAGAGGAGAATATTCGGTTGGTAGCATGTTGCTGGAAAAAGGAGAAATGGCCATTGCCTTGTAAAGAACCTTTCTGTGGTCAGCCAAAGTTGCCAGGTGTCCATCTCAGCCAGCTGGGCATAACCAGCAAAAATCCCACCAAGGGCTCCTGCACAGGCAGTGAAATCAGGCAAATTCCACAAGACCTTTCAGCCCTGAATAAAAAAAGAAAAAAAAAAAGTAGGGAAACTTGTTCCTGGTTGTAACACATTGTTACATGTTGTAACTCGTTATTCCTGGCAGGTAACAGCGTGTTGGGCTGAGCCCAAGGCTGGGTAATGAATAGCTTAGGTTTTGTTCTGTACAAAATTATTCTCTTAAAGCTCCATTACACTATGCCACCACTGTACGACACTGTTAAGACAAATGAAGGGAGAAAGATTATCGTGAGGATTGTACAGATCTGGTGGGAATGCACCCCACTGTCCCCAAGGTAAGAAGTACCCCTCACTTAGCAGGATTAAGAGGCAAACAGACTGAGGGAAAAATAGGAGATGAGGGTACAAATCACAGTGATAAAATCAGAGTTAACTCTGGGCTTCACTGAACTGAACTGGGGGGGTTTGTATTTCGGTTTAAAATAAGTGCTTTTGTGAGAAGAAGGCGAGCTGGCTTTGTGGGTAGGCTACTGTGCTGCTTGGGTTTTTGTCCAACCCTTACCCAGATATCTTGCATTACACTGGACAACATTAAACCCTTCCTATAACTCACGTCTCTGCGAGGCTGCTATTTCTCTACTTCCCAGTCATGTTTTGGTAAGACGTCCACTGCCAAGGGGAAGATGTTCAACAGCTGGTGATGAAGGTCAGGTAAGAACAGACACAACAACCAGCAACCAGCTGTGTGGCAATCTCTGAATTTTTATTCAAGTTTCCTTAGGTGAGTACAGATCCACAGTGACAACACATTAAAGAGGGCATGCTTTGTTCAGTTTGGTCATAAGATCAGTGCTCTTGAAGAGAAGACGGACATAAAGAGGCCCATAGCTTGAAGCAACACAAGCATTGCTGCAGTCATCAGAGTGCTGCAGCCTGCCGTATGCACGGGGCTGAACAGGCACGACAGCAAAACTGCATGTGGGGCCTGAGAGAGCAGTAACGAACTGAACCGGCTCCTGCCATTGCTGAAGCTGCATCCCTCTCTGGTTTTAAAGGGAGCGGGATGTCCGGTGTGGAGGACAACGAATGGCAAACTATCATGCATGAAAACAGGCACCTGACAGCGAGACATGGCATACAGCAGTCACAGCAGATGAATTCATTACTCCCACCCACAAACAGCCAGGGAATAAAGCACCTCTTAGCAACCATGCTTTGAAACATTACCAACAAACAAAACGGGAAAAGGTGGTCATGTTTAGCTGAAAACAGTTGGTGTCCGAATGAATATTTTGCATCCAGCATGCACCGAATACTGAGACCAAACTTTCATTGAGCATAAGACCATGGTTATGTGAGAAGGAAGGGCAGGCCATTTGGGTCTTTTATACTGATCTCTGTGCCATGACAATTAACATTGCTCTCCCCCTGCTTTGCCCCTCCTGTTTCCTGCCCAGCTCTCTTCACCTTTCAAACGCATGACTGGTGCAGCTGGCTCAGCAAAGCCATTTTTACCCTGCATGTCTTCTTCAGAAACAAAAGGCGCAAAATATCCCTCAGCAAGGGTTTCTTCCAATATTTCTTTCATTTATTTCTTTTGTGCTTTCTGTCTTCAGCCTTCCTTAAAAACGTAATTCCTATTTCTGTCACAGCATCGCCCTTCAGCCTGTCCTGGAGGAAGGTAACTTCTGCTGCTAAGTGAACCTAGAAAGAATCAGGTCTGATCAGTTAGCAAAGAAATGCCCAGTTTTTCTCCCTCCTCCAGTATAACAAGCTTTTTCTCTCTCTCTTACCACAAGGAGACCCCCTTTCTCAGGTTTTGTAAGAAACAGATTTTGAGATCATTTTAAAATATCTTTCCTAACTAAGTTAATAAAAAGGAAGTTTATAGACACTGGAATTTGTATAATGCTTTAGCCTTCATTCCAGTGCTTTGCTTTCTTCCAAGAACCTAAATTATGTACTTGATGATTGTGTGATCACAAAATTTCCTGGTCACGTGCTAACGGTTATGATATAATACTTTTGCTAATTAGTCTTATATCAGATACTATAATTCTGAGACTGATGTACATACATAGTACTTGTACAGCTTTTGTTTGCTTGAAATATAAGATATATGACAAATTAGATATTGACAGAAACATAAAGCAGCCCAAAAGCCCAAAAATCTTCCAGAAAATGGCACAGAAGCTGTACCACTCAGTGGCTTTCAAATGATGTCCTTTGTTTATTCTTTTGTAAAAGTCTTAAATCTAAGAACAAAACTTGGAATGCCATCTGATACACTTCTGATGCTTTGGTTTTAACATTATACTCATCCACACTTTGTTCTGCCTTTCAGCAGGCGCTGCGGTAACCTGAGAATATAATTTATCTTCATGTATTTGGAAAGAATCAGGGATGGCTATTACTGGTTACCCCTATGCAGGAAAATGAGACCGGCTCAAGGAGCAGCGGAGTCGTCCAGCATGCCCCCCCGGCTCTCCACATTACGTGTTAGCTGGCTCCCCGGTCCCGCCGGGCTTTTGCACCCGAGTCAGCCACTGAAGAGCCAAGCAGGGACAGTGTGGAGGTGGAGGTGAGCCAACACGTGTGCTTCTCTGCCTCGGGATCCAGGATCAGTCTGGCCCCCTTTTATTTAGGTAGAGACATTTAATCTGAGAGAGAGATTAAACACTACTAAATTTCCTTCATTTATCTGAGCAAGTGGTTTTGCTTTCCTGTGCCTCTGCATATTAACAAAGAATGGAGAAAACGTTTGTGCATTTCCTTACCATTTCCAAGGCACCTCGAATCACCCCGCAGAGGAGGTTACAGTAGCAAAGTGATGCTCGTTCTGCTGGCAGCTCCTCCACAAAGTCCACTAGTGGGTTTTTGTCCAGGATTAAGGAGAATTCATTTCCTGTGGCACTACTGCAGCTCACACTAGGGGTGACCCCAAGGTACATCTTGAAAGCAACCTGCAAAAGGATGAAACTCCGCTGCTTGAACCTGTTGTATGCAAACCAGAGGTGAAACTTGAGGATGCAGCATCCTACAGACCAGCTTTACCCAGGGAAATAGGGGGAAGGGCCAGACAGGTTGGAAATCAAACTAGATTTGTCTCTTCTGTGATCAGCTTGAGCAAGAGACACAAATCTGGAGCTATGTGATACTCCAGGGAAGTACAGCAGAAGGCTGCTTATTCTGTCTTTGATGTTCCTACATTTACAACCCCATACAAAGTGGTTTTACTGTTATCACTCGTCTGCTTTCAGTCACGTCACACTCCCTTGGGACCATTAGCATCTATATTAGCTCCTTCACTACTTTGCCGGCAACTTTGATAATCACAGCTCAAGAACTCCTGCAATTGGTGAGTATGTGCTTTTACTCTGATCTCCATCTGCAGTCACAAAAAACCCAACAACCCACCAAGAATAAGACTGCCAAGACTGCAAACTTATTTGATTATATAGAGCATTGCTCGCTTTCCTTCTGCTGCTGCTGAATGTTACTGTAAATGTGCAACATCTGCTCTGCTAGTGGAGGGGTCCCCTGTGAGCGCGTTTCTCCAGACAGTGACATCACGGCGTTATCTAGGCAGCGCATACGCAGGCAGGCTAGCAGCAGGCTATTCTTCCTCTGGAGAGCTCTCCCCTGCTACACCACTACAGCCTGCTACAAGCGAAGATAAAAGTGTCTTGATTTTTACCTCTTTAGTGAGTATCAAACATGGACGGTTTCCAAACAATCCTGAAATTCTTTATGAACCGGAAAACCGCTATAGGTTACAGTTTTATGGCGCTGCTGACAATGGGAGGTGAACGTGTGTTTTCTCTTGTTGCTTTCAGATGCCCCTGCAGCAATGAAAACTTCAGGTACGGTTTGGTATTTCTCTTCTCCCCAGCTTTTGTTTTGCTAGTTATTGGATATTTCTTGAACAGCAAGACCTGGAAACTCTTTACAGGCTGCTGGGTGAATCCCAGAAAAATATTCCCCAGAGGGAATATCTGCCATTTCTTCTACGTCTTCGGACAAATCACTTTAAACGCTCTGGTAGCCCCAGTGATGTGGCTTTCTGTGGCTTTGCTCAACGGGACTTTTTATGAATGTGCCATGAGTGGCTTGAAAAATCCTGCCTACTTACATGCAGTTTGCCACAGCAAATCTGCAAAGTGCTTCGAAGAGCTACACAAGGTAGCCTGTGACAAAAGCTCCATGCCCTTTTCAGAGAGTGACGAACTGAAACGAACTCTTCAAGCACAGTCCCAGGTAAGAAAAATAAATAAAGAGCATTATGCAGTTTGTACTGCCGCTGTGATTTATCTGTGGAAGATCCTGATGTCAGATGCTAAGATAAAACTGTTGGTTTCACATAAAGAAAGTTTTGGCATGATGTAGCCTTGCAAAATACAATCAATCCATCTTCTAGTTCAGTTTGAGCTGTGCCGTGCTTCCTGGGGGGCCCCACTGATGGCAGCATCAAAAGACCAGATAACCTAAAGCTTTCTTCCTGAATGAAGATTGCTCTAAAATCCATACCACACTCTCCTATTTTATACCATCATGGTAACTGTAATGAAATCTTAGGTCACTAATAGTAGAAAAATACTGGAAAATAAGATTTGTGACAGATTTGTGGCTGCTTACATAATATGTTTCTGTTTGTGTTCCTCATGTTCATGATGCCAGATAAGAGCATGTTTCTGTCCTGCTTGCGGGAAGGAAGAAACACTAAAATAGAACAAGCAGAACATGGAAAGCTGAGATAGTATTACATTTTACCATATTTGTGTGATACAGTTCTGCTCACTGCCTTGTAATGTAAATAAATTCAGAGACAAAAAATCAAAACAAAGGGGAAAAAAAAAGAAAAAAAGGCTACAGAAAATGATGGAAAGATGATTGTCAGCAGGAAGGAAAAACAATCTGTGGAGCCAGTAAGTTTTTGTTGGACAATTGTATCCATCTGGAACCATTTCCTCCCCAAGAGCTGGTTTTATTTTCAAGTCCTCATGCAAATAGGACTGGAATGCAGACAAAGCCTGCACTGCAGACGAAGCGATTTATTTGAGAGTTTTAGAAGGAAATAACAAACAGTGCTTAAGACTTCAAGTTGTATGTATAGGAAATAGTGAAAGACCCACAGTGACTCAGTTTATAGACGAGAATACATGGATTATACCCCAAGCTGCAAGAAAGTGAAAACCTGCTAAAAAGAGCAGTTTCTCAAATACCCATAGAAATCACTGGTCAGTACAAAGTGACTGGAAAAATAAAAGAAAACAAAGCTATTCTTCCATACCAGTCCCTAAGAATAACTGTTTGTCAAGTTTCTCTGTTTCATACATTTCCCTGAGGAAAGTTTCTATATTGCCTCAGCTAAATACAGATTTTTACTGGCGGTCATTTTTTTTAAATCAGTGCAAGAATTCACATGAGAAAGGTTGCAGCTCTCCATATCATCACCATTAAAGCATGGGAAATCAGTTCCAGTTCATATGGGTCTCTGAAACCTAGAAGATTTGCTCCACACTGGAATTTGTTCCACTGTTTGAAAACAAGTAATTTTTTTGCAAATGTTACACATTGCAGTGGAGTAGGTGGGTAAAACTATTGGCTAGGCCAGTGGCACTAGGCATGAAAAAAATTGTGTTCGCACCTCTGCCCTCCTTAGAGGAGAACATCCCACAATAAGAATTTCAAGCACATTTTCCCACCCTCAGCCCTTGCTCTAATCCTGGACGTAGCTCTTTATTTTAAAATGTTCTTAACAGAATTTTGTCAAACTCTGAAGTTGCTACAAAAAAAGTTGAGTGATGCTGGAAAAGCATATTTTAGCAAAAACAAAGTTCTCTGAAAATAGAGCAACTATTTCTAATCAGTGTGTAGATGAATTGGGCTCTATTCCAGTGCCAACACAGCCCTGCCAACACACACGCTATTTCTTCTTTCTCATGCCCTCTCCTCCCAGCATTCTCACAGGATTGGGCAAGAAGGCAATTTAAAACCCGTTTTGACATAAAAATGATTTTCCACTACAAAGGGCTGATTCATCAAAGTCAAAAAAAGTTCACAAGAATAGCACAGATTTCAGTGAATCTCCTGATAAAAGAATTGGTGAACACTTTTTAAATTCAAGACCATCTTTTCTATTCCTGTTAGCTAATTAATGCAGTTGTTGGGTTTTTTTAATTAAAAAGAAGTCTGAAAACAACACATCTAAAAATGGTCACAGTTTAAAAGATTGATTGCCCTGGTTTTGGCTGGGATAGAGTTAATTTTCCTCCTAGTAGCTGGTAGAGTGCTGTGTTTTGGATTTAGTATGAGAACAATGTTGATAACACACTGATGTTTTGGTTGTTGCTAAGCGGTGTTTACACTGGTCAAGGACTTTTCAGCTTCCCATGCTCTGCCAGGTGCACAAGAAGCTGGGAGGGGGCACAGCCAGGACAGCTGACCCACACTGCCCAAAGGGCTATTCCATACCATATGGCATCATGCTCAGCATAGAAACTGGGGGAGTTGTCTGGGAGGCAGCGATCGCTGCTTGGGGCCTGGCTGGGCATCGGTGGGTGGGTGGTGAGCAGTTGCATCACTGGGGGTTTTTTGTTTTTTCCCTGGGTTTTGTTCCTTTCTCTCTCCTTCTTTTGTTATTTGCCTTTTCATTACAATTTTTTTATTATTATTATCACTATTATTATAATAATATTTTATGTCAATTATTAAACTGTTCTTATCTCAGCCCACGAGTTTTCTTATTTTTGCTTTTCAGATTCTCCCCCCCATTCCACCAGGAGGGACTGATTGATCTGGGACAAAAGTTACTTACCCTTTTTGGTTTTGTAGTTTGTCACAATTCAGAATTGTGTCTTAATCCTAATTCTTGCTGGGTAATTTTATTTAACTCTTTCAGGAGATAGAAAACCATTTACCATCTAGTGATTGTGATATTTTATTCTCCCTATGCACTTTTCCCTTTGTGTGACAGAATTCAGTGAGCAATTCCAACACACTACATGCCAGATGGTTATAGTTTTGCAAGAAACTCTCATCAATACCCTCTCTAAATTACCCGGACACTACTCCTGCTACTCCTGCTCTCAGGTCCGCTCCATCTTCTGTATAGCTCTATTCAGCCATAACATTATTTGATTGATCATTTAGACCTCTCTTAGATTTTTCTTCATACACAGTCTTGTAGTTGAGGTCTGATTTGAGATCATCTGTCCCTGACCCTGCCATTGCCGTTGCGCTGGACACGTCTCTTCAGCTGTTGTTATCTGAGTTCCCTTCATTATAAAATGGGATGGGGAGGCAGCCAAACTCTAATATAAACCAACTTTTCTTGAGCGTTTTACCTTCCACTGTAAAAATCAACCACCTTTTGCCTGCCTGAGAAAGAGACATCAAAATGAACACTATCAAGAAGCCTCAATCCTGATGTCTTCTGCTTCCCTTTGGTCCCCATATGGACGCCCCATTAACACTAATGCCAGGCACCGAATGCAAACTGGGACGAGACACCCGCAGGAGAGTCCCAAGAGGAGCGGCAGGCCCCCCATACAAAGTCTGGTCGCTCCGTCAGACACTTGATTTAAGTAGCATTTTCACTTGGGCCTTTTTAACCTGAAACTCATTTCTTTTGTTTTCCCAGATTTTAGGCTGGTGTGTGATCGTCACCACAGCTCTTCTCTCCCTGCTAACCACTTGCTGTGCCAGCTGCCAGTCGAAAGTCAGCCACCTCCAGCTGATGTTCTGGAGGGTGTACACAGAGAAGGAGAAGGAGCAACTGGAGCAGATTTTCCAGCTGTATGCCACCAAGCTGAGCGAGCGAAACCTGAAGTGCTTTTTTGAGAACAAGGAACCAGAAGCAATTCCCCTGCCAGCTTTTCAGGCATGGGAAGATGCTTCCCAGCTCTACTCTTTCAGCGGGAGCAAACAGCATTATAGCACAATTCACAGGCTAGTTGAAGAAGGCCAGAAAGAAATCAATGAGGAAAGAGAGACCATGCTGGACATTGTAGACAGAAGGGAAATACCATAGATCAAACATATTTTCAGCTTCTTTATATCTTGCTAATACAGCATACTTCTAGCTGGTTTCATCTTTATATTTTTTCACAATGGCCTCTTTCTTCTTCATCACATTCCCTCCCAGTTACAAACTTGCTCCAAAAGGACGGAATGAAATTATTTCCCTACATCAGTGAAAAGGCTGCAGTCCTCAATGGCACTTAGGGTTCATGCCCTACTAATGTCACTGGCTCTGGATCAAGAGCTGACAGCAAAAAGAGATTAATAATAACTTCTACAAAAGGGTTTTAACAATATCCTATGTAAAAGGCGCTATACTATGCTCGTCCTATGTAAATCAAGAGACTATCATAAAGTAACACCATGTAAAAGGCGTGAATATAATAACAGAAGATGTGTGTGGCTTTCTGACAGCCCACAGAAAGTAAAGGTTTTGCTTCCAGGTCCTTTGCAGCTACAGCATTGTTCTGAGGCACCAGTGGTCACTCAAGGCATCTCAGTGTCTTTGGACTCCTGTTGCACCTAGAACGCCACAGATGGTCACATCCATCAGCCTTGGTCTTCTAGTCCCTGAGACATCTGCCTGGGACATGGGGCAGTGACCTCCACTGACGGCAAAGTGCCAGGCAGTCCTTTAGACAAATCTTACAGCCAAAGTGTAGGCTACCAAGAACTTGAAATTACCAAATCGTTCAGCATTTTTGTGTTTTTGTTAAAAAACGACATGCTATTTTGATACATAATAAGTTGTTGTTAGTGCTTTGTTACTATAATGAAAATGCATCACTGATATTTTGCCTCCACAGAGTACTCGGTATTATCTTCTCCCACTGAGAATTTCTCTTTGTATGGCTATAAAGCTCCTGTTTCGAGTGGGTTTCGGGCACTGGGTGCAGCCTGTAGAGCTATGTAATATTGTTTGTACTGGGCCTGCAGCCAGTGTATGACAGAGGGCCTGGAAGGAAATTCCACATTTTAAGACAAGAAAATATTTTTGCAGCAGGCTGATTTTCATTTTTCTGAATATCTTAGGAAACTTAGTGTCTGGAGCAAGAGGAACCGGCAGGCAACGCAGGTGAGGCGACTGCACGATCAGTGCTTCTGACAAATGAGTTTCACCCCAGAAGCCTACACTTTACCTCACCCACTTGGAATTCACCACGTGGCTCTCACACGGGGTGTCCAGAGTCTTTGCAAATACTGTATAAAAGGATAACAAAGCTTCTGCAAGTTTCTTTCCCTGGGGTGACTGGGCAGGCTTTTATGCAGCATTTTACTGCCAGTCTCCCTGAGCCTGCAAAGAATCATATTTTTGCCCTGCTTGAATCAGGCTCTTATCAACAAACCAGGGTACTCTGCCCAGCTGTTCTCATACTCACTGCGCTTCTTCAGCAGAAAAAAACATCTATCTGCATTTACGGACTACTACTCTTTTTTAAAATAAAATCCAAGAGCTTATTGCACTGTCTGCTTAGAATTTTCTCTGTGTGTTTTGAAGAACTTGTGGTCTTTGAGCAAATGTTTTAACATTTTTTATCCCAGCTGACCCACTTTGCAGCAAACTTAGAACATGTTATATGCCTAAATGTACCTGCTGCAGCTGAATGCACAGAGGCAACACTGCCAAAATGCAAGTCACAACAGCAGGCATGTCTGACACCATGTCTGGCACATATGCATGTTTTTCCCCGGGCTCCTCTCCTGGCATAGCAACTATCTAATTCCAGGGTACACGTCCCTTCCCATTTGCCTGCTTTTCTCTTTCTTTATGAGAGATGCCCCAACATTTACTGCCCAGCCCCATCTCAGCTCCTCCCTACATGCATGGGGAGAGGAGACACCACCTAACAGGATGTCCCCACTGCCTGGGCCAAACTTCCCTTCCCAAAACCATCTTTCCACCTCCTTCCTCACTGGTGCCACAGAAAAACAAAGCAAGTAGGGATGCAAAGGGAAGGACACTAAGTAGGTGTCGTGGCTTAACCCCAGTCGGCAACTGAGCACCACACAGCCACTCACTCACCCCCGCCTCCCCAGTGGACTGGGGGAGAGAATCAGAAAAAAAAAAGTAAAACCCGTCAGTTGAGATAGAGGTAGTTTAATAGAACAGCAAAGGAAGAGAAAATGAAATAATAATAACAACAACAACAACAAAAATGATAAAAGAATGTACAAAACAAGTGATGCACAATGCAATTGCTCACCACCCACTGACCGATGCCCAGCCAGCCCCCGAGCAGCGATCGCTGCCCCCTGGCCAGCTCCCCCAGTTTCTATGCTGAGCATGATGCCATATGGTATGGAATAGCCCTTTGGCCAGTTGGGGTCAGCTGTCCTGGCTGTGCCCCCTCCCAGCTCCTTGTGCACCTGGCAGAGCATGGGAAGCTGAAAAGTCCTTGATTTAGTATAAGCACTGCTTAACAACAACTAAAACGTCAGTGTGTTGTCAACATTATTCTCATACTAAATCCAAAACACAGCACTCTACCAGCTACTAGGAAGAAAATTAACTCTATCCCAGCCAAAACCAGGAGAGTAGGCTAATGAGCTGATCAAGGAATATGGGAAACAGGTGGGCTGATGTAAGGATGAGGTCTCCACTGTGATATAAGAGCTGGGACACAGAGGCAAGAGCATAGCTGGCAGAGGGAAAGGTGGGAGGAGAGAGGTATCCCACTCTGGGTTTTTGGCACCCTTTTTTTCCTCAGGAGAAAGCTCAAAGCTCTGCATCTGAGTAGCCAGGACCATCTGAAACAGGCGTGTTTCCCAGCCCAGCCTTCTCCTTTATCATGGAGGGGCAAAACCAAGGTGCTTTCTCCTCTCCTCACCCTTGCCCTGCTTCATGTTCACAGGTAACTCATGTTGAGAGGGTCTCCACCTCCAAGAGCAGCTACTGAACACTTAGTGCTGCAGCACGTGCCTCGTAGGAGCCTGCATCTCTCGCTGACCCTCATTCCCAGGGCTGTGTTACTCTAACTGTGTTGTCTTACCAAAGTGCCTGTGACTTCATGCAATTGCCATGTGGATGCTGGAATACTTCTACAAAAACAGACAAAAACAAAAGCCAGTTTGACCCTATGTTTTCAACTGGAATCTGGTTTTGGCAAATTTAACCCTGTCCCTCAAGCAGCTATCGCAAAAGCTGTTTTGTATCAATGTTGTCCCTGAATTAATGTTCAGCAGCTACCATGGCAGCTCAGAAAGAGGCGAAGACTATTGTCAACACCAGCCAAAACAAAGTGGAAAAAACCCCTCAGACAGCAGAATCAACATTTTCTTTTGGAAAATTTAGATTTTGTATTAACTGTGATGTCCATCAAAATATGAGTGCACAAATAAACAGGAAACTTCTGTTCAATTCTCTGTGCTTTGTCCCTCGGTTTACTATTTCTTCTCCTCTGTGAGAAGCCAATTTTCTCATTTAAATTCTCTTAACTCTTCTTCCGTTACACATTTGCTGCTCCATTAAGCTTCAAGTCTTTGTTACAAGAACAAAAACTAGTTAACCATGCTAGGTCCTCATATGCTTTCAATTTCATTTCAGCTGTACTTTGCATTAAAGTATGATGAAACTGTCCAAATTCTATTGTTAAAATTTCCTGTGTAAAAGAGAACTTGCATGGAAACTATGCAAAACCAGTAGCTAGTTTGCAATGGAGCACCAAATTAAGGCAAAATTCAAAGCTATGAAGTGAAAATTGTAAAAAAGTCTCAGCAGAAAAAATAATTTAAGTACATAGATAAGTAATTCAATGAATAGATATGAACATTTTTTTTAAAACCAGGCTGTGACTGGACAGAAATTCCTTTAAAACTACCATACACAACTTCTCAGAGGGTAAAACAAAGGTCTTTTCAATCTTTCTTTGTGACTCCAAAAGACAGGGAAGTAAAACGAATGAGCAGTTTTGAAAGCTGCATCCATAAATCTGTCTCATTTCTATCTATATGAAATGGAAGATAAAATAATATCTATTTAGACATGTACGTAGGCTGACCATCAAAGTGACACCCATATAAAGCAAAATCTCTCTTTTGAAAATGTTACTTGCAACTCTATGGGATTATATATTGCTCAATGTCAAACAACAAATCCATGCAGTCAGAATTAAAAAAGTACCACTGCCCTTTTTCAAAGTCTCAACCAGCATCCCATCTCTCTAAATTCATTAACATTTTGATGGTGTTCAAATGTAGTCTAGAGTTACTGAACTATTTAGGAGGCCACTAACTTATCCGTCCCTTTATATACTAGTGGGGACTTTTCACTACCAAACATTGTATGTGTAAGTAATGTTGCAAAGTAAGTGATAATATAGACTGTTAAAAAAACTGAAACTATAATTTCAGATGACATAATAACAAGATTAATGAAGGACCAGAATTAATCTGCTTAGAAGGGGAAAGGCAGCCAAAATAACATTTTTGCTAGCATACTTTTCATTCTTAGTACGTTTCCACAGTCAGTGTTTGGGAAGAGCAAGATGCTTTAAAGGTCTTGCCATCTGTTCCTGATTCCATGTACTCACAAACTTTTCTTTACTCTTTACAGTGCAGCACTTCATTTTTCAGTTTACTGTCTACCACTTAGCACAGCAACCTGCTGTATGCACTTCCCTCTCACTGTTGAGATCTGAGAAACAACATTTACCAGCTTCGTAAATTCTGCCAGCTTCTGTCAGACTTTCAAACTGGCCATATGTCAATATATAGGGACCTTGTGTGGCAGGGCCTCCCACGGGAAGGGGAATCACATCTCTTGTCCTACAGCTCTGGGCTTGGGGGTGACATGGTTGGATTACCCCAGCCCTGGTGGTCCCCAAGGGCCTCTCCACAAGCAGCTGCACAGACGTATGTTTGCTGCATTCGTGGGGTACTGAGCTTCCACAATAAAGCCCATCTCTCCAGCCACTGCTTCCCAGCAAGGGATATATCCTTAGGCATAGCACTGTATTAACACAACTCTGGAGCCTGTGAGCCAGCACTGGCTCACTGTGGACCAGAGGGTACGGCCCGGCTGCTCCCACCTGTAGCACACACAGACACCTCCTGGGGCACGGTGACATTGTGCTATAGAAGGTAACACTCCTCTGGGATTAGACATAAAACCAGAAGCTGTTTATTTTTTGCATCTCTTTCGATCAGATCAATGATGTCAAGGTCTTGTGAGGAGGCATTGAAGTAACAGTTTGATGTTGTAGGATTATAGAGGAAAATTATCACTCTCTTTTCAAAAGTAATCCTCAGTTATACTGAGATCCAAATTCTGAATCCAGTCTTGGACATTACTTCTTCAACTGACCTTTGTTCTTAATACCATTCCTCAATTGCTTTCCATTTTCTTACCCCAATTTGGCAGCCTACATGTAAAAATCTACTTTTACATGGCCTGTTTTATCTTTTTGTATTCAGTCCCGACTCTAACCACGCAAAGTCACAGCACCAACAGGAGAAGTCAAGTGAGCACCATGGGAACTCGGTGTAGAAGGCCTCGCTTTGGCTCATCATCAAAACTTGTTGGCCCTTCTCCAGTCCAGTATAAGCTAGCAGTAAATCCCAGGCTTTGCAGTCTGAACCAGTGGTTGAAGTTTTAAGCCCGCAGTCTCTGCCTTAGGTGCACCCTTCCTCTGGTATTTATTTCTTAATATGGCAAGCTGGCTTTGTACTCCTCATTTTATGTTTTTTCCTTTGCTTCATCTCTTTCCATTTCCACAGGGAACACCGACAGCCTGACCTTACAGACTTCTCCTTTGCTTTCCAAAGGACTGCAGGATAACAGCTATGTTTACAGGACATTTGGCTCTCACTACTTGAACTGCTTAACTGCCTTAATTACTTTAATTTTTAACTGGTTTTACGCTACACACTCATCCTCAAACAGATTTCTACCTCAGAATAGTCAATGCAGTTAAGTATTTAAGCACTTTCTCCTGGCTGAGAACATTACTGCTGAAGAGTTAAAGAGATTATGTAAACAACTGTGTAATTCTGAACCAATAACTTTAACAGCGTATTTGCAGTTACTTGCTGGGTCATTTTACATATGTTTTGTTGGTATGTGCCTCAGACAAATGCGCTTGAAGACTATTTAAAAAACGTTTTGCCAAAGAAATGTGAAAATGCTTTCCATATCACATTTTGTCTCAGAAAGGTTATACTCCTACTACGGAACTCCTCTTTTAGTTTGCTAAAAATAGTCTTTTCAAGAGACTGTGTGCTTTAAAGTCTGTTCCAATCTTTCCAAGTAATTTTATTTCTCTCAGTAAGTGTCTTTTGAAGTACAATCTGCAATCTTCTTCCTTACTTTGATGATTAATTTCTCACTATAATTTGTTGTTGAATCCCCTGTACTTAAGAATGATGGTTCAACTGTACTAAAGCATTTGTAAATAAGGGAACCATGAGAAATAAGACTCAGAAAACCAGAGATCTGGCATATATGTGAAAATCCAGAGAAAATAAAGTACAAGTACCACCTGAAGAAGAACATAAGAGTGAACAAAAACATGATTTTGCAGCCTGGTATCATTCCCTTAACAAGGCAGTGCATTTTAATAGCGATTGAAATTCTGCTTGTCTCATGGTTTTCATTCCGCTGCCCTCGCTGTCACCAATGGATCCTCTACCCTGGCTCAGCTCCTCCAGTGGAGGAGCTTTGTTATACATCATCCTGATTTGAGACTCCAAAATACACTTTACTTCAGGAAGAAATTTAGTTTCCACTCTTTTATGAGCTAATGGGATCTGGCTGGCTTTTAGTTGTGTCACCTGCTTCTGCTTTAAACTTTGGCAGATCATGGTGTATGCGTGTGTTGTGCACATGTGCACTTTATAGTCCTACCAGCAACAGCAAATGCAAAGAGGTCCTTTATTTCTGTGACAGCCATCAGTTCCTCTATAACAAGCATTTTAGAATGGTAACATAACTTCTGTCCTTCCATTTCAGTCAGATGTAACATAGGTATTTCTGACATGGGTAACGTGAGCAGGATCACACATCACCCGATAACATCCACGTACACTTTGAACTAAGATACTCCGGTATAACCAGCATATACTGGTGCCTTAGTTCACTGTACAGAAAGCCTGATGTTTCCCAGTTCTGCAGTCAGCGGTTAAACATAATGCTCACATTTAGCTGATGCTGCTGGTAATTCTCAAGCAATCAAAAAGTATGCCAGGCATATTTTTGTCTCCTAAAACGAGCCAATGGAAATGAATCTCAGTTCAATTAAGTGATGCCCTGATCTCTCCTCTTAAAACAAACGACTACCTAGCAAACGGTTCTTTGCTATAAAGTGTGGTTAATTTTTGCCATTGGGAAAGGCCATTGGCAACACTTCAGAGCTGAAAATCATAAAGGATAAAAGGGATCATTCACCATGACCTGAGCAGGTATTAGTCTGAGCTAACTCAGTATCTGTGAACTACCACCTCTTTTACAGTGACTCAGCAGTCTAAAGTGGCTGGATGTCCTATGGATTTCTCTTTGAGCTTCCCCAGGAAATCTGACTTGCCCATGGGGGCAAAAATACATCTTTAGAAACCTGTGTATTGCCACTAAATTTCCTCCTAGATCTTTCTTGTCTGACAATAGTGTGAAAGACTACTCAATAAAAGGGAAATTTCCATCAAAGAAGGCGAAAGTACCCACTCTGATTTTATCCTTTTGATTTTATTATTAGATTTTTGGGTAGTGAGGAAAAGGTTCCTCTCATTTTCTTTTCCTGAAGTTCTTCTCTGCTACGACTGAGTTTTCCTTTTGCAGAAAATGCTGCAGCTTATTCCTAATATTACCACTTTAAGGTTAAAAAACATCTAAGATAATTATGGAGATGCTGAGGTGATTCAGATGGCAGGAGTAAGAATATCAAAGTTTAAGATCTGTATGAGATGGTTAAGGCTTATGCTCCTAGAAAAAGAGAAAAAGCGAGGGAATATATGATTTGAAGTTTGTTAAAACTGGATAATTTTTTGTTGTTTGCTGCATTCTCTGGCAAGAGTAGAAGAAATCAGCTTAAGCTGCAGCAAACAAAAAGAAACTTTTAAATTCTTCTAATGACAAAACGCCTCATGGGCTACTAGGAACAGAAGAAATTTAATTTCAGTTTAGCGACTGACTTTAAGGTCAGTTTAGGTCAGGGGCTGGCAGCCTCTCAGAGGTGGTATCCCATTTTGTGTTCTCTGTCCTCAGCTCTGATATAAAACTAATACCCATGTGAACCAATTCTGTGGTTCTGATGACTCTTTGTGGTTAACTTACGACTGTGGGTTTATCAAGACCATCCGCAAAATTCTTATCTCACTAAACATCACATTTTTTGTGTTCTGTTGAATGTTGTTTTTTTCCCAGCCTGATGTAGCACTATGCTACAGAGGTAGAAACTGATGTCTCCTCTCAAGGCCAACCTTTGTGAGCCACTAGTTGATATGAAGTTGTAGATAAGGAAAAGGCTGTACTTCCCCCAATAGAAGCATGGCTGTGATTGTGGAGATGAGTGGTTTTTGATAAGACAATCATGATATAGCAGAAAATGTAGGTAACTGTTCTGGCGCAAAGTGATAGAGGAGGAGGGCAAAGCTAAGCCCATTGAAGCTGATGAAGCTCTAGAGAATGTAAATTTTATTTACCTGTGCAATCACGTCTGCCGTTTCAGAATAACTGCGGCACTTTTTCACAGCTGAATGAGCTAAAAAATCGTCAATCAGCCTTATGCCAATGCCATATCCCCTAAGGAGAAAACAAAGAAAGTTAACATGCAAAATGGGGGACTTCTTTCCACCTACCATCTCCCTAATCTTTCTCTTGTGCTTTCTCCTCAAAACAGCTGCATGTTCCTAAATGAATGGCTTTGAGGGACAACAGATTTTGCTGGTCTAGATTCTTCTTTCTACCGCATTTTGCAGTACAGTGGAATTGCTGTTCATGTAGTCATTTAAGGAATCATACTCCTTTAAGCACGATACTCCTGGCAAGGATGACATGAATGTTGTTCATATATACATTATCTATACATACATTTATATTTACATATATGAATAAATATTAGATGTTAGATAGATGAGTAGAATATATAAATAGTATACAAATAATACATCTGATTAATACTGCTTTGTCACTAAAAATAGGATAGGGTAACATAGCACAGGATTTTCTCCGTTCCTCTGTGATCCCCAGAGTTCATCTCACAGTGTCTCTGTCAAGGAGAACAGAGCAACTGCCCCTTCAGGTCACAGCATTCGCCTCTGGGCTGGCACGGAGTTCAGCAAATGCTGGGCACCCTCACTGCAGCGTTTGGGTACCAGGAAAGCCCATAGGAAATGGACTCACACCTGATCTCTTTCACTTTATCCTCTTATCTCTTCACCTCATTTTTCTCTCTCCCTCCACATTTTCCTCTTTGTCTTTTTTCTAACATGTTCTCCCCCTTCATCTACTAGTTGCAGAAAGAATCCAGAAGTTGCTAGTTAATATGCAGTTTCAGTACACCACTACCTTCATTTTGTATTTAAAACACTACAATTTCAGAGAAATGAAATAAAGAAGGATGGAAGTTAATGGAATTTTTTATAAAACAAATATTCGTTCCTAGCTCTCACACAGTAACAAAGGTCAGCAACTACACAGCGTGCAAAATAGCCATGCCTCCAAGCATTTTTTGAAAAGGGGAAAGAGATTGACACAAATGTTATGAAAGAATGTGAACTCAACTCAGAAATGTTTATAGGGAATTTTTCCCTTCCACGTATGTGGATGTTGGCAGTCTCTGCCTGTTTGTCAGAGGCCCTACACCCTCAGTGAAGCAGCCTGAACTCGATGGAGTTTCTTACTGATTTTGACACGTCTTTGACAAGAAGCCAAGAAGTGATCAGATGTCTAATGTGATGACAAGACCAAAAAGTGGTTTTGGCAGCGTGAAGTTTAAAATTGCAGTATGTCATGCATCAGAAAACAATGAAATATTTATTTATCGCCTAAGTATCAATATCAATAACGTTGGTAAATGTCATCAGCAGTTAGCAAGGTATGTATTGGTGATGTACAAGACTACTTAGATCCTTTTCAACTTTTAGGCCTTAGATTTGCAAAGTCAAATGAATAATAAATTGACAAGCAGCTATTTGGCAACTGTACAGTGAAAAACACCCTTCTCACTACGGATTACATATGCACATATATAGAGAGAGTGCACTAAGAATACAGTCCCCAACTGCCACAGGTCTGCTAATCTATAAGGTTTCTTCCTGAAGCTGGGCTGTTTTCATCTTCACAAAAGCAAAGATGGCCATATTGCTTTAATGAAACCTGTCATTATTTTATCAAGTCTTTATCAAGACAAAACCAAAAAGATTTTACAGAAACAGCTATAATAATAAAAACACAAGGAGCAAAATATGTCTCCATACCTTCCAAAACTACCCTTTAGTAATTTCTACCATAGCATCATAAAGAAGCCTGTGTATTTTTTAAATGTATCATTTTAATCAGAGCTGAATGAGAGGTGAAATAAAATAAATATCTGAGAGATGTTGTCCCTTCTTAGTTTGTGAATAAATTTCTTTTTTCCAATCAATGACTTTCTTTACTCACTTCCGTAGATAGCTATTGGACTATAGCTTGTTTGCAAACTTTCTGATTAACAGCAAAGTAGTCAGGTATTCTGTGCACTGTGATTGTTGTAAATCCATTTTGCATGTCCATTTTGCCTGAAAACACAAGCCTTACTCTTCTGCCAAAGATCTTAGTACACCATCTTGTTAACCAGCTCAAAAGTTGTTTCTTGCTGATTTTCTGTGATATCATTATGTTTACTGTGATAATGCCTCGGAATCTCAGCCAGGATGACAGGATCCTATAAACATAGGATCGTCATTTTCCAAAGAGGTTATCCATGTAAAAATCAGTTCCTCATTGACCATTTGTGCTATCTCACTCATTGCAGCATGGTCTTTTAAAGGTGAGAGGCCCGTCTGCCCCTGACCCAGGGAGTGGGGAAGAGAGCCAGCCCACAAGGGACAATTCAGAGTGCCCAAGCCAGAGACCTGAATTACATCCTCGAGGAAGGCGACGGACTGCACAAGGAGGCTGCCTATTGACTGACTCACCTAAGCCAAACCCCTGCAACCTGGAATTGTGATATTTCTTAGCTGGCCAAGTCATAAAACCACCATGTAGCTAGATGAGGGGGAGCCATGGGAAGGCCACATTGACACAGTGAACACAGACATGCACGTTAACTAGAAAATACCTGTGAGACACAAAAAGGTTGTCTAGTTTGAAATAACATGGGTACGAAGAAATAGAAGAGGAGGGTTAACGTGGAAGTTGAAATTTAATACATGGATATAGGAGACGAAATTTAGAAGTTTATAGCATAAACTTAGAAGTTTAAGCATAAACGTAGCATAAACTTTAGAAGTTTATAGTTTAATTAGCATAACAAAGGATCAACAAGGAACAAGCATAAGCTATCAAAACAATCCTGACACTTTTATTCTGAGAATTCAAGAGCTAGTTGTTGATCTTAATTCACAAACTAGTGTTATTACTGTTGACAGAATATTGAACCTTATCCCCCTGATCTCTGTAATCCTAGACAGAGTGCTGGAACTCGTTAAGATAACAGACATAAAGCTTAAAGGTAACGTATAGGTGGACAAATAGCATTATCGATGAAGTTGAACAGTTAAAGCAGTACTTACATTCTATCTAAACAGGTGTTGACATCTTCATCTTTTTCATAGTCCTTGCACAGCTGGGCTACCAAAGCCCCATACGTGAGTACAAAAAGCTCTCTGCTCTGCCAGAAAAGGTGGAAATCAAAAATGAAGCAAACTAGAATCAAACTTTTCCATGCTTTTGAGCTACTACTGTATTAAAAGCAAGTAAAAATAACATTTACATTAATAAAAAAACTTTTGTCCATGGACGTGTAATCACTGAAATCCATATTTCAAGTGTGACAGAACCTGAATTGATCATCAATTGAGGCTCTGTACAGGGATTTTGCTTGTCAGAAATACCATTTCTTGGGATACACCTACTTTCCTCAGGTGCATTCTTGCATCCTATAACCACACATGTGTACGTTGGATTGATAAATGCTGTCAAATGCCATCCAAGATTAATGACAAGCATTTAG
The DNA here is from genome assembly GCF_034638445.1 of Ciconia boyciana. Taxonomy (NCBI): domain Eukaryota; kingdom Metazoa; phylum Chordata; class Aves; order Ciconiiformes; family Ciconiidae; genus Ciconia; species Ciconia boyciana. The sequence continues at coordinate 55,704,586 of NC_132936.1, forward strand.
TTGCAGGAAGAATAATAGAGGCAATGAGCTATTAGTCCTTTTAAAATAGGAACAACAGTATATACACTGAAATTCCAGTTCCTTCACAAAGGTATGGTTGATCTGATGCAGATCATCAGCTGCTTTCCCAAAAAAATAAAAAGTAGATTAAAAAATTAGCTCAGAATAATGAAAAAATACTATAATTCAGCACAAGTGTAAAGAATAACAACAAGCAGAGCAGAAAAGAATCAGTCCCACTGACATTTCCCCTTCTTTATCAGTCTTCACAAGTAACTTGAATCACTGTCAATACTAGCTGTCCAAATGCCTGGACAATCTCGTTGTGACGTTATTTCTGTATCTTAGTACAGAAGATGTGGTTGGTTTGGCTCCACTGCATGAGCAAGATGAAGGGGATGGGTGACGATTACAGCCGCCTGCCCAAGGAGCATGGAGAGCAACTGAAGAGGTCAAAGGCATAGCTCTGCACAGATCCTGTCACAAGCACTAGTCGGGGATCTTCAGCTGTGCCCCAATCTGGAAGAAAGTTTTCTTCCCTCCCTGCCCTGCCAGATCACCTCCATGGCACTGCAGAATTGCCTGTATTTAGCAGGAGTAGCAGCGGGCCTTTAGGCGAGAGACTAGGTTGACTCTCACTAAACTTCTTGGATAGGAATTAATTAAAGGTAGTGCTACAGGCCTGTGGGCAGACTAGAGGTGCTTTTTGTTTATAGCCTGTGGAAAAATAGTAGTGAATACCACTGAAAATAATAGAACAAATCACACAAGGAAAGGAAGAATGGCTTGGTGGAAAGACCTCTTCCTGCTCCCTTTGCATCAAAAGCTGGGAGTTTAATCAATGTTCCCATTTTAACAAGTCACTGTTCAAAATCTTAAGTAGTATGGAACCATTTCCTAAACTCGCCTTGGTGATAACTCCTGTTTACAATAATATTGCACACTTTGCCAAATTCTCGTTAACAAGTTTTTAATGGAGTAAATGGATGTCATATAGGTTCTGTATTGTTCTAGTCTCAGCAAAAAGTCTGTGTTGTATTAAGACAAATACCTTAGAGAAACTTAAGCATACTATATCAACATAATTGCATTTATCAGCCACTCTTGCAATCCGTTGGAGTATTTTTTGTCCATAAACTTATATATATTAACTTTAATTATATTATATTATATTATATTATATTATATTATATTATATTATATTATATTGTATTGTATTATATTGTATTATATTGTATTATATTGTATTTTTCTATTTCTTTTTCAGTGGAGACCTCAATCCCCTTTTCAGAAATTGACACAACATTGTCTTAAAGCCTTCTGGAACTTCTCCACTGCCCCAACTCCTATCAAAAATCACCATTCACCATCCAGAGAGCCCTAAGGCTCTAAGTTCCTGAAGAAAGATTTGTGTGGAACTGAACCATCCAAACACAGAACACAGATCTCCTTCTCTCTGTGTTTCATTTAATGACTGTCTAACCACAGAGGCACATAAACTTGGCTGGCATTTCTACCTTTGACCATAAACCTCTCTAAGCACTTAGATCTCTGCTTCTGAACAGATCCCAGACTCAGAAACTTTGTGCCCATCTTTGCTAAGCCTGTTCAGAATCTCAGCACCAGGGATAAAGTAAAAACATGCAGTTAAGTGCCCAGTGAGTGAGACAGTCACTTTGTTTTTGTTATCAGTCCTCTACAGTTGTCTATGTTCTCTTTTCCTTACTAGCAACTTCCTCTCTCTTCAGCTTGTTATACATATGTATACATAGATACGTGTGTCATAATTATACTTTAGGATGCAAACATATTCTCTTCAAGACACAATACTATTACTGAGGTTTTTAAACCTCTGTGGCCTTATTTCCACATTACAGCACTTTGGTTTTTTGGACTTGTGGTAAAATATTCCTAAACAGTTAGAAATTTTCAACCACAGATGGAGATTCTGAGGAAACTTGCTATCTGAATTTTTCGTATTTAGACACACCACTGCCAGAGAACAGGAAGGAGAATAACTGATGTCTTTAATGGCACAAAATCCTGCTTTTTGTGACGGTGCAGTCTAAGAGGGCCTCTTGGGAAAATCTTGCATAGAGTATATTTAAAACAACTGCTGGAGCTTTAGGAGAATATTAACATGAAGTGCAGAAAAAGAAGGAAGTTTTGGTCTATATAACTTCTATTTGATAGAATTCTGTGCTATGTGATCAAGGGTCAAAGCCAACATTCAAAGACAATGGTTACAGTTCTACCATTGTTTCCCCAAGAACCAGATTTTGGCCTTAAAGCCAGATGTTGAGATCCTGTGATGGTGCACTCCCTGTGCATAGAAAAATCACAACATTAGGAGGATGAAGAAGGACCCCTGCTCATGCAACATCACCCCCAAAAGAAGATGTGGTCTGCTATGTAGGAGGCACACAGTGGGTACCAGGTACGCTGTGGTTCCAGATGAACCATCTCTTCCTGTAACTGTTCATGGGGTAGAGATGTGGCTGGCACAGCTTCTTTTCTCCAAAACGAGACAGAATTTTGGCCTCAAGGATTCATATTGAGGGCAGGACTGTCTGAAAATCATTTCATGTCATAGTCAAGGTAGCTGGAGAGATATGAAGGCTCCTAGAGCAAATCTCAATATTACTGCTCAGTCAAAGAGACTCCAAGTCCTATGAGCAGGCTTTTTAATGTCACTGCTTAATAGCTGACAGCTTGTTGGCAGCTCACAAGGGGGTCCCACTGTAGCCATAAATGCTGCTAGCGCCTCTGCTCTCATACTGGCAGACTCATCCCCACCCTCTCCATACTTTCAGGCTATTCGGAAATATGACTGTATAAAACACATCAATACAATAATAGCTTATTCTTACTCCATGCACAATTTTAATCGCACATTACAAAAATGTCTTACTATTTTGTGGTTCTCCTGCTTTCTTCCTGGTGGCCGAGACATGTTGCTTGTGTCGCACCTGATGTACTTGATTGTCAGTTTATGTCTTTTCTTCCTCAGGCAGCATAGTTTTCTCTCAATCACTGTATTTTCTCTTCCCCTTCTCTAAAGTTTTCTTCTTACTGCTCTTCTGCCTTTTGCATGAGATGTGTTTGCTGCAATCTGTAATGCTGCTGATGCTCCTCCTATTCTCTACGTGTACCGAGCCCTTTGGGAGGAATTTGACTGGCAACAGATCTGTCCTTGTACACAGCATAAACAACTGCTCCATCCATAAGAATGATTCGTAATCAAATACACAGCAAACAGCCATGGGAAGTCAAACCAGGCAGCCCCAAGAGATTCACAGGTCTTAAGTTTTTAGGGACAGCAAATTCATTCTGTTATTTGTGTCAGGTTTTGGTGTTTGGAGAGTTAAGAAAAGCTCCCTCTCTGAAGAGTAAAAACACAATTGCAAAATACTGCTGCACGAGGTAATTAAAAATTGATCATTTTCAACTTAAAGGAGCTATAGTCCTCTGTCAGCTCTGACTGCTTTAGTCTGGTGAGTCAACGTCTGCCTAGGCAGGAGCAGTATGGGTTACAAGGCACTACTACCACCATGTTGCTGCAAAGCTGGCAGGACAGATCTAGAACACCCAAACTCCCAGGGGAATAAACTGTGTACCTGCTACAGCTGACAGCTTGTGCAAATGGCACTTTCATTAATGATGTTTCTAGGGGATCTTATTTCATTCCTAACCTATTATAACCCCTATTTGTAAACATCCCTGCTATGAACATCCAGGAAGGTTCAGCTTACTTTTTCTGTTTTCCCCTGAGTTAAATTTGGCCTATTCTGTTAGATTAGATTTGAAATACATTTAGACTATGGTCACTAGTGAATTTAGAAATGAATCAGGTAGCTGTCTTTCCTTATAGGACTTACCTACACATATATTCCCACTCAGTCCTCTCAGGAAAGGAAGTAAAAATACATGGCCTCATCTGAATGCCATGCTGTTATTACATTTCAATTAATTAATAGATTCGGTGCTAGAGTAAAGTTACAGGTATTTACTACTCCAGATACACCGAAAGCAGCAGATGTGATTCATTAGGGATAAGAAGGATTAATTTACTTTAAAAAATGGTAGTTTAAAGTTATGACACAATTCAACAACAAAAAATAGGACAGATAAAATGATTTTCAGCTTTTTCTGTGGAAAACACAGTCATCCTAACAGCTTTCATTTTACACAGAACGAGCTGGTGTTGACAACTTTACAATATAATAAGCCTCTTCCATTTTTTTCTAGGCACTTTTCTGGCCCTGTAAAATCCGACTCCATCTTGTAAATGAAACTATTGTAGGTACTTCCCATATCTAAATTTAAATAAGTTATAAAGCCAGGCATTACAATTCTCTAGATAGTTACTTGAATTTCTAAATTGAATCTGAGATGGGTTTGTTTCTCAGATTGTCTCCAACTGGCGACAAGCACCTAATATGTCTCTCATTGCAAGAGACATCCCATATTCCATAAGAAAGTGTACTGCATTGCATTTTAAAAAACAGCTCTAAAAGATTATCTTTAGCACAATTTAACTGCAGTGAAACCATCACAAGGCATTTAAGGCTACCCATAAATGACCACCATTTTATCTACCCAGTTCTGAATATAAGGATGAATTACTTCAGCCTGCGTTATTAATACTACAATCATGAAGGAACACTGTGGACCAGACAGTGCAATGCATGGTAAGAACACATCAGCATTGTTTGGAAAACACATACGTGCACACATGTATACATGTAAATTCACACATATAATATGATGTATTAGGTAGAATGTACTATGTTTTGAAAGGTTTGTGCATGATTGGGAAAATGAAGCTGAAATGGCGTGTCCAAATAAACTGGGGATTCAGTGGCGCCAGTGAGGGAAACAAGTCAATGGTGGACTGCATCCACATCTGCAGGAACAGAACAAAACCACCTTCTTAATTTTAACTGTCGTCTGACCTGCAGCCCTGTGAAAAGAGCAGAGGTTGACACATATCTGGCACCTGTTTTAAACCTTAACATAGACTTCTCAGAAATAAACCAAGGCAATTTGAATAGTGAGGAAGTTAGCATCTCCCTCCACCTCCCTTTCTGTCATGTTTGTCAGGAGAAGATTTTAGCCTTCAGCCCCAAGAAGGTTGGTCTGGAACACTGCTTGAGTATTAGACTATACCAGTTCTCTTCATTCCCATCAAACTGAAAAAAAACAACCCACATAATATCTCCTGAAGTTCAAAAGCATGCATAAAAGTGTGCACCAGCACCCTGTCTCTTATAGTGGACTGACTATTGTGGGAAAGCTGAAACCTGTAGAGCTAAGCACATGATCTCTTTAGTAGTCCAGTATCTAAGGATTCTCCAAAACATGAATATCCCAGAGCAGACTGCAATATAAAAGTCAATAATGAATTAGGTGTCAAGTGCCTAAAAAAATACCTAAAAAAGTTTTTTGAGCCAAAACAAGAATACACTTGCCACAAAAGATGGGTGTCCAAATTAATACAATACAGGATCAGGCTTTTGTTTGCTCTCTGTCTCCAGCTCAATAGTTCTTGTGTTAAATATTTCACTCACAGAAAATTGAATTCTTTCAAATCACAAGAAGGTAGGTGATGGGGGTTTGAAGCTACATGAAAAAAAAGTACTTGAACACAGGTTTCCCACATCAGAAATGAGTGCTTTTACTCAAAGTCCACTGCGGCTTCTGCTTTGGCCATATTTCAGATAAAGCAGTGCTGTTGCTGCCACCTTGCCTGTAGTGCCCTGCCTGGGAAGCGTTTTTAGCGTGAGCTGCTGAAACTTCCTTGGTTAGGTTAGGCATCTCAGGAACTGTTTTCAAGACAGTGGTTTTGGATTCGGGTGCTTACTTTCTGCTGAAACTCCCTGCAGGCACCTAAAATCTCATATAAATTTGCCTATAAAGCACAGCTGAATTCTGAAGCAAAAGATGTAAGTTAAAAATATCATTAACAGGTTTCTATTCTTCCCTTAACATAAAGCTTATTGATGATTTTCTCATCAGTGCTTGTCCTGGTTAAGGGGAGAGGAACTTCTCCCTTTACCAGGCCAAAAAGACCATGAAAATGACTTGGCAGCCTGAAGCCAACCTGCGACCAGGCAGAACACAGGACATGGGCAGTGCTCCCCTATGCTCCCACAGGAAATCTGCCATGCAGGTACTTTCATAGCATGCTTTCTAACATGCACAGGCAGGCTTGACATCCATGCAAAATATAACTCAAAATGCAGCTAGAGGAGGCACAGAATGTCAGCCTTTTGACTGCTAACTCAGTGATGAAAACACTTGTGCAGGACTGCAGAGACCAGGGTTCAGTCTTCTCCTTCAAACTTCACAGGAAGCAACCTTCAGATGGAAAATAGAAGAACACTTCCCCTTTTCTCTCTACCTTTTCCTGGCCATTAGGTAACAAAATCCTAATCTTTTTCTGATCCAATAAACATCAAAATCCTCTCTGTGGGGAACTAAGTGCAACTGGTAGAACTATGGCAGGAAAGCTGGAGAATATAGCTTCTTCCCACCACAGTCACACCACATCACTAATAATAACTGAGCTCTTGGAAGAAAGAGATGAGTGAGCGAGTTTTGACTGGATCAGGTGGAGAAGGGAACCGAAACCAATCTCTCCCTTCTGCTGTGGCTGCTTTATTTCAACAAAAAGCCAACAAAAGAATAAAAACTGTTTGCTTGTGTATGGGAGGATAGGAAGGTGTAAAATGTCTTCCAATAACTATGTTTTAAAAGAAACTGACAAACCATTCTCAGTTCTTCGAAAAAATCACTTATTCTTGTAAGTGAGGTTCTTGGCAGTGAATTTAAGCTGACAGAGCCCTACAAAATGACAAGCAAAACCATGGCTAAGGCTTGCCCATGTATCCTATTTGCCCCAGACATCAGCTATAAGCATCTCTTTGCCTCAGAGGCAAGCTGGCTGTCACCTCAGGTAGTGGTATTTTGGATTGCATTCAGTCCTAACTCTTCCTGGGCATCAGTCAGATAATGAGCCTAAATGTCTACCTCAGGACTCCGGGTTCCTCTGCAAAGGCGAGTGCTTAAAGGTTTGATGTGCTGCCCAAGCTCTTAATTGGATCCAACCTTGTAATTTGTTCCACAATAGGATGAGCCAGCAGGATTATTTACAGCACAGCATGAAAGCAAATGCCAAAGTGACAATGCAGGAGTACAAAGTTGTTGTATTGATTGAATAAATTGCCTCATTCAACAGCCTTAGGCTGACTATGAATATTTCAGTGTTGTACCTCTCTTCAGTTTCACATCTAATGTGTTTCTTGAGTAAACAAGTGATGCTTGGGAAAGCCTTCCTCCCTTAATACAAAATAAGACATGGGTTCCCAAAGAAAGCTCAGCAGCAATCAATGAGAGATTTTAATATTAACTGAGGCATAATGGAAGACTCTTATAAAACACCTCTTCAAAATAATTCTGCCATGGCCAGATGGGTTTATTCCACTGAATTTAAAGGAGGTAAATTTTTTCAAAATATAATGCCACTAGTACAAAATAAAGTTATTGAAAATCCTGTGATACTGAAAGAAAATGAAGTTTCAAAATGGCAGTGTTCAGACAGCACTGGGATTTTGTGCTACTACTCTGCCCAAACAACCAAGAACTTATCAACAGGTTCCAGAAAAGCTGTGGCAAACTGCTGCCGGATGTTTCAGCATGTTTCTCTGTCGCTTTTAATTTTATGTAATGGTGTCACATAGTCTTGAGAGGCAATTACCAGCAAGGACCTCGTTCACAGATTATGACTGGGGATGAGATGAGCAGGCGTCCACCCTAACAGCACGCTGGAGGAGCAAGGTCTTGCCTAGTAAACAGGCAAGACATGCATAACATGCCATCCATGCGTATAACAGCTGTGAGAGTGTCTCTGCTATCCAAGCAGATACCATGGGTGCTAAAACTACTTTTTGAGCTGAAAGTTATTATTAGCAACCCTCTCTGCAAGGGGAGAGAAGAGGCTGTGCAGCCAGACACTATTATATCATGCAACCAAGTCCGCATATGCTGGAGATAGCCATCTGTAATGGTAAGACAATTTTCCCCATAGATTTTCTGGCTAATTTTTTTCTGTTCTTGGTAAAAATGTTTATATTACAGACAGTTAGACTTCTCAGAACTTAAACACAAGTATTTGCATATTCCGATCAGCGTAGGATATGCAATGTGCAGAACTACTGGATAGTATGACCATAGAAAAGTGTGACCTGGAGAAAATAATCAGGAGCGAAACGTTTTAAATTAACCTCTGTTTAAGGCTTGCTTTCTGAGAGCTGGGGAGAGCCCAGATCATACATCCCAAAATTCAGAAACCAGCTCTGGAAAAATTTAACTGAAAAATTTCTATCTACCTCTGCCCACAGAACGGGACTGACAATACCTACAGAAAATCTTAAAACTTGTAGTCACAAGCATGCTATATAAATGCCAGCTATTACTATGAGCATGCCTGAAGCTGGCTTGACACTGTGAAGTGAATAGCAGGTTACACATTACCAAAAACACTTTCCGAAGGAAACATTCAACACTGTCAGGAAAAGAGACTTGCTAGCTTCTTGCCACCTACAGGTGAAACACGAAAATCCTCATGGTCCAGAAGCTAACTACATCTCAGACTCCAGTGTTTGGGGAGCAAATTGCCTCAGAACCAGAACTGACATTAAATATGAACAGCATTGGGATTCCAAACTTTGCGCAACTTATGGAATCTTTCCTGGTTTTATTTTAAAGTTGAAGCATTTTAAATTTTAAATGCTTGTTTTTTTTATAATCAGTCCATTTGACAAGGCTTTGTTTGGTTAGTTTTTTATGAAGAATAGCTGAAAGATCTCCTTTTTTCCTTTTTTTTTTTTCCTAGTCCCACGCCATGCTTCTGCTAATTACCACTGATTAGCAAACAGCTTGCCAATTAACCCTGACAGGGTAGTCATCGGTTTGATAGCACTGCATGTCATCTGAAAGGTAGGGAGAATTTCTTGTTAGTTTCAGACAATTAGCAAGGGGCTCGCAGAGCTCACAATTGCCTAAAGCTAAATGTTCCAGAACCGCTGAGACAAATTATTTAATCAATTAAAACACGTGATTGGATGTCTGTAAGTATATTTAAAGCTAGCAAACAAGCTTCTAGCTGTCATGGAGCAGAATCAAAAATTAGTGGGAGGAGAAAGACTAGCAGGGTTTTTTTTTTTAAGCTGTTGGAGTTTGTTCTGTTCTAGTCTGCCATTAACATTAGTAAGATATAACTAAAAGCTAGTATTGACTTAAAGCAAAAGCATCTGGTAAAGAGTAAGATCTAAAATGACTTTCCTTCCAAAGTGGTTAACTTTTCTAAAAGGCAAAGAGATTGTTATTGCTAATGCTATAATTGCAATATTGACAATTGGTGGGCAGCAACTTTTCTCTTTTTTTACATTCAGCTGTCCCTGTCATGTTGGGCAGAATCTTATCTATGGGCTGGCTTTCCTAGGAGTTCCTGCACTGATCCTTCTGGTTGTTGGCTATGCCCTGAATAACCAGACTTGGAGGCTGGTTACAGGCAAAAGGTCTCCTCTTGAGGAAGTGACTACACCAAACCGGTTACTGCAATGCAAACTGATCTGCTTTGTCTTGTGCAGCATCACTGGGAGAGCACTGGTTGCTCCAGTAACGTGGCTAGCAGTTACCCTGATAAATGGTTCCTATTATGTCTGTGCCATGAGTGAGTATGTCTCTGTGCATTATTATGGAGCTAATCCTAATGCTACTGCTAGCGAACGCAGAACGATATTGGCTGCATTTCCATGCAGTCAGTTAGTTCCACCGGAGCTGACCCGGGCAAGAGATGAAGTGATTCTCCTACTCCGATACCAGTCACAAGTGAGTAACTCATGTTGCTTCTGTTGCCTGCAGATCTAATGATGAGAACTAGAGTTAATTCAGCAAGCAAAGTGTTAGGATAAAACAGGATCGGTATCTCCTGCCTTGAGTGCCAAATCTCTATGTGTTTTGAAGCCTGCCTTGTTCCTGTGAGTGGAACTGAACTTTAGGTATATAAATTACTATGTCTGGCTGTCCCATTTGTTACCTGCTACTGGAGGATATATTCTTCCTTGCGTAGTATCTTGAAAAGTACTATCAAGTAAAACAAATGGAAGTTCAAGAGCCAGGGAGGGTATGAAGTTTCTTCATTCAAGCACAAGAAACGTGTGACTAAGGGGTCCAGGCTATGAGAGCTCCACATGAACCAAATTAAAATCTTGGTTTTAGATCAGACTCAATTCTAAAAGCTTACATACTGGGTAAATAATAGGGGGAATATTAAGTTGTCACTTCAGAGAAAATCGGTTTTAAATAGGCTATAAGCCAATATAGGCTAGGAATTAGATGGCTTCTCTTCTCACAATAACAGCTGTGGAGGCAAAATCCTTAGCAAATTATACAACAGAACTTCCTTAAACTTAACAGAAAGAAGCAGCGTTACTACATGGCTACCTCCAGTAGGCGGGGACTGGGTTTGATGGCAACAGACCCTTACCAGGCTTATACCTTGTTAACCTTATTATTCAGGAAAAGCAAGTAAAGATCATTTTAAGGATTTTTCTGATGCTCAGAAGTTACCACTGTGAGTATTTTCAGCTGTAACAGGTTTTATCTTTTCTTTTTCTTTGTAAGGTGGCTGGCTGGCTTCTGATTGCTGTGGTAGTCATTACTGTCTTCCTGTCTTACTGCCTGGCAAGCTGTTTCTCCCCACTCAGCTTTCTACATTTCAGATACTGGAGCAGCTATGTTCACAATGAGCAGGAGCTCTTTGATGAAGCAACAGACCAGCACTCCAGGCTCTATGCCATGCAGCATGTAAGGAAGTTCTTTGGCTTTGTCCCAGGGAGTGAAAATGTAAAGGAAATCCGTATCCCATCTCTCAGAGAGTGGCAAGCTATTTCTGGACTGGCCTTTCTAAAACGAGTGGATGAGGAGCACTATGACTACAGCCTCCTCCATGACTGGGCACTCAAGGAGTCTGTAAATGGAAAATACCTGAAGACTGATGAAGACCCTGTGATCAGAACACAGCCCTGAGGGTCCAAGCCCCCACCAACACCTTGCAGAAAAGCAGGAACGTGTCTAGCTCCACATCTGACCTGAGCTGCTCTGGAACTTTTCGATGCCTTATTACACTGATATATAAAGTATGTGAGCAAGTACATCTTGTTACTGTAGTCCTTTAGCACATGCGTACAGATGCCTTTCCTGATTATGTCTGACTCCTGTGGGATGTGATGGTCTATGTCTAGATTAGGGTGGGCTGTTTCAAGCTGCAGCTCTCTGCTTTCTCATACTTGTGCTAAAAGGATGAGTATGTACTGGGGGAGAAAGTGATTCCCAAATGCTTTTTCTTTCCTCCCATTAAAAAATTTTTAAAAATTAATAGCTACTTTGATTGGATCCTATGAGTTAGTCCATTCTGTACAGAGCAAAAGCAGATATCCAGCTTTGTCTTAGTGATCCTTAGCGGAAATGCCTTATTTCTGCTCTTCCACATCTTGTATTACGTGAATAAAATATAGTGAGCTAACTACAAGCTAAGTCTGTGGCTATAGCAGCACAGAAAAAACATATGGGGGAACTTCAGCAACAAAGGCTGGGTCTAGATACAGTGATAAGAGAACTTTCAATTCTGCTAAGGCGATAAAATGCCCACTGAGAGGCACAGGATGGAGGGGTGCAACATGTAGCAGCTGTATGAACAAACCCTTTACATGTGGAAAACTGAGTTTAAATGTATTCTGGCTGAAAGCAATAGCAAGGTCAGTCTCCTGATCTTTTTAGATATACTTCAAAATCTCTTGGGTGTTTGTGTGCTTGTCTACTGTACAAATAGCAAATCAGGATGGGAAACAAACCTCACTGCAGTAAGGTTTGCTTTGCCTGTGAAAAACCTACAATTTAGTTGTACAACTGTGTGCATGAATATTACTGTGATTAAAAACTACTGAATTTAGTGAAAGAAGGCTTAATGGTGTTTTTGTGTTAATTCAGTGTGGTATGATGTGATGTTACTGCATCTCATCTCTAACTCCCTGTGCAGACATTTCTAACTCTAAGGGGGGAAAAATGCATACCATAGTTTTTCCTAATGCTTCCTGTATTGCCTTGCCATGTACATGTGTGTGCTACAAAGCCATATGCTAGATTATGACACTATCTGCTGTTAATAAGTCACCCCAGAGTGTTGAAGTGGAAAAATATAATTTAGTACATTTTACTAGAAAATGCAGGAGCCAGAAGTAAGTTAAATTGCAGATCTTGGTAAATGTGTTTGGTCTTGAAAACTTAAACTTTGAAACAAAAGCAAGCACTTTAGAAAAAGCAAATGATGTATGTGCTGAATAACTGGAGAATGATACATATTTTACATCACTAAAATTCTTAAATTCCCACACATGTATTTCATCTGAATCCTAAACTTTCAGGTATGCTGTGGGTCGACTGTGGCTGGATGCCAGGTCAACCCACCAAAGCTGCTCTTGTCACTCCCCTCCTCAGCTGGACAGGGGAGAGAAAAATACAAGGAAAGGCTCGTAGGTCAAGATAAGGACAGGGAGAGATCACTCAGCAATTGCTGTCACAGGCAAAACACACTCAATGTGGGCGAATTAGTTTAATTTATTACCAATCAAATCAGGGTAAGATAATAAGAAATAAAACCAAATCTTAAAAACACCTTCCCCCCACCCCTCCCTTCTTCCCAGGCTTAACTTTACTCCTGAATTCTCTACCTCCTGCCCCGCAGCAGCACAGAGGGACCGGGAATGGGAGTTGCAGTCAGTTCATCACATGCTGTCGCTGCTGCTGCTCCTCCTTCCTCCTCAGGGGGAGGACTCCTCACACTCCTCCCCTGCTCCACCTGGGGTCCCTCCCACAGGAGACAGTGCTCCATGAACTTCTGCAACGTGGGTCCTTCCCATGGGCTGCAGTTCTTCAGGAACTGCTCCAGAGTGGGTCCCTTCCATGGGGTGCAGTCCTTCAGGAACAGACTGCTCCAGCATGGGTCCCCCATGGGGTCACAAGCCCTGCCAGCAAACCTGCTCCAGCATGGGCTCCTCTCTGTCCACAGGTCCTGCCAGGAGCCTGCTCCAGCACAGGCTTCCCACAGGCTTACAGCCTCCTTTGGGCATCCACCTGCTCCAGCATGAGGTCCTCCATGGGCTGCAGGTGGATATCTGCTCCACCATTAACCTCCATGGGCTGCAGGAGGACAGTCTGCCTCACAATGGTCTTCTCCACAGGCTGCAGGGGAATCTCTGCTCCAGCACCCAGAGGGCCTCCTCCCCCTCCTTCTTCACTGACCTTGGAGCCTGCAGAGTTGTTTCTCTCACATATTCTCACTCCTCTCTTCAGCTTCAGTTGCACAGTTTTCTTTTTCCCCTTCTTAAATATGTTATCCCAGAGGCACTACCACCATCACTGACTGGCTCAGCCTTGGCCAGCGGCGGGTCTGTCTTGGAGCCAGCTGGCATTGGTTCTATCAGACACAGGGGAAGCTTCTAGCAGCTTCTCACAGAAGCTATCCCTGTAGCCCCCCCGCTACCAAAACCCTGCTACCAAACCCAATACAAGGTAATAGAACTGCACTGTTTATATGAACTCCTTAAGAAGCAAAGTACCTCTGTTAGTAAACACAATCTCTAATTTAACTTTAAAAATCTTTAAGTAAGATGGAACACTATGTGTAATCTGGAATACATGCAACTGACTTGTGTATCTGAAAGTTTTAGCAAAAAACCCCTATGCTGATGTGTGGATCCAAACAACAAAAAACTAACTGCTGTCTTTATTCTATGTGGGTTCTTTCCACTTCTTCCCTTGTTTTACAGCACCACTATAAAATGATGCAATGTTTGCAGCTAAGAGTGAGCTGTCAAATTCTTTTAACTTCTTGCTAAACTAACTTTTAAATTAAACTTCATGTTTTCCAATTTTGTCCCAATTGCTGTCCTGTATTTTTTTTATAGTTTATAATTTAAAATACTGAGTGGAAGTACTAGCTGTATCTGCCATTGTGAAATCAGCCCACCAGTACACAAATACACTATCAGCCTGTTAGCATATATTAATCCACAGTACTAAATACAGCTGTAGTACTACAGGTGATTTGGTGTATTTCCCTTCACTCCTCTGCTCCCTGAAACACATCATGGACTGGTAGTGAAAGCACAGCTTTCAAAAGAATTCATGATTACAGAAAAATCAATGAGTTGGTACTGAACAGTCTAACTGTGCCTGCTAAAACCTGAGTAATCTTACCCAAAATCAATTTAGAATTGCAGTTTGCTCACTTGAAGTGAAAATCCTTCTCTTTATGTCCACAGTAAAAGTTTTCTGGAAACTCTGAGCTTGTAAAATGCACCTGAAGGAAAAGTGCTGGCCATACACCCAGGAAACTGATGCACCTTAAAACTACTCTGTGTACCAAGTACCCATCTTAAAACTACTCTGTGTACCAAGTACCCATCAGGGTCTGCTCTTGTTTAACCCTCAACAGTCTTAAATTCATCCTTGCAGGTAACCCACAAGTATGGGAGCTCCCAGTATCACTTGCCTTGACAACTCCTGTTCTGCACTTCCATATGATTCTGCTTATGCAATGCAACTTCTGAAACCAGTGTGAACGTCTCCTGGCAAGTTCACAGGTGGCTTTTAACTCCAAGCTGTACCACCAACTGATTTTTCCAGCTGCATCGAATTAACTTCCAACTTCAGGCTGAAATGGCATTCAGCTGCCACCATGGCACCCTTATGCTATTCCTAGAGCAACAGTTTTGAATCCCCTTCAGTTTGCTGATCCCTATAAATTTTCAATGAAAGAATAACAAACAGGGAAGACCAGCCTAGCAGCAATGCACTTTTAAAAAGTAACTCTGAAGCCTGCGTCTTTACGTGGGAGTCCACAGACCTTCAGAAGCTGAAGTAACAGAGCCTGGCTACCTCACCGCTTCAAACCGCTGCGATTCCCAGCGGGGGAGGGGGAAGCCAGAGCAGGTGTGGTGCAGACGAAGAAGACAGCATTTTTCGAGCCCGTCAGGTACAGGGGGGTAAACACATCAAGTCCGTTGTGCCCAGAGAGATGAACGCCGAGCGGCAAGTACTAGAATTAACTGGCCAGAAGGCACCACACTGGATCACTCCTTGTGAAGGCAACCCAAAACCAGTCAGGCTAATTAGCTGCACCCTCAAACGGCTTTCGAGCCCGCCCGCTCTGGGCCGCCCGCCTCAGCGGAGGGCGCGGGCCGCTCGCCAGCTGCCGCACCTCCCACCTCCCCCTCAGCCCAAAGGCATCCACCGCCGATCAGGGACGCGCGGGAACGGCGCTAGGCATGCCTAGCCGATGCCGGAGGGGAGCGCGCATGCGCGGGCCGCCGTGAGCAGCGGGGTGGGGGTCGCTTCGCGGTGCGGGCGGCCCATGGCCGGTGGCGGCGGCGGGCGACCATGACCGACTACAGCGAGGAGCAGCGCAACGAGCTGGAGGCCTTGGAGTCCATCTACCCGGACTCGTTCACGGGTGAGCCGCGGCGGGGCCCGCGCCTCGCACAGCCGCGGCGAGCCGGTATGAGGGAGGAGCGGGAGGCCCCGCCGGGCGGCAGCCGCCCCCCGCGCCGTGCCTGCCCGGGCTCCTTCGGGCGTCTCCTTGCCTGTAGCTGCGCGGGTTGAGTATTTTTCGTCTTTTTCTCGGTTTGCCCTAGGCGGGAAAACCAAAGCGCTTGATGGCGCTTTTCGCCGGGCTCTGTGTTGCCGGCGTGGGCGCTGCCCGCCTCAGCGGCGTGTAACGCCGTGGTACCGCAGCCCAGCGTGGGCTCCCGTTCCTGTATCTGACCCGAGTTGTGGCTAGTGGAAGGATGATGCTCTTTGGAGAAACCTTTCAAAAGCTGCGGCCCTGGGTGGAAATTGGGGAATTGGCTTGTGTGTCGACCAGTTTTCCCTTCTGGTAACGGCTTTTCACAGCCGTGGAGCACGGGATGTTTTGGGGTACTTAAAGGTGCGTGGCCAGCATCTGCCTTATTCCATTGCAGATCTGTGGTGGAACAAAGGCAAGCTTTAATTCCCAGGTGCAGTATGTTATATTGTGAAACTTTCATCTGATGGATACGTTGGTTCATCAGATTTTCAGGACTTCCTAGTTACCGTCAAACAATTAAGAGTATCTGCCGTGCTAGCTAATGCAACGTGATTTATGGTGCCCAGTAGCCAAAGAATTTTGATGGTGAAAACCCCTGCATTTTCTCTTTCCTTCTTGCACAGTATCTACTCTGCCCGAAGTCCCACAGTGTCTTACTTGGCAGTAACTTCATCACACAGATACTTGCTCAGTACATTTGCCCATTGCTTTAATCTGAAAATCTTTTAGGTTCTTCAGTTTTGTGTTAAAGGTATATGAATTGATCTCTGGTAGCTGGGGGTGCTGAATCACTGGTGTATATATATGGAAGTAATACACTTTCATGTAGCCTCTACTCTGATGTTTACTCTGAGTTATTGTTCATTCATGTAATGCTCTTATGCCCAAAAGAAGAGGGAGCAAAAAGGATGGTAGTAGTAGTAGTACATTAGCAATTAATACTGTGAGAGCATACATATTAGATTGGGCATAGGTTATAACAGTGATACAGAGCAGTTCTAATTTGAGGATATGGTCTGCAACCCACAATTGTGTGATGAGGTTTCTAGTCTGTGAAACTTTAGATCACAGGGCTTGCATTTTGTGCATCTCTATAGAGCCGCTTGTTGTCTGTCTTCTAGCTGCCTCATTCATGCAATTTCATTCTAGTATATTACTTGAGTAGCACATTCTTGAAGGAGAGCACTGTGTATTCCTTTTTTGTTTTAAGAAGCATTTGTTACATTAAGCTGTCCTAAATATAGAAATAGGTGCAGACATACTGTAAAAATAGTCCAGGGTCAAGAGTGCACTGGATGCTTATCATGCATATCTAGTGCAATAAAGAAAATTAGCTTTGGGAGCTTTCTGCACACATTCAGTGCGCTAACGTAAGTCATTTGATGGTAGGTAGATTTGCACTTGTTGGAAAAATGAAACTTCCGAAAGAGAAAACTTTCCAAAAGAGAAACTTTTTGGTATTGTTGATATTATATGGTCTCATTCAAAGAGAACTCCAAACATCACATCATATGGAAAATAGCTGTTAATTGAAAAGTATGAATGAAAAGGAAATGAAAAGTATTCATTAATAAGGTAAAAAGGCCCTTAACGCTGTATCAAGAGCTTCCTTGCTTCGTTAGTCCTTGAGAAGTTCAGATTTAATGACGGGAAGAAGTAGTTGTCTGATTTTAAGGAATCTGTCTCTTTTTTTTTTTTTCTTTGAACAGTATTGTCAGAAAAGCCAACGACATTCACAATCACTGTGACATCTGAAGCGGGAGAAAATGATGAAAGTGAGTTGATCATGTCTTAAACATATGTAGGAGGAGTTTCTGTGTAAGCCTAATTCTATCGCCAACAACTAGGTATACCTCAACTTAAGTCCTCCTAGGGGCCTGATCCAGCAAGCATTCCTCAGAAGGTGTAGTTCAAGGATTCTGGTGATCTGTGTTTAGTTTACAGAAATGTTGCACTCTGTCACTAGGGCTACTTTCTGACATGCTGAATCTCAAATGCTTTGTAGTGTAGCTTCAAAAAGTATGGGTTGTCATCATCCCCATAGTAGCTTACAGCCATGTTGTGGGGTCATTTTTTTTTTTCCTAGCAGCTGTATGTGTACCAGCCACACAGGAGAGTTGAGTCTGTGTATTGTGAATATGCAGCCCTTAAGGAACAGTTCCAGAGAAAAGAGCTGTGGGTCCCAAGTCCCTATGTATTTGTTGGGTATCAGTGGTTGCACAGGCTTGTTGTAAGCAAGCCTTGCTCCAAGTAAGTTTGAGAGCTGCTCTTCTGGGTTACTGTATAAGAAGGAAGAAACTGGTGCTGTCTCCTTCAGTTTTAAAGGAGCAAGTCCTGCTCAGAGCAGGTGTCATGTTTTGAAGAGAATGCTGGGCTGCCAGAACTGTGAGTCTGGAACTGAAGGAAGTCTTCTCCCTGGTATTCTGGCAGGATGCGTGAAAGGAACTTGATTCTCTTTTGCCTTGTTTCCATGTTATCCTAGCTCTGGGTGGCTTCAGGTAGAATGCGTTCTCCTTAGGCCATTCTCTGCTTAATAACATCTACTGGACATTGTGTCCTTGTCATATAATTTATGTGGAGCCCTGGTACCCAACGCAGAGGTTGATACTCCAGCCAGGCACGCAGAATTTAAAGCATTAATATGCTGAGATTCTCTCTAGATAGATCTGTTGTTAGGACTCTTCCTCATTTTCTCCAGCTTTAAGTGGAATATGAGGGAAAAGAGATTACTGCTCTAGTACCCACCGTACCACAGAAGGTTTTCCAGTTTTTCTAAAGACCTTTCAGACATTAGTAGCCTGTAATAGTTTATGTAAGGGTAAACGTCATCGTCTTAATTTCTCAGAACTCATGCGTTATATTTAAATCTGTTCATATAGTTTTAACATCTGTGTAAGATGGCTGTTCCTTTAAGACAAGAATATTTTATACTTTAAAATCTTCAGGATGCAATAGAAAAATATACAATTAAAGTTATGTAGAGTTATCACCATAAGAATATGTGTTTTTTATTTTGTAGCTGTCCAAACAACCCTTAAATTTACCTATAGAGAAAAATATCCTGATGAAACTCCACTTTATGAAATTGTCTCACAGGAGAATCTTGACGATAATGATGTCACGGACATAATAAAACTACTAGAACAACAGGTAAGGAAAATGGAATATCTCAGTTCAGCTTGATATCACTTCATACTTTGGCCAGAATTTCTCTCTCAAATCAGTTCTGTTCTGAGGTATGTGCTACTGATTTGAAACCTATTGCATACTGTAGGGACTGACTTTGAGGTTTGAGTTTGGTAAATGACATTATTGAGGCAAATTATG
This sequence comes from Ciconia boyciana, assembly GCF_034638445.1. Classification (NCBI taxonomy): domain Eukaryota; kingdom Metazoa; phylum Chordata; class Aves; order Ciconiiformes; family Ciconiidae; genus Ciconia; species Ciconia boyciana. The sequence goes on from NC_132936.1 coordinate 55,723,604, forward strand.
TTAATGAGGTAAAATATAGGGCTAACTCAGTGTGCACAGGTACAATAATGAAATGGAAGTGCTCTAGGTCTTCCCCTCTTTTGCAGTTCTAGCTTTAAGGTGAATTTGTTTAACTGTATATATAGTGTTTGTGGAAATAAGCCACTTTATTTCGAAAGATTAAAAAATGCTGCATTGATTCTTGATTCTTTTTAATAACTATTTGGAGGGGGGGTGAGGATCTCTTCAACCTTTGGCATCAGTGAGATTGTGAAGGAATGAGAAGGAGACGCTTTGGTTTCAGGAATTCTTGACAAGTCCTCCCTTCCTTGAAATTGCCATAATATGTTCAGTAGGCATTCTTGCTTTTCAGTTTGTCATATAACCTTCCTTCCATCAACTGATGTTTTTTGTTTTTCCTGGGAAACTCTCCCACTTCAAAGGGGCATGTAATGGGATTAAGAAATAAGCCGTTTCAGGAGAGGAAAGGTTCTGAGTGACTGTTGTCTCTTATGATTTATGATATTAAAATCTTGGAGTTGTATTCCTATTATAGGTTTTGTTTTATTAATGAAAAAGCCTTCCAGATGTGTTGATAACCTGAGCACAGGTGTTCATCATCGGTGTTTTGCTGCACACCCATTTGGGAGTAACTTTTGGGCCAATTGACTTGAATTTTCAGCGCGCTTTTGAGACTGGTGCAAAGTGCCTCAGCTGTGTTATCTGCATTTGCACAGCATACTGCTTTCTGAACATACTTATGCATTCAGCTGCTGAAGGTTTGAGGTTCTCCTTCTGTTTGAAGTTGCCTTCTTTGTGTTGTAGGCAGAAGAAAATTTAGGAATGGTAATGATCTTCACTCTAGTCTCAGCAGTACAGGAGAAATTAAATGAAATAGTGGATCAAATAAAAACACGAAGAGAAGAGGAAAAGAAACAGAAAGAAAGAGAAGCAGAAGAAGAAGAAAAAGTATGTAAAATAATGTTATCCACTAAAAAATTCCTGCTTTTTTTACATGTGTGGGTTTGATGCAGGAGCAGTTCTCGGTTGCAGTGGGAGAGGAACATCTCTCCCAAAACTGATATAATTAACACTTAAGTGCACTAAAGAATCTTTTAGTCCTTAAGTGATTCCCCTGCCCCCGTTTTCTAAAGGAGTCTTTTCAGAGACATATTGCATGTTCACAGTCCCTTCTAGCATTACTTCCTAAGGTAGGGGCAGGGATTTTTCCCAAATGAAATCAAAGTTACTGTAGCCAGTTTTTTGCTTGAAGAGGCAAGAGGGGATGGGGAGCAAAAAAGGCTAGAATATGGCATGCTGCACACAGGCTGCATGGGCTGAGGAAGCCTCTCTTCCTTGGTAGACTGAGTGGGTAGGGTGGAAGCAGTGGGACCAGTCTTCAAGACTGGTTTGTCCTCTCTGCACATGTCCCTTCTACCAGCCACTGTGGAATAGTTTCTCCATTCATGGAATGTGTTGTGATAAGTCCTACTACTGAGTCTTCACTTTCTTCCTCAGAAATAGCTAGAGGGTGATGGGACTTGGAAGGTTCCATTTCTGAAAATGGCAGAAAAATAGCTGGGAGAAAAGCATCCTTTTTTCTGTCTCAACAAGATAGAAGGTTTAATGTATTTTAATGGAAAATATTTCAGTGTAGATTGCACTTAGCAGCTGATAAGAAGTGCTGCCTGCTTATAGATAGCCTGTATTAGTGGTGTGTTGCTAACTATTGCACTGTAGGTCCAAAAGTAGTACGCGGGGTTTTTCCATAAGAATTTCCACCTCATTACAGCTCTCTGAAGGGAGAGTCCCATGACAAAAAACCCAGTAAGATTGTGTTCTTTGTATATTCTCAGAGTTAGAATTAATTTCTCAGAATACTTCACAGCAAGCAGTGCTTCTGGAATGTTGTAATATAAATAATTAAGAGAATGCTCATCTTCACTCGTAGCTTTGCAAGTTGTGTTTGCAGCCTTGTTTTCTGTTTTCAGCAACGTTTTCACGGCACTCCTGTTACCATTGAGAATTTTCTAAGTTGGAAAGCGAAGTTTGATGCAGAACTGCTAGAAATAAAAAGGAAAAAAATGAAAGAAGAAGAACAAGCAGGCAAAAATAAATTAAGCGGTATGATTTAAAACTGGTCCTGAAGCTTTTGCGATGTTACCAGACTATAACAACAAGCCTAAGAGTAATTTTTACACTGAAAGATGATGGTAGTAAATAAACTCTTAATGCAGTATTTTATTATTGTCCTCCATGTCGCATGAGGTCTTTCTGAGTGCTGGTTTGGGGCTAAATACAAAGCTAATAGATTCAGGATTTCTGCTGAAGTCATTACTGTTCCCAACCTGTGTGTTTAAGCTTCTTGGGTTTTATGCCAGAGAGTATGTCACTTGGAGCTGCCACTGACAAGCTTTGTTCTGGCAGAAGTAGTTGGGGTTTGTTAAGCAACAGAAAGAATTACGTCAGACAGTTTTTTGGTTTGGCCTTTATTGCACTGGATTGTACAGTGACTTCAGATTATTCAAGTGCACGTACGAGTTTGGGATGCTGTTGCTGGACTGAAGCAACAGAGAGGCTGGCTACTGCGTATGACAAGCTTATGATGACGAGTGAGAATGGCTCTGATATTTTGGGGAAGAGTTTGTCATAGCAGTGGTTTTGGGCTCTTTGTTTTGCAGATCACAGTTTGTCTAGCAGAAAGCAAACTCTGTTTCCAGAGGGCAAAATGTGGAGGAAATGACTTTCCTTATGAGAACCTGTAGATAAGAATTAAAACTTGGGCATCCTCCACTCTGTCCATGGCTTAGCTTTGGACTGGTTCTCCTGTGATGTTGGATCTACTTTTTAACCTGATTACCTGAGAAAACATGACCAGTGTGATCATGCTGTATCACTGCTGTCTTTTGTCCTCCCTTCTGAAGGCTTTTGAAAGTTTTGGCTAGTTTTGATGGAATTTCACAGAAATACGGAGATTTTAATGGTAGTAAGTTTCATGAAAAGCTGTACAGGGCAGGGGACATGTTTGATTCCCCTCTGAAGGGAATGCATTTGGGAATCTGCAAAGATGAAATAGTAGAAATCAGGCTTCTTCTAGTTTTCCTGTTCTTAAAATTCTTGTTAGCATGCTGTGTCAATTTTGCTCTATACAAGTATAATTTATAGAAGCTCACCTTTACAAAACTAAAAACAGGCTTATTCTCAGATGTCATGAGTGTAACCCCAGTAGAGGTAAAAGGTGTCTTAAATGTTTTACCATGAACACCAACCAGTCTTGTTGGTGGAAGCTTGCATAAGCAATGCAAATACAGATGGAAGACAGGTAGTTTATGTGGAAAGAGTCCTGAGCTTTTCTTCCCCTACCTCCCAATTAGAAAGGCTTCACTTTGCCTTGTGTGATGTTTCCTTCACAGATGTGTGTGTGCAGGAGATGGTGATTTGTGCGTAGATCCAAGTTGCTTTTCGAATGGGAGGATATATAGAAAAAGATGGAGGAGGCAGCTAATTTCCTTTCCAGTTCTCACAGTGGATTTCTTGTGGAATGCAAGACAAGGACTAAAGCAATAAGGACTGAGCAAAGGCTGTGGGCCAGTATGGTGTACATTTTCCCACCCTCCATTATTAAAGCCATAGTAACATGAAAGTGACTATAAGAAACAGTGACCCATTTCACATATAAGAAGAGGAAGCCTGTTGGCGTGGAAGAATCCTGGATGAATAGTCAAAAAATCAGAATGGGGAACTCATAGAAACGAGCAGCTTAAAAAAAAAAAAAAAAAAGACTGCCTGACTTGGTTAATTTGAAAAGCCTAAAATACATGTGCTAACTATTGTTGCCTTAGGTTGATAGTTATTTCAGAATTCTACTTGCTTATATATTATTTTTTTATTTTATTTCTAGGTAAACAGCTGTTTGAAATGGATCACAACCTTGACACCTCTGACATCCAGTTCTTGGAGGAAGGTAAATTTCTGTTTGTTTCCACAACTGAAAGACAGTGGCTTAAAATAGGTCAAAATTCTTAAGCAAAATCTGTATTATATTTCTGACTTAACAGCATACCTCAGTATCACTTTTACATCAGAAGAACTTTCTAAGAAGTACTGTTTTGCAGATTGAACAGAAGTTATTTTAACTGCTTTCAAAAACAAACAAAACATTTTCAAGATGCTCAAGCGTATTTATTCGCAGTTTTGAGCTTGAGTTGGTCTTATTTCTGTTGCTTCTATTGAAGTGTTTGGACTGGAAGCAATACCAAAAACAAGCAAAGCAAAACAAAAATAAAACAAAAAACCCCCAACCAAACCCTGCTGCTGCTTTTTTTCCTGATAGCCAGCCTTCTTACCCTGATTTCAAGCACAGATCTTGAAGTTGTGTCTCCTCTCTGAACCTCAACACCAATAGTAAACATCTTGTAGGTCAAATTAAATGCTATTTGCCTCTGTGTAACTCAGTTCTTCTTCATGGTTTTGTGCAGATTTGTCTGTTATCTTACTGAAAATATCTGACCTGGTGCCAGCTGAAAATTTTGTAAGCTTGTGCCAAAAGATATTAAACTTGGAAAATTTGTTGGAGATAAATTAAATAAATCTACTCACAGTCACATATCTATTTAATTTTCTGTACTGCCTTTTATCATCCTAGTTTAAAAGACCGATTTTTTCAGTTAAGACAATTCTTTAATGTCTATTATCATATCTACCAGCATTATCTACTGGTATTGCAAAATACACATGCAGAAGAGAGTCAATAATTTTCTCTGCAAGTAACAATTTAAAAAAAAAAGTTGATTAACATCAGTGAGTATAAACTTGAAATGTCAGTAATGGGGGAGTTGAGTTTCTTTTAGTTAGAGGGCATAATTTAACCTTGTCTTCCTCCGGAATGCCTAAAGTGAAGATGGGTTGTTGATGGAACATTTGGCTGTCTCGGGAAGGAACGCATCTCTCTATGTGGGCTCTGTGCCCAAATGATTTGAGATTAATGTATTAACTTTTAATCCTGTTGCTATCGGTGATTAAAAACTCCTGTCCTTATTGCTGTTTGCGTTCTATCATAAATGCAACAGGTTACTAACTGCAATTTAATATTACAATACCGTGTAATAAGTAATATTAATTTTCACAGCTTAAACAGGGTAATGGCGTTATCTTTTAGGCAGAAACGGTTATAAAGGCTCTTTCAAATCCATGAAAGAACAGGACCTTATTCAGGGGCCAGAAGATGTCGCTGTTGGTACACACAAATAAAATAGCAATAGTCCTCAAGTTTTATCCTTAGGTCAGCATCTCTTTCAGAAGAAAATGTGAAAGCATACAAATAATCATATGGCTTTTAAAATTTAAATCTGAAAACAAATGTAGATATATATAAATGGTGTGTAAGGGGTTTTTTTTAAGAAACCTTATGTGTTTCTGTGGCTATGATAGTTGTAACTGTTCCAGCTGTGGGGTCCTGAGCTCCTACTTTGACAATACCTAGGAGAAAGAATCTCTGCTTCTGGGAACATCAGAATGTTAACTTCATTCTCCCAATGGATTCTGAGGTCCTGTGTGACATTTCTCTTGACTAGGTTTTGGTATGAGGGAAAAAAGCTTCACTTTAGCTGTAAAAAGATAAAATGTGGAATTTCCTTTTCCATATCTATTTGATATATAAAAAGCCAAGTAAGTTAACAGCTACCTACATTGAAGAATAAATATGAAAGTGTTGTGTATTTTGTTGTTCAGGTACTGTTTTCCTACTTGCATGAAAATAAATTATTTTTCTGTTCTTTGCAGCTGGAAACAGCGTGGAGGTTGATGAATCTTTATTCCAAGAAATGGATGATTTAGAATTGGAGGATGAAGAGGATGACCCTGACTACAACCCCGTTAATTTAGATAGTGATTAGACTTTTTTTGAACTGGCTCTGTCATCAGTATGGACGTATGTAAGGAGAGAAGGGCAGGCAGGAAAGCCACAGCATCTGTGGTTTTAGTAATGTGTATCAGTTTTCTTTTTTTTCTTTCCTTTTTTTCTTTTTTCCCAAAGAAAAAAAACCAAAATATTTTAAATCCAGGAGAATGGTCTTCTGATGACTTTCATAATAAATAAATTGACTTTAATATTTCAAATGAAAAATTTGATGAATATTGATCTGTCTGAAAAAGCTATTCTAGTTTCTCTTATTTTTCCTTCCCATTTCTGTAACTGTCCTTTGAAGAGATGTAACAACGAGCAAGATGGAAAGATTTTATAGCAAGTGCTAAACACACCTGCATCTGAAGGCTGAGTAGCTGTTCTGCTATCTTCCACCTAGGATATACATGGGCAGATTTGGTGAATAAAAGGGATCACATACCATGCAGTTTTTTTTTTTTTCTTCTGTGGAATTTTATAACACTTCAAGTAATGGTCAGTTCTGGTGCCCCAACCTATGAGCTGTAGATAGGCAGCACTAGTCACCTTTTTAATAAGGTATAGCCTTATTAAAGTTTAATGGAAACCATTTTCATGCTGCTAGAGTAAAATCTTTTGCCGCAGTTGAGGATAATAGTTTCAAAATGACTAGTTCAAGTCTGTAGGAAAAAAATCAGAATGAGATTAAGTTCTCTTAAAGTTTGGTTGATGTGTTCAGAGACTGTTTTTTTTATTTTGAACTTGTGCGTCAATGGACTTCCACGGAAAGAAAACCCAACACCCTAGGAAAATTAGTTTGCTTTTGGCAACAGACTACGTTGAAATACTCTCAGTGGAGTGCAGAATACAGAACCAGGATTTATAGAGTACTTATAGGTTTGAATATAATGGGTGGTGTTTTAGAAGCATCTTGTTGGCAGCCCATAAAGGTTAGCACAACACACAGTAAAGCTACACATCAACTCGTGGATGTTAACCATCCTGCAGAGTTGCTTGTGGAGCTAATAGCTTGATGTTAGACTCCTTCTCCCTTTCCACCCCCAAAAAAAACCCCAAAACACTGCAAAAACTGGTGTTTAAGCTAGAAGAATGATGGTATGGATGCAGGTTTCAAAAGACGGCTCTCCAAATAGAGAACCACCAGGCACCTCAATGGTTAAACACTGTGTGCTGAATTTTAAAATACTGTTAGTAGACTGTCTTAATGGCACCAGCTTCAACCTCTGAAGAGGATTGCACTAAAGTATCACACAGTGCTTAGAGGAATAATAGATTTATGAACTTTAATATTTGGAAATTCTGTATTCAAAATGAGAAATTTAATTCTGGAAATAATTTAATGGTGTATAAGATTCTCTGCTCATATCACTTGAGAACATCTGTTTAGGATGATCTCCTTTAACATGTTTCAGTAGTCTTTTCTTTTTGTATTCAAGATGAATGCGTTTCTATTAGAAATAAATGTTCAAGTACCCTGTAAATAATTTTATAAATTAACCATGTGCCTTTGTTCCTACTGTCCTCTATTTGATCTTTTTAATTTTGACTACTAAGAACGCTAGACAAGCATCTAGGGTTCAATGATAATGTATGTTTCAAAGCAATAAGCAGGATCTGTGTTTCAGCAGAGTTACCAAATATATTAAAAAATTGTGAGCTGGTGTGATATTAAATCTGACTTTTCCAAAGATATGGTTGGATTGAAAGCTTCATAGTGACTACATCCAGCTTCCTGTGTAATTGCTAGTATGCTTTAAAATGCTGGTCAGCACTGAACTTAATTTACTTCTGGAATGTCTCAATTCAGCTGCATAAAAACATTTAACTCTTAAGGCTGCTTTCCATTTTCAGCTATGTATGTTTAAAACTAGTCTTTTTTCATAAAAGGAGTGAATTAGTTCTCTCTAAATCTGGACTGAATCCAAGAATGCTGTGTAGTCTGTGCAAAATGTGGTAATCTGAGAAAATTTTCCAAGTGGGTCACCAACAAGAATCACCTGTGTATTAAAAATAAGTTTCTTGTTAATGGTATTTCTAGATTGATGAGATTTTCTAGTCTGTTTTCACACTAACATATTTATTGGTTTTCATGCAGAGGATGTATAGCTTAAAAATGCTAAAACGATGTCAAGTTAAAATGTGAAACTGTGTTTTCACTGTTACATCTTACATTTCAAAGCAGAGGAAATAATAAGGGTTAAAGTGACAAAAAATTGTGTAAAGTCCATTCCTCCAAGTCTTTGGAACAAGTTTCAGTGACTCAATCTGAACTTCAGATTTGTTTAGCTTTATTAGCAGTTAACTTCTGTGAAATAAAAGGGAATTGACTGAGAGTGAACTTGGCTATGTTTGCGTGTTTTAGTTTGCTGAAATGGACTGAGATACTTTTTTTTTTTTGTGGAAGAAGTTTAGGTGAGAGATTTAAAGTTACTTATGCACTTTGGATTACATTGAAGTAATTCATATTAATCTAATAAAATTCCATTGATAAACTTTGATGAAATTTTAGTAATTCAAAATCATGGTGCTGACAACTGTGCTTGTATCTTGCTTTTAATTTTCTAAGTCCAAAGCTTACACTGTAATGCATGTAGGGAGATTATTTCGAGTTGCAACACTGCACTACAACCAGAGCTAATTTAGATTTGATCATGCTGAACTTTTTCAATAGCTGGTGCCTGAGCTCTATTAAAATTCAGAGGATCGTGCCCACCACATCAAGATGCTGTAGGAGTACAAGCTTGGGCATGCTGCAAAGCCTAGGATTTTGCATCCAAATTATGATTGCATTGTGATCTGCTTTAAAGCAAACAAAACCTAGGGGTGGTATACTTCTCTCTCCCCCCCCCCCCCCCTTTTTCCTTCTCTCTCTCTTCCCCCCCCCCTCTTTTTTTCCCCCTCCTCTCTTTTTTTTTTCCCTTCTTTCTCTCTTTTTTTTCTTTCCCCTTTTTCTAATAGGTCAGTGGTCAGTGTATTTTGGCCAAAAATGGGAAGCTTGAAGTACAATTCCTGCGGGGAGAATCGGCTTCAGTCTTTCTTCTAGGAGACTTATAACCATTAGGCTACCTTTTAAACTGTGTGGTTACTAAAATAAATTCAGAGTTTGTTGGACCAGGCAGTAGACTGTGCCTGGATCCAAGATGCTGATACCCTAGGTCCTGAGAGAAAGAGCTGTCATGTGAGTGCTCTCTTTTGTGTTGCAGAATCTGACAGGGCCTGAAATAGTACTTTTTTGTTTGGTTGGGGGGGAGGGGTGTTCGTGTTTTTTTTTTAAATTTTAAATTAGCCCTTCAGTGCCTTGCAACTTGGCTCAGAGTAGAGGGAGAAAGAGAGGGGGAGAGGTGTTTCAATTATTTGACATAATTGCATTTATTGCCATGAACTTGATTTTACTTTCTGCACTGCGTGCTCATGAAATCTGCAACTGATAGTGAGCTGATGGCATTGGGCTGCGGCATACAGCGTAGTGTGAGGTTTATGTGGCTTTTATTACTATGCTGGGACTTCCCGTCATTGGAAAAAGAGTAAAGATCAAGGTCCTACTTGTAATCAGGAGTTCTGTTTGTACTTACAGCAATTTCAGCAAAAGGCCTGTGTTAGGCTTCTGACTTTGAACTAGTTTCACCTTTGCTGTGGCCAGGGTAGATATGTACAGGTGAAAAAAGTCACTGGTCCCCTTGTGGGAAGTTCAAACTCAGAGGTCAGTGGTTATGTAAGTCGCATAAGGGGTTTCTTTGAACTTATTTTCTTGGTATTGGGGATGCAAAGTTCCAGAATGAAAGATGATCTGGCAGTACCATTAAAGGACATGGAAATACTGGTTTGTAGGCGAATTATATGAGGTCACCTTTGCCTAATAGTCCCTAACAGCATGCTGCGCATGAAGTAATTCTGTCCAGGAAAAAAGTGGGTACAATGTATCAGAAGGCTAAAATGGGTGGATTGAAAATGAGAAGAAAGAGCTGGTCCCTTGGGACCAGTGACGGAAGTAAACAAACAAAAAAGCCGGTATGTGAACTGGAAGGATTTTTTATGTTTTCCAAACAGTTTATGGGAAAGCCAAGGTTAGATGTTCTTTGTCAAATCAAAATGATAATTTGAAATGTTTTTGAAATTAGAAGTTATATCCTGCTGTGGCTGCTTGGTAGGACACTGAATCAATAGCAACCAAAAGCAGTTGCCATAGTTTGATCATGTAGACACCATAGCAGGAAGCAGGAATGAGGGTCCAAAACTTGCCTTCCCCGCCAGGGAAGTGCAGTTGATGTGTCAAAAAAAGTTAGAACAAAATGTTTCCTCCTCAGATCATGTCCTTTCCCTCTGCCCTCCTGATTGAGGCTGTGCTGAAAAGGATGGATTGGAGGGGAAAAAAATGTTAGAGATGTATCACAGACTTAAAAGTGCATACATGGGGAGAGGAGGAATTACAGCTCTAGTTTGTGAGTAGTTTCAATGGATTGAGTTGAGAAATATGCAGGAGTTGGACTTCCCTTGTAAGCAACATAAAAGGCATTACTGTCTACAAAGGTGATGTGCCAGTTTTGATGGGATAGAGTTTAATTTTCTTCACAGTAGCTAGTATGGGGCTATGTTTTGGATTTGTGCTGGAAACAGTGTTGATATCACAGGGATGTTTTTGTTATTGCTGAGCAGTGCTCACACAGAGTCAAGGCCTTTTCTGCTTCTCACCCCACCCCACCAGCGAGTAGGCTGGGGGTGCATAAGAAGCTGGGAGGGGACACAGCTGGGACAGCTGACCCCAACTGACCAAAGGGCTATTCCATACCATATGGCGTCATGCTCAGCATATAAAGCTGGGGGAAGAAGGAAGGGGGGGGGGGATGTTTGGAGTGATGGCGTTTGTCTTCCCAAGTAACCGTTATGCGTGATGGAGCCCTGCTTTCCTGGAGATGGCTGAACACCTGCCTGCCCGTGGGAAGGAGTGAATGACTTCCCTGTTTTGCTTTGCTGTGTGTGCAGCTTTTGCTTTCCCTATTAAACTGTCTTTATCTCAACCCATGAGTTTTGTCACTTTTACTCTTCCAATTCTCTCCCCCATCCCACCAGGGGGGAGTGAGCAAGTGGCTGTGTGGGGCTTAGTTGCCAGCTGGGGTTAAACCACAACAGGTGTATATATCATAGACCATATGCATGTCAGGAGTGGGGTTGTTGAATTTGCAACTATTTTTTGAGTTGTTGATAGAAAAAAATCTTGTGTTACGTCTCTGTACTTATCTTCTCAGGGGAAGCCCATGGGCAAGCTGCTGCACAGACATGAATCATGAACAGGTTAAACCGTGATAGTGAGTCAATGAATATATGAGGAAGCATGTAGTCATAGATAGCTGGTAGTTTTTTACACCAGTAGCCCTAGCAGGTCATCAGGTACGATAGAGTGGATGTTCACTTAAAAACTGCTATGACTATGGCTTGTCTTTTTTCTCAATATTTCAAGTAGCAAATTGTCAGACATGACCTCGAGAACCATAACAGACAGTGCAATGAAGTGTTTCAGTCAACAGGCAACACCAGAGAATGCAACGTAAGGTCACTTTAATAGCAAATGGTTGATTATCAGTGTTTACCAAGGAAACAGGTAAGGAACTCAGACATATCAAAGTATAACCATACCACAGTTTGTCACTCTTACTTCCAGTCTGGGCATTGAAGCTTCTACCAAAAGAAGCCTCATGAAATGCACAAGTGAAACATTTTTCAGAAAGTTTTTAGCAACACCAATCTGTCCTCACTTGGTTATCTACAACTCTGGTGTTATTGAAGCCCATGAAATTAAAAGCAAACATGAAGAAAGGAAGTCAATTTACTAAGAAAGTTAATTAAAATACCTTGTAAAATTACAAACAGGAAACTGGTGGAATTGAATATCTTCCTCAGACAACTCACATCTTGTGACTGAGTTGTCATCATTATTATTTCTATAACATAGCTGAAAATGGATGTGTGTTCTTCTTCCAGAACTTCAGATACGTCCATCCAGCATAAACACCAAAGGATGATGGAACTCAAAAACCAGCCTATGTTTCATCATTAATATCCCAGATGAATTTGATAGGCAGGAGGGTCTTCATTTTCTCTTTAAGAACTTCATCAAACCTTTCACTCTGTGCCACTGTCATGATGTTTTTCCAGTCTCCAACAGTGCCTGAGGAAAGAGACAGCAAAGGGAGGTAAGAAGCAGAAGGTGCACCTCTCTGAAGGCCGCTGCAAAGAGCGAGTGCTAGGCTTGGGAAGCAATTCCTGGCTTCCTCAGCATCTCCCAGTCACTGGCCTGCCGAGTGAGGTTCTGTGTGCTCTTTTGAGGACGTGCTTCCAAATCTAGGTGCTGTGAATAAAACACAGCGTAGACCTAAAATCCTGACTTCTCATAAAGTTATTCAGCTCATTTGTTCTGGTGTTTTACTGATTCCTTTGAGATCAAAGAGGAAATTATTAAATGCAACACCTCTTGTTTTTCTCTCAGTGCACCACTCTCTCTAATCCCTGGAGTTCTCCTACGCTGAGCATTAGGACATCTTAGCAATGCCCAGGAGCCCAGGGATGCCATGTATGGACTCAGAGGGTAGTTGGTCAAGGAGGTCTATGCTTACACAATTAAGGTGACTCTTGCCTTGAAAAGTAAGAAACAGTAAAAAAAAAAAAAAAAAAAGTATTATCTTACCCCTGGCTTGGTACAACCCTTAAATCCTTTCCTGTATCTGACAAGCCTGTTACAACTTGCATTACAATCAGTAAAACATTACCTTTTTATTATCCTCAGGAAAATACGGTAAAATTACTGATGCCACAGCAATAAAACTGCTTTTATAAGTTTAATTTGCCACTAACCTGAACTCTTCCTCTGAAAATGGGGCATTCCAGCTGAGACCAGAAACCCTACGTTCATCTCACACCAAGAAATGTGGGATTAAATAGTTGTTGCATCAGACTGCTTCCACTTTACCTTTTCGTAGAAAGCCACCCTTGTCTTTCACTACCATGTCATCTGGCAGGTTCTTATAGTTTGCCCTGGGATCTTTTATCATGTTCTCAAATGTAGCCTGTCTCACAACACTGTCCACTTCCTCTTCGCTCAGCTTCTTGCCCAGGAAGTTGCAGATCTTTAGCACAGCACTTCTGAGATCCTGCAATAACGTTACTTTGAAGAGTCTTGATGATGCAAAGAACTAAATGCATACAGTAGTGGAATACAGGATAATAAAGGACATACATTTGGGTGCAAAACTGACCATAATTTTTACGTGAGCATCGTCTTGCTTGCATCAGTTGAATACTGGAGAGCAGTGACGCAGTAGCTCACTGCAGCAGCGTGCCCTGGGAGATGGGGAATTCTGTGTTCTGCTCCCCATGCTACAAACCCAGTCTGCATCTCGCGTCAGATGCCCTGGCAAAGTCACCCCTGGAATCTTGCCTGTCACTGTGAAGGCACTCAACCTGTGGGGGTTTTGTCAGTCTTGTTGTCCTAGCAAGTGACTTGACGTGAGCAACCCCAGGCTCCGAAGGGTGAGGGACCTGTGCAGTGGATGTGACATGGGCTGCGCTGCCGTGGCTGGGGTGCTCTGGGGCTTGCCCATGAGGAGAAGGGCAGCCACCTCAGAGAAATGAGAAGTTGTACAAAGGCGTGGGCAGCCACCAAGCAGGAAACTTCTGGTCAGCAATTTGATTGCTCCTCAGGTACTTTAGAGCCTGCCTCTTAAGCATTTCTTTCCTTTAGTGGAACTGTCCTTATGAGCACAGAATTCCTATTGAAGATACTTGAGAAAGTCTTGTTCTGTGCTATTTCAGAAAGGGTTTTTTGGGGTGGCAGTGAAGAAAACTTCTGTCATATTGGAAAGTGTTTTACCTAATAATTGTCTAGTAATTGATAAGACCTTGAACCAGTGAGACAAATTACTTCATCCTCTTAGAAGTCTCAATTTGAATCTACTCCACAACAGATTAAGCACTTTCCAATATAAAGTGTTCCAATATAAAGAGCTGTCTGAAAATGCACTCAATATAGGAAGAGAGTATCTTGAATACAGTGATGCTAATTGACCTCACCTTTTTCATTTCTTCGTAGGTAAGGAAGAGTATATTGAAATCCTCTGCATGACTGTACCAGCCTGCAACGTGATCCAGCCACGAACTGGCAAGTACTTAGCAAGGGAAATCATTAAAACAAAAAAATAAAGAGAAATACTATTAACAGCTAACAGTAAAACAGTAAAATTATCAGTCATTTAGGTCTTTGAAAGAGTTTTTTTAAATAATATTTTTTGATAATTTGAGGGATGCATGCTCACAGTCTTTGTGACAATTCTCTGAGCTAATGTGGCAACTCCCCTTTTGTTTCTAGTAACCTGAACTAATACTGGCAGAAGCAAAAAACTACTACTCTGTCTTTGCTGTACAGTGTTTATTCTTATGCGTTCAGCTCCACTAACCAAGTGCAGAAAGTGTTAAGAGATTTTCAGTCATAATAGTTATATTCTGAATCAGCATCCAATTCAGATAAAATAAGCAGCTTGTATGTTGTAGGGGAGCAGCAAAGCCATGACTATGCTACTCCCTTTGGACCAGCTTTCATCAGAAAATTGTGTCAAGCTCAGACAACCTCTGCAGCTTTGGATTCAGGTTATGGCACAGCTGAGGATTCTAGTCAGTGATATTTACTGATATAATTAATCTCGATTCAATCTGAGGTCATGGAATAGGATTTGGGCTCCTTAGTAAAAAAGATATCCTACCTTTGCCAGCTAAAAATCTCTCCATAAAAAGGTTAAAATCTGGTACTTCCTCTAGCAGGGACATGAATTTGGAGAAGTGGTAGTAAGAAACCATAACATCCTTAGGGTTCCTGGTAACATAAATAATCTGCAAAACAATAAGAAGGCTAGTCTCAGAGATATTAAAGTACTCCATTATGCTGACCATCAGTGCATTTTTCCATACAGGTCCCACTAAAAATGTGTGGAAACAGTCTGAAGGTGACAATCACATTAGGTAAATTCTGGATAAGGTAGTGCTGTCAATTTGTTTATAGGTGGTGGTATTTCTGTAGTTGCAGTCATTCAGTGCCTGTGGCTAACTCTTCACTTGATCAGTGGGACAGGCTTCAGTGATACTGTTCACTTGTGCAAGGCAGTCAGGTTGCAATAACAACACTAGAAAATCATTAGGTTGATTCAGCTTCACATTTCTGTGTACAGTCATGATGAAATGAAGAAAAGTTTCTTGTAAATCCCAGCTTTGGTAGTGTTGACAGCATCAGTACTCTGTGAACTAAACGCCTGGCCCAGCCAAAGGCAGCACGCAGGCAGATTTTGAATGACATGTAAGAGAGAACCCTGGCATCTTAAAAGAAGGAGCTGTTATGGGCAAGAGTTATTTTGGCTCCTGCTGACTCCTGACCACAGGAGAGCTGCTGCCTCAGGTACAGACCAGGCACCACCAGTGAGATGGGCAGCCTTCTGCCTCTTGACTGGCAGCATGTGCCAGCTTCTACTTAAGTTTCTGCTCCTTAACGCTTAGTTTCTAATTAGGGAGAGAAAATAGAGCCTGGCATGTTGCCCTTATGAAGTTACAAAGGTTTGCAGGGAGAGATAGAAGAATCATGCTCTCGTACTGCCTTTCTAACTGGGTAAAATTACTACTTTTGATTCGTGATAATTGAAAATGTATCTGATTATCTTTAGCAAAACCAAAACCATTATTTCCAAGGTATATAAAGTAAGGATTCCTAAACACATTGCAGGAAAATTCAATAAACGCCTAGTTCAAAAGCTCTGACCTGAAATCACAGACAAAGTTATTCTACGGTTTGATACAAAAACAAACAATCTGAGTGACATATTCAAGCAGAGGTGGAAAAGATCCCCTCCACAAGCAATATTTTCCTTAAGTCACAATAATTTCCATATTTTCTCATATGTGTCCTCTGTGTGATTTTGGGGCAATTTTCTCATGCTTTGTTGGGCATCATTTGGATTTCAAATCTTCTGCATGTGAGCCTTCTCTTCCAGACTTCACTGGTACTGTGAAGAAAATGGTGAGCACATTGCAGTTTCCCATTGCACCTGTATCTGTGAAGAAGGTAACGCAGCACTAAGAACTTGCCTCCGTAGCCCCTGCAGGCAGAGCTCTGCCACAGCTCTCTGCTCACTCAGCCATGGGAAGCCCTACATCAGAGATAAGGATGGAAGGGGCAGAAGTCATTGGGACCACTATAAGAAAGACTAGCAGAAGTATGAGATCCTTTGCCAGGGAGCAAAGTAACAACTTGCTGTAAGGTGCCTAAGGCAATTGTTGGTGTGCTGTTAGAAGTATACATCCCATATACATCTTCAGACTTGCCCGTATGTCTGTGTTCTGTCAGTGAGCCTTAGTGTAGCAGCCTGGTTACACCTGTCTCTAAGGAGGCATTTTTCATGGGAGACAGGCCCTGAGCACAGTTCATGATGGAGAGTCCTATTCAGAAACTCACAGCACTGGGGAGCAAGAAAAGGCAGTTCTCACATTCCCTCTCTACCTACTGTAGTCCTGTCCTCTCCTATTTCAGCGTGGGAGACTTTTTTTCAGACTTACAACTTCGCTGGAATTGGACGTTTTCACAAGGGGAAAATCAGCGCAAGTCTTTGACCCTGGCAGATCCTCCTGAGATGCACCACCCCTCTCTCTAACAGTGTTGGGGCTGTGAGATTTGGCAAAAGGAGACAGAAGAAATGGGCTTTAGAAGGTCCCTGATCTCCCCACATATACGAAGCAGATGATATTTAGCAGTGTCCCCCAAGACGTGGGGAACTGAAAGAGGAAAAAGGTAGGATTTGGACCAATTCACCGAGGCAAATTGGCATGATTGGTTTTAAGGAAATTGTAAAAATAACATCACTTACACGTCCTCTTTTGTTTCTCAGGTCTCTTGGAACTAGGTAGTAAGGCAGGTGGGTGGCAAAAGCACGAGGCAAAGGAAGATCTGCATAATCCTTATTTTTTGTTTTGTATTCCAGCCATGGGATTCTGTTCATGGTCTCCACATTTTCTGTTCCATTACGGTGGCCTTCATGAATTATTAAGCTCAAAATGTTCTGAGTCCACACAGTTCCTGAGAAGGAAACCTTTTTATTTGAACCTCGCTTAATTTTTTTTTTAAATTAAAGATAGTATATTGTCATAAACAGAGCTTCTCCACAGCTATAATGAGTTTCACTTTGTGAATATAAATACAACTTCACATACTGAAGAAAGCAAACACTTTCTTGGTGACTGTTGAGTGCAGAAGAGAAGCATATTTTTGTTTTGTCCCTGCAGAAAAGCTATGGCCAGTAACTAAACCTTCAGTTCCTTCACCAAATATACTCAACTTCCACACAAATTATGTCTGTCCTTACCCTCTTGTGGCAACATGAATTGGTGCATCTCTGTGGGCCACGCACCTGAAAATATCTCATACTGAGTGGATCTGGAAAAGACCTTTGCTTCTAGAACTCCTGCAAAGTGTTGTGAGATGTCATGAAACAAACAGCTGATAACACCATGTTTGTAAAGCACAAATGAGCCCCACAAAGCAAATGCTTGTGGCAACAGGCTCTCTAAAGTTCCTTGGGAAGGTTTAACTCCTGGGTCACAGCTGCTGGCAAGGATGATCTAAAAAGGCAGGACCTTGAAGGTGGCTGACCGCTGTGCCAGTATGTGTTCATGTGCCAGCTGGTAATGGTGGGAGGCAAATCCTGAATGATTAGCCCACTTGGGCAATGAGCAGCACTGTTTAGCTCCGGGTCCTGTGGCCTTCTCAGCACTATACTTGCACCGGTTCCTTTCCCTTTTTATACCATAGCCTGGTAAAGATGGACACTTGAGAGAATTCAAATCAATGCAGAAGAGCATTGAATTATTGCTGTAGGTTACCCTGAACAAGCAGAGAGAAAGGAAGGCATCTGAAACTGAAGCCTAGTTGTTAAGACCTCACCTGGGAAGGAAGCTCTTGGTTCTGGAGATTAGACTTTATGCATGTTGTAGATTTAAAGTCACTGGGCAAGAAAAAGAAATAGCCCTAGGATTCAGAGGAACAATACCTGGTGATTTCACAGCTGTAGTGACTGTCTTGCTCTGCTTGCCATAATCAACCTGGACAATTTTTCTGCACAGTGGTAGAAATTCAACAGAAGGATTGGAAGGTACCTTAGATTGATAACTGGTGAGGAAGAAAGAGGATGGTGGGACAGGATAGAGGAAAAGGTGTGAATGAGAGAGAGATGACATTCTGTGCAATTCATAACTCAAAATCACCTTCCAACTCCTTCCTGTCCCAGGGTAGCCCATCCCTTTGCAACATGAAACTTCTACTTCCAAAGATGTGCCATCTCATCTCAGTGCCATAACGTCTTTACCCCTTAAATACTGCCTTCTTATCCTCCCTCTCTGCCTTACAGCTCACCCTGCCTTACAGCTCTCTTGGACAGCTCACCCCGGTGCTGCCTGACAACGAGCTAGCATCATCTGGGCTCCCTGTCCCCTCGCTCTGTCGCCCATGACCCCTGCACAGGCTTCTCATCACATCTACCTTCACCACAACCAAATCTGGTGCTCGCTGCCACTCTTTCTGGGCTTCACTCAAGAGTGTCTTTCTGAATTCCAGCAAGAATTCCAGCAAGATGTTCAGTGACCCTAGGAAAAGGATATATGCTAACAAAACACTGGTTATGTTATCCAAAGGCTGTGTCTTGAAGGCTGCTGAAGAAAACCTAAGGATAATGGCAGAGGTTCCCAAGAGCACAAACAGAGGCCTTCAAAGTACAAGCACAGACTGGTACCAGAGATGTCAAGGCTTTAGTCATAAATCACTGCTTAATGCATGATAAAGTCATTAATTACTAATCACTAAAGAAATGTAATCTTGAAAAATGGGTATACCAGTTTTAGAGCATAAAGTGAACCTGTAAGGAAACATACAGGTCTATGCATGTCAAGGCTTTAGATGCTATGTAAGATGACAGTGAAGCCAGGTGGTTGCTCAGTTGCATTTGCTTCAGAAATAGGAATGCAGAATTCATCACACTGGTGTCCTGTATTGCTATGTAGGTAAATGGTAGTTCATTATCCTTGAAAGGAGATGTATATCATTGACTCACATTTGCTCTGATCTCCTGCTTGGTTGTAATTTGGATGCAGCAACCCCCAAACCACCTTCCATGTGAGCCCACAAATCATTCCAGATATCCCACAGTCATCTCCAACAGTCATGCACCCAGCCCTACCAAAACTATATATGTGTTTTGTGAGGCACAGGAGGTCAGTTTGGTTTGTGTGTAGCTTGCTCTGAGTACACCTACAAGATTGAGTCCAAGAACGAGGTAGACCAGTTTGGTTGGACACGAGCAGGACCCTTGTGTCTGGCTGTTCAGGCCATGGCTATGCAGGGTTTGTACTTAATGCCACGCTGCATATACTCAGAGACGATTCAGGCCTAAAAGCAAAGCTAACAATCCTAGGTACTTCTGCAGTTAGATGGCTGAATAAAGGTGGATTTTTTCCTCCCTTTAGAAACAATTCCATTCTTACCTGATTTTGGGTAAGTAGCTATAAATATGTCACTATCTTTGATTTCAAAATCCTCCAGGGAAGCTACATACTCAAGTGAAGTATTTACACCAAAATAAAACCCTTTGTATTTGAATAGATATTCTTTTGATGGTTCCATTGTTAATCTGTTGTCCTTATAGGCGAATAACCTGCAATAACAAAATATAAAGTTATATCTTTTTCTTTGGTTGTCATCTCACAGAAACAAACAAACAAACGAACAAACGAGTAATTCAAACAAAGAATCCAGTGCTGGCAAATTTTAGCAAAATGCATTTCAGCAAAATTCTGGAAACAATACACTGAAATTTAGCTTTCAGATTTTCACAGGAACATCACTCAGGATATATTTCTAATGAAAAAAAAAAAGAAAGGTGTATAGCAATACCCTTTACTCATATACAAGTGTATGCCACGTGCATGTAAAAACTAATATAACTGAAGGCAACCTATGTAAAAATCACTTGTCAAGATTCCTCTAGGATCTGAGTGACTGTAGAGTTTTCTTTGGGTTGTCAGTAGCTCTTGAAGAGAGCTAGCTTAGCTACCAAGTTCTCATTCTGAATTTTGTGACTGAAACTGTGTTCAGAATATCTTATTACAATTTCTGCCTCCTTCTACTTATTCTCTGTCTCATTACTAATGTTTCTCCCATAGTAAGCATAATTTCTGCAAACTAGGACGGGTAATCATGAACATGTGTTATTTTCTTAAACACGCCTACTGATTTTATGAGATTGTTGTCTTGTGTCTCATTAACACCATTGCCATATATTTGCCAGAAAAAGACATTAATCATCATTGTTGTGGTGACTAGGGAAGAGCAAACGCTTGGGGAGATACATGAAGAGTAACAGAGAGACTGAAGAGAGAGACTGACGCCTGTAGCTGAGCCAGAGCCAGATGGAGCATCTAGGTTTGAAGGTTTTGGTCTGTGTCTCTTCTGCAGTCTTTGAGCTGAACGAGGCATCCATGGATTTCAGTGAGCTTAACATCCTGGTCCCTCCTTCCCTACTCTGTAGATGAACTCTTTATTAATACCATTAGACAATGTACAAGCCTTGGCAGAAATTACATAAGCAAGTTCACTTCCAGACTTGGATATCACAAGCATTGTCTTATGTGGGTTAAAACATATTCGGAAAGACAGACTTTCCTATCTGGAATTTTCTCTGGGTTGCTGTCCCCTGCCTTCTCCTTGCAATGCGACCATTCCCATGCCTTCCTGGACTGCTGCGTTTGCCACTGCTTCACCGTCGGGATATCACCATTGCTCCGCCGTTGGGATATCACCCTTGCCCAGAAGTGTCGAATCAGCAGATTGTGCAAGACGTACTGGCCAAGCGATCTGAATTCACCACAACAGGCAGTCCTTGGAAATGAGGCTGCCGATCCCACCTGTTATCGGTAGTTTCTCTCCAGTTCGTGCTCTGCTTCCCCTTTGCCTTCCTGGTCTGTGAACCCCCCTGGCCGGGCGCGTGTTCCCCGCCCGGCCCGTGCCGGGCCCCGCTGGGCGCCAGCAGGGCTGCTGTGGTGGGAGCACTGCCCTTCAACCCACCCAGCCGGGGACGTGCTCTCCCGCTCGGACGCCTCGGAAGGCACCTGGGGCTCTGCGGTGGCGTGGCCGCTCGGGCTGGGTGGCAGGGCAGGGGAAGGGGTGTAGTGGCCACTGACAGGGACCAGGACCGGGGAACCCCGGCAGACAGGGCCGGGTTACCGCCAGCGGCCACTGACAGGGACCAGGACTGGGGAGCCCCGGCAGACGGGGCCGGATTACCTCCAGCGGCCACTGACGGGGACCAGGACTGGGGAGCCCCGGCAGACGGGGCCGGATTACCTCCAGCGGCCGCAGGAGGACACAGGGACATCCCTCAGACGCGGCAAAGGCTGTGGCAGGCCCTGATCTAAACAACTCCTTGGGCGTGCAGTGCTACCAAGTTTTAAGACAAACACATGCCTTTGTATTATGAGATTAATCAAATTTAGTTTCTCCTATTAACACCCGCACTTGGTATCATCAGACAACAAAAAAATCCTTTGCTTTGGGGGATGCACAAGCTCAGTTCTACTGCCAAAGACCCGCGGGCAAAGGAATGCGGCTGGATGTCTCCTTCCTGGGAGTACCGACCCCTGTGCTTGCGCTGCGCTCCCTCCACCCATGATGGCGGCATGGGCCATGGCCAGGACAGGGAGGGCAGGGAGGGCAGGGCGGGCAGCGAGGGAGGGGAGCCGCTGCTGCGTGTGATGAGGGGCTGCCTGCCTCACCTCACGGCGACGGGCATCGCCCGCATCAAAGCCTGTAAGGTGCTTCAGCCTCACAGCAAAGCCTGCGTTTCACTGACTGAAACAACCCCCAACAAATCGGAGCTCTAAATGGAGAAAAACCCACGTTCAGAAACAAAGGGATTGGTACACTTTTAAATTCAAGTTGTGATAACAAAGCTGGGGAAGTCCTAAGAATGCAAAGATATGGAGAATGAATGAAAAAAGTTACTGACACAGGAGAAAGAGCAGGAATTTGTGGGAAACAAAAAGGGGACACATTCAATGCACAGTATACAGCAACCTTCTTGATCTTGTTCTGTCAAAACCATGAGTTTTTCTATCACTTTTGGATAAAGGTTATTGCACTGGTTGGTTCTTACAGATGTATGAACATACCATGAAAAAATATACCATGGAAAAAAAAGCTTTGCCCCATTTCCTGGAAAGCCTATTCATGATCTAGTGTATATGATGGGAGAAAAAATAAACATTCAGGTGTGCTCATACCGGCCAGCTACGCATCTCAAAAAAGCATCTCAAAAATCTGTGTCCAGATGCAGACACCATGGTGTCTGCCAGTTTATCTCCTAAATCCACAGTGACCGCACACTTTTACTCTGCTTAGTTAATTATCTCACAGCTACGACTCCAATTTCTTTGTTGAGTGATACAGAAAAGCCCATGTGAGACTCCGGTTTCCACACCAGCACTGAGATAACCCTGCTCTGGACAGCCGTCCTCCTCTCAAGCACGGACCAGCTCTAGCCCCTAGTTCTCTGCAACTCTTTCTGGCAGTACCTGCCAAAACAGTCTACAAAAGAGGTCTATGTACAACTATTATTATTGTACTGAGAGGGTAACAGAGCATCATTTAACTCACACATCTACCGTTCTAATAATTTCAGGCATACTTACCTCCTCTGCTCTCCATGTGGTGCCCACGGAGATGTATGCTACTACTTCCCAGCTCGGTGAATGCGAGTAATTCTAGAGAGGCGTGAGCCATCACATTTCCTTTTTAACTGAGATGTGAACCCGTGGACGCTGTGCTGGCTCGCTTGCTTTCAATATTTGCTTATCTTTAACGCAGACAGCGATTAGAGAACTAATACAACTCGCGAAAAAGTGAAAGCAGTCCAGATTTTTTTTAATTATTTAAATGCTCATTTTGATTTCTGTTCCTCCTTTTTTCATCAACAGCACTGTTGAGGAAGATCGGAGAGGAGCAGAAGTGAATAAAATCTATTGCTTTTTGCTAGATTTGGGGTTTTTTTTCTCAGTTTTCACTGAACTTTTGCCCCAATTGGTTTTTATCTCCAAGCTATGTGTGACAGTAGTCTCAAAGAATAGCCTGAATCCACTACTCCAGTGAAGTGATTGATCAGACTGGTCCAACCTGGTCTCAGCCATGAGCCTGGAATGAGCTACTTGGGTTAATCACGTGTATGTGCTCATGTTAAGTTTTTCTGTGAGGTATTTTATAACTGAAATAAAATAATGCCTGAGACATTTCTCACTGAAACCTGCACTCCAGCAACATCACAAAGAAGAACGTTTTGTTCTCCAGTTCTGTGTTGTGTTTTGTATAGGGTTACTTTTTAACCTGGATCAATGCCCCAGGTAGTCCCTGAACTTGCACAACCGCTCAGTCAGGTTGGTCAGCATGGGAATGAGCCAGAAAGAGGAGTAGGGCTGAGATTTTTTTCACCACAGAGGAAACACGGCGAAAGATTAAGCCTGTTTTTCTTTGCTTTCTGCTCCAATCAGGCATGTGTCTAGTATTTTTTAACTGCAATTTCTATTCTAAGTGTTTAATAATAATGAAAGACAACATCTATCCATCCCAAAACTGGATGGGGAGGTGCTCCACCAGGTGTTCCAGCCCCTGGCACATCGCTCTGAAGAATCCAAAGAGTAACAGCTATGGTCCCACATCAGCTTCGTGAACTAGCTGGAAAGCCAACAAGGTGTGAGTTAGGGCAAGAAGCGATGTTTTCCAGTGAAAAGAAATAGCGTGTGAAGCCATTTGGCCTTTGGACAGATAGTGAGTGGGGAAAGCATATGAATCCTAAGGATATTGTAAAACGTCAGCATCCTAAAGTTAGGATTTGTCCATGCTTGTCAGTAACACTGAATAACAGTCTATCTGCAGTTAACTGAACATAGGTTTCATGTATATTATCTTTTTCAGGATAAATAGGCCATTGCAATATTAATAATTAATTTCCTAACATATATTGCAGGTGCCGTTGCACAAAGTTCAGTGGGAGACTGGGAAAGGAAATGCATGGTTTATTGTATAATTTAAACAAAACCAGTGTTCTCAGTGCTATTAACATCCTGTGTCCTTCTCTGGTTGTTTCCTCTGGTACTTTGCACCAATACATTCCTGTGCATACTAATCATAGTTCTTTCACAAGCCTCTACAGTGACAGCAAACTGGTGTAGCTCTGAAGTTCCCTATACAGACAATAGACAGGTCTCCTGCCTACCTATACTCTAAAATGAAAATGTAAAGTAAATGCCTAAATTAGGCACATGGAATCCCACAATAAGTTTCATGTAAGTTACTGCAAAATACATTCAAGATGTCATAGCAAAAAAGGGCAAACTAAATTAGACCACTTCAACACTCATTTTAGGAATCTGCATGGGAACAGATTGTTGCCCACCAACGGAGGGGAAAAAAAAAAAAAGTTTGTAAGGCATTCCTTTATTTTAGACATGCCTCAGGTACTATTACATACCAATAACATCTAGTATTGACTCTTATGGCACAAAATCCATGCCAAAGATACATGATGCCTGAGTTACTAGAGAAGCTTCTCAGAAGTTAGCATTACCTAAGAGCCACAGTCAGTGTGGAAGGCTCAGTGTAGCCATATCTCATGAACACTGTGTCTGCTCTCTCCTACAGGATTTCTGTCACCGGCATACTCTGTCTCCCTCTTTTCTTTCACTCCTGTAATTCACAACTGAATGTGTCTTACCTGTGTGTCTTGTATCCAAGTTCCCAAGTTCAGCAAAGTGGCAGGGGGATTTTAGGTTGCCACAACAATTCTGAAACACTATGAAACGGATTTGTCTTTGGAAGATGAGGCGTTTGGACAGTTTTGTTTGTGTATCCCCGCTAATGCACCCAAGCAGGATTCCAGCAGAGATGCTTAAACAAGTGCTGTTAATTTGAGGGTACATTTTTTTCTTTCTTTGAGAGACAGTTTTCTCTCTGATAGTCATTAGTTTGTGTTCTGTCCCCAAAGATTTCTAGCTAGAATGAGGGAAGAGTTTGGTGCATTTTACACTGCAGAAAAATGAACAGGGTGAAATTGAGGCCTGAGTAGTTTGGAAAGAGTTAGAGGGATGGTGTCAAAGCCAAACGTATATGCTGCACACTGGGAATCACACGCTTTCACATAACGTGAGTGGTATGTGAAAAGGAGATGTGGCCAGGGCTAAGTGTATAGCAGTCACAAGGAGGATTGGGCTAATTTTCCTCAGCAAAGGATATGGAATGGTGAACCAAATAGGTTTACCATTTGGTGAAACAAATTCTGAATTTTCTACTATTATGTGTATTATTTGCACGCTTTAACTTGCATTTATCTGTTACTTTTCTTCTGGGAAAGCAAACTAATTAACATGAATGTCAGTGACTTAGCTGTGGGCTAGCTGCAAGTGCTTGCTCCTTGACTCATACGCTCCAGAGGATATGTCAGTAAATATGAATTTCCATGCTGTTTTCAAATGGATAAAAAAACCCCTAGAAAACAAGCTAGTCCAGCTAAAAAAAAGTGCTTGATCACCCTAATATTTTTCAGTCTTTAGATACAAACTCATTTTACAAAGTTAAGCTCATAGGGAATGGGATGAATCTTGAGTAACACCTTGGTAAGGGAAGTACGAGAACCAGGACAGGAGGTGGTCTAGAAAAGATCACTTTTGTTATATTTTTTGCTTAATTTTTTACTAGACCCTGACCCCCTGGTTCAGTATATTACTCGTCAATGAAAGTCAGAGTTTCAAAATATATACAGTGAAGAATAATATCAGCTATTTAAGAAAAGCAGGCTAACAGCCTGAGCACGGGATTCCTCTGTTCTAGTTTCAAAAATAGTGTCTTCCTTTTGAGTATGAGGAATTGACTAGTGCTGCATTATAACCCATTTTTCATAGGTTCTGCTTTTACTGGGAGATCAAAGTCATAACCAAACTGAAAGATGAATGATTTACAAGAGTGTGTTAAATTTTGAATGGAGAATCTGAGAACATCATGCCCAAGAAAGCAACTGTCAACTGGAAAACAGCTTTTTAAAACTATAATGACTTTTTTCCAATAATTTAAAATACTAAAATCCACTAGGGTAAGAGGAAACTGAGAGGAATGTTAAAAATTATAAACATTAAATGTTGTAAAATATGTCTGGCCTAAGAAATGTGACAAAACCAATGATATGACAATAGTCTCACCTTTGAATTAGGCCTAAAACTCTCTCTTTTAACAAAGTCTAGCCACTTACTTTGTCTAGAGCTGAGCATTGAACTCTCCATTTCACACAACACTGTGGAGCCATCTCCTTGCATTTCCTGCCTTACAGTAAAATATGCCTGTGGTCACAGTTATCCATGTATTTAATTCACATCTGTGTGTGTGTGCACATGTTTTAACAGAATTAAAAAAAAAAACAAACCTTGAAAAGTCCAGGGATTGAAGAACATAATTTTCTTTTATCTCAGTTAGAGTAAAGACCTCAGATCCTTCAAATTGCTTTGCATGTCCAGTAGCTGAAAAGCCTTACACCATCTACACAGTTTTTCTGTATGCATAGCAAAAATTATCAACTAGATATCTTATTACTTCTGTCTTGGCTGTTCTCCTCTAAAATTTTCTGTATCTTTTCCACAAGCCTCCACCCTTTCAAGAACTATTTAAAGTGTTACTGGTTTATGCTGTTGTAATGTTGTTTGCTTAACCCTGTTACACTTTCTTGTATTCAAGGTATTTACAAGCACTTGTCTTTTACAGCTCTGCTTTTCTCCCTTTAGCCTGATTCAACTTCTGATATATCAGCTTGACACTCTTGTTTGACATTTGAATGAAAACTTTCTCCTTAAATCTATTTGGAAAGACCTCATAGTTTGCCTTGGGATCATTTTTTGTATCTTCGGATGTAACCTGTTCCCACCACAGGCTCCAGTTCACCTTTTATTCAGATTTTTTTCTTCAGAGCTGTAGATTTTCAACACAGCATCTCTCACATCCTGTGAAGGAAGGAGTAGATCCTGTGAAGGAAGGAGTAGATGGGGGCTGGAGGACTATACCATTAAATATCCCATTTGCTCCATTCAAGATGAGGTTTATCGAGGCACTTTTTGACATTTCACCTCTACATGCCACTTCGAACAAAGTTAAGTGCCAAAAACTCTATGTTGGGAAGAGGAACTCTTGATGTCTCTGGATTTGAACCAATTAATGGAGAAATCTATTTGCTTAGTCTGTCTACTTTGAGACTTCTTCTCCAAGTGAGATGATGGGCTAATGCTGATTTTGGTCTTTAAAATCTCCAATTTTTTTTCTCAAAATTCTACAGACTCTCCAGTTTGTTAAACCACTGCAAAGGACATAGGCTTTTTTTCTGTGGAATTTAAGCTAGGATGCCACAAACTATATTATAGGTGACATAACACACAAAAACCAGAGCTGTAATCTTGGGGCCACTAGCTGTCCATAGAGGAATGAAAAGTATTACCCTGTTGTAAACTGCTGAACATCTGAGAATGAGGAACAGACTTTGCGTGTTTTTCACTGGTAAGTCTTGCACTCTGTGATCCCACTTAGAATATGATTTGTCCTGTGTTATCATGTAGCCATCAGTCCAGTTAAAGTTGCAGCTCATTGCCTACATTGCACTGGAAGTTTGAGGTGAAAGGTAAATGAGAAAAAAGCTGTAGCGAAAACATGATATGAAATTATATCCCTGCGAGGAAAAGTATTGTCTGAAAGTGAACACAAAAGAAAATTGCAAACTGCAGAGAGCAGAATTCACTCCATAGCCCTGCTTCTGAAGATAGCAAGGGAAGAGATTGGAAAGGTGGCAAAAATCCTTGTTTGTTTGCTTGTTTGTTTATTGTGTCACTATCATGCAATTATTTTTATCAATTAGAGCTTATTTAATTATCCTTCTGTTACAGATTATTCACATCTTTTCATGAATATATTCCCTCATCAATACTGCCTAGTTCATGGATGGATCATATCATGGATCTGAGGCTGATACAGACTTCAAATATCTTCTTCCTTACCCACAAGGAAGTTACAAAGACAATGAATATCACTGCACTTAACATATTGTATCTAGTTTTAATTTGCTCACACAATACAGTGTACAAGAGACTGAAATACATGAAACTCTCAAGTACGTAACAGCTATTGATCTGATTTCATAAAGTATGGGGTTTTCAAAGTTTTTGGGAAAAAACTAAGATGAGTAACAGTACCAAATTAAGAACCAGGTAGTGACATATGCAGAAAAATTTTCTGTGGGCTTTAGATGCGGACTCCCCCTTGCACTCTAACACTTCCACAAGGAGAAGGAGGGTGTGAGATCATTCCTTACCATGTCTGTCACCCCACAACCCTCCCTTTTTTTCGGTGCAAAACTGTAGGCATGACACACCTGATACGTAGGTAGCTTTTTACATTTACATACCTATATAAGCTGCAAATGTGAACCCACTGTGATTTATAGTATACAGATACACAAGTAAACCCTCTGGCAAAACCCGTTTCTTTATCAAGCCACATCCAAAAGAACAGTGCCTTGAGCTGAAACTTTTATTTGCCCTTTTTTTTTTGCTTTTTGTTTTCTTTTTTCTGTTGGCAGGCTCTGGAGGTGGAGAAGGGAAGGGGAAGAAGAAAGGCCTTAAAAGCTCCTAAATCCACCATTCACATGGAGGAGGAGAAGTTTATGCTGGGAACATGTGTTAAGGACAAGGGCTTATAATGCATTATCTGTGATCTCTAAACAAGTTGCAGAAATAACATTCTCTCCTACCTCTCTGCTCTTTCCTTTCCTGGAGCTGAATGGTAAAGCAAGTGCATAGCAAACAAATGAGGTGATGGTCCATGTTATTTAAAATAAACCCCTGCCATAGATTCTTAGCCCTTATTTCCATGCCTTGTCTTCCTCAGAAAAGATTAAACTCAAAATATTCTGAGCCCACATAGTCTCTTGAAAGAAAATAAAGGCCCCTGAAGGCTATTTTATTATCATGTTATTCATTTAGGTGCAATAGTGCCTCATAAACACATCTCTTAACAGCTACCTTTGGTTTCAGATTATCTAAGTCAAAGTATACATTTAAAGGTAAAAAAGTAATAAACTCTTGGAATTCATCTGTACAGCTGGAAAGCATTATATTTTGGTAAACTATGATTGCAGTGCAGATCAGCCATGGCCTCACCTATCATCTGACAAGCATTATATTGCCAGCCTCCACAACAGGGCAAGAGTGACAAAGAACTGAGTTTTCTCCTCAATTCCTCTGTATGCAGGGGTATCTCTGTTCATAGTACATAGAACAGGTCACCGACACATACAATATCTTCTGTTTTAAAGCATTTGAAAATACTATTTGATTTAAAGGAGCCTGAAAAATACTGCGGACTGCCATGGACCAGCTGGTGTGATTATACGGTCAGAGCTCAGCACAGCCTCCGAGACAGCTAAGGCAGATGAAGGATTGTATCTAGAGGATACTACTATTACATTATGTTCCTCCCACTGCTGACCCAAAGGTTGAGCCCTTGTAAAAGATTGAAAAATACACTAGTTCTTTAGGAATAAGTTGAATTCAAAACTCAACAGAGGACATAATTCACTTTTTCATAACTCCTCTGACTTCTTCCTGGCAGAAATTGATGTGCTGGTAAGAGAACACATAAAAATGGAACAACGCTATTTATAAAATCCTCATGGAGGAAGAGGAAAAATAAAACAATCTTTGCTTTTCATGGAAAGCTCAGCTCCCCCTTGTTGTGGCCCTGTAAGAGAAGTCCCTGTGCTTTGGGATGGCAGCTGCTGTTATATCCCTGCCTGCCTCTCTCCCATCTCCTGGGACGCTGCCATCACATGCCAGAGGCCGGGCTCTTGCAACAAGAGTCGCTTTATAGCACTGGGATGACTCTGGAGGGCAGAGGCACAGGCAGTAGGAGCCTTTGCTAGCAAGATGTAGTGTATACAAGTAGAGCAAATCACAACAAGCTGCGACCAGCTTGATCCCCCTTGCAGGTGCGGTTCTCCGTGGTGGGAGACATGGGACCTCGATGAATGGTCCTTCCTCCTTCTGTGAAGGGGCTGCTGCAGCGTGTCATTCAACCTACACAGTACCTCCTTTCACCATCTACAGACATATATTAGGCTTTATCAGAATAGTTATATTTGGCAAGACAATGAAATCATCCTAGTTTCAGGTCACTTCGTCCCAGTTCCACATCAAAGTGCTCCTATCAGCAGCAGTCTCATTTCAACAAGCTAGTAATATACTTAGAGGTCCTACGTATCAGCAAAAGATTCGCCACAGTTGCAATTACCAGCAAAACAGAACTATAAAAGTGTATACTGAACACAGGTAAGCGATGAAGAAGTCTATGCGTCTGGCTATGCTATTGCATAGGATTGCGTTGGCCCAAGTGAGACGATGGGAAGGCCTCTGGCAGTGGTACGGCTGTTTCTGCTTTTAGCTGTGATATGAACCTGGCTGGGACTAACAATATTTTTCCAGTTCCTCAGGGGGTCCAGAGGTATTACCTTCTGCCAAGGGGATATGCTCCTCCAGGAGTGGCATGGGGGAAGGCAGCTACAGATGTCCACATTTTAATCACAGGGTCCTTTAATTTGAGGAAGCAGGTTCCTTTACATTTAGTGTTGGGCTTTACCAGAAAGCATCTCAGGAAAGTTAGTTTTTAAAAATAGTCATTGTTCTTTGAGTGCTTATTGCTGTTCACCTTTGATATAAGCATTGAGACTGTTTTTACCTTGTTCTTGTCCTGAGAAATGAAGAGCATGCCAAATTCATCCTTGTGTGCATACCAACCCTTTAAACGGTCAAACCAAGAGCTTCCCACCACTGCTAGCAAAACAAGATGACAAACTATGCTTATCAGCTATCCTGGTAGTTTATACAATGATTTCCCATGTGTTTTTACTGGGCTACGAGAGGTTGTACGTGGTTGGATGGAAGCCATGCAACAGTCTATCTATCTCAGTCTCTCTGTGACTCCATGCAGCCAACAGAAAGGGTAAGAAAGACCTTTTGTCTATGTATTGTATCATACGTTAGACATTATATCATAACAACAAGGTCCAAAAGTGTCGTCTTCAGTCTTTGCCTTTGACAAAATTCAAACAAATTAGCAAATTAAGCTGCTCATGCATGTGTGATGAAAAAGAATGAGTATAAATAGACACTGAGAGTAAGGCACAACAAATAGACGCTCTCTGTTTTCTGCTTACTTCTTGTAAAAGAAGTTCCAAAACTGTTTGTCTGTTAGTCATCTGAAACTGTGACCTTCCAATTTTTGTTCTTTTAAGTAACAGTCACCACTAAAAAAGAGCAGGGAGGAACAAATTCCAAAGAGTCCGTCAATGTAGAGGCCATCAATAATGTACATATCAGTTGATATAAATGTCTCCTATGGATCTGCAAGAACATGATGAACATATTTGGCTCCTTCTCCCTTAAACTTGTGAAGCAAATACTCTTTGCCTGTCCAAGTCCCACTTTGTCAGCAGAAGAAAGAAGGAAGTTTGCCTGCACTTTCAAGATTTAGACAGTTTATTTCCTCCTACCTCTTTTCTTTTTCAGTGTTAAGGACCTTTAAGTGACCTTCATGTCATCTTCTATCACACTCCTGTGATATTCTTCATCATACCTAAGACAAATGCCTTCTAAACACCTACAAAACAAGATCGTTTTTCTTCCTTAAATCCCTTCTTCAGACAGCCCTATGCGATGATACCTGTAAACCACTTGTCAGCAGATGGACATTCATTGCTGTGATCATTGTCTATCACACTGACTAATTCTGTCTCCTTATTTCCTTTTTCTCTGGGACATGGGTATGTCCATCTGTTCGTTGCCTTATTTTTAGATTGTAAATGCATTAATCCTCTGTGTGTGCACTTAGCATTCTGGAATTTGACTAGGCATTTAGGCTTTTAGGCACTACTTCAGTATAAATTCATAACGTTTTTTATAATGAATTGATAAATGAAATGTCAATACTAAATGTTAATAAAACAATGTAAACTTTGGGACATTCTTCCTTCTATCATACCACAGGCAAAACAAATGCATACTCAACTACACTGGCCACAGGTGAAACCAACAATATACAAGATACTGTTGTGATCTCAAGAGAGAGGAATGAACATTCAGATGGAGATATAAAATGGAGAAAATGTCGTGGTGTCAGTCACCCTGCTCCTGTGATCAGAACAAAAGCAGGTAAAGAAATAAACCAAAGGAATTCTGATGCATAGACACATGGAGAAAGTTTTTTGAACAGAACCAACAGCATGTTGTCAAACTGACCAGCCTTTATTTTTTTTATTGGAATTTCCAGGCAGTATCTGAAAGTTGCATAAAGAAAAAAGGGACCAGAATCAAGACAAGCAGATATTCATGATGAAACCTATGTGTAGGTTACAACTTCTTTTATGAAGCTTTGTACAGATTTGACTAGTTTTCCTACGTCATTTCAATAACCTCTTTTGATCTGAGGCAATAGTTTTCATTGTACCACTATCAACACTTTATTAAGTGCACCTCAGCTGTTTATGTGCTTTTGGCACATCTGGTTGTAAAAGTCGTTTATTGCTACTTACTGCTCAATACTTTCTTCATAAGAAAGAAGAAGAGTCATTCCTGTGCATACACTAACCTTTACCCTGATCTAACAATGAGATGATTGCCATAACAAGTAGAGGACAAAAAAAACACAACAGAAATAATCTATTAATGTATGAACTACTGTGAACTCGTGATATGCAAGTTTCATAAGCCAGGCAGGACAGTAACAGGGAACTGCTGCCATAAACCTCACCCATTGCTTTTATTTGAAGATGATGGGGAGAGGGAAAGGAAAAGTCAAAGGGAACAGAAGAGTTCTGGAAAAAAAGATTAGACAGAAGGAATTGAAAAATAGTTAAAGGAGGTTTTGATTTTTTTTTTTACATTTGGATTTTTTACTGAGGTATATAAAGAGGTAATTTATTCAACTTAAAAAATATTTTAATAAGTAAAATATCACATTTCAAGGATTCATTGTCAGTAATGGATGTGCTGCATGAAAAGCAGGCAACTTGAGAGGGAGTAGTTGCATACCGACATTTTGTTCTTTCCTCAAGCAAGAGCTTTATGATATTTCCTCTCCTATTTATTTAGGAGAAACTCACTTTTTTACACAATAACAACTGCTTTGCTTAAGTGACAGTGGATAAACCCTTATCTTTTCTCTCTTCAGGAAATCCTCCAGATTTGATTTCTCTAACCTGATTATGCTTTTGAAGGAATGAATAAAGACTAACCTATCCTTAAATTTTCTATAGACACGAATAGTCTGCAAGAAAACTTTTTTTTTTAAAAAAAAAACCTCAGGGAAGATACATTACCTCAAAACATTAATTAGATGTGATTTAGAAACAGACACAAATTCTCCATGAGAATGAATTTATCACCCAAGATGCCAGAATGGGCAGAGATGAATGCTGACTTTGTGCTGACACTACAAAATAATGAAACACTGATGTATGACACCTGACAGCTTTCAGGAAATAAATGCTTCCCAACTGGAACATAAGCCCTCTCATCACTTGCTGCTTAGCAATACATATGGTATGAAGAATACTGTTTTTATAATTTGCGCTCAAATGGCAGTGGTTCCTCATAGCAACACCCTTCTCTAAACTCTTCATCTCTAGAATCTGACTGCCATTAAAAAAACATAGAAAACCTTTATCTGCTTTGCTTGCATGGAAGACACAGTGTAACCCATACAGTGGTGTCTGAATGTTCTCTGCGTATGAAAACTATTATGAAATAACCATGAGATGGAATTAAAACTTATCGCTTCTCTCCAGTCTACAGGTGCCTCCTGCATGACTCCCTGGGATGTCCCCATGCCAGCTGTAAAAAGTAGAGGAACGGCACTGAAATAATATGCTTGAAAACACCCCGTACAGGTGAGTTCTTGTCTGCGCAGAGGAAATCATCACTTTCAGGGCTGGAGGATGCAATGAAATTCACTGCCATATAGCCCAAGAGAATAATTGGAATGTGTTGAAATTTTTTTCTGTGAGAAAAATCTAGGGGTCACCAAAATCCATATTTTTCACTGGAACCCTCAATTAGGAACATTTAATCTAAAAATGCCTACCTATAAAGCAATGTGAATTAGAATTAAATACTAGAATTACTAGAATATTACTAACATACTAGAATTAGATGACTTTATTTTTTGCTTCAAAATAACATTCACATTAAAGTCTCTAGAAGTTCTTAATATTATAGTATATAAGATAAATTGAATATAAATAGACAAAAAAGAATGAAACTTTGCCCCTAAAATTTGGAATTTACAGAGAGTTTTGGCATTGTTCCCAATGAGAAATTAACACATTTTCAAAATCGTGGTAAACAGTTACAGCTTCTGAAGAATCCAAGTGGCAATTTTCACAATAATCACCTGAAGCTTTTCTGCAAGTTAGTTTATTCCATGTAAAGAATAAACTGCTTCAGCACTCGATGTATAGCAGACTCAGGAGGCCTTTCAGTAATCAGTTTGTGCTCTGTCTTGCATAGGTTCATAGACACTCCTTCACTGCTTTTTTCAGAAAATACAGTTTGCAGCTGAACACGAACAGCTAGGACCCCCAGCAATGACAGCAAAGTCTCTGTGATTTACTTCTGATTACAAAAGTGTGCTACTCCTTCCGTTGCCCTGCCACCTGGGAAGAGAAAAGTGGATCAAAGTCCTTCTTGGAATTTCAGGAACACACCATCAGTTTCTTCACCCAAGTGGTTAATAAAATATTCAGGGTCTTGCAAACAGATCCAAACAGGATCCTGTTGTTTCTCTGAGGCAACTATTTGCAAAGAAAATAAAAAGTTCAGCTTCTGTGAACCCAGGGGAGTCCAACGATAAGAGGCAACATCCCTTAAGCAGTTATTTTAGTTAGTATTGAGCCCAAATGTATTCATTCTCTCTCAGGGCAAACTTTTGGTAGCAATTCAGGCTATAGTCCTGGGTCTCATTAGGGTTATTTTAATGTTTTGTTACCCCACTGCTTTCTTTCCAGCAGTGCCCAACTAATGTTTGAAAGTGACCCCATTACCCTGCCCCAGCTGCAATTCCCTGAAAAGGCTATTTTTTGTTATACCATGACTACCTTGCTTGGTCAGACCTTTATATGGCATCCCTGGAGTCAAGCTGAAACAAGTGAGACAACAGGAACATGACCTTAATAAATCTGTAATTAGGCTTGTGTTGCTCTGACACTCCCAGAGTGCTTGTTAAAAAAAAAAAAAACAAAACCCAAACAAACAAAAACATACAACAAAACCACAAAACACCAAACAAAAAAACCCCAACAAAACAAAGACAACAAAATTAATTGGTATCTTGGCATAAGGTCATGCTTACATGGGCAATCAAACATCTCAAGTGGCTGGTCACTGTCCAGGTGGTGCCTGGAATCACCGTTGCAAGGGCTCTTGCAGAGGCATCTTTAGCTGGATCAAGTGAGACTCCACTCTTCTGCTCCCTTGTTATCTAGCTGCCTCATGGTGACTACGTAGGAATCAAACAGCACGTACAAGGCAGTACAAAGAGGTATTTCAAATCTGGCACATTATAGCATTTCACTGAAACACCAGCTTAGTCCCAATGGCAGTTTGAACACATTAGTGAAGAGCGAGGGCTGAGCTGCAATTCCTGCTTCTTAGGCTTGCACATCTGGACACAGTGTCACACTGGGAAAGAACATACTCGGTCTGGAATTAGCAGAGCCTTAGCCAGGAACAGACCCAGCCCCAGTCACAGGGAAGGTGAGGGAAGAGTGCAGAAAAGATCGAAGTGTATCTGTGAAAGGTTTTGCATGGCTGCAAAACCTCACATGGCCCAAGAACACGTGCCACACAGACCAGGGCTTATGTGGGAGCAGATGGTCCCCCAATTCCCAGGAACTCTGTCCCTAGACTTAGCCTTTCCAGTGTCCTAAATATTTAACCCTTTCACAAGCTACAGGTCACTTCTACATACCTACTGGAATTCATGCATTTTCATAATTAAAATTTTTACTTCCATGCATGTTTCAGAAAAATTACCGATTTATAGGTTGTAATATCTTTACATGTTCCCGCATTTCACTGCTTCCAAAGATTACTAGTTCTTCTTGCCAGAGCATATTAAACATGAGAGAAACAGATTAAGGGTAAAACTTCTACACCTACACCTAGGTGTCAACATGCAAGAGTCTAAATGAAAGGGAAGTATATTAACTCTAGTTACAGTAAATGGATATCATGGCATGATTCAGTTGCTTAAACAAGGCATCTAGTGCTCTTTGCAACACACTCGACCATCCCTCCCACGCTCCAGCTGCCCTGCTGGAGAGGCATGACTCTTACATTCAGCCACAGCAGCATCTCTTAAGAGACAGTTCAGTGCCTCAAACACCCAAAGATACTTGTCTCAGCAGATAGCTCTAGTGTCTTAAATGGCACCACCCATGCACTATGGAGCCCCTAGTCAACAGTCAGTTCAAATGTCCTTTTGAGATCCCTCTGAAGCCTAGGGGCTGTACATTATAAAACATACACAAAAAATAGAAATTTAAAAAAGTATGAAATAAAGATGAAATAAACACTTTTAAAAAATTTTATTTATTCGTGGTACAAAAGAAATACTTTCTTCCTATACCCCAACGGATTGTCCTGCATAGCCCCTAGTGCGCACACACCCCAATTTGGACACCACTGTCTCAGACCTCACAGCCAATGCTAACACTGATCCAGCTCCTAAGCACACACGTTAATGTTTAAAAGTGATACATCTAGAGAAGCCAGCTAACTGAAAAGAAGTTCAGTAGTAAACTAATCCCTGGTGGAACAGACTGTATCATGTGAAATCATTGAACGGTCTCTGTACATTGCAAATAGTTGCAGGAGAATTTGCTGAGGCATAATAGATATTTGTTGATCAAATTTGGCCAGAGTCAGCATAAATATATTTACAGAGGCACTCCAATAAAGTAGTTCCATGGTATCTCTTATCCACTGCTTATTGACAGTTAACTATGGTGCATAGTTTGCTACAGGATGGTAGGTGTTGCTTTGTGATTTAAGCAACTAAGAAAATAGCAAATTTTCTAGTAAGACAAGGACTGTAATACTTCAGAGTTACAGATTCATCAGGAGGGCAGTTTTGACTGAAGATCAAAACTACAGGTTTACTCCAGCGTTGTGCTTCTCCAGAACGCCCAAACATTTATGGAGACATAGTTTAAGTCTAGAAATTGTTGAGTTAGGGTCACAGTCCAGATATTTTAATGTTTTGCATCCAGCAGACTCCAGAAGAGGTAATAAAGGCATCCTTTAAGGAATCTTCTCTGATGTTAAGACCTGAGAAGCACAGCAGCGAGCCTAAAAAAAGGTGGGGAGAAGGGAAAGAGAATAGTTTACTGAATGAAAATGCCACTTTAAAGAGCATTTTCCAAATTAGTAGTTTAGTAAGCTTTATGAGTATAAGGGGTTATATTTCATCTTAATTAAATGGGAGATTTCAAGACAAAATTCTAAATAACTGACATTTTTAAATATAAATCAAATCTTTGAAAAGAGGAAAAAACCTAAAACCAAAGCACCCCACACAAATCCCATACAACACTCTTCCTTTTACTGTGTCCTGAATTGTAAAGTTTTTGCCAGTAGGAGGAAAAGAGGATGGCTGTGTTTCATTGCTATATGTGACATGTTCAGGGCCAGCAAACACTTAAGACAATACCTCATTTCAATATACAGATGTTAAATACAGTTGAGCAGGTGACTCAGTCACCAGTTATTTCATAGTTTAAATAAAAGTCTGTCCCGATGCTTGAACATGCTGAACAGTGCTGATAAGACACCACAGAATTGGAACATGGTTCATCAGAATCAATTTGTTAGTGCAGGAAAGAGAAGGCTTAAGAAACAAAAATCATATCTGACATTCAGCTGAAAACTTCTAAGGTCTTAAAAAGTTACAATGCCCAAAGTGAAACATGTGGATAGGATTTATAAAAATGCTGACACCTCAAACATGTAAGTTGCTCAGAGCTGTGTTTTGAATATAGGAAGTTCTAATTACTTTCAGAAAGCAGAAGGCACTAGTTCTAGTGTCCAAGCTGAGGAGACATTGGCTGGTTAGGCCTCAGTATCTGTGCGCCTTGTTCTTCACCTATCAAAGGCTGATGGACACCACATAGCTCTACAAAGTTGCAATAAAAACCCCTGAACATAATTTTGGACTATGAATTCTTTGTAAGTACCTTGTATGCCCACAATAAGTTACTTAAGAGAAAATATTGTAAGAAAATGAAAAGAAAAAAAAGAAGCCTAATTTACACGTGCAAATGGCTGCAAGCTTCATAAAAGACTTAGAAGTTGTCAGTTACATCAAGATGGCATGCATTTACATGCAAAACCTTTTTGGTACTGATATCCTGTGATTCTGCTTATTCTCTTTGTAGCAGACAAGAACAATGAGGAAAGTGAAGAGATAAAAAAAA
The DNA here is from genome assembly GCF_034638445.1 of Ciconia boyciana. Taxonomy (NCBI): domain Eukaryota; kingdom Metazoa; phylum Chordata; class Aves; order Ciconiiformes; family Ciconiidae; genus Ciconia; species Ciconia boyciana. The sequence goes on from NC_132936.1 coordinate 55,762,154, forward strand.
TTCACCATGCAACCATACATGCATATGCATTTGAATATTAAAGAAGAGATGCAGATTCTCTTAAATTTTCTTAGACAGAAACTATTTTCCAAAATACTTACAGCTTTCTCTTCCGATGAGAGTACACCATCTACAGCCACTATCTGGTATTGCTTTTCTTTTAAGCTACCCACAAATTTCCGAAGTAGTTTGAGACTAGTACCATCACTGTTTTGTTTTAGCAGTTTCTGCATTTCTTGGGAAGGGCATCCCGGGTCAAACAGTAGCAAACATAAGGTTTTATTCTTCTTCTCTTCTATTCCAACAACAGTACGGCTATGACCTAATTTCAAAATAGATTTTCAGTATTTTAAAAACACATAAATCCCATTTACTTCCTCGTAGCAAACTAATTATTTTCAGATCAAGGAAGATATTACTTCAAATTTAACAAGGTAGTTATAAGTAAAGAACAGATGTCAAAAAGTTGAGATCCCAGTCACACCCAGTCTTCCATCCAATAAAAATACAAACTTTAATGTTGCTCTTACTAAATAAAAAAATAACAGGAAATAAAGCCATGACTTCGAATAAATGAAGAAGGAATGTAAAACGCTGCTCTGAATTGCAGCACATATAAAGAAAGATAAAGAACAGAAAGAAACCAGGATATCGTGATACTGACCTTGATGTTGCAAGTAGATAGGTGGTTTGGAAGTACACACTACCTTTGCACCACCTTCATTATCTGTAGAATAGTAACGCAAAACCCACTCAAATAAACGAGGATGCGTACCCATAGGGCCAGTCGGTTTGTGAAAGTCAATGATTTGACACCTACAGAACATTTAGAATGAAAACAACAATAAAATTTCAAGCAGGTTGTTTGTTAAAGACATCTTTTTCACCTCTCAGTCCCTTCTTCCTACACCAAGAATGTCTTGTAGACACAGCAATTCCAGGCACCTAGTGGTCATTACCACATTTTTTAAAAAATACAGGAGTAGAGGACACATAATTACAAAGCAATACAATATATACTGTTCAAAACTGGAAGATTTATTCTGTAACAAAGAAACACTCTGTTCAGTCTAACAAGAACTTGTGAAGCTTGCAAAAATTAAAATGTTTTATTTTGTGTGATACACATACACTAGAGAATCCAAGTAACAGCTTTCAGAATATGCAAGCGAATAGCTGAAATTCAGATTCTTCTTGAGAAGAAACTTCTAGAGAAATTAAGTTTTTAACCAATGTTTGATTTTATGCATGTGTGACATAATTCTTCATCAAGTCTCAATGATCTATTAGCATAGCATAAAGCTGTGTAACATCAGCTCTGTTTTTAGGTTGGTTAAATTTAAAGCCACTAAGGTGGCTTTGTCATTGCAGCGTTGGTAATTCTGACCTTTAAAGGTACAGTACTTCAATCAGCACTTAAAAATAATAACAACAAAAAAAGCAATATTTACTTTATCCTGAGACTGGTTAACAGTGAATAAATTTCACATGCTCCTATCCATGCTTTGGAACCGTGTAATCTGTTGTTGAAGTGAGATGCCCCATGAGGATCAAAGCCTTCTCTCCAGGCATCTTCAATCATGGACTGAATCTTTGGTATACTAGGAATTAGTGTAGTATCTGGAACAGAAAAGCTTTTGAATTATGGTTACCATTACTGAAATAGATGATAAATTAAAAATATTCAGCTTCTTTTATAAGAGGCGGGTAATGTTACAAAGATGCACCAAAAAACCCTAAAGCTAAAACTTCAACCACATCATGCCTTGACAGTATTCACCCCTCTGATTCTTTCCACAGTAAGCTGCAGTGGTATAACAAGCATTTACTAGGTATCATTGACCTAGTAAGCCTTGCTGTGTAAATGAAAGTAAAACATCAGTCAGCAGGTTGTCATCCAAAGTATGTGAAAAAAATAGGCAGCTTTTTGTTTAATACCTCTCAAGCAGTCATTATACAAGCTGGTTTGCAACAGTGAGGAAAGGAGCATTTGGAAATTCCTGTAACCGCATCCCCAGCCTCTGTCGCCCAAAGATGAGTGGAAGTGATCTACTCCTGTTGAAAGCCATACACGCCTCACATCTTTGTTTTCATTCTGATAATACTTGCACAATGCTTCAATGACTCCTAAAAGAAGACCAAATATAAAGTTTATCTGTAAAATGAACTATAAAATTTGACAGAAAAAGATTCTTTACCCATCTTGGAACAGATACAGGTTGAGACAATTTATTTTAAAACTTCTAAGTGATCCTACGTTACATCTAGAACCCAAATCACAAAAACAGTGGACATTGCACCTATTTCATTTCAATGGTCTTTACTTTGATGAATTTATGTACTACAAAGCTTTCAGAATTCAAGCTATTTTTTCACTGCTGCTACACAATGAATATTTTAAATTAAACAGCTTGGACTACATTATAAACTGTGATATGCACAGGAACTATTACAATGAAACAGGAAAAGTAATGTCACCAATAAAGCATTTCTATGCCACCGCCACCTCCAGTACAACATCCCCTTAAAAACATTGAAACACTTATGCATACTATGTAATCCTTTTATTCCCCCCAAATTACTTCTCCTGGAGAAACTAAGACAAGAAAAGGAATGGCACAGAATCTGAGAATTACTGTAAATATTTTTTTAAAATCCACTCGCAGGGTATTTCAAATCCTCCTTTGTTACATGAAAGAACATGCTTGCGAGTACTCTCTCCAATCTGTATACATAAATTCTGAAAGGCCCTTTATTGCCATGCTATTGTGAGGACAATCATTCCATAGCCATCACAGATTATTTTCTGAATTCCTCTCCGAAGTCTAAAATCATTACCAAGAATGAAAACTTTAAAGGTATTATTTCCACTCAATACATTTTACAGAAGAAATTTTGTTTTACCTGTCAAGAACCAAATGGGTATTTTGTAAGCTAGAACAACTAGCAATAAGCTAAAAGACCTTTGAACTGTGGTCTTGGCAAGTAAAGACAAGAAAGCCTCTTGAAAGGGACACAGAAATCCATTGGCACTGCATTTTTGTACCAATTATAAAACATTTCAAAGAAGATGTATCTACTCCATCAAGGTGTCTACTCCTCCCAGTCCTCCCTTGGACTTTGTAATCAGATGAACACTGTGCTTACCTGGGACCAGCTTACACAATACCACAACTAACTGAAACACAAGATTAAAAGCTACTGTAAGTGTTAGCAACACCAGGTAAGGAACCAATGAGTACTGAACAGTAAACAAGCATACACTCAAGGACAACCAACTTGTAATAAGACATTTGCATAATTTGATACATATTGTATTTGGGCCCTTAACCAGACAACTTGGTTCCAAGGTTCCACAGAAAAAAGAAAAAAAAAAGAAAAAAGTCTTCAGGTTAAAATAAATATTAGAAATATACCAAGCTTTAATTTCCTTATTACTTTAGGACTAAAATGGTTCAGATTGATCTAGAAAATAAGGATTAGAATTAGGACATAACCAATATTAAACATCCAATTATATGCTTTGTTAAAGACAGGTTTGGTCACTACAACCTAGGTCTAAAAAATACAGTCTTAGCTGTATAATTTCAGCATTTTTACCTGAGGTCTTTGTTTTCCCATCATCTATACCAAAAGCTAAAGATTCCATCATGTCAGCTTTTCTCTTGTGATATTCAAAAGGCTGCATCCTTCCTCTATCAACTTCCCTTTCCATATTCTTTAGGAATTGCTGCTTGTAGCCTCCAGAATTATCCAAGCCATACCGTCTCTGTTAGGGATGGAATGTGCATGATTTAAATCACATTTTTTAAATTCACCTTTAGTGATTCTGAGAAGCTGCATGCACAATCAGTAACTTTGAAAAATAGTGAACAGTGACAGATAAAAACTTCAGATTTATTGTATTTTAGAGCTGAAGGCCAAGCTTCACTCCTGAATAGGAATGTGGGACTAGGAAAGTCACACGTGGAAGAGCAGGCACATCCCTCTGCTCCCTCTTGGGCAGACAGCCATTGGCACAGAGGCAGTCAATGGCCAGGAGGTAGCGAGAGGGAGAAATGAGCTATCAGGGCTGTCAGGGGGGAGGGAGAGGGAAGCAGGACCTAGCAGGGGAGTGGTCACTGGAGCAGGTGATGGTATCCAGGAAGAGGATAGCCAGGATGCTCAGGGCCTCAAGCTCTCTGTCAGGGAACACGCTGCAGGCTGCACTGCAAGGCTGAGCACTAGAGCTGGGTGGACTGCAGTACGAGGCAGCAGGCGTGCCAGGGCCCCTGGTGAGAGCAGTCTGTCAAGCACAGGGAGCACCTGCCCCCATCCTGAGCCAGCACCACTCAAAGCAGTAAAGCCAAGTAGCTCAAGGCAGGCATGCCCAGCACCTGTGCCAGGACCAGGGCTGCTGAGAGCTTGCATTTGCCTGCAACCCACTCCTGCACCACCACCTCAACACAGCCTGTCTGACTACACGGGTCTGACCTGGTATGTCTGTTCCAGGTCATTACAGTTCCAAAATACTCAGCTTCTAATGGCACAACTGTTCGAAATTTTACCATATAGAAATATTACTGTACTTGCAGCTTTTTAAATTCTTCCCTCTCTCGCTTCTCTTCTTCTGATCTCTGCCATTTATCTTCTTCAGTTTGGAGTTGCTGAGCCAGTTCTAGATCTCTTATGCCTCCACCTAGCCAGGAATAACATTCCAAAGAGAGAGGACTTAATCAGGACGTTAACAATGCTTTGATGGATCTGGGCATTAATTTTAGGAGATACATCCCACTATTTTGAGCTACTAGCAACGAACACTAAACAGGACTGACTGCATTCAGTCTACCAAGACTCAGACTCTTGACTTGGACAAAGTTTATGGAGAGTTACACAAGCAATTACTTGGAAAATAATGCATGTATCTCTACTACTAAGAAAACAGTTTTGATTTATTATGTTTCACTTCATTGTTACCAAGAAGTCCCAGTTTCTTGAATTCCACACACTTAGCAGCTTCTAGGATCACTGCCAGCAGTCTCGTAACAGTGACAAAAACAAATTTAGGATCAGAGAACTGGATAGGGAATCTCTAGGATTTTATTAGCCATACTCATAAATAAATTTGATTTTTATTCCTTTACTTTATCACTATTACTAATGAAGCATTTAGAGAAAAGCATTGAGAAAAAATTTGAAGTTTTTGTAAGCTATAGATTTTCAGCTCATCACACTGGAATGTACTACTCAATTCCATGTATGTAAACCTATAGAGCTAGAAAAAAATACATAATATGGCTGTCTTTTAAACATTTTTTGCTCTAAGTTTTAGTTTTGGCTAACATACAGTGCATTTACTTAACATGCATGCATAGATAAATATTTCTTTTAGCATGTGTAATTACGTAGAGCACTTCGGCAAGTGATAGGACTTGCTATTAACCATGTTAACTTCATTATGTATGTGTCCAGTTCTCTTTAAATAAGGAAATATTTAGTTTAAATTTTGTCTGAGATTCTATACTGCAACATGCAAATACTTGTAAATACTTTCAAGTATTATCAAGCCTATATCCTTCCATGTACCTCCCGAAAAGCTTTGTTCCTCTAAGTGTAAATCCACATGTTCTTCAAGAATCTGAATGTTTGTACAGGTAAGACTGCACATTGGACATTCATATAGCTGTTCACCATTTCCTGTGTCTGAAAAAGAAATGCAGTTTCTTGATTAATGCAATTCCTGTTTTTTGTGAGAATCTCCCCCCCAGCTGATACACAGCCAAAGATAAACACACAGTAATGAATTTGCCATTGTTGCCATTGAAATTCCCCAGTGAAAGGCAGCAAATTCTAAACAGCTGTTACTCTCTTAACCAATTAAGAATTTGTATCCAAATACCTGACGATTTTAAGACATATTTTCCTTCTATTAATGAAGTTTTGCTCCATTTAACTCATAGATCACAATTTGCTATGATAATATTTGTATTAAGAAATGCTTAGTCTGAAATATCAAACTGTTAATAAAAAGATCTGTCCTGCTAACACGACGACTTGCTTACAAAACTTTAATATTAATGTGATAACACAGCAGTTGGTTGGCAGAAAGAATGAAGTAAAACGTGCTGTCATTCTTACTTTTTGTTGGTCTTCCTGCGTCTCCTCAAATAAAAAAAATATTATTTCTGCAGTTTTAGTATTAGTAGTGAAGAGCACCACATAGAATAGGTAAGGTTCAAAAGGACTTCTAGAGATCATCTAGTCCATCAAAGCAGGGTCAAATTAAACAGGTTAAACAGTTACAAATTAAACAAATTAAACAGTTACATAGAGCCTTTTCCAATCAGTTTCGAGTAATTCCAAGGATAGACACTTCACAAGCTCCCCAGACAACTTATTCCAGCGTTTGACCGCTCTCACAGTAAAAAAACATAAAAGTGTTCTTGTGTTTAAATGGCATTTCCCATATTTCAACTTGTGCCCACTGCCTGTTGTCCTGTCACTGGACACCAGAGAGGAGAGACTGACTCCTCCTTTACTACCCTCCCTTAGATTTTACTTGCAACTTCCTAGGTTCACAAAACACAGGAATTAATATGCTATGTTAGCTGTTTCTGGAAAGCATTTGCCCAAGCCAGAAGTTCATGACTGGCTGGAAGGAAACTTGATGGTATAATAATCTAAATTCACCAGCAACATTTTGCATAATGCTGCAAATATATAGTTTCCTGAAATGCACTATGTACATAAAAAAAAAAAAATCCTTTAACACAACTATTTTTAAAATAGAAATTAGCATGCAGACAAGTAAATTATTTATTCAAGCTCTGCATTATTTGCACCCATAGAAGTAAAATATTATTCAATACTAAGATCTTGATTTTTTAAGAAAAACATATTTTTTAATCACAGAATATGTACTGTGGTTGATTATACTGCCACATTCTGCATCCTCATCATAATTTGTTTTTCTTGTCAGTATACGTAACTTGTTACATCAAGGATACTAGCCTTCTAAGAGAATTACCCACTAGCAGAGATGCCATTACTAAGTTTCTGAAATAGCTACCAGCAACTTTGGACAGTGAGTCAGAATAAAATTCTGACATGCTTAAAATAAAATACAGTATTCAAATAAATAACTCTTTTCCTCATTCCAACTTTATCCCCCGAAACATCCTTGTGGTCTCCAAATCAACGTTTAGTACTTCAGAATACTTCAGTGCTGGGTCTTTCCTAAGTCTTTACTTCAACCTGAAAACTACCTTTCCCTAACGAGTACTGCAGCTGCTCCACAGGATCCTGTCAAAGATGAGACTTCAAGAGGCAAATTCAAACCTTTGCGACCAAACGTACGCGAAATAGGTGAAAAACACCTCCCTACCCACAAAAGCTTTACAGTTTGCTTTCACTGACACGGATGGCGCTTTTTGGGCGTGCAAACCAGTGCAGGTTCCTCTGCATTAGTGTTTTTAGCTCTGTTCTGGAGCAGATTTTTCAAGTGACGCCCCCATCGTCTTCACTCACTGTCCCTCTCCAAGTGACTTCCCTCTACCGCCTGCAGTCGCCGCCCCTTGTCTGCACCCACGCGCGGTCTCGGAGCACTCCAGCTGCATCCGCCGAGACAACGCAGCGGCAGAGGCACTCCGGCAGCGCCCCCAACACAGTGCAGTCACCCCCGGGCAGCCAGTCCCTGGTACAGGCGGCAAAGCGCCGCAGCGCAGCTCTCCGCTCTCCGCCCGGCCGGCCAGCCCCAACCTCCGCGGGGCCCAGGCGCGACGCCCCCCGCCGCCGCCGCCGCCGCCGCCACCGCCCACCTGTGCCCGGGGCGCCCAGGAGCTGCCCATGCCGCGCCCTGACGTGCGCCTCCAGCTCCCGCCCCGCCGCCTCCCCACAGAAGGGGCACTCGGGCGGCCCCGCGGCGAGCTCAGGGCGGCGGGCGCCCGGCGGCTCCGGCTCCGGGTGGGCCGCCTCGATGTGCCGGCGAAGCTCCTCACAGCCCGGGGCGGCGGCACCGCAGAGCGGGCAGCGGGGCTGGTGGCCCAGGTGTGCGCGCCGCAGGTGCCGCCGCACCGCCGCCTCCGAGGACAGTGCCTGCCCGCAGACATCGCACACCAGCATCGCGCCGCCAACCGCTGCCTCCCCCGGGAAACGAAACCGCCGCACTCCCACCCAACGGCCGCCCCGCGCCGGCGGCTCGTCACGTCCTGCCGGCGCCCGCTGCCTGCTGGGAAGTGGCGTTTCCCTGCCCGGGGCGAGTGCCCGCGCGCGCAGAGCCTGCTGGGAGCGGAGGGGCCCGCCCCCCGGCCAGTGCGGCGCGCGGCGGGGCGGCGTCCGCCATCTTGAATTGCGATCCGCTGCCGGCCCCGCGGTCCGCAGCGGAGCGGGGTTTTCTCGCTCGGGGGGCGGCGGGCGCCGTGCGGCTCCGCTTCGATGGGTAAGAGCGCTAAGAGCCGGTGGGAAGGGGTAGGAGGGGCTGTGCCCCCCTCCGGGGCGGGGTGCGGTGCCCCTTGCTGTAAGGCTCCCCGGCGGAGGCCGGTCTCCTGTCTGCTCGAGGTCGGCTGGCAGCAGCGGGGCGTTGCCGCGCACGGCAGCTCGGTCCCCGCCAGGCGGGGCGGTCGGTGCTGGGACGGGGTCTTCCCGCGCTGTTCTCCGCCGCTTCCTCCGTCAGAGGGCTGCCTTCCTCCCGCTTCCCTGCCCTGCTGCTGAGGGAGGGGACTTTTCCACCCCCTCTTCAAGGGACGTGGGTGAAGAGCTTCTCTAGTCGCTCTTTTTGGCCGGGGTAGCTGTCTTCTCGGCCGGGCAGCCGGCAAGGGGACTTGCCGTCTGACCCGGCCCTGCGCCAGGGTCTTGGCCGGTGCGAAGCCTGCGGGCAGCCCCTGTAAGGCCGTGCCGCCTCCCCCGGCGCTGCCAGTCGGGGAGGGGGCGGTGGTACGGCGAGGCGCGCTATTTAGGGAGCCTTATGTAGGCAGGGAGAAAAAAACCTATTACTAGGGTAGGTCTTAGTCTAGGCACAACAAGTGGGCGAGATGCAGGATGTGGTGGGTAGAGGGATTTAGTGTTAAAACGAGCATAGTTTTGCAGAGCAGAAGTGCAGACTTGGATCTAGATGGAGAAGTTGTGAAGCCTGAATAGATCAGGCGCTGCTGACTTTTGCCCTTATGATGTCTATACCAAAACCCTTGTGCTGAATGAAGCTATAAATTCATAAGCTTTTCTTTTTGAAAATAGTTTTGATGGGAGCTTTCTCCCCGTTGTGTTTCTGTAACTCTTTATTGAGCTGGTGACCTAAACTGGGTTACTTTGAATGCACGCTTCTCTTGTTTGGTTCATTGCGTGGCCTGAGAGTTTTGTTGGCGCAACTAAATTGGCAAGACGTGGATTAAGGAAGTGATGATGTTCTAGGACTAGTTAAGCCAGTAGTGTTTTTGGGAAAATGATGTTCTTAAATTGTAGCTCAAAAGTTTTATGGCAGTTACTAGGAAATTGCTTTGTGGTCCAGAGATGGCAGTAGTTTACTAAGGCTCTTGTGAAGCAAATGTGTTTGGGTGAAACAGGCTGCTGAGTCCTCAGAGTGTCTTGTTGATGTCAGCCTAAGCCTGTGGGCTGTTTTCCTCTCATAGCTTGTGTTTATTGCTCAGCAGTCCTTGGTACTGCTGATACAAAAAAATAAATAGTCCCAGCGTGGAAGTTGATAGAGAATTGTGTGCAGCTCAAGAGATGTAGTTTAGATATTCTTCTGTCTGTTTTCATGTTGTGGAACAATTTCAAACAAGTGAGAGCTCATGTAGAGTCTTAAATCATATTTTTGACAGTTATTTCTCAGATGAAAGCTACAGTTTTAGCTTTAAAAACTAGCACCATGCTATTACCAACCTTTTTCAGTCAGTTTGATCATTTCAGTGACAGAATCATGTTTTATCGCTTTTATCTTTTCACAATTGATATGCCTGAAATGACAGACAGATTCTAATCCTCTAATCCATCAAAAGAGCTGTTAATTAGAATGGGTCAATCATTTTGTTAGTTTAAAATGGAAAAGAGTATGCCTGTCTGGGTGCTACTGACCCTTAATTTGTTTTACTGCAGAGTTTTTTCTGCATACAGTTTAGAAGGAAACACAGCATGACCTTTAGATCCTGTGTTATGTTTGCGAGATAGACATAAAAAAAAAAAAGAAACAATGCAGTAAGATAGTAAATGAAGCAGTAATTACTGCAGGTTTTCTTCTTGGATTTGTCCTTATTTTTTAATACATTTAATGTCTCCTTTATGAGAGGAGGAAGCAAATTCCTTTACTTGCTTACAGAATAAAAATTTAGCAATGTAATGTTTTTGCTTTTTTCTTTCTCAGTTTGCTCATAAGACCCATAACTTCTTTTTGCAGTAGCTTATGCCCTTTAATGAAGTATCTGATCCCTGAGATGATCTGTAGTTTAATCTGCAGTTTAGAAATGCCTGTCTAGGCAAAGATTTTTCTCTGATTTCTGCCTTAGAGATTTGTGTTGATGAACTGGGATTGCAAGCAGCTATAGCTGCTACTGTAGGTACTTTTGAGATGGCATGTTTGCCTTGCAGGGTTTGGCCTTTTAGAGTAATTTTTCTTTTTTTGATAGACAACATGGCAAGCCCGGGTAAAGATAACTTCAGAATGAAAAGCTACAAGAATAATGCACTTAATCCCCAAGAAATGCGCAGACGAAGAGAGGAGGAAGGAATCCAGCTTCGGAAACAGAAAAGGGAAGAACAGGTAAGTATCTTGGTGAGCTGTTAACTGTTAAGTACTTGAGAAGCTAAATTCAGATATGTGAAAGGACTTGAGCAGACTCGTCCTGTGGAGCAGAATCCAGAGTGCCAGGTTGAATGTCTGTTTTCTGTGCAGTCTTGGGGAGCACCAGGCACTTCTCAACAGGATCATAAAACAAAAAAGTGAACAGAAGCCCTCTTAAGTCACTAGGGCACACAGAGGAGAGACCCGTGTCTTAAGTTTAATCCTTAGTCTAGGTTTAAACATGTAAGACTGGGCTGAAAGGATACTCTTACTTCCAATAAGGATTAGAAACCTTGCATTCTCTTCTAGAGTTTGGACCAAAGTTGTACTGTTAGAAGGGAGAGGATTATTTTCATCTTTGAAGCCATACTTCAAATTGCCCAAGAGCTTGTCTACAGTAACTTAGTAAAGTGGCTACCAATTAATGATCCCTGAGCTATTATATATAACATTTGCAGTTTTCCTTATTGAATTTTTAGTGATCAGAGTACATGGAGCATTGTATAATTTAATGGTTCGTGGTAGTTCTTTTTCTCAAAATGTTTAGTAGTTTCTTGCCAGGAAAGTAAGGAATGTAGTTTTGTTTCTGCTTGGTCTAAAGTGGCTGAATTTGTCTCCCACAACCTAGAGAGTGTCCCAGGCACTGATCTACAGTCTTCTCTGAGGTGGGAATGCTTACCCTTCTCCTGGGAAAATGGTGCTACTGCATGGAAAAAGAATTTAAATTAGTTGGGCCAGAGAGGTAAGAGTAAGAAGTAGTGTCACACTGGAGCATTTACCTGTGAATGGGTAACTGCACTGCAGTTCCTGATGAAAGTTTTGTTTGTGTATTTTGTAGTAAATACTCCCTAGGTAAATTATGAAGATAATGGGTGTTTCCTCTCCCATGCTGACTGTTGTAATAATGAGAATACTGTTATGTTCTCCTTGATCTTAATTTGTTGGACTGGTGTTTTTCAGCTCTTCTTGAACTGGGGAGGACACGTTTATGCAGGGAGATGAGACCGCTGTTGCTCCAAAAGAAATTATAACTGGTAGATAGACCATGATCCTAAACAAAAACAGTTTATACATTTCAACCAAGAGCTTCTGTGTCCTTGTTGAGTGCTAGAAAGAATGGCTGGTCTTCCGAAAGAGAAATGTTATTTCTTCTTCCTTTTGGGTTAAATGGAGTTAAACTTTGTTCATGGCCAGGATTCTGCAGTTGTTTTGTGTCCAGGATTGTGCCCAATACAGAAGTGTGTTGAACAAGGGAGAGAATGCTTTGTTTTAGGTTCCTGTTTGAAATATAGGTAGATGTAAACATGGAGTTGCTTCTGCAGTTTTGGGCATGTACAATAGCAGAAGTTTGGGTGTCTATAGACACCTAGAGGACAAAACCTTCAGGATTTAGTAGGAGGTTTCATTATTATGCTTACAGATGAAATCTTAGTCAATGGACTGAGATTCTAACATTTATTTTTATATACCAACGTGATATTCTTAGAATTGTTAATTACAGTAGTTCTAAGTGTAGTATAGGATTAAAGATAAAAATTTAGGTTTGGTTTCTAGAAGAAAACAGGCTAATGCAAATGTTTTGCTTTTATGACAGAAAATGAAGAGGCAGTCATTAAGCACTACAGTGCAGGTATATATTTTGAGCATAGGCAGTGCCCGCAGCCAATGTTAAAGCGATTTTTGGCATAGAGAATGTTTAATGTTACATAATTTGAAAGTTCACCTTGAACCTACACCATTTTTTCTCCAAGTATATTAAAATAATGTTTCTGTTTTAATCTTTCTGCAACTGTATATTAAATATAGGTGCTGTTTAATTGGCATGCAAAGAAAGTACATAGATCTTAGACCTTCTGTTGAAGGGAGGAATGGGGTGTGCTGAGACACAAACATTGGCTCTGTGTTGATGACTTTAGCCTATAAACTAAAAAAGGAGAAAGTAGCTTGTAGAATACTGTTTCCTGCTTAAAAATAAATGCTAATTGTGGGGGATACAAGAATAAAAGTAAAAAGATCTTTCTTACATGTTGAAAAATTTATGGAACTTTGCTAATTAAAAAGAACTTCAGTTTTTAAATGTCTCTCTGAAAGTTGCAGTGCAGTTTATCAAGATACAGATATAGTAGTGTATTTCTCCTTTATGTTCTTTAAACTTTCATGTAGAATTCCATTTGCATGGATGAGTAGGAAGGTGAGTGGTTGAAATACTTTGCCTAGTATTGGTGAAAGCATTTCTTCAAGTGTATGTCATCAGTACCCACTCTATGGTAAGTTCAAATGTCTCAAAAGTTTCTTCTTTGTTTAGCTGTTTAAACGCCGAAATGTTTCTCTCCCGGGAAATGAAGAATCTATGGTAGAAAGTCCAATTCAGGATCCTGATGTCAGCTCTACTGTACCTATTCCAGAGGTAATTACTTTAGAGTGTGTTTAAAATGTTACCTGTTAATGTGCATAGTACTAGACATAAATCCTCCTTTCATTTTTAGGAAGAAGTTATTACAGTTGATATGGTGCAGATGATTTTCTCAGATGATCCTGATCAGCAACTCACAGCAACTCAGAAGTTCAGAAAATTACTATCTAAAGGTACGTAAACATTGCCTGATTTTAATTGTTCCCCCTGTGTTGTTATTACGAATTTTTGTCATAGAGATTCAGTTAACCTTTAGTTTTGTTTTACTTTTAAATAGAGCTTGCTGAAACTTCTAGTTCTGTGTATAGAGAAACGGTGCCAAATCTGTTCCGACCTAGTGGCTAAATACAGAAAGCTTCATTATTCTAATGTTAAGTCTTTCAGACAAAGTAACAAAAGCAAGGATATTTTGATAGAAGTGTCCAGGGCAGTAACTAACTGCACACTAACATTACTTACAGTACTTGTTGCAGTGATTCAACTTCTGATTCTCATTCTGTGTTTGAGGCGAGAAAAATTACATGGCTGCCAAAGAACAGTTGTAACTTATTTTTGTTGAGACTGTAAGACATGTAGTCTTAAATTGATGCTGGTATTTGTATAGCATGATACGTAAAGGTATGCTTGGTCATTTAAAATAGTATCTAATCATAATTACTCTTCCACTGACCTGAGCTACTGATTGAGGGAACAGCGTTTTGTAATGAGTTAATAACATGCCAATGGATAATAGTATGTGTTACTATTATTATACATAGTAGGGTGTTTACTAAATTGTAGAACTTTATGGAGATGATCCTGCAGTGTTCTAAAGTGTAAAGTTTAACTCCTTCATTTGACATTAAAATGTATGCTAAAAATTATGATAAGAACTGAGAATCGTATTAATGTTTTGTGTCATACTGAAAAAGTAATTTATTTGGTCTCTTTTTGTTAGACTTAAACAAATATGTTTGTTTTTATCCCCTAGAGCCTAATCCACCTATAGATGAAGTCATACAAAAACCAGGAGTAGTACAGAGATTTGTGAAATTTCTAGAGAGAAATGAGAATTACACTCTGCAAGTGAGTTTGGCTGGTACTGATTGGGGGTTTGGAATGGGATTAGAAGCCCTCCCAAACATCTTTGGAACGCATGTGATTATTATTTATTTTTTTAATAACCAAATTTGGTTATTTGTAACCACCAAAGCTGTGAATTTTAGTTGTCTAAAATGTCAGGTATTGCCACTGATTTTGACTTGACTCTTGCGGATTTCACAGTAGTCTTTAGGGTTGTGTATTCAACTGGTCAAATACATGGGTGTTGAAAGCAGAATGTGTTCAAGAGAGTTTCCAGACTGGTATATTAAGATCATCAGCATTGATGTGTGAGCAGAATCTCTTTTGTTTGTGTTGAGTGTATTGTACTAGTTTCCAGTTTTAATCTTGGAAAAGAAGAAAAATATACACTAAACTGAAAGACTTGTAGAAACCCCTTTAGAAAAATCTTAGAAAAATATATAACTAACGGTAGGAGTAACTAGTTCTGTCTACTTGTGATAGCCCATGGAATGGCACTTACACCTTGTGTACATTCGTACTAGAAGAATTAACTTAGTATAGAGTAAACAGAAGGGATTTGTACTAGTTAAGAGATTTGAAATCTTCCTTACAGTTAGAGCTGCAAGCCAAAACCTAAAAATAATTTAGATACTGAAAGTGCTTGTTAAATAGAGACTTTGTCAATCCCAATTATTTTATTGTATAGAAAGTACAATAATGGTAGTAATTGCATTTCAGTGGAAAGGAGAAAAAAAAGTTGGAAAATTAACCCCTGCAAAACTCTCATGTCAAACTGTTTTTTAAGCTTTACTGCTGAGTGGTTTAACATGGTCATCTTTGTGCTCCTCAACAGTTTGAAGCAGCGTGGGCTTTGACAAACATAGCATCTGGAACTTTTCTACACACCAAAGTTGTAATTGAAACCGGAGCTGTTCCAATTTTTATTAAGTTGCTTAGTTCAGAACATGAAGACGTACAGGAGCAGGTAACTGTTTTCTTGGGGTGTTTTATAACTACTTAAAATTAATTTATGAATGTCTTCTGGGGGTGTGTGTGGTTAGAGAGGTTTTGAGCCCCATTCAGCTGCTAGCCCATTGATCTGGCTCCAGGAAGATAAAAATTTACCTTCAGTGTATTTTTTCCTTCATGTGTTTTTTCTTATGATTCTTTCAGGTTTCTTTGAACCTGTTTTTTATTTCATGTTATTGAGTAATTTGAAGAAAGCACCTCATTTCTGTTGCAGCATTTACAGGTGGATGGGATCTAGAACACCATAATAGAAAGAATATAGTAGAAAACAATGTGGATTTTTTTTTCCCTATGTTATCTCGCAGCTTTATTTCCTATATACTTGTGCTCTTCCATCTTGTTACGTTACAGTCTTCATTAACATTTTCCTGAACTTGGGGTTTTTTGTTTGGTTTGGGGTTTTTTTTTGTTTGAGAGGCTGTAATTTACTGGCTTTTATTTAGCATGTTTGAAAGTTTGTATATTGAAAGTTCATGATTTAACTTTTTTATTCCTCACACATTGTTTGCAACTTTGAGCCAGTTTTATTGAATCTATTACACATAGTTAGCAAATGTAACTGTTGAAAAGAGTGCGTGTATCCTTTTTATTGAAAAGCACATAAATCAACATATTTTCATAACAAGACTTTCTTTCCTTGAAAGGATGACTTGAAGTGTAGGTAATTGACCTTGTGTGAATTCACAAAAAATACAATATAGAAATCAGTAGTCTTCTGAAATTTTATATTTGGAATGATACTGCTTTTTTACTTCTATAATATTTGCTGTAAAAAAAAAATGTATAGATGATCTGTAAAATTTGATTTGCAAGCAAGTATAAATTCACTTCGATGCTTTGCTTTTTAAGGCAGTGTGGGCTCTTGGTAACATTGCTGGTGATAATGCAGAATGCAGAGACTTTGTTTTAAACTGTGGGATATTACCACCCCTCTTGGAGTAAGTATTGTAAATTAATACTGTAACTATAGTGTACAGGTATAGATAACTGTAAACTTCAACTTAAAGTTTATTCAAAAAGAATACAAGCTTTTTGCTAAATTGAGAATGTTTCTTTTTTTATTGTATTGCTATGACTCTAATGTTTTGGATTACCTGAGCTTCATGCATATCTTAAGTCCATGACTGGAAGCTTTCCAGTGTTTGCAAAAGGAGAGAAGTGTTATTTCACAGGTATGAAATTTCTGTATTGTGCAGAACTCTGTGTTACCAGAGTTCTGGATATATAGGTTGGGAGAGATTATTTAATTCACACTTGTGTTTGTGTGATTCCAACTGGCTAGGCAATAGGCTGGTGTCACCACCTTTGTCCTGTAGCTCCAAGCTCTGGCCTTGCTATTTATCCGTTTGCTTGTTGAGACGAGCTGGCAGAGTAGCTGTTACATGAGCTGTGTTCCACCAGAAGATTTCTCTTCACTAGGAATATCATTCCAGCATTTACTGTACGCTTATGATAGGATGTAAGGTAGCTTCATCACAGGGAAAAATGTACACAACACTAATTTTGTTCAATTTGTTATTGCTTAAAATAATAAAATGGTTTAAAACATTTGTAAAATAGCTTAAAATAATAGAGGAGAATGTGATTACCTTCCTCAAGGATTTAAAGGATTAACAATTTTAGACATTTGGTATGTATCTGAAAGTGAACCTGTTTTTTCAGGTGTTGAATCTTTCGCATTCTATTCAGCAAAAACAGTAAAGTGTTAATTTTTTTTAGATCTTTTCAGTTCTAACTTTTTATGGAACTATTTTTATTATTATTAATTGTGTTCTTTCAATGAAAACCTCAAAATTAATTCAAGGGAGGGTTGTATCTCCTAGCCCCTTCTGAAGACCCTCAGAAAAGATTAGCTGAATGATTTTTCATATGAGCAATGGTTTACTTTATGCATGTACTTGATTTGGGAATGAGATGTCCATGCAAAAATACTCTATTCAGATTCAGTTGATTCTAAGAAAGTACTTGCAGCATGTAAGCTATGAAGAGAAATAAATTGAAACTATTGCCCAATAATAGGATTTCTTTTCCTGATTTGAAGTACTGTTGGTAATAATAGACATAAAAAGATGTACCTTTTCAATAAGAAATGATTATTATTGTTGTCTCTCTTTGATAGACTGTTAACAAATTCAAATCGTCTTACAACAACTAGAAATGCAGTCTGGGCTCTCTCAAATCTCTGTAGAGGAAAGAACCCTCCTCCAGACTTCAGTAAGGTATAATAAACTATTCATTTTGAGAAATGAGAAAGCTGAAGAAGACTTATGTTTGTAATATGTTATAATACACAGAATCTTTGAATTTGGAGATAGACTCAATTTTGTCTTTTTAATGTAATCACACAGTCTTGTCCATCTGTTGTATCTGCAAAAAATAATCTGCTTTGACACCTGTCAGCAATAAAATTAAATTACTTAAAAACTTGAGATTGTAGCTAGTGATATGCAAATAGTCATTCACTGGTATGAAATGATGGACAAATAATACATTCAGCACTAAACCCCTTGGGGCTGTATTTTCTCCAGATCTGTTTTAGAGGATGTGAGTTATGATTGAAGCTTTTTCAAAATTTTTTTCTTTGTTTATTTTTATTTTATGATTGTGAGTGCATGCTGCAGGAATAAAATTTCAAGTTTTCTGCTCTGTCAGATGCAGTTAAATCAGACTATGATGACAGAGGTGATTTGCCTGTATGCTTTCCCCTTCACTTCCTCCTCTCCTCCTGTATGTGGTTACAAAGACAGTAAGACTGTAGAGGCTAGTAGGAGTATTATTTATTTTTATTTTATCTTTATTTTCAGTATGAAATTAATTTCTGGTAAGGTTAATGACATTAAAGGATTAAAAGAACTGAACATTGGATATTCTGGTAGAAGAGGCTGAGGTTAAATGATCATTAAAGATAATCTGGAGAGAATTTACATGTCTTGAAGCTTACCTCATGAGGTAGTAATTACTGTCATTGCTACTTAATTCTTGGAGAGATTGACAAAAAGTGGGGATTTCTGATGTCAATTAATCAACCACCTCACAATTGCTCTGCCCAAGTTATATCCTTCAGTAGTGTTTTTTTCTGGTAGTAAAAAAACAACAAGATCTCTTGCTGCTTAAACACTTACAACTTCAGTGGAAAAGGATACCCTGTAGGCAGCTGCTAGTAAGAATAGCTCTTTTGCTTTTTGCCCTTTGTAGTAGCACTAATTGGACACAGAAAGGAGGCTGAATTGCATAATTGATGTAAGATAAAGAATTAAGTTCTACAAAGAATATGAAATTCCCAAGCTGTACAGCTGAAACCTGTCAAGTTCCAGGTGGTGTTAAGATGGTCTAGTTCATTTGTCTGTGTCTGTGTGGAACTTGTAGGAGATTAAGGCCAGAGGCTACGGTTGCGGTGAGAACTGAAGTGAGCCGTTGCTTGTTTGATTTGGTTCAGTGAATGTTGAGTCCTCTGTGAATTGCTCTGAGTTTCTTTGTGGTAAAGCAATTATAAATTGGTTATTTCAAATAACCTCCAGTACTCCTACAAAGAACAATATCAAAAAAAGGTTATTAGTTTGAAATTCTGTTCCCTGAGTGATTAAAAAAAGCATCAGTAATCTCTGATCGTCTGGTTACCTGTAAAAGCAGATGGTTTTTGTTTAAGCTGAACAATTATATACCTAATACAGTATCTCTAAATAAATAGGCTGTGAATCAGAATTTATCTAATTTGCTAGTTTGAATTGGATGTCTAGTTTAATCAGGAAGTGTTCCACCTAGGTCCTGGTTCATTAATGAGCTTGTGTGCTTTGGCAGTAAATAGTTTTGCAGTTCTATGCCTTTGCAGAATGTTGTCTGAAACTTGAAAAATAAGAAACACCTAATTTTATGTAATATTTTTCTTTAACCTAGGTTGCTCCTTGCTTAAATGTTTTATCAAGACTGTTGTTTAGCAGTGACCCAGATGTATTAGCAGATGCTTGCTGGGCCCTTTCTTACCTTTCAGATGGTCCCAATGATAAAATTCAAGCTGTTATTGATTCTGGAGTGTGTCGAAGATTGGTAGAGCTGCTTATGTAAGTCTTCAGCAAATAAATGTCTTACAGTACTGTTAATATTAAATTACTTCAAATTGAGTTGTTTTTTCTCACCTCAAGTCTGGATTTATTTTGTGAGAAGTGATGAGCATGAATTCAGTCTGAGACCTTTTTTTAAGTTGCTTGCTAGGTTGCTTGGCTCCTGGGATTTTTCCTAAGATTGATAGTGGAAAAAAGTTTTCTCCAAAGTATTCCATTATATTCTTTAAAATTTAATGTAGGGTTTCATTTACATGGAGGAGTAGAAAGGTGAAGACTGAAGACCAAGCTTGAATTGTAAATTAATCTCTCAGCTTATTTTTTTTATGTCACTGTTGTATTTTGTTTTCTTGCCTTTCTAGGAGATGTAGTTGCAATACAGACAGTTCTTGGACTCATGAAGTCCAGAGGCAGGCTTGTGCCACTTTTGAACTGTTCCAGTATATTTGGTTTATGGTTCATTATTTTCCTAGAAAGGGAGACTAAATCCCTGTGTTCACATGGGGACTGCAGAGAAGGTCAGGGATAGTAGTACCCAGCACTGACAGCTCAGCACAGTTCCCTGTGAAAAGCTCATTTGTATAGTGTTAGGAGAGGGTGAGGTTGCTTTCTCTTCTGTAGAAGCTTTAGGACAACTGAGTAGATTTCCTTCCCCCACACCTCAGACAGTTGAATATGGGAATATGGCCTTCATGTATTGGCTTCTAGGGTTACTGACTTACAAAAGGGGGAAGTTCACTTGCAAAGGAGGGCTGCTAAGTTTTAGTATACAGCTAAAAACACCCCTTTTGTTTCTGTGGCTATTGAATGATGCAGGCTCCAGTATTGTATTCAATAATACTTGAGTTGGGTGAAATGAATCTGCTGGACAGATAGATTGCTCGAAGTTGTGTTGTTCCATAGAGATGCCCCTTTCCTTGAATCAGCAATTCAGTTGTGGGCTTGCAGTTGTCACATTTGGCTAAATAGCGGGAAAGTGTAAGAAGTAATGCAGTGGTTTTTATAACTAAAAATTTAGCACCTGAAGTAAACCATTGTTCACTGAAAATGCAAAATTAACACTTGGTAATATCAAGCAATTTAATATTTGTCTCCAGGCATAATGATTACAAGGTGGTATCCCCTGCATTAAGAGCAGTTGGAAATATTGTTACTGGGGATGATATCCAAACACAGGTAAGACTAGTTGATTTAAGAAAAATGAATTGGCAGGACAGAATTATGTAAAAATTGTGACAAAATACATGTCCAGTACAGGTATCTGCATACGTCAGTGAAAGAGACTCTGTACAAATCTGTATTGTTAATTTGACAGTTTAGGCTGCTATTTTAAACATTAAATTACTGTAAGAATGAACACTTTCTTACAGCACTGTATGTAGTGGGTTGCTTCATTCCTGTACAATACTTTGACTGTTGCTTCCCATTCACGATGAAAGTAACTTCTTCCCCTGCCCCCCAGTGGGAGTTCAATTATTTATTATCATTCCCTTTTTTTAAGTCTTCAAATGCAGTCAAAGTTTTCACTTGTAAGCAACAGTCATACTTGATTTGTCCATGAATTTGTATGTGATAGTCTTACTGATGCAATTTGTTCTAAAGATTTATTTTTTAACTTTAGGCAATGGAATTGAGTTTGCAGCAATGCAGGAAATACTAAGACAGGTCCTGCTTTAAAGGAAGCTGTGTCTAAAAGGCTGACAGAACTAGTGTAAAGGGCAAATAAGGAAATAAGTTAATTACATAATTTGTTGTGAGCTCTGTGAGAGAGGATTTTGCTAAGGAATTAAATAGAAAACATCTGTCTCTTAAAAAAACAAATTAACAAACAACTATACAAATTGGATTTACACTGCTCAGTTATTCATATTCTAGAGGCAAGCAGCCTTATTTAGTCTTGCTGTTGTCAGTCTTCTGGTCTGAACTTAATCGAGGGCAGATTCTTTCAAATTGCTGGACTGTCTGTTCACACACTACAGCATTGAACACTTCAGTTTTGCAAGATGTTATCTATGATACTTTGTGTAACATAAATTTGTTGCAAAATCTTTTGAAGTCACCTGTAAAGTGCTTTTATATATATATCTATATTGCACAAGCCTATATATATGTATACTGTACAACCCAATTTTCAATTTTCACATTATTTTAGGTGATTCTAAACTGCTCTGCATTACCCTGTCTCTTGCACTTGCTTAGTAGTCCCAAGGAATCTATTCGAAAAGAAGCATGCTGGACTGTTTCTAATATTACTGCAGGAAACAGAGCTCAGATTCAGGTAAAGCCTGTATATTTGTTTCCTTCACAAGGAGAAATAAGTAGATACTACATTGACTCTGCATTATTTGTTTTAGTCCTAACTGTCTATAATTTTACCTAACTTAAATGTTTTCTTCTAAATTTTGAAAGATTATTATAAATAACTTCATAAAATAATACTTTAAAAATAGCTGTCATGATTTGTACTAGAGAAACTGATTCATTTCTCTCAAAGGAATTTAGTTGATGCTTATAAAAGAAATGAAAGGATACTTAAAATATTCTCTTAGATCTCATATCAACAGTTATTTTTCCCTGTGGGAGCATCATCTACCGGTATATTCTCTTTAATTTTGTTATGCATTGTAATAGACATGTTAAAGTAATAAGCCATTTTTCTTTTTAAAAAAGTTGAAACAAAACATCTTGCACAAACTAGTCTAGAGAAAAGTGGACAATTTACCAGTTCTACCTATTTGGAAATGTTGAACGTTTTGCTTGGATAAAAAACCTGCATGATGTCATCAATACTGAGTTGTATTCTTGTGGAAACTACTAAATCCCGACTATTGCTTCAGGTGTCTGGAGTTACCTGAAAAAAGGTGCTGTTTGACAAAAATGAGAATTCTGAATCAGAATACATGTTTCAATATGATTTTTTTTTTCTTCCCCCTCTACTTCAATCAGGGATGAAAATGTTACCTCTTAATGTCATTTAAAATACATAATATAGTCTTTCTGTGGAGACCACAAACTTGGACAAAGGGAAGTTTTGCCTGAGGCTTGATCTCCAGTTCAAAACCTCAGGTTTAGCGCTTATGTCATACGATATTTTTTAAACGGGCCTATCCAGTAAGCAGTATTCTGTCCACCAGAGACAGAGAAGTCAACAAAGAAGATACTCTGATGGCTGCTGTAGTGCAATGTTGGAATAATTCTGAATTTCAGTTTAGCGTTTCTAGTTAGTGTGGTGCCTTCTAAGAAAACATGGTTTGCTTTGATACCAGCAGGCATCACTGACCTTTGTAGTGAAGGGTAGTAATGTTCTTTCTCTGTGTATACTAAATCTTTATTAATTATTATAAAATATTATAATTTCATCTCTTAGGCTGTTATAGATGCAAATATTTTTCCAATATTGATCGAAATTCTTCAAAAAGCTGAATTTCGCACCAGAAAGGAAGCAGCATGGGCCATAACTAATGCAACATCAGGAGGAACCCCTGAACAGATTAGGTAAGTTTGTGCGTGTTACTATTTTCTCTGCCTAAGTATCTTTTGTAAGGCATTTTTATTTCTGCAGTTGAATCTTGACAAACATAGCAGCAAAATCCTAAACACAACCGTAACTCCTTGTAACTCTGTTGACACAGGGACTAAACATATAGAAGCTCAGAAGAATGAGTGAAATGTATGCAGTCGACTTAATAACAAATTGACTGATGCTGCTTTGTTTCAGTGATATTACAGCTAAAGCTTTCACAAGGTTATCTTCCAGAGTTGATACTATATTGTCAAACACAATTGGAACAGTTAACAAACAGTTTCAGTGTTTGAAAATGGAAAAATTTGGGATAGTTGTTTAGAAAACATGCTCAATGGGATTGTCAGGAATTTTCGTGGTTTCTTCATGTATTTTAAACTCACTATCAGTATTATTTTAAAGCAGATATTTAAACTCCTTTTTCACAATTGAGTTTGATTAAAATTTTACTGTCAGCAGCTATTTATGTGCTGCAAAGATTGGACTTCTTGAATGACTCGAATAAAACATTCTCTGGTTTCTCTGAATACCATCAGCATAGCGTTCAGTTTGAATCAGTAGTTGATAAATGGATTTAAAAATGACTGTATTATTTGGAAGCCAGAACTGAAAGTGATGTGATAACTCTTCCACCACATTTGGGAGATCTGTTGCAATAAGTGCATGCTGATTTACTTAAAATGTAAACGGTCCTGGTTTTCTTATAACCACTAAGTGTTATCAGAGGTAACAAAAGTTTGTTGATGTTTTTTTTTGCTATTATTTTGATTGCTTGCATAATGTAACATCTTAAAATTTAGCGTATTTTAATTCAGGATCTTCAAATAGTAAATGTGCATGTAATACCATAAAAGTAGCTTCTCATCACAAAATACAGATATGTTGTTATGTCATGAAATTTTAGCCCTTTTAACATCAAGGTACTACTGTCTAACTGCAGGATAATTTAAAACCACTAAATAAACTGTATTTAAGCAACCTTTTGTTGCTTGCAAACGTTCATTTTACTTGCACACTAGAAACAAGGACACAGGTTCCGACTTCCAAAATTCCTACACAATTTTGTGCAAAATTGGAAAAAGGAATAGGATACTCAGAATCCCATTATCTTTTTTGTATTTACAATTATGTCCTTCCTTTTACAGTAGGTAATGCTAATATCTTAATGGGCTGCTGGTGTGGACTACGTTAGTACATAGCAGCGTCCAATGTTCATATCTGTCTCTAACGTGTTTACTTGATGTTTTTGCCACTACAAAATTTGAAATGCCTGAGAAAAGAACTTACTGCTAAAACTAACTTTTCTATTCAGTTAAACTCATCTGAAGATCATAAGTGAAAAGGAGTTGAAAAGATTACAAATTCTGAACTCCAGTTAGGAATATGCACATTAAATTTTCTCATTGGGATAAATTAGAATATTTATTCAGTTTCAGACTAAGATTATCTTTGTGTTGTGGTTTAGAAATCTTTTGTTAGCCACTTCTTTTAGCAAAATTAAGGACCAGTAGTGATAGACAGGCATATCGGAATAAATGTGCTGGATTATCAGTCCTTCTTTTTCTCCCCATCCCCCTCTGTTTTTCTGCTGTTATAAAGGTATTTGGTAGCACTAGGTTGTACCAAGCCTCTTTGTGACCTCCTGACTGTGATGGATTCAAAAATAGTACAGGTGGCTTTAAATGGACTTGAAAATATTCTGCGTCTTGGAGAACAAGAGTCTAAGCAAAATGGAATGGGCATTAATCCTTATTGTGCCCTTATAGAGGAAGCATATGGTAAGAAATTACTTCTTGTAAAACTACATACCTGAACTTCCTTATTTCAGGCTGTAAAAACAAAACCATTGTGAACCATTTGTAGGTAAGTTTAATATTAGAATTTTTACTTCAAGCATAAGTGAACATGAATGCATCATAAATTAAGTAATGTAACATGATGGGAAAAGCAGTTAAACGCAGAAAACCTGCGGATGTTTGTGGTCAATTTAAGAAATGTGCCTCTAGAGAAACACTCTCAGAAGTATTTAATACACAGGTGTCCTAGTCTACTGGAGCCATGGTTTGGATAAATTTATCAGCCAATCCTAAATATAGTTTTATTACTTTAATAATAGTCCTGTCTAGTACAGTTTCATTACCAACAAGGATGCGAGATCAGAGTTTGTTTTACTTATTCCCAAAGTCGGATCACTTTTTAGCATAGTAAATATCAGTAATAGCAAAATCAACTTCAGATCATAAAATAAAATAAGTTTGTACTTAATTTGTGAAAGTATTTTGTTCTGTTTCTTCTTTTAAGAGTTGTTGAATTAAACCATTTTAAAAGCAGAGTTTCAAAACTAAAATAACGTTTGTGGAATTTCATGACTAGATGCTTTTGATTTAACAAAATTAATGTTAAACCTGGCTTATAATGAATCTGGCATTATTTATGGAGGGTTATCTTTTTGTAGCTCTGACAAAACAAAATTGGCAGACATTTGTGTTTCAGAAACTGCTAATAACAATTATAGTTGACCACATTATGTCTGATTAGATGGTACTAACTTTTCTGTAAAGCAGCCTTTAAATCTGAATTCCCTGTTACAGAGTTTCATTTCTAAAATCAAGTGCATACTTGGAGAACTTATTTTGCAATCTAACGTGTAAGAGGAATAAGTACTGAATACATTAATGGAATTTATTCTCTTCCAGATTTTGAGTCCGTTTATAATTTCAACTGTTGAATTTCTGGTTCTTTTTTTTTTTTTTCTTTACCAGTTAAGTGTAGGCTGCTGAAGCTGTAGAGTAAGTTCAAGTAGGGGAAACAGCTAATTACGTCACCCTCATTGCTGTGGACTCTGTAGTCACCAGAAGGGTTTGTATGAGCTCTTCCTAATCCAGCTTAAGTGAAAACTGAATTATCTTAAATAGCTAAAAAGGAGTTTTGAATCAACCTAGCTGACCGCCAAGCACTTAATTCTCCCAGCAGGGCAGAGGTTATGTCCTCTAGCTTGCAAATGATAAGCCTTTGGAAAGATAGTATCTTCAAATCTTAAAATTAAATTTGAAAAAAGATACTAGACTGTGCCCAGTGATGACTCCATAATAGGGGATAGAATTTAGAGTTGGGGAAGACTGAAAGAGTGAAAGAAAAGAAATGGGGATATTAGAAATTGCTATAGCAACCAGTTTTATGCTGCCCTAATTCTATACAGATGCAATTTCTTTGTAGGCATGGCATATTTCTTTGTAGTTACTACAGTCTCCTCCTCCTCCTCAGTTTAATTGTTATTCTTTTAGCATAGTTTTAAAGTCAGTTTGGACATCAGAAAATGCTGCGGAAAACGAAGACTAGAAATACACAACTTAGGAAATTAAGAGTCAATGATATTGAATGAATGGAGATGATTTGGGATTGCATTTTTTTATCTAAGAAGTACTACTATACTATAAGCTGTTTCCCTTTGAATTCATCATTCATTTAAGCAACTAGATTTTGAAAATGTTTTGTTTTGAATTTAGGACTTGATAAAATTGAATTTCTTCAGAGGCATGAAAACCAAGAGATCTACCAAAAGGCTTTTGAACTCATAGAACATTACTTTGGTGTTGAAGAAGAGGACTCCAGTATTGCACCTCAGGTGGATGAAAGTCAGCAGCAGTTTGTGTTTCAACAGCAGGAGGCTCCAATGGAGGGGTTTCAGCTGTAAACTATTGAAGTGAAGACAAGCATAAAATGTAAACACTTGTAGAGGTTTGGGTTTTTTTTCCCCAGAGGTCTTTTCTTTATGGCCAAAGTTAGAGGAAAAGTTGAATATGTTTTGCAGAAATAGATGAAGCAGCTCATGCACTTTTATATATTGTGTTAGATACAATTGTTCTTTGTTTTGTATTTGTGTTTTTCATTATCTCTTATGTACAGAAAACAACTGTGAGTAATCATGTCTAAAGTTAAAGCATTAAATGTGATTTAACAAGAACTGTTAAGCTAAGACTTGGTAGGATTTTAGGTAGTGGTTCTGAATTTTTCATGTAGTCTCAAACTGCATATCAGCAATACAGTTACTGACAGTTGCATTTTTGGCAGTAGGCTTGACTTGCCTGGTCTCTTTCAAATCTACCTCTTGTATTGAAGCAAAAACATTGCTTCAGAACTAAAGCATGAAATAAAGATGAGCTTGTAAGAAGCTGAATTGGAATGTGAAAAATATTTATTTAAATTGTGAAACTTTTATGCATTACTTGCTTTACAAAACACTGTTGGAATTTATTTATAAAATGTATTTTAAAACATAATAGATATAAGTATATAAAGCTAATTACCTAATATAATATCAAATATATGAAAAAGCTTTTTCTGAATTATGTGGGAAGAGGACTATTTCAGAGGTTTTCAAATTGGAATCAGCAGAGAGCTTGCTGGTCATTTGCTGTTGACTGTGTAATTAAAGCTGCTAAATGGCATTAAAAGTCAGCCACAAGTACAGTACTTTGCAGTGGAAGCAGTTGCTGTAGTTACCACAAGAATGCTGCGATTATCAATGACAGAGATGGTGATTTGCACAAATCACCAAGCAGATGGTTTACAGCTGTTTCCTGTCAAAATGTGGTAACATCACTTTAGTTTGAGAAACATTGCAATGTTTGCCTTTCTAGTGCAGTAGCTTCTTAAAAGTTTAGAGAGTAGGCATTATTTTTTTGACCAAATACGCTACCGCCATGTGAATTGTTCTTTAAGTTAACTAACTTGGTTTTCTTTTGGTAAGACAATAGAAATACTGCAGTGAAGAATGAATAGTGAATCACTCCTTTCCAGTTGAAGGAAAAGTTTGTTGTACTGTAAATAGCATTAAGTATGTGGACACCAAAACTAACTAGAAGTTATTGTCATCTAAATATTTAGGCTCTACAATGTCCAGTGTTTGCTGTTAAACACTAAAAGAAATAGAATTCTAACACTTACATTAACAATTTTGAATACAGAAAAATGTATGCTCTGCTTTTATTTGCATATAAGTAGTGTTTCTGGTGTATTAGTAGTATATCTCATTTGGAGAAATTAATACTTTGGGTTAACTCTGAAGTATGATTATTTTTTATTACCTGTAATTAATGTATTAACATAAAACTCCTGGGTTAAGTGAAATCCTTGACATACGAGAGCATTTCATGCTTCATAAAAAGCTGCAATTTAAACTTCAGATTACTTACCCCATGGCACTGTGCTTGTCACTAAACAATATTTTAATGCACTGAAAAATACAGGTTAAAGGTGGTATCATTTACAGTACCATTTTATATTTAGAATTTTTTTTACATGCAGGTTAAGATTCTAAGATGTTTCACTTTGATGTTACAGCAATATATACTATATTGTAATTGAACGGGGACTTGAAGTGGATTTTCTAAGATTAATGGTCAGTTTTGACTAAGATGTAACTGGGAGGGAAGAAACCTCTTTTTGAAGTCTTTTTAGTGGAAGATAGAAGTGTATATAGGAGTGCTGTTACTTTATGAACTCTGAATATTGAGATATTTTAGCAAATGACACTTTAAACCTAGATTTGTACAGCATACAACCGTTTTGAATAGTGTGATAATCTTGAGTACAGCTGCCAAATTTTCATATAATGTTAGATGATTGTATTTGTGCCCTTTTTACTCTCATAGTTTTAGGTTTTCATATACTGACCTTCCTTCTCCGCCCCCCCCCCACCCCCCCGCCATCTGTTCAAAGTACAGGGTAACAATCATGGAAATCTACCAGGATTACTAGTAAATGCTGAATTTCAGTGTTCTTTTAGTATAAGAAAATTATTCAGGTAACAGGGTATTCCATTGTTTCTAACAACCTTGCTTTGATAACATAACCAGCTGTGCCTGCTTTTTATTTGGAGAACCCTGTAAAAACTGCATTTATAAGCCTCTCTAAACCAAACCTGAACTATAAAAATCTTGATTAAAAGACTTGAAAATGAAGAAAAGAGGGGACATTTAAAGTATTATATTTGTTTTGAAAGACTGTCTTCAGTTTTGTGGATATATTGTTCTATATGTGTGAACAGTTAGTGACTGCACTTTACGCATTTAGATAAACTATATTTCATGCCTCTGATACATTTATATGTAATAGTTTAAAAGGGAACTAAAATTGATGGACTTTTGGCTAATGAAAATAATTATTTAAACTCAACATTTGGTTTACCCTAAAATTGTTAAAAAATAATAATGACAATTCTTCTTTAAAGGATAAATGTACAGGATAGCCTCTCCTATTTTATCACTGGGTTTACATCACACTTTGTTAAAAGCACATAAACGAACAATATAAAACCAGAGGTGATGACTTACGGTCAGCTCTGGTGTAGTCATTTGCAGGTAGGGGCGTGAATATGATGATGTTGCCTAAACAGATGAAACCAGTGTGGAGGGAAAAAAAAAAAACAACTGAGAGAAGAAAATCTCTTTGTTTGGTATTTTGTATGGAATCTGAAGTACCCCATCAGTTACAAAGTCTGTTTAAAAATACAGGGGTTTGGTTTTTGTGGTTTTGGTTTTAATTAAAAGGGTACCATTTGTTCTGCTTAAATGTGAATACTGACTAGCTAATCTATGCAACTATGCAAAGCATAAGATTTATTTTTTTTTTAGTTCCCTACTCTTGATACACTGAATCATATCTAATTTTTTCATCATTGCACTTTTGTCTGAGGACTGGTTCATACAGCTTTTTAATTTTCTAGTATTTGCTTTAAACACTGTTGCTAGCAGCAATCAGAAAATAGTAATAATGTTGGCACAGAAATAAGTTAGCTGTAGAACAAGTTTGCAACTGGAAAATATTTATTGTCGGGTCTGTCTTTAAAAAAAAAAAAAAAAAGAAAAGATGCACTATTGTCTTTCCTCCACGGTTAGTTCTCAGTTGGTTTAAATTTATTAAATTGTACAACTGAGGATTTTTGTAATAGGTCTGCCAATTGATATGCCAAGTTTAACTGTGACCTCAAGAGTTCACTGAAATCTGGAATGAGAAATTTCAGTTACTTATGGCACAATATCTTCATATAATGTGTGGAAACTAAAATACCTATACTAACTTCAGATAGTAATAGTGCATCTTTAAATCCAGGCCAAAGGCCCATTACTGTAATAGAACACATATGAGTAGTATGCAATATTATGGAATGTTAAATCTCCAAATACCATACAGAAACCAATAAAACCTATTTTACAGATGTTTATTGTATTTATTTAGTGTTTCAATAAGTGTGGCTTCTTAAACTAGAAAACACAAATGCCATTTTGAATACAGCATTGAGGCAAATGAATTCAAACTGGCTGATTTGTGCACTGTAAAACTAGGCACTGTCACCAGACAGAAAACGTTTTGGTTTTA
The DNA here is from genome assembly GCF_034638445.1 of Ciconia boyciana. Taxonomy (NCBI): domain Eukaryota; kingdom Metazoa; phylum Chordata; class Aves; order Ciconiiformes; family Ciconiidae; genus Ciconia; species Ciconia boyciana. The sequence continues at coordinate 55,792,351 of NC_132936.1, forward strand.
AACGTTTTGTAAATATCTAACCAAACCTGTACTTGTACGATAACCACAGTTCTGTCTCTGCCTGCAGAACTGACCACTTCTTTGGGAATTCCCATGAAGTTTATAAGGCCTTGAGAATTTGTGGAATTATCAGCCTATTTCCCCTCCCCTCACTTCTCCAAACCATCTCTTCTCAGTGTATAAGACTTGTAATATTCTGGCTGATGACAGTTTGTTCTTTATTTGGAATTGCAAAAGTGAAGTTCATAAGTCTCCTTGTTTCTGCAGTTTTCACACCTTCGCTACTGCTTGGTCTTCGCTGCATTTAACCTTTCATTGAAAAATACAGCTAGCTTTTCTGTAAGGAACTCTTACCTGCGTAACAGCTCAAGATAAGCCTGAAAGAAAGTTTTTTAAGAAGGCTAGTGGAAACTTGGCTCCCTCCGTACCTGACATCCTTAGGAAACTACCTCATCTCCACTGAAATTAATTACTGCTTTTAATCATGTGCAAAACATTATAATTTTAATAATTTGAAACAAGTACATCGAATATCCCTAGTGAAAGAGACCCTGCGTTTCTCTCTGTGATCCTCTAACTACCCTTGTTGGCTCCAGCGTGTGCAATACTACGGTTTTCCATTTATTGGTGACATTCACTAACCGCTCAGCAACAGTTAATTTTGCTCCTAGAAGGACATTTGGCATTTCATATTAAGTTACTTGGTCTTCGACTCCGCTGCTAGCGCGGCCTCTTTCCGCCACTTGGCCTTCTTTGCCAGGTTCCAGCTTGTTAAGGACTCGTGACGTGCAGCAGCCTGCAGAAGTAGAACACTGCTTAAGAGTAGTGTAGTAGGAGTAACGATGCACCGCGGGGACAGCTACCCCATCGCAGCAACAGCCAGCAGCGACTTGCGTGTCAGGGGTGATGGGAACACAGGTTAGCCAAAACTAGGGCAGGTGTAAGCTGCTGCTGTTTGTTCAGGTTTGTCTACTTTTGACAGAATTCCATCAGTTTCAAGTATGCTATGTGATAACGAGCTAGTGCTCTACTCACCTTTTTAGCTGAGGCAATCACTGCAAAACAGGCAACAATCGAGAGTCCGATCATGATGTAACAAGCTTTAACTCGAGCTTTGTTTCTTGCCCTGTCTAGCATCTCTGGCCTGCAATTAAAGTTACAGAATTGAATCATTACAAAACTGTGAAGTATCTCTTCTTCAAAGCATTGCAGACATAACATCACCATTGAAAAATAGAATAACTTCTAAAACAAGCATCTTCAGCTTGCTATGAGTGGTTATGTACCACCCAAGAACTTTGCATTTTCTGACCCTAATCCATTGCCAGTGGAAAAGCAACATTTAATGGATTTAAGCTGATTTTTTAAAGATGGGGAAAAAAAATTGCTCATGCAATAAATATTTGCATTTAAATACCTGGGGTCAATACACCAGAAATCACACCTTAAGCTCTTTTTAAACATAGTGAAAAGTAAAGGGTTTTATCTATTTGAAACAGATGGAGAAGCGTATGTGGTGTCAACCAGATGTGGTGAAAGCAAGTTCCTTTTATTCAAAATTAACTTTAGAAATTAATTACTGTCATATCTAACCTGTTTAGATGGCATCCTGCATACTGTAGGCTAGGGACTTTATGTACTTGGATAGGTGATTAAAACAGTTTGTACTGCTACGAGTTAAGAGTTTTTAGTTCTTGAGGAAAGCAGCAGTTTTATGTAAAGTGGGCGGCTGATGTCAGCCTTCTCGCTATTCCAGGAACACACACCTAAACAAGAACAATCGACTTGATTGTTTTTGCTGGTCATCAAAGGCAAAAGTAATGAAAACTTCTCCCCTGCGTTTGGCAGTAACTGCTGCAAGAGAGGCACTGTACGGCCCAGCAAGCTGCACGGGTACAGCTCCCCTTTCCACCCTCCACCGCTGTGGGCAGGCTGCGTACCCCTGAGAACCAGCAGTACAGGAAATCTCCCTATCACTAAAATAGTCTCCAAACTTTCAGCTAAGCCTTCTTCTGAGTCAGACATTACACTTGGGAGTACAGATTTTAAGATGTTCATTATAATGCTGGCTCTGCACTATTCTCCTTTCATAAATCACATGAGAATGCTTTATATATATAAAGATATATATTCGTAAGATATAGAATATAAATATACATAATATAGTTATCATTTTATGCGTATATATACATAAAAGGATAGTTGCACAAAGAATTGATTTCATGTTGTGAGTAAAGATCTTTTAATGATCTCTTTCCCCCCAAACACCTTTAGCTTTACTTTAAAGAGGATGAGTGGTGGGATGGGGCAGAGCTGGAGTTTTTGTAGTGGAGGTTCTGCCCATGGCAGTGTGTGCCAAGGCTGAGGGTGCAGTGCTTCTCTTGAAGGCTTTAATGCAACAGAAGAGGGCAGGTCTGACGAGCGGCTACGCCATACTACCCCCCTCCCGGCCAACACACACACACACACTCATGTTGTACATGCCACGTTTCTTGCGGATGAGTGACAATGCCTGCAGTTCTAAGTAACTGCTTCTGTTTTGTACAATGGTAAACGCACATCATCTTTAAAACAAACCACACATCAGACTAGCACATAAAATCATTAATCCACTAATCCACTTGTAGCAACAAAAGCAAAACCATAAATGTTATTAGTCTGGCTTATTAGCCTAATCATATTTCACAATGCACTAATCAAAACACTTCTGAAGCAGATTTTCACTTTCTGCCTGCTTTCTGCTTCTGCTTTAAGGAAAACAGACCTTATTATGTTCTTCCCTAATTGCACATTAGGGCCTCTGCTCCTCAATCCTTTATCAAGACTCTGGTTAAACTGCTGCTGAAGTCAGTAACAGCTGTTTAAAAAAAAAATCAAACCACAACAACCCAACAACCTTGAATAAGGACTGCAGATTTGACCCTTAGTACAAACTATCTTCAGCAGCTAGACTGTGTTCACAGGTAACAATATTTTGCAATTCTTTCATTTTTTTTAACAGTTAGAGCAGTGACACAATTCAGCTTCAATGTCTCACAATTAACTTCTTTTAGTGTATTACTATTTATGATCTTACCGTTCTAAAAAGTCTTTGCTCACCCAGAAAGCACAAAGTAGTGACACGCACTTGGCAGGCAGCTACCGCACAGAAATGAGCAACTGGCATGTGCGTACGTGTATGCACTGGCAAATGTGTGTGTCTTTATAAACGCCTCCTGACGACTTGAATAGCTTTTAAAGCTTCTGAGACCTGTCTGAGCCTTTCTGTAGGGGAAGATGGTGGGACTAACACAGCGCAAGAGAGGTGGGACAATGGAAAGCCACTGTCCAGCTCAGGAAACATCAGTGAAACTGTCAGGAACCAACAGGAACAGGCAGAGGACGTACCTGTTGCTTAACGCAGCTCTGCACACTGCTTACGTGCAACTTACCACCCAAGACAGGGATGTACTGTGATGATAAAAAGTAGTGTCCTGGAGAGAGATGTCTAACACGCTATCGAACATCCTGAGAAAAAGGCAGCAACTGGCATTAGAGGGGTTTCACGTGTCCAGTGACTGACTTCCCCGGGGGATGCTAGCCTTCAGCAAGTCAGAGAACCACAGAATCAGCGTGGTTTGGGTGGGAAGGGACCTTCAAAGATCCTCTAGTCCAGTGGGTCAGCAAGAATGGGAGGCTAAGGCTATGTCAAGTACTCGGTTTTCCTTGGTGGGGGATGTTTCTCTCATAAGCTTCTTCTCTATTTTTCCTTAAATTCGATAATAAATCATCATTTGTTGGATGTAATCATTCAGTGACAGACAGCTCCCTTCGAACTGTTCATGGGAGCTATAAACAGAAAATATTGTTTACCAATAACATCTTTCCCTGATTGCACGTTAGGAATAAGCAAAATAAACAAGCCAGTACATAAATGTAACCAAGGCTATCTACTCAGATGGATCCAGTTCTTAATCCCAGGCTCTGGGGACCCCAGTAAGGAACATTTTTTCATCTTAACCTCTAACCAGGACAGGAAATTCTTTTGCCCTCTCATTTGTGTTTCCAAGTTTTCACTGTTGAAAAACTAACTGCTTCAAACTCTGTGGAAAAGCTTTAGATCAGGATCACGCCGCTGCTTTCCCTTTGGCTCCATGCTCCCCTTGGACAAGAGCAGCACACTTACGGGATCCTCGGAGGAATCTCTTCTTCTGCCTTGAAACGCCCAGTCCAGAGGAGGATTTTTTTGTCAAAATTCGAAGGTTTGTAACTTGCAACGACCTTGTGAGCCTGCTCAGCTTCAAGATTAGGAAGAAAACACTTCGTCAAACCGTGCACTAAGAGTCAATGATGGGTGGCAGTAAGGGTGGAAGGGGAAAACACCCGCCCGTCCTGCTCGTTGAAAGGGTAACTCGGGGATTAACCTTCCCCATCTCCGCCACGCAGAGTTATCTCCACGCCGTCTCTTGAACCCCCCGCGTTCCACCTCCCCGCAGCCAGCCGGGCGGGTCCCCCCGCCAGCAGGCGAACGCCTGGCGCCCCCCGAGCTGCCCTGCCACCCGCGGGCCGCGCTGCGGGCCCGGCCGCCGGGGAGCCCCAGCCCCGCTCCGCCGCGGCCCCGAGCCGCCCGCCCGCCGCCGCACCTCCCCGTCAGCCCCAGGCGCTGCCGCCGCCGCGGAGCCAGCCCCGCCGCCCCAGCCCCCTTACCGCGGGTGGGGCCCGGGCTCCGGGCGGGCTCCCCGCCGGCGGCGGCTCCCCGCGGCGCGGGCTGGCGGAGCGGCGCGGCGAGCAGGAGCCGCCGCGGGCGGAGGCGCGCCGGCAGCATGGCGAGGGCGGCGAGGAGCGGCGGGGCACTCCGCCTCGGCGGGAGCGGGAGCGGTCCCGGCCCCGGCCCCGGCCCCGGCCCCGGCACCGCCCGCCCCCGCCCCGTCCCGCCGACCCCCTCCGGCCGCGCCCGGAGGCGAGGCGAGGCGGGGCGGGGCGGCCGCCGGCAAGGGGGGGCCGGTCCTCCTGGGGAGCCGTCCTGCCCACCCGGCGCACCGGTGTGCGGCACCTCTGCCCTCGAAGCTTCAACGCTGAAGGCAAAACTCGGTGAAAGAAACACGCGAGGTGGTTCGGCTCCACGGCTCGGCGCAGGGTGGACTCAAGGCTGTAACGCAGACCCGCGCACGTCCGCGCTCTGTCATTTTACCGCTTCCAGGAGCTTCAGACGTACCGATTCTCATCACATGCTTTTCTGTTTATTTCAGATGAAAACACTTCTTTTTTCCTTTCACGTCCTGAGCAGAGTAAACCTTTATTTATGTGCCCCTGCACTCGGCACTGGTGAGGCCGCACCTCGAACACTGTGTTCAGTTTTGGGCCCCTCACTACAAGAGAGACATGGAGGTGCTGGAGCGTGTCCAGAGAAGGGCAACGAAGCTGGTGAAGGGTCTGGAGCACAAGTCTTCTGAGGAGCGGCTGAGGGAACTGGGGTTGTTTAGCCTGGAGAAAAGGAGGCTGAGGGGAGACCTTATGACTCTCTACAACCACCTGAAAGGAGGTTGTAGAGAGGTGGGGGTCGGTCTCTTCTCCCAAGTAACAAGCGATAGGACGAGAGGAAATGGCCTCAAGTTGCACCAGGAGAGGTTTAGATTGGATATTAGGAAAAATTTCTTTACTGAAAGGGTGGTCAAGCATTGGAACAGGCTGCCCAGAGAGGTGGTGGAGTCACCATCCCTGGAGGAGTTCAAAAAACATGTAGATGTGGCACTTCAGGACATGGTTTAGTAGGCATGGAGGTGTTGGGTTGACGGTTGGACTAGATGATCCTAGAGGTCTTTTCCAACCTTAATGATTCTATGATTCTATTAAAAAATGAAAAAATAAGAAATTCAGTACAAACACATCCTTGAAAAAATTAATTCAGAAAAGTCAGCACAGAATACATATTTAGTAAGCAACCGCCCGTGCCAGCACGATACCAGTGCCAGTACAACACCGTGTCTCAGCAGAAGGATGTCTGATGCACCAAACAGTGGAAGATTTTGCATCCGTCAACCAGGGCCATACTGCCTGCAGATGAGCGGCAGAAGCCCTGCTCCCCAGGGATGGGTCACTGCCCGGCAGCAGCTAAAGCCCTGTGCTCAGCGTGATGGCACGGATGAGGAGTCCTGAACCTTTTGTAGCCAAAACCTCCAGTTATCTATTTTCAGGAGCAGAGCCAGAGGTAAGCAGCTCTTTCTGAAAGCAAATCGTTGAGTAGAGGAAATCAGAAATTTGTTACCATGACTGAGTTCTAGGGTCCTCGATAGTAAAAGTTTTTTAAAATGCTGTTTGGACAACATTTCACTCTGGAAATATATTCAAAAAAGCATTTTCTATTCAGTAAGTAGTCCCATGGTGATGTTTTCTTATTCACACATGTACAGTTTCCATTCCAAAATCATTAAAGCAACAAAATGTCCTTATTAAAACATCAAAGCCATTCCAATCCATTTAACTCATACCAACTTAAAAAAAAAAAAAAATCAATCTTCCCACATTCTATTTCAGAACAAAATTTCTGTTTGCAAATGAGCCATTCTCTAAACAGAAGAACCCAGCTCCCTGAATCAAAGCCCCACACTGGCTTTCTCATGTCCTAAAAATAACAAAAAGAGTATGCACCTCTTTGCACACCCACCCACCCACCCCCCGAGCAGCTCTGCCATATTTCAGAACGTTGTTGGGGAGATGAAGACTAATCAATAGAAATGATCTAGAGGGTGATACTGGGCGTTACAGGTCCTAGTCTGCCCATAGCCTCTTTGCCTTTGCCTTCTTCCTGCTCAAAGAGAGCGGTGTAGCGTCAAGCAGTGCTCCTTGTCTCTGGAGACACAGCTGGGAAGGGTAGGAAGCGTCAGCACAGCTGGGCTGGGCTGCTCAGCATTGTGTGTTATGAGCAGCATCCCAAACACTGCTATTAGTTGCTAGTCATGCTGGTCACCCACACATTTAGAGTCATTGCAGTTCCAACAGCCATCGGCAGAGCTGCTGGGAGGAAGCCGGGAGCTCGCAGAAATAGTTCCCAGCACTCGCCAAAGAACTGCTCTACAGATTATGGGCAGCTGAAAGACATCTGCACAGCTAGAGCTGCTGAAATCCTGAGGGAATTATGCCCTGAAGGAGAGGGCTTGAAAAACTTGGTGGCCTTCATAGTCTTCAGTCTCCTTGAAGATACTGTACACTGTGTGACAGTGGCTTCAGAATGCATCATTTAACATTATTAACAATGGATGACATAAAACCCCAAAAGGGTAAACAGCAGCTGCATCCAGAGCAGCCTCCCACTGACCTCAACAAATGCCATTTTCACACTTGCCTTCTCTATAGACAGCACTGTATTTGGCGACCCTCTGTCCTCCCTGTTGCTCTTGGAAATAGAAAGCTTGCAGGTGGGCACATACGGATGTTAGCATTTTGAGAAGTAGTGTTGGGGTCTTTTCAAAGTAAGCAAGCAGAGCGTGCTCTGAGCTGGAAAGAAGAGCTGACCCCTTCGGCCCCGCATGGCCTGACCTACGGGCCATGGCTTCGCTATGACTCGGGAAGGTGGTTCCTGTGCTGTGCTCGGGTGAAAACCTGTTTCAGGCTCATTTAAAGTCTGTGCCTGGTAACAGGAATGGTTAATTGCTGGAATGCTTACTGTTCTGGGCAGGGGGATGCATGCAAATGCTCCCCTTAGTCTTGTGAACCCCTGTTTTCGGCTTTTTTATCCTCTGTATAGGATAGCACAATCCCCTTATGTTCTACCTACATATGATCGCTTGCTTCTTGCAGACGAGGGATTTAAAGACGCATGCAACACAGCTTGGTACAGTGTCTCCTTTTTTCTGGGAAGCCTAGCTAACAGATCTGTTACATCCTCTCAGCTCCACCCTTGACCGTGCTTTATGCAGAAGACCTGAGTAGCTGGAGAGGCAGACATGGTGTGCAGGACTCCTTTCAAATTCTGCCATATGTGATGTCTTTCCTTAAAGATACCTCTGTAGAGACCTTCAGATTGCTGTCCCCACTCCCTATTCCTCAAGACACTTTGCTCATTGTCCTGGAGGGGGAATGCCCTGCCGTACTTAGCTTTCAACCTAAAGGACATTTGTAAGAAGCAGACGGAGATCTACTGGGTGGAAACACTCTACAGGTGCGTGTATCGCTGCTGTTCAAGGCCAAACCAGAGTTCGTGGGGAAAGGTAAGGAAATTAAGTAAGCAAACTCAATTTTAAATAACAATATGGCTTTAATCATCCCCTTTCCTTATATCTTCAAGACAGGACATGCTCAACACTTTTGAAAACAATAAATACAGGTGCAATGTTCGAGCCAAATTAACTTTTCTAACCAGCTTAGTGCTGGCAGTCGTTGTGCAATGTAAGCTTTGCTTCTCTCTTTTAGGGAGAGACTCTTGCTGCATTGGCAGTCAAATTGCAGGAATTTTAACCTTATCGTACATAACTGCATATTCAGAACAGTATTTGCCACAACTAATGTATGAACAGCATTCGTCATATAAATAGATATGCAGAAACCTTCATTCTTCCAATCAGCTACAGAACTTACATAATTACTCAAATATGTATGTAAATTGCACCCTTGCCATTCAAATTACTTTAAAAATGTCTTCACAAATACGTAGTACATACATAGTCTACGTTACAGTAATTTCATTGCCTGTGTCCATTGTTGAAGCATGATTCATAGCTATTTTTAACAAAATATGAGTAGAAAAATCATATGGATAAGGGTTACAACATCTAAATAGAAATGATAGAAAAATAGATATATCGTACATAGCAATAATACAGTAAGTCTGTGTAACACCAAATCTACTGAACTTTATTTTGGCCTGCCACAACATCCAGTTATTCCAGATCTAAACAGAATCATGGACAAAACTCAAGAAATTTCATATTATTTCACAGTAACATGGCACAGAAGTTAAAATAGAAAATTTTCTGTGGTCTGAGCTTTATGAACACGGAAAAGTATTTTTCACCATCCTGGATTGGCAACATAGCTCTGCTGTTTAGGGTTTGAAAGAGCTCTGTGGTACCATTGTCCCAATAGAAAAATTCTTCCTTCTCTGAACGTGCCTTTTGCCTCTCACACAGAAGGCACAGCATAGCTGTACTGACGGAGCCACAGAGCAGAGACTCATCCAGTGCAGCTCATATGAGTTCATTCTGGTGCTATTTCTAGGTATCGGAATGGTGCCTTGTCATTTCCCTGTTGAAAATCAGTTTTTTTAAATATGTATCAAAAAAGCTAAAATTCCCAGGATGCGCTTATGCTGATCCTGGTCATTACATTATTTATGCTAATGAGAGGAATCAATTAGTGTTTATAAGTTTTGACATTACACATTGACATTACATCCTCAACTAGGAGGACACATGGGGACAAACATGGTGGGTCCCCTCTCCTCATGCATCAGAGGAGGTGCATGAGGTGAATCAGTGTATTTCCTCTGAGTATGGGGAAAAAAAGTAGATGAACACGCATATAACTACAGAGCTCCAGATAAATTATTTAATTTTTAGATAGACCTGTCTCTGTTTCATTATCATCCTGGTAAATACAAAGAACTTTAAAAGTTACTGCAGCACTCATCTGGAATAAGGTGTGCAATCTGGGGGAGGAAAAAAAAGGATTCACTGATACCAGGTGAAAAGGGTTACTTTTGGATGTTCAGGAGAATGGAAAGCCTGTCTTAAAAGGAGACTAAAGGACTGGGCTTGTTTATCCTAGCAAACAAAGGCTGGGAGAGGGTTCTGTTTGATCTGTAAAACAGAGCCAGGTGAGAAGAAGAGCTCCGTAAACAATTGGGCATCAAAGGCGCAAAAGAAGTGGGGTAAACCCATATGTTCCCACCTACATGTCTGTGAGAAATAATAGTTTCCTGATGCTTCTACCTCACTCGGGGAAGTAGGATTGCAGAATAGGTCCCTGCAGGTCTACGTGAGCGGGCTGGGGAAGGAAGGGAGCCCCTGAAGGGGCCTGCACCTCATGGTGCCTGCAGGAGCAGGGGCTGGACTCCGTGAGCAAGGAAAGCCTTGCAAATCTGGTAATGGATAACTGCTTAAGTACCAGAGGAGAAGGCATTTCGTGTGGCCTGCTCTCTTTGGGGATGCCAAAAGGAAAGAGATCTGAAAGAGAAATGGCTCCCAAAGATGGCTTTTCATCTTCTAGTACTTTAACGCTGCCCAGTCATATGCTGGAGAGTCTTTTCCTGGACATAGTCCTTGCACTATTTTTAGGAAGAACTTTCCCTTTTATTAGTCTCTGCCCAGGCACTTGGAAATGGCTGTTTCCAGTCACAGAGTTTTTCTCAGATTTACATGAGTCTGAGATAGTAGCTCGGGAGCTGGAAGACTTTGAATCCAAAGAAATCTGACTAACAGAAACGCTGCCTGCGCTCTTGGAGGAATATGTGTAAATCATTTTGAGAAAGGCAGATTTTGTGTTTGTTTCTTGCTTATAAATGATGATATAGCACTTTGGAAGAAAAGTGCAGCAGAGGATTCCATAATTGGATATTAAAACAACAATGATTTCCACTGCTGGCAGGTATTTGCCAAATGTAGTTGCATAGACAGGGATAAATACAATCCACGCTATAAAGTAAATTAGCATGCCAAAGGTGATGAATTTAGCCTCATTGTAGTTCTCTGGCAACTTCCTACCTTTAAAGGCAAATATGAAGCAAATGAAGGCTAGGGCAGCGATGTAGCCCAACATGATCCCAAAAGCCACAACAGAGCCCTCGTTGCACTCCAGAATTATTGCTCTCGGGATTGAGAAATTTTGCTTGACAAAAGGTGTCCTAAATATTAGCCAGAAGGTGCAAATGATAACTTGAATTCCAGTGCAGGTGACCACAGTGGGAATAGGTTTATACATGCATTTCAGGAAATTCTGCAGCTTGGGATCAAAGCTGAAGGCTAGTAAAATTTTTAGTGACTTTATTAAAATACATGAAATGCAGAGTGCAAAACTTATGCCAAAGAGGGCTTGCCTAGTTTTACACTTGAATTCTGTGGGTTCATCTATGAAGAAGACGGTGCTTAAAAAAATTAAGAAGTGGCCAAAGAGAATAATATAGCAGACAGTTAGACCTCCGGACGCCTTTACAACCGGCGTGTTCAAGTTTTTAGTAAATATTACGCTAATTGACAAAACCAGCACAACCCCAAAAGCGGAGAGGAAGAGGAGGAAAATAGCAAACCAGTCAGTCCAGGCGAGGAAATGGATTGTCTTCCTGTAGCATGTGGTACTGTTGATGGGAGCCCAGTAGGTTTTGTTGTTACATCGGTAGCAGTAATCCATATCTGAAAGAAGAAAAAGGAAGATAACTTAGAAACCCGAAGTAAATAAACTGCGAAGTGGATTATCGAGGCTTGAGATACAGGAGGAATGTGGGAAGGGATGCTAAGGGGAGTAGGCAGGGCTGATGGCTTCCGACTATTGCAGCCGCCGTCCGGGAGGAGGAGCTGCGGGGCTGCGGTGGCAGCGGTGGCAGAGGTGGCTGTGGTGGCTGCGGTGGCAGAGGTGGCAGAGGTGGCTGTGGTGGCAGAGGTGGCTGTGGTGGAGAGGTGGCAGAGGTGGCAGAGGTGGCAGTGGTGGCAGAGGCGGCAGAGGTGGCAGAGGTGGCTGTGGTGGCAGAGGTGGCTGTGGTGGAGAGGTGGCAGAGGTGGCAGAGGTGGCTGTGGTGGCAGAGGTGGCAGTGGTGGCTGTGGTGGCTGCGGTGGCAGAGGTGGCAGAGGTGGCTGTGGTGGCAGAGGTGGCAGTGGTGGCTGTGGTGGCAGAGGTAGCAGTGGTGGCTGTGGTGGCAGTGGTGGCAGAGGTTGCAGAGGTGGCAGTGGTGGCTGTAGTGGCTGTGGTGGCAGAGGTGGCTGTGGTGGAGAGGTGGCAGAGGTGGCAGAGATGGCAGTGGTGGCTGTGGTGGCAGAGGTGGCAGAGGTTGCAGAGGTGGCAGTGGTGGCTGCGGTGGCAGAGGTGGCAGAGGTGGCTGTGGTGGCAGAGGTGGCTGTGGTGGAGAGGTGGCAGAGGTGGCAGAGGTGGCTGTGGTGGCAGAGGTGGCAGTGGTGGCTGTGGTGGCTGCGGTGGCAGAGGTGGCAGAGGTGGCTGTGGTGGCAGAGGTGGCAGTGGTGGCTGTGGTGGCAGTGGTGGCTGTAGTGGCTGTGGTGGCAGAGGTGGCTGTGGTGGCAGAGGTGGCAGAGGTGGCTGTGGTGGCAGCTGTGGCTGCAGTGGCAGTGGCAGCAGGAGCAAAGGAGGAGTGCCTGCCAGCTGGGAGCAGGGGCTGCCTGCAGCCAGGGGCAGGGAGGGGACAGGGAGAATGAGAAGGATCCTAAAACTGCCTTGGTCATCGCTGACTGGCGATACAGAACCTGGCCAGAGCTCTGGACAGGCAAACTCGAACTGAAACCTGAATAATGACTTGAGAGTAAATCAGTTCTCTTGCAGAAATTGGAACTATGTTTCTCTCACCCATTTCAACGAGGAAAAAACCCAACTTTCTCTTTACAGACAGCTTTTAAAATACAACAGCAAGAATAAACATTGCTTTAGATTATGCTTTGAAAGGTTACTTTTGCTTTAAAATTCCTATCCTCTGATATGGAGAAATTTCACCATTATTTGAATTAAAAAGATAAAATTTCATTTCCTTCTGCTCTCAGGATATTAAAAGTACATTGTACTGCAATTTTCTTAATTCCATCTCTCTCCTCCATATTTAATTTTCCTCTTTAAAAAATTTTGCTCAAACCTATAAATGAACCAGTGGTAAAGTACACATCAGATTTTATACTAGAAAATATTACTGTACAGTTATATCAAACTTCGCAGTACTCCCTGGTAAGACAGAAAATATGCTGGTAAGCAAAATACACAGCCCTTGAACTTCATAGACTCATAGAATGGTTTGGGCTGGAAGGCACCTTCAAAGATCATCTAGTCCAACCCCCTGCAAAGATCAGGAATGTCTTTCCCTAGATCAGGTTGCTCAAAGCCCCATCCAACCTCAGTTTGAACACTTCCAGGGGTGGGGCATCCACAACTTCTCTGGACAACCTGTTCCAGTGCCTCACCACCCTCATCGTAAAAAAAAATTTCTTCCTTATTGGGCTGGGTGTACTGCAGAAGGACAGGGAAGCAAGGCTCTCTTTTAATGAGAGTCCGTCTCACTGATAAATCAGCCAGACTTTCCATCCTAACAAAGGATAATCCTAGTCAACTGGAAAATCTAATTGCTTTACATTTGGTCTTCTAAAAAGCGCTTAAACCAAGTTTTATAGGCCAAACACTCATATTTGGGAAACTGAGCATAAACACATATTTTAATCCCATTCCAAAGTTATACCCGAGGTTGCCAAGGCACATTATATGCAAACAAAACAACTGTATTGATATCTAAATAAACCTTTATTTGGATCACAATTCCTTACCTGTTTGATTGCTGTAATGGTTTTCTGGGCAGTAAACACACTCATAGCAGCATGTGTGTGGACTTTCTGTAACCTTTTTCATCTGGCCTGGCCTGCAGTGCTGGGAACATGTTGACTGAACCTTCTGCAGTGTGCAGAGAACAAAAAAAATCAGCTCAGGCCCAACTAATTACCAAGAACCATTAAAATAAACCTCCAGTAATTCTGCAATTTGCACTCTTTTTGTAGCTAACGTATTTTAAGGGAATCTGAAAATTTTGCTGAAAAAAGGCATTGTAGGCTCCACGTTTCTTGTATTTTCTCCACACATTCAACAAGTGACAGGATGGGGCATTATCTACCTGATAATTTTATTTTTTGGCCCTGAATGCCAATCAGTGGAACTGTCTGTATCTTTAAAATCCAGATCAAAGTGTCTCATCCAGCTTAGAACCTCGGATTTAGACTGCTGAGGATCAGCTCCAAAGAAAGCTCAGAAGTATCTGGTGGGGGATTCGAGTGGACTGCTTCACAAGCGAGAACCTGAAACTCTGCTCAGCCGCTCTGAGCCTGGTGGAGACACCTCGACTCGGGGAGACACCTGGGCAGGTGCTCTGCACTGCAGCTCCAACGTTCCTGACCCTTGGCAGCTCATCCCTGAGTCGTGAAGCACGACGCTGGGGGGTGTGATCAGGACCTTCTCTCGAGGTCTGAGTTCAGGTCCTCTTTCCAAAGACAATTTTTTGTAAAATGGAGAAGCAGTCCTGAGGGACACTACTATGTCTTCTCCCTTCAGGATGGTGGTCACAAGGAGGTGGAGACATTTCCTTGCCATCCTGGGCAATGCCACAAAGAGAGACAAGATTTGAGGTTTTCTTCTGTCCTCAGCCTTTTCTATCAGCTGAAACTCGAATTCAGGCCACCTAGTAAGCAGCCTCTCCCCGTCCCATTACTGGTGCATACTTTGCAGCACGGAGCTGCACAATGAACCAAGACCTCCACCCATGCACAGATGACAGATTATCCAGCTGGAACTGGCCAGGGCCACCGACTAGTCCTGTCTACACCAGCGCCAGGGCTCCAGGTGGTGCCACCTACCTCAGACTCCTGTAGCTGTGCTGACCCCAGCTCTAATAGGAGCAAATAATCAACAAAACCCTTTTCTTTTCTTTTTTTTTTAAACAGTAAAGTCAACAGATATGAGTCTTCATGTACAAAATAAACGGTGGTGTTACGTAAAAGAGGGGGCTTTTATACATAGTCATTTTTTATTTTAAATCCCCTTTTCAAGATTCTGGAATAGCATCCTTAGGACAGACATAACTTCTGTTGCTTATCTTAGTAGACCTCTTAGAAGCATTCTGGAGAAATAACTCAATTTCAAATCACTGAGCTTGCTCACAGGCTAACATGGTTCTCAGGGTGCATGAAGGTGGTCAAATAAACCCAGAGAGAATTCTTTGCTCTAACAGGACAACATGAAACCACAAGAGATTTTCAGTTGCAAATACTGGAGGGAGAAGAAGACACATGAAGCAAATTTCACATGTTATGTCAACAAATTAAAAGTTACCTTTAAATCCAGAAATTCTTTTTTTTTCTCCTCATTCTCAAAGATAAAGTCACCTTTCTCTGGGTCATATTCTGCCATAGTGGTGATTTCCATGTGGCCATCAATTTCTTTCCAAAGAAGTACATCGTAACTGGTGCTCATATCTCCCTTGGAGTCAAACTTGATTTCTTTATCATCATCAATGATTGTAACTTTTTTAAGTTCTTCAAGGAGCTGAACATAAGGAAAAATAACATACATCAGTATCGTGACAGCATGATAAACTCAATAGTTTAACATCTGTATGATAATACCAAGTTAAAAAGAAATGTTGCTTTTTAGGAGTAAAAGAAATCTTAAAATTAAAAGGCATCTTTATAACTGTTTAATTTGACATTCTGTGCAGAATTACATTATTCAGACAATCCTGTTGACCTTAAAAATCTATTAATAAAAAAATCGTCATTTCTTAACTCTATGCAATGCGTACAAATACTCATGTTATTATTTTTTCCTAGCCTTGAAAATTTTGGTTTGAAGATGGGAAAGAAAAGACTTTTTGCTTGCAAGAACTAACAGCCTTTTGGAACTCCCCTTCTTGTAAAGAACGACCGTGAATGATGCTCCTGTTGTTACTTTACTGTCACCAGAGTCAATCTGGGCAAGATTTGCTTCCACAGTAACCTCCCCCAGGGTGTCTGGAAATTTCTAACATTGTTTTCAGCTGTGACTCTGACTGATATTGTGTGTTGCAAGGTGAGACTCAGAACTGTTACATGAACAATACATGCCAGTTTGCTCAGATGAAGTGATCAGTGGCACAATGGCAATAAACAGCTAGGCCATATGTGATAGATCGTAGGAAATATCAGAACAAGCATGCTTTGATAAGGCAACTGTCCAGCTTCGTATTGCAACCCATTCTGTTCAACAGGGGGAAATTTCTGTCTCCCTCATCACAAACAGCCAGATCAAAAATTTCTGTGTGAATCTAGAAAAGGACAGGTCAAGGCACATATAACCCACTCCCAATTCATGGGGACACCATAGAAGGACTTTCATTAGCTACTGTGGTTCTTAACTGAAGCAAAAGCTTTATCCCTGTGAAAGCCTAATGATTTTTGGCATCAGTGATTAATTAACAAGAAAAAACCCCAAGGTTTTGGTGAAAGGCTGAATTTACTGCCCTTTGAAAAGCATGCTCTTACATGGATCCATTGTGATATTTATAGCATTTAATGAACATACCGACAGGTATATTACTTCAATAGGCTTTGGCAAATACATGTATATAACACATCTGGTATATATAATGTCATTTTTTCATGTATAATGTAATTTTTTTGAGAGTTCATATACTTTCACTGCATCTCTACCAATTTATGAAGAACCAAAGTGTGCTTCTAACCAATATTGCATTTGAGTTGGATGTTGCATAGTTGTGTGGGAATGAATAGGAATTTTTAAATTATATATACTCAGGCTAGTCATTTAATCTTTCTCTTCTCCACTTTTCCAATTTCTTTAACAGTATGGGAACAACAGAGCTTTTTGAATACATCTTGAGCTTCAGACAGAAGGGGCTAATAATTAGCAACATTTCATGTAAGTGATGGTTATTTTTGCAAAGTCTGTTACACCAATGACTCTGTTGTTGCTCTATATGTGGAGATGTGTGGTATGGATTAGTTGCATCCTAACCTTCATGTATATATATATCCATTTCTAGAGGGTTTAAATTTAGTGTAGAGGAAACATATTATGAAAACAGCACAGGGGGAATAACTGTCTCTTTCAGTTTTCTTCATGAGTTCTTAGCCTCATAACAGGACTTTTAGTTTGGGTGGTTTGCAATTTAATTCAGCAATGATGTAAATGCAGCTCCATAAAGTTGCATCCCCTGTAGAGCAGTCCTGAATTTGTCCCATTTGCATTTACAAATTCATGTAAGAGTCTGATTGTTACTGGGGTTTTTTTTTCAAATCTCCTATCTTGGTTTGACCTGCCCTGACCTAGGATAAGAGGTCAGAGCAAGTCAGAGTGCTACAGTGGTTGTTTGACTTTTAAATGAACTTTTGTTTAATCCTCTGAGTAAAAGTGTGTAAAAGTGAATACTCCTGAGCAGGTTCTTGGGTAAAAGGTCAGGTCAGGTTTACTTCTCTGATTTTTCCTCTTCTTTTCCCACCCAGTAGAGTTTGATAACAAGTACCTCACCCATCTTAAAGATTGTGTCTAATTTTCCTACCAGTCACTTCAGTATAAATCAAGATCAGACAGAAGAATAGTCTGTTGCATTTTCACTTTCAAGTAAAGATTCATTATAGAGGAAAATACCTGAATTAAAACAAAACAGAGACAATGGTGAGAGAGAGAGAGAAGAAAATTAAAACTCTTTGGTGAATGCTCCTATCCCACAATATCCCCGTCTCTCAAGAGCACTCGTTGCTGTGTATTACAGTGGTTTGCAGTAACAGGACCAACCACTAGTAGCTGAATAGCTGATAAGTCAACTGTAGATTGACTGTACTTTTTATTCTATCCCACATGAGTAGCTAGCAAGACGTTCCAGCAAGGAGCCTACAGACTGGAGCCTTCATCCAAGCTGGTGCCTACTCTGTGTGCTCTTTGAAGTTGATGGGGGAAGTGTTAGGGTAGCTAATGAAGCTCAGCAGCTAAAGATCCCTTCTGCACCTGTGGAGCCATGTGTTTACAGCCATTGCTATTGTATCCATGAAGGAGGAGATGGTGGGTATGCAGTTACTCACAATCAGTTAGCTATCCGTATGTGAAATGAAATAATCATTCTCTATCATCCACAGCAGAACACAGCCATGACTTAGCACCAGCAGCTTCTCTGTCTACATGGGCCAAAAAAAGGGATTAAAAACTGGATTCTAGTTCTCAGCACTGCAGCAGTTAGATAGTGCTGCTCCAGCACATAGTCTGTGATTTCAGTTGGTGAAGAAAGGCAGGAACAGGAATAAAAAGTCATTTAGTAAAAGGACAAAGTGAGTAAACCCAGGAATGTGGGAGCAAAAATGAGATGAAAGTTTTGCAGAGAGAATGAGACCTGAAAGAATTAACATCATACCTCCCAGGGGGTGAAGGCAGAGTGATCCTTGCAGTTTCTGTCTTTGCATTGCCCTTTAATGGCATGAGCAATGGCATAGACTGCAAGTATAGTGCTATGGATAAATCCTGGTTCAATGTTGGCATTCAAAAAATCATTTCTCCAGATCTGATGTTTATTTTCAACATTTTGCAATAGATCATCCTGGGACTGGTTTGAAATGCACGTTTGAAAATCATGGTATTCCAGGTGTGCACAGACTGACAAAAGCATAACGTATTCATGTAAAAACTTGTTGTTGTCAGTGGGCTTTTCATGAAGTTTTCTCAGAAAGTCTTGGAATGTGGAGATGTCTCCGCTTTTAAATCCAAATCCCACAATGGTCCCCAGCTGTCTGATATTGGGAATTGTACTGATTTTGACTGCAGCCGACCAATTATCACTTGCAATCCAGATTTTATTTACATTCCTCTCAATTGCCTTCTTAAACAGTTTTAGCACATGGAACTGTCTCATAAAGACAACAATAACATTTACTCTGGTTTCCTTGACAATCTTCTCAACTGCGTGATCAACTTTGGTGTGAAAGGTGTTGTCAGAGAGATAGGCAGGCAGCATTTCTTTAAAAGCTATGCAAACGTTGTTTGCCATGACCTGGACCCCAAAGCTCTCCAGAGCAAAGCGCCCATTGTCATCATCGGTGGCTATTACTCCAATCCAATTCCACCCAGACTCACAGATCAAGTGGGCCATTGCTCTTGTCTGATGGAAATCACTGGGGATAGTCCTGAAGAAAGAAGGAAACCGGATTTTGTCACTGAGGATTTCAGCTGATGATGCAGGGCTGACCTAGGAAGAGCAGACAATTCAGTTACGGAAGAGGTCTCCTGCAAAGGATGCCAAGAGATCCAAAACTGCCATGATTACTCTTTCATCCAGCCTGACCCAGGCCTCCCTCCTGCTGTGACTGGACATCAACAAGGTGCAGCCAAATGGGGCAGGTTCCCTCACCCTGCTGTTCGGATGCAGACTCATGCCCAGTACCGCTTCCACTATTTTCATCCTCATGCACATAATTACTTACTTCAGTAAGGGCAGGGAATAAAACCTTTCAAAATGGGTATGACAATTATGCTGGTATAAGGATTTTGTTTTACTCTGTTCAGATACCATCAACACGCTAGTCAAAATATTTAAAACATTGGAAGCATTAAGTATTGTTTGTGTTATTATTCAAATTGCTAGTACCCTTACATTTTGCAGTATTTTTCTGTCACTGAGTATGTTAGTATGGTTCACTCACATATGTATTTTCTCTCCAAGATTTAATTACTACATTTTGAAAGGATCATTAAGTCTGTTAGAAGAACCTCCCAGAAAAACAGTAACCAATACTACAGAATGCTATGATTCTTTAATATAAAAGATTTATTACCTTTTCCTTGTGAATGTAGCTAGGAAAAGGTAAAGGGAACATTGTTATTTAAATCTCTTTGGTTTTAATCCTTGTCTATTTGTTTGTAGGAGGGCTTTTTCCCTACACTTATATTTCATACGTCGCTTGACAGTTCTTAAAAAATAAATCTAAACTTTCCAAAGTAAGAGTCACCTGTCTGGAGGGGATACCATATCTTACTATTGTCAGAAGATTAGAGATGCTATTGATGAGAAAAATCTGCTGGGTCACCTTTTCCATCTCTATGTCCCAATGCAGATTTGTTTAATCACTTGTCTTTTGATTATGTTCAAGTGTGGCATTTTAATTTTCATACTTACTATTGCTCCTGTGGTGGAGCTGGAGGTCATAACTACTTCTTACCATTGCAGAGGAAAAGACTCAGTTAGAAGTTATGTTTACTTCAGATTTTGTGTCTTTTGCACGTTTGGTTACTCTGTTGCTACTTTGCAGTAAGGTAATTTATGTCAAATTGCCCAACTCAGCCTGCAACACAGGATGGTGTGGAAGTGGACCTCCTTTTTCTTTGTTGGTCCTGGCCTTGACCCCAACTCTTTTACAATGGTGAAAATAGAAATGTAAGCACTAGCCTAAGTGCAAGTGTAGTCCTAGAGAGGTCAGAAAGAGAGAAGGATGTTTTGGGAAGGACCAGTGTGGATCTAGACTTGTATTCCTTCTTTTCCATAGCTGCTTGAAGAGTAACAGGAGTAAAACTGTGTTTTAGAGCAAGATTCCTCACTTCCCTGTCCATAGTTAAAACGGACTCCAAAATCCAACCTATCTCAGGCAGGAGATAATTTCCAAATTTCTGGCCAGATTTGATTTTGTCTTCTTTTTTTTTTTTTTTCCAGTTTGAGATTAGGTATTGTCATATTCACCACCAGCCAGACTAGACACGGCGGGTGTAACTTGGTGGCCTGAATAAAGTCCTTGAGTGGCATCCGAGGTACACTAGAGTAACTGGCACAGCCATGCAGGACTGACTAATGGTGCTGCCAGGCTGACAAGAGCCCAGTGTCATCCTGAAATAGCACTTGGAGGCACATGCCTTGGGCATATAAAATAGCCCTTACTGCCTTTGTTTAGGCAAGTGAATCAAGCTCTCCATTTCGAGTTGGATCCCACCCCTCCTGATGTCCTTAGGTTGAGTCGAATCCTGCCCCGTAGCAAACATGTGGCTTTTGCAATCCCTATGATTAGAGCCGCACCTTTATTCTAAGCATGGTAAATTTGACCCTCTGTCCAAAATGAAATAGCTCCCTCAGACCTACCTGTGGGATTAGTTGCAAAGCCAACAGCCTTGAAACTGCCATTGACACCTCCGAGTAGCTGGCTCCAGTGACTGCCTTAATTCTCGGGATGTAGTCTGAGTAGTTACACTTGAACTCTACAACATCCTTTGAAGAATTGAATTTACCCAGGAACCTCAGAGCAGATGCCATGGCTTTTGTAACTTCTGCACATGTGTCATAGATTTCGTAGCCCAGAGTAACTCCAGATAAGAGTGTTGAATTGTTGATCATTTCAATAGCATGTATCATTGCAAGTGTCTGAAGAAAAATTTGAACTTCGAAGCTGTCAGGAAACACAGAAGTTTTATTTTAGAAAAACATTGCTGGGAACAAGGCTGAAGCAAAGTCCGTTTTGAGCATATCCCTTATAATTTGACAACTACTGAAAAGAAGTGATAGATAGTATGTTTTGTGTCATTTGCTTGGGTTTTAGTGTACAAAAGATTAGAAACCGTATATTTTTGTCTCACCTAAATGGGAGACTAAACAAAATAAACACAAAACTTAAGATATACCTGAATAAAAGTGTTTTCCTGAAAAAAAAAAAAAACAACCAACCAAAACAGGGTACTAAAAAATTAATTTTCATGTTACATGAAAATTTGCAAGTGATATCTTGCAAATTGGAATAGCTTCAGTGAAGCTATTCCAATTTACTTCCTCTGCCCAGTAAGCTTTTTTAAAAATGTATTTACTTTCACCAAAAGCATGAAACAAAGAAAAGAAAGGACTAAATATTTCAGAATAGAAGAAAATATTTCAGAGGTTGAGGTCTTCTAGTGGTTGCATCGATGTTCCTAAAATCCTCTCTAAACCTGATGAAGTTAGTACAGCTATTCCCCTTATCTCCAGTGGATATAACAGATGCTTAATCAGAACTGTGCTAGCACAAAATGTCTGCATTACAACCAACCCTCCTCTCAGGCACGCTTCTCTAAAGTTTACAAATCTTGCAAACTAAATTAAATTTCAAATGGACCTGAGACAATTTATGACTCCATAGAAAAATAATGGAAGATTGACAAAATTATCAACTTTGTCATCATTTTGAAATAAATCCAGATGAATACTCGCCTGTCCAGCTGATTATTAGATTCAGATGTGGGATTAAGTTGCATGTAAAATTCAAATAAAATTTGAGGATTTGCACCTGCATTAAAATTAAAGAAAATGCATATTTGTAATTCCTGGGCTTAGGAAAGCTTTATTATGTACTTAAAATGAAGTTCTTCACCAGGTTTCCTTTGCATTCTTTCCAGAAAAATGGATGTTTCAAGCACAGTAGGATTTGGAGCCAACAAAATAAATATTCTGATGCACAGTCTGAACCTGAATGCATATATGACATGGTGTTTACATATAGTCTATCTTGTAACATAATGTCCCAATTACAATACAAAGTGTAATGATTACAGTAATTATAACAATAATTACAATCTAGTCAGCAAGGTACTATCATAGATTACAACTGAGCTATCCTGTGAGGTGGGGGACCTACTTTGATATGTGCTTAGGTAAAATGGAACAGTCTGCCTGTGCTCAAATCATGTAGGTGCAACTTCATAACAAATAACGAACAACTGCACAGCAGAGTACTTCAGACATATAGCAACAAAGTAGCATTTACATGGAAATTAAACGATTGTCCAGCACAAACCTGCAGAGCTATTTGATTATATATGAAGATTGAAACAGGATCAAATGCTCATTCCCTTCCTCAGGCAGCCACAGTATTTTTTACTGTAACTTTGCCATACTTTGTCATTCTGTATTAATTTACGCACAATTTATGTGATGTCCAAGGTCTTTTTAAAGACTAAGAAATGCAGGAGAACCAGATTTTGCTGATCTTAGTATAAGAAGTACATGCCCCATGTCAGTGATCTCTTCTTTGCTATATATGTAATTTCCAGTATTACTCACCCAGCGCAATTCTGAATTACTGGCTTGATGGGATATTCTTCCGGACGCAGCATTTCACTATGAACTGCAAACAAGCCTCCAATAACAATGTCCCCCGGAGAACTGGCGCCCACGAAATCATCGGTGTTCTGGCAAGAGAAAGCGATATCAGTGCCGATCACAAAGCAGGGGATCAGAAAGCTAACGAATGCCATGTTTCTGTTTCCCTTGCTCACTACCAGCTTTAAGTCAATTAAGCGAGCTGCAGGGCCAACAAGGGCTCCTAGGTCATCTATAAACAGCTGCAAAGGGAAAAAAGGGCTGCACTCAGAAGTCAGTCACACCTCATAAGGTGCTTGTGTTTGCTTCACTGGCTGAGGCTATTTTATTGAAGGTACTAAAGCAATGCTGTCACATAAAATGTGAGGGTGCAGGGGTGTGAGAGTGAAGAGGGAGGGAGAAAGGTAAATGAGTTTAAAAGGAAATGTTGGACCTAAAATCTGTTCTGCTGTGTTCAAAGTTTATTATACCTTATCTGAAACAAATGGCAAATATTTTGGTATAAATTTTGCTTGTCTTGAATACCTTCCAACTGAGTGCAGGGTGAGAAGAAGCAATCATATAATACGGTAGTGATATTGCTGCAACCATATTTTAAGGATCTGGTCCAGAGAGTACTGATAAAAGAACCCCTTGCCACAGTGTGCTTTCGGTCAGACTCTGGTCCAAAAAAACCCACCCCAAAACTATCAAAAGACTGCTTTTCTCTCAATCCTTTCCTTATAATTTTTAAAATCTTGGTATAAAAATGGCTTGGATAAGCTAATATTTATGGTTCTGATGCACACACAGCACCTAGTGGCTTCAGTGGGCTTTGGATCAGGGTCTGTATTTACAAGCCAGGCCATGTCTGCTGATGGTTAATCTGACAAACACAGAGCAGTGGGAAAACATAATACTAGTCCTAGTTTTTTGACAGGAGAGAAGCATGCTCTCTTCCCCCTCTGACGGAGGACACCAGCACACGAGCAGCAGCTCCGGTGCTGTGGGAGGACTGGGAAGTATCTGGTTTTGGTGCCACTGTTTCCCTCCGATTCACAGGAATCAGATGCTGTGCCAGAAGGGAACTGGGGGAAAAGAGAAGCAGAGGCTGGACTCTCAGCTTTCATAAACTCCAACCATAAACACCAAAGTGAACCTCTTTAGGACAGAAACATGACCGATGCTACTAAACAATACCAATTTACTTAAGAGACACAGATTTGACAATAATCCTTTTCTGTTCTTGACATTGGCTTATTTCTCTGTTTTCTTATAATGGCTTCATCAGATTTTGCTTCTTTTGGTAGTATGTCAAAACACTTCCAGAAGAATGGGGTCAGTCATAGTGTTTATTGCCTATAATTTACTATAAAAAAAGCTGTGTTTTACACAGAAAATTTGAATTAAGGATTGTTTTCTGGCAAGCAAAAAAGATAAATGGGATGTCTGTTACATTTTTTTTCCAATAAGCATAATGCATACCATATAAATTATTTAAATTATTATACTTTGCTTTTTTTTCTCACTAGTCTCTGCATAGTTAGGGTATCCATTTACAACAGAGATATTTCTTGCAAATGCAAATGTTAATCCCCAGTGAAGTCACAATTCAGCCTCTTCTTTGTTATAATATAACAGCTTGTGTTTCTTTCATCTGCCTTCTTTCTTTCCATGTGTTTCTCTCACTGCTGGGTCAGGGCATATAGTAAACAGCTGCCTGCATTTTCTTTAATATATCTGATCACATGCATTTATGGGCAAGTGATGACACCAATCTATTCTGCTTCTGCACTGACTTGCAAAAATTCCAGTTATTCCAAAGGTTTTCCTCTTGACTTATAGCAACGTAAGGGTAGTCAGACTCTGGCCCTGAGTTATGAGACATTCACTTGCAAATATTCATGTACCCATTCCTTTCCATCCAGGTAATGCACCTTAAAGCCTGGCTCCATGGACTCTTGTGTTTCCTTTTCCCTGACTTTGCATATAACTTTGCATATAAACCTCCTGCCAAATGATACTTTATGTCCTTAAAGTATAAGATTGGAACTAGTCATTGCCTTAAGCAAGCCACAAGAATATTCAGCCATATGCTTCTAGTATAAAATGTAACTTTTAAGGAACTAACACTAAGAATTGCATTAGGGATTCAATGGAAATACGGTACTGATAATTTTAAACTGTAGATTTGTTATAATTTATGATTAGAAGCAGAAAAGAAACTCTAGTCTGTCCAGTCTCTAAAATGCTATTAATTTCTATAGAAAAGGATTTTACCTACAAACAAAAATCCTTACTTGGTCACTTTGGAAAGTGGAAGTTGACAAAATAAACCACATATAATTGGTGCATAATTTCATGTTATTTATAAAAACAACACAAAATGATGTGTGCTTCAAATTCAACTACATTGAGTTTACATCACAGTGTAGAGTATTTTCACAGGGAAGAGTTTTTATTGTTATTGTTTGTTTTCAAGACCTATATCTCATAATTACTGCTAGTGATGAGAAGTACTTAGAATTGTTACTGAGATAGCTCAGCCTAACCTAGTACTGCAGAATTAATTGGAAGTGTTTGCAAATACCCTTTTTCATTGACACTTAAGTACCAATAGAAATAAGTATATAGCACAAAATGTTCTTTGCTTAAGATTTAGTGACGTATTATTGTAACATCGCTAGACTTTCACAGTTGTCTGCATAGGAGCATTTCCTGGCAGGTAGAATCAAGCATAAGATTCAGGGGAAGTCTTGAAGTACCATCATCTCTAGAAAGCAACCTTTACAGGACTGTACAAAGGCAGAAAACAGGACCTACCAAACCCGGAGCTAATCTGAGAGCCGCAGAGGAATTCTAAGAGGCTTTAGAGAATCTGGTGGGAGACAGAGATACTCTGGTAGTATCACTGTATGCCTCAAAGTTACCTGCTGTCGTGCCAAAATGGCTACTGCTTCTACCTGGGCTTCAGCTGCCCTTTGAGAAGGACCAGAATAGGTGGGTTTTGGAAGACGGCCCTGTCAAGCTCAACACTAATCCTGCAGGTGACTTCTGGTAAATTTACAGTTAATAAATTTTTGAAAACAGTACCACATCTATTGAAAGGCTCCACAATCCAAAATGTGTGAAAGAAGCCAAGGGAACTTTGGATATTCTCACTGTTATTCAAAAGAGTGGGATAACCCCTCCTCACTCAGGCCAGGACCTACTCTGACACAAGGGAGATTACCATGTTTGGAGAACCCAGCAGCATTCAAATAAAATCCTGTCATTTGTAGGGAAGCTGATGCTTGTGTAAGTTAAGAGTCACCACTCCTTCTCGGATCATTCTTGGGGAAGACATGAGCCACAAAGAAAGGAAGATGAGCCATAATTTTAAAGCCCTGAACTGAGTGGGTTTTTTCCCAGTTCTAGCACTGACTTCTTGTGCCTGATCTGCACAGACTTCTGCCATGACTTCCCAACCCTAGTCAGTTGTTCACAGTCAGGTTTCTGAAAGACTCCTTCTCTCTCTCAAATTAAGTAGTGCCAAAATGCCTTGAAACTCTAGACTTCTTCTGATTCATATAATAACTGCAAAATAGAGAACAATGTTGCCTTTTCATCCAGATCATTAACTCTTTAGAATAACTACTGTCCTTCACTCATGGTGAGCCCCCAGATTGTATAGGGTATTTTGATACAAGTAATAAGTAACATAACAACAAGGCAGAAGAAAACAAGCTAAACTAAGCCAAGTTCAAGTATAAATCAGTGCTGCAATAGAGGAACATGACTTATTCATGTTTTACTGTAAAGAAGCTGTGTGTTTTCCCATCAGCCTTCATATTTTGCCTTGAATGAGGTGTTTATTTTAAAAAGTATGACTTTTCACGTAACGGCCTGGCAGTACTGTAAAATGCTGTGGTTGCAGAAGCCTTAACCCACCAGGGAGCTGTTCAGCAGCCTGTGTCGGCTGCCATCTCCCTTCTACTCAAGAGCAGATAGGGTATCGCATTGCTTTGGCCAGCAAGCCACCTCTCGGTTTGCCTTTGTTTTGAGGCAGTAACCAGCGTGCTTGAAAGGCTCCCAGGTAGCCCAGCTGCTGCTCCCGCATGGTCTTACTGAATTCCATGGGAGCTGCTGTGCCTCACAACCAAGGCTGAAAGGCTGGTTGAAGGCTAATGTACTGAAAAGAAAACCAGAGAGTCAAAGTGAGAAGCTCAGTATATATTGACTACGAGCAGAGTTTGGGAATGCTTCAAAAACCAGAAATACCAAGGAAACACGTGTGGAACTGCTCTCTAAAATCACCACTAAAAAACCCTGTGCAATTGGAAACAACCATTGTTTCCAGCAGGGAAACCGTTACAAATGAGTACGCCAGTAAGAAGGAATTGTCCCTTCTGAAATCATTTTATTTTCCATGCATTCCGTTTATGGAGCCATTTCCTTTCAGTAAGATAGACTGCATCTATACTAATAAAGACAGTAGATAGTGCTGAGGTCAAAACATTAAGAAGAGTAGATATTGGTTAGGATTGCCAGCTTTCTAGACCAATAGAACCATTGTATTTAACCCAATGATTTTGGATTACTCAGTTTCTTTTAAGGAAGTTTAAACAATGGAGAGAAAAAAAAAGAAGCAGGTATTGCATTACTTAATTTTAATTATCTTTTAAAAAATTATTCTATTTACTGGGACCCTACATAGCTTAATATTAAACATTAAAATTAAAGAATGGGAAGGAGAATACCCATTATTTTGATTTGTGGTCTGTCATAAAAAAAAAACAACTTAAAAATTAAAAACACATCAACAGTGAAATCGAATTTGGATAGAAGCCAAGTGGTCACATTAATTCCTGAGAAACAAACTAACTCAATTTTCAAGTTCATTGGGTTTGTCCTCTAGAGCGTGTCAGCTGAGCTGCATGATGGGGAGGACGAGTCCTGTTTTTCTCTGTCATGTCACAATACTATAAATTGTCTCCTGATGTTCTCTGAAAGCTGAATTTTCCCCTGATGCAAATGGCCTTGGTGGAGTACTTCTGGTAGAAAACTGAGATGCTGAAGGTCTGCCTAGAGGAGAGCTGTGACAGTGCCTTCAGCCTCCTGCTCAGACTGTCAGGGCAGTCCTGGGCAGCCCCACAGTAATTTCTTTTTCAGAAAGTGTTTTAGTCAATAGTCAGTGTTGTGCATGTTTGGTGCACCTCTGCTGTTTATATTACAATAGACCTGTAAGAAATTAAAGCAGAGTTGTGAAGGGGGGGAATACAACTAATTTCTGAGTTCAGAGCAGAGATTTTTGTTTCATTTATCTTCCCTAATATTTTAATATACTTAGATTAAAGTTCAAGTCAAATGTAATTTTGAAATGAAAGATCAAATAGATTTGACTTTTCTGATGTTGAGGACAAGTACTTTTAGCCATTCCAAAATTGAATTTCTCTATAAATGAACTGTTTTGGGGTTTTTTTTTCCAAATAATCTAGGAAGGCTGCTCCTATCCCACCCATCCAAGAAGATAGTCAGCTATCAGGACGGAGTCAGGATGGATGCAGGACAGTTTTTCATAAAAGCCAGCGTGGTAGGCATGACCCAGTTGATCGAGCTGCTATTTTCAGAATTCTTCATCAGGTTTTATTTCTCTCCTTTGTTCTGCGTCTTCTTCCCTGAATTGGAAAACAAGTGAGCAAAAACGTCATTCATCTATTGACTATGCAAACATTTGGGCCCAGCCTGTAGTAAAAGGGCCACCCAGAGGGAAAGAAAACCTCCAGCCTTGATATCTGGGCTTTCTCCTGAGAGGCTGGAGGCTGGGGGTCCTGCCCTTCTACCAATGACTGCTCACAATCCTATAGTGAGACCTTTGCTACATAAAGGAGGGGACTCAAGTCTTTCTGCTCCCAGTGCCCTCTACTCATTGGAATGTCATTGATGATTTGTTTGAGAAAGCCCTTCTAGCCTGAGCATTAGGAACCCTCCTCAGAGAGTCAGTATATTCAGAAACTGTCAGGGGTGTATTGCCTTGTATATACGGCACATTCTGGAAATGCCTATCTGCAAGAAAGCCAGGCTGGAGATCATCTCACATGAAGTTATTGATGCCAAACCTCTCAGCGTTATTAATACCGACCACACCTTAAAATAGAATTAGGCTTACAGGGATTTTGAGTTTAAAAATACACACAGTTGCAGTTTTTAGACATCTCCAATTGACTGTGGGGGACCTAAGCGTCTTAGTTTTGGATATAGAATGTTAAAGGGACAGCTAGCTACCTAAATCCAAATAGCTGTCTTAGTGTCCTTGTGCTTATTCTCATTGAATCACTTTTGTAAATAGTACTTAGTGATTTTTTAAGTCTTACAGTACTTGTCCCACATAAACTCCTTTAAAAATATGAGCACTTTGCTTCAGTCATTTTGGAGCTGAAACAGAAATGATAATATCAAACAGTAAGTAGAATAAGAGAAATAAAAAAGGGAAAAAAGGTTCAGTTTTGGGAGCAGGGACTGAAAGTCAGGTAGACTCTACTTTTAAGGGAATGCCTTGATCACTAGAAGATATCATGGAAATGCTTGCTTTCTCTCTGGCCCAAGCCTTCAATTACTCTGTGCAAATATCAGCATAGGAAAGAATGAGAACTCATTTGCTTCCCTTCCTCAGCATACTTTATCAAGAACGCTTTTGGAAAACATGGGTCTAAACCTCTTCAGATTGAAGAGAAAATCGAGTCCATGTCTCCCAAATGTGCTGGCTGACAGGATCTAGAACAGGACACCAGGGAAAGGGCTGGTTTTCACTTGCCCTGTCATACAAGTCCCTGTCTTGTCACTGTCTTGAAACCACATATCTGAGCAAGTGCAGATGTGTTTACCTTCTCCCTGAACACTGAGTTATTGGACACAGATAAAAATAATTTGGGGTTGGACTAGATGCTCTCCAGAGGTCCTTTCCGACCTCAACTAATGTGATTCTGTGATAATGCTGCTTTCAGCGGTATTTTGTGGGAAGGGCTGGTGTCCATAGGTGCCAAACTGTAGAAGATTTGGGATCTGAGGGTGATAGAAGGGTGGGATTTGAGGCTCCTCTCAGTACTGGCTACTGTAGGCAGTCCTGGGCTCAGCCAGCTGGTCTTGGGGAGAACCCTGTTTTTGGGAACCTAAATGTCCTTCAGTTCATACAGGAGGTAAGCTGTTAGGAGGTCCTTACTCAGCTGTAAGGAGCTCTGCAGGCAAGGGCCAAGATTCCTGAAGATAGATACGTTTTTATGCCTTAGTTAACTCAGTTCAGGTTTGATGCTTAAATACATTTAACATTGACTCGAAAACTTTTTCAACCCTAGGACTCCAGCTCTCAACTTATTTTGTCTTTTTTTTTGAGAATGGATTCAAGGTTGTCATTGTCACCCTTATTCTGGACTTTATTTATTTTGGTTTTCTTTTGAGATCTTAAAAGATCTCAGCTCACCTTACAAGGTTTAACTGATTGTGTTATAAAAGTAAACATACATCTGCAAGAGAGTACAGGCAGAACAGGTAACACTCATAAAAATTCCTTTCAGATAAGGAAAAGAACTCCAAACAGCAAATCTGCAGGAGTCACTTTGGAGACTGACTTCAATCTTCAGAGTTAAAGACTGAGGAAAAAAAAAGATCCACAAACTAAGGCCATTGGGAATGGTTCCTGCTAAAAAGTTCACTCCTAAAATCTTGTAGAATAGCATAGGACTCTACACACTTCCTACAGAATATTGTGCACTGTTGGTTAAGGAGAACTTGCATACACAAAAATACTGCACTTTGGCTAATGAGAAAATAGGACACAAGACTTTGCTTTAAGTCATTTGTGCTCCCTGACAAGAAATTGTCTTTGAAGACATACCACAAGAATGGATAAAATCGTTAATCTGCAGTTACGTCCCCATGTATTCTGCTTATCCACATCTTTTAGAAATACAGTACAAAGTAGTTAACAGTACATAAACCCATGATTGATCTTAAGTTTGGTATTAAATCTCTTTGCAATCACTCAGCCTTTAAAGCTGAGGGTGGTAGAACAACTATCATTAACTTCATTAACTGGAAGAAGAAACAAGTTATGTCAGCAGCTATCCAAAAGACAGCGAGAATTTACTAGAAGCAACCAAGGACAGAAAGAAAAAGCCATTAGCTATGTGAATTTTTCAGGTTTTTATTTTACATTTCTTCAGAGTAGATTTTCAGGCATTCAATTTCCTGCAATTTTCAGGTACTCCCATTGTGACCTATGCTGATGAAATCGTTATTGCCACACTGCAAGACAGAAATTGCGAGATTTCATAGGAAAGCAATGAAGTTTTATTTGAAAAATAAAAAAAATTAGCATTTTCCTAGAGGTGTATTTAAATATCTGTATTTTTAAAAGGTTACTTCCTTTACCAGTGTTTTCTGTTAAATAGACCCACTTTAAAATCTGAAAGGATGAGCATAAAACCTTGTCCTACAAGTTGCTCTGAAGATTTCCCTTGCTTCAACAGCAAAAGTGTTTTATATCAGCTTTATAATCCAGAGGGGCAGAGAGAAAAAAGATCTTCAGGAGTATGAAGCTAGGGCATGTAGTGTTTTCCCATCTGTTTTGTTTTGTTTTTTTTTAATCAGTATGGTTTCCTTCTCACACATCAACTTGTTTACATAGATTTCCATCACTCACTGGGGAAGTCCTGTTTTCACTTTATTCCTAGTGATAAGAAAAATCATATTTGTGGAGCACCTCAGAAAAACAAAACATAAACTTAAAAAAAGTCTTGATTTAAAGGAAACTACAGCTGTGATTTCATAACCAATGGCTGCCAAAGTTGTACTATGAACTCATAACTTTAATATACAAACTCATTAAAATCCTTCATCTACCTCAAATACATTGAAATGCAGATATTACTTTCTCTAAAACTATAGAATAAATGTTCTTGTTTACATGGATGCAGAGTTCTTTAACATACATTTGTCTAAGAAGCTGTATGTGGACTGCAGATTCTTAGACTCGTAGAATGGTTTGGGCTGGAAGGGACCTTCAAAGATCATCTAGTCCAACCCCCTGCCATGGGCCAGGACATCTCTCACTACATCAGGTTGCTCAAAGGCCCATCCAACCTGACTTTGAACACTTCCAGGGATGGGGCATCCACAACTTCTCTGGGCAACCTGTTCCAGTGCCTCACCACCCTCATCGTAAAAAATTTCTTCCATATATCCAATCTAAATCTACTCTCTTTCAATTTAAAACCATTGCCCCTTGTCCTGTCACTACAGGCCTTGGTAAACAGTCTTTCTCCATCTTTCTTGTAAGCCCCCTTTATATATTGAAAGGCCGCAAAAATGTTCTCATTGTTCTTGAGACAATGTTTTGTTTTTAAAAGATAATGTCGTTATTTCCACATACAAGCATTCATAAATCATCAACCAGGCACAATAAAAAAATGATGATGATGATAATGATGATGATGATGATGATGATGATGATGATGATGATGGTAGGTAGCATTTCCATTAGTTCTCATTAGAGTCTCTGAATATATCTATAGGTTAATGAAAGGTGATTTATAATTACATGGTTCCAAGAAGTAAGGCAGTAAGAAAGGTCTCTGCACAGGTACCACATCTAGTCCTATCTCATTAGTGAGAAATTAGGAAACAGAAAACCAAATTCTTTTCTGAATTACACCAGAGTAATTCACAGCTTAATTCTGCAGAGGTGTTTTGGCTACAATAGACTGATCTGTACTCTCCAGGACTGAACCATGACAGATCTCCAGATTAACTGAGACTATCACATTTAGGAATGCACCAACATACCTTCAAATTCAAAACACAATGCAACCTGTTAACTACCAAGGTCTTTGAAGACAGCATTTTTAATATATGGCAATGTAACATATGCATTGCATTATTAAGATATAAATGTTAATGGAAGAATGAAAGAAAAATGGAAATAGCTCATCTGCAAGAAATACTAGCTTTGTATATGCATCCAAGTAGCAAGCAAAAGCAAGCAGCTAGAACAAGGAAAACAATTACAGAATTATTTTGTCGTGAGTATGATTGCCTGTGGTATTATAGTATTCCTGACACATCATTCAGTATATGTATGTCAAACAGTTCCTTACCCTTCCCATCCTCTGCCCTTGCACAGATCATACATTTTGGTGACAGACTAACGTTCAATGCTTGCTGGCAGACTGATTCAAAACATCAAGTAGTAGAGCAGTAGACAATGTGATGTCAAGTTTGAATGCCAGTGAAAGACTACCTTGTTGTATTTAAGTATTCCTAAACTACGATGGCACCATTATTGTTTCTCATACACAAAAAACCCCAACCCAAAAGAACAACAAAAAAGTTCAGTTATAATCGCAAGTGAATCTTGTTAGTAGTAATTATTATACAGCCTTTATTTTGATACCTAAATGACTTGTCCACTGTTAAACGACAGGCAAAACAAATCCCCTTCCCTACCAGTACTGACAAGTGCTTAAAGAATGAAATGGACTTGTAAATGGACAGAACTCTTTTAAATAGTTCAACGTCTGAAGGGAGGCAGAATGAAGAGATGGATGAACATGTGAACTTGATCTAATTTTTTCCTAATCGCCTAGCTTTACACTAGATACCACTGAGCCAGACATTGATTGTTGTATCACCTATCCTACCTCTCATCAACAATAGCAAAACTCCTTCATAATAGAATAAAAAAAAGGAGCACTTATCTTGGGCCTGTTCACCTCTGGACAGTGATCTATGCTAAGAAGAGTGAAATTCTCTATAGCAGTTTTGCACAGAAAATCCTAAACTCTGGCCCCCATAGGTTGCCCATAGTTATGCTTCTCTAGGCTTAGAGTCATCCTACATTTTCTGGCATAGTGATCACACAGTAATCAGAAAATAAAAATTGAAGAGACATTCAAAATTAAAGGGGATCTATTCAAACAAATATTCACTGTAAAAATAATTTTATTCTGTGAGATAAGTAAGGAGGAAAAAAGGAAAACATCTCTGGTTCATGTCACTAATTGGAAAATTATGTTTCAGAAGATTTAACACATATGCACCGTCACTGGAAATCTCTATCCTAACCCCTTTTGCACATAAGTACACAGCTTCCTCTATGCTCACATTACAGATAATATCCTTGTTTGAAGACTAACTTAGGCACAGAAATTTTGAAAGTACTTCTTCAAAGTGCCTTTCCAGGACTACATTAATAGAGGAATTGAGGAAGTTGCTGCTGTTGTGAGCTATATAAAATGCCAGAGAAAAAAATCATTCTTAAATGCATATGTAGGTGTTCATCAAAAGTTCCATATGTGAATTTTAGGGTCAGAATTGTTTAATCCCATCAATCCAACACAAAATGTTTTGAAGAAACATAATCTCCAGAGTTTCTCATCATGAATTTCATTCCCATGAGAGCTCTCCTGTTCTTACCAGGTCTAGCCCTTATTCTGTCTGGTTTATTTATGTTATTTTCCATTTGTAAACAGTGCACGTCCAAGTGCCTTGTTTTTAATGAAGTGTAGCAGTAGCATTTGATTGGAATTTAGATAAACAAGCATATAAATCCATGTCTGTTTTCTGCAAGTTTATATGCATATATATGAAAAGTTAAAAATGTAGCTAGATAAATACCAAAGGCTGGTCTTTGTTACCATGTCTTATCATTTTTCACCCCAAAATAGAAAGTATTATGGGATCAACAAAGTTCTTTATGGGATTCCCCTTACTGTTGAAATAAAAGTATTATGAGTTAATCTCTTGTGGAGTCCTTATAAAGAATAGTAGGAGGGTTGCATGGAAAATTCAGAAAAAAATACACTTATAAAATATTAAGAACTTCTTTGTCCTGTACAAGATAATTGTAATGGCCCTTTTCATAAATATCAACATATACTATTACTTGTTGTATTTCAGTAGTTTGAGACTATAAGAATATGTATAGCATACTAGGCACTAGACATAGTAAGAAACAGTTCTTCCCCCAAAACATTTACAAGCTAACTGAACCCAAGGAACCATTTAACTTTATTTTACAGATAGAGCAGGTGACTTTTCCAAGGGCAAATCAGACGTGCTGGAAGCAAGCAATCAGACCTGTCTCTTACAGCACCCTTTACCGAGTACCATCACAACAACCCACCCATCACTTCAGTACGCCATTAACTTGAGCACACATTAGTTCAGATTGCAGTGGGATGTACTGCTAAATCCTGCACAAATGTTCTGTTTGCTTATTCTGTTGATAAGACGCATAGCAAAGACCTTTCTGATATTTTCAAAACATGTAGCAGGTTGAACAGGTGGTGTTGAAGGTGTTCTGGGTGAAGGAAAGGACTAGCTGAGGCTGGCTGGGGCTGAGGAGATACTCAACCTCCTTTGGCTTGGTGTGTTAAACTGAGCAGGAAATAAGCAAACTTGCTTATTTTGCGCCAGTGGTTTGGAAAGCGCCTTGCCCACCGGGAACCTGACGGTTACTGAATGTATCTATCTAGTACCCCTTTACCAAGCAACCTGTACCAATGCAGATCTCTCAGTCCTCGGCAGCATGGGAGGTTTCACACTGCGCTCTCCCCAGGGCACGGCTGGGTTTCTGTCCGCTATCCCAGGTATCCCAAGGATCTTGTCTTTGGCCAGTATTTATGCTCAGCTGCTGTGAAAGCAATGTGACCACTTTGTGGTTGGAGATAAGAGATCTTTGACAATAAGCAACGTCACTTCTCTGACATGGGTATCAGAGTCCATTTTTCTCCTGAGCAGATTCCAGAATCTGTTACAGGTAAGAACCTGTGGTTTCACGTAGAGCACAATACTTCTGTGACTGCGTACACGCAACAAACTGAACTTTTATCTATTGTTTACTTATCAAATAAGGACCTAATCAACAGCCCATTGAGGACAGTGGGCAGAATACTATTGCCTTTGGATCAGGCATTGAATTGCTCTGACATTGTCTGTCATTAAGCATAATATATATTAAAAATGCTTTAAAAAATATTGTCCAAATATACTATGCAGAAAAACACCATAATTTTTTCTTCTGTCCCAGAATTTAAAAATAACCAGCTATAATATGTCAATTTCTGGCAAGCACCATTGTGTCACTGACAATCAGGGACAGGTGACTGCAAACACTTGGTTCCTAACCTTAGAAAACTCTTGCTGGAATTGTTATAACTCAGAGACTAGTGAGTACATGAATCTGTCCAGGAAACAGATTCAGAGCCTGACTCCTGCAGCTCAATACAGAGCATACGCTACAAATGGGAATATGCAAAAGGGCAAGCAGTAGTTTTGTTTCCAGATTAATCAAGGGCCTGAGCAACTTCCAAGTGAAGGCACTGTCTGTCCCTGAGGCTTTCTGTAGACTGTGGCTAACCAATCTCAAGAAAAAAAATATTTTCTGGAGTGAAAAAACAGAATTATCCAAAGCAACAAAACACCAGACTCAGATACACCTAGTCATAACACTGAGTAGATTCCTAGTGCAGCGTGCTTCTGTTCACGCCTAGCAGGAAGAACATTGGTAATATTCTATAAAAGATGGAAAGTCAAGCCTGGGATTAAAAAAAAAAAAAGGAAAAAAGGAAGAGGTTAGTTATACATTACAGAATGGTAACATTGCACAGTATCTGTGTGAGATCATTTGTTTAACGAAGGCTGCATAAATCTAAGAAGCATCTTTTGCCAGTTGCATATCACCCATGACAACTATGAATATGTCTGCGGTTCCACAGACAATTCACAGATCTGACCGCTTATTGCTGCAGGACTGAGGAGATCTTGCTCCCCCCCCATCCTCACATACCCTCTCCCTCCTCTGTCCTACGCTGTCCTCCTTTCTTTTCCCTCACTCCCAGCTGTACCATCCCACCCATATTCTGGCTCTCATCACACTCCCTGGATGATTTAACTCATTGAAATGTCAGAAAGCTGTTCATTGGGTTTTCCTGGTCTTGTTTTCTGTTATTTCTGTGAATTAAACTGACACAGAAGTGTCTGACAAGTGCTGAAGCTGGCACAAGGTTAGCAGTGGGAGTGTGTGGCCAGGAACAGGGTGGACAGAGAGATACAGAAGGGGAAAACAACCTGTTTTCAGCAACGGTGAGTTGTCTGTGAAATGCGGCACTCTAGGGAGCGGTACCCAACTGGTGGTAGAAGCCTTTAGGAGTCGGCTTTACATAAAGAGAATAGTCCCTTGACTTTAGTGGTTTGCTTCTGTTAACACCTATTTAGCAGTTATTTGCAGATAGGCTAGGTATACAGGAACAAGTGTTGCTAATAGAGCTGTTTGGAGTATCTGCAGAAACTCTCAAAACCACTTCGTCAAGGGTGAACACATTCTCTAACCTCAGCTCTATTCTTGGATCATTCACAGGGAAACTGGAGATGTTTGTATAGCTTCCCAGTGAAAAACTTGGCTGGCCTCCTTACTTTTCTTCTCCTGGATGCTGCCCACCAAAGCACAGTGCAAATACATGAATAGTGAAGTGGCTGTTCAGTCTGCGAGCTTGTAGGAGCAGGTACTTCTATGAATACAAACATTTTCTCCCAATTTGGCAAAGGAAAACAGAATACATACTGAAAAATGGCATTTTAAAATCAAGATAAGCAACCTGAGATAACTGTCTAACATCAACTTGAGAGAGAGGTAATTGTGGGAAATTTTTACTTCCATGTAGCTACATAAGGTCAGACTACGATGTCCCCACCTGCAGTTCACTCCGACCTCCTACAGACTGTAGAGTTTCCCTGTGTTTGTAGAGGATGGAGACACATGAACTGTGAAGGGCTTAGTGTAAAACAAATATATAATGTTAGTTTATTTATTTTGAAGCTTGCTCTTTGGGGAGAAAAAAAGAAGCATCTACTTCTATAGAAAAGAGAAAGATTTTTCATTCAAAGATCGTAAGAGCAGGAGATAAGTAAAATGCCCAAATATAAAGAGACAGACAGACATATCTGGCTTTGTCAGCTGGAGACAGAGCAGGAAATACATTATTAAACATCACCATCTACTGGATGCCAGCATTTGTTCCTTACAAAGGGAACTCTAAGCTTCTATGGTGAATTAACTGGTCAGACAAGCCTCCACTTTCACAGATCTGACACTGCTTGTATAGTTATTGGCAGGCCAAGGTTTGTGGAAATTTTCAGCATCAGGCTGGGAAAAGATTTTCATCATTATGAAAACAAACACAAAAAGTTCTGGGTGATATAATGCAGGCTGTGAAATTGTTAA
Source organism: Ciconia boyciana (assembly GCF_034638445.1). Taxonomy (NCBI): domain Eukaryota; kingdom Metazoa; phylum Chordata; class Aves; order Ciconiiformes; family Ciconiidae; genus Ciconia; species Ciconia boyciana. The sequence continues at coordinate 55,830,336 of NC_132936.1, forward strand.
TAGGCCACAACGGGAACTTTAAAAAGAGGTGGGGGTAGTCAGGCATGGGGGCAATAGCATCCTTTGGGTAATCGGTTTGTTTACTTGTGGTATGTTTGTGTAGACAGACGCACACACACATGCATAGCATGGGGCGGCACGGCCGTCCCCTGGGTAGCACATGATGGCTGCAGTTCCATAATTTTGAACATTATCTGCTCAATCTCTTGGCACAGATAATATTCAACCATATTTGTGTGATTTTACAGCATTGGGACTAGCAGCGGGGCTCACAGAGCTTGCTGAGGGCAAAAGGCACCAGTGCAGGTTGCACTCCCCTGCTGCAGCTGCTGGGCTGGCCCTGCTTGGGCAGTGAAGGGTGCTCCTGCCCTTCTCCACTGAGGACAGAAGTCCCTGGCCCCAAGTTAAGGATGGCTGTTTCTTTCCCTGATGCTTCTCTCCACCTCCTTTTTTCTTCAAACTTCAGAGAAGTCACAGCCCTGTGTGGCAGCAAGGGATGATACGCATATCCTCCTCTGCCACCAGAACTAAATAAATTCTTTAGAGAAATTATTTGAAAAACATTGCTGAGGTATAAACACCTTGGGAAGGGCTCAGGAAAAAGCTGCAATAAACATGCAAAGGCTAAGAAATTTTTCTTACAGTGAGTGATGCCCTAAAGCCATCATTACAATTAGTTTACCAAAAGCAATGATTGTATAACTATTGGAAACAATAAACCTAAGATTATGGAGGATGCTTCAATGCTTTGACCCTTTAATTCATAGATAGATATTTCCCTAAAGAAATTTGTGTTATTAAAAAATTTCTTCCTGGTTATATCCTTTCAAAAGGCATTGGCAGTGACAGGGCTAAATGCACAGGGGCTTTCAGCTTAGTGCACTGACTTTTTTTTCTCAAGAGCAAAATACTCAGAAAAAGTAAACACTGAAATGTGGCAAGGACCAAAAAAAATGGGAAAGCTGTCTTGTTTGAAGTGTTGGTAGTTAAAATTGTTCCTTGTAATGAGCCACAGGAAATGAGAAATGGAGCTTCAGAAAGAGCTAGATTCATGCTACATCAAGGCAGAGAGAATGACAAAGACTGATGATAATGAGAAATTACTTCATTATTTCCTTGTGGAATACTGGTATGCACCATACTGTACTGTTATTGTACTGTCAGCATATGTGGAAAGAAATAGGTGTTAGAGTCTACCAAATAGTCCTGACATCAACACGGTATCAGAGCTTCTATGTAGTTCATTTGTCTGGGGAGGATATGAAGTGAAACATTTTCCAACACTTATGTAAACATCATTAAATTACACAGGAACAGATCAATAACAAATTGTATTTCTATTGCTGCATTTACCTTCCAAGCCTTCTTCAGTTCAACACACAGAATCCCTCAAGTAAATTGTTGTTACTGCCAAGTCACACTGATATAAGTAAAGTTGGAAACATTTTGTTTCAATGATGTGCTGTGTTGGCAACAAGGAAAAGGAACATTGCAGCAAATTGACATGGTGCAATACCCGAGTGCCGGTAATTCTGCTGTGCTGCAGAGCACATGTATCTGAGCATTTACTCCAGGATGTATAACACAATCTGTTGAATTTTGGTGGGATTACACCATTACAAAATTCACCTAAAACTAAGCAAAACTTCCTAGGCTCTCAGGACAGACAAAGAAGAGAAACAGGTTTGCAAGAGGATGATTTGTTTCAGTGCCTAATGTGCCTGGTATGAATTATCCCTGGGAGACACCTTTTCTTCTCCACTGACTATGAAGGGAGACTGAGGTGACAGGATTAGACTCAGAAAACTAACTTTGAGACAAAGTTAAAGAAGATGTATCCCATGCTTCATGTCCAGGGACAAACACCATGATTGCAATTAGCATATATATATATAAGTGCAATTTTTGAATAGGAAAATAATAAACATATATATGTGGATATATGTTTTACCAGTTCTACTTCATAATTTAGATTTCCCTCAGTAATGAGCAATATTAATAGGATACCAATTCTCGATGGACACACCACCAAATGATAATAAAAATTCCTAGGCACTAGCAGTGCTATAATGTCCATGGTACTTACAGCTCCAGCTAGCCCAACTCTGCATCTGTCCCCTCCCTTCTGTCTGCCAAAGGCTGAGATCATACATCTTGGGTGGACTGTCCACTCCAGCAGCAGGGGCTTCAAATGGTGGATAGGATTGCCCACCTGCCTTAGCTTTTTGTGTCCCTCCTTTGCTCCAGCAAAGAGCTGGAGCACACAGAGCTGCCACTCAGAGAGGGTGTGTGGATCTCACAAGAGGATTGAGCTGGGGAGAGCTTGTGTGCTGGAATAGCCAGTCTCTTAATCCTGGGAACAGGAGAAGAGGATGAGGAGGTCCCAGGGCCCTGTGGCTCACTTTATTCTGCAGCCTGCACCAAACAGTAAAGTCACCAAGAGCTCAAATGTGGAGTTAATGATGAGAAAAAGAAAATTATATTCCAGGCCAACACAAACCACCCTGAGCCTCCCTGGCCTCATCTCCAAACAGGTCAGCAGTGCACAGTACTGTTTGATTCTAGTGTCAGGAAATGTTGAAACAGTGTTTCCCATCCCTGTGTCTATGGCACTGCTTACCAGAAACCAACCTCCTCACTAATACAGGATGGGAACCGTGTTCCCAGCTTCCTGGGAAACCTGAAACATACCTCTTCTCAGCTGCGGCAGCAAGTGTTCAAAACACAGATGATCAGATTTAGCCTTTGGCTAAAGAGCCTTTGGCTCTTCTTTCTTATGACATTACTAGCTTAAACATTTTTTTTTCTTAGGCAAAATATGAAATATCATGCTCTAAAATTACTGCTTCTTTGACTCCTAAGACACCTATAGAACATCCACCTGTAATCAACTGAAGTACAGGGACATTCTCCCCATCTGCTGCATTATTTGTTAGATGCTGCTGTGCTGATTCGCGCGCAGTGCAGGGAGAAAAGCAGTCCCTGCTGCAGGAGGGTTAGTCCAAGAGTCCATTCTTCTAAGCACATTGAGGCTATAGATGGACAATAGCTTAAAACTTGAGTTAGACCCTGAAGATTTGTTTCTACCATGGAATCCATTTTGAAAATTTTGGGCTTGCAGCTCAGAGATGTTTGCTAACTCAAGAGCACTTTTCTAGCCATGATATTAGCCTTGGAGGAGAGCACAAGGATGCTAAACGATAGTGAAAGCAGTATGTTTAGTTTATATGAAATATGACCTTTCCATCAGGATGAATGCTTCTAAGAGTACATCAAACAACAGAAAACTAGGAGTTTTGAGGTTAAAAGAGTGTGCCAGTTATTTTGTAAGAGACCTTTTCAGTTGCCTCAAATCAACACCTTCAATAGGCAGGTGTGAGAACGTCTCACATTTAAGGTCCAGTAAACAGAAGATGGACTCATGACAATTTGCTTATGCTGGAACAGGTACTTCAGAATACATTAGTGAGGCAAAGGCTCTAGGGAAGTCAGGCAAATAAACAAAAATAATAGCAAAGGGGTCACTGAAGGCAGAGTTGAAGTCTGGCTCAATAGACTGGTAAATGGACTTGAAAATTGAAGCAGCATGGTACAAAGAGAATGGTAGGAACTGGATGGAAGCAGGAATGGTCTGAAAGAAGGTAATGAGGGATGAAATAAGTAAGATAGAAGATGAAGACCAAAGCTAGGGCAATTGTTTTAGTTCCAAGAGTGTGAAGGTATCACAATTTTTAAGGAAGTTGTAAAGAAAATTGCAAAGTGGCGAAGAAAATTGCTTGAGACTGCAAACCCGTGGACAACTGCCTGGGCTTTTTGGCTGGGTTTGGCAGTCCATGTTGGGAGTTCCACGGTGCCATTAAAATACTACAGATGTACCATGCAGGTACCAGAAATATGACAATTAAAACTACTCTGAGAACTCCCTGACAGCAAAGCATGACATGGCGACTGCTGAGTAGGTATACTCTGAGGAATGGAAAACATATCTTCCATGGTGATACAAAAAGGCAAAAATAAGTTCAAGCAAAGAGAAAAAATAAGTTGAAAAGAGTTGGGAGGCTGGAGCAACAGTTGAAGACACAAGGAGGTGCAAGAAACTGGTACAGTCAATTTAATCATACTGGTTTGGTTTTAGTAATGAAATGACAGAGAGTCAGAGAGGAGACTTGATAACGGTCCTCAAATACTGAAAAAGTGATGAAAATAGAACTGAAAAGAGTAATCATGTTCTTAGATACTGTTCTCTGTCATCATGTTCTCTGAAAAGAGTAATCATTCTTAGACAGAAAAAAGAAGCAATGGACACAAGCTGAAGGGAGATTGTTTGACACTAATAAACATTTTTCATTGACAGATGATCTGGGTATGATGTGACCCTCCATCACCGGAGATCTTTAAGAACAAGTGAGACAAACAGTTTTGGGAATCATATAGGTATAAATACCTGCCTGTAATCCTGCCTTGTTTCCACTGGAAGGGATGGGATGGACAAGACGATCTCTATCAGTCCATTAAGTCTTTCAGCACTATAGTCCATGACTGTGAAAATGAGACTGAATGAGAGAATAAGCCAAAATTTCAAGAACATCAGCAGGAATAAATGGCAGAGGATAAGATACTGAACTTGAAAACTGTATGTCCACATTGCCAAGCACACCTACAGCACTAGTATAAGCAGGAGGGACAAGTTCATAATGACAAGAGTCATAGGCTGGCTGAGCTGAGCAGCAGTCCCTGTGACTTTGTAAACAGACACAGCACCAACCTCTGACTATAGAAAAATATTCTCTATAAAGCAAAAGGATTTGTCTGTTTTATTGCTGCACGAGTGAACAGTTCAAACACCACAATTTCCCTTTGCTTGCCAGTATTAATCTTTCCATCCTATAAATTACTTTAATTGCCAATGATTTCATATAGAACCTTTTAAAAACAATTTGAGTTTATTAAAGAGCACTGTCTGTCCCCTGTCAGAGGAAAATATTTAATATTTAATTTATTGTATGTTATTTATTTAAAAAAAATCCCTTATTTCTATTAATTATGGAGTAGATGTGTTTGCTCACATATTGGCACTGGATGATGTACCTGTTCTCGTGCATGCTTTAAACATTATGTGTTTACTTAGGAGCACTGGCCTGCCCACTTCTCTTTCTTTACTACTGTAAACATAAGCCTAGTTTTATACAAAACTGGTAACACCACACAACAGTCTTTCACTGGCTTTGAAAGAACAAGTAGGGGATGGTTTGTATGAGCCAGAAAAGGTTACTAGGTCCAAGGAGAACTTCTGTTTACTGAAAAAGCTCTTAAAAACATCACCAGTTTTAGGTAAAGCTAATTAAATCAGTGCCTGCCCTCAGATGGGACAGGAAGGGACTACAAATGGTTGTTGCTCCAAGGTAGAAACTAGCTGGCCCCTGGCCAGACCCCTCACTCAGTTACTCCCTGTGTTGATGGTGGCTAGAATTCATTAGCGTCACCAAGGATATTCTGACATCATAGCAAAGGGGAATCCTGCTCTTACGCAACAACTAACTACATTTAGCTCCATATTTCTAAAAAGACAATGGCATATTGGATTTTGCTCACAAAAGATTCAACACAACAATTAGTAGCTGGGAGGTTCTATTATACCATAGAAATACTGATCCTCGTGGGCCAAATTCTGAAGTACTTGGGTCAGCCAAAAGTCACAGAGGAGTCAGAGGGTCAAATGAAATTTTACTGTAACCTCAAAACAAAGCCATTGTAACCAGAAGTTGAACTGTCTCAGCCAGTTATGCTAAGCACTGATGCACTGACAAAGTCATGTATGGACACAGGCATATGGACAAAGTCATGTATAGCATCACATATGAAGTGAGAAGGGGATATGGGAACAGTGAAGAAATATTTAAATAGAGTAACCAGTAAGGAAGGAAATACATTTTATACAGTTAAGGGAAGAGGTGTAAGTAGAAGCAGCAGAAAGTTCAGGCTAAATGCCATTTTTGACTCTGGGACTCTCTCACAGGTCTTCCTCATTTCTGAAGTCCATCATTCATACTTGCGATGCGGTTTTGGGCCTTTTGGCAGATATGGGCACACCTAGGGCGTTGTTAAATATGGATATGATAGCTGATAGCTGGTCTGATAATGCGTCTGTGCAGGAGTGGAAGTGGTAATATTCTGCTGCTTTGTGCCAATGGGATCAATGACTTGAGGTGCAACAGATTGGAAGAGAATAGAAGGAAGAACAGCTCTTCACAAGCTTTGTGTCTGTGGCAGCCCAACAGTACTCGATGGCTAGAAGAACGCCTCTGACATCCATCAGATAGAGCGTTTCAGGGCTGCTTGCCACCACAAGCCATGCTACAGTTTCCCAGCCCTTACCTGGGAGGAGCACAGCGCCCAAGATTTTGCTTTAACAAGGACATATTAGAACAGTAGATGTTGCAGCCATCAGGCTAATTTTCCATTCTACTGACAACTTTGCTCTCTGGAGAAAGCAGGGACCATCTTTCTGTGATTGTCCCCCGCCATCTCTCTCAGTCAGCATGCTGAAACGGAGCAAAGCAAAGACACGTCTGCCAGATCCATGTGATTTATTTGTACGACATCAAGACGTTTTGTTCCAACACCCACACAATTCCACTAGGAACTGACAGTAACAGAGGGTGCCCAGGAGGGTCCCGCGGCCTGCCAGCCACGGCCGGCTCGCCCTCTTGGCCTTGTGGCTGTCAAGAGGCTGCTGCGAGGAGCCGGGCGCCCGTCGGCCGCCCCTCGCCTCACCCGGAGGGGATGAGGAGAGCGCCCGCGGCCGCCCTTTGCCGTGAAGAGAGGAGGGGAGCCCCCGCGGCCGCCCTCTGCCGTGAAGAGAGGAGGGGAGCCCCCGCGGCCGCCCCTTGCCTTCGCCGCGGCCGGGCGGCGGGCCAAGAGCCTTGTGTGAGGGACAGCCACCGCCGGCGGGAGTTAATCATTAAGTCCCCAGCAGATCCGCTCCCGGCCGGCTCCCCTGAACCTCCCGGACCTTCAGCCATGCCCCGTCCCCTCCCGGCCAGGCGCGACCAGCCTGACTGAGCACCGAGGCGGCGGGGAGGCGGGAGGCAGGGCCGGGGAGACCCGTCCGCTGCCGCCCGACAGCGACCTCCGGGACCCCATCCAAGGCGGAGCCCCCTCCGCGGGCGCGGGGGAGCTGCCGTGAGGAGGGAGTGGCGCCCGCGGGCCCGGCCGCCTCTGCCCGCACGGGAGCCATGCAGCCTCCCTGGAAGGCGCCGTAGGGCACACCTGTCCCCCGCCGCCTCCGCCCCCGCATCGCATCTCCTCCCCTGGCGCTGCCGGCGCCGGTGCTTGGCTGACACCGTCTCCCGCCGAGGTGACAGAGCCACGCACAAACGGCCGGCGCGGCCCATGCCCCAGCCGGCGCCCCCCGCGCCCTGAGGCCGCCGCCGCCGCCGCGCCCGCCCCGTCCCGTCCCGTCCCCTCCCGCCGCCCATGGGCGCCGCCTGCGCCGCGGCGGGGCTGAGCAGGCGCCGGTGAGGAGCATGGCCAAGGGACCCGAGCAAGAGGACGCCTTCCTGCACCTGCCGGCCGCGCAGGCAGTGTCCGCCGCCGCGCAGGAGGATTGCTACGCGGACTTGGTGGGGCGAGGCTTGCTGCCCTACGCCGAGGAGGGGCTGTGCGCCGCGGCGGGCGCCGAGAGGGGGCTCCCGGAGCCGGCGCTGCCCGCCGGCATCAAGTCAGGTAAGAGGTGGGGTGCCGGCAGCGTTCCCTTTTCAGCCCGCCGTCAGGGCAGGTGCGGGCGGCCAGGGCGAGGCGCGGCAGGCGCCCGAACCGTCGCTGCTGCTGGGGATGCGGCGGGGAGGCGAGGTAAGGCGGGCGCGGCTGCCTGGCCTCGGGGCGGCCGGGCCCGTCCCCTCAGGCAGCGGCGGGCAGCCGGCCGGTTAAACGGGCGCCTGCGGGGCCGCAGTCGCGTCGGGAGGAGGCGGCGTGCTGCCTGACCGTAACGATGCCCTCGGGTTTCTCTTCTTGTTCCCCCCGCGGCGCTCAGAAACACACTTTACCAGCGAAGCCCTCTCCTCGGAAGAAGAGGATGCGGATACTCGCGACGGCGCACTAAAAGCCGCGGACCAGAGCCCGTCTGCGAAGAAGAGCATCACGCAGATCATGAAGGACAAGAAGAAGCAGACGCAGCTCACCCTGCAATGGTAGGGCTCCGGCGGCGAGCCCCCGCTGCTCGCCCCCGCCCCGGGGCGGCCGCGCTGCGCGGCCGGCGGTGGCGGAGCCCCCGCGCCCGGAGCCCCGTCGGGGCCACGGGCCTGGCCGCTCGGCGGGGACAGCCCGCGTCTTCCCTGCGCTGCCAGCGGCAGGACCGAGCCGGTGTGTCCGTCAGGCCCAAAGGAACATTTCTTCAAAAGCTGAGCCGGCAAGGAGGGTTACATCTCACAGCTCTTTTAGAAATACTTGTCATTTGTGTTCTTTTTTTTTCCTAGATAAGCCTCGTCTACAAATAAGGACACCCACCCCCAAATCTGTGATTTTTTAAATTAGCAGAGGTTTATCAGTTAACAGAAATCTCTGTCAGATTCTCGCAATATGTGGCAATCAATGAAATGTAGAAAATCGATGAAATGTATCAAAAAATGTAGAAATGAAACATTACTTAAGAATTACATTTGTGAATGGATGTTTTAATTATCCTTTAAGGCTATGAATGTTAGGTTTTCACTGTCTTATAATGTATTTTTTTACATTATATTCTACCATCCATGGAAGCCCTAACTTTACTTAGTTTTATCTGGGCAAAAATTAACCAAATAAGAGGTCAAATTCTGCAGACATTAATTGATAAATGTTTCTATTAAAGCACACTTGAAATTAGGGAGGAGTGCTGCTGAATTAAATGGGAACTTAGTTACCAAATGCAAATGTAGATTTTTTTCCTTCTAACTGAAAAATTAGAGTAATCCAAATTTCCCAGTTTCTTGGTCTAGTTTACATCTGACTCCTGAGTGAAAATTGTAAGAATTTGAGTCTGGTGAGTCAGTGCAAAATTATTCAGTGTGCAGCGTCCACTACACACTATTTTCTTACAGATTTGTGTAATTTGAGAAATAAATTTATTACACATCATCCCAGGAGTAGCAAATAATGTAAACTGATAAAGAAAAGAAACAGGACAACAGTGAAATACCCAGCTGTTACCAAGAGTTCAATTCAAGTGAAGACAACCAGTTTTTTACTTCAGTTTTTTAAATTTACTTTAATGACCATCACTAGGCACTTGTATTCTGTAAACTGTTTGGGAAGCTACATAAAAATGCATCCCCTTCAGAAAAAGCCAGTTCTTTGCTTTTCAGTACGGTTTGGTCAAGAAACAGTTTAAGGTCCAGCGTGGAAATTAAAAAACAAAAGTAGGAAGAAAAGAGACATTAGCCTGGATGTCAAAGATACAGTGGGACAGAAGATGCAAGTTCAAGCCCCTGCTCTATTCAAAGGACAGACTTAAACCCAAGTCTTTCATAGTCTAGTTAGTGCTCTTATTTTCAGAGCAAGGCTGGCTCTTAGGTCATGTTCATTTAATAATTTAGAGAAAGCAAAAAATGTCCAGACATTGAAAAAAGACTCATTAAGAAAAGGGACCTGGCCCCAGGTTTTCTGTATTCTGCAACTACCCTAAGCACCAAGTATGGAATCAGTCTCTAGTGTCTGCCTCATTCAGTAGCAACTCATCTGTGTCCTCTCATGGAAATCTTCAGTAGAATTAAAAAAAAAAAAAAAAAAGAGGGCAGTACCAAAAACCAGAAGGAAAATAAAATGGGGAGACATGGCATGTTGCTTCTTACTCTGGCAGTTTCTTTCTCTGTACAGGCTGGAAGAAAACTACATTGTCTGTGAAGGAGTTTGTTTACCAAGATGCATCCTCTATGCACATTATTTAGACTTCTGCAGAAAAGAGAAGCTGGAACCTGCCTGTGCTGCAACTTTTGGGAAGGTAAAGAGCAAATGTCTTCATAATTTGTTAGCCTAATTCTTTGATAGAATGACAATTTAGTACACCTGAGTCAAAATGCCTCTCAAATTCACATGTTTTCTACTGCTAACGTACATGGAATCAAACTAACTACACTGTTCCATATGAAGGGATTTCATGACACCGCCGTATAGGAGAGTGAAGCTGAAATTCCCTTTGATTTCTTGTTATTTTGCATTAGGAAAAAAGCATTCTCTCCAGGAGCTTTTTTTTTCTTTTTTTTTTTCTTCTTTTTTGATGATGACATTAATAGGGTTCTTTCCACAAAAACAGATCTGACATGGAAGACACTTTTAATTATACTAAAGGCAGTGTAAAGTGAGATGTGACACAAGAAGCAATACAAGAAGAGGAATAAAAATTAATAACACAAAGAGCTCCTGAATGAAAAATTGTTGATTCATCCTCTTTTCTACTCTTCCCTACAATTAATCCTGAAATAATTTAATGAAAGGGAGATGTGAACTCTCCAAATTAAATCCTGAGTAGTTAGTGAAACAGGAAACCAAAAATGCTTCAAGGATCATCTTTTTTTAAACACTGCTGATCTAGTCATTGTTCATACATAGCAAAATGCATTAATTTAATTAAATAATAATAATGGATTTAAAATCTAGTTCATAAAATGTTAACTTACTAATTTTTTCCTCTTGAATTGGATATACTGAGAAAGTGTATATCTAATTTTCATTACACAGGTTCAGTATAAATGAGGAAGACAATAGCTTTCCATTTAAACATTGTTTTTACATTGATCTATTTATTAGATGTATCTATTAGATCTACCTCTATTACTGAATTACTTTTTTACTTAATAAACCTTTTGCCTTAAGCATCATTCTTTACAGGAAGAGTAGGATGTTTTTAGGGCACTAATCTCAATCTCAGGAGTCCAGTGACAGAATGTTTTGCTTGCCTTGGATTAAATCACATAACATGAATTCTTTATGTGCATCATAAAGCTAACAGAAACTTTCATAGGGTTTCAGTGAGCATAAATAAGTTTAAGACTGTCCAGCACTTTTGATAGTGGAGGACACAGAAATACCTGAGAGGCAAATATTTGCTTGCTTTAAGCTTCAGATCACACTTTTCAAATAAAAAATCAATTTATTTTTAGTTGTTTTACTTTGAAAACAGAATAGCTAGAGGGCACATCTTTCCCTGGTTCTGTTTAGATCTCTGAAGCAAAAGATACAGTTGTACTTTAGGGACCTGAATGAAACAGGATCCTGGCGAAGAAAATTAGCTTTTAAGCTGTAGAAGTGAAAACGGAAAGGAAGAACAGGTGGGAAGGTGGGAACAAGCTTATGGGTGGGAAGACTGGAGGTACACAGCAAGATGGACGAGGTTGGAAGGATCCCTGAAGTGTAAAACGTGCTTAATTGTTTATGTTGTGACATAAGTGTCACAAATATTTTTTCATGGACTACATTAGACCATATATTTACAGTACAGATTGCTAAGAAAGTATACCAGTGTTAGAAATTAATACAGTTATTTTCTCTTTAGACCATTCGCCAGAAATTCCCTCTCCTTACCACAAGGCGACTTGGAACAAGGGGCCATTCAAAGTAAGGCACGATTATCTGTGTATCCACTTACAGAATACATTCTAGGCATGACATGTTTTTCCGTGTCTCCATAATATGTACTAATTGGCAGGGAGGGTTATTCAGATGACAAGCTGCAAGTGATAACTTTCATGTACATGATGAAACTGATATGGAGTTTGAGTTTGAAAACATTGCTGCAGGCATAATTTCTAAAATTAAACTGATTAAGCTTCTAAAAATTGTCATTTTATTTATAGAACCATGCATTTTTTGCAAATATATGTCAAAATGTTATATATAAAAACATAATATAATACATATATCTTTGTTACAGCTGTTCATCTTTCTATAAATAATGTGCAATTTAACTATGATTTTATTTGCCTTTTGCAAACCTAACAATGTTCATTGTGTTCTCTACATAACAATATGGATTAATTTAAAGACACTAGAAAAAAGCATTGTCTTAAACTGAGAAGAAGGTATACGTCTGCTCTTTGTTGTGAGTGGTTTATAAAAACTCTGAAAAGTACACAACCTATAGTGCTGTCATTTCATAAATAAGGTATCCAATTAATTTGTATATTTGATCTGTGGAATATTAGGCTGTGAGAATAGATCCCAGATAATTCTATATCAACTGTGGTGATATTTTTATTAATTCTGGTTCTGGCATTATGCTTTTGGCCATGATAAAGTTATTGTAAAACTGTCGGGAACAGTGGTAACAACATATTCCCTTACATCCACCCTCCCTCCTATGGCCTGATATCAAGACTGCTGAGGAAGGACTGATGAATTGTACGCAATCTGATTTTGTTTTTTAATAGGGGAATGCTACTTCTTAAGGAAATGAAAAACTGTGCGGTGTATTAATGTAAGGAAAGTAGAGAAGTCAAAATAATGCTCTAGGGTATTGCTAGTGTCAAGCTATGAGTTAGGTAATTCTGGGAAACTATCCCTGTTTGGGGATTCACAAATACAACAGCTCTCTGTATTGCCTGAAACCAAGACTGGCTCTGAGCTTTTCTGACTGTTGTGCTTTAAATTGTTATTAGTGTTTATTAATATCTAGTTTTAAAAAATATTTAAACCTAAATAGTGTGCCCATACCATTCTACATAAAATCGGACTAGTTAAATAATTTTGTTCTTTTAAAATAACTCTCCAAAGAACTAATGGTTTTCAATCCCAAATCAAATTTAGACTAGATCCGTATCTGTATATTTCTATTGATTTCAAAACAAGTTTTCCTAAAAATAAGACATTGCTATGAGGAGCAAATTAGGATAGATATTGTGTCCAGCTTTCTGTGTATACACAGAAATTAAACATTAATTATTAATGCCTATATTTTAGGAGATGCATGCCTTTAAATATGTGAGTAGCCCTAGGATTTTTCTCATGCTTAAAATTGCAAATGTGTTTATGTACTTACTGAATAAGATTCATGGAACTATCCTTGACTTATAGAAGAAAGCACAAAGAGTTGATGGTTTATTGAAATACAACTAAACCCCAGAAAATTATCAAAGAAACATTTTGCTAATGAATAAGAGAGAAAACCAGAATACTGGTAGTAATAGAAGAAACTCAAACATTCTGTTTGTTTGGGAAAAATCTTTATTTTGAATGACTTAGCCTTGAAAGACAAAGTTACTCTTGTCTTTCAGTAATTTATAAGTAAAACTCAAAACAAAAGGAGACCGAAAAGGAAAAGAACTACAAGATTGTGGTTTTCCTAAGTGCTTGCAATATATTAGGAATGTCTGAAAGATGCATTGTTTACTTTTATAATTTTGGGGGGTCGTTTCATGTTGTTATGTTTGGTTTTCTTCCTGCCTTAGAGATATAAGAAATAGCCAGTTGATTCCACCTTAGTTCTGCTGAAGAATGCATAGGAGATGTCATTTGTGAATTTTAGGTTTTGTTGCATTATAAATGAAGGTGGGGAAGAATTTAAATTCCAAATTTTTACAAAGACATTCTATTTCTTGGGTATGTTTCAAGTATTTATTTTAAATAATCACTAATAAAAATAAAATCCAAAGGAAATAAAGCCTGCATAGAATATTTTTCCTTTTTTAACGGGGAACAGTTCTTTCTGTCATGGTCTTACAAATTTGCAATCCATTGTTTTTTTTTCAGGAGAGAGTACACAATCTGTATTGTATAGAGGAAAACTGGAACTAAAGTTCATTTCTCTTTTTGTAGATGACCTATAGATAATGAATAGAGGGGTTTTGAGGAGACTTACTATTAGAAAAGTTATTTATAGGGGAAAAGAGGGATTTCATATATTGTCTGCTGTGGTGAAGTTCAGGTATGGTTACAGGCATAAGCTGATGTAGACTTAGTCAGCTTTGCAAATGCATACTTGCTGCTGGTGTTGTGTTTAAGTTTTTAGGAGATCTGGCATTCACAATCTGTGCAGGAATATTTGACAACCTACTAGTTCATCAATGCCTTGGTTAAGTAAGTCTTAGTCAGGTTCATAACCTAACGTATTTGCAGAATCACTTTCAAGTTATAATGAATGAGAGAATACAAGTGGAAAAGTCTCCCAAACGCTCATTATATTTTTGATCTGACATATCTAATAAATTGATAAACAAGATCCAATCAGGATCCAAACTTCCTAAACATATCTGTATAACTTAAAGCACAGTAAGTCAAAGTCTATTAAGTAGAGGAGTATGTTTCAAATCTAGTTTTTGACATGGGAATCTAGCTACAAAATTAATTGTGTGCCGACATGTATCACTATATGCCTGTTTTCTCTAAGACATTTAACAGTATTAGCACAGAAACACCTCATGCCCAGCACTTCTTCAGCAGATCCCATATCCCTACTGACCTTGGTGGTATTATGTGCCATATTTTCATATGGATTAACTGTTCTTGAACAATTTCCTCAAAGGGATGAGGCATCAGCAGGTTTTGTTCGGACATCTGGCATTTGTTTCTTCTTATTTTTTTGTCAAAGTTTTCCTTAGAGACTTTTCCTCTGCAATTGTCATTTCCACTAAGGTACATTTACATTGTTTTTGTTGTGCAAAAAAGGGCCTCGCAAAAGGCACAAGTGACAATATCTCCAGTTCAGAGACTGAATACAGCAGCAAGTAGTCATAGAGAAGTGGCAGTATAAAATAAAAATCTCTGATTATTATTTCTCTGTCTCTGATGTTGTGGACCATATGCCCCTCAGAACCATGGTCTCAGTGAGGAGTGAATGAATTTCTGCTTTCACCAGGTAGCAGGTAGTCACACAAGTATCATTTACAGAAGTATTTCCATTAAATTCATAAGGAAATTAAGGGACTGTTCATCAGTTTCAGTAAATTATTAGTTACCCTCTGCTTTTATGTCAGCATGAACTCTAAATGTTGTAAGCTGTTTCTGTGTGGAACAAAGCTAGGTTACTAGGACTGGTAAGAGAGACTTCTTACTAGCAATTAAATCCTATTTTTTTAAGCATGGTAGTGCAGTGACATTGTTTTATTTCTGTTGTTGCTATCATCATTTCGATATAAAGCTAGTAGGAGCAGTAATAGTACTAACTATTCCTGACAGTCATGTTTTGTACTGCGGTATTGCCTGGGAGCTCTGATCATTCATTGTCCAAGGCTCTACTGAACCAGATGCTGCAAAAGCATGAAAGGAAAGAGGCAATTCTTCTCCAATGGAAGCATTGTTCTTATATTGCAAAGAAAGGCTAACTCCCCAGGAACAGAGTTCCTTGCTGCACACTGCATGCATACACAGTAATGTATTGATAGAGCCTGGCTGTGGTCAGAAGAAAGCAAAGAAAATTGGTTCCCTTTTCCATCATCTCCAAGGTGACAGAAGTTGATTTTCTCCCACACCAAAAAAAGGCAAAGCTCTTTCTAGCATTCTCATGAGAGTGAACTGGATTTGAGAAAGAACTGCTGCTCTAAGGTGTGGGATACAGGTGCTACTCTAAGGTGTGAGATACACAAATGTTAGTTCCTCCTCTGATTCCAAGCAGCATTTGTCATCTCCTCTTCTGGGAAAAGGAGAGATTTAAAAATGGGTCTAATAAATCCTAGAACTTTGAGTCAGAGTCTCTCTCTCTCTGTATTTACATCCAACAAGCCATTTGTACAAAAGCATCAATAATAAAACACTCATTTAAACATTTGGCCAAGAAGGGACAATACATGGGATACAATTTTGTTAACAAAGTTAATCCATCTCTCATGCCCATGCTAATCCCTCCAGACTGCTGAATGTAAGGGAAGTTTTCTATGTTCCTGCTGAGTGGAAGAAGATCCAGCACAATAAATACTGCAAACTGCTCTCTTAGATTAGTATTTCATAAGCAACAGTTGTCTGTGCAGCAGGTTCTGAATCCGCCTTTTTGCATAGGTAATGTTGAACATACTGTGGTGACTGCTAGAATTCAGTTATAATCTTCACGGTACATGAATTACCTGGAGCAGCTATTTGAGAAAACGTACATACTGCTCAGTCCATACACACAGAAGACTGTTTGAGCTCAAGTTACAATTTAATTTCTTTGTAGACTTTGATCAATGATGAATCTTAGCTTTTATCCATCATGTCTGAAAACGATTATCTTATTTATTAGGAGTGATTTAGTGGGTTAATAAAACTGATATGGCAGCTGGCCCCGTGATAACAAGTTATTGCAAGTCCCTGAACAGCTTAAGCCTATCATTTCCTTATCAGCTATCATTTGTGTCAGCGTATGCTAAAATCAGGGCTACTAGTTGCGTAGGAACATATGTTACAACAAACCACTGAAATTAAAAGAGGAAAGCAGTTCATCTTGTTTTTTAAAAGGTTTGTTACAAAAATTGAGAATAAGTTCCTTATGATGACTGGTTTAATGTTATTAATTATGCAATAGAAATATAAATAGTAAAATACATATATACTGTACATACACATAGAAATACGCATATAAAGAGACAGAAAGAAGGTACTTGAAGTTGTAGGTTAAAGATGTTATCAGTGTGTCTGGAATGGGTATAGTATTCTCAAAAGGGAGTCCAAAATAAGCTATTCAGCTAATTAATTCGGCTTGTAAAAGAATAAAAATCTTTATACCTTGTTAGTCTATGAAGTATGCCAGACAGAGCTTGAAAAGTACAGATTATAATTTTTTTAATTGCTTCTGTGTCATGACTGGAAAGCTGTATTTTTTTAGTACTAAAAATTCAACTACACAAATTGCTGAAGGAAATCAGAATGATAACTGCTTTGCCTTTAAGACACACTGAGTAGGTACTGCAAATATCTATTCTTTACATAACAAAATGTCACAATGGTAAATTCTGGTATCTTGGGGCATTCCAGAGCAAGAACAAGTATATTGCCTACCACTGGAAACCTAAGAATCCAAATCATACAATAGTTCCTGTTTCTAGCCCAAATATGTTTATATTGAATTAGATGTTGAATAATCTAGATATTGAATCCTGACTTTGTAAAGAAGTAATGCTTTTCCTTGCCTCTGGCCCACTCCAACTTTAGCAGGAGGGATTTTCAAATTTGTGGTGAAAGTGTGAAGTTTTATTTTTAGAATTTAAAAAATGGCATGTCATTGAAACTAGGAAATTTAGGGTGTTGGAATGAGATGTAGGCAACTGCTTGCTTACATGGCCAATGACAAATGTGCAGATAACATTGTTAAAGAAGTGGTCACAGCTCTATTTTGTTTTTCATCCTGTTCAATGCACAACCTTTGCAATGTCAGGACTAAGTAAATACTGTTATTTCAAAGAATCCATACATGTATATTTTCAATACCTCTTGTGTCACATCTAAAATTACTTCATTTTCATGAAAGAAGAAAAAATGTTCATGCCTTTAGCATTTGTGTCAGAACTCTGTCAAATATTATGAATTTCCAGATCCAGGTCTTTGGCCCAAGTCTATCTGTTTAATACTCCTAAAGCAAAAGAAGTGATGGAAAACCTTCAGGACTTTAATTCACAACATAGGTGACACAGTTCTGTATGTGAAATGGAGGACAACTGTCTAGCATTATGACATTTAATGAAAGGTCCCATCGGCATCCTAAACCACCTTGAGGTGTCACTTTGATCAGCCAGCTCTGACTTTAACAGATAAAAAGGGAACTGTTATGAGCAGATGGTCCTATGTCTGAGCTTCTGAGTATTAACGGGTATCTAAAAATGGTCAGTTCACTACATCACCATCCCTCAGCAAAATACACTTACAGGGCAAGAAAACTAACAGTGAAGAAATAGGTGAGAAACTTTTGGCCTTCCTATGGGTCACCAGGTCCTACTGCGATCTAGTGGTGTTATGTAGACTCATCAGTTTCAGGCAAACAGTAAAATCTATGATGTTTAACAGTAGCTACTTTTCTGTCACATTTCTTGTCTGTAAAACCCTGAAGGCACAGAACAGTGTCCAGAAACAGAATGACTATTTCAGCTGAGATTTTCAAAGCTACCTAGGCTAAGCAAATATATCATCCTAATGAAAATTTTCTTAAATATCATTTGTATCTAATGCCTTTAGTCAGCTTTGTAAATATAAGACATTTGAGGGTTTTGTTCTTATCTGTGACTGTCCCATACAAGAACCAACAGTAAGATTGTGATTTTTTTTTTTAATGGGCATCACCAGGAACAGCAGAGATGAGCTGAAAACTTTTGTTTATGTGTTTTATGAACTATTTGCTGGGGGCTTTGTGTCTTAAGAGTGCATTTCTTCAAGCTTTTGAGAAGTTTCAGTGAAATTAGTGCAATGCCTTGCAAAGTGTTACCTCTATGTTAGGCTTGGTTTACATGCAATGTACTTGAACTACAAGTGTTACTTTGAAGCAGTTCAGTTAAACCAGCTGCCATCGTGTTTTCAAGCTAACTTTAGTAAAAAACAAATAATCCTGAGTATACTGTCCATAACATTCTTAGACAAATTTGGTTTAACACAATCAGTTTTTAAATCTATTGAGTGGAATTTATAAGACAGGGCCTATCACCTTTGATAGATGAACTCAAGCAAACTTTGCTCTGACCAGTAAAGAAAGAGCTGCCCCCAGCTTGCTCTCCTGCCCTTCTCCTGAAGGTCACTTCTTTTGTAGCAAAATCAGTGGAAAGTAATAAGTATCTACTGCATAGCCAGTTTTCTTAGCACCAATCCACCCTCTTTAGTGTCTTTGCTTAAGGTGTTGGGCTCAGCACTGCAGAGGCTGAGCAATAGGAACGTGTTTCCTTCTTCCAACTTGGGGAGCAATAATTTCCAGGAGAGCAGCAAGGGAGACGAATGTGGATGAGAACTGCTTAAGCAGCTAAATAATTCAGCAAAGTTGGTCACCCTGAGAGAAGAATGAATGAATGACATGTTAGCATTTTTAGTCATAGGAGGCTGAATACTAATTTAGAGGGTACACTGGCGAGTTATTTTCACCTGAAAAGTGCTCTGTGGGACTGTCTAAATATAGCAGTGGTAAGCCAGATAAAATAAACCTGGTAGGCCAAACCCAGCACCCTTTCAATAAACGAAGTAAAGTGAAAGAGAATGCACATTAAGGAAAAGAGATGTAACATGTTTCTAGGAGATTTGCTGTTTCAGGAAAATTCTTGTAAGAGAGTAAGTATTTCAAATTTAAAGAAGATCCCAGCCTTGAATTTTGGATCAAATCATGACAATACTGTTTTCTATGAGACCAGATTTTGTTCCATGTCAGTGAAAGGAATTGGTAGACACTGTTAAGAAAAGTTTTCAGAAAGCATTGAAAATCAATTTGACAGTTTGCTTTACTTGACATGTCACTCATAAACACGCCTCTTTTTTTTCCACAGGTATCACTATTATGGAATTGGCATTAAAGAAAGTAGCGCATATTACCACTCTGTGTATTCTGGAAAAGGCTTAACCAGGTACAATAACACAAATTGTGAGACTTAGTCAGTAAAGTTCTAACTTTAACCTTCTCTTAGGAAGGTATTTGTAGGACAGTAATTGTTGTTGATATTAGAACTAGTATTGCTGCATATCTCAATGTCTGGCATGCCCAGATTTAGGTAGCAGTTTGCTCTCTAAAGACATCAATTTTCTTTTAGCAGATTGATCTACATCTTTTGCTAGTATCATCCAGTATGGCCTGACCTCAGTCAGTGTAGAGCTGCATCACTTATACCAGCAGAGGATTGGTTCAAGTTAGTGTAAGGCAGCAAAACACCATCTCCAGAACACTTGTCTCATTTTGTTTGCTTGTGTGTCACCCTCTGAGTTCTTTCCCCAGGACAGCTTCCCATTATGAAACGTCTGGAGAATGGTGTGAAGCTGGCACCTGTGGGCAGGAGGGAGGGGTCAGCGTAGATTAATATTTACAGGTCCTTTGACTGGCTAATATCAGTTTAAACCTAACCCAGGAAGCTCTAATTATATTTATTTAAGGGACAGCTAGCAGGATCAATATGTTACGATAGCTGCCTGTTGGTTTGCGAAAGATTAATAGTTCGTAAAACAAATGTCTCTGTTCACATATGGCTTGAATGATGGCTTTCATTGTCTACAGCAGTTTACCTGTATAAGTGGGGACTCTGAGAAATGAAAGGAATAAATGAGTTTATAATCACACATAGAAAATTCAACTGCTGGCAGATTTAGGTTATACCCAAAGAGACTTTTTCCAAACAAAGGACAAGTGTAAAAATCGAGGGTAATGTTGCCAGTGACGCTTAAAAGGAGGGATCTCTCCATTGCAGAACTTAAGGTATAATAGACTGGAATATGATATTTCCTTGTCCAGAAATGGCATTTATCCAGAGCTGCGGAGGTGTTGCTGGTACACAGCGAGATGACGTTCTTTCATAATACAGAATTATCTTGAACAAATTGCTCATTTAATTGACTAAAAGATAGTTATTTTCATTTAAGGGAATATAATCACTCAGTCCTCAGCTTTATGTCAGCCAGTGCCCTTTTCATGTAAAGCTCTGTCCTTGCACAATCTAGCAGCACTGAATGAAAAGAAAGTGGAGGTTCTGCAAAATTCCTCATGGCTGGATTTCCAACAGTATACGCTCACATAAAGACGGCATAGATACTCGCTAAGATTTTCAGAGTACTCACTAGATTCACTAGTTAGGAACCTTTTTTTTCTGTTAGGACTTGTGCTCTCCTGTATGAGATGTTGAATTTTCAGGGTCCAGCAGTCAAATTGCCTCCCTAGCTGATTTAGAACAGAAGCTCAAATGCTCATTTTGCACAGTTTGGGTCATCACTGTGGTTGAATTTGTCTGTGAAGAGAATGACGCAGTAGCATGGGGTTAAGAACGAGCTTCTGGGTAAGGAAAGAGTCAGGCAGTATAAAGATTCAAAATTGAGAGTGAATCTCCCAGTTGCTGGCTGCTGCATATAATGATCCGTCATAAAATCTTTCCTTTGTCTGATGTCTGTTCTGGTAGGTAAGCTATAAAAATGGTTCCTGGATCAAGCTTGGGGCAGAAATAGGCAGGGAACATATATGGGCTGATAAAGGTATCAGATGACACCATGCCCATGCACAAATATAGGCATATGGAGGCCTTTACCAAAAGGCTTGCATGTTAGATGGCAGCTTGTAAAAAGATTAGAAGGGACAATGGGCTTCAGTTTAGTTGCCTATATATAGGCCTCTACTGCCATTTCAAATTTAATTGGCATTCATGTATTAATATTTAGGTAATAGAGCTGAGTACAATAGTCCTTAAATGCAGGGTTGCAGATGCCTGAATCCTTAAATTCCACTGTAAATTTGACCTCCCGGTTCCTTTAAATATCAAGCCTTGCACTGTGAAAGGACCATACCTAACACCAAAAATCATGAGTATCCACAGCACTGTGTGAAGGGTAGCTTTTGCTAGCAATTAGGGCTCTGGAGGAGCAATGCTAGCAGATGCTGCCCCATGTTTTTGCTGTACATTCTGTGTACATTTTGCTGCATGTGCGGAAATCCACAGTCCGTAACAAATACATCCAGCTATGAAGCTAATTAGCTCCACGTTGTAATCAACTGAGTGACACCTTCTTTCATACTCATCTATTAACAACCAAGGGAACTCTGTAGGTAACATATGCTGGATAATCGTGTGATGGGAACTGTCAGACACCTGTGCCTGGCCTGGGCAGGAGGAATTCCACAACCGCTCAGCCTCTGGTTTTCTGTCCTGCCAGCAGAGCATCTCAACAGCATGAAATGACAATATTGGTGCTAATAATTATAAGATATCATGTTGCCCACAGTATCTTATCAGTTGGCAGCTAGCAGAATAGGAAATAACAATAATCAAACAACATTTATCATTATACTGATCCATTAGAATCTCTATCATTACACATTCTCTAGTTTAGTAGTTATAATTTAAAATGTGTGCTTTCTAATTTCTGCACTGAAGAGTTGCCTGATAGTCCAATGACTTCATTGGCAATCTCTCAATTGGACTTTTAATGGGACATTCACTATACTGCAACACATTTTTGACAGTTAATGAATCTTTGATCTCTGAAATGCATTTCACCTGCATCAAAATAATACTGTGGTGAAAAAGAATGGAAAATCGCTATGATTTCTTCATTTTCCTGAGAAGCGTAAATTCTAGATATAGGTTTTCTGTTCTAAATTTACTCAGCTGTATCAAAAACTTTATGTATTTCCTGGTAAAGACCTTATGGACTTGCACCCATGCTGCCCCTTAGATATTTGTGAAGTTGCAAAGATCCAAAGAAAAAAATGAAGCTGGGCTTTATACTTTACTGTTTGGTCAATGATCTGAATCTTCAGAAGACATCGGTAGGTTTCCTGATATCCTCAGGCACTTGCAAACCAATGGAAGAAGTTAAGAAAAAAACATGATTTTTATTATAATTTGGAGAAATGTGATATTTTTTCTAATTGATCTATTTTATATATCTATTTTATATGTGTATATATATACAAACTCTAAAAATGTTCTGCTTATGAAAAAATAATCAAATGTGTTTATTTTCAAAGGTTCTCTGGAAGCAAGTTAAAGAATGAGGTAAGTGCTGTAGTCTGTTTCCTTTCACTTCCATTATAATCCAAATATTATGTGACCTGTGGTTTTCTTCACATTCATTTCTTTGAAAATTAGAGCAATATTTTTCATTAAAGATTAGACTGCATAACCTTTTTTCATGAAGCTGAGTATTTGCTCCTCTAAATAGTCAAATGAAAATAAGATTGGAAGGCACCTTCTGGGGTTCCTGTTCCAATCCAGTTCCCCATAACCACAGAGGTTCATAATAGACCCTCTTAAGCAAAGGATCAAGCTCTAGCTTAATTTTTTGCATCCATTACTTTTGCAGGAGGGCTTTTTCAGAATCTCATTTGTCTGATTGGAAGCCAAAAGATGGTATTTTTAAATAAATTTTATTTTAGGAATTTTATACCTCCTGGTCAGGATTGTCTTTCTCTATTTTTTGCTCTTCATTACATTTTCCTGTGATATGTCTTTTAGCTGCTTTTGCTTGCTAGGTGGAACAAGCAGCCGCTTTCAGTCACTTCTGATCAGCCCTATAGCCTTTCACTGTACTTGTTCTGATTTGAATATCTTTATAGAAAAAAAATCATGTAATCAAGTCTTGTAAATGGCACGTCTCCAATTTCTATTGGAAATATCCCTTCTGATGAACCCTAGAACTGCGTTTGGTTTTTGGTTTTTTGTTAATTTGTTTTCTCCACAAGTAGCCTACATTTTCACTACTGTATACTATGGTACAGTCACTGTCATTCTGGTCATATTCATACTAGAAAATTATGGATTATTGTACATTAAGGGTTAAGGATTGCTCCCAGAATTGTTCTTTGACACTGAGTTCAACTGGCATGGAATACCCTGCATCCATATTATTAAACTCCTGAACCTACAAAACAACATAGGCACATCTCAGCCACATTGCCATGGAGAAAAGTCCCTAGCATGCAGTAACTGTTGAAGCATGACTAGGAATTGTTTGGGAGACTGCTAATTGGCATGGGCCAAAAGAATGCCAGGGGCCATTCTGGATAATACTGTTCTAATATTGCCTGGGAATGTTTCCTGACACCATTTAATTTACCAAACTAAATATACCCTCAGTGATCAACTGATACACAGCAAGCCTTTCTCCTTTTTCATTTCCAGATAAGCAACTCATAGCTGATAGCAGAAATTCTTATTGGTCCCTGAGAGTGTAGCTTTGCTCTATTGATTTACATCCCCTTTATTGCTATTATCTCAGAGCCATCCAGATCTTTCTACATGACCTCTTGGTCTTCCTCTTTATTGATGATTTCATTAGCTCATGTCAGCCAATTTAATCTATAAAATGTTCAGTGAGATCAGCCCCAAGTCTGATCTTTGAGAATCTTCACTTCAATCCCTTTTCATCCCAGTAGTTTTCCTGTCAACACAACTTGTTAGCATTTCAGCTGGAGTCAGTTTCTTAAACATTTTACATTCTTGTACTAATCCCCATTCTCACCAGCATAACTAATCATTTCCCATGGTGACACCACGTCAAGTATTTTAGTGAGGTTCAGATAGATTAGATCTGCTGCATTTTCCCTGTTCAGATAATCAGCTATCTTATCAAAAAAAGATAGTGCTATGCCTTGGGATATCCCCAACATATTCAAGGATTCATGAGCACTACTACAGCATTCATTCTTTCAGAGTTTTGGGATGGAAAATATCTGGTTCCCTTGGCATAAATGAATGCACGTTTACTTCCATGTCTGATGTGGCATTCCCAGTCTGTTTGGGAATTGACAGTCCCATAAACCTGTCTTGTTTCTGCCCCAAAGTTCAATACCTTTGTCCTCCCAGAAAAAGAATCACAGAGAAGTCGGTGGAAATAAGTGAGAAAGGGCACATCAGTATGAGTTCTTGATTGTCTTGCTCGATGTTGTCTGAAATTATTCAGGCAGGTCTTAAAAGAAAAAAAAGTCTTTTGTGTTCAAAACTGAATTTTAACAATCTCAGTCTACTGAAAATTTGGCATCATTAAAGTGAAAAGGTGATATATCCTTATTCATTTGCTTGAAAGTACATGCAATTAGGTATTCCAGAAAGATTTACAATGATTGCATAAGATGTAATTCTCAGTAGGAACATAAAGACATTGAAAAGACGTTAAAGCACTGATTGTCTAAATATACTGAGTAAATGGCATTTGAATGAACACTTATTGAGTGCCAGGGACACTGTTTACTTCTGGTATGTTTTATCACATTTTCTAGTATTCTCTCTGTAGGGGGAGATATCAGCAAATTCTTTTATCTAAACCAGTTAGTGCACCATTAGAGTCTGCATGGTTAATTAGGCAGATAATATTACTGTCATTATCTTAATGTTAAATGGCCATTAGAAACAGATGGCATTAAATTGAAAGGGCAAGTGGCAGTGGGTTAAAATATTAAGCCTAGAACTGAGGCACAGTCGTATAAATCCATTAGCAAGGTAAAAAACATTGCAGATAATCTTCTCTTAAACCTCCCACCACCATCACTGCCTTCTTTTAAATGAACTAATCCCTTTTAATCAGAGCTTTTAATATATTTCATGGGTAATTGCATAATAAAATCATTGAGATTACTCCTGTTATTAAAAAACCCAAACCTGCTGATATTGATAGGCAATTATAAAACTGCAAAAGTATTGACATGAAGAAGTATTAATGTTTCTAAATTTCTACAATTTCTTTGACTTAGAGCTTTATATGTATTTGAATAGTAGATAGCACAGGCAAAGTGTGTTTAAGTAATGTTTGCTTTCATTCCTTGCTGTCTGTTTTGGCAGACATATCACCCTATAAAAATAGGGATATATATATGGTGAATAAGTCAGTTACAGCTATAGTTTTCTGAATTCAGTATCGGAGAGAATTTCACTTGAAACTGGCCTCCAATTCATGAGTCAACGTTTACAGGAAAATACTCCCTTTTGCACACTTTTACACTATATGTTACACTATATAACTACTGTTCCCACTTCAGTGAAATCTGACTGTATGCAAAGAAGTAGGAAAAGGCCACTTCAGGTACCATTCAAATGCCTTGTGCATGGTCATAAATTCCATCCATTAGTACAAAGGGAATCTGCACAGTAGTGGATTTACTGCAGGAATATGCAGAAGCCCTGCAGAAGGCTCTGTACACTGCCTTGACATAAGGACTGGGTTGGCTAAAATGGAAAAAAGGGTTTCAGCCAAATAGTCCTCTCTAGGTTTGAATGCAATCCTATGAGAATAAGTACAATTCAGTCAGTAAGGACAGAATCATAATACAGATTTTATTGCTTCTCTTGAGGATGAGGGTTTAATCTTAATTATATCATTTGAGAGCTTAATAAGTGTAATATGGTGTGCATTATAAATATAAGCATAGTAACACTACATCACTACAGAATGTTACTGCTCAGCTTTACTGAGAAGTAGACTAAATCAGATTTTGTGAGAATATTAGGTTAGGAGTCTAAACAAGTGTTGATTTACCATATATTGCTTCATGGTCAGTATCCACACATACAAGGCTGCTTGTTGTTTCATCCTTCAATCCCATGTCTCCAAAGGCTAGCATCTGATAATTATTCAAGATCTTGTCTCAGTCTGTAACTACTACAAGATGTGTCTACGATATTTCAGATGTCACAAGCCTAAAGAGGCTTAAGAGTTGAACTCTGAGAACTGAAAGATACTCTCAGATCAGCAGAATTTTGCACAATTCAGGAGGAATTTATCTTGTCTCCAGGTCAGCATTGACCGTGTCTCAACAAAGTAACTGGAGAACACTAAATGGCTGGGAGTATTGTTCTTATTGAGATATGAAACTCTTATTGAGATATTCAAGTCAAGTCTGCCGCAATCAGAGAGAGCTATATAAAATACTTAGTTCAGAAGTGTCCATAAACCCTACATACCATCACATCCATAACACCATAAAATATTATCAAACTTTATGATAAACTAAAATAGTGGTTACCATAGTAAAACAGCAGAAATCACTGTTGCCATGCTATCAGAGCAGGAAGAGAGCAGGGGAGAACAATATCTCCCGTACACTAGATCCTTGCACTAGAAAGATATATATTAAGTAAAACTTAGGGTCTCCCTGAGGATATCACAGTCCATACTGTAGAGGAGAGTAGTATTCTACTTTAGTTTTTAAACATAGATTAAATCCAAAGCTTGTAGAATTCCATGAAGTAATGTGGCTCAAAGGCTGCTTCACTCTGAAAACTGTATTTGGTGGAGTTTAGGTCTAGGCACATATTTAATTACCTTGCTGAGCTGGAATCCAGATCTGGGTAAGCACCAATGTTTTGGAAGCATTATCTGAATGTAAATATGCTGGAACATTGAGAGACTCATGAGATAATATGCAAGTTTGGCATGAATTGTTGGTTTCAGTTGAATCTATATTAGCTATTTCAATGTTCCTGTTTTTTCCCTTCCATTTCAGGGTGGTTTCACTCGTAAATATTCTCTGAGTTCCAAAACTGGAACTCTCCTCCCAGAGTTTCCAAGTGCTCAACACCTTTTGCTTCAAGGGTCCATTTCTAAAGACAAGGTAAAATGTGAGCTACTTCTCTTCAGATTTACAGATCAAAAATTGCCACAGAATGTTTCTTCATATCTTGGCCTTTGAGGTATTGACATGAAAGAGCCAGAAATGTCCATAATCAAACAGAGGTGACTGATTTATAGAGGGGGCAAACCTTTACTAACACCGATTAACTGGCTTTCCACTGGAAAGGTGGTTGAATTATTTACCTATTAACTGACCTAGTATTTTACAAACTGATGGTATGTAAGACGGGGAGAGCAAAACAAACAAATAACTGAGAGTTGTATTCATTCCAAATGCCTTTGGATTTAAGGTAAATTTTGTTCTGATTAGATCAGAACAAATAATTCACAACAAATAATTAGATGAACTTTACTCTCTTTCATTAATTGTTTGAAAAGAGACTGACAATCTGAGCATTTTTTTTTTTAAATTAGTGAAATCGTACTCCTTAAATCAATACTCAGTATTGCTCATCCTAAGAGCTGGCATATGTTTTATGTCTTTGACTCCTTGCGTGTATGTTACATCTGTGTTGTTTCTGGTCACGTTACAGGCTGCTACATCCCTGAACTGTGCTAGAAACCTTTTGGTACACATTGTGAACTCTCCAGTTTAGCCTCCAGTACAGGTCATGATGGTGGCTGTCTTGAGATATGTTGCTTTAAAGCTTTTTGTTTTATGAGCCCTTCCTCTTAAGTTTGTTCTGTGAAAGTAGTGAAGCCTAGGATTCCTGTTGTGAGGAGTTAAACAAAAGGAGCCATCTGTAGCACAGAGATCTTAGATGGAAATCTTACAGTTCCTAAAGAAAGCCCAAGAACTGGTGTACGCAGCAGTGTGCATCACCTGCTGCCATAGTCTCCATCAGTGAATTGACATCTCTCATATATACAGCATTCTCACAACATTTAAATCTGAAGAGCATTTGAGGTTCTTTGCAGACCCAACACAGCAGTGTAAGCAAAACTGAATTTTACCCCTCCAACAATGAAGAAAAAGGTGCAACTCATTTTCTCTTCATTTTTGGGTCAGCAGCATGTAGTTGCTCTGGTGTCGGGACCAGATGATGGGAGGGCCCAGCAGGGCTTTGCGGGTGACTCTGCCTGGGGACAGACTCATGGAGTTATGAGGAAACTGTGGAAAGAGAGATGAATTTCTATGTGTCTCCCTCTCTCTCTTTCCTTGCTGCTCTTTCCTCATTCCTTGTTCTATTATTTCCTGTTTTCTTTCCTTACTGTCTTTCCCCTCCTTCAGCTTAGCTGACGAAGGGTTATTGAACCTAAGATATTTAGGTACTCTGTTGAAGAGAGCCCGTACTTTAAGTTTGACTCCTGCATTAAAATCCTAAGAAATTGCATGCAACTGAAGTCTCTGGAGAGTCCATAAGTGTAGCAGTCTGCACTAAAATAGATTGATAATTTCTGCATTTTATGTTTCTGAAGAAAACTCACCCAAACTTCAAACTTCCATCAACCCCTTCCAAAAAATTCTTTAAAATGTTCTTGAATCTCACCCTTTGCCATTGTTTTTCAAAGATACATAGTTACAGAAGCAGCTCTGAAAGTCAGCAAGGTCTGTTTTCAAATAAATCTGTATGCTAAACCTATTGAAATAAGGTGGTACTAGGTTCATTTGAAACCTGATATCGGTTTGCCAGAGAATTTCACAAGCTGTAACAAACTTTCTGTGATTCTGGACCATAAGAACGGTTTTGCTAGCATTTTCCTTCCTTAAAATACTTTACAAAATTCTTCTTTTATAATTTGCTACAAATTAAAAAATTTACTACCATTTTTTACAAAGTCTTGTAATACCTCTGCAGAGTTATTAAAATAAGGGAACACTCCACTCAGATAAATTAGCCTGATGAGATGAAAGGGAGTTCTGCTTTTTAAAGCTCAGTTCTTGTAAGGCAGTGATTAAACTTTGACCAAATGACTGGCAGCTATTTTCTCATTTGTCCAACTAGATGATGTTTCAGAACACTCATAGACGCCTATAGTAGCCTAATGATTAACTTGCACTACTCTTTGGGATTAATCTTGGTTTCAGAAAGGTGAATTTACTTTACCATCTGACTGGCTAATCTAGCTATTGCCTTACTTTGATATCCACATTTTCACAGTGTATACAGATTCAGATGCTACATTTCTGACAACAGCATTGACGCTTAAAGGTGTTGAAAAAAACTAGAGATGAGTAACCTCCTCATCACTTCTGGATATACAGACTGCCTATTTGTAAATATGCATTGTAATACAGTTTATATTCTATATTTAAATGCTAGCTACAGAAAGCAGAAACCTAGATCACTATAGCAGTAAAGGAGAGAGCTAAGAAACTCTGTTTAATCTTTCTTTCTTCCAAAATAGGTAGATACTCTTATCATGATGTACAAAACACACTGTCAGTGTGTCCTTGACAATGCAATTAATGGGAACTTTGAAGAGGTAAGGTTGGTTGAACACACATTCTTGGTATATATGCACAGGTAGCCAAGAATGCATTATTTATGTCCATGAATCTGGTTCCTACTCCTTTAGATTCAGCATTTCTTATTACATTTTTGGCAAGGAATGCCTGACCATCTTCTTCCCCTGCTTGAAAATCCCGTCATCGTTGACATCTTCTGTGTTTGTGACTCAATACTGTATAAGGTAAGTTAAGCATTTGGCTACATGGATAATCTCAACCACATTACAGCTTTTGCGTGTGTAAAAACAGCATTAAAGTTAGAATAACAGGATGCCATGACTGCTTTCTGCCTCTTACCTGTGTAAATTAGCAAGGATTCCATTGAAATCAAGAGCATAAAACTGGCACATGTAAGAGCTGAACTCCAGTCTCAGCTCTGCTCCACAGTTGATGTGTGACTACAGGCAGCACACTAATGGTGAAATCCTGACCTACTTGTTTGAATGTAGCTAAAAGAAATGCTTGTGTGCTTCACTGACAAGGCTGACTAAGTTAAGCCTGGATGAAAACTGAAGCCTTAAAACATTATTGCAATTTCTACCAGCAAAGAGAGTCTGTGGCAGATCAGCGAGGTGATTCCACATGCGAATCTGCTACTCACAGGTTATGTCAAGCCATGGTTTCACATTACAGAGCTGGAACAATACTGGGTTAAGATATTCCTGCCTCTCCTGCCTGCTACGCTTCATTTCTGTTCCTATGCTGCTAGATGTACCAGCAAAACTGCTGCACTCTGAACTGGTTTGGGTTTAAAAAAAAAATCTAAGGAACATTTGTTTTGCAGAGTTTTTGTGCCATATAAGTTCTTTGATCTAGTTCACTGCATGATCACACAAACAGTTGAAACTAAGTGAAAGTAAGGAGTACTGCAAGGTCAGGATTAAGTGATAGAGCACTGGGGAAAAAATAAAGGAAGTAATGTCACCAAAGTTTCCTGAGTTTTTAATTTGGAAAATCAGATCAGATCATTAATTAATAGCTGCAAAGCACTTTAAGTTTCTCTGATAGGACATGCCATATAAATAGAAAAGGATTGTCACCCTCTCTCTAACACATTTCACAACCTCATATTGATGGGAAGAAGTAACTATGGCATAACAGTAAACACCAAGCAGTCAAAGCAAGAGACTTGGGGCTGTTTAGCACTGAGTGCCTATAGTCATTCTTTACTGCACAAAAATATAGGGGAAAAATCCAGAAAAGATTAAAATACATATTTCTTAGAAGTATATCAAGCTGTGAAGTAAGAAGAGATGTTTTAGTTAGCAGAGTGAAGTAAAAGTGATTAGCATCAGAGATCATAATTACGACCCTGGAGATGAGCCATTAAGCCTCATTTACTTGCAGAGGTTATATTGTACCTTGAGTTTATGAGTTTTTTCCTGCTCGAAACATGCTGTCCCAATAGATCCATTATTAACTTTATTTGTAATAAATATTTAGTGTGACAGAAGAAGAAATACTGCAGGAGCACTAAATTATAAATTGAATAAGACAGAATTTCTCAAAAGTTCATAAATTTATTATTGTGCTTCTTCTCTATCTCTCACTGTTTCTCACTTATAATCATGTTAGATATTCTTGACAGCACAGCTGCCAGAAAGAAGGAGGAATTTTATTGCATTGTTATCAAACCATTTACATTAGTAGTGGAAACAGATTTTTGGGATATAGGCTAACAAACAACTTTGCCCTCTGCAATAGCATTCCCCAGAAGGCATGCCAGACGGCACAGTTTTTTGCCAAAACAGTTCC
The DNA here is from genome assembly GCF_034638445.1 of Ciconia boyciana. Classification (NCBI taxonomy): domain Eukaryota; kingdom Metazoa; phylum Chordata; class Aves; order Ciconiiformes; family Ciconiidae; genus Ciconia; species Ciconia boyciana. The sequence goes on from NC_132936.1 coordinate 55,861,711, forward strand.
ACACCACACTTAGCTATAGGGGATTTGCCCTAAACTCTGAACGCCTTCAGTGCCACATGTAGTATGGCAGAAAGAAGAGTCAAGTGGCTAATAGCACTCAAGTCCTTGGGAGATGCTTGAGTATCTGCTTTACTGAGACTCAGTGATGGTAGAAAAGACAAAGCGTTTATGCATCTCACTTCTACTGATTTCCCTACTGTAAGACACGAGTGATAGCACTTTCTTGTTTTACTGGCACGCTGGCATACATTAAGAATGGGAGTTATCTAGGTATATAAATATCTCACATGTTCCTATCTAAAAGTGATGGGAGAAATCTAGGTATATAAATATCTGGACAATAGGTTGAATGGCTTTATTCTGTATAAATTTCCTGTCCTTATCACTTTGCAATCTAAGTAGACAAGACAGAGATGAATGAATAAATGGCCAGTGGAAGCTTGATATCATTTTGTTACCTTTTTGAAGGTCCTTACAGATGTACTCATCCCTGCAACAATGCAAGAAATGCCAGAAAGGTAGGTATTTGACAATAATAATGCTACATTCTGTTTGTTAGGCATATTCCAGTTAAATAGCATAAATTCTATATCCTAGAGAAATTTTCTCACAATATTTATGCTCATTTTTAGAACAGTAGAGTATGTATGGCAAAATACTGTCAGCTCTGAGGACAGCTATAGAACAGCCTTAAAATATTACACAGTATTTTAATGTCCCATTTTACTGCCTTGTTGGATATTTTGAAATAGGTTTCTTCTACAATAAAGCCCTAGAAGATAAAAAAAGAAACAAATGTACTTGTGTTGTTTAAAGAAAAATAATTGTTACCTTTTTTTCAGAATACTTTTCAGGTTTGTAGCCTATGCATCACCATAATATCTAAGCATTTTCTCAACAAGACATTAATAAGAGGATTATTATAAGTTACCTTTGAATCTTCTCATCTTTTCCTTGAAGGTCATCTTGTTTGGGGTTTTATGTCTGACTAAGGCCTTTAGCTTCAGATATCTCTAATGGGTTTTGGATTTCTTATGGTCTATTCTTAAAGCTAGTGTTTTTCAACCTATTTCAATTGGCAGATGGTTTACAATTTTTCTCAGAGGAGGTACAGATCAATATATAGTCAATTTTAGCCTTTTGATGACTGGTCATTTTCTGTTCCCTTTTGGTGACACCTGAGGTGTAATTCACGGATATGTCCAGGAGTCTGTTAATCATAGATTGAAACCCAATTATTTAAACTGATGCAAGACAATTTTTATTGATGTTTCTCTAAAACACATTTTTTTCCTGTAGTCTACTGGCAGATATAAGAAATTTTGCAAAAAACTGGGAACAGTGGGTTGTTTCCTCTTTGGAAAATCTACCAGAAAACCTGACAGATAAGAAACTGCCTATTGCAAGAAGATTTGTTTCCTCCCTGAAAAGACAGACATCATTCCTACACCTAGCACAGGTAAACAGAGTAAGATTATACATCCCAAAAATTGTCAATTACATTCAGTGCACCTTTCTGGCTATGAGATATAATGCATTGTTTTGTCAAGATTCAACTTCAGCCATGGAAGACTTGAATCTTGTAGTTTTAACCATGCAAGAAGGAAGTGGCCATAAATAGATCTGACCAAAACTTCAAACTTTTGTAGTAGAAAAGAGAGAAAATACCATGGTTATAATGAACTACTATCATGGGAACTTTTGGCAATCAAATGATGAGGTGGAATATATGGGTATTTGTTTTAGTTCCAAATTGGAAAATACCAGATGATCCTTCTTGCCTAGCAAAGGTTCACTGTCTTGTCCATGGTGTCCTTTAGTGAGCTTATTTCTTTTTGAGTTTTGACTGAAAGGAGAACATGTGAATGACAGGTAGCTGAGGGCTCCAAGGCTGTGTTGGCAGTATACAGGTGTCTGCAATGAGGAGGCACCTCCATGTGATGATTTGGTAGATTATACAAAAGGATACAATGCCTTTCAGGGAACTTAAGTGCTAACAGCTTGGGCTTTGAGGTGGTAGTCCTCATGAATAACTGTAGATGCACCATATATTCATCTTGGCTTAGTTTTCTCTTTCATAAATACTAAGACAGAAGTAGCATGTGGGTGATATCGTGAAGATGGTCTCATAGGAAGGCACATTAGAAGAGCCTTAGAAGTCTAATGAAGGGGAAACACTGTCTTATCTGATCTACGAAAAACCCAGCCATGATAAGAGAATTAAACAGAATATGATTCTTCTCTGAGGAGTTATTCAGGTGATCCCCAAGTGTGGATCTGTGCTCGTTTTGGCTGGGATAGAGTTAATTTTCTTTGTAGGAGCTAGTATGGGGCTATGTTTTGGATTTGTGCTGGAAACAGTGTTGATATCACAGGGATGTTTTCGTTACTGCTGAGCAGTGCTTACACAGAGTCAAGGCCTTTTCTGCTCCTCACCCCACCCCACCAGCGAGTAGGCTGGGGGGCACAAGAAGCTGGGAGGGGACACAGCTGGGACAGCTGACCCCAACTGACCAAAGGGAGATTCCATACCATATGATGTCATGCTCAGCAATAAAACTAGGGGGGATGTTGGCGGGGGGATTGCTGCTCAGGGACTGGCTGGGCATTGGTCTGTTGGTGGTAACCAATTGTTTTAATTTGCATTACTTGTCTTTCTTGGGTTGTATTTTTCTCTCTGTTATTTTTTTCCCTTTTCCTTACATCATCATCATTATTAATTTTTTTTTTTAAATTATTAAACTGATTTTATCTCAACCCACGAGTTTTCTTACTTTTACACTTCCGATTCTCTCCCCCATCCCACCAGGGGTTGAGGAGTGAGCGAGCGGCTGCGTGGTGCTTAGTTGCCAGCTGGTGTTAAACCACGACAGGGTCTCAGTATTTTACCTTGCCTTCTCTTACAGATTGCTCGGCCAGCCCTTTTTGACCAGCATGTGGTGAATTCCATGGTGTCGGATATTGAAAAAGTTGATTTGAATAGTATTGGCTCTCAGGCACTCCTTGCAGTTTCAGGAAGCACAGATTCTGATGGGGAGGTCTACAGTGAATGTAAGTCCATGGTGATATATTTGTGTCATTAAAAGTAATTCACTTTTTCATTCCATGCCACACTAGTCTACTTGGAGATGGACTGAGAAAAGGCACACGTAGACACTGCGTTCTCTAATCTAGCTCAGTGTTAACTTTAGTAGCTTAAGAAAACCAGTTGGTTGCCCTAGCATGTCCTACAAGAACAGAAGCTTACGCTGGGAAGTCATCCCAGTTAGATGACTTTAAATGGTTGCTGAAAAAATAATTTACATGTCAGTTGCTAAGTGTAATAAAATCTCTTTTGAAGTTTTGTCCTAATCATATAGGGATATTAGCACAGATCAATTCTTGAAAGATGTCTCAAAAATTCCATATCATTATGGCTTAATTTATTGGATATTTGAGCTAGTTTACTTTTTTTTTACATGAATAGATTTTTTTTTTACTGAAAGTTGATCTTTAAAAAAATACATAATTGTCTATAAAGTGTAACAGCTATTTTCATACACAGAACAGAGTGGAGTAAAGTACAAATTTTGAAGGTGTTAATTTTCATATACATACCTGTTGTTGAAAAAAGATATAGCCCTTTTCTCTATTAAAAAGATATTTTTTGTCACAGGAATCATGTTGATCAGAGTTTGGAGAGCTGAAAGGAGAGCAATAGCAATATGTTGTCTTCTAAATATCGTTGCTTTGATCATGAAAGTTTGTTCTCTTTCACAATCTTATTCACATTTTCACAATCCTATTCACATTTTCATTTGAGTTGCCCATTTCCTACTTTTTGTGTAATTGTTTTCTGTTTTGTTCTTTGTCTTCTTTCACACTGATTAAAAAAAGAAAAGGAGAAGAGAAATAACTGGTCATTCAGGCACTTTTTCAAAAATGTGAATTGGGGAAGTTAGCTTTACATTATTTTGTGAGAAATTTGTAAAATATAAAGGAAACCTAAGACAATATACAAGTCTGCCACATTACAGATAAAGCTTTACTACTAAACTAAGTAATAGAAAGGTTTTCAAGGCTGAATCTTAAAATGAATGGAAAATATCAGAATTGTTTTTTGCTTTTATTTTCCTGTAAAACTTCATTGTCTTACAACCTGTATCATTGTAATGCTTAAGTAATTAAAATATATATGTGTGATGGATGTGTGTCTGCTTGCTTTGCTGGGGAATTGCTCATTTCTTCACTGCTCTAATTCTTTGCTTTTCCTTTCCATGCTACAATATTGTAATATGGCTGGTGAGTGGCTTTTTCTCATGTTCAGAATAGCGTGCAATGATATGTTCTCCTTTTTACATGGTAGATGACTCTATTACAGTGTTCCAAGAACTGAAGGACCTTCTAAAGAAGAATGCCACTGTGGAATCGTTTATTGAATGGTTGGATACTGTGGTTGAGCAAAGGGTTATCAAGGTACCTTTCAAACGTTCTGCCTGACTCAAGACTAAATCCTACTCCCCTTACTCCTTACACAGTCCCGTACTTATGCAGTCCCATTGGTTTCCCACATGGGATTCTCATCTCTGCTCATATCTCCTTATTGTAACAGGGGAGTTCTTCATGTGGTGTGAAAGGTTCCAGTGCTGTTAGTTCTAATTAATCATGTTGAGTGCTGTTGAACAGCCTTATGTGTGTGACAAGCTAAGAGTATCGTAACTAAAACATTAAAGTCAGCACTGTCATAAACTGTACATGAAAGAAACCTGTACACCTTATCTGTGCATGCAGAATCACAGGGGTATTGCCCAGTGAGTAAGGTGAACAAAAGTTGTTCCTCAGAGAAGCAATTCTTTCTTTCACGGTATTTGGATGCTACTGTATGTGATATAAGTTAATGTAGCAGATGGATTCAGCAGTAGCTAACCCATAGAAGGATTTCTACAGACCAGGATGGAAGATACAGTTTTGTAGCTTCATAAGGTGCTTAACTCAGTAATGGATGGTTTTAGTGGGATCTGCCCCCCCCCCCCCCCCCCAATTTACATGATGCTTTATAATAACAAGTATTTTATGCATGTAGTTATACTGGAATGATTACACTATAGTTCCGAACAAAATAATTGAGTTCTGAGTTATAGCTCAAGTAAGAGATATTTACCCAATTTGTGACTCTAATGAACGTAAACTAGCAGAATAAAATATTACACATTGCTTGCCAATAGCTAAACACTGGTCTTCTCATCATGTTCTGTCTGGAAATGCAATATCTTATCCATCGTTTTAGGGAGCATCTTGATATGAATGGATGCAAGAGGAGGAGACAGTGCAGTTAGCTTTGACTGGCTTGCAGAAGAGTGACTGCCACTTACAGAATAACCGTGGGCATGTCCTTTTTCCTTTCTTCTCCTGTTTCCCCAAATTTCAATGGAGACAGTGATAATTTCTTTCTTTTTAAAGCACTCTGAGTTTCCTAACATTTGCTGTCATATGTGAGCAACACAGTGAGGAGCTTTGGATGATTGAGGGCAGCAGAGCCAAAGCAAGTCCTCATACACACTTACTTAGACACAAAACTCCCACTGAAGCTGAGCAATCACTATGTATTTTAGAACTGAATTATTATGGTCTAAAACTGATTCCACAATTTCAGAAGACAATTCCTTATAAACAAGCCAGGCAGAAAAGGTGAAGCACTCTCCCATTCAGCAGCTACTATGTGATACTATATTATTAAAGTTAACAGGTATGGTTCCTAGCATTGTTTTCCTGTAGTTAGGGGTAAGAAATACCTACAAGTCCTGATATGCAGCTAGGTCAACTAAGCAGAAGTTAATAATTTACAGAACATGTAATCCTTCCATTGCTGTCTGCCTTCTGTTCATGCTAAAGTGTTGTTACTGTCAAACTCGCACAACAGCTTCTTTCTGCTTGCTGTTTGAGAAAGCAACAGGGCATACATTACCACACGAACAAATCACTGCCAGAGCAAAGTGACAGTATGAAATGAGCAGCATTAAAAGCGTCAATGTTAGGATAGTAAACATACCATTTTGTAAGAGAAAGTCTGGCCAGTATTATACAGATTACATTAAAGTACAAAGACTAATTTCTGTTCCCTGTTTATGTGGAATAATATAGTGCCAGAGGGTGTTTTGTTTTCTTTCTGCCTTGTACACCTGTATATTTACAGAATAATTTGGCACTTTTAATACTAGAATATGATCTAATTTATATACCTTCAGGGCACAGCAAAGCCCAAGCAGTAAGCAGTTTGCTTTATCTAACATTGTCAGAGCTCTACTCTGGTTGCACCGAAAAGAGTGAATGATGCTCTTCTTCATCACTTTAGGATACACATTATGAAGACAGTGTGAATCGGGCAGCTTGATCCACCCTGCCGCATCAGCCTGAGTCAAGGACTCCTTGAACTCTCAAGCATATTCAGTTGCCTTTTCTTTTCTCCTGTGTGCAGAAAGCAAGTTAGCATACTTAACAGTATTTTACTATTCTCTTCCAGGCAAGCAAGCAAAATGGGAGGTCATTAAAGAAGAGGGCTCAAGACTTCCTTCTCAAATGGAGTTTTTTTGGTGCTCGAGTGATGCATAACCTAACCCTAAACAACGCGTCAAGTTTTGGTACCTGGGCTTTGTAAAAACAGTCATATTTTGTACATATGTGCTAGCACTTACCAGTTTTCTACCATTTCCTCAGCAGAGGAGTCTGTCCTAGTCTAAAGATTCTTTGATCAAAGCCACAAATGCTGTGTAACGTGTTTTTCAAACTAACATTTCACAGTAAATGCTAGCAATATTTTGTTGGTGACCTGTGTCACATGTTCATTTTTCCAAAGTATTTTTCTTTTGAATTGCCGTTTGATACTGCTTTGCCATTTAAGAGCTAGAAGCTCTGTTTGTTTTGATATGGCAATGGAAGTGTAACTGTATATCTCAGTGTAGGAGACAGAAGATTCAAATTATTAGTTTTACATGTGGATCAGTTTGGTAAAAAATTACTGCTGTATAGGAGTTATTGTGCATGGTATGTTTTCATAAAAGCAAAAAGAATTTGACAGATTACCACTCATTTAATTCTGGGATCAGCAGACAGGCAATTCAACAGTGTTTATGGCTTTTAAAAATTAAGGTTCACATGTTCATCTTCAGAAATGTTTACATTTTGGGGGACTCTCAGAACATTTTATAAAATAGAAGATGGTAGAGCAAGTGAAACTCACTTTAAATCTAGTACATAATTTCCTAAGTTTAGTTGTAGGTACATTGTTATCTAAAATTCAGAGGGTATTTGAAATGGCTGTAAGGAGACGCACATTTTTAATGTGATATATCCTTGAAATAAGGTCAAAGACTTCACCAGTTATTGTCTGGTTATTTAGCACAAGGCAAACAGAAATAGAGCAGAGGCATTCTAGCAGACTTCGGCCTTATCTAGCTCCACTGTGTGCCCTCTTCAAGTATAAAGCATGTCTCACTTTCATCAGTATTTTTCTTTGATGTAATTAGTGGTCAAATAGCCTGCAGGACAGTAAACAATTGAGCTAGGTGGGCCAGTGCAAAGAGAGATTAGAGCTAGAAGTTAGGCACTCTTCCTTGTTGGTCTTGCCAGGTCATTTAAAGTCCACAATTATTTGTTTGTTTCACTCGCTTCTTGTAGAGTGGTGAGAGATGGTCACAAAGATAACTCAGCTACTCTCTCTCTTTCTCCTCCAAAAGGTTCTTTTCATTTGATCCGCATGCTACTAGATGAGTACATCCTGCTCGCCATGGAGACACAGTTCAACAATGACAAAGAACAAGAACTCCAGAATCTACTGGACAAATACATGAAGAATTTAGGTAACTAGAACTTGGTTTCTTTTGAATGTACTCCTGTATTTTTAGAAGTTGACATAGTTGTTTAACTTTAAACAAAGGCAGGCTAACTATCTTCTCCTGAAGGTGTAGTTTTATGCAACATTGTCAAATTCACCTGAAAAGCTTGTGACCATTCACTCAGCAATTCATTCCCACCTTCCTACCATAGTTCACTTAATAACATTTTGTGGGAATGTGAATACATTGGATCACTGAAATGATCTTGGAGGCAACAAACACTTGTAGGTACATCTGAAGGGTCACAACCTGAAGTGTGAAAAGAGGTATAAGGAACAGAAAGGGCAGGAATTCCTAATCCAGTTTTTCTGCCAAAGCTTAAATATGTAATTACACCTTGAACTAGGAATGTATTAAATGTTACCAAAATGCAAATATCCTTGCAAGGCTGGAACACAAGTTTGGATCCCTATTTAGCATCTGGCTGAAGTACTACTATGTGGAAGAAAAACAAAATGAATTTAAAACAGTATCCTTAACATTTTCCATCTACCAGGCTTCTTCAAGGTTAGGCAGTTGGAAGTCATATGCTCCAGGTCTTTTGCTATAAAATGAATGAAGATTGATTTGGATCAAATTCTGGTCCAAGTTAATCCCTAAAAATCCAGTGAAATTCAACTGGGTTCTGCTGAACTATTTTTTATTAATATTAGCACCAGCAATCAATCTTTTACTTTTTGGTTGTTGTTACTCTAAATCTGCACTTTGCTGCAAGAAACTTGCATAGAATTTGTCTGATAGTAGATGCTGCGCTTTTTCTTTTAATTCAGCCTTCAGGAAAAAAACTTGTCGTATGTAGCAGTTGCCTTATCCTTGGATACTTCGGTGAAGTACTTGAAACCATAAGGTAAAGTCATGGTTTCCACTGAAGGACAGCAAAACTTCCACTGAGTTTATCAACAGTCTGCAGAAAACTGAAGAACTACTGAGTATAACAAATGCTTTTCTCTAGATCTTAGTATGAAAATAGAGTTCAAGCATTCTGAAACTCCCATTGTTAATTCTTTAGGATGAAATGTCATGAGCCTGATTCACTCTTAGTACAATTTACTTGACTTCATTGCTGACATTTACTTCAAGGGAATAAATCTGATTCATACCTTCACTATGATGGCTTCAGTAAGGAGCTGATACTCTGTGATGTAGATCTGTGGTCAGGGAATATGATACAAAGAGTTCCACTGGGAAGATCAAGACTAGAGCAATATTTGTATTCATTGGCTACATGCAAAATATGGAGGCTTCACTGGGTTTTAAAATAAGCAACCAAAGATACAAACAAATCAGGCAGCTCATATGCTGTCTATATACTAGTGGTGAATTTATGTGCAATGAGCCTACATAGCAGCCACCAAGAGTTTTCACTTACTCTTCCAGATGCAAGCAAAGCCACCTTTACCGCATCACCAAGCTCTTGCTTCCTAGCAAATCGTAACAAAGCTGCTCCTCTGCCCAGTGACACTTCAGTCAAAAATGAGTGTCTAGCAGAGCAAACCTATGTGCCCTTGTCAGCTAGTCAGCCCAGCAGTGTACCTTCTGGTCTGAACCCCTTCGCCACAGGAGACAGTGAGAATATGCAGCTGACAGGTATGTATCAGTTCTTCTAGTTTCTCCTTCTCTTATTTGCTTGTTAGCCTTTCAGCCCACAGTAACATGTTGCTGTAGGAGGAGCAATGACCATATGCATTTACAAAGACCTCTAGTAAATAATGTTTCATGAGCTCACCCTCTGTGCTGATTTACAGAAGGTGGCAATTGTAGAGCCCTGCTAGTAACAGATCCTCTTGGAACAACGATAAAACTATCCTATACCTCTTGGCTTGGTGAGGTTCTTGTGAGGAGAGAATGAACAATAACACCTGGAGCACACCAGGCTTGTAACTGCTGGAATTTCCCACTGAATGTGGCAGCCTCCAAGCTGGAGAATGAAAGTGGGAAGCTTTATAGCGTGAAGCCATGGATTAAAGAGTGTGTGTTGTATAGGTGGGGCCAATGCATAAAATCCTTTGTAAAGGTTTCAGATGATAATGTACACTTCACTAGAGGGTTAGTGTCTTAACAGATCCGCTCTATTCATCAGTACTGCAGTATGAATGCTAATCATGGCTAATGCTTATTTATTCCAGGCCAGATGGAGCTGTCTCAAAGCACTGGTCACCTGATGACTCCACCCATTTCACCAGCCATGGTCAGCCGAGGAAGTGTTATCAACCAGGGGCCAATGGCTGTGAGACCTCCAAGTGTAGGTCCAGTGTTATCCACACATTCACAGTGCTCTTCCTACTCAGAACCCCTTTATCAGACTTTGTCACAAACTAATCAGAATTACTATGGAAACAATTCCAATTACCAGGCTATGTTCAGAACTCAGGCCCATTCCACTTCAGGAGTTTACCATCACAGAGCAGAGCTCAGCCGATTCAATGCCTTGAGTGAACAGCAGTTCTCCAGAGACTACTTCAGCAACAGTTGTGCTGTGTCTCCATACAATGTCAGATCTCCTTCCAGCTATGGTCCCTCACCCATGTCTCAGGACACACACAATATGCAGTTTCTGAATACTGGGAGTTTCAATTTCTTGAGCAACTCAGTATCTACGTGCCCAGGAGCAGCATATCCCACTAATGCTTCCAACGGTATTAATATATATTTTCTTTTTCCCTTCTGTTTCTCTTTCCTTGCTGGAGTAAAACACTTTTTCCTCTGCTTTTTTCTATGGAAGATGTTTTTCAGCTCTTATTTATACCTTCCTGTTTTCCACTTCTCTGATGACACACAGAGACACTAAAGCAGCTTAACAAGCTTCTTAAGGATTTATTTTCCTCTGGTGAATCCTCAGTTGACCTCAAATGAATCTGCTGCACCTATGCTAATCTTCCTTTGGCACCATCACCATGTCTTGCACAAAGGAAGCAAAACCAGGATGACCTTGTGATTTAACAATCCCTTGAAAAGCCCCCAAAACCTCTACTATGAAATAGAGCAGGCGTAAGAAAGCTTACCTCTGGGATCAGCATAATGGACCATTCTAGTCACAGGGTCAGGATGGTGAAACGAAGTATAAAAATGTGCATTAGCATTAGTTTGAGACTTTGGCCCTAATATTTCTCATACTTCAAACGTATGCCACAATCTGCTTCAGAGATGCAGTCAGAAAAAACACCTCTCCCTTCTGGAGGAAAGACACAGTGGAAATGTTACTTTTATATGGATTTGTATATGCAGTATTACCATGCAGATTTTATTTCCAGGTATACTTTCCTCGATTGTGAGCTTCAGAAGGGAGCACTGAACTGTGGATAGGAGTCCCCAGGGTGTCTCTTATGGCCACTGATTGCAGGCTACTGTTTGATTCTGAACTTAGAATGGAAGGGCAATTCTGTACTGAAGGCATGACTGAACTCAGGATCTTTTTGCTCCCTTGTTACCACCCCTCTTTTGGGTCAGTCACTGAATATGCTACTAGTGTTACTAGGCTGTACGTGTACATAAATAATCTTATTCTCAAGGTACTCAGCTGGTAACAATCCCCTTTTGTCCCAGGTTATCACAGGCTCCTGCCCTTTCTCTTCAACAGTAGTTTCACTCTGCTTTTTTCCAATCTCCTGTCAATAGGATATTATGGAAACAATATAAATTATCCAGAATCTGACAGACTTGGAACAATGGTGGATCAACATGTTTCTGTAATCAGCAGTGTAAGCAGCATTCGATCATTGCCATCATACAATGATATACATGATCCACTGAGTATCTTGGATGACAGCGCAAGAAAACAAACAGGCTCATACTACACAGAGTCCTCACCTTCAATTGTCTGTCGGACTCCTATGCGTAAGTATAGCCAACAACTGAGGGAGAGCTATGAACCTTTTAGCATCCTAACAAGTGCTGAGTATTAAACTGTAGCTCACATATATAGTATATGAGATACATATAGAGATAAAATAGCTCAGTACCTAGAATGTACCATAAGATGTGTTTTCCTTAAAATTGCAGGACAGTGGTTTAATAACTCTTCACTCCCATAAGGAGGACTATGATCCATTGTCCATGAGGAGTGGAATGACTGGCCTGAATTGCAGAAAAGTCCATATTAGGAAACACTTTCTAACTATTAAGTGAGCTAATAATGGACTGGGCTCTTCTAAGGACTCTTAAGGATCCTCACTGTCAAGCAGATCAAATGAACCCTGGGTCAGGGATGTCTAGATATATACTACCTGTGGTATAGTCCCTTCCTGTCCTATGCTTTAACAACTGTGTGTATTAGGCAAAGCTCCCACTGACAGTGAATTTTAGGTGAAATTACCTAACCCCAAAGGGTTTGTTTTGGTATATGCATTAAACAAATTACAGCTGCGTTTGGTCTCATATTCCAAAAAGGGTTGCATGGAAGATATAAACTAGGGCACCATTTGTTTCTCCACAAGATTACCTCTTCCTACTACTTACCTGTTAACCTTGCACAGAAGATCAGACATTACTTGCCTCATTAAGGCTCTGCAAAAATTCAGTGCTCAGTCCTTTAAAGGATGCTAGAGGGGGAAAAAAACTCAGCAGCACCACACCAGGACTGTGCCCATCAAGTATCTTCTGTATTCTATGTTGATATGTGCCAGGTGGTGGCAGTGATACCACCAGTGAATATGGACTTGAATGGTGCAAGATATGGAAAGACGAGCGTAGCGCACATAAATAGCTTTGCACACTTTTCACGGAAGATGGCTCATATGCAAGCCGCAAACTTCAGGCCTGTAGCTGGATTTTTAGCAGAGTTCACTTACTTATACATGGGTTTTGACCTATCCCCTGATGGCATGAGGAGCCACTGAAGAAAAGTTATAGAAGTATAGGTAAATTGAGTGAAGTATAGAAGTGTTGACATTTCCGTCCTTCAGATGGTGTGCCTGGTAGATAAGGGTTTCCATCAGATGAAATTGGATTGTGTTTTTTTTAATTTCAATAGATAGAAAACTTGCAATGATAGTAACCTTTTTTCCCCACAGCTTCAAACATGCAAACCACACCTTCTTCCCAATGTATGTATGGAACATCTGGTCAGTTCCCTTCTCAGGAGAATGTGGAGTCCCATGGCCCACCAAGCAGAGATATGGTGTCATCTTTACCACCAATCAACACTGTCTTCATGGGAGCAGCTGCTGGAGGAACCTGAACTGGGAGAGACATGTCAGTGCCTTAAGCTTACTTCCCAAATCCAGACATTAAGGCTATGATGACAATCCCCTTCAAATTGGTGGTATAGAAAAATATTACATAGAGATGTTAAAGGAGCCATTTTAGAAAGATTAGCAGCCCTCCACACAAAAAAAATAGCTATATTCAGATTTGGTCCTGCTTGTGAATCACTCAGGATGGTTCTCACCATTACAGCTTTTCAGTCAGAAATTCAGGGCGAGCAGAAAGAACCAGAGATTCTTGCAAGCAAGACTAAGTTGTAAAGAAATTATTACATCTATTCCTAATTTATTAAAAATGCTATTTTAGTCTTTCACTTATATCTTTTTGTATAAAAGTGTTTATTTAATGCCTCTGTTCCTCATTATTTATTAGGATCACAGAGTAACTGTTTACTTTCTCTTATTTGACAGATTGTCAAATGTATGCATCCTACCTCCTATGGAAATGTTTACAAGGTCAATTTTTACTGTTTTAAATGAAACTAAGCCAAATTCTTAAGTTTTTTACTGTTGTGCTCTGGAAAGTCAGTTTCAAATGTTTAGTGCCTACTTGTGTAAGTGAAAGTCCTCAGGAAATAAACAAAACATATTGTGGGGATTTTTTTTTCTTTTAAAATAAACCACTTCCTCTTAAAATAAAACCAACAAAACATGCAAATATCATAAGCTAACTAATTGCAGTAGCCTGCTACTGTATCTGGATAACTGAAACAAATGAAACTATGCCACAAAATATCATGGGATTTCGAAATTACTTGTGGTATGAGCCCAAAATTTCTACTGGTGGAAATCCACAGAAAGCTGTCCATCAGCTTTCATGGGTTTAGGGCAACTGTGTATACTGAGACCAAAAGTAGTAAAGATGATTAAAAATTATCGCAACCCTCCAGATCAGCTGTTTTAATAAAAAAATATTTTAGAGGTGCCATGATATTCTGTATACAAACATGCATTTATGTATGTTCCTGGAGAAGCCAGGTGAAGAATATTCACTAACGGTATTAAAGAGGGAAGGGAAGGGAAGGGAAGGGAAGGGAAGGGAAGGGAAGGGAAGGGAAGGGAAGGGAAGGGAAGGGAAGGGAAGGGAAAAGAGACTTACAAAACAAGCTTCTTGCTACACATTCATGAAATAACAGGTGTTATTTTATAATCAGATTGTCCCATCATCAGATTCGGATTTGGATTTAAATCCAGTCTTCTGAGGTTATTTGATGTCCATATTCCCGTTCAGCCCATTGAATATATGCTGGATATTGTGGAATTAGATAGTAGGGTATTTTTGGTGGAAGAAAATGCATGATACTGTGATGAAGTTTTTATTTCTATCCTGTATACCTTCCTTTAGAGTTTTCTATCATGAGAAGTCTGACTGCAGCAGAAAAGTAATAAGGAGCATTGACTGGGCTAGCTCTCGAATAATTCCTGATATGAAATACTTTATGCAGAAATAAGACACCATAGTTCAGTAATTGAGATGTAGAAGACTTCAGCTCAATTGCTTCCTAACTCAGGATGAAGTCTTAAGTTGTGACTAAAAATGCCATAATGATGCAAGAGAGTTTTGGTTTCAATAAAAATTCTCAATGACATGTAGTGGTAATATAGACTGTTCAAACAAATATTTATTGGGCAAGGCTTTACAGCATGTGAAGAAAGTACTGCAAAAGAGTTCTTTCTTCATGATTATTCAGAACAGGATATATTTTCTCCTAAAATTAGTCCTATAAAGGCCAGGTTCCCCATCTAAGCGGGTCACACAGATTTCCTCTATAGTCAGTGAAGAGAGAGACATCCCTCCCATTCCAAGTGAGATAAGAGGGGACAGGCAGTACGAAGAGAAGGGATATGTCACTATCCTGAAATGCTTGGCTCCCTCTACTGACAAATGGCATGGCCTAAATAATTACTTTAAGCTGGAAACTTCTCAATTGCTGAATTTACTTGAGAGCAATATTTAGAATTTAGAGGAAGAGGCAGTCACTAGCAGACAGGGTCTTAGTCCATCATGCCCTACATAAAAAGCGTAGTTGGTGGCACATAGTGACTCTCACGTGATTTATATGCATTTCCAATAATTTTCTTTTTTTCATTTGAACTATTTTGCATTGTGAGGGTTTTTTTGGTGTAAATTACTTTATCTGCACTTTACCTGAGATAAGAAACTATATTGTATCATTAAATGTGCAGATTCTTGTGATGGCTACAAAATGCAGAGTAGCATGAAGTATCACACTGTTGTAAATTTCAGTTCATTATCAACAGCAAAGAGCACTAAAAAATATTCTGATATTCAAGCCAGTTAAGAGGCATCTCTCATAGTGCTGAAGAACAAGACAAACCCATAATAATTGTAACTAGCAAAACCAAATGAGAAATTTCCATCTTATGACCCATTAGTTCAGTCAAATATGTGGTTTGATGAATTCAGTAAGTTTTGTCTGTGGGAAATGAAATAATTCATAGCTTTTGTGGATTGGGAAGATTTTTACCCTTGGTAGTGTAGCAGCATTACAGTAAATAATATGAAGAATCAATGGAGTCACCACCTGGTGGTCTTGTATTTCTCAATTCAGTTGCATTTTTGTGGATGCATTAATATGTTGGTTTTAATACATACATACCAGAAAATCTGTGATAAAAAATTGTAGATATTGAGTACAATCAGTGTCAAATGAATATTGCCTAAAGGGGGAAAAAAGCTTTTTTTTTTCTGAGAAGGAAAAATGAAAAATGAAATCCTTTTGATCTATTTGCCAATATCACTCAATTTGAACTGGTGCTAGAAAAGGCGAAAGAGAGATGGATGAATAGGTCAAATCTGCTGCCAATTCTAAAGTAAAACTGATTCTAACACAAATTATATCAACCAAGACAAAGCACTATTTGGAGAAGAACCAATTGTCTTGTGTGCCGTGGTCCCGTGCCTAGCAAGCAACAGGGAAACTTACAGAATTCATGCTGGAAGAGACGTGCAGTTCTTCGACTCTGAAGGCAATTAGGACCATGGGAATTTTGCTCCAGACTGAAAATTAGCAAAAGAAAGTTTGACTTTACCGTCAAATGCGTAGTGATAGCACAGTGTAATGACTTGTAAAAAGGGTGGAACTGCAATGAAGTGGGCATTCAATACTGGTTTGATGCAATCAGTTCCTACTGCATACTCCACAGTGAACCTGTGTATCATACTGTCATCCCACATGCCCAATGCATCTTACTGGTCTGATCAGCATCCTGCCAGCTACCTCTGTCCAGTACGTGAGTAGTCAGTGGTCACAGAGAGGAAGGGAGCCTGCAGTGCAGCGGGTAGAGATGAGCCATTTAGCAGAACCTTGTATTTAAGGCAGACTATTAGAAGACCACAGATATGCTGGAATGGGAACAGATTCTTTATCTCACTCAGCGCAGTGCTGTTTCCCTCGGTGTGGGACCAGAACTGAGTAGACTTTAGGTTTATGGAGCAAGTCGTCCAGAGAAGAAACAACTACAAAAACCCCCCACTCTTAGCGCACTTAAAGAAAAAACTGTAGAGATGTTCTCACTCTTGGAATAGCAGATATTTGACACTAAAGCAACTGAATCTGTTAGGAACAGAATCAAAGATCAGGCAGAGAAATGCAAGAATCTGTAGAAGCAAGAGAGTAACAATACAGGTCACCAATGCCATACCCCTGGATAAAGATGTGCTGCTACAGGCCGGGAGACCCCCAGCAGACAATACTACTGTGCTAAAATAAAAGGGACCACCAAGCTAAAGTTAAAATATTTGAGGCTGCCTGCTAGTGATTAGATCTAGGTAATACAGGAGGCCTTACCTGGTTTGGATAACTGGGAAGAGAGAGATTAGAGCTAGTTTTGGGGCTGACATGCCCCAGGTTGTAAGTAACAGCCTTTTGTGTGAATAGCTTTGGGCTACAGTTTAATTGGAATCAGTAATCTAGCTTTAGGGATTGGATTAAATTCTATATTAGGCTTGGGGTTGGAGTCTGGGCAAGGGTGGGCTGGCTAGTATGGGTCTTATGACTGTTGCAAATAAAGGCCTACAAGGCGATAGTAAATTGCCAGTCTGAAACAGGTCACAGCTCTAGCTTTTATGATGAACTCTGTTGGATTTGGAAACAGCTACAACTGGGCTTATGGGATTGGAGTCAGGCTAGTATGTTGGATGAGCCTGAATAATGCCTGAGCTTGGCTTATGGCTCTTGCCAGTAAGGCCTGCATGATACGCTTAACTTAACTTAGTTAAATTCAGGAAAGTTTGCTTCTTTCTTCTTAGTGATATACTCAGGGTGGAGCTTAAATCTGAGTTAGCTTTGGCATCAGGGTTAACTTCAAGGGTTGGGTCAACATGAAGCTGAGACCATGAGTCAATACTGGATTTAGAAGTGGCCATCAAGATTGGCTTAATGCTGCTGCTTAGAGGGACCCACAAACTATGCTTAGTTCTAGATAAAACAGAATGTAAGGAGACCAGTATAGATTAATATTACAGTCAGAATTAAAATTAAGATTTACTTGGGCAGGAACTGGTGAAAGTGGGTTGTTTCTGCATTTAGCAGGAGTTGTTTAGCATATATGAAACCTACTGCTAGACCAGGTGATCTGCTGTCCACACGATTCCACTGCCCAGCTGGGAGGGTTTGGGTTTGAAAAGCAGGGGAAAGCTATGTATTTCCTAAGCTATGTATTTCCTAAGCTATGTAGGGGAAAGTTATGATTCCTTCAAGGTCTAGTCTTAAGAGTAGACTGAAAATTGATTTGAAATTTACATTTGGAAATGAAAGAACATGAGCCATTTAGGTTAAAGCCAGGTCTAGAAGAAATTGAGGAAGACTACTTTGAGGGTTTAGGTGATGGAGACCAAATTGTCAATCATACTTTTGAGGCTGGCACTGGGGAATTTAAAGTCATGGTTGGGGTTCAGGCCAACATGAAGCAATGAATCTGAACTAATTATGAATTTAAGACCTGCAAGGATCTATGCTTATTATTGAAATTAGTAAGAGTCACTGACATAGTCATTAGCTTCAGCTAAGAGGTGGTATAAAAGGCTAGGACTAAGTTGGAATAAAAGGCCAGGACTAGGTCAGTAATGGTGTGAGCCAGGATCAATGCCCATCTAAGTAGTCATTAGCTGAAACATCTCTGATGGAAAAGAGATGCATCTTTCACATCCTAAGACAAGAATGATATCCTTAATGGAAAGACTGTAGGTATCTGTAGCCTCTAGAGAAATGCTGCATCATTGCTAGTGATAAGACCTCAAGTAATCAACATTACTGGGATGGTGAAAGATCAGGAAAGCAGGAGATCCTACCACAAACTATGCTGCTTCCATGGTCACCAGATATTTGCAGCACTTACAAGGCTCAGCAGAATCACTTCTCACCAGGACCTGGGCCTGCCAGCCGAGGCATGAGCAGGCAAAATAGGAGAGAAGCAGGGCTAGGATCTGAAATGGAGGGAGGCAAAATATCATGCCCATTGCATAATTAGTGACACCAAATACCATTTCTCTACATTTTGGATTCTTTGTTATTTGCATAGTTTTTTTTCCATTTAACAATGGCTGCATGTTACAATGCGGCATGGAGCAATGGTTACACAATTGGAGACACGTAAAAGATTATATTAGCGGCTGAACTAGGAAAATCTACTTCCCTTCCTTTTGGCTTAGTTGATTATTATCCTTGACCAAATAAAGGGCCACATGTTCATAGTGCCCTTGTGCCCTTCTTGCTACAGTAAAGAGAGACATACAGTGAAATTGTACATTTAGAGTTTAATATTATATGCCTTTTTAATTCTTGTCATATTTAATTTTCTCATATCATTCGGTTTTGTTCAGAAGCTGACTTTATTGATTAGTCACCTGTTTCACAGTAAGATACATAGAAATCACTCAAAATTTAATTAAAATGACATGTTTTAGAAAATCTCCACTACAGTAAAAATACCAACTGTATGTAATGCAGGGGTGGACAATAAGCAGCCCTTCCTTTCTTTCTAATACAGTCTTTACCAAGCTTCATCTTCAAAGTATGATCAGCCTTCAAAAACTACCCTCGATGTACAGCATCCTCAAACAGCATCTTTACTTTGAGTCTACAAGTTTTTTCACAAGCAGGTGTGCCATCCACTGACTGATATACTGGATCAGTCCTCCTCCACACCCAATCCACAGAGGCTATGAGTTTCTGGCAGTCTTCAGCTTTCAGTTCTTGGCAAGTACTTTAATTTTAGAGATCACATGCCCAATCTCCAGAAATGCTTAAGATAGCAGTTATCCAGCTTCTGGCTCCTGAAAAAGAGCTGATGAACTACCTTCAGTGCCCTAGATGTAACAGTTCTCTTTCAGTTCCATTTCTGAAACTACTAAAATACTCGTCATTGTATAATTGATAGTTAAAAGAATAGTTAAAAGATAGTTTAAAGACATTTAGAAGGGAATATAAAAGGTTACCTACACTATTAAGGTCCTTCTAAAACTGAAAGGTGAATTTCATTCTAAATGAAGGGTATGTGGAAAAATCTAGGGAAATTAATTTTTAAAAGAGTAAAATACTGAGGATGAGACTGAAATGGACTCAGTCCATTGTATTGGGGATATAACACTTTGCTTAAATATATAAATATGAACTGAGCCACAGATTAAGTTTCATATTGAGCTATTCCAGCTGATCATGGTGTTTGCTCATTTGGAAGAAAATCAGATCTCTGATCCTACTCCAAAGTTTACATAAAGTGGAACAGTGCCATCAAGAAGAAGCTAAAGACATATCTATATAGTCAGCTTGGTTTCCTCCTCTGCTTTACAGAGTGGTCTTTATCTCCTGATTATACAGCCCATCCCATATAACTGCTGGAATACCTGGCTTCACCCTCAAGCCAAGCAGTTCCCTCTGCAGGAAAACAGTATAAATAAAAAGTTTGTCCACTCCAGCGTCCACATCTACTCTACATCATCAGTGTGAAACAGATTTTCCTCCCCAGCCCTTCACAGTCTTCCAAGAGTAGCCTCACAGGTCTCCTGCTCTCTTCAAGGAGCTGGGAATAAGGTTCACACTACTTCTGCTAGCAGTGAAGACATGATCTGTCACTGATAAGTGATATGCCCCAGATTCCTGGACAACTCAGACACAAGCAAAGCTGAACTATTTAGGCCTGGAACTGTGTCCCTCTCTCGTCTACCTCCAGGCAAAATAGAGTTTGGCAGGTGGCTGTCCCCAGGAGATGCTTTTGCTCAACAAATCCCTTTGCTTAGCACTTGTTGCTCACACAGATTCTTAGAGTTGTGGCTCACATGATTTCCATGTGAAACATGAGCCTCTCCACGCATCCTATGGGGATCCTAGATGCCTCGGTTGAGGTTGAGAAGTCTGGTTGGCAACAGGACATGCAGTAGTTATGCCGTAGAGTACATGATAAGTTTTAAGTCCCTTCATGGGTGTTAGCCCTGGAAAGTCTTAGTGCAGTCTGCAAGGTCAGGGACAGATGTTTTCCCACCTGCTTGGGCTACTGTGAGCTCCAGCCCCAAGCTGGCTGCAGCCCTGCAACAACGCAGTCAATGAGAGTTAACAGCAGCCTCCAAGAAATCCTAGTCACTTAGCAGAGCAGATTGAACTGGGCATCACACAGCATCTCAGCTCAAATTGGGTGATGTCCAGATACCGTGCAGTGGAGAAGGTGTGTTTAATCAACATCTGGCTACGCATTACATGTCCTGGGGGCTAAGCTGAGAGGTGACCAGAGAGATAAGCTAACAAGTGCCCGAGCATTTTTGAAAATGGAGTTTGGAGTTTAGCTTTATTAACACGGATGGGTGCAGAGAGCTTTTGATACATATGAGGATCTAATCCTTAATCCTGTAAGGATTAGAAGATACCGTCTAAAAAATCCAGGCATCTAATTTGTAGAAAACTTACTTCTATAGCAATACTTACCTATCTATCTTTGAAGAAACGGATCTTCACCCTTGCAATGCTGAGCGGAACAACACATGAAAACATGTAAGAAACCTATTAGACTGCTGGTCCAACGCTTGAAAATGCTAGCCTCCGTTCTTTCCGCTTACTGACAATTTGAAAGGTAAGGCAAGAATTCCACATCTGCATTTAGTTTCTCAAGTAAACAAACAGTTCTTCTGAAGTGTTGCACACTCAGCAGTTCCTGCTGCCTGGCATTAACAAAATGGCTTTGCCAGGCAAGTGCATGCTGAAGAGCCAGAGATACAAACAAAATTCACAGAGTGGGGGTGGGCGTGGGGGGGGACTGGTCTTGCTTCATGTCACTGGCCTAAGTTAGCACCAGGTAAAATGCTGCACTTTTTCACAACAGCTACAGCGTGGTACAAAGGTCCTTGTTTAGGAAAGGAAATAAATAGAAACATGCAATTTCTTTACAAGGGGGATAGAAATTAGTGAAAACCAGTATCATTGGTAACAGTGGTTATTGTTGTCAGACAGGATTGAATTAAATGGAATTTCTCACCCACCTACAATCACACTGCATTGACCAATTTTCTTTCAGCCTCCAGGAATTTTGAAGAAAATGTCATTTTCCTGAGACAGGTTCATGAAGCGAGTAGGTGGGGCAGGCCATGTAAGACACACCAAAGGGTGGCCAGCCCTCTTATCTACATGTGCAAATGCAGCCTCAGGAGTCCTGGTGTGCTTGCACTGCTTAACAGCAAAAATCTGCCTCTCTCAAGCACTGCTTTATCTGCTGTCCCCAAAAAGAGCTTCAGAAGCTATAACACTTCAAATGCTTCAGAAGCTTCAAAAGCAAACAAACTTGGGCTGAGATCAAAGCGTAGGTCTACACAACGTATGTGACGGGCATGATATGTGGGAGAACAATTGGATCCAATATTTAGGGATATAGAACATTTGCTGTCTGATTTAGCCCTTTCATCTGTCCTGAAAGAAAATTCTTCTTTGGCAAACTAGAACAAGAGAAAAAAAGTGAATCTGCTCAGTACCACTGGGAAGATTCCCTGCCACTTGTATATTTCTCTTTTTTTTTCAATACCTCAGGTTTATGTGACAAGACGTGAGAGTGCATTTCTCTCATGCACTGGTCCAAAGAGCTCTGCCGAGCTGACTGCCAGTAAGAAAATGTAGGTGAACACACAAAACTGAGGCAAGATGAAGCAAAATTAAAAGACATTTTTAACTAAGGGGTGCACAAAGATGTCTGACCTAGTGATTTAAATTCAGAGCAGCAAACCAGGTATAAAGAATCCAGGCTTCTGATTAACTTTACACATGTAAAATAGGAAAAACACTACTTTACCTCAGCACACGTTCAGCATGCATTTGGATCTGCTGAAGCTGCAGACCAAACCAACCCAGTGAAACAAAACAAAACAAAAGAATCCCACACAACTGGGAAAAGGGAAAAGACGCTGATAATTTGTTTTACCGATGCAGAGAAAGACAGCCCAGGTTTTAATACGTAGCAGTATTACTATCATAACTGTTTCGGCTAAGATAATCTTTTTTGCATTGACTTAGTTACACTGGTGAAAGTCCAGAATTTGGTGTTGCCAAGTGCTAATGCTCATTTTGCTGGGAATGCCGGAGTGTTACACCCCTGGAACAGTTCGCTATGGCTTTCTCCATACTGACTTATTGCAACTTGCAGGAGTAGGCAAATCCTAAAGGATTTGTCCAAGATTATACAGGCAGTGGTGCTACTGTTTGAGCAGCATTGAAAACTTCAGATACAAGGTGTTGGTTGTCCTGGTCAGCAAGGGAGGTACACAGGGTGGTCAACAGACACAAAAAGCTTCACAAAATCTGCTGCTCTGTCTTCTGCCTCAACCCTTTCTTCTGTTTTCTTTCCCTAAGCACAAAGAGCTCAGTGGTTCCCCACACGAGCAGCACCCTGGTAGAGCCCAGGCTCCATCCCCTTTCCTTACTTCTCCCAGGGGAAGTCCCTGGCGAGGGCCGAGCAGCCAGGAAAGGCAGGAGCCCCGCTCGGAAGCCCTCTACTTAGCCCCTGCGACCAGGGGACAGGAGGAGCCAGGAGTGGAAGTCCTACATGCACCTCCCCTTGCAAGGAGCGAAAGCTCCGTGAGCTTTTGCACGTTGTCTTAGAAAAAGGGAATTATCCTCATTTTCCCTTTCTACCCCCATCGTAAGAGGGGCTTTGCAATTAAGAACACGATGGCGTTTTGTGCCTGGAGAGGAGGGGTGGAGCGGGGGGTGGGGAAATCGCCCATGTACCATAACAGATGGTTTAAGTACGGTGATTACAAAATCCTGAAGTTAAAATAGTTTAATTACAAAGTCAATACTGCCTCCAACCTCTGCTAAGCCTTCAGTGTAAAAACAACAGACGGTATAGTGCAAACGGTAGGACAATATTTAACCAGAACTTTGCATTAGCTACTGCAGTACAGCTCTCCATCAGGCCTTCAGCAAACGGAAGATCAACTGATTTTCCCAGCTTGTATTTGTTAACCATCTCTGCTTCAGTATCAATGGGTAGCTGCGAGAGAGCCACAAACAAACCTAAGGAAACAAACTGCAATACTATACTGCAAGCTGAGGCTCAGCAAGGTTGTATGTAAAGTCCAATATTGCAAGTGTACAACTGAGACAATTATTAACACCTTACCAGGAATTAATACAGAGGTAAAAAAAATGAGCAGGTAAAGTTATTTCTATATCAAATGAAAATAAAATTTGGTGAAATAAGTAACGTTTTATTTTAGACTATGGATTTTATAGATAAAGTAACAGGACATGGGAAGGCACAGGGAAAGGAAAATTTGGGGATGGTTTCAAATGACACACATTTGATCTTTCACATGCAGGGAAAGCAGCAACTCTACAGCATGTTGTAGGAAACCCTCACTAAGCTGTGCTCTTGCAGCTGAGAGCCTTGGTCTTGGTCTTTACCGAGCGTGTACATATTCTTTAACAGAGACAAACCCTCTCTCTGTTGGCTTGCGCCGCTTACAAACATCAACTCAAACATGGAGCCAGAAGAGTCAGAGGAAGTCTGGCTCAGCTTTGTTAGCAATTTGCTAAAATCCAGTCCCATCTGCCTCCATCACGACATGGCGTAAGATACCCACCATCCACACTACGTACGAAACACTGTGAGGCACTGCTCTGTTACCAGGCTGGATGGGTAAAAGCAGGGTCTGACAAGCTGGTGATGAGAGATACGGACTCATGAAAGTAAAAGCAAAAATAGACAAACGGGAGATCATCTTCAACACCTCCTCCTACCACTGACCCTCACTGACCCCAAAGCAAAATCAGAAGCTAAAGCAAGAGGGAAAACGGGCACCAGCAGTGACACTACAACACGGAGGGGGGTCTCACAAGTGTGTTACCCTTTTGTAATTTTTTTACAGAGTTTGAGAGATGAAGAGTAACTTTGGGTGTCTGAGATCATATCTGCTAAGTCAAATAAGAGTTTCTAGTAGCTGACCTGTTTTCCTGGGGTTCTTAATAAATAACAGCATTCGGGTCAGAGAGCTGCGCTGGCTAAAATGGGGGGGCGAGGGACACTCTAGTGAATCTAAAGGAAAATAATTTTTAATCATTAAGAGGAAAGAGGAAAAATTCCTAGGGCCTGATCCCGTAAATTGCTGCATATTGCAGTCCTGCTTTTATTAAATTAACTTTACATATATGAGTAGATTCATTGACTTTCAATTAAGACTAAGTGCAGGCTAAAGTGCTTCATTTCATTAGTGTGGACCTGATCCTCTGTAATAACACAAAAAACCATAAACTAATGTTCTGCTGGAAATCATAGCATGACTCTGGCATAGCACTGACAACACAAAAGCAATTTGAATTATTTCTTTATATGAATAGAAGATATTTGTATTTTTTCCTAGAATATGATAATAACTGATTTTGTTACTATCTATAATAACAAATAGCCCTTTAAAGCATATTTTAGAGGCCTTTTGAATTTCTAGTAATTTATTTTATTCTCTTGCTTGCCTCCCTTTTTTACCCTAAGCATGTACTTGTAACCAGGAAATCAATCCAAAGAAATAAGGCACGGTCATAGCATTTTAATAAAAGTGAGCCCAGGGCAGAACCCAGAAGTTTGTATCAGATCTTAGCCTCTCCCTGTACTGCACGTGGGACACAATTGCCATGTCTGCTGCCAGGAAAATTCTGTATTTAAGCCAGTAACTCTTTAATGACTGCTCTCAGCAAGAACCACTGGGCCTGATGCGCAGCGCCCAGTTGTGGGAGCGGGACTCTTCTCCACCAGGAGAGGAAGAGGACCCTGGGCACCCCTTGCCTGGGCAGATACCTTGAGGGAGAAGCTGTGAAGTGAAAGCACCACCTCCTTCTCCTTCTGAACCCCAACAGGAGCTGAGGGCTGAGGCTGCCTTCTCTGAAGAGCCAATTCCTACTGGTGTGCATTAGGTAGATCACATATATAGTGATGCATAGGAGTTTGGGTACCTAAGGTCCAGGTGGGGTTTGGTACCTAAGCGCTCCTCATCTCTCCTGAACTGACACTTTACAGCTGGTTCTGACTCTGTTTTTTTGCCCCAATATCACATCAAGTGCCCACTGTTTGGAAAGGGCCTTGTATCCTGAGCAGGGTACAAGAAAGTAGGGTGATTCAAGTGTTTTCAGGCTATCGTCGTTGCTAGATAAGCACATCACCAGGAAAAGCATGCTAACATAGCAGTTATAATGTTTTTCAAGAAACACTTGTTTTTCAAGAAACACAAAAGATCTTTGGAAGAAAGTGCTCCTGGTGATCAAGTATAATAGTGCTATTAAGTCAGGCTGCCCGACAGCAGCTGTTTCACATGATGCACGTTCAGGATAAGCTCTGGGGGCCAGCTAGAAACCATAGCATCCAAAGTCTGCCTTCCTCTGCCACACTAAATGTTGATTTCAGTAGTGATTTTATGAGTACATCAGGCAGAATTTGGTCCTAATGATGGGAGTTCACACACTCACACACTCACATGAGACTATTCCTGCAGCAGTAATTCTTCGTAGGAGCTCTGCACTCTGAAGAGGGCTGATTTCACTCTGAATTCATTGGTAAGGCTTTGGATACAACTTGCCGGCACAAGGACTATCGGTGCCATCATCGCTGTTATCGGTGCTCTCAAAGCACTTGGTGACGCTGCCGGGGATTACGGCCCTGCTGTGCTGGCGGCTCTTCAGGTGCAGGGAGGAGGAGGAAGGCAAGTTCCCACCACCCAAAGCTCACCCTCTGAAAGTTTGGAGGTGAAATGGCAGCACAAGCTTGTTCAAGGCCTCACTGAAAAGCAGGGGACCTGAATTCAGCCTGAAATATACCTGTGTGTTAGAAACAAAATGGATTTTTAACAGAGGAAGATATGTTTAAAAAAGCTAAGCAGTGGAAAACCTGTTGTTGTAGACCTGACCTTTTCTTCTCCCAACAAACATTTACCCAGAGTTGTCTCATGACTGGTCGACTTTTGTAATCCATTAGAAAGTGATGCAGTTGCATGACATGATCAAACACCAAATGCAGCAGAAAGGCCATAACTGTATCTAAAAAGCCTTTGCTTTGTCAAAGCCTTTCACTAATGCTGGCAACAAAATTATTGAGGTCTGTAATAAGCTGCTTTCTTGTCAAATAAACCTCCTTAAGAGCAGTGTTAAACTTTATATCTGCTTTTAAATTAAACACTTTGGGTTTATTAATGTTTCCTTTCCTCTCCAAATTTCTTTGTTGAGAAGAGGTGCCAGAGGAAATCTACTAGCAACAGTAGGATGTGAAGTATGGTTTAGAATACATTAAACATATGTTGATGGGGCCATTAGCAGAGTTTATAGATACCACCACCTGTCTCTTATTCCACTTGCCATTACTTTAGTGACAGAAAACATACTGTAAGAGAGGTGATATGCTACCATTAAATCTTTACTCCTGTATTAGGAGGAACATAGTAGCAAATTCCTGCCTTATTGCTAAAAAGATTTTCCAATAATGGCTCATTTATTGAGATAAATAAACCTGGGTAAATAAACCTGAATAAATAAGGGGGGGTAGGGGCTAAAGAATAAATATCAATCTGCTTTTGGATGCAAGAGAGCCACTGAATATCTGAGAGGGAAATACTTTGCCGTTATAAATGTACAGCGGGGCAGTTAACGTTTTACTTGTTCCTTTCAAGCTAGCAAGCATATCCCTTTAATCAGTACTGCAAGACCCACTCTTAGACCTACCAAAAGTAGGTAGGGTGGTTTTTGCCTTCAGGCAAAACAAGAAAATAAAACAAAACAAAACGAAATTAAATGAAATGAAATATGAAATGAAATGAAATGAAATAATGAAGTGAAATGAAATGAAATGAAATGAAATGAAATGAAATGAAATGAAATAAAATAAAATAAATAAAGGTAAATAAGCGCCGCTACAGCAGGCCGCCGGGGCAGGCCATGCCGCCTCGGCCCTGGGGCGCCCCCTGGCGGGCGCGTCGCGGAGCAGCGCGTCGCGGCGCTGCGGCCCCGGCGGGCGCGGTGCGGTGCGGGCGCGGTGAGGCGCGGTGAGGTGCGGTGCGGTGCGGTGCGGGCGCGGTGAGGCGCGGTGCGGTGCGGACGCGGTGAGGCGCAGTGAGGTGTGGTGCGGGCGTGGTGAGGTGCGGTCCGGTGAGGTGCGGGCGCGGTGAGGTGCGGTGAGGTGCGCGCAGGGCCGCGCAGGCGGCGCCGCGGAGGAGCCGCCAGAGGAGCGGAGGGCGGGCTCACGGCCGGCAGCGGTTTTGTCTACATCTGCGGTCAGAACTGTGCCCCGCTTGCTCTAACACCGCGGCCCAGCGTTCCTGCTGCAGGGGGACAAAGCCCAAAAAGCACCCTTGGCGTCATGGGAAAAAGGGACGCGCGCCACCGCCACGCCGTCGCTCCATGTGAGGGAAAGGAGGAGCGCGAGTGGCAGGGAGGCGGCTGGTACAGCATCGTCTGGGGGGGAGAGCGCTCAGGGAAAAGAGAAAGGTGAAAGTCACAGTATTGAGGTGGGGAGAGGAGCGGAGATTGGGCAAAGACCCACAGGCCTCAGGTTGTACCTCGGAGGTGGGCAAGTAGTGAATGCATCAAAAAAGGTGGGTTTGGACATGTTGAAAAAAGCCTTTCTAAAAATCTAGGCTGAATTTCCCAAACATTTTAATTCAGAAAATGTTCCTCATCTTCCCAGAATGGGCCAAGCCTTTGCCCAGCCTCTCCTGTGCCTGCTGGGGCAAAGGGAGGAGGGCCCTGAGCAGGAGCACCTCCCGGCAGCTCTGGTCCTCCTCCGAGTCCAGCCGCTCACGGGTGTCCTCGGCAAAAACATTCACGCCAAACAGAGCAGGCGAGAGCAAGGGGAAGCGGTTCCTTGCAGAGCAGGTACCGGCAGAGCTAGAGGTCAAAGGCCATTGTCTGTCCTTTCTGGAACGAGAAGGAAGAAGGTTGCTAGCCTTCCTCTCGGCCGGCTTCCAGCAGGGGAAGCCTCGGGTTTGATCAGGAGATGGCAGCACAGTCTTGGAAAGCTCGAAAAACTCCCCCACACATGGTCCCTGTTAGCAAAATCCCAGGAGGCTCAGGGACCCGAAGCACCCTTGTGCCCACTGGAAGAAGAGTTTAAAAGGGAAAAACACGCGCGTGTCCAGTATTTGAACTGAATTGCAAAGAACCCAGTTAAAAATCAAAACTGAAATTGCATCTGTGCATCACAGGAGTCCTTCAGCATGACGCTGGCAGCACACCCTTCTCCAAAATGTTGCAACCTCCCACAAAAGGAAAAAAAAAAAGGGCCAGAGATACCACTGTAGACTTCATTGCTTCAGTGCTGCTACCAGTTTATATGAAAGCATGCACATATCACCGACAGAACCATAAAGCTTCATAACAGAAAGATAAAATTGTGAAGTTTCTCTTCCCTGTTTTTCCAGTATTTGTTGTAAATGGGTGGAAAAGAAAAAATCTGCCAGCCTGGTAGGCAGGCTTTATGTCAGACTCGCAAAGAATCTGCTCCATGATGCACACAGAGCCGATGCAGTTTTGCTATGACCTTTGCTTAATTTCATTCCAAAAGAAAAAAAAAATAACAAACCTGTAGAGAACGTAGAGTCCCTGTAGCAAGCACGTTCCTAAGTCAAACAAACCTGAGCAAGACTGAAGTCACTACAGGCAGGCTGTTCTGACTTATTCCTTGATGAGCTTTCAATCGGAAGCTGCAGGCAGAGGTCGTATTTTCAAGCCGTGTATTTTGCTTCTCTCTTGCCCCAGACTCTAGGCTTGCTCAATCAGTGATTGAGGGATTCCCACAGACCTGCAGGTGTTGCCAGGAAAAAACCTTGCAATTCATTAGGTGGTGCTGAAAGACTTTGCTGGAAGTGCCGTCATGTTGACCTTGTCAGCATTTTCTAGAGCTGGTCCACCTGAGAGCTTAATGAGGGGAGATGCTGTTGGAAAAGCTGTTTGGAGTTAGTTTGGCACCAATTCTGGCACCCTAGCCAGATTGAAGACCTTTTGGTATTCACTGAATATACAAATCAGTGCACGTAACCCCTTTTTTTGCTCTCCAACATATTCATAGATCTATCTCATTTTTTGACACTTTATTTAGTGTTGGAAACATTCAATAAATGGAAGTGTAATAAATGGAAATTTAGGGTTTAACCAGATTGTATCAATTGTTGGTATTGGAACATCAAGGGAGCTCAAACAAGTTTCACTTGGCAAGACAACGGCACAAAAGCATTTGATGTTGAATCACAAGCTGTTTTCAAGGTTCATACACACAAAAGGGTTCAAATATAAGCAAATTAAAGCCCCAGTATTAATGAAATATGTTCTCGTTTCCTTTCCACTTGCCAACTATTTAACCTGGTCAGGAGACAAATTCATGTGGGATTAATTCTATGGAGCCAACCTCAGATTCCTCCTGGGCTTCCTTGAAATGAGGTATCCTTCGCTTCCTATCCTGCACGGTTTTGTAATGCAGCTGCACATTGTTGAAAAATTGCCACAATTCATGGCAGGGTGGCTGCGCTTCAGCAATGAGAGAAGTTATTTGGAATACATATATCTATATTTGCATGCTTGTGAAGCTTACGTGTCTGGCTTGTTAAGCTCTAGGAAGCTCCTTGATGGACAACACCATGATACAGGGTGGATGGCAATTAAGCCATGAACCTGAGTGAAGAGAGGCTGATCCTCAGCACTGTGAACTCCAAAGGAACTTCAGAGTATTTTTGTAATTCAAAAGGGTAAAGGGTCTGTAGAGCAGAAAAATATGTGGAAGATGAAGAAGAGGTGAAAAATCCTTTCCACAGCCAGTGACACCTGCGTGCCGTACAGTCTGGGATCACCCGTTAGAGCCAGGTGGCCTCGGGGGTCTCCTCTCTTTGCACAGTGCGCCAGTGAGAGGTATGACCACGAGGAGCCCACGGGAGGCAGCTCCTGACACCACTCCTGTTCCATGCCTGTGGGTCTGCCCAGGCCAGGTCAGGCACTGGTGGGCACAGGCGGAGCATGCTGAACTGGCGTTACAGTCATTCTTCCAAGGTTTTAGGCTTGCTTGCCTCCTTCTTTCTCCTGCCATGTGATAGAGAGGGAGCGTTTGGCCTGGCAGTATAATCCCTTTCTGTTTTGGAGCAGGATGGCAAAAGGGGAGAAGAAGCAGAGGTTGTGGCTGTAATCTCAGTGCTCCCATCTCCCCCAGGAGCTGAAGCACATTCCTTGCACACGTACTCGGGAGGTACCTCAGGAGGATGGTACTCAGTGACTGCAAAGGGCTCAACAGAGCCTGAATGACTTTCACTCCTGCACATAAAGGTGTGATGACTGGGAGAGGGAAGAGCTGGGGCTCATTCAGATCCACGCTGGATTAACTAAACACCTGTATCTGCAAACCAAACTCACAACCCAGGTAGGCTACAACACAGGAACACGAGCAACAGATTTGCTCAATGGCCAGCTAATTGGGAACCGAAAAAATAAATCTCTCCCTGCAACACGTAGTGGCTGGCACAGTAACATGTGCTCGTCTGTGCTCGTTTGGTACTTAAAGAAACATCTTGTTGCCTCCCAGACGCACCCATTCTGTAAGGACTTTTGGTGCCCTTATGCCTACGCAGGTCCTGAGAAAATCATGGAGCAGAAGCCCACGCTTTTTCCATCTTTTTATTTAAACCCAAATGGTGTGTCCAGGAGCATTTTTAAGCTGACGTGATGAAGTCCCTCTCCAAAAGGCCAGAGGGAGGTGGGCACAAAAGGTCTGATAATACTCCTGACCGTACCCCTCCCCATGGTGCTGGGTCGGTCCCCAGGCTGGAGGAGCGGCTACATAGCCCCACTAGCCATCGGCACGGAAGCTGGGAATGGAAAACAATTTTGACATTGGCAGCCTGGAGTCCTGCCCTTTGCAAACACATTTGATGTTCATACATGGTCTCTTGGCTGCTGCTGCTGGGGACCATCTGTTGGGATGGCTTCGTGCCTGATCAAATGGTGGTATGCCAGTTTCACTGGGACATGAAATAGATGCCAAACAAAACGCGTCTGGTTTTACTTCTATTACTCTGAATTCAAAGCACATGCTAAGACTAATCCCCCTTTTAACACTGTTGTGGTGCCAGTTAAACCTTCATTTTTTCCCACTATCTGCCAGATTTCTATCACGTATTTAGGCGCTTAACAAAATCCGGCAGAAATTGGTGCTGTTGAGTTCACACAAACAGGGCACTGTTTGCAGGGGTTTGGTGAGAGGTGTTAGCGCTAACGACAGAGGTGAATGCGTGAGAGTTTCCTATACACATAGCACAGGATCCTTGAAGGAGCTGGGCTGGGGCATTTCTTTAAAAGTTGCTCCTGAAACCACATCCAGCTATCACAGAATTTTCTCCTTGATGGAAATGTGACTTATCAATTTTAAAATGCTATGGTAAACCAGGCATAGCTTTTTTTTTTAAAAAAAGAAGCCTCTACTAAATGTGCAAAAGGCTTTGAGCATTATGAGAATACTAACCTGAGATGCTCTAAAGACATTTTCTTTTCAGTGTGCTATGAGTTCACCATAGCTCTAACCCTGATCTATAGTAAAATCTTCCATGTTGTGGCTGGCTTTGCTGTCTGGGTTTATATGACTAACTCCTTGTGAATGTTCCACATTCAGAGAAGTGTGTTCCTGACCTCAGCCAAGATGAATATTATTGTCAAAACTGCCATCACTACAGCTACTGTGGGTTTGCAGATTCCTCTAGTGTTTGTGGGGAAAATCCATCTGCTACATCTGAACATCCTGTTCCCTTGGATGACGGATTTTCTCCTCTAGTCCCATAGCGGATCAGGAAAGCCTAAGGGAGCATCCCCTGATGGGCTTCCCTTTGCTCTTCATCCTTTTTCTGCTTTGCAATGCTAAGAGGTTGGACATCGTGGACACCTCCTGCCACCTCCTCCTCCTCCGCCCTCTGCTCCCAGGGAGGGAGATGACAAAGCCTCGGCGCTGGCCTCCCCTGGCTGGATCCCCGCTGTGTGCAGCGTGGGCAGGCTCCAGATGCGTCAGCTGAGGTTCCCGGTTTTAAGAAGGGCTGGGACTTGACTACCTGGTTAAGTGTTTAATTCCTCAGCTCCTGGATTCATAACCATTTAAAGCACTTCATTTTGTTAATGATGCAACAGATTCCTGTGTTACTATCATTTAATAATCTTAATTAACTTTTTAACCGCCTTGCTTACACTGCCTTCTTGTATATTCCTAAAGTAAAAGTTACTATGGAAATCTGAAAAAAATTACCATTAACAGTTAAGGAAAGTTGGGGAATGTGGAAGTTAGTTTCTGTTTGGTTTAGCATTGTACTACAAAAAAAGAAAGAAAAAGAAAATTATTTGAATCTCCCAAGTAAATATGGCAGGGCCAGGAGCATAGGCCGAGCAGTGGCATGTGGACCGGCCATAAAATTAAAAATAAACTTAAGAGTAAATGTGCAGCTAAATGCAGACTGTGGGGATAGGATGTGAACTTCAGCTATTTCCTGGAGCTAGTGTGGTTCCAAAGTTTAACAGCTTTAGCCTTTGGAGACCCGGAGGCGTGCATACTTGTTTTCAGTTTCTCCTCCTTTCATCTCCCCCCACTCGGAGCCCTACCACCTCCCAGCTGCCCTGCTCGCTCCATCTCTCCCTGCAGAAGGCCACTCCTCTCACCCTCTAACGAACGTCCCGCATGGCTCTTGGCGCAGAGCATCACCGCGCAGCAGCGGTGCCTCCCTTACCCTCCTTCTGTCTTCCAGCCCTCGCCGGCAGGATGGGGGCCCGGATTCCCATTTTGCCCCCAAGGCTCACTGGTCTGCAGAGGATTGACTGCTACCTGCCGAGTGCCATCCAGGGAGGTGAGCAGCTGCCAGCTGCTCTCTGGGCATGCTGGCTCATGCCTAACAATTAAGCTTTTTATGACAACTTTCAATCTTGAACTTTCTTTCTTTAATGAGGTTGGTTTTGGTTAAAACAACCATAGAGGTAATGGGGAAGGGTTAGTGGAATAGCTAACACGTCCTTATCTCACAGGGGCTGTATGATAGCAAAGAGATACTTTCAGGCATAAATTTGTTATTAGGGGATGTACTACGAAGCTCAAAAGGATCTCACTAAGCCTAGATTGAGCTTTGTGTTCTTTTTGCTTGTGATCCTCATGCCTGCATAGACTGAAGGCCAAATTCAATTTAGGAATGTGTTGCTAAAGAGTGTCTTGATGTCTCTCTCATTTATGGTAAACTTTAATTTCATGCTCATTTCTCCTAATACCATATGATAGTTTTCTTTGTTAAAATAGAAATGCACATAAAAACAAACTCTAGTGTAACTCCTTGAATGCCTTGAAAAATCATCATTAATTATTTTTCATCATTCGAATTACATTGTTCCAGTAGTGCCAATCTCCTAACCCAAATCTCCAAGATACGTACATCCCCCCCTTCTCCCTGTTTGGCAGTGGCACTCAGCAACGTCCTTTCCATTAAAACCTTTTCTCCCCTTGTCACCTGCGGAAATCCTCCAATTGTACAGTAACAGACAAAATAGCAGAATAGATAAACAGCAGAAGAAACCTGGGGTACATTTTAATGAACTTTCAAGAAGTTTGTTTACACTTTTGAAATGTATAGGAGGAGGATGAGCAAAGATGTGTACACATAAACCTTATTCTTTCTAGTTCTTGATTTTGCCTAGAAGAAAATGTGTTGAATAGAGTCGAAGAATGGAAGAACAATGTAAACTGCAAACACAACAGTGGAGGCTTTCTTATAGGAGGCAGAGAGAAAAATAACACCATTGGACAGAACAGAATTAAGGAATTTGGATTTCTACATTCAAATACTTGTGCTTCGATTATCTATGCTACAGCTACAGGTGTCATGAGATGCATGTTATTTTTACTGCCTTTCAAGGTAAATTCAAGACATGCTTTCACCTAGCAGTGCCCCTAATTGACAACACAGCTAAATTTATCTTAATGCAAAATCCATAGTAACATGTTCTTTCTGTAGTCCTTTGTATCCGTCCTCCTCCCGCATCAAAAAGAAACTTACTATGAAGAAAGGAATGATAACAGGAAATAAATATTTAACCATAATCCCTCTTCAAAAAACATTCATAGCATTCTCACCTACTTAACATCTTTCCTGAAATGAATCCTAAGAAAGTCCATTATGCATCCCTTCATGAACCGAAATTAAGAATTAGTTGTACAATCATCCTACAGCAGCTAATAAACCCTAGGTTAAAGTTCCCATGGCATAGCAGGGTGAGTTAAAGACACAATGGCAAGCTTAATAGACAATATTTTCTATTAAAGTATTTATAATTAGTTCCCTATTAACTTACAGATGAACAAACTTATAATATGTATATGTATATGTATATGTATATGTATATTTATATGTATATTCACATCACATGTGTGATGTTTGTACTTTCTTCTTTCACACAGAATATGTTAGCAAAGTGCTATTGTACCTAAACAAATGTTTCTCTCTGCCAAAACTTTGGTGCTACATAACTGTAATTTATTAAAAATACATTGGCCATTGCAAAAGGCTCAATTCTGGGTAGCAACAAACAACATCTTCCAGAGCTGAAACCTCAGTGGACAAGATCTACAAAGAGGGAGAAGAGACCTTCATATGCTCTTATAACACTATTTTATTTAACCATAGAGCCTTAAGGTCCCATTAAGAACTGGGGTGATATATGAAAACAATGGTGCCTGCTTTATGTGGCTTGCAATCCACCTCTGTACCAATTTTCCATACACGCTATCTTCCAATACTGTTTTACAGTTATTACAAATGTTATTGTGTTATACTGTTATATGGTTATTACATATGTTATTACAAATGTAGTAAGTAGCATGCCATCACAGCAAATACCAGAAAATCACCAGGATGAATAGGCATATATGGTATTTGTAAGTGTTTCTAAGAATTCTACTTATATGAAGGGTTTTCTGGTTCCCCCAAAATAATTTCCTCCCCACACTGTAAGTCAGAGAAGACAGAGAAGTCAGAGGCTCACACAAGGAACTTGGGAGAGGAAAACACCAGATTTCGGTTTCTCCTTTTCTTTTTCTCCGGCAATGAAGACTTAATTACAGACAGATTTTTCCATATGATGCCTTTATGTTTGCATATCTTTAGCATGCAGCTACTCTACCAGTGACCCCTTCAGGTCCATGGCTGCTTTGAGCTTACAAAATTATCAATCCTGCAAATGATCTCCCAGACTGACGGCTGTGAGGGGAAAACCCTCAGCGTGCTTAAGCCATGTGGTGGTAAGTGAAGCAGTTCTCAAAACAAAGGGGCTAGAAGTAATCCTATATTTGGACTACTGACCGGAGTTTCATCACATGAAGTAACCCTTCATCAGTACAATCAGTCTTCAAAATGTTTCAACAGCTGGGGCTAGTTGTCACTTCCAGAAGAACATTATCACCTGTTAAGGAAATAGGACATTTGGGGACACGCTTCGCTAGCAATTTAGGGAGAGCTTTCTTCCCAGAACTGAAGGGGGGGAAAAAAACAGAGTGAGATTTTTTGAGCTATATCATCCAGTGTGCAACACCTAGAAGAAAAAGTATTTTGTACGTGAATTGTTTGAGGAAGCCTTCCTCTGAAGTGACCTTTTCTGTAACAGTGCTTTCATGAGCAGCCTGTGAAAATAGCAGCTTTGCCGAGCGTGTTGATAACACCGGTTTGTACATTGCAAACTGTTTCATGGGTCACCAGTGAAGATGGAGTTCGTTAAAAGATAATTTAAGTTCTTCTACGGTCTGAGTTATACTGGGGGAAATCCAATGTAAGCCAATGACTTCATGTTATCAATTAAAAAATAAAATTTCCTGAACAGTCTTAACTCTGCTTCACTGTACATATGCACTGCAACACAGCCTTGAAGTACACCACTGTATGCTGCTTCACCCCCGCCCCAACATGTGTTTCAGCTGATTCTGATGGGATGATGAAGGGGCATTTAAAATACTCAATTTTGTACGTAGCCTTCAATGCATGGCATTTTTTGTAGTATACTGCAAATTACAGTTCCCCAGCACAGCATTCATCTCATTCATGGTCAAGAAACCCTAATTATTTAGACTCTGTAGGCATCTTGCTCATCTGACCTATTTTAGACAACCACT
Organism: Ciconia boyciana; assembly: GCF_034638445.1. Lineage (NCBI taxonomy): Eukaryota > Metazoa > Chordata > Aves > Ciconiiformes > Ciconiidae > Ciconia > Ciconia boyciana. The sequence continues at coordinate 55,898,417 of NC_132936.1, forward strand.
CAGGGTGAGTTGTGTCTCTTGATTTAGAGACCTGCATTTCATGTGAAATGATCGAGTCAGTACCCTCAGCTTCCAGATCAAACACTGATGTGGTCTAGGATGATCAAATCTCTCTTTCTCTCTTCTTCTTTTTTTTTTTTTCCCCAAGATCTTCTGAGTTCCTTGTCTAAAAAACCACAGTCTCCTGAACATTAATTCTGAGAGTTTAGGGTAGGGCTATCTATAAAGTTATTAGGTTCAGTGAAGAAGGTAAATGGGTGAAAAGAAGATACCAGACTTGAACAAGAAAGCTGATTAAACGATCCAGTGATGTTTTCTGAACAGTAACACTGGCTGTCATTTATTCTCAATCCTGAATCACTTGCCATAGCTTACTTCTTTGGTAAAAATGATGCTCAATTCTTTGGGCCAGCATTAAAATTCCGATTAAAACATCTTCAAATGTGGGATGGAATCAGCGCTCACCCCCAGATCTAGGTCCAAGTGCACTATGTAAGGCCTCAAACACTAAAAATGAACTGAATCAACGCCCTTCCAAGAAGGTTGCAAATTTCTGAATTCCTTCAACTGGAGTCACTCCAGAGTTTGTTCACTCCTTCTTTAACTGAGTTAAACCAAACTTTTTAGTCTGACTATTGATTGACATTTCTTTTTTTTTTCCCTCCTTAATTGTCTAACCATTGAACCGTGGTAATACAACTGTATGGCAGGGTTTTGTTTAGTCAGACACATTTTTCAGGCACTATTCAGGGAAAGAGGGAGAATGTCTTTTGTTATGGTACATGAATTTTGGGTGTGTAGCATCTACTCCTTGCTCTGCCAGAGGCTTCCCAGGGAGGCTGTCTGAAGTCTCTGAGAGTCACCTGTACCGAACTGCAGTCCCCAGTTGGGACTTTGTCTCCTCTGTGCTTCCTTGGTCCCAGGAAAGGAACAGGCACGTCCCCAAGGGTGAGTGCGGCCTGTGGCAGGCTGACTCTCCCTTGGAGGACGCCCATCTCTCAATCTCTGCATGACTCAGCTTCCCATGTGTAAATATGGATAGGAATCCTCCCCTTCCAGTTAGCCTGGAAGTTCCCAATTGCAAAGACTTATCTTTTACTGCCAGTCTTACTCTTGGCATATATAATGTATCTCTGTTCTTGGTACCTCTGTGTTATAATATGCATTACTGTTGTATTATACATAGTTATCAACATTGTCTATTAGCACTTGTATTAAAATGTTTGTGCAATGTTTCCCCTTTCCACACATTTATCTTTTACACCAAGAGGTAAATAGCATTGCTTTATTTCACATATTCGTCCTTCACCTAATCTACTTATTGAGCAATATGAGCTAGAAAATGTGGAGAAGTACCATGTGACTCAGCAGTGAAAGAATATTCTGATATCTGCAGTGGCTGATGGATCATAAACCCACTTGCCTCCCAACCTGAGCAGAGCTGCGGTGCTGGAGCAGTGCACACCAGCTCTGCCATCAGGCATTACAAGCATTTCTCTCATTGGTGGTAAATATCTGGGAAATCTCTCTGCATTTTTGGCACTGTAAATCTTATGCTCAGCTATAACTTATAGATAAATTATGGTACATTCAGCTGCCATTAGTTTCAAATTAGCAGTGTCACTTAGATTTCTTTTTGTATAAATATTATTAAAGCTACAGATTCCAGAAGTTAGGACGTATATTAACAGAGTGTGCTCACTAATCCTGGGAAGAGCATGCCTCCTGCTCCACAGGATTTAGGCTTGTCTCTGATTCAAACAGATCTGTGGTGTGAAATGTTAAACAGTGCTGCTGGTGACTAGTTTTTCGCAAAGGCCAACGCTGATACCTCATTTTTCTTGTCCTCACACACCCTTGATTGCACTGGAAACTGCTCCTTTGAAAACAAAGCAACAAGTGAAAAAAGCCACGGTGTTTTCTTCCATGGTTAGCTGCCAGTAGTTGGCAAAATAAAAGCCTGGACAGAGAAATTAAGGCTTTTTCTGTTGTTATCCCTCGCCATACTGAAGGGGACTCATGACCTGCAGTACGCACGAGTAATCCAGCTAGTTGTGCCCTTCACCCTGAGCTGCTTGCTGCAGCCTGTGAGGCAGGGTGAGAGCAGAGCCAAGTGACAGGATGCTGACACTGCTTTCTGGTGGCCACTGTCAAAAAACTTTTAATTTATATGCTTTGCCATACGTGTACAGCAATTCCCTTGGCCCCTGTCAAGACTCTGGAAGGGAGAGCCAAGTCATGTCCCTTGGCTTGGTTCATCCCTGGCAGACGTTCAAGCTTTCAGCTTGCCTTGGAGCAGATGACATTCACTTACAGCTATCCTTCGTAAATGTTCGGCCTTCAGAAGATAGTTAGTGGTCTCTGCTACTTTATATTGGTCCTGTTTGAAGCTGCCGGGTTTGAGGCCTGAGCACTTTCCATCCTTATAGAGAGTATCATGTGGTAACTGGGGACGTCTACGGGTTCTGTGGTGCATCAGAGCAAATGAAAACATTTGTCTCATAATAAGACTTTTCTAAATTCCTTTTTTATTTTCTTAAGAATGAGAGAGACAACCTAAGGCTTTAGAAAATATTTAATAATGTTGATTTGTGCTGGATAAAATCCTCCTTCAAGATGTAAATGATCAGACGTTGACAGTCATTCATCTCAGGTACCAAGCCAGCCAGATGCAAGTCAGAAGATGTATCCCTGTTAGCACTAAACTGAGACGGAGGCAACAGATGCTACCTCTCAGCAGGGCTTATTAGACCATGCTCAACAGCAAGTTGACATAGTTACACGGTATCCCAACTTCTTCTGGCCTGCAACTGCTTAGCTCATCGCAAAGGCAAAGGAGCAGGCAACTGCACAAAACCTGGCAGACATGCCTTCACTCTAAGACACTGGGTTTGTGGAAGACTTTTAAAAGCATCAGCAGGAGCCGAAAGCTCAGTTGTTCTTTGCACTTTTGAAAAGTCTCCCTCTCGTGATTAGCACACCAATCCCTACACCATGGCTCTCAAGCCACCTGCGTAGCAGACCATTTATTTGTACTGTAGATGGGCTGTTGTGGTTGCACATGTGCACTGACTGTGGACTGAGTATGTGCACTGGACACCAGATTCTTACATAGAGAGGTAGTCATACCATTCAACTAGCAAAGAATAGCTATCAGAAGTAAATTGAATGAAAGCTGCACTTTTATCCTCCTTTTCCCTCCCTGCTCCCCCCATCAGTGCCCCAGGCTTGTTGCGTGCTGCTTTATGTTGGTGCTTACACTAATAGTGTTTGCTTTTCATATGTAGGCAGCATATAGTGTCTTGTGGGTACCTGCTGTGGCTTTCAATGCACAAATGTTAAATTATTGTTCCAATTTTTAATTCAAAATTATTTTAAAAATTTATTGTTTTAGCCAAGTCTCATCTTGCAGCAGTGACTGCCCAAAGAGCTGTCTTGCATCAAACTGTTCAATGATATTATGATGCACATAATCTGAAACTAAAGTAAAGTTGTGTATGTTTTACCTGGTAATGATCGATAATTTTAATTAATGTCTTCAGCATTTTATGGAAGGGCAGTTTAAGTAATTCAGAATACAAAGAAGGTAGTTCCAGTACTCTTTTGGAGACTTGATCATATTCAGCAATTTGTACATTTAATTTCTAAAAAAAGTCTAGGTTTTATGGTTTCAGAACAAATCTGCTATCCACGTATCTGTGTTGCTTTGTTTGAAACTACAGCTAGCAAGCCAAAAATACATCTTCCAACTGACTAGTCCTATGGGATACTAATTCTGAGATGCAGGTGCTAACAATGCAATGGTGACTGTCATTGCAAGTGCCTCAGGTGACGCCAGCCTGTAAACAGGGCTAGACAAGATGAAAAAAAACCCTCTTAAAACTAACTATCTTCTTCCAACCATTTCTGGACTGTTCTTGACCAGTGTCTGGTTCTGTTTGAAATACACCATTTGCACAGTTTGCCTGTGAAGACTATTCCAGAGACTAACAGATGCACTTTTCCATAAAGTTTATTTTTTCCAGTCTAGTCTTTCCCCTGTATTAATTTTTTCAGTTAGTCCAAGGGTCTAGTAAGCTGCCAGAGAAAATAACAGCAGAAGTTCTGGTAGATGGAGAATGGAGAACTAAAGAAAAGGACATGGGGAGAGCTACTGTTTGCAGAAGGACTAAGTAAAGGAAAGATTTTTTGGTGAAGGCAGCAGCCAAGTGTGCCATACTTATTCTGTCACCTTTTCTCTGCAAGTCACAAGTTGTTTTCTTTCCAGAGCTTCATTTCATTTACCTCAACAGTGAGAACAAGCAGAAGGTCTGGGATAATTTGACTCACAGGGCAATAAAATATTTTCATAAAGGATTTCCAGTGTCAGTGAGTATCAAGGCAATCAAGACCCAACTGCAGTTAGCTACCAAGTCAAGCTTTTGGACAGAAATGACCACTCAGCTTCACCAGTGGTTGTATCTACAGGGACAACAAGGAGCCAAGACTTGGACCGCCTCATCATGCCTTGCTTGCCTGAACACCAGTCCCAGAAACCAGCTTATTCTTATCCCAGACTCATTCTTTCAAAGTTTATTTCTTTCTTGGGTGCATGTCACTTCAAAATACTTTGTTTATTTTTGAGTCTTTGAACTTTTACGAGACCAATAAAACAGTAGGAGGAAAGGCAGAAAAAATGGTTTCTTTATATACTACAATATCACAAACCACCTAAATGAACTTGATGCACAACGAGATGTTAGACTGGCTGTGCTTACTCCTGCAGGTCAGGTGCAATCATTTAAAAGCACATCCTTATAGACCCAGTCTTCGGTTTTAGCCCATCCACCAAATCCCATCTGTTTGATACACTTCTGCGACAGATATGATGACTTCCAAAATGAGCAGTCAGGGCAAAAGCCTAACTGTTGAGATAGTGAACGTAGCATTCCTCAAACTTATGAAAACATAGCGTCTAAAGGCAGATGAAATGACAGTGACCTGAAATAACAGGAAGCTGGCCTCAGTTATATATCTGGCAGGGGCTGAGGGTGATGGAAGCTTGTGAGCTGTATCCAAACCTATGAAATATAGCCCTGCCCCTGAATGAACTGGAAGGTATATTTCAGCCTACAGTAAGTCAAAGTTCAAGCACCACTGGCCTTCAGGACTTCTGTTCAGTCCTTGTTCAGTCCCAGATATGGAAGCTTTGGAGTGATTTTTTCACTCTGCTGCTGAATTTCACTGGCACCTAAGTCTTCCCATCTATTCAGCTGTGGGCTTTCCCCAACGCATTCACCAGCATTCATATTTCCCTTGTCAAAAATGGGAATGAGAGAGAAAAGTAAACTCTTGCGTTAACTCAAACCCTCTCCTGGGAGTCTGGAAGGGAGTGCTGGAGAATCCAAACTTTTGCAACCCTTTTTTGTTTGCCTTGGAATATGCAGCTCTTTCTGAAATCTGTTCTGCAAAATGGTTAGCAAGAGGTGAAAGGAAATCTCTAGGAAAAAAAGGAAGATGCAAAGTAAAAACAGAGCCAGATTAAAAAAAAATTGCTTGAATCTAGGAATCTGAATTATTCCATCAGAGAGGGAAAAAGCAAATTAATGCTCTGTATGGAAAAATTGCATGTGGTGATGCACACAACTGTGCCTAAGGAAGCTTGATGGGAGAAATGCTAATAGACAAATACAATCTGACATGCATATTGAGTCAAAAGGTCTCTGCTCAAAATTAACCACAATTCTTCTAATTGAACACTCGTGTAAACTTCTGGCTGGCCCTCTCTGCATTCAGAGACATCACACACCACAAACACATGGATTCATGATGTGCTGAGGCCAATCTAGATGCTGGCTCTCCCCGAGAAGGACAGTTTTGTTGTCCCTGATCCCCTGCCTGTGTATCCTGCCCCGTCCCGTGTATCAGTTCAGTAAGCCGCATCATCCATCGACTGCTTTGCTCTTCTTCACTGCCAGCTTCCAGCCAGAGCAGCCAGCAGAGGTGGCTCAGCCTGGCCATGCAGCAGCTGGGTGGCAGCGACCAGGGAGAGGACATGTAACGTGGTCCAGAGAGGAGGAGAGCTGGCCTGTTTCTCCATCGGCAGCTCATAGCGTAAGTTGATAGTGAAACTGCACCCCAGAGCTACCCGTTATAACATGATATGGGGAACTGATCACTTTGTGCTTGGAAATAGAAGCCTCTTAATGGGACTGAGCTGTTGCTGCTCACAGCAGTGGTGTTCATGCCAGGGTCTCCAGTTAAAAACGCTAATAATCATTGCTTTTGGTATGATTTAAAGGATTGCTAGTGCTAACTAGCTTTGTTAAAATCTTGTTTGCTTTGGTGGGTCAGCACTGGATCCCCAATCTTTTGAGGATGGTCCAAAGCGATTTTAGAGTTCATGCTCAAAAAGTTTCATCATGCCCTGATTGCTCATTGTGGAGGTACAGTGGCACACTGGCAAAGGGAGGCGGTTTTACAGCCCTTCCCACCTCACTGCTTAAGTCCTTTGGGGTTTTGTGGTGGTACACAACATTTGGGTAGGAAATAGGTTATGGAACACCAGAGAACAAAGAACCAGAAAGGGCACGGGCATCCTGCTATGCAAGGAGTATTTCTAGTCTTGCCTCCTAGTCTGCTTAGAGGGGAGGGCAGGGGTTTTTTCACTGGCAGTTATGAAGATTTCTGCCGTGGCCATTGGTAGGGAGTCAACACAGTGTCCCAAGATCACTGCTGCCAAACCTGATAGGTTTGTTGGCTCCCTCAGTTTATGGGCAATGTCCCTACGCCCATTGTAGGACTACAGGACAGAAGGAGAAATTTGCTCTTCCAAGGACTGCGGGCCTCAGCCCCATACAGGACCACGCTAGAAACTGCTTCCCTTCAGCAGCTGTGTGCTTTTGGCTAGTATCTGCTGGTGGCACAGCTGGAGGTGGGTATTGCATGAACACCCAAGAGGGAGGGGTGAGACACCAAGACAACTGTGACTATACCTTCTGGAAAGCATTCTCAATAGGACTGCTGTATTTCCACATTTGCATTTGAAAGGTCTTGTGCACGGTCACATTTTTAGCATAACCAGAGTCAGTGCATGAAGGTGTGAGAGACTGACAGATTCAAAATTTTAGCCTGCCCATTTTTTAAAATGGAAAATGGTGGTTGCGTAAGCACCGTAACCATATATCACAAAAACATCTGTCTCATGTCTGAGATAGCCCGAGTATAGTTCAGCTAGGTATTGTGCTTTAAGAAAGCACAAAAGGTCTTTCAAGTCTTTCATTATTTAAAGATTATTCCAATTTATGAAAGTGGGGCTGTATTGTTAACTACACGTACTTTGTGTGTGTACAGATATGGAATTAAATGCAATTTCTGTCTGACTGTGTTTTAATATACGACACACAGATTGAACTTTCAGCCTTCAACTTGCAGTCTTTCCTAACAGTCATCTGAAAATTATAAAAGCATTGAACCTGGCCACCTATGAACCACCAATGTTATTGTGGTGACTCAGGTTCTTATTTGAAAATATTGAAAGAAGATCATACTCCAGCAGGAGAAAGATGAGATTCAGTATTTTTCCTGTCGGTCTTCATAGCTCTCACGTATTTGTTTCTGTATTGGTAGTGATTCATATCACAGATGCCTTTGTCCATTTCTCTCTTTCTGCTACAATAGCCCAAGTAATTAACTAAGTGAAGAGGCTGTCAATTAAACACTGATACTAATCTTGGCATAAAAGCTCCCTTAAGAAACACTGAGTTGGAACATATTTTACAGCGTCACCGCTGCCTTCATTCAGCTCACTTCTCGGACAATTAAGTGCTCCAAATGTTTGTGTGTCATCTGGGCAACATTAGTAGCATGAACGACCCCTGCTATAGATACAGTCCCTGCAAAGAATGCCTGGGGAATACAATGCCTATTGTGCCAGCAAGGCTGATTTTATCAAGCAAGGGACATTATATAGTTAATTAATGCCAAGATCTTTAATGATAAGATTGTCAAGGACAATTAAGAAGATGATTATAAGTGTCCTTGGTAACAAGAATGCAATACTGATTTTAGCTTACTTTCACTAAGTGTGGCTTAAAGGTCAGTTTCTCTGAAGTGTGAATACTTAAGCATTCTTTGGATAGATGCCATTATACATTAATCTCAGGAGGAAAACACATTTTTCTAATCTATCCGTGCAGCAAATGAAAATTAATGTGAAACTCTTGCTAGAAAATGAAGGTAACATATTTCAGCGAGAAACATCGAGCCAGTGACGCATCCTCAGCAACAGCTCTGGGTCCACACTCTGAGATGAAGTCAATGGAAAGACTCGCTCCAACTTCAGCCCATCTGGTTCAAGACCACGACCATGCAGCCGGTAGATGAACAGGCCCTCCTCAGTCAGCCCACCCGTGCTCAGTAAGCTGCTTCTGTTTCTCACCAGCCCAATATTGGATCCAGCTTTACTGTGTCTTGCTCATGCACCAAAACCAAGCTCAAATGGCATTTGACATAAAATCCCTCTGTGAACTGGATAAGCTCACAGAAGAATAGTGATGGATACTGGTAGCACAGATTGCACTTTGAATGTTAACATAGGAATTAATTTGTCCATTAGAACTGGAGAAGGGCGTGATGCAAGAGGAAGTTTCAGCCTTCTACAAATACATTGTCAATGCAAGGCACTTTATGATTTAAAGTTTTAGGTAATTACATTAAAGATGGATCTATTGTCGCATGTATGTTTAGGGATGAACAAATCCTACTGTATCTGTCCATAATCCCCCAACTTCTAATGGACACTTTATGATGCTAGTAACAAAGCTCTTACAGCTTTTGTAAAAGGAATAAGCAAGAGAGTTTTCTTACCACACTATCCCTTACAAGTTAATTCAGTATTTGGCTTCTCTCTGATGAGCAAAGTATTAATCACTGACTTAAAAATAAAATATAAAGAAAACACATTTGCCAAGGTGAGAATATTTTAATCTAATGTTCTTTTATGTGATGGGAGCAGACCAGAGCAGAGATTGGCATACGTGAAACTTGAATCTTCCAAAAGCTTTTAGTGGTTGCTAGCACACTTGGAAATCAGTTTTAAGTAGGAATTGTTTGAGGAATGGATGACCAGTAGATTCAATTCCACAGATATGAAAAAAAAAAATTGCTTAGAAAAATCTGTCCTAGTTAAAAATAGATATAAACATTTGATATAATTTTTAAAAATTACAACAGTTATAAGGAGGCAAGAAAAGGAAAGCTTTCAGCTATAAAATGTAATACACAATTTCCATTCAGAGAAATTAAAGGAATATCTAAAATATCAGTGGCCATTTCATTAAAACTAAAGATAAGGCATTAAAAAAATATACAATAGATAAATCCACACCAGGCAACAGGATAATATAGGAACAGATGGTATAATTAGAAATGGGGTACAGAAAAAATAAAGATATTTAAGAGAGACTGCTGCGCCACCTTTAGAACAAATAATTCTATATGGAGCTATAAATGGAAGAGGAAGCTTATTGTTTGCGGAAAAAAAGAACATGAGGAAAGCATTTGTTAAAATTACTTATTTTCAAAATCAACAGGTTCAAACTTGCTTCCACCGTCCTGAAGGATAAGCTAAGGAGCTCTTCAGATCAGAATTTGGTTTGAAGCACTCAGTAATAAACTAAGAAGATAACTTAAAGGTAGAAAACTAACCTTTTTTTTTTTTTAAAGAAAGGGGAAATGACTAAAGAAGTTGGCCTAGGGAAACTTGTGGCAGTTACCTGGTGTCAATCCTGAGCAAAATAATGAAAGTCTGTTCAAGGCTACCAAGAAAGAAGTATGTTCAAATCTACCAAGACTAAGAAACTACAAGCTACAAAAATATGGTTAAAGGTAACCAGCACATTTTGTGAAACGTCAGTCTTCTTAAACATAAAAAGCACTAAGAGTACACATTTGGTCAATAAATGCAACTATTTTCTGATAGTATAACTTTGATTTATCCCAGGTATTTGATATAGTACCAAATGCCATATTGATTTTAAAAACCCAGTTCACTCTGAACCAGAGACACGTTTTGTTTGCCGGTGCCTGGTTTAACAGGTTGGGAAGCCTGGCCACCACCATAACACAAAACGGGATATAACAATAGCATGTGACCTTGGAAACTGCTTACATACAACCTTGCTCAGTCACCCCAGAGAAAGTATACTCTTTTTTTTTAAAGGGTTTTCCAGAGGAATCAAGATCTGGCCCTTCCTTTTAGCACAAAAATGCTTTTCAAACAGTGCAGAAGAAGACTGCAGTTCTGCAATGTAATCAGAACACATAAAATATTTTTTCACTTATTTCATAGTTAACTATCTCCACTTCAGCTGAGACAACTGCTCTTCAGATTTTAGCCCCCACAACATAAACACATTCACTGGGGCATGCCTGTCAGTCTGTAAGCTGCTACGCGCTGAGATGTTGTTTCTGCACCTATTTTTATTTTGGAGAGGTGATGCCCAGTCATGTACTCAGAGCACCGTGGAAGCCAAGAGCTCGCCCCATTCTCCCCAGGCATTTACCGAACACATGGCCGCACGCAACCCCCCCAGCTGCATCCCACCATCAGAAGACGTCTGCTTTGCTTAAGGATGTGAAAAGCTGGAAGCTACCAAAGGGCTCCGTACACAAACATCCCACATCCCCCATTTGACAGCCTTCTTTTCCCTTTTTTCCCTTTTGTTCTCCCATACAGCAGATTCACTTCATCTCTCTGGCAGGTCCTAAGCTGGTGGGCAGGAAGACATGATACAAAAATGTGTTTTAGGTGAACCCAGGCTCCACACCTGGGGGCAAGAACAGAGCTAAGAGGTGTTGAAAGTCAAAACCAGGAGTAAAATATTGATAAATATCCATTACAATTGCCTCTACTTTTTCTTTCCTTCTCTCCCATCCCCTCTCCAATTATTATTTCCATTTGGTCCTGATCTTTCCCCTGCTCATCTCCACACCTAATGCTCTGAAGCCTACTTAGGGCTTTCTGTGAAAAAAAGTTGATTCATAGTTTAATTTTCAAGGGGGCAAATGTTTGTGTCACTACATGTACCAGCACAGCTGTCAGAGAGCATCCCCTTTGCAGCCATACCACAGTGTGCACCACCGAGAAGAGACTCAAAGAGAGAAAATAAATAATATTGTGGCTCACTGGCACAGGGGACGAATTCTCTGCTGGTTTACTTCCATGCTTGAGCATGTTTCTGAGTAGAGATGGGACTCAGTGAGCAAAAGGCTGAACCTGGAAGCACACCCACTTACCCCCTTCCCACCAGAAGCTGCATGTATACTACCAGCTTCAGAGCCCACCCTTCAATTTACTCTGCACACTTGGAAAATTAAGAGGTTTGTTTGCATGTGAGAAACAGACAGAAATTTTGAAGCATCAGCACTAGAAAAAAAATACACTGATGCTTTTTTGCTACACAGAAATAAATCTGTTTGCCGGAAGGTGGAAGAAGAGTAGTGAATAAAATCAAAAGTGCTAGGTTTTTGCACAACACTTCATGTTTGGCATCAAAGCTGTTTTGCCACCAAGGATATACTGATATAAGCAGCAGCTGCTGCTCAGCAAGTCTGTTATTCTTAACTACCTTATAATTTCTATATTATTAATCAATCCCATTGCATGCTAAATTGCAAAGAAATTGCAGTTCTGATTGTCCATTGACACACAACAGTTTTATTCAGCAGGCTGCCTTCCTGGCAAACTGGTGGATTGCTTTTGCTGGCTCAGAAACTCGAACACACAGCCTTTCTGATGCTGACAGATTCCATCTGCTCCCCTTTAATTAACATCTAATATGTAAACCAACTAATACATGTAACACTGCATAACAAGGGATTAAGAAATAGAAGGTAACCCTTCATCATAAAGCTGTGTCATCTCTTAGGATCTCATTACAAACTGTAAACAGTACCAAAACAAAATGGGAACTACACACTAGCAGAAACAGCAACATGTAGGTACTCTCGCCGCGACAAGTATAAACATATATGAACACAGAGTCAAAATAAAGTGGAAGGTGTAGCAGTTTTCATAAATGGATTCGCATAGGTACCTCTCCAGCTCAGACATCAGCTGATTTAATACAATTACAAGGAAGAATGGGATCTACTAATTTGTGTTCCCAATTTTGCTAGCTAGACAAGAAGCATTATTTCTATAAGACTCTGGTGCAATCCATTAAACCCATTAAAAGTGCTAATTAGCTCATGTTCTACAAATGAAAGTGTCCAGGCTGCACTCTGCTGTCTAATACTTGCCAGCAGCCAAAAGCTGGGGATGAAAATATACAAAGAACACCTTCTAGGAAAGCCCTGTAACCAAATTAAGATGTCAAAAGTAAGGGAGATAAAATGCTCTTCTGCATCACAGCAGCTGATGAACAGGCATGAAATTTATGTGGCTGGGGGACAGGGCTTGCCACCATTCACGGCTAGCTGAGTTATGTGAGAGGTCAAGGCTGCTATGTTTTCATGATAACAACTAAGCAGAACACAAGCATTTGGAGAGTCTCATCCACACATCTATCTAGTGAGTTAGATTAAACTCATGCAGAACAGCTGCAACAAGGCTTGCAATGCTCAACAAAGGGCAGGAAGATTAGAGACCTTGATAATAAGACATGAAAGACCCTAATGGCAAGAGGAGAAGGGGAACTGTGCTCACTAACCCACAGCAATGACAAAATCATTTGAAGCCTCTTAGAAACGACCAAAAGAGAGGGGCAGGGAGGAACAGGGGGACGGTGTGAGATCAACACCTCCTGGCAGGGTTGGCCTTTGGTTTTCTGCAGCATGTGAGCTATAATCTTGTGGTACGAGCTCTTGAGCTCATAATATTAAGTTGTACCAGTTGTTTTCCATTTGCTCAAAATGGATCTGGGAGGCCAGTCCCCAAAAGCACGCTCACTGAAACTGCTCTATAGCGTGGGCTGAGCAGGTCTCCAACAGGAGAGAGGAAAGAACTGCTCTCATGTCATTAAGGCATATACATATTTATTTGTGTTTCCCCCTTCCCTCCTTCCAGTGTGTAAGGTGTGTAAGCACACACCTAGCTCCAACCCACACGAGACAGCACAGGAACCCATCATTCACAGTATCTTCAGTGGGGCCTGGTCAAAAGCTCGAGGTGAGAAACAAGGTTCTCAGTGGGATCCGTCCCATCTGGGACTGATTATTCAATCAATGACTGTTGTCATCAAAGTGGAAAAAAAAGAGATTGCCCTGGAGTCAGTGCAAATCCACATGAGCTTACTTTAGTATGTGCCTCACATCTCTGGTTCTTAGAGCTTGGGTACCTCATACTATGCATATTTAAGAAGCAATGAAAATAAATAAAGTTCACGAAGACCACAGACAGATGGCAAGGAAGTGCCTCACAAGAAATGTGCCAATGCTACCAACTACCCCAAATACAGAGATCCGTACTTACTGCTAACAAAAGACACTGGAGTTTAGCATGCCAGAGGTGCTCAGCAAATAGTTCTCAAAAGTCAAAAAGTTTCTCATATTTGCTTTGTTTTCTGTCCACCTTTCTTAACTTTTCTGTTTACACCACTGTTTTTGAATGCTGGAAAGGTATATCTTTGTCAGGGCTGTCTGTTCATGGCATACTCATCCTGTCCTCTTCACTCCAGTTAATGCTAATGTTTACACTGTCGCAAAGGCAGTGTCTCAGTGCTCCTTAATAAAACACTCATATCAATATTGTGACAAGGCACAAGTTTTGCTTGCCTGAACTATGTACTGTTTAGGCATTATATACTCTGTGCTATCTGTAATTTAGTACTGTCTTGAGAAAAGACCTAAAGGGGAAGCAAAAAAACCCCCCAAGTCCAGGTCTTTATTCAGTTCTTCCTAAAAGAGGTGTTTTTTTCCATGTATTATGTTTATTTGCTAAATATACAGATAAATTGCTTTCTGACCCTATTGTTTCCTCTGAATGTTTTTGAAGAGAATGAACCTTCTACTCAGTTAATTTATGTGCTGAGATTTGCTTCATAGTACTTTTAAGATCAGTCCTGGATTTCCTAACCCTTTTCTTTTTCTTTCTTTCCTGCCACAGGCTAAATGCATTAGACAGATACATGATCATTCAGAAGCCATTAAATCTTCCTTTTGAGAAGAGACTCTCTAGCTAGAGTTTCACTCTTATCTTCGTTTCTGATCAGAGGAGGAAGTCCTGCTACAGTGATCCTGCCTTGAAGCCTTCCACCAGCATCCCGCTCTGCAGGAGAACGCTCGTCCTCCTCTCTGCACCCCGTGGTGTCCAAAGACCCCGCTAAAGCAAGCATGGATTATCTGCCTGGTCTCTGTGTTTGCTCTCTTGGGAGTAGTCACCCTGCAGCAAGCAAGCTGAAACGCAGATTTGCTGTGGCAGAGCCTTGCTCCAGACAACATTCCAAACAACACAGGGTGATTTCTGGGTTTGAAGCCATGCTCTTTAGGGGAGGAACCTTACACTTGCCTGTCTAATGGAGGACACGCTTCAGTAAGGTTGGGGAGTAGAAGTTAAAGGAGGGCTTTCATACTGATTAAACAAATTAATCAGAATGATACCATAGAAAAGGTAGTCTTTTGACTCTGTGATTTGTCACCACTTTTCGTGTTACCCCATTGGTTTGGGTTAATGTCTTCTCCTCCCCTCAGTATTCCTTGGACTATCCCATCCCTTTTATCCATTTCATCCCTACTCAGTTTTAGGTGTAAGTAGTTGATCCTTTAGGGCTCAGAGCCAACAACGCTGACTGTTCCTCCATATCCCTACAGACTACCTTTGTAAGGCGTGCCCGGGAGGCAGCCCTGGTCGCAAGGCCCAGTGCTGCACGTTGCCTCGTGACCACGCAATCTGCTAAAGCACAACCCTGGAGCAAACTGTCTCCACACCAAGGGAACTAGTTAACCGCAAGTGAACTGTAGGAGACAGCTAACAGTGAGTGACTGGTGAGCTCAGAGCCAAACAAGTAGCACAGCAGTGTAGCAGACACGTTTGCAAGCATCCGTCTGTAGGTTATCGAGCCCTCACTTGCTCTCCGATCAGCTGCTACATTCATAACTGCTGCAGCTAGAGCAGCTCCTCCATGCAGGTCGCAGGGGCTGGGGGGAAGAGGAAGAGAAAGAGTTTATTAGAAAGTAACACCTGCAGTGGGAGTAGAGGCTGGCGGAGATGGCCAACCCAACCCTACCAGCAGGAGCAGATGAGCAAGAGGAATGTAAGCGGGTAATCCCATGAGCAGCAGAAGTCATGCAGAGAGGTTTTCTCTGGCTGCCTTGCATGGATTTTCTGCTCCCTAGTAATCTGGTTGAGCTCAAATTACAAGATTTCCCTGTGGGGAAAGTACTGATCTTGGTGTGTTTGCTACACTTATTTGATAGCTTTCTCAAGACTTACGAGTTCAGTGTCATGAAGCTTTCTCAAGACTTAGGAGTTCAATATCATGGGGGTCTCTATTCTTCATTCAGATGTTTTTGAAATGGACAACAGCATGCAAACAGCCACACATACAGACTAGGCAGAGTTTACTTACAGAAATCCTATTATTTTAGCAAAACAGGCTAAAAGGGGTTTGACAGCATGCACTCAAAATCTAGCAAGTTTCATGAAAGGCTAGAATACAGTTTTGGGGAAAGATCTCACTCAGTCCTAAATTTTGACTACTTATTTTCATATTGATTTAGCCATCTCTTTTTTTTTTTTCAGCCCAACAGAACTTGGCAATTTTGGCAGGACAATTAATAGCTCTCCACAAATAGACAGAGAGGGCCAAACACCAAAAGGAGCCGAAGTCAAGCTTATATCTCCAAGCAATTGAACTCAATCAAAGCATGTGCTTTGTACACCTTGGTAACATCATGCCAATGGGAGGGGAAAAGCTGTGGTCATATGTCAGTGAAGTTTTAAAAATTGTTAAACAAAACTGAAGAGCTATTTTCCAGGCTAAGAAACCTTTGCATTTGAGCAAAGAGTGCAAGCAAATTAAATTTGTACAGAACAAGTAGCAGAGAAGTTGTCAGCTCCTGTGTTTCAGACAGGATTGCTAGTGGATTTCAGGCATTTCTGTCTTATTTAATCACTGTTAACTGCAGCCTGGAATGCTGACACAATGTGTAGTGAAAGCAAAGAGTGTAAATTGGGCATGATAGAGGTTTCTTGGTGCAGGAAGGAAGTAACATAACACTGAATGCAGCTCAAGTTGCACTGTGAGAACAGAATGAACAAGCAACCAGCTCTCTGTCACAAGACAACAGAGAGAAAAAAAAAATCTAATTAAAAAGAGGTTTAGAAGGGAAAGAATAATGAAATGTTTCCATTTTACTTTATTTCCTAAACTGACCTTTCTAAATACAGGACGGATGGGTATAGCTTTAAAAGCATGTTATGCTTTAGTTAAAATAGTAATTTAAACAATTACACATGCCAATTTTAGTGAGAAAAATCTTATGGTTAAGTGCCAAAGTCTTTTTTCCAAAAGTTTCCACGAACCCAACTCTTGTCAGCTCTCAAGGACAGAATCATGGAGTCATAGAATCATTTAGGTTGGAAAGGACCTTTAAGATCATCAAGTCCAACCATAAACCCAACACTGCCAAGTCCACCACTAAGCTATGTTCCTAAGCACCACATCTACACATCTTTTAAATACCTCCAGGGATGGTGACTCAAACACTTCCCTGGGCAGCCTGTTCCAATGCTTCACAACCCTTTTGGTGGAGAAATTTTTCCTAATATCCAATCTAAACCTCCCCTGGCACAACTTGAGGGCATTTCCTCTTGTCCTATCACTAGTTACTTGGGAGAAGAGGCTGACACCCACCTCGCTACAACCTCCTTTCAGGCAGTTGTAGAGACCAATAAGGTCTCCTGTGAGCCTCCTTTTCTCCAGGCTAAACAATCCCAGTTTCCTTCAGCTGCTCCTCATAAGACTTGTGCTCCAGACCCTTCACCAGCTTCGTTGCCCTTCTCTGGACACGCTCCAGCTCTTCAACGTCTCTCTTGTAGTGAGGGGCCCAAAACTGAACACAGTATTCGAGGTGCAGCCTCAACAGTGCTGAGTACAGGGGCACAATCACTTCCCTAGTCCTGCTGGCCACACTATTCCTAATACAAGCCAGAATGCTATTGGCCTTCCTGGTCACCTGGGCACACTGCTGGCTCATATTCGGCTGGCTGTTGACCAACACCCCCAGGTCCTTTTCCACCAGGCAGCTTTCCAGCCACTCTGCCCCAAGCCTGTAGCATTGCATGGGGTTGTTGTGACACTTGCATTCAGAACTGCAGAGAGGGATCTTCAGATGCACCTGCTGTTTTGCTGAGATCCCAACACACCTGTGTGAATAAGAGTTCAGGATGGAAGTCCTGCTGAGAAATCAGATGCCTAAACCCTGCTGCTGGCTTAAAGTTCCTGCAGTGTATTTTAATATCGGAACAGCTTTTTGAAGCTCTGTCCTCAGGTCTGTGACATTATTGGTTGCTGATGTTTGAGCAAAATTCTTGTAAGCGTACTTCTCCAAAACACCACAGATCGCTATCTACCTTGTGCCTCCCCAGCATCCCCCATACAGAGCGGTAACAAGTGACTTTGCATGGGGCCCGGTAATGATCGGCTGCTGTTCCCCTGTGTCCCAGCAGACCGGCACTTCTCCCAGCCCAGCTTGCCTTGGAAGTTTTTCCCCACCCTTATGCCCTTATTCTCAGATGTTGTCTTTCACTCTGGTGCTGCTGGTAGCCCAGTGGGTCTGACACACTTACTGGGAGTCTCATGGGAGGCCACAGTGTTATCCCACAAGTATGAGGTCGTTTACCGGATGTGCAAGACGCCAATATACACACAGGGCAGAGGTATTTTATTCAATGTCTGCACAGAGATGGGTGCTAGGTGGTCATTCCACAAAGCTAGCACAAAGTTCAGTCATGCAGGTACAATATTTATACAGTCTAGTTATACATATGCATAAGTAATTACACAAAGCAGTATTCTATTGGTCTACATTTCTCTTATTTCAACTTAAAGCTACTTTAATATTCTGCGCACTCTTGCAGGAAGTGGGGTGGTAGCTTTCTTTGGTCTTTAATTGAGTTGGTGGTCATGATCTCCCCCTGCCGTCTTTACCTTTCCCCTAGTTTCTGTAAATCTTTTTTACTTCATGTAGTCCTGTGTCCTCCCAGCCTGGCAATCTCCCTTATAACAAGATGTTTCCTTTATCAGTCCTTGAAGTTCCTCGTCTTAGTTTCTTCTTCAAGGGCCTTAACAAGGCCTACATATTCCCCTTTTATCAGTCTCTTAGTTTTTCTTCAAGGGCACGTAGTCCTCATATGTCTCATTATTAGTTCTTATTAATAGTATATAACTTCCGGCAGTAGCTTGTACAATTAGTTGTCTAACACATTTTAAGGCACAGCTAACAACAATACAGATTATTATCATGATGATTACAGTTATAATCATCGTTTGAAGTAAATTTGCCAACCATCCATTTAGGGAGAATCCAAAACTTTGTCATATTTTGTTTAGAGGCCTGAATATCTCTACTTGATTTTGCCACTTATTTTATTTCGTCTATTTGTTGATCTAAATATTCAGTCATATTGGGGATATGGATGCAACAATCTTTGGTTTTCAGTTTTACGTACCCACATACCCCGTGTTCATGTAATAACATTAAATCTAAGGTTAGCCTATTCTGCAACATCATTTTTGAACTTTCCTGTGGTTGAGTGTTTTAAAACTGTAGTCCTGCTCTAGTTGCATTTGCTAATAGTTCTACTTGTCCTGTCAGATTGTTCAACCACATTCGACTCTGAAAGGAGGTCCCACTCGAGGGGATCGGCTGCAGATTTAGGTAATGGTAGACAGGCCATTATACTGCTGATGTTATGGATTCTTCCAAAGGACTGGACAAGTTTTCAGACTAGATTTCTGTTACAAAAAGTAAATGCTAGGTTAATCAATGTCACAGATACAATTTTCATTGTAACCATGCTAAATTAATAACACTTTCTGAGAGTGTCCTAGGGGTAACTTCAATAGTAGTTTTCTAAAAGAAAAACCTTGATACAATCCATCGACAGTCCCTGGTTAGTCGGAGTCTTAGTTCTCCAGTTGGCATAGAGGTTCACTTGTCTTGGTCTGGCACTTTCTTTACTCTAGTATAATGAATCCAGGAGTCAATCCCCTTCACTTTCACTGCTGCATAAGTTTTTAATAGCACTGTAAAAGGTCCTTTCCACTTTTCTTTCAAGGGCTCATCTTTCCAAGTTTGTACATAGACTGTGTCTCCTGGTTGGAATGGGTGTACTGGAGTGTCCAAGGGAATGGGAGTCCTCTGGTTTAGGTACCTATGCAGGGAGGATAAACTCTGCGAGAGAGATATCAAATACACTTTAATTACAGCCTGTCCCTTTATATGCATTTGGTGTCCCTTCATGGTTAAAGGATTGATTGGATATGGTTTCCCATACGGGATCTCAAATGGACTAACACCTTCCCTAGCTCTGGGTGTAATTCGTACTCTCATTAATGCTCTGCATAGAATATCTACCCATTTCATTTGAGTTTCCTGACACACTTTAGAAATCTGTCTTTTTAGAGTTTGATTCATTCTTTCTACTTTGCCACTGGACTGTGGCCTCCAAGGGGTATGCAAATCCCATTTAATGTCTAGAAATCTAGAAACTCCCTGCACTATTTCTGCAATGAAGTGGGGTCCGTTATCGGAGGATATACCTTCTGGAACACCGAATCTAGGGGTAACTTCTTTCAATAAAATTTTGATCACTTCCCCAGCCTTGTTAGTGCGACAAGGGAAAGCTTTGGGCCAACCAGAAAAGGTGTCTACCGTTACCAATAAATATTCATATAGATTACAACTTGGCAATTCCATAAAATCTATTTGCTAGTATTCCCTGGGAGTTATTCCTTGTTTTACGACTCCTCCCATGATTTTCTTTGCAATTTGGGGGTTATTGGTGCAACAGATAGTGCACTTTTTGACTATTATATCTGTTAGGGTTTGCATTCTTGGCCCAATGACATGTCTTTCGGCAATTAGCACTAATGCATCTGCTCCCGAGTGTGTTTCTTGGTGCAGTTTCTTGAGTAGAATTTCCATCATCTTTTCGGAAATGAATAATTGCTTCAGTGGTGTCACCCACCAACGCTGATCATTTTTGAAACAATCTAATTGCTCTGCCAATTGATTTTCCTTCTCAGTATATTGCTGGAGAGATAATTCCAAATGGAGTACTGGAATTAAAGCTTCTTCAAATTTTGATTTCTGTAATGCTGCTTCTTTTGCTAACTGGTCTGCTTTTCGGTTTCCCTTCGTGATTTCACTGTTTCCCTTCTGATGCACTTTACAATGCATTATAGCAACCTCCTTCAGTTGAAGGACTGCCTGCAAGAGCTTCATTATTTCTGTTCCATATTTGATCAGAGTCCCGTGTGAATTTAATAATCCTCTTTCTTTCCAAATTGCCCCATGTGCATGCACTACTCCGAATGCATACTTAGAATCTGTGTAAATATTGGCTCTTTTTCCCTGACTAAGCTCTAAAGCTCATGTTAGTGCAACCAATTCTGCCTTTTGAGCAGATGTATTACTAGGCAAAGATTTAGCTTCTAAGGCCTGAGTACTTGTTACCACTGCATATCCAGCTTTCCGTCTTCCTTCCAACATAAAGTTGCTCCCATCAGTAAATAACTCAGTTTCTGCATTTGGTAGGGGTTCGTCTCTCAGATCAGGCCTACTAGAATACACTGGTTTGATGGTGGTTAAACAGTCATGATGCAATTCACCGATTTCGGAAATTGGGAGCAGGGTGGTAGGATTTAGAGCAGAGGTCAGGGAGTTTACAACATCATCTTGTTCCAGCAGCACCGCTTGATATTTAGCTAACCTGCTTGGGGAGATCCAATTATGCCCTTTATTCTCAAGGAGAGAAGACACAGCATGAGGTACAAACACAGTAATCAGTTGGCCTAACATCAATTTCCGAGATTCTTCAATCAAAGTTGCAATAGCTGCTAGTGCCCTCAAACAACTGGGCCAACCTTTACTGACCTCATCTAATTGCTTTGAAAAGTATCCCACCTGTCTTTTCCAGCTCCCCAATTTTTGTGTCAAAACTCCTAATGCCACTTGCTGTCATTCATGTACATATAATTGGGTTTCCTCAAATCTGGGAGTCCCAAAGCAGAAGCGTCCATGAGTTTCCTTTTAATTTCATCAAAACTCTTCCTACATTCAGGTGTCCATTCGAGAACCCCTTCAGGTCTCCTTTCACAGCAGCATACAGTGGTTTGGCAATTAATCCAAAATTGGGAATCCGTAAGCAGCACCATCCAGCCATTCCCAGAAATCCTAATTGCTTCTTTGATGTAGGCACAGCAATTCTACAAATTGCCTCTTTTCTCTCAGTACTTAATTCTCTCTGTCCTTTGGTGATTTCGAACCCCATATATTGGACCTTTTTTTTTCCCAGTCTAAGACTTTTTCTCAGAAATCTGATACCCTGCCAAGCCCAGAAAGTTAAGCAAACTGATGGTGGCTTCCAGACATGCCTCATAACTGTCAGAACCAATTAGTAAATCATCAACATATTGCAACAATGTTACAGCATCATATAATTTTGCCATAGTTCCAATTCTTTGGCTAGTATGTTATCAAACAGGGTAGGGCTGTTCTTGAATCCTTGGGGAAGGACAGTCCAGCAGAGTTGTGTCTTTCGTCCTGTAGTTGGATTCTCCCATTCAAAGGTGAAGATGGTCTGGCTCTGCTCATCCACAGGTCTACAGAAGAAGGTGTCCTTTAAATGTAATACTGTGAAATAAGTATTACTGTTAGGGATTGTAGTAAGGAGGGTGTATGGATTTGGAACTACAGGGTGGACATCTACTGTCCTTGTATTAATTTCTCATAAGTCCTGTACCAGTCTATATTTAGAAGAATGGAGCTTCTTTACAGGTAGGATGGGAGTATTAAATTCCGATTGACACTCCCGTAACAATCCATGTTCTAAAAAGGAGCTTATTATAGTTTCTAATCCTTTTTGTGCCTCCAGCTTAATGGGGTATTGTTTCTTTCTCACCAGTTGAGCTTGTGGTTTTAGTTCAATCTTTACCAGAGTCGCATTCCTTGCTTGTCCGGGTATCTTCGATACCTACACCAGAAGTATGACCACATTCAGTACTTCCTCTGGAATATTCATTTCTTCATTAGGGTCTTTCTCGGTTAGCAAATATATCTGGGCTTTCCAGGCAGTCTCTGGAGGAATATGCAATTGAACAGAGTCTTCAGAAAAAGTTAGTTGTGCATTCAGTTTACAAAGTAAATCCCGTCCAAGCAATGGTAGGGGGCATTCTGGCATATAAAGGAATTCATAGTTAATTTAGTATTTCCAATTGAACATTCCATAGGTTGTAAAAACGGCCTTAAAGTCTTTTTCCCTGTTGCACCAACAACGCTTATTTTAGTTCTACTTAAGGGTCTCCTACAACTAGTTGCTACAGATTGTGTAGCTCCACTATCAATTAAAAATTCTATTATTTCATACCCCAGCTTGACTGGAACCAGAGGATCGGCTAGGGAAACTTTAATAGATTCCTCTGGTCCCCTTCAGTCCAACCCAATCTCCGTCATGACCCCAACGGCTTCTTCTGTCCCTCTTTCCTGATTATTCAGATGGCATGGACAATCTTTTTTCCAATGGCCCTCTTGCTTACAATATACACACTGATTCATTCCCAAGGGAATGTCATGACGATTTCCACTATTACTTCTTCGGCCCCTTCCTCGGCCACAAAATCCACCTCGCGTATTTTCTCTCCCTTTTTCTTGTCCTTCTGTCAAGGCAGCCAACAGATAAACTTGCGGCTTTGCTTGTCCCCACTTCTCCTTCTCTTCTATTTCCTCCCGATTATTATATACCTTATATGCGATTGACAATAACTGTGAGACTGTCATTCCATATGCACCCTCTACCTTTTGTAATTTCTTTCTTATATCTGCTGCCGCTTGACCAATAAACAGCATGTTAAATAACTTTAAATTGCTATCATCTTCCAGACCCAGATCTGTCCATTTTCGAGCTACTTCACACAATCTCTCATAGAAGGCTGATGGGCTTTCCTTATCTCCCTGCCTTACTTCATATAGTTTAGATAAATTCTTAGGCTTTTGCACTCCATGTTGAATCCCATACAAAATTAACTTTTGCTATTCCTTTACCCTCCGTAATCCCTCACCTGTGTTTCGATCCCACTCCGGATCCTCTTCTGGGAGGTACATGTTGGTATTAGGCACCCACGCATGTTCTTGAGTTAGTCCTTCTCTAGCCTTCTCTAAAATTGTTCTCCTCCCCTCAGTGGTAAACAAATATTCTAGGAGAGCCTGTACATCTCCCCAGTTGGGATTATGAGTCATCATTACAGTTTTAACAGTAAACATTAAAAACAGTAAAAACATTCCTTCTGGATTGTTTCTATTCAATAAAACAAGATTTTTCCTTTTTCTCTTTTAGCACATATATTCCAATCTGATGTTTAGAATCCATTAAACCACATTTCTTCCTAATACCCCAATCATTTCTTAACGCAAAAAACATATCCACATAAGGTATTTAATCCCGTTTTTCAGTTCTCCGACAAAACAACATTAATTGCAATACAGTGTTATATTTCAAGGATCCATTCTCAGGCCATTTTTCACCATATTCCAATTGATATTGTGGCCACCATTGATTACGATATCGTTTTAGCTTATTTTTAGTCATGGGACCCCCCCCAGATTTCTTCCAATTCTTCAGGATGTGTCCTAGAGGAGAGCAAAGGGGTGCCTCCTGGGAAGCAGCAGTGCCCATATCGGTACTGAAAAAAACCCTCAGCATTTCATACATAAACCAAAACGAGAAACGTCTTCCTTTGTTACTCAGAACAGAACAGAACAGCATGTAGAAACAAACAAAATTATGCTACTGCCGCGTATCTTTCCTGATGTATCTTATGCAGAGCCCAGGACAGAAGAGATGCTGCCTGCTTCCCGAGAGATCTTGCCCCTACCCCCCTTTTCGCATATCCCCCACAAAAAATACCTCTTTTCAGTAGTGTTGCACCATTGTGTTGCTTACCTCCCGACTGCAGGAGGGGAGCCGAAGGAGTCCCCGATCAACAGGTTGGTGCACACTGGAGTCCACTCAGGTCTCTTCTCCCCATCGGATGCGGCAAGACGAACCAGGCAAGGCTGTCATCTCAGTCCCATCTGGGTTGCCAAAACTGTTATCCCACAAGCGTGGGGTCGTTTACCCAGTGTGCAAGATGCCAATATACACACAGGGCAGAGGTATTTTATTTCATGTCTGCACGGAGATGGGTGCTAGGTGGTCATTCCACAAAGCTAGCACAAAGTTCAGTCATGCAGGTACAATATTTATACAGTCTAGTTATGCATATGCATAAGTAATTACACAAAGCAGTATTCTATTGGTCTACATTTCTCTTATTTCAACTTAAAGCTACTTTAATATTCTGCGCACTCTTGCAGGAAGTGGGGTGGTAGCTTTCTTTGGTCTTTAATTGAGTTGGTGGTCATGATCTCCCCCTGCCGTCTTTACCTTTCCCCTAGTTTCTGTAAATCTTTTTGACTTCATGTAGTGCTGTATCCTCCCAGCCTGGCAATCTCCCTTATAACAAGATGTTTCCTTTATCAGTCCTTGAAGTTCCTCGTCTTAGTTTCTTCTTCAAAGGTTAGTGATTAACGAGGCCTATATATTCCTCTTTTATCAGTCTCTTAGTTTTTCTTCAAGGGCACAGTCATTAGCAAGGCATGCGTTGTTTATACAAAAAGTGTCTTGTTTCATAAGGCCTCTATGGCCCTTACATCAACAGCACTGGACTTACCCAGACCTAGCAGCTGTCAGTGGTCACTGCTCATCGGCCGCATGGCTTCACTCTCCAGATCTCGCTGGGGGTTTCACCCTTGTGCCAGCTGTAGGCAGTGGACACTGGTGCCTACAGGAAAGACCAACAATGGTGCAGTTCAACGATGGAGGACATCCCAGGCACACTAGCAGACATCAACCTCCACTGCGAGGTAGAGCTCCAGGAGCAGGAACCCAGTAGCTCCATGTCTGGGAGCATGGGGGAGCCCATCCAGCACCCCTGGGGCCGCTGCCTGCCATGAGCCGTGCAGATAAATTGCTGGATACTGGTGGGAACAGCCTCTTCTGCTGCCTTTAGTTAGACCAGCACACGTGAGTGCTGACCCATGAAGTGAGGACAATAGATCAAGAATGTCCAACATGTTGAATATTCAATATCAGACCCTATAGATTACAGATTGCCAGAGACATTGTGGAGCCTCCATTGCTGGAGATATTCAAAACCTGACTGGGCACAGTCCTGGACAACCTGCTCTAGGTCACCTAGAGCAGGAGGGTTGGACGCGATGATCTCATGAGGGACCTTACTACCTCAGCTGTTCTGTGATTCTGTGAAACCCAGTTAGGTTACCACAGACTGGAGCTTGCAGCCCTGCTCCCTGGTAGCACCCACCACATCTTCACCATCAGCAAGAGCAGTGTGTGGACAACCTGCACAGGCACCAGCATGTGGCTTCAAAAGGCCTGGTGATACATCCGTCCTACCACACAGGGGCTGGGTGAGGGATGGCTGGTCCCATGGATGCAAGTCATTAGTGCAGTGAGCCCTGGGACACCCCAAGATCTCTGGAGCTCAGGAGAAGCCCCATGGTAGCACTTGAAGCTTCTGTTAGAAGAACAGACCCAGGGAGACTCAGGCACCGGGGAAGAAGGGATGACAAGAAGCAGCCTGGCATTTTCCCCAGTTCCCTGTGATTGTACTTCTATCCCTAAACCCAAAACACTGAACCTTCTCCTCAGAAAAAGACTTTGGAATCTTATTGTCCACAAGGTTTTTATAATTAAGCCCATTTTAATAATTAGGCTCACCCTCACTGGAGCCAAGGGAGTTATAGAAAAAGATTCTTTTCATTGTACATATTTAAACTCTTGCTGCCCTAACAAATAATTTTTCTCTGAAGCCAGTGAAAAGCTCCCCAGGCTGAGCAAGACCAGGTCCTTTGCAAGCAGCCAACTCAGAATTACCCCGACTTAAAATCCTGAAAAGGTACTGACCAAATTTACCAATCATTCTATTCTTTAGTCTCATCCACTCTTTTCAGAACAAAAAATACTGTTTAGCTGCTCTGAGATTGACAGCCTTGTTCAGATATTCAGCACCATAGGAAGAATGCTCCAGAGAAAACTGCCATCAAAGTCCGTAGCGTGTTCCTTAGAGCTGTTATATTATAGACACCACATTGTTTGTTGTATCTAGTTACACTACACTACAAAAAAGCCTCTCCTTTTTGTTACATGTATTTGCCACCTCATTTTACCTTCATAAAGAAATGTTTAGGTTTCTGTCCTTTTGGATGTGGACTGAATAATGCCACTTTTTGTTTATGAACATATATTTTGAATTTCAACGATAGAACACAAGGACAGACCCAATGAACAGCTCTATTATACTTAAGAAATTGAGTTTCTATTCATAAAGAGCTGAGTAGCTCCTGTTAGATGGTTTCCTATACAAAAAACACTGAATACCTCCAATGAGGCTGACTATATCAAAACACTAAAACATGAATAGGTTTCTTCTCAAAGGAAAGACTGAATCAAAATACAACTATAGTGATATATCTTCTAATACAGCTATTTACAATTTAAGAAGTACTTTTACCTTGGCTTAGAATCACTCTGATTTCTGCTACAATGTTTTTGTCATAAATATGCACCTTATTATACAGAGGAAGGGCTTCTATGAAGAGCATAAAGGACACATTCATGCACTAATTCTCCTGAACAGCGTATAATGTTTGCCATGAAATAAAATACTTGCCATTTTTCAGCTTTAGAACATCTTGACTTTGTGTTCATATTTTTAATTACCTGCTACTACTTTTTAAAATTATGTACATTAACAAAAGTGACTGTAATAATCTTTGATAATAATTTTTCAGGAGTTATTCAGGAAAAGAGGACTTAATTCCCTGGTTCAGTGACAAAAACGGTCTCTTGAGTGGCAAATCTTAACCAAAAGAATAGAAAATAAAAGGGAGAAAATATTTCACTTTGTATAGAAGCCACATGCAACCTTATCAAATTGTGCATCAGGTAACAAAGTAGAGTCTTAGTAGAAATTTTCAGAGATAGATAGAAATTTTTCAGGGTTGCAAGTACATATTCCAGACAATACATATGATTGTCTGTTTTCCCAAGGAGAATTTTGTCATTTGCAAGGGATGTGCAAAATTTTACCATTGATCTGTTAGCGCTTAATATCCTTTCCGTTTAGTTTGAAGTATAAGACAGTGTACAAACTAATGGAAAGACTGGCTCAGCAGTTGTAGCAAACCTTTGCTGAGGATCAAGAGGGTGAAGCACAGGCATCCCTGATTCAGTTCTGTACTACCCGAGAGTCTCCCTATGCCCAAAAAGCAGAAAGCAACACCAGGGCTGGCAGGAACACAGAGGGTGGCTATTCTGCTGCATTTTCCAAAAATGAGGCCACAATAACCCATTCACTTACTAATAACCAATAGAGCACATATCAGTGAACAGGTTTCTTACTTCGGTGTTAAGTGTAAATGAATAACGGGCTTCACTGCAAAGTGAATATAAGCCCAGAGGAAGGAACAAGAGCATTTTTCATCCCCAGCCTAAAGTGGAAAAGGCAAAGCTCAGTCATTTGGTGATGCCACAAACTTTTTTTGAAAGTTTCTGTCTAAAATGTTTAAGTTCAAGGATATTTTTGGCTTAAAAGTTTTTTTGTTGTTGTTTTAAAAGATCTAAAACTCTTAAGCACAGTGGCCATGTGCTTCAACAGCAAAGCCACTTAGAAACAGCAGTATTTCTGCTAATGGAAGCACTGTTCAAAGGAAGAACGCTACTCCTTAGTTTTCCTCCATAGCCAGCATTTGCTAGAAGGGAAGAGACATTGACCTCTGGCTTGTGGGGGGTAAATGTTAGATTACATTTAGCAAGCGAAAGTCAAAAGTGCTTTCTATGTTGCTTTTTAGTTAATGGCATCTGCTCTGTTATGACAGAGGCTGTTTGTTGTTCCTTCTACTCTAAAATACATATTTTGGTCACGAAAACAATTCTGCTGTTACAGGGGGAGCATCCCACAATGAATATCTGTGTCCACCTGTTTCACTTCATTTTTGAACATTAATGAGATGCACCTTCATTTATGAAAATTGCATACAATAATTTATTTGTGATTAATGCTTATAAGCTGTTGTTGTAGAGTGGCTGTGATCAGTTACAGACAGATAGAGGGGGGTTATTACCCACTGTTGATAAGTTATGAGAAATTGCCAGTGACAAGTAAATGCCCCACAGAGATTTTTCTCAATGCCCCTGTAGATTGCATTACCTGTTACCTTGCAGTGCACATTTTTTCCTGTTTCCCCTCCTTGGAGGCAAAGGCAGAGCAGGACTGGAGAACTAGCTTTTGACTGTGGGAGACCTTATTTTAGGCCCTTTACATGCCACAGATTTCTTGTGCATTCTCACAGAAGTTGCAAAAGGTCAGTCCTACAACAGGGTCCCAGCCCTTGCGGTCTGGGAGTAAAGTTCATGTGCCCCATGAGACCTGGGGAGTTTGATGCCTGAGAACAGGAACAAGCCACACTGATGAGCAAATCTGTCTCTGAATTTCTGCTGCCTTACTCAGCTTAAGTGCTTTCCCACAGCCCAGAGTTTCATAGCCCTACATCTTCTTTCAGAAGGTGCATCTTCCTGGGTGGGAGCTGGCAACTTGCTCTCCTAAATAACAGTGCAGAGCAACGAGCCAGGGAGTGGGAGGCCCTTGGGAAGGTTCAAACCCTCAGTGTCTAGCCTGCAGGCTCTGCAGGAGTGCATCTGGCCTTCACCGTCCCTGAGGGGCTCAGCCAGCAACTCAAAGGGTCAGCAAGACCAAGATCACGGAGGCAGGAGCATGACTCCATAACCAGGTAAGTGCATTCACTCAAGATCAAAGTAGGAGAGGAGAGAGATTTGCTCTGACCTCTGTTTCCTACCGACAACACTCTTGAAGAAAAATGGATATGCACTTCAAGGCCAAGGGCCAGAGCACAGGACCTTCTCTCCCTGTGGAGGGACTCCCTCACCAGGCTGCAGAGCAAGAGCTTATTTTCTCTCTGATTGACCCCATTAACCTGATAGTCCTTGCTGAACAGTGGCAGAGCCTCAGTGCAGATATGGAGAGTACTTCTGACCCCTTGGTCTCACTGAGGTGAGGTTTAATGGCTTACTCTTTCTTCTTTCTGGGTGCTTTTGTGGACCTGGGCTTGAATGTTCTTGTGCCTCAGCTCTCCCTCTCACGTTGCAAAAATAAGCACGTTAACGTTACAAGCTGCACCACGGGAATCACAAAAATAGCAGGTTAGTTACAACATATCCCCTCAGCACAGAAAGCAGCTGTCAGTGCACTTCAGCTGGGTACGTAAGCATCAGGTCAAAATACTTTTAAAAAGTAAAATAGGTGGCTCCAACAAGAACCTTGCAAAATGATTGCAACGCAGACCAAAATTTTCACAGAAAGGCAGATTTGCACTATCAAAATCTTTAACAAATTCAAGTTTCACAAAGTACAAAAAATCAAAACTGTCAGAATGCATTATTTGTTTTAGCAACTTTTAATTTTTCAGTTGATAGTGATCTTGTCAGTGTTTATTATTTTTTTATTTGAAGAGTGTTTGATCCAAAACAAAACAAAAACTAGCTTGAATAAAACATTTAATTTTGGTTCTTTGATAATTTCATTTCAAATCAACCCAAGATGAGTGTAAAGATGGCTTTTAGTTGTCTGAACCAAAGTCAAATAACTTTAAACTCTGGGTTTATGGGCTGATTGTCCATTATGTGAGGTAGACAATTCCATCTAGCCTTAATGTGTTGTCCTAATATTAGACTATGCTGAAACATCCAGCCAATTGCAGGCTTAAGATGCATATTGCATGAAGTAAACACTGCTTACTACATGATACCCAATGTGAAATAACATTTTCATGCATAGATTTTACAGCCCCAGGTGCAGCCGTTGCCACGACTGGTGGATTTGGGTTCTTCTCAGCATTCCCTAAGTCAGTGTCAGCAAACAATTCCAAAGGTGGTTGCACTCGTAATTAGACTGATGCCATGCTTGCTTCAGAGGAGAACGTAGCAAATCTGTAATTCACCCACCTAAAAATGAAGGTGCTTTCAAAGAGTTTAATAAAATAGTGGTAATCTGCATTTCAGTCTCTTCTTACTAAACCCACAGATTATTTAATAAACTGTGCAGAAATTACTTGCCAATAGAAGTTACCTGACAGGTAATGTAACATAGGTTAGGTAAAAAAAATCCCCTGTGTCCCCTTCCTGCTTCTGTACTTCTATGGCCAAGGTGAGACCTGAGCTAGTGCCGTACTTGCTCTCTTGTTCCGCAGCTGGTTCCAATGTCACATAAACCATCCTGAGCCATAAACAGCATTTGTCCCACATCACTGTTTGTAACTGTTTCAAAGCAGACACGCTCTCATTAGCTATCCCAAACACATCTCAAAATTTTAAAAAATGGTCTGTTTCAGAGGATCACAAAAATCCACTGACACACTACAGACCAGAAGCGGTGGGATTCAAATGTTTTCTACAAGGCTACATCCATCCTGGTACTACACAGCTCCAGTCTCTTTAGGCTTCTGCTACGTCAAAGATGCTGTTTAGTTCAGTCTGCTGAAATTCATTAGCAGGCTGACTATAAGTGAATTGGGAACATTTATTTGAACAATTTGTAAAGATAAACCAGTGCAGACAGCCTAGTGCCACAGGACTACTCAGCTAAATTAATCTTAAAGGAAAACAGAGGAGCTGCAAGAAGCATGCTCCTGAACGTGTGTTGAATTCAACTCTGTTCCATACTAATTTTACTTGAAATATTTCAGAACTTTGGCATACAAATTAATGATGGCAGGCTGATGGTAACCAGGTCCTGATTATTTCCATGTTCAGCTATGTGGTTAATTCACAGAAGTGTTAAATACAAGCGCTCCACCACTCGGGGAGAAGACATGCATACTCACTTCTCGTGCATATTGGTTAAATAGACTTGAAAGGAAGTAGAGTAATGATTTTTTTCCTTTCTCTACCACCGTCTCACCATCTGACAAAGAACCTGGTACCCCAAGGTCTGCAGCCGCACCCCCTTTCCCCTCTGGGAAGGGGTCTCCCTCTTCCCACCCACTCTCCAGCACAGGGATCCAAGTCGTTTTCTTACCACTGAGTAATCCTATAAACAGGGGGATTTTAGCATTAGCCTGTTTACTTCTTTCTTACTCAACACTGCGTTGGAAGGATTAGTGTGAATTTAAACCGCAAGTGCAAAGTGACAAAATGGGTCTCCGGCTTGCAGGTTCATAGCTCAGGCTCAGCACACACAATGCAGTCCCTTGGGTTTGTTTTTGTTTTCTTTTTCTTTTTTTTTTCCTCATTTACAGACAGCACAAGAATTTTAAGAATATGTAGAATGTCAAAGTTGGCACCTCTAATCCTTTCCATACAAGGGAAATGGTGCTTCTGCAGCTCCCCTTCCTTCTCTGCCTGGATTAGCCACAGACCAACAAAAGCAGCGGATTTTCATTAAGGCCGGGTGCCTAAAACAGGGCTAGGTGACACACAAGACAGGCCAGGTGAGTTTAGTGTTTTGTCTAGTGATGTCTTGCCAGCGATACCACTGTATCTTCAAAGACAGCATGTCACTCAGCCGTCCCTCAGAGGGCTCAGCGCTCTGATAAAAGCTGCATGAGTAGTTTAAAGTTAAAATAAGTTGATATTGACGAAGACACCACACGTTTCACAACACCCTCATGCACCCCTCTCCTCCTATAGGAGGCCATGTGAGAATTTTGACCCACATAGCCCTTTTCAAGGAAATGCCCAGCTTGAGCAGGACCCTTGGGAAACTTGCTGTGTCTGGGCTCTAGTCCCCTCTCGCTGCAGAAGCACAAAATCACAGTTAGCAACCATTTTCTCCCTGCTGCATCTTGTGGTCAGATGGGAATTGGGCATAAGCAACTTCAGCTGTTACAGCAGCAAACACCACTTAGGGCCACCGCGACCAACAGAAGCCAGTCATGAATTTCCATTTCTCATTTATGTTACAGGGAGCTGACCGGCTCTTGTGTTCTCATACAAATTACACGCGACATTTTGGTATTACCAAAATTTTTATTAGCAGGCGCCCTCATGCAATTGGCCCCCACCTCGCAGGTATTCAGCAGCTTCTTCATAGAGGGACAGGGCACAATGGTTTGATCCAACAAGGGGAATGTACGTGCCATTATTTCCAGGGGCTCAGAGTAGCTGCATTGCCTGAGAGTGATAATCATTAAAGCTGTTCTGGAGTCAGAGAAATTAAACTAGCTGCCTTGTAACTGAGAAACATGTCAACTCATTGGCATGTCTGCAAGTTAGTGCCAAAACACGAAAGCATTTTTCATGCCAGTGATACCCTTTGGATGAGTTCAGAAGCAGAGAGCATTGTTGATAAATTGTTTTGAGGAACTCAGAGGTGACTGTGGAAGTACCAGACTAGCAGAGTGCTTGCTGTGTGCCTTGTACTGGGACAACTGTATGGAGTCTCCTGGTGACACCAA
The DNA here is from genome assembly GCF_034638445.1 of Ciconia boyciana. NCBI lineage: Eukaryota > Metazoa > Chordata > Aves > Ciconiiformes > Ciconiidae > Ciconia > Ciconia boyciana. The sequence goes on from NC_132936.1 coordinate 55,931,153, forward strand.
AGAGAAAAGCTCCCAGCTTAGTTATTATAAATCAATATCCCAGAAGTGCTGCTGCATGAAGACATCACAGAAATGAAATTAGCAGGGCATTTAAGAAATTCATTTTGCTTAATACAGCATTGTAATTTGTAATCCTTTTTTTTTAATAAGCCAATAACAAGTTTGAAGGGTTCCATTCCTTTTGCATGCAACAACCAGTTTTAGGACAATTACACCAAAGTTTAACTTAGCCAGCAACATCTCATTTGGATATATGATTCCTTTACCTTGGCTATCATGACCAAAAAAGAATTAGACTTTTAAAAAGATCTTTAATAAGAACATCATTTTTCCAACAGAAAACAACAACAAAATGTAAAATCAGTTGCCCAGTAAAATACTTTTTCATTAGAATACGGAAGTAGGAAAAGAGAAAGTAATCTTTTACATACAGGATTAAATACATAGAAAGGCTACATGCACACCTATATTTTTGTGTGTGTATTTGAACAAGTTAAACACTTTAAAAATAGCAATTACTTCAAAAGCAAAAACAAAACAAAACAAAAAACTGCACAAAAATTTGTACTTTCTCCATTTTCAAGCTAAAATTAGTAACTATATCCTTATTTAAAAACGGTAATTAGTAAGCACTTTAATAAGTAATTAATAAGGTGCACTGTCTATAAACTGAATGAGAAATCAGTAGTTTTTTCGTTATTCCTCAAAGACTTTATATGAAGATGCTGAAACAGTGTCTGATGTTAAGCTTTTGTCATTTTACTAGCTGCCTGGGTGTGAAGTATTACGATAAGCAGTAGAACTAAACTGCAGTTGTCCAGCTGCATCAACACAGGACTTTTTCAGATGTGCTGTTCTTGCTTTCTAATTGTCATAACTGACCAGAGGCCAGAGTTTTACAGGTTTTTAGGCACTAGTCCACTGGAAGTCATGGAGTTTAGGAATCTACGTTAGTAAAATATGGCAGTGAGAGAGAGGGCACGCAAATATACCTTTGAAATCTGGAACTAATTGATTTCTAAGATTTCTCCACACACAGTGTCTTCCAAATTGCAGAGAACATCTGCAGCATCAGCACATCAGGGTCTATGCTCAGCAACCTGCCTGCGCAATGAGTCAGTCCCTTTGCAACATCTAAGAAGGTGCTGGGAAGATGCAAGTCTTGCCTCTATCATACCAGTCTCCAAACAAACCTCACAAGCTGTCTTCTGTCTGGGCATAAAAAGGGTTCCTAATGAATGTGGACCAAGCCCACCCTTGCATTTAGACACAGAAGAATGTCTTTGCTCAAGTCATAGTCATTTAGGTCAGTTTACCTGCACAAATACAGAGTCAGTGCATACAGATAAGTAAGGCATTGAAAATGCTATTGGAAAGGCTGGAGGGTGTATGAACTTGTGGTCAAACCTCTGAGCTGTCACATGCGATGTTTGGTTTCACTTCTTACCATAGATTGAGCTGTTTAATGCTGGATGAGTGACTTTATTTTGCTATGCTTCTACCTATAAAGCAGAAGTAACATCCACAGTCCTTAATCTCATCAACTTTAGGCATGATCTTTGCAGAGGCAGGAGCAACCTTGTGCTGAGTATTTGAATACGCGCTTGACTTTTTCCAAATGGAAAGGGCAGATTTATCATAGGCAAGCCTGGGGGGGGAGGGGAGGAGGGGGGGGGCGAGTCACCTCTGTTTGTGTGGAGTACAATAAATGATCCAAGACCCACCTCACACAGCAGGGGAACCATTACTCTTCACTTAACTATCACTTTCACACTTAGATCTACCCCTAATCTTTAGGCTCTGCTATATATAAGCAGTAAATCAGTGATAATGTGAACCAGCAAGATTTATACCTTGATTGGCAGAAGTCAATGGACTGCAAACACAAATCACATTGGATTGCAACCATGATTCAGGAAGTTGCAGACTCACCACTGTTGCTTTTCTTTTTCTTGCAAAAGCAAATTTTACAATGTCAGTTTGTGAAACAGCTTTCCAACAAGCTACCTCTTGCAGTTAGTCCTCTAGAATGTGTGTTTGAGGCATATTTGTTTTGAGGGATTTTAAGCTGTAAAGATGTATGAACACTTAATCTCAACTGTCAGAGACAGGTTACCAGGCAAGATGGATCTTGGTCTCTGAGCCAGTAGGGCTGGCCATACTTGCAGCTATATCAAAAAGAACTGAGACATCAAACAACTTCTGTAAGTCACACAGCACAGTGCATTTTAGCCAAAGGGAGGAAAAAGAAAAAACAGCAGGAAAGAAAACTTATCCAGTGGTTATGTTTGAGGGAGCAGGGAGCAAACGAAAGAGCCACAGCACAGGCATGGGGTAAGTGAAAAGCCATTGCTTCCTTCAGGATGCACAGCAATGTTCGCTGTGGGGGCAGGAACCAAATTCTTATTTTTATAATCAGCATAATCCACCAGAAATAATATATAATTCCTTGTAACTGAACGGCTGTCTCACAGATGGATGGTGTAATGTGTCCCCTGCTTCCCTCACTCCCCCCCTTCCTTTCTTTCCCTCACTGGAAGTTCCTGTAATTGTCACTTTGTAATGTATATACCAGCACATGGACATGCAGAATGAACGCTGCGTGCTCATTTCGCACTATAAATGATGTGTACTGCCTTGTGTCACAAACAGTAAATCCTTTATACCAAAAGCCTGCTCATTTTCACACCATTCACTTGTTCAGTAACAGTTGTCCAGATTTTTTAATTCAGCTCCTTACACTAATCCAGCAACTGCTGGTCTTAGACAGGTGCAGGGATCAAACAGGCTCAATAAACTAAAACATCTGGCCTGGAAATGATAATAGGCCCTTTTACTTTCCAAAGCAGAGGAGGAATGCAAAGTTTTCAAATGTTAAATCATGCAATTATCTCCTGCAATATTAATTTTTTTAAAAAATGAAACAATACTGTTTTCTATTCAGAGTTTCATTCATTGCTTAGGTTCCTGCTCTCTCCTGTGGTGCAGGAGATGACAGGCCAAAGAGGCCAAATTATCATCTACTAAAAAAAAGAAAAGACACCACCACCACCCCCCCACTTTCACAATAGTAGAGCTCAGTCATGTCAAGAGGCCCAGCCATGCATTAAGCCAAAAACTAATTCTGGAGAAAAGTTTGGGAGGTCCTATGGCCCTGTACAAGCCCAGTTTTGTGGAAATCCCTGTACAAGCCCAGTTTTGTGAAGCCAAGTCATCTCCAGCCATGTGAAGGCTGGTAGCAGGACAGAGCTAGTTGAAGACCATCACCCCATTATCTGGATGACACCAGGAGACAGTTGTCCTCACAGTCCCTCCAGTGACGAGACTGCTGTCAGAGCCAGACAAAACATTTCAAACTCTGAATGTGTTTTCAGAAGTATTTCTAGTCAAGGTTGTCCAAGTTTGGAGCAGCTCTCACCACACTTGTGCCTGAGTTTGGTTAGGCTGAGCCCAGGGTTGGGAGGCTCATCATGCCCTCCTCCAGGCATTGCTCCCAGCTACCATCCCTCACCTTGGCTTGCACGTGGCTGTCACAGTGCCCCTCAGACCAAAATCAAGACCCTCCGCAGAACAGGAGATCTGTCAGAAGCTTTTTTGCCTGCGACTAAGGGGATGTTGTCTTCTGGCAGCCCAAGTATGTGGCCATGTAGGAGGGATAGGTATGTTCCTACGCTTGTATTAGAAAATAAATTTCCATCTCTTGTTCAAAAAGCTCTCCATCTTCTTGATGAAAATGCTTTGGCTTGACTAAATAAAATCCTTTTAAAAAAAGTTTCAAACAGGCCTCACCTTGACTACTGGCAGTCATTAAATCTCATGAGAAGAGTCGGTATTTTTATCCAGCATCTTTGCCAAACTACAGTCTTGGTAACTCTGCACTGACCAAGTTTTCCTTTACACTTGGAGCTGAATGTAGCATGTTTCTTTTGAGTAAATAGGAATGTTCATCTTGCGCCAGAGAAACCTGGAACTGAGTCCTGGGTCCCACTCCTGCCTTTGCCTCAAGTTTCCTGTGAGGTCTGAATGCTGGACTTTCAAAAGTGCTGTGAGCCTGGTTACACTTTGCTTAGCACATCTGGGGCCAGGCTTCCAAAGGTATGTTCAGTTCTTCTTACGGACAATCCAGCCCTAGAAACCTCTTTTAACAGCCCGACTTCAACTCTGAATGGGCCTCTTGAAAATACTGTCTTTAGGCTCTCATGGCTTTTGCTTTCAGAAAAAGTGGAACTGTAATAGCAGCACAGCATATAGGCTCTGGATCACCTATAATGCCAGTATCTTATATAAGGCACCAATATATAAAGGACCGATGTTATGAAAAGAAAAAAAAAAAGCGTTCCTCCTCACTTCTGCAGGAACAGATGCTGCAGTGTTCCCACACTGCTGGATGTGGAGGTGCAGCCTTTGGGCCAGAGACTGAATGCATCACACAGGTCCAGGCCACGGTCTGCATTTTACTGCATGACTTTGCTCAAAGGTCATGAGCCTTCAGCTGAAAACACCCTACATGACTGTAGTGCTGATGAGCATACAGGTTTCCCTCAGTCACTGTTGAGAGTCACTGGCAGCTGTAGCAGATCTGGGTTCTCATGCTGGATTTGATAAAAGGGACTCATAAGCCTGGTGAGGAAGGTCTCAGGGAAACTCCTTAGTTTTCCTGAATTCTTACAGAAGGATTTATTTAAGAGCACAAAACTATGACAACAGGGATCTCTAAACACATGCTAAGTCATCATTCACGTGTGTTAATGGCATCTGTGTGATGTAAGTGGGAGAGAGAAACTAACTTAGAGTTAAGTCAGTACCAGCCTCAAGAAGCAGTGTCCCTAGGTCAGGGTCAGGCTTAAAGTAGACACAGCAAGAGACTTTAGCTCAGACCAGGGCTCTTAAATGCTGAGTTCTCCTTGCGTGGTGGACCTTGGACTAGACAATGAGGTTCACTAGAGAGAGAGAGGTGCCATGCAAATCAGAGTCTCTGTGTGCTCCCAAGGGCATCGTCCTCACCTTGCTGCAATGACTGGGTCAGACCCAGAACCAGCTACTGCATTCAGCAGCTGAGGGAGCCTGGGTTGACCCCTAAAGGGCAGCATTGCCACAGGCAATCCAGTCTCCATCCAGACCATCAGTAGAAGAGGGCATGCAGACATCAACCAGCTTAACCCTGTACTCCTTCCTTTAGGAATGAAAGGAGGTTGGATCGGAAGCTTGTGACCCTAGAAAAGATGCTGGGAAGACATTTCTTGGCACAAGGTAGATGACATGTCCCTGTGCTATCTTTGCTATTCCTGGAAGCTAAGAAAATCCTTATAATCATTGAAGGAATGATGCAATTAAGAGCAAAATTCTCTATTGCTACATATACAGCCAATCTCTCAAAACATTATAATTATATATTTGCCAATTAGAGTTTTAAGTGTTTCTCAAGTTGTGTTCATATTTACATTTGTAATGATTTGTTTCAAACACATACAGATGAAGAAGTCAGAGTTGTGTATAGCTTTCATTTTCTGATTTGTGGTGTTTCAGCTTCCCAGGTAAGCCAAAAATTTTTAACTTGTGACAAATTAACCAAGTCATTTACTTTTACTGCTACAGGGAAATGAAATTCCTCAACGCATCCTTTGTTGGTCTCCGAGATCAATCTGCAAGTCATATGCCTACTTCAAATAGGTTCAGTGTTCAAAACCAATGGCCTATGGCCAAACTTAAATTCTTTGTGAAGGAAGTTTATACCTCAGGGATGTTAGCATTGGAGATAATGTCAAAGAAAAGTGCAGTAGAACACTATAGAAGAAGTCTGTGCAAAACACAGGAAAAAAATAATTTCTCTTCAGTCATAGGTGAGAAAGTAGATGCTCAGCTTCTCTATCTGGTTACATGGAAGTTGCAGGGTCAAGAAAATTTATCAAAGCTGTAACAAAGTGTGTTCGAGCATTCTGAAGGAAGGGAGAGAGAAGTATTCTCTGGAAAAACATCTTTTCCTACCAGAAAACAGAGACCAGGCCTTGATTCATTAACACATGGCTCCTAGAGGCATCTACCAGCACTAGCCCATAATTCTGTAATTTGCCACATGAACACAGCCTATGCACTGAGGGATTACTTGATTTCACTTGACTTGTTTGTGGGTACAAAAAAACCACTCATCATAAATTGCAAGATCAAGGCCATATTTATTATTGACTACTAAGTTTAGGTGTAAAATAAAATCAAGCCAGAGATGCTTTTTTTACTATAGAAAAAACCAGCTAATTTTGTGTACATTTCATGAATTCAGTATTCCTTTTGACACATTAGATACTCTGGTTTGTTTAGCCCTATCACCATGTCCTTACAAGTCTTCAGTTCAAATGCTCACTTCTAGTACACTAAATCCATCCTATATGTCTGTTATAAATAGGGTACTGCACATACAGCAAGTGCAGCCCCCACTACACACCCTTGTATGATCACTTCAAATAGTACACATATTCTCACGCTATATTTAGTGCTACATCCACGGTAACATATCATCACATCGGTATATACAAAATGGCTTCATAAAAACAAACATTGGAGCAGAGAAATGGGTTTCTTCAGCCTGCATCGAAGGCTGTCAAAACACAAAGTCCTCCTGAAAGTTTTATTTTATTTAGTTTAATTCCATTTACATTCATTTTTTAAAGTCCTAGTTTATGAAACTCCCAAGCAAATTAAAACAACAACAATTCTTTACCTTAGCAGATATGTTAAGCACCCAGCTTACTGATTTGTACCCAGATTTTCAAAACATTCCAGATTTCTTAGGAACACATGCATAAATGGACAAATATTCAAAAGAATTTGAAAAATCAGGCCATATGCCACAGGAAAACCATGAAAACATTTTCAAAGACCTGGCTCCAGTGGCAGATAGGGGTCACTTGGAGATACGCTCCTGAGTTCCTATTGAAAATCCATCTCTTTGGGCAACTTCACCCATGGAACAATGAAGCTCCTGATCTCTTCACACTTTTATTTGCTTTTTAACTTTTTTTTTTCTTTTTAAAATTTCCTTTCCATTTATTTCCACTTTTTCTATCATAGCTTATACTATTTAGTTTGTGATAAAAAACTTTGTAAAAAAATGACATTCATGACATTTCTCCAGACAGTACTTCTGCATTTGAATCTAGCAACATGAATGAGCTGTTCAGATAATTTTTACCAATGCAAATTGCCTTCTGTTTTGAACTTTGGACTATATGGATCAGCATATTGGCAACTTTGGCAACTTGCACACCTCGTAGTCGCTAGCATAAAGATGTAGCAGTAAATAAAAGTGGAGTAGTAACCTCCTTCCACCCTCCAAGTGTGAAATTTGGACCAGGATGCTTCTCTGTTAGATAGTGCATCAACATAAAGTAAGTATAGAAAAAGAAATGAGCATGAGAAGAGGTACAGTAGTACAATGTTGTCTGATACAGCAGTCTACAGACTGAGCACACCAGCTATTTGTCATCTTTTTTTTTTTTTCCTTTTGTAGGTATCAGGGCCTAAAGGAGTCTTAAGAAGGGGTCTCAGGAAGGATAATAACATGGATATGTGCAAGCTTCCCTAACATGGATAACTGCATGGGCAAGAGCATCTGGAAACTGAGCATATGATGGGAGCTGGCAGTAGGGCACAAATGGAGAAGAAAGTTGATATTCTGAGAGTAATTAAGAACTGTTGAGTCAGGATAAAAGAGCCCAGGAAGGGCCTCGAGTTTGAAGTGTTTAATGCAGCAGAAAAATGGGGAGTTGGTGGAGGCTGCATAGGGAAAGGTTGCCCAGGGAATATGACAGGATGAGAAAATGGTCTTTGCAGCAACACTGATGAGACAGGATGGCATTTCATCAAGACCAGGGAAGATAATTTTGCAGCAACAAAAGCTGTATGATGAACCGGAAAGGCTACATTTTGGATAAATTATACAGAAAAATGTAATGAGTTAAGGTACCCTTCCGTAGCACCTTAACCCAGCCGGAGTCCGGAATGTTTTCTCCCCAGGTATTGACACTACAGTCCATGAAACCTCACAGTGAGGTTCTTCAGGGAACCAACCCAGCTGAAAACTAAATCTTCCAAAAACGTAAGGTTTGTCTTGAAGCAGCACGAGTCACTGAACTGCCTGACATGCTTGCACCAAAGCACAAACAGCGTGAGAGGGCGGAAGAACATGGGACTGGAGTCAGGGTGGGCATGGCAGCCCCCAGGAGGCCTGGGGTAAGATGCCTCACATTCAATCCTCTGCCAAAAGCTGGGAGAAGTGTAAGGCTGAGAACAGTCCTGACCACAGGATGATAAGCTGGTACAGTGTTGGGAAAAGCAGGTGTAGAAAGTGAAAATGGAGAGTCATGTTTTAGCTAGATAAATCCTGAAGTGGTGACTAAATATCCATTAAGTGTTATAGGAGAGAGAAGACAAGATTTGAACTTGGGCAGGAGGAGACAGCTTAGGAATTAAAAGGTAGATCTGTAAGTTATTGATGTTTTAAATCCTATTTTTAATACAACTCATCTCCGCATATTGCTGTTTGAGAGGTCACTGCCCTGAAAGCAATGGTTAGAAAGATGGATCTCTCTGCTCCTACCTGCAGTCTTTTGTCTTTATAGCCGTAATATGACCTTACCTCTTGTCCCATTACTAATGTTTTCTTAAAAGCCTGTTGCAGAGGATGAACTGAAAGCCCCAAATTTCCTGTTATTATTGCTATAATTTCTTGTCTTTGGTTATTGCAAGATTGTTTTTAAAATGTTTTCAGCTGCTCCAAAAACAACTTAGACTGGGCTTAAACTCATTCCTTCTGGTAGTTAATTCCACTCAGAGACTTCATCCAGTCATGCTTTTTCCTTAGCTACAAGAAGTTTTATTAGGCACCATTAGCTTTGTTGGCTCAAAAGAAGCCCTGCTCCAGCTGAGATGGTTTCTAAAATATTCAAAAAGATTTTTCACGGAGACTGAGATGAGAGCTTTAAATTGGCCTCAGAAACAAGGGAGCAAGTAGTTCTGTGGAACAATCACATACTGTGGTCCCACTAAGATGCCCAGCTGCTGACTGCTGTGCGGATCATTACTTTGAAAAAATTCTCAAGTAACTCTCAAAGTAATCCCTCCAAACCTAAAAGCAGGTAAAGAAGAAATTAGAAAATAAAGGCAGGAAGACATGTAGTGAGCAAACATGGGGAATGCTGTCTCATACAGTGCACAACTGAATCATGATAAATAACTTCCATAAACTATTTTAAATTAAGATAAATGCAATTGCATGGACCTCAAGATGTTCTTTTCCCATCATGACTGAAGACGTTTTCACAATCCTAAATTAAAAGCAAGCAAAGAAAACAAGACCTTTGTAAGAAAAATACTGGAATTCTTTTAACCTTTTGTCTGAGAAGAGACGCCCACCACCAGCAGCTGACAGAGACAGGCGCTGCCCTGCCAGACAACTTCGCAGCCAATTACCCACAACATAGCCCAGGTGCTCAGAGCTGGGCACCAGACTTCTGCAGGGGACAGAACAGCAGCCCAGATAAAACCAGTATCAACCCACTCTGAGGTAGAAATCTCCTCTCACATCCATCTTCTGACCTAGAGCTGTCAGCTGCATCACTGACTTCAGCCCAGGAGGTGAGTTCAGGAGAGCAAGTCTGGGCCACAAAGCAGGTCTAGTGCATCGAGAGAAGACAACAGAGGGAAGTTCAACTGCTAGCCCCTATATCAGTCTACACGTAGAACAAATCATACTGGCTAAGGTCTTATTTCAAAGCTTACTGTAGACACAGCTGCACCAGTCTAAGCTGTTATTGCACCCTTGATAATTTGTTGCCATGTCCACTGCTGAGTATGGCTTGTGAAAAATCTCTCCTCTGCTTCAGACTGAATTCAGCACGTTCAGTTAGGATGTAATTAGCTCTCACTGGTGTCCTTCTCCACAGGCAGAAGCCTGGGATGCATGCAGCTGGCATAAAATTTGGAAAGGGCTGTGATTTAAATAAAAAATAAAAAATCACGTCTAATAGGAGAAGTGCTGTAAGAATACCGAGATTTTCACAGCATTTTTCAGATATATCTGAGTGCATTTTAAAGACAATCATCTGCTGAACTATATCGGCTTCTTCCGTAAGTGTATGTTGTCAGACATCAGTATCCTGGTTCATTCACAACCCTTCTTCCTAAAAGACAGTCTCATTCATAACATGTTTTCAGAATGCAGGAACAGATTTATTATCAAAAACTGTCTTTCAAACCCTTGCTCAATCTATTTTTAGGCACTGGCACTATAACCAACCCATAGCATACTATGGGATTAATTCTGAGATTGCTTCTTGTGCCCTCCAGAAAGTCTTCTTATGTACATGATTGGAAATTGAAAGTAAAAGCTGAGCAGACTTCAATAGCTGAAATCATGTTAAGAAGCTGGTCTCTTCACTTTAATATCTGTAATCAATTTGTCTGGACAAAATGTAGTATGGGCGTCAAAGAGTAAACTTGTACTCAGATCTCACACTTTAAATTCTGGGCTATCTGGCCACTAGCTCTCATGTGGCATAATGTGACTTCTAGCCCTCTCTCCAGGGCATAATGTGACTTCTCACCACTTCAGGATCCCAGTGGACTGGATTATGAACCAGCTGTGCCTGGCAAGCAAGGACCCAGAGCGAGAAGAGTGGCCTCAGCATTATCCTGCAGCTCCGGAAAGCATACATAAGAGCATGTGCATACATAAGAGAGGTGTTTCTGAAAGACTCATGTTCAGCTGTAGCAATTAATCACAGCCTCTCTCTTGTGTGTGTGTGGACCTTATTCCCGGACAGCAAAAAGCCTTTATAGTCTGACAATATTAACTCTCTTCACTAGCAGTGCTGGGAGGGAAAGGGCAGGTTTCAGTTGCTTAGGTATAGGTGGTACATGAATCTGGCATGTCCTAGAGGTATCCAAGACTTCTACATGGGACTAGCAGATTAAACACAGGATCAAGGCTGGGGACCTCCCAGTGCCTAAATGACTCTTGATGCTCTTGTTCAGGCACCTAAGCATATAGGATTCTGACCCAGAACCTCATCATAAGTAACTCCTGGCAAAAATATTTTCTCTGGTTGAAAATTCAAATTCAGACAGTTTTTTCACTTGCCTTTTTTTTTTTAACCTGAAGACAGGCTGGATGGGGAGGGAGAACTGTCAGTGCCATGTGGAGAGACAGGCTGTAGTATCATCCTGGTGCAGATGTCAGAAAATCCATCCATGAGAAGCAAAGCTTTACCAACACTCCAAGACTGAAACTCCAGAAGAAGGGTTTTGTTTTGCACTTGCTATCACTACTCAATGGGCCATCATTCTCAAGGTAACTAGTAACTGGGCTTCTTCAATTTTCAGACCTCCAAATCCACACCTGTATTCCTTCCTAGGACTTTTCTTGGCATGGACGCATAACCTTTTGCTCCTTGACCATGATACAGGTCACAGAGTATAGAGGGATGCTTCATGCTCTATGACTTTGAGACCAAAGGGGTGCGTTCAGACTGCCTGCTATGGCATTTGGGTTCAAAAGGACTGTTTCAGCTGCCAGCTGTCTAAGGCTGCCAGATGCTGGATGAAGAAAGAAGTAGACATGATACATAACTTACACATACAGATATATGCACGTCAGATACAGCTTCTATCTCTTTCCACTGGGAGCTGCTGTAAGGAGCCAGCAGTGCTGGGTATTATCTACATGTATGGTTGTCTCTTCTTGACTGGAGGCACACCTCTGACCATTGCAATATCTTCATTAGGATGTCTGTGGATAGCTACGGCAATATTGGTAAAGTCACTCCACCTCTCTATGTCTCAGTTGCCCCATCTGCATAACTCATACCCAATCTACTTGGAGCTGCAAATGTGAGACACGATTAATTTAAGACAAAAAGTATTATAGATCTTCAGACAGAAGGAGCTGAGGGAGTCCAACAGGACCGTTATTATTACCACAGAGTCAACATCTCATATTCAGTGATGAAAGCCTCTTGGAGGAGTAATGCAAACCTATTGCTGGAATTAACACTCCTGCTCAAATTTGATAGTGCCCTTTATACAGGATTTTCATTTGTATTCGTAGAAAAACATAAATAAGTGCTCAGGCTGGCCAATCTATTTCCTCTGTAACTGGCAGCATTCACAGTCACTTTATTGTATGAAATAATGTCTTGTTTTTTCCTCCCTTTATCTTGCTTGTGCCTGACCTTCCATTAAAAGTTGCTTGGAAACTGCTTAGAGAATAGTCAGTAGTGCTTCTTATTGATATCTTCCTTTTGTGATTTCTTTGCTATTCTATCTCTTTTTATTCCTTTCCAGAAGCTTTTTAAGCTAGAAGAAGATGAAAAGAAACCAGAGAATCAAAGCCTAATATTTTTCTTTTTAAAAGGAACAGGAAAACCATCCTCTCTATATACATTGACACGTTAAAGAAGAAAGAAATGCTCTTCTAATAAATGCTCCAGCAGGTCTTTAACGTGTGTGTTATTATCAAGTGCTTTACACATTCTCTTTAGCACCTTGGTAATTAAAAACAGGACATATAAAGTAAGTTGTGTCCCTAAATACACCTTGCTATTGTCATTTTATAGAAATGGTGGAAAATGGGCACCATTCTGACACCCATTTTACCAGAAAGGCTTTGTAAAGGTGGTTTGAGCTGTCTCCTAAAAGAAGGCTGGAGAAGAAGTGGCTCAGAGGATTAGCCACTGAACAGAAGTGATCATGGTGGATAGCGGGAATTTAAGCAGCGGGCTGAGGGAAGGGATTATTTCCTTCTCCTCTGCTCTTGTGAGGCCACATCTGGAGTTGTCAGGCACTTCCAGGGGATGGGGGCTCCCCGGGGACCAGGAGCAGTGGGGGCTCTGCCAGGGTGGCAGGGCAGGACCTGGTAGCCAGTGTCCCACCACCCCAGCCAGGAGCAGGGCAGCCTGGGGGCAGCCGGGGGCAGCCCCAGCCCTGGGCATCGGGCACCTCCTGGGGACAGAATGGGATGTTGTCCCTGGCCGTGGTGTCCCCACAGCGCTGTCTGGCAGCCTCTGCCCACAGTTTCCAGGAGGATGCTGATCCTGAGCCCCAGCAGCCCAGCTTCCCAGAGGGGGGATACTCTCAGGCCCCTGGCATCTGTGTCCAGTTTTGCACCTGTTTGCCAGTATAAAAGTGGTATGGTCAGTCTGGAGCCAGCCCAGCAAAGGACTAGCAGAATGGTTAGGGGTGTGCAGTATCCAGTATAAAAGGAAAGACTGAGGGAGATGGGTTTTTCTGGCCTGGAGAAGACAAAGCAAGAAGGTGAATCTAATAGCAGTCTTCTACCAGGGTATCTACAGGGCATTACGGAGATGATAGAGCCAGAGATATAAATGAAAGGACAAGAGGCAACAGTCCCAAGCTGCAGCAATAGAAGTGCTGACTGGATGTGAGGAAAACGTCTTTTGTAACAAGCACTGAAACACATGTCCAGAAAAGCTGATGAATCTCCATCCTTGAAAATTTGTCTTGATAAGCCCTGAGCAACCTATTCTAACTTTGAAGTTAGCCCTGTCTTGAGCAGGGGACTAGACTGGATAACCTTTAGCCAACCTAAATTTATTCTATGAAGCTATGATTCTACAGTCTTAGAGAAATATATTTACTGTGATAAATTAAATGCAGCCAGACTTGTGAGTAGATGGTCTCTGATGGGAAGGCTGTCCACATGTATGTTCAGAGTTCACAAATCTGGAGAGTCATTTGAGAGGAAGTTATTTTATTCCATAGCAATGGATCTTACTGTGCTTTGCATGAGCTTTCAGCCTTCAGCTTTTGGCCATATGCATGCCCAACACTTCTGTACTGGGACACTAAAATGTCTCCATACAGACATGAAGGTCTAAATAGCCTTTCTCCTACAAATGTTTTGTCTTTATTCACACTGAACTACATCATTGCTCTAATGCAAGTTGTTGTTAGGACTTGTGACTGTCATGGGCAGTAGCATGGTAGTGTGTCTGGCTTTATTAAAATCCATGGTAAAACTCCATTTTTTGGCTTAACAAGATTTCTGCCCTGTTCCTAAACTTTCCTCTATAAATAATATAGGTTGACTACAAAGCAAAAGCCCAATTAAAATATCTAAGCTTTATAAATAAAGAGGAAGCACATATTCTTGAAGCTCTTTTACAGTTTTCTCTGTGAAAAGTAATGGTAATATAACTATGGTGAGTATAATTTCAAGGTGTATTCTTCAAAACCACGGCATTGTAAAATGTTGTTTATCATGTCCATATTTCCTCATTTGTGGTTTTAATCCATAAATTAAGTCATTTGCAAGGAGAAAGGGCAAACTATGCATATTTGTAGACGAGTAATTTTTTCACATACTTATACTTCTTGGAACCGCAGATGTTGCTTTCTTGAAGGTTCGTGACCAGTATACACTTTTTAGTATGATTTAGTGTGTAGAAAGAAGACAGCGAATTTAAACAGGAAGCAGTCCTTCTGTGAGGGAGTCTGCAAATGCCACTTTGATCTATGTAGAACTGAAGTCCTTAGATAATTTTTTTTGCTTCTTTTTCCCAAATTTAACTCATTGAGTCCTTTATTAAGTGCTTCTGAGCATGGTTCTTTGCTGATCACAGTCTGATCAGCTTGCAAGCTAAAGGTCACATCAATTCACAGATGTCAACATGCAGCTCTTATCTGTTTCAATCCAGAAATTCCAGGAAATTATCACATGGAGTTCTCTGCGTGCCCTTCTAGAGCACTATCTTTCAGGCTAATCTTTAAGATAGTGGTTGGGGTCAGATCTACACATATTAAAGTGTTTATTTCCCAGGAGAGAAATAGCCCAGCCCCTTGACTCTGAGAAAATTATATTTTATTTTCTAAGTTGCTCTAGTTTTGCTCTCTTCTGTTTTCCTCAGGTTTCCCTATAGCTGGCAGAGTTACCTCATAATTATTTTAATAAATGGGCACATTGCTGGCAAAATTTCTTCTTCTCAAAAACACGGTCCAACTCTGACTTGAGCCTGAAGACAGATTTCTACTCACAAAGATTGCAGTGATATTGTTCTGAAAAAACAGGCAGTAGTGCTGGGTTTTTTTATGTGTTTGCAGAATATCCTTTCACCTTTATAATACCTTCAAGTATTCTATTTTGGATATACATCCTCTGAAGGAGGAATACACAAATCCTAGATCTACTCCTCTGTACACAATTAGCAGTATATTTTGTAATCAGCTTTTTTTTAGTGAAAATAAAGCAAAGGTTTATTGCAAGTTAAAGGTGCTGACGGTTATGAGACCTGCAGACTTTCAGATTTTTCCTAGTTTGGAAAAGAATTTTGTTTTATTTTTACTGCCTTACATGCTAATTGTAAGTAGTTTCTGAGTACAACCCACTTGGTTCACCACAGTGGCTAAGCTCAGGTCACCACAGAGGCACAGAGACGCCCCGCCAGAGACCCTGGCAGGAGAAACAACTGACATGGAGGTAAAGGAGCTGTGTTGGAAGAAGCCACTGACCATGTCCCTTCTGGGGCAAAGTCTAACAAGAAAATACTGGAAAAATTTATGCGGCTGGGCAGGTCTTGCTCCACAGGGCATGGGGCTCGTGTGCTGCCATGTAGCCACCTCTTCCCGTCCCCCCTTCCCCAGACCAGTTACATCACCTCTCTTCCCTGCTCCTTTTCACCCGGGTGCCTTTGCCATGCACAGCCTCAGCTCTGGGATATCCATCAGGGCAGCGTGCTGGCTGTGCTGCTGTGAAACACGTGGCAGGTTTTGTGCAGCAGCTGTGTGGTTTGTTTCTCCGCTAGCCCTGGGTGTCAACCCCTATAGCATTTCCCCTGCCCTCCACTACCCTTTACATTTCACCGGGACAGTCCCACTGTCCTCGTCATAGGCACAGCTTCGGGGCCTTTCCATGGACATGGCCCTGGATGTGTGTGCAGCGGTGGCCACGGCTGAGCCTCACTGTCATTTCGGTGGTTCCTCGACTTGCTCGTTAGTGCACGTGCCCCAGAGAGAGCTGGGGGAGCGTTTGGCTTGGGTTGTCACCCGGCATTGTGATGGCTTCTTTGATGTCAGAGTACGAGAGAGCGAGGAGCAGTCAGTAGTGCTCTCAATCCACCCTCATTTAAAGACCCTCTGTTTGCCATACACTGAAGCCAAATAAACCTATTACTCTTTGGGAACCATATTCTATAACGCACTGGATCTCTATCTTGCAGATGCATGTACCTGTGGGAACTGGAGATGTGCTTCAGACCAGACCGAGTTCAGATGCAGAGTGGTTCATGGCGTCTAAGCCCACAAAGGCCTCATCAACCCAAGGGAACAAGCTCTGTCCTCCAGGCCTTTTTTTCTTGGCTTGTACAAGGTTCTTTGAACTCCAAATTTAGGTATCCCTCCTAATTAATGATCATTTCACACTGTCTTCAAAAGCCATTGGATTTTGATTAGCCAGCAAATAAAGATGGCTTCATTTTATCCTCTGGGCACATATTTCCTCTGTCTCCTTAGCAGTTAATTGAGTAGGCGAATAATAGTCTGTGCACTTTAACAGGCTGCATAGGAAAGGCAATACCAGCCTGGTCACCAAGAGAACTTGACTGACAGTAAGCACTTAGCAAATCTGATCCCCCGAAGGGAGAGAGAAGCTGCATCTGCGCACTCTGTTACATGCAGCCCTGATGGCTCCTCTGCAGCTCGTGCCTTGAAAGCATGGCACACAGCCTTTCTTTGCCATGGATGCTTCAGCTCACTCCTCCACCCAGACTTCATTGGGGAAGCTATTAAAACAGGGAAAGAGAAAACATATTCTTGTTTCTCCTCAGACAAATGTGGAAATATTAACCTTTGGAGATATCTAGGTCAACTCCACTGAAGTTGAGGTGGCTCTATCACAACTCATAGACAGAAATCTGCAAATCAATGAGACGACCTTCTTTTTATTTGTTATTACCCCTAAGTTGTTGCGCATTTCAACAGCACTCCAGGGCAAAAACAAGGGCAAGGGAAGTCCCTCAAATGTTTTGTTATCCTCAGCACAGTGGTTAGGCAACATGTATGTGGAAACAGTGAACAAATATGCCAACCTTCCCACTGTACAAACCAGGTAAAACACAGCATGTGAAATCAAATAGGCATTAAATTTGTCCTGTAATGAAGACATCGAGAACAGGGAGTGCTGGATATCCTCCAGATCATCTTAATACATGTTATTGGCCCTTATTAAAATATTGCTAGGGTAGAAAACTTACTGTCATGCTTTCCAATGAGATGTTAAGTTCAGATGAACAAGCTGAAGGAAAGAAAGATTTCAGCAAGTGCTCCTTTTGAATTCTCTTGGCCTTGGAGCGTATTAAGGCATTGTATGTATTAAGTGTAAACAGATCCACCTACATATAACCAAATTGACATCAAGAGGTGCTGAACTTGCTTCCACAGCACTTAAAGCAGCCCTTCTGCTTTTATAGGGATGAAAGGTGTTTTTATCACTAGCTTCAGGCAAGACCTGAATACCAAACTCTTTGAACATAGCAAAGCCTGTGCAGTGATTCAACAAGCAAACATATTTTTAAACACATTCTGGAATCCTTTTTATTGTTCAGTTCTGTCTGTTGGATTGTAATAGAAAATGCCTAGAGTTTTCATGGGAGGTCATCAATGACTGGGAGATGCTTTGTTGCCAGTGACAGTTGCGCATCTCTTCAAATATATTAAAATACCAGAAACAAAATGCTGTGACACATCTCTTTGGGAAGCTTAATGACCTTGTATTATTTCTATGAACACGTCTCACATTACTACCAGCCTGCTTTCTTGCTCAAGAACATGAATGAACACCTGACATTGCTTTTCTACTGCCAGTGGGAGGACTGTTGACAGGCTCCAGGAGAAGTCATGAATCTACCTCTTCTCACCACGAAGTGATGTGCTGCAACTGATAACACTGACTCTAAGGAGGAGATTACAGAGGAAGTTACCAAAACCAGTTATTTAAGTTAAAATATTTGAATGCAAAAACATTTACAAAATAAAGTTTGCACCTATGTATCCTGATGCACCAAGGTGCTAGGGTCTACCTTGTGACTGCTAGGGAAGTGAGAATAGTGCTAGAAAGATCTTGAAAGCTGATGTAGCCCCAGGGTAGAGAACAAAGTCAGTGACATTCACTTTCATACAAACAAGAGAATTGACATTTTATGTTTAGAATACACACTTAGCTTTTCCCACATGCAAATATATTAATTGCCAGACTATATTTACAGACATTTTGAGTCCATTCCCTCACTTTCTGCCTTATGCAGACATGCTCACTTTTCCCACAGAACAACGCATTGGTACAGAATCATTGATAACGCAATGGTGAGGCACTGTTTTGTAACAGGTGTAAAAGCACCACAAATGGGATTAAGAAGCTCAAGCTACAGAAGTTTTATTCTGCCTCATGACAGCCGCATAACCTCGTCCTCTCCTCCTGATATGTGTTCATTCATCAATAGCCACCAGAAGACATGGCTAATTGACACCCACCAGCACATCATGGGCCTAATCATGAACATCTCCCGTTCCCACAGGCTCCTCTCTGTACATACGTGGTCAGGGAAACCAACTTTTATGTTTTTCTCTCTTCTGAGCTGGGACATAACTAACATAAACTATTTCTCTGCTCTGGAACAGTGTAAAACAAGTTAGTAACTGTGGACTTTCAAGGTGTTGGCATTTAAAGTATAAAATTGGTCTGGCATCATTGGTGTGCTTTCTACACCATTTTTTCTCAAAAAGACCTGACTGTATAAGGAAATTGGAGGGTGACTCCTGAGCCTTCTTTTGCAAATTTTGGTTCAGAAATTTTCCCATGATGGACACAGCCAAGAAAATATGTAAGACCCTAATTAAAGAAAATGTTTACCTCTTAGTGTTACTGTCTAACTTGAATTCTTAAATGCTTTGTTGGCTAAATGTGGAAATGCTGAAAGCTATTCACAAGCTGAAGTGAAGGCCACAATGCTGCTCTTCTATGGCCCAAATCCTACAAAGGCTTTTTTTTGGTTCTCAAGCTACTTTAGTCACACAACTTGACCCACAGAAATCAAGTTAAGTAACCCTAAAACTGACAGGGAAAGGAATGGGTAAAAAGTAAAAATTATCCCGAATGACAGAAACTTTAGTCAAGACCTTTCTTGACACGGTTGTTATAGTTGAAAAGTAGTTTTATACACAAGTAGGTGTCTTCTGCTCATCTTCAGGAAATTAAACATGTTCATAAGCGTAGCCAGGTTCAGGACCTTGGATTATCAAGCCTTCAGGAGAAAGGCAGGCTTCATTTTGTTTTGTGTTCAGCACTAATTACATTACCAACCACAGAAATTCAAACATAACTGCACTCTGCACCCAATGAAGAACAGCTAGGAAAGGTTTGAGTAGACAAACCACGTTTTTGTGCAGTAAACTCACCACAATTCCCACAGCTGCCACTTTTCTGATGTATATTTAATTCAGCACCACAAGTTGCACAGTACCAAATGGTCCCGTGCTTTCACATGGCATTGCTTTTATTTACATCCCCATAACATTGGAGGGTCAAGAAGCTAAGACTGAGATCGGGGCCTCATGCCTGGTCACCGATGGTTGAAGTCGGTGAGAAGAGGAAGTGCAGGGAAGGGAAGCTGAGACTCCAGAAGATGAAATGAGTTCTTCAAGGACAAGCAGGTCTCTGGAGGCACAGGTGCGTCACAGAGCAAGAATAAAATTAGCAGTCACCTGACGTCTTGTCATGCCCTATATCCACGAAGAAATACCGCCTTTTTGAGACAAGCGTAATCCTAAAGCATCAGGATTTTGATAGTTTTTAATAAGCTAAAGGTCCCATTTTCCACTGATTTCAGAACATGCTGGCGCACACCAAAGGTTAAAGACAAAAAGCACAATTATTACCTCTTTGAGCCCCATGTTTTGTCTGAATTGTTTGATGTCACCTGCAGAAATACCATAATCTCTGCTTTCTTCAACAACTAGCATAAATTTTTCCCTGAAAAAATTACTCCAGTGGATTGTTCCTTATTTCTGTATTACTGTTGATCTGATGAAGACAGCTGTAGGTGCTATTAGATCAGCGTGACAAGGACCATCTTATTTTCCCCAAGGCAACCTCAGCCTGACCTTTAGCTGACATACCCAGCACGTTAGTCCACCAAAGGCCAGGGAAGTTCTTGCGCTGCTGCCACTGGGGTGACCCCTTGCTTTGATTTAAAATATTTGCTACTGTTGCTCACAGATGGCAAATAGATGATCACCTTGGCAATGGCATCATTGTCTCAAGATGTGGAAAGCTGTGAGGTGATAATTTTTCCAAAGTTTATCAACAATATCGGTTTTGTGAATATTTTCACAAAGAAGAAAAGAAGAAAGAAAAACCGTGAGATGGCAAGAAGCACTGACCTTCTGTGCTGAAGAGTTATCTTTATTTGTTCTTATTAGTCATGGGCACAGAGCTCTTTCCCATTTGTTTTTTCCTAGTCTCATCGTGCCTTAGCCCCCGCTGAGCTCTCCTGCAGCCCCACCATTTCCTCCCCAGCGTGGGGCCGTGCTCCAGCGCCCGGTGGGCTGCTCCAGCCCCATCCCCCACCTGTCCCGGGAGCTGGGAGCAGCTGTTGGGCCAGCGGATGCCTCTCAGACCTCTGAACGCCTCCTCCCGGGCCACAGCCACCCTGGCCACGGCCCAGGAGCTGCTGTCACCACCAGGCCCAGAGGAGAGGAGGCACGTTCCCTGCTCGGCGTGCCGCCCAGCACTGTGCCAGGTGGGACGAGCGGGAGGGTGATGCCGCAGGGGCAGGAGCTGGCCCCCCACCCTGCCGGCGGTGGAGCAGCCTTCCCCAGAGATGCTCCTTCCACTTCATTTCTATTGCTGACATGGGTCACTTCAAGGACCCTGAACTATGACTGCTTCCTTTTTTTTGGTTTGTTTTACTGCAAATAAAAGCAATAGCACATTGTTCTTTTCTTGAAAGACATAGCTGGACATGGGCTTTTGCATCACTGAAGGCTAGATAAGATAAACGGCCTAAAGTTCAACATAAAATTCCAGGACCTGGCCTTCCAAATCTGTGTACAGCCAACTTGTGTGCATATATAGTCCTCTAATTGTCATACCCTACCAGGGATCTCCTCCCTTGCCATTCCTAGAGTTAGTTCATGGAATTCCCTCACATCCAAAGAAAATTCAGACCAGAGAGGTGACAAATCGCATATAACCTTTCCCTGAAACAGTAAGAAAGAGATATTAGGAGAAGAGAGCTGGAACCGGACAGAACAAATTGGACATTCAGCTTTTAGGGTGAGCTTCAACTTTTCATACTTTTTTCTTCCCCCCCCCCCCCCCCCCAAAAAAGAGGAGTGTGCATCCTTTGTTATCATCAGGTTCAAATTTCAAATCCTTATGGCAGGAACAAATTCATTTTCCCCTGTTTTCAGCAGGAAATCACTTGGATGTATTTTCTTCTAAATTCAGGTATCTTCCTGCACCTGCTGATGCTACCACCTAGAGCCTTTTAAGGGTTTGTGTGTGTGTGTGTATGTCCTGTACCATGCAAAATGAGCATTATGAAACTACAATTTTGTCTGGATTGTCCCATCTGCCTATAAAATGTCACCAGATGCAGCGATGGGCTGATAGATGTTTCTAAGGCAGAAGACCTCAAACCACGTATGCCTGTACTGTTATTGCTGTTGTTGCTGCTGCCAGCTGGAAAAAAGTACTTTGAGTCCACAATGCTGGCAGTTGCTAACAGGGCTGAGAGAGGCAGAGGAAAAGAACTTGAAGAATAGCTGAAAGGAGCTCAAGGAATATGCATACCAAGCGACTTGCCAAGGTACACAGTGCAGCACTACCAGTAGCTCTCCAACTCCAATAGATGCTTATGCATTTATTTTGAGATACAGTATGGGAAGTGTTGAATGGGACTGGGACCTTATGACTAAAGTGTTCAGTCTGTATTGCAGAAACACTGGGCGATGACTGCTCCAAGGCACTACCTCTTGTCATTCTGATTAATAGCTCCTTCACTATGGCATGTTTTTATGCCGAGAAACTCTTTCATTACTGTGGTGTCAGTGTGCTCAGGAACTGCAGAGAACAAAATTGGATTGGTAAATCCCTACAAGGTTTACCCTGAGTTGGCTGGACGTCACAGACCTTTTTCTTCTGAGGAGAAGATACCACCCTCTAGAAGGAAAAGATATCTTCCATACCAGATCGAGTGTGAAAACCCCATACTATACAGTGTGGTTGGGAAGAGAAATCACATGCAGGAACTGGAGCAGCCGACGTTACAAAACTTAGAGCAGATTATCTTTGGAGTCTCACTCATCCACTTCCAATCAACCAACTTGAGACCTAATCTGTGGCCCCAAAAAACGAGAGACGTAACCTCATTATTTTACAAAGCAAATAAATTTGTTTTGCAGCCTACTCATCATTCCCAGCTCAGTATTCCTTTGGGAAACAATATTCATAATATTCAGAAGCACAGCTGTAAGGAAGTACAATCCATTTTCACGTGAATCTAAAATGAAAAGTAAGAAAGCAAGGTGGTGTGTGCCTACAGGCAGCTCTGATCAGCATCCCCTCTGCAACCTTCTCTTACTGATGAATGGGCAAGAGCATCAACCATACATCCCACCCAGTTGTCAAGAGGAACACAAAAGATGCCTACTAGCTAGAAGGAAGAGAGAAAGACCTCTCTGTTATAATACACCTCACGGATCATTTAAAAAAACACAACAAGGTTCCACTTTGCTGCAGTCTAGTCATCCAGCTAAGGATCCCACACCAACAGGGCAACAGATTTTGCTTGTGACTGGAGGCAGCATACAGGTGGGTTGAAAAGGATGCCTGGTCAGCCTCTTCTTTATTCAGTGCTTGTACTGCATTTCTGTGCCAGGAGCTCACGTGCCAGGAGCTCACAGCGTACCAGTCCATCAGGGATCACGTTAGCAACTGTGTCTGGCGCCTGTACTTACGGAGCTGAGAGAGGACCAGGGCTCTGTGATACAGCAGGTGCTGCTCCCCAGACCTTGGTAGCTACCGGGCATGGATCCTGGGACAGAGAGGGACAACACACACCTGGTGAAGAAGCAGACAGATTAGGGGAGCGGGGTGTTGCAGCTTGTATTGCAGCTTGTCTGACTTGTCTAACAGTTTCCCTGCAGGTGGATGTAATCTGCGTGCTGGGGGTGGTGAGAGCAGGGTAACGAGGTTTGGGGGAAGGAGGGCGCCCAAGTGTTTTGGTGAATTCAATCTTTAGAACAGCGGCAGGCTGTGGAGCATGTGTACCCTGGCTGAGTGTCTGGGGCGCACACTGGAAGGAGGAAAACACATCACTGAATTAGTGCTGTGGACAATTATATGCCAGAGCTGTAACTGAGGAGCTGGGAGGTGGCAAAGGATAGTGACAACTGCACGCAGGATTGCCCATTCAGTGTGGAGAGCCCCACTCCCCGCTCTGCATCCCATCCCTGCCAGTTCGGCTCATCCTGGGCACGCGAGGGCAGAGGTGCCGCACAAAACCCACAGAACCCCTCGCTGCTGCTTTGTTTCTCCACCCTTCCCCACGGAGGAAGACCCCCACCTGGGGACCAGCCCTGGCTCTCACCGGGCACAGCCACATGCCCGCGGGAACCGGTGCAGGCAGAGTTTCCACCGCGCCAGCCTGGGCGCTGCCCGGGCTCTGCGGCGTAGCCGGCCCCCCGCTGCTGCGGCTCGCTGCCTGCTGCTCAGCTGTCCCATGCAGCAGCCCCAGGGCTTGGGTTACAGGGCAGTTTCTAACTTTGTGCCTGTCCCAAGGCATCAGGGCAGAGGCACATGATTTGTAATTTATGAGGACACCCATAGAGCTGTCACTTTCAAGGCAGGTGTTGAGAAACTGGCAAGCGGCCCGAGCAAAGAAAAAGACTGACCTCACCCCGAAATAATGGTGGCCAACATGGTCACAGGACAGAGAGCATTGACATAAGCGGGCTTTAAAAATAACTAGGTCATCCCGCTAGACTAGCTCACTGTCTTATACAAAGAAGCCATGAGGTACCAATTTATAGTAAAAGTAGGAGTATAAACAGCTATTCAAGGGGTTGACGAACGTGTAGCATTTTGAGTCATCATTTTATTTAGCTTTTTTAATACTCCTACTCAAATCAAATTTTAAGTCACACCACTAGACATAGCATCAGAATAAGAGGCAAGCTTTCACTGTCCATACACGGCAGTGGCACCAGATACTGGGCGGCCGTGACTGTGGAGTGGTCACTACTGTGCGTTGTGGCTGCAGCCACCTCACTTCGAATCCGAGTCACGGCAAAAACATAAAATGGCTGTTGGACTAGATGATCGTTGTAGGTCTCTTCCAGCTGAACTCTTCTAGTCTGAACATGAAGCAAAGGCCACAAACATGTCAACATTTTGTTGCAGGGGAAAGTTGCTGAATATGTGTTAATAGAACCTGGCCTTAGGAAAAAAGGAGAGAAAATCCAGAGAGGAAATGACTATTTCTCTACCTAATCCAAACTTTGGAAAAAATCTTAAAGCAGACTGTTCTCCATTCAGATCTGAGATGTGGCTGAGTGCTTTCAAACAAATTCCATTTGGCAAAACATGCTTCACACCTCCTAAGATCGGGACTTTTTGCTGCAATTTGTAAGAGGAGAGAAACAGGATTTGGCTTAGCCAAAAACCTCAAATAGTTTCAATAGTTATGACAGTTACTAGAGGCCAATAGTGACTTAGGTTTTGACATCCACATCTGTAACACACCTACTCCTGGATTTATGGCACCCATTTAATTCCACACACAGTTGAAGAGCACTTACTGCTGCTCCTGCCCTTTCCAGCTCGGTCTATCATTGGAGAGAGAGAAAGCATGATTTCCCTATAGAAATCTCTTTAAAAATAAGTCTTTCATACCACCTGAATCGTGCAAAGGGAAAGGACAAGAACAGGGACTAGACATTGGCTACTGCAGCTCTGTGAGAATACAGACACTGCATGCCGAGGAACAGGAGAATTAAATTAATGTACTGGTTAGCACTATTGGTTTTGTCAACAGTGTATGTTCATGGCAAATTCTTCTCAGTTTTTGCTTCCTAAGGGAAAACTGCTCCTCAGCAAGAATATACAGCACCCTTGCGTTTAGTAGAACTGCTTTTCTCAGCCAGGAAAACAGAAACAAATGATACCAACATGGAAAACACTTGCTTTTGCTCTGACCAAGTGTGCCTTTGAGTCAGCTGTTAATGTTTTGTCACATGGTGACCGTTCCTCATCTGAGTAACTAGCAAACTACCATAAAAAGTCCAGTATCGCTGGCATTAAGTTGTTTGTCAAGCTTGTAAAGCAGTTGCCTAAATCAAGACATCAAGTTACCAGAGGTCAATCAATTGCTATTTCACGCTTGATTATTTCCATGCTCCCTCTAAAAAGGACTTGCTAATTTTCAGTTTCTCAGCTAACCCTTAATGATGTCAAAACTGTCTTGTTCCAGTAAGGCACCTATTCTGATGCTTCGCTCATTCAGTTTTAGCATTCTCAGCTCATCATCCCAGGAGAGAGCAACACCGTGTCCCATGTACCATGTTCAATTTACTTTTAATTTTTCCATTGCAACTTGTATCATGAGCATAACTCCTACCTCTGCAGTTGTAGGAGACTTCAGTAGCTCAGGCATGAAGGCATCAAAGTGAATGGCAAGAACAGTTAAAACAAACCAGGAGAATAATAAGTATGCATTTTAATGCTTTTTTTTTGGTCAAAAAAAAGAAGCGAAAACCCTGTTTCTGGGACCCATTTTGTAAGACAGACTGAAAACTGACAGGCTGTAAGCAGTTTGCAGCATTTCATGGCAAATTTTAATTGACAGGCCAATTAAAGAAGAAATACCCTCAACAAAGCAGATTCAGTGAGCCCAAACATCTTATCAAAGTGACAGGCCACCTAATTAGCTTCAAATTGAATTAGGAGCTTGCTCCCTGTTTCTTTTCCAATAATATGGCCATCCTAATTATCTATAGCCTATTTCATTCATTTTGACTGTAAACACCTTTCCAATACAATAGATCCCTTCTTAATCAGTGTACTACAGACTAGGTTTGAGAAAACCACAGTACCCATACAGTTGTTCTAAGTTGGTGCAACCCTCTTCAGTGTTTTCTCTGCTACAACATAATTGAGAATTGTAATGACCAGCTGAATGACTGTAATTTCTAGATAGGTAACTAGGAAAAAACTGACCATGGAAAAATGGCATTTCCAGGCATGTCAAAGAGCTATTATATGCTGCCACAGAGCAACATTAGAATCTACAATGTGGTGACCATGTAAAGTCTGAGATATTTGTAATTTGCCAATTTAGCCCAGTCAGTAGGTACTTTGCATAGTACCTGTCCCAGAAAGACTTTTTTTTTTTCAATAAGCTTTGCCCATTGTTTTATTTGCCTGCTCTGTGTGTGTTACGTTCAGAAAAAGGAAGCTAAGTCAGGCTTTGATTGCTTATCTGAAACAACTTCTGGTAAGTGTTTTTGACCCTGTGTCAAGAAACAGAATTAAACAAGACATACAGAGAATATTAAAGATGAAGTCTCAGCTCTCTCTCCAAGTTACTGACACATTTGGTGGTGATAACAATCTAGGCACAGGAGGATCAAATCTTGTACATAATACTTACCAGTCCAAGGCTCCACAACAATCTTTAAGCATTATGATAAAAGCAATTTGAATGGCTATTAAATTGTAATATTTGGCTTACTGCTGGATGTGTAGTTTTCCTGTGTATGTGCACCTAACAGACCTTATATCCTTAAGTAAAGTGGAAGGACAAGTGTCCTTGACTTTCTCTGGACTTGTGCTGCTAAATTACTTAGCAAAAGGTGAATCTAACTAGTTAGAATCTTGTAAATAGCAAAAATTTGACAAGATCATATTAGTGAAAACATAAAAGGGAGGAGTCAGTTAACTAGTTCTCACAATACTGATCCATAGCCAGGAAAACCACCCACAGGTATCTCTTGGGACCATGGGCACACAAAGTCTCTCCAGGCACAGCTCCGTAATTTACCTGTGGAGTTCTTAAGCAGAGCAGGACTGAACTCAGTGCTTCCACTACTCAGTGAGCCCTTCTTTATCTCATGTCCAGGGAGAGGGGTGGCAGGGGTGTGAAATTTGGTTTGGACTGCTTTCTTAAGCAGCCAAAAATAAGTTCTGGGCAAATTCACTAAAAAAGCATACAAATAACAGCTAATTTTTGCTAAAGCTGATCACAGTTATGAGTCAACAGTAAACCATCCAGGCAGGTGACAGCATCGCATGTTGGAGTTTTGTACCAGACTAGCTAAACATACTCTCCAAACAACAGCCAGAGTTGCTGGGAAGCTACTTGAAGCTTTACAGTTATCCTCATTATGTTACAGGTTAAGTAGGTTACATGTTTGAAGGTAACCTACCAGCAGACATCTTGATTAGATATTTCCAGGCTGACATCACCCACACATTTCACTTCTCGATAATTAATTCTATGTAGCACGTGTATTGTTGCCGTCACATAAAAGCTTTCATTATGATCCTGACACCCTCGTTAAGATTGCACTAAATTTTGCATGAAAGGAGGGATTCCACCTCTTTGTATTTTTAGAAATAATATACTTTCACTACTCAAAGAGCAAGAGCTTTAATTTTGGAAGGGCACTGTATTTTCAAGCAAAGAAAGATGCTCCCAGAAGTAAGATCTTGTTTGGTGGAAACACTAGTGTAATTTAAAGACTATGTCAGGCAGAAGAGCGTCTGAATTATTTTACAGCTGTATGCCATTTTCTAACTATATGCTGGTATAATGTGAATATACTGTGGGTATGTTGATTAAAGCTTGTTGTACAAAACTGAAAATATACAGTAGTCCATGCTTATTCTTCTCTTCCATGTCTAATTGGCTGAGAATGTTAGTGGAGAGACAAGAACAGTACTATTTCTGATTTCAAGGAAATTTCCCTTCTTGTTCTTAAACATCTTTCCTTGCTATAAATGCAGTCAATGAAACAGTAACACTGTTCATGACCCCAGTGCAGGTTGCAAGTGTTCTCCTTGGCACCACAGCTATAAATGCCTCCAGCTTCCCCAATACAGCCTGCAGTGCCCTCGGTTTGCGCTTAAGACTTCCCAGTATACCCAGTTGCCTGCTTGCTCTTGTAGTCACTGAAGCAGCTTAGCCACTAGGGAACAATCTTATGGAAGTGCTTTTCATCATGAAAATTCCTTTGCTGGCCTACCATACTTTTCCCTACTCTTTCTTTTTTCACTAATCCTTGCAGTCAAGGATATTTCCAGCTCAGATATTATTAGGAGAATGATTCAACATAAATATCAAAGGTGCTGTACACCAAACTAGGTCCAAAGACTTTTTCATTATCATGCCAGCCGTCTTCCAGCCAGATGGGTGGCCAAGAACATAATAAATCTGATCCATGCAAAGCAGTTGGCCTGGAATGCCTCATTACCCAGAGGCAAGCACGGGATCCAATTGACTAAATCCTCAGAAGGCTGCACTTCTCCTTAGTCTTCACTCAGCAACATCTGCAGTTCTTCATGGCTGCATCAATGGACTGTCTTTTTCCCCCACTCCTTCTCCTTCCCCTCCACCACTCTGAAGTCAAAAGATTTTCTTTTTGCCAGCCAGGGGAATTCCTTTGTCCTGTCTACTTTCTGAGGCTACTTTGTAGAAGTTTTCCCTTTCAGCAGATGTAGGGTCCTCTGTGTCTGGAGCTGCAGGGTACTCAGTAAACTGAATTAAGCTGGCACTGTTGCAGTGGGTGTTCATACTGAGCTTGATGCAAAGTTACTGTATCACTAGCAAAGTAATAAAGCATATTTCCAATTATTAAAGGTGGTTGATTACACCAGACTCAAAATTTGAATTCCAGCCAGGAAGAACATACAGAAGTGTCTCTACTTAATTCCCCCAATACATAAAGTGTTCAGATGTTCATAGTTCAGATGTTCATAGATGTTCAGATGTTCAAAGTCTTTAGATACTGCAGTGTTCAGTGTCCACTACTAAAATAGTTCAGAATTAGACTCAGAAACCTGCAGTATATGCTCATCCACAGATATTTTCCTTTGTTAAAAATATTCTCTCTTTCATCAGTCTGTGCTGTCCTTCCACAGAAAGCTCTGCCCAAGATGCTGTTACTCTGTTAACACCTGCTATATCCCTAAGGATTGTGTAAGGGTAAACTGTTACCAATTCTAATGCAACAAACTTCTATTATTAAAGCTAATTTCATTAAGGAACCATAAAAAAAAGTTGTTTTGTTTTCTGTGGGAATCAAATCACAGTCAGAGACCCATTCACTGCATTGGGTAGAAAAAAGCAACATGCTACCTCAGAAAGCCAACAGCCTAAAGTGCTGCTAGAAACACTCTATTTGGAAAGAAGATTTCGTGGATTTCAAGAAATACCTTTAGAAAGAAATCACTGGGGTACTGATCTTATTCATAAATATCTGAACCGGTTTAAAGAAAAGAACCCAAAGTCTCTGGGAAGTAAGGCCTGGGAGGGCAAAGTGGAATGGATATCTCTCAGTGGAAATCTTGTAGGCTCACATTTCACAACCCTGTCTGTCCCCATTAGTTCCAGTTGCTAGAGGGTTTGAATGGACTTCCCATTAAATGTTACATTTAGCTCCCTCCCCCACACCTTTGACACAACCCTGCTCCTCAGAGGACAACTTGCTCTGAAGCAAATATGACTTGCATACAAGATTGTGTTCTGATATAGCCACATAAAAGATTTTTTGCACGCTAAAATGAGAAGAAAAGTAGTAAAGATCTCCCAAACTAAGACCATCCATAAGCTAAATACAAAAATACGTCAACAGAACTTCATTTGGGGAATTAATATGAGAGTTTTTTGGAAATGGGAACATACTATAGATGTGAGATAACATACACTGGAATTACTTATTATTTCTTTAAATTAAAGTATAAGTAAGTGGTCTTTTTATTTGGTGAAATACATTTTAAACATTCAGGGCACAAGGTTGCAAGTTCCCTGTCTCTGTGTACTAAAATCTTCGTTTCTAGAAGCATTTAACTAAGTGTTTAGGTCCCTACGTATTCAATAAAGCTCTTCTTTCAGTGCATATGAATATAGGGATACTTAAGCACGTGGTTAGTATTTCTCAATTACAGTTCAGCTTTTTAAATCTAAAAAAGCTGTTCTTTAAAGCTCATTTTGTGCAGAAGCAATTAGCTGTCATCACTTCTTGTGACTTAATGAGTAGGGTTTAGTTTGGTTAACACAAGAGAGCAGGCCAAAGCTGTTGACGACAGCCAGGTTGGCATGGACTGCCAGGGAGTGAACCGTTCTGGTCTCAGCATTTCGCTGCAAGCCTTTCACCTGTAAATCCTGGGTGTGAGGGAAGCCAGCCTCGGCAGCAGTCAGCAGTTGTTGCCTCTCATGGCTACAGCCCAGCAGGGAAAACGAGTTGGTGGTCTCAAACCAGGTGTTTGTGCATGGCAAAAATCCCCAGCACTAATCGATACTCTTGATGGCAGAAGTCATGGCAGAAAGAACCAGGACCAAAGTAAGCAGGGAAATACATCAGCCAGTGCAGGACCCCGCTCTCCTCTAAACAGGAAGGGGAGGCGTGAAGGGGAAAGTTTCTGGAGCAAGTCATACAAACAGGTCAGTGTGGTAGGAACCAGTGACAGTGTCCAGGCTATATCTTTTAGACACACAGTGCCCAAAGAAAACCCGAGACACTTTTCTAGACAAAGTAAGATTTTGCACAAAGAAAGAAACAGAACACAGCACACCATAGAGGCAGTCTGGAGATATCAAACAATCCCTAACTAATTCTGAGATACAGCTGCAAAAAACCTGGTCCTGTATTCTTGTGGGACAAACGGGGAGCTAGCAATTTGATAATTTGCCCCTATATCACCTAGAAAATCTTCATCACAAATTAAAGCAAAAGTTCAGGACTACTAACTCTCGCCCCTACTGAGGTCTTGTCAGTGAAACCACAAGTACAGCCAAAGTCTAATTCACAGTCAATTTTTCTTTAATTCACCAGACGGCAAAGATATGGAAGGAAGAAGAAGCAGCAGATTTCCTTTCCCCACCATTAGGAAAAAACTGGTCACAGGAACAAAATATTTATGGCTGACTATACGGGGACAGTCAAAAGATGGAAAACACCAGCTCTTAGATAACCCTCCAGCTCCTCTCATCTAGCTGAAGCGCGTGTTACCACATCGTCTCATACACATTCCCAGCCACCACTAATTCATTACTTGCAGACCTGCCCCCTTTCCCTAAAAATGACAGATGCCGGTGCTCTAACATGGGTCTGCCCAAATGCATCCCCCCGCCACCCCAGCCTCCGCCTGGCCGGCCCGGCGGGAGGCTGGCCGGCATGGTGAGTTAAGCCTAAGATTCTCAGGATTCCCCACAACATAACAGCAATGCTTTGGAGAGTTTCTGCAGCTTGTTATGGGGGATGCCATGCATGGTTACTAGAGGGTATATTTTCATTTAGTCTGAATGCTTGGCACCCTCGGACCGTAAACAGAAGCCTAGGTAGAAATAGATGGAATTATTTACTTACACTCCCAGTGATGAAAATGATTAGTCAATTAACTTTACTAATATACGGTATCTTGTGAGAAGATAAGATGTCAACAAGCAAAGCTAGCCTCCAGATCGTGTCAAAAAGAACAAGCCCGCTGGCATTTAGGCTGATTTATGGTGAACTATGACAAGTATGCAAATTATGAGAGTACCCTTTTATGTTTACATTTGTGCATTTTTCTTTGGCTATTTCTGATGATAGGCAGATTAGTGTGGCTACTTATAATTTGATCTCATTGACAGGAGTGCATTCAGCCTGGAGAGATGTCCTGCAGCCACAGCTTCCTGTACTACAACAGGCTGAGGGCACCATGTTGGTAAATAGTTTCAAGAGGAAAATGGCAGCTAAAATTAGCCACGATGACATTACAGGGATCACTGAAAAAAAGCCCAGATAAAAAAAGTTTATAACATGAGACAGGTTCAATTAGTTATTCAGTTCATTTAAGTAGTCCAGCTGGACAATTATAGACAGCTACCAATTCCATTACATAACCATGAAGCAATGTCCTCATGAACTTCTATTTGTGCATCACTGTATCCGTCCAGGATCTCTAAATCTCTTTTCAGTTCACTTGTCCAATCCGCCATCCCTTGTACAGGATAGCTCCTGGGCTATAATCCTGCATGTGTTATCCACACTACATAATATAATTTCTTGGTGTCTCAAGCCATGTAGGTGCTCCAAGCTTTCTCCAACTGAACGGCCAGCTCAGGTACCGATCATGGTATGATCATGGATGGCCTGGACCAGAGGTTTCCATGCATTTTATGCAAATGTAACTTCATCCTCTAACTGTGCACTTCCACCCTCCTGGGTGGTTTTACTCTCCCTCTGCTAATCTGCTACTCTCATTCTACCGAAGAAAGTGGAGCCCTACAGATTACGGTCAAGCAATAGGGTTCCCTCAAACAGATCTAGCTGAGTGAAAATGGTTAGGGACTGAATTTTACAAACACTCCTTGGGTCAAAACTGCCCCAAACTCTCAGTTTGACAAAAGTCACGTGAGAAGTCTTGCCACAGGAACTCTGTGAACTCTCCATGTCTTTGATTTCCGTGGGCAGTTTTGGTGAAGAGTAAATCCAAGTATTATGCTCTCCAGAGAGCACGCTTTAGAGATTTCCTGTGAACATTCATTTTCCATCTTTGACAAGAGTCACTCAAAACAATTTGGACTCTTTAGGATATTGAGGGTCCTTTCAGATAACCAAGGTGGGACACCAAGTGATGGGCAACACACAGTCCAGAATATGAGGAGCAACATGCCTACACTTGTCCATATGTCCATATAAACCCCAAACTGCCTGCGTCTTCCTGGCCTTTTTTGTGCATCTGGACATCTCGGCTGTGCTAGCACCATCAGATGTGGCCTAGCATCAGCAGCAAGCAGAAATTTCTGACAATGAGTAGCCCTGATTTTGGTGCATTTGCTTGTAAGGACCTTTCATTGCACATGTGCCAGGACAGTTTGAGGCAACATTCAGGCCATAAAAAATACAGAATATTAAAGAACATCTAATACTGCAATGAGATTTAGTATCTGTGTGATCAGTTGCTGAGTGTGGGCCCACCTCACTGTGAATAGGAATATGTTAAAGCAGCTCTTCAGCTTCAGCTGTAGGGGCTCATATTTTAAATTCACTGTGTCTCCCAATTCAAGCCCAAGCCGTAGATCAAAATGGCCCTGACACAATAAGGCAAGTGGTGGTAACAAAGCAGACCCACTTGTCAGGTTGTACTTAACTGAATGCTTCGTGTAACTACCAATTTTCTCATTTCTGGTGTTTGTCTCCAATGTGTTGTGCTGTAAGATATTCCAGAGCATTCAATATTATCAGCTACTAATTAATTTTTTTAAATGTATGTTGGTAATCCTCTCCCCACCCTGAAAATAAAAAAAAAATTTAAAAAGTTACAGTTTGCATGTATATTGCTTTAATGTGCGAAATAGCTTTTGATTTGAAAAGTCATTGCATCAGCAAGAAAAATGCAATTTTCCATTGCAAGGCTGTATGAATTATCTGGAAGACCCTCTCTCTCCTAAAATCAGGTGATGCTCAGCCTCACAGCACTAACCACTGCTGCTACATTCCCCAAAAGCTGAAAGGTGGTTCAAAGGGCAGTGTACCCCAGCACAGGCAGAAAAGGCAACTCCAGTTTAATTTTTTCCAGCAAACATAACACTCCAAGGCGACCTACAAAACTGCGTGGTCACTGGCATTCCCAGCCACCCGTGAGGGTCCATGGGGCGAGCAGAACCCAGACAGACACAAGCGAGCTGCCCAGCGCAGCTCCTCCATTCCCAGCCCGTCCCCATTCCCGGTGAGATGACACAGGCTTCTCCTTTGGCCCTGGCCGACAGTCGGACACGAAACCTGCCGGCAGCCCTGGGGTGTGCTACCCTGTGACACAGTTTCCACCCAGGGGAGTTTCCAGCCCCTGCAGCCCCACACTGCTGAGAGGGAGCTGGGCTCTGGGATTTTTCCAGGCAGTAAGCCAGAGGAAGGAAGGATGAGGTATCCCCATCCAGATTTGACTCACTGGAGGTGGATTTCAACCCAAGGATGAGGCCAGGAGTCCCCAAGGACACAGATGGCTGTCACACGTTCTCTTCTCTGCCGGACAGACTGCCTCAAAGCACAGGGCACAGCCTGAGCCTTTGTGGCCACATATGGTCAGTGGTCAGAGGTCACCCCATGACAGAAAAGCCCTTGCTGGTGGCCCCAGACCCTTCATCTTAGTCACTCATTCAAGGGTAGGGTGTTCGTGAATGTTCTTCCTGGCCACGGGTTCTTCCCCTTTGACGGAAAGATAATACTAATACTAGTACTAGTACTAAATAGTATTGAGTACTAATACTAATTAGTACTAGTGCTATTAGTACTAGCACTAATACTAATAAGATAAATGGAGGAAAATAAAAATGCCTCACATGTCAGTAGCCAAGCAATGATTACAATGTCGTATTTGACAGCTCTTGGCCAGAGCATGTCCTGACTAACCCAGATTACCTGGATCTGATTCCAGTCTGAACCTCTCTCACAGATCTGTTAAAAAGTTAGAAGGGGGTTCAAAGGGAAGCCTACCTTAGCAGAGGCAGAACAGTCAACTCAGTTTAATTTTCCCCATTGGACACTACCTATAAAGCTACGTAGTCACTAGCGTCCCCAGATGTCCTCTGTGAACAAAACTGCACATCTCAACACTCCAAAGGCTTGAAATCAGATCTAAACTTTGAGCAGGTCCATAAGTGTAAGGATGAAACAAAAAGTCTCTCATCTGAGTGAATCCTGAGTGTCAGCCAAGCACGGTCACAATTTCTTCGGGGGACAGGAGTATTTCCACAGCAGCTTCCAGAGGAGTGAAGGGGAAGAGGGCAAGGTAGCACCACCGGTCTCTGTCTTCTCGTGCAGCTGCCACGTGCTCCAGCCAGCGACACCGTCTCTGCCGATAACGACACAGGAGGTACAGCACTTCTGCTGGGCCCCTGCAGGCTGCTTAAAGGTGTGAGGCCTGTTTTCTTCACCATTCTTTTCTGTGGATGGCTGTGCAAAAAAATGGAAAGCTTTGGAAAAATTAAAAGGAAATATTTTCCATACAGAAGAGATAGTTTCTCTCAGACTGAACAGTGAAAGAACCTCTAGAGTATTTTCATAAAGGACGTAGCTGCTGAACATCAAGCAATCAATTTTCCCTCTATAAAAATTAAGCCTTTCACATGATGTTACTTCACTGGAAAACTTGCAGCTTTGCGTTATTAAAATTCCTCTATTCCTTAGGTCAAATGACTTAATATTGTGCACTGTTAGCAATACAAAAATATCTCCACATACATGTTCATGGAGTAAAGCTGGGTATTAGCTATTAGCTCTGTTTTCATTATTCAAGCCCAAAGAACACATATATAGACAGAAAGATTTTAGGAAGAGATGGTGTAGCTAGACAAGCAGCTAAAAGACATTACTTTTCTTGCAAAGTTTAAATCTCTTGTATTCTTAAACCACCCAGGATTGAACACTAATATTTCCACTAGAAATATACACCTGTTTTTCTAACTAAACATTGTAATTGACATTCTTAAAGTTAAGAAAATTTCATTTTGATTACAAGTAAGTAGCCCTACAAAAAACAACTACAAGAAAACCTGAAAAACCTTGGGGAGGAATGTTCCTTCCTGGGGCTTCAAAACTTCTAGAAGCTTTGCACCTCTATCTCTAACTAGAAGACAGCAGTAATTACCTGGGGCATCAAAAAATACATGACATAAAGTGCTGAGCAAATAAGCTGTTTTGAGCACTTGGTTTAAGCACTTCATGGTTCAGCTGGTCCCATAACGTTAGAACACACTTGATACAACTTTATTAAGCAGAGGCTATCTCAGAAGTTGAAAAGAAAGGAATCAAAGATTGTTCCTACTCTGGAAGCAAAGCAGGCACTGTCAGGATAATATCATTTACATATCTCCCTCCTTTTCTTAATAGAAAGGAAGAAAACAAGAATAAAGTCACTGATTCTGAGAAGTACTAGACCTTATCTGCTGTCATAAATATCCACACAAGCCACTTGGAGGCATGTCTCTGCAGGTCCCTGTATTCCTGACAAACCCCTAGTACATCTCCAGTATAACAGAAATAATGTGAAATAAAAATGTGAGCTCATCATAGGAGCTCATTTATCCTACTGGGCTCTGAGAACTGTAACATGGGATGGGAGTAAAGGCTGGGGAAGTACCTATCGTTGATTACTGCTTAAAAATGAGTAGTCATAAGTTGGATCCCTGACTTCATCTTATTTTTAACTTGCAGGTGGTGCAACAGTTATCAGATGACCAGCATTTTGTTAAGCTATCCAAATCCTTAGTCAATGTCCTTTGTTTAAACTGTCCACCAGTGCCATCCTGTAAGTTAACATTATTGTAACACAACTTGTATGTAGAAGCTTACCTGACATGTCACATCTGTCACATGTATCAGCAACAGATACTGATGAAGTGGTACCAGATACATGCACACCTCAGAGCTCTGTGCTAAGGATGCAGTTAGGGTGTATGTTATTCAGTCACACAGAAAGAACCCATTTCCCTTATCACCCAGCCTGGGGAGTACACTGTCAACTGTCAAGGGTTTTTTAATGTTTTTGTGTCAACTGCTCAAGTCAGCCTGGTTTCTATATGATCAGCCAAGACCTCAAATATCCTGACTGCTGGTCTACAGCAGCAGTCAAACCTGGAGCCATAGACTCCAGCCCTAGAGGACCCACTCATTTTAATCTCCATTAGGTGCTCAAAAGTGTCTAAAATTCAGATTGCTGAAGCAATAAACTCCTAACTTTGGAACTAAAATAGTCACAGTCTTATTAAATACTCAGTTCTCACCCTCTCCATGGATAAGTCACATGCAATGAGGCATGCAGTCAAAATCTTCAAGAGTCAGTAAGGCATTTCTGTCTTAAAATGATTTTGGAGGAAGCCTATCGACAGAGGCTCCAGGACTCAGTCTTTGGATACAGTAAGAGCTGCAGCAATAACAGGAGTGAGATCTCTCACAGGAGCCAGCCTGTGCAACCTCTCTTGGTAACTACCAACCACCACTAAATGAAATAATCTGTGCTCCAAGTGCACAGCTCATTTCAGACACACTTGGCCATGCAGCAGTGTGTGTGAATGTGTGTGTGCACACATACTACTTTTAAGATACCAAAACAAAACCCCTCCGCTGCACATATCCTTCTGGGGGAAAAGATGAGAGAATAAATGTGGGATAAGTGTTAATTGCATTGCATGAAGCAATACTGTAAGATACTCAGACAGTCTAATGATGAACATGGTAACTGAATATATGGGGAGTAGAATTGAATTTTAGCATAATATCTCTGAACTGGAATTTGTGTAATCAAACTCGGTAAAACATGTCTAGACTTGCCTGCTGCTAAGAATAGCACCAATCTGAACATAAAGCAAACTGTATTAATTTCTGTGTACGTTGTGGTTGAGATCATGTTGGTGGTTGTTCATTTTAAAAGGCAAAGTATGGCAATCTTACTCCTTATAGATCCACCTCAGCAAAATATCTTAACTTTAAACACAGGCTTCGGTCCCAACGAACTGTTTGCCGAATGAAGGCCTGGCATGATTAAGTGCAAGAAATGAGCGAGTTTCAGAAGCTTAAGATACACGTTCCTATAAAACTGTAACTTTGCAGGACAGCAACAGGCACTCTCCTCTTACACAGGCAGCTGCTCCAGAAATACTCACTTGTTTACTGTCGGTAGCGCCTGCACGAGGAGAGCACGCCTCCGCTCCTGCGCTGCAATTCAAAGGCGCACGTAACGAGGCAGTGCGTGCCTGCTGAATCCTCCTGTCAGCAGATCTTCTCGGTTTTCACTTCTTCTTTGCTACTTTGCAAACTCTCAGCTATTTTTTCCCAAGCCATAACACGAGGGCTCTTAGAGATTATTGCCATTCTCCTCCTGCCTGTCATACACCTTGTTTCCAAGTATGGTCACTATGAGGGGACTGTCGCTTGGAGCCTTTGTGGAAAATTAATGGCAGACAGGAAAGGGCAAAAAAGACAGGACAGATGGCTCTGTCACCACCACCAGCCTGATGCCATGGGAGAGCTTCAGTGCCTTTGCAAATGCCACTCTGTTCCGCAGACTTACTCTGAAGTTGATCCGATCACACCCTTGGCAGCTGTCTTTCTTCTTTTTTATAAGATTTTTCCTTGTCCTTTGACTTACCGGGCTCATCCACGTGGCGAATGCAAAAGGTTAGTTTTTAAATTAGTGACTGGGTGCTGATGGCCTCAAACACTGTTTAACTATAAGTGCATTGGCATCTTGCTAGAAGTGGCGTTGAAGAGTGTTGTTAATAGGGCTTGTTTACTTGCTGGTTAACATCCAAATCGGGTCAGCTGAGACCTGAAGGGGCAATGAGTAAACTTCTAATTTAGTAGGCAACTGGAGTGATGTCACCTCACTTTATTCTTTAAACAGCATTCTGTCTAGTTTCACTTTCACAGTGAAACACACACCCCTAGTATATTGGGTGCACATTGGAAGCACGAAGAGATGCATCTCCTTATGCAAGCAGTGCCAGACAAACTGTGGTACGGTTTATGCTCATACTCATGTAAACACATGATTAGTATTTTATGTGTTTAAAACACAATGAACTTCAATAGGGTGAATAAATTGTGATGCGACACCGGGCCATGCCGTCAGAGTCTGCAGAGACAATTCTAATACCCTGTCCTCTGGAGAAGCAGTGCTATAATGTCTAGTTATGTATTTTCAGCCTATACAATTGTAATTATAGGAAAAGTTCTACGTTGCACACATCCCAAGACAGTTTGCTGTTAGGAAAGAACAATTCATGTCAGGCATATTTGCTTGCAAAGACTGGTACGTTTGTAGTATTTTGTTAATTAGATGCACGGTTAAATGTTGTTCATTTCCACCACTTTTGATATTGTAGAAGAACATTTCCAGGGTTGGGCAAAATTAAAAACTGGAGAATTAGACTGATGACCAGAAGAGCTAGTGCTCTGGTGTGATTTGGAGTGGAACCATTTGTCTACATGTGAAAATGTGTCACTGTCACAAATCTACAAACAATATTTAACTGTGGCCACTTGATGTGAAGAAATATCTGAGATTTTGCACATTCCTGGGGACATTAATCGGAATTCTGAGACAAAAGTAAACAGACCATCAGTCACAGGGGATTCTTGCCATTTCTGTATCTCACTCTGGAGAAGAGGTACAGGCTGTTTCCCTGCTACAAGGTCTAGCCCCTGCTTGATGTCAGCTTTTCCCATGATGGTTTTGCATTGGGCACCAACACTACTGAGTACTGGGAAGTACTCTGCTGGAAACATAGCTACAGATTGCTTGCAGGAAGACAGCTGACACCCCACCTTCTGGAGCGGAAAGAGCTTTTTCTATTGCTGTGAAGCAGGGATTTTTTTGCCATCACAGTACTGTATCACCAAGTCAGTGGTGTCATTCCTTACGGAGAAGCCTGCTACTCCACATGCTCAAACAGGTTAATTTTGTTTTCCTAATCAAACCCATCTTCAAGCCTAATTCAATGAAAAGTTAGAATGTTAAAGTTTTAAGATAAGATGAAGCTCCCCTCTGGGCAAAAAATACTCATTCTTTAGTGATGGGTTACAACTATGCCTGAATATAAAGTATTAAAAGAATTTACATGATCCGCCTCAAAAATGGACCTGAAATAACTGAGCTTGCTATGTTGTAGTACTGAGGTTGCCAACACCCAGCTTTGTGACATTTATCCACATATCAGAGAAGACCACTTTGTGATGATCTGCAATAGGGGTAAACTCTGGATTTATGAAAACAGAAGCTGAGCAATGTATGTAGCAGCAGGATTTCAGGAATATCCAGGATGAGGCATTCTTCCTATCATAAAGCAGTCATTGATAAATTTTCTAGATTTACTTGAATCATTCTGTATTACTCCTGTTTCTTTGAGCAAGAAGAAGTTGTAGCTCGGTTACACCGTTTCCAAAAGACCTCACTTCTGCTTTGTGTTCAGACAGATTAGAATGGGAGTGAATTTTATTTTGGGGATTTACAAAGCAAGATGGTATGCAGTGACAATGTCACTTTTGAGGTTAAACAGGGAAAGGTGTAAGTCATCATATGCCAACGTATCTGCTTAACAAAATGGTGGCCTTACCTTGTCTGGGCTTCACTGATATGTCAGCGCTCAATGCCATGAACAATAAACATGCTGCTCAGTTGCAAAGCCTACTGTAGACACCACTATTGAATCTGTTGCAACCAAAACAAGCTCCCAGAGAGCCATTCACTTCCAGACCTGGAAACGTCTGTCTGTGTATTCTGCACCCTGTCCTAACTTTAATCAGAGGCTGAAAGCAAAAAGATTGCTGAGAAGGATGTAAAAACATAGCTGCAGTCCAATATTCACTCTTGGTAGTGGGCATGCTGAGTATGGGAGGTGCCATGCTGCAGTCCCTCATATAGGAACTTTGAATTAACTCATAGGTGCAATTTCATGTCTTATATTAATTACACAGGCAGCTTCCACACTCCCTAAATTCACTGAGGGTCATCATCTTTGCCTTCTCCAGGATGAACCAGAAATATCCACCTTCCTTTCCTGGTATATTTGCCTCATGATCTCTGTTCCTCTCCCTTCTCATTTGTCTTGAAACTTTCCCTAACACATTACCCCTACTCCCCCTCTTTAACTGGTCAAGTATTCTGTCCTTTGCCCAGCTGGATGACTTGGCTTTCTCAGCCCTGGCCTAGATGTGACATTTGTACTTGTTGTCCTTGAGGAATATAAATAATAAAGTGTTGTCAATAGAAGACAAGCACAGGACTTTTGTTTTTGCAGATGGAAGCTTTTGTTCATGTTTCCACCTGCTCAATATCACTTAGACATATCAAAATGCATCAGATAATTTCCTACTATTGCATTTCCTTGTCAACAAATGCTATAATCCCCACAGGAAAGTTATGTCATGATGAATGGGAGGGAAGAGTCCCCTGTAATCTCCAAGGGAGGACAGATACCGTGCCATTCCTTAGCTTCTCTTTCATATCCCAGAAGCACGGCCACCTTGGCCATGTTCAATTCTTGTTCTGTGTCCCCTCTTTATATGGCAATAAGTATATGTCACCACCATGAGAACTCACTAGGACGGTTGCAGAGGGAGTTTATGAATATCAGGTGCTTAGGCAATCCACAAAGCCTAACATGAGGTTACTTTTTCCAGGCTGCAAGCCTGAGTCAGGTGCTTGATGGAGGGTAACTAAATAACATCTGCCAGCTTAGAGCGTACATTTGAAAAACAAAGGTGTTGTTAGAGTAAGCCTGGAGTTATGTGTGCAAACTTGGACTGCAGTTCCTCTCCTTGGCAGTAAGCCTTGGTGCTGTGAGGAGCCTACGTGAGGCCTAATGAAACAGCAGGGTAAATAAAAAAATACTTGTGATTGTAATTATTTCATTTACCAAATAGACGAGGAAAGAACATTTTTCCAGAAAGAGCCTCAAATTTGAAGACGAGGCTATATTCCAGGATTGAATGGTGGTGGTAACTCCTCAGTGGCAATGTGTGGAGGATAGCACAAGACTGTTTTAGGAACAGACAAACCCACTGTGAATGGGGAGATGGAGCCCCCCTACTTCACAGGTTCAGGTGGGAGGAAAGGATGTGCTCCCTGGACTGCAGGCTAGAAAGGAGAGTGCTGCCTGGAGGTGTAGCCACAGTGGACCAAGAAGAGCTCCAGAAACAGCTGTGGGAAGACACATTGCCTCTCCCCATCAGCCATGTCTCCTGTTTTCTCCTATTTCCTGCCCCACTCAACCTTCTGGAAGAGCAACCCAAGTGCTGCAAATGTTGCGTCAAGAGAAAAGAAGGCATAGGTTAACAAGTGGATAAAGTGTCTCCATCTTTACTACTCCAAAATTTACAAGCAATACTGATGAGCTACTGCTAGCTGCAGCTTATTAGGAGAGAGAAAGAGAGATCACACCATCCCTTTTTTCCGCTAACAAAAAGTCTGTATTGATAAGCAGAGACCAAGCCTCTGCCTTTCACTGAATGCAGTCCTGTGGATCAGCAGTGATGTGGAGGCAAGGACAGTCATGTCACAGTGACAGTGAACCCATTTCAGTGTCTACCTGACACACAACTGCCTCGTATTCATTGTAGTCTGGGGAATGCAGAAAGGCAAGGGCTACTCAAAATACTGCCTCCCAAACATCTCATCAGATACACTGTGTTGCAGCAAAGGGATGGAAATAAGAAGGTCATGTGCAGTGACTCAGAAGTCATATCCAGGGTAAGCAAGTAGTAGAGAGGAGGCGGGAAGAATGGCGACGCTGCATGGGGCTGGCAGAGAAAATGTTAGAAGTCAGGACTATATGAACATGACATGCACATGGTCTTAGTAATACAGGATGCTTAGAATAGACAGGATGCCTAAGAGGACACAAGCAAGGTGTTGGATAACAAGTTATTAAATGTCAAGTGAATGAAGTGTGTTCTACACTGGGTCGGGTGAGTGCTAATTAATTATACCTGTGTCAGCAAAATGGGTAAGCGCTTACAGTTGCGCTTGAAAAGCAGTTACACGAGGTTGAACAAGGTGTCTGTATTGCCTGGATGTTTAGGGCAAGACACATGGTTTGCATGATGTGATGGTTACAATGCCCTTGTGAGGCACATTTAGGTTTTATGAGCAACAAAAAAGGAAAACCATGGAGACTGTTATTGAAATTGTAGAATAGGAAATTAATGTGGTCAGAATATTGAGTTGGATGGCTTCTATAACAGAGGAAAATGAATCAAAAAGCAAAGCTTATGTAAAATGTAGCATATGTAGTTATATAGGTGTGTGCGTAGCCTAAGGGAAAAGGGGTGAAGAAACAAAGTCTCCCCTAAGACAAAACTCAGCCAAGGACCTGGTTAGCCCTAGACTAGCCTCCCTGCTCACCAGAATTTGGAATGTATCGTTTCTTCATTCATCCTTATCTGCTCTCTAGTATCGAAGATGCATTGCTCTAATATTCCTTCAAAAAGCCTACATTACCCTGGTAAGCTCCTGGATAACCCACACCTCTCACCCTACAGGCTGGTTCTTGTTTTCCAAAAGACATGTTTTGAAGGGGGAGGCTGCTGAGCCCATTTTCTTCATCAGTTTGGAAATGCTTTTTAGCTACCTGTCTCTGAAGTTGCTTTTGGAAGAGCTCAAGAACCAGAAAAGTTACATTAACCATTCGGGGCGGCAGAGTGGAAAAAGAACCAGAAAGGTTCACCAACAGTTCTGACCATGGAGACGAAGCTCCTCTGGTCAGCCTGAACCGGCCACTGCTTGGGAACAGTTCCTCGCCAAGTGAGCAAGGTCAAGGATGGATTAAGGAGCTCCAGCCCGCGCAAGATTTAGGCAGGAATTGAACTGTGATAATAATTCACAGCAGTTTGCAAGGTGCCACCTCTTGCTTTTCTTTCCTCCATTCCACCAGCTCCTTTTGTTAGGAACAATCCAGGGAAGGGTTGTTTTCAGGGAAGAGTGCTGTTAATGGCATGTTTACAGGAAAAAATGTAGAGAACGAGCACATTTTTGGAACATTGCCTCCGTGATAAGGCTAATACACTGTGAAGGGGAAGTTCTATCAAACCAATGGAAATAATTCTTCCATATTTCCAAGGGCT
Organism: Ciconia boyciana; assembly: GCF_034638445.1. Taxonomy (NCBI): domain Eukaryota; kingdom Metazoa; phylum Chordata; class Aves; order Ciconiiformes; family Ciconiidae; genus Ciconia; species Ciconia boyciana. The sequence goes on from NC_132936.1 coordinate 55,975,040, forward strand.
CTGGGAGTTCAGAGTGTCACTTAGCCACCATCAGCTTTTATTATTTGATCTGACTCTTAAAACATTGGCAGTTGCAATCAGTCAATACATGTATCCAGAAAAACAAGCATCAATAATGTCAGCCAAAAGGGATATGTGAGTAGCTTCTGTATATAGATGACATTTGTTACTACTGTGGAGACTGAGATGAATAGCTGTGTGTGACCAGGCTCAGACCACAGGCTCTTCATGTCTGCATAAGAGCTCCTTAATGACAATTTGGCCATCTACAGTATTACACATCTCTAAACTTTTTCAGAAAGCCACAATCAGCATGTTGCTTAATTCACTGACAGCAAAGTCAGTCTCCATTAAACTCTTGCTATAGAAAGTGCACTGTTAAAAGGAGGTGGTAAGCAACTCGGAGGTAGCAGGAAAGAGCAGCTGGGCCAACACTGCTCAGGTCAACTGGCAATAGCAAGCAAGGAAGGTGAGACCCAAGAGCAACAAGAATGGATTAAAAAAAAATTGAACAGAAAGCCCTCCTATTCAATTAAACCTTACGCATTTGAAACTATTTAGCAGCTCAACTCAAATAAATAATGTAGATGCTTGAGTATTTAAGGAGGAATCAATCTTCTGGCCTCCCCCAGACATTCATGGCCTCTCTGTATGCTTGCTCTTCCATAGTCTTAAGCCAAACAAACATTATCTCTCCTTAATCATGTTCACAGAAGAGCACATAAAAACTAATTCTTAAATACTACCTTTTCTCTTTGATCGAGCAGAATGACAGCAGTGACAAAATGAAGTAGAAAGTTTGCTTTTGTATAAAAAACAGAACTAGGGAATTCTATTTTGAGAAAGCTGCTGAAGTGATGATTTAATGAACAATTCAAAATTGTTCATTAAAAAGCATTGTTCATTCAAAAAGCTACTTTTCCAGGAGAGAGGAATCTGTATCACCTCTTGTAATAGCTTATCATTCCAAACAATAGAAGCCATTGAGTGATGCTTGGAAGATCAACATTTAAATTTAAGTTAATGAGCAAACACATCACTTTTCTTGCAGAGGGAGTCAAATGTTCAGAGTCGAGAGAACAGAAGTAACTGTGTGTTTTAATGGACTCAAAGGAGAGTACATTAAAAGATGCAGATGCTGCATCTTTTAAATAAAGGTGTTACTGTGAAAGATGGATTTTTATACACCTTTTGAAACTCTAGATTCTGCTATTAAAACATTTCATACAACTTGAGCGAAAGATATCAAGCAAAAGATTTAAATCTTAAGAGTTAACATCTCACTAATGAGGATGTATATATAATCATGAACCAGGTCTAACTCCTGCTCCCCTTGGTGACAGCCCCTTGCCAGTTGGACAGGTCGGCTCTGCCTTGCCTGGAATTTTCTTGATGTTCTCTCTTGAGTGACAGCTGCTGGCACCCTGCAAGCACGGGGAATTCACTGGCATATTGTGGGTCAGGCACAGCGGACACCTGAGCACAGCAGAAAAGCCAGCTGGGACCCTGCTAACTGAGGGCGAAGAGCACTGAAAAGAGAAAGAAAAGGGAGGAGGTTGTTGCACCAGACCTGAAGGTCTAAAGGTTTTTCAATTAGTTGCTGTCCAAAGAGTAACCAACCCCATGCAATTTTCTGCCTGGACCTTATTGATTAACCTGACTGCAGTGGCAGTGTGCTAAAACACCCACACATGCACACATGCCTGGTGACTGCTGAATTCAGGTGCCAACGGGCACAGCCACCTCTCCACAGTGCCAGGTAGCAGAAGGCAGGAATATCCCAGATCATCAAAAAGTCTAAATTACTACCTTGGGCTTGGGGCTAGTGCTTCAGTCCCCAGGTCCCCCCATCTGGCTGTGCATGGACTTAGCACAGGCACCACGTTGCGTGCAAGCCCTGGGGCCAGCTGCACCTCACTGTGCCCAGAGCCCAAAGTAGGGCTGGGAACGCTGTGCCAAGGTGTCTGGCATGGATCTGCCTCGGCATCCTCCCATCCAAAGGGCAGCACACATTGCCACACCTGAGTTGGCATCTGGAGTTTCTCTGCCTCTGCAGCATCGCTTATACCCACAAAGAGTAATCAGCCCATGAATATCAGATGTATTTCCTTTGGCTTCAAAGCTTTCATTAGACTGGAAGCATTTAAAATACCAGACTGTTAATAGCAGCAGACATTTGCAAAAGCACAGCAGGCACATTTCTTACTGCTCTGTTGTTGAGTAAGTGTATTTCTTATTAACTTCAAGTATCTAGCTTTGTGCTATAACTGAAGACCTCTTGGAAATTTCTGTTAGAGCAACGTATCTCAGGCTGTCTCCTTAGCAGAGTTTTCTACAATGAATGTGTTACTCCAGCCTGCACTACCTACCGTGTTTTTCTCAGGGTAAAACTTTAGTCTTGCTTTTAACATACACATTTTTAAGCAGCTTGGGGGTTAGTTCCCTTAGAAGTTGGTTATTTCTTTATGCAGTCAGTAGAGATCTGATGGGGCATTTCCCGTCCCCATCTCCCCAGTACCCCAGAAAGGTCTCTCTCTCTCAGCCTCCTTGCTATGTGAAGAGGGGCATTTCATAGCAGCCCAGGCTGCTGTGCCCGGTGTCTGTGTCCAGGACAGATGCGCTCCTCCTCACCAGCACAACTGGCAGACACCACGATGCAGCTCTCAGGTCATCGAGAGGATGATAAGACTGAAAACTTTACACACGCTTGTAGTTTTTTCCTTAGGGAGAATGCTTCAGCAGAACAACAGAGGTGATCCTGTAAATACTGGGATTTTGTTTGGGTAGAGAATCTCAGTTTTGCTTCCCATTGAGTCTTTCTGGTGTTGTTACAGAGGAAGCCAGGGCTTTTCAGGAGCCTGAAAAAAGGCAGCAGTAATGAAGACTGCCTTGGGAAGTGTAGGGCATGTAATTTAATACATCCCCTTCACAGTCAATATTGCACAAACATTCATTAGGAAAAAGGAAATTAAAAGAAAGGAGAGGAGAGGAGAGGAGAGGAGAGGAGAGGAGAGGAGAGGAGAGGAGAGGAGAGGAGAGGAGAGGAGAGGAGAGGAGAGGAGAGGAGAGGAGAGGAGAGGAGAGGAGAGGAGAGGAGAGGAGAGGAGAGGAGAGGAGAGGAGAGGAGAGGAGGATACACTAAATTCACCTGTTAAAAGGTTTAAAAGGCTGGCTTGAGTGGGTGGTTGTGCAATGCAAGGACTTATTACACAACAGAAAGGATCAGTTTCTGGGACATTGCCGTCAGACTCCTCGGTTCAGTCGTTTGTGAGCAACACAGAGGCTAGCGGTGATGAGGAAGGGTACAGGGCCTATGTGGAAACGCATGTTCGCTTCTTAAGCTCTCTATAATTAAATAAAACATCAACCACTACAATAGCTTGCTCACCCAGCCTGACATTCCCTAGCTGATTTCTTGGATATATCTCAACATGCAGAAAAGGCTTAGGAAGGGTTTTCAAGGACAGGTAATGGCCTTTCATGAATGGATTCAAGGAGGGCATCTCAGGCTATGGGGAAGTACGATAAAGCCCAGAGAGCTGTGTGGGACCTTGCCAGACAGGCTGCCATGGCTGGTGTCACCGGCAAAGCAGACGGAGGTAGGTGTGAAACAAGCAGAAATAAGTGTAAGAGCTATCAGTGCTGCACCCAAGAAAGTCATCCATACATGCACAAACGTTTTGACTGACTTGTTTTTGGCAAATGGAAACTTCTGATTACTGAGCAACCCAAAATGTGTACTTGTTAACCAGCTAGTCTGCTGCTGGTTCAATTGGAAATAAACTTTCCCAATTCAAGTACAGCCCTGTGGAAACCAGATGTCCTGGTTTGTCATTCTCAGGTCAGGAGAAGTTGTTCATCATACGACTAGATCATGACAGGGGGAGAAGCCAGGGCTACGGATTTCTACCATGAAAAAAGTAATGGCATAATCTTATCTTTAGCAATCATTACAGGAAGTCTTTGGTCAGAAGGAAGCCAGAAAATCCTGCTAAGTCCTCTCCATGAAGTAGATCAGCTGCTATCTGAATTATAGGAGCCCAAACTGATGAATTACACATGGCGCTGACATTAAATCTTGGTGCGTCTAGCACTTTTTTGGTTTTTAAATATGTCTACCCTCTGTTGGAGAGTCAGCATGTGTTGTCACAGCTTGGCTGCCTAATTTTAACCACTAATGGGGCTCGCTTATCCCCGGGATCCAGGTTCGGGCCAGAAATAGGAAGCCGAGTGATGGTCATGTGTTTGACAAGGAGCCGGGCAGCGGGCCAAAACACATTTGAGCTGGATGGAATTTCTTGCCCCTGTGAAAATGCAGCGCTAAATCTTCCTCCCCCACTCGCCTCTTTACACACAAGTGGATCCCTCTAGTACAGTGAACTGTCACCCGAAACTAACAAGGAGGATGTGTCTCCCGGCAATCTGAGCTTCGGTCAAAAGTTCACCACTTGCCAGCCCCCCTATGCCAACTTGGACCAAGATTTCTGGAATGGTTAGAAAAATATTTTAATGTAATTCACCTTGCTATGCTATTTCATTAATAACCTCTAAAAATGCAAAGAGTGTGGCCTTAAAATTCCTTGACATCCTCAGCATATGACTAATAATAATGAAACTTTCTCGCTGTCAGCGGAGCCACTCTGTGAACGCTCTGTTTTCCCTGGAGTTTCATGGAGCCTTTAGCAAATGCAGTACATTTGCCATGTCCATTTTTTACAGGCTAGTAACCGCTGTTTGGCCAGGCTCGTCTGAGCTAGCTCTTTGTCCACCCCACCAAGCTGCACTTTCCTTTCTCCCCGCACTGTGCTATTTTTCTCACAAGAATATTTCGTCCGGGCATAATTTGGACGTGCGTGAAATACTCTTTTACACATTACGTCTTTCTTATTTTCTCTATATTTGTTTTGAATCCAGTCTCTCAATGTCTTCCAAAATATGTCGTCCATGCGAAGCACGGAGTTGTTACCAGCCCAGGACTGTGTGTGCTCCCTACTGCACTGAGGGAAAAGGGCTCAGCCCTGGGATGGGGGCAGAGCGTGTCTGGCATGCCATTATATAACATGAAACCAATGTATACAAGACCGTCTTTAAAAGTACATTTTACAGAGATCCCTATTTCTATATCTTGCTTCAAGCATTTCTTTCTAAAATAGCCTTTTGGGAGTCAGTGGACAAGACTCTGGGGATAAGGCCAGGGCTACGGGATTGCTTTCCGCTCCATGTCTGCATTCAGGCTGCTCGAACCAGGAGTTTATAAACCACTGGGTGGTATCTAGAATTAAATTAATTCTGGACTAATTTTTTGCTCTTTGCTCTAGATTTTGCCCCAATGGCAAAAGCAGAACAAAGAGTCAAAAGTGTTTCGTTCTCAACACCTCCCAAACTAGTGGTAAAACATAAATCCTTTCATCCTCAGTTTTTTTAAAGCATGTAACAAGGCCTGATTATAGCCCATGTAAGGTACTCTCTATCCATCCTCAATAGGTCTGTCTCCACTGCACACCCAAATCTAATGGGATTATAATCTAATGTTCCACAGCTCCCAGTTGGCACGTGAGTATTTGGAAATGCCGTGCTAGATGATTGGAATAGAACCTTTACCCAGTCAAAGCCTCCTTTGGGCCTGGGAGGTTTGCAAAAACGTAGTTATTCTTCAGAGCTGGTGATTTTCCCACCGTGAGAAGCACTTGAGATCAAATCAAGAGTGCTACCAAAACCCATGAGAGGTTATAATCCGAACGTATTCTCTCCAGCAAGCTTAGCCAGCGGAACAGTTCCCTGAGGGCCACCCCACGCAGTGCCCAACTGCCCAGCTGCCCTGTTTTGCGTCGTGGGGTCTGTTCATACCACACTCAACCAGTGCCAAACAGGCAGGTCCAGAAAAGTGTAGAAAGCGTAAGTGGCTAGAAACTATTTTTATAGCCTGATGACCTTCCACTGCGTTAATTCTAAATTATCCCTTTCCTAATGAATCCCTTTTTTTCATAACCCTGCCCTGTGCCTGCCTCAATTAACAGTTCATTTCTAGATTAAGGTTGTGCCATATGCACTGAGAATTTATTTCCGAAAACTTCACTCACTAACAGATGTAAACTTCCAGCACAGATGAGGTTGGTCAGTGAAAGAGTTTTCCAGAAGTGCAATCCCAAACACAAATACAGGCTGGGCAGAGAATGGACGGAGGATTTGACACATTTGATTTGGTTTTTAGAAAACAGAGACTAGTTTTCCTCCAAAGTATAGGCAGTTGTTACACTTCCACCAAACACTGCCACGTGAACACGAACAGTGCTTTGGGTTTTTTTTCCCACAGGTTTGGCCAATGTCTGCGATCACCATTTATAACCCGCTGGTACGTGGCGCAGGAGCAGCTGCAGTCTGGGTTGGGAGGGGGAGTGTTCCCTTGCCGGGGCTCTCTGGGAACAGCCACTTTCCATGACCTCCAGGAGAGAAAGAAGGACCTGCTTCTGGCATCTTCTGGTCTCAGAGAAGCATCGTATACTGGCCTGGCCACAAGCTTTATGTTGAGGCAGTTCTTCAACCGAATACTAGGTTTTACCATCTTTTAAGAAAAGCATCCTTTTCCCAGTTTTTAGTGAACAATTTGTTGGTTGCTGACAATTTTTGTCTCCAGACTTCCACTATGGTTGCCAGAGAATGAAAGACAATATGTGTATGTATATTTATCTATATATAATGTATATGTACACATATGTGTGTGCATGTATATTTGTATACACATACATGCATACACTTTTTAACCACTTTTACTGTCTTCTTCACGATAAACTGTCCATTTGTGACAGCGTGTCAGAATGTGTTTATCTGGGAGTACGTCCCAAGTGGCTGATATACCAGTGGTGTACCATTCTGAGCAGTCACAAACCCCATTTACCCAGAAAAGCCAAATGTACATGTATTGTATGTAAGTTGATCGGTGGAAAGCAGTCAATACATATAAATTAATAAAGAAAACAGTTTTTGGAAAGAGCTGTGTATATAACAAGCACTTCTGCCGGCTCATTCTTACTGCACTTGCTGTTGGCCCACAGTGCCAATAGTGTGCTTCTGAAAACTTCTGAAAACCAGACGTATTCCTCCACTCCTTTTCTTCTCACTTTCCCACCAACAGAAAACCATTTTCTTGTTTTCCCAACTGTTGCTCACTGTGGGTCAGCAAGTCTGTGAAGCTGGAAACCTCAGTGCAGGTGGGAGCAGGCTGTCAGAAGCATTTTTCACACATCAACAAGACCTGCCCTGAGTAGGTTTACATAGCATGGTGTCAAAGAAGGTTGTAACAGCCAGCTGGCCATCCACGCCGGGAATGCTGCTTATACTGGCAGGGCTGAGATGAGGGTGCAAGTTTCTGGGAAAATGTCCCAATCAAAACCAGGCCCACAGAAGTGAGGGGCACCTGCTGAAGGCACACATGAAAGGAGATCTCACCACAAAGACTGAAGGGACCCCACTGGGGTCTCCAGGGGCTGAGACTTCAGCTGACTCCAACAAAAAGGATGGAAAGGATGACTCTGGTGGAGAGGGGGACATAAGGTGAAAGTTCCCGCCCTTCATGACAGAGGGACCAGCACTAGAAAGCAACAGCATCAGGGAAAGCCCTGTCAAAGCTATCAACTACAACAGAACTAAATGGTGATCAGCTGTAGCGCTGCTTATTGTACAGCACTTACGGTACAGCTGAATGCTAATTAACCTGTGCTACGGTTTTTAAAGATGTTAATGTTCCCAATACAGGGAGATTTCCAGTCCTCCTTGAAAATAAAAAAAAGGGAGAAAAATATGAACTCAGTAGAGCTGTGGGAAATTAATGGCTTTGGTTTAGGCCAAGTGTTTCCACAAAAGACAACAGCAAACTGGAAATGTTATGGGTCCCTAAAAGAGACTGGAGGTGAATCTTGGCCATGAATCTGCTGCATATTAGCCTTCAGGCTGCCCAACCCTGGTAAGCCAAAGTGCTCTTTCCAGTCCTCGGTTTAGAAGTTCCCCTGTCATATCTTTCAGATCTGAAGGCTTGACTTCAAGATATTAGGTGCTCAGCCTTCCTTTTCCATGAAATCCCTTTCAAATTGTCTCTACTTAGACATCTGATAATTGTGAGAAATTTGTATAATAGGCTATTAGGTAGGTAGGTAGGCAGGCAGATGGATAGATAGGTAGATAGATAGATAGATAGATAGATAGATAGATAGATAGATAATCGTGGTAGGAACAGTCTAGTAGACATGTAAACTACAACTTCCAAAGGATTTGGGCCTCTTCAGTGTGAAAGACACTGTATATATTTTGTGCATGCTTTTATATATATTTTAAGGTTTTTTTATTTTTTCTGAAAAGCAAAAGGATTGACTCTTTGTGTTGACAAAGAAACTTGTAACTGACTTACATTTTAGGATAAATGGTGAGTACAGAGGAACACAGCTGAAGAAAAAAATGTGTTGGCTTAGAAATAATTGCCTTTTTACTAAGTTAATGAGGATGGTAGAGTATTTTTTCCTGCTTAGTGTTTCTTGTATGTGTGGAATCAATACTTTAGCATGTGCTTTCCCGGATGCAGAAGAAAACACGTTTCTGACTAAAGCACGTATAACTACTTGGATGAAAACATGCAGCCTCAGGATGCCCTGAATACCCTTTGGAAAGTTCATTTTACCCTTGCGCCAGCTTTCTCTCACCTACATAAAAGCTGTGAGGCAGCATCACTGATTTAGGATATTAACACTGACACAATTCATGGAGCGGGAGCCATCTTGCTTTTCTCAACAGAAGCGTACAGAAGGGTGCCATGGGGCAGTCGCTTTTACGCTGCTGCTGGGACTGAAGGGAGGATGTGCATTTTCCAGGGAGCTGCAGGAGGCATCCCTGGGCTGGGCAAACTGGAGAACCTGGACAAGCTGGAGAAGTGGGCCCACGTGAACCTCATGAGGTTCAACAAGGCCAAGTGCAGGGTCCTGCACCTGGGTTGAGGCAACCCCCAGTATCAATACAGGCTGGGGGATGAAAGGATTGAGAGCAGCCCTGATGACAAAGGACTTGGGGGTACTGGTGGATGAAAAGCTGGACATGAGCCAGCAATGTGCATTCACAGCCCAGAAGACCAACCATATGGTGGGCTGCATCAAAAGAAGCGTGGCCAGCAGGCCAAGGGAGGTGATTCTGCCCCTCTACTCTGCTCTGGTGAGACCCCACCTGGAGTACTGCATCCAGCTCTGGAGCCCTCAGCACAAGAAGGACACGGAGCTGTTCGAGCGGGTCCAGAGGAGGGCCACAAAAATGATCAGAGGGCTGGCGCACCTCTCCTACAAGGACAGGCTGAGAGAGTTGGGGCTGTTCAGCCTGGAGAAGACAAGGCTGCAGAGAGACCTTACAGCAGCCTTCCAGTACTTAAAGGGGGCCTATAAGAAAGATGAGGACACTTTTTTGCAGGCCCTGTTGCAATAGGACAAGGGGTAATGGTTTTAAATTAAAAGTGCATAGATTTAGACTAGATATAAGGAAGAAATGTTTTACAATGAGGGTGGTGAAGCACTGGAACAGGTTGCCCAGAGAGGTGGTAGATGCCCCATCCCTGGAAACATTCAAGATCAGGTTGGACAGGGCTCTGAGCAACCTGATCTAGTTGAAGATGTCCCTGCCCATGGTAGGGGGGTTGGACTAGATGACCTTTAAAGGTGCCTTCCAACCCAAACTATTCTATGATTCCATGACTTTACACTGAACTGACGAACACTACCCTATTTCTACAGTGTAACTGACTTTTGACACAGCGCCAGGGTAATGCGCAAAAGTAACATGAAAAAGAACTGGCAGCCTGAAGCTCCAGTGAAGAGCAGGACACATACCCAAACTGGCTGCAAGCAGAAAAGAAGCAGCGTACCCATAATTCTGCATATATGGACTATGGGGCAAGAGAAAGCATAGGGGCAAAGCGGTTATGACATCTTCTCCAACACTGGCTTCAAACAGTGTAACAGCACTCGCAGGTCAGTGCAGCAGACACTTAGGTGTGATTTGCTGAATAATGACTGTTCTCTTCCCCCACAAGGAGATGCTGACCTGGAAAAGAGCACAACACCCATTAATGTGCGTGTGGTTTCCCCTGGAGCGTGGCCGCAAGTTGTGCTCCGTACAGGAAGGGGCAGGAGCGGGGTGTCCTGCGCTGCGGGAATGCAAGGACTGTGGAGTTTGCATGGTGCTGGAAGGCGAGAGACTGAAGTATGGCTTGGCACGCGCTGGCTGGAAAGACACGGCATACTGAAAGACATGCTTCTGCCCTCGGGTGTGCAGGAGGCTGGGATGCAGCACGGGGCGTGTGGGAGAGGAAGGAGCCGTAAGGGATTCCCGGAGCTCCTGCTCTTCCTCTGGAGCGTGGAGTTGATGTCAGGCTTTCCCCAACAGCTTTTTCTTGACCGTTTCTGATTTCCCTGGAAATCACCCTCAGCTCCTGCTTCAGCTGCCTTGCTGGAGCAGCCCAAGCAACTACCAGCCTGCCCCGGGAAGGCACGCGAGGGCTCCGGAAGGCGGCAGCATTCCTGCACAGCAAAACCAGTAAAGCCAGGTCCCAGTCTATTTCCAGGTCAGGAGTAGAGGAGCAGATCAGGACAAGAGTCGCACAGACTGGTAAAATTGTCCCTGTGACCAGGAATAGGCAGTATAACAAAAATTAATGCCTTATGGCGGAAAAGCCGGTTTATTTAATGCAGCAGTTGTATTATTTCAACAGCCAGGGACACAGAAATAGCTTTGAGCTGCCTTCCCATTCCACTCTGCATTTGGCCAGCTCTTTAGCTTTCATACTCTCCTCTACAATGAACCATCCTCCCAACTGGGCAGTGAACTGTCTGTGAGTTAAAAATCAATTTCTGAAAACTGTTATTCAAAGTGTCATGCCAAATTCTGAGCCTAAATAAAGTCCTGCCTATTCATTTCTTGTGAAGCAGCAACTCCAAGTATTTGTTACCCCATGTGCTTGGCTCTTACCAGCTAATACAGAACCTCAACAGAAACTTAAAGGTAATTTTTAAAGTTTTCCTCAATTGGGATATCTTTCTGAATTGAAAATTGCATTCTCTTACCTTGATATATAAACTGGACCTGCACTTCAAAAACTTAATTTATTAGGATAGTATGTCCATAAATTTAACTCAGTAGACCAGAATTTCTTTAATGCATGCAAGCCTTCTTTAAGGAAGAAAGCATAATCATGGGAGAAGTATGAAATGGCTTACTTTCTCTAAATTGATGGCTCTTACCTCCTCTGCCAGCTCACTGACTGATTTATATGTACATGTAAAACACTTTGCAATTCAGGAAAGTGCCTGCCTCAGCATGAGAAAAGATCCTTCTTTAAAATGTACAACCATCTTGTGTGAAGGTCCCAGCACACAATCCCTGGTGTGCACTTTATGATTTCCCTTTGGGGGTGTGTTTATTGCATAGGATTTCATAATTTCATCCCTATTCTAGTATTTTTGTGTACCAGCAGGGGCATGAGGCACAGATTACATGTGTCCTCAACAGAGCCTGAAACATCGTTATTTATTACAAATAATTAATCTGCATACTGTTTTCTTATCCTTCCATATTAAATGAGATAAATCTACACAGATACTAATATGAAATTAAGGCAGATTTTCCATCTGGGATAGAATATGGCTATGTATACACTGGTTTCCAGTGGATTGGTCTACAATAAATAGGTATTATTATGAAAATCAAATGACATTTTATTTTCTCCCCTTCTCCCTCACACAGATTGAGTGCATACCTGCAGTGGTAGCACCTTCCTTTCTTACCTTCTTCCTCTCTCTTCTTTGTTTTTCCGAGTTAATTTCTAAAGATGGGGTTGGCTTTTGCAACCATCAGGACTAAGTTCTCTGTTGAGTATGGCCATAAAAAAATTTAAATGTGGGCTCTGTTCTGTTTCAGAAAGTACAGATATTTTCCAGCCTCTGAAATCACACCTATTTACACTCAACCCAGGAGCTACGTTATTTGGGGCAATTCCAGGCGATGAGAACACAATTCCCTGTACCATGGCTCCACCTCCAGTATTTTGCTATGAATTTTCTTTTTACTTCATTTTGCACTTATTTTGCTTAAAATATACTCTGATAACATTTTCTAGTGACATTTTCTCAAGGCTTAGCCAAATACGTATTGAAGAAAACAGAAGTGAACCAGTGAGCCCCTCCGGTATGATATAATATTGCCCCCACTGAGCAATAAAAGTTTCCACTCGAGGAAGGCTTAATCATGGAAGTAAATGAGAGTCTTTCTTTTCCTCATCCCAGCTTCATATTGTTGGTATAATATGAAAGTCTGTACAGATGAAAAAGCATATACCTTACCTGTTTGTGCTCTATTGAAAACCTGATCATCTTGTCATTTCCTTGCATCGAGACACTTACCCTCTCAAGCTGCAGTCTTTCTCTGCCACCTACCTCCCTCTGTCTGAAATATTATCTGCAAAAGTGGAAAGAAAGACACTTCTAAAATGAAAACATTTCTAGGAATTAAGGCCTTCATGTAAAAACACTATATTTTTCAAAACAAAGCACGACAATCTATGACTGTGCCATCAAGATCGCCGAGACTGGATATTGCAGAGGATCTACCTATCACAATTACATCAAGAGTTTAGTGCATATATTATATTAATAGAGCTTGTGCTTAAGCAACTTCAGCAGAGCTCAGATACAGCCTGTTTCTACTTTTACATCATAGCAATAAAAAAAAGTAAAATAAAACAGGAAAAATCCTATTTTGTGTTTAGGGGTGATCGTTAGGGAACATTTTGTCTGAAATTGCCTCTCTGTCCTGAGCACAGCTGAGGAAATATGTATTATATACCTTATATACAAGTACAAAAATATCTGTAGAGCGCCTTGGTGAATGAATCTCAGAATAAGTCGGACCCACCCACCAGTGATTCGGTGCTGGGGGGGTAGAGGGGTGCACAGTGATTCAGCTCAGATCCCAATGTGCCACAATACAAGGATCAGAGAAGCTGCTAGCTCTACCTCTGAGGACAAAACTGACCCTGTTCCTACACCGATTCATGAAAAAACTTCCATGAGCTTTCATATTGCAAAATCAAGCCCTAAATTCAATGCATTCAGTGTGTCCTCACACGTGTTAATATACTCCCTCATGACAGCTCTAGATTTCCCTTCCAGCCCTGCACAATGATCTCTTCATCTGCCGCGATCAGTAGAGGAGAGACAGGTGATGCCTCCAGCCCGTAAGGGTTGGGTAGGACGGGTGAGTGACACACGCCAGATGCTGAGCCCTGAGCCGGGCTGCAGCTCCCCTGTAAATACATCATGGAGTAAAAATCACCACGTACATTCCAGCTGCTGCAGAGCGTGTCACTGGAGTAGACGTGCTGTCACATATACAAACGCGCACCAAATAGTATCTGTACGTGTGATTAATTAGCAGCTAACAGTTAATTCTTCGAGCCACAGGGAAAAAAAGGAAAAAAAAAAAAAGCACGCCCACAAAGGAAGATTGAAATTAACTATACAGGGTCTCTGAGGTTGAAAATTAAAAACAAAATAAAACTGGGTTCCTCAGGACAGTGAAGGAGACAAGGAAGTCAGTGATATGTGTCCTCGTGCTAGTTTACCACACTGAATTTTATCTTTAATTTCAGCTCATTCAGTGCCTGTGAAAACTACCAAGCCAGCAGCTCTTGAGCCTGAAGTCTTCTGCATCAATACAGACCCAGAGGCTGCACCTCAAAAACATCCCCGGGAACACCATGGTAACAGTTGCCAAGCCCTAAAAAACCAAAAAGCTTTTAGGGAGATGGAGCACAAAGACTGACAAGATAAGAAAGAAGAACAGCAATATTGATCTTAACTCATTTTAGCCAAATTTGACCCATGTAAACCCACAAGTAGTGCATTCAACTGAAAGTTAAGTATGTGCTGAATTCTACAGACAGATTGAGGCGTTCAAGAATAAAACAGAGAGCAGAAAAAGGAAGCCTAGTGAAACCAAAGTTATCACCCCATAGAGGAGGCACTGCACAATATAAATGATGCACACAGCAAATGGATAAAAATTGCAAGAAGCTGGAGTCAACAGAAAATCTTTAGTATTTCAGAGTACGAATACTGCTATATAGGAGCATAGTATATAAACACTATATAGCAGTATTCATATTAGCTAGTTTGTGAACTGTGCAAGATGTTCATTGGTAACTTGAAAGTTGATATAAAATCACACCAATAAATTTTGCAGGTAACACAGTGACAAGAAGACTGGTGAGTAAGGTGGGAAGTGGGACATTTGGAAAGACCTGAGTCTATTGCTAAGTCTCTTGGCACTTTCAAGAACAAACAGCACATGAATGGAGCTGTTTGCAGCGTTGCCCATCTAGGACCAAGGAAGGCAGGTGATGGAAAGGGTCCTGGAAAGGACAACTCTACAAGGGGTCGTGAGCAGATGTCATAGGCTCGCATGGGATCACCAAAGCTTTCAGCCTGGTTACTCGCAATCTCAGTCAGCTATGTAAGAGCTCAGAAGAAATGCCAGAAACATCCCTGTACCATCAGCTCCACACCAGCAAGCAGTCCATGGTTTTTACAAACTCCTAGTAGTGATCCTGAAAATACTGTGGTGATCACGGCGCGAAAGCACGTCAGCATGACGTGTCTTTAAAATTGTGTTGTGGCAAAAAAAATCCCAACAGCCGTAAGCATCAGTTGCTAAGAAGGTATTTTACATTGTGTATACCTTCAGCAAGAGAGATGTTAGAACAATAACAAGTTCTTGTGTCAATCTTTCTAAAACAATGTTGACAAATTGCACAGGGTGCAAAGAAAAAAGGTACAAAAATTATCTGAGGACTGGAGAAATTGCTGCAGAAAACTAAGGAGCCGCATTTATTTTGGCAGAAAAAAAAAAGATTATTATGTGGAATAAAATAAGTTTCACAAGAGAAAATATTACATATGAAAGGACTGTTTAGCTAAGTGAAGTAAGGCATTACATGAACCCACAGCTGGAAGCTGAAGCCAGCCCAACTCAAGCTGGAAGTGAGAAACACCGAAGGCAGCTAAGCACAGCGGCAAACGGCTGCAGCAAGGGCTGGATTCTCCATCCACCTCGTGGTATCTTCCAGTCGGGAAAGTGTGCCTTTCTGGAAACAGCAAAAGTCTCCCTGAGCTTCTAAAAAAGTATATGATCAACAGCATGAGGTATATATGTGGTCAGATTGAAAAAACAGAAAGGTCCCTTCTGGCTCATAAATATTTAATCCTTTTACTGAACATTATGTTCGCTGCTCAAACTTTTGCACACCGGGTGCCGGCAGGCTGGCACTGGATGTCGGATTTCCAGGGAAGGTGAGCAACAAATGTGATCAGTGCTATCACGTTTCCATGACTTTTTTGTCCCCGTCTGTCTGAATGTTGGTGTTTCGTTTGATGCTCTGTTTGCCTGTCCAGTGAGCCATTCACAGTAATACCCAATTCTTTTGTGAAAGGTTCCAGCTTAGTTAGAAGATAACTTTGACTTGCTTTATAGGAGCGTTTCCTGAGGCAAGTTGTAACTTTCTGCATCTCACTGTTTATCAGAACCCATAATTCTTTATTCCTAACAACAAGATTTTCTTTTCACATTACTGCTGTGAAACATTACCAGTGTATCACCATAGGGTAGGCCCATGCCAGTGTTTTAATGGTACACAGACAATTCTTAACCCACGTCCTTCCTAAAAGTGTGCTTTCCTTCATTGCTGTCATAATTTTCTCTCTGACATCTCTCACCTGGTTTTTTCCAAGCCTTTGTAGTTCCTTGTGTGACTCAACCCACCTAAAATTCTTTAGTTAGGACCAAGAAAAACTATTTACATGTAATTGTAAATATGCAGTGAGATCACTAGTGAACGTAGTTTCTGACCCTTGGTTTCCAGGATAATTTCCTACACCAGGACCGATTTCACAGAGGGCACCAAGAAGGCAAAGCAATGCCAGCGCTTTTGCATTCATGTATTGCTTTGCATTAAGGCACTAAAGTTTGCCTGTGTCTTACATTGTCAGTTTGCCTGTGTCTTGACAGTTTTACAGTCAAATAACCATTTATAAAAGAAACTGAATTCATACCAAGCCGCATCAGACCTGATTCCCCTAACATACACTTGAGTGTGAAGTAAAACCCCTAAATTCAGCCCTCAGGGAGAGATTCTCCAGGGGACACAACCTACACCATCTACCGCATCGCAGCACCCAGTTGCCTGTGTTGCTATTACACTTGGGTTTTTCTTCACAGGAAGCAAATGCTCAGCCTTGGCAAGTGTCAGGTCCTACCTTTGCTATTGCACAAAGTCGTTGGTGAAGAGCTGGTACAAACAGCAGGAAGGCATGCTGTGTCGTTGGAGTACGTGTTCAAATCACACTCACCTTCTGAGAAATGGGCGCTTTTTTGCACGTCGCCCAGCGTACTGTTACCTTTGAAACAGGCACAGATCTCTGCACGGTGGGAAAGCTCCCTGCCTCTCAGGAGCAGGGGCACCCAGGAGAACCGGGATCCCGTCGTCCCAAGTGAGGTCCCTCAGCCTCTCGCTGTGAGGAGCGGAGGGGCGTTCCTTAGCTGACTGCCTTATTTTGGATGCCGGCCACAGTGAGTCCTTCCCCGTACCGTGGCTATTCGCCTGCTACTCGGGAGAAATAAAATGATAGAGCATGAGATACATTTATTTTCTGAACACCTGATACCAACAGCTCTTCCCCTCGTTCACTTCTCGACCACTGACACAAAATTTGCTCTGATGGGGGAAGGAGCGGTGCTGGGGCTGAACCCTGCAGCCACAGCGTTCCAGGCTGCATTGCAGTATGAAAAACAAATTCACCCAACTAGAAGAGGGAGAAAAAAATGGTTTAAATACGAATTTTAAACCTTGCAGCTGGTGCAGAAAAAATGGAAACTTATGCTCATTAAGCACTGAAATATGCTTTTGGTGAAGGACAGGCATTCAGAACAATTCCTAGCATTTGGAATACAAAAATTACATTTTTGGGGAAACGAAATAGAGACAAATATTAATATTTTAACTATTAATTAATACTTTAATCGTGAGTATTTTCTGCTAAAATTCAGTTAAAGATTTCCAGGTCTTCAAAATTCAAACTGTTCATTCTTTTCATATTTTTCCCCCCTAGTTTTGTAAACAGTCAGCATTGGAAAACCAAGTAATTTTCTTCCTCTCATATTTCCCGCATTTTTTTGCTTTATTGCAAATGCTTAAAACACAGCTTGTTTCTTTTCACAGTAGTTGTGACCCACACCCTGAAGCTGAACGTTTCAAAGAGTTGATTTTGAGATGAGACCTTGCATCTCTGCGAGAAACTCCTCTCCCTCCTATGCATCGCCGTCCAAACCAGCAGTTGAGATACATTCACCGCCGCGCGTCCTACCCAGCAGAAAGCTAGGGAGTAAATCCAGTTTACCTTCACGATCATTTGTTCCTTTCGCGTGCCTTTGCCCTCGGCGTTGTTTTCGTTTCTATTCAATGCAAGAGCATCGCCGTTCCCGGCATTTGTAATGACTGAAAACTTCTGGGGAGATTTCTCCTCGGGAGACAACTGATTTTTCCTCCTTCGGTTCATCAGACCTTTCCGTTCCTCCAACTCTGGTAGCGGCGTTTTCAGTCGGACGCCGGACGCGGTGGGATGGGGGGGTTCCCCAGATCCCTGCCTTTCCCGGAGCCCCACTTCGCCCCCGTCGGCAGCGGGCAGCGCGGCCCGACGAGCCGAGGCGGGGGGCGGCGGGGCGGCCTGACCGGGGGGCGCGGAGGGACCCTCGGAGCGCGGCCCGGCACCGGCGGCGGCGCAGCCCCCCGGCACGGTAAGCGCACGAAATGAAAGAAAGGAAAGGAGAGGAAAGGCAACGCAGCGGGAGAGGGGCTGCCCCACTGAGCGAGCCCCCGCCGCCGCCGCCGCTCCGCCCCTCCGCACCGCGCGGCCGCCGGCGGGTCCCTGCGCGGCCGGGGCGGCGCCGGTGCCGGAGCTCCCCCGCGCCTCCCGCCCCGCTGCTCCCGGGCAGCCCCGGCTGCAGAAGGGGGCTCTCCCCGGCTCCCCCCAGCCCCGCCGGGCCCGGGGCCGGGGCTGAAACCGCAACCCACCCCCCCACCCCCCGGCGCCCAGGGAGCTCCTCCGGCCCCAGCGCCTTTGCTGGAGGGAGCCGCGCTATAGGGAGGGCGGGAGGCAGGGCAGGAGGGCAGGGAGGGGGTGTCATCTCAGCCCAGCGCGGTCTCATCCCCCCTCACTCCTCCCACCAATGAGTGGTGCCTCTTAACCCCCGGGAACCTCCCTCCCGCGAAGCACTGCTCCACTTTGCAGAACACGAGTTGATGAGAAAAAAAATAATTCCCGGCCGCGGCCAGCCATGAGCTGTTTGGATGTTATGTACCAAGTCTACGGTCCTCCCCAGCCCTACTTCGCGGCAGCCTACAGCCCCTACCACCAGGTACGTGCGGGGGCAGCGGTGAAGAGGCAGAGGGTGGGAGGGGTGTCGTCTGGAGGATGGCCGTCTGGGGCCTTACCAAAAGGAAAAAGGGAAAAGGAGAAGGGGAGGGGAAAGGGGGGGCGGGGGGGGGAAGATCTGGGAGCCTGCGATGGTGAGCGGAGCAGAACCGCATCCCACCTTGGCGCGGGGCTCGGCAGGGTACGTACCCCGGCGGCGACGGATGGGCTGCGGGCTGCCTCGGGAGCGAGAGCGCGATTTTAGCCCCGCGATGGCTTTTTAGGGATTTTTTTTCCTTTTCCCTTTTTTTTTTCCTTTGCCGGGACGGGCTCCATCCGAGCGCGGCGGCCCGGGGCGGCGATGCCCGCGGTTTGCAGGGGCCCGCCGGGAGCGGCGAGGGAGGGCTGCCCGCGGCATCGCTCACCCCCTGCGCGCCGGCATCCCGGCCGCCGCCGCGGGAGCCACTTCGGGCAGATATTTTACCAGCCGCCTGGGAGCGGGCGCTCCGGAGTGACCCTCTGGAAGTGGGGGAGGCGGGAGTGCCGGGAGGCTGCGGGGTTTCCCCGGTTTGTCGGTGGGGTGGGGGAGGAAGCCCCGGCCCCGAGGGGGGCCAGGCTGCCGGGCGGCCGGGCTGCGGGAATGCTCCCCGCTCCCGGGGCCCGCTCGGCGGCGGGACCCCGGCCCGGCCCCGGCCCCTCCGGGCTCCCGGCGGCGGCGGTCGCCTGCGAGACCTGCGCGTCCTTCGCGGCCGCCGCCGCGCTGCGTGCAGCTCCGCCCGGGCTCTCGCGGGTATCGATTAGTCCCCGCATTCCGAAAAAAGGATCCCGCCGCCCACGGGGATGTTTCGCGGCACGCACGGCCCGTCCTGCGCCGGGAACGGCCCGCCCCGGCACGCGCACTGTCCCGCGTGGGTCAGGGCTCGTTTCCCCGGGCCGCACCTGCTGCACACCGCTTTCTCTCTCGCCTTCTGGTTTCCTCTTTTTTCCCTCCCCCTTTTTCCTTCCAGAAATGAATTCCTTCCTCCCCCAGCAAAACGAAAAAGGGGATGGATAGAGCCAGCAGCCCCCCGGGCCCGGGGCGGGCGGCAGCCCCCGCCGTGCAGGGCCGGGCCCGGGGCGAGCGGCCCCGCTCCGCGCAGCCCCCGCGGCTCCGCGCAGCCCCCGGCGTGGTGGCCCCGGTGCCACCCCCAGCGCCTGGCAGCGGGGCCGGAATACCTGTTACAAATAGCAAATGATGTCTTCCCCCACCTTGCCTTCGCCCCACCACCGAGCCACCCCCCGGCACACGGCTTCGTGGCATTATTTAGGGGGATGATCATTACCTCAATGGCCGAGCCGGGAGCCAAGTGGAAAGGCGGCCGTCACGAAGGAGTGACGTTATTAAATATCTCGCGTGTCTTGGCCCAAGGCTCTGAGCCGTCCCCCCGGTGCTTCCCCCGCCGCCCGCCCCACGGCTCTGCCCGCAGCGGCCAAGCCCGGGCTCCGCGTCCCATCGCTTATTTCTAAGAAACGCCCAGCAGCTGCGGACACGCTAACGCGGATAGAGAGAAGATGGGAAACATCCAGCAAACTTCTCAACGCCCGCTCTTTTCCCACCCAGAGGAATCCCGTAAAAACAGTCCAGTCTTGTAGGAATTACCTGGAGCTTCTCGCTGGCCAGGGAAATGTCTTTTGTGCCCTGAAACGTGTTTGAGGCTGCCGGGCTTTTTGTCCCCTCCTTCCTCCTCCTCGCCGCTGTGCGTTACGGGACACTCTCTGGGGCAGATTTTGCGAGCCGGGGACCCAGCGGCGCTCGCCTTCCCCCCGCGGCCGGCGCTGCCCCGTGGGTGCGCGGCCGCCGCCCGCCCGCGCCCCCCGCCTCGCCCCCCGCTTCTCGGCCCCTCGGCAGGAGCCGGCCCGCAAAGTGCCTTCGTGTGCGGGACTTCGCGCGTGTAACGCCGCGCCCCGCCGCGCCTGCCCCGCAGGGAGGCTGTCCTGCTCCATCCCGGTCGGCACCGCTCGGTGTCGGGCCCCCAGCCCTACTTGCAGCCCCTTCGCTGCCTCCCCGGGGCGGGGCAGGAATGCAGCTACGGGGTGGGGGGTGCTGCTGGGGGGACGGCGGGCAGGCGGGGGACGGCGGGCAGGCGAGGGCCGGACTTCTGCACCCCCTCGGAAAGATGGCAGGAGCGGGCCCGGCGCTGCATCCCGGCCGGCGCACCTTGCCGCGCCGCGCTGCGTGACCGGCTCGGTTTCCTTTCCCTCCCGCCCTCCCCTTTCCTGCAGAAACTCGCCTTTTACTCCAAAATGCAAGAAGCCCCGGAGAGCGGCAGCAGCGCCGGCGCCAGCAGCTCCTTCTCCAGCCACCCCGCGGCCAGCATCAAGGAGGAGGACTGCAGCCCCGAGAAGGAGCGACCCCCCGAGGCCGAGTACATCAGCTCCCGCTGCGTCCTCTTCACCTACTTCCAGGGGGACATCAGCGCCGTGGTGGACGAGCACTTCAGCCGGGCGCTCAGCCAGCCCAGCAGCTTCTCGCTCGGCAGCGCCAAGGCGGCGCGGAACGCCGGCTCCTGGCGGGGTGAGCGCGCAGCGCGGCGCGGGGGGGCGCGGAGCGGCGCGGAGGGGCGCGCAGGGCGGCGGGGGCCCCCCGGGGCACCCTGCTCCCCTCCGCCGGCCGCCGGTGCCCGGCGGGCAGCCCCTGGGAGCCGGCGGTCCCGGGCCGGGAGCCGCGGGCGGCGTGGCTCTTCGGGGAAAGGAGAAGAGAAAAGGGGAGGCGGTCGGGGGACCCAGTCGCCTTTACGGCGCGGGCCATTTTCCTGGCGGGGGCTGCAGCCAGACTGGCCGCGGAGGGTCCCCCGCGCTGCGGCTGTGGCAAGCGGCTCGCCTGCTGACCCTGCCGGGTGTCAGCGCGGAGGTGATGGCAGATGGGAACAAAGCAAAAAGCAAATGCGGGAACCTTCTCACCAGCTGCCCACCGCTAAAACCCAGATTGTGTGTGTCCCTGTATCTTGCCCTGTATCACCACCCTGGTTGCTGCTGGAGCAAAGACAAGGACCCTACGTTTCTGAAAATGAGGGCTTTTGGACCTGCCCACAGCGGCGGCCCTGTGCCGGCAAGGCCGAGGCCGCGGCCGATGCGCAGCTCTCCACAGCCGCGCCTGACTCACCCTGGACGGGCCCATGGGGGTACCCGGGGCAGAGCGGAATAACCTTCCCCACCCTCCGCCCGCCAGAGAGTTAGGGCAGGCACTTCTTTCGAGGCAGTTTTGGGGACCCTCCCTCACGGGGCCACCTGCTCAGCCAAGAGCCCATTTCCCAGCCTCTCCATGAATTGCTGTCAGTAGTTTCTAAGAATGAAATAGTAGTTTAAATATTTCACGGGCGAAAGATATTCAGCGCTGGAATTGATGGCAGGAGAGGAGAGTTCTTTGCTTGTCATGAACCGCTTCCCTTTCCCCTGAGTAATGCCAGGACGCAGAACTGACCTACCTCCTTGGCAAACATGTATCAGGAGCACGTTTTTATTTGTCTCGGGAACACTGTGTGTTCACAATTAATAATGCGTAATGTCTATCTCTGTGCCGTTAATAATCACTAGTCCATCTCGCATGTGGCTTACCAGGCAAAGAAAATGCAGGGTCCTTGTCCTTTGCCCTGCCAATCCCAAAGGATCTGCAGAACGCTTCCCAGATACGTTAGCGATATACCCAAGAAACAGGCGTAAGTCCAGTGTAATAGATGGGGGAATTGCCCCCATATGTTTAGAAAACTCAAGCTGGTCCTTAGTCGCATCTCGTGCTGTTCCTGCCCACTTTGAAACTGCACTGAGGAAGCAGCCGCTTTCCTGGCAGGGTCAGGCATCCTCCGAGGTGCTGGGGTAAATGCTTAGACAGGGAGATTACTACAAAAACAAACAAGAAAAATCCAACCCTGGAAATTGCTGCGGTGCATGATAGCTCTGACTCAGTTTCCACTACTGTGGAAAAGAGGTGTTTCCCTCACCTTGGATAACAGCCTTTTCCCTAAACACGTACTAAGAGAAATCTGGAGCAAATAGTTTCAGTTTCATGGGTAAGCCCTGGGCTAGGTGTGTTGGATGTTTAGCTGGAAGGGAATCTGTACTCGCGGGGAGCAATTTCTTGTATTTGGCAGTTGTTTGGGGGATAAAGGGAATGCGAGGGCTGGTTTGGGGGTGTCTGGGGAGGGGCAGAGCCCTAGGGAAAGGAGATCAGGGCTTGCTGGGTGTGCTCATTGCTGCCTTCCCTTTCTCTCCCGCTCCCTTCACCCAGATGGCTCCTTCCCGATGAGCCAGCGCAGCTTCCCGCCGTCCTTCTGGAACAGCACGTACCAGCCCTCCTCGGTCCCAGCCACCCTGAGCAGCCCCCTGGCAGCTGCCGCCCACAGCGAGCTGCCCTTCGCCGCCGCCGACCCCTACGCACCAGCCTCTCTGCACGGCCACCTGCACCAGGGTGGCCCCGAGCCCTGGCACCATGCCCACCACCACCACCACCACCACCACCCCCCCTACATCGGGACACAGAGCACTGCCTACCCCCGCCCCGCCACCATGCACGAGGTCTACGGGCCCCACTTCGACCCCCGCTACGGCTCGCTCCTGGTGCCCACCGCCTCCGTCCGCCCCCACCGCCTCACCCCCGCCTCCGTTCCCACGCCGGTCAGCCCCCCCTGCGAACTGGGCAAGAGCGAGGCGGGCACCGCCGCAGCCTGGACGACGCCGGGACCCTTCCCCAATGCGGGGGGGGACATGGCACAGAGCCTCGGCCTCAATGTGGACGCAGGTAAAGAGCTGCCCTCGGCCCCTCCAGGTCCCCCCAGCTCAGCTGCACCCCTGCTCCCCGCCTCCCTCACACCGCCGATAGTAGTGGGGATGGACGCCCATGATGGGGTGGATGGGGTGCTGCTGTGGGGGAATAAATTGGGGGTGCAAGCCCCATGGGGGACACCCGAGCTCTGCCCTGGATGCCCTTCTTGGGGCTCTCAGGCCAGGCAAGCGAGGAAGGGGAGGGGGAGGATGGGACAGGGCAACACATCACCGCCCCCCAACACCGTTTGAATTTCTGGCACCCTCAAATGTGCCCTGAGGATGCTGGTTGCTTTGAAGTACTCTTGTCCTGGCCCCAGCCCTGCTCTTGCCTTGCGCAGCGAGAGCTGGGAGCCGGACAGAGCCCCCCCAAGGGCACCGCTTGGCTCCCTCCACGGGCTGCCCTGCAGCAGGAGCGCGGGCAGCCACAGCAGAGCAGGCCCATTTCTAGACCCCATGCAGGTTCATACACTACCTCCTCTCCTTATTTATTTTTTTCTCCCAGTTTTGGAGAGGAAAGCACAATTGTGTTTGCTGAGCAAAAAGGGCAATGTTTTTCACCTGGTACTGGCATCCTGTGCCTGGTGGGGTGCCTGGAAGTAAGGCTGTGTGGCCATAGTGGTGACAAAAAGGTGCCACAGGCATAGCCAACAGTGGCAGTTCCCGAGTCAGTGGTTGTGGAGGCAAGGAAAGCCCGCACTGGTGCCAGTTCCCCATGCTGAAGTTGGGTTATTGCAGCCACAAATGGCTCCTTACGGTGGCCTCCCTTTTGGCAGGAGGGACGTGTGCCTGCCTGCGGTCTAGCTTGGGCTCTTCTCCTCGCTCCATGGTCTCCTGGGGCTCTGGGGAGCCCATGCTTTAGCCTGATTCTCTGATCTCAGCTGGCAGAAACGCAGTTTGTCTTTCTCTGTCCTTAAAAGCCTGTACCTATTTTTCTTCTTCCCTTTTTTTCTTCTCTCCATTCTCAGGTTTGCAGCCTCAGGATAAAAGCAAGGATCTATACTGGTTTTAGAGCTGTCCTTCACTCTTCTTCCCCTGGCTCTCCCCTGTAGATCTCTGCCTGTTAGACATGGTGGCATTCAGAGCTGAAATCGGGTCAGTTTGTAACAGCTTCTGATCTTGGTTTGCAGCTCGCCGTTACTCCTTCTGTGGTGGATCCCTTCTGAGCTGATGTGCTGACTCAAAGACTCCCAGATCCCCCCTTGCCCTTTTCCAAGCCCACCGTGGCCCTGCAGCTCGGGGAAAGACAACGGGACTTAAAAGGACCTGGCATTGCAAGGACGGTACTTTAGACTTATGTCGGAGCGGAAAATCCTTCTGTTGCAAGAGGAGAGCCAAAGACGTTGAACTTCTATTTAGGCAGACCCCACACCCAGAACTGCAGTCAGACTACTCTAAAAGAGTCAAGTGACGTCGTGGATGGTGATGCAAAACCACTGGCCTTCGTACAGGGGGCAGAGAAATCGGGGGGGGGGGGGGTTTGGTGGTGTGAATATTTTTTTATGGCAGTGAAAATTATTTCTTGAATGCAAACATGGGAAAGCTACTTAGCAGTTTTGAACTGGATTTTTACTTTACATTATAGAAAAGTAAAAGGAGAAGAAACTGGAACTCACGAACATTTTCGGACTATCAAGGAACTGGTCTGATTTTTCAGCTTTGTGGCTGTGAGTGGCAAGTGTTTGGCTGGGGCCAGCTGCCCTGGGCTTACAGAGATGCAGCTGTTCCACGCACAACTGCTCAAACCCCAGAAAGACGAAAACCAAGGTGGCACTTCTCAGAGTATGGCACAACATTTGCATTGGATATATAACGGTTGTTTGGTTGTGGTTTTTTGGTTTGTTTTTTTTACAAGAAACATTTTCTGGTGAAAGTAAAACCCTCTTAAAGCAGGGGGAGGAAGGAAACCCGTGAAGAGCGGCTCGCCCTCAACCCAACAGCCTTTAAGGAGAACACCAGAAGGAAAGGCACGTGATGGACAAATAGGTCTGAGTTGCCTCTAACATTTCTCTTTGTCTACTTGTTGCTGTCATTTTGTCACTTTAATAGTTGTTTTGTTTTGTTTTTTTGAAAGGGGGAATAAGATATCTATTTAACAGTAGGAAAGCTGCATTAAAGGTATCTCCTTCTTTCACCCTGTGTGCTTTTATGAAGAATTAAAGCTAAATAAGAGAAATGAGGCAAACTGGAAACTTGAGGATGAAATAGGAAAAATACCTGTCGTGTGGATGAAGTGAGTTATTTTATTACTTTGCATTAAAGATAAATAGAAATCCTAGCAGTTGAAAATGTTTTCTTAGCGAGTAAAAAATATGGCGATAAGCACAAAAGATAAGACAATGCAAGACTGTTGCAGTGCTACATTTTAGTGTACGGTGTATCTAACATGGGTTCCAGTAAGGGGGCTGCTCCATAATAACAGATGTTTCTTCATGAAGCTGACAGAAGAGGGGACTGTAGCATTTAGCATTGCTATTGCACTGGTAAATTAAAATACTCTTACAAGGTGATGAATAATTAATGAAACAGTGCAGAAATGGCAATTTCCCCTTATACTTAAAAGCTGACTTTTTCACAGGCAAAACATCTGATCCTGACACTACCGTGTTTTGGTTTTTTTCTGTTTTTTCTTAATGTAATGTCTTCGAAGGCTGATGAAGTTCAATGCATGTGAGAGGAGAGTCCTAACATTACCCCTCTGACCCTAGGAGAAGCAGCAGAAAATGGACTTCTGTGCAGTGATGAGAGTTGTTACCTTCCGACACTCTCACATAATCTGGCATCATGTTCACCACATGTCAGAAATGGAGTTATGAATAACCCAGACTTGCTTCTCCTAGGTTTCGGCTTGGCAATAACCCCACTTCTGGGAAAGAATAGGAATCCTAATAGTAAAAGTATGATAAAGCAGTGTGAGTAAATGCTGTGAGAAGCTGGCAAGGAGCAATGTGTGCAGAGCATCCCCGGCCAGAGCTCGGCAAATGGCAGGAGGTGACTTGCCATGATTCCTTCAGCCAGACATACCCTTGAGCATTTCGCCCTCAGCCTCCGATTAGCCAGAGCCCAGACAAGCTGTAAAGGGCAAGGGAAGGACTCCAGAATTTATATTACCGGTTAAACCAAAAATGTTCTGAGGCGTCTATCAAGAAAGAAGGCAGCAGCACTTTGCAGGAGAAAAGTAACTAAAAATGGCATTTAACTTTATTGCTGCAGAGGCCTGGAGATAACAGGAGCATTCTGTGAGGATTTGCCTGCAGGGTTTTTTAGGCTGTTTTTAAAGTTTTTTAAAAAAAATATTAATCTGGCTCTATCATTGGTTGTGCTTCACCACAATTGTTTCTTTTTTCTTTCTTTCTTTCTTCCCCCTCTCTTCTGCAATTCATAATGAGGAGGGCTGGGCAATACAGCCCAAATACATTTGGAAATATTCATGTAAGCACAAACCAGTCATTTACTTCATTGGCATTTACAATTCATTTTGACTGTGAATGTTTTCAAGCATGAGAATTTATGCAATGAATACATGAATATTGGTTTCAACATTTGCTCTCCGGGTACTCTTTTTTACTGTTGTATTGTGAAAGCATCCAAACACCAAAGTCAAGATTGTGGCTCTAGGTGTTAGATGCTCAAACAACTTTTTTAAAATGCTCCTACTCTGGATGGACTGCGGTCTGAAAGCGCACGTGCCCTATTTTGGCTAATCCTTGCAGAGTTTTGCTCACTCTGTGTTATTCTAACTCCAGGGGGACTGCTCACAGCACCTACCTCTAAGGCTTGGGCGTGAGTCTTTGCAGGACTGGAGCCACAGCTCCTAATGCAGTAACGGTGCAAATAACCTCGGTGCCAGTTCGCAGGTCTGTTTTATTCCTCTTTGCATCACAGGTTATTACTTGCTTAATCACGAATGCTTGCAGGAAATCTGGAAATACAAAAGAAACCCTTCTTATATGTTACGTATGTCCTACTGTCACATGCTTGTCCCACACCGAAAGAGCAGGGCTGTGACTCCCTGGTCCTGCAGCCTGAAGGGCAGATCCTCCTGCTGCCCCTTTCCGAGTGTTAGCAGAGGTTAGCACCGGCTTGTGCTCTCTAGCTACCCACCCGACAAAGAGACTAGCCCGGCTGGGACAGACAAACACAGCTCCCGACCCGTTCACGCGGAGTCCGGGGAAGGAGGCAGGGGGACGGGATCTGCTGCAGAGCATGGCCGTACTGGGCATAGCGAGAGTATCCCCTGCTGCCGAGTCAGAGCAGTTTGTAGGAGTTTGCAAAGTGAGCTCTGGGCATATTCACTGCAGACATTTATTTCCCATTCTGAAAAAAGCTGAAAATTAGCAAAGCACGAAGGAATACTGTTTTAATGAACTCTTTCCCTTAACAGTGATCTGTCAAGGGAAAGATGGAAGTGGGGATGGGACTTGGCATTTGTGGTCGCAGCCTCCACTTTATTTTAATAAGGGTTTTGCTTCAGTGTAGCTGCAGTTGCAAGAATGCAGCACACAGCTCTTAGGCACATATATATGTGCCCCTGCACTTACAGTCTAACGTTGGGAGAGCTTTAGGGCGATGTTGCTTACTTCCCACCTCCTTTTCCAGTGGGTTTTCCATAGGAGCCCCGAGCAGAGGAGGAGGAGAGGAGGAGAAGAGGGTGAAAGAGAGTCTGAGCAATCCCCTCCGCCTCCTCTGGACTGTGTGCTGCCCGTCTCTGGGGAAATGTATCTGCCCTGTCTCCTCCTTGGGTCAGGAGGGACTGCTGTCCCTTCTCGCCTTCCCTTTGAAGTCCTATTTAGGCTCATGACAAGCTCTAGCGAGGGCTTAAAGGTTGGTCCCTTCCTAGAAGGGAGGAAAAAGCTGCTGGAGACTTTGGATGCAGCAGGGTTCTCTGACTGGCAGTTCTCGTGCGTCTTTTTCTGGGCAAGGGTTGTAATTAACGTGCCCTTTTGATTACAGAAGGGCGAGCCAGCTCCTCTGGGGGATTGTGGTGTCCTGGCTGGCTTCCCTGGCCTGCCACCCAGAGGAGCAGTTGCAGCAGGCGAAGGAGAGAGTGATTATTGTGATTATTTGGAGGAGTGGGGTATTGATTTTGTAGGCTAGGCAATTTTGCATAGGGAAATGGGAATAGGGGATCATTAAAAGAAAAATAAAAAAGGAAAAAAAGAAAAAGGAAAAGAGAAAAAGAAACAAAGGAAAAGAAAGAAATAAAAATAAAAATAAAAGAGAAAAAAGAAAAAGAAAAATAAAAATAAAAAGAAAAAGAAAAAGAAAAAGAAAAAGAAAAAGAAAAAGAAAAAAATAAAAAGAAGAAAAAGAAAAAAAGAAAAAGAAAAAGAGAAAAAGAAAAAGAAAAAGAAAAAGAGAAAAAGCTTTACTTCAGTCAGCCCCCAAGCTTTGGGACTACAGCCTTGGGAACTGTATTGTTAATTTAGTTCCCAGCACGGCAAGACTGTTCTCTAAGCCGACTGTAGTGACCAGCAGCTCAGGTTAGCAGGGTCCCCCTGTTCATGTCCATCTCTAATCATTCAGGAGGAGTTACCTTTGCAGTGCACCTTCTACTGCCCTCTGAGCCAGGCATAATCTGTGAATAATGTGCACCAAACCTGTGGGCGCAAACTGTAACAGAGGGGCACCAGGGTGCCATGTCCCCCTCCTCCTGCCTTCTCTGCCTCAGGTCCTGCGGGAGAAGGGGAAGGTGCTGGAGGAGCCCATGCAGGGGTGCAGGGTGCAGGGGTGCAGGGGTGCGTGCTCCTGGGCCCCGCTGTCAAGCACGGGCACCTCCCTTTGCCGTGCTCGGCTGCAGCCCACAAAAACACAGGCTGACCAAGGACTGGAGCATTTCTGTAGGGATGTGTCCGTTGCTCATTTACATTCAAGGTAAAGGCAGGATAAATACCAAAGAGGAGAGCTGTCCCATTAGGACATGTAATACCATGCTGGATGCTACTGAGGGTGCCCCATCTTCCTCCTGCCCTTGCTGGCCCAGGCACGGCTGCAAAGCTCCCTCCTTGTTCATCACCCCCCTCAACTTCTTCATTTCTCCTTTCTTCAGCTTCTAACCCCAGTCCTGACTCTGCATCTCATCCCCTCTCTGTTCCCCTGCCTCACCCAGTCTCTTCCCTCCTGCTCTTACTCCTCTGGCCCTACGCTGCAGCAATGAGGAGCAAAGGAACGGCGCTAGGAGGGACACAGACTTTCCTGTCAATGCTGCTTGCATAGAGTTGAAGCATCAGTATTTCTATGATAAACAGAACTGGAGCAGATAAACAGAAAAGACCCTCTCCGGAAGAGCCAGCACATTGGCCTCAATCTTGCACCATACCCTGTGGTAGGAACCAAGCCCTGATCCCCGATCCAGTGGAACAACCCCTTTTTTCCACAAGCCGAGTCCTAAAGAGCTGCGACAGCCCCAGTTGCACACAGACACAAATGGTTATTCTCTCCTGACAGACCTGCACAGCTCCCTCCTTGTGTTTAACTGCAGTCCCAGTGAGCTGGATCAGGAAAGAGACACTTGATAGCTGCTGTTTCCGTGGTTGAAATATTTGTGAAGTTAGCGCATAATCTGAAAGCAGAAGCTAATAAATTATAGGGTGCTAATTGGGGCCGGAGTGGAGCCGTCAATCATATTATCCTAAACACACAGAGACCCTCATAACCTAAAAAGGCAAGAGAGCCTCCAGGAACAGCTCCCAGTTGTCACTAGCCATGACCTCCACTTCAGTGAGAGCACAGAGAGTCAAGGCGGAGAGTTTATTCTGTTAAGAAAATGCAAATCCTGTGTTTAAGAGGGTACTTGCATTTGGTTTTGTTTGCCCTCTTTGGGACTGTATTCCCCAGGGCACTTTATTGTTTTGCTTCGCCACTTAACTTGCCACTCTTGCAATTTTACAAAAACGTGTAAATCAGATAAGAATTTGCAATTTTTATGTCTGCATAGTCCTTAGAGTAACAGTCATAAGTTTTTAGTCACAGTCCAACCTCTTTGCAAATAGGCCTGTCTTCTAAAAGCCATCTTATTGCTCACATTTCTTTTTTCGCTTCTCATGCCCCAGAAACATATATACGACTTTGAAGTTGCAGGAGTCTACGATCTGAGCCAAAACACAACTGCGCAAACATGGTAGCAGTAGGGCACTTGCAGCTCTAGTCACTTTGTCACCACCTTTTCTTATATTGCTTCCGTCAAGATCGAGTCTTTTACTCATCACATATATAAAATTGAATCAAAGAATGCTGAAGAGGTTTTTAGTAACACTTTTCCCCAGAAATTCATTTCATATGGAGACAGGTAGGCATTTCAGAAAGCGTTCCCTGGAAAAAAGATCTGAAGAAATTTAGGAGCAACCCAAAACCGAGGAGTTGGAAAGCTTGATGTTGGTGGCAGTATGACTACTGCATGCAGGCCTGAGCTGTATGACAGCTGAGCTGTAGCTCCGTAAGGTCAAACCCTTCTCCTGGTGATACCTCACCCGGCCCTTAGTGACCACCTAAACTTCCTGCTGCAAGACCACATGATTAAGTGTACAAAGACTTTTAAAGGTATTTCTAAATGTGTCATTTCCCCTCATTTTTGGATGCCTGTATAATTATTTAATGCTAACCTTGAATGCTGGCAAGAAGTAGGACCAATAGCCCCTTCTCAGCTTGCTTCTGTGAAGAGAAATGACAGCGTCTAACCTAGTGATGCTGCCACTAAAGCCAAGAGCCATCTCTGAGTGGGGCAGGCAAGAGGATGAGCTTGACAACTGACTGTGGTTTATCATGGCCACTAATTTTGTTTTAGTAGATTCAGGTAGAGGATAATTCTTTGTGCTTTAAGCAACAGACTCAAAAATTATGGAGTGATACCTCTGTTAAGATAATAAGGACTATGTCAGCAGACAAATCAAGGAAAGCACAAAGCTGGCAAGGTCCTACTTGAAGAACACAAGGCTGCACTGTGGGAGTAGGTTTCCATCCTTGGGGATATGGTGATGTCAGACTGAAGAAATATGAAGATGTGAGAGAAGATATTCTCATAAAAGGTTAATTCTGTGACTCCCAGAGTACTGCCTCTCCTGTTTCTCTGTAAGAGAAAGCTAAATGTATTTGTGACTGGAAATTACGGAGGACTTACACATGGTCAGCCCTCCTGGAAAGGTGTGAAAATTGGATACGTGCAGAGAAATACACCAGGAGATTAATTAGAGTCGTGAGATTTTGGTACTACAAAACGATGTTGAAACTCCACTGAGTTTCCTGTAGGACGGATGAAGAGGCAACTGGAGTTGCTTACTGTACTGCATAGGACAGCAAAAGCATTTCAGTGGCCTCATCCCTAACGAGCACTAAGTGACTTGTACTGTCAGGGAAGATAGGAGAGAAAAAAAAGCAGGAAAAAGAAGATCCAGCTGTGTCAACAGCATTGCAAAAGGGATTGTTATCCAAACAGAGAGTGGCTATTTTACAGCTCCGTTCTTACCATAAAAGATAGAAGGCAGCGATGAACATCCTCCAAATGGAAGACGTCATCTGAAGAAGAAGTTAATACATTATAAAAAAGGTTATTTTATACAGCAGTATCAGTCATGTCACTGGCAATAATGACAATATTTTGGCATCATCACTTGGCTTTGATGCACTGGGTTTCTGGTTATTTATTAGAGTTAAAACATAATGTCAGTTAGTGGTGCCAAGTGTCATTATAAATAGAGCCATGATCGTTTGAAAAATCCATCTGGTATGCAAGCTCCTGCAACTCACTCCAGTATGTAAGAAAAACTTTCAAGAATCAGTTAAAAGAAATGAAGGTGAATTAGAACTTTTTAATCATTAACAGACCTGCCAGGGCTATTTTACAGACATTCTTTCCTATAACGACTATTTTCAGATTTGTTATAGCTGAATTAAGATCAGCTTTGTGTAGAAAGACGTAAATGTTAATCTAGAAGAAAGCTTGCCTTCACAGTTATTATTAAAATGCATAGTCCCAAACCTGAATCACAGAGGATCAGTTTCACCCACTTATGCTCAGTAAAGCCACACTTGAGGACTCATCATAGGCAGCATCATAGGCAGCATGCCGCAGATCTCAAAGAAAAAGAAAAAAAAAGAAAAAAACTGGAGACAATTCAAATAGATGGTAAAACTTTCCCTGCTGAAAACGGCTGTGGGAAGCAAGGGTGCAGTGGCCCTGCTCTAAGGACCTTTGTGCCCTTCCATACAAGCGGTGAGGGAAGCAAATTGTGAGGGACCTTGTGATCTGGAGGGTGTTACTAGTCTCTGTTATCTAGGGTACCAGGAAAGCTGAGGAACAACAACTTTAGTCTCAGCCCTGAGCCCTGGCTCGAGCTTCTCAGATAAGCAAGGCTGTGGTGAACTCAGCTCTTGCCTTTCTTGTCCCTGCCACTTATTAGTTTTTGCAGGTGACAAAGTCTAATAGAAAACACTTGTGTTAGCAGTGTAGCTGCACAACCTTTTGCCTTTCTGGTGGTCATTTTTAAGTTCCCCAAATCTTGGGATGATGCCACTGAAGGACTGACAATAAAGTCTCCCAGAGAAGATGAGACCTGAATGTTAAATATAAAAAAGGCAAAGAAATATTCTTGTCACGCCACGTTTTTCAGTCCTACGTGATACAAGCAAACACATCTTTTGCCTTTCGTATCCCAAAAAATCCTCTTTTCAAGCTGTATAAGTTTTCCCTTCAGAGCTCTTGACACCCATGTTCCCATAGCTCATGTCCAACTGCTGAGCACTCCCTCTGTGGCACATGGGGATAAGCAAGTGATCCCACTGAAGCCTGGCATATCTCTCAGCAGCAGCTACATGCAAACTTTCTATAACTTTATCTTTGACCCAGTAAGGGCTCAATATTTTTGTCATAAAACATCAGGTTTTCCCTTTGTAGGATCGTGATTGTGGTCCCAAATGGAAAGCATGAGGTACACGGGTTTTGGACAGATCTGGTCATCAGTATGTGCCAGCTCAAAATCCCTTGCAAACAACCCTGAAAAACAGAAATGCACTGACGGGCGGGTGTTACCACCTGCTGTAGACCAAGGGGACTGAAGATAGCAGACCTAGAATTGATGCCAC
This sequence comes from Ciconia boyciana, assembly GCF_034638445.1. NCBI lineage: Eukaryota > Metazoa > Chordata > Aves > Ciconiiformes > Ciconiidae > Ciconia > Ciconia boyciana. Next base: position 56,008,402 of record NC_132936.1, read on the forward strand.
TGAAAATGCTGCCTTAGTAAATAAGTAACATCTGCCCTGGCACTTCACATTTACAAAATAATTTACAAACTTTAATTAATCACCACAGCATTTGTGTTATGTTGTAGTAAATACTATTCATAGGTAGCAGTAAATATTTTTCATCCATTCATATGGATGTCAAGTCTGCAGCTGAGAGATTAAATAAGCCAACTAAAGCCACACAGTATGTCCATGTCTGTCCAAGCACGGCTCAGAATTCAGTCATTGCCATTTGAGAGCCCAGCACTAGTGGGTTGTGTGTGGTATCACATCCTGAAGCATGCTCATCATCGTTGCGCCATGATCTCGTCAAGTGTCTGTGCTGGCACCAAGGAACAAGGAAGAGCCTGAGAGAGTAACCCAGAGACTCACGTAGGGTATCCCCTGATCAGCGCCTGGGGGCACACGTCTCCTCTTCCTGGGCAGGTTAGAGACTGTACTGGGGTGGAGTAATGTCAAAAAAAAAAATATGTCAGCGTAGCTTAACATATTTAACCTGATTTACAGCAGGTGAAGATTGGGTCCATCTGCTTTATACTAGCCTGAGAATTTGGAATTGCTAAGAGGAACCCCTATGCATTTATGATTCAGACTTCAGACATCACTTTCTGGTTCCTCCAACACCTGCAGAGGGAATCTTCCCAGGACAGGTTTCTCCTCTTATTAAGGTGACTTCCTCTGGCTTACAAGAGAATCCAGAAAGAATTCCTCTTACTACATAGATATCACACCCTAGACTCAGTCTCACTGTACACCTTAAATGAAGAAGGTAAAAATGCACGTTATTGCCTCTACGCTTGAGGATGAGTCTCTCAGCAGTAGGTCACACAAGTGTGGTCACAGCTACTTCACTTGTACCCTTATCTCACATTTAACCTTTCTGATATGTGAGGATTCTTTTCTCCCCTAAACACATATTTCCTTTAAATGACATTATCACCCTTAAACCCATTTACACTTATTTAAAAACCTATAGCCTTGAAAGTCAAGACACTTGAACTCAAGGCTTTCTTGACTCTTTCCCTTGATCTGCCACAGGAGGAGGTACCAACTATCAGAGACAAACACAGGCCAGGTAGTCCCTATTTCCCTGCCCAAGAGAGAATGTGCTAAAAAGGTCTCATTCTCGTCACCTCTTATAGGTGTGTCTCCCCTACTGTCTCCAAAAGTAGCTATGAAAACTGTCATCAGGGGCTGGCTGCTTGAAGGCGAGAGGTGTCCTCCTGATAGTGAATAAGAGTTGATGAGTAAAACATGAATTGTCATGAAGAGTTTGAATGAAAAGAGGAAGCATCACTTCAATGAGATAGAGAAGGTGAAATGATGAAGGTGCGTAAAGAGAAGGGTGATACAGAAACATGAGGGATTAAGAAACTCTTTGCAAGTAGCGTCATGAGTGGATGCAAGTGAGGTAATTTTGCATACATCAAATTCAGCTTTATTCAGTGGAATAGTTGCATTTGCATACTTACTTTTCTAAGGCAGGGAAATGAGAGAGGGAGAATGGAGTGATGGGTAGGGCCATGCTCAGAGCTGACATTGTATCACTGAGCGTGCCTCAGATCACTGCACTTATGGGGATGGTTAGGTATTGTGTCTTTCACTGAATTCAGCAAGTTATAGATCAGGATCCTTAGATTTGGATTGAGGGATTTGTTTTTTATCCAGTCTAATATGTTTTTCATACTATTAGGTGCAAAACGCATATATCATTTGTCAATATCCTGAGCTTTCATTTATTGGCAATGCATTAAACTTGACACTTTCTTCCTCATCATGCTGTTAAAACTAGCATCCTCCATTAAAACTAGTCTTGTCTTTGCAACACTTACAAAATGTGGACAAACCAAGACTTACCTTCCCCTCTGTTCTTTCTGTGCCGCTTTGGGTATTTGTGATTACTTCAAGACCTCAAGGGCATTATTTCTGACTGCTGTCTGTCACTGACGCTAACCTTGCCCACTAACCCAGTTTACCCATGTTGGATAGGCTCTTGCATGATTCTTTTCCAACTCAGACCTACACGAAACTGAATTGACTTGGGTTATCACATCACAGACGCGGTCATGAGGCCTGTGAAAGGTGTTGCCTAGACAAAATTTTTGCAGGATTGAAGGCTTCTTCTGCTAAAGAAAAAGTTATCATATGAAGTCCTGTTGATTTTCAAAACCTTTGTTTGTGGCTTGCTGATTGAGCAGTCCTCTTGAGTTAAGTGGAATTACGTATGCATGTGAAGTCATCCAGGTGTGGTAACTACACAACTGGGATCTTCCTGGTTTCTGGCTAGCACATGCTACTGGTTAGTAAACGTTACTCACGTTTAAGTTATTGAAATGGAAGGAATGGCTGTACAATCAATCAAGCAGCACTTGAAGAGGAAGGAAACTTTATACAGTATTTATTTATTTATCTGTCACTAATGGCCTAGTGAGCATAGCGAAGTGCTGCAATTGTTGTTATTAGCAAATCTGGCTTTTACACTAATTTGTAGATGAAGAAAAAAATATTTATATAATTATAGACTGCTTCAATGGGCTTTGTCAGGGGCTTTGAAGAATCCTAATTCAAAAGCTCTCAATTTCTATTTCTTTTGAGTAAAACGGTCAAAAATCCAACTTTCTTGTTCATCTGTGTTGGATCTCCAATTAAGAAACTTTTGAAGCTTGATTTCAGTGGAGTTGCATCTTATGTATAAGATCTTATGTATAAGATGCAACTTATATGTATACATTCAAAATGTATACATGCAAAAAATGTATACATTCTGACATCAGATAGTGCCTTTACTACTCTTCAGTGTCCCCCATTATCAAATATTTGCATAAAATCAGAGCATGTTTCTAGCTTCCTGACAGATGTCAGTGAATAGCTGTGCACATTTTGCAAACTACTGTTCGTGATGAAATGTTCCAGAAAGTTTATTGCGGTATCTTACTCAGTAATGATTTATATATCATTTTATTATATACTTTGACTTGATCTCCAAACACATCAAGGAAAAATATCTCACTTCAGTCAGTCTGATAAAAAATAAGCAAGGATGATGAACATTAAAAAGGGAAAGGAAATGTAAGAAAACAGGACTGTTTAGATTCACAGATCAATTGCTGTGCAACTTCACATTCAAGATGATTGCAAGCTTTTGTTTAAATTAAATAGTGAAATAGACCATCCCCAGCAGTGGACAACACAGTCACCCTTCTTCAATTGCTTTCTGATTTGGAGTTCATAAAAATACAACAAGAATTCATGTTAGTTTTTCAATTTGTAAAATCTTGTTTGTGCACAGTGAAGCTAGATTTCAACTGTTTTTTCTTTTCATGAGCAAGTTGGTCCCTTCTTTGAACAGCATACCAGTAGTCCCTTTTTGGAAGGACTGCCTGTGTCTGAGGCATATGTGATTGAGTAAATTTAATCAACACCACAATAAAATCACTTGCTGTCTGATTACATGTTCTACTCCCTTAAACTATCTCTTGTGAAACACCCAAACCATAACATGTAGAAAATCAAAAGATATGTAATTGTTGTCTTATTCTGCTACACATCATTCAGTACCTTATGATATTTTCTGGAAGTTTTAGTGTTTTAGAGAGTTGCTGTTTTTTTTAAGACATCTCTGTAAGTATGATGATGTGCAGAATATTTTCCTTGGCTTATATCTTCTTTGGTAGAGCTTTTTCTCTTCTTTCCCTCTTTCTTTCAGAGGGAACGAGACTTAACTAAGTTCAGCAGAATTGATGTTTCCTTGATCTTGGTTGCCTTCTTTGACTAATACCAAATAATTTAAACCCTCTTGATTCCTTGTTTCCATTAGCATTGCTGAAAGAATACTGTCCGAATCTGCACATGGAACATCACTATCTGCATTAAAAAAAAAAAAAGACAAAAGCCCAGTGATATACATGTAGTATTAGAAAGCAAACAAAATCAGACAGCTGTTGGAGAAAGTTGGTCTACTGACCGCATGAAGAGTGACTGATGATTCAAATTTATTTTCTGCTATTGCCTGTGTGGATTATAGATTTAAGCAAATCCCTTCGGGAAGGTTGGTCATCACCATTCATACCTCCACAGGCAGCAATACAGTTATGAATACATGACTTGCTTCTTTTGGTAGTGAAGGTAGCCCGCATAAAGCCAAAGTGATTTTAATCTGTACCTTTGCATAACCCTGCTAATAATACTGCTAAAGAGTCCTATAACATAGGCAGTTTTCTACCTACTAAATCATTTTATACTGTCTCTCTAGGGACTTGTAATATTCTGTCTTTCTAGAGTCTTGAACTTGGCAATCCAGTGTGTTTTTCCCATTTCTAAAAACTTCAACTTTTTTCCTTAATTTGATGCTGTTCACATATACAGAGTTGCCTGAAATCTATTGCAGGTGATATATCTTTTAAAAAATGTAAAAAAATATTAACTAAAGGCTCAAGTTATAATTGTTGCTATTTTTTGCATTTATTTTTGTAACATGTGCCTTCTTTTATTACACTACCTCCTTATTTTACTTCACAACTGGAAAATTAAGCACGTGACATTCAGGGTTATCTGTTCAAAAGAATCACAAGCATTGTGCTGTTGCACGAGGCAACATACAATTTATTATGTCACTATAATCACACACCCCCCCAAGCTATAAGTCAGAAGTCTGTTCCGCATGCTGGAGTCCATTAGGAAAGATTATCAGGAAAAGTCTGAAGGAGAATTTTTCATTTCAGAAACCCGTTAGCAAGATGGGGATTGGGACATAGAGCAAACTGTGGTCACATACCACAGTGACTGACAGCTACGAAAAATCATTTGATACTTTGTCAGTTCAGGACTATTATGGCAATATTTAGTAATCCAATCCCAACTAAGCCTTTACGAACCAGTACAGCTCTTCTTTGTATTTGGTTTTTGTTTAATAAAGCTTTTAATGGGAACCCTCAGGGGCAAGTTGCTTTGGAAAAGGCACGCCGGCAAATGCTGAGGGCATGTTTGCAGCAAACTCTTAAGAGAGAAACCTTAAAATAAGGACACAAGTAAAACTGGGTATTTACAGACCAGACATATGCCGGCTGACCTGCCTAAGTATAGAACACTAGAGGAGCATTCAGATTTGTTTCCTGTATAAGTATCTGGAACTGATGAGGTGATGTTTACACAAATGTGAGTATGAGGTCACTGAGATATTTTTACCAGATATATAGATACATTACTAATTCTTTCCCCAACAGGTCTGAAGAACTACAGAATATATAAAATATTATAATCCTTTTTCAGCCTATGCCCCACTGCATTTCTCATTACAGAGAAAAAGAGCTAAAAAAATCAAACACCTTGCCTTGGTTTTACTTTTTGAGCTTTGGGGACAAAATAAGCAAGAAAGACTATTTTTGCAGAATATTCTTACCCTATCCAAAGACAGAGGAAGAATAAAATGTTGTTGTCCTTTCTCCTATGACTTGACACATATAAACTACATTGCCACTTTCACAATGAGATTTTTGACTGCAAGTGCCCTTTCCTTCACTGTTGTGTCATCTCTTAGCATAGTGTTCGGCACCTATGAAAGCTTAGCACCATTCTGCTGTACAAGCCAAAAAATTTATGCAAAGATGTCAAGTTACATAGTACAATGCTTGCTTCTCATGTAAGTCAGCAAAGCAAGCAAATAATTTTTGCTCACTTAGTATATGATGGATGGAGACAGAAGATACTTAAAATAAGCAATTGAGGAAAAAAATCATTATATGTTGTGAAATTCCCCAGAAAAGAGAGAACTAGAAGCACCACCAACACCCTGGGAAGCCATAAGCCAATGCAGAGAATTCTGAATAATCTTTGGAAGCCCCTTCCAAATAACATTAAGAATTTGAAGGAAGATAGAGAGAAGCTGGAGTGGGGAGGCAGGTCAATATATTCATGAGATATCATTCTTTTCTTTTCAGTTTTAACATTGCTAAAATTAGTTGATTGATGTATAGTCATGCTGGGTTATACGTGAGTAAATGCAGGATAAACCATGTGATGTGATCCCCTCAGATTTCACAAGCAAAGCCTGGCTGAGCCAACAAAATGCCCCAAGAGGAGCCGTCCAAGGAACACCTTCATGGAATCTGAAGTCGTGCTGGGGAGTCAACTCCAAACGCTTAAATCCTGAGGGGTTGTCTACACAGTGGACTGCTGCATAGTGTAGAGTTACCCACATTCGCTTTAAACAACCTACCTCAGGGCATGAGGCAGGCTAGCTCTGGCAGTCCAGAGCTTTGTACAGGCTGAGAAGTACTCTGCTGAGAAGCAGGTTTCCACTGAGCTCTGTGCTGTCTCAGGTAGACTACTTCCAATAACTAAAATGGCATGTTCAAAGCTCAGCACTGTACTTGAATAGATACCTGTCTCAGGTCCTAAATGCATGTAGCTTTGACCTTGCTGGGCACTTTTCCTAGTAGTGGTGTGCTTAAAGCACAACGCCTGAGCCAAACTGCAGGTAAATTAATTACAATGCATCTCTCCAGGGGCAGGCAGAAGCTTACTCTACAGAGCCCCGCATTAATTGACACAAGAAACTGTGATCGCCTGACTCATACTAATGAGGGATGGAGTTTGCTTGCTTAGCCTCCTCTGAGGAGGCCAGTCCTAACCTGATAAAATCTGTGCTTCCCCCTTCCAATCTCAGCATCTCAGTTGGCTGCTTCCTGCCGCAGGGCAGCTGCAGGGCCGAGCTGGGTCACGTACCCTGTCTCACGATCTCAGAGTGTCTTTCCTTGCCTGCTCCATAGGCTGTGTGGGCTCACAACATGTTTTGAAGTCCTGCCTGGAAGGGTGCAAATTTTTATGATGTCTTGATAAGCGGATGGTTTTTTGGGTGTTTAAGTTCAGAAGGTGACAACATATAAGAAGAAAAAAAGTCAGTAGAAAAGCTGGTTGGCAGAGACTGAACAAACTGATCTAGAGATACCGATCTTCTATTACATCTATTTCAAGGCCAGATCCTCAGCTAGCGCAAATTAACAAAGCTCCATAGAAACCAGTGGGATGCCACTGATTTACACCAGCTAAGTAGCCAGCCTGAGACGTTACTAATTCTGGGTAACACAATCCCATATGATGCTTAGCACCTTCAATATGGTAAGGTATTTAGAAGTGCAGCCACGTTTACTTTTTCCCACTAATATCCTCTTGCTTTTCTCATACATACTCTGCCCTTTGTCCCTGCCACACAATGTACGTGGTAGTAAACAAGAGACTGGCTGACTAACTGGCATGGCTGAAAGACGTACCCCACAGTGAACACATTCAAAAGAAGCGCTTGATGACATATCTTTGTTAAGGGTAAAAAGGTGGCTACTGAACCCTGACTTCTCCACTTCAGCTGCGTTGGCTAGCTCACGGAGATAGTTCCTGTGTAGGGAGTATTTTCCTGATACCTGCTGGCCACCTGGAGCTGGAGGTGCTGTGTTTCAGTTTCTGCACATTGCCATTAAGAATATAAATAGAACAAATATATATCCGTTTTAATACTCCACTCTGTATTATATATCAGTGGAGATATATCTGTATTTCCTGTCTAATGAAGCATATGATCTTGCATGGTTTGAGGGTGACTCACCAAGCTTTGCTATTCTGTCAGACACTAAAGGTGCTAAAAGTGAGAATTTTGCTCATCCTGCATTTCCACTGCACTAAACTGCTTGAAGCATTGACTTTCTTCTTATTTTAATAGATTTTTCAGAGATCTGTGGACTGAAACCTCTGTGTGCAAGAAGCTGTCTTGGGAAATACAGATATAAACCTGTTTATTATCTTGTTTATTATAATTTATAATATAAGAGCACCAAAAAAGGTCAGTTCCACATTTGCTGCAATACAATAAGGCTATATAAATAGGAAAGCACCCCCCTTCTCCATGTCACAAAGCAGGATTCATTTTAATAAGTTTTAATCACCCAGATCTTATGTGTCCAGTTTAAGCTCCTTGCCTAGGCTGCCTTACCAGTCAATGGAGAGAGAAAGGAGGAATGAGTCCCTTTGTGGACTCACATCCTTACCTTTACACAATAACATCCCCTGAACATGTCTACAACTCTCTGGTGACTGTCAAACAGCCTAGACAGCCAGCGTAAATGCAGTGCCTAAGTTTTAGTTGCTTATGTCTATACACCCATACTACTCAAAAGTCAGTTCTTATATCTGATTTTTTTTCCTCAGTCCAAGGCAAAATATTAGCATGACTTTCCTTGCAGTATCATATGGTTTATGTGCACTCTCTGGATTCAAATGGCATTTGTCTAGGGGACAAATAAGAAACGATCACACCACCGAGTCCCCCTTTTCCTGCAGCGTTGTAACCACTCACTGTTTTGGAAGAAGCCTTTTCTCTGACCTCTGCTGGCTTTGGGTCAGCCACTCACTAAGCTAAGTGGGGAAGAGGATTACTGAATTTCAGAAAAATACAAAGGAGTCTAGATACAAGGTTTTAAAAATGTCTCTTATCAACACATCTGCTTTAGAGAAGCTTCCGTTTGTCCAAGTGATTACTTTAAGTTCAGAGAGGTGTGCAGAATAGTTTTTAAAAGGCAGCTGGTTTTAGGAAAATAAACTGATGACTCTTACACAGGGAACAGCAAACCAGTACTATTCAGCCAGCAAAGAGGGCAGACATATAATTAATGGTGAAATCACTGATTCCAGATTTTAATATCAAACCCCTTCAATACAAAGTTTTGCACTGAGATTAAAAAAAAAAAAAAAAAAGAGGTGACATTTTTAGCAAGTACCTTAATGGCTGAAAAAAGTAAATACACTGAGTCAGTGGCTTTGGAAAGAAAAGCGAAAAAAGGAAACATTACAAAATTCTAACTGTTTTATCTTCCCACATTTTTCAAGCAACATCTCCAGCTTAGGGATTTAAAAATGATGGTTTTGAGGCCAAATGTGTTTCCTTTTAGTCTTTAGTCTTTTGCCCTGGATTTCCTCGGGCTCCCTCCAACTGCCCTGCATCTCCTCTCACCAGAGGAGACCCTTCAAGCTGTAAGAGTGTGGTGCTGTGACACAGCTTCTGAGCAATTAGACATTTTTTCCTTATAGGTCCAAAAGGGATTGTGGGGAGCAGCACTGATAAGAATAGTCCTCCTGGGTCATAAAGGCAAGGAGCCGCTCCAGCTGCTTAATGCCCAGTTGTCTGATGTCGGCAAAGACGTTTGCCAAAACAAACAGGTGTTTCCATCCGTAAAGGGGCACGCTTGGGACCTGAAAAAATATAGTGCTGTCTTGTATGTACAAATGTAAAAAGTTATGTCTGAAAATAGATGGACTGGTTATTTTTACAGCAATGCAGAGCCATCCCGTTAGCACACTGATTCATGACATTTCATCTGCACTTCTTGAATCTGGGGGAAGAACAGCCTATCTTTCAGCAGTGAATGGGGACTCTGGTGACGGGACCTCTGCTCAGTCAATTCCCATTGGATTCAAAACCCACTGGTGTCTCAGTCCTCCAGCGAGATAGTGCTTCCCTCACTCAAAAAAATGTTGTTAATGCTACTTAATGCCCACAGTCAATGTCCTGAGAAAGCCTGTAAGAGCAAGAAGGAAAAACTCTAAACTGGTAGACCCGTTCCTGGTCCTTAGTTTGCTTCCCTCCCTTCTGATGCAGCAGTGCCAGGAGCTGCTGGTATTGCTTAGGCATATTTATTGCCACTTAATGCCTCCTTTAGAAGGGTAACTCTTGCAATAACAAAGCCAGTGTCCCTTTTACCATCTCCATGCTATCCTGTTAGCGTGCTGTCCAGACCACTAACATACTGCCTGTATTAGTTCACCTGCACTTGCAATCTCTGTGTCATACTGCACCGGCATTAATGTTGTTGAGAAAATCTAACGTTTTCCAGCTCTCCCACCTATGAAATAGCACCGACAGCATGTATGGACCTGCTAAAGGTGTAGCTACCTACAAGTAGGTAAGGCTCAACAGAATTTGGAAGATGTATGATTCCATGTAGGGCTAAGTATCATAGTTATTTTGAGGTCTCTCGTTTCACTTTGCTTGACATTTGGCTCTTTCTTTTGGAACCAAGTCTCCCGGTGAGAGCAAGCATTTCTTGGCGGTAGGTTCATGACAGGAGTTTCATTACACACAAAGGCCAATGACCGCGTAACATTTTTGGAAAATGTTGTCCAGGACAATCCATCATGGAACAGTCTTTTGGATTATTTGTTTTGGCTATCATCTTTCTAATACTACTACAAACACAAGAATTACTTCACTTAGTCCCAGCTAAAAATGAATGCAAATTTTAAACATCGCTTACTTATTATACAGTGTTTTACAAATCACAGACTGAGACGTATTCCATGCCCCAAACTGCTTACGACAGGGTCATAATGGAACACACATTTTAGTCTGGAAGCTCGACTAGAACCCAAATTACTGGTTCTTGCCAAAATCAATCGCACTTCTGGAGCCCACGTTTCACTGAACTCTACTGCACGAGATTCACATCGCAGCCAGAAGAACTGTTGAATTCATTTAAGGCTGGAGAGCTCCAGAAAACTGACATGCATGTGTCCCTGATCAGATAACCTAGCAACATTAAGACATCACCAGGAGTCTAGGCCTTCAGTCAAGTACGCAGCATAACATTTTAACAGGCTTATAAAGACTGTACTTGGGGAAAGAGGCAGATAACCTACAGGCAAACTATGAATATATGGGAAAATAAGTACATGCATTATAGAGACATGTAAAGAGCTTATCAAATGTTTAGTCTTTTAAAATACACGTAAATGAAAGGATGATACACAGATGAATAAAATTCAAGCTATACTGTTTCCTGGTGGGCATTCCCTATATGAAAATCACCAAATGAGCCTGAGAAGAAGTTAAGGAGGAGTTTTGAGAACTGAAGCATGAAAACATTGAATGGAAGCATGAAAACAGTTGCTTTGTCTTCCCATCCCAATGCAGATCCAGCAGTGAGTCTGTGGCAACAGCAGCTGGACAGAGCCTATGGAAAGGGAAGAATGGGGGGAAGCCACAACAGGGAACAGGGCGTCTGGTGGGGAAAAGGGTAAGGCTCAGGGATGGAGTGTGCCAAGCAAAACAGGCTGGCTCTGAGAGCTATTGCCAAAGCTCTGCCTGCATTGAATTGCCCTGCTTACCACAGTGGGCCAGCCTTTACCAACTAGGTTATTATAAACAGGCTTAATGGAGTCTGATTTAAAAAGTGACCACCGCCAACAGACTCCCTGAATATAACATACGTTAAGGAGTACCACTATTATTAAGACTATCCTAAATGTCCATTATACAACCACGTTTTCTAAAGTAAACTGTTTTTTCAAATTTTAACTATTCAAACTGAAACTTTTAATGGAAGCCTCAATCCATATTTTCCTTTTCAATAACCTGGACATTTCTAAGAATGCTACTTTTGTCCCTGGCAAACAAATAAAGCAATGGCTTTTTTCTCTGTCTCCTCTGCTGTGTGGCAGAACCTGAAATTTCGGCAAAATAATGTTTTTTACATTAAGAATATGTCCTTGTCATCCCAGTGAAAGTAATGATTTGCCTAGATTGAGCAAGTTAACAGCAGGGGAAAGATCATGCTTAGCTGGCACATGCTAAGCAGAGACTTGCACTGAAACTAAAATCCTTGCATGTTACATCTGTGCCAGGCCTGCTCCACCAAGAGAACGACAACCTATATTCCAGCCTCTTTCCCCAACTCCAAGCAGCAGAAGGGCAGGCTCGTATTTAAAAGTTTCAACCCTGCTAAAGATTTTAACAGATATTGATGTAATGCCACAAGAATTTCTTAACTCCCTTAGTTTTCATGTTTCTGTTGCCTGTGGAGCTAGGGAACGCAGAGCAAAGATGTCTAAGCTAGGAAATCACACTAGCTCAGGAGTAGTGCAAGCAGTCAAACCAGTACAGCCCTGTGTGCAGTGGATGTTGTGTTCCTGTAACCATCTAAAATTAAACATGTAGTCTGAGATGTTGTATCCAAGTCAAATATGGCAAGTCACCTAGATTCCAGACATCATCAGTGGAGAGAAAGGCAAAAGGTGACCCCTTTCATGCTATGATACATGCCTAAAACATAGGAGTTGTCACTCTGTGGAGATGTCTGTTTCTGCTCCTGACTACAGAGATATCTAGAAGAGCATCTTAGATGAGAGTCCTAGCTTCTAGACAGCTGCCTTTAGGTGAGATAAAGTCCATCCAAAATGTAAGGCCTATTAGCTGGGGCATAGTGCCTAATTAATTGGCTGTACTCCTTTCCTGAGTTAATGCCAGGCTTAGATTTGTGCCAGATTAAGTGTCTCTTTCCTGAACTCCACTATTCAGAGCAAAGATGCCGTTAAAGAAACTAGGAAATTAAACTACATGCAAATACACAAAGCTTTTCATTATAGCATAAGGGTGCAAAATCAGCTGTTAAAAAAGCATGAAATGATAGGTTATCAGTGCTGGCTTACTTTGGTCACATCATGTCTCGATAAAGTCTTTACTCTTGTAATGACATATAAACATGTCATGCACAGACTGGATCTGACGTAGAGAGAAACCACTATGGGGATAAACTGACATTTGTAAAGCTACATCAGATGATAAAGATTAGCAAAATATCACAGAGACTATCATTAACTGAGCATTGGACACTGCCAGTGAATTGAATATAGGTAGAATCCTGTAGAAAAATGACTACATAGTTGTGTAACTGAGTACTGTGTCATTCCTGGAATGGATCAAGAAGTTTTTAGGAAATCACAAAATATTGATGTATCAAACTGTTTATGAAGCAGGGTGAGTTCCTAGTTCAACAACATTTTGTGAAGGAAAAAAAAAAACAAAAACAAACCAAAACTTTAAAATATTTTAGAAACAACTAGGTTTTGCTTTTTTAGAATGGAAAGTAATTCTTTTAACAGGAAATATTTTTCATTGGAAAACCGTAGAACGCAAACAGGTTAAATTTAAAAAAAAAAAAAAAAACAGCCTATGAAATAAAAGTGAAATATTTCAACCGATAAAAACCTTATTTTTGCAAATTTTCAGATCACATTATTTACTAAGACTTCACTTTTTCTCAAGATTTAACCAGTCAGGAATTACTGCAGGATGTGAAAAGCTTCTTTTTCTTTTCCTGACTGAATATCCTTTCAGTCAGGATATTCATTTCCATGTTTAGATGATTTGAATCACAGTTGCACAGACAACTTAAAATTTAGCATCGACTATTTTTTTTTTTAATTCCTGTCTTCACAACCTTAATAAAGTTAAATAATATAATTGGGCTTTGTTGTGTCCCATGTCTTAAGTATATCTTCCCTAGCATGACTTTGTTTTATTCATTCACAGCGTGCAGAGTACAGGCATGATGTGACTCCTGGCTGGAGCTATCACAGTTTGGGCTAGGATAAAGGCTGCCTTACTTACTTAGGTACCTAATTTATGCCTCACTTTCAGGCAACTACTGAATCAGTACTCCTAAAGTAACTGCCTAACTGCCATGTTTAGTTGATGGAGAGGGAGTAGATGCCTTTGAAAGTGGAACAGATTTCCACCCGGAAGCCTTTTAAAGCTCTCCTGGCTGTACAAGGAACTTAAGCATTTACTTTAGCAGAAGTAATGAAGTATCATGAAGTATCAAAAATTTAGATGCAAGCTGGATGTCTCTGTGAAGCAGGCTCAGTTGCAACCTCATAGGGGACTTTTTGCTTGGTAATTTTATATGTGCTCTACCTAATGCATCATACCTAATGGCACCTAATGAATCTTTACAAATTCATTATGTGAGAAGTAAATCTTTGCTGTTCCCATTTTATAGGCAGAGAATCTGAGGCAGTGACAAATGCAATGAAAAGAATTGCTGAATCTCACTTTGTTCATGGGGAAGAGGCCATGGGAACAGCAGGTGCTGGCCCAGACTCACCTTCAAAAGCTTGGTTGATGACTCCAGTTGCTGCCTCTTTGTCTTCAAGGTAGTGGATGAAGGACAGTGGAGAGTGTCTTATCTCTTGTAGTTTGTCCTGAATGTAAGAGAAAGTAGGTCTGTTGTGAGGTTCTTGGGCCCAGCATCTTGTCATTAAATCACATCTGGGAAAAAAAATGTTAAAATGCAAACATTAAAGATAATAGAATCATTCACCTCAACACTTACCATTAAATCATCTGAGAAGCAAGTTTGGCCTAGATTTTCAACTTCCAAAAACTTTATATGTGGTACAAAGATTATTATCAGCTGCTGAGGGAAGGAAAAGCAGATTAAAGATCAGTTGTCAGGAATACTCAATATGAATGCTTTTAATTTTTCAAAGATGGATATTCTTGAGATTTGGACCAGCTATTGCATTAAAAAAAAAAAAAGACACATTTGCCATTAATATCTGCTCTCACCGGTATTTTCTCACTGCTGTCACCGGTATTTTCTAAGAAAGCAGACAAGGAAGTAATTCTCTCACAGAAAAAAAGGATGTCTAAAATCAGAAATGAACCTGAAGCTATTGGTTTATTTAATCCTCCTTCAACTCACGCCACCTCAAATTTAGGGGAAGTTCAAGGCAAACCCTCCAGCACAGAGAGGGTTAATTTAGACTTCTGCCCCCAGACCAAAACAAATAGGAGTAAGTTTTCCCATCAAAGGCAAGAATGGCATGAGTTTCCTCCGGGTGCAGGGATCCTAGCCCACCTTGCACAACACTATCTGTACCATTCAGTGGAAAACTGCCCCTCCTGTTTGTCTAAAGGATAGGGCTGATTTATATTGCTTACTTGAGGTGAGTCCAGGCTACACAAAACCAAATCCTACAAAAGCCAGGGGGAGCCAGGCTGAAAACCAAAACGCCGCCAGCACCTGGATATGCTAAGTGTTGGGAGCGGAGGGGGGTCTTAGGGTCTCAAAACCAGAGAGCAGCATTTGAGCAGCCAGCAAAAGGCCGGCTCAGGAAGCTGCTACTGGAATGTGGAGTATTCACCTCTAAGCCCTAAGTTCAAATCCGCCCCTGACAAACAGCCTCCCAGACCTGCTGCTATGCAATACCAGGCGTTACTGAGTTATGTGAAAAGAATTGGGTTGCTCAGATCCTTGCTTATCCATCTTAAAAAAAGGAGGCTGCTGTCCTTCACCACAATTGGGTATTTTACAAAACTCTTGGTGATAGGTGGGAGAAATCTCTTGACTTCTGATTTTTCAATGGTATCTTTCATTAAAATATTTGGATTTGGTGAGAAACATGAGTAGAAAAATCGTTTCAGAACCACTTTTCATCGGCCCATATTCTGTGGTTGTGGAGCTGGACAGAGTGATTCTGCTTTCTCAAAAGGATCCAAAGAAACCTTGAAAATCCATTGTAAGAATCCAGAAAGTGGTAGCGACTTCCTAACACACTGAATCACTTAATTTCCTCACTTACTTTCAGGTGTACTGGTTAATGATGACACTGGAAATATAGGTGGAAAAGTACTGAATAGGACTCAAAAAAGGGGTGAAATAACTCTGGTTTTCCTTCTGCTGCCAGCAAAGTGTCTGTCATGTTGAATTCAAATGCCAACTTTGGATGCTGGAAACCAAACAATCTGCTTTCTGGTCATGCTGGTTGGTAGGATATCCAAGAAAAAAACATGAGTTCAGGTGCTGTGCTCCACCAGGTTAGCACTTGGGCTCTCATGAGCAGAGCCTTGTGCAAGGTGTAGCAATGAAGTAGAAGAGCTTCCTGGGTACACTGCTCCTCTAACGGAAAGGGAGAAACAGACAGCCATAGGCCAACAGAGGGAGAAAGAAACAGGAAATTATACGTAAGTCAGAGTCATAGAATGGTTTGGGTTGGAAAGGACCTTCAAAGATCATCTAGTCCAACCCCTCTGCCATGGGCAGGGACATATTTCACTACATCAGGTTACTCAAAGCCCCATCCAACCTGACTTTGAACACTTCAGGGATGGGGCATCTACAACTTCTCTGGGCAACCTGTTCCAGTGTCTCACCACCCTCATCGTAAAAAATTTCTTCCTTATATACAATCTAAATATAACCTCTTTTCATTTATGAAACAAGAACATGACAAATGTGGATTTTGAATATATTTTTATTCCTAAGACCAAGCACTGTCTTTCTAAATAGCTAATTTTTTATTGGACAATTGGTTTTATAAAGCCAATCAGTTTTGTTATTGAGTGGGGATATTCATTGCTATTGAGTGGGGATATTCATTGCTGCCAAAATGTTCAGAACTGGAATATTCTCATTTTAATTATATTCCATATTCTTATTTCCTAAATCAAATTACTTGCTGGTTGGCTTAAAATATTAATACCAGATAGAACTGATATTGTTCACAAAGTATTTAATTCAGATAGGCTTTAGGTTTCTAATGACAAAAACTTTCATGCTGTCTCAGAATATATCTGCAAATTTTGCATGGACAGCTATTTGTGGCATGATATTTAGCTTTCAAGGCATGTTGTGACATCCAAACTTTTAAGTCACATGGCATAAACTTTCACTAGCCCAGAAATGCATCAGCATGAGACCAGTCAAGAAGGTGAAAGCCAGGTTAATATGCCAGATGTACATGAATGACAGCTTGAGCACATTCCTATATTTTCTTGGGAGCCACACACGGGCTAGCAAATAGTGCATTGCTCCCGTATAAGGAAGGGACTCAGAGGATTCCTCTACTTCATGAGGAAAGTCTTTCAGGAAGAAATTAAAAATAACAGATCCAAACACAACATCAGTTAAAGGTTTATGTTAGGTTTAAGAACTAGCCTGTAGACCTAGATGTACACCTACACTTCACAACTGTGTTTTATCTGAGTGGGACAACTGGTAACCATATGTCCAACAGAGCTGTGTACATGGGACAAATAAGAATTTGAGAGCCTGGAAAACTAAAGAACTAATATTCATTATCTAATATTGGAGGCTGAAAGTGAACAATTCCTGAAATGTGCTTTAGTGCACAGAAGCTACAGAACATTACCAATTCTCTCTCACATGAGATGGAAAATACAATTGATATGAGGATTTTCTTAGAAAAGGAGAAAATTTGTTGGGATGAAGAAGAGCCCCTACTTTCATCTGATGCATTCTGAGCAAGCCCTTTTCTCCACCCTCCAAATCCCTCTGGGGGGGCACTCCCAGAACAAAATAGCAAAAGCTCTTAATTACCAAACTAAAGCTTCTTCATCAAACTCAGTTGTGTAACTTTGCATTGGAGTGCGCATTTGGTGAAACCGCAGCTTCAAGGCAGCAAGTGGCACCACACTTGTACAAATTCTCCTGACTGGAATCCACAGGCTTTCAGGATCTATGTTAAATTAGCTCAGTTCAGTCCAAACTTTGGCATGCAGTCCAAAGGTGGCTGTGCCTGATGTGGATCTCGAACTGCAAAAGTAGTGCCATTCATACATCTAATTCATATTTCAATAAATGTGGCTCATTTATAGATCCCCAAACCCCTTTTCCAATTCATTACCAAGCTTCATCTATCCACACTTCTTTGGGGGAAAGCAGATGATTACTCCCTGGAGTAACATCTTGTGGAGGCAAGGGGGAGAATTTCTCCCCCCTGCCAAAAAAACCCAATCCCACTTCCTTAGTGCTTTTACACCCCAAGGTTTCTGTGTCAGCCCTACTTGCCCTTGCAGTGTAAGCCTACCACAGATTCCTAAACACTTCTCAGCTGAAGTAGTTTGGCCTTTGAACTCTCTTCCTATCAGTGATGGTTTGTTTTGTTAAATGACAATGAGCAAGCCAAAGTGCGGAGGAGACAATTACTGACTGCTGATGTCCTGATGCAGGTTCAAAACCACAAGAAGGGAAGCAGGAATGTCAAGAATCCCAGCATGCCATTAATGACCTAGCAAAGTATCAAAAAGCTATTTACGCTACTGACAGAAGCTGCATGCAGGTGCTGAGTGTTCACCAAATGAGATAAAAGATGGTACAAGAGTCTAAGAACCCATTCAGCCCCATGGCTTTCAAAAACTAAGTTACTGCTATTAGGCCCTTGTCCTACAAGTTACAACAGGCAGACCAGAGTTTAAGCCCTACCTGCTGTGCTGAATTTAAGATCTGGGACCTTAAAAATTACTTCAAGCAAAGTCTTGATTCTTCTGAAGATCTGGTCACTCATTTTAAAGGCAACTTATGAGCCTTTGTCTGAGCTTGAATATCAAAGTAGTACGTAGATATACATTACCTCCTATGCTTTTTTATTCACAGGACAGCTGTTAGGAATTTTTTGAGGAAATATTTTCCAGCAGAAGATATTGAAACTGAGATTGCTTTGGGCTCTCATTTGTTCTGTGACTTCCAGTTTTTGCTCTGATCTTAAAACAAAATTCTAATCTCTTCAGTTCTTCAGTTCCTCCAAGTGCTAAAGCTTACTTTTTTTTTTATTGCTAATATGGTATTTCAGCTATACCTACATAATGATAAATAATCACCCTCTCTGGAACTCAGAGCATGGTAATTGATGTGAGACCTATCACAGAGATCTGGGCTTGCCAATCACAGAATTATTCTCAAGTCATTTCCTCATCCCCAGGAGTAAGAACTGTGCACTTTAAGTAGCCTCTTCTTCCATTTGTAGGACCAGCTGTCAAGTGCATTGCTGTGACTGCTAATGCAGAGTGGGTGATACAGGAATTGAGACATGAAATTAGACAATACTGAGTGATCATTGGGCTCAGGTTCAACTTCCTCCATTATACACCTCTGGCCAGTATGGGTTTCATCTACTATATGTATTCATTGTATTCTTTTACTTGCAAGAATTTTGCAATTAAACCTGAATTTTGTGCTCAAGAGGAAATTGGGAATTGAAAGCTTTTTTTATCCAGCTCAACTAAAGACCAAACAGAAGTGCAGACTTCCCTTTTCCTGTACTGCTTCAGCTTTTCTTATTGGCTTTTGTAGGAGTAATATCTGCAAAGAAAGCATGGTTTATTTTCCACATCTGTTTTAATATTAGCCTAATTCCTGCAGCTACCAATAAGAAAGCCAGCTATACCTGCTATCACAGTGTCGTGGTTTAGCCCCAGCCGGCAACTAAGCACCACACAGCCACTCGCTCACTCCCCCCTGGTGGGATGGGGGAGAGAATCAGAAGAGTGAAAGTGAGAAAATTCGTGGGTTGAGATAAAGACAGTTTAATAGGGAAAGCAAAAGCCATGCACACAAGCAAAGCAAAGCAAGGAATTCATTCACTGCTTCCCATGGGCAGGCAGGTGTTCAGCCATCTCCAGGAAAGCAGGGCTCCATCACACATAATGGTTACTTGGGAAGACAAACGCCATCACTCTGAATGTCCCCCCCTTCCTTCTTCTTCCCCAGCTTTATATACTGAGCATGACACCATGTGGTATGGAATAGCCCTTTGGTCAGTTTGGATCAACTATCCTGGCTGTGTCCCCTCCTAACTTCTTCTGCACCTGGCAGAGCACGGGAAGCTGAAAAGTATTTGACTAGTGCAGCAACAACTAAAACATCTCTGTATTATCAATGTTGTTTTCAGCACAAATCCAAAACATAGCCCCATACCAGCCACTATAAAGAAAATTAACTCTATCTCAGCTGAAACCAGGACACACAGGCACATGGTGTACAGGGACTAGTAAATTCTTTCTTAAAGCCATCTTAACTTTTAACCAATACCATCAGGCACTCTCAGCCTGTTAGCACATTACTACCAGATTCATGCCCAAGACTGACTTTATATTATCTCTGAAATCCTGTTTAAAAGACCAATATCCACCTTTCAACTTCAACACTTAAGTTCATACTCACAGGCTGCACTACTGGATGATTAGTAGCGGGTTGGCAGCTACAAGTGCTAGCTGTTTTATCTGAAAAGAAACATGGAGGATGTTGAACTCTGCATGGGCATAAGTAGTATTCAAAATGATGACCACCTGGCAATAAGGCTCTTGCTTCTTATAAATATTATCAACAATATTTAAATAAATTAACTTACAGGTCATCAGGACAATTGTTTGGAGATTCCAGTCTTCCTCCTGATTGTACATGGTGTAAAACTTCTGTATTGGAGAAACCTGGATATGGCTGTTGACCCAAAGTTAATGTTTCCCACACTAAGACTCCAAAAGCCCTAAGAAACACCAACAAAAAAAAATTAATTACCATAGTGATCATAAACAATCTCCCTACCAACAATTAAAATGTCTCTAACCTATGAGTAAGACTCAGTTACAAAAATTAGGAGTAAGAAGTTTTAATTTTTTTGTGAAACAATTCATACATCCTTAAGCCAGCCTCTGGAATAGCTAAAATAAATGTGTAGAGCTGACCCACTTTCCCAGACTCACTGAGACACAGCTTAGAAGACATTGAGTGCCCACAGCTTCCCTGGGCACCACTCTCTGGCTGAGCATGTCCTCACTTAAACAAGTGTTTAGAAATCTCTAGAGGTGTCATTGGAAATGGAGAGAGAGAAGTTCTCCTAAGCACCACTCACAAAGCAATCAGCACCCCATTTGGCTTGGCACAGAGACTAAATGACTTGCTTAGATAAATGTAAGAGTGGCAGTCAAATGGATGGGCTGCAGGGGCTGAGGACTTGGATGATTGGTGGGCTGTAGCCCACCATGAGTACCCATGCCTGCTGAAATCTAAACTTGTGTGAATCTCAGATTTAATGGATCTGGTTTGGTTCAGTTTTTTCCATGTCTCCTGACAGTGGGTCTCTGCTTTTTCACCATAAAAACTCAAACCCACTCAAATACACACTTTAAGTAAATCTCCACAGCAAAGTACTATGACCTTCCCCGATGATGCTGAGAAATTCAGCTTCAAAATAAAGAAGTCACCAGAAGAGGGTGAAACAGTAAGGGGAAAGTATTTGGATGTAGGAAAGAAATACCAATTAATCTAAAGAAAAACAAAATGGAACAGGATGCAGGCAGCCAATTCACTGCCCAATCAAGCAAAAACCACATTGTGGACCTAGTATAAAATTGTTTGATTGAGTGACACTAGTTCTTTCCAGCCAGAATCCAAAGCTAGAGCTCAAAGCATTAAGAAATATATCCATGCAGGTACTGTCATGGTCCCAAACTTTTCATTTGCTCATGAAAATATTGCTAGGAAGAAATCTGCCTTAGCCTGAAAATTATTAGAGATGGCAATAGACAACCTTATCATTGCTCTTGTAAAACAATATTTTCTTGCTGTGGGATTTAGTATGGTTATTCCCACAGCTGTGTGGCTCCTATAACTCACCAGACATCAGAGCGATTTGTAAAGACACCATCAACGAGGCTTTCAGGAGCCATCCATCTGACAGGGAGTAGGCCTTCTCCTCTTTTCCTGTAATAATCATTTTTATAGATATCTCTGGCAAGTCCAAAATCACCAATCTTTACTACCCGGGAGGAGCTCTCATATTCCTTCTCTGACACAAGGCAGTTGCGAGCAGCCAGATCCCTGATTTGTAAGGCAGAAACAAGAGGATGGAGTTAGCATTGCAGAATAACCCAGGTCAGAAGCAACCTCTGGAGGTCATCTGGTTCAACCCCCTCTTCAGAGCAGTGTCAACCTCGAGGTTGGATCAAGTGGCTTAGGGCCTCATCCAGTTAAGTTTTGCATATCTTCAAGACTGGAGATGACACAGCCCCTCTAGACAACCTGTTCCAGTGATTGATCCTGCACATTGTGAACAAAATTATCTGATTTCCCTTGCTGTATCTTGTGCCTATTGCTTCTCATCTTTTCCCTGTGCACCTCTGAGAAAAGTCTGGGTCCTCTATAGCTACCCATGAGGCAGATGAAGACAGTAAATGGATCTCCCCACTTGCCCTTCTCTTTGTTGCACGGGATATGGTTCTTGCCTAGGGTGCAATGAGTCCTGGATTCAGATCTTAGAGTAGCCCACCATTTTGTGAGAGAACACAAATCACAAGGTGATTTTTAGCAGAAAAGCATAACGTTAAATTTTACTCCAGTGCTCTCACCTTCCCTGTTACCTTGTGACATCATTCTAGGCATTTTTTCCCAGCTAAGATAATTAGTCCCAATATTGTGGGTAAACCTTGGAAGACTAAGGAAATAAGTTCTATACCTGTGTATAAAATGCATTTTCTCTAAATAGACACAGCCTTTGCAAATATCCAAACATATGTCCAAGAGGTCAGTCACTGTCAGTAAGGGACTCTGGAGCTACAAGAAACAGAAACAGAAGTTAGCCATGTCTTCCAGCTTTACAAACTCAGAATGACAACCTCCCTATGCCAAGATGGTATTGTTTCCTCATTTGAAATGTATAGAATTTTTCCAAAACATGCAAAGCACAAGTGCAAAATCTCTGTATGTCAATACAGCAAATGCTAATTACTGGCAGGGTAAACTGCCATATCACTGCACTGCAAGGCAGGTGAACACATACTGTTCTTTGATTTGGGGCTAAGAATATCCTAGGACCTTCAGAATTGTTTCTTCACTACAGTGGAAGAAATGGGACCCTGAAAATTTCCTCCCACTATCAGATCAGGTTTGCTTGCTGCTGTATTAATCAGTATAATATATTATTCTAGTAGAATACATGTATATACATTTCAGTAGAATTCAGTACTGACTGTGGATTTGATCTGGTCATGTAAATGAACTAGACAATAGCTAGTTCAATTGCTAAGACAATTGCTAGAACAATTCAGTGTCGAGTCCTTTTGACCTACAATCCTACCATGCATATTCTTAATCTGCTTTCTAACTATGGAAAAAATTTACTTAACTAAAGACGTTTATCTCTATTCTTTTCTCCTCTTTCCTTCCAAAGAATTAGAGGATACAGGCACAGGGACCGTATCTTCTTATATGCCTGGACTTATATGCCTAGCACATTAAGGATACTGCTACTATTCAAAG
Organism: Ciconia boyciana; assembly: GCF_034638445.1. NCBI lineage: Eukaryota > Metazoa > Chordata > Aves > Ciconiiformes > Ciconiidae > Ciconia > Ciconia boyciana. The sequence goes on from NC_132936.1 coordinate 56,031,300, forward strand.
ACAACACCCTCCTCCCCATGAGGCCTAATAGACTGGATACATGACCGTCATTATTTATGATCACTTTTCAAAGGACTGTTCATGGTATTCATAGAGAGAAACTCAGCAGACACCTCATGACTGAAAACACAATTTTGGTCAGTGGTCTAATGACATTCAATCTTCTTCACAGCAACTCTGAATGCAAGGTCAGCACTCAACATTGAGGTCCCAGGGCATTAGGGAAAAGCCAGGTCAGACCTTGCAAGTACAGAAACAGCTGGACATCAGCATGGCCTTTGAGAAAGGGAAAAACTGAGAAACTGTGGGCAGTTACAGGTTAAAAATACGAGTCGCATGGTCTTTACCCTACCTTTTGCTTTCTGGCTCCTCGTAAATAGCTACGTAGATCCCCTCCTTCCATCAGCTCCAGTATAAGGTACTGAGGTTCATTGACCAGGCACACGCCAAGTAACTTCAGAATGTGGGGGTGATCAAATTTACTAAAGAGAAGGAAACTATTGTAAGATTACGTATGAGATATCCAGCTGGTTGATAGCTAATAAAGTGCATATAGCTGCAAGCAATGAATGAGCAGTTTGGCCTTTACAATCCTGCCTCTACCAACAACATGATTTAGTAACTCACAGTGCCTGGATTTGCTCAGTCACGGCGAGAGTTCAGGGACATCCTTTCAAAACACAGGCTTACACTGTACTTTGACAGGTACTGTAATGCATGCATGCATATTAAAAGCACACTTCATCATATTTCCAGGAAGCAAAGAAAGGTAGCCAAATGGCAATCTCATCTAGGAATAACATGAATTGCCACCTGTACATTAAAGCTATCTATATTATTTTAATAGAGTACTTTTACTACTATATTCACAGTAGAACTGTTGATTCAGAGAAATGCACGGAGAAAGGTAAAAGCACAAGGTGCAACATATTATTTTCACAATTCAGAGAATAACTGTTTCTCAAAGTACATTTTCAAGAGAAACAAAATATGCATGAGGAATACTTGCAGATATGCTAGTAATTGCCTGTGTGTGTCCAAGAAGATAGGGATTACCACAGAGCCATCAGCACTCTCAGATCTAGCACTTTTCAAAGAATGAAGAACATTTATTGCCTCTGTCAGTGCCAGTGTTTTTACAATCACATTTCTTGTGTTAGAAAATGGTTTTCCCTTCACACTGCTGTGTGAAAGGACTTGCACCAGCAGTCAGAGAAACTTGACTTTATTGGGGAAACCAGTGGTGTCCAAAGTGCTGTCAAATGCACCAGTGTAAACAAACAAATAAAAAAGAGGGACATTTTCCTTCTAACCTCTTTCAATTCACATGCTCTTAGGTGTGGGCAAAGACTAGCAAAAAGTGTGATTTTGAGTTTGGCAGTTCCCCTCGGCCCCCAGTACATACCTCTCAATCAGACAAACTTTGGCACTCTCAAGAGCAAAAAGAGGGGAAGGAGCACCTGGCACTTTCCTTACAGCTCGCACAGCCCGTTCTTCACTGAGCTGTCATTCCTTACTTCCCAAGTGATGGGATACACCCAAGAATTTGCTGCATGTATTTGTACACAGTTCACTCACCAATAACCAATATCAAATTACTTTTTGACATACAGGCAACTCAATTTTCCCACTGCTGCATAGCAATAATAGAAGAAACAAGTAGTCCTTGCTTAACTGGGACAGTATGCATAACACTACAATCCAAATTTTAATAAAAATCCAAAAAGGCAAGCAAAATAAAAGTTGCATTTAAATATCTAACATCAAGGTTTGTAAACAATCAGGTCCACTTATTTTTCCTGTCTGCCCTTGGTTTCATTTATGAGACCTTACGGATGAACATCAAGAAAAATCATTAAGCCCTCCACAGGAGAACTAAATCATTCTTTTTTCTCATTAAAAAAAATGAAAGATTTAAAGCATATAAAACATACCAAATTTTTTTATTATTGTTTAATGACTACCAGGAATATAAAACATTCAAACTTTTCTATTCTCTTTGTTTCCATGTCTCATTGTATTGGTGTACATATGGGCCCACATCAGTGTTTACATTTAAATGTAATAATTCCCAATTATATATTTTTCCAGGATTTCAGGTTTTGAATAATTAGGTGCAAAAAGAAAGTAGAATTGGGGAAGCTTCAGAGATTTTACCTATGGGCACATATAATTTCCCTAGTACACAGAAAAGAGACCTTAACTGGGTTTATGACTGCCAGGTAGACTGAAGATAGATTGTAGGAAGTTTACACGCAACACTTACTCTTTTTCATTAATTTACACTTCAATGACATTGTTCTATTTTGGTTTTCACAAGCCTCTTACCTCATTCAATGTACAGTGTGTGGAAAAAGTTAGGCAAAAAAATGCAAGACATTCTTTTAAAAATATGCGAACACAAAAAAGAATGCTGTGAAAACCAATTTCAAATTTAATAATACTGTGTTTTCTGTTCAGGATATAAATCCTTCAGTTTTCAAAAGACGCTTCTAAGTCTGCACTCATGAAATAAAAGTCAGAGAAGTGCAGAAGTGCATCTGAAAACTAAACCACACTCTCAGTCTTATGTTACCAGCTGAAAACTTCATCTGAACTTCTATTTGTTTCTGTGAAGAGTCTGGAAAACAAGATTTCTAGCTGACTTACAGACCTTTCTGTGTGAAATTCTCGCACGGGTGACATGCATTATTTAAGTCTACCTCAATAGAAGAGGTATGTGGCAGCCTCTAGCGGTAAGTATGCACATTTTTAAAAAACAATTTCCACAGTAAATTGAAACTTCAAGGCATCAGCTTATTTTGATATGTTTATTTTAGTAAAATGGGATTAGCCAAATATTGCCCAATTGCCTTTAACAACTAACTTAGTTTTAGAGGAGCAAAGACACTGAAATACATCAGCCCAAACCCCAATAAAACCATGATATAAGCATACTGAACTTGCAGTCTGTATCTTAAATTTTTCTAATCAGTTTTATAGCTTTATTTTCATAAGATTCATCAGTAGTGATTTAATTTTTTAACAGAAACAGGAGAACATGCCAAAAATGCCACAATAATTTGTTTAGAGGAAAGTGTTACTTTCATTCCTCTTGAAGGCCACCACACTCACATGATACTGGCTTCGAAGGGTGCCCAGTGGCAAAGCTGTCCCTACCTCATTAAGTGTGCCTCCTTCAAGAATTCACTCTTCTCGTGGTCCATTGCACCCTTCTTCAAAGTCTACTTGACATAAAGCAAAAGTGTAATAACACTTAGGTCACCACCACCATTATCACGTAGCACTTCAGTAAAGCAATCAGACATAGACATGGCCTTAAATACACATTATTTTCCAGCAATCATTACAAGGAGATAGGCTCAGCTTTAACTGACTTGCAAGAAATACTGCAAGGAAATGCCCAAATATGTCAACACTTGTTTCTGTGGTATAACCTCTGAGCCAAATCGCTCTGCCCATCTGATTCTGTTGCCAGAGAAATACACAGCTGCGGTTACCTTGACTGCTACTTTGGATTCTCCACTTCCATCTGCCAAGATATCTACTGCAGTCCCTTCATACACCTCTCCAAATGCTCCGCTTCCTAACAATTTGTGTAAGATCAGTTTGTTCCGAGGGAAAGCTGGGAGTGATTCAATCTCTGCTTGAGAAGGAAGAGTGCTACAAAACAGCAATATTAGTCACTTGTTAATACTTAAGGATGTTTGAAATGTTATTAAAATTCTTCCTCAAATGAAACTGGTACTATTTGTCTCATCAGGTACATTTAAGAGGAGCTCAAGTGAAGCCTGGATGTTTTGGAAGCTATTGGAAAACAGCAGGTCTTCTTCCTTCCCCATGCACTTGCATTTCTTGCCAACGTGAGTGTGCAGGGTGGGCTAGGGGCAATCCAGGCCAGGGTGCACAACAGGGAGCCAACATGGCAGGGCGTACTTCAGAGCAGACCTGCCCTGCAGTGCAGATGCAGCCCTTAACTCCACCTTGAGGTGTCAGGGGTGAGTGCACGGATCCAGTGCACCAGTCCAGGGAAGCCCTCTTTGATGTTTTTGTCCTGAAAATACATTTGCCTCAAGGACATACCTTACAGCATAACAAGCATTGGCTAGTCCCACTGTCTCAGCCATCCCCCTGAGTTGGGCTAATTCTTTATCTTCCTTGATAAACACTATCTGTCCAGGCAAGGTCTGTTTTCTGGATTTCCATCTTTGTTGCCATACTGGAACAGAAAAGCAGACTGTCAGATATTTCACTCTGAGAGCATCCCAGAGTGCGAGCAGGCTGAAAGGGTACAGGTTTTTTGTTATACTGTTCAACATGACTCCCCAGCAGCTCATAGAAGCAAGACGTTTCCGTCTCGCCATCATCTTTTTCCCACAAAACACAGACAACTGCTCCTTTAGCTGAGAAATCAGTCAAGCATCCACTTCTGTATGTGGCAAGACCCAAGCCCGAAGGGCTGCTGCTATATCCCAGGGAGAGGATAAGGAGTGAGAGGGCAGGACCATCACATGTAGACCTCTACATCTCAGGATAATCTCTACATCCTTTCTTCAGGGACAAAGCTTAAGAGGAAAAAAATGGGACCCTTTGGTGAATAAATGCAGTACCCAACTTGAGAATTATAAGGTACAAGTTTTTATAAGGATACACAGGAATATCAGAGTTCCTTCAGCATTCCTGTGCTCTCCCTGCAGGGAATCAACAGCAAGAAATGCCTGAGGATGGAGTGAATTGGTATTATGGAAAACATAACCAGTCATCTCTAGGGCCTCAAAGGATGAGAATATACAAATTCCTGCCAGCTCCCACCCTGGGGATTGTTCAGCATTTCCCTAAACCTGGAAGCCGATCATCTCCCACCATCCGAACTGCATTTTTACTGAGGCCTGGCAAACCAAGGATATGCAAAAAACTCAGCCACATACCAAAACCAAATAGCATGACCACAGTCAGGCCCAGCACAGCAACTCCAATCACAGCAGCAATGGCAATGATGGTGTCTGGGGAGATCATAGTATCTGTTAAATAGAAGGGGAAAATTGGTTAATGACTCTGTATACAAACCACATCAGTCCTATGGAGCTGAGCAAACCTGAGAGAACCCTTGAACTGCCTGCTGTGCAAATGCCTTCCTTTGTACAAAGCTCTCTTGTGGGCTATATGTAGATGTCTACACTTGGTCAGACTAATCCTCCTCCCCCAGCTCTGGGCCATTCCTGTGGTGATAACCTACTGTGTACAGGGAAAGAGAAAATGCTGAACTGTTTGACCACTCAAGGTGGGATTTTCAAAAACAGCCAGAGAGTGTAGGTCTAACATTCTGGCTGAAGGCAAGAAGTAATCCTCACATCCTCACCCAGTGTGGGAGCTTGCCTTTATTTCAAGAATCATACCATAATGCAGAGTGCAGGGCCACAGAGACAAACCGGTATAAATGAGCAGAAGCAAATTTCAGGCCCACTGTTCCATGCAAAAGAACCTGGATGAGCACTAGCAGCTGGGGTCACCATATGTCACCATTTATTACCTCTTAGACACATTACCTATGCATCAACATCATTATTAAAATAGCAGGTCTATCTTCATAAATTGGTATGATTATTCTGAATAAAAATCTTGATTAACAGAATAAGAAAGTACAGGTGTCCTGGTTTCAGCTGGGATAGAGTTAATTTTCTTCCTAGTAGCTGGTAGAGTGCTGTGTTTTGGATTTAGTATGAGAATAATGTTGACAACACACTGATGTTTTAGTTGTTGTTAAGCAGTGCTTATACCAAATCAAGGACTTTTCAGCTTCCCATGCTCTGCCAGGTGCACAAGGAGCTGGGAGGGGGCACAGCCAGGACAGCTGACCCCAGCTGGCCAAAGGGCTATTCCATACCATATGGCGTCATGCTCAGTATAGAAACTGGGGGGAGTTGGCCAGGGAGCAGAGACCGCTGCTTGGGGACAGACTGGGCATGGGTCAGCGGGTGGTGACCAATTGCATTGTGCATCATTTCTTTTGTACATTCTATTATTATTATTATTATTGTTATTATTATTATTATTATTTCTCTTCCTCTGCTGTCCTTTTAAACTGTCTTTATCTCAACCCACGGGTTTTACTTTTTTTTCCTGATTATCTCTCCCATCCCACTATGTGGGGAGGGTGAGCGAGTGGCTGTGTGGTGCTTAGTTGCTGACTGGGGTTAAACCACAACAACAGGACATACCTTCACCCAAAATTATATCCTTGCTTGTGCCACTGTATTCACCAAGTCCCAGCACATTTGCAGCTGCCGCTCTGAACTGGAAAGTTCCTTTTAAGTTCTCGGCATTCCACGTGCAAATACTGGCACAGGAGCCGTTGTAAACCACTTTCCACAAGGACTTCACTTTGCTGGTGTTGTCAGACTGCTTCCTGCAACAGGCACAGCAAAATAACACAGGTATGTCATTAACGAAGTGAGGGCTGTTTACTGCTTCCCCCTCTGCTCTTCGCTTCAGTTCCATGGCCTTCACAACGTGTCTCTGCCTGCAGGAAAGCTCAATCTGGTTGTGGGGTTTTGGCTAGAGAGCAGAAAATTGTACCATGCCATTTCAGCAATGCTAGGAATCACACATCTTTAGCCTGGCATTGGAAATGAAATACTAGAACGTTTTAGACATAAAAAGCTCCAGCACTCTTTCACCTGTTTCAGTGTACACCTCACAGCCAAGATTTCAAAACCTTCTTATTCATCTTTCAGAAAAAAACAAACATTTATTTTTGTGTCCTGCTAGAGGTTTTTGCTTTCCTGGGCCCAGAGTAATTCAGTGGCTCTTGTGCATCAGGTTTCACAAGCTAAACAGGAAGCAAGTCATTGGCAGTGAAGACACAATTCTTTAGCTAGCTAGTTTCCCATACTATCTGCTGACTGCTGCGTGTATTTCTTCCTTTCCCCATTGGACTGAGATTGATTGCTCACAATAAATTCAGAGCTGATTATTCACCAACCAAAAGAAGACCACGTATTTAAACTTGAAAGGCCATATCTGAAATATCATTTCATGTCACACAGGACTGTAATATTTCATGTGAAATGACCTTCATGAGCATGTCAATCATTCTCCCAACACACTTTCATGCAGAAAAAAGGTCAAACACTTCTAAACCAGAAAGACATAGGAAAACTATGTTCATCTCCGTGGTGTGTACACATCCCTACCAGAGCTGTATGAAAAACAGGGGTTATTTCAAAGGGCTACATAAATATTTTCTAGAATACTATGCAACTAACCTAACATTTTTCTACGTGGTGTAAAAGGACCATGAGGCTCAAAGCAAAATTCAGTCAAAAACATCAGCATGTGCACATTCAAACTGCAGGAGAAAAGCTTATTTCATTAAACTTAAAAAAAACCACCTCAGTGATGCATTATGATTCCAGAGATGAATAAGAAACTGGAGCCTGGAGAACACAGTGGCTAAAGCACAACCCTGACACAGACCAACGGGTTATCCCTTCTTTACCCATCTACAGCAAGCCAGGTACAAACTGGCTGTTGGCATATCAAAATTATTGTGGTCTCATAGCATGCAGGTCAGTACTGCTGTATGCTCACAGAACTGTATGGAGGAAGCTTACAACACCAGGAAAATATGTCTGGGTGAAAACTTATATAGGTAGAGTATGCCTGGCTCCACAGCGCTGCCAGTCCTTAGCTTACATAAGCACAGAGTTAACTGAGGAAAAAGAAATAATAGCTGAGTTTAAAAAATTGCTTCCCTCCATCACTCCTGATTTTGAACAATGTCATAGGAATATCTCAGAAGATGGACCCTCCTCAGTTTTAAATAATGCATTAATTAAGCCTTACACTTACTGCTTTAAACAGACCCCTCCAGAGTCATGGTCAAAAAACGAGAAGTTTCAAAGTCACTGCCCACAGCAATATACTCTAACCTGTCTGTTCAGCCCTTCCAATGCCAGTGCAGGAATAAGTGTGAACTGGCACTCTATAGATGCCTAATGAGTGTGACATGTATAGTCCAGGCAATTTGTATTTGATGACAGAGCACTTTAAAAATTATCTAGTCATCTCGTGTCGGTGGGAATACCTTATGATTCTTTATAACACCTGTCCATGAGTCCTCTGAACGCTAAGATATTTCTACATATATTTTAGCTGAAAATACATACTAGATGCGTGAAATTTGTGATTTGAAAACAACTTCAAATCTTCTCCTAATTCACCAACATATATCCAAATATAGCCCTGTATTTCAGGGTTGGTCTGGAAATGTTGTTAGAGTATATTTTCTTCTAAGATTTCCAGGAATTTCTGGAAACGCTGGCTACTTAGTTTACCCACGACAGAGATCCCATGAGAAGGATCATTTGCGTCATTGATATTTCACTCTTCCCATCAGAGCCAAACTGAAAGCCCCCCGCACACACACAGATTTGTTCTGGGCTGCTCCCTACCAGAAGAGTGCCTGCATGCATAGCTTACCTGCTTTCTAAGATGTAGTAGGTCAGGTTGCTTCCATTGTCATCAGCCTTTTCCCACTGTACAGAGTTTTTAGTGTCTTCTGCTCTTTTTGGAACTCCTGGCTTACTGGGAACACCAGCTTTGGCCAAACAGGGGGAAGAAACAGAACCCTTAAAATGTGTTTATCGAGAGACTATAGGCTAATAGGCAAAGAGCAAAATTTAGAGGTGCACATGGGTGTTTAGACGTACAAAAGGACTGAGGATCTAGATCAATAATCCCCATGGATTATTTCCTTCTCTTTGTGATAGACAAATTCCAAAATTTTCATTCACATGCAGCCTTTCACCAGTAGTTATGAGTTCACATGAGGCATTTCATTTCAGTTTCCCTCACTCTTTTCCTCTGTTCCACTTGGAAGTGAACCGCATTTCTTTCCTCCTATTACTTTTGCAGATATGGTGCTGTGTTATTTATTTTTCAAATACACACAACTATTGGCTCTTACTATAAGAAAATTGCCTGCTAAATTTTATGAAATATTTTGTTTGATTATCCATGTCCTTAAAACAGTCTTAAAATCTTGTTATCATACACTAAGCGCTTACCTGTAGTTTTAAAGCTTGTTGAAGAGGAAGTGCTTTTCACTCCTGTAATATAAACTACTGTTACTCTTACAAAGTAGTTGGTTGAAGGAAAAGTTCCTGTGAGATTGCATGTGTAAACAAGATCTGCTGTACATGTAGTGCTTGCAGGAGAAAACCAGTCACTTTTTGTTTGCCACTAGAAAAATAAAATATCATCATGGTCAATGTTCTTGGTCTGCTGAAAAAGTGTCACAGTTCTATTCCTGGGTAGATTAACTACTTTGCCACCTTTTAATATCGTAGGGGAGAGATTACTCATGTGCTGTTTCAGTCATGGGACTTTGTCCCCTTAGAGACCAAGGACACAAAACCTAGGTTTTTTCTTTGTTTTCAGGAGACCTACAAGTCTTGGCAGCCACAAAGGACAACAGATTAAGTGTCTCCTTTGCACAGCCAAAAGGAGCCTTCCCCTTCCTTATCTCTGTGCAGCTTGTATTTCTGGATCACCATGACATGCCCATGAGTTCAGCTTGCCATGATGCAATTGAAAGGAGGCGGTTTAGTGAAATTGTGCTATGAGATTTGTTTTAGGGCAGATGGGAAATGTTTGGTGTAGGCCTAATAAATCCGATTATCTATATTAAGGAATTTATGTGATCTGGTTTAGCACATGACATTTTCTGTGTCCAGTGGTCCAGACATGAAAACCTGAAGCTTCCATCCATGCTGCTGTCACTGCAGCACTCACTTCTACAGTCTGCACTACTGGAACCATTTTTCTCTCCAGCATTTTCTCGTAACTTCTATCACAGGAAAATAAAATTCAGATACTAGGTTGTACCTGATATTTAATGCTGGAACCCCCTCTCTTTTCTTTCTTGTGCAGAGCAGACATAGGATTTGTAGCTACCAACCAGGTTGGGGGAGGGCAGTGAGGAAAGAGGGAGGGGACTCTACTGAAACAGGAGACCCTAGAGGAATTCTGGTGGGGTCATCCAGGATGTCCTTTGTCACTATGGAGTATTAAATGCTGGACCTGCACTCCTCCTTGTTCCTGGCAAGCACTGCCTCCATCCTGCCCCTTCTGAGCCACTAAGACTTACGTCACCATGCCCAAATTAACCACTGAGACTCTTCATATACATCCTGCCACCCTGTCCCGCTCACCAGGAGAGAGTGCGTTAAATTTGCTCTGATCTTGAAAAACACTAAGGGGTATTTTTACCTTACGCAGCTCAAACCAGAAGCTGGTTTCATTGACATGCAGAGGAGCTCTCCATTCTAGCTGGAAACTGGTATTTCTGGGAACTATGTTGACAGGTGCAGGTGGAGCCTCAAATGTTTTTGCAGTAACAGGGACACTTTCGGAAAACCAGTTCTCGTCGGGATGAAAAGCAAGAACCTAATAAGGAAATGGATGAACTGGACGGTACCAGACCAGGTGGAAAGGTGGCTTTAGCAACTCCAAGTGTTTGGAAGACTAGGTGTTTTCAAACAAGACAATATTCAGGCAATATAGATAGAGGTGTAGAAACATTTTGAGCCTCACAGCTGCAGCGTTACACATCTTCAGCCTGGAAGTTCATGGCCTAGAGTCCCCTTCCTCAGAGACTCTTCTTAGTTTCTCATTTCATCTTTCTACCAAGACTCATCTCTTTCTAGACCTTTCTGAAATGCCACAAGCTCTTACACAGGCATGCAGATGTCACATCACACGCTGGGTAGTGTTTTAGAATCACAAAAACACAAGGTGAGGAGGTGCCTTAGCACATTGCCTTCCACTAAGCCACAATCACATATGACCTACGTTTGGGTATGCATACTTACATACATACATATAGGTGTATAGGTATATGTGTATATATGTATTCCCCATTATACCATCCAAATAATTAACAAAAGCACAAAATCAAATTAAGGCCAGATCAGATCCCCTCCAGCCATCAGCTGAATGTTCTCCCAGCCCATGCATGAACCGTGAAAACCTCTCTCTGACTGTATTTGTGATGCACCCAGTGTGCATTCTGCAGACAACATGTTTACTTGGTTGCTTTTGAAAATCTCACTCTGGTGATAGCCCTGCTATCCAGGTACATAATTTATTGTTTTCCTTTTAACCCTTCATCTGTAAAGGGAGAAGCAGTATGTTTTGTTCTTATCAATCCACACTGGACAAGTTTATTCCTCTGTTATCCTCTAGATGCTTGTATACCAACTATTTACCATTTTGACCTAATACAGTCCTAATAATACCTATATATGTCCTAATATAGTCCTAGTAAAACTGGATATGTCCTTAAAATAACTTCAGGTACTGAAGTTACACAAAGTGGTCCATAATTTCCTTGTTGAAGCTAAGCGTGACCTTTTTTTTGCTAGTTCTATGGGACTTCCTCTCTTCCAAAAGTTACAGAAGATAATCGTGAACATTCACAGACTGTTTTAAACCATCTCCTTATGTAGTTCAAGGCCATCAGATGCTGTTGACTTAAATACATATAACCTACATAAATATTCTTTAACCTGATCTTTCCTTCTCCTGATCTGTTGTGCTACTGTTGGCTTCATGCAGTTGTGTTAAATATCAAGTCACATGTCTCCTGTTCCTAAAAACTAAACAAAAAAAAGCACTACGTACTGCAACCTATTCTTCCTTTTGTCTTCCTCTTCAGCATACTAACAGAGCCTTCCCAACTGCCTTTTTAGTCCTTGCTACTTTGAACTCCTTGGTTCCTCCACCTTCTTGATTTTATCCCCACGTCGTTATTCTTTTCTGCTCATTCTTACAGCAATGACACGTGTTCAGGCATGTAATACCACCATTACTTCAGGATGGTGCTCCCCCTGCCCTGGCTGTCCAAAACACCTTGCTGCCTGAGTCTGACAGCAGGGGTGGCAGGGGGGCTGATGTGTTTGCCCCTCAATTCTCACGATTCATAGCCCAGCATAACTACACAAGCCACCAAAGTCTTTGTGCGATGCTGACGTGGAAGTCCACATGAACTGCAGCAGCTGATAGATGGATATCCCATTCTGCTGCTTCTGCTAGCTAGCCTGGGGCTGGCCTATTATTATATTTCCTATCTTCCTCTGTCTATGACTTGCCTGGACAGTGGAAGAAACTACTTCTTCTGTTGCACTGACATCATATCTCAGTGAAATCCAAAATCAGGGGGTTTGCAACCACCCTTCAATATTCTTGTCTACAGAAATTGTCTTCAAAGGCCACCAAATAGCCAAGCCCCAATTTGCATTTTTAAGTCATTGTTAGTTCTCTGCATTTGTTAAAGGGTCAACATTGATATATTGTTCTCGTTGTGAACTTTGCATGCATATTTTATAATATACTTTTATTTAAAATGTGACCGCTGCAAGACAGAATCAGTCAACTATTAATGCAGTCATCGCCTATATCTCTATGGATATATCAGATACTTTTTGGTTTATTGGACTAAGAAAAAATATTTTTTTTTGGCTAAATGAAAAGTTATTTATTAAAGGAGAAGCAGCAATTGGCAAAATAGCCAAGTCTGCTCTTGATATAACATATAGAGGTTTCCCCGTTATGAAAGTTTCAGATATGTTGCTTTCCTGAGAAAAGCCTTTATCTTTTGGCCATGACCCATTTGCACTCACATAGCCCTGTTTATTGTACTACACCTAGTCCTTCACAAGCAGGTCACAGTTCCAGGTGTCCTCCTCTGAGAACAGAGGTTACCCATCACTTGACCCTCTCTTAGCATGTTGCATGAAGGATCAGGGCAGTAACAGCAGGATTGCAGCAGAAGCTCCTATTTACTCTTGAGATCTGTGATGTGCTCCCCAAACAGAAAAGATCTCAGTTCTAAGGATTTAATCTGAACAACCTATGTAGGAATAAACTGTGATGTTTAATTTTCCTTAAGACTAAAGGACTGAGATAAGTCTGACAAGTTTTGAACTCATATTTTCAAAACACACATATAGCTTTACGGAAGAGCACTCTAAAGATTTGCAAGTTAGTGAACAAACAGGTAAAGCTGCTTGCAATTATACCTTGAATAAATTGTTTGTTCCAGCTTGGAGCCCACTGACAGACCAGGCAAGAGTCCCATTTGGAAATTCACTTTTTTGCAAGGGTGTCGCTGGGACAGGAGGTAATAAATTCACAGAGATTTGATAGCGGATGGATTCTAGAGGTCCATTTGGCTTCAAAGGTTCACTCCAAGATATGTTGATGGTGGTGTCAGACAAAACCACTGTCTTAATGGAATCAACAGCCTCTGGTACTGAAACAGAAGAAAAATTAATCTCCTTTTAGGTACAGATCTTGCTAGAGGTTTTTTTTGTTTGTTTGTTTTATTTTTAGAGGAGTCAAGAAATGTCACTGAGGAAAGAAAAAAAGGGCTATAAGCATATGAATATGATCCATTTATAGGACTGACACTCTACACATGTAAAACTCATATTCTTGTATAGTCAGTCAGCTGCAGACAAGTTCAAAATATTTTGAGGGACTTTTTTAGTATCTCCTCGGCTATCCTACCATGCAAGCAGACAAAAAAAAACCACCCCAGATTCTGTCCTATACCTCTACATTTATAGTCATATCACTGAATTCCTGCACTCTCTTAGTTTCCTAACTAGGGTCTCAGATGTGAGTTTAGTATGATGCTTGCTTGGATATGCACTAGAAAAAGTACCCATGCACTATTCCAATTGGAAAGTCTTTTCTTGAACAGTCTGAAGTCTGAAGGACAAAAACCCAAAACTCAGCATTGTTTGCCATCATTTACAATTTTGCTCAGAAATACATGGTCTGGCTGAGCTGTGTAAGCAAGGGTTGCTGGTCTGATGTCTATGCCAGCTGGTTACTCACAAATTGTTTTGGAAAAATCAACCCTTCCTTTGAAGCTTTGAGATCACAGACTTTGAAATGCTATATGACACACTCCAACTCTACATTAAAAATTCTTTTTTCCTATTGAACTGTCCAGATAGGTAAAAAGTTAAGTCATTACACTATCTAAGTTCCCAACATATCAGAATGATGAGTACATATGCTATAATTTATGTCCTAGTAGCAAGACAGCAGATTATTTAAGTGAAATGTGCAGAAGCTAGACTAGTAAAGATTGCAAATTTCTCATTTCACTAGCTAAAACATATGTGGAGTAAGAGTGACACTCTGTGGCAAGAGCACCGCATTATTTTTTCCAAGTTGTCTTCCTTTTTTCATTCCCTCTATCTTGCTATTTGTTGGAAAGCACAGATTAATCCAAGATTCTTTCATTTTGTTACAGAATTGAGGGAAGGACAGAGGGAATTCACACAGCTTCAGAGGTGTGAAATAGTGTGCACACTTCAAGAGGCTCTAGCAGCATCTGATTACAATTTAAACTAGCAGTTACATTCATGAAATTGAGAACATAATTAAGTGCCAGTACACATATACATTCTGTTTACAGCTGGTTGGAAATTTTTCAACAAATTGTGAAAAGCTCTGAATGCTGATACAAATACATATTAAAAATGCTCAGGGTTTGGGGGCTGGTGTGGGGTTTTTTTATTTTTTGGTTGTTTGGGTTTTTTTGTCTAGGACTTTATTTTGATCCCAACGCCTTGTTTTGCCCCAACTAGAGAAGCCCGTTCTGAGTTTCAAGTTTCATTTTAACTTGAGACTGAAAAATTCCATTTCAGTGGAGTAACCCAGTCTCCCATTTCATATGCTACCTTTATGTTTCGCCACTGAAAGGGTGCACATTGCTGCAGGATGGCTCAGTTTACCACTCAAAGAAGCAACGGTGTGAATTCTTGCTACATCCCAGTAGTATTCAATCTTATTCAATCAGTGTGTCATACAAATTTTACAATACAGATGTGGATTCCCATGCAAAGAATTGAAATCTACTGATCATAGGCCAGCTTTTCTTTTTTTTTGCCATGGACTCCTTAGGAATATGCTCATAACATTCAGAGATCCACATAGGATGAGAACCTATTTGCTTGATGCTGCAGATGCTAAGAGATCTGAATGTTAAGAGAAAAAAAACCACCATGGTTGGAAGAGAACTTCCAAAGTATAGCATCTCTGGATCCCAAAAGAAGAGTGGTAGTGTGCCTGCACCTCTTGTTCCACTTTCATTTGAAAGATGAAAAGAGGTTCATCTTAGACAGAGGTTTTCTTAAAGGGGAAAAATGTGACTGCTGCCAGGACAAGAAACAAGGAATGATCTGTGCATAATAGGAGCCACCAGCAGCTCATACGTGATGCTCTCCTGTGGACAATGGTGGCAAAAAGAGAGGTTACTTTTTCTATGGATGAGCCTTTAAAGAAACCACAGAGTGCGCGTCCCCAAGAAAAGAAGAGAGGGAAACAGGGTCCCTGGCATGTACTTGTTGCCAGCTATTCTGGATAAAATGTTTCCTTGGGCACAGTTGATCAGTAAGGGAAGGAGACACTGAGACAAGTAAGAAAAACACAGTGACTGAAACACAGTCCTTAGGACTCCTGCTGTGGTGTGGACAGCCCTAGATGCATGGCACAGTGATATCCCCATAACTGCGCAGTCTGCACAGCTGTATGTCAGCTACAGCCAGCCCTGCTGTAGCTGGGTTAAGTGAGCTAATGCCCAAGGACCAGGTGCTACTATGTCTCTCAATTTCTCTCCCTCACCCTCTCTCAGAGAAGAACTGCTCCAACTCTGTAGGACAAGAGCCAGGCAGGAAAACTAGCAAAGGCGGAGGCTATAGCATTCCCACACAACTATAAGGTAGGTACCATCTAGGTACCATCTCCCTAGGTACCACCTAGGTACCATCTAGGTACCACCTAGGTACCATCTCCCTAGTCTTTCCCACAAAACACAAACGGGCTGCCATGTAGGCTTGGCTATAATTCTGCCTTGCTGACCTGGGTATTATCAGAGGTGCCTGATGGTTCTGCAAATGATGAGTTTATGTGGATCAAGCTGACCTTGGCTGGTGACACCAGGCACAATAAATGGAGCAGAGCTGCAGAGCAAATCTGACACAACAGAAGAGCAAGCAAGTGCTATGCATACTACAGGGAATAGCTAGCACTCATTACAGTTTTCCATGTTTTCATCAAGTGAGTCCAGCAGCATCACTCCACTGATGAGAAAATTGTCTAAAGAGCAGCGCAAAGCCAACTCCTCATGAAGACAGGTACAAGTGCATGTGCACACATACACATGCAAAACAAGAAAAAGTGCTGAGCAAGGTACCTCTATTGGGTTGGGCTGCAATGCAAGACCACACATGCAAAGGCATAGCATGCATCTTTGGATGATCCTTTTCTTTCTGAGAGATGACAAGAGCTTCAGGGGAAACTGGGAAGGTAGCTGCCCCACAGCTGCAAACAGGCAGAGTGAAGCAGGGAGTGAGCAGAAGCATCTTCCTGCCCTAATTAAGGTATTTCCAACCACAGGAGGCATCTAGCTCAGACTAGTAGTATTCTCAAAGAATAAGGACATCTTGAACTCGGGCTGCCTATGAATCTCAGTTGCCCTTGTGGCATTTGAAGAAAGCTTCTGGGCCCTGTTGGCTCCAAGGACAGATGGGAGACATGCTGGCACTCACAGTGCCAGCACCTGGGTCTGCATTAAAGTGCAGCAGAGAGTTGAGTTTCCTCACTATGACATGCCCCAGGTTTCATCAAGTATGACAAGATGAGCAGTCAGTAGTTTTGGACTCAGAGGTCTGAACCCACAAACAAAAACAACATTGCTGGTTTCTATTTAGTTAGGGAACTAAGGCAGCACCAGATCTATTTTCTGCAATGGGAACTCCAGAATAGGGTGGAGAGGATAACTATGAAGGTAAAGTATGGAGGATGAATGCAAGAGGAGAAGACACAGTAAGAAATATACCAGTAATCAGGCAAAACCGTAGCTTGCTATGATCAGCTGGATAATCAGTGTGTGCCGAGTGGAGTTATAGATCCCTCATAATGTAACACAGGTGACACATCAACAGCAGAACTGTTACAGAAGTCCCCCATTTCTTGTTCTGGAAAATGTGCCCTAAATAAAACAAGTGTGTTTAACATCGCTGAGCTCTCTAAGAGAGCACTGAAGAGACGGACAGTCCTTTGGAGTATAACAACAGAAAGTGAAATTTGCAAAATCACACACCCAAAGCAGGAAGTGCAGGAGGTGTTAACCTAGACAAGTTTCTTGAGCTACATCATCAGGTAATATAGCACACATATGTATTATGTGAGGTGAAAACCGGCTTTATAAACTAGGTATGCTGCAGAAGTGCAGGTCCAGCTCTCAAATAATAAAGAACCAGCTTGAATAACAAGCTATATAGAATTTAGATGCTCTTGATCATGCTTTCTTTTCTCTTTTCTTTCATTTCTCATTCTTTTTTTCAAAAGCAACTTTGTACTTAAAAGAAAACCTTTAAAATAAAATACACCTTTCACTTGCACTGCATCTTGTCTCTTATGGACAGCACTATGTGCAGTTTTCCCCAAATGTAGACTTGGCTTGTAACTTTGTGAATGCTTCCTGCTTTTCCAGAACATGAGCTGTGCTCCTGTTATCCTTTTCTAGGCTGCAGCTACTTGCTCCCTCAGATGGTGCTACAAGTTCTTGTCCCTGTCCTCTTCCATTGCATCAGCAGGTCACACCTCATCACAGACTACAGAGGTAGCTCCGCTTAAACAGTTACATTTGGCTGCCTTGCCATCATATCTTGGCCTCTTGCCTTCACTCATACCTCTCTCACCCATTCACTCCCACCAAAGTTTCTTAGCTTTCTTGTGCCATAATTAGTTAAGTTTACTGATGTAGGTATTTATTTTTAGGTAATCCCTAACCAGTCCACTCTCTGCCCTAAATGTCACAGTGAACATTCAAGTTCAAAGCACTGCTCCTAGCTTTCTTCTTCCAGTGTGAAAGGGACTGAGAAGGGCACATCAAAATTCTTGAAACCAGCTGAAAGTGTGCTATTGGCATTCAGGCCCAGAGAATTAAAAATGAAATGTCTTTTCAGCCTGGGTCACAATAAATCAAATCTGCATTACCCTAAGAAACAGTAATTATGAGAATAATGTCAAGCTAAGAGGAAAAATCTTAATGCCGAATGAATACATAACACACATTTAAACATACATAACCACATATACATTCAAATACAACTTATTAAAAATGTGGTCCAAGGCAGAAACTGCAACTGTTTAGCCACTTTTAACCATAGTTTATCTTTCCTCAGGAACCCAATGAGCAAAAGCATTAAAGAATACATATATGTCTTATGAATTTTACAGATTCATCAAGTCTGGTTATCAAAACCTTGTGAAGATCTACACAGGTTACATTTTAAGCAGAAAATTTATCTGCTTTCTGATTTGCAACCCAAACTTATACACACCTTCCTTTAACTGAGATGAGAATTCTGTTCAAAATCAGAATAAAATGTGAAACAAACCTCCATATAGAGTTGTGCCAATTGTCCCTGTTCCCATAGGCAGCACTTCCTCATCTGAATAGTAGTTTTTCACTGCAACTTGTATGACATAACTTGAAAATGGCTGTAGGTTGTCTATGACAGCTATAGGATCCTGAAATTCCTGTAATTCAAAAACAGATAATAAACATGTATTCTTAAACAAGAGAGTCATATGTCACACCAATCATCTGTCAATGAAATAAATGTTAAAAAATAATACAGTAGTGCTTTTGTATTCTAGTACACTTTAGTGTTTAAAAAAGAATGTTAAAATGATAGTTTGGGTAACAGGTCACTGAAGAAAATATATACCAAAAAACAAGCTGAGGTGTAATTAGCATGGCTACAATAGCACATTGTTCAGTGGCTAGTACTTAAACAGGAAATGGCAAAGTCAAAAAAAATGTAACAGAAGAAAAAATTACTAAGGCAAGTACAACTACCACAAAACACATAAAGGCAAGCTATATGGTTGCTGGACAGTCTCAAGAGTTATTTAAACAGATTAATATCAACCACAACTGCTCTTTTTACAAGTAGAAACTGAAGACCTGTTTCAACAGGATTTTAGCTAAGGCATGTTAAAAATTAGAGGAGTACTTGCACAAAGGAAAGCTAAGGAACCTACTGCTTAAGAAATACCAAACAGAAAGAGGAATTACTGTTGGGGATGTAGAAGTGGAAAAACTCCCTGATAGAAAGTTACAGAACGGTTTATAAAATGACTAGAAGTGATATCACATTCTCTGTTTATGTATGGTATCACATGCATTTTTATTCCAAAATAGCCATACCAATGTTTTTTGCTGTAGAGCAGACAAACAGTAGCTTGAGTTCCTGCAGATGTTAGTCATTTGTCCAACAAATACCACATACATTGGTGTAGGTTGCAATATGCTGGGGCATAGCTGCTGTGGTGTCACAGATGGCAAGCTTAACGTAAAACTGGTGTTCGTCATATCAAGGATAGTAGGTTTCTCAGTGTCTGGCAATAGAATCAGGCATCTTTTATCTAGGAAAGACATCAAAAATTAAAAAAAATTAATTACTGCTGGACCAATCCAAACTTGCATGGGATTCTACTGCCATTCCTATGAGAAAGCATAACCACAAAGTATTCTCTTTGCTTTCACAAACAGAAACAGAAAAAAATCCCACCTGAATGTACTTTATTTGATTACTTTCACAGACACAAAAATAGCGCTCATCAAAGTAAAGTCTCATCTGTCTTTGATAAAATACAGATTTACTAAAGGTACAGATTTACTAAAGAATTTATGTTCTTCTTTAAGTACCTAAATACCTTGGAAATCAAAATTGTAGTTGCTGTGTTATCAAGGGCAGTACACACTGATGAGTCCAAACTTGCTTGTCACAGGAAAGACAGATATGCAGAACAGAGAGTACCTTTCCCTAGCAATTAAATGTTATCTCTCTTTTCTTCCAAACAGCTTTTCATGTGTAAAGTTCATAGTAACAACAGGGAAAGAGGAGATAAATTTTGGAAGGAGAAAAGGAGTCTATAGGGAGAAAACAATAGAAAACTACTCTTTGACAGTAAACAAAAAGTAACAAAAGAAAACCCCTCATCACTTGAAGTACATTTAAAAACAAATTAAAAATATATTAATTGGACTTTCTGCCAAGAAGGAAAAGATTAAGGTGCATGCATGGGGAAGATGGCAGAAAGGACAAATGTTTGCCCTTCTTAGGCCAGAACAAGTGACCTCATTGTCAAGATCTTTTCTCCCTACATGAGCAGGCGTTCCTACCAAAGTCAGGTTCATGGGTATAAGGGAAGGAGAATAAAAAAGTCTGTTCAACAGAAATAAATGTAAGGTTGAATCTTTGTCAATTTTATAGTTACCCAGAGTGGTAAAACTCCCATGGGAAAAGTCCCAGATGGAATAAAGAATTGAGTCATTTTCAGAGTTAAAGTTTCTGTCAGGCAGTTCCACAGAAATGTGTTTACCCTGACAAGAAAATCCTTCAGTACATATTCAGTCCCCTTCCTCCTAACCCTGAAGAGAAATCATTCTCTCACAGAATCTGTGACAGGACAATAATTTTCACTGAGTACTTCTGATGTGTTAAATGATCAACTGACATCACATCTCTGGATGGCAATTAAATAGGTTAGAATGAAAGGAAACTCGAGCAGTACTCCTTGCTCACATCACTAAAGCAATAAAAAGCATGTCAGTCAACCCAGCTGGTCTTTGCAAAGATCACTTTTTCACATGTACACCATTTGCTTTCAGTACTGAGAAGGAGAAGAAAATACTTTTTTTCTTATTTTAGTATGTTCATTTACTTTTATCTTAAACTTGTGTGAATAATTCTGTGCATTGCCCTCCCCCCACCAAATGCCAAGGCTGTGTATTCCTCCAAATATATTTGCAGCAGTCAATGTAAAGAAGAAGAGCTCTGTGGGGGTCTCTGGGTAGAAATAATCCCTTTGGACTGAAATTCGGTTCTTCCCTTTCTGCATCAGCTAAGCCTGGGGCTCTTGCAGGAAACCCTACCCCTGGGGATAGGGATTGGTACATTCTGTACCAGGGCCAAACCAGGCTCCTGCACCAATGCCAAGCCCACACAGACCTCATGGGAACAAACGTGCCCAAAGTGCTAGTAAGAATAGCCTGGGCACTGGTCAGAGCTGCAGGCAGGAGTAACTCTACTGGCTGCCCGAAACAATGTGAAATTATTTTATTCCAAAGAAATCCATCCTGTTAAAATATTATCTTGTATATTTGTCAGATTTTTATGCAAAACTGAAGTTAAATAATTACTTTGAATATATTCATCATGCTAGTAGCTGTTCTAAACCTCTGCATTTACAAAGATAATCCCTATAGATATCATGAATCCTAACCTTCTATTAAAACTAATTTTTATTTCTATCATTATCATTCTACAATGGTTTGTTTAAAATATTAGGTATTTTAAGTGAAGCCTGGGTCTACTATAATGTAAACAGTAATTGCCTCTCAGGTACTTCTTTATAAATCATTCTAATAAGCAGAGTTCTTATCTCTTTGTCTTTGGAAAGGCAGACTTTTTTTTTCAGCTTTGCATACTTGTGAACAAAACCAGAAATCTGTATCATAACAGGGATCATTATCAAACTCTTGCTACAACACTTTGTGGACACATTTGCTCTTTTTCCTGTGTGCACCACATTTTCTAAATCTCCAGGTTTGACACAACTTTGAAAATAGGCGTGGTTTGGTGTTAACATCCTGAGCCTTTGAAACACAGGCAATATTCATCATCATGACTTTCCATGTGATCCAACACAAGGCCAACCCATATACTCATCCTTTCAAAAATGTGCATAGTGAATTGTTTCCCTCTAGAAGGTACCCTGAATCCATAAAGCATACTTTACATAAATACACATAGCATGATCTGCAACTCAAATACATGCTCTGAAATAAATTTGTTACATTTACGAAACAACCCAAACCCCCTCTACCTGGATACGGTTGCGCCGCTGAGCTGTACGCTAAGATTTTCAGCTCATGATTTGCTCTCTTCTGAAGGAAGTGTCTCATGCTTTCTTTATTTGCTAGCCAAATTTCAGTGTATTCCTCTGTTTCAATGCTCCAGTATATAAATTTCTTATCTACAGTCAAGCTGCCAATTTTCTTACCTGCAGGAAAACATTGTATAGTTAAGCTTCAGAATAAACCCTGAGCGGACAATTTTACAAGAGCAGATGGGTGCTTGTATTCACAGTGAGTCAATATGGGTGAGTATCTTGGTCATAGCATATCTTCAAAGACGTCCCCTGGAAAAGATATTTCTGATATTTTCCAATAGGTCTCATGAAACTGAGACACTTTGTTATTCCAGTTTACAAGAGTAGATTTGAAGGCTTTTTATTATCCGTAATTATGAGAACTGCATTCAATTACAAATGCCAGAAATAAAACACAAGAGCAGGAGTTATCTGTAGAAACTTTCATCATTTTTCCAAGATGAAAACCACAGTGCTCTGCCATGTCCCAGGAACAATTAAGACAGCTCCTCTGGTAACAGAACAGCTTTACCAGCAATCCTCCAGAATCAAGCTGAAAACTGAGCAACCAAGATTAAGTGTTATCATTACAAGAGATGCAACACAGATACGTTGTCATACAAGACTCTACCTGCATGAAGCACCCTCCCTGCATATTGAAGTCTGCAATGCCACTTTCAGGCATAACTTAAGACAGTATTGTATCTTTCCATTGAGATAAACTGTAATAGGTGTATCTAATATGAAACCCTAGCAAAATAATGTGTTGATACTATAAGTGAAATCTATTGACAAGTAGCATTTGAGGCTGCAGTGTCTCCATTTGATTTACATCTTACTAGAATACATACTTGCATTAGTAAATATCCTCACACTGCTCTTTCTCCTAGTTTGTATCAACAGGGAACACAACTGGAAACACAGAACACAAACACTTTGTCCATCTTGCCTATAGATGAATCAATTTTATAAAGGAAGTGCTTCATGAATGCTATTTTGCTGCAATGAACGTTGATGTAAGAGACAGCAAGAATTGCAAACTATCTAGAAACAGAGCACTCAGACCTTGAAAACTTGGTATTTTGGTAATTCTCCAGCAGTGGCAACCATCCACATCTGAGGCCCATATTTCACCTCTTCCTCTGATAAAGAGCAGCTGGGGATTCTTGGAGTCAGACACATCTATACTCATAGGTCTTTCTAGCTCTGCTTCTGCCACGTTACAGGTGCAGTAGTTCCTCATCTGTTCTTCTGCTGATATGTATCCCAAAATGTGGCGCACGGTGTTATTCAGAATATCATAATAAAACATGCGGCTGCCATAATCAAGATCTTCCATCCAGTACAAGCGGCTATCAAATAAAATGCATTACTTAGAGTAGAAAAACTTAAATCTGAGCAATTTGCCCTAAATGCAGTCCTGTAAGTGACTACAGTCACAAACCTCCCAAACATTTAAAACAAGGTAACTACAGCAGCATACTTGCAGAGTGATTTCAGGTGTTTAAAGGATGGAATTTTTGAATGGAAGGTCACAATAACTAACTATTCTGGATAAAATGGTTACTGTAAAAAGTTGTTGTCTGGTACTGACTTTCATTTGCATCACTTAAATAGAAGAACCTATCAGTATTTAAGTATCTTTTGAAATCTTTACTCAGACACAGACATCTTTTTGAAATTAGATATGTCCAAGCTCAACTAGCACTATAAAAGTAGAACTACATCCAGAAATTTCTGAGATTTACACAATGCAAAAGACTCATATACTATATAAAGTCCTTTTTGGTCCTTAACAGTTGATGGTTTCATGAAAATCATGTTTAAAGTATGCTTTAAAAAGTTATTAGCAATATATGCCTTACCTTAAGAAAGGATATGACAACAGAGATGATACAGTTGAATTACTTTTACCCAACTGTATGTTCAAGGCTTTTAGAGATTTTATCTTGAGCTCAAGATCAATAACAAATATTTGGGTTTTATTCCATGGTGTTTTCAGGGCAACAAAGAGATGTCTTGCAACCCAGTCAACTGTGATGGCTGTGGCATTGCGAAGAGATGCATCTTTGAAAAACTTAAGAAAAAAATAAAAACATTACTAAAACTGCTTGAGAGTATAATTTTGCCACCTGATGCTAGGTCATTATGAAATTAGTTTTCGTTCCAAAATAATGTCTACTTGGCAAGTAGAAGTCAAAATATAAGGAGATGCCATGGAACAAAGATTCCAATATTTTTATACAAATGAAAACTATTGTTTCACAAATATCAATTGTTGCTTCAATGTTGCTTCCATATTCTTGAAATTAGAATGAAATCAAATTAAAATAAATTACATTTAAATTAAATTAAATTACAGTTAAATTTCTTGTATTTAATAGTGTGAATTTTAAATTAAATATATCTGTTGAAATATCTTATCAACAAAACAGATGTCAGTAAAATCATACATGTTTAATAGGACAACTTTACCAATGGCATACTCTGGCCTATTCTAATAGTTATTGACGACAAAAAAAGTGAAGTCCAAATTTTATTATATTATACATGTTTTTATTGTACTGCTAGAAAGGAAAATTATCCATCTAATCTCTTTCATATTACATCTCATACAAACTGACAGTCACTAAGAGAATTGTGTCTTTCCAGTTCTCTTTTCCCCACTGTATTTTGCCATTAAATGCGCTTTTTCATCATGCTGCTTTTTTTCTGTTTCAAATATGCAGTTTTGACTGCTTCAAAAACATAGTTAGCCCCAAAATAATGACAATAATGGACACATACTTTCCTAGATTCTCTCAAGCAAGGGAATGAACAAAGGAATACCTGAAACTTTGAAGTAGTCTGTATATTCAGAAGAAAAAAAGAATCTTCTACGATATAGTATGCTTTGTCATCATTAGCAGTATAACAGATGTCCTTTACATTTGTCTTTGTTGAAAGTTCCCATATGGTATGATTATTGTCTATGTCAGTAAGAAACAACTTGTTGGCAGAAACAGTTATAAGAGTTGGGACAGGGAAAAGATCTGGAAGGAAAAGGGCACAGCAGAATTTACAAAAATGTTCTAGACAATAGCAGTCATTTATCACAAAAGCAAGTACAAGATAATAATAAATGATGGCTCTGCACAAATTATATTTGGTCTTATGTCACAGCAAATAAATAAAATAATAAGATGCCTTCTTGTCATCACATGCAAACTCCTAAGATTTTTTCAATGGCATTGTGGATGCTTACCTAACAAATTTAAGCTTAGTAAAAACAGATTTGCTCACCTAATTACCTATAATAGCCCAACTAGAAATAGCCTATGATCCCTAGTAGATCTCTAACTCTCCCGGTTACCTTTCACAGCCCAATTAGAAATATTCTATGATCTCTAGCAGTATGCAGATTACAGATCAAAACCTGCTGTTCCATACTACCCTGGGGTTGCCCAGAAAAGTTAATTTAGCATAGTTTTGAGGAAAGGCTTGAAATTCTTGAAATTTAATCTAATGATAAGAAATGTATTAGTCATTTCATGTCAGAAGCTGTAACTATTTCCTCTGTGGTGTCTACTGTAGGATGGAACAAATGTCACACAAAGCATCGGAGATTATTTATCAGATTACCAAATTCCTGTACTGTCGATTTCACCAGCTATTACACCCAAACCATGAGATGGCATCTAAGTCATCCATACCTGATGAATTCCTCTCTGCTATATCAGACAAATGTCCTGGACCCACAGAGGTGAAGGCTTGCACCTGTGGGACAGGAGATTATTACATGTGTTAAGTAGCAGCATAAATTATTGCATTCGAGAGCCTGTAGAGTCATAGTTAATGACAAAAACAGAACCAGATCCCCTGGCTGCTCAGCTAGGAACATACGCATGTGCTCTGTTTGACCTAAGGCTGTGCTGGTCAGTTCAAAGGCTACATTCAGGGTTGGACCTGAAGAGAATTTTAAGCAGTGGCCCAGAGAGCGACAATTCATGCTGCATCTATCAATTAGAGCCCAAAGGACACCAGACAGTGTTGTCTCCTTCCCCAGGCTGGAGCACTTCCTACTGTTGGTTGATGTTGCAACCAACATGGTGTTCTTCCCCATCAGTACCTGGTCTATTACATGCTCTCATGCCTTTAACTTGTCTTTCAAGCACATGTTCTGTGTGTTCCAAACCTTTTATCACAATGAAAACAGGACCTCTTGACAAGTTTTAATATGGAAGTCTCTTTTGATGGAAGCCATGTGAGTCCTTGCATTTCTCCAGCAGTGGAACTTCTCTTGATCTGTGGCTCTGTTTTAATGGCCTGTCACCCTCCACCAGCTCAGCTGAATCTGTGTTTAACTTGCAGCTTTTATCAGTGGCTTTCGGAGACTTCTAGAAAAGTTCTTTTGGGCTTCACTAAACCTGTATAATATTCCAGCATTGTTTTCCACCTTATTTAGTGAACAATACAATATGTAGAAAGGTAAAGCTAGGTATCCAAGGGTGAGCCAGTGAATCAGCAGTTCCACAAGCAGAAACCATAAGTTCTTGCCCCAAGCCCAATACCATCTCCTAGGCAAACACATCAGGCTGCAGTGATAATATCTACCATCTAGCATGAGATAAGCTCAGTAATTTTTCATACCTGAAACCTTACTGTGAGGCTGGGAAGCACATCCTTGAGAGAAAAGAGCATCAGGGTAGGTTTAACGTTGCTTGCGTTCCACTCTGTGAAAGTGTCAGCAGTGCCACCCTGAGTCAATAGTTGATAGTAAACCCTGAACTGCGTTAATACTCCGTTGTCCCTTTCAGGTCTGTCCCACCTGAACTTCACAAGGACCTTCTCATCACTTTCATGTAGGTGATTTCGTAACACATATATTCTAGGGTTTGTAGGGGCTGAAGGAACTGTATAAAAAACGATAAAAAACACAGAGCAAAAAGTACTCCTATTAAAACACAAACTCGTAATTAACTTTCAGTTTTGAGCCTGATCTTTACAGCCCCAGTGCTCACAGAGACAGATAGAAATTGGTGAGGTGTATATTACAGAATAATATCTAAAATTTCATGGTAATTCCTTTCTGTTTTTCATGGGTGTGTAGGTATCTGATTTTAACTTGCTTAGCAAAAAAAGAGCTGTATAAACAGAGACAAATGCACTCCTGCACTCAGACTGGGACATAGTTATTTAGCCAAGTCCTGTAGGTAACAATGGATCTGCAAGACTTTTCACAACATAGAGTGAACTCTATCCCCTCTCCTATCCCCTTCAAAATCTACTGCAGCTCATAAGCTTTCTCAGCACTCCAGTCACTCAACACTATATTTTAGCTGACTTAACTTTGACCTGCATGGGAGCAAAAATAAACACTGAAGGAAAAAGTAAAAAGTGCATAACATTTATTAAAAATTTAATAAGTGGTTAAGATATTACATGCAGCCTTTCATGGTCATTGTAATGGATCTTAATTTCTCTTTCTTGCTCATAGTCATAGGCACGTGGTGGATATATTGTCATGCGCTTTCTGTTCCAAATTCTATTACTGCAATTGCGTGCATTTATGTGTGCAATAGATAATTGCCAAAGATACTCAGGAACATGTCCTTGCAACTCTGCCTACAGCTGACTAGCCCTGAAAGCTGCTTATTCATCTCCAGGATTTCACTTGCTGACATAGACCTGGTCCCAGTACCCGTTACAGGTGAGGAATGGGATTTAAAATTTTAGTACCTCCTTCAGGAGCTCGAAGCGATACAGATGTTGTTGGTGCCTTGCCCCAGTATGTGTATGGAGTGACCGTAAAATCAAAAAGTGCAAATGGTTCCAGCCAATCAACTCGGTAGGATGGCACTGTCAGGTTATGGGGATGGAGGCACCGTTCACTCTCCAAAGACTGTGAAGGAAATAAAACAGAATAAAGTAAAACAAAACACTTTTTTCCCTCTCAGAAAGGCCCTCAGTTTTCAAAAATTCCCCTCACCAAGCTGGTCAAATAAATCACGACAGAGCTGCTTTTTCTGTGAGTGATCGTTGTTTCACCAACTCCTGTGGCACGGTAGTGATGCGTAGCAATCTGCTAGCAATCTGCCCTTTGAATTTAAAGTAAAGCTTGCCAAATGTGCTAAAATTAAGCGTGGATGAAGGCTAGATTTCACATTCAGGCAAAGGCTGTCCCACTGGCAGCTCAGAGGACACTTCTGTCCCTGAGTTACTGTGAAAGGCTTTCTCACACATCTTTGAGCACTGGGAGCTCCTCGCCTGGTACTTCACACCCCAGCAGCTAGCCCAGAGCTACTGCTAAGCCTGTGTTCTTCCCATGCTGGCCTCAGTGATGGAAAAACAGGACAGCTTGCTTTATATTTACAGTTTAGTTTGGTTGCTTGACCAATTTGTAAATGCTGGAGAAGAAACAAACTGTATTTCTGTTTAAAAATAGATATATCAGCAAGTAGATGCAGTAACACATGTAGATAATAAGGAGGGATTGCATGAATATCCTCACTTGTAGAGCTTTTGATCCCACGCAGTAAAAGACAGTTCCCCATTCCACATTTGTGGAGGGACTCCATGTGATGTGAAAACTTGAAGAATTTCCTTTAATCCTGAAGGAAGACTCTGGCACTGAATCTGGAATCACTTTTGGTGTAAAAGAAAAATTTCCTGTCCATAAAGAGAGGAAGAAATAATAATAAAGAATATGAGCAATAGGTAGACTTTTCAAACCTGACTTAAAACATTAAAGTACTATGGAAAATCCTGCAAGCTGTCATTAGATAGAAACAATGAATAACACCACCAGGTATTCTTTTTAGCCATACTCATCAGCTTTTATAATTGCACATTATCCAGGTATAGCCTGATATATTTATTAATAAGTTGCTGTTGTTCTTATCTTTTGTCAAATGATGAAAAAATTTCAAGGATGAAGAATTACAGGCTGACAGTGAATACCTTTATTGAGGGGTTTAGATAAAGAAAATAATGTACCTGGCAAAGGTTTAAGTGATGTGTGAACAAGGGTAAAGGCTGCAAACTCCACTGGTTGTGAGAAGGGAATGCTAAGGCTCTGATTGACTTCCTGAGTTGTAATGAACTGAAGACTATTAATCCAGAACAGACGACCACTGTAGTATTCCAGTGCACCCTGAGATATTTCTGAAGTACTCCATGCTGCAAATTCTGTGACGATGGCATTACCACAACTGTGAAAACAAGTATGAAATTAGCAAACTGAAAACACACGTGTAGAGAGAACAAGATTTATGCAATGTTTGAGACATCGATAAGTTTCTCATCATTCAAATTCTTAATATTCATGTAGGAGGCAGGAAAATAAAAAGTTTTCTTTAAGTTCTCTAAAGCAGAACACTTTTCAGAATGGCACATTGAGGAGCACCTGCAAAAAAAAAAGCCTTCATTCCCTTGATTTCATTAGAAAACAATTATAAAATGGCTTAATATTCTGATGCATGGATGTAGAAAATTGAGTATTTTGAAAAATCAGCCCACCTTCTCTCAGCAATTCCACTGAAACAGTGGAGTCTACTTCACAGCATGAGATTCATTCTACCTCATTAGAGCAGGTCCCTGGATGAATTTGACCCTGCTAGTTTCCTCGATAACCTTCCATTATTTATTAAACTCTATTAACATTGTCCTCCACTGGGATCACTGGTGATTTAATCCGTCTTGTTACTTCTATGTCAAAACTTACAGGCCTTTTTGGGTCCCAATTTATCTTCTGGGTAAAAGATTAAATATGTTGTAAAAGGCATCATTTTGCCATCTCAGAAATGTCTTTCAGCTTAGACACATGCTATCCAAAACAAATTTGGAAAAGCTTTGACGTGCCATCAGGTCCATTAGGATGGATTAGTTCTAATCTCACTATTCTGGCATGCCAGGGACAATGATTAATGGCTGCCAATTGGTTCACAATGGAGCTGCATGTTCTAGCTAAAACTAATCAACATATTTTGATTTTTTAAATGTTTACCATTAATCATAGCAAGTCTAAAATCAGTCAGAAAATTCAGCTGATTCCACACAAAGCCAGCCTGCAACATTATGAGTACATGTAAATACAGATACTGTCCAATTAATTTTAAGTTTAATCTGATGCTTGAAAAAAAGAATGGCGCTCTCCTAGCAAAAATGTAGTTTCATGAGCTACCACTCATCATGCACTTGGCATTTACAGAACAAATTATCATTTTCCTCAAGGTCTTAGTGTATATTCAAGCTGACCCATAAACATGGTTTGGTTTTGGTTTTTTTAAAACTTTGCCTTTCAGGAATAATGCAATCATTTCACGCTCAGGATGATCAAGAGGAAAGCCTGCTGAGTACTGATTGCTCAGGTGAGAAAGTGGTGTCAGTTCAAGTCCTAAACTCCATGCAAGATGAACAAGTTACAGCTCTAGGCACTTGAAAACTGTCAGGTGTTGTAAATGCCAAGATAAAATAGGCAATAAATAGTGATTATTTCCTAAAGCTAAGTCTAAAAATTGATGAGCATGACCTCAGTTCAGTTGAGCTTCCATACTGTTTCTCTCACTGTAAAACAGTGTTAACAACCACCTCAACATGTAGTTTGCCATCAGCTAGCTGTGATCATTACCTCTTCTTTTTGTTTATTGTTAAATTAGTAACTACTGTGCCCAGCATTGGGCAAAATTTGTCTTTAAAGAGTATAACAAAAACTAGAAAATACAGGCTTTCTTATCTTTGCTACACATCTACTTACCCTTCTTTGCAAAGAGAAATTCTGTATAGGTTTAGGTATAGACTATCTTGCACAAGCCAGTAAAGAAAACCATTGGTGAGATCCAAAGTTAAACCAACCACCTGAGGAAAAAAAAAGTCCAAATGGCAATTTGAACACACCTTCACTTCTGAGGTAAAAGCCCTTAGGCATAACTGTTGTCTAGACAGCATCATGAGTAGCTCTTTATCGGCAAAAATAACATCACTACCATGAATGTTTATTCTAACACAAAAAGAGGTAGTACTAGAAAATAATCAGGTCCTTGGTGGACACCTATTTATAGCAGCTGATGATTTTCTAGATAGCATTTATGAACACCTGTCAGTGTTCATCCCTGGAGTATCTGAGTACTTCAGATACGATGGCAATAGTGTATCAAGTGATTAGTGGAACTACCTATCAAAATTTCCAGAACACCTCTGGTATGTTAACATTCTTTGTCTGAAACAGGTGGTTGATATCCAGTCTGAAAGTCAGAATCACCTTTTGAAATAAGTATTTCAGATCTTTTGTCTTTGTTTTCTAGCTTTGATTTTATGCATACAATATTTAATGTGTTGCATTACTTAGGGAAAATACATGCAAAATTTTTATTGATGTATTTGGTTAAACAGGAAATTCAAATATTTACAATTTGGTAAAGCATTTATTATTAAATAAAGAGTCGGGGAGGAAATGAAACAATCTTCCTGTTTATTACTTCAATATTTCATCTTCATTTAAGCTAGGTGCAAGATTTTTTGTTTATTTTTAATAGGATCTAATATTCAAAATAGAGCTTTCTTGCTTTTGCAGTAAACAACAGATTCAATACCATATGCAACAATAATAGAAATCAGACATCTAATAATCTGTTCTGTGAATAACAAAAAATTTGCTTCCACAAATTAGTCTGCTAAATGTTAGCAAGTTCGGTCTATGTCATGTCATTAGCACAGCTTACAAGTTGTTAGGGGCCTCTCTGAACATGTTTTCCAGCAGCTCTCAAACTTCCCATCCAAACACTAGTTGTAGCTATTCTTTTATAAACTTAAATTTCCATTATGGATGTAAGTGGAGCAACCTTTTTTTTTAACTCTTCATTAATAAACTGCAGAAGATGATGACAGGAAAGCAAATGCCATATCACTTAGTTGTCTGTTGGTCCTTATGTAATCACATTCTTGACATATTTCTGTTGACATTGCATGTCAGAAAATCAGGGTTTGAATGATTGCTCCTGTAGGTTTTCCTGTTAAAAATATCTCACAGTATGTATGTGCCTGAGTGCACATTTAGTCAACCATGTTATATTTTATCTTGTATCTATTCTTCCTCCCATGCTCAACACCAAATTACATCTTCCTGAATCTACCTTGCTTTTTTAAACGTTTGGGTCTTCTTTCCTTGCCCCACTTTTTTTCTGCAACTATTACATTTTCCCATAGACATGCCCATCTTCTTTCTCCTGATCCCTGTATCACCATTAATAAAAGGCAAAGAAATAGTTGTACTATTCATCTTCAGGAGTTAGGCAGTAATTTAACACCTCCCTTCTGTTATGCTTCAAAAATAGACAAACTTCTTCCATTTCATGAGAGGTATTAGTCTCTGGACACGGCATGTAGTTGTGATCATGCAATGTAACTCAACATCATAAGATGCAACATAACTTTAGCTACTTGAAATACTCTTGACTAGAAATATTAAGAGACCACACCTAGAGGGTCCTGACCCCTCCTGCATATAACGCACTTTGCTGCTCCACTATAAATTACTTTTGCCCCAGGCATATTGTACAGTGTAAATGACTTACTAAGTGCTTTGGAAATTCTGTGCCAGATCCTAAGCTGGAATAAATCAGAGTAGCTCTGCCAAAATCAATCAAGCTATGCCAATATGCACCAGCTAAGCTAAACAACTGATTGGAAAATAAAATAATTGTCATAAAAGGATCTAGTTCCTGCCAAAGAAATTAGACTTTCAAAGCTCTGCCTTCATATTTGTTTAGGAAACCTGTCATCTCCATAGTAGTCTCTTCTATTCCTATCACTCAGATTTCAAGCTAAAAGGAGATACAGCTATATACTGTTAAAGATCCTGTACTGACCAGCTGAACAGCAATTCTTTATTAGAAAAACAGCTAGTAAATACCAGTGAGAACCGGTTATGTAGAGAACATGCCCTAACTGTTGGATAACAGCAATTAACTATTACATCTGTGTTTTAGTATTGAGGTAAGAGGTACTTGTTTCAAGATAAAGGACTCCATTGTGCAAGGAAGATACATATTAGTACTTGTGCAAACATATATTTGCATCTTTATATGGGACAATAACGATCAGCTCAATAATTCCACCATTAAAGAATGTTGTACTGCCCTTTCTTTTCTAATGGGTTTATTTGGGGTTTTATCTTAATAAGCAAACACCTGTCAGCTATAACTGGTCACTTCTCAATCTAGACATTTTTACTTGGCTTTTTTCCTGTATGCATCACAGCAGGAGGCTGAGTTCAGAAAGTCAGTGCATAGATTAGGGGCAGCAGAGAAGCAGGAGAGGAGATGTTTGTTTGTAGGAGGTGTGAATAAGTGGATGGTTGAAGGCTGGTATCACTGACATAGAGAAAGGTGCAGAAAAAAAGATGACAGGAGCAGACAAGCAGTCTTATTGCTGCCAAGGTTCTTGAAAACAAGAATAAGAAATTTGAGGTTAGCAAGAGGCGATTCAGAGAAACAGGTAGTGGATCAAAAGAGAAGGGCAAGGAAGGTGACGTTAGCCACTTAGAGTAAACTGCAAATTGTCCGTCCTTTGCAAGAGATCATCCAGAAGATATGTGATAAGTGTAAGTGTGCCGTTGAGCTTGGACAGCATATATCTTCCCTTGAAGACAGTCCACACCAGCCAGCTTCCACAGAGAGGTGTGAGGCTGGTACTGGAAGATACAGTGACCCTTTGCAGCACAGACATTTCTCTCTACATGTGACAAAAGTTTTTGAGTTCTTCTGTATTTAGGTTTACAAGTATAGCAGGTGCCACACCAGAAACAGCTTTCCCTCTCCTTCCCAAACCCTCATGAATGTAACAGAGACCTGTGAGATCAGCTGGCCTTTCCGAATCTTAATTGCCTTTCAGAGACTAAACTAGGCCTGGCTTTTTTTATAATCAGAGAAACACCAGCCTCTTTTCCTTTGGGAAAGGGAGATTGAAATGTTCTGGGGAATGATACAAAGCTAACCAAGAGACATAGACCTCTAAAGTTTAGAAAAGGTCTTTAGTACAGAACCTGGCTTCTGGTGAAATGGGAGCACAAATAGTACGACAGATGGAATAAAAACAAAGGGTTCTTTAGCAAGAACTGTGTTTTAAAGAAAGCTGTTGCAGCAAATAATGTATCTGAGTTGACCTCTTCTGTGGCAGTCAACCTACACCTCACTCCAGCACTTGGGACAGAGGGTACAACCCCACATAGGCTGTGGTTTGAGCTGAGGAGCATACAGCTTTTCTTTGAGAGAGACTCCACAGAGTAAAAGCAGTGCAATAGATGGGCCGGTCCCTCAGCCTGACCTGCTCAGGACACAGCCTGGAAAGGGTTCAAAGGTTCATTCGGTCTGCAGTCCCAATCACACTGACTCCCAGAGTCCTCCAGTCCCTGTTATGGTAGTAAGGGTTCTCTTGCCAGGGAATTGGGTCATCCATCACTTTTCTCCCAGCTACATGAGGAAGGGAAGGGAAGGGAAGGGAAGGGAAGGGAAGGGAAGGGAAGGGAAGGGAAGGGAAGGGAAGGGAAGGGAAGGGAAGGGAAGGGAAGGGAAGGGAAGGGAAGGGAAGGGAAGGGAAGGGAAGGGAAGGGAAGGGAAGGGAAGGGGAC
Organism: Ciconia boyciana; assembly: GCF_034638445.1. Lineage (NCBI taxonomy): Eukaryota > Metazoa > Chordata > Aves > Ciconiiformes > Ciconiidae > Ciconia > Ciconia boyciana. Next base: position 56,065,933 of record NC_132936.1, read on the forward strand.
ATATGCAGCTGCTGAGACCCTGGCAGATCTTTTCATAAGGTGAATATTCGGTCTCAGAGTTCCTTCGCTGCATAGGCAGCACTGAATCCCACCTAGCAAGAATGAGAAAAAGTCCCTGGCATGGCAAATCCCACATGGTGGCAGAGGCAGGATGAGTTTGGGGAAGGCAACAACAATCTATGAGGAGCCAGCAGTGAACCAAGGCCTTAGGAGACTTCATAGGACATCAGAGAGGGGTGGAGGGAGAAGAAAGGCATGGGAGAGGTCAGCAGAGATACAGAGGTTGTCTGTGAGCACCTCAGAGCACATCAAAAAGTCTCCAGGCAGGGAAAAGGAGCTAATGGGCTCTTCAATATTGCAGGGGCTTAGGTGAGCTATAGGTGGGAATGGCATCTCTATTTCCTCTCTACCAGCCTACCTCTGCATGGGACCCGTTATCCACCCTAATAGATCTAAAACAACAACCCCCCATCCCTTTTTTCCCCCTATACCCTCCACTATCTTTGCTTACTCTTGCAAGAAGCCCCCTTCCCTTCTCCCTGAGGAGCTGCTCTGCTCTGCAGCAGCCTCTTCTCAGCCTTCTGGAGCTCCCCAGCAGCCTGGAGCAAAGAAAGAGGGGCCAAGCTGGGGCCAGGCCTGTGTCTGACTCAGACAAGGGAGAAAGAGAAGATGGAGAAGGGAAGGGGCGAGTTGGGAATGGAGAGCCTTGAAGATCCCCAAAGCACAGGACTCGTCGTTTCTGTCTCCGCATGAGGGACAGGATCAGGCAGGATGGGGACTGTCAGTGGCAGATCTGGCACCCTCACCAGCACTGCAGCAGCAGCAGCAGCAACAAGCTGTGCTGGGCTGTGGCAGGGGCCAGCTGCGTTGAGCGCAAGTGTGACACCAGCTGCCGGCCCCCCTCTCTTATCAGCACAGGCAAAGCCTGTCTCTGCAGCAGCACCTCTGCAGCCTGAAGTGCAACTCTGCTGTCCCTGGCAAGTGTCTAGCCCCAAAACTGGCCCTGTCAGGACCTGCAAGCTGGGGAACATCACAAAGGAGGCAGGATGCTATGGAGCTCTGGCTCCGTATTTTGATGGTAAAGCCAAAACTGACCATTAGACTTAAGTAATTTGGGAAAAGCAAGTACATTTCACATACAGGAAAGAGCAGCATTACAACTGTAAGGACATCTTTAATGTCACTTTTTGTTGCAAGGGTCTGACTTTAGAATTATGGGCCAAAGTTTTGGTATAGCTATTACATGATTTAATTCTTACCCTGTTCTCAAAATGATATAACAATATTGCAAGAAAGGCATGTTATTCTTCTGGTCATAACACATCGATTTTGACAACCATGAACACTGACTATATTCAAGAGATCTAACCACTAAAACATCCTTCCCCCCCCCCAAAAAAAAAAAAAAATCAGTTACCTGTTTACCAGAAAACTGTAGCTGCTCTTGTAACATAAGATACTCCTCTCCATTCAGTCTTGCGCTCTCCACTGAATACATTGTGGCCCAGTACAAATAGCCATTTACTGAATCCACTACTAGATCCTTCACTAGGAACACAACATGACCCACAACATCCATATGGCCTCCCAGCAGTGATTTTCTATAGATCTAGGGACAAAAGAATTGCTTTTAGCATCACACCTAAATCATCAGCCATGATCAATTGAGTATACATAAGTGACTTTTCCACAGCTGTTTATCAGAAACTTATGTAAGCCTTAGGCTTTCAAAGCCTAAACCTTTTGCATTCAAAGTCTAAGGATGAAGAATAAGGCAAAGTTATTAGGTAATGTTTGCCAGAAAGTAACAAAAGAAAAAGCTGAAATCTCTCTTCCCCTTGGCTTTCCCAGTTTTGGCAGCCTTCTGTCTGACAGAGTTTCTCACCCACTTCATATTCACTATTCACAAGTGTAAATGAGGGTGCAAGGCAGTGTGAAATCTGGCCTCCTAGCTCCAGTTTTTAAAACAGCTTCTGACTTTGCACTTACAAGAAATGAAAGGCATAATTTGACAGCACTGCATAAATTAGCACTGCAATTTTGAAGTCAGATACCTTTTAAATAATTCACATGTCAATGTTCCTGATATGAGAGTGTACAAAGTGCAATTGTAATTATTTTTTTATCTGCAGTGATCTGCAAAATATCACAGTACAGAGACCAATCTTGAAAATCTCTGTGTAAACAAATCATGTCAAATTTGATTAAAATAAAGTCCATCTACTTCTTAGCTGAGATCAACTTGGCAGCCTCCATTTTCACTATCTTCACTTATTTTTACAATGTTGAACCCAACAAAACTGTTGATAGCATGTTTGATTTGCCTGTTTTGCACCTGGAATTCAGTATCCTGCATTAGTGAATATTATTGAACATTTTACCCCAAACTTTTGCATAACTCTGGAAAATCACACAACGGAAGAAAGGCCTCTTTGTTCTACACTATAATAGCAAAGGTCCACATGCATCTCAGGTTGCAAGAAGTAAGTATTATCTTCCCAAATACTGTTTTACAGTTTTTCTTATTGACTTTAGGGTTTTTTTCCTTTTAAGAAGTGCAACTATACCTACCGTATTTGCTTTGCCAGCCCAGTACAAGTATTGACCCAACCAATCAAAGGCCAACATCCTTGCATTTCTGATATCAGATACATAAGTATTCTCAATGGTACCCTCTCTTTTGTTCAATGACCAGGTCTGAACTTCCCCCATGGAATTAATCCAATAAAGAGTGTCATTATACCAGCTGAGGTCTTGAAGGAAAAAGGGAAGATATTAAGCATTTCACAAACATGTAAATAAAAAACCATATTTTTTAAAGAATAAAAAACAGCCGGACACTTCAGTTTTTAAAAATCAATACAAATTAACAGTTAGGCTTAGTTAACTAGATAGATACTTACTTATAGGAATATAAGATAGATACTTATATTTTTATCTATTTTTATAATAATATAATAATATAATAAAAATATAATAATATATCAATATATATAATATATTAAATATATAATATATAAAAATATAATAATATAATAAAAATATAATAATATAATATAGATACTTATATTTTTATCTATAAATTATCTAACTTATATTAGATAGATACTTCCTTATAGGAATACAATGTACATATATAGTACATATATAGCCCTGATGATTATAAATGTATGACATATATTGGGATGCTGGAGGCAGAACTATTTAGTTCGGAGAGTTGATTTTAGCTCTGCTGTAACTGTGGTGATGTCAGTAAGGTTTCACTAAGGATTAGTTTGATCCAGAAAGTAGAAGAAAGAGGATGAACACAAAAACTTGGCTCATTGAAGCTGCTTCACTGCACTGCATTCAAGTCTAGACTGCTGCAATGAAAGTTCTTGTCTTTCAGTTCTGTTGATGAAATTTATGGAGAGCTAATAAATGCCAACAAGTCTATAGCAGCAGCATTCAGTTTGTTTAGTATTTACCTGAAATATTTCTTATATGAGGACAGAGGAGTTCTCCTGACCCATAGCTATCCAACTGCTGCTTCCAGAGCCCTTCAGCCCCCACTGCCAATATATACGGTTCTTCCTCAGCTGATAAAGAAAGAAAACTGCAGTTGTGCACACCAACAAGCAATTGATGTATAAAATTTGTATTTCAATAGCCGGGGTTCCTGTTTCTGGAAAGTTACAGAAGCACAGTTAAAACTGCCGCTGCCCTAAGGAATAATGGACAAAGAAGAAAGGCATGCAAATATCATAATTTGAGAAACTCAGAGATTCAGGGCAGGTTTAGATCCAGAACAATAAGGCAATTTGGAACCCTATTAGGTGCTTAAAAACCACTGTGGATTTGAACCTGGCCTTTCCAAAGTCAGGCAAAAGTCACCCCTAATCTCAAGTGCCAGTCCTGTGCCTTAAGTTGAAAGCTATTTTCCACTCAGACATAGGTTATTATGGGTGAACTACATTTCAAAAAAACATTCCAAAGATCTACAAATCTCAGACATTGTGCACACATCCATTTCCCCCATTATCTATGCTCAAATCAAGGATTTTCAGCTTTTAGTGAGCCTGCACTTTCCCATAAATTGTCATTAACCCCCGAGGCACTCCTCAAACCACTTCATCACAGAAAGTGCTTTACAGAGCACAGGAAAGGAATAACACCTCTCATACCTCTTCATTTGACAGTGTATCAAATGAAGTGTTTGATAGTGTATTTGCATTAGAAAAATGTATATAAGTTGTAATAATAAATACGTAATACACAATACCATTACTGTAGTTTGAGAATCTTACTACTTTAACTAAAAGCAAATTTACTTATCCTGTATTCTTTAATGTTTCTAAGACAAACCTTTTTGTACCACTCATTTTGCAGTCTTTGCCCAAAGCCTGGGCCTCACCAGGTGGAAAGCTGTATGCATAACTCGTTCTTCATTTCTCCTGGGTGCCAAAGCAATTCTCACCTTCTTCTAAGGTTGTGCCTCTAAATGACTGCGACCATGGCCCTTCACCAGCAGGAGACACAGCTCTGACTGACACTTCATATGCTGTGAAGCTGGCCAGCTCCTTCACTGTAAACCTAGTGTCACTAATGTTTGAGACAACCCATTGCTTCTCAGATGGATGCTGGGATGACACTTTCACATCATAGGTCCAGTTCTGCCAAGCAGATAGACCTGTGAGATGCAAACAATCATGTTAATACAGAGTAGATGGCTGTAACAGATGATACACATTCTTTGAGAAGACTGTACATTGGAGACTGTTGTGGTTTAGCTTCAGTTGGCAACTAAGCACCACGCAGCCACTCGCTCACCCTCCCCCCTCAGGTGGGATGAGGGAGAGAATCTGAAGAGCAAAAGTAAGAAAACTCATGGGCTGAGATAAGAACAGTTTAATAATTGAAATTAATAATAATAATAACAACAACAACAATAACAATAATAATAGTAAATTGTAATGAAAAGGAAAACAATGAGAGAGAGATAGAGGAACAAAACCCAGGGCAGGGGGAGGGAAAGTGATGCAACTGCTCACCACCTGCTGACCGATGCCCAGCCAGTCCCCGAGCAGTGATCACTGCCCCCTGGCCAACTCCCCCAGTTTCTATACTGAGCATGATGTCATATGGTATGGAATAGCCCTTTGGCCAGTTTGGGTCAGCTGTCCTGGCTGTGCCCTCTCCCAGCTCCTTGTGCACCTGACAGAGCATGGGTAGCTGAAAAGTCCTTGATTTAGCATAACCACTACTTAGCAACAACTAAAACGTCAGTGTGTTATCAACATTATTCTCATACTAAATCCAAAACACAGCACTCTACCAGCTACTAGGAATAAAATTAACTCTATCCCAGCTGAAACCAGGAGGAGAGTCATTTCAAAAATGCCAGTATCAGGGGAATTAGGAAAGGGATAAATTAAAAATTTACACTCCCCAGCTCTGGGACCAACCAAGAGTAGTGGGGTTCAATCCCCCATGAAGAATGAAGTTGGAAGAACCAAAATTTTCTCCAACCAGGTAATTTTATGCTGTTCAAAGACACATGCACAGAGGATAGAGACCATAGCACAGTCACTGATCAAAAGTCATTATGTCTCTGGCATGCATTTTCTGTGTGATATCAGCAACCAACATTACTGCTACTCCATACCATACTTAAGATGCAACCTTGCTTAAAATTCCTTGCAGATGAAAAATTAGTTGCCAATATAAACTTATATTAATTTAGCCACACAATTTAGCTATTTTACTGGCAAATCTTGGGTTAAATTTTTCAAACTGGGGTAATTCCACATCTTCTGGCAGGATCAGCTATTGAAGTCACCAAAGCCCAGCATCAGGAAAAGGGAAACTAGGAAGTTATTCTTCTAGAAAGAAGAGGACTGGACTTTCAGGAAGAAACAACTGAACTTACTGGTTCCAATAGCGTGTTCAGGTGGTCTCCAGCTGATCACAGCTTGGTCCAATCCAAACAGCACCGTGACAAGCCGAGGAGGAGTTGGTAAAGGAAAAGGCTGAGTTGATGCCCCATAGAAAAGCAAGTTGCCAAAGCCAAAGTACTCTGGATACGCCAAATTGCAATCCACAACATACTCATTGAAGCTAGAACTCCCCACTGGAGAGACCTCCTCATGGAATACTGCCCAGCCATCTGTGACAGTAAACGCGTTATCCTCATAAACAAAGCTCTCTATGTCATTAAGTGGCACGTGTGATCGCAGCGTGTGAAATTCTGAGCCATCAAGAAAGCCTGACACAAAGGCCTGTTGTGTTTTGTTGAAGAAAATAAGTCTCTTAGATTGGAAGTTGATCACAAAGTCTCTCAGAGCACTGGATTTCACTACTGGTGAAGCTGTGGAGGCAGTGCCAGGAAAGAGTGGAAGGTTTGCTCTGTATATGCCATCCTCCAGGAGACAGAAAATATAGCTGGCCATGAAGCAAAATAGACCCAAATAACTACAGTGCAAGAATTCTGTAGATGAGTCACAAATATTTTAACAGCTCAGAGTTGTGCCTGTCTTTACGCAGACAATAGGAAAATGCTTTTGGCACTATTACTATACATCCTGAGAGAATTAAGCACATCACTTTTTACCTTCTGGGGATTTGGCTGGCAGATTATTGGAGAATATTGTTCCATAATACCTCAAGTGTTAAGCATGGACATTTAAAATGCATAGGGCTTCATATTCATAAAAGCACTGAATGTCTGAAAACCAAATTTCTGCAATGGAAATACTTTATCTCCTCTGCTAACACTCTAGAGAAGAAAATGCAGAAAACAACACTGCATGGTGTCACTCTTGTTCCAATTTTTTCGTAGTTAGTTATTTGTTGCCAATTGCACTTTTGTTTTGGTAAGGCAAGAGTTTGAAACAGGAACCTAGATGACTAATGAAGTGAAGAAAATTAGAGAGGAGCTTTATAGCTCCTTTGGCACCAAGTGCTCAAAGGAGGACACTTACCCGTTATAGGGATCAGCTATAACCTTCCTAGGGGATGTCACATAAAGAGGAGTGATGTCTTCAGCTGCCGTGCAGTTCTCTAAAAGGCAGACATGTATCTGGGGAATGAGAAGAAAAACTGGTGATGCATTCATAGGGTATTTGCTAAGAGCAAACAAGCTGATCCAAGATTCCTTCAGAGGAACCAGACAATGAAACACCTCCATCACAATCCTAGGTCCTTATGGGCTCCTGAGTTGTCTGTCAGTCACCTTGTGATGTAACACTTGTACACAAGTACGAATGCATCCATGACAGCTTACCCTGAAAGAGCTGTCTGTCAGCCATCCTCCTCTTAACTTCCTACCTCTAAGCTGGAGGGAAAAGCCCAATTTGAGGGGTACAGGCAAACTGTACTTTGAAAACGATCTGGCAGGGAAGGGAAAAGAGGGAAGGAAGTGCTTTTCTGATCCTGAGAGCAATACCTTGGGACTTGTCTAACCTGCAATGGATTCAGAAATCCCCGCCATCAGTCTGTTCGTCTACAGCTCATTTGTATCTTTTTATCACTACTGCTTTTCCGGCTCCCTGTGGGAGCAGTAAGCAAAAAATCAGACATGGCAAGAGGATTAAAAAAAAACCAACAAAACAAACCACTAACCATTCTAACGATCTCAGGCAACTTTCTAGTCCTTTGTGCATTAAAGGAGTACAAAGGTATGTGCAAAGTCTGACCATTAGCGTAGCTGACGTTTTATGAGTAGGGAATCAAGTGCAGGGTCGCCATCTACATTTTTACTTCAAATTGAAACAGTTGTAATCTGAGCTGTCATCACTGGTATGAAACACTTTCCCTCTTGAACATCTTTTGCCAGTTATGAAGGGCATTATAATCACTAACTTGTTATCTATCTGACCATCTTCTGCAGCAGAGTAGGAACCGAACAGACTAGATGGAGAGCCAAGTAATAGAAACAAAGTCGCTTATATTGGGTATGAGGTGGGTGTGAAATCAGCCTCAAAAACAAAGCAGTTAAAACCAAAGCTTTTTATGTCCTAAGGAGAAAAATAAGACAAGGAGCCAGAGTTCCATATAGCCTGTTTGTTTTAAATATGACTTGATATTCAAGCCTTTCTTCTTTTTTAAAACTCTGAAATATGTGAATATTATTAAAGTAAAAAATCTATTTCTATAATTATATTTTGTGCATGCATGTCTATATATAAATCAGATTTTCTCATGTAAAATAAATCACAGTAATGGTTCAAATGAAATAAGAAATTAATTAAGCCCTAGAGCACTACCTTTTCATTCATGACAAAGTATATCCTCTGGTAAAGCCAGTCTACTGAGATGGACGTAATATTCCCCCAGCCAGCATAAAAGAGCATTAGGTCAGATACATCAGACATATTTGCAGCTCCTTTCACCCAGATGGAATTCCCCTCAGAAAAATAAACAACTTGCTGATAAACATTCACAGAAATTCCTAAAAATAGAAAGATATGTGCACACAGATGATATAGGAAATAAGTTTTAGTTTTTCAGTTACTTTTTCTACTTGCCTTAAAAATAAGTATTTTTTAATTGCACCCCAACATCATTGGAGAAAAGTTAACTGTTTTTTCTCCGCCACTTCTAGTCTTCTTTCAGATAATAAGTAAACTTTCCCATTTGCTATGTAAGTGACATTATTATAGGCAATTGCCCTTCAGAAAGGTAATCAGACAAAAAGAGGATATGTAACATGCAAACCAACTGACACTGATTGCCCCTCTCCAGGGCAAACAGATGCAACTGGCATCTCCTCACAAAGCACCATTCACTCTAGAATTCAAGCTAGACATTATCTGTGCCACCCCTGTACTATCAATGGGTATTTAGTCAGGGGCAAAATTCATTCTTTGGCATCTTTGTGGCTCTGTGAACTTCAATAGATAAACTCAGATTTCCACACTGTCTCCAAGGACCAAATACAGCACCAATGTAGATAAGAAGCATTAGAGTGGCGAGTAATTTGAGATAACATGTTTGTCTGGTGACTTAGGCTACTAAATGCCTCTTTATAGAGCTCTGTGCCCCAGACTAGCTAACACACTAGCATATTCTTCAGCCAGTGTCTTTTGACATGTTGTATTATTTAATTCTTAAGTTTGAACCACTTCACTTCCCCATATTCATGTTGAGAAAATACAGTCATTAATCACAGTGAAACATCTGCTTTGGCTTAATCTTATCTCAATTTAGGTACCTACTATGTAAAAGTCCAGCTCTGAAGTAGCTGCCTAGATTCAGTGAAGAAAAGGTTGAACTGGGGAGAACAATCCATCTCTTCCAAGTGCCTGTCATTTCAAATAGGTCAAATCATGTCCTGAAAGTTCCTGTTTCTCCCCATTGACTATAAAGAGAGGCTAGATACTGTCTCAGACTAGGTGAGGTGCATTCTGTCCTTGGTGAACACAGAGGTCTAAGTTGTACTTGAGAAAAAAGGAGAGAGCCCAATTTGATTTTACCTGTAATGTTGTGGTGTATAATACCATTTTGTAGGCACTGGGCGGCTTCGAGGAAATGTTCCGTGTATCTCTTCCTTAAAGACTGGTTTCTGGATAGGAAAAGCCATGTTGCTTTTTCCTTAACTAACAAACAGAGAAATTCAGAATTAAGAGAGATGACTGCAGCACAGAGAAGAATGTTGCTAACTCAGATACATCATTAATAGACATACATATACACATGCACACACATATGTACCTGTAGGAATATATTCTTACACTAGCAATGACAGACTTAAACTCTTTGAGTGTTGAAAGTGGATGGAGTTATTCACCATTACAGTGCCTTCTGGCTCCTCATCCAGGGTGAGAATGCACCACATGAATTTCACACCATCGTTTCCTGTAACACTAGTGAGTCCCAGCAGAAGTGGGATATTTAACCCCCCTTGGCCTCTTTGAAAAGCCCAGTCAAACTAGAATATTATCCCACAGAGCTGGGGAAGAGCAAGGCAAGTATGTTTATTTCATGTATTTCATCATGCTGACCAGTGATTTTTTCAAGGTACAAGTAGTTTTCACAGATAAAGGTAATAATGGGATAATATTATCTGCTTCAAAGTTGATAAATGTAATTTTTTTTTTTAATAAAGTCACTTTTTAAAGTCAAGAAGGAGAGCTTTGGTCACATAAGCTGACTTCGTGCTTATACAGGCCCAAGTAACTTACATCAGAACCTCGCAGCAAAGCCATACCTTCTGTCTGGTCTATGCATAGCTCTGGGAAAGATAGCTAGTCTTGCTTCTGAATCTCAGATCCCTGAAAATTTAGCACATCCCCTGCTAAATTGATTCACAAGGTAGTTACCTTCATTTTAAAAACTGGTGCGTTATTTTGAGTCTGAATTTGGCTAATTTCAGTTTCCAAACAATCCTTCCTTTTTTTTTTCCCCTCTAGTTTAAACAGCCGTCTGCCATCAGATATCATTTCCTGATGTGGGTATCACAAGACTGTGATTGAATGCTGTCTCAGTTTATTCCCGGATAATCTGCATAGCTTGAGCTGCATGTATTTCTCACATGATGCACACACCACGAGTCATTTCAGTAATGATACATGAGGAAGGGTTGCTCCTGTTCATGTTAGCAGAGAGAAAGCACGTGCCAGTGCAATTCAGGGGGAATCAACTGAAGTTTTACGTGGTGACTAGTAAAGGGAGGTGGGATGGTTCCCCACCACCAGAAGGTGGTTTTTTGGGGGGTAAGGTTGTTTGTTTGTTTTCTACCTTAAATTAATTGGTTGGTAATTGGCTTGACTTAATGAACACAGTGAGATGTACCAGTCTGGACATTTCACAAATGGCACAAATGTTTATGGCTCAGGGTCAGCCAACGCTAGAGCAAACCTCTGCGGAGTCTCCAGAAAAGGACATATCAGTGTGTCTGAGCTATTACAAAAAAAAAAGAAGTCATATTTTAAAAAGCACTAGAGAAGCTATTAGTTCAATTTCTCTAACCAATAGCAGAAGACTGGCAATTCAGAGACAGACTTAAAGTATTTGCTAGAGTTGAAGAGTTTCCAGGTGTTTGACAACTGGATTTCTTCAGGAGGAGGGGAGTGTCTTTTGTTTTCTTTTCTAAAGATACATTTTGGTAACATTGATTTCATTCTCGCTTGTGCTCTACCTCGACATGTACCTTTCTCTGGCAATTAATTAATATTTCTGCAATTCTTTGACTGATACCTATAGTCTATCATTACTTTCATTATTAATTAGTTAACATAGTAAAATAAATACAGCCATGAAAGAGCAACAAAAATTGATATGATTTCACATATTTGGCATGAGATAACTGAGGGTGTTTTGACGAAAGAGTTTCATGTTAAGTATTTAATATTCTTAGAATAAATACATTTGTTTGTCAACTGTTAAAAATCTCATCTAGAAAATGGAAGCATGTCTTCTCAGTCACTCCCTCAGACCACTGAGGTGTTTTTCATCTGTAATACAACTCAGGACAAATTCGTTTGGGCCTACCAGCATCTCAGGCTATTACCATGCTGTGTAGCCCAATAATGTCTACAGCTAAAGAACAGGACTCTCTCTGACATGCTATTGACCCCTCAGTGTACAACTCCTTGTCATGCACTGTTTACAGTCTAAATATTATTCTCTTCTGTCAGGTACGTGGCAGCCCAGTGAACATGACTTTGTCCCCAGGAACAGACAGCGATAAGGACTCTGCTACTCTTGTACCTTTGGATTCTGGGGTTGTGATGTTGGCTTCAGCAGGGGGTCCAGCACCAACCTCATTAACCGCCACAATACTGAACCTATGGTAAACCAAAGAGACAGGTTTTGGTTTGCAGGTTTCTTTTGAAAGATTGCCTGAGAAACATTTTATCAAGTACAGCAGCTGCTACAGAAGTGTTTGACTTTCAGAAAACACCCATTTAAACACAATGCTCTGGGAAATTTATAATAAAAATAAAACCAACCAGAATCTGAATTCCCCAAAGGTGGGACAACAACAGAGTCTTCTAAATTATAAATCAAAATGGGGTTTCAGACTCAGAAGAGCAACTCAATTTCATTTCAAAGGAAGATCTGTATTTACTAGTGCAAGCAGAATGCAGGCCTTTGTGTTTAATAAAAATGAAGGAATTTTTTCCAGATGCTTAAAGGACTAGAGAGGACTGCTCTATCATTCCCTGAATATACTGAAAACATGCCACACAAGCTTAAAAAATGAAAAACAGCAGCTAAGAAAATGCAGCCTGCTGGCCCTATATCAAATTGCTTTTCCTTCCTCCCCATCTGACTTCCACATAAGCAGCCAACTCATCTGGAATGACTCTGTTATCTGAAGGAAGGTACCCTTGCTTTTGGCAAGAACATAAGTAAAGAGCATAATTGTGCAGAAGTGGTATTTAGGCATACCCTGTACTATCTGGGCAAGAAGTGCTACAGCACACTTGGCCACATTGGTTACCTTTTCTTTTTGTACCTGTAAGTGTTGTTTGGGAAGGTGGAGTAGAACTGAAAGCTATGTCCTTTTGAGGCTCTCAACAGTTCGTGACTCTCACTGGTCAGGAGCAAGTTATATCCAACAATCAATCCATTTGGAAAAAGTGGTGGAGACCAACTAACTTCAACAGTGTTTGGACTTGAACTCTGAATATCTTTAATGACAGGAGCTGTCGCAGGAACTGCAAGAGACAGAAATAACTGACTCTGGGATGGCATTTAAGACATTAACGGTTTTTCTTTTTTCAGGTATATTTTTAGGTTTCCTATCTGTTAATTCATTTATACTAATAAATATGATTAGGAACAATATAACATTTCAGCAACTGTTAACTTCTTTTAGTGTCCAGGAAGATGTGTGTGTATTTCAGTCAAAAAGTTAACATGCATAATTATGCACAAAAGTATCCAATGTGGCCTCACAATTTTGACCATGTACTTTTCTGTGCATGTTTTTAAAACCAGAAGCAGGAAGCAGCCCTAAATCTTCTAGTTCAAACAAAAAGAGCCTGTAGTATTTTAGTTTGGTCTTCTGCAGCTACCCAACAGACAACATACACATCATTCTGAAGATTAAGCATCAACGTTTTTTGTGAAAGAAACAACAAGGAAACCTAAATGTTTCTGATACAGTCCTGAAAGATGCAATTGATAATGTAATTCATTACCTCCAAAAGCATGTGTCCGGTAACTGAGACTAGATGGAGAATAGAGCTGCAGCTGAGATGTAATGATCCAAACTACTCGAAACACGTATTCTGTGAAGGCTTGAAGGTCTTTGACAGTATATGAAGTTTCGGATACTACCTAGATTAATGCACAGACACAATCGTTTTTTTTCTTCCTCCATCTGCAGCTACTATATAGGGTGTTATCAGGGCAACAGAGGTCTCATACAACAGCATACATATTTCAGGATACAGAAGTGCAGCATCCTAAGTTATTTTAAGAGGAAATTCTGGGAGTTATTCTCAGCACAGACTTTGATTTTGCATCCTTTCAGAACTTTTTCTCTTCTCTTTTCTTCAGAACACGCTACCAAATCTAAACAACAAGCAGATGGATGGAAGGATGGATGCAATATAATAGTAAATTTGAAGAGTAAGGTAAAAAACCTAAAATAATAACATATTACAGGCAATGTATTTTAAACAGTTTATACATATACTACAGGTTTAATATCCAAAGGCTCCTAGTTACTCTAAAATATTTACAGTCTGAAGTCATTGTTCCCCATTATTTCACCAATGATTAATTCCGAAGAACTTCCTGCTTCGTAAATTATCTTTACCTTTGATTTGTGGCACCAACTTGCCATGCTCTGTAAATTGGTCCAATAGAGATGATGGCAAGATAACAAGTGTATAGTTGACGCAAAAGAACATAATATGAGAATAACCGTACTGAGTCAGAACAAAGGCCTATCTAGCCAAATATTGCGTGTTTGACAAGAACCAAAAAAATTTCTATAGGGAAAGATATAAAAAAAGAAATCCTATAGTGATATTTCTCCTGAATACTCTCAATCTCGGCATTTTATAAGCATCACTCAACATGAAACAATGGCAATGTTTGCATTTAGTAGAACTCAAGTTTTTTCTTCCATTAATTTGTCCAGTCACTTTTCAAACCCCATTTAGTAATTTTAGTAATTTTAAAATTTAGGAGTTTAAATTTAGTAATTTAACATCCACATATGCCGGAAGCAGCTGAACATTTTAACTACACATTCTGCAAGGAAATAACCCTCATTTGCTAGTTTTGAACCTGCTAGTTTCCATCAAGGTCCCTAGTTCCTATGTTGGAGGAAAAGGAATAATTGTCCACTTCTCAGCTTCTCCATGCTACTCATGATTTTGCAAACTTCTTTCGTGTGCCTAACATATTCTACAATATTTTTCTAAAATAAAATGAAGAGCAGAGAAGAACCTATTTCCTTGCAAAGTAAAAGGAAGTGTCCTTTACCTCTGTGTATCTCCAGTCTCCAGGGAGCTGACTGAACTTCCACTGGATAATATATTTCACCCTAGAGATGTTAGCTGCCTTCCACCCTAATGTGACACTGTGGCTTCCAATGGTAGATGCAAATGGTGCTCTAGGCTTGTTCAAGTAGTCTGAGGGGAAAATACAATACAACAGTAAGAAAAAACCTTTCATGGCAATCTCTGGATCTTAAGGGTAAAAGCCTATTACCTCCCACACCTGAAAGCTGTGAAGCCAATAAAAATATACAAAAGAATATATAGAAAATGTTGCTGAATAAATCACATGACATTGTAAAGACAGTTTGATAAGTAAGTCTGAACTGGGCCAAGCTTAATGTGAGCAAATGTGACTACAACCCTGCACTTGTGTAAATGTACTTTTAGTTACAGGTACTTAGTAAAATTTTGCTGAATAGAAGCCTAGAGAAGGTATGGGAGACTTCTGAAGAGATTTTCAAGGGGCCTATTTCAATAGCACTGTATTGGCCCAATTGTTCCCACATAAGTTGCAGGAGCTTTTGGCAATGATTTCAAGACAGCAGACAGGTCAAGGATGGGTGCTTGACAAAGTATCATCTTAAACAGTTGAGACTGGATTCAAAAAGTCTCATGTCCATGAAAGGGAGGCAAAAAAATTTTACTCTAAGATAGAGTTAACTTCACTGTATTTGTTAAAAGGAAAAAGAAAAGAAGAGTGGTAATTTTCTGATGAATCAAAACACTCAAGACACTCCTATTTCTTTGAAGAAACCCAGATGATAGAACAAGACTATAATTTTAAAACTGAATTTATGAGACTGTGAATCAGACACAGGACTCTATTCAGACTTACTCTGTGCTTCAACTCCATATGCATCCTCTGCACAGCTACAGCCAAACTTACAGGAAACTGTCTGTGTAGGGTACAGAACTCACTGGTTAGTTTTGTGTAAAGGCAAACTTCCTCCTAGAATTATGCAGACACATTTAAATACATACAAATCCTGTGGACATTTTGAACACACACAAACCCTGTGGAAATCATTACATTCGTTCTAAAAAATAACAGCACCACAAACTCACTCCAAAGAGCTTCCCCGGAGCCTTTCCATCAATTCACTGGGCACTGAATTAGGTTTTTCCTCCTTACACACTGTCCCTTTGTGGAAAGCACAAATATGGGGCTACATTAAAGCTGGAAATAGACTTCAGTGACAACCATGGAGTTAGGAAGTAATGGTTTTTAACTTGTTAATGATATGTTCCACATGTTGGATTTCACCCTTTCCCGCTTCATGTATTTCCTATGAATGAGGCACATTCTTACAAATGTACTTCCAGTGAATTTTCAAAATAGTTGAAATTAGTAATTTGTAAGAGCAGCCATGTCTAATTCACACTTCCTTGTTAGTAGTTACTCCTTCTGGTACAGTCGTGTCTACAAGCTGCAAACATAACAAATACCCCAGGGCAGTGAGTTCTCCACACTCACATCCTAAGAACAGAAAATTCCTAAGAGTTTTCAGTTTAGGTAGGGAACACAGCGATAGTGTTACCCTGCTTTATAGGTAGAGAACTTAAGAAGAGGTAGTAACATTTTCCAGGTGGATCTCAGTAGCTTAAAAATTACATGCAAGACTGAGTCTCCTGGAAAGTGAAAACTTTTGAGAAAGTGACCGTTTGAGCTTTTCTAGACAGGCATTTTATTTGGGCTCATTTTATCCTGCAGATTAATTTTGCCTATAAAATCTTGCAGTTTGCTTCATACAGCAGCCACCTTTCAAGTTATAATTAACCTTTAGATCATTCAGAAGCAATTCATTATGTTAAGTGAGCAAATCTTTTTATTGCTCTTCCTATGATTCTAGGATATACACTTCCGGCACCCTACGGAAACTGATAAGGCATGTTATTTCAGACAACACAGTTGCAGCTGAGACAGATTTAAAAACTTGCTTAGCCATATATTCCTATATACATTATCTCACATCTAGGCATTCAGTGCCAAGGGCAAGCACTTAAAAAGTTTTTTCCAATGTTTTCATATTCAGAGAAATAAAATTCTTTCAAGTGAATTATCATGACTGTTAGCAGGGAAAGATCAGGGTATTAGCAGACGTTAGTTATCAACTGCACACTGGAGCTTTCGTTTACAATCAAGATTTGTTTAGTTTGTAGGGGATAGTGTCCCCAGATTACATGCTGATTCATAGTGCCTTCTGCTTCATTTAACACAGACATTTCTAACCATTTGGTTTTTGTCGTGTTTTTCTTTCTTCTTCTGATCTTTGCCCGAACGATAAAACCAATTTTTGCTTGAGGTAAGAGGATTACTAAAGCTCCTAGCCTTAGAAATTTTTAGGGAAATTTGTCATCTGCTCTGCCTGAAAACACGAAATCCTCATATATTCTCCATCAATCAGAACTGCCCCTGTATGAGCCAGATTCTGCTGCCCTTTCTTGTGAATATTCTCACTGAATTCAGTGGCACTCCCCTGCTCCTAGGTGAGAGGTAGCATCTAACAGGAGCAATCCTACCACATTTCAGTCCCAGGGTGTAGTCACACGACAGAGCTGAGCCAATGCCAAAGGAAAAGTCCCACTCTTACTCCCACTCCTTTCCGCTGCAGACTGCAATGACCTGACCCTCTGCATGCAGTGACGTGATGCCTGCCTATGTGGGGAGTCAAGTCAGCCAGCTGATCCAGTGGAAAGATAATCTCGCAAAAGCCTTTGCAGAGTTAGTGAATTTAACTGGCATATTATGTGGCCAGACAAGCAAAAAAAAAAACCCAAAACCAACAACAACAAAAAAACCCCCACACACATTCTGTGTTTCTACGAAAGTAAGTTGGTTACTTCTTGGACTGTTCCTACACTCCAAAACTACCATTTAGCATATTTGTAAACCTTTGTCATTATCAAAATTTCACAGATTAAAAAGCATTAAAAAAATCAATGCTTTCAATCAAATTTCCAGCTTGCCAATGGGTTTGTGTTCTACTCAGGATTCCCTCCAACTCCTCCATCACCTGCTTGAAGTATGTTGCCCCCATCTGGGTACAACATTCATATTGAGGTCTCAACAGTCCCAAACACAGTCCTGCAATCCTCTCATCCCCATCCCATCCTACACTCTATGTTCAAGCTAAAAGGGCCCCAGAAAGGCACCGTCTCTTTAGTAGCACTTTGTTGCCTCATACTTACCACTGTAAATTCCAGTCCATCTGCAGCACAGGCCAGGTACTCCCCATCAGAGATCTCTTTCTAAAGGGCAACACGTTGCCCCTTACTGAATTGCATTTTACTTCATTCAGACTCTCTACCCAGTCAAGAGTGTGTTTTTTCTTCTAGCTCCCACTCTTTGTTTCCACTTCTCGCCAAGCCAGTGTCATACCAGCCTTAAAAAGCATTCTCTCTGGATCATCTTTGATGGCATTAATGAAAAACTGGATAGAACAAGACTCCTGTGAGAGCCTAGAACATAGTTTAAATAGGTCTGTACTGCGTTCCATACTGGTGTGATTAGTCTGCTTTCTTTAAAGCAATATTCTTTGCTACACAGCAGTTTTTAATGCAAACAAGTCCTTAGCCACCGTGCTGGAAAGAAAGAATTCAGGCACTTAACTCATTCTTTAGCTTTAGGGACCACAAAGCAATTAGACCCGGATTGATAAGTTTGTGTATCTACATTATATTTCTTAGCACTATGTGGACATAGTAATCACTTAAATAGTGATTTTTTTGTATTGATCTGATAGCATTTAACTTACCTCACATGCTCTGGTGTATGTCTTGTTCTGCCAAGAAGCAAATTAATAAAATGCAGGATTAGCATAAAAATAATCGCAGAGTATTTCAAACAGATAGTATCAATTAATTAGAAGTTTCTTACAGTGAAAGTACACTACAAAACCTTATCACTGGCAAGTAATGAAAGAAGGAAAACCCACACTTCCACACTTGAAAAAACAGAAAGTCAACATTAAAATGATGCCAAGGATGAATGAGCTTCAGGTGTTCAAGAGGTCCAGAAAAAAGAGCAGTTTAAAAACTATCATGGCAATTGTCCCAAACCAATGCTAATTCTTATCCATCTGGTTTAGTAAAAGCAAGAAATCAATCTACTAAAGACCATGTGCTTCATTTACATCTGCATAACTCTGAGACAGACCCCAGTAGAGTAAAATCCTGAAAAGCACTAGTTCTTTCTCACTGCCTGAAAATCTGGGTGAGTGGTGGACCTTAATGAACTATAAAATGTCCCCACATTTTGACAAACACAATGGAAACTTTTGATATTACAGGTAAATCCCACAGCAAGAATTATTAGCTTCCCAAAAGAGAATTTATGAAAGTACTGAGAGAAAATACGGACATTACATCTTTTAACAGAAACACTGCTCTGGTTAGATTTTCCATATCTGCCATTGGATAAGGTACTTGATGGACTGGAGACAAGTTCTATAGAGCCAAGGCTAAGGCAATACTCACACATTTCAGTGGGCAATTGATTTGCACCGTTGCATTCCAAAACTGACATCCCTGTATGCACTGCAAAGACAGACGGTGGCTTTAAAAAAGGACTTTGAAAGCACATTTTTAAAGAGAAGGGATACTCCAGCACTAAGGGTGAGGACAATAGTTCAATTTCCAGCTGCAGTAAAACATTTTGCATGGCCAAGTCACTTAGCTCCTTTATGCCCCGGTTCCTTAGCAATAAAATAGGCATTTAAGCACTTAAACTCTGTAACAAAAATATTAAATACACCAAAGGTTATAGGTACCCTCATACTACAGTAAGGGAGTTATGTTGTGTAGTGCCCTTCTCAATGTAAAATCAAATATAGAGCAAAAGAAAAAATAAATTATTCTTAGAGATTGCTTTGTGCAAAACAGTAGATGTTCAACTACCTGTTCAGCTCCGGTAAAGACTTTGGCACCCTCGCATGTACTGAGAGCACTAAAAGGGCTGCAGGACACCTGAGCAGACTGTGACTATCACCTGGGGAGAGCGCTCAGCTTTACACAGGCCTTGGGAAAGGGCTGATGCACAGCTCCAGGGGCAGAAGTTGCCCTGGCTAAGACAGTCCATGTTCAGTCTTGCTCGGGGAATGAGTCACCCAGCCAGCCATGATGTGTGTGGCCAGTGCTCCCTCCCTCCCAGCTTTATTTTACCACTTGTTCTCTGAGGAGAAGTAACAGATATGCAGTATGCAGCACAGCCAAGCCCAGTGGAAAGCCCTTCAACACAAGCTCCCCACTCTCCAACAGGCAAGGCATCGGCTTTAAAACCATGAGTTTTCAAAGATGTAATAAACATTATGTGGTTTGGATTTGATGTTGTACCTTTCTTGTTTATTCTGTCCCATCCACTTCTTAATGGTCATGTACATTTTTCTTTTTAAAGGGAAGCTGGAAGGAAACAACTTTGGAAGCAGAAGACTCTGATATTGAGCATTGCAAAGCCTCATGAAAAAAATAGTAAGACTTGATAACACTGAGCAAAGATACACAGTAACCTAAATAGGCGAGTCAACCTTGCTATGTACTTTCATGACAACACAGCCTTTTATGGTCCCAGCATCATAAATGACCCTGCCTCACCAGATGCCAGGCGCTGAGAGGCTGCTTGCCACTAGTCTCTGTGGAAAATATTGATGACTGAATTCTCCACCACTCTTCAAAGTCTATGTATAACCACCAGCTTGAATTGCATTTGAAATCTGAACCAGGAGAACATCAGCTAAAGTCCTCACAAGAATGCTGCTATGGAAAGCTCATGTTAAGCTGAAGAGTCCCCCATGATAGACGCAACCGTTTGAAGCCCTACAGAACTCTAAATTTTCAACAATTGTCATTTTAAGTTTTCTCCCATCAAATCACTGAGAAAACAAAATAAACTACTTAACTGTACAAAGGTAGATGAATAAAACAGTCTTAATGATTTGCATTTTGGAGGGAACACTAGTTTTGACTCATTTTCTCAAAACTGGGTGATTATGAACTTTGTAGATCACATATGTGAACATGACTCACAGCAGAGATCCACACCCTTTACACATTTTCTTTAAACAAAAAAGATAGTTGTGTCTGAGCCAAATCTAAGCACACAACCTATTGACTTATGCCAGAAAGGCAACTGTGCACATTTACATGAAGTCTTTGACAATATGATCATTGTACCCATTTTATTCACATAGCAGTAACGCAAAATCTCAGTAATTAACAAAGTAAACAATTACTCACTGCTCCAGTGATGTCACTAACATTGCAAAGGTTAGTAATGCCAAGTCCTCCTTCCTAGAAGACAAATACATACATTTTTACAGAGTCAAATGTTTCCCCAAAATTCTTTGATTAAAGTATATTAAAGCATTGGCTTCTTGTAAAACAAATTTTCTTTGACTAATGTTTCCTCATTTGAAGAAATTTATTGTTGACACACCAGTAGCTTCTCACTTGAGACTAATTTCAGAGTACCATCAAACAAAGACATTGGCAGAATCAGTTGGTGTTAATTAAATTACCTCAGGTAGGAATTTGGCTCTCATCTCCTGATTTTGGTTCACTGAGTCAATAACAAATGCTTCATAAATATGTTGGGCATAAATGACAAAGCCAAGTGGCTTTGACCTCTTGGGAGCAGAAAGACCTTCCTTCCAGCTAAATGCCTTTTGTCTGGCCTCCTTTTGAAGGGGCTTTACGCAGCCATATGGTTACCAGCCTTCCTCCTCTGCCAAAAGTGCTCTTGAGCTAAGGTGCCTGCTTTTTCACATAATTTGAAGTGTGCAAAACCAGTCACCGCCTGTGAAGTGTAAATGATTTGAGGATGTATCTAACAACCTTGGAGAAGCTGAATGTTAGGTCTTAAGTTTTGTCTTGCAAACAGGTAAGAGCACCCTTAATAAAACAACTGTCAGGAAGAAATTTTCAGCACACTGGGCACACTGTGACAATAGTGATAATCAAAGGTGTCACAAAGCAAATGTGAACACAATAAGCAGACTGGAGGCGAAAAATAAGATTTACAGCTCTCAGACTCCAAGATTATTTTTTTCTCATCTGAATCCCTTACACAATACGTTCACTGAACACGAATGCGATTTTCCCATCTTTCAAAGCTGAGAGGAAGAGCAACTTATTTCTTATTCTAATTAATTTCAGCTTAAATCAAAGGATCCCCATTAAAGTTATCATTGCATGATAGGCTTCCATCAGGGAAGGCAATTAACTCTTTCACTGGTGCAAGAGTTAGAAATAGTTTTAAAGGAACTGTCAGACAAATGTATGATATAAAATGGAGCAGGTAATAGTCCTCTGCAGTAGGTTTCCACAGTTAGTTAGCCCCAAGGCACAAAATGTCCTTTTTACAGAGCAAAGGTACATGGTCTTCTAAACAACATCAACATTTCAGGCAAATAGAAACAAGGACGTAACTCCTGAAAGCCTCATGCAGAATTAGTGTTTGGATTTGAGAGGTTTTGCTTATCTTTGTTGTGCATCAGTAGAAAGAAAAATAATAAATTCCACTCGACTACTCAAAGGAAGACTAAGAAAGCATAAGATTAAGGATCCAACTACTTACTTTAATACTTAAAGAAATATCCACAATTTAAACTATAGGTGACTTAAGAAGCTGAAACTAGTTCAGGATAATTGTGCAAGCCACGGATTCCCAGACAATTTCTTGTGAATTTACAGTTTTCCTAGGTTTATATAAGAAAAGTCATAGACTAGACAGAAACTGATAAGTAAAGTGAATAAATGGAAAGAACAAAGGTTTCTCTCCTCCACCCTCCAGGGTCTTTAGTGTTTATAGTAATTTCAGGAGCTGTTGGAACAAGTATATAAAGAAAGTATAAAACAAAAACCCATGCAATCTGGTTAATGGGATTTCTTCCTTACCAGGTTCCACAAATTCAAATGTTAAACATTAGTTCTCAAACTCTGCTTTTACTCAGATACATTCTTTAAAATAATTTTGAAAAAGCTGATATGTAATAGAAAATTCTTACAGTGCTAACAACCACCTATGTTTCAAAAGATTAAGTACAGTTTTTCAAAACTTACCAGGTTACTTGTACATAAGTTTTGACAATTTTTTGAGAAAGTACAGTACACTGCAGAAATCCATACACAGTGAAAAGCAGCAAGTCTGTTTAGCGGGAGATCCCACAGGCAAGTGTTCCTCATAACTTAAACGATTTCATCTGTCAGTCTGATTCTTTCCTTGACTCAGCCATACGAACTCCTTTTAGTCTAGATGACAGAGACGCAACTGTGAAATTTCTGCATTTCAGTTTATTAAATATTTTTAAAATCCTTGTTTATACTCCGTTCCTTCAACAACTTTTCAGCTTCCTGGAGCACTTGTCTTGAAATTGCACAACATCTATTTCATAGTTTCTTATTAAACCACTGAAACAAAAGAGTTGACCAATGAAAGTCAGCGTATCTCCTTACATAAATATCATTAATGTAAAGAGGAAACTAAGCGCAATGCTTCTAATCAGGTGCTCCAAGCAACACAGAAACAGGGAAAGAGTGAGAGAAAACTGGCCTAATCTTAATTTCTACTATGATTAAGCTATTTCTAAATATTTTCAAGTGGATACAACTAAGAAAATTTGTTTGTGATTATGAATAACCTCGTTAGAACACTACAGCTCATATCAGTCAGTACAAAAATGTTAATTAATCCTCTATTTTAATGACTGTTTCCAAATGTTCCATTTCCACACCAAACTAGCACTCCAAACAGACCCCTGTCTGCTTTCTGATGCAGTGTAGACACAAACTAACCAGAGCCAATCTGCTAGGGGGTCTTTACATGAGTGGGCACAATTGTACTAGTAAGTTTGTGCCCATATCATGGAAGAAAATTGAAGCTGATGGATAAATTGTGTATCTGATTTAAAGAGAGGTGAAGAGTTCTACATAAAGTTGGAGACTCACATTAAAGAGGTCAATGGGAATTCAAGCTTAAGATACATCCAGCTCCCAGTCTGTGGCACTTCTCTGTTGTACTGGCAGAGCTATCCACAGGGTCATTCTGTGAACTGCAGTAGGAAATCAATCCAGTTTACATATATATACGTATATATAAACAAATGCTATGTCATTTTTGTGCATGTGTATTATGCATTATACATAAAATATGCTATTTTATAAATAACATAGCATTTGATGATCAGTTTAAGCTGATGCATCCTGTCATTGCTGCTTAAAAAGGAGACCCGCTTTTCCACCACACTTTCCCAAGCCCCACTCACTTGCCAAGCAAACATTCCTGCAGTTATGCAATAAACCAGGCTGAGAATCTGGTTAACACTAACCCAGCAACAACAGAAGTGAATTGGTTAGCATCAACCTGATGCTGTTTTCTCTGATTCAGGCTGCAGCACAGCCCCACGTGCTGCTGTGCCCATGCATGGTAGGTGAAAGGAACTAAAAGCACCAAGGCAGGAGGAAAGGATAAGCCAGGCTGGAGAGAGCCGATGGATATTGCCAAGCACATGGCTTGAAGGCAGTCGGAGGAAGGAAAGGCTTTGTGGAGCAGGCGCCTTCCTTTTCTTCCACTTGTCCTGGGAAGCATTTGGGGGTTTCCTTATGCATTATCTCAGCCTCCTCACTACTACTCAAGGGAACTCCTGGAGGAGAGTAAGACCCATCTAAGGTGAGCTTAGCTTGCAGCTAAGGCCTTTCAGCTACACAGGTGAGGGGGAGTTACTGCCCCATTTGCTTATCACTTCTGCACTCCAGAAGGATGCTGCCCTGGCCCCAGTCCACCAGAGAAGCTGCTCAAGAGGGAACTCCTTAGCTCCAGCCAAAATAAACCAGTTTAGTCTGACTGCTTAAATAGTAGCTCTTTGCTAATCCAGCTCATCTTGGCTGAAGAAGCTTCGTCAGAGCTCACATGAGCACCAAAACTGAAGAGGAAGCTGATGACAGGCAGATGGAGGCTGCAATTTCTTCCTGAGGCAGAGCACTTTGTGCTTTAGATTTAGGAACCTCAGGATTTGGTCTCTAGGGCTAGTAGGTCTATACCGGTAAATTAAATGTACCCACACCCATACCCTAGGAGGTAGCATGGGATAACCCACATCCTAACTTTAAAAGTCACTCATACTCCGAGAGAGGATAGCCACAACTGAAATACCTATGAGAAATGACTCCTAGCTTTTACTATATCCCAAACTGTTCCTGGATATTATTTGGGCTAGTGCTGATGTGGATCAAAACCAGCCAGGGACAACTCTAACAGTTTAACGGTTGATCTGTGTGATCACTCAGGACTAAGAATGCTGCCTGGCATAGATTTAAATTACTAGCTTAGATGTAACCCAGGTAAACAAATATGTCTAAGTTCAATCTTTTAAAAAAAATCTTTTAATTGTATTTAATTATTCAACACTTTTTTGGTTTTGTTTTGGTTTTTTTTAGGAACTAATTGATTGTTAGGCTGTCTTGGGTCTTGTTTGCAGATGTATAGGGAGGAGCAGTGGGAGGGATCAAGTTAAGGAGGGATCAAGTTAAGAACCTGGTGAGGAATGTAATTAAGGTGCACCTGAAAGCCTGAAGAAGAAGTCGGCAGCCATATAAATATGTTGGCATTTGGCTCTTAGGGCAAGGAAATTTGGTTACTATCAAATACACGTAACTAACCCTTTCTTTATAACTGGAAAGATTCACTATTACTGATGCTGATAATTCTTGTAAGTGAGCATTTGCACACTCATATATGTGTAGTACATGCATACCTTGCACAAATGGGCTCTAACAATTATTGCAATATAGATAGTTAATAAAATAATAACATTAAAGACATTATTCGAACGAACAACTAGTTTTATGATGCAGAAATTTTTCTTAGACTTCCAACACTGTTTTCCACCAGGTGTCACTGTAACATCCCATAAATCAGGACCTTCAAAGAAAAAAAAGCACTGAAATGTCTCCTTTCTTGCTTATGTTCCTTCTAACACATTGGCCAAACAAATATTAGCAGTGACCTGAGCCGTTGGATTTTTCACCTCAATTTCAGGAATTCTTCAGGAAAAGAGTAGTCATGGGCTTTATAAACCGAACTTTGAAAGGAGTGTTTGTAAAATCTGTAAATGATGGAGCATTAAGTGTTATTTTTAAGTGCATCTCTTCCATAAAACTGCATCCTGGCACAGAACTAGGGATCCAAATTCTGTGAGATATCATTAATAAACCTTGTCCTTTATATTATAGATCTACTTACAGAACATCATTTCCTTCATCCCAAAGACCAGCAAAGGGAGAGGATCTGCAAGGGAGAAGACCGTGAATGAGGAGAAAAATAGCAGTGTAGTGAGTAACAGAGAAAAGCAAACTCTATTACAATTCCCTGCCTGAACAGCAGTATATATCAGAGCACCTCACAAGCTATGGATTCATCTTTCAAACTTCTTTGAGAGAAATAGAAATATATACAGATGAATGATCAGCCCTGCTAGTAACAAATATGGGGCTATCACATCTTGAGGAGAAAAATACACATTATTACTGCCAGTAAAGCAAGGAACTAACATCTTCTTTATACCTGAAATTATCACAATCTGTAAAGACAAATCTGTCCTGTATGTGAACACGCACATGATTGTGCATATGTATACATGAATGGTATAATATAAGCAGACTAATGATCTAAGACGCAGAGCTTCAGGGCTCCGCTGCACTTACATCAGAAGACTGAAATCTTCAGCTCAAGGCAGGTTGGCAGCCTCCTCTACCACGCACCCCAGTGCATAGACACAAGGTGTTACCCCTACAGCCAGAGAGATCAGTTGGGAAGCATCTCCTCGGCTGCCAAAGGTTACAGCCCAACACAGTAACATGAACTGATGCCAACTTCAGGTTATTTTAATACTCCAGAGCAAAAACTCACAAATTTCAGTGCAGCTCCTGGCTGATCCAGTCCAGGATCCATGCCATCACCCCTACCCCAGTGGCAGCAACCTCCATCAAAAAGGTAGGCCAAGCAGCTCAAGCTAATACCCACTCCAGCAATTTAATTTGAATCTGCTCCCACGTGCAAGTCAGGCACCTAAAATCTCATCAAATGAAAAACTTGACTGTGTGCCACCATTTAAACACATCAGTACGTAGTTTCACAAAACTACAGCACACAGCAGCAATTGGAAGGACCCCAAAAGCAGAAAAAGGGATGCCTGAGGAGGCAAGGAAGGGCACACCCAAAGGTCCCAAATGTCTTTAGCTAATCTGGACTGCTTGTGTCGTTATATAGCACTAAAAATACCTTGGAGTTAGACCACATTCATGAGTCCTGCCTGGATGGGGGGAAAGTTGGGAGAGGTCAGAAAGGAGAGACTGTCAATCCCGCAGCCAGCCTACAGGGCAGAGCAATGAAAAGGAAAATCTCAGCTTTTACTTATCAGTTTCTAACCCCTTTGTCTTGTGGGGGTAGCTTTGAAAAGATATGCTGATGTGAAGCACTCACTAGTGGTGACAGATTTTCACTCTTCTCCAAAGATCACAGATTATTCTCCTTTTCCCTCCAGCAATGGGCCCTCATTAGCTTATGAATTTCTCAGTAAAGTAAGCGAACAAGGACCCTAAGGGCAAAAAGCTTCCCTCCACTGCCCTTGCTTCCCTTCCCTTTTATTTGTTAGTGCAACTGCTAAGGCAGCTGTTTGTCTGGCAATAGCAGCCAGTCGGTCAGGGAGCGCTTTGCACAAACAGAGGGAAGACCGTACAAGAGAAACCCCCTGGAGTCTGGCTCAAGATTTATATCTATCTCTGCAGATTAGAGAAATGGGGTTGGGGAGGGGGGAGAAGCAGACTGTTAAACTGGATCAAATTGGAAGGACAGTCATGCATGAGATACTTAGCTAAACCAGTCAGGAGACAGGGATTTGTTTCTATTGATCTGCAGTAATGATGACTGCAGAAATGTCTCATTAAACGATATACAATGATGGATTTCAGACTACGCAAATTTAAGCTGTAGAGATTAACAATAGCAAGAGATGTGAAAGCTAGGCCAGGATAGAAAATATCAGGAATGCTAAAGGGTAACAAGGATCTATAAATATGCTGCTAAAAAATTTGAATCTGAAAAAAAAAAAAAGACTATATCAGGGCTTACTAAACTACATTTGTGTAATCATCCTGTATGACATGAGGGGAGAAAGAGAGCTAGCACAAAGTGACAATAAAAACCTTGCTGTTAAGTAGATAAAGCTTGCACTGCTTTTTGTATTGCTTTAAAGAGGATAGGTTGGCAAGGTATTTGCAAAGCTCTTTAGTGATTTGTTCAACTGTATTATCTGTTAGGTATCTTCTGATTGTTACTAATCAAATGTGCAGTCTGAAATTTGAAGAAAACTACATTTCAACATACACATGTAGCAGACAGGGCAACACAAGCGTAAGTGTAAAATGGCCTGATGCAGCATGTCTGAAGAGGACTGCATGGAAAAGATTTGCAAAGGTTTTTAGAGAGGAACAGAAGGAAAGAAGATTGCATACTGCAGAGGGAGTGACTTACTACTCTGAGCATGTAGATCAGTGTATAAGAAGATACAAAGCCAAGATTAGGAGAAAAAGACAAAAGGAGCAGAAGCAGTAGTGTAGATTACATGATCTTTGTAGAGATCTTCAGAACAGTCAGATGCTCAGCCTGCACAAACTTCTCCATAAAAGGCTTTACCTCTAACACCTCCTGGTTTCCATGGTATTCCAAAATACCTGAACATTTAATCTCCCAGTAGTTTCATAAAAAGAAATTGCTCATCCAGCAATCCAGAAGAGAGCCCATCTGCATGGAGTTTGTGACAGCTGGAGAAACAACAGTGCCCACCATGTGGGGCAGGAGTTAGCAGGGGCTGGATTTGACCATTTCAACCACCTGCTTGTGAAAGTGTGTTGCTGAAGTGCTGCTTGGATGTATCGCTCACTAACCTTTCAGTAAATATCTAGACTTTCAGTCCCTCTCTCCCAAAAGTTCCTGTCCTCTCCTTGGCTGAGCAGTGCCCCTGGATACTGGCACTGCCACTGGTCCATAGGAACAAGTAGTTCCTCTTCTCCACACAAGCAATAGCAAAACCGCTCGTAGTAGAAAAAAACAATAATAATTTTAAACAAGTTCTCTAAAATGTTTTTGAGCCTCCAACAGGCATACACAAGCTTGTTGCAAACAGCTGGAGATACGTCTGATCCCTTCTTGTTTGAGGGACAGGAAAACGTCCCCTAGGAAGACCACGGTTAGCTGGGACTACTGACATGAGAAATCCTGGGGATGGTAACCCCGCAGGTCATTTCCACCTGCCTTAACAGGTGAAAAGGTAAATGCTGTGGGAAAGCCAACATTTTGTCTTGACTTGCTAACGTGTGCCAGCACCACAGGCAGCCCAGTCGGCTCTTAAGATTTTATCCTCTAAGGGTTTCAAGCCCTTTCGGAGTACCAACAGCCACCATGATTTAAGACGTGGCCTTTCCTCAGCAGGCACTTGTCGCCCCGCTGGGCAGAGGGCAGGGTGCACCTCCGCAGCCCCCAAATTCGGATCAACCCTGCTGAGAGGCAGCCAGTGCTGAGCCCCACGACCACGCACCTGCTCCCTCGCTCTGGGGACACCTGGGGCTTGGTCCTGCTGCCTGGTGACACCCGTGCTGTTTTAGGGTATCGCAGAGGTTCACACAGGGCTGACGGTGTCGGGGGTCCCCCAGGGCAGGGCCCGGCAGGCAGGGCCTGTCCCACCCCCAGCCAGGAGCAGGGCAGCTGGGGACACTGGGGCAGCCCCAACCCCAGGCATGCGGCACCTCCCTGGGGACGGGGACAGGCCGAGGCCAGGCCGGGACGTGGGCCCATGGCTTGGCGGGGCCTGTGGCAGCTGGAGACTGGCCCTGCTGTCGCATCACCGGGGCAGAGGCTGATGGTCCCGGGGGTCTGACATGGAGTCCTGAGCTGTGGCCAGAGGGTGAGCCCCTTGGGGCCGGGCAGGGAGAGCCAGGGCCCCCTCAGGGCCTGGGCAGGCAGGTGTCAGCCCAGAGCAATGGAGACCCCTGCCCTTCTGGACCAGCAGCTGGGAGGCAGAGGGATCACCCAAGCATCTCAAAAGGCAGGAGGTGCCTCTGTTTAGGCCACTGAACCCAGCCTGACTCTCCATTGACCACAACAGCAGTCACCTGCATTTAGATGTATTGATTTTAAATTAATTACAATTAATTACAAAACAGCCTAAGTATTATCTGTTTCCCAGCTGTGCGCACGCTGCCCCTCGTGCTGGCACTGACATGCTGTCAGACCCACAGCAAAGCGGTTGTTCGGGTGTTGAACCGGCTTTTCCTTTTCCTTGGCTGAGGAAGTTTCCTGACAGCTGGGGGAAGTTTCCTTCCTGAGGAAGTTGTCTTCACCGGGAAGTCAGGCAGATGCCAGAGCAAGGAGCGGGACGGGCACACAGAGCTACACCTGAACACTAACGGTGAAGGTGCACACCAAGGCTGAGAGGATTTATCGCTCTGTGAAAGACAGCAGCCCTGACATTTTACCCTGCCTTTCCCTCCCACCATGTTCCCAGACCCCCGTTTCCCCTCCCCTGGCCTTGTGGTGTGGTCATTCCCCCTTGCACTAGCTCTGGTGGGTTTTCGATCCTCTACTGAGCTAATTCAGGTCCCCAACACAGCAGAGCGCCATTCACCTTGCTGTCAAGAAAATGTTCTGCTGGCTCAGCAAGTTGAATTGGCTTAACACAACATCAGGTGAGCACCAGGAAGAGGGGAGGTAAGGCCAAGAAAGGGACCCTTTGACCCGGCTGGTTTGAACCTTCACTCTAACAGCTGCTATTGTTAACTAAATTTAGGTCTGAGGATACATCATTGTCCCTTAATAGAGAGAAGCCTGGGGAGAGGGGTCTGCTGCTCATGAAGTGTTTGAATGTGATCTTGCTCAATAGAACAGTGACCACTATCTGCATTATGATAATACAAATAATAAGAGTTGGCCTTTAATTGTGAGCACATCTGGACTCCCAAAAGATTTGCAGAACAATGACATGCTTAAGCTGTAATGGCAAATACTACCTAAAGGTAAAGCAGGGTAAGAGAGGAAAAGCATTAGACAAGGGATGTCAGACTGGTTCATATGTTTATGCTCCCAAGATTAAAGATATAAATTGGCTTATGAAATGTATACTATTTTTTCAGTATTACTTATATGCACAAACACAAGCATGCGCACACACAGCCCTCTCTTAATGCTGAAAGGAGTCAGTGGAGCTCAAAGAGAAAGAGAAAAACTCTAGATCAAAACAGATGTAACAGAATTAATTATTTTAAAACAGCGGATACTGTAATAACTATTTCCGAGAAGATGCTTCTGTATTTTTTTCTTTTCCAGCAATGTTTGGGATATGGACTAAATTACACACCAGAGAAAGTCTATTCTGTGAAAAAGGCTAACATGCCCTTTAGCAGTAATCCACAGCAGAGACTGCAGAAGAGACCATACCCTTCAACCTCTGTAGACATTCGTGTTCACGGTCCAGTATACTGGTGGATACCCATCCTAATAGCAATTTAAGTGAACGTTGAGCAGCATGTGCAGGCACATGCTCTCTTCTGCTGCTCTGCAAGCTGTAGAAGTTGAGCAGTGCAGAGAGCTATGGGTACAGGAATATCTTGATCCATCAGAACCTGGAAAGTAAGGGCCCCAAGGAGCACTCGGTGCTGCTGTCAGCACAGGTTCCACCGGTAACTTCAAGGTGCTTTAGATTAGGCCCAAGAACTAAGATGAAGGCAGAGACTCTGCCCAAGCAGGACTGCTAAGAGTAATGCTTCCTTTGGCAGAGTTTCCAGGTCCAGAAAGAGTGCCCAGGCACATACACTTTAACGTCTGTATGCCAATCAAAATACTTTACCGCTTTTTTGCACATGGCTTTCAGATAAAGACAATACATATGAGAAATTGTCTATATGTGTATTTCTATAAGACCAGTAAAACAAAATAGCTATAAATATTTCTGTGTAGCAACAAGTTAGCCTTCACTTGGTAGAATGGCTGTCTGCAAATGTTATCACTATTTTCTGACTGTGGTATCTCTGTCATGCTGGTTTTGTTTCTTTTCCTTCAATGTTTGCTATTTTATTACATTAATGTAATTCCACCAATCAAAACAAAACAAAACAAAAATCCCCGGGACACTAACACAGAACAAGGAACATCAAGAAAAAATATTGGTTTTAAGATGTGAGGAAGTAAGTGAAGGTTCATGGTCCGCCATAGCCAGCCTCTGCAACCAGAGGAAACCAACGTGGGACGACCTACATGTGCTCCAATAGTGCTCTGTAACTGAGAGAAGGCTGAAGAGCAGCCAGGCTCCCTGATCCTGCTTGTTTAGAAGTGGTTGAACTGGCAAATGGAGAAGTCATAATTCACCACCTTGCCAGTAATAGGAGTAGATAGAGTGATACAGGATATTTGACCATCATTTTTCAATGGCTTTGCCTCTCTAGATCCCTAGTAATGAGGGCATATTGGTGGGAGCGTGGGAGAGGGACAAAATAATGCCACGAAAATGAATCAAAATCCATTTGATTACTTTTCCAAGCAAAAGCTACAAAGTTAGTCAGAAAACAGTTCAACAGTGCTAACATGAATCCTGATGATTGATTAATATAGCATGCTCATCTTTTTTGAAACAGTAGGTCAAATACCTAAAAACGCATAAATGGTACAGTATTCAAATGCAGACAGCAGAAGTCTGAGCCTAAAAGATTATGGTAACCTCTGAAAAGGTGCTGAGCCCTCGTAATTCCCAGATGAGCAGGATGCTGCGTGTGAAAGTCAGAAGCTGCAGGGATTCAGGTCCTCTCTAGAGACAAGAGGTGTGTGTTTCCACTGCAGGACTACACCAGGTAATTACTACCAGGGTTAGTTTTGCCCTGGTTTGAGCAGCCACCAGCACAGCCTTAGCTGTGGCTGATTGCACCAGCACCATGCTCACCGTTTGGGATTCTGGGTGTGCATCCTCCGTCCTTTCATGCCACACTAAGCCAAGCCACCCCACGGCGTCTCCTCTGTGAAGTTGCCTGTTTCTCTGGGCACATGAGGAACTGTGGCTGGGTAGTGGGGATTGTTGCAGGGACTTTGGCCACACACAGGTATTCTCTGCCAGAGTTGGTCATGCCAGCTGAAGGTTTTCTTGTTCCTAGCTGCTCTGCGCTGTTCATCCACTGGAGGAATGCTTTTAGATAAAGCCAGCTGGGTTCACTCAAACCTTTTAAGCTGCTGTGGATAAATGTGTACGAAACCGGTAGGAATCTACTACTACTACATCTACATCTACATCTACTGCAGAGCTTTTAGAGTGGGAACTCAACATGCCCAGGCAGCAAGAGCTAGAAATGAAGATTAGGCAGCAGAGCTGCTCACCCAGTGAAAGCCTGGCCTTGGCCCTAATATTGCATCGGCGCAGGCGAGCAGCCCACAGGAAGGGAATTTCCGGGCTGAATCCACATAGGCAGTCAGCCCTACCCTGCCACCCTGCAGCAAAAACACCACCATGCTCAAGGGAAGGAGGGCAAATCACATTCGATTTTGGTGGACAAATGCCATACTGGATATAAAGGAAACAATTAAAATATAGGCTGAATTTAAGTCTAGGTAGCAGACCTAACTAGGTCTCAACTACATATATCACATTTCAAGAGGCCTTTAGGACCATCTGTGAACCCCAGGGTGAAGAACAACCACCAGTATGCATGTCTAGCGTAACTAAGAATACAGTGTCTTTAATGAAAAGAAGTAGACAGAAGGATGCTAAAAGTTCTTACTTTGGGAAGGCATATGTGAGAAATGATACTGTCCATATAAACCTAACTTTAAGTGATAAAAATTATCAATTATTGATCATTTATTATGTTAT
Source organism: Ciconia boyciana (assembly GCF_034638445.1). Lineage (NCBI taxonomy): Eukaryota > Metazoa > Chordata > Aves > Ciconiiformes > Ciconiidae > Ciconia > Ciconia boyciana. Next base: position 56,099,270 of record NC_132936.1, read on the forward strand.
GAGGAATCAATGTTTAAAACTGATTTGAGTGTTCACTAACCTGCTACATTTACTTTCTGTTATCCACTTATCTTTGACAAGGAACCTAAGGTAGGCCCTAAATTTTTTTATTTCATGCAGAGGTGCAATAATACATTGAATACTGTAATTAAAATATGAGAACATATTCAAACTCAAGCCCATATTTTTTTGAAACTATTTTTAAAAAGGCACAAAGGTCTTTACAAAGACAAATGACATTTGATCAGTTTTTTACATCTAATAAATAGCCTGGCCTTAAAAGCAATTGACAGTGAACCCTCAAACTATGTATACAGTTGTAATCCACAGCTGTGACAGTTATGAATTACAAGAATTTGACCTTGTAATTCCTTGGTGTAATGCCCCAATGCTATGTGGAAAAGTTGCACAAGAAGCTTTTTCTCTGCACATAATGATTATTGCAGATTTATGACCCGTGCTTCCACTATGCATAACTGGCTTGCTTCTGTGAAGCTCCTGGAGTGCAGACTTCCATAGGGCCCAAAGTGAGCACGGGGAGGGGGGAGGGAGCACAGTCCCACACATCACTAATTACTAAAGCAATAAGCATGATTCCCATCCCTCTCTCTTCAAAGAAATCAACTGAAGGGAAGGAAGGCCATCTCTGGACTTACTTTTCAACCCCTGAGGCTTTTTGCCTGAGTTCATATCATACTCTACAAGAAAACTGCAGTGTGGCATGAACACTTGAAATTAGGAAGAAGGGCTAGATCTGGTGTAAACTGGATGATTTCTGTTAAATCAGGCAGTCGCTCAGCTCACGCTTGTATTTGGTTTCAGCTCTCTAAGCTCTTACTCGTATAGCCAGGGGTATAGTGATCAATAAAACAGTATGCAAACTGCCCTCTCTAGTATACATGAGAGTGTGTGCCACACTCACTGTATTAGAAATGGGTAAACACTGCTTACTTGCATTCACCCTCCATTACTCCACACTTTTTTTGGAAGAATATAACTAGACCGGTTGCTGTCTTTATTAAAAAGGCATGTGATTCAAACATAATTGGTTATTCCTGGAAGTGGCCACGGGATTGCTTCATATTTTGCACAAGTAATTTCTTAGCTCCTACTTGGATGCAGCCTCATAAACATGAGTAAATGATTAAGACTACTTGCTTCTCATGGAAAAAAATGCAGACTATGCAAATTCAGCTGTGAACTCTCCCTCAAAAAAAAAACCATGCTACAGTTAAAAATTACATACTACCTATGTATTAAGGGGAAAAAGTTCTTACCTTTTAAATGTGTGAGGGCTAATACCTTACAGAAACAGGAAAATCCTTAAAAACACCTATAAAAAGCAATGAGAGCTTTGTCACTGACAAATTGATCAAGGATGCTGCCAACTAGTCAGTTATAAAATAGTAGGCTCTGTTTTGACAAAGAGTGTCATGAATCTTTAGATCACAATATTTTTCAAGACAACCCTAAAACAATATGTTTAAATGAAAAGGAACATTCTGCCCCATATTTCTTGACAGAATTTAAGACGGCAGCATGGCATGTCTGGTTGATTGTCTTCAAAATCCGGATGATTAGCAACTTTATTTCATTTTGCTTGAAAGGGAGACAAATTATGACCTAAGACTACCAAGCAGCTGTGAGAAACTGCAAAATATGTGGCAGTGGGACAAATGATTAGTCTTCAGCTTGATCTCATAATTACATCATAATAGGTGACATGATTGGATAGGTTACAGTAATTAAAGTGATGAAAAGTGCACATTCATCCCCTGTATGGCGCTCATTAGAGTTACACCCAACTGCTGCTGTTGTAGTGAATGAGGCTTCGTATCCTCCTCAGCATCCAGTTACCCCACAGGCATTCCCTGCCAGCACTGGTGAGGGCCCTGCTACCACTCCCGCCCAGACAAGACCTATCCTTCTCTGCTGCTGGAAATAAAAGACAAAAGTCTCGAAGCCTGCTGCAGTTTGGTTTTCTCTCCCAGAGATTATTACCCGAATTTATTGCCCGCAATTTCTTCTTCCATGTTCTTAAGGTCTAAGAATATTTATGGTCCCTCCCCCCTGGGGATTTTTGCTACCAGTGTAATTGCATAATGCCAGTATTACGGTCCCAACTCACCCAACTATGGGTGTGGGCAGTGACCTGTGCCAGTGCAAGTTAAACTGTTTCTTCTCTCTGAATTTTTTTTGTCTGATTTTTGCCTCATGTTTCCCTTGAAGTAATGAAGCACTTAGTCATGATATCTTCTTAATTACTTGCTCAGAACTACTTGAAAAGTGGAAATGTTATTTTATTAACTCCTTCACTCCTGTGCATTTTCACACCTGGAGAGGGATGCTTACAGTAAGCAAGGATGGAGGTTGCTAAGGTGAGCCTCACCAGAACCAAGGCTGGCTCTGACAAGGAGACCCCAGTTCCGCAGTCTGCTACAAATGGAGAAGACCTTTTTTGCACCAGTAGCTAGGTGAATATCCAGAAGCCCAGAGGAGTCCTGGAGGTCCGTCCATCTCCAGCTGGTTTAATGGTATGCTGACCTTAATAGAGAGTGGTGTTACACAGGCTGAAATATCTTCTCTGCTCCACGGGCATGGCCTTAGCCTTCCAATGATACAAGCACAGCACAGTATACCATGTCCATTATATACTCGACATATACAGAATAATTCAGGTGTGTCTCAAGGAACTTGCTAGACTTTCTAAGCCATGCCACAGCCTTGCAGCAGCACTGACTTTGCTGTAGCCTAACCATTTTTAACAAGGAGGGGTCCTCGCATATCATATACAAATGTTGAATCTAGACACACCTCAGGCTTTTATTTTATGTGTTTCATTTTCTGATTTTTTATACAGCCACCACGTACACTTCTGGCAAAACACAGTACCCAAATACACAGAGATCGGCAACCAGAGCATTTTGTTCTCAGCTTTATCCTGTAAATCCATTATACTATTTGCTTTGCATCAATGAAAATGCAAAAACTGGCCCATGTATAAAGACCATTAAAAGACCTCTCAATCTGCAAGCTATCCTTCTGCTAAATGACAAGATTAACATACCTCTCAATGTCTAGAATTGTTCTTGCGCTTTGTGATTTGTGACCTGGGGTCCTCTCCACTTCATTGTGCTTTATGATTCCTCCCCCTTCTTCTACACAGTCAGTAAAGAAAGTGCTTACAACTTCTGAAGAACAGGAACCTTCCTGTTAGCCGCACAAAAGCAAGGCTGCGCCAATAAGATGAAAAAAACCTCTTTGTATAAATTAGGGTTTTGCCTTTTTTTTTTTGTCCCCTAGAACAAATGTACTAAACAAGATGCTTTTGAAAGAAAGTATGTATACAATGTCAAGCTTGCAAGATAAGCTTAGGTAAACTCTTCAATGTGTTTTTCCTTCCTCCTCTGCCCCTTCCCCCAGACAAACTACCAGCTTAACAACACACAAGGCACGCAAGGACTCATGAGATGCTTTATGTCTGCTTAGAAGAAGCTCTTGGAGTGTGTTATATACAAGTATGTAACAGTATATAACAAGTATAGGTGAGAAGGTAAATCCATGAAGCTATAGACTGTACAAGTCTATAAATGAAACCTGGTTATGTCCCCGCCACACTGACCAGCCACCTTCTAAAGTGTTTTGAGCTGATTTTGCCCTTAAGTCTTGTCTTGCTGTTCATCCCGAGGTCAGACATCCGTGGAATAAAACCATAATTTCTCATCTGCAGGTGGCTGCACAGTAAAGGTATCCATACAATGAATACTAGATGAGATACATTACCTAGTTGTAGGTGACTCAGTTAATACCATTTGCATTAAACACACAAAATACTCCTAACTGGTATGCTTGGAAAACTAACTGTAAAGGAAGGGCACGTGCCCATGATAAAAAGTAGCCTGCCTACATCCATGGGTGAATCCCATCTCTTCCAAATTAAGTCAGTGTTAGTGACCAAAATCAGCTGCATTAAGCTGTCAGAAGTGGTCTGCCAGGGAGTTTTCGTGTTGTGAAGCTCCCATTGTGTGACACCTCCACAAGGTATTAGTCAGGCTCGATGTATGCCTTCTTTCTGAATTAATCTTTTGCCTTGACTCAAAGCCCTTGCCTTTAAAACTGTACTTATTTAAAAGCTGGTTTTAGTTCTCCTTCTTACAAAGGGAAATTTGGAAAAGTACACATGAACCGATGTAGCAATGTGACAGGGGTTACACAAGTCCTTGAATAACAGCTTTGAGAGTTATAGACTACTTCATTCATCTTAATGATTATTTAATCTTGGAAGCTGACAGTAAGTTCCTTGCCTACAGCATACTGAAAACTGACAGGAAGAGAGCATGATAAAGTAATGTGAATTTAATAGCAAAATAAATAATAGAGAAGCTACTGCACTGATTGCGTTATTCATTATCCTACTGAAGTCAGTAGGAAACCCATGCTTCCAACACCTTCTGGAAGAGGTGAAGTTTCCACCTGAACATTATAGACATTTGCAATGGAAAACATGTGGCCTTAGACAAGCAACCAGCTCCTGCTGAGCCAGGGCGGTGAGAAGATTGAAAAGACAACCTTCCTGTACAGTAAACTCCTTCACTGATCGCAAAAGGAAAACAAATACCACTCCCAGGTATTTTACAGCCTCGGTCTCAAGGGCATGACTTATCATTTTACTACAAATCGTTGGAATAAAAACAACTGTGAAGGGAATTATTCTTCAGCTATCTGTCCCAGAGGGCATTGCCAAGCCTCCAATGCCCAGGAGAAGGAGAAAGCTTCCTTTCCCGGTGCCTGCGAACCCATTTTCCTCCTCCTTACGAGCCTCCTAAAGGTATGTGCCAGGCAAAAACCGTTTTGGCCTTCCAAGGGTGCTAACTTGCCTATACCAACTACCAACCACCTAAGTTCTGCTGAGAGCTCAGCACTAGCAACATTATCTGCAAGCACCATGGCAGAGCTTTTTGCATATTAAATTGCCCAAGATCACCAGACTCAGTTTACTGCAGCACTGCCTCCGTAAACTTACTTGGGCTTGACTGGCAGGACTTTTCTGCCAATATTTATCATGACCCTTAAAAAATACAACTAAAACCTGGCCCTATTACTAAAGAATATATTCTAGATCTCAGTTGATGGAATGCAAATTGCTATAATTCCCAGTACCAACCTGTGCATGACTGACTGGTTTTGCTTGCCCACTGAAACTGATACAAAAAAATGTATGCTATGATGTTGTCACATCGCTTTTCAATAACTGCAATGCTTTCACAAGTGATACATGTTTTGCAACATCTATATTGTCCTATTTATTTCTCTCCCTCATGTTTTCATTTATGTTGGGTCTCATTTGTAGGTTTTGAACCAGTATCTGGTATTGGAGAAGCTACTTGCTATGACCACAATATTTTTACCAATTCTGTGTTCTTTTCAAATGCAGTCTTGAGGCTGTTGCGGAGTTTGACTTTCTCGCCCCTTCCCCTCCATAATCACCCTCATTTGTATGGATTTGTTCCCAACAATCTGTGAGACAAATACAGTAGCAGGCCACTTTTATTCACATGGACTTACTCCTCTTTAAAAGTCTCTCAGCCTTCAGATGACTGAAGCGACTGACCCACCACAACCTCCTTCAGCCAGAAGGATGCTGGCATTTGCTGACGAGGTCCACCGAGGATTAGTCTGACTGCTAAACTGCTGCAGTAGCGAACGCTCTGCCTTACACCATGGATAACGTTTTAGCCTAGTTTTCAAACTCTCCATTGTAAAGAAGGGCTAAGTCTCAACTACTAAAAACCTGTATTAAATACATATACCAAGAATGCAATGTAGCAGGTACATGGTAAAAAATATGCCTGGTCACATACAGTGTCTGAAAAGTTAAAACCAGACATTAATACTTACAATACAAGAGCTCAATTAGAATAAAGGTTTACTAAGCTTGACTTTTTCTAAAATACTATAAAATCTAACAATTATCAGTCGTCTCTAGGACACGCGAGTTAATTCGGTACTTCAGTTCAGCACAGCAGCGCAGTATTTCTGACCTGCCAGCAGTGTGACTCTACCCGCCTCATAGCAACCTGTCCCCAAAAAGGCTGTACAGAGGCAGGCAGGCTACTTCGAATTTTCCGGCATACTTTGAAAAGGCCAACCGCTGGGGCTTGTTTAATGTGCGAGTGTCCTGCGGCCTCTTGGCGCTGCAGCCATTTCCTCACCGTGCACCTGCGTCCCCCCCTGTGCCACAGGTCTTCTCCAGTGCCGGGCAGCCGAGGCCGTCCCACCTGGACAGAGAGCTGCCCACAGCACCCTTCAAAAAAAAATCCATAATTCATCAGCGTAGAACTTTAATGCACAAAAGCTGGCGCATGTTAACCACGCATTTTGCACCCCTGCGCGGAGGTGCCACCCCAGGAGCAGGTTACAGGCGCGGGAAGCCCAGGCACGACCCCAGCTCTGCTGCAGGGGCCGGACGCTCCCGCCGGCCCCACTCGTGCCCGCCCCCGCGCAGGCACCCCACTGTGCCCCTTCTCGCTGCGGGAGCAAACGGCAAAATAATCCTGTTTGCTTACAAATACGTACGTACGGACACGTGTGTGTGATATCTATATGCATATATGTGGCCTGCCAACTTCGGGGGCTGGCAGGGGATGCTCGGGGCTGCGCGGGTTTGGGCTAACCTCCCGGCCCGCAGCGCAGCGGGGGGCCCCCAGCCGTGGGGAGCTCCCCGGACCCGGCGCAGCCCCCCCCAGAGCAGCGGCGGGTGGGAGAGGCAGCGCCGGGGGAGCGGAGGGGAGCGGAGGGAAGGGGAGGGGGCGGCGGGGCCGAGCCGGCCCCTCGGTCCACGGCAGGAGGAGGAGATACCCCGCGCCGCAGCCCAATGGGAAGAGTGGCGCTTCCCTTTCTCCCGTTTCCTTTCTCCACCCCCAGCCCCGGGCTGGGGAGGCGGGAGGCGGCGGCGCTGCAGCCCGGGCAGCGGCGGGGCGCGGGGCCAGGGGCAGCCCCGCACGGCCCCTTCTCCGCCTCCGCAGAAACACCTGCGGGGGGGAAGGATGCCGGGGAGCGGCCGCCCCCCTCCGCGGGAGGGCGGACAGGCCCCCGAGCCGCCCCGGCGAGGAGGAGGAGGAAGAGGAGAGGAAGAGAAAGGAGCAGGAGGGAAGTGGGGAAGTTGTGCCCTGCCCGCCCCGCCGAGAGCCGGAGCCATGGGCCCCGCCGGGGGGGCGCGGGCCGCCCCCTCCCTGCTGCTCTCGCTGCTGCTCGGAGCCTCGGCCCCGCTCTGGCTGCGGGCGGAGAAGCTGGGTGAGTCCGGGCGGCGGGCGGGGAGGGGGCCCGGCATGCCCGGCCCCCCGGGGGGGCACCCCGCGCTGGGGGCGAGCGGTGGGGTGCTGGGGGGGGCGGCCGTGCGCGCCTCGTTGCTCCGCGGGAGCGCAGCCTGAGCTGCTCTCAGGGCTGTATATAGTTGACCTGGTTAATCCTCGCCGGGTTTATCCCCGTGCCTGAGCAGCTGCGAGATTAAAGTGGTAACTGGCCTTACGGTAAACGTATACTACGGCTTTTTAAATCTTTCATTAATTAGGACTTTTTTATATTTTATTTTAAAGTCAAATAAGTGGAGAAGAGTCTCCGGCAAGTTGCAGGCAGGAGGCAGGGAGCGGCTCCGGCGGTTCCCGCTGCCACCGGGGCGACTGCTCCGGCCGCGCCTCATCAGCCCCGCCGGGAGCCCCGGGCGCGGCAGCCGGCGCTCGGTCCCCGGCAGCACCCCCTGTACTGGGGCCGGGGCCGGGCCCGGGGTCGGGGTCGGGGCTGGCAGCCCCTGTCCCACAGCTGGATACAGGCAGGTCTGCTCGCCTACTGCCTCGCTGAGAAAGAGAAACGCCCTTACTCGTGCCGGGACAAAGTTTTGTAGGAATCGCAAGGGGATCTTGCAAGCCCTTTTGTGGTACTGCGGTTGTTGGAACGAGGGCCCAGCTACTGTTCTCTTCACCCTGTGTTTTTATGCGGCTCACGGTTAAGCTTCCTGTGTAAATTACAAGTACAGCTGACTTCTCCTACCGAGGAGTTGCAACCCTATGGCTGTGGCATTGCACGGCCTGATGCATCCATCTTAGAAGAGTTTGCTGACAGCTACTGGTAAAATAGTTAACACTGGAAATTAAGCATCATAATGAGCTTGACAACGTATTCGGATAAATTGATAGTCCCCGTATTAATGTTCCAACCTGGCTGCAAATTCCAGAACCCACTGCTGTGCTTTAGCATTACATCCAAGCAGTAGCACAAAGTGCTTTGCTTGGCTGATTTATACCTGTTTTTCCCATAACTTCCTATTACCGGAGATTCCTGATACGAATCTCCACAGAAGGGAAAATTTGGTATGAGTTGTGTCGCCTTTCTGCTTGTCGCCTTCATGCAGTAGCCTTTTTCCCTTGAAGCTCTGCTGTTCTGTCCTCAACATGTTTCCCCATTTTGAGACTCCAACTGGTATGCTCCAAGAACCATGTATGCAGGAAAAAAGAATTCCCTCAGTCCCCTCTCTTCATCAGTGTTTTGTTTTTGTTTGTTTCCTCTTTCACTAATGTTTGTCTCGCAGGTGATGGCATCAAGGAGAAAGTAATTTGGAGAGTCAGTTGGAAATAGTTAAGTTTGCTGGGATTTCGGGGGGTTTTAGTGCATAAGGTGATGCTAAGCAGTAAGTATGAATCCTAGAACTCATCTGTATTCCCAAATTAATTGGTAAAGGCACTTGCATTGTATTTATGTTCAAAATGTCTCTACCATCAAACCAACGGCATGGAAACACAAAGGAATATTTTACGTGGTTCTCTTTGGACCAAACTCAAATTTACAAGATAGTCTGTCCAGTGGCTAGAAAGCAGAAGAGATTTTGATCCCTGCCTTTCCTTTCTCCTCAGGGGGCAGTTATTCTATTTGTTTGTTTATTGATATTGCCCTATAAATTAGGGGCTAAGTGTTCTAAAGTCACACCAGTGGAGAAAGGAGATAAGGCTAAGTGGATACAAACTTCCTGTTACACAAGCTTCTTGACTTGATTTCAAAGTTGTAATGGAGCACGAGAAGTGCCAGAGTGAAGCAGGCTCGAGTTTCAGCTAATTCTGTATCTTGTCACCACCGGTGTCTCCCACCAGCTGGTTCAAAGAAAGATGCGCTGGTTTAAATATATTGATTTAAAAATACTCATTTTTGAAAACATAGTACATTTTTCTGGCTTCTCATGAGCTGGCTGCGCAGCCTGCTTTTTTTTCACGACCGGCTCACCTTCCTCTTCAGTTTTTCTTGAGGGATGCTACAGAACAAGGATGAAGCTGCTGTTATAGCTTCTGTTCTCTTCCTTAAGTTTTAAATTAAGGAAAGGCCTCTTTTTTTCACTGTGGCTTGGTTAATTCATAGCATGGCTCGTATCTGAGTGTGACTGTGCAGAGCCCAGGTGTTCACCTCTTTTTCTGCTCTAGAAAATATGTTAAATGTGTGTGCTGTCCGAGGACATCTATGAAACATGGAATTTTGTTGTTCACCGAATGATGATAGGAAAGGCTGAGCGTTTAGGGAACTGATCTTAATTAAAACATATTTGTAAGCTTAGTAGGTTTCACCTGGGGACAAATATCACATCTATGACTGTCCATGAGTGATAAATAGCTTTTTGGGATTTATAATAAAAGGTTCTTTTCCCTTTTTGTTCTGCTGTATGCTGATCTTAACTTCTCTTGTGGTTTCGGTTGCCAGTTCTTTGCTGACAACTGCAAAATATACCTTGTTCCCCGCCGGCCAACCTCGTACAGCCGTACCTGACCTGGTGTATCTTCCCAAAATCTCCTTCCAGCGGTTCGAACCCAAGGCAGAAGGGAGGCCAACCTGAACACATTATCTTTGCCTTTCAGCGTTCTCTGTTTTTTCGTCTGGTCTCATTGAGACCTTGGAGAAATTACCTTGAACACTGTAATTGTGGGCAGCAGAAATCAGAGTTGAATCTGAGTCTTTCTTCTCAGAGTTTTGAGTCGTCTTCTATTGCATTTCTGGCCAGTAGGACTTAAAACTGACCTGAGGGTTGAGTGCTTGTAGGAAAGCATAAGAGGAATGGGGACTTTAAGAACAAGATTTAAGCCACTGCTATTGTTGTAACTCATTTATTTTCACTTCCAATAAAGCGCAGCGATGAACCTAGTTCATGTGGGATTTGCAGATCAGCATCCAAGTGTGAATTTTGCTTGCAATATTCCTGGGTCTGTTGACAGTTGCGCCCAATGCCCACTTGGAAGAATTGATGGGCAGTAGGCTCTTAAACATTTTGAGGCAAGGCTGTTATTTAATGTGACAACAGCATATGCAGTAATTATGAGAGATTATGCCTGTTCTCAGGGGCTTGTACAAAACCCATACCGAAGAATATTGGTGTGATCATGCTAATCCACTTTGCATGCCCATTTCCAGCAGTTTGAAATGCAGATAGAGATGAGCCTTTCTTGTACCCACCCCCACCCCCCTTCAGCTTCTGAATATAAGTGATTGGTAAATTTTCAGTTTGTTTGCGTTTTGTCCTTATGTCTGCTTCCTTCCTTGGCTCCCTCTATCTCGCCTTGTGAATGCTGACTAGAATTGCTAAAGAGGGAGGCAACAGTTTTCTGGTTGCAGTTCATAAGCAATGCGTGTACCCACCACATGAAAACTGCAGTGTTTTCAGTTGCACAGACTTTGCTATAAATAGCTGTAAGCCCTTTATGTGTGCTTCTCTTTAGGTTATCGGGGGACATATTTCAAACAAAATCAGGGACAGGGAGGCCACTGGGAGTCTCACTGACAAAGGAGGGAGAAAAAGATGCCTTGGGAAAGTTGTTACCTGCACATGCACGCAACATGCATGGCTGTTGAAACAAATAATTCGCATGAAATATGATGATTTGCATATGAAAAAATACATTCATTTGTATTTATCAAAACTGTGTCACCTTTAGTCCACTTGAGCTACATGTGTAGCACAGTAAAAATTAGTTTGAAAAACACTGACTTTGAGGGTGCTTATGCTACTGTATAGAGATGCCTAAGGTACCTTCTCAAAGCCATTTTAGGTACTACAAGTAGTATAGTTTTGAAAGCCCATCTGAGCTAACACACCATGCCAAGAAGTGTGGTCCTGAGTGGCGGCGGGCACTGAAGTCCTCAGCATAGACATCGCTGTAGTTTGGGGCCGGCTGTATCGTATCAGATGCTCTCCTGTGGCATGTACTCATCAACACATGGGTTTGCACCATCTGCTAAGAATAAAACAAGCCAGACAAGATCAAAATAAAATCCTTCTGACTGGATTCAGTGGAATGGCATTGGATCCCAACTATCTGCAATAAAAAATGTTAATAGCAATGCATAAGAATGAGCACACAACTTCCCCAAAAGGTTTAACCAGCTTTACAACTGGGAGTAGGAAATTTCAAACTGGGACAGTCTACCTAGTGATGTTTAAATAAAAAAGGATAGTGGTTTGACTAGTTTTAAGAGTATACGGATATCTTAATTTTTGCTTTCAGAATAAATTATGAACTAATTAAACTGATTTTTGTCTGTGAAAATTGTGAGTGCTAAAGACGCGTTTTTGAGGTTGGCTGGACGCTTGCACAGAGAGGCTGCCAGTGGTTATGGTTAGGATCGTTGACCCTGGATAATGAAGCCTGGGAGCCAAGTGTGTTATGAGAAGGAAACACTTTGGTCCTTCATTCCCTCTCTCCCTGTCTCTTCTTTCAACAGGGCCAGGACCTGCCTCTTGGGAGTTTCCTTCCAAGACATGAAGGCTTAGTTTGGTGGTGGTGGTGGGACTTTCTCATCCTCTCTGAGCAGGATTTCCAGTCCCAGTGCGACCTTACCCGTTATTTCCCTGATGGGACGGGGTTGCTGTCTGGTGGCAGCAGCTGCCTGTGCGGCAGCTCCGCACTGCTCCTCCATGTAGGCAGAGGGAAGGGCAAGTGTGCCCAGGCCGTGCTCTCTTTGCCCATCTCCAAAGAGCTTCAGTAAAGGCATTTTCAAGTGCCATGAAGAGGGACAGGAGAATAAATGGGGAAAGCAGAGCAGGGCAAGGCTAGAAACCCAGACCCAAGGCCTCCTACAAGACCGGGATCTTCATTTTGATATTTAGTATCACACATTTAGGCTCAAGCTGCTACTGTAATTACAATAATTTTTATCAGGCATTTAGTAAAGCTCTAAAATGTTGTTTCTTCCCTCAGCTGCTGCAGAAACCGTGTTTCCATCACAGTTTTAATCTGTGATGTTCAAGTTTCTGGCACTTCCACCACAAATTGTTCAACAATATTGGATTTCAGTCTAACGCTTTAACATTAAAGTTGAAGTCATGTTGATGTCATCTTCCAGATGTTCATGTCTACTGAATAAAAATTGTGTTTATTTGTTTTATTTCAAATTACAAAAACACATGGGGAATTCTGGATGCGATCCCTCATGCTATACAAAGGCCCATGTGTCCTGTCAGAAATCAGACAAAACTTTTCTTCATGGTGTAGTAGGAGAGACCTCAAAACACTGGAAACATAGGTGGATTTCTTCACTCATCCAAACAGAATGGCTTTGTTACGTGCCGGAGCCTTGTTGTTGCAGCTGCGGTAACTGCGCAGAAGGGAGAGATGCGGCTTCTGCCCGGAACTACTTGTATTTTGCTCTGGTGCCACACCGGTTCTGCGTTGGTGGGTTGCTTTGACTGGATAGTCAGCCATGCTTCATTTGTAAAATGAGCTCGTAACAAAACAAGTCCATTTTGTCCTCTAAGTATGAAAAAATATATTTTAACCTGTAAAATAATTTCAAGCATCCTGCAGGTCCCCCTCCACTGGGAGGCTTTGGCAGCAAGGTCCATGGCTAACACTGGAGCTGTTGCCCTCTCTGTTGTCTCAGCTTGCTCCCAAAGCCAGGAGTTTGTATTATCCCATGTTTCTTGTGTCAGCACAGTACAGGGGAATTGAAGTTGAAATGTCTGGGAGCCACAGAGCTGAAGGCTTTAAAACAAAATTTCAATAGAGAAGCTGTAATATGAAGTATTGTACCATGTGCGATGAGTACTTGGGTGGTCGTAAGTGTTAACATTTTCAAACCCAAGAGGGAGTCAGCCCTTGCTGATCTATTAGCGTTTTGTCACAGACAGAACAGGCATAGTTAAACTCATGGTCCTTAAAACAGGTGTCTGAGAACATACTGATTTTCAACAAGTGAAGTGCTAATGCTTGTGTTTTGTGAATCTCCTATTTTTTTTTAGATGAAATTCAGTCCCTGTGTTCTTAAGGTGGAAAGTAAAATAATATTGTATCAGAATAAATTGAGGTATTCACTCCTGAGATGAGTGAAAAACCGTTCAGACCTTTCCGCTGTACCCTGTTTCAAAACTTGAGAACGTGATTGTTTGATACTACTGCTAATCAAAAAATCCAGTTAAATAGAATGAAATTATGGAGTTTCAGTATAAGTGGTGTATACAGAGTGGCCTAAAACATTCTGTTCTGCACTATTTTTCACATCCATTTGAAAATACCTTTTATGCAGTCTCATATTAACGTGTCACAGAAGACACAGAAATGACGCTGTGGATCATATACAGTAGCACAACCAACACTATAGTACTTAAGTAATGGTGTGGCTGCTTTCCTTTCTATTTTTTAAATTTCCAATATCTTTCACAGCAACTATATGTAACCACAACAAACCAGAGAGATCACAAAATTTCCTGGTTTACGGAGCCTCTGAGCGTACCGTTCTGGTTAATACCTCACTGAGGCAGGCTGGTTGCGTGAGAATACAGAAAAAAGGCATTTCTTGCTTTCAGTGCTCCAGGTCAGAAGCCTGGTGTAGCTTTTTGGCCGTATCTTCATCTTAGTTCAGTTAATTTTTGCTTCCATTTCTACTGGAGTTGTAAGGAACCACTTGTTAGATTGCAATAACCATGGAGGAAATAGTTAGTTTCCTAGAAGTTGACTGAGTCAAAAGGCAAAAGAGAAAATTACATCTTGCTAATAAATGGCAATTATTGTTTCCATCATGGACCAATTAATTTTCTCTTGAGATATTTGTTCATTTAGACCTTGGAGATAATGCAGGGTTTGCATAATTTGTTTTGAGAAAAGTGGTGTGCTTTCTGTTGTCCTTTCTTACTAACAAATCACATATTCCATCTAGGTATACAGGCAAAAAAGTTGAATGTGTGATTTTTCAAGTAAGCTAGGACAGCTTTGATTTCAAGAAAAAAGACCACCCTTAATCATCGATAACTGTCAATCTTGCCTGACTTGTATCACACTAACAAGGGAATTACACATTAAAAAGGGGGGGTGGTGGTTTCATTCTATCATGTTCAGCCACTTCCTCTTACCCAAATTAAAGCTGCTTTGAAATCTTGCCTTCCCACCTGCTCCTGTAACTGGAACAGCTCTGCTTCAGCCTCTCCTTACCCTGGTGTCTCTGCATTTCCCGTCCCTGTGGGTCTGTCAGTCCTCAGCACTGCTGTGAATATTCCTATTCCTGTGCAACCCAATATTCGAGTCTGGCCCTGAGCTTGCAGCATATGTTTCCCACACAGTCCAAATTTGGTGCTATATACTGTAAGTTAATCTCCAGTAAAGCATAGCAAAGAGAAAAACCTGGGAAAAAAACAGATGGAGAAAGTAGAGCAAACAATTTGCATATATATGATATGTCTCTCAGTTAAGATTAGCATTTCCGACTTCACCTGAAAAGCCCTTGAGAGAAATCGAACTGCATGTTTGCCCAAATCAGCAGAACCAGAGGACATGCCCTAATGGCACAATGTCCCCCCAGCCCAGAGGGACCCCAGCACGGGGTGGGGGGGCTCCATCTCCCGCTGTGGCCCCACGTCCCTGCCACATTGCTGGGATGCTGTGGGCAGAGGGACAGGGAATAAACCCCTGTCTGTGGGATATTTGTTCCCCATAGCCTTTATAGCACTGAAGCTTCACCAGGGTCCTGAGTTACTCTTCATGGGTGGCTGGTGGAGGAGCACGACCATCTTCCCACTTATTTACAGTCCTTCAAGGTTCCTTCTGAGCATGCGGTTACAAGTGCTTGGGCAATGAACTTCTCAGTGCCTTCTCAGCTTCTCTGCACTTGAGGTGCATAATGTGGATGTGTATGTTAAAGTAGGCAGGTGTTTCTTAGAAAACAAAAAATCAACTTTCCTTTTGCAAAAAAGGGGACCTTATGCTTAAGTTTCCTCTGAAATTTCCATAAATGTGTAGCTCCTTTCTCATTTCTGTTTCCAAAAACACAGAGGCTAATAAAATGTTGAGGTGGTCAATCACAGCGATACACCACATCCATAAAAGAAAAGCACTGACAAATTATTAAATGCAGCTATGCAGAGGATAAATAAATAAATAAAAAATTACAAATCTCTCTTGTTGCAGCAGTTAAAAAGGCATAGAAGTTTTCTCACACCCACAGGCTTGCGGGTGCTGTATTAAGAATGCTGAAAAGCAAATTCCAGTGCTGAAACTCGCTTCTCTGGAGGGCTACATGTGGGTATACTGCCTAAGTCCTGGAAGCAGTGACTAGAACATACTTATTTTTGACATGTACTCTGGTACTGCCTGTCTTTCACAGATCATGATGGAACCAGATAGTGATCCTGAAAAGCAAAGGCAAACCTAGTTTGCTACTATTTCTGAGTATTTAGTAGAAGAAAAGCAAGAAAACTCTATGATGCTATTTACATTTTTGTGTAAACCTTGTCCCTTATGTGTTGCAGGATCTTGTTCTTTACAGAATGCAGCAACTTCTTAATCCTGTGTCCTCATAAATAATTCATAGGAAGGGGACTACCAGCCTGGAACTGCTGTTCTCTCCTTAGGGCACTGATTTCTATGGTGGTCTGAATCGTCTGGGCACTGTGGTCTCAAGCGTAAACATAGCCAGGTAGTGTTCGGTTTCATCCTGACACAAGTCCCTAAGATGTATATGCAGACGAGATGGTTGCTCTCCAGAAAGTTATTTGATT
This sequence comes from Ciconia boyciana, assembly GCF_034638445.1. NCBI lineage: Eukaryota > Metazoa > Chordata > Aves > Ciconiiformes > Ciconiidae > Ciconia > Ciconia boyciana. The sequence continues at coordinate 56,115,285 of NC_132936.1, forward strand.
AAGCAGCAAAATTAATCAAGTCTTTATGGATACAGTGAAACTGGAAGAGTTTCAGTGTGTGAGTTTCTAGTTTACATCTGCATTAGTTTAAGTAAGACTTTACTACTTGTTAAGGTTGCAAACCTGAATGCTGAGGGTACAGTCCCCTCTTTAGGGGAACGTGGCTTCCTGTTGATGGAAGAAGTTGCTCATAAGGAGATTTCTGCTTTCTTTTGACATTTTAGCAGCTAAATAAATAAAATCTTAGGTCTCTCTAGGTTTTTGTCTTTGCAAACTTCTGCAAAGATGAGAGGTTTCTGGGGTAGTAAAGGCTGCCCAGGCTGTTTGTGGCAATCCAGCAAAGTCATTGCCATGTCGGTTAGCACAGCTGGAAAGATTTCCCCAGCTACTGGCATATGGCTGTGCCTGCAACTGCTAAAAAACTCTTTAACTTCGAAAAATGGCAGGACGGTTGTAAGCTGCTTTGCTGGATAAGGCACTTAGAATGGTTGTCAGGGATTTTTTTTCTATACTTGATGATGGCGATCCAACTGGTTACCAAAATAACTTCTTATATGTTTGAGGCAGAGCCTCCCCTGAGGCTGGCAGCAGGGAACACCCTGAGGAAAGCCAGGCCCCAGCCCCAGCCCGAACGGCTGGAAGGGCGATCACAGCTGGGCGCGTGGTGGGAATTTGTGATTTATGGAACCACTGCGGAACCAATTGGAGATCATTTGCTGCTTTCTCATTCCTCCTTTAAGAGGGACATTACAGTAAATAATGTCTGTGAAGAGGAGGGAAGAACAGGCTGTGGTTTGTTTGACCTCCTTCTCCTTTTGCATCCCTTTGAAGTTGGTAAGTAAATAATTTGGGCAACGAAATCAGCGCTCCACAATGTTCCTTTGTTTCTTCTGCTGCTTTACCTTCCCTTTCTGCTCTTGTCCCTCCTTCCAGCCACTGCTTGGTTAGCTTGGGCAGCAAAATGGGTGTCCTGAGGAACTGCTGCAGCACAGTTAAAATGTTTCCTGGGAACCTAATGGAGTCAAACAAATTAAAATACAATTCAAAGAAAAAGTTTACACACTATTTATTTTTCCTTTTGCAGCAAGGCATACTGCGAAGTGGGAGACTTCTTCCCTTGAACAGATATTAATACTAATTTAAAGGCCATGGAAGATTGCAGTCACCATTTTTTCAGATGATTATAGACTTGACTTAATTTTCAGTGGTTTCTTTCATTATTTGGAAATAGTTTTTGCTGTATCCACAAAATATTGTGAGGAATGTAAAGCTGGACTTCTGAAAAAAACTGCTGTGGATTTATGTATTTCTTTAGATGCAGGGCTCAGCCAGCTGCTCAGCTGGTGTAAACGGCATCTGCCCTGAAATTGGTGGTTAGTGAAATCCCCAGACACGTGGTCACCCCCATGATGCCTGTGGCTCTGGGCCCCAGCACCGCTGGGGAGGCGAGGAGGAGGACTGGGGGTACTCGCCAGCCCAGCGATGCCTCGGGCCCCCGATGTTGCCCTTCCTTTTTGTTACTTGCTTGAGCCCACTGGCAGGAAAGGCACAGAGGTCTGACATCTTTCCTTGTTCTCTGGAGAAGCGATGGGTTCAGGTCCCGGTTGCATGGTGGCCTCTCTCTTCCATTACAATGGCGCGGTGAAGAGCTGATGCTCTTGATCTAGGTTTGGCAGCAGAGAGGTTAGAGATGAAGCGCTTAACTCTGGATTTTACTCCATCACCTCAGAAAGCAGTGAAGGTACAAACCCGTTTGTGTTTGCAGTGTGCACGATTCTGTTAGCGATGGAGGTCAGAGTAGTTGTGTGAAAACCTAGTGTTGTCAGACCACACCAATGGATTTGGATGGCATCTGGCAAAAAACCCTTGCTTTTTCCCCAGTCTTTGCTCCTGTCCCACATGAGCAGGGAGGGCACAGGTTTGACTGGAAAGAGTTGATTTCTTTTTTAGATACTTATCTGTTCTTACACATAACTCGAATCTTCTTTCAAACACGCGTACAGAACTCCTTCTTGACTTGCTTATTATTGTATCTTTTAATAAGCTGGAGTTATTACTTTAGGGAAAGCAACGTGGAAGATGAGACGAATCTCATTTTGCCCCGTGGGGATTCTCGTTCTCGTCAGAGCTCACAAAGCTGTACCCTCAACTCAGTGGAGTTCTCTTCACTTTGGCTGTGTCCATTTGCAGCTGTGGCTCTTCAGAAAACACTGATTTTTGGCTGAATCCAAATTTTAGGTATAAAAACTCAGTTTCCTGCTCTCTCCTCTCAAGGGAAGGAGGAGTGGGAAGGAGAAAGGAGAGGCTGGCAGCCCCGCACCAGCTCTGCGCCCCGGCCTCCGGGTGGGGTAGGGGGAGCACACCTTGTCCCAAGGACCACCATGAAGGTGGGCATCCAAAGGGATGTCAGACTGTGAGAGAAGAGGCAGAGAGGCAAATAAGGTTACTTTGGGGGTCTTCATCCCCGTGGAAGGAGATGGGCAGCCAAGGGGCGGCAGGTAGTGGGAGTCTGTAGCCAGAGAGGTGGAGGGAGAAATGGTGGTTCTTGACGGGGCTCGTGGAGCGGGGTGGAAGAGGGGAGGGAGCCGCTGGCTGTGTGCATGAGCACGCCTAGGTATAACACGTATTTAGCACTGGAGTGAGTCCAAGTCCGTTATTAATTGCTTAGTGAGGGTGAATCAGAAGGATGAAAAAGGCAGCTGTTTGCTGCCAGGATATTGTAGCAATGCTTTTGAAAACGTACTTTGATATCATGCTATGTAACTGTTTTGTAGTTGGCAGTATAAACATGTTTAGTGAAAGGTGCAGCGCATGGCAACTTTTACAGCAGTTATTTGAAAAACTGTAGCCTCTTCCCTAACTCAGAGGGGGGTACGCTGAGTGCTGGGATGAAGGCACTGCACGCATCCAGTTGTGCATGTGAGCAAGGGGTGGAAAAGCCCGGGGAGCACAGGAGTAAGAGGCCAGGGCTCTGCTTGTGCACTGGGCTTGGGAAGAGATGGCAGGAGACAGTCAGCCCAGCCAGGTGATTTTGGGTGGCAAGAGAGTACCTCAAGGAACCAGCATTGTTTTCAGAGATCTCTAACTCTGCTGCTTCTGGGACCACCACCGTTTTGCTACAGCCACAGTATCTGTCAGGGGCTGTGTCCAGGGCAGCTCACAGTGCGAGGCTGGAGCTTGTTCATGGGCATCAATTTCATCACCTGCATCCTTCCTGGGCAGGTTAGATCCCGGGGGGGGCCCTGCTGCCCATGAGCCAGCAGCCGTGGTCAGAGCCAGCCCAGACGCAGCTGCCTGGAGACACTCCTTCACCTTGTCCTGCACGCATCCATCACGCATGTGTCTGAGGATGGGAAATGGTGCTACCCGCAGCCACCTGGTACCTCCTCTCACCCTCTCCACAGGGACATGCGCTGGTGTCCTCCAGAGGGGCCCCAGCTTTGGTTTCACACGTACGCGCTGCTCTTGGCAAGCACCGTGTGAGAGAGGGCAAGGTGCAAGCGGTGTGCCTGCTGCTGCGGCAGAAGGTGCCGGTCGTGGTTCTCACTTCTTGGGGAGTTATTTCCATCGTCTGCCACAGGAGACTATTTTTATCTGTGGTAAACAGCCTTAATTCCAGCACTGTGTGATCTTTGGTACAACCTGAGTGTAGGCCAACGGGCAGGCGCCCGTGATCCAGAGACCACGATCTTGATCTTGATTCAAATGCCTCTGGGAACTTGGTTTACAAAGCATGTTTGATGTGCTTTTAGTAACTCCTGGTGCTGAGGAGAGATTTTATTAAATCTAAACGTGTTTAGACTTTCTGGCTGTTGAATACCTTGTGCTCAAATATTTTGCTTTGCTCCCGTCCAGTGAGAAGCGATGAAACCGGGATGTCTGAGGCAAGGCTGCCAGCTTCTTGTCAAATGGGGCGATAGACAGCAGTTCTCAGAAGCAATGCTAAGTGAAAATTTAGTGTTAGCAAGAAGTCCTGCGTTGAACTGACCGGTTGAATACACATATTTCCAGCCAGAAGAGCTGTGCCTATAGAAAAGAGTGCGACATCAGGTATTTAAACCATAGTTTTCATGAAGACCGGCAGTTGTGTTTTAAGCTCAATGTATTTGAGGTTTGGCCAATACATTTCTATTGACAATCAAAATTTCATGTGGAAAATAATGATAAGAACAAAACTAATAGTAGTATTGTTCACATTTTTCATTTTAAAATGTGAACAGGAATACATTTTGAATTCCTTACAATTTGCCTCCATTTCTGAGCCCTTGGTATATGGTGGGGTTACATTTATAAGTTTTTTACTACATTTAGTCATTAAATCTCTCTTTGAATGAATTATCAGATCCTGAGTTTTATTCTACCTTCCCTCTATACCTTCAGACTCCTTCCCTAGGGGGCATTTTCCAGCAAATTTCAGATTTTCCTTTGCTCTGCTAATCTTGCTGAGAAACTCAAAACTTAGAGCTGCAGTCAGGCTTCTCTGTAGGAAGCAATAGTTACTAGGACTTGGTCTGACTTTTTGGACATTTCTCTGATTCCTGTGGCGAACAAGCTTTTGTCATGACCTCTTCCTTTGAGGCAGGCAGGCAGAACAGAGGCAGCAAGGGACGTTACAGGTGCAGGATGATGCTGCACTTGCCTCTCATCAGTTGGAGCGTTTGAATGATCATGCTCCACCAGTGAAAAGTCGGAAAATAACATTTATGCTTTCTTAGCTCAAAAGATGTTCTGGTGCTAAAACATTTCAATGCTGACTCAAAGGCAGATTTTAAAAAAAGGAGTTTCCCTGGGAACAAGACCTCGTATAACCTCAACAGAGGAGGATGGCAGGCTGAGGCACTTTCTGCAGAAATATAATGCTCTGTGACCCGGACATTGTCAGGGTCTTACCATGACAGCAATGTCTTTTCAGATTTTTGAGAAGAGTTTTGTACCACAAAGGATCCTTGGGATTGTACTGAGGTGACACAGGCCAGAACGTAGCCCAGCGAGATGAAGACTATGTGAACACTAGACTTTTCATTTTAAGGAGTTCATCCCCATGACATTTTGTTGTGGTCGTGTAACTTTTCCCTTTGTTTTCCCTTTTCTTTCCCAATAAGGATAACTTGCAAACCAAGCTCCAGATTGTAGTTACTTTATTTTCACCAGCCTAGCTAAAGTAAATGCTTACAGTCAGAAACATGCAGTTTAAATTAAAGGCCACAGGCAGTTCTTTTTTACTACACAGTAGTTGGCTATACAGGCAGCAAGGTTGTCCTCTGTCATGCTGGAAGTGATCTGGTTTTACACTGCCTGGACCTCTGTGGACCCCTCTCTGGGTTCAGAAAGTTGATAGCTCATGTACTGTATTGCTCCTTATATTTTTGTTCCTGCTGCAGAGAGTTTCCATTAAAAAGATGATTTGCTCAAGAGGCCAGTTTGCCTTTCATCTTGAGTATATTCCTATGCATTCCGAAATCAACAGGTCTTGGATAACAAACTTGAACAACAGATGATTTTTAAAGCGTGTGAACAAGGAGATCTGCAAAACCATATTTAATATGTTTTATGGTGATATGATTTTGGATCCATGTCTCCTATTCACCTCTATTCCGAGCATGAACCTGCGGCAAAATTAAATAGCAGGCAACAAAGCTAGTTATAATGATAAAGCTTCAAAATAAATGCTGCTGGTTGTGAAAAAGCGGTTGAGTGAGTTGGATGAAATGGCAGTGTAATTATATAGCAGTGAGTGAAAGTTTGATAGCTTGGAGCTTATCTTTGCACAGCATGCCACTTTCCCCCTAACCCCCAGTATGGCACGTTTCTTTATCAACACGTCATTTCTAGTTGTTCACCTTTAAATAATCTTATAAAATCTTAAGTTTGTTCCTCCTAGTGTTTGTGGAAGGAAATTCAGAAAGTAATTAAAATGAACAGACCAAAACAGTTTAACCAAAATATCCCCAAAAGTAAATTTGGGGTAGTTAGTGATCACTGTGAATTCCCAGCTCTGCAAGATTCTTTATTTTATGAACACTTCTAGGACTAACTTCAATTTTGCAGTGATAAAGGGTATCAGTATACAAGACTCCTATGTAAAGAGTGCCCATGCCCTAACTGACCTAAAACTGTCAACTGCCTATTATATGCAGGTACATATGGCGCTAGTTCCACTATTGCAATAGTTTCCATTATTTGGAAGATTCAGCCAAATGAAATGGCTTAAGCTTTAATATATACATTTTAATTTACTAGTACACTTTTAAATAGTTCACTAAAAATTGCTTCCTTTAGTAGTCAAGGTCTCTTATCTGATACCTGCTTCCTTCCCCGCTGTGGATGCTTCCTGTTTTCCATGTCAGTCCCCATACCCCCCCATGTATTTCCATGTGCCTTTTCCTGTTGTCATACGTTCTGCTGCAGCTGCTCCTCAGATGCCTCTCCACCAAGGAAAGGCTCCAAAGCCGAGCTGGCTCCTACACAGCACCACGCAAAAACACTTTGGGGGCCCCTACCCTCACCCCTTGAGCAAGGAGGCAGCAGCACTTACATCTCCAGGCGTGCTACCGTGAAGTAGCCCGCGTGCCACTAACGGTGCGCATCCCACTTTTGAAGCCCCTCTCGTGTCTTTGCCTTGTCCCCTGTGCTTTTTGTATTGCGCAAGCGGCACAAAAAAACCAACAGGAAAGTAAGATGAGTCAGGTCTGTGACAGTACGTAGTTAAATCGTGTCTGTGCTTTCGTGTATGATTCAGTTACCCTCTCCCTGACGGCTCTTTCTATGGAAATAAAACGTGGAATGATAATAGGGAGAAAACTGTTTAAGGAAGGATCCTATCTATTACTTGTGGAATTGCATCTTCAGAGTTTCAGTAGGGTTTGGCTGTATAACAGAAAGCCAGAGAGACTCTTTTTGTACAGGCCTGTCAAATATATCTTAGTTCATGAGTGTTTCCAGCCCTCCTTTCTACTGCTTTACAAGAGAAATATGACTATATTTGTTTTAGTTACCTATGTTCCAACAACAGCATAACTGAGGTGGAGTATTCCAAAATACTTTTTTAAAAGCTGGAAGCGCATGTGAGACATGATTATGTGGCCAGTATTATATATTTTTTATTGAGGAATGTGTTTTGTTTCTCTTCCTTGTTTCTTCTCCTACTGCAGGGGATGGATGTGGGCACACAGTGATGTATCAAGACAGCGGGACCCTGGCATCCAAGAACTATCCTGGGACGTACCCAAATTACACTCTTTGTGAGAAGAAAATCCAAGTGCCTCTGGGAAAACGTCTGATCTTAAAAATTGGAGACCTGGATATCGAATCACAGAAATGCGAATCCAGCTACCTTACCATCCAGAGCTCTTCAACATTGCATGGTATGTAAAAGATAAGGCAACGGCTGATGCATGGACTGGTAAAAGTGTGAGTAAAAGCCAGCTCAGCAAAATGCAAGGAATGTTAGCCTGTGTCCTTTCCTCCTCCTTTTCATATTCAAGTGTGTCGTTCTCAGTATGGGAGGCCGTTGCCCTCACACTGTGTGTTGCTCTGCCAAGGCTGGGGGTGCTGCCATGCTGCGCTGCGGTCCAGGGGGCCGCCGGGGCCACAGGGGCTTGTGCCCAGCTCTGGCACATCCACCCCGAGGGCTCTGCCCTCAGACCTGTGGAGCTGTACTATCACAGCTTTAGTACGGCAGGTACATGGATCTGTATCAGCCCTGTACCCTTCTCGGGTAGGGGAAGAGCTGGCTCACTAAACAGACAGAAACGAGATAAGAAATTGGAATCAACGATCCTGCATGTCTCTATTTCCCAGGCAGGTCAGGCCTGGGAGAGGAGATAACCTTTACTATTGCTAGCTATTAGTCACTGATCAACTTTGCTAATGTACAGGCTTTAATACTTGCAGATACTAAACACGTGCAGCCAGTCTGCACTCCTGCAAGAGATTTGCACAGGAAGATAAGTGAGTAAATATGCTATAGCTGTGCACTTAAAACAATCATAACGACAACAGGATCCACCCCAGGGAGAACCTGAGGCCTTCCTCAAATTGTTTTTCCCAACCTGTTGTTGCTGAAACTTTGATCTGCTCTTTCTAGAAGAGTCAACCTGATTTTCAAGTCAGTGCGCCCTTTCTCAGAAGTCAGATTTAAATGCAGGCAGAGGCATGGGGCTGCAGGGACTTCCACAATGCAGAAATAAACATGTGAATTGCCAGTTCATAAAATTTTGCCTGCTGGGAGTGGGCTGTAGCCCTTCAGTCAGCTGAGGCTGAATGTGTTGTACTGGACTTTACAGGCAGAATGGATTGAATGGGAAAAGACGATGAAGAGATGAGCTACACAGAGCTTCTGCAAGTTTTCCAGGTCACCCAGCTCATTACTTGGCTCAGTGAAGTGTGTGGTTCTGCTAAGCTTGGGACTCCTAAGATATCTTAGTAGTAAGGAGGGATGATTGCCTTTCATTCATGGGCATCATAGGCCTATCACTCATCTAGTAAAATAAGATCAAGTGAGGTATTAAAATCTTGCTCGCAAATGAAGGTAAAGGTAATTGTGGTTATCGTGAGGGAGGTATTACGTTTTGAAACAGCCTTCACCAAGAGTGGGCAGTGACATGTTGATATCTAAGCCTTGCACAGAGCTTGATTTGAGCCATAAGGAATGCTTCTGTTCATGTGTGCTGGTATTTTTTTGTGTTGTTTACCTCATTTCAGAACTGTAAGTAATGAGTTGTGTTCACCTGAAGCAGTCTGTCTGTACTTGGCAGTAAGAGATAGGTAGTTAGTATTGCATTACCATATCTTTGAATAATTTTTAGTGATGCTATCTTGACATTTCTAATCAAAGGCTTTTCTAGGAAACAAGGATGAATCAATATATATTGTTTTCCAAAGTGAAAAATGAAGCTTGGATGTTGATTGAAATTCTGGCTCCTTACACATCAGCGTGAAGAGATCTTCACATAGTTTAGTCCTGCAGTTATTCAGCCTGTAAACACAGAATACCTGTGTGTTATGCAATCAAATACATATAATGAATTTCTTTAAAGTATTCCCACACCCATTTTCAGACCTGATTGGTAATGTCTGATGCATGTGGACTATAATCTGCATTCTCAGTAACGAACTGCACAATTAGCAGATTTTGCTGATATCTGATTAAACAGGCTTTATAGCTTAGGCATACATACCATCTGTAATGGTTTTTGTGGTCTGCAGCTCACTGTAGACTTTCCCACTAGCATACCTACAGAGTCTGTGCTCTACCTTCAGGTAAATCCTTGCAGAACACAGTGTGGAAATCATGCTATATGCATAGATTCATGATATTGCTTGTGTTTTAAAAGACACAGGAATTCATAGACGAGATTAGAGCTTCTCTAAGTCAGTTGTTTCAATAGTTTTGCTATAGCTCTGGGTTTTAATATGCATTTATGTAAGCAAAAGAAGCTCCATGAGAAAGCACTGCAAAGTCCATTCAGTCTGTTAAGTGTCCTTTTAGGTAGCTGTTTCTGAGCCCAGATCCCCTCTTTGCAACCCTCCCCTCTTCATGAACATCTACAGGCAGGTCAACATCTTCCCTTTGGCCAAGGAGATATTGACCTTTGCCATCGAAATTCTTTCATAGGATGATGGAGAGTTGAAAAGATTTTGCAGGCATTGAAAACATCTGAGCAATTAAAAACTAACCTTTGCATGTTTTCTGTATTTGACCTGAGTGTAAAAAGGAAAACCTAAAAGCTAAGTATGAAAGCTGGCAGCTTTCATGAATATTACTCATGTTTCAAATTAGTTGAGCCTTTGCTTTTTATTTAAGAGGTTTGCAGTTAGAAGACAATAAGGTCCAAAGGGAAGTATGTTTTAAATACCATGCTGATCTCTTCAACTCTACAGAAAACAAGAGAGTGAATGTCAGTATGCGTACAAACATCTCTTGAGGAGTGTATCTGAAGCTTAGAAAATTGGTCAGATGCAAAACCTAGATTATGCACGTAAATATAAAATCAGTGGAAACTAGTCTTCAGATGACAAAGTATTGTTGTCCTTTCAGATTTCTCCCACAAGTTGTCTTTACATATAAAGGTGATTCATTCATTGTTATAAACTTCTGCTGGGATTCACGCAGTACAGCAAGGAGTAACTCAATTCATGTTTGGGTATTTATGTTCCGTGCAGTAAAGGGAAGCTGTTATATACAAATGAATGGATTAATTTGATTTACGTTAGCCATAACACTGATTTCTTCACATTTGTAAGCCGGTGACTACAGATTAGACCACTTACATGCAAGTTTTATTTAAGTTTAGGGCATTCCTCACATTTTGTGGACTGACACAAGAATACTATGAATCTAATTCCCTCCTAGAAAAGAATGTAGCGTTGTTGCAGATCTACTGAAGCCTCCCCGCTCAACTGGGACACAAACATGACGCTACAGTTCTTCTCACTTTTGATACTTCTCAGCTTTGATGGACCTGTGAAGGCAGCCATTGCATTCAGATTTCTCCAGTATTGCCATCAAAAGATGATCATTGAATAATCTTAATGAAGCTCTAAAACTGAAGACATAAAGTGGCTGAACGTTGCATCTCTGGGTTATTACTCTGCACACTATTTTCTTCAGTGTTCACTGGAGGAGAGACGCTGTAGCAAGTCTTTTCTTTCAAACTGTTAGCTTTGTATCCAGACTTAGATGTGAAAATATTAATCATCAGTCAGCAAAGGTAGTCTAACACCACTTTTGGTGAAACTGAGTCAGCTTTGTCTGACAAACCTTTAAATATTAACAGCTTTGCATGTGTTGTCTCTAGGAGAAATAAATAGATGATAATGTTCTCTTTCAAAGGAATAGCTTTGCACTGGATGAAAATATGGGGGGTTTTGTCCCATAAAAGGAATCTAGAATAAAAATTAATATGAAACATGATCTCATAGTGTAGTCACGGTGCAATCTTGACTGAAATGCTTTTCTTCTCAAGTTAATTGCATTATCTGAGCATATTAAAAATACTGAGCTCTGAATAAAAGCTTCTGATTTTTAATTAGTTAAAGGGATATGTGAAAACAAGATTAACCATGTGGTCCCTGTAGTTCTCAAGAACACAACTTGCACTGCTTATGAAGGTGTAACATGAATGTTTTAAAAGTTCAACAGGAACTGCTCTTAGTCAGCTTCTTTTCATGTCTTTATCGGATTTCTGTACCTCTTTTAACCCCTTTTGTTTGCTTTTTCCCCCCTCTCTTTCCCCAACTAATGGCTTAGTATTTTTTCCCTTAATTTTGTGAGATGATCATCAGTCTTGACTGGAGAGATACATTACAGAAGAGATAAGTGCCTACTTACTTCTCCATTCACTTGCAGTCAGTAGGAGGTTGATGTGTTCCTCTGGGGTGGATGTCAGATCTGCTGAGTGACTAGTAATAATTTGGAGAGTTAGCGCAGTTAACTTGTTCTTGCAAAATTTACAGCTGGTAACTAGCATGAAATAGATAGAGAAATTACTGAAAATGCTTTCTCCTCCCCGCACCCAGTCACTAAGGGTTGTTAGACAAATTGAGCATTTACTGATACGTGAGTGTCTGATGGCTGCTGAGAGTGAGTGTGCGCGCGTGTGTGTGCGGGTGTGCAGGAGAACCAAGCACCTTTGGATGCCTCCTACCTGTCATTATGACTTGAGGGGATTCATCAAACCAGCCTTTCCTTATTGTGTATTGTAATAAATATCTTGCTTGAATAAAGGGTGTGTCCAGGTTTCTTTTTCACCCCTCAAAGGAAACTTGTTATTACAGTATTGTTTCTGGTATTTCAGGAAATCCAGTGAAATGCCCAGACAAGTTCTCGCTGAAGATCAAGTTGAGCAGTTTCTTAACAGTCAGAACTCTTCTAACAGTTGGGTTTCGCCTGAGTGGTTGCAGTATCCTAAGGTTTCAGCTTTGGAAAGACTTATGCAACAAAGAATGTCTGCTTTTCTTTTATCAAATGAACTTTTTTTCCTCTTAGCTGCATAAAGTGTATTGTGTATTTTTCTGTGGTTTTTGTTAAACAGCTACAGCTCTTTACTAACGATTCCTAACTGTTGCTGTGCTTCTTGTCTTTGGGTTTGACTAAAACCACAGACATGTTAGAAGTGGGGGATCTCACCTGAGGTCAAGCAGGCAGACCTACAGCCGGTGCAGGTGGCCCAGGCCCTCCCTTTTAAAATTGTAATTACTTCTCCAGCCTGACTCTGCTTGGGTGCCTTTTTCTTTCCTTTATCGCAGTCTTTGGCAACTCTTTGGAAACGCTAACTGAAAGTTATACTTGTTTTTCCTAAAACGAGAAATGCTTACCACTCAGTCTGAGGTCAGACTGTGTTGCGTGGAGTTAAATGTTGAATAACTGGGCTGTCTCATCCTGACTAACAAATGTGACTACTCTGTCAACTCGTATCTACTGAGTATGAAACACCACCTTCCCCACGTCCTGCAAAGAAGGGCATAGAGCAGCACTTTTCGTCTCCTGGAACGTCCTTGCAGGGTGATGCTGGTTATCCCTGAGTGTGCGTGGCAGGGTTGGAGCGAAGAGGCCTCTCCTCTCTCCTCTCCTCCTTGATAGGGGAGAAGAAGAGTTACTGCTTATGAAAGTGAAGCATTTGTGTGAACATGGGATGGAGACGAATTTCAAGAATGCAGATGTTTTCATACAACAGATACTTGCTGGTTTTGTGAGCTGTTTGTGAAAGACTTGCACTCTGGCTGAGTTTTTAGCTCTGAAGTGAAGCAAGCATAATCCATGTTCATCACATCCCCTGTCCTTCCCCAGCTACTGAGGTACTTCCAAATTGCTTTATTTGAGACAAGGCTACTGAATATAAGGATCACAATTTAAAACATTGTTTTGCCCAAAGAAACTCCTTAGGAAATTATAATCCTGGAGAGGCAGATCCGTGGGATCGTTGCTACACATTGCTCGCCAGCCTTACTCTGCAAGACTAATGTTAAAGCAAAGGGAGAAGATTCCCTGTTGAAGAGGGGACGTTACGAGTTGATATCTAAACTGAGTTTCTTAAAGACCTCTGCAGTGGTCAAACTCCAGATTTCAAATGATGTTGAGGAATTTGAAAGCAGAACGAGCAGAATGAACTGGACATGCAATAGCTAAAGAGGGACAGAATGTCTTTTAAAAGGAAGCAAAAGTCTTAGAGAAGAGGCAAAAAGTATTAAGAACTACAGAAACAAATGGCATGTAGGTATTGCCAGCTGGTGTGAGAGAAGAGTCCTCTAGGCACAGCGCTTCTTAAGGGAAGTAGAAAAAATAAAGGAACATAATGCAAAAAAGCAATTTCAGGAAATATGCCAGAACCTGGTTGACAGTAGAAGTAAACTAGACTTCATAAAACTAGACAATGCTGTAAAGATCATCAGATTTGCAAAACAACACTATTATGAAAAAGACAAAAGCAGCAGACTATTGCTAACATTTAAAAAATAAACAACACGTAAAATAATCTCTTTGGTCTCCAGGCGAGCCAGCCAAAGGATATCCACGAGACAATTTACCGTGTATCTTGCAGGATGTTAATACTGCTTGGAGACAGTGATTCCAAAATAAAAGTATTTCATTTAAGTCACTTAAACCATACCAACAGATCAGGACTTCTGGACGAAAGACATTAAATGTTAGTTTAATTATAGAGAATATTAAATTAGGTACATTCAAAATCCCTAGGCCTGTAATAGCGCTCCTGCAGAATTTTAAATATATATATATATATATATATATATATATATATATAAATATATAAAAGAATCTGGAGTGAACAGACGGAACCACCGTTTGGGTCAACTCGTTAATGAGACACAGAAAGAAGAAAAGGCCCTGGCATCTAGATGTAGTAGTACTGGAATATGGAGAACGCCTACTCAGTTTCATGACATGTAACACATCTGTTTATTAAATCAAACTCTTTTCTTTGTTCCTCGTAAACAAACCAAATAATCCTGCCTACTTACCCTAGCAGAGCTCCAGCCGAGTCACTTTAACAGGAAACAGGGAGAGAAATCAGCATTCATGACTCGTTTTTCAAGCCGAATATGCAAAACAACCCACCTCACAACTAACATTAGAAGATGAAAAACTGATAACGTGATCTGGCAGTTCTCAAAAGGGATCTTAAAAAACTTTTGGCTTAGTCCCAGCTTTAGGAATTAAATATTTATCCAGACTCAAGTCCAAATGCTGCAGTAAAACTTAACAGGGCCCTATAAACAAGTTTCTCCCTTTCATACCAGACACAAGCCAAGGCTTTCTCCTTCATCCCTACTCTCCACTATGGTTGTACAGTATTCATATAGACAGCCTGGGGAAATCAATAAATCCTAGGTGGAATGGACAGAGAAGACAGGGAGCACGTATGAGTTTTAAAAGTAGATGATAAAGTAGTAATTTTGTCACCTCAATTGCAAGTGGAAAATACTGACTAGTAAATATAGTTTTCCGATGAAGTCTAATGTCTACAGATGCTGATTGGTTTTAATCTTCTAATATCTATAAAATCTCACAATATATGTATTCTAGGTAATAGGTAAGTCAATGGAGAGCAAATCTGCTGGGTGTTACTGTGTTATAAAAAGTGCATCTAATTCAGGCATACCGCAAGCTGAAATGCAGGGACCCTGGGAGACTATCCTTTTGCTTCTGGCTTTACGACATTAAAGTAAATGGAGGACTGCTGTATGGAAGTGCATAGGAAAGACAAATAAAAACAAATACGTTCTTTTTCTACAGAAAATTAGAAAACAGATGAAAGGATAAAATTCTCTCATCAGTCAAAACTGAATCCAAATAAGTGTCTTGACCCTGAGTCAGTTTTATTTTCTATGCATTACCTGTTGTCCCCCTGGGGAATTTCTTGGAAAACCATCAATGTAAAATAAATTGATTATGGGGAAAATGAGAATCCGAGGTTAAAAAGGCCACTCTGCAAAAACTTGGCAAAATGGAGAGAGGTGCTGCTAAACATAATACAATATTATTGGGTAAATCGAATCAGAAAGGTGCTTACAGTGGTCATTTGAAACACAATAAGCACTGAAGACAGTGGAATAACACCTCTTGCTAAAAACAGACTGCACATATCTCCAGTTCTTTCAGGGAGTAAAGAACCTCTCAGCCAAACCAGCATCTGATCGGTTTCTCTAAGACCAGCGATAGAGGGGTGAGATAATGCTTATACTTTTTTCTAAACCCTACCTCTCAGTCCTCATTTCTGTATTTGATAGCATGGAAATAAACTCTGCTAGATCTCAGGCGAGTCTGAAGACCTGGCAGTGTAGTGCTGATATGATATTACCTGAATTATCGAGAAGATTGAAAATGTTGAAATATTTTGCAAGGCTTCCTCACTTTGCAACAAAAGAACTTTTTTTTTTCCCCCAAATCTATGCAGAAAACTGATAAACTTTTGGAAAATATTAGTTCCTCCAGTGGATACTGTTTCTTGCTTCTATATTCTTTAAGGAATTAGTCCTAGACCCCCTTAGTTTTGGGGACTCCCATGGGTGTGTCTCGGTACACCAGAACTGCTCTTGGCAAAAGATAACCATAGCCCGGTAACCCCTCTTGGATTTATTATTTAACAGTAGAAACTTGTCTTTAGGCATTGCACGCTGATTTCTTAAGCTGATTGTTTCTGAATTTATGGCTTTCATTTGGGTTATACATCTCTATGTGTCTAGACTTTTTATTTTATTGTTTTTGCTTATGATGTGTGATTTGTTTGTATAATTACCTGGAACGTATGTAGACTTGCTACTGGAGGAGACACATAGCCCTGATCCAGCCAGTGTGTGGCTGAGTGAATCAGCCGTCTAAATTATACCTACCGAGTAGATAGGTCACTGCCAATTGCTGCGAGGAGAAAGCCAAAGAGCACTTGTGAGAAAATATGTAGAGACAGTCCTTGAGAGAAGAGAAGGACTAAAGCTTTCGCATGTGTTTTATTTTGAAGAAATGCAATGCCTCCCTGTCTTCTTTCCCTTTCTCTCTCTTGGAAAAAAATACCTAAGTTAGCACTTTACTTCTCCCACTGCAATCTGACACAAAAGACCTTCTCAAATAAATCACTCGTGCAGTTGTCTGGTATGACACAGTGTCAGGTGCTGTCTTTTTGATAAGTTCATTTCCTAAGCAATTTGTTTAACCCTTTTTATAGACGTTGTTTTCTCTGACTAAGTCGTGAGTCATTTTCAACACGAGTACTCCAGGGAAATGTCACACTCGTCGCTTGTTTCTGTGCCTGCCTGGCTTCACCATATGATTTTTATAAGCCAAAAGACAGAGTTCCTCCTTTGGTTTGTCCCATTCTGCTGACAGCTGGCTGTCATTGGCTCTAATTGGGCTACTCTATAGGCAGATCTTATAGTTATTATAAGACTGGTGAAGTATTAGGGAAAGACCCCCTAAGAACATCAAGCAAAATGAAGGGGCTCTTAGGAGCACGATAGGAAGGGTACCACTCATCAGATTTGTGCTGTGATTGTAATTTCATGTTTCTCAGAAGTCAGTTCCAAGTTGCCCTAAAGTAGCCACCACCAGTAAAATGAAGTTGGCTAGGAAAAATCAAAGCGATCCTTTTTCCTCCCAAGGACTTGCTTTAGGATCCAAAAGCTGTCATTCACCAGAACAGATGGGCTGAAGGCTTGTAAAGGGTCTTGTTTGTTTTTTCTCTTGGGAAAAAAACCCTGCCATTTTACAAAAACCTCTTCTTAGCAGTTTATATGGTAAGCATCCTCATAAATTCAAAAAAGTGTACCCAAACTGCTTTGGATTTTCTGTGTCATCTGTGCCTGAGGGCAGCCAGGGACAAGTGTTTGCACCCAGGCGTGGTGACAGAAGGCAAGAGCAAAGACCATGGCAATCTCAAAAGAAAGCTCCCCTCAGGAACTGACTTCTGAAGAAGCAAATGTAATTATTAAGAGTCCTGGGCACGCCTGCTGTCACAAGAAAGGAGTGTCCCAAAGACTGTTCCAAGATACTGCAGTTGGTAGCTATAAAATCCTTATCTAATTCAATGTAAGCACAAGGCTCTTGTCTCCCTGTCCCACTCCCTTCATCTTCCCCTTTCTCTGCCTCTCTTTTTTGTTTAAAACTCTAGAGACTTGAGCTGTATACTTCAATGGTCGGGTGATGTTTTTAAAAGGAAAATAAATTAAGAAATTTTCTGAGAGAAGTAATACTGCCTTGTAGTACAATTTGGCTTGTGGCACCCATGTCCTTGAAAACCAGGTACCCTGTTTGTGATCTTAATCTTTCCTGAGTGGCTGCTGTGCTACAGTGGCATGAGCTGTACACGTCTGGAGAGTTTATCTAGGGGACCCTGTGTAGATCCCTTGGATTGCCTTTGAATGTTCTTGTTCTGTTCTTTTCTCTAATGAGTTACTGCTGGTTGTAAGCATGCTGTACTTCAAAGGCCGAAGGGCATTAATCATGCTCTTAAGGCTTACGTGATGAGAGATGTGGATGCTGGAATTGCTACCACGGAGAGACGATTGGATCCTGGCCACTCCTTGTCAGGGTAACTTTGGAGCTCATACCCATAAAGGACTGAAGCCAAAAGCCTTTTGTCAACATTTGGATTGGTGCTGAAGGAGAATGAGCGTGTTATGAAACTCCGTGCTAATCATGAGAATATTCCAGCCTAATTATGTCATCTAAACTTTTGAAATCTTCTTTGTTCTCTCTGTAGGGCCATACTGTGGTAATGTGATGCCCGTCCCCAAAGAAATCATTCTGGATAGCAATGAAGCGACTATTCACTTTGAGAGTGGATCTCACGTGTCAGGACGAGGCTTTCTATTGTCCTATGCCAGCAGTGATCATCCAGGTAAAGTGGAATCCAAAAGTACTGAAGGATTAGTGGCATAGTCCCCCCTATTTCGTTATCTTCTCTACACACATAGGCTTTAGCCCAAATGTTTGGTCCTAAATATTTCCAGATTGGCATGAACCATGCTATTTTTAATAGCATGTGTGGAAGAAGCAGTTGTAACATTAACCAGGTATAACAGCTGCTGAAATCTTACCTAGACAATTTGCAATACAGGCCCAGTGAAAGAGAAAATGAGTACCTTCTCCTTGAAGCTCCACTGTATTCTGGGCTCCAGCATCTACCACATAGTGATAGGATGAACGGATAGGAGAGATTAAGATTTGATTCCTACATTTAATATTCTGGGGGTCTGTGCAACTTTGTTGAAGGTGTAAAACATAAGAAGAGTAGAAGAGGGGAATGAATGAGGGAAAACCATAGCTGTTGTTTTCTGTCTAATAAAATTGTTCAAGTATTATACAGAGAGATCTTTAAATGTCATTTCATGTGTAGCCAAATATTTGCCTATATTTCCACGTCCTGCAATGGAGATTGACATTTGTAAACTTTTCACAGATCTAATCACCTGTTTGGAACGAGCGAACCACTACACAAAGGCCGAATACAGGTAAAGGGAGTTTGCAGCTCTCTGCGGTGTGGCTTGCTTTGGTGTAGCTGTGGTCTGGTTCAGTTGTTAGAAAATGTCATATCTTATGCAGGTACAGTCTTGGTTTTCTGGAGGAGTGATTTTTTTTGAGCTCTGATGCTATAATAGTCCAAGGCCCGGTTGTGAGAAGCAGTAGTGCAGAATGGAAGTCTGCAGCCCAGGAAAAAAAGGGAATAGAGTTACAGAGCAAGTCTCATTTGGGCATACATATACATGGTATATGTAAAAAGAGTTTCCACTTTGAAATTCAAAGTAGCCTCAAATTCCAGTGCTTCTCCTGAAAGCAGATCACGCCCTAGCTGATACAAGATTATCTGAGGACAAGCTATATTTCTTGGTTCCTTGAACCTTGTGATAGGATTTGAAATGGTAATAAATTGTGCTCTTCTGGCTGCTGTCTGGATGTGCATGTAGGCTTCTTATCTGGCCTGTGCTGAAAACTTGTGTGGTAGCATTTCTAGAACAAGAGAATTAAACCGAAATGCCCTTGCAAAACTGCTTTTCTGGTTCTTTGTGTGCTGCTGTGTGCAGTCCACTCATGAACTCACGGGTCCATTTATTTACCTCCTAGACTCACTAACAGACCATCAGCCAGCACTTACTGCTAAAATATTTAGTAGTTTGAGAGCATTTCTTTTGTACGAGTTTGTTTCTGTGTATCATCACTACCGTTCGTATTTTAAACAAGCCTCTCTTCTCTCACTACAGCAGATACTGTCCTGCTGGCTGCAGAGACATAGCAGGTGACATTTCTGGGAATATTGGAGAAGGATACAGAGATGTAAGTACACAGGATAATGAGGGGAAATTTATAAAGACAGAAGACAGAAGCATAGCACAACTTGGTTTCAACTTTGGCTGCTTGACTTTTGTCAGTAATTCTTCCCAGCTGTGTTAGGTATACCTTTTATTATCAGTATATGGGTATGTTATCAGTATATAAGCACACAGAGACACTTTTCAAACAGACCAATCAATTGTGTGAGAACAAAGTCCACTGATTGTCAAATACACCTACTGACTTGTGGTTTCTGGCATTATGGAAATAGCCCGCATAGGGTTTGTCCCTCTTGAGGCAGTGCTCACCCATGTACTAAATATTCCTACGACTTCAGCTTTTACTTGTTTGGAGTCCATGTGCATTTCTTTTCTAAAGTTATCTCTTGTAGGAGAAAAAATACATTTCAGTAACATGCGAGTTTTCTTTAAGATTATGCCTGCAGTATCCCAGCAATCTGTTCTGATATGAAATAAATACTATACACTACCTAATCACATCCCACTGATAACTACCAGCCTCTTGGGTTGTTTTAACTGCTTGTTCTTTAAAGCGAAGACGTTGCCTGAGTGGTTGCATTTATCTGCAGTTCATACCAGAGAGTGCTCTGCCCTCTCTGTGCCCCTCACCCTGGACTCTCCTCCCACCATGCCTGTGAAATCTTTACGTCTCTCACGGTGGAGTAAGTTTAATCATACCACTGAAGTAAAATCCCACCCTATCACAAATACAGCAGTTGCTGAGTTTCCAAAAAGTCAGTGTTCACGTTTAACCTGTTCATCCAGTTATTCGAGCATGCCGCTCCAGCCTGGGAAGTGGCAGAGCTGAAAAAACAAAGAAATGCCACATTACGTTCTCATTAGCTGGAGTTGGGGTGATTAGGAAAGAAAAGCAGCACATGGCATGACCTCATGCAGATCTTATCTGCGCTGAGGAATTTTTGAAAGAGATTTTCCCTCCACCGTTAAGCTTTTCTCCTCCACATTCAGCTTTTCTGATGTGAACGACCTGCTGGGCTCCCCTGAGGGGCTGCTGCCTCCCCCGAGGGGACGGCCCGGCACCCCAGCTTCTCGTAGCGTAGCCCAAGCTGGCCCCATGGGAACGAGACCCATCTCTGCCAGCAGCCGCTGGGAATGTCTCCTTCGCACCTTTCCGCTGGCCCTTCTCTGCTCTGCCCTGGCCCAGTGGTACGTTGTTGCCACCTAGTTGGCACACAAGTTGTCCTGCCTGGATTCTTCCTTTATGTGGATTATCCCACCTGAGACACTGGCAAATGGGCTATACTTAAAACCCGGTGGCAGCCGGTCACCACATAGCCAAATTTCCTAATGTATGCCACGACTCAAATCCTAAGGCGGAGTAATAGTAATAGTTAGGTCTGCCTTCAGGCAAGTCCATCAAGTGATTATCATTTTTTCTTTGCAAAGAAGAGTTGCCTTGCCTTTGACTTTGTTTTCCCGAGTCGTGCCACAACGCTTATTATGTTAAAATCTTACAGCACCTTCTCAGAAGCAGATTATTTGCTTTTTCATTTGGAAAAAAAAAAAAAAAGGGGTGACTTTTGGAAACAGACATATTTTTTTCAAAGACTACTGTTCTTCCCTGCTCCCTTTGAGCCTTTGTCGGATTTTATGAGCTATAGCACCTGTATAATAGTGGCTTGGAAGTGGAAGCAGTAGCAGTTTGTCCGACTGATCCTCTGAGCTTTGGCTTCTGACGGGTTCTGCCTTCCAGACCTCGCTGCTGTGCAAGTCGGCGATACATGCAGGCGTTATCGCGGACGAGCTGGGCGGTCAGATCAGCGTCACCCAGCAGAAGGGCATCAGCCGCTACGAAGGCGTTGTTGCCAATGGCGTCCCCTCGCACGAGTGAGTACCGCTGGCGGGGCTGGCTCCGGGAGCAACCCCGGGACACAGTGCCCTGCCCAGATCAGCAGAAGCAGGTGGGGATGCTCTTTTGGGGAGGAAAAGATGTTAGTTGTGGGCCTAGGGGTTTTGGGGCTTTGTTTCTACGGCTTTATTGAAATGGCGTTGGCATCGGATATAGGAAAATGTTCCAAGTTTTTAGTGGCTCTATACTATGTAGGGTGGTGTTTTCTTCTTCTTTTTTTTCTTCTTTTCCTTCCAAAACATATTTGCAAATTACTTTGTTAGCAGATACATGAAAGTACGATGTTCTGCAACAAACACCTTTAATCGATGTGCTAATAAATCATGATAAATTCATGTTAAAGTTTAAAAAAAGCTAGGAAGAATGAATAAATAAAAAGTGCCGTTGAGCCACAGGGGATTTAATGAACAACTTCTTAAACATTGTGCTTTTGACATGTTCAGAGTTTTTCTCTTTTAGAATATTTATAGCAAGGGTGTTATATTTACCACTTATCTTCTGACTTTTAATTGTACTGTTGTTGAAGCCGAAATAAATCCTCTAATCTCTATCCAGCACAGTAAGCCCTTCCAGCAACTGCCTCTGTCATTCCTGTTGGTTTATATTTTTTAATTTTCAAATGTTATCTGGATTTTACATGAGGCTTTTTCTTTTTGTAGGAAGAGAAATCTCCTCAGTCTCATAGCCTACAACAGCTAAGGGAATATGTCTTTTTTATACTTTTTTCCTGTTTTCCCTGTGATTTCTCCACATCATCCTAACAATTTTACAGTCATGGTTTCATTCATGGGGAAAAAAAAAAAGCATTCATTTGGTCTGTTGCTGTGCTTAAACTTCAGCACAGATTGAAATGCTTTATACATAATGGCCCTGGAGTATACAAAGCTGGGTAGCATGTAGACCACTAGTGGAAGGCCTATAAATCCTAAATATATTCTATTTTTCTTACACATGTTGCTTGAAAGTTAATCGCCTAAGAAAATGAATATAAACTTGTCTCAAGCAAAGCACGATTGAGAGCTCAGCTCAGGCACCAAGCCGTTCCATAAAACAAATAATACAAATTCTTTCCATCACACGTCAGCTTAGTGAAACCCTAAATTAAATATTTTGTATCTTAACTAAAGATGTTGTAGAACCGTTTACATACATTCATATGTTCATGATCCTTGAGAATCCCAGAACGAGTAACTCAGGCAGTAGGGCATAAAATGTTATAATGAAAGGCAGCTGGGATTCCCATTTGTATTTTTTTCACAGTACAAGAGCTAGTGGGCAACGAATGAAGTGTAGAAGACAGCAAATGTACATGTGCTGGGGGAAGCCACTGTTTGCATAATTAACCCATCACCCTAACTGCCAAGCATCCTTTTAATGTTGCTATTCACAAAATATCCTGTACATTTCACGTGAGTAATAGAAGAACTCGCAGAGATGCAAACTTGTCTCTATTGCATCAAGTGAGAAAATTCCCATTTACTTGAAGGAGAGCTGAAACGTGTGCTTCCAGGCTGAAGCCAGCCTCCGGGGCTCGGGTTTAGCCCATTTAATGTGAGTCCCCTGCGAGAGCACCCTAACGAGGAGCGCAGCCCCCATAGCCCTCCTGCCAACTGGGGCACACGGAGGCACTCCTTGAGCATGATGCACGTCTCGAAGGGACTGAATTGCCCCGAGGAGACAGCCATTGCTTTCTACAGATTATACAGGGAGCCATAGGTAAATGGGCTCATACTGTGTTGGATGCCTGCAAACTAGATGGCACAGATTTTGAGGAAAATGGGAGTGTGAGCACAGCACTTCCCAGGATGGTTCTGCTGCTCCTGGTAGCTGGGACAATCCCGGGAGCAGACGAACTGCTGGTGTGAGCCCATTATCCCGGGAGAGGGAAACTGGAGGATGCAGGGAAATCATTTTATTTCGAAACATGGAAAAGTGTTCCTAGAAACAATGGGCCTATTTACTAAGAAAATGAACCAATGCATTTCATGCTTTAAAAAGGCTTTTGTAAGAGATTTCCAAAGCTGCATGACGTCCCTGTCCTCTGGATACCTACAGGCTGCAAGAAATTCCTGCAGAGCAGCCAGTACTGGTGAGAAAAAAAACAGTGCTTAGACAGCACTGCTTTAAGAGCTTTTTAGACTCCCTTAAATAAAAGCTTACTCAAGTTTTTAAAATCTCATTTATAGTGGATTTCAGTATTAAAGATTTGAATTATTTAGTGACTTGAGCTGAAACTGACCTCATCAAAAGCTGCTGCTGGAGTGCATCAAGCTGTTAAGTATCTGTGTTGTAATGTGACGGTGGAGTTACGGCTCGCTCGCTCACCAGCCCTCAAGAGCTGACCTTGGCCTCCCTGAGTGCGTTTTTCAGTGTGCTTGTTACGTTCCAGCATCTGTGAGGTTTTCGGTTCCCATGATCCATGCATGGACCTGCACCCGCAAATGCTAGAATGAAGATCAAGTGGCTGGATTTATTGTGCAGTCCTGATACCCCAGTACAAACATACGGGGGGTTAACTTTGTAATGTGACCTGGCCTGGGACTGCGCACCCGTGCACGGATGGACATGGAAATGGAAGAGACCGCATGCTCGTGAATTGTGAAAGATGAGATTTGGGGTTAACCTGCACTACTTATAAAAAGCTTGCTTGAGACCGATTCTGAAACAAAAAAAGGATTTGATGCTAACAGAAATTTATTATGGGAAGCAGCATCCTTTTTTTGCAGAGCGACAGGCACAGGTCTCCCATGCAGTCCTGCCACCAGTACTCTTAGCTAGGCAGGACCCTGAAGGTTGTCGGGAAAATGAGGAGCACGGGGTGATACCATCCCTTAAAGGACAAATTGAAATTTTTGTGACAAATGCCACCTGTCACATTAGGAAGCTGATGAATTAGCACTTACTTTTGTCCTCTTCAGTGACTTGCAGAATTATAGCAGAAATATTTCAGCTTGATTTCATAGCTTTATAGACCTTAGAAATGCTAACCTCCTCCCTTTCTTTGCTAAAATTGCAGACCTCTGTTTGAAAGGGATGTCCGTGACTTTTTTATTACAAAGCATTATCTCATAAATAAGTATTCCAGGAGCGCTGTGATTTCTGTTTTGGGTAGGTTTTACTGATCACCATGGATTTTCATTTTCTTCTTTCCTCTTGAAATGGATTGCTTCGTATTCACTAAGAAAGCAAAAATTGTTTTGGCTGTAATGTCAAACTGGTTTGCAGCGAGCAGAGCACATCTGATCGCCCGTGAGGATTGCCTGGGGGGAAGATGTGGGAGGAAGAGCTTGGCTTTTTCCTTCTAGCTACTCTACCGCCTACACGCCCAAATAAATCAGCTCCCTCCCAGTGCTCTCCGTCATCTCCGAAGGGCTTCGTTTGCCTGTAGTCATTAGTTTTCCCTCACTGACAAAAAGAAGCAGTGTTTTTATTGGCTTTGACATGGGACCACTTTCCCCTTCCCCGTTTGCAGTACTCTCAAAACGTACAGCCGTGCGCACCGCTGTTAGCCCACAGAGGGTACCTCGGAGGAGATTTTCCTGGCCAACAACAAAGGGCAGCCTGAAAGGGAGCTGTCTTGACGCTTCAGTGCAGGAGTTTTTTACTGCTCAGTCACGCTGGCCAAGGCTTTTCAAAAGGGGCAAGTGATGCATGCAGCTAATCAAAGCGATGTTGAAGGGGTCAGATTTTCAAGAAATCCAAACTAATTTCACGTTAAAACCTGGGCTTTTATTTTTATTAGGCAGCCAGTCAGAGTCATCACTTCTGGAATGAAACCTCAGGGGCATCCTGTTGAGAATCAGAAAGCGGCTCCATGGGAGGCCAAGGAAAGCTCAGCTTTCCCTTACAGCGGTGATTTTATCTTGTCCTGCATTGTGCAGGGTTGTATGGAGCAGCTCAAGAAATGGCTTTTCTCCTGCAAAGCAGTCCATGTCGGAAGGAGGAAGAAAAGGGGAGCCATAGATGTGCTCCAGTTAATAGAGCAAAAAGAACCATTCCTGATGGGAGCTGTTGGTCGTGGTTATAACACAACCGGTTCCCACCCAGATTACAAGAAGGAGTGGTTGTCACTCAGTCTGGCTGTGATACACCTGTAGCCAAAGTAGGAGCGGTCAGAGCTGACGTGGTTTAGTCACCATCAAGCATAACTGTTTCACAGTGCTTAAGGCTGGATTTTCTTCAAACTAGATGTGGACTTAGACTAACAGAAGTCACTGATTTCAGTGAGGCTGCTCTAGTTCAAGCTACTGTAGGTGAGAAGAGACCTGGGCCCGGTGCTGGAGCAATGCACTGCTGGTAGCTCCAAGCCCTGTTAGCTTTCCCGTTCCTGGCTCTTTTGAACGCTCTTGTGTTGCTGGTCTGAGGAGCAGAAGGGGTAAGCTTTCCCACAGCAGTACAGCCCTGAGCAGAGCACAAAAGCAGAAGCGTGCAGCAAGAGTAACAGGCTGATGGGATGGGGAGTCACTTTAAAGCATAACAAATGCTCAAAACCATTAAAAAACTGATCTGAATTCAGTCACAGCGAGAGATGCACACGAGTGCTCTTACTGGGGTCGGTAACCAGCCAGCAAAGTAAGCGGCTATCTGGCCAGAGATATTTTGCTAGATAAACAGTGATTCTGAAACTGTACCTCGGCGTTCCCGTGACTGCCTCCTGAAAGGCTGAATTACCTTTTTCTTTTCTTACAGTGGTTCGCTGTCAGATAAGCGGTTTATATTTACCTCAAATGGTAAGAATAATGGCTTTATTTTTAGCTATTCAAATTTTACCTTTTTATTTAAGTATTTTCTGTAAAAGTTTTGAAAAGTAATCAGGAGAATGTCAGGCTGTGTCTAGGAAGGATATTTTAGGACAGCAATTTTTTTAAATTGGCAAGTTGAATATAAAAGTTGAAGAGATGTGAAGTGAGCTAGAAAAAAAACACAGAATAGGAATAGGTCATACGCACATAGACGAGAAACAGAAATAGTGTTCTGCTGTTACATTTCTGGTGCCAGCATATGAAAAATGGCAATCGGATAATCCCATTTTTATGTACTTTAGGTGGCAGAAAATGAAAGCAGTTTTTCTTCAGACATTTATAAATTCCGTCTTTGTTATACCAGAAGAGAATGAAAGCATAGAGAGGAATGAAAATATATTTACATTGCACTGATACAGAAAGCGTTCTTGTTTATGACTTTCCAAGATGCAAAAGCGTCTTTAATCTGTCAAGCTGTTCATTTGCATAAAACATAGCAAAGAGGGGGGAAAAGTTCGCGCTCGTTCATTTGAATTATATTTCAGTCATCTGAGATAAAATCATTTACTATTCCACTGAAAACTGTAGAGCATGTATAGGCCTTTGAAACTGCCAAGGAATTATTTTTAACTTCATTGAAACCTTATTCCACTGGCCTGTTTTCTCTGAAGAACCTTGATATGCAGAAATTGTTTAGGTTCTTTGGTGGAGTTTGTAATACTTACCTGCAGCTATTATCTTCATGATATCACCTCTTGGCAGCAGTATCAAGGAGCTTCTCTAATGAGTAACTTTCCTAGCCCTAAATTGCAGGTGAGAATCGTGAAATATTTACAGTAAAGTGTTCCTTTCAGTACAGTGCCTTCATCTGAGAAATGTTTTGTACAGCAAAATTAGTTAATGCCAATCTCGAAACATAAATATTATGTTTCAGAAGGAAAATTTTAGA
Source organism: Ciconia boyciana (assembly GCF_034638445.1). Taxonomy (NCBI): domain Eukaryota; kingdom Metazoa; phylum Chordata; class Aves; order Ciconiiformes; family Ciconiidae; genus Ciconia; species Ciconia boyciana. Next base: position 56,142,148 of record NC_132936.1, read on the forward strand.
ATATAAGCAGCCTTCACATGAATGAGACTAAACTGCAGAAATTAAAAAACAAAATGGCAAGGAAAAAATAGCAGATGTAGTCAGCAGGTGTCATGTATGTAGGAGCTAAATTGGTAAAGGAGAGGGACTGCAGCACTCTGGTACTGGATCATCCACTACAAATTGACTGGCAAACACCAGAGCTAATGGGTAGCATCAGGCTAGCACCAGATTAAGCAACATCTGACTTTGCTGTTGTGGGTGGTCTTCATATGTTGCTAGCCTAATATAAAAATATGCTGTGAAAACGCAAAATAACTCCTTCTGTCTGTCTGTGTGGGGACTCCTAGGCTGCAATAAATCTCTCAGTCTGGAAGAGGGATTCCTCTCCAAGAGCCAGGTTACTGCATCTTCCTACTGGGAGGAGACCAACGAATTTGGGCAACTATTCCAGTGGTCTCCCGACAAGGCTTGGCTTCAGGTACCAGGATTGGCTTGGGCCTCTAACCACAGCAGCAATCGTGAATGGTTGGAGATAGACTTGGGAGAGAAGAAGAGAATAACAGGTATGTCACTGTCTGGTTATTAGAAGCTGGGGTTTCAGCTGGAGAAGAAACTAAGTGCAGTTGAAAAGCTAATAATGCAGTAATGCAGTGTTTCCTTCATTAAATGTAATGAAATGTTCTGCATTGAGGAAGATTATTTTCATATTTAAGAAATCATGGCTCTTTATAAGACTGGTCTTCCTATAGGGATATAGGATTGGACTCAACTGTCATGCATGCCTGATGCTGTAGGCTCAGAACAAAATATTTACACAGGGAGCTGTAGAGTCTGGATGGATGATAAATGATTGCTTAGGACCTATTAATGATGCAGTTCTGGAATCAATAAGAAACATTAAAGTCATAGCCTTTGAAATAATGGCCCAGGTGAAAGAGAGTCCTGTTTCCAACTCCTGGTTTAGTTGTACAAATGTAAATTACAGTTGCTGCTAAAGATGTAAAGACTGCTGATATGGACCATAATATCAACAAGCAATTACCATTTTTGGAGTCATTAATTTGAGCTCTGTTAAAAATTGCATTGCTCTAAATTCACAATTTAAAACTGATTTCCATTCTTTACCCAACTTTTAAACTCAGTAACCACCCCTGAATTCCAACATAGTTTGAAAAATTAATTAAGATTTTGAAGGCAAATTTTTCCGAATCGTTTCGGCTTCTGTGTTTCCATTTGAAAATGTTCCTTTAAAAAAGACACCTAACAAATGAAAATGTATTTTGCATTTTGTTAAAAGGGATTAAGACCACTGGTTCTGGATCCACTATGCTGAATTTCAACTTTTATGTAAAGACATTTACAATGAACTACAAAAATAACAACTCAAAATGGAGAACTTACAAAGGGATTCTGAGTAATGAAGAAAAGGTAAGGGAAAGCGGGAGGGGTAGGAAAACACAGAGCAATAATGCATACGCTGCCTTGACATTGAAGGGCAGGCTTTCACTGTCAAGAAAGATTAGGAGTTTCAGACTTGTCTAGACTTGGGTTGTCTTCACCGGTGTAATTTACAGCCATGGAGTAGATAGTGAGCTTGTCGAAACAAGGAAGTTATCCAGGGCTTGCTGAAGTTGTGAGACGCACACAGGGAGGCATGTGTATGTCTGTATCCTTCTTTTAAAAGAACGGTGTAATTAAAGCTGTACAACAGGCTGTTTGGGCAAGTCTTTAGCTCAGCTCAGTGCTTGCATGTGCTAGGAACGCTGTACCAGTGCAGAAGCATTGGTCGGTATGGCACCAGCAAAGCTGAGATTCAGCTTCAGATGCACCGGGATGGTCAATACACCCCCCCAACAAGCGAAACAACTGACTCGGGTAAAAGCACGGGGCTGCTGGTGAAGCTGCGCCTGCGGATCAAGCTTCTGTTCGGGCTGTGTTACGGTCACGAGGGACTGCACCGCTCCCCGCCCCTCGCTGGCCAGACTCTTCTGACACAAGTCTGTGGGCACAGCCTACGTCTGTTAGGAATCGATGTAACTGAACTTAAAATAAAAGCTCTTACACCAAAATACCTGTCCACACAACAGCTTTCACAGACTTTGGGTGACTTTAACAACGAACAGATAAAAGCAGTGCAACTAGTTCCTGCAGACAAAGGATGTGCTGCACAGGTTTGTCTGATAACGTTTTTCCCCTGAAAACCTCATGTTTCCTTTCAAACAAAAACCACCCAAAGCCCTCCCTGCTCCCACAGCGTTCACAGTCAGACCTTCACTCATCATTTCTGAGGGAGCTCAGCTTGCCTCAGGATAAGGCTCTACCTGGCCCTCAGTCCTGACGGCAGGTTTTAAAAACTTGGTAGAGCTGTAGATAGATTTCCTACTAGCTTTGATTTTCTTAGCTTGTATGGAAAGGAATTTCACTGCACAACATTAACTGGTTTAAGATTTTTTAAATGTTAAACTTAAGAGGTGTTGGCCCAAAAAGTGAAAAATCAGCCTAGTAGTGGCTGAACTGTGAAGGCTAGCTATTTAAAATCTGCTGGTTTGCAGTTTTCCACACTGACTTGTTATTTACAAATAATCTGATGAAAGTATTATATATGATCTTAGTTTCAGCTAAGGTGCATGACAAAACCTGTCCCATCAGACCTGATGTGGCCTGGCATTTTATCTAAGATATGCTGGGCTCACTTCCCTATCTTATCAGGCTTTTAAGTTCTCCTAGATCATGCCGAAGCATCTCTAAGAACTAATTTTGCAAGGACTACTGTTCTGCACATGGGCCGAATTGATTCTGGGAAATACTGTATAAGTGGGGGGAAAAGGAGACACAACCACGTAGTTGATAGTCACTCATCAAGCTTGATACAGAAAACTGACCATTTTACTAAAATGTCTAGAAATATTTCACTTCAACTTATTTTTACATTTTTATCTCCTGTTGCCCAAGTAAGGGTGCTGCAGTGCTATTAAATAAAAAATGATAGCATTATACCACCATACATTAACTAGAAATTACACAGAATTGAAACAGAGTGATTATCTTTTTTCACCAAGCTAACAGCAAAATGTGATCATCTGTCAGAACTAAAAAGATTATTTTTTTCCAGAAGTCTCAATTCCAAAAATCTTGTGGCTGCATCCCAGATTATCAATATATTTCAGGTTTAGGACAATGAAAATGTTTGAAGTTGGATGTCAGGAGCACTCTGAAGAAAGAGACTTTTAAAACAGAGCAGACAACGTGCTTACATTTCGTTGCAGGTATTCCAAGGCAACTCCAACTCTGGTGACATAGTACGCAATAACTTCATCCCTCCGATAGTGGCCCGTTATGTGCGCATTATCCCTCAAACCTGGAACCAAAGAATAGCATTGAAGCTCGAGCTGATGGGTTGTCGAATAATGCAAGGTATGGGGTAAGCAGCACTCCCCGGGCACGGTGCCTCCAAAGCCCCCTGTGCTACCACAGTGCCACTGATGCCCCCTTCTCTTTTGCAGCTAATAGTTCATTTACGCATTCAATGTGGCAGAAACCAAGTCAGAGCACAGAAACCTCCCTTGGAAAAGACGACAGGACTGTTACGGAGCCCATCCCATCAGAAGAAACTAACTTGGGTAACACTACCTAGTGCTGCATTTTCTCTAGGATGCATCATGTCTTCAGCCCAGCCTGAGTAAACTTTAAATGTTCTCACAAACCAAAACTTTTATTTTCCATTCAGACTTTATTAAAGGTTAAGGACAGAGAGAAGAGGGAGGAGCATAGGTTCTTTTTGTCTTAAGGCACAGAAAGAGATTGAAAGCCTTAATTTTCCTTGATGCGTGAAACATCAGGCTTTGGTTTCCCTGTCATATTGGTTTATTTGCCATGCTTGGTAGGTGGCTCAAGGGACTATACTGAGCACTCATCAGCATTTTCTGGAGGAGCTCTTCCTCACCCTCTTCCTATATTTTATAATTTTTGTAATACATGAGGCAGTGGTCTCACAAAAATGTTACCTTCTCTCTACGCAACCATGACTCCTCCCAGCGCAGGTCCCCAGCTCTAAGCAGCATACAGTAGTGCACGGTTGTGTAATTAAACACTTTTCCATAATGCCTGCATTTGTGGGGGCTCAGACAACCTTCATTCGCATACTTCTCACTGAATTTGCAGTCTTCATCCTTTCATGTTGCGGAGCTAACTTCTTAGATCTTGAAAAGCAAACAAACAAAATTTGTTGCTTATACTGGCTGGTGGACCCATAGCCAGGCAGGAATTACCAGACCCACTACACCAAACACTGCTACCCATTAGGTAGCTGATAGCTGTAGGAATGTCTCTGTAAAAGAACTGGTTGTAAGAAGCAATCACTGTAAGAAAAAAAGCTCTTCTGAAACTGCACTGCTCTTGCCAAGAGCAAGCTCAGTTCATCTGTGCAGCGGTATGGGTAAATTGTATCCATGTTCACTGAAAATGAAATCTACTGAGATTTCATCTGCTAAATCATAAATACCCTGTGGACACGTGTACTACCTTATTCTCACAGCCTGGTAAGTGTCTGTAGCAATAGCGAATGGCACACTCCTGACACAAGAGCCACTCCACTGCTAATTTTCAAATCCCTGCTCTAAACCATGTTGTGTTAGAATTTAACAGGGGCTAAACAGGTTTTTTGCTAGCTCCACTCCTGGAAATCTTTGAACTATTTTGACTGAAATGTTTCAACCAGTTCAACGTGAGCCAGAAACTCAGCATGTAAAATTGCAGCCTCCTTTGGCAGTTTTGTAAGCAAATGGAAACAGAGTGTAAGTGTCTTTTTAAAAGTTACCTAGTGTGTCATAAGAAGGAACTGCTTTTTGTAAGGTTGCATATAGATGTCAAGTCAAGTGTCAGCACTGAGAAACTATATTTAACTCTTTCGTCTCAACACTGTTGAGACGGTGAGTTTGTCTGTCTGAGACTGAGTCTGAGACTTTCGTCTCAACACTCCACGTAGGTACATGGCAACCACGTATGGCTGAGGAATGGTCTTGCAGTTTTATAGTTTTATATTTTCATGCTCTCTTGCAAGGAGCATTCCTGCAAGATTATCTGCCTTTTGCTGTATTCTCTGTAGTAAACATTACCAGCTTCAGAGTAATTTGCCTTTTAAACTTTTATCCTTTTTTTTTTTTTTCTTATGCAGGCTTAAAGCTTACAGCTATAATTGTCCCCGTCCTCATCGTGCTGTGTCTGTTCCTGTTCTCTGGAATTTGTATCTGTGCAGCCCTACGCAAGTAAGATACAGGCTTTTGTCCTAGGAGGCATTTGTGGCTACCTAGCTAGCACGTCCAACTACGTGCCCTCTTTCCAGAGCCTCTTTACCAGGGACCTGGAAATCGATCCTTTTTGGCAGTCCTCCTTTTAAGTAGAACTCATGTCGCGTCTCTGTAAATTGTATTTCCTATTGTACATCTTCCCTCGTTGGACAAAAATGAAAGTAAAGCAAGTGAGAACTGCACACCTCAATTTACAGTCCAATGTGACCTGCTGTTCTCTTCAGCCTACATATACCCACAAATACTAGGGTGTAAAGCAATCGAAGATGGAATAGTTTCCACACCAAAGCCAAGTAAAAATTCAGTGAATAGGGAGGATTTGAGCTATCTATCTGGGTCATTTTCTTTTATTTCCCTCCTGTTGTGTTTCTGCTTCCCAGTCCCTTAAGTGAGAGCACTCAACCTAGGGGGCTGAAAGCAGAGCCCAGCTGTGAGGAGTTGCAGGCATACGCTGGTAAGCAGCTAAAACCAAGCCACTTCATTTCACAAGTCAGAGGACTGGAAGAAGCACCGCTAACTGTGATTCCTGCTAGATGTCCATTCATATGAACCTGCACTTGCATGTAGAGCCAGGAAATGCTTCTGTCAGCAGATGGGGATTTGGAAGTATAAGGAATGCTATGGTGACGTTGCTTCATCACTAGTGGTACCCAGCTCTGCCCTGGATTCACAGTAAATCTATAAACTAGGCAAAGAATTCAGAAAAGCAGACCCAAAACATAACCTGGAGTGACGCATATAGACATGGACACATCAAATCGATGAGTGCCAGACACAAGAAATTTGAACACTGGCACTTACAACTTGCATATAGATGGGGAAAAACGAAATGTCGAAGCGCTGGTTTGCATGCCTTACGTTCTAGTAAACACCATCCTCCAGGAATGGTGTTTTACACCATTTTTACACCATTACACCAGGAATGGTGTTTTACACCAAATGGTGTTTTAAACACCATCCTCCTTCAAAGTGAAGCATTGTCCTCAGCTGCTAAACACAAAGGCTCTCTCTCCTGGAGCTAAGGCATGAAGCTGAAATGCTGTGAGTGCAGATGTTTATAAATGCTTTCCTCTCCTCGCAGGCGAGAAGCCAAAGGACTTTCTTACGGATTATCCAGTGCTCAGAAATCAGGTTAGTGGAGAACCATGCACTTTGTCCTGTCCTGTCCATTGGGCCAACGGGAAGGGGTTTATGCAACTAAGCATGAAATGCTTATGAAATAGCATCCACGTTTCCTCGTTCAAATTCACCTCTTCATACAAGGAAAACGGCAAACGATAGTCCCACTTGTGTCATCCTAGCACAGTGCCCTGAGAAACAATATAATTTGGTTTCTATGACAGAAAGGCAATTAGCAAAAGATCTATTATACAGAGTGCATAAATTAGCATGTAAGAGTGCTCCCAGGTGCCCTCCCTTTCCTTCCCTCCTCCAAAATACCTATTTTGCAGAAAATTGCTGCTTTCCTTTTCTTTTCCCCACAGCAGAGGGGATTGCCTTTCTCCAAGAGAACAAGGGCTAATAACTTTTTATGGCTTTAATATTTCCATCTCACTGCCTTCCCTAGTTGGGACTGTATTTATAAAGCCTAACAATACTGAATTGTACTTCATGTGTAAAATCTGAATAGGGGATTGGCTTGAGGACTCTGCTTTAGAAGATGCCTGCAAAACCCCAGTGAAGTATATTCTTTGTCTTGCTCAATAACACTTTCTAGAGTGGGGTCTCCCGTCAGCTTAGAAGTTGGGGTTTAGCTGTTTTTCCTGGCCAGCCTGGCCATATTCCTCTATAGAGGAATCTCAGCTTTCCATAAAAAAAGAAACCACTAAGCAATTCACATGTCTCTTGACAAGTGCAATAGCTCAGCTCCGAAATTTCATCCCTCAGCAGGTGCTGACGTCAGTGGAAGGAATGCTGTTACCCACTGCACCTCGCCCTCATTAGAAAATTAATTTGTACTTAACATCATATTTGCTAATATGATTTTTCAAGGTCACATCATAATCCTTTCTCACTTGCTAATGAGGACAAATCCCAAGGAATTGGAGATAGCCTCTTACCCAGTCAGTTCATTTGTTGCGTGTGTGCTTCATAAATCAAGCTCCTAAGCTCTTGTGAACCAGGCTTGGGACTCAGAAAGCTGGGAGCCGAACCCACCTCTCTGCAGACCTCCTGTCGCAGGCTCTAGTCAAGTGCCTGACACTGTTGATTTTTATTTTTCTGTCTCATAAGGATGTTGTGAGAACAAATTAATTGATGAGTGCAGGTGCTCAGATATCAAGGAAATGAAAGCCATGCTAGTCTATTGAAAAAAAGAAATTTTAAGCATTATTTTTGCCACATAAGCAATGGCAAAACATGTAACTGATTTAAAGGTGGTATTTTACTGATAAACTTTGTTAAGGCATCAGTGCAGGCACCTACAGAGTTTGAGCCCTTCTTGCCAAGAAAATCCTCTATAAAGTTTTGTTTTCACTTGGAAATCCCAGTTGATGATTCACTTTTTCCCTTTCACCCTCCAAATTTAGGGGGCTTTTTTTACAAACAGCCCATTTTAGTCTTGCTTTTTAACTACTTTAGTATATTGACAGCAATGAGTACACCAAAAATTAAACTTTCTGATAAGTCTTCTGATTGTAAGCATTTCACTTGCTGATAAGCCTTCTATTTTTATTTCTTTATCATAGGTTGTTGGAAACAAATCAAGCAGCCTTTCACCAGACATCAGTCAACTGAATTTACTATCAGCTATAATAATGAGAAGGAGACACCACAAAAACTAGATCTGGTCACCAGTGACATGGCAGGTAACAATTGCTTCCCCTGCGATGCCTTCATTTTACTCTGAGCGCAGAGCGGGTAGCAGGGAGAGGGATGGGCCAGCAATGTTACAAGCTCCAGCTCTCATGCAAGCAGAGGCCCAGGAACAGATTTATCTGTGTTCATCCCAGATGTATAGTGAAGCAGCTAAATATATCAGTGGAAAAAAACCCACTATTTTGGAAACTTTTTCTTGGAGTTGTAGGGAAAGATTTCCTAACTCTGAAATAGTTACAGCTGAAGGTAACCACGGAAGGCAGTCAGGCATGGATATAGTCCAAGAACGTGCCTTGGATAGGATAGTTTAAATAGATAGTTTCTATTTAAACACAAATGTCTCTGGAAACGGAACAAAATATAATGCCCCTTGCTGCTGAGCAAATAGGAAAATTACTTAGTTGGTTTGTGGTGGGATTTCATGCCCAGCTGGAAGTCGTGCTAAGATCCCTGTGAGGCTTTCCTGGTGCCTGAACAATTTGGGAGATGAGGCCCCCTGAAGCGGAAGCAGGTAGATGAGAGAGAAGAAAAAAACCCCACAGTGCTTCTCTCCTGAGCTACCTTGGTTCCAGGTCACTGTTTGGATAGAGCAAATCCCCACATCGGTACTATTTGCATCCCAAAGGGATGGTTTTTTAATTCATCCTCTTAGCACATCTTATCCCTGCCTAGTTTAGTCTGTCTGGAAAGGCTAGTGAGACCAGCCATTTCATGGGCTCAGTGATCAGCAATTTTCCAGAAAGATTAATTTGCTGATTCCAGCCTCAGACCTTAGAAATTCCTTAGAATTTCTCCAATGCATTTGGCAGAGAAATACATTTAAAAAACAAATGGATGGTTACTGTAATTCCATATGGTGCTACCCTGGATATCTTTCAAAGATGGTTTCAATCCTTTACAGAAACTTTCAATATAAATATGCAGAGACCTATACAGCAGTTTTATTTCATGGAGGAAAGGGAGTGAATAAAGGTTGCTCACAAATCATGGTTATCTGTCTCCCCCGGCCATCTCTGGAGAGACTGCTCTCTCCATCCTCCCCTCCTGCCGGGTGTGGAAAGTCTTAACTCTCAGTCTGGCCAGGCAGCTCCCCAGCCTTAGCCTTTCACCTACAGTCTCGTTAAAAATAAGAAACATGAAATAAAAATGTGACTGCAGCCCAGAAATGTGCCATTTAATAATTTAACTGTAGAGGGCCTGCAACTTGCATACAGGTTAACATGCTACACGAAATGCCCCCTGCTTTGAATCCCCGGCTGCCAGTTCTCAAAGGCAGCCGGGAACGAGTCGAGACACTTCATCCTGAGCGAGGGAGATTGCTGGGGATGGCGGCAGCAATGCCGGGGAGAGCTGCACCGCTTACTTAGTGAAATATCATAACACCTTCACCCTACATGCTGAAGTTTGGGAAGCAGCCAGGAACTGCCAAAAAGATTCACAGGACATATGGGATCGAATTCGACGCTCATGTCAGATGAACCACGATGCCAGAACAGAAACTGAGCTAACTTCTTCGCGCCTGCGTCAAAACATGATACTTTAGCAGTGTCATTTACTAGAGCTGTTCAGGCCACCGTATGTATCTGTAAGAGATTGTCACTAGCACCAAAGTGAGAAAGTTAGAACGCTGAATTTTCTCATAATAGTTTTACTGGATTTTTTTAAAACCTTTTTAGTCCAGATCTCCTTCTTAGACGGCAGCCTGGCATCCGCCTCGACTAGAGGTGCAAACACGCGCTTCTTGAGGCCACATTTCCTCCATCTCACTCCTTGCTCCTGCTCGGGCCGTTTGCCCATCCCCAGCTCTATCCCTGCCGTCCCCCTTGACCGGGGTGACCGCCCAGTTCCTCCATCAGCACCGGTCCCACTTCTCCTCCCGTGGCTCGTCCCCCCTCGTGCACCCGCAGCAGTGCTGAGCTGGCTTAGCGCGTTTCACACTTCCCTTGACTCTCTTGGCTGCCGTTCCGTCTAACTTCATCCTTCTTGTCAGTCAGCTACTACAGGATGCCTTTTAAATAGAGCCGGCTCTTGGTCAGGCTCATTAAGAATCCTCTGGGCATTTTAATTATTCCAGAAGTGGGACACTTGCTTCAGAGAACTTCTCGTTTGTGGATCTTCATGCAATGTCCTTTGCCCAGTTCATTGCTAATATTTTCTTGACTTCTCTCTTTTTTTAAAGCTTTTTAGTATACTCCAGAAATGATGTTAATTTATTTGTTTGGGTAGGAGGGGAAAGGGAGTAGGAAAAGGGGTGGCAGATTGGAGCTCCTCCATGGAAGAGCTTCTGCCATGTTCTGCAACACTTGCTCGCTGAAGGAGGTTGCAGGACCGGCACTGGGGCAAGGTTTCCTCACATCCCTGATAACCACGCATTTTGTACAATAACCAAGTAACACTTATCAATGCATAACTATTGAATACAAAAAACAATCTATCTGTGCCTTATTGAGCAGTTCATGCTTCCTTTTAGATTATCAGCAGCCTCTCATGATCGGGACTGGGACGGTAACACGGAAAGGATCTACTTTTCGACCCATGGACACTGAAGATGAGGGAAGAAGAGGGAGTTCAGAGTTTGAAAATCACTATCACTGTCCGCACAGAGCTAACCGGCACGAATATGCTCTGCCCCTGACCAGCCAAGAGCCCGAATACGCCACCCCCATCATAGAGCGGCACATAGCAAGAGAACATAATTTTCCCTCTGAAAACGGCTACAACGTACCCGTCGTCTCATCCCAGAAACACTCCCTTTCTGCCGGCAGCTTCCCTAGTTCATGTAAGACCGATACCAGGAACGGAGACTATCAGACACCCCAGAGTGTCATAAAATACGACAAACCCAAAGTTAACAGTGTTCTGAGCTCCGTGAGTTACAGCACGGACTACCAGAAACCTCAGCCCAATGCCCTCGGGAGCGAGGGTTACTCAACGCCCAGAGACTGCCTAAAACCAATAAGCCAGACAGCAATGACAGCTCTCTTGTGATCTGCCGAGCAGGAGAGACGCAGTGCGCAGGAACGTCGCTGCACAGCTTTCCGAAGCAAAAACAGAGTTTGGAGGGACTCTGCTGCAGGAGGCAGAAGGCAAACAAGCCCTGTGTACATAATATTGCAGTCTTGCTGGGTTCTGACATCTGAAGAAAGCATATGCTGTTTATCACTGTTTATAGCAAGAGAGATGTTATCAGTGAAGACTGTACATCTTATTTTCTGTAACTGATCTCAGTGCTCCATTTGCAATGTGTGCAATTTGTACATAGCTTTTATTTAAGAAGAATTTCTTAAGTTTCCTTTTCACCTGGGGGATTGAAAGGATTGCAGAAATGCCTATTTAAGAAAAACAGGCCTCTTTCTCCATCTTTATTTTACCTGCTGTTGTACTGGCAGCTGTAAATGGTGTATCTTACGGTTGTGGTGATTCATCTCCTTTCCTACGATAACTGAAGATAGGGCATCACTGTAGTTCTTACTGGGAGGGTAGAAGAAGTAAAACTACTTGAAGCATAACGTGCACAAGAAAAAGCAGCTGAGCATTTAAATACTGTGCTCAAAGCCACCTTCCCGGCTGCTTTTTTAGCAGCAATTCTTACACGCTTGAATTTGATCTAGCATATGAGCTGAGCCTGTCTAACTTGCTATTCATGTTAGAAACAGGTAGAAAGGCTGAAACCAGTTTTGGGTTCAAACCATGGTGATCACTCGGCAATAGAAAAAAAAACCAAAAACAAACAACAAACCCAACATCTGTCAATCTGGGTTTTTTTTCAGGAAGTGTGTGTGGAACCAAAATGTGAATTTACAGCTGAGAATTAAATCCCGCTCAAGCCCTAGCTGATGCTTTTGCTGCTAAACTATAAGGAAATTTGTTCCTTGGCACAAGGCAGCAGACTTCCTGAACTTTTCATTGCTCCACTAGGTATTTTTCTGTCTTACAAATTTAGTGTCACATTTCTATTTGAAATATTTCAACTAAGTAAAACACAGCGTGTGTATGGCTTACTGTTGCAGTTAAATTTGCAAGACAGCAGATCAGCACAGGTGTTTTCAAATAGTTTTTCTTTTGCAGCTAATGTTACCCTTAATTCTGTTTTTGGACAAACTTGAAAAAGCATGGGGATGGGTGCAATGTATCGCATAGTAGCTGGCTCCTCTTTCAGCAGAGGCGGCGTTGAAGCGAAACAGCTTCTGGTAGCGACTGGGACCGTCCGCTGCCCTTCTGCCTGCAGTGCTTGGAGCATCGCTTTGAAATCGAAAGCTTGTCCTAAAATGTCAAGAAGCGATATACTTCTGGGAAGGAAGAATGGTGCTATATTTAAAGCACAAAGGTGGGAAATTAGACCAGTAAAACCTGAGCTCTGGGAAAGTCGCTAGCTGAAGGCCCTCCATTTCCTTGCGTGGAAACCAGGGATAATTTGCAAAGGATGCAACAAGGATTTGTGGTCTGTTCACAAAGTGCTTTCAGATCCTTGGGTGGAAAGTGCTGTCAGAGTACAGACTAGTTGCAGTGATACTACTCACAAATATTGCTAACTCCAGCCATATCCGACCTTAAGGCAAGCTCTTAGTGGGTTCTTTCCATATGCTTGTTTTGTGGCCTCAAGCGGTGCCATTCCCTCACGCTGCCGCGCTGTGCATGCGATTCCCGTGCAAAGAAGAAAGAGTCAAGGTAACCTCGTAGCCTTCCTGTGTTTGCTGTCAATACAGTTTCTGTGAAATGTCTAAAACACCTCAGGTCCTGAAGTGAAACAGCAGCAGCCTGTTTGTTAGACCGAGCTGGGTGGTGTTGTTTACCTTCTGTTGTTTACATGTCTGTGTAAATAAAGAACACTGGTATTTGTAAATCAGTCACACAGGCCTGCTACTTAACTCGGTTGACTTGATCATCGCTGCGCGCCCACTCTCGTCACATGTCCCGCAGGGTGAGAAAGAAGCGTTCCTTACGCCCTGCAAAAGCGCCAGTTGCGCTGCTGCAATTCACAGTCCCAGTGTGACAGGCTAAAAAAAGATCCTCTCGGTGCCCCATTTAGCCCAGCTTTTCTGTCCATAAGCTCTAGAGAAGAAGCACCCACGAACAAACGTCTGCGCCCAGCCCCGCTGCTGGATGCATATAATTGAGGAAAGGATGAGGATGCCCTCCTGATGAGCCTGAAACCAATATTCCACCCACACAGCTCATTAGCCTGCCTTGTCACTTTACAAACAAGCAGTGCTCAGGAATCAGGGCTACTCCTCACCTAACGAGGCACCTAGATAATGCAGCAGTGCAACGGGACCAGGCAGCAGATGACTCTGCTTGTATTATAATAAACTTTCTGCATGCCTCTGCCACATGCTTTGCGCATCTGCAGCATGCTACAAGTGTCAAAGGGTTCTTGGTAGCATGTGCCCATTTCTGCTGCCGTTCAACACAGCTGTTTAAGCCTAATGAAAAGTTGGGTCTCAGTTTGCACCTTGCCTTCGTCCCCACCCCCCTCAAAAAAAACCCTGCAAAACTGCAAAAAGATGGCTTGAAATAAATCCCCAAACATCTGCATCCTCCCTGGGTCACAGTGGCTTGGTGCTGACGGGGACGGAGGCAGCGCAGCAGCTCTGTAGTCCCTCACAGCTCCCGGTCGCTGCCGTGGTGCTTCATGGTTCACGTCTGAGTGACGGCTGAGGGTGGTTAACATGAAAAGCCTTGGGCTTCTCCACCTCAGCCAGGGAAACAGGAAGTTTTTAGTGACCCTAGCAGCAGATATGCAAGGGAACTTCCTACCTGTGTAGTCTCTCTATCCTGATGGTGGTGGAGATACTAAATCCTGGGGTAGGAAGGAAAGGGGACTCTGCCTCAATCTTCCCAGTGGTAGTGGCTCATCCTCATGCTCCTCCTCTGAATGGCTTCTCACACAGTGGTACATCAAACTCCAGCTTGTCTACATCAGCCTGTTCTCACCATCGAAACCAGTCACAGGTATAACACAGGCAGCCTTCTCAAACATCACACATTTAAAAATCTTCCTTCCACAGTGAAGGTTAGAGTATGCACCATTTTGAGACATTTACACACTTGGAAGGGCTGCGTTAGCTCTGGGTCTCTCCAACGTCTCTAGAGATTGTGTGAGAGCAGAGCCTGACCCTCTGGCCGATGGAGGCTTTCAGTAGCATTTCCATACCAAACTTCTTTCCTGAGCAGGCACTCCCAGTAGGCTGGAACAGTAAAACCAAGCCAGAGTTCACAAGAAGGTTAAATATTAACCGATCGTAGCACTGAGGGCCTGCCTGTCCCAGCTGCAGTCGAGGGCCAGCCTCTGACTTTGCCAGGAACGGGGTGACGCGCTGTAACTGCACGTCTCTGACCGAGGGAATTGAAGGAGGCGGCTCTTGAGGTAAGAAAGTGTAAAAGATGATGTACGCTACCTGCAACTGAAAACCAAAAATGACAGCTTAGCGTGCATTCCCAGCTGGTGACTTATATTTTAAAAAACCCCACAAAAACCAACTACAACAAAAGTTCCCAAAACACCACAGCAAAAATACAAATGTTCCTTGCTCTCCCCTCCTTAGACTGGAAAACAGCTTGTGACTTCTCATTTCTTCTGTCAAGTACCTTTCCAACACGCAACACAAAAGCTTTTTTTTGTCCTATCAAGTGTAATTTTAAATAGCATTTCGCTATTTCTTTCAGTTGCTAGAGTTTTAACATCAGACATTAAACCCTACCTTAGTACCTACCAGAATCTTTACATCCACCAGGCTACAGACTAAAATTAGTCCTTGACTTGCAGACTGCAACTAGGATTTCCCCAGCTCAGTGGATGTCCTCCTCACATACAGCACTGCCTGCTCTCTTGCACTGTCTTTCTCTGGATCAAGCACTTGGCCTCACCTCCCTCTCCAGACACCATCCACGGGACGGGTTCAACCAGCTCAGTAGCCCACTGGCTACAGCAGTCTCTGCATAGATGGGGGAAGGCAGGAAAAGCACCAGCCTGCATCCCCTGCGTCCGATGAGTATCGTAACCACAGAGCTAACATGGCAGCGGCCACAGCAGCGCCTCTAGCACCTGTGTGTTTTAAAATGAGGGATCCCTGCTTCATTCTTTAAAAAAACCCATGAGGTTGGATTCCAGCCATTAGAAGCAGGTTGTGAATCCCATGGCTTGTCTGCATTACTGGCGTGGCTAAACCCCGGGAAGACTGAATTTTTAATGCAGACTTGCTTCAGATTTTTCCCACCAACTGCCATTTGGCAGTTCTCCACTCCGTGGGCAGATTCTAGTGGAGCCCCGTCTGAGGCACGAAATATTCCCTACACAGGATGGGAATGTCAGACTGTAGGTCCCATTACAGGAGCAGACACCGAACTCTGCTTAACTGTTTGGTGGATGACTGTCATTAAAACGCATATGATTTGGTTTTCCATGGTGCTGGAGACTCATATTGCATGCAGACATATGGCAAGGATTGCTGCACCCTCCCCAGCGCCACTCCATCATTGCCAGACTCTCTGGACACAGTACCAGAAGCTGAGCTGCTCCAGGACTCATCTCCATTGCTGTCCTGGTTTCAGCTGAGATAGAGTTAATTTTCTTTATAGTGGCTGGTATGGGGCTATGTTTTGGATTTGTGCTGAAAACAGTGTTGATAATACAGAGATGTTTTAGTTGTTGCTGCACCAGTCAAGGACTTCTCAGCTTCCCGTGCTCTGCCAGGTGCAGAAGAAGTTAGGAGGGGACACAGCCAGGATAGTTGATCCAAACTGACCAAAGGGCTATTCCATACCATATGACGTCATGCTCAGTATATAAAGCTGGGGAAGAAGAAGGAAGGGGGGGACATTCAGAGTGATGGCGTTTGTCTTCCCAAGTAACGGTTACGCATGATGGAGCCCTGCTTTCCTGGGGATGGCTGAACACCTGCCTGCCCATGGGAAGCAGTGAATGAATTCCTTGCTTTGCTTTGCTTGTGTGTGCGGCTTTTGCTTTACCTATTAAACTGTCTTTATCTCAACCCATGAGTTTTCTCACTTTTACTCTTCCGATTCTCTCCCCCATCCCACCGGGGGGGAGTGAGCGAGCGGCTGGGTGGGGCTTAGTTGCCGGCTGGGGCTAAACCACGACAATTGCACTGGAGGATAATGGTCTTGTGGCCATGCAGAAAATTGCAGAAGGCACCAGAGGCTTTTCAGGGCTCACGTGATCTAACCTGCATCTGCAACACAGAGCAAACCAGGTGACCAGTGTCGGTAACTGGCAGAGCCCGTGCCTCTGACCTACACCCACTGTTGAATGGGTGTTAAGGAAAACCCCCCGGTCAGCTCTGTTGTGACATCCCCAGTAAGCCCCAGCTTTGTGTCCGTATAATACAGGTGGCAATCATCTGACATGAGGACTCACTCACTGGCTATTTCTGAGGGATCTAAAAACCACAGCAAGGAAGCGCTATTGCCGTAACAAATTACACTGTTTACACTAAGTTACACTAACGTCCCTTGACCTTAAAACAGTAGTGTTGCATTTCAGCAACACCTTCAAAAATGTGCATATAAATTCACCACTGAGGTAGTTAATAAAAACTAAATGAAGTGCAAGTATTTGTCTGTGTCCTGGCTTTTGCCAAAAGGAAGGCAAGCTAGTAATTTTTCTCCAGGGAGTTCTAATTCCGTTCAGGAGGGCAAGTAACAAAAAGCAAGAAAATGAGCAGGAGTTATGTGGCCTCTAAGAAAGAAGTCAGTGGTCTCAGAGAAGTCCTGCAGAGTCGGGCACCCACTGAAAAGTAACCTTGTAGAAATCCATTGGTGTTTTTCTGTTTGCCCTCTCTCCAAAACCAGGTTAGGTTTGCTCAACAAGTGGGTGTCTTGAGGGCTCCCCTAGCCTGTAATCAGCCCAGACCCTAGGAATGACAAGGTTGTGTTGCTGCATTCCTTTTTTCCTTATTATTTTCCACAATAAAAATTCTATACTGCCCTTTTCTTTCCAATGTCAGCTATGCTGTAAGCTTGTACTGATCTCCAACCTCCACTGCGATAGTACAGCATGGGGTAAATGAAAGCAGAGTTTATAATTTCATTTGAAACTCATCAGTGTTGTTGATACCTATACCGAAAATTTCCCTGCCATAGCTATGTGGGGTTAACAAGACTAACAACGTTATGAAGAAGCAGCAGCATTGCCTATGAATTATTGAAGGCTGAGCAAGTTTCAAGGAGCATGCTTATTTAACGGGAAGGTGCCATTTCTGCACGATCACTTTCAAACTTAAAATAGAAACCTCTCCTGAGGGTTTCTTTTTTTGAAGCCGTCCCCCCCCTCCCGCCTGGTACAGTCCTACCATCCATAAAGGACACGCAAGAAAGGGTCAGATAAAGTATTTCTAAACTAGATAAAGACAAGAGGGAAGACATCCTTAGCTGGGAAAAACTCATGTTATCCATGATAAGGAGGACGCCTAGCATCTGACTTTCTGTGCTATCTCATTGTATAGTCTGGACATTAGAATTTGGAGACTTTTTCATTCAAACCTTACCGTATTTGTTTAGGCTTGGCCTCACATTTTGCGTCTGCAAGTCCTGAAAAACATTTGCCATCTACAGTATGCAGAGGTTATTCAGTAACCTCTTGTCCTGGCCTGAGTGAATTCATTATTTAGTCAGCCACTTGCAACACAGCTACTGAGCTGCCACGCGACATCCAAGAGATTATCATCCCATTTATTTTTATACAGTCCCAGGTATTAAAAAGAGAAATCCAGGAAGGAGACAACTTGATTAAGTTAAAGCACAACATCATTTTTCAGCATAGCAAAAAATATAAGCCAACATATATGACATATAGTACTAAGGCTTTTGTGTCCTGATTCACCACCCTGAACTGATGTCAGGAATCCATAATTTTGACAAGACACAAATTTTTTAACAGACCTTACTGGAAAAGTTCCCTTAATGATCTGCATTATCTGCTCACCCAAAGAGGAACAGTATCCCTGAATATCCAGCATTTCCTCCTGTGAGTCTGAGCTAGTAAGAGGAGTGAGAAAACTTACAAGATAACAAAATTATTCAAAACCTGTGACGTTGTCTTAGCCAGATCAGATGACAACAGACAATAATAGCCTTTAAAAACGCATGTATGTTGCCTACTAGAAGGTAGCCAAAAAAGTAATGCCAAAATTCTAGGCTTAAAAGAAACACTAGGAACAATTTAACACAAACAATACAGAAATATACAGCAATGGCTGAAGCCTGACCCACAACAGGGAGCTTATCAGAAGTCTTCCTCCATGAGAAGTGGCAGATAGCAGAGAAGATGGTGACGCTTGCCATCAAAGAATGGGAGAAAAAAATGTTGAAAGACAGTATGTTACAATAGCCACTACCCAGCCTCTGGTCTGAATGATTTAATGCCTTGAGCATGTACAAGAGACTTCAGCCTTTACAAATGTATTTTACATATCTTAATTTCTGGGGCCCAGGCAACCATTTCACAGATGGGCAAACTGAGCCAGACAGATATGCTGCCACTTGTCCAGAGCTGTAGCAACAAATCAAGCCCACCCAAAAACGTAAAGGCCTTTGAAAACACCAATCGATCGCAAACCTGTGAAAAGTCCTCTGTCATGCAGGGAGAGAAGACAGAGGTGATAAAGACTACGACGCGCTAGCAGACCTTGCTTGAAGAGACAGCTTTTCTTCACATCTATAGCTAAGCTTTTTATCCTTAAGTGACACCATCTGTTCTGACAGACAGTTTTATAAAATTTGAATAAGGTGACCTGGATAAAGTATGCCTGTTACATGGAAATGCCAGAGTTGTGCGTGGACGTGGAAAGGTTGTGGACAGCTCATGCAACTTCTTTTCCACAGATACCCAAGCGCTTTCAGCATCTCGTCATAAAAGGCAGCACAAGTTTTTTCTGACACCCCACAACACAAAGTGAGACACAGTTTTGGTAACAATGCCACAATAACTTTTCTACCATCTTACAAATGCCCGGCAGATGGCATTCATAAAGATACCCCTTTAGGGTATGTATTTAATTTATATAGGCAAATTTTTGACAGATGAAGTCACACCCCATCCTCCCCTTGTTTATAGGACAATCACTTCACTGTGTAAGGACCAGCATCGAGGACATAAATATTTTATGCCACAGAACATTTGGCTGACAAGTTCACTGATCACCTGGTTAATGACAGCAAACAAGGTTTGGAGACTGCACTACCATTTGGTGGTCCCTGGAAACCAACAGCGGTAGAGAAAAGATGATGGTGGGTCAACGTGAACTGACCTTCCTCTTTCCTCTGACCGAGAAGCTTCTGTCTGAAACTGGACTAGAGCAAAATGTGAGCATCTCCTCCCTTCTTTCACTTCTCCTCACCACAGACTGACATGACCATGGGCAGCCTCTGTTCCAGCAAAGATCCCAGGAACGTGACAAGGCTGGTTGCATATCATGATTGAAGGGCACTGGCAAAGTGCAGGCAGGAGAGTTTACAAACCTACCTGCTATCTCGTTTCATGGTTTATTGGTGCATTTGGTCACTTCTTTTGGAAAGACATCTGCCCACAAACAGATAAAAAATTTCACTGCTTGGGTGCGAGCTTGTAAGAGAGCAGAGCACTCATTTTTAGAGTAATTGATGGGGATATTTAAGCGTTCTTTAACAAGTCACGAATTTGTGAAATTGTAATTGTGTGTGTGTTCGTGTGTGCTTGTACATATGCTACAGAGACATAGAGGACAATTTTTACCATAAGAAGTGTTACCTGCAAAGTACTTCCTACAGGATGTGAACTCGACTGGATGTTTGTTATCTTAAGAGTACATGTTACTAGAAATAGTTCTAAAGAATAAAGTTTTTTCTATTTTTTAAATTAAAAAGAGAAAAAAACCCCACAAAACAATAGCTTCTATTTCTCCAAGTCTGGTTAACGCTGAAGATTTGAAGGAAGCTGCTGCCCCCTTTTGGCACTAAATACAAATGCAAATACTTAGCACTAAAAACTAGGATTCTGATCACAAATTGCAATTACTAAGTCTTGATTTTGAAAATAGCATAAAACTGAGATAGCTCAAAATACACTTGCCTATTTAGCCAGATCACTCAAGACAACCATGTTAACTTATTATAATACATAGCAGTCTTGCTAATATGGAAGTGCCTGTGTCCTTCATTTTAACGTAAAATCAGTTTCAAAGTTAGTAATACATGACCTGGATTTAGAATAACCACTTTAGAGGCACAACAGCTCTGAAAATTTCTGTTAGCTCCCTGAGCTGTCTTATGACACCCCACGTCTGTTGTAAATTAGCAAAACACCTGAACTGTCACAGTGCACAAAAAGGAAGATCAAATAAATAGGAAACTGCAGTAACACTCAATAGCTATACAAAAATCCCTATTTATACATAAAAAGTCCATTCCTCAGTTTTAAGCCCAAAGCTGCCAATGCTCAGCAGCTGAGGTGCGTATCCATTGAAGGGTTTAAGTCGTAGCATCCATTGGGAATCCCTTCTCCCAGAATCATAAATAACCATGTAAATTATAAATGAAACCAAGAGGAACTGGTGCCTTTGTGGCTGTCACTTAAAGTCTCTGATCCTACAAGAGGATCAGCATGGGCAACCCACAGCAGCCTTCTTCACCCACCCTTAGCTGAGGAAGGGTCAACAGTGGCAAACTCACCACAGGTTGTTCCAACAGGGAGTGAACTGGGACATCCCATTTCTTGTCAGAAGGAAAATGTTCAGGGCAAGGATGTTTCCAGCAGAATAAGCCCAGTGGACTGGATACATAACCACTCCAGTTCAGCAGCGTGACTTTTAATGTTTTCGTTCCTCTAAACAAGTTGATAATAAACATAAACACTTGGTCAACAGCAAATAAAATATCATTAAATAAAAGTATTTTCATGCCATTCTGTTTTATTCTATCTTACAGAAATAATAGCTGTGCAAATATTTAGACAGTTTGTAGGAAAATTAAGATTTAACCAACAGGACTTATGATTTACAGATATATTTATTAACAATTTGAAGACTTGCAATTCAACAGAAAAGTTACCAGGGGTCTCCCAAGCACCCCTGACTTCCAGCTTGTCTGTGAATGCCTGTACTTTCGCTTTGCTTGTTTTCACATTGCCATAGCCTCCTGTTTGAGATCCAGCCATTGAAAACCAGGCAGCAGAGAGCCGACGGCCCCGCAACTGATGGAGGGATGCTGGAGGCTGATGGAGGCTGCAGTTCAGAGGAGCAGTGCTTTTGCATTTCAAAAAGGATATTTGAAGAAATACAGAGTGCCAAAAACTTAACGAGGAAACTTAACGTGATCATTATCTCCAGTAGAAAGCTACAAAGAAAAAACAGCACAATTTTAAACAGTTTTCCTGGATTCTTTTATAGGGATCAATGCACTTCTAACATACCTCTCACAGGGGACTGGAAGAGCATCCTCCTGCAGCCTTCAAAACACTGGCAGCGCTGATGCTTCCCCTTGGTACAGCTGGGAGAAAGCCTCAGCACACTAAGCAGAAGGCTGACAAAGAGACACCAAATAATTTTGACAGCTGATTGAATGAAACACTTGTAAAGTGTGTGGAAATTTTACCCTAGTGGCTTCAATTTTCTCTTAAAAAGGGAAAACCCTTAAAAAATCCTGCTTGGCCTTATGCAACCATTTGGCCTCTAAGCCGTGTTTGTGTCCCGCGCAGCACAGGTGTGGGCATCAGGAGCCACAGATACCAAAGCACCAGATACCAAAGAGCATCAGATACCAAAGTACCTCTGTGGCAGGGTTACAGGCAAACACAGATAAGGCAAGGCTACTCTGGAGCATAAGAAGCAACAACTGCCTTGCTGAGTTTTCTTGAGAAAAGAAAAACCAAAGTCATCGAGTATTTTTCTTTCAAAGCCAGCAACGTTTGCAGCTTCGCAACTCCTGGGTTCCCCTCCAGCTGTGAAACTTCTACAGTTTGTGAAGAATTGGAGATCACATCGTATTGGAAAAGACACACTCTGGACAAAAGGCAAGCTTGAAATATTTTAGGTAATTTTCTTTTCAGGTCGTTGAGCTGAGGTTTTAACCAGCAAAAATGGACTCCCTACACATACCCTGAGTCAGGACACGTTTCTCTTTTCTGTCATGTGTGGATCTCTGGAAAAAAATGCAGAGGACTATTCAGTGATCATGGTCACTGGGAGCAGCCTCTGAGGTCCTTCAGTCGGGCACTGGGACACAAAGAAATTCTGAATGATCTTCCTTGACCCCAGCTGACACAGAAATTTTTTTTTCTCCTCTTTCCATCCGTTTCCATCTTCATTCATAGCTGCCTCTAATCCTCTGCTTGTTTCATGACAGCTCAGCCAAGTGTAAGTTTTCTCTCCTTTCCCTCTTCCATCTGTTGAAGTCACCCATATCTAAACCCTCCTAAAAAAATTAGCTAAAAAATAAATACTTGCAGTTCTAGCCTGCACCAGTTTTGCATTATACATCTTTTCCTCCAATGTGACTCAGCTTGTCTATTGAGACAGTTCCTACCCTCCCAGTCTTCTACTCCCTACTTCCACGTTCTCAATAAATCCTTAAGTACTACCATAATTATACTTCTACCACAGTTACCATTATCTTTGATTTGAGCTCTCTGTTCATCGAGATGAACTTGATGCTTTAGGGCAAGATGACCACTTAAGTATAGGTGAGAGATGATTTTTTAAAAAATATAATTCAAAACACAAAACAGACACTTAGTCTGAACAAAAAGACTTCAATATCAGGACTAAAAATTATATCTTAAAGATAAGTGTTTTGTAACTTCAGTGGAAAAATCAGAATATACCTATTATTCCTAATGCATGGAAAACAAACAAAAAAAGACAGAAAAAAGAAAAATGGCCGTTTCCACAATTTTACCTAAATGACTTCATCCCTTGACAGGATTGGGTCTTTATAGCTCTTAGCCAAAGGCTTCACAATATTTATGGTATTGTTAATCAGCCAGACACTGCAAATATTTCCCTTTTTTTTCTTTTATTGAAAAACATTCAGCAGAAAATACATCTCAAATAATTACATTTGAGACATGCCCTGTAACTCTATCTTTTAAAAAATGTACTTGGCTATTAAGCACTGCTGGCTAAGACTGGATTAGTGTCAAACTTCATGTTATGTAGTTTTGGTTTTCCTCATATTAGCTTTTTGGCCAGGTGTGCTACATGCTTAACAGAAAAAGATCACAGAGAGTTAGGTGTCTGTATTTTATATATAAAAACACAAGAAAATTAAATGCCAGTCTGAATTAGGTGGAGAAACCAGTGCAATGCAGAAGAGTGTATTTATTTACAGGCTAATAAAAATATATTATATTCAGCTTAACTAGATGTATACATTTGTTGCAAAAATGTCCTATCTGCTACAGAAATGAGATTAATCCATGATGTAATAATGTTTGGACAGATACAATGAAAACCTGAATTTTGTTTGATACAACTGTGGATTAACATATATAGACAGATACAAACCCTCTTCACTGCCAAGAATACACTTCTACAAAGGAAATACTACATACAGCCTTTGATCAGAGTTAAATTTATTGCCATAAAGCACTTTCCTTAACTTACATGCTCTTAATTAACATTGGTCCCAGACACCAACAAACACTGTCCACCTTTAGCTTAAAATACAATTGTCTCACTGCAGATTTTTTTTAATAGGCAAGGAATTATCTACTAAAAAAAATGGCAAAATTCTCTTTAGAATATTATTTTATTTTTTTTAAGTAAAAATATATATACACACAAGTAAACCATTTTACACATTAAAAATTAAAAATGAAGTCTGAATACTGACTCTCCTCGGAAATTCTTCCAAGTCTAATTCATTCAACCTCTGGGAATCAGCAGGACTGAGTCTTCCAGTTACTGACAAAGGGGAGAATACACATTTGTCTATTGAATCTGGAAATCCAAATTTGCAAAACTTTTCTCAGTTTAAATATTAATCTCTCAGCATCTCAGTACGACTACAATAAACCAGTATGTTAAATCAGCTGGTAGGAAGTATGGTGTACATGGAGACAGACTGTAGTGTCTGAGCAAAATCCTCCCATTCAGGGCTTTCTAAATAAAGGTTATAAAAACTACAGGGAAGGAAATCTGGTGATAATTTACTGCTACCTGATTTGCCTACTCAAATCTCAATTCCTCAGCAATTGTTCCTTCTGTTGATCTCACATATAGGTTAAAAATAGACAAGGTAAGAGCAGAGAAAGGGTCCAGCAACTTCCAGAAGATGAAGAAAAGAGAACAGCATCATGAGAAACTGGTGGACAAGGAATGTTACATTCTCCCACTTCAGGCTAAAACTGATCAAAAGCATTAAGTGGAAAATAAGGTGTGCCAAGAAGTAAGGAAGAATGAATAAATTAAAAATTTCACCTTTCCCTCAAATAAAGGGAAACTGTACAGGCAAATTTAATGCCTTTTTTAGAAGTCACTAGACTAGTTGGATGAGCCTCATTTCTTAGAGCTGCAGCAAGATTTCATACAGCGGTGATTTTCAAAGAAAGGAAGATCACTACTTGGCTTTGAACTATCCTCTCTGACAGAGAGGACATTGAGTGTCCAGGCCACAGAAAGTTTCAGAGTGCGCTCTGCTTGAGTAACTGTGGGAAAAACACAAATCTGGATGCAAAGTTATGGCAGTGGATTTATCTGCTAACACGCAGCCAATGTGTCCTCAAGTTTCTGAAGCTTCAGAAAAAGAAACATGCCTGGGGACCTGTTTCTTCTTCACACAGCTTTATTTTTAAGTACTAGTTTCTGTTTGGTGAAAACTGTACAGTTTCGACTATTTCAAAAACTTTTAACGGTATACTGTATGACAAGGACTATTATAAAAAATGAACCAAATAATGTTATTCCACTGAGTAAGTGGAACTCATGCGCGCACGCACACACACACAAAACGATCATGTAAATAGCAAAGTTAAGGGATTTATAAATAGCAAAATCTTTGAATAAAGTATATACATTTTTAGGCTTTTTCTATAAACATATATATAGTGCTTCTAGGAGAGACAAGTAACTGTGTTCTACATCACAATTTAGAACATAAGATTAGTTGGTGTTACTCTAAAGGCCTTTGAGGTTTTTTCTTATGTATGTACATCCCACAGAGTAACACTCGCAAAGATGTCTTTTCACATTAGTTCCTCTCTCAATGTACAAAATCTTATCTTTTCACATTACAGTTCAACAGCCTGCAGAGCAGTGAACAAGAAAGCTGGAATTGCATGCTGAAATAATAAATGCGATTACAATGTAGAGCTTGCATGTGGACAGTGCTGCACTTCACCAACAGGTCTACAAATGGAGCATGAGAAACTGGCCAAGAAACCATCCTCAACATTCCCATTTGCAGCCATGCCGTGGGCCTTTATATGTACACCAATTAAAAGCTATTTTAAGATACAGTGCTTTTACAAAAGGAGTAACATTTTGTTTCAACAGTAAGACAATTATAGGTTAATATGACTGCCATAACACAGATAGGGCCAGACACCATATGATTCTGAGCACCTCCTGTAAAGTACTGTGCACTCAACTTTCACTTCTTTAAAGATTAATGTGAAACAAATATGTTCAATACCCATCAAAAGCACTCAGCATTTCATAAGGTCAAGCTAATGATGACCAACTCAAACCACTCCGCATTAGCAGTAATCATATCCATTCAAGAATGAACACTAAATTGATGATGCTCAGAAAAAAAATACCAAAGGGCCCACATAATTGTGAGTATTTTTTAAACTAATTTTGCTTTTAAAACCCCATAATACTCTGTTTAAATACTTTTGGAGGAGGTTTCAAATGGAACAATTGGCAGTGAATTCATTAAAACAACAATGCCAAAAATCTCACTCATAAAATGATCATGGGCTGAAGGATCATGATTAGCAAGTACTCCACTGCCCCATTTGGGTTTTGACAGTCTTTGCTCAAATAAAAGCTCCGGTTTTTATTATTCTGAGAAAAAAAAATGCTTTCTTTTAAAAGTTACCGTTCAAAAATCCTAAGTACAAAGCTCATGGATCAATAGTACAGTTGCCCCCCCCTCAACCTTCTAGAGTTAAAGCTTGTTTCACACCAAACTGAACATCAGTTGTCACTTTAAAACATCAGAGGGTCAAAATGAAGCTGGCCACATCTTATTCTACTTCCTTGGGGACATCAGTGAGATTAAAAGTTGAATGTACTGAGGTTATCCTTTTTAGAAATCCCATGCTTTGGTGCTTATTATTAAAAGAAAATTCATTTCACATGCCATGTGTTAGATAACTACTGTGTGTCACGCAAAAGACAGTTTTCCACATTTAGAATTGCTCACAATGAAGCCCTGAGGTAACCGCCTTTTTTCCAGGCAACAATAATACAGTTCCCTTTGACATTTAATCATCCTTTTACAACCTACACTAGTATATGCAACTTGGAGCAGTCAATATTTATTATCAATTGTTCCCAAAGACGGGACCTGTCCAGTTGATTTTTTGTTTGTTTTTAGGATAAAGACTCAGCAGAACGGGCTAATTTGGGTGCAGTGTCTTCTAACCGAGCTTCAACTGAATTCCCCAGGTCTCCATTTTCATGTCCATCAATATTTGGTTTCTTATCAAACACTGCAAGTTAAAAAGAAATTTTATTTAAGGAAGAGAAGTAATCTTGGGAAGGACAGATCAGTGAGCCTTATTTCAGAAACTGGAAAGTGTGCTGAAATGACTACTAAAATAAGAGCTAATAGGCTTTTAGCAGAACGTAGTATGACAGGAAAACAGAACTGTTTCTATACCTCTCCGATCTAAAAAATGCATTTGAAGAAGCCAACAACATGAAGTGTCAAGGGGAATTAACTACTCCTAGACCAGAGTCAGGAAAAGATAAGAATAAATTTGAATTTCAACCTTTGGGAAAAGGCGATCACAAAAAAACCCCCACAAATTAATTCAGTTAATTCAGTTGTATCTAAGTAAACCAGGCCAATAAGTGAGGGACCAACCAAAAGAGCTGACAGTCTACTAGTAGGTTAATTGAATTAACAGTGGATTAATTTTACAATGAATATAAAAAGTGTTTTCCAGAAACTGGTTTGCATATTGAGACTTCCGAATTAAACTGCATGTAACACATTTTAGAAGGTTTACCTTGTGAGGGTTTGACATCCACATTTGCATCTTTCCTATCAGAACTTGAATTTGCACCTTCTTCCAATTCATCAAGATATAAACGATAACGGTGTCCACTCTCATCCTCATATTCTACATTTTCATCATCTGAATCAACTTCTGGAGCAACATACACTACTTCAAATTCAATCTCGCCTCTCTAAAATGCAACGAAATTACAAATTTACTTACTACTGCACAGCCATGTAATAGGATTACCGAGATGAGCTAGTTACTAAAACAAATACATTTTACTGTTGTAAACACATTTAGAGTTGTGTTGAATATTTTGGATATGTATCTGAATTAAGTTTTTACTGACCAAAAAAGTACAGCTCTATAGCTAAGATTTACCAAAGTTACCTGAATTTCTTAGTTATATGCCAATACATTTCAAACAGTGACTTCTAACGAGTAAGTTTTCTGGCAAATTAAGTGCACCTGTTAACTGTCTGAAAATGGGAAGCAAGGCGGGAAGAAGATTCTAGACCACAAAACATACGAGAAACATTGTTCGGCTGGAGCTGTCCAGTCATAAAAGAATAAAACGTATGTCACTAAATAATTATTTCTGTGGGGCAATGTAACAAGCTGATTTCTACCAGCCTTACTGAAGAATCATTAGCCCATACATGAGTTTAACTGAACCAGTACTGACCCAGCATTTTTCTCCTTAAATAGCAAGACATAAGAGGATAAAGTGTAAGGTGATACAGCTTCAGGAATCACTGTAGCTTAGCATAACACTGTGCTTAACAGAAAACATTAAAATTCAAGGTAATTCAATAGGCAGAACACAGGAAGCACCTAAATGTGCCTATGGACAACAGGTCCCCACTGACCTGTTGGGAAAGAATAGTTACAGCTTCTTTATGTTTTGCATCTCTCAGATTAACTCCATTTACTGCCAGAATAGCATCACCAACATGCAGTCCTCCGCATCGATCAGCAGGTTGTCCAGGATGGATTTCAGAGATCAGTATTGGAACACCATGCTCCTTCCCACCCTATTAAAAAAAAGTAGATTTTAATTAACTGAGATGCCCACTAGCATAAAATCAACGTTCTGGTACTTGCTCTTAAAGTGCTTGTTTCAACTTTTATTATAGAAAATTAGAAAGCATGCTTCAGACAAAAAGAATGCGTAAAAAGAACACATGAGATGCTTCCCTTAATTCTTCTCCCCACCAAGGGATGGACAAATTTCAAATACATACTCAAAGAGTCAAAGGAGACAATTCTGAATAATAACAACAGTATAACATCATATACAAGCTGATGAGACAACATCAAAACCTTATTAAAAAAGCATATCAGGCACCATATTGACTTGCAAGAAACAATATTCATATTTAGAATAAAAGTATAATAGTCAGAATTTTCAAAATTTGTTGTAAAAAGTTAATACAGCTTTTGTTAGGTGTGAGATGCCAATACCGATACTTTAAAAAAAAAGTTACAAGCACAACAGCTAAGCTTTGGAATTTAGTTCTCAAGATTGTTTCTGCTCTTCTACAGACTTATCACACCTGAAATTCACCATTGGCTAATCTGCTAAAGTGTCTACACCCTAGACATCACTGAAATCGTAAGTTTTACATAAAGTAGCAGTTACCTATTTCCTAATCTATCAAAATGAGTCTTCAAGTTCTATGACCATAGCTATGGATTTGTGTATGCTTTTTTCCTGTGTTCTAACAATACATTCACTGATCCACATATTTTACAGAAGTACAAATACAAATTTAAATTGCTTCTTCTGTGTCATGGAAAATAAATGCAAGTATTTACTGTGATTGAAATTCCTAGTCCTTCATGGTCTTCTTTAACTAGCAAAACTTTTCTGATTGGACCAACACCTTGACTCTTCTTTAAGGCATCAGGATCCTAGTTTGATAAAAAACAAACATAGCATAAATATAAATGTGTGAACCAAAAAGTGATGCATTTCTGCCTTTTGTTTTTTTTTTTTTTTTTCAATTGTATACAGGCAGTATAGCAGCAACAGAGTTTTAGACTAGCTCCACGCAGGACAAACTTACAGTGCCCCTTTACAGACAGGGTATGAAATCAGAAAAGATTCCTCACTATGCACTCCTGATGAGAATAATTTATTTCAATTATTTCAGTGCTGAGCAATGCGCAACACAGAACTTAACTTCAAAAGAAGGAAATCAGCTACATATTGAAAATATAAGGGACTACATGAAGGAATGCTGATCACTGCTGAAAAGTTATATGACGTAACTGCAATTTAAAACTAATCAAATGATAGAAGATGTAATAGTCCCAAGGAAGAGGTTGCCTGCTCAAGTTTATTTTTATTGTAATAAAAACAAACCATACCAAAAGCCATTCAACTCAAAACTAAAAGAGAGACTAAATAAATCAAGGTATTTATTTTGCTTTTGTTAAGCCGCTGTTGCCATTATGCATACCCTTAAAATCACACATATAGGTATTTGTCCACCAATATTTTATATGCAATTAACAACACAGGCAGTGAGATCCATCTGACCAACTAAGGTATTTAGAAAGATCAAAGTAAAGCACTTTCCTGAAAATATTTGGTTTTATGCACTGAACACTGGGGTGATTAACAGGTCATGTGCCAAGTTGCGTGAGTTCTACCAAGGCTACCTACAGTGAAATGCCTTTTAAAGGTTTTATTTTTAAAAGTACCTTTTGGAGGAAAAAAACCCAAATCAATTATTTTACAGAGTGTCAATTTATCTAGCCTTTAACAAATTTTTAAAAATGAATTTCAGTTCAATGTAATCCTAAAAATGTTGTTCTTGTTTTTTGTAAATAAGTTAGCTCCACATTTTGAAACCAAGGTAACAAAATTATGCTGTTAAATTCATATTTATACACACACAGCAGAGGCTCAGTTTTCAAAAGGATTGAGTGTTCCTAGGTAAGTCAAAGGAATTGTATCATCTTTCATGGTCATTTATGGGGACATGCTATTCAGCATGGAACTGTCCTTCAGCATACCAAAGAATTATATATTTAGAAGTGACATTTGAAAGAACACAATACTGAAGTGAAAACAATCACAAAAATGAAGAAATAACTCTTATTTGTTTTCCACAAATGCTGGAAATTATGGAGGAATGGCTCATCTTTTCAACTTACATGTCCTGGTGGTGCTTGCATTGGTCGTTTTAGATCATTTCGACCTCGACAAGCTCTAATAACGGTTTTGTGGCGGTGAAGGTGTATTTCTGCTTCAAGTTGATTCCAGAGCTTGTCATGAGCAGGTCCCTTCATATCTCGGCCCAGTAACTGAATCTGCTGGACCCTACATAATGACAAAGAAAGTAAAACAACATGCTGTTTTACAACTGAAAAATCAATGTATTGTACAATTCACACACTTCATCTGGCTACAGCACACAGTCACGCAGCAACTAGTGCAAGTGCAGTAACTGTGGGGATTTTTTGTTTCTTCCTTTTGTTCAATTAACTGCAAATGTAAGACTTTTCCTACTTAGTCTTAACTTTAGACCTGCCTCTGGGGATGCAAAGGAAGAAAACAACAACAAAAAACATCTCATGCTAAGGGACACAGATTGACTTTACATACCTTCCAGCTAGTTCCTTATCTAAATACTTGGCTGCCAATCTTGCTCCATAAACCTCAGCCTGAAGCACAGCTATGTGTCTACGAAGAGCTTCATTTTCCTTCCTCAGCAACTTCACCTCAGCTTCCAGCTGAGCTTCTTTTACTTTTTCTTTCTTGTTAGCTTCAAGTTCCCTTTCCTTAAAAAAAAAAAAAAAAGAAAAAAGTTGAAAGCTTTTATCAAAGTTAATCATGAAAGAGCACTTACTTCACTTTGTGTGTGCTTAAACAGTAACTCTCCTGTGTACAGGACATGCATGCAGGAAAAAAATGAAAGCAGGGACTCTGGCACTGCAGCTAGTGGTTTGTACACTCCCCTTGCAGGAAAGGAAGCCTTGCATTCAACTTTGTGCTCCTGACATGATTTTTATCCAGCTTGCAACTCTTTAGCACAAAATGCATATACTGGTTCAAAGTCCAAGGACTGAAACTAGCAACAGTGCTTCCTTCTCTCTGTCACACATAGGTGGCAAAATTTAAGTAGCCTGAATATCGTCCTCACTTTCTCCTGTGTTCAAATATAAGATTCATGCAATGAGAGAGAAGATTATTTTTAAAATTAAAATCACTAAATATTTCAATTTGATAATATTCTTTAACGATTTTAATACAATTTTTAGTATGACCAGATGTCAAGGAAATGTTCTTTAAGTCTGTATATCCTTAAAATGACAATTATTTTCATGCAAACAACCAAATGTCCAGCCATGGACATTTCCAAATCAGACTCTGAAGACCACAAAAATAAAGCTAGAGATTCTACACATGAAGATGCCTACCTTGACAAAACTTAAAAGAGAAGTTAGTGCAAAATACCTTTGTTTAAAAAAAAAAAACCAAACACACAAAAACCACTCTAAGAAACATACCTTCCCCCCCACCCCCCTCATGAAAAAGGAATTATGGAAATACAAATTACTTCCCTAGTGGTCCATCTCAAATGTACAGAAAATGCACAGTCATTATCTTTTCTAATTCCCAGAGTACCACAGTCAAAGGAATTAGTATGCTCAAGTCAGATTGCTATTCTTTGAAATCTACTTTAAGAAGAGCACATCTGATTACTTGTATATTTTATATCTTTTTTATATCCCTTTTACAAAGTGGGGGGAAAAAAACCACCGCAAACCAGGAAAACAGTAGAGAGACAGGATCTATTACTGTTCCCTTTTAAAAATGTCCATCAACTGAAATAGCAATAAAAACTAAGTTCACCATAACACGTTTTTGAAAACATTCAGAGTACCTTAGAAGTGTTCTTTGTACTTGAACCAATTACATTATTAAACAAATAAAACCAGGAGCTCCTACTAAAAAAGCGAAAGGACAGAAACAAAATTTTACAGAACTGGCAAGACAAATCTGTTATCAAATTGTGAATAAGCTTATTCACAATTCCACTTATTCCAAGCCTGGATATAAAACCATGAATATGGCTGATATTACCACATTTGAGATATTAAGAAAGGTTGGTCCTTCCAAAGAGAGGTATTTTCACAATAGGTATATGTAGGCATTTATAGCTATTTGCCAGAAAGACAACTCTGAATTTGATGGACTCTACAATCTCCCTCATCTGTTAAGTATTTGTATCAGGTGAAATGAATGGAGTACGTTACATGTATATGCATATTGGCCACAAATTGCCTAGCATACTGCTCAGGAGGAGTGGCACAAAGATTGCTTGAATCGCTGGCATTTCGCTTCCTGTAATTCCCGTACTGACCCAGTTTCAGATCAGGTTTGACTCCACATGCGTGTTAGAAAACCTGTCACACAAAGCTGCTTCTGGTCTCTGGCCTTTGTGTTGGGGGCTGTCTTGTGAGATGACTCTTCAACAAATCTCTTTCTGAACTGCAGGATCACTCGTAAGCCAAGAATTTTGACATTTGGAGAACAGGAGTTTCTAAAACTATAGCAATTCTATTATTATGACGGTCTTGGGCTATTTTAATTAACATCTACTGCCAGTAGCCAAAGGGCAATTACAAGAATTCAAGAGTGCCAACGCGCTGCGTTGCCTCTGCCACACACTTTAGCTGTAAGAAGGGTCACAGTTCAGACATAACACTCGATTCACAGTAGCGGGAGAGTCCGTATACAGATACAGTGTTCCTGTAACACTTAAGTTAGCTATGTACATATTGCCAATATTGCTCTAAATAGTATAGGCCCCCTGTTTGTGCGTGTGCTCACTTTTAGAACATCTTTTATTTGACAAATATAAAAAGACAAAGACTAGAATTTGACAGGCATATGAAGGTACGTTATTCACACCCAAACTTCCATTTTCTTCCTCATTGGATATTTTTATGATTTCTTTACTGAATAGGAAGTCATAAGCTAAAAATTCATAGTATCTTTGCAAGTAATTTGTTAGAATGTACCAGTCCTGTTTTCTATTCAGAAAAAAGCTTTAGAGATGCATGAGTTCTTTGATGTATCTGAAATACACCTTGGGAGAAGAATTCCAACCTCTCCCAGAAAGGTGAATTGCTAAAGTGATCCAAGATATTTGCTTACCCTAGCCAATTCCATGTAGCACTCTATTGTATTTATACAAAGTAGCCAGGTTAAAAACTCTCATTAAGACTGAAATTTTCCATTTATTTTCTCTGAATTTGATTCATCATTCAAATTAACTTTAAACAGAAAGTCAAATGTTATATTTCTAAGTGGTATCACTTTTAGTCATGCATTTTAAATGTTATACCTAAAATATGAGGAACAATGTAATCCCACAGAATTGTGTTTTCCTATTTTCTCCATTACTATGACTATTACTCTGTGACAGAGGTGGAAAATTATACCCAGAAGCCATTCTTAATGCTACTCCGGACTGTCTCCAATTGATCACCACAAAGAAAAATCAAAGGTTTGCAATACAGAATATCTGAAGATGTACTGAAAGAACATGTCTTTTTTTGACCGACTGTCACGAGATGTGGTAAGTCTCCAAAAATCTTTAAAAAAAATTGATGAAGTTACAGAATCATTTCATGCTTTCTAGTGTTCATAGTATTGCATAGGTTCTGCAAAACAGAAAAAACTGTGTTTTCTGTTGGTCATTAAAAAAAACCACCAAACCAAAAATGCAACTGCAATGTTGAAGATCAAAGCTTACAGTTACGAGCTATCCTGTGGCTTTTCAAAGAACAAATACTGAGCAATGATAATGAGGTATATAACATAATAAAATTGGAAAAGCTGTTTAAAAACCTTTCAAGTCTATCACCATGAAAGACCGAAAGAGAAAAATTAACTTTGTATCACCTCTTCTTCTTATCTATGTATTATTGAGTTTATATGCTTTGGGCTGTTACACAAGCCAGTAAATCACATTAAAGCACGCCCATAAATCTCCCCTGAGAAAAGGGAAAACAAGGAAAAGTTGACAGGATTTTTTTTTAAAATACAATATATAAAATACTTCATATTACACTGATAGATGTGTACAGTGTTTATGCTTTAGAAATTGTATAACACCTTAAAAATTTTTGAGATACTGCCAGCACAATCTTTCAGAATGTCAAGTTGTCAGGTATCACCCCAAATTAGCTGTAACAATAATAAATAAAACACACACAGACTTAGGAAAGAGGACATGAAAACTAGAAAAGGAAAACTAAAAGGCAAAGAAAATTCTTTACACAGCATCTTGCCAACAGACAGGAAGAAGGAAAAAGCCAGATCTGTTTTGCCAGTTTCTGAGGCCAACACATAGAAGTTGTTGCACAAAACAAAAGCACTGCTTAAACATAAAAAAAGGCAATCAGCATACTTACCATTTCATCCACAGAAAGGACAGACTTAAGACAGAAGAAAAGAGTTCCATAATTAGAGAAACAGGCAATAGAAACTTCAAGAAAATACAACAACATAAATGACTTATTCCAAAAGACATTTACCAGCAGACTCTGTACTTCATTAGAAGGCATAAAGAACAAGCACACTGCTATAATTGTACTTAGCAGCCATTTTGGTATGTTGCAGTGAAAGTCATTAAAAATCTTATTAAAAATTTTAACCTTATTGTAGTATTGAAAACAATACCTTCTCCTAAAATACCAAGAATCTCTGTAAAGAATAGCAAGATAATGTGAAATTCATGAAAGCAGTTTTGAAAGTATCATAGGAAATATATTCTGTAATATAACATCTGTTATACAGATAATAGATTTTTTTCCTTTCAGAAAGAATAACAACATATGTATTACAAGAGGGACATAAAGGACAGGGAGAAGTAGCAAAAAAGATGTATCAACTGCAAAACTCAAGAAAAAAAAATCCACTAGGCAACTTCACACTCTTACAAAGAAAGAGTTATTGTGCCTGGACTAAGCAGATACACCACCCCTAAAAAGGGATTCAGCCTAAACTACATGATGTTATCAGTTGCTTAGCAATCTGAAACATACAAAAATGTCCTAGTTCACCACTATGTACAATTTTACAGTTTGCAGAGCACCCATTTATGCTGAGTCTACATACAAAAGAAGAGTGGTTGTCGTTAACAAAGAAAGCAGGAAGTTAACTAGTACAGAACTTTACTTCCCCATTGCATATTATGTTGAGACAGTCCCTCTTCGCCCTCAGAGGCTTTCTGACTGCCAGAAGGTCAGCACCGAAGTTTTTATTTACCTAAAACTCAGACTTCCCATTGTATTGTCATTTAAGCAGCTTCAGTTTTTCTTGTTCAAGCTGCCCTGACCTTTATAGCTTTCTGTATCTACAACAGTTTAAAAGTGAGTTTCTCTCCATTAGAACTATGAAATCCCTAAAGGCAAAGTAAAGCAAACTCAAAAGATTAGCCCTGATGTTTATAAAAAAGGAGGAACTAACTGGAATTAAGGAGAGAATATCTGTCTAGGCTGTTAATAAATTCAATTTCAACACAGATAAAATCTGAAACAATGCAAGTAAAATGTATTTATTGTCACCTGTGGGAAAAAGACTGCTGTCAATAGCATGGAGATTTAATATATCTTTAGAAATTGTTTATAACAAGGTAAGGAGAAACGAAAAGGTTAAAAGTATTACTCTCTATGTCACTCAGAAGTTAAGTCTCACTAATA
This sequence comes from Ciconia boyciana, assembly GCF_034638445.1. Classification (NCBI taxonomy): domain Eukaryota; kingdom Metazoa; phylum Chordata; class Aves; order Ciconiiformes; family Ciconiidae; genus Ciconia; species Ciconia boyciana. The sequence goes on from NC_132936.1 coordinate 56,178,148, forward strand.
AAATTTAGGGACCTAAATCACTCACAGTGATGTGTTGAGTGATTTAAAAAAATTGCTACATGTAAACCTGCAGCCTAACACTTACAAAATGCTGGTGATGTTTAACTAATGCTTATTTACAGGGCCATAACAATTATTAACAGCTCTGAAGAAACTTCATCATGCTTAACCCATAATTCAATACAGAATAAATTATGTGCAGACAATCCGGAAAATGTTACTCTTACACTGAATATGCAAGTATGTAGACCTAGGAACATAACTCTAATTCAATTATAGCTTTTGGATCTGAAACAAGAAGAATTTGGGTTACTCCTGTTGTTCAGTGATTAGCCTAGATAGCCTTTAAGCCTTATAGCCTATTACTGTGTTTAATTATACATTAATTAACAGGACAAAATAGCAGAGGAGACTAATCTAATCCACATATGTTGGGACTAGGTATTTGCAACGAACCTGTGAAGCAATTTTAAAAACAGCCAGAGAGCTAGACTTTGATTTATGCCAACAGTTAGAAACCACAATCTATACAACATTACTTTTCTTTTCTAATTTACAAAGTCTCAGTATTAGAGCCTGAATCTGTGCTGTGGCTAGTAACAAGGTAGACTACACTCTGGTTATCAGTCAATGCCAACTAATTGCACAGATTAATTATTGTTAACTTTTGGTGGTCTTTGTAAAGGTTTAAGTTTCTAAAAAGCAAATAATACAAAACTATCAGTGGTTTATTGAGTTCTTTGATGACAGTCTGCTGCATGTAGCAATAGATAGCACCGTAGATGCACCTGCAGCATTCTTAAAGAGAGAGAATGACAACAGAGAGAGGACTCTGATGCCATCTACCCTCTCTCTGTATGGCAAAACAATCCCATTCTTACTCTTATCAGACTATAACTACAATAAAAACAATAGACTAACCTAACTTTAGACTTTTTTAAGATACATAAAGATTTGGTTGTATTTGTATATTGGAAACTATTATCTTTTGCAAATTCTGTCTCCAGAAAAGCTTTATAAACCACCAAAATATTTTCTTATTCTACTTTAAGAAACCACTAAAAAACGGTTTATGTAAAAACAACTTATTAAATTCTTATTCATTATTTTGATGTTATTTATGTTATTTTAATGGCTTCTAACAACCAACTACAAATTTTTTTAAAAAAATAAAAAGTTAACTCTAACATTTTTAAACTGAAAATTTGTAACCAGCTTATTCGCACCTTCCAGGGAAGAACTTCAGCCAGGAGAGGGGAAAGTATAACATAATCCTCCATTCAAGCCACCATACTCACCAGTTTTGCCTTGATAGCCCCAGAATCAACACTCTGACCAGTTTTGGCATGCAGCTGAAGTTGAACAGCATGGAGTTGCAAAAGCTGATCATGCACTTCCTTTTCCAATACCGCTTTCTCTGCCTGCGTTTCTGTCAGTTCAGACTTCAGATCAACTAACTGTGCCTGTGAATATATAATCCATCACAGTAATTAGAGCAATGATTAAATCAGAACTGTGATACATAGATATGTCATTTGCTGGTACATATATGCTAGACATGGTGTAATACAGATTAAGAGTACATGCTGTCACAAGTTCCTCTGTAGCTCAACTTAAGCACTGGATCATTTGCAGGCTCTTCTACTCCCCAACTGCCACCAAATTCATTCCTCCACAGACCCAGCATCAAACCACCATACTGCTGAAAGTAACAGTAGCTGGGTTTTTCCTCACGCAGACAACGGCATGTGATGCTGATGTCGACTCCAGAACAGGGCAATGGCATTCAACCTACGTAGGACTTACAACCATAGCAATGTAAAAACAATTTAAAACTTTAAAAATAATAAATCTTATTGAAAAAAATTATTGATCAAAGTAAAATGACAATTATTAATGCAATGCTGAAATCAAATAACCCAATTTACAATTGGTCTGTTATCAACAGCTTAACTGACATAATAAATGAGGTGGGCAAACCAGAAGCCATGAATTAACATGCCCCTAAAATGCATTTGTAGAAAACCAGGAATAGCTATCAACTCTTAAAAAAGTGGTTTTGAAACATTTTAAATATAGTTTACATGTAGTATGTATATCTGGAATAAAAGAACAAGTTCTAACATGTTTACCAGGTTACTTGCTATCCTGAAGTAGCATTTTGTAAGATAAACATTTATATATATATAAATGTGTATATATATATACACATACATACATTTATATAAGCTTTAAAGCTACTATTTGCCCAAAAAAACACAGAAGATAATCTCAGGGGAGAGGAATTTTGATCATGCTTAATATTTTTAGGTAAATTCCCAGATTATATTGTTGCTTCCAAAAATGTGGAACTAAAAAGCAAAACAGAAAAGCCACTGATTCTTCAAAAAAAAATCTCATACTAAAGTAGGGTATTTTAGATAATTTAATAACATTATAGTAATGTTCAAATTTGCACTGAATATCAAATTGCAAGCCAACAATCACCCAATTCAACTACATCACTGCTTTAAAAGGTCTGTATCAGTAAAAAAAAAAAAAAAGGTAAAAAAAAAAGTAAAAAAAAAAAGGCAGGAAGGATTTGACTATCAGTGGGGAGTACTTATGGGTCTAACTTTAGGTACACAATTTAGATGGACAGCCTCCTTAAGCTTCCAGCATAATTATCAGACATAAGTAGGCTCTTCCAGAGGTGACTCAGAGCACCTAAATTAGAGTGCAAGTTGATGAGATGGGTCAAGCCAATCTCCAGCTTGCTGCTGCCAAGAAGAACGATCTCCCTTCCTGCCCCCAGCCATGCCCCTTGCCCCGCATCCCCAGGACCAGAGAGCTCTGCTGATTTCAGACCAGACTCCCCAGAACAGAGCAGAATCACCTCTCTCTGTCTGCTTAGATGGAGCCTCACCAAACCAGGTTAGCATTTACTTTTTGTCAAAGAATGGGGCTGCATGCATTTCCACCTTCCACCTGCCAGAATGACAAAAAGCTTGAATAATTTGTAAACCCTCGCAGAACTCTAAAGCAGAAATTACCTTGTACAGTAAGGTGATATTTAAAATACCATGAAGTCCTACAATTTTAGAGAAATGGGTTACTTGCAAAACTGCATTGTTCTCCTCAATGACCAACCACTGCTAAAGTCTCTCTGCTATGGATTAGCTACCCTCAAACAAAAGCAGACACACACCTGAACTAAAGTAGCAAAAAAAAAAGGGGGGGGGGGGGGAATCACCAGCATAAGAGGTGATGATATAGTACAGAGCAGATAACTATGTACCTTCATTATTAAGGTCTGTTTGACCCAGTCACAATGTCACATAATGTATAACAATATTACTTCTGCTTTATTATTATTTGTTGTTATTATTATTATATAATGTATAATGATATTACTTCTACTTTTAAAAAAGACCACTAATGTCTTCCTCCTTTCACACAGGTACTAACCGCTAATATGCTAACTTTTATTACTTTTTTATACACACAAAAACACTCATCCATTCTAATTCGAAATGCCTGGAGAAGCAGAAAGTGCCAGGACAGATAAATTACACCAGCTTAATATTGCCCAGCCTCACCTAGTAGAGAATGGCACATAAGGAATAGAATAGAGTTCTGGAAAAAAGAAAAAAGTTATTTCCCTGTGCAAATTACAAAGCAGCGAGAATGACGGCTACCAGTTTTGCGACATGCGTGATGTTCCAAAGGGATCACAAGGAGACTGTCAAACTCATAATAAAAAAAAAAAGTACTCTGCATATGACCTAGGATTTAAATTCATATCCTGCTGTTTTAATAAAGAGAGCAAAATGAGAAATGGTATAAGCATACATCATGGAAAAGTACATTATGAAAAGTCATAAATCTATCCCCAGGAACAGATGCAGATACAAGAGTCACACCGAAAAGCAAACACAATAAGCTGGTTTCAAATCTTGTGATCTTCTGTGAAGGCTCACAAATCTTCACATTATTTCACAGAATTTCTGCCTTTCTCAGCTTGGCCAGCTCACTTAATTCTCCTTTATACTACTCTTACTAGCACTGGTTTTTATCCACACTCCCTCACTTTGTTATAAAGGAATCATATGGAAAGACCACTAGAAATTCAACAGCTCTACATTCAATTGTGGAAGCTACTCAGTAAAAACCAGAGAGGGGGCAGAGACAGCAGAGGAAATGACGAGTACAAACAAGAACTATTGGTAAGGCCATGCCTCCTGAGAGCACCATTCACTGCATGGGACAGGGGTTCTACAGAGAAAGATGGTGCCAGATCATATAATTATAATGTTTCAATTTGCATAAGCACAATGAGGATAAATTAATGTTGCACAAGCAACTGTACCAATCCTTTAATTGGTAGCTTTTTGGATGTACTTTCCAACAAGACTGTCGAACAAGAGATGTCGTGTATTTTGAAGTCACGTGCGACTGTTCTAGAATTTGTGGAGAAGCCAGTTGGGGCAGAAGTAATGAATGCCCACCCACAGGAGACCATTGAGCTTCATGGTTAGGAGAGATTAGGAAGAGCCACCAAACAACAAATAGAGAACAGAAACTTTCATTGGGGAACAATAAGGGGCAGAGGTTGAAGAGAAGGTAGTATGTTTACTTTCATAACATCCTTTAGCAGTAACTTGCTGATTCAGCCAAGAGAGGAACTCTTCTGTACTTAAGGCAGTATTCAACCGTGCAGATCAGCAATTATCATGCATTATCAAGTATCACACTGCAAGGTAACACCTCAGTTTCTCTCTCCTAACTCATTTGTGAGTCTATGCCCTAGGCAACACACAGGTAGCAGCAGGACTGGATTGTGGCTCCTGGAAGCATGATTTAATCATGAAAACCTACATCTAGCCCTATAGCACAGATGGAGAGAGAACTGGAGAATCAAGCAGACAGGATATGAGAGACTGAATTTGCACAACTCTTTTTCCTTTTATTCTGACACCTGTTGGCAAGGTCATTGCCTTTTGAGATATGCTTATTTGACTCTGAAGTCTTGGATACTTGTCTCAGACCAAAATCTCTAACTGGAATTTGGTGCCAATGGCAATGGGAAGTGCTCAGTCTGGACCTTACAATGGAAGCCAAAGCTTACTGAAATCAAACAGAAAATAACCAAGTTTCTTCTTTACTAAAGGAAGTCAGACCATTTGTATCAATACCCCAATTTTCCCACCTCTGTTGTCTGGGGACAATGATCACTAACTTTTCCTGAAGCGTTCTGAGAAATGTTTCAGTTCAATAGTGGCTGCTGAGAACTCTTGTGAAGGTACGTAAATGGGGCACTATGGAAAAGACTAAGAAAAAAGAACAGCATTACTGACAGAATCACTTATTTTTCTAAAGTACCTCACTCAAGCATGTTCTCCAATGTATCAATAATTATTAGACACATTACTGTTAATTTCTTTGTATTCACTGTCCCAGTTACAACCCATACACTGTCAACTATACAAGACATACTCCTTGGTTTCTTACCTTTTTTCTCCTCGCTGTTCTCAATAAAAAACAAACCAACCTTTAATACTGATCTGATCTGTCTGGGGTGGGGGGAGGACAGGTAATCCCACAAGTCTGGTTTTTTTTCTTTTCTTCCACAAAGTACCAGTAAACACATGTTATTTCAGAAAGAGATACTGTTTCAGATTATCACTCCATTGGTCTATAATCAAGCTACTGCTAACTCTAAATAGAAGTCTACAATTCGAGTAAATTGCAGATCTTGGTCAAATTAATCAAATAGTGAAACTTAATATTTGTCTTCCAAACAATCTTAACACACAGATGATACCAGAAGAATAGTTTTGAAAGGCTAACTAAATATTTACTCAATTTTGGGGCATATTTTGCCATTTACCAGACATTTTCTATTTCACAGAAATCTTACACCTATGAAAATTAAAACAAAATTTCAATTTAAATAACTCAAGAATTTATAAATTATTCTTTTTTTCCATAAGATATAAAAGAAAATAAATCATGGCATTAAGCAACAGACAAATACTTATTCCATAGAGCATTCAAAAACATTATTACAAATTTTTTTTTTTAAAAAAAAAGCTCTAGACAAAACAGTCCAGATGCAATGTCCTCCCATTTTTAATCAACAGTTCTTATTTCTTGTTCAAGCAGTTATGAGTTATCAAAAAGTTGTGTTTGATATAAGTCATCTTATGCTAAATATGTATTTTAAGCTGTCAGTATAATCAATTTCAGCTTAAATGCTGGGACTGATTGCACTGACAGTCACGGAGTTCTTGAAGTCATAACCAGTGTTTTTCATTAGGAGGGAGAGGGCTTTGAGCCTTAGAAACAAAATAAATATCATTGAAGTCTTTTCCGATTATTTTGTATCATACCTTACCATTTTTTTCATATGTTGGTCTGAACTCTCATAAAAAACTACGTATTCATCCACCTGTACATTTTTCATAGAAAAGTGACTGTTAGAATATAACTACGCAAAAATAATTTATTTCTATAAGATCTCAGAGCCATACTCAAAGATCCTATGCTAAGTTTGTACGTAATGAAAAATAAAAATGTGGACCTTGCCCTGAACAACTTAAAATGTAAACACACGAAGGAAATGATGAATAAATGCAACATGAAAGAGAAATATAAATACAGGGGTATTTGTGTATAGAACCGCACAACAGGAAGAAGACAGATGGCATGCTAAAACCACAAGTTAGCTATTTCTCATAACTGTCACTGCTTGAATGAGGCCTTAGAAGATGGCAATATTGCGACCTCTGAGATCTAAAGCATCAGAGGGAGCACACACAGACTGAGAAAACTTCAGAAACTGGGATGATGGTGACTAACGTACCATGTTGACAGGAAACAATCTACCTCTCACTAGTGAAAGGGAAACCAGTTGCAGGGGGGTGGGGGGCAAACTGAGAGATGGCATCGTCAGACAAAATAGTGACAATGCTTTTACCTTTAGGAAAAGCGCTTTTGTTTTCTGAGCTATCATTCCAATAATTTCTGCAGTTCAGACAAGTTTTATTTGAGCTAACAGATATGAAAAAATATTGAAGACTTATCCATTGCCCAGACATGAGGACTCAAAAATAGAGCCAAGCTTAATTGGAAAGCTAAGTCATATACCTGAATAATCCTAGGACAAGGCAGTGGCATCATTCACCACACCAAATAAAAATGAGAGGAAGACCTGAATTCCCTCAACATCAAAGTGTAATGAATGCTTTTTGAGGCTTGTAATGATGCACTTTTTGGTATATCAATTTATAGCTCAAAAAAAGACTAAGCATAATGGACATATTAGAAAACACACAGATTTTTCAGCAAAGGAAAGCTAGATACATGCAAAAATATCCATCATATTACCAGCCTCCAGTGACTAAAAGTCATAAGCCAAGCACTCATCAAATGCCTTTAAAGTAGCAAATGTTCTTTAAAGATTTTTTTAATTTTCCTTTCATTTCAGGCCTTTGAATTAGGGTACACCTAATTCATTCTCATACCAAGCCTTCTAAACTCATAAAGGTCTGAAAACTGTCTTTTTTAAATGAAAGACTATTTTTTTCCATGACATCATCTCTAGATGCCAGCAGCTAGGACTTCAAGAAACATCAAACACAAGCAGACTAGCAATAAAAAACCCACAAAAACTGGTAACATTTCATCATTTCTATCTTAGTTTCCTAAACAAGGCAGTCTAGTGCCATCATTTTATCTGTACATGTACATTTCTCCCTCTTTCGCCTTCCCTCCCTGCTAATTTGAATTGAATCCATTTTCGAGATTGAAACAAATCCATTAGAGGGGTAAAGGTGTGTGTGATGAAAGTGCCTACAACAGACAAGTTTTGCGCAAAACAGTTGCTCAGGAGGAAAGAGTGATGGATTAGTGCCCTCATAGAGGGAAAAGTGGGAAGAGTCAGACCTTAGCTAGTTTGTTTAATCCATCCAGAGACAAGAGCAAACAGCGTGGTGGCTAGGCACCACGGGCGCAGTGCTGAGCAAGTGACTGTGCTGCTGCCTCTTGTCCAGCCAACTAACCAAAACCGTAGGTAGATGAAAAGGCAAAGGATGCTGTGGTGTGGAAACTCACAGATCATGGGAGAGAACTGGGGGTGCCTGAACTGGAAGGTCTTAGCGACCTGAGAAAGTGCTCGACATTTGCATTAGGACAAATCATTCCCCCCAAATCTGTAGGAAGTAAGATTTCACAAGCTCCATTGATTCTATTACCAATAAAGCACCTCCGGTATATATATATTTTTAATAGCCAATTTTACAAGAGAGGTCCCTATAAATCTTGCCATGGGATCAAACCAAAATTCATAGACAAATAAAGTATATGAGGTGTTTTTACTTCTTCAGCAGCGTGTCCTCATATAATTTATGCTAGACTCCAGAAAGTTTACCAACATATGTGTTTATGTAATTGAACATTCACTCCTGATGAGGACTATTAAATTTCTGATTTAAAGGCTGAAGCATCTAGGGTCATGAAACACAACAGAGCACACTACAATGCTGCAATTACTCTGTGGCTTCTGCCCCAGCATATGCACAAAAAAACCAATATCAATACCAAGACACGACACTAGCATATTTGCTTAACATTACATTTTGGGCACATTTTTTTAAAGCCAGAAACGTGACAGCTGTAGTTCCTACACCCTGAGGCCTAAACATACTTACAGACACCAGATACGCAAGTGGTGTTGGTTCAACAAGAACAGAGCCTGTCGTGCACACTTATGAACCACGCAGCCCACATACTAGTAAGTTTTCATGGGGACCCCTAACTTTGGCATCAGCCCCTAGATGTGAAGTATCCAAAACTCTTAAGTACTATCTTTCTCTAATTGCTGGAAGAAAGAATTGTCTCCATTATCTCACCAGTGTAACTTCATCACTTCGACTACAGCTCTCCAAAAGAGAACACTCTACCCTTCCTCAGTCTTGACTATTTCATTCTTCCTGCCTATTAAGCAGCGTTTGCTGCAATTTCTCGCACAACCCTATTAAGTTTAATGGACTGGTTTGAATGAGAAACCATGAAACAGATCAGAGCCTTATTAATCTCACTGTGCTCCTTGCAAAACTAAACAATGTGACAGCACTGTACAAAATGTGAGTTTCTGAATAAATGATACACTTGGGAACCATCAGTTTTGGTGATAAAAAACCCCCGATTTCAACACAACCAAAGAATGCTTACCACTTGTCAGTGATGAAAATGGCTAGTCTGTTTCAAGAAATTACTTTAAAAGACTGTACTTACAAATTTTTAAATGAAATTAAAAGCCTTGTGACCTCAAAAAGGACACATGTGATTCAAGTTTTTAGTTAAAGCTTTAAATTTAACAAAATTGTCTTTATCATGTGGCTAATAAAAACATGAATGACAAAATTTATGACTACTGACTCCCTAAATAAACACTACAGTAGTGTAGCTATGTAGGCAGTCTTGGTAAAAATGCAATGTATGAAACTGAACACACAAATGAATCATAAATTAATTTAGTCCACCTTTAATATGTCCCATACAGAATACAAAGTACACAAGACAGCTACAAATTAATTGCTCCATTTCTCAGATTCCATTCTACTCCTTACAAAACATTCAGTAGACTGGTCAGCAAATTAAAAGGATGCAAAACAACATTTATCCTTTTTTATCTTCTTTGCTGAAGACCATTCTGGATATGTAATTATTTGCACACTTTTCCTCCCAGCAATTAAAAGATAACGTAATAATAATACATGTAAAGCATCTTTAAAATTTGGTTTCCATTTACATAAATGGATATATCAACCACCATTTATATGCCAGTCACTCATCTTTTTCATCTCTATTGTTAAAATACCTGTTACTGCAGCAAACTATTATTGTTTTCACTTTGCTTTAGGTACTGTTTCTTGCCACTGTTTTACTTTGTATTTGACTGTATCATTCTGTTTGCACCCACTTAAAGAAGCACAAACTACTTTTTTTTTTTTTAATCGCTGCTTGTACATTTTGCTCCCAGTGCCAATTTTCTGCCTGCCTCACAAAGACATTTTTTTCGGGTTGCCCATGCTTCTAGCTGTTCATTAAGAAGACGCAAATCCATCTTTGCCATTATTTTGAAAGTCATACTAGCTATGCAACATAATCGGCGAGGCGAGCAGCTCCGGTGCCGGCAGGATCGGCAGCGGAGCGCTCCAGTGGGGTGCACAGGGGGTTCCCGAGGCGGGGAAACCTCTGGGGCAGCCGAGAGCCCCGCCAGGAGCCCGCAGCTTGTGACAGCGGCTGACGAGACCTGGGTGGGGCCAGGAGCAAGGGCGGCCAAGCCCCCACAGGTGTAAAAGAAGCCCCTGTGGGAAGCTCCGGCAGGAACACGCTGCCGCCCAGGTGCCAGGCTGCAGGGTGTGCCCTGCTCTTATGGCAGTACCGGACGGCCGCAGGGAGCACGCCCGTGGGAGTGCGCCCAGGTAGACAACTCCTCCGCTTAGTGACAGAGCTCCGGGAGGAGGCGAGCAGGATGAGGAGTGTCAGGGAGTCCGGGAGAGAGAGAGAGAGACTACTGGAGTTGCGCCCGACCTTCCCTGAGACAGGCCCGACAGGACGCGTGATACAGAGCGTTCCCTATCCTCTCTCCGCCTGGCTGAACACAGTGACTTCAGGGATGGGGCAATGGTGACAAGTTCCTGCCCGGCGCAGCAGGCGCGTCTCCTCTGTGACTACCCCACCGTCCCAGGTGCCCTTGGATAACAGGTATGAGGCTCTGCAAGTGGAACCAAACAATAAAGATGATGATGGTTCATCTAGCTTGGAGGTGTTGCCAAGGTTAAGTCGGCCTACACCCTGCATCAAAACTGCTTCCATAAAGAAAAAAAGATGGGGCACAGGAGACTCCCTTCTGAAGGGAACAGAAGGCCCAATATGCAGACCGGACCCACTTCTTAGGGAAGTCTGTTGCCTCCCTGGGGCCAGGTTAAAGATGTGAAGAGAAAGCTTCCTACCTCGGTATGGCCCTCAGATTATTATCCATTATTGATTTTTCAGGTAGGCAGCGATGAAGTTGCAACAAGAAGTCTGAGGGCAATCGAGAGAGCCTTCGGAGCATTGGGATGACTGGTTAAGGGATGAGGAGCACAAGTAGTGTTCTCCTCTATCCTTCCCGTTGCAGGGAATGATGAGGGAAGAAACAGGAACAGCCAGCAGATCAACACCTGGCTCCAAGCCTGGTGTCACCAGCAGAAATTTTGGGTTTTTTGATCATGGGTCAGTTTACATGACACCAAGCCTGCTGGCAACAGACGGGGTACACCTGTCTCAAAGGGGAAAAAGGGTCTTTGCACAGCAGTTAGCAGGGCTCATTGAAAGAGCTTTAAACTAGATTTGAAGGAGGAAAGGGATAAAACCAGGCTCGCTAGAGATAAGCCTGGGGGCGGCACACCAATGTTTGAGGGACAGTGGGCTAGCGAGATCCTTCAGTCTGCTGTCTCAGTAGAGGCAGGGGATGGAGATCCATGCAGCAGCAAAGATGAAAGGTTATGGATGTGTTAGAAACCACAAAAGCGCCTAAGAATGGTCATGTAGGAATCAGGGCTTCTCCCCCAAAAAAGGTGGCAGGATCAATATCCCAACTGAAGAGCATCTACACCAATGCACGCAGCATGGGCAACAAACAGGAGGAGCTGGAAGCCACTGTGCAGCAGAAAATATAGTTGCCATAATGGAAACATGGTGGGATGACTCACGCAACTGGAGTGCTGCAATGGATGGCTATAAACTCTTCAGAAGGGATAGGCAAGGAAGGAGAGGCGGTAGGGTAGCCCTGTATGTTAGGGAGTGTTTTGATTGTCTAGAGCTTAATGATGGTGACGATAGGGTTGAGTGTTCATGTGTAAGAATCAGGGGGAAGGCCCACAAGGCAGATATCATGGTGGGAATCTGTTATAGACCACCCAACCAGGATGAAGAGGCAGACAAAATAATCTATAAGCAGCTGGGAGAAGTCTCACAATTGCTAGCCCTTGTTTTCATAGGGGACTTTGAGTTACCAGATCTCTGCTGGAAATACAATACAGCAAAGAGGAAACTGTCTAGGAGGTTCCTGAAGTGTGTGGAAGGTAACTTCCCGACACAGCTGGTGAGTGAGCCAACTAGGGAAGGTGCCCCACTGGACCTGTTGTTTGCAAACAGAGAAGGACTTGTGGGTGATGTGATGGAGGCCATCTTGGGCATAGCGATCACAAAATGATAAAGAGTTTTCAGTTCTCAGAGAAGTAAGGAGGGGGGTCAGCAGAACTGCTACCTTGGACTTCCAGAGGGCAGACTTTGGCCTGTTTAGGAGTCTGGCTGACAGAGTCCCCTGGGAGGCAGTCCTGAAGGGCAAAGGAGTCCAGGAAGGCTGGACATTCTTCAAGAAGAAAATCGTAAAGGCGCAGGAGCAGGCTGTCCCCATGTGCCAAAAGATGAGCCAGCAGGGAAGAAGACCGGTCTGGCTGAACAGAGAGCTAGGGCTGGAACTCGGGAAAAAAAGGAGAGTTTATGACCTTTGAGTTTATGACCTATGAGACGGAGAAAAGGAAAACACTTTACTACATGCTGACTGAAACTCAAGTAAGCTAGTTAAACTTGTATAGAATTCCAGAGCTTCTGATACAGGAAAATATGAATTAAGTATAGGTGATCCCTTTAAAAACGGCTTTGTTATTATTATGAGAGAAGTTATATGTATCAAACTAATGACAATTTAGTATATAAGCCAACTGGAAAATTTATGCAAACCTGTACTTCTACTTCCCAAATATCTGAAAACTACTCACATTTTAGGATATAAAATTAGCTGGATCAAATCTCATTCAATTGATTTTCCAAAAGACCACATTTTATCTAGTACCAACAGATTTCTATTCCAAAAGAGAAAAAGTATTCAGAGTTAAAAGTGTAATTAATAAAATAACATCTCAGTAAATACTGGAAATTTTTGACATTTGAAAAAAGTAAACAATTTACTTTTCTTACAAAGTTATTGAAACTATGCTCCCAGTTTTATAGGCACATCTATCATGGGGCAAAGAAATATTTTGGTCTTCAACAGGTGCATTTCTCACTACAAGGCAAAGGAGAAAAGGGAAAAAATCCAAACAGACCCTCATAAGAAGGTGTATGGTATCCTACCTTGGTTTAAAAAGTACTGCTAAACAACAAAGCAAGACTACAATTCTGCCATATGCTCTGTAAAATGGACTCACACACCATATGAAAAGTCACCATGCACATAAAGCCAGTTACATTTAGGTTTTTTGGTTTTCAGTTGTTTTTTTTTAATAGGCATCTTCAGATTACCTACATAAGACTACATATGCTTTAGCTGATACAGTAACAAGTTACTTACAGAAGAATTCAGCTTATAGGAACATGTTCCTCTAAACCTGCTAACTGATTCCAAGTTCATCAAGGACATAAAACTACATAGGCGATAAACTTCTTAGACATATACTTAAATGTTTTCTTTAACTTTAGCATGTATGTTGGCTTAACACAACTGCCAAGACACAGGGTGTGCTCTACCAGACATTCCTTTCTAGCTTGTTCATTTAAAATTACAGAATCAGATTGGCAGTCAAAGTGCCAGAATTAAGTCAAGCTCAGTTTTCACTGGCACATTGACCTACTTCTTTTACTTCTACAAAATTGCACTATTCAGAACTTTTATTTTTTGAAATGGACATTTAGACAATGTCACAGTCAGCATCATGTAATTTTTTCACCTCAAGTTACAGTCAAACAGTAAAAACAAATCATATGAACTTCCTCTCGATTAAAAATCTACTGAAATCTCACACACTGACTGCCAGCCTACATCTGCTGATTTATAATGCTTTCTGAGAGACAGAGCATCACAAAAAATCTCCTTTAAAATGGCTGTTACCTCCTTTTGTTCTAACAGCCTGAGGCCCTTACTGTCCTCCATCAAGATACATTTCTTCATTTGTTCATACTGAAGTGAAGCTTATCTCAGAAAAGACGGTTGCTTCTATCACTTAACACTTTTTTCCTCTTTGATAAGCTACTTAATTCAACTCTGTCCTACTGCGACCAGCAGGAAACATACGAAAACGAATCCTCCTCCCCTTTTGTTTAGTTTAATTTAGGACTGCAAATGTTATTAGCACAGTAGTATGTTTATAACCTTTCACCACCCTAAAGCACAAGTAAATTTACCTGTATACATCCACTGTGCATCTGCATACTTTCAGGTTCCTTCTAAAAATAACTTACCCCTAAATTGGCAACACATAACTCCCTCTTTGGAAACTACCACCTTCCTGGAATACTACTTTCACTACTCAGAAACATCCCTCATACAGTATTTTACCTAGACTCATCTCTCTACCAGCAGGTAGACACCAATGACGCCAAAACATTTTTTGCACCCAAGTCCTACAGCAGGAGCTTCCATCCACTAAACCAACTAAGCTGTGCCTCTTAAAAGCAATTGTATCAATCAGAGAATGCGTATTAAGCTGATAAAGTTGATAAATCAAAGTCTGAACTGCATTTCTTTATTCTTGTCTGTAACGTTATAATAAGAACTGACAATTCTGGTCAAGGAAATGGAACCCACAAACAACAGAATGATAGTCATAATTTTTTATTATTAATTTGATTTTCCTTTAGGAAACAGTATCACTCATTCAGTAAGACAACAGCAGGCAAACGCAGCTGCAGGAGTAAAGTCTTAGCTTTTAACAGTCACTGACACGTTCAGTCAAAAGTATCATTTTAATCCAAATAAAGGCATATTTCTGAAGATGGATTTAACTTATTGGCTTGAATAAGTGTTTGTACCTAAGTAAACTATGACTACTGACACTTTTGTGAATGTGATGAAAGCTTTGTATTAAAATGTACAAGCACTATAAAGTTGTGAGCTATTAAGAAATGACTGCAATTTAAAAAGTTACATGAAACACAGTAACTTGCATTATGGAAAAAAAAAAGTAAATCCACTGATCACATCCCAAACTCCAGTATTAATGTTAGTGACTTATTTCAAAATACATAACTGTATCCTTCATTTTAGACACTGAGGGTTTTGACTAGACCTCTGTGCAAGTAAAAAAAAAGACACTCATTCTCAACAGAGCAGCTCCATCCTTTGGAGATTTTAAATGGCAGGTTTTATTTCAAGTTTATGACTCTAATAATCATGAGGTCCTAAAATTAACAACCTTCAAGGCAATACTATAATCTTCTAAAGGTCTATTTGAAAGATAAAAACTCCTTTACAGGTATGAGGCCTAATATTTGTATCAGTAATAAAAATATTTCACAAAACAAAAGACTTTTTATTCTGAAAGTGAGCACTTCTAAAGCACTCACTCTGGATTCTCAGTGTCATTTTTATCAAACAATTACTTCATGCACTTAGACATACACAATAATTTTGGTACTACAACTACTAACTGTGCTCCTTTGCTCTTCAACTCATTCGAGATTGAGGCATAGATCTTCAGTTATTTAGGTGCCCCTGATGATTTTATTTAGATACCAAAATACCTTTCAGGATCTGAGTTTTATCATTTCCTTTCAAAACATTTAAGCTTGAAACAACTTTTCAAAGAAATATTTACCAAGCATCGACTCATTCTCTTAAAATAACCTGAAAACTCATCTGTTTTACAAATCTGTACACAACACCCACCACCCCTGTGTAATATGCAATAAATAGTGATTGTCTACTATAAACTCATAAATCTTATTTTACTATGCCTATACAATTAAGCCTACTGTATAGTATATATAATAATAGTATATATACATACTCAATACTAAAATGTATATGACAGCATAGCAATATAAACACAAAGAATACCATAAACATCACTACATTAAGTATTCTGGTGCAATAAAGACTGCAATGAAAAAAGCTCCTAGTTTAATGAGGTCTTTGTTCTACTCTGAAATATCCTGTTCCTCTGTTAAACTCTATGGATTATTTTGCATAACAATGTCTTCATACCAGGAAGAAACCTGATCAAAACCAAAGCCAATTTACTTACTTTACTTCCTACTGCAAGGCAGACTTTCAGAAGAGCCAGGTTCCTGTTTGAAGACTCTTAAATTCCTTTATTTTAATAAGTATAACACAAAGGACTGAAAGAACTGAATTCTGTGGTTTACTTGTCTACTGAACCTCTTACAACCACATATCTTCATGGTTTTGAAGAAGGTTTTCCCCTTTCTCCCATATATTTAAAAGTTAGTAGAACAAGCAATACAATGTGAAAAAGCACGGCCTACAAGAGATACTGAGGAAACTGGAGGGTTTTAAGCCAGGGAAAAGCTAACTGAGGGAAGAGACGTCAACAGTCTTCTAATATGTAACAGAAAAACAAGAGGGCAGCTAACATCCCCACCTGTTAAGAACAAGACAAATGACATCACCTACTAAATCAAAGACAACTCATTCTGGACAGTTATAAAATGACCGTAAAGTTCCCCAGAATCTCCTTCCAGAGTGCTCCAGTTCTTGCACAAGTCACAGGACCTGCAGCCCAGCCTCTTGAGCAGCATCAGCACCAGCCAGCTTGGCTCCAGCTGATGCTTCTTTCTTCCCACCCTGCCTGAAATTCTGCATCAGGCATGAAAAAAACTTTCCAACAGTAAGGGCAGTTATTATTCTCCTCACAGAATGTGTGATCTCCGCTATTAATTTTCTGACACTAAGTTTGGCAGAGAGCTATTTGATCTGCCTTGGAGTACTCCAAGGGACAAGGGGACCTGTCAAAGTCCATCCCCAATCCATTTTTCTGTTTCATTTACTTGTAAGCAGGAATAAGATCCTCATTTTGACTACCGACTATAAGCTTTAAGCATCTTGATCATACGCCTTTGTCCCATTTTTTAAAGGCTTTCCAAACTCACTAGGGACTTAATGCAAACAGAAGACCAGTCAGCGGCATCTGTTGCTCAAGACTGCTGCTTTCAACATCAAAGAGAACTTTTTTTGGCACGCACCGCTTCATGCCCACGCTACAGTAACCAAAACCAGAGGATCGGCACGGCCGGGCCTGAATCCCGCGGGGCCGGACACAGCCTCCCAAAACGCGGAGGAAGGTTAACCCTCCCCAGCTGCTTCCAGCACGGCGCCCAGCAGCCGCAGGGCACGGGAGGGGCCCTCGCTGCCACCACGGGCAGGGCACGGTCCCCGCCAGCCACCCCGACACCTCCCCGCGGGGCGCGGCGGGGGATGCGCCGCCAGACCAGCACGGCCCCGGCGGCAGAAGCCCACCGCCCCCACCTCCGACCAGAGGCCCCGGGGGCCTCCTCCGCCCCGCCTCACCTCCAGCTTGTGGTTGATCTGGGACACGGTCTGCGCCTTGTGGCAGAGCTGGGCGAAGCAGGAGCTGAGGCTGGTCATCTTCTGCCGCCCCTCGTAGGTGATGTCGGCCTGGTCGGGGTCGATCTCGCCCAGCAGCAGGTCCACGTCCACGAAGGCCTTGTCGAACTCCTTCTCCAGCACCTCCAGCCAGCGGAACATGGACACCCCGCCGCCCGCCGCCGAGGCTGAGCCGGCCGCGCTCCCGCCGCAGGCCGCGGCGCCCGGCCCGCAGGAACCGCCGCCCGCCGCCGACATGCTGCCGCTGCCGCCGCCCCCTCCCCTCGCACGCCCCGGCCCCCCGGGCAGGGCACAGCCCGCGCCCCCCGCCTCAGCCCCCGCCCCGCCTCAGCCGCCCCCTGCGGCCCGCCCCCTGCGGCCCGCTCCCTGCGGGCGCCCCCTCCCGCCCCGCAGCACAAGGCGGCGGCGGCGGCGGGCCCGGCCCGGCCCGGCCCGGCCCGGCTCGGCTCGGCTCGGCTCGGCTCCACCGGGGCAGCCACGCAGGGAAACGAAAGGAATGTGCCCGGCGCGCATGCGCGGCGGCGCTGACAGGCGGCTTCGGAGGCGGCGCGCCGTCGCCCGGCGGGCAGCAGCACGCGGCTCGTGCTGCCTGCCACAACTCCAAGCGGCGGCAGGCAGCAACGGCCGAGCCCCAAGCTCCCGATCGTGGCCGCCGCGCTCCCCAGCCTGCGCCGCCAGGGGGCGCTGCGGGCCGGCCCGCGCAGGTCCGTGAGGGGGGCTCGGGGCCCTGAGGCGGGGCTGGGCCCCGTCTCCCCGTCCTGTCTCTCCGGCCCTGTCTCCCGGCCCCCTTCTCTCCCGTCCCGTCTCTCGGCCCCATGCCGGTCGCCCGGTTTCCAGGGAGCGCCCTCACCGCCCGGTGAGGCCACCGTTCGGCCTCCGGCGGCAGGCACGAGGCGTTCAACCCGCGTCTCACCCCTGGCTGCGAGTAACGGCTCCTCCCGCCCTGCCCTCTCCAAAAAAGCCGCTCAAAAGTGCCCGTGGCGTCTGGCGCGACCTAAACACAGATTTTCAGTAGGAGAAATGTTACTCTTAGTTGCATTTAGTGTTCCTCAGCTTCAGTCTTTGTGTTGAGGCACGTCGCCTGCCCCTGAGGAAGCTGGCTACTCCTTCCTGTGGGGTCCCCACCTGGGACCAAGCCTGAGGCCATGGTGAGACATGGGCCTGGAGGGGTCACTTGGACCTGAGGATTTCCCTTACAGCACACCTCTCACGGGCCTTTCCCTGGTGTCGTTTGTATCTTCCAGAAAAGTTCTGCTTTTTGGGTGGGTTCAAGAGACTGGAGTATCAATAGCTGGAATACCAACAAAATTACTAAAATGTATACCTTTCCCTCCTTCTCTGGGAGTGGGAGAGGAAAGAGAAGTCTTCCCTACCATATTCACAAGCGCGGTAAGCAGGTGCAAACCACACAGTTGGATTTGCAGTTAGACATTCATCACTCGTGCTCAGCAAAGATGCAAACTTGCAAGTATTGTATAAAAAGGACTGCCCCAGGCACCTTTGCATCCCTAGAAGCACTGATGAATGCAGCTATACCCATACAAAAAGTATTTGCATATTTTTTTAGCTCATTCTGGTTCTGAAAATGAAATAAATTTCAGGGAATAAGCTATCTCTACATGGATGCTTTCTCCAAGGCATTCACCTTGGTTACAGCTCGTCTCCTTTGAAATACTGTGATTGATTGTGATGTTGTTTTCAGTGGGAGCTTTATTAGCAGGTCTTGAAGAGATCTCATGCAGCTTGCCTTTATTGCATCAAAGTTGTAATTCCACCTCAAAAGAGAAAAAGGATCATTTTTACCCAGATCAGGACCCTAATCCTGCCTGCTACATGGCCCCACAAACTACTCTGCCAGGGCAACAGAGGGGAAGCATAGGGGTCCTCTGGTCAGCAGAGGAGTGGATACCAAGAAAATGGACCCCTGCATGCCCTGCCCCTGGGCTGTAGGGCGTCCTAGGGTGAGTTTGTTTCCTTGCTCCGCTTTGCATAAATAATTGATTGGGACACAGAGAGACAGAAAGATACCCCTTTACAGCTCAGTAGTTACACTGCTCACCTGGAATGTGAAGAGATCTGTCAAAGCAGGAAAGAACTATTTCCATCAATCTGTGCTTTCAGAAGAGCTGGATAAAAACAAACTTCACCACTAGCAGTAGATACCACATTTCCTCTGGGATCTGCTGTTGTAGGCTTGACAAGAAGCTACAGATTTTTATTACAAGCCTGCTCATTTGCCCTTTACTGCTCAAATTGTATGCACTGTAATTGAAGGTAGGTAGTAACAAACTGGGCATCTAATGGCAGTGCTCTTACTGTTAAGCCCATCCATGATGGAAACAAAAGCTACAAACACCTTTATATATACCCACAGAAAAAAACCTGGCTCTGTAAATTGGCATATTCAGAATAGTAGCTGAGCAAAGGGTTTAAGTGTCTAAAGTCACCCCAGTGCTTCTGAGTGGGCCCAGCTTAACGGAGCATTTGCTTGACCTTTGTTCTAACGTTCATTCTCCACAGCCATATCGACTGTCTTTTATACACAACAGCATCTGACAGGGAATCAAAGTATTTGCTGTATCAAAAGCTAAACTATTATTATTGTTTAAATTAGTTCAGCCACATAAGAAAATTAATTGTTTCAGGAGTATCAGTTTGTATGTTAGTTTTGGCTTTGATTCTGGTAGATATCACACTGGAGAAGTACCTATAGACTTACGTTACATTCTTTGCCTTTTTTTTTTAATGGAACAGTAATCTATCACTTAGCCAAGCATTAGAATTTTCTGCTAATATATCTCAATAATGCATTTGAACAGTATCTGCTTATCTTGAGAAGGAAGCTTCCCACAGCTACTATGTAACATATCTATAGCGAGTATTGCCTTTAAAAACTTACACTGAATATAATTTATATATGACTGCTTCTTTTTAAAGAATCACATATTCTCAGTTTTCTAGTGTCCTTTCCCTATAGCTTAGGGGTTGGTCCAGCTCTGTCTTAAACTGTCCTTATCTACAGTGGTATCAGAGTTTTGTGGTCATTAATTTTAATTCTTTCGTCCCTTATCAGTGACACCTTTCTTTTGCATGTCCTTACATTTCACAAGTCAAACAAGGTTTTGTCTCTGCTTATTCCACTGAAAGATTAGCTTCTCAAATACAATTCTTTTAGAAGCCTACCTGCAGTGTAGTATCTGTCTAATACTTGCTAGACTATGGATAAATGAGAAGGAATGCTATATATTATTAAGAAAATTTGTGGTTGTGACACCAAATCTTAGTAAATGTAGTTATCATTAGGTACTATTTATATTCCTCACCACAAATACTGTGTAAAAAAAGGTGTTGAAATTAAAAGCAGATATCACTGATATAAGGGTAAACACATGAATAATTTATCTCAAAACTATACTTGTAGGTCCCCTAGAAAATTCTGATAAATTCCAGTTATCCTTGAAATGCCTGCCAAAAGACCCCAGACAGCCTGAACTCTGTTCTGTAAGCAAGCTGTGCAGTAATTACGCAATTGAACCTAAGAGAGGTTAGTAGTTGTGGCCTTCAATTAGATTAAATCCATTTAACGTAAATTGCAGTATCCTCTACCCTGATAATATAAACAAAATAATTGAAGAACATTTAAAGAACAGCAGTGGTTTGAGTCAACTGGCCTAGCAGTAAGAATCCTTTCTACACCCAAGTCACATTTCTAACAATCAAATAGTTGCAGAAAGTTTTATGTCAAGAAGAATTTAAATTTGTTGAATACTTTTAATGTATTCAACAAAAGGAATTCACTGAAAGTTTTCTGATCTGCTCATTTGACCTTATCTATCATGTGGCAGAAATATATGTAATTTCTTCACATATAATTTATGCACATAATTTCAATTCTTCTAGATAAGGTAGAGTGTTGAGAATGTAAGGTGTCTGTATTACTCTGCTATTAAGTACATTTGAGTACAAAAAGTACTTTATAAATTTAAACCTATGTACTTTAACGGATTACTGGAGAACCTGATAAATTATCTGAAAACTTACTTTGTGATTAAAGAGTAAATGACCTCAAGCATGGACACATTTTCATGCAAAACAAAGCAAAGTAATACTCAAATCAAAAGGAAAAAAAATAATACTTTGATCAACATCACTGCTGCTGTATATTGGTATCTAGTGTCCATGCCAAGACTGGGAAAGTGTTGTGTGAGATATTCTACAAACGTTTGGTTAGCCCTAGCCTCTGCACAAAGAATTTACAATATAAACACATGTGTTTGCACATGAGGGTCAGCTCACCCGGAAACTTCTGTAATTGCAGCTGCCCAGCTGTGCGTGCCAGGCTGCAGCGTGTGCACATGTCAAGGCCATCTTCTGTGTGGTTAGCGCTGAAGCATCTTGAGTGGTTTGATTGTGTGGCTGGTTGTACAGGCACAAGTGGGGACACCAAAGGGGAAACGGAGAGAAAACAAAGAATACCTTACAGTATCAAAGTATGGGAGAAAATTGAGGTGATAAAGCAAGATTTACGAGTTCTAAAAAAGGAGTTAGACTAGACGATTAGAATGTGCCTTTCTAAAGCATGTTAGAGAGGAGGAAATTATCCATCCGCACTGATACTTAAAGGGACATACATTTTCAGTTGTCATTACAGAAAATTTCTGCTACCAAACCCCAGATTTTTATATTTTTACATTTTAGGTGATTCCTGCCTTGCAGGCCTAGGGAGTTGATAGTTGGCTGCCTTTTGCCATCCATGCAGTGAGTCCATGGGTGCAACAATTCACTCACTACTATTTTGAGGGAACATTCACTCCTTATTGGTCCCTTTTTACACAAGACAGCTTCCACAAGTCACTTCTTCGGACCAGCTTTTCTTTTTTACAGTGCTTATTGTGGTCTTATTCCCGTGTTTATTTCTATGTATACACTTATGCTTAACTCTTTTCATTCTGAATTTTTGTTTTATTTTTTAAAATTAATAAAGCACGTGCCAAAAACGTTCAGCTTTTATAGCATGGAAGAATGAAACCCTCTTTTTGCGCACACAGCGGGTATAATTTTGAAAACTGCTTTTTCAGAGTCCTCATCTTGTTGAAACTGTGCCTCATAGTTTGAACAGTAGACAACTTTTTCAGTTTAAGCTCCATTCTGGTTCTGTTGGATGCGCAGTCACTAGCAGGCTGCTCTTAAAGGCTAAAGACACCCACAGGAAATGGACGGGCCAGGACTAGCTCACTTCATACAGGACTCTGAAAAGCCCTTACAGGTCACGGTTGTTAACTACCAACCTGAACCACTTTTGTGTGTGCAAAACGCTAGAAATAGAATTGTCATGGTTCCAGTATCAACCGGATGATCCATCCCTGCACTTTACTTTTAGGTGGTACTGCAAGAGTCACGGTCTCACATAGGTTAATTACAGATCTTACATAAATGCTTGTATACAAAAGACCCATGTGTTTAAATTCTAGGTTGAGAACAGATTCATCCATCATGTCTGCCCTCTTTATTTCCCCCTCTTCATTGCTTTTGGGACTAACTCAGAATATCATTACTAGAAAACTGTCATCATACCATACCATAATCTGTGGTTTCATGGGCACTGCTCTCGGTGGCTCAGTTATTAATGAGTAACAGTTCTCCATGAAGTGGATACCATTAGCAACAATACTTCGAAGGCCAATTACAGCAGCATTAGTGGCATATGTGTATGAAATTATTCAAACTGATCTCCTCCACATGGGTGCTGCTTATTTATTGTTTGTGGGGTGCCTGCCCCAGATGCATCTGATCTTGGTTGGCGTCCCTCAGCACTAGCATAAAACTGGCAATGACTAAAACTCCTCGATATGTGAATTTTTATTTAACAACGTTTCATTCCTTTTCAACAGGTTTCACTGTGCTAGTTCCTCTGGAATGCAAATGTGCCATGGACAGGTGAAATGTGAGAAATTCCTACGGGGTTATCAACTTTCATCTCCTCTATGTAGCCAGTGTGGAGGAAGAAAAGGAAACCTAGCTTGCTTATTGTGCAGAGGAAAAATCTGGTTTAAGTCATCCAGCAACTGTTTCCAGTGTATGAAGATGACCTTGCCTGGAGTCAGAAAGCACATTCTCCACATACTATGAAAGTGGATAAAAAATATTTCCACAAAATTCTTGGCTTATGGAGAAGATTGAGACATCATTTTCAGACAGGCCTCTGTTTTTGTGAAAGTCTACTTGCGGTTTTATTTTGTAGGAATAAAACACAAAATCACTTTTGATAAATTTATGATCCTTATATTAACTAGATATCATTAATTTGCCTAGAATGTATCTAGGTTGACATTCTTGATGCAGTGTAACCCTATGAGGCTCTTTGTTTAAGAAACATTTCTGTAAAGCAGTTCAGATTATTCAGCAGATGATTAAGGGAAGCATAATGTTTTTAAAAACAATGTTATGATTGTTTCCCTTAGCAGCCCAATCCACTCTGGAGAGAAGTGCTTGATTGGAGGTAACCTTTGCAGCAGACAAATGCCATTTGTTGTCCCTATGAAAAACTGGTCCAAATCCAAGTTATAAACCTCCAGCAAAAAATAATTATAAATTCACATGTACTCAGTGGCAGGCACTTGATAGCATATGGCAGCTAAATATGCCAAGGATTCTTTAGAGCATACACCATCACTTAGCAGCTCCTAGTTGCCAAACTGCTTGCGCTTGTGACATCTCTCAGGGACCAAACTCCTACCCGTGCCCTCTGCAGGCCGTAAGCTGGTCTTTTCCTGCAGTTTGTCCTTTCCATAGACAAGGGACACCCTGGCTGTAAGAGCTCAGCTTCTCCCTTTTTTTTGTGATAAGACAGCATCTCCCCTTGTATGGTCTTGCCATCATGTACATTACAAGGGATCCACCTTCAGGTTTCATGGGCTGTCTTAACTCAGACATTTCTAAGCACTCTGTAACTAGAGTTTTCCAGATTCACTCTTCTAATTTTAATGTAATCTGTCTTTTTTGTGATTTTCTAAATGGAATCTTAGGTTAAAAAATTATGTCTTGACATACATATGTGTGCTTTTGTCAAACCTCTGACTTTGGTGAAGAAAGAAAAGGCCCAAACACCAGTACTGTAGATGCTGACATCTTGCATGAGGGAAGGCTTGTACAAAAAGATAAAATTTTTATTAGACTGATACATTTGGAAAAAAAACCCCAAACTTTACACTCCTTTATGAGCCCTTCTTCAGATCTGAAATAGAAGCAGCAATCCTGAAAGATCTTCTAACTTCCATCAAGTCAAGCTCATGTTTTATCCAAATTTGTCCAATATATTTTACTACTTTGCCATGATACTCTATAACCAATGTTCAGATTAAATGCCAACAACACAAAAGAGGCCAACATGGACTTTGGGTTTAGCAGGTTTTGATCTGAAGTGTTTACCTTTGGTTACGGGTGCTATCGTTCATTCTTTCTGACAGAGAAATGACGGAGGGGAATATCATGCCATTAGTCCTGCACAGGAATCCCCATCGAAAGGTGTGGAGAGTTTACATAAAAACTGCTGGCAGGAAATGGCCACCAGTGATTGACTTTCTTAACATCCCCCTGCGAAGCTGTGCAACTCATGGGCCAGCACTGCTGCTTCCACAACAGAGATCCTGGAATGTTTATTCACCTTTTTTTTTGTGTAGCTCACATATTCCTGCTAGGTTTACGCTCATACAGTCCTGTGACTCTTCGTCGGTTCTGTTGCCATCAGGTCTCCTAGAATCAATAAAAACCCCACAGGTTGTAGTTTTGTGCAAAAGCAAAGGCATCAGCTCTGGTGGATGCATGTCAGAATTTGTACAGAACAGATTTAATAGGATCATCTTTCATAGCTATCACTTTAAAATACCAAGCTGCTAATATCAGAAATTAATGGATACATAATATAATTCTTGATGAAATAATTGTTGTTAATGTCACATAAATGAACTATTAAACCAATAAAGTTTTCTTTTATTAGTTTGAAAAGACCAAGGATATAGATATTACTTAAAAAAGCAAAGAGCCAAGAATATTGCACCTTACTGTGGCGTTACCTTGTAACTACAGCTGTGAATTCTAACATCAGCTGAGTGACTTATAATTTACAAAATAGGGAAGGATGCAATATATGGTTCTTATTTAAAGGGATTCTCAGACTGACTCTGCATTACTCCAGAGCTTGAAACTGTAAACCGTAGGGTTTGATCTGCATTTCTTTTGACCCCCCTTAAGCAAAAAGCATTTGTTTTTTGATGACATTTTTGAGGAACACAAATACATACATAAGATCCTGAGCGTTATTGTCTTAGTGACCTCAGCGTTTAAACTCAAGTCAGTGGAAAAATGGGATCAAAGAATATTCCAGGGCATGCTAAAATGTAACACAAATAGCTGTCAGTATGCAGAAAGGTTTTACACTTTTGTCTGGGTACTTTGACTCTTTTAGAAAAAATAAAAGCAAAACCACAAACCAGGTACCAAACACTAGATCAAGATACATTAAATTTTTTTTTTTAAAGCACCATTGCTAATCCTGCTTACCCACTCATCTTTTGCTCAGTTGATCACTATGACATAAGTCAGGCAGGATTTTTCTGCATAGCTTGTTAAACATGCCAATTTGACAGGCTGTTTTAGGAAAAGGTTTCTGCTCTTGCTGTTTAGTTTAGCAGATGCTGGGTTGCAGTTCTGTACTCGCAGCGTAGGGGATTAAGGAGACAGAAGGATCTCCAGGAGGGAATATGGCAATTGTCCAGTGTAAACCCAGCTGCCTCCAATAGGCATTCCCATCGGGGACAGTCCCCAGTTCAGTTATCCATTTGTCAAATCAACTTGACATAATCTTCTGCTTGGAAAAATAACTGTCCTAGTTCTGCATTCAAGGAATAGGATTAGCTACTACTGAAGATACGACGGAGAGGATG
The DNA here is from genome assembly GCF_034638445.1 of Ciconia boyciana. Taxonomy (NCBI): domain Eukaryota; kingdom Metazoa; phylum Chordata; class Aves; order Ciconiiformes; family Ciconiidae; genus Ciconia; species Ciconia boyciana. The sequence continues at coordinate 56,204,485 of NC_132936.1, forward strand.
GAGGGAAGCAGGTAATGGTGCAAAGCAGATCAGTATGATAAGATACAGAGGTTTCCTAAGTACACTGCTGCTTTGTATGTTGTAAATTGCTGAGTACAAAGGAAAAAAACAATGCATAGAAAGTTCGTAAAATAATCACAAGCCAAACTTGTGTAAGCCTTTCAGAACTTTACATCTCTAGCTGGCACAGCTAGTAGATACGTGAGAGAAGCACTAATAAGTAGAGAGAAAACTCTGAGGGGGAACATTAGTGTTCTCCACCTGTCATGGGGTAAATAGGCCTTATTGATCATCTACCACTTGATTTATACTAAATGCTTTCAAGCATTTCACATTTGTAATTTTCAAATAGAAGAATAATTAAACTTTGATTTATGGGAATTACACAAACACAGGTAATTTGGATTTTTGCCCAATCTTTAAAAAGTGTGTACCAACCAGCAGCACTAAGCTGTACCACAGATATTCAGAAAGTAAACAGAATGTTTTAGCTTTAAAATCATAGCCACCTGAGTTTGGAGGGTTTTTTGGGATCTCAATAATGCAAGAGGAAGAGTGAAAAAGCTTCAGTGTTGGCTGTAGTTGTGTTTTTACTGTTTCTAATACTGGGTCACAGAAGATACAAAGGTTTTACAGCCCCACTATAAAACAGCTCTTTATCTTTTCTCCACTAATTCTGTGGTGTCACATTTAACAAAACTAGGAAACTGGAGATAATATGGATGTTTGCAGATTAGATGTCAGGTAATAAATAACACTAATTTCGCATACCTACAAATGTAAAGGCACCTTATCACTGTTTAAGTTTCTCACTCTTTGTAATGCCTGCCAACATTTTAACCCAAGCAAATTACGGTATTGTTTTTGCTGTTTTTTCACTGGGATAAAATACACAGTCATAATATCCTTTTATCAGATTTCATGGTATAAAAGGACTTTGGTGCTTAATTCAAGCTGTATGTTGTCAAGACAATTTCAGAGCTCCTGTTTTGGAAGATGTATTTATCTTACCTTTTAGTCGTCGTCTTTTCTTTTCACAGTGGTCTAAGTACTGCTTGCCCAAGAAGATGCAGCTGTGACACTGCCCAGTCAGTGCAATGCTACAGAGCTACGGAGATCCCCAGAGAGATTCCTTTTACCACCAGGAGACTCTACATCAGTCACAGCAAAATTAAACAACTCCAGGTAGGAAAAAAATCCAGTAAAAATACTTTCTGTAGTGCACCATAACTGGAAGCTGTGCTTCCCAGATGGTGGTGGCTTTCAAGTTCACTTGAAAGAGAATCTTATTCCACGTTCTAAAAACTGATGAAATGCTGCCAGATCTGGTTTTATTTTAACTTACTTTTTAAGGATATGTAAATATATTCCTATAGTGTTTTCATTATCCTGCAGTCTCTGAGTACTAGTTCACGCTGCCACAATGATATTTTGTATGCAACTCAAGAAATAGTAATCTACAACTGGGAGCCAAATGTTGACTTGTTTTTTATATGGTCAAATAACCATTGACTTCCAGATCATTTTTTAACTTGTTAAAATCTTTTGCTACTTTTGATACAATATAATACTTTTTCACAGTAAATGGAAAGGTTTTATGTAGCTAGAATTGTTTCCCTAATGAATGAAACTGAAGTTCTTTTCCCCCTCTTGAGTTGCAAGTGTCAGGTACAACTGCTATTAGAAATGGCAGAGGGAGTTAATTTAGAGTCTAAGGCAGAGCATGAGATGTTTCTAAAAGCAATGCTAGGCCTAACTAATAACCCACATAAAAATAGCAGCTTCTAACCGAAGCTGCTAGCTATTTGTGTTATTAAAAAAGTTTATTCTGAGTTTCTTGAGGCATCATGGATCACATTATTAAAGGCATGACCAGTTTATGCTCATTTTGCATTGCACTCTAGAATGGTGCTTCTCTGTTTCCTACCCTGAAATATATTTATTTAATAAATTCACCTTCTATAGATAGACAGAAGGGAAACACAACCACCTGTATTATACAGGCTTGCTGTGTATCAATTTACTACAAATAATAAGAAATGTTCGATTCAAGAGATACATTTTCTCTTAAGTATGCTTGTCTTCTTACAAAGAATATAACTTTAACTGCTCTGAAATGCATCTTTGATTTTGCTCTCAGGATTGAATGAAATAGGCTACAAGGCAGCTTAGAGCAGCATCTGGGATACCTGCTGCCCACTGAGAGTTTACTTCTCTTTTAGCTGCTACTAATATCTCTGGTTTTCTTGTTTTAGCTTCCATACCTACAAGAGTCAAAGTTCATTGGTGTGATTTAGCTATATTGATGTGCTCTAGTTAAACAAAAGATCTGTCAAATAAATTCTTTGTTAGGAAATACATTTTCTGTGACATCCCCCCACACCCCCCGATTATTTCCAAGATAAGGAAGATGAGCTATTTTTCCTTTCTTAGGTTGGTTGCCCATACCTGTCAGCTACTCCTCAGATACAAGTAAAGTGGCCTTAGGTTCTGACTAGAGCAAAAGACAGGTGTTATAAAGCATTTAAATGTTGGATAGAAGTGAATAGAGTAGTGGAATAAACGTTTTATGACTGTTCAGAACAAATGGTGCATGAAACCATCTAAGGAGAGAGTTTTCCACTTTATACATTAATTCAACTGAGCAATCAGTATGCCTTACTTCTACTACTGACTTTGCACTGAAAGGAAATAAGTCCTTTCATGCTATCTGCCTGTAGCTATGTAAATTCTTTCCTTAAGATTAGACTGGGTCTGTGAATATATTTTTCACTTTTCTTTCTGTGCAACAAATTACGCTTCTGAGGTGTTGACATCATAAATACATATGCTTAATTTTACACAGCTGAGCAATTCCACTGGCACATATCATAGTGCTTGTAGAAACAGGTTTTGATTTCTGCCTGTAAAGTACATGTCTGGAAGAGCTAAAAGAACTCTATAGGGGTTTTTGGGTGTTGTTTTTGTTTTTTGTTTTTTAAATGCCTTCATTTACCTAATCTTACAGAAAATAATGTATTTTCAAAAAGAAGTTGAATGGAAGCCTAGACTTTCCACAGCTGCCCTCCAAGAGACACCTTATATGTAAGCATTCACATATACTACGGTTTGGCAATTAGCTGCCTCAGAAGAATAAACAACTATTGCTTCAAACTGAGCACCAATTACTTTTGGACATTACTTTGCATTGGTTATTATTAAAATTGTAAAGAAATTAAAAGGAAAAGAAGATATGTTTGTATGCTAAATACAGTATGTTTTGAAGAAAAACAAGAAAAAAAGTAGACCTTTTTTTACCCAGATCAACTTTGTATTTGTTCTGACAGGGTTGATCATCATTGAAAACACTGGCTGGGATTTTTGCTTCTGGTATTTTTACAAACTGGGGTTTGTTAGAAACAGGCTTCATAATAACAAAACTAGATTATTTTTAGCATCTCTTTTTCAATAATTTCTGCCTCCTCCTTGATTTGAGGACCAACTATAATCTGTTTACCCTCACTTTAAGATTTAGTTTATTTCTAACTATATTAATACGTGGGGTTTTATCTGCTAAAAGAAAATCATTTATCTGGCCCCCACAATAGGGGACTGGTTTAAGAAACTGCTTATAACAAATCCCAGTTCACAAAAATTCTAAAAGCAAAAGAAAAGTAATTTAAAAAATGACAAAATTATTAAAATGTTTCTATTAAAGTAACAGTATCTTTGATCCATTTTCAGGAGATGTACTTTTTAAAATGTAAAACTATATTAGTATCACTTTACAGACAGTCTGGTTAGAGAATAAAACATCACTGTGTAACAAAAAGAGAGCTGATGATAGGCTTTCAAATATGATTCATGTTAGATTCATATTAGAAAGACTGGGTGGTTTCTAACAACATGGATAAATGTTTAAGCCTCAAAACAGCACAGTCACAAAGCCTGGCAAAGCATACCAAATAGGTGGAAAATAGAAATGATAATAATCCACATTAAGAAGTCTAACATCATTACAGAATGAATGTCTGTACATTGACCTTCACGTAGCTCTCTGTCACTTAATAAGATGAAAATTAAGCCTCTTAGAGTCATACAGCAATCAACTGAGAAAAAGCAGGAAATATTGCTTTTAAACTTAAAGGAGAAAACGTGTTGAACTTAAGAAGGTTCACATTTGTTTCAATTTCCTTAAGATTGTTTTATCACTGACATATGACTATGCTTTTATCCTCTTGAGCAATGCAGTTCATTCCTATGGGACTTCTCATGATAAAGCTTTGCAAGATTAGCCTCCTAATCATGACCAAAACTGGACACGCAATTCTGTCATTGCTATATAGCAATATATATATATATATTAAAAAACTGCATTTATAGAAAAAATAGAAAACTAACAACTTTGTTATTTACTGTTGAGAATATAAGGTTTTTTATAGAGGTACATTCCCTCATTAAACTTAAATGTAATTGATGGAGAAACCTGCATCAATAGAGGTTCCATATCTCTACTTTCTCACTAACTGCATCAAATCTTGCAATGCTCAGAAATGACCTTACAAGACAGAATAAATGTAATCAGAAGGCAGTGACAACTAAGGATACCAAAGCAAAATGAAATCTGACTCTTCTTTCACAGCTGTGTGGGCTCTAATTTTAACAGAAGTTAAAATGCAGAGTTTGTAGCCAAGATAAAGAGATACAACCCAAAAACATGCAAGAGTTGGATAAATGAAGCTGGAAGGAATCTTTTAACAGCCACCTTTATACGCTGATTTCACACACACAAGTATGATAGCCAAATGTATTCCATCAGGATCATAGAACAAAATTCCTACCCAGTACCTGCACTGCAAAAGGACTTGTACTGCCTTCTGTGTAGATTCCTGACTGGGATGAGGGGTTATGCTGTAGAACATGCTTGATAGCTTCTCTCAGAGTAAAATGTGCTGGTAGCTACTAAGCTCTGGGGGAAATAGCACAAAGACTACAGTGTTAGTTTAACATCTCTTACTGATGTGGTACTCCTGAGACCTGTAGTGAGATGTTTATTGGACATGGGAAGGGAAAATGGATAAGGACACTCCTTCCCACCTCTCCCATGCAGAACACCTGCTCATCTTGCTCTGAGCTTTCTGTGATTCCCATATAAATGAATTTTTAAAAATCAAGCACCGAGGTCAACAGGCAGCATCTCTGATAATTTCAGAAAACTCCTGTTTAAGCAACTGGTGTGCTCGGAGAACTCCCGGGTTCACCCTCATTGCATGCTTCCTCATATCTCGGCTTGGAGGAAACTGCCAGATTCACTTAAGTTTCCTTCTTAACTTGAGACACAAGATGGCAAGCTTTGTAAACAAGCAGGTTCCAACCGAGCAGAAAAATAATGAAACAATGAGTATGCCTCTGTATATTGTAGTCACAGTCAACATCTAAGTTCCATTTACGGCTGCAAAGCATCTGTTTATTACCAACTAACAAAAACTAAGTTCCTGTAAAGGCAATCTGTTCCACAGAGCTGATTCTCAGACCAAGCTGATCTGACACTTCTGGTTTGGTCATCTTAATATGTGAGGTTTTTACGTTAAAGAAAAGGAGAGAGAGTGTGGGGAGAGAAGAAACACAAGCGTCGGATTTTAGTTTCCTGCCAAAACTTTATAGCAGGGAGAGGTGATGATATCCATGTGTACTTCCTCTGGGGAATACACGCTGCAGTGACAATACTGCTGATATATGGAAATGGCTGTATGATTAACTCAAAACTGCTCCAGCAAGCTCCATTGAGCACAGTGAACATTAACAACCATCTACCCTCTGCAAAGATTTCTGCCACGTATTAGCTCTCCATTTTACATAGGCTATTCACCAGGCAGAAATAAAAGGAATATTCCTTCTTCAAACATGTGCGTTTGCTCAAAACCAGACACAATATGGCCTTAAACAACAAAATTATAGAAATGTAAGTAAATACTGGCAAACCAGAGGTACCTATAGTAACACCTCTGTCGTTACCATTTCTCTTAGTTTCTCATTCTAAATGTATAGTTTCTCAATATATACTAGCAATTGTCAGAGCATCCAGAAGAAGTAACCAGTGAGGAGATCCATAAATAGATGGTGTAATATCACATGAATTATTTTTTTCTCTTTAAGATTACTGACTTCAGGAGAATGTCAGCCCTTGAAGAGCTGGTCCTGTCATGCAGTGGCACAGAATCAATAGAAAACAACACTTTCAAAGCTCTGAGCACCTTGAAGTCCCTGGAACTCTACAAAAATCAGCTGACAAAAATACCCACCTTCCTCCCATCTGGCCTTGAAATTTTAAAACTCGCTGATAATTCCATCAACACTCTGCATGCGTCTGATTTTGCAGGTTTGATGAAACTAAGGGTGCTCGATATTCGGAACAACTTGATTGCGACTCTGCCTCCGAGTGCATTTTCTTCCCTTTGCAATTTACAAAGTCTGATTCTGGATGGCAACAATATGGAATCTGTGTCTGCACCACTTAAGCTTCCTAGGCTGAAGTATCTGAGCATGGCTGATAATAAACTGAACTCATTCCCAACCAACTTCTTTGCATCTTTCCAAAATCTACAGTTTCTCACTTTAAGTGGCAACTTTCTGACAAAAGTGCCTCTTGACCTACCTAAATCCCTGCTGTCACTAAAATTAGAGAAAAACCAACTCAAAACAATAAGACTTCGAGACATGAAACACCTAGAAAACCTGTCTGAGTTCTTCCTATCAGAAAATCAGCTAACATCAATAGATGGTGCCCAGCTTCTTCCTAACTTAACAACACTGGAGCTGTCTAAGAACCAGCTCCACACTATGCCACTCAAGCTGCCCGGCAGATTGCAGAAGCTCGACTGCAGCAATAACCTGATTCAAAGGGTGACAGCGCAGGACTTCCAAGGACTACAAGACCTCAAGCACTTGTTTCTTGACAACAACGCTGTTAGCATGTTTGAGGCAGGAGCTCTTCAGCAGTGTGCGCAGCTTTCGAATCTGGCACTGGAACAGAATCTCCTCATTTCTATTCCGCTGAGGCAAGTGAATCTGAGGACAGCTGGTTCCCAGGTGTCATCTCTCCTTCCTTACATTACGAGAAAGAGGGCCAAAATGGAAAAAAAAATGCATTCAGACCCAGTCGTGGTAGAAGTTTATCCATACCATAAACCCACTGCCGTAACTGGCACTAATTAGCACTCTTGTAAGCAGTCTCAGCATAAAAGTAGAGCTGTTTTCATTAGACCTGTGGCCCCCAGTGAATCTACTCATTTCACATCTCTCCCTGCCAGTGAGACTACTTTGTTTAATTAGCACACGAATAAGAGGAACCTGCTAGGAGAACATAACAGAATGATTACAGGGAAGTTACACTGCTGCTTAGATTTATCTTCTCCCACAACAATAGAGCATTCAATAAAAAGAAAAGACAGCAATTTTAAAGCTGATGTTTCTACCAACCCACACTGAGTTTATTATTGATAAAATATTAAGGTTTCAGGAGCTGAGTCTGGTCAAAAAGAATGTGCTTTTTCAGTGGATATTAGCATTCCCAACTTCATTAATTTTACACATTACAAAGTATTTGCAATGCGTATAAGCTCTCTGGCTTCAGGCTATAAGCAAAATTCCAGTCAAAGGAGCACAGAAGAAACATCCCTTGGGCACACCGTGTTCATTAATGCCCTGCTTACAGGTTCTCTCACATGCATCAGAGTGTTGGTCCTGGCCATTATCAGAGATGGCATATTAAGCCAAATGGAGGCTGGTCTGATATAAAATGGCAATTTTATTATTTCAAAAAGCTGTGCAATAAGATGGCATAAAAACAGCAAAGTAATTCCATTAACATCAACTTCTTTAACACAACTGCACTATTAAATTGTATTTTTATGGCTTGTGGACAGGTTTAACTAGCCCAAATAAATAATGCAGTAAAATTTCAATTCGTTTAGCATCCGGTCCTTTAGCATTTGAATCTATTTGGCAGCAGCTTTATAATCAGAAAGTGATTTAGCAGTGTATAATTTGATTTCAGTCTAGCTTGACAGGAATGTTTAATGCTTTCTAGTTACTTTAGTATTGTCTAATCCATCTTATTTTACAACCTTCGTAGTCAAGAGAATTAACAGGAAGGAGTTCTCTATTAGCCTTTAAACAGTACAGCTTTTAAGGAGATATTTGGGACTTTTATTTTCAACTCAGCAATGAATATAGATTTCAAGGTGAGGCTGTAAACATAAAAGAGGGGAAAAAATGACAAGAAGTAAAATTTATGTACTTAATTTAATTGTCTGCTGATCACCAGGTACACATGGATATACAGAAATGAAAGTATTACTTCTGACAGTTATCTGAGAACTCAGTCACCAGTGTCAAAGGCTAAAAAATATAGTTAATGTGCCACAGTTAATGGGTCTTAGCAGTTATTTGGCAGGAATGAGGAGAAAGAAATTGTCCTTTGTTTTTTTCTGAGAAGAAAATAATCCACTTCACTTGGGTGGTGAAACACTGGAACAAGTTGCCCAGAGAGTTGATAGATACCCTTCAAGAAGTACTTGAAGGACCAGTGTTGCCATGCTTCTCTAAACTTCTGGTCTTTAATGCTACTATAATTTGGTCATTGGCATCCTTATGGTATTAAAGAGTACAAAATGCATTTTTAAGCTTGACATTCAGTCGAACATATAACTTTCTTCATAGTACAGTAGGACTAAAATTGCTGGTTAGTTCAGTTGCAGAAAGACGGTCAGTACAGGTCAGAACTGCAGTAATTTAGGACAACAGTTCAAGTGTGCATAGACAGTATTCCTATAACTTAAAAAAAAATGACAGGAAAATTTCAGGACCACATCTTTTTTGCAGAGATTGCATTTTTGTTAGTGATAGTTTTATTTAATATGTCAGATGTGCCTGGGCAAATACCCACTACCCACTTACGCAAGCAGAATCAATATGATGAACATAACACATTTGTGTTGCTTTATTTTTATTCAGACTTCCAGACACCCTTGCTAGATTGGATCTAAAGGGAAATGACATAGAGGATGTTGGAGAACAAGAGCTGAAGGACTTGAAACAGCTTCAGGTTCTAAATTTACGGAACAACAAGATATCTGCCTTGGATCGCAAAGTCTTAGAGTATTTACCTCGTCTCCGTCATCTGTATTTAGATGGAAACCCCTGGAACTGCACCTGTGACCTTCTCAGAACCAGAAGAGCGCTGGTGGCCAAAGGAACAGATGTCAGGGGAGGACAGTGCGCGGCGCCAGCAGAAAGCCGAGGAGAAAGTTGGATGTCTTCCAAAAAGATTCTGCAGCAGTGTGAAGATAATCTGTCTTCCATGGAAAGGGGCAAAGAGGACAGAAAGAAAATGAAACCCAGTGAGGCCTCCAGCGTTGGAGTAAACACAGATGATGATTACTATGATTATGAATTAGATTAACCCCATGGTTAATCTATGGTGAACCTTAAAGTTGTCCAGAGTTGCCCTCTACCACCAGCATCTTTACTGAGAACCAGCCTGCTGGTCTGCCATTAACTTTTCCTCTTTAATTTGTACTATAAGACTTAATAGCTGGTGACAGAAGGGCTATAGAAAGGGTGCCATTGTAAACTGAAAATGGTAAAAAAAAATAGTTTTTCTGTGCCATTAGTACTATGTAGTTTGAGGGAAGTAAGAATACAATTACTATCTCCTAGAAGAGCAATCTGTAACTCTGTATGGACCTTTTTATAGTAGAGCATTCTTATAGTCACATTAAAAAAACATAAATAAAATCCTGCAATACCACAAGATACTATTACTAAGAGTCTGGCATTCAATACATTTACTCACAGGTCTACAGTTCGAGATGGAGAGTTACACTGATGCAGGCAATTTCTCAGGATTGTTCAGAGATTCTTGCTTTTGAGAAATTAATTTCAGTTTTTGTGAAATATTTGCCTCTCTTATTTATTTTAGACTATTTTAAATGACATTAGACTAAATTAGCTGAGCTCCAGGCAAAACGCAGAAGGCTCATCTTCATCACAGCAAATGCAACAAACAGAAGAATCAGTGTCCTGGTTAATGAGATTTAATACTAGTTCCAAAGTTATTAATACTGAGGAATAAAAACACTGGGGTCAATTTGACCCAATTCTATCATCATAAACAGAAGAAGGGAGATTCTCAGGAAATAGATCTCTACCTCTGGCAAATATGAGGGTAAGATCAAGTGAGACGAAGTTTTTGGAAGAGTTTATTTTGGTAGCTGAATAGCTAATTGACTACAATATAGCTCAAGATGCTGTGTGCCTCCTTTTGGGTTAGGTGTACTTCACGTGGGAGTACACACTGCAAGTGCCCCCCTTCACTGGCAGGAACCTTCCAGACTTTTGCACGCAAAGAAAGGACTTAATGGTATATGCATCAACTCTGATGTACGTACAAATTTTATCAAGCAAAGTGCTTGAAAACTAAACAAAACTGGATTACCGAGACCACTAAACCCAGTGACTTACAAACAGCAATCTAAAGGGTTTCCTGGCAGTTCATAAATCTCAGCTGATAACTGAGGAGTAATAACACCAGCAAATTACTTTTCAAAGCAAACAGTTTCTATTATTCTTTATCTTCTGTTGGCATTCAGTAACTGAGTAATCACTCACATTCACAGAGGCTGTTTTGTCAGGTGTCGGAGTGCAGCTATTTGGTTATGTCACCTATGCAAATGCAATTGATACTTGGGTTTCTTAGGCACCCAACACACGAAGCTATACAACTGGAACAGTTCATTTTTCTTTACATTTTAACTTTTTAACATATCATCAGCCACCCAGATTTTTGGTAGCTAAAGATTTAGATGTTTACGGAACAGCACAAGCCTTCCTAGCAGTTTGACAGTGTTGCTTTTGTTGGTTAATGTTGGACTGTATTAAAAGTCTGGGAAGCATTTATCTTCTGAGCAAGAAAAATATTTTCATGCTACAGTATTTTTCGTTCAGTTTTATACTGGCGGATTCTTTTAACAGAGTAGTTCAAGTATTTCCCCATGTCATTTCAGCCCACCCACCTCTCTGACGGCACAGGGCTAGCTTGTTAGCTTATACTCTTTTGCCTGCAGTGGGATTTGTATCTTCAGGTCTGTGGGCCGTTACAAGCCAAAGCAGGGAAACCCCAGGAACCGCAGGTTTTGTGGGAGACCCAGAAACAAGGCGGGCGCCCCCGAAGCCCGTTTCCCGGCCCCCGCAGGGGCACGCTCAGCGGGCTTCCGCAGGCCGCGCTACCGCCGCTTCCCCTGCCCGTGCTGTATCTGCAGCGTGCTTCGAGGGTGAAAGGCACCGTTCAACAGAGACTGCCGTGAGGCCCGGCTGCCTCTGCGGCCTGCGGCCTTCCCCCGCTCCGAACGCCAGCGCCAACGCGGCGCTACGGGCGCCAAGAAGAGCAAGGCACGGGGCTGGGCACGGGGAGGGTCTTAAGACGAGCCCCGGAAACGGCCGGAAGCTCGGGCAGCCTTGCCGCCCGGCCCGAGGAAGAGCTCGGAGGCTGGAAGCTAAGCGGAGGCGAGCCACGCTGCCAAACGCCACGTCCCGAGCCCCGCCGGCACCGGGCTCCCGCCACCCGCCGGGGGGCGGGGTCGCCGCCGGCAACGGCCGCAAGGGGGCGCAGCCCCGCCCCGAGAGCCCGCCCACTCCCGAGGGGCGGGGCTCGTCCCGCCCCGCCCCGCCCCGGGCCGCTCCCGGCCTCCCCTCCCCTCCCCTCCTCGCCCCGCCCTGTCCCTTCCCTCAGGGCCACGTCATTCGCTCTCCGCGGACGGAAGTGACGGCAGCTCGCCCGGCGGCCAACGGGCGCCTTGCGTGTGGCGGGGTGAGAGGTGAAAGATCAGGCGGGGCGGCAGGAAGATGGCGGCGCTGGCGGCGGTTGCCGGGCGGGGGACGCGGACCCAGTGAGGGGATGGCGGCGGCGCGGCAGGCGGCGCGCTGCGGCTGAGGCACCCCCCGCCCCTCCCCCCCCCCGCGGCCCCGTGCCGCTACTCCCGCGCGGCTGCCCCGCGCGCTCCTGTCGGTTGGCGGCGGCGGCGCCGCCGCCCCGCGCCGCGCGCCCCCCATGAGCGGGGCGGGCGGGCTGGCGTGGCGCGCGCTGCACGCCCTGCTGCGCGCCCTGCTCTGCCTGCAGCGCGCGCTGCTCGCCTGCCTGCGCGGCCGCGCCGCCGCCGGGCCCCGCGCCTGGCTCTGGCGCCGCGCCGCCTCCGCCGCCGCCTCCTGCGCCCTCCTGGCGCCCGCCGCCCGGGCGTTCGCCTTCCGCAAGGCGGGCGCGGCGCGGCGGCGGCGGCGGCCCGGGGGCGCGGCGCAGGGCCGGCAGCGGTGGCGCTCGGACGGGCGGGCCCTGCAGAAGCTGCCGGTGCACATGGGGCTGGTGGTGACCGAGGAGGAGCCGAGCTACGCGGACATGGCCAGCCTGGTGGTGTGGTGCATGGCGGTGGGCATCTCCTACGTCAGCGTCTACGACCATAACGGTGAGCGGGGGTGGCGGGGCGAGGCCGTACGGCCGGGGCGCCCCGAGTGCCGGCGCGGGCGGCGCCCGCCCTGGGGAGCGCCTTCTGGCAGGCGGGCGCCGCCCGGGCCCGCTGCGCCGCCGGCGCGGAGCCATGGGGCCTCCCTCTCCCGGGGTCTTCTCGGGCTGGGCGCCAGCCTCGCCGTTGGCGGCTCCTTTCCCGTCCCCTGGAGCTGCTTGGCCTCTGCAGCGCTCCTGGCCCTGGCAAGCCCAGGGAATGCCCCGAGTGCCTTCCTGCACCAGCCCCTCTGTCGGGGTGACCCGATCCTGCCCGCTCACTGGAGGGGGCAGGTGCTGGGGCCTCTCCGAAGCCCTGTCCCCGGCCCCGGGTGGACAGGAACCGCTGGCATCTGAGAGCCATGACCATGTAGGGGACGGGCTGTTAGTAGAGAAGAGCTCTAAGCTACCTGCTCTGACGAGCTCTTTTCATGAGCTATGTCTGAACTTGCAGAAGTGGATGAATGAGAGTAGCCATCTGTTTTCATGTACTCTTTCTCATGTGAAGACCTAGGATGGAAAGGTAGTTAAACATAAAAGCATGCCCTATGTGCTGTCTTTATTGTAAAATTAAATTACATGGCCTGCATTTGGTATAAGGACCGGTGCTACTTGACGTTTGAGTTAACGCTGAGCCAGTGCTTGTGAAAACTTTGGTGTTTTTTCATATCCGCTATGTGATTTTATTCATTACTGGGTCTCAGGTGTAAGACTGTTGAACTCTCACTCTTGTAGATCCATTGATTCCATGTCATTGAGTATCTTAAAGATAAGCTTGGAGTTTGGATTTAACATTCTGTGGAATAATCATGGAACAAATCTGTTTTCTCATACCAATCCTTTCCTACTGAGGAGATGAAACCACCCATATTCAAGATATTCTTAGCTGGAGCTTTCTACCCAGCTGTTGAGAGATGATTGCTAACTGAGACTAGACAAGCTATCAACTCAGAAGGGCTAATAATACATGAGACGGACTGTGTCCCATTTCTGTCCTCTCCAGAGGAGAAAGCTTCATGCTGAAGATGGCTGTGCTCCTGCTGTCAATGGTAAGACTGTAGGAGACCAGTGTTTAACTGTTGTTTTGAGCCACTTCTGATGGCTATCTAGAGATGTCGTGGAAATTAGATTAGCTCTGTAGATTTATGCTAGGTTAGAGCTACAGTCTCTAACAGTTGTCTTCTAGTTCTCTTTCAGGAAAAACTCAACAGTGCATCCCACCTAAGTAGGTGCAATCTATTGTCAAGTGTGCAAAAGCATCTGGAGTATGCAGGCCTTTTCCTGAGCATAGGCATTTGTGATTTTTTTTTTTTTTTTTTAAAACCACTGACATTAATAGTTCTGTTTCATGTTTGGTCCTTCGTATGTGATATGAGCCTCAAATGGCTTGACTTCCACTAAATTCTCTTAAGATCTTTTTAGAAACTAGGCTTAATACCAGTCACTTAGCAGTTTAAACTGGCCATCTGTGCAGGTCTGTTGTGGAACTTGGTTATGTTGTGTTTCAGTGGGAGAATACTTCCTCATTTGGAAGTCAAGGAATGGAATAAGACATTTGCATAACATCTTGAGGACACAGAAAACAGCCAGCACCTTCTGAGAAGTCATTTATGTGTTGATATTTTTTTGCTCTCAATTTGGAAAGCATTCAATGAGGTTAAATGCTGCAAAGCAAACATTAGTACCAAACAAGAGTGAGAGTTTCCCTCATAGCCTGAAGAGAGACATTTTATTGTACAGGATCTCTGATTTCTGTCAAACCTCAAATAAGCTATCTGCAGTATTGCCTAATACGTTATGTATGTATGCTGAGTTCCTGTATAGATCCCTGCATTGTGCTGCACAAATTATATATATGAGAACTGAATTGAGGAACAGATCCAGCTGAGAGTTTCTTAGTGGTCTTGGTTTTCAGATTGCTCACCATGCAAGTATTCAACACTGAGGAGGGAGAAGGCGGTAGCCACTGCCGCTGAGTTCCTGTCTGACAGGGAGGAGCCAGCACTATTATAGTGTCTGATGCCTTCATTATGGAGAAGCTACTTCTGCTTCTCCAGCACACGTGTTGAGATCCAGTCAGATTGAAGACAGACTATTACAAGACTGTAAATATGATGACCAGAAATGACAAGGTTATGTCCTCTGAAGAGCAGTGTAGCTGAAATAACCTTGCAGAACAATTGTCTTTATTACCAGTTCTGGAAAAAAAAAAATCTTGGAGATTACTTGCTGCTGCTGCTTCCATGTATTGTTACATTTATGCTAAAGTTGCATGTTAAGAGGTTTTGTTAACACCTTTGAAATCTGAAAATATGACTATTATCTCATGATTTTAGTATAAAGACATAATGCTTTTCAGTAGTTCATTCTTCTGTTAGTCTAGAATATGCTGGTCTAATTGCCAGCTCGAATTCCAGTTTGTTGGAACATGATTAAAGAAGGCAAGACTTAATGCAGAGTAACTAAACCATTTTAAATTGGTGGCTTTTGCCAAACTTTCAGATTTGATGAGAGTAGCCTGCCATTACACATGCATGTTCTTCATGGGTGTTCAATGGGTTTTCTGGGATAGCAGCCACAAGTGCTTTTTGCACAGCATCTTATCAGCTGAGCCTTTTGAACTGGTTTCAGGGAATGAGCAAGTAGTCATTCATATGGCTTGAGTATATGCTTACTTCTGGTAATAGCAGATATGTTGCCTTTCTTTCGGTGCTAAGCTCCTTATGGTGTCTGGATTGAGCATACAGCATTTCCAGATAGACTTGTTGTTAAGTAGGATGTTGTAGTTGTTGCTAAATCTGGCTCTGAATAATAGTGATGTCTGGAACCCTCAGCCGTAACACTAGTATAGTGAAGGTGAATAAAGTCAGGTACAGCTTGCTCTTACCAGTAGCAGAGGGTGAACCTTAATTATGCTGTGCACTTGTTTTCATCTTCTCAGGTGGTAAGACTTACTTTTGGTCTGCTGAGCTGCTTCAGTAAGGTTCTGTCTGCATACAGTTTTACCAACTATTGAATTATCAAAGATACGTTGTCCCACTGATGCTGTCTGTGGTGAAGAAGGAAACAAAATGACAAGTGCTCTGAATCTGTGTTAGATGTAGTGGGGTATACTTTAATTTGTTTCCTTTTTCATTGCACATTTGTAGTACTGAGATTCTTCTCATTGCAACAGGAAACTTTGATTACAAGAGTGATCTTCCATGGTTGTGTTTTCTGGAAGAAATACTGTGTCAGTTTCCTGTTAGAAGGCTTAAATTAAAAATGTGTCCTATTTCGTCCTACAGAAGGGGCAATTAAGAAGCATGATGTTCTTTAAAGAAGTGCCAGATAAGCTGTTTATTTGTTTACAGTAGTGAATGTCTATATTTTTAACAAAATAACTAAATAGAAGGTTGTTTCTGTATTCTTCAGTGTGAAAATAAGTAGCTGCATCCCAGCTGACATTAGTGTGTTACAGCAGCTGCACCAGTAACTCTAAGGGCAACTCGGCTGGAGTTGTGCTGATTCTCATAGGCAATTACAGAACCCAATATGTTACAAATGTATTGGATAATACTTGTGGAACGTGATCAGGTACTTGGCTGTCTTCTCTGAATCCATGAAGATCAGTATGCCAGAAGACTGAGGTAAAGAGGTCTTTGCAGAACGCAAGAGGACCATAACATAACCAACTGTCTTGTACTGTAATAAATATATGGTGCTATGAGTTGCAGTGCTCAAAACTGAGGTTTTTCCCCCCCTGCCTCGGCAGGCTTGGAGGCCTAAGGTGGCATGCTTTTACTGCCTCTGGTGTTTAGGGCCCCTTTTCATTCTCCCAGTTTTCATTTATATGCAGCAGGACAGAGCCATAATAAACTTAATGCTACTGTGTGCATTTTGGTTATTAAGTCCAGATTGACTAAAATTTTATCTTTTTGATCAAGGATTTATTTCTGTGGACTTCCGTATTGCCAATCCTATTAATTGATAGAAATCCATCCATGCTGGTCAAGACCTTTACTCTGAGGAAATAATGCAGCCTTCTTGCAGTCAGAAGGCAGTGATTATGCAATTATATAACAGCAGTTAAAATATCTTCTGGGGAGCAGAAGCCTTTGACCAGTGTTATATGCCTTAACTTCCTTCTGTTAAAGTTACTTTGCCACTCGAGAGCTTGCTTGAGTGTTACTTCTGTCCATCAGTGAAGCTTTCGTGAAATAGTTTGGGACAAGTCTAGAGTGGTTTTTGGGAGCTTGCTGAATTTTGGCATTCGAGTACTTCGGGCTCCTGAATAGATGCTTCAGGTTGAAGGCTTTTTAAAGCTCATAGTATGACTGTATTGAGAACTTGGGTTTCTTCATCCTGGGTTTAGCTTTCCAGTGAACTGCTTTACTTCTGACCAATTTTCTCTTAAAAATTCTTTGGAAGGATAGAGTACTGCAGTAAGCAAAATAAATTACTTCATGAGCCCCAAACATAGGCTTTTAGTCTCTTCCAAATTACTTGGTGGTTTAGCACATCTGATCAATCCATAAAACTTCCTGGGTGTTCAGTGTGTTCACTTCACTGGGGGAGATAAATATGTTCTAGTTTTGTGTCACTGGAACACTTTGAGATACTAGTATCACATGGCATCTGCTGTGGGTCTTCACCCATGTGAAACTTCAAATTCAACAACTGTGTTTTGGTGTTGAGTTGGCAGGGGTCCTCAGACCACATTTATTAAAAGAGCTGATGCTAATATGTAGAAGATAGTCTCCTTATAGGTATGGGTAATATGAAAGTAGTATCTCTTCTCTTAATTGCTGATGAGCTCTTGTTCTCCAGGTACAGAATGTCCCTCTAAAAAGAAATGTGGAGGAATGGTCACCTACAAGGTTGTAAGTTCTAACTTGAATTCTTCCTGTTAGGTTAGTGCTTGCTGGCTTAAGTGGCTTTAATGTGAATGAAACTGAAAGTGGCTGCAGTCACTTTCAAACTTGGATTATATTTTTTCTAGATTGTTGGAACAGACAAACCTAATACATTCTTCTAGCTCTCTGTATCCTGTGAGGTCCAGTGTAATGACTCAAACCCCGCTTTCCTCCATTAAACTGCAACCAGCATGATCCAACACAAGGATGTAGGCAGAAGTTGTTCATGTGTTAAAACAGTTTCTTGCATGTATGTTATTTGAAGTGGGTTATGATTTGATGTTTCTCAAACTTTTAATAGTTCGATGATTAAAACAGACTTGTTACCTTATGAATCTTCCCTTGTTGGCACTGGAAGGGAGTTGAGAAAAAGCAGATAACTGAAATGCTGTGGAAATGTATTCTTTCCTAGGCTTAACTTTGGTTAAGGTGTTGCCTTGTAAGGAGGAGCTGACCCTTCTCCTGTGTTTTACCAGATTCTGCTGCTTTAAAAAGCAGGCAAGTGAGAATGTTGAACTTTGAGATGCTACCAAGGCATTAACAGGTGGTGGCTGTGATAGTCTAGCCAGACAAACACATGGTTGACACCACCTGGTGTTTCTCTGTGCTAGTTGTTCCCCTCCAGCCTGCAATTCCTGTCAGTTTTGAGCCTTGCTTCTGCTGAACTCAGAGCCTCTTAATTACAAACTGCATTTGTCAGTCTCTAACCCTAAAATGCTGCAACACCACAGTTGATAGCAAAGGGGCATGGCTTGTAACTATTGTAAAACTGAGCAAAAGGGATGTGTCCTGGAA
Source organism: Ciconia boyciana (assembly GCF_034638445.1). Lineage (NCBI taxonomy): Eukaryota > Metazoa > Chordata > Aves > Ciconiiformes > Ciconiidae > Ciconia > Ciconia boyciana. Next base: position 56,222,707 of record NC_132936.1, read on the forward strand.
AAGACCTGTGTAATGGAGGACTACTGCAGGAAGCTAAAACACTTCAGGTTTGCCTCTGCTCTAATGGGGACTAATGATCAACAGCAGGTTTGCAGCTCGTGTTGTAAAAACAAGAATTATCTCTGGAAACAGCTCACACATTCGTGGTAGTTTAAAAAAACATAAACTGAAGTTTTATACTCTCTCGCTTTGGGAATTGTAGTGCTTCAATATGCATAATTCTTAAAACACCTCGTTTGCTGGAATATACACACTTGCACCAGCTTGCAAAGACTCCAGAGTTCTGACTGAACAAAACTGTTTCTGCTTTTCAAAACCAAAAATTATTTCTAATGAGAAATGATAGTGACAATTTCATGTTTGTGTTCCATATTAGAAACAGCAGGGCTGAAATTTTCCTCACTTAACAGCAAACAGCTGTTGTATTGCTAAAATTTATTAGAATTCTTGTCAAACATTAACTTTCTGTAATGTTAAAATCATATTATGGATGTGCTTTCAACTTCTGTGGAAGACTGTGGATAAAATTGGAAGGTATCATTAAATAAAGACTTAAGTCTCGCTGCCTAGGAACACTTGAATTTTGTTAGTGAGTTGGTCTGCTCATGCACTCTTGTTTACTATATTTATCATGTATAAATTACCAACAGCATCTTCCAGAACTAACTTAGATATATTTTCAAAATTTAAAAAAAATGCACCTTGTAGACAAATGGGGTTTTGAGATACTATAAGGGAAGGGGGTGTATGTCTGAGCCACAACCATGTAAAATAATTTTTAAAGTTAAATGTGAATTTGGCCCATGGACATTGCCTCTGGCAGGGCTGTGTTTGCCATCATACATGTTCATAAGAAAGTCTCTTGTGCACTGAGTGAGAGACCAAACACTGAAGGAGTAAAGTTCCCAGATGCTATTGGTTTTAAATTAAGATTTCAGTTAGTTTGGATGTTTACTACCTTCTGATGTGCTTCAGGGTCTTCTCTGCAGGAGAACTGCAGGTGTGTCAAGGTTGGTGGATCAGTTGGAATGTATGTGTAGAGGTCTTTCCAAGAAAGACATACAACTATACAGTACAACTACAATAGCTTCCAGTTCATGTTAAACTGCTATTCCAAGAGTAACTCAGGACCCAGGTTTGAACATCTAAGGAGGTGGGTGAGATAAAGGAGAATAGAAGGGAGATGCTGGTGATATTCAGAACACATCTAGCATGTCTTCAGTATCTGCTGTGTGTATTAAGGACCTTCATTTCAGAGCTGGACCAAGTCCTTTACGTGATGTCCCTTTGTACTGAGCAGGAAGCACCTTAGTATATTCTCCTACCCGTTATCCCCAATGTCTTCATTTACTTCAGAGCACTCTAGTGCGGATTCTTAAATCTGTTCTTCCAGTCTTTGACAGGAATAAGTAACAACTTTTCATGAGAAACGAATTTATATCGTTAGCGTTGGGTGGGGAAGGGGAAGAAGAGCGCAGCTGTCTGTTTCCCAGATTGGGAGCCTTTCCTAATTAGCTAACTCTTTTTCTGAATATTGAACATAGTTTATTTTTTTCTTTTCTCATCTTGAAAATGGATGGAAGTCAAGTGACTCTTAGAGGTGAGGTACATGCAACCTTGTACAGATCTCACTTGAAGATGGTGCAGGATTAGCAATTGCAGTAGCTGCACTGCTGCTGACCTTAAGTGTAAGGAAGAGAATCAGTGCTAACTCTAGCACTAAACTCTGCTTGGGTAAGTCTGTTGTATCAAATAGCATTATTCAAAGCAGCATTCTCAACTTCTAACATGTATGAATATACACTAGTAAGCAGGAGCACAATGTGTAACAATTTAACTTTAGCTTAGACTTAGTGAAAGTATTCTAACAATTTTTTCTATCAAAGTTGCCACCCTACTGAGATTTGCTTGTCTGTCAACATGTGAAATCAGTTATAAGCATCACTAACATTTGTGTAATGAAGTGAATTATTTTTTTGCAGGAAGTATCCAGGATGGGAGGAAAACCAGATGCTTTACCACCTATTAAAACCTCTAATGAACCCTGTATAAAAATACTAACTCACTGGGGCTAAAAGACTAGCATATTAAATGCATTGTATCACTTCATGTTGCAAACTAACTCCTGATGTATTATGGTCTTAACCCAATGCTTATACACTGTTTGACCACTACTGATGTGGAAACTGCTGTTTGTAGCAGTTGCTAGTCCCAGAGTCAGGCTGAGGTGATGAATCATAAGCCTGATCATAAAATTGTATATGAGTTCAGTGTTTCTTGTAAGATTATTGTGTGGACGTTTTTAGACTGGTCAACAGAAGTGCTTGACATGGGATTTCTGAATGAAACTTAGGCTCTTAGTAACAACCCCCGAATACAATGTGATAAGTGTTATCAGTCCCTAAGTAAATGTGCCTAGCCACACTTTTGCATTGTAAATATTTAAGCTGTGACACTTAATTTTTACTGTGGCTTTTAATTAGAAATAGTTGTGTTATGTCTCTTAAGAGCTAGAATTTATTTTAGAACAGGAACCCAAGTATGTTTGGTTAAGCAAGCTTTTGTAATCTGTTGCACTCAAAATGTGTCTACCATAAACATGTAAGTATAAAAAGGCCTTGGGGACTGCATTAACTCCTTGGAATATACAGCTTATGAAATCCTCTTATTAGGAAATCCATGGCATTGGCCATGGCATAAGAACGGACAGTCACTGTGGCCTGATACGCTGATTTAGTCTTGTGGCTCTTGCTTTGTGATGACTTGCTTTGTTAGCCTGCAGCCTTAATGGTGTGGCAGTAAGTGGTGGCAGACTTAAGCTGCAAATCTACAGCAGCATGGGCATGAAAGCAATTTGGTGTTAATCTGACTTGGTGGTCCTGTACTGGTAGGGTATTGCTATAGCAAACTATTGCTAGCATGCTAAGGACCAAGAAGTAAGTCTTAAACTATCCCTTATGCAATTGCAGCTTGCTACTTAAACCAGGCTGAGTGAAAAAGGAACAAAAGCACATGAGTTGTCTTTCCAAGGTCACCGAAGTTAGTCATGTGCAATAGCACTTGCTTTGGATTCTTATCGTACTTGTGAACTCCAGTTTGAAACCAGTACTGACTACCTGATTCTTTTTTCTTCCTGCCTAGTGTAAGATTTGTTTTGTAGCGCTCTTTATAGGAGTTGGCTGACAATGCAACCTTTTTTAAAGGTATTTTCAAGAGGAATAATTCAAGATTGATGGATGAAATTTTAAAACAGCAGCAAGAACTCTTAGGACTAGATTGCTCCAAGTACACCATGGAATTTGCAAATCGAGACAAAGCTGATCAAGGTAAGATGAATTGCGAGGGGGGATTGGCATGACTCAAAATAGTTGTATATAAATCATAACTCTGCTTTTACTTAAACACATTCCTGTGTACAGTGACCTTTTCCTTCATTAAGCACTGATTATCAGAACACATGCAACCTTCCTAGGCTAGTAGTAAACTTTCATTGTGCTTATTTGTTCTTAACTAATAGTGAAGTGTTGCGCTCTCCTTCCCATAGTGATCATTACTGGATAGTCTGATCTTCCCTTTAGCCCGACTGTTGTGCCATGACCCCTTTAATACATCAGTGTAGCTCAACTCCCCACTGTTTCAGTGAGATTAATTCTTTTGCTGAAAGTTGAGAAGGCCCTGGAGTTACTGTAAGGGAAGTGATGTCAAGCTAACAATGCGTGCACTTCCATTTTTCCAAACTTATATCTCAAAGTTGGGAGGAAGAAGGGAAAGAGCAAAACTGCTGGTTGTCGTGGTGACACATAATGACACCAGAAAAAGCTTTAAAAAAAGCAAAAAATTTTAAAAGTCTGTGATAGCAGCTTTTGCATGTAGTAGAAGTGGAAAACAGGAATATGTTTCAAGGTTAATGTTCCTTATTCAATACTGTCTGCTGTAAATATTAATTTAGGTATGCTGACTAACACAAACGCTCGAAGTCTGTTCAAAATGTAGTAAATCACAAGCATGTACTCACTAAAGCAAGCCTTTGCCTTGGAGGGATAGGCTGATACTTACAGCTCTTCTACAACTCATAATATTTAAATAGGTCTCATAATAAAAAGCCCTTACATTTTAAGACAATTGTATTACATAGTTTTGTCTTAAGTCTTTGAACTACACTTCAAGCTAAACTACACTTAGCTGCGTTTAAGATGCTGTTGACTGAGTTTTGCTTCTCCTGCAAGAGCTAATAGGATGGTGAGAGCCTTTGTGCCAGTTTTCCAGTATAAAATCCAATGTTGTAGCATAAACTTGCCTTGTAAGCAACTTAAGCTAAGGTGCTAGCATTTACATGGAAACACTAGAGTTTCATGTTATTTCTCTTTATTCCTGTGAAGGTTGAAATAACCATCAGAAAACAGGGTAGACAGGCTGTTAATGTCTTAAACTCTAGCATACTTAGCCACACTTACCTAAATCTGGATATTTATGTCCAGACCAAATGAACTACTGGAAGACTGCTCAGACTTGCTGACTGAAAGGGTATATTTAAGTCTCAGGAACCTTTTGTGCTGAAAGCCATGGAAAGCAGAGGTGTTTTCTGTTCTCTTCAGAATTTTTCATTTTTACTTAGAAGGCTCCACAGTCAGACCAGGTGCTTCATACTTTGAACTGAACAAGCTGACATCTATCCAGTTTATAATAATAAATTGCAATTTTTAACTTCTGAGAAGCAAAAAGGCATGTCTTGCACTTATGAATACTGCTAGAGAAATATTCTTTAACATAGGACATATGACAAATCGAACAATTATTTTCATTCTAGTGGGTTTGGATAGACTAACTGAGGTTTTTTAGGTGTTCTTATGAGTCCTCTTGACTGTATTCTGTGGTCCTTTGCAGGCAGGTTCTACAGTCTTAAGAAATGCTATTTTTGAGTATCTAGTTATAACTATCATAAGTTCTGTATCAGTCTAATGTGTCCACACACTAGTATTTAACCCAGGTACATCAAACTGGGTTTAGTGCGCTATGTGTAGCCTTCAGCTTCCTTGGCAAGTTTACCTCTTAGGTACCTTATCAGAAGTGACAGTGATGCAAGTCATGTAGTGCACGAAGACTCTTACCTCACAATAGTGTAGACAACAAGATTGTTGTGAAATGTCCTCTTATGTCACAGAAGTAATTACAGATTAACAGGTGAACTCTGGTACTGTTACCTGGTTCCTAGCTTGTCTGCAGCAGTCTTAGATCAATATTGTAACTCTTGCATCAGTTTTCAAGTGCTGCTGAAAGATACTGTGATCCTATTCAGGGAGGGCCCCACCTTAATCATTGTGTCACATGAATGTCCACAGTAGCTGTTAAAACACCTTCCTCTTTTAGGGTAGGAATTAGATCTTTTTTTTCCTTTCCCTGAACTGCAAGTCTTTCTGCATTGCTTACCACCCTCCAAGTTACTATCTAGGCACCTTCCTCTCACTGCTTTGCCTGACAGCATAAGAACCAATGTAAATTCCCTGGAAGACTCTACATTTCAAGACTGACATTAATTAAACCAACCTTCACAAGACTCCTCAAAATAGTTGCCTTAAACTTGCTTTTTAGTGATACAGCAAATCCAGAAGATTCTTACCCACTTCTGTAAGAGAAGGATGAGGTATATCTATGACTATCTGTATAATATATGAAGTAATCTACAAGTTACTTTCAATCATATCCTGTGAATATCTAAAGCATATTCAAAACAACTATATTTCTGTTGCTTTTAAACTGTGTTTTGTACTTTCAGTTTTAAATTGCCAATCTACATTGAAGGTGCTGTCTCCGGAAGATGGAAAAGCAGACATAGTAAAAGCTGCTCAGAACTTTTGTCAGTTGGTAGCACAGCAGCAAAGAACATACACAGACTTGGATGTGAATGTGCTAGACAACTTATTAAGTAGTAAGTATGACATGGTCTGTGGGGAGGAGGGGAAACAGTACTTGATTCATAATGCATTTGGTTTCTAGTATATTTATTGCTTAGAACATACGTATCTTGATGCTTAGTCTATCAGGGTAAGTTATGATTATTGCTTTCAGGCTTCTGCTAAAAATTCTTGCTGGTTTGCTCCCTTTTGAGCTTTTTCTTTAAGCAGAAAAAGGAAACCTTAAGCTAAATTGGAGAGTCTCAGCTTTTCAAAGTTTACAGCCTCTGTGGGATGTTCTGCGATGAGCTTTCTGAAAAAAGTACCACTGAAACTAGACTATTATAACTTAGGTGAACTTCTTGCAAGTTAGCATGCTGCAAACCTGGGTATGGGCAGAGAGTCTTTTCCAGATCTAGTTACAGCAATTAAAGCTGTTACTGCTGCCTAACTACCACCCTGAGTGCAAATGATAGAGCACTTGCTGATCTTTTGCTGCTGTATAACCCACACTAGTTTACTTATCTTTGTTACTAATTCATGCAGATTACTAACTCTGCACTGAGGTGCATGGCTATGTGCAATAGCTATAAAAAGGGCAGGGCTGCCCTAATCTCACACCTGGGAGAAGTAGTTTAGAACAAGCCTGCGCTTCCCTGGCAGTGCTGTGGAGCTGTAGTACTTGTTCAGCTTTCCTAGGTGATCCATGCATGTTAATTGCAGCTGTAATTAACTTGGCAGGGTTTAGGTTTCAGACTGCACGCTTGAACTTGGATGTCTGCAGGCACATTATTGTAGTGTGGCTCCCATTAATTGAACTTCAGAGAGTGGTTGTTGTTTGTTTTTTTTTTTTTCAAATGGGTGGTCAGCTGAATTGCTCTGCGGACTGAATACAATGACAGTTTAGACACTTTAGTCTTAATTTGAAACTGAATTCTGTCCCTGTTGTCAGCATGCTGCATGATAGCTTCTCACTGTAACGGAATTAAACGTGTTTAATAAGGCACCTGAAGAAATCACTTGGATATCTATCCTGTTAGAGCCCAGAGGCAACTTAAGGAAATGAATAATGGCTTGTCTAAAACAGTCACTCACTTGGTGAAGAACTGGTGACACTTGATATCCATGTATGTATTTTGGCCAGTGATGTTTAACTGGAGCTTCTCAAACACTTGTTCATGATCTTCTATCCACACATTTTGGTGTCTGGATGTGTTAAAAGTATTACGTCCAGTCTGCATAGCCTTAAAAACTAGCAGATTTATTGTTCAAGTAATGCATGCTAGCTGAGCACAGAAAAAGACATCTCCTAGACTTTTAATCTGTCAAAACTGTAAACTTTGAAAACAGGCTGCTTAATCTATGTAGCTAATAACTAAGGATAGTATCTATAACTAGTCCTGCTTATTAATTTCCCTGGCTTTAATGCTTAGGACAGTTGGAGGTGAAGAACTACTCTTTCATAACTTATTTAGCAGCAGCTTGTGAAACTACTCATTTTAGTTGTAGGCAGATTTAGTTTCTGTGCATCCTTAGTGGCAAGGTATTGAATGTAAACATCTGTGAGTTGCTGATCTAAATTGAGAGTGAGTTCTGAAAAGCAGTACTCGAGTAGCTGTGTTTTTAGGGTTTGTGTTCATGGTGACTTCTGTAAGCTTCTGTTTTTTCACATTTTTATTTAAATGCCTGACAATGTAGTTTTTTAACTTTCTGTTCATATTCAGGATGCAGTTATTGAAGTCTAGTCCTAAAATGGTATGGTTCTAGCTTGTCATGTGGCTTTTCTGGTTCTTAATCTAGTCATGCTCTAATTCTTACAGCTTGAGTTTTCTTCAGTGTAAGGGTACTGTCTTCTGAGCAATGCCTCAGCTAACCAGCTTGTCTTCAGAAAAATAGGTGCCAGCTGCATTATGATATTGTCTGTACTTGCCATCTGCCTTCCTAGTAAAGAACATGACTATCAATTAAGGCCGTTGAACTTGCCCTATAAAAATCTATGTGGAGAAGAGAAGGGTAGTGCTGTCAGCTCTACAAATTCCTTCATGTTCCCCTCACAGAACTCCTGACCTAGAAGGGATGTTGCCAGATTCCTGTCCCTTGAGTGTCCAAGTCTTTTGGCCTTTTTTTGAGTCTGCTCCCAAATCCTTTTATCTTGTGTATGCTATACTTGGAGTGCTGTAACTCTAGCAGCTCTGCGGAAGCTTTTGCATGTAAAGTATCTGTAGTGTTGGTACGTTTAGGTAGAGAAATGGATGCGGAGTGGAAAGCACAGTACTGTGGTGTGAATTGGCTGTTCTGACAGTAATACTACAGTGTACATTTTCATTTTCCTTCAGATAGGAACCAGAAGGAAATACTAGCATTAATTGGGCTCTCTGAAGGTCTTTTCCTGTTTGAAAAGCCATTGCAGTGTTGAAGATCCTGCTGCTGAACTGGCCAGCTGAGGAGTACTCAGCTACTGAATCAGCTGATGAGTAAAGCTGCCCACTTCCTCCAGAGTCCCCACTTCTAAGTATTCACTGCTTCCCTGCAAAGTTCTTTCATACTAACATGCTAGCTTCTGAACACATAAGCGGCTTTTGCTTTATAATTTTTTTCTTAACTTTGAGATAAGATTTGCACTGTGGCACACAGCTCTCATATCTAAATACTTCATCCTTCCTTAGAAATGCACATGCTTGGGAAAATAGCTTCTTTACCTCTGGTAAAAGAATTATTATTGTGATGATTCAGTGGGGAGGGAGGATATGAGCTTTTTGAAATCTCCAGCTTCAGTTTCAAAACCTGGGTGGAGCAAAATCTGATAGGACCTTAGTTTCCTGTTCTGTTATTCCCAAAGTTAAGTTCCTTTACAACTAAACTTGTAAAAGGCTCTTGACTGGTTTGGGTTTTTTTTAAACAAGTGAGAAAAGAACTGAGAAATAACATCTGAAGTTCAGAGTAAATCGGCAGTATTAAACTTTACCTGCTAAAGGTAGGCATTACGCAATGTAAGCACTCTTGCGGTTAACTTGTAGGATTAGTGGATAATAGAAGGGGTAACGAGAAATAGCGTGCAATAATCATGACTAACTGCAGCATTATAGCAAAGTAGGGTTGTAACTTCTGGATTGCTTTTCAAATGAGCTAGGTAGGTACATGAAGAACAGCTCACCTTCTTGGGTCCCGTTGGGGTACTAAACTGGTTTTCACATGTTGCCCTAATCACCTTGCTAGAATTAGCAGGGAAAGCTGGACTAAGACTGTTCCTTCTAAGCTTATTGCCTATCTGTCAATTTTAGCCTGGAGTAGCTCAGGTATGGCAGAAGTGTATGGAAGGGAGACAGTGTCGTTTGGCCATTGATTGTCTTAAACCTCAGGAGATCAGTAGGATGTTCTTGCTGGTGAGCAAGACAGCAAGCTACTAAAGATTTAATTAGCTTCTCTTTTCTCGGGGTGACTTCCTTGTGCACCAAACTGTAGTATTTGGTCTCAGGTTTTCAGGGAATGAAGTTTAGTAGCTTTTTTCAAACAGCTGTTTGTATGCCCTGTTCCAGAGACTGGGCAGGGACAATGAGGTCATCTGAGTTAGGATTAGACTAGTGGAATGACAGTGACTAGGGTTCTAAGGTACGGGTAGTAAGTGTGAGCACTTAGTGAAGTCCTTCAGTGTTATCTAGCCCTGCCCTGGGATGGGTCATGCTGTCCACTTAGTAACAGAAAAAAATATATTGCCCTGTTCTTCCTCTCTCATTAACCAGAAAGATGTCACCTGCAACAGTTTGTTTGAAATTTCATAGTAAGAGTTGTTTTTTAAAATTGTCTGTCTAGCTCCATACTGAGAAAGACAGTTCATCTGACAGGGTATTTTTTTACAACTTCTTTTCTTGATGGTCTGTGATACCAATTTGTTCTTCAGTGGAACCTCCTTCTTAAGTGGGTTTTTTTGTGTGTGTGTTAGTCCTTTTACTGTACTTGACTATAACTCCACATAGTTGAGTTAGGACTGTAGTAGGTATGGGTCAGGGTACAGCATATTCTATGCTACTAAAATCAAGTTTGCCAAGACAAAACTAGAACAAGTCAGTTTAAACAGCAGTGTTAAGGTTTGCTGTTACTCAAAACAATGTAACTTCCTACCACTCCCTTACCAAGTCTTTGAAAACTACCTGACATAAAAATAACAGTCCAACTGGGCCTGCAGTGGCTGCCTAAGCTTTTGCTCAGTTGGTCCTGTTCAGGTGGTGCAAGACCAGTCTGTCCTCTTGGGCTCTTAATTGTTAACTTGTCCTCAGGAGCTTCACTTCATTTAAAAAAAAAAAAAAATGCATTCAATGAAAAAGCAGATGCCTTAGGGTTTAGAATTAAACCAAATCTTCTGGTGAATTTGATGAAACCTAATTTGACTTGTTCTTACAGGTACAAATGGATTTCCTGATCCTGATTTAGTCTTGAAGTTTGGTCCTGTGGACAGCACATTAGGATTCCTTCCGTGGCACATCAGACTGACAGAGATCATGTGAGTTGCCTATAAATACTGTAAAACAGGCTGGAATAATATCTAACTAAACAAGACTTTATGTGACTGACTTTATGGAAATAGCCATGAGAGGAGATCTGTCTAAACAAAGGTGCCTGGAGATGGATTTGAGGGTATTTTAAAATTGTTGAATGAAACCTGTCAAACATTCATTGTTGTTCCTTCAGCCACAACTACGCGGCAGCAGGCTTTACTCTTCAGGTTTAAGGAACAGCTTCTGTCACCAGAACTGGTCCAATCCCAGTTCTGTTGGTGTTGCTTATGTGGATTTTGAGTGGCTTACAAGTCTATCAGGGAAACGAATGATATAAGGGAAATAGGATAATGTACGATGATCATGCCTCTGGATTACTTTCCAATTTGGGCAATAACTGAACTGACTATAGTTGCTGTATTTCTTAAATCTGAGAGCATTTATAGGGCACTTCAATGTCTGGGAGACCTGTGCTTCTCCAACTCTGTCACTAATTTGAAGTGCCCTATGTACTGTAATGGGTAGGTTTTGATTTAGAAGGTGACAAGATATTAATGGCTAGTTTAGTTACTAGAGTTGAGTGACAGTAACAGTGTTGTGAACAACTTCACAAGGTTACTCAGACAATAGCTTGCTTTAAGTAGTGATATTCCTGGTTGGCCATACAAATCGTGTGGTGTTTATAAAAGCTTATGTTAACTTTTCTAACTTGCTTTCTCAGTTCTTTGCCTTCCCACCTGAACATCAGCTATGAAGACTTTTTCTCTGCCCTCCATCACTATGCAGCCTGTGAGCAACGCTGGGGAAAGTGACTTCTGGCTGAGCACATGGAGTCAGGCTTTCTGTGGGAAGGAATTGATGTCTGTTTACAAGCACCTGTGATCCATAAGTCTGGTTCATAGTCCTTTCTTAATTTATCAACAAATTCAATAAAGTGTCTTACCTTTCTAGAGAGTCTGTGTGAATGCGTGAGAATCTATGGGGAGGGGGAAATTCACAGATTTCCATTATGAAAAAAAAAAAACCCAGTTATTGCAAGCAAAGCTGTTCAAAGCTGAATTACACTCACTTTCATGTCCAAGTGACCAAAAGAACATGCAAGAATTAATTCTTGTGAAATCTACAGGACGATGTAAATAGGAGTTCCTGCACTTAAGGACCTTAAACCCAAGGAGGAACTCTGATGTCAGCTTGTTTCTTTTTAATTCTTCATGGTCAGGCATTTTGGAGCTAATCACCTGGTTTATCTTCTGATATATTTACTATGTAATATGTGAGTTTCAGAGGGGTCAGTATTGGTTCTGTTAACTATGAGAATAGAAACTGCTACTTGGCTGTGATGACTGTGCCAGCAGTAGGTATCAAGTTCTAGAAATACTGAGAAGAGTCCATAAAAAGGAATGGATTAGGCAGTCTGTGTAGCACCCAGACTTTTTTTTAGAGGTAAAATCAAAATATTCCTACAGCCCTGAGTGAAACTTCCTGTACCATCAGGTCAGTTTTCCATAGGGAATAAGCATAAACAGTACTATGTATTGTATCTATCTTTCCCATAAAAATCTCACCTAAGATGACAAGCTGGCTAAGGCTCTGGCATCACTTGCTGAAAAATCTGTAAATGGACTAGGTCCACTTCCATGGCTAATGTGACTTGTGCTCGTGTACCCAGCAGGGGAGTCTGCTTAAGCCTTTTGTTAGGTTTGTTCTGAACTGTGCATTAGAAGTTTGAATGGGAGTGCAGCAGACAAAGAAGATGAAGTGAAGCTGTGCTACACTATCTCAAAACTGAAATAACTAAATCGACACACTAGCTAAATGGTCTTCATCATCAAATGTCCTATTTGAGTTACACTCCTGTTGGAAGTAATTTGAAATTGGAAGTCTTCATAGCAGCATTTGGACAAAGCAATATCTTTAGAGCTGCATTACTGGAGACAAACACTAATATTGCAGCCTTCTGCCCTGCAGGCTGTAGAACTGTTGGACACTTCATTCTGGAAGTGTTTCCTTGGGTTTTTTCCCCCCCCTCTTCAAAATGAGTCTGGCTTTATCTCATTCAGGATAGGCATGTCACTAGAAGGGAAAACTTGGGCTTTTGAAAGGGAATTGCCAGATTTTAAATGAACATCTGCTTCTTTGTGAAACAGTGCATTTTAACTGTTGTAGCTTGATGTAATGTTATAAAGCAGATTGCATAAACTCTTAGCTGCAGTTTTTCGTCATACTAAGATCAGATTGCAGTTACATGAGAGCGCTGCGGTCTACTTGATCTCATAAAAGAGAAAGGGATGTTTAATCAAGTAACTAATGGTTTTGACATCAAATAACATTCCATATGAGCTGGAATGCTCAGAGCACAGTTGGCTGCCTTTTGCGGACTGATCTCTGATGTTTGCTAGTTACTTTATTGCAGAGAAGATGAGCAGGCGTGCAACGTTTCCTGGCTTCTGTCATTGCCATAGAAAAGTTTTCTTACTGAATGTTAAGTTTAACTTTTTTGTGGGGAGCAGATAACCTGTTTGAGGGTATCTTGAGTATTGAAGTTTATCTGTAATATGAATTTTGTTTCATTAAAATGTAAGGTTGTGTTTATGTTACCATATGTAAGTGTTACTGTGTCACTGAAGCAGTTCTGGTGCTGGCAGTAAAGATATAAAACAGGAAAAGCTTAGTTTAGTCCTCAAAAGTAATCTATTTTTTATATTTGTATCAAACTGCCAAAGAATACTTCTAATACCTGAGCTCCCCTCGGCCCTCAAACTTCTGCATATCTCAACTAAAAAGACTGGTTTTATATTGGAGACAGATCTCAAGGTCTAGGATTTGTCTATAGAGGGATGCTTAATGAAACTAAAATGATTAGTTCAGCTGCATTTGATTCAACTTAAATCTATTCCAATGGCTAGTTTAATTGTGAATTAAGTGTTCCTCCTGGAATTAATGTAGTTGAACTAATCCACGTTATCACTTAGTTGGGATTATTTTACTGTCCCTGTGTGGGCAATCTTCAGTGAGCTGTGCCAAATGCACTCTGCATATCCACAACTTGATCTCTGAATGTATGTCATTGCAGTTAGCGCCTCTCCCCAACTTGTTCTGTGTGAAGGTCTGTGGTATAGCTGTGACATGCTGTATGGCTGTAGTGTCTGGGTACCTGTACATAATGTGTAAAACAAGTTTTTATGATTAGGGAATCAATTTCTTGAACTTTATTATTGAAAGTTAAATCTGAATCTGTAAAACAAGAAATCAATAAAAGACTATAATCTTTCTACAGGCTATGGTGATACATGAATAATTCTGCAGGTTTGACTGGGGAGATGTAGCCTTATTCGTATTGCTACGTTGCTCCGGGAAAGTCGTGAACTTCAAATGGCACGCTCTTCTGCGCTCCTCTTCAGTTGCTTCCTGTATTGTAAGAACTGGACAAATTTTTGTATCTGCCATTTCCAACTTCTTAGAAGCCCTTGTGAAAGCTCTTCTAGTAAAGCACTTACTGTAAAAATACCTCTTTGATAGTCCTGGGAACTTGCTGAACTTGTTCCTGGCTACTAAAAAGCTTGCTTCCTCTCCCTGCTGCTGAGTCAGTCCTGAACCATGAGCTGGGCTGGGCCTCCTGCCAGCTCTGGTTTGGAGCAGGGTGAAGTGAGGGTGTGGCGTGGAAGAAACCTCCACAGCCCGAGTGGTGCCTGGGTGCTGAGCATGAGCCCTTTTGAAAGGGGAAGCTTGTGTTCAGGCAAGTTTTGAAAAAGCACTGGGGGTCACAGTGGGTAACAGGCTGGCAAAGGTGGCCAGCAGTCTCCCAGGAAGTGTGGCTGGCTAGCAGATCAAGGGAGGTGATCTTTCCTGCTGGGATCTGGAATGCTGGGTCCAGTTCTGGGCTTCCTTGGTACAAGAGAGACATGGACTTACTGGACCTAGTCCAGCCATGATGATGATGAAGGAGTGGAGCATCTGTTGTACGAGGAGAGGCTGAGAGCTGGGGCTGCTCAGCCTGGAGAAGAGAAGGCTCAGGAGGGTTCTTACCAGTGTGTATAAATATATGATGGAGGGGGAGTGAAAACAGCCAGACACTTCTCAGTGGTGCTTAGTGGCAGGCTGAGAGGCAACAGGCACAAACTGAAATATAGGAGAATCCATTTAAACATCAGAAAAAAACCTTTTCTGGTGAGGGTGGTCAAGCAGTGGAGCAGGTTGCCCAGAGGGTTGTGGAGTCTCCTTCAAAACCTGACTGGACACATGGGGGGGGGTTGTTGGACTAGATCATCTCTGAAGGTGCCTTCAACCTCAGGTGTGCTGTGAAATGGAAAACTCAAGAGGCAGACAAGTTATTTTACAGAGAAGGGGGTTTACGGCAAATTGTCTTTGTGGCCAGAGTTCAGCGTATGGCACTTCCATGCTCGCTTTAACTGCATAGACTTTAATCTAGAGGAAAGCAATAGGTGGTGGAGCACTATTAGGACTGGTTGGCACACTCTGCTCACAACAGTGAAAGAGCATGCTGGGCACAGACAGTGGCGAGTTTTCAGTAAGCTTGCAAATTAACACTTGGGTCTCAAAATCCCAACTGTTGACAGAAAAACTGTATTCTTTGCTCAGTTATTTTGTGATAGAGAGTCTTCTGTGTTGTCTGTTATCACATCCTTCAGGTTTTTCTTCCTTCCTTTCTTACCCAGTGCTGCTGGCACTCTGTTTCCTTAGATATGCAAGCTTCTGGGAAGAAAATTGTCATGTTATTGAAAGTAACTCTTTGGTATACTCTAGATGATACCAAAAATTTGTTACCATGCAATTCGGTGGACAGTGAATGCAGAGGAACTTGTATGGCTTTTCACCAAATTGGCTTACACCTAGCTTCACGCTTGCCGGCATTAAGGTGGCTCTTGAAAAGCTGTTTGGGTGTCTCTGGTGCGTTTTGAGTTATTGCTTGCACAGATACAACCTGCCTGTAAAGGTTAATAGTAGTTCCCAAACTGCAGCTGGCTCTAGAGCAGTGTTTGTATGGTGCTGCTGGGCTCTCCTACCTCAGCTGGTTTTTAATAGTCAGCGATGGTGCTCGCTGCAGTTAATTTGTCATTTCAATACCAAAGAATATTAGAGCTGCCTGTATGGTGGAAAATTCATCTTCACTTGCCCCAGTGCCCCAGGTGAGAGCCCCCACTCATGGTAACTACTACTCTTTTAACAAATGATTCCAGTTTCTACATCTTTCTTCTTCTTTTTCCCCTTCCAGTGCTGCACAGTAGTTGATATCTAGTAAAGGAACTAGATGATATTCTGAAATAGTTGCTTTGCAGCAGGGAATCTGGGGACATGGTCAATAAAACAGCTGTTACAGGAAACAGGCCTACAAAGCAGTTCTTGAAGTGAGAGTGATTTTTAGGACTTCTTGTTATGAATGTGCATTGAGGAACCGTACAGCATAGCATGCTGCATTGAGTGAAGGCTGGTAGGCAAGTAGAGTGTAAAGTAAAGGTCATTCTTTTTAGAGGAAAGTATATTCTTACACGCTTATATCTGTAAATGCTTTCAAAAGTACTTCACAAAAATTACAATAAAAAATAACCTGCTGGTTGGACTTCCTGTATGTCTCGTGAATTCAGCTTGTGTGTGAAATCGTAACTGCCCTGAGTAGCTCCAAGTGTTGTGCGAAATAAGGACGTTTTTAAGCAGAGATATTTTTTGTCTTTACAGTTGAATTAATGTTGCACTATTAACCACGTTTATTCATTGGCACTGAAAGGTAGGTATACCTAGAAAAACCGAAGGGTACGTGTGGATAGTTTTAGCCCCTGTCTGCTGCTCCTGGTGTACCAGCTGCCTTGCAGGCGGGCTTTGCCCCGTTTGCCGGCTGGGACTGTGCCGCCCAGCTAGCACCTTTGGCGGGAGGAGCACTGGGGACAGGCGCTCTGCTTCGGCGTGCTGGCTTCCACGCTGCCGTCCTCTCCGGGGTCGCAGCCCCCCCAGTGCTCTGCTCACTTGGAAAGAGGTTCTCGTTGCTGCTCCTGAGCACTTAATGCAACAGCAGCAGCTTTGGCTCAGGAGCGAGGAAGGAACTGGAGAATAAGGCTGAATTGTAGCCCATCCGATGCAAAACTTCCCAACTAGTCTTGCTGTGAAGGTTACCATTTGTCCAATTTTTACCACACCATGAATGACTGCAAACAGCTTCTAGCTGTCTTCTAGGAGCTAAGCTACTTTGATAAGTTTGAAATGCTAAAGCAAATGAATCAAAGGCCATGCTTTAAACCCCTACACAACTTTTTCCTCAGATCTGCCAAATTAAAAGGGAGAGAGACTTCCAAGCCCTTCTCTGCTGTATGTTTGTCTGTGTTAAATGATGCAAGACCTCCCTGAATTCCGTTGAATTACTGCCGAGAGCCGTAGGATTATTCCTTAATTGCATCCAAACCAACTTTTTTAGGTGATGAATAATATTATGTATTATACAGAAGCATGCCTCAACCTTAACTTTGAAGCGCTTCACAAATTAATGTTTAATGAAACCGTTTGCCTTGAGGTTTTTGCTGTACTATCTAACTGGCTGAATACAAACACGAGCCAGGGCTCTTTCATCTCCCTGACAAGCCTTGCTGCTTTAATACAGCATATTTTCTCCAACCGTGTGCAGCCAGTCAGTTTTCAGCACTGTTGTTTTCTACACGTATCTCCCTGGCCTGCAAAAATACTGCCTCCCCCCAGAAAAAACCCCACAGCAGAAGACCCTAATGGATTGATCATACAGACAACATATTTTTAGGGGAATGTTTAATTGAACTAAACATGACTAGTACAAGTGTTGTAATAGAGTTCACATTGTAAACGTTAGCAGCCCAGTAGCTGATAAACTGACACAAAACATTTGTCTTACTCCTTGGCTGCAGGTGTTTGTTGTAATTTTAATGGAAAATTTCTCTCAGAGTCAGCTATCAAAGTTAAAAGCGTCCCATTAGACTTTGTATTCTATAATTCTGCAAAAGTTGCCACTTTGTTGGCAGGGTGCCTAATATTTTTTTGCGAGCACAAAGGTGTCTAAAAAGGTAATTTCAAAGGGGCCCTCTCTCTAAATCTGTCACTGCGAGGACGTTTTTGTTAAACTAATGTCATGAGTCTTTCTGCAATTTACAATATTTAAAGTTGAAATCCAACTAAAATCTCCTCTTTCTATCACGACAGAGCAGACACGGTGTTGGAATCAGGATCCCAGGAGGACATATTTGCATTATGGAAATAACAATATCTTAACACAGAATTAAGTACTGTGCCGGCCCAAATTCTTGGTAGTGTGGTGGTGTTGAAAGAAAGCAGAGGAAGGCAGTGATGAGAATTACAGAATTGCAGGAAAATGTTGCTCAGGAGGGGGAGGATGGCTGGAGATCACCTAGTCCAACCTGGGGTTCAGGTTTTCTCGGTCCTTTTCCAGCACTCCATCCCTGCAAAGTCTCGCTTGCAGAGCTGGGCTGCTGTAATTCAGCACCCTGAACCAGCAGCGTTCAGGTGTGAAAGAAAACTCAGGAAGGTTTCAGAGATGAGGCCGAGTGTTTTGCTGTGGACGCTGTCAGATCAAAACCAGCGCACGCTTCTGGGGTTGGAGAGGAAGCATCGAGGTCTGGGGAGCTGCCCTGCAGAAGGCCCTGGCAGAAACCCCTCTTGTTTGCACAGAAGCAGCTTCTGGTCCTCTGTATCTTTTAGAGCAGAAGCTTGGATTTTCAGACTCAAATTTTTTTCAAATTTTATGAGTAGCTTATATATTTTAAAGTAGTTTTAACTGATCAAAGCATCCATAATTTCCCTCACGTATCAACCAACAACCCATGCAGCCTGTCTCAGGAGCTCGCTGGCAAACGCTGTATGTGCTGCACGTCAGCTGCAGGGTGGGTTCAGCTCATTGCCCAACCCATTGCTTTGGCACCAGGGACGGTGGCAGAGGACTGGCAGGGCTTTCCCCCATGCCGTCTAGCGATGCCAAGACCGTTTCCTACCCCTTGGCTTCATTACTGAAGCCCTGTTCAGTCTGCATGAGCCTCTCTGTGTAAGTATATTCTGGAGGCATAGAACAGCATGTCTGATGATGATCACTGCCTTGCAATTCTCTCCATGTAGCTGCTTCTGACCATGTTTTATTTAGCTGTCTGGCTACGGCAATCTCTGCCCTGAAAGCCTGCAGCCTCCATCAGCTCAAAGCAATTCCAGACGCTCTTCTGAAGGTTGTGTTGACTTAGTTCTCCAACTGCTTGTGCATAGCCTGGGCATAGCCTGGCTGGTCCACCCCAGGGGGAAGGCTGAGGTGAGGGTGATGCCTGCCAGTGCACCACCAAGGAGCCCTTCATGGCTACACCATGCCTCCCAGCCACAGCTCTCCTCCCCACAACCGCCTGTTGCCTCGTCCTCTCCTCTGCAAAACCCCACTTCTCCTGCGTGGGCAGGAAGCCTCCACCTGGCCCAGCATGTCCCTCCTGCTCCCACATGACTCAAACCCACTTGACAAGAGAACGTGCTGAGGACCAGCTTCTTTCCTTGGAGGCCCCTCATCCTGCAGTGTCCCCCCGTACAGGCAGAGGCACGGGGGGACGCTTCTCTCCACGCGTCAGGCTCCCAGCAGCAGCCTGCGGTACCGCAGCTGCAGCCCTCGCTAGTAAGGCTTTCAAGTTCTTGATCTCCAAATCAAGAAGTCTATCCTCATTAAGGAGCTTTATTTTTTTTTTCCAAAATAAATTAGAAGTTGGCTTACTTTGAAAGTGAGTGTGTGGTTTTATTCATAGCGAATCTTTAAAATATGTGAAATGTGTGGGAGGTGACAGCAATGCTGGAAGATGAGGGTTTTTTGGGGGGGTTTCTTTTCAATGGAAAGAGGAAAGAAAATTAAATTTCTATTTATGCATCATCTCTAGTTTGAATTTAAAACTGCATAGGAATGGGAGTAAAAAGATAAAACTTCTTACACTGACACCAGCTCAGCTGCATTGCACACATTGTATATGTGCAAAACGATCTGATTAATACCACAACGGTTGTGCAATATTAGCAGTTTAGTACTGCTGAGATTTATTGCTTCCTGCTCTCCCTCATTTTACTGGTGGTGGCATTTAAATCCTAATACACCGAGATTGTGTTTACCCAGTTTATCCTACATTTTTATTGTGACCAGGTCAACTTAATCCATCTTTCCTACAGCAGAAGCAAGACCTGTGATTGTTACTGCTGGTGAGACCGTTTACAAGGTCTCTTGCCTTCACAAGGCATGTACAGAGATGGGAACAACCATTGCAACTGTTGTTTGCATTGCATACAAGCTTGTGCAGCTTGTGGAGAAGGTTGTGGAGACCTGCAGATACAAGAGACAGCAGCTTTCTGCACGAGAGTTTTGGCATGTACATTCAGAGACCTTGACCACACTTCTGCTGGCATTGTGCTAGCGACCACAAACCTGAAATAAGCTTGCTCTTAATGTCTGCTCTTTTTAGTGTCTGTGAACGTGCTGGTTTTCTAGGGGACCAGGGAGATGGAAGTCACTTTGCACACCAAACTCCTCACAGTTGTTAGGTTGTCCCATCTATAGACTTAGGAGTAAATTAATTGTCTAGATAATCAATGAAACAGCTGCTAAAGCCTTGCTAAAAGTAATTGTAAATATCTGAGGCAGTGGACAGCAAAGCTGCAATCCCAGTTGTAATCCAAAAGCACTGCTTTCAGCTCTTAGGGCGCTCTACCCACTTCCCAGCACTTGCTGTTTGCCCTGCTGTGCTGTAAACTGAGAGGGAAGGGGTAACCTACGAGGGCAGAGTTATATGTGAGGATATCTTCACAAGAAAAGAACTATCAGATCTGAAAAATAAGTGCAAGCTTTGAGAAAGCTCCTTGTACACGGTGTTCACAGCCCTTGGCCAGCCACGAATGCATTACAGTAACAGCTGTGTTAGACTACCAAAAGCTAACTATCAGGAAAAAGAGCATCCAAGTCTGAGGATCACTTACATTTTATTCATGAAGTTAACTCTCATAGTGTATTAAGGAGGCAAAAGAGAAATGGGGGGGCCCACGGGAGACCCGCTGTGGCTTCAGGATGGGGTTGTACGCTGTATCTCAGCTGCAGGCATTCAGAGGTGATGCTAAGCACAGCATGGACGGACACGACACCGTAGCTGAGGGCAAGCAGGGCTGCTCAGCCCCACCGCACTCATCACCCTGCTGCCTTCCTCAGCGCTCTTTGCAGCCCGGACCTGGCAGGAGCAATGGGAGCGCCCAGCCCTGTACCTGCGACCCCTCCTCGCTAGCTCCTCGATACACCTCAGCCGCCCCATCACCGGAGCATGTCAGCGGAGCTGCGCTCTCTGGCTGCCCTCTGGCAAAGTGTGGCAGGTCGGGTTTTGGCTCCCCAGCTGAAAAAGCCAAGCCTCTGCTAACAGAGGGCATGAAGCAGGCTGAGCACAGACCCCCTGCAACTGCGCTTTTAGCAAACACGCGAGGCAAATGGCCAGCTCTGATGATGTGCCATGCTCCAAAACATGCAGAGCTCCCCCAAAAAAAGAAAGGCTGTTTTTCTGTATTGATTTATCAATCACAGAACCTTTCTTTACATGATATCAAGAGCTGATTTCATTATAGCATGTTGAAAAGCCCTGGAAATGTAGTACAACTCCATGTTTTGGCTGTGCCAGGAGATCTTTTTTCCCTGTAGTATGCAGCTAAAACAGTTCTTTGGAAGGGGAAAATGCTATTTAAGCAAAGTTCACCCACTTCAAGCACTGAGCCAAAATACACCTCAGCCATCACAACCCCTACTGCTCACTATGTCGTTGTTTGTGGTGTGAGGGCCAGGTTTATCCATCTTTTTCATTTTTTAAGAGCTTGCCAATGTAGCTGTGCCCATTCTAATCACAAATTCAGATCACCTTAGTGTTGGTTCCTATTGCTTTCAACAACAGCCTCCTGCATCTTTAGGCACTTACAGATGTTGCACATCTGATCCCAAACCTTGGTACAATGAAAAGAAATGGGTCTGCTTGTAACAAAACTTGTCTTAGTTGTTTGCATTTTTCACCATCTTAAGAACAGAATCTCCTTCGGTATCAATACCTGTAAGTGTATTGGATATATTTTTGTAGGAGAAATATAAAAAAGAGTTGTCATGCTTTTGCAGCTGGAGTCCCATTTCCTCACACTGCATCCACAGGACCAGCAGGGCAGCGTAAACTGCTTGATGGCCTCGGGCTGCCACCTTCCTACCTGGCATCTCTCAAAGCACAATGTGTGCCTGGGGGAGCAACCAGCCCGTTGTTCCCGGGAAGTACGGGAGCTACTGCCTGTGCTCCGTGGGCACGGTTTCTGCGTGGACTACAAGTGCAACCCTGGCTGCAAGCCTGAGGCTTAACGCGCCCTGCAGACACAGGCACCGTAAATCTTTGTGATGCTTCATGGAAACATCACACCCATCACACCCAGGGACAGTGCCTGGTTCGAATTACTGTGCGGTAGCTCTAGGGAGGAGGTCACTGGTCCAGAAAAAACAGACAGACGGTGGAGATGCCCAAATTCTGCTTGGACAAAGTACCCAGAAGAAAAAAGAGGGCATATTTGGGAAGCCTGCATGGGTAGCTCCAGACTTACTCTCCCGAAAGTATCAACTCTTGCTTTGACCTGAGGAGAACGTCTCCTCTTCAAGTCCTTAGCATTTTGCTGACCAAAATGGAAGAATCAATTCCACCTTCGATTACTGTTTTGCAAACAACTAACAACTAGAAAATATAGGTCATCAGCTCTTTTACAGTAAGGCAACCCCCACCAGATATCATCAGCTTTGACATTAAGTCAGTGAATGGGAGACATAACCTACTCTTATTCATTTTTATTACAGTAGTAATAAAGATGGCTCGAGTAACTCAAATCTCCATGGCCAGAACATATCATCTGACAACAGGCCCACGAGCGACCTATCATAACATTATTCTGACCTTCAATTTCTGCTGTATACGAATACTGAATAAATATTGATGCTTTGACGTGTTTAGAACAATACTTTCCGAAAATATATGTTTATTTTCAGTGGCCTAACCTAGTTCTCCAGGTGAAAAAAAGGCTGCAGTTCCATTGACACAGAATTTGCAATATTCCTAAACAGTATGATAACATGTTCTTCTTCAATAAGTTAGATTATCAGTTTAAAAAGATTATGTCTAAAGAGTCAAACAGTAAATTGTTATGTAAGGGGTTATGTGTTCTTTTTTTTAGAAAATTGCTTTGAATATTTGCTTTGATATGTTAAAGTACTTCATATGTTAAACAAAACCCCAGCTTTCTAAGAAAGCACATTTGTGAAGAAAGAAGTGCTAAGGCTGAAGGAGTTAATGCAAACACAGGGGGCACCAGCACCCCTCTAAAAAGAGGAAATTCTAGGAAGGCTGTTGAAAACAAATTGAGCCATAGTCTGCTGAGAAAAAAGGAGCATTCAAAATTAAAATCTGTGGTATACATCTGTACCATTTTTTAATGCACAAGATTCTGCAGATTCTGTGTTCAGCCAAAAAAAGCATAAACCAGAAGATACAAATGTTTAGATGTGAGACTTTTGTTATCTGACCTTAGGGAAGAAGCAAACGGCTGCAAAGCATCCACTGCTGTTTTGGAGGGAGCAGGATCTCTGCAGAGGTGACTCCGAAGGTTATGGTATTGTCAGGCTGAAAGCAGCAAAGTGGAAAGCAAGAAAAGGAAAGAATAATATCATATTGATTCCAGATCATGTTTGGGATTTTTTTTATATATATCTTTTTAGCAACAGACCGATGCTGAAAGTCCACCTGGGGCTGTCCTGTGGGAACAAGACATTACATGTGTGAGCTTAATTCAATCATCTCTAGGCTTTTGCAGTCAAACTCCCCTGTTCTAGGGGGTAGTGGCCAGTCCCCAGACTATTAAAAAGCGAATCTGGCTTCCTCTTCCTTTTATCTTTAAAGCCTCTTTTGTTGTTTGCAGGCTGATAGAAGAAAGTCACTTGCAAAGGGATGGAGCAGGTTTTTCAACATCAGAAACAAGGACAACAGGAGGACATCCTATACTGCAGAATCTGCAAGCACACAAAACCTGAAAGTTAGTGATATTAAAAAGAAAAAAAGAAGGAGCAAGTTCAAAGCAAATTGATCAGTAACATTTTTTTAACAACAAACAATTGTGAGTGGGGATGGGTATAGCAAGGTGTGAATTTTGGAGAAAAGTCAGGAATTTAAATAACAAAAGAATGAAAATTTTCTGGCCACACAGAAGCTGCAGGTCTAATACACCCCCACCCCACCCTCCATAAATAAATGAAGTGGAAAAAGCCCCTGAAAGGCAAGTTTTTTCCATGACTAGTGCATAATACTATTTTTTATGTTCAGCACAATGCTGAGCTGGCATCCAAAAAACCCTCACTTGCAAAAATGAACTGCCAAGACCTACTCATGCTCTCAGGGACCCAGCCTGAAATAAATATCATCTTTTAAAAAGTGCTGAGTATCTTCTTCCAGAAACTCAGGCCTTTTGGGACAGTCAACATTACTGACCGCTTTTCAAAATTTTGCGTAAAGCCTTGGCTGTCCTTAGCACAGTACCTTTACAATGCCCAGACTGACAGCAAACCTGAAACCACAAGCATCAGGGTGCTTTCGGCAACTTTCTTTCTCCAAGGAGCTGCCAGCTTTGGATACTGCTACTACAGCTCCAACAGTTTAGTACTCAGCCAAGTGCACCTGAGCAGGGAATCTGCAGATTCCCTAGTTTGGTCAACGAAGGGTCGCAATAGTAAAATACAGGGAAAAAGAAAAGATTCCATTAATGTAGCAGATTTCAAATCTATGGAGAATACGCTGGGTCTACTAGGAAGCTTGGGAAATATCCGATATTCCTGGTTTTAACACTTGAGTTTCTGACATTATAAATCAACACTATGACAAAATCAAAGAGCTGCTGTGGGTATAAAGGAGGATGGAGACTGTTGATTTGGTGTATCCCTATAGTAAATGCAGAGTCAGAAATTGTCCATGGACTACTCTTCCCACAAAGAAAGCAAGATGCGGAAACTGGCCACGTGCTCCTGCTCCATGCTGGAAAAACTCCTCCTAGCCCAAACTGGCTTCCAGCTTTCAAAAGGATGTTTTAGGAAAAAAACCTATTGGCCCTCAGATCGTTCCCTTTTTTTTTTACAGCCATGCCTTGTCCCCTAGCTGAGCGTGCATACCATGGTTAGGGTATGTCGTGGTTTAAACCCAGCTGGCAACAAAGCCCCACACAGCCGCTCACTCACTCCCCCTCCATGGGATGGGGGAGAGAATCAGAAGAGTAAAAGTGAGAAAACTCATGGGTTGAGATAAAGGCAGTTTAATAGGGAAAGCAAAAGCCGCGTGTGCAAACAAAGCAAACCAAGGAATTAATTCCCTACTTCCCATGGGCAGGCAGGTGTTCAGCCATCTCCAGGAAAGCAGGGCTCCATCACGCATAACGGTTACTTGGGAAGACAAACGCCATCACTCTGAATGTCCCCCCTTTCCTTCTTCTTCCCCCAGCTGTATATGCTGAGCATGATGCCATATGGTATGGAAAAGCCTTTTGGTCAGTTGGGGTCAGCTGTCCCAGCTGTGTCCCCTCCCAGCTTCTTGTGCCCCCCAGCCTACTCACTGGTGGGGTGGGGTGAGGTGGGGTGAGAAGCAGAAGAGGCCTTGACTCTGTGTGAGCACTGCTCAGCGATAATGAAAACATCCCTGAATCAACACTGTTTTAAGCACAGATCCAAAACATAGCCCCATACCAGCCACTATAAAGAAAATGAGCTCTATCCCAGCCAAAATCAGCACATTCTCCACCCCTTGTTCCATACCATTTACGTCATGCTCAGGTCTCACACTATCCAATACATCCTCATTAACCACCACCCTCCCTTCCCATCCTTTGACATAATGCACAGATATCATTCCCTGAGTCTACGGACCAGCCCTGTGAAATGTCTGTACAATGTCCACAAATGTCCACAAAATGTCCACTGAGTTCATTTAGTCCATGACTTTGGGCTCCATCTGTTATCGTGGTCACTCAGGACAGGAGAGGTGGTGTGTGGCATGGAGTTACTGGGCACCAAAGCCAGCTCAGGTCAGGTCACTGTGGGATAATAGCTGGAGGTGACTTAGAAATTAAACTTATATTCACACTTTTAGGTAAGGTACAGCATTGAAGAAGATTCCCGGGTGGAATGCAGCTGACATGCAAGGCCATTCCATGGAAGTTCCCTAGGCCTGTAACCTTAGACGTCAGTGACGCCAGGGGAGCTTGGTGTGCTGACTCTAAGAGGTACTGCTCGGAGGGTGGGGCGGTGTGGAGACGCCGCGGCCAGGCTCTGCGATTAAATGGGAACTCAAAGGTATTGTGTGTGACCAGTAAGCTGCACATTTGCTATCCTGGGCCAACAGTCTGTCATGTTTCTGACAAAATGCTGTCCTTTGATGAACTTTGCTCATTATAACATCATCATAATACCAAAACACACCTCCATCCCAAAAGCTACCTGCCTCCAAGGTGCGACCACCCCTCACTGAGCTTGCACTTTGAATTTTTCCTAGCCTATACCTTTAAAAGCAAAGCGAGAAAACTTTTCACCAATCCTAAACAAAGATGTATGACTAGAGTCACTCAAGCTCCACCCGAAAGGTGAAAGATAGCATAAAATTACTTAAGAGAAAGCGAATGTTAGAAAGGGAATGTTAGTGGTACCATTGCGTACCACTCTGACCTCTGGGACCAGTCGACGGGCTGAGCCTCTCTTCCCCCCCATCGGGACGCCTTTGGGTAAGAGTCGAACACTTGGTTATTCCAAGTGCCTCCCCGGAAAACTTAGAAATCTCTCTAGAGTTGCTTTATCATCTTTAATGCATTTATAGCCGGCAGTGTCACTCATACTCTTGGTATTTTGCACGTGCTTTGCAGACAGTAAATTTATCACCGGTAATCCAAACAATCTGTGTATCTGTTGCTCTAATAAACCGGACTCTTTATTAATGTGGCCATGATAGTTCATGCAACACGACTAGACTGGGGGTGCGGCGCATTTAAATTAACACTGTCGCCTTTACTCTGATGAATGGCTGCATATACAGTCCTTACCAAGTCTGAGACTAGGACTGGACTTAGCCGCACCTAGACTCCTCTCTGAGAAGGAGTTTAGAAAGCAAGGGGGTCCTGTCTGAACCTCATGACTCAACGGGAGGGTTCCCACCCCCTCAGCCACTCCTCAGACTCCTACACAACCATAACTCTTAATGCAACAGTCACTGCTGCACTTGCACTGCTTCTTGTAAGGTTTGTCCTCCACTGGTTCAGGTGGCTATGGCTATAGTAATTCCTATAACATGCAACTCAAATAATGGGTTACAACAATTTAAAGGTATTTCCATTACAATCTCCACCCTGGGTCCCTTTGGACCAGACCATAGTGTTTAACATTGCAATGAAGTCCTCCCCTTGCCCCTGCTCTGGCTTGGATTTATCCACAGACTGCAGTCCCTTAGGGGAGTACCTGCTCCAAGTGGAGCCTCATCTATGAGCCAGTCTCTCCAGGGGTATATCTGCTGCGGCATAGCCTTATCCACAGCCACAGTCCCTCTGAGGTGCACCTGTTCCAGCATGGCCTTCTCCATGGGCCACAATGCCTTCAGAGATATACCTGCTCCAGCATGGCCTTACCCACAGCCACAGTCCCTTCAGACGTAAACCTGCTCCAACATGGCCTTACCCACAGCTGCAGTCCCTCCAGGGGTGTACCTGTTCTGTCATGGGCTTATCCATGGTCACATGCTTTGAGGTGCTCCAGCATGACCTCATGCACAGCCACTGATGCTTCAAGGTGTACTTGCTGCAGCATGGACTTATCCACAGCCAGAGATGCTTCGAGGTGTACCTTCTCCAGCGTGGACTTATCCTTGGGCCACCATCCCCTCAGAGGTATACCTGCTGTGGCACAGACATAACCATGGCCATAGACGCTTTGAGATGTACCTGCTCTGGCATGGGCTTATCCACGGCCACAGACGCTTTGGGGTGTCCTGCTCCCGTGTGGACTCATCCACAGGTGACAGTCCCTTCGACACGAGTTCACCCTGGAGTTCCAGCCTGTCCAGTACAGCAGCACAGAAACAGCAGCGATGCCCTGGCCATCTGCCAGCCCAGGCACATCGCCATTGCTGTTATCAAAATGTTCCCAGGCACAGCAGAGTAAGACGATAAGCAGTACAGCAGCACAGCAAGCAGCGAAAGCAAAAAGCAGCCACTAACGAGCACTGGACTCTAATATACAGTAAGGCAAGCAAGCCCCATGGCAAGCACAGGAGCCTGCTGATTAACAGCTAAACAGCAATAACAGCTATAAATTCCACCTAGCACATTCCAGTCAAACCTGTTGTTATCTCGAACCCTTCGAGCCCCACGTTGGGTGCCAAATAAGGCTGTCGTGGTTTAACCCCAGCTGGCAACTAAGCACCACACAGCTGCTTCCTCACTCCCCCTCAGTGGGATGGGAGAGAGAATCGGAAGAGTAAAAGTGACAAAACTTGTGGGTTGAAATAAAGACAGTTTAATAGGTGAAGCAAAAGCTGCACGCACAGCAAAGCAAAACAGGGAATTCATTCACTCCTTCCCATGGGCAGGCAGGTGTTCAGCCATCTCCAGGAAAGCAGGGCTCCATTACGCGTAACGGTTACTTGGGAAGACAAACGCCATCACTCTGAACGTCCTCCCCTTCCTTCTTCTTCCCCAGCTTTCTATGCTGAGCATGACGCCATATGGTATGGAAAAGCCCTTTGGTCAGTTGGGGTCAGCTGTCCCAGCTGTGTCCCCTCCCAGCTTCTTGTGCCCCCCCAGCCTACTCACTGGTGGGGTGGGGTGAGGAGCAGAAAAGGCCTTGACTCTGTGTGAGCACTGCTCAGCAATAACGAAAACATCTCTGTGATATCAACACTGTTTTCAGCACAAATCCAAAACATAGCCCCATGCTAGCTACTATGAAGAAAATTAACTCTATCCCAGCCAAAACCAGCAGAGGGTACAACAGTGTCCTAGTCCAGTTTTGCCTGAGTCATATAGAGGGAGGCGATACTGTTGACCTTGCTGTGCCTCAGCTTGTCCGTTCATGGACTTGGTCTTCCTTACCTGGCCTAAAGTCACTATGAAATTTAAAACATGCCTTCACCTTCTGAACAAAAATACATGTTATTATTCCTAGGATGTATTTTCTAGTGCATTTGCATCTGGTTGTTGGTGATTTTGCTACACCAATCTGCCTTTCTGATGCTCAGAAACATCCTTCAGAAGCTGTTCCCACAGGAGCAGGCTGTTTTTTTCTCCATACCCTCTCAGAAATACCCACACCAGGGAGCACAGGCTGTGCATTACAAACCTGCCACTGGAGCAGGTATGGCAGAGAGAGAACTGACAATGCCAAATGTCTATAGAATTTTGAAGAAGGAAAATCACAGAAAAACCTGTTGAGATCTGCTAAATGCAAAGAAAACACCTCTAACTCAGGGGCGGAACTCGGAGGCTGGGAGAGTACGATATACTGTCACCCAGGTCTTACGCTCTTCCCTAGTCGTCTGCTGCAGGCCACTGCCAGAGGCAACACAGTTAGACTATCTTGGGTCTGACCCAGTAGGGCCATTCTCAGGTTCTTATTATAGCAAACCTAGAAATCTCCTTAAGCCTATTAAACATTTGTCTTGAAAGACCTGGCATATGGTGCTGACATACTCTGCCCCTCAACAGCCAGGAGAGCATCTCAGGCTGTAGCTTGCAGAATTGGCAGCATCCTGAAGGCTTTTTGAGTATTTTATTCAATTAGGACAAGCCTATCCTCAGTGACTAAACATTTGGTTAATGCCTTCTTTTCGAAGATGTTTGTTGGGAGCACATTACATTTCCAACATGGGATGAAAGCTCGTTAGCCATTTGTTATTTTGACCATAGAGACTGAAGTTAAAGTTTGCACAGGAGACAGATGTCAGCTGGATAACAGCTGGATCGTTTGGGATGGAGCGGATACAGACTGGCTCCTTCAACAACTGCTTCCCAGGTGCACACATGCCTTCTCGAGTTTTGATAAGATGTGGAATTTTTCATATAAAAAATAATATTAGGTTTGGCTGTTAGCTGGGCTCCACTGGAAAAAAAAATATTTTCGCTCTATTTGAAATTATGTTAAGAAATTTATCAGCGTCGCTTTCCACTTGAACCTCTTGAATTGAGGCAACAGAGGAAGGAAACTTAAAAAAATACAGGAAGCCTTGAGCATTATTTAGGAAAGAGCAGCTGGCAAAATTAATATCCATGTACCTGAGACACTTGATTAGACCGTATTTCTTATGCTGTATAATTTTGCCTCTAAGCTCCCTTCCTCACCTTTCCTTCCATCTGCATTAAGCAAAAATTTACTATAAATGTTTTGAGGAAGTACAGCTCTGACAGATGTTCAAGTGATAAATATTTGCAGTCAGGGTAATTTGCAAAACCAGTGTCATTTTGATATAGGATCTTTCTGTATTTTGTATTTTTGTGCAAATACGTAACTCTGGGAAATGAATTTGTCTTAATCAAAGCAAAAAGTAATTAAAAGGATTGTAGCCAGAACTGCTGGTGTTGCTTCTGAATGTCACAGAAATGGGATTTCAAGCAAGGCATGCTGCTTTTCAAATGTACTTAGGATATACAAAATTGATTGAAAATTTCTATGTTTGAAATGATATATATAATGGCAAATATGCACACTACTTTACTGCAAAAACTAGCAAAGCAGAAAGGAGGAAAATTATATAGCTAAAGCAGACAAAGACAAACATTGAAAGAGGTGAGAAGGCAAAAGTCTGCCTTTTAGAAACAGTGCTCTAAAGCCAGGAAGATCTACAACAACTTGCACATGGAGGAACTGCTGAAACACACCCACGTATTAGGGGATGGGATCACCGCTGCCGTGCACTTCCCAGGGCACTGCCAGGCCAGCCAAGCTGCAAAGGATGCAAAAAGGAGGTTGCTTCTTTAAACTTTTTTCTTAAACTTATTCTTGAAAAAAAAGGGGTGGGGTGGGTGGGGAGAGAGAGTAATAAATGTTTGTAGTCTTCCTTATAAGAAGTAATTCACCCCTGCCTGGATGGGGGTTTTTTCATTGTTTTTAACCCTCCAGACTTCTGGTTCGAGGTTAAGCAAGAGTGGTTTACACCAGCTAAGATTTGGGTGGAGAAATTTTACCTAAGCCGCTGGCTGAAACCTCCTGTGGGCCTTGTTCAGTGGGGAATACTTCTGTGCACTGGAACTGAAAAGGCAAGGAGCCTTCCTTTCCAACTTTTTAAGTTTTAAAGATCTCTCTCCCTTTGGCTCTATTTGCTTCTGACTGGTGGATTCAGGCTGTGGGGAAAAGAAGACGTGTTCCTCACCTTTTCCTTGCCAAAGTGCTTGCGTTTAAAAGTGTGCTAGGCCACACAGGCAGAAAACCTCCATGCCCGCAAGAGAAGCGATCCTGCCTCTGCTGTGGGAAGGCTTCCCAGGTAATAGAAACGAATTAAAATCACCTCAAAGGTCTAGAAAAATCTGCGTTACTGGCTGCTTTACCACCGCAAACAGCACATTTCCCTCCAGACACATCTGAAACGCTACGTGAAGCGTGGTGAGGAGGGAAGCATCGGGTGAGGGTGCCTGAACCCTCAGCAGGCACCGCGTTACAAAAAGCAGGAGAGAGGAAAGCGTTGTGGAAAGGCTGATTCCAGCAGCACTTCTGCCTGCGGCCTTGGCCGCTGCGCAGGGAGAGCGGGCAGGGCCCCAATTACTTTGCAGACAATGGATGGCAAGGGAAAGACAACAAGGAGCGGCGAGAGCTCCAGTTTTCATTACAGGACCCCACGTTCCTGCCGGAGAAAGGTGACCCCTCGGAGGAGCTGTGAGCAGGCCCTCCCTGGCCCTCCCTCCGCCTCAGTCTGGCCCGCTGCGGGTGGGGAAGGAGGGGAGCCGCGGCTGCCTCAGGGCAGGCCAGAGAAGGCAATTCCTCTCTTCCAGCTTTGCCAGCCCCCGGCCCCGTTGCTCCCCCCGGGGCCCGGCTCTGCCCGGGCTGTCCCGCCTCAGCGCAGGGCCGCAGCGCTTTTCTTCCTCTCCCTTTCCCCCGCCACCGGCCGCCCTCCTCAGTGCTGCTCCCAGACACCTCTAATCCGTCAGCATTCCCCAAGCTCTTGAGCAACAGTGTGCCTTTGAGAAGGGAAACGAAACCTTCTATTTTATTTGGGAGCCTGCTATTATTTTAATGAAAGAGTCTAATATTGCTGTGCAGCCGCATGTGGGGCCGAGGACTGCACCCTCTGGTGGGTATGCTACGGAAAGGGGAAGAGTACTCACACCCCTTCTTTTAAGCAGTGTTTTGTCCAGGCCTTCACTTATCCCATAATCCTGAGAGTGCTGGGAAAATAAGAACATTTTATTAATAACATCTACAGCACGGCTGTGCTTGCAGGTCATACCCTATGCTGGGGCTACAGGCATATACTTAGCCAACACTGAGAGTCCAAAAGACAAAACAGAGCAAAGCAGGACACGAGACCCATGGTTCTAGCAGGCCCAGAAAGGACGCACGACTTCTTTTCCAGCGCCGAGCCGCGCTCCCCTGCCCGGGCATGCTGCGCTCGCGGCTTGTCCTGCGGGAAGGGGAGCACTGGAGGAATGCCTTGGGGGACCAAGACGAGTTTGTGCGAATCTTGATCAGCTTAGCTGCTCCTAATGTGGGGGGAAGTTGTCAAAAATTGGGAGGAAGGAAAATCTGCTCCTTGTATCTTGTTAATCGAAAAGAGAGAATGTGTTTTGTGACTCAGTTCTCAGATGAACTTGATTTTTTTCTGTCTTGTGAGGACCTAGAGCTTTCAATAGCCTCCTGGCAATAGCCTCAAAGTATGATGGTATTTGTAAAGAGTGCTTCCCTTATTTTCTTTGCCTTCTTTTCTTTGAGAGGAAAATCTTGTGATGTTTATTTGCAATACAGAGATTATTTGTCCACACAGGTTAAACCTTTGAATGCATCCAGCACTTGTTCAGTACAGGATTTTTGCACACATGCAATCGATGATCTCTTTTCAAAATAGCTTCCCTTCATTTTAGCCTTCTTGATCACATCAAATCGGAATAACATCCCTGATATAAATACAGTGGGCACCTATTCTAAATTAAATGCATTCTAACCGGGGGTTCCCCTTTGCACCCTGATTTCTCCTGCAAGTAAGCCTGCTAAAAATTGGAAGTGTTCAAGTCATGGCAATTCAAGAGGATTTTCTAGCCCCACATCGAGTGTCAGTGCTGTTTTGGCAGAGCTTTAGTCCCACCAGGTTGGTGAGTGGAAGTGGAGTTATTTTCAAAGTAATATTTGTTGTGGTTTAACCCCAGTTGGCAACTGAGCACCACACAGCTGCTTGCTCACCCCCCCTGCCCCTGGTGGGATGGGGGAGAGAATTGGAAGAGTAAAAGTGAGAACACTTATGGGTTGAGATAAGAACAGTTTACTAATTGAAATCAAATATAATAATAGTAATAATAATTGTAATGAAAAGGAAAATAACAAAAAGAGAGAGAAATAAAACCCAAGAAAGACAAGTGATGCAAATGAAAAACAATTGCTCACCACCAACTGACCGATGCCCACCCTGTCCCTGAGCGGCAGCCCCCCGGCCAGCTTTCCCCTAGTTTATATGCTGAGCATGATGCCATATGGTATGGAGTAGCCCTTTGGCCAGTTTGGGTCAGCTGTCCCAGCTGTGCCCCCTCCCAGCTTCTTGTGCACCCCCAGCCTCCTCAGTCAGTAGAGCATGAGAAGCTGAAAAATCCTTGACTTAGTGTATGCACTACTTAGCAACAACTAAAACATCAGCGTGTTATCAACATTATTCTCATACTAAATCCAAAACAACACAGCACTCTACCAGCTACTAGGAAGGAAATTAACTCTATCCCAGCTGAAACCAGGACATAATGTAATAGTGTCATTGCGAATGAAAGCACTGAATTAATCTGAGGATGATGGTGAGCCTAAATTTTATTCTTGTTGACATTCTGGCAGTGAAAGCACTGCTTTGGGGTTCCCCCCACCACCCTTTTTTTTTTTTTTTAAGAATTAGACACAAAACCCAAAACATTTCAAGTTGACAGTGCAATTGTTATCCTAGCTACTACAACTTCTCCACTCCTTTTCTCTGAATGAAGAGTGCTTTCTGAAATTAAGTAGCAAATTAATAGTGGGCTATGGAGGAGGCAGAGGCAGACTTCTCAGAGATGTATGGTGACAAGACCAGAGGTAACAGTCGCAAGCTACAGCAGGGGAATTTCCACCCACACATGGGAAAACCAGGGAAACAGATGTCTCCGTGAGAGGGTCATGTGCTGCAACCAGGGCCCAGGCAGGATGAGGCCTCTCCAACCCTGGAGATTTCCAGCACTTCACTGGGCAAGGTCCCAGGCAACCTTGGGACCCCAATACCTTTGAAGTTGGCTCTGGTTTGAACAGGAGGTTGGATTACATGACCTCTGGAGTCATCTAAATTTTTCTAGGATTCAGTGGAATTTTGGATCCACATTTCTTTTAATGGCATTAAATTCCCCTCCTGCTTCCACCCAGCCCCTATGAAAATCAAATATTTAAAATAAATATTTGCCTCTTAAATGGCCTCAAACAACCCTGCTTAGCCTAGTAAGGACATAGCATCTCTCCACTTATGGATGCCTGTAGTATATCCAGCTTTCCTCTTTTACTAAGATATGCAACTTTTCTCGTCAGTAATCATTTCTTTTTGATGTGCCTGTTTCAGGTTTGGGCGCTTCTGGGCACTACTATAGTCATGAAAATGCATTTCTGCAAGCATGTCCTAAGGGAAGGACTGAGCATATTCCTGTCTCCACCACGAGAAGTTTTCTACAAATCTCCTGGTTCTTCTCGCTCCCCGTCAGGCCCAGCACTGCCCACACTGCTTCTGTGCTCTCATGCAGTACTTCATCTGTGGCCCCGTGGAGTGCACATGGGGCAAGGGACACCTAAATACACAGTGTCACAGAACAAAAATGCTCAAATGCCTGAGAATCCCTAAGGGCTGACTGTGTGCCTTGGTGTGTGCTGGCCCTTGCATATGTGAGGAGGACAGTCCTGCTTCAATGTCCCTCTCTGGGATACAATCAGCAAAACCATTTTAGGAATCATCTGGCACCTAAGCACCTTCAGGATTCCCTGGAGATCATCTTCCC
This sequence comes from Ciconia boyciana, assembly GCF_034638445.1. NCBI lineage: Eukaryota > Metazoa > Chordata > Aves > Ciconiiformes > Ciconiidae > Ciconia > Ciconia boyciana. The sequence continues at coordinate 56,257,355 of NC_132936.1, forward strand.
CCGCCTTCCCTCTGGCTTAGGGTTGCTGGTGCTGTGGTCCCTGAGGGAGCAGCCTGTGGCAACCAGGACTTCTCGTGGTGGAGCCTGGCAAAGCCAGTGCCAGCATTTCAGCCTGCATTGCTCGGCCAGGCAGTATTTCAGGACAGGGGTGGAAGGAGGCTGCGTCCACTCTGGCCTGGGAGAAGTGGTCCAGAAGAAACAAAATTAAGTTCTTAGAATTGATGGTGCTGTTTTGAAATCAGCACAAAAAGTTGGGTTGCTGAGTAAGGGAGATCAAGGTAAGAGTATAATCTCAAGTGTTGTTTCAGCCTCTCCTGTAACAAAGAGAAACAGCCTGTCACTGCTGGCCAGGCATACTTAAATCACCTACACCTCAACGAAGCCAAAGCACAGAAAACATCCAACAGGCTGAAAAACGCAATTAAAGATATTTATGTGTGCTCACATTTGGCCTGGGGAAACCTGCTCTTGCCGATGTTCAAACTCAGAGCAATGGGTCTGCAAAGCCATTTCCACCCACCCATGATGCCACTGTCAGTATCAAAATAATCACAAGGGCCCTTTGCCCAAGTGATCTGTTGGGCGGTACCTGCCTTGGAGCTGTACCTGTATTTTCCAAATGCCTTGCAGAAGCTTTGGTTCTCCTTTGAGAACGTGGAAAAAGGGGGTGCAAGGCGGGGGGGGGGGGGAGGGGGGTGTGTGCTTTGGGTGGCAGCCCGGGCACATCTGCCCTGCCGTGCTCTGCCAGCTTACGCTGGCCACTGCCCCAAACCCGCCCAGCTTTCCCGGGAACCAGCTCGGAAAAGCAAGTTTGTCCCAGATTTTCCAGAAGATGGAGCTCAAGAGTCTCCCACGTGAAATAGTAAAAAGATTGTCTGTGCTTGGGGAATACAGGAGGATAGACATTGCTCCTGGGGAGCTACCTGAATCATAATTTTGTAGCAAAAGGCTTAAAATATCTTGTAGGGAGAAAAAGAAACACTGCCCCCCCCAATGTGTCTAGGAATGATGCAGAAACAGTGAATTTTACTCTTAAGTAATATGGAATCATGACTCAAATACAAATGAAAAAGAGTAGAGTTTGTTTGAGAGATGAACAGAATAAGGTGCAAAACAAGAAGATACCAACTGCTGAAGTAGGAACTAGAACATTAAATGACATTTTCTGAAGTATTTTTGTGCCCTACACCCCCCTCTCCCCCTCACCACCATTCCCCCCCCTTATTTTTCTCACTGGCCAGAAAACTGCCTTCCCTGGGAAAAACAGAGGGAAACAAGGAGGAGATTCTTACTTTCTTGGGACTGAGCTCACCACCAAAATCTATTTCCAGAATGGCTTAAAACATCTTCCAATTGCTGCAAGAGGAATAACAGAGGAGGCAGATTGAACCAACTCTTAAGGAGAGAACTGTGCATGTACGAGAGGTCAGTGGGAATTTGCAGAGATTAACAACTAAAGCCATCTGCACTCTGAAAAAAATCAAACCCATACCATATATTGTGTGGGAAATCCATGCAGTAACACCAAAATCCCTGGGGTTCCTATTAGTCAAACCACAAGATAGCCATGAGAAAACAGTTGAAAATTATTAGCAGCTTGCTCTCTTTAGCAGTCATGTTCAGGTCTACCATAGAGTCTTCTAGGATAGTTTTTGAAAGAAAAATATGAGGTAATTCTCTGTTAAGCTCTTTTGGCATTGATAACAACTTCCTCTGAACCCAGTCAGATTTTTATATCAAGTCTCAGCTGCCCAGTTCCATACTTAAACATACGCATCCCAATCTGAGACAATGTTCATGTAAAGAAGTAAATATTTATTTTTAAGATACTGTTATGGCATCCATATATTTTGTGTATTGTTAAAGAGAAATTTCTTTAGCTGAACTTTTAACTAGATTAGAGTAAATTTGAGCTAATAAAAGTTGGAGTGAATTCTGCTGCTAGAGAATATCTGAAGGCCAGATACTAAGAAATTTTAAATCTCCCAGCATTCATTTCACAGCTGTGAAAAATACGACATATATATAAAACCATAATGCCAAACTGGCTGCTGTTACTGCCTGGGGTTAGGAAATTCCCAGAGTTACTTCAGTCCTGTTTCCTTCCCACTGCTAGACTGGGAGAACACAGAAGTTTCTGACAAGTCTGTCTTCAAGGATTTCTTTCCTCCACCTCCTTCCTCCTTTGGGTTTTCCCATCATAAAAGACCAGTGCAGCTGCCTGTTTTCCTCTGTGGAGCAGTTTTCAGACAATACTTTGGGGTACATAAGGAGACAGGCTGATTGCAAGAACATCTGAAGGGTCTACCGCTGTGAACTGACATGCTGGGGAGGGTCTGCTTACCAGCTCTTGCTAGAAAACCTTTGGGTTGTGGTCTGGGTTCATGAGAGTTGGGGCTTCTTTCTCACTTTTACTGGGACATTTCAAAGGTAGATACCTAGAATTAAAGTCCAAGGTGAGCCAAGCCATGCATATATTTAAGGAATTAGATGAAGAAGAGGCTGCTTTAATGAATGGAGCAAGAGAGATGATTCTGATCATTTAGTGTCGTTGGTGTAGAAAATACTCAAAATTGCACTTTATGCTGGAGACCTTTTTTTTTTCCTCCTTCCTTCTCTCACTTTAGGCAGGTGAATAACTCCTTGTCATATGCTTTTGAATATATACAAAATCTAAACATATTGTGTCAGTCTCTTCTCCCACGTAACAAGTGATATGACAAGAGGAAATGGCCTCAAGTTGCACCAGGGGACGTTTAGATTGGATATTAGGAAAAATTTCTTCACCGAAAGGGTTATCAAGCATTGGAACAGGCTGCCCAGGGAAGTGGTATCCCTGGAGGTATTTAAAACATGTGTAGATGTCGTGCTTAGGGACATGGTTTAGTGGTGGACTTGGCAGTGTTAGGTTAACGGTTGGACTTGATGATCTTAAAGGTCTTTTCCAATCTAAATGATTCTATGATTCTGTGATTCTATGTATATATGCCCATACTTTGAGGAGTCACCATTCAGAAGCTGAACGAAATGAAAACAGGCCCTTTTTTGCAAAAAAGTGTTGCATGCATTATACTAAGTCAAGTCCAAACCTTGCTATGAGGGAATAACCCCAATATGCACAAAAAACTGGGCATATTTTGTTTGTTTCGAACCTGCCACCTCAAGAGACCTTAGTTAGATTGAATTTAGCTTTTTATTCCAACCACTGTCAAACAAAACAATTAAACAAAAAATCCAGGAATAAGTTTTCTGTATCAAACCAAGCAGCTGTCTATAAGTAGGAAGGGGTAACCAAGACCATGATTCACGCATGCCACAATCTCACTGTGTGACGGGCCTCTCTTATCAGCAACATTACCTCTATAAAATTTTTTACTGGAAATTCCTGCCAGGTCAGCTTTGCAAGAATACCTTTGGGCTCTTAATATATATCTTTATACAGAAGTAGCTTATGGGGTGAATGAAACAGACATCAGTTATTTCATTGCAAAGAGGAGTGCAGCCACAGCCACTGCACTCCTCATTGCAAAGAGGAGTGCAGCCACAGCCACAGCCACACAAAAAAATGTCTGAGACTAGGACAGTGAATAGCCCTCTGGAAGTGCTCTTTGCTCAAGGCTGCATACAAAGAAAGCCCAAAGTATTGACTGAGACAACCTACCGTTAGACATCCACTGCTGGTGAGCAGACACCCTTCTTTCCTGGTCAAAAATGTTATTTTCAATGTTTCTAGAACTATTTTTATGATGTACATTTATTATTGGACCTTTTATAGGCATCTGTTTGACGCAAAGTCAAATAAAGACAAGTCAGTTTACTTACTTTTGTAAAGAATGGGTCTTCGTTGACTTTGCCTTTAATCTTTTTATTCCAAAATTAGTGTTCACATGCAAGACTTTCACCAAACTTGTTAAATTGGCTGTTGGAGGGCAATTACTGTGAGTTTATGCAGAGATCAGTCTGCAGAAGCAGACTATTCCTGATATACTGAATAAGCAGTGCACTTTCAGGAACACTGGGTAAAGATAAACAAGGCTGAGAGCAAGAAAAAATCTGAGCAGGTTTTTCCCTGCTGAAAAGCAGCTGCTAAAGAGAGTGCGGAAAGGAAAAAAGTGGAACAAAAGCCTAATAAAATGGGACTTGGTGAATTCCTCTTTTGTAACTTAATGATAAAGTGGATAAGACATATAAATCAATTATCAAAGAAAAATTAAAGCATCAGACTAAAATGAATCAGACACTGACAATTTGGAAAACCAATTAAATGAAGGAACCTTTGCCTTTGTCTGTCTGGAAAAGGATTGGTGTCAAATATTTATTAAAGCACAGGCTCAGCATCCTGCCCTAGTTGCAGGGAACTGAGCCTCCCCTCACACCCTATACCTGCAGAGAGAAATATAACACTGAGGAGCCTTGTAGACAAAGGTAAAACCAAATTCTGCCAGAGACTTGACCATCCTCACCTAGTGCTAATGGAGAGGTATGGATTGCACATACTTTTCCCTGTAATCCACAGGTTTTGTTGTAGTCCAGCCCCCAAAGTGTTAATTATTTGCCTGAAAAACTGGCTAATTAGACCTATTGGGGCAACTGGGTTTAACTGGGTAAAGATAAAACATGATTCATTGCTCTATGGTAGCTTGTACCTGCAGGAGCTTGCAGTTAACCATGCCTTTCACATCGCTAACGATAGCAACCTCTGTTCTTTAAACATCTTTTTTTCTTTTTTTTTTTTTCCTTCTTTTTTTTCAGTAAAACTTGTGTGGTTTGTTTAATGGCATGCAGATCAATGTTCTGCGATACAAACAGATAGATAGATAGATTCCTAACACAAAATATGACAGGCCTTGGCATAGACACATGTAGCAACCCTCCCTGCACAGTGGACACGACAAGCTCTTCATTCACATGTTGTACTCGGGGACGCAGGGGTCAAAAGAACAGTATCTTGGACTAACTGCCTCTGAAAATACTTCAGATTTCCTGTTAGTGTGTTCAACATGATAGATAGCTTCTCTCCTTTGCAAAATGATGACCTATTTTTCTACTGTCACTGCAGAATACATTATCATAAACCATAGTTTTCACATTTATTGCTCTGGACTGTAGAATCATTATTTATAAGAATTTAAAGGTTGTCTACATGTTTTATTTTCAGCATTAAACATGACTGAAGTTTAGAATGAGCTATTTTCCATTCTTGCCTTATTTTGTAGGCCAGAGGAGCTGTGTGTGGGTGTCAAAATACAAGAGGTTTCACAGTATTCAAAATTATAGCATTTTCCAAACTATATCCAACATTAGGCTTTGAAATAAAGGGAAATACCACTTCACATGTATTTACTTTTTTTCCTAAAAAATATAAAATTAAAATAATATCTGCTTGCAGGACAAAATAACTTCAGGCTAGGTCTTTAGGTTGGAAAAGACCTGAATACTACAGCAAAATAATAATTCTGTACTTTACAGAAAGTGTTTTGAAAACACTCTTTGAAAGAAGCATGGCATTTAAACTATGCATCTTCATATTCTCGAAGTATCCAAACAACCTTACCTCTGTCTCTTTTGCAAGGCCAAGCTCTTTTTCTCTCCTTCAGATATGTTTGCCTGTCATTTGGATTCATGTTCTTCCCTTGCAGGGAAAAGAGCTCTCCCACTGAATGACCTCTAGATTAGAGAAAACTTGGCTTGGAATTTGTCTTTATTTTCTGACAACTGATACTAAAAGAAAGCCTGAAGGATGAGTCTTGTTCTTTTCTTGGGAGGAAGTTGGGAAGGAAATATCTAACTTGTCCTGGGTAGAATCGCAAAAATACAGGCTGTACAAGTACAGCTCTTAACACTGCTAAAGGAATAAGATCTCTCCATCAGGGGTGCAAAAGGGGACTTGTGGTCTAGGTAGAGTCAGTAGCCTTGTCTTTTGCTAAGCTTATCTGACATGTCCAATTAAGTAAAGGCAAGACCCTGAAGACAAACTTTTCACAGCTAATCCGTAACTGCTAAGCTTGAGACCCTGACGCTTGGCTGGAGAAGTGCTGAGAATTTGTGGCTGCCAACATAACGGAGATGAGCCATGCTCTGGACAGAGGAGAGTGGTGCATATTGCCAAGAGTTTTGAGAAGTCACCTTTTAGACCTCTCAGACCGATCACCCCAATTAACGTCTCTGTGCATCAGCCTCCCAACAGTAAAACCTGATTCTCCAGCCCTTTTTCCTTGCGTCTCAAAAGTGCTCTGGAAATAGAACTTGCAAAATCATTGAGATTAACCACAGTGAATAAACTTATGATGAACCTAGTAATTCAGGCCTAATATGAATAAAGATTAGTGTTTACTAAATAAAGCTGAGAGTTTCAACTATTGTTCATGTGAACACTGCCCACCCTGTGTCCTGGGTCCTACATAAAGCAAGGGGATCTATGGGATAGAAGGTGCCCTGAAAGGTCACCTCAGAGGCTGCTGTGGTGGGCTGGATGAGGTTCATGGGTAACCTTCACCCTGATCACTTGTCCTTTCTGTGTGCTTCCCCTCGCACCCTTACTGCTATTCTAAGGTCATTCCTGTGCATCCTGCTCTCAGAGCCATCACTGCTGTGCTTGGCTTCGCTCGTCCCCAGTGGTGCTCTTAGAAAAAAAATTCATCTCTTCTAGTTCAGTGAGTGTATTTTTTAAGCAATGAGTCAAAGCCGGCCAGGAATCTTCCTCTGCAGCCAAAGAGGAGGTTTTGCACAGGTGGGACGTGGCATCTTTTGGAAATGCCTGAATATTCATGCACATGCTGGCTAGAGAAGGTGCCTAGCTACAAGTAGGTAGGTAAGACAATGTCTCTTCTCTGCCTTCAAGGTAAGTGAGGCTTGCCTGTAGAGGGAAGAGGAATAAGTGGTTTTTTTCTCCTAAATGCTATTCCTGTGAATGAATGAGTGAAGGAAACGTTTCAAGATCAATTCTCTAGAGACAAAATGAGGACAAGTTCAAACCAGCTGCTTCGTGGTCTCTGACAGGTACTTTTGTTCTTGGTAGCTGATCAATATTATGACCAGGTAAGAAAGGTAACGTGTCACCGATAGGCTTGGGCTATCGTTCACTTTCACTGAGCGTTCCTATGCCTCTGTTTTCTGTACATTGCATCAGAAATCCAGGGCTACACAAAAGTCCCAGACTTACTCTGGTTTTGTGAACCATGCCACTCTTAACTGTTTTCATTTTTACACAGAGGCCACAGAAGTTCTTCATATGACGTTTAAGAAATTTCTTCTCTGAGTATTTGTAAAGTTTAAAAAAGTGTTCCCAAATATGGTTGAATAAACCAAACAGTCCTTCAAATGGATCCTGTGCATTGCAGCGTGATAATTGTATCTTCATTGTTCAGAAACTCCTGTTCATAGTCGTGTCCTGCCGTGGAAAATACCACTTCTAATTGTTCTTGTGTGTGCCATACTTTGACAGCATGTTTTTCTGATAGCAGACTTCTTTAGCTAAAGTTAACAGTTGAAGAATAGTAAAATATCTGGAGCTCACAGGCATGCTGTATTTATAAAATTTTAGAAACATTTCAGATTTGTCTCCATCTACAAATGCTTGAGTAAATGCAATATATCTATGCTAAGAGGAGTTCATATACTCCAAAACACAATCTGACATTTACTCTCATTTATTTTGAAATGCAAATGCATCTAGTTTATTCAGGGTTCTTTTGCAGCTTACTGTCTTATTAGTGATCATGCTGATAACTTGAATTTCTGAAATGTTGTTGCTAAGCAATGCAACTTCAGGCATGTAATGAGGCTTTCCAGTGGCTACTTGAAGATGAAGAAAATTATCTCAGCTTCACAGGTTGTTTGATCATCAACCACATTATAATGGTTGGGTGATAAATAAGTTTTCAGCTTGCCCTCATTCTCCCGCAGATAATTTATTTTTGTGTGGTAACTGAAGATCATACAGTATCAGGAAGAAAGTTGTATATTTTGGGATGCAAACACAGAATCAAAGAACTTGTGTAGCTTCTTTGTGTAACTTTCTATAAAAAGAAGATTCCTTCTTGCAGCTTATTACTTCAGGAAAGAGTACAGGAGAACTGGGACCCAAGGATGTCCCAGCAGGACCCCTTCCCACACAAGGCGACGCTGCCCCTTCACCCCTTGCAGTGCAGATCTCCTGTTGGTGGGACCTGACTGAGGAGACCCTCCAGCTGCGACAGGAGCAGGCAGCTGTGCTGGGCTGCACGATGGGGCAAGTCTTCCCACATAGGCTTTGCTCTTGGGAAGCAAAAACCAGGCACCACATTGGGACAGGTTAAATTCCTCTGATGTGCCCCAGCCTGGCACTCCCCCGTGCATAACGGCAGCTGACGCCTGGCAGAGCTTTTGTTACAGGCTGTCCATAGTGCCGCAGTACCAACTGGATTCTGGGTATTTTTGAGTCATCTTTTGATTATTTTTCTTCATCACTGCAGACTCCAGTCACTTAGGCCTACTGTCGTGAATTTGAGCTTCCCCTTTTTCTATGGGACGAGCCTGGAGCTCCTTGTTTTCTTTTCTTTCACACCCCACCCTGGCATAGATATGGCCATACCTGCAGCTGAAGTAGATGGGAGCCAAGTCCTGAACAGCTAGCCTACTCCTGAGTGTGCTGCTCAAGGAAAAGTAGGTCCAGCGGCCTCAGTCAGGCACACGCTGCCCTGACCTTCATGTCTCAATGCCTCAAGTCTCCACCCACCAAAGGAGCCAGTATCTACAAGGCAGCGAAAATAAACCGGTGTCTGAAGCAGTCAGAAGTAATAATGATGAAGGCCATAGAAAAGGCCAGGGGAAAATAGAGGCACATCTTTATTCAGAGCTAGTTTGAAAAGTCTGCAGTAGAAGAGGCCTGGGGCTACAAACTGGAGAAAAAAAGGAAATAAAATAAAATATTGACCATTTGCTCAACAAGTGCTTTACCTTCTCCCATGCACTTCACAGTGCAGGGGACCAAGGGAGAAAGGCTGTGTAAGACTGTGCCATACACAGTCACGCAAGTGGACTGAATTGAAGTTGTCCAAACAACTGTCATGTTGTCTCTTCTTTTCATGCCTGGTTTTTGCAGCCTAATATTTTTGAAGTAAGTGGGGGTTTTGAGAATGTCCATGGTATTGGTATACAGGGCCTTCCTTGAGGATCAGGACTTTTCATGCCCCTCAGCCTGCTAGAATAAAGATGGCTCTTACTACTGAGAGCTGCTTTTGCAAAATTACAGAGCAAAGTCTTGCATTGAAAAATGGAAGTGTAATGTAAGATGATGCAGTTCTTGCCCTGAAGGACTTATTTTTATACACTTTTTTTCCTGAGCAGGTCAATGTTCACAGTGAGGCAGCAGTTTCAGAGGAGTTGCCCACCCAGCCAAGATACATTTTTCTGTGGATGAAGGAGCAATATTTTTCTGTCCTCACCGAGACAAAGTTTTGCCTGTTTAACAGTTAACAACTTAAGGACTTAGTCCTGGAAAAGAGAGAACATTTTAAAGCTTGCGGTTTTGAGCATCTTTGATTTCATTTCTGGCCAAAAAGCCACTAAATCCGTACTTACAGTGTGTAGACACGAACCTAATCTAAACATCAGATTAATTTCCTTATCTATGGGCAAGCAAGCCTTAAAACACATGCGGCCAAACCTTTATGTAATATTCAGTGTGCTGTACTCCTAACTGCTAAATGTTTGTGCTCCAGGAGAGATTTCTGTCTATTTTGCTTGTGCATGTTCTCCGGACTCCCCTGCCAGTCAATAGGTGTATCGTTTGGTGCATCTTGCTATAGTTGCAGCCAGCTGTGTGTTGAATGATACAAGGAAGGGGAAAGCGTGTGGGCAAAGGTGAGGTGCTGGGGTGGTTTTTTACTTTACTTTTAAGAAAGGAGGAGAAATTGGAAATTAAAAAAAAAATATGCTTAATTCAGAGCTGTTGTAAATTTGATATATTTGGTCCCGTAGTATGTGTCTGGCTGGGGCTCTGAAGCTCAAAGTCCACATCGTGTCGAACCTGGCAGCAGCCTCTGAGAATCCAAACCAGAGCTTTAAACTCCAGTGTCGGGGATAAAAACCAGCACCCGTTTTCTTGCTGCAGCAGCATGGGGTATTCTCACTCACATAAACCCGGCATGAAAGCACATATCCCTGCTTTCCTGTGCTGAGAAAGGCAGCTGAGGGCACAGGCTCTGAGCATCTTCAGATAAAGTCACCTCTGGATAGGCAATGCACCTCATATTTCAGCCCTGCAGCATCAGCACTGGCCAAGGAGCTCAGCGACTTTGATCCTCATAATGATTTTTGTCTTATCGCTGCCATTTGCCGGTGCAGGAGCAATCAGTTGTTATTGGTTTGTGCAGTTCCCTTCCTCAATGGCACGCATGGTTTGTGGCTCGCTGGGAACGGGATTTATTTTCTGTATCTGTGATAAAATGTTTTCGGTTAAGTCATTAATCTTTTAGACTGACATTTAACCCTACACTGGCCCAGGATTTCAGCAGCTGGAATCCTCTGCCTGAAAAGGTTGGCTAATTAAAATCCTCCATTTCCAGTCAATTAGGAGAAATATCTTTTCTAACACAGAAATAGCACTGTAAAAAAAAAAGATATAACAAATAACATTCGATGAGAATAAACTGATAATGTAATCAAAGATTCTCTCTAGCGTGGCAGTTAAAATTAAACACTGTGAACAGTGCATAATGTTTCCATCTCTTAACAAGTTCATAAATGCCTTAACCCTTAGCAGCCTGGCTAATTCCAGGATGTTAAGCTTGTTTGACGTGGTCTAGTCACACACGCACACAAGAACAATGCATTTTTTAAACGAAACTTTTCCTTTCTATACTGTTTTGCATTTTCTGTTTGATTTTTACTCCCACTTTATCTCTGTGTGCTGCTCTGCTTAGGCAGCCTGGGCGTGGGGAGCTCTGGCAGGTGGCAGTAAAGGAGATGAGGCAGGGAAGGCGATGGGTGGTAGGACGCTGTTGATCCCCAGGCTGGAGGCTACCCCGGGGACAACTACAGGATTAATAGGGACTGAAATATGCAGGGAAATGTAAGAGAGGACCTGAATGAAAGAAAAGGATCCATAGCAGCCTAAGCACTGAGCTTAGCAATCTCTGTCCTGATACTCCTGGGCCACACAAATGCTTCCTCTGCGCCATATGGGAGGGAGAGACTTAAGTGGTTCAGGCACGTCTTGCTGAGGGCTCCTCATTCATAAGGAAGCTGATCAAAGGAGTCAGGCAAACAGCTTCTAAACTTGGGGTGAACAAGAGGATTTGTATTGCCTGTGCCACCTTCAAGGTCACCGATTTCATTAGGAGGTCGAGCTCATGACAATGATCAGTCCTCACTGTGTGGATGACAAAGGCTGGGTGGAAGAAAGTTTAGCTTCTGGTCCCCTTGTGAATGGACAGAAATGCTTTTTAGCCATTGTAATTCAAGAATCCACAGTCAAGAAGGAGACCGTGCCTCTAGAAATAAGATTAACAGCTAGTGTGCTTCACAAGAGGGCTTGAGGATTGATTAATAAGCTGCGACTGTTTGATAGCAGAGAAGTGCTACATATCAACTTACCCAGGGAACTGCCAATGTTGCATGAGATTAGAGCATGAGTCCACGAACCTCAGGTATGCATTCTTGCTTGAAATGTTACATGCTAGACCTTGTAACAGAGTGAATGCAGACAAAGATGTATGTAGGGCTGGTGATCCAGGTGAGGAAGGTATAGCCCCCAACATTTAAACACAGCAAACCTTCAGCTAAGGAATAGTAATGTGTGCATGTGTGTATTTCCTTTTGCATAAGTAATTGATAGCTCATTAACAGCCCATTAGAGTGAAAGCTCCTGGGATGAAGAGCATGCTCTCTGTTTTCATTTGAAAACCTAAAACAAATAGAAGAAAAAACCCAATATTAGAGTCTGCCATAGTTGACTGCTCTGTAGCAGGATCTTTTTCTGGCTTCCAACTGCCACGATTAGCTGACCTCAGGGAGGTAGAGGAGTTTCCATCCTGACCGTAGGAGCTCCAGCTCTACTAGGCCCATAACTTTTTTCAGTAGGCTTTTTTCTGTTTTGCAGTATACTGTCCTTCTTGCACCCCCATGGTCCAAGGATCTGCTCTTCCCAATGGCATAAAATGGTCAAATTGTTTTCTTCTGGCTGAAAACCTAAGAGCTGGTAGAAGGCAAATTCTTTATTCTCAGCCAATGAAATTCAATGTTTTCAAGTACAGACATGAAAGGGAACTGCCAGCCCTGTGCTCCCTTTGTGCAGGGCTTGGAGAGGGTTAGGGGCTAAGGAAACAGCAGCCTGAACAGGGAGCACCTAGAGAGAATACTGTCAGCAGGAGGATGCTCAGGGCTGACAGAGAAAATGCTGACCACAAGGCTGTATCCAAAGTCCTGCATCTCTCTGGCAGGTGCCTCTATCCACAGGTCAGCGCTGTGCGGTGTATGGATGCTTTACCAGCATTTATCCAAAGGGCTGAGCAAAGCCCTGTCTTTCAATAGCATGGCTACTCCCCTCTTGCCAAGGGCTTGGCATAGACACCAAGGAAATGGAAGATTTAGGTCTAAGTAACATCATGCCTTTACATGCACTAACCATTTTATCCAGTAACTACAACATAAGCTCTGAAACAACACAGGGTGAAGGAACCAAACTCACCTTCCCCATCTCCACCCTGCCAGTGTCCAGCTGATGGGCTGTCACTATCCCCAGTCTTCTCCTCTTGCCCCAGCTCCAGGCGTCTTGTCCATGAGTGCAGAAAATGTGAGTGCTCTCCCAAATACAGCTCTCAGAAGATACTGGGATAAATAGGACACATTTTCCAAAAAGTATTAATTCTATTCAGTTGTATATCTGACCAGCCAAGGTATCTTATTTGAAAAACATTTGAAAAATAAACTAGAAAATAATGCTGATCTCAGGTCAAAAACACTTACTTTACGCCTATGTTTATTTTGCAGCAGATCAGGGAATCAGGGGAAGACTGATGGAAGAAGAACCAAAAATGTGTACCTTGAAATATGTCAGACAGAAGCTTTGTTTTTAACGTGTCTTGCAAAAAAAGATCACCATGTCTTCCACTTTTCTAGCGTGTAAATCTGTTTCAAGACTTAGCATAAATAATCTTTGCATAAACAGATCTTTTTATTTGGCACTGAATATGTAAGACAAACAAGACATTTAACAATTGTGGTAAAATTATTCATTTCCTCTGACAATTTCTAAAATCAAAGGCATGTATTTTGGAATAATACATACCAACTAGGAAAGTAATTTTAAAAAAGTCTTTCACAAATGTTACCAAATTAAATATAACGTTCAATGCTGTTTCTGAAACATATATTTTCTTATCAGAGGCTCCCTGTGTTCAGTTTATTCTGTTGTGTTCCTTGTATATCATAGCAATGACAAAGAAATAGTCAATGATTGGAAAACACGCATTTATGCATGAGAAGTAGGTGCACCAACACTTTCTTCCGAGTGTTTAAATGCTCTTTATCATTGTATTTAGGAAACAAAAGCAACTTCTCATTCATAACCCAAGAAACTTAACAAAAGGCAAGCAGATACCATTGCTACTTGATCCTGCAAAATATGCCAATGGAAACAGTGAGTTGCAAGCAAAGTCAAGAAAAAAATCTTCATCTTACAAAGAAAGAGAATGTTACTTTTGACAACTGGACCGAAACCAGTAAAACATGTATTTTGCAAGGAAATGTGACAGGACAGAATGGAAAAGGTCAGTGCAGACCACAGATTGCCTGGGATCGTTAAATCAGTAGCACTGTCTGGGGAAGCCTTAGCTGAGTCATGCATGACAGGTATATCGGAGCCTGAAGCAAGGACATAGAGACAAACCAACAGTGGGCAGCCTCTGGCTCTTGAGCCTGACCAAGGCTACATGCGCATGAGGAGCTCAAGCTGCTCCATCCTGCGGCTGTGTTACAGGACCAAGAGCAAGAAGTGCTCTTCCTCCCCACAGACAGATACTTCTTTTGAAACTGTGAAAGATAAATACAGAACTGTTAGTGATAAAGCCTTCAGACTTCAGGAAAGTGTGACGGCATCTACCCTGGAAGGCTAAATAGCCCTGGAGACTTCTAGTGAAACAGATGTGGCTGCTTTGCAGCTGTGTACTAGTACCCAAGAGACAAGCAACACAGATTTTGCATCTCACCACCTTCCAGCCTAAGAGCTTTTTTCTGCATGCTCTCCTGTTATACTAAGCACTCCTCTCAGTTCTAAGTTTCAGTAGAGATTTCATATTAAACCTCATCTAAGATCATCACCAGCAAAAGCATCTGCTGAGTGCCCAGAATTAGAAGAGATTTCCCTTTCATCATAAGTGATTCCACATCCATCCATTATTCAACCATCTTCTCAGATCAGTTTTCACCCCAGAGAGAGACCAAACCAGACAGATCACCACTCTGATCAAGCATGGCAATTTTGATGGTCTTGCTAGCGATGTTAATACTCCACAAATCACATAGACTTGTTTTTTAAAGGTATGTAGGCACCTAACTTGCACTGCAATAAATTTAAAGGTCTCTGAATAAATTCTTATGCAAGAAACTCATATTAGGGAAAGAATGCTTGTCGTTCTCACTTAAAATGAAATAAAAGATCTAAAGTCTGCTAATGAGCAGTGATATTCTTGAGTGCCAATTTAAATGGAAAAAATTGCTTTCATTATGCAGATTTAGATGCTGGCCGTGTCGTGACACTGCTTCCTCCAGAGGATTAATTTAAGTCCAGTAAAGCAGAAAAGAATCCCCTTGAAAGTGATGAGGTGAACAAGAAGCGAAATTGATTTATGCAAACTAAGAAAGTCCTGAAAGTGTTGTAGATTATGCAAATGATTATGAAAAAAAACAAGACCAAAGTAATTTGAAATTTTGAGGGGAAAAAAAACAAATTACATTATACAAGAAATAGTTACCCTTCAGTTAAAAGGCTTATTATTTGACTTTGAAAATGGGATAAGTTAATAATAACCTTAAAAGAAATTAAGAATGCAATGCATATTAAAATGGGCCCCAGTCTTGCCTGGGACTAGACCTTTACCAACTCCTGTGACAGAAATATTGAACACCCATGTGCAGTTATTTTTAAATAGCATCACTGCCAGCTGGCAGACCGCATTGCACTGCTTTAGAGAGTACAGAAAGAGGAATCTGATTAGTATCTAGTACAAGGTGCAAGTTCAGGCTCATTAGCCAGTGGTGATGAAAGCATTAACGCCCTTCAAGGAGTGCATTTACTCTGAACACATTTGCTCATTAGGAGGATGAAGGTCTCTTTCCTCACAGTGCATCTGAGCTGTGAAGGAGTCCAAGGAAACTCTTTGCTTTATTAGGAACTTCGTCTCCTCGTGCTGAAAACAGAAGGGAGGTCCCAGGGCACTGTCACTGGGGGTGGGACTGACTTCTCCTAGCAGTATTTCCCACAGTGCAGCTCCCCCTGCCCAAGGTGCCAGCTAGGTTTCCACCGTGGTACATAGAGAGAAACCGGCACTTCCAGGGTGGGAGTTATTTGAGACGAACTCGGCAGAAATGCCCACTTTAGAAGAGAAGACTCATTGCCATGGGCCAAAGAGGGGTTTAGACGACCAGTTTGCAGAGAATTGTCCACAGTACATTTGGGCAGATGAGGTGCAGCCCTTCGCCTGGCACAGAGCCATTGCTGCTTTGGTAAGGCCATCAGTGCAGCAGGAATTATTTTCCTGTGGATCATGTTAACACTTCAAGCCAATATGAATGGCTTAATAGCAGCCTCCTATCCCATCCAGCCACAGAGGTAGAAGGAATGATAGAAGTAATCTGAAAGCAGAGCCATCAAACACTATTAGAGGCAGTCATGAGTTTCTTGAGAAAATGGCCTGATCTGTTGCAACAGAAATGCTACCGGTGATTGCACACATTTGAAAGAAACTTTTGCCCAGAGATGCTTGCCACCTTTGAAGTAGGATCAAGTTGGACAGCAAAACAGGCAATGAATTGCTCATGGGACATGCTCTTGTCCCTGTCCTCCACCTCCTTCCAATACAGGGATCTGCTTCCAGACCCAGCTTTGCCTGACTACTCTTTTCCTCCTCGTCTTCCAGAAAAGAATTCAAAAGTTATCAGCAGAAGTGTGGCTATAGAAAAAGCTTTTTCTTAAATCTCAGTCTCACCCAATTTAGCCAGAACTATTGTATTTGTTTTCTGTCACATGGTGGAGTAGTTACACACATGGAAGAGATACAAAACAAGGGAATCGTTCCACGTTCTTTCAAAGCTACTTAAAATCTCTTCCCCCTCTACAGCCCATCATTGTTCAGGGAAATGTGACATACTGACACTCATTGAGAGCAGCATGAATACTTGTGCACGGCTTTGTTAGCCTGCATACAAGTATTTTTACAAAAAATATAACTTGTGAAGAGGGTCAAGATATAGATACATTTGCTCAGTGAAAGTTCAGAGAAAAACAGAGAAGATTGCCGTCCATGCTCCAAGAAGAAAGTGTTCTTTTTTTCTTAACCCTGTCTTTCACAGGTTTTCAATGTCTTTGATTATAAAATCTTTTCTTCAGACATGATGAACTGCCAGCCATTGTGTTAATGTTGGGAAGGACTCTGTCTTCATCGGGTATGTCAGTGTTTCTCATTGTGAGTTCCGTTATACATGGCAGAAAAATACATTGTGCAGAGAAAGTTGCATATATATGCAACATAAAATCCCTCTAGTGTACCACACCAAAAAAGGGGAATTCTGATAACCAAGAAAACGATCCTATTTCCACTTGTACCTTTCATCCTTCTGATCTTCTATTAACTATGCATGGAATATATTAAGGCATTCTATTATTTTGGGGAATATTAGTTTAATATAAAGTTACATATTAATTCATCGTCACCAGCTGTATATCTACAAAGATGGTCACTTCATGGGAATTGTCACAAGCGGTTACTCCAATAAGAGATTTCTAATGAAAGGGAATTATACTGATTATTAATGAGTTCCAAATGAATTCAAGTCCCATGGTAATGATAAGCTTAAAATAACACACAGGCCAAAAATACTAACTATGGAAGATGGCTGATCTGATCAGAGTTGTATTGAAATGTAGCTTCAAAAAAGTAATCAGACAGAATTGAGCTAATTCGACTTGAGAAAGCAATTATTTTGCTTATGTCATAGTCACCTCTCAAAATTGTTCAAAAAAGGAGCTCATGCTTCACAAATCCATTGATTTTTCTACCTTCTCAAGAGGCAAATGCAGAAAAAAAAAAAGAAAAGAAAAAAGAGGGTTGCACATTCTGAAGTGAAGAAAAAAGAGCAAAAGAGGAGTCACAGACACCTCAGGGACACCGATCATTCGAAAACCACATTAAAAGAAAAGAAAGAAAGTGCAGTACGGAGGAGGCTGGACATCCCCCAATCACTCCAGTGAAGCCTGAAGATAAATACAATTTATTGTCAGCTCAATGCCTTGCTATAAGGAAATTAGTGCCTTATACTGTGTCATAAGCACTCAGAGAAGGCAAAGGCAATGGAAACAAAACTATTAAAAAAGGTCACGTAGTGTTTTGAACAGAAAAAATACTAAGTTTTTAGCCTGGGAGGCAACTTCTGACATTGGAAGACTTGCATCACTGGCAGCCCCGGGCACTACTATTACGGTGAATCCTATGGTATGGAAGTGAGTTGACAAAACTACAGAAACAATTTTGGCCAAAGTAAAGCTGAAATTCCTGGTACCCGGAATTTCTCCTTCGGTGTAAAATGAATTTCTGTTGCCTCTGTTTCTGTGCTGCGATGTGAAAGGCGTGCTGCCTTCACCGCCGAGCCCTCCCCTTGGCTGGATGCACCGTCGCACTTTGAGTGCCTGGAGCCCTCCGCCTCCCCTGCAAACAGCTGCCAAACAAGCTTTAATGACTTGCAAGTGAAGTTAGATAGAAGGAAGGAAAAGGAAGTTTGCTGTAGTGTAAACAGGGCAAAAGCAGTCTCCGTAACATCTTTTCACCTGTGGCCATGCTCCATTAGGCCTTGCTGAGGTGGGCGAGGAGCGAGATGCATCCCCGCCCATGGGTCGCATCCCTCGCAGATGCCTGCTTCTATGTGTGTACTTCTTGCAGTGGCAGTGCCTCGTAAAGCAGCTCGTGGCCCTCCCCAAGACTCCCTCCCTGTCCCTTCCCCTGCCCCAGCGCAGCCCTTGCAGGTGGGCCAGCAGCGGGATGGGGGCCCGAGCTGCTTCCTGGCTGAGATTTATTTCCTTTAATGGGGATTAAAAAGTGGATCCCAGTATAGGGACAAACGAAGCCTCTGGATTTTGTTACTTCCTATTTCTTTGTGTGGTACTTGCAGAGGGAGTGGGTTGTGTTGTTTTTCTGATCGTGGGTGCTCTACTCTCCTCTATGAGAAAAGGAAGCTTGAAGAAAACCACAGCCTAAACCAATGGTGGTGAACTTGGTAGGGGAAGAGTCATCTGCTGCCTTAATTAGGCTCCATGTGCCCCCTGGACTTCAACCAAGTCAAGCACAGAGGACAGGACACATTACTATGGGGTTTAACATCATGGATAAATTAATTCTTGAGGAGATCTCTTGAAAATTCACTTTCTCCTCTTCTTTCTTTCCACTCCCGAGTCACTCTTCCAGCAGGCAGCCGCGTGAGGCTGGCACACCTTTGGACACACAGCCGTTGGGCAGGTCATAGCAAAAACTGGCATCCAGTAAGTTAGGTTGTTAAAGACGGCATTAATCTCTGTCGGTGACATAAGTATTCCGGGGTAAGAGTGTCGTGTCAGTAAATTTAATCTGTAATTAACAGACTGCACATCCTTTACTTCTGATGGAGCTCACAATCTGGATTCTAATGGCTTATGAAGTATAGGTATGTCCCTTCCTTTTGTAGGAAAGGATATTTCCAGTTTGTCATTCCTCTTTGAAGTTGTGGGTTTTCGAAGTCAAGCAGATGAGCATCCTGTAAGAAAGCCCCATCTTCCCTTGGTTTCTTAATACGTGCTAACGTTTTCTTTCATTTACTTGTGGTAGCTCATCCCCTCAGTATTCCATGAAATGCCGAGGAGGAATACTTGTGGCTGCTGAATAGTACTGCAAATCCAGCTTTCCCATGGGGATCAGATAGTTTTAACTGTTAGGAATGCAGGAAATGTCGAGTCTGAGCTTTCTGAAGCACACACAATATATGCCAGGACACGTAGCTAACCAATAATGATGGGTGAATACAATAAAGCCTCCAGAGAGTACTGTTGTACTAAAACACATTTTCATTTGCAACCAGCAGCAGCATCTTTTCTCACCCCCTAGCAGATAAACAAGACATCAGGATTGCATTTCCTTGTCGTGTTGACCTGCTTCTCTGGGATTTTGTGTCGTGCTTAACAGGCTGGCATGGCTCATGCTACTGCAGGAACGCTGTGACCTTCCTCTTCTTCAGAGGGGCACTGGGCTGAGGCTAAGACCTGTTCTTGGCTGTGTGCAAATGTGTAATGTGCTGGCTCTCTGGGACTGCCTTTCACTACGCTTATCTACTCCGTAATGCATCCGTCTCCTTTTGCACTTCATGGCACTATTGAAATAATTTGCTTACATGGAAAGTAAGGTGAGAGGCACAAACCTGCAAGCTTCTTGGTCTTTACCAGTCCTTTTATATGGGGAGTTTTGTGTGCCTGCCACTGACATTTTTGCAATATCAAAACTAGGGGAGCAATTCGAGTGCCTGAGAGAGGGAACTCATGCCATTTCAGGTACACAAGACATCTGTGCAAGGCTGAAAGCCATGGCACAAAACTTGCCAAACACGCACACCTTGGAGCAGCAGCTGGAGGCTGGTGCAACACTCTACAGCACCCCAGACAGCCCTACATGGCTATGGTTAAGTTAGCAAATTGCACCCTCGGAGTAAAACTTGGAAAAGACAAGATTTTGTAAACATAAAGCTGAAGTTCTGGTATTTTACTCATAATTGCTCTCTTTATATGTTTTCCCACATTTCACCTCATGATTTGGATTTGTTCCTCTGGGTATTCCCTGACTTAATACCAGTGGGGAAAACTGTGGGCAAAGACAAATTGAATATCTGCTTGTGCTCGATGAATTCCTTTTGAAGAAAAAAAATTAACTCATATAAGGACAGTGCAGAACTAGACTGAGAATCTGATATGCCAGATGTCTGTTTCCCAGTTATCATTAGAGCTAGCAGATATTTTGCAGCTACCTGTTCTTATATATTTGTTTATACATAAATTTTTTTTTTAATAAGTTTTTTTTTAAACCATACTTCTATTAATAACTTTTAAAAAGTTAACTTCTTTGTGCCCCTTGTCGATCTTTCATTGCTGAATATGAAATACTAGTAGTGGTATTCTTAGAAGTGATTTATTTTCCGATGTCAGCATTTTATTTTTTCTTTGGGGAAAAAAGCTTTTTCATAGCTATTTCAGAAGCTTAAATTAACCAGGAGAAGGACCAGTGATTTTGAGAAATAAAAGAAAGAGTTAGAAGGAAATGAAAATGATGAAAGGCAGAGAGTAAGTAAGAAATAGGAAGGAGGATGTAGGAAAGGAGAGAAATTTAGGGGTGCACTTTAGGCAATATTTATAAAAATCTGTGTTCTCTCACAGTCTTGCTTCTACCAAATGTTATTTTGACAAATAATAAAAGGTAAGAAGGGTATGGAGGTCTGGCTTCAGCTCTTCTGTTCATAAGGTATGCAACTGTTTTTTAAAGAAAAGATAGAAATGCCAGCATTTCTATACTTGGGAAGAATGAGAATTAAGAAGGCGACTTGTCACACAATCAGTCATCATTATGACTGTCTTGTTCATATTCTGCAACCTGTTTCTGAGCTTTGTGTCCATTTTGTGATCAGCTGACACAGAGACACAAACAATTTACTTCATGTGCAAGTATCTCCAACCTTCACAGCCTTGTCCCGGTCCCCCCAGTGTCCATGAAGTGATGCCTTGTGTGGGAGGTACCTTATGTCTCATGACATACCTGCTCCACAGGTGAGCATTGCTGTTATTTTTAAGTATCCTCAGAAAAGATGAGATCAGCTGGAGAGAGTTCAGAGGAGAGGGGGTGAATGGGCAGAGAAAACATGAACGTCTCGGTGAGCCTGGCTGACCCGGGCTCCTGGGCTGCGCTAGTCAGAGGGTGACCACAGGCAGTTTCTCCCCATGGCTGGGCACTTGCAAGCCCACGGCTGGAGCACCGGCTTTGTCCCCCAGTACGAGAGAGAGATTGACAAGCTGGAGAGGATCCTCTGGGATGGTCAGGGGGATGGAGCATGTGCCAAGTGAGGAAAGGCTTGAGAGGACTGGATTTGTTAGCCTTTTACTTGCTGTAAGAACGAGGCATTATCACAAGACAGACAATTAGTAAGCTATGTAACTAAAATTACAGATAGTTAAATGGGTGTTTTAAAGACTTTTAGATGGTTTTATAACAGGAACACCTCAGAGCATGTGCTCCAACCCTTCCCTCTTGCTCTCGTGCAAAGCCACCACAACACACATGACCCAGGCTGCAGATGTTTTCTGATCACTTAGCACAGAGCCAGTAATGGTCCTCACTGCTTGCACACATAAATACTACAAGATGAAAGTGCTTCGTTACCATCATTTTTCCACACTTGTATTGTCAGGGCTGGTTTCTCCTGCTTCTCAGTAAGGGACAGCTCTTCCCAAAGGGAGATGAGCTGGGACCCAAGGGTGACCCCAGTGCCCTCGCTGGTGGGTGCCGTCCCACAGGGTCTGACCACAGTGGGCACAGCCAGGGGCTGTAACGGGGTCCATCAACATCCCGAGATGGAAAGTGATGAACCAGGGCCAGGGACCATCCAGGGGCTCCCATCAGGAGCTAAAGAAGAGGGGACTGGAGACAGTACCAGAGACAAAGCTACAATGTAACGACCAAGGGGTCCCAGTGTACAACCAGCACTGCTGCAGCATCACTGGGGGATGATGGGACTGACAGCCCCAGGCTGGGCTGCAGTGGGGCTCCTGGGCCCAGGTGGCCCCAGCAAGACTGGGCAGGAGCAGTAAAGCCTGTGGCTGCCCTCAGGGCTGTAACATCTATGTAGCTGACTCGTTGTGAAGCAGGAGAAAGTACGAAAGCTGCTCAGTAGCTGCTCAGAGTGCTGCATGGCTTCAGGCACAACTGGCAGAAAAAAAAAAGAAAAGTAGGTCTTTTCTCTCTCTCAAAGTTTTCTGGTGGATGAAATATGCAGGAACCTATTTTTGGAGGCGATCAGATAATGAGAGTGGGGATCACATACTCCGTTGTGCTTACTGCGTGGGAAACAAGAGAAGTGAAAAACACCCTTAGCTCACCAGCCAGCTAGCCAAGAGCATCCATATGTGCTCACCATTTTGTTGATATTTCTCCTCAAAAAAATGGAATATCAAAGGGGTTTTCTAGACACATTCCTAATGGCTGGGATTTGTTTTTGTGAAATTAAAAAAAAATTCATGGTGTTTCCAAAAATGTAACACCTTTATGTTCTGGTTCACTACATGTGGCTGAGGTGCCGGGCAGGTTCAGAGACGTCCGCCGTGGGCCAGAGCAAAGGAAAACACATGCTCTCTAATTGCACCCTGCGACAAAAGTCCCCTGCAGCTGTTCATCAGCTAGAGACCCACACCACAGCCTGTGCACGCTCGTAGCTAGCAGCTGGCATCAAACGCTGTGAGTCAGGCCACAGCCTCGCCTCGGACACAGAAGTTGTCTCCCGTGGGGAGACGCCGTGAAGCCCTTTGCAGGGCAAGGCACAGCTGCTCTTCCCGGGGCAGCCCGTGCTCCCACCACCCCTGGGTCACAGCACCGTGTTACTCTGCCATGGAAAGGCAGCGGTCCTACCTGAGCTGGGCTCTACAAGACAGTCTTCCCCTGGCAGTCTGCCTGTTTCCAGTGGTTCAGTAAAGTTACTCCAGACCATGGTTGCTTTTAACCTGGAGCACACCTGCATCCAGAAAAGGAAGGGGGAAAGGCACTGAAAATGCATAGCTGGGTCTCCCTGAACCTCATCCTTCCCCTTCAAATTTTAGATAGGCTGCACTCAGCTCCATCTTCATGCCAGTGGATGTGCAGAAGCAGTGGATGCTTTTGGCGGCTGCCAAAACCTCACCTCGAGCAGCTGCTGCCCTCTCTTCCCTCCCTCCCTCCCTCGGCCCCTTCCAGCAGTGCAGTATGCTCTGGGTCTGAGATCTGCCTCTAGAAAAATAAACGTGCTGGCTTGGCCGGTAGGTAGGTAGGTACTTCCCAATGAATTATGAATCCCCTGCCCTTCCCTGGCACAGGGGCCATGTCCCAGCTGTGTCCACAGCCCTGGGCACGGTTTGGGGGCTGGCAGGGGCCGCCTGGCACCGGGGCTCAGCCCAGCCTCGCCGAAGCGGCAGGAAGGGGGTGGCACGGCCAAGCCTGGTCTCCTCTCGCCTTTCCGCTCTGCTGCGTGCCAGCCAGGAATTAGCTCTTTGTTAATTAAAATAAACAGAAACCCAGCGGTGACAGGTTGTTTGTTATAGGCTGTAGGCAAGAATCCCTGTTTCCAGGATCACGTGGAAGCCTATGGTAACAAAGTGGGGCAAACTGGGAAAATGCCTGCACGACCCTTTGATTAATGCTATATAATGCAAAGATAATGCTCCCTCTGCCCCCCGCCCACATTTCCTATTGCTGCTTGCCTGAATTTGGAGAGTTAATTGAAAGCAAGCAATAAAGGGCTTGTTACAGATCTGAGCAAGGAAAAGTAAAATAATGACTCAGTTAAGCCAGGCTCAGGTACACAGCTTCAAAGGAGTGAGGATAACAATGTCTGGCTCTACCCAGCCAGGCTGGGAGACTCCTCCGGTAGCTGAGCCTGCTTTCAAAGGAGCCCCTAACACCTCCGAGATTCCAGGAAAGGGCAGGGGATTATGTGAGCCGGGAAAAGCTGGCAGGCTAAAGATATGTTAAAAAAAAAAAAAATTAATCAGGGGAACCAGGCTGCAAGTGTGATGGACAGCTTCCAGTTCTCCATATTGGGGAAAAATACCAGGTCTGCCTAAGCTCCAGTGAGGAAAGTTAAGTATGAGTACAAAAATAATGTGTAAGGCACCTCTCTTAAATCCATTCAACTAAGAGGTGTGCAGCTTTTTGGCAAAATATATCATATTTTTATTTCAGTTAAGCTGCTGTTGTAGGCTGCTAGAAGGAGACCTTTATATGCTCCGGTGCTGGCAGCCCTGCATCGCAAAATCTGGGGTGAGAATTGCAGAATTTCATTCAGGAGGCATCTCCTGGCATCTTGGGGACAGAGGAAGGGAGAGGGGCTGCTTGGAGAGGCCCAGAGCAGGGACAGTAGCACAGCTAACCCAAAAGCACCGTTGCAAAGGATTTAAGGTGTCCTGGCGTAACATTGTACATGTTCTGTCTAGGTCCTTCCTGGACGGTGCAAGAACTGTCCTTGTAATCCTACATTGTTGACCAAGTGATCATTTTTTCCTTATAAACCAGCCTGTAATTCCTCATAAATCCATCTTGCTGTCTCGCAGAGGTTGCATTGACTTTTCATTCTTCACTCCCTGTGGCAGCCTATGGTTAGAGAAAACACTGTGGTGAGCTGGTCATGCTTCAATAGCTCTCTCACAAATGGGCTCGTCAATAATTAAATTAATATATTTTCAGACAATGAAGAAAGTATTTTCAGCAGAGTTGTGAGCTAGCAGCGCTCTGCTTTCAGTATATTTTGAGACCACAAAAGCCCCTGCAGGATCTGAACCTAGCACAGAAAAAAAGAAACAAAAGCAACTGAATTTCCACAGTCTTCATTAATTTAATTTAGCCTGAATAATTCATGTAGTTCCTCTCTGTAGTATATTTTATCTGGAGACGCAAAGGCTCTTTAGAAAGTTGGGCAGTGTAATTATCTTTTTACAGGTGAGGAAGCAGAGATAATCTCTGTACTCGAACATCAGGCAGCAGGCAGGGTTTTTCCGAAGCAGACACAAAGCCCCTTTCTGCTGGGTGTAGTTCTGCAGGAAGACAAATCTGGCCCCATGCGTTACGAAACTAACTCCAGAAATTTGGCTTCTTACTCTGAATGTGACACCAGTAGGAGCTACACTGCAAATGAGGTCACTTAATCGACCTTAAGAGTCAAGTATTTAATTTAGTGCCGCTCTGTGTTGACCGAATGAGTCAAAATCTGAAAACCACAAGCAACGGGGGATCACAGTGGGCTCTCCCTGTGCCTTTGGAGTCTGATGGCACCCAGCCCTTTGGCAGTCCTTTCCTCAGCTGTGGTTTCGTGACATGAAGTCTCCAAGCCGCTGCTTGCCCAGGTCCCCTTGCACCCCAGACCTTCATGCAAACCCAGCGCGGAACTGGCCCGACTTAAAAATGCCATATTAAAAACAACCTTAGAGAAGCTGTGTTAATTCCTTCATCATGTTCACAGTGTTGTAGGGACAACCGTGCCCACGCACCTCAGGGAGCGATGTGTTTGAGCCGAGCAGTAGGAAGAGACAGGGCGGTGGGGAAGAGGAGGGGAGGCCGTCAACGCCTCTGGCTGGTACTGTCACCAAAGACCTTGTCTCATAAAGCCACAAAATCAGGGTCCAACTTTTAACAGCCCCTCCCTCCTTTGAAAACAAAATTTTCAATGAAATTGAGCTTACTGGTGCAGGATACCTAGATTTGGGGTTGAATTTAGCAGTCCAAATTTTTGAAGCCCAGCTGGACTGAACTGTGCCCCAGCTGTATTTTCTTAGCTATTGTCAAGAGCCCTAATATTTGTGCCTGTGCCATAGCTATCTGGACTGGTGCAAGAGATGGTGCTCTCTAAATTCAAACGCATTATTTGTTATGCCCAGCTGGGTGTGAAGGAATGGATTCAAGTCCCAGTAACCTCCTTGCTATAAAAGGCTGATGCCCACCCATGTAGTTTGTTGTTAGTCTTCTGTCAGCTCTAAACCCCTAACTTTTTAATGGACTACTACAGCGGGGCAGAAAATCAGTATAAGAGAGCTCAAAATATGTTTGAAGATTTTTTCTTGGTAATGGAAAACACTCAGTGGGAACCTTTCCTTTTTTACCAATCAAGGCAAAATCTTGGTAAAAGTTTAAATGCATGCCACATAAAACTCAAGCTGGCAGCAGTTACGTGTGACTTTGCTAAGATAGACGAAACCATTTTATCCTAAACTGCACATTGCCAAGAAGGATAAGAGAAGCAAACAGGACACAACAAAAATGCTTGCTAGAAGAGGATAGCGAAAAGTATCACACTACTATGGCAATAGTAGGGGCCAGTAATTCGGGAGTCTCCATGCACCAACAAAATGTACTTAATTGTGGGGTACAATCTTGAGGAAGCACTGTGATGGTCAGTTCTGTGATTAGGAGAAAGAATTATTAAACATGGTAGAAGAAATGAGATACAAGTGCAACACTGATGATTTCCTAGTTCTGTCTTTTTCCTTTTATGCCTGTTTTACCAAACATTTTGCATTATTCTTGCTCAAACTCCCATCTTGTTTCTTTTGCTGTTGCCCATAGTGTCGGTGTAGCAATTAGCTAGACAAGACAGGAGCTATTTGCCATGATTTGCTCCTTAGACATCAGGCAGACTCTGGAGAAAAAAGCAGAGTCCGAAATCAGACAGAAGTAAGTGGACCAAATAAAATCAGCCTCTCCTGAGTTTCAGAGATCAGAAGAACAGAATTAGTTGTATGAGAACATTTGTGTGCTGAAGTGAAATCTTACATGATCTCAGACAGAAAAAACTGATTTTGAAAATTGTTTAGGGCTTGTTATTATTGAGTTTGGAATAGTTTGTTTTTCTGGGAAATCAGAGCCTGGTGAAAGTTAATTAAGTCTCACCCAGAATGAGAAATTGCATGCATACAATCTTCAATAGTTTGTTTTAAAAGAAACATCAGTCATCAAGGCACCTAAAATCCCCACATGGATTTGGAGCAGGGAAGGAAGGACAGAGAAGCAACAGAAAGCCACATCTATGTAACATATTCCATCCTGGTCATATAAATCATATGTGCTCTGAAAATGGACTGTGCATTAGAGAGAAATAAGACATTCTTCGTGGAGTTGGGGAGTCAGAGCAAATATGTTTGCATCATTACGTGGTCTGTGCATAAAATCTCCGACCTTTCTACAGGGGAAAATTCTAAGTTGGTAACAGCACCCCAGTGTCTGATGTGAGCCCCAGAGCAGTCACAGTGCAGGCATATAGACTGCCAGCAATAACAACATGTCAACAAGTCATCTTCACTGTAATGGAGGGGCTTGAAAATGGTATTTCCTTGGAGATCATCTCTGGAATGGAAAGAGAGGATGATGAAGAGTTCTCACATAAAGGCACTCTTTGACTTACTGTAATCGATGACCTCTGCAAAACTGGCTTTGGTAAAAATGACATTGGTCCCAGCCGTAAGCAAAATGTTCTTATTGGGAAGGGCAGGGCTTTGTAGCCTACCATTTTCTTCTATGAGTGTTTCAGCCAGAGATGTCTGGTGGACATTTTGGTGTGTCCCAAAATATCCCATGGTACAGAAATTTGTAAATGACAGTCTACTTGGAAGTCTTGCAGTTAGGCAGCAAAGTCTAAGCTGGCCTAGAGAGTTTAGAAGATGCTAATGACAACTTAGGAAGTTCCTACTAATCAGCTGAGCTGAGCTAACTGTCCAGGTGCCCAACTGATATAACTTTTTAAGTAAAACTCATACGCTGTATTATTACACCTTTCTCAGGGGCAAGACTGACCCTAAAAACAAGCGGTTTAAAGGGGAAAGTGATTTAAACCAACAGGTTTTACTTTGTAAAAGTGGCCAGCTAAGAATATGCAATGATCAGTTATGCTCTATCAGACGACAGGCAAGGTGTTTTGCTTTCTTCAGAGGTGACCGTCTGCCAGAGGCAAGGGTTACAGAGGTATCGATAATGCACGGGGTTAACAATTCGGAGTAATCCTGCTTATCACATACCACTGCACTGTAAAGGAGATTTCTTCATTCTGATTCATTTTCTTCTTTTAAGAGTACATCCAGTTATTTTCATATGGCTCCTTCTCCATGACACTACCAGTCACTCATCATTTTGAACTTGAAAGTCACCAGCCACTCCTTTTATATTATTTTAATTCTGTCAATGGATTCAATTTGGCACACGGTAAAGCCTTGTCTCTACCAGAAAAGTGAGTCGCTTTAATTAAATTGATTTAAACTTATGTAAATAACTATGATAGATGTACTGGAGCTGGTTTAACCCATGTTTGTATTGATTTATCTTGCATCAGTTCTGCTCCTGCCATGAATGCCAATCATGATTATTTTTTAACCAGTGCACTCATCTAATACCGGCAAAGTCACAAGGCAAGGGAAGAAAGTCAAAGCTTGGGTTTTCTTCCTTTGCTGGAGCAAAATGGAGCTTGTTGATACCATGTTGTGTGCTGCAAAGAGCACATGAAATGGTGGAACAAGGGAAAGAAGGTGGCACGGAGGTAGTAGAAACGGGCAAAACACGCACAGTGGGGCAGGGTTTGGGGAATAGGAAAATTTGAGAACAGCGATGATAGTTGTATTTTCCATCTCAGAAGAACTGCTCATTCAGCTGTCATCTCTCGATCATTAATTGTTACTGTACACACACAATTCCTTGTGCTGGAGAAACCTTTTAATCTGCTGCGGAAGCATCCCAAAACACCACGAGAGACTCCTGAAGACCTCCCTCTGTCAGAAAAGTCAGTGGTGATGACCTTCAGGCACATGGTAGGGCTTGTAAGAAAAAATATGGTTGGTCTTCCAGCATATGCTCAGGGTTCTCTGGGTTTCATGCTGAAAGCCTACGAAATTGTCACACTGACATTTTCTGGGTATGTTTTCTTGCTGTAATGTCACTCTTAAACCCTCCAGACCTTTCAGAAAGCCATAGCAGCTGCTTACACTGAAGTGTGACATACATAACCTTACAGCTGGTAAGGGGCCTGCCAAGATGTCTACCTTATTCTGTGCACAGATTACTGCTGCATTACCATCAAACACAGCTCCAGAGCTCAAGTCCAACTACTCAGCGTAAACACTTCTTCTGAGTACTGCAGCCTCAAAGTAGTCTACAAAGCAAGAAGACACTGCCTCGCTCTGTCTGCAATCCAGGCCCTTGGGAAGGAGTGGCACATAGCTTTTATTTTACTTGCACAGTATTTTTAGTTTAAGTAAAATGACTGGAGTATATAATCTCTTGTGCTCATCCCCTCATACAGGGATGAATGTCACCCACAGGGTCTCCAAGTCTGGCAGCTGGTCCAGCAGGTGGAAATACCATAATCATGATAGTATTCCACAAATGGCTTTCAGTACAGCTTTTGTACACTGTTTGCCATGAACTCAGCATGAATGCACAAGTTGTTGTCTTGTCATGAGGCATGGCTTGCATATTCAGCTTTCTGAGACCCAGAAAATCCTCATCTGGAGTAAATAAGTATCCCATGCGCAGCTATTGCGTTGACCATTTACGGTATTTTGGAGAACAGAAGAATCAGCACTCTTTTTGCCTGCAAAGCACTAAACAGCTGACACTCAGTGAATGGCAGATGCCATACCGCAAGGGACTCGTGGTTTGTTTGTTCCTAGACCACAGTACTGAGGCTGCTTCTTGCATCAACCCCTCTGCTCTTCCTTGTAACTTCAAAAGCTCCTGAACAATTTCAGAGGGTCTCAAGCACAGGGTGGGTCCTGTTTTTATATCACAGATCTCCACTCTTTACTAAAAGTCTTTGATGTAAAATTTGAAATGTCTTTGTGCATTTCATAGACTTTGAAAGGACACCTGCCCTGCAGTAACATCAGCTTTGCTGCCCATTTTTCTTTCTGATAAATTCTTCAGATAGGTTGAGGTGAAGAGAGTTGAATCTGAATCTGCAAATGCAGTCTGTGCTAGTCCAAGGAAAGGGAGGACTCAGCAAGCAGAAGGACCGGCAGTATCTGGCAGGCTTTTCATACAACAGTAGGCAGTAGCTTACAGGATTAGCTGTCAGGCAATACATCTTAATGGGTAGGGGTCAGCCTTCAAATCCAGCTGTGAAATGTTTTGCATGTCTAGCACCCTTCTGGTACTTTGTCTCCAGTACTCCTGTGCTGGGTTACTGAGTCAGACAAAGCTGAAAACCGGTCATCTCAACTGGATTTAAACTCTGTTACACAGGCCCTGCTTCCTCGAGTAGGATTTCGCAGTATGTGCGGGAGCACATTATGGTGGGATTTACTTGCTTTTACTTCAACACAGACGTTATATCTCTCTGCTAAGTAGTTCTTACCACTGAGGATAGCTCTTGCTTCAGTTGGCATGGCAGTTAAATACTCTCCAGAATATGATAGGCGTGTTCATTAATCCCAGTGTAGTAAGGAGCAAATCCTGGTTGCATGTACATGAGGACAAGCACATTCTTCAGCCTGTTCCTCCGCTCTTCGTGCTATGTGCAGAGCAGGGTAGGGCTCCAGCTCTGCAGTTAGGTACAAATGTGCATAGAAATAAGAAGAAAATATGTTTGCCAGAGCAGTTTATGCACCTGCAGCAAAAGTCATCTGGCTGGAACCAGGTAAAATTTCTGCCTAAGTCAGTCCTGCATGTGGTGTTTAACCTAGGAGCTAGTTGAACATGCTCTGAGAACAAGTTAAAAGGAACAAGTCAAAAGGAGCTAGCATCTCAGTCAGCAAAAAGAGCTGAATTTGTTCCAATGCTTTGGCCACAGACCCTGGTTTCCATATCTGTTTTCGAAATTCAGTGTTCATTCAGAGAATCCTTTATTAACCATTAGCATATTCTTAGACTGTAAAACTTACTGTAGAGGGTACTGTGGGACATGACTTCTCTGATCATCAAATCTAATCTCTGGAATCAAGCAGGATTAAGCACTGAAATAATTCCACTTTCTGTGTATCCATCTTTATCTTGAACAGTGCTAATGATGGTGACATAATGACCTCATTAGGTGATACCTTCCTAAGCATGAGTCGCCCTGTTAACCATGTCTGCTGCTGCTATTTCAGTAATTCAGAACTAAAATAATAAATAACAATTGAATAAAGCCTTGAACCTGATGATAACTTTCATTAATCACCCAAAAAGTAGACTTATTTGTAACGTGTGACTAGCAGGTGTGATTTTCTTGTCCCCCAAAACAATATATTTTGTCTTTATTTTTAAATTCCTTCAGAGCACTAACCTTTGGACTTGGCTCAACAACAATCCCTCCTCTCACTCACTTGCAGAATTACAGTTGTGTCTTGCCAATGAGGCCTGCAAAACAAAGTGACACATGAAAAAAGGTGACATGGAAAGGCACTTTACACTGACAAGGAGAACTTGTTAGTATCTGTCTTTATTTTTAAAAGATTAAGACATTTTGCAAAAATGTACCAGACATAAAGAATCACTGGAAAACAATAATAAATATCCCCAAACAGTGTTGCTCCTGAAGGAAGTATTCTGATTTTTCTCTGGTTTTATTAGCTGTTACCTCTATTGATGGATACCCTAATGGCCAGTCAGTCATATACATTTTGAATCTTGACTGAGGCAATAATCCCAAGAAGTGCTCGTCTCTCCAGTCCAGCAAGAAAAATGGCAAGACAGCTGAATCTCTACTATTTCTATCAATAAATTTGAGTAATTAAGAATTTGCGTTGGTCAAGCACTTTGTTGTTGCTTTATTTACATTAATTTTATTTTCACTATTGTATAATGCCATGTGGAAATAAGTCTCTTTATGGATCCTCATTCTTTTGTGTTTTTCTGTAACTTTGTCCTAACAAAGTGAAAAATAGTGAAAAGGTTACTCTTCCCAACTCTTTCCCCTTCTGGAGTTTTCTGAGCCCACAGTTACGCATGCACATACTGTTGAAACATAACTCAGCACAACTAAAATCAAAATTCATGACTGTAGGATAACTCTCCTTGGAAGGGAGCTCAGGAAGTCTCTGGTCCAACCGCCTGCTCATGGCAGGGTGAAACATGACATGAGACCAGGTCCCTCAGGGCTTTTTCCAGTTGGGTCTTGAAAACCTCCAAGGATCCATCCTGGGCAGTCTGTGCCACTGCTTGATGAAATTAATAAAGCACCTGGCAGTTCTTGTCGTAGCCTGTACCCTAAAGATGCTGTGATTTGGTGTCTTTAGAGCATCACCATACTAGAAAAAGAGCATGTTTGTTGCTTTATATCCCAGACTCTAGGGCAGCCTTGAGGTCTAACCAAGATCCTGACAGTCCCAGGCGGCCTCAGGAAGTTAGAAATGATAGAAAGCCATTTTTGCTTCCAACAGCTTACTCTGCCCTCAATACAGCTGATCCAAATACCATACCAAAAAAAGCAGAAGGAAAGGCAGTGCAAAGGTCAGTCGTCTTCCTCCCCCTATAGAATTAATTAAAATGTTGCTGTGTTGTCACAGATGTATGGATCAGCTCTGAGAAGGCATCTCTGTGCAGCAGGAGCCAAGGCAGGTGGGATTAGATGTACACAAGGCTAGAGAGTGAAGACATGAGAAGTTTGTATTGAGCACAAAGGGCAGGCAGTGCCAGCAAAGACGCAGATGTGGTCACGGCAGTGCCATTTCAAATGGCCGTACTACGCAGATAAAACGAAGAGGGAAAAGCTAAACCTACCGGCACCGTCATGACTACTGCTTGAAAGCACGACCCTTCTGCTCCTGCCTCCCGCAGCCTGCCCACAGCTGGACCCCTCTCCCCATGGCCCCGGGGAACGAGGGAGGACCACACTGCTCTCGCCCTCGGCTGGGGCTGGGGTTGCACTCCCTGGGGTCTCGCTCACATCTCCAGCAGGTTTGCTTTAGGTTTCAGCCCTGCCATTTTGTTTCCTCTGGGAGCTACGACAGCAGTAATTAGAAACCCAGAGGCCTCTGAAAGCAAAGTGTTATTAACTAGGACAACAGTCTGGCAATGAAATGTATTCTAAAAACACTAAAGCATACAATATGTATGGTTGTTTTCCTCTAGGGGTTAGCACATTTTCTGTTTGGGAAGCCCCTTTAATTCCTCCACAGTCCGTCTAATGGCTTTCCTCCCTGACAAAATGCACTCTCGTTCTTCTCCCAAGGTGAATTTCTTTAGACGTCAAAATCCTTTTTCCACATTTCATTCTTGTGCAGCAAAACTGCTGTGTCACTTTGCCCTGGAGTCTGGCAGTATGTCTCTGTCCTCTCACCTTGAGCGTCTGCTGGGATGCCACTTACTCAGAGAGTGCATGGCCAGGAGGACCTCAAGATCACCTTATACGACCTCTTACACCTCACAGGCCTCTACATTTCACTGAGTTATCTCTGTATGGAAATTGTATGATGAAACTGGAGCAGTGAGACGGCTCTTAGGCCAAGGGCAACATCACTCTTGTAAACCCAGTCCTCTCCTTGCCAGATTGTTGATTATCTGGCTTGGAAATGGACTAATAAACCACCTCTGCCACAAAGTGTGTATCCCTTCCCATTTTAGGGAGTCAGTCTCTAGTTATCCTTGGGCTAGCGCTCCTAATTCACAATGAGGGGCCTAGACATGTGGATACCTCTGCATGCAGGAGGGACATGGGCAAAGTTCATTCCCAAGGCAGGGAAACAGATGGATGCTCCTAGACAAATAGAATGGCTACGTCTATTGTGTCAGTCCCAAAAATGTTTCCCAGGTCACAGGTCAAAGCGTGCCTCCGACCTGCTCCCTGAGTCTGCCCTTCCCCAGGCAGAGAAGAGCTCTCCTGTACAGCCTGGCCTGTCCAAGGCATGAGAGGAGGAGTGCCCCTCTCACATGGCAGGCGAAGGGTTTCCCAAATGCGGGAAGGAGAGCTAGGGATGATGCACGAGTGAACAAAGTCTGCAAGACTGAGGTTTTTTTGTAAAAAGTACAGCTACGTAAAGAAATAAAGCAATATTAAATTGTCATATTCCTCCTGAAAAGGACTTCTCAAGACTTGTTGCTTCAATCTCAGAAGGAATTAGTTTGATTTTTCACATCTGTGTATCCCATTTTCTGATTGCTGAACAGTAACAGGTTGAAAAGGGTTATTGTTGTTTCATAGAAAACCAGTATTATTTTAAAAAATTGTTATTTCTGGACAAGCAGAGACACTTAAATCAGGGCGTACTGTAGGCTGACATTCAATTATGTAATAAGGAAGGAGAAGAAGCACACAGTAAACCAAATAAAGGTAATTGCAATGCGGTTTATTGAAAAGAAGAAGTAAATTGAAAATGCTATTGGGCTGCGCAAAAATAGCATCACACAACTATTATAAGTTCATTTCTCTTTTGCTAGCAGATTAGGGACTTCTTCCCGCTTGCTTTTTTGGTGCTGAATATCAACAAGGGAAATAACAGCCTGCCTCCCTGCAGCTTTCTGAGCTGATGAGCTGTTGTTGCTTTCTTTGGAGATTCAGCTTGCTTTCCAATCTGAGGTTTTGAGTCTGTGTGTGACCTATGCTACAAGCAAAGCAGGAAAGTTAATACACTTCTTAATTAACCTCTGCAGGATTCATTTATTTTTAAGCAAATTAGGGAAAGGACAAGCAGATAAATGTCTCCAGCTGTCTAAAAGCTACCGGTGACTGCATGGCTACTACAAACTCTGCTGAAACGATAGCTGCAGCAGTGAAGCAAGTGAAATCTTGAAGAAGAGGCTATCGTATGTGAGACAGGAGCTCTCCCCATCCTCCTCCAGAGAAACTGAGCTAAACCAGATGTTCCATTTCTGAACTGCTTGTGAATCTTGTACTATTGTAAGCTAAGGCATTCGCAGATTATTTATTGTACTTTTTATTGTGACTTTGTTGCTCACCCAAGGTGATGGAAACAAATAAATTCTATTTAATTTTACCTTTTCTGTATTGTATAATCTATCTCTTTTATATGGACTCAGCTGCTTGGTCTCAGGCTCCAACAGTATTGCAATGTAATTCTCCCTGTCTCTCTGTGTCTGTGCGTAAATATTCCCCTACAAGACCAAAAATTATTACAGTCAGTTGGTATATTCCCTCCTGCAACTAATGAGAAATATAAAATATTGTTGTGGTGGATGTGAAAAATGTGCGTGGTTACCCACAACCTTCCTCACCCCCTGTTTGGTGCAGGCGGGGTGCCTCGCCTCGCTTGTGCCGCAAGGGAGTGAGGAGCCAGCGGGAGGAGCAGCTCTGCCTGCGTGCCTCCATGCTCTCTTGTTTTGTTCGATGCAGAGCTGCTGTCTAGGAACTGTACGTGGGCTGTGTGCTGAGATTCCCCACAGCTATGTTGCCTTTCCACAGCTGTTCATCCACTAGCGTGTATGAATAAACATGCTACACTCGGAGTCAGAACTGGTGACTTCTCATCTCCTAAGAAGTTGACTTGTGAGGTCCTCACTATCTGAAACAACCTCGCGGATGGCAACGATGGTGCCTAAATGGGACACTGGTACGTGGAGGCTGAGGATTAACATGAAAGATGTGCTGCTGTGCTCTACTCCTGCTTCTTTTTCTCAAAGTCAGCCTCACGTGTGGGAAACTTGTCCCTTCTCTGAGTCTTTCTCAGGTGTTGGGAGGTGGCTGGAGTAGTTGGGCTCTCGTAATAACAACTTGCCTGAGAAGAGGCTTGGAAGGATTTTGAGTAAAGGGCTTTTGTGCAAACAAACACCTTGCCGCTGTGGCTGTTGCTTGCCCCCCCAAAACACCATAACAAAGGCTGTCGCCACTGCCCTATGCAGCACTGCCTGTAAAGATACCTGGGTTACTTTTAAATAAGCTAGGCAGAAGCACTACAGCTTCAGGACAGCGCTCAACTCAAACTCACCAGACGTGTGAATACCTCCTCTCTGGAACGCCATGCAGGAACAAGCGGGATGAATCTCGGCTCTGAGCTAACGGTGACCCATGTGGTGTTGCAGTACAGTGTGCTAACAAAAGGTCTTCTCATTCCCTCCAGCTGCAACTATTTCATTCCAGGTATAAAATAAAATACAAATGGAATATTCGATTTATTAGTAATAATCAAACAATGTTTATATAAAATAAAAATGTTTAATATAAATAAAATGTTAAATATTAAAATTTAAGTATTAATAAATCAAAGTATAATTTTGATATAAATCAAATTTTGATATAAAGCAAATACAGAATAGTCATTCTGACAGATGAAAAAGAGATCACAACTCATCCTCTTGGTAGCCCTGGTGCTTGCTTGAGAAGTGACAGACCACGTCAAGTCTTGGCCAGAGCTGCTTCGGTACCTCAGTTTTCGGACACCTGAAAAAATGTGATGGAGCAGGCTGATTGCCTGACTAAATCCCAACAACAAGCCAAACAGCCTTGGGAGTACGACACTCACCACTGTTCCACATCTTAGGTGAGAGCTGCAACCACTGGAATTGGGTTTCTTTTCTTGGAGCTGTTCATCAACTAGGGACCAAGGGATGCCAACAGTACTGCAGAGGAGCAATTTCAGTAATTCCGGAAGACTCAGCTGGAATAGAAAAGACTTGGCTAAAATTTGGCTAAGCTGGGAGCCCAAGTCTCCGCATCCAGCATTCAACCTACTTAGAGATGGATGTGCACGTCTTTATAAAAATTTCTCATTTGTTGACACTGCTCCCCTGCTTGTAAGTTTTACGGGTGCTGTGTCGTCCCCCTGTTTACTGGTTAGCCTCTGGTCCTGCTGTAAGTCCTGCCAGGTCAGTCCCCAGGTGAGGACTTCCCCACTTAGCTTAAGGATTGGGCTTCAGGCATTAGGATGTAGGCTTGAACCAGGGCAGTGCATTAGCAAGTTGGTGTGGCTGCTGTTGCAACGGCTTTGTGCGTGTTTATTGACAGAAACTCAAAAGTAAAAAGCACTTGGTCCCCTGTGAACTCAGGCCACCAAGGAGAGGTGTTTTCATTTTATTTATGGAGGACGTTGGTGACCAAAAAGGCTGAGTCAGCTCAGCTCACGTGACAGCTTTGGAAAACCTAGACTTAAAAATGGACTTCATGCTAGAAGGCAAAATGCTTCTTCAGTGTAAACCACAAAGAGGAGTCATTTGACTAACCTCCAGCGTGTTCACCTGTTAATCAGGGGGATGAAACACTTAACAAAAAATACATTTTCCCAGTTATACAAATTCTATTCTTACCTTTCAGTAAAATGAATCCAGTTGGGTGTTACATTAATGAAGATGCCAGGGGTGCCATAGTTGAATGTCAACACACTGAGAAACAGCTACAAGGGAGCTGACCATGCTTAGCACTGTGTTTGACATCAGGCCAAGAGTGCTCAGCCTGCAAGGGATATTTAGCAACATGAACAGCATCTTGAGTAATTATTAAAACATTAAAAAACACTGCTCTCAATCAGTCGCTACTGATTATACAATCAATCAATCAGTAATATCATCAATCTGCTGATATTTAGTAATATTTAATAATATTAGTAATATTTAGTAATAGTAATATTTAGTAATATCAGCAGATTGATGCAGTCAATCTGCTAATGTTACTAAACAAAATACATCCAGTATAATTGTTCCTCCCAGTAATTTTGTCTAATCATGGAAAAAAACCAGCATGAGTAAACTGTAACATTAAACACACAAAGCCATGGGATGGCGTAATGCTACACATGCGGTATGATAGTGAGACAAACTGAAAAGTAACTAGAAACAATTTTATTGGACACAGCAAATGTTTGGCACCGTATTTATGATAGACCTGCGTGTGCAAGAACTCCATTCATCACGGTGGCAGCAGGGCTGTCTGCACGGACCTACGGTTTCCCTCTGCATCGGTAAAAAGGGGGCTGCCAAATAAGGGGGCTGTCCTGAGGACAGGAGCTTCCCACAGCCCCCTGTTTATCGGCAGATCCCAAATTGGACTTCAGGTATGCATTCATTTGGTTTAATCAGTAGGAATAAAGTTACACAAACACTGTTCTGATCCGCTCAGCTGCTGGATTAGTCTGAAATGGCCACTGAGCACTCAGAAGCAAACACATCTCTTATCTAAACCCTCTCATACAGGCACAGAGAGTATTTCCAGAATATTTGCAGTTGCCATCCAGCTGCAGTTTGGAGAAACAGCGTGTTTAATGAAGGGCATGGAAATGTTACCAGGTTAGACATGGTACCTCTAAATATTAGAGGTACCTGGGATAGAGAAGAGCGTGTGAGTTGGGGGTGCTACAGCTGGACCCACACGGTGACGGCACGCATCGGCGATGGCTGCACCGGGCGGCTGGCCCTGCAGCTAATGTTGGACCGCCCCGGCTGCAGACACTGAGGCTTTGGAGGCTCTGTCCCTTCCACTTCCAAGAGCTGCCAGGGAGAATGAACCTCATCTTCTCTCCACTTATGGAAACATGTGGTTGCCATGGGGGGAACAGGAGAGAGGAGAATCTCTTAGTGGCATAATCCGATTCAAGTGAGGTTCGGCTCATGCTGCAAACAGCTGGCTTTCTGCCCAGAATGGAGAATGAACTTTAGAGGATTTCGAGTGAGTGAGGCCCATCTTCAAAAGCATTCCTCTGGTAGAGCAACATGCTCCACTGGATCTCATCTGAAGACCTGTTAGGCTGAGGCTGCTGAGGTATTCAGAGTAAACCGACATATTAAAAATTAATATTGGCTAAAGGAATAGTTCCTATAAACAGACATTACCGGCCTGAAATCTAGTCATTAAAAAAAAAGCAAAAGTAATTTTGAGTATTACATCTATCTGATTTCCCTGGGGGACACTCCACAGCTTTATAACCACATTTCCCTGATTTTTACAAATGTTCCTCTCACCTTCACGCCTTTGTGTAAGATTCACACGAACAGGAATATAGGGAAGGAATCTTTGAGAAAAGTAAGTAGGGGGGACAATAGAATGGAAAAGGTGAAATTTCCAATTTATTTATTTCACTTATGGGACTTTGCAAAATTATCAGGTAATACGTTTCAGAGGGACATGATCGATTTAAAAGGTATGTATATGTTTCACTTCCTCTGAGCCTAATTCAATTTTTAAAACGAAATCTCTTACTCTTTAGAATAAGAAATATTAAAACCACGTTCATTCCATTTCTTTTCAGAGAGACTCCCTGTATTTGAAAGGGACTAACACAATAGTCTGTAACAAGCCTCGCCCAGGCATGAACTTGAAGTGCACCGTCCCTATGAAAAATGTATGGAGCTCTGAACTTTATGGCAACTGCCATCCCTCCCGCAGTCCTCTGCGTGCCTCTCTGGCAGCGTAAGAGCAAGGGTGCTGTTCAGAAGCATTTTTTATTTACACTTTTTCCAATTCACCGATGCCGAGAGAGGCCACGCCACGTTTCAGAGGGCAAATGTACGGCAGCTCCTAGGTGTTAACACTGCTGAGAAGATGCCGTGTTGCCCAGCTGTGGGCGAGGGTCACTTGACCAGCAAAAAAAACACCCCAAAAAGGCAACCCCGAAAGAAAATCGGTATTTCATGGGGTGAAGCCTGGGGGTAAGCAAGCGCTCAGCCGGGCAGCCCGTTGGCCCGGCTCCCCCCTCGCGTACCCAGCGCGGAGCTCAGCGGGCGGGCGCGGGACGGCGGCACCCGCCGGCGGGGAGGGCCCCCCGCTCCCCCGGGAAGGAGCCCCGCTCCCCGGGGAGGGACCCCCGCATCCCTGGGAAAGGACCCCGCTCCGCCGGGAGGGACCCGCGCTCCCCCGGGAAGGAGCCCCGCTCCCCGGGGAGGGACCCCCGCATCCCTGGGAAAGGACCCCGCTCCGCCGGGAGGGACCCGCGCTCCCCCGGGAAGGAGCCCCGCTCCCCGGGGACGGACCCGCGCTCCCCGGGGAGGGACCCGCGCTCCCCCGGGGCCGCCCGCGACCCCCGCCCGGCTCCCAGCCCCGCCGGGCGCCCGCCGCGGCAGCGGGGGCGCTGCCGCCGCCGGCGCCCCCTGGCGACCGCCGCCGGCGCCTCCGCCGCGCTCGGCCGGCGGCACCGCGGCGCGCAGGGGCGGTCGCCGCCGCACACGGCTCCGAGGGGGCTCTGCCGCCGCCGCCGCGCCGTGACGGGCCGGGCCGGGCCGGGCCGGGCCGGGCCGAGCCGCGGCGGCAGCCCTGCGCTGGGCGTGCGCGGGGCGGCGGCGAGCGGGGAACAAAGGGGATCGAGGCGGCGCAGCGGCAGCGGCTCCGCCGGGGGGAGGCACCGGCTGGGCGCGGGGGGTGTGGGGAGGAGGAGGAGGGTCGCCAAACTGCTGCCACTTCGTCGACCGTGAGCGGCACTCGCTGGCGGCGGCAGCCCGCCCCTCGCTGCATGGCAGCCCAGTGAGGGAGGAGCGGGCAAGGGTCTGGCGCTGCCCGGAAGCCGAGGGAGCCAGCGCCGGCGGCAGCAGCGCCCGCCGCCCTCCCGCCGGGATGCGCCCCGCTCTCCGCTGAGGCGCAGCCCCGCCGCGATGCTCTCCCCCGAGCGCCACCGCCACCACCGCCACCCCCCGCCGCCGCAGCCGCCGCCGCCGCCGCACCACCCGCTGCAGCCCAGCCATGTCGTGGCCACCATCGAGAACCTGCCGGCGGAGGGCGGCAGCGGCGGCGGCAGGAGCGGCATCTCCGCGCCCTCCTCCAGCGTGCGCCAGAGGATCAGGAAAGTGCTGAACAGGTGAGGCCAGGGGATGGACCGGCGCTCCGGCGGCACGGCACGGCGCCGCTCCCCGCCCCGCCGCCGCTCGCCCTGGGGCGCGCGGGTCCCGGGGGCGGCCGTCGGGGGAGCCCCGGCCCGGCCCCCTCGGCGGGGTGGAGCGGGGGGCACGAAGGCTCCGGCTGGGCGGCGGCGGCTCGGCTCGGCTCGGCTCGGCTCGGCTCGGCTCGGCTGGGCTGGCAGCGCCTTTCCCCGCGGAAGCCGCGGGCAGGGGGCGGCGGCGCGGAGCCTCCCCCGGCCCATTGTGGCCTCCGAGGCGGCGGCGGGAGGCGCGGCCCCGGCCCGCTCCCTCCCCGCCGGGGCCGGTGCCGCTCGCACCTGCCCTGCCCGCAGGCACACCCCGGCAGTGGCGGCCCCCGCCCGCTTCGGCTTTCCTGGCCCGTCGCGGACACGCGGGGGGCGGCGGGGAGGAAGGCAGCCGACATCCCCGCTGCCGCAGCGCGGCCAGCGGCGGAGGCGCCGCCGGGGAAGTTGGAGCGCGGGCGAGAGGGGCGGCGGGGAGGGGGCGGCCCCCGTCCCGGCCGGGGTCCGCAGCGGCGGCCGGGCGCAGCCCGGTGCTCCGGGGTGCCGGGTGGCCCCGCGTGGGATTTCTGCCCGATTTCCGACCAGCTCGCGTGGTCAGGGAGAAGCATCCTCTGGCTTCGGAGCGGCGTGCGGGCGAGGCGCTGGCTGGTCGGTTCGCCTGTGCGTGGGGCTCAGAATTGTCAGTGCAAAGATAGGAACACTGCAGGGTCCGCGGGGCAAATTATTTCACCGACCGCAAAGAAAACACTGGAACCATCTTACTGAAATCCTTTACGCTCTCCTCTTTGCCACTTGTTTCTTCTGCACTGCATTTGATTAGGGCTGAGGTTTTTACTACGAAACAGCGTCTCTCCAAAGCCTAACTGGTTGCACTTCTCCAGAAGGAGCCTCTGAGCTCCTGGCTGAAAAGCCGGCTGACCCCGTCGCTTCTGCCTCATGACTTTTACGTGCTAAATAGAGCAGTTGCGGCGTTATGAGCAGTGATGGGATGGTGCGTACCAGTGTCGGCCTCGTTGTCCCCTCTTTAGTTTTTGGGTACTAAAGAGTAATAATACGGATGAGTGTAATACGGATGAGCTGCTAGGAAAAACATCAGCTCTTCTATCGGGATATGCTAGTTTTGAGGATGACGCTCGTTGACTCCTTCAAGCTTTTAAACATTAGGAAATTATCATTGTTACTATCTTTGTTACAAATACCTGAAGGTATTTGTTTGCTCACAGATCATTGCTATTATATGCAGTTAATTAACTGCTGCCATTCTAGGAGGATCCTCAAAAGCATCACTAAGGGAGGAAATATTTATTCTTTGTTATTCGAGCGTGAGAAGGATTGAAAAGAAGTTGAAACAAGAAAGAGCTGCTTCAGCTCAAACTCAATTACACATTTTCTTGTACGTGCACATTTGCAAGTCCCAGTATTGTAAAATTCACTCAATTCCTCAACCCAACGGTCTGTGTCATCTTAGGTGTCCTGTGCTTGCAAAATCCTGCTCTCCTTCTGCTTGGTCATCCTGAGGTGTGTGTCAGTCCTGAAATAAGACGCTAGAGAAAAGAAGTTTTCTCAGGGGCAGCAAGAGATGTATGAAGATGTGGTAAGGGGATCAGATACGGAAGCAATCAGATACAGGAGCAGGTACTCTTGTTCAAGGGTGGTAATAGTGACCCCTGGGCAGCCATCAAATTGACCACAGTCTTCTGGCTAGGAGGTGTTGTATTAATTCATAAGCCATAGTTAGAGTCAAATCAATATTTATTGTTATATATATATATATGATTGAAATGAGAATATCTAGATTTTTTTTGAAGGGGAAAAAGGATAGAAATTGGCTCTGGTGACCAAGGTTCAAATCTCTATTCTGATTCACAAACTTGAATCCAGAAGCGAGATCTCCCGTCACCCAGAGGAACACTCTGATGAACAGGAGCCCAGGCACTTTTTCACGAACATATTCTTTTCCCTCCTCAAACATGAAATGAGTCAATTTTTTCTGAATTCATGTGATTTATGGAGAGGAAGAAGACTTGTTACTGTAGCATTTTCTTTGTAAGAGACTCTGTAGTCCATCCCAAAGTCTGTATCAAGGGAAATTTTGCCCAAGTTAGGTTTCCTTCAACTTTACATGGGAACTAAGGACTCAACCCATGTAACGTCACGGCTTTCATGCCATATTTCTGTTGATACAATGAAATGAATCCTGGCACAGTGAAATTAATCCTGACACAATGTTTATGTTTTCATCTCTTGTGGAAACAATAGCATGCAAATGTGTAAGGGAAAGGAAGAAATATGTATGCAGTATCCCTAAAGAAGTAGGAGCCCAGAACAAACCAAGCATTGGCTTCTTCAGTTAATGTTTTTCTACTGGAAAAGGGTAGCACTTTCTCCATGCTGTCTATATTTTCTGTGCACCACTTGCTTGAGACCCATTTGTGAAAGGTTCCTGATTGACTCACTGAGTTGAGCTCATGTGCTTCTGTTTTCTGCTAGACAAAGTGGGCCTCCTCAGGCAGACGAACAAAAGAAAAAGGTTGACAACAGCTGGGGTTGCCAGAAACCTGCTTGTAGCTCATAGAGTTATAGAATCATAGAATGGTTTGGGTTGGAAGAGACCTTTAAAGGTCATCTAGTCCAACCCCCCTGCCATGGGCAGGGACATCTGCAACTAGATCAGGTTGCTCAGAGCCCCGTCCAACCTGACCTTGAATGTTTCCAGGGACGGGGCATCTACCACCTCTCTGGGCAACCTGTTCCA
The DNA here is from genome assembly GCF_034638445.1 of Ciconia boyciana. Lineage (NCBI taxonomy): Eukaryota > Metazoa > Chordata > Aves > Ciconiiformes > Ciconiidae > Ciconia > Ciconia boyciana. The sequence continues at coordinate 56,300,800 of NC_132936.1, forward strand.
GTGCTTCGCCACCCTCATGTTAAAAAATTTCTGCCTTATATCCAGTCTGAATCTACCCTCTTTTAGTTGAAAACCATTACCCCCTGTCCTATCGCAACAGGCCCTACTAAAAAATCTGTCCCCAGGGAGGGGACAGGCTCTGGTATGGTCGTGGAGGGAACAAGACAGCAGGAGAATGGGGATAGGCACTGGCAGAAACTGAGCAGAAACTGAAACATTCCTCTCTCACTTCATATGTAGTAGTTTGGTTACCCAGGCACTTGGTGATTCCTGAATTGCCTTTGAAGGCTCCTCTTAAAATTGCTTTACAAGCTATGCAAACTTATTTTAACTTCACCTTCCAACCTCTCCTCCCTGTTCACTCAATAGATCCCAAGGTAATAGGGAAGCACTGGAACAACCCCCCCAGGGTGTTTGAGAGAACATACTGAAAGCAAAGCTGGTTGACCGTAAAATTCTATTTCAGTGATCACGGCAAACACTGTGAAAAAGTTGGCCATAACAGAAAACCAAAGCGAAACACAAAACTGAAGGGTCAGAATCAGGGAGGACTGGAGATGCTCAATGAAATTGTGGGATTTACTGGAATAGTTTGGGTATAAATTCTGAGCTGCCAGTGATGGTGCACAGGACCTGCTGCAACAGGAACAAGCTTCCTGTTATCCTTGAAGTCCGGAGAGGATGACTTTGAATTGCCGTTGCATTAAGGGGAAATGTCGTGGTGATTACATACTGCAAATGCGTTCCTGGACGTGTGACTCACACCCGTGAATCCCAGCTGCAGGGCCCTGCCTGGCACCTTCCTCGTGACATTTGCTCAGTAGGTGTCCCTGGCTGACCCTGCCCTGCTATATTGCAGGGGAGAGAAAGAATAATGTTGGCTGCTTGATTGCTTGCTTGCTTCCCCACAGCCTCTGCGAAGCCAAAATTGGACTCCACCAGCTCTGTCTGCTTGTAGAGGACCACTTAATAAGCAGTGACTCACCTGCTCCCTATTGCCTCCCACCTATAGCGGGAAGCAAGAAAAAAAGGAGAAGATCATGCGGTTTGGAGCTCTGCGGTTCTCCATGCCTCCACCCCAGCACCTGCATATTTCAGAGATACCTGTTGGTGGGTCTGAACTCGCTCTGTCTGGCTGCATCCCAGCACAGAGTGGTGGCTTGTCTCCCCTCCCTGCACTCTCTGGGTGACCTGAAGGGTCAAGAGCAGAGAATCACCTGCAAAATGTTGCCCGTGGCCCCTGAAGCCTTTTGAACTAATTTACAGGTTGATCTCCTGTTGGGAAAGCTGGTTATCACCTCCTTAGGAGAACTGGGCAGAGAATAAACATTGCTGAAACACAGGGGGAGCAGGTTGCCAAATGATCTCTTTGGGGGATTCTTACAAATCATTTATCTAAATGAGAGCCAACAAATGAGGTGCCTGCTTATACATGGACATAATCTCTAGTCCTAGGCACCAGGACAAGGAGGGAAAATGAAATTTCTGCAAGGAAAATGGATTAATATCTTTAGATACTATGACAAAGTTATTTTATTGAAGTAAATGAGATTATTCTGGGAAACAAAAAATACCATAGCCGCGTCCATGAACTCGGGTCTCCAAAGTAATGTCTAAGGCCCTGCTGTTGTATTGCTTTCCTCGATGAGGACTTTTTTAGAAAGCTGGATGGCACATACATTCTTCTAGGTTTACCCACTTCTATCTTTTAGTACTTTCTTAAGGAATACTTGCTATAAAATCTAGCCGTGCCTTATCTTGCTGTTTCAAGGATGTCTTCATGTGGTTTTTCTTGCTCTCTGTTGCTAAACGGCACTTTCTATTTTTCAGAAGTTTCCTAAAAGTCATATCAGAATATTACAGACATATTCAACTTGATATCAGAAAATGGAGTAAGAGTAATTTTGGGCACTCAGTCCCATGCCATCTTTTAAATAGCTTTGTAGTTATGTTCTCTGCACTAGTGAATTGTGAAAGCTTTCTCTAGAGCAGTGTGAGTCTCTCTCTACTTCTTTGCTCACTTATTCACTTTATCAGGTAAATTTTAGCCTTGTGCATAAAGCCAGTGTATGGTCTAATTACCACTACCTTTCTTAGGAAAAGGGAGAAAAAGTAATGTTGCTAATAAGTACAATTCATTAAGTTAGGCAGTGATTTATTGAACAAAATTATATGAAGAAAAGCAATGTGGATTCTTCTTGTTAGAAAACCCGGCTGTTTGGATACAGTCTAAGTAAAACTTTTGCCTTTTCAGTATGTTACAGGCCCAATTCATCCCTGATAATGGAGTTGAGGAAGAATTTGGCCCACTACCTGACTAACTTTGAACTTGAACCGTGTGTCAAGGCTGCTAACTCTTCAGAGATGAGAGCTGTTTAAATGACACTGCAAGTATCAAAAGCTATAACCCAATGATTTTTTTTTTTCTAATGACGCATATCCACATAGTAAATCAGACAGAGGGAGTTTATGTACTAAAAAGAACCTGAAACTGAATAATAATGAAATTGAGGCAATGTATTTCATTGCCCCAAAGCAATAACGTCTTTCAGTTGACTGATCAGAGAGGCAAACAAACCAAATAATTTATGGCATTTTTCCTTAATGAAAAGCAAGTCAAGGATCAAACATATCATTTTTGGAATCCAAAAAAAGAGTGAGTATTCATAACCTTCAGTTGCTTCTCTTTCTTCTTCAAAACAAAGGGATTATCTTCCTTGGGGATTTTTATTCTTAAAAAGTACAAATAGCTTCTCAAAGTCCACCCAGAATAACAGTGACTGTAGAAGAATGAGTCTGAGCCCAATTCAGATAGCTGTAGCTTGCCTTTTAGGTAAAAATATTTATACCATTCTGAAGTAAGTCAAAGAAAATGAGTTCAGAGCGTAGATAAAGCAACTAGGCTGGCTTTATCTGTTAGTATGATAGTTAGCTAATAATACCTGTTAGTATTATTCTTTTTGGTCGGGGAAGTGGGAAGGTCATATCTGCCCGTAGGAAAGCATCCTGGCAGAGGATATAGAAATCAAGTGATGAAAAATTGTCCACTGTTTTCTTTTCTCATTAGTTTACTTGTAATCGCCATTTTGAAAGCAAGTGACCTCTGAGAATTAGCTACGTTTCCAATAATTTGGGTGCATAAGGGAAATACATATAAAACGGGAGAAAAAAATATTCTTCCCCTTCCCCTCCAAACAACTTATTTCAGTGAATGCACACTTATTGGCACATAGTACACTTAAAATTGACACATAGTACGCTTAAAATGCTTTGATTTAGGAGTGAAGATGAGCTGAAGTACATAAAGCTTCCGTGTTGCTGCTGTAGCAAGTACTGGAAGCCTGGTTTCCAAGTGTCTGAGTGTGGTTTCCTAACAGGTTTTGGAGTCGGTGTTAGAAAGCTTTGTCCCCCTTGTCTCGCTTTTGCTCCTGAGAATTTGCACCTGAGGAGACACAAGCCTTGCCGGTCCTATTCTGAAACAGGAATTGTTTGGAGTGATTTGATACGGTAAGTGCGCGGTAATCTAAACCCGACAGCCCACATACTGACTGGGGAAAGACTTTCCTGAGGAGGGGCAATTTGGCAAGGCGAAATATGTGGGTGTCTTCTGTCTACCTATGACATTCAGAAGGCCGGTACTTACTGGGTGCCTGTCTGTAAGTGGGAATTTTTGACACTGGCTGTGCCGTGGGCTTTGGGAAGGGGTTACTGCCTCTTGAACTAGGGGGGTTTCAAAGGAGCAGCACTGTAAATGGCTCCATAGAGAAAGCTGGAGGAATGGACAGAGTGGCTCTTATGGGATGGACAGAGCAGCTTTAATGTGCTAATGAGGGGAAGGCCAGATGCCAGCAGCGATCAGAAGGGCTCTTTGTGGCTCTGTCTCTTTGGAGATGGCTGGAGTCTCTGTCCTTATCATGGTTGTTTCTGCAGGCAGAGGGAAACACTGGGGCTATTAGTGAGGTGTTCCCTTCCTTTAAGTCAGCAGATAGCCTTACAGATGAGCATTTGAATACTGATTAGGGCTAATTACCAGGAAAGCTTAGGAAAAAGAACTGCTGAAGAAGCTCGACTTTAAAAAAACTACAAAAAATCGCCCCCCAAACCCAACAACAACAGAAAGCTCATGCTCAAAGGCTTGTGAGCTGAGCTCAAACTCAGCTGAAATCACCTGTTGCAAGAACAGCTGCATGGGGACTCATAAATTGCTATGACTGTAAAGTGTGTAAGTATTGGTGGTTGTGAAATTCATGTTGTGAACCGCCTAATCTACCTGTCTCTGCTTATTTATGTCTGTCATCTGTCTCCCTGGGATTTTTACTTAAACCACGCCAGTTTTGAAGCTTGTCTTTCAGTTTTCGCTGACTTGGTTTCTTGTGATTTAAGAAAGCATTTCTTCAATACGTATTCACTCTCCATCATTTTTCTCAGAGACACCAAATGATTGAGGTAGTGGGTTTTACTCCCATGCATCACATTCTTCTCGGTACGGCTGCAACAAAGGAGCAAGAGACAGAGGAGGGAGTGTCCCCACAGCCCCGCCATGCTTGCTGAGAGCCCTTGTGCGGCAATACTGTGCCGTACTTCTGCAGGGAGCGCACCTGGTTTTTGGGATGTGCCACGGTATGTGGTGCTAGCCAAATAATTTCCTAGACAGGGTGGATGGCCCTTGATCTCACCAGAAAGGTCTGTCCACAAATGACACCATGTAGGTGCCACTGTAAAAAATAGTGACGCTTATTAAGCCAGCCTTCTGTTTGCAGCCGATACAGTCATTTCAGCCCTTAATTTCAGTTTCTCCTTGGTGTGGTGGTCACTTGCTTCTTTGCACTGCCTTTTCCCATAGGGATGCGGGAGGCCACGCTCCACCTTCAGATAGGTCTGACCTGCGGCGGCACATAGGAACTTAGGAGCCGGATAGTGAATCTCTCTTTTGCTACAACTTTTTTTCCTGTCAGAAAATGTAGATGAGTCAAAACCTTGGCAAGAAGGATTGGATTTTCTCCAGACTGCATGTTCAGCAATGTTTCTTATGTCCAGACTGCATTTTTTTGGATGGAGAGCGAGTAAGACTTCATGGTAATCTGGTGATGGGAGTACTTACGCAGGAGACCAGGTTTAACCCTGCTTTGCTGCATCCCTGAGGGCTGCTGTGAACACATGGACTGTGAGGTTCTCTTGGGATGAAGAACCTCAAAAGGTTGTGGTTTTGTCCTAATGCAAAATGGGAGAAGTTTTGAAAATTAAAAGTTTGGAACTAGAAGATGCTTTTTTGCCCAGCTCATCTCCCAAGGCATTTCAGGCTTCAAGGTGTTAATTTACAAAAACACTCTATGCTTGAAACAGATTGCTGCATCTGTAATACAGATAAATGAGGTAATTTATGGCCAGTAGCAAGACCATAATTATTACCTCCCAAGCCCTAGCTTTAATTGCAACCTGTAAGCCAGCATTAGCTGATGACAGAACGAAAACAAAATTCGTTCCCATTACTTTTCTCATCTAGCAAGTGTTTTGATGTGCCTGACTTTTTCTGGTTTCCATTTGGTAGAAATGGAAAATGAGTTAAGAGGGGACTAAATGTTTCCCCCCATTTGGTGAAATGGAGAGGAAGCCACCGACAGCGTGGGAGGGCGATACTAGAGTCTGTTCCTGCTCTGATACCTCTTCATCAGCCTCACCGAAGAGGAAGAGAGCTCCACAGCTCCACTCCTGGATCTCTCCAGCCTAATAACGAAAATCCTGATCCTTAATGTAGCCTTGGGGCTGCTAGCTCAGACCCTTTCAGCGGAAGGGGGAGTTTGAGGGGGATGGGATGATTGAGAGCGGTGGCTACAAGGCAGAAGCGGGGGGACTTCTCTGCCTTTTTTTGAAGAGAGGAGGTAGATGTCTAACTCTTCAAGACTGTGAATCGAAGACAGGGGAGGCCTGAAGTGAGTCACTGACAGGTAGGGGCCTAATGCTCCAAGGGGGATAAGGCATAAGCTGTACCCTATCCTATGCTTTCTGCTTTTTACCAGGATTTGGATCTTCGTCTACCCAGGTGCCTCTGTGGCTATCCCAGGGTGCCATATTTTTCTGCGTGGATCTTTTTTCCCCCTATGATGATGAGACAAATGCTGGAAAACACTTAATGAAATTAAATGAATTATCTTTTGATTATTCTAAGCCCAGATATTTTATGGAGTTTAAATAGCTCTGTGTTTTCAGTGGCTTCTGCAGCCTGATTTGGGCCATTTACCTTCTGAAATCTCTTCTTACTAGAAGCTGAGCACCATAATGAAACTGAGCAAGTTGTTTCTTTCCTGTTGCTCCTTTCCTTTTCTCTCTCTGCTGCTGCTACAAACATGAAATGCTTTTGATTATGGTTTTTTAACTCCCTGCTGCCAGTATATTGAGGTCTGTAGGGACCGTCCTGGGTAGATTGAAATGAGTAAGGACAGCAAATAGCAGGTAGGGTGGGAAGAGTTGAGCAGGGAGCTGTAAAATATTTTAATGGGTATGGGATTTGATACTTGAAGGAAATAAAACTTTAATATTGTAGATATAATTTTCATCAGGCTGAGTATGAGGATTAAGTACCGTCAGGCAGAAAAAGTTTCCAAGCTTCATTTAACATGGTGAGGAAAAAGCCAGCACCCAAAAATGGTCAGACTGAAGTGCCTCCTTTTCCTGCGTGACCTACCTGATATGCACAGGTAACTTCCAGTCAGATTTTGGATACCATACCCCTGCTGTTGGGTACCTGGTGTGCTGAGGGGGATGCTTTGTAGAAAAACTACTGTTTTTCTGGAATTTAGAGATCACCATTTGCAGAAGCGTGGTTCAGTTCTTCCCAGAGCAGACAACACCTGTGTGTAGTCCTGGAGACCTGGAGACCTTGCTCTGTTGCCTCCTCTTCACATTCTTCTACCAAAGCTGCTTTGCTCACTCACCAGCATTTTTTGACAGTATACTTCAGTGTTTTTTCAGGTCCAGTTTGCAGCAGGGGGAATCATGCCTTTGAAGAGATTCAGCAGAGTCTAGGACATTTGGAGGACTTAATCTAGAAGCACAGGGGCAAGGTGGTATGATGGCTGTAGTACACGTATGAAGGCACCGCTTACTGGCATTGAAAAGGAAAATTCCAGGTTTTCTCTCATTTAAACAAAAAAGTGACGTCTTATCAGAACAACCATTCAGTAGCAGAATACTCCCAAGGAGTGAGGCAGAGTGGTCAGGGTGAGAGGCAGTGCCATGCGGTGGTTGGAGGGTTGCCCGAAGTGAAAGAGTTATGTTGCATCTATATTAACCAAGCAAAATCTCTGGGATTCAGAATTTCTCCTGCTCTGAAGAGGTTACCTGAGTTTAAGACACCAAATAATGCCCTAATAATTCACTTGAAGAAAGGGCTGTGTATCTAAGCATGCAAGATCTTTTAAGATGAAGTACAAAAGTTACCCCAATTTAACATCCTGTTATAAATAAAAAAAACTCTAGCACATTCCAACTCGTAGAAGAACTTCTGTTAAATTTGAGGTCTGAAATTGTTCATACATATTGATTTGGTAGGTATTACTGTGTTAATGGAACTTATTATTACTCAGCTAGATTAATTTATTAGATTTATTCCTACACTTTTACAACCTATAGATGTATTGAGACATGAGCCCGCAGAATCAATACCAATTTCTTTTCTCATTTGAATGGTCTTACTAACATACAAAATACTGTTACACTTGAGAGTATTTAGCTGAAATTTATTTTGAAGCATACACTCTGACAATTTTAAACTTGTCTTTCTTCTTTGTCCTTTAATAATTTTTTTTTTCCATGTATGTGGGCTCTGTTTTAGCAAAATACCACGCATCAAGCATCAAACAAGTCATGACCATACTTTAGTCGTTGAGATTAGTCGGCAGCTGAGGTATTTGCAAGATTGAGACTTGCAAACACCCTGAGACCAGACCTCATCTTCGAGATGTGTTTTGGCTGCCGTTCTGGATGGCAGACCCGAAGCAGGAGAGGGAACAAAGGTAACTTACAACTAAGTTGCCTGCCAAATGTAGTATATTTGCATGTTTTTCTTTGAGCAGTGGCCATGCGTGTGTTTATCTTCAGAAGCAGCAGTGTTTATCCGAGGAGCAGTAGCAAAGACCAGCCGAAATGGGTAACTGATGTGGGGCTTGTTTGCTTGCTTCCAGAGCACGAGCATCAGATGGGACCTGCTGAAGGCTCGTGGTGGGAGGTGAGGAAGGCGGGGGCCAGAGCAAGTACGGGGGAGGAAAGCTATTTGGCCACCTCTGCCCACGCTGCGAGTTCAAGACTGGTAGCACTGATGGTAGGGAGAGATCAGTCTTCAGGCAGTTCCCATCACAGCACCAGTGGTGCCTGGAGATACCATCCTTCCTTCCTTTGGATGGACCAGAAATATTCTGTAACTCTCGGGAAGGGAATTACAGAGAGTGGTTGACCTTAGCCCGGCCTTTAAATCCAGTCCAAAGCAGCTCACCAAACATTTCTGTGGAGAAATCTCCAGCAGCTGCAAGCCCACAGAGATAATGTTTTATCCAGTGGCCTGCAAGGTGAAGCTCCTTAAAACTAACTCTTCTCCAGCCAGCCTTTCTTTGTTGTTTTGTAGCAAAAGTTGCTGTATCCATTCAGTATACTGCTCATCTCACCGCTTTTTGGTCTGGACTTACTGTTGCTACTGTAGCTGCCGCTTGTGCACCACTGCAGTTGCTGCTTATTAAAAGCTCAAGCCTGATAAACAAACAACAGCATGCACAAAAAGACCAGTCAGCTGATTAAGGGAAACTGAGGGGAAAAAAACCACCCCCAAAACCATCATATATAAGTAGGCATCAGAGTTAGAAAGATGGGGAGATGCCCTGTGAATACTGCCTGCCTGATTCAGTCGCGGGCTTTGGGAGCAAAGCAGAGCATGATGATTTGTGTCATCTTGGCTGTGCTGACTAAGTTACAGGAGAGCTGGTGGACAAAAAGCAGCTCGACTAACCCATTGCAGTGAAGGGCAGGGAGAGGTGGGCTTTTGCCTGTTGTGTTTTCAGGAGAAGCTTGTACTGCAGCAGCAGATGAAGGGAACGCTGCTGCTGCTGCAATGAGAGGCTCAGGAAGAAGTTACATACAGTAGCGCCTGATTTACAGTCCAGGATGGGACACCAATTGTTTTTTTGGCCTTGGGCAAATCTCTCAACCTCCCTGGGTCTGGTTCAGCACCTGTAGAATGGGGATAATTAAACTTAACTACCTGGAAGAGTTGTTGATTAGTTAATGCTTGTAAAATGCTATACAGTGCTATAAAATACAGCGTAGTACTCGGAAGCATCTGGTCTGCAGTTACTGTAGTGCTTCTCTGAAACTTTATGGGCAAACGTTTGCCAAGAAACAAAATGACTAATGTGCACAGTATGTGGGGCTATGGGAGACGAGGGGGTGGCATCTTTTCAAAGGCGCCTAACTTTCCTGAGGTACCTACTGTCAGAATACAAGGGGAGGTTTCCCGAGAGCACCTGCAGTGGTCTGGCACTGAAACTGCTGTCGGATGAGGCTGGGACCACAGAGGGGGGCTCTGGCAGGTGGCAGAAGAGCTCCTTGCTCCACTCTGCTGCTCATTCTTACTCTTGTCCCCATCCCCAGCCCCTTCCCCCTTTGTCATGCTGGCAGAGCTGTTTGCGTGGTGGCATGGAGAGCCAGGTTGGTGGCTTGATCCAGACGGGAAAAATAATGGAAAAAAGTTTCAATTGTTGTTGGTTTGTTTTTCTGGATGGATCCTCTCTCCAGTGTAGTTTATCATGTGGATACCAACACGTGGACTAGCACAGTGAAGAGGCTGGTACAGGGGTGAGAACAAGTGGAGAGAAAGCAGGACTGGGGTTGCTGAAGCTCTTCTGGACACTAAAGATGATGCCACAGACCGTGTTAGCCAAACACAGAAGGTGTTGCCATCACAGGGGTTTGAAGGTGTGACAGAAGTTAGTGAGCTAACCTTCTTTCCTGCCTCCTAAGGCATGTTACACTGATTTCATTGGAGGCACATGTATGACAGCATTAGAGAGATCATTTGGTGAAGAGCTGATCCTGGTTGCAGCTCACCACACAGTCTGTGAAACTGCTAACAAGGGGGAAGGAGCTAAAGATATGCTAGAGATGAGCCTGCAATAATTTCTGAGATTTGCATCTTGACAGTATCATTTGGGATACTTACAATGGGAATATATGGCACTATGTGAACAATGCACGTGCACACACAGATATTGATTTGGTTTAATAGGAGACTGTTAAAAAAAAAAAAAAAAAAAAAGAGGTGGTGGTGGAAGGAAACCATTTCCTAATCAGCTGCTCCTGAACTAATACCTGGAAGCTGTTAGGAGAGGGTAGTGGGTTACCAGATGCAAAGATTCACCCTCTCAGCCATTTTACAGAACTGGGTAAGATAAACATGAGCTAAGGCTGAGGAACGAGTTGGTTCTTAAATCACAGTTTCGCAAACTGCCAAAAGGAGGTCTCACCTCTGTCTCTTCCCTGCTCCTGGCCAAATTGCTCCTTCTGCTTTCACCAAGCCAGATCTGGTTCCTGTCACATCTCACAGTCAGCTCCCTAAAATAGCAGACAATTAACCTGACTGAAAAAGGTGGTTGTTGTTGCTGGGTCTTTAGCTAACTTTTGATTAGACTAGTGCCTGGACTGGCAAAAGGAGGGAGCCTGTGAGCAGGAGAACAGGGAGGAGCAGGGGCAGAGGAGATGGGGAAAATAGGGATTGGAGGTAAAAGAAAACTGGAAAGAAGGAAGGGAAAGTATCTCTTTCTGTGGTCACAAGATTTTTATTTGGTTCATCTGTATTGTAATATCGTGCCTGAGCTAACTGTTTGCTGGTGCCCATGCTGTCCCTTGTTACAAACCCTAGTGCTGATGTTCCTGAGAAGAGTGGTGATGACCCCAGGTGAGACCTGGTGGGTATCAACAGTTGGTAAACAGTCAGCTGTAGCCAATTCCTCACTCAAATAGAAGGAAGCGATGTACCCAGGGAGGAAAAAGAAGAAGGTCTGACATCTGGTAGTATGAGTCTGGGTGGAGTTGGGGGAAAAATATGCTCTGTTAGGCCTGTAAGTATTTGCTGTATGCTGTGCTGTCAGAGGTGATGATGGAGGTGTGATGCAGCCCTAAATGGACAACACTCCTCCGTGTGATACCTTTTATTTATTTATTTTTAGAAAGGGCTGAGTTCAGTGAGGATGGGTATTTGTGCAAAATCTTAATACAAGCATACTATGTGTTTCCCTCTTGGTAGAAGATGGAATGGGAGCCTTATCCCTGATACTCTTTTCTCACAGTAACTGAAATAGAGGTGCATGTTCAGCAGATCTAAAATCATTATATCTAGATTGTGGCAGTGCCACTGTGGGCTTTATGACTCACTTCTGTCCCTCTGGCAAGGCGTGCACTAACTTCTCTGCTGCTGCTGATTTGCTAGAAAAACAGGAATTGATCAGTGGCTGCTGAACTGGCTCATCCCACCTTCTGTGATGGCATACGGCCTTTCCGTATACAGTGCTCTGTGAATAGGTGTTTTTATTTGGCTGATGTGATCTTGGAGGCCTGTTGCCATTCCCTGGCCTCTCTCTTTCTGTTCTGTTTCTCCCTAGAGCCAGCAGCTGTGTGCTTTCTTTCCCAAAAGCCATGCCTTTGAGGGACCACTCTGATCAGCAATCCCATGGCCTCAGTTACTGAGAGAATTTCTTAAGAGCAAAGCATCCACCAATTTGATCCCCTTGGGAGTGGTCCCACCAGAGCTCCTTCTGGGTATGTCAGATGGCACTGACATAGAAAAACAGTTTTCTGGGAGTGTTTCTTTGTTAGTCCTGCTTCTTGAACTGATCCTGTATCCTCTTAGCATGCTGTTATACAGTCACTTGCCAGTACCGTTGTGGAAAGGTGCTGCACAATCCAGCTAAATTGCTTCACAACACCTTCTCCTCTCCTGCAGCAGGTAAAGCTGTTGGATTTGGAGCACCAAAAGCACAGGCAGACAGAGGTAAGGAAGAAAACAGGTGCTGTAGAAGACAATAAACATAAAACAGTATAGTCGTGTACTGTTCCTGAAGGCAAATAAGGGATTAACAAATCCAGACAGAGAACATCTCCCATTTTTTAGTTCTTTATTGTGATCCTATGGAAAAAAGATGGAAGTGGTAATAGAAATTCCAGATCAGGGCCTAAAGCCTCTTTGGGTTGTGATTTTCTCTTAAAAAAAAAAAAAAAAAAAGTACATTGCAGTTTATCCAGCTTTTAGCAAATATGAGGTTGTGCTTGACTTTCTTGGCCAGTTATTTTTATGAGCAGTGGTGGATAACCACTTTCTGATCCCTGAAATGGAATTTTGGTAGGTTTCACTTTTGTGGTTCAGGTCAGAGATCTGTGTTTCTGTCCATATGAAGAACTGAATGTATCATTGCTTACAGATCTGGGTGTTAACATCAGTATTTTTTTGGTGACAGTATTGACAGCAAGTTTGGCCATGGGACAGCTGTGGTGTTTGCCTTTCTTTTTGGTTTATGCCCTAATGCAGGAATTTCTCTGGTTCTTGGTTCCCCTCTATCCCCTGGATTACTGTCCAGCACAGACCTGGATTGTTTGCTGGGGTTGGTCTTGTTCTGGGGAAGCTGAAACCGTTAGTATTGCTGCACTCCTGCTCTCAGTTAAAGCTTTAACAGCTTGTAAAGAAATACAATCCAGGTTGGTATCTGACTGATAGGAAAAAACCCAAACCCTTAAACAGTAATCCCACATGTCCCATGGGCAAGTCAACCGATCGTGTTCAGACTGGGAAGGTCTCTATTAGTAGGAGTACAGGCGCTGTTGATTTTTAAGGGAAAAAAACCAAAACCAAAAAAAACCCCAACAGTGCTACAGGCAATATACAGCCGTTCGTGGTTTGATACCAAAATGAGTGAGCAGGAAGCCAGGGAAGAAGCTTCCAGGTAAATTCTGCCAGTGTTTGAATCCCAGTTGATGGGAATGGAGAGATGCAACACAGCAAAAATCTCCATCTCATTTTGTCTCTCTGTGTCTAAGTATGCTTCTGTGGCATATAAATAAATTGTCAGGGAGGGAGGGAAGGAGGACTTGTTTCTCTGCCTTTTGGGTGTTCCTAATTATTATAGCTTTGCTCTGACTTCGGGCAGGCAGAGATTACCATGTGGCTTGCAGTGAACTAGCTTGCATGTGTGGATATAGCATAAACACGTTTGTTGTTCTTATAAATGCAGTGATGGTGATGTATTGAAACAGGGAGGGACATCTGTTTTTTATGAAAGACCCATGAAACGAGTGAAGAAAATGCAACAGCAGCAAAGGAAAACATGGTACCTCAGTTCTTAAGATGAATTCCTACCTGGATCCCAAAATACAAGGTACCCCCAGTTTTGTTTTCCCTGCGTGTCCAACGTTTCCCCTTTCCTCCTTCTCCTGCTACGTGCAGGCGCGCTCCAAAGCCACAGCAGCCCCCCGGCTGCCAGACTTCCTGTACAGAACAGCGGCGTGGGGCCGAGGCCCCCATCCCCAGTGCAGAGGGGCTGTTGGAAAGGATCCATTGCTCCCGAGCACCGTGGCCCCTGGAGGAGCCCGTTACCTTTGGAGGTGCGGGTGTGGGTGCGAGGGCACGCTGCAGGCCCTATCCCAGCCCCAGTGCCTGTGGTGTGATGCCCTGGTTGCCATAGCAAGCAATCGCCGCTTTTAAGGGCTGGTGTCGACTACAAATCCCTGTAAATTGCCCAGAACCCTAGTTAAAGCTGCTCCTTAGGCACCTTTCTATTTGATTTTACCCCAAAAGATGGGATGGAGGGTTTCTTTTTCTTCCTACTCATGAAAAAAGCCAGAATAACTTGGTGTATGCTGTTGCACTGGCTTTCACCTTCCTAGGCTTGCTGAGACACGGGGAACTTTTGTGAAGAACAACTGCAAAATAGATGGAGATGTGGTTGCTTCCAGCTCTCCGCATGTAATCTTCATGCGAGCGGCAGATCATGCCTGCCTGGGCAACTTAACAAGCATAGTCTTTGAGAGGTGCGCGTGGTTTTTTTTTATTATTATCGGAAGGCTTACACCAGACAATTAATGTGTATGTGTGTGGCTTTGCTTTGTGCTGTAAAAAGAACAACTGGGAATTACTCTGCTGTTTGTATCAATTCATGTAACCATGAAGGAAATGAAAACCAGCTACAGCAAGACTGTACTCTGTATCTGTCTGTTTGCATAAGTAATGGGAGAGAAATAGGAGATGTTTACTGTGTCATTATTCTAGAAACCTGAACAGTAGTGAACACAAATTCTTCTTAGACGTCTTCCTGTAGGTTAAAGCTCCATTCATTTGAAAGGCAGTCTTAATTTCCTCGGTACGTTATTAGAATGGTTGGAAAATCTGTCCAGAAGTTCTTTTTTCCTTGGAGGCATTAAAGTCTGTTACCTTTAATACTGCTTCTCAGAAAAAAAAATCCACCAAAACCAAACCCCATGAAGGGAAACAAGTTTAAAGGGATAAGTTATCAAGTGCACAATATTCTCTCTTAGCCTCAAACAAAGTGATAGGTATGATTCAGCACAGTCTCTTTTTTTTTTTTTTTAATGAATGTCACCTTGATATATACACAGTTGTATACACAACTTATGTGCGTGGAAACTTGCAATTACTTTTACTGGAGATAGCGGGTAAGATGTTGGTGTTCTTCGCTATGCCAGATCAGAGTCAAGCGTTGTGATAAAACAGATTAGGTAACTTTGATTAACTGTAACATTAATGCACACTGAGTGCATGCTATATATCCTGGTTTGGGTTGCTAAGTTTAGTCCCACTGTTCACAGACACAGGAATATACAATTTACAGGAGTATAGGAACATAATATTGACTTGCTCTGTTTTTGATATTTCAATACTGGAGGAGCATCAGGTACTACTTACTGCTGGTAACTAAACTGTGGCTGAAGAAAGAGTCCTGTTTCATCTTCTGTATGGCAAATCAGTATGATCTTTCAGGACTGGTCAAACCGGAGCAGTTAGAGAAGTAATCAAAATGGACCCGACCAACAATGCATGGCTTTGCAGCTATTACCTCTCCCCCTTACCAAAGACTTTTAAACTGAAAGTGTGCAAGATTGCTGTTCAAGGACTGCAGGCTAAGGTCTTGTTTATTCAGTTTGTATCCCCCAGGATCAGCTTTCCTGTGTGGAAGAATAAGAACCAGTTAAATAAAGAGCATTCTTCTCTCTTCCTTCCTTCCTTCCTTCCTTCCTTCCTTTTTACAGAGCCTGTGGAAACCCCTTTCCCAGGTCCGCATAGTTCCTGGTCAGCAGAGGCTCATGAAAGGCCCCGAGGCAGATGGCGTTTTTGGGGTAGTACCTGTTCCTCTTGCTAATAGTCCTGGGGGTACTAGTCAGAGATGGTGACGTCCTCTGGCCTTGTCTTGCCTTTGGCAGTCAGAGCCCTGTCTTGGCATCCAGACTGAGAGGGCTTGCTGGGGATAGGAGATAGAGTGGGTTTCAGTTCCTGCCGTACTTGTAGTGGCTCTTTGTTCAGGATGATTCTGATGATCCAGCAGAACAAGGATTTGAACTTGGGTATGCCTGCACCCATGCTGCTGTCAGAACTACCAGACTCTAGCCTCTTGCCCTGTTCTTCCCAAGAAACTTTGTTGAAGTCAGTTTTTTTTTTTTTCCAGTACAAGGTTTTCTTTTTTGGTTTTTTTTCCTTTAATGCAATATAATGCCATAATGGTATTTTTGCTTCACTGAAAATGTTCCAGGCAGCCCTGCATATGTGAGCAGTGCTTGTCTTGAATATGTCAGTGTGATTATAGAGGTTCTGGTGTTGTGCAGTGCATCATATTCAGCAGTCATCCTGTATTCTTGCAGAAGTCCTGAAAACTTCCTTCCATCCTTCTCCACCTGTTGCAGTGCCAAGACTCCCCTCTGTGGAAATCATGGCCCAGGTTCTCAGGGCTTTTTTTAGGTGAAACTCCCCAGGTCCCAGTGGAACTGCCTACAGAGAGGCCAGGAGGAGATATCCTAATGCAATAGCAGAAAGCTGAGATAGCTCTCTTCAGTTACAGTATCTTGAAGCACAGCACAATGACATATAACAGCTTCTCACGTTGCCAGCAGGGGCAAAGAAGAAACTCGCTCTCGTTTGAGAACGGCAGATACCATCCTGTCCTCTCTAGCCTGGTAACTCCCAGCAGCTTTCGCAGCAGGACCATCGAAGTAAGCTGGCTCTGGTGGAAAGCTGCCCAGATGTGGAGATGGGAAGCTGCAAAGGCCAAGTGATGTGCCCTGGCATGTCCTGGTGGCCTTGGGGCCTGGTGTTGGTGCACGGGCTCCTTCGAACTGCTGTGTCTGGGGAGGAAGACCTTGCTTGCATCTCTTACGCAAGCAAACTACTTCGTGAGGGGCTTGCTTGTTGAACGTGGTGGAGCTGACAGATCCCTGTCCTATTTTTAGAAAGGTGTAAGGGGGAGAGAGAGGGGAAAATCGACTAATATTGTAAGATGAAGCAATACTCTGGTGTGGTGTCACTGAGCTGGCAGCTGCTTGCTCCTACGGTCTCCCACCCGCTGAAGCTGAGCTGTGCCAGGGATGGAGGTGAACAGCAGGGCTGGTGGGGTGGCAAGAGACATCTGCCTCACGAGAAAGTGGCCCATCCCTGAGTTTTCCCTGCTAAAAACCCCAGGTCCTTGCCCCCTGTGGGCCACCAGGCAGTGGACAGGAGCCAGCAGAGTGCAGCTGCTGCTGGCCGTGGCCCCACACCACTCACATGGGATGGCTTTTGCAACGAGCCCTGCAGTGTTGTGCCTGCTCCACCTGCCCCGGGGCCAGCGCTGAGAAACTATTTTACTTTACTTTTTGTCTTTTTAGTGCTCTGTTTTTGTGAAGCATTAGTCAGTTGTCCCTTTTTCTCTGTTCCCTGTGTGGCTGCCGTTCCCTTCACCCCATCACCTGCAGCTTCCCCTTCTTTCTTCTCCCCGGCTTGGCTGCCCCCTCTTCTTGCCCTTCCCAGAGAGAAGATATTCTTAGGCAAGGGTCAACCGCTCAGGGCTCTTGAGGAAGGTAGTTCAGGGTTTTGAGACTGAAATAGCACAGCTGCTTTTTGGTGCCTGCTAGAAGGAATTGCTAGCCTGAATCCTCTCCCCCAACTTTTCTGGGCTCTCCTGGAGGTATTTGGCTCTGCTTAAACATGTGCACGCTTGAAGGGGCTTTGAGGAGCAGAAGTAAGCTGGGTCTGTTTTCCCATGGCTTTAATCTAACTGTTTAGCATGTCCCACAAAAGCAACATGTCTGATTAAAAATAAAGACAAACTTACATTAAGATTTGATTTCTGTGGTTGAGAATGTGCAGTGTGACAATAACCATTGGATTGGAAACGATGTCTTTGTGGCAGCAGCTTCGCTGTCACCACGTGCAGGGCTTTGAGTTGCTGTTCTGGTGTCTTGCTCTCGAGGCTATGGATCTTCCAGACTCAGATTAAAATCATGTGAGGCACAGCATCCCCTCTAGTGGAAGAGCAGTTTTAACTGATTTCACGTATATCTTTGTTATGTTATTTTTAGCTGCCAAGATGAATGCTGTAGTGGGATAATTACAATGTAGTGGCATGAACATAGAACAAAGCCTCTTTAGTTTTAACCCACGTTCTGACATGCAGTCCCTGCCTCTCAAGCAAGGCATTTCCCTAGTTTGCTTCTGGTTTTCACCCTTGGATGCAAACACCAGCCCTACATCAGGAGACTTGGACTGTTTAATGAAAAAACAGGAAAGATATTTATAAATGCTTCTAATTTTTGTTGTAAATACAGGCTGGCAAGGGAGAGGAACAGCCATGGTGAAGGAGAGTAAGAGGCTCTAAAGGCCATGGCACAGATATGGAAGAGCCTCTTCCATCTCTTGCTGCAGCTCAGGAAAACATAAAAGGGCAATGTAATTGGGACGCTGCTGAATTATGTATAATATTGGCACTGAGTTCTCTATTAGTTTCATTTTGGTAATGCTTTCTTTCTTGCCAACAGAATAGTCTCTGTAAATAAGCTGCCTCCTCATTTGCTTGCATGGCCTGATTATATACAATTATCCCTTGACTGTTAACGACTTTTTAAATTAATATTGAGCTCAGCCTGGTAGGTATTCTAGGATTGCATCTGAAATACTTCAGTGCTTAAACTGACCACGTAAACGCACATGCTTCAACCCAAAAAATGGGAAAAGCCATTCTGCTGACAGCTTCATTGCCTTTCTTCAGTTTTCTTACCATTGGAATCGCTTGTCATAATAAGAATGGCCTCCAACATAGTTTTAAATAGACTGTACCTTTTTAATAGAGGTAAAATTAAGAGTTAGTAAAGTATATTATGAACATAGTGCTTCTAGAGCTTTTATGTCTTAAAGTTGACCTGGAAACAGTAATAACAAACCTGGGCAGAAGGCTTGTGTCCAGCTTCACATCCAAACGTGTCTGCAAGTACATTTCTTTGCCTGCTTTGCAGCTTGCATCCTTTGCCATGTGTCTGCATCCTCCTTAACTTGAGGGAACTTCTGTTCTATATCTCAGTTCTGTGACTCTGAGGCACTGGTATCTTTATTGCTTAAGCAGTGGAACACAAATTTCTCTCCTGATAGAGGCAGAATAGCCTTCTACAAGTGCAGTCGTCTGGCCATGATATGATAGCCTAATACATGCATTCATAAGCCCAGACAAGGAAAAAAGATGGGGATTCAGATTTCAGGGTGCAGAAATCTACAGCAAACAGGGTGACCTGGACAAAGAGACAAGTGTTGACAAGCTAACATTAACTGCAGTTAATGAACCTGAAATTTCAGTCTTAAATATTTGAAAAAGATTGTCTTTAGCATATAGAAAATAAAGATCAGTGTGGAGTGTGTGTTAGAAAAACAGGTGTTTTCCTGTAAAGCTTGTAGAGTTTGGCCCTACAGAAGTAGGAAAAATTGACAATCGCATCTTGTGTGGTGTCTGAGGGACGTAAAGAAATCAGAAAGAATATAATTCTCAAGTGTTCTGATGTCTGTGTAGGGCAGCATGGCATACCCATGAAAACCTACCAACTTGAACACAGAACCTGCCTGTTCACCCTGGACTATAGTAATAAGCTTAACACAAGATTTATTAACTCCCTAAATAAAATATTACTTCTCCATGTGTTGAGTTGAATTTTGCTGGCTGATTTAGGATAAAAATTAGGAGATCTGCACCCTCCAGTGTGTTAAAGATTGATTTAGCCCCAAAAAGCTCCCTAGTTTTTCGTCAAATTTCCTCCTTGCTGTCTTTGCTAGAAGTTTTTGTGATATCTTTTTCTGCTAAGTCCTAGCTCTGTGTTGTCTTGCAACATTCATATTGCAATGTTCTATTCATTTTGGGGTAGAAAGGCTGAAGGATGTGAAAGAACATGTGCTAGCTAACCTGTATGTTCTACTCATTTTTATTTTCAAGGGACAAAACCTGAAAGTCTTGCTTATTTTCTGTGCTGTAGCAGAAGGCATTTGGGATATCTCAAAAAAGACAGGATTAGGACTAATGGGATAGATACAAAAGTTGGGTAGTAGGAAACAGGACTCGATGGAGATATCTACTTGAATGTGGACTAATCTTTCATGGAAGAAGAGATATCGTCCAAACTAAACCACAGAAAGCCCTTCCAAACCCACGTGGAGGAAATCTCCCATCAGCAGAGAACGGAAGAGGGAGGCACAGATGATCTAAATGATCCTTTGTATCTCTGATTTCCGTGATTTTTTTTTTGAGCTCTTTGTCAAAGCTGCAATTTCAGAGTTATTGAAGAAAGGGATGAAGGATTTTACATTCAGACCTTGAGGCTTGTTAGATCACTATGGCATGCCACTTTCAAATTGTTTCCCTTGGTGCAGGGGTTCAATTTGTTGCGGGCATCCTCCCTGTGCATGGGCAGGTACGAGACCCTGAGCAGCGGGCTCTGGTTGTCCCCCCGCGGAGCTCCCCATGCCCTTCCCCTCTGAGCAGCGACGGGGATGAGAGCGGCATCCCAGACCCCGGCTGGTATCCCCCGCGGGGATTTCCCATGACAGGGAGGAGAGCAGCACCATCTTTCTTGGCGGCCGCTGCCGGGTGGGAGAGCATACATGAGATTGGGCACAGCTATAGCTCCCACTTCTTTGATGTGCTGCTGGGCTGCTTTGTGCGGTGCAGTCTTCTGGTCCCCTCCTTTGTGGCACCTAAACTGTGATTAAAGCCTCAATGAGTGTCCCTCCGCTAGGCAACGGGGGAACAGCGCCTGGAATCCGCTCAGTTCATTGATAAAACCCAAGCCTGAAAGAATGATGATGCCTTTGTGCGAGTGCATCCAGGCCTCCCCAACAGGCTGGCCGCCGCCAAATTCTGTCGCCCAAGCCCTCTGTCGCTTAATCCAAGCCGCCGGGAAGCTGCTTCTTGGGACCCGCTCTGAGGTTTTAAATCTCTTGTGTTAAAAATAACATATCGCCACAAAACATTGCATGAACTCGGGGCTCAGACGACTTTTCCATAGAACTGTGAGCATTTGGAAGCAGAAGCGTAGCTGAGACCTGCTGCATGAGGAGGTGAAACAGCGCTTTGTAGGCTCCTTTGAAAGATAAAAAAAAAAACAAACAAAGAAAAAAAAAAAGTGGTGGGTTTTTTTGCCCCAAACACTAGTGTGAAACAATGGCTATCTCCTGCTAGCCAAACAATAAATAAACTGGGCATGAGGTACATATTTCTCTACTTACCGGCCTGAGAGCAAATATCGCATCTGGAATAAATGGGTGCAATTCCATTGAGTTAGTGGAGTAGCACCAGTTTGAGGTAGCGCTCTCCCTGCTCTAATTATTATTTCCTATGGAAGCCCCAGTTGCGCTCCGAGGCTGTGAATGAGTGGAATTTTTCTTCTAAAGCAGATAATCCAACTGCGTGGCTATGAATGGGGAATGGCATGTCTTTCAAATTACCACACAAACTCTGAGCACATAATGATTTTCTGAGATTTGCAAGTGGAACTGTTAAATTAGTTTGTGATTTAAAATTAATTTTAAATTTTGGTCCTTTGAGAATTCTCTGGCTGCTTCTTTTTCATGGGCTAAGCAGAAAAATAATGCAGAGCTTGCACCTTCTTTTTTTCTTCCGTTTCTCTTTGTGTTTTTTTTTTTTTTTTTTTCTCTGCTGTAGTGCCTGGAAGCATGATGCTTTGTTTGACCTTCAGCCTCCTGATGCTGATGGATAAAGGCTTGAGAAGTTTTCCTTGTAGACTTTTTTGTTGTCGTTGGTGTAGATACAGAGCTGCTGCTTAGAGTAGACATCTTCATGCTGGCAGAGAGGAGGAAAACTTTGCTTCCCCAAAGGTTAGCCAAACTGAAAAAAGGCGGAGAAGGAAAAAGAGGAGGGGAAACTTCTGCTCGCTTTTTGGCTATCTCAAGATGCCAACCATGTGATGCAGCCATCAGCTGGCCATCCTTTATTCTTGGTGCGAATGTTGTGTTTTTCACCTAAGCCAGCTCTGCTACCTGAAGCAGGCTTGCCACAACCAGAAGCCCAAGTTATTTCTGCAAGCTGGAAAGGGCTAAAAAGTAATTAATTTCAGTGATAAATTGCCACTGTGATTTTATTTATTTATTTATTTATTCTTTTAAGCTCTGAGTTTGGGCACATGCTTAATAAATACATGTGCGTTTATAAAATTTAAGAAAATAAATCTGGTCTGTGGGGAAGTCATAGATCCCACTTTTGCATCCTTCTGTATTCTCTGTGTGAGAGCTTAAGCATCACTATGCCTTTTGCAAAATGGGGTTTAGACTCCTAAATGATTTATGCTACTTCTGCAATTTTTCCTCCTAGGCTTCAATGATCATCAAGTGTTGCCAGCTTTCATGGACATAGGGTTAAATTTGATAGTGAACCCATGTATAAAGAATAGTTTATTAATCGTAATGTGTATTGGGGTTTGTTTTGCCTGATGTTGTCTGTCTCTAGACTGGGCCTTTGGTAATACACATTCTTTCTGTGCTCAGTGGAGGAAGATGGGCCCACCCAGAGTATATCTTGTCCTGTCTTAAAATGGGTCCTTGTCCTCTGAATGTGCCTTTCCCTCTTCTTCATGGAAGAGTGAGAAGTGGTGACCTGACAGGTAGTTTTTGATGGCTTAAGTTAGGTGGGATGGATTCCACTCCTAAATTAATATTAATAGGTTGCTCTGAGGGAATAAAAAATCCTTGACAAACACTGCCTGATCGAGACTGTCTGCCTCCTCCTCAACACATACACAAGGTAAACCTATGTTATACAAGAGAGTACTAAAGTTAAATGAAAGCACATACACCTGTCCAGGAACATTTGAGCGGTGCTTCGAATGAGGTTTCCGATGTCATGTTGTAATGGCTAGAATATGGTCTCTTCTGTGCTATTTGAATCGGGGGGAAAAATACCTTGTTGCTTTAGTAGGAGTATGAAAGGGTGGAATCATGCTGGCAAGAGCATAGGAAACGAGAGAGAAGATGGGTGTTTTTAGAAAACCTTTTAATTGATTTTAATGTGTTGCTTTTAATGGCAGCATTTAAAAGCCTTTTAGTAAATAATCTCCTCAGTACAGGCATTTATTTGGAGAAGAGACATCTCCATGAGAGATTTTTAAATGACAGTGCTTCGTGCTATAGGTAAATCAACTAAATGGTGTTTTAAATACCAATCGATTTCCTTCTCCCTGCCCCTGTGCTTCTGCTATATTTCATGCTGCTGTGCTGTGTGGTGATACTGGGCTGTTCTACAGCTAATACAATCTTAGCACTCCAGACAATTGCAACAATAATCCCATGTTTTGCCTCGTACTTGGAGACAGCATTGGAAAGATCCTCATCTGGATAACACCAGGGCAGTTCTGCAGCATTCACACTGATGAGCGAATAGCTGTCGAAAGCTGTCAAACCTAATCCTTGTTGCTAATACGTAGTCTGTTCCTTCAGCTTTAATTTCTATCAGCTTTGGGTAGTTTTAGGTGAGTGTCTGTGTTATGGAGAAGCAACAGTGAGTACTAGACTTCTGTCATTTAATAATTCTTGTAGCTTTAATGAAGGCTTCATATCAGGAGAGCTCTTGAGAGCTCTCAGTGAGACCTTAACATTGAGTAGGTGTGGAGGCTGAGGGACACCATCTGCTTGCTTTATGAAAACTTGCTCTAATCTGGCAGAGTGTTACGCTTCTTAAAAAAAAACCCAAAACAACAAAAAACAAAAACCAAAAACCACAAAAAAACCCCCACCAAACCAAAAAAACCCCACAACAACAAAAAACCCCAAGTCGCATACAGATGTCCTGTAATACAGCTTGTGTTTGGCAACATGCCAGACTTCAAGCATTCCTCTAATAAGACATAGATATATCTCCTACTTCAATAATGTAATTCTGCCATGGAGCCACCCAACAGAGCACGAGGAAAGTGTCGTCTTCCTCCTGCTTTTGCTTTCCACTGTTAAAATAATTGTTAACCTTCGGAAGAGGTAGTACTGGGCATGGATAGCCCATCGTAACCCATAGATACCATATCTCAAATTGTCTTCGTTGTCAATATGATATTAATAAACCATCACCATTTGAAACCATCATGTTGATATCAATATGTTGTTTGGATAGATGCCTGGCATCTGGCCTGCCTGCCTGGATCTAATGATTAGCATCTAATGACTAGCATCTAGGATTAACATCTAACGATGCCTGGCATCTAACCATTGAGATGCAGTCGTCTTCCTAGGAAATGTTTCACATTCTCAAACCCCACTTAGTTCAGGCAGAGCATGGTCACTTTTAAGGATCAAGCCTTTAAAATAATGTGTTTTGTGAGCGTCATCTAGAACCCTCAGAAATGTGTCTCCTACCAAGAGTTTCAGAGCTCTGTAAATATGCTTCTCTCTTCAGGAACAAGACCTAAGTTTGGGAAATCGGTCTTGGAATCGTGGTAGTATAAATGTCAGCATCAGAGTCAGAATAGGAAAATACATTCAGATTTCCCATGGACAAATAAAAGGTGGGGTTTTTTTAACAGTGAAGAAGATAAAATATTCCATAGTGTGACACTACCATCCTCTGGCCTGCTAATGTAAAGTCTAGTATCTTGCAAATAGGCAGCAAAGTTGCATAAAGAAGATGGTTGCTGTACAAAATGGCTAGATAAAATTAATTCAGCTTCTAGAAAAATAAAGGCACATATCTTTACTTCCGTGACTTTGCAGTAATTACCCAGCTACTGCCTGCTAAATCTCGGTTAAATCTTAATTGACATACTCAATTATAAAACTATAAATTTGGGAAAGGAAGGACCTCCCTTGTCTTTAGCTGCAATAACATAGCTAATTCTAATAAGGGTTTGTTATCTCACTGATACATTTAGCAAACGATTTTCTAATAGTTTGATGTCTCTACAAGAAAAAAGAATATGCACAATCTCTGAAGAATATAGAACATGCACTCGATCAGTCAAGTTGATAGAATTAATTCTGTCAGTCAGTTGAGGGGAGCAGGGGTCTCCTGCTCTCTGACACTGTAGTGGCTGCCAGTGTTGATAGCTAAAGAAAAAATACTGAGACTGTCTGTCTGCGCAAAACGTGAGATGTGTTTCAGGGCTGGGAACAATTATCTTTTTAGATCTAGAGAAATCTTGAGTTCTGTGGACTCTACATCTCAGTACAAGTTTTACAAATGGGATTTTCTTTAATCTTTGACTTAGAGGCAAAAAAAGCCCAAAACCCCACCAACAAAAAACCCCATAAAACCAACAACTGCTAAAACCCCCCAAACATTAAATTTAGTGAACAAAGTTGAAGACTCATCTAAAATTTTGCACAGTGGTCCTGTAAAATATAGTTGTTAATCATACCCACCAGAATATTTAAAGCAGCAGCTTCTATCTTTATCCATATTGAATACTATTTAGCCTCCAAAGAGGCTTGCTGATACCAACAGCTTTGGAACATTCCCTTGGTTTGGCTGCTCCTCTAATGTGGGGTCCTTGTTGGGTGTTTTGGGGAAAGAGGCATAACAGATCAGATCATTTCTACATTGTCTAAGTATCCTAAGTAGAAAGTTGTGATTTTCAAGGAGGACTGTAACTCGGCCCACTTGTTGGCTCTTGTCCATTGAATACAGATCATATGATATAAAGTTTACTGAAAAGAAAGTTGTCATATATTAGAAAGGCTTTTCTCTGCAGGGAATAACTGGTGAACTATAGACACCTGGATGTACTCAGTAAATGACTAAATGTATCTCTGTGTGCCTGCATACAAGTTTTGGGTACCGTAAAGATCACAAAGCAAGCGTAAATAATCCAGTGTATCATTTTGGGGATCAGCATTCCCCCGAGGAGGTTTTACAAGATGAAACTGGCTGCTGCTTCCATCTGCAATCCACATGCACATGTTCTGAAGTGCCTTCTCCAGGCTCGTCCGTCCAAGTGGCGACCAGGTGTGGCTTTGAACTCCCCCCCCCGCCCCCCATGTCTTTTACTTTTGGCACTTGTGAATCAACAGATGGGTCAAAGTTAGGGAGTCACGTGCCGCCAGGCTTCCGTGCTGGTGTATGAGGTCCAATTCCTGCAAACAAAATATCACCTCCAATGCTGTTCAGTGCCTGGTACCTACAGTGGGAGCTGGAGTTTGATGCTGTGATGTGAGCAGGCGTGCACTGGTACAGATAGAGCAAACCAGTGGGTGAGCACCTGTGAAACTGTTGTGGGCAGCATCCCTAGCAAAAAGCAGTAAAATAACTGAGCGGCCAGAGCCTCTGATGATAGACATAGATGGGCTATGGGTTATAATAGATTCTGAATCTGATTTATACTTGCAATTTAAAATAACTTTGCTACAGCTGCTTTTTTCTTTTTTCTTTTTTTTAAATCTTGAAGGGCTACATAGGAGAACAGAGATTCTTTCTACTGAAGTTGGCATCACCCTTTTTTTACTGCTTTCTACGTGATTTTCCACAACAACCATAGTGGTAGTTTCCAGCTGACTTTCACGTGAACTGGACAGAAGCAGGAAGAAATTCTGTCTCTGGCATTTATAGCTGATTTCTTGGCATGGGAAAATGAGAGAGTGTGCAGACCACGAACACAGGCAGTATTTCTTGAGATGAGTTTGAACAGCAGCAGCATCTGATGAAGTGGAAAAATGAGCTTTTCTGTTCCAAAGGTTTCATATTTTCTAGGGCAAGGCAGGAAGTGTTCTCTTCCAGAGGGAAAGGAAATTGGAGGGAGGCTGATGAAGTGATATGCATGCTGACAGAGGAATAAAAGGCAAATAATACTTCTAAGAAATATTATACACCCAAAAGTATATCTTTGTGGAATTTTTAGTGGTAGAAGTGATTTGCTGTGTTTTTGATACTGTTAAAATGCAACAGATGGCCACGTCAAAACCAGTTGTAATCTGAAAGGACAATTGTGTCTTCCCCTCATTGTTTCTTAATTATGGTTAATTTTGTGTTTTGTACCAGAGAAGATAGACTTTGAGCTTTTTAAGCAAGGACCATGTGTGCAGGAAGCATTTGCCATATTGCAGTAGCTATCAGTAATACATACAGTATTGCTAGAAACCTTTATGAACTGGATGTTTCTTTGCCTATCCAGTATCCTCCCACTACTCCTTTGTCCTGTGAGTTCTCCAAAGCTGTGCTTTGCTGTGGCCAAAATAATGCTGAATGCTGTTACTTAGCATTAAAGTTACTAGGTGCTGAGGTTGCTTGGTCTGTAGCTAATGCAGGTCTTCAGGCTGCTACAAATCCTGAGGCATCAGGATTATCAGCCTGCACCAACGGGAAATGGTGATTTATTCTAGTTGATACCTTTTCCGAATAGTTGGCCTCTTCATAAAAAATCTGTTTGCCTAGATATACAGCAGCGTTGGCTCCCTGGGTTAGTAGCTAATTATAAAATGCCCTGCAGTTGTCTTTCAAAGCAAGACGAATTTAAAAGGGCTTTTATATGTCTTACTTTTTGTGCAAGGCAAGAGTTGAAAGCTCTCTCGGCTTCAGGAGCACCTGAAGAGACTTGCAGAGGCAGCACAGCCAGTGCTGTGGGGCAGGCAGCTGGGAAGGGGTGCAGGTCCCATCGCCTGGATAGGAGCCTGCGGCAGGGTCTGAGCCGGTATCTTGTTTTTCTTGTGCTTTTCAGATTTTGTTCGTTGTAATGATAATGCCACAGTGATCAGCAGCAGTCTTTTCCTTACCTTCAGTGGGGTTTGGATCAGGTGCAGTGCGATTTGCTCTTTCAGCAGTCACTGCAGCACAGGAAGAAGCGATTCTGCACGCAGGGTCCAACCAGGACAAGTTGCAAGTGCTGGATGTCCCTTTGCCAGGGTGCTAATAAATAAGACTGGATCAGTCACTTAGGCTCTTACGTTGTCAGAGAGAAGCTCGCCTGCTGAGAGAGAAGCTTGTCCAGCAGTCGGTGAGGAGAACTTTCCCTGGGGGTCCTCCCCGCTCAGCAGTGGAGGCAATGCAGGGCATCATGTTCAGTCTCTGATTTTCTTTCAAATGTTGTGCCTTTTGGCTGTCTTGTGAAATCCCGGTCTTGATCTGCTTTCTGCATGCTCTTCTCCTACCTTGTGCCTGGCTTTCTACCTCTCCCTAGGTTTTCTGGTCCTTTCAAGCATGCTTCTTGACCACCTCACATCTTCATGCTTGCTTTCACGCTTCTCTCCTTTCAATTAATGAATTTCTCATAATCTTGTTACTCTCATACTCCTACACATGTCTCTCTTTGCTTTACCAAAACCAAGCTGTTTTAAGAATAATAATAATTTCTAAACAAAAACCAATGAACAGTCTTTCTTTTGCATCTTTCATGATGCAGATTTCCCATAACTGCAGTGCATTTAAAATGCACGCAGAGGTATTCTAAACTACATGTTCTGCATTTGAAGCATGTAGCTTATATCACCGCAGGTGAGAGAAATGATTTATTTTTTCACTTACCTGGATGATAAATATAATCCCTGCCCATCTGGGAGCATTCAGAGGCCACCAGCAGCAGCTAGAGCTGTCTCCCAGCCTGTGCTCCTCTGTCGTATTAAGGAAGACTGATTATACTTTTAATCACTGACATGAAGTGGGGTTACTCAAGATTTTATTGTTTGTAATTTATGGATTTGATGGAAAGGTTTCGGGAGGAGAGTCTCTCCATATACATGTAGAACTTCACTGAAGTTCTCTTTTGAGAGTGCTCTCACACACACACACACAAAATTTACACCATTTTCTCTGTAACCATAGGGAGGAAAATGAAAACAAGTTAATATTGCTGAATGCAGCTTAAGGGCAACAGGATGCATCTCAAAGTAATTACTGAAGCTGGATTTTGGCTAGGTCTCCAAGCCAATAGACTACTGAAGCCCAAAATTATATGGTTTCTTTAACGATCATAAGTAATCGGGAGATTCTGTATTTGCATTTTATCTTAGAGGCAAGTGTTAGAAATAGGTGTAGCCAGCTGTCACACAACCCAGCTTAGAAGAATGCTTGTGTTCCCAGCCAGCAAGGCATCCATGCAGCTGGAGGTTTTTCCTATACTTTAAAGAAAAAAAACCAACCCAAACCTGTCAGCAGCATATGAAAAGACTTCAGCTTCTTTAATCTCAGAACTGTCTTAAACTGTGCTTTAGGGAATATCTGGTAAAAATAATTGGGTTTTTTCCCCCTAAATGTACACTAAAGGGTTACACAAACCACAATGCAAAGCTGATTTACATTGATACAAGTTGCTTGTGAACCTCTCGCATTATTTTAACCCAGAGGTGAAAATGTTATATTAAGTATGTGTTCCCATAGTGTTTCCTTTGGTTTGACCTTTTCTTTTACTACCCAAATGTTTCATCGATGCATATTTCAAATGCACGTCAACTTTCTCTCAAAGGCTGTGGTGAGAAGAAGCAATAGATTTTGCAGGAGTACATATTTATACATCTTACACCCTGCAGTTATGGGAATTTATTGTATATCCTATATTTTACTTTTTCTTCTTTTATTTTATAGTCTTATTTGGATGAAAAAAGCTGGAGAAATGCAGTGTGTGTGTATATATATGGAGAGAGAGACATAAAAGTCAGTATTCAATGGAGATCCAATTTTAGCTCCTTTTCTCTGCAGTGGAGTCATCTTTTTACAGACCGACCTTTGCGTTGCCTTGGCTTTAAAAACAGTAACACAGTCCCACATTAGATCAAGCCTCAAGTTTTCAAATAAACTTTTTCAAGTCATCAATATCTTTCTGTCTCTTTTTTCTGTATGTAGTAGAGGTACAGTTTATTCTTCAGAAAGCAGCTAGTTCTCAAACAGTCTGAAGACTTGACTTGTCTTTGCTTTTCTTTCATAAGGTCTTCCTGACTCGCAGTCTCAGAGTGCTGATGTATTTGTCATTTTATTTTCATCTGCAAGGTAAAATTCTTCCATAGCATAACATGTAACTGCAAATTAACTTTTCTGTGACCTAGATTTGCCTTGTTATGCAGTTAGCTTTTTGCAAATTTTAGGCCTGGCTATGACTAAACTAAGTTGATACAGCAAAAGCCTTGATTTGGTGGGGAATGGGGTATTTCCCAGCTTCTTTGTGTACCCTGAGAAATGGCATTATTAACTACCTCAAGAATAAGTACTACCACAGAGTGTATGTATTTTGGTTTTGTCTGTATTTTATTTTATTGCTTTTTTTAATATGCCTTAGTACCTATAGCTAATTCTGTAACTACTAAAAAGAAAAACACCAAAGGGATGAATTTGCTATTCTATAGCAAAGCAAAATCCTACACGTCTGGGTCTGAGGAGTATGTAGCAACCCTGTCATAATAAGGGACTAGCCATTTACTTCTAGAAATGCGGATAAATCTTTCATGTTGCCACCACATTTGCATAAGAATCCCCCAGACCTTAAAGCTGTTCTTCAGCTCCCCACTACGCTCTTCCAGTGAATGCCTGCACTGTTTGAACTCAGCTCCGCTCCTTCGTCTCAAGCTGTGTTCGCCGTAACTAGCGCAGAGTACGACGAGGAAAAAATGAGAAGATAAAGGTTATTTTTAGTGAGGCAGAGCTTCCCCCAAGCTGGGGCTGTGTGACAGGGAGAGGCAGCAGGTACACTGGAGTGACTCTGGAGGTGTGGTGGTGGGGGCTGACACCTCCGCCCGTGATGAGGACCTGGCACTGTCCCCGTCTGACGTGCTGTCTTCTCGTGCTGTCTTCTGGTGCTCGTTGCTGCCCTGGGCTGAGCCTGCCCTCCCCAGGGTGGTGTATTTGGTAGGGTGCACAGTGGATATTTCTGGTTGATTTTATTTTCTGAGCTTGAGCCCAAATTTACCGTTTCTGAAAATATGACCAGAGAAAGGGGATGTTGTTTGCCTTAAGAAATTCTAGTGATTTTTGTTGTTGTTGTTTGTTTTGGCCCTCTTTTTTTGTTTTTGTTCAAAACCAGTGTTACCTCCAGAGTTTGAATATAAACCCTGAACTCCAAGGAAGAGGTGCAGTGTGTGCTGTCTGTCAATCCCTCGCACTTAGGAAAGTGGTGTCATTACATGGTGTTGAGAAATTGCAGGTAACCCAAAAAGACTCTGCTGAGAATGTTATGTTTATACTGGATGTGTTCCAGTTGTGGGCTGACCTGGAGTCACCCAGTGGTTACAGCTCTGGCTTACCTGGGCTGTCTTAGGGCTAGTTTTGTGCAACTGGATGGAGGACAGAGGACCTGTCTGTCTTCTGCAACCTCCATTAGGACTCACTGTGGACTTAGGCTGTGTAGAGGGAGAGGTTTCCCACTTCAGATGTAGAGAGGACACGATCTAGAAGACCAGAAGAAACTGGTTTTTTTGGGGATGAGGGCAAGACTGAAACAGACTGTGTTGCTCAGGGGTGATAATTTGTTGGGAAGATTGTATGACAATGAGAAATCAGAGATATGGGGGGGAGTGGGAAAGAGATCCAACAGCAGGTAGGAGGAGGTGGACTGGACATAGGGCAAAGGTAAGAGTGTAGAAGGAGTTATGCTTGTCGGGTGTGGACAGAAGGATACGTTGCCATGGCAGTAGTGTTGTCCAGGTCTGGAAGAGGACACGGTTTTCCGGGTCTCACCACTGCTGAGCTTCCAAGTACCTTGAAATCTCATGGCAGAGAGGGCTTTCTCTTTCTAGTGCTGGTCCACCACAAGAATGACAACTTATGACCCATTTCAGTTACTTCATTAGCCCAAATGGCAGATCGGTAAGTTCCCACTGTGCCAGTGAACCTTAGCAGCATAGCAGGATGCCCAGCGAGGACATTACTAGTTTTGCAATTCATTATTGGCAATCTAAATGGTTAAATGCAAACACTCACATGGGGAGGGTACTGTTAGCGTTGCGTGTGCAGCGTATCTCAGTTGTCAGAATGAATGACCTGTAAACACTGAGTTTGCTTCCCCTTTCTACTACAGTAGAGCTTCTGATCATACAATTGTGTGCTGCAAATTCCCTGCCCTGTCAGTAAGCAGAAGGACTTGCTCAGGACCACGTTGGGGTACTGTACTATAGCTTTGCTGCTGCTGCCTCTCTGACCCGGTCCCAGTATCAGAAGCTGGAAAACATGCAGCAAACAAGGGAATTGCAGGGTGGCAGAGGAGTGTTTCAGCAGTTTGGGGTGTCAGAGGCTGCCTCGAAGGATGAGTCGTACAGGATTCAAAGTGACAAGCATTCAAGTGCTTATGGATTTAGCGTTTTAGCTAGTAATGCTAAACACAGAGTCGGGGTGGACATCTGTTAGGCTATTAAAACTTGCTGCTTACAGGCTAAACTGCTTCTTAAGAATCTGACTAGAGTGAACATTAAAAAAAAAAAAGGGAAAAAATGCCTTCAAGCCATGGAAAGTTAGCTTAGGCAATCAATAATGAAGCATCTTTGAAGTTTTTAAAACCATGGAGGTTAATTTCCTAAAGGAAGGGAATTTCTCTGCCATTTGTGACATTATCCGGTACTGAAAGGTAACAAGAAAACTTCTTATCCTTTGATCAAATTTTAATAATACTGTGAGTAGACATGTAAGCCTGTTATACTGTCAGGTCTCCAAAACCTCTCTGGGCAGCCTATTCCAGTGTTTGAGCACTCTTGCAGTAAACAAGTTGTCTCACCTTCAGTTGTTTCATGTGTTTCAGTAGGTGCCCATTGCCTCTTATCCTGCCAGTGGGCACCAGTGAGAAGAATTGGTACCACCACCTGGGCTGTAGCTGCTTGCTGGTGGGGTTGTGCTGCACACACTGCAGGTTTCAGCACACTGAATTAAATAGATGTTGTTGTTTTCCCTTTTAGCAGTGATTAAAATTCAGTCTTGTCACTTTTAACCCCCCTCCACCTTGTGCACTGCTAGGGCGTGCTTAGACCATTTTGGAAGATTTCCATATTGTCAAACAGGTTGCAAGATTTCAAGGGCAGGTACAGAATTTTTGGACTCTATGAAGAAGCACCTGTCTGATACCTATTTCATCTTTTTTACTTAAAAATTGCTTAATTCCTTTGGAAAAAAAGTATAGTAATGGTAACTTCCAGAATGGTTATTTGAAACGAGTCCTGTCTCTCACAGTGGTGTTGTTTTCTGTTGAAATGGTGGCTTTTTGAGTTGCTTTTTAACTCAGAGTTGAAGATTGATGGTAGATGAAGGTAAAACACTTTTTTACTGACAGTGAGTAACACATCCTGTGTAAGCAGTTCCTTGGTTTTTGGGGGATGTCACTAGTTTAAGCCAACTTACTACACCACTTAAAAAAAAAAAATTATTTGCAAGCAAAATGATGTATCGTGCATCATATCAGGATCATGACATGGAGGCTGGTGGGCTCCAGCCTGTGAGGTGCTGGCACTTTGGTCTCCCCTCAGCCCAGCAGTTTATTTTGTGCCAGGCTAGCTGTGCTTAATAGGTAGCACATAACTGCCATGTTTGGCTAGAAGGGGGCCAGCACACTCAGCACTTGGCTGTATCAAGCCCAAAGAAAGTGTTGCATGTTAGAGGGAGGGAAAAAACTAAATTGTATTCTAAAAATACTACCTTTCTGCAGGTCACACTTTCTCTGTTCCCTTTCAGGGCTGTCTAGTACCTGATATTATTCAGTGGTGGTAGATAAAGAGGTTTGCTGGACTAGTGCAATGCTTGTATAGAAAGAGGTATTCTGCAATTTCACATTGCTCAAAGCCTTTTCCTTTTGCACTTATTTGGCAGGGGAGGGAATCTAAATGTACGAGGGCAGAAATAATTTCCCTTTTCTTTAACAATTGCACCCATGATGTCAGCTGCCTCCAGTAATGTAGAGTGATAAATTGACATTGAACTTGAACAGAATTCATGGCGTGCTGGAGACAATAAGGACCTCTGAGGAAATAATTATTTTGCTGCCAGGAGCTCATGCATCTCAAATTGGTTGGTGTGGGGACTTTAGAGTAGCCTGCCTGCCTATTGACTGGAGTGGAGAGCTGGCGCTGCCAGCTCTGTTAGTGCAAGAACTTGGGCATTGTGGTTTGCTCATAGCATGTCAGAAAAAAGAAAAGAGAGTGACAGAGGTCTGATGTTGACCATTTTTGCTTGCTTGCAGGGAGAGACAGTGAGTATTGAAAACCAAGTTCAGTAATACGCTTTTTCCTGTGAATATAGGGCTTTGGTACTCTCCCAGTGGCACTTACTGCAGACCCTCGGGTGTAGCATGGTTTCTAGTGAGTGGGAGGTTACTCGCACGTTGCAGCAGCTAGAATTTAATTTACTGTTCATGTGCTCAATCGGTTTGGGGAGGGCAGAGTTCCTCTGATCAGGTGACCATTGTTACTGATTGGGGTCACAATAATTAATTTTCCCATGAAAGTAATTAGTTTGCATTGTACACAACACTTCTGCTGCTTATTTTTTTTGTTTTGGGGATGGCAGTTATAGCCTAGAAGCCTGATTAGGCTGTTTTCCTCCCACCCTCATTGAAGTCAGTTTGAAGGTTGAGGGTGCTCCATGACGACCTATAATTAAGCTCTTGCGTTTCATTAGAATAAAACATAAATGACAATCTGGCACTCAGTTCCTGTTGACTTTCACTGAGAGTCAGGCACCTTGATGCCTCTTCTGCCTTTGGAAATTTCACTCTGTATTCAAAGGTCATGTTTTTGCAGAGAAACAATCTTTCAGCATGTATCTCTTTTCCTAAGAATATTAGTACCTGCGAGGGAAAAGAAGAAAAGATAACCTCCCAAAGTTTGTAGCTTTCTTGTGTTTCAAAGAGATTTCTCAGCTGGGTTTTGACATCTTAAGTCAGGATATGTTCATTTGTGTGGGTCATAAAGTTTTGGAAGGTTGTAAATTAGTTTATTTAATCCTTATCTAAGTAACAAAGCCAACCGTATATAAGTTTGCATTTTCATAGAATCATAGAATAGTTTGGGTTGGAAGGGACCTTCAAAGGTCATCTACTCCTTCCAATGAGCAGGGACATCTTCAACTAGATCACTTTATTCTGAGCTGCATTTGTACTTTGCATCACAGAGCATGGATCCTTGGATTCATCTTTCTCTCTCTATAGCTGTGCCCCTCAGCCCCTGATCTGGGCTTGGGTACGTCTAACAAACCTCCAAAATGTGGGACATGTGAAATAAAATTTTCAGACGTGAAGGTCAACATACTGTGGCATCATGCCTTCAGTAGTATTAACTTTTAATAACAGTAGTTTTACAGGTCTGTATTTTTCATGTGTATAACTTTCAACAATGAAATTGTCAGATATCAAGTGTAGTGTGAAACAGCAGCTTGGACGATAAAGTTGATGTTATCTGCTGAAATGAGGTTGAAAGCTATGTCTGAACCACCAAAGGAAGAGTCGTCTCCTCTGATGTTATCTATTACTTCAATGTTAATATTTTTTCAGTGATGCATCTCTGGCTGTATATGGTTTATTTGGTTTTATCAGTTATGCTGTTACACTGTTTAGGACTAATTTTTTTGGTCTTATTTGAGCATGTAGCAGTATAAAATGAAGTGTGATCAGTATGTTCTGTGGTGATGCTCTTGTCGTGGCAATTGAGGGCGTTGGAGCGTTGATGACAAAGAAGAGCCTCCCAGTAAGACTTGCACCAGGAGAGTGCAGTATATTTTGTCTCTGACCTCTCTGAGGAGTTCAGTGCTTTCAGAGGAGAGTCCTGTGTTCAGTATCCTTCTTGCCTTCCTGCATGGCACTGAGGTCTTTAAATACAGAGGAAGTGTTTCAAAGTTTGTTACCGATATCAGAATAAATGGTATAGATAAATTAAATAGTAGAATGTGTAGGGGGAAAAAAAAATTAACAGTGCCTCGTGCAGTGAATTGGTTTGGCTAGCTGCTAGTGAGGCAATGCAAGCTGGCTCATCTTGACTGATGTAACGTAGAACCTGATGTTAAAACTTTTGAGGCATGAATGAAAAGGTTAAACTCTGAAATACTTTCACCCAACAGAAGTGGCCCTTAGTGCTCTTTTAGGACAGTTTTGGCCCATCACTGGGGAAGAAGGTTTTGATGCCACTTGTGCCGCAGGGCAGCATTTCTTCTGTGGCTACAAAGTTTCAGTACCCTGTTTGTCCTATCTGTTCTTTCAGTTGAAGCTACCGTTCACTTAAAAATCTTAATTGCTGAAAAACTAAATGTTGAGTGCAAAAAAAAAAAAATTTTTCCTGGGGAGCTCCAGTCATTGTTGTAGCAAAGGGGTTAGTCTTCAATCAGAAATTTACTGAAATAGTTATTCCAGAGTAAATATTCTGATATAATTATTCCAGAAAAAAAGCCACCACCTTTCTAGAGTCTTTCTTTACTCTGTAATGAAAGCACAGTTAACGTTTTGGATATTAATTAATAACAGGGGGATTGATTTCAGAAAAATGACAGTATTCCAAAATAATTATTGCAGTTCAGATATTGTATTAAATTGCCAAGTACTAAAGCTTTCTACCACTGTTAGAAATAAAGCAATCTCTTAGTATTGCTTGAAAGTCTGTGCGATATGTAGTGGCTTGATTTTTCTGTATAAAGCTCCATGCAAACACCCTGGTGTGAATTCAGAATAGGAGAGTTTGTCACAACAGGATAATAAGCAGAGAGAAAATAAGGGCTCAAATATTATGTATGTAACTTGGGTTGTTTAAGTAAGCAGTAGTTATAACCACTTCTCTTTTCATTTTAGCAGTATCCCATGTAACGCCAAAGCCATAAAATGGGCCATAAAATGGAAAGGTGAAAGGGTTCCTTGTCCTATATAATTACTAGACCTTAGCTGCTGTTCACTTACTCCCATTGTAGGAACGCTTTGTCTCTGGTCCCCTGCACATATTCTTTAATGAATCGCTGGCATTTATACTGAAAACAAAAAAGGAGAACACTACCCTTTAAATCTTTTCTCTTTCTGTATCCATTTAACTAGTGCTATTTACAGAAGTAAAAAAAATTCCAAATCTATTAGTTTTTCTTTTTCTGCCCTTTAATAAATGTCTGGGATGCAAGGCGCTAACTGCACTGATGCCGGTAGGAAATTGTTTGTTAGTTGACTGTCTCTGGTTCTCTGTTCTTTAGACTGCCTGAGATTAAATTTCTCTGTAGTCTCACTGGTGACAGCAATATAAAGAGTTTTTGCACACTCCATTGTACTGACCCATAATTGCATGCTGTGGCTGCTGGGTGTCTTGAGAGAACGGGAGTGGGCTGGCAGTGCCGAGTGCAGGATTCTTCTCATTTCTGTAGGGGAGACAGATCATGTGGTAATATTCAGTTCCTTTTTCTGTATCAATAAACAACTGTCGGTGACACAGATAATCAAATAAATAAACAGAAATGCCTCTGTAGCTAGTCCATGAGATATGGATACGAGATGGAGATGGAAACCCTGTCTGGTTTTGTGTTGTGATTGAATTCCAGTTGGTCAGAAGTAGTTTTCTACAACAAGAATCCAAGTGCTGTGATCATTATGCAGGTCACCCAGTTATCTGAGATGCCTCTTTTGACTTCTCCAAATGTCCTTAAGCAGTCCCTCCTTACCCGCAGCAACCCAACATCACCCCCTTCCTGACCAGAGCCAGCCTGATTTTGCATTTGCTCTCATTTTACTAGGGGCAGTTTTTTGATCACCTACTTGCAGAAGAGTTTGTGGAAATCAGCTTCTGCTTTGGGAGACTGCTCATGAGCAGCAATTCTCAGTCCCTGCTTTGGCATTTAGCATCTTCAGGCCTACGTATGTAACTTAGGTGTATTTTGGAAATGCAGCATGCATTGATGGTGCCACTAGGTGAAACTACCCTTTTACTTGCACCATGTAATGCCGTATTTGAATCTCTGCGGTGTCAGGCATCATTCAGCATAGTAGACTTGGGTTCAGGCCCTGATATGTCCTGACAACAAACAGGAACAGTATAACCACTTTAAAATGGAGAATCTCAAATTTTAACAGATACGAACTTTTACCTCGCTTTGAGTTTATAGGGTTTGTTTTGCAAAGATTTGTTTCTTTATGATGCAGAAAAGACATCTCCACCATAATGCCATTTGAGCATTTTTTCATAGAGGAATGCCGATGAAATTTAACACTAAGGTTGTTCCCACTTCCCAGCTAGGGATTTTTGAAGCCCCCTTCATTCTTTACATTTCTTCTGAGAAGAAGTTTCAGTTTGAGTTACCAGTAGAGATTGCTAACCGTCTGAGAAAGAGAAAGATAGCTGGAGACAAACCATGTGTAATGGAGCTGAAGGTTTGATGTCGACCCTTGATGTCACAGCCTTCAGTGTCAAGACCTCCATAAAACCCAGGAAAAATAGCAACAGAAGGTAAGAGTAAGAAAAAAGAAGGTGGTCACTAAACTAACATGCATGGGAAAGGGCAGGATTAGTGCTAGGCTGGAATGAGTTCAAGATGTTGAATGATGAAGACTTAATCATTTTTACAAAACAAAAAGTCAGTGTATTGTTTTGATCTTAGAAGATAAATCACCTAGCAAGCTATGTATCACAAATGGGTAACGTGGACCACTTTTAGTCCTGGAGCTGTGGGCCTCCAATTTATATTATGATTGACAAGCATTAATTGTTATACTCTTTTGCACAGGCTTAGTTGTCCCTGAGCTGATTCCTGACGATAAAATTTTGCCCCACTTACTGCTTTAAGGAATGAGAGTGCAACTTTGAGGTTTCATTACGGGGGAGAGTGTTATAATAGCTGAAATTTTCTGTGGTTTTGGACAAGATGGAGTGACCTGAAGGCTTCTTGGGTAGTTGACTGTGATTTACAACATGGAAAAAGCTTGTGCTGCCAGTTGCCAAGAATTGGCTTGTGCTGCCAATTCAGAAGGTGCTACAAGTGGGTTTTGGTAGCAGGATCCTGATACTGTGTTTTCGTGTAACTTGTGTGGGTAACAATAGTACAAACTCATGATTAGTTTATATATATATATATATGGATAGGGAGTTTTTATTCTTATCTTCCCTTAAGTATAATGCAACTCCAATCTAAAGCAATGTTAAGCTAACAGACAGCATAGATGGGTCACTGTTCAGGAGATAATGACAGTTTTACCTATATTTAAGATGGAGCAGATCAGCAGGTGGTATATCCATATCCCCTGCTTCATTGCCATGCCAGTGCCTAACAGCTGCTCTTGGTGGCTCAGACAGCTATCATCTGTAGAATATTAAGTGTTGTAGTTCATGCTGACAATCAGGGCTACAGTAGACAGATGTCGATGTTATTAAGTTGTCCACTGATTAAAACCATTTATAATAATATCTATAATAACAGTAAGGGAGTAGGGCACCTAATTCCTGTTGAGATGTATGTAAATGATTGTCTGAATCCCTTACGCTCTTTTGAACGTCCTGTGATGGGTATTTTGGCTGACATGGAAGGAATGCATTTTTGGATTTTGTATAGGAAGGTAATCAATGTGCCTGTAGGCTGTGTGCCACATGCAGGCAGTTTATGTCTCCAACTTCACTACAGCCAATATTTCCTCTCGGGCCACTATGTATCTTGAGCGCAGCATAGCTTTCTACATTTATGTCACCATTTTGTTAAGCAAAGCTTGTCTCTAGTGGTATCAGTAACAATATTTATTATTGAGTTTTTCCTGGTCTGAGGATTTATTTACTTGGAGTTAAAATAATTTTCTGTGTATTCATTCCATTTCCACAGCTTCAGCCTCTTCACTGCCTCTTCAGTCAAGCCTGAGATGTATTTTTTACTTAGCTTTCCCTTGTTGTATAGACATTTTTAGTAGAGACCTGTTAATTGAATTTGGGTATCACACTAGCACATACACACATATATGCTCATGCACAGAGTTTCTGTTAACATATGTTCCCATAGACAGTGATATTTATTTAATTAGTCATCACAACCTGCAAAAATCTGGTTAGATTATGTTATGGCTATGTGCCATTTAAAAATGAGTATGTCTTCACAATTTTCTGTCTTTCAGGTCATTGTAGTCTAGTTAAAAATTCACCTATGAGAATATACACCTATGTAAAACACCAATTTTAAAGAAACACGATGATTGTGTATGTTGTGATTCATGTCTGTTTTAAATATTCAGAGGTTTTAAAATTTTTAATTATATTTATGAACATATTATCTACCTTCCCATATTAATATAGAGCATCACTAGACCTTAACTGCTTCAAGTGTATACCTAAGTCTCAAGTTGCTAAAGACAAGAGGAGCCCATTAGCTGCTTGGTAACTCATCACTGGAGTCATGTGGCAAAGTCATGCTATTAGCTGGCATCCCAACTTCAAGTAAAGGCGTGCCATTCTGCTGTACAGTTTGCTCACATTTTCCCCAACTTTTCTCTTTGGTCTTTCTCCTTCACCACTTCCACTTTCTGCACAGTCTGTTTGATCATGGGGCTGTGGTGTCCCAATGGTAACGTTGTGGTACAAATGCAATATCATGTGGACTATCTGTCTCTTCCTTTCAGTGGAATGGCAATATTGAAGGTAAAAGCTTTATGTTAGTCATTATTCTCCACTTTTTCTTCCTTTTATGTGGGGCAGACTAGCAGGTCTTTAAATACCTCCATACTGTTAAAAACTTAGAGTGAAAGTGTCTGCTGGCAAGAACCTCAGCTGAGGCATGGACTGGAACATAAGAAAACTTGAAAAGGCACTGACCGCACGTAAAGCGCAAAGTCCTGAGGTCTGGCTCTTGCTCATTTTTCCTTTACCCCATCCTTGCACAGGAAATCTCTCCATGGTTGCAGTGGTTTGTTTTTTTTTGTTTTTTTTTTTTTTTTTTAAATAGGAGTGTGGGCTGATTAAAAACTCAGCAATGTCCTCAGGATTTCTCAAATCTTGACCCAGAAGTTTTCTCTTTCTCCTACCCTGTTTCATGTAGCCTGTAAAGGCTAACTGTGTTGGTTTTGGTTGTTGTTGAAATTATAACTTTGAGTTTAACAGGGTGGGGGTTTTTTTGTTTGGGTTTTTTGTTTGTTTTTTTTTTTTAGTAGTGTAGAATGTCATAGACTGACGCTTGTCGGGGTAGGCCCAAAATGAGAGGAAAAATCCTAGGATCTGAGGGCTGTTGTAGGCAATATCTTGAAGAGGCTGAGCTCTGCCTGCTGGCCAGTTTTATTAGCTCTCTTGATATCCCAACAAGAACAGCTGAAGATAAACCATTTATGAAGCATCACCTTTGAATGGATACCTGCGTAACCCCCACAGTGCTAACTTAAAATTTCACTGACTTGTTGAGGAGAGATGGACGAAGGTCTGAAATGTATTGCAATTGAGCAAGCACTTTTAAGTGCCAACCTAGTTAAATTACAGAAATTTGCTCTAATTAATGCAGCTGTAATTAATACAGCTGCACTAGTGCTGTAATTAGCATCTTTTTCAGCTATGACTTGTGCTATGGAAACAAAATACTGTGTAGTAGAATTTTGTTTACACTGGATACTTTAACAGTTGAGGGTTTTTTTTTAGCTGATGATAGGAAGCTCTAATAGGAAGAAATTCAAAAGCCCTTTAAGCATCTTCTTAATTTTAAACTGTGTTACTGGATCTGTTGCCTTCAATGGAACCACAGTTTCAGTGGTTTCCGTAGGTTAGCTGGTGTATTTGGGCAGGTAGGCGACCTAGCTGTTGCATGTGACTGGGAGGTAATCACTAGAGCGAACATCTACTGCAAATCTTCTACAGTGCTAGGGTGACCAGAAGGTAGGTAGGGCTGACTCGCCATGTAAGGTGTGCATAGGTTTGTGGATAAATTTGCTGGTTCTTTGCCCTGTGCTAATTGAAGGATATCTGCTTATAACACCTGTCCTTATCCTGTTCTGCAGTATCATCGCACCTGCTTTTGGGTGCTCTAGAGTCCTACAGTGAATCACATGCCAAAATAAGCGAACAAATAGAAGAACTGCAAACCAAAATGTCCTACTGCAAACCCTGAGAGTTTCAGGTTTGAACATCTGTAATGAAGTATTTTTCTATTTATGTTCTTTGTCTTTTGCTGAGGCACCTAAGCATCAGGTATAGGATGCACACAACATGTTAACTCTGTACCGGTTGTGATAACATGGCATTATACTCTTACTAATGTTAAAAAAAAAAAAAAAAAATTATTTTGTATATGCTGTTGACTGGAGTTTTCAGTTTTGCCAGGGTCAGTCTGATTGTTCGCAGAAAAAGCATTTCCTACTCACTCTCATTTAGAAACAGTGTATTTCAACAGGATTAGTATCATAGACTAATGAAGGAAAGTTTAAAGTAGTAGCCCTGCCCTGGGGGGGGCTTCCACTCTTCCTGGCCCCAGGGGAGACCCCAGCCCCCGCTGTGCCCTGACAGTAGGGGGAAAGTGCTGCTGCTTTCCCTGATGTATGTCCCTCCTAACAAAAAGTTACTGATTAACCTTGTAGGCCATAAAGCATTTTCTTCATCAGCTACCTTGCCCTAGCATGACTTCTGCAGTGTTTGAGGTATTTTGGCCCCAAATTATGTTTTTTTTTTTATTTAGACCACGTCTGTTGTTGAAGAAATTAGAAAACTTATGGTTGTCATCTGATTCCTTGCTAGTACATAGGGATGCTTCTGAGTTACTGTTTTGTCTAACTTATATGGATGTCAGTAGTATCTGAAAGAGAATTTTTGTACTCTGCTGCGCTAAGATTTGAAAATAAGGAACTCTGTCATATAACTCGACAAAAGTATTGAGATACAATTTATAATTAGCTTTTTTTTTTCTGTAGTTGCCAGTGTAAGTACTCATGAGAGTCACCTTTTTTTAATCCAAGGCATAAATGGAATTAGAAAATTGCCACGGATGCTCAGCTTCTTCGCTTGCTATAATGAAATAGTTTGTGCTCATTTTTTTTGCTTCATCTTGGAGAGGATCTATCAGAGTACAGTTTAAAGTGATTTTCTGCATGTTGTAGTAAAATTGCCAAAGCAGATTAAAGGATATTACAGAGACAGCAGTGTAATGAAAAATTCAGTTTTTTTATTTTCTGATGAATTGTTATTTATCACAGGAGATCTAGCATCTCCAGGTGTGTTCTTGCTCATTTTGCATGTATCTTTTAGATTTGCCTAAGGTTGTAACTGAAAAACACAGGAAATTCCCCGCCCCCCCGATGGCATTAGTCCATGCTTCGTTTCTGGTCAAATAACACAATAATGATGTGACTTGTTCTTCCGTAAAAACTTGTAGAAGTGCACTGAACATCTGCACATAATGAATCCGTTCATGCAAAGAAAGCTAAGTGACTTATTTATCGCACTGGATTTGCAAGAATTTCTCCTTTTCTACAGGCAGCTTCAGAAGTTTGTTGCCACTGAGGGCAAAACCCCACGTCCTGTTCATCTAACGAGCAAGGTACAGGATAGATACATAGAAAATATCCATCTTGATTTTGAGATTACAGGTGAATGTTTGCATAGTGAAATGAAAGAAGGGTAGATGTTCTTTGCTATTATTACTTGCTGAATTCCTGTGATGGCCACAAAGCTCTAAGCACTGCCAGTGCATCCTGGAGGACACAGCAGGTGTGACTCAGATTGAGGTGAAGACACCTACATTGAGTGCTACAGTGTGTACTGCGTGCCTGAGCTTCCAGTCAGTATGGTCAGTAAAGCCTGGAGAGCGGTGGTTCAGCTATTTACCAGTATGGGCTCAATTCAGTTGCCTAAACATAGATGTATAGGGGTATTTGAGACGTGCTAGAGAATCTGGCATGTCTTCATGGGCACACAGGCTTGCAGGAGACCTGCTCCATGCCCTTTTGGACAGGCAGCTGGGAGCTAGGATGGGTATTCAAGTGAATGTAACACTAGACAGCTATGTCTAGTGACTTGTCTATGTCCTATGTTTATGACAAGTGGATTGTACCCTAGATGTTGACTTAAACATGAGTTCAATCACTCTCTAGGCTCCACTGATTGTATTGACTAGATCTGCATCGATTATAATGGTAGTGTAGACAACTGGTACCTCTGTGGGCACCTATGCGTAGACACCTAAATGGAAGCATCTTGCTCCCTGTACAACTTCTGTTCTGCAGAGCAATGTACAGACTGGGAAGGGTCACGATGGATAGGTTTATATTGCCACATGTGTAATATTTTAATTTCTACATGGTAGAAGAGGGTCTTAATAACGGATTTGAAGTTCAGAAGAGAAAGTAGTGGCCACTGAAACTAGTGTAGAGGGACTTGATGGATAGAAATTAATCTTCCAGAGAGAAACAGGGCAATGTTTGGATACAACCTCAATGTGGTAGACCCAAGAGAGTGAGAACGTGGAGAAGGTTTCCTGCATACTGACTGAGGGATGTTAAAAGTGACCAGGGTGCAGTTAACTCTGTTAACACAGTGACTTCTGAATAGCAACAGATTAAAATAGAAGGACAAGAAAACAAATCCTGCTCACTCTGTCCTTGCAGGGCCCATCTTTTTCATTTTGGTGACTTCCTGGTTTGAATAGCTTCCACAGAGTTCCTTGCTGCTCTAGGGAAAACCTCAGTCTTGACATGACCTCTGATGCTCACCCGGCTTCCTCCTTCCTTCCTGTGCATCTCTGAC
Organism: Ciconia boyciana; assembly: GCF_034638445.1. NCBI lineage: Eukaryota > Metazoa > Chordata > Aves > Ciconiiformes > Ciconiidae > Ciconia > Ciconia boyciana. The sequence continues at coordinate 56,344,886 of NC_132936.1, forward strand.
TTTTGCCTGTCCTGTGGTCTGGAAGGTTTCCCCCAGGTTAGCATGGCCCATTGCTTTTGGGGAAGGCACAGCTTCCCTCTCCCACCAGTGACTTCCACCCCGGGCAGCGTGCCGCAGCTGGGAGCAGGCAGAGACCCTCCCTTTCTGCAACCCACTTGCACGGAACAGAACAGCCGTATAATGTACTCCCACGGGAAACCAAATAAATAAACCAGGTACCATTAATCCCAGGCTTAACAGGGGTAAAGAAGGAAATGGAGGAAGCAACGGAGGATTCATGGTGCTTTATAGAGAAGTGTAGCAAGAATCGTTAGATAAGACCCTGGCACTGAAGTAGAAGGAGAAAGCGGGAGGGGAGTGGATGGTGTGAATCAGGATGTTGTGTTGAAAGTCATAAACATGCCAAGGGGGGTGGGGACTAGGTAAAAGCCTCAAATACGAAGGAATTGCTGGAGACCTCGGTGAGAGCAAAACCAGTACGAGGGACAGCTGTGAAATTGCTGGGAACGGCAGGTGAAATGGGAGGAGTGAAATGTAACTCTTCACTGTTAAATTTACCTACGAATGATGGGAAGAAGGAATATGAGAAGCAGCTGAGAAGGTAGATTAGGATCAAAGGTGTTTTGGTGTTTTGGAGAAGGTAGGAGATCCCAGCAGACTGGCACTTTCAGTGCAGCTCCTCTGGATATATTGAATTGGTGTGCTAATTCCTTCACTTAGTTGGCAGCAAAGTTACTAGATTTAGGATTGTATTTCTCCACCACTTATTAACAAAAGCCCATTCTCACCGAGTACCGATAGCTCTCATTGAAGTCAGTGTCTCAGGGGATTAGGCCCAGAAAGGAGGAGGGAAAGGCATCTTTCTGCTCTGACAGAGCTGCCCTCGAGGCACGAATGGATAGTACAACGCTCTGCGCTGTAATAAGAGCTAAAGAAAGGTGGAAATTATTTTCTTCTTCCTACATTGTTTGTTTTATCCTTAGTTGCACTAGGCTGTTAAATCTGGTATGGAAGGGGAGAATTTCTCTCTCCTAAAGAGTTTTGTAATAGTAGGATTTTGAACATATAGGTAATTTGTTTAATTTATGTTTGTGTGCTGCACTGAAAGTGGTTGTAACCTTTTTCAAACTCCATGGATAGGTTTTGAGCAAATCAACAATGAGTGTTGCTATTATGAGAGCAAGGTTTTGGTCAAAGGAAGCAGTGAGTCACTTTTTGGCTATAGCAGTCCCGTTAGCTGTGCTGCATTGCTGTAGTACAGCACACAAATGTAAAATGGACTGCAATGGCCCAGGAATTAAATCAAGATAACTTTCAATATGGCATGCTGAGGAACATTTGGCATGCAAATGTGCCAACAAGCTAAGCTGGCCATGGCCTAGGCTTTCAGAGAAGAGCAGTGATTTCAGATGCATCAGTTTTTACGATTCATTAAAGTCTGTCCCTGTTCCCATATCTCAAGACGGACACCCAGAGCCACCAGTCACTGGGGAACACTTAGGCGTTATCCCTTGATTCTGAGTCCAGGGTCGCAAAGGTTGTCTGCAGCCTGGTAATTCACAACAGAAATAAGAAAACTGGGTCAGAAAAATGCTTAAGGGATTACCATTTAATGAGATTGAGGCACTGGTATTGTCAAATGATTTATGGTTTGAAGTTCTTCTTTGTTTTCCTTGTCTGTGGCAGATGATTTCTAGAAAGAATAATCGATTGCAGGTTCAGGCAGCATGGGAGTAAGTATCAGTAACTATGGAAAATGTACTTGCTTAAGCCAGGGTAATGTGAAATCAGCCAAAACTTCTGTGTTTCAACTACACTTGGAAGGTTTTATTTCATCACCTTTGTGAGCTGAGGAACACTTGTTATATTAGAGAAGTCTGATGGGAGGGGTAATGCACAGCTTAAGACTAGCAGAAGTGTTCGGGAGTTGTCAGCATGGAGGTAGAAACCTATGTCTTAGCTCATGTCTGGGCTCTGCCATGTAATCAGTGCAGAGAAGACTCCTGTGGGATCGATGCATTTCACGCAAAATGGGGAAGAAAAAAAGGATTTAATGAATTGGTCCTTAAAAGTACCTCTTTATTGCCACTGAATTTAAAAGGTATCGTAAAATAGCTCATATTTTAAGTCTCTCCCTTGTCTGACATTTAGCAAGAAAACATTCCAAAATCTGGGAGCCAAAAAGAGCAGTCAGGAACAACATCTGCTGCTGATTTTTGGCTACTTAAAAAAATGAGGGGGAAGCTTGAACTGCTCAGCTCCTTTGACTTATTCTGTATTAGAAAGCATATGCACATGTATGCTCTATACCTTAATTGCGGGAAAAGAACATAAAAATCTGGGATGATATACAAATCTTAACAGATTTATTACAAATCAGAAATCTTGAACTTTCCAGAGTCTTTGCTGAAAACTGTTGGCTTCAGTGTGAGCAGTGTGGAACATCTGGAACATTATTTAACTTTTGTTACAGTAGCACCTGGAGGGTCCAGAAAAATCTGGGCTTCATAGCATAAACACTGACAGAACAGACCTGTCTCAAAGAATTTGCAGTGTACATATATTTCTCAGAAAGAATAATAGAAACTTCAGAGAATAGTGTGCCACAGAAAACTGCAGGAGAGATTAGGGATGTTACCAGTTAACTAGAGCACTGCAATAAAAAGTAATTTGATGAAGCAGCATGATTTTTAGGAATGGATTGCTCCTTTTACTTTTACTTTAAAGACAGACAAAAAGAAAACAAAATAAAGGGTCCTGTTCAGCCTAGCCTGGAGGATGCTTCGTGGCACCAAGTTTGAGTGGGCATAAGACAGAATGCTAACAATTGAGAGATTTCTCATATCTTTAAAAACACTAGTGTAATTTATCTGACACATCACTGATGAGCCATGACTCATATTTATAAACCCTGGCTTTGGATCTAGCTTAAAAGAACAACGTTTATTTGTTGTGTTTCAAGCTTTTAATAAAATACAGGTTGAGAATAACACAAGAGTAATCATCCTCAGTTGAAGTCTTGTAATTACTCAGGTATAATGGGCTTAAGGGCACATACAATCTTTGTGCAATTTCTGTGTTATTTAGGGGTCAAAGGTAGGGAAAAGTATGTCAGAAGTCACATGTAAATCGGGAATTATATTCAGGGGACTAGGCAGTATGTAACGATGGCAGTGTTGAATGTCCCTATAGTTGGTATAATTGCTCAAGGCAGTTATCAATAAATCCACACATGCAAAGTCTCTTTTGTGACATAATATGTAGTTTAATATTGATACAGATGTATATTTACTTATGTTAGCTTGCTAACTGGAGTTAAATATACTATGCTCCTCACAAACAGTAAAGCTCAGAGCAAGAAACTCTGTTGCATATTTATGAAGTTTTATGGATTAAAATCAAAACTTAATGCTCCTGATTCTCATATATTATAAGGTCTTTTTTATACCCCCCCCTGCAGCAATGAAAGAAGATATTAAATGTAAATGGAAGCGAACGGAAATAAATAAGTACTTGGTTAACTGTTTTAATGTTGGCTGCTTCATCCACCAACGACAAACTCAAATTGAAGAATGCGTATTAAAAGATATAACTTGTTTTTGGAAGACCTCATAGGATTATAGAAATATTATGTTGAAAGGGATCTCTGGCAGTCTCTAGTCCAGTCTCCTGCCCAAAGTCAGTCTAACTGCAAAGCTGTAGCAGGTTGCTCACGGCCTTGTGCAGTTCAGATAAAAAAAAAAAATCTGCAAGAGTGGAGACTCCACAACCTCTTTGGACAACCTGTTCCAAGCCTTCTGTCGTGGTTTAGCCCCAGCCAGGAACTAAGCACCACGCAGCCGCTCGCTCACTCACCCCTGGTGGGATGGGGGAGAGAATTGGAAGAGCAAAAGTAAGAAAACTCGAGGGTTGAGATAAAGACAGTTTAATAGGTAAAGCAAAAGCCATGCACACAAGCAAAGCAAGGAATTCCTTCACCACTTCCCATGAGCAGGCAGGTGTTCAGCCATCTCCAGGAAAGCAGGGCTCCATCACGCGTAATGGTTACTTCGGAAGACAAACGCCATCACTCCGAATGTCCCCCCATTCCTTCTTCTTCCCCAGCTTTATATACTGAGCATGACGCCATGTGGTATGGAATAGCCCTTTGGTCAGTTTGGATCAACTATCCTGGCTGTGTCCCCTCCTAACTTCTTGTGCACCTGGCAGAGCACGGGAAGCTGAAAAGTATTTGACTAGTGCAGCAACAACTAAAACATCTCTGTATTATCAGCGCTGTTTTCAGCACAAATCCAAAACATAGCCCCATACCAGCCACTATAAAGAAAATTAACTCTATCTCAGCTGAAACCAGGACAGCTTCCCATCTACAGATCTCCGTTGTTTAACACAGAAGTTGTATATTCTTCATTTTTCTTTGAAACTAATCCATTACCATCAAGAGAGAAAGTTGCTAAGGGCTTGCTTCTAGACCTTCTTTCTTCTTAGCCAGTAAAGGACCCAAGGAGCATTTAGGTCAGCAGTGCAGAATAACCTGTGATAAGTGTATTAATTCACAGGCTGTGAATTATTGCAGGCCGCTTTGCAAAGAGGCTGTGGCTGCTTTGTAGCTGCAAGACTTCTTTATTTGGGATGCAGGAAATATCCACAGTGGATGCAGGCTGGTGGTTGGAACGTGCGACTGAAGGGAATAGTCTCTGAACTGTTAATACCCTTTTAAAATTGTTTTACTTGACAAAGCTCTTTGTAGAGGTTTGTTGATTTAGTTCCTTGGCAAGAAAAGCCTAAGTGAGGAGAGCTCGTTTATGTTTTCACAAACTGCTTTTTCTTGGGAAATACTGATTCAAAGGAACAGCGTCTTGGGCAATACACTAGTTTTCCTGGGGACTTTCCCCAGGAAAGACTTTTGAAGTGCCAGGTAAGATTAGCTGGTCAAAACAGAAGAGATCAGTGAGGAACCAGGACATTCCTCAGCAGTGGTAGATAGAGCTGTGCAAGACAGATGAATAACCCTCTGGAGGTGTCTGTCTTATCCATGAACTAGAGCAAGCCCAGATGCAGGTCTTAGATGAGATGCTTAACTTCTGCAGGGCTGAAGTCAGAGGTGAAATTCTTCTCTTTGTCATACTTTAAAACAGTTAGTTTCTACTCCTTTAATCTTTTTGTGGATGTAAATTGCTTTGGAAATTATGTACCAGTTATAGGGGAAAGGAAAAAGGGTGATGTAATGAGCTTGTTAAAAATCATGTGTTGTGTAGAGTTGCCCTCCCTAGGGAGGGCATGGCTGGACTTGGTTGCACTTTTGTGCTGTTCACCTGGCAAACGATCATTAAGGAGCTTTATGAGCAGTTCTGGTCTCTGTTACGTACCGAGGTAGAACCACTTCTGTTGTTTTGAGCAGAGAGTTTTGCCTGTTGTTGTGCTTCTGTGTTAAGTTTAGCCCAGTCAGTCAGTGGTTAGAAGCACAGAGGCTTCTTTTCTCTCAAGTTAAACTTGCAAACTTTCTAGTAATCTGTGAGTTTTTGCATATGTATGTTCTCAAAAGAGACAGTGGCCTTTCACATAGGTGACTGAGCTGGATTCCCACCTAGTGCTGCTTAAATGCAATCCACAAAGATGAGAGACTGAGTATGATTTCTTAAGGATGAAGATTTGTACCATATCACTGTGCTTTCATGAATAAAGCAACTCAGATGGTTGTTTTGTGTAAAACAAAGGTCTCGGAGCCTGAATGAGCTCAAGTGCTATTTTAAATTCATTCATGGGCTCCTGTGATCTTGCTGACCTTTTGGTCCTGCCACCCCTGATGCCAAATAGGGTGAAAAAGCAGATTCTCAATGAAAATGAGATTTTTGTCTATGATTTGAGCTTTCCTTAGTGAAACAGACACAGCACTGAAGACACCCACTGTCTTATGAAAAGGAAATGTTTTGCATTAGTATGGACTTCTTTTGTCACGCTCTACAGACATGGTAGAGCTGGGCATGTGGACAATATACATTTTCAGATCTTCACCCTTCCATCTCCTCCAAACCTAAGATGCTGTGAGAATAGCTTCAAAATCAAGAGGATTCAGAGCTAAAACACAGAATCAATATGAAAGTATTTGTTTGTGGTTGTGTACACAAACATTTATTTTGTTGTTCAGTACAGAGTTAGAGCAACTAATTCTCGGAGTTACATCTTTTGTCTAACCCAGCCTGTTCTCTTGGGAGCGTCCATCTTTCTCCAAACTTTTGCGGTGCAGTTATGTCCTTTTAGAAACCATTTGTTCATTAGTGCAGCAGTAATCATGGAAATAGGTCACAGCCTCTTTGGAGTTAAGCTGTTACGTCCCCACAGAGAACGGCACTTAAATATCAATAGCGTAACCGGGAAAACTCGGCAGTTATTTCCCTGTTTTCTGCAATTCAATGAGGAGTTGTTCGATGCAGACCCTGTTGCACTCCAGATGAATGGCGGTGATTGTGAGAAAATGATCTCCTATTAATGCAAGATGTCACACTGAGAACAAAGACTAGTTCTTACCATGATGGGATGAGCTCACTCTAATCCCCAATTTGGGAGCTTTGATGCTTGTCCAGGTGCCAATTTCTCCATATATGCCATACCAGAAAAAACTTAAAAAATGTTGAACAGGGCAGTGTTAAACTGATTCATGGCTTCTGAATCTCAAGGTCGTATTGGGTGAGATGTCATATAATTACCCTTTCGCATGCCATTTCCTGGGGAACCACCTCCCCTATCAACAATTTGAGCTTTCAGGGTGCTAAGAAAATCATCCATATTGAATTTACCATTACAAGTAAAGAAGTGCAGACCTGTTTTTGAAATCCCTAAACTGTTTCAGTTTATGCTTGTGTAAATGTCTAAAATGTGTCAGTTTAATTCAAACTAGCATTGCCTCCAGGTTTTCTGCACCGCAGAACTTTACATCCCCATCCTGGGATTTTGCTGTGTGGTCAGTGAAATCTTGGGAGGACTCGCTGTGCCTTCCTGATACATCGTTCCTCTGTTTGCAGTGCCTACTCATCTGTCAGAACGGGAAGGACCAGAACATAATGACTGCTCTGTTTGATGTGCTGTTGTGAATGCTGTGATAACTGGAGATTTTGTATCATTGATTTGGTTAATGTACAGTATAATTTATTTAAAAAAAAAAAAAAAAAGGAAAAAAAGAAAAAGACACTGTCGTCGTAGCTTGGAGATTTAGAAATAGTGACCTATCCGGTAGGATTTCAAAACCTGATAATCCAGTAAGCATACTCTTCTGTCTCTGGTTCAGTAATATTTTATGTTGCGTTCCCTGTTCCCCTAAGATGCCCATTCTCTTGGTCCATTATCGCTTTGGCACATAACTGTCTTTTGTCCAGGATCCTTAAGAAGGCATTTGGAAAGTCAGGTGGCAAGGTCTAATAAAAAAGACACTTACTGCTCATTGCTCTAACAACCCGTTACCCCAAACCTTTTCCCCCGTGATCTGATGTAGATGGCAAACAGAGGAAGGTCTGGTGGGTGCTGCCCCTGCTGTCCTGCAGAAGATTGTCCTTCCATTGTACCATGCAGAATCCTTTCTGTGGGGAGAGCAGGGGGAGTGCAGAAACGTTTCTTGTGCTGTATACCCCACCAGAATAAAATGTGAACATTGTGTGAGCAATAGGATCAAAGGTCATTAAAAACCTAAAAGAAATAGCATAAAATTAGAAGGTTATTGAGAAGACTTTTTTTGGGGTGTGTGTACAAAGTCTCAAGAGAATAGAAAATTAATTCCCCGAAGAACAAAGAAATAAAACATTCAAAATAGTGCTGGAGTTGCCAGACTCACATTCTTCAGGGAATAGAAGTTTTTATTCTGTATGCTGCTTTGTAAGGACTAAAACCCCCAAAACTTCTGATTTCAGTCATGAGTTTATTTCAGTGTATGTACATTATGATGTAAATTAGCAGCAGATCAATTAGTAAAGTAAGAGAACTAAGCTGACATGCCAGAAAAAAATGTAACCATTAAGATAAAAACCAAAGTAGCATTCCTTATACCAAGTAGAGGTCTGAAAAATTCCAGACTAGACTGGAAAAAAATAAAAGGCATAGTCATTGGAGGTTCAGAAGCACTGTATTGGAAAGATGGGGCACGTTTTGCATATGACAACATAGATTCAGGAGCAGAGAAATCACAGCAAAGGCATAAAAGAAATCTAGTATTTTCCTCAATTTTAAAGGCAACTTTAAATTATGATTTGCATTTGTGGTAGCAAAGGTGCGTGGTTAATGGAAATGCTATAATGAGTCTGGCTACATCACTAATTTCTAGAATATGCTTTTGCTTATTCTGGAGACTATTCTTTATTTTTCCTACCTTTCATTAACTCTGGATGCAGAATCTTTGTGGGTTATTGTCAGGCTTTATCTCAGGAACTTTTCTGAAGATTTTATAATTATCACCTTTAATACTGTTGGGAAGATTGTCAACATTCATGGCTATTGCCCCAATAACCAGGAAACCATGAAATTGGACACTATTGCTGTTCTTTATCTCTTCCAGTGATGCGTGCCTGTTCTTAGGTGACACGGAAGGAATTTGACACCTGCCGTGGTACCAGCCCATACTTGTGATGCCTGGCAATGTAGCAATACCTCTTCAACAGCCTTGTAAAATAGGAGCAAAAATTGCAGCGCTCTTTTAGAGCACTCCCCCCCTCCCTTCGCAGCATGCTGCAAAGCTTCAGGTCATAAACATAGCTTGCTGGCTGCCAGATCTCTTAGCAGCAGTAGGGCCTGGTGTGTTATCAGCTAATGAAATCCCTCTGATTTCCTACAATGCTTGTGAGCTGTTCTGGGGCACTCCTTGTTACTACCCATTCTCAAATTCAGAGCATGTCAAAAGCCAACTGCAAGTATAGAGGGCTCTTCTAAATAATAGCAACTTAAGCAACGCTGTGAACTCGTACTAATTACATTTCTATCATTCTTCAGCAGTAGGCTTTTGTGTTAGCCCTAATGTGGAAGTGGTGCTATTTTAGCGCAGTGGTGTTATTTTAGTGCTCTTCTGTAGAAGGTACTCATTGACTGAAGTGCTTGAAATCAACCCTTTTTATGTTGTTTTGCGGAAGCTGTTGTAGTCTAAGAAGAAATGAGAGACATGTGAGCCACAGCAAGGAACGAGTGGCTACTTGCGCTATGAAATTGAAGGCCAAGCACAATTTAAATGCAGAAGTAGGTAAGTTACTGTGCTGGATTCAGAGTTGACGGATGAAGTGGCTTCAGTTACATGTAACTCAGTGGATGTAAGTGGATCTGACTGAGTCTGAAGGAGCAGAAATTATATCCCAAAAAAGAGGTCCTAATTGTAAGTGATGCTAGGACAGTTTTAAGCACCAGTCATGGAGAAGATTAGCTTAGACAACAATATGTAGAAGTTATGTGGAGTTACTGGGAGAGAGCTACTTAATGGACATATTTATCTTAGTTGCTTTTATTGCCAAAACACTCCTTTCTGTTTTTCTTTGGAGTGCTGCATCCTTGGTCTGATGCTGCATATGTGGTGTATAGAAGGTGCCAAGTTCTGTGCATTCTCTGTGCCTCATCAGCCTTGTGTGATGGCTACTTTCCTCTCCACACATGCAGGACACATGCTTAATGAACGGGGAGGGCTGCTGCCCTGCTTTCAGGCGTTCCCTGGGCAGCAGAAGAGCACAATGTGTCGCTTCTCTCATGCGTTTTGGTGAAAAGCAACAGTGTCAGGCGTGGTAGAGCAGAGCAGCAAAAATGCTGCATTAGATATGAAAAAGGTGATTATGCATACCATGTATTTTATAGAGGCAGATTATTCCAATAGTATTGTTTCTGGGCACTTTCATAAAATCCCAAATTCCAGGAAGTTCCACCCATGTGAAATGGGAGATGTATGAGATACCTCAGTTGCTAATATCTTATTAGCTGTCAACTTGACCTGCTGAGCCTTGCCATTTCTGTGTAATGCAATAATGTTGCAGAACATCTCAGCATGTTCTGTAATTTATGATAAAAACCAAGGCAATGTATAAGATAGTATCTAGGACTTTTTAAAGACAGGAAAGTATTTTTGCACACACAATCTTAAGTACTGAGGAGCCAGTGATGGAAAAGCTGAGTTGGACTTGTGGTATCGCTCAATGAGAGCCCAAAGAGCATAAAACTGCCAAGACTATCCTGTCAATACTTTTATATTGATTGTGTGACCTTAATAGAAGTTTTCAAGGCTTTGTACACAGAAAGACCCTTTGAGGTGCTAGTTGTCTACCTCATGCAATTTTTTCTTGCTTTTCTCTACTTTTGTAATGCAATAATAGTAGCATATGGGGATCAGTAAAGTAGTTCTCTTCTTTGTTTAAATATGCTACGCCAGACATCAGCGTTGGTGTTTCTGCCCCAGTGCCCTTCCGGTACTAGCTTGTGTAGGACTACTTGAAACTCGTGTACATTAGCTGTTAATGCCACTAATTTTCTCCACTTCACTGCTTGACTAAGTTCTGCTGCCTCATGAAACCAGCACTTGATTAAAATTAGATTTGTTCATACTGGGGCAAGGAAACACTGAAGAGGTGATTCTGTCCCAGATAAACACGTGCTTACCCATGGATCACTGATGCCTTTCATTCATTTGGCAGGATTTGTTTTGGGTGGGTTTGGGGGATAGAGAGTGTGCCTCAACTGCTCTTCAGTTCTGACAGCAAAGACACCAATAACCTTGGCAACTAAGGATGCTGAAATACCACTTAATCCGTACTCATAAGTCAATAGGTTTTGCCTAAGTGATAAATTATCATACCTCTCAATATTCAGTATGTGAGTGAAGAAACTATGAAATGAAGAGGGTGCTGCAGTTCAGGTGAAGTATTCATGCAGCAATTAACTGTATGGCTTCACGATCAACCAATTAACAATTGGTCAGGAATTTTCCAGCAAGAGTTTCTTTTATCAGAAAATGCCGATTCACAGAAACCAAAACTGTTGGAGAAGACTTTGAAGGCTCCCATTTCAAAACAAACCAAGTAATTGTCCAAATATCTTCCTTTGACATTTTCTTAACAAAAATGTTAAATGCTTAACAGAAAAATCTTTGATTAGGTTAAAAGCTGTAAATCTAGCAATTGGGTGTTACGGGGTGGTTTGGAGCAAGTAAACAGATGACCCTAATAGAACGCAATGCTGGATTTCCCCCCAGGGTGATTGAGAGCTTTGTTGTGTGAGCGTGGCCTTGGCCCTAATCGGGGCTCGTGATTGTCGGTCTTGGGTTCTGGCTCCTTGCATTGCTCCTCTTTGCCCACATCTTTTTTCTCGCCTCCATCTTCCAGCTGTGGTTTGATATCTTTTGTAGCTTCTAGCTTCTTTGGTGTTTCATCTTCTTTCAAGACAATGTGATCCTTAGGCTTGTTTGAGTGTGCTCGCACAACACTGATAGATACAGGAGACCCAAGCCTGAGAGAAAACCCGTACTTTCTTGGCGCAGAGCGTTCAGCGGGACGAGCTGGTGGGTCTGAGTTGTTTCACAGCTGCGTGAGTGCCCGGTCCAGGGTGAGGGAGGGAGGAGGACCAGAGGAAGGAGTGGAGTCGCCCCTTTTGGCTGCAGCCTCTGCTTGGGCTGGATGGACTAGAAGGTGAAATCACACCTTGAGTTAAGGTTTTGCTCTGAATCACCTCTGGAAGACCTTCTCCCTCTCTCCATTTATTAAAGGGAACCTTGGAAAATTAGGTTTAGGAGGGTAAAGTCAGCGTTTCTGAACATCCTCCCATGTTTGTTCCAAAGGTTGTCATCACTGTGAATCAATTATTGTGAATGATCAGTCTGTGGGTTTTCAGCCAGTTGTAGTAAATCAAGCCCTGTTTGTTTGACGTGACGTATATCTATGTGGGGCTGATGCAGACAGCTAGTTTTTGATACAAAATACGTAATTTTGAAGTAAATACAAATATGTTAAAAGGCTGGAGAAAATACGTGGGGCTTTTTTAAGGCTGAGGGAACAAAGGACGACTTCTACTTTGTTTTCTCTTCCTTCTTTTCCCATATTGCTGCCTCATTTAGTTATTCCTTAGTTTCCCATTTTTTGTTTTGTTTTTAGGCTGCTTTCCCGCACAGCATTTGGAAAAGTTTTCAGGTCATCTACAAAGCTCCATTCCTTTAGCATTCCTATAGTATTATAATATATATTATGTATATAAAGTTACCATTACAGTTCCTGTCATCTCATCTGGAAAGATATTTTGATATTATTTGGCTGGAGAATAAGTCGTTTCATCTTTGTGACTGTTGTACTCTAGTGAAGCCAATCCTTCTGCTGACTCCTGTTAGCGTGTTGGTATACTTTCTCATTTTATTCCGCTTAGTTTTTCTCTTTTAGTATCTGTCTAATAGGGATGCAGCTCAGCCAAGCAGAGCATATTTAACCTTGCAATGCTTTGCTGTATTAGTTTGGCAAGCTCAGTGGGGATATAAGCAGTCCAATATTCATATGAAAGATTTGCCTCCTGCAGGAAAATCTGTAAAAACTTAGCCAAATGTTCTCAGAAGCCAGGGAAATAAAGCTGGGATCTTAGAGTGGCTAATTGGATCTTGTGCTGTCCCTGTGGTTTTCCAACAACTGAAAAAACGCCATCAGAAGCGTTTTTGTATGTTTTGGGTTTCCCTGTTGTTCCCCCTCAGATCCCTTTCTTGGCATGAGTTTTTCTTAAGAAACAGGATCCAGATGCTTTAGGAAAGAGTAATAGCTACTACCTAAGTCTGACTCTGTCTTTTCCATTTATCGCACGTTGAAGGCCTGTCAAGAAAGGATTTATCACTTTAAAAGGTTATGCAAATAGAGATGAAGGAATCATTTCACTTTTGTAGATAATAAGTGTTAAAAATAATTTGTGGAGATCATAAGGCAAAAGATTCTCAAGGATGATTTAGTGTTGTTGTGACAGATTTAAAAAAAAAAAAAGAAAGAAAAAAAAGAGTGGAGATGTTAACTGAAATGGAAATCTTCAAAACCTGTTAGGTGAACCTTTCCAGTTGTTCTGTCTGTATCCTGCATGCCCTTCGCCCTCACTTCCAGGATGAGTTAGTGGTGGAGGGGGGGACTGGAAATGGTCCCTCACACTCTGCCCTCTCTCCAGGCAGGGGCTCCTCACTCTTGGGCTGGTTTGGTTGGTGCCCATGCTGCTGCCTGCACATTGCTGGGTGCCTGGAGGCTGCTGCCTGTGTTTTTAGGAGAGCCAGCCAAGGTCGCAGTAGTGCTCCCCCCCTCCCTTGAAGTTTTGGGGGGCAGGAAGGTTTAGTTGCCTTTGCCGGCCCAACCCCAGATTGGTATGATTGCTCTGGGTGCAGTTATTTTGGCTTCGTACTAGTGTATCTGTCAGGTTTGCAGCTCTCGGAGTCCTGCCCTCACCATCCAAGGGGCTCCTGTCCTCCTGCCCGGTGTGTCTTCATTGCCTGTGTTACACTTGTGTTTGCATGGAAAGCTCAAAAATTATGGTATTTTAGATCCCTGCTGTGCCAAATTCTGTTCTGTTTAACCCTTACATGAGCTGTAATATTACTGTTTAACTCTGTGCAATCAGGGCTCAGTTTAAACCAGTCTCTGAATCTTTAGGGCTGTCTACAGCAGTACCTCAAGCAAGGTGGTGTAGCAAAGGGCACCTAGGACTCTAGCATCCCTCACCAAATGTGCCGTTATGTTGGATATATTTGCACTCGCAGCAGGAACTGCAGCTTGAAAGGAGAAATTCAGGGAAAGGCAACTAATAAGGCGGCAGAGGCGGGCAGGGGACTGTTCTGGGGATGTCTTATTTAATGAAGGCAGTTTTGTACGTACCCTATGTCTAAGGCTGCCCTTAAGGTCGAATCAGATGTGGTAGGCTTTCACATAAGCAACAACGCTGATCTGGAGCGTGGTGGTTTGTGGTTGCAGTCCTTTGAATGTCCAAGCAGCGCTGGTTGTCGTTTCCCCTTTTCCAACTGTGTTGGGTAGTGGAAAGGGACGCTGCATAACATGCTGCAGCATCCCTGATAAATACCCCGGGGAAGAAGGAAGCCCACTAGGCGCTGTTTAAATATGGGCCTTTGGCATTCAGCTGTGCATGCTTAAATAGCAGCACTTGTCCTCCTTTGCCTGAAGTGATACGTCAGTTTGGTGCGTGAGATTGCTGTGGCAGTTAGGTTCATTGCAGATTTTTAATCTTATGGTGCAGATCTACAACACTTTTTCTCAAATTTTGCTTTTCTCATATGGAGTTTGCTTTTTTGGTGGGTTTTTTTTGTTTGTAATTTTTCTGCCATTAAAATCACCTCATTTTATTGCAGTATGCTAAGCTACAGGATTTGGAGTTTTGTCATTTTTAACAAAGATTTATTTTGTTTTATTCCATTTCCTGCAGAAAGATGCCTGTTTTGTCACTACATCAAGGGCTGAAATGAAAATGAAAACTAGTGACTCCCACAACACATAAATCAAAATTACAGTTTCCTTGATGATTGCTTGGACTTCCGACTAATAGGACATTTAAAATGAGCATTGATGCCCATGAATAATAGAGTAAAACATGCTAGAATTAGGCAGAAGGAGCATTTGTAGAATTTTAATGAGTTTCGAAGCAGCTTGTGAGCATATGAAATTTCTGTCTAATCGCTGTCTTTAAATGAAAAGTGACGGGTAGGTATTGCGTCACCCAGCAATGTCGCTCTGCTCCTAACTGTCCTTCAGCAGGCAGCAATCCTACATTAGGCAGAACCACCCATTCGGGATACAGCCTTCTTTCCCTGCAGCTATGAGAAGGGCTTGTTGGCTTTCTTCATCCAAGTAGGCTGTGATGTAGAATGGCAGCTGCAGCAACTCAGAGCTGATTATCATGGATTCAGGTGTTAAGGTAATAAGATGATGATCCAGAAAGCTCAGATAGGAGAAGCTTCTGGGTGGTTTTCAGCCTGAGGGAACCCAGATCTATTTTACTGGAGCATAGCCTGACCACTGATAGTCCCTCACTAGAGCAGGGCCACCTAGCAGCCCGCAGGAGAGGCTGCTTCTGTAACTCAATGGTTAGGGATGTTTGTTAGGATGGAGGAGCTGAGATCCAGCTACTGTTCTTGGTTCTGTCATTTAGAAGATGTCTCCAGCTTTAACTTACACCTATTACACGATCATGCTATGCATGCTGATTCTAAAACATTTTTGTAAAGCTTAGCACTTCATAAACTACAAGTTAGACTTGATTCTCTAAATAGTTGTGTTTACTAGGATGCAATGAAAATGAAATATTTTTATTAGGATCTTCCCGTTCCACCTAAAGGCTGAAGCGTTCTGTTTATTTATGATGAAAGTGAAGAAAAGAGGAACTATTGAAACTGATACTATCTTTTCTGCTTTCTAAGTATAACTTTAAAATTTTGGAGGTAATTCAGGAACCTGTAAACATCAGTGAAATTCATAAGGTCACTTCATAGTTGAACTCAAAAACTTTGTGGAGATCCTTGTGTCTTTTTGCTTCCAAAACAAAATAAAGACATAGTGGTAAATCAGTCTTTTAAGACCCCCTCTTTCTATTTTGTTTTCATTGTTTAGTTCTGGAAATCACTGAATCTGAGGTAAGAAAATGACTTTTTTTTTTCCTCCCTTCCATCAGTTTTGGAAGTATTTTTGCCACATGTGAGCTTTGCAGTTCACGCAGCCAGGTTTCTCCCACGCACCATGCAGTGTGCACGGGTGGGAAGGTGACCCTGTGCCTTGGAAGAAGTTTCTGTGTTGTCCCCGGGTAGACTCACCCGTGCTCCCTAAATGCAGTGCCACCTAGCTCAGCCCTCCTCCCTTTCCCGTTGCATCCCTGAGTTCCAAGGCCATCACTTGGTCTGTCACTTGAGCGGATGGAGTTTGGTAAACACAGCTACTCAGGGTTTTTCTTCAGATTGATTTTTGCTATGCATTTGTAGATGTTGCTTGTGAAATGGCGAAAATGAGAAATCTGGAAAGTGAGCGCCAGCATATGGAGCCAGCAAATGAGAATAGGAATGATAAGCTAAATGTTGCTTTGGGGAGGCATGATGTTAAGGATTTGGCTTTGCAGTTTTACAACCTAGATTGTTTAAAGCTAATTTATGCTCTTCGACCCAGTGATGGCTGTCTTCTATCCATTTATTGGGAAGATAATCACAGTTTACATAGAAGTTTTCATACGGTTACTGTGTTGGCAAAAAGGAGAGAGCATATATCTCCCCCCCAAATCCCTTGGCTCACAGTCACTGTCCACATTTTTCTAAGGTACATTAAATGATTTCTCTATTTTCTGTATATTAGAGTATCTCACTTATGTGCAAGATTCCTGGAATCTATCATAAGGCCCTAATACTCTTAATGATACAGATATTGTAAAGTGATGGGCAAAGGAAAAAGAAAATAACTTTTTCCTTGTGTTGTTCTAATGTTCAGGCCTTGTTTATTAGTTTTCTCTACCATTCCTCAAGTTTCTCAATCTAAATACCAGTAATGTTAACGCTGTTCTCTTAGTTTTTATGAAAGGTTGTTTGATTTCTCCTACTTTCACTGAAGGAACAAGTAGTCTCCTTTTTTAATAAAGATGTTCTTCCTCCAACTATTCCCAGTACAGAAAGCTAACAACATACTTTTGAGGCAAAATCAGAGAGCATCAGCAATTTTATTTTTTGGAGGGGAAAACAAAGTGAAAGAATTAAAGCAACAGTTGATCAGACTGTGTTTTTGTCAGAAAGAAACAAAAAAAAGAAGGTGAGTCTAAACTAAAAAAAAAAAATTCCACTTTGCTTTCAAGTATTTTACTGTGCTACTGGTAAAATTTTTCAAATTAATGCCACTGAAATGCATGTTACAATACCATTTCTGAGTAGTCTTTCAAAGTTGCTAAGAGCTTACAGTGCCAAATACTTTTCAAATACTGAAAAGAGAACACAAGATTATGCAGATTTTGGAAAAAAAATATTTTTGTTTCTAGTAATGGAGCTTAAAGCAACACACAGGTTTCCAGAAGCTTTATTCCAGAAGCTTTATTACCAAGTACTTTTATCAGCATAGTGAAGAAGAATGCATAGGTGAAGGGTGGGTTTACAAGTAGTTACCTGCCCTTATATGTAGAGCATAACTGGGTCTCACACTATGCTTAGATCTGTTACTGTGTGCCTCTTCATTAACTATGATAATATCTTAGCAAGCTTTCAACAAGTCACAACATATGGATCTGCAAATTGTAATTTAGAAGCAGATATCAATTTAAATCACAGGAGTTTGATTCCAGCCACCACCCCTGCTGATAGCACTGAACACCCTTGAAAGCAGTGCTTGGCGGGGCTGGCCGCTCGTTAGGAAGTGTTGTGGTGTGGCTGGCTGCAAGCCTGTCAATCCGAAACTCTTCACGTGAAATGAAAGAAAAGTCCTGTTTTAAACACCATGACTTGAGTCTATCCTCTGTTTGTGGGGACGGGTTATCTGCTTGAGGCCATAGGAAACTTTCCATGTTTAAAGAGAAGAGATTCAGTCACAGGTGAGAGTGGTTGCACTTTTTATAGCTGTCCACAAGTTGTATTGAAGTTTAGAGCTGGTTTTCATTAACCTCCGCTCAATGCTGGATGGTTTCTAGCAAGTGAAAAATATTAAATATAGTCCCAGAAAAATCTAATTTTCTCTAGTAAATTACCTGGAGCTGCTGCAGGTACAGTTGATCGGCTTGGCACAAACTCCTCTAAGAAAGTTTGCCCGTGGGTATTGTGGCCAAGACTGATTTCCCCTGAAGGAGACTCTCCTTCTTACAAAAATTAAACAATTCAAATCTACTGGAAAAGAGCCCAGATTGTTTATTCTTAGGCTCAAAATGATGGCCTTTCATAAAAATCTGTAGACACTCAATCTGCATATTCAACTAAGATTCACAATACAAGTGAGCAAATGCAAGTCCATATGTTTTGTTGCAAACCCTCAAGGAATGACAAGAGGGCTCTTGGTTTTGTTCTTCAGCTAGCAGCAATGGCTTTCCCAGGAGTCCGACTCCTTTATACAGGGCTTTTTTTCACAAAGGGTTTGCTGCCCTTGCGACAGTGGTGAGGCTCCTTCTTCCTGCCCGACAGCCCGAGTCAAATACTGAGCACTTTTCATGAACTTTTACGCCTTTTTGGTCTTACTATCACTCTCCCCATTTCATTCTCAGAATATGGGCTGCTCTTCTAGGATCTAATTATTGGACAGGATCTCTATGGACAGGATCTAATAGATATCTGAGGAGGACTTGCTCTTTTTACACTCTCTAATGGGCAGCATTGCCAATCATAAGGTTTTCTGCAAAGTCTTCAACTTCTATGATGTTTCTCTCATTCTTTGCATTTTGGTGGCTGTTCCTGCTCCCCCCTCCAAAACAGGAGCTATGTTACTTCCAAAATTGCTTCTGGGTATCAGGAAATCAAACATCTCATTATAAAGCTTATAATTGCATACCTGGGTGTGTAACTGTACCAGACAGAATGCCAAGCCGTGCTATTTAACAAACCTTTCCTATCTTTACTTTTAGTATCTGGTGTTTCAGGGATCTTGAATCAAAAGCTGGAAAGGCTCCCATCATCTGTGGTCAACTTTGAACCCAGCCCAGTATGGCACAGGTACTGCAGTCAGCAGATCAGTATTTTGCAAAAAGTACTAACAGCGGCATCCGTAGAAGTTGTGAAACTGAGCGCAGGCGTCCATAAACCAGCACAGCCTACCTGCCGTCGACGTAATGGGCTGGGAATGCTTTGTGCCTGTTCCATCTGCTTCTTCAATAGCTCAGGCTTTGAAATAAAATAACACATCTTTAGTAGGCTGGGCACCAGATGACAATAAAAATTGAATCCACTATCTGAAATAAGCTTGATTTTGTTACTTCGTTAGCCACTTACATGCAGTAAATAATTTGCTTTCTTTTTTTCTTGTGTAATCCCAGAAAGATAGTATATAAACAATATTTTCAATATAAATAATTTGCATTTCATGCTGTCCTAACTCTACCGTATTCTCCTTTATTTTATCCTTATTGTTCTTTTAAAATTGACGCATCTGCTTCATATAGCCCATTGATGCCTGATGTACTCTTTGATTGCAAACTATTGCTGTGGCATGTTTGCAAAGGATTAGTTTTTAACTGGATTCTTAAATCAATTTCATAAGTATATTGGAAATAAAAAACAAATCATAGATAAATTGGTTCCCACAAGACTCAGTTAAGGATTTTCATGAAAACGTCGCTTACTTTGTCATTCACTGGAAAAAAATCTTAACAAAAATAATTAATGCTGATGTCACCTCTTGATTTTCCTCAAAACTGAGGTTACCTTCCCTTGGTCTTGATCTCGTATATGCTTACCTGTATGAGAATAATGCCAGCACAAGAAGACATACAGTTAAACTTAGATGCATAAATCTTCACACGATCCAGGCTGAAGCCCTATTCTGCTGGTGGCTGAGCATTCACTCTAAGGGCTCAGGAATGCCCAGCGTTGGTCAATAGTCAGACATTGGGCTGTTTCTACAAGAAACAGCTGCTGGAACTGGACCTGCTCAGCCTCAAAGCAGTAGTGATATTAAACTGTTAATAGAACACTGAGGCAAAAAGGCAGATCACCAAACATCAGAAAGTAAAAGTTCCTGTGAGACTATTAACATTGTCACTGTACGTATTGCGTATTTTACATTATTTGTTAAATAGTGTAAAATGTAGTACAATATTAAGTTGTATAATTAATGAGAAAAGCAAGATGAAAAATATTAAGTATACATAATAAGGATGAATTATTATCTCTAGTAGAACAGTTATTTAAAAGTTTACTGACACTTTTGACTTTTAATTATATTATATTAACACTTCATTTTCTATTTAACTCCTAATCAGTAAAAAAAACCCCAAGTGTTGTCAATACTGTATTTGATGGATAGAATATTGGAAAAAGAAATAACATACAACCTCACTCCTTTTTAATTAACTTACATGTTTATCCCTCCTATAAGTTCTCAAACTACCCTATAATGATCCAAGCGTTGGAAGGATCTGAAACGCTTACCGTGACTTAGCGCTTTACATCATCCTGAATAGTTAGGAAAGTAATCAGATCATTTCAAATGGTTTAACTGTTTGAACTACCATGTGGAATGGCTGGTCTTTGACGGAATAATTTCTGTTTTTCCACGGTGGGTCCAGAGGATGGGTCCATGACCCTGTGTTGTAGAGTGGTGCTGGCAACAGTGTGTAGAGGCCACGCAAGACTCAGGGTGCGGTGGCAGGGGAATATGTCTGGAGGCTTCCTATTTCTCATTCAGTCACACAAGCCTGTAGCAAGATTAACAGGTTTGGCTTTGAGGAGAAAGCCTCAGCATGCCAAGCTTCAGAAGTTAGAAGATTAACAGTTTGAAAATATGGTTATAATTTCTTTAGCAAGTATTAAAAGCTTGAAAAATCCCCGCCTCTTAATTGCACAGTTTCTCTCTCCAAATTTTCAAATAAAGAATGCAACTCTGAGCAGAAACCAACTATGGAAATTTTAAATCTGAAACAGATTTCTCTTTGAAATTACCAATACATGAGTAGGAGCACCTAATGGAAATTGCTTTGTAAATGTCATGCCTACTGAAAGTAATAGCGAAAGTCCGACTTGCATTTTATTCCAATCATTCTGATGAAATTGAAAGAGACAAAGATTAGTGATAAACCTGCTGGAACAGAAAACTTCCATTCTCATGGTACATCAGAAGAAATAATTTTGAATTCACACTTTTGTCTGGGTGGACAGAGATGGTGGGACTGTTACCTGTTAAGTTATAGGACACTTGCATTCCTCAAACTTTAAATTGGTAAACATTCAGAAATTGCTTTACATAAAAATGTGTATAAATGCAGTTTCTGTCACATGCCTGACAAAATCAGCCAAGCTGCTGGAATGTGCAGGAAACCCGTGATGGAAATAGAGATATCTGCTAAAATCGATGCATCATGATGGAGGAACTCCGATGACAACTTAGAAGTGTGCTCTTGACTATTTGCATATAAATTATTCTTTTTGTCTATGAAATAGGGAAAGTGGTGTAGTGATTTTTTAAAAAAGTGTAGAAATCAAGGTTCTGATCCTGCTAAGACTTTCTCAAACACTTAATTTATATAGTGTGCATATTTCTGTTACTATCCTAAAGGAATAAAAAACATCCAATAAAAATACTTCCTATATGAAGAAAATGTCAAGTTTCCATGGTGAAGCACTTGGGATCAGTCAACATCCACTGTTAAGGTTGTGTAGGGTTGGTATCCAACTCATAATGTTGCTCCTTCCTGAGTTTTGAATTTTTTTTTTTGTAATTTATCATCTTCATAACACTGTTACCTGTAGGCTGAACTACAAATAGATAAGCATGTAAAAGACTTGACTGATGTCTTTGCAACATATTCCTTCTATTAGTGAACCTGATGCAGAATTATTTTTCAGGTTAAGAACAGTACAGTGCTAAAGCAAATGATGCCGCTCGTCCTTGTCTTGAGATATGTCATTCTCACTCTAAGCAGCAGAGCCGTTCCAGTTTTGGCCTCCTCCAGGCCACAAATTTCTCCCTCTGCCTTCTCATTCTCAGGGTCCATACATTACCAAGTAATTTTTTCATATATTGCATTCTAAAGCAGCACCAATTTTTCTTTGCGTGAAAGCGTATACTCTGCTGGTGGCAGATACTACATGGCCTTATTAACTCCTGACTCCCACTGGCTCGGCACTTAAAATAACTTTTTTGAGAAGCTACGTCTTTTGGAAGGCCACAAGTACAACGTATCTGAATATTTTTTTTGTCCTGATTACTGTATTGAGACTCCTTACTTATTTATCAATTTTTTTTGACTGATTACTTTCAGAGAAGCATCCATAAAATGCCAAGTGTGGTGGAAGTTGGCAAAGACAACTGGCGCTGTGTCGGAGCCCGTGCTGAGCTGTTCAGCGTGAGGTGTCACAGGAATGGATTAATGCCGCTCGTTTGTTGGGGGGGTTCAGCCAAACAGGTGTGTGATGGATGGATGGCTCCTCAGGAATCAAATTACTGGTACATACAGAGCCTTGCTACAGTTCTCGCCACCCATGTTGTCAACTGGAGGAAAAAATATTTCAGTGTAGTGCTTTGATAGAAAACCTACACAGGGATCGCTGTTCAGATTGCTACCCAGGAAGGTAGCTAAAAGTCAGGACAAACCTTCATGAAAGTAATACATGGGCATTGAAACAAGAATTTTCATGTGATATGAGGATACTTGAAGACATGTTATCTATAAGGTTTAAAATATTCATTTGTTTGTCTGCCTGCCTTCCTTCTTGGGTCACCTTTTTCCCTCTCCCACTCCCCAGTCTTCCTTGAATTTAAAACTGGCGAAGCTGTGATTGATGTTTCCATGAAAATCATGGATGCTACATTAATGTATCCACTGGAGTCCGCCAGCAGACTCTTCAGCTGTCTGCAGACTGCAGAACTGCATTAGATCCTGGGATGTCAATCCATCTGGCTCTTTTGACTAAACGAGAATTCAGGTGCTTTTAAAATGAAATTTCAGAGACTGTAAGCAAAGTTTATTAGTAAATTAATTTTCTCAGGACTGGGCGAAATACTGGCTGTCTGCACAGGTCATCTACTACAGCTGGTTGTCCACATCTTGCAAGACTCAAACCAATAACACCTTACTGACCCAAGAGTTCAAACTTGCTTGGGGGTGATAGGAGAGAAGATGGAAGATGGCGTTAGTGAACCTCATGGGTGGGGGTACCTGCCCTGTGCATGGGATGATGGATTTTCATTCTATTCTGTTAAAAGCAGGCACAAGAGAGTCGACAGACAGTGGTTAGTTTGCTGATAAACTAGATCTTTTTGCCTACCACATTTTCACTACTGGCATATGTTTCCCATTCTTCTAGGCCATAAATTTCTGTCTGCTATGCAAGACAATTCCTTCTGGTCCTTTATGATGCTTTAGACTAGTTTTTCCTGAGTTCCTGGACCTCTCGTGTTAAATTCTCAAGGTGACCCGTTAGCAAGTGACCAGGTAGCCCAACTGAAAGCCTGACAATCGATTCTGATATTTTTGCAGGTATGAATAAAAAGCTTTCAAATGCTTCTAAAATGTCTAAACATTCTAAGTATTTTTGAGCGTTTTGTTTTGTATCCGAGTTAGTGTCCTGTCCAGCATTAACAAATTCACCACAGTGTCACCCTGTTGACCCAGACTTTGCATGCCTTTATTGAGCTACAGAAGTGGCTCATGCTCCTGTATAAGTCAAAAGCAAATTTTTGGGTCCCTCTTGCAAAGAACAATGATACTGGATAAGTTGAGTGCATTCACTTAATTATGTCCTTGAAAGCTCCTGTATTCAGTGGCACAAAAATATTGAAATTGCAGTTTCACAGAGATGTTTATTCTACACTTGGTTTCTCTAGGCTGCAATAGACTAACTCTGTCTATCTTGTGTTTAGAAGGTGGGGCTGTAAAAGATTGACCAAAGTTCTTGAATGATGTATTTTTCTTTTTTCCTTTTAATTTTCTATATCCAGTGCTTTCATTTTAGTGTCTCTGGAGGCTGTTGCTCCCTGTCTTAGCTCTGTGAAGCTCAGTTCTGCAGCCAGCCTTGTACACTGCAGAAATGTGGGAGAAGCTGTGTGGCGGAGGTCTCTGGAAGCAGAGCCAGAAGCCTCCTCATGCACTGCATCTGCAGAAGAGCCAGTCTCTGCATTTGTGTGTTGTTTTCTGCCTTCTCTTCCCCTTTTCTATTTCTGCTAGAAGGTGCTATTAAGCAACTGCTTTGCTAAAGATTTGAATTACTGGCGATGAAGAGCTGCGCTTAAGTAGGTGTGATAATGTTTGTTGATCTGTAGCAATAAGCTGTTTTCCTTATAGCTTCACTGATGTAGGTGATTGCTTTTAAACTTGGTATTCTTTACTAAATTTAGCCTTTACTATTTGCACTGCCGCATTTGCAGGACAGGGTATGTGCTGCTTGTTCCTGACGGGGATGCAGTAATTACAGACAGCAGAGGATGAAAAGGGCTCTTTATCGGCTAACCTGGCTGCCCTAAAAACTGTGCACCAGCAGCATTTTACCGGTGGGATTAAATGTCAGGTACCCGGCTTTAGAACTGACTCCTGCTGTGTTTTGATGAATACTTGTACTTTCCCAGCACACAATAAAAGAGTGCCTGGAGTACACCAGTGCTTTAAAAACTAAAACTTGAAACCGTCTGCAGTATCATGAGACTTTTGTCATCTTTCCCATATAGCCCGCATCACCTGAAAGCATTCCTGCCTTAGAGCACGTTCTGAACATATGTAAGAAATTAGCTTGAGCTCTACAAAAACAAGCTGTGTTCTCTGCACAGAACAAGAACATTTGCAGTAAAAACAAGTTATGAGAATAAATAGCGTCACCTGTCTCTTGAACACAGTGACTTTGTAATAATTTTCATATAAGCAGTGGCAAAGAAAGTTTTCAAAGTGCAGTCTTCTGAGATGTGAGCATAAGCCATAGAGGGCAAATCCAAGGTGTAGGATTGAGATTTTGATTCTTTTTTTCTCTCTCCCTCTCTCTCTTTTTTTTAATGTTCCAGATACTACTACTCAAATAAAGTGGATCCATCAGGAAATTTGTTTCTCCCCTTCCAGTAGGAGAAGGGCTCTGATGGTTGGTGTGCACTCCCACCCCAAAGATCCCTTGATTTCTCCCCTCCTGCTCCCGACATATATTTCTCCAATGTAGAGAAGTAATGATTTGCTTGCATAATTTCTGGTACTCAGATGAGAGCATATATCACAAGGTTCACTTTAGTTCCACGCTTGATGTTGTAAACTTTTATCAGTCTGCAATGCAGATACTGTAATTGCAAAGACATAAAATTACATCAGTTTTCCAAGCGCCTTCTTGGAAAAAATGTGCATCCTGAACTTGTTTGTACTGTATTTCCATTAGATTGATTAGAAGAGCCACAGGGAGAGGATATAATGCCCCAGTGACCTTTTCGCTCTTCTCACTAGTGCCTGTTTTGGAGAATTAATATCAGTGACTGATCTTGCTCTGCTCCGTGCCTTGCTTTGTTGTGGATATGTGGTGAGGTTTTAGGTCTCTTACAGCCGGACCCTACAGGAAGGAGGGTTTTCCAAGCTAGGCAGGCACCTAAACAGGCTTATAGGCATAATCTGTAACTTTTTTATTGATACAGGTACTTTAAACTTGATGTGTAAATTGTAGGCTCAGATCAGCACAGCTGAGCATTTTGTCACCAGGTTCTTCTTAGGTATGTAGAGCTGCTGTCGCACCAGTTTATGCTTGCAGCTTGATAGTGGTCCAGAGTGGTGGGTGAAAAATGTGTCTACGAGAGAGACCATGCTTTTCAAAATGACACTTCTCACTTCTCTTAAGAGGTTGGTGAGGAAGATACTTGGTATCTTCCAAGGTATATTTTTGTAATGGTAGAAATGTCTATCACTTCATTGCTTGAATTAAATAAAGCTGTGGCCAAATACATACTCTTAGGCACACAAAGATTCAGGTTTGGGATTTTTTGTTTGGTAGGTTTTAAAGGAGTTTGAGTGCATTCATTTAAGATGCTATGAAGCAGCTAATTATTTTACAGACTATTACCTAATGAATTACTATGCCTATTTTTTCCTGTGATTATATCATTAATGACTGCATACTATTAGCAAATTATGGAGTCCAGTTAACAAATGCATTTACATATTAGGCACCTGACCATGTGCATTTGCATTTGTTCATCATTTGATTTTACTGAGCTGTTGCGTATCTAGATGTACACATCCCATTGCTAAAATCAGTCAGGCATTACACACATTTAATGAAGACGACTGTTAACAACCCTGCTATGACACATCTCTCAGAAGGTCAGCACCATCCTCTGGAGTCTTATTAAAGAACAAGTGAAGGAAGAATAAATTTGACCATCTTTAAAAGCTATGAATATAAAACAAATGAGAAGTTAACTGTATTAATTTGTTCATTCTTCTTTGCGTAGCCCGTATAGCTTCCATCTATGAATGTGCCTTGAAGGAATAACGTTTGTCTGTTGGTTTAGATTCTTTGGGATTTTGGGAATAAAAGAAGGATTAACTTGATAACTTTAAGAAGAGCTGCTCAATATGTGCTGTTATGACTTTCAGAAATATTTTTGCCATGCCCTTCTAATAATCTTTGGATGATTGTCTAGTATGCCAGTCTCTAACAGCTGCAGAAATACTGTGTGACAGGTTTGTCAGGTGACAGATACCTTACAATTGCTCTAGCGTTGGGGCAGATTGCAGGCTCATGTAATTCAGTACCACTCCACTGAAACCATTGCTATCATATGAGCTTTTGGGGTTTTTTTACATATTGTGGTTCATGACAATTCTAATTGATATTACCTAATGGTTCCAATTTTAAGTTGGTTTTAACTACTGGGCTGTAGCTTTTGATGAGGTGGGCTGAAGTGTTCCCATCTGACCGCCTCTGTCTGCGGGACCTAATCCTGGAGGTAAGAGGGAGTTCTCAGGAGAGGAATACCTGCTTGCTTTACTTCTACAAAAGCCATTCAGCTATATCTAAGAATAGATTTAGAAAAAAAATATTACTTTACAATTATTAAAAATCCTTGTAATTCTGGGGTCTGGACTAGAGAGTTGAAACTTGGCAAGGATATCACACACACACACAATTTCTTAAAGTAATACTCTGAATAATTTCTTTTTTTGTGAGTTAGCTTACCCAACTGGGAAAAAAAAAAAATTCAGGTCAGCTACAGAATAGTATTTTATTTCCTCACCAAACTGGAAAAGAAAATGGCTTTGGATAAATGTTTAGTTTAACCTGTCATGCTTCACCTGTCATTTTTTTAACGTTGAAAAGAATAGTAAGATTTTTTGTTTTACAGATGCCTTTAACTTTCTTGACAAGCCCTTACAAACTTAGCAAGTATTTGTTGCTCAGACACGTTCACCGTGTTGCCTTTCGCAGGTAGTGCTGAGCAGATGCCATGGCCTGGTGTCTGGCAGGCTCACTGGTGAGTAACAGGCAGGCTCTTCTTTCTGTAGATCTCCAACTCAGCAACATGCATGGCTTATTTTTAGAAGCTCCTAAAAATGACAAGCAGTATAGACAAGCAGTATACTTTCCTCCTACGTTTTTGTAAGATGCTAATGTTTCCATGGTCCAGGTGGCAGCACCACTCTCCAAAGACTCCTGCACCGTTATGTGTGGCTTGTATTCCCGGCTGAGTTTTAAAGGAAAGTACACTACGAAACATGATAGCAACAACTTCTTTAATTCGCCGGACCGCGCAGAGCAGCATCACGAAGCAGTACCCCGTCTGACGCCCGCGGGCTTGCGTACAGTGCAGTGCAGGCAGCCGCAGGCAGATGCCAGGCAGTGCAGGGGCATCAGCAGCGCTGCCCACCCAAGGCAGTCATGCTCCGCTGCCAAGGCTCCAGCCTGTGTTATCGGTGCTCTTTTTGGTCCAGCCTCGATTCCTCCGTGCTGTGTTTCTGCACTGTAGCGATAGCTGTTGATGTACCATTTGCTACGGACACGTGGAGCAGCGGCAGCCTCGCCTCTGCACCGGATTTGGCAAAATATACCTTGGGAGTATTCCTGCTGACTAGTAAAATTGTGTCATTTCTGATTAAAACAACATGTATTGGAGCACTGGCAATGAGCACACTGGTGTTTGTCTTCTTTATAGGCACTGATGGTGATCCAGGGTATTACAAACCAGTACGCCCTGTCTCAGTACCTGGCAAACTGATTAAACTGAAAAAGAAAAAAAAATACTGCTATCAAGCAGCTGGAGAATCATGATAAGATGAGGTCAAAATAGGATGACTTCTGCAAAGGCAGCCTGTGCTTCACTAGTTAATCTTCTTGAATTGTTTTAATGTAGCAATAGAGGAGCAAATAAAGGGAAATGGTCGGTACAGTTTATGAAAATAAGGGAAGGTTAATGAAGCATAGAGCTATTGTAGTAGAGAGCAGAACAAAAAGGAGTGAAGGCAATTATACCAGCAGTGATAAGACTGTAATGTCTTTGATGCATAACAGCAACTACCTTGCCCAAAATCTGGTTAAGACTTTCAGGTTCTTCCTTATCCATAGAAATTATTACAATTATTAATAGTGGTCATGGTATAAAAAAACCTCTGAAAACCATAAGAGGAAGGCTATTTAAAGAAAAATTCTGAACAATTTTGAATAAAAGTACGCAGATGTTCAGAGTGAAATTTGCTTTAGTATTTTTAAAAAGTTGCATGGAAATGTTTTCCATACTATGACTAGCTTTGATAGTATATACCCATGGAATAATAAAAAGATACAGAACACATGAAGGATGCCTGTATTTGAGATAAATTTTGAATCTGTGAATTTGTCCAAGAGTGGGATTTAGATGCTCTTGGTCTGATTGTTATAAGGAATTTGTGTCATTAACTGTTGTCCTTTCTATTTTGACCCTAAAAGACGATGTAGCAAAGACTTACCATAGCCACTGAAAAGTGATGTTCTCACTTGAAAAGCCTTTGAAAAGTTACAGAGCTTCTGTCGGGTTTCTCTTCACCTGAGTAATTCATTTAACTGGATCTCAGCTGCTCTAGGCTTTTGCTAATGGGAAATGTGAGGCCAAAGGAGGCCACTCTGCCAGCGTCAGCACGGGCGGTATTCGGGGAGGCACTCCCATGGGAGGCACTTCACCATGCTTCTCAGGTGAAGAGGTGCTCAGCCCAGAAGGGCTATAAGATGTAAACTCATGCAATGACAAACTATTACGCTTTGCCGAGTTTTCTGTTTGTGATAGCCCAAATTTGATTTTGAGTCAGGCGTACCTTCCAGAAGGATTCCCAGCTTTGGCTTGAAGACAGCACAGATGGAAAATGTACCACTTTTCTCAGCTGTTTGCTCCAGCAGCTAGGTTTTGCAGCTTCTTTCCAGTATCAATTTATCTAGCTTTTCTCCGCACTTTCTCAACTTAATTAAAGAATATTTTTGCCAGGCAATAGTCTCTCTTTATAAAGGTATTTATAGACTGTAATCAAGTTTTTTAAACTAAACCAATTACACTTTCACAATGAGGTATTGTCCAAGATCTGTAGCCTTTTTACTGGCTTTTTTAATATAGCCTTTTCCATGTTTTTGGTGTCTTTGGAGAAGATACGTAGCAGAAGGATGCACAGCATTCCAGCACTGGTCACAGCAGTGGCTCTCACAGAAACAAAATCACCCTTTCCCTCCCATGCGTAGTCCTGGTTCTGGCTTCTCTCTTCTTATCTCCTGCTTCTCTTTTTTATTTAGCGCTTGAGTAACTTGGGTACCTACTATTTCTGCATTTATACCTGCCAACCATTTTTTTTTTCATCCCAGAGGATCCATTAATTAAAAGATTATGATTACATGGTTGTAATTCCGGATTAGATTTGGAAAGGAAAGGATTATTACTCTATGTGAGTATATGTGTGCAAGAGCACTGGATTACCAAATATCTTATTAAATAGAATATACCTTTACAAAGGTAACTAATTTAGCTTTTTACATGCTGAATGTTATTTTAACATAGCGAAAATTCTTAGGTTGAAAAGGCTTTGCCACAGCTCTAAAGCTGCCATCTAAGCACTGCAAGGTTTATATATGCCGTGAGGTCTTATGCAGGTCCTCTGCATGAAGGAAGTTAAGATTTGATGGATATATCGTATTCTTTCTACATCTCAGCTAAATTACTAATTACAAAGCTAAACTGAAATCTGAAGTCATATTTTGGTTTGTAAAATGAGAGGGAAGATTGTCCCACGCAACTTCGCCTCTATGAAGTGTGTAGCGAATGACCTGTTATCCATCTAAAGGAAGACACGTTGATCATACTGTTGTTGTTGGAAATTTAGAATTTTTGTACACCCACAGAAAAAGATCTTCAGATACTCTGGGGTTCCCCTTCCCCTCATCCTTGCTGCTAACTTTGTTTATTGTCAAATGTTTTGCATTTGGTAAATCTCCTTACAGCTTACTGGTTTGAATTACATCCTAGTACTGAGCCAATTTTTCCCTCCAGTACCTTCAGCTGCAGCACCATGATGCAAGTAATGTCACAGATCCCTTCAGGATGAAACAGATAGCCCCAGCTCCCTGGGACCGATGGGTGGAGTTGGTTCACTTTCATCTGCAGCCAAGGCTCTTCTCCCTCTTTCTCGCTTGCTAGAGCTGGCAGCTGTTGAAATGAAGTTTTGGCTTTTACTCAGAAATGGTGTGGTACAAAGGTGAGTTACAGGTGTGTTATGCTCTGCTTTCCCTTTTGGTTTGCCTGGCTGCCACCACATCAGAACTTGTGTGCACTCATTAGAGGCATAACATGATGGTGGACTACTCCTCCCTGGTGAACAAAGCCCCTCTCGGTACGATTTCACTCTAAAGAAGATCTTAAGATGTGACAAATTCACTTTGACGTCGCGTCGTCTGGGATTGTTATTCCTTCAGAAGCACTGTCTTGCTGTACAAGCATAGACATCTTTCTATTGCTGCTACAGTCAAGTGTTACAATTTTAATTTTACAAATTTGAAAATGAACTTACTCAAATGCTCTCAGTTCAAACCCCATTTCTGATATAAAACCACTGTGTTCTGGCTGAGGACTGTATCTGATCACAATGATATTTGCTTCATTATTATCTAATCTGCAACTTGCAAACCAGTTGTCTTCCTGTGACAGTGATGTATGCTCCATGGTGTGTAACTGAAGTTAACATTTATATTGAGCTTAGTGATTTAAGTACAGTTAATCTCTTTATTAATGCTTATTAGTAGTCTGCATGATCATGTTTTCATTTCTAGTTGACAGAGAAAGAACATTTGGTTATTTACACAGTGAAAGCAAGAATGCGTCTTTTTACCCCAATTACAACTATTTGCAACAATGACTATTGTTTTTTATAATTCATAACAACAAGAGATGATGGAGAAAAAAGCTATACACGGCATTTTAAACAATTAGAATATATCTCAATATTACCTTAATGCATGGAACACTCTTCTGCAACTTCATGGGATAATATCACTGAAAAACAAGCCAAGTCACCTTACTCTGCTCTGGACAATATCCCTGTATGCGAACGAAATAGCACCAGACCTTCAAGTCTTTACTCAGTCCTCAACCGATCGTGAAGACCTTGGGATTTCTCCTTGGCCTTTTCAGTGCAGACTGTACGTTCAAGGTCTGCCTGGCATGACTGTTTCTGTTTGAAGCAGGTTTTTTTTTCGCCCCTGTGTTAAGAAGTGGTGTGGAGTGTTTTGGCAAAGCTGCTGACTCAATTAAGAAATGCTGTCAGTCTTACCTTTCTTTTTGAAGAGACAAATTGGTACTTATAAAACCGGGAGCAAAACCAATATAACATGTTACTGAATGTTAAATTTTCCGTCTGAAGATTTATTAAGCGTTCAGAAGCGTTTTGCTTTGGTTCTGAATATTAAAGGGATAATTGTATTTCTGGAGTTGTCTGCATTTGAGCTACAAATCACCGAGTGTTTTAATTCAGGCCAGGTAATTGTGTCGCTTTGATTGATTGCGTAGTTAAGGCAAAAGAGCAGTTTTTAATCCAGGCTGAACATTTTAGTCAGTTTGCTCTTGATTAAAAGTGCCTCGTAGTGACATATTGTCAGAAAGAGGTTTTTTCACAGTCTTCTTCGCTAGTAAGATATCACAAAGTAATAACACTCCAATGTTTTGCTTGCTTCTTTCTGCGGGAAATGTATTGTGAAAATTGCATGCCCTCCTAAAATGGCCCAAAGGGAAAGCTAGACATGTCTGTATATATACGTTCCTTTTAGGAGGAGTATGTTTGCATATACTTTGAATAGAAACGTCCCTGCTAGCCCATCACTTGCAGGCTACGGCACCGCCCTGCTGCCATGCAGCGACTGGTGAGAGTCCCAGGCTGTGCCAATGGAGGGTATCACTACCGCCGAATTCACCGGGTCTTCTTCCCTGGAAACATTCAAGGTCAGGTTGGACGGGGCTCTGAGCAACCTGATCTAGTTGAAGATGTCCCTGCTCATTGCAGGGGGGTTGGACTAGATGACCTGTAAAGGTCCCTTCCAATCCAAAGCATTCTGTGATTCACAGTGAATTCACAAGTTTTCTCCTTCTTGAAGCAACTAATTCTCCTTTTGTCTCCCGCGTCCATCTTGATGTGTGCACTCTCTTTCTGCCGGGTAACGTACGATTGTAATTAGATGCTGCCTTTGGCTGGGGAAGTTGCGTCATTAGGAGAAAGGAGCGGGAGGTTTCTAACTTGCTTTCTTAAACTGATGGAGTCAGAGCATCGCAAATCCTGCTGTTAGCACGGGAAGGCCTGAGTGCTAGTCTCATTGTTTGCAGAGCTTGAGGCCTTGGTGTTTCACATCATGGGCAGTTGTTTAACAGATGCGAGGCTATAGTGGGTATATGAGATTATAGTGAGGATGAGAGTTATTTTAGCGGATACAGGACAGACCGAATGAATGAATAACTGCAAGCCCAGCTGGAGCCAGGCTCAGCGGTGGGTAGGAGAACTGAAGGAACAACCACTACGTGAAAAATGCCCCCTTTGGGAAAAGGGAGCAGTGTGAACAGGTGCTGATGTTAAAAA
This sequence comes from Ciconia boyciana, assembly GCF_034638445.1. Taxonomy (NCBI): domain Eukaryota; kingdom Metazoa; phylum Chordata; class Aves; order Ciconiiformes; family Ciconiidae; genus Ciconia; species Ciconia boyciana. The sequence continues at coordinate 56,377,544 of NC_132936.1, forward strand.
TAAATGGTTAGAGCAGGCACTCTTAGGGAGACGCTGATGACCCCAGCAAAGACAGAGGGACTGAACCTCCCCCGCGTGAATAATACGTTGTGCTGTTGTAACTGGTGTAGCCAATGTGCCAGGCTGCAATGGGAAGGAGTTTTCTTTAGCAGGCTGTTGCCAGGGATGGAAATTGAGTGATAAATTTCAGTGGCCAGTCACCTAGTGTTTTCAAATTACGCTCTTTGGCCAATGATCTGTGCAGGACTCCTATTCCTGACTTCAGCAGAGTCATCATCCAGGAGCATTTTCATGCCAACGTAAATGCAGAGTGGCAGTGGTCCTTCGACTGCAGTGCTGTAGTTCAAATGGCAGGCCTGCTAGCATAGAAGAGATGAAAGCAACCGGCGGGTGCAGCTGGCCAGTTAGCCAGAGGTTAGCCTGCAGGCTTTGAACATGGTGTTGATCAGCAGAAAGACAGCAGTGTTATGTGGGAGAAAGGTGCAAGAAGAACAGGGCCCAAGATCTCTTGAGTTACAGTCCAGAGTCTCATAGCCTTTCCATCAACAGCTAGGGAGAAACGATTTCACATCTCTGCCTCAGCTTCTCCAGATGTAGAGTGGAGCTGTGAAAAATATTTTGTGTGATGAGGCAGAGTGCGAGAAGTCTTCCTGCGAGGAGGAGTTCTGTGCCAGTGTTTGTTCTTGGCAGGGACCTCTTGAAATTTTGAGACAGCGACAGCAAATGTTCGACTGGATACTTCTCTGGGATGTGGAGATAAGTGGTAGACTTTTAATAAATATATTAAATATTAGTTTGGTCATAAACACACTCCTCTTGTGCTGTGAGCGTTACCTACTAACCAAGAGTTGAGTGTTCAGAGGAGATTAAATAGGAGTTCTTGTCATTATTCAAGAAGCTGGATATTTCATGTCTTCCCGTTGCTGGAGTTCATTTTATTTCATACATATGGATTTAGCAATAATGTGGTAATTGCATTTTCTGGTGATTAACATTGCCCCGGTGTAAAATATAAGAGCCACAGCCTCCAAGAGCACTGTCTTCCAAAGTCATCCTATCACATGGCCCATTGGCAGAGGCAAATGAAGTTAAGTAATTTAATTAGCTGCAATTAGCATTTAAAGCTGTCTACCCAGAAACCAATAAAGAGGTTCACAATTCATCCTGTATTATTTCACATAAGGCTTTAACAATATTAGGTGAAGCCAGTCTAGTTCAGGGAAGTAGTAATTTAATCTGTCCTTCTCCGCTGAATTCCTGGTTTAAACCAGTAATGAGCAAAGATGGTTGTTATTAGGCAGCTGTTAAACGTCTGGTGGCGAGTGAGTAGGTGACAGCAGCCCAGTTGCTCCAGGACAGCTGTATAAATGACAGAAAGCATCGTCACAGCTGGCGCTGAGCTGGCACCTGGCTTGGCGGGAGCAGCGTTTGCCCTGGCCGGCACAGTGCCTCCGGCTGGTGTCGAACACTGCCGGGAGAAGGTGTGGGAAAGGCTGCTTTCCTCCCGCTCCCCTTGTCTGGGCTGCAGTTAAACACAAGTCTGGTTTCAGAATTGCAAATTTGGCTTCTTCAGAACCGCTTAATTCACTTAAGAAAGCAACCCCCCATCATCCCACCCCCTGTCGCAACTTCAAAGGACGTGCCAGTTGGGCACACAGTAAAAGCCATTTGCAGTTGGAATAAAGCAGGACCTGGGGTGGCGGTGCCAGGCCCAGCTCCTTTTGAAACCCCGGGAAAGGCTGCCGCAGCGTGGGTGCCTGTCTGTACCCTTTTGTGCATTAACATACGTGCCAACTGGGTGAGTGCGGGCAAAGGCAGAGTCGGGCTTAATGGCACACAAAGCAAATGTCAGCTAAATAGGTTTTCTTTATCTTAATAAGTGATGCGGTTGGCTACGGTACAACCGTGCTGGATTGCGGTGCAGCGGTTTGCAGCTCTGCTCTCTGCCATCCATCCCCGCCGGGTGCTGAGGCATCGCTGCCTGCCTGGGCGTCCCCCTCTCCCCAGGGATAGATCGGCCATGCCACCTCCACACCCCGTCACAAACACTCGGGGCTCACTCGGTGAAACTGCCTCCTGAAAGCCTATTTTCACCATTTTCAACCAGGCTTATTACCTGACCTAAATGGTACCTTGATTTTCAGGTTTAAGTGCACCAGCAACCAGAGAAAAACAAGGTCAACCCATACTTTAATGCTGTTGGGATTTGTCACCCAAAGAAAATACCATGAGCAGAGTTGCCATTCAAGGTGTTAATGAACTTTTTTAAAGCGTTAGTAGAAAATCCTGTATTCTTCTTAATACCATTTTTAACTCCTGCAGCCCTTCAAAAAGCAGGGAAATAAAGCAAGCTGCTTCTGCTTCTTACTTTTTGCCCCAAGGGAGAGAGGTTTCCAGCCCTCTGGACCAGCTCTGGCTTTTGTTCACCTCCTGCCTGGTATGGGGGGACTGGGGACGGTGCACGTGTAGCACAGACGGAGATTCGGCATGTGGGTCGTGGCAGCGAGAATTAAGAGGGGGAGTGAAGCGTGAAGACATGTTGCCCCTAACGCCTTGGTGAGAGCTGCTGTTTGGGGTTGTTTCTCTCTCTGCCTTGATGGATTGGCAGCAGTGCATGGTACAAAGCCTTTCTCTAATTTCCCTTGCCTAGAGGCGAAGGGTTTTCTCCCTTTAACAGCCCCAGTGCCTTTTTGTAATCCCATACACCTGCCTGAAAACACCTTTTTGGTAGCTCGGTGCATTATTTTTATAAGGTCTGTAAGTATCTTTAATAGCCAATGTGCAAAATGTGCCATTTGTCTTTGTAATAATGCTTTCCTTCTTAATCATGTTCCTTCTTTGCTATTTTTCTGCCAGCCCTTGGCAATGTTTCATTTTAGCTCAAAGTGAAAGAACAGCCTCTTAAAATAGGCTGTAATCCTCAGCCATCATTTGATCAGTTTTAATTTAATTTCACTGCAATGAAAATATAATGGGAGGCTAAACTCCAGAATGTGCAATTCAAGGAAAGTCATTGTCAACATTACTGAATCTGCAACCAACCTTTCAAAACAGCAATGGGGGTCTAAGCCCAGCAGCTCTTTACAGCATGGTCTGCAGCTCTGCAATTACCTGCTGAAGTGCGAGGCGTGTTTTTCAAAATTTTTCAAAAGTAATCTCTAAATTTTGAGTAGATGCCTTTTGGGATGCTTATATGGGATGCCTCGGGTCTGCCTCTCTGATGGGCTGATTTGCCTTTCATTTTCATTTAACAGCAACGCTCTTCGTCCTTGAGCTTGTTTATCAGCAGGCTTTGAGGACTTCGTCAAAAAGTTAGGACTTGTCCAGTGTGCTTTGGGTGCAGGTATAACTCAGAGATCTCTGATTATCAAGACTCCTTTGCTTTTTTCTTCTCTTTTTTAGCTCTGTGTAGGAGGGAAAAAAGTGCCTCAATCTCCCCCAGACTGCAGATATTCTACCTTGACTAGGTCCTCTGATTTTCAATAGCATAGTATTGTCATGACTGCTCTGTCTCTGATCTACTTGTCCTCCATCCAGCTTCAGCCTGTCTGTTACTCTGTTGGGATTCAGACACAGTTTCTCACTCCTCACAGGAATTATTTTTGGAACTTTTAAAATACTCCGTCCATAACGTGGCGTTCCTGTGCAGCTGCAGCGAGCTGCCTGCATCGGGAGGATGACTTGGAGGAGGAAAGAGAGGCTGCAACCTCCCCAGCAAAGCCGATACAATGCCGCCTTTGTATCTGGCCCCTATTCATGCATGACCGCGGCATAAGAAAAGAGCAGCTCTGCACTAGCCCTGCTCTTGGGACTGGTCCAAGACCTGCCTGGAGGTGAGCGGGGGGTGCCCAGGGGAAGGATTCTTCACCAGTAACCTGTACTCTGCCCCCATTTTACGAGCAGTTGAAAGCTTTTGCCCAAAGATGCAGAAGTTAATGTTTGGAGCTGATTATGCTTATTAGTTAAGCCTGATAGTAGCCCCTGAGTAAGATGAATGGTGGCAGGGCACATGCTATTTCCATCTTTCTTTGTTTTCTTTGTTTACTTTTTGTATAGCTTCAGCCGGAGGAGCAAAGATTAGGTCAGATCCTCAAGAAAACTATTTGTTCTTGTGAACCCACCAGTGGTCAGTATGTCAGCCTGGGAAAGCATCCCCGTTCCCGCTGCCCTGAAAGCCCTACAACGCTTGGAAATTCTGGAGTCGCTTCTGCTGCCTCCGATCTGCATAACAGTGGGACGTATCTTGATGGTCACTGGGCGGACCTAGAAACACCGCTCCATCTTTTTCAGCTGGCCACAGCAGCAGGCCAGGTTCAAGGACTGCTTGTGCTGTTTCCTTGCTTCTTAGTATACTGAGTTTCTGTCCTAAGCAGCCAGTTGCCTTGATCCCACAAATAGAAATTAATCAGCTCTCTGTGCAAAAGGCAAGATACAAGAATAGCATGGATCCATTTGAGTGGTACCTTTTGGTTCTCATATGAATTTCTTTTGGGTTATATATATGTGTGTATATATATATACACACCCCTATGCAGGTCTTGCAGGATACTGTGCTTCTGAGCAAGATCATTGTTTATGAGAAGTAACTTAAGAGGCTGGGGTGAAAGAGAATGGAAATCAGCTTTCTAAAACAGAGGCCAGAAGTGATACGTGCTGTTGGTGAGATAGCAGTGATTGAAAACTAGTGTGAAAAGGGTAGATTGCAGAAAAGTGGTTGCAGACGTTCACGATCCCCTGGAAGAAGTGCTGGTACTGCACAAGCTATTGCAGTGTGTGGATCCAGTTGACATTTCTCTCAGGAGTGGGGCACATGCAAGTCTTTTGACAGCAGAATTTCCTAGTTCAGATGGGCTGATAGATGGGCCTTAGAGTCCTGTCTGTAAAACTGCAAGAATTTATGAGGTGCAAGCCAAAGTAGGGTATGTGTGCAACCAACCTGCAGTAACACTTTAATTTTCGTTGATTTGTAGAAGGACCTGGGAGTAAAATTTACTGTGGGATGAGACTAATTTCATGAATTATGCTTGACTCCAGCCAAAGACTACATGTGACAAAAAGATGCTAATTAGCCTGTAAGAAATGTCATAACACTGAAGGAATATAAGATCATACAGTTAAAGATTATGGCCCCAACTGCACTCCCTTGTCTAGGAAGGCTCCATAAGTATTCATTTAACTTTAAGCTTGCACTTATATTCTTTTCACTTCAGAGGGATTTAAGCACATGCTGGAATAATTTCTTGAACTAATACTCTCCAGATGCACAAAGGAGCTGAATTAAAATTTTAAAACGAGCAGTTCTTCACTGCATGTTCACTAGTGCTGGTTGATTCTTGATAAATATTTTTAATGTAAGATCATTAATACTATTTCAAAGGTTAATTTATTGTCTGTACATGCAGTGTGCATAGTCTATAAACCTGCCCCATACTTGCAAAATCAGAAAGAAGTGCTCTCTCATCTACGTACCCGATCAATTTGTGAACTGTCAACCAGCAGCTATTAAAACATCTCCGATTGCTCCATTGGCCAAGCATCGGTGAAGGATGTTTGCCTCTTAAAATTCAAAGAACACACAGAATTTGTATTTATTTGCCAGCAGTATGGAGTTGGCCTAGCTTGTATGGGGGAAGGCTGATGTTATCCACGCCCAGTTTTTCCATTTCAAAGGGAAGTGTAAGTAGGTGCCTGGAATCCGCCTCTGCTCCAGACCAGCTGGAGGCTCCATCATCTGTGCGTCAATTGGACCATCTATGTGTCATCTGCACCAGCTCTCACGCATCCCGTTCCTGACAAAGCTGTTGTGCATCTGCCGGCTCCTCCATGCCTTCCTGGCTGCGTGGCTCTTCCATCCTTCCCACTTGCTCTTTGTCCTCTGCTCGGGTGACTTATTCTGGGTGGATGTCCCTTCCTTGCTTGTGTGCTGGCTGCTGGGGTGACACCCACCACCCAGAGTCAGTGGGAGAGCCTGTCCTGAGATCACCTACGGGCTAGGGGTTGCTGCTGGGAAGCATGGGCTCGTTCTGGGGGAAGAGCACTTAGGGGTTGCACAAAACTTACTGGGGGATGTTTGGGGAGAGTACCAAGGGTGGGGAAAGGGAGGGGCTGGGGGAGGAACCAGCATGGAAAACTAGAGAAAAAGGATATAAAAGGGGCTGGTCACATGTAAACAAGTGGCTGGTTAGTGCTTGTGTCTGGCCAGGCTGTAAACGCTGTTTGTCTTTGTGTCAGTACTGTATTCCCGATCTGAGTTGATGTCCTTGACTGCACGCATGTATGTCTATATTATGTATGAATATGTGCACCTGTGCCCGGTTGGGAATACATGCTCAGCCTGGCTTCTGCCTGGGTGCGGGGACACAGATCTTCAGCAGCCTCCCCTCTATCGGGCACCAGATTTGGTGAGCCTTAACACCGCTGGGACCCCCGCTGCTGGCCTCGGAGAGGCCAGGAGATGTGGTCCGGTTATGGGAGCGGTGTTGGCTGTCTAGTTACACCAAGGTCAGATAGGACCTACCTGAGATTTGTGAATTTCTACCTCTCAGAGGTTTCCTCTGCGTCAGAGAGAGCCTCGGGTTTTACTTGTACAGAAATCAGAGGGAATTAATGTTTTTCAATTATCAGAAACAAACTAGTACTTCTGTATCTTTTCTTCAGCCTGGTTCCTGTCATTGCTTAACTTGGCCTGGTAAATGAAAGTAACCTGGGAAAGAATTGCTTCTTAAATGTGCCATTTATATCTTACTCATTTCACAGAGGCATTTAAGAAGCCCTTCCTCATCCTATTGTTTATTGCATTTGGATGCTCTATTCTTATGGGCTGCACAAATTGCTCACTTCAGCTGTTAAGCTGGGCCACTTAACCTTGCTTCATCACCAGGAAAAAGATAATTATATTGGACATCTCCAGATGTTCTCACTTAAGAAAAATGACACATCTATATTTTCTTTACAACTCATGACTGAGACTGTTGTGGCCTTTCCAGATACTGGAGTAGCTTGAAGCAAGCTTCTCTGTTGTATGTTCTGCCAACTCTCCTTTCTGCAGAGCCAAAAAGCTTCATTAGCCTTAACAGTGTAAGGAGTAGTCACAGGACCCCCATGCGTGCTTTCAGGCTCCACAGCTCCTACGGTAGGTGTGGCTGCATGTTGGTCCTGCCACTGCTGTCATTGTCATCTGTGGTGCCAACAGGGAAGAACTCGATTATGAATTCCTGGATCTTATCAACCTGTCAAAGAATGTGTGGGTGTTATCCTGAAAACACTGGAGACTATCACAGCATAGTCTTCATCAAAGCCACAGCCCCAAACCACATACCCTAAATCTTCCAGTATGTATTGTAGAATTAAAAAAAACCTGTGCAGCAGGTGTTAAACACCTTAGTCTGCCTGTTTCTTCCTACCATCCATCTCTGAGCTTCTGTCCGTGGGTCTCATAAAGGTCATACACAATACAGCAAGCAGTTATTTTGTCATAAGAGGTGGTTATTTATCATCAGCCTTGGCATCCCATTTCTCCATCTGTCTTTCAGTGTGTTAAAAGCACATTCCACCAGCGTTCTTCAGCTGCTGGGGCTGTAACTCACCATCTTCTTGTCTAAGAAATAAGAAGAAAGCAGAGGCAAGAAAGCACGACTGTCAATACCACCATGGAAATTTTCCATGGAAGAAAATAGTCCAGACATCATAAAAAGCTTGGCTTTATGGTTGTCTTCAGACGATCCCATACTAATATTAGTGAACCTTCCACACTGATCACCAGAGCCTTGCAGTTTGTCAAAATAACCCTTTCTGTCCTGAACTCCAGGATATGTGTGTGTGTGGATGAGGAGTGAAGAGTAGGTACGTGGGTCTACCTGTGCAAGCCCATTAATAACCTTCTCTATGGCCCCCGCTTTCTGATCTACAAGGACAGCCACTATGGGACAGTGATGCACGTGTCTGTGCACCCAGAACCCTACGGTGTGGCAGTTGAATACTGCACCAGGGGATGTCTGACCAGATGCTTAGTGCTTATTTCCAAAGGTTGCAATGCTGTAGGGATGGATAGGTGGAAGGCAAGAGGAGCAATCACAGAACTGATGATGGGCCGGCACATTGCTCACATGGGTCACACAGATTTTGCTGTAAATCACTTACTGTGGAGCAGATCTGAAGCATGTTTCAGCTGTAGCTGTTTCCTTGTATAAATAAAGTCAAGAATTAATTCTAACTACTGACTTATTTCATTCCTGATCACAACAAAAGTTATACCGATAATCCTAAACATCTGCAAACAGATGGTTTTTACAAAAGCAAACAGACCATAGGATTCTCCTCCTTGTTTGAGTTCCTATATTATCTTTAAAAAAATATTTATTTAGGAAATTTAAAATATTCATATGGCAGTTGCTTGTAATTAACAGAAGCAAAACTAACCATTACAAACAGAAGCTCGCCTTTGTTGTTTATTGTATTAATGGACAATTTTTATCTGAGTTTCTGAAATTAGCAGAATAATAGCATGTTACAGGCATGCCTTTTTTTTACTTATACATCAGTTTTGTTCAGAGATTCTGTTAAATTGAATGTAATAGTATGTATTTATCAATGCAGGTATGTCTATCAAACAGACACATTCACTAGGTTTTCCTGGTCGTGATGAAACCCTGTGTATTTCAGATATCCCACCAGAGGTTATTCAGATGTATCTCGATGTGGGAGATTTGCAAATGTTGACAAAATCTTTGTGATAAATTATGGAAGGAAGTTCTTCGAAGCTATGCTAAATGTGAACAATGATAAAACTCCAGGACCAGAAAATTTTTCATCTGAATTTTACCTCTTGTTTAGGGAGGTATTAGTAGGTTCCTTGGAAGGGATGTTAATGTTGTTTAGCTACAGCAGGAACTTCCGTGGGCTGTAGCAGAAGCTATGAGCGATGCAGTTGGAAACAGCTTTACCTTTGCACTTCTTATGGACCCATATTATGGCAGAATTGTGATATAAATGTTTTTATAAGCAATTAGTGACATGATTGCAGACTCTGCTTTCACTTTATACAGAGATAAACCTAGATTCACTTTCAGGGCTTTGCTACTCTGTGGAGCAAAGAAAGCTTTAGACAGAAGAACAGATTTGCAGGAACACATGAGAAAACAATTTCATGTGTCTATTCTTTTCTGTGGAGCTCCAAGGCTTTGCTAACATTTGTATCTAAAGAAAGCCTGGATTGTCAGAAAGTGAGAGGTTTGGGTATGAGTTATGTCAATCTGATGGGCTAGCAAGAAAATATTCCAGACTCTGAAAAGTAATTTCTCTAAGACATTATTGGCTAAAATGGTCAATGCATTTATAAGCTACATGCGAATGTAAATCTTAAACAGCCCTGAAGAGCTGCATGATTTGATTGTCAGATGACTACAATAAATGAAATATGGGGGGAAATGTACAATCTCTTGTTGGGAAGAGTAACTGGGCTCAAGATGGATGTTTTACCAATAGTTTGTATGTTTCAAACATATAATCATTCCAGATAAAAGCATATCAGTAATAGCATAAGGCTAGAATTCATAGGAAATGAAAAAAAAAACAACCAAACCACATCTGGGGTGTAGATGCTTAGATTATACCCATTAAGCAGGTTGGTCTAATCATTCCAAGTATTATGTTTTTCTATCACTCCACCAGCTCAAAGCAAGAGTAGGTCAACCCAAACACTGAATTAAATATAGCCGCATTTTGGTGAGCTTTAGTGTAAAGCTAGAGATTTGTTTATTTCTACTTTGCAAGTCATTGCAAGTAATCCTCATTTAATCGAATCGCACATCAGGGTCTTGAGATTCAGGGAAACCATTATATGCAAAGCTGAGTAAATACCTGTTCTCTGAAAATCCTTTTCTACTTGGTTTGTGATACATCTCATCAACTACTTTGTATGGATAGAGATAGACATGTGTTTCTATATAGAGAGAAAGCACTTAAACAGCAATCTTCAACTAGCTACTGAAGTTTTAAATTACTATGTTTAGATAATATAAGGACAAGATGAATCCCACCCACTTAAAGAAATTGGAGTTAACTGGCCATTTTTCTGTCCAGTTGCTGCATTCAAGAAGGTAGTTATGCTTCTCAACTTGAAAAAGTTAATTTATACATTAGCTATATTTGAAGAGGTAGAATTTTGATTGATTAAAAAAGGAAACAAAAAATTGGTATGAACCCTTTACTTTCTTGACAAAATGGTGTCTGTTCATGTCAGGGTAGAGAAAGAGTTTCTTGCAACTGGAGTCTGTAACATGAGTAAATTGCTGTAATATACATGATGCCTCTTTCCAATCAAGTAAATAAACATATGTGTAGACTGCATGAGTATAAATGCTAATGAAATTCTAGTGAAAGAAGAGATTGCATATGTTCCTGCTTTGACATTATTAAATTGTAGAGACTATTGGGATGGGCGTTCATAATCAGTTACTACAAGTTGCATATAATCAAATAATACAAATTACAAAATATTTGTGGTTGTTTATATATATGGTGTATTCTGTTTTATTGGTACTCCTAAAAATACTCCCTCTATCTTGCACTATTCAGGTGCCCAATATTATTTTTTTATTGTAGGATCTAAGATCCTCAAAATTATCTTTGGGTAGGTGTGGGTTCTATTATAGTTAAATTCCAGCACTCTTTAAATGAAAAAGTTATTTAGAGGAAGCTGTGTAGGCGTAGACCCAAGAGCTGGAACTTTGGTAGTTGTTACTTGTTTTTTTTTTTTTAAAAAAAACAGTGTAAAAAGCCAAAGGGCAACCCAACTCAATGCTGAGCTTCTCCAAAAAGTGAAAACCCCTCTGTCAACCATGTATTAGTGCGATCTTAAAATGTATACTACAAACATTTCTAGTTTACCTTAGGGATCAGATTAAGCCAGACTACAAATATTTGTAGCCCATTACAAATGTTTGGGGAGAGTTCTGACTTGCTTTTTCAAAGACGCTAAATAGCTTCAGTTAATTGGCAGTCAATTAACTTGAGATGTAAAAAAAAATCCCCAAAGAGTGAACAGGAATATCTCTACAGCAAAGAGACTTCAGTATGAGGCCATGCACAAATAAAATCCCCCAAATATATTATTTGCAAAAAAGGAAAATTTCAGAGAAATTTCCCCAGGATCATAAGTCGTGTTTGGTACCTAGTAAGTGCTCTAGCGTTACATCAGGATTTCCTTTGGTTTTATGAAAAGACATAAGAAAGGGACCTTTAGAGAGAAACAAGAAGAAAACTGTCTTGGAATATTTATTTTTAGTATTTTTGGAGAAGCAGTCAAATTTGTGCCGACTCCCCTAACCCTGTCTCTGCATGGAGGAAGGGAGGGATTTGCTGAGTCCCTGTACCCCCAGTCTCAGATCCATGTTCATGTCACATTTTGAATTTCTGCAGTGCTAGGGACAAACAGAAAACAGTACAGTCAATAAGAAGTGTGTATAGTATAAGATGTGTGTAAGTGGTTCCTAAGGCATATGGTTTGTAGAGCGCAGTGACGGGATTAACTCTAATGCACTTGTGCACGAATGGCTTTGAGTGGAGCTGGTTACAGCTTCCAGGTGAGCCTCACCTGAGGTATTTACATTGTATGGGAAGGACAGATGTTGGGAGAAACCAAGGCTCATAGGCAGGAAAGCAAGTTGAAAAGGATTCATTTGCATCCAAAAGAGTTTCCAAGTGGTTTTGTTTTGGCCAAGTCAGACGTTTCCCTGGCATTTTGTCTGACAGAGGATGACAGTATACAGTCATATTGATGAGTTGAATAGGAACAAGAGACAAGTCAGAGACCCAGGCACGTTTGGAAGGTTCCTCAGACTGAGCACTCACTCCGAAAAGTAGGATGTAACCGATAAATGGAGGGCACAGGAAGGGGTTGGCTCTCCGAGTTTACATTTGGAAAGATGGAGTACGTGCTGAGATTAGTTCCCTAGAGAGACCAGCCCTGAGAAGGAAATCTGCACAGCCACCGCACCACATCTGAGTTTCAGGTTGATCTCCATTATGACTTTGTACTTTGTCTGGTTTTCCTTTTTTGTAGCTTTTCCCCATTTTGTAGTCAAATACCTAAGCTGTTACTCAGCTGTATTTGAGCTGCTCTGTCTTAAACATCATCGCATGATAACTCCTCTCTAGGCAGGAGGCACTCGGGTAGCAGTGAATCTATTTACAGAGGTGCACTAGGTACCCTTAAAGCACCTTGCCCAGAGTGTGACAAAGTTTAAAGGTTTTCCTCTTGCTTGAATATACCGTCAAGCTTTTTATACGTTTTACAAATGTGAGGTCAAAGCCTGTGTTCTCACTGCAAAGCCGTAGCTGTGCAGCGAGTGTGGACCTGCCTGTGGAGGTGCTGGGAGTGATGGCCTGTGCCAGCCCCGAGCATGTCGGGGTATGCGGGTGCAGAGGAGGAGGTGGCCATTCCTGGGGAGTGAGCCAGTTGGCCTTGAGTGGAAATATGTCAGAGCCTGGCAGACGTTACCCCTGAGAGGAGACTTGGCTTCATTTGGCCCTCAGAAACAGGAAGCTGAAGGATTAATTTTCCTCCAGGTTGCTTCTCTGCAGCTCATTTTTCCTCGGCTCTGAGGTATAGGCGATTAGCCACATCCAGAAATGGTGTAAGCCCAGCTCCTCCCTTTCCTATCGTTCTAATAACTAGGGGAGAGAAGTTACTAGAAATATAATTTTGTAGAAGTATTTGTAGAAAATAATTTTGTTTGGAATTTTCTTTTCGAGCTAATAATCCAGTTATTTCCCATAGAGTTAATTGCTTTGAGAGGTTTTGTCTCACCATGTAAGCAGTTCTGGTTTAAAAAAAAGGTTGCAATTTATTCCTTCGCATTGTGATTACAAAATTAAGTTCATGACAATAATATATAGTATGGATATGATTAAACTGGGTTTTGTTGCCTTATGTGAGCTCAGCTACACCACTACAAGAGTGTCTTAGACGCTAAAGGATACAAAAAGGTAATAACCTGTATTGGTGTAACTGCATCCACAGAAGAGAAATTTTACAAGTTGAACCCAGCACAAGGAATATGTGTAGGCCACATTCCACTTGACCCTGAAATTTGAAGACATATTCTCATGTTATAAGAAATTAGGCTAGAGAAAAAGGTCTAAATGTCAGTGGGCAAAAGGACTTTAACAAATGAAACCATACATAAAATTCGTTACTGTGTTATTTCACGGTTGGGGCATTGCCCTTTTTTCCTGCTTTGCTGTCAGCTGGCCTGATATACTTTTGTTCTGATTAATAGTGGTACCCTTTCTGATCAGACAGTCATTGCTGGTGGAGACTTGCTAGGATGCGTGGCAAAGAAAATTTGCAGTTGCTGTCTGAACTTTTAGGAGCAGAGACTGTATGGTGTAAGATGGAGAAAAAGTCATCCCACCAGGGCTGCTGCTGACTGATTTGGCAGATTTTTTGGTCTGTCAGGTGACATGGCTGTGCTGGCTTCCTATTGCACTGCTCTGAGGACTGGAGGAGAAGTGTCTTCAAGGAGTGATTGAAAATGTAGGAAATATTTTGAACTGTCTCCAATATCCCAAACAGATGTGGAAGTCTTGACTAAAAGTTGGGGTTTTGGGGGGATTATTGGTTGGTTTTTTTTTTTAATTCAGAGCTGCTCCAGTCTTTGTTTCATACTGTCAGTAGACTGCCTTGAGGATCTTCTGGTTAATTCCCACTGAAGACAGAGTCTTGCCATGGGTAGACTGACATGACTGGGGGCCTCCTCTGCCTCAGCAGGGAAGAAGAGCTCTTGTCTCTGCTTTCTGTTCATTTTTGCCTTTGCCAGTTTACTCAATTCAAGGTCCATAGCTAAGCTGTTTCAGCATCCATGGGCACAAATCTATGAGAAGTCCAGCGAGCTTGACTGTTTTATTCCACTTTACCAAAGCCACAGAATCACAGAATCGTCTAGGTTGGAAAAGACCTTTGAGATCATCGAGTCCAACCATAAACCTAACACTACCAAGACCACCACTACACCATGCCCATAAGCACCTCATCCAAATGTCTTTTAAATACCTCCAGGGATGGTGACTCCACCACTTCCCTGGGCAGCCTGTTCCAATGCTTGACAAGCCTTTTGGTGAAGAAATTCTTCCTAATATCCAGTCTAAACCTCCCCTGGTGCAGCTTGAGGCCATTTCCTCTCATCCTATTACTTGCTACCTGGGAGAAGAGACCGATCCCCACCTCTCTACAACCTCCTTTCAGGTAGTTGTAGAGAGCGATAAGGTCTCCCCTGAGCCTCCTTTTCTCCAGGCTAAACAACCCCAGTTCCCTCAGCCGCTCCTCGTAAGACTTGTGCTCTGGACTCTTCACCAGCTTCGTTGCCCTTCTTTGGACACGTGTCCTTACACCCTCAGCACCTAAGTAGCGTGGTAAGTAGTGTGGTAGCATTGGTCACTGTAGGGTTTGTTCTTTCTCTCATCCTTTCTCTCAGACGGAGAACTGTGTTGTGGTCCTAAACCATTCCCAAAAGCTTGACCCTTAGGTCAGAGCTCAGACCAAGCTAGTGTTGTGTAGGTCTGCTTTACAGAGGAAATTCTCATCCTTATTCCTTATAGATACTGTAACTATCATTTTACAGTTGCTGTTTGTCCCATGGACCCCGTAAAGTTTGCAGGCAGTCTCGCATGGCTTGCCAGCTTTCCAAGTGCCCTGATGGGACTTAAAATTCTTTGATTTTATTGTAGGAATGCGTGCTTATGGCGAGCGGCAGAGGGACGTTTGGGGAGTGGGTTGTAACTTGACATCTAAATCAGTAACTAAGCTGCCAGATAATTATTGCTTGTTTTCTGCAATGATTTATACTTCCCATGGCTCTGTCACGGAGCAAGGGCTGACTTACGGTTTAGTCAAGAAGAATTAAAGGGGATCTGGGCTGCATGCTCCACGCTGTGAAGAAAAATCCTACACAAAGCAAATGATCTGTTAGACAAAGGAATAGCTCAGGGGACCCTTTGCTTTACAGCCTGGCTGAAGCATCCTGAATTGGTCACAAAGATCTTTTATTTTCTTTTTATAACTTAATAAAAAATGAATGGTGGCTAAGTTATCCAGTGCCTCAGGGATTCTCTTAAGTTCTGATATAAAAAATGTTAATTTTTAAAAGTGAAAAATATGAAGCAGGACTACGACCCATCTGTTGAACGGGGCTCTACACTCGGTGCAACGTCACTGCCAGTTTTCCTCCTCAGGTTTCTAACTGTACCTTTCAGGCGTGATAGACACCTTCTTTCTTCACCCTTCTGCAGCCTCTGGGGAGCTTCAGGCCCTCATCTAAAGCCCAGTACAGTAAAGTCAGTGGAAAGAGTCCAATTTAAATTGGAGGGAAAACATTTTTTTGCTTCTTAAGCCAACTTTCCCAGAACAAGGTGATGGTGCGTGTCTTTTGTGCCAATTTAGGGGCACTGGTGTTAACTCTGGCACTTTGATCAAAAATCAGCACATTTCATTCAATAAAAACTTTCTATTTTGTTATTAGTGACACAAGTATATAAATCCTTCTATGAATGGGTAACCATTAATGGGTACAGCTCTGCCCATTTGAAAAAGAATGAGCAATATGGGTAAAGGCTTTCTGTATTCTTGCAAGACTGGATCCCAGACAATGTTAGGTTGGGCCAAACCGTTGAAATAAATTATTGTGATTAAGTCAGTGATGGGAAAATTGTAAATGTCAGTGTGGGGAAATGTGATGCATTAAATCGAGTCATACAAAAGCAAATACTTAACAAAAAGAGTGGGAGGTGTCACTGTGTTCAAAGGCATCTTTAAGTCATCATACACAGAATGCAAATTTGGAGGAAATATTTGTCATGTTGTCATGAAAAACATTTGGGCTGTTTACAAATGTAAGTGGGGAATCACAGGCTTTGTATGTGGTAAACTAGGTGGTAAATCTTTACAAATTCCTGTGTAGGAATAGCTTTTTCCTGCATTTTTTCCTTCTACTGGGCCTTTGTAAATGTGTGTGCAAGCCAAGAAACCATTTCCCATAGTCTCTCTGTCCAGTTTTTTGCCTTTATGTCGTGGCTGATGGATTGTCATTCATTTACTTCCCTGAGCCAGTATTTTAGCTTATCAGAAGCAGGTTAAGTACCAGGTTAGTTTTCCACACCTTCTAAGTTTAATTTGTGAATACTTATATTTTAACAAGTATAAATTTAGGTTTAAATGGCATTAAAATACTGTCAGTGAAGAAGTGGCATCCCAGCTTAGGTTTGTGCTGTGCCATGGTCGTGGCCCGCTGTGCTGAATTGCTGCGTGCAATTTAGAAGAGGAAGGGGTCATTCTCAAATCAAAATTAGTTCAGCTTCAGATGTTTGGTGAGCTTTAGCAGCTATAGTTATTTGAAACCAGCTGTTTTCACTAGCTCTGCTTCACAACACTGGCCTCACGGGGAAACACCAGTATTATACGGTTATCAGAAACTGCATGGAAAACTGAGCTTGTGACTTAGGCGGCAGTTCCCTGTTCTGATTTTTCTGGGGATGCAGCCAGTTTGAGACACTCCCCTTGCCTGGCTTTCCCTTCCCCCTGAGGAGGAGTGCCTGCTCCTCCCCAACCCTGGCTGCAGGTGTCTGCCCCTTACCTATGGCAACTGCATCATTTCTTACCCGTGTCCTCAACGAGAACACTAAAACGAACCCAAACCCTGTTTAATGTGCACCGTGGATGAACCAAAGCAGGTACCATGGAGGCAAGGTGGTGGAGGAGGAGATACGGGTAGTCAAGTGTTTGTGCCAGAAACTATTATCCCAGTTAACGAAAGGAAACCTTTTCTTTCTGAAGGGTGTGTGTGCAAGTGAGAAGCTAGAGGAGGATGATTGATCTGCCGGTCATCTAGGCTTTGCGGTCGTTAGGGGAGGTGGAGGTTGGGCAATTCCAGGAGAAAACAGATAGTGGCTTAAAGCGACGTGTGCAGGACCAGAGACACTGACTGCAGCGGGGGAATGTGGAGAACAAAGGCATAAGACAGCATTGCTGTCGGGCTGGCAGGGAGCAAAAAAACCCTGGTGGAAAAAGGAGTGTTCAGAAGATATATTTAATATTTTAGGGAGAGTATTTTAAGATGAGTGTGAGTGGTGAAGAAAGAGGAGGTAATGTGAGCAAAGCAAAAGGCAAGTAAGATGTCTGTGGAGAAAATCTATTTTTATGAGTAACATAGGCAAGATGTGGGAATTAGAAAGGCCATAAGGTCACAGAAATCACGTTTGGAAAGAAAAAGGGCTAAATGCGAGTAGATGCTATGTGAGCAGCGGCGAGGACAAAGGGTAGATTTTAGACATATAGGAATGAGGAGTAAAAATGAGACACAGGTAGGGATGCGTGGAGTAACTGGAACTGAAGTGGCTAAGGAGGCTGGAACCTGCTTTCATGGTAAAGGATACAGAGGTAAAAGAGGGCATCTGCATCCCTCCAGAGCAGAAGCACCCTGGTGTGACTGGGTGGGGAAGCTTGTGCACATGCTCTCCAAGCTGTGCCTCCTCTTGGGAGATGCAAGGCTTGTTTCCTCAGGCTGTCAGGCCAGCTCTTCTTGCACTGTATGGGAGGGAATGGAAGGGAGGAGAAAGAAAAGAGAACAATGTCCTCCCTTTATGTAACAAATACTCACTGTTGGATTATGTATTGTAGAACATAGGCAACGTGGATATCTAAAATACCTTCAAATTCATCAGATGAAACACAGAAGAAATGTAAAACATTTGCCATGTGTGTTTCAGAAGAATTGAAAACACTGTTTTCATGCTCAGATCCTCTTGGCTTTTTCATGCCCAGATCCTCCTGTATCGTGCTGAGAACAGATTGCTTTGCCCTTTAGTAGGAAGGGGTACCGCAGCGAAGCTGGCCATGGTTCACCGCAGCACGCCACTCTCGACTGCTTGTGCAGTTGCACCAAGGTAAGTGTGCTGGGTTTTTGACGCCAGGTATGTAGATGTTGAAGCCCAACACCAGTTAGAAAGCTTCCACTTTGTAGTTAGTTGAAATTACAGAGCCTGAAAATGTTCCCTTTGACACAGAAAAATAACCGAAGTCTTATTTCATCTTTTTCTTCCAAACACCAGAAGAGATTTTGCTACACTAGCTGAAATAAAATCAGTCAGATGAGAGCTGGCACAGCATTCAGAAGATATTTACTCTCTAAGGATATTTATCATTAGCGCCGATAGTAATTTGGATTCTCCGTCCGATCATACAACGGACTACTGAGTATTAGTTTCAGCAATATAGTAATAATAGATAAATAACTGCTTAAACCCCCATTAAGTGGAAATGTAATGCTCCCTTCATGAAAAATTTAGTCATTAATTTTATGGTGGTATCTTTTTAACATTATTAAACCGTACACTACAGACAGTGGTCCCATAAACCACATTTTTCCTGCAGGACCTGTATGACTTAGATGACTGCAGCCCAGTATGCATTAGAAAGAGTAATGAAAATGTTAAGATGACTAATGCCATAATTAGGTGTGCAGATAGCACCAACAGGAAAACACCGACTAATAGAGTATGTATGTTTGTATGTGTGTATGTATGTACATTTATAATATATATTAATTTGTATATTCGGTTGGTTGCATGAAGCCTCTGAAGTCTAATTAGCAGATTTTCTAATGTAATATTGTAATCTAGGTATGTACTTGAATATTGTGGTGAACTGGGGCCTATATACAGACATGCATTTCTTCATTACACAACAGCTTACTTAGAAGAAAACAAAATAGTTGCATTGCGTATCACAGGGCAGAAGTGAAGATAACTGTGTTATACAATGTGTGTTATTTTTGAAGGAATTTAATGAATTTTTTCGTCTGACAGAATGTACTTCTATATACACCTTGGGAGATCATTTAAGAAGGCAGCTTCTAGTTCAGACTTGACCCATGCCAGTAAAACAGGCAGTGATACAGGTCTGCATTGACCTGAGTTCAGAGATGACATCTGGGGATTTTAAAGCACTCAGTTGGATTTCACCGATGTCATCAGGTGTCGGGTTTTTTATTTGGTAGGGTTGTCTTTTAGGTTGTCAGTCTTTCTCTTTCCTTTCTTTTAAATGAATTGGTTATGCAAAAACCCTCTTCAAGGTCAGCAGCATAGAAGGCTTGTTCTTCAGGTACATTCATTTAAATAGCAACAGAAAAAAAAGAGACAGCTATAAGGATATTAAAAAAGAGAAGGCCGTACTACAACCAGTCCTTAGAGAAGTAAGTCTACACTCTAAATGGATCAATCAGTGAATAAAATTACGAGTGCTAGAATTGTCAAAGCTGTTGTTGCAGTAGTTTGAAAGTCTTGTTGAAACTGTGAACACTGCAGGTTGTAGCTTGGAAAATTGGTCTCCCTCTCAAAAATGTTTCTGCAAAGAAGAAATACATTGCCCTGTGATCTGGCTACCACAGACATCTCGCCTGAGAAGACCATGCTTCTCTTCTGAGTCTCCCTCACGCTGGGGCTGATATTTACGTTGCAGAATCTAAATGCAAATATTAGAATGGGATTCCAAACCTGCATTTCCCCTATGCATCATGCAAGGTTTCCTTCGGCTGTAACCTCCGTGCCCTTGCTGAATGTATGGACTACCAAATGTGAGGAAGCCAGAGTACAATAAACCAGACAGATACCCTTGGAGGGAGCTATCAAACTCCATACTGGTATTTCTTGTGATTGACTGATAATGGCTTTTCTGGACCTAATTGAGCTGTTAGAAGCTGAGCCAGGTTTGAAATACCACCAAAGTGCTTTCAGCATATGCTGGTGCTTGTTCTGTGATTGAAATGGTGATTGAGAAGACAGTGGGAGGCTGTTCAGTTTTGCTTGGGCTCCTAATAATTTCCATGCTTAAAATGCATTACAGCCTGTAACTGAAGGTTTATACGAAGTCCACTGCTTGGTCTTTGCAGCATTTTTTTCAAATGGGACTGATCTGCTGTTGCCAGCACTTGTGGATAGGATACATTGACTAAAAGAACTGCCATGCAGTAGAACACAGAGTAAAACTTCTGTAGGAGCTGGTTACATTACAGAAGGCATGCTGAATCTTGTCTCGGGTATTCAGAGCAGCACTGATGTACTGCCACTGGAAATTTTGGATTAAATCGTTTTTGAGCTCTGGGAGTGTAAGATGAGAGTAGTTTATGTTTGGTAATGCTTGTTTTCAAGCAGGCTGTTACAGAATTTCTAAAAACCTTCGCTCGTGTGCATTTGTCGGGGGACACTCTATTATGGTCGGGAAACTTCAGGTTTGCACCCGCTGGCATTGTGCTGCTCCTGGGCTGTGCCAGCCAGCCTGGTGCGGTCTGCAACTGCCGGCAAACCAGCTCACAGAAGGGTTTACCAACAGAAAGTCCTTATTCAAGCTTACTGAAACATTTTGCAGAAATATATCACTGGTATTTAGATTTGTGGAAATAAATTACTCAAATGATTGCTTGAGATTAGTCAGCACATGTAATATGTAATGTTATGATAAATTATATTGTAATATTTTATTATCAAGTAAATATTGAAACACTTCCATATAAAACATTTCTGTAGGTTCAGAACTGAATATTTTGCAATTATTTGTTGTGTGAAAATTATGAGATTTCAACATTTCTTCCAAAATTTCTAAATCTTGCCATTTTGGGGGGAATAAATATGCTTCCTGCTGACTTACTGTAGCTTCTCACAGTTTTTGCTTTATGCCCAAAGACCTGCAGTAGTCGAGTGTTGAAAGAGGAGAGGCAGTAGAGCAGCTGGACTGCATGATCATAAGGAGCATCCCATCTCCACCTTCAGTATTTTTTTTCTATAATTTATACATACTTTAATGATTTAACAGCTATATTGGGTATGCATGGACTACTCTTAAAGTCTGCTGAGCATTAGCACACTCCTTATAGATGGGTGTAAACTATGACACTTATCTCTGCTGCATCTCTAAGTTGTCTGTCTGATTAACAAAAATTTTATAACTTAGCAACAACTTTCATGTTAATTGGTTATTCTGAAGGATCCTGATTTAGTAGCTCTTTCCTTCTCAACAAAACACTTAAATATAGACTTAACTTTAGTCATTCACTTGAATTTAATAGTAAGAAATACTGTCTGACATTCAAGGTTACCTTCCTGAGGATCTGTGGTTACACCATAGACCCAGGGCGTTTTGGTGACTTGATGCGCAACAGGTCTTGTTCTGTTATTAGCCAAAGAATGTTTTCTTATTCTTGATAGTTTGTACCAATATTCTCTCCGTTATTTAAAGAAATCGTAATTGTGCCCACACATGATATGGATACCTGAACATTTGGTGTAGAACCAAGAGTAAATTTTGGGTTAGTCCAGATTTTGTAAAGAAAACTTATTTTCATTAAAAAAAAGAGGATAGAGACAGAGAAAAGTGAACAGCATGTATTAGTGGGACATCTGCCAGTGACGGACAGTACCGAGTCTCTTACATCTCTCTCCAGCCTCTACCAGGATTTCTCTGAATTATTGGCAGATGTTAGTTGCGTGGTTTTGGAGAATCCTAAATCAGATGAGTTAAGATGCTGCTGCTTGCCTCATCACTTGAGTCAAGGTAATAAAATTACTTATTTTAGAGACTTGCTCTAACAGATAGCTTTTCGATTTGTCCAACAGCATGAAAATAAACAGTTTAATACTAGACTGCAAAGCAGTCACTCAGTACTCGTACATGTACGTAGAAAGTGTTCTGCAGTTTACAACTTTCCATATTTTGATAGAGGTATTTATGGTAGTCTTATTGTAGGGAGGTGAGTTACGCTCCCTACACATTATTACTTTCATTTTTAGTCAGCTATTTCTTTCCTCCATTTGCGTAGCTTTTTTTCACAAGGTTGAAGAAATTGTAAGCCCCCCAAAATTAACTGAGGACAAAAGGACCAATGTAGTATGTGAAATCACATTTCACTCATTCTTTGTAATTGAGTCAGTCTCTAATTGATCATGCCCTTTAGTTGACGTGTCAGGGAAGCAAAGGTAATTGCTGAGCTTGCACAGAGCAAAGTAAGAGAGAAAATACCACTATATTGTCAAACTGATGCCTTTTTTCCAACTACTGGTGGAAGACGTACATTCCTCTTTTTTTTTAGTAAACACCCTAAGACGGTCTTATGGAAGAAAATCCTCCTAGCTATGAATCCTTAAGATTTTGGTCCCTCTTTTTTGGAGGTTAGTTTGCAGACTTACGGACTCGGATGGGCTTAGTTGATGTTCTGTTAAGACCCGGCGGTGTTGCATAGTGTGCTCCGGAGCTGGCAGGTAAATTTGCTCCCTGTCTGCAGCTCCTAGAAGCTCACCCAGATGAGCACCGTCGTGATTACATTTCTGTCTGCCCTCCACCCTCCTCTCTTCTTTTCAAGCAACTGCCCGCAAATGGTGGTGACGGTCACTTAAGCTTTATATGGTTACTGAGAAGAACCTGAGGCCTGATGATGATGAAGCGTTAGCCCTGCTGGAAAAAAGAAAAAGGGGAAAAACCTTGTGGTCCATGGGCTGCTAATGCTCAACATTTTATTGATAGGTTTGTCAATGTTTATTGGGTAGGTTGTTTTTTTTTTAAAGCCTTAGCTCCTGGAAGACTAGGATTCAAAGGAGATCTTAGCTTTCATTTTAAAAAATGAAAATGTTTACATACTTATTTTCAAGAAAACTTGGAAAACTTACTATGAACCTGACAGATTTTTATTTTTAAAACGCAAATATAATATTCTGAGGTCTGGACTCATCCTTTTTTGTGTGTTTGGAATTAAAGATTTTACAAGAGGGCTCAAAGCAATGACCCACTAAACTCGTGACCCTGGTTTTGGGTGGTATAACTCATAATTTGGATGCTTGGTGTTAGAAATACTGTAGAATAAGAAAAGCCGTATTGTTCTAGTAGCTACTGTGTCTCTCTCACTCTGTTTTATTTAAGAATATTTGCCTACAGGCATTGCCAGTTTCCTTTGCCTTCTTTCTTCTATAGATTTAAAAAATACTACATGCATTCCCACAGGCTGCTTTGTACTTTTCCACAATCCCCTGTTCAGTGGCAAGGGCTGTTTATGGCCTGACTGTCCGATGGGTGTGCACACACGCTTTACCTACTGAGCAGGAGATAGCTTTCATGGAGTGACACTTTTGTGTGTAGATTTACTTACATGGGAGAGTTTGTACAAATCTCATTTACCGAATTATTCAGCTGGCAGCAACCAATAGCTGATAAACCTGCAATAGAAACACTTGACACCAGCTACGCAAAATATGCTAATCCATAAAATAAACAAATAACACTCAGGTAAAAGCTTTAATAATCATCAGAAAAAAATTACCAATTACACAGTAATTATTCCAGAGTGCAAATGTAAACCCTGTTGTCACAACGTGGAGGCTTTGGATATATACCGCTCCTGGAGTCTTAGGGAGGTGGGGAAGTTGTTGCAGAGCCCCAGGCTGGTGTGGGCTGGAAGTGACGATCCCGTGCTGCCTGCCCGCTATGCCTGCCCCGGCTCTCCTCGCTGCTGGGCTGGCCGAGCACGTGCCCCGACACAGCCAGCTTCTTGGCTCCAGCAGATGCTTGCTGGCTCCACTGGGCTCAGGAGGGAAGGGGAAGCTGAGGGGGTCCCCACGGGTGGAAGCTGCATGCAGGCTGCGGGGGAAGTGCAGCGGCGAGGGCAGTGCAGCAGAAGGGAAGCAACCGATTACACCAGGTCGAAGAAGCGCTGTCATAGACTCGTCGAATCATAGAGTGCTTTGGATTGGAAGGGACCGTTACAGGTCATCTAGTCCAACCCCCCTGTAAGAGCAGGGAATGTTTGGGAACGCTATGGGTGACACGAGGAGGGGCTGCCATACCGGGTCTGGTTAGCAGCGAGGCTCGTTCGCCCGCCTGCAGCACAGCCCTCTGTCGTGCGGTTGCCCAGGTCTGGACTAACATGGACAGCTGCGTGATGCTGTGCCCTCAGCCTCTGCAACCTCTGGGACCGTCCATCTTTCCACTATGGAGACCTACCCAGTGGCTGCCCAGGTGAGAGTAAACTTTAAAATTCACACAAGAAAAAAAATCAAGGCTTTTCAACTGGCAAGCAGAAATCAAAACCCAGAAAATTACCATGGCCACAAAAGTACCTTTTAAAAACTCACCGTTTAGGAAAGAAAGAGCTGACACAAGTATTTATCGTAGCTGAATCTTTTGTAATGTAGCTTTAACTCTGACAGACCTTGTGGTTAATTGATTTAGACCTCAAGGAAGACCTCAATTTAGACTCCGCAGTTTCCTATTTCATACAGCTTAGCCTAGGGATGAAACCTGCTTCTGTCAGAGAGTCCTTAATTTTATTTGCTCAGCTCCTGAAAGCCAGTAAAACCTGCTGCAGAAACAGAATTTGTGAATGAGCTCACTTGGCAGAGCGAACATAAAAAACACACGCAGGTGTGCAAATGCTCGCAGCTGATGCTGGGATGCTGCCGTATTTCTTGGCACCGAGTTACCGCACGGACGTGTTTTCTGGCCTGTCCCCAAACCAAGAGCTTAGATTGTGCTGGGAGGTGGAAAGCGGAAGGCAGGGCTTAGCGTTTTTAAAGCTGGCCCCTTCAGCCAGGGCTCACGTGCTCTTGCTGCAGCAGATGGAGGGAATGGTACCAGCCCTCAAAGTACCAGTAGCACCCTGTCACTCACAGCTGTGAACGGCTGTTTCCAGTGAGCTATACTACAGGTTATAAATCAGACGTCGCATAACCTTCAGCTAGTGGTGAACATGCTCCACCACTGAGCGTGTCAAGCGTAGGACAAGGAGATGCACAAGGCTTAGCACCTCTTTCTGGAGTAGGTTTGTGCAAAAGAGTCCAACGGGGCAGGCCGGAGGGGAGGGTGTGCTGGAAGGCGTCTGGGATTGCTGGATGGCATCTGTGAGGTGCCATGTCTGGGTCAGACAGAGTGTCCTGTCAGGAAATCCGTGATGAGGAGGAGGAGTAACTGACGTTCCTCCACGATCTGTATATCCATTCCCAGAATCAAAGGAAAGTAAGGCTGGAAGAGATTGTGTCACTGCAGAGGTTCCCAATGCCTCACCTGGCTTGTGGAGCCAGTAGCAGCAGTAGTAACTCCTCCTTATCCCAGGCCATACAGCTGCTTTGAAATGGGGGGAGTGTCACAATCTGGGGACACCTGCTGCTGCTGCCTTTAACTCGCTCTTAAAAACTTTGAGTGATGAAGATTCTCCAGCCTTTGTAGGAAATCTCTCCTGCTGCCTCTCCTTCCTCATCACCAGAAAGTTTTGCTGTTGAAGGCATGTGGAGATGTGCCCAGAGGGAAGAGGGTGCCTGGCTATGAGACCTGTGGAGGTGGCTCCTGAGGAGATGCCTAGGAGCTTGAGCAGGCAACAGGAGGTTGAGAAACCCAAGTTGGCCATGGGAAACCTCTATGCAGCGTTAAATTTATTTGCGATTAGCTGGTCACATTGCTGTTGTTGCCACTACTGTGACTATTATTCCCCATCCTCTCCACTCTGCCTGCAGGTCGATCTGCTATCTGGATCTGGCTTCAACAGTGGTAGGGGGAGAAAGCCAGCAAGTCTGCTTGATGGGACTTCAGTCTGGTGGTGAATGCAGGTGACTGCTGCTGAAGTCCATGCTCTGTCAGCCTTGCCATACCCAACCCACAGCAAAATCATGCTATAGTCTCTCTACCCCAATTTCCCGTCTGTAAAACAATGATAGTCCCGTCCTAACTGATGGGAGCTTTGCTAGGCTAAGTGTGTTGAACATCCAAGCCAGTGGTAATGAGGGAACTCCAACTGGTAGAGTATGGCTGCCTGAGAAAAGGCAATGGCTGTTTGGCTGCTAAAAACAGTCTGCGCAGTGGCATCTAGTGCACAGCGGGAAGAATTACAGATGTCCAGCGACCCTCCAGCTGAGCTGGGTGTCTCCGAGGAAGGACTGCAAGCTGCCTTTTGGGGAAGCTCCGGGGCTAGGAGCCTGTTTCTCCTCTCCTTCTCTGCTCTCCCGAGTGGAGCAGAGGAGCACAAGTTTTAGGGCAGCTCAGAGCAGCACAAGCTTCTGCTGTGCTTTTGCCCGTGAGCACTCAGTCATCCAAATGCAGGTTCTGGCATAGGGAAAAAAAAAAAAGGATAATCTAGTTTAGGCATTTATAGAGGAGAGGGGTATTGTCAGTGTTCCTGGTGGCGGGAGCTGCTGACGGGCTGGAGGAGACGTAGGTGTTTTGACTGAGCGGGGGTAAGTGTCCGGGCACCCGGAATCTCAGTCGCAGCAGCAGCACGTGCTTATCTCTGTCCCTCCTTGAACTGAAACGCACTGGGTGCCCGACAGGCACGTCACGGGGTCTGGCCTGTGTCTGGACTCAAAATCCAGTGCAGTGCCACACTCTTTTTCTCACATACGAGGAACAAAATCAGCATGTCAAATGGCAAAGGAGAGGAACCGAGCAATCCTGGGTCAGCATTCTTGACCTAGGGAAGACCAAAAAGGATGGTGATGCAAATAAGAAATTTGCGGAGTCACTATTAGGTACAAATGAAAGTCTGTTTCCATTTGATGTTTTGGTTCTTGCATGATGAAGTAATCCTGATGGGTATCATGGTATGCTTAGTTGTGTAGGGACCTTGTATGCTCATTTGCAGCAGCAAAAATATGTGAAATATATGTGCATACATGTGCGTACACATATATATACATGTGTGTATGCTACATTGCAGTATTTTCATGGGAAATCAAGTATAGGTCATATCTTATTAATATCAAGAATGTATGGGAGTTTTTTTGTTGGAAGGTTTTTCATATATAAAAATATTTATCCATATGTTCTAGGTAAACATAGAAATTTGAAAGAAAAATGTTTACCACAGAACAAATATGTTTACATCAACAGAAGACTTAATTCTGTTCTTACTGAAGTCAATGATAATCCTTCCATTGTAGTGGTCTGAGCAGGATTGACCCTAGAAAGCTTCAGTTTCCAAATGATCTCTCATTAATGACAATGGGTCAAGCAAATCCTCTTATGGAAATACTGGAAACTCTTGGATTTTGGCCTAAAGAAGTGGGAGTCAAAGTTTCCTCCTAGCAGCATGGATAATCAACCACATCCTTATTCCTTTTCCTTTCGTGTGTATTAGCACACATGCACAGCTTGTAGGTATTGGATGAAGCCTTCAAATCCTATTGATTCTGGCTCTGGAGACTCGAGTTCCTTAAGCATGCAAATCAGAGCTGCCTAACACTGAAGAGGAAGGGAATAATAAGTTTGTCAAAAATTCAGTTTCAGTTGTCACAAAACAATTCATTAATTCTGTTGGAATAATCCACTAGATAGATAGTTTTATTAGAAATTAAATGCACTGAGGTTTAGGTTGAGTAAACTGCCAGAGATGGTATCTCCCTTCTGGCCTTTTTTGGTGGTCAGGAAATAGCTGGTGAAGTATTCAGACTTCATTCTTTACTCTCCATGATGAGACTTGACCAAATGTCTCTTAGCTTTCAAAATACCGCTTTATCTACCAAGCTACTAAACACCTCTGGCCCTTTCACACTGTTCTTACAAACCCATTTGTCAACCACCCTGATGTACATGGCCTTCCTTCCTTTCTGACAGGAGTAAAAGAATGGAGCCTAAACTGAATATTGCTTTAAAACAGTTATTTCCTTGGGCTGCAATATCTAGTTAAGAAGCTATTGTCTCAAGACAGAGAATGCTCTGAAGAAGATTACCCACATCTGTTTCTCTTGTCTGTACACATCTCATTCATCTGATCTGGATGATCCATGGGAGAAATTCTTCTAGACGAAATAGGGACGCGGTGCTTTGGGGAAGTGTCTCTTCATCCAGGCTGGGTAAGATGTACTCGAAGGCATGCTTTGCTTCTGGAAGCAGAGGAGATCAGACTCAGTTTATTCTGTTTCTTTGTCTTTGTATTAAATGCTTATTAAAAAAAAAGGATTTTGTGGTAAAGGATGGGTTTCTTTTGAGGTCTTTATAATCCCTATGGCTGTCATCAGATTGGGTTTTGCAATAGCAATGCTCTAAGTATTTATTTATGAAATGGAAAGATATTTGATGATACTAGCTGCACAGTTGAAATCAGTATCTGGTAGAAACAAATTTTAAAAGACACTATGGTTGTGAATTGAGGCTTGTTTTTTTAAAGTTCTGTTTGAGATCACAGGTAAAATCCTTTAATTTCTCAGGCAGAAAAACAGCCCCAGCTCTGCAAGAAGAACTCACAGTTATCAATAGCTCTTGGACAAATTGTTTTCAGAGCCTGCACAACTCCACTTCATAGTTACTGCTACTATTTGAAGCCTGTACTTGGAGCACCTGCAGCTGCCTGTACATTGCTTTTGACTGCAGTTAGCTAGGATGAGAAAATTAAGTGGTGCTGGATGCTAAATTCGTTATGTGCAAGACTTTTCCTGCTGCCTCTGGGTGTAAGCACCAGTTACTTCACACATTCTGCACCTCCTTTCCAGTTCTTGTGTCTACTACAGGCACATTCTCTATTACAAAGTAAGATTAAGTAAGTTTTCATCATTAAAAAAATAATGTGCTCTTCTTAATTAAATAATAACCCATTCATCATTTCAACAAGGAAGCGGTCCAATTGTGGTCATTTTTTATTCTGTCCATCTCAGCCATTAGTGAATCTGAGAAGGGCAGATGTAAAATAGGGCTACAGCGTGCACTGCACCCAGACAGAGAAGTGGAATGTGCTCGCTGACCTGTGGAAACGGTCCCTAACAGGAAAGGCCACGTGGCAAGGGAGTCTGAGAGGGGTGGGAAAAGACCCCCTCTTGGGTAGTAAAAATGAAAATATCTTACATTGTCTTCCGAAATGTGCATTGCCTAATGACTTCTAGGTTTGCTTTGTAATGCCTTCTTACTTGGCTATTTTAATCTCTTTTCCTAGTCCTCTTATTCCTTTTGTAAAGGCATTGTGGATATTAGGGTAGGTGAAATGGCTGTTTGAATAGCCCCTGAAAAAAGAAAAAGTGTGAGACAAAGTGCTCAGAAAGAACATTTCTCTGACTCCTGTGAAATTAATCTTCTGTGTCTGGAAAATTAGGATTTGAACTGTAAGGAGATTGCAGATTACAGTGCTGTCCATTTATACAATGCAGTGAGAGTCCAAATCAAAGCCTACTAAAATCTGGACAGATGCTTGATTACAGTTATGACATAACTTCACACGGAGAACCAAATTCTCTGTTAGCGTACTCTGGTGCTTCTCCACTGTTGTTGGATGAGTAATGCCATTTATGCTCTGTATAATTTGGCCCATAACTGATATGATTGTCCCAACTTTTGTTTATGAAAACTTGGAGGAAATCTTTCAGCATCAATGAAGTTACAGCCATGTGAAAACAATATAAAGGGGTGGAGAGCCAGTGGTTTTGAACAGACTGTATTGACACTGATGGGGACAGAGGCAGTGGTCAAGAGCTGACAGAGAAGCACTGGGCAGAGAGCTTGTCTGTACCTAAGGAGTTCTCCAAGATCTGCAGCCGACGTGGTTCCTGGTCGCCATCAGAGCAACATAAAGGCACCAGAAACAAAGTAAAGAGTCTAGTCACAAATTTGCTGCAGGTTTTGTGTGGATAAGATTGAATTAAGAACAAGAGGCATCACCAGCATGAACTTAGCTGACCCATGAAACATTGCTGTGAGAGCAAACAGCACAGCAGCTTGACTCGTTGTTGTTTGGGTAGGATGACAGGGCAGGGCAGAAGCACAGTTCATGCAGTTCTCCTGTTCATTATGCCAGCAATGCGTATTGTTCACTGTATGGTCTCGAAAGCAAGGTTCAGCTGGTGTATCACAGTGAGGGAACCACAGAGTCCTAACATGCGGTGGCACAAGAGGAGTTCTGCTAGGGATGTGACAGTGCCCATTGTAACTACCCATAGCTGTGCTGTTGCCTATGGTTTCTTTGTCTCTGTTGTTGTTTACTTGACTGATGGCACCTGCCAAGAGCAATGCACCTACAAATATCATAGAATCATAGAATGCTTTGGATTGGAAGGGACCTTTACAGGTCATCTAGTCCAACCCCCCTGCAATGAGCAGGGACATCTTCAACTAGATCAGGTTGCTCAGAGCCCCGTCCAACCTGACCTTGAATGTTTCCAGGGATGGGGCCTCCACTACCTCTCTGGGCAACCTGTTCCAGTGCCTTACCACCCTCATTGCAAAAAAATTCTTTCTTAAGTCCAGTCTAAATCTGCCCTCCCTTAGTTGAAAACCATTGCCCCTGTCCTATTGCAACAGGCCTTTCTAAAAAGTCTGTCCCCATCTTTCCTATAGGTCCCCTTTAAGTACTGGAAGGCTGCTATAAGGTCTCTCTGCAGCCTTCTCTTCTCCAGGCTGAACAGCCCCAACTCTCTCAGCCTGTCCTCGTAGGAGAGGTGCTCCAGCCCTCGGATCATTTTTGTGGCCCTCCCCTGGACCCGCTCCAACAGCTCCATGTCCTTCTTGTGCTGAGGGCTCCAGAGCTGGACGCAGTACTCCAGGTGAGGTCTCACCAGAGCAGAGTAGAGGGGCAGAATCACCTCCCTGGGCCTGCTGGCCACGCTTCTTTTGATACAGCCCAGGATACGGTTGGCCTTCTGGGCTGCAGGCACACATCGTTGGCTCATGTCCAGCTTTTCGTCCATCAGTACCCCCAAGTCCTTTTCCGCAGGGCTGCTCTCGATCGCATCATTCCCCAGCCTGTATTGAAACCAAGGATTGCCCCGACCCAGGTGCAGGACCTTGCACTTGGCCTTGTTGAACCTCATGAGGTTCACACAGGCCCACTTCTCCAGCTTGTCCAGGTCCCTCTGGATGGCATCCCGTTCTTCTACCATGTCAACTGCACCACTCAGCTTGGTGTTGTCTGCAAACTTGCTGAGGGTGCACTCAATCTTGCTGTCAATGTCATTGATGAAAATATTGAACAGCACTGGTCCCAGTACGGACCCCTGAGGGACACCACTCATCACTGATCTTCGTCTGGACATTGAGCTGTTGACCGCTACCCTCTGGATGTGACTGTCCAACCAATTCCTTATCCACT
Organism: Ciconia boyciana; assembly: GCF_034638445.1. Taxonomy (NCBI): domain Eukaryota; kingdom Metazoa; phylum Chordata; class Aves; order Ciconiiformes; family Ciconiidae; genus Ciconia; species Ciconia boyciana. The sequence continues at coordinate 56,408,632 of NC_132936.1, forward strand.
GAACAGTCCGCCCATCAAATCCATATCTCTCCAATTTAGAGAGGAGAATATTGTGGGGGACCATGTCAAAGGCTTTACAGAAGTCCAGATAGATGACATCCATTGCTTTTCCCTTGTCCACTGATGTGGTAGCTCCCTTGTAGAAAGCCACTAGGTTGGTCAGGCAGGACTTGCCCTTGGTGAAGCCATGTTGGCTGTCTCGTATCACCTCCCTGTCCTCCATGTGCCTTAGCATAGCTTCTAGGAGGATCTGGTCCATGATCTTCCCAGGCGCAGAGGTGAGGCTGACAGGCCAGTATTTCCCAGGGTCATCCCTTCTACTCTTTTTAAAAATGGGTGCAATGTTTCCCTTCTTCCAGTCACCAGGGACTTCACCTGACTGCCATGACTTTTCAAATATCATGGAGAGTGGCTTGGCAGCTACATCAGCCAATTCCCTCAGGACTCTGGGATGCATCTCATCAGGTCCCATAGATTTATATATGTTCAGGTTCCTCAGGTGGTCATGAACCTGATCTTCCCTTACAGTGGGAGGGGCTTTACCCCCCTGGTCCCCATCATGTTGTCCGTTGACTCGGGAGGGATGAGGAAAGCAGTTGCCAGGGAAGAATGAAGCAAAAAAGTTGTTGAGTACCTCAGCCTTCTCCTTGTCTGTTGATACTAGGTCATCATTCTTGGTCATCATGGCTTTTAGTGTGTCCGTTGACAGTCTGCTGTGATTCTCAGGACCAATGTGTCCAGTCAGTTAGGACTAATACTCTTTCAGAAGCCCAGGGTGTTACCTTCCTAGTTCATCTTTACTTTGTTCTCTTGCTAGACATTGTATCCCTGCTGTTTTCTCTCAGTCAGTGGCTGCTGGATTTTCTATACTGTACATTATATCCTCTCTTCTGTTGGGTACTGGTATAGTGCAATCAATTAACTTAGGGTCTGTAGCTTGGTCGCTCATAGGCTCTTCTCTATCAGCAGGCCTGTGCTACTGCCACAAGCAGAACTGTTTGCATCCTTGCTAAAATAGTGGGAGGGCACCACAACACCATTGTAAGGCTTTTTCCTATTCTTCTTTTCTCCCAATTTTCGCTTTCTTTTTCTCTCTTGTTAACCCTGTTGAGGATGTTGGATGATTGGAAACAATCGGGTCTGCCTTTATTCCTTCTTCCTTCTTCTTTCTTTTCCCTTACTAGCTCTTCTTTATGTGCTGGGAGAAGCCCAAAGTACTAAATAAAAAATATCATGCATTGCATGTATTTTGGCATGTAACCGTCAGTACTGTCAACTGATATGTAATATGGAAGGATGGGAAATGGTTTTTCAGGATTCAACTGAAACAAACCTTAGTTTGCCTACAGCTGCTCAGGGTTTCCTTCCATCTGTAGCTATTTGATTAGACTGTTTTTAGTCCACGTGCTGCAAGTGACCAGTTTGGTGGTCCACATTCAAGTGTATTTGGCCAACTCCTATTGTATTTGAAAAAATGAGCTTTGCTTTCTAAATTCTAATGAACGTATGTTTTTCCCATACTATGAAAATTATGCTTCTCATAATGTTAAGTGGTATCTGTTGTTTATTTACTACATTTCATTAGAAGTCAGGGCCCTCCCCCATGCCTGCCTACATGCCAGCTCACCAAAGGAGGCATTTCTGCAATGTTGACTGCTGTAGCTTGCTTTGTCTGTGAGATCCTGAAAAGGAACATCTCTTGGGTGGTTTGTTTTTTTTTTTTTTCCTTTTCTTTTATTCTGGCTAGTCTGAATGCCTGAGTACAATCTGGCTCATCATCAGGATGTTTTATCTTGGTGTTGACAAGTGCCATCTTCTGTGCTATTGCAAGATTTTTCTTTGGGGGATGCGGTGAGAAAATCCAACCGTCTCGGTGAGTAGATGAGGCTGCCAAGTTGCAAGTGCCAGAGCTGCTGTAGATGCAGTAGGAGACCGCCAGGTGGGGGAAGAAGTTGGGTCCCTTTTCATTGCACACCTGTATAACACAACCATTGAAATAAATATAGCAGGCTTTTTTTTAAAGCTCTTTCTGAATAGTGGCAATGTGTATTGGCCATGAATCTCAGGACCTTGGACAGTTTGGGCTTTAGAAATTTAACAGTAGGTGTGTTTAAAAGGCAGTAAAACCCGATGTAATGCTAAACTGGAAGTAGGGAGGAGTTTCTGAAAAATAGCTGCTTTCAGGAGAAACTGAAGCAGTGCAGAGGAGCCAAGGTTTTCTGTGAGAACAAATGTGATGATAAAATTTTGGTCTGAGAAGACTTAGTGACTGTGCTTTCCTGTTGTTGCTGTTTTTTCAGTTAGTCAGAAAATATACGGCCAAGTGACAAGTGCCTGCTCTCCATGGTTACTGGTGCAGTGAAGTGTTTTAGGGTTGCTCAATGATTGTGCTCTGAAAATGAGAGCAGCTTATGGACTGAGACCGATATCTGCTCTTCCACAAATAACAGAGGTCAGGACACGCACCCCAGGCCCCTCCTGCCCACCCACCTCTTCCCTTTCTTAAGCAAAACCACTCTGGGCTCACTGTCAGTGTGAGTTGGCCAAAATGAAGTTTTCTCACCTGATTCCCTTTTCCTAAAGTTGTGTTATTACCCGGAGACCCACCACAGGCAGGAATGCTCCTGTTCCTCCACACACAAGCCTGCCTGCCCCCTGCCTGCCTGCCTGCGGGGACCCCCAGTGCCCCAGGGCTGCAGCCAGACCCCCTCCCTTCCCAGGGCAGCACTGCCTCGTAGCAATAGCCCACAGAAATGCATGCCTGGCAGTACACAGGTGCGTGTGGAGCTCCTGATCAGCATCGACATGCCTCCTACCATCTTTAGTTTGCCTTTGCCCAAAGTGGATCCAAGCCCAGCTACCCTTCTTTACACAGTTGAAAATAATTCAGGGATGAATAAACTGGTCCATTGGCTGCCAGCTGGGATGCTGTGCCCATAGCATCCGTAGCGTTGTCTAGTGCTGAAACTGCAACACCACTGTTATGGGCAATGTGGGAAGACTGGGGTGAAACTCTAAGGAAAGATTAACCAAAGCAGTGTGTCCTGTGAAGCTAATTACTTCCCATCATCAATGCTTTAGCTGAAATACTTGGTTGGAGTTTAAAACTTGATTATTGGCAGTTGTGGTTGCCATCAGTCTCATCTGCCCAATTTGAGACTTTCTGGTGGGCTTCTCAGAGAAGGTGCAAGCAGAGGATTTCTGCAACAATTTCTGAAAGGCTAAGCTGGGCACAACTGAAAAGCAGGACACCCATCGCCTCTTCTGAAAGTGTTGACCTAGTCATCTCTACCCATTGTGAAGGTAGACGGTGCAAACCTTCCAGTCTTCCTAATTTTTTCAATGTCTGGTAAATTCTTCTTCTTAATAATAGCACAGGAAATTCAAACAATATCTCTGGACAATTGCAGCACTTCTTGGATGGTTAAAATTTAATATCTTAGCCTGACATTTGTGGTATGATACTGATACCCATGGGTATACTGCTGCCATGTCTTATTGCTTAATTATATCATTTCTGAATCAGCCAAAAGAAGCAGCAGAATGGACGTAGAATTAATTCTTGATTTAGATGGACAAAGGGCTAGAGAAAAGAATAAGGTTGGTGCTCAGCTTCTTGTAAAGCAAGCTGGCCGCTCACAGACAAAACAAAGGGCAGAGACTTCAAAATGACAATTAAAAAGTGAGTTAAATGAGGCTACTATGCACAGCTGTCAGAATACTAGATTTCTAAAGTTAAATCTTACTTCTTGCCTGTCAAGTATATTTCAAACTGCAGATTTTTTTGCATAGCTAAATATAGTGGTCTGGGTGTACAAATAGGATTTATTGCATAATATACCAACTCTACAAGACAAAATTTAAGATCTCTTGCTACTCAGTTCTTCTGGCATGTTATTCTTCCATATCATCGCTTAAGTCTTCATTTCCAAGTTTCATTAAGAGGAGAAAGGAGAAAACACATTGTTTTGGAGGCTGGATAATATAAAGGCAGTTCAATTTCCTGGAATATGTGTCAGGTTGAGATACGTATTTAGACAGAAGGAGAAAAAAAGATTTATTTTTGCTAAGAACAGTGCAGTACATGCAATGACACCTGTGGAGAGGAAGGGTTATAATGATCACATTAAAAGGAATCTCAAATATGGCTTAGAAATCCCACAACACCACATATGACTGAAATTTTCATGTACTCAAAGGAATACCCTAACCTCCTATCACTCTGTAAGCTCTCTTTCTTGTAGTTTTCCCTATGTGTGTCTTTAATTGCTGCATCATGCACAGCCTCAACGTGACATAGTAGAAGCCCATGTCCAGGAAAGAAGGTGCAGCAAAGCTGATGAGGGATCGTACTCCAGTCTGTGACATCATAGATGCGTGCTCTAACCTTTAACTTTTCAATTTGCAGGTGGGCAACTTGTAAATTAGGGATTACCTAAATGCAGAACTCGGGTTGCCTAGAGAGCTTTGAAGATGAACAAGGAGGTGGGTGGCCAGCTTCACGTGAGCTGAGTGGGAAGTGGCCTAGGACTTGAGTAGTTTGAATATGAGCGTTCAGTTTTGACTCATCCTGCTTATTAGACATACAAATATCATTCCTTAGACCTGATCTGGAGGCCCTACAGCATCCTTACTGCATACACTACCACCTTAAACTTTCTGACCCAAAGGATTTCTCCCAAGACCCTCAGCTGCCCTGACTGCCCTGCTGAGGGAATTACTCCGGCTTTGTTAGTGCCCAGGGCAGAGCTAATGAGCAATGTCTGCCCCACTGTGACAGCAGAGCCTCCGCAGCTTCACGCAGTTTCAATGCTTGCTAATAGGATAGGTCACCAGGGAAGTTGTGCTCCCTTCTTACAGAAGGAAAAATCTCTAATTTTGTTCAAGCCTTTCCATTTTAAACAGGAACGGATGACACCAGAGACCCAGAGATTGTCCTTCTTAACAAATAGGGAATTTGACAGGGACTTTATTTCTTTCAAATAAAGTGGTTACTGCAGGAAACGTACCCTTGCTGAGGTCTAGAGCCACCTGCGAGTCCTTCAGAGTGCGCACACGTTTGCAGTGTGTGAAAGAAGTATCATTGCGTTCATCTTTTCTGTGCTCGAGGTATAAATGATGCCTCTCAAGACCAATTTAAAAGTAAGAAAGTATAATTTTGAAGTTGGTTGAAGTTGAGATAATGTACCTAATGGAGTGGATCACTTACACATGAAGCCTAACAACCTGGCCTACAGTGTTATGGTTTACAAATTGTGAAAAAAAAGCCAGCTCTCTAGGAGCTGTGCTAGCCGCCAACACGGGTGCGCCCTTGCTGTCCATTGAAATCCATCCCTGAACTGCCCTGAGGGTGCCCTAGAGAAAAGCAACATTTTTCAACATGTGAACTACACATAGCACACATCGCAATCATTTTCTCCAGAGTATGAAATTAATAGCATTTTTTTTCTACAAATAGTTCTAATTTTTAAAGTGAAATTTTCAAACCATAGTTTGGTCTATTGGCATATTTCAGCTAAGAGTTATTTCTTCTTCTATATTTAGTTGTTTGGTGTTTTTCTTTTCTGGTCCCAGTGTGAATAGAGATTCATGTTGGCCTTTTTAATGATAATACTTGGACTGCAAAACATGGGAAAATAAATTTGATTTATACATAGTGTACATATATACATATATAAATACACACACACATATGTATTATATTTGATATCAAGCAGAGAGACATGACCAAACAAATCCAGAGATTGTAAGAGATTGGGAAAATCCCCCACAACAACATTAGCAGAGAGATTACATTAGCACAAGGGAGAGAACTTGATAAATAATGGTCAAAAAAGCAAAATTGAATTTTATTGATAGTACATACAAATATTTGTTCGTGTCTCCAGGGCTTTGAGTACAGAACTTCAAAGCAGCCCAGCTGACAGTAACTGACAGTGGGGAAGGCAGGTAAACTGAGGGGTAAAAAGGTGGAAACAAGTAGGGAACTAGTGGTGTTTTAGCTGACAAAAGCCTGGGGATGTTTATGGGATCTTCTCAAAACAGTGTCCCTGTGCAACACGTAGGGGATGGTTGTAGGAAGATGGGAGCACTGACAGCCAAGTTTATTAATAAACTCTTTTGTGATCACTCATCAAGTACATGTGGGTTTTGGAAACTATTTCAAAGCATGCGGTCTGATACTGGTAAATTATCAAAGGAGAGTTGCTGTGTGCAGTAAGACTCAAAAGCGAATCTTCATCCTGCAGACTTCATTCCTCCTCCAGGGCAGAGCGTATGACAGGAGAAGCCTTTCAGGGACTGTGTGCATCTTTCTCTAGGGATGGTTTAACATGTTTCTTTCATCCTAAACTGCTGAACAAATAAAACTGCGTGTAGGAAAACCAACCTCCCAGATAAAGGCAATGAACCATGAAGAGGAACCCTATTCCTTCAACTTTATTGAGGATCAAATGTAGATATCTTCCTTTATGTCAGGTAATGGCTTTCCATTCTCTCTGAGCAGTCATGATAGAATAAATGTTTCCCAATGGAAGTCACAGTGCCAAGCACGACAACGCTGTCAGTAACCTGATTGAATCTGGCTCTCATACCTTTAAATATCACATGGTTTGGAAGCACATACTTGATTTAAAATACAAAACATTTCTGTTGAGATAAATGGTGAGGTTAAACTAACCATCAATGACAGACAAGCTTCAACAGATTTTTGCATTTCCCTCCTTTTTGCGTTTCACATTATTCACTGTTTTCCACATTTCTTTTCCATTTTTAAGTGTGTGCATATGAATGTACAATGAATTGCTGTATAGTGTTTTGCTGTATGTGTACTTTAAGAACTTAAAAAATAGATATGCTGCTGTACCCTGCTGCATTTTCTGAGCTGTCTCTAACACTTCTGGGAATTCATCTTGCACTTCTGTAAAAGAGATTTACTGTTCCCACCAGGACCTCTGAGGAAAAGAGCGATCCCATTTTAAAGCAGGTTCTTCACATAGTGAATAAAGCCCTAAGGAATTGCAGAGCCAGTAAAAGGATCTTCTACTTCCCCTTTGCAATGCCAGGCAGGGATATTTTATTCGATGTCACATCCAAGGCAAAATTATGCTGCAACAGTATATTATAATAAAATAATTCACTTTGTCAAATTTGTTTTGTAAGAAGTGCAATTTTCCCCCAGTCTCCTCATTTGTTTTTCTCTTCTGTACATAGAAATTGAAGTACAGCAGTATTAGAACATAAACTGTTATTGTTTGTTGGGTATCAAGAAAACTCACATGCAGCAAAGATTAAAGTAGCCTGACAGCTTTGCTCCTGCTCTCTGGTTATGCCATACATCCTGGTATTAAACATTCAATAAAGGGAGAACAGCCATTAAAGATTCATTGGTACGCATAAGTAGGGGTGCCTTGGTGCCACCTTTTGGGGAGTTACACCACCTCTTCCTCTGTCGCTGAAGAAGACACGGGCTGAGGCAGGCGGGAACGTCCCGTCCTGCATTATGGCCTCGCTAGCCCAATTCCGCTGCAGCTCCCGTTGTGCGTAGCCGGACATTTTCTCTCCTATCCAGTTTTGTAGCGCTCCCCAGTGCTGTTCAATAGCTGCGAGGTTTGACATTCGAGATGGTTAATGTGAATGGATTTTAATAAGACGAAGTGATTAATACCTATATATGTTTCCATCTGCTGTTGCTGAAAGTATTTTGTGTTCCAGTGGATTAAAAAAATGTTATACTTGCGAACTGGGAAGTTACGTGGGTCTTAGTAATAGGGTGATCCGGCGGTAAAAAAAGGCAAAAAGGCGTGCGTGCTGGTCAAATGCCGTAGGGGATGGGGAGACCTGCAGCTTCCCAGGGCACGTGGGGATGTCGGTGAAACAGGGATTTCGGAAAAGCCGGAACGGCAGGCCAGGCTGTGAGTCCCAGAGCCACATCCACCCGCTGGCAGCTGGGCCACAGCTCAGCCAGGCTTTTGGTACGGTGAAGGTGACTCAAAAAAGCCCCAAAAGAAAGACTAGAAAATATTAAAGGGAGAGAGTGGATGAATTCGATCCATTCAGTTTAATTTTTGCCTAGACTCAACAACTGCGGAAATTCATATTCAAAATGTAGGAGCTGTTACTAAAATTCTGTGGGAGCTTGCAATCGCATTCAAAGGGGAAAAAAAGGAAGAAGATTTTTTTTTTAATTCACTATTGTACCTGATACATGCTGGAAGGGAGAAGCCATAGAGAGAAAAGATGATAACTGACCTAGGGGCTATCTGTAAGTAGAGACCTAGGCAGCAGGAAATAAATGGTGGGGAAATCTTTGGTCTAGCAAGGGTGGACAAGGCCCAAGAGCAGGTGAATCAAGGTAAACGCAAACTAGATCTTGGACACATCTTTTGAACAGTGAAAACAATCAGGTACTGATATAGTTTATGGCAGTTGTAGATTACTATCACTGGGAATTTAAAAGTCAAGACTGGATTTTTTTTTCCTTCAAAATTAAAACCTTTGTGTATGTAATATTGTATTTTTACACATTACAGTATTATCTGCTTGGTACAGATACATCTATTCAGCTCTTGCTAAAACCTTTGTATTTCTTTTTAGGAATCTTGTATACTTCAAAAATGAGTCACTTTTTCTAATTACTTGTAATTAATACTTCTGGTAAATGAATGGCATGTCTGATTATTTTTTGTTTCTTTGCTTGCTTCTTTTTCCAGACATGTTTAGGAGAGATGTAATGCATTCATTAGCAAGAAGTTAACATTCATTTAACGTAATTACCATCTTTTTTCCTAAGTGGAAAGATTCCCTTTTCAGACCAGAAAGCCATGCTTTGATAAGCAGATCACAACAGGGGAAAGCTGACTTTGGTGAGGCAAGAGAAGGGTGCTGAGAAATTGCCTGAGGAGGGGGACGCCAGAGCTTAGCATCAACCAGGGAGAGAATGGAGGGGGAAGCACTATATGCAAATACCTCCTTCTCTTAAACATTAAAATGTCAAAGGCGTATTCATCCAGTAAAATCATTACCTTTCACCAAGAGCAAAAGGAAAATTCATAGTTTTGCTCACTGAAATATTGCTGCATTCCGCACAAAGAGCTATTGTTGCTCCCCGAAAGGAGAGGGCTTTATGGCTGCGTAGGATTCACATCGTGCAGGGAGCGTTTCGGTTTCATTTGCTAATTCTCACAAGTTGCCAACTGGCAATTTCCTCAAAAGTCTGTTCACTTTTTCTAAGGTGGACTAGAGCATCCATTTGAAAAGATAAACAAAGGCAGAAAGCCTAAGCACCATTCAAATCACACTTTAAAAGTCCAGCTGGGTTATAGACTTTGTACATGCAGGTGGGTTTCATTCACTGCTGCTGATAATTCATCCAGGGCATGGTTAATCAATTGTGCTTTCCACTATGTCTGGTAAGTCACATCATTTGCTTTTAGAGATAGACCCAATGTCAAGAGGATAAAGAAAGGCAGGAACATGTTGCTTGTCTTTAGAAAACGTGGGTCATGGCCCCTTTCACAATGACGCTCATGAAGTGGAGGATGAAGTTCCTGAATTGAAAAGGGGGTTGGAACAGAGACAGGACAGGGATATGCCCGTTCAGGCTTCATCCTCCCCTGGTGCTGGAGATTTTTACCGAAAGTGATGAGGCACAGATGACTGAGTCCCTGTTTTATCACATCCATTTTAATACCCTTTCATAATGTTTGTTGCCTTCATTTTCAACACCCTTTCCTAGGATAAATAAAGATTTAATGTTTGTTAAAGTTGCTCTGCAAGCGTATCTCTTTTCGTTACCTTTGTTCAGCTCGGGGCTGACCGAAGAAGCATGCTTATTGCAAATGGAGGACAAAATATAGCAGGAATTAATGGCTGAGGAAGGCCTATCAACCCAGGCTGCAGTGACAAATTATTTGTATGTATATGTAGTCTTTCAAAAAGCTGAGAGTGTTAAGAGGTGAAATTTGCTTCCTGGGACTGCTGAAATCAGGAATAGAAATAATTCTAATTATATTCTAAATGATAGCATTATAAGACTTGCATGGGTGCCCTTTGGTTTATTTCCTTGCTATTTTTTTCACCATTTACAGCTAGCCTTGTATACCCTTGTAGCAGGCACAGTTCTTCTTAAAAAAAAAGTGGGAATAAAGAAGCTTTTTTCTTTTCTCTTTCCATCAGCTAAACTTCCCATAGAAGCTGAACAACATCCTCTTTATCAAGATTATGGGTTTCCACATCTTGGCATACTATTTCTTTCCTTTAGTGCATGCCAGCAAGCTGAACTAAGAGCAATGAAAGTAGAGAATAAGGCATGTATAGGGCCATACTTATGCACTTACATCAAGAGCATTTATTTGCATGAGTAAGGCAAGTGGGATATAAGTTGCGTTTTGAACTATGAACAACACATACCTGTGTTTCAAAACATGACATATCTGTAACATTCTGCCTTGCACTTGAAGAAACTGATATTATTCGATAGAAAACTGAATGAAAGAAAACAGCTGTCAGTCTTTTGAGCCGTTTTAGAACAAACATGGAGCCCAGCCCTGGATCTTACCCATAGTGCAGCCTTGACTTGCCTTGACTGGGGAATGTAGTGCTTAGACCTAGCTGTTGTGGAAATATGGACTGATAGGCCTTTGCATTATTCAGGCTAAATACATACTGCTGAATCATGAGAAGGCTTTTATGGAAAAAGCCACTGAGAAACCAAGCATTTTCTGCTAACGGCCTGAGTGGTTTTTAACTCCCATTGACTTATATAGGAGGGTATGGCAAGCAGCGTCCCGTGACATCAGGCACTGTATTTGGTTCTAGTTCGTTGAATCACTCAAGCTTCAACATGAAAAGCAGCAGTAGGACAAATTGTGGCTTGGTGGGTTTGGACTGGACATTAGGGAACACTTCTTCGCCAAGAGGGTGCTGTAGTACAGGAACAGGTTATCCAGAGAAGATGTGGGTTATCCATCCATGGAGGTTTTTAAGTCTAGGATAAGCAAAGACAAGGCTGATCTGATCTGCTGGTGGTGATAGTCCTGTTGTGAGCAGGAGGTTGGACAGGATGACCTCCAGAGATCCCTTTGAATCAGCATTTCTATGATTCTGTCGCTTTCTCACTAAAAATGTATAAACTATGCTCTCATTTTCACTACACACTCTTTCTCAAAGATCAAAGTATAAGCCATTATTTTTACAGGAAAAGTAAACCAGAATCGACACACATTTTTGTTTGATAAAGTGCCAGCCTTTTTAATAGTGAAGATAAGGTTTATTCCCTTGGATCACTAAAGAACAATACAACTGTTATTTCAGTGAAGCAGTAGGGAGAATGATTTTAATTTGAATCCAGCTGTTTTTACAATGAAATTCAAAAGGCAATGTGGGCCATAATAAGGAGCTAAAAACCTGTGGTTCAATAGTCAGTATTGATTTCTCTCTTATTGATTTCAGGGAAACCAAGATTTCATTCTATGTCATGAAGAGCCTCACAAGGACTTTCCAGCAATTAATTTCCTTTTGAGACCTTCTCTGATGGCTCAAACAGTATTTTTAAATTAATTATGCTTGTTCTTTGTGCAAAGATGATTTTTTTCATTTGTAATAGATTTAAAGAAGTATAGACTTCTTGCATGTTCAGGTGCAAAACCTCTGGTTTGCAAAAAGAAAATGAGTCTTTTATTACCAGGACAGATCAATTAGACTCATGTAACTCTAATAAGCTTTCTCACAGCTACAACATTCTTTACCTGCTGTGGGGAATTATTAAAAAAGTGTTACTCTTCCCTATCTTGAAAAACTTCAAAGTCTGAGCTATAGAATCACAGTCCCCACTGATCAGCATAGCAAAGTATTCATCCCTATGCAAACTGTCTTTTGGAAAACAATATTCAGTCCATATAGTGAAAGATCAGGACAGATGGATAACAGTGAAACTAAATTTGATTTGAACTACAGTGAAGTTTTCTAGGGGTTGAAAGTTTCCTGATATTTAATGGAGCTGAGAAATGCCACCAGTCTCGGCATTACTGGTGTTTGAATGGATTTCTCTGATTGAGTGCAAACATTCTCTAGATAGTTCTCTGGTCTTCTGTGGGTACCTCTTTTTAGTTTTTCTGAAAAGTGTTTCATAGCATTTCTTAAAAGAACACCTAAAATACTCTACCTTCCAGTCAGTTGTGCTTTCATGATTACATTAAAAAATCAACAAAAAGACTTAAAATGTATAACCAGTGAAAGAAAATGAAAGCAGATGGGAATTCGTGCGCAGCAAAAGCTGAGGACTGTAGAAAGCGTGTGGGGGGAGGAAAGGCAGAAAGCAGGAGGAGAACTGATTTTGCTTTGCTTGGGGGTTGGTGATTGTGTTGTCCTGCAGGGAAAGGGGGAGTTGTTTGTTCATTTTGTTTCAAGAGAGAAAACAGAAAAGTAGAAGGATTCTGAGAAAAATCCAGGTGGTGTATTGTATGGCAACGACAAAATACTTTCCGTTCCAGCAGTAATTAAGGAAGATATAAAACCAAAGCTGGATACTTGTAAATGAGCAAGCTAATGCAATCTGCATCCAGAGGAGTGCTCTGTGCTGCTAATGCTGGTTTGCAGTGGGGAGGTTCCAGGGAAGAGGAAACAAGCTAGTGTTGTACAGGTTTATTAAAGGCCAAACAGGTGATCCAAATATTCAGTGTCCTGTCACCTTGCCATTGGTCTGAAATGGCAGCAGATCTGGGATCTGATTAATCAAATATTAAGGCAGGGTTAAAATAATTAGTTCTAATCAGTGTGGGTTTATGGTGAATACCTTTCGTCAAAATAGCTTTGTGCCTTTTTTGAGGTGGTTGCTAGTTTAGGGACAGTCTTGAAGTTGTGTTTTTCAACTCTTCTCAGTCTTTTCAAGTTGGTATTACACAACTTTTTGATTAAGAACATAGAATGATCCAAAATCAACATCATACACACATTAAATGGTTTTAAAACTGGCTTAGTGGCCATTTCTAAACCTAAATGTGTTTCTTGAACAAACAGGATGATGAATTACATGCTATTTTACATTATTGTCAGTGGATGTGGAAGAAGTGAGAAAATAATTCCACATAAAATTTGCAGATGACGCAAAGTTAAAGGCGGTGATAATAGTTAACAGAACAAGTTGCTGTACAGAGTGGTCTGCCCTGATTGCTGTGGACAAAATGCAAGAAAGCAGTAGGGGTTTGTATGAGGCTAAGTAAAAGGACCGTATGTAGGAATAGTGGGCCACGCTGATAGGATCGTTGGCTCAATCCTAGGAAGCAGTAACAGAAAGAGTTGAGACATTTCGTGTGTAATTAGCAGGGTATGACCTTCTACTATGAGTATGTGGTGCAAAAGGGATAATGAGATTTTTTGATATGTGAACAAGGGAATATTGAGGAGGGTAACTACATTAGCACACTTCTTGGTTATGGTGTGACTGGTTTTGGGACACTGTGTCCCATTCTGTTGTTCAAGAGTGAAGAACAGTGATAAACTAGAGAAGTTTAAGAGAAGAGCCACAAGAGCGCTAAAAGGAAGAATGCTTTATAGTGAAAGGCTGAAGAAACTCAGCCTGTTTAATTAAACAAAAATAAGACTAGAGGGTGACTTGATAGAGTTTTGTACATGTTAAGCAAAAATTGGTAATAGAACATAAGGAAGCAGTGGTAGAGTGAAAGTTGATGCTAGACAAATTCCTCCTAGAAATAATAGACACAGATTTTTAATGGTTAGGTAATTAATCTCTGGAGCAACTTGTCAAGTCTCTCCATTGCTGGACATTTTTAGGACAATATTGGATGCCTCTATAAAATATGTACTCTGATTCAAACAGGAATTAATTCTGAGAGGTCTCATGACCTGTGTTATGCTGGAGGTCAAATAAAATGGTTATGTGGATCCCTGCTGACGTTTTAGCTTATTATAGCTATGGTCTTTTGTTGGAACTTACACATAGCTCAAACTAGTCAAATGCAAAAAAAAAAAAAAAAAAAGAGTTAGAATAAGTATCTGCAGTAATTGTATTTGTTTTAGTTTTCTTTTCATACATGTTAGCTGTAACTCTAACAGATAGCTTCACAGGAAAAACCTTTGTTTGGAAAAAAGCATTCTGCGGTAGCTTCCCAACCAGAGGCAGCTTAGCCAGGGTGGCAAGTCGCGCCAAGCACAATTGGTTACACGGTCAGCCAGCTGCTGGTCCCTCATAAAGCTGTTCTGAGAAACTGATTTTCCTTCAATGTATTTTGAGCTATATTTCCAATTTTTCAGCTAAACTTGAAGTTTATAGCTAGATTTTTTCTTTTTCCCGTTTTAACTTTCTTTCATATAATAGATAGCTGACAAAAACCATAATATGACCTGGTGGTAGAAAGTTGAAACTACAAAAATTCATGCTAGAAATAAGGTTCAAATAAGCATTTCTTCAAACAACCTAATTAGGAATTTGACAGATTCCCATGCCCTGAAGTCAAACAAAACTGGATGTCTTTCTGAAAGAGGCTTTTGTGCAAGAAGTGCTGATTTTGATCCTGGAGTTGCTCTGTAGAGTGTTTTGGTGTGTGTTATACACAGGGTTAGATTGCCTGAATGGATTATTTCCATTTTAATTTTAATATCATGGCATGAAAAGTATCAAGCTGTGTATTTTTCTAAATATCCTGTACTGCTCGGGTTAGCTGTTTGATGGGAAGCTGCCTGAATGCTAGAATTGGGATCAAAAGAATTTCGTTGGAAAAAATGAAGGAATTGAAACAGGCAAATACTAGACTTCTTAAGGAAGTGACAGATAGGAATTATGAAAAAATAAGAATAATTTGGAGGTTGCATTCTGTCTTGTCTACATCTGTGCTGTGATGCTTTACTCTTCTCAAATGTAATCGTAGGATTAAATGTTAGGGTCAATAAACATCGAATGTTGAAAGTTCTGAGATAGTAAGTGCAGGAGGAGAGCTTGAGAGAACTCACTAGCAGGTAGTCAGTGAAAACCTACTGAGATATGAAAATACGGAAATGTTACTTCTTGGTCCTAGATGTGGAGTTAGCTGATGTAAGAAGTTTCTTCTCTGGGAGTTTCTTGTCAAATTGTGAACCTTGCGTACTTTGGGTATGAAATTATGCCTGATGTTTGTTTGCTTCATAATGAAACAAAAAAGCACTTACCCTGGCAATCTGTGTTGCCATTTTCTCCAGGGAATTCTCAATGACAAGAAAAATGTTTGGCTGCTGAGGCTTTCAAGCCTGACTCAGATTTCACTTTAAAGAATCTGGTTTTCTCTGTGTCCTTTTTCAATTGATCGAAATAAGAAATAGAGACATAGCACCAGGTTCACCTCTAGTGAGACTGGACATGCCATCATTGAATTTTGTCAGTGTAAATTTCTTCTGTGAGTTACATTCTGACCTCAGTACCTGTATATTTGATAGAAACAAAATTACTTATAAAACCCCATGTGTATAGATCACAGTTGTAACTGTCGTAATTGTATCATAGAATAGAATCATAGAATAGTTTGGGTTGGAAGGGACCTTTAAAGGTCATCTAGTCCACCCCCCCTGCAATGAGCAGGGACATCTTCAACTAGATCAGAGCCCCGTCCAACTTGGCCTTGAATGTTTCCAGGGATGGGACATCCACAGCCTCTCTGGGCAACCTGGTCCAGTGTTTCACCACCTTCATGTTAAAAAATTTCTTCTTTATATCTAGCCTAAATCTACCCTCTTTCAGTTTAAAACCATTACCCCTTGTCCTATTGCAACAGGCCAATTGTCTGCAGAACAAGTTCGCCAAGGTAGAGGTTTGCTTTTAAAACACACGTTCTGAATTGCATTCAATTCCTGTCCTGAAATGCCAGGAGGAAGATGGAAGAGATGAAAAGAATGGACAAAATAGGAGGCTTGAGCTGAACGTGCATAATTTTTAAATGCTTGATGAGTTTCATCCAGTTTCTTCAGAACTGTTTCTTCAGTCAGGAGCAGGGGGGAATGGGATTGTGAGACTCAGCCTAAGCTGTGTCAGAAAAACCTTAGAAGAAGGAAAACACAAAGCTTCAGGAAACTGAAAGTCAATATAACCGGGCAATGAAAGCATTTTTATTACTAAGAACTAAAAGCCATCACACAACAAAAGGTTCACTGAAAATGGAAACAAGGAAAGTTTAAGGCTTTAGTTTTTTCAAGAAAATTGTGAAAAATAAACCACAGTTACAAAGAGACAATGTAATACGCTTTTCTTTGAGGGATGAGAAGCTCTTGCCCATCAGGAGTTAGGAGGGGTGGAACCACCAACACTGGTGGGCACCTTCCACTGGGTTTTCTTGTGGAAACTATTTTTGTGCTGCGTCTCAGTTCCTGTTCTGCTTCCTACATAAAGAAAGGCTTTCTCATAGGTGCTGGTTTAATATATGAGGGTTCTTTCTCTGAGATTTTATGACCTGAACAGCCACAACAGTCATTACTGGAGAGGAAATTGAGGCAGGAAGAGCTGAAGATATCCATGGTAGATCTGTGGTAGAACTGGGAATAGACCTTGGTGAAAAAATCCCACAGTTAAAGACCTTTGCCTGCTTTTCCTGATCCCCACTGCAAGGGTAAGACCTTTGGACAATAATTGGGCAAATGGACCATAATTTCCATCCCACCAGCCAGGCTGGACTACTGGAGTGCTTCTTCTGTCTGGCCTTGCAAAAATAATCAGACACAATAGAAAGCCTAACAAATGTTTGCCAGAGGGTCAGAAGATGCAGGGTTGCTGTTTTTTTTTAACTGCTTGACACTGCTATGACACAAGCCCAGCACGCAATGTGGCCTCAGCATGGTTGCTGCTACACCTTCCAAGTTCCTGGTGTCGGGCACAGGCAGAGGGAGGGCAGAAGTGTCTCAAGTGCTCCTGTGGTTGTGTGAGACTTGCTAGTGTTCCCCCACATCCATCTGCAACAATATCTCCTCCACCCCTGTGGTGGGTTGGCCTTGGCTGGCTGCCAGGTGCCCACCAAGCTGCTCTCTCACTCCCCCTCTTCAGCAGGACAGGGGGAGAAAGTAAGATGAAAAATTCATGGGTCGAGATGGTAGTTTAGGTAGTTCATCCCAGCCAGACCCAGTATGACCTCCAAGGACCTTGTAGACAGGTTGTTCTCATCTTAGCAATTTCTTCCCCTTCTCTCAACAGTGCCAGTTCCCAGCCATTCTCATTTCCAGACACTCTTTCTGAAATACAGCAGTGCACCCTCCCAACTGAGTAGTCCAGGAGTGCCCTAAACATTCATTAGACTAACACAAAGATTAAGCAAGCAATTTAGCAAAGATTAAACAAGCGATTACTTTGATGTTTCTCATTTATTTGATCTCTCCCTGTGCTCAGTCAGCAGCCCCTCAGCACCCCAAGCAGTCCCATCTCCATGTTTGGGCATGAATTGTTTTGAGCAGGTTGTGCAGACAGATTTGTAGGTTTATTATTGTGTAAATCTCATGATCTTCATTTGCTCAGAATGTCATATGTACAGAACTGTAAAAACATTGACCTTTGTGCAAGGTTTGTGTTGAAATGAGTATTACTGTTATTAATTCTTCCTTCTCAAAGTCTTGTTTGAGGAAAGAAATGAAGTTTAGACTCCCATAAGTAGTTTGCTCCACAGTGTAAATCGGATTTTTAATTCTGATCTCTGACTATGAATAATCATTGTCCATTCTGCCACAAATGCTCTTTCTTGAACTGTTGAAGGAGTGGTTTCTAAAACAATTCAAGAGCTGTGGCTTCAAACTAGAAGAGGATAAATTGATGGTATAATGAGTCTTCCTAATCTCTAATTTCCATAGTTTGATGAATTTCAGTATAGCATGTTTCATTAATATTATATAAGAAAATGATTTGCAGGCAAATTAAGTGGTTGACACAGGTACTAAATAATAAAAGCATATAAATTAAATTCAAGCACACAATTAATTACAAGATTAATCTCTCTCATCTGGTCCCATGCTATCTCTCAAGTATGCCTACATATACATAATCATATTAGTTGAGCATGAAAATATTTATATGTACACCTTAATATGATACTGATGATATTCTATACCTCACATAGTTGTACAGTACACACAGGTGAAGTGTGATACATCCCAACAGCGTAAACTGAAAACTAGCAAAAAATAGTATCTGGTTCTCAGATTGCTGTCACGTTTGAAGGGCCATATACTACCTACCTTTGTATAGTAAGATGCATGCAGTAAGGAAGCTGTAACAGCAATGTGGCATGATTTGATGGCCGTTGATACCAAAACTTTCTCATTGACTGCCACTGTTTTGTGCAGATAATTTCCACTTTGAAGCCCTCTGATGTCTGTCCAGGCACTTGGCCTAGTGATCAGACTTAGGGAGCAATAGGAAAATAGTCACAGTGAAGAAAAATCCTCCTCATTAGTTTCATGTGAAGCTGAACATTTGAAGGGCCGTTGTCATGCCAAATTTGGTTTTAGTGGGTAAAGATGTTTTTGCAGCTGCAAACAGTCTTCTGTGATGTCCTTTCCATCTGTCTTCCCAAGAAAATAAATCTTCTTTATAAAGAACAGAATCTGAAAAAGCAGAATGTCATCCCGTTGGGTAAATCATACTCGTTATATTTCACAAGCCTCAACAACTTTTCAGTCTTGTTCTGCATTTCCCTGTTCCTGCTTGGGCAGGCCACTGGGATGTTTTGACCTGCAGCCAAATTTCTGTGTGGGGAACTGCGGGGTGAGTGCAGTGACCTTAGGAAAGCATGCTCCCGAGTCACGGTGAGCCCCGTCTCGGCCTCGGGTCACCGGCAGTGGGACCTCCCAGAGGAGTTGCACCTGATTAACTCAGGTATAAATATGGATCCACGTGTTCAAACTGGGCTTCATAAACAAAAGTATTTGACTTATACAGAGTAATTTAATTACAGTTTAGTCAAATTTTGGTTTAATCCATAAGTAAACTAAGGAAGGAAATTAAAAGCTCATTTATTTTTTTTATATCTATGAAGTATTTAGGTGCTTTACAGCCTTATGTGGCCCTTGTCAGGTAATCCCTTCCACACATAAATTAACCAGTGCATCTTGCTCAAAAGCAATGTGTAAGATACCTACAATCATGTCGCAGTATGGCCTGCATGAATATAATCCCTTAGCCCAGCGCGTGTGCTGTATATGATAGGTATGTCATTTGATTCACTCATGCAGCTTACGAGAGAATTTCTGCCTTTTCTCCATTTCTCTTATTTCTTATTGGGGGGGGGGGGATCAATGGAAAATGAAATGCATATTGTTACAGTGAAATCCTATTTAATGGCTAACTTCAGTTCCAAAAGGCAAGGAAACAGAGAGCTAAGGCTGGGATTTTATCCCTGGGTTATAACTACAGCCTTAGATGCCTTTCAGAGGGGTAACTTGTGGAGAGCAAATGCTATTGAGTGACACAGAAATTCTTCTTCTTCTTCTTTTTAATGCTAATGGTGGGTTTATGCATGTATTTTTGTAACAGTAGCTGCGTAAAGCTTTAGAACAGTGTCTCAAATGTCATGTGTGCACAGAAAATGATGTAATTCCTGATTTTTCCCTCACACTTTTCATTTCAACTGTCAGACTGACCCCCTGCTCCTTTTGCTCCAAGCACAGATCTAAACTGTGCTGGGAGGGGAAATAAAATAAACTTGCCAGCCGAAGGTTGTGACCACGCTTGTATATGGCTGGGAGGTGAAAGATCCTCTGCTGAAGAAAAGCAGTTGGTCTGTGAGGAAGCCTCCCTGCGCCCCAATGGACATTTTATTCCATTTTTGAGAAGCCATCATTTTGGAGAGATGCCTGAGCTGGGATGGCATCCTCCATGGCTGTCTTTGCAGGAGACAAGCTTCTTCAGAGGACAGTTTCAGCTTGTGCAGGCTGCTCTCCAATCCATGCACGTGAGGGTGAACCAATTCGAGTGCCTCCAGTGAAGCGCTACATGCGGAGCATCCCGAGGGATAATACAGGAGTGCCATTTTCCAGTGCCAGGGATGGGGAGGTTGGCACACCTGAAGGATAAGGGGAAGAACAGATCTATGCCTCCTCCGTACCCGCCACCGTCAGGAGAGTCGTGTGCTGCTGATTGAATTCCCAGCATAAACTGGGAAAGCCTCATGAGGCTGATCTCATTTACTGCAGCTGGATGTCGATTCTGATCCATGTTCTCCTGGTTCAGGAGTGCATTTTGGCCTGCCGTCACCCTCTGTATGGGAAGGAGATGGTGTATCGGCCACACACGCTGAGGAGACCCTCAGTGGCCGGGTTACAGCCTGCTCGTCACCTTTGTGTGACTCCACAGTTCAGTGCTGGGAAGGCAAAATTATAGCCAAATCCCACTAAGAACATCTATTGTACATGATTGAGTTTTCTTTTCTTTTCTTGCATATCCAAAATATAGATGCTAATATTACAAAGAAGTTGCAATAAAGCAACCTGAGAGGCAGGGAGCATAGGCAGATCAATGCTCTATCAAAGTGTCAGACTCGGTTTATCTCCTGCACGAGGACCTTATAGCTGCCCTTTCTTCACAGGTTTCATTTTACTTTAAGCGAGTCATCATTCTCATCCTTTAGGTCCTTGGTCGCTTTGGTCGTACATTTGGCACGACAGCAGGATCCTGTAGGCCAGGAATTTCTCTCTCCTGACCCTCTAAAAATCTGCAGCTAACACCTTCCCAGATCACTTCCAATTTTTTTTTTTTTTATTTCAAACACCTTGCAATTTTAAACTCTATTAAAAACAGCAAAAATGAGATCAGTGCCCTTATGTTTTTTCAACTGAGCCTGTTCCATCATTGTGTGTCAGGTCTGTAGTAAATTTACAGTGTTGACAGAGGCAGTCATGCTGTTTCACCGAACTGAAAGGAAGAGAAGAAGGGAGAGATTTATCTTGGCGCCTGAGGGTAGAGCAGTAAGCCAGAACCGTTGCACTCATACCTAAAAATGAAGAACTTTGTGCTGCAGATAGCTGGACTTTCCATCTAGCAGGAGGTGAATTCTCTCCAGTTGTAATTTCCGCTCAAAATATCTTTTTTCTTTCTGAATTATATGGAATAGAAATTTAAATGCAGATGCAGAAGTTTGGGCCTCCCATGTATTTTTGGCTGGGTAATGGCCATCGCTGCTGTGTAGTGAGCAAACAGCAAAAGCAAAAGCAAGGAGAGGGAGAAGTACCTGCATTCCACATCCTTTTGAGGAGGCTGGTGTTGCAGCGGCCCCTTTCACCCAGTGCTTCCTTTCCCGCAGACCTGTGGTATCACTGAAGTAGAAAGGTAGAGAGGACCTGTGAAAGCAACTATGGATTATCACTGTGTCAGTTCTGGGCACCCAGCTTTGCCCAGATCTGCAGAGGGACATGGAGGTGATGATGCTGAGCTTTGCTACCATCATTTTTACATGATAGCTCTTGCAGCAGAATTTGTCAGCCTGAGTTAAGCACCATAATTCCCTATTAAGGGAAACCAGCTGGGCCAGGAAGGGTGTAGCCTACTGAAATCCCTCATTACTGCAGCCCTGGGGTAGTTACCTACCTACCTAAACCAGGAATTCACTCTCCAGCTGTGCCTCCGCAGTTCCTCTGGAGCACAAACTTCTCTTCCAGAAGGTGATACCCAGCTCTGTGAAACAGCTGAACCTTTAAATTGTGTGCCTATGTGGCTTCAGTGGTCTTGTTCTGAGGACTCAAACTCATACATTCTACCGCCTGTGGTGTATTAACCACCAGATTAGAGGTGGATCTGATGGGGGTGTTTTCTGGTCCTCCTTAATGAAGTTGTGCCACCATGAAACTAAGTATGCAGCTTTCACAGGCAAGAAGAGGGCAGAGAAAGACACTTAACCAAAAGGGAAAAATCCTGGCCTCTGTGCATTAAAGAACTGTTGGGGAAAAAAAAAAGCATAAAATTTTAATGTCCTTGCGTTTGTCATAATATCCATGAGCAAGCAACTTTGAGCATTACTCCTGCTTGAGGGGCTGCAGAACGAGGCAGCAGCAATACTAGCACACACATGGGAAACAGTGAAAGAAGGTCAGGCCTTGAAGAGTCGAAGTCAGAATAAGCCACAGGCACACGGGCTTCTCTCCTTTGAAGTAGCTGGAGATGTGGGAAAGTGTGTAGCAGCTTAGTGCCATCCTCAGTGAAATGCTAATGTGGGTGTCCTTTGTCTTTCTGTACCAGTGGTGCAATTAAGGGGCCAATATGCAGGGGCCAATGTAAGGACATTTTTCGTAAGGTTTCTTTTAGGTGTTTTAAGAATGTAGGCGATAGTTGGAACTTACTGTAAAGAAGATTCAAATTTATGGGAATTGCACATGCCTACTTGGGGAGAAAACGTGGCCCACTGAAGCAGGGATTTTTCAATTTTTCTGGGTTTCACTGTTATTGAAAACATCGTTGATAAGTTCCAGAAAAGTTGCAAAAAAAAAAAAAAGTAATAGTTGTGTTCTGAAGCATTATATATAGTTAGTTTTAGCCAAGCAAAAGATTTTGCAAAAGCCAGGCAGATCAATTTGATTTTTAAATTAAACTTCTACATTAGATATTAAATGCTCTCTAGAATGAACAGTCATTGTTATTTAATATCTGCATTTTGCAGATGTGCTGATATTAAAAAAAATTTTTAAAAATCTACATCTTTTAATAATTGAACTAGTAGTTTTAGTTTTCCAAAAACCAGCCATGATCTTCATAGATGCACCTTCACACTTTCAATATTCATACCTGCCACCTTTTTAACCTCTAATTTTATTGGAGGAGCAAATAAACTAAAATTGCTTTAGGTGCCTAATTGTGGATGCACAGCCAGTACTCAGAAATGCATATGCTTAGAGTTATGCATTTTACAGGGACAGAAATTCAGAAACGACTTTTGAAATTTCCAGGAGCATCAGGACAAATCTGAAATCATCCATCATACCATCATACATACCATTTTCTAGGAACCCTGACTAATTTTCCAAGCACATACTTCTTGTTTCTGACAACGCTGAATTAAGTTACAGTAGCATCTATCACTTGAGGAATCTGGAGTCATTTAAACTTGTTTTCCATCAAAGCATTCAATCAAGATTGGCTTATCAGTGGCAGGGGTATAGCAGGAGCTGTAATGCTTTTCACCTCCTTCTTTATCAGCTGTCTCTCAATAGCTGTAAGACTTAGTCCATAAACCCCCATCAGTTTAAACTGTATTAGCGCTGTACAGTAATGGCAAGAGGGCAATAAGGAGTGATGTTGTACTTCTTAGGGCACTAGTGAGCTATTTTTCTTGGCGCTGGGAATCATCCAGGTCTATTACTGTGGGCTCTCAGCTCCTCTGAGAAAACTGGGAGCTAATGATGATCTCAATTGAACTGAAACTTTTAAAACCATTTCTTATATTATCTAAAGATATTCATCTCTGTATTTATAATGCCTTGAGCCTCAGGCATAAAAACCACTGCAAGTGAGATGAACTAATGAAATTTGACAGAGAACTTTGTTTTCTCCAAGAGACAGAGAGCTGTCAGTCCTTCCATGTCCCAGTTTCCTCCAACAGCTGAAAGCTCAAACTGGTGCATTTGGAACAGAGTAAGAAGAAGTATCTATCTAATAAAAAGACATCTATTTGTGTGCTTTATTCTTGAATTATAAAAATAACAGTGATCAGCAGCCCTATGATTGCCTAGGTTTCATAGGCTAAAATGTAATATTTTCAGCAGCTGTCATATTTCATATGGAGTTCACAGTATCACAGAATCACCGAATCGTATAGGTTGGAAAAGACCTTTAAGATCATCAAGTCCAGCCATAAACCTAACTACCAAGTCCACCACTACACCATGTCCCTAAGCATCTCATCCACACGTCTTTTAAATACCTCCAGGGATGGCGACTCAACCACTTCCCTGGGCAGCCTGTTCCAGTGATGGACAACCCTTTAAGTGAAGTAAAATTTCCTAATATCCAGTCTAAATAAACCTCCCCTGGTGCAACTTGAGGCCATTTCTTCTCATCCTATCACTTGTTACCTGGGAGAAGAGACCGACCCCCACCTCTCTACAACCTCCTTTCAGGCAGTTGTAGAGAGCAATAAGGTCTCCCCTCAGCCTCCTTTTCTCCAGACTAAACAACCCCAGTTCCCTCAGCCGCTCCTCATCAGACTTGTGCTCCAGACCCTTCACCAGCTTCGTTGCCCTTCTCTGGACACGCTCCAGCACTTCAATGTCTCTCTTGTAGTGAGGGGCCCAAAACTGAACACAGTGTTCGAATTCTAGCCTAGAGGAATTACAGCTTACTCTTTATCCATACTTGAGTCCCTTATTCTATTTCTAAGACTGGAAATCTCACTTTTTGAACTAGTTTCTGGAAAATTATGGAAGAAGAGTTACTTGTTTAAAAGTACTGTATTCCTCAATTAGTGTTTGTAACCAGTTTTGTAAGCTGTTGTGTGGAAAGTTAATTCTGTCATTTATTATTCCAATCTAGATCAAATCTTTAGATCTAGGAGTCTTAATTTCTCTAGTCATACTTGGGTAGACAGTGACAATTTATAAAAGTTTATGGGCTGCAGCTAGCTTCAGTCAGTTTATTTGGCCAAAATAACCTGAAATACAATTCTTCTATCACATGGTCATCTATAATTATATTTTTTATTCCATCAGAAAGACTGGAATATTTTCAGTCTATCCAGTGCTCCATAGACTGGGAAGTTGCCAAGAACTGTATATGGAGAGACCTTCATTCTTAAAGAGAAAAAGCCTGTCATGCTCCAAGTCCTGTGATTCATAGCTGAAAAAGCACTAGGAAATTGCTGATTGGAAGGCAGCTGGCTGTTTCAAAACTTAGGCATGTTTTTAGGATGAACTTGCTTTTTTTTCTTTGTTGGCTCACTGGTAGAATGAAGCTGACTGTTAACAAGTTGCACCCACACAGCCCCCTGTCTCCAGTTTGCCTGTAATGATTTACCACTGGACTCCATTAAGATAATAGCATGGAAATTTTGTCACCACACTTTCCTTTGCTATTTTTAAATGTATTTCTTATTAAAAAATAATTTTTTAAAGTGCCTTCTTTGCACTAATAGTCAGTGCGGCAGATTGTCACAGCAGTATGTTGCTAGATATTAAGTGCAGGGGTAAGTTTTAGATGTGTAAGAATAGTTTTAAAAAATTCCAGTTCCTTTGTTATTAAAGAATTGTAAAACACACATAATTTATGAGCATGTGTGTGTGTGAACTTGGGGTAAAAGCTTATAATAAATGAAACCCGTTTTCAAGAATTGCTGTAATTGGCAATATACAAGAAATTGGGAAATTTATTAGGTAAGATCTCATTTTAAGGAACTGCTCCAGAGACTCCCAAGACTTGCTGAATATGATTCTGCTTTGTTTTTATCTGAAGCCAGCAATCCGTGCTGGTCCCTCAAGCTGTCACTTACAAGCAGCAGAGCCCGAGTCAGCCACAACTTTGAGGTGGACATAGCTAGACCTTGAATTTTAGTGCGCTTCCCCCAAACACTCTTAAATTCAAGCCCAGTTGTATTCGAATAAAAATTAGAACCTTAATGCTTTGAATAGGAAAACCTCAAAGCAACTAGGAAAGCCAAAGGAAGAATAAGAAATGCGCGCAGCTCTCCCCTTGCCCGGTGTGTCCTTCCAGTCAATGTGGTGACTGCTGGGACTTCTCCAGCTCTTGGGGAGCACCAGCCGCGTGGCCAGGTCTGGCTGTCCCTTCCCTGCTCCTCAGGGCCATCCCTGGGACGCTGCCTGAGCTGCAGCCCTCGGCTTCGCACGGTGACTCTCCTCTGCCCGCCCAGGCCTTGCCGTCCCCACAGCCTTCTCCCTGGGGCCACTGAAGGGAAGAACGACCCCACTTCCCTCCTTTGGGGCCCATCCCAGTCAGTGACTTGTTACAGACACGTCACGGGAACTGGGAACACGCGGGTACAGCCAATACCGTGCAATACGGAGCTTCCCTCCGCTGAGAAAATATCTGTAAGGTTTGGTCCAGAGCTGCAGTGCAAAGGAGGTGGTGGAGGTGGAATTAATGGTGGTGGAGAAGGAATTAATTTTTGTATTAATTTTGAATTAATTCCTTCTCCACCACCTTTAATTAAAGGTGGTGGAGAAGGAATTAATTTTGTACTTCTGGCCCACCTGGAAGGGCTCAAAGTCTTGGTTAAAAAAAAAAAAAAAAGTAATTTTTAGCTTAGTTGGGATACAGAGCAGAAAACAGCTGAGGAACTCTTGGGTAGTGTTTTACTCCTCTGCTGGCTTTTCTTCGAAAAATAGGCCTAGAATATCAAGGCCTGGAGCTTTTCAGACCAGCCTACAGATTTGAGATGCATGGAGTCCACAGTGCTGTCCTCTGGTAAAGAGACTAAAGTGTTCACGTTTGGAAAATGAAGAGCTAATCCTCTCAAGATACTGCAGAGAATCTTCATTTCTTTTGAGCATCAGTGGGAGCTCGAGGTCCCCTGCAGCTCACCATGCAGAAAATACACCCTTTGTGCCAAGATCCAGTACAAAGCCTATACATCATTTAAATGCAACTGAAGATTTCAAAATAATGACTCAGTAGGAATTAAGTGATGGATAGGCTTGGTGTTGCGTGGGTTTCACTCTCTGATTTGTAGGTTAATATTAGTGTTATTCATATTCTAATGCAGTATATGAATTTAGCTGGGATTCAGGCTTTGGCATTTCACTGTGCAACGATGGCTTGATGCTTATATTCTGAAAATATTTTAGGTTGGTTTGTTCTTCCTTACCAGACATATTTAAAAAATCTTTTGTTTAGACCTTCAAGACCATTCTGTTTTCTTGAGACATCATCTAGTATGATTGTGGAGAATGTACACTATGGGAGTAGCTGACTAATAGAATAAATGTGGTACATGTGCCAAGGGTGTTATTATCAGTATATATGTGGGGTAACTCGGTTGCTCTTTAGTGCTATGAACGTTTTATTATAGAATATTGTGACTACTTCTGTAAATTGCTCTGAAGTAGAATGCAGCAGCTTTGATGCATTAATTGAAGATACTCGCTGCAGTCCTTACCTTATTGAGAGAGGCAGAGAGGAGGGAAGGGTTGCACGTACCAACTTGTAGAATTTCTCCCCTGTGTAACAGACATGTCAGAATAATGGGAGAATAAGAAGAGATAAGTTTCCGTGCAAAATTAGTGTAGAATTGTGCTCTCTAGATGCAATCGATTGCAGAGCAATGCAGAACTAATAGGAGGCTTCATATGCTTAAGACCTATTAGAAAATCTGCAGCTTTAGCTTTCAATGACAGCTCAATTGATTGTCCTGAAAAAAGTTTTACCAAATCTTGTTAATTTATTCTTTCACAAGCTGCCTATGTGTGCATTAAGTGCGAGAAGCAAAATATGCAAGTAATGTCCATGTCCTGATTAAGTAGCTATTCAAATGTGGGGTGGTGTGGGAACTTAGCCACAGTGGAAGCAGCTACATCCCGGGGAAGGGGGTGGGAGCGGGATGTGTGGTTGGTATTTGAGGTTTTGACATGTGTGCCGTTCCTGCTTTTGCTATAGTAATGTGTGTCAACATTTCTGTAGGTGGGATAGGTGTTTAAGATAAGATTGCACATCCACCTTTAAACATTTAAATAAATTTGACTGGATTCTTATAGGGGCATAACTTCAGCTCACTTTGAATCAAAGTTTTTAAGGCCTTGTTTTATTTTTCCTTGCGCTTTTATAGAAGAACACTAAAACGCACTCAAGTGAAGAAGCTTGGCAAAATCACAGTGCTGTGACAGACATCATCAACTTAGCTATGGCATAGCAGTAATCAGTCTCTAAATGAAGTGTATCTGTCTCTTCTTTTTTTTAAATACACGCTTGGAACATTTGGAGTGATAACTCTGTATAGCAGTCATTACCATCACGGAGAAAGCGTGGTCCTGCCTGCAGGCCCGCTCTAACAGTGCTATGGAGCAGCCTTTACAGATGTGTTCCTCTAGTGAAATCTCAGCTCAGGAAACAGACTGCTAATCTCTCATCTGCTGGAGCCTGTGGTATGCTGAAGGATTAACACGCCTCATGCTAGAGATTAAAAGTAGCGGTAGCCTCTGTTCTTTACCCTCTGAGGTACTCTTTAGCTGATACAGTGGGGACCTATCAGTGGAAAGAGACCAAATAAAGTACAAAAGAGAGGAAGGAAAGCAATTAAATTAAAAGAAAACTGACATGGAGAGTGCTTTAAAACAGGATTTAGTGTCAGAATAAAACAGGCCCGAATGTTTCAATCACTTGGCCACCCTTTGCATGTCACTGATTCTCCAGCATACAGCAGCTGTGATTGTGTGGCCCCTTCTGAGTGCTGCACTGCATTGAGTTTGTGTTGTGAATGGTATTCCAATGTTCTGCGGAAGACGTGGAAATGAACTAATAGTCAAAGCTAAATGTTTTAACTTTATGAAAAATAATTACAGGAGAACCTGAGGATAGCTGTTTAGTACTTTCCTGCCAGTGTGTATGTGCTAGGAACCAAGCACTAGCTTCGGAATTCTTTGATGTGAGAATGTGTTGCCTTCAGAAGTTTATGGCATTATCATGGCTAATAAACAAGGAGAAACTCAAGTGACAGAAATGTCCATATGCCTGGAGGACCAAGTAGAAATGATGCACAGCAGCTACCAGCCCAGGCATTTAAACAGAATTAAATGTCTCCCAATGCGAAGATGAGGCTTTGTCTTCTGGCTCCACTTCTAAAGAGGCGATAAAGAAATATTGTTTAATTTCTGTTAGGATATCATGAAAAACCTGTGATAGATGCCTAGCAGTGTGACACCTGGAGGTTTAGGAGTAATTCTGATGTACTTCTTACTTCAAAATACTCATCTGACTCAATAAGAAGTGTTGGACAGATTAGCTAGCAAGCGTGGCTACAGTGAAATTAATTTGATTGGTTCCAATGCAGGATTTTATTTCAAGCAAAAAAATTCAAGGAGCAGGCCTTAAATTGGTGGTTTACAGGAGAAGAATGTCTTCTATTTGGTCTGTATTAGTGAATGACTATCGATAGGATGAGAGGAAATGGCCTCAAGTTGCACCAGGGGAAGTTTAGATTGGATATTAGGAAAAATTTCTTCACTGAAAGGGTTATCAGGCACTGAAATGGGCTGCCCAGGGAAGTGGTTGAGTCACTATGCCTGCAGGTATTTAAAAGATGTGTAGATGTGGTGGTTAGGGACATGGTTTAGTGGTGGACTTGGCAGTGTTAGGTTTACAGTGGGACTCGATGATCTTAAAGGTCTTTTCCAACCTAAATGATTCTATGATTCTATGCATTCATGAGATCAAAGTTTAGAGACAAGCTGAAGATCTTTCCCTGTTTTAACTTGGCTTGAGAAGATGCTGTTGATCTTAGTGAGGGAAAATGGGATTTTTGTAGAATTGCTTTATTTTGATTTAAATGGAATACAAGTAGAGAAATAAAATAGCACTCAACTAAAGAGAAATTGGACCCTGAACAGCAGAAAACCTCACTTTTATAAAGCTTTCTGCAGTGAGACTCTTTTTGGTGTACTGTTTGAAGGCCCTCAAACCACACAGCTTTTCTTCAAGATATGAATGAATGTTGCTTCCTTAGTGAATGAAGGTACTACTGAAGCCAGCATGATAGACCAAAGGCTTAGGGAAGAAATCATGCTTTGTGCCAGTCTTTGAGTGGTGGAGGGTATGAAAACCAACAGGGAAAGTGTTGCAGATAGGAGCCATGTTGCATATTTCAACAGTATGATGATATTTAGGAAAGGTATTAATGAGTGCCGGACATGACAGCCATGAGTTAGTTGCTTTTTGCTCTGTCTAAAGGAAGTAGTAGGTTTTCCACAGCCACTGAAAGCTTCTTTTCCATGTTTGTTTACTTCTTCTTAAAAAAGAACAGGTATGTTATTATTCTTACCCAGGTATTAAAGGCGCAGGAGCTAAGACTCCTGTATTATTAGGTCATTGTTGGCAGGAAAAATGAAACAGAGATAATGCTATCAGGCACTTTCTGTACAATTCAGGCATCTTACATTGGTTATTAGGGTTATCCAAACATTGTATTATTCTTTGTTGCTGCTGACATTGTCACTAATTAAAACAAATAGTTTAAGATTTGTTTCTACTTTTCTGCTTGGAGAGAAATGGGTTGTTCTCTTCCATTCACCCAAGGCAAAAACCAGCATTTTACTGATTTTGTGCTTTGGTTTCTCTTATTTATTCATTTCACTTGTTTTCCATGGGAACGGTTAGTGTCAGTTGCAGCCTACACCGATGAGAGAAGGGGAGCATACCAAATCTTCTGTGCCGCTACATGTCATTCCTGTCTGTAGTGGACATCTTTAGGTATGGCAGGAGATTTAATGTGGGCATGAACAATTTTAGGAATAACTATACTGTATAAAATGGATCATCTCTGCTTGAAGTCTGAGCACTTCATGGACGTTTGAATTAGTTCTGCTTAAATGCTACTCTTTGCACTGACAAGATAAGAATAAAAGAAGACGTATCTTTCTATGTGATATATAATCTGTGAAATGTTTAACTAAGTTCTGACTGGAGGAGGAACACAACAGCTTGATTTCAGAATGAGTTTTCTTACATAATTAGAAATACCAAATGTGTGCAAAAATCAGAGACAAGCAGTACGTATTCAATATCATTTACGCAGTGTTTTGAAAGCCGGTGGCATTGACAGTACTACTTGCACTGGTCTTCCACAAAGTAGTTTTCTGCATTTTTTACATTCTGTTATTATGCAAAAGACAATTTTTACTTAAAGGCTATTTCAAGCTACAGAGATTATACTCTGATCCACATCCAACCTTCATCTACAGAGTTGGAGGTGTTCAGGTTCATAGTCTTGTCTAGTCTGTTTTTACTGAACTCCTAATTATCCTTCGTCTTCATTGATGACTTCAGTAATACAATAGTGAATGGAATTTTTGACATATTTTGTAATTGACAGAAGACATAGAAAGCTATTCTAAATGACTTCTTAGGAAGAAGACCATAGAATTTGAATTAGCTTGGATTACCTTCTTGTTTGTATGTTTATGAAATGTAAAATATGGAAGCTGAGGACAGGCTATATATATATAAGGCTGTAGACAGCTGCTTGAACTCTTTAGGAAAACTACCACTTGTAGATGTGGTTGAATGACTTGCCGAAGAATCAACTGTGAAAAAAATATGTCTGTTTTATAAATTGCAAAATGGCAACGACAGAATCTGAATGTACTCTGGAGAGGGCTATAGTTATCGTATACAGCCTTGAAAAATTACCTGGTGTTTTTCATTTTTTGTTGGTTGGATTTTTAATACAGAGGTCAGTACTGCCTGGTTAGGCCTGGTGACACACCTGAATATAGAGATCTGAGATAAAAAAGTTATGCCTTTTATAAGACCTCATCAAACTTCCCACCAGTCTGAAAAAATGTAATGGTTAGTCACGTCCAACAGCTAACTGCCATATGGAGCAAGGAATATATTATTGGGAAAATCCTTTCATGAGTGACGATACATTTAGCTTTCTGTAAATCAAAGTAGGATCCAAGATCCTTCTTTCCAGAACAGATGCAGTCCCAGAATGGATGTAATACAACATTCGCTCATGGGCATAGCTGAGATACAGAGAACAGCTAATAACCACCTGCATCCCGGGTAAAGGAGGCAATGCATTTAGAGATACAGATTTGCAAACATTTAATTTACTAATTAAATAAAACTACAAAAACTGCAGTAGGCAAGAGGACAGCCCTGTGTGAAACTTCATTGCAGGAGAAGGACGTAGGGAACTCTATTCAACTAAATGAAGAACTGTAAACAAGTTTATGAGATTAATATGTGGATTTAAATTGCAGTCACTATTTAAATTTCCTATTCCACATCAACAGCATAGCAGGTAACAGCAGGAACTGAGGATCCATAGTTTTGGCAGCATTTGCATCGTAGTCTCAGATGTCATCTCCGTGGAGTATGTTTGTTTCCCATGGTTATGTTTCACAGTAGAGTGAGTAATTTGAAAGTGGAGGCAGCAGTTGTGGAGACTTAACTTGCTACTTATCCAGCAGTCTCCCGTCAAAACACGGGGTTTAGCACAATAAAGTTTGTTCTCTTACTATCTGTGTCAGGCTGTTTGTCAGCGAGGTGTGTTAGCTGAATATAACTATCCAGTCTCCTGTGCTTTCCAGTGTCTGTTTGGTTGAATCACACCATGACTGACACAGAGACACATTAGTGGGAGGATTGTTTATGAGAAAAAGGGAAACAAATTTGACACTTGAGTTTACCAGGAAAGTTGTTGCAGGAGCACAGATGCTCATTGCTGCCGAATACGCACAACCGAGGTCAGGGAAATCTGTCAGGGAAAGCAAAGCAGCCTTGAAGCAATTTTTTTTAACCGTTTGGCAGAGGAGAACACACATGAAATATTGTTACAGCTGAGCAGAGTGTTGTCCTCCTTCCTCTACTCCCTTAGGATTGCCTAATCCCCATTCCTCAAACCAGGCTCTAATGAGACATTGCAGAGCGTGCTCCTCTCCTACCTTCCCCTCTCCTTCATGGGTCCCTCAAGGACCTACAGCTCCTCTTTTCTGGGGGCTGGTGGCAGCGACAGCAGCAGCTGGCTGGGCTTGGACTAAACGTCCCCTTCCGATGTCCTTTCGCTCTCCCTTGCAGTTGTGCTTGCTCCTCTTCCAGGCCAACACTTTTGCTTTTCATGCTTCTGCATGGGGAAGGTGTAGCTGTGGAGCAAGCCTGGTCAGCACGAAAGTACTGACACATGGGGAACCTGGGAAACCTCTTAAGGGTAATTAAAAAATATATGTATTCCTGTGCTGCGGGTATAGGAGGTCCTGTGACAAAAATTGGAAAAGGAGAATTGTTTGGGCTGAGTTGGGCTGTGTGGTTAGATAATAAAGTTCTGGGAGAAGAGTAAAAGAGACAAAGATAATTGGAAGGGAAAAGGATATCACTGAGAAGACTGAAGAAAGGATATAAAAATAATGTACACTGTAAAAGGGTGGGCTTTCAGATATAGCAGTTTCTTGAGTAAAGAGGAGAAAACCATAGGAAGACAGAGAACATGCACAAAAGGAGCAACTATCGGAGGCCTGTGGGGAGAGAGAATGGGGAACTTTGTAACAGGAGAATGCAGAGGAGACTGGAGATCGAAGTCAAGAAAAACAGATTAAAGCAAGAAACCAAACCAGAAAATACATTTTTAAGAACCAGAAGGAGACAGAAAGGGAAAAAGTGGAACCTCCTGCTCCCACCAAACAGAAGGGGAAGTATGCGGTGACAAAGATGAAAGAAAAGATACATATAGTTGCACAGTAGATCGAAAGAATACTTTGATGAAATGGAAATGAAATGAGGGGAAGGAAGTTATACAGTAAATTCATGTTGATAGTGAAACACTGTAAAATCCTTTCTCTGATTTTTCTCTGTGGCTACTAAGTCCTGGAAGAGCTGTGATTCCTGCTCTGTCTGAATGATACTCTTGGGTCTTTCTGTTAGGGAAGATGC
Organism: Ciconia boyciana; assembly: GCF_034638445.1. NCBI lineage: Eukaryota > Metazoa > Chordata > Aves > Ciconiiformes > Ciconiidae > Ciconia > Ciconia boyciana. The sequence goes on from NC_132936.1 coordinate 56,442,170, forward strand.
TCAAAGGAAGCAGTGCTGTATTTTGGTTGAGTTAAACTATCATTTATCCTTTGTGAAATGTGAAATGCAAAATTAAATGGTAGAGATGTACCATCTGCTGTTGTTTAATATGCGAATAAAAGCTAGCGTGTTTGGGCATCGTTTAAGCCCGTGATAAGAGCGGATAAAATGGAAACGTTATGTTGGCTACACCCAGCAGATCCTTCATTGACCAAAGCATCGCGTTTCTTCCCGTGTCTTAGCGCTGTCGAACGTGATTCCTGTAGGACGATGAGAATTTCCTCCTTGGCAAGGGGGCTGAGTGTTTTATGTCTGTGTTTTTCTCATTCCTTTTAGGGATCTCTTGCTGTCTGTGGCACTTGGCCAGGTACTCTCCCTCCTTATCTGTGGCATTGGTCTCACGAGCAAGTATTTGTCAGAAGATTTCCATGCCAACACACCTGTTTTTCAGAGTTTCCTCAATTATATCCTTCTATTCTTGGTCTACACAACGACACTGGCTGTCAGACAAGGTAAGTGCCTCTCTGAAACTGTTTTGTAGAAAACAGCGAGGATAAAGGCTTTTGCAGAACAACAGCAAGCCATGTGATTTAGACACATATCCCATTAACATTTGTCACATATTTACGTTATCTAGTAATACATATTGGATGAACTGAAAAAAACCCAACAAATCTTAATTAGCAAAGAATGAATCAGTAGATATCGATTTGTACCACCATCAGAGGACAGTGGTACAAAAAGCAAAGCAAAAAGAAACATCAATACTTTTCACTTCCTAACTGTTTTCATGGGAATGCTCCTCTTACACCTGCCTTGCTGCCACCACAACCACACACGCAGGGTTCGCTTTGGATTTGACTGCATGTCTTACTTGGAAATATTAGTATGCTTTACATCTTACGTAGCCTAAGGAGAGCTCAGATGCAAGCAAAGAAGAGCTTGCTAGTTCTAGTTGCTGATCGAGGCAATTCAATAGTTCACCTATTGTTAGAAAAAAACAGCAGCCAATTTTTAACCATTGGGAAGCAGTAGATAAAGGGAGGGAATTCGAGGTGCTGTCTCACTGGGGTGCTGCGTGGACAGAGCAGCTCTACAGTCCTGCCACTGCTTTGCGACGGGGCCTGTGTAACCAGTCTGACCTTCAAAGTGAGAAATCCATTATAGTATGCTTTGGTACTGTGTATCAAATGATCCTCTGTCTGATAGTCTGTATATAATATAGGGGGGTTGTGCCTTTCCTGCCCATCCTCTGTTCTTTGGGATTTCATATCCAGATGAGGTGTGGGAGGTGAATGCGTTTAAGTACATTTCTCACCCACTCTTTTTTTGGTAATCGTTTTATTTATTCACCTTCACAGAACACGTGGATTAGAAGCAAAATAAAAGAGCAAAAATATCATGTGCTTTCCTGACTCGGCTCTCCTGACATAAAGAGGGAAGGGCTCTATGGAGGGAAAGAACTACAAAATGTATTAGGCCGTGGTACATTTATCAGCATACTGAGAAGTTCACGTTTTCTTACAGGAACAAATATTTTTGGATCGTTCTTTGATGTCACATCTGTTAATGATCTGGGAGCAACCCTGAAGCTTAAGTTCTTCCCTCATAGTACAGTCTTGTGACACAATACACAATTGTTCCAAAACAGCAAGGACTTAATTTCCGTGCAAAAAAAGAACAGTCAAAAATATACCGCTGTGCTCCAGCACAAAGTGCTTAAATGTATTACAACTTAAGTTTTATAAACCTTGGTCTCCATTGACATTTTTCAGAAGTGATGAAGGCCAATCTGCAGAGGAAGTGTCAGCTCTTATATAAGGAGAGATTGCTCAGGCAGCGTTTCGATGTCTTGGTATTTCAGTTTGTGTAGGGGGAAACATCACCACATGCTTTGCTCTGCAAAAGGTTTAAAACTTGTATTAGTAGCATCTTTCTGGAGAACTGTGTTTAAAAATAATTCTTCTGTGTGTAGGATTGCCTAGGTGTTCACAAGTTCTGTCCCAGAAATGTCCTTCTTGGGACTGATTTAGATACTGTGGAAGCCAAGTCCCTATGACTTTTAAATAGATTTTACTGTTTTGAAGATGCTAGCTTGTGACAGGATATATGGGCCAGCACACTGCTGTGCATTACAGGGGTTTATTTAGAATAATGTTTGACACCTGGTATATATCGACATTTCAAAAATGCTGTCAAGCACTCTGTTTTACACATATAAAAATATGTACTAAAACTGTACTTTATTTTTATAAATAATTTTCTGACTTTGTTTAAAAATGTAGTGGTGGACTAAAGAGAGTTTGTCAGAGCTATCTGTTGTGCCAGTAAGCCAGGTTTGGGAAGGGAATAGGGAAAGTGTTAGGGATATGTGAAAAATATTTTCTGGACAAGTGAGAAGGGTTGGGGAAGGTGTTTGAACAGGCCTGCTGTTGAATATGGACCATACAAACAACGTAAAGCGTACCAATGGAATACCAATGGAATAGTCTGGAAAAGGAGCTGTCAAAAAAAGAAAGATGGCTTGGTCCAAAAAAATCCAGAACAGAATTGGCTACAGAAGCAAGGACAGCGGTGATGCAGGCACTCAGCATAACATTCCTGCTGGATGGTATAGCACTACACAGCCAGCTCATTTACTCGGCACTTAATATGGCCAAGTGATTGAGCCTGACATTGTCTTTTTGCTTGTGTATTTATTCAAATTCATTATCTGTGTTTGTTCCACTAAGGCAGTTTTTCTAGCAGCTCTAATCGTTTGGCTTCGTTGACAGATGGAAATCACATAATAATGATATTAATTTTATATGGGAAGATTCTGTTCCGAGTGCTGAGAACATCAGAAGGCTTTTTTATCAAATGTGGTTCTCCTACTCTATGCAAGATTTAAGATTCTTTAAATTATCCTCTTTCTCCTTCAGAAATCAAACCATCTAAGTTGGCTGGTTGTCAAAAATAACTGCATCCCTTTGTCTTTTTCTTTGCTTGCTTTCTTAATCTCTGGGGTTTTTGCAGGAATGTACAGGCTAAGGAGGTGTCACTTGAGGTGGCCAAAAAAACCCTTACTTCACTGCAGACTGAAAACTATAATTTCCTGAGACATTAGGAACTCCTCTTTCTTTAGAAGCTTCTCTCAAATTTTGATTTACTGTGGATCCCCTTTGACTTAGCCTTCCCTCGCTGTTCGTCTTCTCACCCCATATAAACTCCCTGAGTGATAATGAAAAGGTAGAATTTGCACTGGTCTCTGAAAATCATCATTAGCAGATGATTAAAGCTCCTGATTCCTGAGCTCTTCTGACTAAAGCCTTCTGCAGTGAATGCCCAGCTTCCAGCAGCTAAAGTTAGTCCATGGGCACCAGCAGCTTCCACTACATTTTTAAATAGTGGATCAAGATTTTTTTTCCAAAATAATTTTATCACAGCCCTTGAGTAGGTGCAAAGATTAGGACTACCACCTTGCAATGAATGCACGTCATCAGTGTAGAAGATGCACAAGTCCTGCAGGTGCCAGAATCTCTGAGGACTTTTAAGCTTCATTCCCATGGTGAAAAAAAAAAAAAGAGGAAAAGCTTGTCCTGTAGCTCTAGATGGGGAACCAGTTTGAAGGCAGTAAAAGTGGACTCAACAGTTTTAAGCGGTGAAATCCATATGAGTAAGGCTTTTCATCATTGTTGCAATTTTGTTCTCATGACCAGAAATAAAAAGTGACAGAGCTGTTAAAGGAGGTCTGTTCTTGTGAGATTTTCATATGAGCCTTAAACTGTGGATACTACTCAGGTAGAGGGCATGAAAAGGGAAAGAATTTGACCAAACTGGGATTTTTCTGATGCAAAATCCAGCCACCTTTTCTGTCAGTTGAACTCTAACGTTAAAACATTAATCCCGTATCTAGAAAACTCTATCTTTTATTCTGGATATTTTAATGCTAATTTTAATTTTTTTTGTTATAGGTAAATTTAAGTTGAACTTATTATTTCCCCAAAGAGGTGAGTTGCAGAGGTTCTTCACAGTTAGGAGTGCACACACTCAGGCATGCACAGATGCCAGTAGCCACTTACCCACAAATACGTATCCACTAGAGCTTCCAGTCCAATGCTCATTAATGCACCAGTGCTGAGGTCTGAATATAATTCTTTAGGAGTTTTCTTTGTATGAGAACAATGCTATAAAATTAATGTCACTAATGCAGCATTATAAGGCAATGAATGTCATTATGTTTTATCTGGCTGATATGCCAAAAATTTAATAGGTAATAAAGACCTCCTCAGTTCTTTCTCTTGAGGTAACTTCCTCTCATGCGTGTTGTTTTCACAGCCAAAACCTGTATTTGTCCATTGTAACACCTCTGAGTTAGAAGAAGGTTTTAACACGTATTATCTCAGCTCAGTCCCCTCGTCAGCAGAGGATTCTGCTTAACAAAATCTTGTCAGGACACTTCCAGATACTCCTTTGGGTTGTGTGTTATTATTAATTGAGGAAAAGAAAAGCCTTGGCTATCAGAAAGAAAAGCCTCCTATCAGTGAAATGGAGCTATGGGATATAGAGCTGGTGGAGATTAGTTTTAACACCTTAAAAAGCAGTAAGTGGGAAATTGTCCATAGTGGACCAGAAGGTGTTAATTACTAACAGTCAACATGGGTGCAAGCATCAGCAGCTTGCCACCAAAAATAAATTACTTCTAAAAGCCACCTCACATATGCTACAAATGAAAACAACACATCTACTAGACATCATTAAAAAAAGAAAAAAATATGAAACTGCTATTTTTTTGTTATTTTGGAAAACAAGAAACGAGGGAGCAGTAGAGATGTCTTTTGAACAGAAGGGAACCATAAAGCCTTAAGGCCCAGATTCTGTGCAAGTAGGGCTCCACATTGCAAGCTGTTCCTTTAATTTTAGTGCAACAAGTTACCGAGTATTTTCAGCCCACCATTACTGAGGGCTGGCAATAATTTGCTAGTTCAGAAAAGGTTTTATGAATATGTGTATGCCTGGATGAATTCTGCTTCTAGGCTAAGTGATGAGGTTATAGCATATGTCAATGGAAATATGGTTTTCCCTAGAGTAACTGTAATGTCTTAGATTTGACATATAATCAGATGTGATCTGTGCCCCTGAGTCAGCTAGAGAGTCCTGTGAGACTGTTAAGGATTGCAGTCCTGTTACTGGAATATCATTTTTTATGCATTTCTGTCTAGGATTGGTTTATAACATTAGTATCTCAGTCATATGTAAATTCATGATTTATCTGCTATTCAAATATGTATCTGCATTTAGATACATGAAACCCCCCTCCACCCTAACATCCTTCCTACTTCCCCAAAATTGACTGAAACAGGCTACTTGAAGGAAAGTAGAGCTATATAGGAGTTGCTCTGTTTTACTGCAGTGCTTGTCAGCTATTTATTGAATGATAGAAAGGGTAAATGTCTCTTTTTTTACTCAATTTTTTTCCACTAGCAATGTTATATTAACACAAAGCTAGTATTATGCTCTTAACTTAGGTAGACGTACCAGAATTTCTTCGATATTAACACCTTTTTTTGTCGACTGCCCATAAGAACATGCCTGGGAAACAAAGAGAGTACATGATTTAAGCTGATCAAACTAAATTAGATATAATGTACTTTGGGCAATATGTGTTGTACCATTGAGATGAAATGTCTTCTGGAAAGGCATTGATCCCGTCAGCATTTTCAATGAGAAGCCTTCAGAAATATGGGACTGTCTGTTCACTGAGGATGACAGGGAGCGATTTTGATTAGAAAAGATGCATTTCATCATCGTTCGGTTTCCTAAGTATGCTCGTGCCTCTGCTGTAGAACAAAGAGCTCAGTTATCCCTCCAGTGTTGAACAAAACCTGCACAAGCTGCAGCCAAGCAGCCTCATGGTCCTCTCTGCCTGCAACAGAAGTGGTCCTCGGTCCCTCGAGGCGATGACCCAGCCCACACACTGGCCTGCAAACGCATAGCAAACGTCGCAAAGCGCGGCGGCATTCCCCTTGAAGCATGGGGGAAGGCACGTCAAGCTGGCCCAGCTCCTCTGGCCCTCCCACTGCAGGGGGCCAGGCTAACCCTGGGTTGTAAAAATGAAACACGGCAGTGAGCATGGCTTGGGACCAGTGAAAAATAATGACCTTCAGGTCTTTGGTATTCTCATAGCAGCACTGCAGATTCTCCCTGCTGTGTTGCGCTTTGCAGTCTGCAGTGCACTTTCTCCTAATTACTCTGGGCTTCTAATTAGGGATGCCAAACTGTGTGGGATATGTTTGTTATGAAAATGGTCAGGCAAACAGTCCTTTTGTCTGGGCTTTGAAGAGCCCTTTTCATATTCAGAGGGAATTCTGTACTTCAGGAGAAATGAAACTAGAATGCTGGCTATTTACAGGCACGTCAAATTGCAGGGATCTTTTTTGTAACGTGCAATTTTCTGTGTTGGATAGCATGCTCACAGGAGCAAGAATTATGATGTATATGTGTTTGGGATTTGCCTGTCACATCATGGACACCACAACAAGCTAGCTAGAAAAAAACAGTATGACTAGAGCCAGATTCCTGTTCAGTCCCATTTACATAATCATTGTGTTTGTGTTTGAATTTTCCCTCTATTTTCAAATGAGTTTTAAAAATTTCCTGCTGTAAAATGCTGAATACTGCGGCTCTCTCTACTGCATGAACCTTTATTATTTTACTGCGTAGGTGGTTACAATTCAGTGAGGTGTTAAACTTTTCCTGTGTGTCTAGTTTTCAGAGGACCTTGGGATCCTGTATGGACCTTGGGATCCTATTATTTATTCTGGGATCCTATTATTCTGTGGTCCCAAACCCACAGAATTTCCCTTCCCAGTCCAACCAAGTCTTCTCACATTCTTAGCCATAATACAGAAACAGATGCAATTTCAACAGAGGATGATTTATTCCACATAGCTGGTAGGAAGACAGGGTAAAAAATGATAGACCACGTTGCTGATGTGAAGGCAGGGTTAAAACCAGTAGGCTTGACCTTTCTGTCTTTTGTTTTGTTTTGTTTTGCTATTCCTAGTGGAGAGGTGGGGTGGTTTTTTTTAGTCCTCGGGGTTTTTCATTGTCAGCTGTCCTTGTTACACTAGCCAGCAGACAGATGCTTTCTGCTTTGGCCCTGCTGCTCCTTTCCACCCACACAAGGGACCAGGCATCTCAGGGTATCTCAGGGCTTAGTGAATTTTCATTTTTATCAGGTGTGTTTTGCTTTGCCAGCTGTTTAGCAAGGTACAAATAAACACTTACAGGGAGGAATCCTGGCCCCAAACCTAGTGAAAATGTGTTGGCAGGTAAAGGCACAAAAGAAACCTCAGCTCTTTCTAGTGTTTTTATTTCTCAGTTCTGTGCTCCTCATTGTTAGGTTAGGCACCTGCTCTCCGAACCCACAGCACGTGTCCCATGTTACAAAATATGTGTCCTTCTGTTAATCCTGGCCAAAGCAGCACAGTCTATCCTCTTGCCTCATATCATTGGAATAAATCATATACATCCCACAGCACATACAAATTGAAAATTGGAAAGTACTGTTCCTTTAGGGTGCAGGTGGCAGCAGTTAAGTATGAACGCTGTGTGTCATGGTTTAATGATGCAAACACTAATACACTTCTGATGGCCCCAAAGCAATAAAGACCAGGCCTAATCAAGCATCCAGGCTGTAGCGTTCTCTGTAGTGGTATCTCATGATCCTTGATGCAGCTCATTCAGTCCAGAGATGCCTCTTGTTTTACTAGGTTGCTTTCAAAATAGCTTTGCTGCTCAAAGAAGTATCCTTTGTGCCATCAGAGACAAAAGAAGCTGCAAGAGGGCTTCAAGCGAAAGGACAGGAGCACCTCATTTTTCTTGTGCCTGCTGATGTAGACAAGAGGACAAAAAAAAAAGGGACATCTCTTACCATCCTCTTGATGTAAATGAGGAAATGGGAGGTCTTGTCTGCACAGAGAAGTGTATTTGGGCTAAGGTTGCATGTGAATTAAGGGTACCTCTCCTTGTAACAAAGTCCCTGGAGGATTCAAATCAGGCAATTCAACGCACAGATGCTCAGGTCACTCTCACTTCAGGAAGTTCAGACCTGGTCATGTTTCTGGCTGCCAGGTTTATGCCCTCAACGAGTTTCTCCAAGAAACAGCATTAAGATTTGCACCATGGGTCAAAGACTAGTGCATATTTTATGAGAGCAAACCTTACAGGCACTAAGTGCAGTGAGCATAAAAGAGATGCCAAGCTTTAGGCTGGCCGAAGTCCTGGGTGATGGACCATGTTTGCATCAAGACACTGCATCATTGCTGTGAGGCAATGTCTGTACTGAATATACTACTTGAGAATAAGGCAGTTTTACCCTGGAGGTAAACGTACATACAGATTAGGTACATTTAGCCAGATGTGGCCATTCTATGCCAGTAAGGCCATAAATAGAAACCACAGATGCAATAAAACGGGAGGCAATGCAGTTATTCAGCTCACAGCTGCAACATCGCAGGTAGCTAGTGGAATTTAGAAGAATCAAAAAAGGATCACAGTGTGGCGTTTTATACTGTGATGCTTTTCTTGGTGATTCCAGCACCTAAATCTGAGACTTGGGGCAAATCTGCAACATATTTGCAAGCATTTCTGTTTGGATCAGGACTTAGATTTTGTTGCTGAGCCTGGGAAGCTCCCTCTTTGCACACTTTTACTGGAGCAATGCCAGCCTTTCAAACGTGGTGCTAATCTGAACACCAGTCTGTGAGTACCTGTTTGAGAAGATAAACCTTGTCACTAGAGGCATGAGTGGGCAGGCTCGAGGAAGCTCTGAAGAAGTGCAGTTTGAACACTCGTGCATCTTGCTGCTTGATTTGCATGCCCATCTCAGCAGCCGACATTACATGTATTTATATTTGTACCACAGATTCAGATAGGGGCACAGATGTTCTGGGTAAAAGAATCAAGGCTTTTGAGCATGCGGCAAGCCAGGTGTTGCACGGTGCAATCCTGGAAATGCTCGGATACCATGGCAGTGAGCACATACCGAGCTTTGACATTTGGCCCACAGTAGGCATTGCACAGGGGTGAATGTGGTTCTTGGTAATTTTATTTGAGGGTAAAGCAGCTCCCTATCTAGCCAAGATTGCCTTACAGTATGTCGAATAATAAATTGTCTCTTAAGGGTGTGAGCTGAATCACAAACAGCATAACAGTTGATTTTCTGTAGAATTAAGGGATAACTGTCCTTTGTAGTGTTAGTATATGGGTCTGACTCTTCTTATTAATACATAAACATCTCAAGTGCTGTTTACAAAACCAACCATCCCTTCCTACCACAATGAGGAAGTTAATGGTTCTGATAAAATAGTGTACCCTTGATCCTACAGCTGTAAGCAGAATGAGAGGGTTGTCTCTGCCACTTTATGCAGTATCAGTATTTGCCTGTGATTTATTGAATATTTAAACATTCATCAATTCAAGCAGCTAGCCAGGGTAGCAGGATCCACATTCAGCACACGTAGCTCCCGCATTCATACAGGAGACTTGAAGTGTGGTTACAAGATGATAACTGTATTGCCTGAAGGAGATAAGTCCCGCTCTGCCAGAATGGTGCTTTGTATGTAATTAGTGTAAAAATTCTGAGGAATAGAGTTTATCCTTGTGATCGTCTTCCTCATTAAAAAAGAATCATAATGCAAGAACAAAGCAGTCCCTGCAGTGAATTGGATTGCCTTCCTAAGTTTTCATTAAATCAAAGACTCAGCGGCATCCCATTTTGCAGAGCCCAGTTGTAAACCGTACACAAGACTTGCAGCAAAGTCCCTGTGAAGATCACATCCTTTCTGAAGGTTTGGAAGTGCAGTATATTTCTCTTACATGGGAAATAGCCCACCTCTCCATTTTCTTTTTCTGCTTTCATTAGCTTCTGTTAACAAGATGGTATTGGGACAGAGGGAAGAGCAAAGAACGTATGTGATGCTTCAGGTAACTCACAGCCACAACTATAAAACTGAATCTAAGTAAACTGCCTTTTCTAAAATAAGGACTATGAGACAACATGAATCAAGGGAATAAAAAGCTATGCTAGTGGGAAAAAGCTATTTTCGACTTATTCTTCTGGCTTACACTTAATACCAAGCCATAACACAAGCAGTAATTTTCTCTTCCTTCATCTCCATTATTATCAGGGTAATCCATATAATTATTGTTACAACTAAATACATCTTTCAGGCAAAAATATACAAATATCCTGTAAGTTTTTCCACCATTTTGTAAGCATGTTTTTGCCTTTATATTTGGCTGAGCTGTTAGCCATTGGCATATGGTTACTTCAAACTCCTGTTGCATTTCTGGATGATGGTGCTATAATAATAATTGCAGCTTCATCTGAAAAAATATTTACACATTTAGTACTCAATATGCAAGCTGCAGTTGTGCTGTATGCTCTCCCTTCTGCTCATAAGCTGCCGAGCACAGCACCAAGTCACTTCTGGAAGATGCTCAGAATTCAGGGACCTGGGGACTCACCTCTTGGCTTAGGTCTCCCTTTGGCTGCAACTTTGCTTCACAAACCCTGAGGATGCTTTATGGTCAGGTTTCTACTGAATAGAGCAGCTCAGGGTCATTAGCAACCAGCTGTGTTAGAACCATTCCCTACGTTAACTTTCCTGATTTAGCATTAAAGAGACAAGAAGAAGGATAATATATGCCGTCTAGCAGCCTCCTCCATTTCTTGCACATGTTTTCTTGATGGGAGGAGGAATCTTTGAGGGAAGGTGGGAGCTTTGCTGACAGTAGTAGTGAGTGCTCTGAACACACAGGGGAGTGAGAGACCATGTGCATGTCTCAGAGGAGCACTTATCCTTTAGTTTTCAGTAATATGACAGTGACAGTCAATTCACAGGGATATTTTTGTAACTGTTATAGAAATATAGCAACTGAGGTTTCAAAGGAAAGTTACACATCTGTACCTTTTCTGACTTTAATATTCATGAACTTGTTTCTGTGCAGCTACTAGAATATTTATGCAATATTATTTGTCCATGCTTCTCTGAGTATCTGTCTGCGATCTGATACCTGGTCATGTAAGAGGTTTGGCTCCATTTTAAAGGACTTGTAGTGTTTTGCCCTTATGGAGTGGTCCTAAGAGTTTTTCCATGCACGCACATATAGTTACATACATGCACACATACATATAGACATATACAAAAACCCCTATGTATTGTCAGCAGAATTTATTTTTAGTATTATTTTATATTGCTTATCATCTCAAGATCCCAGTGAACTTCAGGTGTTCCTGAGCTGGGCTTCATGCTTATTCGGACAGGCATATGATAAGAAACAGGCCATGATGTAACCAGGAACATCTCATGTCCACTCACAGCTTTTATAACAGTTCAAAGAGATGAAATGCCATAAGGGACAGAAGCTTGCCAATAACCATGCTTTCCATGTGAACCAAGTTGCCCGTGAGCTCTTCCCAAGCATGCCCCAGGGTGAATTCCTGAATGCATGGACACTGATGAAGGATCCTATGGAGCCTTTTGCCACAGCATGCTGAAACCATGGGTTAAATTTTGTGTTAAGACAAAAGATGTCTTGTGTTAAGGCTTTTATGTTAAGACTGTATTCCAAAGCTGAAGAGAGCAGCAAAAACTTTTGAAGGACTCCAGTGAATTTCTGATGCCCTCATCTCTGAGCCAAACCTGATGTTGTAGAAATGCTTGTTGGGAACGGGTCCCTGCTAAAGCTGGAGATAAGAGGTCTGAATGGACTTGGCCATTGAGCCAGGCAGCCAGCAGTCACTGGGTTGAAATCATCGGGTTGAGTGCTTTCTAAGAAAACCAGCTAGCTGAGGGGGCGGCAGGCTGGCAGAAGTTGAAGTGACAGAGGCAGCTTCACAATCAGAAGTCTGAGTGAGAAACATCTTTTTAAGTGGAAGCTGGAAATGGTCCTGCCCCAGTGCACTCCTGAACACTGGTACGTAAGGAACCGCAGCATGTCAGGTGGGCAAAGTGGAGAAATCGTGTCAAGGGACAAGCACATTGTACCAACAAGGGTATGCCCTGGTATTTTAGTTCCTGTTCAGATGATACTGTGGTTGGTATATATCACTGTCACATCCCAAGTGGCATGTTCCTCTTCCCACTGGTGTTTTCCTCTTCCTACAGCAGACTCTTCCTCTCTCTGTGGGAAAGTGCCCTATTGTGGATGTATAGGGAAAGGAATAATCACTGGAGGTTACTGGGCAGAAGCAAGACTCTCAAACTTTTCTCAACTTGTCTCCCCACACTGCAGCTGTAACACTGAAATTGCCTGGATAATAATACTTGGGAATGCTTGTGGCTCTGCAGTGTGTGATGGTTGAGATCTGCACACTCAAAACCACCTGCTTTTTCTCTGGTGAATGGGGTATTGGAAATGTGGGAATCCAGTCAGTTTTAATTTAGTGAGGATTTTGAATGTGTTTGTTTCTTCTATTGTTATTTGCTTAGAAAATATAAAATAGTCTGTCTTTATCAGAAGAATATTTCTCTGAAATATGGAGCGAAATAAAACTGATTAAAAAAAAGTAGGGTTCTTTTTTCTTTAAAGGATATGGCACACTGCTGCAGAAAAGAAACGTGGTGTTGTTTCAAGGTGAGAGAATTCAAGTCAGATCTCAGAACAACCTGCCTTTAAGAAGACAAATGACTGTGGTATTTACGATAGTATTTTTTCCAATAATACAATGACTGCTGAATAGGATCCTTTTTCAAAATAGAGATCACACTCAGCAAGAGCTTTTCATAATGCAGCCCATTGAGATAAATGTAAGACACAAGGCAACACAGAAGTTTGGACATGTATACACAACTACTTCTTGCTGTATATGTTTGTGTTGCCATTAACAGAAATGCATGATTGCAAGGAAGAGCTCCCAGAGCATCTGTGAAAGAATTGCACCATTACTATGCCTTGACAATAGAAACATTTCTAGCAGGGCTGACTCATTTCATACACACGTTGCATTTCAGTGTCTCTGTTTATAAGGATTGTATCCATGCCTAAAGCTGTGTAAAGACATGTCATCTTTACAGCCGATTAATTTTTCTTGAAAATCATCTAGATGTAAAAACAATCTTGATTTAAAAGCAAGGTGCTTGATTCATTTGTCAAGCAGTAAAGACAGTGGTAGCCCTCTCCATGGAAAAAGGAGGAAGGTCTAAAATTTAGAGGTGCTGTGTCAATGAACTTGTACAGAAAAGCTTTTCTAAGCAAATGTACACAACAAGCATTTAAATAGATGTTTCTAAGTATGTGCACCTGAAATTCCAAGTTAAACAGTCTAATAAACACAAGCCAACTGACACAAGAAAGAAAAAACTTCTTTCAAATTTAAACAGGATGTTCCTAAAAGTTTCACAATTGCCTTCAGTTTCTGTTATATACCCACCTAATAGTACAGCAGCAACTCATTCCTAATTGGAAGCTGCTTAGTGCAAATTGTCAGGTTCTATCAACTTTCCTTCTCAATTTTCACAAAAGCCTTGGTTTTTTAGTCCTTGTTAATATATTTCATATTTTGTCAGTAATGTGATGAAATGTCATCTCCTTATTTCTTAATATTTTGAACAGTGGAATAAAAATGGAAATTCATTGTCAGCTGTCTCTGTCATATTCATTGCATTCTCATGCGTTTGAGTTTATTTCTTGTGTTTATTTCCGTAATTTCCACTAATCCTGCATTGGTGAGGCAACAGTCTATCTTTTATTAATGACAATATTGAGAGATAATCTACTTGAGTATATTTCTGATAAAATAATTATCTATCGTAGTATTAATATTTCCCACTGTTGCTTTTATTTTGTACTTTCTTAAACTCTGTTTAACATGTTTTATGGATTTAATCTGTTGTGTACTGAATAGTATTTAATGGACTTGACAGATTAATGGTTATAGAAGTAAGCAACACTGAAAAAAAGCAGTTTTTTCATGAAAACCTGGGTATTGAGAGAGATTATTGGCAGGTCAAAAAAGTTGTAGAATTAAGAAGCAGCAGGTAACAGGATCAATAGCACTGACGTTTGTCATTCATTGCCTTTTGCAGTCTCACAAAGTTTCATATTTGTTAGGTTGGAACTAATTAGTTGTAGAAGTCAAAATTTGTATCTTTAGTGAAGAGTTTTGAGCAAATTATTGATAGTGATTTTTTGACAGAAAATCATATCCTATATCAACAGTTTAGCTGCAAAGTGACATTCAGGAATAAACCGTTCCTTTTCAAGGAATTTAGTAAACTAATTTCTTCATTACAAATTATTTTTACTACCTATTAATATTACTAACTTCAAAGCAAGGACAATAAGTGTTTTAGTAGATAAAATGATAGTAAGTGTATCAGAGCTTCAAATGATTGGCAGAAAGGGGTTTTTTTCCACTTTCTTCCAAAATTATGTTGTCTGGTGATAATTACGTGATCATAAAAAGTAAAAAGATCTCCTAAGTTAAACTTGCAGAAAACATTGTGCCACTCAATTAAACCACCACATCAGCCATCACCAATGGAGGTTTTAACACCTCCTTCAGTTTTAAGAACTAGTATTAGAAAAATATCTTCTAGAGATAATACATAGATACAAGAAATCATCCTGCAAGGGGTTGGATTAAGTTATTTACATTTCTGTAATTCTTTGGCCAAGCACAAACAGTATTCATGCTCCCATCACATCCTCTCAAAGGAAGGTACCATCTAGTAGGTAAGGAGATTGTGAACATAAGAAACTGAGTTTGGAGAAGCTTCAGGGAGATATGGTCAGAGAAGAAGTTCTTAAGAAAGTTGTCAGACCACATCAGCAAGGTGGGAAAGCTCAGGAAATGCAAATATGTGCACTGGGACCTGCCCTTGCACCACAGGAGCACCCTTAACAAGAGGATTATTTTTGTTGTATTGGGCCATTCACTATGCCCTAAGCACCAGGCTGATAGGTGTGTGGCAGGCGTCTGTGGCTGAGTAGTACAGTCACAAAACAGGCATTCCACGGATTGTGGTCAGCATTTTCTTCTGAGTAAAGAAAACACAGGAGTGTTTCCACCAGTACTGTCCAAGTCCCTCCCCGAGACCTGCCTAGGTCATTCTTCCCCTCTGCTGGTCAAGTGTTCCCAGCATGGGAAGGTGGTACTCAATTAGCTGTGTGTCACTGCAAAGAGGATTTGAAATATCACTGCTGGAACTCTGTTTTTGCTGGTCTAGTTGACAAAAGGACTCTGTGAGGGAACTGCTACAGAAAGGGACTGCAGACAGGAGCACTTAAGTGGAATAGTTCCTCAAGGACGTTTCCTAGAGAACTAACCTCAGTTTCCCCAACTCAGAATGGCACCAGAGTCACAAAGTGACATTGCTCAGTGATCGTCTCTTGTAAATGCTGTGAACTGACACTCCTTCCAGGGGTGAAATGGCCTAGGGGAACAGAAAGGATTTTGGTTCCAGCATGTGGAAGTAGAAATCTGATTCCATGATGTGTCTGTGATTTACCTCTGTCAGACCCAACGACCAGGCACAGGCTGTGATACTTTATGCTCTGGATGTCTGGATTTGCTGATGGCACAGTCTCCAGATGGTTACATGGTGGCTGGCTGTTTGGACAGTCAGGTTTATATTATTACAAACCAGACCATCCCTATACAAACTGCAGATTTGTGGGGTTTTTTTGGCAGTAGCTCAGTTTAAGGACAAGAGTTGATGGTACCCCTTTCTAACTCCCTTCACTCCCTCAGGGGACAATTGTACAGAGAAGAATTGCATTTTGACCTTGTCCAGTTCCATTTGAAAAGACAAAATGAAATAGAAATGGCCATGAATGTGAACACAGAATTTAGGGTTAGGATTTGGATGGACCGGGAGAAAAGCAAAGTGCAGCACAAAATGATTTATTATTTTAAGTTCAGAACATAAATACAGTATGATTTTCATGTAGCTTTCTGGGCAATTTTGGAGATCGTGTACAAAGAATTGGTGAAGGGTTTGCTGAATAGACAAACAGATATGTAAATCAAGAAAACAAAGCTGTAACGAGCAGTGGGAGCTGAGACCGAAACACTGATGTAGGCTTGCGGAAAGCTGAGTGAGTCAGCATGCCTGGAGAACAGGAATTCTCATCCTCTGCTTAATTTGAGAGCCTTGTGTTGCATCTGTGATCAGAGGAATTCCCTGCTGATTACATTTTTCCCCGTCATACGAAAATTATTTTTATGCTGCTTGTCCCTACTATCAGTGCCATCCAAAGCTTTGTTTCTCTTCTCACTTCTGGTGTTCTGATTTCCTTTTTTGCTGAGTCCTTTCGCTAGTATTAGGCACCACTCCCTGCTTCCCTGCCTTATCCTATAAGCATTTTTGTGATTTATTCCAAATATTGCCTATAGATGGAAAATGCTTCTCAACTGATGACATCTTTGAAACTGCCTCAAACGATGCATTTGATTCTGAGCCAGGCATTAGCTTCTTTTCCACCTACTCCATGTTAACATGTCAGGAACAATTTTTATTCTAATACAGTTTCATATGGATGAATTTGTTTACTATATTTAGGAGGAGAAATGAAATTAACATCAGAGCAGCAATAGCAGGTTGTACAAGGCACACTGTTAGAGGCACAATAAGACCGAGGCACAATAAGACCAAATTCTGAGGTCATTTCTCAGGGCCCTTGTCTGAAAGAATCATAGTATAGAGGAGAGGTATGTAGTATAGAGCAAGAGAAAAAAGAAAAGAACCTGCATTTGAGAACAAGATGTTTTCTCTGTTACAGAGCTGCATTTTCACTATATCAGTAATGGATTACATCCATACCTACGATACAGACAGAAGTTGAATGAAATCTCACAACAATTTGATTTATCTTTGAGTTGTAAGGAGAATTTTTCATATAGGTGAATTCTGAGAAAAAATAGATGTCATGGTTTAACCCCAGCCAGCAACTAAGCCCCACACAGCCACTTGCTCACTCCCCCTCCATGGGATGGGGGAGAGAATCAGAAGGGTAAAAGTGAGAAAACTCGTGGGTTGAGATAAAGACAGTTTAATAGGGAAAGCAAAAGCCACGCACTCAAGCAAAGCAAAGCAAGGAATTCATTCCCTACTTCCCATGGGCAGGCAGGTGTTCAGCCATCTCCAGGAAAGCAGGGCTCCATCACGCGTAACGGTTACTTGGGAAGACAAACGCCATCACTCCTAACGTCCCCCCCTTCCTTCTTCTTCCCCAGCTTTCTATGCTGAGCATGACACCATATGGTATGGAATAGCCCTTTGGTCAGTTGGGGTCAGCTGTCCCAGCTGTGTCCCCTCCCAGCTTCTTGTGCCCCTCCAGCCTACTCACTGGTGGGGTGGGGTGAGGAGCAGAAAAGGCCTTGACTCTGTGTGAGCACTGCTCAGCAATAACAAAAACATCCCTGTGATATCAATACTGTTTTCAGCACAAATCCAAAACATAGCCCCACACTAGCTAGTATGAAGAAAATTAACTCTGTCCCAGACAAAACCAGGACAATAGACTGTTTTGAAGTCAGGCATTTTATTAACACAGAAGATTCTGATCAGCTTTTGAGCTATGTGCTCCAGTAACACAGACAAATTTGCATCTCTGTCTTTTTGAATTATGGTATATATAAATAGTAACTTACAGAGATTTGATGATTAAACATTTCATCACAAATATTGGTGCAGTTAGTCTAAGTGGGATAACCTTTTCATAGCTGCTGCCGTGGAAATAAAACCAATTAAGTTATGTTTGAAAGGTATACCCCTTGTGGTTAGAGTTCAGTCAAGCACAGAGTCTTAGGGAATTTATAGTTTCAATGCTGTAGAGCACAGGTTCCTGGCAGGCAGTAAATCACTTCAAAAGCACACAGATTATCTATCTGTCCATCTGTCCATTACTGTGGTAGCTGAGTGCCTTTAAAAGCTATTTTATTTTAGACCCCATATGTTCAAATATATTACACAACACATTTAAAGTGTCAAAATTCTATTTCTAGCTTTGATTCAGTGTATAACACAGAACAAGTTGTTTAAAGTATAATCTTATTCTTGTTTCTCTGCTGTGGACAGGAAAGAAAATCAGCAGAGGCAGTGAACCGAACTGCCAAAGATTGTGCTTTGTACAGAATAGTCCTGCCAACTTTTATAGAACACTTTTGTAATTTAAAGAGATTTGTGTTAATATGTGTCTGTTTTTTTCTTTAAAACCCTCATTTAGTTTTGTCAGCTGAGAATATCTCCTCTGAGTTTTACAAGAAGTATGTTTCTTACATGGTTGCAAAGAAAAGTGTTCAAACATGGAATCTCAAATCCTTTTTATTTTTAATCTCAAGCTTAGTATGTTTGGCATAATGTGATTCTTAAAGCTCTCAAATTTTGAATGAGCTATCTCATTCAAATAAATTTTTGAATGTTTGTGGTTGGCTGTACTGAGAACAGTACATGCCTGATCGATAGGTTCAGAAGTTTGCTGCTCTTAAGAAGAGACTACATTTGCCTGTGCTTTTGTTGGCCAGAGCAAGACCAAGTAGTGACAAACCAGGGAAAATATTATAATGAACAGTGCTGCTAGTATTATGCCCAATGCATAGCGGTTTGCCCACTGATCCCAGCTTTTAGAAGTATAGCGGACTGTACAGCCTTCACTGAGTGCAGAGGAGTCCCATGCCACCAAAAGCACACAGCCTCCTTATATACTGTTATGGTGGCTATCTGCTCCCTCCACTTGTTAAAGGAAGAAAGCCTACTGGCATCAAGTACAGAATGTGAAGGAGGACAAGATGCTATTTGCCACTTTTGATGGTTATCTTGTAGAACAATCTTTTAGGAACATACTGAAGCAGTCATGTTTTCCTGCATGAGTACTATGGGTCGCCCGGCACTCCAGCTGGAATCCAGTATCAGAAGTCCCTACGGGTCTTGCAGCCTTAGTCTTGCAAAGACTAATGCAGATGCAGCTATGCAGTGGATGACATGCACTTCCAATCCAATTTAAAAGATCTCTTTCAGTCTTCGGTGGCCCGATGCCCCAGCAATGGCCCCAGTTGTTCATTTCTAAAACCAGCTGTAATGACTTTACCATCTCACCCTCCCACTCAGCAACATGATGTGGCAATGTGTTCCTTCCAGTAACCGTTGAATCCTCATTTCCTGATTCTGGATGATCACCATCAATATTTTTCTGTCTGGCCTTGACAGACTGGCTTTCATCTTCTGGCTCCAGTAAGTGAGCAGCCCCTCCTTCCCTGCTGTTCCCAGTTGCCTTGTTAAATCCATCATATTAGAAAGCTCAGTTGTCGCGGTAACATGGAAGAAAAGCCACCTGATCAAGGGGCTCTCCTGTGTTTCCATTTTACACTTTCCGCTTGGTTCAAATGCCCCACTGGCTAGCTTGCTGGAAGATTAGCTAGCTTGTTGGAAGATTGCTTCCCCTCCTGAATGAAATAGCAGCTATCCATTTTCTACAGCTCTGTTTTGATATGGACAGTGGTAGAACAATGTTGAACAAATTCAGATCCTACTTTCTTACACCATATATAAACTTTGAGGTTCACTGCCATAATATATAGCCTCCTGCCTTCTTTTACTCAAAGAGCTAAAAGAATCTTGATTTGCTAAAACCAAATAGCATCGTTCTGAGATTTCTGAATTTATCTATAATATGACCTAGAACCTGTGAAGCATTCCACAAAGCAGTATCATTAAGCTCGTGTGTATCCTGCCTAAATGGATCTTCTGCCGTTTCCAAGTCTAGATAATAGTAGGGTCATGTCTCTCTATTAATAAGAACAAATTCACAAAGTAGAAGATTAGAGAGTTTTTAATTTTCCAGTTGAATATCTCAGATTGCTCTTGATGTCTGACAAGGTTGGGCACAGCTGAAGGAACGCTGCTGGCATTTTAAATGACCGTAGAAATGAGAAAAAAACCTTTTGCTCTTTTCCATCTCTAAACAGGAATCCAGAGTGATAATGCTTTTCTACTGTAGCTGCAGGATTAGACATGACTTAAGTTGGCCCTACAACCAGGTGGGAATGTTCCTATATCCTATTGTCTTCACTAATTGTTTATGAATTAGAGCGAAAATAGAGCACATGGAGGCTGGCTTTGTAACACCTTCCTTTAGACAAAGCCAGTGTCATGGCATGGTAGTAATAATATTGAAATTTATACCACCCATAAACCTTTTATAGCAGTGTAATTAGCTGGGCTATTAATACTACCCAAGCTTAGCCTTATTTTATTGCTGTGAACACAGCTTGTAATTACATAAATGATAATAAGTAATAATGCTTAAGGGCACTGTATAAATGCAAACATTTTAGTCTCTCTAGTGAGTGCTCTTTGTGAACAAAAGTAGGGGATCCTACAGCTTTTCCTCTCCTGTGGGTACTTATTTCCATGCTCTCCTTAGAGGGTTCTCTAATGGAAAACAAGGTCATAAAACTCCCATTCTTCTCTCACTTTCTCTAATCTGACTCTGCTGACTTCTGTGCAGGTGTAAATTAGGCAATAAATAGCAAGAAAGAACTGGATTCAAAGAGTTTGGGGACTATTTCTGCAAATCAAAGGTGTGCTGCTTCTTACAGCATTATGGTGTTCTCAACAGGAGATTATTCACATCAGCTCCTTATCGCTTTGTGTTTTGTGCTGGTTTATAGACTTAATATTAGTCTATGAAGAGGGCAATATTTTGGAGAAGATACGTGTTTGTCATTTACGATACCTTGGTGAGTAGAAATGTCCCACAGTTAAGGAAAGACTAGTCCACTTTGCAACGTGTTCCTAGGTTGCTTCTGTGCTCCGTGGAGAGGAGTCTGGATGGCTGCTCCCGTTGTGCGTCAGTCTGTGTCTCCAGCATCCTGCCCAGTGGCACTACGCCACCATCTGATGATGTTTCTTGCTGTTTCTGGACCTCTAGTGCAAGTCAGCTGGTCCAAGAGCAATTCTGTTGCTTAACTCTGGTGAGAACAGGGTCTTCACAAAAACAAAACGAGATATTTCCTTGTAGTGTTAATAGCCAAAAGAAGATTCACTGTGCTAGTAAGCAGGTATTTGAATGGAGTGAAATAGGGCAGGAGCTAACTGCAAGCAAATCGGTCAATACTCACCGTCCAGCCAGAATAAAATTAAATTTAATTAGGTGGCCTGGAATGACTGCATATCGTTCTTGGGTATTCTTCCTACATTAATAATCTAAATACTTTAGGGAGAAAAAAGAAGTCACTACTGATGACTCAATTTGAAAGGAAATTAAAGGCATGTTTCAAACAAAGTGGAAGGTCAGAGGCAGAACATGACCCTGTTTGTTACACCAACCCTGATAGCACCCCCCGCTGCGGTTCAGGCGATAACAGCCCCCCTTTTGCATGAGCTTGGCTTGGTGAGCACTTCCGCCAGCTGCCTCAGTACCCTTGGGTGGATCCCATCCGGCCCCATAGACCTGTGTGTGTCTAAGGGGTGTAGCAGATTGCTAACCATTTCCCCTTGGATTATGGGGGCTTCATTCTGCTCCCCTTCCCTGTCTTCCAGCTCAGGGGAGCTGGGTACCCGGAGAACAACTGGTCTTACTATTAAAGACTGAGGCAAAGAAGGCATTAAGTACCTCAGCCTTTTCCTCATCCTTTGTCACTACGTTTCCCCCAGCATCCAATAAAGGATGGAGATTCTCCTTAGCCCTCCTTTTGTTGCTAATGTATTTATAGAAACATTTTTTATTGTCTTTTACAGCAGTAGCCAGATTAAGTTCTAGGTGGGCTTTGGCCCTTCTAATTTTTTCCTTGCATAACCTCATGACATCCTTGTAGTCCTCCTGCGTTGCGTGCCTCTTCTTCCAAAGGTCATAAACTCTCCTTTTTTTCCTGAGTTCCAGCCCTAGCTCTCTGTTCAGCCAGACCGGTCTTCTTCCCTGCTGGCTCATCTTTTGGCACATGGGGATGGCCTGCTCCTGTGCCTTTAAGATTTCCTTCTTGAAGAATGTCCAGCCTTCCTGGACTCCTTTGCCCTTCAGGACTGCCTCCCAGGGGACTCTGTCAGCCAGGCTCCTAAACAGGCCAAAGTCTGCCCTCTGGAAGTCCAAGGTAGCAGTTCTGCTGACCCCCCTCCTTACTTCTCTGAGAATCGAGAACTCTTATCATTTTGTGATCGCTATGCCCAAGATGGCCTCCATCACATCACCCACAAGTCCTTCTCTGTTCGCAAACAATGGGTCCAGTGGGGCACCTTCCCTAGTTGGCTCACTCACCAACTATGTCAGGAAGTTATCTTCCACACACTCCAGGAACTTCCTAGACTGTTTCCTCTCTGCTGTATTGTATTTCCAGCAGACATCTGGTAAGTTGAAGTCCTCCACGAGAACAAGGGCTAGCGATTGTGAGATTTCTCCCAGCTGCTTATAGATTATTTTGTCTGCCTCTTCATCCTGGTTGGGTGGTGTATAACAGATTCCTACCATGATATCTGCCTTGTGGGCCTTCCCCCTGATTCTTACACATGAACACTCAACCCTATCGTCACCATCATTAAGCTCTAGACAATCAAAACACTCCCTAACATACAGGGCTGCCCCACCACCTCTCCTTCCTTGCCTATCCCTTCTGAAGAGTTTATAGCCATCCATTGCAACACTCCAGTTTTGCGACTCAACCCACCATGTTTCTGTGATTTGACACTAATGGCCCAGTTCTTCTAACTAGCTCACTTGTAATTTCAACAGTGAGAACTTTCTTATTTTATTCAAGAAAAGTTAGGAAGCAGGGACTGTCTGAAGAAAGAAGAAGTTGACTTTCATCTTCAGCCATTTATTTAAGTTTCCAACATAGCCCTCTCAGAAATACTTCTAGATCTCCCAGAAAAAAATCGGATCTGTGCAAATTCAATTTGTATTATATTTAAGAGCACTATCTTTACAGTATTTTGCACAAGGTTGTGATAAATATTAATAACAAAGAACATAGTCACTACCTTCTAGATTTCTGACTCTCAAGGTTATTGCTTAGTTGCATAAATGCTTTCATAACATTCCTTGTGCCTGATGTCTTCTATTCTCGAGGGCCTTTTAGAACCCCCCAGTCTGTTGTTTAATTTTGTTTGGGTATTTGAAACTACTGGTACATGTTTCTTAAGAGCATCATCTCTTCAGTCACGATTTGCTACTTGCATCAAAAAAATTAGAAAACCAAATCCAAAACATAAATATATTTGTCCGTGATGCTGCTAGTCTTCTGAACACATCATGATCAGTATTATCACAGCAGAATTTGTAAGGGAAAGTTGAACTTTTGACTTCAGTGCATTTGCTGGATGTTTGCGGTTAGTACCATTTCATCCTCTGCCGTGATGTCTACTTTTCAAGCTCTTTCAGTGCTTTCAGTGCTTGTGGATTTAATGAGATTTTGTTTGACAGCTTGTCTAAAGATCAAATTTTGGCCTTCATCTCTATTACCTAGTGTTTCCTAGCTCTTAATGGAGTATTGGTTCTGTGCTGAATGGAGGGTTAAGTCCTCTGTTGTTTCCAAGCTTAATATAGTCCTGCTTTTTGGCTTTTACATGGGACCATTTAATTTTAAAGCAATTTTTAGTGTTTCTCAAGAAACAAGCCTATTCTTAAATCATAGTGTACTCTGCGGCTTGGAAAATATGATAGAAATTTTCTCATTTTGAAGCATGCTCCAAAAGCTTAAATATTTTTAAATTGTTTATTTTTCTCTGCAATTTCTGGTTCATTACAACTTAAGCATCCATAAATTGGTCTCATGCTAAGATATCTTGTAACTCCACAGGGCCTCCTGATAGAGCCAATACCCTAATTGTTTTTAGGCACTTCTGGTGGACTTTCCTTGTGTGCTCCAATAAAAAAGTCAACAAATTGTGGTTGCGAGACCGCCAGTCAGTTCTTTCCCTGGGCTTGTTATGTGGTGCAGTTAGTCTAAGCTAAGAGATAAAAAGTAGTGGAGGACAGGAGATTAAATGAAGAGCAAAATGGAGCAGCCCGTTTAAGTTTTCCAAGATAAAATGCTTATTAAAACCAGCTATGTTTCTCAGACAGGTATTCTATAAAAGCAATTGCTGTAATTGAACCGATGTGATATAGTTACAAACAGGAAGGAACAGACTCCAAAACCAGGTTACTGTTGATTTCTAGTTCATCCATATTTGCATTGGGAAGAATATTCTGAAACTTTCCTTTAGGATTATTAGTGGTTTGCAGTTTGACAGCTTCTTTTTGGAGTTTGGTTGTAGAATAGCTGCCTAATATGCTATGAATTTTTATGAGCACAGAGAAAAAAGCATTTTCTGTTCATCTGCGTAGTGGATCATTGGACATACTTAGCTCAATTAGGCATAAGGTTCTGTGGATATGTTTCCGTTCAGAGCTGTCCCATCAGTTAAGGCTTTCTGAGACAAAAGCAATAAAAATTGCTATCCCCATTTAAAATTTAGAACATAGGCATCTAAGAAATGTTGCCCATCAACAGATATATACTAAAATTTAAAAAAAGTAAGTGCATTTGTTTTTGTAATAGATGGCAAAAGTGCTTGTTTGACCAAGAAACTGGAACTACCTTATTCAAAAATAGATTATTATGTCATAATCTAACAGACAGGGAATGCAAATATGTGTGAAATACAAAGGAGCCTATTCAAATAATGCTGTGAAACACTTTGACTTCTGTGTTCGTGCAATGCAAATTTATATCATGTAATTATATAAGAAAATCATGCACAATATAGTTCTTCACATCCTGAGTTATAAAGCACGTTAACACCACACAGGCAAAATAGTGTTCAATAAGGGGGCTGTAAGGCAGTAGAGGTTTGAATCCAGAAGCTTTCACATTAAAAGAGTTTCCCAGAACTTTGTAGCTACATCTGCTGCTTCCCAGCATAGGAGGACAGGAAGAAGATGCCTTCCTTGCAGGAGAAGCTGTACCATGTCAAATTCAGTATTGCTCTATCTTTCCTGTTGCTTGCACTTTTCTTCCCACATGAAGTCCAGGATCACCTAACGTTATTCTTATCAGCAAGAAGCTTCATCTTCTATTTGATATATGTGTGAGCGGGGTCCCGCAGTGTGGAAGCAGGAAAGACAGTCCCAAGGCTTTGACCAGGCCTGGTTTCACATATCCTTTACCAAAATGCAGCCTTCACCTTCTAGTGGCAGGTCCATTAATCACCTGTTCAGCAGAGAAAACTGTCCCTTTTAGGTAAGAAAACAAAAGGCCTTAAATTTGTTTGTTTGTTTTTTAACATTCTCATTAAAAGCTATGTTGATCGTTTATTGATATGAGTTTTCTGTAGCTGCTCTGTCCACAGAGATTACTCAGTGTTTTGGCTTAGTCATGTTCATCGCAGAAGTGATCACAGTTATCCTGTAAGGATTGTTTTTTCTTTGGGCAACAAATCATCTTGACCCTTGATTTAAAAACGACCTTCAGCCAACCCTTTTTTTTTTTTCAGTTAACACTAATTACAAGAACAATTTGCACATACTGATTTTTGGAGGCTGAGTTACTTCTGTTCACCTGTTTAATTTACTTCTGTGTGCTTGAATACAATCAGCTGTGACTAGAAACAATTCAAATGAAAAATTGCACTTGAAGATATAAGCAGGTGTTGCCTTAAATAGCAGCTCTTTCATCTCCTTCTGGTGAAAACCAAAATTACTTTTGCAGCTGTGTAGGAGAAGAAGTATTTTATCGGTCTGGTTGGTTTGTATTGTTTGTTAGATTACATTTCAAATTTTATTTATGTACATACAAATTGTTTTTCACTTCTCTATATTTCATTGAGTTCTTTAATTAAAATATGAATTGAAGAACAAACTCTGGACTTTAGCTTTGTCTCAGTTCAAAGGTATTTGGGTTTGAATAGAGTTTATTTCTCCTGAAAAAGTTCTTACTATACAGGAAATTTATTGTCACGACAGTGATCTTTCCCAATGCTCCCAAGGGTCGTGATTTCTAGGAAGGCAATGCTTATTTCTGTTTCTCTTACAAACTTCAAGGTATAATTCATTTATGCAGTAACTCTTATTTATAGCCTGGGGAAACAGGATTTATATTTCTGTTGTGCTTATGGTACCAGATTTGTCAGCCTTAACTTCTCAAATACCATGCAACTGACCTTAAAAAAAAAAAATCAAACAAATGAAAAAATTCTGAATTCTAAGAATAATACATTTTGGATGCCTTTTGGCTCATGGCAGGTTTTAACTTTTAGAATACACGTAAGCCATATTTTGAAGTTTTGCTATATGAAGTCAGTGCTTGGGTTCAGGTTTTAATGGAGGTTCCAGTAGAAGCAAAATGAATTGATGCCAGAAACCGTATGTTGAGGGAAATATCAACTACTGTAACTAGAACTAAGGGATGGTTTTGTGCATGCAGTGTTTTACAAAGAAAATATTGGTCGGCAGCAGTGAAATGTTTTAGGAATTTTTTTCAATTATTTTTCTCAAATGTTTCATAATGTAATTCTTTAAAAGTCCAAGAATACCCTTTCAACATTTTTCAAAATGAAACTCTTGTTTCTTAAATGTGAAAGCTTTTAATTTTTAAAAATAGTGTAATTGTATTCTATTTTAATGCTTGATCAAATTAACAATCAAAACACTTTAAATAATGTTTTCTTCAATCCCAAATATCCTCAAAACATTTTCCTGACATTTGAAATTTTTTGTCTTCAATACAAAATCTTTTTTTGCTCTTGTCTAATGTTGCTCGCGCATGTAAAAACAAATCTGTTCATTACCTTATTTAAATCATGAGATACATCAAAATAGTGAAAATTAGACACACTCCAGAGGGCAGTGTCAAAGCAAAATAATTGTTTTCTAAACTTTTTGCATTGTGATCTATCATTTTTACATAAATATAAACTGCAAGCAGGTTCTTTCAAGTCACATGCTATGCAGCCATGCATGGTATGACATCGCATGCCCTTGGGTTACATACTTAACAATGGACAAAAGCATGAATTATTTAATTTCTTATCACTTCTCAAGGATTATTTACAGAACTCAGCACTAACACACTTTTTTATTTGTTTGCCACAAGGCAGAGGAAATGCTACGACTGCTGTGCCACACAGATTTCTAAGGCAGTGTAACAGTTACAGCAGAATACATACTGAATTCTATATTAAAGTATTAAATTACTTTTAGCATTGGTAATGAACACTCCTATCTGTGAAGATTTTGTCTGTTACTTTTAATTTATTTTTATTAGGGGTTTGGTTTTTTCTTTTTTCCAAGCTCACAAGTCTTTCAGAAGTGATGGCTAACGCTTCAGGCATCTAATCTGGACCTTGCAATGCTGACTCTGAGGGATGAGTGTCTTTTGAGGTCACAGTAGCAGAACCAGATCCTCACTTCTTTCTGGAGAACAAAGCTGTGCCAGCAACTCCTCTTTCACTGAACTGTTAGTAGAACAAGCAAAGTTGGGGTTTTTTTTTCAGTTGGGGTTCTTCCCTTATCTAATTGTGGGATAATAGCAGGTTTGCTTAAAAGCTCACTAAAAATCTCAGTGCTGATCAGTTCCTTACCTCTATTTCCTGACACAAGCCCTTACAAATTCTCCTTTTTTTTTCCCCTCTTTTCCTCCCTCTCTCCATCTGCCTGCTTCATTCGCTTTCTCTTACTGGCAGACAACTATTTTCATTTCTTTAGGATGCGGGTCTCCTATTAGCAGTAATACTTACCAGAGATGATTTCTGATCCTTCATTCCTGCTGTGGGCTGTGATATTCTTGTGTTTGATTCTGTTAAACTACCTTCTCATTACAAGAGCTCCAAGGTTTTGATTCAACAGTAATGACAAACAAGCTATAATGGAAACCTAGATATTTTTTTTTAAGCTTCCTCAGAGGAAAATTTTGTTATTATTCTGGCTGCTTAGAGGAGGATTTGTGTTCAGGACTTCAGGACAGGTATGAATTAACTAGTATAAATCAACACTTACCCTAATTCAGCTACAATGGTTTGTATTGGCTGAGAATTGGGTGTTTGGTGGTGTTTACAGGAGACCTGTTGCAAGCAATCAGTATCACAGGCCCAAGAAGAGTGAAGTTGTTGCAGCTCTGTTTGTCGGAGGCACTGGTGATTACGGTCATCTGGAAGCATTATTCCAGCTAGAACAGCCAAGGAGTTGGTGGCCAACAGACAGCGTGAGCTGACTAGTAGGAATACAAAGAAAAATGAAATTAATATAAGAAATGTAGGATTTTCATCTTTATATTGCCCTCCTCCTCCTTTTATCTGAGAATTAAGAATGATTTGAACTCTGCAAGGAAGGCAAAGCATGAATCATGAATGTACAGTAACATTCCCAAATACTTCACTGACTTACTGATTTCTTAAAGTTTTGTCTGTGATTAATTGAAATCTTATTTCTGTGTTACAAGGTCCTTGAAGCAAATCCTGTGTAAACGCACTCATCAGACAATGACACTATCCATTTTCTTTGTTTTCCTCCCAGCACTCACTAGCAGAAGAGCAAATAAGCCTCAGCAGACCTATCTCCATATTCTGCAGTACTGTTTCTTCTGATATTTTAATCACTTTCATGTTTATTTTGAAAATTCTGGTCTTAAAGTGTAAATAATATGCCAGTCAATTTCTGTTAAAATTAAACAGTGAGCCTTTAACTTTTCAGGGATAAAGAAAATGCTTTAAAATAAGATCATAATTGCCAAAAAGCAGGAAGCAACTGAAGAGCATTGTGCTCAACAATTATGAGCAAAAGTTAATTATGTTTATTCTTATCATTGCAAGGAGCCCCCATTGTGATTTTAAAGCAATGGAGATGGTGAATCCCCCTTTTTCATGTGTATAACCTACAGAAGTTCAGCAGTGTTGGATTTACACAGCTCTAGTGTGCTTCACACAGCTCTAGTGTACTTTAGTCATGCAAACTCTGACTGCCAAGCGTTAGAGAGCTAAATTCTAAAAAATCATTTGGTAACATTAATCTTCTCTTCCCTTAAATTGCCTCTCTACTCCATGCTCAGCACATTGATGTGTCTCCCAACTGTTGTAAGAAAATAAAAGCAGGTGCACATTATTTGAACATCAATGTCTCATCAGTTTTAACTACATGCTTTCTAAATTACTTGTGAGACTAAATACGAGGTCTGGATGCCAGACTCAGAAGTTGACCATCTGTGGGCTAACAGTTGCAAACTAGCACATTCTTTCATAAGCAAAATGCTGGCCAAGCTATTGCTTCAGTCAGCCATGGCAGCAGAGCAAAAAAAAAAAGACGATCCTTAGCATTTATGCATATTCAGAGGAGGTCACCGTGTTCACTCTGTGTCAGCTGCACATGTGCTCTGGATGAGGCACAGAGAGGGGGAACAGCAAGCGGGGGAAGTGAATGATATTACCGAGAGGGATACTTTTATTCTCTGCCAGAGTCAGTCGAAAGAGCTGTCAATAGCATAGGAGAGTAATGATTGCAGAAGACCTCTCTCCCACAGTGCGATGCTGCAAAGTCTGAATGCCAATCAGACCCCTCCTCTTCTGTCTGTGCAGCAAAAAAATTCCCTTTGTTTCGTGCGTGTGTGGCTGATTGAAGCTATTGTTGTTTAGCCTGGCTCCCTTCTCTTTGTGGCTCACTCGGGGAAAAGCAAGAGTTGAATTGGGGCTTTCTCGCCTCCAAGAACAGCTATGAAGGAAATCGGTCCCGTTCCCAATTAAAGACTGCAGTTCCACAGAAAACCGACTTGGCTATTGCTTTTCATAGCATTCCGGGTTGGGAATTACAAGGAGATGGTGGAGGGAAAAACCGCACAATGTTTTCTGGATCTCACTGCTTATGTTTAATGCAGGATATTTATAAGGTTTCTCTAATTTCAGAAACTTATCAGATTTTGGGTACCAGAACTGACGATACGCTGTCGTTATGAGCTGGGGAACTGATTAAACGCTCACACAGAGTGTAGAGATGCTCTGCCAGGGAAAGTTTGGTCTGCAGTTAGCTGGCAGACACCATTGAAAGAAGTCAGTCTGTTGAACAATTTAATACAGGTTAAGGAAACATAGCACTCAACAGAACAATAGAACATGTGGAGAAATTACATTAGTCCTTAGCTGCAAAACCGGTCTCTGGTTCTGTTGTTTGTCTTGATAGAGAGCAGCAAAAAAGCTGATCTCTGTGTCAGGCTTGCTTCTGGACTTCAATTACAGTGGCTTATGGCATCACTGTTGTCAGGTGAGCAGATAGAAGGTCGTCATTTTCTATAGAGAAAGGAAGATTTTATTAGGTTGGAAGAAGCCTTTAGGTCTTAAAGGGCTGGCTGAAAGTCTGGACCAGCATTTGTAAATGTATCTAACTAGTTACAGCTATGGGTAGGACCAAGACAAACTGAAAAAAATAAATACAGTAAATGGTAGAAATAAGACTGGTAGAAATAAGAGTTCCCTTCACTGGTACCTCCATTGTAATCCCATTGAATTCAGTAAAATCCCTTTAAGCTGGTGCTTTCCCAACACAGTGCTCTGGGGCCTCACCGACGGCAGCAAGTCCAGGCAGCAACGCTGGCATTAGCCAAATGGGCAGTCAGACAAGTACAGATGGAGCAACTGCGGGGAGGTCCACTCACAAAACCAGAGCTGAATCAGGTTGGCTGCTAGCTGACGTCCCGACGTGAAGGTGTTTCAGCTGGTGCTCGCTGCTCTCTTGCTTTCTAGCTCTCTAGCCAATAGCTCTCAAAAGCAGACAGATGTCTTCTCCTTTGCTTTGCTGCTGTTGCGTCCCAGAAGTGGTGAGAGTCTTGCCTCAGTCCTGGAGTGACAGCAGGGGTGGAGAGCGATGCAAGGGGCCCTGTTTGAAAGCCGAGGTGCACCAGGGCAGCAGCAGGCTAAGGTGCTATTTGCTGCAGGGCGATGTTTCCTTATGGCACAGCCTTTGCACTGGGAGCCACCCTCCTGTGAAGACAGCATCACAAGTGTTTTTCCCAGTTAGGGTCCCCACCATGCGTTGGAAGACCAGACCCATAGCTTCATACCAATATAGGCACACCACAGTCCTTTTCATTCCTACTGTCTTTCCCCAGGGTGAGAGATCAGTCCTGCATCTCCCACGTGTCCTTTATAGAGGGCC
Organism: Ciconia boyciana; assembly: GCF_034638445.1. Classification (NCBI taxonomy): domain Eukaryota; kingdom Metazoa; phylum Chordata; class Aves; order Ciconiiformes; family Ciconiidae; genus Ciconia; species Ciconia boyciana. Next base: position 56,473,271 of record NC_132936.1, read on the forward strand.
CCCAAAGAAGGGAAGTTCATTCTTCCTCGGGGACGGACTAGGAACAGTCTGACCCTGTCTGCTGTGGAGTCATTTAATCACTGAGACTTTCCAGTTCAGGCTGAAGTTCACATCCTGCACTCAGGCTTTTTTTTAAGCTACTTGTATTGGTGGCCAAATTTTTCTTTCATTGACTTGCAAGTATTAATTTTTGAGTGCTTTAGCACCCCACATCAATAGCTATTTCCGAAAGCTTTTTTCTTACCCATCCTGGCCTGCAGATAAGATGTTATAACATGTACAAAGCTTACCATATGTGTTTGTGAGAGTCTTGGCTAAAAGAAGTAACAAATTCTGTGTGATGCTTATGGCAAACATGTTAGAAAATAGCCATTGAAATTATCATGTTAGGAGAGATGTAATGAAAACTAATCTTTCTTTTATGATTTAGATCTCTTGCATACGGATTTATGAAGTCCCAGTGGATACCAAGCTGGCAGTTATTGTATTACAGACATCAGCTCGCTTGTTTCTGTTCAGCATCAAGTCTCTTAACGGACAGGGCTGCCCATAGTAAAGAAAGTAACAGTAACCCATCAACAGTGTCCCTTTTCTCATGTTTTCTTTCTCTACAGCTTCTTAATGATTTATGGCTAAGAATGCGCCATGAGACCACAAAATCCAGGCATTACTGTAGTGTTACTGCTATCCATCGCTATCCAAGCTTGACTCTGCTTGAGCAGTTTCCCCACCATGGGGTAGGTTGGTGTGAGCGTACGACTTCCACAGAAAGCTAATCTCCCTACTGCCTCATCATCTGTGTCAATCACTAGGCTCTTAAAGAATTTATTAAGCTATTACTCAAGTAAAATACAGTGTAACAAATTAGCATAAACCACCAGGAAGAAATAAGCCAGCCTTAAAAGGGGAATGAAGATCAAATAGAAAAATATAATATGGCAATATGTTCAGAGAAACAAAACAAATTAGATGGAACACAAATCACTTTTATCTGCTGTTGAATTTAAAGGAAAGTTGATTTTTTGTGTAGCAATAAGAGACTTTGCTCCCTACACAGTAACTTGTCAGCCTGGTTGCTCCATACACAGCATCTTCTATTTTGTATTTCAAAGTTGTAATAGTGCTAAAAGCTAGCTTAAGGCTTGACTTCAGTACAGGTGAGAGACTTCAATCAGTTGTGAAACTCAACAGCCTCATATTCAGTATTAACAACCTCCTGTTATTACTTAAACCTGATACTATTTATCTGTTACACAGTAAGCTCTTTCGAGATGCACAAGAAATCCACGTCTGCCCTCCAAGCAAACTGGACTCTAAGTGAGCACCGATGCTGTGGTACTGGACACAGGACACCATGCTGCAATCAGTGCTGGCCACTACCTCACCCAGTGGCCTTCTGCTGAGCCAATGTCACTTCGCCTGGCCTACCATCCCCCTGGGAAAAGCAATTTGAATTGCTGGCACCTGAAAGACTGACATGCAGGGGCTTTTCACTGAGTGAAAAGGGAGTGGTCCCAGAGTCCGAGTGTGGTCCTGCTTTTTATTTTTTTATTATCGCAGAATTGTACTTAGGAAGAAAAAAATGAACACAGCACAGGAATCTGTCAAGAGCATAAAGAATTTGATTTCTCTATGGCTGCTTAGACTTAAAGTTTCCCTGTCATTCGGTTATTATATTCTGGGATCCCATTTCATCAGTTCATCTTAATTCAGGAAGCCATTTAAGCATGTGCTTAACTTTAGTCAGGAGTTTAGGCTTCAGTAGTATTCTGGAGTGCTTAAAGTACTGTTGGCAGAAATAGGATGCATGTGCTGAGCTGGCATTTCTGTATGCTTTAATCCCACTTGTCATCTATGTTCTTTCATACATACCTGTCCCCAGGTCAGAATATCACTCAAGCACACGTTTATCTACAACCTCAGTTGAGGCCTGCACTCCTTCCTGTTAATTATTCCTGTTAATTATTCCTGAGGTTTCTCCTGTCCTCATTTTTTGTCATGCTTGTTTTTAACATGAAATTGTTACCTCTTCTTTCCCTTCTTAGCCCTTTTCAAACCCCTTTCTGTTCACATGGAGGAAATGTTCACATGTGCTTTCGCTAATTTTGACCCACTATTATTTCAAGTTGACTTCTCTAACAAGAGACAAACCCTCTGATGGAGCTCAGCAGGATTAACGGTTCCCTTCATGCAGGTGTTCAGGGTGGGTGCACCAGTCCCTTTCAAGGTACTGAATTACCTGTCGGTTCTCAACCATTTGGTTCATTTAACTCTTAATCAGAATGGCTGTATTCTGACAAAGGCCAGGTAATGCAGTCAGAATTATAGGGTCTATACTTGTGACTGTTGAGTTTCATGATCTGATGGCCCGATCCTGCTTCAAGGTGCTCTGATTCGACTCCTGCGATTGTGTACCTAGAGTATCTATTTGAAGGCCTGTATTCGTTAAACAGAAGCAAAGAAGCCGGGAAACACGAAGTGGGTGAAGCTGGTTGCGCTGCACTGGGTGAGAGCGTAGCATGGGCTGTAGCCCTTCCCCTTCTCCCCCGGCTTCCCTGGCCCCTTCCCCGCAGCAGTGCCAAAAGCAGGTGCTGGAAGAGGCCAGAGGAGGGACAGCGTTAGCCTCGCTGAGGTTTGTAAATGTGACACCGAGTGCCTCTCCCTTGCCCGTAACAGTTCTTTCCCTGCGACAGAAATAAGCTTGGTCCTACATGGTTTGTTTTTGACAAATCTGTGTCACTGTTACCCATCTTTGCATTGCATTCCCTCACGCTCTATGAATCCTCAAAGAGAACTGATAACAATTCGGTGGCTGTCTCAACAGCTCTTTTCAGCAGCCGAGGACAAGGCTCTTCGGAGTCAGCTGGTTTTAAGACACAAAATTTATCTAAAGCGCTCCAATCTATCCTTTCACTCTTCTAGCCCAAGCTGTTACTCCTTTGCATCTAGCAAGAGCTGGTGAGACCCTAGAGCTTCAGAGCAAGCTGTGTGACCTTTCCATGCTGTGTCTCTTCATCTGTAACATTACAGTGGCCTCTAGAGGTGCCAGCCTCCGGCAGGCTGTACGTATGTAATGTGAGAGGCGGCCAGGGAGCCTGCCTAGAGAGACAGGCTTGCAAAAGGTGGACGGCTGGAAATATTATTATCTCAGTTTTACGGGTGGGAATTTGAGAGGAACTGAAATGGGAGTGATTTGTGTAAGATTACACCGTCTCTCTCTGGCAAACCCAGAAGAACCCTCTGGTTTTTGTATCTTAGATTAATATTTAATAACGTAACTAATAATATTGATTTAATATAACCAACAGTCCTGGCTACCGTTTACAGCGCTGGTGATTTTCCAGGATAAGCATTACTTCTCCTGCAGACTGACACTCCCGTCAGCTAGCCATTCTGCCTAGGCTGCTGAAAACCTGGTAGCTATGAGCTGTTCTTGTCTGTACTCACCTAGGCTGTCGGTGAACCCCTGGCACTGATGAGGGTACAGTGTTCCATTACCGATCTGCTGGGCACTCAAGTTCCTTCAGCCTTTCAGCTTTGATTAACAGGAGTAATTAATCGTACACTGATGAGGCTTGTGGTGACTAAGCCTGCTGCAGTTAGGGGAGCAGCATGTACATGCTGGGGAGCCAACTGCGAAGAAAGAGAACAGGAGAAAGAAGCCATGTGGACTTTCGTTCCTTTGAAGTAACCTTTCAGTGCAGGTTCTTTACTTTTTCATTTCCTTTATTTTGTTCTTTTCCTTATTTGTTCTGAAAAGAGTTGGGCATTCCTTGCAAAGCAATTCATATGTAAAAAGTTTTCACATTGGGATTCATCTGATAAGGTCTGCAGAGGGGACTTATTTGCACTGACAGGTTGGCAGCCAGACAACCTCTCCATTTTCTAAATGAAAGGCGAGTAGCAGCAGGACATCTCCTACCCTGTGCCTTTCGGCACTGGAAGAGAACCAAAATCTGGCAAAGAGCAGTTCGGGGGAGCCAGCTATTTAGAAGCTGCAGAAATGCACGGACACTGGGAATATAACATACGGTTTGCCTTCTGTGAGAGCCAACACAGACAAGTGACATTTGGGCTGGTGATTTTCTGGGATGGGGGACGGGAAGCTTGACCTAGCAGATGCGATTCGCTTGCCTTTTTTTTTTTTTAGTGTGAGAGTTCCAAATGTGAAGTAATCTAAATGTATTTTTAATTCTTGGTTGTAAAAGAAAAGGCAAGTGTAAAGACTAGATCATTTTCTCCCCCATTCAGTTTTATATTCTAGCATGTAACCAATGTGGGATCATTTTCCCGTTTCCTTCAAAAATACCTGCAGGGAAAGAGGATGAAGGTGCCTCGAAAGCCTGCTTCCCCCCACATCTCTGTGGTAAAAATGTCAGGTTAAGAACATTAAAGTGAGGGACCCTCAGTCCTATGTGAGGGGTATGATCACTCCCTTCATATTTATCCACGTCCAACAACATCCGTGTGCTATGCATTTTAATCCAGGACACATATGCAGCCATATCAGGGCAACAGAACAAAGTAATCTCTTGATTTCTGCCTTTGCCCTGAGTTAGTCTGCCAGGCATCAGTAAAATTACTTTGTAAGCTACTACCCAGGTGCAGCACAGCATACATCAGAGTATCGCGGGGAAATAGGAGCAAGATTTTTGTCAATGCAGTAACAAATAAATGGTGAATTATCACAACTTGCTGTTAATCCATATTTGCACAGTCCTGCACATAGCATACTGAAAAAGAGCATGCACCTTTACCATTGCAGGCAACATCCCCTGTGTTGAACGCTTCAGCATATGGAAGCCTCTGAAGAAAGGTTCACTTCTGCCTGGATGAGTTTTAAGCGTGTTTTTTAGCTGCCATTAATCTTGGTATTCCTCTTGATGATTGGCAATGTGAAGTTACTTGGTTAAGAAATCCTTAGCTGCATTGCAAAATGTGCTTTAAGTGGAAAAAGTTGTAGTATAGAGATGATAACTGTCATGGTTGCTTGTATATGTACCTAATTAAACTTTATCATCCAGCCGTTCATGGGTAAAATAGTGCTGATACTTGAAAATATGTGGCTTCTTGTTAGCCGCATATTTGACTGATCATACACTTGTCTTCACGGCCAAGCACGCTGTTGAATCCCAGTCTCCCGCCACTGCCTGCTTTCCCACCCAGCACACATGCCTGGCACTCCGCTCCGCTCCTTCCCAGTGGAGCTGTTTGTGAGAGCTCATATTCTTGAAAGATGGGGAGCAGACATTAGTGACATTGCCGTGGTCTTAAAAATCAGATAAATTAGTACAGTGCCCTGCAGAAGGCCAGAAGTCACTTCTTGGTCACACAAATGGCACTGCAGACTAATAGCAGTAAACATAATTAATACCCCTGCCCAGGCTCACTGTTTCTCTATATATTTATTCAGTACAAGCTAGCACTTTAATTTTGCAGATTTAGCTAGATAAATGGCCTGTTGCCTTTCACTCAATCTTTGTTAAATATACTGGTTTGCATTTTATAGAAAGGTTTTACAATAATTACAGTAATGTTAAAATAAGTTTGTTTTCCATAAAACACAAAGGGAAGCTGTTAACTGTCTTCTGCGTAGTTACTAGGTTATTTATCTTGAGAGGAGAAGTGCACGTCAGCTATATGCCTAAAATAATGTTGTCCCTTTCTACCAAATTAATTTACAGCACCTAAACAACTGCCTTTAGTACCCACGAGCACTGGTGATGCTCACAGCATGAGCCCACCTGCCTAGTGCAGGCAGCTGGTAAACAGCAAGCAGATCACAAACGTTTCTAAGGGTTCAGATGAACATTTTTCAGAGGACCCACATGTCACGGCGAGTTCACGCTGCTAAATTGGACCGTACATGGGTGTGAATCCCAGTGGGAAAACATGGCCTGGGGTCTTTTCCGGTCCAACTGCCAGTTGTCTGTCTTTGTTAGGTGATAATAGACCGAACACTAGAAATATGATTGATGTCTGTGATCCAGTAAATGGTGCCTATGTACAATAGCTTTCACGCCACCTCTGAAGGAAACAAAAGGTCCTTTCATTACTGGAGAGGGAGTTTTTGGTCAAGGCAACTGGAGCAGGAGGTCTAATAACTTAAAGATCAATGTTTCCGTAACTATTTTATATTCAAAAATCAGTGCTGCTGCGAGCTACAATAAAAAAGGCAATTGGTGGCAAAAAAAGGAGAATATCTTTAAAGAATAAGGCCTATAGTAAATTTACCGGATCAAAAAGTGCAGTATTGCTGGATAAGCCCTTATTATCCAGTGGCAAGCCCAATGGCATGTAAATGAATGTAACAGAGATGATGAACTGCTCCAACTTTGGCTAATGCTCTTAGGAGTGATAGAGTTGATGAGAATTGGAAGTACAAAAGATTTTTTAGAGCATTATCACTGCGGTTTTTGAAAGATAGTATTAAGGGAAGCTAACACACTCACCACAATCTTTTCCTTCCTTAAATGTGACTCTTGTGGTTAGAGCTGACGGTGTCCCTCTAAAAAGCAGCTAAGTTATAGTGGCAGCTCATATATAAATGACAACAGTCCATTCAAACTGCACCTTGATGCTCAGGCTGATGGTCGAGGAGGTACATTAAAGGTAAAACTATAAAGCAGGCGTAGCAATATTTGGGAAGGCACTTGTTATCTCTGCCTTATGTTGGAGTGCTAGACATGGAGGTGGATGAGAAACAAGAGCTCAGGGGATGCCAGCATGAACGCTCATGAGCTGCCTCACTTGTCTAAGGAGGAGGAATTAAACATGCAGATGAGAAAAGGGCATTTTTTGAGGTTTCATTAATAAAATCAGGGAAGGGGCCGGGGGGGAGTCGACAGGAGAGGTGACTTGTGGGGCGTGGAGCCAGGCAGCTGCAGCAGACGGGCAGCGGTGGGACCTGCGGGGGGGAAGAGCAGGAGACTTGCAGAGCAAACCCTTGTCAGAGCACGGACGAGGCTGACAACCTGATATGAGAAGCTCCACCTATTGCAGGGAATAGCAGAAAAGCTTTTCAGACCGTGGGTGAGTGAAAGGCTTCGGGTTGATGGCCTTTTCAGGCAGCCACTGCTGGAAAGCCAGGAGGGACAGATTTCCACAGGGACAGCTGTTGCACAAGGAGATGCCAAACCATGGCAAAGGGAAAATTGGAATATGTTTTTTTCAAATATTTATAAGACAGATGACCTGAGAAATTCACCTGGCAGGAGGTTTCATTACATGCATTTTCCCAATCAGGTTTTCTCAGACCCATATAACAAGCAATTTTTACTTTTTAGACCGTAAGCCTGGGAATTGGGGCTCCCCCCTGCTCCTTTTCCTCATGTCCAGACAGGCCTCAAGAAAAGCACAATTGTGAAACAGGAATAGTTAGGTAGGAAAGCTTGCATTCACCTAAAATGGTGAAGTTATAATGTGGTTCAGCTGAAGCTATCAAAATGTAGTGGTATTAATGTGCTGCAGCATTTAAAATGTAGTTCTTCAAGTCTCTCTGTATAATTAACACTCCAGTCACCTTTCAGATCACAGGTGCTATCCTTCATCTCCTTTCACTCCCAGCTAAATAAAGTTTGTGTGTGAAACCCCAGGTTTCCAGTTTTTTATGCTACAGCATGAAACAGCGATTAAGGGAAAAGGAAAACCCTCTTATCTTTTACTGAAGTGGAAATGTAAAGAATAAAAATACTGAAGGCATGCTGGGTTAGCGTTTGGGTATTCCCATGGTTATGCAGGAGCTTTCTCCCCCCCTTGATGCTCCCAGCTCCAGTCCTAGCTGCAACTCCTGAGTCTTGCAGTTTCTTTTTCTCCTTACATTTTCTCTTCTACAGACAAGGGAGAGGCAGGCTTGCGATGGAAGGGATATTGTCCAGCCCTGTGTCTTGCTCTTTAAGCACCTACTGGTATTTTGCAGTGGGGTGAGTGTAAACACATGTATCTGTAAAAGTAGCTCTTAAAACAACATACCCAAATCCTAATTTTTATGTTGAGTTTATTGCTGGGGCTGATAGTATCTTTCTCTGGCTTTCAAGAGCAGCAGCATTGGTGCGGCAGATAGGGGTGACAGAGTTAGCCAGAGCCTTTGTGGTGCTGCGGGTGCTAAGGATATTGTGAGCAGCCGAGTCATTTGACCCCTGCTGGCTGGAAAACTTTATTTTTTTTAATTGATTTTTGGAAAGGGCCCTAGATTGTTGTCAAGTGCCAGAGGAGAGAGGATCAGCTGCATGGCAATGAGGGGAGGAAAGAGGGATACAGGAGGGAGCGGCAGCTGGAAGAGCTCCGGAGGAGTGAAGGGTACAGAGTATGGTCTGTCGCTGCACTCCTCTGCTTCGTCTGGCCTGCACCAACACGTGTTACAGGAATGAGTGTTGTTGCAGGAGGACAGAAATGGACCAAATGTGAAGACACGCTCAGCATTATGTGTGTGAAGAGCTCCTTCACCAGAAGCGTGCTTGTGCTAACCCGTACGTGCATGCACGCGTGCGCGCGCACACCCGCTCCTCCCTGTCTCCCAACTGCAGCTACTCAGATGAGCGCCGGCCGAGAGAAGAGACAGCTCTGTTACAGCTAGTCTTGAGAGGAAAAGACGTAAGCGTAAACGAAACGATTCAAATCCAATAGCCGACAGTTAGAATTACAGAAGTACTGAAACTGGAGCAGGTTGTGCTTGTTTTCTTTGGGTGAGTAACTGTGCCCATACCGCTCTGTTTGTGTGTGTACATGTATAGCGTGCAGAGGATCAAACGAGTAATCACATCGTGTGGGGCGTAATCCGTAGTTGCTGCTAATACCAACTAGTGCTCGGCATGATTCCTGCTATCTTCTGCTGGAGGACAAAGCAATCCAATCTGAAATTATTTCAGAGGGGACTAAGGGGAAAATAAATATTTGCATGAAACCATGTGCGTATATGGTGTGCACCAGGCAGGCGGTATTCATTGCGTTTAGTCCCTTGAACGAGAAGCTCAGTGGCTGCTGTCCCCTTTCAGAAGGGAGGGGAGATTCTGCAGAAGCTGGAGGCAGCTGGCCCTGCTCTTTTCTGTTGGGGGCAGGAAAATCTGCCGGGTTTGTGAGTGTGACCATAAAGCCATGTGCCAGCTCCTGACGCAGAAGGTGGAATGTCTGTCTCGAGGCTGGAGCCACCTGCCGAAGAGAGTGAAACGGCGGCGTGGTGGAAGGCTCCAGCCTGAAGTGCTTCAGGCTGACCACAAGCGCAGGCACGTCAATATAAGATAAATTCGTATTTGTATCTAGCAAAATAGGTCAGAGAAGGGAAGGTGAAGCTGCAGTGGGCATGCAGGGGAAAAAGTACAAGGGGGGAGAATAGTATGTGAGGTGAACAGGAAAAAGAGAGAGAGAGCGCATAATTATTTGGGGGGTATTTTGCATTTGAATGCTGGAATTTTCCAGAATGCAAGTCAAACCAACACTTGGAAACATCTGCATGTGTGTTTCCAGCTCACAAAATACTCTGATTGCAAGAGCTGTTAAAGGCCTGTTGGTATCAAACCCTCTTTCAAAGGAGGGTCCTTTCCGACATTTAGTCTTAATTCTTTACCTAACAGTATACTTGCAGTAGGTAAAGGTATCTGTGACAGCACAGAGTAAGATGATAAAAAATAAGGTTGTGAATGATATCCTTCCTGCCCGGGTGAAGCCATCCACCTTAGCCCTTTCCTCTGACAGAGGACTGCATGCTGTAAGGCAGAAGGTTTGAAGCAAGCGCTGAGAACGTAAAGCCACATCTCAGAATACACTCTGTACCTTGTGACTGATGATTAGTTGCAATATTATTTTATTTCATTTTAGTTTATTTTGATACCTCTTAAGGGAAGTTTATCTTCTTTTCAATGTCAAAGTGTCTCTATTTTTTCTATGAGTTTTTTAAAAAAGTGATCATGCATTAAAAATAAGTATTTCCACTATTATATTGATAGGTTATATGTCATTAGTATCAGACCATGAGTCTATCAGTCCACATTGCTGATCCTGACCTGCCATGAAATTATTAAGAAGCATATAAATAATAAAAACATGAAAAATTCATTAACTAAAAATCAAAATGAAATCTCAAACTTGTAAAACAAATATATGAGAATTCTAATGCAAACATTTTTACATTTTCTCCTCACTGGAGATACTGTTCAATTCCCATAAAAAAAAATTGTCAAAGGAAATTTTATTGCTTTTTGACTAGTGAAATTGATGCAGAAGTCTGAATCCCAGGAAGAATTTTTCAGCCTTCCCTATTTGCAAATTGTGTAAACTGGTAAGCAATTATAAACACAATCATTTATTTTGAAGCAGGAATTTTTTAAAGGAGACATGTAAGACGGATCACAGCAGACCTGAATAGTTATTATGGATCTTACACATTTGAGAAACTCAGAATCTGGCAGCAGATGAGCCTACGTAGGTCAATATCTTGACTAAACTAGTGTACAAGATAATATCTGCATGTGGTATTGTTTGTGTGGCGTGTAAGTTCCGGGGCATAAATTCAAGTGGGTATGGCTGTGACATACATGTTTATGTACAGCTTGCTCACCTGTTAGGGTATGCTTTCCTGGGCCAACATATTGGAGGATTTTGTTTGTTTAAAGATATTTTTCCAGGACAATATCTGTAATGGGTGTGTTGGATACAAATGTAAAGGTGAGATAAGTAATCATATAATACCATGGCCCTAACATAGGTGAACTATACTGACCCATTCTATCCAAAGTAACATAATCTCCTAAAGGAGGATTTGTGTGGTTTTATGCCCAAATATTATGCATTCTTCTTCAGCAACATTAAATAGAGCAAGGTGTAAGGAGAGACCAAAAAATAGAAAGAGAGGTAGTCAGGAGAGCTCTTTTGCTGTCACAACACGAGACAGCACTGATGGTTTCCATTTTTTGAACTAAAAATGGCTCGTTACTTATTCCTATCTAGAAAACAAAGCTAAATCTATATGCCTAAAACAAAAAAAAATTGTTATTAAGCCCATACACAGGCCTAAATCATCCCATTGGAGTTGTCTTCTGGCTCACTTAGGAGTAGCAAGATCTTTTATGCAAATGCTGAATATTGCCAGGCTGAAATTACTGAAGATATGTGTGTGTTATTGCATACGCATGGAAGACAGTAAAGAGCATAATGATAAATTGATCTATTCCCTAAGACCATGGAAAGGCTGTCTGTGGTTTTCCATGAAAATCTTGAGAGCAACAGGGAAAAATGGGGAGCAGGAAAACTGAACTCCGACTAGTGCACTTGTGGCTATAGTCGGCTACAATACTTGCTTGGGGATTGATAGAGATCTCATGACCAGCCTATAAATCACGGTGGCTCACGATCTCTATAGGGTGTTTCTAATTCTTGCATAAGCCTAATGTCACCGCTAGCAAAGTAGATAAGCACCCCTTCCTATTCAGGTACTGCATGTATGGTTTTAACAGGTGAATGCATATGTCTAAGCAGCATAGTTATGTCCAAGTGCTACCTTCATTCTTTTCCTCTTCCTTTGCCATCTGTCTGGCATGCTGAATTTTATGCCATCAAATATGAATTGCCTCTTGGGAGTTTGTCACTAGAAGAGCTCAGCCTGGTGCTTGTGACTAGAAACCCACAGCTGTGTGAACATCCCAAAGGATCTAATTCACCTGGGGTGCCCCACATAAATTTCACCTGAAACATCTACTTACATCTTATAGCTTGTCTTACTGTCAGTGGTAAAGTTGGCTGAAAGGGCTGAGCCTTCACAGCGGGAATACATTTCACGGTTTATAGATCTGCTGTAGAGGACATAAGCTGAAACACCCAGTGCTGCTTCCACACCGCAGAGAGCCCTGACTCTGCTGTCGTGCGCTTCATGGAGCCATTACCACACTGGACAAAGCAGGTGTAACTCATCCTCACCCAGGTTGCACTCACTGGGCACAAGGCTGCAGAAAATCAACGTCATAATTTTAAAAAATTATGAATGTGTGCTTAAGTATCAAGTAATGGGAACAATTATGGGATGTTCAGTGGTGCCTTCATTCTTGTTTGATGGGCTTACAGAACCCTTGGCTTTCCTTTCTATAGTTCAGGGCTCAGCGGCAGCTGCTACCTCCTTTTCCCATCAAGTTCATGTGCAGGTTCATCACCTGTGAATTGTCTTCCATAAAAAAATTTCATCCAGTTTTTCTTTACAATGAGAAGGTTTTCTTGATGCTAGATGCCACCCAGTGTTTTATGGGAATTATTATATTAACTGCATTTCCTGAAAGCTTATTATTCTACTTCTCTCACAGTCTGGGGCTGTTTTACTTTTGCTGGCAAACAAGATTTCATACTTATCCATCATGGCCTTTGTGATGACGTTTGAGTCTTCCACACTGAAACTGAGGTAACATCTCTTCTCTGAGAGGGTCAGACAGCCTGCTCAGGCTTTCTGACTGCCTGATCCTGTGTGATGTACCTTCATTCTGCCTGTGCTGATGAGTTTTCTGAGAGAGATGGAATTGGTAAGGTGACCCCTACTTTTGGGATGGTTTCCTCTTCTTGAAGCGTTGTGCTGATGCGTTGCTCAGCATATACGCTCTCATATATAAAATATAAAAAATGTTCTCTCTCTGTGCTTTGCAGCCCGCAGTGCTCTGTCGCTTGTATCGGCAGCTTGTGCTAGGAAGGTGCATTGACTCCCTTCTTTCATGTCCTGAACAGCTGGTGCATGACTGAACTGTCCCTGGGCTTCAACTGTGGAACAGAGGGAAGGGAGAAAAACGATGACTCTTTCACAACTGGATTGATGAAATTGTCAAAGAGTATCAGTAGTGTCTGAGTCAGATATGCATGCTTGTAAGCATAGGAAGATGTGCTCCTGAACAAAATGATAGATGGCAAGATGGTAAAGGTTTTGTTGGTGTAACTAACCAGCTGGATGTGTAAGGGGGCATCCTGTAGTTGTGATACATGGTCGTAATTCACACATTAATGGTAGGGTACCTCATCAGTTGATGGAATTTCTGCTTGGATGTTAATTGTACATGATGCAAGTTCCTCTTACTCTAACCCTGCAGTTTCACATAATAGAACTTCATGTTGCAGTTATCAGCCAGAATACCTTCCTAACACATCAGTATTTCCTCTCCTAAAAAAGGACTCGGGCATATTTCTCATTAGGTGTTATTTCTCAATGTTGCAGAAAGGCTACTGGGTCAACTGCTGTTAAAGCACAGGCAACATGGTAAGATAAATACCAGTGAGGTATTCAGCAATTTGCTTATAAATCAGGATGCATGTAAGGGAAATACTTTTCTATAATAAGGTTACTCATTGCGAGTATCGCTGCTTTTTTATTGCTGGAGATTTTTTTAGTTTTGTGGCAATCAGCTGGGATCAAGAGAGGAGCAGTCACTCCTCACAGCTGCTGTGTCAAGTTTGCGTACTGCTCAGCAGGGTTTTCAGATACACGGTCTCTTGAATTCTTGGTGGGGAGGAGTGGAAGACATGGAACTTTTAGTGCGCCTTGCTGAACATGATATGATGCAGTACCACACGTTACAGGAGAGTTTACAGAAAGTGACTGAGAGTTTCAGAGATGACAAGCACCGAGTGCTGATTATTTCAGGAGGGATCTTAATATACACCATTGCAATCTACTTGTGTTTACCCTGAAGCCAAAATGGGGGTATTGGCTGCTTCTTCCAGCAGCTGCCTCCCCCACTGATCTCTTCCTGACCTCCCAGGACTTCAGCTCTCCTGGGACTGGACCCCAATGGGCCCAAAACCACTGTTCTGGGAAGCACCTGCTTATGTGCTGGCTCCAGATTCTGCCCCTAGCACCAGCTCTTCCTAAATCCACCCTTGGCTTTTTCCAAGATGCACAGTTCAGTTTCATACTGGATGAATTATTGGGGTTTCTGTATTGTGGTAGTGTAGCAAGTATACTACTAGTCTTTCATTGATTAAGCAGCGGCACAGTGGCATTAGCTCTCCTGCATACCTGAGGATCTAAACTACACCACTTTATATATTTAATGAGATCCTGGATTTCTCTGTCATACTTTTATTGGCTATCACCTTCTGCCATGGAAAGATAATACATGTTATAGTCAGTTGATTACTTTTTTGATACCTTAAGCATGTGCACAATCTCCAGTCATCAGCAGCACTAGATACTTAATTCAGGTTATAATAACACTGACTGAATATCTCTCAGCTTGTACGTACCACTGCAGGTAATTTTTGCCAGGCTTTTGGTGGACTGCAGACCTCCAGCTTGCTAGCATAGCATCCAACTGCTTATCAGTCTCACTCTCAATCTCCTCATTATTTCAGTTGCACAGCTACAATAATTAGATTCTGTATTTTTCAGACTTCATAGACTAGCTTAAGACTACACTAGGCAGGGATGCGAAATTTCCTTTGTCTGTAGATCTTGGCTATCACTTTGTATGGCAGTCATTATTTTGCTCAAAAACAAGACCAGGTGAGCTTCAGTCCCTGCTACAAAGCTGCTTTGACCAATTTACTGAAGCTAAGCTGATACACACTGAGCATTTAATTAACATTTAATGTTCTATCTAGAGCAAAACAGTGTCTGAACTGTATTGCATCAGCCTGCACAGCTCTCCACCTTTCTGGGTATGACTGCACTTCCATGCTAGTTTGGACAACTGTGCATGTGAAAGCTGGCAAGAAATACACGAAAATGTACTGCTCTGACTATACACATGCTAGAGGTGCTTCATAAACCTATAAGTTGTCTTGTTACAGAGTTTGAATCATGGAAAATTTGTATTTTTCTTGTCAGAAATGCTACAGACCTGACTCCATTGCAAAGTTTTTCTAGCCCAGTTCTGCCAGCTCAGGAGGAAAGAAGTGCATGCCCAGTAACTACCCAGGATGGAGGGCTGCTCTCCATCATTCCTGTTTTCTCTCAGATTGCTTGCTCCTTTATGTAGATATATGGATGTATAATGCTGATTTGTTTATCTGGTTATTTGATAGTAATATTGCTAAATTTCCAAAGTTCCCATCAAGAACCCATTGTTTTAGGTACACGATAGATACAACAAAATATCACCTGCTCCAAACAACTCGTCATCTAAAAAAATATCTGGCCTGATTTCCAATCTTAATGGTCATTCTGGGTAACTCATTCAGGATTATGTGATAACAAATAGCCAGTTTCTTCAGCAGAATTGCCTATAAATGTCCAGTTAACATGGTAGCTATGTGATGCCTTATGCCAATTAATTAGCATGGTTCAGTGATGTTTTATGCTTTTAGTAACATACACCAGTAGTTACGCTGCAAAGGATATAAACGGGGTTTTTTAAGTACTTTTGATCATTATAGACACAACATTGAGATTTCTGGTGTATATGACTCCTGAAAGTATCATAGAATAGAATAGAATAGAATAGAATAGAATAGAATAGAATAGAATAGAATATTTCAGTCGGAAGGGACCTACAGTGATCATGTAGCCCAACTGCCTGACCACTTTGGGGCTGACCACAAGTTAAAGCATGTTGTTAAGGGCATTGTCCAAACGCCTCTTAAACACTGATGGGCGTGGGGCATCGACCACCTCTCTAGGAAGCCCATTACAGTGTTTGACCACCCTCGCAGTAAAGAAATGCTTCCTAATGCCCAGTCTAAACCTCCCCTGGCACAGCTTTGAACCATTCCTACGTGTCCTGTCACTGGATACCAGGGAGAAGAGCTCAGCACCTCCCTCTCCGCTTCCCCTCCTCAGGAAGCTGTAGAGAGCAATGGAGTCGCCCCTCAGCCTCCTTCTCTCCAAACTAGATAAGCCCAAAGTACTTAGCTGCCTCTTGTAGCCCTTCACCTCTCCTATGCCTTCCAGCCCTGTCACCAGCTTTGTTGCCCTCCTCTGGATGCGTTCAAGGACCTTCACATCCTTCTTAAATTGTGGGGCTCAGAACAGTACTCAAGGTGAGGCCGCACCAATGCTGAATACAGGGGGATAATCACCTCTTTTGACCGGCTGGTTATGCTGTGTTTGATGCACCCCAGGATGCGGTTTGCCCTCTCGGCTGCCAGGCACACTGCTGACTCCTATTGAGCCTGCTGTTGACCAGCCCCCCCAGAGCCCTTTCTGCAGGGCTGCTCTCCAGCCACTCCTCTCCTTATCCTATTTGCCTCCCTCCGATTTGCCTGTCATGAAATAGGCAAATTATTGAATGCACCAGCTCTGAGTGTTGTTTGAAGCCGTTGTGTTTCATATATTTCTATGTGCTCATGCCTGCATTTTCTCTATTCTTAACTGGGTTTATTCATGCCTTTTGGAATTCCTGCCATGCATAAAACAAGGTGCTTGTGGCCAACAATGAAGGAGCCACAATGGGTTGGTGTGTTTTGCATGCCTCTCTTGAGCCTCTGCTGCTGGTCACCTTGGAGACAAGGAGTGTCCTGGACCGGCCCCCAGTTGCTTTAACCAAGTGGCAGCTCCTATATTTTTGGCTTCATGTGTAATCAGTGGCGTTTCTTTAATAATCTGTGGTTGTTCTGATATGAGGTTTTTACTATAACCCATGACAGCGACACATTCCCAAAGCTTCTATACTCCTCCAGGGATAATATTTAATATTTAATTTGGAAGTTTAGCAAACCTTATTCCACTTCACCAACAGTGGTGTGAGGACAGTCCCAGAAGGGGAATAACTCTGCTAGCTTGTCCCACGGCTGCTACCGCAAATAGATGCTCCAAGAGGACTGTGTGTTTGCAGCCTTTTAACACAGAAGAATACTGAAATACCTCTAGAGATTGTTGAGCATCTGTAAAGCTATATTTGTCTTGAGCCACCCAGCCCTGATGTATTCTGAACTCTTCAGCTCTCCCCTTGGCCCAGGGCAATGACATGAAATAGTGCTGGGTATTAGGATTTTCTGTATTTTCAGTTACCACTATAGACTCCAGATGAAGTTTCAATTCTGCCAGCAGTGCTTCTTTAACATCAGCTTCCCATCTTATTCTACTTTAAAATGTCCCAATGCTATTGCTAACCTAAGAATTGTCATAGTATTGGAGTGCGTATGTTCCCATAGTGCTCATACCACAAAAGACAACACTCCCATTTTCACTTATTCACCAATGGCCTTTTTCCTTTTAATAGTACTGTCCTCTTAGTTAGTAGTCATCAGCAGACAGATTTCCTTCTTAATAGATATCTTGAGGCTTCATGTAAAAAGCAGGTTCTCTTTCATGATTAATGCATGTTGTATGCAGTCCTTGCTCGTATTTCATGCCAGCACCTGCTACTAGGGAGTGGTTTGGTGAGTCCCAGAACCAGGATTGCCTGATCTCTTAGGGATTTATGTCTCAGGGTTGAATGAGCTGGTACCTAAGAAGATGCAGAGTCCAGACTCTGGTGTCTAGTAAGCAGCAAGTTTACCTCTGCACCTATACTTAGTGGCAGTGATGTTAGGTTTTCTCTCTTCTGCTCAGTTACCTATTCACATTAAACCTGTAGGAACTAATATCTTTGCACTCTATCTGTGTCAGATTAGATTTAAATTGGATCAGTGTGTTCAAATGTTATTGATGGGGAACAGAGAAAGATACTTATTCCTTGACATCCTTATTCTCTTCTTTTTGTCTTCTAAAGACAAGGCTAGAAATTCAACTTCAGTTGGATCTGCTTGATCTATGGGTGGTTAATAATAATGACAATTTGCATTGTGTCTTTTTTTTATTATTATCTGAGGCAAATCTCATGCTTTGGGGAATAAATTTTGTAGGAATCACAAATAATAAGTAGATAATTCATTATTCATATCTGTCTGCTGGGGGAAAAAATGTCACAGAGTGGGTAGATGGCTGGGACCAACTTTTTGTAAGGAGTTGATGAAAGGGAAAAAAAAAAAAAAAGAAAGCTCATGCACCCTAGCTGATTCCTCTGCCTTAAACAATGAACATTATTTCTTTTAAGATTATTTTACTTTAAGTCTTGTGAATATGATCAACATGCCCAAGATTATCCAGGAAGATAAATTATTAATGCAAATTACACATTTATAAATGATATACAGAGATATATACAGATTTCTTGAATTTCACTAACACTCTGGTAAATTTGAAAACGAGATCTTTTTTCTTCTGAAAACCTTTCTTTGCAGTGCTGTAAGTAGCTTCACACTAGATAAAATAGGATAAACAATGAAAAAGGGCCTGACTGCAGAGCTTACAGAGTAAAGTAATAAGATTGATTCGAAGTAGTTCTGTGCGAGAGTGAGCCAGATTTAACCCTGAAAGCTGGCAGACTACAGTGTTAGCTCAGAGGTAACTTAAATCCGAGAGTACTGTAGATCAGAAATCAATTTTGAAAATTTCATGCATGAAGACATAAGGACATAATCAAATCTCAGGTTTTAGGGAAGGCTTCTTGGTGTGCTCGTGTCCCTCTGCATTACAGAGGTGCCGATGCTTCTCCCAGGATGCGGTCTGCCATTTCAGGAAAGGTGCTTACCTAAGTTTAGGCTGGGAGATAAAACAACTTAAATGAAAAATTTGTGTGCTAGAAATATCGCGGTGTTTTTGTCTTGACATTTTAAAGGGCTGGGAGTTTAGAAGTCTGTTTTTTGAAACAGTGCACTGTTCAGAGCTTTCTTCAGGTCTTACATGGTTCTTGACATGGGCTGCTTCTTGCAGTAACACACGGCAGTAACTTACAGGATTGTGTCTGCCACCAAGGGAAAAACTATGTAATCTAGTGGGCAGGCAGGTAGAGAGAAACTGAGGCATCTACAAAATCACCAGCTACTTTATTGTGGCAGTTTTAGTTGTAATTTACTCTTAAAAGTAAATTGTATGACCAGTAATCTCATGAAATAAGAATACATCTGAAGATTATCAGATCTAACCACAGAGCTTAGGCTGGATCAAAATCAAGGCACCAGAAATTAATCCTTTCACGTTTTATGAAAATGCATGTTCAAATTCCTAGATCTGACTTCAGCTGTTACGATTTTCATCCAGGGCTGAACCAGACTGATTTGCAAAATCTCTAAAAGAAAATAGCAAGTCTAAATACTTCAGATGAGCTTGTAATTTAGTAACTGGAAAGCTACGTTATGTCATGTTAATAGGCTAAGCATATTATAGAAAAGAGGAGGATCAAAATGACAAAAGTAGCAGACAGAAAGGGCACAAACCTTACCTCACCTTGTGTTACTCCTATGATAATCTGGAGATCAAAGGTTATATAAAGTACCTTTTTCTAAAGTGCCAGCCAAATAAACAGTAGTATGATAGGTAGACGTTCAAACACTATGGAGTTGAAACAGGCAACGAAAATATATAGGACCCCTTCAAAACTGAAAAATCCTGTTGATTGTGCCTGGTAAATAAGATTTACTTCCTAAGAAGGTGAAAGCACATTGCCATGGCATAGCTCACCCCTGGCGAGGCGTGTACGCAAGCTCATGTCCTGTGACTGCCTTCCACCTCAGCAGCACCACCCATTGCAGGTTTGCTTCGACACACATGGCAGGAAGACCTGCAGCCTCATTGTACGCTGCGTTTTGCAGCAAGGGCAGTGGTGACGGCTGCTGGGTTTGTTCAATGACTGCTGTTGCCTTGTGACAAATGGGACATGTGCACGATTCAGGCTGTGTCAAGGGAAGGGGGTAGTTGTCCCCTGCCTGGGTCCCCTGTTACTTGCTACTCACCTCCCACAGGACTAACATTAATTTGCTCACAGACTGTTCAGGACACAGTCTGAAAATTGATCTGAAAACCCAAAATCTTTGCTTCCAGGCGGTTCTTTGCCCTGGCTCACTGTGCAGCCCTGCGAGCACCAGTGCTGGACAGGGCAAGCGGCAGGAATGTGTGGCCAGCAGCTGGAGGGCACAGGAGCCGCTTGCAGCAGCGACTCGGGGCTGTTACACCAGCAGCATGTCTGTGGGTTACGCAGTTTTCCCACCGCAGGAGAGGAAGCAGAAGGGAGTTCTGGATAAGATTAGGCTGGATAAGATCAGATGTTCTGAGGAGGCAAAAGGAGCTGAGGTTATCTAGTCTCCCAAAAGGCTTACTGAAAGCATGGTATAGGACAAAAGCAGTGCAGTCTATAAGCAGTCATCCATAAGGTGAACAGAGTATATTCAGGTGTTTTGTGAAGCCAGACTGGAGGATCATTCCTGTAAGGGAGCATTTTCTCTATTGCGTAAATAATTAAGCAGTGGTGGTGTTTTGCCTTTAGGCAACGGTATTACCATAAAGTAGTCATCAGCAATACAAATAGATATGAGGAAATAAGAAACCATTCTGGGTCAAGGATTTAAAGTCACACAGAAAAGGGAACGTTCTTTTGAGCTTTGTGGAGAGCTGAAAGCCTTCTACAACAGGCTTTAAGTCCGCTGAACCAGCAACTTGGCCAAGCAGGAGACAAGCAAGGTTTTATTGTTCAGGCATGGGAGCCTCTTGACGTAGTAATACAGAGACAATCTGTGTTACCCCGACACGGTATTACCCCATTTGACTGCCTCCTTCCCCTGGTCCTGCAGCAGGGCTGGATGACTACAAAGTCTGTAGAGAAGCAACGTTGTTGGTGGAGTTCTGTATCCTCAAGACTCACTATAGTGGGTGAAAATGGAAAAGAAACAATTATCCCATAATTGTGCTTTGTGACTGAGATTCTTTTTCAAAGAAAGTGATAATAAGTAATTTCTGGTCTAATCTTCATCCTCTGTGAGACATTTGCCTCTTTACCATGTAGACCTTGACTCTGACACTCCTGTTAGAGGCAGGGGAGGACCAGCGTGCCCAGCAGCCCTCCCTCTCCGCACTGCCTTCCCCCTTGCAAGTCTCCTGCACACATTTAGATCTCTTCAGCTGAGCTCTGTAAAGCAGAAGGAGAGCACAGCTCCTTTGATGATCCTGATCTAAATAGCAAGTTGTCATCTGAATTAAAAGGGAGAGACTGCAGTGGATGAAAGAGAAGCAATATGCTTATTTTCTGGTCTAGCAGTGCTGTTATTCTACCTGTGTCCCAAGCCCATACACAAGTAATTGGGAATTTGCTGTCTTAATGGCTGTTGGTTTTTTTTATTGTACCTCTGCGGCTGTGTGGGTGAATGTGAAAAGGTTTTTGCACATGTATATATGTGTTTTTGGTAGACACTGCACAGCTAAAGCCTCTTTTAATTTTCCCTCTAATTTATTTTTAATTTTGTAACCCCTCAGGGGTAAATCCTTATTATATGATGTAAAATCATCTCTTCTACAAAGCAGCTTATTTGTTGATTTTTAATTTGAGCCAGCAGAGGCAAAGCTGTAGCTTTTTTCCAAACACTGAGAGCTCCTCTGTATGTATAACTGTCAACTGTGTGTCTCACTGCAAAATTAGCAAAAAATGTAAAACCTAAACGTATCCTTCTAGAAGGGGCAAAGAGGAGGTTTGTATTTCTCTGTGTTAACAGTATGTTAGACTTCTGAATCTAAAAACATTCTTAATATGCAATTTGCTTTTAAATCTACATTACATTGGATGAGACTGAATATGAAGGCTTACTTTTTCAAAAGCTCGAGTGCTAACAAGTTAGGGGTTTGTTTTTTGAAAGAGGATCTCCATCAAAAGATGGCACTGAAGATGGCATTACTCTGTGCACTCACATAAATGCATGTTCACCAACATCAATATGTGCTGTTGGCTCGCTGGAAATGTTGCCTTTAAGCTAACCTGCACAGTTAATGGTTTAGTGTTTGTTTGTATGACCGGCTGGAAGACTTAGTCACAGTCCTATTGAGATAATAACAAAAACACATGTTCTGACATAATCTCTCTTCCCTTTACATTCAGTGGGAGAGATGTTTATTTTCAAAACACTGGTTATCTCATCCTAAACAATTCATGTGGAATATGTTAGGTGAAAAATACTTTAAAAATGCCTTACCAGCTAGTTCAGGTGTAGGCATCTACATTCGGTCCTTCTGGCCTACAATGCTTACAACTCAAAAGACCTGAATAATTAGTTTGCTTTGAGTTGTCAACAAGGGAAATAAAAACCCCCAGATTGTCTGGTTTTGTTTTGTTTTTAATTAAGTGTGATATTTTTTCCCCCACTTTGTTTTTATGCAAAGGTGATATTTATTACTGTTCAGGATGTAGACTTTTGAGTGAAGCACTTGATTCCCTCTGCTTCTTGTTTTAGTCTTCCCAAGTTAAGTCAAGGCTTCTCACTTATCTCCCTAACTCCCATTTCACTTCTCCTTGTTGTCTCTGAATTCCCTGAGGATGCCATCTCTGATTGCTGTCCAGAGATCGTGTCCTGCTGGCAGCCCATGCCTTCTCCAGGCTATATTCCCCTGTTGCCTTCTACTGGGCCACTCTTGCAAAAGTGTGACATTTGAATATGGTGGCTTTATTTCAGCCCCATCTCAAAACCGGGACTCCACCTGCCTCTTCCTTGATTTGTCCATAGCATTGGACCGACACTCACTGCAGATGATCAATCATCTTTCTCCTGCCCTTCTCTGCAGAAAATCTCCCACTTCAGGAGCGATTCATTCCTTTCTATGAATTGTGATGACAATGCCAAAAAAAATAGCAGTAAACAAATAAGTCCCCAGATTAACAATGTTAAACATGCGTTGCTTTTTGCTCAGCTATACCCTCAAACGGGGTCCCTCAGTTTTGCTAATGCTCGTAGATCTGCACAACTGATATGTTAATGATAAATGATAACAATTATGTGGGCAGAGGGGTGCAGGTCAGAAGCCAGACCTTTCTTACACACTAAGTAACAGGAGATGCAGCAAGTGAGTGGAAGGGAAGACTACGTATGGTCCACAGAGAAAGATGCAGCTCCCGCAGAAGGCTTTTTTCCCGGAACAAATTCTCTGTTTTATTGTTGTCACGCTGAACTCCTGTACATCTCTCTGCTTTCCACTGGGCAAGACAAAGACACTTGCTGTGAAGCTAAACCAATGTTCATCAGAGCTGCACAGTGCCTGCATAAATTCATTTCAGCATTGCTTTTTGCTTCTCAGAGCCTTCTCAGCTGAACCTGATCTTTGGCAGTTTGGAATATCTCAGAGCTGTATATCAGATAAAATACCACTTGCCAAATATTTTTCCTACTTTTGTCATTAGCCCAGAAAGAATTGAGAAAGCAAGAGAGAACCATGTGTGTCAGTTAAAATTACAGACTTAATTTCCATCTCTGGAAACTCTGACTTTACCTGTTAGCCAGAAGTCATGACCATACATTCCTTTTTAAAGCTAACTTATTTGGCCACATCTGAACAGTACAGTGATCTGCAGTTGGAAATTGAAGCTGGAGAAAACAAACACTGGCAAACCAAAGGTACCAAAAGATTCCTTGAGATTTGTCCATAGTCCTTGCTCAGGCAGCCTAATGCCAGTGGCAGTTCTTGAACCTGCTTCTTCTTTCTGCTTTGTAGGTACCACCAAGGTCTTACTGTCACAAAAACAGATTTAGGTGGGTGTTGGATAGAGACTGCAGTGACTCTGAGAGGTTTATACTCTCTAATAGTTTGATGTCTTTGATTTTTAAACTTTCTCTTTACAATTAACAAGAAAAATTGCTCTGAAGTGTTAACCATGCTTTTCCATTGCATTGATGTGTTTCAGCTGGTGTTTTAAAGGTATTATCTGGGCAGCACAAGAATTAGAGATATAGTTTCAGTACCTGGAAAGGGTCTATCTCTGTGTTTTGCACTGATTTTAGTAGGAATTAAGACATCTAATCTCAAATGCTTTTTTGAAAATACCTCCCTAAATGTATTAAAAAATAAAATCTACACTATTCCTCTTTCTTCATGCTCAAATCATCATAACAAATACATAAATGTAGTCATAATTTGTGTCTGCAGTGCATTGTTTCTGTACAAACAAAAGGTGGGAATTTCTTTTTAGTGAGTTCTCCTGTGAGTCGGTGGTAACAGGAAAGTGTGGTATGATTGAATGTACTGACTCATTCTTATTTAGGGTCTTAAATAATTAGCCTACTCACCACCTTGTTTCTGCTATTTCTCTGCTGCTTACTGAGAGAAAAAGAGAAAGAGAAAGAAGAAAAAGAAAAAGAAAAAGAAAAAGAAAAAGAAAAAGAAAAAGAAAAAGAAAAAGAAAAAGAAAAAGAAAAAGAAAAAGGCAGGCAGGAAGGAAAGCTTTTTATCATTTACAGTTCTGCACTCAGCGTCATTATCACTGTAACAAATAATTAGGTTGTTGCCTAATAATATCCCACCGGAAGCGTGTATGTGTGCGCATCTGTTAATGAACAAACGTCAAATGATTCAGATGCTTGGCTCAGGTAAATACCCATTCAGGTCACTCAGTGGGGCCACGATTTAACGTCTAAGATCTTGAATCAACTTCTGAAGTAATTATCTGGTTTTCTGTGATTGTATCTTATTAGATCTGAGATAGTCCTGTGCTATAGAGAGCCTGCCTTTTCTGATGGTATGGCAGCACATATATCACTGGGTCTATTTGAACCAGAGAGTGAACACACTTGTGATGATGGAGAATGATGAGGGACAATTGGGAAGCCTGAGCAAGATTTGGTGGCAATTGGCAATAATGTTCCTTTTCTTCTCTATTTTCCACCACTCATTTTGATGATCACAGGCACTTTGAAAGGCTGCAGCAACATGAACAAATCTCAGAATAGTGGGGGGTTTTTTTAAAACTTTCAAAACAGTTCGAATTCTGTTTATGGTACTTTGGCAGTCCAAGTCAACCCTACTTAGATCCCTGTTTAGGCTACAGGCTCTTAAAGACCTCCAGTCGTACTGTGTTCAGTCACAGTCGGTATGTCTGGCCCCTTTCACAGTGGGGTCCCATCATGTCTGGAGCTTACTGTAACGCAAGTAAGTAACAGGTTTGCCCACCCTTACTAATGAGCTGGTTTCTTTTGAACAGAGAACAATAATAATCCCTAGCCTAGCATGAGCAATGCTTTGACCTTTTGAAAGTTGTGGGTTTGATCTGCAGGCCGTATTGTACTGTCAGTCTTCACGTGGAGGAAATTAAGTACTGGGTGATTGGCAGGGCTCCCATAGAAGGCAGCAAACCTGCCTACTTCAGAAATCGATCCTGGGAGTGGAGCAACCTGTCACGCAAAATCTTTCTGTCTCAGTGCAGCCTTTCTTTAAACAAGTCTGATATTTTGAACCTCTAGGATCGTAATAACCATCCTTGGAACAGGATCTGTAATCTGCCCAAAGGTGATGCTGTTACTCTCCTGCTCTAGTATTCCTTCCTATTTGCAAATACTGGTAATCTCCCAACGTCTGGCAAAACCCTCTTGCATTATGTGTGATACAACATTTATCAGTATGTCTGGAAAGTATAAATGTATATAATAAACTGCTCTATTCTTTAGCGTTTTATATGTGTATATATATGTGTATATATAAAAGTAAAACTAAGAACACATTTACAGTCTGCCCAAGCTGCACTTGTTTTTCCTGGCGTTGTTTACATCTTAAGTGAAGTGACAATCTGACCCTCACATATTACTCCACCAAGCTGGCTGTTTTAATATCTGCGAGACAAATAGGGTGTGTTAGTTTTGACCTCCTTGCAGTACCTCTTTATATATGGTGCTTTTCAACTGCATATTGTAAAAGCGAGAGATCTTCTAGATAATTTCTCTTGACAGGCAGGTATTTTGTGCATGTAAACCTAACTCTTTTACATAATTCTTCTTGTTTGTTACCACAGGAGAAGAAAACTTGCTGGCAATTTTGAAAAGGAGATGGTGGAAGTACATGATCCTGGGGATAATAGACATAGAAGCCAATTACCTGGTAGTCAAAGCTTATCAATACACCACTCTTACTAGTGTACAGGTAAGGACTCAAAGGATTTTCCCTTTTGAGGTAAGATAATAGGCCCAATGGGGTCAATGGCACAGTGTCCATTGGCTTCAGTGCACTAATAGCTAGTTGCTGCCTGTGTCTTCTGTGTACTTTTTAATGCTGTCTCATAAGACACGTTTTTTCATATTGGACTATTTTTATTACTCAGTATTTTCCAAACTGTACAAAAACGTACTGGCTTTCATTTTATTTTCTTGTGCTAAACCATTCATAATCACATTTTTGGCATTATCTACTTAATGTGGTCCTTTAAGGATGTATTTTCAGATGGGCTGAAATGTTTTCCTCACTTCATATTGTACTTGGAAAAAATACAAGCATTTCTTTTAGGATTCCATAATTAGATCTGAGTGCAAAAGTTGTCATTAAGTAAAATGAATGTAGTTATGATGAAAAGGTCTTACTTTAATGCAAGCAGTTAGATGTGTTATGTTATATAACAGCTTAACTGCAGCTATCAAAAAGTGTACTCTCCCTTAAAAAAAATTATACGTGCAGTGAACAAAAGCTACGGTAGCGATTTCTCCAAAGATCTAACCTATATATTTTAAATACAAACACAAAAGAATCAGGCTTCTTCCCATTTAAGTGAAGAAGTGAATAATAAACATTTTTAAGACACTGGAAATTGTCTGTCTTGGGAAGTCATTGCATACTTCATTGCTACTTGTTCTAAAACAAACCTACTTCCTTTTTACATTATCTCTAAATAACTGGGCAACACTAGGTAGTGTTCAGTGTATTTGACACCTTATTTGCCTGAAGTTTGCAATAGAGCCAGTAAAGTAGAGGAGCACCAGTTAATGTTCTACAGAATCAAAGCTAATTAGGACTATATCTCTTCCCTAGTTGAAAAGTGATACTGGAAAATACTGAGCTTGTTTAGCTGAATAAGAAGCAAAACCAGAAGAAAACTATGAATTCAAGGAATGTGAATGTGAGGTTTATACTAAATTTTCACAAATGTCTCCGCCATCAGAATCTTGGTTTGAGAATTCTTTGAAATGTGCCCAGACAACGTAATATTGCTTTTAACACTTTTACAAATCATGTTACTTAGTATGGAGTAAAGCATAAATCCACGCGAACCTCATACTGTCTGATTTTATAGCTACTAAAAGCCTCAAAGAGAAAAGCAAAAGCTGAATTGCTTCTTTTACGTGTTCACTCCTAGCAAGTAGGAATAGCGGACTGAGCAAGACAATCCAGGTCATTAAATCCCATCTCCCGCAGCCACCAACAAGCACGTATCACAGGTTCGTCTGGCCGGACCCATGAAACATCGATTCCAGAAGATGCAAACCCTCCCGCTCTTCTGCAATGAGCATGGCCTTTAGTGTAAGAGATCAAAAACTGCAGTGCGAGGAGGAAGCAGGCAGGAGAATTCAAGGGCGTTGCCTGTGCCTCAGCAGGGAATTTGTTAGCTGAAATGAGCCACACTCTCCTTTTAGACTGAGAGAGAGAGGAAGGGTGGAACAGGAGAACTGTCATAGGACACAAACTGTGTTGTGTCCTTTTTAGACCTCTTCCACATAAAGATTACAACAGAGTTCAGGTCTCTTTCCCATGTAGCTTGAAAGAGGGAAGAGGTAGAAGCTCAAATGCCATCAAGCTTTTTTCCAGGAGGGGAATGAATGCAGTGTCTCCTTTTCCCATAGTTGTCCTGGATTGCTCGGATACACATGGAGTCACTGGGAATACCTTTTGCATTTTAAATTCACTTCATGCCTTAATTTTAATGAGCTTCTAAGTATAGACAAGCTCAAAGATATGGTGAGAATGGGACGAGTATGAGGTAATGCAATAAGATGTTGAATCAAATGACACATTTTATGAAATGTAGCCAAACAACACCCTATTTCATTTAAAGATGAAACAGAAGAAGCTCAGGGGATTAGTCAGCCTGAAACAGCATTGGTCAAAGTGTGTAATGGTATGAAATGACAACTGAACAAATGGAAAGTAAAAGATGAAAAAAAGCAAGCTTTTCCTAGAATCCGATTTCTGTAGAAGCAAACAGGACCCACTTTCATGAGAGCATCTTCCGAAAGGTCCGATCCTCCAAGAGCACTACCTGTGAGGCCATAAATGCTTGCTGGCACGTAGCAAGAAGTGTTCAAATCTTCAGAACTGAGACCTGAGAAACCATTACTACCTAGCACAAATCAGCACGGCTTCAACTGAAGGCTGTGGGAGCTATGCCAATGTATACATTGACTGAGAATCGAGCCCCTCAAGTCAATACCAGGGGATTTTATTCTCAATAGGCTTTACACCAAGGCTTTTTTGACGGGGAGAATATAAGAGTTTTTGAAATTGTCACTTCAGTAAATGAGAAATCTTGCAGTATTTTTATAGTGGTGGTACATGGACCATTTCAGTAGGAAATCAGTTTTACAGCATATACTTTTTTCCACATGGTATCTCTGCTCCATCATGCAAAACTAGTGTGCGAGTGTACTGGGCTTGTGGTGCTTTTAGGCAAAAAACATTAAGCTGCTCCCAGCAAAAAGCCAAAGTTTAACTGTAAAAATATACCTTTATTGCAATTGATTTGCAGTTCTGCTTTCACCAAACAACTCCAAGAACTCAATGGCTTTGTTTGCCAAGTATCTTTAAACTCTTAGGACTATCAAAGTTTCTAGTTTAAACTCCATCTTTTTTTGTAATTGACATTATGTCATCATGGTTCTAGGAAAAGACTGAAAATGGTGCCCTACTTTTCCCCACTGTTTCACACCCAATAAATTTCCTTTTAAATTCCCTTTTGGTTTTGGTCTGGGAAAACAAAATTTTCTAATAAACCTTCCTATACATCTTTCACTGAATGCCTTCAGAACCACAGTAAACGAGGGCACACAGGCATGAATCAAGAGATGAATGGTACCTAACCTTTACTTTTGGATGTACTTCTGGTTATTTCAAATCCTCACGTACTCTGTAATTACTGTCTGAGAATGTGGCACTCAGCTCCATCATAAGATGAAAACAAAGTACTGTGAAGCCTAGAAATACATAATTTTCCCTTTAAAAAAAGCCAAACTAAAAGACCTCCCTTATAAACTAGATGACACAAAAAAATTAGATTGAAAACCGATGTGCTGTTTATGTTTCAGACATCAAGGTATAGGTCAGTTGCTAAGGATAAAATCCAAGGTACCGTTTAGGTACCTGCAGTGCAATCCAGGGGCAAATAGATTTAATAGAACGATCCAAGTAACCCACAGATAATTGTCTACATATCTAAAATGTCATAGACATCTAACATCCCCTGGTCTATGCATACTAACCTGCTGCTCAGAGCACAATCTTGGGACGTGAAAATGTGTGTTTGAACCTCTCAGGTTGCTCCTTCTTTGGTAGCTTTAAGTTCTGGTTCTTTGCATGCCCATAGTGCTTCTGTATTGATGGAGCCAGATGCCTAAATACCTGCCTCCATTTTAAAATTCAAAAGCTAAGTATTCCTACATCAAAGTACCCCAAGGAACTCAATTTGTTAGATATGATCTTAGCATGCCTCAAGTGCTTACAGAAAGCCTGGAGTGCTTTCCAGATTGCAAGAGTAGAGCCACCTTTTACATAAAGTCATAGCTGTTAAAACAGTAGCTCACAGAGAGGGCTTGAGTTAACTCCATCTTAGCTGAGGGTATTGAAACTCAAGCTTCCCACAGCTATGAAAATGCTCAGGCTAGTAAGTGAAGACTGTTCTCTAGAGGGTACATTTAAAAATTGAGTATACACCAGGTAAAAGGCACAGTAGTTTGTCGATGGATCAATTTGATATCCAAAACCACGTATTTCAAGAAGTACCAGAGATCAGTCACACTTAATGCTCTCAGACACATGTGTCCTGATTCCCAGATGGCCAAAAACTTGCAAAATGATCTTTACTTTCTCTTTGATGCATTAATCTACCTTGCACTAGATTTTGCAGCCTTCTTGCATGTCAGCTGTAGCAGGTGCAGAAAGTGCATTAAACACTCCTGTGTGCACTAGCACCCAATCCCATGGACTTTTTTAAAAAACTATACACTTAACTTTCAGGACTGCCTGTGGTAATGCTTTCCATATTTATCCTAATGGTTTTTAAAACAACCCTGGTGTAGGCCTGTGGAAGGTTTAATAACTATTCAAGAAGAGTGTTTTACCTACTGTTAGAGACACTTTTACACAGCAGATAAAATTAGTTCCCCCAAAGGGAATGAAAAGATTCTGAAGTTCTTGCGGTTATTTAGATCTAGATATTTAATTTGTTTGAAACTACATTTTGACTTCAAGTTCCCTGTACTGCATTTACAGCGTACTGCACACGTACATCCTACCATATGGTACATCCTACCATTATGGACCATGGAAGTCCATAATGTCTTCCACTAAGCCTGTTATGATACTAACGTTTGTAACCTTTGCTGCCAGGTAAGTGCTTTCTCATCATGCCAAGCTTTGTTATGAGGCAGTCTGTCCTCTCCCTTCTCCCCTGTCGCCCCCACGTTAATTAGCTCTCCTTTCTGCGAATATACTGTTCTATCCACCTGCATATTACACTGTCGTGTTGCACTCTCTAGAGGTAATGTTACCCTTTTTCTGTGTTATGACATCACATAGAAATCTGGACTATTTCTGCAACGCCTTGCATAGTGGTACTGTAGAATATGCATACAATGTCACAAGAAATAAGGCTCTGTCAAAGAGCGAGCTATGTTTCCAAATAGTGATTTATCTGGTAATTTATTCCTTGGGCAATCAAGCCTTTGATTGGCATGATGAAAACAAAGGTAGTAAAAGCTAGGATTTATAGACACCAGGAGACAGACAATAAAACTACAATGCTGATGTTCTCAGCTACTCTTAGATCACTGTGAGGCTCAGCAGTACATCATACTTCCAATTACCTCTGGCAGTTTTCATATCTGAACAACTGCCACCAGAAAAGGAAAGGAGTCAGCAGTAAGTGCTTATTATAGCAGTGCTGGATGGCAATAGACTTTGCTTTGTTCTTGGTCCCTATGGACTCAATGTGCATTGAGGCAGAAGATTTGAGATAATTTTGAAGCAAATCTGGGAGGTGAGGAGCAGGGGATTTGCAATATTGAAGTTGTTGATCCACCTTGTCCAGTGCCCGCTAATATGAAATATCTCAAAAGCAGAGATAAATTCCACTCCTTCCCTTCCTCCCCCCATCCTATGCATGTAAGATTGACCAAACTTTCCTGTTTTGCTTCAGGGCAGTGAGGGAATACTGCAATGTTAATAAGGTTGGCAGATCAGCATGTGCAGAAGTGTTGCATATCATACAGTGATACTGTGAGAGTCTGTGGGGTGTATCTTGCATCTGATTTATTATCGCACTTCAAGTTGCTGTTCTGTCTTTTAACTATGTTACATGCCTATGGTTCACAAACCAGCCCCTACAGTATCCTCAGTCTCTGTACATGGTTTTGGAGTCAATTGAGCCCTCAGCATCCAGAGCTGCTGCCTCTAATGGCAAAATTGACCCTGAGCCAAACTTTTTACTAGCATAAATATGCAAAATCTCATTAAAGTCAGTGGAGCTGTGCCCATTACAACAGCAGAGATCTTTGGCGTTCTGTGCCCATTTTGCATACTCTTGCAGGTGAAATGCAAAAGCAGAGGTTTTTCTGCAGGAGACATCCATGATTTTTCCTAGACCAGGATCTAATCCCCTGCATAACTTGCAGCAACTGGTGACATGGAGAAGTTTCTAATAAGTAACCTTGAGAAAATGGTCTTCAAAGCCCATATCCAGTCATCTTACTTAGAGAGAAGCAAAACAGAAAACGTTTTTTTTCTGCAGAAACACATGACTGCTGGCAGAACTGTCTGCTGTCTTAGAATGATCTTTTTCTGACAGTGGTATGTAAAATCAGAGGAGGAAGACAGTTAAAGGAAAGGCCATTTCAGTGGTCAATTTGTTGGTAACTCTTCCTGGCATTTGAGCAGATCTTGCATAAGCACAGCTGGAGTGCGTGTAACAAGAGAGAGGATGGAGAGGTGTATCCTAA
Organism: Ciconia boyciana; assembly: GCF_034638445.1. NCBI lineage: Eukaryota > Metazoa > Chordata > Aves > Ciconiiformes > Ciconiidae > Ciconia > Ciconia boyciana. The sequence continues at coordinate 56,505,146 of NC_132936.1, forward strand.
GGTATTTCTTTTTAAAAAGAGTCAAGATGTGATTACTTGTGTTGGTAGTAAAGCCATGTGTAAAGAGTTGAGAGCAGAGGAACTGTGGGTTGGATATGACCGCCACCTTTCATTTAACATGACTGCAAGAACTCACTGAATTCCTTTTATATACACAGAAAGCTGGAGCTGTAATAATCCTCATCTTGGGTGTTAGTGCATGCAAGTCAGATGTAGGTGAAGGTCTTTCACTAGTGAAAGTTTTGAGGGAGTTTCTGTGTCCGCAGGGAAAAAGAGAAAATCCTGAGAACAGATCAAACAAACTGATGGGAACAGTTATAGAAACATCGGTCGTGTGGCCCAAAGAAAAAAAAATGAGACATCTTGTGGGCAAAATACTGATTTAAAGAGGCTTCAGGCTGGGAGCAGTCTTCTGGCTTTTGTTTCATCCAAGTCATGGAAATTAAATATTTTTACATTTTTTTTAAACAAATTACATCACTAACTGATTCTTTCACCAATCTTCCTACCTGGAGTACCCTACATTTTGGCTGGATTAAAAAATTAATAGTTTTTAAATTAATTCTGTGATTATATAACAACCACGCAAGAAAGTGATTACGTTGTGATGAACTAGCAAATAGAAACACAAAAAGTAAAAACAATGCTCCTTTTTTATTTGAATTGCTTGAAATAACCCTGTCAGAAATGCTGCCAGCATCCACACCTTCCCTGCAGAAGGTTTCGGTCGCAGAGCAGTGTAATTGCCACACAGTTCTGGCAGCTGGCAGCCACCTCTGTGAGGTTTCACATCTTGGCTGCTTTTGTGCATGTGTAACGTACAGTTGAATCAAGTGTGTGTGGTACTGTGAAAGTAGTGTGAAAACTGGAACAGAAAGAGCCCTTGAATGGGCAGCAAACCCTTTCTTCCTTTGAAAAAACAAAGCAAATGTCAGAAGGTGTGTCTCTTACTGGATAAGGCACTTGCTGTTGGATTAAACTTACCAGGTTGCATGCTGAAATTCAGTAGCCACCACAGGTACTTGGCCATACAACGCTGGACGGATACAACACTGATTTTACTCATCCCTCTGCTCTGGAGAGTAGGCTGGGTAGAGGGTGCAGCTGATTCTCCGCATGATTTGCTGGAGGGCAGCGCTAATGAGAAACCCCTAATGTGAAAAAAAGGGCTTATAACTGAGGGGGGAATGCAATGAATGTTTAAAAAGGAAGATTCAGCTCAGCTGTTCCCATAGGGAGTTTGCTGACCAGCTTTTTTCTTTTTGATATCGCTGCAGATCAGCAGTTCACCCTCTGTATTACAGAGCTTTTCTCTAAACCTTGCCAGCTCTCCTTTCCAATGACTAACAGCACACTCTTGCTATATATGTGTGAACACATGCTGAATCTGTGAGATCAGAGACTGGATATTTACTGTTAGCAAGCGAGTATTTGTCTATGATTCACAAGTATAATAAAGTCAACATAATTTAACAAACAAATAATCAGAGAAAATACATTTCAACATTGTGTATCATCAACAGACTTAGATGCAGTGTGATATCTTTTAGAATGAAATAAGAATCTTCAATCTCTGTAACAACACAGCATTTTTATAATAGAAAGGAGTTGCTGTAGGACAGTATATCAATAGATTATATATTTTTGTATCCTGCCTTCTAAAGCAGCCCAATTCAGAGCTGTGACTGAAGAGAACCACAGACAAACACGGCAGGGTCAAAAGAACATGATCTGCACCACACACTCATATCAGTTTTATTATCTTCCCATGGCAAAATAGGGAATATGTTTTCTTTTAGTTTAGTGAGATCTGATAACTTCTGTGATTAAAACAGGAATGTTGATTAAAATCAGGTCACTCATTAATTTAACATAATGACAGGGTATAGGCAGTACCTTTTGAATATGCAATTAAAAAGAAGGAAAATATCAAAGATGATTCTTAGGGAAATACTGGTAAACAACTGACCTTTATGTACTACAAATGAAATTCAAGCTAAGCATAATTTATCTTTGTTATTGTAAAAGCTTTATAGTCAGAAACATGACAATTAGGTATAATTTTTTTTTCTTAATAGCTGAAATAACTAATAACAAACAAAAGAAAGGGGGAAAAAAGGAAAAAAATAAACAAGGAAGCCCTATTGCAGATCAGATAATCCACAATCTCACTTCTTTTGTCTGTAGAATATATGTGCATTTTTTCTTCTACTAGACAGGTTTATCTGAGGAAAAAAGAAAGGTAGAGCGAATTTAGTCCTGGAGAAATGAAATGTAAAGCAATGCCTGAAAAATAGTTAAGCAATATACACTAGGTCATCTTATTGCTTATACTGTAGCAACCTAATTTATTTCTGTCTACCCCATTGTTTGATTATAGGTATAAACTAAGCACAATTCAAGATCTGTATAATGTCATGTCCTGGTTTCGGCTGGGATAGAGTTAATTTTCTTCCTAGTAGCTGGTATAGTGCAGTGCTTCGGATTTTAGTATGAGAATGATATTGATAACACGCTGATGTTTTGGCTGTCGCTAAGCGGTATTTACATTGGTCAAGGACCTTTTTTTTGTTTTTTTTTCCCCAGCTTCTCATGCTCTGCCAGGCGCCCAAGAAATGGGAGGGGGCACATCCAGGATAGTTGATCCAAACTGACCAAAGGGCTATTCCATACCATATGATGTCATGCCCAGTATATAAACTGGGGGAGTTGGCCGGGGGGTTGCGGTCGCTGCTCGGGGACTGGCTGGGCGTCGGTCGGCGGGTGGTGAGCGGTTGTATAATTTTATTTTATTTTATTATTTTTTTTTTTTTCCCTTTCCCTTTTGTTTCCCTCCCTTGGGTTTGTTCCTCTTTCTCTCTCATTGTATTCCTTCTCAGTATAATTCATTATTATTATTATTATTATTATTATTATTTTGTTCCAATTATTAAACTGTTCTTGTCTCAACCCACGAGTTTTCTTACTTTTGCTCTTCCGATTCTCTCCCCCATCCCACTGGGGGAGTGAGAGCGGCTGTGTGGTGCTTAGTTGCCAGCTGGGGCTAAACCACGACAGTCCTTTTGGCGCCCAACGTGGGGCTCGAAGGGTTGAGATAATAACAGATTAACCAGAGTGTGATTAAGGAATTCAGATCTGTTAGTAGTTGTGGGACGTGATATTGATCCATCTGTTCCTAGCATTGGTTTACCTGATCTGCACCATGCTCATTTTTTTGCTGTACATGTTAAAGATCGGTGTTGGTTTTTGCAGTTTGCTGTGCTCTGCTTTAATTGGTGATGTTTTGCCTGTGAGATTTGTTATTAAAACAGTGACCTTGGGTTTATTTTGGTATCTAAGTGCTGTACTGAAACCGTTATTGTATGTCGGGTATCAGCTTATGGAGACAATTCGCAATTATACCTCTGCCTCTGAGAGGTTTTTATGGAGGAAATGCAGAATTGTACCTTCACTACTTTTCTTCTACAATGCTTCCTCCTTCATTACAATAACTTTTCAGTATTTTGAACAACCTTGGGTAGTTAAGATACTTCTATTGAGTATTGCTTGGGAATATTGTTTCGATCTTGTCCAAGGTTAGTAAGCAATTTAAGAACATAATTCAGAGATCTGCCCCAAGGCTGGATAGTTATGAGTGGCAGGGTGTGTGGGATAGCATGGGCAAATGCCTAGGACGGTGGGCACCTCCAGTGTTTTGGAACTTCACCCCTGAACAAGTGCAGAATCCTGAAAAATTAGTAGACTATTTGGAAAAAGTATGCTGTCACCCTGGCAATTCTAGGGAGACACAAATCACTGCCATGTGCTGGGGTCTGGCCCATGCCTACCGAGCCCTGTTCAACACTATTCAGTACCCTCAAGGATCCGGTGGCAAAATGCCAGGCACTGCAGCTGCTCCAGTGCCCCCTGCGACAGGCACTGCGGCTGTTCCGACTGCCCCTGCGACAGGCACTGCGGCTGTCCCGATTACCCCTGCGACAGGCGCTGCGGCTGTCCCGATTACCCTGCGACAGGCACTACGGCTGCTCCAGCCCCCCCTGCGACAGGCACTGCGACTATTCCGGCTACCCCTGCGACAGGCACTGCGGCTGTTCCGACTACCCCTGCGACAGGCGCTGCGGCTGTCCCGATTACCTGCGACAAGCACTGCGGCTGTCCCGATTACCCCTGCGACAGGCGCTGCGGCTGTCCCGATTACCTCTGCGACAGGCACTACGGCTGCTCCAGCCCCCCCTGCGACAGGCACTGCAACTATCCCGGCTACCCCTGCGACAGGCACTACGGCTGTTCCGACTACCCCTGCGACAGGCACTGCAGTTGCAGCTGCTCCGGATAACTCCGTTACAAGCATTGCGGTTCAAACAGGAACGAACCCGTGTCAGTATCAGTCGCCCCTATACATAAAAGAAATCCTGGAAGCGAAAGTCAACTCGTTTAGAAAGGGAAGATGAAAGAGCAGGGCTATCACAGGGAGAGGAAGAGGAAGAACTCGTAAATGAGACAGAAACCACCCGATCCCTATCCCTAAGTGAGCTGCGAGATATGCGAAAAGATTTCAGCCGTCGTCAGGGGAGCACATTGTCACCTGGCTGCTCCGATGCTGGGATAGTGGGGCCAGTAGCCTGGAATTGGAGGGTAAGGAAGCCAAGCAGCTGGGATCTATTTCTAGGGGAAGGGGGCATTGACAAAGCAATTGGAAAAGGGGAACCAGCCCGCAGCCTCTGGAGGCGACTCCTGTCAGCTATAAAAGAAAGATATCCCTTCAAGGAAGATGTTGTATATCGCCCTGGGAAATGGACCACCATGGAAAAAGGCATCCAGTACCTGAGGGAATTAGCTGTGCTGGAAGTGATTTATAGTGACCTGAACGCGACGTGCGGTCACCCACAGATCCAGATGAAGTCCAGTGCACAAGACCTATGTGGCGGAAGTTGGTACGAAACGCACCACCGTCGTGTGCCAACTCGTGGCAATACTGACCTGGAAAGACGGAGACGGTCCAACAGTGAATGAAGCTGCTAGTAACCTCCGGGAATATGAAGAAAGTATCTCTTCCTCCCTTGTCTCAGCTGTGGAGAAACTGTCCCAGGAGTTCCAACGGTTCAAAGAAGATATGTCCTACTCCCCCACCTATACGGACCAGTGTCTCAGCTATTAGGAGTCAGCGTTCTTCTGCTCAAGAGAGAGGATATAGAGGGTACACACCACGGGGCACTCTATGGTTTTCCTGCGTGACAACGGAGAGGACATGAGGAAGTGGGATGGAAAACCTACCTCAACCCTAGAGGCACGGGTACGTGAGTTGCAAGGAAAAACAATCACCAAAGGGGTTCTTCCAGGAAAATTGCTGCTCCAGTTTCCAGTGGACAATTCCCCAGACAGAGTAAAGGGCTGATCTTACTTCTGATTTTAATGAAGAAACTCCTGACTCGTATATACAAGAAATGGGTAATGAATATTATGACCAGAATTAGGGGGCCCTGCCTCCAGCCAGGTGGAGGAAAGGGACAACCGGGTTTACTGGACTGTGTGGATTCGATGGCCTGGCACATCAGACCCACAGGAGTATAAGGCTCTAGTAGACACCGGTGCACAGTGTACCCTAATGCCATCAAGCTATATCGGGGCAGAACCCATCTGTATTTGTGGAGTGACAGGGGATCCCAACAGCTGACTGTCTTGGAGGCTGAAGTGAGCCTAACTGGGAATGAGTGGCAAAAGCACCCCATTGTGACTGGCCCTGAGGCTCCGTGCATCCTTGGCATAGACTACCTCAGGAGAGGGTATTTCAAGGACCCAAAAGGGTACCGGTGGGCTTTTGGTATAGCTGCCTTGGAGACGGAGGAAATTAAGCAGCTATCTACCTTGCCTGGTCTCTCAGAGGACCCTTCTGTTGTGGGGTTGCTGAGGGTTGAAGAACAACGGGTGCCAATTGCTACCACAACGGTGCACCGGAGGCAATATCGTACCAACCGAGACTCCCTGATTCCCATCCATGAGCTGATTCGTCGACTGGAGAGCCAAGGAGTGATCAGTAAGACTCGTTCACCTTTTAACAGTCCTATATGGCCAGTGAGAAAGTCTAATGGAGAGTGGAGACTAACAGTAGACTATCGTGGCTTGAATGAAGTCACGCCGCCCCTGAGTGCTGCTGTGCCGGACATGCTGGAACTTCAATACGAACTGGAGTCAAAAGCAGCCAAATGGTATGCTACAATTGATATTGCTAATGCGTTTTTCTCAATCCCTTTGGCAGCAGAGTGCAGGCCACAGTTTGCTTTCACCTGGAGGGGTGTTCAGTACACCTGGAATCGACTGCCCCAGGGGTGGAAACACAGCCCTACCATTTGCCATGGACTGATTCAGACTGCACTGGAACAGGGCGAAGCTCCAGAACATCTGCAATACATTGATGACATTATCGTGTGGGGCAATACAGCAGAGGAAGTTTTTGAGAAAGGGAAGAAAATAGTCCAGATCCTCCTGAAAGCCGGTTTTGCCATAAAACAAAGTAAGGTCAAGGGACCTGCACAGGAGATCCAGTTTTTAGGAATAAAATGGCAAGATGGGACGTCGTCAGATCCCAATGGATGTGATTAACAAAATAACAGCCATGTCTCCACCAACTAGCAAAAGGAAACACAAGCTTTCTTAGGCGTTGTGGGTTTTTGGAGAATGCATATTCCAAATTACAGTCTGATCGTAAGCCCTCTCTACCAAGTGACCCGGAAGAAGAATGATTTCAAATGGGGCCCTGAGCAACGACAAGCTTTTGAACAAATTAAACGGGAGATAGTTCATGCAGTAGCCCTTGGGCCAGTTCGGGCAGGGCAAGACGTAAAAAATGTGCTCTACACTGCAGCTGGAGAGAATGGCCCTACCTGGAGCCTCTGGCAGAAAAGCACCAGGGGAGACTCGAGGTCGACCCCTAGGGTTTTGGAGTCGGGGATACAGAGGATCTGAGGCCCGCTATACTCCAACTGAGAAAGAGATATTAGCAGCATATGAAGGGTTCGAGCTGCTTCAGAAGTGGTTGGTACTGAAGCACAACTCCTCTTGGCACCTCGACTGCCGGTGCTGGGATGGATGTTCAAAGGGAGTGTACCCTCTACACATCATGCAACTGATGCTACGTGGAGTAAGTGGGTTGCACTGATCACACAACGGGCCTCGGATAGGAAACCCCAATCGCCCAGGAATCTTGGAAGTAATTATGGACTGGCCAGAAAGCAAAGGTTTCGGAATATCGCCAGAGGAGGAGGTGACGCGTGCTGAGAGGCCCCACTGTACAATAAATTGCCAGAAAATGAGAAGCAGTATGCACTGTTCACTGATGGGTCCTGTCGTATTGTAGGAAAGCATCGGAGGTGGAAGGCTGCTGTATGGAGTCCTATACGACAAGTGGTAGAAACTGCTGAAGGAGATGGTGAATCGAGCCAATTTGCAGAACTAAAAGCCATTCAGCTGGCTTTAGACATTGCTGAACGAGAAAAAGTGGCCAGTGCTCTATCTCTATACTGACTCATGGATGGTGGCAAATGCCCTGTGGGGGTGGTTACAGCAATGGAAGCAGAACAATTGGCAGCGCAGAGGCAAACCCATCTGGGCTGCAGCATTGTGGCAAGATATTGCTGCCCGGAGTAGAGAACCTGATTGTAAAAGTACGTCACGTAGATGCTCACGTACCCAAGAGTCGGGCCACTGAGGAACATCAAAATAACCAGCAGGTGGATCAGGCTGCTAAGATTGAAGTGGCTCAGGTGGATCTGGACTGGCAACATAAGGGTGAATTATTTATGGCTCGGTGGGCCCATGACACCTCAGGCCATCAAGGAAGAGATGCAACATATAGATGGGCTCGTGATCGAGGGGTGGACTTGACCATGGACACTATTGCACAGGTTATCCATGAATGTGAAACATGCGCTGCAATTAAACAAGCCAATGATTAAAGCCTCTGTGGTATGGAGGAGCGATGGCTAAAATATAAATATGGGGAGGCCTGGCAGATCGATTATATCACACTCCCACAAACCCGCCAAGGCAAGCGCTATGTGCTTACAATGGTGGAAGCAACCACCGGATGGCTGGAAACATATCCTGTGCCCCATGCCACCGCCCGGAACACTATCCTGGGCCTTGAAAAGCAAGTCCTGTGGCGACATGGCACCCCAGAAAGAATTGAGTCAGACAACGGAACACATTTTCGAAACAGCCTCATAGACACCTGGGCTAAAGAGCATGGCATTGAGTGGGTATATCACATTCCTATCATGCACCAGCCTCTGGGAAAATTGAACGATATAATGGACTGTTAAAGACTACACTGAGAGCACTGGGTGGTGGGACATTTAAACATTGGGATACACATTTAGCAAAGGCCACCTGGTTAGTCAACATTAGAGGATCTGTCAATCGAGCTGGCCCTGCCCAATCAAAACTTTTACACACTGTAGAAGGGGATAAGGTCCCTGTAGTACACATAAAAAACATACTGGGGAAGACAGTTTGGGTTACTCCTGCCTCAGGCAAAGGCAAGCCCATTCGTGGGATTGCTTTTGCTCAAGGACCAATTGTACTTGGTGGGTAATGCGAAAGGATGGGAAGTCCAATGTGTACCTCAAGGGGATTTGATTTTGGGTGAGAATAGCCAATGAACTAAATGGTATGATGTTAATTGCTATATAATACTGTGTGTCATCACTTTTATGGTTATTATACACCATATCAATGGTATTTCAATAAGGATCACCCAGATTAGTGAAAAATGAACTTCGATGAAAGCAAGCAAAGTGCAGAAGTGATGGAACCAGAACTGGCTTCAGCATCCAGAACAATCCAGAACAATTCAGATTCAGAACAATCCAGCACCATGCAGCATCTCTTCTGCCCTGAAGGACTATTATGACAGATGAAGCCCAAAGTCATGAACTAAATGACCTTAATAAACATTTTAGAAGGATGACTCATAGACCAAGGGAATGATAATTGTGTGTACATATATATATATATATATATATACCAAGAGACAGGAAAAAAAAAATGGTGGTGATTAATTGTATTAGAAAGGGTAGAACCTGGGCATGACGTAAATGGTATGGAATAAGGGGTGGATACTGTCCTGGTTTCGGCTGGGATAGAGTTAATTTTCTTCCTAGTAGCTGGTATAGTGCAGTGCTTCGGATTTTAGTATGAGAATGATATTGATAACACGCTGATGTTTTGGCTGTCGCTAAGCGGTATTTACATTGGTCAAGGACCTTTTTTTTTGTTTTTTTTCCCCAGCTTCTCATGCTCTGCCAGGCGCCCAAGAAATGGGAGGGGGCACATCCAGGATAGTTGATCCAAACTGACCAAAGGGCTATTCCATACCATATGATGTCATGCCCAGTATATAAACTGGGGGAGTTGGCCGGGGGGTTGCGATCGCCGCTCGGGGACTGGCTGGGCGTCGGTCGGCGGGTGGTGAGCGGTTGTATAATTTTATTTTATTTTATTATTTTTTTTTTTTTTTTCCCTTTCCCTTTTGTTTCCCTCCCTTGGGTTTTGTTCCTCTTTCTCTCTCATTGTATTCCTTCTCAGTATAATTCATTATTATTATTATTATTATTATTATTATTTTGTTCCAATTATTAAACTGTTCTTGTCTCAACCCACGAGTTTTCTTACTTTTGCTCTTCCGATTCTCTCCCCCATCCCACTGGGGGGGGGAGTGAGAGAGCGGCTGTGTGGTGCTTAGTTGCCAGCTGGGGCTAAACCACGACATGTCAATGAACATTACCTACATTTCGTGTTTATATCTATTGATGCTGCAGTATTCCAAATAGCAATTTGTGGATTAGACCTTGGACTACCAGCCCCAAACAGGCATTTTCCAGCTGCTGTTAGTGTTGTTTGTTTGTGACAGTTCCGTTTGTGCATCCCTTCATGTTAGTGCTTAAAAGACACATCTTCACATACTTGAAAGCATAGGTATGTTTAAATATTTATGGATGAGAGGAATTTTTTACATCTTCCTCTAAAAGACTGTTAGTGGGGAATTTGCATGTTGAAGTACACATGCTGCAGGTACAAACAATTTTTAGAACTGGCTATTGAAAACACACTAGCACCCTAACATATATCAGATTCACAAGAAAATGTTCTTTTTGTGTCCTTAGCCTGGAGTAAGTAAAGCAGCCCTCGTCAGAGCTGCTGTCCCACAATGAACACGCAGTGTCATGTCCTGCATGTAAAGGTGAACAAGGGCTGTATTCCAGATGTTGGGGGTTAAAAATATCCACTGAGTCACTCTGTGTCTCTTGAGAGACAGTAGTTAGTGGCTGAAAGGTGACATCTTCATATTCTTAAATCTGTTCTTAAACACTGTTTGCGTAAGTGACCGGAGCTCCTGATTTTGCAAAATCAGATAGTTGGTTTGGTGATGGCTGAGGTTCGCTTACTCACCTTTGCCCAGAAAAGAACTGGAAAGATGCTTGCAGATGCTTACTGTCTTACTTAATAAGTGGTCTCCTAAAACACCTCTGTGCTTAACTGTTGCATAAGGCTTTCTGCTCTGTCTAGGGCACAGTCGTCTCTGAGATGGTATTTGTATGTATGGGGAAGAGGGTGCTCAAATCTTAGGTGCTCGCCTGAGGAAGACAGCGGCAGACTGTGCGGTATCTCTGATTGGTGCTATTTTACTCACATCCAGCTCTGAGTTAGGTGTAAGGCTGCCTCTTCTCTTCTCCAGTGCAAAGTTAATCAAGTTGGTATAACCTACTGGTGACTCCCAACACAACATTGAAGGGAAGCCAAGTGCACTGAGCCAAGTAAAGGTAGTTCTTACTGGTGACAGATTTCAGTTGCTTTCTCCAAGGTAAGACTGGTGCCTGCCCATATGAACTTCTCTTCCACCTTGTTTTGACGCAAGCTATCAGTAAATTAGAATCACAGAACCATAGAACACCCCAGCTTGGAAGTGACAAAAGATCATCTGGTCCAGCCTTTCATGGGAAAGTGAGCCTAGATGAGATTATCTAGCACCCTGTCCAGCTGCATCTTGAAAACCTCCGATGTACCATGTCCCTGAGGAGGTTGTTCCAGTGATTGATTGTTCTGACTGTAAAAAATTTTTTTATTATATTGAGGTGAAACTCCTCCCAGTGCAACTTGTATCCGTTGCCCCTTGTCTTCTCCACGTGGCTCCTTTTGAAGAGAGAGCCTCTCTCTTCTTTGTAGCCCCACTGTAAGTACTGGAAAACTGTGATGAGGTCAGAAAACTGTGTGAGTTAAGCTCACGTGTTCAATGCTGCACTGGGAGGGAATGGGATAGAAGCATTCACACCTTCAGGGATAGGTATGAGCAATGTACATAGTAATTGCCTCCCTACTGTTTGCTGCCACCTTCCCTCCGTCTTCAGCAGAGATGATGGATGCGCTGTATACTAGCGCAGCTAATGAAGAACACACGTCCAGCATATACAGACGTGATGACATGAGCTGTGGATTGAGAGGGGAGGTGTTGAGCTGTGTCCACATCCCGCGGCTTACACCAAAGAGTGAGCTTTCCGCAGGTGTGACAGCCATTACTGGTGCTTGCTAGGGCTGCACTGACAAAGTGTAGAAATCCACAGCGCATGAGAAATGTGCAGTGGATGTTATCCATGCAGCAGTGTCCATCTGTGCTGGCTAGGTGGGTCCCGTCCCTCCTCCCAGTGACAGGAGAAGGCCGTGTGCCACCTTGCTCACACCAGATTTAATGCGTACGCCCAGTAGTCCTCCCCTCCCTGCCCCAGGAGCCGGCTGCTCCCGGCAGCATGACTTCTGAAGCTGTTCTTGTGTATGTGGTGTCTTGTATATGCGTGTTTTTGCAAAGAGTGGTTGCTGAGTGCTAGCTCCATTATACACTGTACACGCTACAGGCTCTTCAAAGGCAGAGCAGATGCCCTATGCAAACGAAGGAGCTTGTTAGGGTTCGTTCAGCTGTTGTCCCTTTTCGTGTTCGGTCTGTGAAGGACAACGTTTTGAGGACTGCTGGAGGAAGTTTTCGCTGTAAAGAGGCCTGGCCATGCCTTTTAGATGATTAGCTCTCGTTTTAAATGCAGAACCTGCTTTTAGCATGGACTTTTCCCATTTGTAATTTCCCTCATCTGTTCTGCAGTTCTTTGGGACTGCATGAGCCTCCCAAGAGCCATGTGGTCCCCCTGCTGAACCATTTCTCTTCTGAAGGCTTTTGACACTCACTCTTTGGGGAATCTTTGGAATGGATGGGTTTCCACTGCATACTCTTGTTTTTCAAACAAAGTTTCAGGGAAATTTTCCTTAGTCCAAAAATTAGCTTTTATATTTTTGCTGATCCACCAAATTTAATATTTATTACATAGGTATCTCGCGTGTAAAGAATAGTTTTCTAAGCACTGTCGTTCTTGAAATCATCAAGTCTTTTTCTCTTCAGATAACGCATGGACAGACAAAGAAGTTAAAAGGGATGTGATCATTATTTGATAATACTTAGCATGCTTAGTGGTAAATCACACTGAGAGAGCAAGTAGCAGGTAATAGGCCCAAAGGGAAGAAAAAACCAAATTACATCATCTAAAATCAAGGTAACAACATCTGGAGTAGTTTTCCAGAACTAAGGACACAGTCTCCTCCTTTGGTTGTTCCAGACATTTTGATTAGAAAGCAGATGCAACCATATAGCTCTAGTTCCTGCTATATCAATTGGCATTGAACAGCAGTGTACCCTTCACAAGTTGTTAAATCCCGTTGTTAGTCCACAGAATCACGACTCTTAATTACCTTTATCCTTTTAGGAAGTGGGATTAAAGTCAAGTTTCTTTGGGTGTTTCTTACGCAGGATTTTTTTTTCCTGGTGATATACTGGTAGTTTCTAAAATATATTTTAATTTGAAAATCTCAGGGTCCTCTCACAAACATTTGGTGCGTTTCTTTTTTTATCACGGGTTCTCTGGGTTTATTGCTGGGTGTCTCTGAAAAAAACAATTAAAGATTGTGTTTCATAACACTTCTTTGAGAAAGATCTTACCCAGGGTCTATTGGCAAGAAGACTGAGTTTCTTGCACTGCAGGCAAGGTGGTCTTTTGTGGTTTTTTTTCCTTCAGAGGCATATGGGACTGTATTTTCAAGGAGTTAACAGTCCCCACAGGGGGCAGATTTTTCATAGGTATTCTGCATGCAGAAACCCCTTGATTTATATGGCCAGATTTAATAAATCTGGTCAACTTGTGCGTTATGAACATTCCTGCTAATTGGACCTGAAATGACTGAATTAAAGCATATGTCTAGACTGTGGGAAGAGTGCCCTCAGTCTTTGTCTGTTAATCACCAGGGGTGAGGACCAGATGGACTGGTGTGGCTCTCTTTTGGCCCAGGTTTCCTTCCCACGGATTGGAAATATGCATCTGAATCCAAGAGCAAGGCAGTGCTGTTGAGTGTTACCGTAGAGCAACAGCTCTCCTGAATTCGTGTAATAGTCAATGAACAGAGTACAGTCTTATCCTCTGCCTGATGGATGACTAACCACTTGAATACACTTTCTGTCTGGTAGAAAGTGCTATTACTAACTAAATAACCCTGCTCCCCTCTGCTGGCATCTATCCTACTATTTTATGGCAAAGTGTAGCAGGTTGATTTGTTGATGTTTTCCTCTCTTTCTTGACAGCTCCTAGACTGTTTTGTCATCCCAGTGGTGATACTGCTCTCCTGGTTCTTCTTACTGGTACGGTACAAGGCAGTACATTTCATTGGGATCGTGGTCTGCATTCTGGGCATGGGATGCATGGCAGGAGCAGATGTCCTCGTTGGGAGACAGCAGGGAGCAGGTGAGTAAGGATGGATGTGTTGTATGACCAATTTCTGCTCAGAAAAGCCATTGACCAGAACATGTTGCGCTGGGAAAAAGGGGAAAATCGGCAAGAAACCCTGTGTCTTCATGGATCCAAAGCACTGCACCATTCAAAGTTGCTTCTTTGTCAGAAGGGACAGAGAACAAAAATGGGTCAACACTTAGAAGTCAGCACTGCTGCAAACAGACTCGGTGGGCCCTGTGTCTGCAACCCAGATCACCCTCTGTGCAGGCCAGGGGGACGAGCGAAATACTTGTAGTTTCCTTCTGTTTTGGCTTAGTTGTTTGACTGCAAACCTCAGTTGCTTCCTCTCCAAATTGGCTATATCTCTGAACCATAAGCATGTCTCACATCCACTATGTACTCTTACTTTTCAACTTTGCTCCTTTTTTGTATGGTGGCGGGGTCACTGGATAGATGCTAAAAGACACCGAACCTACATACTAACTCTACCAATTGGACACAGTCTCAGAGTAAAGGTTTGGGATTTGCCTGCGTCATTGTTGAAAAGAACCTTCTTGTGTGTAAAATATTCTTTTTTATGTGCGGCATCATATGAATAATGTGTGTGTAGCTATTAATGCAGACTAGACAGAGTTAGATTTCATCGATCAACTTCCTGTGTCACATTGATTTCTCTAGTGCCAACCCAAATGATGTGGGAAGGCTGGAAATCCTTTTCACAGATTGTCAATTAGGCACAGTTTTCATTCTTAATTAAAAGCACTGAATTGTGAGTGGAGCATAATACACTGGGATTTAAAATTCTTGACTCAGCTTTCTGAAGACAAATGCAAGTGCTGCAAGAACTGCATTTGCCAGGATGCTACTAAATAAAACAAGGGAGTTTGTGACAGTACTCACCATATCTCCCTGCCCCCTTTTATCCCTGTCCTTTATCCTAAAAGGAGACTTTTAGTTCATTGGTCTCCTTCAGAAATAGCCCTGCCCCAGCTAAAAAGGAAATAGTATACTCTGTACTATGAAATCAGCCAGCCAAAGCTGCATGAGGAATGACTGATTTCAGAGGGATTGTGATTCCAACCCTGGGTTCCAGAGGAAACATCCTGTGTCCCAGTAGTCTAGAGAGTAACATGCTAGGGCAGGTGAGTTGCGGATCAGCAGGAGCATGTCAGGCAATGGACCTCAGCGGACAAGGAACAGAGTGAAGAACACTGACACTTTGCCATCCAGCTGCAATAATTAGATATTATTTGCCATATTCATTACTAAAGCACGGGCATAGCTGTTAGGTAAATTTGTCCAGAAAAATCTGTTAACATGTACTATTGCCTTTTAATTCAGACTTACACATGAAAAACTGTGTCCATGCTTATTGCTATGCAGGGAGACTGCAGCTTTTTTTTTTCAGTGGCAAAATGATGTTATTAGTCATGTTGTCTTTAACCGAGTAAAATAGATCAGCTGGTTGAATTTATCTGAAGGGGTAAAACTATGCATTAAAAATCGACAAATAAAAAGAAGCATTGGAAGCAAAAGAAAAAATTTCTTGAAACTCTTCATTAAGGGGTTCCACATCATTTATAGGATATTTCCTAGGACTGGGCAAACAAAAGAAAGGAATACACCAAAAGCAATGAGGCTGAATTAGTCCTCAGTAAACTCCTCTCTTTATCCTATATTTTAGGGGACAAGATCTGTTGACACCTGTGTGCCCCTGTTGACCATACTATTTACTGTATTAGAAGTGCCATAAGGCTCTGGTAGGCACCTACTGCATACAGCAATCTAGCCTGCCAACTGTTACAGTAAAGGAAAATGAATTTAAAATGCATCACTGAGAGATTAACAGGTATTTTCCAAACTATCTGCAGGAATTAGGTATAATGTGCAGGCATGCTCTCAACTATCAATAAATATATGGTAGTTTACCTCTTTTTATTGTATCCTGACTGATGTTTTGCACATTTCTCAATGGGAAAAGCAATTACTACCACGTACTTTGTGCTCTATCACCTTACTTGCCAAGTGTACCTTAAAATAACATTTTTCTGAACTAATACCCCTGAGGTACCTTGGTACTTGTGCTCCTGTAATACACAGGGGTCTAAGACACAGAGGTCTAAGTGTTTCATCTAGATTTTTCAAAGCACTTCACAGCTTTAGCTTACCACAGTCTCTGAAAAGCAGTCACTTCAGTCCTGTTAGTAAGTATATGACAGTATGTTCAATTTAAGATGGAACACATTGAGACTGATTTTTAGATACTATGATTATCAGTAATTACAATCAAAAGCAAAGAGAAACACCACTTAATGGTGGGAGTTGACATAAAATGTGGCAAAGTGGCCTAGTGAGAGTGTGGAAAGCAATTGTGTCAGAACATCATTCACACTTAAATGATTTATGTTACACTATAGTGCTATAACTAGTCCCCTAAGCATTAACTCCTCTCTGGACTTTATGACTTCAGCTTCCAGAGAACATTAAATATGCTAACAATGATTAACGCAAAGCGTGTTTCGCCTTGTGTTTCTTCAGGAGAATGACCTATGCCATTAAATTGGTCAAGTACAACTGTATTAACCTAAAAGTCTTTAGAATGCCTCTAGTCAGTTGATACATATTTCCTTAGCAATAAACCAGTAGATGCATGTGGATTTTACATCCCTGAAAATATGTCTATTAGGATATGTCAGTCTTGGGGGGAAGTTCCAAAGTCAGCCCTTTGAGGAAGCAAAGAAAAAGCATTTGACAATCAGGATGCTAGAAATCATTAGGAAAGAAACCCAAAATATAGTATAAAACATTTTTATGCCAGTATATAAAGTTTTGATGCACTAGCCTCCTGAGTACCATGTATTACTCTGGCCACTGCATCTCAAAAAGAAATGACCAGAAAATAAGCTTATAGAAGCAATGGAGAAAGGTGAGAAAGCTGTTCAAGGGCATAAAATGGCTTCAGGATGAAGAGATTGTAGGCAGACTGGGACTTTTCATCTCCCAGGAAAGGCAAGAAAGAGACAATATGGTAAAGGTACATGAAGTTTTCAGTGGTAAGGACAGGGTCAGTACAGGGTGATTCTTAAATGTTTCTTAGAATCAGAAAATTATGGAATGCCCAATACAATTTTGAGGTGTCAGCCTTAAAAGCTAAAAACACAAAGTACTTTTTAATAGTGCATGCTATTTGGCCAAAACTATATGGACTTTACACAAATTCATGGAGAATCCTTCAGGATCTGTTAAGTTTGATGGTCTAATGCAACTTCCATCTCAGAAGATCTCTAATCTGCTGAGAACTGTCTGATAAAAATTCCCCTGTGCTTCTGTATTTCTTCCTGCTTTCCTCAGCCACCCTGTGCTGCCCAGTGCCAGAGGAGGGTGGTGGGCTAGGCAGACCCGTGCTCTGACCAGATCTTGGCTTCCTCTTCTGGGAAAGCCCTGCAGGTTGAGGCCCACGCTCTCCGAGCATGAGTGCACTTTGGGGAGAGTCATCATGGTGTGGTGCTTGGGGCCATCCCATCTCTATGAAAACGCTCAGCCTCTGAGCCGTCTTTACTTCGCAGATGCAAAAGGATGATATTTTTGTCTCAGCAGTTCAGCGCAGCCGAGCTCTGAGGTCAAAAGCTTTTTCAACAGTACTTCCCCGAAGTGTGAGTGAGTAGCTGTAATAAATACCGAATGAGTGAGCTCGGTGAGGGATGATTGGAGCCACTGGAACGTCAAATGCATCAGGGGTATGAAGAGGTTTTGTAAAGTGCTGATGCTTATTTAAATTAAGGGCATCTTCTGTGGCTGATTGCAAAAGAAGGCTAAAAGGAAAATAAATACCAAATCTCAAAAAGATAAATGGTCAAATATAAACATGCTGTCAGTCAAGGTACATGCAAAACAGAAATTCAGTGAGAGACTGGATGAGTACGTGAAAGAGATATCTAGTAATGTTTGCTAAATACACAGAAGCCCCATCTCCTCTGAGCTGAAAATTGTTGGAGACTAAGAGAGTATTACTGGGAGTATTTTAAATGTTTGCCCTGTTCCTATTTGTCCCTAAACAACTTATACGTTTCTGGTGCTTATAGCCAGTGTTGAAGACAGGATACTGGAAAAATGAACCCTTCATCTGTCCTGTTATGACTGTTCTTATTTTCATAAATTTCTTCTCACTGGAAATTTCAGAACTGTAGTTTGGAATGAAAACTGAAGGCTTAAAAGAACTCCATAAAGAAATATGTTGAAAAGATCATTTTGAACCAATCAGAATGTTTGGCTTCCATTTTTATTTACTACAGTGTGTATTTTACAAATCAATAATAATAAAACCTAAAAAGGCAGGAACTCAAAAAATAAATCAAGAGGTATTTTAAAAGAAAACAAGGTTTCTTTCAAAAAAAATTACAGTCTAGTACTTCAGCATTTCTACTGAACCTTTTCAAAGGAAATTCCATTATATCCAGCCTTTTGGAATATGGTTCGGCAGCAATGTCTGACAGCTTTGCGAAGCTGTAGCTCTTGTAGAAATCATTTAACAAGCCATATGTGCAGAGGGAATCATGTGCATCAGTTTGCAAAGCCAGGGCCTCAGTTTTCAAGCTGGAACTTGATCTTGATCAAATCGCCCTGCAGCCCTCCCCACCCCCCCAATAATAAAAGCCTCCAAGACTTAAAAAGATTTCAAACAGTCTTTGATAATACAATGTTTTAGTAATTATATATACCTGAAGGTGCTGAAAATACCTATTGGCGTTCATTGCATGCATTAGGTACTGCTATGTTAATTGAACCCCTTTTAAAAATCTGTCATTATCATCACCCTGTCTACACCCTATCCTTCCTCCTCTCTTTCTTGTCAAACAGCTTCATGTGAGAATGAGGTCAATATTGGGGTTGTAATGATTTCGTCACTCATTTCACAGGTACACAGAATTTTTCAGTTGGTTTCACGTCTAAATACTGGACATATTTTAGACTGGTTAGATTTCAAGATGAGATGCAAACTGCTCTTTATAGCTGAGTCACATTCTATCTGCAAAAAAAGTAATAATAATAAAATAAAAAGGATTAGTCACTGAGGAGTGCCACTTGGCTTCTGTTTTTTTTTCACAAATTTTTCAGATTCTCTTATCCACAGCAAGGATAATGCTCTCCCTTCACCTCTGCTAGGCTTTGCTGGGGTATTGAATGAAAACTGTCAAAATGACAGAACATTTGCGTTCTGCTTATTAACCCAGATATGGGCTACTTACTGACTGAGGATTGAAATCTATAGGGAAGAACTTGCAATGATTCTAGGCAAAAGATGGTTGTTTTGAAACGTTCTGATTTTTCCCCTGTTTATTCCTAGGTGAAAATAAACTGATAGGGGATCTCTTAGTACTGGGCGGAGCAACGCTATATGGCATCTCGAACGTTTGTGAGGAGTATATCGTCCGAAATCTGAGTCGAGTGGAATTCCTGGGCATGATCGGACTCTTTGGCTCCTTCTTCAGTGGAATTCAGCTGTAAGTGAGCAGGTTTGAGCCCCAAGGTCATTCAAATAAGTGCAGCTGTGGCCTCCGTTGAGGTAGCCTCTCTTCAAAGGTAGCCATCTCCTGTGGAGAGTAGGTGTCCTCTAATTCTGTAATTTGCATTGGTTTTCATATTTCAGATCGGTGGATTTGAATAATAACACAAATTTGTACCTAAGTACTCTAATTCAAGGGGCCTACAGGAAAGATGGGAGGGACTCTTTATCAGGGAGCGTAGTGATAGGATGAGGGTTAATGGTTTTAAGCTGAAAGAGGCTAGATTTAGATTAGATATTAGGAAGAAACTCTTTATTGTGGGGGTGGTGAGACACTGGAACAGGTTGCCCAGAGAAGTTGTGGATGCCCCATCCCTGGAAGTATTCAAGGCCAGGTTGGATAGGGCTTTGAGCAACCTGATCTAGTGGAATGTATCCCTGCCCACAGCAGAGGGGGCGGAATTAGGTGATCTTTAAGGTCCCTTCCAATCCAAACCATTTTATGATTCTATGATTCTATGACTGCTGTTCTTGAATAGTTGCATGGGGAGGGAGGAGTAGAAGACACATCTTACCACATTGTTGCTTGAAGACAAGTGGATACTTCATATGTTGATCTGATCTGTGAATAACAAGATCTACAACTCTCTCTGGTTCTGTTTCATACTTTTAAAAAGTCACTTAGATTTCTAAACAGGTAGAAAACATGTCCAGTCAGAAGGTATTTTACTTGATTGGCTCATTCTATGTAACTACATTATGATATGGCAAAATGAAAAAGCCTTTAAGAAACTGGCATTTTCACTTCAAAATATTTAGTACTCAGAAGATTGTCACATGGATTTCAGGAACTACTGAGTCCTGTCTATGTCCACATGTACCTAATAAGCACCTCACCTGCAAGCCTAAGAGTTGAAGGGTAGCTTCCAGTGTTGTAATACTGTGACTGATGAAAGTGCAGTAAAAGTCACCATGCAAGATTGCCACATTTTATGCAGATCCTTCGCTAGTGCTTGTCACACAGAATAACTTTTGATTATTAGTCAAAACCAGGTTGCTTCCCTGCACATCTGAGCTACTCAGCTTCTAAGACAGAGACTGATCAAAACGATGACCCAACAGTTTGCATTTAATTAGTTCTATTTCTTTAGCCAAAAAGCTTATTATATTTATGTGGAATCTGAACACGTGACTTAAAATTATTTATATTAACTGGCTGCCGCACAAGCAGTTCCTTTTTTAAAAATCTAGAATTCAAGAGCACGTAAATGTGCCTAGTATCTTTGGCTAAAGCATTTTTGTTACCGACAGTGTTCATGGTAGGTAGGTACTAACTGATTCTGAGGGCATCAAAGCAGTGCCCTTGTCTTGCTCTGTGTGTGTAAACTGTCAGGTACGTCTCGTATTCCTGAATTTAATTATAGTGCCATTACCCACGCTTGACCCAAGCAGTTAGTCACAATTGAGGGTCTGTGAGTTATTTTGCTGGGGAGAAGAAGCTGCTGCTGGAACAAGGCATCTTTGTATACAGAGAACACAACTGGAAGGAAGCAATAAGAAACCATTTCTTTGCTGAAAGCCCTAAGGTTTTTCTAGTCAACCTTTGGCCCAAAAGTTCTTGCCAGCAGGTTTTTCTTCACCGACCTCCACAGCTTTTTGCTGCTAGTGCTTTTGTGACACTTTGTGGACCCCCAACCACACTTAGCTCATATATGTACTTTTTTAACAAGGTGGCAAAAGCTTGCATTTTGGGAGAGGCCAATAATGTTTCTGCTACTTGGCTCCGTGAAGCAATTCAGCATTTTCTTACCTTTACCTGTAATGAAGAGCAGACATCACATAGTTATGAGTTCACAGAGGTTTATTCTAACTAAATACACTAACTGTTTCAAAGAGAAGCCAGCTCCCCATGTTACAATTGCAGACTCTTTCCTTGAAACACTACTGGCCACTTTGGTGCAATGTAGGAACTTTAGGTCCTATAAACTAAAGTAATCTGGGGAAGGAATGACTCAAAAATAGGGCCATTTCCCAGCATGCTAGACACAGTGCTGGTCAAAGTTTGGTGGGCATCCACAAAGTGATTGAGGATGGGGAACATATGTGCTAATACCACTGGAGATGTAAGTCTCATGTTCATAGGATTTACAGGGAGCAGTACAATTTTGAAGCAGGGAAAATATTGAAAAGTGTGTAGGACCATGCTGAATGTAGGAAAGACAAAACAGTACCCACAAGTGCATGTCCCCTTTATTGACATGCACTGATCTCAAAATAATATAGTAGCAAAAAGCTGTGGTATTTGCCTTTTATTCCAGGTGTAAGTACAAATATCTACATAAGTGTGGGTGACTCATGTTAGTTCATGCTTCAGCTCCAGTACAGGGCTGTGTCTCCAAGAGGACTTTCAAAAAGTAGGCTGTTGTTTTCTAGAACAGTTTAGCAAGAGTGCTTAATATTAGACTGTAATGTAAAATAAACCCAGATAATGCCCGTTGGACAGCACATGAAAGCCTAAGGTGTCAGGGCAAACAGTGAAGTAAAGGAAAGAATTGGCTAACTATCCGGGCATGGTGGAAAGAGAAGTTTAGTGGGTTGAATGTGATTAAAGCAGGGAGGAACTCTATATGAAAACAAGAGAAGACATTTGTTGACAAGAGTTACATATATAGCAACTACCCAGCAAATGGAGATAATGCTGTCTGATGGAATCACATAATCATGGAATAACCTACTTTGTAATGGACCCCTGAAGGTCATCTGGTTCAAGCCCCTACTCAAAGCAACTCAAAGCTAACTTCAAAGTTAAGTCAGGTTGCTCAGGAACTCATACAGTTAACTTCTTAATATCTCCAAGAACTGAAATGCCAGTCTTGCTGGGCAACCTGTTCCAGTGTTTGAGCAATATTTTTTTCCTTATATGTAATCAGAGTTTCCCACATTGCAACTTGTATCCATTGTCATTCATCCTTTTATTGTGCACCTCCAAGAAAAGTCTGACT
The DNA here is from genome assembly GCF_034638445.1 of Ciconia boyciana. Taxonomy (NCBI): domain Eukaryota; kingdom Metazoa; phylum Chordata; class Aves; order Ciconiiformes; family Ciconiidae; genus Ciconia; species Ciconia boyciana. The sequence goes on from NC_132936.1 coordinate 56,527,465, forward strand.
CTGTCTTTTCTTGAACTTACCCATTAGGTAGTTAAGACAGCAAATTTATTGTCCCGTCTTCCTTCACCCTGGGTTAGCCTTCTCTTCTTGGCACTGAACAACCCCTGCTGTTTCAGCATCTCCTCTTGCATCATATGCTCCAGCTGCCTGATCATTCTGGTGGAGCTCCACTATACTACCTCCAGTTTGTCAGTCTGTCTTATTCTGGGCAGCCCAAAATTGGATACAGTACTTCATCTGCTGTCTCACAAATCGCATCCTTCAATTTGCTGGCCAGACTCTTACTAACACAGCCCATGATGCTGTTGGCCTTCTCTGCTCCAAGGACCCATTGCTGATTCATGTTCAGGTTGATGTTCACTAGGACTCCAAGGTTTATTCTAAAAAGCAGCTTTCTATCCAGTCAGCTCCCAACCTGTACTATTGCATAGGGTTATTCCACCCCAGGTGCAGGAGTTCATATTTGCTTTTCTTGAACTTCACGAGGTTTCTCTTGGCCCTTTTCTTCAGACTACATTGTGGGTAGTCCACCCATCCAGTCCATACCTGTTCAGTCTCTAAGGATCTTTCAAGAAATCATGTTGGAAGCTTTGCTAAAATCAAGGTAGGTTACACCTCATCCTCTCATCCATTCCCGCTCCTTTATTTACTGAGCCAGTCATCTCATCATAGAAGGCAGTCAGTTTGGTCAGGTATGGTTTGCTCTCGAGAAGTCTGTGCTGGCGGTTTCCAGTCATCTGTTCTTCATTTCCTGCAAAAGACTTCTGGGAAGATTTGCTCCATAATCTTCCCAAAGGTTAGCATAAGGCTGGCCAGGCTATAGTTTTTTCTCTTTTTGAAACTGGATTTGCATTTGTCTCTTTTCGGTCATCAGGGACCTCCTCCAATCACCACGGCCTTTCAAAGATCATTGTGGTTCCCATTCTTCAGTGAATCTGGCATCACTAAATGGCAACTTTGGGCAAAGTTGCTCTTTCTTACCCCTCTTTGTTTCACAGATCGTAATGAATCACAGACCATAGCATATTGTTTTATACTTCTTTTGTATCGGATAGGCAATAGTATGAAAGCAATGTTCCTACATTTAAGTTATATCAAAATTTGTTTGCCAGAACAAGAGACATTGCATTTTGTTTTGATGGTATAATTCAGGAATTGCTGATAAAATAAACATATGCCTTATGCGTGCAAAGACACTTATAATTTAGTTATTTTGCAGACAAAATAATCTTATTATTCTGTACACAGTATTAGACTTGCCACACATCAGCAGCAAGCAAATTAGAATTTCCAGGATGCAACTCTCTAGGCCAGATTAATCTGTAAGGCACTGAGTTCCTGCAGTTTTACTGTTAGACTTGGTCTTCCATATACCACCTTTTGTACTAGGTACTTTGTTTTTCAATCTGTGTAATTCCATGTTTTATACTTGTTTAAAATAGTGTCCAGACTAGCATGCAGAGTTCTGCACAGCAGGAGTTATCTGCAAATCACAGATCAGAGAAAGTGGTTAGCTGAGTAAAGACCTAGCTTGTGAGATATCTAATCTCAAAGGGTCTATTTGCCTGGATTGGGAAAGGCTGACTTGTTGCCACCTTAGAATTTTCTGGATCTGGGATTTTGATGTTAATGTACAATGCAAGACTTACAAGGTGTTGAAAGTGGACTTTTGCAGCTTGGCCCATCCTTTGCTTTGTGTCCTGACTTTCATTGCTGTGAGTATCTGATCTCTCTCAGTGTGTAACAAATCACAGTATTCTCCCCAAAGCCAGCCTGTGTTATCTATTTATTTGACACTGCAGAGCTGCTCTGAAGGGTGAATAACTCAGACAGATACATTATTAATCATTAAAGTTCAAAAGCTTTCAGAATATTAAGTCAGAAGAGTATAAGAGGATTGAACATATAGGGGGATGGGTACTTTGGGCAGGTATATAGAGAGCTGGAAATAAACCAGTACAAATTGTATGCTATCACGTCTGATTACTGCCCTGAAGATCTTTCAAATACACAGGCACAGGGATAATGCCAGAGTGGATTAGCAAAGTCTGATTGCATTTGGTTCCTACAGAGATTTTTTGTTATAAGGTTATTTATGTTGTTTTGTCCAGCATTTGAATTGAATGAGTGGAAGTAATTTAACTTCTGTTCTCTTCCATCAAATTTTGCCTTCTCTTCTCTTATAGTGCAATCATGGAACACAAAGAACTGTTGAAAGTTCCCTGGGATTGGCAAATAGGTAAGAAAACACTTTAACTCATTGAAGATAGTTGCTGAAGGAGGTGTGGAGACAACCAATGTTTGGGGAGGCTGGCACAAAGTTTCACAGGAGCCAATGTTTGTGACTTTTCCGCCAGTTACTGCCAAAGGTTGAACCACATGCCTCATAACGTTTGTTAAATGATCTGTCCTCCTGTTGCCATACTATGCCTTCCTTGCACCATTAGGTTAAGCATATGAATGCCATAAGATAATTATTCAGACAGCCGTGAAGTAAAGCAATAATGGGGTTCCAGTTCTAAGATTCAATGCAACACTGGGACAAATAAATGAGGTAGTCATTAAGAGCCAAACCTTTTCAATGAATGCCAAAGAAAGAAAATGGAACCTAACAAAAAACTATAAAAGTACTTGCAGTGCATATTATAGCCCCATAAACTCATTTCCAAGGGGAGCATTTCTGTATGCAAACGGTTAATTGCTTTCCAAGTAGTCTTGGTGGAATATAGCCGATGTGGCTTTTAGACAAATTTAGGTAGCATCATGCACAATGAAGCTCTTACGGTGTTTTGCTATGCAGTGGATTGTGTGTTCCCATTTCAGTTTGGAAGTTGAGTTTATGATCTAAGACTTCCTTCTAATTAGCCCAACAAATTATTTGCTTTAAAAGCAAATCAACATTTAGGAGCGTCCCTATAATCACTCTTTTACTATTTATGGCAATAGAAGAAATAAAATACTAATAGTATAGAGCTGATATACTTAGCAGGGGATTAAAGCCTTGGCAATCCATTGACAATAGCTTGTTACCTAGTTTCAGAATGAACATCAAAATGACAACTCAGAAGTGTGCAAAGGCAACTGATTATGTGGGGAATCCCTGAGGACAGGGGGTACAAGTAATGGAATACACTGTTGTTTTCTTTAAACTTAGTTCACAATTTCCTCTCATCATTATAAACCTTAATAAAAACAGTGCATCTTTCACAAAACACTGCACCTAGAAGTCTTGGAGTTTGATGGTTGAGCTCTAAAACTAAATGACAAATCAATTTAAAGTATCCATGGAGAAACACACACAACTGCATGCTATAAGTGTATTGGCCTTCTTTAATCTGAGATAATTAGCATAATTGCATCAGTGTTTGTTTATACTTCATGATAAGGAGCTCAGGGACATAATTAATCTGGTACTGATGGAACTAGCAATGGTCATAGTGAATTAATCTACTATCCATGTAAATGTCATATATACTTCCATGGGAGTTCTGTTGTAACTCAGTATCAGTGAAATGTGCTATTAAAATAAAGTCTTACTTGGTCTGTGATGCCATTAAAATGTCATTGAAAGTTAGTCACTGATTCTGAAGAGTCCCTATGCTTCATAAGGAGGAGATCGTCTTAGCAAGAGCATCGTAGATATGTACTTGTTTTGTTAGAGCAATAATTGGAAATGCAGTGCAGTTGAACATGGATTAAATGGCGACAATTATGTGTAGTTTTGTGTTCTTCCCTGGCTTCCACTGCACTCAATGTGCTTTCCATTGCATTGGCAGTGATACAACGTTGTCAAGTAGTGATTGACACATGTATGTCAGGGTGTTCACAGCCTTGTCCTCAATAGTTATCCACTGCGACAGACTCAAACCTGCAATCCAGCAGAGTTAAATCACCAGCCTTCTGAATGGTAGTGATAAAGTCACAGCAGGCAACCTAATAAATAACTCAGGGTGGCCTGTTGCCATCTGCCATAATTGTGCTATTAAGAATGGATGAGCTACCTTTCAACTGATGTAAAATGCAAATGATTTTGGAATATAAAGATCTAAAGCCAATCTGTTATGTCTATCATCTTTAAAACAGGCTGTGGCCCTCCTGGTTTTAATTTTGGAAATTCCCCTGATACCTAGCATCATCTTCACACTTAGTATAAATCAGTGTAGCTCTCTTTGAATCCTTGAAGGTTTAAGTATTAATACTTGCTGACAACCTGACTGAAAGGAGAATGATTATCCTGTTCTGACTGAGTGGTTTCATATGAGACCATGACACGTTTTGGAGAGTGATACATGAAATAATAACAAATAAATTAACATCGGTTTTATTTAAGAGAAAAGCCAGTTTGAATCTCCAAGGAAGTGTTCTGTGTTACAGAGGGTTTGAATATTTCTGAATGGTCTTTATTCCAAGAAAACAGCATGAAAAATCATAACTGATTCCATTTCATCCCAATGAAACGATAGCTTTTGGAGTAAAAACACAAAGGATAAAACATGCAATGTTCAACCAGCATGCTCAGGAGCTAAAACAGAAGTTCCCAAGGCATGTTAGTCTTGGTGGTACTTGCGCTACTTTAGAGAGTCCCTGGGGGTAGATCCTGCCCATCTGTGTGAGGATGCCCAGTCTTAAGAGAAGTGAGGAGATACTGAGGGATTGGGACTTTTTCAGCCTGCAGAAGAGAAGGCTTCGAGGAGTTACCTACAAGGAAGTTATCAAAAGAACAGAGCCAAGGTCTTCACAGCGGTGCATGGCAGGAAGATGAGGGACAACAGGCAGAAGCTGAAATGAGAGATTCAGACTGGATAAAAGGAAAATCTTCTTCACACAGAGGACAGGCAGGCAGTGGATCAGGTTGCCTAGACAGGATGTGTGATCTCCATCCTCAGAGGCTTCAAGACCAGGCTGGACAAAGTCCTGAGCAACTTGGTCTGATCTCACAGCTGAGCCTGCTTTGAGCAGGGTTTGAAACAGAGAATTCTGAGCTCCTTTTCAGCCTGAATCACCCCACGATCCTATGATCCTAAGTGCCCAGTTCAGACACTTACCAGGCATTCACACCCAAACAGGGAAAACTGGTGACCTTACCCATTAGGGTGAGCACTGACAGACAAGATGGGATTCCTTCCACCAACTTTAGATATCTGGGATGTGGACATCTGATTTAGTTAAATAGAATCCCTTTATCATTGGCAAGAGTAAACAGGCATGACAGAAATCATACTATGCTAAAGCTAGTGTCTAAAAGAGGATGGACAATTTCCCAATCTCTTCATTGATCACCAACCCCCAGTATGTGTCCAGAGTTAGGTGTGAAGAATCCCACCCACAGGTGCCTTCCTGCGATTAAGCCTTCAGTTCAGGACAATGCCAGCACATCTGAAAGCAGACAGTTATGAATGATGAGCTTCTCAGGGTTTAATACAGACCAGCTGATCAGCTGATCATTACAAAAGCACCTCCTAACTTACCAGGTTGCTTCCTTCCAGTGCCTGCTACAGGCAATCGGTGCTGGTGACTCAGTGCCTGGTTAGACACAGGTCCCAGCACCTGGGACTGCAGCACTAGTGGTGATTCCCAAGGCTGCCATCAGCACTGCAGGGGTACCCAAGGAAGCTGAGGCTCCAAGCCTTTGACTTAAAACATATTTTTAGTCTGAAAACTGGCCCTCTAAGAAGCAATATCTGAAAATCATATGAAGTTATTTCCAGTTTGCTTATTGTCACCACTAAATGCCATCCAGCTGATGGGTATTACATGTATTTTTAAGATTTAAATGAAATGCCACTTTACATTCACCTCTGATAGGACAGCTACAGTTTAAGCAATTTTTCACTGGAACTGAAATGCCCTTTGGAAAAGCAGCCTGTGAAGTGCATGTAGTTGGCTGCCGAAGAATATGAACACCAAGGCGGTACAATAAAATTATACTGTTAGTTGAGAGCATAACCCAGCAAAGCACCTGAATATGTTTATTAAATCCAGACTGACTAGCAGGGGCTTGGTGGACCAGCTGGCGGTTTGCAGACTATACTTTGGGAATGCTGACTTCAGGTCCAGAATGGCTTTTGCGCCTGACCATTTCTTGATTTAAGCCTGGAAGAAAAGTTGACTTAATGCTCATGTAAGCAAACAATTTCTCATTGATCAAAACTACACTCCATTTGATGCAACCATTGCCTACTACAGAAGAGTTGCAGAGTTTGCATAAAGCAAAGCCTAAGACTGATTCAGTTGTTACCCATATACAATGCACACCTTAAAAATTTGCTAGCTGTTATTAAAAGCAGTTCTTACCATGATTATCCATATTCTGAATGTAAATTCAGATTCGTTATCATGCCATAACAATTGATACACAGACACTGACATTTTGTGACTACTGTATTTGTTTCAGATGAATATACACTTCAGATGCTTCTAAGGGACTCAAACTATCACAGCTGATTTTGTCCTTTAGATAGCTTTTCTAAAGAGTTTTTAACTAAGTGGATCCACAAGCAGATACAAATCATATGGGCTTTTTTTCCCCCTTCTAATTCCTTTCAGGACTTTGGCAATCAGATTTTCTGCAACTTTTAGTCAATAACAACATGCTCTGAAGAGCTGGCGTGAGTCTAAATTTAGGCTCGTGCACATATCAGCTGGGAATTCTGCAGCATACGGCAGCCTAAGAAATATCATTTGCATGAGAGCAGATGAGTGAAGTGTTTGCTGTTTTTTTAACTTCATATTGATTAATTTGTCTTGGGATTTATCAAATAATAACTGAAGCAATGAATTCTTTCCCAGTAAGTTATTTAGGTTTTTAAATGAAATTAGATTTTTACTGTAATGTATTTTTATTATATTAGTGTCTAACAATCTAATTTGTGTGAGGCACTCTGTAAACCTGTAGCAAGAAATAGTCTCAGCTCCGGAAAGCTTTATTAAGGAAGGCAGACAAAAAGTGGTAGAGGAACAGGAGCACAAAACTGTGAAGTGTTTTATCAGGTTTGGTGGCAAAATCAGACTAGGACCTCTGTCACTTGAGTGCTGTCCTCATGCATTCATCTATTAACTCCTCTGCAAATACTTTTGCATTCATTTTTTGGGTCCATTCCCAGAAAATATTGTGTGCTCCATCCAACTCAGCTGAACTCAGCTGGTGTTGGGGACATTCAGCTCCTTAAGAGTCTAGATTCTATGTGTCCAAATGCATCATTCCATCCAAATTTATGTTGGACATGAGGTATTCACTAGTAGTGTAAGACACCAATTTAAAACAGCACTACTATTATGGGGACCACAGAGATCAGACCATGTGTCCACTGCTGTGTAGGTATAATTTTCAATGGGTTTTGTATATATTTAGAATGATGCTCTTAATCTATATATATATGTGCATCTTAATAATTTGAATCCATGTTTTTTTTTAAAAGGATTCTTCATCCTTTTCTAAAAACACAGCCTTAGTCCTCCCAACACGAGTCATTTCTGCAAGCTATGGAAGGTCACTTTGCTTCTTGTTTCTTTTCCGCAGGCTTGTTGTATGTCGGCTTTAGTGCCTGTATGTTTGGCCTCTACAGCTTTATGCCAGTGGTCATAAAGAAAACCAGTGCTACTGCCGTCAACCTCTCCCTACTCACAGCTGACCTGTACAGCCTCTTCTGTGGATTATTCCTCTTCCACTACAAGGTATGTGGAAATGAGAGACGTATTTGGGTAATAGCTGTAAGCCTGAAGAAATACCAGTGCAAAACAATGAAACAAAAGAAGCCTCCAAGCTTTGCTAGATCTGCACAGTAAAAGTGCAGATTTTTTTTATACTTCAGGCTTCCCACACCAAAACTAGTTTTATTTTGTGATTTCCAGTTGTTAAAGAGAGCTCATTTGGTCTTGTTGTTACAAGTTTTAAGATTTGAGTACCTGTTCATCAGCAACTGTGTCACTAATTTCATTTTACTTGCAGTTGAAAGGTAACTTTCAACTGCTGTGACCAGACCCAGAGTGGCAACATGAAGGGAAGGACTCTTCCAAAAATCCCATAGAAATTTTTTGCCCCTTAACAAGGTTGTTTCATTCATGCTGATTCTGAATGTATTACTCATAATTGTCCATGAATTACATCTTTCTTGTCAGCCAAACCAATGGCTTGCCTGTTAGTGTAAATGCCAAAACGTGCAGCAGATATTTGTTGAAATTAAACTTTTATATCTCGGGTTCTCAGATATTTACAACACTGCGTTGTACAGGCACACATTTGGTCTCCAATTGCAAGGAATGACACTTCATTATTCACAAGTATTCCCTCCAAGTGTCCATCATGTGAAAGTGGCATCAGGGTGCCGTAGGCCATTGCTTTGTACCGTCACTTATTCATAAGAGGGAAGTTACTTGGTAACTAAAATGGTGGCCCAGAGAATTGTTAGGCAAATGAAAGCCTTAAAATACTGAGTAGCTAACCAGCCCAAAACAGATTTTGTGATACTAATGGTACCTGAATGAATCTGAATGAGACAGTGAAAGTTCAAAGCTTCAGAGTCCAACATAAAATTGGGTTTTGCTATTTCCTTTTATGTTGTTTTTATGGCTTTAAGAATTTTGCAGACAGAAGAAAAGCAAGTATAAAACAAAAATTTTACTGAGAACACAGAACAAAGGTTGTCTGCTGCTTCGCAGGTCTATCTCATGGTGATTTAGTTCCTAGTTCTTTCTGCCCCACACTTCAAATCCAAAGTGTTTGAAATTAGGTATTAGCTGAAAATTGCTATCCCCTGTTAATAATATTATTTGATACCCATAGTAAAATATATTTAGTGATGTTATTCCACTGTTTCTAAGAAAAATGCCTATGTTACACAATAGAAGACAGACAAGTTTAATTCTGAAGACAGTGTCGGTGTTGTTTTAGCAAAATCAAACTCTGTTAGAGGGAGAGACTCAAAAAGCAGCAGGGTTGGACAGCTTTGTGCTCAGCATTGCTCAAACCTGACAAAAAATACAATTTTGCAAATGCAAACATTAAACTTCAGGCACTTGAAAGACAGAAGGTGCATAAAAGGTTTCAGTTTTTCCCTGTGTCTAACTGTTGAGTACACTGGCAGAGCCAGGAAGGCAGACTTTTCAACCTCATTGACCCCCTGTCTTTCTACTGTATGTGCATTTCAGCTCTTGACCGCAGTGGCGCCTTGGCCTTCCTTTAAGACCCATACTGAAAAAGTGCTCAGGAGGAGAAGGCTCAGAGCCGGTTTTCTGGTTGAAAGCAAGGTCTCATCATCTGTCCTGATAAACCGCTTGAGTTCCACCTCTGAAGTAGCTGGTGGTCCCCTCTGCGCCTTACTCATCTGATTAGAAAACTGTTTGAAAATCTCATTCTCCTGCAGTTAACCGTATCATGCAATCTTCTCACAAACTCTTATCAAACTCTTACTTCAGCCTATTTAGATTTTTTACCTCCACTGCTCTCCTTGGGATACTGTTTCAGAACATGACTGCTCCAACAGTTAGAAACCTTCTTATTTACAGCATAAATTTACTTATGGTTAGTTTTGATCCACTTGTTCTGCCGAGAGTATCCCTTAGCATGAAGAGTGCCCCTGTCTCCTTGACATTTTACTCCATTGGTACCTTGATAGAGAGCAATCATATCCTCTCTCAGCCCCTAGTTCACTAGTCCGAGCAAGCCACACTCTTACCTGTTCCCCCGAGCACCTCTCTGTCTTTCTCTGCACCTCATCCAGTTGGATTTCATCCTTCCTGAGACAGTCCCTTCAACTCGCGAAGCAGGAAAGATCCCTCCAGCACCTGGTGCAGTGCTCTTGTCTCTCCATTTCTTCAGGAAACATGTTAGCCCCTAAATAGTAAGACTGTATTTACTTTTTTCATCGCTGCTTTTCCTTTGTGGTTTGCACTCATCCTGCAAGCCATGTAACTCGTGTGTGTCTCTTCTTTGTTCTTCCCAGCTGAAGTGCTGATAAGGAGAAGACCTTTGTCAGGACTTTGTGGAAGGGCCTTTACCTGAAATGCAGTATCAACTTCCCGAGCTGTCAGTGTCTCCTTTCATGCCCTTCAAACTTACATTGCAGAGGAAATTTGAAAAGGGAGGCTGTATTCAGAGAACAACTAGCTTTAAAAGCCCACTTAATTATCTGGTTACTTCTTTAGTTACCATGTTTTTATCCTTAGTTAGATCACCTCCTCCTTTTCTTTCTGGTTTACTATCAGGTGCCCTTTTATATGGGAAGTAGAACTGTGAAACGTGCAACTTGCACTCAATAATGAAGTCTAATATGTTAACATCAAATGATCTAAATTGATTCCCCTCATAAGACTGTGTACTCTTGCTTGTTTTCTAGCTTCTAAAAAGCTGTTTCATTCCCAGCCCAGCTGTACGTCTCCTTCAGATACAGATCTTCTGCTTGTTGCTGCACTGGCCAATGGGCGAAACCCCACTTCACTGGGAAACAAATGGTTTTATGCTGAATTAGGATCAACTGAGCGGTTTAGTACCCCTTGCAGAATATCATTTTATGAGGCTTTCAAGAAACAGTTATGATTTTTTCCCTGTGCTGCTACTTTTATCACCAGACAGGTTTATTGCACCTATAGCAGTAAATCTATGAAAATCCATGGAAAATGCGGGAAATTAGTTTAACTGGGCTTTAGAGCCTCTGAAACCAAACTGAGGGGAAGATTACATTTGAAGTGTTTTGATTCGTTAGCATTTCATTTTTTTATAACATGGACTTGCAACATCATGGCATGCAGGACAGTGAGATTATAAACAGCTGCATTTATATTCTTACCCCATATGCAGATATCTTTGTAGCACATTGAACAGTTCCCAGGCCCATGGAAGCTAGAAATACATGTTAACTTGACACAACTCTGGTGATATACTCATAATTCAAGATGTGAATTGTTCAAGGTGTTATTGTATTAAAATGTAATGATTTATGACTTTCAGTTTGAGATAGATGACTAGATTGTAGTGCATCATTCTTAAAATTATCTACATCCCCCAAATAAAAGCTCTCTTTTTAGTTCTTCTGTAATCAATAATTGATTCCAAATATTCCAGTGGATGGGGAAAGGTGGCTGGCCTCTTTGGTGCCTGAATACTGGCCACTGCCATAGCATTTAAGTTAACAACTCCATATCTTCAATCCTTTTTTTAAATTCTCACCATATTTATATATTTTATACAATTTTGATCTTCAAAACTTTCCTAGCTATCTGTTCTCATTTCACCTTCTTCTTAAGCACAATTAAATTTGCTTTGAAAAACAAAGGCCATCAGAGTCCTAAAACTTAACAGGTTGGTAACAGGTTTACATGATGGTAAACAGCTTGGGAACCAAACAGGAGGATGCGATACAAATGTGAGATACACTGTGTAGAGGGATGTCTAGGCATAGCGTGGAGGAAATTTAACGTTCTGAGTAACAGGACTGTCCTTGCCCTGTCAGAGACTGCAATAGCCGTTCTTTGTCATGGATACACTGATACCAGTGGTGCTGGGAAATTCAGGGCCAGCTCTCCGGGTGTACGGGGTTCAAACTTTTGTATAACTTCATTTATTTTTTAGCTTAGGAGGTGTTCTTTTTTACATTTTAGTCTCAGCCTTAGCTTTATTTTTATGTGAATTTTTAAAGTTCATACTTTCATTTGCAAGCCATATGTTGTGCTTTAGTCATTCTAAGCAAATTGGGTTCTCACTAAATAATCTAAGTAGTTTATTTTATGTTTTCCACCAGCTAGAGCATGCATACTGATTGTGTTCTGCACCAGCAGGTCGAATCACACTATATCATATCATTACCTAGCAAGCCAAGCACAGTCAATTATATTCTGCCTTGGCAAATTCATTCATTATTTTATCCAAGATGCAGCTATAAAAATTCAGAATTTCTGGATATAGTAGCAATTTCCAAATGAAGAAAATGCATATATTTCATAATAAATTAAGGAAGTCATATATCTTGATTTAGAATCCTGGAGAGTATCTGTGACAAAGGACTTGGCTGCACAGATAAACGTGATACTCAAAACCTTTCAGCACTAGAAATCTGAAATTATGCTAGCTGAAACCTTGCTTGCTGATGCTTACTGATGCTTCTAAAAATGACTTTTCAATGCTAATTCCCTCCAATGGAAGGGAGCAGATGACAGCCTTCCCATTACATCAAGAAACAAACCATAAAAGAGAGTGGTTTTTAACATAATGGAGAAGAGGGGATACAAACTGGGGGCAATAGGTTCCAATTTCATTTTTGCCAGCACAGATCCTAAGCAATGCCCATGAATTGGGGATTTACGTAGACTTCACTGAGGTGAAAATGTGGCCCTTACTGGAAACAAAGGAGAAGAATTAGGAGCCTCCATTAAAAGCATGTACTTTACCGTCCTGATCCAAATCACTGAAGCCAGTATGAGCTTTTCTGCTGGCTTCAGTGGGCTTCAGTTCATTTTCCTAAATTAGGAAAGTCTGCCACTCAAGGAATAATCTTTAAAAAAATTCAGTTTCATGACTGTGGAGCTAAAGACCATGCCTTACTGTGACTCCATATGTTTCACACAGTCCTTTTTTTTGTTAGTGAAGGATGGATATGATGTGTGTGGTTTGGGAGCAGGAGGTAGAAGTGGTTTGGTTTGGGGGAGAATTGTTTGTTTATTAGTTTGATTTTTACTTGGCAGCCATCCATAAACACCTGAGAGACTTTTCCCAATTATCTGGCCAAACTGAGAAAATACTTCAAATGGTGTTCTCACCTTTTTTTTTTTTAAACCTATCTGCAAGTATAAGCTGAAGGCAGTAAGATCCTTTGCTTGCACTTGTTAGGGGACTGACACCTACGTATTTTAAACTTTGACAGTGGTGATGTCAGTGGTGCATCATTATTTCTAGTAGAGCAGGCAGTGCAGGCTACACAACTCTTTTTTACATTATTACTTCCTCAGTCATATACTTTTGGATATTTTCTTGATGAACTTGGATATGCAAGCTGCTTGACCCATAAACTCTCTGTTTGAATGGAATGTAATCTCACAGGGCCTCTATCCTGGTGAAGGCTTCTAAGCTTTCGATAATAATGAGGATAAATCATATTACTAATTAATTCTTTATGCCATTGGTAATGTGCAGAAATCTATGCGTGTGTTTCCCTTTCTTTTCCAGAGTACTAAATTTCTTACAGTGGGACTCCCTCTCAACAGCTCTGTTCCCATGAAGCTGTACTGTCTGCATGCCTTTCATCTAAGTGGCATTTTAAAAGCTTCTTTTTCACTTTTCTTTACATTTATTTATTTATTTATTTATTTGAATTTCCTCCTCCAAATTATAATCAATTAGAAAATAGTTAGGCATCTATATTTGAAGAGCTACCTTGAGGTGGAAAGGAGTTAGGTGTGTCTTTGGTCACACTTGAATGTATATTCCTGGGACAGAATATACATCTGCTCACCCTTTGTCTGAGGGTGCAAGATGCGGTACAATAAAAAAGCTATGAAGTAAAATGACAAAAAAGAGTAGAAGCTGGAAAATGAAATTACTCCCACCAAGATGTTGCACAGTCTGATGATAGATTTTTAACAACACAGCACAGATATGGCAGTTTTCTGAAAATACTGTGTTGTTAAAAGGGTATCTCTTCCTTTCACAGTGTTATCTTGCAATAGATTCATTAGTTGCAAAGCATGAATAGTGAAACATGGATACTCATTGTTTTGGAGCCATCAAAAAAGAGTGTAAAAGAAGTGGCATTCGTATTGCAGAAGTTGCGATGAAAGCTTCAATTTCAATATTTTTTCAGACACTAGCTCATCATAAATGTCAAGTTTTGTAGGTTGTTTTCAAGGCTTTTAGCTTGAGATTTTTTTTTTATTTTTATTTTTTTTGTTGTCTTATGTTAAAAGACTGCTCACAACAGAACTGGTTAGGAGTTTTCTAGCAAAATACATTTTTGTTGGAAATGCCTAATTATAAAAACAGAAACACTAAGTGAAAACATCCTTTTTTCAGTATGCTCCCTGTCACAGATGGAGTGAGAGTGTACTTCACTCGTAAGAGAGAAGCAAAAATATACTTTATTGATATAGAACAGGGAGTTAACAAAGTTCAATGTGACAGTGGTTTAACAAGATTTGATGGCAAGGTACACTTGATTATTTACGGCATAAGAGGACAGGGTCAGACAAAACTGTCAGGGAGACCCTCCCATTGAGTCATGAGGTTCAGAAAGGATCCCCTTGCTTTCTAAACTCCTTCTCAGAGAGGAGTCTAGCTGTGGCTAGATCCAGTCCTAGTCCCAGACTTGGTCAACGGTTTATGTCTAAAGGATTATATATGTGCAATCAATCCTTTATATCACTTAGCTAAGATTTCAAAGTTTAGCATGCTATTAGTCACTTACCGAGGATCTGTTGCGGCAAGGAATCTCTCAACCTCGAGGAGTAACCTTGAGAGGCGTCCCTGCTCAAGGGGAGATCCTGGCGTGCAGCCCGCTGCCGTGCAGGAGAGCTCAAAGGGCTCTTGGGCTGCTCACTGTTTATGGGGGGTAAGATGATTGACTCATAGTCGTATTTGCATATCAGCTGCAGATATTAGTTTCTTCCAAATTTGACTTGAGTCAGACATTGACCGACACTGTGGTTAGGTGGATGCATTGCCATAAATTAGCCCTTGGCTATTGTGTTGTTATCTGTCTCCCCCGAATCCACTTTGAGCTGGATGCATCCATCACAACCAGACGCATCCATCACGACCGCCACTGGTGGTTATCGCTTGAGCAGAGTTACGGGAAAAGGTCAGGTTGATGGGGGAGGAGGGGAGCACGCCATCACACTCCCAAGGAGACACAGGCTGGCATTTCTCAGACCCTGACTGTTGTTTTGCCCACTCACATAAGAGGTTGCAGCAACGCACAGTTTCAAATGTTTTCAGCCAGGTATTCTAGGACTGGAAGATCTCAGGCATGAGAAGACACAAGTTATGCAGCTCATGGATTCTGGAAACCAGAGAACAAATCTCAGTTCTGCATTAGGCAGCCCAGAACGCCGAGAAGGAGCTTTTAAGGCTTCCAGGCATCTGCCATGGAGATGCAATCTCAGTTGCCAGAGTTTCCAGCAAGCGTACTTTGTTTTAGAAACAACAGCTTTAGGTGTTTCATAAGAGAAGAAAATGTGGGATTTCTGTTCTTCTAGCTTCAATTTCTACTTCTCATCTCAGTTTAGGAATTTTTTTCTTTTCTTTAATTACAGAACAACAGTTTGGTTTCCTAGCCAGGAACTAGTTCATAATTACAGCAAGAGAACAGCCAGGAGTTGATCTACCTGCCTATGCATGGGCTTGTATTCTCTTAACCATGTAATTTAGATTTCTTAATGTTCTTAGTGAATGCCTGGTTAACAGGGTTTACTGGCAACAACACTGTTCTGTGCCTTGCTACTCCACACCTCGTTGTCAACTCATAGTATGGTTTTTGGTTTTTTGTATCAAAGATTAGATGGTCATAATATTTCTTTTCTTTCTCCATTTCTTCCCCCTTTTTATTGTGTGTAACTTTTGAATCAAATCTTTCGATGTCTCAGTATCACATCTTCCTGCATAGCTTAAGTATTAAAATGTTAAAAGAATTGTTTGCAATTTCAAAAGAGCTTTTCAATTTGACACATTTATACTCTTTTTAAATACCTGCATAAGGTAGGCAGACAAGTAAATTTTCATTTGTACAAAGGGTGTTTGAGGTCAGTTGAAACTCATGTAATCACTAAAGAGAACCAATTTCAGACTGAAGTAAGAAGTAGTTTATACTGACAATCCAACTAGTCGGGGGAAAAAAGCACCACTATGTAACTGAGTTTTGCCTTTGGTCATATTGGATAGCAAATTGCCTAATGGATATTGACTACTTAAAAGAATACATGAAATGAAAAAAGAATTTAAATGTTAATTGTAGTAAGCAAATGTGTACAATCAGCCTGTTCACAGACAGTCCGCAGAGAAAGAAAAGAGACAGTATATCTACTTGTGCAATCTACTTAAATCAATGCTCAGACTTGCTTGCAATGAACCACTTAAGTGCTCTGACCTATAAGGCACTGGGAAAGTGGTTTACTTACCTTATGGTGAGAAGCTGTTATTTTTCAAACAAAATCATGAACATAGGTTTTAAGTCCTAGCATAGAACCTATTCATTTCCTCTAATTTTTTTATACAAAATGAAGAGGAACCACAGGATTGTAAGTTTCCAACACTGACATTTCTCTATACGGATGATGTTACACTGAGGGTTGGTATCACTTTCAGTTATTACAAAATACTCTTTCTTAAGTGTCTTGAACAACTAATTGTCTTTGGAGAATGAGTTGAACATGGATAAATAAACAGGAGTATACTTTGACTACTTGAGGAAGGTAATTCACATCACTGTCATGGGACCTGAATTTTCAACACCTTGCAGAATACTGTGTCCATCATCTCCAAGTCTTCATTGCTTTCTTGGCAGGGGTAGGTGAGGGAGAGCGGTGTTTGGGGAACTAGTGAGAAATGGTTAGGGAATTGGGGTTGTGTGTAATTCAGGATGCTGTTTCATTTTGTATGTAATTTGAAGTCACTGCTGTCTGCAGTTAGAAGAGGTGATCCCACTAGTCTCTTCTGTCCCCACCTCTGCCCTCAGGCTCAGCAGTGCTCTGAACACATGAGCACTGTAGCAGCCGAAGGGAGGCAACAGCATTGTAGTGGTGGAACATGCAACAGTATCCTTACGTTTAGCGTAAGGCCTCCATCCATCAATCATTTTCATTTGGAGTTAGTAATTGGATATTATTAACTTAAAGAAATGCAAAAAGCCAAGTATTGTAATAATGGGCTTTGAGCACTTGGAGCCAAATAACAGTCATCTCAAATTACCTTGTTTGAATTAGTATTGTGTTTCAATATAAGAAAAAAGTTGCTCAGAGATCTCTTAAATATACCACAGAGTACATTATGAAGTTTAGTTCTTACATTCTGAAGGAAATAAGTAGTGTTTTGGAAAAAGTAGTGAAGAGTCATGTGGAAGGTAAAGGTGAAGTGCTTATAATTCCTACCCAATATGAAAGTGCAGACATATTAGTGGAAATCTTCCTGCTATTGGAACTAATTAACTCTTGAATGATAAATCTTCAACAAAACCATATGAGTTTTAAAGGTGCTGGTGAGAGTGGGCTGAAAAAGGAAATTTGGGGGAGTGGAGCAATACAAATGCATAACAAAAGAGAACAAGAAAATTATTTGAATTAACTGCAGAAAGCAAAAAATACTGTAACAAATACTGTCTTTCACTTTATTACAAGAAAAAGGACAGACAGAGAAAAATAACAAAGACATCCTATTAAAAGAGCTGGATCTTACCAACAACATACCTTTACTAAATGATAGCTCAATGAATATGAAAACAAAGACCAAGAGGCTTAGGTTGATAATTATTTGTGGGGGGAAAAAAAAGAATTAAATAAGAACCTCAGCATTTCTCAAGTCAAGCATACTTTTGAAGACAAGGGAGTACAATGAATGCGTTGAGTTACATTCGTCAGCAATAATTTGCAACTCAGAGGAGACAGCCAAAAAAAAGTCATGAATTAGCAAAGTAGCAACTGCATTCAAAAGCTTAAATAAGGTTCAGTTACTGAAAATCTACAAAGATTTTCAAATTATGATTCTTCAAATTGAATGCTATTTCCACCTTAGCATATGGACACAGAGGCTAGAAGTTCCCCAGAGATGTAGACAGAATCATCTTTGAAAGCAAATGGTAAGGGTTAAATACAATAGCTGCATTATAAATTTGGAGATTTCTTGCAGAATTGAGTAAGTCCTTGTTTCCAGAAGTGATGAGAAAAGAAGGTAGAATATTTAGGAAGAGTGTTAAGAATTATGCCTGGCGGTCCACATGGTCCATGAGCTGCTGGGAAGAAACATATGTAAAATGGAAATGAATTAATTTATCTGGTTTTATTAACTAACTGGATTGAAGTGCTTACTCCAGTTGTGCCTCCTACCAGCCAAATCAATCAATGCTACAGACATACAGGGTTAAAGCATCCAAATTACCTTCTATTTCCTACCAAAATGAAGTAACGGGTCAACAGGCAGACATAACATCAGTCAATCTAAGCAGTAGGGTATTTTATTAACTGCTAGGAAAAAGCATCTTCTTTTTGTCTAAACTCCCCCTTCCCACTAAACTGGAAGCTTTCAAACCCATGATATGGGATAGATACTTGTCATCAGCACTGCTGCTAAGCAACTTAATTAACTAGAGTAAACTTCTGGAGTTATTTCCACCACCTGCATGTGTTAAGTTTAGCAAGCAAGAGTATCTGCTCTTTCAGGTCTTTAAAAGGCTCATAATCGGCCTGAAGGAGATTTGAAATAGCTTTGACTTAAAGTAATCTGGATTTTGTATCTTAAGTACAAGAGGAGAACTTGTAGGGGAGAGCTCCAAATGCAACTGGACAAACCATCCCTTTAAAAAATTGTTAGAAATAAACAGAGAGAAAACAAGGAATAGAGAATAATCACAAAAGAAAACAGATCCTGTACAGGTGAAAAAGAAAAGGAGTAAAGTCTAATTGCTATAAAAGATAAACCAAGCTTGGCAATGAAGAAGAAAGTGAAACAAGCAGCAAAAAGTGCTTCTTGTATATGAAGAGAAGAAATAGTTTCAGTATACAAAGACAGCAGAGGCCAAAATTAAACAACCTTTAGTTTGGCACCAAAACAAAATCAGGACCTTCTGTCACATCCAGTAAGGAAGAGAGTTAAATATTAAGACAATGCACAATAATTAATAGAAATGGAAGTTACTATATCAGAAGTAGAAACAGAACACAATAATCTGAATACTTTGAAGTTTGGGAATATAGACAGTTGGAAGAATTCTATATGAAGTAGGCAATAAGCTAAAATCAGAAGTAGACACCAGGGAGGAATAGTTAGGGACATGGAAAATTGGATAAAACACAACCTGGTTCACAAAAGGTAAATCATGCCAGTCTAAATCTGATGTCTGTCTGATAATTTAACAGATTTTTGTAGACAAAAGACAAATGGTAGATCTAATCTGTAAGGCTTTTGTACGGTGCAGTGTAGGAAATTATCAGTTAAGCTAAGGAACAGGATTAACACCGTAAAGATTGGAAGCTAGGTAAGAAACTGGCTAATGAGGATAAAGGACAAGGCAATGTGCTGAGAGAGAAACAGCTTGCTAGAAGGAGCTCACTGATGGAGGTCCCGAAGAGTTGGTCTGAACACTGGTCTTGTGTGGTGACTGTAGTAACAGTTTTGGCACCCTCAGTAGGAAGGATTAAAATATCAGGCAACAAGAACTGGATGACATTGAGAAATGCTATGAAGCACGAAGTGCAAGGTAATGTCTGTGGCAACAGATGGGAGGAATTTGAGCACAGTTGTGACAAAGCTGTTCCCAAATAGGTCAGTCTAGGTATTTCTAGTATTGATGGAGAAGTGCTAATGCCATAGGACAGGACAACTCACCATCTCAGGACAGCACGTTGCTAGCTGTAGCTATGGAGATTTTTGGCCAGCCCAAGAGAGCCACCAATGCTTTTTCTCTTATCTGCTCCAAAACCTTGACAGAGTAAGCGTGTGTCCACTAACAACGTACTGAATGTGCAAATCCTAAAAAATGTTTGCTGTATGTAGCATTACTTTGATTACTTTTGATGGACTGCGAGGGACTATCATACCTCAACATATATAAATTAATCTATAAATTCACAGGGGGGAAAGGAGAATTATTTGAGCTAAAGACCAATGCTGACATAAGAACATACAGGTGGAAACTGAGAAAGCATAAATTTGGAATAGAAGTTAGGGGGATTTTTTGGCAATTGTAGCAGGGAGGTTGCAGAACAGACTTCAAATAGATTAGGGGGTGTCATGGTTTAGTCCCAGCCGGCAGCTAAGCACCACGCAGCCGCTCACTCCCAGTGGGATGGGGGAGAGAATCGGAAGAGCAAAAGTAAGAAAACTCGTGGGTTGAGATAAGAACAGTTTAATAATTGGAACAAAATAATAATAATAATAATAATGAATTATAATGAGAAGGAAAACAACGAGGGAGAGAGAGAGGAACAAAACCCAAGGGAGGGAAAAAAAGGGAAAAAAAAAAAAAATTATACAACCGCTCACCACCCTCTGACCGACGCCCAGCCAGTCCCCAAGCAGCGATCACTACCCCCCGGCCAACTCCTCCAGTTTATATACTGGGCATGACATCATATGGTATGGAATAGCCCTTTGGCCAGTTTGGATCAACTGTCCTGGCTGTGCCCCCTCCCATTTCTTGGGCACCTGGCAGAGCATGGGGAGCTGAAGGAAAAAAAAAGTCCTTGACCAATGTAAATACCGCTTAGCGACAGCCAAAACATCAGCGTGTTATCAATATTATTCTCATACTAAAATCCAAAGCACAGCACTATACCAGCTACTAGGAAGAAAATTAACTCTATCCCAGCTGAAACCTGGACAAAAACCTGGACAAAAATAATGCTTGTAGGAGGACAGGCCGTATTTGCCAGGTGGAATACGTGATTTGGCTGTACGCAGTAATGGGGAATTGAATTCGATGGCTTAGGACGTGCTCTCCGTTCTGATTCCCTCGTGCGCCTGTCTTGTGAATTGACTCAGTTGAGAGCTCTTGGAGCTCCTGGAGTTTGGCCTCATGTTGCATGCAGCAAACGCACCAGACCACGGAGAACCCTGATGCGAAACAGCCGTATCACACTCCCTCCAGACAGCTTACATAGTCCCTCGTGGTAAGGGTGACTGCAGCTGCATATTCCTTGTGCCTCAGGGTAAGAGTGCTCCCCGTTTGTACGGCTGAGAGAAAAGAACGCCATTCTGGGAGAACATTACTGCAGGAATATATTGTTACATTCAGCAGAAAAATATAAACCAAGGATCCAAGATTAATTATTGTAATGTTGGTTTTGAACACATTGAACACAATTAGCCTCATATACAGTAATACAGAATCAAGTACAGCAGACAGCTGCTACTATATTAAATACTTACACACAAAACCAGAAAGGCACGTGGCAACTGACAGCTGATAGAGCAAACCAGCAAAGAATATTGAAAGGTAAAAGTGGGGAGGGGGAATTGTTTTTATTTTCATAAGCATTTCTGTTGTGCTCCTCCTTTTAGTATTAAGAACATTTAAAAGGACAACTGCTTTACCACTCTCTTGCCAAGTGATTGATATAAAATAACCAGAAATGAAACACCCTTATCCCACAGTAAGGATGCTCACAGGAAATTAGGGCAATGGAATATAAGTGTTTTAACTTCACATAAAAATCTCTTTCCTATGTAGATAAGATAAGATGAAAACAGATTGCAGGACTCATTCTACCTTGCACTTTTTAATTAGACAGACTGCTGGTACCGCAGGGGTACTGAACACAGGCTCGTTTTTCTCCACATCTGATGGCAGAAGCAACAAAGGGAAACAGAAGAGAAAGCAGCATTCCCATCTCTCCTGGCACCCAGGAAAGGAAGATAAGCCATTTCACACAAATATTTTGCCCTAACAGGCATGTATTTAGAAAGGACAGCCTATTATGAAATTTTTCTGGTGATAGCATTTGAGAAGCATGAAATCATGCAGATTTGTGGAAAACCAGTATTTGCCTTACAGCTGCCTACATCAACCTCGGAGATTTTTCTCCAAATGCTATCAGTTTTCTCCGTAAGTTTGTTTCATTCCACCAGTGAATTCCAGGAAAACTATGAAGTTTCCCAAATTTTAAAATAATTAATGGTGACAGTTTTCTGGTAACCCCCTCCTCCTTTTTCTCCCATATAGATAACCTCAGCATCTAAGAGTTTAGGGCTTTCCCACTCACCACGGTCTTACCAGTTAAACCGTGCCCACCGGCAAATACCATGCAAGGACTGAAAAAGAGGGTGCTTCTATATGACAGAAGGCATGGACCACTATGTTTTACCTACAGTAAAACATGCAAGCACTAGAACAGGGTCTTTGAGAATCAACTGGAAAATACAGAAAATGTGTCATATGATTACTTCACATCACAATTTCTATGCAACATTTGCGATTCAGTATAAGCAGGAGTTGATTAGCCATAGTAACAGGCAGCATTTCATCCGAGTTAGAGCACATTGAGGATGCAAGCAGGCAGCAGGAATGGAGGAGTATGGCCTGTCTGTCATCCGTGAAATGATGGAGGCAAAACTTCCTTTGGCTTCTTTGTTTTGACCAAATGGCAATGAGGCCGATGTCAGGTTTTCACTGTCTTTAGAGCAAGCCAGATGCTTCTTGCTTTGAGTGCTGGCTGGCATGAGCAACAATGATGTGTTGAGAGATGCCCTGCAGCTCAAGCCTCCTTCATCCAGTGGAAAACTTCTTATGTGACTGCCAATAGACAGGAAAGAAAAGAAAAAAGATGTGGAATAACTAGCTACAAATTTCACTTGGCATCCCAGCTGAGTTCAGAGGGCAAGATAGGACCTTAAGTCATCACTTAAGACTATAGCCCTACAGTTTGCCTTGGAAATAGCTGGAGCTCATTAAAGTGTGAAGGTAATGCAATCCTGCTGCTAGTGGACGGATTCCCTGCCCAGAAGTTATCATCATTACTGAAGCTGTCCAGCACCCTCTGGTACCCTTCTCAGCAAGAGAACCAACACTTCTGTGCAGGCATTCAAGCTTCTGCAGTTGGAGAGCTGAGAAGACATGCTAAAGCATATCTCAGTGGTTTGAGTCCCTTTAGGGATCTCTAGACTAAAGATCTGAGAGATCTGGCAGGACATATAAAGGTTCAAGTGGGCAAGTTTTGTCTGTTCAAACGCAGTCTGGAAAACTCACAGCAGCCCTTCTGGTGTTTGGTGCCATTTGGGTTTTACAAAATACTGCGTTCCACTGTTGGTGGCAGCCCCAACTTCTGTTGATGACAAAGATGTATCATCACGTGCCTAGAGCTTAGTTCTGCACTCTATTTGGAAAGATGTCTACGTATCCCTAGGAAATATTCTGCCCATAACTCTCAGCTGGGATCAGTGATCAGCCAAAGCTCAGGTCTTTATCCCTCATCCCTGAAGGCAGACAGCAATAATTGAGGTTGAACCAGCAGATCATTCACCAGATAAAGAGCAGGGCAGACCCTGAATCCCAAAGGGAGCATCCCTTCCTCCCCGGGAGGAGCAAACAGAGACATCTCCCTCACAGGCTGGGACAAAAATAGTCAGCAATAGTTTGAGTGAGTCACAGTCCCGACCTAAGACAAATGTGGCCAGATCCTCGTGGGTCTGAGCCAAGGGAGTCTCCAGAGAGCACTGTGAGCTATGACTAGGATGCTGGCTTCTGATCCTATTAATAAAGTAATATGTCTGTAATATCCAGCTATGCAAGTGAAAGCACTGTGTGAATTCATAGCTCTCAGAGCCCTCCCCCTTCCTGGTACTGCTGCTGGCTGGAGAGTGTGTGCGTCCCACAGCGCAACTTCTGTACTTGGTCACGGTGAACTTCATTTGCTATATTGGAGGCAAAAATAGAAAACAGTGCGAAAAGAAGCCCAGTCTCTCGATCAATTCATCACAGCGAGTGGAAATGTGTGTTTGCTATATAAAAGATAATGAGAGAAATTTAGTTTTAACTCCCTTAGCTCAGCCTACTCAGGTACTGATGTGTGAAATTACCCAGGGGGAAAAGACATAAGTCGGTGCAGGAGCCCTTTTTGGCCTTAGCTTTGATTGGCTGTGCAGCGTACGCGACAAACGGAATTAGTTTGGAAAACAGCGAGGTTCATCAGACTGCACAGACCCACTGATTGGAATAAGATGTTGGTGGGAACTGCCTGTCTGGAGAGCATGGAGGGTGTCAACAGAAATACGGGACTAAGTGAATTCCACCTGATATGTACATTTTTGTCCCTCTTCATCAGCGTGATTCTGAGGAGATCGCTCCTCTCTAAGAGAGAGCTGTCTCTTTAAAATTTGAATTGTAATTGAATTGAATTCAATTGAAAAGAAAATTTGAACTCTCTCTCTTTAAAATTTGAATTAATAGACCTGACTTCTTTATTCATTTTTGTCAACATGTGGAGAATTTCTAGAGGAGGTAGGGGAAAAGCTAGCTATTCCTTTTCATACTTTATCACTGAATATATGAAACAGGACAATTCTAAATTTTCCATTAGTCAACAATTCCTTTTAAAGACTTAAAAAGCACAGTGAGGTTGCCATAGGCTAGGAGCTGGGCTTCATATTACCTACCAAGAGATTCAGTCTACGGCTGCTGTTGTGAAATACAAATGGAGTTGGAGCGCCACAGCTCCAGTAGTCTGCTCCAGCAGACTATTTCCAGTTCAATGGACCGAGTAAAAGAGAATTTGCATTTTCATAACCATTGTAATAATGGCCATGATCATTATCATGATAGCTGAGTGAAAAACCAAAATTAGCAAATCATTGAGTTTCTTTGTCTGTGTGGGCTTTTCTGCAGACTCACATCTGTCTGGTTTTGTCACTTGGATGTTGTTTTGCCGTAGTGTCGGTGGTAACGTGGATGTGGACATCTGTGACAGTCAGAACTACTTTTCTGCAAATTCTCTCTGCAGCAGTCAGCCAGTCAGTGCAGTGTTTCCTAGCTGTGATACGGCGATTCTTCCATGCCCTTTCTTCCTGCTTTCCCTTCTAAATTCATGATCTGTGTACCGAAGAACAACTCGCTCTCTCCAGACCCAGCCATCTATTTACTGCCTTCTGAACAGCTTTTCTTTCTTTTTTCCTTCTACTGTCATTGTCTTATCACTATTCAAGACGATGAAATCAGATGCACTGTTTGCTCCCCACCAAGAAGTTTATTTTGCACCTATCTTTTCAACTGGATTACTTTAAAGCGCAAGACTCTCAACTGGAAATAGTAGTAGTGTTTTAGCCATAATGGTTTAAGGATATATGAAAGCCAAGTTTGGCACAGAGAGACAGTAAGAAGTAGGGGATAAGAAATAGTGGGGAGTAAATTTTGAAAGGCTTAATTGTTCATTCTGGATTTTTAAAAATCTTAAGTTACCAGATGCCTTTATGTTGTTCTTTGTTATTTTAGAAATCTTGTGATGCTTGACTTACTCCCAAAACACCCGATTTTGATTCACTCAGAACAAAAATACTGTATATGGACTAAAATTCAAATGGGTTTTGTAAACATCATCCACAATAGTATGTTGCACTGCTGTAAGGTATTTTATTTTTTTTAAAAAAGCTGCAGATGTGTTTGGGTTCTGTTCTTTTTTAATGTAAAAGAATTTGTGCGTGGATAACAGAAAGTCAGACTGATTTCACCAGATATATTTTCTGTGGTCAGCTAGACCTTACTGCTGCAGTGGTTTTCTGGTGGGGTTGTGCAGTAGCACATATCGGAGCGAGGAGCGAGACCCCTGCTCCTGCAGCTAGGCCATCGGATGCCATTAACTCTTCTGCTAAGCCTCGCCAGGTGGATGCATTCAAGTACTGGGTCCCTAAGAAACATCTCTTAGATAAATACCAGAAACATCTACTCACCCAAAATCAATGCGGATTTTGATAGACTGAGCAGATCTTGTTATACATGTTATCATGTTACATTTGTCTAGGTTTCGCTTTGTATGTTTATCTTCAAATTGACAGGCACCTAAAATGTGCTTTTTATATGCTGAAAATTCATGTTAGTTTGGTGTAAGCTATTTTCGCCACAGATACTAAATAATGTTGAGAGAAGACATGTTTTTTACATTTTCCTAACCTTTTAATGTGTGTAAATATCATTGTGTGTTCCATATTGAATACTTTCAGTTGGGAAAGCATTTATAGACACCCAGATGTCAGAGCAGAGCAGCCATGGTGAGGTCTGTAGGGATGATTTAACTATTTGATTTGACTACTGAGTAAGTTTTGGCAGATGCCTTTCATGTCAGTGGTGAAATCTGAAATGTTATTGTAACTAAGACACTTAGTTTTTCTCTGCAAAGGAGGTCTCTGTCTTCTCCTCAAAGGATGATATCCCTATTTCCCATTTTTGTTCTGTAAACCCATCTTTATTCAGTAACCAAGTGTTACTGTCTCTTTTAAATGGGTCAGAAACTGAGGGTCATCTAAAATAATTTTGGTTCACAAAAGAAATTCATAGGCTGAAAATCAATCCCAGGACTCAAGAGTGTTAGATCATTGATTTAATCACAAAGTCATCTGGTCTGCCAATGAACTACATGATAAGCAAGCTTATATATATATGTACCTATATGTGTAAATACAAAATCTATCGTAAAATTATTCAATTATATAGAAACATTAAGGGTTTTTTTGGTTGCTTATTCTAGGGTATGTGACACCCATTGGCACCAATTGGCGTGACACCAATTGTTTAGTATGTGACACTGAGATAAACCATTTCTGACTGTGTGACTCTTTGAACAGTTTACAGTTATCCTGTTCAGCATGGAGGGAAGTGAGATTTGGAGAGACGTACAAATCTGGGTATTTTTTAAATATTTTTTCTTAAGGAAATATGTTTCTGTAGAAAATAAGAGATAAGTCAGAAAAAGAAAGCACAGTATCATTCTCAAGTAGCTTTTTAGCCAAAGAGAGGAATTACACACTCCCTGAGAGCCTGCAGTTTGGTACTGCAGTTGTGTAGAGGGTAGCAATGAAAAATTATCTTCTCTCACTTCATTTCTTAGGAATAGCTCTTTCTGCTGGTTTTGAATGTGTCTTTTGCTGTCTATTAATAGTGAATCTCAGCAGATGAGGATTGCAGGTCAAGATAAAAAAACCTCCAAAACCTACATGTAGACATAGCAGTAGGGTGTGCCTGGAAATCCTATCTTCAATAAAATGCAAAGATTTCAGCTAGAGTCTGAGGAACACAGTGCAGCAAACAACAAATTTTGTATTTATTTGTTGAACTAAGTCTGCATCCTCCCATCACACTGCTGGATTCACTGCCATTTTAATAGGAGGAAAATATCCATTGATTCCAAGGGGCTTTGGGTCAATCTGACAGAGTAATGACAAAAACCAGAGACTTCTCATATACCTACAGTATATATTCCTATATTAACCTCACTAACAACCCTTCTACTTCAGTGCTGCAGAGAGCTGCTGCAGAAAACAATTCAGGCTGAACTTTAACTTGTTTCTAAGGAAGGTAAAGATGGAATTGTTACAGGGCTGTCAGGACCCAGGTCTCTTTGCACTAGCTGTGCATAGATACCAAAGACAAATGATTCACAGGCCTTTGTTTAGCTTTCCCCCAGCTTCGTCCAAACCCTTTCTCCCAGGCTGGAGAGTGGCCACGGGAGGGGGACACTGCCATGGAGAGAATATTATCGAGTGAAAGAGCCCACTAGCAGGAAGCTGCTGAGAGAGGAATGAGAGGCATGGCCAGGAGGAGGGGGATATGGTAGAGCTGGAGCCACAAACTAAAGCAAAAGTGAATTGGTTTTGGCTGGGCAGCTCCTAGAGCAAGAAAAAAAGGCACATTTAGCTGCTGGAAGCCCCACAGATTCCTCACAGCAGGACACAAGGCAATCACAAATCTGGCTGGCACTCTGGTTAGACAGTGGAGCAAGCCAGCTGGCTGTCCGGGGTGAGAAATTCAGGCATGAGGTGGGAAGGAGGGACAGTGGGAAGCTAGGGAGCTAGTTCCCAGTTTGGCAAACTAGATGCATTTGGCTCCTGAGTTTTGCTTCAGCTTGGTCAAGTCCACTGCTGCCAAGTGGTACCCAAGTTCACATGCAAAGAGGAAATGGGGGGCAAAGTGCTGAGAGCAAAATTGAACTGAAAATGGGGAAAAAAATCCATTGGAAAATGCTTTGAAATTATTGACTTGGGTTTGATTTACCACATGGGGGAGATCTAAGCCTAAGCAGTCCTTTCAGAGCTGCGTCACATGGGGGAATCCTTCAGCAGACGCAGGGTGAGGCTGGACACTGCCTTTGTGGCTGGTGGGACAGCTGGGTGATTACAGCAAATCGTACTGCCAGATGACACGTGAAGACCTGGTGACATTCCTGGAAGAAAGCAATTAACAGCTGATGAAAAGCAGAGCTCTTCCTACCCTGTAATCCTTCTGACACACTTTAAACTTTCCCCATTATGGTGCTTTCCCTCTAAAACACGCATGCTAGCTGTGGGAAACAAAAACATACAGCCCCGTGGGTTATATGCCCAAAGCTTTCAGAGATACTGTGGCTTCTTTAACAAAGGCAAATGCTTCCTCAGGCAGGAAGTTGGACACAGGTTCTGTAGGTCTTTTAAATGACAACAGATTAACATCACTACAAAGTTACCTTTAAGTAAAATTTGTTTTCACCATAATGATTATTTCTTTAAATATAGAAAGCAGAATTGCTAAAAAGGTTCTTCTTAGATAATATGGTCCACTCTGTCCATTTTTTGCCGTGCTAAAATGATCCAGAGGAAACAAACTGGGCATCCATCAAAGCACCGTAGTCAGTTAGGAATAAAAAACCAGACTTGCAGACACCTTTATGTAAAATAGTGAAGTACCTCATGAAGCAGCTAATAACAGGTCACAGCTAGTCATTGGTGTTTAAGTACTGATCCCTGGCAGTTGCAGAATACAGGCGCTTTTTAAAGTCACACTGAATACTGATGTGTATATCCCCAGTTCTATATCCCCACCAACAAGCTGGCTATACAATTTGTCCTTTGTGGCTTCTCACACACAGCGTGCAAGAGTCTAGGATCAGGAGACAAGTCATATGGGCTTAAAGCCATTTTTGTGTCCCCCGTAGTAGAAACCCAGTATCTAAAGCTAATATCCAATGGTCTCTACTTTTAAATCCCTGCCTTTACCTTTACCTGCAAGGACTAACGTATTGCCAAAAAGGTTATTTGTGTTGTATTTCTAGTCCAGGCACACTGAGTCTGGATATGTCAGAAAATTCAGGCTGACCTCTGATCTAGTGAAGCTGTGTGCCAAAGTATCTGTACGCAAGCTTTCGGTTAACTGCCCTCCACATGTACTTTCAAACCTCTTGAGGTCAAGCCAGAGCATGTTTCACTGCTGAAGTTCATCCTCTCCGAACGCACATTAAGTCTTCTAGCATCTGC
Source organism: Ciconia boyciana (assembly GCF_034638445.1). Taxonomy (NCBI): domain Eukaryota; kingdom Metazoa; phylum Chordata; class Aves; order Ciconiiformes; family Ciconiidae; genus Ciconia; species Ciconia boyciana. Next base: position 56,556,584 of record NC_132936.1, read on the forward strand.
TTTCTGTTTACAAGCAAGAGAAGCTGCAGGTGGGCTTTTTAAGTGCCTTTATTAATTTTTTTTTTAAGTATCTATGTTTTAAATGTTTATTTAAATTATTTAAATGCTTATTTGATTATCTTTTTATATTACCAATGGCATGTTATACTTCTCAGACATGTGGTTTAGCTGTAATTAACTTCAGATTTGTCCACTACCTGTCAGACAACTGTAGATGATGGTGCCCCACACTGCAGCCAGACAAACTTGCACTCAGAGAAGTAGTTGACTTGTCTAAAAGCACAATAAAATCAGCGTTGGATCTGTGACCTGTCCCAAGTCCCACCTGTCCCAAGTCCCACCTGACCAATACTTAAGATGTTCGGGGCATGCGAAGGCACCGGTTAGCTGTTGCTTATGGAAGACAGGGAAGTTAATGGGAGCAAACCAACTTTCAAAGAGACATTCCCATAAAAAATGGACATCCCAGTGATAGGGGGTTTGTTCTGTGCCTTTCATGCCAAAACAAGGGTCTGTGTCTACCCCCGTCTGTGGGTCTTCATGAGCTCAGGATAATCGGTGCTGTGTCTAATGACTCTGCTCTTCTTTCTGCTTAGTTTTCAGGACTTTACTTGTTGTCATTCTTCACTATCCTTGTTGGGCTGGTGCTCTACTCCTCCACATCCACCTACGTAGCCCAGGATCCTCGGGTGTACAAGCAGTTTCGAAACCCTTCAGGACCTGTTGTAGACCTGCCAGCCACTGGCCAGCTGGAGCCTTCGGTAACATACACCAGCCTGGGGCAGGAGACAGAAGAGGAGCCTCACGTTAGAGTTGCTTAAACCCAGGGCTGTTGATCACCTACTGATGATTCAGTGGAGCTCGTATATCCATTATCTCTGTATTGTACATAGAGAAAGGTATTTACCAGGTGCAGTTACACTGATGAGCTGCAAGGTAGCAAATAAGGAAAGCTCATAAAAATACAAATTAATTGTTCCAGGGTGTTCATTGCAAGGAGATGCCAGTCCCTCATTTACGATACGAGCAGCATGTTTGCAATACAAACTGCTGTATATGAGTCAGTTAATGTCAAACTACCTGTGAAAGATATTCAATATATAAGCTGAAATTACAAAAAGAAATTCATAGAAGGGTGTTTTTGCACCCACGGAGCTATATTATGCCTAAGCCACACCAGTTGTGGAAAAGCCACCTTTTTACAGCAAATACACTTGTGCAGTCACTGTTAATTTCTCTCCAAGATTTGTTTGTTTGCACAAAATAGATGGGTTACTCGTGGTAGCAACACCCTGACACATTTTTGCTAGCACCTTGGATTTGGTGAGGGAAAGACAACAAATTCATCTGTGCTATCTGTCTAGTTGCCCTTTCTGGGTAATCTGTTCCATGAATCCAGAGGAGGGACAACTTACAATATCCGTCTCTATTCTAGGAATAGGTATAAGGCGAGCATTTTAGCCTTTCTATATTTGCAGAAGTGAAGTACTCAAGCATTGACCTCTCTATGATCCATGGCAGATTTCCTAGTGGCTGAGGTTCTGCATCAGGTGACAGGGAGTTAGTTTCTCTGTAGTCATGACTTAACACAGATTTCTTACTTTTTAAATTTTAATCTGTAAAAAGAAAAACGCATTTTCTAGTTTCCTATGTATTGTACCTCTCCATGGTAAGATGACATATCATGTGGATCAGGGCACTTATTTTAGATACTCAGTGCATCGAGGGCGCCTTCTGCTGTTCCAGTTTGCTTAGTCTCCTGTGGTTCATTATTCTAACAATAGCTATTTAGGAAGGTGTCAGTTTTTCACCAAAACCCACAAATCGTAAAAGTGAGGAAGATTAAGCGAGGAATTCATGAGCAGAAAGACTAGACCATCTGCTGGTGTTGCTGCAGTAGCACAAAGGCATTCATACTGGCAGGGTGCAGCCAATTATTTTTCATTAACTAAAAAACTAGCAGAAGAATTCAGCAGTTTTCTTACATTCCTGGGGACATGTGAAAATAGTAAGGGTGTGCTCCACAACTGTGCTTCTGCTCCAGGAGCCTTATCAGAATGGAGTAAATCTTAGCCACCACCATGAAAAATCCATCTCTGCCTGTATGTTTGCTCTTCTGAGAGCCCAATAAAAGGAAATCATTATTTCAACATCCATCATCTATTTTTAATTTAAAATTAAGGAAGGGGAGATGGTCTTATGTCTAACAGATAGGAGAGGGATCCAGGAGAGCTTGGTTTTATTCACAGATCTGCCATATCTCTGCGTGATCTTGGGCATGACTTACCTTCTGTGTGGCTGAGTTTCCCAATCTGTATATACGGGAATAATGATATTTTACCTACCTCACAGGGGTGCTATGGGACCAAGTTATTTTAAATGCTTCAGGATCTTCAGAAGGAAGGAGATTAAGAAGTACACAATAGTGCTGTAAAAGTGTGTATAGATTCATTGTATTTGAAAATAGAGTTTACGGCAGGGTTGATGAATATTTTGCTTGTGGGCATAGAAGATGAATTTGATTTGAATGTTATTCTGCTGAAGAAGTCTGTCTCAAGCAAAAATGTAGGGCTTCGTGTTTGAAAAATACAACTTACCTATTTCTGTTTAAAAAAGAAAAAAAGTCAGTCTGTACTGTGGAGATTAGAAAGGCCACACAGTTCAACCAAGCGGGATGAATTTCTGCTGAGGTAACATTCATCTTTTATAGTCCTGTTCTGCTTTAATATAGAAGGGACTTCCCTGAAGCAGACTGGGAGAAGTATGTATGCATAATATACATGAAGTGGCAAATGCCAAAATGCTATTGAACAGCAGAAGTGTGTTGTATCTTATGCTTGCTGTGGAGGAGGAGGAGAGGCGATTTCTGTCCCACTGTGTTCAAGCTGTCTGCTGTGACCCTGCTGCAGCTGAGGGAAGGCTCCACAAGTATTGCCAAACCATGCCCGAAACCGGCCCAAAAGCTTCGGTTAAGATGGCTTGGTTTTAAAATCATAACAAATGTATGATTTTTTTCCCTGCCTTCTGTTCATTTTATCTTTTTAGCACTCATGTTTCCAAGCTTTTTCACTTAACCCATTGAGGATTTAAAAAAAAAAAAAATTCCCACAGAGAAACAGAGTCTGTATTCTGGGGATATTAAGGAAAGTCTAAATACTATGAGATTCAAAGAAAAAAAATTAAAAACCACACAAGAAAGATTACCTGATACTTCAGGGTAAGGTCTGTGGGGTGGAAGTCCAGGTGGGAAGCACATGGTCGGGTGAAGCCCTCCTGCACAGGGGCCAGCAAGCATCCTCAGGTCAAGCCCTAGGAGGGCTTCGACCTGAGGTGGGTTTCGTACCTTCCCCAGGAGCAGGGGCTCTGGCTACAACCCCCACGGCTCCCTCAGGTACCCAGGGGCACACTGGAGGGCACCTGTCATCTCAGTCTTTTTTGCTACCTTTTATACCAATTAAATACCTTTCTCGGAACATTAGTCCCTGTGTTGGTCTTGAGACCTTTGAGGATTGCGTGCGTGTGTGTTTGTTTCATGTTTACAATGCCTTCCTTTTGCATAATTGTTTTGGTTAATTTCATTATTAGTATTTATTTTTAAGCCAAATGTTTGTAGTCCTTCAGCCTCCCCCTCCTCATTTTTCTGACACTAACTTGTAGATGTTTGTTAGAGGCTTCTCAGAAACAGCTGGGCAGGAGGCATCTCCCGGCCAGGTCACTGGGCTGGGGTTTTTTACATACAAGGTTTTGACATCCACGGGTGGCTGAGAGGTGCCATCTGGAGCAATTTTTCTAGGCTATTTTAGAAGGCTCTGTTGTATGGAAATAAGTTATGAATGTTTCGGTGTGCCCTCCACACCCAGCCACCGTCCCCTGTGTTACTCGCACAGGAGGAGTTTGATGTGCAAAGTGGGGCTGCTTCGCTGCCTGTGTCTCCCATCAAACAAGGTGGATACTTGGATGAGCACCAGCGCGCTAGCGCTGGATGGACCTCAACGGAAAGCAGTAGTATAGCTTTACAAGTAACTGTGTTGACTGAAAAACTGAGGTCTAGTAAAGGAAAACGTTACTTCTACCTGCTTGTTTTCTTCAGTTCGAGACCTCAGTACGCACCAGCAAAGGTTCAGCTATCTAACCGGCAGCTACTCTCCGTGTTGCGTAGGACGTCTCTAGCTCTGTATAGCTCCTTGCCTGAACAAACTGAAACTCTGTTATACTGCTGGCCCTGAGCAGCCCTTAGCAAGACTGATGTAATTTTCTGCTACTGGATGAAAACCTTCACTGGGAGACAGACCTTGTCGTTGTTCCAGCTATAAACTTTCAAAACACACAATGATAGACCAAGCAATTGAAAATTTTGCACCACTGTGTCATAAGAAGTTTCAATGTATAGTGTAGAGATTGCTAACTTGTGCTATTAACATTTTGACAAGCGTGTAGTATTGTTTCCTTTCCTTTTTTTTAAAACCATTTAGTATTCCTGCGCTAGCTACAAATATAAATTTTACCCCATGGGTAGGATTTTATTGTTAAATGCCATAATAAAGCACACTAATCTTGACACCGCAGATGGAAATACGAACCAAAACCAAAACCAAGCAAACAAAATCCCAACCCCAAATCCTGCATCGAAAAGCTGAACAAACCTTTCTCCATTTTGATATTTGCATGCTCCTATATGGACTGGCTGTGGCAATGTAATGCCTGTATAATGTTTTCAAATAAAAAAAATAAATGCTTTATGAAAGCGGGGTTATTAGTTTCCTTGCCTGTTTCCTTTCTGCTTTCTTAGCCTACAATGATTTTTCTGAAGTGTAAATCTGGACTGCAGGGCATAACTTTTCACTGTGCTGAGGGCTTCTTTCCCTTGTGAGGTGGTTAACTTACAACTCCTTGCAAGGTGTCTAAGCATAGGTGCCATTAGGCACCCTCAGGTATCTTGCCTGGCCCCCAGGTGCTGCTCCAGAAGGATAAGGGGTCTCCTGCGCACCCTCTGTCTTAACCTGCCATTCCCTATGGCTAGCTGAGGTATCCTGATATTCATTGCCCTCGTTTGGACACAAAAGCACTCCCCCACTGCCTTCCTGAACTGGTTAATCACGCTAGAATTAATCTGGAGCCATGCACATGGATGATGTTGAAGGGCTTATCTGGCAGATGTTACTGAGTGTCTGCAGCTGCCTTGCCCAGCCCTGCCTCCCGGATGCTCTGCCCCGCGGGGCACCTGCGGTGGCCCCGCTGCAGCAGTGTTCCCTGGAGAGTCCTGAAACAGGAGAAGAAAGGATGGAGACAAAAATTAGACATCGGGGGAAAAGGAGTGTCAGGAGGAGCATAACTGGGGAAAGAAAGAAAATGCGACTTTGGCTCATTTAAAGTCCACATGGGAAGAAAGGAAAGGAAGATCCTGAGTGTGTGAGAGCAAGGGATTTTGTGAACGTGTATTCACCTCTAAGAGTGTTTGCCAGCATATGCATCTGTCCATCTCTCTTTGCCTGATGTCTCCGCAGGAAACTTCGCATCCGTATTTCTCACATGCTTCATTGCTGAGAGTAAAGAAGGGAATGGAGACTGGGGAGCTCATTTCCAGCCTCTCCCTGCATTGTAACTGCATGGAACCCCAGACATTACAAAGCCAGCAGTGCTGCACCAATGTGCTGGTTTATGTCTGATTTTCCAGTGTGAATGTTTCCTGAGTTGTCAAGAGCTCCAGAAACTGAGTTAGTGTGTGCATGGCCTTATCATGTTAACAGTTGATTTGTATTTTCCTCCAAATCTCCTCAAGGCTCTCTCTGGCATTACAAAAATCTCCTTTTATTGCCTGGCTAGAATTCAGCCTGAGTGCTTGAGTCATATGAAAAGTAATTGCTTGAAATTACTCTAAAAGTAGATCATAAATAGGCATTAATAGATCTTTCTGTGCTTAAATCAAGCATGTTTCAACACTGAAGGCCAGTCAATCAGCTTAAATCTACCAGTCTCCCTTTGGTTTTGTTTATTAAGAACTAGTTCTCCAAAATATTACAAATCCAAAGCTGCATGCTTAACAGCAATATGCTATGGCATACAAACAAGGAAGCAATACTTTTTACAGTTATAGAAGTTGTTTTCTGTCTGCTCCAAAGTTGTTTTGTTAAGTCTGCTCCACAATTTAAGATAAAAAATACGCCAACCCTTTGCGAAAGGGAACACCTCTGCTTGTGCAGCCGTGGAGCTGTTCCCACAGCAATTGCGAAGTGGGTAGCAAACGCCAACAACGCAGCAGTGATGATGTCATTGGAGTAAGAGCATTGGCCATGTCATCCTCCTCCTCCAATTTGAAGTGCAAGGTCATGCACTGCAGTACTCATTAATAAAGATTGCTGCTATATGGAGGATGCTCATTCCATAGGGCTGGGATCACTAATCAGTGATTAGTCACAGACTGGCTGTGAGCCGCCAACATGAGACAAAAAAACCCACAAATTGACCACAAAAAGCCAGTTGTAACCCTCAAACATCGTAATTTGCATTGCAATTGGTATTTCAGTCTCAGTAAAAGGCCCACAATGTTTCTTCAGGCCCCATCGCTGGCGGGGTGGCACAGAGCAGCCTCCACAGCCTTGGAAAACACCATGGTGGCCCGTGGTCCCATGAGGTCACTCTGCTGGGTGCAGGGAGGAACCGCTGCGCTGCCTCTCACCGGCATCTCCCTCGGCAAGGAGGAGCCCCTGCTACCACTGCTATGGTAGAGCAGCCAGGCAGAAGAAGAAAACTTGGCTGAAAGTCCTGAGGCTCAATGTGAAAAGTCAGCCCTCTCTGCAGTCCTTTCTGTTGTAAAAGCATACATTTGCTATTGTTTGGGGGCATTTTTTTCTTATCCTAGAAGTTCCATTTTTAATTGAAAACAATGCACTGAGTTCCTCTGATATTCATAAGGTCAGAATTTGTCCCTTTATGGATAGTCTAATGTTGCAGAATATCTTCAAGAATACAGATATTGTCAATCCTATATCCAATACAAATATTTGTAAATTGAGACTAGGTGAAGCTGATTTTATTGGATTTATAAATTTTGTTCTACTTAGATTCTGATTTATAACCTTGAGCTATAGTTGACTTTTTCGTGACTCCTTATCATGTACAATGCCCTCAAGGCAATTGCCTAGTGCTACCCTGATCTTAATAATGCATTATTAATTTCCTACTGCCAAATACATTATTTATACTAACTATTGCATTTTATTCCCCACGTCTTGATAGCAGTGGACTCATGCGATTTTAACATAACTGCAAAGTTGTCAGTATGAAATCTTCCCCTCCTCATGTGAAATATGTACATGCTTGTCAAGAGCAAAGTATTGGATTTTCCATGGATAAAGAAAGGATTTTGTTTATGCGAGACCTTACCAAAGCAGATAGATAATGAACATGCTGACTTTATATGATCATTGAGCACTGAAACACTAAGTGATTCGACTACAACTCTAGAGACACTTTGCCTACAGAACAGTGACTCTGATAGTTGGTAGGCTTGGATTTTTACAGGTGCAGAATGCCTGCGAGCCCACAGATCAACGTTATGTGAGGTTATGCATATTTAACTTCACAGTGCCTATAGTAGCCAGCATCACTGAAGCCTGGCTTTTTGCCAGATCCATAGCAGACTAGCAATCAGCGTTTGCATATTCTTGAAATGACTGCTTGCCTAAATGAACTTCCTAAGTGAGAAGGGGAAAGGGAATGAACTAATGATAATAATCTGAACAGTCTCCTTACATGACTCCCTGTGAGCTTTGGCTTGAATTATCTAATGTAGTTCTTGGCATTAAACAGGTTTGCAGATGCTAAATAGGTCACACGTATGCAACCACTGGAGTGGATTTCCTAAGTCTTTATGTCCCCATACTTCCTCTGTGAGCCTACACTTTAATTAAAGAGAAAAGAGAGTACCCACAAAACAAGATGACAACTTTATTCATTTAAAACTGTTGCGGTTCAGATCTTCCATGCTTCAGCCTCCATTCAGCAGGATTCATTTAATAACCAAGTTGATGAGGAACATTAGCACTGCAGGACCTGCTTTGACGTTGCATCCTCGGAGCACGCCGCCTCCTGTGGCAGGGCATGCTGCTACAGTGCAAGTGGGCCACACCGGCCAGCAAAGCATTTGAAACCCCCAAAAGTTTAGTCTTTATTTTAGTCTTGAGCTTTAATACAACATACAACAAAAGGAAACAGGGTTTTGAAGTGAAACAGGTATGTATTGGAAGAAAAGAAGAGGATAGCACCTAGCTACCTAGTACCTGGGCTCTGTTACCCAGTTTGCCTGACAATCTTTTTTCCCAAGTCACCATCCAGTAATCTCCACGTGGCCAAGACAACTGCTAAGCTCATCTTCTCTGCCCTTTTGCTCTAAGTTAGTCACACTACCTTCTGAATCCCTGACCTAAATGAATTCATTCACATCTTCAAGACCCTTAGCTGTCCTGCCTCTCCCTGCTTCTCCCACCACAGTGTGGGTCCTCTGCCTGCGCCCTGACCTCTCAGACAACATCTTGCTGCTTTGCTGCTTGTGTAGTCCAGCCAAATGGGCTTCTGGCCTCAGCATGGGGGCAGCTGGTCACAGAATATTTGAACAGGAGCTTCTTTCAGTATCTATATGAATGTCAGATTCCAGCTCTGCTCCATTGCAACTGGAGATATTAAACAAAAATTCAAAACAATTTTAAATGTCCCTCCCCGCCCCGATTCTACTATGGTATACCAATATGGTATGCAACCAGTCATAAGAGATTTGAAAAAATAATATGCTTTTGCCTGCCATTTGACTTACAGTGAAGGTGAAAACTTGCTTGCTAAAGCTGTCTCGAACTTTGAAATGAAGAGGGGTGGCTGGTGGAGGATGAGCTACAGGTATCCTTGAAGTCATTGGCTCTAACAAGTCAGTAACAAAAGAAGTCATATTATTGCAGGCTGTGAAATGACATTTGGAGTGAGCAAGTGACGGTAACCCACATCACCCCTTCCTGGTGGTAAAGACAAACATAAAAAGCAAAATGCCTCTCCAGCTTGTAATTACTTAAATTATTTACAGAGATGGCATTGACAATCCATTCACATACATAGAGACTGGCTTCCTCTTCCCAAGTCGTCTCTCCTGCAGCTCGTGTTTTCCTCTCCAGCCTCTCTGCAGCTGGTCGCACCAAGGAAAGGCTTATTCAATTAAAAGAAATAAGAAAAGAGAAAAACAAAAAAAGGGCAGGGTTTATCCAAGGTATAACTGTGATAGATCACAGCTTCTCTTTCTCCTTGTAGAAATGACTCCTTTGAGCTATGTTTGGTGGAAATGTGAACTGTGGCTGAGCTAGCATTTGGCATCACAGGCTGGGAGCACGACTGTGAATACTCAGCCCCCAAACCTAAATCTTCACTTCTACTGCAGACCTCAGTTCATGAGAGAAGATGGAGAGACAGACCCAGCTGAGCTCTTTTTATTTCCTCTGGGTGTGGGAGGGAAGGATTTATGCTCAAGACAACATGAGAAATCTTGTGCTGCTACAGCTACTCGAGTTCAAATTTTGTGGCTAGATACAGGGCCATGCTCAGCCGAGCCAGCAGTCTGGCACCTTCCACAGGTTTACCTTAATTGGAATTATGGTTGTAAGCTGCTGAGCTAAAGAAAGTAATTGCAGAAGCTGCACTGGCAATGGCTTGTCTCTACTACTGTGGAAGGGGCAACATCACTGCCAGCTACAGCACAGGTATTTTATTATGACAAGGGAATACTGATGGACTTTGCTCTGTGTGTGCATCATGAAATATCAGGGAGAGGCTACGTGTTCATTAAAAAAATACTGTAGCATTCCCATTTTAACTTGTGCATTTTCCTTGTGAGTTTGCCATGCTTTTTGCCCACACACAGCACCAAAAGACCTTTTCCACATCAGCGTTCAAGACTTAGAGCAAAATGCAGATACAAAAAGGCCAAAAAAAAAGGCTTTGGCAGCCCAGGAGACTTTCAGTCACATGAAATTCAGTCCTGCACCTTGCTTACATAATAAGCGTTCCAAGCAAGAAGGTGTCTGCAAGGCCAGGTCCAGACTCTTGAAGCCCCCTGTGATGGTGAGGGAGAAGGCTCACAGTCGTGAAAGGCAAAGACATGGCAGTGGAGAAGAGAGGAAAGTGGTGATTATGGGCAGAGAGAGAGAGAGAGAGACAGAGGGTCTCTTGGGATGGAAAAGGGTTGGAGAAGGGACATGAATTGTGAAGGAAGGAAAGGCTGGTGGCAGAGGGGCCATGGCCTGGGGGGATATTTAGGAGTCTGGAGAGGGGTGGGAGAGGGGTTCGTCGCTCTGCCTGCTATCCAAACGCTGCAAAATCCGAGGCTCTAGCTCTCCTGTCGATCAGCAGTGGGTGCGGGGGAAACGTGCTCTGCCCTCACCCCTGCCAGAGGAGCATCTGCCCTTTGCTGCAGGCAGCCAGCTGTGAGTTCTTTTGATTTTATAAAGTAACAGGTCTCCTCCACATTGCAATGTCATTTCTGTTGACTTCTACTAGCGCTAGAAAGTAAGGACTTCTACTCTTAGCTGTTCCCACTGACTTTTAAAGGCGCTCTGGCATTGCCTGCCTTCCCACGCAGCAGTGCTTTGCCTGGGGGCTCCCATTTCCATACCACCCATACCTCCCTCTGAAATCACGGTGGAAATAGAAAGCAGCTGAATTTGTAGGTGGCTCCTCCTTAGAAGCTGTATCTTGCAGTGCTTGTGTTGGATGTGTGTGTACCTAAAAAAAAACACTGCCAAAGCCAACAAACAACCCTTCCCAGATATTCAAGACAGAAGAAAAATTCCTCAAACAAGAATGATAGCGTGGAAAGGGACTTTATTCTTGTTGTCAGACAAGGTATTCTTGTTGCTTTTTGGGTTTTTTTTCCTACCAATGCCCCCCACCCCAAACTGACTTTTAAAAACTAATATCAGTGTACGAGGGAACATTGTTGCTGTGTTGGATGTTTGTATTTTGGGGAGATGTCATCTCTGTGAACATGAGAGATGTTCAGTATGTCTGAGCAGAGGGAAAATAACCCACCCTAGTTTGTTTTTCTGTATTTCACAGCGTTGATACCGGCTGTCTTCTGACTGTTCTTTGCACAAGCTGAATGGCAATTGGTAAGTGTATTTGAGGAGCTGTAAGAGGAGCACGTGGATTTTGCCACTGACACTTTAATCTAATGAGAAGTCTCGGGCACTTTCTGTTGGTTATTTCAAAATATTTTGTTTGGGAGAATTTTAAGACTTATAACATAACTCAATCTTTTTATATCAACATTTCTGGACAAAAGCAACTCCTAGATCTTATGTTCAACATTTCCTCTTCTGCTTGCCTCATACTTGGCTTGCAACAGAGCTAGGAAATAAAGGTGTCACTTCTGTCACTGCTCGTTCTGCAGGAAGGAGAAATGATGAGGGGAAAGAAAGAAAGGGAGAAATACTGCTGGGGCTCTGTGGGCCTCTCATGTGATGGTTTCGCCTCTGTAACTGTGGGTTCATAAAGCAGTAAAGCCACAATTGCTCTGGGATCTTCCTCTCCCTAGACCTAGTGATGTGCTGGAGTCTTTAATAGCAGATCCTAAGGGGTCCATTTTGATACACAGAATGGATAAAGAGAATAAAGAAAAAAGAGCGAAGCAGCACATATGAGAGCACACTGAACAGAAGCTTATAACCACTAACCAAGAACTGTTTCAAACTGTATATGTCAGTAATACTTTTTGATAAAATAACACAGCTAAATTGCTTGGGCATTCTGATTTCCATGAAATGAAAAGTGTAGTACACAGAAAATGAACCAGACAGTCACACAATCCATTGAAGAGTGCAGAAGGAGTAATCCCCAAATGGAAGATGTCTATGCAGAACTGTCCCCACATTGCAATAGCACCTGCTGGGGATGAAAGTACATCACCTGTGGCATCTGCTATACTTCTGAGGCCATGGTATTTATCCACAGCCCTACAGAACAAACCCTTCTGTAGGGGCCTTGCACTTACAGTTGGTGACCAGAACACAATCAGTTACCTGGCTTTTGCATATGCAAAGGTGAGTTTCACTTTAGCAATTTAGCATTCAACTATCTGTATTTATATTACCTAGATACAAGCAAAAATGTTTTTCAGCCTGCTGAGGATGTAGCAGGTGATGCTCATTTGCATACTGTAGATATTTGTGCTATCCAGTAGCGCTTCAAAAGAAAGAATATTTTCTTTGTTTTATATAAAGTTTGAGACTTTGACTTGTCACATGGAGAAACATGGTACAGAAGATCTGAATGCTTCTATTATGCTCACAGAACTATAAGTAAGAGCTTGTATACAGCAGAGCTGTATATGCAGTGTTGCTCCATGTATCTTGTGGGTGACACTTGTACCATGCCCATTTGGCCTTCATACTTTCTTCTTATGGAGGCAAGTGATCAGTGCTAATTCTGAGTGATGGCAGAGCCAAGTCTTGTTTCTGGGTCTTGCCACTGTGATGATTTAATAATTTAACCTGCCATGATTTAATATCCAATTTTTTCTCTATATTTACATCTCTACTTGGAATATACTTGGGATATAAAAGTCCTACACTTTTAAAAGCCCTTAAAGGACACAACTGAAAATTATAAAGGGACTAAGTATTTGAAATACATTTGTCCTTTTCCCAATTTTATATGGCATAGCTCTTAAAATTTAAACATACTGTTGTATTTAAAACTAATGCCATAAGTGCTGAATTGCTCTTACTGAGGTTTCCACATTTATACCTGTTTCTCCAATGAATTTGTGGTGTTCTATGTATTGGATTTAAAATTAGGAGCAACCTAATAGATTTTGCATTTATGCAAAATATGCACAGACAGATAATTCTTGAAATGCATTCTTTTCTTGAGCTGTCAACTGATGTTTCTCTTTAAATGGACTTTCTCGTTTTGAATGCTACCCTCCTATCTCCATCCCCTGACGATGCCTTCAGGCATCCATACACATGGAACAGCATCTACAGCAAGCTGTTTGTTTGATAACAGACAGCTGCAAATTTTGACCTTTTCTGGAGGTGCATTGTGCAAATGCTGGCTGGGCAGTAGCTAACCCCCTTGCCTTCTGCCCAGCTGCCAGATGTTCCTGAAGCGTCAGGATGGCTCCTGCCCAGCCCTTGGGAAGATCTTCATGAACACATCTCTGATCCTGCACTTTCTCTGCCTGTTTGACTGGCAATCACCTTGACATCATCCAGCAAGTCTCTTTGGCAATTGCATGCCCCTCTGAGATCTAGAAATCTGTCATTCTTCTGGTTTGTGTCTTCTCAGCTTTACAACTTATCCTCTGAATGCTCTTAACTGTGCCCCCTCCAGCTCTCCTCTAAGTCTTGGAGAATTTAATTCCTTGGTTGCTTTCTGTCTTCCTTCTTCATCTTATCCATGGGTAAACTTGTTCATATACCATCTGCCAGGTGAATGCTAATGACTCCCAAATCTTCCTCTCAAGTTCAGATCAGCCTTCTCTGTCCAGACTAAACTGTCTGCTGGTCTCTCTGACATCATTTCGTGGGTGACAGCATGGCTTAAGCCTTGCTCAGTCTCTTCCCACAGGAGCTGCTCATGTCTGTTATTAATTACTGTGAACTCTGCAGTCCTGAAGCCACTGCTCCTTTCGATGGGTGTGCAGTTTTGTCCTGAAGAAATACTGCTGCTCATCTTGGTTTAATTAAGGTAGTTTCTCCTTAAAGGTTGTTTTTTGGGCACAGCACTTAAGAGATCAATTCCACTTCTTTTTTGCTTCTGCTGCAGATAAGGAGGGGGAAAAGTAATTAGCACAAGTGTCTCCAGCAGCAGAGGCTCCTCACTGTTTATCACTGAAGTCTTGTGTATTCAGCTGGCATCAGGCAAGTGGATGCTGTTTTGGGGTTCTTTTTCAAGGTTTCCTCAGTATAAGGAAGCTAGTCACTTCTTTCATTTCAAATAGAACAATCCTCTAGTACCTGAAATCTTGTAGTAAATTAATGTAAGAGAAGTCTGTGTAAGACCTTATGGAAAGAGAAGGACATACCTTAAACAACAACTGCCACCAGTCACACGCACTCTCTCATGGATTGCCCTCATTCACACCCAGGTACTCACAAGCTATCCAAGATCAGTAGTGAACAATACCAAGAACTAGGATTTCAGCTTCCAAGTCCTCAGCACATCTCTCAGGAGAGAAAACTCATTCCTGGACAGACTTGCTGTGCCTCTGAGGACTCAACAGTTACCATGGGGTGAGCTTTCATCTCTGAACCTTGCTTAGCTTATCTTCCATTGATCTTAGGCATAGTTGCTGCCCGTTGCCTATATTTCCTTGTTTTGGTTATCTTTCTGGCTGTAACTTGACTTCTGGTTGACAGGGGTGGCAATGGCACATGTGATGTAGCCTTGTTGCCATCATCTTGTTTACATCCAGATGAGAAGACCTGCATCCTGACAGCAACGCATTCCATTGTGTTTACAGGTCTGATTTCCCTTCCCCCATGTACTCGGCTATCTAGCGCTATATGCTATTGTTTTAACCCTTTATTTTCTTCTGGTGCCCTCACACACAGGCAGACACATTCGGACAAATCTTGGTATTTCTGCTACAAATATTTCTGTACCTACAGTCTGAATGGCAAAGTAGAGCTAAATTTTGCAGTGACGGTCATTTATTTTGGTCATTTGGCCTTTTGCTGGTATATGTGTATCTAATACCACAGGACATAAACCAGAGGTACAGGCTTTCAGTTGTTTCCATTTTTACCTGACAGGCTTATACTTCCCCAGTTGCAAGGGCCTATAAAAAATTTAAAGATGGCAACACGAACATGAAACAAGTCACCATGGCCAAGAAACTTAAAATGCTGGAAGTTATTTCTTGAGCACAAATAATTCTAGCATCTGTTTCATAATTTTCCAATGCAACTAGTTTTTTCCCTGAAGTATAAAAGCAGAGAGACACTTGTGTTTTTATGCAGATAGCTAATTTGGAAAATGAAGTGATTAGCATCTCTTGGCAGCAGGTCAGCTGAGATTGTGTGTATGAAGTAGTTGCTCAACACTCAGTGAGTCCCCAGGAGTCTGCCTGGGGAAGAGGACTGTACTCTTGGTGCTGAGCAGAGGGTGGATTCCCGGGGAGCAGTCTTTTTGGCTCTTTCAAAGCTGATATTGTTTCAAATCGGGGAAGTAATTGCCATCAAAAAGAGATATGTATACCATAGTGTAGAAGAAGAGGGAGATGTTCGTTATCCAGTGTCCTGTCCTGTGTAGCATTACTTCCCCGTTCCCTCCAATGAAATAAGTCTGGTTCTGATCTTATTTTCCACAATAATCAAATAATGCGAACACTGCTTTTGGTAGAAAAGTTGTATACTGGGTCTCTCTGCAACCCAACTTTCTTAAGCTGTCCTTTTGCAAGTTGACAATACGGTCTTTCCCTCAACCCCAATACTTTTATTATTGTTCTGCAGATATGAAGAGCAGTGATTAAAAGACCATTTAAAGCCCTCATTCCTGTGTGTCTTAGTTCTAAACCTTCCAAGATCTATAGGAATTTTAGCTATATGAGTTTTAAGGCCTGACTTTTTTCTCCATATCTTGTACTAAAATGCAAACCTGAAGTTCCAGCTGTTAACACAAGCCCAAAAATTCAGTGAAACATTAAATGCATAAGCAGTTAAGGTCTCTTTCATTGCAAGTCCTTTCGACCTTTGCTTCACCCCATCAATTTAGAGCATTCTCTGCTCCTATCTACTAGACTGGTTTTCGGCTTACAAATGAAGAAAAATCTTACAATTATCTGCACTGGTTTTGCAGTGCTTGTATGTAAGAGTTGGACTCTAATCCCAACAGCAATAAAACATCTTTATTTTAAGCTCCAAGACTTTAAAAAAAAAAGTCATTAATCCAGGTAATCTTTCCATGTTTACCTCTCCCCCCAGAACTCACTATTTCTGCTTGGTCTGTCTGCTTGGAGGAAAAAAAAAAGATAAATTGCCATGATGTGTTCTGCTGCTATAGTTCAGTTATCGTTTGTCTATTTTCTACAACAGCATTTGAGATTATAAATTTCTTGCAGTTATTCCATCCAGAACACTTTTCCTGCTCCTGCTACAAAAAGGAATTGGCAGTAGCTTTTAGTTCCCTTACTTTAATATCTGTTCATCTTCTTACCTCACATTGGGAAAACGTGTAGTTTGAAGACACTGTTGTGGGTTAATGAAAGCATTCTGTAAACTTCTGTCCATTAGCTGTTCAGCCTGGAACATTTTCTAATTACCTGTGGATTAAAGGCAGGCAAGTGAGGGTTAAATCCGAGTTTGACTGTGTTTACTTCTAATTGATTACCACAGAGCGGCTGTGATGGGACCATTCTTCACTATGGGATCAAATAGTGGCTTCTCATCTGTTTTCTTTTTGTTGTTGTTGGATATTTTTGTTTTGATGTCAAAATTATATGGCTTGAAAACACTATTCATTCTGTCAAAATAGTTAAGATAGGGTTACAATGGGGGATTACAAATTCCAACAAGATGCACTTAATTGTAAGAGAGAAATGCTTGTGCTGAATCTGAAGTTTCCTTTCTCCACGGAGATTACATTGTTATGTAGATTTTCAGTTTTTCTAATGTTTAGGTTATTAGAACATTGTGGCCTGCAGTGAAAACTCAGACTGCAATTGAATTTCAGGATTTAACTTTCCATTTGCAATTATTCAAACAGAGGATTTATTCCTCTAAGAAGGTCATGAATGAGTGCCTTAGTGCCCTATAGATATGACTGGTTTTAATAGAAATGCGATAGAAAACTGAAATACTTAGGTGCCGAATCTTTTCTTAGTGAAATAAGTAGCTAGAGCCTTTCTGACAATTGACATTTAGATATGTGAGTCAGCAAAAATGATTTTTTAACTGATTTTAAATGTTAAATGTGTAAGAAAACTTCAGACATACACAGCAGCTCTTGAAAATATGGCCTCTTGCATTTATATGTGATGCAACATCTAGCATCTGACTTTTATCTTGGTTCTCATGGGATAAGGCAAAGAGTATATCCTTTATACAAGAGTGTGTGTATAGATATCTCCCCTCTTTCTCTTCAGTCATGCAAGGATATGCGGTAGCCCACTACATGGATGCATGCTCAACATGTACACTTTGAACACCACAGAACTGTTTATGAAGGGGCAGAGACAACAACAGGAGGAGAGAAGTGAGAATAAAAATGCATGCTATGAAAAAAGAGACAGCAGGGAAGAAGCGGTGGAAGGTGGAAGCGGGCTACATCTGACCTGCGAGTCAGAAGTGCTTTGGTTGCAGCTATGCCCTACCCACACATCAGCTCCACACTGATGTAAGGTCTGGGATGCACCAGTCCTCTCTGGCTGTGGTTTCCACATACTGTACTCCAGCAGGTCCCCAGCCACGAGGAATGGGGTCCCCAAAACATAGCACAATGAGCCCTTGCAAGCACGAGAAAGAGCTGAACATAACGTACAAGGCAGACATTGTAGCTACACGCATACCGCTGTTAGCAAGAGGGCTCTGATGTGTGCTCTGGGAACGGTGGCAGTAGCTAGGACATCACATCTGTTACCTGAACTGTGTCCTGGTTTCAGCTGAGATAGAGTTAATTTTCTTTATAGTGGCTGGTATGGGGCTATGTTTTGGATTTGTGCTGAAAACAGTGTTGATAATACAGAGATGTTTTAGTTGTTGCTGCACCAGTCAAGGACTTCTCAGCTTCCCGTGCTCTGCCAGGTGCACAAGAAGCTGGGAGGGGGCACAGCCAGGATTGTTGATCCAAACTGACCAAAGGGCTATTCCATACCATATGACGTCATGCTCAGTATATAAAGCTGGGGAAGAAGAAGGAAGGGGGGACATTCGGAGTGATGGTGGTTGTCTTCCCAAGTAACCATTACGCGTGATGGAGCCCTGCTTTCCTGGAGATGGCTGAACACCTGCCTGCCCATGGGAAGCAGTGAATGAATTCCTTGCTTTGCTTTGCTTGCGTGCGCGGCTTTTGCTTTACCTATTAAACTGTTTTTATCTCAACCCTCGAGTTTTCTTACTTTTGCTCTTCCGATTCTCTCCCCCATCCCACCAGGGGGGAGTGAGCGAGTGGCTGCGTGGTGCTTAGTTGCTGGCTGGGGCTAAACCACGACAACTGTTCAAAGTAATTCTTGCTAAATGGTTGTGCTCTTTTTCTTTTAATTAATGATGCTTGTGTTTTGCTGAAAAGCTCAATGACTGATGCATAGGAATGAGGTGTTACTGGAGCTGTCTGCTTGACTTTATTAAATAAAGATTAATTTATCCTATGTGTATAGAGTACATTGCAGAGTTGTATAAGGCTTTGGTCCTGAGTTAGAGTTTTTGACAGTCTCCTTAGATAACTATTTTTCATAGCCATTAGTGTCACTTTTCTACAGCGCATATTCAGGACAAGTGATCAACTGTCTTTTGCTGATGCTCTCACAGGACCTCTTAGGTTGAGGGTTGAACTGCTACCTGCAATCTTATATTACATGCATAACGAAGCATATAAGACCACTGGAAACCTTTTGTACATTCCTCATGTTTGTCTTTTATCTTCTTTTTCAGTACACACCCTTCAGTTCTGAGGTTTATTTAATTTCATTCCACAATAGCAACTACATCTTTCAGAGAGTAAAAATTTGCTGTTCAATCTCAGATTGTGAGAAAAAATGGGGAGGGGAAAAAAAGTTCTTCTCTGTCAGAATTCACCTTGATTAAAAAAATAATAATAATTTTTAAAAAATCTATGAAAGATTTTTAGCTTCCTCAGATGTGTGCTGCATTATGTGATTAAGCAGAGTTCAGCCAGGGCTAGTTTATGTACAGCTGCACCAAGACTGGGCTCTGATCTCTGACTTCCAAAGAATTGGCTCTGGCAAATTTGAGTAATTGCAGGAAGGTAAGAAGTCTTGAGGGATTGTCAGGAATGTCTGAAATGTGGAAAGATTGGTTCTGGGCAAAAAAAAGGCTTTATACAAGTAGGTAAAATAACACTATCTGTCCATAGCTTTGAGCTTTCCCGAGTATCTGAAAGGCTTGACTCTCAAAGGAGGGAGATATTCTGAAATCAGTGACATTAAACTAATTAACAAAAAATTTAGCCTGCAGGTAAATTTGTAATTGTTACCTATCAAATTAGAATGGTTTCCTAAAACATGATGAAGAAGCAACATTACTTAAGGTGTTTAAAGCAACATAAGAAAACCCACCAAGAATAAAAAAATGAAAGAAAAGAAGGGATAAGAAAATCTTTTGGATTAAACCACACTGTCAATAAGGTACCAGGTGCTTGTTGTCTCTGATTTCCAAGAGTGGTGTTGGGCAGTAATAACAGATTTGTTAGTCAGGAATCAGTTCTTCCTATACTAACTAATGCAGTATAAAATAATCAGAGGGTTTGGAAAACTTCCCTATTCTGCTAACAAAAGCACCCTTTATAACTTACAGTTAAATTGATATGAGTTGCTTAGAGTGGCTTTATTGGAAGTGACATTTCTTGGGGCCCAGCTGAACCAGTCTGAAGAGCCTCAGACAGTTTCCACAATGGACATAGGTGCTTTCTGCTTAATTACATCTCCAGGGCTGACTGGCTGAAAACTTCATAGTTACTCATTTTCTGGTTTAGATTTGAGTTAGGGTTATTGCATTCACATCAAATGGAAATTATAGCTGCTAATCACATTATGTTCCTTGTTGTTTATCCCAAGATTACAGCTGTCAAAATACATATTACAATATTAGATTTTGAAGAAGCTGTCTCTAACAATTGTGGGATATGTTAGTAAATTATAAACAGCTCAGATTTTTACTCCCTTGTTGGGGAAGCCTCTTCTGTCACAATTGCAAAACCTCATTAGGAGTCAGCAGTGAGCTGTGATTTTCAGATTATGTGCATGATGTTCACCATATTTCATATCCTAATATAATATTTGCCTCCCCGTATTAGTAATGCCACATCACTCTTGTCTGAGTTTTACCAAGTTGGAAAATTCTTGCAGTTCATTGGGGTTAATTATTGCCAAAAATAAAAAAGTAATACCGCTTAGACCCTAGTGAGCATCTTCTCAACGTGTAGAGCTGCTTCTGGAGCTATGCACCTGAGTCCCTTCATTCTGGACTCTTTGGACCATGTCTCTTTAGAAATAAGCCAAGGGCTGATCCAATGGGACTAAAAACCTGAGGACCCTACTCATACTGGCAAGACATCTTTTGGGGTAAAGTATTTTTCAGTGCAAGTAAACAAAATTGGTCTTTAGCACATAAAGATAAAGTACTTTGTTTGCCTTCTCAACTGTACAGCCAGTGTTCAAATGCGAGTGTGCAATTTATGATCTTAATATGTGCCTCAGTTTCTTGGAAACAACTTCGAGATGAAAGAGCTCACTACGTCTGTTTACACTCTGTAATTGTTACCAATATGGTATCATTCTATTATAGGCTTTTCAAAGGCTGCATAAGGAAGACTGGGGAAGGGGAAGGCCAAAAAAAAAGGCAAAACAAACAAAAAGCTGTAGATGACCCCATTTGAGTCAGCATAGCTTATCTTCCTATGAGCTCTGTCACTGTCAAGAAAGTGCAACTTCTCTACCTCTCTTTCAACAGTTGCAGCCTCAGTCTTTCACCCCATATGTATTATTTTGGAGGACTTCCATAAAATCCAGCTTGCCAAAATGTCAAAGGAACCAATGAAAGGTGAGCGGTGAGTCAGCATGCTCCAAAGCAACTCACCTGCTGCGTAAGTCAGCAAAAAGCAGCATTGATTGTGCTCAGCTTCTCATATTGTGTGGATGTCAGAAAAGATAATGAGCAAACCAGTCGGGGGGAAATTACTGTGGCTCATCCTAGACATGGGAGAGTTGTTTGCTTGTTTGCTTTTTAATCTGTGAATGGGTAGGGGTTTTTTGTGACAGTGCTATTCACTTTTAGGGGACCTGGCTTGGATGTTGAGAAAGGTGTTGGCTTTATTTAAGATTCCTGGGAATTTAGAAGCCAAAGAAGCCTTTAAGTTTAGGGAATGGGATCATCAAGGAACTTTTTTAGTGGGGTGTTGCTATTTTCAAAAACTTCTAATATATTTCCGGTATTTAGTAATTATCAGAGAATTTTTAAGTAGGGAAGAGAAGTAGTATCAACTACATTATTTTTTGAAAATATTGTTGGGGATAAAAGTATCCCCCTTATTTCCTGAACCACTGTGAAGCATCAGCAAAAAGCTACTGTAACATGTAAAATCTATTCAGGCTGTGCAGCACTCAAAATTCAAGCTGATGTTGTGCTCACTTCGATAATAAAGCTGTGAGTGTATGTATCGTCAGCACTGGCATTTGGGATTCCTAAAGCTGTTCCCATACTGTTTGTTTAATCTTTCATAATCACATATTGGGCATCTGTAGACAATTTACCCTTGATAGATAATGGTCAGCAATGGTTGCATAAACTGTCTGCTGTGAGCAGGGACGGTAGATTATTTCAGGTTCAGATTGGGTAAAAGATGAAAAGTTGTAACCAGATCAGTGAGTAAAGCAGAGGTTTCAGCACTGAGAAATGTTCATCCCTGTCCTGGGGAGCTGGTGCAAAGAGTTTTCTGTCTCCATTTAGAAATGTAACTTCAAAAGGCTGACAAACACGTACGGGGCTCCTTTCCTCGGGAAGGTAAGAGTGCCTCTAGGTGCTGCGATCTCTTGCCAGCGCTCACCCTGCCTTGTAGCTGGACCTGAAGAGAAAAGCACTACTTAAAACTAGAACCTTCTGATAACGCAATGGTAACCATAGTAGTGTCACCTAGTATTGGCCTGAGGGACTTCCCCTTGCAGGACACAAGTAGGAGTGCCACAGACGAAACTCAGAGACTTGTCTTTTCAGCACACTTCCTCTTCCAGCCAAGGCAAACATTGGTTTAGTGCTCTTAGTCTCTAATCTGCCTTCTCAGAAACATGTCATTGTGTCCTTTTCTTCTCTCAGTGATTTGTTTGCAAAAAGAGCAAGCCTTGGCACTGGTCAGGTCTCAGGGTACAGGACTTTTCTAGCAGAGGAGCTATTCTGCACAGACTATAGTCCTTATCATGGGTTTTTGATGAGGGGGAGTGGCTTCTGGGGCTTTTTTGGTTTACCATAGGGGACTTTGTAATTATCCGCTGTGTGAACTTATATAAACTGTGCTGTTGTACCACTTGGACTAAATACAAATGCAAACCACCTGCTGTTCTGCAGCCTGAAGTGTGAAGATCGCTCTGGCTTTTGTCGTCCAGTGTTCAAAGCAAGAGAGGGTGTCACTGTGACTTCTGAAGGACTCACAGCCAGACGTGGTGACAGTGGCACCCTCTGAGTCATTCCGCTATTTGAAAGAAGCTGTGTCGCGGCTTATTTTGGAAAGATGTGGAGCTGTCTGTCCTCAGAGAGTGTGATTCAGACCTGTCAGATAGAAAAGTTCTTCTCCATGTGTAAATTTATCTCATATTGAGTCTGCTCTGCTTATCATCTCTGTTTTCTTGTAGCATCATTTTTAAAGGCTGTAGTCCATCAGCTGAATATCTGCTAACAAGCAATGTGGGTTCAGATCTTTATTTTTTTTGCCTGGGGTTGAGTAAGTCAAGTAAGGGATCTGTAATTACTGGCTACTGGTTGAAATACAGGCTCTCGCTATTGCTTGCTGATAAAAGCCAGATGCAGTTTCATCTGGAGCTGTTCTGTATTACCAGCTCTCATGCGAAGCCATCTCTACTCAGCTGAAGAGTTCTAAAGAGCTTCCTTTTCTGCATGGCCACACGTGGGCTGATGCCCACATTTTAGGGTTGGCTACCCAGTGGGCAACAGAGCTGTAGTATAAAGATCACAGGTCTGTAGATGATGACATGCACAGGCAGCTTATCTCTCAAACTGCATGTCAAAGCAGTTGTTATTTGGTGAGAAAAGTCGTGTTTTGCTTTTATCTATTAGTCTCCCAAGAAAGCTATCTGATAACAGAGCTAAATTCAGAAGAGTCCATGGCTGTGCTGTTCTTAACATTCCCTTTTTACAGATCACCATTAGAAAATAACGAAGAAAGAAAGAAAAAAAGAAAAGCAGAAGAGATTTCACAAGCAAACACTCTTCCTGGAGCCTGTGAATTAATCAGTAAAAGGATGATTTTGTTCCAAGCATTGATAAGTTGTCATTATAATTCTAAGAGCATTTCAACAGCCTTTCGTCGGTTATATCTCCGAGAGTCTTGTGACTTGTTCATTGGAAAAACTGCACCACGTGTGCGGCTGTTCTGCTTTTACAAGATAATGAGGCATCAAAAGATGCCGGGCATCGTGCCAGGTAACAAAGCCATTAGAGCAAGATGACCACAGCACTTCTGCCTAAGCGCCTCTGCTTGTTCCGAAATCGTCAAATGGTCCCAGCGGTGAGCAGATCTGCCTCCTGTGAGGGATACCTCTGCCCAAAGTGTGAGCTTGACCCGTGCTGAGATGTGTGACCCTGGAGTTAGAGGGAGCCGTTAACTAACTCTTGCGGTGAAAGAGGACATCAAAGAATTTCAGGTCAGGCTCAAGTGGTCTAATATGAGAAAAGAAATGGGTATTCATATCATTAATGATATGACTACAAACAGGAGGTTATAAGAGGGTATTTTCTACTACTTCAGTGGTACGTTAGAACTTGCTTATTCACATTTCGCTAGTTTTTAGAATAAATGCAGATACCTCAGCCTGCTGCCGGCAGAGCCTTAACTGCTGCCTTCAGTAGTCAGCTCTCTTTATTCTGAAAGTGGTTTTTTCTTCCTTATTTTCTTCCCCTCCAATTTCAAGTAAATATTGGGTAAGTGAATTTATATGCCATACTTCAGTATTGGAAATAATTAATTGCATCTGTTAACTCAGAGGATAAAGTAGTTAATCTGTATTTTTTTTCTTTTTTTGGCATCTGCAAAGGGTATTCCAAGTCCAGCTTATTTTGGGACACTTTAGAGACCAGGTAAAGCTAAACATTTGTGACACGGGAGAAGGAGAACTGGGGATGCAAATACCAGCTTGCGTGGGTGGCAGGAGAATGAGAAATAAAGCCTGTAGTCAACCCCCTTGAGACAACAACGGTGAAAACCCTCAAAGCGATCCCTCACTGAGACAATAAAGCTCCCAGGAAAGAAATGGGGCTCCCTTTCCAAAGCAAGAAACTGTAACAGATCTTAAAGATCTCCTTGTCTTTACTTTCTTCCTGCTTTGCATTACTTTGCTTCCATCCTGCTCTGTGTTACACAGCTGCACAGAAGTACTGTACATCTATAAAAAATGAATTTATTAAGTCAGTGATTTCATCTTACTTATCTCTGTAAAATGTGTGTACAGCTGTCCCTGTACACAGTGATATATTCATAGAGTACAAGAATAAAGTTACACTTGAGAGAAAAAATTGATTTCAAGTTCAGTAGCTGGTGCTGGCACCTGGCCTCCTGCCTGAGAGGGTTTGTTGCTGTGCTTGCAGGGCATTAGCGTAGGTGATATTACTGACACAGAGTTGGGCTACTCTGATTCTCTCAGTGTGAAAATTTTAAATTGGTATAACTGAGAAACATAATGCAGTAGATGATGGCTTTTGCATTTATTTTAAAGCTTTAATTTTAGGTTTATGAGCTCTTCACAGAGTCGAGCGGTTTTTTAAGATCAATTTTCTGGGTCTGCAGTTTTAAGCTCTGCTTTAAATTCTACTTCTGAGTGAAATGAATTGCATGGTCAGTGCTTAGCCCAAGCAGACCAAACCTGTTGGACCACTTAATGAGTGGGTAGATGTTGCCTTGAGGGCAGATGATAGGATCCAGCATCCCGCTGCAGGCATCATCACTTCTATTTAAAAAGAGAGTGCACCCTGGCCACAGCCATTCCTTAACTTTCACAAGGCGTGGTTTATAAGACATGTAAGCCTTCGTGCGCCTTTTTGGGTGGCAGAGAGGAAGAACAGCCTCGCCCAGAGCTGCCGGCCACCCTCGGGAAGTGCGGAGTGAGGGGCCCTTTCTGCACTCCAGGAAGCCCCTCAGTCCTGGGCACTCTCCTCCAAGCCTCAGCGCTGAGCAGATTTGTCTTCTTCCTGCCTCAGCCAGCCAAGGCTGCGCTATCCCTCCCCATCCTGGTGGCGTGAGGCCCTACAAAGAACTTGCCCCATGCCGGTCCCTTCGCCCTGGCATTCCCTGAAAGAATAAAAAAAAAAAGTTGCATGCCACAGTTGCTCATTCGCAGAGCATGTGTTTGCCTGTCTCTTGTAGCCCGTGAAGATTACGCAGGCAGATGATACAGATCAAAGAAATCAGAATTATGACTTGTGATGATTGCTTACCAACAACTCTGACACCAACGGTAGTGGTATGCAAGCTAAAAGAGAATATTACAAGCCTTTTCAGCTTCTGCCTCCCTAGAAAGTAACATTCACTACACTCAAAAGCCTGCTGGCTGCCCTCCTTTAGGAGTCAATGTGCTCCAGAGGGGACTGCAAGGACATCAGTGGAAAGCCGACAACCCAAGCGATTGAAGTAGGTCCGTTGTTTTAACATGTGTATCCTGGCTTTGAAATGTGAGGTAGCTGAAGACTCAAGTTGATTGACATATTTCTTGCATATGCTAACGCTGGTTTATGTGTTAGGATTTCCATTTGCAAAAATGTTCAGGTTTGGGGCCAGCTGTGGGGTGGCCTCCCAGGATGACTGCACTCTCCCTGCGGTGCTTCAGAAGCCGGTAGCCAGCTCACATTCCTGGGCAATCCATCTCACCAGGGTTGACCACGCAGGTTTGGAGGGGTTCAGCTGGAATAGTAACAAGACCGCAATGACTTGCTAACTTCCAGCTGTATTGAAAATTCAAGGCAAAAACCCTCCCAAACATCCCAACAAATGGAGATCAGACTGGTGCTAAGGAGGGACTGGCAATGAAGTGGGTAAACATAGAAGACTTGGTGTTCTTTTAAAGGATAATAATGCATCTGACCAGCTTAATAGAGAGATCATCCTAAAATTTGAGTTTCTGTGTGTATGTGTTTCAAAATACAGCTACATTAAAAATAAGTGTAGAAGAATGTAAACATTACAGAAACCTTAAATAAGAGCCAGAGCCAGAGCAGCAGAATGAGAGACCACCACTGTTCACAGTGACTTTCCCCTGAAACACTGAGGAAAAAAAAATCAACCCAAGCTTGTTTTCATGCAACTGCATTGTATATGAAAAACAATGAAACGGCAACTCTGTGTTTTGGAGTTGAGCAAATCTTACAATAGTTTTATCTTATTTAATTTGTCTTTCCTTGGAAGCAGAGGATACATACCACTGATAAAGCCATGAACTTTGGGAGAGGTGGGGATATGGCGCAGCAATAGCTGTAGCTGTTCCCAGGGCATGTAAGGATCCAATTCAGTTTAAATTGAGGCATGGGAGTACCACGAAGTTGACCGTGCCCAGGAGCTTGTGGCTAACCTCTTGCATGGGGAGATGCAGATGCCGGGCTCAGAGGTTAACTACGTAATCAGAGGCAGGATGAGGGAGCAGCTCTGCGAGTAGCTGGTGCTGGCGAGAGGGGGAGCTTACCTGCATTGCTCATATATGTAAAGGGAGAGGTGATTTCTAATTGTGAAATTCCCATGAAAATCATGTTCTTGTATTGCTGAGCAGCATCTCATAACATCGTGTGTGCACAGGGAAGCTAACGTACAAAGGAAGGATACATATTCGCTATCGCAGCTTGACTGTTTTTATATTAGTTAAATGCCAGTACTTGCTGTGCTTTATAAACATTGATCCAATTTATGAGAGCTTTAAAGAATGTGTGTGGGTGTCTGATCAGCATGAATATTTTTTTGTTTTATATGAAACAATGCTGTCATTTACCAAATCAAAAGGAATGATGCTGCATATTTCTACTTTGTTGGGTTTTTAAAAATAAACAAGACAGACATGTAAGTTGAGATGGCTAAGTGTATAGGCTGTCTAGTACGTTCCTACTTACTCTGATTTATTTGAAACCATCCTACATTCATGCTAACAGAAAATTATTAAAATCTAAGTTTCTTCATTTACTTGCTTGTAAAATAAACTAAGGGTTCAGACTAGTTTTTAGTAGACAGGATTCCGTACCACAAAATGTTGTAAATACCAGGATGCTCCAAGTGCCTCCAAGAGTGGCTGAAGATACAGGCTTTCATGCAGTCATGTGCTTAACTATATACTTCAGGTTAGGCCTATGAGTTATCCAGCCTCTTAATTAGCAAGTCCTTAAGCATCTGAATGGTCACAGAAACTCGGTTAACCTTCTTTTCCATTTTCCCTCATAGTAGCCCCTAATTAGTTACAGTGCTGCTCAGAATTCTTTTTCCTCTCTGGACTTCAAGAGAAGATACCTACCTGCCCTGAGGAACTCCTGATTTAAGGACAAAAGGTTGGAGTTGGAAGTACTGCTGCCAGGGTGGCGATTGTCAAAGCCCCATCTCATCACAGGCGTGGCCAATGTTCTTCATCAGAGAAATACAGATTCTTCTCGTATTACCCTCAAGTCTGCTATTTCTAATCACTATATAGTGTCTCAGCTAAGGAAACAAATTGCACAGCCAGGACCAGGAGGGGAAGCTCACCCAGCCTCGTACCCACTGTATTTTGGGTAGGAACTGTCTCTGCATCCTCCAAGAGCTCCGGCCAAGCAACTTAGATAAAGGAGGTGTGTTTGAAAAATGAACATTGAGAAACCAGACTGACAGAGAAAAATACCACAGCCTTTACTGTGTCTGCCAGGCTGTTTTACTTGATGCCAAATTAATTTAAAAGACCTTGAAACTTAGTGTCAGCTCGAACCTCTGGCCCTAGCATCAGTGCCAGATTTGGCAATGGATCACCATCACCACGATAGTATAGCTTCTGAGCTAACACTTCTGTTTCGCTGCCTGCAGTGAAACATTCAGAGAAGAGACTGAGAGGTCAGCTGTAGTGTAACCCTGGTCCTTCTCTGAATGAAATTGAAGGTACACTTGTATAATTACATTTGCCATCCCATTTTTAAGTAATCGGTACTGTGGGTACACCAGGTACAGAAACTTCATGACTGTAGCTCCTTAGAATATAAGAAGTCCGTACCAGCAAGTACTGCATGATAGAATTTCATAAAAGAGCAATATGTAATATTGTATTCTCTACCAATATAGACAACAGCACAGAACAGAAGATGAAAGTAGGTGTAAAGAACTAGTAATTTTCTCGTAACTATGCCTTATTTTTAATTGTAAAGTATATGGCAACCTGTGAATACTGCTAAGCACTGGTTGAAAATACAGAAGACTAAATGATCAGCATGTGAAGTAAAATGTGACTTTTCAGTTGCATGCAGTTGACAGTAGCTCAAGTTACTCACTGTTGCATTTGAAAGCATTTTTCCCGAAAAATGTGTGTTAGGAAGGTAAATGCTCTTCTTGGGATCTACCAGCAAACCCAACTGTGATATCTACACAGAATAGGATCTGGATCTAACAAAAGAGAAAAAAGTGGATTTCAGCATCTCCTGACTTGTGTTCATTTCTCTGTAAGTATCTTTGCTCATGGAAGTACACACTGAAAGCTTATTGATTTTGAAAATTGCAAAGATCTCATCGGTTACCCAGTTGATAACCATGCTGATTCTGGTTGGCCCCAACAGCTTACTTCCTAACCATACTGGTTGTCCAGATCTGTGTGAAACCAGGATGGTTTTGCACAAACAGCAGAAAATTAATGAGAATTGTGAGTGTTTATTATCAATCGTCCTCTTTTAGGCTATGGCAAAGAGAGCAAGAAATGGTTTTGTGGAATGGAGGAGGATTTCTGTCATTCCGTCTAAATCCCTGTGCATTTCCAGTGATTTATTGCCTGGTAGATCTGCAAATAGAGCTTCCCAGAGCCTGAAATTCTGATTTTGTTTTACCCATTAAGCCTGGATGCCTGTTTACATTGCCTGATCTCCCAAATTATGTCTAATCAGGCATTAGATTTTGATATAAAGTCTACCCTTATATAAAGCTATATGGTCTTCTTAATGTGTGAGAAAGAGAAGAATCTTTG
Source organism: Ciconia boyciana (assembly GCF_034638445.1). Taxonomy (NCBI): domain Eukaryota; kingdom Metazoa; phylum Chordata; class Aves; order Ciconiiformes; family Ciconiidae; genus Ciconia; species Ciconia boyciana. The sequence continues at coordinate 56,585,685 of NC_132936.1, forward strand.
TCAGTAACTTGACCTGATCTCCAGTCCCAGCTTACACTAAAACAACAACCTGCCCCACTCCTTCCACCTCTGTTTATTTTTGCTCAGAAAAATAGAAAGCAAACCCCTGTTATGGGTAGAGGAAAATCAGAAGAGCTTTCTGAAAAGGACTCTCTGAACCAGGCAAGTCCTCACCGTAAGCACTGGAGAATTACATTTATAACGCAGTTGACTTCTGCAGAGATTGCTTTTAACTTCCTGACCCTCTCTCCTTGTTGAGTTTCTTCCCTGTGGGGGAGCTTGGGACTATGTGGTGTCTAAGATGCTGATTTCATCTGTTAGTCATGACTTGGGACCCAACATGCTAGTAAAGTAGAATAGCATTTTTATTAGTACTTTAAGCATGCGTGTGCATCTAAACCTTTTTTCTTGTTGCTGTGTTTTTTTAACATTCAGAGATTGCTAAAGAAACTGCTTCTCTTTATCTGAAACAAAACAGTGCTTTCATTGTTCTGACACAAGCAACAAGGCTAGGTTCTATGCATTGATTTTTTTTAAGGAATCTGTCTGCAATTTGAACTTCTTCAGCCAAAAAGCATGCTATTCATTTTTTGAAACCCAAATAAATTCCACTTTTAAAGGAGTTCTCATTTCACCTCATTACTGGCTAAATTGTTTTTTTATGAGTTTTTAGAAATTGAAAAAGAAAAACTTTTTTGTTTAGTAGGTGCTAGATGTCCAGACTTTAAAGTAATATCAATTTTTACAGAAGACTTGCTTATTGCATTGGGTAGGCTGAAAATCTAATTATGGAAATGAACTGTTCCTAATAGTGTGTGTGTGTGTGTGTGTGTGTATTTTTATAATATAGAAGCATATAACAACATCTGCCTAGACTACAGCTAGCTTCAGGATGCTGGAACTTCATGCTGAAATGCTTTCAAATTTCAAGTTAACAAACATTTTTTTCTTTTAGCGTAGACCTGGCCCCATTCCATTGTTTCAATTGATGCAAAATCAGAAAAGACACACTCTCCATCAGCCTAAGGTCCTAGAGATTAGGCTAAACCTGTCTAATTGACATTATAAGAACATGATTACTCATATTATGCAATTACTATGCACAATCTCCTAGGAGCACTTCATACAAAACTTTTTCCAATAACAGTGCAAAAACCACGGGAGCAAATGTTACTTTTAACTTCATGCTCAAAATGGTGTAAATCGTTGGGACAGTCAAGTGTACAAACAAGATCTGAATAAAGGGCTATTGAGTTCAAAAGCTCTGTGATTCATACTGTTATCGCTCCTAGAACACCTTCATCAGGGAGGTCTGTGAAAAGCGATATTCAGATGGTGATACACCCTAACAGGTTGTCAGTCCTAAAGCATCTGTGTATTTTACCATTGCCAGGTAGATTTGTTTTAGTTTCTTCCCAGTGAAGGATAAATGTGGTGGGATGGGGCTTATCTCCTGGTGCCAGAGAGGGTCAAGAGAACCCTTAAACCCAAAGCTCAACACTCGGAACAATTCCTGCTGGCTGGTGTCCTGGCCTGTGTGCTTTATGTTGAACTTATTCCCGCAATAGCATCTCTTCTGAGCCACAGTGCGTTAGTCAACACGAGCCATGCTGGCTCATACCTGCGCTCAGCTGTCGCAAACAAGTGAAGTGATACTTACCTGTCAGATAGCAGCTGCTGATTGCTGATGTGCGTGAGGTTGCAGCATTGGCAACGTTTCTGCCATGCTAGACCAAACTCTCAGAAGCACTGAGAGACTTTGCTCCAGGCACTGATTTGACCTTAACTAACCACCTAGTTTTTGTTGTGGCTTGGGTTCAGCTGTCACACAACAGGTACCACTAGAGTAGCTCTGAATTTGTGTGCACTAATGTTTTTAGTTGCTGCACTTGATGCACTTTGCTTTCCTTCGGGTTGTGAATCCCTTTGTTCTTTCTTTGCTCAATTTTTGTTTGCAGTCAGACAAAGATGATCTTCAGTGCTTTAAAATTCACAGTGCAAGTGCAGAAGGAAAAGACTTGGTGAACATGCTCTTCTGAAGCATGAAGCTGATCCCTATAATGCAGCAATTAAGTGCTGATTCAGTATGTGTGTGGATATACTCCCTAACAGTACAGAGACACAAGCTGAGATAGAAGCAGATTGTTAACATGCAAGTCCCTGACGGAAGTAACGTATTGATAAGGAGGAAGCAGAGAAGACAAATAGCAAAGGCACTCAGTGAGGACGGAAAAATAGAGCAATCAGGTTTCTGGTTGCTATGCCTGTGCTTTGCTAATTTAAGGGAAGAATTTTGACAAGAATGCGGTCTCCACTCAAAACAACATCATGATATTTTCTCTATGACTTCCTGTTTGTACCTCATTTCATCTATATACCAATCTTCTTGCTGTGAGGATACGAGGGTTTAATCTTCTTCCTGAAAAAGGGTAATTTTTATTTCGAGGTGTTCTTTCAGCATCCTTCTTGATTTTTCTGTGGTTCTTATACAAGTCTGAAGTCCTTCCATTTGTGTTCCTTGTTCTAGGAACTCTGAGCACTACTTGTGTTTTGGTGACATCTTCTGGATAAGGTTGCCACTGGAAGGAATAATTAACACACCTCATCTTCTAGCCTCCTTTGTGCTTGTTTCTGATCCATTTTGGAAAAAAAGTGCACATGTACCTGGTTCCAGTGATTAGCATCCTATCGGAAATTTAGTAATGGGTTTGAGACTCCAAAGTGAAAGATGAAAATGGATCTGATTAAAAATGCAAACAGAAACTGCTTACATGGTGTTTCATATACAGATGCAATGAGGTCTTTTGTCTTGCACTTGGATAAAAGACTTCTTCAATTGCACTTACACATTTGTCTGTTTTTCCTCTTAGGACAGGTCTGTACCATGTTTCCTGTTGGCTAGGCTAATCAGAGAAAAAGAAAGGCTTTTCTTGGACAGAGCAAAGACACCCATAGCCAAGTTTCCTGCCTTCAGCAGCAGATGCCTAGAGGAGACGATAAGGTCAAGGTAAGCCAAGAGCAATAATTCCCAGAACACATTTTTGAGCCACAGGCAGAAATGCTCTGGGGGAACTTTGAGCCAGAGGTGGTGACTTGTATATAATAGGTCGTGATGGATTTTTCTTCGATCAAATTTTCCAGGTGCTCTTTTGAGCCCAAAGAAGCTTTTTAGCATCCGTAATGTTGTTCAACAAGGAGTTTATCATCTTCTCTCCATGCTGTGTGGGGATCAACCTCTTCACTTTGTTTTGGTTTTGAACTTGACACTTGCTAGTGTCACTTGATGCCCCATTTACTTATATTGGAAAAGATGGGAAATATCCCTGCTTGTTTCTTCTACGACACTTGCAATTTTATAGACAACGCAGTTTTGTGGGGATCTGGGGTATTTTTTTGTTAGACTGAAGTGTCTTAGTGACTTTAGTTATTCCTCATCTGAAAGCTGCTCCATACATCTGACTGTCCTTCTAAGAAACTTATCCATTTTTCCTTTACTGTCTTTGAGACAGGGAACTTCCTACAGTTCTCAGGGTACAGATGTACCCAGGGTCCCAGCTCTATGTTTGGGTTTGTATCTTGTTCCAAATGACTCTTCCTTCTCCTTCTCCTTCTCCTTCTCCTTCTCCTTCTCCTTCTCCTTCTCCTTCTCCTTCTCCTTCTCCTCTGTCTCCTTTCTTCTTCTTTTCTTGGTTGTTTTGGGGTTTTTTTTGTCACTACTACTGAACTGAAATTTTAGTGGGAAGCTGCACTTCGTCTTCTGTTTCATAATACAATTGTTCAGTATCACAAAGACCTTTATAGTTCTTCTCTTGCCCCCCCACATCCCCTTTAATATCTTGATTAAATTAGTACTGGAAGAAAATCTTTTTAACTTTTTTTTTCCCCAGATCATGTGTGGATATGTTGCATAGCATCAGCTTGAGCACAGATTTGTGTGAGATCTCACTCTACTGTGTAAACGATCTGTTTGGTTCTGCCCTCTGTTTCTGACCCTCTAACAAACTGTCTATCCATGTGAGGCTATTTCCATTCTCCCCAGGGCACCAGAGTCTCTTAAGAAGCTCTGGTGACTTTGAGAAAACCTCTTTGAAAACCAGTAGCTGGCACAGGAACGTGGACAAGGAGGTCTGGGCTGTTGCTCTCTTGAAAGAGTGACAATAGATGAGCATAGCTTCCCTTTACAAAATCCAGGCTGAGTCTTCTCCAAAATGTTGCAGTGATCCGTGTACCCAGCGGTGCTCTTCTTTACAGCACTGAACATTTTTCCTGTCAGTTGGGAATCCCTGGTCTGCAGTGGCCCGACCTCCCTGGCACCTCTTAGGAATGTTGTCATCATGTTTCCACCTTCCCCTTCCCTCTGACGCCAGGTGAGAGGGTGCACACCACTGGCAGCAGTTCAGCTATTTTATCTCAGAGTTTCTTGAGAACTCCAGAGCGAATGCAACTAGGTCGTGGCCATTCGCTGCTGCCCGTCCTGTCCATTTACCACTTGCTCACCTCCCCTTTACTTTGTTCGTTATTCCATAGCCCTTCTGCCAAAATTTGCATCTGGATAGAGAACCTCTGTGTCCTCTACTAAAAAAAAGGGGGGTGGACAAGAGGGAGCAGGTCTAGCACTGGAACTTCTTCAGGCTACTTAATGGTAATTGCAGATGTGAAGAGATTCACTTAGGTGTTTGACCATGGTTTATTTTCTCTAGCAATTTCTATCATATCTGGATCATCTCTATGGCCTTTAGATGCCAACCTTAATGAGTTCAAAAAAGTTTTGGTTTTTTTTTTTAGTAAACTTTACAAGTTGTTCCTTGCACATTTTTGGCCAGTGTACTGCCAGAGTTTGCAATCCTCATTAGAAGGACACCATGCCTTTTTTGTTTGTTTGGAAGGATATTTTCTTGCTTTTAGTAATATCTTTTACCTTGGCACATAGCCATGCTGATTTTCTTTCGATGTTCCTGATTTTCTTCTATTATTTTGTGATTTTTTATTTGCTCTGTGCTCCCAAAAAGGCAAATCTAAATTGTCTCAATGCCCCTCTAAAGATTTAACTCTTGCAGTTACCCCTTCTACCTTATTTTCTTAACAAGATCTCCTCTTTGGGTGAGTGTCTGTGTTCTAATCCTTTAAATTAAGCAAAATAAGATAGAATTGTATTGCCTTTTGCCTGTGGTTTTGATTTTAACTCTTCCACTAATCTCCTTGCCGCCTTGGAAAGTTGCATATGTCTCCAGATATAAATTTCTCTCTGCTTTTATGTACTTTTGTAGCTCTCAGAGAGAGAGTGCCGTAATACCACTTCAGCGTATCACACATTGGTGCTGGACTGTTTCAAGAGGAACTAAGCACTGACCTCAAACTTCTCTCCTATCACAGTTCATGGGAAAGCTCTCATTTTTATGAGGGGCAACAGTGGAACAACTTTGAAGCACTTTTTGAAAACCTCTAGTCCAAATATTGATCCTATCATTTGTCAGTCCCTAAATATCTTTCGAAAACGTATTCGCCCAAGCGTTGTTGGAGCAGTACCTCCCCTTGTACTGCCATCCCTCTAGCGTTCCCACCTGCCCATTGCGTGTTCTTTCCCAGAAACCCCATTTTGCAATGGGACCATTCTGGGGCAGTTGTGCCTCCAAAACATTTCATTACCAGCAGCCCAGCACTTGGAGAGGTAGCACCCAAGTGCTGTTGATCAGCATTCAGCAAGGTTAAAATAGCATTCAGGAAAGAAAAACATCTCTCTTGTCGCTCACAAGCAAGTTGTGAGTAAGCTTAGCTCTGAATCCACAGTATATGAAGCTGCCCTACAATGCACGCTTCAGCTCCGTGGACAAGGCAAGGTGGGTCACTGTTAAGCGCACGCCTATTTTGCACTGCAGGTAAGACTGGGTGCTTGTAATGAAATAGGGAGCATACTGCAAATCCACGATGCTGTCACCTGGAGGGACTGTGTTCACACAAAAGCGCCTCTGATCTTCAGTGGGAGGGAAGCACAACCGTCTGCTGACACAAGAAAGGCAATTAATTTTGATTTTGGAAAAGGAGTTGCTGAAACCAAGCTTACAATACTGCCTGCCAGAAAAGGTTAGGGTGGGCAGTGGTTTAACAGGACTGTAAAGGTAGGAGTTTTATCAAATTTTTAAAGTTTTATCATTGTTTGCATTTGCTATTAAAGTAGAACATGTTTGCAGGCAAGGTTGGGGGTACGGAGTGACAGCCACTAGGCCTTAGTATTTTCCTCACCTCATGATAATGACTCATTTACAACGCAGAGAAGGTTGTTCCAGTCCAGACCATGCTGAACAACTGTCTAAATAAAGTCAATACTGTATTTCCTTCCCACCTGTGCCACTGATGAACACCACTGAGGTGGTGAGAGCCACCTGGCTGAGACGGGACAAAGGTTAACATGAGGGCAGAAGATGTTCAAGCCACAAGAACCTCTGCATATTTTATACCACCTGGAGCATTACTGAACAGCTGCCTGCCAACATCCGGAGCCATGTCATGAATTTGTCAGCCGGCACAGCACTGAAGAGAGAAAGTACTGAGCTCCTTTGAGCAGTGGTTCTTGCAGGCATCAGACAGCTGCTACAGCTGGTTGGACACAAGGTCCAACCATCTTATCCTTGCTGTAACGAAATTTGGCAACTTCTGCTACTCTCAGGGCGACAAAGTATGATACCTCGAAGGTTGCTCTGTTAAAAGTCCTGTAACTTGATAAGCTTCTGGTTGAAGAATTTAGTGATTTGCTTTCAGGAAGATGGATGGCTGTTCTCCAGGTGGCTCAGCACCACTTCCTTCCCCGGGCCGTATGCGCCTGCCGGAGCTCTCGCTTTTCTGAAGCCTGATAGTGACATTTCAAATTTAATCATCATTTAAAATCCCAGTAGGAACCAATTTCAAATCTAATCTAAATCGAGTGAAATAAATAGGCTTACACCACAGGAGAATTTGCCCTGATCTGTTTCCTGCCTTTCAGACATCAACAAAGTCCCAGAAGTTTTGAAGTGGAACTTGACAAATGCACCATACTTCTGCTGTGAGTCTACGGCAGCACTTCCATTGGTCTTGTTCAGTCTTTCTTCAGCACTGTAACGGTTCCACCCACAAGCTCTCTGTGGCTGCGGCAGGTTGTTTCCTGGACGTCGGGATTGCTGTTGCCTGTTTGCTCCCTCTCTGTCTTCACAAAATGTGACTGTGGAGCATTAGGTCAAGTAGACGACCCCCTTGTAGGACACAAATTTGTAGTGCTTTCTAGTGCTTTAATGTCTTACTGAAGATTGATAGCCTATTATTGAACAATGGAGTTCCTAGCATTTTTCAGTTGAGGATTTCTGCATAACTTAACAGTTGTCTTTCCTTCTTCTTCTTCTGATTCCATCCTCAGTTTCAAAGTCCTATTCATGGGCACCAGGCAATGTTCTAAATCTCAGCATGGGTTGTGCCTCTTCATCTACATCTCTAACGCTGTGTGACAGCAAATTATTTCCCAAGAGCATTTTAGGTGCTGACCTTAAAACAAGAAAAAGACTATTAGATATAACCATGTAGATAATACAGAATGATCCAACATCTAAATGGGCTATGGCTTTCGTACAGGAACTCAAGCATCTTTATATTTTCTGTCACAAGTTGGTGGTTTATTCTTTTTAATTAAATTTAATTCTTGTACATGCATAATTACCACTATATGTACATACATATGTATTTACATTACATATTTATACATAATATATTAAATTTGCCAGACTTTTTTATTCTTATTTGCAGTGAACTCTTTGAAATGCTGATACTTAGTGATTCAGACACTTCAATTTTTTGGTGTCATGAGTTAAAAAACAGAATAATTTGCTGTTTCTGGTTCTGTTTAGGCTGGAAAGTTCATTTAAAATGACTCCATCTCACCAAGTCTCTGGTGTCCCAAACATTGTTTCAGCTCTGGTGTGTTTTTTCTGAGGCTTTTGCAAATGTTTGAGGTCTTGAAGGTGTTGCTACAATTGTGCCCTATGTAAAAGTCCATTAAATGAGCAATTCATGTTATTCTGAAAGATGCACCATTTAAACTGAGTACATCAGACAAGTCCTGCTGTTAGTAGCAATTAATTTCTCATGTTCTGATGTGGCAATTTTATCAGTCATAAGCTTAAGTGCTGGTAGATTTTGAGGTCTCCAGAGCCTGTGTACTTTGTGTCAAACAAATAGTTCTGTAAGAATGGCATCGTTGCGTGATTGAAAGAGAAACTCATTAGTTTAGCCAAGATGTTTTGCTGAGATTTGCTTTTCAATTACACTGAGGCAAGTAGATTTAAAATCAATGGATTTTAGATGGCTTTTTTTGACTATGGGTGTGGGGCCCAGAGGGACTGGACTTACTTAAACTTGTCAAGATACGCTTACCAGTTCAAAGCTCCTCTCTCTACTGATTTAAAAATGTGGATGCTTCCCAGGTAATGTGTAAAATCTATCGAGAAATTTCAGAGTGCCTGGAAGCTATGAGGAGTGATGGAAAGCCTCATGTTAGGGGCATAATTCTCTCCACTGGCCATAGACGAAGTGAGTGCCGTGAACCGACTTAATCTGAAGCAGTGATTTCTCACATGTCTTCTGCTAACCTTGTCCTAGGCACAGAAGTAGATCCAAACAGTTGCCTGATTGAAGGCCTCACAATGGGCACCTCTATTAGTCTTAAACTGTCTTCAGAGTAGCTCCGTAGCAAGGAGGCAAGGGCTTGGCTTTATGCATTTTGCTCTGTTTCCTCCTCCCTCGTAACAACCTACTAGCGTGTGCCAGGGCACTTGCCTGAGACTTGGAAAACTTGGGTTCTGGCTTTTTTGGAGTCAAAGTGAGTTTGACTCCAGCATTATTCTGGTTCCCTGGGTGAGTTTGCGAACCAGTGATTAGATGAGTTCAGGGGGGAGCTGTGAGTGTGGTCCAGGGGACAAGGTTTGCCAGATCAGTGAGGGGAGCTGGCGTCAGGGTGGCTGCCTCTCTGCACTCAGCTGCTGGAGGTGAGCAGCCACAAACCCCCTTCCTGCCTCCAGGACTATTCAAGCAGTGGCTGAAAACAGAAATGTCAGTCACGGCTGTGAAGAACAAATAGATTATATTTTGGCAGTGACTGACAGGATGAAGGCTTAGGTGCTTAGTGTGAAGTTGTTTGTGCTCCTGTTTGATATTACTTTTTTTTTTCTTTTAGCATCTTCTGGCTTGGCAAGAAAAAAAATATTATTGTGAAATAATATATACATTTCAATGCTATCATAATAACTTCTACTGTTATGTAGGAATTGCTCTTTGTAGTGACAGCCATCCTTAGTGTGTGAAATATTTTATGAATACCTTGAATGAAATGAGCTGAGTGTCTGTCAGGATATAGACACCTCCATTGCTCTGAATGTAAATGATATGTCAGGGGAAAGAAAAAGATTAAAGCTTCATGCATATTTTAAAAAAGAAATTTGGGTCATCCTGCACAAATGTGGAATTTCTTTTTTTTTTTTTTCCTGAGAGAGCAGAGCACTGTGCTCACCCCTGTGGGAGGAACACCTTTCTGCCCTTCACCATTTTTCTTTATCCCGCGCCTCATCAGAGGGGTCGAAAATTCAGTGAGGGAGAAGCGGTGTTCACCATACAAACGTGTATGTGCTGTGCATACTCCTGACAAGCTGCTTCGCTCACCTTCTGCCCACTCCATCCTGAAAAAAAAACCAAAGGCAATGTGTTCCCAGAGCCAGGTATGGTGCCTTCCGGAGTGCAGCGGTGTTGTGGTCAGGAGTGACGGGGATGGGCTCTGCCCTTCAGCCCAGGGATGGGCAGGACAGCCGGGGCAGGGCAGCGGGGACCGGGGCGGCATGAGGAGGAGCTGCGCAAGCCCTGGGTGGGATACCCAGCTCCTGCCCTCCCAGGCACAAGCAGTGACCCCTTTCATTTGCTTCCCTGCACATCCTGCTTTGGAAGAGTGGGATTATAAATAGCCAACTGCAGTTTAATGCTGAGTTTTTCAGTACTGCTAATTAATAGGGGTCCCTGAACATCCCTGCAAAAAAGGTTGTGGGGTGGGGGGTGGGATGGACAGTGGTTGGTGCCAAACATCTCTAGAACCTACTGCACTTCCTTATGGAGAACTGAGATGTGATCATTCCCTGCTATACGATAACCTAGGGTTTGGCAAAACATGTAAACCTCTCATGTCTCTTGACTCCAGCCAACAGAAATTCCCAGCAGGAACAGGGCAGTTTTCCTTAAGGGCTGATTTGGTGTCATTGTGAAGAAGCTTTTTTTTGTGTATCATCATCTCCCGTCTCTGCCGGCCGGTGCCGGACACCAGCAGGAGCCTGGGAGTGGCACAGAGCAGATCAGCCTGGCCAGCTGCACCCGTGTTTGCTGTCAGGATAAACAAGTTTGCAGCTGTTGTTATGGAAATAAATTAAGACCAAAGGTTGGTTTTAAATGCTTTTTTCTTGTCTTTGCAAGAGAAACAGAACAGCTAATGGAGGAAGCGAATTCCTTACCGCATTAATAATGTAGCCGATGTGCCCATTGGGAGTGTAAATGTTGTTGGTGATTAAATAGTGACTGGTGATAAATCACTAATAAAGATAAATGTTCACCCAAGACAAACGGGGATCCAAGTCATCTTTTTCTTACTGTACAGTCCAGACATCTGAATAGTTTTGCTGAGTACTCAGGGAAAATTGCAGAGCAGAAATGAAGCTTGAAGGCTGCAGAAATAATCTTTTTTATTACTATTATTATTCCCAAAGATGTCTCTACAGCCACGTCTGCACTGCCAGGACTGAAAGGAGACCAGAAATCCATCTCTGTTCCTGAGGGCCATGCTGTGAGCGTGCCCGCACTGCTCACGGGTTGCCCCTGCTAATGGTACGAAGTAGAGTTTGGGAATAAAGCCGGCAGCTGAGCCAAAAAGCTGAGCCTTGTCCCTCTTCAACATAGCAGTACACTTACTGCTACCGGCCATTAGAATAACTGCTGCGAGCCACAGCAGGTAGTTGGAGACCAGGAGCATAGTGCATGAATAGTGGATTTTCTTTAAGGAAAGCGAGGGCACCTGAAGAGCCTCTTTGCGAGTGAAGGAGAGCAGCTCCGGGCTGCGACAGGCTTGAAGCTGGTGGGGAGGGTCTGGAGGCTCCTCATACCTCCCCAGGCCTCCCAAACAGCTTTCCACCACAGGAAGGAGCACGCTGGGGAATGCACTGGTCTAAGTTTATCATGCCGTATCCGGGCCAGTTTGGCAACCATCCTGAGCATTTCCACTTTCCTGTGTGGGGCCTTGCTCAGCTGAGGATAGAAATGCAGTGAGAAGGCAAGAGCTTGGACAGACAGCACAGATCTGCAACAAGAGCATGAGAGAGATGGAAAATGGCAGGCAAAGGGAGATATTTGTGCACCGCTGCTGCTTTCAAATATGCCCCAGCGTGGAAGTCTCTTTTAAGAAGACTTCTTGCCATTCACTTTGGTGCTCTTTGTAGCTATCTTTTATAGGAAGCACCACAATGAGTACAGAAAGGTCATCTTGGAAAGGGACTTTCATGTTGGGGCGAGTTTGAAAGAGCCAGCGTGACGGCTGATGGTCTCAGTGGGAGTTACTGCGTCCCAGCTGCGAGAGCTGTGGTCTCTCCCTTCGGTGATGGTGCCCCAGGTTCACTGTGCTCCTGCTCTGAAGTTCATCCTTCATTACACTTTACTGAGCAGTAGAATAGGGTCCTACTCCAAAGGCTCATGGCCACCCCCAGCCAGCCCAATGTTCAAAGCTTTTTTGTGCCCAGTCAGAGGAGGGCTGTGTGTTCACAAAGAAAGACACTGCTTGAGGGAATCCCCACATTCACACATTCAGCCTTAGTCTGGGGTTTTCAAAACATCAGCCTCGTAATATCCATGGTTTGGGCTTTTAAATTTCAAGGCTCTTCTTGGAGTTGGGGGGGGGGTTTCTCCTTTGCTTTATCTCCCTTCCTCTCCCACAATGTGCTCGTTTACAGGTGATGGCTCCCTGAATGACAGGGGGCATCTCAGGAAGGTCCCTTACGCTTTGAAGCTCTCCCTGAGCTGCAGTGAGGCAGGCAGGCATGAGCAATCCTGGCATGTACTGAATGGGTTATGTCGGCGCTAGTGATGCATTTGATGAAACCTCTCTAGCCTTTCCCTTTTCTCCCTTTGGAGAAAGAATAGGATCTGCTTGTTCGAAAGACTTTGATGGCATATACTGCCTGCACTTTGAATGAGGGAGCTGTACTGCACAGGATTTTCTTGGCACGAGGGGATAGTCTTTATCCTCAGGTGAAGTCACTTTATTTCCTCTTGAATTTAATACAGTATTTCATTAGCTGTGCTGTCGGACGGTTTTCTCCAATCTAATTTTTGTTTGTTTTGCTTTAAAGAAACTGTTTGCAATACTGATCCAAAGGGTGGTACCATCAGTTTCCCATTTCATTCTCCCCTTCAGAATGATCTTGGTAGTTACAGATGCTTACATACTAACAAATTAACATGAGTCTTAAGACTTCATAGGCATTTCTCCAGTTTTTCTTTTGCAATAACTTGCTATTTCACTTGCAGAGTAAGTTTTCTTCTTCCTGCTCAGTATTCACATGCCATTACCATTTGAACAAGCAATGGTACAAGTGTAGTCCACGGTGAGGACGGACTCCTCGCTGGGCAGCCCAGTGATGAGTGCCGTTGCTGAATGCTGAACCAAAGGTGTTCAAAAATAAAAATCTCCATTCTGAAGATGCAGTCCATCACTAGATTAACCATTAAGCTTTTCTGTACTTGTGCTCCTCAAGGCTGCCCCTCTGTAAAGGAGAATCCATTGCTTGAATAGACCCTATGTTGCTTTCAGCCAGAGACACTTGGATGTTTCTAAAATGGACTGTGACAGTGCAACCTTTTGCCTCTGCGTACTGTAGTTGGAAAGGGTTGTGCTGTTGAATCTGCCTTAGGAGAAGGCCAGACACATTATTCATTAGCTAGCAAAATGTCAAGTGGGTGGAAAAGCGATTGATGGGACAAGAAGGTGCGTGAGAGCAGGATGCACAGGGATTTAAGTCAGGATTGGCTTCGACCCTTGCTTTAGGTTTGTCTGTGCCAGGTATGGGCAGCAAGAGCTCGCCCAGCTCCCTTCTATTCTTTGGCTCAAGCCAAACTGAGTCAAGTATCCCTTCACCTCTCCCCGTAGCTCCTGCAGTGCAGCAGGGGCAATACAGTGAGTGTGCTGATGTGCACACCGAGTGCCTGGTGTGCAGGCACGATGTACAGCTAAGGAGGGTCGGCAGGAGGTGAGACACTGGGCGTGCACTCAGGCTTTGCTGTGCTCCCTTGTATTGCAAGGGTGATGAGTGGGAGGAGGGTTGTTAATACTTAGGAAAAGCATTACTAAGTGGTAATGAAAATCTTTGAGTCATGGCTGAAGAATATTTTCACTGCGGCTGTTGGACTGAGATGAACGGTGCCCCTGCCTGTACCTGAGGACAAACCCCCGGTCAGCACGCTGCTTCTGCACAGCGAGGGCTCGCCAGCACGGGGGAGCATTTGCTGCTTCAGGTGCATCAGCAGCCATTTACTTGGGGAGTGTAGGAAATGTAGTTTATCCCAGGGAGAGAATTCTTCATCTGCCACAGCTAAAGGCTGGTCCCTAAAATGGAGTAAGATACACAGGTAAAAGGACCTCCTGATAGGCCTTCTGCTCCCAAGAGGTTAGGATCCCATGGAGTGGAGTTAAGATCCCACCCTGCTGGCACTCAGGTGTGAAGCAAAGGGACAAACTCAACTGCTTTTTTTCTTTTTAATCTGAAGGAAATTAAGAGAACTGTAAATACACCACTTGTGATCATCACAATCCCAAGATCTATCCACTTAAACTATTCCCGTATATTTTGTCCTGCACATTTCATCCTCGTCAGTGCTGCAAATCTCTGTTTGCTTGGCCAGGACTCTTCTTTGTGAAACTACTTTATTTCTGTAATCCTGATGTTCCTTGTACTGGTTGAAAATTAGAGAGTGTAATCTGTCCACTGTTTGTCAAAGGATCAAACAACTGTGCCTGAGCTTTTGAAGTTTTTTATGATATTTTCTAGCTCATTTTCCATTTAATGTTGCACATACACAGCCTGAAGCACTGACAGACTGCCGAACATATGAGCGGGGGCCTTTCAGTTAGGAGAATTAAATCACACAGTAACACTGGCGTGCAACAGCAGCCACTGCCGCCATGGTCCTCACCGCCTGCGTCCGTGCCTTATGGCCAGTGGAACCAGGAGGTGCCGGGGGGACCTACCGGTGCTGCAGGGCGGGGAGGAAAAGCACTGGGGTCCAGCTGGGAAAGGGCGCTGGGACCCGCTGCTCTGCAAATTCAGGGGCAGATGGACGGAAAGGGAGAGCAGCAAAGGCAGCATCAGCTGCCTGCGGCGGGCGGGAGGCGAACCTCTGCTCCACGCAGCCCCACGATGTTGAATGATGCTCTCCCGTGGTGCTCGCTTCCCAAGGGACTGCTTCCCAAAAAAGCCAGATGTCTGAGCGATGCGCTAGCTTTTTCCACTCTCTTGGTCATTCCTCTGCAAGCACATGAGGCAGCAACGCTCTGCTGCAATGCACAAGCACAGGGTGACAACTCCAAACCACGGCTGAGCGGAGTGGACCCTAATGTGGGGAATCCAGCCAACCCAGGGAATTCAATGTTTAGCAAGTTGATCTGGTACTTGATGAAAGAAAACTTATGTTCTGCGCCAGGTCTATAGAAGAAGGAGAGAAAAATAGTTCAGGTCTTCCTGCAGGAGTACCTGTGGATTCAGGGAAATGGCACTGCCTGTAAATGAAATTATAACTGTTTGGCTGAATCTAGCCCTTTGGGTACTAGTTAGGAAACTTTTCAAAGGGGTTCCCCCACACACACTATATGAGGAACAGATTTAGTTTTGTAAAGTTCAACTAATCTCATTTCTGGGAGACAGGCAGAGTTTTCCTGTGTTACCCCATTGCCATGGGGTGACAGGGGACTTGGGACAGGAGAAGCAGTGTCCCAGTTTTGTGGGTAGATTGAAAACCACTAGGTTTTTTTAGCATCTAATTTCACATACACAGCCTTGTGTGTGAATGCTGATTCCTGGAGATGCTGTTTAGTTCTTGTGGAAATTTTCATGCAGAGGTGTCACGATGGTCTCCAAAGCAGCCTGTGCAATCTCCACTTGACATACCCATACACTGAGGCACTGAGATGGAGTGACTTGCCCAAAGCTGTCCAGCACATCCCAAACAGAACAGGCAGCACTGCATTTGGGCATTTTCTGCCTATTTTCCAGGACCTGATGCCTCTGAAATACCTTTCAGGCATGCCACAGATGCAAGGTTGACCTCTTCTTGGTTCATTTGTGTCAAGAAGAAACAAATTCTTCCCTCTGTACACTGAAACAATGCAAAGCATTCAGAAGTCAGATTTAGAATGTGTAAGGGAAGGGATAATTAATTTCTTTTTACTAGAAGGTCAGTTTACATTATAGATTTTTTTGCTTTAATTAAACAGAAACCATGTTGTATCTTTGTAATAATGTGCATATAAATAATAGTGCTATGGTGCTGTGACATTTTTAGAAATTCTTTCTGGACATCTGTGTGAAGCCCTAAACCTAAGACACAGAAAATGTCACTACTGTCGCTTCAGACTACCTCTCCATGAAACCTCCTTTTATCCCTGTTTCAATCAGTTGAGACTGAATTGCCGCCCACACGGTTTGTCTCCAGATGTCCGAGGCAGAGCTAAGCTTTGACTGCTTGCCACGCTCCTCTGGTGGGTGCAACCCATCTATCACTGGGTGAAGGCTTCTCCCCGTCCCTTTTCTCCTGCTGTGGAGACTGTATGGGCCTCGCCAGCTCCTCTGTGCTCCCCTGGCTCTGTGCTTTGGCGTCCATCCAGACCCCCCGCTCCTCGCCACACAGTGTGAGGGATTTCTCTCACACTACTGTAGATGACCATGGAGAAAGGTTAGGCTAAGCACTGACAAAATGCAAATAAAGCAAGTCCTGTAGGGAACCAAGCTGCAAAGGGGGCTCTGTGTGCGCACGTACGTGTGTGTGTGTGTGTGTGTGTGATTTCTAACCATCACGTGGTGTTTCAAAAGGACCTATGTAACAAGGTCATGACAAGCAGTCAAATGTGCTCGCGTGTCTGAAATCTGGGAGGATAAATTTCAGGAAAACACAGGCTTTGTTATCTGCTGTGTCTGATCCACTGTGGCGTTGGCCTCCTCGCTTACATGTTAATAAACCACAACTGAGTCGCAACAGTGAGAATTACAGCTGTAAAGGTCTCTTCCTCTCTGAGTGGCAGAAAGCCCCAGTGATGAGCTCTGTAACGCAGCTCTTTATCAAGAGCCCACAAGTGCTCAACGGTGAGATGGCGTGGCAGCAAATGCTTGGTTTACAGCTTATTTAATCACTCTGCCACAGGCTGGGGGAGAGAAGCAACGATTTCCCTTATTCCTATATATTCAGCCTAGCAGGCTGGGCTGTGTGCTGTGAGCACCCCGCAGTGCCAACCCCCTTCAGTGTGAACGGGGTTGAATCGGTGCTTAGCAATGGGAGACGATGCTGGGGTTTGTTTTCCTTGTTAAGTTGCCTCATATACGCTAAGCACAACTCCTGCGTCTTAAAAGAAGGAAAAAAGGTTCGTTGGAGAAATGTAGTTGTGAGTTGTTTCAGGAGGGCCCCAGGAGATGGTGCGTCTCCTGCAAAGGTACAGAAAAGCTTTGCTTCAGCATCGAGCAGCTCACTTTTTGAGACAGAGAAGCTAACACACAGCTGGCAAAATGGGGAGGGAAAGGTGTATGTTGCAAGTACAGAGGTCACACATCCAGCCCTCACAGCCCTTTGAATTCAGTGGATTTTTTACTTGACACATGCTTAGGTTCTGAATAACTGTGAACTTTCAGAGTGTTGTACTTCACTTTTTGCCGTCAAGTTGTTTGAAAGATGGAAAAAATCATGTTAGCATTATCACCTGCAAAATGCACTGAAGTTTTAACTTATTTAAATGAGTGAAGTAAATTATTGGAGCAATGTCTGCCACCCTCAGAGCTTGGAGAAAGGCTCTTACTTGCGAGCGAATGGAAGGTGTACACAAACAAGTTAACAGCAGCACTAAATGCAGTTGTAGCTGGCAGAGATTAGTTCATCTTCCAGGTTTGGGAGCTATTCTCTGTAACATGGAGCAATGAAGACTTACCCCATGGAGGAGGCTCAGGCTATGCATTGAAACAAGCCGGATATGCACAAGTCCTTGGGCCCTATGGGATGCACCCACAAGTGCTGAGGGAGCTGCCTGATGTCATTGCAAGGCCACTCTCAATAATCTTTGGACAGTGGTGGCAGAGGGTCCTGAGCACTGGAAGAAAGCAAATGTCATTGGCATCTTCAAGAAGGGCAAGAAGGAGGGATGTGGGGAACTACAGGCTGGTCACTCTCACCTTGATCCCTGGAAAGGTAATGGAGCAAGTTATGCTGGAAACTGTTTCCGAATATATTAAAGACAAGAAAATGATTAGCAGTAGTCAGCATGCATTTATGAAGGGGAAGTCATGCATGACCAACCTGACAGACCTCTACAACAAAAAGATTTGCTCAGTGGACAAGGGGAGAGCAATGGGTGACATCACGTTGACTTTAGGAAGGCCTTCAGCACTGTCTCCTATAACATCCTCATGGACAAACTGATTAATTATGGGTCCTATTGCCATTGTCAGTTAAGTTGTCTGTAAGCCTGTAACAGTGCTTATTTAGAAAATAGTTTATTTGCTTATTTAGAAAATAGACCTGAATTTCTTCCCTGAACTAGATGTTCTTACTTTACGTGATCCGGGTCCTTGACTTATCCTTTCGCTTTGTAAAGTCACCACTTGCAATATATGTTACAAACAGTTGAGTGAGTTTGTTTCATTTGTGGAAACAGTAGAGGGGTTTGTTACCAATTCCAAGTTGTACAAACAAAGCTACTGGGGCTTTAGAAAACTGTACATAAAATTGCAACACTCAAACGAGCTGTTAATTCCCAGCCCCAGGCAGCTTTGACTCTTCCATTACCTAGCAAGTGGTCCCAGTCATAAAGGTATGTCCATGCTGGGTGCAGCAAGGCCTAAATGCCTTGCTTTGGGCATGGGAATTTGCAAACCCAGCTTGGATGCCCACCAGAAGGGTTTGTGCCTCCTGCTACATGGAGCAAAAAGATGCGTACGCTGATCCACAGGAAGCACTAAGACAGCTGGCTGCCTCCTGCCTCTGTCCCGTACCAACCTGCTCCTGGGTAACAGCAACATTTGCAGCAGAAGTACTGTCCTGCGCTCCTACGGTCAAACATCCCTTTAGACACAGCCGGCTGGCTTGCTCAAATTCCTCCAAAATCTCTGAAAGTGGTGGGCAGGATGCCTCCTCTGAAATTCAGTCTTCTTCAGTAGCTGCATGGTGGCCTCTGACTTTCAGCAAGATGCTTTGCCCCCGTTTTACCACAGTCTATAATCTCATAATTAAGGTGCTCTCCTGGGAAGTAGCTGTTAGGGGTGTGCACCCTCTCAGTCTCTGGAGAAACAAGCCCAGGCTCCCCAGTGACAAGGGACGGGCTTATTTCCCAGGCAGGAGGTTAGCGCTGCTCCCCGGGTTCCCCCTCGCTTGCCCCAAACCAGCACAGTACAGCGACCCCCACACAGCGGGGCCGGGAGCAGGACACTCGTGGGATGAGCAGGGGTTTAGTGCCTTCCTCCTGCAGCCCGAAAGGCAGAGAGAAACTGCCTTACTGTTGAATATTTACCCCGCAGCATCAGAGCTGCTTAAGACAAAGTCCCTACCAGCTTCAAACATCCTGAATCAGAAAATGAAATCTGACGGGGTAGATCACCTTCTCAAATGCATTCGTGCTATAGCCCGGACGCCAGCCCGTGGGTCCGTAAAGGACAGCAAGGGCACAAGGCTGCTTTTGGCAGGCCAGCCATTGCTTCCTTCTTTCAAACCCGTACCAGGAGCTGCTTTCCTGCCCTGCTGATGGAGGCACCAAGCCGTGTGCACTTTCCAGGGGGAAGTAACAGTAGTATCCTTTTTTTCTTTTCTTTTTGACAATTAAGAACAGCCCTCACTGTAAATTGATGATTTCTCTTTGGCAGAGAAAGCATTTCTGCTTCACACTCCAGAGTTGCTGGAAAGAGTTTAATTCCCAAATGAGGTATTTTAAGGCCAAAGTCTCCTTTTGTTTGTGCAGGCTGGGATCAATGATGAGCCTTGAGAAGGTCAAGGCAAAGTTTAGCCAATGACTTGGGGCTAATATTTTTAAAAAAAAGGATCAGCTGTATATTTATTCTTACATTCTCAATATATTTTGGAACCAGGCTGCATGTACTTAGTTTAAAGCTGCCTGGGATCCCCACGCTGTTAGCTGCTCTCTCAGCCATTTGGGGTAGGTTGTGTGCTGACCTTCCTAGCCACTGCAGCAGCACTTCATGGAAGATTTGGGACTTTTTGAAAATACCAGCACTTTGAGAAAACAATTTTCTTTTTAAATCGGTGAAAATCTATGTGTTTTCAGCTCCTTTCACCTCCAAGACACAAATGGATGTCTCTGAGAAACCAGGGTCTGAGCAGACCATCGCTGTTGCTTAAATGACTTGCAACACAGCCCACGCAGGGCCAGGAAGGTTGTTAACCTGCCCTGCGTGACTGCTTTCACCCACGCACACCATTCGGGCTGGCTCCGTGCCTGCAGCCACCCGGGCAGCGGCAGACCCGGGTTCTGAAGCTGCCCCTGCCCTGGAGCAGGGTATACTCACTGACCAGCTCTTCATGGTGGTAATTAATTTTTATGAGTGAGGGTGAGGAAAAGGGTGTTAGAACCAGATTGATAATAATCAGTTTTTAATTAAAATATGCGAACCATAATTTAAACTAAAAATATCCTATTACTTATCTTCACTGTTTCACGGGCACTAAGGCAGCAGGCGATAATGTAACTAATGATCTGATCGTCAGCGGCTTGTATAATGAAGCGTGTCTGGGGGCTGATCAGACTATGCCATCAATCAAACCCCTTCGCAGCGCTCCCTCCTTCAGCAGAGCTCTCTGCAGGGGGATGAGCCTGCACCACCTCCTGCTCCTCCAAGCTGTAACCTTTATTTTCTTTCCCCAAAGCGACGAGCTCCCATGAGGGGGCAAAAGGTAGGCTCCAAACGGCTGAAGTTTGATGATCTTCTGGGCATTGTTATAATTCTTCAGGGATGATTTTTCTGGGAGGTGGCTGTTTTGCGGCTTTAACCTGCCAGTAAATCATACTTATCATAACAGAGTTACTGACCAAAGAAGGGTCCGGACACTGGGTCCTGCCACCCCGGCTCTGACATAAAAAGGACAATAAGGAGGTGTCTGGATTAATGGGAGGGTGAGGGCCAGCAACGTGCCACGGTGTAGCTGAGCTTGCAGAGGAGAAAGCTCGGTTTGAAAATCCTGTGGGAGTTTTCAAGTGGCTGAACCGAATGAAGCCTCGGGGGGTTGTGCTCAAGGCGTGATGGCCACCAGGATGCCCGAGTGGGGTTTTCAAGGGCTGGAGGGGGGTGTAAGTGCCAGACTCGAGAGCCTGTCTCACAGCTAGGATTAGTTTGCAGTGGGACAGAGGGCCTTCACCAGCGCATCCTGCCCCGTTGTATGGCTGCCCCACAGCTCCAGACTTGCCCCAGGCACCAGCATTGCTTTCAGGCCACCTTAAACCAGCAGGCTCAAATGTGCCAGCTTCTTGAACAGCTCAGCTGTCCACGCACTGGGGTAAGACGGATCATCTGAAAAAACTTGTCTCATCACTCACTCTGATCAGAGCTCCCTCTCTCCCTGCTGCTGGATTCCCCCCGCCGCGAGTTAACTGACAATAAATTAGGCATCATCTGATTTAACCATTACGAGATCAAAAATAGCAGAAGGTTAGAAAATGCATCAGTCCATTACGTCCTGTCGTCCAAATTGCGTTTAGAAAGGCATGCTGTCTTGCTCTTGTGAACGGCCACGTCTAAGCAGACAGCTAGGGGTTTCCTCCTTGTCCTCCCCCAGCCCCAAGCCCAGATGTAACGCACCTGATCCCTATGGTTAGAAATACAAAACCAAATTGTAGAAAAAGTCTGGAAGTGATTGCAGAGTCCTGCGAAATAATTTGGTAAATTAATGAAAGTGGATATGATTACAGAGTGTAATGAGTCCTTGCTCCAATTACTGCATTAGTGTCAAGATCTCAGCCAAACTGATTTCTCTAATACGCCTGCTCCACAACACCGGCATCGTAAGTACCTGCCATGAAAAAAAGAACGGCAATTAATTTGTCATCAGAGAATCAATAGCAAAAAAAAATGTTTTAACCCATTCAAATGTAGTGATTAAAGTGGTTTTTCCCCCCTAATAGCGAATCATTCCAATTGGTAAGTATCAGGAACTGTTGTCTCATCAGAGGAAGCGGTCGGTTGCAGATGCAGGCATTTTGGACTACGTTCCTCTGCTGGCTCAGTACGACATTCCTGGGGACAGGTAAAAGGCTAACTGGGCTTCACACCCTGCCTCTTCCTCCAAGTGCTAACATAGGAGGGATAAGGTTTACATTTCTGTGATTGAAGCAACAGGGTGCAGTGCCTGTGCCACAGCCAGCTGAAATCCTTAGTGAGCTGCATCTCGCTGGTGCTGGAAAGGGTAAGTTGGCTTTTTGAGACACCAGGAAAACCCTGCCTCTGGCTCAGCCCACACTGGAGCACTGCCACCAGTTTGGTGGCCACAAGGCTGGGGCCGGCTCCTGACCCCCCCAGGCAGCGCTGAGCCCTGGGAGCTGGGGCAGCGGGGAACCGGCCCTGCGCCGGGCTGGGGCACGGCTGGGCCTCCCCGACGCAGGCTGAGAGCAGCGGGGCTGCGAGACACCCTCCGGTTCGGCACCCGGGGCCACCACAAAGCGCAGTACAACACGCTTGGTCGGGGAGGGGTTTTTGGCATCTCCGTGGCAGTCAGGCACTACTTGTATTCTCAGTTTTTAATGCAAGGGAGACGAGCTTTTTTGATACTGAACTCTATTCGGTTCCCCTTGAGGAGGAGTTTTCAGTCAGAAAACTCTCTTACCACACCCTTTAGTACTACAGTTCACTCTCTCAGCAAGGGATACCATTTTTCTCAACCAGAACTTGACAATGGTTTCTTTTTTCCTGCCTCCAGGCAAATGCTTTCACAGGTACACAGACCAGTAAATCAGTTTTCTGCTCTATTAATACCCACGGGTCGCATTCTTTGGGGAAGCTGCCAAACTGCTCATGAAAGAGCCGTGAAGCATTAGCTGAACCTATCGGGTTCCCCACAAACGGAGCAAGCTTCAACTCCATGACTTGAAGCATGCCTTTACCGCCACGAAACGCAGACCTGCAACACCAAGGAGAGGAGAACAGCAGCGGCCGCCCCCAAAGGGGGAGTAACTCACGCAAAGTAGGAAGAGAAATATGCACATACTAAAATGTAATTAAATATCGTCCTTCATAGTATACACTTTCCCTTGCCACTTGGAAATTCTCCAAGTATACTGAGCCCATTCATTTACAAAACAAACGACCCAGGGTCGTTAACACATCCTGCAGAATTGCTTAATTTACATAACGTAGGCAATCCACTGGATTTAGCTGTTGCAAGTTGTCCTCATTCAAGATGCTGCGGTGTTATGTGCAGCGTTACTGCTGAAGGTTTCATTTTTAGCCACATTTGGAGTTGTATTTTGTTTGTGGCATAAAGGCAACAGAACATTTTCTACCACTACTATTGTTAGCCGTGCTTTAATCATGATACTTTGAAACCTAAACCTGACTTCGAGCGGTTCACAAAAGGTCACCCTCAGAAATCTTACGGAAAGTTGGCATCTGTGCAGCCCTTTACATACATTTATACAGGGCACAGAATGTTTTTAATTGAGTTAGAAGCCCATCATTCAACATTCAGTCACAAGGCTGGAGAAAAGCAAGTGATCTCTACCATACATAATGCATTAGCTAATTAAAGGGAATTTCCCAGTGTCTTTGAAAAGAAGAGGTAGTGTCAACTTTTGTGCTCTGCACAACGCAGTATACTGGGGGAAGAGGGGAACACCGCTCTACACACAAAGCTCATTCAGCACTTGACGCTCCAAACAGGCTCCAAGATTTCTCATAGGGAGCTGTCAGAAAAGAAACCATTTTTGGGTGACTCCACTTCCCTCAGCACTTGTGAAGACTCCTGTTGCATCGACTAAAATCCTTAACCTTTGCCTTTTCCTCAGACGGCACTAACTTGACACGGAAGGGAAGTCAACGTTGCTTGGTTGTGTTGGACTACACCTACCTGTGGTATTTCATGCGGCAGGGATTTCTGACTGCCTTAACTACTGCTCAGTCTGACCAGCCATCCATTTGTGCTTTCTAATTGAAAAATAATAATTAAAAACACATGTCCTTTCTGAATCCCAAGTTTCTTCCTTGGTACCAGACACACTGCTGGTTTTGCCTCACCATCCTTTCTTTTTTGCCCTGACTGGCTTTGGGGCAACCACATGTTCTACAGCTGATGAATCTTTCAGCATCTTCAAAACTAGCTATCATAACACTTCTGCCTACTATTTTGTGCCAACTTAGTCTTTTTAAAAGTCCTGTGATCTCTCCCATCAGCATCCGAGATGGACAACAGCAGCACCTGCCTAAAAAAGAAGCAGGGACTTTACAAGGAATTCTGCCCTAAAATCCTTTCATTACACCGACACAGTGTTTTTGCTACCAAGGCCTTGGGTTTTTAAAAAAAAAAAAAAAAAAAATTAATGCCAGGAAGAGAGCTCAGTCAGCTGGGATTCAAGCAGAACTACAGGCCACTGAAGGGAAGCTGGGGTGGGTGTTGGGAAGATCTTTTCACGATTCTTTTCTTGTCTCCCGCCACCCCGGTCCAGCTTTGGTCAGTTCTGCCACATGCCAGATATTGGACAAATGAGAAGCATGAAGAAATCACTTTTGTAACAAAATTTATTTTTGCTCTGTGGATACAAATCCCAAACATCAACAAACAAATTCCAGTGGAAAAATACCAGTCATTAACAATGAAAACTTTTATTATTATTTAATAAATAGAACTTTGGCATTCAAAATTCTAGCTGTAAACCCTACTTTAAAAAAAATTACAAAAAGAGGCAAGAACAACAAGCCTAAAGCTGAGCCAGCCAGTGGCTCCTTTACCTTTTACAATGAACACATTGTGATTAAGTCATGACAACTCTATTTACATATGAGGTATTCTGAGCGGTTCAAAAATTGAACCCAGTTTACAAAACTACCAGTCTTCAGGGACTGATCCAGTACATGTGTCAGCTGTGCTTTTAAAAGATAGCTCCAGACACTCCTCCCCACTGAACTAATGATATACTGTAATTAATATACACAAAATAAACACATTATGATTTGAGTTTCCTGCTCACGCTTCATATTCAAAAAAGCTACATACTACAACCAGCCTAACATTCAAAGTGTACATGTAGTACCTAGTTTAAGTACTTCTGTTTCTAGACATTATGCAAGAGTTCTTACTACAAAAGCTTATAAACAAAATACCGGCAGGTAAGAGGAAAACAAGGTGCAGTCATCAGCATCCTAACAACTTATCTAAAGTTCAAGGGGAATATACACTTACTTCAGGCAAAAAAAGGCACAAAGGTATGCAGCTGTGGAATTAATATTGCTAATGAGCTACCGGAATATATCATCCCTTTAGATAATACCCACTGATTTGTTTGCAGTCTAAGAATGCAGATTAGTTCAGAAGATCTTTTCCCCACTCACGACAGAACTCGTCACATCAACGAGAAGAGCCCAATTATACCTCCAACTCCACCTGCGTAACATCATTGATAAGGACAAGGAAAACTGGAGCAAGCTACGCCCATGCGGAGAGACTGCTGCGTGCCGTCACTGCCTGTGCTAGGGCAGCGGGTCGTGCAGGAAGGGGTTTGCTTTCTTTCCTCCCTTGTGCTCTTACCCTGCAAGAAAAATGTCCAAAAAACCTGTCTGAAACAAAAGGTGGGCAGCAAGGGCAAAGGAAGGAAGGAAACCTTTTGAAGTGAAAAGGACAAAATTCCAGCTCTTGTAATGACTTCGCAGCACCGGCAGTTTTGAATGCTGGAGCCCGAGTGGGTGGATACAGTAATCTCCACAATTTCACACAACTGTCACACTACAAAGCTGCACAGCGGAGGCTAGCAACCTAGATCACGTTTACACAACTGAGCTGCGTCAATTCTATATAGTAAATACATAGCATCATCTATAGCTTGTCTGAAGACAGTTACTTTCCAAGTCTTCTTCAAGATACATTCTTGAATACAGTAGTTACTGTAAGTATCTTCTAAAGGATTGTATAAATTCAATCTGAAATGATACAAAAAATTACTGTACAAATTTGCTGACAGCCAGAACGGTACAGTATCCATTCATTAGCGGTTGTTTTTCAGCCCTTGAGATTGTCTAATAGCTACAGCAAAAAGTTGTCATGACTAAATCTAAGCAATTCCAATGTTAACATTCATTAATCAACTCTGTATTAAATATGCTGAATGAGACCACACACACTACATTTTAACCAATTAAACAATCATGCATATCTTAGACAAAGCTTATTCCATTTAGAGGCATCTGTAAACTGATGCATATATAGTAATTGCTACTACTACACAGGCCAAATTTTAAGAAATCAAAGCAAAACACTGTATCACTGTAGATAGTCAATTGGTAGTCTGCATCTTTGGCTCATACATCCATCATTTACCTCCCTACTTTAATTTGACTGAGGCAGATAAACTCAGGGTTTTTTAAAATCAAGTGCTTTAAAGTCAACATAAATATTACAGGTTCCATAATAAAAATATTACAATGCAAGATTACAGAACTGCAATCAAAGTATTACAAATAAAATGGGACCTCCTTCCTGAGGGACTTTCAACTAATACTTGAAGAGCATAAAAGCTCCTGAAGTGCTTTGCAAATATAAATTACTGATCTCAACTCCGCAGTACAGTATCACTATTTAACAGGAGGGACAGTGGGGGCACACCAGCCAAGTGACCAGCTTAATAGTTCAAAGTGACTCAAAAAATCTCCTGCTCCTCTCTAATTGCTCGATTAAACTCCTTGTTATTTCCACCAAATTTAGAAAAATGTGTTGCTTGGTAATTTTTTATAGGTACAACATTTCCATCTGAGGAAATAACAACGTGCAACTTAGGTATTTCCTCTCTCCCTAATACTTCTAGTTTATTATCTGAAATGCTATTGTTGAATTCTGATACGAGACAGATGCCGTAAACCGAAGACTATTACTTCACTGCAGGGCCAAAACCAACAAATGACACCAAAGGAACGACCTGGGGCCCTAGTCACAAAAGCCAATACTGTTGGAGGCACAGGAAACTGTGCAAGCCCATTTGTGCAAAGATCCCTGTTTTCAGCTTTGCACTAGTATAAAAGTACACCTTCAAACCTACAGAAAGAGCACAGAAATTTAAAATAAAATGGCCTCGTTTTTTACCTTGAAGTAGAGACACTAGGCAATTTCACTTGAGATTTCATCTAGACACTGTTTTAGTGCTCACAGGAGCTGAACCAGTCAGATTAATCTATCTGAAAACACCGTGTAGCAATAATATAAATATCAACATATTTTTCACAAATTAGCCCATGTGTAGGTTCAGAATAGAGAAAACTGTCAAATAAATAAGTCCATATAGCTAAAAAAAATTAAATCACTAAATTATAAAAACAACATTAACAGTAACTGTTTAACAATGAACAGAAAGCAAAACATCACCAAGTTAAAACTGGTAACCAGTCTACATTGCTACACCATTTTTTTCTATTAACATAATCAGAAAACTGAAGATACTAACACTTTTGCCATAAAAATGTTACCCTAGAATTTACTTGGTTCTAACTGCTAAGCTTCCTAAGAGATTTCTGCTGTTATCCACACTATGGGTCAGTTCACTGACTTGCACATTAGTAATTTGAAACTTTCTTTTAATACCATAGATGTAACTGATGCTCATATATTTTCTTAACAGTGTGATTTGAGAGTGGTTTTGCTCTTTGCGAGTTTTTGTTTCCTTCCGTTAAATACTAGTTTACACCATGCATTACTGCAAGTTAGCTGCACAGTTATGTTCCAGGAAATTAGAAGCGTTAATATGTCATCTGTCCCACAGGAGTGAAACAGCACTGCCAAGTGACGCTCACTGAATAAACTATGGAACATGATCTTATTTTTGTAATGTAATTGCTTCCTACATAAATGGAGAAATCAAGAATTCCCAAACCATGTGGAAAATTTTGCAGTCCTCAGATAACCGAGTACTTAATACTGCTAAGTGGAAACATTCTGTTCTGAGCCCTGATTTTGCCACGTGCCAAACACCCATTTTGTAGCTGTGGTAAAAAATGGTTGAGGTGGTTCACAACCTCATCAGAGGCCTTAAGGGATGGAATATAGACCAGCCACACTTTAAAATGGAGATGACCTAAGAGAAAAAAAAGTATGGTACAAACACTAAAATACAGTCTATTTTTTTTTCTGACAGCCACATACTATGCTGCAGTTTCATGCCTTCCAGCTTCTCTGGGTTTGTCACAGACTTCGTATTATTGAAACTTCTTACAGCAATGCGAAAGTGCTTAAAACAATTTGATAGTGCTCTATTTTGTGGACTTCATCTGCATAAAGGAGTTAAAAGGAGTTTTCTTCCGCTATTGGGCAAACAAGCTAGACATCCATTACTACAAACAACATCTTTCATATATCAATTTTTCTTAGGCAACTTGAAGAGCAACTACTTTTTGTAGTGCTCCAAGATTGTTCCAATTGCAATTCCTAGAGTGAAGTGCAGCTGCAGAAGCCTCTGGCTTCACCACATACAGCTACAGGTCCTTTGACCCTCTGCTCTAATTTCAGAACACAGATAATGCCATACAAACCTTTGATGAAGGAAAGGACTGAGAGTAGTAGCAGCACAGCTGTTTTGATGCTCACTCTGATTTCAGAAACTAGGTGAAGTAATAAAATGAGCCCTAATGAAGGAAACAGAGTATCCAACTGAATCATTCTTCACAGCTTGTTCCTACATTCAGTAGTTTGGAGAAAAGATTTCTTGTACTTTGTACCACTCTGTTCAAATGATGACTCTCCCCTCCCCACCAGACTCCCGAGATTAAATATTCACAATCCTCCAAAAGATGCACATGCGGTGCTATTTGCAGTCTTCCAATATGGCTCCTTAATAGAAATGCAAAGACCTGTGACACAGCAGCATTTAATAAGTCATTTGCTACTAGATGAAACGTTGTCATTGAGTAATGCAGTTGTCCCCCATGTCCTGAGCATAACGGTCCGACATTATAGTCCTTAATTCATCAATATCCTTTCGTAACTGACAGACGTCCAAGAGCTTCTTCGAAAGGGTTTCTGTGCTGTGGTAATTTTCATTCTCTTCAGCTGAACAGCTCAGTGCTACGAAAAACAACACCCAAGGTTAAAGCTCTAGCAACTGTGCTCTGTGAATACTTCAACTAGTCAGTCCCCCTTGAAATAAAGGGTAGGTCACTTTAATTTAATTACATCAAGACAAATCATGCTTTAGTATGATGAAAAGCCAACAAAATGTGGTACCATGTGAACTTAAAGTCAATTCAGAGCCCATCAGTGCTTCTCTGAAAGACATGCTTTGCTGTTTGCACCAAGATCTAGACTTGCTAAAGTCTGATGGATCTCAACAGCAGCGAAAAGAACGGGTAGAATAGCCTAGAGATTTTGGAGGTTTCTATAGCCACTCAGAAAACAGGAATAGGAGGGCTTGGGAAATAAGCCATGTAAGATGATGAGCTCATACTACAGATATACTGCACTATTCATCCTGCTGGCTGATGGTCTCATGGACTTTGAGACTGGCATATGCTGCACTCCCCAGTGCTTCAGAGGTTACAGTGCAGATGAGTTTATGTGGCATGTAGTAGCTCTTGCTGCACAGGACACTACACTTTTAGTGGTCCAGCTCAGCAACCAGTCTATCTGATTAATTCTAATTAACACTCAGAAAACAATAGAATACGATACATTCAGGTCAAAAAAATGTAATTGTTTATTAAACTTGTTAAAAGAAAAGGCCTAACACAAACTCACTATGCTGAAGCTTTGTCTGACTGGCTTTAGGGCGTGCTTCTCATTTCCTGGTTAACAGCTTAGTACGGGCTGAAGACTAGATGTGCCATTAACAGTACTGGAGATGGAGTTGCCTGGCACTAAGCTTATCTAGTACACGCAGACACCCTCACCCCCCACCCCATACATACACATGTTCAAACAGTAGATGTATATTCCTATCACTTGACCCCAAGGGCTTTAAAACGAAAAAATGTGATGTAGCCACACCACGCCTGCTTATGCCTCACCTCAACTCATTATGACTTTATAGGGCAGAACACATTTGACAGAAATAATCCATTAACCCTCAGGGTGACTGCAGTGTGTCTCAGGAGGGACAGACACCTGGCTACACACCCTTCTTTTCTAGAGGGGTGAACATACCCATGATTGGGTCCATATGAAGAGCCAGCTACCTTCTCTCCTGACTTGGCAAGGATCTGTGTAGTCATCTGCATTTAGCAGCCCAGGTGCACTAAAAGCCCAGCTTTTCCAGAGAGCTCCAGGAGTACATTTCACGCACAACTGCTCCAGTTGCATAGCAAAGGGGACACTGGCCTGTCCAGCTGGCAAGTTCGAGTGCCACTTAGCTAAACTGTTACTCCTCTGTGTCAAAACACTATAAAGCATTGGAACGACATCATCACTTACATCTGATTCCCAGCAGTAAGGAAAGGTTAGGCTCCTTGCCCTGAGCTCTCTGGGTGAGAATACTGCACAGTGCTTTCAAGTCAAACAAGCAATGGGACATTTCCTTGAACAACTGGTCTGCTATAGGCATCTTCTCAGATACTGGCTGCCTGGACTGCTCCACCTGCCACATCTGCTCCTTCAGGGAGGCATTCTCTTCCATCAGTCTTTGGTTCTTTGTGAAAAGTAAATAGGAAAAAGGGGAAAGTTAGTCTGCAGCATGCACTGTAGCAGAAAGTTTCCTGTTTCAAACCACAAACAATATAATTAAAAATAAGTAATTTCCATACAGGTAATCAGTATTTCTGTACCCCTCTAAAGAATGGCGGATAGACAGATTTTACATGGCTGTCTATCTCACATTACCATTGCTTAGCAGCCTTCACCCTTGAAGTTCTCACTTCCTGAGGTACGGATGGTATCTATTACATGTCTGCACAGCAGCCAGCACAGTCAATTAAGCTCATAAAGCCCTACCACGAGACCTTATAATCATTCTATAAGGTTCTCCCCAACTGGTGTAGTCAGGGGTGGGGATTTTGGAGTTTTTACTTACTTCAGAGAGAGTTTTATTTAACTGTTCTATATTCTTTTCTTTTTCTTCAAGCTCATTTGTCATCTTCTGAACTATCAGCTTTTCTTGCAAAAGCTTCTCTTGCATAGACTAAATTGAACGAAAACACAGGTAATGATTTAAAATTTTCATACTTTATATTAGCGCTGACAAAAAAATGCATCCTCAGTAAATTTCTAAGTTTCAATTATTTATTGTTTCTGTATTAATTCTTCATCTTTTATTTTCTACCATGTTCACCTGGTAATATTCAACTGGACCCCAACAGTTCTCTGTATACTAACACAGCTATTCCAAGTATCAGTGAAACCCTTTAAATAAGCAGTGTCTGCTTAGAAACAAAAAGACTATATGTACGCAAAACGTTACTCCAATATGGAATGCATGAAGTCTAAAATATGCAGTAATGTTTATTCTAACCAAATAACTTCACTTGAAATAAGCGGCAGATTAATGACAACTAAGCTTAATTTGTGCAATTCCAAGTCATAACTGAAGATTTTTTTTGGCCTCTATTTTCCACGAAGACTATGGCAGGGCTTCCTACAACCTTTCACAACACAGAATTCACCTCACCTTCTATACAGCTGAGAAGAAAGCCTTTGACAGTTGATACAGAGCAGCAAGTTCTTTAAAACTGTTCACATACAAGATAAATCAGAACAGTCTATACAACTCTACTGTGCTGAAAAAACAACCGCAGGCAAAAAAGTAACTTAGTTGTAGTTTATAGTCATTTTAACAGATACAATAATTACCATTTTCAGTAATAAAAACAGCAGTAAGTTTCTAGGATGCTGTTGTACTCAAGTATTGGAGCTTTCCATGACTGACTTCCAGATCAGTCACAAGCAGCAACAAATGAACAACCACTGCAACATGGAATCAGCTGCTGTCAATTCCCTAGTTTTCACCTGCAGAGTTCAAACTGAGAAATCATGAGATATTTCCAAAGTGGATTTTTTGGGGCAAATTCATGACCACAGGTGTCTTTGTTGTTAAAAGCACCCATATTAAATTCCACTAGTTGGGTTTTAGATCTGTAGATATGTCTTTCAAGGTCATCTGGCAAAATTCAGAAAGAGGAATATTCAAACCATTTTATCTGAATACTAATAACAATGAATAGTGATTATATAAGCTCCTGATGCTTTAAAACAGAAATATCTTTTCAGCTTTCATAAAGAAAAAAAATCCTCTTTTGTCATTAATGGTATTACTCACAAATCCAATGCTGTGCTAGCACAGTGCATACCGTGTCCTGCCCATCCCTAGATCAGCACATTAATATGTAAAAACTGTTGCCCAATTTCAATTATAAGATGCAAATCCGATCCAATCATGCTCAAAATACAGCTGGAGCACTGGTGACAACAGTGACAGCATGCCTTGGCACAGTTTTGATTGTAACCTTCCACAGAGTGGAACCAGAGACCACGATGCGGGGAGCAGAAGTTGCATTTCACAAACGAATGGCTCTCAATTTACAGAATGACACTATCCCAGAAGAATGCTTTTTCTTGAATCTCTGTAGGAACAATCCTAATGATTCTTCTTCTAAAGCAGAGAACTCTCTCACAGGGAATTATGTATGGTAGCTTAAATAAAATGCTATAGAAAGATCACTGTCACTCTTTAGTACGAGATATGTTTGAATTGCTGCACTATGACTCTGCAACCTTATTCAAAGACAGAAAAAAAACCACAAACGCCCCACTTGACAGAACCACACCAAATTGTTTCAAGCTATGTCAGTTTTGGGGTCTTACAAAAACAATTTAGCTTTGGCAAAGAAGCTGAATTTACTCTTGTGCAAGTTGCTCCTAAGATGTATGAAGAATGGAACTTTCAGGTTACCAGTACTGGGGACTGTAGCACATCGGAGACTGTCTGTATATACAGGCCTCCCCTTTACCATGTATGTGGCCTACTAAGTGGATGAGAAGCCATTTAATTGATTTGCCAGATACATGAATTATTAGTGCTGACAAGAAGGCAGGGAGTAACGAGAGGCAAGGCAGGGCCGACACGGAGTGGTGTTTTTAATGGCCTGGACACTCACGGGAGGTGTGCAGCCTTGATAAAATTTGCCAATGCATTCAGCTCAACGCTGCACAAGCAGTCAGAAAAGCCAGTACTTTGTCATACCCTTTGCAAAACTGGAAAACAATGGTGCTAAAATTTACACATTTAATATGGATTAAAAAACCCCCACACTTTATTTTCTTGTAAGTAATAAGAATCAGCAGGCAGAACCCAGAAATGACTACGTGTTTTTAAAACTGTTTTCACACACTTGACCTGCTTCTCAGTTCACTCACACAGTGCCCCTCAAAAGGAAGTGCTGAAGCGATGTGCATCCTAAAGATAAGCTGTGCGAGAAAGCACAGCTTCACACTCCAGTGGGAGGAAGGGGAGGAAGACAGAGGGCCCTGCGCCACGTCAAAGGAAACACCCTGGGCCGGGAGAGGGCAGGAAATAGCTCTGATTCAGGCATTTCCTTTGTTGTGCTTGCAGATGAGCAGAACCCGCAGTGGTGTTGAACCATCTTATTTTTTAGAAAACATTGTCTACTGAGAAAAATGGCCGTATTGGGTCAGACTGAAGGTCCTCTAGCTCTGTCTGGCTGTAGACAGACAGAAGATGCTTAGGAAGGGGAACAGGGCAATGCAGTAATAGCAGGTGTCCAAAACACCCTCCCAGCTTCCAAGTATCTTCAGATTTTAATGGTCTTCGATGCAATTCTCTTCCATGAGCAAGTTCAGAGACACCCAGAGCCCCAGTTACAACACATGCAATAGTACTACCACTTACACATTTCATGTTCGTGTCAATGCCAGACATTAAAGGTTTGACTGTGCAGCCTTCCTGGGGGTGGGTAGGTGGTGAGGAAGACAGGTTCAGAAATATTCTCTTCCACAGTGTATTTTCAGAACTACATCTGCCGCTAAATTCACATGACTCTGCAAACTACTCCAAAAACAACTTCTAGAATATTCCAGACAATGTACACACGCTCAGCTCATCAGTTGTACTGTTTAATGGGAACTACTAGAAGTGGAAATCAGTGTCTATTTCTAAAAGATATACCTAACATCTGTCATTCTCTGCTACCCTAATCTTAAAGCTCAGAAAAAGCACACGCTTACCAGCTTGGCTGAGCCCACAGTGCTATGATTTCCCAGTTGCTCCTAGTGCTATGAGTCCTCCGTACTTCACCCTTAATTTTTCCATATGCTTTCCAAAATTACGATTTAGTGGCATTACTCCCAGCCTGGCAGTTTGGGTTTATTGTGACTGACAGGACTGACAGATGTACCTTGCGTAACACAGGCATCATACAATCTATCTGACTTCTACTGTCTTTTTTTGTACCAAAAAAATGTTCATTTTGTGATATCTAAATTAATCATGTAAATACGGATTTTTTAAACGCCACTCTCATCTATAATTTTTCTCTTTCTGAAGATGTACTATATATGCAGCACGACATCTTGTCAAGACCAACCAGAATTTTAATCCCGCACACTCAGGAGAACAAATCAACCAAGCAAAACCATACAAGGAAGATCAGAATCATTCCACCACGATTATGAGCAAATAGAAACTAGTACTGCTTCAAACACTGCTGTCTGAAAGAGAATTTGTTTTCAACTTGCAAGTTAAAAACAATGAACTGAAATACATTCTCAAGCATAAGTTTACAATGTGGCAGAAGACAGGAAATAAAATAAGATCTTCTGAGCTGAAGATAAATTGTATCTCTGTGCTGATAAGGGATTTCAGTTTCTAATGAACTAATTTTCAGTGCTTCCCAGCAAACAAAGGTGGAAGGCCAAGGAGACCAAGGATACAAAGAAGCTGCTGTAGTCTACAAGTAATTTGAGGGCTAACACCATTTTCAAATCTTATTTCCCGTCCTTATATAAAATACCTCAAAAGAGGAAAAGTAAGAGAAAGTCCTGGAGAACAGAACACTACTCTGTTCACAGACTGTCACAACTACTCAGCATTTCTCAGTCTCAACTCCCTAAAGTCATTTCAGACTAAGCACACAAAACCGCCATCTGTATAAACGTGCACAAAGATTGCTAGTCTCAAGATAAAGGTGATCGAGAGAAAAAGATCAGGAAGTTTAGGAAATATGAAAAGACTGAGGTTGGTGATAATACATTTAGGCAAGTTGTACGTATTTCTTATAAGCACAACATATACACGTATGTATGTAAATAATCTTAACTAAACTATGAAGAGGGACAGAGAACCTCAGAAAGGTAAAGGAGTTCAATTTGAACTTTTTTTTTAATTATGAAATATCTGAAACTACATTTGCCTGTGTCACAATTTTGCATATAACAGGCTGCTCCATGAAAATATCTCAATTTAATAAATTTTGTCTTCTTCAAACCTAGAGAAGCTTAAATGATTGATTTTGCTTTTCAGTTAACAGACGTATGTTATGTTGCAACCTTAATTCCCCTACTGTTTCTCTACAGGTGTATTTAATACACTGTAATTTAATCAAGCAAAAATATGGTTGCCAACAGGAATCAGGCCTTCTATTTACCTGCATGGTAGAGAAAGGAAGCAATTTAATGCTGGAAGACAACTTACTTTCAATAGCTACAAATAAGCAAACTCGGCTCCAATGTGCAAAGTGGAAATAAGAAAGCACATTCTCTTAGCAAGTGTTATGCAAGCAGTTTTGTGTCTCTTCATTATTTGGATTCTAGCTCCATAGAGTGCTCCCTTCCACTTCGGAAGGAGCAGGCATTCAGCTGATTGCTTACTACCATTTTGTTGTTCTTCCAAACCTAACGTACACAGAGCCAAAGCAGAAGTGCCTTCTTCATTCTCAAGGGACAACCCTGTAACTTCAGTCTCTCTGGAGAGCAAGGAAGCAAAGAATGTGGAGACAAATGCCAATCTATAAGAAGAATGCAGAAACCAGAATTTATTGAATTTTGCTTCAGTATTTGCTGAAAACAGATGTTTGTTTGTTTTTTTAAAATGCTCAGCTTCTTCTAGAGCAAGTCATACCTTCTTCCCTGCAACCTGTATAATGTTTCCTTTTCTCCACAACAAACACTGGTCACTAAGTACCTTTCAAGTATCAGGAGCCTGATGTGTTAATTTGATCCACAGAGCTGCAACTGACTTCTAGCTGACAACCTCTGCTGTCTTGAAAAGTCCTTGGCTCCAAGCTAGGTGCCCAAGGTCCGCCAAGAGAGTTAAAGATATCTAAGTGAGTGACGTGTCAGAAACCAGTTGAACAGGGACCTGCTTAAACAATGTGAAACGTGAAGTGGTATGGTTTAGAAAGTCACCTGTCCCTACTAAGGATCTCAGCAGTAAAGCTCCTAATTAAAACAATTTTTCATACTTTGGATGATCATCTGAACCCCAAAGTTGGATGGGAGCCTTCACTGTTACTTACAGAGGCAGTCCTCACACTTGAAACAGGCAGTTCTGCTACAACATCCACTAGACCAGCAGAATAAGGATGCTATATAGCAACAGGTTTTCACTTTACGATGAGTATCGGCAAACTGCTAAACCATAAAAACATCAATAACGAATACATTATGAGCCCGCAAGAGAACACAGCTGAACTACAGGCCATCAGATTAAGTTCTTGGCATTTCTACCTTTGCCTCCTATTTGGAAAGATAAAGGACGAAATTCAACTTTAGTAATGTTATCTTTACAAACTAAAAATGGACAGAGTAAACAACAGAATATACACTCTTCCTTACCTGCATGTCTAAAATCAGTCCAGCTATCTGATTTTGTTGATTGTCTATGACCTAGAAGATAAAATTGAGTAATTTAAAAGGCTTGAATCTCCCAGACTTTTTTTTAAGAATCAGCTTACAGGTGTGTAGCCATAGATTTTAAATAGAATCTTCAAAAATGTAAATGACAAGACAGGGAATTCAACTCTGACAGAAAAGGAAATTCATGCAAAATAAACATACTGAACAGAAACAGACAAGTATCAAAAAGAAATCTGAATTAGCAACAAATGTGTAATTCTTTAGTGAGGTATTTATTTCTAAAGTAAAAAAATAAAGAAATGCGGGACTCAAGGTTAAAGGTGCCACCAACAGATCATTTCCAGACTAACCTTACTGGCTTTCTCATTCTTTTCCTTGAGACATTCATTCTCGCTCTGAAGCTGTTTTGTGTCCAACATGGGAAGGCGAATACCATCTTCCAGGCATTTTTCTACTTTCTGTTGTAAACTGCCGTTCAACATGAAAGAAAAATTAAGTGCTCTGACAGAAACCAGAAGGGCTGTGTGTTCTAGTGAAAAATTAGAAAGTTGCATCATCTTCCAACCAGAACTGTAAAACCATACCTAGCAGAATCCAGCCTTATGAATGAGCAAACCAACAGTGGATGAGTGATGCAAAAATCCTAAACTACTGAAGTTACCGTGGCACTGACAAGAGCAGATTCATGCAGGAATGGTTTTATGGACCAGATTCTGTGCTGCATCTCCCAAAAGACACAGCTCCAGCAGTACAGCATAGGGAGAGAGGGCAGAGAGGAGCAAAGAAAATCTTTGTTGTGTTCACAGCTGGTTTGTGCTACTGTGGGAGGCAAAGCCAGCACCAGCATAGATCAGAGCAGTCTTCGAAACTCTCAAAGTTACAGGAGCTTTAAAATCAGACTCTCTCACTGGGGCATGTACAACTCAAAGTGGAGTCCAGAATCGGAGGCTGCACCAAGTACTCGGGGGCCTATTCTTCATGCCCTCTGTAACTTGTAAGGAGGGGCATAAAGCCACTCCTGCCAGCTGCTCCCACATAAGGGCATGACCTTCAGACCCTCTGTAGCTCAACTCAAGCTCCTAGGTGTAGCTAGAGCCTTTGGCTGCTCACCTTCTCTCAGAAAGGAAATACATTTTATTAGTGTTAATCTTGCTGTCTAATTTAGAAACCAGAGGCCACCTCAACTATTTGTAGGCTTTCAGAAAAGACAAAATGATCCCCCTCTAGATTATGAGGGCACGAAGAAAAAAGGCCTTTCATTGGTAAGATGGAAACAATGTGTCAACTATTTGGCTGGCAAGGTGTCCCAACCAGCTTGCCTTTCATCATGGAAACACTTTCAGACTCCTGTGGCATGCATCTTTACCCAATGGAAGGACAGTGAACTGTAGTAACATCCACATAATTATTAAAAGTTACTCCCCCCTGCTTCCCCCCTCCCCCTTTTTTTAAAAACAAGTGTTTAAGTAGCTCCCTTGATCTAAAATGTACCATAGTAACAATGTCTTCACATCTCATCTGGAATCTTCTCATGGATACCTGTCCCATTTGTTTTTTCATAGTTATGCAAGTTCAATGACAGCAGATTAGCTACAGCTAAATCTCCCTGTAAAAACCCCCACTCTCAGTGAAAAAGTAAGAAACAGCTACAATTTATTTAAATCTTTGACCCTTCCCCGATATACCCATCAGCGAACATCCAGGGAGCTTTTCCACAGCTCATGACTGGATTAATTATCAAATAGGAGTGCTGACAGCTTCTATATAATGCTCCTTTACTGCACATGTTTATCCTATCCTCTGTATGGCAGCAGGCAATGATGCCATTGCAGCAGTGTCCCACATCTTTAAAGAAGGACAGTGAAGAGCGTCCTAGGCAGACTCTTCTCTGTGGTATTACTTGCAACTTGACACAAATAAAAATCTTGTTGGATTTTCTATTGCATTACACTGCCATTCTGCACAGTAATATATTTATGCCATGAAAAATCATCAGCATTGTAATAGATTAAGAGTGCAAATAACATTAGGTCTTGACATCAGGTGGGAAACGATACCCATTTCAGGGCACAGCCCAAGCAGCTGTTCATACCTCTGTACTGTTGTGACCAGGTCTTTTTCTTTTTTCTTCTGACACACCAGTTGCAATTCTCTCTCTCTGCACTGCAATCGGGCCTCTCCAAGCTTCTTTTCTAACTCAGTCATAGTTTCTTGAAGTTGCTTGTTCTTCTCTTCTAGAATTTGCAGCTAACACAGGTTACATTAGTCAGACGCGATACAACATTAGCAGAAGACGCTGTGACAGGCCACACCCTTGCAGTTACCTTCTGTATAATCTTAGGCCCATTTCAGTTATCCGAGTATGAGAATCCCTAACAGCTACAGTGCTTTCTACAACATTGAAATACTTATCTTCCCAAACAGATGGGGAAAAAAAATATGTTGAAGAAGTAAAAGATTTGACAACAGGTATTAGGGAGCTTACTTGTATTTTTAAAATGTAAAACAAACTCCCTTTACCTTACCTGTTTAGTCTGCCCTTCTATATCATCCAGCGTTGGTAGGTCAGCCAGATATTTTTCTAAGGTTTCAATTCGTCTTTGTTTTTCTTTGTTTTGTTCAGACTCTTTCTGGCATTTCTTTTTCAGGCTATTGATATATCGGTCTCTAGTTTTAAGCTAGAAGAAAGTAAGAGTACGTGTTTTATGATTACAGTGAAAAACAAGCCTGCTTTGGAAGCAGAGGCTGGTCACTCTTCAAGAATTGTACTCTCAGCTGCATGAAAGGGTTGGTTACTGCAGAAAACAAAACCAAAGAATGATTAACCCCAGCAGCTCCAAGTCATAGACCCACACATGACCTCAAACCACAGTTGCTTCACCTCTGCCCAGAACACTCCATGTGCCTTGAGAACTGAAAACACGAACAGTTCAACCGCTAAAATAGTCTTAATTTTTTCACCAATGGAGATGTTCATATGAAACAAATGATCAGGAAATATTTTAGTCCATCCTCTTCCTCTGGCCTAGGAAAACTTAAAACACAAGGACCAAAAACTTAACCCAACAAGAACTGGAGCCAAAAACCTGCCTTCGATGCAGTCTGACAATTACATCAGAGGACATCAGAACAGAATAGTGTCTTTCTTGAGCACCTTTTCTACAGGCATCTTAATTGTCCATCAGCCTGCAAAAGGTTTTTTATATTGTGTTATCTTTGCTAGCATTCCTGGTACTTACTTTGCTTTATTACCTAGGTCAAAAAACTGGGAAGGCGGCAGGCAGGAAGGAAAAAGAGTATTTTCCAGTCATAGTCTAATTTAATGAAAAACAGTATCTCTATTGCTTGAACTAAGGTGTAGTAATTCACAGATAACAAACACTTGTCACTAGAGTAAATGCTAAACATACTTTTATTCGGGTGCTACAGACATCCATCTCACTGACAAATAAATGTGTGACACTGTCAATGTCAGGGCTCAGTAACAGAGCCTATTGGAAAGTTTAAGTCAATAATATCTGGAAAGTTTTTCCAGAGATAGCCTTCTATATGGGCAACAAAACAGGATTGCCAAAAGGCCGGAAATCTTTGTACCTTTTATTTTATCAAGACCTCAAAACTGAACAAAGTTTTCAGGCTGCTTTAAAATCTTTCTAATTAGACAAAGTGCAAGTAAACTCCACATTCAGTAAGGTAAAGTTGCATGTCAGCCATGATCTTTTGCCACTTCAGAACCACATACTCCCCTGCACACCCCAAGCCTTAACGCAGGGATATAAATACGCACATGTGAGCCAATGTTGCACAGTAAGAATTGCCAGGAGTCTGACGGTTAGCTAAGCGAGTCCCTTCCCTCTGTTTCTCACCTACCACTACGGAGGACAAGTTGACCAGTCAGAATATTCCAGTACTTGTGCGACCAAGACTACACTGCTTCCAAATCTTCTTGTCCTGCATATATACCATAGGGAATTTCCTCTCCTACAACATCTCTCCTTCTAATATCTACCATGTTTGCCTTGGGATTCCTCCCACCCTCTCTAAATCCCCAGCATCACCCCGAGGACTCTTTCCACCTTCTGTCACCTGAGATAAAAAAATGGTGGGTTTTTTTTTTTCATTCACTCTTGCTGACTCTGCTGAGGGGAAAACAAGCTTTGGATTTTGTTTTTTTGGGTTTTTTTTATTTCCTCCTTAGTACACACACTGCTGATGACTTTGTTGGGGCAGGAAAAAATAGGAAAGCCCTCACCTCTTGGCAATTAAATATTAAAAGCAGGGCCACAGAAATCGTAGGGGAGAACACTACTACAAGCTATCAGCAGTACCTTACAGGAGTCCTTCACAGTTACCCATAGTAGAGGGAGAAGGAGCAGCCAGCAGGGTACAGGTGTCCGAATCAAAGCATTTCCAGCCTAGCAGTCCAATTTCTAGATGAAATGCCTCAGAACTAAAGTGAGGGCTGCAAAATCTGCAGATGCCAAGAGGCACATTCATGCCTGGCATAAGGAAAAGGAAGAACCTAGGCATTCATGACATGGACACTGGTGGAGAGTACTGCAGTATCTACCTTAGCAGGGTCCCTCCGCTAGAAAGCTGTGAGGAGCTACCACGACTACCAGCCAGCTACAACAGGGAAGCTTTTTCAGGCTTCTGAAATTTCAGTGCCAATTAAAAAGCTCTCAGTCACCTCAGTCCTACAATGACTACACATGGACCCTAGGGGAGAAAACCCTTCTCTTCAGGCACCAGAATTATGCACAAGGCGGTACAAATACTCCTTTGCTTGGTATGTCTGCATGGGGCAAAGACAGGTATGATGCCAGCAGTGAACAAAGAGCACCTCTGATCTCTGCTGGCCCTGCAATTTCTCAAAAGGAAAGCATCAAGTACATCCACCCTAATGTTAGAAGGGACACAGGGCTTCAGACCAAGAGGCCTTCTAGCCCGATACCTCATCTCCAACAGTAGCCATAAGCAGATGTCTATGGTAGGGAAAGAACAAGGAAAGCCCATTTTTCCACCCTCCAGCTGCTTTCACCTTAGGGGCTCTCCTGAGGCAGTTATTATTTCTGTGCATTTAGAACAGCACTGCTCTCAACTCACCCATTTTTCCCTTAAGCCCACTCTTAGTATCCACAACAGCCTTCAGAGAGACAATCTACAGGTTTGCTATAGAGAACTGGCATGAGGAATCGGCTCCTTTTGCTGATCATGTACTTGGCTCCTAGAGCTTCGCTAGATGTTTCCTTGCTCCTGCAACACGAGCTACAGCGAGGAGCTGACTGCCCTCCCTCCCTTGCAGGCTGCTTGTGGCTCTGCAGACTCCATCACACTCCCCTTCAGTCATTTATTTTCCAGTGTGAAGATTTAATCATTCCTGCTGTGATTTTCTGATGGATATCTGCTTTGTTGCCATTCTCTGAACCTCTTCCAGTTCCAATACATGCTGGTTTTGTGATGCGGGAGGCTTTCCTAGACGTCTCACCACTTATAAAAGATGGTCAAGGAAATGGGAGTGTTCCTTATGTTTTCTTTCCTCTCACCTACACCGAATGGTCACAGCTTGTCCCTTATTGTCAAAAACATACCATCTGTACACTGTATTTAAACATTGTATGTTTAAAATTCCAATGTAGGAAAAGATAATATTATTTGCAGAAGTGGGGCAGACAGAGAAGTAGAAATGTATGCCAGCAACCTTAACCTAAATTTCTATGTGTCCTTTTTGTATACACTTACAAGCAGAGCTCACCTGAATGTTAACAGCATTTTCCCCGCTCCCTGGTCAAATCTGGCTTTGGGCTGAAAAAACTTACCCTCTCTGAAAAGGCAGGCATTCACTCAGAAATAACCTTAGCACAGCTATTGGCGACAATCCCCCTGATCAGTACCGAAATTGTATTTTTGTCCCCTAACATCAGTCACTGACACGGGACACCAACCCTTTGAGCTCTGGGCTAACCGCCCTGTGAGCACAGCAGAGGAACTCCAGAGATGGCTGTCCCCAGGCTCAGCACCCAGCCTACTGCTCAGCTTCCCAGCCTGCCACACCCCTGCGGGAACACAGCACAGCTCCTTCCTCCCTCCTCAGTCTTCCCTCAAACCGAAGGGCACTAATTTTATTACAGAAACACATGCTCTCCCTCCCTGCCCTTTCTCTCCTTGAGTGCCTTTTGTTCAGTGCACAGAATGGATGGGTGTTAAGAGGTGAATCAGGACTGTGCAGTGAATCCCACTCCTAGCTACAGGCCACCCCGCTGACACAAGCACTGCTGCACAGGTCCTCACTGCTGCCACCACCTACAGCAGCAGCTCCTACACAGTGAGAAACACAAGCAGTAAAAGCTGAGACAGGAGGAAGCAGCAGCATCCTATTTCTGCCCTTCTTGAATGTTACAGTTAGTGAAAAGCATACTGCAGGGTTCACAGGAAACGGTAAGGCAGAATTTGAGATTAATTATGCTTTCTTCTTTGTCTTCCTACCTGCCATTCACTGTATCATACTGCTCCTACCCCTTGAACCTGCATTAATATAAATCTAAGCCCAGCAGTAAAGCCCAGTGATCAAAGACGAGGAGGTAACAGTGACAATATATGCCTAAAACATTAATTAGGAACCACTTGATCAATGGCACATTCCCGCTTGCAATAAAGGAAGGCCGTCAAGACATTCAAAACTACCCCTGGGTATTGCTTCAGCCTCCAAAGAAACCCCTCGTCAAGAGAGTTGCAAGAACACAGCCATCTAAGCCCCTTCCCTGTCTCAGACTAAAGTCTACTCTGCACATCCTAGCAAAGCCACAAGAGAATCACTCCTGCTGAGTAGGCACACACAGGCTGGTAAGTGCATCTCAAAGCATGAGGCCTGCATTTACAAGCCATGCTAGAAATAGGGATTTCATTTTCACACTCTTTCTATGTTTTTAAATGATACTTTATTTACTGTAATAAACACTTCAACCTACATGAATTCTTAGAGCTAAGCAGCTTTTCTTCAAAG
Organism: Ciconia boyciana; assembly: GCF_034638445.1. Taxonomy (NCBI): domain Eukaryota; kingdom Metazoa; phylum Chordata; class Aves; order Ciconiiformes; family Ciconiidae; genus Ciconia; species Ciconia boyciana. The sequence goes on from NC_132936.1 coordinate 56,628,970, forward strand.
CCAGTTTAACTGATACCTGGTTAAAACCGTCATCATGATTGCCATTTCATCTAGTATCGCTTTTTAGGATGTATTCACTACAAGTTCAGATTTATCCATTGCCAACACCTACAATCACCAACTATCAATTTTTCTATCACAGATAGTTTAGCCACCTTTTGAAAATAGCTCAGTGACCCACATACTAAGTTGCTTTCTAGCAAACAAAACATATGCTACTATGTGTCAAAAGGAAAAGTGGAACAGAAAGACACTTACTTTCTCCTCCATCTTCTTTTTCTCCTCACTAGATTTGTTTGAAATTTGTTTTACAAATTCACTGAGTTGTAATTCCTTATTCTCAGCTGCTGCAATCTTTCGCTCAAGCTCCTCAAGGTGGGATGTTGATCTTTCTGAAACGTGAGGTTGCGGTGGTGTGCTCTTATACTGCAGTTGCTTACAAAAAGAAATAAAATAATCACACAAATGAACACACACATACCACTGTATACTTGAGCAGCACAGCAGAAAACAGTCCTCCATTTTTTTCCACTGTCAGAAAGGGTGGGGTTTGATTTTTCAAACATTCAAATATGTGGTAATGGCATGTATTTCAGGAATCTGGAGCAAAAAAATAAAGAAGCTGGACACTTTTACATTCACAACACAAGCAAATTAACATTGTGGGGCCACTTCCCCCCTCACATTTATGGAAGAGGTGTGACTTCTCTTCCAAAAGAAACCCCTGAAAATCCATACTTTCGTTTTCAAAACAAATCACTGCCACTGCATTACCTTACCTTTCATCCCCTAGGAAGAAAAACACTCTATAAAATGCCTATGAATATATTCAAGTAAGACATGCTCCAGGATCAAGATCCTTCTGAAGCAGAACATTAGTACTAGTCAAAGCCTAGCGCTATCACACCTGAGGTGCAGAATGGTGCAGGGACAAGCCTGAGACTACAGCTACAATCAGAAGGCAGGTCTCCTACCTTCTGTCCTGCATACCAAAACCCTCCTCCCTTTCCATTTCATGCAGTTCAGTATTGCTCTTCTACCTCCACTGCCCACAGACAGACAAGCACAAAATGGAAATCAACTGCATGTGGGATGAAAAAGGAGATGCATCCCATTAGGCTTTCAGTTTCAAGATTCTTTTAATAACATAATTGGTATCTTTAAAGAAATTATACAGACAGTATTTTTAACTAGTTTAACTTAACATTCCTTCAGCAAAGCATTAAAAGAGATTAAAACCTCCATTAAAGGAGATTTGCATTTGTAAGTTAATCTTATAGAAGGCACACAAATCAAGCAAAAATCCTAATACATTATAAACTCTTTTAACTCTTTAAATTATGAAAGATGAATGCATCTGCTGCTTTATTTGAAGTGTCTTATGGTATACTAAGATATGTACACTAAAATTTCAGTTTCTGCAGTAATCCCCCCCCCCCAATAAATCTTAATCTAGATAGAATTCTGAAGCATTTTATAAAAGAACTTCTGGAAGTACCAGAAGCCACATTCCTAGATGTCTGAAAAAGTTTCTGAATACCTAACTTCACACCAAGGCTCCACTTGAATTTCTCTTCTGTCTCACACAAACCAGATTCTCACCTGATGCACAGCTGTGTTATTCCAAGGACATAATTAATGTCATGCTGAAGTATGCTAGCTGAGATCCTGGTGCGGTGTTTGTGACAGAAAAAGATAAGGTAATGAAAGGGGGACAGAAAAGCTATTTCTCTGCATATCTGCCTTTAACATTCTCTTTCTGCATTGCCTTCTAGATATGCCGAGGCCCGCAGATGGAATTTGTGTGCTACAACAGGGTAGCAGCCACAGTCCCCAAACTGATCTGCATTTTGTGGTTAGCCTATGATACCTCATCCTTGCACTTTCTGATATTTGTGCTAGTTAGATAAAAATTAGGACAGGTACACCCAAAATACCACCACACATTCCCTTTCAGACTAAGTGTTCCCTAGGAGTACTAATCTATATCCTTTTCAGGCGTCTTGTGCAAAGATATTCCACCAGTCTGTTTGCCTTCTCACATCTCTCACATCTATTCTATTGATACAATCTAACCACTCCTTTGGGTAGTGCCTCCATCTCCTCTTCAGAAAACCTTCCATCAGTTGTTTTCAGATACTCTCTTATCAAACTACTTTATCTCCTAATATCTCCCTGTATAACTGTGCTACATGCACACTGTTAAACCCTTATTCTTACAGTGTCACAATCCCTCATTCTTACCTCATTTTTATCAGATTTCAAAACAAGTATGTACAAAATGTTAACGTAACTTAGATTTCTGCAAATGTAAGGTAAACTACAACACTTAGAGGGTATTCTCCTCTGTACAATTTACGGCTATACAGTTACACAGCCATCAATAATCACAAAAGCTCTACATTTTGGCCAGCAGTAAATTATGAACATGCTTTCAGATGTCTGGGCAATGGAAAGCTTTGCTGAAAGAAAAATATCCATCCTACCTGCAAATTAGTCATGTAAGGTTCTTCGCAATTCACAAGATGGCTCAGTCTTGCGTGTTGAGCCCAGAATTCATTCTCCCTTATCTTCTGATGTAAATTGTTAATTTGCTGCTTTTGCCTGTAATACACAGATTTTATTTGAAAAGGAATGGAACAGTGATTAAAAAAACCACAGATCTTAAGACTTATTCTGAAGAATACTGTAACAATGCTATTTGACTATCCTGGATCTACATTAGCTATGGGCTTTTCCCACCGCCGCCAGACTGCAACTAGTCTAGTTTACCACTAGAACTGGAACCACATGAGGATATGAGCTATTGAACTACAGTTGCCATGTAACTTTCACTGAAGCATACCCCAAAGGGTCTGTGCTCAATTGGCAATAATAAGCAAATTTTGTAGAAATACGATCTGAAAACTCTATTAATTTTGGGGGGGTTGAGGGAGGCTTCTGTTGTCATTTGCTCCTAGGGCCAGAAGTATAAGCAGGAAAAAGTATACAGAAAGCAGAACAAAACTCGCACCTTCATTTTACTTTGACTTCTGTTCAGCCCCCCTCTCTTTGCCAGAGCTGACTTTTGACACAGGTTAAAGAGATTTCTAAATCAAGCAGAGCAGAAAGAACTTAAGAAAAAAAAGTCATTATATAAGACAGTCAGCATGGGTTTCCTGCAAGGTCTTTCTTTTTGCTTTGCTTAAGACTTTCTCAGTCAACTGCTTTACGTAAGATGTTCCCTACCCCTAGGGTAAAATACCGCACTGCATACTAAACCAGAATTAACCTCTTACACCAATCACTTGGCCAGTGTACAGCAGAAACAGTATCACTATTATATCATTATTTAATTATATCACAAATTATATCACTGTTTAAATCATGACTGCATTTGAACTAGCATGACTGCAGGGCAAATACAAGCCAAGTCTCAGCCCCAGCCCACGTTAGAGCCCTGTGAGGTGTGCTGTATTCTCTAGGAAGCGATGGGCACCTCAGTAACTGACTCCAGAATGGAGCTGTCAGCACCCATCAGAAACACACATAGCAACCTTCTCAATAAACTTAAAACGAATTTTGTGAGCTCCTTTAATTTCCCTTTTTCCTTCCAAACTAGGACATATTTGCATGTAAGCATGAAATTGTTTCTCAAAGTTTCACCTCTAAGCATGCAGTATGATTGGCTTTTCTGAAAACAATGATGCTGAACCGAGATGACTAAACCCAATCTTAAGAGGAGATAAGTGGCAAATACAGGTTAACTTCAAGGGAAAAAACCTGCCTGTGCACACACTGGAAAAGCAAATCCTCTAAAAGTACAGAAAAAGATCAAAGTTGCTTTGCTTTTTTTTAAATTTGGGGAGGGTTGTGTTTAGGAAGAGCATGTCGGAAATGTTATCATGAGTATACAAAACATGTATTACACAATCTATAAACTAACACCAAAGATTTATTAGTTGAAAAGATGCCAACAGCAAATTTTAAAGAGGAAAAATAAGACGCGAAAACCCAATTAAAGGGACTATTTTAGTCACGTACATTCTCCTAGCTAGTCATCAGCCAACTGTATCCCAATTATTTGGTCTACAAGAGGAATTTAATATTTCAAAAAAAGTGAATATATTAGAAGTTAAACTTTTAAGCTATACATGTTGCAGAAGACGGTGCATGCCTACAGAACATCTTTTTTATGTTTCCCTATTTTTGTGTCTATAAAGAATAGCAATGAATGGAAAACAAGTATAAACAAGTTGCAACTTGGTAGTACCTTAGAACAATTCATTCAATGCAATTCATAAAAACAGAGCAACTGAATGTATTTACGTGACTCCATAGCAAGTCTTAAAACATTCTCTATCACCACAGGTGATTTTGAGGCTTCCTTTTCCATTCCACTATCTAGATGGAACAAGCCTGTACAAATATAAAAGGAGTATGTAACACTGAAAGACTTTATACAGTTCTGGTTGGCATCTGTACAATGGCACTACAAACGAAAAGCTTCAAACTTATTTTGGAAGAAGCAGATTTGAAGATTAAGTAAAATTAGGCTCTTAACTTGTAACAGACCTTATAGGAGCCCAAGAGCTTGTATAATCATATGAGAAAATATAAAGCCTTGATGACTTCTGTGCATGCTTGGTCACAAATACCAAAAATCATTTAGTATGAGTTGTCTTAACCTATGAACAGATGTAATTTTTCATTTTTTATCACCTTATTACTTAGTAGACAGATCTATTAAAGTATCTGTGCCCCATGTGTTTTAAAATGATTTATCCATTTGTCACGTATTCCTTGAAGGCACTACGTGATTTTCTGTTTGTGGCTGACTGTATCTTAGCAGTGCCTTCCTTCACAGGCAGGATTTCAATAGCCTGAACTAAACATTACAGCCTGGAGTAAATTTTTAAAAATATTTTTGAACTTCCAATGTAGTTTGAACTACATTACCATATTTTCTTTCATAATCCTTTCCCTACCCTACTAAATCCCTGCAGGAAAAAAGGTGAGACAAATTAATCCGTGATGAAACAGAGCTGCGCTAGCACAGAGTCTAACTAGCTTGCTTCTTTTCACTCTGCAAAGCATGAAACTCTCCACCGTTACAAAACCTTGCCAACAGAACACACCATACAAATGTTTTAAGGCTATGTAGATCCTGAACAACCTCTCTGCATAACCGCCTCTCTGAAAATATCATTAACCTCACGGTACCCAGAAACAAAAATTCTGAAAACAGCCCAGCAGTCACAAGCAGAATAGAAGATAAGCACCATAGAAACATATTTACTATTTACATACAATCCTATAAGTCTTTGGAGACTTCATACCAGATGCATTTTATCACTGATGTTCTCATATGCTAAGACAGTTTTAATCCTCTGTTAGCCCACAGCTGTTACTATTAATCTGCTGCATAACCACAGGCTGTGAGCTTTATTTAAAGGGAGTGAAGAAAAGTTCAAACACTATCACGAACACAGCTCACGTATTGCAGCGGGAACACTGTCCCCAGAAGCCTCCCTATTACCAATCAATCATCCCAGAGCTTTCAAAAAAAAAAAAAAAAAAGCTAAAAAAACCCCACCAAAAAAAACCCCCACACCAACCCAAACCAACAAAACCAAAACCTTGAGCATTTAGGTGCTTTCAAAATTCTGCTCAGATACATGGCAACTGCCACTCTGGGTAGGCTCAAACCAGATATAAATAATCCTGAAACTGAGGGATTTTACCTTCTAGGCAGCAACACTACTCTCGCCTTGTATCAGCTATAACATTTATAAACTCGTGCGTACCCTCTGTGTTCGCAGAGGGCCAGACTAGAGCAGACTGAAATTCTGTAACTGTTGTGACCAATGTTGGAAACTCTCCTCCACTCTTCCCTTTCTCTGATCAGCTCTAACACCCTCAAGTCTCCCCAAGGGTTCAAGATGTGTTAAAAAAAGATTAACTTCTTTAATTTTTTTTTGCCATAGACGCTAGAGTTAGACAGCTGTACTGCATCACTCTGATCTAGTCCTCTTCCTGTAACTTTCAACACAGGAATTTCCAATCACTCAGTCTTACACAGGACTGAAGTCTCCAGACATGGAGCTCCTCAGCCTTTTGCGATTGCAGAAGCCATCTGCGCATGCGTGGGTGCAGGCTGTGGCCTGAGCTCAAGGCATGGGGGAACCTGACAGGAGCCCACCCTCAAGATTCGCGTTTACAGAAACCAGACTACAGCTCACACAACCAGGTTCAATGAAAATACTGTACCGAGGTACCATGGAAACTATTCTCCTTCACAAATTCCCTGCTTTTTATTTCCATGAGTGAGTGTTACAATTCTATGTTGATGGCAAAGTAAGAGTTATTGGCATATTATGTGAATGTCACAGGACTTCTCACGCCGTTTCATTCAGCTCCTTTGTCCAAAGGGAAAATATTCTATTTCACTTCAAGTGTCTGTCTTGACACATCCCTTCCCCTTACACTCGGATTTAAGGAGAAGAGAAAAGGAGGCAATACCTTGTTCTAAAGTCATCAACCAACCAAAGGGACTCAGAGGGGAGAAAAGTTTGTTTTAAAAAAAGAAAAAAAAGTCAGTTACAAAAGGCAGGAATTAAAAACATCCTTTTGGGAAGGACATTTAAAAGTGTTCCTTATTTCAATTGATGTTTCAGAAGAAAATGTCATTAAAAGATGTATAAACTTTAACTCTTCTATCCAATCAATTAATACAAACATGACACCAGTAACACTGTTTTCACAAACACTTCTAGCACAAATCTTTCCAGCCATCCCTCAAGGTCTAATATTGTCTCCAGGAATGGGGGGTGGCAGTGCAGAAGCAAAAGACAAGAAGAGAACTGAAACTCCTTTTGAACTAGGAGAAGATTGTCTAGTACACAGAAGACCATTGCAGTTACCTGCAGAAGAGTTCTGCACTGAAGACACTGTCTTGTAGTTTTCTTCAGATACAATGATTTTAAGGCTTTTTTTCTCAGAGGCAACCTGCTTGTTATATTTTCATTATTATTATTACCATTGTTGTTTTTCTTCTAAAAATTTCACTGATACCCTGAACTATGCCTTTTCACCCCATTTTTTGAACCTCCAGCCATAATTTATAAATATCCTGAGATCAAATCCTCCCTGTGCTGCTCCCAGGTACATTCTTTCCAAGGGAACTCAGCTGAAGTGACAGGTTATCCAACATACATGACTCAAGTGGTGGCTACGTGCTCTATGGTCCCCTATAACCAGCTCTTTTGTCCCAATTCCCACACGTTAGTTATTTACATGCTAGCTAGATTATTTATGGAAAACCCTACTATTTTCACAAAGTAATGACCTTGGCTTACTTCCAGGTCTTGTAAAACGCACACATCTTTTGTTCCCTTTTCTTCTATTTCCTCGAGCATTCTTTATTTTTGTAAACAAGATTTCAAGCTTCAGTCATGTTTCACTACTGCAGATCAATGATACTTTGTAAGAAAGGAAAAGTTAAAAACCTGTCATGGCAGATTGTACCATTCTCTCACCTTTCCCGGAATTACCAACTATTATCCCTACATGAACTGCTGGCACTAGAGACTAGGCTACCTGACTAAGATGTGGATTCTGTGTAATTATTTTTATGCTGTTTAAGGAGAGTAGTTCTCCTTATCCGACTTCCTACCTGCCACAGATACTTCCATTCCCACACAGTAACCTCTGTGTTGAGCTCAACAATTTAAATCAAACTAAAGCATGTCAATCATCAGGAAGCTAAAAGCCCACGCTCAAAGGACTGAAACCAATGAAGTGACATACGCCAGCATGGTTCTGACAGGTCTCTGCCAATGTCCTTTGCTGTAGAAGAAAGCAAAAGCCCTTGATCCTGTATGCCACTATGTTTGGGGAGAAAGTAAATTCTGAGCATCAAGGATACAAGAAGGGTGGCTCACTAAATCCAGCTCAAACATCCATCTTTCCGATGCTAAGGGGATGGGGGACAAAAGTAATCCCCCAAATCCCAGAATATTTTCAACCAATTACACATCTAAGGAAAAAAAACACTTTTTAAGCCCTTGCAAACAGCAAAACAGCCCACCGGCTATCCTTTTCTCTTGTAATGACCATTAGTGTGCCCTAACATCAAGTAACTGTTTCTAGCTTGCCTAAAGCCAGGTCTGTAAATAAGCAGCTCACTTTCAGTTGGTATATGCAGATGACAAGAAGAAAACGCACTAACACTGTGCTGCCTTGTGTCTTTGGGGAGAGGCTGTTGGTGTCCCTCCTGTGCCCTGGATGTCAACTCTCAGCACCTTGCTGGATCACAGCCCCCTGCCCACCCCCTCATGCTCCCCAGGAACCCCTGGCCCTCATGGGGCTGGAAGGGAGAGAGCAGAGTGAGAAGTTATGGGGGCTGAAGGAGCTGTGGGGTAAAACACAGGGACAGTCTTGTGGTAATATAAGCAATGCTGGCCCTGAGCAAAACTGTGGGGCTGGTCCCTGGAGCTGGGGGCCTGGGATGACGCTCAAGGCGAAGGACTGACTAGGGAGAGCTGGTGACGAGGAGAGGCAAGAGTCCAGGCAGCACTGCTGCAGCTCTCCTTCCCCTCCATGGCACACTGTGGGTACCGCCCAGCCAAGCTGCCACAGCTGGAACAGGGACCTCCACTGTGGCCCACCCTGGCATTGCTGTGCAATCAAGAGTTAGTGCTCTTTGCACATCAGCGAAGGGAGAAAGGCAGGCCAAACACTGGCCTCAGCGATAAGAACATCACCTCACTACGACATTTGTATTTAAAGGTCAGACTCAGAAAACACTTAAAGGCAGGCTACGGAATGACCAAAAAAGGCTTCACATGTGCGTTTCAATTATGGGCCTGCTAAATTTGCAGTCCCTCTGCCCACAGACAGTAAAGGGCTGCTTCTGGTGGTGCATATTCCCTGTGCCACTATTCTCTGCAGACAAACATGAGGAAGACAACATGCTATGCCCCATGAAATGGCAGCTAAGCTCCCCCCATCCTGAATGACTGTGACTCTACTTACAAAGCTGGCTAGAATCCAGACAAGAACTACTGGTGCCACTTGTCACTAACTGGATCCATTTAAAATGAGCAAAAAGAAAGTTACAGCCATAAGAGTGAAGTATCAATTGCGGGGGGGGGGGGGGGGCAGATATAAATTTTGATTTATTTGTAGTTCTGTCCTTTAGCTCAAACAATCCCCTTTGAAAGCTCAAGTCAGCGCAAAGGATGTGGGATAGCAGACAATAGCAGTCAGCTCAACGTGCACAAGCCTGGACTGTCTTCAGAGACCAGCATTAATAATAAACAAACTGCTTAATATACAAATTGCTTCTCTGTATGTCTCCAAAACATGAGTACGACATATCTGACATTCACATCATTTTCTCATATTCACACAGGACAAGTGAACTGTGGACATGTGCTTACACAGACATTCACATGTGCATTCGTCTGGAAATAAACCACATTTTCTTCAACCTGGGACCAACTCATCTGTTCTCTATAAAGCCATCTTACTCCTCACTTACTCTAACATGAAAGAGCCTTTAGAAACCCACATCTGCCAGAGAAGCACTTCCTCCCCTCAACTTTTAAGCGACTTAAATTAGTGTAAATCTAAGTTCCACACTACACGCCAAGATACAGGTCCAGTACCTTCAAACACTTCAGGGACTTCAGAATAGAGCTCCCTCCACCACAGAAGGTACACTAGTAACTTTATAATAAATCAAATGGCAATTGATGCTTACCTTCAAAAGTCATGAGTTAACAAGAAAGAGTGGCTTTAGGTGAAAATGCCTGAGCAGATTTCCTCAGAATCGGGATGCAAAATAAAATATAATATGGATCCTTCAGTATTACAAGTACAATTTATTCCAGACTGCAGCTGGAGGTATTCTGCTTTGTTTTGTTGCTTAAGAAGTTGGATACTAATTTTTATATCCCTTTGTTTTAAAGGCATGATCTCTTGGGACCACAAATCCAAATGTGCAGAGTACTGATAGGGAAAGAGATCAGTAGTAAACAAAGTCCTAAAAACAATGCGAAGACATTTTCCGTAATTTGGAAGATAATGCCAAAGAACTCCAACATCAGCAAAGCTCATAAGAAAAGACAACCTCAAATTTCCTGTGCAATAAAGTCTGTTTTTTTGGTGAAATTAAGAGCCTGCAGTTCAAAGTGAATACTACCTTTCCACCAGTCACAGGAGAATTTATCTAGAAGATGGGAACACTACCTCTGGGAGTCAAGAGGTGATCTCTGTTCTGGATGGATTGTTATTTTTTAAATTACTTTCCCGAATTGCATAGAAGTTTGAAATGCTAGCCTGACCCATGGGGGGTAAGCTAGTGCTGAAGCAAGGCAGGCAAGAACACAGTTAGCAACTGTACTCTACTTTCTCAAATGCTTTGGGCTACTTAGTCAAGGGGGTGTGAGGCATGAGCGGGACACAGACACAACTGTCTGCTCAGACAGAGGACTGCACCCTCCCTCCCACGGTGGGAGGTTTTCGACTTCTGCAGTCTCCCGACAGGACAAATACAGAGCAAGCTTTGCACCTCCCCTGCTGTTCTCAGCTCTGCCAAATACTACGACTTCCTAAAAATATTTAAATCTACAGAATAGAAAACAGCTTGGCACCAGTTCCACAGAAAAGGATCTGGGGTCTCAGCTGACCAAAACTACACAACATTGCACTGCAAAAAGCAAACACCACACAAGCACAGCCTGTAAGAGACACGAGTGCTCAGCCAGAGGGAGGCCTCGACTGGCCAGTTTGGACACTTCAGGGATGATGTACTAATCATCGGGAGAGATCTCAAGGAATAACAAAAGCTACCAGAGGTCTAGAAAACATGACCTAGGAGGAAAGACAAAGTCACATTAGGAGAAGTCTTCTAATGTTTCAGCTAATTAATCACCAACTGTCCAACCCAGAAAGGGTGTAGAACATCTGCTATTGCTATCTGCAATAGCAAAGACATCTACCAGGAGTGACACCACTACAGCTTGTCCTCCCTAGGGCCTGGCAGATAGGTTAGATCCTTTCTAGCCTTACGTCCTCTCATTACTGCCAAGATTTAGGTTATTATGTGGAAACTAATGTTAACAAATTCCATTTCATCAATAGTACTAGTATTTACCTCTGAAAAGGTGAACTTTTAAAACTGCTAAAATAATTACTCTGTAACAAAATCTTCCTGAAAGTTCACCAGCCCAAGATACAAAAGCCTCAACCACAAGTTACCTGGGTGATTGGTGATATCAGAAAAAGAAAAACACATCTTTTTCAAGCTATTATTGCAAGCACAGAATGTTTTACACAGCAAGACACTCTGAGGAAGAGGTTCCTCACAGCCCTACTGCCTGCACAGGACTCCCAGTTATATATGCATGCGCTCAACCCTGGGTGGCTCCCTCAAAAATGACGTCAATTTATCACTCGTGTGGATATGCTAATGCTGCAGACCTTAACAGACCATCCCAAATTAAAAGAATTACAGCTTTACACTAGCAGTAACACGAGCACTCAGAGCACATACGGTTTGATGTCAACTACTGAAGTCAGGACAATTTGACACAAGGCTAAGAAAATCTAATTCTATTGTCCCAATGAAAATGTCTAAGCATAATTCAGCTATGGATGGAAAGCTAATGATTTAGCAACTGTTTTAAGAATATAAATGTTATTATGCCCTGAGGAATGACAGCTATTCACTAAAATTATACTTCTGTATCTACCTTTCCTTAAAAAGCTGTTCAAATGCGCTTAAGCTGTCTGGAGGGGAACACTGCATGCACAGTGTTATTCTCAGCAGCTTATGTCATATGTTCAGGTATTTGGCATTTATTCATATACCCCCTACATGCAGTCCCTGCCAAACAAACAGTGCCAGGACCACACTAGAGACATCTACAGTGGCTGGCCACTCTCAAGAGACATTCGCAATTCTACCAAACACTGTAATTTCAGTGTTGTGAATGTACTGAACAGAGGAGCAACACAAAGGATTAAAACGTGATGCTGTAATTTTCTAAACCAATACAAACACTGTTGGCTCCCTCTGGTGCTAAATATAACGTAGTGTTACATACTAAACTGCCAGAGAAGTAAGGCAATGATATAATCCAATTATTTTGTACAGTAGGTGACAGACATTCTACTAGCAAGTGTTAGAGCAGCAGATTTCCTCTTACAGACAAAATCCTTAAGTCCTTATTCACAGCCTGTACCAACAGCTCTTATGTGGAGAAAACATGACACACACCTTTAAGAAGTGCCATTGGGATCCCGTGCACACACACACGTCAGGCTCCCTTCCTCACGCCATGTTTTCGCTTCCTAAAAGTATAGTCTCCATCCCATTTTTTAAGAGCAGACTTAAAAGCCAATTTCAGGCTCTAATTCATTAAATTGGCAGTGATTCCTGGAGTAGATTTAAAAAGCGAACCAAACCCACTTTTAAACCCACCCATTTATGCTACTCTGTTCATTTATATTTAAAAATATGCATTTGTTATGCCGAACAGACTACACAAATCAAATCAATTTTAACTAATCTATTACTAAATCTGCTGTTCAACACAGTGTATAGAATAAAAATCAAGCCACCTGTTCTATTCACAGATGCAAGTGGCTGTTTGAATTTTTAAAAATTCTATTCACAGCTTTGAATTTCCAGTGACACACCAAAGTATCCAAGTATGATGATTTACATTGTAAGCATTATTCCTTGAATCGTTTTTAACAACTATTTGAAACTTGCTTGCAGCTATTCCAAACTTCTAGATTTCCGACGCAAAACAAGGAAGTTTAATAACCTAATCTGGAAGGGCTGGATTTTTGTTGCCTTGTTATCATTGTGTGGAAAGAAGGGAAGCAGGTAGCAGGTTTCTCTTTCCTCCTCCTGCCCCTCCTCCCTTTCTTAACAAGATAAAGGTAGAACAGCTTAAGGATACTGCCCCGTACAGAGCCTCCATTTTCTGCTTATCAACAGATTTAAGCATCGCTATGCAGAACAAGGTGTGTGGTGCAAAGTGATGTTAATCTCCTCCATCTCCTGGATTAGCAGGGCCCCAGTGCAATTCCCAACAGAAGAGGGTTTAATCTTAAAAAAAATGGGTAATGACCCTGGGGTTCAAAGGGAGGCTGGTGACAAGGGCAAGAGAAGGGTGTTCCCATGTGCTTCTTTTCATCCTGCTGTTCCTTGTCCCTTTCAGCAGCAAACAGCTGGGTCTGGAGCACCACATCGGCTGCTATCCTGCTCCTCCGGCTTCCAGGCAGGAGGAGGTTAACCCATCTCTCCCAAGCTTCTGTCCCCCCACAATTAAACAAGTCTCGCTGGCATCCTCCAGTTACCAGCTGGTAAATTCAGCATGAGACATGACTTAAGGAGACTACACCTTTTAAAACTCCATCAGAACCACAGGTAGGAAGGGCCTTCTCAGCAAGCTCCTGCTACCAAACCTCAGTCAACAAAAGAATTCCTCCTCTACTTCCTGAAAGCGTAAATTCTGTAATTTAACTACCACCATCTTGAATCCTAATTAACCACACTTCAGCAAACTTTCTATTTTTATTTTAGGTTACTATTCCCAAATAAATTCAAATTCTGAAAAGAAGTTTAAAGTAAGCTCAGGAAGACCAGGAGCTGGAAGACTTAAGTTTACTCCCAAACTTCATCTTGACTTTCAGTGGCAAGGCCTTGTGCCCCCACATGTTAAACATGGATAATACCAGATTTTTGCTTAGTGCCTTGAAGAAAGGTATTATTCACACTTGGGTCTTATTAATACCCCATCTAATAAGAAATATAACACTAGTGCTTTATAATGGAGTTCTATTTCTAGCATTCTGGACAGCAGCTATGTACCATTTTCTCCACAAGTGAAACCAAAAATATTTTTGTCAGAAAACACTACCTCTTCTTAAAAAAAAACCAAACAACTGTTGTAAAATCTTTCTAAATATACAACATCACTTTGTCTAATTTTAAATAATACAAACCATCTAAGTAATTTTATTTCATTTTAAAATAATAACTTTTAAGGCAAATATTTTGCCCAAATGGAGGCTCAATATTCAAAAAAGAGCCTTTTCTGTGATGTATTATTATACTGCGTTATTATAATTTACAACACGCTTAACTGTAACACCAAGTGTCTACTTAAAGGAAATGACTGTAACATCACTAAGTGGTCTTTGTTTCGCTTCAATAGCTTCCAGAGTGTATTTTGCCTTTTCAGCTGAATGAAAAGGAATCATCTCAACTGACTTCTGCTCAGAAATCCAGAAAGAACTGTATTCGCTATCATTAAGTCACACGAAAGTATGACTTGTACAAAAAAAGAACCAACACACTGCCATTGGCTATCAAGAAATAGCTTTTCTTCCTCAACATGGACAGTATCAAGTAATGTTAGCAGGCAACTAGGTTACAAACCGTCACTTCAGAAACTTCAGCCTTGACTGTAAACACATTTCCAGTGTGAGAAGAATAACGTGAACTGCCTTTTTAGTTGCCATTGTATAACAAGCCTTCACGTGGAGTGCAGAGGATGGTATGCTCAGCAGAGGCACCAAAGACCGCCCCTAGCCATCATGGGCAACGCACTTACAAATGCTGCTGACAGCCTGGGCCCTGAGAGGTGGGCTGCAGGTTACACAGCATTACTACTGATACAGCAAGCCTGAAAAAAACACTGTAATTTAGACAGCCTTTAAGCAGCTGATCAAAAGGCTCTGACAGAGGAGATTTAAGCAACAGTTAAGGATGTTTCCATTTTAACTGCTTATCCCCTTGGGAGATCACCACCTCTGCAGGAGAGCTGGCAGAGTGGGATGGTGTGCCTGTGCCTCAGCTGCTGCAGTTCGTAACTTTGCGTATGATCTTCAGCTGCAGCGGCAGGTAAACGCACACTAATATGCCACATCAAACTGGGGAAGCTGATGCCAACTTTCATCACTACAATGCCAGCAGAGGTACTGGCCAGATTGCTAGGAGACAGAAACACCTTAAACCACTGCAATTCCTTGCTCTGTTGCAATAGAGGAAGGAACAGATCTTGCACAAGCATAGTTCTCCTGGTCCCAAAGTAAATTATGCCCAAGTTGTCTATCTGCACCCATTAAAAGAGAGGAACTGCTAGATGAAATATAAAAACATTCATAATGGATGCCCAACATTCCTATGATCGACACACACCTGCTTTACACAGTTCTCATGCTGTGGAGCAAAGTACCAGTAAGAGGGCACAACTATTTCAAGATCAGAACAACCACTCCTCTTCCAGCCACAAGCCAAGAGTTTATTATTAAAACACAGACTAAGCCAAATGATAATTATGTCAAATATAAAAATGCCCTTCTTAAATGTCCTACATCCAAACTCCGCAGCTCCTGATGACAACTGCTAATTTACTCTAAGCTTCATTAAGCTTCAGCCCTTTATTAAAAGCACATTTTCCTCGTTAAGGCTTCATTTTATCCAAACATCAAGAACTCCAGAAATTACTTCAGATACACTAGAAATTTAACAGCAGTGAGCTTCTGCCAAGGGCCATTTCAGATTGATAGCAATTTTAATAAGAAGCAATGTATTTACTGACATACAGATCCTGGATTTAACATTTTATTATCTGAATAATTTGTATGAGCATTTGAATAGGATTTTACCACTGAATGTTACTGCAAAGGCCAATTTTTGAAAGCTTTATCAACGGGCTTCAAATATATTGCATTTCTGTACTTGTCATGGAAAAGAAAATTAGGGCAATGCAGTTTACCAATTTTCATCTTGCAAGTCACTTCCAAGACCTGTACAAGCAGAAAGATGTCGATACAAACCCCCAGACTGGTAAGAAGCTAAACTGGGGAAGCTGACAGCAGAAATGGCTGTTGGTCTCACTCTCCCTCTTCCATTGCAGAGGCATTAAACCCCTAAGTAAATTTCCAATTCTGTAAAAGACTTTTAGCCAGCAGTCAGTCTTTTCTCCTAGCAAGGATTAGCTCCCACATATTTGTGCATAAGTATTTGCTGGACTGGAACCTAAGAGCTTTACTGAGTAAGCAGCTCTTCTGAAAGTCAGTTTCTACATCATAGCTTTTACATCATGTAATCTAATCAATGCAGCAGGAGCAGGTTACTCACCGATCGATCACAATCTCTTTCTGTCTTAGCAGCCCCTCTTTAATTTTCATTAAAGATTCCCAGTTGCTGAGGTCCTGATAGCTGGTAGCTGGGTAACTTTGACGAGATGTTCCAGTCAGAACCTGCATAAAATAATTGCAGAATTAGCCTCCAAAACAGTAAAGGTAAATAATATCCTAGCTAGCAGGGCGTTTACAAAGCAGTTTGTTGTTTTAGAAACCTAACACTTGTTTTTTGGTTTAATTCAGATTTGCTTTATAGAAAACTAATCAGATTTATAAACAAGTTTCTTGAAACAAACTTCAGTCCAGTGCCAGTGATTTAAAACTTATTTTATCATTTCTCTACTAAAGAATTCGTAGCTCTGAAAGCAGTTTGAGATGAAAAGCTCATTTAGAATTTAAGTACATAATTAAGACAAATACCACAAAATGTTCATATTCTGCTGCAATTCTTGTAGTACCACAAATGAGGTAGCTTGATAGCTTTAGTCCTGCTGATAACTGCAGATAACGGTTACCATTCCTTTCACTTGTTTGACTCCCACCTGTAACTTTAGCACACAGAGAAAGAGAAATTCCCTTAGATGTGTGTGCATTTAAAATATAGAACATGGGAATATAATTCTGGTTAAATCCTAACTGCTTCCAAGAATAAAAGTTTCACAAGTAACAGGTTTCAGGCTTTCCATTCACCTTCACAAAAGCCAGGCTATATATCTCACAACAAACTGAGGATGACAGTTGAACTGAATATGAACCAACAACATTAAGGTTTGGAAGAAAAGTAAACAAATAACTGGGATGTTTAATCAAGAAAATTTTTATACTCAGAATATAAAAAGTATTACAAATATTTGTATCAGGAATTCACATAAGGGAAGGTTTAAGTTAGAACTTCTGTGATTAGACTGAGGGATCCCAGCATCAGCTGCCATGAGGTATCATCTAATCTTCCAACAGTTTTTTAATCACTGAAAAAAAGATTTCTCTTTTTATTATCTGGGAGGCATCCTGGACTATGTTTTATGGTTTTGGAAGAGAGCAGAAGGGGAAAAAAAAAGTGAAAATATGGCTGTATTTTTTTAAAGTTTAAATAGATTTTAGGACATTTTTACTTGTATTGCTCTAAATTTTTTTAAATTTCATTTGAAATTACAATAAACTGTATTAAGACCAAAACATATCATCAACAATTAAAATTAGGTAAACAACCGTCAAGCAGTCCATGCTTCTGGTCAAAGCTTTACTGTGAATTATAACACTGAATGGAGAGAATTCATTGCCTAAACCCCCATACCATGATGTTCTGAAGTCAGGAACAAACTCCTGACAGCTGTGGTCTCTTCTGTAGGCTGAAAAAAGTATTTTTTCCCATTCAGTCTAGTTCAGTTTCATCCCTAGCTTGCTCATTGATAAAACAGACAGAAACACATTTTCCCTCTTTTAATTTATAACTTCAAACCAGATAGAAGATGACAAGACTTACTAGTTCTAAAATCTTTCAAGACTGTCACACACACCACCACCGTCCCCAAGTCCAATTCATCTGTTTCAGGGAATAACTCCTTTGCTTAATAAACTGGATAGCTTCAATAGTAAAATCAGTTATGAATGATTTTTAAAAAGAATATCAACAATTCTACACATTAAACACTTCATGCCAATTTCTGGCCAAAGACACACTGAAAATATCAACTGTGTTCCTTGCCGGGCAATATCAAGCACTGTATCTTTATTGAAAAGGCCATATTGACTGGATAAACAGCGCTTTTTGAGGAAAAGTAAAATGTGAAATAATATTAATATCAAATTTTCTCTCAAAATGGTTCACTGATTTATGACTATGGTTAATATTTCTTATCTCATGCTCATTCATGATTACATCCCACAAGCAATAAAAAACCTCAGAAAACATTTGAAAATTCTCTCAATTGTTGCACCTAAAAAAGTGCCTGATACAACTGCATACTGAAGCATATTCTAGGTTTGAAAGTTTTGTGGGAACAAAATTTGTCACATCTGCAATTTCTAGTAAGTCAGTCTGTTAAACGTATGCTTGTTCAAGGAAGTTACATTAAAGATGGCACTGCACTCTATTGGGAGGCAAGGAATGGCAACGCTAAGTGCTGCTTGGATTAAGATCTACCACCCATTTGTTAACATTTGTGATCGATTTAACAGTTGTCTTCCTTAATTTTTCATGTACAATGATCAATATTAGCATTAAAAAATCCTAAACTGGTGACATCACCTTGACTTTTTTTGGTTTGGGCAGCAGTCTAATAAAACTTAGGAAAGATACCAACTCATGATTCTTCCTGTAATACATATATAGAGTCTTTAAGGATCAATGAACCTAAAATTCATTTTGCCTGGGTCACTCAATCCAGACCAGATAACTTCAAAGTCATGTTTGGTGCTTACAGAATACCTTAGGATTGTCACATATTGTTCTGTATTACAGTTATCCACGTGACTGGCTGAATTAACGGGTACCAGCACAAAACTATTTCAGTGAAAGTCTCTCTTGGTCACACATGCCATGTCATGCAGTATAAAGTGACAACATCAGGAACTATCACTGTACTTTGTGTCATGACATTTTTTCCTTTGTTTCTCCCACTATAGTGCTGAAGAATGCTTTTCTATATCCACCTCAATACCATTATGCTACAGTCAAAAAAAAAGAGAAAGAAACAGTCCTTAATGCACTTGGGATTAGATCCTTACTTTTCAGAGCCAGAAATTCCATCTCTACCCAAAAGAAACAACCCACAAGGGTTTGACATGATAAACAGGAAATATATGACTTTATAAAGCCAAATCAACCCATTTATTGAGCAAGGTGAATTTTGTCTTTAAGACTGAACTATAAAAATGAAGAGATTAAAGACAACTATTTAAATATGAATCCATCTTAACTGAAAACATTTTGGAAGCCACCAGTGGTTTCTCTAGCAAAATTCTTCAAAGCAAGCCCATTACTTCAATCTAGCACCTTTCCAAACTTAATACTTTGCACTAAAATTAGAAAGAAACCCTTCAACTTTGGTACGATAAGTGACTATACAGGAAGTTAATTAAATATTAAGGCTGCTGCAAAGCAAGGCAATGAGTTTTGCAAAGTTAAGAACAGAGTATTATTTTGTCAATTAGATGCTAATGAAAGTGTGGGTTTTTTCTAAAAAATATTCTAATATATAAGGCCTCCTTAGCTGACTGACCGAGATGCTTTTGGCTTTGGACTATATCTGATCTTATGGAGTATATACATTTTGTTGTTACATATGTATATACAGATAAAATATTATTTTGTATTACAACTGTGT
The DNA here is from genome assembly GCF_034638445.1 of Ciconia boyciana. Taxonomy (NCBI): domain Eukaryota; kingdom Metazoa; phylum Chordata; class Aves; order Ciconiiformes; family Ciconiidae; genus Ciconia; species Ciconia boyciana. The sequence continues at coordinate 56,648,448 of NC_132936.1, forward strand.
GCTTCAATTTGTCATTCTAAACAGATGAAAACAACAACAAATATTCCTGTTTCTGAGATCATGTTTCAGCCAACTTAAAAAAAAAAAAGAATATGCTAAAAATACTTCTTCACACTTCCCAGAATAACAAGACATTTCACTCATTTATAAGCACATGGTGTTGACTACTCCAAACAGCTTTCTAGCTGCTTTGAATGGTGTGGTAACACACAGGTGGTCCACTTACATTCAAGTATTTTGTCTCCTAAGGACATCAAACCAAATAGTGGGAGCAAAATACACTTTTAGGACTCATATACAGAAAGCCATCCACAACTCGAAGTCCTCAACTTGAATCCTCCACAACTACAAAATAAAGCACCAGCTTGAAACACACGGCATTCTTTTCCATCTGCCCTAGAAAATACAACTATTTTTGTCGCCTGGCACCTCTTCCAAGAGTATCAGCCTTGGACTGAGAACATCTGTTCAGTGAAAACAGTATCCTTTGCACAGTGGCGTCCAAAGGTCCTCGCTAGCTTGTTTTTTGACAAGGGCTTGGCCTTGACTTTCACGACCTGGCAAGGCTTCAAGTCAGTGCTGAGGCACAGCTAGCTTCTGGGAAAAAAAATAAAATAAAAAAACCTTTGCTGTACTAGCCTATATGCAAATATTTATTGCTGGAACACACATTGCTGACTGATTCCATCATGTTTCTTAACAGTGGGAAAATAATTTTTCTCTAGACTGCAGGGTAACAACATTTGGATAACTTAGGCCAATAATGGCTGGGTTTTTAATTGTGCTAATTAAAATTATCTTCTCCAAACATGCTTGTAGTTTCTGCCTGAAGCAGTTCAGTGTCTCAGCACACAGAGTAGCACAGCGTTCCACGTAACATACTGTATTGCAAAGTAGAGGTGGAGTCCAAAAATGTCAAAATGATAGCTCATCTCAAAAAAAAAAAAGCAATGGATTTTAAATGTATTTTTCCTGAAAGCTGCAGTTTAAATAATTTAGCACTGTCTACACCACAACTGTAAAGTTTTCACAGCCCACTACTAACAGCTAGCAGAGTGCCAAAAGTTATGCTAAGTGAATGATCCCTTTTGGCCAACTGCTTGCACTGCCCTATGCTATCTTAACACCCGCTCTGTAGGTAGCATTCTCCTCTTGCTGCATTTTACAGGCATTCATTATTCAGGAGAAAGGGAATTCCATGCATCCACAGCTAATCCAAGGCAAAGATTCAGTGCAACCAATGTCAGCAGGAACGCAAACGGTTCCTTTTGTTCCACTGACAGTGGAGGCAACAAATATGAGCGTCCCCACCGGCTGTGCCTCAGGGACACAGCACTTGCCCTACCACCTCACTGGGCGATGGGGGAGAAAGAAGAGGTGGATGTGGCAGCAGCAAGCCCAAATGCACGTTATCACAGAGACACCTCTTGCTCTTTGCTCCCCTGTGATGGGAAAAGGATTAGATCTGTAAAGGCAGAGCAGCGGTCACTGAGGAGCAGTGACTGCAACTGCTCCCCACCCTGGGTAAGGAAAGAAGGCTTTACCCATCCTTTCCTCCCCACCCAGATTTCTTCCTAACATCAGGCCGAGTGTTTCAGCTCACAACAGCTCCCATAATTCAGACAGTCCCAGAGGATCATCTGTCTTCTTGCCAGCAAAACACGACAGGGCTAGTGGCTCTCATGCAGGAAAAGCGAGAGGAGGCCACAACCATGGAATCAGGCCCTAATTTTAAATCACTTTAAAAGCAAGGCAAGGAATCATTTCTATAGGAAGAGGCTGGGCCTTGCTGAAACGCACTAGAAAGAACAGCTGCAAAGAAGCATTATAACAGATTCCCAGATGGGTAAAAACAAGGCTATGGACTGATTCACAAAATCCAGACTTGTGGTCCGGATTTCACCACCACCTACTTACTGCTTCACTCTGCTCCATCTTTACCATTTAGGGAAGACAGTGTTTCTGCTCAGCAGGATATAATCACTACAATTCTTGGCAGCAACACCTAGGCTGTTTCACATTTTGCTATACTTTCACAAATCTCCAGCAGTCATGGGGGAGAGAACATCTAATCATGTCCTTGCACCCTTGCTTCAGCCATGGTACACGGGGCATTCTTTGGGGAATTTTTAATGAGGAGGATGACATAATTAAAATAAAAATTGAAACATCATCAAATAGTGAGGTACTGAGAAATACAGACATATCATAGAGAGGTTAGCATGCCAACAGCAAGTGGTGAAATCCAGCACAGAAAAAAAAAATATCAAAAAATCAATAAGGCTTGGAAAAAATTCCCAAACACATACTTTACACAGACATGCAACCTGCAAAGTAATTAACCTAAGAGGGACCACAAGTAACAGGGAGAATAAACTTGACAGGAGTTCACAATTTAACCTGCCTGAAAATCAGCTTAATGCAAGGCTGGATTGCCTACATATGATATGTCAGGTCACAGAGAAAGGGGGTGAGGAAAGGAGTAAGACAGTGACTTTAAATAGCTCTGGCATAAACCCAGCTGGAAGAATATGTTTGGTTCTAGGCACTGTACTACCAGAAAGTCACTGAAACAGTAGAACATGTTCAAAGAAGAGCAACTCTAATGATTAAAAAGCTTAGAAAGAGTTATTTATGAGTAAAGAGCTAAATACCACAAAGGCTGAAGAGACATGAAATCAGCCAGCAAATACTTTGTTTCCTAGGCTGAGAATCCATACAAACCAGGGGTGATGGAATGAAAACTGAGACATGACAATTTGGGATGAGAGTATCAGGAGAGAAAAAAAAACAAACAACCCATCCCACCAAACTAAAAAGGAGAAAAGTAGCAAAAGCATCTCACAAACAGCTAAAAGAAGATTCAGATTTTAAGATTTTAGGATCTACACTGAATAAGTTTTAGGAGCTAAAGAGCAAGCCAGTCCTTGATGACGCATCAGGACTTCTTCTCAATGTTAGGGTTAAATTATGCTGAGACCAAGTATGTGTGACTAAGGACAGAACTGACTACACTATGCCACTTCACTACCTAACTCACAGTTAGGCAGCTCCAACCTCATACACTGAAAAACAAGAACAAAACTCATTTAAGAAAGGGCTCACCTTAAAAATATATAGCCACAGTTGAACTACATGGATGCTACACAAAGGACTTCTACAGAATAAGCAGCCAGCGTGACAGATGCAGTAATTGTTACCCCTGTTTTCAGTAGTCTAAATTAGTGTTGGTAATTTGGAGTCTCAAAATTGGCTAAACAATACAACAACAAAAGGACAATTCCCACACACCCCCTCTGCCATTGTCACGTGGGTTTTTTGCCATTATAGAATCAGACCCATTCAGTTTGGCGTTGCAATTATCATACAGGGCTTTACAGAGCAAGCACATGAAGTCCTTTGCTAGTGCACTAACCTGCTCCTCCTCTTTGCAGCAAGTGTTTAAAATCACAATAATGAGTTGTTCTGTTCTGCAAGGGGGGGCCAACGCGCCTCTCTTCAGTTAGGTGGAACGGCATTATTGCATCTGATAACTTTTTAAAGCTTTTCCAATAAAAAAATTAAAATGCTAATGCTGACTATTTACAGACAACACCACTATCATCCTATCTTTTAGAAAGTGGAAAGCTCTCAAAAAGGGAAAGAATAAACAGAGCGTTAAAATGCCTCCTAAAAGCAGCATTCCCTCTAGCCATTAAACCTTTTTCAAGAACGTTTGTCGAAGCCTCTTTCACAAATGAAATCCCCACTACACACAAGGCATTACATACTTTTTTAGAGACCTCACGGACTTGACCCACATAAGCCAGGGAGGAATTTGATTGTCCTACAAGTTACTGTTATTTGTACATTTACTTCTTCCCCAGCATTGTTTATACTGCAGCTGAGGCTTCAGAACTTTATCAAGGTCAGGTTTGATAACCACAGCAAGAGAGGAAGACATGATCCCTTACCACAATAGCTTACAAATGAATTAAGTGCAAAGCATAGCAAGTGCATGGTTGCTGGGATACTAAGAGAGATGGGAGAAAACAAATGCTAAGGTCAGGTATGCTATTCACCACAGAGGAAAAAAATAACAAAAAAAAAAAAAAGAAGAGTTTTGCTACCGATGGCATAGTTACAGGGTTTTGATAGCAACTGCATAGTCACTTAAACATGGCATAAATTTACACTGCTATCAAAGGGAGGGGGCCTGTTCTCCTGCCCCTTCTCACCACTTCAAACATTCATACCTTTCAGCCCCCTTCTGACAGCCCTAGTCCTACACTCTCCCTCCATCCCATACACATGAAGGTTATTTGTATCTAGGTCAGGCTCCTATCAGATTCATTGTACAAGGCCATGTGAAATCTAGCACCGGCACACACTGTTAAGTGGAAAAGCAGCATATGAGACAACACGTTTTGCAGTGGCACAGCTTTGTGCTGGATTAGTATGAACACACAACCACAAGCTGAATTATCTCAACTCCAGACAGTGCCAAAAAGTATCAGTTTGTAGACCAAGTATCTTCTAAGCTTCTGGAAAAAATACTATTATGCAGCTGCTGTGACACTGTCAAGTTACTGGCCAAGACCTGGTGTTTAGATATGCAACCAGTTCAAGAAAACAAACTTCCACATGAAGGTGGCATAAGAGAATAAAAACAAAAGCCTCTTGCACTTTCTTATCTTTCGAAATAGTCCTGTGCTGGTTATCTGAATTATGAGAGCAGACACAGGACCAGCAGCACAGCCCCAGCCTACAGTCAGAGACTGTATGTGTGACAGATCGGTATGTGCTCAGAATCTGCATCCAGCAGGGGTTACTGAATAAAACAGGAATATAACAGGGGATTAGTAAGGGAAGTGAAACGGAATGCTGGCCACCACTTAACTGGCAAGGTTTTGTTCCCTCTAGCATCTTTGACGGTATTGTGCAAAAGTCCCAGACGACAAACTAAGAGGTCTCTGAAAAGACTTTGCAGGATCCCTACAGATGCATGCTGTTACTGTAGGCGGCAAGGGCAGTCCCATTACAAGAGGCTGCAGCCACTCAGCAGTCCGCCGTGAGTTTCTCGTCTCTGTCACCTTAAGCTACTACGCTCTTGAAGGGTGAAACCGGCACTCCCAGAGCTGCAGGCTAGATTATATACCCTCTTCTGCTTATCCTCCTATGAACAATTACACTTCTCTTGCTTTTATGCGTTGTTATAACATTCCTTTATACTCCACGCAACACCAATATTATTTTTGTCAGAAATCCTTTCCATTTATATTCTGGCAAATGTTACAAACACAAAACACTTCTAGGTGCCACTTAATATGACGTTAAAAGCAACAGTGCCTGGAATTTTCCACTGATAACAACTGGGTCTTTCCTAAGTATAGAAGCACTTGTTTTATTAAGTGTTCATTTTATCTTCCCATTACATTTAAATTCAAATGTTCTTTACTAAAATAAATAAATAAATAAATCTGGAGATGAAAGGGAGCTTCCACAAGAAGAACAACTTTAACCTTTTTTAAAATTATTTTTGAAGCTTTTAGTGAAAGCTTCACTGTGAAATTGATTTTTTTTGTTTCCTATTCTGGCCTGGAAAGCAGCATGACCAAAAAGTGACTACAGTTATTCAAAGCCCACAAAAAGACCACTGTTTTAAGTGCTGCACAAATGTAGGATGTATGTTATTCACTATAAAATTTTATGAACTGTACAAGACGGAAATAGATTAGAAAAAAGGAATAGTTGGGAAGACAAGATAAGGTGCAAGTCAGTCATAAATGGAAGCACCCCTAAAAGTAAAATAGCTGTCATTTGCACTCAGGCATCCTCAACCAAGTTCTGATAATTTATAAAAACCTTTATGTTAAATGTACATTACTAGTATCTACAAATACCAGTTTACTAAGGGTCAGTGTTGATTGCTCATTCATTACTTACTACTCCTGCTCAAGGCCAAAAAAGAGTGGATGCAAAAGTGACCTAGAAAGCAAGCAAAAAGGTGTCTATTTTTTGCCAGCCTGCACAAACTCTGCAAGGATGAGCAGAGCTGGCCATCAGTCTTGCACAGAAACTGACAGGAGCCCTTCTGTAACAAGAGGATAATGAAAAGACAGTGCAACTTGGGTGAATATTAGAAGGGGGGAAAAAATGAATACTTACTGCTGTGCAGTAATTGGAAAAGAAAACATAAAAGAACCTAATAAGCACAGAGCATCAGATTCTCTTAACAAAACATGCAAGCATACTGAAAGAGAGATAAATCACTCTGAATTTAATGTGAAGCTGGAGTATACACGTGGAGAAAACTGATGCTCTGCAAATTCTTTATCAAGGGTCCCCATTTTTCAAATGGAAGCTCTTTGGATTCTACCAAGGGTGTTGGCCCCTGAACCAGAAAACTGAGCCTCTCTTCTTCTGCGTTGTGTTTGTTTTATTTTTTCATGACTTTAAAAGAAACATGAGCCATGAGTGTAATATTCACCATATTTAACTAAAGTTAAAAAGAAACAAAAAACTCCCACAAAAATAAAGCAGAAACGTTCTAAATATTTATATGACAACAAACCCAAGTATTCACACAAACTCACAAAAGCACACCCTATTTAAAAATGACAATCCAGAACTGGTCTCTATGGGCACTTACAGAAAGAATGAGTCTAGCCAAATTAATGGAACCTGTGCATTTCAAGTTTTGCAGATGCAGCATCTGTACATCTTATAACTGATAGCACAAGGGGAAGGAATGGTTAGGTAATACACTGTTTTCCACTCCCTTTTAGGCTGATAAACCAAAATAGTAAGCAGAAGCAAAGAAACCCCCGGCCCAACACACACCCCCCTCCCCCGCCTTTATTCTTCTCCAGTTCTCATTACCATGAACACAGATTTAAACAAGACAAGGAAAAAAGACAAGGATATTCTATAAACAGCAGCAAGTGGGGGATTTAGTAAAGCCACCCTACTGGGGACTGGAAGACAAAAACAAGTTCTCTACAAAAGCAGAGTTAATGAGGTCTATGTCAGAGCTCTGCACAATATGAGTACAGTCCTCACTTACATTTGTTGGTGACTACCTTGAAAAACTTCAGCAGATGGAAAAATTAGAGGCATATTTATGTTTTCTGCCCCCACTGCAGCAATTCTCCTTTGGACAAACTAGCTGTGTTTCAGCCAGCAAACCAATTAGGACAGCACGTGGACCTACTATGAAAATATTTCCATTGCTTTGGGCAGGGATTCTACCACCATCCCTGCACAGCATCACATACATTACATATCATCATGTAAAGAACAATTATTCAGTCACTTGCCCCAGAATTTTGGAAAAAAAAAAAATTTATTTTTTTTTTTTTTTTTTTTAACTCACATGGAGACACCATGTACCTGCATGACTTTCAAAATTTCAAAGGGAATTACCGAGGCTTTGCGCCTCTGACAAATCAGGTCCTGGAATCTCAAAAGTCAGACATTTGAAAATCCTGGCCTGAAACTTCTGTGTCACTGACAAACAGAAGAAATGCAGCCAGTTTAACACCAGACTCTCTGTGAAACAGGGAACCACACAAGCATGCAAGCATGGAAGGTAGTCACACAATTTGTGTGTGGAATAAGTGACGGATATTCAAAATGTTTGGCTTCAATCCAGATTATGAACCTTTCCCACTTGAGTTTATGAGGGGTACTTGAAACACACTTGTCTCTAACAAAAGTAGCAGTATGATGTAAGGGTGCATTTGAACATCCGTGTCAGTGTGTGAAGGTGTTTTCCTTCCTTGGGAGATAAACTGGGGGGGGAGGGGGGGGAGCCCTAGCACCTTCTTAATCTAAGTAGAAAGAGTAGAAAAAGTTCACACTAAAAAATAAATATCACTTCCATCACCAGCAATTAGTACTTGTCACTTTTAGGTCTCAAAGTATCTTAAAAAGAAACTAGCCTTACAATTCTCATTCTACAGAAAGGAAAGCGAGACAAGAGCAAAGACAATTTGTCCAAGGCTCTCCAAAGAGCACCAAAACACCGCAGATTCTCTAGTGTGGAAACCATTTTGTAAACAAAATACTGGTTTTAACAGATACAAATTAGACTATCCCTGCCTAAAGAAAAACAAACGTGTTGAATGAAGTTTTTTATTGAATTAAAAAGAAAAACAAAGTCTTATCCATCCAGAACATCCTTGGAGCCAAAATAGAGATGAAGCTGCATCTTCTGTTCGAGAGGATCTGAATCTATTTTTCATCATGCTGGAAAATGTCACACACAGAGGCAGGTCTCCTGATGCTCCAGCTGGAGACTCCCTTTTGTGTCCAATACTGAGAGAATGAGAGGGAAAAATGATTCCCATTGTAGTGAAGTGCCACTCTGCTAGAAGTGGGGCATCTGCAGCAAACCCTCCTAGTATACTGTCTAATACAGCATCAATAATACCAAACATTTGGAAAGAACTAAAAGCTGGTTCAATAACAACTAGTTCAAAGCTGTATGTACACCTCTTTACCTAGTTTCTCTGTGATTGAAGCTCAAAATAGCTTTCTTACAGTCTTTGAAAAAAATCAAGAGAAACACACACAAATCCGGTAACACGGATGAGATTCATAATCATATTTTTCCAAATTCCAGTCCACTGCTACCTCCATTAAGCTATACTCTATCCACTAGTCAAATTCAAAAGGCTTGCTAATTATCAATTCACCTTTCTGCGCTGCCATTACTAAGGTATCTTAGATGAATGGAAATCTGCAAAATCCTCCATACGTGGAAAGAAGCACCAGGAAGCTCAGGTGGTCTGTAGGGAACTTAGGAGATCCTCCACACTTTTGCCTTTGTAGTCCTACACGCTGAAAAAGTCATACTGAATATTCAAGCAGGTGTGTTTTTCAGCTATATAACCCTATAAGCATATTTGAAGATCCTTTTTACACAGAAATATCCCCTTTTTTCCTTTCCCTTCCCCTCATCAAATATGCTCATACTCTGTTCACAGTGGCAGCTAATATATTAAACTAATATATTAAACTATCAAGTAAAACAGTATATCCATAATCTGTACACTTGTTAATCTACACATTCCAATTTAATGTAAATGCTGCAGTTTATTGCAAGAAAAAAAACAAACTATATACATGCATTTAGTCTCTTTAAAACTAGTACTAGAGTAATCCAATATAACACGAATTAGGCAACTGTATTTTAACACAGAAGAAGGAGGCTCATCTAGAAGGTGGCAAAGTTCATGTTTAAGAATGAACTGCCTTTGTTTTCATTTTCTAATTCACAGAGATGTCAATACTATTTTTATACCAAATATTCATATAACCAACTGATACAAAGGACTGTATTTCAAAACCACAGGACCGATTCATTTTCAATAGAGGCACAGAAAGAGAAAAGCAAATAGTTCCTTCTGTCAAAAGAAAGTCATAAAAGGAGGAAGAGAAGCTCTTCTTCACATCATCTCAGTGTCCAGGCAGCTACAGCCAAAAGGACCTGTGAAACTATACATGACAAAGTTTCCACGCTCCAGTGAATGACAACAGAACTTCCATGAGGAAGCAGCTGCCTGTAACAAAATACATAGTCAGAAAATATTGGCAAGACCGGGAGATCTGTTCTTGCTACTCAGAGATGGTCTGAACCAGAGGAGTAGAGCAACGTTTTTATTTTGGCACATTCTACAACAGAACAAAGAAAAATACGAAGTTTCGTACCTTAAATTCTCAACTAATGGCGTTTGGGATCTTAATTTTCTGGGGTGCTAGGAGTGACAAAATTTTATTTTTAAAATAAAGGATTTTTTTTGCCTGCATATGTAATTGTGAAACAGCACTTCATTTCTACAGAGAGAAAAGACATTCTGCTATTTAAATAAACTTCAGTGATTTCTGATGAAGTAAAAAAAATATTACCTTGGTGTTTTAGCTATGAATTGCATGTAACAAAGAAAAGGAAGTGATAGATAGCTGACAGTCACCATGGGAATTGTGCTAGCCTTATTTATAGCCACTCCATTTAAAAAAAAAAAAAAAAAAAAGGTAGGGCAATGGGCAGAAGAAATAAGCGAAGAAAGGAAAGACACCATTCTGTAACACCAACCGAAAGGAAGAAAGGTGTTTCTGGTTCACATTTCCCATACACACATCTCAAAGTAGGAGCAACTAAAAATTAGCCTGAAAACCCTTTAAGTGTCTGATCTACACGATCTCCATGTTGATTTGAATGAAGATCTCAGTGAGGCAAGATGTTGAGGCCACTGGTCTACAAGCTCCCCCTCCACACTACATGAAGGTGGTCACTGCAATACTCTGCACAAGAGAATCCTTCAGCTTCTAAATGCTGCTAATGCATTCATCATTTGGGCAATGTTTACGCAATTCTGTTAGGACAACCTTCAGCTGAAGATAGGTAGCAGCTAAATCTAAACCCCAATCGTTTCTCCTCCATTCTGCAGTTACTGTTTAAGTGGAGATAATCCAGCACTACCACTTGGCAACTGGAACATGATCTTCCAACTTTATCTCTCCTTCATATGCCTTTGTCCCGCCGTTCATCCATCACTCATAACATGTCAAATAACACAACTAATCTCTACGCTTCCTAGAACAGTTTATCTCAAAGACACTCAACACAGTTTCTTAGGTATAAGGATCTCAGCACACCACCTAAAGCACGTTGTTCAGCTTAACCAATTGAGGACACCAGTAAACACCAAAATACAGTTCTCCCTAGCATTTCACAGAAATAAAAAAACCTTCCACTGTAATGAAGATCACTGAACTTCCTATTCTGTATCATGGTGCTATTTTGAAGACAGTTTGCACCACTGCAATTAACTGCTACTATTCAATTATTCGACCTTCATTAATCTAGTCAAAAAGTACACTTCATTGATATGAAAGCAACCAGGTAGTTGAAAGAGTACAGCTTTTTGTGCTGTTAATATTTTGCTGCAAAATAAAAAAGCTACATGGGTCAAGTCTGTGCTAACTGTGTTGTCTCCAAGTGAAATAAGTGCTCCCTATGGGGGTATGGGAAACGGAAGGCCACGGTGGATTTTCAGAGCAAGAGCCAGGCAAAATTTCTTGTTCCCCTACTTCTCTCCTAACATTGGGTCAAAGCACCAAAGACAATAAACAGGCGTTACACACTTCTGAGCCCTGTGATCTACTTTAATGGTTAAAAGTTCATGCCAGTAACAGCAACTGAAATGAAAACATTCAAGCTGACCTTTCCAAAAATGTCTTTGGTTAGTAACAAATCAGATGACTAGTCCTGCCAGAGCCTTCAGCATTCCCAAAATGAGAAATATTTCAGTCCAAGTTGTATAGTTTTCTATTAATTTATTTGGTACAGTTTCTTTAATCACTTTGCAATGGTACGCTTCAAAAGTTGCAGCTTCAAAAAGTAAGTTCACCTTGTTTCTAATGAGGAACAAAATGTGAAGATCAAACTAATCTAATGACTGTCCAAATGCTTAGGAAAAGTAAACACTTCTTGTCCTAGAGGAGAATAACACGACGCAAAGCCTAAATTTCTCAGCAGAGCTGTTTCCTAGAATGCTAACAGAGACTGTAAGTCTCACGATAGAAGCAGGAAAATCTGCAGCCTCAGAAAGGCAACTTCGTCCACATACATCCAAAACCCTTTGAGATTCCAGCTGTGAGTGAGCATCACCGAAGTCTGTTCACACCGGCTGAAAAGATTGCTTTTCCTATATTTTTAGAAGGAATTAAAAACTCCTATCTCCCTTTAGGTTGTATTAGACCTGTAGTACAAATGTAACTGAAGGATACATTAGGTGGGTCCTTTCCCTTAGCAGAGATCAGCAAAAAGCGTCTCGTAAGCCACATTTGCTGATACCTGGATGGCTACAAGCAATTAAGCATGCTGCAGAAGCATCTCAGAATCAGGCCAGAAAAATACTGGTTACAAAAAGGAAAGATCTCATTCTAGTGTTCAGCTCCAATACCAAAATCTGCTACTCTGTACCTCCTACACGCACAAACCAGTGCACATCTGTGGGAGCATTCACTTCTCCCTTCTCTTCATTTTTAGTTACTTTTAAACCAAACACGTGCAACACAAGAACCGTAGCAGTGTGATATCGTAAAGGTACGCTTGCAGTATGAGAGAAAACTGGAGCAGCACCATGAAATAATGCACTAACCTGAGTACTCAGACTTACTGCTGAATTTCTTTACTTGTGTATTATAAATAATTGGGCTTGGGTTACGGTTCACTTCTATGCAGAGTCATGGATTAACAACGGACCAGATACTGACATCTCAAACTCTTTACACAGGTTATACAGGTGGCCAGTGTCTACAGGTGGAATCTTAAAAAACAGCACACTAAAGGCAAAAATAGTCCAGGAAATTATTGCCATTGTGAACAGAAGTCTTATTATTATTTAAATAAAGGAGCTGGTATGCTAAAGTATAACACGTCTCTTTCTGGACATTATCCCAAACATCAACCGGATCTCTAAATAAATTTATGAGAAGAAACATGCTCTGGTGGCAGATTTCTAATCCCACTGGAGAAAGCCCAGATCATCTCCATTTAAGGTCAAGCAAGCAACAGCTGCACATTTTTGTTCCCCAGAACAAAATAAAGCAGACCAGAACCTCCAACACAGATTCCTTTTTTAAAGGCTTTCCTTTCTGATATCCATGGGTGTCTGGACCCGTTCACCCAGTGGTGAATCAAACAGTGCAATGATGTGCTCCTATACACTGTCTGTACCTGTCAGACTGACGCGTCCTGTGAGCAGCACTTTGGCATCTGCCTCCGAACCCCACCAAAATCCCCATGAGTTACACAAGGGAGTGATACTAAACTGAACTAGAAAAATGTTCTCAAGAGGGTACCTGAACAAGCTTGTCAGAGAAACAATATCAATACAAGATCTACAACATCCATGTGGTCTGAATTTGTGCATGTTATTGTTATTTAATGAATATATTTTCAATCTTAACATTTCTTAGCTGTTAGACATTTACAGAAAGCATGTGTTATATTTCTCATGAGAGACTACTATTTTTATTAATGCCTTACCTTACACATTTAAGTATCATTCTTTAAACAGAAGACTAAGCTATGACTGTGTCAGCAGCTCACAAACAAAATCAGCATTCTTTCAAGGCATCTCATTTCTAAAAAACTCCAAAATAATTTAATAGATCAAGTCACTAACAAAAGAAGCTGAGAATTTGGGGCAGAGTAACTAAACAACACGATCATTTTACAGTGACTTGGTAAAAGGGAGGAACTGGCATCACAGCTACTGCAGCGCTGGGTGTTGGACTTTAATAACAAAGTACAGAGGTGAACTTCAATAGTACAAGTTTTATATTACATCTTACAAAAAGCAAACAATACAATGATAGCAGTACTTTTTCTGGATGACAGCACGCAATAAAAACATGAAAATTCCCTCATAAAAAGACCAAATACAGTTTGCTTGACTGTGAAAGATTTATAATGTTAATAACGCCATTATAAGTAAATTATGAAACCCTTTGCAGTGGTAAAGAACTATCACTCCTCACCGTGGAGATATTCAATTAACTTTCAAATGAAATATGTGACCCTAAATTTCCTGGGTTTGATATTAAAGGATAAGAGAAAGCAGGCAGATTTATTATATTAAAACTGAGTTTCTAACTTCAACTGTTATAAACAATTTTGCAGAAGAGCTAAACCTTATTTACAAAAATAAAAATAGACCTCAATTGGAAACAAGGTAGTACATCACCTCCAAGGTCTTTTTGTGTCTGGTTTGCAGCAGGTATCACAGCAGGGCTTATAGGGAATGAAAAAACCAAACTAAACAAAAAAACCCCACCATGTCTGGTTTCCTGCTCAAAGACAAGGACTAATCTATGCTAAACAATTACTGTCAAAACTGGATCTGTAAGTGTTCAGAGTTAGGCTGAGCTTCTGTATTTTTGCCTGCAATTTCCAAATGAGGAAAAGGCACATGCTGTCAGTTGCATCCGCATACGAAGCCTGATGCTGGATGCTCGCACACTCAACAGTTCAGTCCTTTCACATTGAGTAAATCCTCCACTTCCCGGATGCACGAAACCTACTCTATATATGCACTGTGGTCTCATTTGTCATTTCCCAACACAGGATAATATACAGAAGATAACCTGCAAAGTAGCATCCAGCTGCTACTCCTGTTCAAACAAACAGAACGTTCTCAAAAATCACTTGGACAGTTTCCAGCCACAAGAAGAGTGAGGGGGAGAAAAAGGGGAAGTGTGTGCTTTAAAGGAAAGGTAAATACTTCAAATTATATAGGAATAATAAATTTCAGAGATGAACTTATATATGCCAGATTTTATTTGGGAAAAAAAAAAAAATCCTTGAACCCACAAATTAACTTGAAAGGTTGAAAGAGGCTTGAAATACAGAGAAATTACTTCAGTTCAAGCATTGCCAGAAGAAAGATCATATTGGAAAACACACATCATACACCGTAAACTGAATGCCAGCTGTGTAACCTAATTATCAAAACTATATGTATTTAAAGTGTAGTTTAAGAAACCTCTTGTACAACAGAAAATCATTCCAAGTCAAAAGCCTGTATGAAATGTGATCACCCACACTAGATGGTTTTTTATGATGAAGAAACATTGCTGTAGCAAAAGTAACATATCCAAAGCAGCTCCCTGAAAAAATTACCATTTAAGTTATTGTTTAAGAAAAGGCAGGGTGTAAGCAAGCAGCTCCCTTTGCTATCCCACTGAAGCGTGCCGCTTCCCAGATTCCTTCCTCCTGTGGCTGTGCAGGTGGTCTCCCTGGCACACAGTTGCCTTCACGAGAGGGAAGTTGTTGCCCGTGTTTAATACATTACTGCTGTGAACAAGTTTAGAGGAGCGACTGCCTGTGTCAGAAGGCAGAAGTGGGACCAATCACAACTTGTGAACTGCTGAATGACACCGGGAGTCCTGCCTCTGAAACTTTTGTTATTTTTTCCCCTCAACCTACTTCAATTGTTCCCACAACTTGGTCACAGACTCAGACAAGTTGCCAGAGGTCTACAGACACTTCCCACAGCCTGGGGCAGGCTCCTCTGTGCTTCACTAACAGTCACACCAGAGGTAAGGAACCTCTCTTCTTTTATGCTTTTAATTCTTACAGCTAGGCACTGTAGTTGTAGTTTTCTACAAAAACTCCTCTACTCCAATTAACAGCTGGTTATAATTGTTTATCAAAAAATATGGAAGTGCAGGCATTACAGCTCTGAGTCAAAAATATAACGCTATGGGGTTCATATTTTAGGGACAATAAAGGCAACTGAGATTTTTCTACATGCTGGTGGGACACTAGCTGTCCTTGGGTAGATGATTTATACAGGTAGCATTACACCAGAAGGGGAGAAGCTTTCATCATTTTCCTCAGCCCTTTGTCTCTCCTTTTAAATTTGTTTTCTTTGTTTTTTGTTTTTTAATACAAAATCCACAAAGAGTAATTCACTTAAAGTTTTGTTGAGACATTTTTGGTTCCCCAAAGCTGCCTATCCACAGCCCAGCAAAGGTAAAGCTCTTTCACCATTTAACTCAGAAAAGCATTTTTCTCATCTAACACATCGAGAAAGCAAACCTTTTTTTGCTGTATGATGAAAAAGTACCCCTAATTAAAAAAATGTAAGCGGTTTATAGCAGTACTAGAACTGAAATTATATCATGTTACTCAAACTGTAGTTCAAGCTACAGAATTCATATAGCATTTTTGCTGTGAATTCCTTTAAAGGTTTATTTTCTCCTGCTGGTCATTGTAACTGCCAAACTTGTCCTAGAATGCTTCTAATAACAGATAAATAATTTAGCTAGGATTTGTAACATCATGAACCGAATTTCAAATGCATAAAGTAATCCATTTATTTCCAACTCAGGGAAGCACATACACACTGTACAACAAAATACAACCCCAGCTTTAAAATCACCGCAAACAAAAAAAGAGTGCCTCTCAAACAGAAACATGTCACATAAAGGATATTTTAATACTTAGGTATACAAATATTTTTAAAAGGAATACGATTCATTAATATGCAGGTCTCTAATGAGTTTCTCCTCCTTACAATCATGTTCCCCCGTTCCATCAATTCACACCTTACTACTTATGTGTACTTAAGGTTCTGGTTTTAGAAAAGTCAGACTTAATATAGACCTTAATTTTGTGAGGTGTGTTTTCCCTGTTACTGAACAGACACACCTAATTCCTTTTCCTATTACTGACTGGTAAGCATCAGACAAAAATATATGCAGGTGCTTGGTTTTGCACTCAGCAGCCTTGTGCCAGTTTTAAATAGACGTACTGGAAGTGTCCGGATGTCCTGTTACTCATCAGGCAAACAACCTGTTATGAAGTTCTCTAGAAGCTGTTTCCAGTAGGCAGAAGCAGCACTTCAGACCTCCCAGTACCTTCAAACCAATGCCTAGGATGAGCAAGAAGGTTCTGAGACAGACAGATGTTTTTCAAGGCTAAAGTTATATAAAATGTATTTTCCAGTGAAGAGAGGAGTTTGGATTTATTCTACCACGCAGATAATCTTTCTCTCCTAACACATACACTACATACACACAACTTTTAAAAGACAGAGTTTATGCATACACACACAGATTGAACATACACATAGAAACTTAACTGCTGTAGGCAGCTCTTTGCTGGAATGCATCCATAGCTACAGCAGGTTAGACGCCCATTCATCTGAATTCCATCCTGTCACAGAGTTAGGTAATTTAAAGTAAATGACAGTGTGGCTCAGCTGTTAAGTTAAATCTAAAAATTTCACACTGGTAACATCCCATGTCACAGACATCCAAACCTGAGTAACAACAGCCAACAGTCATGACAGAAGCATGTGCTACATAGCAGGTGACAAATGTTATGAATCAGATGTGAAACACTGCAAATGATTTACAGCAAATAACAGTTTTCTGTGTTTTTTTGCCACTCATTTGTCAAACAATGATGTTATTTGTATTTAGAGAGATTTAGATTTATGTATATACCACATTTCTATTTTAAAAAGTTGCATTTATTTCTCATCCTCTGAAGAGGTTAGGAATATAGTGTCTTCATTGTACAATATGAAACTCATTAAAATCAGTTTGTAATCAGAGAGCATAAAGGTGTTTTTCACTGACTTTTTTCAGACCATCAGCAAACAAAAAAGTATGGGATACACCTACACAGTTGTAAGAGCAGCTTTTTATTTGCTTTAAGAATAATTTGATTTAGGAATAGAAACATATACCAACTGGAGAAACAAAAAATCCCACAGGAAAGTAATGTTATGTTCCCTAAACTACAAGACACTTTGGAACTCGAAGATTGCTTTTGCTTTCTAGAGATTGGTACATGGCTTAAGAGGACTTTCCTGGCATCAAGTTACTTCTCAGAAGTTGAATTCATCTACTATATTCTTCTTTCAATCAATGCCATGCCATTGTCCCCTGAGCTGCTAAAAAGGTTAAAAACACAACTTGCAACACCCCCTTCCACTTCTACCTTTTGTATATGCCAGATGTATTTCAATTTTTACTTCAGTTCAAGTTGCACTTACCCTATTTCCTGTTAGTAAGTAGTGTCATATGAACCACCAGAACCTAAAACCCAACTTGAAACTACAAGGTGTTAGGTACTCAGTGTGTGCAGTGGAGGAAGGAGATCATTTCCTGCAAGAGAGTTACTATGTAAAAGGAAAATCATACCAACAGATGGGAAAAAGTATATGGTTATTCTATGTCTTATTTTGATTAGGGGAAGAGATGAGTATGGAGGCTGAAGCACTTGCCCAAGGTCCCACTGCATGGTCCTGCAGCAGTTGCAGGGAATTTAACCCAGAGTTAAAAAAATTAGCCCAAAGCATTATCTCCCAGGCTATTCTAACGGACCAGCACACAGATAAAAGTCCCAGGCATCCACAAGGTATGTGGCTAACTTCCAACAACCAAAATGCCAAGCCTGGTGTGTTCAACTATTCATCAGTGTAATTTCTTGGTATCTATACCTTTTGCATTCCAATGGACTTGAAATACAGGTAAAGGCTCTTACTAGCGATCTTGCTTCTAGAACACTGAGAACATCAAAGCTAGTCAAAAGAAAGACTGTAAGAGGAATGAATTAATAACAGGGGAAGAAAAAAAAAATCTAAATTAAAGTGTGAGCCTTCCTCTATCCTCTCCCAAAACCACAAAAAAAATATTGACACTTCAGTACAAAAATAGACTTTAAAACAAAAGGTAAAAAGGATAAAATGAGTTTGTTTTTCCTGTTACCAGCACTTCCCAAACTCTGTGAACCGAATTGTTGCTTCTTCCCCCATCTCAAGGAAATGTTTTCTGCATGTGATTGAAAAAATGACATTATATGCCACAAGTCAGTCTCTAGCTCTCTTCAATGACTTAATGTACTCCAGCTGCAGTTTTCTCTTTTCCCTTGTGCAATTCCTTGCTCTTTCTGTACACTCTCACTCTCTTCCTCTGCACATTTTCTTCTTCTATTTTCCTCCCTCAATCTGTCCTCTCCTGCCCTGACTGCATTCTTGCCTTCACCCATCCCAGTCTTTGTTTTCAACCTCCAACCCCTTCTTTCCCCTTTTATGCTCTCTTCTTAAAAAAAAAAATTAAAAAATCAACTTTCCTTTTTCTGCACTCAAGCTGTTGAATTGGCTAATATCCTTTACCTTTCTTCACTGACACAACTGCCTAGTGCAACCCTCAGCCTAAAATCAGAATAAGCAACAGAATTCTGCACCCCTAGCATAGGTAAATACAACATCCAGCTGCTGGGGTAAATCCTAGCAAGTGACCTCCATACTATGTAAAAATTATGACATACCTTTATAATTCACTTCTGTACTTGAAAACCTGTAAGCAACTTCTGTTTTATTGTTGGAAGCTTCTACTTACGGAACTGAATTGACAGGAGCAAGACCCTCTAGACGTCTCCAGAGTTAATTCAGACTGTTTCCTTCTTCACTCCCTTCTCGACCCTTATCTTCCTCACACAAAAAAGGAGATTTTTCAGACTTGGAGGTCTCAACTGCAGTGACTCCACAGTGCTGATGAGGAGGTATTTTACAGCAGGGTTCAAAACAAAGCAGTGCAACTTGGAGTAAGATATATACATTAACACAGGACAGCCAGCAAAGATGACAAGCATGCCTACACATCAACTGCAGCTGCTGTGCACCGGCAGAGCTTTAAAACTCTGCAATGTCTTCTCCTCTGGGGGCCACACAATCCATAGACAATCCAAAGGGCTCCAGGTTCAATTCAACTCACAGCATTTAGTCCTGCATGCAGGGTTCCTCTTTGCTTTGGCACTATACGCAAATCTTTAAACTCACCTCCTCTGAACATGCAGAGAATGCCTCTTCCTGCCGGGTATCATACTGCTCACACAAACAGATACAGGAATTTCTTAGGCCAGGTAATTTTCAGCAACAGTTCTAAACACGTACTAGACCAAGGATCACATAACTTGATGGTACTTTTTACATCACTATATTTATGGTTATTAAGACATTTATTGTCAATAGATGAAACCGAATTACTCTGTTTTGGGGACATGTCATTGTAAAAATCTATGCAAGAGACTGTTGCGCAATATTACTTTTTAAAATGCCTTTTCAGGGCTTCACTTGGTCTTATGGGAGAGCAACAAATCAAATATGTCAAACCTCTTCTATTCCACTGATATCACTGCTGCATTTAGTAAACATATGACAGGGAACAGGCTGTGTCTAAAATTGCTGTGGCATTTCCAAAGGAGCCAAATTTATCCCGTGTGACTTCAATGGAGTCAATGCTGTTGCACCAGGAACAAGCGTGGCCCACAGTTTTCACTTTGGTCACATACCTTCTCTCATTGTGAAGGACACCCAGGAACAAAGATAAAAATAACCTAATACAAATCAGGGAAACAGTCACATGTCAGTGAAGAAGGAAGCAATAATTGTCACCGGTGACTCATTCTAGTGCACCAGGTGTAGGGGATCCCCTACATAGTAACATACGGTCACATGACCTCTTCCTGCAGATTCACGCTGTGCATAAGACAAGCCTTTCACATCCATTAACAGCACTCGATTAAACACACAACTGCATACCAGTGCAGCCAACAGATTATCTTGTGCAATACTCGGTCTTGTCACACATGAGCAACACTGTTTGACTTTAAAAAAATATCAAATATAGTTTTCCGTTTTGCTGTACTTTCCTTTCAAGAAGTGGTGCATACATGCATAATACTTCTTAATATTGACCTAAAACACAGACAGGGGACTGAACAGCAGAGAACAGCTCCTATTTGTGGCAATGATCAGTCTTCATTTCACTGTAATTATTTTTCAGGCTGTCCATTTTGACCTTGATAGCCATATGCAGCTGTGTTACTGAATCTGTTTCTCTTTATGCACACTTTAGGTGGGTGACAGCACCATGGAGGATTAACAAGCAAGGTATGTGTTTATTAGTTGAAGCTACGCACTTGTAAAGACAAACTTGTTGAAATACAGACACAGAATTTGCTTCCTTCACTTGTAAGAAAACTTCTCCCACAGACAGGCTTAGCAGGTAAAACAACGTATAGGTGTTTTAAAAATTTCCAATTCCACATGAGCTTTTAAATCAAGAAAACCAAGCTACTCTATTTTGACCTTTCCTCATCCCTTCTCTACACCGTTTTCTAGCCATAAAAGGTATACATTTTAACTTACACTATCTTCCTTTTTTTAAGATCCTTTCTTATCGTCTGTCTGGTAACGTATGTTCAAACAGCTAATGTCAGTGTGACAGCTCGACTGAGCCTTCTGACCTATTGCCTGCTCCCTCAGCAACATCCCTCACTCATTCCAAAGGGAACAGTATTTTTTTTTTTCCCTCCCCAAGAGATGTCACCATCTCTCCTCACCTGTGGTGGCCTTGCATCTGTGATGCCCAGCCAGCTAGTACTGCCTTTTACAGAAGCACTTCAAAGCCCCAGGTCCTTGCCCCCCGAGTCATGCAAGTGAAACACGTGCAGCGACACAGCAGTGCAGGTGCTAGCATGTGCACAGCAAATCTGATGCTGTACACAGAAATGGACTTCCTGTGCATATATGCAGGTTAAAACTCAGCTGTTCTAGTCCTTCTGAGGGCCCCAAGAAATACAGCAGCCTGGAAAAAGCTGGATATGTTGCTGCAGCGGGTAACTCACAGCCCAAAGACCACAGGCTGCACACCCCTTGCATTAAAAAATGACATAACAAGTTGTGATGAAGTCATCCGCAGGAAATACTGTTCTCTGTGCAGTGTCCATCACACAAGCTAGTTACACAAACTTTTCTGTACTAGCATAAATCCATTAGTGGTTCATCTACCATGCCTTGCCTAGAAGAGGATAAACAGCCTAATGCACCCCAGCCCACACTGGGCTGGGAGAATGAATGTGTCTTCAGCCAAGTAATTTGAGAATTCCTGTGTATGTCTTGCTTTTACTGCACTTAGGGCAGTGACCAGCAAAGAGCTAAGCCGAATACACCTGGCAGGCACTTTAACTGCTTAAATAGATTAAAACAGGTACAGCATAAAGTCAAACAAAGCTGAAAAATTATAGTCACTATGAAAGTAAGTTCCTGGTGTGTGTTTTGTTTGCAATAAAGTTAAGATCAACTATAGCTCAAAATATCATAAGAAAAGCTGAAGTTCAATTTTAGGAGGAGATGACACCACATGGAATCCTCTAAAGGTATTAAAATATCCATGTGTAATCTGGTTTCTTTTAAAAGCCTCTTTTTAAACACCAACGCTACCACTGGCACTAAAAGCACAAGTATTCTGCTCAGACAGCACCATTTGACTCTACAGCCCCACGTGGAGGGACTAAAAAAGAAGAGTCTGAAAGACACTTCTGTTTTATTTTAAGGTTTTTCCATTTTAGCCACATCTAAAGACAAATTAATGAATCTCTGATTCAGTCAGGATCATCATGTAGTTTGGGCAGCAGATATCTAAGCAATGGTTTTCCTTTATGTGGCATACATGAGTAGATAAAAGAGATGACAAAGAGAGGCCTTCTGTCAAAGATATGATCATGATATAAATTCATAAAACATTAAGGGGCAAGTGCAGCTTTAGGAGCAAAGTTTGAGAGATGTATATATCATCATCATCTTGAAAACCAATTTTTCACATTGCGATAGCACCTACAGAATCCACCTCGTTATGAGCTAAGCAAGCATATATCAAAGCCAGCCTCTTGCCATGGAAGGTTTGTACAGGAGGGTTTTACACTGCAACTACTTATTGGGAGTTTTGAGACAATTGACACCCTGTGCTTCCATTTGCCATTAAAAAGGGGGAAAATATACCTGAAATAAAACACTCACTTAAGAGACAAAGTTATACGCATGCTTTATTTTGTTCCTTATTGCAGTCCTCTGTCTTTGCACCTAAATTTTGTAACACATGGTCCTACATGTATATAAAAAAAAATTAGTCCTTACTCTGTTTTGTCTGTTGAGAAATATACTACTAAAATTCCCTATAGCAGTGATGCATTAGCTTTTAATTAAGCACTCTAAAGAATTTTTACTTGGAATGGAAATCTTCAACAAGATTTCTTTTTTTCTTTTCCTCCCTTCCAAAATAAGGTATTGGTAGGTCAGATTATCTGCCCAGGTCAGTAACAGCCAGCAGTAATATCCAGATCTCCTGGCTGAAAGGTCTAGCCATATCATCAGGCTTTCACATGTGCTTGAACAAATAAAGCATGAGGGGGTGGGAGGGAAATCAGCCATGGCCATTTCACAGACTGTGAAGGATGGAGAGATTAGGATCTAAAGCAATGATCTGAGTAAATCCCACATACCCACAATTTCCATTTTACAATTTCTCACCACTGCTAAGAAGCAGGTGCTCGGTAGCCTTCAGGAAGAGAAGCACAATACAGCACAAACTGAAACTTGAAAAACAAAAGCTTAAAAATCCTGTTTTAAAGCAAAAACACTGTAAAGGCAATCTGTTTACGTCAGGATTTTTAGAACTTTAAAACAATCTCCATTTGCACTCAACAAAACACTTTACTTCTGCATTTCTAACTCTTCACTTTCCTGCTTTCCCAGCTCCACAAAGGCTGTCTAAAACAAAAAGAGAAGATAATAGGCACTTTGCACTGCTCCTGACAACTTCTCTTCTTTCCTGCACTCCTAAAACCTCTGATTTGTGCCCTCTGCTTTCTTGTTGCCATGGAGAAGGTCCAATACATAACCCGCTCTGCTCTGAGGAGAGCCTCAACTATTGAGGTCAACCCACAAGCACGCCAAAGGCTCCAAGAGCTCTTTGTGAATTTCTGCCTGATTTTAATTTGCCTCTTGCTGATCTGTATCATTGTGATGCTCCTCTGAAGTTCCAGCACTTCTCTGCACTGTCCTCTAGGAAAGTCACCCCAGAGGGAAGAGAGACCTACACCCGCAACTCCCAATGCAAGGATCCTCTTGTGAGAGGGGCTAGCACTTGGACTAGAGCTGTATGCCAACCATCGCACTATTCTCTTACTACCTGCTACATGTATTAAAAACACACTTCTGTGCAGAACGGTGTTTAGAGCCTGTTGTTACAAAGCTGTGCATGACCTAATTTGTCTGTCTCAATCACGAGATGTCTTTTCTGAATGGGGTAAAGTACTGACTCTTCATGGAGTTGGTAGGTTCCTCAATGTTTTAGCTAGATCACACAAACAGCAACTTCACTTTTTGGGGGCCTGATTGTTTCTAGGTTTCTCTGAAAATCCTTAAGCCCTTGCAAGGGTTCCAAATTTGGCCTGTGTCTGCCCAGAGAAGAGCTACAGGCACACAGACCTCAATGCATCCTAGGAAAATTTCTGCTTAGCTTACTTCAAGGTGCTGCATCTCTGCATCATCAACTGAAGGCATCCAAATTGTTTTAGTGTTTTTAAGGTAATATGAGAATAAATCAAAAATGTCTTCTAACCCAGAAATAAGAACTATTTCATATGCTTTTCTCCCTATTTAAGGGATCTTATATATATATACACATACACACATACATGTGTGTGTGTATGTATATATATATATATATATATGTGTGTGTGTGTGTGTGTGTATACACACACAAAACTTGGATTAAAAAAAAAACCAAACAAGCAACTTCATTTACAGTATTTTTCACTAGATACATCCTTACAGAACTAAGTAACATCTGAAAAGTTTTTTCACTATGTTTTGCAGAAAAATTGACACTCTGCACTGGTATCAAAGATTTAATTTTCTATAGTCATTTAACTGGCATGATAATTGGCACAACTCAAAAATAAAAAATAGTTCTCAGAGTTGTTAATATTTCACTTCAGACAACTTTACTATGGCCTTCTGTAATTTATGCAATAATCTCCTTAGTTTAAAGCTACAGAAAACTTGGTATTTGCCAATGTCACTCAAGGTGGCTTATATCCAATGTGGTAAAGAGAAAGGTTTAGGTCACCCTTACTGCTGTGATTGAAGTGTATCATACAAATACAAGTAACACCACCACCCTCAACTGCAAATGCCTGTCAGAACAAGCAACTATTTTCCTAAAACAAATAATACATAAAAAAATAAAATGCATGATAAGCAATTATGCACAGCAGGGAAAGCATTGCAGAAGTATCTTTACAACATGTAAACCACGGTCTATACACATAAAAGATGGAGTTTCTGCTCCAGCAGTTGTCAGTAACAAGACTGAGCAGTAGACTTCCAACCCTCCTACGTGTTGCTGGCATTAAGCTAAATTCCTAGAATTTTTACTTTATACAGTTTTCAAATTTAAAGAAAGCTCAAGAATCAATAGACAGAGGCATCTTTTAAACAGGCATCTTTCTATACCACCCCATGTAAGCAATCCTACTGATGAACAGAGAAAATCAAAACAAGTTAATCTTAATCTTTTATTCTGCCTTTACGACCTAATATTCCATGAGTAGAGGCTGACAATGAACAGCTGAGCAGGAAGGGAAGAAATCTTTGAAAAAACTATGTACTCAGTGGAATGCAAGCAAGCCCAGTAGTGGTGCACCTCCTAACTGGCAAATAGATATGCTGAGACCAGACCTCTGAAATAAGGTTAATTACTAGAGGAAATTAGTTAGTTACTGTATGAGGATTAGGGCAAGCACTGATGAGATCAGCAACGCACACTCCCACTTGCAAGTTAGTGTATGAGTATTACTGATCTGAACTGTCAATGGAAATCTTGGTTTCCATTTCATGCATTCTGACCACTCTCACAAATGCATGAGATTTTAGTAAGTGCACTTTCCCTATTAATCCTTCTTCTTCAGAAAAGCCACAAACAGTGCACTGGGGGGGGGGGAGGAGAGAGAAAAAACTTCCTGAAGAAAAAAGGTGTTAAGAGTAAAATATCAGCACATACATTCTGAGAACATGTTGGGATTATAAGTTTCTCAAGACAGTAATATATAGAAGCCAAAGTAAAGCATTGCTAAAAAAATAACCCACCCCCCCATAAAAACAAACCCACCACTTTCCTCTTATGTACCTGAAAAGCCATTATTTATTTAAAAACAATAAACAAACAAGAACAAAACCAAGGTATAAATAAACTGGAAGCCCTACTGTTATTTTACAGCAATGCAGATAAATTGCACGTACTGTATGGTTCATTTGTGTCTTAGGGTTCTGCTGATCTGAAAAAGTGCTACCATCCTCTATATCACTAAATGTCAACTGAACCCAGAGATTAAAAAAATAAAACCTTTTGTACATAGTACAATCTTCTTTGTAAACTTACATGGGCTTTAAAACTAGCATTTACTGTCTTTTTATTTATTAAAATGACTGCTTGAAAATATATTAATGTGTAAAATAAGATACTTAAATACAATTCTGTTTAGAAAGAAGCATCCATTCTATCACCTACTTATTAAAGTTATGTGAAAAAGAGCTAGTCATCACACAGCTCTCTCATTCTTTATACCTCTGTTTATTCTGTTTTGGTTTTCAACAGTAATCTTGCCTATTTTGTGATGTCCAGACCACTTACACATACTTAGTTTACACTCACCAACTAGTGCACATAAGCGATCCTAATGAATTTTATGAAAGTGTAATTGAAAAGTTCACTACTTTTATGAGCCATAATAAAAATTCCAAACACAGCATGTAGCTTGGATTAAGTTTTCATTTCTCTGTTCCACTCTACCCAAGGCTACATCATTTTGCTAGGTTCATCTTACACACACTGATAGCAAATAAAGCAAGCTAAACAGGCAAAGCAAAACAATCTGGTATTACTCTTCTTCCAAAAAAACAAATGACATAAACTGCCATGGCAATTTTACACTGGGAAAGA
This sequence comes from Ciconia boyciana, assembly GCF_034638445.1. NCBI lineage: Eukaryota > Metazoa > Chordata > Aves > Ciconiiformes > Ciconiidae > Ciconia > Ciconia boyciana. Next base: position 56,674,803 of record NC_132936.1, read on the forward strand.
GCTGAATCAGGAACAAGAATATGCTGGTTTTAAAGATGTGTCTCCTCAGCCAGCTCTTCAGCAAAAATTGATATATCTACCCATTTTTCTTTAGGTGAAGACATGACCCATTTCATAATTGAAATTGTGTTCTGATCAAGACTAGTAGGTAGACAGCAGGTACTTGCAGTTCTCTATTAACTTTTCTGCATCAGCTTAGCAACAACTGCCTTTACTATCAGAACTGAACCAATCAGCGGAAAGACAAGCGTAAAATAGGCTTAAATAAAATTTTTCACAAAACATGCAGAAAATGTTTGCCTCCCCTGACATAAATAACTTTTATGTAAGTTTTTCTACAACTACACACAGGACAATAACCGTCAGACATACACACTCATGCCAAGATGTACTTTACCTGTATCCTTTCTGCCAAAATTAGAGCAGAGTAATGAACACATTCATTTCGAGAGCATTCGTGTTCATATCTGGAAGCATACTTATATACTATAGATTACAGGCCACATACCTGTATTTGTATGGCTTTTAATAAATAGTGTCTGTCAGAATACATTTAGAAAATATTTGTTAAGTCCTATAAGATCCATAGATATCTCTTATTTAACAACAAATGTAGTCCTTTTAGCTCTGACCTAGATGTGAAAAACTGGAAAAAAAAAATCTGTTTTGGTTATGGAAGGAAATGAGCAAACACCTCTTGTTCACTGCAAGGATTAAAAACAGAACAACATATTTATAAGGATTCTTTTAAAAACTGATGCTCATCTCAGTAAGAAACCTGGTAATTTAAATTATTTAAAACAGGCCCTAAGTTTATTGTAATATCTGACAGTTAGTCAAACTGATTGCTTTATAAGCTGGTTATATTTTTTTTAAGATAAAAGAATGCCAAAAGTTCCATTTTCGTATAAAATATAAAACTATAAAACACTGCCCTCTTGTGATCTTCCTCAAAAACTTAGCTGGTTATTAAAAGGAAGGTTTGGCAACATTTCACTGTTAGGGTTGAGTGGTCCTATTTGTTTCTTTCATTTTTTTATATTTTTAATATATATTTCTATATATAAAAACACAATTGCTAAGTTATTAATACTATCTTAAAATAAGCTATTGCGTATGTGCTATTAAAAGCACTAAGGATGCATCCTCTGCCAGCCCAATCTAGATTCTTAATAAGGCATTTGCAAAGCTGCAATGAATCCTACACAGCACACTGCTGGCAAAATGCTACCTACCGCACTGCACGATGCCAAACCCTAGAAGGGTAGGAAACTGTCCTGTTAACAGGGGTACATTTTGCCCAGATGAGAAAGTTTTCTCTTTTTTTGCACCTACAGAGATCTTTTAAAAGTAAATTTTCAACAATCTATTGCTGAAACAGAGTAAGTCTTCAGAATTGCCATTCTTTTGAAAATCAAATGGGCCTGAGGAGTACCACACACATTAAAAAAAATAAAGAGCCAAACTGTATAAAATTCCAGTCCTTCCTCCATTAACCAGTTCTTCAGAAGTTCTTCAGTAGTGAAATGAAAGCTATCATTAACGCCAATATTTTTTTTTTTATTTTTAAGGTATTTGGAAAAAAGGGTTTGTAGGAGCATCCAGATTCCTTTTTTGGAGCATCCAGATTCCTTTTTTGGAAAAAAATAAATCTAGTTATTGTAAATAAACATTTTTGTTCTTAAGTGGCCAAAACTGAAAACAGGTAAACAGCTGAGGACACAATGAAATTCATGTGAATCTACATTGCTTACTACTGAAGGAGCAATCCAAAGCTACAATCAAGAGTCTGCTGCAAGCACAAGAGGGCAGACGGATGCACGTTATGGATCTTGCGAACAACAGAGGTCTTAACCTGCTACTCAATTTTCTGCTTATTGTCTTGGTTCTGGTGCTTGCATTTATCCTTGTGAAGTTGATGTGAACCTCTGTAAGGCTCCTTTTCCTTCTCAAATCTTGTTTTGAGGGTTTTACAATGATAACGTAGACACTTGAATAAAAATATGCAAAGACTGCATGGATTGAAATATCTGACAATTAGAGAAAGTGTTCACATACCTATTTTATCAGAAAGCAATCCTAAAAGCTGCGCACAATTACCTACCTGCCATTGAGTAAAGAAAGCATCTAAAGCCTTGCTGAGTATATGAGGAAATCCAAGTATGCGTCAGCAGTTATGGTAGTTTGCTCACTGCTACAGCTGATTCGTATTTAAAGATCTACAAAAGATTGCAGCCTTCAAGGAACATCATTTCTGCAAAGGGGGCAGCAGAAATCAAATTTTTAAAATGGGATTTCCATAGAACATTTACTTCACAGGAAATGACACGGCTACAGCAAGAAGACAGAACAAAACACCTACATTGAGTTGACAGCACACATCAAATTACCTGCAGAGAGCAAAAGCAGAGATGCTGTAGATGGAAACAAGGATATCCACGAAAAGCAGCTTGCAGCAGCTGAGATGGGCATAAGTTCAGTTTAAATATGAAAGCATAATTAATAGTTACACCTTTTTTGACATCTGTGGTTCATAGCAACACGTTAAAAGCCAGAAGCCATCAGTGTTATCCAGCAGTATCAAAGGAAGCAGCCATCAAAACAACTGAAAAATGAAGGACCATTAACAAGGGTTATCATAACTCTGCCTACGAAGCCCTTAACACTGCCACATACACAAGCAGTAGGTGCATCCGCACAAACGCACGAAGTGTGCTACAGCCTCAACAAGACAGATTTACCACTTATGCACAGGTCAAATGTGCAGCGTGGGAGCCCTCAAGCTGTATTTGACATACTACTTGTTACTTGCCAGCACAATCACCCAGTCCATAGCTTGTCCTCACATTAAGCATGCAACATAAGCTTCTTACAGGACCTTCTTCTATGGCCCTTTACAGGATGATGTAAATTCCCCACGGGTGCCTGGGAAGGACACTGACCAAGAAGAGCGCGCTTCTGTTGGAGTTATTTGCCCGGAAGGTAGCCCTACACACCTGAGATATGCTGGAAAAGAAGGTGGCCAGATTGGGGCCAAACAGCTTACTCTCAGCATCCCTCTTTCCCAAGCACAACATGGGAACAAAGTGCATCAACACATATGCATTGTACAGTAAACGTAATGCCATACATACGCATATTAACAGTCTTTTGCGCACATGCAAAAGAAGCAGATGTTGCTCATGGGGTGGGGGAAGCCCCGGCTTCCAGCTTTCTATTGCCAACAGCACATCTCTGATTCAGCACATACACTGTTGATCCAGCACTTCTCAGAAGTGCTGAATATATTACAGAGCTGATCTACTCATGTTCACACTCGGGATTTCCAGACGGTTACTGTGGGGTGGTTCAGTTATCTGGAAGAGACCCATCTAAATTGGGCCTACAGAAAGACTTTTCACAGGAAAAAGCCAGTATGTCTAGGGAAAGAGAAAGTTTATGCGAGTTCTACTGTTAACAGGCATCCACATTCCACTCTTTGCTACATGCTCCAAAGCTTAGGCAACACTAGCTAGGGCAGCACAGATAGTCAAAATGAAAGCTTTTCTCTCATCTGCTCTGAAATATTTGCAATAAACATTTAAAATAGCTTCTTCAAACTACACATCTATAGCTTTTTAATGTTGATATAGTAATATCAATTCCTGTTTGTTTGCATTTAAAGCAGAAAACTTTGCACAGCTACATCACCATAAGCACTTTATCACTTATTTTGATAATCTTGAAATAGTCTGCTTTTTTAAAAAAAAATCTGTAAATTCATACACAAGGGATATATGTTGTAACAGTTACATAGTAATGTATTATTTAGGAGGATTTCTGCTGGTGCTTGACATAGACGGCACAAAGCATACGACAACCACAGAAACTGACATGAAGCCCACTCTAGTCCACCATTTAAAAGAGTAAAAATGGTTTTCCAACAAAATGGCATTTCACTGATACACTGCTCAGACTTGTACAAAGCTTATTGTCTGTATGCTCCTCTGTATAATCAAAAGTTTTCCTATCTTAGGGAAACCACTGTGACAGTTTAATAGCTGAAATTAAGACAAATGATTTAGCCCTGACAAAAAAGAAAAATCACATATTCCTTTTCAATAAAAGGAGAAAGATGAGTTGTTGATGCCACCAACAGTCACGTACTTCCAGATCCAGAATTACATACAAAGGAATTCTATAAGAAACTCTACCATTAGCATATAGAAACAACCCCACAAAACAACCCCAGCAGCCTCCTCTCAGCCAGCAATGAAAGTTACAGAATCTTCAACGAATGTTCAAATACGCTGCTGAAACTGAAACATGCCTTCTCCTGAGAGGACATATAAAATTGGCAAGTTATCAGTTAACCAATGCCAAGTCTCTTTTTGCAACCAAGCATGGTCCAAGTTTGGTTTCCCATCATCTGCTAGCACCTACTCCACGAACACAATCCCAGTTGTTGGACTACCAACTTCACAGCAAAAGGAACAGCACATAAAAGCTTAATTGTGGCTCACAGTGAAGGAGTTCACTCTGCTAAAGGTGATAACTCTTCATGTTAAAAAGTTTTATCTTGCTGAAAAGTATGGTTTCATCAAAATGCGGCACGGGGAAAATGTCGATACTAATTGGTTTTAGTTTTCTGATCTGCCATGATCATAAGAAAAACTAGTTTGGAGTTGACATTTAAGAATAAAGTTTTCTGTGGCAACAATATTATTTGAAGAATGCTATAACTTTTTCTTTCAATTAAAGTTTTACAACTTTTGTTTACCAATGTCTAGGTATGCATGCAGTTTACTTTCTTCCTTCTCTGTTTTGAAATGAAGATTGTTGTAGTATCTCTAAATTTCTCAATGCATTAAAATTTAAATTTCCAGTAACCTTTATATACATGGTATGAACAAGGCAGTGTTTTCCTCATTGAAGTAAAAACAGTAAACCAGATACAGTAAGGGAAAAAAGATGCATTTAAGCAATTTCCATGTATTATTTCTGCTATATTCTGACACAAGTTAGCACACTATGAAGAAATCATACAGATGTCCTATACACTGGAAAAAACAGAGATTCATCATGTGATGCCTACAAGATTGTACAGAGCTAGTAAGTATATATGCAACCTTCTGAAACCCTCCTTATTGTATTATCTCCCACAATTTTAAAGGTACGCTTTCATTTTAAACCTCATTTCTGGACCAGTACACAGTATGTACCTAGGTACATTCAGATAATAGGACAGATAATAGGATCAGACTTTAAGAAATGCCTTTACATGAAGACATACAGCCTTTCAATCCAGATTTGTATGGCCTCCCAGTTCAGTAAATAGGAATCCCTGTCATGTATTATAAGCATTTTTTCCCTTAACACAGGCCTAATCACATACTTCCTTACTTTGGAGGATAAAAAAAAAAAAAAAAGAAAAAAGAAAAAAGGTATTACAATGGTCATGTCTGCTGAAAGATCAGCTGTACACTGAAAATAATTAAGTGCATGGTGAAATACAAGTTCTGCATGGAAATTATTTTCATTGAAGTACTGTTAAAATCTGTTCCTTGGAAATGCGTAGGAGAATGTTTATCTTCAAAAAGTATACATTAAATACTACATATTAGCTAGAGAAAAGAATTTTCATATACAACTCCATAATGTTACACAATAACCACAGACCAGATCCTCCTTGGAGATTTGTTTCCAAAATGTACAAACATCACACCCACAGCTGAACAATGCACATTCTCTGAAGAGGCGTTCTGTTGATCCACAGCATCTTTTCTGCAGTTGTAAACCTGACCATGTCCTGAAAGACAATCTCAATGTAGCTGTAGGTCTTCTGCCCAACACTATGAGCCTCCCTTCCAATGCACAGTAAATATTTTATTTTAAAAATAATGGTTTACAATTGGAATGGAAAAGCCACATTATAGGCTTTTTAATTTGGGGAGCAAAGTGTAATAAAAAAAACAATAGGTAGATGCTGAATTCAGCTAAATTCAGACTATTAAGGAAACAGAGAATCTTAATTTTGAGAGTAATTAATCTTGGAACAGCTTTTAAGGGCTGTAATACATTATCCTTTACAGTAAACGCAAATTCAAAGCTTGTCTGATTTTATAAAAATAAACCCTAATTCAGAGTTTTGTGGGGTAAACTGTCTACACTAGTCTGTAAAGGCATAAAACTTTATTTGTAGACTGTATTAAGTTCCATAGCTGTTCCTGAACCACCAGTCCTCAAAATCAACTCAGAAAATTGTTGCAGTCTATTCTTGCTTCATTAGTGACAGCTGCCCTCTATAGTCTCTCCCTCTACCAGCCTACCTTAAAGATACACAAAGCTGCTCTAGACTTTTAGTTAAAAGCAAAGTTCATTTTGTTTTCTGTTCATGGCAATGGTGCTTTTAAAGTGAAAGGATGATAAATTGCAATTTTTTCAGTCCTGTAAAAACCACTACATTTCCATCAGCATACATACTTATTAAAAGCAAAATAGCAAAAATAATCCCCCCTAAGAGGAAGAGAAAAATAAAAAAGTTTCTATAGAGGTGGGTCCCCCCCCTTTTATAAATCACCAGCTTCCTCTACCAAAACCTTATGCTTTCTGCTCTCTCTCTTTCCTAGGTATATATTCTGCTTCGGATTGTAGTTTTCTTAGTTTCTCAGAAATAATAGCTATCAGTTCCCAGGTGCACATCTGTGATCTTTGGGGGGGGGGGAAAAATCATAGCACAATTATAGAATCATGGAATATCTCAAGTTGGAAGGCACCCATAAGGATCATCGAGTCCAACTCCCTGCTCCTCACAGGACTACCTAGAACTAAACCATATGACTAAGAGTGTCGTCCAGACGCTCCTTGAACTCTGACAGGCTTGGTGCCATGACCACTTCCCTGGGGAGCCTGTTCCAGTGACTGATCACCCTCTCAGTGAAGAACTTTTTCCTCATGTCCAATCTGAACTTCCCCTGATGCAGCTTCATTCCATGTCCACGTGTCCTATCGCTGGTCACCAGAGAGAGGAGATCAGCACCTCCCCCTCCGCTGCCCCCCCCCCCAGGAAGGTGTAGACTGCCATGAGGTGACCCCTCAGCCTTCTCTTCTCCAAGCTGAGCAAACCATGTGACCTCAGTCACTATTCATAAATCTTGCCCTTAAGATCTCTCACCATCTTGGTTGCCCTCCTCTGGATACACTCTAATAGTTTGATGTCCTTGTTATACTGAGGTACCCAAAACTTCAGTGTAGAGTGGGGCAATCGCCTTCCTTGACCAGCTAGCTATGCTATGCTTGGTGTACCCCAATACATGGTTGGCCCTTTTGGCTGCCAGGGTGCACCGTTGACTCATATTCAACTTGCCATCAACCCAAACCCCCAGATCTCTTTCCGCAGGGCTGCTCTCCAGCCTCTTGTCCCCCAGTTTGTACGTATAATCAGGAGTATCCTGTCCTTATGCTGAGGTTTCAAGGTATCAAAAACCAGGTATCAAGACAGGAAGAACCATTCTCCTTTCTTCATCTCTTCTGGCATCCCTCCTCCTTACAGTTGTAACCTCTGGGCAGAAAGACAGGGCAGGCAGGGAGGGCCAGCAGAGGATGCCTGTAAGAGCCCAAAGGCTGACTGCTCTTGCACACGCTTTAACTTTCTGTTTCTCTGGGTCCTATATCACAACCGCATCTTTTCACTTGAGAAAGTGTAACAGATCACGTTTCAAGGCCCATCAACACAACTCCAAATCATACCAATGGAAGTGCTTGCTAAGGCCTCCAGGAACCTCCCCTGCACTCCTTGTGCCCTTAATTACTGTCAGACTCCCTGTGGCCACCCTCGAAATCAAGGGGGAAGTCAGGTAAGCAGAGCAAAGGCCACAGCTTCAAGGACTTTCCCTATTTTCCAGGACTGACCAGACAGCCAACAGGATCATTGCTTCCTAAGCCAGGGGCTAGCTGGATCCTGTAACATATATATCAATACTGATACAGATATAAAAATAACAGGAACAAGGAAAAAAAAAAACAACAAACCAACAGTTTTAGGCAAAACTTCATCCTATAGTCTTACAACCTCAAAAACCTGAAAAGGTGCAGCATCGTTTTATGAATTCAGCCAAAAAGATAAATAATGCTTGTGCTCCCCCTGTTGGCTCTGTCCTCAGAACACAGCTCGGCATCAATGCCTGCAAGTACTGAAGTTTTTTAATAACCATAATAATACATATAGGGCTTCAACTCTTTCAAACATGAAACTTTGCCTTCGTACAAAAAGGAAACACTGTATTTAATCACAATCAGAGTGAGAAAGCACTTGTGAGACATGAAAAACAAAAGCTGGAAGTTGTTTTGACTTAAACAAAAACAAGAGCTTCTGAAATACCCATCCTAAACAAAGTGCTGTGAAAGGTACATAAAAAATGATGAAGAGACATATAGTAAATGAAGGAAAGAAACAAATACAGCTTACTGTGAATAAATATTTAAATCCAAAAGGAGAACTACCAGGCACAGTAATCTGCACACAAACCTCACAGACAGCACTGCTGATGGCTGCAGCCAGATACATCTCAGAGGTGTTCGGGAGGACTTGAATGAGTGGATAGACTCAGCTCCTCCACGGTACCCTGCGCTCGCTCCCCGAGCCCCTCGTGTGCTGCTCGACACCACTGGTAGCTGCCAGCTGCCAAGAGCCCGGCTGGCAGTGCCTGCGACCCAGCCTCCATAGTGAGCCAGTTCCCATCACTCTGGCTCTGAGAGGACCCCTCAGCCTCCGCTCTCTACCTGCATAATTTCTCGGCATTGACATCTTCAAAAAGCTTAGAGAAAGATGAGGGTTTCTGTAGGAATAAGGGTCATGTAAAAGGGTGGCTACCTGGAACAATGTCAGGTTTTTGGAGAGACCCTTAAGGATTAATATTAATTCAGCCATATTAATGGGATTCAAGTTTTTTAAGGTAGAAAAAGTAATACAAATTCCAGATCACTATTAAGAGCAAAATTGGATCTTGAGAACCTCCGAACTTGTCCATCTTTCCTTCAATACACAATGGAAGAAACAACAAAATTTGAGTACAACTCTTTGTAAATTACTTAATATATCTTCAGGCTGGAGAAAACAGGTATTTGCACATACAGCTAGGTTATCTCTGCTCAGATAATATCCTAGTCTAACCTTAAACTGCCTTTCAGGAAAATCTACATATTGTAATCTTCTTAGGATTTTCTTGGCAAGTCGAGTTTACCTACATAGGTAAGTCTGAACATTTAGATTTTAAATACTGCCTTCCTTCACAAGCTGTCTTTTCCCATTAGGGTAAGAGCTGGAAACAAAGATTGTGAATTGTTGTGTTAGAAAGGGTTATCTTGTCTCATAAAACTACATTTGATGTTTTCTATATGAAAATACTTCAAGTATAACACATAAAAACTACATATTATTTTATTTAAATAAACCAGATAAATTAGAATCAACCAATATTAGTCAACTAATTAAAAAATAAGCAGTAATATAAAACTGAATTCAGTTTTTAAGTCCTAGTCATAGTGATACTCAATATTCATCCTTGCAGTATGCAGGAGTCATTCCTCTTTCAGTGAACGCATAAATGGAGGCTCTTTGTAAATCCATTCAGACCAAAATACATCCACATTCCCCCACTACACTGTGACCAAAGACTCTCCTAAGAGCTACTGAAAATGTTATTTGAGGAACCTCTTACTGTGTCCAGCTTCAGAAAAAGAGATGCTAGTCCCATGTAGACAGACACACTGAATCAGAGTAAACTGTAAGCAGATGTCAGAAGAAAACTGTTGACACTCAGGTAATATTGAGAAACAAGCAGCAGCATCCCCAATCAAAGTTTAAAGAGACCATCACCTAGTTAAGAGGACCTGTTCCCTTTCCTGTTTTATAAAAAACTGCCTGTTGTTATTCCTCAGTTATAACACATGATGCCACATGATGGCAGCAAACACCAAGCTTTAGCCTTACCTGCACAGGCTGTTCACCTCCTGTTCTAAAATCTTCAAGCTGCTGTGCATGCCATACAGCTATGCCATAGGGCTCCTCAGCAGTCCTGCAGTCCAGAGGATTTGCACGTAACTGTTCTTTAAGCCACATCTGAGTCCTCACTGCTGGCTGTATGGGAGCTCCACTCACAGCCTGTTGTCCCAGAGTTGCGTATCTCTGTCCAAAAGCTTCACAACTGGCTGCCGTAGGTTTGCTTTCAGGTAAGGCACTGTAGGTCAAGTCTAAGGCATGTCTCCTACTTGAGGAATCTGAAACAAAATCGTCTTTGCTGCACGTTTCAAATTTGTATTTGCAGTCCAGTAGAGAAGATCGTTTTTTCCCCATTTCTTTGTCCTCGATTTTTAGCAACTCCATGCTATCATGCAAACAACATGGCCCATTTGTCCTTAATTGTGGCGACACAGCTTTGTCTGTACTAGCCCTGGAGTCCACTGAATGACTACTACCATCCTGGCTGAAGGTATTTGGTGAGCTGAGTTTAGACAAGGAGGACCATTTTCTTACCGGTCTTGCATCTTTCATGTCAAGAGAATTGTCCAGGGCACCCTGATTTCTGCCTCCTCCTGACCGTACAAAGCTTGTACTCCATTTTGAGCCATCAGACTTGAAAGCTTCCCTGTGTTTGGAAAGTGAAGAGCTGGCATTAGACGGCATCACATGGGCAGTGGGAATAGAAACCAGTGATCGGCTGGGCTTAAACGAGGATGTACCACTTGAAGTTGAATGATCTGGAAAGAGAGATTTATCATGTAAATAAGTACAATACAGAACTCATATTAACATCAGTGCCCAGAGGACAAAACATCAAATTCAAGGTGAAATGCAAAAATAAAAGGAAACAAGTTTCTTGACAAAACAGGGTCTTCTGAACCATTCAAGATTATGAGAATGGAAACCTATTAAAGTGGGAGATTTTCAAGTTTATTTTGCTCAGGTGCCATCATTAAAAAAAAAAAAAAAAAAAAAGAGAACTGTGCTAAGCAGTGGCAACAGCAGCTCAAGACACAATTCTCAGGCTGTGGGCAGAAGGCAGCGTTCATTCCCCAGCTTCAAGGTGGCAGGCTGGATTTCTCCCCCACCCCACATAATTTTAAGTAGCTTCTATATCACAAATGGTAGAGGTATCACAATTCAGGAGCCCCAGGACTGGTTCCTGTTCTATCACCCCTCTTCTCATTTTTTAAAGGCAAAACAATTCACTAAGTGCACTTTGTAAAATGGCAGTGCTGGAGACAAGCCAGTTTAATGATGGCCTCTTGGACAGAACTATTCATCCCTTTTGGATCTCACTGATTTCAAACTATAATTCCCCTGGTGATTTGCTAAAAAACAAGATGCTGAAAAATTTTATGTTCCATTTTAGGTTTTGTCTTACTTACAGACCCAAATACAATCCCACACAGAAACTGTGTGTAGCATAATTTATGAAATCTATCCCAACCTGAAATATCAAGAACAGAGAAATCAGTGAGGTGATATTCAGGAGGGGACAGAAGAGCAAAGATGAGAGAGGTAAACGAGAGGTCACTGGGGACTGGCTGAGGCTCACACGCCCAACAACATGTGCCTAGCATCACAGGCTGTGGACAACCAGAAATAAACACCTAATCCTCTCATTAGAAGATCAGCTCCCATCAAGTCACATGGCTGCACCTTAGCAAGCTCACATTGCTCATTAGGTTCACGGAAGATAGAATGAAATTGCTCTAATTAAAAGATTCTTTTGGGGTCCTTTTTGGCAAGAGCAAGACAGATACACTCTTCTAATTTCTCTCATCCTAACCTAGAGAGAACTTATTTCTTTGAGATTTGTCAACTGGTACAAGAGTTCATAGTGGGACAATTAAAAAGAATTAAAAAAAAAATAAAATCAATCAATTGCTCTAGAAGTACAACTGACATACCCAGTTTGATGGCTACACTGAGTTAATGTGATTTGGTGAATGCCAGAACACATTATTAATTGGGCAAACTTTCAAAGGATATATTTGACTCAATATACCATGCCCCAGATAGGAAAAAGAAGAGAGCTTCCAACGGTGCAACAACTTTTAAAAATGGCAGCACTTCTTTTCCTATGTATCCAAATAAAGGTAACCTTACAGCCAACTTGCATAGTGCTCCTTATTTGGGACCAGGCTCCCTCATTCCTTGCACTTGCAGCACAACACAAAATAATATAGCCCTACAGCCACACTCCTCATGAGAAAAATGCATTAGAGCCCACAAAATACTAAACAGTTCCTTGATTGATACCTGTTTATTGCATACTTGTCTTCTGGCTCCTAAAAAGGTGGAAATTCTTGCTGAAGCTTTCCTGCCTCCTAGTGGGTCACTGCCCCACCATGTACCCTCCTGTTTCAAAGCGTAAGCTCACACATTGTCTCCTGCCTCTACCCAGCCTCCTACTTTCACAGTAGTTAGAGAACACAGCTATCTTTAAGACTTGATAAAACTATCAGAGCTGGCTGAAATGGACCAACAGTTTAAGAGTTATTCATAGGGTGCTGATTATTGCTGTAACACACACATAGGATGCTCACATTAGAGAAAGTGAAATGGAGAGAAGAATACTAGTAGCTTGTTACCTGATGGATCATGTTGCTAATGAATGTGAGGTACCGTTTTTTACATGCAAGATGAAGGTCCTTCCCTCCTCCCTGTACTTCTTTCTTAAAAATTCCATACTGCAGACACAAAGATATTCCTTGGCTTTTTTTCTCTGTCTTGATATTGCTCAAGAGATGGGACATGTTAAAGAGGAAGACAGAAGGCCACACTGCCCATTTCAAGTGGAAGGAACCACAGTCTTCTGACCAAACACATTTGTGCCCACAGCTATTGCAGCAGCAGAGATGGTGATATGCAACACTACCAGTTCCCAAAATTGTGATAAGCTCACTGCATGTAACCAATCTGCCTGTGCCAGGTGCAATCTCAGCTCCTCTCAGCTCTGCCTTCCTGTCTTCTCTTGTAGCACAGTAGTGGCTATCTATGCAAGCACCTCCAAATCAGGTACATCTTGCTAATCTGCATAGCAGGGGCTGCCAGCTTCCAGCCCTGCTCTGCAATAGAAATAAACATACTCGGCCATCTCTGGCTGAGGATGTCAAAGCAGTGACAAGAAGGTGAAAGAGGTATATGACACGATGGAGCTGGAGTCTCAAACATACACACTATGAGATGGAAAGCCCAGGGTTAGAGTTCTGCTTTCTGGGAGCATTCAGCAGAAGAGCAGGGAGAGACAACTGCTGTCCTCGGGAGAGCAGGGAAGAAAACACACAGTAGAAAGAAATGCACCTCTTCTTGTACAGGTATGCCTTAGCCAGAGGCTGCTACCTTTGTAACACTCAAGCAAACTAACTTTTGTACTGTACCTTACCCAGAAGCTGCATCTGACACAGCACAAAGTCAGTCCTGCAAAGGAAGCAGCCACAGGCTTTTTTATATCCAAAGAAAATAGAGTATATTAGGATTCTAAAAGAACTGACTGTGGAGACCTACATTTTAGGCTATGCAGATTTCTATGAGTAGAAATGTCACAACTGCAAGATAAAGGTAAGAGAAGAAACCCTATCTGTATGCATGTATTTGTAAAAGTTAAATATAGTTCCATACAAAAAAAATTACAGTAGTATCTAATATAGCATTTTCAGTCTGAAATACTGACTTAATGTCACCTACACGCGGTCTTCAAACTAGAATTAAAAACAATAATAATGAGAAGTGTATGATCTCCTTTACCTGTTTTTATTAGAGTACAGAGTTATTCGTATGTGGTAGATTTTTATTTTTTCTTGTTCTACTCTAATTTTAAGCCCTGAGTTTAGATCTAAACTGCTTTTCCTCACTTCTGATTCTAAACTCTTCAAGCAGATTTAAACTTGGAACGCCACGTACATCCAACTACAGCTGATGGATGTCTCTGATAATTTGTCTCAAAGTGAAACACAGCAATTCTGGCTTCAAGTTGTCCTAATTAGTCTTCCCATTAACGCTCACTGAAACATATGAGAAAATTCACACTTCTTCTTAGAGCATATTGCTTCAGTCTGCCTTGACTGCAGGCTCAGCTGGAAAAAGAGCCAGTCTGCATTCTGAAACATCTCCTCACAACACAAAAAGCATGAAATTCAGAAATTTCATTGAAAATAGGAGAGAATCCAGAAAGCACCATGGAACTTAAAAGACATTACTTCTTCTGTAGTCACAGAAATAAGCTCCATCTGGCCAAATCCTGCCAAAGACTACTTTATCCAAGCAGCAGATTTTTCCCTTCCATACAGTCGGGGGTAAGGAAATGCCTAGTTCAGAATTAAAAGTGCTCTCTTCTCAGCATTACTCACGTTTTCACTTCATTGAGCTAGTATTTATTTGAAGATTACACACACTCTTAAACAGGGCTTGTGTGTCTCCAGACTCTTTCAATGCTTAAGACTGCGCTCATTAATGAAAACTTAAAGAGACAGGAGGAAAAAAAAAATATAGCTAGTTGCTACTGGTTTTCCTTTGAACAGCAGCAAGATCATATGTCAAATTTTGTTTTTCAATTATCCTAATAACTTTTTTTTGTGCCCACCACAAAGCTCCTTAGAGGACTTACCTAATAGGAGTAACATTTTAATACCTGATCCAATAGTTCCCAAACCACATAAATAAAAGAATTGGAAAAACTGTATTTTAAAAACATGCTACAAGATTTCTACCACATAATAGCAACAGATGGAATAGAAAATTAAGAGCATTTCATATGGCTTTCTTACTATCTTATGGTACACTTCTGAACTATGTCATTACTGCATATCTGGCACAGAAAATAATATAACAGAAGCAATTTTGGTCTTACTAAAAAACTCATCACAGAAATTTTGTTTAAATGGGAGACAGCACAGCACAGACTTTCTTCTGAAGAAGGGGGAGAAAAAAGAAACCCTCCAACATAAAGTTAATGAATGCCTCCTACTCATTTACATTTTCCTGTGCTACATTTTTTAAATCACTAGTGCCAATTATATTCATCATAACTAGAAGAAATCTCTGAAGCCATTTCTCAGGCCAGATACACAACGCAATCGTTCAGCTACTTAAAATCCTTATCTGTTGTCCAACAGTCAGTCTTAACGCACAAGAGACAGAGAAGGTTCACTATAACCTCGAACAACTCCTTTAGCTGCAAAGTGAAACTAGCACTTTAAGAACCCCCATCTACAAGACATACTTCTATATGTGACAGTTTCTTCACTGCTCCCAGTAAGATATTATCAAATAACAGCAATCAGCTAATACAGTTACTCAATGCTAATCAAAACCAAAATGCATATAATGCATGTTTATGGAATGGATGCATATCTAATGCCACTGAAAAAAGAGAACCTTCCTTGTGTGAAGGACTTTGAAATTTGATATTTTATCCAGGCTATAATTAGAAAGCCCTGACCATGGAGTACACCAGTATTAAAAACAGCTGACCTTCTCCTCCTGCCCTCCCCTCGCACCTCCCAAAACACTGACATAGATTACTCTAATCCAGGAAAATAAACCGAATTATAATATTAACTGAGCAGGAGATAAACAGACGAAGTCAAGCCTCTGTTATACAAATTGAAGGTCTTGAATCTCGCTGCAGTTTAGTGTACAAAGGTTCTTACATTCGTTATAGGATGTCGGTTCTTCTGAATGCTTCTCTGAACTGTTCCGTAACTCTTAATTGCATGGACCCCAGCAACAAGCCACAGGCAATTCCAGTGTCCAGCGTATGGTTTACTGAAAGGGCCGTGAGTCTTCATTCTACCATGCAAGCATGTGCCTGCCTCCCAGAAACTTTCTCCAAAACAGCTGCTTTCAACAATAGAAGTGTCTAACTCTCCTGGGAGTTGGTCAAAAAACAAAGACCATGGAATGATGTGCTATGACAGCAGTATTTATGTTATGCCTGTGTTCCCCCCTACCTACCTACAAACTGGACTAGCCTTAATACAGCATAGATAATCAGATGAGCCAACTGAGAAATTTCAAAATGGACAGGCAGGAGGCCAGCCCTAGCAAAAAGCCCTGAAGAGACTGACTCATCAACCTCTGAAAGCAAAAGCATGCCTTTTCAGGGTGCAGTAGCAGTCAGAGGAACAGTTTGGGTTTGGTTAGTTTGTTTTGGTTGTTTTTTTGGTTGTTGTTTTTTTTTTTTTACTGTAGAGAAATCTTCACCACTCTCTTTACAAGCCCTGTTCATATTATTTCAAGTTTACTATGTCAAAATATGAGAGGTGAATGAATGGAGGAAATCTCTGCAAATAAATCTCTTCCAAAGAATAAATAAATACAAGCATGCATCATAGAAAGCTGTATTACAAAAGGAAGCGCTGCAGACACAAGAGAGAACTGTTCAGAATGAGAAAGTGAGCCCCAAATGCTCATACAATTCCTAAACATTATTTGTTTATAAAGTGCTGTGTTTGTACAGCAAGAAACTAAAACAAAAGAATAACTAACAAAAAACTTTCTAGAGGCAAAATATAATTTAATACTAATTAATACTAATTTAAAATAAGACACTGTTAAATACTAAAATACTTACTGCCAGTAAACTGAGTTGCCTGTGTCACATCTATGCCTTCAAAGCAAAAACAGTGATGTGGTGTTCAGAAGCAAGTTCAATTAATGTTATGTGGAAAAAAGAAGCAAGTTCACTGGCTTCCAGCATCACCAGTTACCGTACTGGCAGTGTTGATCAGAACTGCTTTACATAAGAAGTGGATAGCAAACTCCGAGTCAGTTCTACTTTATTTCAAACTAATTCCTGTACAATTTTCTGGAATCTACTGTTGCATACCAAAAGAACCCAAGTTGTACCTACAAACTTGCTAGTTTTAGAAGTTGAAGTTATTTAAAATCTACATAATTCACAAAGAGTATGAACAGTACAACCCTGAATAATACAAATGCAAACTTAAGAGGTTGCAGCTGAGACAATTTTCAAAAACTGAAGCGATTTTGTTGCTTTTATTTCTTCCCTTCAAACAGCAGCATCTTGGAGTAAGACACGTGATGAAATACTGGTAAAGCTACTACCCCTGGGCAATGTTATTGTAGAGAAATGGAAGAAGGAATAAATGGTAGGTCAGCCTGACAGGCTTCCTACAACCTACAGAAATCAAAAAATACTACAAGAGGAGTTAAAGGATTTTTAGTACAGGGAGCAGAAAGCAGTGTTGGCAAGAGTAAAAGCTGTACACAGAAGTACCAGGATAGCATACACACTTATCCAAGGAAGGAAATGCAGAGGTAACACTCAGTTCCAGCAAATGGTAAACAGCTTCTCAGACATCCTTATGAACAAAAGGAATACTACGTACATATGAAAATACTTTAACAGAAGCTTGACTAACATATCCCATCTAACTTATTATGAACTGGCCGCTTGGTATCATCTTCATTACCGTCCTCTACAGTTAATGACTTTCCTTTTTTCCATTTGCAACATCTCACTCATTTCCACAACCCTTCCAGCAAACTCACCTTCTCCCTTGTTTGCCAGAGAGGTAATAAGGTAGCAACAATCCTACTTAATGTAAGAAGTGAGGATAACACTCTCAACTTTCAAAAAAGGGGGAGTGGGAAACAAGCATGTTCTAAAGTTTGGTTAATGAAGCTTAACACAGAAACTGATTGTCACTGAACAAGAGAAAATTATAGTTTGTCATTGAGCAAAAGAAAATTATTTACTCATAATGGAAGTTATTTACTCGTATTTCCCTATTTTCATATAATTTAAGTCCTGTTCTCAGCTTACCACATAAAAGGTTGCTTTGCTTCACTCAGATTTACCCACTTCCCCAGAACACAGTATTGACAAAGAACATGCCCTATAAAAGCTACTACTTCAACTGTATTTAGTTATAGTAGTTAGGTACTTAAATACTCTTTCAGAAGTCTGCTCTTTGACCAACTCTCATTAGGATACAGCATACACTCTCCAGCTTTGATTTATTTAAAAAGTGCTGTCCCGTACTTGAGAAGTCATCACTGTACACCAACATCAAGTTTCCACCACACCTTTCGAGATGGCAGATTTGGCAAAAGCCTCATTAGTGAAGTTGTTAGATTCCAGCAACAAGGACAAGCAATTAAATGATACAGTGGACCACATTCATGTGGACGTGAATCTTCATATGTCAAAGGACAGCATCTTCATATGATCTCAGCACTACAAATCAATCTCTGCATTCCAGCGGCCATTTCAAGAGCCAAAATTCCTAAATCCATCACTTGTTAGATGACAAGAGGCAATCTGAATATCTCCCCACAGAATTGCACGAGAGATCAAACCAGAACCAGTGCCAAAATGAAGCACACAATGGAGATTATACATTTACTTTCTTGAAGATCATATATTATCAGTTTAAAAACCACTACACAGGAAAGAGACAAGCTCAGTAGAAAGTGTTAGTTTTCTCCTATGTTCCACTGCAGTCAGGTTTGAGGTTAAAGTTCCCAATATTAACCAAAGTTAAAAGACATTTGGTAAAACAACCTGCCATCTAAACCACCCCTCATTAAAAATTAATACACATTCCCTTGAAATATATAGCTGATTTTTTTTATCTAAGAAGATATCAGGTAAAACGATCCACATTCTGCTTTAAAAAAAAAAGTTCCTTTAAACTAGCTGTTGGCAATATCTATTATCACAAGTCTCAAATAATAAAAAATTTACAGTGTATTTCAACAAATACAGCTTAACAAAAACTTCTAACAACATTTTGTGCTTTGGAACAGTGGACTTCAGGGAGACTGTACCAAGCCAGTACACCAGTTTTTGATAGGGGTAAACAAATATAAACTCCACAAACAAACAAAAAAGGGCAAAAATGTATGAGTGGTATGGTAAAACTCCTAAAACTGAGGTTTTAACAGGCACTAGATATATACATGCAGAGAGAAAAAAGAAGAGAAGAAAACCCCCAAGTCCCCAACATATCGCATACACACCAATTACAGCCATCCTGCTTAAGGGATCTTAACATAACTGATATTTTAAGATTTAATACAAAATAGTACTACCTACTAATATTTCTGTGAAGTGACAATTTGCCTAATGATATCTAGGCTAATAATACTCAGATGGGGAATCCACAACTCCAGAAAAGAAACATCTTCAAACAAATTTAATAACTTCCTACTCTTGAGCCAGATCTGGGTCAAATTAGCTCACTCACATGAAGCCCCTATTCAGAAGATGATTTAACAGTGGACTGTAAAGAAGAGTAGCATTGCATAGAAGTGGGATGCTGCCACTCCAAAATGAAGTCAGGTATCAGTCTGTGCAACAAGGACAGCTTTAATGAAGTAGCACACAGTTCAAAAAGCAGCAGGTTAAATGTTTTACAGGGAAAGATTATTCAGCAAAGAGAAATAATTACAGCAGTCAACTACTGCAAGATTCTATTCTGCTTTCCTTACTGTACTCAATTATTCCAGATGCCAATGTTAGAGAAATGTGGAAGTACACATTAAAAGCACATGAGGCAAATACAATACTGTGGGGTATTTAACTGAGGCAGAAAAGATTTCACAGACTGTATCTGATCAGAGAGTCTAAAGTAAACAGCAGGTAAGCCCAAGAGCAAATTTTTACTCCCTATCAGTCACTGGAAACAAGTTATTTATAACTATGATTGGTCCAAGCTTGCAGTGGCCATCCAAACTGAAAACTGGGTTTCTGAGTCAGATTTGTTTGCTAAATTGATCTACAAAGACAGAGGCTAACCTGACATACATAAAATCTCTTTAGATGAGAAAACTGAGCATTTTAAGACAGAAGTAGGTCTTAAAAGAATGAATGAGTTTTACCAGAATACAATAAAACTTTTAATTTATGCATTTTGCCTCCTTATCCCAAGGATATCACACACCCATAGCCAAATATAATTGTGATTTCTAGAAACACAACATAATAAAGGATGCTCTGAACAATCATTTTCAAAGTTAAACTTTCACAGCAGTAACTGCCACACAAACAAAGAGATACCCCATCCTCAATGCTTTATCTTCGTGTACCTCTCTGCCTACCAGCTCTTCAGCATTCAGCTTTGGTGCTGTTATTACTGCCGTACATACACAGTATCTGATAAAGCTGTGCTACAGGATGTTCATAAGCTGCTGTATGAGTCCATGGGAGTAATGTGCAACTGGCCACCACAAAATAGTAACAAATATTACGTATAAGATGTGGATGCTCCATGTAAAAGAGCAGAAACTGAACAAAAGAGAAATTTTGTACCCCGAAGTATCTATCTTTGTTTTTCAGCAATCTGGAGCTATTTTTAAGAAACAGTTATATAACTAAGTAGAACAATTTTTAGATTAACAGTATCTATTTTTTCCCCCCAGATAAGAGGATAAAGCAATATTCCAGAACACCAGTCAGATAGTCAGGCAACTTAATTTTGCTGAAATAAAAGTATCAGTGAAAACTTATACCGCCACAGGGTTTTTTTTTCCCTTTGTGGTTGATTGGTTGTTTCTTCTTTAAAAGTCCAGATCTTAACTTGCATTTGCCTTTTTATGAAGGCCATCTACAGCTTCCAATTCCATTTTCCAACAACAAGTACTTAACAGTGAAGACATGCAGAAATCAAATATCCCCCTAGGACCTTCATTAAAAGTAATGGCTAAAGGAAAAAAAATACTATCGATGTCACAATATATCTGTCCTCCTTCCTTTCTGAATCTGCAAGATACCTATGCCACAAATACCATCTACTTCAACAGCCACCAGATACTCCCTCTTGCTGGCATTACTTCTTCATCCCCAGCTAGGCACAACTACAAAAAAATTGGAGTAACTTGGCCCATCAGAACAGAAATCCACCCCCACCCTCCAGAGGGGGAAAATCCTAGGTATTTTTGTTCTCTGTAAGAGAACATCCAGTAGCAGGAACATACCTACCTCTCCACTTTCCTATACCAAGACAGACAGAAGTTGTACTTTCTCAGGCTCCGAAGAAAACTTATTTGTATTATCCCAACTCTCTGACTTACTCCAGGTGCCATCTCCAACAACAGCATTCCCAGATTAGCTAGGCTGATGCCTTTCAGCAGTGAAACCACCTCACCTAAGATATGAAGGGGAAAAGGAGGTGCATGTGAGGAGAGACTCACACGAGGAGAGTTAAGAGGAGAGATTCCCTCTAACCCAAGGGACCAGAGCAAAACCTGAGGGTTTCCACAGAGCACTATCATTCCATGCAGTTAACACTTTGTTGTTGACCAAGGTGTATATCAATCCCTCACATTTTATTCGTGAGTACAGGCAGAAACAAAGCCTACAATTTAATGTCAGGTAACTTTAGAAGGTTAAATCCCACTTTCAACTTCCAAGGAGACTGGAGTTCCTGGCTACATTTTTTTGAGATCATTATCAATTAATGAAAGTTTAATCCCTGCTCCTACTAAGATGGTCTTTAGCTTTAAAATATCATATTTAGATTCATCTGGTGCCCGTTCTCTTCACCACTAAGCAGTGGATCTCTTATCTTGGTTCACAACCCACCAAGAACAACTCTTTCTAACAGGAGCAGCAGCTTTCAGCTTTACGCCAGGCTACGCAAGTATGGAAGAGAGGACATACCTTCATCTTCATTTTCTCTCCCAACCTCATACTCCAACCCCATTTCCTCTACTGATTTCCCGCAGTTGAACCTTACACACAATAGTCATCCTCCTAGGTTACCTCTGCGTTCTCACTTTGGGAGCCCCAGCCCAAACTCATTATCATAGAATAGAATCATTTAGGTTGGAAAATACCCTTTTTTTAACCTAACACTGCCAAGTCCACCACCAAACCATGTCCCTAAGCAACACATCTACACTGTCTTTTAATTACCTCCAGGGATGGTATTTAACCACTTTCTCAGGCAGCCTGTTCCAGTGCTTGACAACCCTTTAATGGGTGACCCTTCCAAGTATCACACAGTCTCCTGTACAATAAAAGCGCATGTGTATGAGCTTTTACCAACATGGAAAAAGAAATCCTTTCACAGGCAGAAGCAGGTGCTGTAAGCAGCTACAGCAGTGAGGCTGCCATGGGTCCAGAGAGGCAGGAGGATACTGCTTGACAGCTTTCACACTGCTCCATAGCAAGACTGTCTCTGTCTTTCTCCTTCCTCCTGCTGCAGACAAAGGTCAGGCCAGGTCGCCAAACACAGCCAGCTTGCCGCAGCACTGCCACTGCTACGTACCACTTGGAAGCAGTTAATGTACCACAAGCAATTTACTTAATACACTTTGGGAACGCCTGCATCAAGCAGTAATCCCTTCCAAGGGCCAGAAATCATCCCCAGGAATCCCAAAAATTCAACTGCTGCCTCAAGAATAATTTAGCTCACTGGGGAAGTCTCTCCCCTTCAGATGCTGATCCCCAAACGATAACAGAATAATATGTTAACAGTAGGTTATATTCAACCGGAATAGGTCTGCTGAGTACCTAGCGGTCTTGGTCTACATAATTACTTACCAAGACTGGGGAAAAAGCAAGATATTTAAAAAAAACCAACCAAACAAACATGAAAAACACCTTAAAATAAATACACAAAAGAGCAAAATACAATATTGCAGAAGTAGATCTAGCTCTCTATTTTTTAACTTTTACATTCTTAGCTTTGTTACTCTACCCTTCATTTACTATACAAGACCCTCTCTTTCCATTAAAGCTTCTTGGACACTTCAGGTCTTTGGTTACAAATCAACAGCCTACTCCACATATAGGTCACCATCTGGAACCCAGCTCAGGTCCCAGAGGATTAACCTTAAATTGGATTTGAGCATAACTCTATATCCTACAGAAGTCGTCACTTTTTATACTTCAAAAATTAAGCATCATTATCATTATTTCCCAAACGAAAAACAGGAGGCAAAGTGTTACAACAATTAGCCTGATGTCACTTCGTAAACCTTACCTGCTTCCTCCCACTGCTCTCTACACTGAGCAATACTGGCAACCCTGATATAATGTATATATTTTAAACTTTGCAAATTCAAGCAGAACAAAAAGAAGGAATAAACTGGGGGAAAGGAGGGTAAGACCCACTTGGAATTCTCAGCATTTTCTTATAGCAACCAGAAACTTGATACATGGCAAAGGAATATGACAGTCCTCCTCCTAACAGAAACATTTCTGAAAGCAACAGCAGCATGAAGAAGATATGCAAAAGTTACTGAATTCCATCCTACGAAACTGATTATAATATAATAAACAGATGTGGAAAACCTCAATTTTCCTGCACCTTTTTTCCTACATCATCTGGCTTCCACCATTTTGATGCTAGCTTCTAATATTTTCTTTTTTCAGACATACCTGTGAATCCATGATAACAGATTACAGACTGATAATAACTGAATGTTGTTCCATTTCTAATACATAATTTCTCTACAGCATAAAACAAAAGAGAGGGATTCACATTTCTGTAACGCCCATAAACAGCCCTCCCTCCAAGACCTCCACCTTCCCCACACACACTCTGAGGACTTAATTTTGCTTTTTTTGGAGGACAGATGATAGTTTGAGCAAATGTGAATAATACACTGGTAAAATTAGCAGTGTTAATTCAGAGGCTATATTTAGAATTAAATCCCACTCTCTTAGGAGGATTTCTGTACCGTAAAAATACAAGCCTCCCCTCCAGAAGGGAACTATACTTCCTTATATGTCCACCATCAAAGCCGCCACAAAAGATAATTTTAAAGGCTGGAGAAAAAAAACCTCATGCATATCACCACCTGAATAATATTACTCTGAAGTTTTCCTGGAATATATATGCAGATCTTAATGCTTACCAGCGTTTCTTCACCTGCTAGTAGTCTGTCTGTAAAGTAATGATAGTTATATACTATTCATCTGAACCTGTATGTCACTTTTTAAAGAAATATTCTGAATATTGAAGGCCATTTGTGTCCTTTGAAAAGGCTGACTGAAAGATGTGATGTTAACTATAAACCACACTTAAACAAATTGATACCAAATCAGGAGAGAAATGCATAACGCCCAATACAGTCTTTTATCTCAGCTTTTCCCAATGAAAACATTTAGCTTTGCAAACAATTTCTAAAAAAAAAAACCCAAAACCATTAACAGCGGTTTATTACTTCTCCATTCTTTCACTGGCAATTCATGTCTAAAAAAGTTACTGTTTCTCCCCCCACTGTCTATGCCAAAGAGAAGATGGAGTTTAGTGCCCTGACTTCACCATGATTTAGAAAATTTTATGAATTAGCACACTAATTAAATGCAAGTGACAAATCCAACTAAATCATAAGAGCAAGAAAATGTAAGTCATTAATTACGATAAATGCTTTAAAAGAATGTTTCTCATCTTGAAAGACCAGAAGTTCCTCTGCCAACTTATATATATGTCAGGTACCATTTGGTCCACCAAATCCATCCTCCCTGGTATGAAACACAACACTTGCTACAAATGATATAAACAGTCTCAGATTAAAAGACTTGATCCACTGTAGAGAAGAGAACTGTAACCAAACTCTAACTTGCGTATTTGTGATAATTTCTGTAGTCATTCAAGATAAAACATGCTAAAGCATTCAAAACAAAAAGAAGACAACACACACACAAAATCCTTCCTTGGTAAAGTTTTGGGGTTTAATCACCATAATTCTAAAAATCAGTTTGGCATCTCAATTCCCAACAGCATGGTGTACCTAGCACCCAAATGGGATGCTGGTTCAATGCCAGCATGCCTCCCCGAGTACCCAATGAATCTCCTGCATTACTGAGCACAGCCTTTATCTTTACACAAAGCATATCATATGACATAAGAATTGCAGAATTCTTTTAAGTGCTGCTACCTGTAATGCTACCCAATCTTCTGAGCACTAACTCCTAGACAATATTAAAACAGAAGAGGGGTTCACTGTTTACAAACAACTAACAAGCTTGAACACAAACAATCAGAATTACATTTTTCTTCAAAAAGTTTGGTGATCACTCCTCTCTGCACCCCATGAAAATTAGAAGACAGAGAGTTTGTATGTCCATTTTGTCGTCCGATGTGCACAGTTACGAGTACAGAGCCAGAGCTGGGAGAGTAGAGAATGTTTAAATTGCTGCCTTTGATAATGGAAAGAATTTAGTGTTTATAAATTTATTCCCAGTTGTTGGCTCATATATTTGGATATTTATCGTACTCATCACTATGGTATCCAAGCACATTAGCAGTGCTTTGACCCACGCAAAACAATACAAAACTGCTTCTTCTCCGCTCTCCAACCTATTAAGAAACACCTCAGTTGTAGTATTACTAGCACAGCATGTTCCAGAAATTAAAAATAGAACTCTTAAAAAGCTAGACACAATTTCAGATCAAAGTATATCATAAAAATATATAATCAGGGAACAAAATATATCATAAAAGCTGCTGCGGGAGAAAACAGTTTACCAGGATCTGCTCTCTGGCTCTGAAATAAAGTCAGCTCCACTAGCTCAGAGAGTCTGAATTGTCTACTTACAGCAAGTATTTAAATAAAAAAATTCAGATTTGTCTAATGATGTTAATAATTGAAGTCATCTTTCACCCCAGCAAAACACAAGAGAGCCATTTTGCGCAATGCAGTATCTAATGTGTTCTCCAGTGTTACCTAATAGTACCAGTAAATCCCTAACATAGCAAATTGTAATGGCATTCAGCCCACATCCAAGCTACCAGGATGAAATGTGAAACTCTGCAAAGGGTAGCAATTTTAGAAGCTACATACAGATCTTCACATCACCACTCAACTGGTAGAACACTATAAATGCACTTCAGCTTTAGAAGAGAGGTTGACACAAATGATTTTTGATAAATCAAAACTAACGTGCTTCACATTGCATAAAATAGTTTTATAATCAAGCAGTGTTAAATTCTCTGTTGCATCTTGGACTAGCATTTGTAGGCAGATTAGGCACAATTACCATATTGAAATGATGGAGCAGAGGAAACAGAACTGTATCAGTAACATAATTATAAACACTGAATGCAAGAACAGCTTCTTAACAGAAACCCCAAATATTTTTTACCCTGTCTTTCTGTACTGCACTTTATTTTTAGATTTTAATTTATATGCTGACTTATTATAGGCCAAAAAGATTAAAAATAAGCATGGTAACTGTGTTGTACATATATACACACATACAAACTCTCATATAATGCATATTAATGAAACTATCTATATAAGCACATATAAAAGATAAATTGATTTAACTAGCCTCACAAATCGGTAAGTTTCAGAGGAGAAAAAAAAATCCATGCTTCTCTAAGTCTGATATATGACTTGTGAAACACAGAACTCCACCACACGTGTCACGCTCTCCATCAAGTCCCACACCTACCTCCTAACAGCTGGAATGATACCCACTCATGTAAGCAACAGTCTAATTAATGTCCTTCAACTTTTACAGTAAATTAAGGGTATACTACTCCCATGGGAGTATAGTACTCCCAGAATCATATAAACAAGAACTTTTGGCAGTAAGTCACATCTTTTATTAATTCTACTAGACTATGCTACCTGCCAGAACTAACTAATTAACTAACTAACAGAACTAAATAACTAATTCATAATATTCCTAACACCTCTCAAATTCCCATTTTATTCCAAAACTTCAGAAGTACTTATTTAAGAGGTTCTGTATTTTTCACATTCCTCATCTCCTTCCAAAATATTCCATTCCAATTTCCATTAAGGATTAAATAAATTTTAATTTCCATTAAAAAAATTAAATTAAACTCATTCGTAAACACAAAACCTGCAATTTTTGCTATTCACTCATTATGTCTATGTATACACTGCATCTTCATATCCTGCAAGAGTCTGGTTATATCACTTAGTGATATTAGTCTTAACATGTAGAAAAACAATGTAACTCTCCCAGACCTCATTTTACAAAGAAAAACAAGAAAAAAAAAAATCAGCAAGAAAAGAAGGACGAAAGTATTACTGCACCATCTCATCAAGATATTCTAAAAGCAGAAATCAAGGTCTGTTTCTTCTCTATTTATATCACATTATTCTTTTTAAGCCAAAAGATGATTATCAAATCCCAAGTTTTACAAGAATTGAGCCACTAGTAACATCACAAGTTACGACAAAGACCATAAACCAGGAAGTCTGGCCAGAACCAATCTTTCACCACTTTCCTTTTTTTAAGGAACTGACACTGAAAGAATAGAAGAGTAACAAACTGGAGCAGTTGTGTAGGTAAAGCTAATCCAGCTGAGCATCCTGTACTAAAGTCCTCAGCATCAAGGAGTAAGATCATTTGAATACCTGGTGGAGGTGAGAGAGGTTTCATGGAAAGGTCTGAATGTGGAAAGCATACCTATCCTGTGGACTACTTCAAGTCAGATTTGTTCTCCCCTTCTTCTCCCTCAACCTCATCAGGAGAGAGAAGATGGGGCAGTAATGAGACCTGACCAGGAATACTGAAGCTGGTGACACTGATGGGAGTTGAAAGGAGGGAGAAAGTAACATAAGATCAAGTTTAGACCATGTGTCACAGGGACAGCGTGTTTCCAGTTCTACAGAAGCCATTAGTCACGTAACTCAGGATTTTTTAGAAGCTATATTAGACAACAGATATCCAAGCAACCTCCACAAAAAGTGCTATTGTTTTCTTCACAAGGGGTTTTTTCCATCACAAGTATTTTTTCTCCTAGTCTAGATAGGGCAAAAGAGTTCTTCCACAAGCAGTATCACCCAACAGAGCAAACTTTTCCAGTGTAACTTACAAACTTACAGCCATAATTTCCAAGACCCTATGTCCATCAAACCTGCAAATAGCCTGGTCTTCCCTTCAGTTCCAGTCCAGAATGATCCTTCATGGATCTATGACATCAGATTCACATAAGCATGAAAATAACCACGTTTTGGGGGCGGATCCTTATACTTTGAAAATAATAACTTTTTTTTTTAGTTCTCTTCCCAGATGGAAAATAGCTACACTCTATACCAACAGGACTTGTGTATACATGAAAGTAGAAAGTCATATAGAGTTTAAACATCCTAATTCACAGCTTAGTACCTATTCAAGTTAATTTTAGATCATAAAACTCAGATAATCTACACAAACCACTAGTGTGCATTACACAGATCACACACATTTGGCACAGTAATAAATAAAGGCTGATTTTAAAATTATTGCTTTTAAGAATCCCATTAAAACACAAAGTTAAATAAAAATGTCATTATACTATACTAGACAATCTTTTATCTGCATGCTCCCTTTACTAAATATCTGCACCATGAACTTGCCGGTTCCTAGTTTACTACTGCCAAAAGAAAAAAAAAAACAAAAAAACCTCAGCACATCTCATTTGAATTCTTAATAGTCTCTAAAATGATTTCAACTAGACTTCCTTTGGCTATTAAGATTTCTCCAACACGTGCGGAGAACCACAACTGATGATTATGTGTGCCTCAGTGAATCCAACTCCCTTTCTAGGCACTCTGAACATATTTTTAATTCACTTTTCAAACTGAGCTAATTAGAATTAAAACCTTGCTGTCACTCTCTACAGCAAAGTATGAGTGCATATAGACAGCTGACACAGTGAGAAAGAAAAGACTACCTCTAACCATATCAATTCTCAAAGGAAAAGCTTGCTCCAAAAACAACTCCCACCCAGTTAAAAAGTAAGTGTCTGTTTCTTTAGAATTTGTATATAAGATAGAAAAATAAACTATAATCCTGTCCAGAATCTCTAGGTGCTCCTACAGTAAAACTTATAAATGGGAAAACTGAAAACCTCCTGTGACTTCATACAAAAAAGCCATTCTTTAAATCAGCCTAGAAAGATTGTTCTGTTTTTGAAAATACAAGATATTTTTAGCCTTTGACAGTGATAGGCTAACCCTTGATGGAAAAGGATGCGCCACTAAGAGTTTATCATAGTTCATACAATTTAAGGAACATGCACAGGATGTTCAGTCTTCTGATTCACAAACCAACATCAAGAACAAAATAATTCTGTATACTTAAGAATAGCAGCTCAAACACAGGGAGGCATGCATTGTTCTTCAAAGCAAGACACACCAAAAATATATGTATATATTCAAACTCTGTTTTATAATATCTAGACTTGCTAAAACCTACAGGAGGTAATGCTGAGCCAGTACACAGTTTTGGCCAGAAAAAAACCCAAACAAACAAACATAACCTACCCACCCCACCCCCCAAAAAAAATAAATACACGAATGGCAGATAGTTAAATTTATTGGCCACACTTTTCCTGGTAGTAGCGGACAAAATAAGAGCCAACAATCAAAAACTGTGGCTTGGTAGGTTCAGGCTGGACACTAGGGAAAAATTCTTCACAAGGACATACTATAGCACTATACCCAAAGGGGCTGAGGAACCTGTCAAGGTTTTAAAGAATCAACCAGACAAAGTCATGGCTGACCCAGTCTGTGTTGGTGATGGTCCTGCTCTGAGCACAGGGCTGGAAACAATGACCTCCAGCAATCTGTTCCAAATCCCATTTCTATGCTTCTACAGCATGAAAATATCCAGTGCAAATTCTTTCTCAAGAAGACTAAAATCCTTATTAATTTTGCATTAAAAAAAAAAAGAGACTGAATTAAACTATTTGCTTCCTATTTTCAGGTGAGCTAGACTGTGGCATTCAAATTATTAAGCATCAGGTGAGTTGCAAGGAGCCAGCCTACACCCAGGTAGAATGTGTCACAGGCATTCAGTGCCAGGTGTGCCACACATTTAAGAGGTGATCGTCATGTCACAGGTACATTATTATTTGGCAAGATGAAAGCAGAATTTTTTCCACTTCCACCCCTTTTTCAGAGCCATACTGTCAAGGAGAGTACGTTGTGATCTCAAAAGGGGAATGTGATTTCTTCCGGGACAGTAAGCTCATGGGGAAAGAAAAGGCCTTCTGCAATCCATTGAATTTGTTAGCAAACGAACCTACGAACTTCGTTCCTACGAATATCCCTACGAACCTTCTGTTCAATGCCATAAGAGTAAAAAAATAAAATAAATATCCATCCAGTCATCTCGAGGAATGAGAAATATATTGTAATGTAAGGACAATTATCAAGGAAGGAGATGCTAATTTATGTTTATGTAATCCATAAACGTAACAAATTACTAACACATGCCAAGTATATTTTGTTACCACTTTTTGTATTCCAAGGATTAAGTGTCTGGAGGAACAGCAGCACAGAGAACAGGACACAAAAGAGGATGCAATTCCTGAGCATCACAGGAATACCAGACATACACTAAACAAGAAGAAATTGACCAAAAATTTGAAAAGTTACTCCTGTGTCTTTTACAAGAACCCTCGGGTTCCTACTAATCCAACAGAATTAGACCACTAACAGTCTTTGGTTTAGTCCTCCTCCACCGTAACACTGTCATCCCGGTTTGCAAAACCAAATTAATTTCTCTTAGAACTACATTGATTCTGCATGAGGTTTAAAAAAAAAAAAAAGCAAACCCAATCTACAATTCTCTTTGCCAAGCCATGTACTAAAATATCATCTCTCTGAAAAACATCATTCTGGTTTTCATTGTTACGAGAAGAAACTTAGAAAAAGCTGCAGAGGACTGCTGTCTAAGAGAAAGTTTTTGCATTAGAGGGAATAAAACACATGGCATTTTTTCTTGCCAGTGATCTTTCTCCCTCTAAGAACATACATAATTTTATTCTCATATATACACCTAAATTGCCTTTTGATATTTTTTTTCTGATCTTGCTAGTTAATAGACATTTTTAAAACAATACACACACATACAGAGAAGATACTCTTTAGATCTATACAACTAACATTTCCTACCAGGGTTGCCTCAAAGCATTTTTCTGCAGAAAAAGCTTGAATATTTACTAAAAAGCTATTCATTACATAAGTTGTATTTGTTTTCATAAGCAGAATGAGGCAAAAACTTTTCAACCAATTACACAGGATAACTACAATACAAGAACATAAAATTTCAGTGGAAAAATCATCTTTAATGGAAGCTTTTTCCCTCTAACAATTTCAGAGTAGTCAAGAGGCAAGAACATACTTTAAGAGGTTTATTATCAATAGAGGTTACTAAAATAAACCAGCAAACCTTCACAAAGCCTCCATGTGGTCACTTCTTGAGAGGATTTGCTATCACTGTGGGGGTGGGGAACGTAGGAGGATTCCACAGTAAAGAGAAGAGCTGTGGGTTTTGCTTGAGGGTTGTATTAAAAAAATCACCACTAACAACGGGGGGGAGGGGGCGACACCAAAAAACTAAGCCAAATCAAGACACAAGTTTCCTCTCACAGGGGCCAATATTCTGCCATCCACAGGACAAGGCTCAACTTTGGCCTTCTAAGTAAACATCATTCTGGACAAAAGCAAGTCCAGGATCTATATCCAGACAAAACAGATCTAACTTTAAGCCACATTTTAAGTTAAATAAAAAAGAGCATCACAGGCAGAAAACTGAGGAGTTCACAGAGCAGAAGGAAAGACTTACTACACAAATAAAAATATATTTTTAAAACCCCATATTTTAAAACCTACTCTTTTGAAGTTTAAACATTCTTTTTTCACTGTCACTGACAAGTCATGATGACACAAAGCAAAAAAAAAGGTACTTTTTAAATTGAGACATATCCTAAGGTTTTCTTAGCAACTGGCTTAAAACTGCAGCATATTCAGATGTCCTATTTGTAGCATGATGCTTTTCCTCTTTTATTGTTAAGTTACAAAGGTTAAAAGAGTTTCTCTCAAATGGAACAGGGAGAAACAGACAAGGGTCCCAACTCTCACCCTGCAATCAAAAGGCTATTTACCCCTACATTTCAATGACCATCCTGCAGCCAAAAGGGAACACAGGGCCTCCAGTTTTTAGGCCTTTTTTTTTCCTGGCAGTACCAACACTATTGATATTGTCTAGATCTTAACAACAGAGCAACAAGAAAACAAATCTTAAAGCAACAAGTTCATTTCAGCCCACTTCCGAATTCAGTGCAGCTCTCCACCCAAATATCAACTGCTGATCCTCACAACAGGTCACCTGGTGCTACCTGGCACATCCAAATGAACTCAGTAAATAGTTTATATGGTGTTGACAAAAACTGGACAAGAAAGACTTGTCTCTGTGTTTTGTATAACCAAGACTATTCTTCAGACTATGTACAGACTTCTTCCAGGTTATTTTAAAATAGCATCTATAATATTATCTTTTGTACACAGCTATAAAGCTAAATTTCAAATGGAGGAACATCTACTCAGGAGATGTTCTCACCTCCACACTCCTGATGTATTTCATACCAATTCTTCTTAAACACAAGTAGATATTGAATTAAGAACTTTCTTCTTTCACCACATCCCTAAAACCTCACTACTGGTAAGAGCAGAGAACAGTAAAATTATCAGCTATCAAAGAAATTAAATTCGCTTATACGCTTCTGCATTGGAAAGTCTTTTTTTCTTCCATTAAGACCCAACATTAATGAGGAATTCACTTTAGCACTCAGTCATTGCTCAATTTTTTTCAACCTCAAATACTTGTATTTTCAGCTAAAAATACAAGTGTAAAAGTAGCATGTCATTAATTCATTGTAAATACAAGAGAACTGTAAGCCTGGGTAAATCAGCTATTACAAGTACGTAAGTGTACCTAAAGTAAGACACAAATCTTCAAGTCTCCAAAACTTCAGTAAGCTCCAAACTCCAAAACATTATAGCACTCAGTATGAGGCTGTGAAAAAGGGTCACAGATTCTAGGTACTGTGGAGGTAAACAAGAACCAACCTTTCCAAGCAACGTAAGAATGCAATGTGATGGTGTGAGAACATGATCATCAGCTCCAGGAGCTTTAAAAGTGTCTACAGACAACAAAAACATAGAGCAGAGAAAATATTTATATACCACAGCACATAGGTGACTGGGGTTTCATCTGCAACTTCCTCTTCGACACAGCAGGAAGATGAGATTATGTTTACTGCACACCTCCTAAGGACTACAACACTCACAAAAACTAACATCTACATTTAAAGAAAAAAATATTTAGAACTTCTAATTACCGTCATATTACCTAAAATTGGCATAACCTATTATGAAGAATAAGCCAAGATTATTCCTAGAGATTAACAAATCCTTTTAAACTAGACAGCCCTTGATTTTCTAGGTTTATTCCAACCTCTGCTCATCTCAAATTACATGTCCTAGTTATCTCTTCAATCTGAATGACTGAAAAATGTACACGTATAACTTTTTAATGCAATTCCTGAAAAAGTCAAAGGACCAGTATGAAAGCAAAAAAAATCTGTAATAAACTGAAGGACTGCTGATAGCTGTTGATAGCTCAACGTAACGTAAAAAATACAGATCAACTCCATCGTCAGCTCAATTCATAGTGTTCATACATTTGAATTTGCCAAGTCCATATTTAAAAGACACCTAGAATGAAGGGCTGTTCCCTTTCAGTAGCAAAGAAGTGACCTCTGTGCAGCTGACTATACTTCTACAATGCAGACTTCCATAACTGCAGCTGACATAAATGCAATCATTGTCATAGCAAAATCTTATCTGTCAGCCCTTTAAAAGGAAGAAAAGAAAAAACCCAAAAGATTTCTTTTACCACGTTTGCATTGGGAAAAACCCATACCAATTTTCCTTCTAAATTTGATTGGGTAAGAAGCATTTAAGATGGTGAAAAGAAAAATACACAGTGGCAATAATAATTGCTTTAAAAACAAAACAGTCACAGTTCTTCAAGGAATTTAACCTATCAAAAGCAACAAACTTGCACCTATTCTGCCTGAAAATTAACAGGCCAGCTGTTACCAACCATCACTCAGGTGAGGTTACTGCAAACAAAACCCCCATGAGCAGACAGGCGAGCATTCTTGCAGGCTTTTTTTTCCCCTTACCAGCCTGCACAATTCAAACTATTTCATTCCACCCAAAACCTGGGCTAGCTAGTCAGACATGTCATTTGCTGCATATTTCTCATGTTCTCATACAGACACTTAATTGCCCTAACCTGAAGAAAGTCAGTGATGAAGGAAGCAAGATGGAGTAACTACGCTTCATGTAAGAGTGGTCTCTGCACACTGTTCTTTCCCACTGCTGCCTTTATACTGCCAAAACTGATGTAAAAAGTCCATCTGACTTATCACAGAAGCTCACAGAAACACAAGTGAGGCCCTGAAAAAGGTTCTCTTTAACAGGGAGCTTTTATGTTCTACTTCAAAGGTTTTTTTTCAAAAATTCCTGATCATCAGTACACTGAAATCACAGCTAAAATAAAGGATGACATTAAACACACTAACAGGACTTTACACACACACACAAAGTTTTATCTGTGCATACATTAAGGCAGAAACAGGTCTGTTGAATAAAGACTAAGAGCAAAGCATAAGCCCTCCAGAAACAGGTAGTGTTGTAAAACTGTTAAAAATCAGGGATTTACAAACCTTTCTATGGGGGATACAACCAGTCTTCTCTGTCAAGTCCCGAGCTAGAACTCAAGGCAGCAGCAACAGGTCTTGTCTTGCTCAGCAGCAGGCTGTAAGCAACTCACTGCGTACACCCCAAATGACTATGGTCTACCACTAACTGCACTACTTTGTCTATAGTGGAAAGGATTAAAAAGGAGTCCTGTGATTTTTTCAGGTAAGGCTGCAAACGCTACCTGAATATGTACATTAAATATTGAGTAGCTACAGAATGTTTCCAAGTGTTCATACAAAGGTAGTTTAAGGCTCAAAATGTTCCTCTCTTTTGCTGTTCTGAAACTGATCTCACTCCTGTTTCCTTCATGAGATCCTGAGTTACAGAGCTGCTGAATGCAGGCCAAAGAGTTTTCTTTGATGTAACAGTAGCAAGGAAAAGTGCAAAGTCCTCCATGAAATCTCAGCAAAGATGTATAATGCTTGGCATGCCCAGGTGTCATGATACTAACCTAAATACAGACAAGACCATTGTATGATGCTCCTTGTTTTCCCATCAGAATGCCAGATATCCACCACACTCCAAAAATACAGATTACAGGACATATTAAAAACAAACCCCTGAGTTTTCACCTGAGCATGATGCAAATGATACGGAATAAGGGGCAGAGATTGCACTGGGTTTGGCTGGGACCGAGTTAATTTTCTTCGTAGCAGCCCCTATGGTGCTGTGTCTTACACTGGTGACCAAAACAGTGCTGGTAACATACCAGTCTCTTAGCTATTGCTGAAGAGTACTTACACAGCATCAAGACCTCTGCCACCCCAGCGAGGGGG
Organism: Ciconia boyciana; assembly: GCF_034638445.1. NCBI lineage: Eukaryota > Metazoa > Chordata > Aves > Ciconiiformes > Ciconiidae > Ciconia > Ciconia boyciana. Next base: position 56,710,089 of record NC_132936.1, read on the forward strand.
TGCACAAGAGGTTGGGAGAGGATACAGCTGGGACAGCTGACCTGAAATACCAAAGAGATTCCATACTATATAATGTCATGCTCAGCAATAAAACTGAGGGGCAGTTTTTTTCCAAAGTATTTGTTGCTCGGAGACTGGCTGGGCATCAGTCTGCTGGTGCTGCTTTTGCATCACTTGATTTTTGTTTGCTTGTTTTTTCTTTCACTTATTAAACTGTCTTTATCTCAACCCACAAGTTTGGGGTTTTTTTCCTTGATTTCGCTCTTCTGATCCTCTCCCCCATCCCACTGGGGGAAAGTGAGTGAGAGACTGCGTGGGGGCTTACCTACCAGCAGGGGACAACCTCCCACGCCATCTCAAACACATTCACTCTGACAGAACTCAAACAGAGGCATAGCTTCCAAAATATATATGGCAGAAATAACTTTTTGCACAGTATCAAAGTGAATGCTGCCAAATCCTAAGCAAGCACAATTTATTTTAACTGAGTCATTTCTGATTAGAACAAACAGAAGTCATCTTTCTAAAAACCAAGTATTGATGTTAGCTGAAGGCAAAATCCACTGAGTCCATTAGGGAAAACACGCCCACTAGCTGGAGAAAAATCCTGCTAGTATTTTTTGTGCGGCAAACTGAGCATGTGCATACCATGAGCTTGTTTCTATGGCGAAACTACCACAAAAGAAGGCAAAGTATGAAGTTAAAGCAGCATCTATTTCTCTCTGCAGAACATTCACATGTGGAACGAGTGAGCGCCTTTAGTTTAGTTCAAGCCAATTTCAAATTCAGAGTACACAGGTTCACACAGGGAGTATGCTACTGCCATTTGAAGCAACTTCCCCATGTCTTATTTTAGTGGAAACTTACTAGCATCATTTTTTCCTATCCATTAAATCCTGGAAATAGGTTTCTAGAATTCTGAAATAACTCAGGTTTAGATTTTGTTCAAATCCTACCAAAAAACCCTCAGAAAATAAACAGCCAAGCTCATAGCATTAATATTTATATTCCCCTCAGAAATATAGACACTTCATTCTAGCAAGGGATGACAGTACCTCTTTTACAAGGAACAGTCTAGTACAGGCTTAAGTGAAGTGCACATTTCTGATTGTCAGGATAGATAACATCCAAGTAACACAATAAGGCTGACTCACAGAGGACACGACACTGCTTCAGAACATGAGACTTGGCAAACAGCAAGGAAGGAAATCAAGGAAGAATGCCTCAAACATCATTATTTTCTAACCTCCAGATAATCGACCAACTTCACCAAACTTATGCCACTACTTGCCAGGATCCAAAGGCATAAAGATTAACCTCAACTCAAGTAAGTTCTGGGACTTCTCTTCAAATCCATCATCTTCCAAATTTACGGAGTACAGTAGACAATGAGTACAAAGTACACTGTCAGCTCTCAAGATCTAGGATCCTTTTGCTATTGCACCTTCCTGACATCAATCTGATAGCGCAAACTAGTATTCGACCTGTACACATTCTCAACTCTATTATCTTTAGCAGCATGCTAAACTAAACAAAAGAACCTGCCCAAGATACTCATAATTAGATTTTGTCTCCTGAAATCCAATTCTGCCTTTCACTATATTCAAAAGCTATATTTATTAACTTTTCTTTTTTTCCTTCAGTGAAGAGGGGAAGGCAGGGGGAGAGTGTTAGAATACCATGCTCAGGACCTGGTGGAAGAAGAGTGCTTGAAACAGAAAAATCAAATAACTTTGGAGCTGGCTGTACCATGTTCCCTGGCATACCAAGAAATGCTACAATTAAATTGAACTCATTAGATTTTTTTAATCAGTTAGAAAGGTAACATATTCTGTTCAAACTGAGAGACAAGAGACTCCCCTGGACCTCATAACATTAAAACAAGTTCCTATTCTATCAGTTAAGCGTTCCAGAGAAGTCCTACCTATACAAAATACAGTGATAATATATCAAGCATGTTGCATCTAGTCCACAATACTCCCTGAACCACTACTTGTGAAACTCCTCTCCCAAAGGCAACCTCTATATATAGCTATGGAACAGTGTTTTAAAATGTGAACAGACCACGCCTATTCAGATTTCTATATGAAAAGAGACATAATTACCCATCCATCTTAAATCAACATGGGGGGGCGGGGGGTGTTAAAAAAAAGTTTTTTTAAAAACCTTAAACTAGCAGAACGTTAACTCCCCAATAAAAAAGTGGTAACTCTGATCCTCTGCATCCAATCTCTCTCTTCCAGGAAAGCAACATTCTATGAATTTTCATGCCTATTCATTTGCAACCAGAAATGGTAAATCAAGAATTCTATTTAATAATAACAGAGAAAGATATCTGCTTTACAAGGAACTTTCCACTGCACAGCAAGCTTATCTGATGGAGGAAAATGTTTTGGCCTGCAAGAGCCATGGTCCCTGTATCTTGTCACATCAATATCTAGTTCTTATCCCTCCTGATCAAAAGGCAAAACTCAGAATGTGCACAGGGGAGAGAGCTCTGCTGAGGTTTACAGCCCATTTAATTTCTGATAAGACCTGGATTCTCTAATTAAGTAACCCAAATAAAAACAGTCTCAAAAATACTTAAAATGTAGCCTTCATGTTTCTTATGTAAACGGTACTGAAAGAATGGTCATACAGAGACTGATGGATGACTGGCATAGGTGTCACAACGGTTAAAGCTGTAAGTATAAATGCTATTATTGCTGATGGAGAATAGGAAACATTGTGCTTCATGAATATGTTGCACATTTCCATACAGTATCTCACAGCTTTTTCCCAACAGACATTCTAAGTTGTAAAAGAATGACTTCAATCTAGACCATGCATTTTATGTAGACAGAGAATTAGAGAAGTCATAATTTAGAAGTTTACCATCACGTTTCCTAGGTCAAAAGAATTCTAAATATTCATTTTACAACTATTTCTGGAATCTGCTTCCATTTGAAAGACTTCTGAGTTGCACAAAGATAAGACACAAGATCCTGTAACTGAAAGTTTTCAGAACTTTATACCTGCACTTTTTCGTTACAAGAGAGGCTTTTTTCTGCCACCCACCTCCCCTTAACCTTGTTTCCTCTTTTAGCTTCAGTTCTGAAATAGTATCAACAATCTTTTGGTCAAATTCTGAAGTTTAAGAGGCAACCTATATGTAAAGACCTACCCATAGCACAGTTGTTAGCTGTTTGATGTTGGAAGCTACCTTTTGTCCCTATAGGCATAAGCCACAAATGTTAATGTCTGCTAATTTCAGAGCTGCCAGTGAGAAGGAAAACAAGAACAAGAAGGTTCAGATAGTCTTCACTGACAGTTGATCAGCTGTTGGCCACCAAATAAAATGTTTTCTTCCACACGATTCATCCTGAACACAACCTCCTACTCTATCTGAAATGCAGGAACTTTTCAACAGTTTCATAAGGCTCTACGTTTCACTTCCACCATATTTCTTACCAGAGAATATGAGATTTTTCTGAAGACTAGCTGCAGCCAATGCCCAAGAATTAACTATTCAGACTTGTACAGGATAAGTTGAAAACAGTAATAACAGAGTTAGAGGTAAGTTACAAGTTACAAGTAGAGGTAGGTTTAAAAAGAAAATAACCTGGAAAAGACCGTATCAAAATCTTTTCCTCATGCTCCATACAGAATACAGTAAATATTTTTATCTCGCTCAAAAGCTGATCTGAATCCAGAACCACTTACTGACAGGAAACAAACCAACCAACCCACCCAACCACATTAACGGTAGTTTACACAGAGATAAAAATGCCTTTTGACATGACTTCTTAAATTAAGAGCACTCTGAATTAGAAATTTAAGATCTATTCTACCCAAACATCCCCACATTTAGAGTTTCTACATTTCTCTCCTCAGCTTCCCCAGTGCACATCAACATTGCTCAACTTCAGTAATGAAACTCAACTAGTCATTTCATTTCCTAATTTTCCTACCTTTGCACAACATAATATAGAGACAACCAACTGAACACATTTTAACATAAAAGATTTCTCTTCCTCTTGCCTTTGTCAAAACCCATCTCCCCTCCAAACCATATAGGTTTGAGCCAAACACAACAGCCACTTGGCACTATTCTTTAAAACTTGCACTTTTAAAGAGACTGAATGCTCCTGAAATGAAGCATGAGTAAGAAGATGAATTTAAAGGAACATTTAAGATGCAAGGTAAACCAGTAAAAACAGTTTTTAAATGCATCTGAGCTCCACTCCCTGCACCAGCATCTTTACTAGTAACTGCACATCTGCACAAACGAATTCACCTGCAACTTCCAGAATTAAAGCAGATGTTAATTCTGAAAATGTTTTTTATTTTTAGTAGGCATAATAGAAAGGAAATAGCAAAGCCACATTTCATTCTCTGAGCATTGTTAAAAATTGTAATGATCTGCTGACTTGTGAAAAAAATTCCCCTCTGAAAAATCCCCAAGGGCTTCTTCCCAAGCACCACATTGAGAGCAGATGGCCAGCATCAAGTCTGCAATTACCAGTCTGGCCTGGCAGTCCCACCATCACAACGATACTCTTTTCTTTTTGTGGATACAGGGAGGGGGCAGCTTGAGAGATGCAACTAGGTATCATAGGCAACAGCACTTTTCACTAAAAACGTACGCATACATTCAGTTTCCCAGCCTGTCATATGCTCCTTCCATTAACTTTCATTTTACATTTAGGTTTCCCTCCTTTTTTCTTTCACATTTTCTTTTCTGCTACTGAAAAGTTTTTCAAACAAGGTGGCAGGAAATCGATAACACTGAGGATACAGTAGAACTGACCATTGCCAAGCATCGCCAGAGGCACAAACTTCATGAACTATCTGCTGTTGCAATTTTTCCCTCTTTATTTTGAGAAACCCCAAAAGCAGCTTGTAACAATGGTCTATTAAAAGCATGCAAATGAAGAGAGTTATTAGTTAACTGGCAACAAATGCCTATCAAACTTCTGATTGTATCAGTGTGCCATTCCTCCCCTCCCTCCCCGCCCCCAGGAACCGTTGTTCTGCTCTCCTCTTGAGCCAGGAGGAGATCTGATGAGGAGGTGCTGTTTCATTTCCCCTCCTTCCCCCCACCCCCCAAATGGGGAAGCCCTCAAAGGGAGGAGGGGAGAGCATGTTTTTTATTCAAATGCTGCATCTTAAAATAGTATTGTGCAACACTTGGGTGAGTCTGATTGTAAATCTATACATACACACCATGAGAGTGCTTTATTCCCCCTACATCTCTTAAAAAAAGAAAAAAAAAAAGAAAAAGAAATCAGGCTTCTGCAATAATAATAATAATTTACTATTTCAGTTTTACACCCAAGAATTTGAGTATTTGACTAAAATCTTTATTTTGCCAAAGCCAATAAAGATTTAGAAATGAAAGTAAGCAGAAAGCAAGCTATGAGGACTCTCCTAGAGAGCTCCCTTCCAACTGACAGATGCCACAGGAAGAAGGCAGAAAGGATTTCCTCATGTGCAAAGAGGCCTTACAAATTTAACTCTGAGGCATTCTAACCTCTCCTCAGGAATGCTCAGCCCCCCTATAGAGACTCCTGTCTCTTACATTGATTCAGCATTCCTTACTTCATTTCTACTAATTCTTCCTCTTCTTCCTCATTTCAGCTACCCCTTTTGAAAAATTTACCAGGCATAGAAAGGTGCTAGAGAAAAGTATATCAGTCCCGCTGTCATTACCTTAAGTCTTGAAAATCTCACTGGGAAATAAGGCTGTGAAAGAAGAAAACCTCAAGCCTTATTACTGCCTAGTCTCTCTCTCATTCAGGCTTAATTCCAGTGACACATTCCATAGGAAGGGTGCCAACGTTATGGAGATGCTGCTACCTTAGAGGCTGAACCTCTCACGGACAAGATCAACTTTGAGTAATAATGATTTAGTCCAAACTAAGTTTTAACAACCTTCAGATACCTTAAAGATTTTACCTTTAGATTTTCCTTAAAGATCTTTGATTATGTGTCAACTGCCATGCAACAAAATGTAAACATATTTCCCACCAGAAGAAAGAAATGGGAAGACAACACACCCTATTTTCCTCCCAGCCCCAATGAGTAAGCTCTTTGCTAACACGCACAATAAACACCAGAAAGCTTTGTCCTTTCATCAGCTCCCTCAAAAGTTTTTCTCCTTTTACCACTCGTTTATCAAGCGCTGTAGTACGGGATATTACTCCCCTGTATAAATCTGACACTTCTTGTAACTGCCAATTATCAAAAGAGCTAACACAAGTACCAGCTTTGTGGCAGAGATGCAAGTTAATGCACACAACTCATGCAGAAGTAAATTAATTAAACCTCACCAAAACAATTACTTGGTCCAGCCAGGAAAACAAAGAACTGCATGAGTTCAACAGCTTTGGAAAAGTACCATTATTCTGGGAAACATACCTTTAAAACATTTTGGATCGTTTCTCTCTCAGAAACATCCAAAACTTAACAGTGTCAACTCACCTTCCACACTATCAGAACAGGAGGTACCAATCCCAGTGTCCCCGCTGTCGGAAGCTATACTGTGTCTTCTGACAGGATTGCTTTGACTGCTTGATGAAATGGCTGTGGACTGCCACAGGGATTCAGTACCAGGTAACCATCCCACTGAGGAATAATCTGAGCCTATAAAGAAGGAAGCCAGAAGTCTGTCATTACAGATACAGTACAGAAGTCAACAACAAAATACCGGTCAAGATTAAAACCGAATCCCATGTTTCATAGTTCAGGTTTGAGCCAGACTCTGTGCCAATGTTTTGGGGTATTTTTTTATTAAAATCCTTTTGCTAGGTGGAAGCGTCCCAAAAAAATCCAGTAAATACATTTTTACTATTTAAAAACATAACCCTTAAACTGCTATTGCATGAACTTTAACAAGATATTTAACATATGATTCTTGTCCTAGAACTGATTCTCGACTTACAGCAAAATTTTGCACTGCAAGCGTTTAACTACAATCAGAGACATGAACGTATTTTAGAACAGAAACCAGTTGAAGATTTGGCCAGTGAAATAGAGTCATTCCAACTGTGCATAAACCACATGACCTAGGTGATAAAGTTAAGCCAGCAATGAAATCGTTAACACTGATATCTAAAGTAATTCGTTATGTTTCATTGTTATCAGTAGTTTTCAGTTACCAAAAGACAGACTACCAACTCAAGCAGGCACATAGTAGCTGCACACAAGCCATTTTTGTGACACATCTATCCATCTAGTGGTTTGTTTCATTTTGGTTATTGTTTTTATTTAAATAATTGTTAAAATATTACATTTTAAAGCACAATTCAGAGCAGCAAACAATTCTTCTGTTCAAGGAATTTTTGAGAATGTATGGCCTACTTTATAGTCAGTCTCAAGGGAAAATACACCAGAGTACAACCCCTGAGGACCATCACGATTTCCAATAGCCAATAGTGACCATCATGTTCACACTCCAAACCAGCAGAGCCACATTAACAACCCTGGAAAAAAGCACGGCCTGCTCCTGATTTTATATATAATCACATACATACACCCCCTCTAGCAGTTAACTTTGCATAACACTTTCAGCAGGAAATGACTCATGAAGAAGTATCAGTTCACATACAACATCTCTTATGCTACATGTGGTTATTTTGGGGTCATTTAAACACTTTCAGCAGTGTCCATCCGAAGTCATAACAGCAATTTGCCTCTGCAATGACATCTGCAGATCGTTGCTATTTCCAGCTGTACTTGTTTCCCAGTAAATTAAATAGTTTAAAAAAGGATGTAAAAATGAATACATATGTGTGTGTATATGTACCCCCCACATATATATGAATACATACATACTTCCCATATAGCAGCCAAATCACTAGACCTACTAGCCAGAGTGATCACAGCTGCTCGCCAAGCCACTTTTAAATTAAGGAATACAATACATGCTTCCTTACTATATGCACTATTTAACGGTAACATGACATCTAAGACAGTCTACTTTCTGTAAGCAGGTTCTTGGAGGTCTTAGATATACCTGTCCATCTCATTTGTCTCAACTTCATTCTCCTTTGAGGTTACTGCCTCTTCTCCCCTTTAACACATTTTCCTATCTTTTCTCAGTCTTCAGAATCACTCAATTCTCCTTCCCCTTCATCTTGCTTTAGCCATACCTTGTGCAATGTATTTCCTTCTTTTCCTTAAATTTTTTGCTTTTCCTTCCCAAAAGTCTCTTAACTCTTAATTATTCCATTGAGTAGCTTTCAAGTCCAAGGGTGAGGCAGCAGAACGGAAGACCAGAGGAGCCAGACGTGAACGCAACTACCCGTGGCTCACCTGTGGCTCACCCGTCACACCCTGTAAGGAAGTCCCAGCCAAGATCCTAAGCAAATACCACTCCAGATGTCATTCTTCATACCATCCTCCCTGTGTCATCATCTAATGTACTGAAATGTGATAGTTTCGCATACAACTAGCGGGAAACTGGGACGTTTCTTCCTCTCCTACCGCCCAGCACATTTTTCACTAAACACTCTGGCTGCTTTGGGAACAAGAATTTTTCCGTCCCTCCCTCTAAATAGGTCTATTTTCCACAGGAGTTCCACTTCATACTTCTCAAGCTGCATCTAGCTATTCCAGCAAGAGCAAAGTCAACTTATGGGAGCCCAAGCTAATTAAGTCAGAGACAGTTCTGATTTAGGAGACATTTAAAATACATTTATAGAAGAGAAATTTAGTTTCATTCACCCTTTATTATGCTGTTCTCCACAATACAACTCTTTGGTGACATTTCAGCTCTTATGGCATTAAACAAGTGTTAAAAGAAATGCAGCAGATAATGCTACCACTACTGCACATTAAATCAACACAGCATTAAGTGTCAAACTCTTTAGATCTCTTGGTCAGACAAATGTTCAGTATGTGAACCTATAACCATCCATACGCAGCCCCGCAAACGGGAGAAATACTTTTCACTTTGGTGGAACTTTGAGGAATAAAAGCTGAAAATACCACAGAACAATAGAGTAACTTAGATAGGAAAGGACATTCGGAGGTCATCTACTCTAGCCCCCGGCTCAAAGCAAGACTAATTAGATCAGACCGCTCAGGGCCCCGTCCAGCTGAGTCTTGAACACCTCCAGGAACACAGATTCCACAACCTCTCTGGGCAGCCTGTTCCAGCATTAACCACCCCCTGTACAAAGAAGATTCTCCTAACACCTCATCAGTCTCTCTCGTGTTCTAAACATATTGTTGCAGTATATCCCAAAAGATGCAACAATGCAGTGCAACTAGACTCAACAAAAAGGGTTAACATACTAGAGGGGGCAGACAGTCATCCCCATCGGGATCTCTATAGGTACTGTAAGTTGAGGAAATAAAAAGCATAACAAAACACCCTACTGTAATCTATTCTCAGTTTTGCACCTACGCGCACACAGCTTGGGGACATACCAAGCGCCAAGTGTGGTGCTGAAGCACAGGTCCAGGAGGACTTGCTGGCACAACACAGAATTAATGTTACACTCTCTGGAGCACCTTTGCATTCAGGGGCAGTTCAGCATTTCTAAGTTAACTCATGAAGCCTGATTCTTGAGCTGGTAGGCCTGAAGAGGTAACTGCTGGTACGCGTCCATAGCTACACACAGATCATCAGCACGAGGCCAGCAGGAGTTTATTAGCTTTGGCTCAGCACATCCCTGGAGAGCCAGATCCCATCTGTCTCTCCAGGGAAATACTCAAGTCTCTCTGCACGGTGCTCTGGGCTCTAGAAGAGTCTCTTCACTCGGGTGCTCCCTCTCTCTACCCCACGTAATGCACAGCTGGCTGCGTGCAGCACGAGTGCGCCCACAGTGCCGTCACTAGGATCATGCCTTTCCCTTACAGCCACCCTGTACACAGACGCATGGACAGGGGCTGGGATGGGGTGGAACGGTCTCATTTTCTCACCGACTGGGCTTCTACAGTTCAGGAGCAGCCTCTGCATTTAAAAGGGGTATGTCTCAAGAAAGAGAATTGTTTTAGAATTCAAATAGGTAAACAGTATGTGCTTTTTAACCTGTTTGAGACAAGCCAACAGAACATGGTTGCACGTGATCACTTCAAGAAACACTTTCTCTTTGCCTCCCACAGAAGTCCTACATTAAACATGCTGCATTTTTTTTAAAAAAGATAGCTAATGATATATTGCAGAGTCTATGCTTCTTAATGTTTCATGGCGCATTTGCATCATTGTTTTACCTTGTTGACCTAATGGTGATTCTGCACAATAGAAGGCTATTGTAAAAATAAACTGTCTACATGAAAAAGAGCTTTTCAAAGCTAATTGAACCCACTCCCATAAGTGGCCAAATAAAAGCAACAAGATAGTAGAAACAGACTCAATAATTAAGTCTCAACAGTAAGCCATGCATACCCAATTCAAAGTGCCAGAGAGCAGACCCCCCCCATCGCTGAGGGAAGGTAATTACACAAGTTGCAATAAGGAAACGTAACCCATAAAATAAGACCTTATAGACCTCATTAGTCAAAGTCATTATTTAAAAATTCATTTATTGGTTTCCTTATTTGAAACTGACCTTCTGAGCCAAGTTCTCAAGAATCTCCAATCGCTATGCACCCTGTTCTATGCTCCCCACCTCCTTTTCAACAGCTCTCTCTAAATACATCATCTTTCATGCAGCAAACAGCCTACACTAAAAGAACCAAGCGTACGAGGGGGAGAAGATACACAGGAGTCCCCACGCTGCTCAGCTAGCACACCTGCTTTACCCTGCTGCTCTAATCTCAAACCTGCCCATCAACAGCTAGCGTCCATCTGCCCAAAATACAGAGTGGGGCAAGAAAAGCAAGCAAAAATTTCTAATAGATATTTGTGCTGCTAAATTGTATATTACCATCTGACTATGATCATTCCTTACTGGGTCAGGAAAATCTACCTTTCACAGGATTTCACAGAAGAGAAAGAAAAGTAGTATCATCCTAGCTGTCTGTCATTTCCAACGACAAATATGACAAATAAAATACATCCAAGATCCCAAAGAAATGTCAGAAGGAGCCTTGTTTATACAAACAGTTGACTGCGTCCTTGAATTTGGCCAGTTAAATATACCAACATAGTGCTGCATTTCCAGCCTAGGCATTTAAAACAGATCAGTTAACAACTAAGTATATAAAGTGCAGGAAGTAGATTATTTATTAAAAGAGAACAGTTGTTGAAATTTCACTCCACAAAAACATGTATCTTTTTCTGTGTATTACAGAATGCTGTCAGCTACTGCTGGCAGGAAGGCACCTAGTTAATTCTGGATCATTACCACTCCTCATTTCAGTGGCATGCACCCATCCCACATGATCTACACATATAAAATAATAACACCACTGTCCTTATATCTGGTTCCTAAAATACCTCTAACATGCTTGAATGTAGAAAGTATTATTTTAAGTGACAGCTATGATACTGTTATTTCACCTAGACACTGAATGGAAAGCAACAGCAAAAGACTTAACTGGGTTTCACAGCAGATACATCCTAACTGAAGGATACTGATTTTTCTATTCCACACCATGACTTGGACATAGATTGTGACCAGAAGTGAATCACCCATGACAGCCAGTGTAAATTTATACAGCCAAAGGACTCTGAAGGGGACATCTCACTACAGTAGTATCAAAACTGACAGCTATGCAAAGCTCATTCTAGTCATCACAGATGTGACCAGGCTGTACAATAATATTTCATGCCACAATAGCACTGAAGCCTGCCTGAAGCTCTTTCAAGGAAAGAGAGTCAGCATTTCAGCCCAAACCTACTGCCACAGTTATTCAGTTCACCCTGATCATCAACAACTTCACCCCAAACCCTACTAATTATGCTAGAAGGTCATAGGATAGTATTTTGAAAGAAGTCTACCCACCTTCAACCCGGTTCCCCCATGCCTACTCATACAGTCCCCTGACATTGCTGAACTTAGCCCAGTTGCAACTCCTCCTCTCCCCTCTTCTCAAAGAACCCTTCAAGGTTTCACAGCCTCTCTTTTGCACTCTCTCCCCATCCCATAGGGCTAAGTAACCACACATCTCTTCAAAAGGAAAAGTCTACAAACAAACCCACAAATGGTCTCTCAGTGACCTGTTTGCTGTATTGTAGGAATAAACTTACTTCAGTTGGAAAACGTTTATGTTTACTCATCATAGCTGCAAGATCATTACTGCTGAAAGATTAAAAGAAAACCTGACTTCCGTGCATGTTTCATGCACAACAATTCTTTGCCAATAAATATTCTATTTTTTCAACTGCTGGAAAGATGACATAGATAGTGAGAAAAGGAAATGGAGGCAGGGGAACTTAAAATGCAAAAAGCCCTTTCCAAAAAGTAGACACAAGAGCAGTCATCACACTTTAACATATTTATGTAGTTTTTATAAAAAAAGCTCACAGTCAGCTGATAGAATGGTGCAACAGCAGCCTCCTTCAATCAACAATGAAGCAAAAGATAAACCGGATTAATTCAATCTGATATCCTGACACAATAAAAAGAACCAGGCACGTAACTGTTCCTTGCAGACACAGGCAAAAAGAAAACTTACACAGACACATAAACACTCTTGAAAATAATGTTAAAAAACTGGCATCCCAACCCTGAGACCTAGACAAATATTTGCTAGCTGCACTTCATCTCTATGATCCTTCTGCAAAACAAATTGCAACTTTTATTAATACAAATGTCCAAAACAAGTTCCAGGTCTACAATGCAACATCTTCTCTTCTGAGATGAGCAGTACACTGGTAAGAGAGGGATTCTAATGCGTTCAGGGAAGATGGCCAGATGACAGTTTCAGGACCCTTTTCACAAACTGGAGGTGGTGGAAGCTCCTGGCTCTACCAGCTGGCCAGGAACTGAGGTACCAGAAGGTCCTAGTCCCTCCTCTCACATGAATGCAGCTGAGAGTACGTGGATGATACAGCTTAAACTAAGTGCAAAAAGGAGCAGGGCAAAGTGGGATGAAATGACAGCCCTAACTACTGAATTTTTACATTTTGGTTTCTCAAAAGCACTTTACAATGTCAGATAGCTGAAGTATGATTCATCCTGAGGACTCATATCCTTTATTAGTGTGCTTTCTTGACAGAGCCCACAAGCTATTTAACTAAATTCTCCGAGTTTTTCAGTTGGAAACTGATTAGAGCACTCCTAAGTATGAAGAAAGATAAAAATGTACAGATATAGAGGAAAGCTGGGAAAGAAAAACAGGAATGCAAGAGTTTAAGCAGAAGAATACTGAGAGAGAGACCTTTTTACTGGCATTTTTACTTGTACAGCCTGATAACATACTACCTCGCATACAAAGGCCCATGCCTGTCCTCTGTACTATTCATGTGCAAAAGAAATCACTAGAGAGAGAGAAAAACATCACAAAATAGTAGAGGAGAAAAATGAAAGTAGAAGAGAGAAACCCAAAGAAGAAAATCCTCAAAATACAATCCTCAAAGTAAACATATGCCTGACTGGCAGTATCAATTAGAAGAACATGACTAGGGTCATATTTTAAGGAACATAAACTTGTGCTCCAATTTCTTAAGAGTGCTAAATTTTAAGTAGATTGTTGTCACCAAACCTCTGGCTTCTTTTGCCTCTGGAATTCCTTAATAAAAGTTAAACCTCCCCCCCCCAGTGGCTAAATGTACAATCTCTCATCACAGATAATTATAACTACAAAACCTTTGCCTTCTATACAAAACAGTATTTCAGTGTGAACTTTCACAAGTTACAATTTTTTGTGATTTTACAAATGTGTATGGCACTGTACAACAAGAAGTTACAAGGTTTCTCGTGCAGGGAAGTAGCCATCTAGAAGAAAGAATGGGAACTAAGAAGAATAAATACATCAATTTGATAGAGGAGCTTTACAGAATCTTGCCATGGCAGATAAAGACATAATCAGGTAGCTCACTCTCTATCAACCCCCCACACCAGAGCCCACAGAAAGTAAAAGGTGCCCAGCTCTGTCTTTCCATCAGAGTCCAGCTGGCTAGCTTATGCCGCTGGCTAAAATGGGTTCAAGCTGAGAATGCTGTTTGACATTAGAGCTAATCAGATCTAGTGGTCAGCTGCCACGCAAAGGCTGGTCACCTTTCCCAGCCACATATTTGCTTTTGCTTCCCCAGCATAAGCCCTGCCATTCCAGACCCCACAGAAAGTGGTTCAGGAACAAACTGTCCCCACTTACAAAAAAGGTTATCTGCTAATTTGATTTCCTAAACTGGCTCAGCAAGGGGTCAGACTAGAAGCAGTGCCAAGGAAGGAGTGGGAACATACAGGCACACTTCTGATGCCTAGCAGCAACTAGCTAGTAACTAGGCTTATCCCTAGTGCCAAATTGCACATTAAGGCAGATTCTAAACTGGCGCAAGATAAGCATAGATCTCTGCTGGCTTCACTGTGGAGGACAAAATCTGTTCAACTAGCAGAAAGCTGTGTTCAACACAGCATTCTGCTAGCTAAAAAAGTAGCAAAATCCTTAGACTGACACAGTATGTAATAATGGACTCAGCCTCCCTGATTTCTATTCTATAAAGGATGTAAAACAAGCACTCAAATTTGTAACACACCTTATAATTTTTATACAGACAGCATTTAGCTGTAGTTATTTAATATCAACCCAATGATTAAAGTCCTACCCTTGTCAGGTTTGCTTTCATTTCATCACTGACAGGAGCAAGACCAGGAATTCAGTCCTATTGTTGATGGCACTCCTGTGAGTTTTCCGCTTCCAGATAGAGCATTTGCATAAAACAGAACTTCAAAATACAAACTACACATGTTTCTTATTTCACATTTGGCACACAGACTACATATATTACCTCATGCCTGCTATGCTGGCTTGCCTCTTTGGACTCAATGCACTATTCACCCCACAGAAACACAAAATGATATTCTTAGTTTCCATTCACTTCCATATAGTAACCGCAGAGGAGAAGGCTACCTTTTAAACTTGGAAAGTTTATCACTTACAATATGAAGAGGGGAACGTCTAGGAAAATAAACACATTAAGTTATGCTTAAAGTTAATATAAACTTTGAACAGCAAGCCCTCAGGACATGCAGTCAGCTCCTAGAGTCTGTTAAAAAGCTGTGCACTTATAGGAGACCAGCTGAATCGTTCTCCTATCAAAAAAAAGCTAATGATCACAGATTATCATCTATGTTTCAGCCCTTCTTGCAGCTTAGGTTTATTGGCATTCAAAACCATGATGAGGTAAGTTTTTCTCCAAATTGTTTGTCTTTCCAACATTTTTCTTACAGAATTACCTTTGTCCTCCCTCTTTCTGTTTAAAGAGTTAATTCAATCTCCTCTATGCATGGTGAAAAGTGAAGTAATCACAGCTGCTAGAATGAGTCAAAAAATACTAAATGGTTTTAAGCAGTTCCCACACTTACCAAAGTGGATCAAATAAAGGAGTCTAGCAGTCTTACTTTTTTTTTTTTTTTTTGAAAAAGAGCATAATTTCTCTCCTCTTTGTAATCACATATCAGCTCTAAAGATATCCTTGATGGTGCAATAAATAGTGAAGACAGGGATAAAAAAAAAAATTAATTGAAACATTTTGCTCAAGTATAACAATGCTAGAATTTTTTCCATCATTTTTCAGAGGTCTAACACGCATTATACACGCAACAGGATCTACTTTAATATGGACATACCAGAGACTGAGCCTCCAAACTATAGTTTTAGTGCATGCTAACAGAAGTATGCACATCATGTAAAGGAGTTCCCACATTGTTACATTTGGGTTAAAAGGATGAAATTCTGGCTTAAGTCATTAGGAGATTTTCCTTACAAACTTCCAATACTCATGTCACAAGGCACAACTTTTCCCCAAGCTCAGCTTCTCAGCTTCCACTCACACCTATTCAATATAAGCAAGGACAATACTCTGGAATTTAAAATGAAAGAGCAGTAGTTAAAAAAAAAAAAAAAAAATCCTTCACACTGTACACCACCAACCCTACCTAGGATACTTCCAGTCAAAACCAGTACTTCTTATGTTTCCATCTTCACAACTACAATCACTTTTGATGTAAAATTTTACATTACAATTCTTCCAACCACACAGAAGCCCTTGTTCAATCAGTTCGGTATGTCGGATGATGAAGTGAACAGAAAGAGGTTAAGATTGCAACTGTTAGCTCTGCTTTCTGTAAAGTCTCTAGCAAAAGTGATAAAGTTTTAAGTAATGGTATTTTCAATGCCTTTTAGTGCTTCTAGCTAGGTCACTACACTCCCGCTTTGTTTTCTTATTACCCACAGAACCATCGGGCCTTTGATCAGTGCTAGTCACTGAACTTTTATACAAAGCATTAGTTCTCAACTATAAGAATGTCTCCAAAGGTTCAGAATTGCCAAAAGGTATAAATAGCTTTGCTGTAGAGTAGGCATTCAGGAGAGAAGATACCATCTTTTAAAGAAATACAGACTTGAAAAAAAGTCTTATTTATTCTGAAACATTTGAAAAAGTTGCAGCTTTCCACACCGTCTGGAAACTATGCTACAAAAGGAGTAAAGCAGACATTAAAAACATAAGGATACCTTATAAGGAATCTCAGATCTGACTCCAGGACGATTCAAGAATGTTTCTTGTCTGAATACTACACCACCAGTCTCTTAACATATGAGGAAGCCGAAAGTTTAAGAAGCATCATTTGCTTTTCTACCTGCATTTGCTAAGTCTGTTTCAGCTATTTTAATCAATAAAGAGGCAGCATGACTTTTCCCTGACACTACTTGCACTGTCCTTCCTCAGCAATGCTGAGATAGTCTCCTACTATCTCTCCAGTCAGTAGCCATTATTCTGGTCCCGTTTCAACCTGTATGCGAGTCCACTAACTGGTGGAAGCTACACTGTGTCCACTGGAATTAATGTCACTTTTTCCTGATCCTCTCTCTTAATCTTTCTTGGCCTTCATGGTAAGTCTGAGGATTAACTATATACTTCCTGATGTCACCAGCAGTGGCAAAGTAAGATTGTGCTAGGAGATTTTTCCACTGTCCATCAGCTGACTGAAGAGCCAGCCCATGTGACTCCAGGTATTCTGCACCCGCCTGACACCAGCATAGATGTTTCCTGCAGCGATGTCTCACACCGGGGTCAGTCAAATGTAAATCCCCCCTTCAGTATTTATTTAACTTTAGCATTCTCCTGGTCCAGCTCCCCAGATTAGCTTGCCATAAGGTTGAACAAGTGCTAGACTGGGGACACAGGAAGCAGTACGGATACATGAGCAGAGGTACCCAGAAGGGTGGGAGCAAATACCCACTAGATTATCTTAGCTGTAAAATGAAATCATGCCCTGCAATTGACCCACATACACCCCTTCAGGCAAAAAGAGTTTACCTGTCACATCTTCCCACATTTTAGGGACTATCATACCTTGAAAGAAAAAAGAAAAAAAAAATCTCAACACTTGCCCTTCTTTTATTTGTGTTAATGCCTCCTTTTACAGAGGGGCCATCTGAGTCTCAAAACACAGCAAAGATCCCTGGGGAATGAGGACAGAAAGATGCAGTGCCACTTACGGCACGGCTGGCTGTGGAGAAATAGGTCACTTGAGCGTAGCTGTGCAATCAATAGGATGTTCAAGCCCAGGCAACCAAGCCAGATGCTGTGGAGAACAGTGCCCAGGGAATGCTACCGGCCTCGGGGGCAATTCCACAAGGGTCAGCAGTTTCAGGGCACATGAGGGATTATCAGTCAGGACTAACACAAACCTAGGCACACTTGTGAGCATATTTACACAAGTTATTCCCTGCTGTGTGGTCCCCTCCTCTTCTCCAGCCATCCACCTCTGGGTCTCCACAGCTGATCTGCAGTCTCCCATGCACCCCATTTAGAACCTCCTCAACTTGCCCTAGACAGCAAGAAACTCCCATGTGGGAGCCTAAGACAGAAATCAGAACCTTCTTATACTTCAGGACACCTTCCCACACCCTCCCCCAGTGGTGGCAGGAACAAACTTCAGGGCTATATGTAGTATTATTCCAGGTCTACCAGAGGAAATACTCAAAACATAAAGGCTTCCTTCTTCGGAAGTTGTGCTGGGTGCAGGTGCCCAGGTGCTCGGGGGGGGGGGGGTTCAGGGCAGCCTCTGTGAGGAGAGGCCGGGGCTGCCCCGTGCCGGACACAGCCAGTTCCGGCCAGCTCCAACCGACCCACCGCAGGGCATGGCTGAGCCCCTCAGCCAAGATGGAGGCACCTCTGGGAAAGCGTGTGTAAGGAAGGGCAAAACATTGCCCAGGAATGACGGGTGAGGGGAAAAAAGTGTGAGAAACAGCCCTGTGAGCCCAGAGGTGAGAGCAGGAGCGGAGGAGAAGGAGGAGGAGGAGCAGCAGCAGCCCTGGGCACCTGAGCAGAGATTCCCCGTCAGCCCCTGGAGAGACCAGGCTGCAGCAGGCAGACAGCATGAGGAGGAAGGAGCATGGAGAGGAGCTGCCAGGGACTGACCCCATGGTCAAGTCTCCTTCGCCTGTGACAGTAACTGGTAAGCAATCTCCCTGTCTTCATCTCAACCCACAAGCTTTTCCATCCAATTTTCTCTCCCCTCTCGCCGAGGAGGGGAGCAAGCGAGTGGCTGGGTGGGCATCTGGCAGCCAGCCAAGGGCAACCCACCACAGAAGTCAGTAGTAAGAAAGCCACTTTTTGAATCACATAGCAAATACACTGAACATGCTTTAAAGCTAATTACAACCACAATGAGACTGTTTTATTGTCAGTGTACAATTTCAATACACATTTGGGCATCTGAGAGACTACTGACAACTATAACCAAGTCAGTACTTTTTCAGCCAAAAAACAACCAGCACGGGAACTGACAATTAGTTCAACTCTCCAACTATTAAACCACAGGCAAGTTATATGATAAAAACAAGCATCCAAACAGTACGGAAGGCAGAGCAGTTGATATTGAACACCTGTAGTACTATCCCTCTTTTCCTTAACTAACCTGTCTACAACAAACAGGCTTTGCTTACAACAATGGCAGATGATCACCTCTGGCTACGTCAAGTCATGCAAGAACTGTTCAATATAGGAGGCTCTTACCACCATGCGTTGTTACTGTATTTGGCAACTTTTCCGTGTTCCGAAATGCATGGGTTCTTTAACAGGTATTAAATGCCTAGCTAAAAATCTTAGCATAAATAATTTGCAACTGTAACAAGTAATATTTGGTGGACATAAGTCCTAGGTGTTCTTTGGAGAAACTACAGGTGCTCTTATCCTAACTAGCACTTCCTTCACCACCATCCCCTAGTGCAGACATGACGGCTCAGGCTGCTTTTTACTATACATTTATTGTGTACAACTGTTTAAAATTAATGCATTCTTCTCAAAATCATTAAACTAATTACTACTTCCTTTAATTAAAGTTTTAAAAATCACAAAATTACTGAAACCACAAGTCTATATTCAGTCAGTAAATGTTTAACATACAGTTAACATACAAGAGATTAGAACAATTTCTAACCCCAAAGACCAACAATATAATACACCCTTACATCTATCACTCTTGTCTTGCTAAGCAGTTAAGAGATTCATGTTTTGTACACATTAAAAGAGTGGATACTATGACATAAAAGTGAATTGCCTGGAGGGATGAAAGAAAAAAAAAGGCATTGTTTTTGAAGGGAAGTAAGTAACTCCTGTTCACCACCACTCAACCACAGAATGGCATTTCACGTCATTGCGATCTGTGAAAGATAGACAGCAAAGGCCATTCTAGCAGCCAGTCTTGCAGTTGGAACATTACATTTTTAAGCTCAGGTAATCAATCTTTACAATGCACCATATACATACATAAATATATATACACTTATAACTGGTAAACAATTTGAAGTCTATGCTTGGTAACACTAACTCACCATTTACTGCCTTGGCTAGCCTGCAAAGATAAACCTGCCTTCTCCAGATGTCCCAAGAGCTGTCACATCCCCAGTTGCAGACCTCCAACAGCAGACCAATAAAACTTGTTACAGAAACGAAACCACTGGATTTCTGGCCCCCCTCCACCCCAAAGGATGAAAAGGAGTGTCGCCAACCCCGTCCCCCCAACCCAGGCTATGTTGTGAAGCTGCCTGTGAACTCCATGGGTACCCCAAGGAGGCAGCGCCCCGCAGGCCTTACAATGTGTTGTGACCTTATTGCTGCTGACACTTGGATTGTGACATCATTAAATAATCTTTCAGATACACGTGTGTCACGCTCACTGCCAACAAATACGAGAACACGGGCGTCTTCTGGGATTTGCCTCATGAACAAATCACATTGCCAGGGCTCTAGGAGCAGAGGGATGCAGGCTACTGTTTTTAGGGAGTGTCAATCACATCCTTTTGAGCACCTTACTTCTAGCTTTCACCACTTCCTGCTTTTGTCACCTAAACAGCTATTACCAGCCAAACTTCAGTAGCGGGCAACTATTGGTGATACTGGACAGTGGAGAGAAGCTTCACTAGAACGTGGTACAGTTTACTGAAAGTAATAAATACTTGTTATTTCATTTTAAAGTGCGTTTGTTTCACTTTCTGCAGGCATCTGTGGGACACACATAGCCTAACTGAATGACTGCATGACCCAGAGAAACAATAAATCTACATGAACACTTTCATAGTCTTAAGAGTTATTAACCACTGTGCATTTCAAAGGATGATCTAGATGAATAAGCAAATGGCTTGAAACCCTACACGTCCTTCACTGCAGTCATTTAAATTCCTGGAGCATCGTGGGTAACTGCTGTCTTTATAAAGGTATAAACTATGCTGCAAGGTTTTCATAAACTGTTAAATGTGTACAAGAAGACTGAAAGACTACAAGTCAATCATACACATTTCAAAAATAGCAATTTCATTTTTCAGGGCAGATACTGAGACTGAGAAGCTGAATTTATTTTGCATGGGCAGCAAACTTCATCATTAAATCCACTGGCTAAACAAGAAGCACCTATATAAAAAAAGAGAATAAAATCTCAGCAGCATGCAAACAAGATAGCACATCTTTTTCAGAGAATGCACTCCTCTTGAACTGAAAAGCAAGAACAATTTGGAAATGACAAGAGGGAATAAAACTAAAGGCCACAAATTAAATACTCCCCAAGAAATGTCCTTGCCTGTTACATTTTAAGAAAATCAGAATTAATTTGCATCTATTACTGAAAATCTGATAATTCCCCTGTGTAAATAGTTACAGAATTCTTCAGTAGGAACCTAGCTTTGTAAGGGAATTGTAAGATTTTCAACAAAAATAGGACTTTTAAATGCCCATATCCATGGATAACTAAAATACAACTAGCAAAATAGAATGCTTTTCAGTAATAAACACAGCTTAATAAGAATACATAGTCATAAACTGTTATGCTTCCACACCAATATTTAAAAGACAATCAGAATCCATAGCAAGTAGTTGCCATTAAAGAATTAAACATATTTTGGCAAAAGAAAAATTCCTTCAGCTTGAAAAATAAATGCTTAAACTTCTGCTTCCTAGTAGGTGCTACTGTTCTGCGACAAAATTATTTTCCCATAGACAGCTTTCTTCTCAAAAAAACCCTGAAAATCTAAGCTGGCAATAATATAATAGCACAGGATCTTAGTAGCCATCATCCCTTCATTAAAATACCTGCATGAAGCTAATTAACTTCCTCTTCTTCAGAGGGATTACGAACCTCGCGAAACAGCTTCTCAACTCTTTCAAAGTATGACTGATGAAGGGACTACTATGTTGGAAGTTATAATGCACAGATCATATCTCAAGGTTAAACTTCTATCTACTTGCTTCCGAATTAACCCCCACCTTCTGTTAGTCTATCTTCTCTCAAATTACAGATTTTTCTACAAGTTTTGCTACCTTACACTTCTACTGCTTACAGATAAACATATATTTTGAGCTTCATATTAACTCAGAGGATTTAAAGGAAAGAGGGGATGGGGCAGCAAAGAAAAGCAATACACAAAATTAGTTCTCAAATCTTAACAACAGTTCTGACAAACAAGCAAAAGTAAAAGATTCATCAAATAATTGACTGATCAGAATTGCTGACAAAGTCAACTCAGTACTAAAACGCTTTATTTGACCCTAAACAAAAGGGAAGACACTGTAACGAATGGCACAATCCAAAGTTTCCTGAAACAAATGAAAAATGAACCACCTTTGTAACGCTCTGAAGTTAGTGCCAGTGTGCGCTTGTGATACAACCTTCTAATATTCCTGCCCCAAACATAAATAAGAATTGAAACACCCTAAATTCCTGTGGTTTCCATCAAATTAACTGAAATCTCTGCACCTAGTGTTCAGAATATCTTTGCAAGCTGTAGCACAAAGATAATGTAACTCCATTCTTTTGCGGGAAGCAGTTAAAAAAAAAAAAAGCCACAACACTTCAACAAGGCAACCGTGTTATACATAGAAATTAATAACGTAGTAATAGTACAGAAAAAAGGAACAATGTCTTCTTTCACATTATAGGGACTGAACATTAGACTACTTGTAGAGATTCAGGCAGCTGCTGAGAACGTCTTAGCAGCTCTTGTATTTGCAAGACAAACCCTGTCAGTCGAAAACAAAACAATCCTGCCGTTTAAATATGTCAACTAACTGTATAGACATTATGCAGTCATATTTTGCAATCCCAAAATTAAAACATGAATCCAAATTTCTGAAGGAAACAAAATTATTCCAACGCTTGTAACGGCAGAGCCAAACCACAGACCTTCACAGTGATCGATTACTTCAATAAGTCAAAATATCACAAAATATTTGCAGGAACTCTGCCAGAGTAAAGCAGGTGATATAGCTGGTAATATTTTCAAGTCCTTTTGGATGAAAAGGGCATCCAAAAAGAGTCGGTACCTGGTCTTACCTGCCCAAAAGTAATGCTCGTACGGCTCTGCAATCAATTCACCTATTTTCCTCTGCCAGGTTTGACAGACTTTACGGTGGAAAGTTAGCCCATCGCTTACAGAGAGGATGTCTCCCTGATGTCTCCCTCTCAACCTGCAGGAACTAGGCTCTAATGAATCCAGAGACAGAAAAGTGGTGCAAGAAAAAAAAAAAAAAAAATAGGACTCGACCGATTTGTTGCAGTCTAAATTTAAAATGAAAAGCATAAAGGGAAACACACTTCCAGCTTCTGCCTAAGGGTATCCTAACAAAACGGGAGGGGGGGTGAAGCCCAAAACAAGGAAACGGATTATGTAGGTTAAGCTCAGCTTTTATCATCCGCTGCAAGGTCCAGCTAAGTAAACACCGAGCCCCCCGGACGGACGGCCAGTCGCCGTCGCCGCCTCGGCCGCTACCGGGGCCGAGGCGGCGGCGGCGACGGGCCGGCCCCCGAGCCCTCTCCGGGAGGCCCCGCCGCCACGTCCCCCCTCACGGAGCCGGGGGGGCGGGCGGTAACGCTTCCCGCCCGCGGTGAGGAGGAAGCTGCTTCCTCAGACGTGTCTGCGGGGACCCGGGAGCCAGCCGGGCCGGGGGAGGGGAAGCGGCGCGGCGCGGCCCGCCCGCCCCACCGCCTCTGCCCCACCGCTGCGGGGCCCTCGTGCCTCCCCCTTACCCCACCCCTTCCCGCCCCGCCGGGACGCGCGGGCGGCGGCGGGGCCGCGGGGCTCCTTACCCGCCTTGTAGCCGCGCAAGCCGAGCTGGGGATGCAGCCCGCCCCACATGGTGCCGCGCCGGGCCGGGTCGGGCCGGGGGGGGCCGCCGCTCTCCGGCAGCGGCGGCGCGGAGCTGCGCGCTCTCCGGCGGGCGGCCGCGGCCCGGATGGCCGGCGGTGGCGGCCGGTCCCGCTGCCGAGGGAAGGTTAGCGGGGGGCTGCCGCCACGGCGGGGGCTGTCGCCTGCCCCAGGGCCGCCGCAGCCATGGTGCCGGGCCGCGACCGCGGAGGGCGGTAGGACCTCGCCGCCCCCTCGCTGGAGACAAAACTTGCTTTATTGCGCTGCCGCCGCCGCCGCCTGCTTCTCCGGCGCTGGGAGCGGGGCGGAGACAGGGGCGGGAGCCCTGCAGATGCTGCTGCTGCTCGGGGACGAGCCGCTTGCATAACCCGGCCCACGGGGAGGGGGCGCGGGGCGAGCGGCCGCGGGGGCCGGGGCGAGGGAGCGCCGGCCCCAGGGACGAATCCGCCCGGCCCGGCCCGGCCCAGAGGCCGCGGCCCCGCCGCCTCCGCAGTGCCCGGCGAGGCGGCCCCCGCGCCCCGCTCAGGCCCCGCAGGGGTGGTTTGGGCGCTCCCGTTGGCCTCGGGTTTAACTTACTCGTCCGCCTGCCCCCGGGCGTGCCCGGGCGGGGATGAGCCCCCGGCGGCACCCGCGCCCCGCGCTTCCTGCCCGCTTAACCAGGGATCAAGCAAGGGGCCAGTTAGCAACGGCGTGTAACTGTCATCAGGGAAGACACTGAATGGAAAGCACTTAATTGGGTATAAAGATAATTGGTAAAGAAAAGTGAAATGCCTTACTCCAGAATTACGGCATTTGAAATACCCAAGGCCGGTACGTGCAGACTTAGTAGAGTTTATAATGAAATCACAATTTTCCTGTACTTTCTTGTTCTAGGAAGAAAATGAAGTGGAAAGAAAGGATCGTAACGTTCATTTGAATGATCAGTTCCACCAAAAGATCCTCAGTATCATCATAAAGTTTAAGCCACAGGGCTGGAAACAAAATGCTCCTGTCAGCAATAATTCAAACCCAATAAAAGGCTTCCCCCCCACGCTGCTTTGAGTCTGCTCCAAATACTTCGAGAGAGAATTCTGCACCAGCAGCCTTCATGTTACTGTTGTTTGCAACTGCAGCCCAGTGATCACCATTGTAAACTACCTGCAAAACAAGTGTACCACTTGATCAGCAATCCACGTTGTCAGACAAAACCATAAAGAGAAGGAGAAAATACGCGGACAGCTTCTAACTTCAGTGTAACCACCCCAAAACTACAAACCCCACCACCACCAAGATGAGAAAAGCAAGGCTGTAGACAGCATTGCAGAGTATGATGGATGTGACAGCTTAGGGAGGTGAGGTGAAACAGGAGCAGTTCTGTATTCATGTGGAAACATTCACAATCAATAAATAAAACCTGTGTTCAAACACTTCCTGCTGACCCAATGCATTTTTAATTAGTAGCTGATGATCACAGAATAGCTTTTATGTCTTTGGAAAGTTATATGTTATATTTCAGCACAAGTCATATTTTATTTATGCCTAGCTAGGTCTTCATAATGTACTCAGTAAAAGAGAGGCCTCAGAAGTACTGGAATGAGCATGTAGAAGTGCTGCATATTGTTATTTTGTTCTCTTTCTTATCCATATAAAGCCCTTATGTTCTCACTGAAGACCTGACACGACGTGCATTCCTCACCAGCTTGTTTTAACTATGGAGCATAACTGTCACTAGGTGTTTTGTAGGTAGAGTTGTAGAAACACAGGCTTTAAAAAGTTAATAAATACTGAATAAAAACCCCAAATACTAAAACTCCAGGAGATCCCATCAAAACCCTCAGACTGTTGCTAGAGGTCCTCTGAATGATAAAAGGGTGGAAGCATTTTCAACCACAAATACTGGCTTAAAGTAGAAGACCAATGCAGGAAACTAAACTATCATTGATAACACCTCAATGAAATTGTCCAGCCTTTCAACCCTGAAGCCAACTTCAATATTGAAGAATGTTAGTGAGAGCATGGTAGGTAAACACAAATATAAGAAAGAAGAAAAGCTAAAGCATCTCGCAAAACACTCAAGACCAAGAAACATGTAAACAGCTTGGTTCAAGACCTCTTTCAAGGACTTGTCTACGTGTAACATTTGTTGCATGCTATTTTGTTGAGTTTGCTAAACTTTGGATAAGCGTGTGTACTTGGCATATTCACAGTGAGCTGTGAGGAAGCTGAATGTCAAGAAGGGGAAGGCATCTAGCAGTAGGCAAGGAGTAAAATTACCTCATCACTGCTGAGCTCTGGAGTTTGTGATGCTGTCCTGTAATGCAGCTGCAAGAATCCAGAGGCATATCACGACCCCAGAAAGCTGCATGCCTGGAAAAGGTGTGATAACAGTTCTTGCATCTCCTCATAAATGTCACTGCAGTGTTTTTATGTACCTTGGCATTGCCATTCATGGAAGCTTTACAGTTTCCTATGTATCTCCTGTCTACTCGTGAACAATACCACAGAGGAAAAAAGCCGATAAAAAGGCCAAGATGAGGGTGGCAGAACACAGCCAGGTAGCCTGGCTGAATCACCTCCGATAACGCTGCTTGTGGGGGAGGTTGACTCAGCAACACCATGTCTTCAAGGTGTCCCCGCTGCAGCATCTGTGCTTTGACAGTGCTACTGCTCAGAGCAGAAAGCAAGAAAACATGCTTAAATTTAAGCAGTCAGATAACAGAACCTGAGACACGTTCATCCTTTTGACTGGATTTTAAGTTGTTTTTATAGAAAATGAATGTAATTAGTAAAGCTTTTTTGCTACAAATAACTTCAGTGTATCTGTCTGGAAACCAGGCCACACTGAAGCCAGTAGTTTTACTCTATAAATACATTTAGCTTGTTAATGCTTTATTCACTTTCCAGCAGTCTGCTTGTATACACAGTTCTAGACCGGGAGCAGTATTTGTTTTAGATTTTCAAAAACCTCTTGAAAAAGTATGCAGACTGGCTTGGACCTCCTGCAGAGATGAGTTTGTGCCATTTAATGCTGCTGAAGCAAGCCCCCAGTTTCATGTGGATGTCAACTTGGCAATGCAGCGGGCCCTGAGGGCATCCCAAGCCCCTCTTCTTAACAAGTCTCTTTTGACCCATCTGTGAGACCCAACCATGCAGAGCTGGTGGGTAGTACGGGCTCTGGTCCGTTCTACCTGCATTTGTCCCTCTGCACCTAATGGAGCCTGCCTACACTAGGATGACTTGCATTAGCTTATCACCTCTTACATCTCTTGGGTTGCTAAGAATTAGGAGCGTGGCAATCTGTGTTCCAGTACTGCCCCACCCAAGAGGGGTAAAAAGGTCTCAATACTCATAGAAAACGTCAGTGTGGTACAAGGGAAAGCTCATGTAACCTTACACACGAACCAGCAATAAGTGGAAACAGCCTGCATCCCTGGATAATTATTGTGAAATGTGATGCTCCAGACAATGAATGGACTCAAGTTCTTATTGTCTGAAAAGCCTTCTCCCCACCTCTTTCCTCATGATCTTCTGACACAAACTCTACCCTCTTGGCAGAATCCACAAAGAAAAATAACAATAGAAAGTAACAGCTGAAGCATTGGTCTCATTAATGCCAATTGCAGCACATCTTACCCAAGGGTTTGTGATCTATTTCCAGGTTGAGAAATCGCATCCCTTTTTTTTTCCCCCCTGAGTCAAAACATAATGCTCTAAATGGAATTAAGCTGCAGCATAACCTCTGAAAGCAGCATTTTTCTTTGATTAAAGCCAGAAATGCGTTCAATATTTATTCTACACACTTGCTTTCACATTTAATAGAATTAAAAGATTATTAAAAATCCCAAATACTAAATAGCTAAACATTGTTCTAAGAGAATGCCGACTATTTCCCCTATCTAATTAAGACATCAAGCATGTGTGCATTCTATCAAAAACCAACAGCGGCATTTCTGCAAGCACATCTATATTGTACATTACTTTGACATTAAAATCACAAATTTTCCATTATTGAGTTGCTTCACTAAGTACAGAAATCCTTCTCCTCCACCCACGACTTTTTCAGTTGAACACTGTGTCCTAGCAAAGTCTAAGCAGCCTTTAAGAAGCCTTAGAGCAATTCCTCCTGGTTTGCAAAAAATAACTATGTATGTTACAAAGCGAGATGTTAAACTGTTAACTATAATTAAGAACAGATTAGCTTACCTAATAAAGTGCACCCCTGCCGGTAGGGCAGGTTGGCCTACAAAACACTGAAATGTTCCACTAAAAGTACATTGCGTGCACGGTATGGCATTAACAACAAACTGCATCACCTAGTACCTGCAAAGCAGGCATCATGAAATAACACGGTGTATACAATGTTTTTATTTTTGCCTTTTCTACAAGCAAATGAGAGTGCTTGTCTTTCACAAAAGAACACAAATTGATACCGATTTGAATCTGCTTTGCCCTACGCTTTCAGTCACAGCTTATACCACGAAAGAGAATAAAACCAAGCAGCTTGTTGTTACCATAGCTATGGTTGATTACCAGCCTCCTGAAATGTCAGATTCTTCTTAATGTTCCAGGTTTCAGAATCAGATTTTCACCTCAGAATCTCAGCCTGAAAATATTTTCATTTACATCATTGCTAGAAAACCCTTGGGAGTCAGGGATTTTACGTGGTTCATCACTGGTGGGTGGGACAAACACTTTTTTTTTTGGTCATATGATTTTAAAATAAGTCTAAGAGATGTAAATGAACTCTGTGCCATCAACTCTGTTACCGCAGGAAGAAGACCATACGCAGGGGGTGGGATCCAGTGACATCTAACCAGTAACTTGTGAAGACAATCAGGAATTTCTCAGGTGTGTTTTTCTCAAGGGGAAAATTTCGAGTTCTGCTATTCTACCTTCCCTTTTCTCCGTCCCCTCCTCTCCCAAAGGCAGTGGGAAAGAAGGGGAAATGCAAATGACTTGGGCAGGGATGGAGAGAATATGTAAAAACCTACAGGCTGCAGGCAGGCCTTCTTCTCCCAGCCTTTCAGGGCTGGCTCCTAACACATTTAAGAGCCAGACTGCCTGTACCGGAGCAGCGAGCCTCTTCCCCTAGCCCTGCTGGGACTCACTAACATATCTACCATCCTTTCAGGACATAACACTTCGACAAAAAAAATTTTTTTAAAATTGTTTCTCCTACTCACATTGCATGACTTTTTTCCAATCTCTCCAGTTCTCTTGTTCTTGAGCCCGCTTGAGTCACCTTCACTTTCTATGAAAGCACTAGCTGATTTTAGGAGCATCCATCCTTTTTTTTCTCCCGTAGGTCTAAGACAAAAAGAGATAGCAAGCTGTAAATCCTCTTGAGGGAGAGGACTGAGACCTCATGGTGGTATGCTACATTTATTGTGATGCTGAAACATCTGATGAAGGCCATATTTGAGACCTGCTGCAGTCTAGAGGCTTCTTTGTAATAATTAATAACAAATGATAAATTGGTGCTTGATAGCGTTCTTTGGTATTCTTCAGAGAGAAAGACCAGCAAAATTAAGAAAATGAAGGCATGAGATAACTGTGCTACCAGTCATCAGACCAGGCAGGCACAATTCAGTTTCAAAATGGCTATACCAAAACCCTTTCAGTTTGGGATTATCAAAATACTGAACCTTTTGTATTTACTTTTCTGTGCTGAAACTTATGCTAAAGCCTAAGAGAAGAAGCCTCAGCAGTGCTGCAGTTCAGGCTTTCGATCTGACTGCCACTGGCAATGCTTGAGTTTTTACAGTTGACCTTTTACTTCAAGGCAGTCTTGTTTGACTCCGTGTTATACACAGACAAATGAGTGCAGAAGGATGAAGCGCTGGATGATATTGCTATACAATAACGTGCAGATGCAGATTTTTTTAAGCTGCTTTATGGAGGTTAAACTCCACCTCAAATGTGAAGTAACTGCCATATTAGAAGCACAAAACAGCATTTAGCCTGACCTGTTTAAAACCTACCTGCCTTAAAGGTTAATCAGAAAGCATCCCCCTTGTATGCAGTCACTGAAACAAAGGATCAGACTGTGCAGTGAGGTTCCCTGCTCCATCTCCACCTCAGCACAGGAAGGAATAAATCCTGTTTTCCTTTTGCAACAAACATGCCCACTGAATTATATAACTTCTGAGACATACGGCATTTCAAATTACAAGTGACTGTGTACAGGAAGGCCAAACACACTACAGCACATCCAGCCACCGATGCAACATTGTATGAATACTTGGCAATGGAAATTTCTTCCAAGTGGCCATCATTATCTGCTTATAGCCTGAAATATGTAGTCTGTTTACTCCAAGTCAGAAATACAACCTACGAACATTACCAGTCAGAAAATTATCTGGTCGCTTGTGTTTGAGCCAAACCCAGTATTGCTGCAAAGGGATGAAATTTCAGTAAAGTCAATGGAGTTATGCCAGTGCTCAGTTTGGTCAGCTCAGTGCTGTCATATGCCCACATGTAAAAGTCAGATGGAAATATTTATTTCATGCTTTAACTATAAATACAATTAACTTCATGAAGCTCCCCGCCCCATGTTCTTCTCCATTGACTTTTATTCTACAAAAATCATTGACATTGATTCTACAATAATTCACTACTATATACTATAAATATGTATCAGTATTATAATGCTTTGTTTTCTCCCAGCAGTGAGAGGTCCATACCTAAAATGACGGGGTATTCTATGCTGGTAGCATTAAATCCAGTTTAAAAGGACACTTTCAGACCCACCCAGCACACCCCCTGCAGATGTCTCAGAACCAGCCCGCTCCCTGTACAATGCAGCTATCGGTCGTGGCACTGCTGGGAATTTCCCGGCGTGCAGCACAGGCAGCCTTAGAAAACGCTCTGGTTTTGTTACGCCTGAGACTGCAAAGCACAATTTGCTCATACCTTGTGCTTCATATCCTTCAGTCTTTTTAACAGCATTCTCACATTAAACTAATAAACATATATATTAGCACACACTTTTTTAGATAAACCCAGTTCACCCAAGAAGGTAGAAAATGACTGAAATGCAAAAAGTGGACTGTACTAGTTTGTACTGACCACAGTGCCCATCAGATTTGTTTCACGGGCCCTCAGGGTTAGTATATGACATACGTACGAATCCACCACAGTATCCTTAGACTGTTTTGCTTTTGACTTAAAATTAACACAGACAAGAGTGTTTATTAAAAGTAACTTTCTGACGCTGGCTTGGCTGTAAGATCGTTCTCTAGTATTCTACTTTTAACACATTGCTTGAGTGACCAAATTGATCTGGGAGGCGTTTTAGGTTTAGTAAACATGCAACCTGATCTTTGGTCACAGAGAAAACAACAAGAAATTGAGCTTCTAAGTGAGCATGTGACTTTAAATGTACATAAATAAAAGAAGCTTAGAAGTTTAAGTATCTCTGCTTAAATTGTTGGGGGCTGTCCCACTAATTTAGGAATCCCATGGTTTAAGAATTGCACATCATGTAGTGCACCGGTGTACCGTTCTAATACCTCAAATAAGAATATCTGGTTAAATCAATTAAAATTAAATTGAAGAATCGTAATTCCAATTTTCTGGTTAATGCAGGACAGTACGGTACAAATATGCTCTATACTTCGACCGCTTAGTTCTCAGCGTTACTACCTTCTGAGCCAAGCATCAGAAGGTCAATCCAGAACATGGGAACGTCCCTCTAGCTTCTGAAGGAAGACTGATTGCCATCTATTCATAAGGTAAGTAGCTTCAACCACCCAAACAAAATGCGTTAGTGGGAAGAGATAAATAGCCTATCTAAAAGTTCGGAACTGGCTGCATCCTTACAAAACAACATTACATATGTGCTCCCAATGTGAAAATTACAAAGAACAAAAAATATACTGAAACAGGCCCTGACAATCAGTGCAGGAAGCTAAAATGGGTAGCAACAAATAGGCATTAAGAAAGTGCAAGAGGCAGTCACACACAGACTCCCATCTGCAAACTACTCCAGCGAATGCTCCGTGAAGTCAGTTCATTCATGGAAGTCCCTGCTCGAAGACACCACTGAGCTTACATTACATGAGCCTTTCACGATGTTGGCCCTGCTGGAATGCGTCCCCAGCAGTCACCATGACAAGACCTTTATTTAGCACTGTGGTTAAAAGATGGAAAAGAAAAATGAGAAAGAAATGAAAAGGAAGCAGACAGCTGTAATAAAGCATCTTTAAATACATGCGAATATTACTTGTCTTTTGCTTCTATGTTTGAAGATAATTGCTGCAAGGATAAACTCACAAAGTTGGGATTGCAGACATCAGAAAACCATGTATTTTGCATTGTATTAAGGGTAGAACTCAAGAACTAATTTTAAAAATGATAAATTGAATCACATATTCCAAAAACACATTTGCTGCATTTATATGTTACTGCTTTCAGATGTTACCAATCTTTATATGTTACCGATTTATGTTACTGCTTTCAGATGTTGCTTATGTGCAAGAACACTTAAGTTTAAAGCATAAAAATGTGCCCTCTGAAAGTTGACTCTAATAGACCTCTAAAGTAATATGAAAGATCTAAAATCCTAGAAGTATGTCACAAACTCTAAAAGCAGAACATAATAAAACAATATCTACTCAGTGCTACGTATCCTTGAGCTTATATATTTCAATTTAAGTAAACCAGTCTCCCTTGCAGAGAGATAAGAAAACCGAGCTGTGTGAAACAAAAACTATCAACCATTTTATTTGAGTCTATATTTAGCATTTGCTGCATTGTGCTTTAATTGCTGAAACTGCCTCTACAGAAGCATTAAAAAATCGCTAGGAAAAAACGGGGGTTTTTTGCATCATGTCATCATGAGGCACATTGAATGTTCAGAACAAAGCTTCACCTTGCAAGATTTCCACATCAGTTCTGAAGCACAAAAAAGTTCTAAAATTCAGATGAATTATCAACACTTTGTTTCCCTCAGATAACCCTCTTGAAGCTCACCATCACAAACAAAACATGACCTATTGCAAATTCAAATTTGGATGAATACAGATGAAAAGAAAACGTTGGCAGTTTAGTTCCTTTTTTTAAAAAAGCAGATAAGTTAGTAAATACAGTAACTTCCATTGGGCTAGCAAGTCAATTTGTGAGCCAAGTTGTATCAAACAGAACCAGCTATCTAGTTTGAGAGCCTGTAAATTGTGTTTCCTATCTAGTGAAGTCCCTAATTTTCCCTCACTGTGTTTTTTAGCATAATCTTTCATATGATTTTCAAATATAATTTTACGTGAAGTATATATAAGTACTCAAACTGGACCATGTGGGAAGAGACTAGTTTGCTAAAGACTCATTTATCTAAAATACAAGCGAGCAGTCACTGAAATGGACTTTCTGGCAGAGTCCTGATCAACCATATCTACAGCTGCAAGGATTTGCCACAGAAATCCTTTTTGCTGTCCCAAGTAGTGACCACAATATAGGGTTTTACTGCCCCTGGACCTCAGCCACTTCAAACACTTCCACAGCACATGGCGTGCAGTGCATACAGCAGGTCCTCCCTGCCTGATGGTATTTCCATCCAGAGCAGGACAATATGGACTTACAAGCCCCCTGATGCGCTGTGGTTGGATTTACAAAAACAAAAGGCCAGAGATAAGAGTTATTAGTTTGGTGCAGAAGAGGGCAAGGGCTCGGGGTCCCTGAGGCTCCCGTCTCCCAGGAAGCGCTGCTTGACACACCTTCAGGGTCTCTGAACCCACTTGCAAAGGCTTGAAAAGTAATCTGTTGACTGACTGGATCTCAGCACCGACTCTAATGATTATATACAGGACGAATAAGCACATTAGGACCATGGAACAGATTATCCAATTAGTTGTGCAACCTAATCACACAGTTTACCATCCCAGAAGCCCACATTTTTGAAGGAACTTGGGATGAGGTTTTCCCCAGCCCTCGTCCTCCCATATGGTGAGCTCTTTGCAAAATCCGCCTGAGAGAGAGTGGGACCGTTTGGCAAAGAACAAAAAGCCAGATTTCTGAATGTGCTCTTCCCCCACCCACCCTCATCAGCTCTATTTTTAAGTACAAAGCTAGCTCCATATAATTTCCTGGGATTTGACAGTCAGTCATGCTGTTACAGATTTAACAGAAGAGTGGCAGACTTGGCTGGGCTTATTTCTCGGCACAGAAAAGAGAGAGACCTGCCCCTGTAAACACTTCACGGTGTCGGGAAGTAGTATTTGCTGGACGAGAAATGAGCGTGATGCAGGTCTGCCCCCGTTCAGTACACACAACACAAATACTTTCATCATATTTCAGCTTTGATGCAGGCAGTGCCAACAGCTTCAGTCCTGTTCAACTACTGTAGATGAGTAGGCAACTCATTTAGTGGGTTGCTAGTATCTGCAGAAGTAACTGGCAAATGCATCATAAGAGTTATTTGTGATAATACATATGTGTGTTGAGGCTTTCAAAGAGATGGTGTAAAATATGTCCCTCCAGGCCTTCATGGTATACAGCCCCTCCTCAAAATCTTTCAGTCTTACTCTGCCTTGCACTTTCAGAGATCACTTCCAAACTGGTGGGAGTGAATACAGTTGTGGCCATTTCAAAGATGACAAAAACCGGGTGCACAACAACCCACCATGGAGTTGGGGAGGGAGTTCAGGGCTCTCCAGTTTTAATGCTGCCCTGTTAGACAATGCTAAATGTACTTACTACCCATAGAATTGTTTATTTATAGCTTAGTAAGCTGAGTTTTTGTTACAAATTGATTTTATTGTAACAGTGATGTCATTATTACTACTCGTTTCAAGTCTATCATTTAAATTAAATACCTTTAAAAATATACAGGGAGAATCCAAACAGTCCAATTACTTCTATGCTGTGCATAGCTATTAGGAAAAGTGACAAAGAATGGATAAAATTTAAAATGAATGCACTTCTTAGAAAATGACTGTTTTCATAATACTTTTAAATACTATTTTACAAACACTTCAATACTACATAGCTGGCTAATAGAGAAAGGACAGTTGCACTAGAAAAGAGGATTTTATTAAAGACAGCTTTAATTTTTCAAACACCACAGGTTTTTCTGGCAAGCAGAGTATCAGCTTGCCTGCTGAAAACTGTTTTCCCTTGGAAAGAAGAGACGGGTATAGGATATACCCAAGAAAAGACAATTCCTCTTGGCTGACCTAAGCAGAAGTATTGACTTATGTCTCTGAAAGGAGTTCTTTATTACAGCAGGGTAAGTTGTTCAGTAGCTATACAGATGGGTTGTTTTCTGTTGTGGGTTGTTTTTTTTTTTTTCCAAAAAAAAAAGGAAAGGAAGTTGAAATTAGCAGTGAGCTCATAACAGATTTTGGACCCTTAGCAGATGGTAATGAAGAGAGTCATGAGCAATATAGTAAAGAGGGTGATTTTCCACATCTGCAGAATAGGAATGATGGGAATTAAGAAGACAATTCTGAAATAACATTAACTTCCAGACCACAATTAAAGCATAGTTAGCTTTTCAGAAATAAGAAACAGGCTCCTGGTAGGAGGCCCTGAATTTTCATTTGCCTCTTGAACAGCATGAAGTGCACTGTCAGTTCTCACTAAATAGCAACAGTCAAATATAATTTTCTGGATGCTACAAAGAAACATATCTCTGTACTATGAAGTAATGCCTTTTCAGAAACGTGTCAGTATCAGCTTCTAGAGTTCTCATGTTCTCCTCAAAAACTCTTCAGTTCAGAAACTGTTCAAGCTTTCTTTGATGTAAAAGTTTTAGGCAGACAAATAGATTGAGGCGTCTTTCTTTTCTTGCTTGCTTTCATGCAGTCTGGGCAGTCAGTACTGAAATCCATCTTGGGGGCCCAATCCTGTTCTAAATTAAGCTGATGAGTGATTAGCTAAACTCGCATAGGGTCAAAAGAACCATCAGCAAGATTTAGATCATGAGTTTTCCTCATACAAAGTGTTTCAGAAAGCAGTAGACAAAACATAAAGGTTATTTGTCCCCTCCATGAGAATATAGTGACTTTAAGAAAGAGAATAAAAGACAGAATGAGAGAAAGAATGAGAAAGAGAAAGACAGAATGAGACAGAACAAGAGAAGGGGGAGAAAACAAGAAAGAAGGCAAAAAATGAGAGATAAAGAAGCAGAGAGACTTAGAAAGAAAGTGAAAGAAGGAAGAGAAGGAAAGAAGGAAAGAAAAAGAGAGACAGAAAGGAAGAAAGAGAAAGAAAAGGAAAGAAAGAGAGAAAGAAGGAAGGAAGGAAAGAAAGGGAAAGAGAAGGAAGGAAGCAAGCAAGCAAGCAAGAAAGAAAGGAGAGAAAGAGAGAAAGGGCGAGAAGAAAGCTCTGATCACATGCAGTTTTGGAGAGACAATTTCTTCATCTTGGAGAGGGGGAGAGGGAGGTTTGGAGAGTAGCATTATACCCATTCCTCTTTGGAATGATTTATAAAATTGGATATGCAGATAATTCCCATACATATCACTGTAAGCAAAATTGGCCTGGAGACCTCACTAATCAGCAAACTGTAGAGCCTCCAGAAGGCTCAGCTCAGCTGTTCCCATCCTTCAGAACACATCCTTGCTCAACGCTTTGCAGTTTGCTTACAAGCTGAGGTCTTTTTTGTCACAGTAAACAAAGAGAAATTCAAACCAAGCAGCCGACCCTGCTCGCTGGCTATACATAGAGGTTTCTAAGAGAGAGGGAAAACAATCCCAGATAGTCTGAAAGCAAAAGGACATTGCTTAAAGACAATTATTTTCCTCCCCCAACTTGCATTGTCCTTACCCTTCCTTGTATTGGATCATTGTTAAATGAGAGAAAGATACAATAGAAAGCCACAGAAAAAATGTAATGGACATATTCCCTTCTGGGCATTAATATAATCCATCAAGCAGCTACTTTAGTTACCTTGTTTGTGATCTGTCCTTGATTCCATCAGGAAGCCACTTCCAGAGGTTTGCAATTCCACTCACAGAGTCACCCTCCGTAGTGAAACAGTGTTCAAGCACAATTATGTATTTACAAGTGGCAAGATAGTACCACATGTCAACATTTTCCTTCTCAAGACCTAGATGCTACAACTGAAAATCATGCTTTGGCTCTCTACATGCTTCTATCTGGCTTAATTAACTGATCACAGCAATAATCTCTGCTAAAATGATTCTCAGTAAAAGGGTAGGAGCGAGCAGCTTTAGCAGAACTGGGTGAAGCTTTTCACTTAGCTACTACCCAAGCAAGATCCAAGAAGAAAAGATCAGGGACTTTGGCTCAGCACCTTCCTAAGCTAGTCGGGATTTGAATTTTTGGAGACTGAGAGCAGGATTCCGAATAAAGCCTGATACCTCCTAATGCTGCACCAACTACATCTAGAAAAATTGAGACATGGCTTCTTGGGGGGTTAACTGCATCTAGAAAAGTTCAGACATTGGTTTTGGGGGATTGTTCAGGTCACTGTAGAGAAAGACAACCACTGTAAATTTGAGAGCAGAATCTACATTCAAATTCAAATCTTTCTCAGAATCTCCCAAAGTACTTTGGATTTAGAATCACTTTGTAACAAGCCAAAATTATCTTGAAGAGGAAGAATCATTAACATTTGCCCCATTGTCTTAGCTTTTTTTTTTCCCAGTGACCGAATGTCAGTTCAGTCATAAAAGATGATTTTTTCCCTACCTCTTCTACTTGGTGGTGGCACTACACAGCTCGGTATCCCCATCTTTCTAGTATATTCACCAATACAAGAGAATTCATATTTCTGTGCTCCAGCTGGAGGACTGTATGGAACAAAGTTTTCCATGGTAATCCAGTCAAAATGACATGCCCCCATTTCTTAATGTAATGATGCAACACTGAAAGTACTGAAGAGCAGTAAAACGAACACTTAACAGCATTTATGGTTTAAACACATTTAAAACAAAGATCCTAAAGTGTTTTACAAGAATAAACTACACTTCACAACCGTCTTGCTGGAATTTTACATTCTTACAAAGATTTTCCAGCTACGGATTATTTTTATTTCAAGTTTCAACTAGGTAAACTAAGGCATATAGGCCAAGGGTGTATCCAGTGAGCATAGTCAATTAGTTTAAATTCTGTTTTCTTTTTTCACAATTAAAGACATGATGTATGCATAGATCTCCAGTGAAGGTATGATGGTTTATTCACATCGTGCTATAGATGAACGGAGTCCCACGTGTTTATTCAGTGCAGGGCTGGCTTACTTCAGCAGACTAGCGCATATTAGCAAACTGAAAAGGAATGCAGCAACCCATCTCCTATAAACACCACTTGGCTATTTAAGCCTACACTGCACTAGAAATAGACTTATATCTCACAAACACCACCAAATGTCAGAGCATATCATTTATTCATTGCACGCTATATTATTTTCAAATCAGATTTTATGTGTCCCTTACTATATAAAGCTGGAGAAATATTCTCAAACACATGAAACACTTTTGCACTGAGGAATTATACCAGTTTTAAATCAATTTACAGACTATGCAGTGAAGGTCAAACTACAAGGCAGAAAATTCAGATTTTGATTTGGGTCTTGCTCCTGGTTCAGTGACTGACCTCAAACACATTTGTTTTTAACACTGCCTTGCACTGAGACTTCGCTAGCTCTGCTTTCCTTTGTCCTATACCATCTTCTGTTGCTGTCCCTCACATCTCCTGCTTGCTTAAACATGACCTCCAGAATATTGTCTGCTCCAAGCTGGATAAGGACAAACAGCCCCAGTATTTCCTAATGTTCACCCAACCCCTGTTCACCCAGGTGAAGACCAAGTGTAGTCAGGTCTGTAGTCTGCAAACCTTCCTTCAAATGCTGCCTTCTTTTAGCCAAGTAAGGACCATAATGAGTTTTAGTGCCTAGACATGTAAAGATGGTTCAAGTTAAAAAAAGTAACATTTGATGCAGGCAGGCAATGAAGCCTTAGGATACAACCCTGTCTAATTCATCTATTTCGAATTGGCGGTATGAGACATGTTTTGGACTGTACAGTTTTGCACACAGAGGATGTGCTCTGATCTTTTATGCCTCCTCCTCTAGTTAAGCTAGGTTTTCACACCGACAGCAGAGCTATTGTGTGCCTGACATTTACTGCTGGAAATGGATGCTGTGTCTTGGCAATGAATGGAAAATCTGAGCACTAGCAATGAAAAGATATCTTCACAGTGTTCCTTGGTCTCTTGTTAGTCATTCAACGTAGAGGAATATAGCACAGAGGAAACACACTGGGTGAATGTCAGTGTTCCCAGCTCTGGCTGAAGAAAGAAAAACCCTGCTAAAAAAGAGTACAGGCACTGAGCACGACAGGCTCCAGATATTCAGTGCACACCAATGAAAACCTCCCTGACAGCAAAGTCCCAGCAACCCAGCTGGGGTTTATTTGGGAAACATACAGTTTTCCGCATAGGAGAGTAAGTTGGGATGCTTGTTTTCAGGTTGTGTGGAAAAATCCAATTGCTCTGAGGGATTTGTATTTAGATACAGCTTTGTAGCCTGCAGAAAGAAGACATAGTCAACAGGCTAGAAAGCAGAGCATCATCCGGACCAGAAGTTCCCCAGCTTTTTATAACCTCACTTGAGAATGGTGTCCATGGTCTATGTCTGACTGGATCCCAAGGAGCCAACACAGGCTCTTTGGGCAGGCACAGCTCTAAGGTGTTGGATTCACTTACTACTTCACCAGGTTTTATATCACTTACAGACTTCACCAGAAAATGTTTTTCTGTCTGTCTTGATCAGTGTCCTCTGTAGAGAGACAGCAAACACTTTCCCAGCTGACACACCATGCAACATTTTGAAAAGTAATTCACAGACCGCTTCGCATCCCAAATGCTGTGTGTGTGCCCGGCCACTGTGCACGCAGCCTGGCACCACAAGGGGACCAGAGCCAGCTCCAAACTCTGCCTGCCGCAGGCTCCCTCACGATCGGACAAGTGCATAGGGGTCCACAGCTCTTTTCCTTGCAGTGGCTTTGCGGGTAACCATCTGAGGATATACAGAACATGAATGAGCCATAGAACACAAGTCATTTAAAACTAACCTGGATTACCCACAAAAGCATGTAATTCACTGGATTTCTAATCTAGAATTCATACCTCTTCCAAGCCAGAGGCCAAATAAAAAGAAAGAGCTTGGCCAAGGCACAAGATGGTTGTTGTAATCCCCCTGCCCTTAGCTATGCAGTGAGGATGACACTCTTCTGACGGGTGTGTTGTGTAATGATCTTTTGCCTATCATTCTTCATGCAATTAGATTGAAAGCTGCTGCCTAAAAGACATGTTGAGCATTTATGCCCTGTGTTTTCTCATTTTCTTCATATTGAAAAATAGAGAATATAACCAGCCAGTTAAGGTGACACTCAAAGTTTTGCTCTTTTTGCAGTACCATCCATTATAAATGTTACTTACAGCATCTGTATTTAACTTTATCCTTGCTGGCAATGTAGATTTAAAAAGAATTCACATTTTAGCTGTTTGCAGATTCTAAAAAAAATATAATTATTTGGCTATAGAAAAATGATCTGACAACATATCTAAAAACTGTTTCCTGCATGGTTTCAAGAAATCAGGGAAGGAGAGGGAGGGATTTGGTGAATTTGTTTGCAGCTCTTAAAGAAGACTGAACTTAAGCAGAGGCTATCAAGGATTTGACTTCCAGAAATTGTTACTGTATTTCTTTTAGGAAAGAGGAAAAGCTTCTCTCTTTCTTTTATGTCATTATTACAGTTTATCATTACATATGAGCTTTTTGTCAAACAAAATTTTTCTGGTAAATCATGATGAGGTATGGCTTTCGCTCTTAAATGAAATGTAATCAATATTTACATTTTTTCATCACATTTTTACTAAATAAATTCTATCCGTCACTGAACAGTGTGTTTAGTACACAATGCAATTTTAAAACATGCACAAAACCACTTCTGCACACAAATGTTTCCGTGGGAGAGTTAAAGCTGTAGTAATTTGGCACCAGAGCAACAGAGTGTGAGGCATTTGGCAAGTTTTTATATTGGACAAGCAAGAAAATGTGGTTATCTGGAAGAAATAATTTAGGATAGATAAAATATTTACACAAGACCAAATCTAATCAAGGTGCTTGCTTCATGAAGGACGTTTACATCGGCGCTAGGATACTAAAAACCACAAAGGATGCACATGAACATAAAACCAGACAAATGCATTTACAAATCAGGTTCCAGGTCACTGAACAAAAGATGTTGCCATTGACACATAGTCACTGGTCTATAGAGATGTATCTAATCTTAGTCTGATTTGCATCAGACAGATGGCATTATTTTGTAAAACCCATTGTATCACAAGACCTGACATCACCATTGCCATGTCTGCAAGGTAACAACTACTTAATAGGTAACAGATTCCAGACGTGGTGTTTTTTTACCCCTAGAACTCTCCAACAGGACACACAGGAATATTAATGGGAAGCCGGCACCGCTGCCTTTTTGGATGGCGTACCTCTATTCACTTAGCTATCCGTCAAGTGCAGCATGAATAGGCAACGGCAGTGCAGCTCTCCAGGACACTACAGAGAGGGAGAGAGATCCATCAGAGAAAATTACATCAGCAGATCTACAGAGCATAAATGATAGAGCCAGCAGGGCCCAGTTTACCTTCCTTTATACCGTCATGATGCCATTTGATGGAAACCAGCTGCTCTGGTCATGTTCTTCACACTATACCCAGCCATGCCAGCAGGACACGCAGACAAGACCTGAGCGTCTGATGATCTTATGATTTATTTTGTTTTCAGTAAATTTCATATACTATGTAGATTGACATTCTTGCAATTAAAACGAAGAATCAATATCAAAAAATCTCTCACTCAGATGTTTACATGAAATGTAAACTGATAAAGACTGATTTCCACAAGCTACATCAGCACTGCAAGTACAGTATTAAGCCCAGTAAAATAAGATTTTTTAAAATGTATCTGCCCATTTCACAGTCTGAATACATCTCTAATGACACTCCATCTCCAGTTATTCAGAAACTTGTTGTCAAATATAAATTCTCTTGGCTTGCTTTACCAGAGGAATCACCACATACATCCCAAATCAACAAATCACTAGGTAATTGGTAATGATGGTTATCAAGTAACTGATAGAAAGCGTTGCATACATAGGACTAGACTAAGCTTAGAGAAGAGAGGTATGAATGTCCCACCCCCATTCCTAGATTAGCACTATTAGTGCTCTTAGTAGTGGGATCGGTGGGATAAGATTTTTTTTTCCTGGGAGGAATAAATCAAGATCAGTTTAGATGTGGGCTTGTTCTCAGGTGATCCCTGGGTCTCCAAACAGACAACCAGTTCCCTGAGCTGCTCAGTGTACCGGGAAGCCTGGCTCCACAGGGGCTTGCCTGGCAAAGCCTCCAGCCCCAAAGCTTCCCTGTGGCTGCCTCCTTGGGCTCACCTCTCGGGGGACAGTTGTCCCCTGTCCTGCCTGGGGACCCCCCGGAGCTGGGGTGGCCTGGCAGCACATTGGGCCAGCAGGCAGCAAGCCACATCACGTGTGGAGTCACCTCTGAGCCAGGCTGCCTCCCCACTTGCTTCTTTGCTGAACTTGCAAGCAAAATGGATGTCTTGCTGCAGAAAGCCTCGATTGCAGTGCATCAAGCGGTCTTCTGCTGGAGAGTCCTGCCAGAAAGCACACAAGCACTGCTCCTGCTGCCTGGCAGACAGCCACTGCGAAGCAGCAAGGTGTCCAGCCAAAAGAGGTACAAGCTTTACCCTCAGCGCAGCAGGCTTTTTGACGGGAGCTGTACTCCTCCTGGGCCAGGAAATGCCCAGGCATGCTGTCCTTTCCTGCTGAGACAGCGCAGCTACACCTTGTCTTCTGAACCGGATGCAGTCTGGCTCAAAAAGTGATTATCACAGTAAATTTTCCCAGGACGGAGGCCATTTTTTTTATTTATAGCGAGATAGCAAAACATACTATCAGAAGAGATTTTATACAAACACGTTTTGATTATTTTTCTAGAGCACTCACAAAAGCTGTTGTATTTGGCAATGAATTTAACAGTTACTTGTGTTGTTCAACTCTTTACCCTTAAATAACTTTCCTAAATTAATTAGCTGTATTGTTTTATCTGTCTGCTCCGTGATGCTTCTGCAGGAAAAGTGACCGCCGGTATGTGCACCTCCCATATTTGCACACTGTAATCGTTAGAAAAGAAACAGGAAAACCCACCCCTTTGAATTTTGCATAGCCTAATGCATCCCCCAAAATAAGAGCACTGAACAAAACTTTCCTGTCATTTTATCTTTTACTTCCAGGGCCAGGTTCAGAGCACGTTTTGTACACAAGTCAGTGACAAGAGTCCCAGCTGCAGAAAGTGCACTGGCTGCAGCAGCAGACAGTAGCTGCTATCTGCTCAATACTGGTAAGTCTCTGGAGGTCCCATCTAGAAAAAGCCACACAGGAATCCCAGGAGAGATGCATTGTTTTAGATGGGCTATGTCTACCTTTCACCAGTAGCTTTCTGGTTTTCTTTCCCCTCTTCTCTATTTTACATCATTCCTCTTAGTACTGAAATTACTTCAGGCTTAGGATCTAAATCCAGGGACTTCTGTGAAAGTTTTGACCCAGACCTGCATATAAACCTTGTGAATCCAAATGTGATTTCTATTTGTGCCAGTTTTGGCTGGGGTAGAGTTAATTTTCTTCACAGTAGCTAGTATGGGGCTATGTTTTGGATTTGTGCTGGAAACAGTGTTGATAACACAGGGATGTTTTCGTTAATGCTGAGCAGTGCTCACACAGAGTCAAGGCCTTTTCTGCTCCTCACCCCACCCCACCAGCGAGTAGGCTGGGGGAGCACAAGGAGTTGGGAGGGGACACAGCTGGGATGGCTGACCCCAACTGGCCAAAGGGCTATTCCATACCATATGGCGTCATGCTCAGCATAGAAAGCTGGGGGAAGAAGAAGGAAGGGGGGGGACATTTGGACTGATGGTGGTTGTCTTCCCAAGTAACCATTACATGTGATGGAGCCCTGCTTTCCTGGAGATGGCTGAAAACCTGCCTGCCCATGGGAAATAGTAAATTAATTCCTTGTTTTGCTTTGCTTGTGTGCGCGGCTTTTGCTTTACCTATTAAACTGTCTTTATCTCAACCCATGTGTTTTCTCACTTTTACTCTCCTGATTCTCTTCCCCATCCCACTGGGGGGGAGTCAGCAAGCGGCTGTGTGGGGGTTTGAGTTTTTTCCCCTGTTCAAGTCTCACCTTTTACTGTATTCTTCATAAGCAATTATACAGAAGTGGAGGATTTATTTCATAGGTTCATATCAAATTTCACTCTCAGCTGCTTCAGAAAATGGGCAGACCACTCGTGCTGAAAGTCTTCTCTTTCCGCTGCCTTTGCTTCCCCAGCATCGCTGACGGCACAGTTCTATCCTGAAGCAAAAGCCCTACTGATTCCT
This sequence comes from Ciconia boyciana, assembly GCF_034638445.1. NCBI lineage: Eukaryota > Metazoa > Chordata > Aves > Ciconiiformes > Ciconiidae > Ciconia > Ciconia boyciana. Next base: position 56,754,176 of record NC_132936.1, read on the forward strand.
CTGTGTGATCTGAGATGGTGAAAGTGCTCTTTGTTATCTAAGTGCCAAAAGCCAAACCCAACAAACCCAGGGATCTAAACTAGTCCTAAAGAAAGTTAACAAACCAGGCTCCTCTGGAGAACTGCTCCTTCTCCAAAGCATTTATGGCTTTGCCTACAGATCACAAAAATATATAATGGATCAAGAAGATAAACACAACTATAAAGACAGCAAGGCTGTACTTTTAAATCCTATCCTAAAATGTCCTATATACAAAACTAGTCACTGTAATCTCTACATAAAGTATTCACTAGTTTATAGACTGTTGTAGAAATGCTAGAAAACATTTTGTATATTAAACAATGTTAAACTTTTCAATTTTTGTCCTATAGCTATTATTTCATGGTTTTGCATAAAATTATTATCTTTACAATTATTCTGTGCAAGTTGCAGACAAATGTATAATATCCACACAGTGGAAATAAAGCACAGTTAAAATCATGAAGCCATATTCTGCACACACTTACTCTACTGTAAATCCCAGGTAACTGCTGACCTCACTGGATTTATACGAAATACTTAAATTGTCCTGTACTTGCACTGATTAAGCTTCAGAGCCATTTACTTATGACCTTTTCTGAGCACAAAGACATTTTAGACAGTGTTACGTAAGTGTCTTGCTGGCTACAATATGTGACTTCAGTTAAAAACCAGTGATGGCAACAATTACAGTTTCTCCTTCTTCAACCTTCTTTAATATTGCTGGAATCAAAAAAGAGATTTCCTTTTTTGAAAGCTCTACAGTGTTATCTTGGTTTCTGATCCTGTTTTCTAGCTCAAAGAATCACAAAAGGTACATCTAGAAGAAACTTACTGGGTGACATAGTTCATCCCCCTGCAAAATATCATTATTTTTCTTTATTTAACATTATTTTCTCCAGCATCCTCTCAAATGTCCCAAATAATACTGCTTCTAGCACTTCTCAGGAAACTAGTCTAAGTTCTTGCCATGATCTCAGACAGAGCAAGTATGCTGACCTTGGGACTGTGAAATAACAGCCTAGTCCAGAGTCGCATCTGACATGCTTAGAAAAAAGTAGGAATGGAATTAAAAAAAAAACCCAAACCCTAAACTAAGACCAGGCCCTTGACACGTACCTGAGACAATACTACAAACACCTCAGGAATTTTATTGCTTTGCCCTACCCCAAATGCTTTCCCTCTGGAAAGCACTCTCCATAGCCTCTGCCAGGGAGCAATGCATCCCTCTCACAGCTTCACTTGGCAACATTAGAGCCCAACACAACATTCCTAACACAAAAGACAGCTCCTGAAACCTGGCTTATTTTTGACACCATGCCTGCACAACTCATTCACGACTGGGAGCAGTTCTGATGTGGTTTGCAGGATCAGTGTCATTGCACTGGTGTGGCGCATTCAAACAGAAGTTGCACAGCACAAGGTTTGCAACTCGGATATAAAGAGTGGAGACAGATAGATCATGAATTCATAGGTGTAAATACATACTGTACATTCTGATTCTCTTGTTCTCTTTCTGGTCAGTTATCAGTAGCAATTTTCCGATCTGCATGGAACATATTTTGAACTTAGGAAGTCCTTTTGACTACATGGAAAAGGAATTACTACCTGCGTTACACTTCCATTCATTCTGCTGATCAAGCCTGACTCGCGAGAGTAACAGCAACAGAGCTCTTCCATCAAAAGGTAGTTCCTTTTGATTAAATACAGTATTAACTGTATTTAATAAGTGTAAAAATCTAGGTATTTTTGCAGGACAGCTATACTTTTCCATCTTAAAAAAAACCTACTTATGTTTTTATGGCACTGACTCACAACCTGCTGCACCTGTGTAGTTGTTTACTATATTAATCCTTATTTTATTTTCACATTTTGAAAATTTAAAATTTGAAAATGTGAATTTCACATATTCACATTGACATTTTGCACATACTTTGGCTGGATATAAATGATTATAGAGTGGGATATCTGACCCTGTTTACTGTAACATCTACAAAACCACTGCTTCTTAATAAGGCGCTGCTTTGGTTTCCTCCCCATAAAATTTTACAAGACTTTACAATTGTATGAAAGCCTTACCTTTAGCCATACTGCATTTACAGAGTCACAGAACATGAAACTGTGTCCTCACCACAAAGGTAGGCTGACACTCACATGTTTGGGAGAAATTAAGCAAAGCCTGTTTAAAGTCTATGAAGTTCAGTATTAGGTCATAAAAAGCCAGGAACTGACCTTAAAAACTCATGTCTCAGTATTTTTTTCTTCTACTGAGTGAGACTAAGGCTGCTGTTAGTGAGCTAGCATACAGCTCTGGATCGAGGAAGGGAATCAGTGGGTAGGAACAGATCCAAGTTTTATCTAGCAATGGCCAGGCAGTGTCTGTAATGCACATTTCAGCCCCATTTCCCCCACTAGGAATATGGTCTGAACACCCTCACGCCTGCCAGTGGGAGGACGCAGGGCAGATGGGGCACAGAGCAGGGTATTGGCAGGTGCCCAGGTTGAACCTCAACACGGAGCTGGCAGGCTCACCTTGGGTCCCGGAGTTTAGGTACCACCTCGATGTGTCTCTTCCATGCAGCGCAACCGAGGCCCTTCCCCAAAGATCCCTCCCTCCCTCGCTATCCTTTTTCTGCCCTAAAGGGCTATGACTAGCAGTACACAGGCGAGGAACGAGACACCTTATAAACCTTCTCTTGCAAAGATTAGGCTTCCTGTTAATCCACAGCTAGTCAAAACTGCTTTTGTGCAATGTATCTCACATTACCAACTGGAATAAAACTGCAGTTGGGATACATTGCTTTATCATCTATTATATTTAAAAACATAGGCAAATAAAAAACCGGAACTTACAAAGCCCTAAAAATAGTACCTATAAGTGCTTTTCATTTGAAAACCACATAAACTATGTCACCCTTCTGTGAAGTTACGTGCTAAAGCTCACAGCAAACTGAGAAGACCATCAAAAAGGACTAGGTCAAATAGAGATGCATTTTCAACGGTGATAAAAATTAGGATGGGAAGCCAATAAGGCAAATCTGCATATGCATCAGGAGGAGAGACCGTGGCAAATACACTGTTAGGGACAGTGATGGCAGCAGGTCTTTTCTCCCCAGCAGTTGCCACTACAGAGAAGAAGAGACAGAAAGGGAGAGTGATAGATAACGTAAGGTAAGGAAAAATAAAGGCGTCTTTATTTTTCTGGATAACTTTATGTTTTAACCAAAGAGAAGAGCATCATTCAGAATGCAGACGGTTTGTAGTGGCACAGAAAGAAACCCACTTGCAGCTTCACCAGCAGCTACTGTGTAAAAAGCCTGATCTTCATTTACACTGAGGGCATTCAGAAGAAGGAAGGAGACTTTGTATAAATGAGGACTTCCCCAAAAGCACGCAATTATACATTGCTCTAGAAATTATTTGGTTATTTGCAGTGAACATGAACATATTGCCTTTGCCTTGACATATTTTTCCATAAATGTCGGAATATTTATGTATTGGCAGGACCATTATCCTGTGAAAAGACCCATTTCTCTGATGTTACCTTGCAATGATACCAAACAGAGTGTCATCCTGTCTAGCAGGCTGTTAGAGAGCTAGCATTATTTACAAGTAATATTCTTTTAAGACTAGCTGATTCTTAAAAAAGGAGATTTTTATGATTGTAAGGCTATAGAGAAATGAATGGCCTTCTCAAAAAGAACTCAAAATGTAGCACTTGATTAATGATGGGGTGGTCAAGTGTCACTTACCAGCCTCTGATAATAATATTCAAACCCTTTCAGTCTTTTTCCATGACAAAATAAAATCATGCTACTACAAGCCCATGTGTGTTACACACTGTGTGTTTTTACCCCTTCACCTCAGTATTTGCTTTTACCAAGCTATTTAATTTGGTCTTGGCATTTATACACCGCAGGAAACTGTTAACCTGTGGAACATCCCTTTCCACAGCTATGATCTCCTAATTAAACATGGAATTAATTATCTCTGCCTTAATAGCCTTGATTAATTACAACAAGGTAACCTTTATCTCCCTTCCATGTCCAATACAGGGAACTTTTTGGGGTGCTTGTTTATCCCATTAAAACCACTCCCACTGAACAATGCCTCCAAGCAATGGCTCTCCCACAGCTTGGGGAAAGAGGGACTGGCTGTCTCCACAACAGCATTCCTAGCTCTTGCAAATAGCTCTGCAAGTCCTCCAAATACAGGAGCTTGGGCCGGACAGAGAATAGACTGAAGAAAAATGCCTCCCATCTCATCACCTGCGTTCACAGTCACTTCCTCAAGTCCTGGCCGTGCGAGCCAAAAGCTCCCTGGCATGCAGGAAGCAAGGAGGGCTTAGGAAACATAAATGGCAGATTCCTCCAGCCAGAACACAACATATTGCTTGAATACCAGTGGAAGAGTTGTGCCTCACCTGTGACAGGTTGGAAATAAAAGAAATACCCACAACCATTCTCCTGCACGTGAGTTAAGAAATTAAAGACTGGAACTGGGTCTTTGTCTGTCTCCATTTAACAGCTTACAAATGAAGGGATTTCTTTACCTCATCTGACAGCATGCTTACAATGACACACCCAACTTACTCCACTTCAATTAGTTATTATTATTCTTCTGCTTCTATTACAAAACCACTTAGAGGCTCCAGTTGCAGTTGATGCCTGATCATATAGGAATGACAAGCACAAGCAAATAAACTTCATCTATGCAGAGAAGTGATGCTGTTTTAAGTCGGGGTTTGTCTACAGTGAGTAAGTTAGCGTGCAGTAGCTAGGGTGTGAATTTACAGCCCACAAGCTAGTCTGCACTAGGCTTTTGCATGGTCACTGTGAAAGCAGAGTAAGTTACTGTAGTATTTATTGTATACTAAGGACACCCATTAAAAATATAGTACAAAGTAGCTAATGAACTATATGTTCACATCCTGGCTAAGTATGCACTAATTTCTTCCATGCACCAATGTACAAGCTAAATTAGAAGCTGTATGAGTTGGTGCAAGCCATGTTTCCTTTTGTGCTTCAGCAAAATTAAAACCAGAAGCACTAAAAGGTTAAGGTAGGAACGGGAGAGGAGGGAACTGTATTCCAGCAATCCATGTGAGGACCAGCGCTCAGCTCTTCTCCAACCCAGCTTCTCAGTCCTGCTCTCCTCTAACACCAAAGCTCAGTGTCCGACCCTGTGGCTCTGGTGTCCAGCCCTGCTCTCTGGTTTGGTCACCCACTTTCCTGCTTCCCCAGGGCTTAGTGCAGCCCAGCGACGGTCCCAGCTGTGGACCAGCAGAGCAGCCTGCGTGCCTCCTGACTTCCCTCTGAACTGCCCCATGATGATCACAGTTAGACAAATAAAGGAATTTCCAGTTTAGCGAACTTAATTATCTTTGATTTAAGTCTTGTCAGATGCTTTTTCCTCCTGCTGTAACTAATGGGAAATTCCAGGAAATCATCAGTTAAACCTGAGGAAAGTCTGAGTGGACGTTTGGCCTGGCTTGGAGACACAGATAGAGTGACCAGGCAGGACAGGCCTGGAAAACATTGCCATGTTTGAGCATGCCACTCAAAGTTTTCAGAACACTATTTTGTCCCAGATTTTAATTCAGGATATGCAGTTTTTCCCTATCTCCCCAAGCCATGGCCATGGCATCTCACCAGTTCCTGGCCCTGCGGAAGGAGGGTGAGATGGGTGCCCCAGGCTGAGACGCAGACCCCCATGCAGGTGTTACACATCACTTGGCCTCCAGACCGGGACGCGTGCCCCTCCCGATGCCAGTGCCAGGCCATGGGGCCCGATGCGGTAAGCGTGGCCCTCATGACATCTGCTCTGCTTCCTAGGCTTAAATGCAGGGAATAAAAGGAGAATAAAAGCCCTGCAAGTCTTGCAGAGGAGAATCTTTCTGTCACCCTGCGTTTGAATAACCTCAGCCTCTTGGCTGGGGCCCATGGAGTAGTGCCAGCAGGAATACCCACACAGGGCTACTCATCCTCACCACCTCTAGCAATACCGCTCACCAGAGATGTGTTTCTTTCATATGTGTAAAAAAGATGTCCAAAACAAAAGATCTAAATACACATTACTATTCTTATTTGGATACTGTCCAGACGAACTAAACAAAAGCTTTTTAAATAATAAGATAATATAGTAAAATCATACTACTATGCTTTTGGAAATAGCTATTCAAAACTGTAAGAAAAAACTGCTAGAAATATTCACACACATACCATCAGTCCTGTCATTTCGGCATGTATTTTATGGGTTTTTTTGAGACTAACTCTTTGCTCATATTTTTTCTGCTTAGTTTCTCTCATGAGCCTGGCTGTTACTTCCCCGTGCCCTGTCCTCTCTGGTCAATCACATCCTCTCTCAGCTTCCTCCTCGCTCTACTTGTATGTCCTCTTCTGGGGTCATGCCTTCTCCTTCTGGCTCACCTTCTCACCATCTACCTTGCTTGGCCGTTTGCTCAGAGGAGAAGCTTCCCCTTGCTAGGGGACCTCCGGGCCGGTGGTCTCCGAGCCTCTGCTCCCCACCATGGTGCTGCCCCTCAGCTTTGACCCCAGGAGCTTTGGGAAGCTGAGTTAATGAGCGTGGACAGTGTCACTTTGAAAAGTGCAAGGCAGTTTATGTAAAACGGAGAGGTGCGCTTTTAAAGCACCGCAGCCACCACAGCAGTAAAGTCACCTCTTGGTCTGGAAGCAAAGCTCTTTTAGGAGAGTTTTTGTGCCTAACTGCTTATAATGCTCTGTTTTGTAAATTGAAGTAAAACCAAATTCTATTATGTGAAACTGTAACACCCTCCTCATCACACAAGCTTTGATTACGTGCTGAAAGCTCCAATTGCAACCACTTGAGTGACAGGACGGGACTGGCTACAAAGTCAGCTGGCGGCAGTAGGAGGACTATTTTGGTTGCTGGAAGCAGCTAAGTCACATTAGCGGAGGGGCTGTCCCAGCTTCCTGGCTTTGCTGCTCAGCAGAGTGCACTGGGCAAGGCAGAGCTCTGCCCCGCGCCTGGGCTCCGCTACAGATCCAGCTCGGGGGCTCCCGGGGCTCCTGGAGGAGAGCCTGGAGGTGATCCCTGGAGGGGCTCCCGCGGCTCCCACAGCCATCCTGCCCAGTGCAGCACCCAGGATAAAAAAAGATGTTATGAGAGAAAAGTGTCTTCAAATAATGCAACTGCTCACACCCACACCCAAAAAAGGGAAATATTTATAAACAATTCTGCTTTTATTTATGTAGTTTCCATAGCTCTACTCTGTCAGACTCCATCTGTGCTTTCCTGGGGACCGTCCTCCTTACGCTGCACTTACTCTCAGCCTGTAATTTTTCAGAGATTAAGGGAGTGTAATTTCGTTCATAGACCGAACAAACTGCAAGCATGAAGAAATGTCACTCATTGAAGATGACACATTTAGCTAATTTATTATAACAGAGGGGTAAAAAATACAGAAAAAGTCAACAGTGACAGAAAAGACTCTATGTCTACGCCATAACGTCTCGAGGTATTGCTGTCATGTAATGTTTCCTGCTGGAACTTAGTTGTGGGTGATGAGGCTGCTGTGTAGAAGAGGGTCAGAAGAGGTCAACCTATTTCCCTGAATGTCCAGTGGAAGGACGGCATTGTGTCCCACAAGAATCAGTCTGGTCCTCTGCGCAGGAGGCTTTCATGTCCTGCCCTTATTCTTGCATGACACGCATTTTAGGTACAGGGTAGCATTTCTACTGACTCTTCAAACACCATTTCTACTGATTTGCACTGCTGTTATGTAGGAAACGGTGACTACGGTTCAGGGTGTTTCCTGTAGATTAATGACTGGATGGGAGCTAATGGTGGTCCATAAGTAAGGTCGAGGATATTAACTCCAAACAGTCGATAAAACCTTAGGACATGCCCTGACCTCTGTTGGTTATTGCTATTAAAAATGGAAAAAAAATCCCATGCATTTTTTCTGTATGACATAGCCACCACTGGTATGTGTAGAATATATATTAGCAAATCTTTTGGCTCTCTCTCTGTCCTGTAGTCATCATAATTTGCTATTTTGAGGGAAAGATGTGCGTATGTGCTGGGAGGAGTGGGGGAAGGAAACCATTATTGCTTTGAAAGCCACAGTCAGAAATTAAGGCTTAGTTTTTCATTTTCTAAAACATCTTTACTTCCCTATAGCATCAGTTTCTTAATTCTTGCTGTTGTTTAAAACTTTGGGCTCTGGTCCTCTGAGCCATTTACTTCATCCCTTCCCTTGGGTAACTCCTATTATTTTTATCTCAGAAGATTCAACAGAATATGACTGTATGGTGTTTGCGTGACATGCGCATATGTGCAGAGGAGGAAATGAGAACAGAAATGCGTCATCGGCATTTGAAAAGGATGGTACGATACTAATAACCAGCAAGCAGCTCTGAATGTATATGGTAATGGACGAAGGGGGCAAAATGGCACCTTTGCTAGAAGAGGATGTTATAAAGGAGAAGAGCTTAAAAGGAAGGTAGCTACGTCTACTTACTTCTTAGCACTTTTACTGAGATCTTTGCTGTACAACCTTTTCTCCCCTATGCATTTCATTGCAGTATATGTTCCTTCTGTCAGTCTGCTTTATGGATATTTTATTGACATGCTTTTAAGAACCTCTCGGAAAGGACTTCGGCTTGTGTGAGGGCTAATAAGATTTCAGCACCCTGTGTCCTTGGCCCTCACAAGACATCGCTGCACAAACTATTCCAAGGAATACTTTCAGAGGGGACACCATGCTGTTGCCCATAAATCTAAGGGCAGCAGATGGAAAAACTAAAACTACGAAGACTCTAAGCGATACAAATTAATTAAACAAGGCAGAGGAATATTTTAACAAATGCTATCCTGCCACACAACTCACCAGTATTTTAAGGATAATGCTATTGTATTTCCATCAGAGTCAGCAGCAGATGCAATAATCTTTGGATAAGAACCTCTGCCTCCTGGCAGAGTGTTGAGAAAGGGATAGAGGCATGACCAATGCCTGAAGCGACTCGGAGGATGATGAAGGCACTGTGTAGTCCAGCCTCAGTTTAGGTACTGATGATGCACATTGGAAAATTTAAAAGCTTTGGTAGCAACATTTTAGATTCAAGGCAAATGCTAGGTCTATATTATTAAAGCAACTTTAGTTACAGGGCCAGGGAGAGCTGCGAGAGTTAACAGATCTGGTCCAGTCATTTATAGGTGGAACTAAATTGCAACACATGTCACTCTTTCTGTCCTTTTCACTAATCCTCTTCTCTGCTCTGTCAACACCAATGCTTGTTCACTGACAGTAAAGCTTGCTTTTTTGCATGGTGTTTCACAGACTTAGTCCATACATTCCCAGAGACTTGTAAACCACAGGTTGAAAATTATTAATCTCTCCCTCTGTAGAGACCCTGCATAAGCCAAGACCACTTCTGCTGCGCAATCCCTCATGGTTTCCTTAAACAATTGCTGTCCTATGTGATCAAGCTGCCTTTGCACAGAAGATGATGCACATCAGCTACGCCACTGCCTTGTTAATATCCATGTAATTCTTTTCCTCTCCATTGCAGAAGGCCGCTGTTTTTGCCATGCCTTATACACACTGACCAGCAGTTCAAGTAATTCACCAGTCTGAGGAAGCTATTGACTTTACTCTTCAAACCTATATTCTCTGTGTTTGCAAAACAGATGTTCTTGTTGTGACCCTTTCTGCCATTATAACTCCATTAATGAGTTTCTCCAGGAAGGCTAGGAAAGCACTGGGAGGTAAGAGATATCCTATCTACTGCCAGTTATCACCTTGAACCAGTTGCTAAGCCTGTGCAGTTTGTCAAGACCACTGATCTCACCACACCTGGGATGCTTTTGGGAGCCAACCTTGCCTACCACCAGTGATTCCAGAGCGGTGCTTTGTGAACCACAAAGTGTTTTACTAAGGCAGACCAAACAGCTCACAGCTGTCAAGTCTGGGCAGTTCCAGACACTGAGCAGTGGCCTGTTCCTCAGACACACTCCTCTGTACCGTGAGTCTTTTGAGAAGGACTTAATTTCACTGATCAGACACCTGTGGTGACTTGTGCAGCTTAGCAGCTCACCTTTCTTAGGTACTATCCACGGAATTTACTTTCCTCATTCTTTATTTAAGAATCTTTTTTTTTCTTTCTGCGTATTATATAGCACATGTGACTTCCTCAACAGACCAGCTCGTCCTCCTCTGGATTGTCTTGCTCAGAGCCATCCACTCTTTGGACCTTTTTTCCCAGCAACTTCTGGACAGTACTCTTAACTTTCTCCAGCACAACACAATCCTCATCCTCATCCTGCTGTAAAGGTCTATATTTTGAATACTGTATTGTCTTTAGGGTGCCTTTTCCTGAGATCATCAAATGTTCAGCATTGGTGATCTAAAGTCTGCCTGCCAGTACTTCCTTCTTAGTCCTTATTATTTTGAATACCTCTCTCAGCTTGAAAAATCTGAAGATAATTCTGCAATTTCAAAGTTTCTGGCAAATTGGTTTATTTCTACTGTAGCTGTTTGCTTGCATTTTCCGCAAAGTTTTTGAGGTTTTCCCATTCATAATGCATATGCCCCTTCACAGTGTCTCACTGCCTCTGCCTTTTCACAGGCCAGGATATCCTCTAACATCAAGGGTACCTTAGCCACTTTCCTCGCATATTCAACGCAGAACTTTTCAGGACTAATTGAATTCCTCTGCACTTTGTTCTGGGCTGGTGCCAAAAGCTTGTGGCTCACAATCTTCTCACAGTCCAGTTTTGTCACAGGTCTTTCTGGCATCTTCTATTAATATCTTGATTTGCCTTCACTGCTCATGCTGCTATGAAGCAATAAGAGATTTGCTGGAAACCTTGTCACTGAGATAAACAAGGAGCAAGTGAGTTTTCAGGGGAGAATCACTCTCAATACTATCAATACCAGCTGGAATATCTTAGGTGAATTTTCTATTTAGCTTGAACATTATAATGCACATGTAGATGCTGTAGTAGAAGCTTTTGAAGAGAAACAATCATTCACTTACTAGTTTTTGGCTCCACATCTGCACTTACTCCTGCAAGCTATCAGCATCTGGATAGTCCAGTCAGCACTCAATATACAAACATTTCTCTCAAACTGCTCTCTAGACCCTTGCCCTCATAACGGAACCATTTGATCTCCTGAAGCATGCAGATAATATGAGTGGATTTCACATAGGTGAAGTACACAACAGACACAGAATAGCTAGCGTCTGAGCTCCTCTAGCACCTTTGGAAGGTGTTTAAAAACAGAATCTGTATGTAACAGTCATGGGGGTTTAGGAGAACACTCTGCTTATCAACTCCAAACTTCGCTAACTCATAACAAAAACATAACTAAAAAAAACACAACTAAAACTTCAGAGAGACATTATAAAATAAAGATTTTTGCTCTGTATAATATTGCTCTGTATAAACTCTGCAGAAGCGTCTAGTTCAGAATAGGCATGAGTTTTATGAAAGGTACAACAAAAAATCTAATCTTAACTTACATACCCTATGATAAAAAAAAACATTTTGTGAATTAGAGGAGCACTGGGAAGAGACAAGCACAGAATCATGTGGCAAACCAAATGCATTATTTATTATTTAGTAGAGCTTCTGTAATACAATTCTGTACATTGACTTATTTATGAAGTGCAGCGAGAAAGAAAATCAATTAGTGTGTGAATAAAATAAGGTTTTATATTCAGCTAATATGCTAGCTAAAATTGGAACTAACAAACATGAGCTGAAAAGATGGCATAATGTTCTTAGCCACAATTTGGGAAATATTAACTTAAATATGTCAAAGCAAATGAAGGAAGGTGCCTATAGTAACTGTGGAAGATGACACCCAGCTTCTGGTTTCTCAGGCCATCACAGAGCTTGTGTGTTATAGGCAGCAAGAATGAGAGCTCCCCTTTGCATGAAATTCATCCTCCTCCTGAGCATTCATGGCAAACCATTCACACCATTGCCAGGCTTGGCACTGACAGAGATTTGGGTTGGCACCACCAACACTAAGCTACAATAATCCTTCAAAATAAAATTTGCCACCAGACAGCAGGAAGGTGACTCAGAATGCAAGATCCTGTTCTCCACGCTTGTCTGGCCATGAGACCCTGCTGGCACTGTCAGTGGTGATGCCCATGAGCACCAAGTCCAATGGTAGTTTCTCTGACACAAAGCCTTTTGCAGACTCACAGGAGGCAACGGAGACAAGCTGAACAGCGGCACTGAAAAATATCCTCTCTCTTCTTTAAATCAGAGTCAGAGCATCGGTACAGTATCTGTGACTCTCCCGGAGAGCAGCTCTCTGGCTTCCCACTGTCTGGCGTTGGATTTCCAATTCTACAGCTGAAGTACCTACGGTTGCCTTGCACAGCCCACTGAAATACAGGGTAATGCCCAAGGGCTGTACTTCTCTCTCTACTTTATCTCAGAAATGGAAATTAGTCCCAATTACTAAGGCTGCCATCATAAGTCTCTGGATCTTGCAGTTCTTCCCATAAACTACAGGGATCTTTTTGGGCCTTCACCTGTCACTTCATATCCAGTTAATGATGTTTTAAGTTAGTGTAAGTGTATAGAGGAGTATTCTAGTTTGCTCAGCTTTAAGCAGAATGAATCTTTAAAGTGACGATGCAAAGAAACCTGGAGTGTCACTGATGAGCATATAACTAAATAATTTATTTTCTCTATTATTCATTTCACACGCTAAACCATAATAATTTTTTCTCTCATTTTCTGCATTTGCTACTTTTCAAGTCAGTAGCTTGCTTTCCTTTTCTAAATCTCACTTGTTCTAGAGGTAACAATGGAAGTTTTGCTTGAGTAAACTGGAACTTAAAAACTGATCAGAGATGTGTTAAAGAAATTAAAACTTTTTGGGTGAGTGGCGAGAAGAGTGTCGCAGGTGGTTTATCAGTTTTAAAGAGTGGTGGTACGTGGCATCAATGTTTCTGAGCAGACACAGAGGAAAACTTGGATTGCAAAGAAGGTGCTGAGGCTCTCTGCTGTTCTGTGGCCTGAAAAGAACAGCCTCCCTGGCTTGCTCTGCGTTGGCTTAGTTCCCACCTTACCAGCAAAACAACTGCCTAGCAACCCAGCTTTTCCCACAACACTTCCTCGCACGCGTTGTGTGCCCAGAAAAAAGTATAGCACCTAATATTCTCTCTGGATAATCCCCTTATTTGAGAGCTATATTCAGCCCTCTGTACACACTGGAGCTGTAACTAGCAAGGCAATTGCTGTCGTGACAGACAGTGCAGGCAAAGCCAAACCAGTCCTATCTGTGCTGCAAGCTGTGCAGTAACACTGTGCGCCCTGAACAGGTTATCTGTGCATCAGACAGGCAGCAAACTTGCTGCTTCCCTCCACCATATTTCCCCTAACAAAGGCAGGAAGCCATGACTGCTAGCAAAAAGGTACAGATATCCTTCCTATTGAAAAACCTGTTTTGTGAACACTGAGGGAGCTCTCTGGTGCGCACTTCACAACTGTCGGGACAGTCTGTCTGAAGGCATAAATAATTCAGTACTTAAAAAAACCACGGTGATTTGAACATGTGACATCATTGCTTTTTCAGTTACTGCCTTTAAGGAACACTTACAGTCATACATACAGATTTACTAATGGTTACATTTTCTTATCTGACATCCCAGCTGCAGCAGCATCTTGCAACTGAATATTTAAGCTACTTTCCTCACAGTTTCAGCACCAGTAAAAGAAGTTGCCTTGACTCTTCTGCAGCTGTTCATGAGCAACATGCTGAGAGGACTGCAGAATACCCGAATTTGCCCGTATGTTATCTGGAAGCACAAGCCTTCTCATCCCTTCAAAAGATAGCACCATTTGAGCAGCACTGTAAATAAGCTCTAACCAGCATAATTAAGACAGCACTCTTAATGAAACAGGCAGAAATTAAGGCAGCAACTTACTTGCCGTCTTCATAACTTCCTCAGGAACGCTGTCTTTTCAAATGAGTGTAACAGGAAATTGTGGTAATTACGGGTAAGCTGCACGTCTACAGCTCAAACCACCCGCTGCAAAGTGCACAGGCAGTCGGCACTGGATTGGTAAGCAACAACTGACAGCCGCCTCCCCTTCTTGTACTTTGCATGTAAATCTTAAACAGACACCATGTAGAGAGAAGTGGCTTTAGCAAAGATCCATGTGAAATATGGCTGCAAAAAGGCTCTATTACTCATGATAGCTCTGTGCTCGGAATACCAATACTTACCTCTGTGAAGTGCTCTGAGACCTACAGATGAAAAGCATCCTAGGTGTGCTATCATTCATTACTGATTTTATCTGGAGGTGTGTTCACTGCCTTTATTAAAGGCAATACTGACCTTTTACTGCTTCCTGCTCATAAAGGGATTAACTCGGACCTCTCTTGCCCTGTCTTTTGCTGCAGTGTGGTAGAGAGGGTACTGAGAAGAGATGTGCACACTCATGGGTTGAGTAGGTCCAAAGATAACTCCACGTGCCTTTGCATTCTCGGCTGAGGCAGAACTTTGTCCACAGTGAATCAGGACCCTGCTCCTACCTTCTTCTGACAACAGGGTTTCATAGTAGGGCAGACGGCTAGCTGAAACCCTGCCAGCATCCCACAGCCTTTAAGACAGGAACTACAAACTCTTTTTTGTTTCTGAATTAGCATCTGACAGATGCAGAAAGCTGCCATTAATATCCAGCTCACAGAAGTATGTACATAAGACTGTGAACTCATGCAAAAGCTCTGATAACATCAGATACTGCAGGCAGTTTGGCTTGTCTTTAATAACTGGATTGCCTCACCAAGGTTTATACTTTCAAATCTGCAATTTTGTCAAAGTCAGTTTAGCACCCACTGGATGGTTAGATAAGGTAGAGACTCACAGCAGAGCAATGAAATATTCATGCAAGTGGATAAAATGCTGTTAACTAAGTTGCAACTGCAAGAACAAATTCTGACTGCTCTGTCGCCTGAAAAATCTTGCAGGGATGGTGTGGCTGGAAAAGACAGCAGAATTACAGAAAAGAGCAGTTGTACAGGATTGCTGAAGGGCAGATCTAGCCTACAGAATCTGTGTTTCTGGGCACTAGTCAAGAAACTTGCAGAATGCCTTTAGGATCTCAGTCTGACTCTGCAGGGTTAGTGATTAGGGAAAAGTCTTTGTTTGTAAGCTGAGTCAGCTCCATGACATAGACTCCAGGAGGTCCTGCTTACACAGCTACATGTCAGACTAAAAAATCACTGGAGATGCACATGTAAAAGGAAACATCTGTGCCAGCAACTAAAGCAAGTTAGCAATGCTCTCTTGCATAATGCGAGTAAAAGGGTGTAGAGACTCCCTGAAGGAAAAGTTTCACCTAGCTTCAGTGAAATGCATCTGGTTTCTTTACATTTTTCCACATTAAACATACCCAGTCTTTCCTCACTGCATCTGCAGATAGTCTGAGCAGCAGTGTCTGGAAAAACAGAGTTTGAACTTCCGTAGAATACCTGCCTGCACCAAACGCACCTGCCATGCAGGTTATTTGATACCACAGGTAACTTTACCACTTTTTGAGGAACCTGAGAACATAGACACAGTAGCATCCCCCCCATCCTATCAGCAGGTAACTGCAACAGATGATTTGACAAGAATGGTGGATATTACTAGCTGACTGAAGTGAAAAGGCTGTCCCCTGACAAGTCAGACGTCTCTGCAATTGATCAAGAGCTAAAGGCCCTTTTGCCCTTGAGTTTCATCTTCTATTTCCTCTCTGGGTTCCTCTTATTGCCTTAACCTTCTTACTGTTTCCTTTTCAAGTGACTCTTCACTTTCTAGCTTGCTAACGTCTCTCTCACTCCTCTTACTAAAAAGATTTCTAATAAGTAAAGATATAAATGAAAACAAAATTAAAGGCCTTTTTATGTCTTGATTGTTTCCCTTTCTCCCCCTCTTCTTCCCTTCAGTCCGGACTATATAACGCAACCCTTCAGGATCGCTCTCTCCCTTCTCCCCTTGCCCCCCCTGCCCCAGCTTTTTCAGGTATAGCCACCATTTCTCTTTCTTCAGTTTAACATTGCTAACTCCTCTGTGGAAGTTCATCCAGCTGTCCTGCCCTTTCTCTCTTAGCAATTATTTTGAGCCGTACTGCATGCATGTAACTGAACAGCAGTATGAGAGGGGGAAGAGGACCCAGCTGCTACATGCTAGGCACCAGCTTCACAAAAGAATGTGCGTGTTGCAACACCCGGCTCTTAAGTGACAGGCTTTCTATTTAACTTCAGAGCCCTAATCCTTGCATGAAACCCACAACAGCTAAAGGAGAGAGGCACCTGAACTGTTACTGGTGAGGAATGCTTTCAGCCTGAGCAATGTGTGGGGCTCAAACGTGGGTTCTGGTGGTTGGTTGTCTGACTAGGTGCCAGCAAGATCCCTTTGAGACGCTGGGTGTTATGCACCTAGCTCTTCACTGCAGGCAAGCACTTCCATCCTCTCTATACTCACAGACATGAACTCTGTCCTCAAACTAGGCACCCATGCCAGTGCTTCTTCACACACATGGTCACAGTCGCTACCATGAAGACCTCCGATTCTTAATAAGCCACTGCTTGGACCAGTATGTGGCAGGTCCAAATTCAATTTTTACCTCCTTACAGAACATTGCAAACCTATGTTTTCTAGATGCTCTAACTGTCAGATTATGGAACAAGATATTGCTGGCCTTAAATGCATATTAAAATTTTCATTTGACTGAGAGCAAGTCACATACCACAAACTTCCCTGGAAGCAGTTCAGTTCACAGGGAAGAGATGCCAAACACAGCCCCAGAAGAGCTACCAGCTTTGACCTCAGCATGGGATGGAGTTCTCTTGATTCCTTGTACTGAAAGTATTGCTCTTTGCATTGAATATTTACACATTTCCACTGTGTCATTTCTTGGCCTTCAGGTTTAAGCATTCATCTAGGTTTAGGGAAACCCATTTATTGGTAGGATATTTTATGTTAAGTATTCACAAGAGTGGAAGGAAGAACTCAAGTCTTCTTTCCCTCCCCCAATCTAGACAAGTGGTCTAGTCATGAAGTTATTGTCTTTCTCGAATTATTTCATAAAACTGTGCCATTTGGCAATAGAAGAGATTAAATCTGCCGCATCCTATAGCATTAAGTAGCTAATTTAAGCATCCATAGTAGAGGTGAGTTCAAAAACTCATGAACGGAAGATGGACTTGAACTTACACAAGTGTTTGAAATACTGTTTAATGGGGAAAATATCTTGTACATTGAAGCAGATTAATTGAATACCAAATGTACCTAGTCTTACCAATGAATTGAGTAGATATTTGCTTAAAATAAAGATCTCAGTGTAGCTTAGCTACGTACACTAGGTAGCAACAGACTGTACACAAAACATACACTTAACTCCTGAGGGAACTTCACAGCTGGAAAGTTGGCACACAGAAGCTCCCATTTGTGTTGTGCAGAAGTACTGCATGGGTTTTGAAGATATGAATTTTTAACTCAGAAGCCCAAGTCTTTGTTCTTCTGATGCAATACTCTTGAGGCCAAATGAAACACTGAAGTATTTTTCCTTGCTAGGAGATATATCTCCTCATGGGATTAATGGGGTTTACCCACTGCCATTTTCCCTTGGGATCCAGGCAAATATTCAGATAAATATTGGTGAGATGAATATTGATCTTGCTGCCACCGATTGCATTTGGGTAGTGTTAGGCCATTACCTGCCAATGGGCGAATCCCTCCACTGCATTTATGAAACTATTTTCACTTGGTGAGACACCTTACTGTCCTCACCCAAACAAAGATAACTGCAAATACAGCCATCTTCTCTTTGGAACAAATTTTAACAGTTCTCAGAATGATCAGATCTGCAAAACCAGATCTGTAATTTAGATCTATAATTTACATCTGAAAATGAAGACTAGAGGTTCACTGCATGGAGACACAAATACCTGTGAGCTAAATAATTACTCTAAACAGCCTGTTTTGATAAACGCTGCCTGAAACAAAAACAAGCCACAGTAATTCATATTAAAATCGTGGTTCTCTAGAGCTGATGGTACTGTCTATATTAAATAGATGCTTATGCAAGTTTATTTTTTGAATGAATAAGGAATTGTTTTGGAGTTCAGCCTTTTTGTTATGCAAAGCTCTTTCTTCACATTAGCTATTCTCATTAATGGACACATTCCTGAGCAACATTTTAAAAATATGGTTATTGCTTCTTACTTTGTTTCTTTAATTCAAACTAAGTGGCTTCACTGCGTGGGAAGAGACAAGGATAAGTTTAAAACCAAGCATGACATCAAATCCTCCTCTTTTTTAAAAGGGAAGCATTTTCATTTCAAAGTGCCCTTTTTAAGGAAGAACCTCTGAAGAATATCTGAATAACGGAATTGTTTCAGGGCTGCTCCTCCTCTGCTCCTCGTAAAGATTTGTTCACCACAGTATATTTGCTAGTTCTTTGCAAACTGTATGTCTGAAATCAATACTAGACACTTCCTTTTCAAATTCAAAATTGATTTTAGCCAGTTAAAAGACAACATCCAAACAATTCCTTGTCATCTTTTCAGAAAATTTATTAACACAGCTGGAAATAATCACTCATCCAGCAGGAATCCCCACAGTGCATCTTACAGAAAAAAAAAAGAAAACAAGAAAGACTATTCCTGACCCACTAGATTGATTCACACCATTGTAAAGGAATGGTTAGCAATCTAAGGTGAGTTTTAGAAATGTGGCCATACTGACACTGTGCTGCAAAAATGTGTACAATACAAACAAAATAAATCCCATTTCTTTTATTTACCTCAGCAAGAACACAAAATACAGAATCCCTGTCAAACTGCTGTATTTCCAGCATTTCAGCTGTGGTCTTACATGACACTCCTCCTTAGCACTCAGGGCAATTACTTAACTGCAGAATAAATTTCTTTCATTTCATTTTGCCAGTTCCATACCTGTTTATCTTGACCTTATGTTGCCTATGCACAAGTTCAAAATCCATTGATTTAAAAAGTGTCTTTACACAGAGAGTGGACAAGAAGGGTCACACTTCTGTGGTTTGCTCTTTGCAGAGTTTCTGTTAAGCTCACTGTTTTCACTGAGAACATAAGTTTCTGTGTTTTTCTAAATTCCTTGAGACCTGTGGAGACGACACGAGAGAGAAGGAACCATCGATCCTACTCTACATTGTATATGACGAAATTCTTAATTTGGTCCTATTCACTTGCAATTTACAGAAACCAGTGCAAGTCATGGCATTCCCCAGGTTTCTTTTGAGTATAACTTCAACTGAAGTTGTTGCTTATGGGCAATTTGTAAAAACTCATTGAAAATTCAGGTACCAAATTGATTTTAAAAGTTTGGCAGCCCAACCTTGTGTTTCTTCCTATATGTAAACCTAGAATATCTGATTCAGTAGAAGGAACTTCCTTTTGCCTCCTAGTGGGAGGCAAACATAGAATATAAAAATGTAGAGTAATGATTCAGAGAAGACATGCATTTTAAGCAGCATTCTTTTATTCATATAAGTGATTTTTTAACGGATGGATCTCCTTAAGGACTTATGAAATGGTATTGCATTGATACAGTAATAGTAACATCAAGCATTGACATCAAATTTGTTTTGTTTCATCATGCATATCCACTTCAGTTAATGACAAAATGTTACTTGTAAGACATATCTAGGTGCTGGAATTCTTTTACGGTGCAGGACACCCCATGAAAATATACGTAGAATCTATTATCATATATATATAAAAACTTATTTCTAGGAAATGCAGAGTTTAATGTGAAATGCAAATTTAATGTGAAAATCTTAGCCTCAAGTTAAATCATCTCTCAACCCGCTTCTTTTGTCAGAGATTAGGTCACTGAAGGGACATACTGAAAATGTTTACAGTCATAGAGAATCTAAACACTAAGACTTATTTCAAACCTTAAAAAATACATTTCATATTTCTAAATCCAGGCATATTCTATATTTATCTTTTCTATTTAAGGGTTATATGGCCTTTGCAGATTCAGGGCTTCAGGTACCTTTTTGCCAGTTGACAGTATCAGATAAAATTTCCTCACCTAAATCATACACTTATAAACTATTATCATGTTTCTCTTGTTATCTTCTATCCCAGTTTCTCAGTCACATTCCTTTAATCACCGTTTCCTGAGATTCTACTTAGCATTGGACAATACTGCTTCAGAACTGAGTAAGGTATTTTGAGTACTAACAAGTGATCACACCAAGGATTTAAAGCACAGATCACTGGAATTTTGGCATTAATAGCCTGCCTCCCTCATCCACTAACTCTCAGTGACAGTAATTTCTGATTTTTAAAGATACACTTTGCATTTCAAACTCATTAAAATATGCTTTCAGTGAAGTGAAAGTTATTAATTAAAGTGACAAAAGGTTTTAGTAATAATAACCAACGTAAAATGACTGCATAAATTGCTACGCATATGCACGATCCTGCAATGACAATGAGGAAGCAATTAACTGAAAAAGCAATCTTGCTGCAGACTGAAGCAGCTACCCTCTGCCAACACCTCAGTATATGGTATGCCAGTATTGTCCACTGTGTTATTTTTGCATGAGTAAGAGATTGACTTTTGAAATAACGATTCCCCTGGTATCAATATAAATGAATACAGAAACACCTATCCAGGCCAACTCATTTTGGGCCTGCCACTTGATGTTTCAAGGTAGAAGTAATTCAGATAGATAGAAAGAAACACAGGGTGCTGTGACATCCACCGATAACTCCTATCGCTAACACTTTCTGTAGGGTCTTTTTGCAACTGCTGGGAAAGGATTCAGGTTGGGAGCGCATGAACTTCCTGTTGTCTCGGAGCCAATGTATTTTTTTACCAACTGTAAGCTATTGATTGGGTGAATAAACAGAGAATTACAATAACTGACTGTTTAAGTTAAAGTGTTATTCCCAACCCTTTATTTATGGAGAATTCACTGTGTGAAGTAAAATCAATTGCTAAGCAATGGGCGATGAAAAGAAAATAGAAAATGCAGGATATGGAAACAGTAAGAAGTGTGCATGTGCAACCGCTAGAGACAGGCACTCTGCCTGAGGGCAATAAAGTCCTCAAAGCCTAATTATAGATACAAAGAAAGACAGGAAAATTAACTACTTTCTGCATACCTGGTATTAAATGGACAGTTACTTTTGTGTTTTGGTAGTCAGAGTTCATTGCAGTGTTAAACCCGATGGTCTGGTCCAAAGGGACCAGGGGTGGAGATTGTAATGGAAATACCTTTAAATTATTGTAACCCATGATTTGAGTTGCATGTTATAGGAATTACTATAGCAGGAACCACCTGAACCAGTGGAGGAGAAGCCTTACAAGAAGCAGTGCAAGTGCAGCAGTGACCCGACCTGAGCTGGCTTTGGTGCCCAGTAACTCCATGCCACACACCACCTCTCCTGTCCTGAGTGACCACCATAACAGATGGAGCCCAAAGTCATGGACTAAATGAACTCAGTGAACATTTTGTGGACGTTTTACAGACATTTCACAGGGGTGGTCTGTAGACTAGGGGAATGATATCTGTGCATTATATAAAGGATGGGAAGGCGGGGGGTGGGTAAGGAGAATGTATTGGATAGTGTGAGACCTGAGCATTACGTAAATGGTATGGAATAAGGGGTGGAGAATGTGCTGGTTTTGGCTGGGATAGAGCTCATTTTCTTTATAGTGGCTGGTATGTGGCTCTGTTTTGGATCTGTGCTTAAAACGGTGTTGATTCAGGGATGTTTTCATTATTGCTGAGCAGTGCTTACACAGAGTCAAGGCCTCTTCTGCTTCTCACACCACCCCACCAGCAAGTAGGCTGGAGAGGCATAAAGAAGCTGGGAGGGGACACAGCTGGGACGGCTGACCCCAACTGACCAAAGGGCTATTCCATACCATATGATGTCATGCTCAGCATATAAAGCTGGGGGAAGAAGACGGAAGGGAGGGATGTTTGGAGTGATGGTGTTTTGTCTTCCCAAGTAACTGTTACGTGTGATGGAGCCCTGCTTTCCTGGGGATGGCTGAACACCTGCCTGCCCATGGGAAGGAGTGAATGAATTCCTTGTTTTGCCTTGCTTGCGTGCATGGCTTTTGCTTCAGCTATTAAGCTGTATTTATCTCAACCCACGAGTTTTCTCACTTTTACCCTTCTGATTCTTTCCCCAGTCCCACCAAGGGGAAGTGAGCGAGCAGCTGTGTGGGGCTTAGTTGCCAGCTGGGGTTAAACCACAACAAATATATTCACTTGGCATTTCCAAACAGACCCATTTCTATGTTATGTATTAGGCCAAGGGAGACCACCAAACTAAAATGCAAATAACTTCTAAAGAGAGTCACACATTGATGAACTCCTTTCATCATCTGGGCTAATAGCCAGATAATAAAAAGCCCATACCTAACAGGTGTAAAAGCCATACTTACTGCTTAATGAATCAGCTGAGTCTGAGGACCTTCTCTGTAAACAATTTTACTAGCAGGAGGTAAAATAGTGTCATTTGGGAATTCTTGTTCTACACTGACAAAGATTTGGTCAGAAAAGATTTGTGAAACAACTTACCAGAGGCGATTTAGCAGGGCTAAAAACAACTGTGACAGGAATCCGGTCCGCTGGTACCTTTCCTTGTCTGTTTCCTAGAGCACATGAGTGGAAAGATTTATTACCAAAGAT
This sequence comes from Ciconia boyciana, assembly GCF_034638445.1. NCBI lineage: Eukaryota > Metazoa > Chordata > Aves > Ciconiiformes > Ciconiidae > Ciconia > Ciconia boyciana. The sequence goes on from NC_132936.1 coordinate 56,776,892, forward strand.
ATTTGCTTGTAGAACAATTATTATCACTTCAGGAATTGGTGAATGAATGTTTACAACTCCCTCTTTAATGATCTCTTTATATTATTATACTCTTTTAGACCTCTATGGAACAACTGATAAATTTTAAAAAACTGACAAAACCCATTCATTACATATATTGTAATATAGACACAGTAATAGATAGATAAATATTAATGCTTCCAAATGTTCTGAAAAGATAAGCTGCAATAACATACTTTAGTACTGATACAACACTCAACAAGTGTGCCCATTATTACAATGACAAACAGTGCTGACTCTTTTAGAAAATACATCAGCTGCTTAAAATGTACCAACTCCATGCTACAGAAAATAGTTAAATCTGTATAACACAAAATGAAAAAGAAAATTATCTCCAGAGGCTCTGGTAGCAATTGCCCAGTTCTGCTCTCGTGGTCTATGTTGCCACTCTGTAGTGTGAAAGGGCTCTGCAGTACACTGCTTGCTGTCCTGGGGATTTCAGGGTAGGAGGCTGCTGGGGCAGCCACAGTACTCCCCTCATGTACATATGAGAAGCACATTAAGCCTGTTGGAATCAAAGGCACACTTTAAGTCAGAATTTAGCTTTTGCAGTAAATTGGAATGCTGCGCGGGGTAGCAGAGTGACTTAACCTAAGCATTGTAAACAGAAGCTTGGTTGCAATCACACATAGCCTAAACAGAAAAACAGAGAGGAAGAGAGAGAGGAAGAAAGAGAAAAGAAGGAAGGAAGGAGACATACATCAAAGAAAACTGGTCATCATAACCCATGTCTTTGAAAGTAGGAAACACTGGAGCCAGACAAGAAAGCAACCAAAAAGATAAACCAGAAGCCAAATGCTCTGCTTGTAAAAATGGCAAAAATATCAATTATTTCAAGCTTGTGTGTCTGGGTGTTGCAGCTGCTGGGCTCTACTCAGGAGGAGCCCACAACCTCATTGCAGAGCATAGGGCAGCAGCAGCACACCAGCACAGCTGGCAGGGTTACCTGCTGTGCCAGACCCAGCAACTATTTTGAAACAGCCTCCTTCATACTTACTCTTGCAGCTCAAGGTCTGTGTTTCATTTCCACTTAAATATTAAGTGAGGGATTTCACAGAAACTATTGCAACTACTTACAGGCATGAGGATAGCGGGATTTACCGTGAACAGTCTGGAAAGACCAAATCAACATTTGTTTTGTTTAATTTAAAAAGCTGTTAGTTTTCTCAGTTCCAAGAAAACTAAAGTGATGGCAAGAAACGTGATTGTGCAGATTGTCTGAACTGGTGTTAATTATTTTTTAATCACTGAAAATTAAATTAGGCTTGAAATATACATTATTTATTTCTAGTTTGGGTTGTCCAAAGACAGTGTAACAAGCTAACAGATACTGAATTATAATTACAAGAATATATAATAATACCGATTTTAGAGACTATAAGAAGGATATGCTGGCTGATCAATATAGAATTTGTCCAATTTACAGCATGGTTTATGTAACCAAAACAGTAAAATAGAAAATGTAAAATATTATCTTTCATCCTAATTGATTTTGTTTATTGCTTTTCATTTTTAACTACCTTGGAGGGGCTGTTTTCATGTTTCCAAGCATTGCAAAGATTTATTTTCCTGCCAGTTTTACAATCTCGTGGACTGACTTCGGTCATGACCATCAGGGAGGAGACATCCTTAGGTCTCCGGGTACTGATGATGGGGGCTTAAGAAGCTTCAGGTAGCACAGCTTGTGTGGATCCATTCTGCCTTACAGTCATACATCTTTCTGGAGTACACGGATGCCTGGTATTTAGAAAATGGATCCCATTTTAATTAACATAATATAGCTCTCTTTTTAATGGCATTAAATTTATTGCATTTTGAGGGAGACCAACAGCAGCCTGCATCTGCTTCCACAAAAGTCAATGTCAGTATTAATATCAGGTACAGGAAATGGACTGGTCAGAGCTAAGTAATTCCTAAACCTTTCATTATAGTACAGTTGAACAAAACTCAGAACAAATGAGACATTCAGAAGATTCAGTTTTCAATGCTTCATGTTCTTCCTCAGAGACTGAGAAAATGGAAAGAGATTAAAGGCGCTGTAACTGCTCCCAAGAACCGTGCCCTCTGACATTGCCTTTCATCCAGACCAAATAAAAAGTCAACCCTATGCTGTCCTACAACACACAAACATTCTGTACCACATGCTTTTCTTGAAGTTCCCCTGTCCTTTCATAATTCGAGTTATAATAAAAACATCAGTCATCCACCAAGGAGTTAAACCTCCAAAGGTTAGGAAGGTATTCTGATAAATTATGGATGTTTACTAGAGCTTTATTCACATTGCTAGGGCCATCTGAGGTGTTGAAATGAGTCTGCTGCTTTGAATTGGAAGTTTGGCTTTGCTCTCTGTCAGCTGCTTTACCATTATTTTTAATGGTGCTGGTTTCTAGTTAAACTGAAATAGTTTGACCCATTCTATGTCAAAAATAATACATTCTCCCTTGAAAGTCCTGCTGTGAGGTACATAACTGTTATTTTCATTTTTTATGCAAGCCTGAAAGCCTAGACGTTCAACTCTCTCCTTCCATCTTCTGGTGAAGAGGAGAAAGGAGTCCAGCCAACTTGCACAAGCAACATACCTATAACTCAGGATGGAGGACTCAACTCTTTCCCCAGTCCCTGGTGCCTGGGAGTACCAAGCCTGTAGCAAAGTATCATCCGCATAGACCTCCTCCTGGACACTTTCTGCAGAGATTCCCTGGGGTCTTCCTCTTTTACACCTGGGGTAATGGAGCTGAACACAGAGGGAGGTGGCAAAAGATAGCAAGGACAGTAACAGCTTGGCTGCTGGGTCCTAGGGAAGGGGCAGCCTGTGGCTCTGCCCCACTGACAGGCCACTTACACCTCTTGGCTGGCCAGCTACCCAGGCAGATGTGCAACAGCTGCCCCAGAGCCCTGTGTGTGCTGAGGGGTCAGTCCATCAGGTGGGGATGTAAGCACTGAGATGCTAGAGGGGAGGAGGCAGCAAGGGGCACGTGGGCAAATGTTGCCCATCGGAAGAGTTAGGAGTGAGATGGGAGCTATTGTAGGAGAAGATGACTACAGTCTAACATGGGGAAGCTGGAGTCTTCTGTGGGGAAGCTGGAGTCTTCTGTGGTCTGCTCCCTGATATGAGCAAGGTGGCTCTGGGCTACATGGATGAAGAGCAGCTATGAAGACAGGACAGGAGAGGGGCTGTGTTGAGGCTCCTGGAGCTTGACTGGCACTATACCATGAGCAGGGCAGGGCTCAGCAGAAGGGGGTGGGATGTGGTAAAGGCCTGAAGATAATTTGTACTAGTGGGTGAGGAACCAAGCTAACAGTCTACTGAAACACTGTTTGGGGTTTCCATTTTCCTTAATAGAAATATGTTTCTTAACCATGCTGGTACTTCTGAGGGTGTAGCACCACCAATTAGAGGTTCCCAGGATCATATTGAGTAGTCCCAGAAAAATCTTGATGATGGTGGAGCTAAGGCCATTTGTTAATTTCAATTTACTATTTCAAACCCAACCTTTCTGCCACTGAAAAGCCCTAGCAAAATAAATCATCCCTATAATTGGCAAAAACATGCTTTCAAGAAGCAACCATTTGCAACAAGCTACAGAAAAAGCCAATGGAAATGCTGGGCCCCTCTATCCTTTTCAGAAAAGCTTTTTTGTGTGTGAATTAAACCAAATTTCTACCTTACAGGTATTTAAAAAAATATTTAGTTATGCCTACCCTTCCCTATTCAGTCTGTACAACTTACTCATCCTTGCTCTCAAATGAGGACTGAATTATACATAAACCTAAATTCTTCAGCAAGCAAAAAGTTGTATGTAAAAAAGATCAACAAGAGAATCTGAAACCTGATCTCCTTGGTGAGCCTTGTATAAGCTGGCAGTTGTCAAGACAGACAGTGCTAGAGACCCTATTTCATACCTGAATCTGAGGTTAATGTAACAGTAAATACTTGGTGGTCTTCCATGGCAAGTTTGGGATGTTTTTTTCCTATGAAGTGCTATTGTGATATGCCTACCAATTCCCTCCTGAACTCCTGGAGAATGCCTCCACAAATTTTCTTCTCTGTAGAGGAGGAGTAGAGGGATTAAAAAGGAGTCATCTAGATTTCTGTAGATTACTTCCTATACCCCAGTGTATCAGTAATGCCACACAAACTATGGTTTAAAGTGCTTCCGCAACAGCTGGCAGATCTAGGTGGATACTCTGCAAAGACTTCTGTAGTGTCCAGACAATATGTGTGAGAGGAAAAAAACAGGGAAAGGGAAAGCAAGCTTCCTCCCTCCTCCCACCACTTAATGATCACCGTTAAGACCTGAAGAAAAATCTACAATAAACTGGGCATTTTGTGGAATGGGACTTGATCTACAATGGGGAAGAAATGTCCATCATCCTCTGGAGTACCAAAATGCCAGAGGCACTGTGTGTGATGGACTAAAAGCACTAATCTACTCTGACAAATCCCTCTGCAATCGCTGCAAAGCCCAGCAGAGGCTGGATTAATATCTTGGAATTCTGGAAATTTTCTGGTCATTATTGGTCTAACAAATAATAATTTAACAACTTATCTAATGGCTTTTAAAATGCAAAGGCTTCTGAATGCCTAAAGGGCACAAGAGAATTCTCAGAAAAGATGAATAGGTAATGCTGTTATATAAGGGATACAATATTGAAATAAGTCCATCATTAATCCACATCTGAAAAAAGCAATAAATTCCTACAAACAGACACAAAGTGGAAAAGTAACACCATTTTTTTCTTTTTAAAAAGCCTCTAACTGCTGACCTTGAGCTTCACTGAATATGAGTGAAAGACAAGAGAAGAAACTTCATTTAAACAAATACAAAAATGATTTGCAGTCCATTTGTTGACAGCCCCGTAACACTGTCTGGCAAACAGCTACCAATCTGGGTAAGAAATCTGTTCGATTAGAGTGGAAAGATGGCTACAGATGGAAGCGGTTGTGCGGAGGAGCCCAGCCAGACACTGACAGGGTTGCTTTCCTCAGGAGCTCCAAAGTCGGAAACAAAACGATGGGGCCAAAATTTTATTTGGCATCAAAGCATGGCAGGATTTTCAGCCATCTGTGCCCCATTATTCTCTTGAGAGACAGCAACCTTTGACATGCCAGCTTTTCCTAAAAGAAGAGGAGTGGCTAATTGGATTCCTAATCCATTAATACTAATCTTTTCACTGAAGTGACAGCAAGTGTGACCCATCATCTTTGCTTCCCCTGCTGCTTTATGTGGCTGTGTAAAACTGGAGCACGGAGTTGGTTGCTGCTGCTCACACTTCACTGGAGTGATCTCCAAAAGGCTCCATGCAACCTGAACTAATAAGCTGAGAGATGCAGAAATCTCAGGCCAAATTCAGCCCTATAGGGACAGGGTTTGCTTGTACGTAAGTCCATCCCCTGGTACTTTGGAAGGAGTCATGCATATTTACATGGGAGCTGAATTTGGTGTACAGTTTTAAAGTTCCTTTACAAGCACTATTTATTCCAATCCACGGAAATGAAAAGTGGATGATTTTTTCCCTGTGTAGGGATGAGCAGGTTTTATAAATGAGGCTGTATAAATAGACTTTGTTCCTCAGATAAAAAGATGCGAGTGATACAAAGTGTATTGCAACTTCAATCCTTTAATGACTCAACCACATATTGGTAATTACATTATGAAGTTGCATTTTTTTCTCCTGTTCAATTTAGTGGGACAGAGCAAGAAGGGTTACACTGGAAGCATCTATGAGCCCAGATTATTCAAGGCAAGTGCTGTAAGTAATCTGAACCCACAAAAATTACTCCCGTTCTGCTCTTTCATTCTCTCCTCCAACTCATTAGCCAAGCACAATCCAGTGTCAGCTATCATCCTAAACAGAAAAAAAGTGTTGGAAAAGAGAAAAGATGCTATAATAGTGCAAGATCTACAGGTAAAATGCAGGAAACTGAGCGGAGTGTTTTAATAACCCATACATTTTTGTTAGAGAACTCCCAGATGGGTCTCACTGAAACATGCATGTTGTAGGAAAATTTCCATCATTTGGTTTTAATTTCTTAGGATGTACGGATTTAAGAATGGATTTTTAAGAGGACATGTCACTAATAACTGCCACATTTGGGGAGCTCGCCGTCTGAAAATTCCTCTGCGTAGATCACTACTGCACTAGCATGCCTGAAGCAAGTAAAAAAGTATGAACAAATGAAGGGAGAATATGAACAAAAGAGAAAGAAAGGAGAAGAGGGGGCTCAAGCCACCACAGAAACCATAGGCCAGTGATGCAAATTAGTGCTGCTGTTCAGATCCGTTGGTGGGAGCTGTGGCAGAAGCACTGGCTAACCGTCTTGGAGCATGGCTAGATAAGCCTGTATTTAACATGTCAGCAGCTGTCTGCGTTCTGTCTCCACTGAGGTTTCTGCTGTGGCTATGCCCTGAGTTGTAACAGGTGACAGCAGCTACGAGGAAATATCTAACAAGGACAAGAATTGAGGTTATTCAGACAAGCCTGCAATAAGATGAGGACAGCAGCAAGGCCAACTGGATGGAATCAGACTACAGAGAAAAGCTTGGCTTGCTGTCCTGGAGCGAAAATAGTAACTTCTACACCACCAGCCCCCACTCTCGCCTTTTGTAATCAAACTAAAGTTCTCAAACTACAGCCCCTGCAGTAGTTTAAGAGATTCCCTGGTAGAAAGACAGAAAGTAGGTACCCTTATCACAAGCCAGGTGCTACCTGCACATCCATGAACAGGTATTTTATGACTTGTGAAAATGACATGTGCTCTGAGGCTGGACTCGCTGAACTGGAAGAGCAGAGAGAGTGGCACTGGAGACACTCAGGAATGCTGCAGCCCGGGCCCACCTCCGGACTGGATTCCCTGAGCATCCACACGAGGAAGTTGGGTCTCACTATCATGAGAGACTGAGACAGGACAAGGTCTCTGAGCTAGGCCCAGGCTCATGATAGGAATAAACGATGGGACATACCAGCATTGTGTCCTGCCGGTCTAGAAGTGGCTGTGACATTCTGTGACTTTGGCAAGCTACATCATGCTGGCTTTCCCTCTTAAAAATACATAGTAATGCTAAGAAGGGAAGACTTAGCTCATCTGGTATGGAGCTCCCACTTTTGGTGGGAGCAGGAAGAGAGCCCACAGTCGTTATGCATATGGACAGGAAGAGAGCTCACAGTCATTATGCATATGGACAGGAACCCCTTTCTGCCCCAACCCGTAAGCTAGTTTTGAAGTTTAGTGGGTCATTTTTGTTATCTGGGGAAACTAGCACTGTGTTTATACTCCAAGTTTGAGTTGCATGGCCATGATAGAGCTGGTTTTAAACTACATACTTGCATGCTGTCAGCAGGACAGCTGTGGAAGTACAGAAACCAATGTGTGCTGCAAGATCTACCTGAGAAGCTCAGTAAATTGTCAAGCTGTTAGTTTTAAGATGTCTTTGGTATGCCTACATTAACTGTAATAACAATGTATTTTGTCACAGTCCTGCTTATTTACCTTTTGACAGTATCCTGCTTGTTTACACAGAACGTAAAAAGTCCTGTTGCCCTTTACACAGCAGGAATCAGAGTAATATTAGACATTTTCATCAGCCAGCATTGGACGGCATAGCCCAGCACACATTTAAACTTTGCTACATGCCTGGGGTATTCAGTTACTAAAAAGAGCTTGATCGCTTCTTATGTTTGTCTCTTATGCCCACCAGTCTCAGTTATGATTTAGCTATTTCCCCAGGTGAACAATGCTAATGACTTTGAAAGGCAGTTAAGTGGAAGATAAATTTCAATTAGTAGGTAAAAACCTTAAGGTAAGCTGTGGTAGGGCGTATCTTTTTTTAGTCTGAACTGCTCATACAAATCACTATCTATATCTGTTCAGTGTACAGTGAAGATGAAAGAACCCCCCACGCACACACAATTTCTAGCCACCCCCTACCAAAAAGCAATTATCTCCCACACCTTCCCAGGGTGTTAGTATAGAGCTGAGCTGAGGGAAAGAAACATGAAAATGCATCCTTCCATAATGCATTGCTGTTGTTCCTAAATGGGCTGGTAAGTTCTAGTATGGGATTCCGGCTCTAAATGCATGAGAGGGTAGAGAAATGAATGCAAGTTATTGTACATAATGGGTACGATTTCATGCAACCATCACTGAAAGAATTGTTAGAAGTGATGATTAGAGGTGCAACAAAAGTCAGTTTATTTCTCTTGTCGCATTGTACAAGAGAAAGGAGGTGGCATGTGAAACAGAAAACAAATGCATTCAGAATTGATAAAATAAATTGAGAGGCTAAGCAACTAAACAATATTTAGTTGCTAAAGGAGACAAGAACTGTTTTTGATATCTGTTTTTCTTGTAGATGGTTGATTCCAATCCAGTAGCTAAAAACCTGACCTGAAATCTTGCTTCAACAATCTTGTCTTTATTTTATCATTCAACTTATCTTGTGTTATGAGACAAAAACATACTGGAGTTAAAAGGGCAAACTGTTAGCTATGCAATAGTAGCATTCCACAGTATGTGGTGTTTACAGATACCCTGAGATATAATTACAAGACCCACATGAGAAGCACTTTCTGAGAAGCCGGTGCAGGCCAGTGAGAGTGTTAATTAAATCCAGTACGAGGTTGTAGTACCAGAAATTCCATTTGACAGGCACAAAACATTGCCACTCTCCCAGGGGAGCAAACTGCTGAAACGCACTGTGCAGTTCCAGGCATCACAACAGCATCGTAACAATTTTAGGATAATATCTTGGTCTCCTCATGCTTTAGAACACAGTCCAGCCTCTAATTTGGGGGATGAAGGGAACTTCCAGAGATGATTTCATTACAGATAAGAGTGAGTTTTGCTTTTGTTGTTGGCTAATGTACTTTTTTTTTTTCCCAATCTTGTTTTTCTCATGCTGGCCACAGAGTTGATCACTGAACACATGCATGATACTGACTCCTGTTTTCTGGTGTAAAACCAAAGCCAGAAGTTAGTGTATAGGTCAAGAGAAGGTGAGGCAGCTGTAAGCATTTGCAAAGAGAGGCCCAAAATGGATGAAATGACATACACAAAATTCCACCTGTGCTGGAGAGCAGCCTGTGCCATACTGCAGGAAGTAACTCCATGAAAGACTCCACGGAGAAAACCCTTCAGTGTACTGAAGAGGGTGAATTCACAGAGTTGTTTCTCTTCCTTTTCCTCCTCTCAGATAAATGAGTCTCAGGGAATGTAGGAGACAGACTGTATTTGCATGAAGGATTCTGTGTCCTGGCCCAAGGAGTGATCAGAAAAGTAACAGGAGCTCTAAAAAAAGCATATTCTTAGAAACCACGTCATCTGAACAGATGCCGTGCTGTTAAGTTCACTGGATAAACTAGGTTTTATTTTCTACAGCATCTCTTTAAATACAGTAACAAGAAGTCAACAGGTTCATGGGTACATACCCACTGGAATGTTTTGCTGAACATTAATAACTCCACAGCACTAGGTTCCAGCTATGTGGGCCAAAACAAACATAAAACAGTTTTTGGTTTCAATCCCGCACATAACCTCTGGGAATTACATTGAAACTTCCTGTTTTCCCCACTACCTACCATGCGTTTCACAGCCTACAAATGCGAGCTAGTGAAGAGCTTTCAGAGAATCATACTTGGAAGGAAACCAAGGAGCAAGAAAACAGCTTCAGAGTAATGCAAATGGCTTGAAAAACCTGCCTGTGAAATATGGGCAGGGAAAGGGCCTTGTGAAAAGGAAACCATTCATCCCAGATCCCTTTTCAAAGTGACAGTACAAAACCAGCAAGGTCCTCACGCTGAACTTCAACACACAGCTGCACCCCAGCAGCCTCCTGGCTCTTCACAGACATCTCCACCATACTCTGTGTCTGTGGACACTGAGAGGAACAGAAATGTTGTCCCTGCTCTGTGATTTAAATGAAGGTGGAAACAAGCCTTTGTTTTACTGAACAATACTTCTCCACGTTCATATACTCACTTTGATTGGGCTTCAGCTGCTGTTACTTTGCTGCTTCTTTCCCTCTGCACGTTGTCTGTTACTTTCCTTGCCTCTGCATTGGCACAGGAGAAGGAGAGCTTGAAACGCTGGGGTGGCCACTTGAGAATTACCATTATTGATTTTCTAAAGAGTAGATTTCCACTTTATTAAAAACTATAATAATGATGAACAAAACCCTTGGTGAGCAGTGGGCTGCTATTTCACATCAATCCAGAGTCAGTAGTGAGAGACAGCAAACTCTTGAACGATTTAGTGCTTCTTCATGTACAAAAATTCAGTTTGACTGGGCTTCAGAGGCTTCTACTTTGCTGTGTGACAGTTAGGTCCTGAAGTCTGTGAAGTAAGTGAAACCCTGCTGGCAGCCTGGTGACTACAGCCATACAACCAGCCTAAATGTTGGAACACTTTTTGCTTTATTTCTTTACTTTAAACAAGGGGAAACATAATTTTTAGCCATTTATTAGTAGCACTGAAAAATTTCACATGCTCACAAGCACTTTAAGAAGGCTTTGGTCTGAAAAATAATAATTACCATCTTTCCCTGCAATATATAAACCTCATGAGTATCTTTAAATCTGCTCCACTTTTTTGGGCCCCAATTCAGCAAAAAACTAGGACATTCATTTATGACCTATTTTCTATTATTAGGAATAAATCAGTTTGCAGTAGTAACAGATAATAGAGCCCAATGATGTGATAACAGGAAAGACAACATACTGACATTCGTTGCAATAAAAACACGTGCACAGAAATATTTTTTCCAGGTTCTGGGAAGCAGATGGTCATTATGCCATTACAAATAAATGCCAAAAAATATTAGGTAGAATTTTTTTCCACACATCATGTTTCTTATCCATGCTCCAAAGCTTCTTTTAATCACAAGAGCAATTATATTTCTTGCAGAGATTCCAAATGCAAGGGATTTCTAAAAGGCGGTGATTAACAAGGCCAACACAGAGTCTATATTTAAAAATGCTTTCAAAAGATACTGTTGCCAAAAGCAGGTCTATGGTTTTATACTGAATACTATCTAATTATTCATTCCTACCAACACTACTAGAGTAGGGGGCTGGAAGTCCTGATTCCCACCTCCACCCCCCGTAATCATTCTCACATTACTCTGCTTAGGCAAGAAATAAAAAGTGGGCAAGTGCAGTTTCATTTCTACTCCACTCTGACTTTCCAGCAGACTATTGCTTGTATGAGTCAGGCTCACCCCTCCAAAGCAATGAGGTAAGCACCAAATGATGGCATTTAAGCCTGAACAAGTAAGTTGATGTGCTCGGTGTGCTGTCTAGTGTTAGAACTTCCTCAGCCGCGCAGCACGGCTGTATGTGCGTGCAATACAGTCACAGCATCTCTTTTCTAATGCACGTGCATCTCTCACAAGGGCCCTCAATCAAAGGTCCAATGGATCCCCTCAGCCAGCACATGATGTACTTTGACTGTCGCTGCTGGTGAGCAAGGCTCTCGGCTATTCAAATCTCATCACCTTAATCACCTTCACATCCTGCTCCTCCCACTCCTGTAGCCATCCCAAACTCCTCATGCCACCAGTTCCACATTACAGTTGTGTGACCTTCCCTCTTTTTGTGTCTACATGTGTTCAGGGACAAGTTAGTGGATGGGAAATCCACAGAAGGTTATCAAATATGCAGAAAGGCTGGGGAACATTAGGGAGAAGTATCACATACATTTGACCTGCTGCCATGGTCTTCCATCAGCAGCTACTCCTTCCCTTTTTTCCAAGCTATCTTCACTAAATAAATAATTACATAATTAGCAGGACTTTACATCTGCCATTGACTCCCTCATGCATTTCAGCCACCAGCAGGCTTCAGTTCCAGATATCTCCTTGTGCCCTGGAGCTCCTTGCAGCTGGCTCTCACCATGCCAGGGATGCTTGGCACTTCCTCTCTGACCTTCTGCTGCATTTCCTTGTTGGTCTTAGGCATATTCAGGATCTGATGGAGCCTTTGCTCCAGGATTCACACTTGGTCCAGTCCATTGTTTGAGAACTCAGGAACTTCTCATCTGCTTCTCTCCAGAGGGGTACCTCCAGTTCATTTGCTTCCTGCCACAGCAGGACTCTCTCCTGGAGTAAGCAGCATCCATTCTGGGGTCCTGCCCTTACCGGTCCTCCCACAGCACCTTAGCCTCTGTCTCTGCATGCTGGAGCAAGCACTTGCACTGAGACCTCTCGCTACCACCTCAGGACCTTGCTGCTCTTGTTGATGTCTTGCAACATTTTCCCCTGTTGCTGTTTTCCAACTTCCTGCATTCTGTAACGGCCTTGTTCAGCTCAGTGATATGCAAAACCTGGGCTAGATAGGCCTTTGATCAGGCCCTCTATCACTGCTTTAATGCATGTCTGCCCTGACCCTTCCATGTCCCTTCATTCTCCCCCAAAACCTGCATACCTGCAAGCAGTTAAAACAAGAAAAGAAAGCATACAGAAATTCTGGCCTTTGTTTTCTTCGGTCTCTCCCAGCATATCTGCTAAAAGCCATCCTTCTCTTCAGCACTCCTATAATCCGCTCAGGAAGTGGTGCTTTTATAGGGGATCCAGTTGGCTGCTTTTCCCCAGGAGGAAGGGATGTGTGCCAAGGAGCGTGGCCCAGCAAGACTGAAAACCTCGCTCGTCTTTTATCATTGATGAGGACTCCAACAAGGGCCATAGCCATGTGACTGGCAGCCCTGAATGCAGTGGCATTGCAGGAGGTGGAGCCCAGAACTCTGCAGGAAAACACGGCTCTGCCAAAGAGCGTTACTCGGACGTCTGTCTCCCAGGGAGTAAACCACCAGTCAACAGGGTCTAAGAGATTCATGCCCTGCTTGTATGTTTTTAAAATCAATTGTCTTTTTCTCTCCTGAGGCATAAAATAAAATCTTATTTACAATAACACTGATATAACAGTTTCTAAAACCTTTCCTATAAGGCCCTGATGGGAGAATAAAGCTGAGTGTTAACATAGCTATATTTCATAAAGCAGAAATCTCAATATTGTGAAGCAGGGAGCCTCTGATGTGACTACCCTTGTCTCTGCAGCACCTCAGTTAGGAAATGTATTTTTTCCTTCACTACTAGTGAAAAGACAAGTGACTAGTTAATGGTGTTTTACTAGTATAAACTATTTAACAGATTTCCCTGATTTTTGGTAAAGCTACAGGAAGAAAAAAGAACAAACCAACTGATTTCCGGCAGGTCTGTCTAGAACAAAAGATGGAGGCTGCATTGTTGTGTGCAGACTTGCTGTTCCTACCTGGAGAATCTCTTCACCAGCCTAACTGAATTACAATACAACACTACCAAGTAATTTACAGTTCCAAGGAAGTTTAAAATAAAGAAAAATAATGCAGAAAAAAATAATTAAGTGACTTTTTTAAGATTACCCGCAGGGTGAGTCCACACTACAGGCATTGCTGTGACTGTATCTTCTGCAGACACATCTAACCTAGCATTAAAAGTTGCCAGCAGCCTACGGTCAGCATGATAGATGCACAGAGCCCCACACTGATGCTATTCTGTAAAATCAGTGGCAGCACTAAGGATGAAACTGTAATGCTATGCCTGTACTAGTAAATAAAACAGGCTTGATACTTTTCTGTAGCCTGAAGCAATGCAACATGGCCTGGCACACATACACAAAGCTAAACTGCTCCCCTTTGCCTCCAGACATGATGGTCATATCTGAACCACCCATTAGGAAAGGTCTGGGGCATCCAATCCTTTTTGTTTCCTGCAATATTGCTAGCTGGCAGGGACCAAATCTGTGCCATGGAGCATTGTAACAGTTAAACAAGACACATGATTGCAGACCAGTGCCCTGGTCCTGTTCTACTTTCTAGTACAGACGTAGCCTACAGGTAGTGGCCTTCTAAAGCCTTTTAAAAGGCTCTCTGGGGCCACCCCAGTTTACCAGTTTTAGTTGCTTACCCCAACGGGTCCTCAGGCCTTGCCTGAGAAAAATAGTGCTCTGCATCTCACTCATAGATAGGTAAAGTGCTTCTTTCATTTGAAAACATTGAGCCATGAACATTTATAATAGTATCACACATAAGCCATGTCAAACAATCCAAGAAAAACCTGTATTACAAAACAAAACTAATAACCATGGCTGCCTAGTTTTTGAGAAGATTTGGAAATGACAAGGAACTGGAAGAGGTAAATGGGATAATTTTGGGGAACAGTCCCCAAGCGATCCTGGGACAAGGAGGCTGTGGCAACACAGATGCTGGGGTGACTGGGAGGAACCTCAAGGTGAAGAGGTTGTTCCTGGGGATTTGGGGGACAGCAGGAACGGTGCAGAGATGGTGAGGGGAGCCATGGGAATGGCAGGGGGCTGTCGCCAGGGTGGGGAGGGCAGAAGAGACCAGGCATGTTTGTTACAGCAAAGACTCCTCATAATGATGAGCTCCAGCAGAGATATCCCCCTGTTCGTCCATTCCTTATGAAAATATGGCAAGTGCCTCCCCAGCTGTGTTTAACATAGGGCAGATTCCCTCTCTGCGATATTAGGTGATGCTGTTTGTTGGAAAAACTCATCAAAGTTGTTGTACATGTGGTTTTTATCACCATTTGCAATAGCATAGTCCTATAAGTTGTAAAAAGTTATATGCAAACCAAAAAAACCCACCTGAAATATTTCTGAATTTTCAGCTGTGTTTCTCCAGACCAGAAATAAGTATGGATAAAATACAGTTCTCTCATTCTCCTGGTTTTATTGCTAACATATGCATTGCAGACTGGATCCAAAACTCACTGAATTTAAAAGGAGCTTCAACACAAAGAAAATGGCCTCAGCGTCCTAACTATTGACATGCACATTTTGAAAACCTCAACATCTATGAAGCTTTGGGCTTCTTTGACTTAGTGCTTAAAAATAGCGAGAACAATAACAGAAAAACTATGTGCCTAATTGCATTTATTAAAGGTCAGCTCAGTTTTGAATCTACCTTTTGATTTCCATTGGAAAAAGCTGTACAATTCAATTAGGATTTGATGATACCAGCACCAATGCCACAGGCACAACCCCTATCCCCTCAGGAAGGGCAATCACTTCTCCACTGAAAGGCCTGATGCACATTAGCGCAATGGTCTGTGGGTTGCTGAAAGCTTTTAAATTACACGTTTCCAGAGTAAGAGAGTATGCGGGGGGGGGGGAGGAAATAAGAAAAATAAATAATCAGAAAATACTCCATCTGAAGTATATGGAACACCAGCTTCAATCTGAATTAAATTTCATGCTGCCCTGATATCCTACAGATAGTGATTCTTGCAGCAGGGATCTCTGCCTGCTCATGTGAGCCAGCACGTACCTCCACAGCCACCCAGGCCTTCCCCGTCTGTTCCTGCAAGCTCGGCCTCCTCCTCCTCCCCACCTTGCACTGGGTTTCCTCCACTCCTTGAACTCCACAACCCAGCAGCCCTCCAGCTGACAGCCTGTACACAGGCACACACCGCCTCGCCTCACCGCCGGCAGACGGTGGCCACCTTTGTGAAGAGGAGACTCATGGCCATGCACTGCAGAACCCTGGGGCGGCCATTTTGTGGGTACCAGCTTCACAGTGTTGGCCTAAGGTGGCTGCTATTTTGGCTCCCGGGAACTGGGCAAACTGGCTGCACACCTTTCTGTCCTCCTCAGGGGGTGAAACACCCAGAGGATCACCTATAAGAAAGGGAACTGCAGACAGGTAAGCGACATTATTTGTTTAAAATCTCAGAGGCACTTTCCTTTGTGGAGGAAACTGGGCCCACATCTCCCAACGTTGCCCTAGCTCCAGCCACCGCCTTGTTTACCCAGACCAGGCTGAGGTGGGGGCAGCACCTCGCCTGGGGCAGCGGAAGCCAGTGAGGACCGGGGGGGCCGGAGAGCAGGCCGGGGCTGTGCGCAGAGGCGCCATGGCATTTGGAGACACAGGGCTCCCATTCTGCGTGCGTGCGTGGGCTGAGCGTGAAGCTCACATTTGTCACACACTGAGGTCAGGCCGTGGGAATGTAAAAGAAGAGGAGCCAGATCAAAAGCAGGGTTTCTTCTGTTTGTTTCTTTCTCAGATCTCATGCTCAGAGGACAAGCTTGTTGGAGTATGTATTTCAGATTGAGCAGTACTGGAGGTTACACAGCTGTAAATTAAGTAAGACTCAGGCGCGAAGCTCTAAACTGCTGCAAAAGAGGAACAAGAGAAGGAGAAAACAGATGCTTAATGACATGAACATTTACCTTTTTAACACTGATCTTTAATTGACGTTAGACTCTGGATGGTGGAAGCAGGAGAGAGAGAAAAGTTACAGAAAAAAATGATCTTAAGAACACCTTGCTTTTTAAGAAAGAGAATATTCCTTTGGGCAGGCATGACATAAGACAGAGTGACCCTGAGGAACCGATCCCTGAAATTAACCTTGCTGAAAAGTACTTGAAGAGGAAATTTAGCTGTGGTTTGAGAGCACAAGGACTTCCAGGAATTAATCTAATCTCCCAGCTCTGCTTGGCACTACGTCAGAGGGAGAGGAACTGGGAGGTGAGCAGGCTTTGAGCTGAAGGTATCAGATGGAAGTTTTGCTTCTCCATCCTCTGTAAGACTGGCTGACTTGGGAAAGCACCATATTTATAAGCAATAGTTTGTGATACAACTTTAACACATTTAAAATGCACAAATAAATCTGAACCTAACTGTTTAGTAACTATTTGTTGCAGTGTGACAAATAATGTTTCAATATTTGCATGCCCAGGCATCAGTAAACTTACTGAAAAATAAGCCTAAAGCACTATTTTTGCACCTAAATTAGTGGCTTGCTTTTAAGATATCCAAGGTGCCCAGCCATCATCACTGACTCCAGAGGAAGCTCTTGGAAGCAGATCAAAAAGAGGAGGGGAAGAGGGGAACAAAACAGATTGTGGAGCCAGATCCTGCTTTCTGATTATTTGGGCCCAACACAGCCACAACGCACCCAGGAGATGGTGACGGGAAGCTCTGAATTGCACAAATGGCTTCCAGCTCTCTTTTGTCTGTAGAGTAAAGTATGCAGAAATCAAGAAACTGGCAGCAAAAAAACGTTTACTGCCTTCTTGGCTGCAAAATGAACGATGACACTCTCCTGCATCTGGGGGCTGCCGCAGCATGAGCAGAGATGGGAAGGAGTACATCATGACATTAATTCTTTGGCAGAACAAGGAGTTACATCAATGGCAATGCCACACTTTCAGAAGGGCGTTCATCCCACACACAACTATCTGGACCCCCTGTGCACACAGAGCAGCTGCTAAAGGACTGCACAGCTATTCCTCTGAAGCTTGCTCCCATTATGTTTCTTTCTCCTCCAAGCCAGAGAAAAAGAAAAAGCCCCAGTAGACTGGATATTTTAGTGGCATGGCATGACCAGGAGCTAAATGCCATATGTTTTCTGTCTTCATTGTAAGAATAAAAGTTGAGGGCAGCTGACATGGCTTGTTACAAGTTCCTGAGGCTTTTGAGTCTCAGGAAATTTGAAAAAATTACAATGAAGCCAAAAGGGAGACCTAAGCATGGTTTTGCTTTCCACAATTCACTTGCTCAGCATTTTTGCCACTGGGCCAGTGGAGGTTGGGATCTGCTTCTCCACAGAGACAAAGGTTTAAGTACTGTGAACAATAGTCAGGCAGGGATTATTTTTTTCATGTTAACTCAAATAAAGCATACTTACTAGATGTCATTTGTGAGGGCAATAGCATACGCACGTCACTCTTCACACCTCAAATTAGATGAATACCTCTTCGAGTAGTAGTTAAATATTACCAGAAGCAACAAAGTCTCATCAGGATCTGCAGCCATTCTTTAATGAATTTGAACAATGAGGGAAGAGCAGGTGCTGATGGTAGAGGTGATGGCTTAAAACTCATATAATTTGCCATCTATCTGCTTCATCTGGGACTGGTTGACTTGACTTGACCAGAAGATGAAACACATGGCCATTTATATATATATATGTTTTATATAATGGAAAAAGCTTTGCTCATGTGCTGAGCCAAAATAGTTTACATGTGGAAACTTAGGAAAATGCACATAAATAATTCCTATGCTATGTTTTTTTTTCTAGAAAAGCTGAACAAAGTATTTTAAATAAATGCTATGAAAAAATATGCCAAACACAGCATTAAAATTTAAGTTGAAATTAACATAAACATATAAAATTTGTTTTAGAATGTTAGGATAGCCTCAAAAATATGGGCGTGCATAGGCAAATTCTGATATAATTTTAGTGTTGAGAATTGTGAGAGAGAAAGACAGGAATTCCTAACGGAAGGGAATGAAAATCATCAAAAGATTTATATGTTAAAAAACAGGATTCTACCAGAGATCGTCTATTTTAAAGAAATGCACCGTCACCCCCTCAAAAACTTCAGATTTTGGAGCTCCCTCTGGTGGATGCAGTCACTTTCGTTTTGCTTTCCCTCTGCACATCTACCACAGAAACTTAAAAAAACCTGCAACCTTTTCAGCAATAAACTGCACATTTCACATGAACATGTGATATCAAGGAAGAAGATTTTTTTTTTTCCTCTACATAAAAGCAAATACACATAAAGCAGTACTGCTTGCTCTACAACTGGAAAAAAATCACCAGCAGGGTTTAAATATTGACTGTACTACCAGTGGGATTTCTTTCGCTATTTTTCCTCTCTTTTTTGAGCATGGGAATTCACACTTACAAAGCTTTTTTTTTCCTCCTCTTGTTCTCTTTTTTCTCTCTACCAAAGCAATGGGGAATCAAGAAATTACTGTTTAAAAAATAAAAGAGGGCATTCTCAATAACATTGCTGCAGGAACAGGACTTAGAGGTAGTGCCAAATACTGTATTACTCATGACACACATGCAGCAGAGCTGACACAGTTATGATAAATTGGGACCTAAAAATGTGTGTATAACTGTAATTGGGCAGTGCCCCAAATGTCTGGTTTAGTTCTTGGTGCCCTGCAAGACTGACATTTTGGGACAAGAGCTTGGAGCATATCAGAAGTGTGTCAGCTCAGGCAGGGTGCCATTTTAAACAGCCATCTTAGGATGGGATGAAGCACACTGTGGAAGGAGATTTGTTTCTTTACCGACCATAAAATGCATTTAAATGCCTTCCTCAAAGGGGTCTTTTGTCAGTTTTTATCACCTCTGTTCCTTTATTCCTGCAGCCTTTTGTCTGCAGACAGGCAAGGCCATGGGCTTCAGCTACTCGAGTGTATCAGCCGCTCTGCTCATAGTACAATCATTTAGTTCAGCAACTGCCTAACCAGGCTAGTGTGGAACATACTTGGCACAGCTTATCGGCAAGCCTGGATACGCACGCCTTCACAGAGATATTTAAAAAAAGATAAGTTCATCGTCCCAGATCCAGCATTCACAAGTTGCATATAGGGTCATTTATATACATATATATGTATGCATTCTATTCATATATCATGGATATAAACTCCCGGTAGAAGAGATAAGAAGTGAAAGAGCATTCTTGGTGATATGCATGTGTGTGCATGCATAGGGGCGTGTGTGTGCTTTCAGGAGGCTGAGATATGGCAGTGAAAAGAGCTATATAAAAATAAGAGATTGAGGTTATGAGGTCAGCACTGAAGAAAGTGAAAAATGAGAAAGAATGGGGCCACTGAGAAGGAATAAAAGGTGGGAGACCAAAGGAGGCAGGAAGGCTCAACATCATGGGCTAGGGAGAAGAAGGACACTATTGTAGGAACAAAGGAGGAGTGCCACCACATCTTAAAGTCCTTCTGCTGAGAACTCTCCCCCTCACCCCCAGCATCAACCTACACAGAAAGGAACATGAGAAGTCACTTTTTTTCTTTTTCTAGACAGGCAAAATAACTGTCTTATGCTTTCTAGCTTCTTGTTACTTTTCATCTTTTATTCCCGTAAGTACAAGTCCTCCCCTTTTATGGTTAGGTTTAAATACTTTGCTGAAAATCTTGAACTCTATATGATAAATTTTGGTCATTAACATCATTCACTGCTATATTGTAATTATTGTCCAAGATGTAATGATAGAGGCAGGGCTAACCCAATGCCAGCAGTGGCACTGCTGCTGCAAATTAAGAGCGAGTGGCTTAAATCAATACAGTACTAACCAGACCACATTATACTTTAATAATTACATTAGACTGTTGAATTTAGAATGTTATTTTAGTGACATTGGTTCTTTGAATATGAGATCATGTCTGATAACTTCATTTAACTTTATTTAGTTTACTCTGTTCAAGAAGAGTAGTAATAGGGATGTAGTCTCCAGGACAGCTGTTTTAAGAGACTAATATTTATTTCCTTGGTACAGTTACTTGACAGAGGATATACTTACAGAAGGGTAATACCACTGTTTAAGGTTAGGGGTCCATGTGCATTAATTCAAAGAGTTTCATCCTTTTATCCTTCCTCCCTCTTTAAGTATCAAATACAAATGAAATATACAACTATTAAAAATACCACACTGAGAATTAATCGCAGAAGAGAGAGATCTAATAGGGAGAACAGGAGAGATAAAGTGAGTCAAAAGCAAAGAGATTATTCTTCCCTTTATTCAGTACTTATTCTCCCTGGAGCTTGATGGCATGCAGACCAACAATTGCTTCATGTCTTCAGGGTACTATTTTCACGGCTGCTGAGCTGGGTCCGTTCTCAGGATCCCCTTGGATACAGCTGGTGGCCGCAGCTGCCAGCAGCTGCCTGGGCAGCTTGAGCACCACAGCACGGCCAGGAGCAAGCCCTGAGGAACAGAGGGCTGCTGTTCTCAAACAGGTGGGTTTTTTCCTAACCTCCAGTCCCAAGTTGTATTTCCAACATACAAGCTTGATTCAGAGAGTTTTGCTTGGAAAGTGTATTTTTTGCTGTTGCTGCCACTTCATTTGTTGCATGACCATTTCTATTACATCTATCTGTGGTAGTTATTTTGCCCTGTTCAATCAAACCCGTGGGTGGGATAGCACAGGAAACTGATCTGGAGCTTTAATTGCTGGCCTGGCCTTTAAGCCCATCCAGAGCCTGTGTGTGGGTCTGTATTCTCCTACTTTGCTGCCTTTTTTTTTTTCCCAAGTTTTTTTGGGCGTTCTTCAGAGAGGCCATGGCATGGGAAGGATGCCTTATTTTCAAGTTCTGCTGATGGTGTTAGCAGTGCAAACTCCTAACAGATCAACTGAGGCCCACACTGTTAATTTCTGAAATGCCACAGGAGGCAAATAGAGATTGTGCAGTTCAACGGTAGATGTTGTTGTCATGTCTGGGGGGTACATTCCTGGTAGTCATATTAAGCAACAACAGTTAAAGTTGATTTCTTGCTTGCCATCAGTTCCCTTTCTGTTTTGTAGACACCTGGAAGAAAAGGGTACCTACTTGCACACTAGGTATTGACTAACAGAAATAAGGATTATACAGAAAGAGTGTAACAATATGTGTGACAATAGGTGACAACAGCTATTTTTAGGAAGTTGATATTGGATGCTGATATTTCAGCACCTTCTGTTTGATTACAAGTCTTGAGAGACTACACAGTCTGGAACATACTTTGGAAAAAAATATAACAGAGTCCACCTTGGGCAGGGTATTAGCTCACATGGAACAGAGATGGTATCTGCTGTCCTCTTCATTTTGGCAGTGTTTACTTTCACACTGGTACTTTAAGAAACATCCAGTTCCAAGAAGCTGAAAGAATATAGAGAAAAACATCTATTTTTACTCCAACCATATTTTTACATCAAGTCCCCAGTGCTTATTGTTTGAGTGAACATAAACTGCACAATGCCATCTAAAAATAAGCTCATACACAGTTTTTATTACCAGAAAATAAATCAATTTATTTAGTGCAGGAAAAGCATATCAACTGCTATTCTTACTGATCCTGTCAAGCTTTTAAAACTCAACTTAGCTGGTTTTGAGGTACTTTTCCTTTCCAGTCTATTTCTCACAAGCTCTTCTCTGTTCTCTCCCCAGAAGATCACCAGCTTTGTCACCAGAATGTTCTGCAACCTGAGCCAACAGTGAAAGCATAAACGTTTCATATGTCAAGATATTATGGGCTGCAGCGAAGGAAACAGGTTGCCCCTGACCTCCCCTTACAATATTGTGAACCAGAAGGTTCCTAGTAGAGTCACTTTCCCCTCAATGGGCTTATCAGACTTCAGCCATACTGGGGAGGAAAAGCAAGTCACTGTTAAGTGTCAAACTTATCTCCCCCAAAAGCAAAAAATAATGGTGGGCATGACAGAGATTATATAAGAATAATAATAATCTTAAGGATGAATATTATTAATCAAGATCTCACTTCATGAAGGAGTACTCTAATCCCTATGTTGCAAGAGGAGTGCATAACTTCTTCTTTTGGAAGAAAGGTGAGCTGGTGCCCTGTGCACATATTGATAACCTAAAAACCTAAAAACACTTCAGGCTGTGAATCCCTGTTGCAAAGAGGATGTATCTAGGCTTCAGGCCAGGTACGCTCTACAGCATATCCTGCTCTCCTGATTTCACAGCTGAGTTCCTGCCAGAAGCTTGCAGTGCTGCCTTCTGGGGTGTGCACCCAGATTTTTCCCATGGAAGTAAGCATATGGCCTAAGGAAAAGGGATGGTGCATGTTAAAGTCTAAACAGGGCAAAGATGAGATGCATTTGGGGCATGTGCCTAGACCCAGGACCTAGAAGGTGCTCCCATGTCCCACAATTTAGACACAGCTGAAGGTACCTAACTAACGCCTGCAAATTCATGTTGCATGTACTTCAAAAATGTTCCTTCATATGACATTTTTTGATGATTTATCCAGGCAGTTGCTCCAAATTGCAGCCAGAACAAGCCATCTAAATGCTTACAGAATATCCATTCTGAAAGCCATCCCTTTCTTCAGCTTTTGCTTGGTCTTATAATTTAGATAATACAATAACTCCTGTAATTCTGACTGCCACTTCATTTTCTGCATGCATTTCAGTATACTGGTTTTGATTAATTTAAAGCCCAGTGTGCCTGCTCCTGCTCTATCCTAGCAAACAGTCATTCCAGATCCAGAAACAGACAGTTAAATTTAGTAAACATTTAATGCTCTTCTCCTGTACAATTTAAACTGACACACTGACCTAATTAGCTTTTTGGCATCACAAACACTCTCAGCTTGGGGAGGGTGGCTGTTCTGTGGCAGTAATAGGAACCAGATATTTCTTGTATTGTTTGCCTGTTTTAGACATCTCAAATAGAACAGTTAAGAGGCTCTGACAGCAGTAGTTTGGATGAAGAAGTAAAATTAAATTGGACTGAGAGTCTATCAGCAATATCAGTTTGGGAACCCTGGGTTCATGAAGCAAGTGTTTTTACTTAGTTTACATTAACTGATACACGTTTAGCATGTTAGGAGTAAAAAGAAAGATTCTACCTGGATTTTTTTTTAAACCAGCAGTATGATGTTTAGATAAAAGCCCTGAAATTTCTTAATAAACTAGATAAGGTGTTTTCTAAAATTCATCTTTTAAAATTAGTTAGAGGTCTGAAGTGAACATATCCATCACTTACCAACTTCTAGTAGCAAAGCCTTTTGGAAACATAATTTTAACTTAGATATATGTGGAATGTGTTTAAAATAAAGCATTTTATTTTACTCACATTCTCAAAAGTAACCATGCTATCTTGAGTCCTGAACAGTGAGCAGAAACAGAGTTCCTTGACTCAGAATGGGAATTGTTCAGTGAATGGACAATGAACTCTTTAAAATCTGCAAGGTGTGTGTCTACATTGTATGAGGCACACTGCTGGCAAATACACAGCACAATGACATACAAGACCTGTAGTTATATCTGCACTGGCCTACCTCTGTAGACACCTGTGACATGTGTGCTTTCTGTCCTTATCATAGTGCCAGAGGAAGGGAATCTCAGGAGTGACCCCAGTGGTGCACTGTGCTGCCCCAAGACAGGCTAATGTTTGTTTAATTTGTCTTTGAGACCTTCAGTGATGAAGCTTCCACACTCTCTCTATGGTCACTGACTGCTGAACTCTGGGCTCAAAGCACCTGCACCAAGCTTTGCTTAGGGATCTGCTGGTGGGCAGGTCTGCAGTGCCCTCAGGCTTGCTCCTGGATGTGATGTCAAGCTGGCTGGAACCTGTGCTAAAGTGTCAGATACATGCGGGCTCCCCAGGCCCTGCTCCTGCTTTGGGCCACACCTGAGCACATGGTGCTCCTGAGAACACCATAACCAGCAGGCACAGCTGGTCCCAGCACAGCCTGAGACCCAGGCTCAGCCAACAAGGTCAAGGTGCCCACTGGGAGGAACTGCAAACAAAGCTGTGAAGGCCTACTGATTAAGAAGCTGTTGACTTATGTTAAAAGCAATCAAGGACTGTATACAGATAGATGCTGGAGTTTCAATGTAAACCTAGTATCAGTGCGTGACAAAAGCCTTGGTAATTCTGTCCCCAAATCCCATAGGTCCAAGGCCAGTCTTGCTGATGAGCTGACTGTCATCACTACCAAGTGTGTTAGATAAAGGAGACAGGGAGCAAAGTGGCTGAATTCTGTGAAGTTTTAATCACCCACCCAACAAGCATTTGAAAGGCAGGGAAGCATTAGGGTTAAATAACAGTCTCCTTAGCCAAAACATTTATAGGCCACTGGAAAAAGCTGAGAAATGGTAGATACTTCATCAGAAATCAGGAGTAAAGAAATGCAAATGTCACCAGTTACAGAAAGCATGTTACTATTGTCTTAATTTGGAAGAAGGGGGTTAGTAAATGCATATGATAAAGGGAAGTTGCCAATACCACTCTAAAGATCAGAGAAACAGAAGAGAGAGAAATCTCCAAAAGGCCTTTTTAGCAGATATTGGTAATTACTGGTGTTATAGTACTGGTCAAAGCTGTTTGTTTGTTTGTATTTTTATAATTCAGAAAGATTTGTGTGTATCCCTCACAGTTGTGGGATAACACTATCAGTAAAAGAGAAAGAGAATAAAGCCTTTTTCCTGTTTCACAGGGAGAGAAAAAGTCTCTCACAATAATACTCAAAAAGAAAGAGTTTTCAAGGGCATTCAGCTCAAACCTGCTTTGCTACCAATTAAGCTAATGTTAATCAGCTTAATGCTCATGCTAATGCATAAGGATGTTATTGAGGAAAGGATGAGAGGTACCAAAGTCATCCCTGCCTTGGACACTGCTGACAAGAAACTTGCAATTGTGCAGCTCTCAGTGATAATGCATTGCGCTGAGAGGTATTTAATTTCTCTCCAGTTTCTTTTGCTGAAAGAAATAATTAAAGGTAGAAGCAGTCCATGAGTATGTTTAGCAAAGAGATCTGGAGAGCGCCTGACCAGCTCATTCCACAACCATGCTGGTTTTCAGTCTGAGATTTCAACAGTGAAATGATTTCCAGTAACATTTCTCCTTGGCCAGGACAGTTTCTTACCCTGAGCTGAGGAAGGTGTAGTGCCAAAAGGGTCCAGGCCGGTGTGAGTCCATGCCAGGGAGGACTGCTGAGGCATATCAAGTTTGCTGGCCTGATCGTGAAGAAAGCACTCCACAGCTGACTCTGTGCTCCATGTCCCTTCAGTGTCCTGGCACCCATCATATTGGAACTAATTCTAAAAGTAAGAAAACATGTTGTGACCCAGGCCAGGGCACCCTGTTGAGGTATCATATGTCTTAGTTTGGAAAAGAGCATTTAATGTCACAGTCTGGCTCGTCATCGTAGCTTACTGTTAAGTGCAATGGATTCAGGTAATAAGGGCAATAGTGCAAACGTAATATATTAAGAAAGAGTTTAGCATAGCATTTGGTAAGTGGAAGATCTTACAATTATACTACAATTATTTCTTCCAACAAACAGTGGTACTATAAAGACCTTTTCAATTATATTTTAAGCATGTCAGGAGAGTACTCCTACCCAAAGAAACATGACATAATTTTGCTGTTGTGATTCCTGGGACCAGGGGAGAAGCAGTGCAGACAGCCACAGTGTTCACTGACCGACGAGTATTTTTCACAACAGTCGGCTCCCAAGGACGTTTCTCGCCGCAAAAAAGAATTCAAATTTCGGAGCTCCCTCTGCTGGTTCAACATCAACTTTCACTCACAACTGCTTTCCCTTCTCTCCAACTGCTCATTATCACTTAAACCATTAATTTCATGTATTGTTGTATTAAAAAAAAAGTTACTACAATGCTTATCAGAGAGTGTGTCTGTGATATTTGATATTATGTTGCAGAAAAATATGACATTCCTCTAACAAGGAGAGAAAAGGTTTCTTCTTCTATGTCTAGTTTCGGGACTTGCAAATGCATAGTGCAGGCATGCGTTTAATGGAAGCATATGCCCCTATCACTCCATTCTTCCATGAATTCCTAATAGGTGTGCACTCATGTTATGTGACTACTTTAATATATGTTAGAGTCTGCCTTACTAAGTATAAAAAAGTAAACCAGGAAGAAGACACTGTGAAAATGCTGCGTGAAATAGCGCAAGCACACACCACCAAGAAACTAGGTATAAGGTTTTATACTCATTCTTTATAGAGTTTACTTGTTATGTGGTCTAGAACTTCCCTCATTTTTATTCAGAGTATTTTCTTATTGTTATGTATGTAAATGGCACCACAGAGTTTCAGAGTTTGCTGTTCTAAGCTGTAACCAGGCTCAATGTGCCACACAACACAATCACACTGGTATTTCAGGGTGTGTGTTAAAAACCAACAGAACAAGTGAGAGAGAACAGTCAGACATCAGAAACAGTGTACATCCAAGGTACTGCTCAAGTTTCATTGTCTCATTACCTTCAAGTTTCATTACTTACAAGTTTCATTGTTTCATTACCTTCAAAGACAGCTTGGGGGAGAGGGGGTGTATCAATTGGCTCACTTCACATCTGACTTTAGGGCCGTTAATCCAAATTCTCAGAGATTAAAATGAACCTGTCCATTTTGATAGGCAGCGGCTCATCTCCTGTTGCCTTGCAGCAGGCATGTCATTACAGGTAAGTTTGCTGAATAGCCTCCAAAGTGCATGGGATCAAATCTGAGACTCAAGCCTTTCTGGGACATGCTTTTGCTTTGCATGCAACAGTCATCTCCCCTGCAAAAATTATAGTTTTCTACTCCAACTTTTTTTTGCGATTAATATCAAATAGCTTTAACTTTAAAAGGTAAAATTTCATTATGCTCAAATATTTTCTGAATGGATTAAAGGGGTCCGAAAATAGATTATAGAACTTTTCTACCTGTTTTCTTGTAGCTAACCCACTGTTTTTGCAGTTAAGCTGCAATAAATTCCAACCAACTTGAAGTCTGCACATCAGATTGTAGCCTATACAAAATTTTAATAGTGGAGGTATACAGCCCTCAATGAGGCTGATAAAATACTAATGGGAGAGCCACAATGTAATTACAGGAACAGCTGATTAAATCCAGATAGCACTTAACAGAATAAAATAATTTAAAATCTAATGATTACATTAGATTATATCATCATTTCGATGACACCACGGAGAGGTGATTAGAGATGGAACTTTAACTTTCAACTTTTGAACAATTTCATTTACATTTTTTAATCACTTATATAGAAAAACACCCTTATATTTTCTCTTTGTTCACTGAGAGAACAGTATATTTTTAGTTCCAGTTTGCTTGAATAAAAGGTTTCTTTCAAAAGATTAGAAGGCTACTTAGTTCTGAATATTGATAACTGGATAATGGACCCATAAATATATGCCACTGAGCTGAATCTTGTGAAGGTCATTAGAAAACTACCCCACTGAAGTCACTGGAAATATTCCTTCTGCTTCTTGCAGAAACTGGAATGACCCACTAGTGACTTTAAAGTTTTCGATCTTCCTAACATTTTATGGTATATTTAAACTTATTTTGGCTTGGGTCTTTCTTATTTATTGTCCTGGTTTTGGCTGGGATAATTTTCTTCCTAGTAGCTGGTCTAGTGCTGTGGTTTGGATTTTAGTATGAGAATAATGCTGATAACACACTGATGTTTCGGCTGTTGCTAAGCGGTGTTTACACTGGTCAAGGACTTCTCAGCTTCCCATGCCCTGCCAGGTGCACAAGAAGCTGGGAGGGGGCACAGCCAGGACAGTTGATCCAAACTGGCCAAGGGCTATTCCATACCAT
This sequence comes from Ciconia boyciana, assembly GCF_034638445.1. Lineage (NCBI taxonomy): Eukaryota > Metazoa > Chordata > Aves > Ciconiiformes > Ciconiidae > Ciconia > Ciconia boyciana. Next base: position 56,805,059 of record NC_132936.1, read on the forward strand.
AGGGCGTCATGCTGAGTATAGACACTGGGGGGAGTTGGCCAGGGGGCAGCAATTGCTGCTTGGGGACTGGCTGGGCATCGGTTGGTGGGTGGTGAGCGGTTGTATTACTGGTTTTTTTTCCCCTGGGTTTTGTTCCCCTCTTGCTCTCTTGTTGTTTTTCTTCTCATTACAATTTATTATTTTTTGTTGTTGTTGTTCCAGTTATTAAACTGTTCTTACCTCAACCCACAAGTTTTCTTACTTTTGCTCTTCCAATTCTCTCCCCCATCCCACCAGGGGGGAGGGTGAACGAGCGGCTGTGTGGTGCTTAATTGCCGACTGGGGCTAAACCACAACATTTATTTAAACAAGGAAAAGATCCTTCAGTGATGCTGTTAATCACTAGCTATATAGTAGAGCAGAGCTGTCAGTCATAAATATTCAGCAACTGTCAAACAGACACCGTAAAAAGTATTTTTTACCAAAAAAGTTAACTTGCCATAGTTTAGGGGGAGCTTATCCTACCTCTGAATACAAAAGTAGACTAGGCGACTCTCAGCATTTCCTCTAGTTTTTAGCCTTCATGTTTAACTTTTCTGAGGTTTCCCGTGGTCGTAATTAGCTCTAGGTGTTGCTAAGATGAAAGCTCAGACTGCTTGCCTAAGTACAGTATCTGTGACCTGAGAAAAGAGCACCAGCTGCAGCAAGGCTGCACTGCCATGGTCCTCAGCACAAATCTGCGCACGCCTGCTTACTGGGCAGTGCAGTGTCAATCCAGATCCACAGACTGGGCTGGAGCACATCACTTAATGCTTATGCTGATGTGAGAGTGGCTATGTCAGCTGGCATCCCATATTGCTTTGGGTTCCTCTCCACTGCAGGATGCTCACCCCGTTGAATTTTGGAGCTGTTAGTGGGTAGCGCTCTCTCCTAGCAGCTGGACTTCTGTTTCCGAGGTCAGTCACCTGAAAGAACTTCCCAAAAAGTCTTTCCTCTAGTGTGTAGACACCTTTGCATTCAAAGACAGGCATTTTTACACCTCCACATCTCCATGAAAGAGGGAATGGAGTAAAGCCACTGTCTTACTAGTAGTGTAGAGTGGGAGTGAAGCTGCATGCTTCCTTGAACCAGATCATTGCTTCCACACCACCGAGGTGGGCTAGAAGCAGAACTGCAGGTGCAGCTGCTCGAATTGCTGACTAGTGTCTCTCACGCTGAAGGTACGGAGGTGTTGCTTCTCTTCTGCGTGATGTTTTGTTGTGACAGATGAACAATGGCTTGTGGCAAGTAGATGCCTTGAATGGAGAAGGAAAACACTTCAGGACAAAGGCAAGTAACATTTCTGGAGATATGTGGTGCACTCACCTAGTATTTCACAGTGAAGATGAACAACATAAGGATGCTGCTGAATATGGAAGATGACTACATCTGGGAACTTGCAGCTCCCACTGCTCTTCACCCCTGCCTTCAGTTGCCAGGGAGTACGGAGTTATAATGTTGACAGTAGCAACAGGGTGATTTGTGATGTGATATCTGCTGTTCAGAAGATGCCAAACACCTTGTGAGTGATCGCAGCCATGTAAGTTTTGCTTGTGTGAGCTTTTCTGTTGGGGACTTTGATGACACATACACTTCTTTCCTTGCCTTTTAACATAACCTTATTGTAACTGTCTCAGGAGTATTGAGTTCAAGTTAGGAAATGTTACTGATTGAAGTCATTGCTCCAAAGGATATCTCTTCCTAAGTTGCATTGCAGTAATACAAATACAGTAATATTTGCATTATTACACAATATGCATTAGTTATGCATATATTATTGTGTATATACAGTTACACAATTGCACATATAACTATTATGTGTGCAACTGCAATTACACATATTTGTTCAGCATAATCAAACTTGATAAGAAACATCTTTTCATAGTCTTTTCTAAAATAGCTGTGCTCTTTACTCAGTAAAGGACAATGTTATTCCTTGGAACTATTAACATTCTTCTATCTAACAGGAAGGAAAGTATTGATAAGTGAAGGCATACCAGATACCTACGGGAGATTACATAATTAGCATTCATTATTAATGAACCTATTGCCTCATTCACATGAAATACAGAGCACTTAATACTCTGTTTACCTCATCTTCCCATCAATAAATACATTCCCTCTAGAATGTGATGTTATATGTCCTCACTTGGGAGATCTGTTCACATTGAATCCACTAATTAGAAGTTTCAGTTCAGTTTATATTGACTTTGCCTTGCCTTTCGTTTTAGTTCATTTGGTTTTGTAATCCTGGTGCACATCACATGATATTTAACACATTTATCTACGTATCTGAAAAGAATCATGACATTTAAACTACTGTCCTGAGAATAGCATGAGCAACAAGCGAACTCAGCCATATAGGGTTTTTTTCTGCTTACTAGTTACTGAGAACAAAAAGCAGCATATAAACTGGAGTAAGGCTAGCTGGCAGTCAGCGGAAGAATGTGTTAGCAGAGTAGCAGATACACATGGTGCATACTCCCTTTTTCAGTTTGTCTTCTGCCACATTTTTTGTGTCATGTCTAAAATTTTCATAATGCTGGGAAGAACTGAAGGCTGGTTTTGTAAGATGTTTACATGGCAAGTGATTCCTATTATAGGTTGTTTTACAAGCTTAAGAACTAGGTATCTGCCTTACCAGTGCCTTAGATAAGATGGGCAATACTTCCCAGGGGAGTTTTGAGGAAAGCTGCACTGACATTGCAGGACCAGGTAGTGACAACAGTCCCGGGTTGCAGAGGAAGAAGGCAACAAGGGTCTCGGAGGAAGGGAAGGAGGCGAGGAGGGACCTCAAGGGCAGGGTAAGGAACCAGTGGCAGGAGTTGCAGGCCATGTCTGATAAAGCATTGCCAATGGTCTCCAGCAAGATTGGACTGTAAGAAGGTCATGAACCACAGCTTCGTACTCCTAAGTGCTCTAAGATCCTGAAAGGTAACAAATACCCACATATCCTGCTGTCTCTAGGACGAATTTCAGGTGATCCTGGAGGACTGGAACTGATTATTAAGTGTAACTTAATAGTGTAACTGTTTAAGTTAAAGAGGTCAAAAACAGTAGAAGAACATTGGATAGAAAACCAGCTCCTTTCTGCCATACTGCCTTTTCATTTCATGGAAGTTTCACATAAACGTCTATGGATTGCAGTGTTTGTCTTAAATGTCACTTTTGCAGCGATGTCTACAACGAACGGGTGACAAATACTAGATTGCTGTATGTAGCATGCTGAGACTCATCTGCAAGTAAGGTAATCAATAAATGAAGAGATTAATTAAGGCGAAGTTAAAAAATCACTAAAAAGATGTAAAAAATTAAAGGAATTAAAAAAACCCAACAGGTAAAGACCCCAACAGAGATATGGAAATAACCTGTGGCTGTATAACCAGGAACAGCTTTTTAGCTTGTCTTCACCTTATGAAAACTGCTGTCAATAGCATCTAACTTGGAAAATAAGCCTTGGGTATGGCTGATAGCCTGTTTCTGTAAACGGGAAGTAGAGAGGAAGACTCCCTAGGAAGCCTCTTTCAGCAGGATTTTTCAGCTAGGAAAGAAGAGAGGAGACAGGCCATCAGAGGGGTCTGTAGAACAACCAGTTATGTACATAACCACAGAAAACGATTACTCACAGCTCCCCCTTCCCAAGTACTGGCAAACAGGGAGCGATTCAGGCACTGAGTGGAGTGACCTCATGACAGTCTAGAATATCCTACCCGGGCTCCTAATTCGGAGGAGTGTAGGTCTCTCTTAAGTCTGGTCTCGTATCAGCCAAGGCTGTGCATTCCCCAGCAAAGTGCCATGCAGGAGGATTAAAAGAATTATGATGAAGCATTTTTTACACAAAAATATAATTAAACAATATAAAAATATAATTAAATTGTTGGGCTTTTTGCTTTCCACCTCCCCTTGACTCATCAGCATGTCTGCATGGGCCATCCAGGAGAACACTACTATGGGACAGCTGCCAGTAAAACTGTGATCTTGTCCCACGCTGACATGACGTAGTCTGGTTTCAACCAAGGCAGTGGAGTCTGATCACTGAATATCTAACAGCAGCATGTCACTGCTGCTCACAAATGAGGACCTGATCACCATGTTGCTAGAACCAGTGACTTCTAAGGTTTGGTTCAACTGGGTTTTAAGTCAGCAACATATATATTCACCTTTAATGAACGAGACTCATAAAGATAACACATAGCTTAATGAAATACTAGTGTATTCAACAGCAATAATTGGTTTGATATATATTTGTATATAGTCACCCTGAGAAGACACATTGGACATGTTTTTATATTCTTAGATCATAAAGTCAGAGAGGCAAGTGTTAAAACGTGAAGGAGATAATGGCTCGGTGCCTGGCCAGGAAGGCAGGCTTGCAGGAAGTGACTCATCTGCCCATTGACTGCACAAAGTACTCAAAGAGGAAATTCAGCTGTAGGTTAGCCCAGCAGACTGTCACTGCCATAATGGACTAAATCTTCCCATCATTGGACTACTGTAGCACTCAAAAAACATTAAAACATATGATTATTTGTGGGGGAAGTTGGTTTAAAAAGGGAAAGGAAAGAAGTTAGCAATGTTCCCTGCCAAGGCACTGATAAATGGGTTCTGTAGCAATGGCAACGGTGAGGGAGAGAGTACATCAGCAGCAGGTATGATTTTCTTATTACTGTGTGCCTCTCATTTATCTGGAATGCTCTGAATTCATGCTATGAATCAGAAGCAATACCACAACAGTAGTATTTCAGCTGGTCTGGTAGAGAAAGATCTCAGCGGTATCTACTCTTATGAATTTATTCTTTGCTTGCCCAACACACTTGGGTGACTAGGACCTCTTTGCAGACAGAGTTTGAAAGAACAACAGTGCTTTTTTTCTGCTAATACAGAAAAAACGGGCCTTTCTGCAAGCTGAATAGAATGTCCCTGTGCCTCCTCTTCTTTGCTTCTAACTGTGAAACAAAGCTGCCCAAGTGGCCTTCCAGGCAGTGACCTCAGAGTGATCAAAGTTTGCAGTATCCTTCCTTGATTCCTTTTGCCTTTCATTCCATTTCTCATGTTACATGAAAGGGAGAAGTAGATCCCTCAGATCTCAAAAACCTCTGCTCAGTAAAGAAGCATAGTTCCATTTCATAAAGTAATACACTGATTACTTCTAATCTGGGGAATCTGAAGATACAACTTTCTTTTTACTAATACACTATCTAACATATTATCTCTCAAAAATTATTAACCATTAAGACACTACTGTGCTGATTTTGGCTGGGATAGGTAATTTTCTTCATAGTAGCTAGTATGGGACTATGTTTGGATTTGTGCTGAAAACAGTGTTGATATCACAGAGATGTTTTAGTTGTTGCTAAGTAGTGCTTATACTAAATCAAGGACTTTTCAGCTTCCTATGCTCTGCCAGGTGCACAAGAAGCTGGGACACAGAGGGGACACAGCTGGGACAGCTGACCCCAACTAACCAAAGGACTACTCCATACCATATGACGTCATGCTCAGCATATAAAGCTCGGAGAAGAAGGAAGGGGGGGGACGTTCGTTCGGAGTGATGGCGTTTGTCTTCCCAAGTCACTGTTACGCATGATGGAGCCCTGCTTTCCTGGAGAAGGCTGAACACCTGCCTGCCCATGGGAAGGAGTGAATGAATTCCTTGTTTTGCTTTGCTTGCGTGCGCAGCTTTTGCTTTACCTGTTAAACTGTCTTTATCTCAACCCACGAGTTTTCTCACTTTTACTCTTCCGATTCTCTCCCCCATCCCACCGGGGGGGGAGTGAGCGAGCAGCTGTGTGGGGCTTAGTTGCTGGCTGGGGTTAAACCATGACAACTACACAGAATGAGAGAATTCACTCTGCCTAAATTCTACAGTACGTGCTTGGATTTAGATACCTAAAATACGTCTGAGTGGTAGACAGCAACCCAGCCATCCTCTTTTCAGGGCTGCGTAACTCTGTAGACAATTAAAATGTCTTCGCTGATCTAGAAAAGTCTCCTGGGCATTATAAAATTTGTCCTGATGTGCTCAAAGGTATTGTTTTGAGGGCTGGAAGCTTGACTTGCAATCTAGTAAAGACAGGTGGTAAAATGTGGGAGGTCTTAGGTTCTCAGATGTCCTCAGCAAGAAGGGGAGTGAACCTTTATCACTTTCTTGTTTCCTCTACCCCCAGAACACAGGGTATTTTAAGTGAGACCACTTACTACCATTTCTTCTTTAAGGGGCCATTTCACAACCAAGAATATGAGAGATGAAGACAGAAGAGCAGAATTACAATTACACTGCACCTTACGTGTCTCATTGATTTAAGCTTCAGCTGTTAAGTGCTCAGGACATCTACAAATCAGGCCTTACAAATGGTGCCCATTACACAGTGAATGTACAGAGTTTGCACCAACTAGTGAAAACCTTGGTTTAAGTGGACTAATTTGTCTGTGTTAAGCAGGAGCTCAGATGCTGCAGTATTTCTTTATCCTTCCTAGTTTTGTTGTCTACTAAGCATCAGGGGCCCTTTCTAGGCATGCTTTAGTGGAAGCTGCCGCAACTTTCCTCTTGCTGTCGGGGAATTTCAGCAAGCTTGCAGAAGAGCTTATACATTTAGCCTCCTCCAAGTTCAGATATCTCAATACAAACACCTTGCTTGGTTGTACTGTTCTAAGGCAATGAAAGGATGTATCCCAAAGGTCCAGCAGTATACTGGACTGGTTGAGTCCACCAGGCGCTAGGCACATCAGGTAGCCTATCCTAAGAGATCCAGTCTCCAGCAAGTTGCCAGCTTGTTCATGGCTCTGCTGACTGTGCTTTAAAAGAAGAGTTAGACTGTAGATTTCAATTCAAAACAGATTAATTAAAAAAAAAGTGATCTAGCAGTATTTTATCAGTCAAACTGCTGAACTGGACCACAAATATGATTAGTACTGTATGACTGGAAAAGCTGTGGGACATACAGTACCTCAGTATTCTAGGCTGTTTTACTGGATCAGAGGAAACATTTTTAATCTATGAAAAAATAAACTTGGTATAATTATCTTCCATTTACTAAGCTGCAATGACCTATGCACAGGTTTGAGGACACCATAGGAATGTGAGTGCCCAGTTCTCACAGTTGTTGCTAACTGGGCATTCCCATCTCATGAGACTTCACGTTTCATTAGTAGGGAAGATAGCTGGCTGCATCACCTGGCATTTCAGCTTTCCTGAAACATGGCTGCTCTGCTTCACTGTGTAGTTTCCCCGGCCCTCAGGCAGATCTTACAGTGCAACAACTTTGAAACAAGCAGAATATAAAAAACAGAACCTTCTCAAACACAGCATAAGCATGGAGAATATGAAGGAAATTTTGAGCTTGACTTTCACCTCAATTTTGTGCCACTATAGCTCTGCTGATTTCAAAAGAGTTCTAATTTCCACTGGGCAGACAGAAGAAAGTCAACCAGCCTCCCACAAGAGTATTTAGGAAAAGGTCCTGCAGTTCTTGGGAGCAGCTCATCACATAACTTTACACAGCAAATCACATTAGATGAGGCCCTAGATACTGATCTATAGGGAAGTGAGGAATAAAACAATACTTCCAGCATAGGTGGATGAAACTTCTCCTGACTAATTTTTTTATCATTTTGCATGGTAAAAAAAGCTCGTGGTGCTTGACTATGAGGATCCAGTAGCTATGTTCTGGCTTTGCACTGGCCAGCTAGTAACACCCATCAAACCAAAAGCTAGCAAGGAGAATTTCTGATTGCAAATGAGACCACCATGCAAAGAGCTGATGCAGTTCCAGTGGTGATGAAAAACTATGCCTTTAGCTGGCTTGTGAAAATTCAAGTAGGAAGACCATCATAAATGTTAACAGCTCCAGGATTCTTGACTCTTCTCCAGCTTCAGTGTAGACACAGCATCCTGTAGGAAACTTCTGATTTTCACGGGCAGTAGGATCATGAGTGCAGGTCACCCTCACCCTGGCGTAGGTCTTTGTAAGAAGGAACAGGAAGGGGTGGCTCTGTGCTCTAGGAGGGAGGTGGATAAATTCCACTTCTTTTGATTGATGTCATGTTTCCAGTGGAGGAACTACCACACAATCAGTCTGGACAGTAATGTTTCTCTCATTTTCCCAAACTTTTAACAGTAAGCCAACTCCTATAATTACTGTTCTCATGATTTCACTGTATCACACCAAAGTACTTGGGCCTCACACTCCCTCATTCTCTGAAATTTTACAGTATTTTAACTGTTTTCAAGGGAGCTACTTCTAAATTTAAGCAAATCAAGAGAGAATCAGATCTCCTTTGTGCTAGCAAGCCTCTCAAAGGATTTACCGGGCTGTAAGCAACCACTCCATTCTCTGTTTACCTTGCAGGTAATAACAAGAATATTCTGTGGAGAATTCAAATACAGAAGAAACATACCAGGCAAGTCACTGGAAGAAATTTAAGGCTTATCTTTCTCTGTAAACATGTAATGGATTAGTAGATTAATTTCCCATTAGACAAATGAATGACATAGGATGCAGCATGCTACAGAAGGTGAACTGCATATCAGATGCAGTAAACTCTAATCACAATTAAAAGAGCCAAGTAAACATTATCTGAGTCAGAACCAAGCTACACTAGGGTAGCTCTTCACCATGCTGCTAGGTTTGAAGCGTAGCTTATATGCCAGGGCTTAATGCCTGCACTAAAGCTACCCTGGTTACTGAGGACTCCCATTCAATCACCTGAAATTGTTCTCTCTGCAGTGAAGAACTGTATGTTTATTACAGAGTTGGGTTTTGATAAAATGACCCAGAATACAGGCACGGATAGCTAAACCAGTGTATTTAAAACTGAATTAAAAAATACAGAAACAAAAAGCTCTTGATCCATGTCTTCACCATCACCAGTGTGACAAAGAGCACAGTAACCAGAGATGCAGCAAAATTGTCATGATACTGATAATCCAGAAATACTTACCACAGCATGATGATAAATCCCAATATTGCTAACTACGCTGAGACAAACAGCATATATAGATGAACAAAATATAACGACATAGCTTTAGCATCATAATTTTTCTGAAGTGGCATATTCATTTGGAAGGACAATCTGAATCACATATAGTTCTGTTACATGAAATAAAGGGTAACAGTCAATTAAGCCTGCTCTTCTGCAAGATTCACTATACTCTGGATATATGAACATAACCATACAAGTCTTCAGGTTACATCAGGTCAATCAAAACAGTCAACTGATATAAGTAGTCTTGGGAAGAGTTTAGAAAACTAGAAGCCACATCAGGCCTGCAGTATATGCAGTCCTTAGCTGATGTAAAGTATACGGCCTTTAAAGAAAGTATGTTTACTGGTATCAACAGAGGTCCAGGATGATTATTTTTAAATGCTTTGTAAACTACAGATACAATTGATCAAAAGATGGAGACTGAGAAAAACTGCATGTTAAGTAATTTGGAGGACATACATGTTACGTGCTTGGATTTTTCCTAACCTCTTCATCCCAATCAAAATCTAATGCAGCATCATCTAGCTCTGCTATCGAGAAGAGAGACTTCTGTGCTACCACACTGGCTTTACTGGCATTTCCCAATGCAAAACTCTTCCTTCTGCTAGGATTGCTCACGTGCACCTTCAGCAATGGGCTATGGCTTTCCTTGTTAGTGCCAGTCTTAATGGTAGGTGAGGTTTCCAATTTTGACTCAGGACGTGATACAAAGGAGAATGTCGACAGTTTGGCTAATGTGCTGGAGCGCACCTTCCCTGTGCTTGGGCCACCAAGCTTCTCCTCTCCCTCCCTTTTCTTTTCAGTGGGTGGAGATGACATAGCATCAAAACTGACATCAGAGCGTATTGTTGCACCTCCTCTGATCTCTTTCCCTAAGGCCTGACTCCGTTGCTCTTCTCTCCCTTTATTACCAGTTGATTGTTTTTCCAAACTATTTTTTCCTAAGCGAGTCGATGTCATCTTGGATTTCTCAGGGGGGCAGCATTCTTCTGTCAGCTGCTCTCCCTGGAGCTGCTCTCCAGGCTTAAAAATAGTTTCACTCTGAAAAAGAGAAAATTCTTCATTTTTCTTCTCTGAAGAATGACCAAGTTTTGTCCTTGGTCTGAAAGAAAATTTAGCTAGTTTAGCTGGTGGAGGACTTTCTCTGTCAAGGATTTCTGGCTCATGGGAACTCACTACCTTTGTTTCCTTCACTACTTGACCTTTACTTCGTTTTCTCATGGGAATTGTTGCAGGTTTTGCTGCTACAGATATGCTGTTCTTTTCCTCCCCTAGCACAGAATCTGCATCACTTGAAAGATCTGGCAGGCCAGACACAGGTAATACTGAAGGAAGGGCCTTTGCCTTGGGGTCCTGTGTACTTGTAAAGAATCCATGTGATTTCTCCGTGTGCAGTCTCTGCCAGCTTTTAGAAACCCGTTGTGTAATAACTGAATCCTGCACACTAGCACTTGGTGATGCTGGGTCTTGAATATTTGCTTCTGAAGAAAAACAGTTGTGTTCTTCAGTCCTTTTCCTGCTTATCTTGGAAACTTTGTCCTGTTCCAAAGGAGCAGGTAGATTCACAGTTGCTAGTGACTCTCTCATTCCATTTCCCTTCCTTGGTATTGAAGCACTTCTTTCTTCAGAACAGGATGTTTTACACAGAGTTTTTGAAGCCAAGTTATTCGGAGATATCTTGGGCGCTGGTGACGTTTTCTGAAAAGTTTCTTCAGCATCAGTGTTGCTCTCTTCCAGGCTGTCAAACCATGCCAGGCTGCCATCGTCACCTCTCTTACTATGTTTAATCAAGCGTTTTGTATTTTTGTTATTACCATGTGCCAGGTTGCATAAGGGTTCATGGCCTTCACAGTTGGCTTTGGGCAAAGAAGGCTGTGGGCTGGAATTATTCTCTTGTTGATTTGAAGGTTCTGACTGAGACATTTGCTTTGACTGCTCCAATGTATCCTTGTTCAAGCATCTTGTAGTAGTACTGAAACTTGTCTCTTCAGGCTGCAGCTGGCATGAATTTTCCTTTTGTAATCTATGGAATGAAAAAAATCAAGCAATAATTTTTTTTTTCATTTTTTTCTTTCTTTATTGCATTAGTGATGCTTAATATGTATGAATGGTGAAAAGCTACAAATAATGTAGGTCACAAAACTGCATTATTAAGTTTCACATATAGCTCCAAACGCTGGTGTTGCAGTCTGTGATCTTTCAGCACCTTCTACAGTAAGTGGCAGAATTTAGTGTCCCCAACAGAAGATAGGCAGACAGACAGAGAAAGCAACCACCTAAACTTAATTTCCTTGGGAAACAAAAAAAAAAAACCAACAAAAAGCTTTGCACTACTTTTGCCATTGCTAGAGTCCCTTAGGGATTACGTATTCTGTAAGTATATCTTCTAGAACAGGAACCTCATTAGATTTTATCCTGAGCAAGGCAAAGCCCCAAACGAGTTATCAGAATGGAAAAATCTAGGTATTACTTGGAATAGTTGTTGGTGGTTTTCTCTCACAATCACTATGGACCCAACATGTCAAAAACTCCACATGGTAGAGTGAAAGCATCTCAGATCACCTATAAAACTTAATTATCACTGTCTGTGACTATTAATATTCTCAGGGCCCTCCGAAACAACAGAGGTGCTAGAATGAGGGTTCCCTCCGATCTCAGTATAGCTGATGTTTCGTCTATTGTACCTAAACATATAATTTCCAAGGGAGATAGCATTCTACTTTTTGCTAAATAGTGATTCTAATCATGAGTGAAGAGCAGCCACATTCTATCCCCAAAGTGAATGCATTAGTGTAGGTGAAATGATTCCTATGCATTATAAACAGTTCCTCTGCTATATGAGAGAGAAAACACTGTATGACATGTATCTTTTAGAATCATTATTATAATTATTTACTAATATGCTTATTCTTAAAATTTTGATGGAAAGTAGCAGAAATTATCTGACTCATCAAGAAGGGCTGAAAGATACATTCATATTTTATTGAAATACAGTTTAGGAGGAATGCATGGGACAAGTTTTCTAATAGAGAATAGGTTGTTTTAAAGAGGACATTCATTTAGTATTCTCTAAGCTGCTTAAGAGGCGGGGAAGAAGAAATCAGCTTAATTTGCAGCATAGGGGATTCAGTGGGATATTGGGAAAACCTTTATAAGCATTAGGATGGAACAATAATGGAACAGACTACCCAATGGCAATGGAAAATCCTTTTCATTAGAAGGTCTTTGGAGCAGATAACACAAGCCCCTGCCAAGAAGGTCAAACACAGACCTGATCCTGTCTTTGTATCTGATCTCCCATCTCATCCTACATTTATATGATCCCCTATGAACACCTCCATTTTAAAACTAGCTATTGTCTGTCTGTTGGAGATATCCCACTTTCATCTACTTTTATTGTCTCTGTGGTTATTTAAGATGTCCTTACTATAAGTTACAAAATAAGTCTGAAAAATGTTTAAAGGAAAAAGTGTATTTTCCCAGCTGTTCTTACTCCATTAGTTTTGATAACATTAATCTTGTATCTTCCTTTAAAAATAAGAATGTACGAGTTTCTTTACAGCCTAACCTAATTTCAGGAAACAAATGCTATTTTTTTCTATTTTATTCCTTTCCAATCCTAGTGTTTTCCTCTCCACCTCAGTACGTTAAAAGTTTTCTATTAATAACAGCAAATAGACTTTCTAAAGATTATTGCAGTGAGCTGAAAACTAGAGAAGAGAAAGTGAAAATTTCAGCATGTAAAAAAGAAAAATCACCCAAAAGAACAGAACTTTGATTCAGGCTTATATTTTCCATTAACAGAAAGGGAAGGATCCTGACAAGCCCGACACAAAAGAAGGCTTAAAAAATACGAAGCAGATCTGCTGTATTTTACCAAGCAAGTAATAAAAGCTTATATAAAATCATTTGCTCAGCTACAGAATCTGGCACTTTGACCCTAAGAAGCTCCACTGAAACTTATGTGAGCACAGAGTTGAGATATAAGTTGGGAACTGATTAAAATGTTCTTAAATTCTTTGTAAATTCCATAACCCAGAGAGAGAAATGATCTTGTGATGATCTCAAAGTGCTACTTTAAAACAATCTCCCTGCTTATCCATGTCCTCTAAAAACAAGTCCCTTCCCAATGTCAGATTCTATTTTTAGACCCTCTCCAGATATTATTGTCAAATAATTCTTTTTCACTATTGAATTATTTTGTTATTGTGCATATTATAACCTGTCAAGTCTTTGTAGCTCTTTGTGCAGAAGACCTTGCAGCTCCAGTCGCTCCAATATGAGTTCACACTGTGTTCGGTACTGCGCCATTGGATTTTCTGGAAATGAGGTGTGTAAGGCATTGATGCCTCCAAGAAGGGCACCCCCCTATGTCAACAAAGAGATAAAAAAAAATAGGGAGCGATCTTTATTATTCAGCAGCAAATTTAGACAGCAGAGACCATTTTATACAAAATTCTCCCTTAGATATTATAAAGCTTAAGATAGCAAATATCTACGGAGTAACTGTATTCACACAAATAACCCTATTAGGTCTGCTCACACAGGCAAAGTTGCTCATACACATAAAGCAATTATATGATCAAGCCTGCAGTTTACTCGTACTGGTTTATTTTTATTTATACAAAAAATGGAAAATCCACTTAAGGCTTGAGAACATCATGACTAAAAATGGAGATTAGGATTAAAGAAGTTTTCCAAATACCTTGTAAAAATTCTGCCCATGTGAGACACTTTTATAACTGAAAAAGTTACGATTGCTAAAAGTTTTCATTAGCTTCGCCTAATTATTCAAATGGAAAGACCTGGGTATTAAGGCTTGTCAACACAGGGTAAATTGACCAGCAAAAATCTTTCTGAATAGCTCTCTAAGAGTAACTAACTATTCAGGAATAATTCCAGAGAGCGAGTGATTTTAAACTGGGACAATTTTGCTGTGCCTTGTGAGAAATGAAGTAGTTTTTATTTGGAACAGAGCATCTGCACAAAGTGATTTGTTCCACAACAAATACTCTAGAATAGCTCTGTAGTTAATTGCTCTTTAGAAAAAAAAACCCACACCACAAACCCTCTATTTTCCCACACATTAGCTAGCATTTACCACTCCTGTCTAATCTATAAAGTTCAATACAACTAATGAACAAGATGCATACCACGTGCCATGAGAGCAATAGCAAAAGTCAAGTCTCCAGAACCAGAAATTGCTACATATGGCATCACATGGACCACACATTTTCATCTGTGGCAATTTCTCGTTCTTCCATTTTGAATTGTTAAAATTTTGTATTAAAAAAAATAATTTACATTGAAAAAACATCATTCTGGTGCCTAATTAAAGCCCTCTAAAACTACACAGTGCTAAAATTAATGCTGTCCATGCAACCATTAATGCATTCCATTCAAGTTATCACTTGGGGTTTTTTTTGCAGATCACTTCAGGAACATGATAGATCTGTTCCACGTAGAAGCACTAGTCTGTAGCCATGGAAAAGTTTGTTGCAGAACCTCTCTGCCATATTTGTTTCAAGGACTGGAAGGTTCATAGTTAACGAGGCAGGGACTGTAGAAAGCAAAGTTCAGTCTCTTGGTTAGGACAGTTAAAAGCAGCCAAGGAGAACTAGATTCTACCTCTGATGCTAAGTTCCAGTTCTTGTAATTCAGAATGAGCCAGTTAAGCAAAGGTTTCGGAAGGCAATAAAGCTGTAACTGGGAGCCTGATGCGGTGTGTGCACAGAAGGAAACTGCAGTCAATAGGAAGTGTGCTCAAACACTCAAAGTGCTGCTACTCTGAAGCTGGAGCCCTAACCATCTCTCATGGGGTATGCTCCAGTGGACAGTTTCTTCCGTATCATGCATAATTCAACTCCAGATCATAGAACAGGAGTAGCACCAACCTATGACTTCACAAGGACTGCATGAAGATAAGTGAATTGATATTTCTGAAATACTCAAATACACTGGAGATTAATTCCACAGAAAAACACCTGAAGAAAATGACAATTCTACCTTTAGAACAGCAGGTAATAAAACATTGAGCAAAACACTGACAAAGCATAGCTGCTTTTGGCTTGGGCACTGTCAACCTGTGACCTAAGGATCCAATGGAAAAATAAAAGAGGAATACATTATTATATATCTTGAGATATATGCCCAAGGGGTACAATTATGTCTTGCCCTCACTGACTCTTCAGTGCTTTACTTGGCTATCACAATGAGTTTCTTTTAAATGTTCCTCTGCATTGTGTGTGTGTGTGAAATCCTAAGTGGGATGGGACTGAATTTAAGATATCTGTGAAGTTTCATTCCTGTGCTGGTGCTCACATCTCTGAGATATCTGCCCTTCCAAGACACCATTTTGAGGAGAGGAAGGTAGCCATATGACAAATCCACACACTGTGGAACTGAGGGCAGAGGACCTACAACAGAGAAATTAAAAAGAAAGTATTACAGGGAAAATTAGCAGAAAGGAAGGGTGTAAAAGTGTCTAAGGATGGGAAGACAAAATGTAAATAGGGAGTAAAAGGAGAGGGATTGGAAAGGGAATAAAACAAGGATGAAAACACGATCAAGAGAAGGAGGGACACAATGTTAACAAAGAGGAAATGAGGCAAAGAAAAGATCAAATCAGGGGGATTAGAATATGCTCACGAAGACAAAGTAGGAAAGAGAAAAATAAGGGTGAATTAGAGGATGAAACAAATAAAAAACCCCAACGAGTTAGGCTGGTGATGAAAAGGTGATAGTTCTCCTTCCCAAAAGGGCTCACAAGAAATAACTGAACACTGACCTGAGAACTGTGAACTTTGATTTTATACTGGCAGGAATATGACTTTTTGTAGAAGTTGCAAATATGGTGTTGAAGACAGAGTTTGCTGAGCTGCAAGGTGGCAGCCAGTGCTTCAAGAATGACACTGGTACTTCCCCATTTACAACCTCATTCTACAGACTGACAATCAGGCAGGAAACACAAGATGTATCTATACATAAAGTTATTTTTTCCTAGAGAAGGAATCAATTTCTGAAAATAAACTTTTGCATGTTACTTCTATTTTTTTAAATAAAACAAATAAATCACTTCCTTCAAAAATAAACTGTTTCAGTGATCCATTTGTACTTTCCAGGAGGAAAGTAACATTTGGCCTTAAATAGTAGATCTCGAATTTGCAGATTCCTAGCAAAAATGAACACATTTGCCTACTTGCTCATAAGAAGTGAAGAGTGGAGCAAATATGATGAGCATACCAACTACTCCCAGGTAGTCTTCTGCAGCCATAATTCAGGCAAATTTCTTACTGACTCTTATTAGATAGATGCTTGTTATGCAAACTGCAGCCCTTGAGGGTAGGGCTGTACAAATATGAAAAAGTGACCCACAGTTAAAACAATTCTTCTGCATTTATTTGTGCTGATGAGGTAGAGAGATACGCAGGTGACAATACACATTCATTATTATTATATACATACATTCCACTTTTTGATCTGGTATGAAAAAATTGAGTATTTCAGACTTCTCATATCCAAACCCATATTGCTTTGAAAGCAGTGTCCCATCAAATTCCCATTTAGTTAATTACAGGTTTAATTGCAGTTAATGAGCACTTATGTGATATCTTCTGCTGTTTCAACTGGCTATATTAGTACAGCTTCTTATTTTAACTTAGATACAGTGCTGTCATTGAAAGGCTGAGCTCTTCAAAACAGTGCAAGATGAACTGCAGCAGACAGCAAAATAATATTTTGCTACTTAATAAGGTCAGGCCCTGTAGTATTTTTGAGACAAATTCCATTTGCAACACTGCAGTAGATTATCTGTGGCACAAACTGCAATTAGTCTCTCAGCCCTCATTGAAAGAACAAGGGAGATCACAAGTGCCTACCTGCCATATGTGACTGTGCATCTATGCTGAAGAGCTTTATCTCCAAAAAAGGAGCATATCTACTTCTGCAAAGGTCTTTAAAGCCCATTGAGCTAATGGGTGCTATATAAAATTGCTTTAATTTGAATATATTCATATCAACCTGTACAGAAACATAGGAAATGCCATTTTGGATCAGACCAGTCATCTGTGCAGTGGAGTACACCATCTCTGACAGAGCCAAAACCAAATATTTCAGACATGCTAAAAACCCCCATGCATAAAAATGTGGATAATCTGCTTACGGCAATTTTTTTCTACTCCAAAGCATGAAGATTTATTTCCCTTAAAAATATTCCATCTGAAGTAATAGTGTCTCTATTATTTTCCACATTTCCATTAAAAAAGCCTCTACCAGATTCACATTTATTAATTCTAAATGTGTTGCTTTTTCTTTACATTCAACATCCTAATAATGTTACAGTAAACTAAAATCTAGCCTTCTACATTTTTTCAATGCCTTTTTACATAGAAACATTACACAAATCCATGTGACAACTGGAATGCACCATTTTCAGTGTATGGCAACAAAAGTTCTGAGTTTTAGTATCACCACCAACATATTTTAAAATGACCTAATGGCAAAATAAAGTGTAGGTCTTGGCAACTGTTCAAAACTTGCTCCAAAAAAGAAAATCTGTTTCTCTCATACCTAGTTAATGAGTGACAAGACAACATCATGGAAGAAAAACTCACCAGAGGCTATTAAACACAGTGATATAGACACAATTTCTAGCTCAAAAGGTCTTTAAAATGTAGATTACCAAAAGTCAATAGCATACCAAAACTTCACTTAGACTGGAAAGTCTATTAAAAAAAAAGTACCAGGCCTTTATCACCAATCCAGATTTTTCAGTATAATCTCTGTTTAACGATTTTAAAAAGCAAGATGGACTAAAAATGACTTGTCAAGGTCTCTTGATGACCTACTTTCCATGAGTCCATGAAACCCTCTCCAAAGAGATGAAGGGAGCTGGCATATATCTACATGATAAGCTGAGTCCCCTAAATGTGTTATTGCAGCAATGGCAATGTCTGCAAGAAACCTTACCTGCATAGAAGATTCCATCACCGATACCACAGTTACAGCATCTTCCAAAGTCACAGTATCCCTAAACATCAACCGGGCATGAGCTATCAAAAATAAATGGACATTGAAAGCAAGTGTTACCAAAGTCAAAAAGCGATCTTTTTGTACTAGAAGGGACAGCATATTTCTTCAAGTTTCTTCAGCTCTTCAAACACTTGTGTATGGGCCTAACTTAAACATTAATATAATCCTTTTGATTTTAGTGTCAATTTCAACAGGAATTGGAACGCTTAGTTCTACTAGTAAAGAATGCAATGTGACTTCCGGATTACAGTTACAGTGACAGTTCGACTAAAGATGCTCAAAATGCTAGAGTTAAAAAATGAAAAGTGCTAGATATCACAACAAAGAGTGCAATAGGAAACATCCTTATCTATATAGGTACATGTCATCACCATAAAGTAAAAAATTAAGTCTAATTTTCATCACAGATCGGAAAAGATTTGATTTCCTCTAACTGGTCTGTGTCACAACTTTAGTATTATTTAATATGCTTTTCTCTACAATAGCTTTATTTTTTCTTCCTTCCCCTTCTTAAGTCAGCAAAACAAAACTGATTTTTGCAGATGGATATAATGCAAATAATTTACCACATGAAGCTCTCCTCCTAATTGGCCATGGAAAACACACGCACTTCTTATTCAGCAAGAGAAAGGCAGGTTAATTAATACCATCTGTATAATACTTTGAAAGAACAAAATGCTACTAAAAGCCCCCAATCATGTGAGCACATAAGAATGGAAGAAACACTGAATGTGAAAGTAACATGTGAATCCCTAAAAGTTAGGAATGTCTTTCATTTAAATAATTTTTCCCCAAAAATGGAGAACAAAATATAAACATCTGATGCATGAAGCACTACATTACTGACTAGAATATAGATGCATACAGACCATTTATGATTGTTATACAAAAATACAGTACATTCTTTTAAATTCATCCTGAAAATATTTGATATGCCACTTATAAAACAAAGTCATGTTAAGACAGAGACCTACTGCTTCTTTTGCTTTCGTTCTTATAAATGAAATATGATTTGAACTCAGAGTTGGAAATGTTGAAGTCCTATTGCAAAATCCAGAGTTGACTATTGATATTTAAGGAAACGAAAATGTGTTATTTTTGATGTTATATTAATTTTAGGATAGAAGCAAATACTTGACACCTTTCCTCAGGCTGAGTAGGATGGCAACCCAGGACTCAAATGAAGTAAAATAAATCCCGAGATTGCTTTTCATAAAGACACATAACTTCTGAGGTTTTTCTCTTGAATGTGATTTCTTCCAGTGATTTTAGTTTTTATTATGGGTGTGAGAATGGCAAAATTAAAACTCATTTTGATAATCTAAATATAACACCCTTTCCCATATTCAGAATCTCCAACCCCAAGTCTCTTTAGATTAGAAAGATAAAACAATATAAGAATCACCTATCCCTACCTCTATGGAAAAAGCTGCTATTCTGCTTACTGGCTATAATTATACATCTGATCTATTCATTTTATAAAGGTTAATTGTTAGCCTAAAAATAAAATTGCCACAGCCTTACCTTCTGCAAGGCGTATCAAACTCTCTAATAAGCGAATGGTACTTCGGGCAGCATTTCTGCAATCACTCTGACGCTGCATTTGATAGTAGCGTACAAGGATCAGGTTGCTCTCATCAGACAATTTTGGCTGTATACTTTTTATAAGGCAGAAGTAGGTTTTCATCTTTTCCATGCTCCAGAGCTTTTCTGATTTGCTTGGGCAACCTGCATAACAACTGTCTAGTCAGTAATTTTACAACAACAGACATCAAGCTTTTTCCTAAGAACTCCTGTTAAACAGAGAAGTGACTATACAAGACACATTATTGTATTTTTGGGGCATACTGGGTTGTCTGTACACTAGTCCTCAAGGATTTGGTCAAATTCCAGTGTGGAATCTTACATATCATCCAATTCCTCCTCTATCAAAATCCACAGTAAAGCCTCCAGTAATTTCAATAAAACTGCTGTCAGACTCACTGCCCACCAGATGGTACAGTCAGTACTAAATGCTCCAGTATTCCTTAAAATGTAAAACACTACATGCATGTATGTACCGCCTCTGGCTGTTTTACCTACTTCATAGGAGCCAAAAGCTGCCTGCCATATTCTGAACATTTTTTTCAGGGAAACATTTTGGGAAGGGAAGGATGCTAGCTGAAGAAGTTTCCTCTAACCACTTCTTCCCTAATGGGGATCAAAGCCATGTTCCTGAAGTGGATGGAGAAGGGGCTGGTTAAAATCAAAACACACTGCCTTCCCTAATTCCGGAGCACAGAACACCTCGCAGGGAACACTACTGTTCACTCTTTAAGCCCTGCTGCACATGCAGTTCAGATTTGTTCTGTCTGAATTAAGTTTCCCATTAATAGCACATACAATTGCATGGTGTCCAAGATCTGCACATCAAGCAAGGTAAAGGCGCAAGATGGAAACTATCCACTTACTGAGCAGTCTGGGCTGAAATCTCTTGTAAATTATCACAGAGTAAAAGTATAGTGTTCTCAGCTCACCCCTATTAATTAATTAGTGATCTCTATCTTATTCCTACTTGAAAAACAACCATACCGCAGGAAACTACCATAGCAAAAATGTAAACACTGACTCAAGAATAACAAACTAAACTGAAAGCTGGGGGGGGGCGGGGACGACACACAGACCAAAAAACACCTTGCAATTAAAAAAAAACCTACTCTTACCTTTATTTTGCAAGATGAAGGATGAAATGATGCGGTCCCATTCCTCATTCTTTGTATCTAACAATACTAAGACCAGGTCAAACCTGCTCAACAGGGGACTGCCAAGAGCTACGTTGACAGAGAGAGACTCATTAGGGTCATAATGGCCTTTTGGGTTTGTTGCTGCCAGGATAGTTGTCCTTGTATTAAGCTTGCACACCAAGCTAGAGAAAAGTATGGTGAACATTATGGTTGAATTAAATTGGGTAAGGGAAACGATTCCAAAGTGTTAAAAATTACCACATTTTTATGTTAGAAAGAGCACACCTTACCGTGAAAGACCGTAAGAGCTAAACAAAATACACAATTATTGTCTTAACATATATTATATATACAGCATTTCTCAGCCAGAGGATAGCAACTAGACAGAAAGACAATGATCAGGATACCAAAAGTAATGAAGCAATATTGCCATGAGTAATCTCTATATACAGCTAGGTCCTTAAATGATGAAAACCAATGTAACTTTTCAGAAATAAATATTACTTTGCCGATTTATACAGTATAGAAACACTTTTTTATGATGAAAAGTAACATTTTAGCTTAATTCACATTTTAAGAAAGCAAAATAAAATGTAATATAAACGTATGCTTTATTCCTATGTGTAAACATGTTATGAATATGAACCCAACCAATGACGGTAGCCATATCAACTGTCTCTCCAGGGAAACAGCCATTTTCCTCTCTTAACCATGCTATCCTAGCATGTGTTTTTAGATGTGGGGAGAGATTATTTTTATTCTAGTAGTCCAAATGTAATCTTTTCGGTTAAGGCAGCAGCAGAATTATTCTAACTTTGGTTTGTCACTGAGCTATTTCTAGTCAGCTCCTGAGTAACTGCTGCCTCACGTCCAAAGTTCTGTAACTGAGAGGAAAGACCACAGATCTTCTATTAGCTTATACCCAATGGGAAAAAAACCTTATCTCCCATGCACTAAAATAAGACCTTAAATTAACAAAGTGCTTAACCTACCTGTGCTAAGTTACTACTCAAAAAATCCTCATTAGATGTAGTCCTTGAAAGTGAGCAACTGAGGCTATATGTGCAAGTTAGCAAACTGTGTTTTGGGGTCTATAAAACCAAAACAACTGCAACAAGGAACCCGGCTAAAATATGTTGCTATCTTACTAAGTAGACAGGACCACACTGACTCCAAATATTTGTCCCCAGCTAGATTACTGGCAAAGACCAGTAATCTCCCAGGTGAGAGTGGCACTACTTCTCCCCTGTCTGCCTAGCGTATTTACAGTGGATGCATCAGAATTGAGTTGGGAGAAAAACTACCACTTGAGAAGGTATTTTTATGATGAATGGGTAAATTCAGGCAAATTCATAGTCGTTTTCAACATACAGCATAGCATAGCTAAAATCCTTGGCATGACATAGGGAAAAGAAGATGCATTAGATCTGTATTACAGGCAACAGCAAAATGTTCAGCAAAATCCCAAAGAAGAAAGAGGCAGAAAGGAGCTGAGTTATGAAGCACCTAAAAGAGTTAAAAATGGCATAAAACCAAAGAGGCTAAAGAGAGCTTCAGCGGAGATGATCAGAATAAAGAAAGGACGTATCAATTAGAGGAGCCAAGATGTGATTGGAGCAAGAGCTGAGCTGAAGGCGACAAGGAGGAATGTGGAAAGGGTGATGCCTTTTAAACAATAGAGATTTCAGCAATACCAGCCAGGACATGATTTGGGCCTGGTCAAGAGCTGCATATGACTGACAGAATGAGATTTGAGCTCAAAATGGCAGGGGGGAAATAGCAGATGTGAACACACACTACTTTGAAAAAGAAAGCAAAGAACTGAAAGTAAGCAGGAGTTTGTATTTATGCCATGCCCAACATATGAAATTCAGCAGCCTGGAAATCTCTTGGTTTTCTCTTGTTACCATGCAGTATTACTGGATTTTGGATAAATGAAGTCCCGCTTTCTGAGTTCCAATAAAAATTTCACAAAGTTCCTCATTTCACGTATGATTATTATGACCACTCGCAGCAAAGGAGAAGAAAAAAACCACCAAGTCTTCCTAGGAAAGTGCCCTGGTCTACAATGGTAGATTGAAAACCCAACAATGAAGAGAGTATGTATTTATTCTGATCGCTTGCAACCTCTGGTCCAGTGCACTGTCCTTTGAAATGCTGGCTTGTCCAGTTTAAGAATACCGCTGAGAACAAAACTATTAAGTATGACAAAGAAAACAGATATATTTAATCAGCATGACAAACCTCCCTCCAACTTGTAAATACAAGAGAAACACCTTATGTTGTTTTATCACATGTTAACATGTCCCTTACCCTGCCTTTGCAACACTGATGGTTTGTTGCTCCATTGCTTCATGGATACTGGTTCTGTCATGTTCTTTGATACTATTGAACTCGTCAATACAACAAAGGCCTCCATCTGCAAGCACCAGTGCTCCAGCTTCCAAGTTCCACTCCCCAAAGTCCTTCACAGCAGTCACTGTCAAACCTGAAGAATCAATTACTTCAGTCAGTCCTTTCCTTAAAATGCAGGAGTGCACTTGAGTGAAAGAAAGGGACCCAGCGCACTGGCTTGTGCCACAGACAGAAGGCAAAACAGCAGGTTAGCTCTACCACATACCTCTACCGTGTGTAACTCACTTTACACCTACTGGTAAGAAATCCCACCAGCATTCGGCAGGTTAGCCTGGATGTGTGGAGCAGATTCTGTTAAGCTTCCCATGTTCGACAGTGACTTGTTTTAGGACTTTGTTAATTGAACAAGAGATTAGGGTAAGAAGACTAAATCTGCCAGATCAAATTGAAAATTAGGGCGAACGCAAAGATTGCAATATTATTGAATGGACCCAGTCAGCTCTTCCTCCCCATCAACTACTAAAACAGACAAATATTTTGGAGCTGCAAAACAAAGTTTCAAAAAAAAAATATTATTTCAAGTGTCTTTTAAAACCTGGCCCCAGGAAGTGGAGACAAATTCTTACTTTAAACTAAGGCAATTAAATTTATTTATAAGATAGTGGGTTCCTCTAAGCATTAAGCAAAAATGAAAACTCAAAGATGCCCAAGGATTAAATGGGGGGGGGGAAGTTCCCAGCAGGGATCAGTAAATCTACACATGACACACCACCAGGAACATGGCAGGTCAGAAACTCTGCATAACTGTGAAAATGGCCACTCATTATCAAGTATGTGCAGCTCCTTTCAAACTTTCTATTCCTTATTTCCCAGCTTCTTCTCTATCTTTAGCCCTCCTTTTTCACTCCAGTGTTCAGCTCAAAATATCCTTGCAGTTGACAAGCTGTGACCAGCCTAAAATCTCCTGGAATGCCATGGCAAGACCTGCCCAAGAATCTGCCCCCCCTCAACTTCCCTTGGTTCAGGGAGGAGAGGCTGCAGAGGCCTTCTCATCGCTGCGCAGCCCACCACAGTAGCCGTTTGTTCCCAGTCAGCAAAAAGTTATTGGAAATACATGTTTCCTGATAACATAAGGTGTACTTTAGCTTGTTGCGAGGAATCTCCTCCATTGTGTCCAATCTTTTCTGGTTTCCTGAACTCTGCACTGCACAACTCAGGCAATCAATCATATAGCACAATTATAAAAAACCAAAATAACCTCTAGCCTTGTGTCAGACATATGGAGAATGCTATTAAAAAGTGGAGCGAGCAACAAATCGGGCAAGTATCACACAATGACATTTCTTTCTAAATACAAACCAAAAGTGTCATCTACTTTCCAAACCTTGCACGGGCTTGGAGATTTGCTGAAGGCCAAGGGCCTCCACACCTCAGCGCTGTGCTCTCACCCGCTGCAGGTCTGGCAGCACTCTGCTCCCATCAGCAGGGCTCGGCCTTTCCATACAGGTGGAAAGACGGCTCCTACATGCCTCCCTGCTGTGCATATTCCACGGCATTCAAGGGCTCCCTGCAGACATTACTACAGCCTGGCTGTGTATTCATTTCCACACAGAGTCTCCTCTTGTGGTGAGGGTACACAGCTCGCCCCACCAAGCCCTGAGCACTTTCTGCTCTTCCCAGCCCACACCCTGGCCTCCATAGAGGCAGGAGGCTTGTAAACTGGTGCTACAGCTGCATGTCACTCCTCCCTATCCCTTGTGTGTGGCAGCCACAAGATGGCTTCCTCTACAAAACTCCTGCTGCCACACAAGATGGCCTCCTCTCCGGGCTTCCTGCTGCTGCACAGGGATACCTGTTGTTTCACAGTTTATGATGTTACCTAAGCCCTTCTTTACAAATATAGGAATGGGATGGCTTTTTGATGGCACGGCTGCATAAAAGATGCACTCTGATGCCTCCACAACCCCTCTGAGGGCAGACCTCTCTAGCAGCAGCGAGGTGGATTCGTGGCAGAACTCAGCCCTGTGCAGGCAGCCTGTCCGCACCTGGGGCACCCAGCACCCCGCCAGCAAACCCCCCTTTATTCAGGGAGCACCCCAGCGAGCGAGGTGCCAGCCGGGCTCCTTGTTATGCCGCCTCCTGGCACACCGTCTTTGGCCAAGAGGTCGGCGCTGTGGGGCTGACCAGGACGGCGCAGCTCCCCTGCGGGGTTGGCCTCTTGCAAGCTGATGGCCCCCGCGCAGCCCCACAGCCCGCGCAGCCGGGGTGGCCCCGATACCCGCGACCCCATCAGCACCCAGCCCCAGCGAGACCAGCTCACTGCGTCGCCCCGGCCACCTCTGGGCGCAGAAAAAGAAAAAAAAAAAGTAAAAGAAGCCTAAACACACCCCCACGCCAGCCCCGCGCCACATGGCAGAGCCCCACGGGCGAGTAAGGGCGAAGCCCGCCTGGGCAGGGGCCTCCGCCGGGCTCCCGCCCGCCCCGGCTCCGCCCGGCTGGCCGCGGCCCCGCCCCGCCCGGCGCGGCGCGGCCGTTGGCAGGCCGTTTCCTCCGCGCGCCAGGCGGGGGCGCCGCGGCGAGGCGCCGAGGGCCGAGCGGGAGCAGCGGAGCCCATCTTGCTGCCGCTCGGCGGCCGCGCTCGCGGAGGAGGGCCCTAGGCCGGCGTGCGGCCAATCCGGGCGGGCGCTGGCGGCGACCAGGGCAGAATGGGCTGTAGTTTAGTGAAATAGGAAAGCTGCAAACAGTGTGGAGTGTTCCTGGTGTAAATAAAAGGGGGAAGAAAAAGTTTCTGCAAGTCGCAGCTCTGCAGCCTCGCTCAGACACTGGCACGGGGGCTTGTGCGTCGCAAAAAACCAACACACTGGACTTTATTGTGCTGCGTTAACACGCTCTTCCTATTGTTTGTGTTTTTTTCAAAATATGGCAAAGGTTCAGGTGAACAATGTAGTGGTGTTGGATAATCCTTCTCCTTTCTACAATCCTTTCCAATTCGAAATCACATTTGAGTGCATAGAGGACCTGTCGGAAGGTGAGTAGATTTTTTCCCGATACGGATTTTGTAACCCCGGCCTCTTAGTTTCAGGGGTTTTAAGGCTTAAACTTTGCACAGGCCTGCTCCTACAATTTAACAGTTTCTCCTTCACCGCATCGCCGTGCCGAGGCGAAGGGATGTGCTCGCCGGCGCCCGAGCTTGCCGGCGGAAAACCGCGCTCCCCGAGCCCGGCGGGGAAAGTTGGCGGCGTTCGCCCGCCCTGGCCGCCGAGCCGGGGCCGCCTCTCCCCGCCGCGCCATCGGCGAGGCGAGCTTCAAGTTGCGAGGAACTTGTTTGAGTGGTGGTAGCCATGTTGCCAGCTTTGTGTGTGCGTGGGGGGGAGCGCGAGAGGGAGAGGGTTAACGGGGCTCGGCTGCCGCGCATCCCCGCGCCCGCGGGGAGAGGGGCTGTTGCGCGGCCGCCGACCCTACGCCCAGGCGTTACTCGGGGCGCGGAAAACGCTCCGCAGCCTGCGCTTCGTTGGCCTCGTGCTCCATTTTAGTACTTAAAAAAAAAAAATTAAAAAACCGTTGTGGGAGGCAGGGGCGGGCGGGCTCGCCCCCGGGTGCCGGCAGCAGGCTGCGGCGGCGGGGTGCGGCGCGGTGGGTGCGCGGGGCCGGCGGCACGGCACGGCACGTTGGCTGCGGGAGCCCTGCCGGTGGGGGAGGGGGCCGGCCGCCAGCCACTATTTTTGGAAGTCACTCGAAAGTTACCGGCTGCCGCCAGAGCGGGGGGCGGCCCCGGCGGCGCCGCCCTGCAGCCGCCCCGCGGGGACCCCCCGCCTGAGTTTGGGGCGCCGGCCGTGCTCCCCGCCGAGGGGCGCGGCGCGCCGCCGGCGGGCTCCCGCCTTCTCCTCAGCCGGGCGGGCCGCGAACCGCCTTCGCCTCGGCGGCGCTCCGCAGCGCCGCCCGCCGGGCCGTCGGCAGGCCGCGCCGCGGCTCTCTGCGGGAGTCGCCCCGAGAGGCCGCGCGTCGCCCCTCGGGCGGGAGTTTTGAACGCCGCGGCCCGGGGCGAGGAAGGCGCGGCGGGCTGGGAGGGGAAACGGGGCGCTCCTGCCCGCCGGCAGCGGTACGAGTGAGGAGGAGGCCGCTCGGCTGGGGCTGCCCGAGAGCGGAAGAGGACAGCTGCCTGGCCCCCGGCGGGGTCCTCGCCCCGGCGGAGACCAGCGCCGCCTGCTCGCCAGGGAGCCCCAGCGGCCTGAGGGGCGAGGGAAGGCAAAAGGAAAACCGGAGTTCGCGGGTGATAACGCCTGGCAGGCTCCCTGTCGTTGCGGTTAAACTTGCCTCACCCTGCCTGCTTCTGTAGCAGTTTTCACTTGTGCATGCCGGCGGCCTGGTGACAGCGCACTCGGCATGGACGGCTTGGGTTGCTCTCCTCCACCGCCCTTGGGAGGGACGGTCGTGCTGGCGGGAACTTCAGAGGAAGTCTCGTCTGAGCCTGGGATTTCCTCTAGGCCTCTGCTGCTAGTCTCCTGCCCTTTTACAACTGACCAACGCACTAGTTGGAGCTGCCCGTAGCAGGGTGTGCTCCGCGCCCATCTCCAGGTTGCTGACTGGATCTCTGTAGTCAGTCTGGCCTCATCTGAGATACAGCATCAGACCCCTCAATGGCAACTGCTGTGGCAGGCAGCAGTGCCCATCATAGGGGCTCGGCACAAGGCATTATGTCTTTCCTTCCAGTTGTGCACAGCTGTACGTGATGTGCTCCTCAATCTCTGGATTTACGCTAGAGTTAATCCCAGACAATCAGGATGAGAAGAATTATAGATGGTCTAATGCAAAATTCTCAGTTCCCGTCCCCCACCTAAATGTAAGTTAGACTACAGGGTAAATTCAAGATGAGCACTGCTGTCTTTTACATTTAAAAATAAGACTAAACATAGCCTTTCTATACTTGATTAAAAATTTGCCGTCATTGCCTTAGCTTTCACATGCTAGTATGTCTATTTACTGTGCTGTTTTCTCTTCAGCCAGTCCTGTGCACCACTGATCTTAAAATTAAATTAATGAACTCAGCCTTTTTTTTTTTTTAAGTTGTTATTCCGTATCAAGATACCTAAACATCATTTGGATCAACCTATTAAATGTATAATTTAAAACTTATTTTTAAAAAGTCTATTTTTCAGTACTAGATATTACTGGTTTAGAATGAACTTTATACTGTTCTCCTAGAATAATGGCACATGATGGTGTGATGATCTTAAGTAGTTTAGCCTAAAAGTTCTCACTTCCTGTACAGGGTAAATTGCACAGATGCTGACAAAAGAGGTCCCTAATTGTCCTGGATGAGTAGCCTGCAGTACTGGCAGTAGCTAGTACTAGATGTTTACAAGGTAAATAAAACCTCTGATACTGTACCTGGCCAATTGTGCTGGGCTGTACAGAAGAGTCAAATCCCTCCCCAAGCCCTGTTAATTATGTTACTTAAACCCCCAAAACCTGCACTGGTGTTACACATAAGTGAGAACAATTCATTAACGAGGAAAGAGAGTTGCAACCCTAAAGCAGCCAACTTCTGTTAAAATGCTAAGTTTTTTCTGTGCTTAAGTTCTATTCCTGCATCAAGAAACCATAATGTAGACGTTTGAATTTTGCAGAGCATAGTAATAAAGTAAATGTAATAGGGTACAGGTTTGTGCTTTTGCATAGACAATCAGGGCATTGTTCATAAGGGGGGAAAAAAAAGAAATATACCATGTAAGTTTTTTAAGGTACAGTTTTGAAGCAAGTTTCATTTTAAAAAAAGTGTTAGTCATGGTTTTCTGTAATGGTACCTGTAATTTTCTTTTTTCCTCTTGTTTAAAAAACCAGAAATCTGTCTTTTAAGATTAGTTCCATATGTGTATTTATGCATGTGTTTTTGAAACAAAAAGTGAAAGTGAAAAGCTGGCCCAGAAAGAGCTAATGTGTGCTAATTTGTAGTTTCAACTTTCAAACACATGTGGTGGAGAGGGTGAGTTAGAAAAGACTGAATTGTAAGAAATGTTTGATTTTTGGTGCATTATTTTAAGAAGCAAAATGCTACATTTAATTTTTTTTGCCTGTAATTCCATTGCAGGATGTGGATAAAATCCAAGCACTAATATCTTTGATGAGAATATGATCTAATCATGCTATCACAATTCTACATACTTCTCAGGTTACCCAAGTTGCATGTGAAGGAATGGGGGCATACAGTTAGTGTGCCTGGTGCTTACACAACCGGTTTTCTTACTCAGTTAACTACCTTCCATGGTCTGTATAATTTAAGCTGTGAGGTGTATATGTGGAAGGTGAGAATTTCTTTTTGGGAGGCGAGTCAGTATTCAAGGCATAAATGCGTTATAGGTGTATATAGGCATCATCCCTATGCTGTGGCCAGTCCGACAGACTGAGAAAATGCTGAACACAGCTCCCAACAAGTAAATGGGCCCTGTCCTCTGTATAAAATTTGAAAATGAACCTGACTATGAAAACAGAGGGATTCCTGTGGTACTGACTGACTAGAGAGAGATGGTGGGCTGGTCTGGTTCATGAGGGCTGGGGCAGGCATTGATAAATTTCCCCAGTGGAGACAGGTCCTTACTCCTTTAGGCCTGTTGTGAAAGAAGCAATTTTAGGCTACACAAAACTGTAGATAAGCAAGAGTGGAAGACCCTCAACTGTAATGATAAATAATGTTTGTTCTTTTGATTTTTGTTTTGCTCTAGATTTGGAATGGAAAATAATTTATGTTGGCTCAGCTGAAAGTGAAGAGTATGATCAGGTGTTAGACTCTGTTTTAGTAGGACCTGTTCCTGCGGGCAGACACATGTTTGTATTTCAGGTAAGTTTGATTTAACTGTGTCTTAAAAGGGTTGTGTTAATTTGTTTAAAGATGACTGTATCAAACTAAGACGTACTTGAAAAATAATGGTAAGCTAGAAAAATATTTCAGTCAGCTCTTCAGGTGTGATACACCTTCCTTTACAGTCTGTTCACGAGCTGGTATTTCTTGCCCCTGATATTTCCGTGGTGATATTTTCACTTATGAAAATCAATAATTAGAGTATCAATTTTTAGAGTATCAATAATTAGAGTTAGTGATATAAGCACTGTTCCCGTAGCTACTGATAATTTTGACCAGTCTGGTTTATAAATATATTCTAGATTACTCAGTAATCAAGAGTGCCAGCTACCTGGCTTACACTAGCACCGTCAGGCTTAACTCTACTGCAGTTGGTGGCAGTTTCACATGATCAGGAGCACTAGGTTAATGTAGACAACATCTTCAGAAGATCAGGCCAACAAATTCATTGTAAAGCTCAGCCAAAACAGTAAAGAATTCACTTATATTTGGCAGGATAAATGTTCAACTGTGATGTTTGGCTAAGCATGCTAAATCACAACAAAATATAGCAATTTGTAAAATAAGACAGAATTCCAATGGTAGATAGCAGGCATTTGGGACACAAATGTGTAGATCAAGACTGTCCAACAAACTCTGGAGCATGTGACAGTCCTACAAAATACTCCTGTTAAAGCCAAAAGTTACTAAGAAGGAATAATGAAGGGAAGAAAAACAGGGAAAGAGCAGCACTGAGATGGCTTACGAGCCTATTCTGGTTTCCATTTTAAGTCAGTGAGAGGGGAAAATAAACTACAGCAGACTTGCTTAAATTCTTATGGAAGTGTGGTGGTTTTGTTTTTTGGGGTTTTTTTAATCAAACTATGATTTAGCTCACTTTTTTTCTCTATTTATCAAATACTAGTAGTTGTCTTGTAAACTGAGAGCAAAATCCATCAGCAGAAAAATCAGATTGAAACTGAGTATGGCTTATTGTATAAGAACCATGCTACTTTCCCAAATATTATACATTCATGTAACTATTTAATGGCAAATGCATGCTGGAGTCTAAGCATTTAAAAAAAAAAGTGCTAATGAATATCCTTTCTTATTTCTCACAGTGACTGTAACTGTTTTAAAATAATATCAACATTTGTGAGGCATCTTGATTAATCCTGTAAGTTCCAGGAAACTCCTTCTTACAGGACAGGCTAAAGGAATAGGATTAGGTTGGAGGTTACATTTATCAACCACATACGTGCAAATCAGTCTTGAAACATTTCTGTTTGGTTTTGGAGCTGGGCCTAATTTTTCCACACTACACACAAAGCAGATGTGTAACAAATGCATAATTTATTAACAGTTCTTCCATTATCAAGCTATTATAGCTTATGGCATTAATTGGTCAGAAATAGGTGATCCCCTGTTGCTTTCAAAGGGGCTACCTTGTAGCATTATATCCAGAGAAATTAGGTGGCGTTTGCATTTCTAATTTAAAAGACGCACTGTTCTCAATTAAGTTACGAAGATTCATTGTTGATGGTGATGAGAAGGAGCAGGAGGCGGGTGCCTAAAAAGGCATGTTTTGAGAGGCTGTATGATTAGGAAGGTGTTGAAAATTAAATTTATTGGTCTTGCAGTTTCTGTAGGATGGACTCATCGATTGTATCCCAGTTATAAATGACACTACAGCTAAATTAGGAGTAGATATGTAGACATTTTGCTTAGATTGGAATAGGTCCTGTAAGAGAGTCAGTATTCCTTCTGTGTTATATTAAAGTATCTCTTTTATTTCTTATGGAAGTACTGTTGGTCTAAGTATATTAGACTCAAAAGCACTGGATTTCAGGTGAGGGTAAGACTCAGCTAATGTGTACGCAGAAGACCACTAAAAACCATAGTGCTGCAGTTAGCCTTTGCTGATGACTGAAGCTACTTTATTCACCAAACTGAAGCAGCCTGGGAGATAGGGAGAACTAGCAAGGGAAGGCCAGAATGGGGCAAAGCACAGAACTGCATGAGGCGTGTAATATAAAGAAAAGAGATTGTGTTCACTAGGGACAGCACAAGGAAAGGACCTTTGTGGAGGTGTATAAAATTTTCAGCTAATAAGATGCTGTAGGTTTTTCTAAATTGGAAAATGGCTGAAACAGCAAGTAAAATGGAGTACCACGCAGATAAAATACCAAGGATGGTAAAACTACCTTTGTTGAAAAGAAGCTCTCTTTCAGGTTGGGAAGTCAGCCTTACATGCAGAAAGATGGAAAACTATTGTGCTTTTCAGACTTACACTATTCCTTTTTTTTTTTTA
Source organism: Ciconia boyciana (assembly GCF_034638445.1). Lineage (NCBI taxonomy): Eukaryota > Metazoa > Chordata > Aves > Ciconiiformes > Ciconiidae > Ciconia > Ciconia boyciana. The sequence continues at coordinate 56,837,316 of NC_132936.1, forward strand.
AACATTTAAAAATATTTCAATAATAAAGGCCCACAGCTTGGCCTATTTGGTTCTAAATGCCAAGATACATGTATTGAAACCTGATTCCTTCTCTCTGTGCACTTGGGGATTTGTAATAAATTCACAGAAACTTCTTTTTGAGAATATAAGCACATAAATAACTTACTATCTTTAAGTGGGGATATGATCTTACAGTAATTTAGCTACTCTGCAGTAATAGCTATGTGAATAAATGTATCATGTGGAAAAGCAAGATAAGACAATGTATACATTGAGTGATTTCATAAAATTCTTAAGTAATTTCTAGCATAAGAATGGCACAAGTTAATCATACTGCTTCTCTTTGCCTACCAAAATACCTACCTGCAACTGCTCACTTATCACTTAGTCATACCAAACTCTTCTTTTGTCTTCCACCTATGTACGATCATGTGTTTCCTGGGCAATTAAGAGGTTTGACATCAAGGCAGGAAGTTCAGAATTTGAGAAAAGAAAACAGTTTTGTTTTTTTTTTCCTTCTAAACAGTGTTTGGTGTCTTTTCCACTCAGAGTACTTCCTCGGGTTCACAACTGTATCATAGGATATTACAAGACACAAAATGACAATGGGAGCCCGGAAGAACTAAAATCCCACATTAGGGTGTGAGCTGAGTTTCATGGGGGGTTAAATGGAACAGTGTCCTTTTGCAATATATTATTCTGTAACTGCCCATTGTGGACTTTAAAGTAATCAGACGGTCCTGGGCACTGTTAGAACAAGACTACTGAATTAAAGTAGCAATTTCATCTGTATTGGCAGTTCTTGTGATTTCTTCAAGCTTCTACACTTGTCCTGTTCCTTGGTCATCTTCTTCCATTCCCCTATGCAAGTTGTGAAGCCATTTGGTCATTTTCTGTTGCCTTCAGGGCTGGAGGAAGTTGTGTTCTACCTGATTCCCTGGCTGCTTCTCCTCCCCCTGGTGGATTTGTACCTGAGAGGTCTGACTCATCTAATTCTTCTGCAAAGTGCCTACAGCTTCTTATAAAAAGCTGGACTCGTTTGAAGGCTTAAAATTGAAGTAGCAAAGAGCAGAAGCCAATGATGCATGACCGCTAGCTCCCCAATTTCACAGGGCTGGAGCATAAAAGTACTACAGAAAAGTAGGGATCAGAGGGACAGCAGGAATTAATGCCATTCGTCTTCTGTCCTAAGGCAAGATTTGTTACACCTGAACCATTCTAACATACATTGTTAATACCAACTTGTACTCACAACACAAGTGTCCATTGTTGGCTTCAGATCTTCATGTAAAATTGTAAATATGAAGCTGTTTCGTTTATGCTTAGGTTGCTGCTGCTTTAAATCCTACAGCAGAATGAGGCATCACATTTTATCAATAAATGTGTAGTTAGGAAGCATTTTAAGGGACTGATGTGAGCCACATTTGCGAGGCAAATTTTATTGATTATTAATAACTGCAGACCCATGGTAAGTGAGGACGTTGACGATGATTATAAGAGTTGCCTATTAATTAGGATTGCATCCTGGCTGAAAATGTCAGATATCTTAGAGCGTTGATGCATTTAACTGCATACATTTTAACAAACGTAGGAACGTGGAAGGAGGCAAGAGAGTTTATTCCTTTCCTAGAAATCTGTGGGACAGCTCAAAGCTCACTGTAGCCTGTCCCTGCTCTTCTTGCTGAAGTATAAATTGCAGTCTGTATTTTTAAGGGTTTAGTTCTTGTTAAAAACACATGTACAGATGAATTCAACCTCAGAGGTACAAAAAAACCCCCAAAACCCTAACTCTACTAAATTACCAAGATGGGCTGGAGAACAATGGCACTGTAGAATTGGAGGGATGTTAGTACACTTGCTCGAGCAACAGTTCAGCTGATCATATATTTAAAAGCAGTTTTGGATGAAAGCTGTCTAATCACCCATGAGAAATGTCAGCACACAATATTACTGTATTCTCAGTAATTCTGTCTCTAGAGGATAGTGTCCTAAATTCAGGGTTGATGTTGTTGTGAAAGCAGGTATATCTTCTGGTTAACGTGAAGAACAATTTTAAATACAGTCACTACTCAGCTGCTAAGACATACTACTTAAGATTCCCCTGCTAGAAAGGCATGTGGTATCAATTTTATTTTAATCCATCTTTCCCTTTCACATTTAGGCTGATGCACCTAACCCAGGGCTTATTCCAGATGCAGATGCAGTAGGTGTAACAGTTGTGCTAATTACATGCACCTATCGAGGTCAAGAATTTATTAGAGTCGGCTACTATGTAAACAATGAATATACCGAAACAGAACTGAGAGAGAATCCACCAGTAAAGCCAGATTTTTCTAAGGTAAGGCATGTTTTGTTCTAGTAATGTATCAAAGGTATGCTTACAGAAAGAGGTTTTTAAGAAACAAAACCAAACCCCAAGTGATTCCATAAAGTGCATGGAATGAGGCATCAAATAATGGAAAAGACTTGGGAGGACAAACTACAAGTGCCATGTAGTTGCCATAAATTTGGAGAACATTAAGAAACCTGCAACAGTTTCCACCAGCTTGAAGTCCCGGCTGAACTTTGTTATTATTTTACACTGACTGTGTGAAATAAACTGTTGGGTTCCCTCTACCTGCACCACTATTGACAAAGCGACTCTGCTCTTCAGAAAAACAGAATAATGTTTTTTCTAGGACAGTCAACCTGGAACTAAGTTTTAAGTATTAATTTAACACAGTTGTTATACAGCTGTTTTAGTGTTAGAGCTGCAGTTTGTGTAAAACAGTAACAAACAAACTGAAGAACAAGTTACGTATAAAATGAGAGAAGATGGGTAACCTGGTAAGAGCAGGTTGGATGATTATCCGATCAGTGGACAACTTGACCAAGGAAGTATACAGATTAAGTTTAAAAAAATATATGTCCTTCACGGTAAAAATTAAACCAGGACTAGAATTAAAAGATGTGAAATAGAATTATTTTGAACCTAACCTTGAGAAGGCTCAATTAAACATCAAAAACTAGTCAGAATCCTGTGAAATACTCTACCGAGGCAGACTCTGTACAAACCAACAAGGTTCTATACAGCATCCAGGTTTGTTTTCATGGAAGATTTTGTGGAGTTGGGTTTTCTCTTTATGAAAGCTGACGTACATGTGTACACACTTATGTTCCAAAGTTGTGTGATAGTGAAAATTTTGTTATTTTTCAAATTTGCATGAATTATGTGACTGGATATATGAAGAAATGAATGGGATAATGCATGTACTGTCATGACTAGTACAGATATAATCCCTATAGTCCCTGAAACTGATCTCCAAATGTAACTAAACTGAACTGGTATGTAAACCGGTTTTTAAAAGTCGCTAATGATTTTCTATGCTTAAATTAATTTTCAGGGATCAGATGCTCAGTATGTTCTCAAAATTCAAAATTACTGTTAATTTTGAGGATTCTTAAACTTATAATCTGTTCCCTTCTTTTTTCATTCATTTAAATCATGTACTTATTTGTTATTTTGGATGTGAATGCCAGAATGTTGACTTCCTTTAAGCACTTGAATTTAGAGATGCCTAGAACTACTTGTCTTAATTCTCTGATTTGCTTATGTAAAAAGCTTGTTCTGCTTCTATGAAAAAGAACAACAGCAAAAGCTATCATGTATTTGTATAAAAAGTCCTTAATGTGACTTTGGGACAGAATTCAAACATAAGTAGAATAGAAGGGTATTAAACATATTTAATTGTACGTGATGGGTAATAGACCCTACTAGGTTCAAAAAAAGAAATGGTTTTGTCAGTTTGCATAAAGGGTTGGGAAATATTTAATGAGAGTGCACTTCCTTGGAGAATGAAATCAGCATTACTACCAAAGCAAACTTTTCTTGTGATTGGTCTTAATTTTCATAATGAATGGCCAATGGTGGTAAGTTGCCATGCTCCGGAGTTAACTATATATTATCTTGAAAATGGTGAAAGATTAAGAGAAAGTTAGAGTTTTCTTTTTTTGCCGCATATGTAAACAAATACAACATGTTTTCAAAGGAAAATGAAGGCCAGCCATGAGAATAAAATACATGACTTATGTCTAGACATGTCCACTGCCACAATATTAATACCTTCAAAATCTAAGTAATGTCTTTACTTTAAAACTTTAGTAGACAAATTAAAATTCAGTTAGTGAAATCAATCTAAAGCATGGTAATTTAATTTAAGGAAAGGTTGTACTCTTAAATGAAGACAGACAGTTGATGGAATTGATACAATTATTGCAAACACCATAAAGCTGATGCAAAATTTTATGAAGTACTGTGGTTTGCAAAAATCTTTGTGGGGGTAGTCATTTGCTTTACTAAAAGCTGGCTAAAATAATAAACACTTGCACTTTACTTGCAGAGTTCTCATACAGCCTTGAACTCAAGGAACAGTTAAACATACCCACTCAAGAAAGCAGTTATTTTGCTGAGTAGGATATTAGAGTAAATGAAGGAGTGGTGTGTTTTTGTAAGCATGTTTCTGATCCATAGATAGCAGCTATAGATTCACGTTTATATGAATTACCTTTTTAAACAAACTATTTTACATATACAAGGCTATGGGGAGTAAAAGGAAAAAAAATCGTATGCATGTGCACTCCAGTTTGAGATGTACACATTACATAATCCATGTATTTTCTTCTCTCCCAGCTTCAAAGGAATATTTTGGCATCTAATCCCAGAGTCACAAGATTCCACATTAATTGGGAAGACAACACTGAAAAACTGGAAGATGCAGAGAGCAGTAACCCAAATCTACAGTCACTGCTTTCTACAGATGCATTACCTTCAGCATCAAAGGGGTGGTCAACATCAGAAAATTCATTAAATGTTATGTTAGAATCTCATATGGACTGCATGTGACTAACCACCATCATTTTGGTACTGTACATGTGTTAAACTGTAAAAACAATGAGAACTATTTCCCTCAAATTCCATAAGTACATAGTTGACAAGCAATGTGAAGAACTTGTTTTAAAACATCCTGTAGAAAGTTTATAAAAAAAAAAAAAAAAAAACAAAACAAACCAGTATTTGAGCAAATTGTGGAATATAAATACAACTATTTTTAAGTAATTGCCTTTTTTCTCTAATGTGTTATTCTATGTGGTCTAAACCAACCCTGATTAAAGTATACATATTCTTCCCCCCTCCCCCTTTATTTTGTAAGCACTATTAAAAGCTAAAAACCTGAATGTTAAAACTTTCGGGCAAAATGAAGGAATAATGCCATGTCCTCATCTCTGAGATCCAGATTGCCAAATATAAAGTGCCCTTTAATAGCAGCTTAAGAACAAAGCTGTCATTAGATGAAGTGGAAAGAAAAAAGTTATCTTTTACAAAAAAAAAAAAGTCCAAAAATGTCCCCTCGCTGTGAAAGCAGGCAGCACAGTATAATTTTAGGTGCAAGCTTCTTTTCCTTTCAAGGCACATACTTGTTACTTAAAGCATGCAATTTGAGATTTACCATCTGCTATCTTGGATTTTAGGTTGGTTTTTTGTTTTTTTTTAAATCTGCTGCTGCTGTTCAGTCAAACTGTGGTTTGTTAAGGACAGTGTTTCATGTGAGTTTGGGTGGGTATCTCAGCAAAGAAGCCTTTTTCAGCCACCCTAATAGCACACACAATTGCTTGGAAGGATTCAAGCAATTACTAGAAAATTTAAGCATCAAAAGGAATAGCATGAGAATCCAAAAAGCGCTCTTCTGCAAGATTATTACATAGAACTGCTGGGTTGGTACATTTATTTTCAGATACGCTTTATTCTTGTAGGCTTTTTAACTAGTAATAAGGAGTTTAGAAGCTTTCTTTCAGTTTTTTTGAAACATCTGGAATTTAAAACTTTTCTGTTTTCTCTCTACCCTTTAAGGCAATCCTATGCACTGGTATAAATCAAGATTCAAACCCTGTTGTGGCAGGCATGACACAAGAATACATTGCCTGCCCTGAAGCTCTTGCACTGAGACATCCCTATTACCTGAGGCATCCCTGAAGATAAAAAGAACTAGGCAGTAAATTGTAAGGACTTAAGACATTATTACGACACTAACAATTGAGTTATTCCTTCCAATCCTCATCAGCCTTATGGGTTTCCTGTGATTATATGTGCATTTAAAATTGTAACCTGTCGTGTCAGGTTACAAGAATATAGTTCTGCTAGTTACTAGTAACTGTCCAAACTGTGAACCCTTTTAGATTCCAGGCTCTTAAAAAAAGGTAAATTTCACAATGACTGACAGTATAGCTCTGAATAAAAACAGAACATTTTCTCTTCTCTTTCTGCATTTCTAGTAGCGATGAAGATGTCCTAAGCAGTTAGCACTTCTGTCTTTCCACATCATTAGTGAAATTGTCTTAATTTCTAACATGTATATTTTTTAAACCAGAAAGGAATGTACATGCACAGGTTTGTTTCTTGTATGGAAACTCAGCAGCACATATGGTAGCTTAATGAATTAATGAAACCCATTAATATTTGGAACCCTCATTCTAATGTGTGCTCTTGAAAATCTCTCTGTAATTGTTTAACATTATGATTGGCAATTTAAAAATAATAACACTCTAATATCTGTATGACTTAACACAAAGAACTGGTCCCCCAAACCAGCAGTTGATTCACTTGAGGGCTGAAATTACGTGAACTTTTAAGAAAGATCTTTTGATTTTCAACTACATTGTAACTTTAAGGTCTACAGTGACATTTTGACGTTTTTCATGCACTTTATTGTTCTATTTATAAATCTATTTAAGATATCTCTTAAATGTAAGCATGTAAACAACTTAGTCATCTGCTGAAAGACTGGCAGGCTAACGAAGTCTGCCTTGAGCTAAGGCTACTGTAGTAGTATTTCAATTGAAGATTCAGATGAAAACATGATCAAGTACAAGCTGTAACCAGAATCCATCCATTAGTAGCATGAAGGCTTCTTAGAAGCATATGCCATAAAGTGATGGAAACAAAACTGTATTACTGCTATTGCAGAGTCAGCTACAAAATACGGTCAGCAAAACTACCCAGTCACCCAGCAAACCAATTAATTTAGAGAAATCGGACAGTGAAGATCTATTGTTCTGTTTAGGAGAATAAAAGTCAACTGCGCACGTGAACTTGGGTGCAATAAACTTCAGGCTAGATTGGATGGCATGATGCTGCAGTAGCACTTGGTACCACCTTACCTGATACACTAACACATCCTAGATATAGCCGACCCACCAATTACAGGAACAAGAATAACCCTACTTGGGTTGGTGCTTGGTGAAAACTGGAGAACAACCATACCTCATGAGAGCACCTTATGATCTTTGCAAGACAAGCAGTCTGTCTATGCTTTTTGAGAGACTGGATGCCTTTCAGGTCTTCTACGACTTTGTCCAGATCTTAGCAGTCCATACACACTGTCTACTGACTATCACGTTTCCTGGCAAAATCACATTCCAGAGACGTGGAATTTGAGAAACCAAATTCCAGTACTCCAGAGGCTTCAGGTCTGATCATTGGGCAACATCACAGCACAAACTTAGTGGTATTAAAAGATACAATGCATTATGAGGCATCTCTGTAAAGACTTGTCCCTGATCTCTGAAAGTTTTGAAACAGCGAGGCTATATGCATGACATATAGACAGCACAGCATTACAATTTCAAGGTCAAAGATGAGTTCACCTTCCCACGAACCTCCACTTGCAGAGCCCACCAAGATGCAAGGGAATGCTACAGATTCTGTTGACAGGACTGGTGATGCATCTCACTATTTTTACCTCAGCTAGACAGACTCAGTTCCATTAGAAGATTGTCATAATGCTTTATCAGAGGTTATTCATGTACAAAGAAGTAAACAGATCAGACAAGGTAGCATTAGGGATGAAAAACATGGGTGGGGGTTTTTATATCTAGCTTGAAAAAAACTTGTCCCTTCATCTTACAGTCATTGTGATTTATTTATGCATCACCTTCAGTGTGAATTACTATGACACTCTTGAGTTTGAAGTGGGCAAAAAGGCTCCAGCTCCATCATAATGGAGGCTGGTTAAATTTAACCTCTCCAGTGGCTCTACAAAGCTCCACTGAAAAAGCCAACGCTTACTACCAATCTTCAAGACTGCAGCAACTCAGAACTTTGCTACAATAACCACAGTAGCTTAGTTTATAGCTCGCCAGACAATCTGTATTCCTGAGATGTGAGCGACAAAGTTACAAAGACAAATCTGATGATCTGACCTTCCATTACTTGTAGGGCTTTAACTGCTGATTTTCTGGAAGTCAGCTCAGACTGGAGGCTAGCCACTTGCAGCTGTACAAAGACTGTCCACTGCCATCTGAAAATGGTGGTAGGGAAGGAAATAAACCAAAACACCTTATGTACACCACATACACTCCTGGCAAATCCTCATTTACCAGAGACAGAAAAACAGCAAAATTAACTAAATCTTGTGGCTTCTGTCTGGGCAGCTGTAAGAGGTCCTTCACATACTTACTTAACTATACCCTACCCCTTTTCCATAGCACAGTGGTCTGCAAGCTTGCAGATTCTTTTCTTTTTGATGGGTTAATTGTTCCTGTTGTTGCTAGCTGGAGAGCTCTGCTCAGTGCCAACTGGGAAGATGCAACAAAACTCACAACTACCTATAAGGGCTGGCAGTGTGTGGGGGACTACTCATGCTAGGCCTTCCCATTTGTATTTATGTTTCCAGTTAAAGTTCTGCTTCTTAAGAGCTGGTCTTGTAGTGTGTGATATGAGAGCTGGGCTGCAGAAAACAGGTGGAGGGATTTTTGCTTGACTTTTGGTCTAGGCAAAGAAGAATGTCTAAGGAAGAAGAGCCAGCTGGAGTCACTAGGGAGGCTTTGTTAAAGGCAAAACCCAGGTTTGTATCTGGAATCTAGAAAGCAAAGGCCTTTTCAGGAGGGGATGGAAGGAGGATATACTTCAACACTTCCAACTTTTGGTAATGCTGGCTTGGAGGCATGGCTGGCTACGCATTTTCCATGGCACGAGGGACATGTCCATATGATTGGTCTCCCTGCAGATAGAGAAAATCATAGGAAGGAGGTATGTGTGCTGCAAAAGGGCTATACCGGATGTGAGAGACAACAGCTGCGTGCAAGTAGTGTTAAGAACTGGCTGAAATGTCAGGAACTTTTAAGGAGTTCTTGGGCCTCCCTCCAAAACACCTCTGGACAACAAGATAGGAGGCCTACCTTTCAAGATAAGGGGATCCTCCAGTTTGTCCTATCTCACTAGAAAGGTGTGGCAGACCTACACCGATACAAACTGGGAAGAAGCAGGGGCTTTATGGTATGGTAAAAGGGAATCCTGAAGACATAGGATATCCATCCGAAAATCAGCTGCTTGAAATGCCTGTCATTTCAACAGCAGGATGAAAAAGTCTGATGAAGGCCCGCCTGGATGTATTATGCCAGAAGTGCATAAGACCTGACACCCAGCCAACATGACGAAGGTGTTGCTCCTGCAGTATTTCCTGTCCATCCTAACTACAGGTCTTCAGATACAGATGTATGAATAGGCCAAAATTTCTTAAGACAGGTATCTACTTGGCTAAATAATCTTTTGCATGCAGGTAGTCAAGGTAAACTCTGCCTCAGGACAAAGCCATCTTGGAGCAACATTACTGAGAGGAAATTAAGGGAATTTAAGGATCTGCAAGAGATGAGACATTGCTACAGATGTGGCGTATCTCTGATGAGGTTTGATCACAACTTCAAAATTCATTCCTTCAAGAAGTCTAGCAGACTTCCTACAGAGTTAAGGCCTCTTCAACTTGAGGCCCAACTGTTTAAGGAACAGCCAATTAAGTCATGCTCTCAGAAAAATATTTTCAAGGTACATGCTGATAGAAAATACTTCAAGTTCATGTACAATTATGAATGTTCAGGAAAACAATGAAGAATCCTGTAGTAGAATTGAAGATCCAAAAAAAGTGGCCTAAAGGCTGCATCTCTATTAATAACCTGATCAGGGCCAGGGTATGGATCCACAGTGGTAAACTGTTAGCATGTTCCCTGGCACTGCCTTGGCCTGTATCAACTGAGGAATGCCCAGGGACAGTTTGGAGATCTACAAAGAGGGAAAAATGTCTCCAGTTTCAGTGTCTTGCCTACCTCAGGATACTGACACCACACACTCTATTCATGACCATAGCTGAATGGCTCATGTCAACCACTTTGAATTGGTTTCTAATGGCTCAGAAGAGAGACAACTGTCAGCACCTGAAGCCTGCCTAGCAGGGAGAGGCTTACTATGAAAAAGAAAAATGGTTGTTTCCCCTTGAGTTAGTTACCTTCAATGAAAAGAAAAAAAACATAATAGCAAACAGCTGTTGGCATGATACGGACAATGTTAGATGTTGCAAAATGTCAGAAAAAAGGCAGTAGCCTCAAGGCTCTGTAGAGACTGTAACAGGAGAGGCCAGAAGGCTGCATTTCATACAGCTCAGGAAGGCATATTGTACAGAACTGGAGAGCTGGAGAAACAGCTGATAGTCTCCCAGATTTTTAGACAAGCTGTTCTAAATACAGTTCACAAAATTCTTTAAGCAGTCCATCTGTGGAGGGACACGACACCAAACAAAACTTTGCAGAAATCTGAACAGCCAAATATGCACCAGGATGCAGCAGAATGACTCTGGCCCAGTTGTCCACGAGCTCCAGACCCAGCAGCAGCACACATGTGTTGGTTCCTGTCCTTATGGAGTCAAACACACCACTCGATTGCTGCAGATCTCAAGCTTCAGGGGAAAGCAAAGTATTTTCTTACTAGTGATTATCTCATCCAATTATGCACAAGCAGCACTATGGCTCTGGGGACTGCAAAACAGTTGGTTAAACTCAGTGGTAAGGTGGGAACCAACAGAGAGAATTTGTTAAACCTTACCAAGTCTCTTTTTTTCTGGAAAACGATGTATCGGTACCTGAATGACTCCCTGCCATTCTCAGATGAGGGGGGGGGGGGTGGGAAGAATGAACCAGGCCTTTACAAAAACTAAACACTGTGTAGACAGAACCAGACAATGGGACAGATGGTTCCCCCATCTTTTATTTACAAATTAGAAAGTCCTATAGTGGTCAAAGAAATTTTTGCCATTGAGTTGTTGAATGTAGGCTGGCCTTTTGGCTGCCAACTTTCATTGAAGAGATATGGGAGGAACAAGCCCCGGTTCCTCATAAAAGTCATAAACTTGCAGAGAACTCTCAACAGAAAATCTCTACTAAGTGTTCGCAAGAAAGGCAAACTAATAAAACAAGTAAACTCAGAAACTCTATCTAGAGAGTGGAGGTAAAGTTCTGTTTTTACCCACAACAGAGAATAAATTACTGGTCATTTGTAAGGGCTGTTTGCAGCAAGCAGTCAACTTGAGCCTCTCAGTGAGATAAGCAAGCTGAAGATCTTCCATACCGATTCACTAGAACAAGAAAGCAGGGTGTTAGCCTGGGTCAAACTTTCTGAATCAGGTGAAACCCACCTGATGAAGCACAGACTTTGTTTAAAAAGTGTTGTGGGAGGCAGGCACCTGCTTGAAAGAGCAGAGGCCCAACACCAAATCAAGCTGCGGAGTTAGGTTGCTGTTTTCTGATATTCTGCGAGGCAATTCCAGCTCTGTCCGGATGGAGTAATGGGCTGCAGTGGGCACATGACACCACAGGGCCCCAAAGGATCATAGTGGATCTCAAAGCACATGATACCTAAGGTAGAGCAGGAAAGAAAGGGAATTTTGGCACAAAGAGAATGTTAATGATCTGATACGCTGTCCTGGTACCAATAAATGCTTGTACAGAAAACCAGGGAAAACTGATAAAATAGACAGTTTTGGAAGTAGAATTCTAATTCTACGGTTCATAAATAGCTCGTGTCCTAAAACAGTACCGATGGGTAAAGGATACAAGACATGTTAATGCACAAGATCTTACCAAAGGTTGGTTAGATATCAGCAGTTTTCTCTAAAAGAGGAATCCAAATGTAAGACAGCTTTTAGCACTTCTCCAGGGTTTACCAAATCTCAGGCCTGTCTTTTGGCCTATGTGGACTGTAATCCCATTTCCAGCAATTAAACTGCAATCCAGGCTGCTTTTTATATAAAGTAAGGAACCAGTTGAAAGTAGGACTTATGGATTTAGTCTTTGTACACTGGAGGACGAAACGTGCATTAGGACTCTCCTCTCATGAGAAAGTAGAAACTGGTAATTTGAAGTGTGCAATTACAACAAGGAAAGTAAACCAATTTAATAGTTCTCTAAACTCATCATTTGGAGCTTCTACACGAAGAGCAAGTTGACAAAATCAGTGTTAGGTACATAACACTGGTTATAAACATATAAACATATTCATAAGTAAGACACTCCTTGCACAGGGAAGGCAAATAAAATAATTCAAACTACATCCAAACTCCTGGGCTAGAAATTAATGCTTTAGTCCAGCAGTTCTAGCCATGGCAAGGTTCCCTGAAATTAAACTAGAGTTAATAATATTTCTTGCTAGGGACTCAAGTTTCGCTTGTGATAAGGGTCCTAAAGAATTTTAAGGTGGAAATTTGATGCACCTGCTGTCAGATTTCAGGAAGGGGGGGCAGGGAGAGGGAGAAGCTTTTTAAAATATAAGGAATATTTAAGTAAAATGTAGATGCTCTAAAGACCCAAGACAATCCTTTCACAAGATGAAACTGCACCTCCACACATCATTACAGCTGATTCTGTGGTACACATAACACAGTAAGCTTGTAAACTGCAATACTGGTTTTCAGGGAAATGTCTTTGAACCTAGCTATAATGGCTGAGCTGGAAACCAGATCATATGGAAAATTAAGCACAGGAGGGAGATGTGGTGAAGAAGGCAACAGCAACATCAGAGGCCAAGAGTAGCTGACATAGGGAGATTACTACTGACAAAAGTGGGCAAGGTGACATTGAAATGCATGGCAAAATTTCACTCCAGGTCACTGTCAGCCCCCTAACAAAATTTAAATTATCCAGCCTGTTCTCAGTTCTTAACACAGAACAAAAGGTGGAGAAAAGGTTATGTGGAGCCAAAATGTTCTCTCTGGCTTCTCTCCAGACCTATTTGTCAACAGTTTGAATGGAAGACCAGAGGCATATGTGTTTCATAACAAGTTCCCTGCACACAACAGTATGTATGTTCAACATCACATTCCACTTCTACAGCTACGGAAGACCCAGTATACACATGTATGCATAGCTACGGAACTGAGAAAGATTTATTCTCTGGTTTTCCCATGTATAAATAATGCTGTTTCCCAGACATAAAATGAAAAGCAGCACTATCTCAGAAACATTCAAGTTACACATGCTAGCTGAGGCACCGGGGTTTGTCCCTATTTTGCGATTTTGAATGTACTAGTAATATAGTAATTTGCTCAAATAAAGTCATTTGCAGAGGTAATCTGACCCTGCACATTGTCCCCAGAAGACTTTGTGAAGATACCTGGCATTCAGACCCAGCTGGGACATACCTAAATTTAACAAAAACAACAACAACAACAACCAACCCCAAAATAAGAAAAAGCTTGCTCTCTGAAATCACCTTGAAACCATCTTTATGAGTCAGAAATAGTTCCTTAGCACAGGGGTGAATTTCCAGAAAGTAAGCAGAAATCAAACTGGCACCCAGCCAGAACATATAAAAGAACAGAAGAGAGGAGAGTATCTGTTCAGGAGAAACCAAATGATGCTAGCCCATCACACAGTGTGAGCTCTGGAAAGATGTCAGATTTGTCATAGCTGTGAAGAACACTAAAAATACAGGTCCAGATCATCCTCTGCTAGCCAAGCAGTGAGAGGTGCCTCTGGATGAGGCTTGTAAGGTTCCCTGTTAGAAGCTCATCACACTGTTCCACTGATACAGAAGAAGGGGCAGGACTGCCCTTCTGCAGAGAGACATGTCAAGCCTCATATGCCTCCACAGCAGTTCTTTGCTTCAGCTGTGCTCATACAACTTGAGCGCATATGTTCATATATGTAGAAGGCCTCTATATAAACATACTCCAGCAAAAAAAGTAAAGTGTTCCAGCTGAAGAAGCACATACCTGCACTTGTAGATCCAATTCCTGCAGTAAGCACAGACCGTGGCATAATCTTTACCGCATACTTGAGAAACTGAGATTTCCCTGTACCTGGGTCTCCAACCAACAAAAGATGCGATTCACCTTGGGGGAAAACATTGATGTAGGAGTAGACAGTTCATATACAGAGATAGATATACACAAAATGCTCTGAATTAAATAATAATTCTTATTATTCACCTAACATTTAGTACTACATATACATTACAATATGTAATTTTGTTTAAGACTGCACTATTTATTGGGTGTGATAAATATATGTTTAATAAAAGCATCCAGTCATATCGCCACACCCAAACCAAATATTTACAATTAAATATTTTTGAGGTATTAGCAGGTATTTGACATACTTTCCATAATGTGAGCTTGGACATTTTAGAATACTCATTTCTCAGACTCAACTCACTCTTGAACATGAAACAGAAGGATACCAGGCTTTAGTTATCATTCCACTATTCAGTTACTTAAATTATTGTGAAAAGGACTAATAAAATCAGCAGGTTGTTTTTCTTAACTAATTCTGTTACATTGCCAACAGTTACACAATTTAGTAATATCAAAAAAATGCAATTACAGAAGTAATCTCACTGAAGTGCTCTAAAATTATTTCACTGTCTTCTACAAAACATTAAATATAACTTCAATTCAAATATAAAGTCTATAACCTTATTTATAACTAGCCTAGTCTATAACCTTAACCTTATTTAGCTGCTGGAGCATTAAGAAAATCCTGTATTTGTACATACAGACATACTATTTTAGAATTATTATGGCCTACATAGATAATGACCTGCGTACCACCTGGCACATGGCATATTTGCCATCTAATAACAACAGAAGGAGAATCAGCAGGCAGATAACTTACAGTAACAGAACTAAGTGAGATGTGCTGACAATCACAGATGGAAAAGTCTGGCATTAGGAAGTAAAATGAATCCTTTAATTTTTCCTTTCAATGTACTATAATGATCCACATTAAGGAAACATTAATATTCCATCCTTTGATGCCAAATACTGCTGGGAATATTCTACTAGAAATCATTTCAAAACGTCACTTATACAATAAAAAGTGAGTTTATGTTTTAGATAAAACAACTGCCTTTAATATTCTACCTAATGGAATCCTGAACGCCTGTTTTACTGGGTTTTATTTAGGAAAAATTAAAATAAAAAGAGGAAGTCTAGACACCCACTTTATTGGTCTGAGATTCTGGAAGAATACTTAGCATTCATCAAAAATTGCTCTCACTCAAGAAAATGGGATCATTATGCTTCTGAAACCTTACTGGTTTGATTTTGGAGGGGGGGAGGAATGTGGGTGAAGACAGGGATGAGAACAACTGTTAGAAAGGATGTGATACTATTAGAAACAATACTAACCTCTGATTCGAGTTCCAGTAGCATCAGTCCTCTGTACACCACCAGCAAGCACCATGGCTACAGCCAACTTCACCAGGTACAATCCAAAAACTTGAGGACATAAGCTAGCCAAAATTTCATTCCTCCCTAGAACAGGAGCAAAAAAATGGCACTCAGCCCTAAGAGTAAAACTTGGTTTCCCATGGACTCCTATGTATGCTTCAAGTCCTATGTACACTGACAAATAATTGTCCTATGTCCATAGTCATAAATAATTTGGCTCTGCTCCCTGAAGAAGAGGAACAGGGCAGGGAGGAGAGTTTTTAATTATTATTTTATTTTTTAAATGGGACGGGACCCAAAGCAGTTGTTTGATCCAAACTTCCTTCATTATAAAGAAGTTAAGTCTTCCACTGTCACAAGCAGCAAAGCCAATCCTATCGCAATTTAAGGAATGTATGGTCTGGATATCATGACAAAAGGCACTAATGAAATGCCATCGTGCAGATTCTTTTGTTTCACAGATTAAAGTGTAGGAGCTATGAAGAATAAAACTTAAAAGCTTCCAGACTTCAAAATAATCCCTTGAAAACTGGTGTGTTGTACGTTTAAGAAAACTAAGAAAACATCTAACACTTGAAGTATTTTGCCCTAAACCTGTGCACCCATAGCATGGCTCATTTTCTCATTGTTGTCTTGAATCTCCTTCTCCTTTGACCCTTCGCTGTCAAAGGTCTCCCTTGCCCCTCTCCTCCTCCCCTACCATAGTCCCTTTCCAGCAACAGAATATTTCAGTCTGCTATGATAATGTTGGCTTGGAAGGTGTGTAACAATTAATTCTGTCCTTTGAGATTCTGATACTAACAGCACATAAGGGATCACAGGTTTAATGCTACACATTACTCCCATTGCTAGGGAATAAAACAGAGTGACCAATTTTGAGTTCTTAACCTAATGTTATAAATTTAGATGCAAGCACATAGCACTGGCAAAATATGTAGGCACCTAATAGATGACTTGAGGCATATGTATTTCTTGTGGAGGTCTTCTGAGGGAATTAACACATCTTTGTCCAAAAATGGAATTTTAAAAACTTTGGTTGGCCATAGCATAACTCAAGATTTACCTCCACAGTTGCCTCTATTTGACTTCAGATTAATTTGCCTTGTCAGTGCTGAGCAGCTCAGCAGTTCTGCTTCTTCCTAGAGAGTATCCAGAAAAAAATAAAGTCACCTGCCTAAGTTCTCTCAGAGGCCTGCCACGGTAGACTTTCTCAGGACACCTAATACACAGCATCAGGAATTGACTGACATAAAATACAGTAGTAACTACCATTATCTCTTGAAAAACAGTAAATGTGCATACATCCTGTTGTGAAATGGCCTATACCTTAGACTCCTTAGTCAAATTTGATCTCTGCCCTCACCTGAGGGAACTCAAATTCAGACAAACGGCCTGAAAGAGATATCTTGGGCAGTCAGGGTCCTTCTAATTTCCACCTCAATTTTCTTATAGCCACTTCATATTTTATTTATTATGAATGGGTAGTACTGCATAAAACCACATTGCTCCCTGCAGGCTTCCAAAAATTGTCCTGAGAATGAAAGATTAAATGGGACCTTCAAAGAGTATCCTGAATTACTTTCTGAACAGTTCTAACCAGGGTGTTAAGAAATGTTCTTGTTCCAAACAGCAGGAGGAAGAAATGTTCCCATTCCAAACAGCAGGAAGCTAACAATTAAATCGCTTTCCAGGAAATGCAGTTCTGAAGAATCTTTGCCATTGACAAGATCTCCAGTTTCTTATGTGAGCACTCGTAATTTTTAAGCTGACATGGGCAACATTTCCACCTGCTTTTCCTCCTGTTTATCTTTTAAGAAGAAAGACTAAGCCCTTTTGAGGGTTTTAAAAGACAGAGCATTCGCCTGAGACAGTTCAGTGACAGAGATCCTAAAATATCCATTGAGCTTTCCTGTGGTTCTGAAGCTGGCACTCAGATTATGGAGAGGGACAGAGTTCCAGACACAACTCCTGCTAATGTCTACATGGTTGACTGCAGACCATGGTAAGTTTAGGAGCCAGTGTGCTAAACACTCCGGCTGTTCTGGAAGCCACTGTGAATTGGGAGACTCTCTCTGCATTTGATAGGAGGCTCCACAGCACCTAAATCGAGGTTCTAGGCATCCAAGTTAGATTAAAGATGAGATGTCCTAAGCTCTGTGGTAAAGATTCACAGCTTAATTTGGGATGCAGAGACAGTGAGTTGGATCTCTTGCCTCAGAGTCAGCAGCTATGCTGACTAAAAGCAGTCCACACTATTTCTTCTAAGAGGTATGCTTTTTCTTTCTTTAATCAAGAAAGAAATAAGTGCTTTTCCTTTTTTCCCTGATACTTATGTTATTTCTCATTTCTTGTTAATAAATGTTCCACAAAACACTTGACTAGAAAGCTCAAAAGAAGGAAGATCAATGCAGTGTTTGGTACTTTTTTTTTACAGTAATATTAAAGTAAGAATTTCATATTCCTGTACTGGAAAATATATATTTTTGGAGGAACAGGTGATGGGATGGTATAACGGGGGAAAAATGTGTTCAGTCACCGTGTTTTCACTCCTGATTTAATCTATATCCACACGTGTATCCTACTTAAAAGCTTTCAACTACTAACCTGCTAAGGGATCATTCCTATGCTTTTCCCAGAAGTCTTCAAATTCCTTGCGGACTTCTTCATCAATTACAACCCCTGCTAGCTGCTCATTGTTTACTTTAACATAGTTGGCTTTCAAAACAAGCTCCAAGTCACAGCGTGCATCCTCATGGAAAGGTTTCCACCTCTGCATTACCACTCCATACACTGTGATGTCATCTCCTGGCGGTAACAACAAAAATTAGTAAAATTACACCTGACTTAAGATATGCAGATGTGTCAGTTAGTTGTAATGCATAATAATGCAACTTAGATCCTGCGTTACAGTTAAGAAGGTTAAAAAAACCCAACAACAAAAGGGAAACCTCCTGCAGTTACTGGAAGTGTAAAACAAACATTAGGTAGACTGCTTATGTCTGTGGTAGGAAGTTGCTGTCTTTCTACTTCTGTTTAAGGTAGGTGAATTCTTAAAGGTATACCTCTGCTTGTTTCCTCTTTTAGAAAAGAGGAATTCATAGTAAACTGTAGAAGGTCTTCTTTCAATTAGATTTACAACACAAAAAATTTAGTCAAAACTTATTTGACTTCTGGTAACTTTTGTGATGAATTCCAGAATCACTCATTCACATTCTGGCCACAGTGTTCTTCTGAGAAAGTACAACTGGAAATGAATTTCTTGTGGGGATGTGCCTATCTGAGAATTTTTAGTCCATTCTTCATACATCCTCCTGCCAATTAGCTTCCTTTTTGAATGCCAAGCAGCTTTTTCCACCTGCAGCACTCCTTAGATAGGTCAGGTTGCCTAGCTCTCCGAACCTACAGGGGGACACCACACACTGTGTGATGGTGCGGACCAATTTCTGCAAGAGGTTTGGTGTTCCCACACTAACAAGATTTAATATACTTTCTGTACGTCACAACAGATTACTTATTGAAACTGATCTGTCAAACAGTCAAGATGTAACATGGGGATTTGTGACGTTTTCTAGAATAGCCTTCAACTGCCATGCTAACGTCCAAGCTAAAACAGCAATGTGACAGATGAGCATATCTCATTCAACAAGCCCTCAGCACTGGCAGCCTACTTGGCAAAGATATATCTCAAATGGAAAAATAAAAATGCTTGTGGTACAAACATATGCAATATATGCTGTATCCTCACCAGACTTGCAACTGTCCACTAAGTCATCTTCCAGAACAACCACCATGCAACGAGGGATGCTTCCAACAGACAGTCTTTGAACCTAGGATACAGGAAGGAAAAGCACTTCTTAAGAACAGCACCTTTCAAAAGCCATTTATAGCTGCTCTGGCTTAAGGACCTACATTCCTTTCCTGGAACTGAGGTCAGTCCTTGCTTTTTCTCACAAAACTTACACAGTAAACATGCCACTGCTGCCATGAACTTAACAATGGAATTTTAATGCTTATATTAATGGAAACGGGACGGGGTATTAAATTAGCTGAAGGTGCTCAATCCTGGGAGGTGCTGTGTGATTTCAGTATCTTGCTGAAGAAAGCTCACTAAAAGTGGTCATTTGAAAGAGCTGATTTTTTCTTTTTCTTTTTATTAATTTGAGATATTTAAAAATATTTCTTCAATATGCAAAGTTTACTTTGGGTACTGAAGCATGTCCATGGGTTAGATAACCCTTCACTGAAGTATATACTGAAAGATTATTCTATTTTTCTGGTATTTAACCATAATTTGACAGGTTGAGATATAAGTTTACACCTAGGTGTCAAGGATTAAATCAACAACAGGAAAAAACAAATCGTACACAACCAGACAAATGTGTATTAACAAATGTGCCAGTAACTCCTGTAATTCTTTTTCTTTTCTCCAGGGCAAAGTCTATGCAATCTTGTCACAGTCTATTTCCAACCAGCAGTCTTTCCATTTACACTTAAAGCTTGCAATAGTTTTTAGAAATCCACTGCACAAGAACAACAATCAGAAGTACCTTTTAATTCTGCAGCACAGGTCATATGTGCTAGAATTCTAGATTTATTCACTCTCCAGTGCCTAAGAAGGTTAATTCACCCTTGTGTATTACCTAAATGGCCACAGGCAGTTCACATCACTGTCAGTACTGGTGGCACATACACAGTTACTTGCAGAGCTCAGTAGGAAACATGAGTGAAATGCATCCCCAGTTTAACTTTACTGTGTTTAGTAAGCCCATGCTGCTGAAAATCCTTCCCATCACAGAGATCTGTGTGTCACACAGTAAAACAAAAAACATGTTATAGAAACCATATGCCAGAAACAATCATAATATAAACATGCAGCATAGGGCTTATTTCCTAGAAACAGTTTTATTCCCTTACTTTTTTGCTATTCTGAACTTTAAAGAGCTTCATTTCTAGTTTAATACAATTCTGTTTTCATACATCTTGCATGGAGATTGGCACCACTATACTCTTAATCTATAAAATCAAAACCCTGAAACAACTGAAGAGATCTTAGAAAAGATTTATGAAAAAGACACTGAACATATAAATTGCCTGCAATATACCCTACTTATTCTCAATTTTCCTACAGTGTAGATTTTCTTCTGCCAGTTTTGTCTCAGCTACTGTAAAAAGAGGCCTGATTATTTCTTACTCCTCCACCTTAGCTGTACTTCCACCCAGGGCTACCTTCAGAAAAACGAATGAAAATTCTGTGAGGAGCACATATTCAATAACTGTTGATTTCAATACTGGCTGAAGGGAACAGACATTTGCAGACACCATGTATTGACCATACTGCACTGCTACAGCTGCCCTTGGCCAGCACTCGGCTAGCTTTAGTCCTTAGAAAAACAACACAAACCTGGTGTTACAAGGATTCAGCATGGAAATTTAACCTATGCACTGATCCCAGGTGTTTTGTACGATCTGGAATGGAGTTACCTAATAATGGAAGTCTAATCAACAACTTAATTCTGACGTAAGCATGAACAGTTTCACTAAAATTAGCAGAATTACCTTATTCCAGCGGGAAATTAAGCCCCCAAATACCTTCTTTTGGAAGTTAATTCTTTTTGTACTTGAGACATCTATACCTTAATACCCTCCCCTTTTTCTCCATCTTTTTTTTTTACCTGTTCCTGAATTTTGATTTCTTGATAGTCTCTGCAGCAAGTAGGAGAGGCTGTTCCAGAGAGACACGTGAACTTCGTTGAGTTGCAGCCTTCTTCATTAAGACAGGCTGATGGACGACAGAATGCGTAGTACTGTTCAAAGTCAGCCTTGACGACAAACACATGCTTGCACTTATTGCAGATATAACTCCGTTCAAACTCCAAAACTTTCACCAAACTGGTACGTATGACAGTCCCAGTAACAGACAAAAAGTGACCCACATCCCTGGTTTTAGGAATATGCTCTCGAGTCAGCTCTGGGCAAACAGGCAAACCTGTTAAACAAAAATATGTGCAGCGTAAGGCAATGCATATAAAACATGGACTTACAATTCAGTTAAACAAAAAGACTAGCAAAAATGCCAGACATATTAACAGTAGCCATTGTTATTACTTTTTCATAAATGTGATTCAACAATTCATCTATTGTACCATAAATCTGATTCACTGGCCTCAGACAGTGAAAAACATCAGACACTGAGCACTAACAGAAAATGTTGCCATTTTACTCTCCTGCTCTTGCCAAGGGCTGAATGGTTATGAGCAGTTTCCATTTGTGGAAATAGCTCCTGATGTTCCTAGATCTATTTATTAACTTAAATGATCTTTTTGCAAATGCCATTTATTCTACAACTGGTTTATCTGAATTACAAAATTTTAGTTATGCTACTTAATTGTGGTTCAATGTTATTTCCACATTTAAACAAGCGTAACTCCTAATCTTGTGTGAATTCTCTAGTCTAAGCAAATTTAAAATTCATAGTCTGTGAGCATTTGACCTTAAATCCACATTGCATACCAGTAAACCTCAAGCACAAGGAAGACAGCATAAAAAGAATATAAAGGGGTTATGAACACAACCAAAGCAAGTTCACTTGCATGTTCAAATGAATAGTGACGGAACATTTTTGTGGCACTTGCTCGTCTTTAATTCCACCCCAACAGCCAGTTCTGTGGTGTACTGATCTTGCTCTGGCATTCACCCATGTGGCCATCACTTAGCACTACAGTGGCTGAAATCCTCAGGAAGATTAATCTACCTCAACAGACTACAAAGTCTTTATAAAAATAAATGATCTCTGAAATGCATACCTGAGGACAGCATCAAAATATCGCCTCTTCGGAAGTTAGTATATGAATTACAAGATACTAATAATTATCATCTTAAAAAGAAATTACCTGCTCTTAAAATAATTTCTTAGCTTTACTTCCAAAATAGAGCTAGGAAATAGAGATGTAAAATAATAAATCTGCTGGAAAATGATGTTTCTAAGGGGATCAAAACTATTTGTGCATTTAGGTCAAATCTTCTTAGTAGCTTTGGCTGCTAAAAAAAAAAATCGTATATTTATTTTAGTGTTTTCAAAACCAAATGCTTTATTTCAGACATGCTGAAACATTCTGTTTTGAAGCTTTTAAGCAAAGTGTTTGACCTTTTGCTTTTGTTTAAAGAAAATATTTTTAAATATTAAGCTAATCTTAAAAGGTAAAAGAATAAAGTAAAAAAAAAAGTAAAGTAGAAAGGAATTAAATAATCTGGGAAAGAAATAAAGTATTATGTAGAACTGCAAACAAATTTTTCTGGTTGACTGTAACAAAGCTATTTACATACTCTACCAAACCTGTTGAAAATTCTTTTTCTCCCACAGGTTTGCATTTCTATTCAGTTCAGGCAAAAAAAAGATAAAATTCATTATTTTTCCAACTGTTTTGGCGTCTTTTTTCCCCAGCTCAGTATTGGTGCAGCTCAGCAACCTTGCAAAATACAACACAACTTACACTAGAGAGAGCTGCAGCACTGTTGTCAGGATATATGATATGATCATCTCTGCGAATACTGAAGAGACAAGAGTCTGGACGAGGGAAAAAAAAAGCCTTCATCCTGACCAAATTAGACTGCTTGACAAACACTTTATGTGAGTATGTGCCTCTTTGAATCAGCTTTACTATATTAGTAATAACATGTAAAACAACTATTAGAAGCAGCTTGTCCATCAGTAACAGACACAGCAGTGCCCAGACTAATGGTAAGTAAGGAAAAATCTTTCAATGGATATGTAGCAAAAGGAGAAGTTATACAATCAAATTCCTGCAATGCTAAAATTCAGATAAAGAACTTAATCTTTTACTTTCTTCAGTGAACCTGGGGTAATCATCCGTTATTATGCTGCATAGTCACACTCCCGGAGTCCTTCTTTGAACTCCTAGATGCCCTGTCCATATTGGTATGAGCGTGCCCAGATTGCATTCTTATGCCTAGCATAAGCAAAACCACTTTTCCTCACTTCAGTCCAAGGCTGATACACAGATCCCCTTGGCCCCACTCCAGGTAGTTGCCTGCCGCTCCCACCAAGAAGAGTGCACCACCTTCTCCTCATTCCTGTCTGACATGGGCACTCCAAGATGAGAATCCTGAAGGTAATCAGAACCCAGCATCCGCTTAAAAGGTAACAGTATCATGGGAAAATTTGGGTGGAAAAAAGCCTACAGATCATTTAGCTTATTGCTTTTGTTTCCTCAGCAGCCAGCCTTTCAGTGGTACAGAACATAAACCAAACTACATGGACAGATGTTCTTTTGATCCAGCTGGACCACACGAGGGTAACCACTCCCTGCTCTTCATTAGTTTCCCTCCTGTTTAGCGATGTAGTAATTTGTGATTCTGCTGACTAACTTTTTCCATCAATGATCAGTCAGACTTGCTTTTATCAGTTATTAAAACTATTTGATCAAACATGGCTAATTTTGCCTGAGATTGATTAGGGAATATTCAGACAACACATCACTGTGGAGGAATAGTCAGCTCCAGCAATGGGCTGATAATACGAGCAGGAATGTCTTAAAGACACCACTACTCTCATGCAGTGATCATCTGCCCCTTGCTTTACTCCTTCTAATACTCCCTGGTAACTTATAAAATAATCATTCTTGGAGTAAAAATAACTCTGTTTTCATGCTGAAGCCCTGAATGATGCAAATGCATCCTAGAACACCAGGGGGAAAGTTTTAATTGACTCCAACTTTTATAGGTACAGGGAAACGCCTGACATTTCAAATTTTAGTACAACACAGAGGCCATCGTTTTACACCACATATTCAGCAGTTGTATACAAGCTCCATAACACCTAAATAGGTAGCAAGCCTTTTTTGCCCCTCCCCTAAAAACCTTGAGAAAATAGCATTATGAGAGCCACAGGCTAATTAGATTTCTGATATATGTGTTTTAACGACAGTATTTTTAATGAAACCTACTGGAACTAAACACAGGTCTATTTAACAACTGTGATTCATCCAAGTTCAAGCTGCCAAAAGACTGAATGATCATAAACCACTCTGACATGGGGCAGGGGAGGGAAACACAGGTCACCCGCTCTTGGCTTTGCAGACTAGACAGCTCCAAATAGTTACAATCAGCAATGACCAGAAGGGACTGTGCCACTGCTGACCCCGTTCCCCACAGCAGGCAAAACAGGCATTTTAACCCCAGAACCTGCACTCCACACTTACCACACCTCAAACCTACTAAAAATTTCCTAGTAATAAGGAATAATGGCATATCAACTTGTAGTGAAAAAAGACAAAATTCTCTAGTAACGATCATGCCTTCTAAAAGTTCATTCCAATTTTATAACAAGCAATATTATAACAATTAGTTAAGCATAAAATTTTACAATTTCAGATTAAATTATTAGAAGACAACTCAAAATTTAGACATTGCCTTTACTGGGAGATGGCTGGAGCCAATAAAGACCATGAGCAAACTGACATGGTAAGGAAGTCAACCTGCAAGAAAATCTACGAACTATATATCTTCCCTTAAATTTTTTTTTTTCTTTAGACCTTCTGGCTAACAAGAGAAATAACGCTAGACCAGCCGCTGATTTGAAGAGTCTTTTTGCCATGGAGAGGCTTTGGTCTAAGTCCTGACCCAGCAACAAATGCCAACCATTGCACGCATGCCATCAGGAATGGCCACAGCTTTTCTCCAGGTTGGTCTATGCAACTCCATGTGTTTGCATATGTTCTTTTCTGTTTAATAAACACCATCTATTCCCTACTGCTTCAAACACTGAAACTGCAAGAACTAAACTTGCTCCTTCCTACGACACCCCAACAGTTTGTTACAGAGTAAGGAAATTTGGCAACGCTGACCGGGAGATGCCCCGGGGGTGCCTCGCTGCCATCCATGCCCACCACTCACCCGAGACCCTGGCGTGGAGGTTCTGCTTCATGCTGAGCTGCGGAGGGGCTGCGGCGGCCTGCAGCGCTGCCAGGGCAGCCCGGCGCAGCGCACTGTCAAAAATCGGGAGGACCTCACTGGGGAAGGCATTGAAATACTCCCCGATCTCCATGTTGGTCTCAAAGAGCGTCAAGGCGTCGACAACAACGGGATAGTGCGCCTCGTCATCGGCCTCCCTCAGGATGCCCAGGATGTCATCCCTGTGGTGCTCCAGCACGTAGGACTCGAACACCTGCCCGATGAGGTTCACCTGATCCGCGCTCAGCACCATGTTGCACCTACATGCAGGCAGGCGAGATACAGCGGCTACAAAACGAGGCTTTCCGGCAAGCTCTGGCGCCAATGGGAAAACTTACTTCTCATTCGGAAAAGCCCATCACGGAGCCAGGCGAGAGCAGGGCGTGGCTGACGCGGGCGCGGCTAACGAGCTTGGGCAACGGCACCGCGTTACAGCGCGCTCCGACCTGCCGCCTGCCCGCCGGGACCGCGGCAGCCACCGGGCTCGCCCCGCGACGCGCCGCCCGCCGCCCCCCACAGACTGCTCCCGCCAACCGACCGCCCCGCCCCGCCCCAGCCAGCCAATCAGCCCCAGCCCGCGCCCGTCAGTCACCCCCGTCCCGCCCGCCGTCACTCAGCCAGTCAGTCACCCCCCGGCGAAAGGCGGGCTTCGCGGCGCCGCGCTCCTCACGCCCGCCCGGGCAGGCAGAGCGGTGGGGACCGGGCGCAGCCCTTCTTCCCGTTAATGCCAGAAAGTGAAACCGCCCGGTGGCCCGCTCCTTCGCTCGCTTAGCGGGGGATGAGGGGAGGCGGCAGCCGCTTGCCCCGCCCCAGGTGGCGGCAGGCGCGGGGCTCTCCGCAGCGCGGAGCCAGGCCTCCCGCTCCCGCCCCAGCCGCCGCCAGCGCGGCAAGTTTTGAACGCGGCGCGGCCGGACGGGTGCTGTGCGGCGAGGAGGGGGTGGGCCGGGCCGGGCCGGCAGCGCGCCGCCTCGGCCGCCCGCCTGCGGAGCGCTGCCCCAGGCGCGTCCCGTCCCGCCTCGCCTCCAGCCGGCGGGGGCCGTGGGGTGCGCTCCCAGCGCCCGCACCGGCGGCCCCGCCGGAGCGTGTGTGTGGGGCCGCCCCCGTACCTGCCAGGCGGAGACGGGCAGCGCTCCGCCGCCGCGCCGCTCCCGCTCGGTACCTGCAGCGCCGGCCGCCGCCGCCCCTCCGGCCGGGCTCGCGCCGCGCGGAGGCAGCGGCCGCAGCTTCCTCACCCGGCAGGAGAAGCGACTCCGTCTCCGCCCCCTCCGCGCCGCTCCACGCCCGGGCCCGGCGGCCCCCGAGCGGTGCGGCGGGGCGGAGAGCGGCCGCGGAGCCGCCAGCCCGCGGGGCCGGACCCGGGCTGGGTAGGGAGGGCGCTTCCCTCAGGTGCCTCAGCGGCCGCCGTGTGGGGACGCGCCGCTTCCCCAGGGCCGCCGCGGCTGCGGGAGCGCCGGCCGCCCCGGGCGCAGGTGAGGGGCGCCGGGCCTAGCTCCCCGCCGAGCAGTGCGGCGCCCTGCGGGGAGAGGGGGTTCTCCGTGGGCACGGGAGGTATCCCGGCTGCTCTGCCACCCGTGAACAAAAGATACCCCCGCGGATTGTTGTTTTGACGGTGCTGCAGGCTGTTTGCCGAAATGCCTCTGTCAGTTTGGCCAAATGCCACTGCCTCTGTTCCCCGTTACAAAGGGGCGCTGCTCCTGTGTACAACACGGGAGGATTACAAGTCAGGGGGTGAAAGAGGGGTGCTGTGCGGCAGGGGTAGCCCCAAGGTAGCTGAAGCTCGTATTCGCTGCTGCTTCCTGCCCCCACCCCCCCTTTACAAATCCCATTAAGTCTAAATTTGGCTTCTTTAAAGCGAGCTGCGTACCAAACCTTCATGAGGGCACGTCATAGAAAAGTCTCAGGAGTTTGGGGATTTTATTTTTAATACAGCCAGAAAACAGGGTTTGCTGGAGGCTCTAAAGCTTTTGCTTTTGCCCAGAACTTACAGTGTGTTGTTTTGAATAGTTTTCGTATCTGTACATTCTTTTCTCTGAGCATGTATTACAACCCTGAGCATGTATTACAACATGCTTTAACTATTTGAAATATTTTATCTTTTAAATAGTTAATTCTGTTTCAAAATTGAGTCCCAGGCATAAGGAGTGAAACTGTCAAGTCTTGTTATATCACAGAGAATAACTTAATGCCTCCTTAACTTAAAACTGTTTGAAGGATCTTAAAACTTCTTTATTGAGTTACTCACTCCTAGGACCTCCCATTGTTGGCTTGTATTAATGATGAATTATTGATATGCAATCAAAACAAAAATCACTGCCCATGTAAGATCTTAACCGAAAAGTGTACCATACTATCACCAAGGTATCAGAACTGTGGCAATAGTTCTACAATAAAAAGATATCAGAAGAAATATACAAGATTTGTATTTTAATACAAATTTTTAGAGTTGGTGGAGGGGAAAATCAATGCTTTTCAAACAAAATTTTCCTTTAGATCCCTTATTTTCAAGTTATCATATATGCCTTCAATATGTAAAGTAACTGCCTTACCTGCCTTAATTAAAGATAATTAATTTGAATGTCTAACATGTTTTTTCTCCCAATCATATCTAAATATGTGATCTTAATGAATAAGAAAGCCACAGTGGCTACTTCACCTCTGTTAACTATATTGAGTATCTCGCCATCTGTGAGTTGATCTGCGGAAGGTTTGGCCAGCAGAGAAGCGAAGGGTCGTGGAATGTTTGGGCAAAAGCTTCTCCGTGGAACTGTGGGTGTCTTAAATCACAAATCACGTTTCTCTGAATTGCTACTCCACAAGCTATTGCAAGAGGATTCCTGCATATGACTCCTGTCTGGTATAGAACTTTGGTTATCTGTCCTGTGGATCAGTGGATAGAACTTCAGTTATTCGTCCTGCATTGTTTGCAAATACAAACTTCCTCAAATTATTTGTAGATGTTGCCTAAATCTTCATCTGAAGGAAACAGTGTTTACAACAAAAGTCTAGGACTGCTTAAGGGGGTTATAAAGAGGAAATGTTTTAACCCTTAGATATGTCTCTAGAAGCAAAAAACATTTTGCCTTATAAAATGGTGTTATTCTAACCGATTGAATGGATACTCAATGGCAAAAGCACTGCTGAGATCTGCACCTAATATATAAATTGATCACTGTGAAAATTCAAAACTATTTCTGGTAAAGATTATCCTGGGTGGAGTGTCAAGCAAGTCCTGTCTCCGCAATACGCTTTCAGTGTCAACTTTACTCGGTTTATGGTGCTGTCTGGCAAGGTACCAAAACCAGGCTGCTTTTTTCAAATGATGAGACACAGCTATTTCTAGACATTTGTTAGATCAGCACAGTTACGTGGCTTCTGGTATGGCAGAGCTGTAATCTTTGTGATTTCCTGAAGGTATCTGTCTGTGCTTCCTCAGACTCTGCGTTTTGTAGCCTAAACAACTAGAGCAACAGGATGAAAAAGAATGCAGCAGCCTGCAACTGGAGCAGCTAATTACAGCTACAGAGCAAGTAACTCATAGTGGTGTGTAAAGGCTGCAATTAGGTACTGGTTCCTACAAGAAAGAAACTGAAGTATTTATTATTTTATTATTATCTAATAATAACTAGGAACAGTTATGTGCTTAGCTGAGTAATGAAGAAATGGTTACTCAACAAAGAAGTCATCAAAAAATACATCACGCCCATCGGAAAATCCATTAACCCCTTTTGAAATCATGGTGCAAAACAAGAAATCATGGTGCAAGGACAAGAAAAAGTAATTATCTCAAACAAGTGGATGGAGACAGTGCTGGCAGTTACCAGCCTGAAAAGCTCTCTTGTGCTGGGCTCAGAATGCTTTCCTGGTTTGTCTCTGCTTTCCACTTTGAATGGCTCTCTTACATAAGCCAGTATTGCTGTTGTTGCTTTCAGGTCACTTCTGATAGTCTTGTGTGGTTATGAAGAAAAAGACGAAGACTAAAAACTCCTCTGTTTTTCAGTTTTACAGAATATGTGTGTGCTCTCAATCTGGAAATGTCCCAGGAGAGTACAAGAACTGCCTGCTAATGCTGTGGTCGGGGTGGCTGGTACACGTCCCACTCCAGCGTGCAATTGGGACACCGCTGGCAAGGCTGCACAAGTGCTGAGAAGTGCTCATGGATCCCACAGGTTAGGTAAAAAAGATTTAGACTAAGCAGCGTGAATGTGGTTGAATGTTCATGTGACCATAAAACTTGGGCTTCAGTCTCTGCTCTAAGGCATGTCTTTTGCCAGCTGTGACAGATGCTGCCTGTGGTGTTTACAACCTGAAGTGTGCTGACTCTTCTTTGTGCCCAGCCATCACGTTGATGATCTGTAACTGAAGTTAAACAGCTATAGTTCCAGCTAAAGACTCAGCTGCTCTCTAAACTTTTCTGTTCATCTGTCAGGTTGAACGTGGAAGGCCTGTTAATTTCCAAGAGTACTCACTGTCATAATGAAGGCAGATTTTGGTAGTCGTTATTGAATTATGTTTTTATTTTCTTAAGCTTGGCTCTTCTTGTTCCCTAGCAACATTGCTATCAGTGCTGCTGGCAGCAGCTGCTTCTCATTGTGTTCAGCCAGCTGTTTATTGTGAACAGGCCTCTATGCTGTGCTTAACTCTGAAAATAACTGAGTTGCCTTAGTGACAGGAAATTTATAAACTCATCCTTAAGACCGTGCAGGACCCCAGAGTGGATCAGTAGTTCACCTCATAGGTCCTATCGTTAACCTAGGAACTTGCAGTGCAATTCGTACAGTCAACAAAGCTTGAGTTGTCTAATTGTGTATGTGCTTGAAAATGATAAATGTTAACACAGTTGTGCAGTAAAAGAGCCCAATGTTGAGCCCAGCAAATAACAAGTTCTATTATTAAGAGAAATGGAGTTCAGCAGTCAGTCATGCCAAAAAGTTCTGTTTCAGCTTGGCTGCCTGGTTTTGTTACATTAACCCAGTGCTATCCACAGGCACTTCCAATTACTGTAGCATATCTAAAGACATGGGTATTTATTTATATGACCAAAATACACTGCAAATTAAATCAGCTTTAGAACTGCAAGCTGATTTCTGTATATAATTGTACATGGAAATGAGTCATATTTCTATGTAAAGATTTTGCCAGGGAATGTATACATAAATAAAACTGATACAATGCCCAACACCCAAAAGTAGCTAAACAACAATACTACGAATTAGAGTTTCACCTTCATTATAGTAAAAAAAGGTTTAGCGTTTGCCTAGGAAGAATAGTAATAGTACTGTATTGGACTACATTGAACATAGCAGGAAAAAAGCAACACAGGTCCTGTAAGGAAAGTCAGTTTGCATCTTTCAAAGCTGATATATTTTTGCAAATGTTGGTTAAAAAAAAAATTTAAAAAAATGACAGGCTAGGGTTCCTCACACCTAAATTTAGGCAATGGAGGTACTTACATTTGTTGTTGCTCTACCATCTTTATGCAACCAAGAGAGATAAGTGGGCTGATTCACCCTTGAAGCTGCCCTGTTGACTGCAGACGAGGTTGAAGATCACCGTTTTCTTAAGTGATGTGACTCAGTAATTTTTCTTCTAAGGGAAGTACCTTACAGCAAAGGAGGAAAACTTGGGGTCTAATTTTCTCGATGCAGAGCTAGTGAAATTTACCTGTGGATAGCATGGGGATCATGTAACAGAATTCACATGTAACTTAAAATAAACCTTAAGCAAGCAAGAGATTGCTCTGACATCGTGAGCAGGTCTGATTTCTGATATTATGAGTGAAGTCTCCTGATATTCATTAGGATTTCCTCATGTCCTACAGCTTTTAAATAGAGTTTCAGAGTAAGACTAAAACTGGAAAAAAAAGTGAATGCTATTAGTCAAAAGTTAATATTGGGATTTTCTAGCTATGGTTACTTGGATAGCGTATTTGTTAACAATTTAAAGAAAGGACCCCAATTTTTTCAGCTGCCACACCAGAAAGGCAAGTGCTGTAACATGGGCTATAGTTCAGAATCCCTCCATGTTCAGTTACAGGAACAGAAGCATTTTTCCCCAAAGAGACTGCTGCTTTCAGTTTTGAAGTGCAACTTATCAAAGGAGGTCCTTTGTGGAAAGTTTTCTACTCTCAAAAAGCAGGAAAGTTTAGTTCCAGAGACTACCTACATCAAGAGTGAAAAAATTATATTCTGCTTTAAGAATGAAAACAAAGATTCTTGCAGCATTATAGAAAATATTTAGGAAGAAAAGATGATAGGTATATCCTAAAAAAACCCCAAACTACTAAATATTCTATATTCTCCAGTTTTATAATACATAGATATTCTTACTCTTTAAAGTGATCAAAGATTACAAATCTAAGACATTTAATTTTAATTGAAACATCTACACGTTAAACGTAGAACTACTCAAACCAGTTAGAAAATAATCCAAGTTTTTTCTTCCAAAATAACAGATCATGAGAAAAACAGATGTGAAAATTTATTTAGACTAAATTAGAATATTAAAAATTCTATAATACTGACCCACGTAATTTATTGCCAGTACTTCTCATAGGACTAATATTTTCCTTGAAATTTCAGGTAAATATAGTACACATATGCTGAAGTAACTGAAAAAATGCAAAAGGAAGAAGTCAATCTGATAAAGTGATTTCTATGCTGGCAGTGATTGCAGCTTGGTTTTCAACGATCTCTGGGCTTTTTTTTTTCCAAGTATACCTTCTGGGTACAATTCCTGCTGTGGAAAAAGCCATGCAATTCTTGGGATATAACTCTTCCCTGTGCTATGAGATCGTGTCAGATGGGTCAGCTAGAGCAGTTTTCTGCTAACCTGGAAAATTCACTGGCATTCAGACTCTTACCACAGAAGTAAATGGAGCAGTCCAGACTGATGGGCCGAACCTGGCCTTAAGACTGATTATTACAATGATGTTCTGATGAAATGTAGGATTCTGCATTTTGTCCCTGTATCAAGTATAGCCCGTTACCTCCTTCTTCCATAGGAAAATACAGTAAGGAATAAAATATTACATTCTTTATTGTTTGCTCTTTGACCTTTTATTGTTCTTTCTGAATGAAACTAAAGGGTCGGGGAATTAGTTCCACTAAGTGCTGATAATGAGATTTAATGTGTCAGAGTGCAGAGAGAGAGCTCCTGAGAGGCAACAGATTTTCCCACCATTGTAAATAATACTATGCAACATCATGCTAATTCTGTACCTCCTTACTCGGAGTTGTCTGTTGAGCTAGGAAGGGCTGCATGCATGCGTGAGCAGAGACTTTGCAGAACTCTCTGCACAACTGGATTCATTAATATGTGCACTTTTAGCTTTTTCCAGAATACCAGATACTGCAAACATCAGGAACACAATGGCATTGTGATAATGCAAATTCCCGTATTAATCCCAAATGCCAGGTATTAACTTTTTTCAGGAATATATTTTACAGGGTTCTCAATGCCATTCGGTAGAAAATAATTTTTTTCTGGTTGGTTTTGGGCTTTTTTTGTTTGGTTGTTTTTTGTTTTTAAGAGACTGATTCGGTAGCAGAATAGCTCCTAACTGTGGCAGACATGGTAACTGAGTGCTGCTTAACTTTCTTCTCCCTTCCAAAAGACAAATGCCTACCAGCAAAAAAACAATGAACACACCTTTTACTGAATAGGTAAAGTAAATGCAGATATTATCGTCTTCAGATTACTGCTCAGTTATTAATTCCATATGTAAAAATGTACAAATGAAGTGAAGGATGGGAGAAAAAGGCTTAGCCCTTGCAAAGCATGCAAGAAAAAATACGCAACACTCACTTCAGAACTTTGTAACAAAATGAGCTAGTGTATTTTATTTTGGGTAACAGCCAAGAAATCTGACATTTTGCCCAATATGGCTTTCTTCTAAAATTAAAAAGTTGCATATACCTGCAGTTGAGTCCACCAACTACAGCAAATCTGCTGTATACATCTTTAATCCATGGCAGCATCACCAGAATACAGCTTTCAGTGGAGTTTTCAAGCTGAATTATAAGATAGAAGTTTTTAAATGTTCATTTAGAAGAGTTTATATTGTTTATATGAAAACATACAAATTTTTCATTTATACATATACTACATATAAAACTCATTGTAATTAGCAAGTATCTTCATCTGGGTATTTACCTTTGTGCATATAGCGAAAAAAGGATGTAGTTAGGGCTTCAGATGAAATATTAAAGTTCAAGACCTTTTTATATGCTAACTAAAACCTTATTCAAATAACTCAAACATTTTTTCCTGCCTTTAAAAGATAAGAGATTCAGCTTAAAAATACATTCATAAAACAAAGAGACAATTTTCTCCCTGAGACTACCAGTGTGAGTTACTTTGTGGTAATCTTTGAATGAAAAAATATAAAAAACACAATAAGCTCTAGTTTTCTATACGCTGCAGCAAATTTCTCGAGCAACACTGCATCATAAAAGGTGTAGATTGGAGAGTCATGCTCACTGGTTGAAAAAACATTTTCATATATCAGTTGAAGAAGAAGAAAAAACTTCAATATAGACAAGGGAAGGTAATTAAGTTTTAATGAAAGATCTGTATCTGTAGCATGTATAAATGGGAAAAAGTTGGGTGTTTTTTTATTTTTTTCATTTCAGACATGAATTTTATCCAAAGCAGGACTATACGCTCAAAATGCAGATTCTTGGTTTATGCAGAGATACTTAGTACAGTATTCTAAATGTTTGAAGCGTGTTTTTGTTAATATTAATAAAAGAAATACGTAACTTGTGGGAACAAGTTTAAATTAAATGCTAAAATGTTTGATTATAACTAGATGGCAAAATCTCATGAGCAACAGGTAAGGAGTCAACCCCCCCAATGAACAGCTCCTGGTTTGTGGCTTTTTTCATCCTCTTGTCAAAATTACTCTGCTCTGAAGGCTAGCAGCTACACTGGTTCTGATTCATTTCACATTCTTCCTTTTAATTGTTAGAAAGAGACAGTTTTTAAACTGCTACAAAGTAACAGAATAGAATTGGGATGCATTAAAGGTATCCTGCCCAAACTGGAGAGAGAGTGAGATAGATATACTTTTTCCTTTTACAATTTACATAGTATTTATAGTAACCACGCAATTATGTTATTCTGGGGGAAAAGCCTTACCTGAAATCAAAGAAAACACATTTATAGGAAAAAGGGGGAAAGCATTATGTTTGTTCTACCAAAATTTATTACGTAGTAATTACAAAGTTTAAAGATTCTTCCATTTTAAATAAAAATAGTTATAATTACACACATTATATAGTACCATGTCAAGTGATTCCAACAAATATAACATGAAATACAGTGCAGTTTCAAATCAGAAAGACAAATACTTTCTCATTCACAGTGTTTGACAAATTACAGGGAAGCTTGTTCACATGAGGGTTTACTTAAGGTCATGCTCTTACGAACAGTCCACATCACGCTGTGCCACAAAAACATATCATCTCTCAGAACGTGAAGTATCGGGCAAACCACTCCTGGCGTTGTGGATCTGGTGAAGCCACTGGTGAAGCGTCAGTCTGAGGAGGGCTAAATTCACAGAAAGAAAAAAAAAACAATTATCCCACAACTACACAAAAAGTACAAATGTTAGGAGGAAAAAAATCACAGAGAATATTCAGTAAAAAACACAGTCTGTTTTTCCATGGGTTAATTATCGGTGTGCCTCAGGACATGATTTAGTGTCTCCCTACAGAATCTGTGATCATCCACTCCATTGGAGAGCATCAGCAGCACGGACAAGTCAGTTCAGAAGCCACATTTACAAGGTGGACAAATAATATTTTGGAAACTTAATTTAAAATCTCATAAACAGCTGTAGGTTTTCAGGAAGAATAAAAAGGGTTTTCTTGGAAAAGCGTGACTGTAGAAGGTCCTCTTTTAGCATCCTTTTCCTGTGGTAAAGTTAATTTTCAAAAATATGATGCGAGCATCATATTTGTAGACATGTGCTCACAAAGACTGATTGGCAACTGAACAAAAATACACACTATTTTAATACTTAACACCGATCACAAATATCACTTGCATTGTTCATGCACACATTTAAAATATGCTAATATACTAGGAAAAAAGAAACTGCTGCACTGCAAACAAGATTTATTTCCCCCTTGAACACTTAAAATTCTCACAAAATGAGCAAGAGAGAATACTTTAATTTAAATTTAATTACACAATTAAGTTCCTTTATCAATAAAAATCACTAATAAAATAATCCCTACTGTATTACTGGATAATACAGAGCACAAAACAATTTGGAATGGAAACTCCAGCATCACAGTCCATGAGTTCATGCACATGCATGTTATAGATATCTGAGCACACTCATGCACATCACATGCACAGGAAAAAATAAGCAACAGTACTTTTTTTTAAAAAGATTGTTTTCTTGAAATAGATTGTTTTCCTTTATCTATTTTAGATTCTAATATTTGTTTCCTTTTATAATTAGTAGTTGCTAGGTATGTGGTCTTTTGCATTAAACCAAAAGAGAGAGTAAACAACCAACTGTGGAACTGGTAATTACACATTGCTTTAAGTTGCCAACTTAGAGGTAAGAGATCAGCACCTACTAAATACAGAGTACAGCACTTCAGTGCATTTAATATGTGGGGACATAAAGCCAAAAGACTAAAATTCTGCCTCTAAAATGCCATTTTTAAGTTATTCAATTCACTGTATTAATTTGTGGGAGAATTACTTGACACTTTAATGCTGGTTTTGATTACTGGAAGCTTAGCATTAAGCATCCAAGCATGCACATTTCCTGTTGCTGTAGTCAGGTTACTCCTATGAAACAATTTGATATAGGTGAGGAAAGGGGAAACACAAAACATTCACGTAGCACAGAAAATAGTTTTCTTACATAAAAACCATTATCACATAATACAGAATAAAAGAAATTCTGTGCTAGTATCAATTCCTAAATGACAATCAGTAAATAACACAAACGTTTAAAACAATTGTTCATATATGTAAACAATTGGAAGCACATGAATTCTGTTAAAGTATCTAAAGAGGTTTTCAAAATTCAAGACTTACGAAAAAGTGAGAGAATACTTCACATTTCAACAAGGTCTACAATAAAAAGGAATACTATAAAGAGGTTACAAATATAATGTAAAATTTAAAAATGCCATAGGAGTACTTGTACCTCTGAAAGGTTCATAAAGCAAGTGGGATTCAGCTCAATAGGAATGCAAAATTTTCCTGAGTTAAGCAAAAAGAAGAAAAAAAAAAAAGACTGGTGAGGCAGTGCTCACCTCAAAAACGTCTTGGGCTCTTTGGGTGGCATTGGCTGCAGTAGTGGTTTGCTGCTGTTGAACTCAATATCGTGGATGGGTGAGTTAGGAATGGGGTCCAGGCGGTTAGGATGTCCATTGCCCACCACTCCGCTAGATTCCAGAGCACTTAGATTGGGGACACTCACAAACCTGTTTGTTGATTTATCGTTCTTCTTCTTTTGCTGCATTAAAAATAACAAATGTAAGGAAGGCTTCTTGCACCAGGACAGATGAGGAAATTTGCAAATTTAAAAGTTGTATTGATGGCTGGTTTGGGGTTTTTTTTGAAGGAGAGCAATTGGGACAGATTGGACTTTTTTTCCAATTGTAGTTTTACTATTTGCTTTGGCCAGAACTGAACACCACAAGTTTTCACAGAAAAATCAAATTTCCCATCCAGATGATTATGTTATTAAGACTTACTGTAATAATCAATGAATATGTTATATGAGATCTTCCAATATAACATTTTGGTCTGTTTAAGACACTGGAGACAGGAAGTCTTCCACAAAATTGTCTGTTAAACCTTTCATGTTTACTTAAATCTTTTCATGATATCAGTGAAACAGCTCTGCTGTCAAATGTAATTACAGCAAATTTCAGTGACGAAGAAAGTGAGCCTCTCCAACAGGTTTCACCCCATCACTGAGGCACATTTTGGTAACTGGAACACAGAACCTAGAAAAGCAGCTACATTTCTTTTAAAGCAATTACGCCCTCATAGTTAGCAAGTGCTATAGCAATACTGCTAAAGATAAAAAGATGATTGTATAGGAGTTCAGTTTCTTGCACAAGGAAAAGGCCAGGCTTCTAATCTTACTACAGCTGCCGCTTCTAGACACCAGATGGCACAACTGAACATTTTTCTTTTCTTAATATCCTCTACACTCCTGCTGATAGTATTTCAAGGGACTCAAAATACTGAAGAATTTTATTTTTATATCACTGTTTTACTCTCCATAACACATCATACAAAGGAATCAGTATTCATCCTCTCTACTTTTATAGATATTTTAATGTAGAAGGATGCTTCAAATAATTCTATAGCTTTTTAAAAATAGCTGTGTGACAGAACACGAAGTGTATTTTCTGACTTCTGTGAAATATTCCATGTCCACAGTAAAATATTAATATTAAAAAAGCCTTATTTTTAAAAACGGGATTTTTGAATGAATGCATTCATTTATTCTCATGAATTGTGTATTATTTGAATATATAATAAATACTTTCATTCAATTTACATATATGCAACCCTAACAAAGCAGCTAGGAGAAAAAACCCTTAAGGGCTTATAAACTCCACAAATTTGAACTAAAGTGAAAGACAAGTGGAATCTCATGTTGTTGCTATATAATATTTTCCAGCAGAATTCCACTTGAAACAGAAGAGCTGCTCTACTCAAGGGTGGGCACGAGTTCAAACGGAGACAGACAGAGTCCTATTGTGTGTTTGTACTTTCTTCTGTTTAACTCTCTGCTAGCTTTGATTTCAGTGCCTGACCTCGCCAGGGTGGGCAGATGCAAATGCTACTAATTGTAGCCACACTGGTGGATGTGTTTGTCAAAATACAATTAAAAAATCCCAACAATTTAACAGAAAGCTATAATAGAAAAAAGTCTTTTTTAAGCATCACAGTGAAAGATCATTAGCTGCAAAGGATTAAACTAACATCATCCCATACACTTTACTTCTGTTGTAACTGAAGAAGCAAGAAATAGCATTACGGTGGAAAAAATAATTTGGTAAAAGTAACCAACTGTAGGTAAAATACATCTGCAAGGTAATACACACTTAATTAAAACTGTGTGTTAAACACACTGTAGTTAAATCTGTGTGCTTCATAGGTGGCTCATTTCTGGAAAATGCATATTGTCCGCATAAGTGCTTAGAAAAATACCGCAGTTTATATATTACTCTCTATAAAACAATCTAAGCTTCTGAAGCAGTCAAATCTGGAGAGACAAAACTGTGTGTATTGTTTCCATGAAATTCATGCAAAGTATTAAGAAACATCAGGTGTAACAATGTAATACTAAACAGATCCATTGCATAAATTAGAGAAGCTGTAATACATACTGCAATGGCTGTAATTTTGCATTAATATGCAAAGCCTGTAGTAACTCATAAATTCTGTCTTTCGATTACAAAAAAGAAAAGAGAATGAGATTTTTCAGTTTCTTTGTAATTCATTCTCCAATAACACAGTACGCGCTTTGACAAAATAAGGTAACATAGTCCACAACTCATGAAATGAGAGATCACAATGTTCTGGCATACAAGATGGTTTTAAAGTCTAAACAGTTTTAAGTGATAGAAGCATATTATAAAAATATATGAATTATCACTATGGAAATCTGATGTTGAAGTACTTTTCCCAAACGCTTCAGATTTCACACAAAACACAAGCTTATATACTTGATGGTTACATTTCACATCTTTATAAATGAGTGGTTCAGACAAACTTCCAAAATTTTCAAACAACCTTTATCACATAAAAACAAAGCATTCAAATTGTATCTGGCAGTCCTGGTATTGTCTCTACTGGGCCCAAACTAAGTTCTTTTATGCAGTGATCCATAAAAGTTAGGCATCCTCAGATAAGCTTGTGAGAGCTGCTGGGCTCCTGAAAAATGTAGGAGAATACTGACAACTTGCAGCAGAGTTTGCGCAGAAGTGGGAAATATGCTGATCTGATGTGAAACTACAATAAGGCTTAGCTAAATAATACAGCCTGATCTCAAATAACGGAGCCAGTCCTCCTTTTAAATAACGGAGCCTGAACCTTCATCACTGAAGCTCTCAGGCATCTGAGCTGCTCATGTGCCCCTTGGGTTACTCTCTGCTTCAGAACCTTCCTGAGTTCTTCTGCCTCTACAGCTGGGACAAATCTCTTCCCTCTCCATGCAGGTGAAATAACCTATGGGTTATCACAAGGAGGAAGGAAATGTC
The DNA here is from genome assembly GCF_034638445.1 of Ciconia boyciana. Taxonomy (NCBI): domain Eukaryota; kingdom Metazoa; phylum Chordata; class Aves; order Ciconiiformes; family Ciconiidae; genus Ciconia; species Ciconia boyciana. Next base: position 56,877,064 of record NC_132936.1, read on the forward strand.
AGAGGACTCATTCTTACTCCTGAAGTGGTGAAAAGAAATAGAATTAAGGTACCCTATCACAGTCTGTTCATGTTCCTCATGAAGAAATACTGCTGGCTTTTGAAGGGACACGGAGGGTCCCATGCCTGCTTGTACAGTAGCCTTCACTGGCTGCTATTCAGCAGGACAGAGAGAACTAGAAAAGGTTGCTACTGAAGTATTTTCACTGACATAGCAGGTGACAATAGGAGAAGGCTAGAGACTGACTTCTATCTCCTGCTGCTTCCACAGTCCATACCTGGTTTGTCACTCCAGTTCTCCAGTATTACTGTCTTTCTCCATTCAGACTCATTCCATGCCCTTCTCATAGTCTCTCCTTCCCCTTTTTACCTTTCTTCCCTTTAGTGTCCCCTCTCCCTCTGTCTTTCTAATGCTCTTCCATCCTCAGCACCACCTGAAAAATGAAATTGCCCTTGCACTTTCCAAAATAACCAAGAAAAATTATGAAACTAAAACTGGTTATGGGTGTCACTGTTCTCTATTATATGCTACAGTCCTGCCTTCTGTCACCTTTCTATTTTGATTTTGCAGTTTTGTGAGAAGGAACTGTGTTTTATGTCATACATGTCTAGCAAACTAGGGCAACAATATCAGCGGATCTCTCAACAACACAAAGGAAACAAACCTACACAAAGATAAGTATAGACAAATGGAAAACTATGTTCCTTGTTTTGAACATGTCTTTTAAGAGTGATATATGTATACACACAGGCACACACACATACACATATATTTCTTCTTTTTACTGTATCCTAAGTTTAGATTTCTTCACTTTAGCAATGAAGTCCATGGAACATACCTTCACCAATGGATTAATAACACCAACATTAGGGCTTGCATTAAACATTTTGTTGTAGTTAGTCTCCCTGTTAACTAGCTCCAGCTGATAGAACTTTTTGTCCTCCTAAAAAGAAGAACAAATAGAAACTTCTTTTTATGCATTTTCAATCAGTTAGTGGCCAAATCTGCCTATAAAATGATCTCAAATAAATTTATGTTTACATTTCTAAAGAAACTGGTAATTCTAAAAAATGCATTTTGTATTTAATATGTTTTATATATTATTATATGTAAATACTAAATAATTTCTATTTATGCAGTTCTGTTGCAGTTCTATGCTCCTGAGACTAAGCATAGCCTAAGGGATTATGCACTGGGAAAGACTCAGCATAGTTAACTTCTGATCTCTAATTAATTTGAATTTCGTCATTCCTTCTTGCCTCTGAATCAGGATCTAATCAGACTAATCTGAGTCAGGGTGTTGTGCTCTGAATTTGGGAAGCTCAGTGGATCAGGAAATTGGTCTTAGAAACCTCATAGAAGAGACTATTTCTTGTACGGCTTACATGGCTGCCTTATTCCAGGACTGGAGATAGGAGATGTCTGATCAAGGTCATACTGAAATATTTTTTGTAATAATGTATTATGCTTGATTGTGCAAAACTCTCTGTATCTAATTAGTTTTACTATTATAAGTCATTGAATCACAGGAATAATGTGTTAAAGAATATGAATAACATGCTAGCAGGATTGGTTCTTTAAATGCATTTCAAAGACTTTGAATTAACTTTTATATCTGTCAAGATATTAAACCAAGAGAGCATAAAAGTCTTACAATCAATTTCTTTATGAGTTGGTCCCGCTCTGCAATTAGGTCTTTCAGTTCTGAGATAAGCTGCAAGTCTTCTGGTCTTGATTCTCTGGTTTTATATTTTTCTTCCATTTCTTCTAAACTTTATAGGAAAGAAGAATACCCCCTTTAGCCTGATCCAGTGTTAAATGATGAGTGAATAGTCACATCTTCGATTAGTACAAAAGAGAGTTCAGGGAGTAAAAACAGAAGATGACTTTCTTATCACCTTGAAGTAAATTAATTTCTATGTTATCATTCGGCTTTAGCTAGTTGAAAAAAAAATCAACAATAACCATAACCTTTGCTCCAGTAACTAATAATCTGGGAAAAATTCTAAAAACTTAACATCCTTCTTGTGCATGCAGTACTAGATGTTTGAAAAAAGGCCTCTTGGAAGTCAAACTCAAAATAAGGCATTCAAAACCATAATATGGACAGTAGAATTACAGAAGACATAGCTAAGATTGATTCTTATGTAAAATATAAGGACTACATTGCATTATATTTAATATTAATGCAAATTTTAAAAGCTGGCAATTCACTTTCTTGATGAGGAAGACAAACAGTATCATTGTTCTTTTTATAGATGACTACTCTGAATAAAGATGCATGCTTGTGATACTGGAGAAACTGGATAGACAGACAAGGCTGGCACCATCTTCCTCGGTTCATGTGGAACATACTGGGACAAAGATATCCAAGAACAGTGAAGACTAATAGGTAACTAATTCCTCTCCACAAAAGCAACTTAGTACCATTAGAGATGAAATAAAGGAATGAGCTGCAAAAGAAAAGCAATAACACTTGGATATTAGGATATCTGGATTAAGAGAAATGTAACAATTGATAAACATTGAAAAAATAGGAGGAAATTTAAAATGCCTGGTGGGAAAGCATTAAAGGAGAGAAGTGAAATAAGCTAACTGAGAGAGGAACTGTACAAGTTAACTGCATAAATCTCCTTGTTTCTTCTTAAAGAACAAGTTTTGAAGACCTGACAATTTCAAATGACTGTGTCTCTCTGAAACATAAATATAATGCTCATGATGCTAAACATTGTTCCAAAGGAAACTACTAAAATACTTGTCTCACATATTCAGCCCTCACATAGATTAGTGAACCAAGTTTCAGAACAGATTCAGGAAATTTAACAAGCTTAATGAAAAAAGAAATTAAAAAAAAAATCCCAAACAAACCCTGAGAAAAATCTGTGTATTTAAGGTGTCTAAGTCAGCTCAAACTTTATTCCACAAGATACCTGGAAGTAGACATAATTTCTCACTTTAGAATCACAGAATCGTATAGGTTGGAAAAGACCTATAAGATCATCAAGTCCAACTGTAAACCTAACACTACCAAGTCCACCACTATACCATGTCCCTAAGCACCTCATCCAAATGTCTTATAAATACCTCCAGGGATGGCGACTCAACCACTTCCCTGGGCAGCCTGTTCCAATGCTTGACCACCCTTTCAGTGGAGAAATTTTTCCTAATATCCAGTCTGAACCTCCCCTGGAGCAACTTGAGGCCATTTCCTCTTGACCTATCGCTTGTTACCTGGGAGAAGACACCGACCCCCCCCTCTCTACAGCCTCCTTTCAGGCAGTTGTAGAGAGTGATAAGGTTTCCCCTCAGCCTCCTTTTCTCCAGGCTAAACAACCCCAGTTCCCTCAGCCGCTCCTCATCAGACTTGTGCTCCAGACCCTTCACCAGCTTCGGTGCCCTTCTCTGGACACGCTCCAGCACCTCAATGTCTCTCCTGTAGCGAGGGGCCCAAAACTGAACACAGTATTTCAGGTGCGGCCTCACCAGTGCAGAGTACAGGGGAACAATCACTTCCCTAGTCCTGCTGGCCACACTATTTTTGATACAAGCCAGGATGCTATTGGCCTTCTTGGCCACCTGGGCACACTGCTGGCTCATATTCAGGTGGCTGTCAATCAACACCCCCAGGTCCTTTTCCGCCAGGCAGCTTTCCAGCCACTCTTCCCCAAGCCTGTAGTGTTGCATAGGGTTGCTGTGACCTAAGTGCAGGACCCAGCATTATTTAGATAAATATTTTCCCTTCAGAAGCAGCTATGTGATTTTTATTTTGAGCTGCATCTGAAAAAACAGTTTATATTAAATTATATTTATAACCTTCAAATAATCTGTACATAATCTGAGGAGATTATATAATGTATTTACATCAAACATTATGAATGTGAACAACATGACTCTTTTTATTTGCAGAAAAGGCATTTGACTCAGCAGAACAGAAATATACTCAGCTGGCTTAATTTTTGTGTATACATTTTATGCTGGGTTAAGCTATTGTATACAGATCCCCAGAGTATAGTATATAGTTATGCACAGCTGTCATTTTATTTTCAGATATTTCAGAGAACTGGGTTTTTTTCTGTTTCAAAGAGATAATATGCAATTTCAAGACTCTAGTTGTAGAGCCCAATTAATGATGCCCACTCTCAATTACTGTAAGATAGATTCTCCATTTCGTAAATGTTCACAAGGCCATGCTTTAGGTGAGGTTGACCTGCAAGCAGTTACTTAAGAAACAGCTGCATAAAACTCTTTTTTTTTTTTTTTTTAACAGAGTTTCCTCTTTTGACAGCTCTTTGCTTCAGTGTAAGTAGAGAGAGATAACACTGAAAGCCAGGTCAGGGCACCCTGGATAATGTTTGCTGTCTTTAGGCCAGTGGCTGCTTCCTTGCAGCTCCAAGTTGAGCAAGAACCAGGAGTAGGGAACCAACTAAATTCAGAAAATTTCAGAACATGATAAAACAAGTAACTTCACGGGAGAAAAAGTTAGGGTAAACAGTTCCAGAACCTAGTTCTGGTGGCTGCTTATAGGCATGTTTCTCATACAAGATAAATGCAGTAAACAGGAAGCAGTTTACACCTAATTTACTGAATGGCAAGTTACCACATTTATCAGGGCACAAGAGTGTGCATGTGGACAATTACAAGGGAGTAAGAAGTAGAATTTTATACCCATCTTTGAAGATAATTTCTGAGTGCTCATTATCAAGAAAGAATTAGATGCCTTTGGGCTTTATTTTCCATTTTTAATTGCTATTTACTTAAAGTTTTCTATCATATACTTAGAACCAATTGTTTTCTCTGCCATAAATCTTTTGTGCTGCAAATACAAATCCCTCGGTGACAACTTTGTGTCAGGAAGCCCTCAATGCACTATGAAACCTCAGCCAGAAACCCTGACCAAATGTGTTACATCACAGACAGAGATAAAGAATGAAGGATGCGGAAGACAAGAAAACACCAGCTAGACGACACATTAATACACCACTTCTGCCCAGAGGTGGTCTAACCCCAGGTGGCATTTTGACTCAGAGACACTCTAAGTATTCTGTTATTGTTATGTTTATATAATCCATTTCAGACACTACTTTCCTTATGCTAGCAAACCTGAAAAAGTGTGCATCACTCATGCACTACAATCAGACTGCTTAATAGCAAATATTGTACTGTTTATAAACTTGTTGAAAAAACTCTTGTGTTCTCAATAAAGATGTATTAAAGTTTGACAGAAACCATTTGAAATAATGTTTTCTCCAATTTTCTAAGAACTGCACAGATTTAATATCTTTTCCACTTGAAATTTTTCGGTCTCAAATCCCTAACAATTTATCTCACTAAATTCCCCTAAAGCTTATAGAATTGTGTTACCTAAAGAATGCAAGATTAGGCCCCATAGTTGATTGAGGTTTTTGCACATCTGCATCTCTGCAATATCTTCAGCAACTTATGGACACCAGAATAAACTATTCACTCAAAGGCAGCTACATACAAATTTTTTTAACGCAACAAAACTTACGAAATTTGTAAAGCTGAATTAATTTCCTTGAGCAGCTCTTGGGTCTTATTAAAATCTGCCAGCATGCTTTGTTTCTCTCTGATGTGATCTGCTGTCAAGACATCCAGCTCTTTCTCATGTTTCTTGCTTAAATCTTGCTCATGCATCCTGTTTAATTTATGTTTTGTTAAAAAAAGAGTTATTCTAAAATCAGACTTGTTTGTTCATCATGATATTCTGCCATGCTTCTAATGGCTTTTACACAATATCAGACAACACAGAAGGAATTACTGATTCACCAAAACCCATTGCTTACTGTCCTCCAATCTTCTAGCTTATTTCACGGAAAATGCATCTCCTTTAATGCTTTTTTAAATAAACAAACATAATGAATTAAAAAAAAAACACCAAAAAGCAACACTTGAGCAGACTGTTACTAAAATATGCCAAAATGTATCACTGAAATGCAGCTTAACTGTATGGTAATATTCACTAACTTTACTGGTAATGGGCATAGCTTTTTCTAAGGAAGACTAAATGATATATAGCATCACTTGATTAAGAGGATAAATTAAAAACTGCAAATGGTAAAATTTCTTAAGTAAAACAATACGTGAAACAATACACATTTGAGTTTAGAGTGGAAAAATTCATACCTGATCTGTTGGTTGGATTCACTGCGTATTCTAAGAACTTCTTTCCCTTTAAACTCTAATTCCTTGGTCAATGCACTTATATTTTCATGAAGATGAAGAATCTCTTTGTCCAGTTCAGCTATATGATGGTCTCGGTGTCTCAGTTCATCTTGTAGATCTGATATTCGGCATAAAAATTCTTTCTCCTACGATATAAGTAGCAGCAGCAAAAAACATTTTAAATAGACTTGTCTATTTAATCATCTTTAATCTTTAATCTTTCATCTTTTATCTTTAATCTTTTGTATCAAAAATAGTGTGGCCAGCAGGAGTAGGGAAGCGATCATGCCCCCGTACTCGGCACTGGTGAGGCCGCACCTCGAATCCTGTGTTCAGTTTTGGGCCCCTCACTACAAGAGAGACATTGAGGTGCTGGAGCGTGTCCAGAGAAGGGCAACGAAGCTGGTGAAGGGTCTGGAGCACAAGTCTGATGAAAAGCGGCTGAGGGAACTGGGGTTGTTTAGCCTGGAGAAAAGGAGGCTGAGGGGAGACCTTATCGCTCTCTACAACTGCCTGAAAGGAGGTTGTAGAGAGGTGGGGGTCGGTCTCTTCTCCCAGGTAACAAGTGATAGGATGAGAGGAAATGGCCTCAAGTTGCACCAGGGGAGGTTTAGACTGGATATTAGGAAATTTTACTTCACTGCAAGGGTTATCAAGCATTGGAACAGGCTGCCCAGGGAAGTGGTTGAGTCGCCATCCCTGGAAGTATTTAAAAGATGTTTGGATGAGGTGCTTAGGGACATGGTATAGTGGTGGTCTTGGTAGTGTTAGGTTTACGGTTGGACTCGATGATCTTATAGGTCTTTTCCAACCTATACGATTCTGTGATTCTGTCTCTCAGAAGCACAATACTTGCTTTTGGAAGATAACAGCTGAGCGGAATTTTCCATTCAACAGACAATTTTTTCAGTTTTTGATGCTGACACAAATTATAATTAAAACTGAGGTGTTTTTTTATTGCGTACAAGTACAAATAAAGAAGAAATCAAAGTTATGTAACAAAAAATTTCCATTTGCGAGAAAATTTAAAACCTGTCATTGCCTGTTAAAGTTTGTGTAGCTCATCACATTTTCCTTTTGTGCACACATACAACAAAAAAACAGATACTGCTAAGAACCAGGAGGCTGGGCATTTAGCATTTTCTACCTCTTCAACATACGGTAGAGAGAACTGTTTTTCCTTTTACAGCCCCATACAATGAGACAAAATAGCTCAAGATATATGCCCTGCACCAATGAACACTATGATTCAGAATTCTCCTATCGTAGGTATATATAAGGGTCATAAATATGTCACAGCAGAATATGTGCTAAATAGTTTATATAATATTTATATTGTGTCCAATAAATCAATAAAAGTCATTCTTTTTGCATAAGAAATTCCAATGAAGTTAACATCTGTGAAACTCATCTGGAACCCATCCCAATGGTTTTAATAATGATTCTCCTCAGTTTAGAAAAAGTCTGTAATAAAATAAACCTTTTTCAGGATTTTCCATTTCCATCTATTCCACTTCTTACAGTTTCACAATAATTAATGACCATATAGTTTGCACAGATAGAAAATCAGCAGATATTTTAACGTAATTTTATGTATAATTGTGTTTTGTGCCTTCGTGCATCCAGGAAATAGAAATATATCCTCATGCACAAATTTTATAGGACATCTTTAAGAACGGACCTTTAAAAATAACCCTCTACCTCCCTATAGAAAGACTGTATTAAAGTTATAAGAAAAAGCAGTGGAAAATTTATATCCACATATTTAAATATTTCAAAAAGTAGCAAATATAATCATCCCTCTCAGACCTCTCTGCACCTAGTTCAGCTCTGATCCTGTGAACTGATGAGCATTCTAGCACAGGAAAACACTATTAAGTGCTTTGCCCTCAGTACAACTAAAGCTCATGCTTAGCAGATCATTGTACTGAGACCAAAAGTACATGGCATTTGGTTGGATCAAACACTTGCTCCTGTAATTTAAACTTTTTTTCCTGACATCTCCTTTAGGTGTCTCACACTCTAGGCTTAAACAACACACGACTGAAACTATATACTCCTAAATCCTGCATGTTTTCGTTCACTGCTGACAGCACCACATTTTTGCGTCTAGTGCTCACACTTCCAGACCAGCAAGGAAGAGAAAAAGAAGGGCTCATCTTTGACTGTCTGTTTCTGTGTAAAGGCTATATCCAACTAAACCTGTTTCCTCTGTTAATATATTTCTAAAACCACTCCACCTTCTTGGCACTGGACTATCAGTAAATCCTGAAATCCTGAAATCCACAATCCTGAAAAGCGCATTGTATAGGCAAATAAAGAAGTTGTTTTCTGGTCCTCTTATTTCCAGGAGTCTGGCTTCTTTTGATCTCAAAGAGATCAAGCTTTGAATTTTTAGTTACTACTGGAAAAACTGATTGCGTATAAAGTGAAAAATGAAAGCTAAAAGTGAATGAATCAGTTTTCTGCTGAAAGCAAAGGGAGTCCACACTGGCTTTGGGATTTGGAGGTTTGTTTGGGGTTTTTTGGTTTTGGGTGTTTTTTAAGACACAGTTGCAAGCTGTTACATTGTCTCCTCTGCTTTCTTTAGATGCTAATTTATCTTTTCCAATTTAGCTCCTGAAAAAAAAGATACTAAGCTACCTCTTAAGTTTGAAGCAATCATTTGGTTTTAAGCAACCACTTCTTAGCCACATCACTTAGGCTTTGGAGTGAAACAGCTTTTTCCTTTTTAAATCCTGCTGGCAGCTAAGGCCGAGTAGAATTTTGCGAGAATCGACACTTTCCTCCCACAGCAAGCCAGTGTGCTCCCAGACCGCTGCACAATTCTGAGAGGAAACTGCCTTGATACGGGAGCCTTTACTAGGCTTCGAATTAAGTTTGTTGAAGGAAGAAAAAGCTAAGCAAGGAAGTTCAGGTAAACTGGTAGGGATGCATAATCTGCTGGTGCTGGCTGACTTTGAAGGATTACATGTTTGTTATTTGTTCACAACAGTTCTTGCCTCCAGCTAAGAGAAAACAAATACCGATTATGCAATTTTACAGTCAGTTGCCAGCAATGCCTCCTACCTGTCGCCTGCCGAGTTCTATGCTTCTTTCAAGCTCCATTTTGGCAGCTACCAGTTCTTGTTGATGGTTGTGCCTTAGCTGGTCAATTGCTGCTGCATGTTGATGATTTAGCTCTGAGCGCAAGGAAGCTAGTTACCATGAACAAAAAGAAAAGTTTATTTTGCAAATGTTTACATTAATTAACAATAACAGTCCAGCTCCCTCAAGTATTGCTGCTGACCTAACACACACTGTTTACCTCAGCTAAGCAACTGTCCTGTCATTCTATTCCGGTTACTTTCTGAAACATTCTCCATCATGAAATTTGGTGGCTTACTCCTTCCAAAAAAACTTAAGGGTAAGATTTTTCCAAAGTGAACCGTTTGGGCTTACCTGTTAAAGCTTATACTGATTTTAAGAGGAACAACTAGGTCAACATTGAATGACTCTGAGATACACTACAGTGTTATAATACACACTCATGTACATACATATATGTGCATGTATATTTGTATGAGTAGAAATAATGTTTTTGACCCACTCGCAAATTTGAAAAGAGTATACCTAACATAGCTTTTCCTTCATCCTCCAGCTCAAATCGTAGAGTCTGAAGTTCCTGTTCCATCTCCAATTTGAAACCCTCCATGGCTTGTTTATGTGTTTCTTTCAGTGCCTGAAGTTCTTCTGAGTGCTTCTGTTGTAAACGTTCTTCTAATTCCTATGAAATCACAATTGACAAAATTTATTCTACACCAGCTTAGGGAATTTATAAAATATTAAACAATAAACAACTGGCAACAAAAAGCAGGCATTGGCATACTCTAAAAAATATTAAAAATGCACTAATATTGCTCATATTTTCTTCTCTCGCTAAGTTATCCTACTACTATATTTTTTCTTTTCAGTGGCTGATGGTTATCAAGATTACCTGTGCACAAAAACTCTGTTTTGCTCACAGTTGGAAAAGAGAAAAAAAACAATCTATGGATATATTTACAACAGCAAGCAATGTGATAAGGTGCAGATCCATAGATGGGTCTAGTGTGCACGTGATACACATTTGGGGATTTTTGCTCCCCATTGACACCCATGTTTATTCCGTATTGAAGTGTATGAAGCATAATGTTCCTGGTGCACATCTTCTAGTTTCATTTCGAATAAAAGGAATCCAGCTTGTGTGCTCCAAGACCAGTCTATGATGTGAACCAAAGTACATTAAGTGGGGACAATGGGAAAATTAATTGCAAAGGTTCGCTCTACATCTGACCTTAAGACACACACCCTGTTAAGTACCATGCACTGCCAAAATTTCAATTTTAAAGCTGATTTAGTCAAGGTTTGAAAAAAATATCTTGGGTGTGACATTGTTCTGGACATGAAAATTATCTTGCAAGTTGCAGAACATAGTTTATACAATTTTTAACATAATGAAAATATAAAATACATTACAAAGGAGTTGATTCACAGGAAATATCAGAAAACACATGCGAAATTAGGTAACTATAATGGAAAATATAGAGAAACCTATTCCAAATCAAAACTAGAATATAATGTTATGGATAACAAGTCAAACTACTGTAAAGAAACGTGTGTGTTGATAATAATTTTACATATGTATACCTATATATATGCATATACTGGTAGACTATAAAGCAAGACATGAAACAATGCCAGTATTAGAGATGATTTTCAATATGTCTTGATGAGATTTAACTGGATAAAAATGTTACTGTAAGACATCAGCTGAAAAGGAAATCTAGTAGGTATGCAGATACTTTTCTTTACAATTCCAACTATGTACATAAATTTCTAAAATGGCAACATTCTCTACATAATTTGGAATATCCATATAAACATGCCTTTTGTTCTTGCTCTTTTGTTTCTTCCATGTTTTGAAAGGCAAGGATATGGGCTTCCTGAAGTGACTTATGCCTTTGCTGATGCTCCTCTTCTAATTCCTGGATCTCCTGAGTCAGCCTCTGTCGCTCCTGGCTGAACTGGGCTTGTAGCTGTTGCAAAGAGCTCTGTGACTGGGAAAGCTGCATCTCCAGATTCTGCTTCAGTAAGGAGATCTAACCCACAACAGAACAGCAAATATCCATTAGTCATTAATACTAACACAAACTCTGAAAAAAACATTCAAAAGAAGAAAACACTTGAAATTTTAAAGCTAGAACATTAACTAAAAGACAGACAAGCAATGTCATCCATCTACTGGATTTGTTAATATTATATCTCAGAGATATAATAATTACATTTAAATAATTTTGTAAGGGTTATCACATCTGTCAGTTCATACTACAGCACTACCTATAACACAATTTTTCATGGCCGAATTATCAAAATTTACTTCTAGGTTTTGTATAAAGATCAATATAAATGACACTATCAAGGTCTGAAACCAAACACTTGATTGTTAAGATAAACTATTCTTCAGGGGAACATCACGTCAATTCTGTAAGGAAAGTCCTGCCGTTGGTAGGGGAGGACAACCTGACATCTAGATTGACTTTGTATCTTTTGATATGATATGGTCCTATCTTACTGGTAGTTTTCTCATTTAAAAAGAAATGGTAGCATACCAGTCTACATCACAAACAAAATGTTACACTTGATGGATTCCACCACCACCACCCCCCTTTTTTTTTGTTAGCTCAGTTAAACAATGAGAGTGATTTTTCTGCTGGTTTTCAAGATCTAAGGTCTAAGCAATCTGAGTCACAAATACTCATTTTCTTAGAAATACCTGATTTTACAAATTATGCTTTTCACCCAACAAGTATTTTAATACATTAGACTACACTGTACTCTTTGAAAAAGTCACATTTTGTTTTTATAATAATGTTATACTTTGTTCTTCACATCAGATAGCATCTTTTCAGACTGAAAATACTAAACCTGTATTCCCTTTCGAGCCAGACACGAGAGAGATACCCTCCAATTCCGGAAACAAGATTTAACCAAAAGAGCATTTTGCTACAGTGACTCAAAGGCAGGAAAAATAAAATTGCCATGTGACAAAGATTTTGAATCAGTAAGGATACTTTTCAAGCCCCAGAGCATTACATAAAATTGAATTATAAGTGAAAGTCTGATAGTGTCATTTGATTCAGCATATCTTAAAATTAATTATGACAAATTAATAACGACATTGCACATCAATTTACTGATTTACAGAACATTAAAACCCACCACTTAACAAAAAATTAATAGCAGCATACCAAGGACAACTTGCAGCATGAACATTATTGTCAAATATGTGGGGTTTTTTTTCAGGACACAGCTTAAGCAGATTTGAAAGAAAAAAGCTACATTTAAAGGAAAATTAGCACTAAAACAAAACAAGCAAATTAATTTGAATGAAATAAGCATGGCTCGTTGCATTTCAAATTCACCAAGTCTTTGTGTCTGGGCATATATACTCTACTTTCTAAGTATACTACATCAACTGTATTTTACTTCAGATACCTTTGAAACAGATTAGCTACAACTGAAGGAGTATAGTGAAGACCCATACTACATTCTGTAATCTGAACTATATATGTAAAACCTTTTACTAAGTACATTAAATATAAATATCACATACAAATTATACAGAGGTTTGTGTAATCTCCTGTTGTGCCTCCAGAAATGGCCAACCTGGGTTACCCAGGGAAAACAAGGCCAAGGCATAAATGTAGCGATCTTGACTCCGAAGTCTACCAGCATCCAGCAATCTTTCTTAAACCAGAAGAGGTATTTTGGGGCAAATTCATGGAAGAAATATTAATTAAATACAACCACTATCTGAATCCATAGAAGCTTTTAGTATACACAATATCCTGTGTCAAGTTCCATATAGATGTGCCAATTTGACATGATGATCTCTAATACTTGCAATGGAAAGGAGTCAAATGAAGTTCCCTTTTCATTTACTCTATTCTACGCATGTTTCTGTAGATCTCCATCATTTCCCTCCTTACACCCTTTTCCATACTAAACAGTTTTGGCTTAATGAGTCGCTCCTTGTACCTATTTCATATCTGTCATCACATTTATCCTACTTTTGCCCCTTTTCTACTATTTCTTTTTAAGATTAGGAGACCAAAACAGCATAAGGTATTTAAAATGAGAGTAAACTCTGGTTTTATATAGTGGTTTATGTGGTTTTACATGTTATGTTCTCTGTTTCTCTCCTACATTCCTAATGTTTTATTTGCTTTTGTGACTCCTACCGAGCACTAAGGTGATGTTTTCATGGAATTATATATTATAGTCCACAAACCTACTCTCCAGTTTTAACAGGTCAAGGTAAGGTTCATCGTTTTACACAAGAAGTTAGAATTCGGGTTTTTTTCCTTGTGTATCACTTTGCGTTTATCTACAGTGAATTTCATCTGCCATTTTATTGCCAAGTCCCTTGTCCTTTTACAGCTATTCTATAATTCTTCAGACAGTCTTTGTCCTTCCCACCCTGAATAACTTTTTATAAGCTGCAAACTTTCCCACCTTACTTATTCATAAACAACTTGCGAAAGAAAATATATTGAACATTATTGTAACTCCAGTGATAATCTACCTTCACTGTGGAAGCACTTTATTTAATACCTATCTTTCAACCAGTTATTTATTTATACAAAAACTTCCCTCTTGTATCGTGGAGTTCTAGTTTCCTCAGAAGCCCCAGAACTTCTCGGCCAATCTCTTTCAGCATACCATGGCCAGGGCTGCCATGCTGGTCAGACAAACCAATAATGCAACCACATATTGCATTCTTTCTCTTCAACCCTAGAAACTCACTCCACTGATGCGGTTAGTTTGCACCATGCAACTGCCAGCTCTGAATTTTCATCTGTGTATCATCATCTGGTATTGCAATGTGCTATTGTCTTCCTTCTCCAGAAAAAAAAGATCTATCTTATCTAAACTCCCCTTTGATCTACTCACATCCCAACTACTCTGCTTCATCCCATGCTCACTGTTGGGCCCTTCTCTCTTTCTCCACCCTTCTGTAACCTCATACTTGCCTGGGTCCTTCTTTTCACCTGTAAGCCTTGCCTTTATTTCCTGTTTCTCTGCCAGACTACACCTAGAGAAAACCAGACCCTCTCTGGAGATCCATTTTTCCCTTGTGCTTTTAGGTAACTCTTACGCTACTTTACATTACCTCTGCTCCTATTTAACCAACATCCATAAACTCTCAGGTTTGTTGAGTATTTTTGTTTGTTTCCATGAGACCACTACTGCGACTTGGCTCTAGCCCCTCTACTCCTTGCCTTCCATCCATCCCATACTCCAGTATCTCCCCCCCCTCCTCTGCTCTTTTTCTTCTTCCTAACTCCACTTTTAGTATCATAGGAATGTGCAGTTAGGATAGTCTTAAAGAGATTATTCAGTCCAATTCTTTGCACTAGGTGGGAACCCTATACGCAAACTACTGCTTAAAAATCTCGTATGAAGGAAATCCCACAATTTTCACCCAGATCCTCTTCCTCCTCCTCTGCCTGCCTGTGGCAGAAACACTGAGATACTGGACAGATGTTCTGTCCACTCTTACTTGTCCCCTCCACCATGTTTCTGTCCCTCAGGTTTCTCACCATTGCCCTGTCCCCTTCACCGTGGCCACCAGGAGGTACAATTCTAGGGGAAGTCCTGCTCAGTCCTGCAGAATCTCAGGTAATTTAATCATCATACTCTAAAAAGTCTTTCATGATGACATTCAAATGGAGTCAACCACGGTATCTTAGCCAAATTTTTATTTAAGATGACATGAAAAAATGGTTTTTTGGCTTGCAGTTAAATCTGTCTCTCACTTAAGTTCCTGCTCCAAATTCTGATAATTCTCAGTATATAATTTATAAACATTTTTAGCATGGGCCAAGGGCAAAACAATTTTCTTTTCATTTTTTGGAAATGCAGAAAGCATTTTAATTGAGATGACCAAGAGAAGTCTGACATCTGGCCAGGAAGCCATCTTAGAAGAGATCAGGAATAGCCTTCTCAAGAGTAGTCCACAATTCCACCAGATTAAAGTGACTTCAGAACAACAGCCTGAAATGAGTCAATCTCCGGAGATGCCTGTTTGCCTGAATAGACTATACAGAAAATAAAGGACAATGAGGATTAAAAGATTCTAACAAGCAAGTCAGATTAGTCTACCCTTCTAATAATAAGGGGTTTTTTTGTTGAAAGTACATAAAATATTAAAAATCTGACAGTTATTTTTAGAAGAGTACATAATTTTAAACATTATTTTGATTATTCAGTACATATACTGATATCCTTAAGAGCACATTTTTGAAAACATTAGTGCCTCCCTTTGCATGTCTTTGGAGCATCCTTTCTATATACTCCTGTACTGAGGATTCAAAAGAAAACAGCTCTAAACACTATTGTCTGAACTTTCAATACTTTTATCCAAGGTTTTCAGCTATTAAAAACATTGGTAGGAATTTTGAAAATTAAAAAATTGAAAGAAAGAATATTTTGGCTACAATTATGACTTGCACTGCAAAACTGCAAATTATAATACAGCATCAATCTCATGCTTTGTAGAAAGCTCTGCAATACACATTTGCACTGCCCACAAGCTTGCTTGCTTTAACAATGACGTAAAAATGCTGCTTATATTATGACCATGTATGGTGTCTGATGTCCAGTGATACATACATTTACACAGATGAATGGACGCAATACAAAAGCTTTTGATAACTAGCGGCAAACGTTCTCCTCTCAACTATTACCATGTCTTCTATTTCATAGGCTAAAGCTCTAAAGCAGTACTAGGATATGCAGATTTATTAGTGCAAACATGCCCTGTTTACAAGCTGTAAGTGCAAATCACTTACATTGCTGATAGATTTATGCAAAGCTTCACCGAGACAGTGCCGCTATGAAGAAAAGATCACAGGAATAAAGGGAAACATTCAGAAATCAACTAAGTAAAAGAAAAAGGGATAAGGAAGGGAGAGTAAAACATAGAACATTAATTATAATTTGATCAGGGAAAAATAAGTTGAAAACTATCTGGAAAAAAATATGAATAGCTTGCTTTGACTTAGTATTTAAACTACTGAACACAGAACAGAATGATGCATTTTCCTGTGTTATGTTTTGAATGTACCAGACAGCATTATCTCTTCAACATAATGTTACTATATACTCATATATTACGCAGCTGAACACTCTTGAAATTATCCAACTGTTTTCTCTTCTCCTTTATGGCAAATAATTTTGGGAAGAAATCATTAAGTACACCGATTTGCATTACTATTAGAAAAGATGTAACATAAGGACTCACTCAACAGTCAGCTGTGTCTCTGAAATATCACAAGCATATTAAACACATAATATTAGAGATCAGATTTCACTGCTAAAGGGCAGAAAATGAGTTTAGTCTGTAATGAAGACATATTTATATTAAAATACTTCTCTTATTTTTCTTATAATTCAGAAAGAGATGGGTACCTAAAAGACTCTTCCTGAAAGTCTCCAGCAAAAAATTACTTAATGTGCTGCTTATACTAGTGTTGATTGCTAATGAAAAGCAAAAAATAAAAACATATTGCCAAGTAAATGTTCCATATGAAACATTATTGATCATACAAATCATATACATAATTCATATACATCTATATTAAAATGCCTGTGTGTTTATATATATATATATATATATATCAATGGTGTAGATAGGCACACACATGCACGCACACAATAGTCATCAGAAATGAAGTGAGAGCAATTTCATATCCAGCATGACCAATTTCCCCTCTTGGCACAGGTCAGTCAAGAAGATGGCTTTCTCCAGGAGACAGCAGGTATTTCGACACCAGCTTGGAAGCCTATAGTTGGGAACTTTTAGATAATACGTTCTCAAAATACAAAAATTATTATTCGTTCTCCTGAATCTACAAAAAGGCACAACATAAAAATACGTTATTGTGGAATATCCAAAATTATCTTATTAAAATTGTAAGAGAGTTACAAGCAATAGTTTTCTATGCAAGGGCATAACACTAGCAGGCATCATACTCCAGCGGACAAGACAACAGACTGGCATCTAACAGCTCCGATTTCAACACCGGATTTTGACAGTGGCAGTCTGAACAAATCCAGCTATTTTTTCTGTGCTTCCTTTCCCATCTGTCTGGTTTGTTTAGGGGGGAAGCTGTTAAGAGCAGGAATGATCTCTTGCTAATTAAATGTTCAGTTTCTACAACGTTTGGGACTTAATTTTGATGGACATACCTAGGCACCACTGTAGTAAAATCTAAATATTTCTTAGTAGTACATCTGAAGCAGAAAGGTTAGTAATGTTACACTGAAAAGAAATTCCAAGTAAAAATACTTTTGGGAAGCTACATTCTGAGGTCTACCCTATTAAAAAGGCCCTTTTAAGAAAGTGAGAGTTGCCCCCTGGTTCTTGCAGAATAACAGATTCCTTTCACCAAGAAAGAAACTGGTCTTGCTTTGCTGTCAAACTGATCTTATAACTAAAAGTACTAAGATGGGCTAACCATTTTAATACATATGATTTCACCAAATTTAAAAGTTTTCCAGAGATCTGGAAAACAGATGGAATTAAAATGAACTTTTGGTGAAGGTTCTGCAGTAAAACTCTCCAGTTAAGTTCGGTATTTAGATTTGTCACAGATTTCTTAGGCTCCGTCACTGAAAGCAATCTTTCTGCAACCCATATTTCCTGATTGTGAAATGAGAACAGTAATTATCCTGTGCAAAACCAATAACTGTTAAATGCTCAGATCTTATTGGCAAAAATAAGGCCATGCACAGACCAAAAAAAGTTATTTTTTTAATAAATTGAGCTTATATATTTGACATCCTATGTGTTCTAAAGAGACACACAGCAATGTTGAATATACAGTGAATGCAGCTTACTGATTTTTAACAAAACTTGGAATACACAAATCCTTTATAAATCTGGAAGTCTAAGTATCATATCACTATTCAAAAGCATTTAATTATAGGACAGCTGGCTAAACATCAGTCCTGGAAAAGAGTCAATCAAGAAAATCTTCAAGTGTGAAAATAAGATGATTTTCAGTCAACATAAGAATGGAATAAATCTCTGCTAAAGAAAACCTGATTTCTTGCTTTGACAACACTACAACTTTGGGCAATAAATGCTCCTGTACAGAAATAATACTTAAGAGGACTTTAAAAGGGTATTCAATTTATTATCACATGAGATTTTGATCAAAACATGTGTGCTTATACAATATTACTTAAGGATATTTTAAAAGGTTAAAACCAACTTACTTTATCTCAAAAACAGCTAGTGGTGAATCATCACTGAAATCAAACAGGTATTCACTAGGATTAATACTAAACCTGACCACAATTTATTATTTTCATCCTTTATTAGATAGTAAATAATTTGCATAAAATACATCCATGATAGAATAGTAAATTAGAATTATATAGGCTAGTCAATTGGTATGGAGGCTGATTCCAGCAAAATGTGTAGCAATATAATCAGATGCAGCTCCATATTGAAAAGTATGCAAGTCACATTCAGAATGGAGAACTCCAAAATAAACCTGGTTGAAGTATTGTTAAGAAATTCCATAAAAATTCAAAACATCCTCATGACTACTTCCACAGCAAGGTCCATGATCTGGGGAAAAAGCGATGAGAACCAAAAAGAATGCATGCGTAATTATTACTCTCTGTACTTCTATGATGGGGAGAAGTGATGAGAAAAAAAGGGAGAAAGTGGGTTTAACTGTCACTCTATTTCTACAGGTTGGAATTTGAGATTATTGGTTTGTGATATTACTGTGGTATGAGAAACCCTTGTTCAATTCTCTTTGAAATCAGGCTTTGCAGATATAGGATGTACAAATGAATTAATTTGTTTCTTGGAAGTACAGGAACTTCTGAAAACACATCTTTATTTGGCATATGTGTATTCGCTATCCTGCTTTTACTCAATTTTGCTGTCTCATTCTTCAGTAGAAGTATTGACTTCACCTTCAGCCTCAGATGTAACCAAGAGAACGTCCTCATGATCCAGAGGAACAGCAAAGAGGTCGCTACATCTTTAGAACCCACTAATCATTGCAGGCTACTCAGCAGGACCGAAAGACCTTGCACGCAATACATGGGGAAAGATTTGTATTCCCGCCTCTATTTCAACATTTCTCCTAAAAGAGCTGAGTTTTCAATTTAGTTGGGCCAATTTGTGTTGTAGTAAAGCATAGATTTAGAGATTTAAAACCATTCAAGCTTTGGGTTTGCTTACTGTAAAGAACAGTTGCTTGTGTTCCCATCATGACTGTCACAGGGGCCATACTTGGTGATCAAATGGTGTTATTTTCCTCAAGAAGGAAATTTACTGCACCACTGACATTTTCACGTTTTCATTCACTTGCATTGTTTTCTGCAGGACTTTAGCTTATTGGATGCGTGGAAGTTCTCTCACTTCATTGTTTCTCTTGGCTAAAAATTACTTTCAAACAGATTACAGAGGCTTGACACTGAATTTCAGCATCAGCCTTCATGTTACCCAAAGATCAGTTATGTAACACTTTTTCTCATTGATATTTCCATGTCAAATCGTGTCAAGATCTGACTTTGGTATACAGTTTACCGACTTTTCAAAATACCGCTGGCAGCAGGAATTCTTGTGTAATACCTGAGACCCTAACTGGGGAGGGTCCAACTTTATCTGTGTATCAAAGCAGATCTAGACTGCTACGCAGTCTTTGCCTCATTTTAAGAATGAGCTCCAATAGATGCTGCTAACCTTTCTGAAGGAAACCTACATGCATCCATCAGACATTAGTAAAAGAAACTAGTTTCTGAGATGCCTACTGACGACGCTGAAGGGACCTTTGGCATAAGTCCATTTTATCCAGCTAATAACAACAATCACCCCAAAACTCTCCCTCGAGCTATATCTTTGATTTGAAGAGAAAGACTGATTTGTCAGCAGATGTACTGTCTCTGGCTGCGCAGTGCTTACACGACAGATGACTCTGCAGGGATTTGGAAAGCAGCTGTTTCCTACTCCAACATTTTGTACTTGGCTTGAGGCTTGTGACATGCTAGGAATGGAAGAGCTGCATCAAAGTTTGCCCTCTCTGACCAGCAAGAAAAAGCAGCATTTAGAGCCCCTTCCCTCTCTCTCAAAACCCAACAGTTTTCTACTGAGGAAAATTAAGTATATATAAGGCATTCTGAAATGTATAACTATCTCTGGGATCTAATCGGTCCTGATTTCCTCCTGTTTTTGTAGCAACCCTGAGTGAAGGTGCTGTGTCCAGGCTGTCACGAGGTGGGGTACTCATCCTGTTGCTTTAAAAAGATGGAGCTCTTTTCCAGTTGTAGGAGTCTATCAAACTGATAGGCAAAATGCCTAGGTATTTTGACATATTTTTACCTGTTTGGATTTTGGATTATATGCTTTTAATCTGACAAACTGCAGGCTCAATGGTCAGGGGAAAAAGAGGATCATTTGAATCTCCTGATAATTTTTAAAGTTTTTGGAACAGTACTAGGGCTTCATTTCATTTTACTTATTTGTCATACTGCTGTCAGGATTTTAAAGATTATATAGGCATCTTGGCTCATCCTTCCTGGAGCACAAAGGTATTTGTCACAAAGTGCCCTTAATCTAGAATTTTATTCATCTGCTGAATCTCAAACAAATTTTGCCCCACCTAATAAGTTATCTTATTCCTCCCAGGGTCTACTGTTTTCATTGGTTTTAAACCTATGCAAAAGCTACTTGAGCAACCATCTTCCGTAATGAAGAAGCTAAGGTTAATGTTTTAAAACTAGATCCTTGCCAGAGTCTTTATCTTACATTTAAGGGAAAAACATATACACATATAGGATTAAAATTTTATTTGGGGAATGGTATTACTGTTGGATTTGGCTTAGATTTCTATTTACTAGTTTTGGAAGTGTAAACTTAATTCCAAATATCAAATTAAATTCTTTTCTGACTCATGCATCATTAATTACATAGTGTACTAAGAATTTAATGTTCTTTTCATCCACTGACAGGCAGAATTAAAAAGTCTTTCAGTCTCCTCCAGATGTACTAACTCAAACACTGCCAAACAAAAGCTGGTAATATTAAATTCCAATTAGAAGTTTATGACCAGATAGACAAGTTTCTTTGGCTATGAAGATACTGTACTTTCAAACGTCAGCCTAGATGTATTTTTAAATTTAATTAAACATAACACCATGAGATTAAAAAAAAATCAATTAAGAAGAAACCAAAAGAGAAATGAAAAAGAATTCCAGTAACACATCTATTCTTTAACAGAGCAACAAAGCTAACATTTGTTAGTATTCCTACTGTATCCCACTGAAAATACTTTGAAAACTCTGATTTGTTCTGTTGCTTTTGTTTGTCTGTATTGCTGAGTAGCTCTTAATTGTAAATGGTCTTTAATGAATTTCCTCTGTTACATTCAGAATCTTTTCAACAAAGAGTAAAATAACGAAGAGAGTGCAGTACGGGCTGAATGGGCTCACCATAAGTAAAAGCTCAGAAAAAAGAGACAGTTCCGCTGAATATTAGGCATTTGTTTTCATGCTCAAGTTTCAGACAAAACTACAGTGACCAATGTGGATAGAACAACGCACTGACCAACCTTCAGGATCACATCTCTGCATAGAACAGGGAGCCAGAACAAGGAGGATTCTTTATTGAGAAGTACAGCTAGCCATGAAACTGGGGGAAGCACCCTCAATAGATGGCCCTCTGAGGGCTGCAGTGACTCTGGATTACATGATTATTCACACGCTCATGTACAATAGTTTTTGACTTGCTTAAAGCATAGGCTTCCCACTTAGAATACAGGAATACCGATTCTTCTAAATCACTGGTGAGTGGCAAGATGTTTACGGACGCTGGATCTAAGCAGAAACCCCCAAAGCTCCCCTGATTCTCCAGGAGGCCCACAGGAGTTGCAGCACAGTCCCATTAAGACCACAGTTTTGAGAGCTGTAGTCACTTCTGAAAAGTTTCCAAGAGCTGCAGAAAGTGGTGCCCCTTTGGAAAAACAAATACCTACAGATGAAAGAAGAGACATAAAACCTCACCCTGAACTGCATTCCAGGTGCCCTCTGCTCTTTGCTCCCTCTTTGGTATGATTTTTCTTTTTATTCTTTAGGATTTCAGCATTTTAGCTCTCTAAGTGCTTATTAAATCTTGCGCAAAATCCTTTACCATCCACTAGATGTCATGGTAGCCTTACTAGTATTATTGAATGCAAGAATGACCAAAGAGAATTAGGATGGAGAAGTTACTTGAAATGTAATTCCTCTCTGTTTCTGACAGACAAGCCTTTACACAGTGTGTTCAGGACAATATCAAGTGACAGAGAGCAGAGTAAAAGGATTCTGTGCTGAAAGTTAATCTCCCTTCTTTCAGGAAACTGATATAGGGTTTGTGCAGGTTATTTCTTGTTTCCAGCATCCATTCGACAGCAAATCTTCTAAAGCAAGGATTACCCAAGGCTGTGGAACAGGCCAGTAAATCCTTGTGCTGGGGAAAGTAGCGTTTCCCGATTCTGCTAATGTGTATGCACATCAGCTCTGCGATAAGCACTTCCACACAGGCAAATAGAGACGGAGCAATAACTGCCGCTGGTAGAAGCCTGGTCAAGGATCATTTACAGATGTGCACAGGAGCTCTGTGACTTTTCTACAACACTCCACTTCATGAACAAGAGTAGACACAGTGGCCAGGGTTTTAAGATTGAGTTTGAAATTTTCTGAAAACTACAATTTGAATAATGTCTACATCAGAAGGAAATATTTAAATTTTTATATAAATCAACGTTTCTCATGTTTACTTTGACAGTTTAAAAAGGAACACACCATGACAGAAACAAACTCTGCATAGGAAACTTCAACATTTTTTTTTTTCCAAAAAAGGAGAGACTCTTTGCAGCAGGAAAAATAAACAACAGCTACCAAAGTGTATGCAGTACACTTTTGTCCATTGTCACTATACTACTTCTAATATTTCCATTAATAGAAGATGATATACTCATGTGCGAAAAGTTTACAAAGTTAGAAAGAAGAATGTCACGCTAATGCTTGGTCACATAATAGTATGAAGCTACATAAGAATGGAAAAAAATGCTGACAAAAACATTTATTTTACTGGAACACACGTTTTACTGAAAAGTAAGGAAGAGGGAAGAACCAATATTTGCTCAAATATAGAAAAGCCCATCCACAATCAGAATACTTGATTCAGTTTACAGAAAGAAACATTTACCACAAGAACAAATAGATAAGAAGAATACAGGCCTTAACCTGTACATTTCAGTGCCCAGAATTGAAGGTTGCACAACACGGAGAGGCAGAAGAGAGAACACGCTCATGCTTTAAAAAGAAAACTCCTGCTATGTCATCCATGGCTGAAGCCTTCTCAGCAGTAAAATGTTTTTAAGAAAAGCGTTAAAAGCCCATTACACAGCTAGGAGAAATGGAAAAGAGCTAGCACATCTGAATTCTACATATTTCATGAAGAAACTCTCACATGGATTGATGTAGAAGTACTTAGTAAAATTTACAGGAAAAAAGGAAAAGCACTTTCTTTTTGTGTCTTCTAGAACCATTTCTCATATCGGAGGTAAGAACTGCACACTTGGTCTCTAGACACTGATCTAGTTAACCTGCCAACCACATTTAACTGTAGATGGTAAGTGATGCTTTGCAACTGGCAAGAACGTGTTTAAGCACTTAATCAGCTGAATAGCATTTTCTCTCAAGAGAATTATTTTACTCATAACAAAGCTATACTGTTAGAATAACAATAATCCTACATGCATTCTATGAGGGACCACTTAGCATTACCAGTATAAAAGCAAAACTATTACCTTGCCTTACGCAAGAGCGTGATCTCACCTATCAAATGTGCAACAACTAGTAAAAGGCAGACATTTGTAGATTAGTGTATCATAATTAAAAAAAAAAAAACAAACAACAACAAACCAGCTTAGTACACTTTATGGGCATACATTTTTTGATTGAACATTTTAAAAAAATTGTTGCCATTTATAGCTGTGTCTCTTCATTCAGTTTTTCTGGCACCAGTCAGCAGCATTCCAAGATGGGCTTACTCTGTGTTGTATTTTTCTACAGTTTAAGTAACTATACTGTGTCACTTCTCTCCATTCATTTAAAACCTGTTTTTTTCAACACTTTGCTTACATAACCATTCCTATACTTCAAGTTAGGTTCTACACTTCTTTGTACCTTGTTTTTAAATCAAATCTGAGATGCATCAATACATATTAGAAAATTATGTACCCGTATTAATGAGCATTTAGTTTCTGAATTCAACCTTTCTGAACAGCATTTATACAACTAAATGGTGAAGCTCTAGACACTTTCTCAACATAGAGAGTGCATGTAGACCACATTTTCTGTCAAGTTACAAGTTTACAAATGATTTAGCAGAGACCTTGGTCTCACGTTATTTTGATAAATCATTGTATAGTACTGCTGGTATAGACCAGACCAATGCTTCAGGTGTGAAAATCTGAATTACAGAAAGAGGAGTTGGATCTCTGCTCTCTTTCTGATTTTTACACAGACTTCATGCCTTTCAAATGGATTTTAAATGCATATTCCCACTAATGAAGACTGGGGCTGGGTGTAACAAATTCACAATTTTACACCCCTGCTGCAGTATCTCAGACTGTTCTAGTTCAGTGTAGTTGAAAGAAGACAGGTATGAACAGATATTCTTTTGATGGACTGAAATTTGAATTCTTCACAATGCTGTTAACACACACACGTATATATATATGTAACAGCAGAAGAATCTCACTTTTGTGCAACTCCAGACTGTTTAAACTAGACTGTGAACCCTCTGGGGTAGAGTCTTATTGCACATTTACAGATTGCCAAGCACAGCTAGGCTTACTGCAGTAGTTCCTGTAGTGTCAAAGCGGGCCCAGTGCAGTTTCCACTCAGAATAGCATCATTCTAGATTTACACAACTGAAGTGTATAGTAATCTTTGTATTATAAAACACATACCAAAAATCTTCCACTCTCTTTCATAATGAAATAATGAATCATAATGAAATCATAATCACTATCTTTGATTTTCTTCTGTGATGAAATTACTAGATCTGTGCATGAGGGGAGAGCAGTGGATGTTTGTGACCTTGACTTCAGCAAGATTTTTAACATCCTTGTATCTGATTGTATCACAATTCAGATGGGTGGGCTACCAGATAGATGAGAACTGGATCGATTATCAGGCTGAAAGGGTAGCAGTTAATGGTTCACTCTATCTGAAAGCTTGTTACAAGTAGAGTTCCTAAGGTGTCTGTTCCAGGACCTATTCATTTTAGTACCTTCTCAATGACCTGGAGGAGGAGGCAGATAGTACCCTCATAGAGTTTGTGGATGACACCAAAATGGGAGGAGTAGAAGGTAGAGCACAGCACAGTGGAGGGGACACAATACATTGAAAGGTGGTAGGGCTGCCATCCAGAGGGCCCTGTATAGGTTATAAGGTATGGGCCAATAGGAACCTCACAAAATTCAACAAGGACAAATGCAAAGTCCTTTACATGGGATGGACTAAACCCCTGCACTGGTTCATACTGGGTTACAGATCTGCTTTGCATAACCTAGTTAATGGTAGGCTAAACATGAATCAGCAGTATGGCCTGGCAGCAATGAATGCCAGCAGCATACCGGGCTGTAGCAAGAACTAGTAGTTTGAGGGAAGGAATCAGTACCTTTGACTTGGCACTTGTTGCACATCACCTGGGGGGCACATTCTGTCTCCTCCTCCAGTTCATTCAGCTTTGGTTGCCCCAGTACAAGACAAACATTGATGAACTTGAACACGTTCAGTGGAGAGCTACCACCAAGATGGCTGGGACTGGAACATATATCCTTCTGAGGGAACCAGGTTTGTTCAGTCTAAAGAAGAGAAGGTTTTGTGGGACTTAAGAGCTTTCCAGTACCTATGATGTGGTTAGAGAGAAAGTGGACCCAGCCTCATTACAGTGGTGCACAATAGGACAATGAGAGACAAGGATCATAAACAGAAACAGAAGAGGTTCTGTCTAAATATAAAGAAAAAACTCCTCTTGAGGATAATTAAGCACTAGAAGAGATTCTTCAGAGAGGCTGTGGAATCTTCATCCTTGGATGTTATTCAAGACCTGACTGGACAAAGCCCTAAGCAACCTGGTTCAAATTCAGTGTTGACTGATTTGAGCAGGAGGTTGCACTAGATGACCTCCTGAGATCTCTTCCAACCTCAGTCAGTCAATGATTCTACGATTCAGGTCAGTGTAACTCTCAGAGGCTACCCTTTGTGTACTGCAATCAGGAGGAACTTACTACAAACCCATTTCTCTAAGAGTTAAGTTACCCATCTTGTACACTATGGTCTGGAATTCTCTCTCCTCCAGGTGTAATGGACAAAATGTAGATTCTTACAGAGAGAAAGCTTAATTCCCTACCACCAACCATAACTTTTCGATCTTTATGAAATACCTATCCAACTCAAACACTGGTACGGAAAAGCAACAGCTGGACTTAGGGGGAAAAAAAAAAAAGTGAAGACTCCCATGGTTTATTTTCTTATTAGTCTCCCAAACACACACGCTGTTATGAAATGGTGCAGCTCCTTGGTACAGTAAAAGGAATGAAGAAAAAAAAAAAAACAACAACCGTTTTGCATATGCAGACCATTTCCTATGTCTGCAAATTCTCTAGTAAAACTTTCCTTATTACAGTTAGCTTCCTGAGCTTTCCAATTCCAAAATTTCTTCCATATGCAGAAAAAAATTGTTCATTTGCAACATACTAATTTTCCATTCTAAAACTGTATGTTAGATTTATTATGGTATTTTTAAAAGCTAGAGATAAGTGAAGTATTTTTAAAGTATGCTAAAACTACAGAAGGTTTAACATATCCCTTTCAAATTGTACTTTCCTAGAGAAAATGCTATTTATAGGTAGAAGTAAAGAGAGTAAATGAAGCTTGGGTAAAGGCAATAAGTGAAACTTAAAATCAAATGAGTCCAAGTCGTATTCCATTCATGTTGTAAAAAGTAACAGACCGAGAACTTTGAAAACCTCCAGCTTTTTTGAGCCTAAGCCACAAGATTTTACAAGCTTAAATTCCCTTGTCAGCAAAATAAATTGTTATATGTTCCTATAAGAAGCTGTATAATCAAGTGCATGTTCAGTTATTAGACTTCTCAAATTAGAAAGCAAATTAAAAGCCATCCCACAATAACACCCTAAATTCGCAGTCATTCAATGAGTTCCAAAATCTGTTTCTCTTACTTTAAAATATAATTGTTCATTATAAGCTATTCTTTCAAACTGTAGTCAATAAAATCAGTTCTACAGCATTTACGGTTTGGAAAAAGTACAAAGCAAGTATTTTCTGTGAATTATCTAACATAACTGAGTTTGTACATACAAGTTGCAATTAAAAAACTCAGTATTTATAAAAAATTATCCCAAAATAATGTTCAAAATCACTTAAGAGAAGACATAACTGTAATAAACGTGTTGTAGAAACTGAGGGACATTTTGACTTTTCAGTGACTTGTACAGTGTCATTATTGTAAAGATCAGGGATACCTCCAAGTCAAAACAATTAGCATTGGTAAATATTTACAATAGAATAGGTGAGCAGACAGAGAATCAAAAAAATCTTATAGTGAAGAGGTGAGACTGTCAACACCCTCCCATTCCCCCCAAAAAAAACTGCAGAAAGTTTTATTCATGTTTAAGTGTAAAGAAGGGCATTCATATAATTTTAAGGCATCTTCATATATTACTTATAAAGTTTGATAATTATTACATTTAAAAGCATTATGCTAACAAATTTCATTTCAAAGACAGATGTCACAACCAATTTCATGTAGATTATTGCTGATAAACCACCAGCAACTAAATTGTAATGGCCTTCCAATTCTCAAAGAGACCATAGTTACCTGGTCTAAAAGATCTTCAACTTTTTTTTGCCATCCATCCCTTGCTGCATTTTTTTCACGTTCTTTGAGCTGCAACAGCTGAGTCATGGCTGCCTTCTTATCCTCTTCATGCTGAAGCCTCAGCTCTTCACGAAGCTTATTACATTCCTGTCTAAAAGCAAAGGTCAAATAACTAAAATGCAGGGGACCTTGTGCAAGAAGTGAAAAAGAATTAAGAACTCAGTAATAATTGGAAAAACTTAGATAATAGCAAAAGCCTTTGCTTTACATTTCATTCGCTATTACATTTGTAATACATGTATGTATTACATACATGTAATACATACTTTATTTCTTATTAAAGAATACAAGAAAAAAAATTAATACTTGCCGAAGATTTTCTGTCCATTTGATTTCCAAGTCACGAGCCATTCTGTCAACTTTGAACTTTTCCTCTTCTCTCATGGCAGCAATCATTGCCTCGTGCTGTTGTCTCTCCTGATCTAGTTCTCCCTGCAAACACAAACTTCACAATAGAGACTGATCAGCAGCAAAAAAGCATTTCAAACCTTAAATGAATGCATTTATAACAAAAATGTCAGTTACAACTGGCTCATAAAACTTGAACTGTAACTTTTTTAGTGTGTGATTCCTAATTACACACAATTAATGCCTATACATCTGCTGATATTTCTTATTTGTGGAAAAGAATTCTGCATTCCTACAAAACACTATAAAAAGCAATTTTCCAATAAGACATTCTGGAATTAATCTTTCAAATACTGTTACATTGAATCACAGAATAATTTATGTTGGAAAGAACCTCAAAAGGTCATTGAGTCCTGTTTAGTGCAGGACTAACTTCAGAATTAGAGCAGGTTGCTTAGGATCTTGTCACGCGTGTTTTGGCCTTTTTTTTTTTTTTTTTTTCTTTTAAATCGGCAAATACTCATTATTTGGATTTCAAAGCTTGAGCTATCTGGATTTCATACAAATTTCATGTATCTTCTTTCTGTTTCTTGACTGGACTAACCTCGTAGAAACAGGCTTTCAGTCTGAACACAGAAAAAATTTAGAATTCCTATCAATTTCTGTTCAAATTTTACCATACTATAATAGTATGAGGTACTACCTAGAATCCATACTTACATTAATGTTTTTCAGCAGTGCTTGCTTCATTCATGAGAAACAAACACGGCTGTCTAAATTTAAATTAAGACTTTTTAAAGTGAGAATTTTTCTGTAGGATTTTTTCATTTCTATATTTCAAAATCTGTTAAGATAAATGTTATTGCCAGCAACCTGCTATATATGAATATTTAAATGTTAGAATAGGTGAAGAGAGAAGAATGCAGTAGTTCATATGAACCCTTAGAGAAATCATAAAAAATACAGAGGAAGTTATAAACTGTAATAGGGTGCACATCTAATAACCACAGCTGAAAGAAATAAAAAAAACCCAAAACCACAAACAACAAAACAAAACAAAAACAAAAAAACCCACAACACCAATATTCTGTTTCAGGCTGTTTTTGTTAGAAAAATAACACCAGTACAAAAACAGATTCAGGGAATATTTTTTTTTAAATATTTGCTGCTCTACTTCAAATATTGCTGTGATCTTGTAAACGTACATTGTTTACTGAAGAAAGAAAAAGGACAGGTTATACTTAGTATTAAAGTCAATGAGCTATTGACTGACAGTTCCAGTTCCATCTAAGCCAACTAAAATGGCAATATATTTGTGCTTAGAAAAATTAATTGCTTCAATTGTATAAAGCAGTCACATTTTCTGGATGATAGTCTGCTATCTTTCAAGATATCACAGCTTATATCATCTTTAAACTATTCTTAAGCATCTTCTGAAATTCTAAATTTGAGCCTGAAATGAAGACTGTGCCCATTATTTGAGGTAAACATGGTATGTGTGCATACTGGAAAAAAAAAAAAATTAAAAAGGTTTTGATAAATTCTAAAGCTAGTAAGCTCTGGACCTTGTTTTCAAGACATGAAACTGTCTGGAATAGCACTGGTGTAACACATATCCTGTGTTACAGTCTCATGAAAATTCTGTTAAGCCTCTGAAAAATCTGACTCTGGATATATTTTGTACAGACATACTTTGACAGCTACAATTTATATTAAGCACAGAAAGATGTGCTTGCAGCAATACCCATTAAATACTGACAGTGTTCTTTTGAAAACAAACCAACAAAAAAACAAAAAACCCAACCAACCAAAAAAAAACCCAAACTAACCCATCCTAGTTTTCCAGTTTTTGTTTTCCCTGCTTGAAATGAAAAGATAATTCTCTCTCTTAACGAAGCCATATGAAGCTCCTTCAATAATGTCTACACTGTAACACTTCTTGCCATTTTAAAAACAAGACCAAAATTACTGTGACTGTACTTTGCACGATTTATTCTCCAACATTATGGTTACCTCAACACTATACAATGAATCTGTGGTCTCTCGCAGTCTTGCTCTAGTTAATTCTAGTTCTTTTTGGAGTATTTCCTGAGCTTCTTGAAGACTGGAGATATGTCCTTCTGCAGTACCAAGGCCTTGTTCACTTTTTCGTACTAGGTCTTGCAGACGACACACCTATGACATTAAAAAAAAAAAAAAAAGGATGTAATTTACATAATTATTACTAATGGCAGCCAAGTTCATCCTCATTTCATCTTCTTCCAGTGATTTCTAATTCCAGCCTAGACAAATTTTTATTCACACAGCCTGTTCTCCTTTAATATCACTTATTGTGCATTAAAAAAACAAATTCCTGTAATATTATAAAATCAAACAGGATTTTATTAATTAAATCCTAAAAATTAAAGGATTTAAAAAGAAAAAAAAAATCCAACTTACGTTTGAAGCATTTTGGCAAGGAAAGAGGTTACATAAAAGTTCTGAAATTACCTGTAATTTTACTGTGAGAAAGTATGTTTTATGCAAATTAAAATCATGAGAACCACTATTTCAAAATACATAAACGCTAATCTAATGGATAAATTAACTTGTGCTAGGGTATACATTTCTTCTAATGGATAAATTAACTTGTGCTAGGGTATACATTTCTCTGTCTTCAGATTGCTACCTGTCCATAAATTAGCCCGTTTAAAGCTCAATCTAATATCTGTAGAGCATAATGTGATTATTTCCCTAACTGCTATGCAACAATACACTTTTCTCTGCCTGTTTGTGCTTCAGCTCCCCATGTGTAAAATGATGATATTTCTTTGCTTCAGGTAAGAATATTAGAGACTGAACATTGTTCACCAGCTATAGGAAAGGAAAAACTTTTTAAATATGTAGGCTGGAAAAACAGAATAATGGGAGGCAGGGGGGGCAAAGAACAGCAGCTAATGGGAACTGAGGCTTCTGCAGAAGTAATCATGCCATTGCCTTCGTACATTGAGATAAATTCATTCACAATGGGACAAGCATCCCTAGAAAAGACTAACCTTTGGTCTGCAGGTATGAACAGGTAACAGTTATAACTACTTTTTCTGTTTGTTAGCATAATTATATGTAAATACTGTTAATGACACCCACATATATATATATACACACACACACCCTCCCAGAACTCTCTCCCTCTGTGTGCAACCCATGGAGTGTCTAAAAAGAGGGACTCCTCCTTTCCTCTCAGCAAGGAATCCCAAATTTCTTTGGCATGACACATCTCAGAGAAAAACTAATGTAATCTTGGGTACTTGTCTATGTGCTCCTTTGCATTATATACAAACAACTAGTAATTCCCTACAAAGCGCTACTACCTGAAGGAGAATCCCTACATGAAAAACTGCCCCTAAAACTGTATTGATATCCTCGAAGTGCACCGCTATCTATGCATCTGGTAGTAGCACACCACTTGCAACAAACATGAACAGCAGTCCTGTAGATCTAAAGAATATGGAAACATTATGCAGGAGTGCCACTCATAGGGCTTAGGTCTATTCTACTGATGACAAAGCAATGCTGGAGGCTGTTTAAAATGATCCTTAGTAATAGCATCAGAAGTCCTTTGCATGGACATGGCCAGTCCTTAGACGACTCTGTCAAGTGACACAAATAAGGAGTCTTTCTCAAAGGTCTTGGCTGGTCAACAGTGAAAGGAAGCAAACCTATAGGGTAAACAACCAGCCTCATCCTGGTATACATGTGAAAAAGTTAGTATCTTGACTTAACCAGAACTCCCCCCAAAAATCTCTGGCAAGTATTTAAGATTTCAGTGTTCTTAAATAGCTTGGTACTAGGAATGAGCCTAAGGAGGCTTGAATCTTCCTCATCCTTTAGCTAAGATAACGGCTATCAAAAAGTCTGTCAAAGAGAAAAGAGGATGGCATGGGTTCAAAACCAGCTTTCTCAGCAGGGAAGCTAGAACTAAGCTAACATCAGCAGAAAGTAATAAATATATGCCTACTGTTAAATGACATCTGTAACAAACAAAAAAGGAAGCAGCAGTAGAAATGCAAGAGCTAAGTTAAAGATGTGCTAGACATTTCACAGGGAAGTTTCTTCCAGGTCAGTGAAGACATTGAGAAACTCTTGTCACTTGTCAATAGAGATCTAAGAGTAAGCTGTGGTTGCAAGCGAAGCACTTGTCTCATGGGCTTAAGATAAACATAGTAACAAAATAAAACTTATCGTCTCTGTACTACACAG
Source organism: Ciconia boyciana (assembly GCF_034638445.1). Lineage (NCBI taxonomy): Eukaryota > Metazoa > Chordata > Aves > Ciconiiformes > Ciconiidae > Ciconia > Ciconia boyciana. Next base: position 56,909,900 of record NC_132936.1, read on the forward strand.
AGTGGAAGTGGATTTAGAGACCACCCCGAATTTATTGCCTGTACACTTCCTCTCATTCTCTCAATATGCAAAATACACTGTATTACAGTTATCCTGGCATAAGAAAGTATATAAGCTCAACTACTAAATAGCAGCCGTCCCTAATTCCTTAGTTTAGTTTATGTTAGAGTTACCTATTCCTTAGCTATGCCTCTATTTTCTTAATTCAGTGTGCTGATGAATTTTCCAAGCCTGAACTTGATAGGAGTTAGATAATGAAAACTCATTCTTAAAACATTTGAAGTTATTTCCTTCAAAGAAGGAGCAAGTTTATTACTCATGAACCCAAGAGAAGTTGATAAAGAGTAAATAAATTAAAACCTACAGTGTTGAATGACAATAGAACAAAAATTGTGCTCTCCTCAGATCTAATCCAGCAACAAGGGAAGTTAACATCCAACAGACAAGTTAAAGCTAAAAAGAAATAACAAAACTTTCTGTAATTTTGAAAGGAAAAATAAATCTGTGTATGATTTTGTTAACATATGTAACAAACACATCACATTTTCATTAATTTGAATGTAGGTAAGCATACTATTAAGAGAGCAAGAGCAGTTCCAGCTTCAATTTACACCTTCTCCAAGGTCTGAAGTACTGGCAAAGGCACTCACAACTATCAAAGAAGTACAGTCTCCTGCTTACCAGGTACTTATGACTGACTGATCAGCAGTGCTGCTGAGCTCTAAAGATGGTAGGTTCAACTACTCCGGTAGTATGGATTATCTGGGGTTTATATATACACACCTGATAGGTACTACTCTGAAATTATATATTAATGTATTAAATATAGTAATTTGTACTTTCAGAATATATACTTCGATATATAATAATTTAATACATTAATATGTATATTAATATAACAATGTACTGATATCATAATATATATTTTAACATAATAATATATATTTTCATATAATAATAATAATTTAATATATACTTTCAGAAGGGCAATATTTCCCATTTATTAAAAAGAAGCAGTTTTGTTCTAAAGCAAGTTTAACATTTGTGCAAATTGCAAGCCACCAGAATTAGACAAACACCTGCCACCTCCAGAACTTGCATGGTATAGAAAACGGTAATGAAAAGTACCACTGCAAAAAAGTACTTAAATTCATGCTTAAGTCTGTCTTAAAGCACACACTGAAACCATACGTATGGCCTGTTGAACAATGAAGCTGATGAATTATTTTCTTGAAACAGGGCAAAAGTTTCACTCAAAAATGGATTGATGTTTTTGATATCAGTAAGAATATATTTCTAGTTTAGAAATATTATATCATTAAAAAGTAGCGATTTCAAACTAAAAAAATTAGAACTGTATCGAGATAAGATACATTTGCATATACCAAAACATGGCAAATAATTTGGGTCTTACTATAAATATTTAATGTCATCTTTTGATGGAAATATATTAAGATCATCTGCAAGTCAGGAAGCTGACCAGAATTTACAACATGTTAATTGTAAACAAATATGAGTTTAAATACAGTTAGTTTTCCCTTTGTGTCCTGATGTATTTTGTGTAGAGGTCTGTGTACCTAGTGAGAAAATAAGCAGAGTTAAAACAAGAAAGGCTGTTTATGTCAACTGTTTTGTACCCCCACCTCTTTTGCTTTGTTAATTTTGTAAAGGACAATAAAATCAGTGCTCAGCAGCAGTCAAGTAATTTATCATGTTTGAAGACTACTCCACTTTAAACAGAAATAAGGCACTAAACAGACTGACCAGTGTAGTCCTAGCTCTATACTGGACTATAAGCACAAGATCGTTATTGATGAAATGTGGTCTAGTGCACAGGACCATTAGCTGATACAATGAAGTTAACCCTTGCCTCCTGATTGGCAGAAGTCAGTTTTGTTGTCAGCTCTTCCTTCAGGTTTTCCAGCTGCTGTCGGAGCTGATTCTTATCATCCTCCAAATGCAGTTTCTCCTTCTCAAACTGCTGCTCCAACTCCTTCAGAAAAAAGGAGGATGGAAGAAACATTAAATACTTCCCATACGGTCATCGCAAAGTACAAGTACATCACATGAAAATTATTCCTCCTGGCATAAGTATTCCTGATCTCAACCAAGAATTGTCCTTTCCTTAAAGTGTTAAAACATGAACATTTATTTCCTTTTACAATAGATGCCTTATTTTTTCAGTTCACTTTCTAATCTAACATGCTTGATTAATCACAAAATAAAGACAAAGAGGACCTTCTTCTCAATTACTACTTTCACTTTGCACTTAATCATCAAAACCATTAAAACTATATCTACTTTCACAGTTTTTCAATCTGAGTTGACAGAATGCAGAAGTTTTCACTTTTTATAAAATTACACTGATAATATGCTTATCCTATAGCCTTTACCCATCTATCTACTACACGTAATCCCCACAGAAAATAGTAAAGCTTAAAATTCAGACTGAGCTTTGGGAAGTTTTTCAGGCTGTTACAATAAATAAAAAAAGCTCCTCACCATATCTATAAAATTTATGTAGAACCAAAAGAAATCAACAATTAGTCTTCAAGTTCAACTATATGGAAAGAATCAAGTAACACCTCTGTTTTCATCTGATCTGTGTGGAGTAATAGCCAAATTCTGAAAACAACTCTGTTGGATGAATTTTATTTCTCTTACATGAGCCTATGTTGTATATGTATTTGTTAGAAACTTTTTTCTTTTAAGGAAAACTATAAATGTATGCTTCAGCTTTATTAATATTCAGAATATGTTTTCAGAAGAACAATTTCTGTCACAAAATACTTAACATGAAACATGTTAAAATTAAGAGCTTTCTTATCTAGTCCAGTGGAATATACTATATAATTTATTATACCACAAAATCTTCTTGAAGAAAATTAAGGTTGCCAGGTAAGGTGCTCCACAGCCAGGTAATAGAAGACTTCAAGGTTTTCTATGCAGCTACAGAGGCTCCTTTATTAACACCCTCCTCAGGGTTCAGCTGTAATGCAAGGCTTAGCATCGATTCAGTGCCTCTGTGTAGCCCTGGGCTCAGATTTCTGAGAAATCAATAACATCTCAGAAACAGCTGTGAAAATACATAGACCAGAACCATGCACAAAACAAAAAGTACAACTGCAGGCACTGGTAAGATTGCAGAAACAGGGAGAGTTAAGAGCTCAAGAATTCAAGAGGAAAAAGACTGTCATGAAAAGGTATAAAACTCTAAGGAAAACCAGGGAGCTGGAAGACAGCAACTTGGTGTTGTCCAGCCCATTCCAAGAAGCAATGGAGGCCAACCCTTCCTCATCCAAAACCAGAGACTCCTCAGGTGTTTTGCTGGGGGTGGTAAGCACGTTAAGCTTAGTAGCTTGTTAGTTCTAGCACTCCATTAGGGTGTGCAATAGGCAATAAATGATTTGTGTATAAACTGCTTGCACAATCTCTTTATTCACGGTAGAATTTGGACAGAGGGTTACACTTTCAATAATACATTGCTGTACAACGTAACTCAACAAGTGCCTGTTTTCTTCACCGGGCCCAGATCAACCACCACGTGGGACAACTGATGCTTGCTAAATGAGACTTGCTCAATTTTTCTTGTTCGCACTGTGAAGTCTGCTGTCTGCAAAATTTCACTAGTGCTATTCAGACCCTATTCTGATAACTAATTAGGTCTTTTATGATGCTTGTCAGTACAGCTGTGCAGTACTGCAAAATTATTAGCAGCTCTATTTTCATAATCCTCCTATGAACTGATGCCATTTTTACAGCTCATTTTATAGATGGAAGAATTGAAGAAAAGAGATATATTCAAGCCGTTTGAGTCCTATTCTCATTCTTTAGAATTCTCTTCTGTTCCATTTTTTTTCAAAGATTTCCAAACCCCAGATGCCTTTCCCAGTCTTCCAGTCCCAATATATCCTCATGTCCTCTATCCCAAGGCTCCTTGTACCATGCTTCTTCCTCATGCTAAATTCAACTCTTCTCCGCATTTGAGATTGACTGTTTCTTCCTTGAATTACTCAAACAACACAACATGTGCTTAGCGAGACAGGTTTGACAGAGGAGACAGTATACTTATTAAGATTTACTGAGATCTCAACCCTGACATCTTTTCATAGTTAATTTTCCCTTGCTAAAATGAAGTTTCACGCTTCTCACATTCATAGAGCTGTTCCCTATTTTAACTAATTTAATGATTTAAGAACAAACATTTTATAGTATCCTTTGTTTTATTCTCTACATTATTTTAATAACAAACAACAGAAAAGATCACAAAAAGAACCCCACATCTTAGTGAAATAAAGGGAAAATATTCCCAGAATCCCTTAAGAGACATTGTTTTAATAACAGGCATGTTTAAAGTTACAAAGAAAGTAAACCTGAAAGATCAGATGCATGTATGTCTCAGAGAACTACTTCCATTACTGGGAGACATGAAAAAATCTTTGGGATTTATGCAAAATAATTAAAAAAAAAAAAAAATCAGTCTAAGATGCACATCACTAACTACAACTGTGTTTCTTGGTATATTTCCTGTGAACACACCACAAGAGAATAACAAAGCCTTAAACAATTAATATTTATCCTGTATTTACTGTATAAGGCAAAATTTGTGTATAATGTACATACAATCAGATTAGGAAATAATAATTCAAAATTGGTCCTCTCATTTATCCCAACAAAGAAAAGGCCAATTTTGTGAAACAAAAAAGCCTTTCAGTTTCAGGATTCCACTAAAAGGTAAATGAACAGTCGATATACAGTTAGCATAATTTTATGATGTAAGTTAGGAATGGCTGTTGTTGTCTTCTGAGTACACATATAGTCAAGTACTAATATAATATATTTTTGTACTTCTGGATTGTTTATGAAAATTTTAAATAAATATTAGAGTAACATAATCTTTCATCTCCTTCAGAAGAACTGATCTTGAGTGATATACCAGCCTTTCTGAATACGGGTCACAAAACCTAGAAAACCACACCTACTACACTCGAAAATAAAGTTGTATCGAGTTGAGAATTTCTCTTCAGTATGCAGACAAATGACAGTACCAATGCTCTTTTTTTTTTTTGGCAAGATATATGTTATTTTAACAGAGGCTGAGCAATTTCTTCGGAGAAGCACAGCAGACCCGCAGGTAACTCCAAATAAAATTTGCCATACAACAAAACCACGCAGTACAGGGTTCAAACTCTAACATTTACTTTTTGTAACATGTTTGATTATTAAGAAAACACAAACCTACCATCTGCAGTTTTTTCTTATCCTTATTAGCATTACTGTGTGCAGCCTCAATTGCAGTATGGTGTTTCCATGCCAATTCTTCTAAGGTCTTAGAATGAGCCTCCTTTAACTGCGCAGCCTCTCCTTCCAATCTTGCTTGCAATTTTACCAGCTCTTTCTCATAATATTCACGTTGTGTCTCCCTTGCTTCATTTACTTTCTATAAAAGACAGAAAAATGCAATCATTTCTACTAAACAGTAAAAAAAACCTGAAGAGTAAGAGGAAAAAATACAAAAAAGTTACTGATGAAATAAATCTACAGAAACTAACTTCCACATAAAACAAATTTAGGAAGCACTAAGCACTGACTAAATAATTCAATAACCAAAAAGGTAGTTTCAATATATCCATGCAAAGCAATATATCTATATTAAAATCTTTTTTTTTCTCTATTTAATCTGGGGAAACAGCAATCAGGTATCAAGCCTATAGAAAACTTCAGTTCAGTATTTTCAAACATGTTCAGCATGTTTTCAGAGAACAGCTTTTTAAATTGTTCTTTAACCATTTCACATTTCTTCCTACTGAGACACTTTAGATACCAGGCATTGACACACGAGGTCATAAATTAAATGAAATTGTTAAAAGATGTCCAAAGCAGTCTGAACAACACCTAATCTGACTTCCCTCTACTCTCACTGTACACTCTACATTAGTCATTCTATGTTGCTACGTGAGATACACTTGGAACACAGTACTACTGTTCTTAGTCCAGTCACATAAAACAAAAATTACAACATAATCATTTTTTCTTAGAATTCTAGGTCTTTTGTTTTTATTCAACTAAAGCCAATAAGCTGTTTAACCTTCTCTAAGGCCAGAATTTGCTGCCTTTGGCGCTCATCCAGACTCTGTGTTTTGCTTTGTAGTAAGTTTCTTTCCTCTTCCAGTTGAGATAGTTTTTCTTTTAATCTGGACTTTTCTGATTCCAAATCTCTGATTGTAACTTCTTGAGTCATTTGAGTAGCTTGAAGCATTCCAATGTGACCTAAAAACAAAACAGCTCTTTAAAACCTCACAGCATTGCTTTCACATAATTAAAGTACACATTCATACTTCAGTGATTTCTAGAAGTACAACTCTAGTGGAAGCTTTCATATGGATCTCCATTATCTTCACTGCAAGGTTTACCTTTCCCTCCACTTCTCCCTTTTTTAGTTTTATTGTAAATGTCCAACAACAGTAGACTGCTTGGTGCTGGGGATCCTTTAGTTTCAATTTTCCTGGTTCAAAGTTGCATACTGACTCCAAGAGAAAGCAGAGGTAGGCAACAGTATGAACACAGACATCTATCTCAAAGATCTTACCCCACCTAAAACTGCACATTTTTACCCCACAATAAGCTACACAACACAAAGCAGAACCTTGAAGTCTAATGGTAAAGATGCTAGTGTTTTATCAAACTCATAATTTAACCAGCATGCTAGGTATAGCAGCTAAAGCTATGTAAAACTAACAGAATTACGCTTTGTTTATTTTGCTATTGGGATATGACTAAAAGATGTAACAGAACTCATTCTCTCCATAGTAAAGTATGATCTAAATCTACAGGTTAGAGGCTTGCTTTTAATTTCCTTATATATATTAAAAAAAAAAAAAATCTACAAAGCTAGACAGTATAAACATCTGTCCTTCACATCACCAGTGGAAAAAAGTTTACGACTTCAGAAATTTTTATCCTTGTTCTTCTTAATTTATATCTGTATTCTTGAAAATATTTTTACTAGGAAGTACTACTATACTTGAAACACTTCTAAAGCAGTGAAACTCCTGTTATTCTGGGAAAGACAGGAGGGGATAGAAGACTATTTTGGAAAAGAGGATGCTCCTAAATTTGTTCAACTGAAAGACAAGAGAGGGGATATTCTCCAACATCTTTGTAGAAGCATCATGAAGTTATACCTAAGCTGACATTCCATGTTGGAATGGATTCTTTTGATAGAAATACCCTATTATCTCTTTCATAAATTGCATGACATAGACATGTTTGAAATATGCTTATAAAAATTAGCATATGATAAAATGAAGTGGTAACTAAACAGACTTTCAAGGATTATACAGAGATCCTTAACAGTTTCACATAAAGAAAGCATCCAGATAAGAAAATATATTATTTACTCAGAATAAATATTTTATTATTTTTGCAGTCACAACTTCTAGGAGAGACCTTTTTTCCCCCCACTTTATTATAACCTTCAAAAACGACAGATTAGTTGAGTTTTAATAACAGAGTATTGCTTTTAAATTTAAGTTACTAAGAAATAGCTAAGTAGACTGTGTCACACTTTCTCACAGGACAAAACCACTGAGCCTCCTGATTCATTTCCATCTGTTGTTAAAACAAGACACGTGCCAAAAAGGAAACTGTTTTAGCCCTTGTTGTCTGTGGACACTGATGTGAAGGGAAGGACAGTGGGATATATAATAGAATTTGGCCATAAAAAATGCTTCAAAATTAATAGTATTTTTATAAACAATGCACACCTCTAATTTTACTAAGCCTTGAAGAATTCCAAGAATCATTTTGGCATTTTTGTTTGATAAAACTAAAAACTGAAGAGAAAAAAACTTCAAGATAACGACTACGCTTAACTTCTGTAACTTTTCAAAAACTACCTTGTTTCAAAAGTTCAGCCATTTAAGAAATGTATTTACAAACCCAGATTTTAGAATGTAACCAGGAGAATAATCATACAAGAATTTCAAATTTGTCAGGAAGTACTATGTACATGCATATTTTGTGGTAAGTGTGCACACACACTGATCTAGAGCTGTTGTCCTAGCAATACTGACACACAACAGATGTTTCCCATTCCTCATGCTCTACACAGAAGGTATGAAATGCAGCAGTTTCCTTTCAGGTTTAGAATCTCAGGGAATGGAAGAAGAAAACATTAATTTCCCATAATAGACTTAATACAGCATTCTCAAATTGCAATACAATGAGTAAATATTTTGTATGGTAATTAAGTATGAGAATTTAGTTTCTTTGGGGCAGGATTTTTGACTTCCAAGTGTGAGCTGAAATTCAAAGGAGATGGCAGTGAGCCAGTGTCAGAAACCATTTCCAAACAGGCTAGTAATCAATTATATCACACAGTAATGGCTTGGTGGCATGACTGTAAATAGGGCTCCTGGTTCTTGCTGCACAGCCAGGTGCTGCAAAGCAAAGATGTACTATTGACAGTGCCACTGAGCTCAGCAACAGTGTGGACATACTGCAATTTCTGGTAAAGCTAAAAACCTCGGTGCCAGAGGAGACCAGCGCTGGACGCATAGGCTAGCTGACTCCATGCCATCAGTAATATGGAAAAACAGCCTGGATATTTAAGTTTGTTTCCACTAAATCTGCGGCTGGCTGCTGAACCCTTCCCGTGCTTCTGCCTAAGGAAGGAAACAGCAACGGTCAAGGAGTGTATGAGAACAGGGGGGTTTTTTTCCCCCCAACACTCAGTCTCAGGTCATGAATTTTTCTGAGTGCCTCACACATAACTTTTTGAAGGGTCAGATTCCCACTTCAGATTCATGATTTGAGATGCTCTTAGCATGAAGCCCATTCCTTTTAACTATTTACATACAGTAGGACCTTGCAGTCTTGGGTCCCTGATGGCCTCTATCTTGTCGAAACATACAGCCTAGACTATTCCTAGCCTTTACCTTAGCTAGCTCATCTATACCACTTGTCCTAGGCATGAAGCTCTCCTAGCCAGCAGACACACTGAGTCCATCTGTAGGAACTGCTTAATTATTTAAAGGACAGAAATAATACCTTGATACAGGCCACACACAGATACACAGTTTGAGGGCTAGGCCACATGTAGCCATCTGCAACAGTAAACTATTACAATAATAGTAAATATAGTATTATATATAGGATATAATATAAATAGCAAACTATTACAGTATTAGCAAGTTAATGCTGTGAAGTATTTTCTGGCCCTAAGGCCGACTGGCAAAGTCTGGCAACATCCCAGCCTTCAAAACAAGGTGATCTTATCCAAACTGACTTTTGGGAAGGGCCTCTGGGCTTGTGCTAACTTGTGTGGAAATTAATTAGGTATTTCTACGATTGGTCTAGTTGAACAAGGCCAAAGATAAGCCAGGGGCTTATTTTTAGCCTACAGTCCTACCTATATTATAGTTAACCAAGTTCAAGTACTTGGGCCCACGTACTTGGGCAGTTTGCTAGAGAGACAATGCCAGTAAGTTAAAACCTGCATGTGTACAGGCAATTCTTAAACCATTTTTTATACCTTTCCATATGCCAATGAGCACAGAGAAGTCAAGAAAGCTATAAAGAAGCTAAAGAAACTTAACAGCTTTATTAACTGATAAGCTGCAAGTCTTCTGACAGTAGGTGTAAAGCAAAGTACTGCAGTCTCAGCGAAAAGACACGGCAACTGAGAAAGGATGGAGAAACAGGAAGCATGTCTCAGTGGTTATGTGGAGAACAGACACAGAGCAGAAGCATTCTGTACAAGTGCAGTTAAGGCAAGAAATTCCAAGGCCTGGAAGATGCCTACATGCCATACAAAGTAGAACATTTGGACAAATAAGTACACAAGAAAAGAATCATAATTACAATGCAGGTAATATCAGAACAGTTAAAAAACCCAAAACTTGTCAGAAACATGTATGAGCAGCACTGAACAGTCTTTAGCCATTCTAAACCTGCATAAGGTTAACAGAAAGAGGAAAGGCTAGAATAAATAGATGAAGTTCATTTCCAGATTAAGTTACTGACATACATACTGGCTTTGAGAACAAGATCAGTGGCCTGCTGCTGTAACCGCTCTCTAGCAGCTGCTAGCTCACTTTCCACTTCCTTGTGTTTGCTTAACAATGACATCTCCTCCTCCTTCACATCATCTAGCTGTTTTTGAAGAACCTAGAGGAAGAACAGTATAACATGTGTTATCATTATATACAATCATGTTAAAATTTAAATGAGCTTTAGGTTAAAATGTACAGAAAAGACCCTTCAGCAAACAAGTTTTATTCATACAAAAGCGGAAATCTTGTAGTATTACCATCATATTCATCTTGTATTATGTGTTTTTCCAAAAATACTGTTGAAGCACTGCAAGATACTGGATATATGGCATGACAAGAATGCATAAGAGAAATGTGACAATATTCAAAAAGGTATATGAAAAATAAAAACTGTAAAATGGTCCACAGAGTTTGGGGGCCAACTTGAGAAACCTGGTTTCTGGTATCTGAGAGTTCTTCACACTGAAGAATACATTAGATGTTCACAGCAGTTTACAGTGTCCTTCATTGCAACTGTGAGTGTTTAGTACTGACACAAGTTAAGCTGCACATGGACATACATAAAATGAGATTAGGCAATTAGTTAAATCAAACTTTTAATATGTTTTAAGTCTGATGTACCGATTCACAATAGCATATCTTGTGTAGTGTGATGATGATGTGTTCTCAGCCATGCAGAAAGGGAAATGAAATCTTGTTCTGTTTTAAAAGGAAAGCTAGATTTCTCATCATTCAAGCTACTGGAATAGTAAAGGGTCATTTCAGAAACTAAAGCAGGAAATAAAATTGGGGAAAACACTGGACAGGACGTGTAATGAAACATGGACACCAGAAGTGGTGAGATGATGCCTTTGATCACCTCATCCATGATGATCAGAGCAGGAACTGACTTAAAAATCTGCTGTGAATACTATTAGACTCTTCTTCTTCGGAACCAAGACGAACATCTTTATTGCAGGAATGACCAACATACAGTGAGTTTCCTTCTTCGCTGCAGCTTGCCAGAAACCCACCTCCTTGGTGTAGTCAATTGAAAGGCAAGAGTTCTGCTTTGTTAACTGAACAGAGATGGAAATGAACTTTTGGAAGGCCCCTTGGAAAACTGGGAAAAGGTATTCTGAATTGAACATCTGATAAAGGTGGCAGTCTTCTTTCACTGTAGCCTTTACACAAGAAGGAAGGATAGTCCAAAAGATGGGCTGGAATTAGACTGTAAATGGGAAAAGCTCATGGCCAATCTCAGCTCTACCCAATGATGCTTCCAAAATTACTACGACCATCACATTTAAGGTACTTCTGGCTTTGAAACTGGAGAGTAACTACAAATGCAAAAGACAAGATACTTAAGCCTACCCACAGAGATTACCGTTCTCCAGACCTCAGCACAGCTACCAAAACCCAAGCAGAATTTCACAGAATTTTTTCCTTTAAGTCCAGCATACCGAGTTCTGTATTTGCTAACCAAAAAAAACTCAGTCTTGTATTTCTGGGATGTCTTGTCCTTCTTTAAGGACAAGAAACTTTAGTATCTAAATAACACTGTGTTGTGGTTTAACCTGGTAAGCAGCTAAGTACCACACAGCTGCTCACTCATTACCCCCCAGCAGGATGGGGGAGAGAATCAGAAGAGTGAAAGTGAGAAAACACATGAGTTGAGATAAAGACAGTTTAATAAGCAAAGCAAAACAAGGAATTCATTCACTCCTTTCCATCAGCAGGCAGGTGTTCGGTCATCTCCAGGAAAGCAGGGCTCCATCACATGTAATGGTTACTTGGGAAGACAAACGCCATCACTCCAAACATCCCCCCCTTCCTTCTTCTTCCCCCAGCTTTATATGCTGAGCATGACATTATATGGTATGGAATAGCCCTTTGGTCAGTTGGGGTCAGCTGTCCCAGCTATGTCCCCTCCCAGCTTTTTGTGCCCACCCCCAGCCTACTTGCTGGTGGGGTGGGGTGAGAAGCAGAAGCAGGGTTTGGTTTGGGATTTTTTCTCTGTTCTTTAAGTGGTAACAGTTTTGAGTATTCTATCGAGTATACTATTGAGTATACTATGCTTTGGGTAGTATGACTAGAACAACCAAGTTCTGTTTACGAACAGCTGAAAGGAAGGAGACCAAAACTTTCTTCTAGGTAGGGGCTTCTAGATTCTACTGGAAGATAAAGTATTATTAATACAGTCTGGGAAAATTAAACACATAAAATAAATTTTAAAATATAAAAAATAAATTAGAAGTAGATGATAATCAAATATGAGTGACAGGTAATTAAGTTTACATGTTCCCATTACCTCAACCTACCAGCCTCACGGAAAGACAGCATAAATAGGAAAGGAAAATTCACAGTCTTGGGAACAACATATCATCCGTCTCACCTGAACGTTGTTTTCTGCTGTACCAAGAGCCACTTGAAGTTTTTGGCATTTTTCCCGTAGACTGGCAGCTTCATCCTGGACCATTTGCAATTCAGTTTTAAGCTTTCCCAGGTTCTTCCGTAACATACTTTCCTGGGTTTGAAATTCTTTTCTTAGTTCCACTTCTTTTTCTTTGCAAGCATGTAGACTTTCTGCTGTAAAAAGCTGAGATCTTTTCAAAGAATCAAGTTCATGTTCATAGAAGGACTGTGCTTTGCTGAGTTTGCCTTCATAGTCCTCAATGAGTTTTTTTCTTTCCAGCCTTAACTCTTCAACTTTACTGTTCAAGTCTTCCAGCTCCAGTCTATGCAATTCCTCTAGCTTTTCTTGCCCCTTACTTAAAGTAGCATTCTGACTCTGTTGAGTCTTCAGAAGTTCTTGAATCTCAAGCCTGTGGGCAGCTCTTAAGTCTTCCAGAGCTGTACGCTTGTCCTTCTCATACTGCACTTGCAACTGTATGAAACTTCGTAGCCTCTCCTCAAATTTCTTTCTGATCTCTTCTACTTCTCTTGACATGGTCACTACACGTTGGACATGCTGAGCTTCTGCACAAAGCTGCATATCTTCAACTCTATCCTTATAGGCTTCAAATTCTGTCAAGGCCTGGTGTTTCATCTTTTTATGATCTTCCAGTGACTCTTCTAAAACCTGGATCTTTCTCTTGAGATCCATTTCTTCTGCAACTTTACTTTTATACTGCAAGATCTTCTCTCTGGTCTCTGCAAGAATTTGTTGAATTTCTTCTTCATGAGCATCCTTAAGGGCTTGGATAGCAGCTTCATGTTCATCATTTTTAGTGTTCAAAGCATATATTACCTACAAACATGAAATAATATTATATTAGAAAAAAAGGCATTCTGGTTATCTGTTAAATCACAGGAAAAAAACCACTTAGGCACTCTGAAAGTTACTTTGACAATCTGGCGTGTTTTCATGACACAAATAAGACACCAAATATTATTATGAATGTGACTGCATAAATGCTGTAATAAGTCATGACAATCTTATACATCTTGTAAAATGGTTTTTCTATACTTTTGAACCTATAATTTTCCTGATGAAAGTTTTGCCTTTATATGCATGTTGTTGCTGTAAATACCACTGGGAAAAAAAGCACATCCAACGCATTGAAAAACAAAATATTTATTTAAAAGAATTAAAAGCATAGCCTAAAAAGAAATTTGAGCAGACGTTTTCTGTCAGAGAATAACACACACAGAGTATGCATTACAACATGAAATTAAATTGGAACAAAATCCAAGTCTCAAATTCCTCCTTTCCAAACGCTAAGTATTGTTACACATTTAATTTTAGAAACATCTAAAATGCCAACATTGGTTGTTCTGGTTTGTAGGCCTGATGGCTGCCCAGATACAATTTCATTGTTGACAGCTTATCTAGTAGACATCCTGTGCATGTGGACCTCCTAAGGTCTGAGGTCCCTCACTACATAAGCTTGCCAACTTCCCAACTAATAAGTCAGCTGAACAGAAAAGTAGCTGGCAGAGCAGCCAACAGTCTGACAAGCCCAGGGAGCTAAACAGCTCAAGAAGGCTGTGAAACCAGCAAAGCTGCCTAACTTTCAGTGAAAGTTTTAAAGTAACCAGATATATCCTATGGGATGTTTCAATTGCACCACAACATGGTAGGTTGTCTTTTTGGCTTTTAACTAGGAAGTACTCTCACTGATATAGAGATCCAGATAAGTATGTGTGTATATGTACATATCAGTGAATAAACTATTCATAGAAGTGGTATTAGTACAATATTTTGTGCTCCAAGAACTCCAGCAAATCCCCACACTTCCCAGGTACGTTACAGGCAGAAGAGCTATAAAACACATCTGAACAGAGGGGGAAGAAAAAAAAAAAAGTCTTCTGATCAGTATATTTTGTATATCTTAAAAACCAACAAGAAGCAACAAAAACAGACAACAAAGAAGCAGCAAAGAATTTAGAAAAAAGCTGCTCTTCGGGGATTTTTTTTTTTTTGTGAGGACAGAACCTGGACCAGTCCTCTGTTAACATTCCACCAGGCAGAGGAAGATGGTGCTGACTTGCCCTCAGGGCCAGGAAATGTGAAGGCAGCCCAGAATTGCTCTCCTGGCACCAAGCACAGAGCCTCTGTGTTCTGGACTGGAGAAAGTGTCTACAGTCAAGTGTTCAGACAATTTACAAAGCTCAAAAGAGTTCTCATAAGTGAGAAAGCAGATTCAAGATTTTAGCCATGTAATATAACAAGCTCTGTTTTCTGGGGGTTTTTTACTTTTGTTTGGTTTTTGGTTTTGTTTTTTTTTAAACAAGAGTCCAGACACTGTATTCTACATTTTATTGTCCAGAATAACAAACACACAACACTATTACCTGTGCCAAAAAAACCTAAAAGGGTAGGCTTTGGGGGGGGTGGGGGGAGAAGTTCTGAAACAGTATCAGATGGAAAGAAAAAAACCTAAACAGCCTCAACTCATCTTTATATAGCAAGGAAATAACTTAAAAAAAAAATCACAAAAACCAGTTTAACTTACATTATTCTAATTCAATTTTTCTAACATATGTACACATTATTTAATGAAAGAGGGGGAAAATAGCAGCTCTTCCATGGTTTTGGAAGCTGTTCTTAATGGTGCTAATATGTCTGCAGGCAGCAGGTAGACTTTTGGCTTTCCTCCTCCCTAGAAAGAATAGGTTTTCCTACTGGGAAAGAGCTTTATGGTTCAGAGATTCAAAAAACTCCTCCAATACATTGCAAAAAATGACAACAAAACCACATGCAATTCCATTGGCAGAATCACAACTACCACTGCAATGCCCTTCACCCAAGGTTTCAACCTCTTACATTCTAATTGCCTTTGGTGATGCCAGCAGTAACTTCTGACCACAAAGCTTCCACCTCCCTCCTGTCACCAACATACAGTCTCAGCTACTGGATCCCAAAGGTTAGTTTCCCTGTTGCTCAACTCCTTTGTTCATATCAGACATATTTTGAAAACTGAGGGGTTTATTTTATTTTTTTAAAAATGTACATGCAGTATTTCACATGAAGAGGCCTTAGTTTTGGTTAGAGAAGCTAGACAATGTAGTTTAAAAGGTATTATAAAAAAAAATATCACATTTATGATCAGGTTGTAATAAGTATTTGCAGAACACTAGGTCAAATTCCATGCTCAAAACAGCCCTTGACTCCTGTCTTTGTGCATAGAAGTGCCATAATGTTGTTGTTTACTTCAGGCAGTGTTCCAGTCTCAGGTTATGCAGCACTATAGTCTGCAGAAAGTATAAATCATATAGTATTTTCAAGGGTATTATGATTTGACAATGGGACCCTCACTGAAAATTCCAAGTGAAAAAGTAAGCCTATATACAATGCTGGATTCAGAAGGTATCTTTAAATTTTCACCATCCACTTATTCTATACAAAAAGCACCAAACATCTACAAATTCAATAAGCACCACTGAGTCCCTAAATGAAGGACACGGGTGTCTTATGGAAAATATAAAAATAAAATAAAATGCATGCAACTGAATGTTGTATCATAGCATATGTTCTTCAGCAGCCTCAATTCCAGCTCTTTCGAATTACTCTATTATAAATCTCAGTATTATTAAAGTAATGGAATAGCTACATCAGGTTTTATCTTTGAGAATTTGATGCACTGTATTAGCATAGGAACATAGAAAAAAAAGTCTGTACTAACTGAAGCAAAAGACACCTAACAGCATTTCAATGAAATGAAAGCAGAAACTGAAATACATTGGAACAAATTAATACATTTAAAGTTCTAGCCAAAATAAATAGTTCTTGCTCCAGTAAGTTTCTGAAAATTGAAAGGCAGTAAGGTTGCAAAAGTTGGAGGTGGGCAGACAAAACAAGTTTTGCACTCTCTATTTTTAAATCAGAGGATGAGCCATTCCCTAAGCATGCTTGTAAATGCTTTTAAAAATGCTAGTAGCTTTTTCAGTACATCTGCATATTACTAAGAAGCATAAACTGCTCATTTGAGTAATTAAATTTTTTCCAGCTCCACTCTAAATGCATCATATGCACTTCAGTTCTCATCAGGTGACAGAAAAAAATTAAACTGTGCTTTACTGTATTTTCAGTTAGCATATAGTTCCAGAGTTACGGACAGAACCATACTCTCTCCGAGAACACTGAGACTGCCAGCTAAAGGCCTTAACACTTTTTATACAAAACAGTAACATAATTCATTATTAATAAGAATCTACTGAAATACTACGTGCCTTTGTCTGAAGAACTACAACAGAGTAAGTTAGTAACAATAACAGTAATAACCTTTTTATGCCAATAATTGAGTATTGGAGTTTTTAGTTAGTCAATGTGGTAAGGTTAAGCACATCTGTTGCTACATTAGCTTTGGTGTCTTGAACTACATGTAATACAAACAACAGTCCGTGTTCAACACTGTGCCTGAAAGAGGAAAGTTTTACTATTTGGCTGAGAAATATTTTTAACTCCAAACCAGATGTTATGGTTTGGAGAGCTGACCAACTCTTGCATGGTCAGCTGCACTTTGGTCATCTGCTCCTGCCAGCAATTTAGTCACGATGGAATGCTTTTCTAATTAAAAATGTGTAATTCACCTTAATACTAGTATTAGGTGCCAAATATATTTTGCAGCACAGAAAATATCTCCAAAAATGTGTGTGGTTCATTCTCTCTTATTTTACATGGAAACAGGAACTGATACCTATAAGAAAAAAAAACATCACTACACATCTTACACAAACATCAACCCTATGTCTCTGGTAAGCCTTCATTTTAGACTTAACATGTGGGTCCCTGGGTCAGAGCACAACATTCAGCCTAGTTCAGGTGAAGTGTCTTGTTCCCAGTGCTGCTGGGGCACTGCTGCCTGTGAGCACTGGTGCTGGGTGTACCCACTAGTCCGAGAGCCTCCAGAGACATCCCAAGACTTTATCAGTGCTGCACACCTATTTAATGAACTACACGACGACGGTGCCAACAAGGAATTGCTCGTGCATAACCTGTTAATGATTTGGAACACACAGACCAATGAGCCTGACCTACCCTTGCTATCCGTAGGTAGATGGGAACTGCTAGATGCAGGAGAACATATACTGGGAAACAGTAACAAGGGTTTTCTAGAGACAAGTCACATCCCGCAGATACAGTGGGATGCAAACAGAAAAGTTTAGTCTACAAGATTGGCAAGAAACATCAAAAAACTTCCAGGCATTATTGTGAATTAATTTTATGTAGAAGTGTATCCTCTACTATAGCCCAGAATGATCATACTTTTTGTTACAACGGGTATTGCATTCATTTTTCCCCTTTTCCTCCTGTTGACCAAATAATGCCAAATAATAAGGAGTATGTTATATTTAAACATTTCAAATTTATGTATTATGATCAATGACAGGTCAATTTAAGACAAAATAAATAAAATAACTGATTTAAAACACAGAAAAAGTTTGTTTTTACTGGACAGATTTCCGCTCCTTAGTATATGATAAAAATACAGTAATACAGGAAAATACTTCAAAGTTATTTAAAACAGTCTTTCAGAAAAGCTGTCCACAGTCACGGAGTACATTCTTACAAATGCATTACTACATACAAAGTAGATAGCCAATTATAACATAGCATTTTATTCCTTCTCATGCATTGCTAGCCAGACATTGAACACCACAAGATAAGCTCTGAAGATTTTTTCATATAATAATCTTTCAAGTTGTATTTTTAATAGGACTTTTTTTCCTTAAATTATAACCAAGAGACAACTGTGCTCAGAGCATTTAATGGGGAAAACCAAGTGATTGCTAAATCTGAAACCCCCCCTTTAAAAAGCTGTATTATATATACCAAAAAAATCCCAACCCCCAAACCTATGTATGCCTATCTCTCTTCTTTTTTTTTTTTAATTAAAAAAAATCCCCTTATCTAGAAAGACCTTTTGTTCCCCTATGTAAAATACTGCAAATACAGATGCTTTGTCAATTCAGTCCTTTGCATTGCTGGCAAGACAACAGAAACAAGCCTAGAACTTGAGGCCAGGATTGCTTCGACATGACAGAAGAGGTGGAAGGAAGGTACTTGTTCTTCAGCTATCTGGTTCACTGCAAGTCTTCTTAAATGCTTGGGCCAGTGCATTAGGGGCACAGCATGATGAGCGGGGAAGAGACAAATATGGTCTGCAGCTGTAAAAGTAGTGTCCCCTGCCAATACCATGTCCCAGAAAAGCCAGTCTAACTACACCAACTTTCCTTTGAGATAAAATCCACAGAGGGCAAGAACTTGAAAATCCCCCTCCCCCAATATACTTCCACAGAAAATTTACTATAAAAATATCCTTTAGCTGTTCAACAGTCTTCATGCATTAGCTCAATTCATGCCTAAGTAAAATTTAGTACTTTATTCCTTTAGAAACTCTGAAAACAAATACTGGATTATTTTTATTACAGCAACAAGCTTTCCAAAGTAATCTCTAATGTCTTCTGTTTACAATTAATTATTTAGAGAATGATGCCATGAAGTTCAGCATAATTTATTTCCAGGAATAGAAAATTAACAGATTTCCACTTCTACCTAACATTCAAACTTTGAATGAAAACAAACAACCACCATTTTTCACTTTCACACTTGTTGCTAAACATTTATGCTTAATTTTCTATAAAAGAGAAGTCCTGATAAGTCAGAGGACATGCGCTGTTCACTAACATCTAAGCTGATAATTAAACAGGGGAAAAAAATATTTATTCTGTACTTTCAGCTTTCTTGATGTTCAATATAGTATACATAGGGCACAAAGCCTCACAGGGGCACATGCACCTAGAGACGCTTTCCTCATGCTCCTAAACACATGCTCCTCAAGTACCTGTAATGTGATCTGCTGATAACTCATTTCTGCTTTCTGAACTGCCAGTATAGATCAATATCACATTAACTTCTTGACTTACAATCCTTCCTTTGTTTATTTGTATATGACCCATGCCAAAATATCAACTCTTCTTAAATATTTGCCTGAAAATCCCACTGGTTGAGAAGATCCACTTGCATTTACAGCTCAGCATATTTATAAATTATTACAGGGCCTGTACCTTAAAATTTAATTATCAGAAAAAGGCATGCCACATTCCAAGTAATCGTGGGGTAGGAGATGTCCTCACCTGAAGAACAGATACAGAGCATGTCTCAGCACAGGGACAGAATGGCCAGTGTGCCCAATTCAGTCATTTACTGTCGCCTTTTTCCTTTCTCCTAGAGTTGTACCAGACAACAAATGAGAGGCTTTCTGGGAGCTTTATGTTACAATAGCCTATCTTGGAAATATGCACTTTGTCCAAATCCAGGAACAGAAATAACCATTAACAAGCCAACCAGGTAACAGAAATCAAAAGCATGCCAGCAGGTAAATCTACAGCTGTAGAGCACTCTGCAGTCAAAGATTCAACCAAAGGAGCACATTACCTGCACCGCATTTTATAGACCAGCGTGCTGAGCAACAACAGGAAGATGGGGTTCACAAGTTCAGAAGCCATGCAGTCTGCTGCCAGGAGTCAAGGGTGGTTTAAACGTCAGGTCTCTGGGCTGGGATGCCAACAACATGCTACCCTCCAGATGATTTTAGCAATCACTAGTGAACTGAGAAACGGTTCACCCATTACAACGGGCAGAACGGGCTACATTGCTCCTTCTGCTCTAGCTGCTGAGTGTCTGAAGACTGGGTCTCACCAGTGGAATACTACCTTAGTGGGACAAAAGGGGATTTGACAGAGACATTGCTGCATATGTGAGGCTGACAGAAATAGATGCCTGGGGGAAACTCCATTCCATTCAGCAGAGCAACAAGGTCTTTGACTGGATGTGTGGGGTCTGCTGCAGAACAGATGGCATCCTGCTACGGTTAGTAGAAATTCCATTTTTTTTCTTATATGGATATCCTTGGATGTGCTGCAGAAAATGGACAAGTGGATTATTTTCCTCACCCCAACAAATTACAACGGAGCAAAGGAATTTGTACCAGTAATGAGTTAAGGCATGCCTGATAACTGTCCCCAGGTTTCTGAGGAAGAAAAGAGAGGGGAAATAAGGGCAGATATCACCTACAAATATTTATCAAAATACAAGAAAAAAATAGGAGCCCTTAGATCCAGCTTTTCCCTTCCAGAAAATAAGGCAGTAATTATGGAAGGCACGTGATGTTTGATGGAAGGGAAAAAGACGAACAATTACTTGCCAATATGCAATTTAGATTGTCAGTTTGGGGAATAGGTGAAGTTGTTATTCCTGTTAAGACAAGGAGAAGACAGAAGAGCAGAAAAAAGGAGAATAAATGTTAGATACAACATGCATTAGATACAACATGCAGGCCCTATATCCTGAAAACTATTCTAATTTGGTTTTCAGGATTTTCGTAGCAAAGTTACTTAGCAAACAAGCAAACAACTTAAACACTGATGAAATACAAGTTCGTTTTATAAAGGTTTTTAAAAGAATCATGGCCTGGCTAAGACATGACAGACAGATACAACGCTGCACTGCCCAAATACAATACAACCTTCAGAATATCTTCAGTTGAGGCAAAAACTCAGGTGCAAAGCAAGCAGATGTGATGTCACACAAACAAGAAATACTGATTAAATGGGAAGAGCTATTTGAAGATGATAACATAGGACTGAGACATGGGTTGGATATTCAGTTGAATAACTGACTAGAAGTAATGTCTGAGATGCCCATTAAAGAATGCTGCAGATAGACGGCCTACTGTCCGGATTCAACTTAACTAATTTTCAGGAGTAAAACATCCTAGAATTATCTGCACAATCTTGAACCAAAACAGTTTTTACAGAAGGAAAAAGTAGACTTGAAGACCTTGACAGAAAGATGAGAAGCAGGTGGATACAGGTAAAGCACACCTCTTTACTGTAAACCAAATTATACAGGACTATTTTCCCAGTTATAGGGGAGACATCCCCACTACTGCTTCGTATGACCTGGCATGTAATCCCCCACTTGGCTACTACATGACATCTATTTCTGAGAGAAATGCTCAGCTGTTCAGCACTTGCATTGCTGGCTCTAATGGAGTTACGTAAGTTTACAGTGTTCAGCAATCCAACTCCGTACATTCATATTACGCTGTTCTCAACTACAGCTATTTCTAAGCAGTATATTACCTGAGTGATTAAGATATACGCAGTTAACAAAACTAAATGTAAGTTTGCTTTCTGTACAAAAGCATAAAACCAACTTGCAGAATAAGTCAGAATAGAGTTTAATGTAAGTTTAAATCTGATTATGACATCAGAAATATTTTCATGATGACAGACTTCAATACAACCCAAGAACACATTGAAGAAAGACTGTTATGAAAGAGGAAAAAAGTGTTTTTTAAAAAAGCTTCAAAAGTTAGTCAGAATGGGAGCAAATACCAGCAGAAAATAGTTGAAGTGTTTTATAGTGTCTCCTTGGAAATCAGTACTTATTTTTCAACTCGGCCAATCAAGCTAGTAAATCAAGCTAAGTAGTCCTAAACCACTTGCTTAATTGATAAGGAGAGCTCTGCTATACAAATGTTATCAAAATACAGCAGTTCTTTACAAAGCTTCTCAGACTACTTCAACACTATGACTTAAAGATTATTTGATTCATCCTATATCAGCATTGTTTCAGAACCACACTACAGAAAAAAAAAATGCAGACGCAGTATTTCCATCTGCTTTAATTACCTGCTAGCCATAGTAAATTGCTCCTTTCCTTTTTCAGTTTCTGTATTTTGGATCATCAAATTACATATTAACGGTCATTCAAACCCCAGTTAATGAAGCTGGAAATTTTTTTCCAGAATTAATCTCATTCAGAAATTTCCCTCCCTCCCTCTCTCTGTGCATTTATATATTTTTAAAGGAAAACATACTTTCTAATTCACCACTGCATACTTTTTTTCCTTTTCTTTATGAAAAGCAATTCATATTTCTCCTTGAAAGAGCATCTACATAAGAAAAGAAAAAACACCTTTTGGTGGAAAATATGAGAGATGGCACTTAAAAAGTGGGTTTTCTTCAGTGGGATCAAATGGCTTAAAGGATGACATTCACTGATATTGAACTGATGAGAGACCAAAAGGATGAATAGAAGTTGACATTTTCTGCAAAAATATTTCAACAACAAATCTGTCACATATACAGATTCTTAATTTAGAGTGAAAAAACATTCATATAAAAGGAGTAAGATTAGTCAGCTGATTTCATTTATTGTCTGAAAGAAAAGGTTAAGTTCCTCTATTTTGTTCTAAAATCAATCCTTTTTTTGACAGGGCCACTATAAAAATGTCTAACACAATCAGTATCATTTATGTCAATATAATTGCTATTTCTAAGTCTCCCATTTTTTTTTGGATAGACTTGGCTAAATTATTCTTGATACAGTCACATCCATACTTTCACCAACTTTATTTTTATCAGAAAGAAATATTTAAGTCATGTAGTTATTTGTATTAGATAGAAAAATAAGTCATAATCCAAAGTCTAAAAAATTACTGTCCTATGCCTTTCAAAAATCTATTTGCCTGCTTTATTATTCAAGCTGACTTTTTCATTATAATTCAAGACTAAAGACTTATTCTTAAATCTTAATCTATTCCACCTTCAAACCTAACCCCCTATTAACTTTTGCCATCTGAAGTGTCACGTTTTTAAACATTTAGTTTTCACTACATGTTTATGATGGAAAGCTGTCTGGTCATTGACTGGTTTTGGATTTCTCCATACATGGCCTAGCTAGAAACACATAGTTTTTAAATAACTAAGAGTATGTAAGATAAATTGTCTTGCTTTTTAAGAAACAAATAATTTTTGTGGAAGTACCCACTAATATTGGAAACTGAAGCTAGAATTATAAACTTTAACTATTTAGAATGAAAGGGATTTGTTTTTTTCTTTTATTTGGTAAAGGGGGGGGGGAGCACGGGTGGTAGAGACAGAACAACAACTGTGGAAATGTAAAGTAAAATGAAGCATCTCCATTTCTAAACCTGCTCTAGAGGATATCCAAAGCAGTATTTTTGAGTGCCATCACCTGAAAACATCACAAGTATTTATTGGAATAAATTGTAAATAAAGTTGACACTAAAGAAAGTTGATCTCTCTTCGTTTGCTTATAAACCTGAAATCAAGGCATAGTCAGCATTATTATCACTTATACACACTATTATTCATTCTTACTGATGAGTCCTCAAGTGTTGAGCTGATGAAATCATGAGCAAAAGGTTTCTTGTGTTCCATCTCCCTAAAGAAACAGCAGTACTGTATGACAAGGCAGAGAAAAGGTCTTCCCAGTTTCTCTTCCCCATCAAAACAAAGTTCATTTTCACACTCTCTCTGCCTGCAGGTCTTTTCCTCTCAACGCTTGATCTATTTTAATTCCTATTTCCTCAAGAACTTCTGCAGATTCTATGCAATTCCAGTATCTAGCAGTTCCTCACAGCAGAAGAGACCAGACAAGAATATACCATGCAGCCTCAATGGACCAAAGAAGAATTCCTCACCAGTGGTCTGAATGGCACACTGGAAAACAAGTCCATTTCTTGCTCATAATTGTCTCTCTACTTTCCAGGCTTATTTAAGAGAAGGAAAGGCATTTCCAAACAAGTGTGCAGCTATGCAGGAAAGAAATCTTAGAGAAAAGCATACATTGCAAAACTTCCAACTCAGTATTTTTATCTACAGTATTTTTCACTTTATGGAAGGCCTTAACTACAAATAATCTCTGTAAGTTTAATGGTAAATGCTAATTTTCCAGAACAAAAAAGGAAACTCCAATCAGAAACTTGCCTATTAATGGAATTTTTAATAACTGTAAAAGAATTTAAGCCACTTCCCCAGAAATATCATACTCCCCTGAAGTAATTTATCTTCCTTTCCTCTGGAAAAAATTATCCAGATTTTAACCAAAAAAATAGAATTCATGTTCAAACTAAGGACTGATCACTAAGCTGCCACTCTTTTTATGTTACAGGAGCAAAACCATAAAGTAAGCAAAGAAGGGGGCACAGTCACTTTTGCTCAAATCACACCACTTGACAGTCCAAGTTTATTCTCAAAGCTCAGCCTGAGATGAATCTAGGACAAGTTTGCAGTGGCCCACTGGGATACCTTCCAGTAACCTACAGGTATCTATCATACAATGAAAAACATTTATGATTCCTAGCTACCTCTCAGTATTTACACAGTACTGGCTATTAGTTTTGTCATTTCACACCAACAACTTAAAGGTTCCACACATTAACTATTATAGAAACAACATGTATATGGAATCACAGAAGGGCTGAGGTTGGAAGGCCCCTCTGGAGGTCATCTAGTCCAACTTCCCTGCTCAAAGCAGGGTCAGCTAGAACAGACTATGCTGGGCCTTGTTCAAGTGGGTTTTGAATATCTCCAAGGAAGGAGACTCCTCAACCTCTCTGGGCAACCTGTTCCAGTATTTGACCATCTTCACAGCAAAAAGAAGTGTTTCCTTAAGAAATTCCATTTAAACATGTTTTAGTTTGTACCTATTGCCTCGTCTTTTCATGAGGCACCACTAAGAATATGCCTGTTCAGCCTTCTTTACTCCCTACCATCTGGTACACACACACATTCGTAAGAACCCCCTGAACCTTCTCCAGGCTAAACAGTTCCAGCTCTCTGCCCCTCTTAGTATGACAGATGGTCCAGTCCTTTAATCATCTTAATAGCCTTTTGCTGGACTTGCTCCAGTATGTTCATGTCTCTCTCCTACTGGGGAGCCCAGAACTGGACCCAGCGCTCCAGGTGAGTCTCACCAGTGCCGAGTAGAGGGGAAGGATCACCTTCCTTGAGCTGCTGGGGACGCTCTTTCTAATGCGGTCCAGTATGCCATTGGCCGCCTTTGCCACAAAGGCACATTGCTGGCTCATGTTCAACTGGTTGTCTATCACGACCCCAGGGCCTTTTCTGCAAAGCTGCTTTCCAGCCAGTCAATCCCAACCACGTACTTGTTATTCTGCCCCAAATGCAGGACTTTGCATGAGGTTCCTGTTGGTGCATGTCTCCAGCCTGTCCTGCTCTGAATAGCAACACACCCATCTGTTTTATCAACCACTTGTCCCAGTTTTGTAGTCTACAAACTTGCTGAGTGTGCATTCTGTCTCATCATCCAGGTCACTAACAAAGATGTTTAACAGTACTGTCCTCAGTATCAGCCTCTACGGTACACTATTAGTGACTGGCGTCCAACTGGGCTTCGTGCTGCTGACCACAACACTTCAAGTCCAGCAGTTCAGCCAGTTTTCAGTCTACCTTAATGCCCACTTGTTTAGGATACACCTGGAGAAAACACACAGGCACACAACAAACAGCAGTGAAGATGTATCTGATTTTAAATTTCCTATAAACAGTCCCATGAAAAAAAAAGACTGAATACACTTTTTCCCCTAGTCTCTAGTCTATCTATCAAGATACTTAAAGTTTGCGCAGTTCAATCTACCACAGGTTTTCTGAACCATTCAGTAAAAAAGAAAAAAAAAAGATTGTGTATACTTAAGTACGAAAATTGCAGTATCTCCATTAGAGACCTATAAGAAAATTGATGTCCTGGTAGAAGCATACAATTATATTGCTTTGTCCTAAAGCATCTCTTTTCCATTCCTCCCATTAAATACAGTAAGGGGAATCCTGTGGCTCCTCAACCTGAACACTCAGTTACCAGTCCAACACCTGTATTTTCTTATTATGGTTATCCAGTTGGATCTAATCTTCTGGAAAGCCACACTAGGGAATGTTCTTAAAAAGCCATCCTATGCAATTGTAATAAAGGCTTCTACTATTGCTTCTGTTTGGCAACTGGAATACTATGTGTTTATTTTAAGAGTACTTAAATTGTAACTATTTGCTAGATTTGCCTCTTTTACAGTACTTACTTTATTCCACATTAAATGGGAGATGTTAACTCCTACTGTTCCAGCAATTCATCATACAAAAGTACACAGTTATATCTGTTCAGAATTTTTCACCTCCAACAAAAATTCCCCATACCTGATGAGTCAGCCAAACAAGGATCTTTGTCAAGACCTCAAGTTTTAGGCATGAGGAGCTGTCCTAAGGAAAAAAAAAACCCAAAGAAACTGTGATACCTAATATGATAGAGAAAGAGGATTAAAGAAAAACCAAGAAGTCTTCTTTCTTCAACATATATTAAAAAATCAGTCTGAAAATTCAGCAGTTGAGAAAATAGTTGAAATCTTATATCAAGGAACATACATAAATCACATATAAGTAGAATTGCAAAAAAAAAAAATTTACTGAGCTCTTGTGTGCAACTTCACATTAAATAATTAACTCAAGGCCTCTGGCCTTGAGGTAGGTACAGATATCATGCACATGTCAGTTAGCCTAGTTCTGACTACTACTGTGAAAATCTCCATTTTTATATGAAAAATGAAATTTAAAAATGAGCTAAGTTGGTGGCATATTGCAAAATACACCACTAACTAAGACAACATTTAAGAATGATCTGAGTAAGCCACATATAAAGAACACATTCATAGAATACTGAGAAATTATTCTGAGGCACATTTTAAGACTATTCTATGTACAACACAGCTTCCAATACACCAGTTTTAATTCCATAGAATTATAAATGATGTCATAACTTGTTAAGAGACAGTACAGAACAATTTGTTTTGCAGACTAAAACATTTAGCAGTGGACAACCAATTTGCTCAAGTTTTCAAATACTTTTTCAAAGTTCAATTTAAATTTAGCTAGCAAATAGCATTTATGCTTTGGTTTGTTTGGGTTTTTTTAATAATAGAACTCTTCAAAACCAGTAAGCACAAGTATCTCCAGCAATTAGTGCACTCCTCTTCCTATAACACAGTCAGGAAAGGTTCTAATAAAGAGGACAGGTTCTGATAGCTAGCTTTCTGTTCTTTTAGCAGACCCTCTCCCTAATTCTAATCTATATTTACAGAGAACTTCCATGGCTTTCTCCCTATAGTTTAAGGGTTAGAAAGACTGTGTACAATACAGCTTCCAAAACAACAACTCTTCCATGGAAGTGTAAAGCTTATTTATGATAAAAAACATTAAAGATGAAGAAGCTCAGTGCATACGTACAACAGAGCTACGTACATTTCAGATATGTCTCCTTTTACAGATAAAAATGTAAACAAATGCTTGCACTTGTTAGTTTGCCATAGGGCTTTCATTAATTTCCTAATATACCTCCTATATTTTGGGCAGTCTTCAATCACAGAACCAGCATATAAAATGCACTACAACTCAATGCAGAGTTTCCAAAGAATTAATTGAAGTGCCATTAAAGCGGAACATTAGTGATACCAGTAATGAAGAAAGAACATATCCCCTCAGCCCCAAGTATAAACATCCCAAAAAGAAGTAAAAAGGAGTAATGGACTGATTACCGAAGTATTAAGTAATTGCACTTACCAGGAGTTAGACTTACTTTCTACTCCATTACAAAAAAAACCAAGAACTGACACAAGCTAAATAAACCTGATCATCTGAGATTCTCAGGTCACGTAAAAATAGAAAACTTTAGTTTTCAATGCTTTGTGAACATCTGCAAGGAAAGCAATAGAAGCTGCCTTACAAGGCTCTTAAGCTACATCACACAGAAGATTCATATCTGGTAATACTATACTATACTTCAGAAAGCAAGATATGAAATGAGCTGTTAATGCTGAAGCTCTCTAAGCCATACCCCCCATATCCTATACATGTTGAGAAGTGAAATTTGCTTTGTAGGTTCAGCATCCACCCTGTCCCACTTGCCTGAGAACAGACAAAAATTACCTAAAAATAAGCTATGCCATCTATGGTACTACATGGTTTCTGTTTGAAAGCAATGTAGTTCTCTTTAGAAAACAAGCGTAAGGAAGGTATACACTGAGGTGAAGGTGTAAGCGCCAGGAAATTAATCTGTTTCAACATCTGATACAGCCTACTGGGACACTCGGATAGCAGGTAACACCATTTATAAAGGCAAACACAAGTGTATAAGAAAAGACCAGCTATGCATTAGACCCTGAGTTGTCATGCAATAAATCAGTGACTTGAATTAGAAAGTCAAATTAATCAAATTACTTCAAGTATGCTTATTTTCACAGAGATTGAAAGTTTCACTGTGATAAAAGCCAGACTTGCAAAAATGGGCTTTCACAGCTCTCTAACGGACAGGATTAGCTTAGGGGTTCATTCTGTGTACAACTTGAGTCAACTATTTCCTCCTGTTATAGACTGGTTTAGCATATACTTGCAACTGCAACTCAATGCCCTTGTGCTGGGAGAGGTGTGGCAGTACCAACACCCCATCAAAAGCCCTTTTCAGTTCTGGGATGCTAACCTCTACCAGTCAGGTTATGTCAGAAACAACCACTACAAATCTGTAGCAGTTAGCTTTAGGCAATTTCCTAAGACAGCTGAATCTTGAGAAGCATACTGAAGGAAAAAAAAAAGAAAGAAAGAAGGAAGAAAAAAAAAGTTTTAGTGACAGATGTACAAATTTCCCAATCTGCCTCCTGGTGAGAAAGAATCCCATTTACCCTCTAACCATCTATCTAGAATATAGTTGACACATCTGCTATATGATTAGACCTTAAATTGCTGCAAGGAGAACAGGATAGGCCAAAGGGCTACTCCAAGTTGTGTTTTAGTCTCAGAGCCGCATTTCCTTACAGATTTATTTCTTGAATATTTGCATATTTGATTTGAGCCTTTCAGGTCTAGAGATCCGTAGAGGAATTTAAGGTAGTATGTTTGTATTGCATCTGTTTGTGGGTATTTAGACACTGTGAAACAATGGACTGGAAAGTTCTCAGAGCTGAGCAACTGACTTTGCATTGAGGAGATAACAGTAGTTTGCCCTTGGCAAAACAAACAAAAAACGTAGCAAAGATCTTCACTCTAAAATAATTGTTCCATATACAAACAAATGAATTTTCTCTCAGCAGAGTGCTATTAAGTTCAAAGCTTCCCAAAACAAAAAGCAGCAACACCTAAGTGGAGAAACAGGGTGAAAAAGGTAGTAGTCTTACAGACCTGCATCACTGGTTTTGATTAATCATCAAAATAAATATTTTTAAATAGTATATAATTTCAAGATGCAATTTCCTCTTCTTTTGAGAATTACAAAGGCTTTTGAATCTAAGATACTTTGGGCAACATCCAGAAACAGAATACATACCTTTAATTAATTTTATGACAAGACAACTACAT
The DNA here is from genome assembly GCF_034638445.1 of Ciconia boyciana. Taxonomy (NCBI): domain Eukaryota; kingdom Metazoa; phylum Chordata; class Aves; order Ciconiiformes; family Ciconiidae; genus Ciconia; species Ciconia boyciana. Next base: position 56,939,605 of record NC_132936.1, read on the forward strand.
TTCCAACTTTTTAAAATCCTTAAAAGGTAGGGATGCAATTATTTCAGAACAGAATTAAACCAACTATAAATCCTGAAGGAAATAACCAAGTTTTGTGTTGTATATTCCCTAAGTCAGCTTTAGGAAATAAAACTTGAACCCATCTTTTAGAGTCTTGACAATATGAATAAAATGCTGCTGCTCATTTAAATATTCTCAAACATTTCTTAATTTGCTAACTGGCAGAACTCCCTGAAAAATACTCGTGCTTGTTTTTATTTTCACTTTTGTCTTTTTGTCAGGCTTTTGGGAAGCCACTACGAAATGGCACGGCACACATTTTCAGATAAATAATTTACTGCACTTAACCTTCATAGTGTTCAGTGTAATCAATGTTATAGCTCACCACATTGACTACATGAAAGGATTGGGCAATTGCAGTTATACAAGTTGGGCCTCTAAAGAGATCTTGCTGGTAGGAAAACGTACTGGTTTGCATAACAGGAAGTAAAACTTATTTGCTTGTGACATCAGTGCCAGTGAAGCTAAAACGTCGAGACAGCCCTACACTCATGCCCGTGGATAGCGGCAGGCTCTCATCTGCCCCAGCCTCCACGGCAACGGAGCAAAACGGGGCAAGAGAAAAATTCAATGCTGTCCCAACGCAACCAACAGGCAAAGCATTGGACAAGGCTCCGCTTCACAAGTCTTCCAAGAAAAGCACGTACAGCCTCAGACTTCACTAAAATATATAGCATGTTCTTTGATAAAATCAGTTCTTGTACATAAACTTGAGGCTACTTTCAATTCTTCAACAAACTACTGGGTTTTTATATTTCCCAGATGAGACAATTTTCTTTATTTCTTTCTGTACACTTAAACAAATTCTTCCCTTTTCTGTAAGAACTTCTAAGAATCCCTTTTCTATACATGAGAACAGAAGAGGCTCAAGAATTAGTAGCAAATCTAGAGTCAAATAGGGCATGTCAGTCAGGACTTCAGTAAGATTTTGTTTAAGGGGCCAGATTTACCAGAATTTCACATAGGCACATAAAGAAGCATATATATATTTTACAGTGAAAGGATATGTTACTTCTGTCTCCAGCTTTGCCAAACTAACAGTTTTCTAAAAGCAAGAAATTTAGTTTCTCTCGGGAACAGGGAGCATAGGCCCATAAGGAAAAAAAATTAAATTGTCATTAGAGAAAAAGGTCTGTTACACAAACAGCTATGTCCCCAAAAAATTCTGGGATTTGGAATATAGTTTATTCTAGAGTATCAACTCACAGTTATGGAAAATAAGACAAACCAACAGAAGCTAAACTTGCTTCAGGCTTTTTCACTTGTACAGAAGGTGGAAGGATACTTAATATAGCATTGTAGTTCTTGTCATTTATGTTTGGACAGGCAGTCTCATGCATTAAGTATTTGGAGGTAAGGCAGAATATACCCCAATACACCAAACTGTGAATGGTCTACACTGTAGATTGAAAAGGTACACATGGCAAAGTGTGAAGCAGAGCACAGAAATAAAGAAAGGCAAGACAAGAATCATGGAAGTAGAGAGAATGGCCACAGAATGTTTCCAGACCATCTCAAAGAACACAAACTGATCTTCAAATCAAAGTCCAGTCTCTGTCTGGGGACACATTTTTGCAAATTCTATCTCAGCATAAAGCAAATGGCCATATGCTTTCAAAAAAAAAAAGGGGGGGGGGGGGGAAGGACTGACTGATTTTAATGACATAGGAACTTAATGGAACTATAATGCTATAATGTTAGATACAATATGGAAAGCTAGTGAACAACCCAACCAAAATAATGGATAAAAAATTTCAAATAAAGTTTTACCACTCCGTGGCACAGCAGAAAAACTATTTTTTTTTTAAATAAGTAACGTAAGTTAGTAGTATACATATGTAGTAAGTAACGTAAGTAGTGTACATATGCTGGCAATACAGCTTAATGTTGGAAAGCCAGACCTACATAGATTTTCAAGGTGTTTGAAAATTTTTTTTAGCCTGTAAGCATATCCTTGATTACTTATTACTACCAGCTACAAATAAACTGTATTTTTTAAAGTGTGAAACCTATACATATAATTACACAAAGCAGATAAATAAATTTTTAAAAAAATCAAGTCCTTTTCCCTAATCTTTATTACAGAAATAATTTACCACTATTTTCATTTGTCAAATTTTAAAAGGAGAGAGAGTCATAGGAGATTACTGAAATACATTTTAGTACAACCTATCCAAACAGATCAGCATCCATACTGCAAAATACTAGATCTGAGAAGGCAGTGTCAGACAGCCTTTACTAAAACTTACAGCTTTCAGTCACGTTGTGAGCAAAAACATTGTTCAATTACAAATCTCTGGATTATAGCACACCTGTTTTCTAAACACATTATAATTCAGGTTTCTAGAAACAAAATTTCAGGAACCTGGCTGGAAAGATTACTTTAATCTCATAAAAATGAAAATAGAAAGCAAGTATTTCTTACAATCACCTCATACTACTTCTTTTACCTAAAAGGTTGTCTTTCATTTAATGGGAGCAACTTCAACAAGGACTTCATGAACTTTTTAACAGTACCTATTTTTAAAGGCTGTCATTTTGAGCCTAGCCAAGTGACAATCTCAGCAAAAGGTTGTTCTAACTCATAGCCTTCTAGATTCAGTTAAAAAAGCCTGACCAAGGAAACAGAACCAGGTAATATGCAGTAAGTAGGACAAGATGGTGAATAGCTTTAGACCATTTTTGTTTCTTCTGGTTATTTTTGGAATGCAGTGCCTTTGGTTATTGGTATGACGTCAGTCCTTAGAAGAATACATAGAAGCCTGGCTAACTACTGCCAAACTTGTATCAGCCAAGAGACATTTCATAATGTTGAGATTTGCTGGGTTTATTTAGCAGGAAGCCTGCAAACAGTAAGAAAAAGTTAGTGACTATTTAAGGTAATGACCCCCTCCTCCATACAGTTAACAGGAAAGTAAAGTTTTCGATGGAGACTTGGAGAGTGGGGTGGGGAAAAAATAGTATCACTGACAAAATTATTATTTTTATTAAAGCCAAAGTCTGTGTTTAGAAAATGAGATATTGAAAGAATTTCAGCGGTCAGAAGCAACTTAAGGCTGGAAGTTATTGTACCAATACAATGACTTATGACAAATAACATTTCTACACATGTATTAGATGCATACTGCATCTAATTGTACTTCTAGGCATTAAAAAAAAGTATGTGTGACCAATAGGTTGCATGACAATACAGAAATATCCAAATACAAACAATGCTACTACTAAAAACAGTTTTACAGTGTTTGAAGAAAGTACAGAACCACTATGACTAATATTAAATTGCAATCTGACTTTTTCTAAAGAAGTGGTAAGACTCATCATTTTGAAACAACTTCTTTGCACTTTCATGGTATTCCAGATACTGAAGACTGTCTTCTGCTGATACATTTGTATAAGACTTGACAAATCAAAACTCCTTGCAGGACTGAGTACTGCAAAGTGCTGTGTCCATGCTAATTTACAAGTGTACAAAGAAATTAATCTACAAATACCTTGTACAATTACATAAGAGTTTAACCATTGATTTTTGTTTTCAAACATACACAAAAGACTCTCCTGTTTACAACTTTTACATCTGGAGCAAAGCATTTCAGTATTATGTTCTTAACTCTGAACTGGCACTTTCTTGATTTTATCTAAATCAAGATAATAGCAAAAGCCTTCTTTCATAATGCAGTACTTACCTGAAAACCGTAACAGCAACAGCAAAACAACCCAAAATCAAACTAAATTTCGAATATTTCTTAATTTTTCCACAGGATTTATATAATCATATGTAAAAAGCAACTAAAGGTTGAGAGATTTTAAACTTTATGGATGTTGTCATATCAGGATTCATTTATGGCCTGCACGTTCTTTCTTCTTTTTAAATTTTGACATGTTGAGAACATGAACTTTGTACTAAAATCCTTGTCTTTCAGGTTTTCTTTAAATACCCTTAATGTACTGATGTATCAGATTTAACAGCTGAAGTACATATCAGAGCAATAACATCTAACAGTTTTCCAGCTCCCTGTAATTCTGTATTATTTAATTATAGCAATAAATAAGAATAAGCATAGAGCAAGAGAATACATATAGAATCATAGCGTCATTTAGGTTGGAAAAGACCCTTCAGATCATCAAGTCCAACCGTAAACCTAATGCTGCCAAGTCCACCACTAAACCATGTCCCTAAGCGCCACATCATATCATTCATCCTCTCCCCAATTTATGTGTCTCTTAATTTTGATTATTCTTTTGGGTGTTTGTAAAATGGGAGGGAGGGGAACCCCAAAACCAAAACAATGTCAGAGAAGCTAATATATGCACAAGCATATTAAAGAGGCATTTTAGACTAGTAGCTTTTGTGAATGTGTAATCAGTTTTTCAACAACATCACACTTTCAATTACACACACATACAGAAAATAGCTTTAGAACATTAAGCTGTCAGTGGTCTCAGAAGAACTCTGAGTTAGTCGTCAATAATTAAGACTACGCAGGTGAAGAGGAAAGGAATTTCATTTGATTAATTTTTTTTTAATATTAAAAATATTTCATTCTTGTCCTACTTCTTTCTTCTTGATGTCTTCTGACAAAAGACTGTAAAGTCATTGACCTAATTCACACATACCACAACACTGAGCTCTAAAATACACCCTTATCAGGTCCATATAGCACTCCTCCAGACTCACCTTATAGGTGTGCAATGATAATGAATGGAAGAAGCATTCGAGGAATACATGGTCCTGAGGTCTTCAAAGTATAATTACCTTTTTTCAATTAGTCCTGACTGGGAAAAAAACAGCATTAAATAAGAGTTCCCAGACTTCATCTCCAGACTGTCAACTTTTTTTTTTTTTTTGATCCCTGATCTCTTCTTTCAGAGACAAAGAGCATGTTAACTAAAACACCAAATTCCATAATTTTTGTCCTACAAAACATGGAAGGTAAGACAGACCTCTTCAGGTCTAAATTAGAAGCCACAGCTGCTTTAAAGCAATTCTAAGTGCTTCAATTAGCAAGTATTCAGATAAAGACAATAACTGCTGATTTTATTTAAGGTCTAAAGAAGATTGAGAGCCTGAAAGCTCTACTTACTTTTTCTGAACTATACCAGATGGTATTAAAGACATGCCATTTTTACACAGTCCCATCTTTGTCCTTATACCATCATGGGTACAGAAGACTTCTCTTCTGTGAATATCCCTTGCTAAGACCATAACTACTGCAGAATGAGGGCACAGTCAGAACACAACATGGACAGAGTCAGAAAGGGAAGATGGAGAGACTATACTAGCATGATTAAAGAAGAAAAATCTGCTTCAGAAATATTGTCTCTTTAACTTTCTCAGCTCCTGCCTTCAGTCTCTCTCTTCTTAAACGACTTACATCAGCTATCTTTGGAATAATTAACACAAACCAAAATTAAATATCTCCAGAGAAATGTAAAAGAATATCTAACATTACATTTTCATATCTTCTAGTCCTTTAAAACTATTTTTATGTAATAACAAAACGTAACATTTATTCCCACATTACCAGTCAGAAGCATATGCAAAAATTTTGACATTCAAATATGTACTCCAATCACACCCACCTTAAAATTTCAGTTCTTTTCATGCAATCCTAGAACTGTTAGCAAATACTGGCCTGCTGCCAATGTTAACACACATTGGAGAGATGACATAAGGTTGCTTAAAAAACTAAACCCCAAGTTTTTACAAAACTGTTAATGGCATCAACTACCACATGATGACAGCTAACATCAACACAGTTCTACAGAGTTTTTTAGATTCTCATTCCTTCCCTTTTTTTAAGGGCTCTTCTTTTAAGTTTTCTTATAAGCCTATGCAGAATGAACCTTCTGCAAGAGGTTTAGTAGTTTTGTTTCCTGAGGCAGAATATTTCCAAATAAAAACTGACAAAGTTTCACTGGAAACATTTTGTTAAGAATCATTAATATAACAAACCCTATAGCTCTTACTTCCATAGGACTGCATTCTGTGATAGCTGAGGGAAACCTTTAACCATCCCAACAAAAAAGTCCACACAATAAGAAGCATAAGCATCTGAATTAAAGATTATCAAATTGCTCTTTATTCTTTGAAATAAAATTACTATCTACATCCCCAAGCAACTCACTGGGCTAACTACTACCTTAACATCTATTCTCTAAGTACTTCTCTCTAACACAGGAAAACAGAAAGGAAAACAAAGGTGAAATTTAATTTTTTTTTTTTTTTTTAAAAAAGCCGTTTCCCGAATTTACACAAGAAGCTGATGGCAGAGTTGAGAACAGAACTCTGGCCTCAGCAGTCCCAGATTCTAGTTTCTTGTTTACTGAAGTATGCTGCGCCTTGGATAACTTTGTTGCCTTAGTCTTTGAACTAGCTGAGTTTTTTGGAACCTTTCCAGAACAGAACTATCCAGCTCTAAGCATGTACCAAGGGAGAACATCAGAGTTTTGTACAGTTTTTTCCTTTTATTAAATAGATAGAAGCTATTACTGTAGGGTACGTATCATCTGCATGGCACTTACAGACTCTTCTTCCAGTTAATGTAAAATTTCTGCAACCAGTATCATGCAACCAAATCAATGCTGAAGACTCTCATTGCATAATCCCAGCACATATCATGCAGTTATTCCATAAAAGTCAAAGATTTATGCTGATGTCACAAAGCTCGCACAACAGACTTTGCAGACACATTTAGGATATGGATTTCTCAGTCACAAATGCTCAAGCTGCAAACTACAGCGCACACACACACACACAAAAAAGAGCTTGAACTTTTCTGGCAACTGTAAAAACTAATCCTATTCTCCCCTACTGATGCAAGCACAGCAGCAACTTGCTTTTTGTTTTCTACTCCAGTTGTCTTATGCAAACAAATAAAATATACATGCATATTTTCATCTGCAGCAGGCATAATTCAACACTACATTAGCACTCCAGCATGCAGTAGTACAAACACATATATGCAATCTCATAATCGCAGTTGATTTCTTGTTGGCTTTAATCTTTGTGTCAGATGCTACTTTATCCCCAAACTGGTACACAGATCTTTCACAATGCCTAAAAATAAGGAGCTTATACTGAAGAGGAAGACCTAAAATTGCTTCAGTTACCATTTACCACAGTCTTTAAACATGACATGGAGTATCATCTTATTTTTTAAAGCTGCATTTCTAACTACTTGTTTTACCTTCCCCTGTGAATTAAGCATATTAAAGTTAAATCAAGTCAGTCTTCCCCCCTCCCCCCAAAAGTAAAAATATATAGTTAAGCACTTCAGAAGTGTTGTGCTTAGTGAAATGGATTTGTATCTTATTTTGCCTCACTCTGAACTACTGATTAACTCTGGTTATTAAAAAAAATTTCACCTTTTTCTTTATGTTCCTGTATAGTTTTTGACTGAAACATCAGATTGTCTCTAAGTAATGTGAAAACATAACAGAGGAATCCTAATTTTGGAATTTTACTTTTACTTCATGAATGACCTGCATCTTCTGTGAGGAAAGCATTTTCTTCTGCTGCTACTCCCAAGCTCATAATACAAACTGTACAAGGATAGGCAAAAATAAACTATTGAGTCACATTTCTTTTGTCAGCAGACAGAAGCTGTCTGGATAACTTAACTATGTGCATCCCCTTAGCAATACCCCATACTTATTTAGATTTCCTTTTACTATAGGATATTGGTGGGTTTGGTTTGATCTGGTAAACCACCTGATTTCGGCTCTAAATCTACAGAGAGACTTAATATATCTTCAAGGCAGTCTTAGGGAAGAGTTAGAAGACAAAAAAAAAAAAATGGGGAAAGCAGTTGGAAGGTGTGTGAGGAGTGTTTTTTATAGATAAGACATTAAACAATTTGAGAAGCACAATTAAGAAGTGGTATTCTTAATAAGAAGTTCCTAGATTACTGAGGAAGAACTCTATACACAAAAGTTAGTAAACATTTGACAAAGCTAGAACAGCAGAATTTGGTCAAAAGACCTTCATAGAAGTATCCTAATATATTTTTCGCATCAGCTTATTTCCAGAAATCTTCTGCAAAGTGAAGTTAATTCCTCTCTGACAGTTAACTCTCGCTTACAGAAATTAAATATTGTGTTTATATTTTTACATTTTTTATATAAAGGACTCCTTTCTCAAGGATTAATTTCTTCAGACATCTATCAAATCAGGCTTCAGATTCTAGAGCAGGTTAGAAAGTTTAGATTATACTACACCCAGAAATTCTATACTTCTTTCAAGCCTCCTTTTCTGAAAGGTCAAGTAACAAACACAAATGTAGGACCCAAGCCCTCTAACTACAAAACTGTCAAAATTTGCACCCCTACCTCAATGAAATTAATGCTATAGAATACTTTTTATCTTAATCTTTAAATTCTTAATTTTATTGTTGCAGTAGGTGCAAGGGAAGTTTTATTACACATCCTGTTTTACATCTAAAAATACTGTTCTTCACTCCAGACCTTCAACCAGTACAAAGATCAGCTGATTTTCCAAGTTTTCTCCCTAAAACTTGAAAACAAAACACAAACACACAAACTAAAATATCACCAGAATCTGCAAGTCACTGAGAAACAAATACAAGATTCCAGTCCTGCAAAAGTCTAATTCACATGTAAACTCCTTGTACAAGCACATGGTTTACAGTTATTTTAAATACACAAAAGCTATGAGTTGTCTTCTGCTTATTTGCACTACTCTGAAATCTTTGGCAGGACAAATATCCACACAATTTCTAGAGTTTTAGAAGAACTCTACTATGGATCATAAAAAGAAACACTTATGAAAAAACACAGTATTTACTTTCACTCTTCATGTTTTCCAATACAGAAATTCAAAATATTCCAGCAACACACATTTAAATCAATTATTTGACTCACATCAACCTCAAGATATCTGACACATAGTAACTCAGAGAACACAGGGCACATGCCCAGTGATGTGGAATTCATGGGTATGCACAAATGACTTCACAACCGAAGTGGAACACTGTTTCCAAAATCAGCTATAAACTGCTGGGTAAATTCCTAGAGAAAGGAAGGGAAATATATCAAAGAACACACACAAATAAAAATTATTCTTTCAAAGTATTACTTTGCATATGCACTAGGCCTTAAGGTAAGTCTGAAATATATTTATGGTCTCCAGGTGCTTTTTGCATCTTTCAGGGAGCACAAGTCTGTAGTAGTACCTTTAATATTTTATAGAATCATAGAATGGTTTGGGTTGGAAGGGACCTTAAAGATGATCTAGTTCCAGCCCCCCTGCCAATTGGGCAGGCACACCTTCCACCAGACCAGGTTACTCAAAGCCCCACCCAACCTGGCCTTGAACACTTCCAGGGATCGGGCATCCACAACTTCTCTGGGCAACTGTTCCAGTGTCTCACCACCCTCACAGTGAAGAATTTCTTCCTTATATCTAATCTAAACCTACCCTCTTTCAGTTTAAAGCCATTACCCCTTGTCTTATCATTAAATGCCCTTGTCAAAAGTCCCTCTCCAGCTTTCTTGCAGGCCCCCTTCAGGTAGTGGAAGGCACCTATAAGGTCTCCCTGGAGCCTTCTCTTCTCCAGGCTGAACAACCCCAACTGTCTCAACCTGTCTTCATAGGAGAGGTGCTCCAGCTCTCTGATCATCTTCGTGGCCCTCCTCTAGACTCACTCCAACAGGTCTATGGCCTTCTTATGTTGGGGGCCCCACAGCTGAATGCAGTACTCCAGGTGGGGTCTCATGAGAGCGGAGTAGAGGGGGAGAATCACCTCCTTCAACCTGCTGGCCACGGTTCTTTTGATGCAGCCCAGGATACGGTTGGCCTTCTGGGCTGCAAGCACACACTGCCAGGCCATGCTGAGCTTCTCATCAACCAACACCCCCAAGTCCTTCTCCTCAGGGCTGCTCTCAATCCTTTCTCTTCCCAGCCTGTATTTGTGCTTGGGATTGCCCTGACTCATGTGCAGGACCTTGCACTTGGCCTTGTTGAACTTCATGAGGTTCGCACGGGCCCACCTCTCAAGCCTGTCAAGGTCCCTCTGGATGGCATCCCTTCCCTCCAGCGTGTCAACCACACCATGCAGCTTGGTGTCGTCAGCAAACTTGCTGAGAGTGCACTCAATCCCACTGTCCATATCACTGACAAAGATGTTAAACAGCGCTGGTCCCAATACCGACCCCTGACATATGCCACTCATCACTGGTCTCTACTTGGACATCGAGCCATTGATGGCAACTCTTTGAGTGCGACCATCCAGCCAATTCCTTACCCACCGAGTAGTCCATCCATCAAATCCATGCCTCTCCAATTTAGAGACAAGGATGTCATGTGACACAGTGTCCACATGTCCAGGTAAATGACATCAGTTGCTCTTCCCTTATCCATCAACGCTGTAAGCCCATCATAGAAGGCCACCAAGTTTGTCAGGCACGATTTGCCCTTAGTGAAGCTGTGTTGGCTGTCACCAATCACCTCCCTATTTTCCATGTGCCTTAGCACAGTTTCAAGGAGGATCTGCTCCATGATCTTGTCAGGCACAGAGGTGAGACTGACTGGCCTGTAGTTCCTTGGGTCTTCCTTTTTTCCCTTTTTAAAAATGGGGCTTATGTTTCCCCTTTTCCAGTCAGTGGGAACTTCACTGGACTGCCACAACTTCTCAAATATGATGGATAGTGGCTTAGCAACTACATCTGCCAGTTCCCTCAGGACCCACGGACTGAGGGTCCCATGGACTTGTGCACCTTCAGGTTCCTTAGATGGTCTCAAAGCTTATCTTCTCCTACAGTGGGCTGTTCTTCATTCTCCCAGTCTCTGCCTTTGCCTTCTGCAACTTGGGCGGTGTGGCTTGAGCATTTGCCAGTGAAGACTGAGGCAAAAAAGGCATTGAGTATGAATTCATAATTTGTATGCACAGGGAGTAAAACTAAAGTGATTCTTCAGCTTATTTTAATTCTACTTTTCTCCTTATGAAATCACAATTTTAGTTCCACCAATCTTAACATATAAAGAAATTGGACCCTGAATTCAAAGACAAGACAAAATACCCCTCAGTCATCAGTTTTCCAATACATTAAGGTGCACAGTGTTCCACAATAACTACTATTTTAAACTGGTCAACGGTGCATCAACTGTGCATAAATATGAACTGTCTCCACTGCGAGACTGCCAGCAGTCTTCATTCTCTTCATTCTTAGTTCCAACGAAATGTCACCTTCATCCATTTTAGCATACATTTGAAGAATACTAGCAGTTCCCACAGTGCTTTTAAATTACCTTTAAAATGTTTTAGCTATGTAATTCTTGACAGAAATTATTTATTCTGCTTTCTCTTTAACAAAGATAATCTGCCTTTCATTTCCTAAACAACACTATTCACCTATGGCTTGAGCATCATACAAGAGAGATTACAGCACCAAAGCATTTTTTTGAAGTTATTCTAAGTAAATCATAGCTACAATCACATCTGAAACATGGGGCCTACCAGCCTTAACAATATGCTTTTAAAACACCTTGTAGTTTGACCACAGCCTTTAACAAAGATGGTGTATTTTCTGTAGTGGGGATGATATAATGAGAACTGTTCAATCAGCAATACAAGACCAGAGATATTCTCACACTTCACCCTCACCATCTAAGGCATTTAAGATATTACCAGACACCTTAAATAACAGTACTTCTCTTCAGCAAAAGGAAAGCAAGCATCACTTGAATTTCTCTATTTAAAAAGGCTCAGAGAACAGCTTACAAAAGAGCTAGACGAGAAGTGACAATTTTCATAGACTAAATAGCAAGTGTCAGCCTAGCAATCAGGGATCACCTCCCACACACCCAGATACCTGGCCGTGCTAAGCGCAATTTGGACACAACTAACTGGGAAGCGGTACTGCGGCAGTTTCCGTGAACGGTTCGTCTCTTAACACCCGCTGTTCGCGGTCTCCACGTTTGCGGTATGCCGGAGCTTTCCCTGCAGGACCCCGGCACAGAGTGCTCCGGTCCCGCGGGGACCGAGGCTGCTCCCGGGGCAAGCCGCCCGCTCCAGGCCCAGCCTTCGGGGTACAAACCCGGCCGCATCTCACCCGGATTTAACATCACCCCCGAGAGCCAGCCTCTCTTCAGCCACATCTTTGCCTAGGTGATGGTAAGAAGCGAAGGGAAACAAAAGAGGAAGGAATAAAAAGCGGCAGAGGACCCGTCGCGCCTCCCGCTGCCCGGCGGGGAGGACGCTCCCTCACCTTCGTGAGCTGGGCAATCTTCTTGCTCATTTTGAAATGCAGGTCCGGGCTGTGCTCGGCGCCCAGCCCCGGCTGGGCTGAGCCGGAGCCGAGTTTTCCCGCGCCGGGCGCGGAGCCGCCGCTGTAGCTGTGCTGCGGCTGCTGCCAGCCCATCCCCGGGGTCGCCATCTTCACCGCCCGGCCCCCGCCGCCGCTCGGGCTCCGCCAGCACCGGCCCTACCGGGGAGCCGCGCCGAAGGCGCCTCGGCAACGAACCGCTGCCCGAGGCGGCTCCTCCCGCCCCGGGACCGGCCTCGGGCGCTTCCTACTGCCGCCGTCCCCACCAGGCGCGCCGGGCTGCGGCGTCAACCCCTCGGGGCTGCTGCGCGAAGCGGCGACACCAGCCTCCCCTCCCCTCTCCTCTTCCTTCTCCCCGTCCGTTCTGCCCGGCACCGGGCGGGGAGGCCGGTCCGGCCTTCGGGCGGCTGGAGGCCGGGCGAGAGCGGCGACGGGGCGGCCGTGCCCGGTTGCCGGCTGCCGCCGGGCTGTTTACGCCGCGCAGCCCCGCGTCACTCGCGAGCCCCGCCCGCCCGCAGCCTCCCCGCCTTCGGAGCAGCTGGGGCCGCGCGCGCTGCCCAGCGAGAGAGAGGGCGCGCGCCGGCCCGAGGGGCCTCGCCTCGCCTCCCCCCCTCCCGCGGCAGGTGCGCGCGCTAGGCGCCCTCCCCCGCCCCCCTCGGCCGTTGGCGGCGGCGGCGGCGGGAGCTGTTATCGGGGGCCGCTGCTCTCCTGAGGGGGAGGCGGGAGAGCCCCTTCCGCTGCTGCCGCCGGCTTGGGCCGGGCGGGAGGGAGAGGGGTACAGGTTTTAGGCCGGGTTGCCCCTCTGTGGCAGGGCTTGGGGCGTGTACGCCAGCCGCCTAAACCTTTTCCTCATGGAGAGCCCTGAAAATGCAGTGGCTGCCGGGGGAGGGGGGCGCTAGGGCAGAGCTCCCCAGCACTGGAAGGGCGCCAGGGGTACTACAGCCCGGTGTGTATGAGTGAATAAAGCGGGTGCGGAATTGCTGGCCCCTAGGCATGTATTGGTCTGCGACGGAGTAAGTGCCGTTTTCTCACAGTAGTAGATGGTAGGAGCAAGTAGCGTCTGAAAATTGAAGTAGGTAGTAAATTAGCTAAGCACTTGACTGCACAATTACTTCGGGTTTGGGGGGAAGAAGCAACACGGTGCTTACAGCTGGTGGGGTGACCCGGCCGGGTGAAGGGGGAGACATTCGCTTGAGCTGGCCGGTCTCCCGTTGCTACAGACGCAACCTCTGCAGACCGCAGTTACGGACCCGTGAGCTGATGAGTACGGAACAGAGGTCCCTGCCAGAAGGAATTCCCAGCTGAATTTAGTACGTCCTTTAGCTTGGATTTGGCTGCTCTCTTCTGCTTCCATCCTGTGCAACTCCTGAGAATAGCCACCCTCTTTAACAATTTAATGTCTCTTTGCTAGGCTCTGGCCTTGTGAGAATATATATATTAATATGGTTGGACACATTTGATTTCCTGATTAACAGCCTCTGCACTCATCTTGTACAGAATCCTTGGTACTCTCTGTTGAGTAATCTTTTTACTGCCCTTTTTTTTTTCTGCTCTAAAAATCTCTGCCTGCCTTCTTTGTAGGCAGACAGAAATATCAAAGAGGTAAACTACAAAAATACAGGGCTAAGTCTGTTGTTCTCAACAAGGGTATGGAGAAAAGTATTACTTAGAATTTGCAAATGATAGGAATAGGTGGAATAAATTATAAGAGGAGATCCGTATTACAGAACAGTGTGTCTCACTTGCTTATAGAGATTCACGCTCATACAGTACAACAACCAACCAACTCAACATGAGCTGCCACCGCAAGCCTGATGTCATGGGGCAAGTGAAATTCTTTGATGTATAGACGGGACACTAACCAGAAGGTGCAATTAGATGTTGCTACTGTTGTACTGAGTGTTTGTGAGAGTACAACAGAAATGCTTGCATCAAGGTCTGGGGTCTGTAATTTCCATGCGTTAACACACTGGAAAGGTGTTCAAAAAAGGGCTAGAAGAACTACAGAGGTTCTGGAAAAAGACTCTTCTACTGAAAGATGTAATAAACCCAAACTATTTTGAATAGCGAGGAGTCTAAACAGTGATTTAATCTAGTCTTTAAGTAGCTGTGTTGCCTTAAGCTCAGAATTTGCATTGTTCAGGAAATTCTGACGCTGATTTTTTTTTTTCCTTCTGAAGTGGCCCATTCTGGCAACAGAGAACAAAGGACAGATGGTGCCTACCCAGGCAGTGATTCATATAGATGAAATATAAGGGGAAGAAAGAATATTAGGAGCATCTGTATCAAATCTGTGCCCATAGATGACATCCATGAATAGCACATACTGTTAATTCAGTTTTATCAAATTAAAAAATAATTCAGTGGCAGAGGAGACTGTGATTTTTCACATCTAGGAAGGTCAAGCTACTAATTAAAGCAGTAGACTGATTGTGAAGGCTTGGTTGCAGTTAATGGTTGTGTCTGGCTGATTGTGTGACCTTAAGCAAGCTTCTTAATTCTCATGCAAAAGGGCACTTCCTTTAGTGTACCTAATAATGCCTCTGATACGAAGGAATGGCTGGCTCAATTTGTTATTGCTCCTAGAAATCTCAAAAGTTACAGAAAGTATTATTTAGATTTTAATCTACACAAATATTTTGGCTAGACTTATTTTTCAAATAAATTAGAGTGGTTTGGATTTATCGACATTTCTTCTGAGACAAAAAGCCTCACTGTTTTATTATTTTGGTTTCTTCTGAGGAGTATGAATATTTGTTGTCATTCATATTGTCCCTAAATCATTGTTTTGAAACATTTTGAAGTGACTTTATATCTGCTAGGGCAAAACAGTCAAATATGTTTAATTTTTGTCTCCTTGCACTGAGTTGCTAAATACTAAGTTTTGTCTAAGTGCTTTTAAATAAAAAAGTGATTAGATATTCTTTGTCAATATTTCATGTGCCTTTTAGTAGTAGTTTTCCTATTTAAATTGTCTTCAAGGTTCTCTCTACACATTTTATGCCTTTAGAGCTCAGACAGTGACTGCTAAGAACCTCTTTTCCAGTCAGGTCTGCATGTGTAGCATAGAGCCTGGTTTTTTTAAGGTTGCTGCTGAAAAGAGGCTTTATGCAGCAGAACAGTCAGGACCATAGTGCTTTTTTTCCTTGGTGGGATTTCATGTCTCATCAGTGTAGTAGCATCTGTAGGTCCAAAGGTCTCCCAGGGCTTAGGCTGAGGCCATCCAGAGGCAAATGACGAGGCAGTGCTCTGGGTTTGCTGAAGGGTGCAAAAAGCAACGGAATGAGGCAGGGCTCTTGATGTGCATCATTGTTGTGAAAGCCATACAGTGAAACTTTAGTGTCTCTATTACCATGGGTTTACGTAAGTGACATACAGTTTGTATCTATCCAGTGTCTCCATGTGAGTGTAGGCACTGTGTAGGAGTGCTCTTGGTATATGTATATGGAAGATTTTATAGATTTGAAAATATTGGTGCAGAATATATACATTTTTATGTATCTGCTATGCATATATAGCAGCATATGTGCAAGACATACAATGACTTTATAGTTTTGCTTTTTCTGATGTAAAGGCAACAACACTGCCTATGTGGAAATTTACCTGTGCTTTTTTGTATTCTACTGCTTATCTATTTATCTGCATATTTCATGTTCATATGTTCTGGTAGGTGTATATGTTTTCTAAAATTATGCAATATCATTACTGAGGTTTGCAAAACCAGGAAAGAATTTCATTTACATTCAGTCTGCTGGGAATATTATGGATTACAGATTTCCATGTGTACAAAAAACCCCTTTATTTATCTCATCACAGCTTTGACTAAGATAAATGTGTGCAATCACTGTATGCCTTATTTTCATGCCATAGGCACAAAAGTCCCTCTCTGATTCTTTTATTGACAGAAAGTGTTACAAGGGCTAAGCTTGCTTTATGATAATGCCTTTTGACAACTCGGAAGATGTTGGAAAGTCGGCAGCTTTTACTGAAAGGACAGTTAACAAGAAATTTGACCTACTGGTATTCGCAGGTTTCTGCTGTTTAATTTGTAAGCTTGCAGCTACAACTCTGAACAGTGAGTTTTCAAATTTTTTGCGAATGTGTATGAACAAAGGTACTTATATCACAATTTTCATTTTCATTGAATGGTTGAATTATGCAGGTATTTAGTAACTAAATACTTAAAATATGGAAACTCTTAAGAAAATGTCTATTTCTACTGGAATGCTAAACTAACCATTTATTATATACCTACCTTGAGTTTATATACAGGTTTAATTATTTTCATAAAGTAATAATTCACCATTTAAAAGAATAGTATAAAATACTCAAAATAACAATTCAGCTTAAACTTATCTGTCATTCCTGCTTTAATTTTCTGGTCCAAACAAACCTGATGGAATATAATAACTGAATAAGCCCATGATGTCCTACTTTAACATAAAGACCTCATTGCTAAGGCTGAGGTTAATCTATGATGCTGAGACTTCTGTGTAAGAAATCATACAAAACAATTGTGTTTTGAAAGTGTGCAAGTAACAAGGGCTTCTTCTGCTAGCTGTAGATAATGATGTAAAAAGGGGTATATTTTCAGATCTATAAAGGACAAAAGCGTAGCCAAAATTGCCTTGCTATGGTTGCATATGTAATCATGAAGGATATGCAGGGGGGAGGTGAAGAACCAAACAAAAAGAAAAACTAAATGTCCTAATAACTTTGAAATAATCTCATGACCTTTTAATTTGTGGGCTAGCAAGACTGTGATTTATGTAAGATGCACAATGGGGTCAACATTTCAGGACACTCATCTGAGTAATTCAATCAATTATCCTCTTGCCTCTATGTATGCAAGTAAGCTTTTAGTCAATAATGAGTCAGTGGTACAGGGTGACAAATACAGGTTTAGGTCTCTACCTGGTAGATCTTTGGTCCTTACAGCTTCTGGGTTTTATAATTTTGTGGCTGTACGCTGCCTTGGCCTTCAAAGCTTGAAAGACTCAACCCCTGCAAGTCTTGAACTAACATGTACGAGAAGCCTAGTGTTAAGTTGAATATTTCAAGTAAGCAAGCAGAGAATGGTGAACATAAATCTGATATAGATGAAGCTGTTGTGTCCTTTATTATGTCTAGTTGCCCATCTACGAAACAGTTAGTGTGTGGAAAATAATTTAGATCGCCAATACCTAAAAGGAATGCCACCTCATTCATGTGTCCAAACTGGAACTGCTGTCAAGATACGATGGAAGAGAGAATGTTTTGGCTGCAACTTGTGAACAAACATATTTGAACGGTTAGGTTTTTTTGATGATTCTTTGGAAATTAATTTTCCAGATTCTGTAGATATGGACACTGGCACACAGAAAAAATCCCATGAACAATTATCTCCAGATAATTCTTTCTTTCTTGAAATCCACCTGTGTATTCTCTTGCACGACATTTTTATCCTTACATGGAAATACGTGGTTAGGGTCATGTGGCTTTTCATTAGAAAAATTAACAATAGCCCACTCTTTTATTTCAATTGTTTTCATTCAGTAAAGATTTTTATATTATTTTAATTTCAAGCACAAAGCAGTAGTTAAGGATGGAAAAATCTAGTGTAAAGCCATGTCCTGGTTTCAGCTGGGATAGAGTTAATTTTCTTCCTAATAGCTGGTATAGTGCTGTGTTTTGGATTTTAGTATGAGAATAATAGTGATAACATGCAGATGTTTTGGTTGTTGCTAAGTAATGTTTGCACTGGTCAAGGACTTTTCAGCTTCCCATGCTCTGCCAGGTGCACAAGAAGTTGGGAGGGGACACAGCTGGGACGGTTGACCGCAACTGACCAAAGGGCTATTCCATACCATATGGCGTCATGCTCAGCATAGAAAGCTGGGGAAGAAGAAGGAAGGGGAGGACGTTCAGAGTGATGGCGTTTGTCTTCCCAAGTCACCGTTAGGCGTGATGGAGCCCTGCTTTCCTGGAGATGGCTGAACACCTGCCTGCCCATGGGAAGGAGTGAATGAATTCCTTGTTTTGCTTTGCTTGCGTGCACAGCTTTTGCTTTACTTATTAAACTGTCTTTATCTCAACCCACGAGTTTTCTCACTTTTACTCTTCTGATTCTCTCCCCCATCCCACCAGGGGGGAGTGAGCAAGCAGCTGTGTGGTTCTTAGTTACCAGCTGGTTTTAAACCACGACAAGGAAAAAGACCAATATGAAAAGTGTAAGCCTTTATCTTTCTTCTGATACAGCTCTCATTTTTAATACTTCTGTTGCCTTATAGTTTAACTTTGGTTTTTAAGCTTGATCCACCTTTTTTTGTAGCAGAGAAGTTATGTTTTAAAGAAAATAAAAAAAAAATTACAGAGAAAGCACAGATGTGTTTTATAGACAAAGAAAAAAAGCAGGAGAAGTGGGAACAAATTAAAACTAATGCCTTGGCAAAACATCCCACTGCTTTCACATGACTGTCCTTTAGAGATGGGAGTTGCACAAAGTAAGTGTTGGCTATATCACTTACTGCTTTTCTGGAAGTTGCTGAGATACAGCTGGGTAAAAGATGCTTTAAGAGTCTACCTAGTATAAAATTTTTTTTTTCTTGTTTTAGAAAAGATTATCTGGTACATTTCTGTTTCTTTAGCAGCACAGGTGAGGAAAACTGGATGAATCCTCAGTTAAGTGTGAATCTTAGTGTTTCTATTAATTCATAACTTTTTCTTTGTAAAGTGCTATTTCAGTCTAGTCCCTTGCTAATTTACCAGGACAGGTAGGCATTTACCAACATCGAGAAAGTACCCAGACACATTAAAAAAAAAACTTTTGTGCTATTCCTGTCAAAACAGAGAACTAAACCTATCAGTGCTCACCACTGGACAGAAAATTAATAAGGCAACTGGTCATTACAAAGGCCGAGCTCATGCTGAAAATTCATGTAAGTGTTAATAGTAGCCTTACAGAATATTTTGCACCAGCCACCTGCATCAAGATGTAGCATGTAACCCTATGGAACCTCTCAGACACAGGCTTTTAGTAATTAGTCACTTCATTTCCAGAGTAATTTTGGCAGACAAAACATATTTTCTGAAGTAAGCCTTCTTACTTTAAATAATGTTTAATTTTGCCTTTTCTCAAGGATTTTTCTTTTATAAATGGTATGCATTTGCTCTAAGTTCCCAATAAATTCCTGAAACAGGATATAATAGTCCTTATAGCCTTTCACGTCACCTGCAAAGGTTTAACATATTAGCTACCGCTTCAAGCTTCTTCTTAACAACTTTTCTCATTTTATGTTGTTCTCCTTTTTTGAAGTATGCATGTTTTTTCAGGTAGAAAAAAAATAGACCTAAACCAGGGAAGTTGGCAGCTCTGCTGGGAGCAAGTACTTGAGAGGAATGGTGAGTGGACAGGAGGAAGGGAACAGAGAGGTCTTGTTGTGTAAGCTTGGGCCCTCTGGGGCAGGGTTGGCCTTTATGGCGAGGAATAGGAGGTCAAGGAACTTGCTTTTCGAACCAGGTCTGCTAAGCAGGACTATAATGGGGATTTTGGCAGACATTAAAAGAACTGCCATCCCTTTCTGCACAACCTGTGTAAAGCAACCTTGTTTTCCACTCCCTGGAATGCAGCAGACCAAATCGTGACCTCAGTGTTTCAAATCAATCTTTCTAGATTTATGCTACAAATAAATTTAGGGATGCAAAGAAAGCTTTATTTAATTTCTCTGCTCAAATTCAAGTTGTAGGCATATTTCTGCACAAGAAAACACAATTTTATCAATATATGCTAAATTTAGCATAATTCTTATTATGCTGACTTCTCTACTGCAGAGGAGGGATCCAGTCTTGCTTTCTACACTAGAATATAAATTTAAGCAGCTGCCTAGGACACTTTTATCCAAGGATGTTAGAAAGTGTGTTTGGTTTTGCTCATGGACAAAATGGCAGATAAGACAAAAATTGATGTATTAAGTAACAGCTGAATTTTTGAAGGTCTTCATCATAGACTGTTGGTCTTTTACATTCTTACACTCCTCTGACAATAACTCATTAAGGAGACTGTTCAGATTAAAAAATGAATACATTTCAGTTAATTCAATTAATACATTCATATTTATCTTCATTAGGATGAAAGCATTCCTATTGAAAGGAGCAGTGACCTTTGGTATATTATCGGAGCTTCCTCCAGGGATGCATTAAGTAACCTTGCTAACTTCTGTCACGTTCCTCTAAGGAGAGAATTAAATACAAGGGAGTGCTGTTAAGTAGGGCTGGGTTGTTTTAATGCAGATGTTACAATGAACTCAAAAAGGAGACAAATACAAAGAGATCTGCCATGGCCTTTTAGTAACAACCGGTAAAGATTATTTTGGTATATTAGTATGACTTGCTTAGCTCAATCCTGACATTATTTAAATATGCTGGACTTGTACAGAAATATAATGCACTTGTTTTCTTTTTGGAGGAAAAGCAGCTTTATAGGCTAAAATATAAAAATAATTCTGACTGATAAAAATATTATTCATCTACAGGGAAAAAATCAGTAGGAAAAAGCAGCTATAGCGACAGCCCCCAGTTTAAGTGTCGCTGCTCTCAGCAGCTTGATCTAACATCATATACCTGTTCATTATAGGGGCACTGGAACAGAATTAAGCTGGGCGAGGATTTAGTTCGCTGCTTTCTATGCTGGCATTCATATTGTCCCGCATATCTACTCATTCAGACTTCAGGATGCCTGTAAAATTCATGCAGTCTCGCAACAGGCATAATGGATGAAATACAGATATATTTTTCTTCTTGAGGTCATCAGTGGAAGGTTGGATGGGACAGCTGTGAAAGCTGCAGACTGGCACGTCTTATCTACAGTGCAGGTAAAGGCACCAAAAGCGCCGGGACTGCTCAGGTTTTCCTTCTCCCTCAGTACTGACGGGATCACTTGGAAGCAGCCACAGGAATGCTGCAGTAGGGAAGTTCAAACAGATGGCTGGTGTAGCTCTGATCCTGGCCTCAGGGTCATTCTGCAGAGCAACACAGGCAACATATGTAATCTGTATTTCTCACTATGACGGTACTGGAAATGGAGAGATTGGTTGCTTGAAGGGTTTTACTTTGAATGCGGCTAATCAATCTCCAACATTGGTTCAAGATTTTCTGGTCCACATAGTTATCGCCAGTCTATTCCCCGCCACATATGAATTCAAATCGCTGCATCTTGCCAATGTATTTTGGAGCATTTGAGCATACTGATTTGGAGACTAGAGAGGATTTGGGGTATGCTTCAAGAAGGAAGAAAGATAGACTGGCATCTTTCCAGAAAATTAACAGTGGTGGATTTATGGTTTTGCTAAAATTGTGTCGAAGCCCTAAAAGCTTTGCACAAGGGTCAATATTCAAACAAAAATGGCTTTTGTAAAGTTTTTATTACCTTCAAATAGTTGAAGGCTTCTTTTGAAATTAAATGTATTGAAAACTGCAATATTTTAAGATGAATTTGCATATGTAGGTTGCTCACTGGAAGTTCCATTTTATAGAAGTGTTCCATAAAAATTGTGGTTAAAGGAGGAAAAAGAAAAGCACTTTGAGTTTATTACTGATCTTCAGTTAACCTGTCCAAATCAAGAGGCATACCTTTTGATTGTAGTGTAGTCTATTGAAACTGATACAGTAACTAAAACCATCAGGGACAGGGGGAAAAGAGCAAAGTTTATCTGCCCTGAATAAGATAACCTGCTAGAACTGTAAGTTCTGGTGACTGTGCTTATTATCTGGCGACTGTACTGTTATCATTCACAGAAGTGATGTTTTGAGACCTGCTTGGCAGACATCCAGGTTTGACTTGAATAGTGAGGACTACAGGATCATCTGCTACCTGGATTAAAGTGCATCGGGCCTGAAAATGTCCCGCTATGCTCAAACTCAAATCAATGCAACACAGCTTGCATTCAGCAGAATGCTGGGTTCACAGTTCTTGGCAGGAACAATATTTAAACAATATTTGACAATTTAAAGTCCCTCGACAATATTTAAAAATTTGGAAGGGATCAGGATTAGTGTTGCACAGGCCTGATTCTGGAACAAGGTAAGAGATTTGCTTTGAGAATGGGCTACCTTTGAAAGCTGAAATACATTCTTCCCAAAATCAGCATAAACTTGTGTTTCAGTATATCATGCATATAAATTTCATAAAGGGCATAGTATCCTGTTTGGTGCATAATCAAGCTAGTTTATAAGCACAGAAATGTGAGTATTTTTAATTATTATGGAAAAACAGAATCACAGAATCACAGAATCGTATAGGTTGGAAAAGACCTTTAAGATCATCGAGTCCAACCATAAACCTAACACTACCAAGACCACCACTATACCATGTCCCTAAGCACCTCATCCAAACATCTTTTAAATACCTCCAGGGATGGCAACTCAACCACTTCCCTGGGCAGCCTGTTCCAATGCTTGATAACCCTTTCAGTGAAGTAAAATTTCCTAATATCCAGTCTAAACCTCCCCTGGCGCAACTTGAGACCATTTCCTCTCATCCTATCACTTGTTACCTGGGAGAAGAGACCGACCCCCACCTCGCTACAACCTCCTTTCAGGTAGTAGTAGAGAGCGATGAGGTCTCCCCTCAGCCTCCTTTTCTCCAGGCTAAACAACCCCAGTTCCCTCAGCCACTCCTCATAAGACTTGTGCTCCAGACCCTTCACCAGCTTCGTTGCCCTTCTCTGGACACGCTCCAGCACCTCAATGTCTCTCTTGTAGTGAAGGGCCCAAAACTGAACACAGTATTCGAGGTGCGGCCTCACCAGTGCCGAGTACGGGGGCACAATCACTTCCCTAGTCCTGCTGGCCACACTATTTCTGATACAAGCCAGGATGCTATTGGCTTTCTTGGCCACCTGGGCACACTGCTGGCTCATATTCAGCCGGCTGTCAACCAACACGCCCAGGTCCTTCTCTGCTGGGCAGCTTTCCAGCCACTCTGCCCCAAGCCTGTAGCGTTGCATGGGGTTGCTGTGGCCCAGGTGCAGGACCTGGCACTTAGCCTTGTTGAACCTCATACAATTGACCTCGGCCCATCGATCCAGCCTGTCCAGGTCCCTCTGCAGAGCCTTCCTACCCTCAAGCAGATCAACACTCCTGCCCAACTTGGTGTCATCTGCAAACTTACTGAGGGTGCACTCGATCCCTTCATCCAGATCATTGATAAAGGTATTAAACAGGACTGTCCCCAACACAGAGCCCTGGGGAACACCGCTTGTGACCAGCCGCCAACTGGAGTAAACTCCATTCACCACCACTCTTTGGGCCCAGCCATCCAGCCAGTTCTTTACCCAGTGAAGAGTACACCCATCCAAGCCATGAGCAGACCGTTTCTCCAGGAGAATGCTGTGGGAGACAGTGTCAAAGGCTTTACTGAAGTCTAGATAGACAACATCCACAGCCTTTCCCTCATCCACTAGGCGGGTCACCTTGTCATAGAAGGAGATCAGGTTGGCCAAGCAGGACCTGCCTTTCCTAAACCCATGCTGGCTGGGCTTGATCCCTTGGTTATCCTCTACACGCTGTGTGATGGCACTCAGGATGATCTGCTCCATCAGCTTCCCCGGTACCGAGGTCAGGCTGACAGGCCTGTAGTTCCCCGGGTCCTCCTTCTGGCCCTTCTTGTAGATGGGTGTCACATTCGCTAATCTCCAGTCAACTGGGACCTCCCTGGTTAGCCAGGACTGCTGGTAAATGATGGAAAGCGGCTTGGTGAGCACTTCTGCCAGTTCCTTCAGTACTCTCGGGTGGATCTCATCAGGCCCCATAGAGGTGTGAGTGTTTAAGTGGTGCAGCAGGTCACTAACCATTTTCCCCTGGATTATGGGGGCTCCATTCTGGTCCCCATCCCTATCTTCCAACTCAGGGGGCTGGGTACCCAGAGAACAATTGGCCCTGCTATTAAAGACTGAGGCAGAGAAGGCATTAAGTACCTCAGCCTCTTCCTCATCCTTGGTCACTGTGTTCCCTCCCCCATCTACTAGGGGCTGGAGATTCTCCTTAGCTCTCCTTTTGCTGCTAATGTATTTGAAGAAGTATTTTTTGTTGTCTTTTACAGCAGCAGCCAGATTGAGCTCTAGCTCAGCTTTGGCCCTTCTAATTTTCTCCTTGCACAGCCTTGCTACACCTTTGTAGTCCTCCTGAGTTGCCTGCCCCTTCTTCCAGAGGTCATAGACTCTCCTCTTTTTCCTGAGTTCTAGCCAGAGCTCTCTAGTCAGCCAGGCCGGTCTTCTTCCCCGCCGGCTCGTCTTTCGGCACCTGGGGACAGCCTGGTCTTGTACCTTTAGGACTTCCTCCTTAAAGAAAGTCCAGCCTTCCTGGACTCCTTTGCCCTTTAGGGCTGCCTCCCAGGGGACTCTGTCGACCAGTCTCCTAAACAGGCCAAAGTCCATCCTCTGGAAGTCTAAGGTGGCAGTTTTGCTGACCCCCCTCGCTGCTTCTCCACGTATCAAGAACTGTAGCATTTCGTGATCACTCTGTCCAAGACGGCCTCCAGCCATCACATGGCTCACAAGTCCTTCTCTGTTCGTGAACAAGAGGTCCAGCGGGGCACCTTCCCTAGTTGGCTCACTCACCAGCTGTGTCGGGAAGTTATCTGCCACACACTCCAGGAACCTCCTAGACTGTTTCCTCTCTGCTGTATTGTATTTCCAGCAGACATCTGGTAACTTGAAGTCCCCCACAAGAACAAGGGCAAGCGATCGTGATGTTTCTCCCAGCTGCTTATAGAATAGTTCGTCAGTCTCCTCATCCTGGTTGGGTGGTCTGTAACAGAATCCCACCACAATATCTGCCTTGTTGGCCTTTCCCCTGATTCTTACCCATAGACACTCCACCTATCGTCACCATCATCGAGCTCTAAACTATCCAGACACTCCCTAATGTATAGGGCTACCCCATCACCTCTCCTGCCTCGCCTATCCCTCCTGAAGAGTTTATAGCCATCCATTGCCGCACTCCAATTGTGCGAGTCATCCCACCATGTTTCCGTGATGGCAACCATATCATAGTTTTCCTGATGTACAATGGCTTCCAGCTCCTCCTGCTTGTTGCCCATGCTGCGTGCATTGGTGTAGAGACACTTCAGCTGGGCTTTCGTCTGTGTCTCCTTCATAGAAGAACACCCCTTGTGTGCTTTGAGGTGTTTCTCTGGCATTTCCCTCTTGGCTCCTATTGCCTCAGTATCCCCTAGCTCAACTCTGTTTGACTTCGGCTGTGCCCCAGCGTACCCCGCACATCTCAGAGACACAGGCTGAGTGCCCTCGCTGGCACCGGCTCCCTCTAACCTTGGCACATCGTCCCTCAGCTTCCCTCGGGCAAGCCTGATATTTTCCTCCCCCTTCGATTCTAGTTTAAAGCTCTGTCAATGAGCCCGCAAGTTCCTGAGCAAAGATTCTCTTTCCCCTTTGAGAAAGATGAATCCCACCAGATGCCAGCAAACCTGGTGCTGTGTAGGCCATCCCGTTATCAAAAAAAGCCAAATCCGTGGCGATGACACCAGCCACAGAGCCATGAGATGATAGATTGGGTGCCTCTGTTCCTTCTAGTGTCACTGCCCACAACTGGAAGGAGAGAGGAGAAAATAACCTGTGCTCCGGAGTCCCTTACTAGGGTTGCAAATAATTTATTGAAAAAGGTTGCAAATAATTTATTGAAAAATGTTCTTGAGAGGCAGAGAAAATATACAGATGATTTCTATGACCAGAATAGTCCTTAAATTTACAATTGATTGCTTATCAAGTTTAAGAACAGGCATTTTGGACAAAGCGAGTAAGAGCTATGTTTTTTCACACATAGCATACAAAATGCTCTTGAGCATCTTTTGAAATTTATGAACACTAGGGCAAAATTGGAAAGATTACATATCACTGATAGTAATTTTTTCCATCATTGTTCATTTTTACTTTACTCCTTAGTTACAAATGCCCCTAATTACTATAATAAAATCTAGTTTACTTGCTTGTAAGCATATCCTGTTAGATATTAAGAGAATAATTTTGAAATCATTATTACTGTTCTTTGTATGCTGAGCTAATTACTCCCAACAGTTTATCAACTTTCACATAAATCCATGTTTTGAACATTAAAAGTTTTCTGTTCTGTAAGATTAGAACTAGATAAAACTAAATAAAATGAAATAAAATATTTATAACACTTAGCAAGGAAAGTAATAAAACCCAGCATCTGAATATTAAGAGTTACTCCACTAAGAGTTTCTTAAAGTCAAAGATTGTGATGAAGTGATGTGGTGTCTCTGAAGTAGGAAACCTGAAGGGCAAGAAAAAGAATTCACTCCAAGTCTTCATCCGGTTCGAGTAAGCTTGGTGATTAGAGCTTCAGTCCAGCAGGTACATACTTAGCTTTGAGTATTCAAGTAATCTCTTTGAGATCAGCTTTCACCTGACAAAAGTCTTGCCACACACTCTACCAGCCAAATGCAGAAATGTACTTCCACTAGGTATTTTTGCTATCTAGTTTTTCAAGCTTACTATAACTTTCAGAGAATTTTAGAATGGAAATGAGTCAGAGAAATAAAAATTAATTCATTCTTTTAGTAACAAGCAGTTCTCTTCCCAGCTGACCTAGTTAAACAGAAGAGATTCCATTTATCAACCTGTTACAGAAGGATAAAAGGTTTTTGACTTTGTTTTAATTAGGGGTATTATTTCTCCACAGTTAAGTCATCCATGGCTTTCTCTAACATCATTCAGGTATGACATTCATAGGGCTTAATCTTAGTTTAAAGGTGGTGGGTTGTTTGTTTTTTTTTTTCTTGCCAAGCTTATCAGAACCAGTTGAATTACTTGAGACTGAAAATCCAAAAAGCACAATAAAGCTACTAGGAATAATCACACCTTAATCTTTTGGAATCTAAAATCTGTGGGCTTTTGAAACTTAATATTCAAAACCAACTTTGAAGAAAATCCAGTAATTCTAATGTTTATGACAGTCCAGTTTGTCTTTAAAACTCCCTCACTTCTTTTCAAGTACTTTAGGAAGTATATCTGTGTAATTTCAAGTGCCAGGTTTCTGCTTGTAAGATTTTAAAATATGTAAGTATAGTGCCTGTGCAATAGTAACTGAGGATAACCTTTCATTCACTAAAACCAGATAAGTGTTTTAAAGATCTCCGATAATGAATAAGCTCCACGTCTATGGCAAGCTCTATGTTCCCATACGCTGTGCAGCTGGCTTCTGCACTATTTGCCACAGAAGCTTTTTGATGCCAGACTACACTTCCTTCTTAATGACTACCTAGAGAGGATCTTGGGAAATTATCTGGGGAAAAAGGTTGTATGGTAGCTTCACATATTTATATTATAAATCATATCAGCCCTCATAAAGGCATCTTAAATCTCTAACACTTGCTTTAATTCAGGGAAAAATCATTTGCCTTTCAGAAGCTTTCTTCTGAGCTAGAGCTTCTGTTGCAGCGCAACTGGGTCCATCATAGAGGCAAGCAGCTCTCAATTTGGCGTCCACCCAAAACAGAGAGCAAGGCCAAGTAGATATTGAGAAGTAAGGGACTGATTCTACTCCATGTAGCTGTCATACAGTGTGTACTCTGGGGAGATGTCAAATTTGCCAGAGCCAGAATTGTAATAAAAATAGGCTCAGATCATCTCCTGCGGAAATAGTGGCAAAAGCCTTGATTCTAAAAGATAAATCTCTATAATGTCCTAGTGTTACAGAAGACCTTCAGGGCCACATATAATCCATATATGTATGGGGGAAGAATACTAACTTGTGCTTGCCTAGGTGGAAGGCCACTTTAATAAAACATTAATTTATATTATTGCTCATAACTACACTATGTAAATACACAGGTAAATGCAGATTTCCAGTTCACATTATAACCTACTTGACATGCACACGAATACAATACTTGTACTCTAAAATAAAATTCTTGTAGTAAAAAGACTGTGGCACAATCCTTATTCTATTTTTGAGAAATCTGGAACATCTAAGTCTAGTAAAAGATGTACTTCATATTTGGGGAAAGAATATAGAGAGTTTGTTGTCATCTGGTAGATATGCAAAGTATGAAAACTACTGGAAGATCTATACACAGCTGATTTTTAATTAAAAGAGTATTTTAATTCTTCATGCAAGAAATTAATATTTATTTGATAATAATGCATAATTCAGCTGCTCAACTCTCATCTAGCATCACTCAGGGATAAAGGTGTCTGATTCAGAAATAGCGCCCACCACTCAAACTCAATTTTCATCACAAAACAGCTCTTTCAGAATTATCAGTCAGCCTTACAGGATTATCATGCACTTCTCATTGTGTTTGCTTTGTAAATTACCTTCCATTTATTTTCCTTTTCAAGGAAGGATGAAGCAAACTATACTACTGCCTATTTTTGATCCTAGTCCTCAATTACTTAGTCCATAAATATTTAGTTAAATTGGATATTTCTTGTTGGTTGGTTGTAAATATTTTGGTGTCATTCGAAGAACTACACAATAGCTAAGAGAATCCAAATTAGTGTGCAGGTGCATCCCCTCAGTGGTGGAAAAAGAAAAATCCATTTCAATGGGAATACATCATGGTATTTACTTCCATGCTAAACTTCCCCTTGGAGAAAGAAAAATCTAAATCCAAATTGCAGCTGAGAGAACTTGCTTAGCCTTGTCAGATCAAGTATTTAGGAAAAAAATCAATGGACTTATACTAAAAAGCGTATTAAGATGCTTATTTTCAACTACTTCTCTTACGAAAATATGACGGCTGGAAAAGAGGTTTTTTTTTTTAAATTATGCCATCAATGGGCTACCCATACCTTCAGTTGTGAGCTGAACTAAATTTATTTTTTAATAATAAGGTTTACAGCTGATTATACATTTGTAGCTGTGTATAAACACAAATTCACTTCTATGCATGTATCTTAGAATTTCTACAGTGTGCTATGTAGCACACTCCTGTCTTTCTGAGTATCAGGTAGGAGATCCATGCTAAAGAAACAAAAGTTATGCCAAACACCAAGTAATTTTAAAATCCATTTATAAAAAATTGCTTTAAATATTTTATGTAATGTGCTGTTGAAAACATGTTCTTCTGTCACGCCATTTTTATCAAAATAAAAGAGAGAGGAGAAAGCCATATGCAAAAAAGATGCATATTTACTCAGGAGAGATGATTATTTCTGCAGCTCCAATTATTTCCATATTTGAGAAACTAAGTATGAAAAATGGAATGGGTTTGACATGGCTGAAGAGAAGAATATTAACCTCTGTTTGAATTCCTGCAGCTTCTGCTTTTTATTCCTCCTCAGTGAGCACAGTGGTGAAGCTGGCTTCACCAGATACTAGTCCGGGGCTAGAGAATCCAAACTTAGCCAAACATCATTTCTTCCTAGAGAAGGAACAAATGAACTATCAGCATTGTTTTTGATACAGAGCTGATATAGAATACCACTGACAAACTCCTTTAACTGACACCTAGCACTTCAAAGAATCAGTAGTTCTAATAGTGTAGAGCTAACTTAGAGTATGGGCGACACGGTTATTTTTTGTTTGGCAGGATACCAGGGTAGTTAGTGAGACTGAACATCCTTCTCTTTCAAAGACAGTTTCAGATCTTCCGTTCAATGTGTATCACCTAGAGAAAACTGTTTTTACAATGCTGTTAGAAGTTCTTTCTGATACCAGTTTCATGTTATGATCTCAAGACAAGTGTATAGAAGCAGAACAGATCTAGGAGACTAATTACATAATCCTAATTTAATCAAGATTTGACACCTTAACAAGTGAGAAATCCCTATAATAATTTTACATTACTTGTTCACCAAATACTACTACCTCACTATTTGATAATGAAGCAAAGATTTCTCTCTTTTCTTGGATCCTTTCATTCATCCTGAGATATTTTCTGTACTTCCCAAACACTTCGGGTAAGAATGGTACCTCTGTACAGCAGTGCCTCTGTACTGCAGAATGTCACTCATCCCTTTTCAGTCTTGCACACACGTGTTAAAAAAAAAATTCACCATCGTAATGAACAAGTCTTCCATCCTTTTCTTCTAAAATATTTCTTTCATTATTATTTTCTTTGTAAGCTGTTTTTCTCCTCTGCAACATTTCTACTGTAGTGCCACTGTCTCCACTTGAAAACTAACATATTTCACACAAATACTACAAATTTAAACTTAAAATTCATGGACCAGCTTTAAAGAAATGCATCCAAAGTTATATTCCAAATCACTTGAGAAATTATACTTGTAAAGTTTTCTGTTAAAATGACTGCTAAAAAGCAGGATTACATATAACTCATAAATAATTGATATATGTCTATGTTAATCCATTTTAGCATAACTTTCTCTTCCGTAGTTCTTTTTTAAGGCAATAAATGTGTCTAAGAATGAAAGGAATTTCATGTGTTACTATATGCAAAACTCATTTCATGGATTTTCCTTTCCCATGCCACTTGCAAGGAAAAGCCAGGGTTTCACATGGAAGGCCAGGTGTCAAAGCAAACCCCTTTTTGGCTGATGACAATTCCACTCTCTAATAGCTCTTACAATGTGGAACAGCTCTTGTGAAATCTTAACATTAGACATGAAGTCAATAGACCATGTCAGCTAAAAATCCCTTTATTAAACCAAAAGACAATTTACTTCAGGTATGTTTCTGCTAAGTAGTTATGACACAAAGTAATCATACTCAGACGAGTTTGTAATTCTAAGCATTCCTAGAATAATTCAGGTTAGGAGGGACCTCAGGGGGTCTCTAGTCCAACCTCCTGGCCCAAACAGGCTCAGCTGTGAGGCCAGGCTTTGCCTGGTCAGGGCTGGAAAACCTCCAATGATGGAGGCAGCACAACTTCTCCAGGCAGCCTGCTGCTACGCTGCCTGACTGTCCTCATGGAGAAAGTTTTGCCTTATATCCTGTTTGAACCTCTCTTGTTTTAATTAGGCCACTGTCATAAATCCTTCTGCCATGCACCACTACAAGGCTCCATCTTCTTGATAACCTCCTTGTAGGTATTAGCACATTGCTGTTAGATCCCCCCTAAGCCTTCTCTTCTCCAGGCTGAACACGCTCCAACAGTGCATTTGCAAATCCATTCTGACTAGCTTCAAAAGAAAGCATTAGCAACAGGCACTACCTTGCATTATTTACGGCTTTTGTTTTGGTTTTATTAAAGGGTTAGCTGATGTGTCCCTCCCTCTGGTTCCTTGCTTTTGTTAGGACCAGTTGAACCTCACTTTTGGCAAGTAGCTATTAGGTGAACCAAGCAGTATAGACGGTATTTATCCTGCAGCCTTTAGCACATCTCGTACTACCTGACTCATCCTCCTAAGTGATAAACATTCCCTTTTCCTAGCAAAGAGCAATATCTGAAACAACATATGATATTCTTAAAATAATAATTTAACAAAACACCACTATTTAAGGATACTGATAGTTTTCTGTGCCTTTGCTTCTCTTAAATTAAGAATTGAGGTAATTCTATTGCCAGGGTTTGAGGAACAAGAGAAGGAGGAGAGCAAAGAGGAAAAGATGGATTTTTTTCAGTTAAGTCAAGTTATATGGAAAGCTTTTTTCCTTTAATTCTGTCTGTGTGGGAGGTGGAAAGATGATGTGAAGGGTTCTTTTTCAGACAGATTTCTTTCTGCATGTATAACACAAAAGAATTTTCTATAACAAAAAGAAGTGCTTCCCTTCCAGATGTGCAGGATGATACCAAAGTGAAGCCTGCCCAGGATAGCAGAAATGCTTTCATAAAAAATCATCATATAAGATGAAAGATGCCTCTTTCTGTAGAGATCATGCTTCATAGCCCTTTATAATATTTGCTAGACAGCCCAGAATCTACAAGATTAAACCAGGCCTGTAAATTAAGGTTTCCAATGTATAGCCTTTCTCATCATGAAAAATACAGTCTTAAACAATCTTTCACAGCAGAGGTACTGGGAAAGTCACCTGCTCTGCTCTGTCTTGGCAACAGAAAAGTGCAGGACAAAACTAAAAGAGGGTGCCTCTCTACAACGTCACCTGTGTACAGCCACAAAGCAAGTCAGCTGTGCTCAGGGTTATAGCAAGAACATGTCTCCGCTGCTCACAAGGCCAGGAGGATACCAGTGGTACCATGACAGACAGAATCCAAAGCAAAAAATATTTTTCAGGTTGCCCCAAATGATATCAGAAATTGTGTTTTTCTAACATATTAAATACTGTATTGATACACTACAAAAATGGTTACAGCTTGACATAAGCTTTCTCCGTTCTTTTTGTAAGGTTTTGGCAGAGGAAATTCACAATAGAACGATTGACACAAAGTAGCTGGGATCTCTCTGGTAACCTTGGTTGAGGCACCATGTCAGCCTTGCGTTCCTGATTCCTGCACAAGCAAGAATGCATTCATTTGGGGATGTGAGGGAACTGTTTTTTACCAATGAACAGTCCACTGCAAACACTTGCAATGATAAAAACTACTCAAGTTTTTTCAAGGTAATATTACCATATTTTTTAAAAGTAACCGTGTTATTTGGCTGCCTCTTCCTGCTGTAAAACTTCCTATTTACCACTTTCAAATTTCAGTCTTTCTTTGACTTGTCAGAGAATTTTTAATGCTGCTCTGTGGTGAACATATAGGATGAAACTAGGTCACTTCAGTAACCTGGGGCTGTCTTTGCTCTGTCTCAGTGAACATTGTTGGGCCACAGTGAATGAATTATTTCTTTCCTTGACTGACAATAGAAGGAATTATTTTAGGAAATTTTATGCCCGTTTTAGACTGGTTATATATTAATATGTAGTCTGCTAAGACTTTGGAGACAGGAGCAAAATACAGTTGGCATTTCACACTAAAGACTACCTGGGAGAAAGATCAATCTTTGCTCTAGTTCTGTTCAGTGTCTACTTTTATATTGTTTTTATGTGAACAAGTAGACAGATATGGAGGTAACCCTTGGGTCCATCTACCTTAACTATGAACAGCTATATGACTGCCATCAAGAGGACAAAAGGAAGCAAATGGAGTAAGTTTTTCACCAGAATGAGCTCTTTGCACATGACACCCATGAATAACATTTTATATTCTCTGTTGAAGAAATGATGGAATCCAGGGTTACAGAACTGACTTCATCTAGAAAACAATTTTATTGTGTCCCTGCAGGACTGCAGCGTTGCATTGTACCTGAAGCCAGCAATTTAGGAAACAGCCTAATCTGAAACACCTATCCACGGCAGTGACTACTATGAGCAAAAGTAACCTTTCTCCATTTCTGATGCTGGCTTCCTTTATGAAGCCACACATTAGGGTTTCAGTCCTTATTTTCAAGGTGCTTATATTCATAAGATGCTTGTGAATATGAAAGGTCTTAGCCAGACTTAAAACTTTAAGAGAAATTTTCTAGCACCACAGCAAAACCTTAGTTCTCTCTCCTGCATATATTCCTTACAGGCTGACCAGAGATGGTGGAAAAGCTTCTACACAGGAGTTACGCTCCTAACAAACAGTGCCAGCCTACATACCAGGGACAGGCCGTTTCACATCAAAATGAAAAATTACCTTCCAAAGGACCTCGCTGGAGATGCCACACGGAACTTTGCAAGGTTTGATTACACAGGGGAAGCACAGTGTCATAAAATCCCACTCAGATTAACCGTTTCATTGCACAAAATGCAATTCCAATACCATTTCAAATAAGCCCTCAAGTTCTCTGTGGCATTTGCTCTCTCTGTGTCCTTTTCTAATGCAGCCCTCTCCAAGAAAGGGTTCAAGCAGGAGTGTCCACCAGCCCGAAGCCCGGGACGCGTTCCCGACGCGAGGGGAGCAGGGCGGGCCCTTCGGCCTGTCGCCCCAGGCGGGTGCCGCGCTCCCGCTCAGCCCGCTGCCAAGCTCCAGGCTCTCCCAGTACAACAGCGAGGCAGAAACGCAGCCACCCCTTGCCCGCCACGGCGCAGGCGAGCCCGGCCACGGAGCCAGCCCCACCCTGGGCCGCAGACCCGCCAGGACTCCGCGGGAGAGGACTGGGCGCCACAGCGTCAGCGGGTCCCCATCTTCCCGCTCGGCCCTGCCCGCCGGCCCGGCACTGTTGCTACGGTCGCCCCGCGGTTGCTAGACTCCCGTTGTGCCCCGCCTGTGCCGCCCCAAGTGCGCGCATGCGCCTTGGCGCCCACAGCAGGTGCAGCCCGCGCTTGCTTCTCGCCCGGCGTTGGTGTGGGCTCCGCGGGGCCGCTGCGGAGCTGTTGGCGGGCGGGCAGGACCGACCCGACCCGACCCTCCCCTACCCTACCCTACCCTACCCTACCCTCGGTGTCACCCGCCTCCCGGGCGGGTACCTGCTTCACCAGGTGCTGCTGAAACTTGCCGTGTTTCTCAAAGTAGTTTGAGAGGTTCCCGTTAATCCTTTCTGAATGACTCTCAGGGTAGCGGGTTCTTTAGTTGGTCTGTGTGGAAAAACACGCAGCTCTGCTTGCTTCTTGTTCCTGTACACCCACGGCCCGTGGGGGGGCCTCGGGAGCATTCAGAGATTCTTGGAATACTTTGATATATCTGTACTTACCAGTAATTGGTTTTCAGGGTTTTTTTTTTTCTGATTTTTCATAATCGGAGTTCAGATGCTTTACCTAAGCACCACAATGAAGCGTGAGCATCCTGCAAATGCCTGTTATGGTATGCATAACACTTTTCAAATGTGATGGCTGGAAGGGCTGAAATGAAGCCCCTGTCCGGTCATGGCTTATTCCCACTGTGATTATCGCCAGTCCTTTCCAGCACATGTTATTTCTAAAATGGTTTTATGTCAGGCCTGGTAACTGCCAGGTCCATCTGAAATCTGAAGGAAGTGGCCAAAGGGAGAAAAGAAGGGAAAGCAAATTTTTATGAACTCAAGACTGTGTCTCTCCCCAGTCTCAGGCAGCCCACGCAGTTTTAGCACAAACAATTGGAGGCTTCCCAAATTTGCTCTTTGATTGCTCATTGCTGTACCATACTACAAATTAGTTTGTTCAGTCATGGCTAAAGCCACCCACCCACTTACAGCTATTCTTACAGAAAATAATGTCCTTTCCCACTGACGCACGTAATTTGTGTCTTCTGATAATTGTACATCTGATACATAGAAGACAATAATGGATAAGGGCTTCAACTTGATTTCTGACATACTACTGGAAAAAAGAGGCAATGGCTGAAGTTAATGTGTGTATACATTTTGCCTGAATGATAAATAAACAAATGGAAAGCTTCATCTGCAATATTCAGTAATGTCAGTAAGTTTCTGAGTTGATGAACGGGTGAAATGCCAACAAGCGGACATAGATATACAATCATAGGTATAATGATTTTGACTGTAACTAACTTGCAACTTTTGAAAACTAAAAGTTAAAAGGCATGTCAGGCAGCAGTTAAGATGCCCAAATTGCAAAGTAAAATGTGGCATGAAATAGTCTTAGTGAATGTATTTTCTTGTTAAAGGGAACATTCATTTCTATTTGGTAAGCCTATGAGACTTCAAAAATTATGTGTTACTTTCGCAGTTTAACTGTTTATTGAAATCAATAAAGCACACAGTTGAATGGGCATGACCATTCATGTTCAGATGCTTAGAGAAAGAATAGGCAAACATATGGCTATAAATCACAGGAGTTAGGAGGCTTGGAAGAATTTTCTGAGAACTTTGGGAAGTTCCTAGTGACTTTTACAAAGTATATTGAAAATCTGAGGAGCTGAGATACAGAACTTCAAGGTGAAGGTCCATAATTATGGAATTATATATTTATGTGTCTGCCTCTATCAACGTGAAGTTCTGTGTTCTACATTCTGCAGAAAGAGTGGTCTCTGACATGGCTGAAGATGAAGTGTGCTGTGCCTCCCATCTCGCCTCACAACTGCCTGACCACCAGCTTGTGGCTTGCTTGGGCGATGCTCCTGGGCAGACTCATCAGGTGTGCCTGACACTGTGCTCACTTGTCAGCTGTGTTGAGGTGACTTCAATTCCTGCAGGCAGCAGGTAGCTCTAGCCATGCTGAGTTCATGCACAGACGTTTGGAGTTCACAGAGCTCCTCCTCAGAGCTGCCTTTGGCAACAGGGGAAAAAAGTTCCATTGGAAAATCCTTTGCATCAGTATATGGAAGGATGTATGTTTACATGCGAAGATAACACGAAAAGCACATCCTGTTGTCAGTAAGTATAATCATGCACCCTTTGATTTATGCGCATCCATTAAGTAACATCATACACATCTTTTCTCATACCTGAGACAGAAAGTATAATATCTTGTGATACTATATGGGACTGTTTCCTATGCAGTGCTCATGGAAGTCACATAGGTGGAAAGTACAGAACATGTTAAAATTATCTGTAGAGAAAGAAGAGCAATGAAAATTTTCTGGCAAATATAGGTCACCTATTTGTGCAAGTTAGTTTCACAGTTCACTGCCTAACCTCCTGCTTTTTTACCTAAGGAGGGTTGTATAGCTAACATAAAATAAATATGTAGTACATAGACTGTGTTAATGTTATTTAAATGCATTCTTGAGGAAAGAAATTGAGAGTAATACAGCTAAGTAATAAGAAATGTACTGGACCATTAACACAATGAAATTAGTGTAAGTATACAGGATTAAGTAGTCAGTAAAAAGTGCCTCAAGTATGCTTACAGTTATAGAAAATGCACAGTTGCATTATTTGATAAATGTCATGGGGTCATATCTTTTAATATTGCATCCTAATGTAGAAACCCAAATGGGTTTTCTGTTGCTGTTAAATTTTAGGAAATGGATGTTAAAAAATCTTCAGAGATATTCCTTGCACATGACAGTAAGGTACTATTTCTGTATCTAGTTTTGTTAGCAACTCTAGTCACAGAGTTCTTGCTGTGGAGGCCATTTAAATGTACCCATTTCATGGACATAGTGCAAAACTAGAGAGGTACCAAAAATTCCACAGCTCAGTGCTGAATTTGCACTTTATAATGAAAAATACAGCACATCCTCTTCAGAATTAGTGCTTTTAATCTTGAGTACAAAATGATTTTTCTCATAATTTGCACACCTGATTGGAGAACAGATCCAACTGAAAACTCATCTTGGAAAAGATGGCTTTTTTAACCTGGATCAATTCTGTGATAAGACCCACTGGAGGGCACCACAACTGGCTGTGCCAGCGCCAGGGCAGGAGCTGGGTGGTGGACAGAGCTGCTTCTTTTGGTAGCAGTGCCAATTTCTGCTGGCTTAAGGTGTTCATTCAACCACAGCTTGGGTATGCAACTCCATAGTGACTGAAGTCAGGCCAGGTTGGTGCTGTTACGGTCTTGTGGCCTTTCCTTCCTTCCCTCAGCTGCACACTCTCACCTTTCTTTTCTTTGGCACAGGATTTTTACTTACCCCATTTTGAGCTAGTTTGGGTAGTGAAAGGGGCAGAGAATGGTACGTTTTTCTTTCTGATTTAATTTTCTGTTAAGTGAGCCTTCCAAACTGACTTGTCAGAAGGTCAATATGAACACTATGGGCAGCAGTATGCAAGAGCAATGCAAAGCTGTGGGCAGGATTGCAGCATCTGACTTGTATTGGCTTAAATTATCTTGGAAGTAAAACTGTTTTACGGCAGTCAAAGCTTACCTAGGCTAAGCTGCTGCAGTCTTGTCTTCTCTTTCCTGGCTGCATGTTCCTGCGCCTTCTTCCTGTAGGCATTCACATCCATGGAAATTGCATTGGTACAGGGATCAGACAAAACCTAACTACTGTTTCTTGTTAAGTAAGATTAATTTTCAAATGGTCCAGCTTCTGAACCAGCTCCCTTTCTGGTCACATAAGCACCCAGTTTAGGTTGGTTTAAGCTGCCAAGGAATTGCATTTCAGGGTGATGTGGTTTATTCACCTAAAGATCTTCTCGGTGAGGTGCAAGAGTACGGAAGTGAAAGCAGCCAGAGACAAGAGCTCTGCAATGTGTGAATTGCTCTGTTCCTCCTGCTGGGTGCTTTCTCTTCCCAGAGGCAGTGCTTGTGGGCCTCTGATATGTGTCCACTGAGCTTGAAAGATAACCCAGCATGTTCCTCAGTTGCCTACTGAAATGCATAGAAGAAGAGGACTGAAGTCTGTGCGCAAGTTAACGTTCACACCAAAACCTCCCAGTGTGTTCCTGCCTTCCCGAGCTCTATCACCGCAGTCTGTGAGACATTAATGCTGTCAGCCACTGAGCAACGTGACAGGAAAAGGAGAGCTTTTGTTGTTCTGGAAGGGAAAGTGTTCTGTGACCTGTGTACCTTCTTACAGACTGCAGGCCTGGCTGTATTTCTGACTCACTGTCTATAGGCAAAAACTAGATGCAGCCTTGAACATATAAATGCTGACAGCTTTAAATAAGTCAGATTTTTTCTGAAAATCTATCTTGTGAGCAATGGGGCTTCCTAGTACTGTAAGGTCTACTTTTAAAAAGTGCCAGCGGATATGCATAAACATGCTTATGCTAAACATACATAAATAAATTGCATATACAGTAAGTTAACTGTAAATAAGCACAAAACAGAAAGAAAAGGAAAGGGAAAATTCTGCCTCATTATGTGTATTTCTGGTATAAAATAATGCTTAAGAGTGAATCTGATTCTGTGTCTCTAAGAGAGTTGTGCATTGTGCTTGAAAAGCATATAAGATATACTGAATTTTAAGATAAACTATTTTCTTCGTATTTACTGTCTCACACATACTAAAACACAGCTTTCCCTAAGGGTGTTTTATTTATAAATTCATACTTATAAATAATTTCCATAGAGTTATCTGAAAAAATTGCAATATGTGGTAAGAATAATAAAAAAAAAACCTGACATTTTCACAGGAAATACTGTAAAATAAAACCTGCAATTGCCTTTTAAGCCACCCAGTCTCACAGACTGTATTTAGAATTTAAAATAATACTGAAATTACAAGCATGGGAGTATGAGAATTGATTTTTTTTCAGAACATGTTGCCTGGGGAAGGCATGTGCTGCCCTTCTGTTGCTCTTCACAGCCAGTAATACCTGTGGTTAAACCCATTTGTGTTGTAATGAGGCTCTGATGAAGACCCTGGAGGCTTCTGAAGGAACCAGCTGTTTTGTTTTCAAGGAACTTTAAGGAACTTTTTTCAGAAGTCTGTGGCAACTCAGAAAAAAAGTAATTGCATTTTGAATCTGCAAATCTGCAAGTGGGAACCTGTTTTGTATATCCAGAATCTGCTATATGTGATAAATGTGACATAAATCTGATATCTGTATGTGTCCTATGTATGTCATGAAACCTTTTCTTTCATCAGTTCTAAAGTTGGCACTGCTCAACTGTCATGTCAGAGATGTATGCGGTAAACGAGGTGACTGAGGGCCAAAGACTAAAGGGACAAGGACTGACACAATAAGAGCAAGACTGTAGTTTTTAACACTGTTTCAGGTATATTGTTCTTTTTGAGATGTAATTTTTTCCTTTGTTGTTAATTACGATTAGTTAGGGTGCCCACTGCTTGGATTCATGTTAATAGCTTAGACTATTGGTCAGGGCAGTAGAAACATAGACACACATTCCCTTCTCTCACTGCTGCTGCCAGAGCAGCATCCTCTGGCACAGGGACCATGGAGATATCTGAGGATTTAGATCTCCCTACATGATTTGCCAGAGGATATCTGTCAGAGCCCAAAGAGGTAACAGCTGCACAGGGCAGGGTGGAAAATTTTGAAAGAGAGCGAGTACTGATAAGGAAAGAGGACAGCAATTTTTATCTGCCTATGGCAGCAAAAAAACTTGCATCAGCTCTGCTTAGTCTTAATACAGATTTTATTCTGGTTTTGTTTAGTTTTCCCAGGGAATATTGTGATGTGCATGTGGGTTGCATTTTTCTTTGTGTTATTACTGGCTCACCTAATTCAGTTTAGGGAAAGGCATTCTAAGCAGAATACATTTCGGAGTTATTTTTCAAAATGCAAAGCACATCAACCTAATGAATACCCTCTGGAAGAGTCCTGCACCCAAAAAGCCACATTGTTTCACGCACTGGCCCCCAGCAGTTTGAAGGCAGTATTTAGAGACACGGAAAAGGTCATTGCTGCTAAAGCACATACCGGAGGAGAGAAGGAAAAATACAAAAAAATGTGTTGCCTTGAGAGACTGAGGGAAAGCTACATATCTGAAGACTGCCAGGATTCAGTGTGAAGGTTTGACGGAAGTTATAATATGTGCTTTTCCTTCCCAAAAGAGCCTTGGGTATTTACTGAGTAAGTTTAAGTCTGTAACCTGCAGAATGATAAAGGCTGTAAAACAAGATAGTGAGTTCAATGTAGAGACAATACTGTTAATGATCCTCAAGAAGCTGTAGTCTCACAGTACCATCCAGTGAGTGCAAACAGTTGTTTGTCACAACTGGGGAGGTCCCAGTTGACTGGAGATTAGCGAATGTGACACCCATCTACAAGAAGGGCCAGAAGGAGGACCCGGGGAACTACAGGCCTGTCAGCCTGACCTCGGTACCGGGGAAGCTGATGGAGCAGATCATCCTGAGTGCCATCACACAGCGTGTAGAGGATAACCAAGGGATCAAGCCCAGCCAGCATGGGTTTAGGAAAGGCAGGTCGTGCTTGGCCAACCTGATCTCCTTCTATGACAAGGTGACCCGCCTAATGGACGAGGTGAAAGCTGTGGATGTTGTCTATCTAGACTTCAGTAAAGCCTTTGACACGGTTTCCCACAGCATTCTCCTGGAGAAACGGGCTGCTCATGGCTTGGATGGGTGTACTCTTTGCTGGGTTGAGAACTGGCTGGATGGCCGGGCCCAAAGAGTGGTGGTGAATGGAGTTTACTCCAGTTAGCGGCCGGTCACAAATGGTGTTCCCCAGGGCTCTGTGTTGGGGCCAGTCCTGTTTAATACCTTTATCAATGATCTGGATGAAGGGATCGAGTGCACCCTCAGTAAGTTTGCAGATGACACCAAGTTGTGCAGGAGTGTTGATCTGCTTGAGGGTAGGAAGGCTCTGCAGAGGGACCTGGACAGGCTGGATCGATGGGCCGAGGTCAATTGTATGAGGTTCAACAAGGCTAAATGCCAGGTCCTGCACCTGGGCCACAGCAACCCCATGCAATGCTACAGGCTTGGGGCAGAGTGGCTGGAAAGCTGTCCAGCAGAGAAGGACCTGGGCGTGTTGGTTGACAGCCGGCTGAATATGAGCCAGCAGTGTGCCCAGGTGGCCAAGAAAGCCAATAGCATCCTGGCTTGTATCAGGAATAGTGTGGCCAGCAGGAC
This sequence comes from Ciconia boyciana, assembly GCF_034638445.1. Taxonomy (NCBI): domain Eukaryota; kingdom Metazoa; phylum Chordata; class Aves; order Ciconiiformes; family Ciconiidae; genus Ciconia; species Ciconia boyciana. The sequence goes on from NC_132936.1 coordinate 56,981,180, forward strand.
TAGGGAAGTGATTGTGCCCCCGTACTCGGCACTGGTGAGGCCGCACCTTGAATACTGTGTTCAGTTTTGGGCCCCTCACTACAAGAGAGACATTGAGGTGCTGGAGCGTGTCCAGAGAAGGGCAACGAAGCCGGTGAAGAGTCTAGAGCAGAAGTCTTATGAGGAGCAGCTGAGGGATCTGGGGTTGTTTAGTCTGGAGAAAAGGAGGCTGAGGGGAGACCTTATCACTCTGTACAACCACCTGAAAGGAGGTTGTAGCGAGGTGGGGGTCGGTCTCTTCTCCCAGGTAACAAGTGATAGGATGAGAGGAAATGGTCTCAAGTTGCGCCAGGGGATGTTTAGACTGGATATTAGGAAACTTTACTTCACTGAAAGGGTTATCAAGCATTGGAACAGGCTGCCCAGGGAAGTGGTTGAGTCGCCATCCCTGGAGGTATTTAAAAGATGTTTGGATGAGGTGCTTAGGGACATGGTATAGTGGTGGACTTGGTAGTGTTAGGTTTATGGTTGGACTTGATGATCTTAAAGGTCTTTTCCAACCTAAATGATTCTATGATTCTGTGATTCTGTGATTCTCTAGAGTTCAACCGATTTGTTCAACTCTACACATGCAGGTGGAAATAAAAGATTTTTTTTTCCCAAATGAGCCTTAAAGATGTTATTCAAGACACAGATTGGGTTGTGCCTGGAAGACGCCATATCAGACAGTGATGACTGAAGACTAGATGACCGGCAAAGATGCCAGTGAGACTTCAGAGCTTCTTGCTCCTCACTATGCATTCACTAAAAGTCTTTGCTACTCCAGTGCTAAGAGTAAGCTCTACTTGTCTTTCCTCAGAGAGCTAATAAGGAAGCAACATTGCTATCTCTTCATGATCAAATAGAAATAGTTTTCCTGCCTTTTTTCTTGTCAAGGCTCAATGAGAGCTGGTTGCTCCCTATGGGAGGATGAGCTGGGACCCGAGGGTGACCCCATTGCAGGCCATGCCCTCACTGGTGGGTGCATCTGACCACGGTGGGCAGAGCTGGGGCCCCTAACAGTGTTCATGGACAGCCCCTGATATAGAAAGTGAAGAACCAGGGCCAGAGACCATCCAGGGGCTCCCATCAGGAGCTAAAGCAGAGGAGGCTGGAGACAGGACTAGAGACAAGGCTACAACATGGGTCCAAAGTTCATGCAAGGGGCAGGGCCAGAGGCAGGACTGGAAACAAGCTGCCACATATGACCACAGGGTCCATCCAGGAGACAGGCTGCCCACAGCATAGGTCCATGTGCATTCGGGAGGCAGGGCCAGAGACAGCGGTGGGAGATTGGCACTGCTCCCGCACAGCCCAGGCGGGCACTGACAGCCCCAGGCTGAGCTGAAATGGGGCTCCTGGGCCCAGGGGCAGGGGTGGGGGAGGCCCCAGATGAGGCTGGTCAGGGCTATTAAGGCCAATGGGTGCCCTCAGGGCCCTGACATTTCCAAGGGAAACTTTTTTGAATTGTTTTTCCCCTCACTCCTAGAGAAAAGAACACTAAACCCCAATAACCAATTCCAAAAGACTTGGCTACTCATTCACCCTCCTCCTGTTACAGAAGCAGCACTGAAATGTTGGGTTGGCTGCAGGAAGAGCCCTGCGTCAGGCATGGTTGGACAGAGCTCTTGGGTCTCAGTTCTTGCCGGGCTCAATCCTCAAGGGTCACATTGAGGCAAGATACCAAGAAGGGGATTAAAAGCAGAAAGCTTATTTGTGAAGAAGCAACTCCAAAGTCCTGCTGAGTTTCTACCAGCATGCTTTCCTTTAATTTGAGGAAGAAAAAAAAAAAAAGTAAGCTGTTATACCAATCGTCAGGGGGTCTCTGGATTGCAGATTTAGTATGAAATCCTCACTCCACTAACTTCAGTAGCAATTTTGAGATTGACTTCAATGTTTTTTTCCACCTGTTATCTTCTTATACGTAACAGGATCTATTTAGTGCTGAGGAACCTACAAAGAAACTGTGCATAAGTGATAAGAATCAGCCCATAGGCCTGTTTTTCAGCTGATGGATTTAAAGCCCTCAGCTATATGATTTCTGGAATCAAACTGGATTTTCAATGCACAACTTGCCTTTTGATGAAACTTTGCATCGTGGGTAAGGTGCATTAAAATACAGCTCCTGTGATCTCCCAGCCATTAAGAAAGAAAAGGAAATAAAAACTAAAGGAAGTTTAAATAGAAATACCCACTGTATTAGGGAAAGGGATAAGTGTATACATAAGAAGTAAAGGTAGGAGCTGAGGTAAAAGGCAATGCAAAAGACAATAAAAAAAAGTTATCAATTTATACAGCAATTAACTTTGCTAATAATAACCTATAACTAGTACGTAACAGTTTAGAAGAGAGTGGATATACCTCTTTAATCTGTATAGGCCTGTCTGAATAGGAAAAAAAAAGTCAACAGCATGGACAAATAGAAGTTGTTGGCCTGCCCTTCAGTGATGCATGGGCCCAGGGCTCCCCCTGGGTGAGAAGATAATAAAAATGAGCCCCAAATTCCCTTCCTGTGGGTGAAAATATGAGACCTGATCTGATCACTGTCTCCAACTACGTTGTCTCACTGCTCCTTGTTTTAGTGATGGATTGAATGTCATATCTCTACCACTGTAAGTTGTCTCTGGAAAGTACAGAAACAAAGAGCCAGATGTTTAACCGATGAGACAAGCTTGTCCTCATAGCCCAAGGTCATTAAACAATTTCAGACTTCCTGGAAATACAGTCTAGAAAAGCTGTATACACCCCCAGGCTGTATCCTGGGGTGAATCTTTTCCTTGTTCTTCAAGATCACCTTTTCACTTATGTACCCACTAAGCTGCTGGGTTCAGATGGGTTCAGCTCATCCTCCCCCTCTGTTTTCAGGGTCCTGCCAGTGCTACTTGTAGCACACCCCCAACTCAGCGATTTCATTACAAGCCCGTCTCTTGCTAGGGTGCGTGCACTCTGTCACACCGTCTGTTTCCTCTGAGAAAGGCAGGTGTGGATTACCTCCTCTTGGTCTACTCCCAGTGTGCAGGTGTTGAGGTCAGTCTCCTGGCTGGAAATTTTGCTGGCTTCATTTTGACTGTTAATCTGTCTCAACAATAGTGTCCTCAGTAGATGTCCCCTGATTATTTTGAATTAAATTATGAGGCAAGGACATGTAAGTGTCCTGTTTTACCAGACTTCCTTCCTTCTGCTGCTAACTGCAGAGCTGCAGGGACTGCTAGAGGGCCTGACAGAAGGCAGGGAGAATCTACAGCCCATGCTCACTGTCATTTTTTCTAGGACTCTTTATGCAAGTGATTGGCACCTTCACTGGGGGAGCTGTCACCTCTCATCATCCACTGGCATTTGGATGTTTCTAAAAAATCCTGCATGTTTCTGTGAGCTATGTCACCCTGTAATTTAGCAGATGTGTTCTCATTTTTAAATACAGTTTTGTTTATTTCTAATATGCTAAAGCATGTTTTTTCTTTGTATATGGATCAAAGATTACCTGGGTGAGACTGCAGATATGTTTGGGGCTTTGCTGCCATCTGCAGTTGAAATCTAATATTAATCCCAGTTTGCATGAGTGATTCTTCCTTCCCAGTGTCTTCAAAGACCTTCAAATCTCAGACAAGCAACAAGACATGCATTAACGACTGTCATTCTGTCCTGACTACCAAGTTCCTGCTCTAGCAAAAGGGAAGAGAAGTATTTACATAAAAATATTTTAACTTCTTCTAGCTGTAAAGTTCATTGACAATCCAGATAGATAGATAGTAAACCTTCACAGTCATCTCTTCAGCTCTCTTTTTGGTCAATTTGTTCAGGTTCCAGTCTATAAACACTCACGACACAATCCCACGGTTTAAAGTTTGAGCAGGAACTTTTCAGAAACTTTCCAGCCTTAACACAGAACTTGAGTGGTTTGGGCGTGAGAGTTGAACATCTGCATTTTCTGAACTGGACTATCTCCTTGTTTCATCTCTAAAAGAAAGTAGGACAGCTGGTGATGTAAGGTAGCTTGCCCCGTACTACTGTAGTGGGTTTTCTCATTGAGATACATGGTGGATCCTAGTACAGAACAGAAAGGCATTAAAGCCTGCATGTATCAGGCTGGTGTAGAACAGAGTAAGAAAAGTAATTTAAATAAGCTTTACCGCTACGGTACTGCAATCATTTTAGGCACCAAAAGATCCAGAAAAATCTAGATGCAACAAAGGATGTTTGGGATAACTTACAAAAAAAAAAAACCAGTTAATATTTCTATATATTTTACAATTTTGTAGATAATGCATATAAAAATTGTAGGAGAGAAATTTGTGTAGTTCTTCACACATCCTGCAAATAAATACAGAAATAAGTAAATAAATACGTAAAAGAATGAGAATGGCACAAGGGAAGTGAGTAGAGATGATTAAATTGTTGTGGCGTGAACATTTTCTAAGTATAGCTGGATAGTTTTCTGATTTTTTTTTAAATGAATCTGGTCAAGCAACTTTACTGAGGTGTTATGGTAAGAAATAATTTTTGACTGTCTGCATAAGAAAGCAAAGTTTTAATTTCTATAATATTTAAAAGTCCTTCCTGCACTCTAGTAAAGGAACTGCATCCCGTTTCACAGGTATTGGTTCTAACTCCTCTAATACAGCACATTTACAAGCTAGAAATCTCTGTACTTGTAAGGATCTAATATGACAATCTCTTTTGATTTTCTCATCTCTGCAAACCATAGCAAAATGAACAAGCATTATAAGTCTGGTCCTCAAGGACTGTAAATCACTGTTTCTTCATTGAAGCCAATGGCGCAGCACTGATTTGTAGAAACAGAAGATCTAGCCCTAGATTTTAAGCAAGTGTTTCATAAACACTTCACTCAAACTGAGAAACATACATGATGATTCAAATAATAGTTTGCTTTCTGCATATTACAGTTTATGCTCTTTTGCCCAATTTGGAGTACTTAAAGTATCAACAAATATAATAAAAGTACAATATAACAGTGATCAGCATGAAGTACATCAAATTACTATAGTTTAATCACTGAGTGAACTGCCAGCTTGTTTTTGCAGTCATACAAAAGCAATGGCTTAATTTCTTCTGACAAATGAAGATTGTTACTTATGCAGATGGTGCATAGATGAAACACGAGTGGTTAAATTTTGCCAGCTTGTCTTTTTCCAAAGAGTGCTTAACACAGCAATCCTAAAGTTCACGAATAAAAACTGTTTCCATGCTGAGATCAAGGTCAGAAATTGTAGCCACTGTCAATCCAGTTTCAACGAATTTTCTGTATGGTCGACAATTTGTCTTAAGGTATTTCAGGGAATTTGGGACTGTTTCTGTTCACTACGGAAATGGACATCAATCTTGTTTGCATTTATTTTCTCCCCTTCCTGTTTATGGGAAGACTTCACAATCCTCAGATATGCAGAAGCGCACAGGCTTCTTTTTCAGCATCTGGGAATCATGGAGCTCAGGTTCTGGCTATGTTATTATCTACTGTGGGACCTTGAGCAAGTCACTTAACTTCTTTTTAGTGTTTAAATTTAGGTGTTAATTTTCACACTAGAAAGTCAGTAATACCTGGGTGACAAGTGTTTTATAAGGTTTAGTTGATGAAAATGTTCTGAGACTTTTGACTTAGTGTCCTTTAAAAGCTCTTACTATGTATGATGTGATTTGGCTAATGATGAGCACATTCAGAATTCATAAAGGCTGTAGCTATAAAAATTATCTTCTGTAAAACTATGCTAGTAAATTGAAGTTTTTATTGTAGTGCATTGAGATTGTATCTTGAAAAAAGGATAGTGCAAACCATTTTCCCCAGATTGCATTAGTAAAGAGTATAACAAAAACAAATACTGAAATAAGCTTTAGTTTGCTTGTTTCTTAAAGTACTAGTATACTTCAGAGTTGCCTGCAACAACCTATCAATAAAAGAAAAATATGAAATACCTTACGTTCTGTATTACGCTTCTTAGTGACTAAAGCTGGTGTTATTTTGGCTGGTTCTGTACTACAAAATTTGAGTTATGAACTTTCTGAGAGATCACAAAGATTTGATTTGTAACTTGGTTCAAGGTATTGCATGTGCCATAAACCCAGCATATGTGTTTTAGAAAGACAGCTTCACTTAGATCCAAGGTTCAGGCTTTGGCCATGTTCTCCGATTTTTGATTGGGGAAAAATTCCTCCCTTAAGGATTGCTCAGTGACTGTTCTTTCATATAGGAAAAAGTACTTAGAGGAAAAGAGTCTTTCTTTCCAACACAGTAACATCAATTAAAAAGTCATCAGCTAAGACAGCGTTAGGGTGTGTTGTAGGCCTGAGCATTACAAGCAGAAGATTTCACAGCAGCTTAAAACTAAAGCCTGTTAGAATTTGTCTGGTGTTATTTGCAACTTAGGGTAGACAGTCTCTAGAAAATTTCAAGCTTTGCTTCTGCTTGATCCCAATTGCCTTTCTTCTGGAAAGCTGTCAATGAAGACTGCCACAGAAATCAAGCAAAACTCTCCTTTACTGCCTTTATGATCAGGTGCTGTTGACAATGTACATAAGAAGAGAGAGAAATGAGGAACGGAAGATTATCAGCTCATTTGAGAAAGAGGTGAGTTTGCTCCCACTCCTTTAACGCTTGACCAAGGAAAAGAAGGGAGGAGAGGAGAGAACTAAAAAGTCCTGAAGTGTCATCTAACTTGGAAGATTAGGAGGGAAAAGTAGTGGGAGCTCTTAAAACTGGCCCCGTGGTCTGGGGAGAAAACATGTAAGTCTGAGTAAACAGATAGAACTAAGACCTGGGAAGAGCACTGAAGACTGTTGGAGCTTAAAGGCAACTGTAAAGTCTTGTAACATAAGTAATGGTGAGAACTTTTCTCTTGAGGGTCAAGGCACTTGATTTAATGTCCCTGGGAATATTAACAATACATTTTGTCATGGAGCAAGGGGAGTTCAAAAAGCAAGAAACCAAAATGTATCAATTTTATTTGAATAATCCCATGTTTGCAGGGGTCGGGAAGTGGGAAGCTGATAGAAGGCCACCACATATTTGCTTTCTTCGACATTTCTAGAAACTGTGTCCACGTGAAGTCTGAAGACTCCACATGTAGCCCAGGCCTCCTTGAGACCTGGCAGCTCTCTGAAACAGCAGCTCTCACTGTGTGATGGGATAACTGGAAACATTTCCTGGGCGTGCAGCTCTGCAGCATGCGCTCACCCAGTCTGACACCCCTCGGAGCCAGTGTACCTACTGTACACGTGCTGCACACAACGTAAGGCTCTGCAGTGCATGCTCACCAAGTCCAGCATCTTTTGGAAGCACAAAGCTAGCTGTGAATCCTAGGAACAATGATGGGTATACTTCTGCAGAGATATGCCAACAAGAATTACAGTAATAATGTGTTGAAGTGGTGGGTACTGTTGGTGCTCTCGGGCCTGGACTGAGCACCGATGTGGTGATACGCTTGGTCCATCTGTCCGGGTGCTCCCTGGACAGGCAGGGGAAGCACCCACCCAGCACCTGCCTTGGCATTCCTGACTGTGGGAGCAGGCCTGACCCTTACTGTATGATCAGCACAGGGTGTTTTGTTTATTGTCCTGCTCCAGGTGTGGTGATCAAGTGCAGGAGTGTCTGACAGGTACCCCCTGACAGCAGCAGGCACATGACCAGCACGGCGCATTATCCTTTTCCCTGGTCCCCGGCTTTGCTGTCCTTGCATCCTCCCTTCTCTACCCCAGTGTCCTCCTGAAAAAGCAACCTAATTACTTTTCCCACATTGGTCCTTGTTTTGCTATATCTGTACCCAAATTTGGTATTTCTGATACCATTACCTAGGTGATCTTGGCCTTTTATGGAAATATTGATAACAATAACAACCTACGTGATGTTGGCTTTGCAAGATCGTACTCTCCCAAATGTCCTCATTACTCCCCTCCAGTTCCCCAGTTCTCTGTGAAGTCCACCTGTACCTCACACATCTCCCCCATAGCCCCCTGCAGTGTCCCGCCATCCACAGCGGCACCATCCATCACGTGTGCCTGTGTCTCACACTGCTATAGCCCCCTCCAGCCCTGTCCCACCAGCAGCTCCCCGCCACCTCCTTGGTTGGCCGATGCCAACTCTCGGCAGCCCTGCTGGCTTTGTGGGCCTCTGAGTGGATTGGGCTTGCCTGGCCAGTCATTGCCTCCTTCTTCTTCCCAGGGTGGGTGGGTGTGGTGAACAAGCCATGGTGAGCCCAGGAGTCTGCCTGAGGCTTGTCTTGGGTGAAGAAAGAGCCATCCTGGTTTTTCTGGTTGAAGAGAATTTGCTCGTTTGTTGTACGATGGTGGGTTTGATTGCAATTTAGTTCCCTTTTGGGAGCTATGCATTATGAATAAACTAATAACCTTGCAGCTGACATTATGAGACTCCCTACTTTTGATGATAGCTCAGAGCTAGCTGCTGAGGGCAAATGGGGCAGAGCCAGCTGAGGGAAAAGCTTTAGAAAGCCGAATAGCTGGCGGTTACTGAGGTGACTGAGGAATAGAAAGCAGTAAATAAGGATGTTTAGATGAAACTTGTTCTTGCTGACGAGGTAATTATGTTTTTTAGAGGGTACACTAATTTATCTATGGGGGTTTTTGCTTGGTTTGGTGGTAATTCACACAGTATTTGAGAGCTATGCGTTGATGTGAAGATGGAGGCTTTGCAGCTGAGGGTACCTGGAGGTATTTTATCTTTGACAGTAGTTGTGGGACCTGCTGGGTAAGAAGGGGCAGAGCGGAGCTAGGTAAAAGGGATTAAACCTAAACTGTAAATAACTAATGCGGCCTATTAAGTGGACTGACAGTTGGCCAAAAGTTGCTGTAGCTGACTTGCTTTGAAGGAACAGGAAATAAAGAGAATGAGGGATGATACAGTAATACTGTGCAGTACAAATGAACTAGCAATTAGAGGTGGTGCTAGTATGGCACCAGAACAAAGGGAACAGTTTGCCTCAGTTTTTGGTAAAGTAATGCAGTTACGTATAGTAATGCAGTTAGAGCGCAGTTAAATGAGGCTAAAATAAAAATTTTCTATGAGAATGTTTGGAAATGGAAGTTTACCTGGTTTAAAAAGCTTACATGTGATCCTAAAATAATGGGAAAATAGCACATATGCTCCTAAACAAAGCAAATGTGATCCAGATTGCTACAGACCTGTTTGACTGCCAAAATATAGAAGCCTTTATAACCAACTTTGAAGTAAGAATACGTGGAGACTTGCGCATAAATTGAAAATGAGGTGAAACGCGATGTATGTGTTTACTAACAGTAGATTGTGTCAGGCTGACATGGGGTTTTTTATTAGTCCTCCATAGTTCAATAAAGCACTTGATACAGTGCTAGGGAGTAAATCATTACATGAGAAGACAAAAATTAGTAGAAAAATGTGGAACCAGTGGAAGGTGAAGTTAAGGTGGAGCCAGACTGTTTACAGAGGTGCACGGTGGTAGGATAAAAGGCAAAGGATGCACGTTGCAACAAGGGAAGTTCTAATTAGATGTTATGAAGAGTATTTTTCACAGTGAGCAGGGTCAAACACTGGATCAAGTTGTCTGGAGACAATGTGAAAATTCCACCCTTGAAGAGATTCAGAGCTCTGCTGGGGATGAGCCTAAGCCATCCGATCTAATGTCCAAGTTGACCCTGCTTTGAGAGGTGAGATCAAATGATCTCTGGAGATCCCTTTCAAATTAAATTATTCTACAGGTCTGTGAAAGAGTCTTTTCCAAGGCAAAATTTATGGATGAAAGGATGCTATCAGTGTATTTTTGCAAGCACAGATTTTTGGGACTCTTAAAATACTTTCACTTATTTCAGTTGGAGAATGCTGAGAAAATTGAGGAAATACTACTGCCTGTGTGTAGGAAGATTAGTGTATAGACCAGAAACAAGTAAGACTGGAGTTACAGCAGTGAAACAATTTCATGCGTTGCTATGTAGAAAACCTGGGGACAATAAGCATTTTGAAGGGAATAAACTGATCAAATGAGGTTGTATTAGCTGACTGCCACACGCCTAGGTCACCAGTGCCAATACAGCCATGGGAAAGGCAGATACAGTCATAAGATGACTGACAGGCACCTCCAGTAGCCTTTATCAGGAAAGATGAGTTAAAACCTGAATAAGTTCATCAGGAATTGAGGGAATAGAGAGCTTATTTTCTTGAAAGGACTTGACTTAGTTTAGGAAGATTAGACTGAAAAACAAAATGTTTAATGATTTTAAGTACATCAAGGTGGTAAGTATCATGATAGAAGAAAGCCTGTTAAAGGTACAGGGCTAGTTAAAGGTACAGGGTATGTTAGCCTCGGAACAGCTGGGTATAAGGTTAGTAAACACTAAAGAACGTTACAAACCACCACAGCATTATTCTGAAATAGCTTTCCAGCTGGAGTAATAGGGCTTAAAAATTATCTAGGCCTTGGCTGGTGCTTGATCTGCTGTTAAAATAAATTATTTGATATGGCTGTGGGGACAGCAGAGGACAAGAGTTGATGACTTTGGAACATAGGACTGGAAAGGACATTGTCTTTCTAGAAATATAAGTAGAGCAGTTGGATGAAGAGCTACAGTAAATTATTCTGATTCTTAAATGCCATTAGTGTTAAAGAGTTGTTATTTCTCCAAAGGATCTACGACATCTTGAGCCACTGAAAACAGTAAGAGGTATTTATTATCAAGGAGGCTTAGATTCAAGAACTGTCTGCACCAGTGTCCATACAGCTGTTATGGCCTTCTCGCACGAGGAGTTGCATGGTAAATGGTTATGTTCTGCCTCGGCCTAAGGGAAGGGTACCTTCAGCTGAAAAATTGCTCTGGTTGCTGGTTTTGACAGACAGCAGACTGTACACAGGAAGCCCTTTATCTGACGTTTGGAGCTTAGGAGTTTGTAGCCACTGCTGTGAACTACTGTAAATCTTTTTTAAATATAAGTACATATGTTATTTGTATGTGGCAGCACTGGAGCCATCTTTGAAAGAGGCAAACACAGAATACAGATATGTACAAAGTGTTAATCTGACACACATATGAATAAAACAGTGTAATACAAAATTTTCTTAAGGGATGTGGTGATGTCTTCAACAGGATTAAATTATATTTATTTTCCTTTCATAATAAATTATAAATGTCACAGTTCTGCACAGCTGAAAAAGACTGAATTAATTAGCCTGTCACCTGAGAGCTTTCGCCCTTTCTGGAAGGGAATGAAGTGCTTTGAAAGAGCACTGGAAAGGGCCCTCATCCTCCTTGACCTTTCCAGAGATGTGGCAGGCATATCGATAGGGAAGTGACTGCAATGAGCTGGCACCTTGCAGAGAGGGTATACTTCAGGAGTGCCAAAACAGGTTATAAAAATATGGAGGTCGACTGCTTTGTTTTATGAAGAGCCTCTCCTGTCTTTTTGGTTACGGCTGAGGTAAATTCCAACCATTTTGTCTGTCCCTTGACTTTTTTTTTTTAATTGTCTGGGTCTTCATCAAAATCAAACCCTTCTTCATTCTAAAATACCAGTGGTGTGAATTTATGATAGCTGATCTTGGGGGGCTGAATGACCTGAGGTGATTGAAAATGGCTTCTCTGATGTAGAAGTTTTAAAGATAAACTGGACTTTCTATAGGTATTTTGCTAGCCTTTTCTGGCTCAAAATCAAAGCTAAATATCATCACCTTAGAAACCCCGAATGTGCCCTCACTGGTATTGGTGAGAATTGGTGATGACTGTGAGCACATACAGTCAGAATAGTTCATATACTGCTGCCAGGTTCATGCTCTCTATGGGATATTGATGCAGTGGTTTGTTCCTGTGATCCTCGGTCAGCTGTTCCCTTGTGGGCAGAGGAGTGCAGAAGAGTACAGAGAGAGGAAATTGTTGTGGTTGAAAGTGTGTGTCCTAGATTCTTGGTTTGAGGATTAATTCCACCAAATAAGTCCTTTCTCTGAGACCTATTAGGCAACATTTGTCTTTTAATGTTGAAGCCCAGTTTTGAGGATTGATGCAAAATAGCAAAGAATATGCGGACTGGGAGAGAGACACCTGAGAGTGCTCCTGAATCCCCTCTGACAAGCTTTCATGTAGTATGGGGTTTTCAGTATTTGGTTATGGGGGAGAGGGAATCCTATTTTCAGAGCCTGCCCTGCCTTCTTCACTCGTTTCCCAACACGCAAATTTATACATAAACTTTTGCTTTAATCTTTTGTTTATATCCAGTAGACTCTGGACAGCTAACTAACAAAGAAGAAAAACATCAAAAGCTGCATGGAGAAGTTAAGCAATTATGTTGACGATAGCAACCAAACCAGGTGTATTTCTCGTAATCACTCCAAAAAGAGACGTGAATACCAAAAATGACTCAATAAGGAACCTTTGCGATGTTTATTGGATTGTTGCTCAACAGCAGAAATAAATAACTTGTAGTGACCACCTTTCTAAAATTAAGTCTTCCAGCAGCTCAGAAGCGTGTGTCTGCATGCTTCATTGGAGATGGTGCTGAACCTCTCGGTGTTGCTTTGTATCTGAATGACAGAGGAGTGGATTCATAAATTGTGCCTATAGAGCAAATCGAATGTTGCCTGGACACTGGAACCAGACTGACAATGATGTTAAATTATTAGTATGGTGTCTGGCTCCTTGGGTGGGTCAAAAAGTGCTCTCCCAGCACAGGCCAAGAACTGTTCCCAATGTGTAGTTTCAATGGGGCACAACTATTCTGGAGGGAAAGAGGTTTATTGCTATGGATGTGGCTAGTCTCTAACAGCTGGTATCAGGGCCAGAAAATGGGCTCTGGCACTATTTAGCTTTTTGTGTAGAAGCAGTCATCATCTCTGGTCAGAGCAGTCTTCTGGAAAACAGGAGACAAGCTGAAGCTGATTGCAATAACAAACTCTTTCAGCTGTTGCCTAATATGTATAGTGATGAGGTCACTCACCTGCAAGGTGATGCTCTAGGCGCTGGTCCTTGCTTTGAGGACTTTCCTCTATTGAAATTAAACAATTAGTGGAGAAGATGAAGAGAATGAATTCTTCCCCCAACAGACTGTAACAGTAGCTTACAGTCAATGTAGAGTCACAATCTTTTGTGCTCTCCTTCTGGCTCAATTAATCTTGATTTCCCTTTATTACACATTGAGTGGCTTGACCAGAAATAACGGACTGTGTCTTTACACCCATCCCCCTACACTGGTGATTAGGGCACTTGTGTGGAAGGTGAGAAAGAAGGATTTATAATTTATTCATATTTGTGCATCTAACTCTGACAAATTGCCTTGAGGGGTAAGATGAAGGATGAGGCTGAAATTACTGGGTGTTTAGGCCAAGACTATATTGATCAGTTCAAAAGTTCAGTATTCTGTGATTTGATTTAGGACAGAAAGCTGGACACAGGAGGCCTACAGAGAGACCTATGAGTTATTTGTATAAGCAAGTACACTGTGAATGCCATTTGTTATGGCAAATCCCACTTCTGGTGTGACGCTGCCAGAAGTTTTCAGTCTTGTCTATTGAGAAATAATGGTTGATGGCTACAGCCTTTCCACACATCAAATACTTGAAGGTGAACAGTGCTCATACTCAGAATAATATGCGTACCGAGGGAAAAGGTTTCCCTGCTTTGCTCCTTCTGTGTACCCTCCTTGAGCATTTCATGTACCAAGCTGCAGTGGTGTGTTGCTGTGGTTTTTCATCTCTTCTATCTTCTACTTTACCTTCTGAATAGTCACTGTCACTTTGAAACCAGCTGAAGGAGGTTTTGTGGGTGCTGCTGTCTAGGAACTTGTCCAAATAATTAACTGTTGTGCTTTGTGCTGTGCTCTCGCCCTCTTTGTAGGATTATTCTGGGGGTGAGGAGGGCAGCGCTGAATAACTTTAAACTTAAATTCCCATCTCTCTTAAAAAAAAAAAATCATGATGAAAAGAGTTCTTAGAATTTGTGCCTTTCTTATCAGCCAGTCTTTCTATTTAGAGATCTCTTTGGCTAGGATCTATCTTTTTCTGAGACACCATTTGTTATTATCTCTTTTGCATTCAAACTGAAGCTTTACAAAGGAGTTAAACTTGTTCCTCCTGTCAGTGAAGGAGATAGTCTTCTCTTCAGTAACCTATGGAAATTCTTCTGTGGAAACTCAAGAGGCTATTAGAGCCCCTGAAGTCCAAGTTATTGCCTGAAAAGGATTTTGGCAAAGAGCAGCATTTGGTCTTCAGTATGAAGACCATTAACCTCCTGCACAAAGTTGCTTAAGTACCTGAAAATTCTTGTTCTAGAGGTTCTTACCTTGATCAGGCAAAATGGGAAGTAACCTGAACTGCTGTTTTAAGTGCAGAACAGCTTGCATTTCTGTTTAAAATACAGAGTGAACAAGCAGTGATACTTCCTGACTTGCTAGAAAGGAAAACATTTTATTTTGATTTTTCTGTTAGAACTTGACACAGTGAAACATATGGTCCAATAAAATGTTAATAACTCCTCCAGGGTAAATGTAACCAACCTAAAGTCTAGAAGTACTGCATGGGTACTGCACAGGTCAGTCACCTGTACTTCAAAGGGATGCACTTTTAACAGCATCATCTCTATATGGTGTTCCGGCTTAACTTTTGAACTAATTTGGTTTTCATTAGTCTCCAGGAATGAAAACAAACTCGTGGTAAACTGTCAGATTGTTGTTGGTATGCTAATAGGACTGGTGGGATTTGGCTAAAGTGTTCAGGAGCTGCTGTTGCATTAGTGACCTTTTGACCCCCCAAAAGGAATATTCAACCTGAAGCTACATTCCTGGGCTTTCCAGGTAATGCATAGTGGTTAGATGCTTAGGAAAGGGATTGCTGGGCACCAGTGGAGTCAGAGAAGCAAGGCATCAGGAATTGCCAAGATAAATAGGTACCTAATTCCACAAGTAGCTCACAGTTACAAACTCTTTCTGGGAAAGAAGGCTGGCTTGTCTCTCTCAGAGCATGGCAAGAGCAAACTGGGATTCAGTGCAGCGAATTTGGCCATGGTCAAAGCTTTCCCCAGTGGTATAGGAAACCTGCCAGAGGAATTTCCTAGATGCCGTGAACTCTCACACCAGATGACTGCTCTGTCTTCTGGATTTATGGATTTGTATAAATAAAGTAAGTGACTCTCTCTCTCTCTCCCCCTTCTTTTTTTTTTTGTTGTTGTATGCGGGGTTTTTTTGTCATGTCAGACATATCAGAAATGCTGGACAATAGAAGCAAACTATATGGCTCTGTCCATATTGCTCAGTCCACATAAAGAGACAAAATGAGACAATTATACTGGAGAAACAGGGAGACATCCCCTGTGATGTGAAAGACTAAGGTTTTTATCCCTGCTGCAGAGACAAGCTCTGACCTCAGGGTTTTTAGTATTGTATGTGAGTAAGCACAGGTTAGGCTGGATTGGAGAGAAAATACTGGCATACTAGAAAATCAAAATTGACTTATCATGTCTCATGCACTGGCCTGAATTGCTGTCCCACATAATCTTGCTGGTTTTTTTCTGCTTGTGGGTATTTTAGGTGCTACTTATTATTCCCAGTTTGAGTCTGCCATGCCTATTTTCTCACACAAGTCCCTGCAGTGACACTTCTCATGGAGCAGACGATGACTGTGAGAAAATGGAGGTCTTGGGAGATGCATGGAACAACCTTTGTGGGCCTAGAAATGCTTTTCGTAATTTGCAAAAACCTTTTGCCATAAATAACTTGCCACAGACATATATTTAGGCATGGGACTTACACAAATGGATGGATACCTGGCCCATGTGCTTGTTCACAAATGGTTAACAAAGCCAACAAAATGTTTAAATTGTATGTACAGCTTTTTTTTCAGGTTTATATACCTGAAGCAAATAGCCAGTACTAAGATAGCTCCAGCAATCCAATAGGTGGTTTTAGATTGAGTATTCTTAATTTGTCTCTTAGAACAGAGATCTGATTGTAAAAGCTGTTCGACAAATCAATGTAGTAATAAAACCAGAAGACTCTCCAAAATATCTTTCTTGATCTTGTGTGTTCATGAACTGGATTTTAACAGCCTGCAGTGTCAATTCTATTAAGCATTCGATAACAAAGTAGGCAGTGCTCGCTATGCAAAAGCTGTTTTCCCAGACAGATAAATTACCAGGGTAAAGTGCAAGTATGCTTATTCTGACAATGAATTTAAATTATTGCCTCTAAAAATGTGCATCTGTCCAAAGCAGTGAAATATCTGTTTTCTTTTTTTGCAAATGTTCATGGGCAAAATAAGTAATGAATAACTGTAGTATTACCTACATCTATCCTGGTTTGCTAATTTTTACACTATTCCACAAGAAATTGCAGATAGTTCTTCAGCTTCATTTCAGCAGCATAAAAGAAAAATATTTAAGCCCCTTTTAGATATTTAACCTCCTTTAGGGGCTAAATGGAAGGATAGGCTTGTGGGTAAAGCACCAGTCAGAGAATTGCTCACTTGGCTGTAGCCTTCCTGTGTTACTAGGGACAAATTAAACAGATTAAACCTTTTTTCCGTTAGGATTTCAGCAATATTGCTTCCTTTCTGTCTTCCCCAAGTAGGCTATAACTTGTTTGAGACAGAGACCGTCTATTACAGGGTCCATACAAGAGACACTGATACCAACTTCTAGGCAGGCAACAAACTAGCCTGTTTCTGCTGCTGTTCCTTTTCTTGTATTTTTATAACTGCTCAGCATTTAAGATTCCTTTAGGTAAAACCTTTTGAATGTATGGACATGGTGTAGTCTGTTGGAATTCTGTTTCCTTTTCAGTGAGGAGCTGCTTTGCCCAAGCCTGGAGAACATAGCTGTGTAAACAGTGAAAACATGTATTTTTTTTTGATGTAGTGGTATGGTCTTTGCCTCTGGGAGAAATTATACTCACTAGAGGAACTGTTTTCAGTTACCTGTACTCTGAGATTAGTATGGAAATTGGTTATCTATTCCTTTTTAATCTTTTTTCATTTCTCTTGTTTAGAAAGATATGTGATTTCCTATCCTACCCATGTAATTCAGAATAAAGGAAAAAGAAGATTGCTATGACATCCTCAACCTTTTTGGTTGTAAACCTTTTGAATGTAAACTTAAAAACATAAATGATGAATGAATTAAAAATGAATGCATACAGGAGGACCTGTCCATCTCTAGAAGTGCAATGTATAGAACCTTCCTTCTAATTTTATGTGAAATTGAAACCTTCTTTTGATCAGCCAAACTTTGGAGCCTTGAAAATGATCTCTTAGAGGTTGACAATCTCAGAAGGAAACCCTGTTTCTTGGGAACCAGAGGAAAAATAGGAAGGACTTGCTTTGCTTATAACTGAAATCCCTTTCTACCTGATAGGACTTTGCACAAGATTTTTTTTGTTACATTTTAAGGTCATAGTATCAGGTACCTAGCCTTTATTTCTTTTCCTATTATATTTCTCCTAGTTTTCTTCCTTCCTCAAGGAAACATATATTAAATATCAGAACAAAAATCCAGCCAGAATCTTGTTCCAAACTATTCACATGAGACTTACTGACATGACAACGACATAGCTGCCTTTAGGATGCTATGTTTCATTTAAAGATCTTTTAAGTGAAGAGCAACAGTGATGTCTGTGCACTGGAGGTATTGCCCAATTTACAACAGTCCTAAATTTTCCTTCAGTCCTTCTATAAGAAGGGTATGATCTCAACTGTGCCTTTCCACAGCACACTGCTTTTACTGAAGCCTGCCTACACCGATTTCCCTGCCAGTTTTATCAGAGGCAAGAAGAATCTTTAAGAGTATCAGCAGTTGTAATTTGCTTCTACCCATTTAAATTCAGAGGTCCTCCTGGGGTTTCCATAGGCTTAAGGGAAAATACTATTACTCTGCTCTGATTCAGATTTGCAGCGTGAAACCGTCACTCCACTTACACACTCCACACATTGCATTTTACAGCCATTGTCTTGATTACTGAGCTGCAGTTGATTCACTAGACAGCAAATTGAAAAATTATCTCTAGGCTTCTCTGTAAAATTACCTCTGATAGCAGGTGCGTTAGACAGTGCTTTAGTACTAACAGAAGGCTGTCAGGCTGTCGCCTTCTCTGCCAGCTAACTCTGACTGCTAGAAGAAAATTAAAGTCTGGGCTTAGAAGCTACAGCCACTGACAGGTTCCCTCCAAACAATGGCAAAGTATGGGACAGCAGACTGGGAGGGAGGGAAACACTCACCTGACACTATTCAAGCAACCTGGGTGCTTAATTGACCTTATAAATAATGGTGATTAAAGAGCTCTCATGCCAAAGTTGGTTAGAAAGAGCAATGTCCTTTTTATTTTGGCATCTGTGGGTTGCATGTGTATCTCCTATAGTGAACTATTACTCATGTGCCTTTGTCATCTTCATCAGGAGTAAGAGGCATGCCATAAAACTCAGGCAGTGGCTTTAGAGCAGAGGAGATAGTAGTCTTTTACACAGTATATGGTGAAGATGGAGGCCTCATTGCTACAGATGTTGCAGAAGCTAAAACTACAAATAATGTTGCACGGAAGTGCATTTTTGTTTTGTTTTGTTTTTTTAATATGTTCATGGAAGACAAGAGGTTGTGAACAGATTTTTGGACCACATGGAGCAATTGTACTCAACTGTCATGACCAGGTCTGTGCAGATTTGTGAATAAGGATGTAATTGAATCAAAAAATTGAGACAAGGCAAAATAAGCTAAAGCATAACAATACAAATTTTGCTAAGGAAGATGCCATCTGGAATTTCAGGAGGGGTTTTGGTGCTGAAAAGGATGAAAGCTGACCTGGAGAAAATTAGATGGTAATTGTGATAGAAATATGGCGTTGAGGTAGTAGTTGCAGATAGCCGGTAAGCAGGGTAGAATTTCTTTCAGTTCAGTCTCTACTAAGACATTTTTAAGAACAGTGGAGCCTCAGGCATGCTTGTGTTGAGAGCCAGAGGGGAAGGAGTATAAAGTCAAGAGGCTGTCTTCATGCTGGTGGTGTACTTCATGGTTTAATTTGGAAAACCAATATATTTGCAAGGAGAAAAAGTGAAGGAGCAGTTCTGGGTCAGAGGGCTAGGAAAGTTCTTGTCTTCTAAGAGCTATTTTGAAGCTGCTGTTGAGCAACAGGAGGAGAAAAGCAAGGTTTGCTGCTTTCTTAGGGTCAGTGAACAGAGGATATTTTTATACAAGGGTTGTTTTTTTCCTCTAGGAAAAAGGCTGTCATTGATGTAAGTGAAATTGTTGATTCTGTTCTGCATTAAATTTTATGTACCAGTGGGGATGCATGTGAATACATGCATTACTCACATCTCATGGGGGTTTCTAAGGACTGTGATTTCAAGGTCTCTGAGTGGAGTCACACCTATTACAGTTTCAACAGTGTCCTTTTAGCCTCAAAAGTCCATGCATAGCTAGAATGTCTTTATTTAGATCTTACCTTTCCCTGCGTATGTGGGTGTGTGCATGTGTGCACACAACTGTCTACTGCTCGCTGTGGCCCTTACAGCTTGTGATAAAGCCACAAGCACCAGCAAAAGTGACCATCCTAAATGTAAGATGACAGTGTTTTTACCCCTCTGCTTGGCATGTCTGGGAGCTGTAACTGTAAAAGAGAGGAATGTCTCCTTTTCTGTCCTTCCCTTCCACTCCTCACCCAAACAGAGCTTAGCAGCCCGCTAACGGGAGGTTGGCATTAGCAGTTGTGTAGTGACCCCTGGCCAATTTAGGAACTCTCCCCTGCCCTGGGAAGGAGGGGCTGACACATGCCCTTGTGTTTTCCTTGCAATCCTTCCACACTTTCTGCTTTCTTTTCTTGTCAGACACTTTGACACCCTGACTTATTTTACACTTACAGCAACTTTCTGCTGAGAGCTTAATGAGTGCAAAAGGGCACTTATGACTTCCAAACATTGTAAGGCATAATAGTGCCGTGGGGAAGACAATCTAAAAATGAACAGAAACAGCAAAACACTGAAGGGCGAGCAGAATGCTGCAAAGCCATCTAGAAATATCTACATACCTGGGAATAACTTTGCCTCACCCTGAAGTTCTAGCTTTTTGATTTCCCCCACTGTAGTTCGTAAAACTCTGCCAAGGTATTTCAAGTGTGCCTAAAGCTAGGCTTCACAAAGCGTTGGTGCATTGCTAGCACCGTGCAAAATCCTTTCCATGTAACCTTGCTGCTGTAAGGTGGAATATTGTTAATGCTTGACAACCTCTTGAGAAACAGTCGGCTTTCTCTGGACTCCAGCTCATTTTAGCAGATTACTGTCTGTATTTTTCCCTTCCCATGGAAAAAGCACACAGAAGAGAGAGCCTTATTGGCATTTATCCTTGTTTTCAGCTTTACGTTCTGCTTTATGCGTTCCTTTCAGAGCAGAGAGAAGCCCTCAAAAGCAACATTGGCAATTCTTACAGAAAGCTGAGATTCACAGACCGAGGACACTTTTGGGCTGTTTATGTTCTGTTCAGGTCTCCCATGTCACCAGCCACAGGGCTCTTTTCCTTGCTGTTTTATAGCTAGGCTAGAAAGGTGTGTATTTGACCTAATCACTGCTCAGAGTTTATTAATCTAGTCTCTCTTGTCATAATTCTTGATTTCTTGGTGGAACCTGCCTAAACATGGGACTGGAAGAGTTACTTGGCATTGAGTTGAAGGACTGGAGCCAGGCACACTCTAGCCAAGAAGGTGGAAGTTGTTTTGCCATTCTGCTTGGTTGTTAAGGTATTGCTCCTCTGCCTTTATGGTTGAGGGTCTGTGTTGGTTTTCAGTTCTCCGGCTGCATTAAGTGCTCCTCCCTCTCTCTCTCAGTGACAAATGGTCAGTTGAAATACTTCAAGAAGTCCAGTCTGGGAGAGGATTCTGTGGACAAAATAATCCTAGTTCTGGACTTCATAGAAAATATCCAGGGCCAGTGTCGTGGTTTAGCCCCAGCCAGCAACTAAGCACCACGCAGCCGCTCGCTCACTCCCCCCTGGTGGGATGGGGGAGAGAATCGGAAGAGCAAAAGTAAGAAAACTCGAGGGTTGAGATAAAGACAGTTTAATAGGGAAAGCAAAAGCTGCGCACGCAAGCAAAGCAAAGCAAGGAATTCATTCACTACTTCCCATGGGCAGGCAGGTGTTCAGCCATCTCCAGGAAAGCAGGGCTCCATCACGCGTAATGGTTACTTGGGAAGACAAACGCCATCACTCCAAATGTCCCCCCTTCTTCCTTCTTCCCCAGCTTTATATACTGAACATGACGTCATGTGGTATGGAATAGCCCTTTGGTCAGTTTGGATCAACTATCCTGGCTGTGTCCCCTCCCAGCTGCTTCTGCACCTGGCAGAGCATGGGAAGCTGAAAAGTCCTTGACTGGTGCAGCAACAACTAAAACATCTCTGTATTATCAACACTGTTTTCAGCACAAATCCAAAACATAGCCCCATACCAGCCACTCTAAAGAAAATCAACTCTATCTCAGCTGAAACCAGGACAGTATCCACCCCTTATTCCATACCATTTACGTTATGCTCAGGTCTCACACTATCCAATACATTCTCATTACCCACCATCACCCTTCCCATCCTTTGATATAATACACACATATAATTCCCTTAGTCTATGGACCACCCCTACAAAATATTTGTAAAATGTCCATAAATGTCCACAAAATGTCCACTGAGTTCATTTAGTCCATGACTTTGGGCTTCATCTCTTGTGGTTGTTACTCAGGACAGGAGAGGTGGTTTCTTGGAGTTATTGGGCACCAAAGCCAGCTCAGGTCAGGTCACTGCTGCACTTGCACTGCTTCTTGTAAGGCTTCTCCTCCATTTGTTCAGGTGGTTCCGGCTGTAGTAATTCCTATAACATGCAACTCAAATCATGGGTTACAACAATTTAAAGGTATATCCATTACAATCTCCACCCCTGGTCCCTTTGGACCAGGATATAGGGTTTAACATTGCAATGAACTCCTCCCCTTGCTCCTAGCCTGGCTAGCAACAAGGGGTTCCTGCTATAGTAATTCCCACAACATGCAACTCAAATCCCGGGATACAACAATTTAAAGGTATTTCCATTGCAATCTCCACCTCTGGTCCCTTTGGACAGACCATCAGGTTTAACATTGCAATGAAGTCTTCCCCTTGCCCCTGCTCCAGCTTGGACTTATCCACAGAACGTAGTACCTTCAGAAGTAAACTTGCTCCAACATGGCCTCATGCACAGCCACTGATGCTTCGAGGTGTACCTGCTGCAGCATGGACTTTATCCACAGCCACAGATGCTTCGAGGTGCACCTTATCCAGCGTGGACTTATCCTTGGGCCACAATCCCTTCAGAGGGATACCTGCTGTGGCACAGACATAACCATGGCCACAGACGTTTCAAGATATACCTGCTCTGGCATGGGCTAATCCATGGGCACAGACGCTCTGGGGTGTCCTGCTCCCACGTGGATTCATCCACAGGTCACAGTCCCTTTGACTCGAGTTCAACACCACAGTTCCAGCCTGTCCAGTACAGCAGCACAGAAACAGCAGAGATGTCCTGGCCATCTGCCAGCCCAGGCACAAGGCCATTGCTGTTATCAAAATGTTCCCAGGCACAGCACAGTAAGATGATCAGCAGTACAGCAGCACGGCAAGCAGTGAAAGCAAAAAGCAGCCACTAACAAGCCCTAGACTCTAACATACAGTAAGGCAGGCAAGCCCTATGGCAAGCACAGAAGCCTGCCGATTAATAGCTTAACAGCAATAACAGCTATAAATTTTATCTAGCACATTCCAATCAAATCCGTCATTATCTCAAACCCTTCGAGCCCCACGTTGGGCGCCAAAAAGGACTGTCGTGGTTTAGCCCCAGCCAGGAACTAAGCACCACGCAGCCGCTCGCTCACTCCCCCCTGGTGGGATGGGGGAGAGAATCGGAAGAGCAAAAGTAAGAAAACTCGAGGGTTGAGATAAAGACAGTTTAATAGGGAAAGCAAAAGCCGCGCACGCAAGCAAAGCAAAGCAAGGAATTCCTTCACTCCTTCCCATGGGCAGGCAGGTGTTCAGCCATCTCCAGGAAAGCAGGGCTCCATCACGCGTAGTGGTTACTTGGGAAGACAAACGCCATCACTCCAAATGTCCCCCCTTCCTTCTTCTACCCCAGCTTTATGTACTGAGCATGACGTCATATGGTATGGAATAGCCCTTTGGTCAGTTTGGATCAACTATCCTGGCTGTGTCCCCTCCCAGCTGCTTCTGCACCTGGCAGAGCACGGGAAGCTGAGAAGTCCTTGACTGGTGCAGCAACAACTAAAACATCTCTGTATTATCAACACTGTTTTCAGCACAAATCCAAAACATAGCCCCATACCAGCCACTATAAAGAAAATCAACTCTATCTCAGCTGAAACCAGGACAGCCAGTCAGTGCCAGTCAGTGTGATGGGGAAGATCCTGAGCCTCTCTTTATGGAGACAAGCCTTGCAAAACAGTGGTCCTTCGGGACATTTTGGGATCTGCAACGGAAAGCATGTTTCTCCAGTAGTTTCAAACATGACTAATACAGAATAAACCTACCCTGAAATACAGGAAACATATGTATGTAAGAATGCTTAACTTTATTTGTTTCTAAAGGCTATCACAGAGTAAATGTGGACTAGTAAGACAGATCTGGTGACATTAAGAACCTAAACAAAATCACCAGAGCAGAAGTGGTGGGGTCCTTCCTTATGAATGTGGGGTCAGCTTCAGGTTTTGTTCCTTTTTTGATATGCTGAGTGCAGCTACAGGTACACAGAAGCCTGCTTCACCGAGACTCTTCCTTCAAGCTAAGACCTTTTACCACGGGCTTCCCAAATGGTCCTGTAACCACAGTGTTAACAGATAGCACAGGATGCTCAGCAAGGCTTAATATGCTTGGGAAGCAAAACAAGCGCTCTCTTATGCTCTGATAACTCATCAGCTGCTTGGATGATGTAGAGTTTAACCTTCACGGATTCCCAGATTGACGAGAAGTTAATATTGCCCCAATATTCCTTGCTGATGCTTAGGAGGGCTGAGGACAGAGGGTGGCAGCACAGCCCTGTCGCAGCTCACCCCCACAAACTGTAGCGGCTGCGGCAGCGCTGAGTGGGTGTAAAACATTTCACACACAATTGCTTCTAATTAAATGTACATATTTTTTGTTTTGCTTCACAACAGGGCAAAAATAACTTCTGTTTGCCTGGTATGTTTTGGTATGTTTTAAACTGTATCTTATTGTTTGACTTAAGCTTAGGCAGTGAAGTTTAAAACCGTGAGTCATGTGTATAGTGCACGTATGCCAAGACAAAACGTGCCTCTAAGAGGTTAGTCACTGACCTTTTACTTATTAAATACTGTAAAATTGCTGCTTGTTCTGGCAACAACAAACAGGCCATTTCTTAGCATGAGGAAGAGTAAACAAGCGACTGTGGTACTGAGGCTGTAACCAGCTCCAGCCTGGGGGGAGAGTGAAGAATCTTTGGTATGAATCATAGTAGGGAGGAATGGACCATGACTGTAGAGGGAGGCATGTTTCCAGGAGCCCTAAAATGCTTCATTTTGCATTTTCCCCCCGTGGAGAAACGGAGATGACAAATTGCTTCGTGTCCTACTGGAACAGGTTGGAATTTTACGGTGCCGAGTGCAGGACTAAAACTTGCAAAACCAACCCAAAAACCAAAACCCACCAGCCCCCAAGCCCCCTAAACCAAAACCAGATCTACATCCCCCATTGAAAAACTGGTACAATCTATATCCCTCTCTCGCATTCCCAGTTAAGTGAAATGAAGGTGCTGGGCTGTTGGTAACATGCTGTAAGGACATGCATATGTCCAAAACATTATTCATGAACCCTCTTTGTTCTTTGAGGAAAACAATAAGTAGAATTACTGAAGGATCACCCAGAGTTCTTAGTACTGATAAAAGGTTTCCTGAATGAGTGTCAAAAATTAGCTTTTTTAAAAAGAAGCTAGCTGAGCACTGAAAGGAAGCCTTGCCCATTTCCTCCATTAACAGGAATAGTCTTTGTCTCCTGTGTTTTGAATGAGAGGTCAGCTTTCAGATGGCAGACCAAAGTTTCTGGGGCACATTGGTCAAAACTCAAACAGAAAAGTTTTGTATTGTTGAAAATTGGTGACGTGATTATATTATTTATATTGTTTATACTGTGATTATTTATATTGTTGTAAATTGGTGATGTGATTTGGACCTGTGTGATGCATTAATGATGTAGCCTGAAAATCCCTGTAAATCTGAGATAACAAATGTAACTACCCAATGATGTTTACTGGAACTCTATAGAAGTAAAATATAATTATTTATGACTTGTGTTATAATAAGAGCTTCTTTGAAAAAGAAAAAACATACACACAAACACTGGGCCACTTTTAAAAATGCCTTTTTCCTCATTCATTTTGTTCAGCACTTCAACAGTTCACTTAGATGAGATGTTATATGTTGCTTTTACATCAGTTGGTTTACTTAATTTTGTCTTGCTGTGCTCTTTTGGCTAATCAGGAAATGCATCACAATCTGTTTATTTGTGCAAATGAAATTATTTTATGTCTGATAATCCCAGGAGAGATTGTTTCAGTTCTGAATAGTCTCCAGAAGTCTTAAGTAGCTTACTGGGAAACAGGACCAATGTTTATACCTGTTTCGTACTGGTCATGATTCTAGGTCAGAGCAATGCAAAAGAACATTCCTGAGCTGAAGATGTAATATTCTGGAAACTTCTAAATCTTTTTAGTTGTGGAAGAATTATTCCTATGCTTAAACAGTAGAAGAGCTTGGTAGACTAACTCTGCTGAAGTCCAGTGTGACTCAGAAGAATGGAGAGAAAAGATTGCCTCTTCCACTTGACTCTCAATTCTATTTCTGATTTCAGTTACTCTTGAGAATTTTTTTCTAGCTTCATCACTACTTTTTTTTTTAGTGCCTTTTTTCAGCAGACAGGATAAAAAAACAGAGGAGAGCATCTTCCACCTCAACTCCTTTTGGGTAGCAGCTCTCTAGATCTTTTCATAAGGGCATTAAAAATATTTGAAAGGACAAAGGTCAGCTCTGAACAGGCTAATTTACACTAATAAAAAAAGAAGGTAGTATTAGACAAGTCAAGACCTGACTGATAGAAGTCACAGCACACATTTTCATTGGAACTCTACTTTATATTGTGGAAAGAATCTGAAATATTACTGAGAGAGTCTTTCTAGTTACTCCTTTAAACAGCGATTTGATAATTTCCTGCAGCTGTGCTAACATTATTGCCAGAACTTTATGCAGTTTATTTCGCTGACATCACATTTCGTATTAAGTACACTCTGATCTTCACAAATCAGACAAGATGTTGAAAGAAATATTTGCAATGACCCATTTTCTGCAAATGAAGTATTGTGCCCCCTATGAATCACTGTTTTAGAAAATCTTTGTATGCCAGAGGTTGGATGCGGGGTGTGTGAGGTGTTTCTCCAAAACATACATAAGTTGCAAATTGATATACTGACACACATTTCATTAGCCTTCCATTTCTGCAGGACAAGGTTACACAAACTAGGAAAGCACCTGATTTTTGGCAGGTTTGTTTTTGCAAATTGTTGCACAATTTGGCAGCAGTAACATTGCCCTGACTTGAAAATCCTCCACCTGGGGAAATGAATCTTTGTGATGGAAAGGGATGTAAGGCACACAGCCGTGGGCTGCGGTGTAGTGGCGTTGGCTGGGGTCGGGCAGATAGGTGAATGCAGCAGCACCCACCTGTGTTTCTTTGCTGCAAATAAGATTAGTTCCTAGGTGGGTTCAGTTTGTGCTGGGAGCCAGAGCAGCTCCCCAGAATTTGGAGAAGTGATTTGAGCCAAGCTCAGGAAGACTCAAAAATTGTGCCCTTAGGTTCTGAAGAGCAAGAAACGTTTTGAAATAATTATTCCCGGTGGAGGCTGTAATGAGGTTAGGTTAGACACAATGAATAATTCTAATTCCTTATTGTCTAATGACACAATTTAAAATAGTGTTTCAGACTCAGGCCTCCCAGCTAACTGGGTTAGATCAGTAATCCCCTGCTTTGATAGAAACTCTTCTGCTCATTCCTCAGAGCCGTGTCTTTTTGTGATTGACCAAACATAGGCTTTCTGGGTTTCAGTATTACAATCTGACTATAAGACTTTCCTTTGTTGCTGTATGTATAGACAAGATGTTTATTTGAGGGCAAGGTAGAATACAATTTTCAATATAAATATTTTGGTTGGGGGAGAAAACCAAAATCTTTGGAAATTATTCAGGGGAGAAAGATCTTTTTGAGCAGCTGTACCAAAAGCTAGACAGAATAATTGCAGCATCCTAGCATATTTTCAGCAATGGCCTGGTGGCTGAATCATTTTTTTTCTTACCAACCCTTTGAAGTCTTCTTCCTTCAATTAGTCTCTGAAGGGAGATCAATAAAATAGTTTTCTCTTCCAAGAGTAAAGATGCATCTAGACTTCACAATGGAGAAAGTAAGTTTGTCCACAGCAGTGATGAAGTCTCCACTCTTAACTACCCTAAAATACACGTAGGGCTCCCAGCACGACTGGGTCTTCCTCATACAAGGTGCTTTTATCTACAGAAAAAAACAAGCTTTTCTCTTAAGTCACTTGCAGACAAACTAAAGAAGATTGGTAAAAGCAGTGATGTTGGGGAGGAATATTTTACTATCTCCAGTGCCAAGATGAGAGTAGACTTTTATATTTGTAAAAGGCAAGTGTTTAAAACAAGCAAGTGTATTTTTTTGCAGATGTATTCTTTTACTTTCACTCAGCCCTAAAGTTCTGTGAAGTTAGTCAGTGAGGTTGTTAAAAACTTGAGCTCTCTCAAGCATTGTTCTGCTGACGCTGGTCATGGACAGCGAGCCCATGCCCATGAGAGACGTTATGTTTCAGCTTCCTCCCTCAGCTGGACTTGCTCGTGCATCAGTTAGATCTTGTTCCTCACTGCTCTGCAGGGAATGGCTGGCACAAAGGATTAGGAAGACTAAAACTATGAAGAAAAGCTCAGGTGGTAATGGTTCATCTCTCTCCAAAGGAAAACAATTAAGAAATAGTGAAGGCACCGGGAGCCCAGATGCAGGTGTCTCATTAGTAAATTCCACAGGCATGATGGCCTGACCGGTACTTGTTAAGTACTCAGGAGATCAGTGGTGTCCCTTAAAACTGAATCCATCTTTAAGGTGAGCAGGGCTCATAGTAATCCCTGCTAGAAGAAATTGTGGAATCACTTCTGCTAAACTTGAGGGTAGTGCAAGGGTTGTAAAGTAAAAGAGCTCTTTGCATGGACAGAGAAAATGACTTTCCTATTGCCTGGCCTGTTGCCCTGAATATTCAGGTAAGCCTCTGTCGATGAACTCCTTCCTCTCCTTCCTGCTCTTAATTAATTTCTATTTGTTGAGTTTGTTTGCGCAGGCAAAATTCAGCCAGGTCGTGCACACCATAGCTCTGCAATAACAGACAGGCCTGACTTGCAGAAGCTAGCAGAGGAGGTTAGCAACATGACCTCTATTCTGCTGCCTTGGAGGCAAACCAATGTCCTCGAGATCTGTAGTTTGCAGCCCAAGGTTGCACATCAGTTATATGGCAGAGTGAAGAGTGGTATGTCTTCTGCTTAGAAAGGCAGCGTATTCCTTAGCAGGTTCCCCAAGGGCTCATCCAGATTTGTACCTCTTTGTCGTCGCTGTACTAATCACCTCGTGGTTAAAGCAGATGACTGACTTAGCCTACTTAGTGGGGTCAGAGATGGGAAATATTTCAGATCTCCTTATTCCTCTCTGTTTGCCTTGGTTTTCTCAGCTTCACGGGGGAGATAACAGCAACACTGACATAGCCAAATATTTGCTTGTATGAGTACATATCTTAATTAGCAAAGCTCTTTGAAAAACTGTCTGTGGCAAGTGCTCCAACAGCAAGAAGAATCCTTCATGCTATAAAAAGCCAGGAATTGTTTTCTCCAATGTTTAGTCACCTCTCAGGATGGAGCCAGTAATTTCTCCTCCTCCCCCTTTAATACACACATTATGTAAATAATCCTAACAATAAGCTGTCTGGAGTATTTTATTGCTTAATTAATATGGTTTCAATATTATGAATAAATAAGATTGCATTCAGATTGTGAGTATAGTAAAGTTAAGGGGATATGATCCAAGAAGGAGTTTCAAATCCCTTCGCATCTGTTCCTCTATTTTGTTGGATTAATTCTATGTTCTAGATTAAATTATTTTTATGAATCTGTTTCCTCTGATGTTCTGCCCTCCTCCCCCCCCCATCTTTTTATTGTCTGTCTGCTCAACACCTTTGCTGCTCTCTCGCATGGGGAAATAAAAGCCACTTGACAGCCCAGCTGGCTGAGCAGGTCTGTGCTGTTCCCCCCCCCCCCCCATCCCTTGTGGGGCTGCTGAATGTGATGGGTTTGGAAAGCTCTGGACTGGTTGGTCTCTGTTTTCAGATGAATGCAGGCTTTCCAACTGGCATTCGTTGTTACTTTGATCCATGTTTTAATTAAAAACTTGGGAATTCAAAGTCCATTGAACTGTAGTAGGCTTACTTTTAATAAAAAGACACTTCTCTTCCTCTCTTCCCTGCCCTAAAATAAAACTCAAACCCAAATACCTCCCAGGGCCTTGCTTATTTCTGTTCAGTGAAGGAGACATAGTTGTTAAATATTCATCTCCTTTACCTGGTTCTTACAAGGATTTTTCTTCTAACTTTTGGCTACAGAAATGCTAATGTGACTATAGTTTCCAGGTCACCAGAAAAGGAAAAAAAAAATCAGACAAAGGTCACAAGACAGGAAAACAAAATTCTTGTAGGCATACAAGATGCTTATTTAGTAATTGAGATTTCATTTTAATTTTGCTAAATTGTAAACTCTCAATGGAGGGATCGCCCCTCCCTCAGGCTAGGAGAAGGACTTAGCACATTTTGGGCACTCCCACAAGGTGAAAATAACTGGGTTGCAGGTACAGATGCTAAGGAGCTCCCTGTCCTCTCTTTGCTGTAAAGAAGAGAGTCTTTGCTTAAAGATGCTTCGTTCCAGACCTGACCTCGCACAGTGCAACCAGGGCCCTGACCCCTGCTAAATGCCTTCCTTGCTGCCTCCAAAACCCTGCAGCTCCTCCTGGGGTGCAGCTGCCTCCTCCCTGGTGCCCCTCTTGCTGAGAGCAGCCAGCAGTCCTGCGCCCCGAGTTTCTGATGTCTGACTGCGTGGTCCCTATTTCTCCTAAAATGAGTAGCTCCATATTCCCAACTGATTTACCACTGCCACCTTTGATAGGATCAAAAGTCTGTAGCTACTGTAAATACGCTCTCCTTTTCTTAACTGTGTATCTTTAAGAACTTACAGGCATGCAATTGTTAGTGGGACTCGAGTGCTTCATCTCTGGAGAAAAAATTGGTTGAAATCAGCCTGACAGGTTAGAAAGCCCTTGGAGAGGGACAAACTAATGGGGGCAGACTAAATGACCGTTTAGAAATGGATTGTAGCTAGAAATGTACTGTTTTTCCAGGAGCGTTGTCAGGCCATGATCATTTACATGCTGCCGTGTCTCACAGTGCATAGTGAAAGATGAAGACAAGTATCTCCTGGTATCCCCTTGGGTATATTTTTGCACCTTGTAATTTATTTAGTTTTATTCTTACACTCTTGTGCTGCAGACTCCTGATTGCACCCAACTGCTTGTGGAGCAATCTGTATGGTGTATGGCTTTTCCTCCTTCCCTCATAGGAATGCAAAGAGAGGATGCAGGAGGCATCCTGAGCCAGCTCCTGCATGTTGAGAGACATATGCTGAAGTTGCTACTTCATGGTGATGTCTCTTTGAGTCTGCCTCCTGAAACTGGGAATACTTTTTCCCATTTAAGGTGTATTAGCCATAATCTCTGCACTTCTAATTTTTTAATTTTTTTTTTTTTACTACTTATGCTTATCTCTTCCCCTGCAGTAAAAGAAACAGCAACTTAATGTGAAGGAAATCGTACCTGATTTATTCATGCTTGTATAAACAGCATGTATTTCTTCACATACAGGTACATGGAATTATAAAGACAAGACTTTGTGAATAAAATTTTGAGAAACGAGAGAGTTCACTAGTAACTCATTTACCGTGACAGGAGATGAATAGAGGTAATTTAGTCTCATAAAAGTAAAATTGGCTCATGTCTTACATGGGGGTGAGAGGAAGAATATTGTTTAGTGGCTGGAAAGCGGAGTGGAGTTGAGAATTGGCAGCTGTGCTGAGGGGGTTTGACTGCCTGGCTCTGTAACCTTGGGTGAGTCATTTTGTGTGCCTGGTGTACATGCTCCCTTCTGTAAATACAGATCTAATTCTTGGCTAGTTTGTAGAGGGTTTTGTTCTCCCCATGTGAAGCACCAGAAAATAGGACTCCCGGTGTGGTGCTGCTCTATTGCCGTGTTTGAATAAGAGTTTTTCCTCCTCTCTCTTCTTCTCCTGTGGCTGATATCTTTGCTCCGTAAGTGTGTTTCAGCCTTCACATCTTTCCTGGGGACAGAGAGAGTGGAATGTAATCCTGAAAGAAAAGCAAATATCCTTTGGTTTTAAAGATATATAGTAGCAAGATAAAAAGATTAGGGCCTGTGGGACTAGGCATTATGAGACTCAGATGAAGTATACCATCTTCTAAGGTACCTACCTCCTTGGACAAATAAGCTGGACTGAAGGCACAGATGAAGTGTGCCTGGGAAGTTCTTTCCCCGGACTTCCCTATTAAAAACACAAAGCAAAAAGGAGACTGACTAAAACTATGCAAGAAAAAAATCCCCTTGTTACTAGTGAAATTGTTGTGAAAGTCCCTGGGTTAAAGGATGGTCAGGGCTGCTCTGTGGTGTGGGCTGAACAGCAGCTCCCTCTCAAGGTCTAGAGATGGCCTGAAATGAGAGAGAGACCTGGCAAGGCCAAGGTGGATGCTAAAAAATGCATGAAAAGACCTAAAGATTTTGCATAAATTAGCTTTGGAGCAATTTGTTGTGCCACAGTGAAGGACAACAGGTCTTGTTGTGGTGTGTGTTTTATTTTTGAAGGTGGGGCAGAGAGAGAAGAGGAGGTTTGAGGGTAAGCTGGATTGGCTCTGACGTGGCCTCTGGTTTTCAAAGGTTCAAGAGTGTGCTTTATAAAAGTCTGTGGGACTATCAAAAATGCATTGGTTCCACAATATGGGTAATGTTTGCTTACTGGTGTGAATGGATTAAAAACCCAAAAATGTCTATTTTCTGCCTAACCAGGTTGCTTTCAGCATTTTTAGGCTCTTAAGAAAGCTAAACAATGAGACTAGCTTATTTCTACTGGCATTTTGGTTCATAAGAGGTCTTTGCTATCAGTCTTTTTGAAGCTGGGATATTATAGTATAAAATGGAGTTGCTAAACCTTACATTATCAGTAATTAATATAATGATCATGTTACTGTTTTCATTTTTGTGGGCTTTCTTGTTCCTCTGAGTTGTTATGATGTGGAGGCTGCCCTTTCTTAATGAATTATTTACACATTATTGCTGGTAACTGGAGAGAGTAAGATGACTTGTGCCTCTTTAAAACATTTCCCTAAATTACTCTGAAGACGCTGCTGTGGCTGTGCTACCATACATACTGCTTCTGTGCTTTTAATCAGCTCATCATGCTGCAAATCTGTGAATAATGTTGTTTACAACAGTTTGGGGCTCTTGACTAAACACTACAAACAGCTTTGGCCTGGGACTTGCTGAAGTCTACAGCGATCGCTCTAGCCCTGAGTACTAATCCTCATGCTTTGCAGCCTGGGCTGTGATTTACTGCTGGGATTTAAAAAGCCTATTCAAATTTAGGAAGCTGTACAAATGCTCAAGGTCTGGGTAGGCAGGAAAGAGCTGTATGAGCTCAGGGAAATCTCCATCTCTCCTAACCTTTAAAAGGTCTGTGCGCATCTCTCTAGGAGATTTACTTGAAGAAAGTCTATAGATACCTACCTCCCAGCAAAAGGGCAAATCCAGTGAGGGCTTCAAGTGGGCTGTGAAGTGTGTAAGGCTAAGCAGAGAGCTGGGGTGATCGGTAAAAACTGCTGGGTGATGTTTGTGTTGATGGGCAACCAACAACCTGTCACTGCCATCTCTACAACAGGGGAAAAAATGATCAACTCACAGGTTTTGTTTGTTTCTTTTGTTGTTTAACACAGAGCAAGACAAAAACTGGATGTAACACGTACTGCATTTTAATAAGCCAGGGAAGGAAAGCTATGCATGAATATTTTCAGCTTTTCCTAGCAGCTGGGTCCTTTTGTGCTACCAGCACCCGCTTGTGCCGTGGAGAAGCACAGAGCCTGTGGGCACACCGGGAGGAGGGAGGGGAATTTTGGAGTGGCAAGAGGACAGGAGGCCAGTTTGCAATGCAGGGTCATATCAGGGTTTTTTTTCTGGTTGTAGTTAGCAGGTCATGTTTTCAATGATTGACTCTTATGTTAGGTTTCCGAAGTCGGTGCCCCTGCAGAAGCAGAGCGGGCGTGCTCCAGCTGCCCTGCTTAGCGTGTCTGCTCTGTATGCCTCAGCCCTGAAAAGGAGAAGGCATCTCTGAGACAGCAGTGCTGTTTTCACCACAATTCAATTCTTGGCCTGTCTGAAGATGATTTCATTGAAGTGCCCAGTTTATATGTGTGTGTGACACACCTGTTATCTCTGACTCCTTCTCCTCCTCCATTCTGAAGTATCTTGCTGTTATCACAGTTCAAAGTGCATGGTTTAGTGGCTTCAGCTTGGCAAAGTTACATCATTGTCTCTTCACCACCTTCCTTTCAAGCCAGTGCTTCCAGCAACTCATTTTGCCTTATTCTTTTCACCGCTGATCTCCCTATGCCCTTTTCTTGTTTGAATAATTGCCCAGTGACTTACATTTATCTTATCTTCTATTGTAAACGTTTTCAGAAAGAGAATGTGTCTGTATAACTTGCTCTACCTTTATGGCATTACAGAGTATAAATGGTTGTTATTAATAATGCATTGCAAAATGGTCTCTTATTTGACAAGTGTACTTTTATTTTGATATATAATATTTATGGCATGCTTGGAAGTGTTCTGCAGCATATTTTATAAAATTAATGGAGTCCCACAAAATGGGAACTTACTACTGTGTCTGGCTGTTAAATTTTTGCTGAGAAATGGAAAGAGGCTGCAGGATTTTATATGCAAATTATGAAAGGTGGAGATTTGGCTTTATGTATGTTGGCAGCCAGTGCTGGGAGAGGGAGAGAAGAAGAGCCTGAGATGTGATATATTAAAACATTTGAGAGTGATAGAGAAAAGAAAGCTTCAAACTTTGTTGAAGCTATTCATGTTAAGACATGCACACTTTAACTAAAGAAGCCAAACATCAGCTGAATTGAAGCTGCTGATTTGTTTTAGCTAGGTACAACATAGCTCTGAATGGTAAGAACATGGATAGTTTGCTCCAAGAGAACAAATCCAGATGTAATGTTTATTGTCTGAAATAACCACATTTGAAAAATAGGTTATCCATAGGATATTAAAGTAAGTAAAGAAGAGACAGAGCATCTATGCTTTTTTTTCCTTGGGTGTTCCTTAGGCTGTATCTGTTTCATAAATCTCCATGTAAAATTCTATGAAATTGTTTTCTCCGGGTGAATATTTGACTTCACAAAAATAAACAGGAGTTTTGCCATCGACTTGAATAGAGATGGCTTTCTGGCTGTTAAAGTTATTTTTAGAAAGAAAAATGCTCATTGATGCAAGAAATTTTCCCCAGTTAGCCTACCCTGGTGATGGCATGGGTATAAAGATAGAAGATTTAGTGCCCCAAACAAATTGTGACCGTGAGCAGCCAATTAATTCTCTAGTCAGAAAATGTTCATACACTTTAGTGTGAGGCTATTTCCTCCTCCTTTTTGCCTTGGAACAGAAAGAAATGAGAATTAGATACTGAGATCTGTGTTACAGTCTATCAAATCCTACTGCAGAAGTGGATAGTTATAAGGATTGCTTGTATCTGTAAATATATCTTAGTATAAAATGCTAATAGAGTCTACATGTACTCTCACTTTTTCTCTTTTTTATTGGGAAATGTTCAGGTTTGGATTAGAGTAAGATGTGGACAATAGCATTTCATTGGACAAATGTATTCAATTTTGGATCTAAGAAATTCAAAGAATACTTCATTGGTTATTCAGTCAGAAATAAACATGAGACCAAACTGGCAAATTGAAAAACAGGATTCTTTTTCTCTATAGCCTAAGTTCCTGTAATTTAATGCAGTTTTTCAGGGCTTTAGATGTGGGTGCAACACCAACTGGCTTCACTTGTAAACTTATTTTCTCTAGAGCTCTCAGGGTGGAAATGGTTATGGGAGCAGCTGAGGGCCCTTACAGAAATTGCGAGAGGCACTTTTGCATTGCTCTGCTCCCGTCTTGCTGGGA
This sequence comes from Ciconia boyciana, assembly GCF_034638445.1. Classification (NCBI taxonomy): domain Eukaryota; kingdom Metazoa; phylum Chordata; class Aves; order Ciconiiformes; family Ciconiidae; genus Ciconia; species Ciconia boyciana. Next base: position 57,016,582 of record NC_132936.1, read on the forward strand.
GACCTCGGGGAGCCCTTCCAGGTAATTGCTCATTATGTAGGTCCTGGCTTATCTTCTCCCCTTTGTTTGCATCTGTGGGTGTTGAGAGAGGTGATCAATAAGATGATAAACTTCCTTTTTCTGTCTCCATCCCATCGGACTGTGAAGGTGTGTTTTAATTAGTTTTCTATCTATCTGTATTCTTGCAGTGACAGAGTAGAAAGGTGCTTCATGAGAAAAGGAGGAAATAACAAGTTTCTTTTTCTCTAGAGACTCTGAGGTTTTTCTAGCATCTTTCTTTCAAGTTTCTGCTCTCTCAGCCTGCTAAGTCTTCTCCTCCTCCTCTGCTTTTTGTTCTTTTGCTGGCATGGGTTGCACTGGAGCTAAGTCACTAAAATCGTTTTCCTGGGCTGTCTGAGCAGCGGCTATGCTGTGCCATGAGAAATTGCCGCTCTTGCTTTTAGGAATTTCGCTCTTGTGCTTTTCTGTGCTCTGAGACGTGAGGAAGGGAGTTTGGCACTGTGGAGAGGGGAGCACTCTGTTCCCAGCTTCCATGGGTGGTGGTTGATCGACGCTCAGGGGTGTTTTATCGTGAGTCCTTGGTGCAGTTAACTGCTAGCGAGGCAGGTTTTGTTTGCTTCTAGGCAAGTTTTGATTTGTTTGTGCTCGCTTCTACTCTGTGGTCCTTCCCAAACGCAAGGATCATGATGATGAGAGTTGGCTTTACGCCATAACTAGCAGTGGCAAAAGCACGTTTGAAGCTACTTCTTGGCAATTTGCTGCTTAATGTTAAAATATTGAAACAAAGTAAAGCAGCAATCTTTCTTGGGTGCAGCATTTCCAGAGAAATGACTGGACTCCAGGAGGAGTCAAGCTGTTACGGTAACCTTGCTTCCCATATGGCGCTGGCAGTGCTCAGCTCCATAGCATTTCTTGGCTGAGATGCTGTGAGCAATACCTGGCTTTGTTGCAGCTGAGTGCTTCCAAAGGCTTTGCTCCTGTTGCTGGGTCCTGTTCTGAAATGTCAGTGGGACCCTCAGGTGGGATTGAGGAGGTGTCTGTGGGGGGGAGGAGGGCTCAGTGACCCCATAGGATGGGGTCTGGGGCTCTTTGCAACTCAGACCAGACACTTGACCTGCATCTCTCACTGCCTGAGTGAGTACCTGAGCCTTTGGCTGTCTGGATGGCATTTCTGGTCAGCAGATGACTGTGGTGGATAGAAAAACTTCTGTAACTGAAAGGTGCGTTGAAATCGGTGCATTTGCAAAGAACTGTGGCTTTTCACAACTAGAAAATCTCCCTTAATTAGCTCTGCCCTCAGTTTTTCATGTAGCAGCAGGGAATGGAGGATTCTTCCTTACGACTTGTGCTATGTATCTCAGTAGGTTTCGGTTCCCTCTGGACAGAGTAGAAGCCATTCATTGACTAAAAGGTGCCACAGCCTTAAATTCATCGGGGAAGGCTTGGAAGTGGTCAGAACCTCTCTTCGTTGTGTGATTCTGGGTTAAAAATCTGAGTCATTAGAGTCAGCGTTCAGCTGGATTGCAGGCAAGGAGCTGGGAGCAGAGGCTTTTGGGGCACAACTGCTGATCAGCGTCTCTGTTGTGGCAGGCCCAAAGGTGTTGGTGCCACCATTGTGCTGTGCTGTAGTGGCACGTGGATGGGCAGCAGGGCTGTGGGGGACCCATGCTGAGGGACACTGGTTATGCATGGACAGGCAGCAAAGGAGAGCGATGGCAAACTCCTCCTTACACAGGGAAAACATCAGGGACCAGTTGTCTGCTTCCTGAACCAAGAAGGAGGAGCTCTGTGATGCTTGAGCTGGTGGTTTGAGTCTCTTCTCCCTCTGCCCTTCCAAGGAACAGTATAGTAAATGTGTCTGGATGTTAGACTCTTTTGGTGGTATTTTGAGTCGTTATGTTTTGCTTTCCCTGGGTTTCTCTTGCAATCTGGTGTTTGTCAGCTCCTGCCCAGAATGGCTATGGAGTGTTGTGGTATTAATTTGCTGCTGCTGCCCTTGTTAGCTCTGGGTGGTGTCTTGGAGGACGGCTGAGACAAATCCTGAAACTTGTGCAGCTGTACGTTAGCAGGTGGTGTACTGATTGGGACTGCACATGAAAAATAAGTTTTTAGAATAAGTTCTCTTTCTGCTTACTTGTGTACCATAGAAATGTAACTCAATATTTAAACTAACATAAAGTCTTGCAGTGGTTTTTGGTTTTGTTTTTTTTAACCATGGAGCACTTATGGCCAGTTATTACCACTGGAAAGCTGAATGCAAATTTTTGAAACACATACAAGAGGAGCTAGGAATTACATCAAACTCAGAAGCAAATGGAAAAGAAAGCAACAGTGGCTGAACAGCTAAAAGATAATAAAATTATAATAAAACCCCTTGTAAATACAGTAGTTGGTAGGGTTTTGCTCATCCCTTACTTTGTCCCTCCTGATATACAATTCTTTGCACTGTACTTCTGAAATAGAGCATTGTAATATTTTTAAATTGCGAATTGAGGGACCGCTATGAAGCTTACGGATATAGCTCTTCACAGTACATAGCAACAATTTTTCCCATGGGGTTGAATATACAATTGGGCATAGCAAATGTGAAAGCAGCAAGATTATGAGTCTCCTCTTATTCTAAGTTTTTTTGAAGTTAAGGGATTTAACATGCTAGGAGAAAACAGCAGTGACTTGTGAGATTCAAGCAGCAGCAGAGGAGCGAGCTCTGAGAATGCACCTCCATGAGAACGGCCTCCACCTTTGAGAGGGGCTGGGGGGACCTGAGGTACTTGGAGCTGCGGGAAACAGAGGTGCCGTCAGCAGCAAACGTAAAGTGCTGGGTTGAGAAAAGTAGGACTAAAGCACAGAAATGTTTCATACCAACTGAGGTACCTCAAGGAACAAAATAGAAAGTTGTTTGGGAGGGAAAGTGCTGGTTATTAAATAGCAAGTATTTAGCAGGTAGAAGTTAATAGTAGGCTCCAGCTAGAGATAAAAGATGAATTATAGCATCTGAACTGCTGAGTAAGAGCAGCAGGATCACAACTGAGATCTTACAGTAGCGCAAGAAAGCTGAAAAACTTTGACCATGTAGTTTAGAAAACAAAGTTTAAACCAGCTGAGGTCAACCAGTGACACAGCTGTCCACTGCGCAGGCACCCCCAAAGCCTTGTCCTTATCCAGAGCTGCTGGGCCATGTCGTGTTGGGGCAGCTGAATCTGGCAGCTTGGCAGCGGTGAGGCTGCCACAGCTCTGTGCCCTGGGTCCAGCCAGTAGCAGGGCCGAGCATGTATTTCCAGCAGGCATGTGCACACACAGACCGACCTATACAGAACATATATATGTATGTATATGGCCAGTGACACAGATTAGGACAGACGTACTTGGCACTCATGCAAGCCCCTTATTCCTCTATTTTCCCATCCTTGGGAAATGACCTATATCCCTTGCTTTGCCCACCTTTGCCTCCTCTAAACATCCCATAAGTCTTGTGCAATGCCAAAATCCTCTTCCCCTGCATGCTCCTTGGCAATGCCTGTCCCCCACCCCCAAAAAGGTGCTCTGGAGATTTGCTCCTGTGGACTCATCCTGATGGGTGAACACCTGGGCACCAGGGCTGAGGGTCTCCTGGGACAGCCCTGGGAGAGGGCTGGGACAGGACGTTCTTTCTTCTGAGTCCCTCACTTGCCTATGTGCCCCTGTGCTCCCCTGGGAGTGTGGAGATGGGCCTTTGATGGGCTGGCTCTCATGGGTCTGGGAGTAGCTGGGACAGGGTATTACATGGTGCCTCAGTATGCCATTGCCTGTGTGCTCCTTTGGATATGTGCTGATGAACATTTTAAAATCACGTAACCTACCATTACTGTAGGATCACTATTTGCAGCATCAGAATCCTTTAACTATGCCCCATGGCTGAAATAAATAACTTTGGGCTCTTCTGTCATGTGCATTGCCAACCATAACACCTCTCTGAGCTTCTGGAGTACCAGCAAGTCCCCTTGTCACTGGGTGATGCTCCTTGGCAGATGAATCAATGGCCAGAATGTGACAGTATAATAAAGTCACACTGACAATTTTATTTTTTTTTTCCTAACTTGAGGTGCTCAAGACTAATAGTAGCTCTGTGCCACTCTGATGGTGTGAAAGCAACACTCAATTGAAGTGAACGGATAAAATATTAATAATGAGAGGAGTCTTTAATGTCCTGTAAAACGTCAGTATGTGAATGGTGAAAGGCAAACAACCTTCCACAAAATCAGCCACAAAGTGTGCACAGAAAGTTTGGAGAGCATATGAAAGTTTTGGAGAGAGGCTTCCAAAGAGAAGGTTGATTATGGTGATTTTAATTACAGGGTGAGTGAGAGCTGGTGCAGATAGAGGAGCAGATACCTGAGAAATGAGGGTCAAACCTCTGGCTTTTGAGGTACTGTTGAATGCTAACAGCCTGCTGGGCTCTAACTGGATTCTGCAGCTGTGTGACTTGCTCCATCCACCACTTTGTGCACGTACAAATGCATAAAACCAGGAGAGAGCAAAACCCTGTGTTTTATCTCTTCTCACAGTATTTAGACAGGAACTTCAAGTCTCAGCAACCATTTCCTGGGTTTAGCAGACTGCTTTTTTGATGCATAATCTTTCCTCCTGCATTTGAGATCAACCAGGACAGACTAATCCCAAGATTAAGGCAGATCAGATGAAGGGCTGTTTCCATAGCAGATGCTGTCATACGACTGCCGAGTTACTCTTGTGATAGAGCAAGGCCATAGGGCAATGCAGACGGCGGGGCAAATCCTGTTAGTCTTGACTAATTGTCAACTCACTCCTAGTTCCTTTTTTCCCCTGCAGGAAACAAACCATACCAAGCATCCAATTAAGAGATCAAATTGGTTGAAATTCTAACCCAGCCTTGTATTTACATCTCTTGTGAATAACGTGCTGCACTAAGGGTTGCCTTAGTTCATGTTTAACTTGTTGAGTTAGCAGTTTGTGTGGTCCTGGAGCCAGCTACAGGAGGGGACTGCCTGCTGACTACCCCAAGGATTGCACTATGGAGCTGCACACTTGCAACTATGCTGGAAAAATGAGACACCGGATCTAAGAGCTACCCTCAAAAATGACTTAAGCAGGTCTAATGAGCAAGTCCTTTGACAGAAATTGATACCACTGAGACTGTTCTGTAAAATCACAGCAGTTTATTTCACTATCCTCTTTGGATGAGGCTTTCTACTAAACAGAGAAAACAAGGTTATCTATGAGGTGTAGCTGTTACTTCAATATTTAGATAGGAGACCTTACCGACACATCCTTCTGACATAAAATGTAGTTACAGTTCCTATGACAACTGTTCCTCTCTCCTCTGGAGCATGGACTAACGATAGCATTTCATTACGTGATCATGTAATGCTGGGCACTGTGACAGCCTTGTCATCTCTGCTCTGGTGTTCGCTCCTAAATGGCATTTAGCTGAAGCCTGCTTGTATTGTGCAGAACATGAATTGGAGTGACTGACCTTCACTGTGCTTACTGCCTGCCACCTCTGACTTCCCAGCTTCCTGCTTTTCATTAGTAAGCTCGCTTTCTACCAAAATACATTTGGTAGGGTGCATTTTATTGACAAAAATTTCTAGGAATTTATTTCTGTGGTAGCAATTCTATACACTGCCGAACATTAATTAACAATAGTATCTTAACAAGTACACAGAGTACGAAACTGTATCAAACCAATCTGCTGACAAAAATTTGTGAGTATAGCAGCCAAACCAGACTATGCAGAAGATTCCTGTAATTACTTCTGCAACACACTGAAGAAAAACTATAACAAGTTGAACAGATATATTAAAAGACTTTATTCACAATAGAGAAATTTTTACAAATATAGGTTCTTAAAAATTAAGCATCTTGTTCTATTATGTATTCCATAATTTCAGTTTATATAAAGACAAAAAGACTAAGTGAACTATGTACAAATCAAAAACAATTTAAATGCATGATAGCAATGGATAATATGTATGACGAAGTCACCATAGAAACAGTGAGCCATTGGGCATTGCAAAAATCTGTGTACAACCAACACATATGCAATACTTATCTCACAAACAATCAAAACATTTTTTTTTCCCCATGAAAAAATATGGGTGCCATTTAAAGTGATCTACCTCTTAGGACTTAACATATGTAGATTTAAATGCATTATTATGCTACAAAGACATGGAAAAAGTATAGGCAGTGTGTTTAGGCAAAGATAATGCCCCCCCCCCCCACCGCCCCCCCCCGATTTCTTTTTCTCTTTTGACTGACTGGGAACACAAAGTGACCATCACTAGCCACTTCCACGCAGCCAGTCCAGTGAACAGGAAATAAAATGCACGTTATCTCAGCAATCTAACAAGCAGTGGTAAGTACTGACTGTTTCAAAACGATTGCTCTAACTTTGGTGTTTTGAGGTTATTTAAAAAAAAAAGGGGGGGAAAATCAATATATTCTCAGTTTATGAAAAGGTTTTTTTCTTACAGTTGGCAGATCTACACGTTGTACAATCTTCTCGTCTACTTACATTAGTTTACAAAAAGTACAGTATAGTGCAGTTTGTACATACAACCTGAATACCAATACCAGTCACATCAAATTTGTGCTCTTTCAAATCATCGTAACTCCCAAACTAAAAAAAATATTCATACTAAATGTCTGTATTGCAAGGAAACAGTGATGACACTTATATTTGAGTACATAGGACCCAATGCATACAAGAACTGTGTGTTTGTAGCCTGCTTTTTGAAACACAGAGAAGAGCTATCTGGTTTTCCACTGTTTCTCTTCAGCTTGTTAAGTAAATGCAAGATAACTAGACACATCTGGGGGAAGCATAGTGTGGTTAAGAAAACCATGTGAAAAGAGGCTTACAAAACCCATTTCTCAAAGGCTGTTTTTGTCTGAGCTATTGTAGTTATTTAACTGATACGAGGCCTATAGCAGCACATGCGCAACCATCTGGTAGGCAGTAGCAGATGACCCAATAAAGATAACCAAGACAAAACTCTTATTACTTTTTGGTTAAAGAGGGAAGAGATCCCCCCCCCGGGCTATAATTTCTCTGTGGTATTGGGGGGGGGGCTCCCTTATAAATACTGTTTCTGAAGGAATACAACGAAATATTATAGTCCTCCAAAGATACAAATTCTAGAGTATCAAAATCAGCAGGAGTTCTGCTTTTCAGCAGAGGAGAGCGACTTCATCCTTGCTCATTCAGTTTCAGAAAACTGTTACTGTGATATGAGGGAATCCATACTTTTAAAAAAAAAAAAAAATAATTAAAAAAAGCAGTGAAGCAAAAAGTCTTGAGCCAGGGTGCCGGTTCCATGTAAGCAGGCTTTAGCTGAGGCAGATGCACATATATTTGTACCCACTCTCCCAGCGCTGGGTTGCCCAGGCTCAGCAGGGTACCCCTATTAAATTGCATGTATGAATGCACAACTCTGCCAGGCCTGCGATGGAAGGATCGGCATCACTGAAGATCCTCTTGCCTTGCCCCCTACATAAATGTCTTTGGCAGCTCATGTGGCACACGCCGTCTTCCCTGTCTGCGGGGGAAGCAGAAAGGCAGCAGTGCTGTTTTACAGACTCCAGAGGGTCAAGTTTATGGGTCAGCCTCCAGCTGCTATATATATAAAAATGTAATCAGTTATCTTTGCTCTTGGCTTCTACTGAAGAAAACCTACATTTCAGACCTCTATCAGTGTAGACAAAATGTACTCTCTAATGCCTAAACAAATAATGAATGTGCTTCCTCGGCTGTGATTAGCTATGCTGGACATGTGAGCTATCTTACTAAATACCTTTAAAGGAGATTACTGTTCAGAACCATATTTGTTTTGCTGCAGTCCAATCCGTGAATAATGTGCTTTCTCAGAATGGGAAGCCAGGTGTTATACCCTGCTCAAAATGTATGAAAGTCATCCTGTCACTAAATGAAAACATAGGTAGACTTAATAATGTAAACCACTCCAAACTACACTTAATAGTGCCTCATTTTTTTTTTTCCCCCCTTTGGTGATGCCACAAAGTAAAACATTTTTGGCAAAGCTGTTACCCTTCTTAGTAAGCCAGGCCTCTCATTTAGGGAATATTTTTAAGCACGCTGCATTTCTGTCACTCGGAAGACAGACTCGGTGCTTTCAGAAAGTTTTAGTTCTATGCTGGGTAATTTCCTCTCTGAATGATTATCTTCTTTTAAGGAGATGAGTTTTCTTCAAGGCATCTGAACATCTAGTTTTAATCATGTAGATACATTAAATTGCTTTGTGACAATAAACTATTGAAGTCTGGTGTCAAGCCTGAACCTATCTGAATGTTTGAGAAAGTCCCAGAAAACCAAACAAATGGCCTCTGGTATAATTCTCAGCTTCCAGGAAAATGTCATCGAGTATTTTTTTTTTTTGTCTTTTTACCATCCAACCAAATGAAAACTACTGGACTAAATATATAAAGAAAGAAGGTAAGACTCCCTCTCTTAATAAGAAATGACTACCTTATTTTACTCCATAGTAGCCTGACTAAAGACATGAGAATAACACCACTTAGAAAAGGGATGAAACAATTTATTCTATTACAATATTCTAATCAAAATCTGAAAAACTAAGATCTGCTAACTAATGTGCTAAATTCATAGAAACTAGTTTAGTCTAACTTCAATGTATACTGCAGTTTCAGAGTCGTGTCTGCATGAGATGAAAATATTCCTATGTAGACTTCATTGTCAATGAAATACATCAGATACTTTACCAAGTAATGATAGACCCGCATAAGAAGAGGCTGTCACAGTCACAAGATTTGTCTTGGATGACACACAAAACAAATTAACATTGAACAAAAAAAAAGAAAAAAGCTCTTTATACTTAATTCAATATGGCTTTTTGCAACATGGCAAAATATTACAGCTTAAAGCAGACATCTCCTCACAGAGGAGAAAAGAATTTTGCAGTCAAATTAAAAGCATAACAGGAAACAAGTAACATGCAGACCCTCTGCTCTTTTTGGCCAAGATGACACTGCAGCCTAACAAAATCTGGAGACATGTCCTATTTCTCTTCTAAGAAGTGGTTCAGCTGGATAACAGGAATGAATTTTCACCATAAACAGTTGGAGTCCATTCATAAATATTTACTGTTAAAGAAAACAGACTGCAAAACACTTGATTTAAAAATTTAACTCAGGAATTTAAAACCAAATCATGTGCCCAAGTCCTGGAAAGAAACATAAGGAATGAAAAAAAGTATAAGTTAATCTTCCTTTATTTCTGGTTTTCTTCTTTATTCCCATCGTCTTTGTGAAGAACAGGGAGAGGATGAGCCTCTGTGTTGAAGACCCAGTGTTCGAATGGAAGAAGATCATCTTCAGAAAACAGTAAATACAAGTACCTGGCAAGAAAAAAAGCAGGAAATGTGACCACATCAGGGAAGTGAAACTACAATAGTTTTCAGGAAAACATAAATACCTGATTTCCCTAGATGAATGTATCAATGGAAACAGCTGACCAAACACAAAACACCAGTAAGTCCCAGCATCACAGTGATTAGCACAAAACTTTAGGGCTACTCAACTCGGATGGGACTCAAGGGCAATAGCAACTGGAGACCAACAGAAGAATGTCTCTATCCTCATAGAGGACAAAGAACTTGAGGCTATCAAGGTTAAACATCAGTTCACTTCACTTCCATTTCATTCTCGGTAATTTTATTACGTATTGTTTTAATAATATACAACCACAGTAATTTTTTTCCTCCTGAATCTCCACATATATCAAGGTGTAAGAATGAAAATATTGTAGTCCAATGCTGTCTTACTTCTGAGAACAACCTCTGGCTTAGGATTTTTAAAGAAGAAAAGCAGCACTAGACCAGTAGCTTGGGCAGCCATTTACTAAGACAGGGTCTATTAAACCCAGCAGTAACCAATAAACAAATCCAACATTTTATTTATTGTCATGATACAAGGTGGTAGCTACTGTAGCATGATTACTGAAGTCTGGTTAGGGATGAAAGTCTGCTTAGCAAATTAAATTTTATTTTTTCCTCAATCACCATCCTTCCCTGAAGGCTTTTCTTGGTCTAATTCTGATCTAGGAGATGTAACTTCTCAACGCATTCTATCAAGTACCTTTACCAAAAGTAAAGATAATTTTCAGAAGTCATAGACTTTAGTTTATTGATATAGAAGGAAAAAAAGGCAATTTGGCTTCCCGTCACCTAAGAAAAGCTCTACTATTTCAGTCAGATTTTGTTACGTGAATGTCAAGGGTACTAATGATAAATACATCTGTAAAGTTGATACATAGAACTACTTCATATTAATGAAAGTCAACTTTCTTAACTTACTTGAGTGTCTCTGAAAGGAAGAAACTTTGCTGCACATCATCATGGCTTTCATGATGATTATAAACATCTCTAATGCCAGAATAGCCACCATCTACTCGGCAATGTTTTTCCAGTGCCTGAAGAGGGAGGGGGGGGAAAAAAAAGACAGTGGGATTAACAAAATGAATCATCTGTCAGTTTTTCTTTGTTTGACAATTAAACTAGCCAAAAAAAAAAAAAAGGTCACAATTTTTTTGATAAAGAGATGAAAACTAGATAAAGCTCTAGATAAAAAAACTCCTTTTAAAAAGACATGGGCACACATGTCTAATTTTACATTTAGGAAGAGAAGCAAAATGATAAATTAATAAAAGAAGTGAGCACAAACCAGTTTTCAGAAGGCAAGATATATGGATTTTCACTTATTTTCTTTTTTCTCTTTTTAATAGGAATAACAACAGACTCTCACAGGCTTGTCTCTCAGCCTTCAGAGATTGTGTCACATATACCTTTCTTGGTCATATTTTAATGCTTAAAGATTATTGTGATAGAAGTGAATGCCATGATAAAGACGAGTCTTTTCCTTACCTCCCGTAAGTAGCTTCGAAAAAGGAAAGGCAACTCTCCTTTTTCTATGTAAGTTTTTTAGTTTCTCTTTGCAATTATTTCATTTTTCAATGGGAAACCTCTGATATTGGGCTGTGACAATTTCTTTTCTGCAGTAGGTACTATTTTTCTTTGATACCTTTCTGAAAAAGCTTTGTCTGTTACACAGGAGTAGACGGAAAGGTAGTATGTGGCTGGACTTAATGCCAACATGTTTTAGATGTAAGAGTAAGAATGTGTTTTTTCTCTAACTAGTTTCTGAACTGTGTATCCAGTTAAAAGGTGTAAAACAGATGATTGATTCCTATTTTACATCTAAAAATATAATTTATTTTCTGCCCACAGGAATGTTCTGTATGATCAGCTAATTTTGAAGGAGAAAAAAGATCAGATGAAGGGTATATAGAGAAGGGCAAAAACCATGTACCTGGTGCTGTAAGTGTAGAAGGTATATACAGTTATACTATTTAATAAACGTTGCTCCTTTTCTTTTAGACAGGTGTTTGCATTAGAAAGGTGGTACCTATATGCCCATATATGAGCCATAACTTATTTAAATAGACTGCTATCCAATACTTTATTTAAATATTGGTTCTCTTACCACTGCTTTGTTTAAAAATATCCATTAATCTTTTTTCTTTATAATTGACCCATTTAACAAGGTCAAAATTATTCTTGGCCTCTTCATTTTTCTTATTCTGTTTTATAATAATGCTCTGGTATCATGCATTATAACAAAGGACTGAAGAAAATCTAAGATGATTATATTGAAAACAACTCATTATTAAAAAGCAAATCCAGAAAATACTCTTTAGCCCTAAATAACTTCTGACAATGAAAATGACAGTAAGCATGATGGATTAGTACATTCACTCAGGATCACACTACTCTGAAACCTGGTGCTTGCTGTGGAGACAGATATTGGAGCAACAACTTTCAGGCAGAAATACCTGGAGCTTTATCAAACCCCTGACAGAGAGATGGAAGACAACTAGTTCCTCCATTTCTGAAGTTATTACAAATATCACTGAAGTGATTACAGGATGTGTAGATTTTATTTAGGGAAAGATGCTGCATTTCAAACAACATATGGCAAAAAGCTACGAAGAGGCAGAAGATACGTCTGAAAAAAGCAAACAGGCAGAATAAGCATTTTCTGATGAGAGATGGGACTAAAAGTCACTAATAATTACTGAGGTACCCTTCACCTCCACCTGCTCTAAAGGCTGTTCAAGATCTGTGTTTTGCTGTGAGTGGGTATCCTAAACGTCCTTGTTTTTGCTGGAGTCCCTGTAGCTATCTGTATATATTTATCTTGCATGTCAGGCTCTCCATAGTTTTCACTGGAGAGTAAGCTGCCTATTGTATATTTAAAAGGGATTTTTCTCCAGGAGAGATCCTTTAAAATATAACAGGCCTATTTGTCTTTTCTTATGCGTCTTTAGGTTCTTTAATTTTCCTGGACACTTTTACTAAGTGACAAATATACTTAAGTTTAAACAAGTCATTTCCCCTGGCTGGTACTCCTTCCCTCTCGCCTACTTCAACCTGCTATGAATTCAAAATGCTGAATCTGTGTCTGGATTTTCAATGTCAAACACAAGATTATGTTTTCCAAGGCACAGCAGAAGGAGAACTTGAAGGATACGGCTATTATTCAAGGAAACACCTGCATTCTAAACAGGGTGAGGTAAAATAAAAGCAAATTGCATTTGGGGTTTATGTGCTCTAACATGTAGTTAGAGCCTTCGTTAGGAGTTCACTGTAGGGAGATGCTGTACAGGCACCTGAACACACTGCTATGATGGAAACTAAGAGGTTAACTTGCCCCATGTTAGCCATCTGGTGGTATCTACTTGATGCAAATGTGAAGTATCTTACCCCTCAAAGCTACTTTCCACTTAACTAAATGAACAGGACATTCACACGTGGCATTAGTGGGATAAAAAGGCTCTTGGTTGTCACCCTCCTTTGACTGGCAGTAATGGCCTTTTGTGCCCATACCTGCAGTTTCAGAGTACACTGCTGTTCACACTGACAGTGGGGTAGCGGTGGGAGGGAAGGAACAATCAAACACATTTTAAATTAGTAGTTCTCAGAAAATGAAGGTGGCTGAGATCAGTTATGCTAGAGTAATGGAAAACATCAAGTGGAATGAAAACTGGCTGACAGTCTCAAAGTATCATAAAGGGAAAAAACAAAAGAAGTGCTGCAAATTCAAAATATGTGCTGCGTTTATAATGCAGAAAGGGAGACTTTCAAGAGCTAAGCTGATAAAATGTTTCTGACTCAGTAACAGTGGATATTGCTGTTGGTCATAACTGCATTTTCTCCAGCTGCTGAAGTACATACAGAATGATCTTGGACTCAAATTAAAGCAGCAAAGCAAGTTTCCAAAGAAAAAATGGAGCAGCTAGAGCATGTTTTTAGTCTACAAAAGTTAGAGAAAGAATTAATAGACTTGTTGGAGAGTTTAGAAGTCACGACCTATAGAGCAGCCTCCTTTTCTACTACAAGGGCACTGGGAAACAAACCTACTGAGTTCTTATTGCCAGTGGCATGAGTTGAAAATGGACATGAAACACCTGAAGAACAACTTTTTTGGGCAACAACAAATGGTCTGGTTGTTGCCCCTTTTTTCTTGTTTCAATCTCAGCTTCCTCTTTGTGCAACAGATGTTGGTAATTAAACCAACCATAGTCAGTGGTCAGGGACTTCCCCAAGAACAAAAGGGTGGAGTGAGGTGCTCTCTGGAGCAAGAGGTAGCAGAATTTATGAAATAGTTGTGGTAAGCCATCGTGACATGTGCTGGAACAAAAAAATACAGTATCAGGTGGAGCTGTACAGGCTATAAACATCAAGGAAGAAGAGAAAAAATTATTTGAAACCTACAACTGACTGTATAACTTCTGTGAAGCTGTAAGATTTGTTCTTGTGAAACACAACTGCACATCAGGACAGTGGAAGATGGCCCTGTACAGAATGGGACCAGCTGCATCTCCCCCACACGGGCTCTAATCCACTGCGTTATAGCCAGACGAGAGTAACCACAAGAATGTTAAACCAGGAACACATGGGGAGTGCTAAGAAGGTAAACGAGTGTATGAACTTGAAATAAACACAAACAAACTGAACCATCAGGGTAAAGAATAATAATAAGGAAAACATTTTGATTGTTTATAACAATGTTATCAGTGTGGGCAGCAACAATGAGTCAGGAAAAACATCCCCTGGAGAAGGAACACTGGGAATTGCTAGAAGCGTTGTGGGGTGACTTCCATAAACAGCCATTGTAAATATTCCAATTATAATCTGCCTGGGAAGATTCCAGTAGTAAAACGTGCGTCTCTGGGTGGTGTTGGCGAAGAAGTAAGTAAGGGAACAGCACTCTAAATCAGAGGTTTTAAAAAAAAAAATTGATTTGGAATCATTAACTCAGAAGCATATTGTTTCGGGCTGACAGAGCCAACACCTGAAGGAGGCAAATAAAATGTCCTAAATAACTACAGTCCACCTAGCTGAATACAGTGTTGACTGCAGATATGGAATTGCTGTGAATGTTCAAACAAGGAGGAGTCAGAGAGTAGAAGTATAGTTAATGCTGGCAGCTATTCTTTTATGGAAAGCAGATTTTACCATAAATTTCATTCTTCAAGAATATCTAATAACGAAACTTGAAACACTCTTTTTTCACAACACACAACAACATTTGTACAACATTTGCGATACATTCAGTATCTCACACTGTGAATACTGAATACAATTACAGATCTTGGTTGCTGTTGAGGGAGCCAGGTAACTGGCAGATGTCATGTTGCAGCCAGGTATATGGAGTCATAATGCAGTAACAGCTTTCTAGTAGGATCCCTCGGGGATGAGAAACTGCACGAAGTCTATGTGTTCTTCCCTTACTATAGAGCAACCTTCTACAACTAGCGGTGTAGGCCCATCCAAGAAAGTTGTGATCATACACTCCTAGAAACAAGAGGTGTTGGGCAAACTGACAAACAGGACGTGTTTGAAATCCTGGAAAACAATAACTCTGCAAAGGAGAGGTCACTGTGAACAAAATACTGCACAGAGTTTAGTTTTCTTTTTTTTTTTGCATTTTTCATAAGTATACAGAGCCACAAAAATAATGTTCTTCAGCTTCCTATATCTCTTGTAAGATCTCAGTCTGCTTAGAAATTCCAAAGTAAGAGTGAAAGGCAGATAATTTAGCAAGGGGAACATCCATGTGAGGAGAAAATAAGTGAACTCTAGAAGTGTAATAAGGACCCATACCTGGAGGATGAAACATGGTAATTCCAAAGGCTCTCATCTCTTAACAGTACGAGTGATTAACCACTGAAATAAGGGAAACAATGGATTTGGCAAACCAATTTTTGCAGTATAGACTAACTGGCCCCTTGGAAGCCTTGTGCGAGACAAACAAAAATAGCTAGGTTCAGCATGACTGGTTGAAGCTCAAAGACTAGTGGGACACAGAAATTTAAATCTAGAAGAGATTGTTATTAATGGAGTTCAGTCCAGATGACCTATGCTTTTTGAAAGTGACCCATTTTTTAAATGTTTGGGACTATCTAGTACTTCATCTTGGCCTTCATCACCTCAATTAAAATCACCTTTGTACAATTACTGTTGAAAATACACTTCATAAAACTTATTTCCACATCCAAGACTCGAATTTGACACATGTTTGCACTTTCCATTCACATGCAGCAATACCCAACATCTTGAGCAGCACATCCAAATATGACCCTGATCTGAGAAGTATTTAAGAAGGAGAAATCACAAGGTATTTTTCTAATATACAATACCAGCAGTATTTGGTTTACTCAAAATGATCTCAGTTCATCTATTTAGTAAATGAATCTCCGGACATTTGAGTTGATACTAGGGATTTAAAATAAATATTTACTCTCCAACTGCTCAACAATATCCAGATATCATTCAATAGCTCACTTAACAAGGCATTAGGATTTAATATGAAAAAAGTCCAATAGAACGTTACCTCTACAGCTTCCCATCCCCACTGCCTGTACTTTGGGTCATGAGTGAGCCGCCACATGTACATGTAGGTCTCTATGACTTCTGGTCGTAGGATGTAGTATTTTTCATTTTGTCTTGTAGCAATGGCCTCAACACCACCATCAAATCTGAAGGCTTCTGGTCCCAGTTTCATGCCTAGCCAATATAAAAACACATGCTAAAATAAAGGCATTAAAAAAGGTTTTAAATTACGTAACCTACCAAATCAACTATCCTTTCACATGGCACAAAGCCAGGTTACCCAAAAGGTATATAATTTCTGAAAGATACTGCAGCACCTCCTGTTTTTAATATTTTGTAAATAATCCAGAGTAGGAGAGAGCTGTTCTTCATCAATGCCTTAAACGGCAGTTCCAGTTTGAATAGTGATGCTAACATTTGCATTCTGGAAGACTTCATATAACTAGCAACATGTGAAATTTTGCTTAAAAGACAAGGATATTTACTTTTCTATATCAAACTGGAAAATACACTCTGGGACCTGAAATGCTGCCAGGGTTATTTTTATAAGAAGATGAAAGAATCCAAAGAAATTTCCTGCACAGAAATCCACTTTCTTTGTGCAATTCTACTGTCTGCAGCATTTTACCAAGAGAACTGAGAATAATTTTTTGTGCATGAAACATGATTAATAGCTATACTGATGCATAAATGAACAGGCTCCCTCTCTTATTTGTATTCGGCTATACAGAAATCGGCAAAGTGAAAAAAAGCTGTCATGTTAATTACTAGAGTGAGTAGATATGATTCGGGTGCACTGAAATTATTTATAAAACAGAGCAGCCATTCTTAAAGTCACTCTCAGAGCAAAGCAGCATTTGCTGAGAAAGGATGAAGAGTTCTCACCATTATACCACCTTCATTCAGCATTACGCAAAAATACTGATGGCTGCCTTCACAAAATCAAATTGCGAAACTAAACTCTGCAATACAGTACTTACTTGTACGATCATAGGATTCATGGCAAGTCCTAGCAATTTCAGCACCAAGCTCAATGTGATGGCCTGTCTTGTCATTAGGTGCTCCATCTGCTCCAAGAGCAAACATGCCTCCAGCAAAACAAGTGAGATGTCCCATCTTGTGTTCAAGCAGTCCACCCTTCCACTCAGCGATGTATGTCAGCCCCCCGCTTGATTTGCGAATGAGGTGGGTCTCTATGGCCTGCAAAAGTACATGATTTCAAACCCTTTGGTACCATTTGGTAAAGTATGAAGGACAAAGACAAAGCTATCTTGTATGTTGGCTGGTTTTTCTCCATATTGCCTTTGCTTATAAAGTAAAATGGATAATATGAGCTAGCATAACCTCAAAGTGTAGCCAAACCAACACAGATTAGCATACATCAGTAACGATGATTAATTTTGCTACAACTTTGAGCAATTTATGCAGTACATTTTACAAAAAACATTGGAAAGACCTAAAAAATACAATTCCATTTTAAAATTCTTTATTTCTTTCCCTTTCTACTTTGAGAAATTTCAGGTAATTTCACTTTTAATGGTGATTAGCTATCACTTCAGCTTCCATACTTCCCATTGTAATTCTGACTTAAAGGATGTGGTTATTGATATGATTTCATGTCAATTATATGCAGACATAACTCATATTCAAACCGCCTGACTCAGTGAGTGCACTGAATGATGTTAGGCCTCTGAGTCTATATGGCATTCCCCCAGTCCAATGAGTTCTCCCCCCAGACTGAATTCCTCTGTAGTTATCAGTCAAGAATAGGGTCTGGAAAAAAAAAAACCTAAGCAGAATAAAAACATACAAATCTCGTAGAGAGAATTAGAAGTTGGTGCCATTGGCAATGTACGGTCACTGATTACGAAATCCAGGGAAACAACCTTCCCTTATGAGAGGAACAGAATTAAAACAACAGAGGAGATGCAGAAGAGCACATTAATTAGAAGCCCACACAGAAAGTAAGCTATTACTCTTTAAAGGGTAATGGAGAGGAGACAAACAATGCTACCATGCATTCAGCTATCCAGCAGTACTATGGTTTATTCTATTGAAATCATAAGATCCAGAAACAGTACTCAACATGCATTATACAAGAGAAAAAACATGAATAAAATATCAGTACAGAGAACTATTAACAAAAAAGCCAGGATTAAAAAAAAAGTGTTATAAAGAGAAGGTATTGATTGTAGTTATTTCTTCCCATTTAACCATCTGTTAAGGTTGTTTTTATAAGCATGAAAAATCTTCTCTAAACTAGAAGCATCAGCAGAATAATTGTACAAGTTTTACTTACCAAGTAGTTTTCTTGTGCCAAGAAAGTCACATTGAAAACTACACTTTGTTTTCCACTAATATCAGTGCAAAGCACTTAGTAAGGATGTTTTCTGCCCACCTCCAGACCCATTATTGGCTCAGAAAACTCCTCCATCCCTTTCTTTCCTCCTTGATTGTATGTTTTTAGCACTAGTACCTACTGAAAAGCATACCTAAATTTTAAAGCAGCAGTAAATAATGAAGACTCCTGTGCTTTCAACAAATCCTGCATAATTTAACCTATAAAAAGAGGAGTTAAATATGAAAGGGGAAAGGTGGGAAAACAGTTTGCTTAAGCATCCAAACCACAGACCCCACTGTGGAATATGAAAGAATTACAGAGGCCAAGTTGGTGTCAAGCTAATTGGTGGTCATGTAGTCCAAGTGCCTATAAAAAAGGTTTTCTGTCAGATTGGAAAACTAGTAGAGGAATATCTTGGTACTTTAAAAAGAAATAATGTTCTTTAAAACATGTCTTTTGTGCCCATTTGGGTATAAAATATTTGAATTTATAATTAGAGAATTGACAGAACAGGGTTCAAAGAACCTGCTACAAAATGTATTAATGCATAAACAGGCAAAATTTATGAGAAGATAGAAATAATTGGAAAACTTCCAGAATCTTTCAGAATTCTGCATTTTTAGTAACTGGTTTATATTTTGTAATAGGATGTCTTATTGTTACAAACACACAAAAATTTTGTGGGAAATAACTTTCGAACTACTTAGGCATTCTAAAAAATAAGCTACCTAAAACCGAGTTCAGAAATGAAAAACTTTTAATTTAATGATATTTCATTAAACCTTTCAGCATGGTATCCCCATCTCACCAAATCAACAATTCTGGCAACAGCTGATAACTCTACTGGTCACTTAGCTGTTGAGTCAGACTTTTTTTTTTAAATAAACAAATATAAAAATAGATTGATGACTAAATTTACCTATATTGCAATTTTTTAAGTAAAGAATTTATTAAAGACAGACTGAAGTATTACTGTACCTGAAAGAAATAACAGGAATCATGCACCTTCAGAACTATAGTAACTAGACCAGAGTTGATTCTTGTACTATGAAAATGGATTTTGCGATACCAATTAGTCTTTCAGATTTTTTTTACCCTCTTTTGGCTCAAGATTAAAGTTCAGGCTGAAAAAGGATGACTTCCACTTGGGAAATTTTAAAATTAGTCTAACTGGTGTTAAGAAACTAACAAATTGATGTTAATTGATGCTAAGAATGTCACAAAATAAAAATATATTTCCAAATTAATTATTCATGTTTAGTAAAGCAAATCATCTTGGTTTTATAAATGAGTCCTATTAAGAACTAGTACATATGCCTATTAAAAGTTATTTTTATTATGTAAGCGTCTTATTTAAAGCTATTTTTATTAGGTAATTACTTGATATATTACAGACTCTCAAATTGCCTTGTCATACTTTGTACGATCATGGGTCCATGAGTGGTAGATAATACCTATACCGATGTATATACTTTTATTAACAGCATGCTAGGTAACTAATCATTTCTACCTAGACATGAACTCCAAATAACCTTTGCTATGTACAAATAACCTTCTGAAGCCCTAAGCCCAAGTGCGCTGAACTTGCAAGTCCCAACAAACTCTTACTCTGCAAGACAGGAAAACAACTACTGTAACTTGGTAAAGCCTAAACTTCATTTGAAGTTATATGCTTATGAAGTAATAGCTTGTAGAAGTTACATGATTTAAGCAAACTGACCTCAACCGAACAGCTTTCATAAGGTGTCAAAGGCAGAGGAGCGTCTCTTCCCAGAGGGCTGGTAGCTCTTTTTGTGGTACTGGGTGGTGCACCAGCAGAGCTCACAAAACCACTGCCAGGGAGCCTACAGTGGGCCTGTCAAAAGCTTCAACTACATCTGAGAAGTTTCTTCATGGGCCATTTTTGGTCTGAGCTAGACAAACTGTTTTCGTCAGAAATAGGTTTCCCTTCTCTCATCACTATTCATCTACCCTCCGACTGAGAACAGAGAGACTAGCCGCTTGCCCTGAAACAACATTCACCAAAGGGTTGCTAACGAATCTGCAGTATCAAAGTTGCATGAAGTCTGGAATAATTCCAGCATGGCATCAAAGTGTCAGATTATAATAAATTTGTTAGGTGTGTTCCAGTTGTTTCAGGAACTCAACATTAAAAAAAAAGTTACTATAAAAAAATCAGCATATTTAGAAAGCCTCAAAAATATAAATACTTTTGATCTTAAAAAAATGTATAAGCTGCATGAGTAGAACATATAAAAGAAACTCCCCAACATTAACTAGTGATGAACGTATTCACTGAAATTTTGAACTCCTGTATCGATAACAGTATTTGCAGCATTAAGATGTGGTAAAACCTTCCTTTTTGCCACAAGTCTGACCTAACTATAGTTTAATTTCAGAATTTACTTCTAAATATTGTTAAAGCACCACTTCTGGAATGTATAATGTTTGTATAATGCATTTGTATAATGCATTAGTATAATAAAATATTTTCAAAGTAAACAATAAAAAAAAAATCAGTACTCTTTCAATTATCAATTCTGAATCTATAGCCAAACTGCCAAAGTGCCATCTATCATCCATCTATTGGAAATTCACAAAACTGCTATTCACATTTTTAAGGGGTTTTTTGGTTATAATATAACGGTATGTAGTTCTGTGAGCATCACATCAAAATATTTTTCAGTGAGTTTCACAAAGGTTGTAAGTGCCACCAAGCTGGACTGAACTTTCTGAAAGTTTCATTTTTTAAATAAGCTTGAGGTCCAGAGCAGGATGAAATCACTAGCTGGAATACATGGGCAATTGTTTTAAGTATAAAAAAACTTGAACGCGAAGTTGAGAAAGTACTAGGATGAGGAAGAAATACTATCAGTTTAAATGAAGATATAGTAAGGGTCTCTGAACTTGAGCAGTAGAATGGAAAGGCAGGGTTACAATCCCATAGTGAAATGCTACTTGCTGTCTGCAGTGGTGTAGGCACAGCTCTGGCAGGGAACTCAAGTTACTAAAACAAGTTATTATAAAAGGAGAGCAGGTAGTATGGTGACAGAGATCCGCCCAAGTGAAAAGCTCTGTTTGGTAGAATTAATTTTGAATTTCCTACTTAGAATGAATTTACTTTGCTTTTGATATAATTATATACACACTTTAAAAAGGGACATGTTTATTTGAATTGCAGCTCTATTACAAGTTGGTCCCCACCTACGAATAACTCCTTCCTGCTCTACTGGCAGATCAGGTGGTGTCATATTTATCACTATAGTGATTATTATTTCATTTTACTATAATGAATATTCTCAGTATAAACCAATATACGACATCTGCAAAGAATCAAAAAAGCTAGAAGAATGTGGCCTTTGATTAGTTGAAAATACATTATTGATGGATAATTGTTTGGAGCTGGTACAGTTTTTCTTTTAAGTAAATGGAAATTTCATGTTACTGTTTTCCAGAATGTATTTCTGCAATTCAAATAGTAATTTCTTTCTTTCCATCAAGGTAAAGCAGAGAGACTGTGCAACATAAAAGGTTGCCAAAAAAAAGTGGCTGCAAATGTATGTTCCCAAAGGGAGTAACAGCAGATGCTACCTGGGAGTGACAAAAAACAAAAACCCAAAAACCCAAAAACCCCCCAAAATAGAGACAACTTCACTTTAGATTGTAGCAGACAAAAAAGGAGAGGGAGGAAGGGAAACCAAAGGAAAATAAACAGCATTTGCCAGATATTTAAAGAAATAAATTTACTACTTGTAAAGCTGATATGGCATATGGTTTGTAGTATACCTGCAAACTCCTACAGCCAGACTGACTTTTACGGCTGATACAGTTCCTGGCAATTATTTTTTTTGTGCTTTCATGTAAGGCTCTGCTTACAGTCCTCACTGCAATAAAGCCTTTAGCTAAATTACTTTTTTTCCCATCTTGTGGGAAATTATTCCTTCTGTACAACAACTGTAAAAATGCTTGAGCACTCAATTAGAAACACTAACAGTCCCTTTTATGGTTTGAATTGTGACTCAAGTGCACCTTGTATTACTCCTGGCATCTTTCTCATGAATTCACATGTTAAAATTATGCCCTGGCCGATCTGTCACATGGGAAGAACTGCAGTGAATGAGACATTATAAATTGTTTAGGTTACAGGATTGCACATTGCATGTGTGTTTAATCTCTGTTATCGACAGCACAAAAAAGAAACTCTTCAATTTTTCCTAACCTGACCTCCTCCCCCTCCTGCCCCCTTTCTTAAGGCGGTATGTTTTGTGTTCCCTCCTTATCGGCCTGTTCCTTAACCTTTACAGTATACTGCCAGTCCTTACCCTTGCAAAATTAAGGAGAACTGGACCTTCCTAAACACACATTTTCCTTCATTCAGTTCTTCACTCCTTTAAGCTTTTCACACAGCTTAAAAGCTGCCTTCACCACCCCCTTCCTCTATCCCTGACTTGATTTTGTGATTGGGAAGTCCTTCATTTACCCTTCGAGTTCTTTAGGATGTTGAACTGGATTGCTGATAGAGAAACATAGAGCATACAGAACTGAAGTCATCTCACTGTTCAAGTGAGTAAAAAACCCAATTAACAAGCTTGCTTTTAATAGAGGGTATTCTCTTGGTGGATTATGCTGACAGGTAATAAAAATATTAACAGAAATGCCTACAGAGCACAGATGTAGGCTTCTCAGGAAAAATGTTCTGCACCTCCAAGTTGCTCGATTCAAAATAAACACATGCCACAAAAAAGGTGATTCTGCTAAAGGAGCAAGGGTAACAAACTAGAAACCTCAAAATGCAATGTAAAACTGCAGTTCTACTTCCTCTAGCATGTAGACATTTTACCTCTCCTTTTACAATAATGGTTTAATTATGATTAATGAATTTCAATGACTACTGCTGTTTTAACAACAAAAACCAGGTGTTTCATTTCCCACCTCAAGACATCACTGTAGCTGGAGATAAAACTGTCTTGCAAGTCATAGTTACATATTTCCATACCTTAATAAATTTGAAGCTTCAAAAATATGATCCTAGTTCTAAATGTTGAGGGTTTATAATGTTTGTTTTGTGGATAATTACAACTCTGCAGGCTTCTCTACAACAAAGCACTACAAATTATCTCAGTCCAAACTTTTAATATATTTTTCTTCTCCTAGGAATCTTCTTCATAAACCGTATTTTGACAATTGGAAGCAACAGTGACTATGAAAGAGAATTCTACCACATGATATTTCCAATAATTCAAAGATGTATAATGTCAATTGTCTATTTCATATTTATGGCTTGCACCAATACATTTTATTGCTTTGAAACAGCACACAGCAGGCAGGTCAAGGTTATTGTGGTTTTGCATGCTGTGAATTTATAAGTCAATTGCCTGTTTTCTTGACTTTAAGTTACTTCCCTCATGTTTTCTCTGTTGAGTTGATCTAAAGCAATAGATACTTTTCTTCAGCAATCTTCATAATTCATCAAATTTATCCTTTATCCAAAATTCCAATTAGTTTGTTATGAAAAGTTCAAGATTTGCATTGTTTCCATTATTACAGCTGTTTTGGAGACGGCAGAAAAACATTGCACTTTAAAAAATTTATTTTATATTTATTAGTTGATTCTGTTTTCTGAAATGTCTTTCATACAGGTTTTAAATATGTATTACAAGATGCATGAATCACGTGAAAGCACACAGTCAGAAAAACTAGGATGGAATAGGAAGTTCAAGCCTTTGTTACAAGATATTTAAATACTTCTGCCAAAGAAAAGTGGCATCTTATCCTGAGGTCCTCACTGCTTACTAAACTGTGCTTTAAAAATCAAAACTGAAATCTGAACACAGAACTTTCATTTGTTTAAACACAATATATAAGAAACATATTGAAAGTAACAAGGCACTTACTGCTTTTGGACTTAAGACATGTTACACAGACAAGCTTATATGTGAAATGAAATATGAATGCTTATAATGGAGATGACTAAGTTCTTAAAATGGAAATGTTGGCAAGCATTTAACTACTGTGATACCTATCCATCTGATCACTAAAGAGATGATTAAGTTCTAGGGGAAAACTGATAATTTACTTTTGTCTGAAAATCTACTTATGTTTTTTTTTCCCCTGCATGGATCTATTAGTGTCTCTAAGAGCACCAATGCTCTTGCACTAAATGTACTTAATGCTGTCTGCTACCAGAAAGCTAGATTTATTCATATTCTTAAAACAGTATTAATGGAATGGCACACATCAAAGCAAGTGACTCTCAAAATGTTACATTTTGTATTTTCTAAATATTCCAGAATAAATATCTATCGCTCCTGATAAGCTTTTTTGCTGTCAAAAAAGGAAGGGAAAATAGCACAAGTAGTAAGGACACAGCTGCTCTGACAACAAGAGCAAAGCCACGAGCAAAAAAGGGACAATTTCTCTCCCAGGACTTTTCTAGTTAAAATCCTCCTTAAAGAGTTCTAACGTTATAGCTTGCTGCTTCTCCTGACAGTCCATAAACAAGCAAACATTTTAATAAGTACTTTCTGTAGTCCAAAATCTAGACATTGTGCAGTTATAAGTAAATCATTAACAATTTAAAATCTGCAGAAGCCTGTCTTTAGTCCTGATGCTTTCTGTAAGCAGTTGTAGAGATCCTCAAAACTCCTGTCAAGACGGGAAATATAGTGAAGAGAATAAAAAGGAGCAGCAAGTCCTCTGGATGTTCTCATCTGTTAAGTGTAATGAATCTTGTGTTCCTACATAATGCAGCTATACTATCGCTACGTGCAGAACACCAGTGCAGCTGGGTGATAAATATTTTAAACATGACAGCTGACAAAATATATACATAAACTGCATATTTCTTCACGTTTACACATTTAAGTTACAGACAATACCCCCCCCCCCCCGCCAAATGTATGCAGTCGGAATGCTGGATCCCGTGAACCGTTTCATCCTGAAGATGGGCTCCTATTGCACCACCCTGCCTGCCCTATTTATATATTTCCTTCAATGCCAAGAAGTGCTCAAGTATCGAATGTTCAATTCATTTAATATACTTTTGGCTTTACCCAGTATGACAAACTATTCTAATTGCGTTGTTGCAGTTCTGTCATTGTCCACATCAGTTACGTAGTTTTTAAGATCACTACGATCACAAAGCAAACCACTTCAAGCAACTTAATGGAAACTGCAATCAGCACAGACCAGCCACCAGGCTGTCGCTACAGTTAAATAGACCCTCATGAAACTCTGGAGATGAAAAGGGCCTATCTGCCAATATCATGTTTTCAGTTTGCTAACAACACTTTGCTCTCTCCCTCATTTCAATGAGAAAGGACGCTACATGGATTTGTTTTATTTATCTGAAAGGCTGAAATCTCAACAGCTCTGAAAAATATTCACTACTTAATAATGCTCACAAATATACCAAAAAAACCCCCAAACCAAAATCAAAACCATACAGCTTCCTTTGGCAGAGTACAAACTGAGTATATCAAGGCTAGTCTCAAAAGTTATCAACGTGCCAAAAAAAATTTTATAAAAGATTAAAAAGTGATCCTATATATTTTCTGTCTGAATATGCAAAATCCTGAGGCCAAAAATTACTTTTTCCCCTTCTGATACCCACAAAAGGTTACTGCATTCCTTAATTGTGCAACCCAGTCTAGCAGCAGGCTGACTTTCAGAAGTGCTGTTAAAATCTGGCAGAGGAGGTCCGTGGCACCGCTTCACAACAGCTATTCTTCTTTTTGCTGTTTCCATTGTTTCTACTTCCACGTGCTAGGTTCTCCAGAAATCACTAGTCTTCTTGTTACAATCTTCTGAGCAGTTGTTATCCAGTAAGAAAAATTAAAGAATCAAAATATCTAAAAGTAAACTAGCCTGTCTAAAGGTAAAACTGCAGATCGCAGGAGCTTTACCTCTCTGATACCACGGGGCCACCGTGGGCTGCACTGAACCGAGCTGCTTGGGAAGTGCTGGGGAGGGAATTCTGCGTCCTCCTGTGAAGTTCTGGGCTGAGTTACTGCTCTCTTTACAGCCTTTAGATATGCCACTTCTCTAGAAATAACACTGAGGAGGGGATGAAGGCAGCACCAGAGAGAGAGAGAAATATTTAAGATGCAGAAAGCTTGCAGCAATGGCCATAAAAAAATGTAATGGGAAAATCTGGAAAAGATACCTAACCATCAGACATCAAATGTGAGACAACCTATTAACAGGAGTAGTGGGAAAGTTGCCCTTCAACTTAGAAAATGAGGGCTGACACATTCAAGAGGGGAGGATTTGATGCAGTTGCTTGTGACACCGCTGTTGCTAGACTAGACATAAGTGAATCCAGAAGGTCCATTTTTGCTCTAAATTATCATGTTCTCTTACTAAACCTACTCAGTTGTGTCTCAGAGATCAACTGTGTTAACTGAAAAGAGTGGGATGGCTCCTGTGCTGGATACTTGCAAAACTGATAGATTATTCTATGGCCAGTTACATCCTCAAAATATGACTAAAATCTGAATAAACTTTTGTTCTGTAAATAAATGTTGCATGCTATGCATTGAAAGCAGTTTAAGAAGACTTCTTACTTCCTGTGTTATGTGAAACAGAACATTATATGCATTGTGTTTCAAAAGAGAAAAATAACTTACATTAAAAATACATTCACTTGCCTTTTTGTGCAAATTGTAGAGTTTATGAATCCCTCTGACGGCCTTATAATTACATTCATATTATGCTCTGGTATTCAAAATAAGACTATCTCTGTCCCTTTTCCCATTAGAAATAAACTCTTCTTTAAATGGCATCAGTCAAATACGCATCTTATTCATGGCAAGCAGAAAATTTTTTAAATCTAGTTTGACATCTTAGTTATTGCTTTTAACGTAAGCCATAAATCAATCTATAGGTGCTACAAAAATTCTAACAGAAAGAACTCTTTGTTTCTGAGTTACAGAACAATGTAAGAAATAACCCTGAAGCTTTATCTAAATAAATTTAAGCTTTTAACAGTGAACTATAACTTGCCATATATTTTAATTTGCGGTTTCTGGATAGTGGAAGATATTGAATTAGGCATCAAACCTTCACATCGCTCTTTCAGAATTTCGTGGGTATCTGCTGGACTGAATGGCCAGGAATAATCATGCCTTTCCCTTTGGCATAGTCTTAAAAAGATTCTGAAAGCCTCGGTGGAAATTTATCTAAGAAAATATGAAGCAGACTCAGAGTGCCCAAACCATGTAGGCTTAGTCACAAAGAAAGACTGCAGCTTGTGCAGACACTTAAATTAGCTTTAATTTAGATAAGTAAGGGATCATAGAATCACAGAATCATTTAAGTTGGAAAAGACCTTTAAGCTCATCGAGTCCAACTGTAAACCTAACACTACCAAGACCACCACTAAACCATGTCCCTAAGCACCTCATCCAAACATCTTTTAAATACCTCCAGGGATGGTAACTCAACCACTTCCCTGGGCAGCCTGTTCCAATGCTTGATAACCCTTTCGATGAAGAAATTTTTCCCAGTGTCCCCTGGAGCAACTTGAGACCATTTCCTCTCGTCCTATGGCTTATTACTTGGGAGAAGAGACCGACCCCCACCTCGCTACAACCTCCTTTCAGGTAGTTGTAGAGAGCAAGAAGGTCTCCCTTCAGCCTCCTTTTCTCCAGACTAAACAACCCCAGTTCCCTCAGCCGCTCCTCATCAGACTTGTGCTCCAGACCCTTCACCAGCTTCGTTGCCCTTCTCTGGACACGCTCCAGCACCTCAATGTCTCTCCTGTAGTGAGGGGCCCAAAACTGAACACAGTATTCGAGGTGCGGCCTCACCAGTGCTCAGTACAAGGGCACAATCACTTCCCTAGTCCTGCTGGCCACACTATTCCTGATACAAGCCAGGATGCTATTGGCCTTCTTGGCCACCTGGGCACACTGCTGGCTCATATTCAGCCGGCTGTCAACCAACACGCCCAGGTCCTTCTCTGCTGGGCAGCTTTCCAGCCACTCTGCCCCAAGCCTGTGACCCAAGTGCAGGACCTGGCACTTGGCCTTGTTGAACCTCATACAATTGGCCTCGGCCCATCGATCCAGCCTGTCCAGGTCCCTCTGCAGAGCCTTCCTACCCTCAAGTAGATCAACACTCCTGCCCAACTTGGTGTCATCTGCAAACTTACTGAGGGTGCACTCAATCCCCTCATCCAGATCATTGATAAAGATTAAACAGAACTGGCCCCAATACTGAGCCCTGGGGAACACCACTTGTGACTGGCCTCCAACTGGATTTAACTCCATTCACCACAACTCTTTGGGCCCAGCCATCCAGCCAGGTTTTTACCCAGCAAAGCATATGCCTGTCCAAGCCATGAGCAGCCAGTTTCTCCAGGAGAATGCTGTGGGAAACAGTGTCAAAGGCTTTACTAAAGTCTAGGTAGACAACATCCACAGCCTTTCCCTCATCCACTAAGTGGGTCACCTTGTCATAGAAGGAGATCAGGTTGGTCAAGCAGGACCTGCCTTTCATAAACCCATGCTGACTGGGCCTGATCACCTGGTTGTCCCGTACGTGCCATGTGATGGCACTCAAGATGATCTGCTCCATAACCTTCCCTGGCACTGAGGTCAGGCTGACAGGCCTGTAGTTCCCCGGATCCTCCTTCCGGCCCTTCTTGTAGCTGGGCATCACATTTGCTAACCTCCAGTCAACTGGGACCTCTCCCATTAGCCAGGACTGCTGGTAAATGATTGAAAGTGGCTTGGTGAGCACTTCTGCCAGCTGCCTCAGTACCCTTGGGTGGATCCCATCCGGCCCCATAGACCTGTGTGTGTCTAAGGGGTGTAGCAGATTGCTAACCATTTCCCCTTGGATTATGGGGGCTTCATTCTGCTCCCCTTCCCTGTCTCAGGGGAGCTGGGTACCTGGAGACAACTGGTCTTACTATTAAAGACTGAGGCAAAGAAGGCATTAAGTACCTCAGCCTTTTCCTCATCCTTTGTCACTACGTTTCCCCCAGCATCCAATAAAGGATGGAGATTCTCCTTAGCCCTCCTTTTGTTGCTAATGTATTTATAGAAACATTTTTTATTGTCTTTTACAGCAGTAGCC
This sequence comes from Ciconia boyciana, assembly GCF_034638445.1. Classification (NCBI taxonomy): domain Eukaryota; kingdom Metazoa; phylum Chordata; class Aves; order Ciconiiformes; family Ciconiidae; genus Ciconia; species Ciconia boyciana. The sequence goes on from NC_132936.1 coordinate 57,045,955, forward strand.
AGATTAAGTTCTAGGTGGGCTTTGGCCCTTCTAATTTTTTCCTTGCATAACCTCATGACATCCTTGTAGTCCTCCTGCGTTGCGTGCCCCTTCTACCAAAGGTCATAAACTCTCCTTTTTTTCCTGAGTTCCAGCCCTAGCTCTCTGTTCAGCCAGACCGGTCTTCTTCCCTGCTGGCTCATCTTTTGGCACATGGGGACGCCTGCTCCTGTGCCTTTAAGATTTCCTTCTTGAAGAATGTCCAGCCTTCCTGGACTGGGAAGTGCCCTTCAGGACTGCCTCCCAAGGGACTCTGTCAACCAGACTCCTAAACAGGCCAAAGTCTGCCAAGGTGGCAGTTCTGCTGACCCCCCTTCTTTACTGCTCCAACAATAGAAACCTCTTATCATTTTGTAAGTGCTATGCCCAAGATGGCCTCCATTACATCACCCACAAGTCCTTCTCTGTTCGCAAACAACGGGTCCAGTGGGGCACCTTCCCTAGTTGGCTCACTCACCAGCTGTGTCAGGAATTTATCTTCCACACACTCCAGGAACCCCCTAGACTGTTTCCTCTCTGCTGTATTGTATTTCCAGCAGACATCTGGTAAGCTGAAGTCCCCCACAAGAACAAGGGCTAGCGATTGTGAGACTTCTCCCAGCTGCTTATAGATTATTTTGTCTGCCTCTTCATCGTGGTTGGGTGGTCTATTACAGACTCCCACCATGATGTCTGCCTTGTTGGCCTTCCCTCTGATTCTCACCCATAAACACTCAACCCTATTGTCACCATCATTAAGCTCTAGACAATCAAAACACTCCCTAACATACAGGGCTACCCCACCGCCTCTCCTTCCTTGCCTATCCCTTCTGAAGAGTTTATAGCCATCCATTGCAGCACTCCAGTTGTGCAAGTCAACCCACCATGTTTCCATGATGGCAACTATATCAGTTTTCCTGCTGCACAGTGGCTTCCAGCTCCTCCTGTTTGTTGCCCATGCTGCGTGCATTGGTGTAGATGCGCTTCAGTTGGGCTATTGATCCTGCCACCTTTTTGGGAAGCGCTAATTCCTAAGTGACCATTCTCAGGCGCTTCCGTGGTTTCTAACACATCCATAACACTTTCATCTTTGCTGCTGCATGGATCTCCATCCCCTACCTCCACTGAGACGGCAGACTGAAGGATCTCGCTAGCACACTGTCCCTCAAACATTGGTGTGCCGCCCCCAGGCTTATCTCTAGCGAGCCTGGTTTTATCCCTTTCCTCCTTCAAATCTAGTTTAAAGCTCTTTCAATGAGCCCTGCTAACTGCTGTGCAAAGACCCTTTTTCCCATTTGAGACAGGTGTACCCTGTCTGTTGCCAGCAGGCCTGGTGTCATGTAGACCAACCCATGACCAAAACCCCAAAATTCTGCTGGTGACACCAGGCTCAGAGCCAGGTATTGATCTGCTGGCTGTTCCTGTTTCTTCCCTCATCATTCCCTGCAACGGGAAGGATAGAGGAGAACACTACTGGTGCTCCTGATCCCTTAACCAGTCATCCCAATGCTCTGAAGTCTCTCTTGATTGGCCTCGGACTTCTAGCAGCAATTTCATCGCTGCCTACCTGAAAAATCAATAATGGATAGTAATCTGAGGGCTGTACCAGGGTAGGAAGTTTTCTCTTCACATCTTTTACTGAGGCCCCAGGGAGGCAGCAGAATTCCCTAAGAAGTGGGATCGACAGCAATAAAGACAATATCAGGATGGATTTCAAAGCAGGCTAGTTACTCTAGTGAAGAACCTGGCATCTCAATGGGGCCCAACCAGTCTGCAGTTTCTGTGAGACTGCAACTTCCCTGCTGTTTTCTGAACAAGCTACATTACAACATCAAGCTGTACCTCCACATGCTGCATGTACACCTGCAGCTTTGGTAGAGATGTACCTCGGTATAGAAAACAGAGAACATGAACGCCATTGCTCAGAAAATACTGGAAACAGCATTCATCCAGCAGCATGGTGAAATCTAGCACATTTTTAACCCTCTCATTTGGCCCTCTCAAACACTGATACTCTGGACAGATACGATGCTTGGACTGCTTAAGAGCTAGTACTACTAAAAAATATTAAGATAATAGGTACTTTAAATTTAGTCATATAGAGCAGGGCTCAGACCCTGTCACTGACATTGCCATATTCAGTGATGCTGCTGACCAGGCAATTCTCCTTCCCCAGCTCAATCCTGAGCAGGAAGAACTGGCCCTGCGGTGTGGTGGCTATCACCACTTCTGCTCCCCGCCAGGACCTCAGGATGCCTGTGACAACTTTCGTACCCGAGGAGGTTGTTATCCTGGTATAGCTAAGGTGTGAGTTTAAATAAAGCCGTGCTGCTGCACCCTGCACAGACACATCTTGGAGCGTTCCTGGCCCTCTTCCCGATGACCAGCTAACAGCAGGTAGCTCTTCACCCGCTGGGCAGTTCGGGCTGGAGTGACCCAGGCACACTGCCACCGCACAGCTGACATGGGACAGCACACCTGCTCATGTGGCATAAGGCAAGAGGGACTTCCTGCTGTACCTCGCTCCAGCTGTGCTCAAGCCAGGGGAAGGTGAACCTTCAGCCTTAGCAGGAGCAGCCCAGCACCGGCCATGGAGACACTGGGCTCTCAGACTCTCTGTTATCGGCTGGGATCAACGCACCCCTGCTGCTCCCCGGCAGAACGGGAGTCAATGCACCCGCAGTCCCACCGCCAAGGGTGACCGTCACACCACGTTTGGGATATTCTACTTGCAGCGGTTTCCCGAATAGCTGTACTATCAAAAGCACATTTTTTACCACATGGGTCTATGCACTAGCGCTTACCCTGTGTAAGAATGTATTGAAAAGAAAAACCTAACATTATTAAACCAGTGGAAGTAGAAGACTGAAGCAGCTTTGAGGTGCTTCAAAATGCCTTCCATGGTAAGATGAATTGATATCGTATTATCAGACACTTTGTTCTCTCTTTTTGGCTGCCAACCTAATGGCTGAGCTATTACAGTATCACTGTTCTTATGTTATAGCCTCAAATGCACTCAAACCCGATTTAAAATCCACCTTTTGCTCAGGAGCCGAAACCATGTCAGCGGTGAAAATGAGGCTGACTGCATCCAAATGTGCACTTACAAAATTAAAGGCAGGATTTTCTTAGCAGAGGATATTTGGTTGTCAAATTTACTACCACCAGAGATCACACCCTCCCTCAAATCACCACATATGACTTTTCTCTCTAATGAAAAAAAAAACAAAAAAAAGCTGCAATGAGCCAGGGCTGTATCTTTTTCATGCCACCACTTTTTTCAGTGTGGAAAGTAAAAGGAGACTTATGTCTCTTCCCTAGGGACAGCACATTTCCAGATGTATGGAAGAATAAGCAGATATTGCTTAGGATCTCGAAGCCTTGCCTACAGAGGCACTGTACATACATACTGTTAATATGAGATAAAAGTCCTGGCCCTAGAGAGCTTCCAGTCAAAACAGATGAAAGGATGGGGAAAAAAAGAAGTAATATTATCCTTTTCTTTATAGATATTTGAAAGTAAAGAACTGAGAAAATAGGCCATATGCAAGGAAAGCCTGTAAATATGGATTTAAACTTAAGAATTCCTGAGTCTCAATCCAGTGCAACAAAACCATTATTTCTCCCAAATGAGTATATTAAGGAAATACCATCAATAACAAAGCAAATTGCAGACTAGAAGGATCATAAATAAAATACCACATAGAAATGGAAGTATAAACAATTCTGATTTTTGAAAACTTCTCTTGTGTCCAATTTGAATAATCCGCTGTTTCACTGAAGCTGGCAAATATATGCCTCTTGTAACAAAAAGTCATTGTGCAACAAAAATTTCTATTTTCATTTATAATTATCTACCATAATATATTGATCCCTGTGTTGACCACAATCAGAATACTCTAATGGCTGAAATATGAGGTTGAAACACAAGAAAGGAACTCCCTCCTAGATATAAGGAAAAAGGACTGAAAGAATATATTTAGGGAAAACTGAGGAAAAAAGAATTGAACTTCTATCTGAGAGCTACTTGTAGATGCATTTTTTGTTGCGTATTTTATACTTTTCTCCTCCAGTGTTAGAGAGAACTGACTGTCAGTTGGAAAAAAATTAGGTATACTTCAAGACTCTCCCCGTTCCCACAGTATCTGTATTCCTCTAGCATTTATATTTGATGAAGTCTTTTTAAAAGTGAAACTAATTCTTTAAAAAAACCATGCTGTGGTGACAAAGACATAAATCCCTCACATTGTCTCCAGAGCCTGTCTCTTTAGGATTATTATAGATTAGATTATTATGGAATCTAAGGAATCTAAAATCTAAAGGAAGATTTAAATAGCTTATTTACCTGAACAGCATCATAATACATTTTCTTGCCTTCTTCATCTGTCTTGTCCGACATCAGCCATGCCTTGAGCAAATATTCATAAAAGCTATCCCCAAGCCCTCCAATGGAGACGTGATCTAAAAAGGGAAGAAAGAGATTCAACAGCAATTTCATCTTCAGCCTGGGCAATAAAATATGATTACAGTTTGAAACAGTGCATTTAATGCATTTAAACATCTCTTCCTGCAACAATCTTTAATAAATGTAAGCCAGGAACCTCAGGAAAAACTTAACTAGTATATACAGATAATTATTTCTTCAATTGCTAACTTTTTCATCAGGCTAAAGCACAATAGTTAGTTAATATCCACAACGTGCCACAGGAGTTCATGGCAAAGAAACAAGAATTTATATGTTTAACATCTAATTCATGTAGTCTATCCCATACAAAAATGTGTTAACCTAAGTTTTTTTTTATTTTAAAACCAGCAAAAAAAAATTAGAAAGTGCTCTCTAATTTGATAAAGGCTTTCCCCTCCTAACATGCAGGCATTGTTTTTATTTGGTCTTTTATTCACTAATGCTCCATTTAAGTCACTTCATTAAAAAGGCCAAAATGTTTTAGCTCCTTACTGCAGAGTTGAATTTCAGGTTATTCTATGGTATTTCAAAATGCCAACCCATATATTTAAAAATAATATTATATTTTTGAACGTCTGGCTGCTCTCAGAAATCAGCAGTGGTTCTAGCAGGAAAAAAAAGACTTTGCCACATCTACAGATGATTATTGCTATCACACTGCTTTATTCTGCCCTACGTTTACTATGTGAAATGATCTGGTACTACAGATGCTGTGATTATTCAGCTGCACACGTTTAGGACGTGACCCTGCAAACACTAATACCGACCGAGTCAGACCGCTGGATGTCAGTTACACCAGTGACGTGAAAGTTAGTGATGCTCTCAGCTGCTTGCACAAGGTTGCACTCGCTTGCTGTCCAAGAGCCGAAAAGATTCTTTGCAAAATTTTAATGGGCTATCATATGATTTCAGCATAGATCCCCTAAACACATGAAATACTACAACTATACATATATATATAAAGTGTTTATATATATATATATATTTATATGTAAAAAGTGTTTCTCTAAGCTCCATTAAACTAAGAACACTAGCTAGACATTTTCTTTTTTAAGTTGATGCTGCCTGGTAACATTAAGGGATTTGGCATTTATTGGGTCTTCAGTGAAAGGATTTAAAAGTGCTTTACCAGGACTACTAATTTATAACCGTTAATTTTACAGCGAGGAAGGGGTCTGCTAATTCCACCCGAGACACCCAGGATGGAGATTTGGTTACATATATCACACAGCAAGTCTGTTGGTCATACCACAAAATTCTGGGTATGAGAAAAGCAAAACATGCATGGGGTAATGCAGGCTCATAAAGCGAGATGCAGAAGGATTAGTGGTACAGAACTCACACTTCCCAACACCTAACTCTGATCTTAGCTTCAAAGTTATGCCTCTGTTGGTGGAATTCAAAAGAACACAGAGAATTTATTTTAAAACTCCTTAGTATCTTCTCTTCATGGAATGCCTCCTTTCACCTTCTGAATAGGTTGCAAAGCCATGCAAATGTAGAAGATATACATTTTTTCTATTCAAACTTTATTAAGTGTCTTTTTCCTCCACTAGCCTGTGACATACAAAAATAATTTAGTTTTCCAAGCGTATCCTATCCCTTTGCCTAACAAATACATTGTACCATCAAACCTGGGTTATAAACAGCTTTCTCCCCCCCTCCTCTTTTGAATGAGATATATTAAATTTCTGGAAAGAATACACCATTTATTTAATTAAACGTTCATGATCCAAAAGGAAAAAAGGCTTCTTAAAAAAAATGAGAACATTTTCTGTGATCGAAGGCTGATCTTTGAACAGCAGCATTTAAATGACCTTTATGGTTTCCTAAATAAATTACCATAGAAACCTCTGACATTTGCAAACTAAATAGCACAAGCACAGTTTCATCAATAATAAGCCCTGTTATTATATACATTATTGTAGTAGACAAATCCAATTGATGCATGCTGCAGCAAATCACTGTCAGTTTACTGTCAAAATAACAAGGGCTAAATGAATTTACAGGAACAATGGCAGTGATCCAGCAGTGTCCTTCACAGTTACAGCATTGCTAGAGAAGAAATGTTCGGAAACTATTCCTCCCTGCCCACTTGATGTTTGAGAGATAATACTTCTGTCTTGTACCAATTAAGAGGCTAGGGTTTTTTTCCCCCTGTTGTAATCAACTGAAAACAGCCTAGAAAAGCAATCTCAAATAAAACATCTCTCAAGTCTTACATTCTGATCTTCTACTATGGGAAAAAAGTTGATAAATCAGTGTCTGTGAACGGAGGCAACTGAATTGGAAGAGATGCAACAAGACTGAATTTGCTTTTGCTGCTTCAGCATGCTAGGGGCTGACCTGCATCAACATCTGTGCCCATCATTTGCATGTGCAGGAAGCTATTTCTTTGTCAGTACTACCTGCTATTGGAAAGCAATGCTGGTATGAACTGTAAGTTTTCCTGTGCACACCAACAAAAACTGGCATTTAATGTGAACGAGGAGCACATAAGACACAATTATATTAAAAATAGGAAAGTGGCAAAGGCCATAAGGCAGAGTAAGTATTTGACTGCTTGAAAATAAATAAGGCAGAGCCAGTAGCAGTGTCAGCCACTAGAAAGATCTGCTCTCATGCAGCTCACCAAAAAGCTGAGTTTCTGTGGCTGACTGAAGCCGAGGAAGGAGGTAACTGGACCTGGCTCACAGATGCTGAGGTGGCCTTCTAACCAAACCCAGTGCCTATTGCTGTAGAATCAACACTTCCAGTGGGAGGTTTTAATGTTTTACAAAGCTGTGCTAAACCAAGATGGGTAAGTAGTGGGCACACATCTCTCAGATCTGTAAATGGATGTCAGAGTTTATACCAACATGCCAACTGGAGTTGATGGTTATGCACGCTAAGCTGCCACAGGCCTTGTAGCACGATGACCTGAAGGAAGCCTCACAGCGTAGCAGACTAGAAGGCTTTCTAAAATGACAGGCATACTTCTAATTCATAAAGGGAATTAGGCCTTTGCCTTGATGGGACAATACAACTGACCAGCACAACCTTTTTGGACATCTTTTTAATTCAGAGACTGACACAAAGCATTCAAAAATATATTTCATTCAATAAAACACCTGTTCTTTGCCTTTGCAAAAATTTTCTTATCTATCCAGATGGCGGCCAGTCCCATAAGGACTCCAGAACCTCACTTCCACCTTAGCTGCATCCTAAACAAACTATCATTCAAAGACTTCTCCAGTCCTTTCTCTCTCTTGTATTGTCTAACCTGCTCCAACACTGATATTCTACAGGACCATCTCATCTGCCTGTGTCTTTTCAGACCAAGACAGCATATCTTGCTTGTTTTCTTTCAATAACGTAGGGAGGAAAAAATAAGAGAACATTGAGTCACATGAACGGGATGGTGGTAGACTGAACCTAAGTAGGAAAAGTGGAATAAGAAGTAGGGTCTCTAGAATTGTGATCCTGCACACTACGCAGGCTTTGAACATGTTATGAAGATCAGAGAAGGCAATGTACAACAAGAAAAGGCTCGGTCATCAGGAAGAGGCTAAGAAGTTCAAATACTTCAAGCATTTTATTACAGTCTTTCCCTTCTAATTTTGGTGTCTCCAGTAATGGTTCCAAGGGGATTAATGCCATGACACAGTTCTGTTTAGTTTGCTTTGTCAGTTGTTGGCATTAAACTTCAACAGAAATCACAGCTGGTATTAACTGGAAAGACTTCTTTTTTTTTTTTTTTTTTTAAACTTCAGTGGAGCCACACCACTCTAAAAATATGGAATTTGATTCAGACGAGCTGATAATGTTTCCTTAAACAGCTGCTTTAGAGAGCACTTTAGATTTTTGAATAAAAGACTTTTGTAATTCCTTTCCAAAATGATACGTAATCAGACATTTCCCTGCTTGCACAAGCCATGCTGAAAGATCAAAGACAAGTACATTAAAATACAGCAAGTAGGATTATTTTTATATTTGTAGTATTTTTTACATTGTATAGAACCTCAGATATAATGTGAGTTTTTATACTTTATAAAAGTTCTTTATATATATACAAAAACCACATGACAGTGATTGAAAGAAATTAATGACTGCAAACAGCACACTGATGGACAGGTCATAGTACTAAAGAAGTGATCTACTTACGCTGGCCCCATTGGCCACTGCTGGGATTCAGATAGTTGGGATAAAGGCCCTCTGGTTTATCCAGTCGATTTAGAACTTTTCGAATATTCATTACCTATTGGAAGGGTACAAAACACTGAGCACTGATCCATTTTTCTCCCCCAAAATAAATCAGTGTTGGTACAAAAGTCTTAAAGTGCAAATGCCCGTAAAAATAAAAAAATAGTCTTAGTCAACACATAGACCTGAATACCTCTGTGCAATCATATTACTATTAAAAAATATCTTCTAAGCTGACATCATCATGTAAATGAACTCCTCAAAACCTCTGGAGTTTCTGTGTCAAGTGTCAGTAATGAAACAACACAACAGAAGCAAGCTCCGAACTTCAGGACTTACCATACAGAGTATCTCGCCCCTCCACAGGATGCTGAAATTCACGGAGGCTATTTGCCTTAACTAAGCTCAGATACTTCAGCATTATATTCCTCATATACCCAAATCAGCAATGGTATTAAATATTAAGCCTATCACCTAGTTCAGATGTAGAAGTGAACTGTAAAGCAGTTTTGCCTGGAAAGGAGAGCACTGCTGGAACTGAGCTTCATACAACCAGCTTGCCCAGCAGGAACCCATGCAGCCCTGAGCACTCCGTCGGCACTGCTAAGGAGCTCGCTACAAATGAGAGGCCCAGGAAAACAATTACAGTCCAGATGCTCTGCAGCTGGAGTCATCCAGCAGCACAATCCATTGCAGAGCACATGAAATAATTTATACCAAATTTTAACATTCACAGAAAAAGAAAATGTAGCAACTTGGGAGAATGAAGATCCTGAACACCACAAACCAGAAATCGTAACAAAAAGGTACTGACAGCTTCATTATAACACCCGGAATGCCTAGAGATCAAGTGAACTAGCTGCTGAGAAAGAAGATAAATTAGCTTACACCAAGCCACAAAAGGATTTCTGTCGTGGGACACAAACTGCCTTCTGCATCTTGACGCTACATTGCTAACAGCCATTGCCCAAATGCAGACTGCAACGAGTTCTAGACCTCATTTAATGAATTCTTCTATGAATACTTCCCTGCAAAGCTTATTCCAGTGTTTCTTCTTCTTTATCAAGCGTACCAGCCCTGAAATGGCTTGCCTTGGAGGGCTGTGGAATCACAATCTCTAAAGGGTTTTATGAGCAGCTTACATAAACAGATTTCCAGCATCTTGCATCTGTAGCTCAATGCCACTTTGGAAGAGAACCATAGGCTAGGATTTTTAACATACGCACTTTCATCACACTTTAATTGTCTCTTAGTAGAACAGATGTTATACCATCGATGACAAAAGATAATTAAGTTATCTAGTAAGTTTGTTTCTGGCTGTTCCTGGATGCTGCCACCCCCACATCTCTCCCACCCAGTTCAGATTTGCTAAAGAGAGACTCTGTCTTTAAATTCACCCCTAAATACATTAAAATTGCTAGGAGTTTGTTTCACAAAATTTATTCCAGTGCTGACAATGGTATTGCAGCAAAGTCATTCTGTCCTTTAAGTTTGGTACAACTGGTATTCATTTTAGGTTTGACCACTGCTTTTAAACCTACTGCTAAACATTTGGAGTCCCACTATTAATTAGATTATTAGATAGATAATATCAGTTGTAGCTAACATGGGGCAGATGCAGTAAGAATACAAAACCAAAACAAGTGGAAGTTTTAATTAGGGGAAAAAAAAAAAAAAAGAAGAAAAATGATACAGTGTATTATAAAGAACAGGACTCTCTGACTATTTACACATCAAAGAGCAAAGCAAAATTGCTTAGGTGGGAATTGAGGGAAGGAGAAGAGGAGTTGCTTTCCAGGGCTCACGTAAATAGAAAGTATCCAGAAGACAATGTTATTAAATTTTGGAAGAATCAGTAAGCACAACAACTGTTTTGTCAAAGGATGGTTTTTTTGGTTTTTTCTTCCCCCAAAGAAAGTTCAAAGCACATTTCTTAAAGGTCAGTGCAATGGAAGGGCTTTCTGACCTCACTGACAGCAGTGATATTATACAGCACTTTTGAAGACTAAACTTGCTGAAATCACACAAGGTAGCCATGGTGTTTTGCTTTCTTTAGGCATCACATATTATCTCCAATAAAACGTCAATTTTTGTTTTCACCACATTCAGGTGAAGTCCTGAAGAAAGCTCTATGGTCTGATTGTTTAATGTGATAGTAATTTAGAACATAAACAGAAATGAGGGCCAGGTAAGTGCTATATACAAGAAGATGCATCACAATGATTTTGGAACAGATTTTTGACTTTATAATACAAAAACACGCCAAGGTGATTAGGGAACCATCTAAAAAATATCTATCTCCTGTGACAAATGCTTACAACTGAGGAAAATCCGAATCTCTCCCCAGAGATATTAGTCTCCCAACATGTGATTTATCTTTTACAACATGATTTTGACTGAACAGTCTGACCTTTTCAGCAAAAACAGGGTTTCCAGACAGGTGGCTCAAATGTATGAACTCCAGATGCAAAGTCCCAAATTCTGCCAAAATGCTGCTGCCGCCAGAGGCCCATGGCCAATTTCGACCGATTCCACTAAGATGGGGGAGAACAGAAATAGAGAAAATAACCATGAGCATCTATAAGGCAATGCTAATAAAATATAACAGGTAGTAGATATACTGTTATCAAGAGAAGATAATTAATTTAAAATGTACTTAATATCTGCATAAGAAACCATGCTTCGGCAGCCTTCCATGACTTCACCACAGGACCTTGAATTACTTTGGTCCAGTTCTGCTTCGGCTTGTAAAATCGCTTTTTGCAACAAGCCAGTCTTTTAGCTCATGAATAGCTCCATTACACATATCACTGTACCAGTGTTTCACTGTACAATGTCATGTTTAAAGACTACAAAAAACACTGAGTATGAGAAAACATTCTCATACTTCACCTGTTTCCCCTGTATTTAACACAACACTCTCCAATTCTAACTCTTCCTTCTACAGTGCAATTGTTTATTAACTTAAAATACTGCATATATACAGCATAGGCTTTTAACTTAAAGTACTGCATGCAGTATATCCTTCTTAATACCTGACAATTTAATAGAGTAGGATATGTAGGCATTGTGTGTCTGAGCACTCTTACCAGGATGAGTAACTTCAGTTTTAATTAAGACCTAAAGATACTTCACAGCAAAATTAATCTCAGGTTTTGTGCTGAGAGTAGAGAAAAGCACATTTATTGCTAAATCCCCCCTAGAAACTAATGCTGGTTGAGATTCAGGATGAAAAGTCTGCTAAAGTTTCATTACAAAAAGGTGGGGCTTTTTCCCTTGAAATTTCCAGCAGCAATATTCAGAAAAAACCCTGAAATTGAATAAAAGCTAGCCAACTTTCTGGAGCATCTAGGTGAATAACGACATACTAGACCGGCATATTATTAGCATGAATGTTAGATAGAAATACACTTATTAGGTACTGGAATGTCTTCCTTATTTTCAAGTTGTAAACAGCATTAAACACATACATATATATAAATAAAAATTTAACTTTACTTTTATACATAAGCAGCCACTACAGTCATCAGTTAGCACTTGCACAACCGTGAAAATCAGGTATTCTTCCCGAGTTAAAATGTCGCTCATATTATGAAAAAACAAAACAAAGCAGAAAACCAAGAAACCCCATCTTTAGTTCATCATGATGGAGGTCCTGATGATGTATTAAATTTTTTTCTTCAAAAGGTCAAGTATCTATAACTGAAGCTTAACCAATATAATGAAATTAAGACTCCATTAAATTCATTTCCCCACTAGCTATATTAACACATTATTTTGAGATTTCTGCCACACACAAAACAAAAACAAGTCATTAAACTTTAAAAGCAGAGTAAAGGCTACAAATAAAGAGCACATTTGTGTTCTACTAAAATGTCACGGTTTTAAATCGTGCAACACCTTTGGCTGCCTGGCCTTGAGCTGAAGGCACTGCTGGAACTCACTGAGTGCCACCAAAAATAAACCCAGAATATTACTTACTGATAGGTGGACTTACAGTGTCCCATTTCTGACGTACCATAGCATCTGTCAAATACTCCCCATTGGTATGCTAGAGATTTTCTTTTTCTCAGACCATAAAGCATTGAAGTGACTAAGCTTATCTGAGTGCTGAGTGGAGGGAGAACATGGCGGAGCAAAAGGAAAGAGATCAGATGAGGCTCCCCTGGCTGACCATAAAGGTGCAAGAGGCTGGGACATATGGAAGTCCTCTGATGCAAATGATTGCCCAAAACTCCAAAGGAGAAAAATGTTTCTAATCTTCATAGCTGCAGACAAAATCAATGACATAGTGAAATCAGGGTACAGCAAAGATGCACGCAATCCAACTTTGATATGATATCTGTACGACAGAAACAGAACACAAGTTTTATGGGATCTGAATATCTCATTTTATGAGCAATCTTACAAAGATCAGAGTGCTTTTTACATTTGATGAAAACAAAAGTGAAGCGAAAAACCCACCTGGCTTACAGGCTGTCTGCACTTCAATCTACTGTGGGTCAGAATTTTTCCAAATGGTGACATAAAAGCGTCAGATATTACAGAAAGTAAGATCAAGGTGAGTACTGCAGACAACATGTCTGGAAATCTCTTATCTACAGACTGAAGAGCTTACACCTACAGACTGATTATTCACCCAAGAACAGGCACCATCTCTGGAGCACACTGGCCCAACTCCTGCCTAACGGCTGACTTCTAGATGAAAATATTTTAGCTTGTTTCCAAACCACCCAGATTAAAAGAGATGACATAAGACACTACTGGTAAATAAAGCTTGCCAGAAAAAAAAAAAGTGAAATATTTCAAGGTTTTGAAAAGTTACCATGTTATGGCGCAACTGGCAAAAGCCCACTTTTTTCCTATTAAATTTCTCAATAAATCTCACAGTGGAAACATTGAGTGGTTCCTGCAGCAAGGCATCAACCAAACTTAGCAGAAAACATAATAAAGTCCCTACTTGCACTCCACCACAACGTCTGCTGATATCAACACAACCTGTCAGAACATTTTCATGTACTGCATTTTGTTAACCAGAAAAATTTCCAAGCATGGCTATCGAGAGGTTTTCTGCATGCAGCAATGTGTTTTACCGTGAGTGGAAGATTCTTCTTGCTTAAGATGGTTTGAAAACTATAAACTTGCATTCTTTACTCTTAACGCAAGAAAAGTAGAAAGAAACATCTATGTTGCATCTATGTGCTATTTAAAGTAGCTTTTATTGTTTTCAGTTGGGACAGCTAGTTAGGGAAAAAAAAAGGCATCAACATATTTCTGGCAAATCTGCAAAATAATGAGGATATCTGTTGGTTTAGTCTCAGACGGGTGCTCTAAGTCAAAACTGACAAGCTTGTTTCAACAAGTGGTAGAACCCAAGAATTGCAATTCAGTGCCTTAACTATTTTTCATGCAACTTTCAGCCATGGATGTCTGATATTCTCTCATACATTTATTTTATCTTTGGGAGCAAAGAAACAGGTAAGTTTTTCCATATTCCCTCATACTAACTGGAGCAGCCACAGTATTGCTCCTGGTTCCTTTTAACTCTATCCTTATTTTAAGGCGATAGTCCAGCATGCATGGCTATGTAGACAGCCAGCTTCTGAAGAGACATTACTAGAGCCCAGGGGATACTCAAAAAAGCTCTCAGCATACAGAATCAGAGAGATTTCATACTCTCTGATCCTTTTGGACACGGGAAAGTAGACTTTGGCTTTTGTTTAACAGTCTCTTGGCTTAAAAAAAGGAAACTGAAGACAGTGCTCTTTTTCCACCACACCCCCAAAAAAATTTTCCTAAATATTGTATACTTTTAAACAGAACAGACCTTAAGCAAGAGAGAATCTGAACAGATGAAGGGATATGGTGAAATGGAAAAAAGACTTCTGTGTCAAGGATTATAAAAAATGAGTACATTTATAAATGACATGAGGTGCCCTAGAAAATAACATGCAATAAATAAGTATAATAGCTCAGTAAATCTTAATAACCAGGCATAGTAAAATACTGATTTCTGCCCATGCACGAGACAACACATCCAGTGCTCCCAACTCAGACATTTTTTCAAGCTTTTCACTAATATTATTATTGGGGTGATCAAAAAATTATCCAAAGTTAAAAAAGCTAATGCTAGGTACGTATTTACTCTTCAGCCATAAAGCCAATGCTGGGTATCTATTTACTCTTCAGTTATGAAGTTATGAGCTGTCTTCCTGAAGTTCTTGAGATGCAAGCCTGGGGCTCTGGTGAAAGGTTTTCTTTCTACTCCAAGTTTTAGCAAAACTATGTATAACACTGCAAGTTCCTGGAGTTTTTCTTCCAAGGGCACCCATTACTCAGGTCAAGAAACCATAGCAGCAATCTGAACCCAAAGAATGATGAGGGCATTTGGGGGATTTTCAAATGGTGGCTTGTGGCTTATGGCTCTGTTTGTGAACTGCACAAACTTATGTGCAGACCACTTGTCTCAACCAAAGAAAAATCTGTAAAGCACTGAAAACTTTTTGCAGCTTATTTTCACTCAGTTATTCTTTCAAAATGGTTTAATGTCCCAAATGCCTCGTAAGCTGACAAATGCACTCTTCAGAAAGAGATAGATACATACCACCACTGGTAGAGGACAGCAAAGGGGGCCCAGGTATGACACTCACCCTTTCTATTAGCTGCATTCCTTTATCTTGCTTTCTTTTTGTAATTTACTTTGCCACTGTATTTTTCAATTTTCCTATGTTGATAGTCACTACAACCTATACTGAGTGTCAGTCATGTACTGACATCAGAGTTGGAAACAAAACTCCTTCTATACACTTGAGGGAGGAAGGAGAAGCCACACTACTTAAACTTGTTTGAAGTTCCAGACCAACACTAAAATAATTTCAGTTTACAGGGCACTATTTTAATGTATCTCAAATCACTGTGTCTAAAATCATACTGTTTATACTACTTAAAACCCATAAAAATTTTCTGTAAAATATTAATAGAACTTTAGAACTTATTTCTATATTATTATAACTAGTGTTATAACTAGTATTATGTAATTAAGGGAAATTTGAAGTGAGGCTCTGGATCAGAAAAGTGTATTAAAGCAGGACCATCACTGTTTTATGATATTTCCCATTTATTTTATAAAGTTCATTACTGAACACTGAGTGCCACAGAATCTGAAATACAGTGTTTGTAATTCTACTGTCATTCATTCTCAGGAAATATGAGCCTGACTAACCTGGGCTGCTGGTAACTCAACTCAGTATTTTTCCAGTAGACCACTGTTGGTCCTTCTGTACATAGGAACAGAAAGTATGAGATCAGTGTCTCTTCTAAAACGTATGGAAACATACCAGGAGAGGGAACCACAGAGGAAATATAAATATTTAAAGGTGTTGTTTTTTTTTTA
Organism: Ciconia boyciana; assembly: GCF_034638445.1. Taxonomy (NCBI): domain Eukaryota; kingdom Metazoa; phylum Chordata; class Aves; order Ciconiiformes; family Ciconiidae; genus Ciconia; species Ciconia boyciana. Next base: position 57,062,013 of record NC_132936.1, read on the forward strand.
ATTACTGAAATTCAGAGGCACAACAATATTTACAAGATTTTTAAGGAATTACATTACATCCCCAAAATACGTAAAGCAGCAGATAATTTTCAACTGAAAGGAACAGCAAATTCTCAGGGAAACTGCACAAATACTTCAAAGGGTCAAAACACTTACCAAATCAAAATTCTTGCCATCAGCGAGCAGAACTGTTTCAGTCTCTGCAGACAGTTTGTTTATTATCCCTCAGTCTTTCCTGGAGGCTGCCAGGACAACTCCACAAGGTGGAGGCAGAGCAAGACTTCAGAACTGCAATATTTAATGCAAAATGCAAAAGCACAACCTAATAGTCAGTATCCTCCTGCAGACTTAGCCAGTAAAAAAGGTGAAAGGAGAGAATAAAAGAGATCCAGCAGCAACAATGTGAAGTGTCCGAGAGTCACTGCTGCGAAATGTTTTCGGATTAAATATTAAAATAACTCCCTATAGCCCCTTTGGACTTTACTAATGCTGATCTTTTTTGCAAAAAAGCTACTCCAACTATGATGGTAGGTGAAAATGCAAAACACTACGACAGAGAAATGAAAACATGGCACTATGAAGGGTCCATTTAAATTCACCAGAGCCATGAGACTTAAGTTGGAGCATACAGGTTGTGCCTGTTACTTCCAGGAGTGCTGAGGGGACAAGGGGATCTGCCTGGAGAAGACAACTTATGACTGGAATTGGTTGGGCTTAATCCTTTTTTAATAGGAACCCGCATGAGCAGAGCATTGCCCAGCCCAACCTGCAGCGCCTGGCTCGCTCGCCTCGCTCCGAACCACCAGCCACCCCTCTGACACCCACAAGGGAGAGGGACCTTCCCAAATGGAGGTCAAGAAAAAGGGGGAGGGTGATGCAAAGACCACACAACTTTCCTGCAGCTTTTTTGTCCTTCTTCCCCCTCCCAGTTCCCCAGGACACACTTCATGCTTCTCCTTGAGTCTCAACCCCCAAGTGTTACAGTTACCCCTTGCCAGGTGCCCAAATCTCCCCAAGATTTTGGTTAGCTTCACAGGTATCAGATGTATTTTTTAACTCTCTACAGGCTAATATACATATAAAAAAGTAGGACTGGAGATAAAGACTTTGTAATGTTATATTTTTAATTCTTATAATTATAAAATAAGGTTTTTCCCAGCTCACAATTTATTTTAATGGTCCTTTTTTGTACTGGCCACATTTGCATGACATTTTAATAAAATATTGCAAGATAACTTTTGGCAGATTAAACTTCAAAAATAAATACAGAAAACCTTTCTGCAGTACTGTGACATGAAAAGGATACCTCAAAGTCCATGAATCTTCTATACCTAGCCAGGCAAAGCCATTCAGACTGTGCCACATATTGTGAATTAGTAAAATAAACAAGTTAACACAATGCATTATGTCCAAAATTTCTCTCACAGATGTTAACACATGTCAATTTATTATTATTTTCTCTGACATATTTCAATACAGTGAGAAAAATCTCCAAAGGCACATTCCATTTTGGCAGAATTGGTCATTATTTCTATGGATTACTTTTTTTTTTTTTTAAACAAATGTCTTCCTTTTATAAAAAGTCAGTATAACTACACAATGCCAGTCACTGCATTTCTAATAAAGTGCTTATACATTGCAAAAGCCTTCAGTCTATTTCTTTTCTGCCACTACCAGTCTTTCATAATAATATCTTAATTTAATCAGGTCGACTAAGTCTCCTTAGAACAAATGAAGAGAGGTCAGTAAAGGGTCAGGTTTTCATTTACATACTCGGTATCTATTTCTCATTTTAAACAAAATATATTTAAAAGATTAAGTTGCTATAGAGCCCTAGATGGCACAAAATACTTAAAAATGCTAAATAAAACTTAATTACTTTCAGCATTTCCTAGGCAAATGAATGAACTCAAAACCAAACAATTAATATGTTCTAAATATACTTCGTGACATACACCCCAACATAAAAATAAGCAAATAATGGGAAAAAATATTTCATGCATACTAGAGTTGCATACTGTGATCCCCTAGCTAAGGGAGCCACTATGGCAGCCAAAAGGATGATACTCAGAGGTCATTTTCATAGAATATCCAATTTTCATGCATTACTTAGGATTGCCACATCTGAAAACACTTTCATAAGAACGATTTTTTATTTTGCCCTGAATGGAACCATTTGTCAATATGTCACAAAAATAAATGAGGAGCAGCTTCTTCTCTTCCCAGAAACCAATGCTGATCATTAGACACACATCCTTTGCTAATAACTTACCAAGAGAGAAGCTAAATCCAATACTATAGACCAAACTGGGGAAGTTAAGGGGTGATCTGCTGTTGATACTTTTCAGAAGAGGTTCCCTTAAAACTCCTGTGCTGCATCTTTCTCCTTTTAGCATTGCAGCTAACTAACAGTGCTAATCAACTATGGTTTATGATTTTATAAAGAAGCTGTGATGAAGAATGAAATTATTTTATCAGAGGTTCATACTTTTTAAAACAAACCAAAAAAACCAACCATGGAGCACACAGGCAATGCTTGCTAAAGTTTCAACTACTGTATTTGATAAACTACATGCTGAAAAGATTTATTTTTTTTTTTTTTTAAATTTCCTTCACCCCCCGCCCCCAAGAGTACAAGATATGGGATCTTGGTGTAAGCGTCTGTCTTCACAAGCACTGAAATCGATGATTTATTTGTTAACACTTCAAAGATATTGAATGTGTTTTTGTTTTCCCCATATCTGGCAAACCATCCGTACCCCTATTTGACAGAAGAAAGATAGGAACACAGAAATCCCATGTTTGCGCACACCACTGGTACTCAGCTCCTCCACACATGTCTAGTGGTGGGAGCTGCCAGGACAGCACCTTGTGGGCAAAGTCAAATGGGGGAAGCCGTGACAGGGCTAGCACAGTAGCTGTGTATTTCTAGCCCCAGTAGCAAGCGTGAAACACCTTCCTGTCCAACTTCCAACACATGGCAATTAACTTTCTGCAGGCCTATGTGGTCCCTGTCTCCCCCCAGACAGTATCAGACCCCTGCTGGAGCTCTGACTTTTCCACGGTATCCCTTTTCTGAGAAAGGAAAGTGATTATAATCTGGTTAAGCATCTCTCACACAATGCCTTGACAGCTGGAGACAGCAGAGAAAGAAACTTAAATCAGCTAGCTAGCTTATGTGGTAGTTTTTGATGTCTGTTTTATTCCTCTTTGTTAGGAGGGTTGTTTAGGCAACTGCTAACAGCTGGTTAGTTTTTCAGCTGTGACAATGAATGTGTAACCACTGCCCTGCCCTAATCATGGCCCAGCTGGCAGCTTCCTGCTCAGCTGAGCTACCCTCTCTGAAGACTGACCCATACCAGCTATTACCTGGTGAGGTGATTTCTAGGGATGCTGACTTAGCAGGAGGAGGCAGACAGTGAATTAGTACCATCAGCAACTGCAGTATGAAGACTAACAACAAAAGTGGTTACTCAATTTTACAGTACAACAGGGAAAAAAAAATTTCTATGCTGTAATGTCAGACAGAACACAAATGTTTTTTTTACTGTAACAAGTGAGATAATGAAGAGGTATAGCCTTAAGAGCTATTAGTTTGAGAACATTAATTTTGTCTATTTGCCTAGTTATATGCAGTGTCAGCATTAATATATGCTGATCTCCTGGCCACTTCAGTTCTGCCAGTACAGGAGATGCATCCATTTGTATTGGAGGCACATGCACATCATCATCTGGCTGGAAATGAGAGTAGAAAAAGTCAGATTACTGTGGCTGACCGTTCATCGTGTGAGAAAATACGAGCACAGCTCGAAAAAGATGCTAGTATGAAACAGATCTTAAAACAAGATCCCCAGTTTTCTCCATGAGGTTCATCAGGTCCTTCAAAGGCAATGTATGCGGCACACTTTCCCATCCAAACATTAGAGATGTCTGTCTGTAAAAGGGCAGAAGAAGAGGAAACAGTCTCCTTGCTCCCCTTGTCAATTTTAGGAAGATGGAACCAGTCAGAATAGTTTTGTGGTTCTTGAAGATCAACAGTTGTTTTAAAGACCCTACCATACCTAGGTACATCAGTTGCACTGTCTGTGGTTAAATTTTTCAAGAACAAAAGTTATCCTCCCAACATTTTTGCCTTTCACCTTTGTAAGGAAAGCTACCCAGTGACTTTTAAAGCTGTCCTAGAATGGTCACGATTTCCTTACTGTACGTGCAGGCAAAAGGTTAAAATGCTCAACAATCATGGAACGCTATCAAGTGGGCTGATCTTCCTCAAGGTGACCATCCAACAGGCAATTTCTCTTGAAACCGCACAGAACAGCAACAGAGACTGAACAGCACTGTTAATGTAAAAGCGGGAAAGAAACAGAAGTATGAAATTTCCAGTATCAACCTGTGCTGTGGCCTCTGCCAGGACAGGTCCCTACCTCCCTGAAGGATCAAGTCAGTGGTGGAGAAGGTGTTGGAGAAGTGTGCATATAAACACACAGAGGAGGCTAGAGAGTAATGTCTGCTCCACGTCCAAGGCATAGTCCATGAAACCCCACTAAACACTCTTTGCTCAGTAAAAAAAGACACTGGTCAACACCACCATCAAACTCACTGTCATGGCAACAGGACCAGCCCCTCTGTGGTGAAAACTACTTGCTCATGATCAGGTCAGAGTAATGATGGGTCCTGGGGAAATACTTGAAGTGAGAGGACACTGAAATGAATGGAAACAGCAGCAGAGGGAGCAGGAGGAGCCAAGATGCAGTTGGAAACCAAAATGCCAGAGAGAACCAAGACAAAGAGGAAACAATCTCATCTGCCTCTGGAGAGCAGCAAAGAATAAGCAAAGGCCAGTGAAATTGCCTGTGGGAAGATCATGCTTTACTGTACACATTGAAGTCCGTCAGCTGCTGAGAATAAAAAATAAAACAGCTCCTCCACAGGCTCTGAACACCACCAGACACCCTGGGATACTTCTTTCATGACCTGACACATGGGTTTTGAATATCTGCATCTAGTGATACTGTATCTATTGATGCTTAAAATAATCAGAGTATCTTATTCTCACCAGTCCATTCAGACTGGTGGGCTGCTTCATTTATGTCAGATTCCTGCAGCACTTCTCTGTGGAAAAACACTGAATTTCTTTAGGACTTTACTGGCAGGGTTCGTACAATCCTTTCCTTATGGCTGTCTGCCCTGTGACACTTTTCACATTACTGGTGCTCTAAAGGGGCATCAAAGCTTGCGGAATTGGCACCCTGCGGCAAACCAACAGAGCAGTAAGCTCACGCATATGCACCCACATCGAGGAGTGTGAGACAGGGAGAGACAATTAGTAGCCAAGCAGTACATGATTTGAAATGTCACTATGAGACATGTCAAGTGTTTAAAGGTAATTTTCAGTGTCACCATCTAAAACTGTACTTGTTACTGTAATAATTTCTGATAAAAGTTATCTGAGCACAGCACAGACCTACACGTCTCCCACAACACACTAATGAATAAAGTGAACAATTCATGTTTCTTATTACTTTATGCACTAAAGGTTTAATTAATCAATTTCCAAGGGCTAAAAAAGCAAGAGGGAATACAACACAACAGAGCAAGGCTAGATAATAAGTACCAGCATAGACTACTTTTAATCAGGTCCCTGAAGAAAAGTGAAAATAACAGGAAATGAAAAGTCATGAATAGAAGTCTACAGTTCTGCCATCCATGCGATAATAAGTTAGATGGTGTAAAAGAAGAAGGTATTAGAATGAAATTCCCTACTGCAGCAACTGCTATAACTCTGTGTTAGTGACAGGCTAAAAAACTCCCGAAACTGAACCCAACCAAACAAGAAGCCCCTCCACCTCCAAAAAAACCCCCAAAGCAAGAAAAACTCCAAAACCTCCTGCTTCTGAGAAGTCAATGGAAAACACCTTCTTAACAGATTCACTGGGAAGAAAAATAATTACGAACTTCGGAAGAGTCCACGGGAAACACCATTTATATTTATTCCCTTCCTCTCTGCCATGCCTTTTAATACTGAAAGACGAACTAACTTTAAGTCTAAAGCTTATTTCAGAACTTTACATTTCACATTAAATAAGAGTGCTTGCTGCCTTAAACCACCATAGCCATGGCAATCAGCACTCCTGATCTACTTTGCTCAGTACATCTCTCTGTAAGACTCTGCTCCTACTTTTATATCACTTTTCCAACATTCAACCTTTAGGTTATCTTTTTTTTTTTTTGCTGAAGATTTCTATAAATCCCCCCTCCATCCTGATTAGTTCATTAACTTCTGACTTCAGTAAGTTTCTTTCCCATATCAGAAGTCCTCTACTTAACTGATATTCGAGCTTTGCTAAATTATTCTTGTGTCATATCAATTGCATTGTCCAAGTGCAAATAAACATTATTAATTTCCTTTGTCTATAAAATAATTTGTTATGAGGATGAGTGTTGAGCAGTTTCCATTTGGAGGTAACTAGGTAACACAGAAACGGTGTGGAGAATCGGTGCTAGAACCCAGAACTTCCCCATTTCTTCTTTCTTCTTGATGTGTTTGTTGTTTTTTTTGCTGCTGCTTTTTCTTTCTGGCCCCACAACTCTTCTCTTGCTCTGCCAATCGACTTCCATGGTACCAGATATTCTTCCCTCTACTGCCAGTCACTTGAGATCTTTAAGTTGTCTCCACACAGCCCCAAGTGGAAAGAAGCAAGATGCGCTTCTATGGTGGAGATCCTGCAGCAGCGGTCACCTCCAGTTCAGGTTAAGGACACTCACAACCCAACCAAGAATATTAGTGTACTGAAATACTGTGAAAACAGTGGCTTCTCTATCAGAAGAGCAGGAGTCACTTTTTCAAGGAAAGCCACTACTGATCTTCTGGACAGGACAAAATCTGAGTATTTGGTCTTTTCAGTCTGATGAGGACTTTTCAGAGAAGGTAAAGATTCAAAGCATCACAAAGCAACAGATGGCAAGTGACAGGCTATATGAAACTTCCCAGCCACTAATTCCCACTTTCCCAATCTAGAGTACTATAAAATAGAGGATTATAAAATACTCTAGGTTGTCCTAATCTCAGTTTTGGTAATTTTAAATATATCTGTATCACTCTTGTTTATCCGGATCATATTAATTCCTTACCACCAGATGGTAACTTTAAAAAGTGTTTTTAATCTTTTACTTTTCTGAACTCAATTAGCTTTTATTAGCTTCTCATGTCAAGGAAATATTTTAAGTGGATTCACAGTCATTTAAGTTAAAAAGTCTTTCAAAGCATTTAGTCCCATTTATTGCGCTTGATATTGCATGTGGTACCATTAAATGTTTGAAGTGAGAATCAAAATCATTACACTAACTGCATGGCTCTGTTATTAAAAATAATTGGCTGACAAGTTGCAAAGGTCTGTTTTAAGCAGTTTTGTAGTTACCATTCATCGCAAGGAGCCTACGCCAAACACTTTCTGACTGACAGTCAATTATTTCTCCTTTCAATACAGCTGTTGGATCGACAGTGGTTTCAGATACTGGACAGCTTGTCACAAGACTGCAGCTGTGATACTCATCTGATACAATATTAACTTACAAATGCCATAAATTACACTTGCATATGCATTTACAGATATGCGTATCAATCTAAACATGTACAATACAGAGACACCACTGTTGTCGAGGGAAACCTCTCTTTTCAGTATCTGCTTTCACAGATGCTGTGACAGCTGTATGAAACACTACTGAAATGGCATTCTGGTTCACTGAAAAGGACAGCTTTTCCAGATAAAAAACCTGAAGTAGTCTTTTTCAGACTAGTGTTGCTAAAGACATAATCTGTTTTGACAAATGCTTTAAGAAAAGTATAAATGTCCCTTTTTTCCAGTGTGCTTCAATCTTCTCCTTCCTCTTTACCCACACATTGCTGTGTCATAAATCCATTTGTTCTGGGATCAGATAAACATTTGTTTTTCTCAGTGCCAGTCACTAAGGGCTTGATCCTTACTCATAGCCAACAGAAAAACTCCTGGTGGGTTCAACAGCCACTGATCAAGCATTAAAATCCTCTAACTGTCATCAAAATTACTGCAGAGACAACAGGTTAATATGAATACAGGGAATCCCTGCAGCCTGACCGAAACACCAGTATCACTGTAGAAATCCTTTCCATTAACACCATACAGATTTGGGAACTGGTTCTCTCTCTGGAAATCAGTAATACAATGAAAAAAAAAAAAAAAAAGACTGTTCTGGTTTCTTTTCCCAGCACATGACACATTTGCTTATGCACAGTTTTATCCTTCAATGCCTATTAACTATTTGAAAAATCAAGATTAAGGTCAATTACTTTAAAATACAAAAAAAAGTTAATTAAAAGTTAATTGAAAAAATTACTTTAAAAACTAAAAAAAAATAAGTACTTATTTACATGCAATTTACAGATTCCTTTTTCCCCACTTTATACATTTATAGAAGATACATATTATTCAGTATAAACCAGTCAATTTAACGATAAAGAGCTATCCCGATTTTTCTCAAATGACACTAGTTCCAGGCAGAGCACTAGGCTAGTGGAAGATATCCATGCTATTTATCGGTTTCTGATTCTGAATGTTATGCTTGTGCTCCAAACATAATGCAATATGGTTTAATAAACATTAAATGTGATTTCATTGCATCACGTATTTATAAATTAATCAAGTCCCTCATTGTTTGTGTCATCAAGGAAAATCAACCAATGCCTAAAATATGATCAAAGTAATTAACTAAGGTATGATTAAATAGGAATATTTCCTACTGTATAGCAGGCAGATGGGAAAAAAAACGCACATAATCTAATATGCACCTGATTTTCACCAGAGGAAAATATCCCCATTACACTTTTCCTGTGGTAGAGTCTCTATTATCAGATATTCAGTTCTGTTCCAGAACAAACCCAGAACTCCACCTTTAATCTACTTACTATTAGTTCAAGCAACAAATACTTTTACACAGCTACTGCTCATCTTACAGATGAGCTATTTACAAGTAACTAATGATGCCGACTATCTCAGATGGCAAGGCACAGCACAATACAGCTTAATTCTCAGATATGCACTAAAAATTATGATCCAGGACAATCTGATTATACCATAAAGAGAAGAAGAAGAAGAAGAAGAAAAAAAGGACAAACATTACCTTGAAAACTCAGTAAAGTCAAATTAGGCAAGACTTGTATTTTTAAAGAAAAAGTAATTTTGTTCCATAATCTTTTTGCAGTAATCCATGTTTTAAATTACGATACAATGATACTTTAAAGTAGTGAATATCCTGAATAAGGAAAGGACTTTTCCATCCAATTACCTAATAATTCAATAGAGTTGAAAAAGGCTGAAAGACCTACGCTACCTTGGCAGAGCAGAAAAATGAGAAGTACCAATCATTTCTTCTAAAAGTACTTCTTAAAAAATAATCACAATCCATGCACTAATACTCATGATCACACTTAAGATGTTCCTTGGACGATTTTGTAAACCAGATTATCAGATAATAAAGGGGCTGGTGTCAAGTAGTCAAATAATCTTTTCTTCACAGTAATGGGATTTTAATCAATACAGTGAAAATAAGATAATAAAGGATGAAGTGAAATCAGCATGAAAGGACTACTATTTAAAATGAAAGAACAATCAAAGGCTCAGGAAAAAAACACACTTCTGGAATCCTGCTGGAGACAGTATGTGTACTTTTTGTTCCTGCACCAGTACACGCTGTTTCATTAACCACGTTGAAAAAGCTTCTGCATATTAAACAATGTACACAGGGAAGGTACCTTGCTATTTTTCTTTTTTAAATTATCAATGAGAACAATGATACTATAGTTTTATAAAGCATTTAAGAAAATCAGGTTTCTGTCCCAATTCCAGCAAAGCATTTGGTCAAAGGTTTTAAAAACATGTTATTTGTAATCTCTCACTGCTTTTAATGGCTTTAGTGCAAGAATCTGTATTTTAAGCTTTTTTCTTTTTTTTTTTTTCTTTTTTCTTTTTTGTATTTCCAGCTGTAGACTGGAATAGTATAGCATGGAGTATCCTGCAAGGATCATCATGTAAGAAGTGCCATACTTGGTCTTCAACTAAAATGAAGACCTTGTCAGGAATGGAGTATATTCTGGATAGATATGGCATATTGGTTAGTCTTTTTGACACTGCTGAAAGACAAAGTCAGTCAAAATAAGTATTTTGGTAAGGTGCACAATTGTCTTTTGGGAACCAGAGAGACTTTGAACTCAAAAGCCATCAAAATAAACTATTTTTAGGTCTCTTATGAGTAACTTTATTTAAAGTCTGTCTACTCTATCAAAATGATTTATTTCTTGACTCTTATTATACTACAAATTTGGGAGTATGAGAGCAACACCCTGGCCCAAGTCAAAATAATCAGAGTAAACACAAAAGTGGAGATGGCTCTCCTTCCTCGCTCCCATCTCTTTCAGGTAGGCAGATTTCCAAAGGGTGTCTTCAAGAGCCAGCAACCAGAGTCCAAATTGTCTTTGGTGTGTGGGTGAATGCAGGGATGGAATATAAAAGGCCAGGCTCCCTTCTCCTCCCTAACAGGCAAGCATGAAGAACAACCTCTGCTACAGCTGCTCTCTCTGTGGACAGCAACAGGTCTTTTTCTAATCCTCTGAAGTACCTAAGACATGTTTAGTCAATACATGACTGATTAACAACAAACCAATCTGGCTCACACACAAAAAGCTATACAATTACAAAGAATCATAAAAGGAAAAGAAGAAAAGATAAACCAGTTCTTTACTTCAAAGAGGCTCAAGAGATACTGAAACATAAAGTCTCCCATATCAGAGAATCAAGTGCTGATATGGTACAGAATAACACAAAAAATACATAAAAGTGATGGCGATGCCATGGCTTTGTCCAATGTTTTCTTTCTGTTGTACTTGAGGGAAATAAGGGTAAGTGATGCTGAGTGTAAATCAGAGCTGCTCTGAGAAGACAAGTATTTTGCTGAATCAAAAAATATGTATGGAAAAGAGGCCTGGAGAATTCCTGAAGCTACTACCTAGGATTAGAATTTGCTACAGAGGCATTACAAAAAGCTTGGAGAAGCAGGCGTGGGGAAGGAGGTTTTAGAGATGAGCAGGCTGTTAACTTGAAATGCAAACAAGGCACGTCGCGGGGTGTATGACGTGGCTTAAATGTGAACTGAGGAATGAAGGTGCTGAAGGGTGTATGTTATTCACTCATGGAAAGGCTTTCCTTGACCTATATCCAATACCAGACACCAATCACATTTCAAGAAAGACAGGGACAAATTTTAGAAAGCTTAGAGAAGAGTAACGAGAATTATCAGGAATACAGAAAGCATTGCTCCAGGGCTGAGGAGAGAAAGAGTGATCTTGTTAACATATAATAGATTAGACGTGGTAATAGTCTTCTTCCAACACGTAAAAGGGGATAAATCTTCCACTGAAATAGTGAAGTATTTCAGTTCCAGGATAGACATCAGAGAAAATAACACCCACCCCAAAAAACTCCCAGTAGTGAAGACACAGAAGCACTGGAATCAGCTTCCTTGGAAAAGCATGGAATCTCCATGTTGCAGGTCTTGAAGAAATGGCTAGACAAACATCCGTCTGGGATAACTTAGGCATAGCTTAGGTGTTCAGTATTGGAACATATGGATTGATGACATGAATTCTGCCTTATTTTCTGTGATTATTTCATTTCTGAAACCTCCCAAAAACATCAAATAAAGCAACAGAAAGCTAAATCATACATTATTGATGAATTAAGCTTATTTAAAAATAGTAATAAAAATTTTACAGCATCCCATCCTTGTGCGTTACAGAAGGAGGAGGGAAGCAAGTAAAGCCCATAGAGTCCTTTTCTAATTTTTGAGGTATGCCTTATCAAAGCATCTGTGGTACGTCATTCAGAAGAACCAGTCTATCATGCAAAAAATTGGACAGTTTAGACTTCATTAAGTGGAGAAAAAGAAGCAAGTTTGAACCACTGTCCAAAGTTTAGTTACTCAAAAGCAGGCTTGTGAACTTGTACTGCTCATGAAAACCTTGGATGCTAGTAAACCTTAACCATGCAACAGGCTGAATACTAAAAGGACAGATTTAAGCCTTCAAAGACAGGTCCAAAAGCTATTAGCTGTTAAAACAATGCTGACTAAAACATAGTTAAGCAAAACTCAATTAATTTACAAGATGAATTCTGGATAGAAGATAGAGAAAACAGGCTCTTTACGGCCTCAGTAGAATATCATAACATGATGTGAAACAACATTGCTGAAAGACTGCACATTCTAATGTCTGTTAGAATATATTAATTTCAAAAGAATTAAAATCAAAATGAAACACTTTTAAAATCTTCTTTGCTCCAATAGATTTCATTATCTAGAAAGTATGCTGTATGACATGAAATGGACAACCTGAAAGGTCAACCAGAAAGACTGTCAGATTTGCTGCACTAACCACGATTTGCTGGGATATACTTAAAACAAGGGAGCCTCACCAAGGCTAAGTATTGAATCAAGACATTTACGTTAATGGGCTTTTGACAGACTAATACTCAATTTTTTTATACTACATAGAAACCACACAACATGAGCACCATTACAAGATATATAGCATATGGATACCATTAAAGCTCGATTATAATGAATACTTGCTCATTTATTTCTCTAAGCACTACTGCAAGGAATGTAGCAGCAGTTTCACAGATGTCAGCTGGAAATAGTAGCCTTTCATTTAATTTGCTGAAAGATTGTTCCCTCCTATTAACTTCCTTGTAAAGATGTGTCAGTGTTGCAACAATAAAAATGTAATTTTAACGTGAAGTTTAAACCAATGAAAGCAAATTTCTGGAACAAACTGCTTAGCTGGTTCACTATCCTCTTTTTATTTCCTTCTCAATAGCTCTCAAAGTACCGCACCATTGTACAAGTCTCATTTTGTCTCTACATTCTGCTATCTGGATTCCTACAGCGACATCCATGTGTCTATGGCATTTACCGCTGGGATTTTATTACTGCTTGTTGGTGGGCAGCGGGTTGTTTAATATAGAGCAAACTGACTATTCTGATAAGTCTTTCAAAATTACATTCAGCTATATCATATCCTCTAAGCCAGGTCCACTCAGTTAGGTTATAGTGTACTACAGTGAGCAAGGTCTGCTCATCAAAAAGCAGCAAACATGAAGTTGCTGGTTTTTTAATATGAGATAACAGCGAGAACATGGGAGAACACCACATACTTGGGATGTTGGCTAGGTGCATCCACCTAACCCAACACAAAGAAGACAGTCCACATCAGCCCAGTGGACTAAGGAGTAAAAAGTCAGATTGCTTGTTTTCTGCAACACAAAGATATGCTTGTGAATTCCTACTCTTCTCTACCTTTACACAAGTCAGCCTGTAATAAGTTAAAGGTCAGTCAGAGCAGAACATGATCATGGAAGCCTACACAGAACCCAGTAATCACCCTAACTCCGGCAGGCACCGGTAGCAAGAGGCACACTCACTTGAAACGCTCACCTAGCCATAACATTGATACAATAATGCCATGCAGTTAGTACAAATGCATACAGGATTTTTAGCAACGACTCACTGCAAAACAGCATAGAGAAAATCCAGAACAATCTCAGCAGATACAGGTTCTTTGGTAATCCTTATTTCTCCTGATGGAAGAATTCAGCTTCTTTCTCAATATGAATATCATAGTGTCCATCATAGCAAAAACCCAACAATATGACAGAGGATCAGCTTTCAAAGTTGTATGTACATGCAACTGATCAGCAATCAGGAAGATTAAAAAGAAAAAAGTAAAAAGTTTTTCTTAAAAAAAAAAAAGAAGAGAGAGAGACATTAAAAGCCAACCTATCTATCAAAACTGGACAGAAAGATGGAAGTGTTGTGGTTAACGTTCCATACCTTTTAATGCTATAAGAAAAAACCACAGATAGCTACAAAAAGCCTTGAGGCATTCATATATATGACTGTATTTGCTTTTGGAGCATCTCTTAGACTTCACTACCCATGTCAGTTCTGCAACCATCCATTTTGTCAGCACAGCTGAATGAATTATACCACTGGATATAATTTAGGGTTGTATTTTGTCCTACGTATCTACAAACTAATTCTGTAATGTGTGCTCTTTGTCAGCTGTAATATCTGGTAGTACATGAAAGCATATAATGAAAGTATAGCTGATCTAACTGAAAGTTACAGCATGATCAAACTGATTTACAGTACTGGAGTGTCTAATCCACCACAGAATGACTTCAAGGAATACATAAGACACTTCAAAATATCTCTTTCTCCAAATAGCTGCGTTTCATGTGACTACTCTTATTTTTCCATGTGCAAACTGAGCTTTATTACTATGAATACTCATGAAAGTTGTGTTACATTGGTGAATGCAAAGAAAATACTTAGCAAATTTGAAAATAAAACAATACAAAAACTTAAGATACTGACAAAATGGTTTGAAGCAGACAAAAATAATGAAAATACAAATTGTTCACAACCATGGAACTAAACAGAAAGAAAAAAAAGCCAAATTTGCTATATTCTTTCTTCATTTGATTTGTTCCAAAATTAATTGTTCAATATGACTAATGCAATAAACTGCATTGCTGCCTATTTTTTATTTTGAAATACAAGCTAATTTATTCAATGAAAATTTGATGTGGAGAACAATATGGAATATTTCAGGATCCTAAAACCACTGATATGGCACTGGCTGTGAAACACAAATTAGAAGAAGGAGTAAGACAGTGAACACCACCATGCAGTATTTACAACCATTAACGACAACCAACAAACCTCTGCCAATTTTCAAGTTCCACTCTTTGTGCTTGAGGGTTTTTTGGGTAGGGGTTTTTTTTGTGTGTGTCTCCAGGTGTTATTCATAAAGCAAACCCAATATGAGATCTGCCTATATCTTACTCTCTACCAGTAAAACAACTGAATTTCCCAGTAGGTCCTTTATAAAATTCCAAGGCTTTTATTTGATTAGAGCCTCAGTAACAACTTTCTCCCCCACCTCTTATATATTTATTTTCACTATGGAATAATCTGGCTCTCTGCTCAGCTTGAGCTGGATCAGACAAAAGACATAAAAGGCTTTGTTTTACTGTAGGTACCTAAGACCAGGTTTGTGATCCCCATGTGTCCTGAGAACAAATAGGTCAAAGGTGCCAAGCAAACATCCACTTTTAGGCACTTTTGTGTTTAACCATAAACCACAGCATGGCAAGTGGGGAAGACTGGAAGAAACACTTCAGAAGCTCACTCCTGAGCTGAACTAACCTGCTAACGAAGACATCCACATTGATTCCTTGATCTTAATTATTCACAAGCCCTTAAGTCATAACATACCGACCGTTCATCTATCAGTAAGATCAGACTGATTTAAACTCCATAGCTAATGCTTTCTTTTAAAGGAAGCAATAACCTAGGGAGCTAAAGCAAATGTCCAAGAAGTGAAAGACCACAGTTCAATTCTCCTCCAGCTGAGGAGGTTCAAACCCACGCCTGCTAAATTCCTGGAGAACATCTTAAGTACTAGGCAAGAAGCTGTTCTGGGAAAGGCTGTCCATCTTTTCTCCTGTTGAAATGGTGTCACAAAACAACCGAAAGGACAGATTAACTAGGCTGAAAACTCCTGGCTTTTGGTCTCCCAGAACGCCTTCTCTAATGCATTCCTAATGAATGGTTAAACAACAACAAAAGCCCTTAAAGAAGACAAGGAAGCCCCCAGAAAGTCTTATGTAAACAAAACAGGTTTTTTTAACCATCTGTTCAGTGACAGTGTAAGGATATTGAATAGTTTTGGACAGTTTTCAGAGTCTGATTTACATAGATACTTTGTGCTTTTTCCCATTTCGTTGTTAAAAATAACACAAAAGATAAACCTTATTGACAAGATTACAATGCTTTGTTCACCGGTGTATTTTAGATCAAACTTGATAGTAGCAAAACCAGTCAGACTGCTTAAGGGCATTTTCGCTTATCAATTCCACTGCTAGGATCCTAGTTCTAATTTTTGTTCAGTAGCATTTGATTTTGTAATAGATGAGAGACACTGAACATGGGGTGATCCACAATAACCTTCATGCCTCATAAAGAAGGCAAGAAGGGCACAGGCACTCCCCCGCTCAAGTGACCTTGTCATGCTAATTCAATACACCTAGGTAATTTCTATTTTCCCTTTGTGTTTCTGAAAAACATTTGTAGATAGGTTATGAAAAATGCAAACTAATACGACCATTACAGTAATTGCATTGGTTACGTTTATTAATTTGTCACAATTAAGTCAATAAGAGTTTTAGTAACATAGTTATATTACTTGATTAGTTTTGAAAGTGATTATCCTAAGAACTCTATTTAATTGGAAGCATCTCAATTTACAGGGTACATTAAATTCTCAGTAGCTTTTTAAGATTATTCAACATATGCAGGTCAATTACCAGTAATCACTGTTTCATATAACTGCTTCATAAGAAACTTCAGTACAACACTGGAAAAGAATAAAAGAGCATTCTAAAAAATACAACTGAACTTCAGTCCTAAAAGATACAACTGAACTTCACTTCACATTATTATAGTAAAAGGCCATATCTAACATCTAAATTGTTAAAACCGTTCTGAAATGGAAAAGATTATGAAAATTTGAGCAAAGATTAAAAACCAGTTGTCTACCTTAAAACAGATGATGTTAATTTGTCAGAACTGCCAAATCACTGAATTGCACTAACTGCACTCATGCCCAGCTGCACATTAATTACCAGATTAGAAAGTTATAATTAATTTTCTTAATATCACTACACTGCTTTTCTTCCTTGAGTTAATAAAAACAGATTGCAATCAATCTTTGTTAATTCACGCTGCAGAACAGAACTGCTGTAGCTATTTCCATATGTGAAAAGCACCTCATGCATAGTTCTTGGTGTAATACCCTGCCTAGAAGCTGTATCTTCTGACATTTTAATGAAGTGTTGTAATAAGGCAAATAAATTATAAATTATAATGTGACTTAATATAGTTAGCAGAAAAACTACATAAGCTTAAAACCTAATTTTTAAAGAATCTTCTTAATGACAAAATTCAGAGGTGCATAGTATTTCAATATATTTTCAACCAGAAAAGAGATTTTACTTGTAGTTGCATTGTTGAAAGACTTCACTGCTGAGACTTTTAAATTTTTTCATCAGCTAACTTTGTCATTAGAAACCATTAAAAGTGCTCCATATGTGTCTGGCCTTCGCAGAGCACAAATTGAAAGAAATTTTAATAATTAGTAAAGGAAAACAACTTTATAAAGATACAGACTAAAGTTCATCAGAGTTCTAATCAAGAGTGTTTAGTTATAAATACTGCAAAGATAATTAATGCAGCATTCAAGCAGCATACATCTTTCTGTGTCCATATCAAAAGGTGATTTTATAAAACGGAAAGGATTATTCAAGGGTTCTCTTGTGAGGAAAGGAGAACCGAGTAAAATGAATGCGCCTTTTTTCATTTTCCATTTATGCCCGAAAGATGTTTTATTTCTCCAGCCTCATTGCTGCTTAAAAATTATTTCTTTTCTCCCCTTGCTATCCCCTCCTGTGTAAAAGATAAGAACAAATGTAGAAATACAAGAATTATGACATCATGGCTTCCAAAGAGCGGTAACCTATTTTATTCTGATCTAACAGAAGTTTTCACGTGGTCAGCTTAGGTGTCAGAAAGGGAAGACTGAATATTCAATAGCAAATGAAGGCTGAAAATGTTTTGGTTTTTTTTTTTTTTTTTTAATGTTCCTAAAGTCTTCCAGGGGATGGTAAAATCCACATCATTCTGTATTTGACAGAAACTGAAGATAGGAAAAGAGATTTTTGAAGAATATATAGCCTTCAGCAACAAAGCCAAGCGCAACCTTTTTTTTATTTATCCTTTCTCCCAAACTTTCCTAAAGCAACCCAATTTGCCTTAGACTGCTAAATGTTATATATACATATAAAAATTTAAGTATGTTCTATCTATCTAAATCATCTATATGTGTGTATACATATATACCCCCCCCCCAATGTATACTAAAATATGCCTAAGAATAGCTTGATTATCACATCTTCCAGAATATCCAAGTACTTTAACATATTCAAGACCTTAAGGAACAGTGCATTACGTGATAATACACTAGGAGAAGTAGGATTCATGGATCAACTCTTCCATAAAGCATCTTACCTTAAGGCAGCAACTCTAGCATATGTCCCATTTTGGGTACTGCAAAGAGGCAGAGAAGCAGATCAACTCGACAGCCTCAAACACAGGAGGGAGGGAGGAAGGGGCTGAAAAACAGTCAGCCCAGAAGTCTCAGAAGACATATGTGGGACAACACTGAGTACAGTTCCCAAACATTAATTTTTGTAAGCTATGAAACTGAAACATCTGAAAAAAGACTCAGAGAAGCAACCCATAGATCTGGAAAACTTGATGCATCCAGGATTCAGATTCCTCTTAAGGAAGATGTGGGGGCACGGGCAGAATCACAGTTCAGTAGAAAAACACATCCATCAGAGCTGAAAATCACTACTGGTGTGCTTCTCCTCCAAAATAAAAATGGATTAGAAGAGGGCAGCAAGCATGGAAGAGGAGTATCAGGGTTAGAAAATACATAAATTAGAACAGGATCAAAGACGGATTGCAATAGTTCTTGATTTACAGAAAACGTACAACTAAAAGGCACTGGATTATCTCAGAAGCTTGTAATAAAAACTTGCAACTTAGAATAAGGATTCAAATAAGGTCTGGATGCCAAAGAGACACTACGAGAAACAACGTAGCTGCTGTCCAACCAAAAACTGTGCCATCACATTGGCTAACACCGAGACAACTGAAAGTAACAAGTACAGCACTTCAGGTATCTGTATTTAATGCTGTGATTATTACTGAAAAACAAGCATGTGTTCTGTATTCAGCTGGACGTATGAAGCTGGTCATAAACCTGAGAAAATCCAACTAATGGTCAGCAATTATGCAAGCAAGGAAGCCAGTAATCCTTCCATCATTTTAAGATCCCTGAAAAGAAAGGAAACTCCGCAAATCTCTCCAAATGCTAAACCTGACTGAACAATTAACAAACAATAAACTTTAGTTTCTGTTAAAGAACCCTAAAACTAAAGATAAAAATCAGTCTGCATGAATGTTCTTACTATTCTGATATATCGGACTGATTTATAGAGAAAAAGATAATCTATTTTATGCTGATTTGTTATTTAAGGTCACTCTAAAAGATTAAATGGAAAACTGCACTGAAAGAGTATCTGATGTATCCATGAAAATGGATATGCCATGAATTTCAGAAGAACAAAAGATGTCATAGGCAGTTATGACTAGTCAGCTTAAAAGTAAACATGCTTACAAAAATGGCATAAAAACCACCTGTCAGCATTGATATAATGAAACTGAAAACCATAAAATTCAAGTTTCACAGTATTAATGGGATTATGAAGTACTATAAAGAGAAGTTTAAAATCCAGACAAGTGAAATAGTTATTTGTGATATACATGACACATCACAACTGCATCAGTTACAGGTAGGGTTTCAGCTGTCCAGCTGGGAGGTTATAGTTTGGGGGAGGTTAAGAAGAGATCCTCTCGTATCAGCAGCAATG
This sequence comes from Ciconia boyciana, assembly GCF_034638445.1. Classification (NCBI taxonomy): domain Eukaryota; kingdom Metazoa; phylum Chordata; class Aves; order Ciconiiformes; family Ciconiidae; genus Ciconia; species Ciconia boyciana. The sequence continues at coordinate 57,081,659 of NC_132936.1, forward strand.
AGAAACTGTATAATGATGAATAAAGATTTGCATATTTTTATATCTATTATATATACACACACACACACATGCATATATGCGCGTGTGCATGTCTATAATGAAAGATATATTAAAAGGTTAATGCGCTTACAGAAGTATTGAAGGGAAAAATGTCTTTAGTGAGAAAAAAGTAGTCTTTTGTGGAGAGGACAGTAGAATCTGTTCTCAGTAATGATTTCTGAAAAAATGTAGTTAGCAACTCTTCTTCACACTCATTATTTTAGGACAATAATAATACAGAGTAACTACAAACATTAGTCACCTATTTAAACTAGTGCTTATTTCAGAATCTAAAATAATCCTTACTTTTGATGCTAGGTAAAAATCCAGTCTTGTAATGCTGAACAGATATCCTACCCTTAGGCATATTATCACCGACAATTTAGTCAGACAGTCAAAGTATAGCGCTTGGTAGATCTCAATCCTTATTATCCACCACATCATAAAGATGCTTAAACTAGAGTAGGAAAAAAACCAACAACCACCTTCTCTTTTGAAATTACTATTTTTAAGAATTACATGCTCCATTTTCAAATTTATCCAGGTAGAAGTATCAAAGCAATTTGAACTAAAATACACAAGCAAAACACTTTGTAAATGCCCGTTCTCCCCTTCTCATGGCCATTTAAAGAGTTCCCTAATGAAATATGGAGCGATGGACTTTGCAGGCAAAATCCTGCAAATGTACATACATTGTATCAAATACACAAAGCGAATAATTCATAAGTATCTGCACAATTTCTCATTTAGAAAATTCTTTCGAGAAACAATCCTAATGCAACTATTATTTTTAGATGAAGTGTTTCCCTGAGGTGACTTGAATTGTGGTGGAAGTGACTGAGAAGTGTTTGTGCTCATTTTATTTATTTAGTGAAATGAATACGTTTCACTAAATAAATACAAATTGATTCCCTTCCCTCTGAAGGAAGCCTATTCCAACAGTCCCATTTTGTCTATTAGAAGATTATCATTTACTGGACACAGATTAAAATTAGGACATACACGATACAAGCAATTGAAAGGGAAATGATCTTTAACCAGTGCAAAGATTAATGTGCCTACATTCAGGTGTCGGAGTTCCCAGCACAGTCAATACAGCCAAGGAAGGGCAGCTCAGCGGGCCAGGCACTAGGCATTTATTTCGGGGCAAGACAACTGCTCCTCATGCTACTTTGTAGTGCCTGGCTCCCTAACGACTGTAACAGGAGCTAGTTCCTTCTGCGCTGGTAAAACATACAAACGTGTCTCATTTTGAACTGAGCCTTATCCTGCACATCTTTATGTACAACTCCAACTCTCAGATATGTTTGGCAACTCAACACTAAGGGTTCCCTTGCATCTCCTAGGCAGTGGGAAAGTATGTCATACAAATAACTCCCAATTCTCTGTCAGTATTGAGGTGATAGCGGCAGTTATCCAAATAAAGCAAAAGCACAAGCAACACCAACATCTAAATACTAATTTATAAAATCCTATTTTCAATAAATGCAATTTCAAAATCTTGCAGGCAGATTTCTCTGGGGAGCAAGAGCAGTTTTAACTATCAGGAAGTAAACTGAGGATCTGATGCAACTTTCCCACGGTCATCACTATGCACCCTGTGTCACCGTGTTTCAGCCAGGGCCTGGTTAATTTACAATCAGACTAACAGAAAATTTGAAGTACCTGGTTGGTACATGTCACCTATTGGTACATGCCATAGGTGACCGGGGTGAACTTCCTACTCCCAATTTCTTCTAAAGCAAAACACAAAACAGTGCAACCTGCTTGTCCTGACTCAAATCCCTCCCCCTTTCCAGAGCAGAAAACTTTCATCTCTTCTTCGCAAATAACACACAAAAACCCCCATTTCCCACTTTTTTTAAGCCATCAAGACAAAAATTTATGATAGCTGGGGAAGATTTTGATACCCTGAAGATAGTGTCTGCTGTGGAGGGGGCCAAAACCTACGAAGTGAAGACCAAGACCTTCCTGTAACCAGCTGGCTTCTGTGGGACTGTTTGTCAAAAGGTTTGTTTTGTTTTATAAGAGAACACTATCTATTGTTAGCACCACAGAGCTCTAGAAGGTGTTTGCAATCATACATTTTATGCTGAGGAATCACATTACTAATACCCACATAGGGTTTTACACAGATAGGTAGCATGATAATACTTGTAAGTATTTATACTCATTTTATAGTGCACTAATAAACTGTGGGGAAAGAGTTAGTGTTTAAACTTAGAATTTGGGACTAGAATCTCTTTCCTTTGCTATAAAGAAAGCACTTGAACTGAGAAAGATATTTTGCAGTAGCAATAATAGGTCCTGTGTTATTGCCAGAGGGCAGCCTCCCACACAAATTCAGCGTTACAATATTGAATTCAAGCTGCTGGTTGAATAATACAGCTTAACATTATGGGCTATCACCAAAACTATATTATTCTTGGTTCTTTTTTTTTCCTGCCAAACAGATATGTTGCTTGAACTATCTTATGGAATTTTTCTGATATTTTTACAATGAATGCTCAATAGCAAATCAGACACCACCACAGGTCAAAAGCATCTATCCTGAAAACCGCGCTGACATGTACTGATAACCACAATCAGAAACTCCCAATTTTAATAACACTCTTGGATCAATTTTTTTTAATTTTATGTGTGACCATGGAAAAATTATTTATGGAAACTCAAAGGAAAAAAGGAAAGCTGTTTGTTTTTTTTTTAATTAAATGTAATTTTACAATAGTTCATTTGATTCTTATTGAATATAAAGCACTAGTCATGCAATGCAGAACTGGCTACTCAATTCAGATGAAGCAAAGACATGGCAAGCAATTTGCTTACTGTGGTGTTCTAACATGTTCTAAAACAATGAAATTGCTAATCAGACAACATATAACATGGTGATATCAAAATGCCCCAAACACAAAACTATTTTTCATGTTTATTTTGCATCCAGTACTGACTCAAGAAATGTAAACTTGTTTATGAATCATGCAATGAACCAGTGGGTTAACCGGCACCTGAAATGGCAGTGTTGAAAAAATACACGCTTTGCTGAAATCATCCTTGTCACTACTTACTTATAAATTAGGAAGGAATTAATTTCCTCAGCTCAAAAAGTCAGTTCTTTCAATTATTTGCCTAAGGTCTTCTTTAGTCAATGGAAAGAGATCAGTATCTGTAGAAGGCAAATCATTCTATGCCAAAACATATGTTTAACACCAGAGAATTTTTAGATAGGTAAAGTTCAGCTAGCATTTATCTCTTTGCATCCAGTGCTAATACAAACCCGCACTGTGATCCAAACACCTGAAGGAAAAAGTCTGGTTTCAATTAGTCTGTTTTGCTACAGGGGAAATCTTGGTGTTTAACACAATATCCAAATCTTTTTTGTTACTATTACCACTTTACTTTATTACATCAGTGGAGCATTTGCCAAAACCACACACACCAAGCCTTTATTAAGCATGCAAACCAGACTACTTTTAGCTTTTTTTCTTAAGTAGTTTTGATTTCTTCCTCTAAAATTATGCCCAAGTTAGGCAGAGGGACAAAATTAAAGATTCATCTAAACACAACTTCTGCATGGTCCTACAATGACAAACTGTGCAGACAATATAAGTTTTTCCACTTTAAAACCCCTTTAGAAAACAGGTTTATTTTTGCCAAAGATAGTAAAATTTGAGGAACAAGTTTATTTAACTCTGTAGTCTTTCTTTTTTTAATTTAATTTAGACACTAGAGTTAATAGTGAAAAACAAAAAATTCAAATTAGCCATCCTGATTGAATCTCTGCAAGAAAGTGCTTGTTGAGTCACTAGGACAAGTAAAAGCATGAACCACTAATTCTGTTAAAGAACATAATATCATACAAACAACTTGATGCTTAGGAAAAGTTTGCAAAATAATGCAACAATCACATTTCGGACATTTCTGATAGCCTAAGTGGGGGAATTAAGCTGTCCAAAAGGTTTACTGAATTTACATGTTTGGATCCTTTCTTCTTTGTATTTTCAAACTTTCTCAATGCATTAAGATTCCTTTACAAACTATAAAGGAAGATACTCTTACCTGCATTGATTATCATGTTTTGGAAGAAGTCCCAGAACTCAAAGAGAACTGTTCTGTTATATGTTAAGATCTTTTCTTAGGAATACTAGAGTTTTTCTAATGAGGTAGCACATTAAAGACATTTCGAAGGCCATCTATTCCTCAAGTGATTTAGGCACATGAGACCTTAAACATGTTTTGAATTTGGGAATTACTTTGAAAACTTTAAAATATTTTCAAGCAAGTTCTGTTGTCTAAAGACCAATATTTCATACCTCGGTGGTTGGTTTGTCAGCTACATTTCCTCCTAGGTGGAAGGTGCTGAGAGATAAGCTCCTTTAAATGCCCGCAACCTAAAATACTGCCAGTACTTTGAAATACCAGAGCATGTGCCCCAGAAGAGAACAACACCTGTGCCTGTGTCACTCTGGCAGACACTGTGGCATTTCAGCATAAATTCCCTCTCCAAAGCAGCCAGGCTCTGTTGGGCAAGCCAGATTGGTGGGGGAGAGCCATCCTGCTTGGCACTACTGTCATGGAACAGGAATCTTAGCTGGTAGTAAAACTAAGCATTCAAAATAAAAAACTATGGGTGTATTTTTCCTTGTTATTTTCTTTTTTTCAAACAATATAAGAGAAAAAAGATTGTTTTTGAAGCTGCTCTGTGGGTATATCTTCTTGTTCTGAATCCGCACAGTGGCTCCAAGGGCTCAGTAGCTCCAAGAAACTTTTGTTGAAACCTGGAACACTTTGAGGCCTGGGAAGGCCTGCGGCATAACTTAAATATTCTGTACCAAACATGATAATTTAAAAAACAATAATAATTAAAAAAAAATCAAAAGAGGACCTTGCTTTAAAATCATGCTGACAAATCATCCCAATAGCATAAATATTGCAGTTTTGTCACTTCCATCCCCAGTTACCTACAAATGAGTAACTACTTTGTTCAAACAATTTAGCAAGGCCTCTGTTATCTCACTTCATAAAATATGTAATATTGACTTCAACTCGGGTCCACCATTTACATATAAGCAATGCTAAAGTGTAAAAGGTAAAAATCCTAGGCTGACATCAGACACAGTAAACATTTTATGTTTATGTTGAGTAAATCTTATCACTCCCTGTGGTTTGATTTTAATACAAATTAATCAAATTTATTTCAAACTCCTCCTTTCTGGCTTCTGTTAAGCTTCCCTGCTCTGACCCACTCCACCCATACCTCATAGCTTTTCCATCTATACGGAACTTCCCATGGTCCCTATATCCATAAATGCTTACATTATTTACTTTTGTCACTGAGCCAGGGGAACAAGCACAGTATCCCCCTTAGCCATAACAACATTTGCAAACAGGCTGGATGTCCAAAAAAACTCACTCCCAGTTTGTTATGTTTCCAGAAATAAAAATATTATTTAGCCCAGTCAAAAACTTTTTCATTAAGGTAAGGCATAACTATTTTTCAAAGTTCCAGATGCACTTAAAGGTTATATGATACATTGATTCTTCATAAAAAGCCAGGCACCTTAATGTCTAACAATATTGCTACATAGTAGCACATACGGGATAATAAATAACCTTAAAACAACTATTCAACTGGTCAATGGATAGAGAGCAAACATTTTATGGACAATATATTCTTTCGTACAAGAATGCTTCTGGGTTGCTTATTAGAAAGTAGTAATGGGGTCTTATTGGAACTAATAGTGACTAAAAAAGGATACAGGTCTGCTTTCAAAGGGGGAAAAAGTGAAATAAAGAGACAATTTCCATCCAAAAGAGGAAAAAATATTGTACAGGATCTTATACTCAGAAGTTTATTCCTGACTGATCCAACAGACTAACAACAATCTGGATTCTTCTCTGTATTTCACAGCTGGGCATCATCCCATAAACACAAGCCCCATACAGCTTCTTTTTTAATAGTTACAGGGGTAAAAATAAACAGATACATTAAAAAGGTTACTTGATCCTGTGAACATGATGCAAGCTGTGTATTTGTTAAGATTACTTAACTCACTAAGAGAGTTATAATTTCAGATTTTTTTATTTCTATAAATCTGAGAGGCATATTACAGAAATACAGAAGCAATCTGATTGCTCAGTCATAAATTACTTGAATTTTTTAGAGAGAAAGGGAAATGAAAATTTTAACATGAAGCAGCCAGATTGTCACAGCTCACTGAGAAGAAAAATAAAGGATCATAAACTAGTGGTATTTTAAGAAGCTGTTATATATGCTGTTTTAGAAGTACTGAAGACGAAATATCTAAACAAAGGATTTGGGTGAGGGAGGAAAATAAATAAGTAAGTAAATAAATAAATAAAAGTGGCTCTGGCAGCTTGTGCTCCTTATCCCCAAAAGAAGACTCCAACCTATCTGTCAAGCCAACACCGCTTCATACACATTCTCCCTCTGCAGCCTCTCTCTGTACCCATGTTTTCAGCCAGAATAGTCAACAAGTGTTATACAACACTGGTTACTCAAATAAGCAAGTGAGCCATAAAAGGAACTTCAAATCTGGCAGTAGAAGCAGAAGTGAAAAACAGATGTTGAAGATGAACTGAAGATACAGAGCAGTATCAAGAACATCAGAAATACGGAAATGCAACTGAAACATTTAGAAAGAAAGAAAAGGAAATCCTAGTACAAACTACCCGTCTATTTACTTAAAATGTACTTCAGAGACAAAAGGAAATTTTACAAACACACTCAAGAACTGGCTAATAATTTTAGCTGAAGAATCGTACAGCGAACTATTTAATATATTTGATAATTAGGGCTCCACAAACAGACAGTAAGTGTCCCATGGTCATTAAGTCATGCGGAAAGAAGCAGGATGAAGAAAAACAAGGGAGAAGAGAAAGGGTATAAGACTTCAGGTGGATGCCCTTGGTATGTAAGGACACACTCAGACAAAAGCACATATATACGTTTACACACAGAGGCACCCAAGAAGAGAGCAAGTCTGGCTATGATGATACAGGACGAGCAGAGAAAACAAACTGTTTTGTAAAGAACATTTGCATAGTGAAACAAATATCCAGCTCATCTGTTAATCCAAAAATAGTTATTTAAAAATAACCACTGACACTCACAATCTATTGTGAGAGTTCTCCAATTTGAAGCATAAATCAAAATAAAATCAAATAAAATACTAATCAGAAATGAGGCATATTAGATCTCTAATATATGCAGGCTTCAGTGGCTTAGCATTTCCTAAGCTTGGATGACAGCGTATTTGTTTACGCACAGCATTACGAAAGAGTCATCTATTGAAGGTCAAACCTAGACAGATGCTCAAGAATTCAGAATGAATAACCAAGAACCCAGCATTTAATGTAACTCTTCCTGCCATAGCAAAGGAAGTTACCTCAGCAGAGATCCTCTTCCACTTTGGTGCAAGATTAAGAAATTAATCCCTTTTGTATCACCACCTTGTAGTCTTTGTGGCGGACATTTGCAGTGCACCACAGCAGTTGTTGTGAGAAGCTAGGAATAAGATCATAAAGACCTACACAGAATTTGAACTATTTGCAAAAACCATTGAGATATTTAGTAGATAAGCAGGGATTTAAATAAGGGCTACATATAAGACAAATTTTTAGCTGAAATACCTTAAACATGTTTACATATACTATGTAGAATAAGGTACTGTTGTGTTGCAATTACAAACATATGCTAGGGTTTTGTACTCGAAAGTTGTTGTAACAGCTTAAAAACAAATAACTAACAAACCTCAAGCCGTTGTGCTACTGAACTTGTGCAGAACTCATTAAAGTCTGTTGAGAAGAGATCATTAGCATGCATGTAAGTAACCAGTCAAAGTCCAAAGATCATCACTGGGCAGCAGTTAATCAGCCCTTTCAATGACGAGAAACTTCAGGAGGCACTAACTCCTCCTGCTCCTGCACACAGACGTGCTTTTTGCCTCCCGTCTCACTTCTGTTTGAAAGGAGGCAGAAGATAAGCCTGTCTGAACTGACGTACCAGGGGTTTCTGTAGGACTGGCTCTGAGCAGTTTGCTGGGAAGCCTGAAGCAAACACAGCCAACCAAGCAAGCATGCCAATGTACGTCCCACTCTGGGAAAAAGGTGTACCCATAAATACAGATCAAGCAGAGAACAGTGGAAGATGCTGACTGTCAAGGAGGGAATCACGCAAAAAAACACAACACATGCACATGTGAAATTCTCCTTGATTCACTTTCTTGTGGCGGGTGTGCTGGGGTTTATCCGCAGTATGAAGAAAGCTGATGTGTCCTTATGAATACACAAATATACCCCACAGGTGTAACTTTCAATATTCTTCCCCAGGCAGTGCAAAGAAAACATTTTCTTTACCAGCACAGTATCACTGCTAGCAGGCCTGAGGCAGACCAAGGAATTGCTGACATCTGTTGAATCAGATACTGGAGGCCAGAGTGACTTCAGGAGAGCATGTGTCTCCTACAGCAAACGTGCAGCTGTCTTCAAAGCACAGCTGGCCAAAGCAAAACCACTCCTTGGGAGAGGGTGCAAAACAGTGAGTCACTTGTAGCAGGTATTACTCTTGTTTCTTGATATGCTACTGAAGGACACACTGATACTACGTTTGAGAACAGGTAAAAATATGAGTACAAAGTGGCTGGAAACTTTACCCTTTCAGAGTAGCACATGTCCTTTGGCCCTTACCCTACATATAACAACGCTAAAAGCAATGGAGGACTTCAGGAAAAGTGATGGGCAACATATTAACTGACAAAAAAGCAGCCAGTTCTGAGGTGCATAAATCTATTTCTATACGCATTATTGTGTGTACAATGTATATCTACTTAAATTTCCTAATTTAAACTGTAGAACCAAGGATTTTATGTCAACTTTTACCTAGCTGGAAAGACAAAAACTCTGCAGCAATGGTAATAGTTCTGCGATGAAGATATTTCAACATAACTTTTTTATATGGTCTAGTCACCAAAAAGCAGTTGTTTTACCTCTTAATATTAAGCAGTGCCCAAGGTATCCCAGTGGGAGTGTTGAAAGCAGCTAACAATTTCTCTCCAAGCTCCACTGCCTTTTTTCGGAAAACCTGGAAGTTAAGAAGAAACAAAGTGTTGGAAAATGCATTGTTGCTCCCACTGAATTAATTTAGATAATACCGTTATTGAGCATATAGTCTAAGTCATCTCAGCACAATGAACTGTCCCTGGTATTTTTAGTGACATCAAAGGAACGAAGCAGCACAACCTGTTTTCCATTACACACAGTAATGGGAGAACTCACACAGCAGGATCATACGGTGCCGATGCCCAGAAGACCTGCATCTGGCATGACCAGCATCAAGCCAGAGACATCAGCGTGGTCAGACCCGCTCTGGTTTGCGCAGAGCTGCTTGCGTGCTCCCCGCCGTGCCTGCCAGGTGCTGGGGGGCTGGGAAGGGGGGCCATTAGCCAGGCACGCTGCTGGATCCAGGCTGGCTCGCAGGCAGCTCCCTGCCCCCAGCAACACCTCCTCCCAGAGCAGCGGGGATGCGGCTGCACAAACGCCGCCTTTGCTCTGTGTGAGGTTTATTAACGGTGGCTCAGCGTGCCGTGGGAACCCGAGCTGGATCACTGTATACCTGCTGTACCGCAAATGTGCTGCATGGGCAGTCTGCGGCAAAAACAAGCACACCCCACCCCCCCGAAAAAAAAGAAAAATGATATTTTTGCAGCACCACAGTCTTATGGACTCAGCTGGCTCATACCCAGATGGGTATCAATGCCATGATTAATCAAAAAATTGGAATATACCCCTATGGATAACTGAGACTTAAGTGGTCGTTAGCATGTAAAGAGTTTCAGATTTCATCTTAAAAACAAGAAGCGGAAAGACCCCAATTGCTTAACATGTGCCCACAAGAATGACAAGCAATTTAACATCAAGAACTTTTATGTTCAGAGTAACAGTTACAAAGCTAGATCAATGAGGATTTTGCTCTCCTTCAACTGCCAGCTCAACTCAGGTTACATTAACTTGACTTTTTGAGCACTGAGTGCTCTAGTAAGACAGTTTTTCATTAGAAGCAACATTGTTCCAACTTAAATATAGAAACCTATTTAGTGATTTCAATATGTGGATGTTCAAGGCCTATTTGCTTGGAATTACACTGGGATCATGCACAACACTGAAAGGGATTATCCCAGGTGTAGTAGCCAAAATAGCAAAGTCACCTTCATCGTTCTCTCTTTCTAATAATGGCTCCCTTCAATTCATTTTTTCCCCTCTCAGGACATATTTATGATGAATTTTTAGTTATTTATGTATTAGAAATCAGCTTGTACATCTGATGCATCTCACGGTGTAGCCAAGTACAGTACAGCAAATTTTTGCACAAGGAAAAAAAAATGCATATATGTTTATATGAATACATAAATAAAGACATTTGCTGGTCAAAACAAGGTAATGAAGAAATTTCTTTCCATATGAATAAAATACTATTTATAAAATCTCACTTTTAGTAAAGGTTTTTATTATTGAAAAATACGTCATCAGGAGACAATATAAAACTCTGGGATAATCACATTACCATAAAGAAGGTCCAGACTACCCCATGGTCTCTTCATATGACACAGATCTCAAGATTTCTGTGACAACAGTCCAAGATTTAGAATTACAGTACAAGACAGTTTGAGGGAGGTTAAGTAATTTGAAGCCAAATGATGGCTGGAGTCAGAAAACTTTTTCAAGTGGATTGCATGTAAGTGCTGGGAGAAACTTGAAGGCAGGCAGTAGGGAAAACAATTTGCTGGGAAATCCCTTCATAATCCACATTAATTCTGACTTCCTGGTTTACCCATTGTGTGGATTCTGCTGAGAATTAGTTATGGATTTGTGATCTTCATCCAGCACATAATTCAGTCTCCCGAAGAGTTAAAACCTTGAGGGACACTCAGAAACAGTTGGTGCAGAACATAATTATCTGTTAGATTTCCTTGAAAGGAGCCAGCGACAGTAATCCCACCAAGAGCACACAAGCTCTCCCCTTGTTACACTACGCAGCCACATTTTTTCACCTTGGTCTGTTGAACCCAAACCTATGCTTTGCTCTTTCAGCACAAGAGAGGTGTCCTCAGCCTTTCACAACATATGGTGTGACACAACATCAGCTTACCTTAGCATCTCTGCCCTGAAACACTGAAGTATTAACAGGAGAGCGGTTACGATGACCCTCCCAAGCAATGGGCACACAAGGACCCCGAATTTCTGTAGAAGCATTTGCTGCGCAGCGTAAAACCCTACCTTTTGCCACATGTAAAGGGGGTGGATATTTTATTTTATGGAATGTGGCTAAAGGTGCCATAGGTACTCTTTTTAGATGTGTATTTAAGGACAAGAAGAGATCTCCCTTTCAAAAAGCACATACATATTTAACCATAGCAGTGGCAGCAAGGCTCAGTAACTGCTGTACCTTACAGGCCGTATGAATCCTTCATCATTAAAGCTCAGAAAGAGGTCTGTTACAATAATTACTTCTGGACAAAAATGTAACATTTTAGTATCTTAATTAAAGGTTTGATGTACAGCAATAATGCTTTACTTTCAAATATTTCTACCAACTCTCATATTTTTTCACTTCTATTTATTTTATTTCTTTTATAAATTAACAACCCAATTTCTTTCAAAATAAAATTGCATACTTAATGGAAATGTCAAAAATAATGATTATCAAAAAATAAACACATCCAGTACAAAGCAGTAAGGAAATACTGTTCCACATATGGATATGCAAGGAAAATGTAATTCACTCCTGATAAGGACAGTGCTCTGAACACCAATGTTAGAACACACAGTGAAGCCAGGCGTTCTAACTTCTTTCCTGTCCAAAATGGACCTCTTCCAATGTAGCAAAGAATTTTCCTAGTAGGCAACTAGGAAAAGAGAATTTAAAAATGATTTTTAAACCATCATACAATTTTGGAACAAGTCAAGGTGAAGATGCACTTCTTGTTTACAAGAGAATTTCAACAGGTTACTACTAATGCATGCTAGTGATTTTCGTTCCCTTTCCAAAGTTAAAAAAAAAATCAACTATGGGCATTATCCAATTTTATCTCTAGGGCTAATTTAACATGGCTGAACAACTGACTGCTAAATCACTACCTATTAAGTAGAACAGTATAGGCAAGAATGACAAGAATACAACACCACTCTGAATGACTGAACACAATAAATATCAACTTCGCGCAGCAAAATTATGCTCTTTCAGCAAGGATAAAAGGGTGAAGATTAATAAAGGAACTGCTTTATTTTTCAATTTGCGGCTTCAACGGTTAAAAAAATAATAATAGGAAAAGTGGGTATTGTAATTATTACATACTGTCCACAATGTTCAGCATATTTTTATTTTGCAGAAACTTCCAATATTGGACAAAAAATAAATATTGTAGAGGGCAAGATATTTTTTGAGATAATAAAAGTAAATAAACAATAGAAACTTCTACTTAATATCTCTATTGCTGACATGAATTTCAACTTTTTGCCAAGCCCTAATCTCTCCCCACTATCACTCAGTAAAGTCATTTTTTGGTAAGCAAAAAGTATGACAGCCATTACTGAGATGCACAGAGTAAAGGCAGAAATGACAGAGCACAAAAACAAGAGACATTATATATAATAAAGGAAAAGATCTACAGCAAAATTTCCCATCCCAGTAGTTATCTTTAGAGGCTCGAGGACTTTTCCTGGCCCCTCCTCATGGATGCTCAGCCAGCAGGAATGAAGGCTTACTTGCACGAAGTACTCCAACTGGATCAGACCTGGCAGAAGCTGTCACGGTCCCACGCCTGCACCCACCCTTCACCCCACACTTAGTTCTCATGGTTTAAATATTTACCTAGAAGTCTAAAAGTCTACAAACCACTCCCAAGACCTCCATGACTTGCTCCACTGCTCTATCATTTCTAGACTGCATACTTTTTAAGGAAGAGGGACTGTGGAGTTCTTTCCCTGACATATCAGCTGTCCCTTCATCAGGTGATGCAATGAGTAAGTCACACCACCATCAATCCCTTCTTTTAAATTGAGGATTCAGAGGAAAGTATTGTGGCTACCTTTAAAAAGCAACCAAACCACTAAAAATTGCACTGACATTTAACTCAGCTAGATACTATACTACAACAAAGAAAATTATTCTAAGTGAAGCACTGTGATTCAGGAAAGAAAATGATAATTGAAACCAGTCAGAAATACATGATCAGTATGTAACACTATAAAGTTAGGCAGGATATTAAAAGCTTTCTCAAGCATTTCTCTCTAACCTAATTTTTGCCAGAAGGCAGATTTTGTATGCAAGGTAATCCTTCTTTTTAAACTCAAAGTATTATTAACATTTTAAAAAAGGTTTATATAAGATCTCCAACAAACTTGTATGATATCGATTCTCACTGTGTGAAGGTCTTGTGTAAGAAAGTCTCCTCCGTGGAATAAATACACAGACTCCTTCACACTCTGCAGTCCTACTCAAAACTAGCACTAAAGCAAATCAGGTACTTACTATAGTCATATAATAGATTATACAGAAGATAGAGTTACTGCATTTTCTATTGAGAACTCTGTTTATATTAGTAGGCTACGAATTCTTAGTTAAAATAAGCTCAATGCTCAGTAAAGCAGCACCTTTGTTGTTCTTTGAGTTGCCAATCTCAAGTGCCTTACAAACACAACAGTCACATCAAACCCTATCACCATTACTCCAAGCCAGCAATTCTTTGTATGCAGTAACATGTAAACAAGAAATCCACCTCACTGCTGTGCACATGCAGCTTTCCTGTTACTGTCTGTTCATTCCACAGGCAACGCACATACCACGCCAGGGAGGAAAACGTTATTTTCTCACTCCACTAGATGTTCCTAATTATTTTTGAAATACACATAAATATTTTTTGGTTTTTGTAAGAGAGAACAAACTACTTTGGGAACTTCCCCTACCACACCACCACCACACAAGCTGCTAGGAGGTATGCTTTTGCACAACACCGTACCTGCGCACGTCGTGATTCCCAATGCCAAGACTAATCCACTTCCTCAGCAACTATAATTTGCACCTTTCATTCTAGTAGGACTGCTAGCACTATTACTAAAAAAGGTAAGGAAAGTAACCACATTTACATATACAGTACTTCCATCAGCAGTTTTCCCACAGTAATTGTTTTCTCATAAAAATTTCCTTATTTCTCTCAAATGTGACCTTAATTCAGTGAGGCACTCTTGCTTAGAAAAGCAGTTTGGGCGTGGGGTTTTTTTGGTTCTGCTTACTTTGTGCCAGTGATGCAAATGCAGAGGTTTGGGGCATGAATTAGGACAGAGACAAACTTTAGATGAAAAGAAGTTGTGAACTGAATAAACTAAGTTTTCCAAATACTCACTTAATTTAAAGCAGTTACATTCTCTACACAATCTTGTGGCATGCAGATATCAAAATGTGTTTTGTGATCTTTTTTAATAGATTTAGAGAAAAATTCTTTTTCTTTTAAGAGAGATTGGTAAAAGAGGTCATACATTCAGAACTGCGTTGCTTATATTAGAAGACCCAATTCCACAATCAATCAGATTTTGCAGACTCTCGTGTCCATTATCAAATCTTATTAGGGAAAACAGTGTTCCCACAGAGAAATGAGGATCTGCCTGCAAAGATGCAACCGCAGGGCTAAGACCAGAGCTGTCATTTGATGAGCACTGGCTTTCATTATAGTGCAAGAACGTTATCTCCTCCGGATAAACAAAAACATTTCCTCTAGCTGGAATGACAAACCCCTTTGAAAATGTTAGATTACCTCATCATAGATTTAATTGCTGTAGCTAATCAGGAAGAAAAGAAAACACAGGAAACAAATAAATATCTTAGAATTGCATACAAGGCACGTATAATTAAAAAAGAGCATAACATGGTACAATAACATGAATTAAAGAACAGCCAGAGTTCTGCCTTAAAAAGTCCTCCAGACAAGGGAAACCAGAAGTTAAATTTTAACACCAGAGGAAACAATCCTTTTTTTTTTTTTTTCCAATTGACAAAGACATTTTCTCCACATTTCTAATTCTGTCAAATTAAGCATTTTTCATTTTTGTTTTATATTTACAGACAGAAACTGACAAGCCACTAAGTAAGATTTATTGCTTGCTTTCCTGCACCTGACTGCCTTTCCCAGTAGGGTAAGGAACGAATATTTCAGCGCAAAAACAGGAAACGAGAGCAGAAAAATGAACAGGGACAGGCCGCTTTGCTGCCCTTCAGAACACTGAATAGAAATCCTTTCAGCGTAACAAATGTTGATTTAGGTTTAAAGCGATCTGCTAACAAAAGAGAACTGTCTTAGAAGAACTTGTTCCAATACCTTCTTCACTGAAAGACAATCCAGGATTTTTGCTATGTTTGCATTTGTTTTATTTTTACAATAAAAGATTAGAAATGCTACAAAAATTGTGGCACTCCACCTGACATACCAGAATGCTTGCAATAGTGTAAGCTGAATTCTTCCACTACCTTCAATGCCAAGCGATACCACACTTGAGTGTCATATTATTTAAAACCATTTCCTCTAACATATTTTCAGTGTTTAAGACACCTGGATAAGTTACCCAGCTGCTAGCATTAATTCAGCAGCAATTACTGCTTTTACAATTACTGTCACCTTGATACTAGCAGGTGGTTTTGAGTTTAATTTCACTCAGTCCTCACTTACTCCTGGCTGAGCCAAGTCAGTTATGAATTATCTGTGCTACAAGGTGAGGAGATAGTTAATAACATTCCTGGAAACAAGTGTTGTAATGGGTCACGTCAGTGTGGTAACCAGTACCAACAGAAGGAGCCCAATGGACTTCATTTAGGACCTTCACAGCTGTAGTAGTATTTATTGTACACCCAGATCCAGAAGTGCCGAGAGTGTGTTTTGAGCATTTTCTCCAGGAAACAGACTGGGTCCAAGACCAACTTGCTAGCTCTGGGCCAGCCCTGGTCCTGCTGGACCTGAGTGGAGCACAGGTGAAATGCCACACCAACACGTGACAGCACCTCCAGCCCAGGGCTGCACCCAACCTCATGTCTTCCTACCAGGATACAGAAGAGGACAGTGCATTAAGAACGAGTGGCTCTGCTTGAGGCTGCACCTACAGTGGTCAAAGACAAGCCAGAGCTAATCAGCACGACTGCACATGCTGACACCAGAGCGAGCACCATGCTCTTCAGCACTCTATGAGTTTTGGGAAAGCTTTCTGGTTTGTAAGCGTAGCGTCAGACCCAAAGCACCTTTGCCCATCTGTACCCACTTTGCTCAGAGCTAATAAGCCTCCCCTCAGAGGGTCACTGATGGCCGAGAGGAGCAGGCCTGGCTCTCCTGGGGTTGCACCAACCTGGAGCTCAGAGGCTTGGCTGGATGCAAGAAGTTTCCCTACAGAGGAAATGGGGTGCTTCTGCACTAAACACCCTAAAGCATCCCACCCTGCCTGTGCTGCCCGAGCCAAACCCACCAACGGGGCATCCCAGGCACATCCAGCCTGGGCAGTGAAGAGCTGACTATGCACTGGAAATTTAAATCAGCACCATTTCCATAAATGCACAGTGAAGGAAACAAAGTGTGCTTTAGCTCCTTTACAAAGCATGGTTTGCTACACCTTCACCCGAGAATTTTGACCAGACAGAGCAGCATTTTATTTTACTGAGAATTTAAACAAGTCACCCCCTCCCTGGAGATTAGCAAACCCGGGTTTCTATCCCATCGGGATGCCGGCAGAGGGAGCATAAGTTAAGCTGTTACACAGCACAGGGGCACCTTGGGGTTGGAGATGTCAGAAATTCCAGGAAAAGGACTAAATTAAAGAAAAAAGAATTAGTTTGGTAAATAATCTCAGATGCTCCTCTCTC
Source organism: Ciconia boyciana (assembly GCF_034638445.1). NCBI lineage: Eukaryota > Metazoa > Chordata > Aves > Ciconiiformes > Ciconiidae > Ciconia > Ciconia boyciana. Next base: position 57,098,610 of record NC_132936.1, read on the forward strand.
ATTAAAATTCTCAAAGCAGCACTAGTTTTCATACAAATCTCTCCCTCACACATATAAACAATATCACAGATGTATACAGCAGGAGGAATGTTTCATTTAAAAACAATGGCAATCTGCAGCCATTCCCACAATCCTGCTCAGCACCTACCATCATACAGTGCTGGGTTGGAATGTGTTAAAAGACAAATGGTTTTCAGTGGAGACAGCCTGGAAAATATAGATCCTGTAGTAAAAGGGTACTTTCTATCCCAATTTAAGGCTGAAACAGCCACAGGGTAGTATTTATAATGAGATCTTCAGTACAGGAATCCAAAGCTTATATGTGACAGATCTGTGAGAGCAGCAGGCATCAGAGCGCTCAAACTTTGCGAAAGCTCTTGGCACCCAAGATGACGTGGCGATTCAGGAAGGTGCGCATAAGTCTCCAGCTTTTGAAAATTGTTATTGTAGAAGTATGCGAATAACCTTACGGGAGAGACTCAGGCAGCTTGTGGTACCTGTGAGCAACAACTCGATCTCACCTGCAAACTGCTAGAGCAATACGTGTCTTTTTCACAACTGGAGAAAATAACAAACACGGGTAAGCTTTTAGATTTGTATTGCATTTTCCACAATACTCCAGTATGCTGGTCACCAGCTTGTAGAAGCAAATCCACTTTAAAAAGATGCTTATTACAAAAATTAGATTACATTTTTGGGAAAAAAAAAAAAAATCCCTTCTTTTATTCAATTAGCCTTTTTTGTTATGGTTTCACTGATGGCAAGAAAATTAATTTCCTTTTCTAGCTGATTATTGTACCAAAGAAGTCACATAGTACCATGAAGAGTCCTCCCCTGTAGAAAAGACTGTAGAAAACTTAATCAAATGGAAGTAACTGGATTAGTGAGAGATTTCCAGATTTAATCCAAATGTACATAGCAACAAGCACAAAACCCCTCAAGTTATCAGCAGTAGCTTAACACATGTAATTACTTCAGTTGTTTTTTAACTAAGGAATTTCTAAGTAGATATATTGTGTTTGAAAATCTTATTTTAGGAAGGGCAGTAATAAATGGTACAAACCGGCAGAAAGAAGGCAAGGCATAAAACAAAGAAATATTAATGTACAATAACTTACACATATCTGACTTGGACTTTAAAATTAGAATGAAGGCAGGCTTTGCTAAATAACTGCAGAATTAAAAAATCATAAAGGAAGAGTTTGTTTCAGTTATATTTAATTATTTCCTTTTGTGCTATTCGTATGTATTTAAGATTGCTTACACAGACATAAACTCCAAGAACTATTTAACAGGAAGAACTTTTAGACCACAAGAGAAAAAGTAACTGCTAAATTATCTACTAATGTCAAGAAAGCATTAGTTTTTTTTAAAGCTTAGGTATACTTGCACAACTAAAAGCTTAGCTACCACCCATTAGTACCTGGAAAGCTCATGAACCAACCACTTTATAATATCTCTGTTGTGATAATTCAAGAAAAGGTGGTAATGAATGTAGTAAACAAACTTTACAGATTGCCTGTAATAAAAGGAATTTGTTAGGTATAAAAGCCTTTGAGAATTCCTCACCCCAAACTCAGGGCAGCCTTCATTTTTCAAAGGTGCAATACACAGCATTCACAATGAGTAATGAGTTGGATTTGCTGCATATGTGCAGATCATCTGTGTGCTGGCAGCTGGCTCCTGAGGCCCAAACCACAGGTAACAAGACTCATGCCTACAAAAGCTGCGCTCAAATCTTAAGGTTCTGAAATCCCACACCACCCCAGATAAATAAATTATGAAACAGCTCAGTGTCAGTAAATCAGTGTCAAAGATTTGGGATGCCCGTCTTGCATCCTGTCAGCAATAGAAAGCTTGGAATCCCAGGTCTCCAGTCAAATAAAGCATGTGTTTCTAGCGAAAGCAGATGGCAAGCTAGCAGGCATTAAAACTGTCAGCAACCCATGATGGAGGACTGAGCCTACACCTAAGAGCTAGTGGAAGTTTTAAATCTCTGTTTTTACCTGATATCCATATAACTGGAACAGGATATTAACCCACCATGTATGTATTAACACTATGGTATGTCCTGCTCTGAACAACAGGCAGCACTGTAAGAGGCACCATACAACCGTACAACTAAAGGATGAACAGACACTATCACTAAAAAACTCCTTCCCAAGACTCCTCCATCTGCAACAAAACAAACCCCCCTAAAACCTGCAGAAGTCCAATATTCACATGCTTGGATGCTGGTGAGAGACACTGTCATCCCTAGAAGCAACTCGTAGACTAACACCAGGCAAGGATGCCAAGAGCACAAAATATGTCATGTATTAAGCGCTCAGGTCTTCTACAGTTAAGGAAGATGATACATGTATTTGAAAAATATATTGGTTGTAAGTAAATACGAATGGAATTAAAAATATGGCATACACAATGGAAACTCATTATATTGTGAAGCGATACGGAAAACATCTGGATGTCATCTTAGAGGTTTGTGTTTTTCCTGGTTAAGGAAACAGCTGCCTTAGTAAAATTACTCATATCCACCAGTAATGAAGAGTATCTTTTAGCACAACTCCTCTGTTAAGCCACAAGCATCTGCTTCCTAATTTTCTTTTTATTTAATCTTGTGTACCCAGCCCAAGTGCTGTAACAACAAATTTAAATAGCTGCCTCATTCTATATCTTGCAAGCTTTCATATCTAAACAAAGAATAGCACTTTGCATATGAAACTCTCCTTTCAAGCAGGTGACCGTTGAGAGGTGATTTGCAGCACCATCTGTGTGAAAGCAGGGGGTGGGGTGGAGGAGCCTATTAAACTTTGCATGGTGAATCGATGATTACATACTTAAGGCAGCATAAAGTGCTAACAGAAGATTCATTCTTGGCCTTGTAAATTCAACTGTATCTTTTAATTCCGATACCATTAAGTGATTTAGAGTGATGCCTTCAGTCTAAAGTACGTGCTTACACCATGGTGGCAGGCACAGAAAAGGCTAAAATCACCCTGCATAGGTAAAGGACATTCTATTTGCTTTTTAATGTTAACTCAACAGCAAATGGAGAGCTGTTTGTTTCAGCCAGTGTTACATGATACTTGTAAGTTTGTTCCAGCTGTTAATGGAAAGAGTTTTAAATTATCCTTCTCAAATATACAAGTATAACAACGTGAACAGGATACCAAGTATGCCTACTTTAATTGTTCTTCCGCTCATTTTTTTCTAACTTCACTTCCTCACTTTAATATTTTACTCCAATGACAGAATAATAGCTTAACGAAATGACTCTCAACAGTTGGAATCAAGAGTCCTTGGACAAAAGGGTCCAAGGCTCAGGATCTACCATATTCTGCCATCTTCCTTGAACCGACCACCAGCTCATGTGTACCTGCAGAGCAAACCTGGTCAGCCCACTGAGCCAGTGGAAAAAAATAACTACTCCATCTTTTTGCTCTGGTCCCCCTCAAAAGGGCGGTCTTCCTGAATCACCACATAGTCTCAATCTGACACGATCACAGGTATTTTAAGTCAGGTATTTATATATATATCACTCAGAGGCCAGTCCTCAAATGGTTTAAAATTTATACTGACAATGTCCTCAGACCAGGTAGCACAGAGTAGCTCTTCTCCAGCCAGCTCAGGGTTTGTCCCTTCTGGAGAGAGTTACTCCTATTGCTGTAGAGCAATTGTCCTGGGTCTGCAGTGGTACTGCCATAGCCCTGAGAAAGGAGTTTTCCTTTTCCCAGTTGTTTTCACGCAAAGTGCTCCAGATAGCCAAGAGGCTGTGTTTTCATGAAGCTGTGAGTGAAAATTCACAGAATCACAGAATGGCTGAGGTTAGAAGGGACCTCTGGAGGTCATCTGGTCCAACCCCTCTGCTCAAGCAGGGCCACCTAGAGCCAGCTGCCCAGGACTGTTCCAGATGGCTTTTGAGTATCTCCAAGGATGGAGACTCCGCAATCTTTCTGGGCAACCTGTGCAGTGCTCGGTCACCCTCACAGTAAAAACGTGTTTCCTGATGTTCACAGGGAACCTCCTGTGTTTCAGTTTCTACTGAAAGTTATATATAAATGTTATACATATATTGTGGTACAGCATTATGGCATGTACAGGGCAGTACCACAGTATAGTCCTAAGTGACTTCTGTCCAAGCTATAGCTTCAGTAGACACTGGAACAAATTATTTATCAACAAGAGTATCCTCTTGTAAGGTAGTAGTGGCTTGCTTTAGAAAGAAGCAAGCAGTAAACTAATAATAATAACAATAATAAGAACAACTAATAACTAGCAAACTACGTGCAAGGCAGGTGACAAAAGGATTAGGGCAAGGAACAAAGCAGGATGCAAATCCAAACTGACAAGTTTGAATACCGAAGTTTTAAAAACAAGTCATGATGTTGGGCACAGAGTTAGAGAGTTCCAGGCTTTACACAGTCTTCATTAAACACAAAAAGCTTAAGAAGTCTCATTTGCATTAAAGTTTACTCTAATGTCCTTCACCAGAGACCCTCTGTTCCTCTTCAAGCATGGGCAATTCCACTGACCATTAATTTGATGTGTTCATGGATACAAAAAGAATAAATTAAAACCTACTCTTTTAGAGTGCTTCTTTTACTCTTTAAACATATATCAAATATAATGAGCATTTGCTGAAAATTAATGTTGTATATTAAGGCTGTCCCATGTTTAAACAGTAAAGCGCTTCTTTTGATGCTTATACTAGGATTGAAGCTGACACAGGCATTTCCAGATTTTGTGATCTCAGATACTGGAAACATCATAAATATCTTAAAAAGTAAAATAATCACAAGTACAAGGACAGTGCCAGCTGTCACTCTGTTAGATTTACAGCATGGATCACTTAGGAACAAGACATTTGATCATAAAAATCTCTCATTGATCTTTCTCTGCCACCAGCAGTTACAGACTACTTCTGTTTCACTTTCATATATATGGAAAAGGAACCAAGAGTTTTATCTGTTCTGGCCCTAATGTCTCAGTGGTTTCTCAGATTACAAATAAATTATGATGACTGTCACAACCACTAACATCATAGAAACTACTTCTTTCATTTGTTTTGGTAAATTCCATTAAAAACAATGGGATTGAGAAGGTGCCATTTGGGTAAATTCAGCCTGGATTTGCAACTATGCAAACAGCTTTGCTTGACTCGGTGACAGGTGAGTTTTGTAACACTAGCAGTTGCACTGATGATGCGTTCCTAAGAAGTTATTTTTTAGGGGAGAGCAACATGTTAAAATTTAGCATACTCTACAGGTTCCTTTCTCCACAAGACCTCTAACACACCGTCTAGCTGGCTTTTTATATAAGTATGTAACAAGAAAACACTTCTTTTGTATAGCAGGAAAAGCAGATGATGGTTTCTTGACTCAGTGCTTTCTTTCTTATTGTTGAGATTTCTCTGAAAGACAATAGTCATTGGATTGTCTGATGAATAACAGGCACATCCAAAATGACCCTAAATAAAGTGCTTGTGTATTTTCCTTAAATTAAATATAAGAAATGTGTACTCTCTTGTAGTTCTTTTTATGTAAGCCAAACAGGAGGGCTCAAGAAAGAACTATGATTTAAGAAGCTGCTTTTATGTTGTAAGTTAAATCATCAGACAGACTAATTCAATTCCTTTCTGTTTACTGTAAGACTATTGCTCTTACTGGACAAGCCATAAAACTGAAGTGACTAAAATATAAGGAAGCAAGCAGACATTGCCAATTCTTAAGAGTCAGAAACAAGTGCTCTGACTGAAGAGCAGTGCTGCCAGCAAGTCATAAATTTATGAGCAATTCAACTGCTTCTCTGAATTCCCTGCAGTCAAAACTTTTTTTACAGTTAAACCTCAAAATCATTCCTATAATTAAACAGCCATAAGGTGCTCTCTCCAAAGATTAACATTATTTTTTAATGTTGTGTATATTTGTAGGAAATCATGGTTAGAAGTATTCATAAAGAGTTCAAGTATGCATATTAGCATATATAGGTATCATTACATTGCTTTCCATCCCCCACTTGAAGCAAGGGGAAAGAAAAAAAGACATGACAGTCATGTAAACTCTCTCTGTTTTTACCAAAACTCATGACATGGCTTTAGTGTTTTATTTTACTGTTTGACCAAACACTTCATACAGCCATTCCTAGAGAGAATACTTTGCAGGTTTCACTAAATTATTTTTACATTTGATGGTATGTAAATTAAAACATTACAGTACCTTAACTGTAATTTCAAGTTGGAACTAGATATAAAAAAAGTCTAAAAAGTATGATTTAGAAAAGGGGCATCTTAGCACCAGCTACACTCATTACTTCTATCACCAACTGTCGTAGTCCATCAAGAAAAAACTGGTTGAGCAAGGAGTTCTTGGTATCTCAGTAAGTCTTTACTTTTGGCCTTGGGTCAGTTACTAACCATATTAACTTAACACACAACCTTCAACCAAATCAGAAAGGCTGATGGCATTTAACATCGGAGTAAGTCTGCCCAGATTGCGGAGTACCATCCCCATAGTCTCCTGCAGCAGTGTGGCAATGTTTGCCCAGAGCATCATAGCAGTTATTGATCTTGCCTGGAATCAGGAAGACTGTTTGTTCTTCCCTCCAGAATATAAATGGAAATAAAAGCAACTCTGGAGAGAAAAGACTGAGCACAGACTGAATGATGTTTGTAAGAGATACCCTACAAGCAGCAAATGCTGATGAGAAGGTTTGAGTTATTCACTGGTTTTGCATGATAAAAGGAAAAAGATTGAAATTGTCTGTATACTATGAATAGTGTTTTTAAGAACAAGTTGGGGAAAATAGCATCCTTTAAGAAACGGCATTGTGAGCTGCTGACTTTATTCTGCAGCTGTTGGTTTGAAGAAAACAAAAAAGAGTTTTCAAAGAAAAATGGAAGAGAATGAATTTCACAGCATATCCTTTTCACATGATGATCCTGAGGATCTACTGGACTGTAAAATTATCTAGTCATGCTTGCAAAAATTAAGGACAACTTGCCCCCCAAGGCACAACATGACTTTAAAGCACTAACTAGACTGAACCAGCTTCCAAAAACAACTAGTGTGGTTATTTTGCTTAGCCTGCAAAAACAGATTACTGCCTAAAGGCTGAAGGAAAGAAACAAACCAGACACATCTAGTTCTTCAGATTAACTCGTTACAGAGCCTTTCGGTAGTTAAATGCATCTGAATCATAAGAAACGACAGAACTGGCCCTTGGTGCCAGAAGGAAGATTGCTTTCTGTTAATTGAAGGTTGACTCTACTCCAGTAACACCGCTGTTGCAATGATCTTCCTTGTTTGCTTTAGAGTTTTGTCAGTTTACATAAGGTTGGGTTTTTTTGGATGTTAAAATAAGCTTTTCAGCCTTCATGTAGCTGGATGACAAGAGTCCCCTCATACTGTACTGTCTTAATTAGCTACTATTTGAAGGAGTTACCAAGGTCAGGTGGGTTAATGTAAGCAATCAAAGGTGTTGACTGAAGAATATCAGAGCTGACCACATCAAACAAAATCCAAGTGCTTCAGAATATCTTACCACCTCCTGACCTCTCTTATATCTTATGCTTTACTAAAAAAATTAAACAGTGAGATAGCTGACCAGCTAACACCTGTGGGAATACAAAAGTATAATACTCATTGACAAAAGACTTGCAATATAAACAGTGAGCTAAGAAACTGACTCTGCTGTTTAAATACATCCTAAACTATTTTTCCTTGAGGAAAATAAGTAACATTTATATGAAACACTGGCACTACATACTACTCCTCTTCCTCATCTTTCAAATCTTCATGGAAGTGATTTTGTTCATCCTGTTCTCAGTCACTGGCTTAAGAAAACTTTGCAGTTTGCCCATTTCTGTGCATGTAGGCCTATGCAAAATGAGCCCTTATATTCATTGATTGGAGGAAAACAAAGATTTGTCTTTCAAATGCTTCATGACAGCTCTGTTCAGGGGCAATCACCTGCCAAAAACCCAAATTCCCATTGGCATCCGTTGTGCTGGAAGTGGCAAAGGATTTTTCATGTGAACATCTTTTCCAAATTCCTTCTCAGTCATTTGCACATAGGGTGCAAATACAGTCTGCGTATGGCAGAGGGAAGCTTTTGGCACAGGAGAGACAGGAACTGCACTCATTTATCAACCACAACATTCATCAACATTATTCAACTGTTGCATTTTTTAAAAACAAATGGCAAACAAATAGCATGTGGATTCCTGCAATTTCCGAAAGACTTGGTAAAGAGCTCCCTCCTCGTATCTTTCCTTTCAAATCTTTCAGATTTCTGTTGTTTCAAAAGCACAAACAATAGATCCTGCCAAAAAAGTACACAGGCCAATTAGCAGTCTCCATAAATTGATCCCAAGAGTTCATGCTAACTTAAAGCCAGTGAACCTTGTTTGTATCTGTTTCAGGTTTGATCTGCTGAGCAAGATGTATTGCTAAATCCAAAGGATACTAAGAATATCTGATTCTTCTGCAGCAAAGATGCCATTATCTGTACCTATTGCTGGAGGCATGAAAGGCATGCAAGAACAGCAATGATGTCTGCTTCCGATTTCAGGCATTCAATTTTCTCAATGATTTTCAGTTAGCCTGAAGCAGCAGGACTTGTACGTGGCACAAAGTGGTGTTTTGTAATGAATCTCTAATCTGATCCTTCAAACAGCAAATCGGATGAGGAGCTTTCCCAATTTCATCATAAATGTCTATTCACTTGATTTGTATTTAAAATACTTAGAATTAATTAATGCTTACATATTCTTTAATGGAAGCAATTTAAATTTTTGCAAAAAGATACAAAAGTAGAAGGATTCTTTGCTAAAGTCAGATTTGGGAATCTGATGGAATGCCTTAGTAGTTGCCAATAAAATGAAAATCATGGGACTCTTCTACTGGATGGTTTATGCTTTTATCTTCTCTAAGCTAATAAGGAGAGGACATTATCATCTGCTTAACTCTCAACTCAATGAAAAATAACCTCTGGATCAGACTGAGTCTATGGAGACAAAGCACAAAATGGCATCTTACATAAACTAGCTAAATGTGAAAGATTTAGATGAAGAAATGAAGAGTTACTCCATGCCCAGAGTAAAATGCAAGTACATACTATTTTTACCTGTACTTTTCGGGGGAAAAAAATTCAGTACAATGATTCAATAACATTTACTACTTATCAGCTAATTGAACTTTTATAATACATCCACAGAGAGAATATACTTTCCCAAATATTTTATATAGCCTAGAATTAAAGGAGGATAAATTAATGCTGATCTATTCCCACTGTCAGCACCGAGTGAGATATTTTTATGTTGCTTTCATTTGCAGAAATAAGGCAGATTCTTGGCCGTAAAATTATATATAAGGATTATTCTTCAGATAGTATATTTGCAACAATCTCAACTCTGCTTGCAAATGGTTCCACAGAACCATGTATTTAACCATATGTTGTACATTGTCTATTAAATTTGCGAAACAGGACAATCCCACTAACTCTTCAGGCAATATGTTTTTACTCTCCTTTTATTCTGCTTTATTATTGCAATTGCATTTGATGCTGCAAAATGACAGAACTGAATACTGAGATAAATGAAAGAGACAAACATCTTGGAGACTGAATTTCTTTGCAGATGCATGGTGACTCTGGACAGACTGTTAATAGCATATCATTTCTTCTGTATAGAGTATTAACCCACATGCAAAGAATTCTTCTTTTGGGTCTATCTAGAGCTGCTACTCAAAGGGAAACCCTCACACTAGTATTTCTGGTAGACATGCCCTCTCCAACTGTTCTGTAGAACCACAATCAAGTGAAACCGCAGGAGCTGGTTGAGAGCCAAATCCTCAGAACAAACAAACCGCTCCCTCTCAGCTGCTTGAATTCTACTTAATAATATAGCTCACGAGCTCATGTCAAACACACCAGCTGTTACAATCACACACAGATATTATTTAGCTCTCATTATCATCCTTTCTAACAGTTTATCAGCTTTAGCATCAGACTATAGTAGTCTGGAGGTATGCAGGCATTTTTGTTTAATGTAATGAACAATAAAGCATTTCTGTTCAGTTATTTCTAAAGTCAATGCATGAATGCAAAATCATGTCAAATAAGTTCGCCATGGGACAAACCAATTTTGTTTGTTGTTTTGAAAAAATTCCTCAAACAAACTGCAAAAGGCAAACCACTAGAAGTGAAGAATGTGGTTATGTACAGGTCAGAGTTCTAAACTCGTGCTTCTCAGACCAAAATCAGGGCTCTGGCTCCTGGTTTCACAGTAGGCTAGTAGGCTTAGTTATGGCAGCTGCAGCAGGCTATCACCATAGCTGCTCTGTCCCCCTGCTGTGGATATTCACGCTGATGACAGACATCTGAAAGAGAAACGTACCCACTGCTGAACTCCAGCAGACAGCAATTCACTGAATTAATGTAAATTGCCACTATTTTCACTTTACGTTAGCAGAGTAGCCTGAGGGTCTTTATTATGAGGCACAAAAATTGTTGGTGATGGCAGTTGATTGTGTGCCTCGTGTACAGGTGGCAGAGGCTCCACAAGGCTTCAGGTACTTAGAGCTGAGTAAGAGTTCCCAGTCATGGTATGTATACGTGGTATCAGTAACTCCAAAGCAGAGAGGGAAGAGAAGGAAAACCAAGAAGCAAAATTCGAATTAAGTGCAAGACTGGAAATCAGCATCTGTTACCATTCTTTGAAGTTTCCTCAGCATTATGTGTGGGGCCAGCTTGAGAGGCAGAGTTGCACAGAGCAGCTGAGCAAGTAGCACTGGGAGAAAGGGGACAGAAGTATTAGGAAGAAGGAAGCTTTTGGAGTATAGGGAATCTGTTTAACAGAGATGGGTTTCATCAACAGCGACAGTATAATTGCACTGCAGGAACTTAAGAGACAGAAATAGAAGACTGAAGGGCAGTCTGCTTGGAACAGCAGAAGAACAGCCTACATCATAGGAAATCTTGGGAGTCAAGGTTATCTCCACAATGTGAATCCACAGGGATTCTGTAGTACATTTTGATGCAGCTAGCACAGAAAGAGACCAGTGTTAGATCTACTAAAGGTGATGAAGAGACTGAAATACTAATGGAGATTACAGACTGTGATTGTGGGAAACAGAGGAGATTTTAAATCCTTCTCTGTCCCTGAGTAGGCTGTTAAGTGCTGCATCAGAGCAGATATAAACCATGCTTTTATACACTGTAATGATAGCTTCTTGCAGAAACTCAGAGTCTATAAGAGAAAAAGTAGCTCTTGACTTAGTTTGACATATTACTGTCTAACAGGGGCCACATGCTCCAATTCAACGTGCTGCTATAAGCAGAAGGTTCACTCTGATAATGTTTAAGTTTGGAAAGAGAATCAAGAAGACCAGCTGAAATGAACTTGGAAAGGAACAGCCAAATGGGTAAAAAGCTTGGAGGATAAATGCTTGCAGGATAAAAGATGAGGTTCAGAGTCACAAGATTCTCAAATCAAAAGGCTCAGATGGCTTCTATCTTATTTTGGTGTGACTGTAAAGAAGGTAATTAAAAGCAAAAGTATATTAAGTCTGATTAAGGAATACAGAAACTGATAATGTCTGACAAGTTAAATGAAAAACTATTAAGTCAGGCTCAAAGTAATTTTTGAAGAACAAGTTTTTAAAGTTTAAAAACAAAAAGAGAAACAGGAGGCCTGCTAGAGAGCCAGGAGGAACAATTAAGAGATGTATGTGTAAAAGAGCACAGTGCATGAAACAAAGCCATTGCAGAAAAGCTAAATTTGCCCCAGTGTTCAGTCTTGAAGAGCCTAGGCAGGTTCCCATCCAAGGCGATTCTTAAAAGGACAAGCCTAATGCACTGTCTCAATAGTGAGGCTGGACTAGACGACCTCTTGAGGTCCTTTCCAAGCTGAATGACTCAAAGATTCTATGAAATACGGAAGTTTTTAAAAAAATCATAAATCGATAAAAATGAAACAAATCATCAAGATCATTTCAGAGCTCTAAAGGAACTAAAACATGACACCACTGAAGTACTGATGTATCACTTAAAGTGGCAGCAGATGGATGGTAGGTGGCAAACAGGACCCAAATCTGAATACAGGGCTGCAGAAAACCACAGGCAATTGCAGTCTTCTAGTTTCTACCGAACAGGGAATTCTACTGCTAGTCTGTGAAGATGCTTAAGGAGGAGTTAAGTGGCATTCACACAGAAGTTAAAGCTGATACAGTATGCCTGGAGTTTCAAACAGCATTAGAAATCAAGCTTCCAAGACATAAAAGCAGAAGTCCTCTTGTTAATTAGTGTCAAGTTAAGTGAAAGGAAGTGGGAGATAAAACATGCTGTCAATTCTCACACTGGTGAGATAAGATCCCCAAGGCATCTATACTGGAACTTACATTCCTGATTTGCAGACATAGGCCAATACCTTTGTATAGGTGACAAACTTCATCCTCCTATTATTCAAGATTGCTAAATGATGAATTATATTTTTTATATTTATGGAATTTAAACATTCTCTATGAAGGGAGACCTCTACAAGAGAGGGAGAGCCAGATAAAAATAGCTACAGCTAAATTCTGGAGAATGTCTTAGCACTATATGAAGTCAGCAATGTTTTGTGGTCAGCCTGGCAAAGGCAGCTCTAGATCAATAGCATCTGCATCATTATTTCACGCCTGCTCCTCATTAATAAGACAGCACTACCATCACTGATGGATGGTTGTTTTAAGTGGGCAATGATTAGGTCTAAAGTCAGACAGGAGGACAAGATCATCAAGTGAGGTTGAATAGTGGCACTAACTCCTATTCTAAATGCAGATATAAACTAATTAGGTGATGTCATAACTTTTTTTTTCTTCTTTTTCTCTTTTTTACTTCTAATTAACAGTTGGTAGAGAGTAATAGATGAAACTCAGAATGTCCAACATTTATCATCATGAAGAACACTTTGTTGTGATTTTTTTTATTCTTTCATCCTGATCAGGATAAATTCGTGTTCCTTCAAACAGGATATACTGCCAGGGTGAAAAAAAAAAAAATCTGTCACATTTGTGTTTCATGCCATGGAGAGAAATGGCAATATGAATATCATTATCAACTTTATATTGTCTTCCTCCAGTGAAGATAACTATCTTTAGTCCTAGAAAAGAGAAGGTTATATTATGCAGGAAGAACAGCTGCTGAATCCAACATATTTTAACTCTGGGGCGGGGGGGGGGAAATACTCATCTTATTCAAAAAATCAAAAAGCTTCAAAGGAATCTGGGAACTTACCAGCTGGATCTGAAACTCACATGCTCCTTATTCAGTTCAGAGTATTTTAGATTTACTTTTTTGCTACTCATACAAACAGCGATTATTAAAAGCTCCTTCTGTTTCTGCTTATGCAATGTGTTCCCTGACTGTGGAACCAACCTGCTGTGATGGATGCACTCGACCTCTTAACCGAACTAGCAATAGTTTGTTACAGGCTCCAAAGGAGGTAAAGACCTGAGCCGTGGCCTGGCCAAGAACTCCTCTGGTTCTGATCTGTTCTCTGAGAACCCACAAAGAAGCTGAGTGAAACAGTGAGCATCGATGCATATGAGCTTGGAACACCGATCATGCAATTGACACATGAATAGCGGATGGCTTTTCCAAGACTCATTTATCAAGGAACAAAGAAAGTTGTGGGTACAAGGAGCCTCATGCATATCTTTCCTATTGCATGTAATTTGACTATGAGCCAGCCACTTTGTCTATAAATATGACAGCCTAAGTGAGCCTTCTTTGAGCTCTCCCTGCTAGGCAGCGTGGCTGCATGGCGGTGATCTCCCCTTGAGTTGGGATACCTCTCAAGGTTGCTCCTCAAGGCAGAGAGACCTTTTACCAATGGCAGATCTTTGGTAAGCAACCGATATCACGCATAACCTCGTAGTATGGTAACTTTGATTTTGTCTTGGTAACTTTGTAACCTGGTAACTTGGTAACTTGATTGCATGATGAATTGACAAATTTTGCATATATAATCCCTTAGACGTAAACCATTGCCCAAGTCTGAGACTAAGACTGGACCTAGCCGCGCCTAAGCTCCATCAGGAATTTAGGAAGCAAGGGGGTCTACTCTGAACCTCGTGACTCAATGGGAGGGTCCTCCATACACTTTTGTATCCCTGGTCTCTCTGTGAATCATTCTAACTAGAGTGCAGCCCAATCTTCCTGTGTATGTTTCTTCCATGCGGTAGTTAATAGAGTGAACCTTGCCATCAAACTTTTTTAAGTTGCAGTTTTACAACATCATATTAAAACCACTTTTGCTAATACCTTTGACAGTGATTTTTAAAGCGATCTAAATCACTCATTTGAAACACCTTCAAGTAAAACAGTCCCCTTATTACACAGCTTTAGCAGTACCTGCAAGGACCAGCTATCAGTAAACCAGAAGAGCTACTCAGATCAGTATTTAGGCTCGTATATTCTCTACAAGCAGTGCCGTACACTTACCATGACTTTCAGCACCAGTATCACAGTTATTCCCAACAATGAAGATTACAGTGCTCAGCAATAATGTTTGTCATCTCCATGAATTCCAAGAAAGGTCTTAGCTGCTGTTAGAGGACACAGTGTTGTCCTCCTCCAAAAGTTAACAAATTATCTCCTTATATGACTACATTTGGAAGTGTGCTTTAAGGAAGAGGGAAAAAAAACCCCAAACTATCTGGGTCTGCAGAACAGGGGATCTTATTGCATGCAATACTCCTGACCCTTGGTATACCAGAATTTTACATCAGACTAGTAAGTACCACAAAGCATTTGTAAAACAAATCTCTCTCTTAATAGACATCTTATTTTCCAGTACGAAACCGAAAAACATCACATACCAAGTTGCTTAGAAGAGGAATCACATGTCTGCTAATGAATTCAGGCTTAACTTAAACAAAACAATCAAGTAAATTTGCAAATAAATCTGTCCTGTTCCTATGGTTTAAACTTACCATATTACAGGCTCCTCCAGATGCTTTCATAGAAACAAACAAACAAAATCAATACTAGCACTGCTTTAAAGGAGCCAGGCTTATTTTTAATAACCCCTTATAGCCACTGACTCATGGAAAAATACCAGGGAAGCATTCACATGTAATATTACTATAAGGGACTTCAAAGAAAAAAAAAAAAAAAAAAAAAAAGAGCAATCCTTAAAAAGTTACTTACCTTGAAATCAAATTTTTTTGTATTTGTAGCTGTTTTACAAATGAAGTTTGATATTTGACTGGAATTCTTTCTAGCTTGGGTTTAAATAGCAATCATAAAATAAGAAAAAATGTGACAAAGTATATGACACTGTTCTAGCACTTTTAGGCATTTTGTACTAATTCTGGTAAGGCAGAAATTCTAGGAAGTTTAATATAATGCATCTCATAGCTCTATTTGCAAGTAAGCACCACACACAGTTACCAAGAGGCAAAGTATTCAATTCGTTCATTTTAAAAATTATTCACATTGGTGCCTTTATCTAAATGAACTATTATGTGAGCAGGATGTTTTAGGAACTACTCAGTATGACAGGATATTCTTTAATCATGATTAGTTAGACTTACAAATGATTATGGAACATACAATATGTTGCAGCTTTGGATCATTACCCATGGAATGTAATTCAGAAGTACAAACAATAATTCTTTCCGTCACTCCTTTTACTGAAACATAGCTTTCTTTAATTAAGATAGTGATAAGTGTGTATAGCAAATATAAGATTTTTAAATAGTTAATCTGATAAAGAATAAAATGAGCTTTTAACTGAGAGAGCTTAATACTCCAAACAGCCTGCATACAGGTTGTTCTGCCTCCTTAGGAACGCCCACTAATATAATGGACTGAAGGATGATGAAAGATATATTTCCTACGGTGGCAGCCAGCCTCTGGGGACCTCAGTCCTCTCCACACCTGTCAGCAGCACCAGTGAAGGACTGGCTCACGCAACATGGGAAACCTCACACTGCTGCACGGCTGCTCTGTCCTCAGAATGGCCACATCCCGCTCCTCCCATAGGCAGCAGCTGGCCATTGCTTCAGTGCCTTGGATTTAGGAGACAAATCAGGAAGTTTCCCCAAATCTGATAAAGGCAGAGCATGCTGAGCTGCACTCTCTAAGGCACTGGGAGACAACTGTTAGTTTAGGAACATCATTCTGTCCTGGATAGCAGATGTCTATCGAAGAGTATGAAAACCAGTGGCAAGCACGGACAGTGTCTCTCCCAGCCTGCAAGAGCTCAGGACCCTCCTTAATCATACACATCATCTTTGTGTTTAGGGGCCCATTTTACTTTCATTAATGAGTCTGTTCATTTCTAGAACGGCCATTAGCATCCAGTATCACTAATATTCCACTGCAAAGAGTTCCACTTAATTATGCAGTGTGAAACACCTTCTTTTGTTTTAAATATTTCCTCATTTCATTTGTACAACTGAGTTTTATTTGAACATCAGTGTTGCTATTGATCTAGTCCAAGAGGCGGTGGTAAAACTGCCTCTCTAAAGGTGACAGAATGGTTGAGAAGCAATGACTAGGTGTTATTTAGGAGGAACTATATGCACTGATTGAAAGTGAGCCTGCACATTAACAGACACAAGATATAAACCACCAACATATATATGAAATCAACAGCACTGATGACAAATGGTTCAGGCATTTCTTGGCAGACAACTGCCGCTTGATGTAAAGGCTTACATGCAGTCCTCTACCAGCTTGCTGTCTGCCAAGAAGCATCCTCTGCTTCTGTCAGAACCAGTTAATTAAAACATAGCAATAGGTTATACTGGAAAAGTTCATTCCTGTTTGCAAGTAGTAGATCTGCAGGGAAAGGTACAACTACTTAATCGCAGAAGGAAGGTCTTTCAATTCTATTCATCCTTAGATATGCTTATTTCTAGTTGCTGAGTTACTGTAGGAGGACAAGTGATTTCCTTCAGGAGTTAGAGATGAAACATTAAGTAAAACAATATTTAGTAAAGATGAAGAAGCCAGCTACCAAGCACCTCTCAATTTTTTTCATTACTGTTAAGTGTGAACTTGAAATGGGTCTAAGTGATTTTTTTTTCCCAGAAAATTGTAAGACAGTTAAAATACAAAAAACCTGTATATTCTAAAACATTAATGTCTTTTCAATGCTACCTACACCCAGGACAGGACCATGGGAAACAAACAGGTAACTCTACTACTTAAGACGTAAAGTGTCAGAGAAACATTGTCTCCTTATAAAAGCTTTGTCAGGTACATGACCCAATCATACCTGCTAAAACAGCTTTAACATAATGATAAATTTTAACAAAAACCAACACACACACCATAGAATTTAAGTGAATTTAAAGTGACAGGTTCAAAACAGAGCTTTATCCAGTATTTGGGAAATTTCCATATGACAGAAAATTATACATCTTTACGGTTTTGTATAGTTTCCACCAGTAATTGCTTTGGATTTAAAGAAATCCAATGATAAATTCAATTTACAATGAAAGAGTATTAACTTGTGTTAATCCTACAGTAAAATACTACTATAATCCAGAGACAGGAACAAGAAATTAAACTAGTAAGATTAAAGATTTTTCAAGTGTCAAGCTCAAAATTTACAATATCACAGTACCTGTGACTTAGCATAGCCTTCTCTAACTATATTACAGAAATAATTGCATTAGTCAAAGCTCTTAGATGAAATTGCTTCTTCATCCTCTCCAGAAACTATGACAGGCAATAGAGATTAATAGGATATTAATGCTTTAAAGACATTCACGTGTATAGGTTTACCAGTTATCCTTTCATTCTCAACATGTCTTTTCCATGTGAGTTGAAGCTTTGAGTTCAGCAAGGCCAACAGAAGTATAGTTTAGAGGAGTTAAAGAATATGCTCCAAATCAATTTGTGAAGCAGGCACCTGATACACCAAATTTACCACTACCATGGCACAGGAACTCTGTAATTAGACACTCCAGCACGAAGCCCAGTAAGAATGTACTGAGTATGGTTTCAACTCAGGAAAAAAAAAAATTCATTTAACACTTTAAGACTTACACAAAGCAACAGTAGTAGAAGCAAGAAAAGGTATTGGACAGGTCTCTGCTGTACAAGCCATTTTCAAAGTTCTAAACAAGTTTAATTCTGATAAATAAAATTATTAAACTAGAACTTAACTGCTTATCCAGATGATGATATTTCAGATAAGCCATGTGAAAATATCTTACCTCTTCTCCTGAAAGATAGTAAGCTGAAAGTAATCCACCGACAAAACGAATGTTCACTTCAAATACCGAAATTTCAGCATTCTGTTGAAATAAACAAACATAGTTTTATTCCCTGATACTTTCCTGTATGGTTTTGGTTGTTTGGGTTTTTTTTTTTATATATATACATGCATGTATTAAGCTACAACAGCTGTAAATGACAAAACACAGATGATGTAGGGAAAGCCAACATAAGTGAACTTCAGGCATTTTAAAGTATTTCCTGCTCTTCCTCACATCAACAACAAATCCTCTCCATTATCCTCATCCTGTTTAATTTTTCAACTCTACCACCTAGACATTCTCTAAATCCACATATCTAAGTACCTCCCTGCAGAAGATTCTGCGTTCACACACAAAATGTGCTCTCAGATCCTCTGTCCTGCATTACCTCACCCCACACCATCGTTTCCCAGGCACCTTTTAAGAAGTTCTTGATCAGAATGTCATAGCAAGAATTTTCCTACCTCAAGTCTAAATGCAGGTTATTGTAAAATGATAGGTAACATTAGAATGAGTCAATTACATGTTCATGATAAAAATGTAATCACCGTCTGTATTCACTAGGAAGCAGATGATCTTCCCCTATTACAGTGACAGCCCTTCCCAAGCTGGCCTGGTCTTTACCAATGACAGAGATAGGGTTTGTTGTATTGAGCAGTATAAATACAGCCATTACCTATTTCAAAACTAAAAGCACATTCTTCTCTGCCTTTTAAAATTCAACCTAAATGAAGAATCTGAGTCTCGTGATCACCTTCTCTTGTTGTTTACCAAGTCAATTCCAGTTTTACCCCAACACACAGCATCCAATCCATCCAAAAGGCATTCAGTTGAAAAGCTGATCTACTGAAGTTTCTTAATTTTAACTTTTTTTGTAATACTACTTTTTATATTTTTGTATTTCTGTAGAAAAATGGTAGCTAGCAGTCAATCTTCTAAACTTTTCGGCACATAAATAAAGTGTTTGACTTTCGTGTGTTCTGGGTTGCTCTTGCTTCTGTTGAGTCGTTTTTCCATCTTCTATTTGCTGACATACACCATAGCTATATTCAGTATAAATCAATGCATGCTGGAGCTGCGGGATTTCCTTCCAAAGGGCTTGCAGGCTTTTCTCACTCAGCTAGTTTTTGTACTTTTCCAGTTTAAACGTTCAGATGTCAGTTTATGTAGGAGGCAAGAAGTTGCTCCCTGTTTTCTACAGATTTTAAATTCTAGTAAACAGCCTTTGCAGAAGAAAACAGCACTAGGTTACTTATTAGAAATATTACCTCATGCTTTTCAGTTTGCAAGGCACTCTGATTAAGGAAAGGTATCTAGACACATTGCAAAGAGTTGTTCAGGGTTTCATCAGTTGTAAAGGTACAGACTTCAAAAAAACCACTCACTGCATTCCTACAAGCTTGTCCACTTACCCTCAGGCATTTAACTTTTCTCCTCTAAAATCTATTGTGCACCTCCCCCTCTAAAAATGGAGGGTATAATTTCATCCACAGAACTGCTCAGATTAATATATAATTCATATATTGTACATGTGTGTGTCTGTGTATTTTTTTTATACACAAGCACAATTCAGAGGGGCAAAGTAAAGCCATCACACACATCTACCTATTGAAAACTCAGACCTGGCATCACGTGTTAAGACTGCAAACTGAAAAAGTTATCTTGCTGTCTTGCACTGGTCAGAACATAAGATTTTTCCAAGTTTATTTTAAGTATACTAAAACTCTGCAGTTTCTCCTCACTTGCTGCTCCCCCAGTACTGGTCTACTCTTATTCTTTCTGACAGAAACTACAAAGGAAAAAAAAAAAAAAGGCTTAATTTCTGTTTCCAAAATTAATCCGATATTTCTGCTTCCAAGTGTTCAGTCATTGTCTCACTAAATCCAAGAAGGAGAATGAAGTAACTGGAAACAGGTATTCACTTCAACTTTAACTAGTGCTGTTTCTGTGCATTTCTTTTTATTATATCATGATATATGGTAAACCTGGGAAGATGGATATAAAACATTTAAATCCTCTAGAACACATAAATCCTCTAGAAATCTGAACTAACTAGACAATACAGCTGTTCACCTGCTAAGCAGGCTACCGATGTAAGAACTCTATATTAAATAAAGAAGTTGACCTTAACTAAATCCAATGCATAAAACAGCTTGTAGGGAACTGATCTGACTTAAGAAAGGCTGATCTGATCTGACTGAAGAAAGGATGATTAAAGGAGTGATAGGGGCAGCTTCTCTTCCCTGGAACTTGAGCTAGCTGAAACTCCTAGAAATACTATTTTACTTGAGAACCTTCTTCAGAAGTTCAGGTTCTTTCTATTTCAATCCTGAGCCTCAGCACACGCCAAGAACTTTTCTTTGATGTGGAAAAGTTGAAGCTGTAAGGAGGTAGGTATTAGACAAGGAAATGAGTTAATCGGATATCCCAGACAATTGTGTTTCCTGTAAGGATTGAATTAAATTACTTTTGGATTTTGAATTGCTCGAAGTAAACTGAGTGATATGTTAGCTGAATATTTTTACTCCAGAACCTTATATTTTGCCTTTCTGGATTTAATATGGCCACTTAACTCACAAACCATTGCTATCTTTCAAGGAACGCAATGGCCCTTTAAGAAAAGCTCAGTATGTATGCACTGACATCTGCTTCTGGAATTCAGTTATAGACAAAAAGCAGACTTTGAAGTAATGTGAATAAAGATTTTACTGTCGAACCACAAAGATTAATTGCACTATAATCCTGAATGTTTGCTGAAGTGGTGATCTTTCACGACATTTCTTGAAGCTAAACATCGTTTTAATGTTAACAGATTTCCAATACTTCACTTGCATACATCTCTGAACCTTTATTCAAAATCCTCATCTCTTACTAAAATCTTTATACAAGCCACTGAAGCGGATGCAATTGATGAAATGGACAAACATTTCACTAATGGTAGATTTGAAAGCTGTATGCTTAATACACAGTCATTCTTAAAGTCATTATACCGGGCTAGCAGTATTCTCAGAAAGCACAGGAATTATAGCAATTTGCAAAAGAGTTAATGAAGTTTTATAATTTCATGTCAAAGAAACATTCATCTCTACGTGGAAAGTTTGTGTGAAGTAGTAGTAATCTGTTAAAAAAAGTGAACTTGTTCTAAAAGAAGCAGATTTCTGCTACACCAACTTTACCTTTCTTTCTGGTTTGATTTTTAAAAATTTTTGTATTACACATTTAAGACGCCACACCCTGATCATTACCCTCTCTTCATATTTTTAATCATCATCCACATACAGTTTGCAAATAAGTCTGTATGTTTCTACTCAGCAGTTGAATCCTAAGTAAGCAATGTCATTTTTTATTTTGCTCCATTTAACAGTGCCAAAATATATAGAAAAAACCTTTATCTGAACTTCCCAAAGTTTCTACTTCAGAAGCTGAAGAGGCCAGAATTATTTTACTTTATTTTTTATTTCAAGCTTAGCCTTTTCTTTCAAACCATCACTGTATCATTACATAGGAAGTCTGAGAGGTGATTGAATTAATTCCTTTTTATCTAATGGAACTTCTGTAAGAAGTGACTGGACGTGCTTATTTTAAAATAACTATGATGTTCCTTTTGTAAGATCCCAAATATATAAGATGACTCTGACCAACTGGATAGATATAATCTCAAATTTTACAGTCTTTTCATTAGTACCCCAATTAGACTGCATGGCCATGTGCCGTGTACGACAATATCTGAAACACCTTTGTTAGTACATGCCTGTGCTAAGCTCTTATTGTTCCTATGCAATATCATCTTGCTCTGGCTGCTAATTTTGGAGGCCTCCCTTTTATAAAGGATTCTGAAAGTATGTAGATGCTTGGGAAAGTGATACGTATTTTTGTTTTACTTCCAGGGCTTTTATGTTAATTGCAGTATATGAATAATTTGGTCTTTCATCTTACATTTGATCAATAATTTATCATTCACCATTTGATCTTATGATAAGTGAATCATAAATGGGATAGTCCAAGTACTATACGAAATCCAGGGAAATTGTGACTGCTGCTCACTGCACTTAGAGAAATAGAAAACCAAAAGCAATTTATGTATCCATTACGTGCTGCAAGAGCAAAACTGTGACAACTTCTGGGATTTCATCTGGTTTTCTTGATTAGCTTCTAACAACAAAATTATTTTGACAAACAGATGTAGCATCCTTTACATTGCTGGCTAGACACATAACACCAAAGTGAACCTATTTACATATGGTGGAGACTGCTCTTTCTCAAACTCAGGCTATGCAAATAAGCAAGTCTCTACAATCAAAGGATGGAACAGCTGAGTGTTACCACATTTTGTCTTGACAAGGAGAAATGCTAAAATAAGCTTTTTTAAGGAAGAGAAGAACCCTAGCTCAGAAACACTCAAGAAGCTGCAGAATGTGACAGGTTTAACTAGTAAACCTATTAAACTAACTCATTTTTAAGAAAGGGAGGCTGACTATACCTTAGGAAGCCCCACCTTCAAAAAGCAACAAATAGTGCCCAACAGGAGGAAAAAAAATAAAGCGCCAAGAGTTACATTAGCTAGTTTGTGTTACTCTGCGTTTGTATTTTATTTGCAAACCTATGACAGGGCCAGTCTGATCTCAGCTGCACCTCACCACTTCACTTCCCTCAGCCTTCCATAAACCAGAGGATTAAGTCTACAACTGGTAAACTGCTGAAGCTTCAGCCAGCTGTGGTTGAATTTAATGTTGAAAGCACTGTTCAGCCAACAAAACTACTGTCAGCTGGGCTCTCCTGAAGCCCTTCTCCTGTTGGACTCCTCCAGCTTCCCAAAAATCAGTATTCACATCCTTCTGGATCATTTCCTTAACGCATCTCTTTCCTGAAAGTCTTCCTCTCCACAAATTCATAGACCAAGGCCAAAACAATTTCCGTCTATGTTTTCTCATGGGAAGTCACCCTCACTTACAAATACAACCCAGTTTTATTTATCTTGTATCAGCTTCCACCTGGCACTCATCAGCACTGGTACTTGCTCTGCCATTCATAGTTCAATTGGAGAAAATACTGTGTGCTCTTTCTATGGATTAATGTATTCACAATAATCAAGCCACCTTAATTTATATTTGATAAAGAGCTTACTCTCTTAGTTTTTACAAAGATCCAAATAAGGCCACAAATCCTACCAAACAATTTGTTTCAGTCTTTATTGCACAGATTCTTTCCAAAACTTTCTTTCCTTCAGTTCTCCTGTTCTTGTCTCATCAAGAGTGTAATAAAACTTCAGTCACCTCATCTGCACTTCCATCTATTGCTCCTGTGTACAAGGAATATGGTGACTCCCCCCACGCCCACGTACCATACCATACCATTGCAAACAGCCCATACCCTGCAGGTTAACATGCTGTGCAAGAGAACGCCAGGGACCCTACACCAAACAATGCTGAACAATGTATATAATTCTAGACTGAAAAATTGACACAAAGGGCCCACATTTCAAGTGAAATGAGAGGGATTTGTAATTATTATTACTATTAAATAATAATATCCCCCTGTTGAAGCACAAAGGTTGGGAACAACAACAAATCTCAGCATTTTCAAGCAGTCCAGGAAGTATGACAGAGACATGAAGAGCACTACAATAGCTCACTTTAAGCTAGTGTAATTAAACAACATTTTAATTACTTGCAATTGTGGGGGAAAAAGTTTCATTCATATTGCACAAATGAAATTTAGTGGCAGCTTGCTAAAATACTCAGTTTCCGTAGACAAAGGAAACAATTTTAGCAACCTTTTTATTGCAAGTGTCAAAGCCTGGTTATTGCATAACATGCTATTTAACCTTGCTGAAGTCCCCACGTGGCAAACTGTAAGATCTTAAACAGGCACAAAAATAAAGTCTTACTGAAGGCATTAACTAACTCTAGCAGCAAAGAACTGCATTTAATAATAAATTTGCAGGATCTCCTTTTAGCCCATCAAAATAATTTCTTATTCATAATCAAAACAAAATCAAGTCACTTTGAAGTCTGGCATTTAGAGTGTACTAACAAGTTATGTGGCAAACTAGTAAACAAATAGTCCCACAATCTAAAGAACCATTTTCAACTGCTGGCTTTCTTAAGCTTCCTCACAGACCCATTATACATTTACTTGAAGTCCATTTACTCATACCTCCCACACAACTTTTTTTTTTTTTAAATAGGAAAGCTATCCTGTTGCAAATTGTTGTATTAGGAAACGTTCTGATTTTCTCACTTAAAGAGAAAAAAACACCAAGAATAAAGCACCAAAAAACCATCTGCCTCCAAGCCAGAATGTTAGGTTATGGACTGTTAAATATAATTACAAGTCAATCATAATACCTACAGTTTGAGAGTAGTAGGATTTAAATTTGTAAATGCTGAAGTTTGAAATAAACAATCTGGATTCTAAAAGTCTGTCCTGTTACTGACTGCCACACCACAGACAGATTTGGGCTAAAGATAAATGCTGGAAGCACTAATAATTACATCCAAATAATATTTGCTATTCTGCAATCTTGGAAAAGCGGTATATTAATCTATACATGGCAGTAGAGATAAACATAATCCCAAGTTTCTATACTTTTCCCACTCTTTTTTACTTCCCAAAACAGTAGATATATTACACGCAAAACTTCTACACTGCGTGAAGCTGCACACAAAGCTTCTTTAAAAGATATTCAAATTTGCAAAGCAAAGTACAAAGTGAAAATCAGAACTGGTAAGTAAGCCTTCAAGCTTCAGGGTGGCTTATAAAATCAGATACAGTGACTGACTGACCTCTGGAAACAGCTTTGCTTAAGAGTGCTGGCAGGACACAAGACTGAACATATCCTTGCCATCTTACTCATTCCCTTCTCTTTACGCAGTTCCTCAACTCATTTAGTACCTATCTTTGACAGGAAATAATGAAATGATCTTCATGCTTTCCCCACAGCACAACATCAACTCTTTCCTAGGTTGATCCATCCTGTGCAGTTCACAAGGGAAGGTATCTGTGAGGAGATGGATAATGCACAACAAGTCAGTGCTCGCACAAAATGTCAACTAAAGTCAACTAAATTATATCCACATAGATAGAGCTATTGGACAGAGCACTGCCACTTTCATCTGACCGAGCAATCATAATATCCTCCATTTTGACCAAAAATAGAGAAGGATGAGGCAAACAAAGCAAAATCCACCAATAACCAACAGAAAGGGTATTTTACTTTGAATCCGAATTCACCTTTCAGAAATATTCTGGTAGAAGAAACCATTTTCCTCTTCTCCCAACAAGCGCATGGCTTCCTGCTCCATACCTTGTTCCCATTCTGGTCCTCCCTGATTACACCCACATCAGATGGCTGATCAGTGGGTCAGGGCATGAATTCAAGCACTGTCTCACATGCCATTTAATTGTTAGCACCTTCTGGTCTGGTTTGGGCCCCTGTTGTTCCAGCCAACGTCCAGGCATGCTTTAGGACACCATGTAGGCCAAGGACTGTTCCCAGTATGCAGTATGGGCAAGATTGTCCTTTTGCAGGGAAGGAGTTTAGCAGGGCTGAAGAACAGGGGGACGGATCAGTTAGTCTCTCATCCTAAAGGAGTTGGGGTGTGTCTGGCTGTAGAAACGAAGCAACATCAATTCCAGTACTTAACAACTCCCAACCCTTCACTGCTATGCCAAGTGGCTCAGCTCCTGCACCACTACTCCCCGATCCACAGAATCACAGAATTGTATAGGTTGGAAAAGACCTTTAAGACCATCAAGTCCAACCGTAAACCTAACACTACCAAGACCCCTGACCCTTTCATCCGTCTCATTAAGATCCATCTTCCAGTCTCTCTTCGCAAGTATGGATTCATTGTGGTTCACCCCTTGCACTGCAGAGACCGATAGCTTTTTCCTCCCCAGCGCGAAGCACAAGTTGGGTGGTGGTACAGAAACTCTTTCAGAAAGCTATGAATGCTGTGTGTGTGTGCAGGTCCTAAAGCAAATAATGAAAAAATAAAAACAGAGAAGCACGTAGCAGTGTGTAGTTGTAGCTAGGAAACAGCCAAACTCCCCAGTGATCCCATGAAAGACTGGCTCCTTTTTCCACTGCTGCAACGTGTTGATACACAACCCGTCCCAGTGCAGCCTTGGGCAGGGCCATCCACGAGCACTGCGAAAAGGGTGTGTGGGCAGCAGCATGCATGGGGAGGTCGGACCAAATCCTCAGCTATATTAACTGAAGAGCAAAGATACACCCCCACAGAGATGAAGTGATTTAATGGAAAACAGAGCACACATTCATGGTGCCAAGACCATGGGTTTAGCCACTGCTAAATGTCAACTCTTTCCAAAGGTATGTCTAAATCTCTTAAAATATTGACAGAATCAGAAAATGCAACTTAATTCCTGAAGGACTACTCAGTTTGGCTGAAACTCCAGCAAGGTATCAAATACGAGGAATTTCAGCAGTTATGAGGGAAAAAAACTCCAAGTATTGCAATGTGGAGATATCAGTTATAAAATCACAGGGCTACCAGCTCCAGCTATAATAAAAGCAGCCTAAGCATGTTATACTCCAAAAGGGGAAGCTTCCGAACATGTCCACTCACAAGCTTTCCAAAATTCACAAGTTTGCCAAGAAAGGTGGCATTTACTTATCTAGAATTTTCCTTCAAAATCAAAACAGTTTGCTTTCTTCAGAAAGGTAAACAAGAGTAACCCTGACAACTAATTCATTGAATTGAGGGACTGAAATCTAACATGTGAAGAGATGATGCCGTTTCCCATCAAGTCATCTTTATTCCATAAATCCTTTTATGTAGATAAACTAGTGCCTACTTTACAAAGTGACATTTGGAAACTTTTATGATCAGGTGATGAGAACGATCGAGTGCTGGCCAAATAGTTCAACATGTACAATGAGTATCTGACATATTACAAACTTCAGGAGAGGAAAACTTGCTTTATCCAGCTGTGTTGACATAGAATATAAAGAGAAAAGATTCTGCCACAGAATACAGTCACAGCTATTTTCGTAAAGAACATCTTAAAGAAAATGTAAGATTTAAAAAGCATAGTTCTAAGATTAAATGGAGAGAAAAACTAATCTTATTTATACAATTAAAGGCCAAACATGCTTCCCCAAAAGCTGATTAAGCAGTCACCGCCCAGGAAATGACCAGAAACATCAAACAGAAACACATTTTATGCTACTCACAAGAAATAACACTTAAGGATATGTCAGTGTGTCAGTTATTAAAAACTAAATCACTTTCATGGGAGAAAGGTTTCTAACACAGGAGCAAGTACGAGTGTACAAAACATCAATGCAGAAAGTGCCAAGTAATGCCTGACACATGATAAATGCTTAAACACAAAAGAGAGGGCCCTGCTGTTCTTTGAGTTAACTAATTTCCAACTTTAAACTATAAGATACAAATACAAAGCAGCATTTGAAACTAGAACTTGTATTTAAAGTGGAAATCTAAACAAGAGTACAAGTTGAATAGCTTCAAACAATTCATCCAGTAAACAAACTGCTGTCAATTATTAAAGTTGGTGTTGCAGTTATTTATTTTCATTTCCCCATTCCACTTTGGGAAAATTCATCTACTCATTACTGATGCCAATGTAAAATTCAATTCTATATGACTATGAAGTATTATGAAAATAATTTTGTGAGGTGGCAAACTCAAGAAAGCTGTTTACAGGAATATCTGGAACAAGACATTGTTCCTGATGTGTATCAGTATTATCTGTAAAGTAGTTTCGGTAAATCTGCTGGATTGCTGCATTGACGAAGTAACACAATACAAAATTTCCGACATTTTGAAAGACTTCATAGCTTTTAAACATTACTGAGAAAAAAATAAGTAATTGCTACATAATTTTAAAAAGTACATAACTTAACAAGAGGAGCTGAAATTGTAGGCAATACCACCTAGAAGCAGAAGTTTCCAGTACAAAGTATAGCAAGATTTAGGTAAACCTGTGCCGGTTTTGTCTGGGACAGAGTTAATTTTCTTCACAGTAGCTAGTATGGGGCTATATTCTGGATTTGTGCTGGAAACAGTGTTGATAACACAGGGATGTTTTCCTTACTGCTGAGCAGTGCTTACACAGAGTCGAGGCCTTTTCTGCTCCTCACCCCACCCCACCAGCGAGTAGGCGGGGGGGGGGGGGGGGGGTTGCACAAGAAGCTGGGAGGGGACACAGCTGGGACAGCTGACCCCAACTGACCAAAGGGCTTTTCCATACCATATGGCGTCATGCTCAGCATATAAATCTGGGGAAGAATAAGGAAGGGGAGGACATTTGGAGTGATGATGGTGTTTGTCTTCCCAAGTAACCATTACGCGTGATGGAGCCCTGCTTTCCTGGAGATGGCTGAACACCTGCCTGCCCATGGGAAGGAGTGAACGAATTCCTTGTCTTGCTTTGCTTGCGTGCACGGCTTTTGCTTTACTTATTAAACTGTCTTTATCTCAGCCCATGAGTTTTCTCACTTTTACTCTTCTGATTCTCTCCCCCATCCCACCAGGGGGGAGTGAGCGAGTGGCTGCGTGGGGCTTAGTTGCTGGCTGGGGTTAAACCGTGACAAAACCCAAAGATTTTAGTGTTATTAATGTAAATAACTCTACAGTGCTTTATGATGTTCCTCCAAGCAGAGCTCAGCTCTTCCTTTAAAGTGGAGTTTGCTGTTTTCTATGATGTTTTGCTCTTACATTTTTAAACATCTTAATAATGCTAAGCTAGTAAGACAGGAATTTAATATTGCAAAAATTCCTTTAGAAAAAAAGTATCTTATGCACAAGATAAAGTTAGCATGTCATTCAGACATCTGACACTACTCAGAACACAGTTTAATATCCTGTATTTACATTATTAATGTAAACATAAATGCACACTAAATTGCTGCTTATATAAACTATATAATATCCACTCTTATTAACTCCTCCTTCTTAAAATGATAATTAATTCTCAAGCATGTTAGAGAAGTTAATTAATCCTGACTTTTGCATAACATATTAGAAAAAGTACTTTGTTTTCAGAAAGTGTTTCTACCATTATGCACATCAACTACAAGAGCTTTTAAGTGCTCAGTGTATTGTGCCTACAATGCTTTCCTACTTTACTACACCGATCAGCAGAGGTACTCCATTAGCTCTCTGTACCCAGCAATTACAATACATACTCCGGCCCACAAAAGGGGGGGGGGACAGGACGGGACGGGACACGACGGACAGCGGAAACAAAAAAAAACCCCCCAAAAACCCAAACCAGGACCTCTCAATTTAATTGAAGTTTTACAAAGGTTCTTGCCTGTTCAGGGCCTTTCTAGAATAAAAACTTTAACAATGAACTTTGCTCTCAGCTGCACAGTTACCAGTTAATAGGATGATTTATACGTGCAGTTGTGATGACCAGGTGCCTCACAGTGCCTCATAAGACTAAAGCAGCCCAGTCTGTGCCAACAGTTCAGCCTAACTCATGGGATTCAACTTTATTAGAATACACAAAGGAACTTAAATGGTATGTATGGCGTGCAGCTTTCTTTAAATGCAAATCTAATTTGTGGAAGATTTCACAAAATGAAAATGTAAAGTGTTTACATAACTAAAAAATTAATGCTTGAAGTGTCCCGATTCTTCTATGCAAAAGGGCTGAAAAGTTTGTTTACTTTACAATGGTAAATACTCTATTCCTTTTTCCTTCCTTCAGTCCAGGTTGTTGCCTCCTATCTACCTAAATCTCTCAGACTGAAAAACTGCTTATAGAGTAGAGCAGTAAGTTTATTATGTTTCTGCTTCCTGCCTTGTTTTATCTATCAATGATCTAAATTCTGTAGCCTTGTATCATGCTTGCAATATTAGTTTTCAATTGGCCCCTGGAGATTAAACAGAGCATTACATGTTAATCAGCAACACTACTTACCACATTGAAATCTAAGTTTTTTTCAACCCACTCCTTGGCTTCCTTGAACTCCTCTTTCATTTCCATGATGTATAGTGTATCAAGAGCATCCACTATTGTTGCTCCTTGAATGTTACCTGAAATACATGAAGAGCCAGTGATTTTCTTTCCAACAGAAAGCTTTTCAGTTAGATCTAATGAATTTAAATTAATTCTGATTTCAAAATCCAATTTCAATTAACCAATTAAAAATTGGGTGTATCAGCATTCAAGTGGGCAACTAGTAATTCACAGCCTTAACTTTGATTCCCATGCAACAACACAGCATCATAATGTTTAAGTATTTCTTCCAGTAATGAAGTTTTGAAGAGCGGTTCTGATGTAATGCATTTTCAGCCATGATTTTGCATTTTTAAACACTGATGGAACAGTTCACTGTAAAATGTAATTCATAGAAGACAATAAATCTCAATAAACAGACAAATGACTGTTTCTTCCAGTTTGGAGTGAAAAAAATAAGTTGCTTTTTTGTTTTTATACTCAGTAACACACATAAAGCTCTAAGAAGCTCATAAGTAGTGATCACCTTTCAGTTAAGCAAGCCCTTTAAGAAGTACCCTCTCTGAAAAACAATTTTTCTGGTACCTTGCATCACCATGTACCCTGCACAAGATAGCACTGGGGGAGCAAAGGCAAACTTTCACACATCTGAATTTCTCAGCTCGGGACAGACTGCCAGACATCGGTTTTCAGAGCAAGTGCTGGTTGTTTGCAGAAGTGGCATCCTTCTGCCTCTTTTATCGAGATGGATAAGAGTCAGTTTACTAGCCTTCACCTAGTGTTGCAAGATGAAACATCATCAGTATGCTCACTTTGGCATGGATTAAATGTTCACGATCCTGTACTGAAAGGGTAATGTGGAGGGTCGGGGAGAAAATAAAGCCACTCAAATGACTTTCCCATGCTTCCTTCAAATTTACAATGACCTTTTTAAAACACTGTTTTCATCTAAGAAAATCTTCATTATGAATGCAAACTACTGTTAAGATATTCTTCAGAGAAGACCTCAGATACAGAAGTAAACATTTAGAATTGCAGAATAATTTAGGTTGCAAGGAACAGAGGAACTCATTAGGTCCAATCTCTCTCTCTCCCAGCAGGGCTAATGACTGGGGTGGATAGTTGACTACTCATTCAGGAATTGATTGCACTGGGCGAGTAACAAGACAGTAGCTACAACTAACTTTACAGAACTTGATTATCATCTTGCCTCTGAAATACCTGATGAAAAAGTAAACTTAGTTGTGTAGACTTATCAAGTATAAGAATTTAATTATTCATGTTTAAGTAGGAAATACACTATTTCAGTCAACTCTGGTGTTTACTACCATCAAGGTTTTCTGCTTCCTCATGAAATGGAGGAGTGATTGGACACCTCCATATAGCAGGATTGACATCACTTTCTTAACTTAAGCTTCCAGGTAGGAAATAATTTTCCATTTGTATCATCTTAAACAAAATAATACTTGAGATTATTGTAACAGTTACTTGGTACATTTAACAAAACCAGATGCTCTCTCTGTTTTAGCAGCTGCTAATTGCTTATACCATCCTTTTTGGAATGTCCCTTTCCTACTCTGAAGGAAGTAATCTATGTTTTCCCCCAGATATTCCACTAATAAAACTACAGCACACTTTTGTAAGAAGGACATCATATCTTCCCAGAGCTTATTTGCAGCTTGGCTGCCCTTCTCTCATATTAAAGGAAAAGCATTCCTTTAAACTCGGTTAAGTAACTTGTATTTTTCCCGAGCTCATGAGAAAGTGAGAGCGATTGTGGAAAAATGCTGGAGGACATGTGCTCAAGAACACTACTGCAAAGGCTCTGGAGATGTTTAGTAACTCTGTACAACAAAAGCAGCTCCTGGTGAACTTTTACAACTGAGCTCTACTTAGGGAAAAATCATCTATAACCTGATTTGCTTGAGTGGATTGAGATAGGCTCACCGTGCAATGACATTCTTTGTGATAATCCTCTTGTAATACAGCTAACACCACCTCTAAACAGTTGAGCTTTCAATTTTATGGATTAGTACTTGAGCTGCAACTCACTACTGAGTCAGAAGAAAAAGAGGAGAATTCAACCTTACTGAGAAATCGCCCGCGGAGTTGCCACTTCCTATGATTTTTTCTTTTTTTCTGAATCTGGCCTATATGGCCTGCTTAGAGCATAGACCTCTCTGCAGGAAGACAGAAGAAAATGGAAGAATTTCAAGTAGATCTTTGAAACAACTTTTGCTATTATTCTGAAGTCTCCGTAAAATAGAATAGAGCAATTAATGTGACAATTAAATAGTCAAGTTTGTCTCTAACAGTTATACTTCAAAATTCTTGATGAAAGATAAAAGAACACAGAATGCATTTTTAAAGTGTCAGTCTGGAGGCCAGAATTATGACTTGTGAACAACTGCAGTTTACGCTAAGTTAGCCAACACGATAATCCAAACTTAAGAGTGTTAAGGAAATTGTGTAGCTGAACAGCTAATTTATAACCAGTTAGACAAACAAGGGGGGGGGGGGGGGGTGTAAGAAAAAGGAATGCAAAGAAGTTAAATGAACATTTCTTATTACAGAAGAAGACCAAATATTTCACAAACCTACATATGCTATGCTTCTCAAAGTACACCACATAAATTATTAAATACAGTTAATCATTCATGTTAGTTCCTACACAACGTTCCCAAGGAATTAGACAGCAATCATGGTCTACAAGAGGCAAAGATTATTGCTAGGCAATTACAATACATACTCTTATGACACAGAATATTTGGACAGGAGGACTGTTTTGTTATACACCTAAGGTACTGCTATAAATTTGATTAACAGTGAGCATTGGGTTACAAAAAGTGCCAGCAAAGTTGCAGTCACCATGGTAGAGTTTCATAGTTGCCCTAGGCAGAAGGAAGATATCACAAGCAATACTCGGAGCCAATTCATACACCTCAGGTAATTACAGATATATTTTGCTGGTAATACAAAAATAGTATACTCAAGGTAGAGAAAAAGGACTTGAAAGTCATAAAACATAAGCTTGAAGTGAGTAATTTTGATGATAAAAGAGATAACCAGATGTACAAGCCTACCAAAGTGAAATATTATTTGTCTCTACCAAAACCTCCAGACCAAGTACTCATATATGCTCCATTTTACTTCCTTTATTAAACCTGTTTTTCTCTCTCCTCTTCACTAACAGCATCATTTATTCCATGTAAATGATTAATAGAGAACACGTAAACTAGCCTACAAACTAGTTATCTGAAGAGAAAGCAAAAGAAATCAGTGAACGTGAAACTTCAAGTGGGCTATCTAGCAGCATCTACAGAGCATCCTTTCCAGGTTAACACTTGAAATCTTTAGCAATGATCTGGAAGAAAATAAAAATAACCTACTTCTAACAAGATTTGTGGATGATTAATGAAGATGACTGATTACCCAGCATTTCAGAATAGTGTGATATAAAGCACAGAGCAGTCTAGATCATCCCTGGGTAGTACACAGTGGGTCCATTTAATCAGCATGCTTTTTAATATCTAACAATGCAGAGGTATGTGCACACAAATAAGAAAAGGAGATTACATTAGAGAAGAGAGTAGCGCCTCAGGGGCGGGGCGGGGGGGGTGGGCAGAGCAGAATAAAAAAACTGATCAGAGGATGAATAACTTTTTATGAGTTTCCAGGCTGTCACTGCAGGGAGAACTGCTATGGATGACAAGCTTATTAGCACAGCTCTGTGACTGAGCTTATGTGACCATATGGTTTAAGAACTACAACTGGCTTATGGCCAAACTGTTTGGAGGGTGAGCCAAAAGAAGCTTTTATTTGTCTAGCCCAGGCTTTTAGACATGGCTTAAATTTTTGCCAAAAGAGTCTGAAATAGAATACAGCCAGGATGCCATAATCAATGCATGCTGATGCACTTAATAGTTTGTTCACAACTTTCCTCCCATCCCTTGTATAGTGAGTTTGGGGTTTGGTTCCCCAGAACATCCATGTTCCTCGCCATCAAATATATTTGGAGAGAGAGAGATATATACGCACATACGCACACACATATATATGCATACATATATGTGAAACACACGAAGATTTGTTATCTGCAAGCATATCATACAGAACATTACATGGAGAAAAGTTTCAGACATGAGTCCTAATGCACTGCCTATAACAGGATGAAAGCCAGGCCCCTTACTCTTCTCAAATTCCACTGCTTTTCTTTTTCTGACTCTGTGTCATATTCTGACTGGAAGGAAACTGTGGCAAAGCATATGACAAAAATGGAAGATAAGGAAAGATGAACTATGAAGTGGCCTCAGGTCATGCTATACATCAGCTCCCTCACCTGTAACAGTTCACCATCCAACAAGTGTCATAAACTAGGATTTCTTGTTCTTGCATGACTGTAGAAGATGAGTAGAATGTTGTTTTTTCTTCCAGAAAACCAGTTACAGTTTTGTGTTTCTGATACTAAGTATGAAAATTAATATAGGACACTCATATTTGTAATTTTTGTAATGTGATGGAAATTCAGCACATACAAATAAAACATGCAAATGTTCAAAAAGATGTTTCCTCTATTATTGTCAGAAGAACTGCTTTTTAGGGCTACTTTGTACTACTGTGGAAAAGAAAAAGAAAATTTTATACATAGCTATATTTGAATTGCAGTCAGCCCCACCCTGATCATCTTAGACTCTTCATTGTTTTCAGCCAGTGAGGCAAACTTGTTTTGTCACCTTCCGTTATTGTAAGTTGAAGAAGCTCAGTCACAACAGATGTATTGTGTGAAATCTTCCTCCAGTTTGTCATTTCAGACTCAAAATTCCAGCCAAAAATACAGAAATATAATCTGTCACATTTTTTTCTTAATCTGGCCATTAAGAACAGTTCAGATTTTCTTAACATGGGGAATAAGACCAGATACTTTGTAACATTAAATATGCAAATTTAAAAAATCAATCAAGCATCCAATTTTTTTCAGCTCTATATGCATATACAGCGTACAGTAATGAATCTGAACTACATTATTCTCAACATATTCAAGAATACATATAGGTTTGACAAAATTAACATTTTGATCAGAGCTATAGGTTTCTTAGAGCATTGTTTCAAAAGCTGACTCAGACTTTAAAACAGTGTTTTCCTTTAAAGTTCACTGAAAAGGTTCCTATCCAATATCATTAGCAATTTAAAGTGTCAAGAGTGATTAATTATTAATGCATGCTATGCCAAAACATGAAACTCTTACTCAAGTACCGGCAAACCCTCAGCAACACTAGCATTTTTAATTTCAGTCTCTATTACCAG
The DNA here is from genome assembly GCF_034638445.1 of Ciconia boyciana. Taxonomy (NCBI): domain Eukaryota; kingdom Metazoa; phylum Chordata; class Aves; order Ciconiiformes; family Ciconiidae; genus Ciconia; species Ciconia boyciana. Next base: position 57,134,123 of record NC_132936.1, read on the forward strand.
CTGGTAAGAGTGGGAAAAGAAACAATACTTTCAGTTTTTTACAGATCTAGCTTTTCATGTGTAACATGAAACAATGCTGTGATATTTCTAGAATACTATTCTAATCTCTAATATTTTGTACATTTGTGCATGTTAGAGCCAGCTCTGATCTCTTTGTATTTAATAGAACTTGATGAATTTTTCCTCCGTTGCTTGTCTCTGCTTTCCATGGAAGCGTTTGGCATCCACCACGCTTCTGGCACCCATGCAGCTCAGCTACACATTTCGTTATGAACCACCTTCTTTTGTTTGTCTGAACATGCTGCCTACTGATTTGATATTTCCACCCCTTACAAAGGGTATTGTTCCCCACTAGGAACAATAAATCCTTGTTCACCCAGTCTATGCCACTTTCTATGCATCTCCATATATTATACTGAAAAGTTTTCCATCTTTACTACTTTGAGTTCAAGTCTGCTAGTTCTGTGTATTAACTTAGAATTGTATCTCCCATGCCACTATGTGCCAGTTTAAGTTTAGGTATGTTGGACCCCATTTGCTATTAAAAAGCAATTATCATCTGTCGGGGAATCCTTCTGCATTCATGGAATCGCTTGCATTTTGCCATTGCTGTAGCCACCTTGAATAACTTATTAGCGCTGCCAAACTGTCACTCTGGTCACTTGATTTTCCAGCGCTGTGATAAATAATTTGAGAGCATGGCCTCAGCAGCAATGGATCCCTGCAAGAGGCCAGTAATAACCCCGAAAAATGCTTTTTGGAAATTTAAAAAGACAATAAACTTCCTTGTCTCCATACCGACCAACTTTGAAAAAACAGCAGTTGTGCAGCATGACCTCCTCTCACAAGTGCTGTGTTGTCATTCATCCACGTATCTGCTAATGTTATTCTTTAGATGAGTTTCTATTAATTTAGTCGGGAAAGATGTCAGGATTACTTCCAAAATTAAGACCACATACTGAAATCCAAAATTCCAAGGAATCCAGCAGCAAAAGTGAAGAGAAACAAGATGGGGGGGAGGGAGAGGGAAGATGGTGAAGCTTTTCAATTTAAATTAACATATTATTTAAATACTCGTACAATTAATTTTCTAGAATGACATTAATAAACTTACAGTTTAAAAATACACATTGGTGTATACTGCAAGACAGTTTTGAATATGAATTTTGTCAGGCTTTAAAAATCTTCATACACCTCAATACTCCATGCAAGAAACTACAAAAATCAGTTCAAAGTAGGAGGAACAGGATCTTGCTAAACTATAGTACTTTGGCTTTGCAGATTGTATTTATTAAATGCCTCCCTTCTCCCCTCCAGAAAAGGTCCTTTTTCACTTGCAGAGACTAATTATACTATGCCCACAAGTTACAATATTATTAAACTTGCAATACTGCACATGAAATACAGTTACAGATAATTTAAAAAGCCCTTCAGTAACACTCACTTAAGTGCAGAAACCACTTCTAGAAAAAGCTCTCCACCAGTGCAGCAATGCTCATTAGTTTTAAAATCAGTACAGAAGGCTTAGAGAGGAATAGCTCCTGGGTTGGGGGGCTGGTGGTGGGGTGCTGTGAAAAAAAATTGGCAAAATTGTGATTTTGCTACTTTCTTCCACACTAGGAGGGTAGATGGATAAAGCTCTATTTTAACAAACATTGTTAACAGTAATCTGAAAATTTAAAGGCTGAAGTATTAAAAATTAACAGCACTTACTCAGGGCCTCCTTTCTACCAGGTATGGGCAGAGAACGATTAGTACTCACAGCAGATGTCATACCAGCATAGGAGACATGCCTCGTTTTGCTGATGCACAGGTATGGTGCAAACAGATGTTTAGCTACTCCAATTTACTTGATTAGTCTAGAAATAGTTGTACACTTCATGCAATTCAACTAATAAGAATGCTACAGAGACAACAACTGATGACTTTTTGCATCTGCCTTTTCAAATAGTTGTTATTGTAACTGAATTCTTTGCCGTTGGAGTAAACTATAAAAACCCCACAATTATTCTAGTTACTTGCCAAGACAACATGGTAAAAGCTAAAGTGGCAAATAAAAAGGAAATCAAAACATTACATGGATGTGCTGAAAAGACTTTGCAGTGGTCAGAGGCAAGTACGTGGCTCTGGCTTGAAACAGCAGTATTTCAGTTTACATTATGTTTCAGCCTTTCTCTAAAAGTTAATTATTTTTAGTTTGCACATGTGAGAGGAAGAAACTTCTGCTCGTAACATGAATATGTCTACAGTCTACCAGTCTAAAGACTCCCTCAACTTAGCAAATACACCATCCACACACTGCTCACAGAATACCAGCAAGATCAAGGCAGGTCCTTGTCTTCAAAATTTGATTTCATGGCCTGGGTTTAGGACAAATAAAATGTCATTTCAAAGTTCGTCAAGAAGTCCTCAGCTACAGAAGAGCTCTACTACTCTTAATTTGTATGAGGTGCTAAAGCAGGATGCTTTTCCTTCCCCCGAGGTCAGAACCACCAGTCGTCACTATCCTTTCTCCCATCATCATCCCACTGGCCATATTCCTCTTCCCCTAGCCTAACAACAGTGTCAGTATAGTTGCCAAATTAATGATGGTATTGCCTAACAGTCACATCTATGTGTATACTTCTTAAAAGCCCATCTTATTTTTGTGTTTCAGAGAAACACATCATGATGGTTGTGTTTTGCCATCAAGACACAACTATCATTATAATATATCTACAAAATGTCTTATCATGCTAGCAAGGACTGAAGCATTTATACTTTCAAAATTAAGCTCAGAAGCAATATAATTTGAAAACAACTCTCCCCTTCTGTGTCAGGAGAGCTATACTGTCTGTAACCTATACAACATTAAGCACCAGGGAGCCACAGCATTGGAACCTGCTGCTCCCCACAGTGAGGTACTAAAGTCTCTATCCCATAACAGACACTCCCAATATATGCAAAGTACCATAACTGCACCAATCAATTCATAGGAGGGGAAGTGTTCAAAATGAAACACCTGACTCATGAAATATGCTATATCTTACCGCTATTAAGACAATCAGAAACTTGTATTTTTGAAAAATTGAGACCTGGAATCAAGAAGAAAAGATGACTGTGGCAAATTGGAGATAGTTATGATGGATGACAGTGAATTGAAGGTCTAACTTGATTTCTGAAGGTTGCAAGGAGATTCGTGGGACACAGAGATGTAGGTAATGTATTCTCAACTAATTTAATTCAGAATTACCTTAAAAGTAGTCAACTATTTGCTATTTTTTTAAAATGCAACCATTGCATTTTTAAAAAAAAATAAGAGCCAGAAACAAAGAAGATAAGGAAACTTGTTTGTCCTTTCAGGAGGAAAAAGAAGTTCAACTATTTGACAGGAAAAAAAAAAAAGCAAAACCCGATCATCCTTTTATTGCTTTATGAAAAAGGTGGCATTTGTTGAATACAAACATGAAGATACAGATCAGATCTAACGATCTGTGGACACTATTACAGAAACAAGGATTTGTTTCTAAAAAACAAAAGGAGATTATGGATTCAGGAAAGGGTAGCTCATGAGACAGAACTGCTGGCAGATATGCTGCTCTTTAGTATTCTGTAAAGCAATTCAGCAGAAAAGGACCTAATGCTTATTTTGATTTGCCACCAAGATCAATAAGAGCAAAGATGTTTCTAAGGAAATATCCTCAGCAGTAAGATCTTATACTAGATGACCATGATGAGAAAGTGATCTGCATTTAGACTGACTCTGGCTCTTACTCCCTTACATGCAGTTTTATTTTCAAATTCAACACTTGTCCTGTTTCACACTGAATACTGCCTGCAGAGACTTATTCTTATGCAACATCCACAGAACTCCTGCTTACGAATTTCACAAGTCAATACATCTACAGCTTTTTCTGCAAATCCATGCAACATGGACTCAAACCTCGTAAATTTTTATACCACTTCTGATTCCAAATGAAACTAGATTAAGCATTTTAATTTTCAAGACATCATGTGCCATTTTGTTGTCCTCCAAGAAAACAAAGCAAACAAAATTGCATTAAATAGTTCTTCAAATATGATATTAAATTGCACAACTATCACTCATCTGAATGAAGATAATAAAAAATTTTAGTTTTCAAGAAAACAGAAGCCCGACTTAACTGTGAAGTTCACCCAAACTACTTCGGTTTCAAGCACCCAATTAATGTTTAAAGTCCACTAACTAACTCTATAATAATTACCTCATAACATTTTTGATGTTACCTTGGGGAGACAAGCAGTGCAGCAAGATCAATGTAGATGTTGTTATTTTCAAAATTATTTTTGTAATCACAACTGCTGTCTCTTAGCAACTTCCAAATATAGTTGAGGATTTGATATGTGCTCTATTTAGGCTGTTTTAGGAACTGTTTCCACTTCAAACTATCTTTTCCAAACATTCAACAAAATAAGTTCCTGTTAAAATCAAAATAATATATTGATTTTGTCTAAGCTATAGAAATTAGTTCATTTTTCAGCTTTCTGTTTGGAAAACAGAAGCTATTTGAATACAAAGATTGCTGTCAAACAGTTTAATTCTTCATTTTTTTGCAAAACTGAAGATGATGACAGTTCATAGGACTGCTTTTGCACGCTTCCTCAGAATGCTGTTGCTCTTCAGCTGCTATCTATCCAGCCTTATGCCCCACCTGGACATTGAAAAAGTCTTGCCTCATTACACTGGATTTCTGCAGTGTGCCTCTCCTACTAGAACTTTTCAGCCCCATATTTGTTCTACACTGATAACAGCTTGGGCGTTATTTAAGCATCTCCTGTGCAACATTTAGAGGTACAAATAATGGTTATATTCATTAAAGAGAAAGCCTGATAATGGAGCCTGACTGGTACAGACTAACAAGTTTTTTTAAGAAACGGAAATAAACTCCTGAGAACTGCAGACAGCTTCAGCTACCTTCATAATGTAGAGAGTATCTTTTGCTCCTTGTACAGGATTTATCCCCCCCCCTCCTTATAGTTTTTGTTTCCTGCTTATTGAATGCGGTGTCAATGAGTTCCACCTCACAGGAAAAGTTTAAGGCAGGGCAATATTTAATGCAACAAAACTACATCTTTATCATGCAGCTATGACATGCTTCATTTATTCTCATTCAGAAGAGAATCTATAAAAGTCATAGAAAGCATCACCTTCATTTACTGTTACTTTTTATACATAACATAAGCAAGAAACACCACACTGTACGACAGTAGAAAGAACACGTTTATCACCTACAAGCTTTTCAGCTGATTTACTGTTTTATGCTAACGTCACTAAGCACAAAAATACACCTACTCACCAAATAAATTGCTTGAATGTCCTTGCTTAGATATGGGTTTCAGTTCATTTAATCCCCATGCGTAACGCTTATAATTATCCCAGGCATGTTTCATCATCTGTAGGGAAACGAAAGCAGGATTATAATGTTGATTTAGCAAGAAGCCACAGCAAATACTGACTTCAGAATATTCTCAATATTAAACATATTTAATTCAATGCTTAATTAAATTCATGTTGTATGCATTAGAACTATGAAATACTCAATATAGAATAACAGTGGCACTGTTTTCCAGGTGGCAATGGGATGGTTACCGTAAGAATTCCATGTCTGTCCCATCCACCTCTACTGTTATCTGCATGCTTATGATCAAGAATAATTTAATCAAAATTAATTAATTTTTAGGAAGGGAATTTATTGTGTTATATATCAGTTCAAATAAGATTTTATTTCTCTAAAGCATACACCTCTGAAACCGAAGGAAGTAAACATTTTTAAAGAAGTTTTTTCTCCTAGAGCAGGAACTTTTAAGGTCAAAATTAAGCTCACAGTAGTTTTCAGATTCTGGCAGGGACTTTCTTGCATAAAACTAGCTGGTTCAAACTCTGGATGGCTAATAACAGAAGAAGGAAGCTAAAGTGGGCAGGCAGAACACCTAGGAGAGGTTTTGAGGTTATTATGATATAATCTTCTATGACTATAAATGCTACTGTATGCATCTGTAGCTACTTTCACATGTCATTTTGCACAAATAGCCAAGAACTTTTTCAACTAAACATATCACTACAAAAACATGGTTTGCATAAAGAGATGCACCACAAATAAATACTGCTTTGGGAAACTGCCTTGGGGAACCCAGCGCAGCAGCGCTGTGGTAAGAGCAGAGGACATGTATGTTGGAAGCTGGGGCAGCAGATTGACTCAAGGACACCTCACACTCCCTACCACCACCATCAGCCAGACCTAGCCCAAACTGTCCTTTTTGGGGGTGGTCCAGGAGCGTGGCCAGGAGCACGCTTGTCCCTCCCCAAGCACGCAGCGAGGACAATGCACACAGCTCTGCAGGCCTGGTGAAGAACCATTGCCACTCCAGCAGGTCCAACACCTCCCTTTACCAACCACCACCTTTAGCGCCTGTTCAGGAAGAGTACTTCTTTAAGGGCCACCACAAGCAGCCTGACTTTATGTAACAGGAGGAAAGATTTTGCCTCCGCATTGTCCCTCCTCCTCTCTTCCACAAGGCAGAGCAGCGCTGGGAATGCCAGAGGCCATCTTCGAGACAAAAAGTGACAATTTCAGACCTTTTCAAAGATATTGCTTCAGGCTGTCAGCTGACAACACTGCTCTGCCCTTGCTTTCAGACCTCTTCTTGAGGCCATGTGTGTCAAGGACAATTCTGTTAAATAACAGTTATAATCCTAAATTTAAAAGCAACAGCCTTGGGACTCGCTGATAATAGTAATAGTAATCCTGCACTTTCTTCCTTCCGCTTTCCTTGCTCAAATCACATAGAGAAATTATGTCAATTAAAAATCTGCATTAAGCCAGACTATAATAAATGACAACAGATTTTCTAGAGTACTGCTACACTTGTGAAAATAACTGTTTCTTTGCTATTTACAGAAGCATAAATGCACATCTATCCTGCAGGAAAATTCAGGGATGTTAATTTACTCTAGAGCCCTTACAGGCCCAGCTTCACAAATGCAAAATCTGGTATCTGCATTTAATACGTGACCATTTTCAACCAGAGGGTTAGCCTGTTGTCAGATCTCGGCTGAGAGGCAGCAAGTAAGAGGCTGTTTGGAAATGCTCTTTGGCCACAGATGGCATCGACACACCGGATGGCAGGAGAGGTGTCCCCTGCTTGACTTCATTGTGAAAAGGCTTAGGAGCTCTCCAAGGACAGGGTATTTTGTTCCAGTGCAGAACTGGTAAGAGGCAGTCAAGTGGTAGACTTGATGTCTATAGGGCATTCCCAATCCCTGGCTACAGGGATCAAGATCATATGAAACCGATCATTTGGCCACAGCATATTTTCTAATTTGCCAACTGAAGTTTTCCAGTAATTTTGCGTATTATACAAGAAAGATTTAGTCTGCCCTGTCGTCATGTGTCAGACCTGCAAGCTCAGCTTTAGATATTAAAGCACAAATTCTCAACGATTTCAGCAGGCTAAATCCTGCCCTGCACTGAACCTGACATTTGCTATGCTTTGTCAAAGCTTATTTTCTCATAAAATCACATCAGAATCTTTTAATTTGTTTAATCTTAATCTGGGAACACCACACAGAAGGGCTCTTTTTTTTTTTTTTTTTTTTTTTTTTAAATCAAAGTTGTAATTACATGGTCTGAATCAAAGTGCCTAAAGATGCGGTATTATAACAAAATTAAAATTGCTCAAGCCAGTACTGCTGTGGTCCTTCCCTTTTCGCCTCCTTTTTCTCCTAGCACATCCCTGCTCCTTCTCTTGCATAAGAGATGCAGTGCTCATCTATTCCCACACCAAATCAGTTCAGGAATCTTAGTATCAGAGTTACCAAGTGGGAATGGCAGAACAGCTCCAAACCCACTTCAGTTCAACCAAAACAGTCATAAAGTGCACACTACAAGATATCCCATATGTACTCAGTTGCCTTTAGTTTTTCTAACTGCTTGACATTTTTATCATATTGCATTGTACATGCATGCGTGTGTTCTTAACTTCTGTTAAGAAGGACCACTCCAATTACCTTACTGTTAGTCAACCCCTAGATAGTGAGACAGGAAGCTAACCCACACACTAGACACTACCTTCTAATAACAATTATTATTACATATTAATGAGAACTCTTCCCCCTGCCCCCCCCCCAAATGTCCTCCCATTTTGCTGAGTCTAACTACTCACGTACATTTGTCTAACTGCTTCTTAAGAAATTATAATGCATGAATCCAAAAAGCCAAGCAGACAAAACCAGTCACTTGAAAAAAAAACCCGAAACCTTAAGAAAACTTCTGTGGGGAAAAAACCCACCAGAATCTACTGAGCAAAAGATTTAATTAATCTCTTTTGGCTAATCAAAGTTTTAATTTAAAACTCTTACAGAAAGTCTAGATTTAGAGAAAAACACCAAGCTTAATAAGCCAGTAACCTCCTAAGAAAATACACCTTTAGAACATCCTTGCTTTAGACATTCGGAGGTTTACAGACATAACATTGAAAGCAAAATGCAACTCCAAAAGCAGTCAGTGAGCCCTACAGTGTTTCAAAAGGACAGGAGTTATTCCAACTAGACACAAACATGAATGGCTATTTAGCAAAAAGTTACTAGGACTCAGTGTTACTGTATTTACTGTGCAAATAGCCCATAGATATGGTAGCCTGAAAACCCCACCTTAATCAACACTGCCTGCTGGACAAGTGAGTTTGTGCTTCTAACCTAGCAAGAAGTCTCAAATTTCTAGAATTCAATACATCAGAAATATTCCACATGCTTTTCCCCCTGTGTAAATTACAAAACTGTATTAAGTTTCCCACTAAATGAATTTCCTATTTGATAATAGCTTTATTTTCTACATACAAATGAAAAAGTTCTAAAATATTGAGCAGCAATTTGAATAGACTCAGCCCACTGATAATTAAGCCTTTGCTTAGGCAAAACTCCTAGCACTGGTAGTTCAGGAATGAATTTTAACAGTTTTTTGGAGAAATCCATCTATCTTTGCAGTCTTCACCTTTCTGTTTGCATGAGACATCCCCAAATCAGTATCTCCAGATTTTTTTAATTCACAAAGGCCCTTCTGATCACGTCTCTGACTACTTGTACAAGTACTGTTGATCACTTGAAATGTCTAAATAAAGATCAGTTACTGAGAACATCTGTATTTCAGCATAACATTATGGATCCTGTTAAAAAGATAAATTCCTAATGATGAAGAGTCTAACGGCTTTTGTCCAGATGATTCCAGATACTCTCAAACTCCTCTACAGTGTAACTAATAAAATTATTTCACCCGAGTGCTTTCAAATAATTCCTTACCAGTCCTCCAGGATGTCAATAGGCAGAGTTACATTTGCATAGGTGTATCCCTCAGTCCTTCTAGTTTTACTAAGATATGTTCATTGAACCTCAAACTCCAGAAGAGCCTGACAGCTCACTGGGAAGCCCCGTGTCTACATTAGCAAAGTCCGTTTCCAACAGAGCTCTACCTCGGGTCACTCACAATCAGAAGTGGCAGCCGAATGCCTGACTAGCTAGCACTGTCTCACTAGTAAGCTGGCTGCTTTTACATCTTCAGAAAAAAATGGGGCACTGCTTTTTACTTATGAAGTCAGAAAATGCCAAAATACTACCCCACCTCTGTTGAGGAATAACAAAGTGTGCTATTGTAACTGATATCAGCAAAGTCACTTCGAAGAAAAAGGTGAAGGTCTGACATTATGCACAAAAGAACCTGTGCATTTTTTTCTTTAACTCTAAAGGAAGCATTTTGAAATATAATTTTAAAATCCTTCTCAACCCACTGAAAATTAAAAAAAAAAAAAAAGAAAAAAAAAAGAAAATCAATTTGTTCTCCAGAAGCAGAAACAAAGACCTTTTCTACAGCTACAGCTTCTGTAGCTTTCTACAGCCACAGCTGGCCAACCAAAAGATGATGACAATGCACTCCCATTTGCTGGCATTTTAGTTACTGCCATCTTCCAAAACACTCTAACACAACGTCTACAGAGGACACATAAGCCACCTGAAATGTGCAAAATACAGTTCTATTCAAACAGGAGTACCCAAGATTTCAGGCACGAAATGTTTCCAGAAAACAAGAGCAATGCTGAATCAGCACAGTAATAGTGGTATTTAGATGCAAACTACTGCAGCACCAGGTAGAGTTAAAACAATAAGAACTTAATAAGGTTTATTTTTAGCAGTTACATAGAAGCTGGGGAGATGTCAAAGAGGACGTCAGGAAAAGAATTCATGCACCTTCTAGAACTGGGATATTAAAGGAAAAAAAAATTAATTGCATGAAATAGTACCATCCTGACCTTCAACAGAAGGCATTTAAACCATGCCAAGACAAGGAAGGAAGGCAGAAGACCATGGTACTGGAAACCCAAGAAATGAAGAGACAAGTTAAAAAAAACCAAACAAACCAAAACAAAACTCTGAAGAAAACATAACAGTTTGCTTGTCTAATCTCTACTAAACTCTCATTGCTAGACTAAATAACCATCTCTTTCTCAGTTTACGCTGAATTTTTTAAGTTATTCTCACCTTTTAAACTTCTCCTTACCAGAATTACATGTTCACTCAGTCTAGTCTCCCTGAATCTTCTTCCTGTTGATGTAACTAAAACTTTATTCTTTCACAGTATCAGCAAGGGAAATGAAGGAAGTCCCTAGCAATAGTAAGAAACGTTCCACTTAAACCTTCCTCCCATACAAATCAACTTTCATGGTTGATGACTGTACTGGGTCTGGCCGGGATGGAGTCAGCATCCTTCACAGCAGCCCATATGATGTTCTGAATTTGTGGCTGAAAGAATGTTGATACCACAGCAGTGTTTTGGCTATTGCTGAACAGTGCTTGTACTGTTGTACATCAAGTGCTTCTACATCAAGGCTTTCTCTTTTTCCAACTCCTGCCCCTTTCCCGCTCCCCCTGACAAGTAGGATGCGGGGGCGGCCAAGAGGCTGGGAGGGGACGCAGCTGAGACAGCTGACCCCAGCTGGCCAAAGGGATATTCCCTACCACCTAACATCATGTTCAGCAATAGAAACTGGGGCAGAGGAAGAAAAAGGAGGGGTTTTCCAAGGTGGCTGTTGCTCAGAGACTGGGCATCAGTCTGCTTGTGGGAGGTGGTGAGCGACTGCCCGTGGATCACTTGTCCCTGCCCCCTCCTTCCTTCACCTAATAAACGGTCTTTATCTCAACCCACCAGTTTTCTCGCTTTCATTCGTCCTGTTCTCTCCTGCAGCCCACCTGGTGGACCAACAGCTGTGTGGGTGCTTGGCCGCTGGCCAGGGAGAACCCACCACAGTGTCAGTCATATAGTATCTCCAGTGCAGGAAGTTTGTGACCACAACCCAGCCCCCAGCCAGTTTCCTCGCTCTGATGACAGTATTATATTAACCATTAGCAAAACCTCAAGCTTTAGAAAGCCTTGCTTTCTTACTTTCCATTCCCGTTACTGTTAACCAACAACTGAACCTAAATGAGACTCAGGGAGTCAGAATCACAGAAGGGTTGAGGCTGGAAGAGACTCTGGAGGCCATCTTGCCCAACCCCCATTGAAAGACCTATTCTCAACTGTTGTCACAGTCCCCAAGTACCAGCCAAATTGCAGTACAGCTGAAAAACTTCACAGTCATTCCAGAAATCTGTTATTAGTAAATGTAACAGTACCTTTGAAGGTACTGTCACCAATCAGGATTTCTCTGTGAAAAACTGTATGATCTCCTTCAACTGATTCAGATACCAGTTTTCAAAAAATCATGCTGCATATGTAAGAGCTTTGTCTAATATGCTCTTACAGAATCTACTGATTATCATAGTGAGTAATTTTTGGCTATACACAATCTGTCTTTTTTATTTTAGTTATCATAAGTATTACATTTGTGTTTCATCATCTTCATAATGGTATTTAGTGTAACATTGCACTTCTAAAGAAATATAAGTTATTAACTGAGTTTACTGATCTTGTCTTGAATAATTTGCATCTTGGAAACACGAAGTAATAGGTGAATTTTCCTCTAGATCTCAAAACATAACACTTTTTTTTCTAGGATTAGGAAATACAACTACATTGTGAAATCATTTGACAATTTCCCTTGTTTCAGAGCATGATCTTTGTTACTTTTGTCATTATTTACTATTATTGCTTTGGTAGTACTTCAAACCCTTTATTTCAATCTTTTCTTGCAGTTTTGCATGTAATCATAACATTCCAATGTCTCTTCCATCTGGAAGTGTTTTGATCACTAACAACTGCCTTGAAGTGCCTTAAAAAAATTAAATTGGATTTTAAAAGTATTTTTTATCAGTATTTGCAGCTTTTTACCCTGTTCAGACTTGCTCTATAGTGGAAATTCTAGGTGAAGATGTAGGGCGTTCTACTGCAGTTACTTCTTTGCTAATTAGTTCATAACCTTATCTAAGTAGAAACGCAGGTATGACTAAGAGTGATACATGTCTGCTTTTGGTTTTTTTCAGTTACACTGTCTACTGTTATGCTAGACTGCTGAAAACATTAGTTTTAAGCAACTTTTCATAAAACAAAAATTCAAAGTTAACTTCTTGACCGAAGACCAAGATTCACTAGAAAAGTAGATAAAACTGATTTATACTCAGATCAGGCTTTCTGTTGGTAGAATTGTGTCTAGAGTTTGATTTCAAATTAAAAATTAGCAATTATAGTTGACTGAATTTTATTCCAAGCTCTTCATTTTTAGTCACTATTTCTTATTCCAGAAACAAAGCTGTAAAAAACAAAAAAATCTCAAATATTCAAAGAAGGTTAATCTCATTGGATACTCTGTACTTTTTTTCCTTGAATCTGACAGGAGAAGATAGGAAAGACAACATATTCCCTTTCCCTACTGGCAACAGAAATTTGTTTTTCTCCTTCAAGACACGTAAAATAAATTCTGTCTCTGTGAAGCTTCATACATATATATATATAACCACTTCTTATCTGTCAGCAGGAAGATTATTGCAAATCAGGAGCTTGACAGGTTTCTGGTGTTTATAACCTCATTTCCTAATGGCATCATCCCGAGTTAAAAGCCAGCTACACTGTCAATGTTTGTTTAAGAGTCACTGCCAAAGTGTCACCGTTTCTAATTTAGCAGATGACAACCATGCTGCGAAGCACATGCAGGCTGGAGGAGTTCCTGCTTCCTGACGGGACTTCCACTTAGCCGAGGAAACCCCCGATGGAGACTTTTGTATTTGTTAATGGGCCAGTAACAAGAATTCCCAGTTGCTGTTTTCCACTAAGCAGCAGCTAGGGATTTTGGGAACACTTAGGTGCTTGCCGTTTAGCTCACAGCTTCGTTTTGCACTGTGATAGGAACGAAGAACTGTTAACAAGCTCCCTCAGAAGCTCGTCCGAGAGTGCTACCCACAGCGTAGGGCATTGCCGCAAACCGAGTGGGGGAAATACCTACAACTCCTAAAATGACAATAGAGCTCAGGCAGCCAAACTGATTCACAGGATTCTCCATTAACATTAAACATGCACATCATATCATGAAATATGTTATATGGTTCTGTATTTAATGCTCTGTATTAAAGGAGTATGTGAGCAAACTCCTGCTACTCCTCAGCATTTCGGGATCCTACAAATAATTCATTTCTTGCCTGCAAAAACAAATTAGAATAAAAAAAATCTAATATCTGCATCATATAAAAAAGGAACTAAGAGGGAAAATAAAAACATTAAGGACTATTCTGAGGATTAAATCGTCATTTGTATTGCAAAACACTTCAAAATCCTCAAACAGAAAGCCTGACAGAAATGCTAAGTATTATTCCCACATGTGTTATGTTAAGTTACAGATAAGCTTCTATTCTTATATTTTCTACTCCTCACAGTAGCTTGTAAGCCTCTTTAGTAGTGTATTAAGCTATCCAACTAATATTCATCATATGCTGTTCTGGGCATCATTTGTTAACCAGGGACAGATGTTTCAAGTGCTTCATTCGGTTACACATTTTAAAAGGAATAAATTATCCTATTAATTCTGTAACAAGAATTCTAATTAAAAGGTAACTAAAGAGAACAAGAAATTTGCAGGTAAGGTATTTTCTACACTTATTCTATCACTGCATATTTTATTTAATGCACAAGCACACAGGAAAAATGAGACTATTTTGTGTAAGAAATAATTAATAAGAACTGCAGCCCCGATGCTTTGATATGTCTGAATCAAAAAAAAAAAAAAAAGGAGCTCATTTGAAAATGATTGTACAACATACCAAACTACTCAATGATAACAAGCTACGTTTCACTCATTTGTCAGGCATATCTCTTTGCTGAACAGTAAAGCACTTCTAAAAGTACAAGTTTACTGAAAAACTCGAGGTACCAGAATGCTTTACAGTCAGTTTCTAAGTGAGAGCTGGGCCACAGTGCTTTAACTATCGCACAGTTCATTTTAGTAGAAGTCACGGGGTGAGAAGTCAGAGAAACTTGAAGGAAGACCAGAGTTGTGTCCATACTCCAAATACATTCAGCACAAGCTGACATCTACAGTTTGCTTCTTACCTGGCCATTCCAACACCACAGATACAAGAAAAACAAACTATGTGGTGCAGCACAGAAGCATCCTAGCTGAGATCCCTTCCTTGGCTGAACAAAAACTAGGAAGGCAAGAGCAACGCGTGACCCTCCCCACAAAGAACGCTGTCCTTGCACTTCCTGAAGCCAAAGGTTTGTCTAATTTCAGCCAAATGAAATTATCAATTTCAGGGAAAGAAAAATAGTGTGGTCCAAAAATCTTGCCCATTTAGTTACCCAAATCTGTTATAATAGCATTCATCCTACCTTGAACCACCCAAAACAGAAAAGTTTTAGCTCAATTTTAGATTCATTTGCTCAACTTCAGCTATCTTTTGTCCAACGTACAGAAAGTAAAGAGATATGAAAGAAATCACTCTTTCCTTTTAAAACTGAGGGGTTTGGATGACATATTTGTTTGTTTCTCCTCCCAGGTAAGCTAGGATTTGAATATGTTCTGTAGGCAATTTCAGAGTTTTTCCTGAAAAGATCTGCCTTGAAAGCATCAATTAAGATGCTCTCGAACTGCTTTGGCCTCCAACTCTCAATTACTAGTGGGGGAACCAATGACATGTTCTCAGTAACTACACCAGTGGAAAAAGAAATTAAAATATAGCATTGAAGTGTAGCATTATGAAATTGAGCACAGCTGACAGTAATGTTGAAGATGCTCTATTTTCAACTTTTCAGTTGCCATTTACATCTGTATACATACACAAGATGGAAATCTTAAATGAACCGTCCAAGTCATCTAGTTACAAACAAAAGAGCAGTCTAAAGAATGAGCCATACAGCCCCTATCTTACGACTTAGCAACTGTTACCAAGATCTACATTTCAGAAAAAAATTGAAGCCTACAGCTTGTCACTCGAGACCACTGTATTTCTTCGAAGCCAAGTCCTCTTCAAACACTTAACAAAAAAATCAGATGGACTCTTTAACAGACTGAAAAATTCTTTCCTTATTACTAGCGTAAGAGGTAGACGATGTTCATACATCTATGATTTCAGCAGTTTGGGTTTATTTTTTTTTTTAATCTCTGTGATGGACAAATCAGTGATGCTCCAATGTTGTTTTTTTTTCTAATGAGAGTCACTGATGGCTAATTTTTAAAGAATAAAATCACACAGATGTTTTGCGTTAGTGAAACATCCATTAAAAGAGAAACATATCACATCATAAGGTAATGTGCAAGAACTCAAGTCATTGTTCGTTATTGTCAATAACCAGAAAGAAAGCCAAAGTATTTTCACTTAAAGCAGAAAAGCATTGTGGAGTTGTACAAAAGTAATATATTTCTTTGATCTTATGCAGAATTAGTAGCAGCCTCTGAAGTTCATGCATAATTTGACTAATGTCATAAAAGGGCGTGCTGGTTTTGGCTGGGATAGAGTTAATTTTCTTCACAGTAGCTAGTATGGTGCTGTGTTTTGGATTTGTGCTGGAAACAGTGTTGATAACACAGGGATGTTTTCCTTACTGCTGAGCAGTGCTTACACAGAGTCAAGGCCTTTTCTGCTCCTCACCCCACCCCACCCCACCAGCAAGTAGGCGGGGGGGGGGGGGCAAAAAGTTGGGAGGGGACACAGCTGGGGCAGCTGACCCCAGCTGACCAAAGGGTTATTCTATACCATATGGTGTCATGCTCAGCATATACAGCTGGGGGAAGAAGGAAGGGGGGGGATGTTTGGAGTGATGGCATTTTGTCTTCCCAAGTAACTGTTGCATGTGATGGAGCCCTGCTTTCCTGGGGATGGCTGAACACCTGCCTGCCCATGGGAAGTAGGGAATGAATTCCTTGTTTTGCTTTATTGTGTGCGTGGCTTTTGCTTCACCTATTAAACTGTCTTTATCTCAGCCCATGAGTTTTCTCACTTTTACCCTTCCAATTCTCTCCCCCATCCCACCAGGGGGGAACGAGCAAGCGAGCAGTTGTGTGGGGCTTAGTTGCTGGCTGGGGTTAAACCATGACAACAGGAAAGAAAAAAGAAAGCAATTTGTGGAAATACTGCTCTTATGAAGAATAATGGTATACATAGACTCATCCCACTCAGTGTCATTTTTTTTCCCTGGTCTACTTATGACTTGCGACAGTTTCCAAGAACTTCCAAGCTGAAGTGTGTGAACAGGTAGGCTCCTGCAACTACATGATACAATCATGCTTTTGTTCTCTATTTTTTCCTACTGTTCTTTAAACAGTTACTTGATAAGGTTTGCTTCTAATGAATTATAAATTATTCATGGCACGGACTGTATCTCCTACTTGTTGGTTAGGTACCTCGCACCACATAGCCATGCTGCTACCGAAGTTCCCAGTCTCAGCAGGGGTAATGCAAATAAAAAAAAAAGCACAGTGCTATGCAGTACAACACATCCAGGCGAAGTGATTAACATCAAGGTGATTCAAGTTGCTGTTTCAGAGCACAATTAAAATCCACAAAAATGAAGTAAGGTGGATTTAAAGAACCTGTTTATTTTTCTTTCCCACATTTTGAACTCACAATCTTCCCTCCCATGCTACTCAGTTTTACTGCCTAAAGTCAGTAAGGAACAAACTTTTGTCCACCCCATTATATGGAAAGCATCGGTATATCCAGGATGTCTCTCAAAACAAAAACCAAACAGGAACAACAACCAAAAACCCAACAACAACCCACCAGAAGTTTATCCCCCTTGTAGAATGAGTCTACATTCATCCCACAATCCTGCTTCCCTACCAGGGCACATGTCAGAAATTGAGAGGGACAAGAGAGTATCCTCACTGGTAAGAAGTTTTAGTTGTGATGGGAATTCCAGACTGGCATTGAAAGGCAAAGTTTCAGATATATTTTCCAAGTGCAATTTTTCTTTAACTGTATTTTATTTTATTTAATTACATTCTTTTGAAGCAATTACTTTTAAAAAATTTTTATAGTAGTTTTTTTCTTAAGGAAAAAAATTAAACAGTGAGCCATGCATTATTATAGTAGATTTGGGACTATCACCAACCTAGTTAAGTAGTTAATAACAGTTAGCAAAGTAGTTAATAACAGTTAGCAAAACCACAAACCAGTTATAAAAACTATCAGATATCAGTTAATGAGAAACTTACTAAGCTTGATGTTGTCACTGAATTCACAAAGTGCAGGGCACTTTGAGCTTTCAAAAATACTGGGTACTGGCAATAAATACTTTCCCCATCCTCAGGCTTGACAAGAGGCCAGACCAGACCATATCAAATCCTTATCCATGTGCCACTAACTGTCAGCTGTAAGTATTTTTCTCCTCTTCCCCTGCCCCAAATGAGTTCTTCCTTTCCACTCCCCTCTCCTCTCTCCAGCATCCAGTTAAAGCAGCTGAAGTACTCCACTGCTAGAGCTCATTATTGTGGCCATGGTGAAACTGCACTTTCAGAAGTCAGAGAGCCTGTTCACTGAGAAGCATTTACATAGATTAATCTGATACGCAGTTGCTGCATGGATCAAGGGCTAAGTCTGCATCATTACCACTACCCTCAGAGAAGTATCTTCAGCCTAATAGCATGAAATTAGAACAAAAGGATTGGACTGTTTCCCAACAGCTGAAAACCAGTTACACAGAGGTCAAAAGCAGATGACACTAATTTATTAATCTTTTTTTTTTTCTTCCTTTTGACATCTTTATCAGTGATCTGGAGGACGTGATGCAGTGCACCCTTATCAAGTTTGCAGGTGACACCAAGTTGGGGTGGGGAAGGGAAATCCCATGTGGGAGTCAGGGCTGCCATTCACAGAGGCCAGGACAGGCTGGAGGAACAGGCCAACGGGAACTTCATGAAATTCAGCGGGGACAAATGCAAAGTCTGTAACTCCTGATGATGGTACAGGCTGGGGAGGGCTGGGTCGGGGAGCAGCTCTGCAGGGAAGGCACTGGGGCTCTGGTGCACAGGGAGCTGTGCACATGCCAGCAGCGCCCAGGCAGCAGGTCCATGGCCCATCCATCAAGGGATGGGATTATCCCCCTGTTCTCAGCACTCAGGAGGCCACATCTAGATCCTGCGTCCAGTTCTGGACCTCCCAGTACAGGAAAGATACCGATAAACCAGTGGGAGTCCAGCGAGGGGGGACCAGGCTGGTCATGGCTTGAAGAGAAGGTCATGGCTGACCACACAGACTCAGCACAGTTAAAGCCAGGATTAAAGCCAGCGTGATAGCTATAAGGAAAGGTTATCATGAACTCTCCAGCCTCCTGTGTCACCTTATCAAATGGGATGCCGTATTTCTTCAGAATTGATGGAGAGATGAGGGTCACCTTGTGACGGAGAAACGCTTCACAGCTTTGGGCACTTCCTGGAAAGAAACCTTTCGCAAGTCTCTCCAGTCGCTTCCCATGCTCTGGAGGGATAGAGTACCATGACTTGGGTTCCCCAAAATGCAAGTAGTTAATACTGTAGAGATCCATGTCCTCAGTATGCCAAGCAAAGGAAGTTTTCCACATGCCAAAATATAGGTAAGGAGTATTCACTCCTTCAATGGTTATGCCGCTTTCATTCTCCACAATATCCAGGATCGTGTTCCATCTGCCAATATTCCACGCATCTACATGCTTGTCATAAAGTGTGCCATTAACATCAGCACCATAGATGGGGCGTTGAACGTAAGGTCCAATTGAGCCATGACCAGCCATGAAGGGTTGAATTGATCTCCATCCGGGGGGTTTCCAGCTGGGACGGGGCACAGCCCTGAGCAGCCCAGTCTGACCTCAGCGCTGAGCCTGCTGCAGCAGGGCCGGGCCAGGGACCTCCTCAGACATCCAGACCGAGTCATCCTGCGATCCCATTAAATTCAGTATGGATTGCACATATTTACCTACATTTTACAGAGCAAGTAAATTGACCTGCTTCTCCCCATTGACAACAAGGACACAACTCAAATTCCAACCCAAGACTGTGGCTGTTTAATAAAATATTCCAGATGAGCATTATGAGTTGTTAAAGGTTTTTTCCAGCCTCAGAAATATTTCAAGGTATTTTCTTATTTCTATATTGAATAAACTAGTTCAGCTATGCAAAATACTGCCAGCTCATTTCTGACAGGAAGTTAAGAGCTATCTACTTATTGCCTTAGTACAGAAAGATTCAAGAAGAACAATTAAGATAATCAGACCCTGGCGAAACATGATGAAGATCCAGTGTCATGTACGAATTAACGATTTCTGCCCATTTCACCTTTACATCTACTTATCTTGGTCAGGACTGATCAAACAGCTTACCCAGGGCCGGATCTGATTTCAGAAGAAAATTATTTTAAGAAAGATTTATTTCTGCAGCCCTCAAACTATCTCCAGGAAACATGGGCTGTATTGTAGCAAATATTCTGAGGTGAAAATTTGTTGTTGTAAATTAGTCATCGCTTTCTGTATGAACAGGGAAAGAACTACCACAACAGAAAATGCATATTGGTTATTTTCCTGTAGCAGTTTTATCACAGCATTCAAAATTGATATTGTAAACCTAAACATTACCATTCTTTGTGTGGCATTTGTTTTCCTCTTGAAACATTTATGTGATTACCTGGCCTGTGGATCCTGACACAACCAGTGCTGGTGAAGTTCCAAAAATACATGACACTCAGACCTTACACCTTTTGCTTAATTCCACTACCATAGTATATACATGTTACAGAACAGTGACCAGATTTGTAAGTTAGCTTTCCAGTTCAGATAAACACATCTGCAAAAAAGTAATAAGACACTTGCCCTCATGCCCAACACATGAAATGTACTTACTGCTATCTATAATTTCCTTCATTCAAGCTGGAGTTAAGGATGACAGCTTGGAAATGACACCTTTATACTGAAAAGTATATATATGCAGTGTATCCTTTTGTGGAAAGATACAATTTAAAAACAACCTTAAAAATCTATACAAATCTACTTTTATGTACTAGAAGTAATTTAACCCTTAGGTAGCATCTCTTCCAGTGCTGTACACAGCATATTAATGCTTTACACAATATTTTTCTTATATATCCAAATGTTGCTCAGTAAGAAGCTTTTATAAATGAGAGAGCAAATTATAGCACTGTTAATATTTCATCAGCTCTACATGGATTTGAGAAGAGCTGTCGCAGGCTTATGGAGAATGTCTGTGCTCATGCTTTCGTGACAGGCAGAAGAAATCAGATGCTCAGTTGTACAAGGAAATGAATGGAAAACCATAAAACTGATATGCAATTAAAACAGCCAAGATGAATGCTAGTGGTCTGTTCCAATCACCTCCTGGCAGTAGAGGATACAGAAGAAATAGAAAGAATTCAATTAAGAGGCATGAAAATATTTTCCTCAATGGAAAGGCTGAAAAATTAGCTCTACTTATTTGTAAATGGACAAAAAGAGAATAAGATAAAAGTAAAGGCATACAGAAAGTAAGGGCTTCTCCTGAACATCTTTGTACAAGAGAAAAGGAGAAAATGAAACACAAACGTTAGGTTTGTTACTGAAAAGGTAAACACTCTGCAATCATTGCCAGAAGATACAGACAGTGACAACTTAATGGGATACTGAAGGATTTGAGAAAGCAGATGGGTCATAGTGGCCCAAATTTCATACTGCATTTCCTAAGCTGTTAACAAAAACTGCTTCAAATGCCTTACAGCTTTCACAGTGCAAATGGAGCATAATTCCAGTTTGCGCTATCTGTAACACAGCTAATGGCGTGATGACTTTCATGCAGTGTAGCGTTATTAGGAGGAGACATCTTCCTCCTAACAGAGTAGAGTCTTATTCCCACAATGGGCAAAAATTTTAGCTTTGCACCGCCATCTAAACTTACCAGTTTCTCAGCATATATGGTGCCTCATACAAATACGTGAGGTATCATAAAAAAATACAGAAGATGGGCTGCTCCTCCATAATACAAAGCAGTCAAGCAACTATCTGAAATTTCTGTGCCTTCCTAAGCAGGAATGGGGAAGCCAGCTATAGAGTTAACAGACCTGCAAGCTTGGAGAAAGGAAAGACCATGGATGGGACTTGTCTTCCAGCACACACTACTCCTTTCTTTTAATTCTCTTGCTTTATTCAGGCAGGTATGTAAACCCATGCATTTTTCCCAGATCAGCTCTGTTGATTCCATACTTTATTTGAAGTTCCCCAAAGGAGATCAATCAAAGTATTTATTGTACTTAAAACTACAATATAGAAGAGACAAAGTCTTTGCTCTCCCTCAACTGTTTTGGATAGTTCAGGCTAAAGTATCCAAAATAATCCAGGGAGTTTGCTGCAGCTGTTTCTAAGAAATACTTCAAAGATAAGCCCAATTATGTGGCAAAAGTGAAAACAAAACACCCAAATCATCATAATAATTTCCAAAACATACTACCTATGTCAAGTCACTGAGCTACAAAGTGTCTGGTAGAGTAGAGCTGGTAGAGAAGTTCCCTGTTGAAAATCCAACTGTCCATGTTTAAAAACCAGCACCCCCTTGCCCCACCAAAACCAACCAACCAAACAAAAAAGCAAAACCACATCAACTTCGCTTGCTGCGGATAGAAAGCCGAATTCGACAAGTCCCTTCCAGGCAGGCTGATGGGTGAGGAGCAGAGCAGGCAGGGACTGAGCCTGCTTGACAGGTCCTGTCAATTTCCATTTCTGGTTTACTGGCTGCCCATGAGCAAATTTTGTAAATTCTGAAGATTCTATTTTTGGGTGAAACATTTCTGGAAAATAAATAAATTGTTCTTTTGTCTCACATTTCTTCCCTAAATCTCAATTTTTTCCACAAGAAATGTTCTCTACCCAGCTCTGGGCTTGATCCCTTTTCCAAGTCTACCCTTTTCCAGCTACCAAGTCCCCTAATCTCCAGTGCAAACAGCTATGGTTATCCCGATATAAAGACTTTAAGAAATCCTCAGCCACATCTACAGTTATGTAAATATTGAGGTATGTGTCAACTATATTATTCTGCAATCTTCTCTGCGGCACAGACACAAAGAATTACAGACTACAAGACTTTCCGTACGTCAGGGTAGCATGCGAATGGCACGCCCAGGCTTGTGGTGCCTCTGACAAGATAACACCACCACCAAGTGCGAGTCGGTACAGATAACAGAGGAGTAGCAGCATATATGCAGATGGCTCACCCTGTCCTGTGGCACCACTAACAAAACAGGAACACGAGAAAGGGCAGGCAGGCACTAGAGATAACAGAAGGGGAGTGCTAGCTTAACAGAATTTACCAGTCAACAGAACTGCGGCCAGTGGGGAAAGAGAAACAGGGCTGAGATGTTTAACTGGGAAGCGATGAGGATGGTAAATGGAAAGAACATGGAAAGTGAAAAATGGGAGAAGGGAATACAAGGGGAAACAAATCAGGTGTTTGAGGGCACATTATCAACACATCTTGGAACAGGACAATAAATCTGTTGCTGCTCTGGTCATATCTGCATCTGACTTACGCAGTGAGGGGGAACCTGGGTGCTCTCCCTCCTGCCAGTGAGGGAACAGCTAGAGGGGACCTCCTGATGTCCTAACAACGTACTGGATGGAACAGAGCCTTCCCCATGTTTATAGCTCATTAACTGAGCATTTGGGAAATACTAATGTAATTTTATTTAAGACAGGTAGGAATTCTGTTTGTGCACTCTAAAATAATTCCAGCTTCTATCTTCAGGGCCTTTTTTTGGTTGTTGTTCCTCTCTCAAAAGTAAGATTTCTCTCACTACAAGCCAGGCAACAACGACTCTGGTTCTCAGAAGATCCCCAACACAAAAAATGACTGCTAGATGAGAGTCTAAAAGGCGTATCTACTACAGCTTCCTATCCCTAACAAAAGTTCAGGAACAGGACAAGCAAACAGAAATACTTTCTATGAGTAAGAGGAGTGTTCAGAGCTTGAGAGTCAGGGACTTTCAGAGCCAGATGTGATGCTTGTATGATTAGTAATCCCCAGTAGAGTTTTCTTTCATGAAATGACTCAGCTGTTTTCTGAACATGTGTAAATTTTTGATTTTCACAACATCCTGCAGAAAGAGCTATACAGCTCTATGACATAATGTGTAAAGAACAGATTTGTTCTGATTTTGTAACCTAGGAGTTTAATTTGATGTGCCCTATATTCGACAAACAGGAATACTTCTTAGAATAGCCTTAAATAACACCACTGAATACACCATAAAAATCAATGTCTTATTATTACCTCTTTCTCCCAATTACATTACTTTCCTGGAAAACACTGAATCTATTTAATCTTAAAATTTTGAAACAAAGTATGCTTTTATTAGGTATTTTGGTAAAGATCGTTGTAGTGGAGAATAGACTGACTGTCAGAGATGTGTAATTTAGCTTCCTTCTAATCATCTACTATTTATGTATTAGAAGGAGCTAAAGTGCTTTAAATCTGCCTTAGTTCCTGCATTCTAAAATGGGGAAGCAGTTCTGATCTTCTCTGAAACGCTTCATAAGATCCATCCATAAAAACCTTACATAAAATAGCCATGTGTTATCATAGCATCCAGTTTCTACACCATGTTCATGAGCAGCACCCTTTAACTCATACTGACGTGCAGGTTACCTGCCTATGATCTCACTGCCTCCATACACTTATTGATTTCAGAATCGAATTACAGAAATCCAGAGCTTTTAACTTTTAAGGATCAAATACAATATTTAGCACATTAAACTAACACACTTTAGAGATGACAGTTGAGGACAACAAAGGTTTCAGTCCTTTTAAGGATATTACTTTTCTCCAGAACTATACAAAGCTCCCTCTTTGAGCACAAAAGTTGAACATACAAGCTATTTAGCTTCTTACAGTCTTCTCAAAACTGCAATACGTTTCATTGCTAGAACTTGTTCTTTCATAACGTCTCCCTTCAAAAATGAAAGGGGAAGAAATAGTTGTTATTCTAATACTACATTTTCACAAAAAGGTGAAATGTTTCACTCTGACATCAAAGAATTTGAGAGACATTTCATTTCTTCCAAATGCTTGACACTAACACAGAAAAGTTACGTCGGTTTCTCATTCCAAGGTTTCCATCCTGTAATGACCACCTGAAAAGAAAACAATCACAAAAAAACCCTCCTGATACATCCATAAGTCTGTCTTGTCTGCCCACTTTCACAAAATGCTGAATTATATTTTCCACATGCACAAGAGACGATTGACCACACATAGAGAGCTCATCTGCACATCATGACTTGGATCCGTAACAGTAATTTCTTTGCTTGTTTGTTTGTGTTAAAACCAGGACACTTTGGAAGGTCCTGGCATCACTTGTTTACAGGAGAACACAATGTATCCTAGTTGTTTCCTGTTAATCATAGAAAGCAAGCCCCATCACCCTCTGCATCCAGTGATTTAGGTCTGCCAAGCACACGGAATATTTCAGGACTCTCTTTCTTTGGCTGTCAAGGCTTACAAAGGCAACCTGGAGACCTCTGTTCAGGCATATACAAGTTCATTGTAACAATTCTTTCTTGATTTGGAGCGTGTTCTTAGGAGCTACTGCAGAATACCTTAAAATACCTCATTGCTCTTAATTTTTAGCAATGCAGTATTGCCGGGACATACCTATATATACAGCATTTTGGAGAAGTAAAAGGAAGTATTTGTCTTTAAAAGGTATGCTATTAATTTAGAACCCAAGCAACCTACAGTCCACCATGGACAGACAGTATGAGACTTAATTCAAGAGTCCACTGACTCTCACTCCTGCCTTTTCCATACACTTATCTGATAAGTGTTTCATGAAATAGCAAACCCATATGTATCTGAAATATGAGCTGAGGGCTAGCACAAAGAAATGTGTGTCAAAATCAAAATTTGACTCCTCTATACAATTAAGATGCTACTCTCTAAGAGGGAAGTGGAACTTGTTCTAACAAGCAAATTACCTTCTAAAATAGCAGTCAAAACGCAGGATGCTGCGTGGCCAGGAGATTCAGACTTGACAGAATTAGCTTGTCACTTAAAATAAAAAGCCACTGGTCTAAAGTGTCATTTAAAAAAAAAAAAATCAATTCTGTGAGATCTGTTAAGTAAAAGTTAAACCTTTCACTAAAGGTGGAAACTTTTCTTTAAGTAATGAGTGAGCGGCCTACCTAAGGATGGGAAGAGATGCTTTGTATCTACAACAACAGAAGTCCATACCTGGAAACTCAACACTGTGCCGCATGCTAGTGTAGTACCACTGATTTTGCTGCCACAGTAACAGCTCTTAACAGTAATAGCTGTCTCCCAAAAAGATTTACATGTAGTTACAACCAGGCCAGGCTAAGCCTATTTACAGACTTTTAGCTGGCATGGTTAACTGAGAGTTAAAAATTTACCTGCACTACGTAAGGAAGGCAATGACGTGCTGATGTGGATATTGAAGGGGAACTCTTATTGTGCCATCTGTCAGTCATAAAAACAAAGAAGCCAACTCTATCACTGCCTTACCCTGCTGAACAGAAAAGACTCATTTCCTTGTATTCTACTTGTACCCATTAATAGCCTATATTCTTTTAAGCCTGTCATTTCTTTGAGGAGAGATCAGCTTTGAATCTAGTCCTTTTACATGTACTAGCATAGTAGCTTTGACAAAAGCTACTAGGCAGTGTGCTCATCTGCTACTTGACTCTGAAATAGGTCACTAACCATTGCTCCAGCTAAATCAAAGCAGACCCCTCCAGAAGTGTCATACCACTCAGAGCCCACAGCTGAAGTGCCGAAGCCTGGAGCTTTTCACGTCCCAACCAAGAGCAGCGAGATGTGGCAGGAAAGCCTTTTGGCTGTGTAATACAGGGGAGAAGGCTTTGCTCTGGTGTGTGGTGCTACTAGAGCTGGTCTTGTGTCAGGGCCTCTGGCCAACGACTGAAAACCAGAGAGTAGGTCTATTGTTGGTCCCACAAACACATCAGTGTAATTAAAATATGCAGCAGCTCAGACTGCAGCTCAGACTTTCAATTTCTCTAGCTGACTCCATGCCTACCTTATATATGATGTACTGCTACTTGCTAATAGGTAATAACCAGAAGCCACAGCAAGAAACTATCAAGTTTAAATACGGAGCAAGTATTTTACATTTTTTGAGGAAGTTTTAAAGTCAGCATCAAATGTACATACCTGCTTCTAAAACTCAGTAACGCCTGCTGGTGCAAGCTAGTGCTGTAATCAGACTGCAAACTGAACCCAAGCGGGTGTCAAGCAGAATGGAAAAAGAAGGGTCTGCAAGAGAGGCAACACATCAGAAATACATCTGCATTTGAAGTTTCCTGACAGTATTAAATAAACTCAAATTCAAAAATTACAGTCATCCAAAACACACACCCTGAAAAACTTGTTTAATATTTGCAGTCTGGTGGTTTTTTCATTGATTTTAAGAGAAGTTGCTTACTGCTTTCATTCTCTAGAAGAAAACGGCAGTCCCTGTGGAGTAGCATTTGCCTTGTTTGAAACTGACAGATAAGGCCGTAAAAAAAGAAGCACTCATCCACTGCAGTGCCCCAATTCTTATCTGTTTCCATTCTCAGTATTGAAGAAGGTATATTAGAATGGAAGAAGGTATATTAGAATGCTTTAAGAAAGCACTGGGAAAAAACAGTTTCATGCCATCATGCCACAGGTATCCTTAAAAGGTAGACAGCAGGAGAGTTTAATCCCTCGCCCCAGCTGGAGGGATGTGCTGGTGATCCCATATGTGTACATTAGTATTTCTCTTAGGAGCAAACTACTATAACCAATTTGTTCATGCAACGTATGTTTTTACAGATCATTCCAAGTGCACTATAGTTTTGGTTAGTTTGGCTTTCGGCCAAGTTCTAAAGCAAATAAAGGAATATACGTTCATCATATGACCAAAGCTTCAAGAAAAAGTACAAGTAGTCCACAATCTGCATGCATTTCCAGATACATTTGGCCCCTGCAGTCCAAAAGGCTTGGCATCAAGTGCACACATTTCTCTTCTATGATCAACACCAGCATGTGCACTCTGCCTTCAGGGAAGAGGTGTTTTTCAGTGGCAAGGTGTGTGCCAAAAAAACACTGGGTTTGTGGTTAATTTGCCTCCAGCTCTGATCTGGCGGAGCCAAGGCTGGTTATATTTTTAAGCGTACTGCCAAAGCCCAAGGGAGAAAGAAGGAACATGGGTTTATGCTGATTTTGGGAAAGTGGTTGACTGTATATATGTTAAAAGTTTGTGAAGATGTAAAAATTATTTGTTTTCCCTCACAATACATATTTTTAGTATTTGTCTGTAGAAACAGAATCAAATAGGTTTAGTGACAGATGCTAAAAGAAACAAAAATTCTGCTAGAAAAAACCAAAATATTTCTAAATTCCCCTGGAGGTATTACTGAGGTCATAGCTACTTCAGTAACACTAACCATATCACAAAAGCTGGAGAGCATTAATGAAACTGAGTGATGTCCCAAAGTTAGAGGGATTAACTACATGGATTAACTGTACAAATTAATTATCAAATTCTTTGTATAAAAAGCTGATTGAGAACTGCTGATTAGGATTTTTAGTAATCTATAAAATAGTGAATAAAATTTATTTTTAAACATGTTGCGATTTGCAAGCAAATACTGTTCTTACCCAAAGAGGTCTATATTTAATTAGTAGTAGCACTTTTGAAGAACAAAAATGTTATTTCTCCCCAGCAGTCCAAAAGGCAAAAGGTAAAAAATATGAATAAAAAAAATTTAATCACACTTCATACAACAAAGTAATGAGTACACCTTCATATACAGCTATACAGTAAGCTTCAAGAACTACCTCTCATTATCCCAGCTGCCAAACACTTCCTCCCTACTCACCAGCCAAAACAAGGGCCTTTCCCAGGTTTCAGTCTCACATACAAGCCGTAATGGCTGTGAAACGTTCACGCTAACTACAGTAAGAGCAAATACAGAGAGAAAAATGTGCTACAACCCTATCTCTACCACATTTAAAAGGATGGTAAATATTACAGTTTGGCTCTACTTCTTCGGCAATAATTCCACATACTAAGGTATGAGCTTCTTCTTTGGTCTTTTTTCAGTAACACACATACATATTTATATATACATACACATACATACACACACAAAGCTCCCTCCACTTCACTCCAAACACTCTTTTATACTCTAGTTTCTTTGGTAAAATGTGGCACATCAGTGATGTTCCCAGTTACTAGTTTTCAAATAAAAGATGAGCAAGATTTTCTTCACATACTTTCCTTGTTCCTTATGCTGTCAGAAAACCCACAAAGTTTCTCTCCTCCTCCTATGTAACATCTTTGGGGAATTCAGTCAAGCCCTTAACTATTTTAAGGAAAAGACAGAAGTTGAAATTTGAGTGGGGTTTTTTTGGGGAGGGGGGCATGGTGATGGTAGAAAAGATAACACGTAACAAATTCCCCGTTGTTTTGATTACAGCACATACAATGCCACCCAGGATGTTTCCTACAGACACCATATTTGAAACTGAATATTAAAGCACAGCAGGAATATCCAAGAGAAAATATGAATAAGTTATTTTCTTTCTGATTATAGCACATTCACAGCTCATTTTACAGCCTGCAGAAGTTCCCCACATAACAGGACTAACAGCAGCATGAATTACCAAGTACAAGAGAATCATTATTGGTGAAGCTGCAGTAAAACCAGCCACAAAGTTCTTAGGAAATGTTTCTCCATGTGGACATAAGGTAGGGCTGGTAAAACAGACCTAGGTGTGTTTCACATTGAGGTACTAGATCACATCCCCATTTATTTGCACTGCATTGTTCATACGAACACAGAGGACTTTTAAAGCTGTTTTGGAGACTTGTCTTTGACATTAGCTGCTGGCCTTGTTCCTTCCTCAGAAAATAAAACATACGCATTTTTCAAACAGTGGCATGAATTTTAAGTTGATAAGACTCCTCATGGCAAATAAAGAATAAAACAGACATCACAAAAATACTGTGTTCAAACAGAAGGGAAGAAAAAATTCCACAAAATCCCCCATCACAGAAGACAGAAGACTAGCACACCAGGAAGCTACTATAAAGTCACTCTGAAATGAACACGTGTAACGTCTTGCAGTGCACTATTGTGTGTTTAAAATAACTTCGTAATAGTTGTGTCCTGCTAAGTTCTCATGATCAAGATAACAAAAAAAAAAAATTTTTTTCAATGCCCAGCACATACAACCAGAAGACCATTCATCTAAAGTTTCTTTTCATATGCAAGAGACCCAAGTGGTGTGACCTTCAATAGCTTAGACCACAGGACCTGCTTTACATTCCAAAATGAAATGCTGAATTTTTACTTCAAGTCACAGATCAAAAATGTAAAAGTGGAGATGCAGCCACTGGTCACGCTTTGGACTGCTAAACAAGATTCAAAATAACTTACTTTCTTGATGAAATGAAACCTCCATACACAGACTTAGTAGATAATTTAGGGAAAAAAGTCTGATGAAAGTTCAAACAAGCTTGACTCCTTTCCAAAACTCAGAGGCCTTTTCCTCAAACTTATTCCCACCAAAAGTACTAATGTAGGTTTTACAGCTACCTTTTCACACTTTTGCTTTAAGTGCCAAATAAAAACTACGGATGATCACTGTTCCCATAACAAAGGATCATAAAGGTGGGGCAAAAGGAAGGTTATATAGTCCCTGCTATAGCTGGAAAGAACTTTGCTTCTCACATCACAAAATCAGAATAGGCATGTCAAGCTGAAGGGATGCTCATGTATCGCTATAATGCTGGAAACCTACCCTTTTAAAAGTGACTAGTGAGTTTGGACGCTGAGCATGAGGCAGTATAAAGAAAGACTTAATTTTCAAAACCAAGTGCTGTAAAGCCATACCTCTTTGTGGTGTCAAAAGTGACAGAAAATCAAATGCTGAAGAGTTGGACTGTCATGAATTGGTAGTGCAATGCAATTGTACAACCCTACTGTAAAAATATTTACAGTGCCTGTTGTAAACCACACAGTAAGTCACACAAAACAGACTGAAATTTAATCAAAACCCACAAGTTTGTAAGCTAGCAATAAGTATTTGCTAATTTTAAGTGCTTACAAATGAAGTTAGACCCTCAAGAAAGAAATCAAAGAGAACTGATTTAAATCTAATTCAGTGGTATCCATTTCAGTTACAATTCAAACTTTGAACTTCTCAACATTAACTGACACGATATTAGCTTCCACATCCTTAGTTTCGTATTTGCCATGTATAAACATCGGATGATTGATATTTTGATCAGAGGTATGTAGAGGGAAGAAGCTTCAAAACAGCGTACGATTCTTTGATGGCCCATCTCCCAGCCCATGTCAGTATGCTAGTAACCCATTTACACCCACAAAAGTGACAAAAGCTGCAACTACAAGTTTTGTTTTCCATCAATAGCTTGTATTTCAAAAATTCAGATTGGAATTCCCTACATTAACCTGTTTGTCCAGTATTACTGTTTGTCCAGTAAACATTTCCTCATTTTTAAAAGTTTTGAAATACCTGCTGAGCTAGAAAGGTAGCACAGATGCAAATTAGTCAGAAAAGGCCACATATCCTTTTCCTCCACCACCCCACCTCCCACAGTAAAAGCTCACTTCAAAACAATTAATGCACGAATGAGAAATGCCTAAACCCCAAGCCTATTTAAATGCTAGACAGAAGAGTTTAAGATCCTGAAGGAACGGAGGAAGACAAGTAATAAAGACCCCAGAGTTAAGGGGAACAAGCTCATTCTGTTCGGGGACCTGATCTGCAGGATCCCATGGGAGAGCTCCCTGTAGGGCAAAGGCACCCAGGAGACCTCATTGATCTTCAAGCATGAGAATGGCCCATGGCAGGAGGCTGCATGGGGAGCACCCAGCTGAGCCCAAGCCCCCAGAGAAGCTCACGGAGTGGGAGCAGGCAGGGGCTGCCCCACGGCAGTACTGAAGTGCTGCCCAGGCATGAGTGGAGAGAAGACCAAAGCTCAGCTGGAAACTGTCATGGGACAGGAGTGGCCTCTACAGGTACATCAGCAGCAAAAGAAGGACCAAGCAGAACAGGGACCTGCTGCTCAACAGATTGAGAAAACCAGTGGCAAAGGACAT
The DNA here is from genome assembly GCF_034638445.1 of Ciconia boyciana. Lineage (NCBI taxonomy): Eukaryota > Metazoa > Chordata > Aves > Ciconiiformes > Ciconiidae > Ciconia > Ciconia boyciana. The sequence goes on from NC_132936.1 coordinate 57,165,691, forward strand.
GAAAAGGCTCAAGCAGTCCGTCTTTTTTGCTTTGGTCTTTACCGGCCAGGCATACTCATGGGGCTTAGTGGCAAGGGCCTGGGGAAAGGTGTCAGGTAAATGAAGACAAAGTTAGGGACGGAGTACTTAAGCAAAACGGACATACACAAGTCCATGGGACCAGACGAGATGCTTCTGACAGTGCTGAGGGAGTTGGCTGATGTCATTGCAAGGCCTCTCTACATCACATTTGAAAGGCCATAGTAACCAAGGGAGGTTGCCGGTAACTGAGGAAAAAAGCAAGAAGGAAGATCCAGGGAACTATAGGCCAGGCAGCCTTATTCCAAACCCTGGGAAGAAAATGGAGCAAATCCTCCTTGAATCTATTTCCAGGAACATGAAGGGCAGAAACACCTTTGTGAATAGCAAGCATAATTTCCCAAAGGCAAAATGTGCTCAACCAACCCGGTTACTTATTGTGATGAAGCTACTGGCTCTGTGGATGAGGACAGAGCAGCAGACATCATTTACCTTGACTTTAGCATGCTTTTTGACGCAGTCCCCCTTAGCACTACAGCAGCCAAAAAGGCATGGACTAGATGACTGGTCAACAAGGTTGATGAAAAGCATGGCTGGACTGACAAGCTCAAGACAGCAGTAAACAGGTCAAAGTCTAACTAGTGGCTAGCTACGAGTGACATTTCTCTGGGGTTAATCTGAACAACAGAGCAGAAGACACCCTCACCAACTTCATGGGTAACACCAAACTCCAGCAATTAAGAAGCTGGAGAGTAGGGCTCCCACCTGAAGGACCTCAACAAGCTGGAGGAGTGAGCTGACAAGCCTCCTGAAGCCCAATAAAAGAAAATGCAAACATCTTATACCTAATGTGGAATAATCCCATGCCACAGTACATGATGGGAACTTACAGGCTTTGCAACAAATTTCCTGGGGGTCGTGGTGAACAACCTGTTGAACACAAGTAAGAGAGGCATCCTTGCAGTGATGAAGGCTAACTGTATAGCAGGCTGCATTAGCAAGAGTGCTTGCTAGTGATGGGAAGCAATTAACACTTTCTACGCAACATTCCTGATGCCTCAAATGGGAGCCCTGTTCTTGGTTTTCAGCTCCCTTGTACCAATTATTGATTAAAAAAAAAAAGCAGAACACATGACAGACGAGAAGAGACAGATGGAGCTGGGTTTGATCAGACTTGAGAAGAGAAAGCTTCTTAATGACTTAGTGGGTGCCCACAGAGAAAAGGTAGCCAAGCTCTTCTCAGTGGTGCACAATGAAAGGAGAAAAGGGAGTGGTCATGAGCTGCAGCAAGAGAAATTCTAACTAGATACAATAATAATTTTAAAACCCCTACAATAAGGGTCTTCAAACACTGGAATATGTTTGTCCAGAGGGGCTGTAGAATCTCCCTCTGCAGAGATTTTCCACACTTCAGTGCACAAGACTGAGCAACCCGATTTAATTTTGAAGTGAGCCCTGCTCCAAGCAAGAGATCAGGCCTCCAGAGGTCCAGTGGCGAGTCTAAATCTCTCTAAATCTCTCAACAACAAAATCATATGGTAAGCAGAAGGCTGGGAAAAAGAACAAACAGGACTACAGTGTGCATAAATGCAGACCAACCATGTCTCCACAATGCTTTCAGATGATCAGGCTGCATATGAAAACTGTTTCCATGAAGTCAGAAAACTTTCTCACAGAGCATCTACTTTCTGCAAGGTTTAGGTTTCTATAATAAAAAAGAACTTGAGCACAACTGATTATTGAAATACAAGGATTTCTTTGCTCCATCCTAATGTTCTGGATTTTGCTTGCAGCATATGTATAATTACCTTTTCAATTTAGGTAACTATTTGTAAAAAAAGAAAAACCCATGTCTTTTACTTTTTTCACGGTGTTTATTCAGAGCAGAGCTTGCCCCCAACAAACTACATCTTCAGTTACAGACAACAGAATTTATCATTTACCAACTGTACAATATATTTGGCTCTTATGTAAAACATATATACAGAGAGAGATACGAATACATCTCTGTCTCAATATATGAATACAGTGATTTTTTTTAAAGAAACTGCATGAAGAGACTTATGGGCTTTTCTTCAGAAAGGTCATTTTTTGAAATGCCCTTCTTGATCTGTGATGTCACTTCAGCCCTTGACAAGATCACACGCATTTCTATGAAGAGTCAGTTCAGGTTCAGTGCCATGCTTACTCTAGAGCTTTATAGAGTAAGACATAAAAATATCAGTCAACTTGCAGTTTGTCTTTACATAGCACAGTTTTTCCCGTGGTGATTCTTCACACAATCTCACTAGAACAAAGAAAGCAGCATGCAGCTTTCAAGTATTATGACTTTTTAAATATGTAAAGTGTATAACTCTTCTACTCTCTAAATGGTAATTAGGTTTTCTGTCACATGATGGTGGGGCAGGGGCTAGAAATCCATCACTGCAAATGATTAACATCTACTTCTCTTCTTTAAGCTTTAGTTTAAAGAATCTAGTATTACTACCTAAGTCCAACACAAAATTTGAAGTGCAATTCTCAAAATCACAGATGGGTGGAGAACTATAACCACAATAACAAGCAGCAGATTTCCCTACAGACAGCAGTATGGGCAAAGCTTTATCATTAGTATCACCATTCAGTGCACCAACAGATGCCAATGCTCAAAGGCAGTGAGAAAACTGACAGTGGAGTTAAAGGCTGGGTCTGCATCTGCGTGTGTCTATCAGTGAATAGTAAAATTACTATCTCCTTAAGCACTACACTTTGAAAGCAAAACATTTTTTAGCTTGGTATTCTTTCACATGAGCTGCTTCCTATTTCCTTGGAAGAAAGCAGTCCCTGAACAAAAGAAATTTCAAAAGGCACAGAGATGTTTATTATGCAGTGGACTAAGCAAAAGAAAAATATGCAGATACTTAAAAAAAATAGCCTCACATTGGTCTGAATACTAATTAAAAAAACAAGCCAAACTGATCTAATGCAATTTTATTGCAATGTTTTAAAAGCACATACTGACTTTGAATAAATAATTGAAAAAGAGGGCTTATGTTGCCAAGTAGTAAGATCACCCCCACATAAGTCAGATGATGTACAATTCTGGAAAAAAGTATCAGACATTCTTTCCTTTCTACTTTATTCATATAAACAATACACAGTACTGCCTCTAACCTAAATGCCAGCAATATATATCTTCACATGAGAAGTGCAAAGCTGCATGTTTTTACATTAAAATTGCAACTTCTGTTTCTGCCTAGCATCAGAGAAAAAAGTTGATTCTTCTGAAATAATTTGAGATGTGCACAGGAAGTCTTATAACAGCGAGATGTTCCAGAGCCATCAGCTCATCCATTGCACAACATCACTTTGGTCCTCTGCTCAATATTGCCTACCATCTCTTATGATCTTCATTTCTTTTCTTACCTTATTAGAGATTTGCATTACAAAAAAAAAAAAAAAGGGCCCAAGTTTCTTAAAAGCCAGACTTCCATTCACTTGCTTTTTATTCCTAAGCCAATTTAAAAGCCAAGGTACATACAGTTTCCAAGAGGGAGTGGGAGGACAAATGAAAGTAGATTTTACACTTGTAGTTACCTTTGCATAAGAGACTGCATATCTCAGTGTTCCCACAAGGGCTGTGAATGTTTAACTTTAACAGTTATAAGAATGTAACAGCAGGTTATGTGCTCATCCAATCTGTCTGAAAAGCTTTTAAAATTAGAGGCATCAGAATGAGCAATACCTGTATCTTCATAAACACCAGCTACAAAATCCAATCAGCTTACTGCACAGAGTTATAGCAAGTTGTCACATTATTTCGTACAAGCATTTCTTGGTTACAACAGTGTTCAAACTGAAGATTTCAAGATGCAAGAAAGGCAAACTGGGAGTTTTACTACCCTACTTGCCTTCCTTCAAAACAGCACTGGACCAGAGCATTTGATTTCAAGTATTGCTTAAGACGCTTACAGCTAGTGACATAAACATAGAACCAAGGAGTCTCAGGTTTAGCCTCCCCCTGTAATAAACAGTGTGATTAGCAGCAGTTCAGTGGCAAACCACAGCTGCCCATGTGCAGCCATGAACCAGGCTCCAAAACCCAGGTTTAAACTGATCCTAGTGAGCTGACACGCCCAGGCTAGAGACCTGCAGTGTGGGTAGGAGCCTGCGCACAGCACACAACAACAGCCCCTGGTTTAGTGGGAGAAAAACAAATCGGAGCCAGGTAGTCAAGCTCTGCTCTTTACCATCAGACTGTGCAATCTTGCACAAGTCACTAGACCCCTCTCACTCCTGGAAAACCAAACTGCTTTCTCGTAATGGTAAAAGTCTTATGGACTCTGCAGGCAAGGCTGTCGAGCACTGTGATACAACAGCACCTTAACCACGATTCTGTAAAAGATTTCATTTAATCTGCTTCAGGCAAGCATGCGCTTTATTACTCACCAATTTTGTTTTCATGACAGACTTGCAGACCTGATTATAAAAAGTCATGGAAAACAGACAAACCGAGATGCTTCTTAGAAGTGTCTTTCTTTATATCACATACTTAAAAAAAAAAAAAAAAGGGCAAAAAAAACCCTAAACAAATTTTGTGGATAAAGGAGATTTTCACACAAAAGAAGGAACCAGTATATTGAGTATCCGGTATACCGCCTGTATTGCTTAATTCATAGGGCCACCTAAACAATTATTTTTGTCATTTGTAAAATGACAGTTCTAGAAATAACTTGGAAATAGACCACAAAATCCTTCAAAACTGAATGTCTAAAACATACTTTATACAGAGACACATCTGAATAGTTGAGTTTGTTACCAGAAAAGCAGACAACCAGAGTGTTTCATCATCTCTGTACCATCTCAGGCAGCAGTTTACTGCCAGAGAAGCGCTGCACCGTTAGACAGGAGCAAACACTGAATCAAAGCCACTTTCCTGAAGTATTAGACTCTTATTCTGCCAAATAAGTTAGGAAGACAAAATTTATTATTTCTAAATAAAGGAAATACTTGCTAACATACTCTATTTAAGATGAAAACTCCAGAAATTTACACCTATGCTGGCTCCCCAAGCTAGGAAAAAAAAAAACCAAACCAACCAAACAGAAATTTAACACACTGAACAATTCTTACAGCAGCATTTTTCAGATAGCTTTAAGAAAAGGTCTGTCCATCCAACAGTCATACAAGTGCTTCTGTAACGACGTTAATTACCTTCCACAAGAAGTGCTGCCTCCTGTCTGTCCATGATTTCCTTTTCATAGTCCTGTGCTTTCATTAACATTCAAAGAAGCTATCAAAGCCTGGCTGTCTATCACTCTTATTTTCCCCCTGAATGAGATAAGACATTTTTTGGCCTTAAAGGCAGATTTTAATAAACAGGTGGAATTTTTCTGCTTCAGTTTGCCCACAGAACTACCGCCTTAAGCAACTGTACTCACCAACATTATGATTTACTCTATTTCTTTATATTAAATGGCTGCCATAGGCTGCTATACTAACATTAAATACAAAATAATCACCATGAGAATATAACTTTTACCAAAATGCAGGAGACATTCCATTTTAAGCTTTACCTCATGCCTTTACATCACCTTATTTAGCTTTCACAAAAATAGTCCTGTGTGTCTGGAATTTAGGTTTTGCCTTTACAAAAAATTCTTTTTGGTTAAAGAATTAATCATGTGCTTGATTTTTTTGTGAAAGCCAGATGTTTTCCACTGAATATTTAAAGCTTTTTCATTTTCCCCACAATTCTGAGGATCCAGTTACATTGGTAATTTTACCTGTTGAGAACGTAGACCAAGTCTGAATGTAAGAAAATTAAACATTATTCTTAGCTCACAGAAAACAGGGGTAAGGCTGAAAAAACATGAACTAGCAATGGGAACACACCCTACTCTGGTCAAATACACACACTGCCACACACCGAGACATCCCTCCATCTCATGACTGATGTTCAAATCAGACAGGCATTTGCCTGCATGGCAGAAATTTCAAGTCATTTGACTGAGAAGAGGCTGCCAGGTTCTCAAAAAAAGGCAGCTGAAGCAACCCACCTGAAATAATGTCCTGCCCTAAAAAGACCTTAAGGGCTCCCAGCAGAAAGAACATTAATTTGGCAAAAGGCATACGCTATTTCATGTCTTGTGGACAAGAAGATGCCTCAGGCCCATTCTCCTCCACTTTGCTCTCCTTTCAAATGCACTGGCTTAGTGGGGGTCCACTGCTTCCACTGTGCTCAGACCTCCACTAAGCCATTTTGGCTCCCTACTCCACCGGGCCAGGAACACAACAAAAGCAGGGGTAGCTTTCTGTCTGGTTGGCAGGTTGAACTGGCTCTGCATAGGGTCTGGCAAATGACAGAAACAAAAGGTTTCTTAATAGAGTCACTGAACTCTTAGTAACTCAGACGAAGCTTCTCTGGGGGTTGGACTAGATGACATTTAATGGTCCCTTCCAACCCCAACTATTCTGTGATTCTCTGCATCTTGTAGTGCCATTATCCCTAAGCAAGCAATTTAACTTACTGTTTTGTGACATTTTAGATGCCATAAGATAACCCCTGCCACCTCCAGCTGCCACTTCACAAGAGCACGAATCTCCCAACAAACCCAGGGAGAATGTCTGCGAGCTCTATAAGGATGCCCTTAACTTAGGGGTATAAGGTACCTACCTATACACCGTATCTGATTCCCTGTATTTAGGCACTTAATTCACCTCCTTAGCGTCTTTTATAAAACCATTACCAAAAAAAACCCCAAAAACCAAAAAACCCCAACAGTATTTATCATGAAGGAAAGCACTGCAAAACACTCAGAAAGAACTAGAGATACAAAATTGAAGATTTTAGGTAGGTAAATAAAGCTTTGGGGAAAAAAAACATAAAAAACCAAGATTCATTTTAAACTCCTTCGACAAACTGAATGACAACTACAAGCTGTCAGCACTAGGGTCACGAAGTACTTTAAGAAAACTTCTTTCGAAATGTATTGCAATCATCAGCATGTTGCCAGGAATCACCACATTGCTTACTCATTACATGTCAATTCCTTTCCTTTCACTGTATCTTGTTCTTAAAGAAATGTACCATCAGGGAAGGTGGCTTTTTCTGTTTGAAACCCAAACCACTCAATACTTCTACAGCTGCATTTTAACTCTTTCCCTTCCCCTCCCATGAAGGCCCCCACAACCTTCCTCCCAGTAAGAGCACTCTGAATTTTGGTCTATAGGAGCTGGGGCTTCAAATCATTCCTGCCACTGTGTTTCTTTTCCCCTTTTCTGTTCTGAGAAAAGGGGTTGGGAGGTAAGAGTCTCCTGAAGCACAGCACTTCAGCCTGCAACAGAAGGTTATTACAGTACATTGAACCATTGCTCTGCAAATGTCACATTGTGGAGACTCAATTTTAATGGAGAAGCTAGGCCAGCAGATCAGATACCAACTCCTGAAACAAGGCTACTGACAGAGGTTTCACACCTCTTTCATCCACATAGTACTGTTCCCTCACCACCGTCAAAACTAGCGCTAAGTCAGCCCTTCCATTAAGGCTTTCAACTCACCAACGTGGCAGAAAACTATCCAACTTTTTTTGCTCTGGCAGTTTTCTGCTGGTTTAGTGAGCTGAAGTAGCGTAGGGCTACAGTGGAATTAATGCAAAGTAGACAGTGGGAGAAGGCAGTCAAAAGAGGTAAGAAGAGACTTCCCCGCCTCTTTTGACAGCAACAAGTATTAGTGAGCTCACCTTGTCTCATAAAAAACACCAAAATGAAATTAATCTCCCCTCAACCTAGCACTGGACCCCCTCCGAGCAGCAGCACCAGGATACCAGGCAGTAGGAAAGCAAGCAGTGGAAGCATGAGGAAGGCACAGGGGGCTGACAGCCCTTTGTCAGCAGCAAGCCACCTCCTATAATTTTGCCATCACTCCTCCTTGTTATCAGAGAGTTCTGATTACGCCCAAGTACTGCTATGTCAAGTGCATATTAGGTCTCTGATTAGTGCTTTATTTCCATGCTCACAAGCTTTCTTTCCTCCAGACACTTCTGAACTTCCCTGCAACATTACTGAGACTTCTTGCTTAACCTAATGACTTCCAACTAAACTGCATAAAAGCCACCATAGAAAACAATTAAACAAAAAAAATGAATGCTGAGGACTTAGGAAGCTCCAGAATTCACACTGCCAATGCAACCTCAATTCAGTTCCTTACAGAAAGACAGTGTGACATAATCTTCAGCTGCGGAGCCCATTCTGCTGACTTGCGACTATTGCCCCATTGAGCTCAAAGGACTAGTGCTCGGGAATGACTGTAGAATCAGTAAATAAAATTCTCCTCTCCAGGACTTCTTCTAGATGACTGCAACAGTTGAGCTGTGCAAGTATTTGGAGCACCACATGATCATGCTCTTCGGACATCGATTCCAGTTTACCAAGGAGGCTTTTATCCCAAAAGCATGCCCAAACAGCTCCAAACAATAATGCGTACAGTTTCCAAGCTAGCTACCTTGTACAAGAGCAGCACAGCTGCATTAGTATGGTACTCCACCAACACCAATAGCTTGCTGTTCAGCAGGATTAATTAGCCTGGGCAGAGCACTGCACTAATGTGATTATATTGCTTCTAGTACCTGAGCTAGCTCATTCATCGTTTTCTATTCCTTTCCTCCGAAATAAAAAAAGAGTTCAGTTTTTGCTATTTCCTTCACACCTAAATAATTAAATCTTTTTTTTTTTTTTTTTAATGTGGAAGAGAGAGGAATGAGACTTGGAAAAGATTCAAAGTCAGATTTCCCTAATTGAAACAGTGTATCTCTTGCCTCCATAGCCTGTCCCCACTATCACCATCCGCTGCTAATCACTTCGTTATATCAAGCTGCCACCTTTTCCAAACTGCCTATACACCTGCAAGTCTTCCCTGGACATCAGAAATAATGATGTCCAGCCACAACCAACAGCGACAAGAGTGGAGACTGGAAGACTTTCAGTTTGCGTGGAACAGAGGCATCATTGCCTTCCACTCCCCCTTTTTTACAGATGGGGAACAGATATCACAGGAGGTACTTGCTCAAAAGAGGGGCCACCTCTCTAATCAATGAGTGGAAGAGCAGGAATACAAACCACAGCTTCCTCATTTGCAGTCTGGGGCTCCTATCAGGACACCAAAACAGAGACCAGTGTGAGCTGTACCAGGTACCCAGACTCTGCCCCAAGTCACGGAGACACCAGAGCACCAGCGGAACTGCCCAAAGAATTCAAGTTCTGACAAAACACCAGTGTGCTGGTATGCTCAAAAGCAGCTGTGCCTCTTTGCTCAAGCCTTCCTGAAGCAACTGGCATGAGGAAGACAGTCAAAGCAGGCAACATTAGGTCAGCCAGTAAAAAAATTCAGCAGCCACAAGCAACTGACAGCGGTCTTACAAGAGGAAGTACTGGGAAAACCCCACTGCCAACATACTGCCAGACCCTTTCTTTTGATTTTGCCTGTAACTCATCACTCATCATCAGAAGAGAAACAGAGGAACATCGCAGCACCCATTAGTATCTCTAGTCTTTGGCCCACATCCCTTACCCGTACGGGCACACCTCGCACAGGCAGGCCCTGTGGGTGTCACACGGCGGGACGGTTACCACACAGGCCTTGAGAGCAGCCGCACTGTTCCGTTCTGGCGGAGCGGAAGGTGGTGACAGCAACACTTCTCTGTGTTTCCACAAGTCTTTTACTTGCTCGATAAGCTTCTAGCAACTTATTTTTCTAGTTATTTGTCATACTATGTTGGTTCTGATACTAAATGAAGTTCAAGAGTCTTTATATTCCCACCTTTTTTAAGTTGTTTTTTTTTTTAAATACAAAAAAGTATGCCATAGAAAAAATGGTTAAAATTTCTATAACAAAACTTTGTTAAGAAGTGCTATAAAGTCATGGCATTTTATTGTTTTGTGATCATAAACCATATTAGTACTGCCTAGACTTCTAAACACTTATTTCAACTTGAAATTTAAAACAGTAAATGAACAAAACATCTCTAAGCTCTCTCCCTCTCAGCTTTGTATCAGCATGTTAACGATACAGAGCTCTTTCAGGACAGAAATGCAGGGAAGAACAACCTTGTTTCTTGGCATTCTTTCCCTCTAAAGTAGCCCACTTCCTTCTGTTAGAAACATCCACAGGAATAGCTTCAAATTTTGAGTTTTAGGTATACAACATACATCATACAATGCAGACTCAAATTCCAGGCTCAAAAAGGTATGAAAGCAGAAAGATTCTTTACGTTTGCAGCTCCAGCATGCAATCACCAGGCACAAGGAGAGGAGCTTTAAGGGATAATTCCAGTTTCTGTGCATGTACAGTGTCATACAAAAGTTCACACTTTAAAAAGTTACAATTTAAAACTATTTCTAAAAAGACTCCAGATTAGAATTCCAGCTTGACAGTAAAGTATCAACATAAAAAAAGTAGATAAGAGCTTAAGACAGAGAGACAGAAAGAAAAGCAACATAAAGGCCAACACATGAAACTATGTGAAGCAAGTTAACACAGAATAGGAAACACTGTTTTACAGTCAGGGAGGGAAAAAAAAAAAAAAAGAAAACATTCTTTAAAAATTAAAAATCAAACCAGTCAAGGTACTGCAAAAATGCAAGAGCAATTAAGTAAACAACTTGTTACAGTCACATACTGAATCAGGAGGAAAGGAAACTCCCAGAAACAACACATAGTATTGAGCAATTATACCATGACATGAAGGAAAAATAAAGATCTGGAAACTAAGTGCAGTGTCTCTGTCATGTCCTATGCTTACATGGCCAAAAATCCATTTTGGGGAGTTACTGTGTTGTCAGTGGCTCCTGTGTAGAAGTAGAGGAGAAAGAAGAGTGATGGAATGGAAAGAGAGGAAGAAAAATTGAAGAGACGCTGGGGTACGTATGTATGTACACACACATATATACACAAGCATACAAATATATGCACACATACACACATGTATCCATATATAATAAAAGGTAAGTTGAACTAGCTGGCACAGAGCGGGACCAGCAAAAGCAGTATACTTAAGTTGTATACTTAAGTTTTATCTTGGTCCTCCTGCTTGCTTACTTGTTGCAGTCTTCTATACTACAGAATCACGTACATCAGGTCTGGAGCCTCATTACTTCTAAATGCTTCTACATGGCATTTCAAGATAACTGGGAAAAGATTTTGCTGGTATTTCTAATTGTTCTGTATGCCTCAGGGAGGCTGTATGACTAAACCAGAAGAGAACATAGTCTCCGCACACCAAGATGTCTTCTGTACCGTGCACTCCTTAGAGCTTCTCCCCTCAAAATACCTTTGCATTGGTATTTACTGCTTATGACTGCTGCACAATTTGCTAAAATAGTTAAACTGATGCAAGGACTCCAGAGCACAGAACACAACTTGCGATTTGTGAGAGCTTATTATCTGGTGCTCTGTGTGATGTCAGGGCTCACTTTTCAGTCCGCTCTGTATGAACACGCAATAGAAATAAATCAGACCAAATAAGGCTAACGATGTTTCACAAACACAGAAATACTCAGCAGTTACAGTCTCACTCCTATCTCATTTCCATCACCACAGAACAGGAAACATATACTACTAATTAATTCATAAACCCTAATCTCTGCAGGCAGCTGAAATTGTCAGTTCGATAAATAAACCGGCCAGTAACGACGGGAAGTTGAACTATATTATCAAGGAAATTCTTCTTCTGTCAGAGGATCCTGTCAAGCTCCGCTCACGACAGTCTCACCTATACACAGCTGGGAGAATTTCTGTAGGGAAGGACTTTGAAACGGTACCTGAACCAACCAAGCAGCACGAAGAAACAAGACAGTTGAGGGAATTTGTCAAAACACATTACAGCTCAGATGCTTTACCGCTATAACCTAAACTGACTGTATTTTGCCAAATACCCTCAATTCTTTAGACAGCCGGTATCACAGAACAGGGAACCGCACGCGTCCCAGGCAGACCGCGGCATCTCCGAAGCGCCGCAGAACACGCACAGCTCCCACTCGCAAGCGCACCCGCTCGGCCCGCGCAGGACAGCGCGGGGTGGCTCCTCCTCTGCCACCAGCGCGGCACCGGGAGGCCGCCTTTCCCCGCACCCGGGGGGACGCTCGCCGCTCACCGACCGGCGGCCGAGCCCGGCACGGCCCACGGGCGCGCAGGCGGACCCGCGCGGCGATGGGGGTGCCGGGCGTCGCTTTTCCTCCCCGGCGCCGCTACCCCCAGCCCTCGCCCGGCCCCCGGCTCCCGCAGAGGCGCCCCGCAGCCTGCCGGCGCTCGCCCGGCTTTGCCTCCTCCCCGGGTCTCGGTGCAACAGCCGGGCAGGCCGGTAACGTCGGGGGGAGGCGCAGCCGGCACGGAGCGCGCCCGGCGCCGGCAGTGCCGGGCCCGCAGGCAGCGCTCGCTCCGCGGCCGCACCGCGGGCTGCGAGGGTGCAACCGCGGGCGACGAAGCTGACCTGCGCGGCGGCTGCCGAGCGAGGGCCGGCCAGAGAGACCCCCTCCGGCAGGGAGGAGGAGGAGGAGGCAGGAGGGCTCCGGGCTCCCCCCACACCCCGCCGCCAGCCCCGGCAGCGACCTGTTGCCCGGCGCGGGGGTGCCGAGGCGCGTCCCCGGGAGGGGGAGCGGGACCGGCCGCCGCCACTCACCTCTTTGATTTTCGCCCTCCTCTGCCGGACGGCGAGGTCGGCAGGCTCCTGCCCCACGGCGCCGACGGGCTGGCGGAAGAGGCGCTGGGGCAGCCCGGGGGCGCCCGCCTCCTTCCTGCCGCGGGCGTCCTGCAGAAGTTTCTCCTTGTCCTGGCGGATGTCCCTGCGGATCTCCTCGGGCAGCTTCTGCAGCGTCTCCTTGGCCTCCCGCAGAGCCCGCTCGTGGTCCGCGCGGATCCGCTCCAGGCTGCCCGCCCCGCCCGCGGCCGCCGCCGCCGCCCCCGCCGCCGGGCCGCCCCCGGGCTGCGGCGGGGCGCGGGGCTGCCCGCCGGGCGGCGGCGGCGGCGGCTGCAGGGCGGCCGAGTGGAAGAAGACGCCGCTGAGGAGCTTGGAGGAGTCGGGCAGGAAGAAGATGGCCCCGAAGCAGAGGGTGATGAAGGCGCTGAACACCAGCAGCAGCACGAACTTCTCCGTCAGCCGGAACGCGCCGGGGCCCGCCGCCTTCCTGCCCCCGCCGCCCGCGCCGCCGCCCGCGGGGCCGCCCAGCGCCCCCGGCCCCGCCGCGCTACCGAAGAGCGGCAGCAGGCTGGCGGCGGGCATGGCCCTCGCGCCGCCTCAGCGCACCGCACCGCACCGCGCCCCGCCGCCGCCGCCGCGCAGGGACCGCACCGCACCGGACGGCCCGGCTCCGCCGCCCCGTCCCCGCCTCGGCGGCAGAAAGTTTCTCCGGGCGGACGCGGCAACTTTTCCCTTCCCCGCGGCCGCGCTCCCGCCGCTCCCCGGCCGGCAGCGCTCGGCGTCTGCGGGGCGGGCGCTGTCAGCTCCAGCCCATGCTGCCGGGCCGCCGCCGCGGGTGCCGCTCCCCGCTCCGCCCGCGCGGCACTGCCGGGCAGCCGGGGGCGGGGCGGGGCGGGCCGGGGCCGCCGCCGGCCCAACGGCGGGGGGCGGGGCGGGGGCGGGGCGCGGGCGCCGCCGCTCCGCCGCCCTCCCGCGCCGCCGGACCCGCGGGTCCCGGGGGTCAGCCCCGGGGCGGGCTTCCCAGGAGCCGCCCGCCCTCCGGGGGGGGCGGGCCGCCGGGCCCGCCCGGCCGGGGCAGGGGCAGCGGCTGCCGCCGCGGCAGCGGCTGCGGCCGCTTCGTCCCCGCAGGCGGCGGCCCGAGGCGGGCGCGCGGCACCGGCACGTGCCGGCAGGCAGGCACGCGCGCACACGCGCACCCACGTGCACACTTGTGCACACACACGCGTGCCCCCCCCTCCCCCCCGGCTGTGCGCGCACACTCAGGCACACATGCACGCGCAGCGACACACGTGCAGACGCGCGCGTGCCCCCACAGCGGTGCGCGCGGGTGGTTGCACGCTCACGGGCAGACGCGCACACGCGTGTACGCACACTCACGCGCACGCGGCTGGGGGCAGTGCGAGGGGGGGCGGCGGCGGCGCGGCTATCCCGGGGGCAGGCCGGGCGGCTGAGCGGCGCTGGGCGCCGTTCCGTGCCGCTGTTGCGGGAGGAGCCGTGTTCTTTGTAAGAACAGGGGTTTAATGTCATTGTCCTGCAGGTGAAAGGTACGTCTGTTGCGAGGAGGTAGGGGGAATATGTCCGCGTGAGTGTGAAAATTCGACTTTTCAGCTACGCCAGCGCAAGCGAAAACACGACAAGTGTTGGCGCAAAGAAACGTCGTATTTGATAGCTGATCGAATCGCTGCATCGAGCTCCCCAAGCTTTCCGTGAGAGGAAAAGTTTCAAAAAAAAAAAGAGCGATTTATTATTTTGCTCGCGTTACAGAGCAATGCGATAAACAGTGGGGATGTGAGAAGCAGGGAAACACGGTAAAATGCTGGGTCACTTTAACTGACAAAGGGAATCCAGCCAACACCCAGAGGCTTATCTCCAACTTTTTGGGGACGTACCTGGAGCCCACCTAGACTTTCACAGCCGGTTCAGCACCGTAAACTTAAATGTTTCCTCCGAAGTGTGAACCACAGAGTCAGGAGGAAAACAGCGAGAGATGTTGTTCCCAGAAGTTATGATGCTGAGGTTGGCTGGTTTGTGCATTTGCATGACTTTATTTTGCACGAGGGAAAAAAAAAACGGTAGAGGGAAGTCTGTGCTTTAAACAAGGGCAGGGAGAAGGCATTGCATAAGCTGTAGAGACACGAGTTTGAAAATGGGCTTGGCATGGGCCTAATTCTGCTCCCAGGGGAATTAAGGGGAGTTTTACCATTGACTTAATAGGAATAAAGTAAGGCTGCTGCCCAGTGCTTTTCTAAATCCCATTCTTTAGAAGTCAGAATATGTAACACATTAATTAAAAACAGGTTTAGAGAAGACAGTTACATAGAAATGTTGGACTGAGTCCTGCAAAGCTCCCATAAGTACACGAGCAAATGCTTCTGTAAAATTTCAGGATTATACGTGAAACTGAAGGATCAGGGGCCCAATTTTGCATCCAGCGAAATCAGTAATTTCCTTTAGTTTTTACTCTGGTTTTCTTTTAAATCCTATTTTTTCCTGAGTTGCATTTCCCCACATTTAGATGTGAAACTAGTCCTTAAACTAAACAATAAGCACTCTGATTTTGACACGCGTTTCCCAGAAATGTGTAACGTAGCCTGATAGCAGTGCCAAGATAAAACTGTTTAGGATTGAAGAATTCAGCCTGCTTGGAAAAGGAGATAAGAATCTATGCTGCTTTTTTTTTTTTTTAAAAAAAGCAACAGTGAAGTAGCAAATATGGAGTTCAGCTATTGAAAGTCAGTTGACTAATGAAAAGCTTCCTAAATGGTGAAATACCACTTGCAGCTTCAGCGAGCGTATTCTGTTTCAGTCGCCGTCTATGTGGGCATATAATATTTTTCACAGATTGCCCTCAAAACTCATCACTACTTATGTGATAATATTTGAGGGCAGAATTTATTGCTGGAAGAAGTACCTTTCTTCAGTATTCTGAAGTAATTCCTTAGGTTGCCATATTTCTATAGCACTTCATGAACGGATGCAAGAGTTGAAAATGCCATCACACGGGGTTCTGCTCCTGTGTCTCATCTTCCTGAACTGAAGCCCTCTGAACTCACCAGCCTCTCACCTTCTTTTGGTGTTCTTCCTAATGCTAGAGGTTAAATGTGAATTCACACCAGGGGTTTCACTGCCACCCTTGTCACTGTCTTTGGGACATCCTGCTCATTTCCTGAGCATGTGGGAAGCAACAACCAGTATTTTCTATGCAAAGACAGAAGTGTTAAATTCTCTAGCCTCTGTGATGAGATGATCATTCCAAGGACAATGATAATCTAGGCCCTAAAACGGGACTCCTCCTCTGAACAGGACCCTAAATTTTGTATGCAGAGCTTCCCTGTTGTTAACACCTAATGCCACAGTTACCTGCAAAGTCACGTGGGAACTATTCAGTGGGACTATTGATGCATGTAAAGTTACTGGCATACAGAGCTGTTCACAAGATGAGGGCAATAGAGACTGAAAGAAAAAAAACTGCCTCAACCCAACATCACTATACAAGTCCCTTGTTTTTTCGTCAATAATTTACTTTAGGCCCAATACAGAACTGTACAAGATATTCCAAAGAATGTGAAAATAGAGGGAGTATCTCAGAAAAAAATACCTGAAATGCAAGTAGTAGAACCAAAGGTTTGTACATGCTCAGTTTCGACTGGCTGTATCCAACAGGCAATGGAGCTGTAAAGTTAAACCACATTGATAGGTGCTTAAATAGTGTCAAAAACCCCAAATAAAGCATGAACAAATAAAGCCTGGTGTTTGCAATAACCTAGTGACAGCAGTGGAAAGCCCACCCGCCTGCACCAGGGCTTGCACTGGAAGAGCCTCTTTCAATGCAGCTTTGTCAGCATATCCACCTCGTGGAAACATTGAGTTGGCTGACACTTTGGTTTGTTGGGTTTTTTTTTCTTTTTTTAATCTTTTTTTTTGCTAATTGAGCTGCATTACTTCCTGGATGACATCAGCTAAATGGGAAAAAAACCCCAAGTCTTCAGGCAGTTGTTTTGCTATGCTGGGTAAGGCTGGGTCCCATCCAGTTTGGTTATACCAACAAAACACTGGACTGCATCTCTCCTGCAGAGGGAAATGCCTATTCTGCAGGTTCAGCTGCAGGATCAGGAATCATTTTCCAGCAATCATGCACAGGTCAGGCATTTATAGAAAGGTAGAACTGATACATGAGAGGTGGTGAGAGGGAGAGTTGCATAATCAAGGGACAAGGCACTTTTCTATAATAAATGTTCTGAATGGGCAAATTTGCTGCATATTGACTGAAAGGCCTGGTAAAAAATAACTCGTTTCTTTTCGTATTTTTTTAATCAGCTACACCTAATTTGTCATGGTTCTAGCCTTAGATCCTGCTTGGTGATAGGGAATTAGCCTGCATGGTCTAAAAGATATGTGTAACAGATAAGGAGGGTATTAACAGTTGGCCCATTTTTAGGCACATTCAGCTGAAGCAGAGACACCGACTGACACATCTTTTTGCATAGCAAGTTTGTAACAGTACCGCTCCCTTACAGGGGGTTCCCAGTGTTGTGTTCTGGTTAAGACTACTGTAAAAAATTCCTTGACACCTTCCTTTTGAAATGCAATTCTTTCACCCAGCTCTTCGGAGGTACTTTTAACAGGCTTGCCTTTGGGAATGTAATTCATGAACCCAAGTTAGACATCCAGCTCTTCATAGAGTAAGTAAGTAGCGTGACTTAGGGTTCCCAGGGCTCACAAGCTGGAGTCATAACACCCAGCATGCTGTTTGGAAGGAGGCTTCAGCCATTTGAGGACCAGATGTGTATGAAATGCTCTCTGCCTCTCCCATTTTGGCACTTGGCTTCAGTTCTGAGTTCAGTATGTGAGGAAAGCGTGATTCACAGCTGCAAAAACTTTGCTTGATCTTCAGTGCTTTGAGAATAAGAAACTGCCTCATGCTTTTCTTTAAGAGCTCAGAAGAGAGAAGTGTTGACCACTTATTTAGGAGGTCTGTGGTTAGAGCACTTGCTCAGGAAGTTGGAGATCTGTGTCCAGCACATTTTGTAGTCTCAGGGGATTCAAATTATCCTCTTTTGCCTTGCAGTAATATCCTGGAGAACGTGTACATTCCCCATCACCTTTCCTTTTGAAGTAGTGCTATGACTCAGAGAGGAGTGCAAGACTCTGAAGGCAAAGAGGAGAAAAGTTTTCCGTAAGGAGTGTTGTTCAACAGCCCTGAAGTGAGAACACCCCACTCCCAGAGAAGCCTACAGCCTAAGAGCTAGGGCACTAATCTGAGAGATGGGAGGCACCAGTTTATTCCCTTCCCAATGAGACGGGTGTTGAAGATTGCTCTCCTATTTGAGGATGAAAAACAGAAGAAAGAAAATTAAATTCTGTGACAGCCTTTCTCAAACATTTCCTCAAGTTAAACACGAGATGAATGTGGCTAATATCCAACCTTTATAAATACTGTAGAAATGTACTGGGAATATGAAGCTGTAAGCTCGCAGAACTTCTTACTCCACTCCTTCAACTCTTTTCTGACATGGCCCATCAATGCTATGAAAGGTCTCTTTTCTAGCAGTATCTTTGGAATTATCCTTCATAACTCCTTCCATCCCCACCTGAGGGAGGGGATCATTCATTTCTCAAAATGAAAGCTCTGCAGTGCATGCAGCTTTCGGTGCTTATTGGAAGGATTGGCTGAAAGTGTCCAGCTAAGCATCCAGCTAAGGGCAGAAAAATTCTGCCCTTTCTCTCTTCTCCATGATTTCAGAAGGCGCAGAAGATGAACTGCAGGAAATGCTGCCTGAAGAAAATATTTGACTTACTTTCATTCTATAAAACCATGAAAGATTGAAAGCATTTTCTTCAACATTGCAAGAAGCCTGAGTCTAGAATTTGACCTCTGACCACTTACAGGATCGTGTTCAGTACTTGCATGAAGCTATCATACTCAACCCTAGATGGCATCTTTGAGAATATCTCACTTAAGTTACTCCTTGCTTTTCATCTTTTTTTTACTGCTTCTGTTATAGACTCTTGGCAGTCCCTCAGAGCAAGCAAACAAGGCCATGGTGTTATGTGTGCAAGGGAGAGGCATGAAAATAAAGGACAGAAAAAGAGCTACAAACTTTCGTCCCTCTTTCCAGAATAGTTTATCAATGCTCACATCCTTGAAGAGAATTTTAGCTACTGAGCTAAGAAATGGAAGTTAGTGTTTATGGTATTTCACCATTTAAGATTCAGATAGGCATCTCATTAATTATTCTCATAGCAATTAAGGATGAAGTTGTTTTGAGAGATCCCATGAAATTCCATCTGGACCTTAGATCTTTAAGAGATTATTAAAAGCCATGACAGGTACCTCTATTCTCTTCCCTTGTCCCTCAGAATTGAAAAGACTGCTGTTACATAGTGGTTGATATCTTTTTTTACCTCCAGTCTCCCATTTCTGTACCCACAATCCCCAGCAAAGGTCAAGGCCACCAGATATGGCATATATTTAAGGGACAAAGCTCAGTGGGTTGTGAGGGACTGAAAACAATTTACTACTGTGCTTTCCTTTAGTCTTAATTATCTCTAATAGCACTAAAATATCTTGTGCCAGCACTATGACCTAGCAACTGCTTTCTCCCAGCAGCGCTTTCTTGGCTGTCATCAAGTTTGTATACTGCATTTACAGGTATGAACTTGGAGTTTATTCTGAAAAGATTAAATCAAGACAAGGAGGCAAAAATTTGTGAGAGGATCCTTGCAAAGCAGACTTACTTTCCTCTCTGAGGTGGCATCATTTTCCTGAACCAGAGGGGAAAAGTGTTGGCAGAAAAGAACACATGGCCGTTTACATTATTTAACAGCTGTATTTAGCAGATAGATGATGGGAATAACTGGACATCTTGGTTGCAAACCAGAGCTGGCTCTTTTAGTATATAGCCCCAAGGAAAAGGGTTAGAGTGGAGATTACTAACCAGATAACCCAGCTAAGGAAGAAAAGCGTATTATAATAGATGATTGAAAGTATCAAGAGATCTTAAAAAGAAAGGACCCTGTGAATTATTAATTTATTTCTTTATATAAGGAGTGCTTGATTTGTACAAGATTTTAATTCCATATTTAATGGCTCCTCGGCTATTTCATAAAAAACAAAGCTGAAAATGTCCCTGACCTTTTATCACCCCAACCACATGTGATGCCATGTGGATTGTGTAAATTGCCCTCATGTAATAGTTGAAGTGGTGTCCTCATGCCTCTCTCTTCCCAATGGCTGTTTCCCTAACTAGATGAGTTAATTCTGCTCAACAGCATGTTTTAACAGAACAAGCACAGGTGTGGCTTACTAACTGTACCCTGATTGAGTGAGGCATTACTCCAACTTTATTTTCGAGTCTATTTTAAAGCTGCTTTCTCTTTCTGTAGGTCTTACATGGCTTTGGGGTTATAAGCAGCAGAGGTTATGTATTTAGTTATTTTCTTAGTTAATCTTTCCTATTGAAAATATTCCACTGTTTACTGGCTCTGTCATCTGGAAAAAAAAGTGGTACACCTTTTTCCAGTGGTTCTGATGAGGACCACTACACGGTTCCTCTTCACAGACTTTTGTTCAAAATTGTTGTGGCCGGTTCCGTCAGTCGTTGACAGATTCTCTTACCCCAGGCCACAGAAGCCTTTTGGTGACAGAGAATTAATTTTTTTTTATTTTCTTGTCTGTGCTATGTGCATTGTGACTCACCTTGACACGTAGTGATAGTGCGTCAGATGTGTCCAGCTACCACCTGACGGGCTGTGTGAATTTTTTTTCTGGTAAAATCACTCCCACAGTAGTGTCTCTCAGCTGCATAATGCCAGCTGGTGTGTGTGCACACAACACACCCGTGTCTGCTCAGATGTTACACAGTTGTGAATTATTTGTCTTCTCTAAATGAAATCCAGGAGTTTCAGCCTCAGTTCAAATCTAATCTTTTATCCTACTGAAACTCCCTTGTTTGATTTACTGCTTGGGCTAAATGATGCAGAAAAAAATAGGAGCTAATCTGACCTTTGCTCTTGCTGTTTGGCTAAACCAGGATCTTATTGAAAACCTAGATAAGAAAAATGGCTTTGCCGTTTTTTGTCTGTATGATAGTGAGCCTTAGTTTCCTCAGCTGTAAAATAAGAGCTAACCTATTTCACAGTGAGACCTAATGTATGGAGTTTGCTTTGATATCCTTACATGAAATGTTGTTTTGGGGTGCAAAGTTTTGCTTTGTTTTCCTTAGAAATTAAATTCTTCTTAGTTTTCAATGTTCAGTTACTAATCCAAGGTCTTGTAGTACACCACTGACCATCTATCTTAGACCAGTTCTGGTTCATTTCACTTTTTTGGCTGTCTTCCTGAAAAACAGGTCTCCTTTCTCTTCCACATATGTCCAATTGTCCCTGAGCATTCTACTTTATTGACAGCTGTATTGCTTCAGTGTAATCTCTGGTCCATTACGGCAATCCTGAGCTTGCAGCGTGTAATGGTTTTCTGAATTCAATCCCTGAGTGCTTTATGTCCCCCCAAAGCACCAGGCAGTATGGGATCCCAGATTCAAGAATGACAAGAGTGAATTAGCATCAAGCAGCTTTCGGACAGGCAGATTTCTATTTAAGATGAGACTCAGGAAAATATCCAAGGCTGAAAAGGGAAGATAATTATTGAGTCAGAAGCAAGCGTTTCTTAAGGAAACCCTCCTGACTCAAAGAAGATTATGAAGACTGAATAATGTATTTTTCACTTTTGGACTGGTATCTATCTGTGGCATGAAGGTCTTCAGGCATATAGAGTATTGTCTTGAGAAAAGGGTAAATATTTACATGTAAATCAAATCTACAAAGTGGGGTACAAGTGGGAGAAGGCCATCTAAGCTTTTCATAGTTTCCTGCCTCTGTATGTTTCTCTAGTTCTCTTTTATACAGTCTGTTCCTTTAATGTCCCTGCCAGCAGGGTGGGAACCTGCCTTTGTCTTGGATAAACCTACAGGGCAGTTGCAAATGAGGACAGTGAATTAGTTTTTGTAACAGTGGTTGAACATCGATATATTTAGATAATATATCTACTGTAAGAGGTAATATCTGGTATTTTTTCAAGTTAACCAGTAACTGGCTACATTTGAAAAGTAATCATGGTCTGTTCCTTATTTTTGGCTTGTCATTGGCATCAGCTATTTTGCTCTGAAAACAATTTGGCTTGTCTTTCCCCTTATGTATTTGAATCAACAGATGAGAGACAGCAAAATAAGTTAATTGTTAACGTATGTACATGAACACAGAGGACAAATTCCAAACAGCAGAATGAGGCATCTGGGTAAGGTTGTCATGCTCCTAGAATTGCTCATTAAATATAGGTTTACCTTGTTGTTCCACCTTTTTCCCCCAAAGGTTAGTGCAGAGGCAGTTTCTTTTCATGGCCATACACCTATTGTTTGATCTATATTAGGAAGACATTGATTTGCAAACTGAAAAGATCTGAAAAGATCTTTAAAATTAGGATATTTTTTTTTCTTTATCAGTATGGAGTGTTTCCTGATTGATAGACAACAAAGTTTACCACATAGCATTTAAGCAGCTGCAAGTAATTTATTCTTCTCTCTACTTGGAGTGGAAGAAAGAATAAATCCATCCTACCTAGCAAGCAGGGAAAAGTCATGTTTCTCTAACAGTTTGGGCTGGCATGACCTACGCCATGCCTTCTGCGAGAGCTGGAACATACTGCTTTTGAAAAAACAAATGGGGTTGTCTTTAAAGATCTTTATCAGAAGTGGTTTCATGTCATGCTGTCTTTTACTACAACCTTGCCATCTCTCTTCAAAGAAAGATTTTCTGTCTTGTGTTGCCTCACGTTTATTCCTCAATTTGATAGTGCAGAACTCAGGTGGCTGGAAAAATTAATAGTCAAGTGTTTGCCCCAGAATGTTAATGGAAAACCTTTTATACAACACTACTAAAAAGTAACACCCTATTTGCCAAAGTTGTATCAGAATAGTTGAAAAAATTGCAAAGAACTCTGAATACAGTGGAAAGAAAGTTAAGGAATTACTTTCTGACCAACGCTGTGCTGCTTTGTTCGGTCTCTCAAAAGGATGGTTGCACTGGGGAAGGCTCGTGCTGACTTGCCCTCTCACCAGTCCTGTCCTATTAAAAGTCCTACTGGGGCTGTAGAGAGGCCTCCACAAGGCATCTCAGAGACCACATCTTTACCATCAAGGTAAAGATGCACCTCTGGCTATTCACTCCATCACTGATGTGTTTGTGCCACACGTAGCCATCCCGTTGTCCTGTAGAAAGGTGATAGCTTCATTTAAGCCACTGCCTATCAGCACCTCATAGCAAAAATGGGAGATTAGGAACATGGGCTGGTGCCAGACTTTCAGGCTAAAGACTTGCCTTGTGTGCCCCTATATCTGGTTGTCCTGAAGGACCAGCCAGCTGGTACCCTCCCATCCTTTTCTAGCCTGCACAGAAGAAGACAGCTGCCTGAATATGAGCCAGCAGTGTGCCCAGGTGGCCAAGAAAGCCAATGGCATCCTGGCTTGTATCAAAAATAGTGTGGCCAGCAGGACTAGGGAAGTGATCGTGCCCTTGTACTCAGCACTGGTGAGGCCACACCTCGAATACTGTGTTCAGTTTTGGGCCCCTCGCTACAAGAGAGACATTGAGGTGCTGGAGCGTGTCCAGAGAAGGGCAACGAAGATGGTGAGGGGTCTAGAGCAGAAGTCTTATGAGGAGCGGCTGAGGGATCTGGGGTTGTTTAGTCTGGAGAAAAGGAGGCTGAGGGGAGACCTTATTGCTCTCTACAACTGCCTGAAAGGAGGTTGTAGAGAGGTGGGGGTCGGTCTCTCCTCCCAGGTAACAAGTGATAGGACAAGAGGAAATGGCCTCAAGTTGCGCCAGGGGAGGTTTAGACTGGATATTAGGAAATTTTACTTCACTGAAAGGGTTATCAAGCATTGGAACAGGCTGCCCAGGGAAGTGGTTGAGTCGCCATCCCTGGAGGTATTTAAAAGATGTTTGGATGAGGTGCTTAGGGACATGGTATAGTGGTGGTCTTGGTAGTGTTAGGTTTACGGTTGGACTCGATGATCTTAAAGGTCTTTTCCAACCTATACGATTCTGTGATTCTGTGAAGACATCTCCCCCAGCCTGGAGCTGGCCCCATTGGCACATCCTGCAAGGGTCTGATTCAGCAGCTGTCTTCCATGAGGGGAAACTACAGGCCTGACCCAGAATAATTCAGGACCGACAACACAAATATGGATGATTTGTCTATGGAATATGGACCATTTGGCACAGGGACTGCTGGAAGGATGAAGGTAGAGAGCAATTCTTAGGGCTGTATGTGTGTGGAATGAAAAGAAAGGAATAGAAAGCAGGCAATTGGGAACAAAGGTCTGTCCCTGAGGCACTGTGTCAGGAAACCAGACATTGTCATGAGACATTATTTATTGACAGCTAGAGTCACAACCCATAGTTATTGTCCAGGACAAGATATCTTTATAGTTGTCTCTTGCACTAGCCAGAGGCAAGAAGGAGACCTTGAAACAGCTATCCCTCACCTCTTCTGGACACGAGCATTTCTTAGCCTTACTGACCTGCGATCATCCAGATGTTGACCAGGATGGTTCACAGTGACCAGGGAAAGTACAGCCATGGTATAAGCCTTTCAAAATTATGGGTAAGGTCTTTCTTAGAGCCAGTTTTATTACCATTACTGCTGTTAGATACTGCCTAATTCCGTCCTAGTTTAGTCAATTGGATTACTTACTGTGATGTGGAAATAATCTGTGTAATGAGTGTCAGCCATGTGCTCTGAAGCCTTGACCAACAAATTCTGCATAGGAGCAGTGCTCTTCCCTGCAGCTGAATCTGTTTGTAAGCATGACTTGGAGGTTAAGCCACCAGGGTTGCTACCATGCTTGTCTGTGAATGGCTCTTGAATGGTTAACGCAGTGAACTAAATACTAAGTTGAATGCCTAAATACATAAGAAAAGCAGACATAATACTGAGAACTAGGAAATCTGAATGGGTTGCTTTAGGTTAATGCACTAACCTAAAATGAGTTACTCCACTGTCCTTCCCAAAACAGGATGGGTGGATATGGAAAGTGGATCCATAAATAGAAGTTGCTGAGTTGCGTCCTGTGTCAGGCCTGTCTAGTACTCCTTATCCTTTGCTTTCCTTCCATTTTTAGCTGTGGAGATTTATCATGAGCTGCCTATCATTGAGATGGAGAACTAGATGAGGTACCAAAGCAAGTCTAAGCATTTGGGAATACGGGAAGTAACCAGCTTTAAAATGAAAAAATACCAGCCAGATACTTTTATAATAGTAATAAAATAATATATGAATAATCTTTAAAAAATTACAAAGATAAATTTCACTTGAAGGGCTATTAGGAACCCAGTCATATGATATTTCCAATGTTTACCACTCCATTGCCAGTGTGTTTTCCATTACTGTAGGTTAGACTGATACTAGTGAGAAACTCATGAGGTGGCAACTGGCCAGTACTAAAATTTCTCTCTCACACTACCTGTACAAACCTGACAGAGACAATAGGTCCTGCCTAAACATTTCCCACAGGAACAAAATAGAAGTAGTAGGAAAGAACATAGTTCCCTGACTGAACTATTTGCTCAGCAAGGTATCGCTAAAGAGACTTGAATGAATTTTGGTTCAGTTTAGGCTTTTTCTTAAAAGAGCTTTATAGGATTAAATGAACAAGCCCTGCATAACCATAGGTAAAGTACACCAGATTGCCTTGTCTCCAAGTAGGGTACTGGCCCCTCATAAGAGGTCACCTCGTTTTACTCACTTTTTTCCTTTCTCCTCCCACATCTCCAACAATAAAGCAATAAACCATAAAAACTGATTTTCATTTGTTTTTGTTTGCTTTTAATTAAAAAAAATGAATAAAGGATTTAAGTTATCTTACACTATATAGAAATCTATTAGTTATAACTTGTCACTAAAGCCTCTGCTGTGGACATTATTCAAAGGCATGAAACAGCAATGAATGGACAAGCAGATATGCTTTTTTTTTTTTTAAGTGCAGAACTCAGATGTTTACAAACATAAATCTAATCCTGCAATCAATTATACTCAGGTTGATTGTAATCATCAGAAGGGATCATGAGGTCAGGCTGTAGTGCTCTGTAGACTGATGAAATGTGTCTCGGTTTCACTCAGTCATCTCAAGTACTGAGTCAGAGTGGTCTGGCTCTCTTTGGGCCTTGGTGAAGATGAATTTTCAGGATGTGGTGCAGTATAGGACTGAAATAATGTTGATAAGTGAAGAAACATCACGAAGAGGAAAATTTATGCTTGACCCTTTTTTGAGTGGTTCTTAACCAAGTCCTGATCTGTGATCCCACTAAATCTCCAGTTTCTTCCTTGTGCCCAGGTATGGGTAGTCAAGAGCACTGCTCCCTCCTCTTTTACCTCACCCTAATTATTGTCCTTGTTAGACTAAAATACACTAAAAAGCTACTGAGAAACTTCAGTCAATGTGGGATGCAGTCAAATCTAGGTATCAGAAAGTGTTCTGCCATACTCCATGATCTGAAATAGCTTCTAGCTATTTTTAGAATAAACGTAAACTACTGGTATAGACTCCTTGATTCTGTAAATGGTCTGGGTCTTGTTGTCTTAGAAAAATCTATTTCCAAAGGCAATATTAGTAGGTTTTAATATGGACATTAAAATCAGTTGATGCTTCTTTTCTTCTGTTACTGTTTGTTGTTCTTCTTGCCTATGATTTAGGAGGTCAAGAGATTAAATAGTCCAGTAAATATATGTTAAAAATATTTTGTCAACATAATTTGCTATTAATAAACATTACCAAAAAAAAAAAAAAGCCTACAAAGCAAAATGAATTGTAGGTAGTCAAGTTTTCTATTTCCTTTTCTGGCTGCTTATAAACAAAGACGATTAAAGTAATGGGAAAGATACACTCTGGAGGAAGAAGGGGAGTATTGTGCAAGGCTACCGTAAGGGCCATTTCCATGGACTCCTCTGTAGTCAGTGGAGAAAGATAAGCCCTTTCAGATGTGATAAAGTACAGCTGCTTTGGGCTTTTGTTCTGAATCTCTTCCGGAAGAGATGATCTCTCTCCATCAGCAACAGAGAAAACTCCTGGAACTTACAGAATAATGCCTGTGATAATCGCCCAGGAGCAGCAGACAAGCACCAGTGGTTTCTTCCAGAGGTGTAGGAAAGCTCTGGAGATTTTGTTTTCTGAATCAGATGGGGGAAGCAGGCAAGTGAATGAGCTGGTATATAATATCAAGAGAAAGACCGCTCTTGCCTGACAGCAATATGTGCTAGTAGCTCTGTATCCTTGTTCATAAAGCATGAACTGTTAGGGAAAACAGGCTTTCCTCTCTTACAATCCTCTCACAAACACTGAGTAAAACATTAGGTCTTGTATGCAGTTTCCAGTCATTGCTTTAATGAAAAGTAACTGAATTGCACTCTGACAGGTTCCCATCACAGAGCTGGTTCAAAAGCTGTGGTGAGATGCACTGAGCTGCAGTTCATTATCAGTGTTCTTGACTTTAATGCTGCTAGGTCATCTTTTTCTTCCCCCCAAGGATATACATCTGTCCTTTATTGGGGATAAATCCTATAGCTCTGACCATCCTTTGCCTTTCACCTTTGCAAGGATTTTTTACCCTCTGGAGAGGTGATAGAATATCCATAGTCTGTTCTGGCAGTGCCCATGTGCTCTGAAATGTTCACGCTAAGTACTGAAAGCCTGTGCAGTTCAGCTTTTTTAAAACTGATGTAAGAAAGAATAGAGTCAGCCCCCCGATACCTTGGATATTTTCCTTTCCCCTCGAGCCACTGCTTGTTATATTGCCCTCACAAAATAATTTCTCTCTTATAAAAGCCATCTCCATGTAAAGCCTCTCCTGTGCAGTGACTCAGGCAAACAGAAGCATTGTATGTGGGGAAGCTCCTTCCTTATGGATCACTGTGAAGAACAGAGATAATTTAACACAATCAAAGGGAAAAACTTCCCAGCTTACTCAAATATAATATTATTGTAGTTTTCCCATTAGTGTGGGGAAAAATAGTGATGTGTTGTGGCTGGTGTAACGCAAGTTTCTTTTCTTTCAAATTAGTGGATTCGCAATCAAAGGACTCCCTCTGTTCTTGGGCTTCCTTTAAGGCTACCTTTAAACACACTCTTTTTGCTTGTTCAGGAAGCTGTCATTAAACAGCAATAACCTTTTATTACTGAATTTAGCTGGATTTGAATGGGTGACCTAGAGATTAAAATTTCAGACTCCGTTACTAATTAACGGAGTCATTTGAATCCCTGAAGGATTTCTTATTTAGTACCCGGATATTTTCTTTCATTTCACAAAGGTGATTTTCACATGTCTTTTGTGATTTGAAAGCTACTGTTTATTGCAGAGCAAATTTAGTATGCTTATTCATCACTTTGCAGTGATGGGCACTAGTCTTCTTGGCCCTGATTCCTGCAAAACTTCAGTCACGTTCTTCTTGACTTAACTGTGTTAAGTCAAGTTAAGTATGTTCCTAAAGGCTGCACTGAGGCAGGAATTTATATCAGGCTAAGCTCCCAAGTCTCTCCTTGGGGAAGTGCTATATGCTGGTTTTGTATGGGGTGTGAAAAGGTAGAATAGATATTAGTAAGAGATATCTTTGCTTATTTGTAATTATAACAGCTTTATATGAAACACAAAGCGTAGTTTTTGAGTGGAAGGAATTATTTTTCTAACACGAGATATTAAAACTGCAGGGAACTGCTAGTTGTGAGAATATCTGACGCTGTTTCACTGGAAACCAGTGAACAACTAAGGCGGTTTGGGCTGAAAATTGGATTTAAGAGTAAATAACCCCACCTATACTATAATAAAGAAGTTCAGGCATCTGAATGTCAGTGACTTAAGTAATTAGAAAATATTATTTGGAGGTTAAAAGTAGATTACTAGAACTACGCAATTCCTTCTTCTCTATATCAACAGAGACTGAAAGAACCAGACAGCTAAATCTCTGAGGACTGAATGTAATCCCATGTAAACATTTCATTGACAAAGGTCAGCATAATTGCACTCTTTAACAAAATCTTTATTTTATGGTGTAATATTTATTTTTTATATTACAATGCATACAATGTTTGTGAAGCAATTTATTTCAAAACACAATTTAAAAATAAGACTTCTAAACCTCAAAAATTCTTTAAGAATAAATGTTGGGCCTTGTGTGAAGTTTCTAGGCACTATACTAGTGAAAAGTAACTTAATTTCATCCTGGCAGGTTCTAATCAGAAGACAGTTTTGCAGAGCTGATTCTACAGCTGAGGTGATACTCCAGCAACAAGACCTAAGGGCAGTTTCAGTGCCAGTTTTTAAATTTGTAACTAATCGGTCAGTCTGGTTTTTCTCTTGCATTATAGGTTTGTGGCAAGAAAATAGATTTTTTCTGAAAGGCTTTCAATGGGTGTTTGTCATGGTTTAACCCCAGCCGGCAACTAAGCCCCACACAGCCGCTCGCTCACTCTCCCCCAGTGGGATGGGGGAGAGAATCAGAAGAGTAAAAGTGAGAAAAGTCATGGGTTGAGATAAAGACAGTTTAATAGGGAAAGCAAAAGCTGCGCACACAAGCAAAGCAAAACAAGGAATTCATTCCCTACTTCCCATGGGCAGGCAGGTGTTCAGCCATCTCCAGGAAAGCAGGGCTCCATCACGCATAATGGTTACTTGGGAAGACAAATGCCATCACTCCGAACGTCCCCCCCCTTCCTTCTTCTTCTCCCAGCTTTATATACTGAGCATGATGCCATATGGTATGGAATAGTCCTTTGGTCAGCTGGGGTCAGCTGTCCCAGCTGTGTCCCCTCCCAGCTTCTTATGCACCTCGCAGAGCATGGGAAGCTGAAAAGTCCTTGATTTAGTATAAGCACTACTTAGCAACAACTAAAACATCCCTGTGTTATCAACACTGTTTTCAGCACAGATCCAAAACATAGCCCCAACCTAGCTACTGTGAAGAAAATTAACTCCATCCCAGCCAAAACCAGCACAGTGTTTTAAGACTCCAACATCTCAGTCTTCCATATGTTGTAATTTACTGTTCGTTACATCACCATTCTGAATGAGTTATAAGGAAGCTTCTTGTTATCAAAGTATTCTAAGTAAGACTTAGGTCACAGCTTTCAGCTAAGGAAAGTAATTTACAGATCTTTTACAGTTTACATATCTGCTATTACAGGGAACAGATTTTTCACTGGCAGGCTTAGTGTAGCCTGAACAATATCACAGTCTCACAGAAGTTAAAAAACCCTTTACCTAATAAATTATTGTTTATTTTTCCTTGCTATCCTAAATAACTGTGAAACCTGTGGAAAGAGCAAGCCTGTGTACCACCCAGGGGCTCTTCCCATCTAACTGATTCAGGTGTGAGCTGCAGGGACATGATACTCGTGCACACACTTCACCCCTCTTTTCTGTAGTTTAGTTTCCAAGGAAATCACACTCTAACATATCTGCATTATTAGGGGAACAGGACTATGGAGCACAGAGCAAAGACCTCTGCTGTACTATATAGGTAGAGCCAGAACAGATCATTGTATCATTAAGGTACATCATTTACATATCCAAATAAAGATCTGGGAGAAAATAAACTGACACAAACAGAAGCAGATTTGGACACCTTTTATAGCAGTGGGGCTTATATGGCCCAAGTGAATAGGATTTGGGGTTGAAGTGGGAAGGACCATGGGAAGGAGCAAGGTCTAAGTTTGGGGTTTTTTTTATTCAACTGTATCGTGTTCTTGTGTTTCTGCTTTCCAGGAAGGAGTACACAGAGGCAACTGCATCTTTGATGCAACACCAGCCAAGAAGTGGCACCACTACCAGAGCTGTTATCTGCATCTTTAACTACGTATGTATCTGTATATAGAGATACAGAGTTTAAATACAGCCTTGCAGTAAACAGAAGTGCTGTCTGAGCCAAGGCATTTTTTTTAGAATTTCGGAATGGACTCCTGAGAGTTGTCCAGCTGTTCTGTGATGGTGTAATTGAAAGCAGAGCATTGTTTAGGGCAAATGAGTCTGTCTTCATGAATAACTTATATTCTACAAGAGCTGACTTTGTGTCAGCATATATAGAATAGCCAGAAAATAAAGTGATGGATGTCTCATTTGCACAGTTTAAAATCAGTGGGCATTCTTTTTTTTTTTCACATGGGTTCCTTAACTGGAAAAAAGATGTTTGGCCAGATAGCTAAAAAAGAGATACTTCAAAGAAGCAGAGCACAAGGGAAACAAGATGGCACCAGAAGTGAACTGAGAAGGCACTTGCTGATCTGGAAGCAGTAGAGTAGCATTGTTTTCTGCCTTTCACACAGGTGAAATAGAGATCTGCATTGATATATTTCTAGAAAAGGAATAAACAAAAGTGTTTCTCTGAATGTCTCATGAGAGTTCATCTTTTTGTTAGTCAACGCCTTTTATCTGAGACCACAATTCCAGTCCCAGCTACAGATTTTTTCGCCTGTATTTCATGAATTTTGTTTACTGTGTTGCCACTGTACAGAACACCCCAGTAGTAGCACAACTCCCCTCAAGTCAGAAAATACTGATCTGTGAAAAAAACCCCACATTTCCTATTTTCCTAACTTATTTTGAATGCATTTTTTGTTTTTATGAAAGTGAAATCTGTTGCCAGATTAATTTTTCAACCTTTCCAATCTGCCATAAATATAAAGGTAAAAGTCATAGAGAACAATGGAAGATGGCAGAATGACCTTATATCTCTCTTGGAAGGAGACAGAAATTGGAATATATAGCATTTATTAACAAACCTGAGTGAGATTATATAATGCTCTCTGGATTTTCAGTCGACATTTTAACCCAAACTTTGGAGCAACTTAAGAGAGATTTTCATTCAGAGCAGCTTTCCTTCCTGTTAGGTTGACTGCAGTGTATGAAGGAACACAATCTGGAGGGCCTTGTAGGTGCTACGCTCGTGTCCAGTGTGGGCACATTCCATACAGAGCATAGTGATGTTCCTTACTCCTGAGTTTCAAGGTTTTTGATATAAGGGGTCTTAATAATTGAGACTACAAAGCAATTGTTTTATTTTTGCAGGTTGAAGGGGCACTATGCCTTTTTGCTGTAAAAAAACCCCATATGCTTTTAGCTATAAGACATAACTACTTTCCAATAAATGCTTTATTTCCAGCAGTGGGAAGAACAGAATCCCCTTTCCTAAACTGTTAGAATGATTTTTTTCTTATAGCTACAGATCAGAAAATAAGGCAGAAGGCCACATCTTAATTCCTGTCTGCCCACAGGTCAGCAACAGCGTGGTAGTGAACGCATTTGTCAGTGCACTACAGCATAGCTACCCCATCGTGTCAGCAGGCTGCTTCCTCTCTCCATCCCCACCTTATCACATGTAGGATTGTGGGATAGACGGTATGGAGCATCCCATGGTTTGCCCTGTGGTACTCAGTGCCTGCAGGCAGTGCTGTGGGCACTGCTGTGGGTTAGTCTGTGTGCTTGCAGGCAGCAGGAGGAAACAGGAAGGTGCGACAGGAGCAGGTCCCCTTTGCCCATGTGACCAGAGGCAGGCAAAGCAGTATGTCTTTTGCTCCTGCAGCCGCTTCCTCATTGAAAGGCTGGTGCAGAAGTTGGCTGGGGACCACCTGATTTCCATCTCTAGGATGGCATTCCCCTTCTTCTCTCACCCTGGCAGCGAAGCAGAACGAGGGCTGTGAAGAGAAGCTGTTTTCTGTTTGTGTAAAGGGAATTTTTCTGCATCTTTAGCAGATAGCTGGGTTAGCGACAGGGTAAAAATAACAAATTACAAGGATAGAACAGGGAGACTAGTCTTCACAAGAAATTGCAGAGATCACCTCTAATTTTTACTGAGCAAAGCACATGATATTTTATCACTTTCCAGTAATGGATCAAACTAATCTTCAGTTTCTTTTTTGGGAGAGAGAGACTTAGATGAAATGCTATTTGGGTGGAGGTGCATTTAATAACATTTTATGGCATATTATTTTTTACAACAAACATAAAGCTTGTTATTTTTACTTCTCTACCATAAGAAAAATGATATTCTGAACACTTTAAGACTACAGTTGTGGCATGGCATTTTTACCTCTGTTCGTCTGTATCTTCAAAGCAGGGGTGAGGCGAGGGAAGCAGACAACTCAAGTGAGCTGACAATTACCATTTCACCACTTGAAAAGTCACAGCTGAAGTTAGAGGGTAAAACCTCACCCAAATCTTTCATAGTAATACCTCACCCTGCTGATATGCTTAGCTGTCCCTTCATTCCCCCATGCAGATCACCTTCACCCTGCTGTACTATGAGGCAGTCAGTGCAAGGAGAAGAGGAGGTGATTCAGGGCTACGGGTCCCTCTGAGATGAGTGTCATCCCTTTCTGGACCGAAAAGGAGATGAAGCATGTCTGCTCACCCCTGGGGCCTGCACGTGTGCTCCTGACCCTGCCAGTGAGTTTGTGCACATGTGCCCGGGGCATTGCTCAGAAGCAGGGTCAGTTTATGGACATCAGGGCAGCTCTGGGTCCCCATATTTTGCCATTGGCCTCCCATGCCCTCAGTGTGCATGCTTGGTGTTTTCTGGTCTGTCCAGTCCTGTGATCAAGCTGTAGTTAGTGAGGTGCACTGCTGTACTCCAAGGATGTAATCAGTGCTTTTTGCATACCTCTTCCCAAAGCTGTAGTGAGACCTGAGTCTGAGCCCTAGGCGAGGTGGCCATGGGACTGGCTGCTGGGAGCTGTGGTGCAGCATTGAGTGCAACGTAGGGGTGAAGCCAAGAACCCTCCAAGCAAAGCAGGATGGAGGAGGCTGAGCAGGGCAGGCAGATTATTTGCAGCTGGAGGTGAGAGCAGTAGTGGAAGTGTGATGACACGGAGGCAGCAGCGCGGAGGCGACTAGGGCGAGGGCTGGGAGTGCTCGCAGCATTTGCTTGTTGTAACAGGCCTTGCACCACGGTCACCTTGGCTGTGCAGTGCTCAGTGTAAGCTAGCTCAGGTCTGCCCTGTACTGCTCCACGTTACGGCTGGATCACCATTTGATGGGGACGTAGATGTATGAAAGCAGGGTGTGATGTGGGGAAAACCTGCAGCTGAAGGGAGGTGAGTGTGCAGAGAGGAGAAAGCCAAAATATCTCTGTGTTCCCCTTGGTCTCTGAAGTTGTCCCCAGACACTTTTAGGTTGAAGAACTGACAATTACTTGGCAGACAACCTGCGGAGGCACCAAACTTGACAGAATTAGGAATTGTGTGTTCCAAGGATAACATACCCTTGAACAGGTTTTGGGAAACATTACCTACACAAGTGCCATCCCTAACCATCATTCATGCATGCCTGCTTGTTCGACTGACAGAGCACTAAGACAAATATGTTGTTGTGGTCAATGCTGGAGAACACCGACACTCAATTTCCAGCTGAGTTCTTCCATACCATTTTTAAAGCAGAGTGTACTGTTGATTAAGTGTAGTGGCGTGTTGCATAGATGTGCATTTTTTTTTCCAGATTTGTCCCTTGAGAGTCCAGTAACAGAAGCAACAAGTAGTTTACTGAACCCTTCACCAATATTTCCAGCTTTTAAACACTGAAAACTTTTTACAGACAGCATTAACTTTGTTTAAATAAAGCTGGTATTCTATGATTTAATTAAACCAGTTTCCATATCTCTGTCACTCTTAGTTTATTCTCGTTAGGAAAAAGTTTGTGCTAACCCTAGTGGCTTATTAGCCACTCGTCAGAAGTGTAATTTTTAAGTTATTTAGGGAGGCTGTATAAACATTCTTGAATTAGAGGCTTGCCCACACAAGGAAATACATATAGAACAATTTAGGCTGCACCTTTAAAAATGTGATAGCTATTGCATTTTTGTCTAGATGCCCTGTGTGGACATTCAACACTATTTGCAGGAAGGGGCAATAGAAAGTTAGAGCAGGCCATCAGGTTTCTACTGCAGGATATCTTAATTCACTAGATTTATGGAAAATTCTTAGCAACATGTGGCAAGGTTGTAGGCAGATGTTTTCGTGGGTCTCGGTAGGATGCAGGTGAGAAAGAAAAAGGCAGTGTCCCTTCACCTGTGCTGGAAATCTCAGAGAAAATCACTATACCAGGTCTGGACCTCTGGGATTCCCTCAAGGAGTTTGTTTGTCTTTTAATATGTGTTTCCTTTCCTTCCTAGGCCATTTCATATTAGTTTATGAATATGGTGGGACTTTCTTAAGGAGATATTAACAGGAACATCACAGGATGTCAGTTTGTTTGTATATATATCAGTTGTTGCATTATTCTGGTCAGTCTGGAAAATTCTGGGGGCTCGATTCACAAAGCAGCTACGCTGGTGTCCATCACCAGGAGAGTGCCTGGTAGCAGCTCCTTCATCTTTGGGTGCATTGCAGCACAGTGCAAGTACTCTGCACGCTGTGTTAGAGCCACAAGATGGGCCAGCAGAGCCTTACAACCGGGAGGTGTTGAGTCAAGGCTTCCAGACATGATGATTTAATATATGTATCATCAGCAAGCACAAGTTTCAACCCACCTGCTATAAAAAAATCACTGACAAGGGCATTAATACCAACTTGTTTATGCTTCTTGCTCTCCCTTGAGCACATCAGCCTTTAGTAGACATTAAGATTTTTCAGTTTCCATCTCTCATGCCAGTGGGTGTGAATTACAGCACTGTAAAATAACAAACACATAGTATGCAGTCTAAAACAACGAGAAATCTAGAACAACTGTACGGGCAGATGGTTTTATAGCCAAGCATTCAAAAGAAGATATAGTGCTATTCAGTCTTGAATTAAAAAAGGCAGGGATCCTTTGAACTCATCCAGCTATTGGGCAGTCCTCATTACAAACAATGAGCTCTGTATCTTTGCCAAAGTATGAATATCTTTCTTCAGAACAGGTGAAATTAAATGAACACAGAGATCTTACGAGTTTTGAAGAGAACTATTTCCACAAAACCATGCAGCAAAAATTGATGCTAAGAGGGTGACTAGATCTCTTATTTATGACACCTGAAAATACATGTGACTGCATCATTTAGAGGTGTTAGACTACTTTTGCTTTAGACAGACCTTTGTTCAATATAATAATTGCAGAACAGTGTGTAGCATCTGATTAGTTCCAAGAGAATTAACTTTTTCATTATCATTTCAAAAGAGTGACCAGCAGGCAGTGTTTCTCCTGTCCTTAACAGGATACCAGGAACTGGGAAGCAACAACCAGTTAGAGATCGGAACTCGTCCCCTGAATTTCCAATGAGCCTTAGCCTTTCAGTTACGCAGAGGACAATTATTGCATTTTTTTACCCTCAATGAAGTACAGGTTAAGTCATAACACTAAAGAACTTGTATCTTTTTCTGCATTATTCTGCCAGATCTGAGCTCTTGGTTTGCAATATGATAGCCATCAGGCCTTTGGCTGGAGACTGAGGGAAACTGGTGATTAAAACATATCTTCCTCAGGACAGATTGCCTTGCTTACGTAATTGATTATATGTCAGAATTTAATTCCTGTTCTGTTTTTGTGATAACACTGAGGTAGTGACAAAACTGTGGTCTAGGTGTTATGGTGGTGAATCCTGGCTGGGGAGGCATGGGTATCTTTCTCAGTTCTGCTCCAGATTTCCCATATTGCCTTGTGCAAGTCATTTAATCAGTCTGTGTTTTACTTCTTTGTCTAAGACACCTGGATGGTAAGCAGCCCACAGCTCATAGTTCTTGTCCAGAAAAATACCTGGCAATTTTGGATCCTCTAAAAGCTGTGGCCAAATACAGCTGAAGGAGCTGAAGGGACCCACTAAGGTCCTTTAACTCTGCTGAACTGGAAAACAGGAAAAGGCAAATTATGAAAAAGGAGGTAATCAGATGTCTTTTTTTAAATGACAGGCAGAAATATTTTTACACTACTAGTACATTTCATTTCCTTTTCTGTGGTCATATATAACCCAACTTTTCTCAAATGACTCCGTATTGCTTTTTAATCAGCCTTTACAAATCGTTCAGCTTTTTTAGACATTGCTCTAATGAAACTGTTGAGAACAAATCAGCAAGTAGAAGAAAAGGTCTGACCTCTTCCTATTTACAGTACTATCTGTTCATTCCTCCTACTGTATTTCTCATACTGAACATGTTTTCTTTTCCTCTTACCTTGAAAACTAAATTTAAAAGTCTTTATTGACAGAAAATATGGGTTTATTGCCAATATGCACAACAATCAAGGAATATAGCTTCTCTCCCCAGTAACAATTTGCTCTCTTGCACAAGCGTAGCACATTCCTACTAGCCTCAGCAGTGCCTGAGGTAGGTCATTGCATCATCACGGGGGACATTGTAATGCCAAATGGTTGAATTCCTTCTGTGGCTTTTAATCACTTTAAGAAATGTAGAAACATTTTTTCCTAAATACATTTTCCTCTCAGGATTTCTGTTGTGCTGTGTGTATTCCTACTGCCTTACAGCCAGATCTGTAGTCCACTGGGAGCTAGACTTGGTGGGAGTTTTCCATTGATTTATTTATTTACTTTGTTTCACTTCGCATTATTGACTCATATTCACTTCAGCTCAGACCCTAAGGCTAAACAGTTCTAAAATGTGAAACTCCTTCTGTCAGGAGCACCTCATTTTCAATGAGAGAGAAGATTTCTGAGACCAGAAATATTAATGTGGACTTGAATCAAGGGAAAACAACAATCTATACATTCCTGCTTATTCTGCACATTTTACACCTCCCAGAAAAGACATATGAACCCAGATTTACATTTTTATTTAGCCATCTCTTAATTTAATCTCTCCATCCTTCAGTAAATTAAGCACAGAAGCTTTTCTTATGTTTTTGTCCTATTTGAGCCTTCCCTCCCCTGTTTCTCCTCAGTCTCTGTAGCAAGTTAAACATTGGCATCTGCTGCTCCAGGAAATATTGTGTGGTTTTCCTAGTATCTGCAGGTGGCTGCGCTTGGCTGCATTCTCCCAGCCCTACTGCTTCCATGTTTCTCTGATAGAAAGATGTAGAAGTAATAGCGTACAGAAGTAGCATGGTTTGGAGAAAGAAATACCTGTTTGGGATTTCACACTTCCCAGATATAGCTCAGTGGATATTTTACCTCCCATGAAAATTTTTGAGATTTCTTCTTTTTTCCTGGTTTATACTGAGAGGAAAATGAGACCTTTTTGTGTTCATTTTTTTAATTTATTTATGGAGTGAAGACACTAGCAGTGAGTAGTAGCTGAGTATTTGGGGCATTCCCACTGGATACTGAAAACCCTAATAATCTACTTTACCCCAGGGACAAGACCCTTTCCTGCCCGCATTTGATACGAATACAGAACTGCTCGGCCATTCTGGAGCAGACATCTCTTCTATCTCTGAATATGACAACAAAAATCCCAACTCCCGCCCTGCCCCATGGGAGACACTGGGAAATCTTTTGCAATACGTTTCTACAACAATTATGCAGTTTTGATTAATCAAGATTTTATGCTTTATTTTCCCCCCAGTCAGGTCTCTGAATTTGGTTTCTGCCTCTAATGCTGGTTCATGCTATGCCTATGGACTGTTGCTTGATACATTTCTGTTTCTGCTGCCCAACTGCCTATAAAACAGGGGTAAGACATCCTCAGTTTCCCTGGGATGCTTTAGAATGATGGTAATAGCTGCATTTTGATGTAAACGTGGAAATAGGTGGAAGAATGCTAAATATTACTCAAATGAAGAGTATGGCTATAGGTATGCCAACAGGTTCTGAGCTGAATGTAATTCCATTTTAAATAAGCATGTATTTATTGCTTTTCATGACTTTGCTTTCCATAGTGGAGTAAAGATGGTAAAACTACATCATATATCATATGAGTAGATAGAGACAGATAGATAGAGTCACGTATGTGTTTGTATGTATGTTCAACTTTTGATGATTCCTTGCGGGGTTTGTTTGAGCAGTTGTTTTTTCACCCCAAAAATGCAATGGGTTATTTTAGACTGGGAAAAATAAATACTCACAATCATTTGTGTTTATTTCCCAGACAGCATACTATGAAGCTGTTACCAGGTAAGGTCTTAATATTCCTGCAGTTTATAACTCTAGGTATTAAGTTTTGGTTGTTTTTTCACATTCTGTTTGCAATGCAGCTTACAGGTATTCATGTCATTTACTCATAGTTACAAATCTACACACGACTTTAAGGTGTGATTTTAAGGCTGGGTTGTATAAAAAGTAAACCGTAATGAAGTCTGTCTAAATTACAGTGCATCTGTGTAAAAGTATACGGACATGAGGTATTTCTCTGTTCATGGGGTTTTATTGCATTTGGAGGCTTTATGTTATACTTCGCACTAAAAGCAGAGAGAAATTTAAGGCAGTTTCTGACTGTTGTGTGATCAAACATGCTGTGAAGCTTTTACCAGATGAACCATTTATTAATACTTTGTTTTTACAGTTCCATTTCCTGAGAGAGAAAATGTTTTTGTTTCAGGAGTCTGTGCATCATCTGTGCTATTACACCTAACGAGGGTGGCCAGATCTCCAGATGATATCGAGGAGAACCTTCCCCCTAATACTGCACCATTGGAGTTGGCAGGAGTTTTGGCTTTGAAGAAATGTAGGCATGGAGGTTGCAGTAAGCACGCTCTGTGCTCTACTGGTCCTCTGACTGTGCCTTCTGGGCAAAGAGCTTCCTAAACTCATGGGGTGTAGCTTTACAACAAGCGAAGGGAACTGAAATGCCGGGATATTATAAAGTTTTCCCTGGCTTTACTTACTGCATCGAGGATGTCAGCTGAGCTGCTGCAGAGGTCTCAGGACAACTCGCACATTGTCTATCCCATGTGTACGTGTATGTTCATAATGGTGATTTACACTGGCAGGCAGCTGAAGGCACCCAAAGATCCAGTGCACGGTAACATACCACAGAGCATATTGTCTTTACACTGTGGTTTTCCCCAAGGAAGACAGTGAGCTCAGAATGAGATGCTAAAGCCTCCATAGCTGTAGCTACTCATCGTGCAGTTTGGCAGCTCATCTCCTTCCCACAGTGCTTGTGAGCTGCCCAGGAGCTGCGTGTTGATGAAAAAAGTTTAATCCGTGTTCCCACCCAGAAACATTGTGCAAAGACAGTTCTAGTAATACAGTGTATTGCTTCCTCCAGTAGACCAAGGTGGGTATCAGCAGACAGGTTTGACCATACAGTTACCAGTTGACCAGTTTGACCAGTTTGGACACACTGTTATGTGCTATGTTTTTAACGAGTTGCTTAACAGCATTTGGTTCTGCTCAGCAAAATAAAGGTGGCCAATGGTTTGGATTACAAATTCCATGAACATTCCAGAATTAAATATGTTAAACTTTTAATCTCCTTCTGATAATCTGACACTCCTCATACCATTTTCATGCTGCATGTTTTTGCTGACCCACCTCTTTTCAGCATCTCCTTTTGGCCTCCTGGCTTAGGCCAGAAGAAAGTGAGTAATAAATACGGCAAGGCTCTTTAGTATTGTAAAGATGTGAAACTCTTTCCCTGTTCTCATGGGGGCATCATACCCCATAATTCATAAAAAATTCCTATGGTTAGTTCAGGTATTTAGGAGTTTACCTCATTCCCATTAAAAGTCAAAGGCATACTTTTAACACCTCCAGTGATTTTAATGGAGGCAGCTTCAAAACTTAATAAAATACTGTATCATTTCAAAATTTGAGAGTATCTGGTTCTGATTATGAAAGGTTAATAACATTTTAAATTGGAAGTACAAAATATTAATCGTGCTTCCTTCTTAAGTCAAATGCACTTTATGTCTGTTTCTATGGCGATGATAATTAATACACAGGGAATGGTAACAGGCTCAAACAGACTGGATCCTGCAGTGAGCTGAGTAACTCCTGGAAGGACTGAGGGTCCTCGGCTCCCAGCAGCAATAGAGAGGAACATCTCAAAGGAAAATGCTGCATTTTGCAAGGTCAGGTTGTGGAACTTTTACCAATTAGGAGTAGAGTCCGTTGTACAGTACTGCATAATCCTATTAAAAGCAACCAGATGTGACTCCATGGCAAGTGGCAGCACCAAATGTAAAACATCAGTCCTGTGAGGTACAACAGCCTCAGTCCCTACTGGAGTTTGCATGGGTAGTGCTTGTCAGCTTAGATGCTTACCCGTATGACACACAAATGACTACTCAAAGCACCGCTACATGATTCCCACAAAAGCATTCCAATGCCGGTGGCAGAGAAGTGAAAATGAGCAGGATAAGAAATACAGCTAAACTGCCATTCAGGAAGCCAGGGAGGAGAAGCAGGTTTTACTGCTGTTTTCAAATAGCTGGTAAGTGAAGTGAAGATACTTAATGAATTTGTTCTCTACCCCATTCCCTCCCTTCTCTTTCCCGCTTCTTCCAGCCATGGCTAGAATTTGTTTTCAATCAAGTATGAAGTCATATTTTAATTTAAAAAAATTTTAAAAATCAAATGGGAAATATTATTTCCTATTTGAGTGGATCCAGGAATTTTGGGAGGGCATACATACAGACTCACCCCAAATATTTTTATATGCATCTTATATACATACCTACTAGGAGCTCATTTCTTCTTCCTCAGAAAACAGAAAAAGGAGGTTGGATAGCAGGTGCTCAGAGGACCTCGCCTTAGGAGTATTTTTACTTTAGTTCTCTGTTAAATGAAACTGTGAGGTTTTCAGTATGTCAATGGTAACTGTGTATATACTATTAAAATTTAATTTATATATATGCCATATTTTTGACAAATCACATTGTTATACATGTCTTTGAGACATAAATGGACCAAGGGTCCAATTTAGTCAAAGCTGAAATTTGATTTATTTAAGAAAATACTGCACAGAAAATCATTCATTCGAGATTTTAATCCTTGTGTGGCTGGAGGGTTCCTCCCATTCCCCACGAGAGAAGCCTTGCAGCCCAGGCCTACCCTCCAGACTAGTGTGAACACGACTTAGCTTTTTTAGGTCAAAATGAGACTACTTTTACAGGTCTGTTGATGGGTTGGAGTAGAATATATAGCTGGAGGTGCAATTTTAGAAAATTATATTTCTCTCCTGTGCTTCTGATATAGAGTAGAAGTAGTAGGAAGTGGCTCTGTTATTCACGAGGGTAGGTTAAACTTCACTCACCAAAAGAACTTAATAGAATCACCAGAAATATTAAGCTCGTTACCTATTAAAATGAAAAAGACTCATCTTTTATTTGCTGTTGTAAATTTTGGTATAAAAATACAGGTGTAAAGACATGTGATGGTTGGAAAGGATTTTTTTTTCTTAAACAGACATTTACCACCTCAGTGAAAAGCAGGATGGGCATTTAAAAGCATTTAAGCAGAGTGTTTATCATGGGCACTGAAACAAAAGCCTGCTGAATTCTAAATTACAAACCTGGTCAGGAATTGACTGTTGGACTGTGCCTTTTTAACTCTTCTTCAAGAGATACAGTCTGCCTTTGTGGCTATCAGTGTCTCAGCGAAAAAACACGACATAGGCAGCTCTGTAAGGTTCTTGCACAGGAAAAACAAAAACACAGTTAAAACCCTTTAAATGCGGTGACATCTTTGTTAGCTGTGAACCTGCGCCACCTCTGCTAACAGAACTACTCAGCACTATTTATGCAATTGCCTTGAAGCTACAGTCCCCTGATGGAAAGATCTGGAACAGAAGCCCGTGCCTCCACGTGTCGCGGGAAGCCAGGGCTCAGGCATCGGTGGCGCTGGCAGTAGTTGAGCAATGGCATTATTTTGCCCAGTGACAGGTAAAGGAGACAACGGCATACCAATTTGCTTGGTTTTTTACAAGCCTCTGAACTGCATATGTAATTAAAGAGACTTTTAATATTTAATAGTATTTATCTTGTGTGTCAGATAACACTTGTTAAAAGTCATCAGCTTTTCATTACCAAGATCATTAATACTATTGGTGATACCGTGACTTGAATAGCTCTTTGCTTGTTTGTCACAGCTGCAAATTGACTTTATAATGACTGATTCATTTGTAAATTTGCCTTTTCAAGTACAAACCCAGAAGTATCAGACTTGTTGCTTACCTCAAATTCTTTCATTGACATTTACTTTTGATGTAAAGCAATGTTAAGCTAGTGATTTTAGCGGGAAGTTCTCTTCTGGAAGGTCATAATTTCAAATAGGTAGCATGCTGCCCGATGGAGCAGATTTTTTGTGCATCCAAATTTTGCTGATTTTCCCATCTGTTTTCCCCTGCTGTGACAGGACACCTGGCAAAAGGACCAGATCCTGTTTTTTCCTGCATGTGCACACGTTGGCCTGCTAACCTTTGCATCGCTACCGCTGTGTGTGATGGAAGGACAAAATTGTGCTGGGCTGGCAGGCAGGAAACCCGTCTGCTTTGTGCTTTCACTTTTACTTGCAGACTGCGCCAATGAGTTACTAGGAGGCATCAGGCTGGACTCTGCTGCTCTTTCAGAGCACAAGGGCAGGTTAAGGAGTTTGCTTTTTTTTTTGTATCTTCACATACAAAAAGCCCTCAATATGAATTTGATCTTATACAAGGCTTTAGAACAGGTAGTCTTAGATCTTAAAGTGAAAAATAAATCAGTAGGTTGTTTAGTTTTGCCTCTTATGAAAGTCAAGGTGTGAGCTTCTTCCAGTTCTTTAGCCAAGCTCAACTCTTTGATTAACGCATAACTTCCAGAAGACATCAAGGAATAGGGAGCACAATGCTTTCCTTTTAGTTTGTTGCCGTTACTCATCACCTTAATGCTATTTGGTTTGGCTGGTGTAAATATTGCTCCACAATTTCTGGACTTGAGAGACCACCTCTGCACTGAGAGACTGATCCAGTCACTATTCTTACGTGTGCCAAGTAAGTGCAATGTTCCCATCACCTGTCAGTGTAGACAGATATGGCTCAAAGAAATTCTTTGACTTGCAGATCTACTCCATCAGAGTTCTTGTACTGCTTATACTTTCTTAGATTGCAAATTACTTCTGATAGGCCTGTGTAGGCTTCGTTTAACAACAACAACAAAAATTAACCGGAAATTCAGAACCCTTGTTATGATACCAGGTGTTACAGACACTCACTGTGTTTGCAGTGAGTGCCCAGGTTGGAAGTTAGGGGCAGAGGGATTGCCACCTGAGGCATGATACGAAGAATAAAGTGTTATGAGGAGCCTCTGGTTGGTACAGATAAG
This sequence comes from Ciconia boyciana, assembly GCF_034638445.1. Taxonomy (NCBI): domain Eukaryota; kingdom Metazoa; phylum Chordata; class Aves; order Ciconiiformes; family Ciconiidae; genus Ciconia; species Ciconia boyciana. The sequence goes on from NC_132936.1 coordinate 57,209,583, forward strand.
CCAATGTATTGTAGATGCAAAGAGTGTGTACTCAAATTTGGCTATACTAGATGACAGTTTAATGACAGTACTGAACCAGCTTTAATTGTTGTTGTGTTGTCAGCAGGCACAAGATTATATACTGGCAGAAGACTACTTTTGAGGGGGAGGGTCAAATCAGAAAAAAGCAGAACACTACCAAAGCAGCACTGTAGTCAGAAAGTGATTGGTAGAGGCAAAATAATTCATCTTGGATGTTCGGCCCATTTCCTTGGTGTGAGTGTGAACTAGAGCTGAAACTTCCCGTAGGCATCCTTGCTGAAGGTGAGAGCCAAGCCAGAGAGATCAGTCAGGCTTGCAGCTGAATTCAGTGCAGCACGAAGCACTGTAGTACTGACCCAATAAAACTGTCAAGACCAGACTTAATTTTATGGACCTTGCTAGTCCTCTGCCTGGGCATGGGGAGGGGCTGGGGCTGTGCACTTCAACTTCCTCAATGTTTGCCGTGGTTGTGTTAGTGTTCCCATCTCTTTCACATTGCACAGGGGGTCTAGGAAGAGAGGGGACCAAGGGAACCTTTCCCATAGCACATCAACAGCAAGTCAGTTTGGTGGAAAGCCCTAGGGAATAAGGTCTGCTAGTTTGCTCACCAAGAAGGCTGGTGTTTGGTTTATGCAGTTGTAATCTTGGTAGTACAGAAGAAATTTCTTTATCCCTTTGTTCCCAAGACATAGTCTAACTTACTCACAAAGACTCTCTCCATTCAAAGGACTTTGCATTCAAAGCCAGACAAACATCATTTGGACGTTAATGATCATTGGATGATCAGGTAAGCTGTGATCTCACAGTGCTGCCAAATTATTTCATTTGGTTTTGTGTTTAAACCAATCTTCGTGGAGAACTCTGGTATACTTCGTATATCCCTACTTCATATGTTTGATGATGAAGTGAGATATAAAGGAAGTTCCACAAAGATCTGTGTTTAGGTAAGGTTTTATTGTATATAGGGAGATGGAACTACAGGAATCCTCTGAGGATATAAAAGCTTGAGAGTAAGCTGAGAGTGTGATCCAGAGTGATTTGACTTCTGCAGGATTTGATCTTCTGCAGGAGGACTGAGTGTTCAGTGTAGGGAAATGGAGGTGCATTGGTGGATTTTCGGTGAAAGGGCACCTTCAGTGGGAACGTTACCTGCTTTGTAGGGTCACATTAAAAGAATCACAGGAGTTACTAGTCACTGAGGTAATTGGCCCACAGAAAATGATAAATCAATATGAAAACTATGGTCTTTGCAGTGGGAGCAGCAAATGTTCCCTTTTACAGGCAGCAATTATTCTGTATGGAGAAAGAGAGTGCTGTGTTTCCACCTAACAATACAAAATAAGATGTGAGAAAGTTACATGACCCTGGTAATTTTCTTTTGCAAAACCACAAATGATTTCCTTAGTATCAAATAGTGAACATGTAAATAGTTTGTAATCAGAAAAGAGCTTTAATAATAACAGTCATTCTAGATAGAATGAAATAAAATACCTTTGACAGTGATAAATTAACCTGTTACCATCTTGCTTCTAGTGGTGCCAGTGGCTTTTTGCAAGAGAGATGGCAACAGACGTCCACGACAAGGATAAAACAGCACAGACAGAATGTGGCAACTGAAGAGAAAAAGCTGTAATGTCATAGCAAAGGTATCTACTACTATCATTTTGCTCTCATGGGTGGAAATAAATAAGAAAAACACTTGTACAAACTCAATTAGTTTTATCATTACAGGGAAAAGAGCTGCTACCCTCTAGGATGCATATGTACTTGTGCACAATCAACATGTGTACCCTCATATGCACTTGTGTTCGATTGTCTTCTCCTAGAAAAAAATAAGAATTGCTGGAATTTGCCATGCATAATGTTGGAATATTAACAAAAGTCCCCTGTAATCCCACTAGTGAAAGTTTAAAGTGCGATTCAGCTCCAGAGTAAGATACCTAACTGAAGATGTCAACATGTGAACTTGGTAGGTAAAATAGCTACATTTAGGTGTCATAACAAGTCATAACAGGAGACAAGTCCTGCCCCTGCAGCTCTGAGACAAAGCAATCAAAGCTTGATCCTTGGTGTTACTAAGAAGTTCCAACTAACAGTTGTGATATTTTAGAAAGCAGCTGCAGTAGCGTGGCTCCTTGTTAATAAACTGATGGAAATTGAGAGGGAGGATGATGGGGCAGCTTAAAAACATGGCAGCTAATTAAAAAAATTAACAATAATGAAATAGAGCTTTTGTTGCTAACTCCTCATTGCTTAAATAGCGTGAAAAAAAAAGTTATGTTGATGATGGGGAGAATTTGCTCCGTATTATAGTCTTAACTAATAAAATGCTACAGTGATGCTGGGAAATGGAAGATTTTAGGTCCCATTTTCTGAGTCATCTGAGCTTTCAAAGTAATGAGTGTATATTAACATCTACATTGCTTAGGGCTGGATGGAAGTTTAGATAAGTGACCTTCATATCTCATGCTTTAATGCTGACGATTCTCAACTGTACACTCATAGTATCATCTGTAACAAGATGTAAAGGTCTTTTTGTCCATATCCCTGCCTTTGGTTGGTGTTGAGGAAACTAATTTTCCCCTTTGACTTGTTATCTTTGTGCTCTTCTTGGGCAGGGTGGGTGTCTAGTTCTTTTCTGTGCTTCAGAATTCTTGTTCGCATCACATTGTCCCAGATGCCAAAGTCTCCTCTTATAAATCTGCTATGACTGCCTCATGCCCCTTTGCCTTCCACCTTGCATACTAATTTACCTTTGTGTGACCAGAGTAAGAAAAACAGCAGGAAAAAAAGGGAAGAGGTGCAAGGGCATTTCTGTTGGGATAGCTCATACACCCAATGTCAGAGGGAAAGCAAAACACACTGTCTCTTGCTGAAGTATGAAAAATCAATAAATCCTTTGGTTTCTGTAGGATGGCCTCTCTTCCCCTTTTGGAAGGAAGGAAACTCCCCTTCAACTGCCTCCAAGAGCTCTCTGGGGGTAGTATATCCTCTGTGCTCTTCTCTCGTTGAGGCATGAAGCCTCAGGGCTTGTGGCCGAAAGCCCCGGGGTATCCCGCTGCCTGGCCTGGCCTCTGCGTGTGCAGGGTCCCCGGCCTCGGCCACGCTCAGAGCTCAGGGGCTGCCCCCTTGCCCCTCCTCAAAGCAAGGCATCACCTGTGCGAGTGGCAGGGTCTTGCTGCTCCCATTGAGTTTTTGAGTTAGGGTTTTTCATTTTTACTTGTAACCCAGCTCTTGCTCAACTGGTCCCTTTCCTCTTTCCTGCTGGGAGCATACTAGTATTAGTGGCTGTGCAAAGAGCAATGCACTAGTTCATTTCTTCTACAAATTGCTAGAGGACATTACAGTCTCCCCTTTTCCATGATTTTCCATATTGCAGCATACATGGAACAGTACATCCCTTTGCACATATGCACAGGTGGTCATAATGTCTCCTGCATGATCAGATTATTTTGCTCACCATTTTTAATGTCAAATTTACTCTTTGTGCTTCAAAACGTCTCACTTTCACAGATCCATGTCTCTCTTCCCCTTGTGCTCTTTTCCTCTTTCTCTCCACCCATTTTTTTTCCTGTTTGTAAGAGACTGTCAACATGTACAAACTGACCAACACGAATGTATAGTAAATCAAGCTATTCTGGAATAACTTCCTGCCTGAACAGCCTTCCAGAAAGTGTTACGGAATAATTGTCCTTTTTCCAAAGCTACACACTATGTCCTCAAATCTTGAAGAAAATTCTTGGTCTGGATTCTCATCAATTTGTCTCCAGTTTAATGACAGGGAAACCCAGAAATGTCTCTGTTGGATGACATGCATTGCTTATCCTGATGTAAAGCTTGTGCAACACTGTAGAAAATGAGTTCCCTCTTTCTCTCTGTCAAAAGGGATCAGCTGAATTATTCCAGATTTTATCTACTCCTGATCTGTATGTATTGATTTCTATCTCTTCTCACTATCATTTAATTTTGTTGTTAAAAATGTAATAGCCTTCATAAATTTAGAGGTGTTTAATCTCTCATAAAAATAGCTGTATTGTAAATGCTACAACTCAGTGAAAGCAATAACATTTTGTTATACTATCACAACTGCATCCTTAAATGATCATAAATTGACTTGGAATTAGCATAATAATTCTATAAAAGAAATAAGAATTTATAAAATGAATGTGAAAAAGGTTTAAGTTTAGCATAAAGCAGGAAATAGATCCTAGGGCAGAACTGGAAAATGCTTGGTGGCGTGTTAAACAGTAGGAGATAAAGTAATGACTAGAAAATCCAGGATGTGTTAATACAATGAATAACTGTTGACTGAAATCTTAACACTATGTGAAAGATTAATGGAAACTGTCCTAGTATACCAAGAACATATTAAATGCACTACTTTACCGTTAGGATGATTTGGATCCGTTCGATACAAGAATTTGATTAAGGAGTATTTTCTTGTAAGCAGCAAAAGGCAGGCAGACTGAGGCACACAGCGTGCCTTTAGAAACCATCACACTTTTCCTCCTTGGTGCTCGTTCCCGTGTAATCCATGCTGCCCTGCTGGGCTCTCTCTGTGACGTTCCTTTGGTACCATCCCTGAGGGGATGTGCGTGGAGACACCGCAAAGGAGAACACATATCTCTAGTAACTGGGAATGTGCACTGGTTTCAGGGCCCATCACTGCATCTCCATCAGCTTTCATTGCAGCGACACAAATCAGTGTTTTGCTCTAACATCTGCAAATCTGAGAAGCTGATGGGTCCTTGGGGGCCACTGCCCACCCTTCCAGTGAAACTGCCTGCATGCTGGCTGACTGCGAGCACAGCTCCCAGGCAGCCCATCGCACCCCAGCAAGCCAGGCATCTGCTGCCAGCGCCGGTGGGGGAGTCTCTGGGGGAGCCCTTCTGGGGGAGCAGGACACTCCTGTGCTAGGAGTCGGTCCCTCAGGACCTGGGGAGGCAGGTTTGGGGGAGCAATGGGGCAGCTCAGGTAGGGAAATTGCATCCATTCTCAGCATGGAGAGGAAGACGGGCTTTTCCACAGTGAGGAACATTAGGTTGCCAAGATGCAGAAAGTGGGAAGGAAAAAAGGAACCAAGAAGACAGGAGAGTGAGGATGAAGTGTGAAATACCAGGGCAGAGCGTGAGAGGAAGGAAGGGGAGAGGACTGGTAAGACAGAAATGGGAAGGTGGTGGAGGATAAGCATAAAGCAAAGGAGCATGGGAATAGAGGGTCTTCACTGGTCCCTGTTTTCCTGCCAAAGGGATGGGGATGGTCCCCCCTGGGAAGGGATCCCTCGTCTTCCATCAGCTCCCTGCCACATGGCTTTTCTTCTCTCCCTGCCCATTTCCTAAACGTAGTCAACTTTTTCAATTATAAAATCTATTGTTCTCCTCATCACTACTAGCATTATCAGCAATACCTATTTTGACTAAGGTGACACTTAGCAGCCATACACAGGTTGAGGTCTCGTGTGGTAAAAGTTGTCCTCTGACATCTGCCCGAGGCAGAAAGGCAGCTGAGGAGAAGGGGAGAAGAAGGAGAGATCAGAAGAGGGTGGGGAAAGCAGAAAGAGGACTAATGTGGTACGAGGAGAGGAAAACACCAGGTGTCTTATTTTTTTGCCAAGCTAACTCAACTCTCTGGGTGTGACCCTTTCGGAGCGTTATCCTGTGAGTGACATGGATGATTGACCTGCCACCCAGAAACTACCACCATGTGGTGTGGAGGCCACACAAGGCTGGTCCTGCAGGTGTCCCCACCGGCCCCACTCGGGATGTCTGGCCTGCCAGGCAAAGCACACTCCTCCTGGGGTGTGGGGCAGGTCTCCTTCCAGGGCTGTTTCCTCACTGATTTGCCTATGGAGTTTGCTAGCAAAGACATTGATTGTGAGGCAAAGATATGGGGTTTCTTTCTATTAAAATGATAAAAAATACATGAAGACCCTCTGTTTTCAGACCAGTTGCTGATGTTCATCTGCATTGCACTGCTCTGAAACAACGAGCAGGTGCACTGCTTACTGTAAGCACATCTGGAAACAGAGGCTGTGTACTTTACCCAGGCAATCCCGTAAAGGAAACTCAAAGATTAAAGGTTTTTTTAATGTTTATTTTCCTTTCGTATTACTTTGCTGCTGTTTTAAGTCAAATGATTTTGCAGCTTAGATTTGGGTGCACACTGTGTTCAAGTTGGTTGCCACTGACACTAGTTTTAATCTAAGCATTAGCTGGAATTTTCTAAACCAGCTGACTTTATGATGCAGTTAAATATGCTTTGCTTTTTAGGAGTTGTGAATGGTGTCAAATAAGAGAATATTTTACAAATGAGCTTGGGCAGAATAGGAGGTAGATTTATTGTAATGTTCTTTTTGTAATAAAATGTAAATAGAAATTATTAGAGTGCTTTTGAAATGGTTTTAGGAGTCCACTCTTGACAAGCAAAGATTTTAATATGTCTTTTTTCTTCATGGTGGTGAAACTTATATACATCAATCACAGCCCACTGAAAGCAAGTCAAAGGCTTTATTTTGGATCAGAAAACTAAATTTGTTAGTTAGCTGTACTTTGTTTTATATTGGAGAATATTACTGGAAAATCTATTATTGGAAAATTGGAAAATCTTAATTTTCCAAAAGTGTGTCTGAGTTTTAGCAAATCCCATCTTCCATTTTGTGGGAAAAAATCCAGATCCAGCATGGGTGATTTAATATTCCTGACACTTGACTTGCTGCCTTCAGAAATGATGCAGACTTACAACAAGGGAAAGCCACAGTCGCTCCTGGCTCCGTCTGTGCAGCCCACTCCTTCTCAGAGCTTATCACCCCTCCTGTTGGATGGCGCCGCTGTTTGCTTCGCTCCCATAGCTTGTAGCCTGTTGTTCTGAGGCAAGGTGAAATGAGTACCAGCTTACCTTGATACGTGGTACATCATAGCCTCAACATGAACGTCTCTGTCACCCGTACAGTGGAGGAACAGAGGGGGAGCAGAGAGCTGGAAGTGGGAACCACGATCGCTGTCCCAAGGTAGACAGTCCTCATTTGTCAGTCAGAGCCCTGAATCCCAGGTAGCTGGCACAGCTATGGATCTGCCTCAGGCAGCTCAAATCCAGATGAAAAATGGTATCTGCAGGTTTTTGTCCTTGAAATTTAGTCAGTGCTAGATGATAGGGATATATTGATTGTTATAATAATGAGGACAGAACAGCTACACAAAATGTAAGAAATGAAAACGTGACAGTGCCTGGGAAGGAGGAATCTCCGTGGCAGACAGCAGGGTATGCTTGCCCTGATGAGTGCTTCTTAGTAAGTCATTTCAGCAAAGAGCAGGCTAGAAGGGGACACTTGCTGCAGCTGAAGGGGCTGCGTGCTCTTCATACCTGCCCCTGGGCTGCTCCTCGGAGAGTTTCCCCACAGTGGGAGCTCTGCTCCCCCTTCCCCGTGCGGGTTTGCACTTACTAGGCATGATTTAGTGTGGGTACAGAACTGAGTCAGATTTAATTTGAGAGTTTAGTGCCAAACCTGAACCAATTTTTAAGCCAGCTGTGCAGCACTGATTTAACAAGAAATGGAAACCATTCAAAGCTCTCTGAATTTGGCAGAAATTAAGAATTTTGGCTGAGTGTTACTGTGGGGTTTGGACTAATTCAAACCTAAAGCTCACAGTGACATTCAGGGGGCTTGAATCCATGCCAAGAGAAAGGTTTGCATAGATCTCTGCAAATTGGAAGTGTCAAGGTTTCAACAACTCTGCTTGATAAGTGAGTAAGGAGAGATTTCCCTCTGAATTCTGCATCTCTCCATCTCAGGAACTGAGAATGAATGTGTCATGGCAACATACCACACCTGATAACGTATCTTTAAGCAGCTTTATTTGAATGGGTTGTTAATGACATAAACAATAGCAATTGTAAGTATTGATATTATATTGACAGGCTGTGAAACGGTTTGGTGATTCATTCTCCTAAATTAGCTATTTTCTGCTATGCACTGTGAATACTGCTATTGCTGATAGCAAACCAAAAATAACTATTTTGGGGGAACTACACTTGGGGCAAATATTTGTATAGGGATTGGAGCTGGGTATTGTACTCCTTGCAAATATGTTATGGCTAAACATGGTCTTCTTTTCTCTATATGATTTGTGCATTCATTTCTGTGAAAGTATTTGTTAGTTATAATCAGTTGCCAAATTGGTTGAATAGTTGTTAGGTACTACGGTTGTTTGCAATTTCTCTCAATGAATATTTATGATGTGCAAAAATTTCTGTCATATGGTACTGGATCTGGTCCTTAATAGGGTAACTGAAACAAAACAAGTAGAGGGATAAAAACCCCAAACCAACCAAACAACAAGATTATAAGAAGTGCAAAACAAATATTGTTCACATACTGATAGTATTCATGCAGACAGCTGTAGGTATTTGTGTGTAAAACAGCCACTTTCCAAACATTCAGGTCTACCAAGAATTATTTTCAGGATCTTTTTTGTGAAAATGATACCATAGGTAACATGAGTCACGTATAAAAACTGTTTAAAATATGAAGATATGAACACAAATATAAAATCCGAGTTATCCAGGTGGTGCTTGCATTGAAGAATTAGAGCTTTGGGTTTTCACACCAATACTGAAAGGTCAACATTTAAAAAAAAAAAAAAAATTTCAGAACCTAACTGTAGACTCTCATTTTTTTAAATTAAGACTTCCACTTCATCTGCAAAGAACTCTATTCTGTAGCTACTAATGTATACCACTGGAAAAATACTAGCGCATGGAAGAGAGGGTATGGGAAGGAGAAGAATTTATCTTCAGTGAGATTAATGGAGTACAACTCAGTACTGTTTTATTGTTCTGTAACCTCAGATTTTAACACCTGATCTGTGCAAGTCACAAATGGCTGGTTATCTTACCTTAAATCAGAGTAATTTGTGATACTGTTTTAATATTTATTGCAGTCACATAATGTTTATTACCACAGCCCTATTTCTCCCTTTCTTATTATTTTTGGTGTGCTTACCTGCAATATTTCAGCATAGCTGGTGAGCACCCAGTAAGCCGTGGGTCACTGTGGCAGGACACCAGGTAGTGCCACATCCTATGATTCTGACCCGGGCCTCACACCTGCGCATTAGTCTCGGTTACGCTTCACAGGCATTAATAATTACAATTTAAATAGCTTAAAACTGAGTAATGAGTTCACCTGAGCACCTTTGCAAGAATGTTTATCAATCATTAGAGAAATAGTCAAAACAATGAAAAATTAGCATGCCAGAAGCTGTGTAATAAACCCTGTAAGACTAGATATTAGAAAGATTAAGCTGCTCTTTCTCTACAGCAATATATATCTATAATGAGATGCAGTTGCTTCTTACAAATGCGCCACAGATTAATTAGTTTCAGAATACTGCAGCTTGGTCACAGTACCTTAAGGGCTCTTGAAAAATATCATCCATGATAGGGGAAGCAAAGTGAGTATATAGGAGGGACACTGAGAAAAGCAAATAAACTTGGCTCTTTGCATTGTCATATTCTGGGGAGACAATTTCTCTTTAATGACTTTTCACTCAAAACTCCTGATAGGATTTTACAGATGTGACCTTCACCTGTAACTTCTGAATTTGAATAAATAAGTTAAGGAGAATCAGGTTGGCAGAATACATATTTCTCAAAAAATTATGTGCAGTGTTTGAAGACCCTGGAGTAAATATTGTCTTCATTTCTCCCCCTCCTGCTTTATGTATAACTTTTTAAGTGGTTCCAATGTTTTAAGCCAGATGTGCTGGGCCAGAGTTATTCAACTGTTGCACAACTTAAGTTAAAGAGAACATGTGCTGTGTGTGCCTGCATAACTAAGTAAGTGCTATGCTGTGCCCACACTTTCTCTTTCCTGTTTGCATATTTTCTTCAATCCATCTCTCTCAGGAAAACAGAAGTGCATGGGACTGTGTATAAAACACATGACAAAAAAACCCAAGCCATGCATGATGCATTATGTAAAGGGAAGACATGGTGGTGTAATATAAAGAATTTATCAGCATGAGTATGAGATGCTTGCATTACTCAAGAGAAGCAAAAGCCAAAGCTAAATTATGTAGGTCGTCCCAATATGTACCAAACAAACCTTAGGCAGAGACTGTCCTTTGTTATGTGATACACAAAAATTGTTTATATTAATTATTGAGACTTTTTGTTTCTACTTGTACATAAAGGTTGGTATTTTATGTATAATAAGATTTATGGAACCTGAAATTATTTTTAGATCCACATAAGCAATGATGTAGATCCAAACAAACCATATGCCATGATGTGGAAGAACCAGAATATTGGAATTCAAAGCCAAAGGAGCCAGAAGAATTCACTAGGAGTGAGGTGGAAAGACAATGTCTAGCAGATCCACTAGATTTTTGGATCATTAAATATATGTATATCTCAGAAATTTGTAACTGGTCCAGAACTGAATGATTCTGTCCTGGGAGACATGTATTCTTCGAGGGAAGAAGAAGGAAGTAATTAATTGTCAGATCATTTAAAAATTATTTTTTTAATACAGCTGTGTGCTTTTGTTCTGAAATGTTTAGTAAAAAGAGTGCAGGTGGTATCACAGGCACAAAGTGAAATTATCACTTCTATGCATGCTTACATTATTGTTCGAACTCTAATTTTTGTAGACAATCCTGAGTAACTACAAGCTCATTTTCCTTTTCCTTCAGCTGTGATATTTATTGACCTATAAATTACTCCTATAATTTTGTTTCTCTAGTTGTGCTGTTGTGACAGCACTTTTTAGTTACAATAATCTCACTAATAGCTGACAGTAATGTGTACTCTGTACACGTGAACCCTAGGCAAAAGTACAACTTGCATCAGAAGTGATGACATACCAAATCCTGGTAAAATCAGTTGAGATAATTACATATACTTTTCCTCATAAAACTTTCTCAATACTTCTCTGGGATGGATTTAGATGTGGATTACTTGCTCCACCCTTGCCAAAGAGTTGCAATAAGAGAGATGCCAGTGGCTGTGGGGGTCCAACGGCTGCTCCAGAATTTATGTAGGGGATACCCCCTTAATCATATTCAAAAGGCTTTTCCTCACTGAGCCAGCAGGGCAACCCTCCTGAGTTATCCCATGATAATTGACTGAGCACTGGCACAGGTTGCCCAGAAAGGTTGTGGGGTCTCCCTCCTTGGAGGTATGCAAAAGCCGTCTGGACATGGATCTAGGCAACCTGCTCTAGGTAACCCTGCTTTTGCAGGGGGTTGGACCAGATGACCTCCAGAAGTCCCTTCCAATCTCAACTATTCTGTGATTCTCTGATCCTATGAGCCTATCTGGGGATGTAATTTTAGGAAAAAATGTTATATTAGAGAAGCTTTTATTCTGTGTGTTCTAGATCCTCTAACGTAGCCAGGTCCTAGAGGCTGTAAATTTATCCTCTTCCAAAAATTTCTAAATTTGTTCCCAAGTAATTACATTGCAAGACTAGAATTGGCGTTTTCCACCTCTTATTATGTGCATGATGCAACCACAGTCCTGTCAGCTCTTGCTTTGTAATCACAAATAATATGTTGCTGACTGCACTCTTGTTGGATGACCTAAATAAGATTTCAGTGCTGTTCTGCTGGTTACTGTATGTACTTTCAGGTGTAGACTCAGTAACTTATCTGAACATTGGACGCAAGGCCATGGCACACTCTTGTCTTAGGTGTCTTGAAGCTTGCAACACAGCGTCGCTGAAGGACCCACTCCCGAGTTCCCTCTAGTTGGATACTCACTCGGTTAACCAAGAAACCTGGTGTAAGGACACATATCACTGCACATGCATACCTATATGCATGCATATGCACCACTTACTTATAATTAATCAGTGGTAATGGTATTTTACAATTTATAAGCACTTTAGCAAACTACTTATGTCTGATGTTAGAATACACTAGATCCTAGCAGTAGATCTTCCAATTGATTTCAGCTATCAAATCCGAAACCATGGCTAAAACACTGTTTGGATTTGAAACTTCTCAGCTGTTTGCTCTTAGGTGTTCTTCCCTATTGATATTTCTGTGTTTCAGTGAATACTCTTGTCACAAATTGAGAGCTCAATAAAATATAATGCCCCATAAGAATACAGATTATATGAAGGCAAAATTTATTCCATGAGCCCAAGGGGATAATTTCCTTTTCATCTCTTCCTTCTCTTTCAAAATATAGAGCTACCAATAAATGGTATGTAAAGGAGACCAGAGCCAACTGAAGAGTTAAGAGTTTGCAATTTATTAACTCGAGCATGAAAGTACAGAAAATAGGCAGGGACTCAAGTTAGTTGGGAAAGAAGTCTCAACCTATTGCATTAAAACATGGTTTGCACTAGTCTAATGAGTTTTCTACCAAATGAGGCATGAAACATACTGCCAGAATATAAAGTCAGTAAAATACTCAAATTACTGTATAATGTCATTATATGTTTTATCTTATTGGGGAGCTGGTACAGAATACATTATCTTTAAATTTACACAATCTGCAAAACCAGAAAAAATACTTTTTTTATGAATGTGCCATTCAGATAAGTTGCTAATAAAAAGAGATCAAAACCTACTGAAATCCATAAGAAAAAATATACACCTACAGCATTCACAAGAATACATTAAAAGAATTATTCAGTAAAGATGCCAGTTCAGTGTTCTATTTACAGTCCTTGTTTATTCAGACTTATAGAAAAGAAGACACAAAAGTAGGAAGTATAGCATCGCACAGAAAATATTTTTTTCTAAAATTGTTCCAAATAATTAAGAACTGCAATATCATTAATTTAATGTTAGCACATATCAAATAATATGCAGAGATTTGCTTCCAAAGTGAATCTTGATTATTTTAGAATGCTATGTTTTGTAAATACTTAAAGAGGGAGGACTGCTTTCCTTAGCAAGGAATTGTGCTAAGTTGCAAGTGGTATTTTTGCATGACTAAAGGAGTTGGTAATTAAAAAAAAGGAAAAATGATCTTGAGTTTCTTGTTCAGAGTCCTGTTTCTGTTTCTGTCCCTAAGGGTCTGCTTTGCAACTGTAAGACAATTGGATGCTTTCGAAATTAATGGAATTTCTATTACATCTCACGAGGCTGGAATTTGTCTGCTCCAATCTCCGCAGATGCAAGAATAGATTGTCTGCTCAAGTATTCTCCCTTTGACTACTCTTGAACTCGATTTTTCAGTGGTTTCGTTACAAACTACACCCAGAAGCTTCCTAGAATTGACTACAAGTCAGTGTATTGCATCAGTTACTGCAATATGATGAATTAAATCTTCGTTTATCCTAAATGCCAATAGGCAGCTCTGAATCTTTCCTGCATGGCCAAACATTGCTTTAAGCACAGGCAGAGCTCTGCCTGCATGGTCTGGGCTGGTTCACTCTTCTGCATCCTTTTGCTCTTATCTGTTGTTAAAACAGTAGTGTTTCCTCTCAAAGCGCTGTTTAACAGATGGCTGTCCATCAACCTCCTCAACATCCCTTTATCTGCCCAATGATACACTGACGTTGACAGATTCTCCGTTCATTTTTGACATGTCCCAGGTGTTTTCCTTCCAGATACGTTTGGAAATAGAGTGCTGTTGAACTCTCTGGCCAGCTATAACATTCATTAAAAATTAATTTCCTACTTGCCTGGTATTTTCCTGATTTATGTGCTTCTGAGGGCATTTTGATGCCTTCTTGTGCACGGGTAGATTTCCAGGCTTCACATCAGTATGTTAAATTGGAAGTAGGATTGAGGGCCTGTAGTTTGGCCTTACCAATTAGTAATGTTTTTCCCTTCTGGGGAAAAAAAAATCCTGTCACTTTCAAAGTATGTAATCTGATTTCTTCTGTTATATGGGTTTGTCGTAATGGAGCACTTTATCTTGGGGGAGGATGTCGGAGAGGAAGAGCTGGGCAAGGACTAGGCCTCTCTTCCATGTGAGGGGACTTCAGAGAGCGAGGGAGCTGCCCTCTTCTGGGCCGTGAGGAGGGAGGAGGCTTATTTGCGTTAAACTATTAGGGCCCTGGCAAAGTGTCTACTCAGGGAAAGAGGAGAGGGGAACGTGCTCCTCTGAATCTTTGTGCACCTTTTAAATGAAATTTTGTTGTAGCTTTAACCCTATCTTTTTTTGGCCACAGCTTGCAAATCAGCTCCTCTGATACTGGGAAGAGCAATGTCTTTATTTAAATTCTTATTCTTCCAATGTGCAGTCAAGATGGGCAGTGCCAGTGTTGTAGCTGCCTACCCTGTGTACATTTGTTCTAACAGTGCAGCTAGCGTCAGTGCTAAACAGAAACACACCCTCATTTGACACCATTTTAAAAAATTATCAAGTCTGTATTTTCTCTGATTACACAAACTGCACCTTAACATAAAACCCTGATGATGGTAATTGTTTTTATCAGCACGCCATTTTACTTTAAGATGGTCCAGAGTCAATCGCAGCACAGGCTGCCAAATATTTTTTTAAATCTTTGACATTTGTGGCAGGTGGTTTTTGCTATTGGACAGTCTCTTTCATATTTATTTTCAGAGCAAACATGTGATTGACATGTCACCTTTTGGGTCTAAGTCCAGGCTACTCTTCTCTTAGGTTTGCCTCAATTACTTCCTTTGTTCTATTCGTGAACTAACTGCAGAAGACTTTGTCACTGAAAAGAAAGTAATACCTCACCAGACACAGGCATCTCTTTCTTAATGCATGTTTCTTTGGTCTTCTTTTTCTGTCTTCCCTCACATAAATTGCAGTCTCCTCTAATGTCAGAGTTTCTCCTTTCTCTGACCTTCTGGAGATGATGCAGATGTCCATCCAATACACAAAGGATCAATGTGGCTCTGGGGGAAACCACACTGGAAAATGTAAGCAACTTCTCAGATACCTTAGTGCAGGAAGAGCATAAGTAAGGATGAGCCAGTGATTTCCATGCCCCATTGGTTTTGAACTCAGACTTTCCATAAAAGACCCTTACAACTGAGCATATGTTGAAGAATATTGTCAGTGCTACAGTTCACTGGGCTTTCAGTTCTGGTGATGCCATCATAGCTGACTGTTGATATTTAACACTGCAGATTCATCACTTTCATTTATTTTGTTTGAGATGTAGCTAAAAGCAACTGATTGTTTCCCAGTGTGAATAACAGCTCTCTGCTTTGGAAGTCCTCAAGAAGCATCATGCCACAGCATCTCAGCTCCTTGGGTATGTGCTATTTTTATTTGTGAATTGCTGTTGTTCACTGAACCTAAAGAGCTCCGAAATTCGTTCTGTGTGGTTCTTCCATCACCTATACTGCAGCTGCTGTTTCCGAGACACAGAAAGCTGTTTTCATAATTTGTTTTATATTTTTGCAGAACTCCTTGACTCAGAGTCTCCCCAGAGCCTTCTCCAGCTTTTGTCATTCTTACTGGGACAAAGTTTATTGATTTTACACGCAATATGCGAGGGTGGTGACTTTGCTCTGTTCCTTTTACTGAAGTCTTATGATGCTCATCTCTTAACCCCTGAACTCTGCCTGTACAAACACAGAGTCTTTCAGACAGACCTCTTCTCTGTGCTGGAGAAGAGGCCTGGCAACAAATGCTGGGCTCAGCAGACCGTGTGCATGTGGGGGAAATTGCCCAGAAAGCTGGCCATGTTGGGTAATTGGGACTAAATCTCTTGTCCTACAACTTCTTCCTTCTGTACTCCCCCCAGGGAGAAATAAAAGGAGGTAGCCTGCTGTTTACCAGCAGTAATTTTCCTCTGGTACCAGGGTTTGGACCAGCGAAAGAAGGTATCCCCTCACCTAGCCAAATGGTTTAAGAACACCACCCTGTATGAAGCCTCCTTGCCCCTCTGTGGAGGACTTCCTCTTCCACTAGCCAAAATCCTAAGGGGACTACTCCAGATAGGCCCTTCTACAGCATTTTCTTCCCTCAGAAATAGCTCAACTACAATTTAGGAGGGAGTTCGTCCATTTACCTTTTGAATCCTGACAGCTATTAAAATGTGGGATGCAAAATGAAAACTCTATTAAATAGTGTCCTTTGTCCATCCACTAAAAAAATATTTCCATATGCGGGAAGATTATTTTTTGGAAATCAGCTCCTGCAGCAGAAGTCCTTTTATTCTTGTATGCAGGTGTCTTAGATGGTAGATAAGGCTGGCACACTTCTGCAAAAATGTTCAAGATTAGTTAAGCTGGGTCTGGTGCAGGTTAATGGATTTCAGATACAAAGTAGCAAATTTAGAGAGCCTTCAGGCTTTTTCTGCTCTGTGGTTTAGAATCAAACTTATTTTTCACAAAAGCTTAATTTTAAAAGATAACTTTCTTTTTTTTCTATTCAGCAAAACGTAAATTGCACTAGGTAATAACAATAATTGTCTATGAAAAAATGCTTCTTCATTTGGCACTGTTTAGCACATTCTAATGAATTGTGGTAATAAAGGCATCTTTCTTGTGCTTTATAGTATATGAAACTAATGCCTTGAAGGGACAATACAAAGGGATACAAAGCTGGTTGCAAGCAGTATCTTCTGTAAACATTTTTAAGGTAATTACATAGTAGACCATAATAAATACCAATCAAAAAGACAGATACTATGTTTTTCCTCTTAGGTAAGATTAAGACGCGTTTAGGCTCTAAATAATTATAAGCATTTTAAAGGAAATATTTTTTA
Organism: Ciconia boyciana; assembly: GCF_034638445.1. Classification (NCBI taxonomy): domain Eukaryota; kingdom Metazoa; phylum Chordata; class Aves; order Ciconiiformes; family Ciconiidae; genus Ciconia; species Ciconia boyciana. Next base: position 57,226,255 of record NC_132936.1, read on the forward strand.
TTGGTGGAAGGTTGAAGTTGAACAACTAGTGGTACTGAGCTCTCCTCCTCTAAAGGATTAAAATTAATCATAAATCAAATTTTGTGGTTAACAGTTAATGGGAACACAGGGGAGACTACAAATACATAGGTTGTAATATTTTTTGCTCCCCCGCTGTATATTGTAGTGGGAAATGGTAATTGGTGGGGAGCAGTACACATGACCTAGAAGTCAACAACATTTGTCTCTGCAGGATGAAAGGGCATTAAAAGCATAATGAGAGAGGAGAAGCAAATGGATAGGGGCAGGATCTCACTCTATTTCTGTACTATTATTTTACCAGTAGACTGCATCCATGGCGTACTGAAATACATCTGGAGCCAAAACCGTGGCAATATGCAAGTTGCTTATAAAGTTCTGTGCATTGCACAGTTAAAAAATTACTGCAAGTGTTCTGAGTGTCTTGAAGTTATTTCCGGTGATTTTAACAGTGTAAAGACTTTTTAAAGGAACTTACAATCCCAGAATATGCTCAATGGATATGTATGTTCATAATACATCATTGATAGGATATTGCTCAGTGAACAAAATAGAATAATGTTATTCTCTTCCAAATGAGAAAACAGAAATATGGAAATTGCCTTAGGGGATCAGACCATCAGTCCAGTATTTTGTCTAGGAGTTGTCAGTGCTAGCTGATTAAATGCCTAATCCTCTCTCCACCAACAACAATGAAACAAAACCTCAAAGAAAAACTTGACTATGCATATATTTTTGTGTAACTACCATTACATAGAAATTGCCTTAAAATGTATGTAAAATTGGCCCTACATTTATGGCACTGTCAGGAAATCCCACAGAGGAGTTAAGAGAGGATCTTTTGGAGGATGATTAAATTCAGTGGTGAAACAGATGCAAGGAACGGAGCAGTGGTGGATGCTGGAGCTGCCCCCCAGCTGTGGGGTGGGATGTGTGACCTGTAGGAGAGGTAGGATCAAGGAGAGTGAGGCAAGTAGCCTGCATTACTCTCAAATTACTGCTGTATTATGATTGATTTGTTTTGAAGAAGTGTATTGGGAAGCTGTTCTGAGAAATAATGCATGCATAGTGACCACTGGTTCATTATCCCTCATTTAACAGTGGGCTTCAAACCAGCGAAGACCTACAAAAAAGCAAACTATTTTGAATTAGGATGTGAAATCTGCACTACAGCGACATTATTCATCTTTACAGAAATTCCTGGCAACTCTGAAGTATATTCCTATATATTAATAAACTAGCAAAGAAGTAGAACTAAATGAACATCACACTTTCCCGGGTTTGAACATTTAATCTTTTTCTTTTCTCAAGGTCATTTCCATTACTGACATTTTAGTTTAATGTGAAATTGACTGTGTCCCACCAAAAATTCTATATTTTGTAATTAAAGCACCAGCAGGCACAGTGGTGGTTGGATATATTTGGCAAGGAATACTGATGCAGATTTCTTGCTGCAACAACATGCATGTGTATAAAGTTCAGCAACATGAGTTCTTTGTCTCTGAACATTGTACAATCAATATTCTATTACTGCAGCACGAGCTCTGCTGCATTGTAGCTAAATTAGTGTGTAAGACTCAAGAATGCAATGATGGAAAGAATTCTAATTTCTATATATAAAATGCATGTAAGCTGTTTGTTTTAGCTGTAACAGCTCTGTTCCAGTACCTGTTGCTTCAGGTACTATTTATGTAATTTCATTCAGTAAGTAGGAGTTTGGGAAGTTTTAATTTATTTTCCTTGGGATTTTCTTCAGTAATAATTTCAAAGAAGCATCATATTCTTCTTGATGATTTTGTTCAAATTCTTTGTTTGTTTTGCTTTGTATGATGAAGTTGTCTACAGCATCAGGAGGTCCATTATACAGGCTTTGCTACAGACTGAAACTCTTTCATGGTAAAAAACCAAACCAACCCAAACCAAGAGGTCTGGGCATGACAGGGATGAGCTGCTCCCTGAGAACAAAGGGAAGGGTGCAAAGCTGTTACCACACAGGCTGTAGGCAGCAGGCACTGCTGTATGTCACCAGACAAGCCAGGACGGGCTTTCTATAAATTCAATGTAGGCACCTGTAGACTGCCTGCAGGAGCAGAGGGCTGAAGGTAGCAACTTCTTTCCTCATTTCTTTCCTCACCTGAAAACACCGCCGCTGCTGCCGTTGCTGCTGCTGCTGGGGTGGTGCAAGGGAGAGGCCACTGCGGGCAGCACAGATTGTCCTGATGCCCCACTCCCTTCCCTGCCTCCTGCTTCCAAGAGGGGCCATGCCAGCCCCTGCCCAGCCCCGCCAGGAGAGGTGCAAGGGCCACCCATCCGAAAAGCTGGGGGTGGAGGTAGAAGGGCTGCATAGTGGGAGCAGGAAGGAAGCTCCTGGGGGGGGAGGAAGATAAAGAGTCATTTGGGCATGACTGGATTTTGAAGGGTGGGTGAAATGTAGGTGATGCTGAGGTTCAGTCCCTTCTGGGAAAGGAAGAGGGGGGTCTGCTGGGCTGGGGTGGGAAGTAGGGGAGGCAGAGAGAGAAAGAGAAAAGCCTTCACCTGCAGTGCCCTGGGACTTCCCACAACTCTCATGACCTCTTTTGTCCAGAGTCTCCAAAATCTATCTACCCAACTCATTCTGTCACTATTTTTGAATTGAATTTTGAATTTATTTTGTCATTTCTTTGGGGGATGGAAGTCAAATTTGTCCACACAGCCTACAAGTCCTGATTTGACTCTGCTTGCTTTAACCACCTCATCTGTGCAGGTGTTTCACTGGTGTCTCTGATTGGATGCCAGGCTGCTCTGCTTTCTCCCTCCTCCCTCCCAAATCCTGAGACAAAAATGCAAGGCAAATGTTTTTTGCCTTGTATGTATGCCTATCACTCAGTTTCAAAGTGTCAAAACACTACGCCATAGGTTCAGTATTTGAGTGGAGTTCCCTTCTAAAACCAGAGCCTGCAGGGAGAGGAGAAAAGGGATCATTTCACTGTGTGTGCTGTTTGGAGGACAGCACTCAGCACTCACCGCTGCCCTAATGCCAGGACAGCATTGGTGAGAGCAGTGCTGCCACTGCAATGTTAAGCTGTTCTGGAGAGTTTCACTGATGACAGAACTCATAAGTAATAAGGCTGAGAGGACCTTGAAGGGCCATGGAGTCCAATCACCTGCCCAAAGGCAGGATCAACCATAGCTGTACAGTTCCTGACAGGTGCTTGTCTAACTTACGCTTAAAGCCTCCAATGGGACGATATGACAAGGTCCTCCCCTGTCCTGTACTTGTGCTTTAATATACTACTGTGGCTTAACAGAAGCATTTGGCTGTGCTGATGGCTGATACGCATGCTTATAGATCTTATTTGCCTTTAGTTTATACATGCTATTTGCCTTTTTTTGCAACTTTGTGACATTGTTGACTCAAGTTCAGATGGTAATTCATAGTGCCAAATCCTTTTCTCCATGGTCGCTGCTGAAGTGGTTATTGTACACTCTGTATTTATATAGTGGATTATTCCTACTTAAGCACAGACCTTTATTTATTTCTCCTGACTGCAGTGCATCTTTTTTCTTCCTGACCAAATTTTCGTATTTGGTAAGAGGCTTTAGAATTCTAATCCTGTCTTCTGGTGTGTTTGCAACCTTTCCTGCAGCACATCTAGTATGTATTCCTTCATCCAAACCATCGGTGCAAGCATTAAGTTGTGCAAGCATAAGACCCAGGGCAGACCCCTAGGGAATCCATTAGATGCACCTCTTCAGTGCAGTAGCGCACCTTCTAATCCGCATTTGCTTATGAGAATCATGTGAGGCAATGTCAAAAGCCGTACTGAAATAAAAGTATTTCAAAGGTAGTGCTTCTCCCCTGTCTGTGAGAACCATTACGCTGTCACAGGAAGAGAGGAGATTATCTTGACTTGATTTGTTCTTGACTGCTATTTATCTCATTGTTATTTTCTAGGGGCTTACACACCGATTCTTCCCTTCAGTTTTTTTTATAAGACAGAAGAATGTCAGCATTGCATTTGCCTTATTTCCTGGAATACCTCTCCGTCCTCCATGAGCTCTCAGTGACAACTGCTAATACTTCAGATACTTCTTTTTCACATGAGAGTGAAATTCATTAGACCCAACTGATGTGAAAACAGCTAATTTATCAAAGCATTTTCTAGTCTGTTCTTCCCCTGCTGCATCTGAGTTCTTACTCCTTTCTCACTGGTGCTACTTACACTAACTGCCTGACATGACAGTGGCATTTTTTTCTTTGTTGGCAACATTGGACCATAAGTGCCTACTTACCACAGAGCAGGAAACTGTTCCCTGGGCTTCCATTTTAATATGCTTGTTTTCTCTTGCTTGTGATATCTCATTTTGGACCTTGGTCTTTGCACTTTTTTCCTTTTGTCTGTGTATGCTCTTTCAAATGCCTCTGTATTAGTTCTGTCTAATATACAGTTTCTATGTGATTTGATTTTAAGATCACTGAAGGACTGATCATTTACCCACCTACCCTTGTTCAGTTTATTATGTTTTCTGCACTGAGATAGTTTCCTTTTCTTTGAGGAACTTTAGATTTATTGGATCTTAGCTATCAGTTCTCAGAATTTCTTAAAATTTGCCTTTTTCAAGTCTGTTGTCCTTAATTAGCCAGACAGTTCTGCTTATCTATTATTTTGCATATGCAGTCACCCAACTTACATTTCAAATGTAAGGTAATATCTACTGCTCTTTTTCCCTGCACACTTCTCCTGTAGAAGCTGTACTTACAATCATAGAATGGTTTGGGTTGGAAGGGGCCTTTAAAGGTCATCTAGTCCAACCCTCCTGCAACAAGCAGGGATGTCTTCAACTAGATCAGGTTGCTCAGACCCCTGTCCAACCTGACCTTGAATGTTTCCAGGGATGGGGCATCTACCAGCTCTCTGGGCAACCTGTTCCAGTGTTTCACCACCCTCATTGTAAAATATTTCTTCCTTATATCTAGTCAGAATCTACCCTCTTTTAGTTTAAAGCTATTACCCCTGTCCTATTGCAACAGGCCCTGCTAAAAAGTTTGTCCCCGTCTTTCTTATAAGCCCCTTTTAAGTACTGAAAGGCTGCAATAAGGTCTCCTCAAAGCCTTCTCTTCTCCAACTCTTTCAGCCTTTCCTCATAGGACAGGTGTTCCAGCCCTCTGATCATTTTCGTGGCCCTCCTCTGGACCCGCTCCAACAGGTCCATGTCTTTCCTGTGCTGAGGGCTCCAGAGCTGGATGCAGCACTCCAGGTGGGGTCTCACCAGAATGGAGTAGAGGGGCAGAATCACCTCCCTCAACCTGCTGGCCACGCTGCTTTTGATGCAGCCCAAGATATGGTTGGTTTCTGGACTGCGAGTGCACATTGCCGGCTCATGTCCAGTTTTTCATCAACCAGTACCCCCAAGTCCTTTTCCGCAGGGCTGCTCTCAGTCACTTGTCAATGCTTATGTTCTAGGCAAGTGCACCAGTTCACTTGGTCTTTTGCAGCAATTAAATCAGAAGTGTAATCACTTTAAGACTTCCTTCTCCTGACTATTGACTACATTTCTTGTATTACTGTATGGACATCAAAACTCATTCCTTGTAGCTTCATTATGAATAAACCTATTCCCTAAATCATGAGCCCTTCCCCTGATTACTTTATGAAGTACTTGCTGATAAGCGTCGTTGCAGCTGTGAAGTCCTTTCTTCTTGCCTCCTTTTCTTTGGAAAGGAGCATGGCACAGTGTTTCTATGCTCTTCACAAATGTGAATCCTAGAGCCTTTTTGCTAATGCAAGGTGCTATTTCCATGAAATGTCACGACCAAGGCTCTAAGAAACATGCTATCCTGGTGAGAACTGCGTTGAACTCAGGGATCTCAGTGGCTCTCTGAGGCTGTGATGAGAGTACCTAGGTTTACGAATATAGAAAACTAAAACATAAATTGCCAAAGGATCCTAAAAACCGTGAACATGTTTTTAAAATCCTGAGATTCTGCTGTCTAGCAGCACATAATTACTAATAGTTAAAGAGGCAGGAAAGGTATTAAAAGTTTTGTTAACACTTGTTTGATGTGATCTATCTAAATAAGTTCATTTCACCCCTCCCAGGCTCATGCTGCAGATAATGCCTTTCTACCTTACCATCATTTATTTATTTTTATTGATTCACTCGCTTCACAGAATTACTGGGTGAGAGAAAAACACCTATTTGCAATCTAATCAAGCAAACAAATATAATTATAGCTATCTGGTGTTTTGTTACTTGCAGTTGTCTTATCTGTCTTTGCCTTGATTATTTTCTTGTTTGCTAATCATAAATTCAGGAAAGTGAACTTTAGCTGGAACCCCCTCTCCCCAACAGATGCTGGACTAAATGCTTAAAACAAGTAAATTATAACAACAGGAAGATCAAGACCAAAAACCTCATAATTTTTAGCTGGAGATCGTCTTTATGTTATATGTCTGCACTATCTGCCACAGGGCACAGGCACTGGCTGATCTGCAAGGGCCACTATAGTGAAGTTTTTTGTTTTATGTAGGTTTCAAACAACTATCACTGAGCAGGCTGGTAGTTTTTCAAAATACTTTCCAGGGACGCTATGGCCACTTGTAATATATTTAATGAAACAGGCCAAGGACTGTTCTCTGTCCCTCACAGCGTGGTTCTTCTCGCCATATTTAAGCTCACTTCTGCCCCAGGATGAGCTTGTGGTGTTCAAAGTATCTATGTAGACTAGTCCCAAGCATGTACCATCTGCCAAATCCAAATCATGCCTGTGTATTACCTAGGAGAGTACTGGCTGGCATGAGACAAAGCCATGCCCGGGGCACTCAAATAGTTAAACAAAACAGACACGTGGGCTAGGAAACTACTTCTACACCCACTGCTTTTTTGCATATACAAATCCAAGAAAATGTACCTGCTGTTAGTTATTCAGGGACATCCTTGCTGAATGGGAAAGCTGCTTTCATTGTTACAAATGAAAACTTCATTTTAAATAACTTCCAAAGCTCTGGTTTTCCAAAAGTTTTACCTAACACATAATTGGAAGACAATGTTTTTCCTAGAAGAGTGAAAAATTTAATGACAAGTTGCTATTTTTTAAATAAAATTCAACAGTAACAGCTGTGTATTTCATCACAGTGGACAAATAAGTGTTCAAAGAACAATTTATGTTTAGAACAACAGCTGAATATCAAGAGAAAAATGGAGAGAGCTGTCAGCTTCTTCCCAGGCTGTGTTTTAAATGAGAATAGACAAAACACTAAAAAATATACAGTTCTGTTTATGCAGGGCAGTGAAACAAAAATGACATATTAGATTTTACATTTCTATCTCTTTAACCTGAGTTAAACCTCTCAGATTTGGGATAAAAAAGTTTATGTGTAGAATTAAATGAACAGACATGGTATTTTTCTGGATTTTAAAAAATTCATTTAGCATTTCATATTTTTACCTTGAACAAATTTATGTTTTTGCCATGATACCACTGAGAAGGACAATTTTTTTGTTGCAGGAGGACCTGGGAGATATAGACCAGAGCTACGTACTGCCTGGTACAGCATTCTGTTCTCAGCAGTTGTTTTGATTATGTGAGACTTTGTCTAAAGCTTAACAATATTGGTGGAAATGAGTGCAAGCCTGAAATGAAGCACCAGCCATTAGAGCAACTTCTTCCCCAGCTTTGGCTTTTTCTCTTGTGGTATATCAAGCCAACCCATTTGTGTAGATCAGAAAAGTTCTCTCCTGTTTGGTCCTGCTCAGCCTTTTTCTCCTGTCAACATGACATGGGGCCCTGCCTTGTTCTGTTAGCGATGTTAGCCTTGATCATCTGCTCTCCTGCATCCCCTGGATGTGACAATACCTGTGCGCATTGTGCTGCACTGTCCGTGTGCTTAAAGAAGAAAACTCACATTGTGGTTTCATTTTTCCAATGCCATATTCTCCTTCGTCTGTGACTGAGAATCTAATTTTTGTCACCTGATTATGCCTGGGGGCATTATGAATTACAATTGCCGGTTGCTAAGGGTAAAGCTATATGAGGGGGCTTGTACCAGTCTGGAGGTTCAGTGGTGCCTCCAGGGCAGTTCGACCCCTTCACTCTCTGTTCCATTTTCCTCCCTTTTAGCTACAGCTCCTCGCCTTGCAATCCTGACCTCTCTGTGCTTCCTCTGATCTTGCTCCAAGCCAATGCAAACTTGCTCAACTAGTAGAAAATCAATCTAGTGAAAAAAAAAGCATATTTTTCTTCTGTGTTAGTGAGTTGGTTACTGCTTGTTCAGATGTGCTCTAGAGATAGCCCGGTGGGGGCAGGAAAGGTGACGTAGGCAGAAATGTGGGTTTGCATGGGGACTTGGACTTCCTTTTTGATCACAGCAAATATTAAATGGGCTCATCTGCATCATGTAACCGCATACTCAGAACTGACTCAGACACATGCACAATTTACCTAAGGGTAAGACATTACAGTGCATCAGCTGAATGGCAGTAATATACAATAAACTCAGCCATGGATGAGACCTTTGTACTAGCTCCAGTTATTTGAATAATAACTCTCTGATAAACGCAACACTTGAACTTTGGTCAAATTCCCTTGTTCAGTAGGTTATTTGGAGTTGTAGCCTTTGGTCAGCAGAAAAATCAATGGAAGAATTCCAGTCTATGTAATTTGGCTAACAACCTCTTTAACTTAGATGCCCCTCATGCTTAGTCAGATAAAATTTGTCACTGGAGACATTAGCCTGTTTCCATTGATTAGAGAAGGAACTTTGACCTTTACCTCTGGAGCACTGGAGGAAGTGCAAATTGGATGCCTAAGGCTGGGTGACTGGATCCTAGTCATTGAGCATTCAAATAAAGATAGTTCACAGAAACAGAGAAAGGCTGAGGTTGGAAGGCACCTCTGGAGATTCCTTAGTCCAAAATTGCTGCTCAGGGCAGGGTCACCTAGAGCAGGTCAAGGCTGTGCCCAGTCAGGTTTGGAATATCTCCAAGGATGGTGAGTCTACAACTTCTCTGTGTAAGCTGTTCCAGTGTTCAATCACTCTTACAATTAAGAAGTTTTCTCTTATTTTTAAATAGGCTTTCTTGTATTTCAGTGTGTGCCCATTGCCTCATGTCCTTTTACCGGGCACCACTGAGAAGAGTCTGGCTCTGTTTTCTTTACTGCCCCCCATCAGGTATTTATACACCTAATTCATAAGATCCCCCTGAGCCTTCTCTTCTCCAGGCTAAACAGTCCCAGCTCTCTCAGCCTCTTCTTGTATGACACATGCTCCAGTCATTTAGTCACCTTTGTCACCCTTCACTGGACTTGCATGTCCCTGTCTCTCTTGTACTGGGGAGCCCAGAACAGGTCCCAGCACTCCAGATTTGTCTCACCAGTGCTGAGTAGAGGGGAAGGATCACCTCCCTCAACCAGCTGCTTATGCTCTTCCTCATGCAGCCCAGGAGGACTTTGGCCTTCTTTGCTGTAAGGGGACTTTGTTAGATCATATTTGGCTTGTTGTCCACCAGGACCAAGGTCCTTCTCTGCAAAGCTGCTTTCCAGTCAGTTGGTCCCCATCATGTACTGATGCACAGGGTCCAGCAAAGCCCCTCTTCTGTGTCAGGAAGTTATCATCGATGCACTCCAGAAACCTCTTGGACTGCTTGTTTCCTGCTGTACTGTCCCTCCAGCAGATGTTGGGGTGGATCAAGTCCCCCATGAGGACAAGGGCCTGTGAGTGTGAGACTTCGTCCAGTAGCCTGAATAAGGCCTCATCTACTACTTCTTTAGCATCAGGTGGTCTGTACCACAACATCAATAAATTAGTTTAGATAATAATATAAAACCAGGTAATTTCATTGCAGTATGGAAACATCTTAGATGTTTCCAGAAAGAATCATTCTCTTGCTAATCATAAAAAAAATTATAAAAGAAAAACTGAAGAATGAAATATGAGTGGCACAACTGGGTAAGAGGCTCCTAAGAAACCACCTGATTTAAGTGCAATTTTTTTACTATGTCTCATTATAATATATCCTTAGTATATCCTAACTACATTGTTGATTAATAATTTAAAAGAAAACTTGGCAGGGCAAGGAACAAGTCTTCCTTTGTGTTTTCTATGGGAATTGTATTGATGCTGTAAACTATTAACAACTGTTCAGTTAGCTCAGTAAAAATGACTGAATCTGTAGAATAACTTGGTGTAAACTCTACTCGTCCTTGAATTTTTTCTCATTTAAATATTCTGTGTATGCAAGACAGTCTACAGAGGACAATGCAAATACATGCACAGTGCATAAACAGTGTGACATAATAGAAATGAAAGGCAGGGAACTAGGATAAAAACCATCAAATCTGATAAAAGATGGTAAGCAATATAACACAGGACAATAGAAATAGGATGATAAAATACTGTACTAGGAAGGTAAAATGATTTAGTAAGTGGGATGTGGTTAATGAGGTAAGGCTTTATAATTGCAAAACTAAAATATTAGGACAGGGCAATGGATAGGAGGAAGTAGGACAGCAGTGACTGAGAAATCCTAATGGTAAGGTTTTTAATTCTTCACTGTGGCACTAATAATCCTTGATAGATGTTGCTTTGAGATTCATGCAAATGTGAAAACTTTAGCTCTAATGGCTTGGTTTGTGTGGCTTGCTTTTATTTTACTCTCCAGAACAGTGATATTCTGTCAAACAGGGAGCTCAGTGCTGTGACGGATTGGCTGGGGCAGACCTAATTGCAGTGGTTTAAGACATCACTGTTGCCAAGCCCTCCACTCCTCTGCGAGCTGTTCCTTGCCCGTCTGAGGTGTGGGAGCACCAAACGTAGGTAAAAACAGTCGCTCTGTGCCTGTCTAGAGGTCTGGCTGTCTCCACAACCCACTATCAGCAGTGGCCAAGCACCAGGATGGATATGTGATGGCACCTGGCTGTCACTGTTCACATCCCAGGAGGGACAAGTTTGCACTGGCACGTCAGTCTCAGCTGCAGCCAGGCAGGGGAGGCATTGGGCTCCTTCGTGCCCCACCGAGGGCAGGGACATGCCAAGGAGGGGCTGGAAGTGCAGTGGAAGATGTTATTTTGTTTAAAACACATGAGCTTTAGTTTAAAACTAATAAGAGATTCAAAACAAGCCTCCCTGAGGAGAGCAGATTGTGAAAAGAGATATTACTGCAAATGAAATAGTATGAGTGACATCCTGTCACTGCAAAAGTCAGTGATAAATGGCCATCTCCTTACCTATAAAATCTATAAAGAGCATGTGGCTAACAACCTGGTTCTGAAAACATGCAGGGGGAAGCTTTTAAGTATCTCATTTCTTCCATATAATTCAAGGAAACTGGTTTACTTAGCTGTGTAAAAGTTTCTGGGATTGAAGCCCAACAGTTTATTGTATGGGATGTGTGTTAAATTGGTAGAACTGGGCATTTAATTTTACGCTTACATTAATCTCTGTTATGGAAGTGTAGGAGGACTGTGTGTCTCTAAAGGCAAAAGTGGTGTGAATACCACAATACTGCGTAATGATTAAAAAAGCTGCATTGAGTTGATTAGGGTTCCAGTTAAACATGAAGGTACCTATTTCGGTAAAGCTTACATGTCAAAGGCATTGAAAGTTGTTTGAAAAAACACCTAAAGAATATGAATATGTTTTCCAACCACCTAAGCTGACTGCAAACCCAAATTCTTGGGACTTCCTGTTTCCAAAAGCGCTGAGCATGCCATTAGGATCAGCTCTTGCTTTATTTTGGCTCTGATCTTGTGTATTTTTCCACCAGAAAATACTAGAAATCAAATGGAAATGAAAAGCTGAAAGTGGGAGCTTTTTGAAAAATAGAACCCAAACCCAAAGCTCTTTTTTTAGTTTTGGATGAAGACTTAAGCTTGGCATTTTGCATGCTCCCAGTTTCTATCTCCCTTTCCTATGCTGTCACAATGTTTTGCTCTCATGAAATCAGAGAAGATTTACAAGGAAGTCGTTTGTGGGTTTTGGGGCTGGGAGACATTTTCTCACATGGTGAGAAAAATGGAGACAAACTGGGGAGGTGGACAGTGGAAGCACTGTTTCTGATAGCAATCAGAAAGAGATATTAGTGGATATGGGGAAATTCTGTAGGAAAGAAATGATAAAAAACAGTGTATAGTAATGATTTGCACAATCGTTATATGCTTATTTGGAAATAACTGGGTAGTGACTATGCAAGTCCTTTATTTCTGTTTTGATAATACTTCTCAATGAGACTATAGGGAATGACATACTTTAGAAAAATAAGTGCCCAGTTGTGATTTAGACATGGTATCAAGTCCCTCCATGCTGCCTGGTTCAGGAAATGTCAGTCATTAGAGGACATGAAGCGCTAGGACATTCTTGTCTGTAATTTTGTGACACAGTGTTCCACAGCAGTCCCTTGTACCTACAGCAGCATGCCCAGAGCAGATGGACACCAGCATGGCCAGCTCAGTTGCCTTGGCATTGCACAACCGGTTAATAAGTTTTAGCCTTACTTTTGTCTATTGCAAATTAGGGACGCTTATAAAATTACCAGATTGTTCTCCAGTATGAGCCTATAGCATAACATGCAAACTCTGAGCTGCGCAACCTGGGCCTTGGTGTCTCCCTGATTACAGGACTATCCTTGAATTTAGAGAATATGGCTACAGGAAAAAAGGCAGAGGCTGTGTGTTAACATATGTAAATAATGGTTGCAGATATAACTCATGTACATGGTGTAAGGGCTGAACATTTCTTAAAAGCAGGGATCAATGTAAGTATTTTCTCTGCCCTTTCATTGGCAAATAAATAAGGATTTCTCTGTCCTCTGATTTCCAAACTAGGTCTTACCCAACACGGGGAAAGGTTTGCTGTTATAACTATATTGACAAAATGTTCTAATGTAGGTGCAGATTTATCAGCAAAGGGAGATTTCTTATACTGTTTATACCAATTCCCTGAAGAAAATAACACTGGCAACCTATCCTGTATCCATGTTTTTGTTACTATAATTAAGCTTGTGCTTGGATTTTTTGGCATAGGAATGAGCACAAAATAACACAGCTTTAACTGATAATCTATACTGACATTTAAGTTTTGCCTTGGAGGAAAGTACCTCCTTGCCCTCCCACCTTGACTTCTTAATCTGAATTTCTTACAAATGTAGAGAGAGCTTCCACTGTTTTCTTGACACTTTATTTTTGGTGATAGGTGTTGACTTTTCTCCTTTTAACCTTCAGTAAATGGGAAGAGAACAGAAGTTAGGTCTATAGGAACAGGGACAGGAAGGAGGCATAATCTTGCCTTATTCCTCTGTACTACCCGTCCTAACATTTTCTCTCTTTCCACTGCTTATATCAGCTGTGATCAGGAGCAGAAACAAGATTATTTCAATGTTTGTGAAGCAGAAGCAGAGGAGGCATATTCAGAGGCAGAAATATTTCAGAATAAAGAAAAAGAAGCTTAAAGATACTTGCTTTAACCTGCCGGTAACTTTTGAGTAAATAACTTCTCAGCCTTTTGTTACCGAATTTCTATTTAGACAAGGATACAGCTATTGCCTTGAAACAGACTACTCATTTATCTTTCAAATAATGTTTATTATATCGCTTCTAGGATTTTGCAATAAGGAGACAGAGAAAGTAGAAGGACTCCATCGAGCAAAATCAGGACAGCATGTTCTCCTGTCCTTTAAGATCAAACATAGATTAGTCTCCTGCATTTGCTTCACCCTCCTATGTAAATATGTAAAAACACAGACTGGATTATTAAGTTTACCTTGTTCAGTCACTCTGGTGACACTGATCCATAAGTCAGCCTCCTAGAGTTCTGTAAAAGATAAGATTAGTAAGGAAATAAAGTTCAAGGGTCAGAGCTTTGGTAAACAACCAAAGCCGAAGGAAGTCCATTGAGGTGAAATTGCTTAAAACAGACATGTCAAGTAGCCATTTAAATTTCAGACCTTAGATTTATAGTGCAAATAGGCAGAGAGGAAAAACAAGCCAGGCAATGTGTCCCTAATTCAGATATCCCAGTGAATGAGAAGAACTTTCATAAGACTTCTCCTAAGCTTTCCAACTGCTGTGCTTTTGAGACGTTGGTCCGTCCTTCAGCCAGCATTCTGCCTCTGGGCTTTTTATCGCTCGGACAATACTTTTACCTTGCATAGGACTGGCTTGGGCAGGGTGCTTGCTCCTAACCTTATTGATAGTTCTCTCTAAAAGATTATGCTAATGCTATTGCATTAAGGAGAAGTGAGATTGCATTCTTCCCAAGGGAGAAACAGATCACCTTGCAGTCCTTTGCTCATGCATAACCTTTTGCAGAAGTAGAAGGAGTTGCAGGGATGATGCCCATGACTGCAACAGCTGTGGGAGCAATATGAGTTGTAGCCGCCTCCCTGGAATTAAGGGGAGCCACAGGGCTTGGGAGAGACAAAACAATCTGGCATCCTGACTGGGACTACGCTTAGCAGCTGCCATGCTCCACCGTTCACTTTGCTCCTGGTTACTTACCTCGTGTGAGTTGCTTTTCTCTTGAGTAGCCAAGTAAAGTGCTTTGCTCATTTAGTAGGTTTAAGTTTAAGAACACAGTGAATATACAGATTTCTGAGGACTGTGTAGGTTTTGAACTTTGAGAGTGGCTTCTTTTTGAAGCTCAGGAGCACAGACAGAACCAGCTCTTGTTGCTGGTAAGAGTCTTCTGGAATTCCTACTGGTTTAAAAGGAATTGGGGATCACAGGAGGCAAAGAGGAAAGAAATCCAGTCTTCCTTTCAGAGCTATACATCTCTAATTCCCTTTGATCTTTTGCTCAGCATTTGATTAAATGTTTGGATGTAGACTGGATGTGCTGGTTTTGGCTGGGGTAGAGTTAATTTTCTTCATAGTAGCTAGTATGGGGCTATGTTTTGTATTTCTGCTGGAAACAGTGTTGGTAATTCAGGGATGTTTTCGTTATTGCTGAGCAGTGCTTACACAGAGTCAAGGCCTTTTCTGCTTCTCACCCCACCCCACCAGTGAGTAGGCTGGGGGGCACAAGAAGCTGGGAGGGGACACAGCTGGGACAGCTGACCCCAACTGACCAAAGGGCTATTCCATACCATATGGCGTCATGCTCAGCATAGAAAGCTGGGGGAAGAAGAAGGAAGGGGGGGACTTTCGGAGTGATGGCATTTTGTCTTCCCAAGTAACCGTTATGCGTGATGGAGCCTTGCTTTCCTGGAGATGGCTGAACACCTGCCTGCCCATGGGAAGTAGGGAATGAATTCCTTGTTTTGCTTTGCTTGCATGCACGGCTTTTGCTCTCCTATTAAACTGTCTTTATCTCAACCCATGAGTTTTCTCATTTTTATTCTTCTGATTGTCTCCCACATCCTACTGGAGGGGAGTGAGCGAATAGCTGTGTGGTGCTTAGTTGCTAGCTGGGGTTAAACCACAACAGTCCTTTTTGGTGGCCAACATGGGGCTCGAAGGGTTCAAGATAACGACAGGTTTGATTGGAATGTGCTAGATGGAATTTATAGTTGTTATTGCTGTTTAGCTTTTAATCGGTGGGCTTCTGTGCTTGCCATGGGGCTTGCTTGCCTTACTGTATATTAGAGTCCAGTGCTCGTTAGTGGCTGCTTTTTGCTTTCGCTGCTTGCCCTGCTGCTGTACTGCTTATCGTCTTACTCTGCTGTGCCTGGGAACATTTTGATAACAGCAATGGTGATGCGCCTGGGCTGGCAGATGGCCAGGGCATCGCTGCTGTTTCTGTGCTGCTGTACTGGACAGGCTGGAACTCCAGGGTGAACTCGAGTCGAAGGGACTGTCACCTGTGGATGAGTCCAGGCAGGATCAGGACGCTCCGAAGCATCTGTGGCCGTGGATAAGCCCGTGCCAAAGCAGGTACATCTCGAAGTGTCTATGGCCATGGTTATGTCTGTGACACAGCAGGTATACCTCTGAGGGGATGGTGGCCCAAGGATGGTGGTCCACGCTGGAGAAGGTACACCTTGAAGCATCTCTGGCTGTGGATAAGTCCATGCTGCAGCAGGTACACCTTGAAGCATCAGTGGCTGTGCATAAGGTCGTGCTGGAGCACCTCAAAGCATGTGACCATGGATAAGCCCATGACAGAACAGGTACACCCCTGGAGGCACTGCAGCCATGGGTAAGGCCATGTTGGAGCAGGTTTACTTCTGAAAGGACTGTGGCTGTGGGTAAGGCCATGCTGGAGCAGGTATATCTCTGAAAGCATTGTGGCCCATGGAGAAGGCCACGCTGCAACAGGTGCACCTCAAAGGGACTGTGGCTGTGGATAATTCTATGCCACAGCCAGTATACCCCTGGAGAGACTGTGGCGCATAGGCAAGGCTCCACTTGGAACAGGTATACCTCTAAGGGACTGCAGTTTGTGGATAAGTCCAAGCTGGAGCAGGGGCAAGGGGAGGAGTTCATTGCAATGTTAAACACTATGGTCTGGTCCAAAGGGACCTGGGGCGGAGATTGTAATGGAAATACCTTTAAATTGTTGTAACCCATGATTTGAGTTGCATGTTATAGGAATTACTATAGCCGTAGCCACCTGAACCAGTGGAGGACAAACCTTACAAGAAGCAGTGCAAGTGCAGCAGTGACCCGACCTGAGCTGGCTTTGGTGCCCAGTAACTCCATGCCACACACCACCTCTCCTGTCCTGAGTGACCACCATGACAGATAGAGCCCAAAGTCATGGACTAAATGAACTCAGTGGACATTTCGTGGACATTTATGGACATTTTACAGACATTTCACAGGGGTGGTCCATAGACTCAGGGAATGATATCTGTGCATTATATCAAAGGATGGGAAGGATGGTGGTGGTTAATGAGGATGTACTGGATAGTGTGAGACCTGAGCATGACGTAAATGGTAGGGAATAAGGGGTGGAAAATGCACTGGTTTTGGCTGGGGTACAATTTGTTTTCTTCATAGTAGCTAGTATGGGGTTGTGTTTTGGATTTGTGCTGAAAACAGTGTTGATAACATAGGGATGTTTTCGTTATTGCTGAGCAGTGCTCACACAGAGTCAAGGCCTCTTCTGCTTCTCACCCCACCCCACCAGCGAGTAGGCTGGGGGGGCACAAGAAGTTGGGAAGGGACACAGCTGGGACAGCTGACCCCAACTGGCCAAAGGGCTATTCCATACCATATGGCGTCATGCTCAGTATATAAAGCTGGGGGAAGAAGAAGGAAGGGGGGGACACGTTCGGAGTGATGGCGTTTGTCTTCCCAAGTAACCATTATGCGTGATGGAGCCCTGCTTTCCTGGAGATGGCTGAACACCTGCCTGCCCATGGGAAGTAGGGAATGAATTCCTTGTTTTGCT
Organism: Ciconia boyciana; assembly: GCF_034638445.1. Taxonomy (NCBI): domain Eukaryota; kingdom Metazoa; phylum Chordata; class Aves; order Ciconiiformes; family Ciconiidae; genus Ciconia; species Ciconia boyciana. Next base: position 57,243,581 of record NC_132936.1, read on the forward strand.
TTGCTTGCGTGTGTGGCTTTTTGCTTCACCTCTTAAGCTGTCTTTATCTCAACCCACGAGTTTTCTCATTTTTACTCTTCTGATTCTCTCCCCAATCCCACCAGGGGGGAGTGAGCGAGTGGCTGTGTGGGGCTTAGTTGCCGGCTGGGTTAAACCATGACACTGGACTACCTAATCAGAGGCAGTTTGCAATAACTCTGTGCTGGTGCTATGTGCTTCAGTCTACCTCTGTAATCTTGCAGACCAGGATACAAGGACTTGGTGGTGTTATCATTCATAAGCAAGAAGGTATTTAAGGTCAGTTTCACACTTCTTTTAAGATTTTCAGAGGCAGTTCTCCAGGTACAATAAATTCTGTATCGGTTCATTGTACTGAAGCCACACTGTAAAAATAGTCTCTTAGCATTAATATTTACAGTTGTGGTTACAGGGGGAAAGTACCTTATACTCATTATTCAAGACTGATGTCAGCAGAGTGATTCAGTTTGGGATGTACTTTAACCATAATCTCAAACCCAGATAACCTAGATCTGAACATCTCTCAAACATCAGGATGTTTAATCCTACTGTGACTCTCACAGTGAGTTTCCTTTTCATAATGCATCAGACACTCAGTTTAAAGATACTCCCATATATAAAAGTCCCAGATCTAACTCCCTGCCTTGCTGTTACTTCTACAGATTTAAATCTAGCTCTGATAATTGAGACTTAGGCAGCACCTATGCTGCTGAATTAAACTACACCACAATGTTTGCAGGCACTTGCTGGAATAGTCCCTGGCACTCTTTTTGACCAGAATAACTAGCATTTTCTGAAACAGTTTCCAGGCACAGTGTGGGGCTTAGCACACGCCAGGGACTGTACTTGCTACAGCAGTTTGGATGACCTTGTTTTGGAGGCTAAGAGAACTTGTAGGAGAGACATGGCTGCATTGTGCCAGCTGATCTCAGAGCCAGAAAGCAAGCCCTGGCATGTTTCCTTTACTAGTATAGATATAGATAGAGCCTCAGGGTTTTCATCTTTGACTCTGTGATTTGTTAGGAAATGTTTTCCTTTGGATAAGACAGCAAGAAGAATCACTTTATCTGTTCATTTATGACTTGGAGCTGGGTAGAAGCTAAAGATCTCATGATACTTTTCAACAGAAAAACAGGAAGAGCTCACATGTCCCAGGTTATGTTTTTTGTCTCGGTTGGTAGTATTTGAAATGTGAACTACTTTTCTTTAATCATAGTGCTGTTACTGTTTGGTTCTCTACATTTCAAGGTGATTTGCCATATTAGAAGGCCAATGAAAAATTCTATTTCATTCTCTTTTGTTCAGTTCTGTGCCCACTATTTGTTGTTTTTGTAGGATATTTAATTCCAAAATTTCTGAATGATCTCATGAAGGAAGTGTTCTTAATGCCCAGTACCCACTGATGTTAAGCAAAAGATGAAGGTAGTTTCCCTCTCATAAAGAAATACTGTTCAAACACTGGAAGAGATATCTGTATTTGTACCTCGGAGGGATCACAGGGCCAAGCAGAAAGTTTTACTATTGGGGCAAGAAAATTGAAATTCACCTTTGGTATTCCACTGCAAATTTGGGTTGTTTTATGTAATATCATGTGGATCTTTGGAGAGCCATGTCAATCCCAGCAACCTGGGGGGAGCTCAGGACCATCTGCCTGGAGGCACTGGAGGGGTTTGTCCCTGTTGCTGGAAGCTGATGAGGGACATGCCAGGGGGGTGACACTTTGGTCTAGTTCATTCCACAGTGGAGGGAGAGCTGTGGCAAGCTGATGTGAGCTCAAGGTGCGACTCCTGTCTAGGAGAAGCTCAGCTGATCAGATTACAAGGCTCCCTTCTCCTCAGTCACAACAGTGTCAATCTGAAATTTCAGGACATCTATAATAGTGAGTGGAGGGAAAAAACTGGCCCATAGCAAACAGAGAAGCTTTGGGTCATGTAGCGCATTTCTCTATTAATGCAAGATTACAGCTCTTGAACATCAGTCTTGAGCAGATTAACCTGCTCAAATAAAAGGGCTTCTACTCCTTCCCTTTGGAGGATTTTCTATTGTTAGAAGTAACTTTCATTTGATCTTTTTAAAAAATATTAGCTTGATTTTTGTATTTGCCATTGTGTTATCCTCCATAACTCTTTCTGCACCATGCCCTCCAAAAGGGAAACAATGGATCCCAAACCAGCCACGTCTCAAATCTTGACTCAGTACAAGATCCAGATTTCACAGGCTAGTTTGAAGTGCTGGAATGCAGCTGTGTCGTCACTCAGCTTGGCAACACATAGTTAACTCTTTCTCATCTTCCTAATCTTTTTCAGTTCCCCATCACGTACAATAAGAAGATAGAATACACAGGATGTTAGACCTGCTCAAGCAAGTTTAATGGTATTTTAATTTGACTTTGTTTATGGGGGAAGAAAATACATTGGTTTAAATCATAAGATTAATGGGCATATTTACAGAAGTTTTCAAATTTGGATTCCACACATTCTACCTTTTGTTCTGACAGTCGTCTTCTTTTAAGTGCATATTTCTGAATGGCAATGATAATAATAGACGAATCTTTTCTTGGTTGGCAAGATAAGCAGGATGTTATCACAGAAACGATCAGTTTAAACTAATATGCAAAGATAGTGGAAAGGCAGAGGTCTGCACTGCAGGTTAGCCAGTTGTCCACCTTGAATATCAAGGAAGTCTTGCACTGAACACCGCCTATCCCATTGCAGAGCTCAGAGCTTTAATTTTCACCAACAGTCTGATGACAAGATGGGCTTGAACAATCAAAGCACTTAATATTTCTTTTTTGAGAAATAGTCAATCTCTTTAAGTGTTGTGCTTAATTTGTGTATTTTACAGTATTTGAAGACTCCCAGTGGCAAGCCAGGGGTGCATCATGTTGAGCCATGGAGCATGGAGCATTATAAAAACATGGTAATGAGCTGTGGGTATCTAATTTTTTTTTTATACCCAACAGGTCTTGAAAAGCAGTCTTGCATTAAATGTTAAATGCCCATTTTAAAAAGACGTGTCAGTGGACACCAAGTCTCTGGGCATTGGCATACATGATGTTCTCATCTCCTGTCATTATATGCTTGGGCACCTAGAGATGATTAACTTACTACCATGCTCATCGCTGTGGAAGGAGGTCTTAGACATGTTTGTGATTTCAGTGTTGTATCCCTGTTGCCTTTCTGTAGGCTTGCCTGCACAGCTGAAAAGGTGTTTGTTTTTTTAACTTGCACGCAAGTTATTCTAAGGTAAAAATCCAGCCCAAACCAGGCCCTTTGCTTTCATCTCCAGGACACGCATGTAAGGTTACTGCTATACCTCAGTGAGTTCCTCACATCCTATATTTCCAACTAGGTTTCAGGCACCTGCAATTCCTCGCTTCTGAAACACTATGATATTTGACCAACATCCTTCTTCATGCAGAGCCATTGTCATTTGGCAATAAAGAAAAGCAGTAGAGGAAGGTTTTTGAAACAGCCATGTGAATATTTTGTCTAATCTAATCTCACGCTTCACTGTGAGCAAAGCTAGATAAGCTTCCCTAAAAGCGGCAGAGCAGAACCCACTGCCAGCCACTGAGAAAGGGTGGCTGTATGGGTGCAAGAGCCTGACTCACTCTCCTGAGCCTCTTTGAAAGACTCTGTGTCCTTCCATCCTTTAGCCTCCAACTATGTTTCTAAATATTGTCTTGCTCAATTTACCCATGTGCTGGATCCCCTTGTTGAATTGGCTTTGGTGCTGCTAGGGCCATAACAAACTGTATGAAAGAGGCTTTTTGCACTAGACTCTGCTAAATAAGACCCATGCACAGCCCATATGCAGCTCTGAAAGGCATATGGCTAGTGATTAAGGGACATCTTCCCCCAAAATTACCTCTTCATCTCTGATTGAGTTGTCTCCCAGTGCTGAAGCTTTCAGGTTGTTACGGAGGGAGGTTAGACATTCAGGAAAGTGCCCAAGGTGAGGCACAGAACACTGGTTTCAGACCCTCAGATGCTGAGGGTCTCCCTTAGATCATGACACTGGGTGAAAAGAGAGAGCAATTGGTTCATCTTTTCATCTGTCTTCTTTTGTTTGTTTGCTTTTCCTCCTCTTCAGTGACATAAATTGATGGTCTCTGGCAGAAAGGTAATAGCATCAGGTAGTAGTAGTATCATCTGATGCTCCCAAATCCTTTGATTATCTGGCAGCAGTTTAAAGTGCAGCTCTGTGCTGAAAAATCATTCTAAAAATGGCACTGCGGGGTTCCATGCCTATCATCTCTAAATTATTTCCATATCAAATGTCTTCTGTGAGCAATGAAAAAGACAATTTTGTTCCTGCCTATCAGCTCCCGTGAACATAATCTGGACTGGAAGTTCACACTGGATTCTTTTCTTCTTCCATGTAATTGCCAGCAATGGAGCACTCGATGGGCCAAATTAAGCCTTCAGTTATACCATAGCAAGTCTACTGTCTTTGAACTGGACCTCACTGCCACCTGTAAAGCCCCGTGTTTTCTGCAGTTTTGCTCAGGTGACTGGAACCTATTAAACAGCTCTGTTGATGCATGACAATAGGAAATACAAATCAGGTCCCTGTGTCTTTGCCACTTTTGGTATGTGAACAGAGGTGGAAAGCAGAAATTTTTATTTTTTCTCTCTAAAGCAGAATGCACAGCGTGCAGGTCTGTGGGGGAAAATGTCATAACTTTTTGTGTAGTATTTTTCAGATCAAAATTGTACTCTGCAGAAGAAGACGACTACTTCCCATATGATACAGTTTTAACTAATTTGCTTTGCTTTTTTCATATTTTGCATGTTGTTCTTGCTCAGTATGAACTACTTGGTCTTGTTTTTCCTGTTATTCTTGTTCTTTTGTACTCTTTTTATACTTTTTTGTAGTCCGCTCTAATCTTGTCACAGAATATACACCCCATTTGATGAATACACCCTCCCATCTCTCTGTAGGTTGAAGAACATTTGCTGCTCAAACTGTTCTGCGCTTTATTTCCTTACTTGAAGCACTAAAATATGTTTTATACATATATACATACAGAACACATATATTATAGAATAGCAAAAGTGTGCATGCTGCAATGTCTTTTTCAAATGGTTGTTTTCACAAACCAAATCCGCAGTATTCAGCAACAGTAAAACTGGTAGCAGATCCCAGCATTAGTACTTCAGCAGTCAAAGAGAGTGATACGACAGGAATTGCATGCAATTCAAAATAGTCTGTCTTTATTGGTGGATAGTTTGACCAGATTGTGGAGAAGAAAGAACACAAAATGCTTAAAAATAAAGTAAACCCCATTTTTGAAAAAAGGATCTGGTAGACCTTGTCTGGCTGCTGACTTTCCCCATTCAGGATGGCCAGCTAGACTCAGGTGGGCTGACTAGTTCTTTGCTAAATTGCCTGTACCTGAGGCTGCATGGAAGAAACAGCAAAATGCATCCTGAATTCTGGCCCACAGGGAAGCCCACCAGTATGCTTACATACAAGAGAGACAAATACAACATACAAGCGTAAAAGAATAAATGAAGTAATTTCAGAAAATCATGCTTGCTTTGAATTCTAGAGGTTTAGTTTTGTTTGCTTCAAATAATCAACTGCAGACCCTCCATGGTGGCCTCCAGACTGGTTAACTTCCCAAGCATTTCTTTGAAGGTGGGTCCAGGATCCCTTTTAACATGTGAAATGAATTCCTGGATATATTTAGCAGCATTTCCTTTCAAGTAGTTCTCTGACGTAGTGGCTGTTGGGTTACATTGCCCAGTGTAAGGTGGGGAAGGGAACAGAGATTGATTGCCTTCTATTAAGGTCACTGTGTAGCTATGGGGCCCAAATTTGTACAGGGGCAATTTTATCATAGGGACTGTGCTGTATATTGGCTGGATAACTTGATATACAGAAAACCCACAAAGCACAGCTTGTCAAAAGGAATGCAGAGGAATGGTTTAGGCCTTATTCTGCAATGTGTTCATAGAGGTGCAGAGACTATGGGAGAAGAGGGATGTTAAGTCTGCAGGGACAGTGGCGACCACTGTCTTCCTTACTCCTCCTGAGCACGTGCCCATCACATTCCTGGAATGCGTAGAGGACTGCTTCTTCATACAAATGTTAGATGTCCAACCAGGAATGAGGCACTGCTGTACTTGCTACTCACAAAACAAGACAACCTGCTTTATAATATCTTGGTTAGTGATAGTCTTGGCTGCAGTGATCACAATATTGTGGAGTTTGGGATTTGCTGAGCATGCTGAAGCATAGTACTAAGACAAAGGTTTTAAATTTTAGAAGATCAAACTTCAGCTCGCTCAGACCTCAGCTGGGAGGGATTCCATGGGAAGCTTCCACGAAGGATAAAGGAGCTAGCGAGTGCTGGAAGTTTTTCAAGAACACTCTCCTGGAAGCACAAAAACAGTTCATCCCCTTTAAAGGTAAGGGAAGTAGGCGGAGCAAGAGACCCCCTTGGCTTAACTGTGAGCTTCTGAGTTGCTCAAAACCAAAAAAGAAGCATACCAGCGATGGAAAAGCAGAGGAATACCTGTGGAGGACTACAAGGGCATTGCCAGGGAGTGCAGAGATGCAGTTAGAAAAGCAAAAGCTCAGCTCAAATTGAAATTGGCCAGAGATGTCAAAAACTACAAGAAAGGGTTCTTCAGGTACGTAAACAACAAGCAGAAACAGAAGGAAAATATTGGCCCACTGTTAAACAGAACAGGTCGATTGGTCACCAACAACGCTGAAAAGGCAGAGGTTCTCAATGCTTTCTTCACCTCTATTGGCGCTGTTGAGCCCCAGGCCTTGGGAACAAAAATCCAGGTTGATGGAAACACAGACCCACCGTCAGTGAAGGAAGAGTTTGTATGTGAACTATTACAGGAGCTTGACCCCTACAAATTGATGGGTCCTGACAATAATGTCACCCGAGGGTGTTAAGAGAGCTGGCTGATGTCATTGCAAGGCCACTCTCCATAATCTTTGAGAAGTCATGGAGATGGGGGAACATCCCAGAAGACTTGAAAAAGGCTAATGTCACCCCCATCTACAAGAAGGGCTTAAAGGAGGATCCAGGAAATTATAGGCCCATCAATCTTACTTCAGTCCCTGGGAAAGTTACGGAACGAATCCTCCTGGGGGCTATCACAAGTCAAATGAATCATGTGATTGGGAAAAGCCAGCATGGATTCACCAAGGGCAAATCATGCTTGACAAACCTGATCGACTTCTATGACAAAATAAACTGCTCAGTTGACATGGGGCCAGTGGTGGACATTGTCTACCTGGACTTCTCTAAGGCTTTCGAGACAGTTTCCCACAGCCTCCTCCTAGAGAAACTGATGTGTTACGATCTAGACAAGTGGTCTGTGTGGTGGATGGGAAACTGGCTGACAGGCCGCACCCAGAGTGTGGTGGTAAATAGCTCCTTTTCAAACTGGCAACCTGTCACAAGTCCCCCACGGATCAATACGGGGCCCAACACTGTTTAATATCTTCATAAGTGATCTGGATGATGGGATCAAGTGTACCCTGATGAAGTTTGCTGATGATATCAAACTGAATGGGGAAGTAGACACTTTGGAAGAAGAGCCACCCTGTAGGAAGACCTGGATAGGCTGAAAGAATGGGCTAACAAGAACTTTCTGAAGTTCAACAATGACAAGTGTAAGGCCTTGCACCTGGGAAAACATAATCCAAGAGTGCAGCACAGGCTGGGATCTGCCTGGCTGGGGAGAAGCTCTGTGGAAAGGGACCTGGGGGTCTGGGTGGACAACAAGCTCAGTATAAGCGAACAGTGTGCTGCTGTGGCAAAGAAAGCCAACAGAATGCTGGGTTACAGAACAAGGGCATCACCAGCAGAGATAAAGAAGTCGTTATCCCACTCTACTCAGCACTTGTCAGGCCACACCTGGAATACAGTGTTCAGTTTTGGTCCCTGCTATGCAAAAAGGATGTGGACAGGCTGGAGAGGGTCCAGAGAAGGGCCACAAAGATGATCAAAGGACTGGGAAGCCCACCATATGAGGAAAGGCTGAGAGATCTGGGTTTGTTCAGCCTTGAGGAAAGAAGGCTTAGGGGACACCTTATAACCATGTTCCAGTATTTTAAGGGTGGCTACAAAGAAGATGGAGACTCCCTTTTTGCAAGGAGTCACATGGAAAAGACAAGAGGTAGTGGGTACAAGTTACTCCTGGGGAGATTCTGACTGGACACAAGAGGAAAATTTTTCACAATGAGAACAATCAGCCATTGGAATAATCTCCCCAGGGAAGGGGTGGATTCCCCAACACTGGACACTTTTAAGATTCAGCTGGACAGGGTGCTGGGCCATCTTGTCTAGACTGTGCTTTTGCCAAGAAAGGTCAGACCAGATGATCCTTGAGGTCCCTTCCAACCTGGTATTCTATGATTCTATGATCTGTGGTGATGGCAATAGCACAGGTGTCTGTAAGTCTCATTTCACCTGTACAAACTGAATTGACAGAACTTGATTATATAAATGGCTGCTGAAGGGTGTTGTTGATGGAAATGAATTCTGCCACTCCTCATATAACATTGCTTCTAATCACTGCTCTTCCAACAGGGACAAAAAAAAAAAGTAAAAGGGAAACTGAAAGGGTCCATCCCCAAATTACTACATGAGATGGTGTGGAGTGCTATAAAAATGTTTATGTTCTATGCCACTCCCCTGGCAAAGACTTGCATAACTCACTGGTAGCTCCATCACTCATGAGCAAAGCACTCATCCCAAATGCATGCCCATAAAATCTTTATAGTGCCTTGCAAAGTGTGGTGTGCTATAAAGTTTTTATAACCATGCATTTGGGATGACCACATTACATCATCACATATTTTCCCCATAAAGATTTTGGCTTACTGCTGCTCTAAGCCAGCTAACCTTTACAGATGGTTCCTAGAATAGCTAGAAGATCCCTGCTTTGTTTGGGTTTTTTTTTGTTGTCAGCATGAATTTAATGTACTCCTTTTGTTTCATTAAGTCCCAGAGTTAGGCTGCAGAGGAAGTGGAATAGTGCAGTCAACACATGACTGGATTTGGTTTTTAGTTATATCAATCACATTGTCTCACTCCATTATTAAACATGTATGCTGTGGTAATGTTTGCATAGTACAGCTGATATACAAGCCCAGCCGCAGCAGCAGTGTGCATGGGGTGTATATCATGCGATCTGGTTTATATGCTGTCAGCCCTTAGGGAATCTATATCTCTTGGAGGTTTCATTGTGTGAAGCACTAATATATACTAAAAAGATACTTCCTGTCTCAATTTTTGTTTATTCTCAGTTCTTTTCTTGGCTACATTTTAGCCAGATGAGTTAGCGATTCTGCGCCTCTGTGACCCTCTGAGCCCAGGAATGCACAACCTGGAGTGAAGAAAGAAATGAAGGAGCCCTCCATTCATGGGTAGCATGAATTTGGCTTAACCAGTTATGACACTGCACCCTCTGACCATGTTTTGCTATCTATAAAAGGGGAATAACAGTGCTGAGTCATTTTAAAGATGGGGTTGAGACAAGTTGCAAAAGGGCTTCTTACTGTATTAAATGCAGAGGTACATATACAAGTTTAAGCTCAGGCATGGCTTTTGGACAGCAAGATGGTGTAGGATATATGAAGAGGTTAAGAATTATGTAAAAAAATATGCCTATTTTAGTAAGCATGACATAGCTGGACATTCTCATAGTGTCTGAAGCACTTTGAAAAATATGAGCAAGGTGTTGTGCTGAACACGACAATTTTTAAACCAGTAGATTGGATTAAGATATGAAACCTCAAAATATAACCTCTTCTAAAGAATACCTCTGTGTTTAAAATCAAAATTACTTTAAAAGCAAATTAGGGTTAGTATTTTTTTTAACAGATAACACAGTTCCAGAATAAGAATAACTACAATGATGAAATAAAGAGAGGAAGGCACTGTAAATTTAAAACAAAACTGATGAAAAAGTTTTCAGAATCAAGGCAGGTTATTTCAGGAGACAAAGCAATCTCTGTATGAAAAATATTTGGACCGGTCTTCTGGTCCAAATAATGAGCATTCCTCAGCTTTTACCCATAGTTTAATGAACTATATTAGTTTAAATATTAGTGCTGACTGAGGAGACAGGGCTATAAATCAGTGCCAAAATGCATTAACTAAACAGGGTAGAATAAAGTTCCAATCCAGAGTTCTACTCTTTTCTTAGATTTTTAAAAAATAATTATTTATTTTAAACATTTTTTTCTTGCTTATTTATCCCCAGTTTTGGTCCCCTGTTATTAGGCAGTTGGGTCCACAAACAGTTGGTTACTCCTTATCTCTTGAGTGCTCATTTAAAGCAGGTTTCAGCAAACTTTTAGAAGTCCCAGATTAACCAAAACTTGGGATTTTATGCTTGATGATCATCAGTATGCAAGAAAAGGAAAATAATGTCATCCATTGTCACCCGTTTATTCATTGTCATCTGTTTCTGACAACAGGCAGAATCTGACTGAGTTACTGCCATATGTTTTCAGCTGCTGAACAAATGGGAAAACTTTGACACTCTGCAGTACTAACTTATATATGCAAATGGTGTCGGTGTTGTCCACTGGACAGAATGCAGAACAATGTATTTGTGCGTGATATATTAAATGATCATCACTTTCTCAGGAGGAATAGGTCCAGTATCAAGTAGGTAACATTTGGTTGTAATTGAATGAGTTAGAGAAACAAAAATTTGAGACAACTGATTTTAGGCAGGAGACTTGCAAACTTTCACAGAATTAATAAAATGGAAGAGAAAGCCATCCTTTACTGTATGTGTAGTGCTGTCTGGTGCTGAGGACTGTCTGTAATCGACGCTTGAGTCTTAATGAGTAGCCCCTCTGTATGTTTATTTATACTTTCAAGCTACTGTTTATATGTGTCTGGTAATGGTGAAAAATGTCTTCCAGGTGCAGCATAATGTAAATGTGGAAGACAAAGCTCTGAGGGACAGAACTGAGTTTTGCAGCTGACAGCTGCACATGTGATGTCCCCTCTGGAGTAGTTTAATACAGTCCACAATCAATTAATTACGTTTATAGTTCATGGAGAGCACTGCAAAGACTGTCAGGTGCAGAAAAAAAGTAGTTTTGGAAAGACATAGATGGAAATGTGTATATTCCATTCCTAAAATAGCTGCTACCTATATTATTAGTATCTTAAATTATCAGAATGAAAAAATTTATATGACCTCATGTGTTCTTTTGCATATTTCTTCTTTTGACATTTATGTTGGCCCAAACAATGAAAATAATTTGAGTGCAGTTCTTCTCTGAACAATGTCTGGATGAAAAGAGCATTTCAGAGTTCACTGCTTGTGTCAGTGAATTCCAGATCAAATCTGATCCAATTTACACAGAAAATTTAAAGACCACTTAATCTGATGTAGGTTATATTATTTATTTTTAGGTGGACATGACATTACACATCACTGTAAATTGAAGGACCTGAATTCTGAGCCTGGAAAAAAAAAACCTCATATGTGGAGTAATATTATTCCTTTTCCCACCATATTATTTTTTGCTTATCCATCAACATCCTTTAATAAGGAATTTTGCAGACAAAATGCCCTGATCATTCTGCTTTGACTTAGCTAACTGTGCTGGCCATGTTGAAAGGAAGAGGATACTCATTCTCCCACAGAGAGCTAGTTCTAATGTGATAAAAGAAGTTTAAATCAGTACAAACAGCACCCAATTTGCAGGCTTTGCAAGCATCCAGCTGAGCAACTAAATCTCTAAATATGTGTAGATTTACACCTTCTTTTTAAACAATTTCCAGCTATGCAGCTTGATCTAACAACAGATATTATCTCTCAAATCATTCCAATGTCAGCCTATATATAAGAATCATGGGTTTGAGATTCACTCTAGGACTTCCCAGTACACTGCAAACAACCCCCAGCGTGCTACATTTCCAGAATCAGCGGGGTTGTGTGCTGGGAGTGCAGGGATGCAGCATGAGGAACCACTGCACCACATAGGGACCTCGAATTTCTCTATTTGAGCCTGAGCAAGGCAGAGAGCGGGGTGTGCCAGAGGCTGGCTCAAGCAGCTGATTTCGGATATTGGCTGCTTTGTCAACAGTTGTTTTGGCCAAACTATGTCCAGTAGGGATCTGGCCTTGAACAGCTATTGTGGAACCAGTTCTTTCAATTAGCTCTCCAAAGGGATGCTTCATCCCACACTGAGAGCCCAACTGTGTGGTTTTAGAGCAGTCTAAACTGTCACTCCCCCAACACTCTCAGTGTAGGAAAAGCCCAGAAATAGCCTAGAGAAGCTGTTGTGCCTATAATGCAACTCCAAACTTATTTCACTCTAACTTCCAGCCTTGGCAGTCTTCCAGCTTAATCAGACAAAAGATGGGACAAAGAAAATCCACTGTTCAAGTGTTTATACTGTTCTTATGGATTTAGAAGGTTCCATACGAAATACAGTTTGAATCAATGTCAAAACAATGAATAAATAAATAAATGTCCAAACTTCCAAACGCATCTGAATCTCTGTTTTGCACTAACTCGTGGTCAGTCTCCAGGCCTCTTGTGGGCTACAGGGTCTAAGTCCTCTTGGTTTAAGTCAACTGAGCATTTTCCTCATTCCCATTTTACGTTTTCTCCATTCATGCTCCTTCTTGTGCCATGGCTTCTACTTTTGGCATTAGCCCTGATACTCAGTTATAGTCAAGGAAATACCAACACTTTTCATTCACTCAGATCTATGATGAACAGGAATGAAAAAATACCCACTAGCAACTAGCTGCAATTTTCCATTTACTGTGCACTGTGGTACTGCATTCCTGCCACTGTGTAGCATTCTGCGAGACTCTAAATTAAACTAATTAATGTGATTTAGGATGATGTGTGTTTATCAAGCAGCAGTCACAGTTTGCTTCTCTCATCTGTCTCCAGGAGTCTTCCTTCCAGGTAAAAGCCTCTCTGTTGCACGGAGAGCTCTTCTCTGTGGTTTTTGTAGCTGGGGTTTGGCAACAGGAAGGCAGTTTATTGCTGTTAGTGTGTCTGATGTAAACCTGCCTTAAGAATCTGGGAGGCCCTGGGCGCAAAAGCAGTATGTAAGCAAAGACCCTCTCTTAGTGGTTGCTGGTTGCTAGGGCTCCATAAAAGCTAGTTTCTTGGGGTTAATAGCCTAATAAATTAGATAGACCAGTTCAGTTTCTTGAGAGCTATTGAACTGAGAGGCCTCCAGGCACACGTTTTATTTGCACTTGTTTAGCTGTGGGTTTTTTTCAGGTATTTTTGGAAGAAACAGAAGCTAAAAGTTCCCTTTCGGTTTTCTCTCATCTCCCCAAATGAAAGCTGTGTTTCCATTAACAGTTATGTTTCCTTGACCCAGCCCTGTTGATAACAATTCCTCCTTCTGATTCTTTCCTGGAGCTCTTTGTTAACTTTCTTGGGGTGCCTTGGATATTCTTTTTGCTTAACATTTTAGCACTCTTCCCATTTTGATTATCCTTTCCTCCATGGGAGTTTGCTCTATTTATATCTGCAGTTTGGGATATACAACAAAAGTGTCCTGGGAAGTCACAAGGCATTGACAAGCACTAGGTTATTCTACTTCATGTGAACTGTCTTACTTGTCTACATTCTGTTTTGAAGATCTGCAGGATGAGGAATTAGCCTGTCTGCAAAGTACTGTGCTCACCAGTGCTTCCCCATAAACAGTAGGAACCTGACTCATCTGTTTGGTTTCTTGAGGTTCTTGCATTAAGTAGAAGCTTGTTATATATGGATTTTTGAGCATCCCGCAAATGAATATTTCCACTGGAAATCACTTTGACATTACTACAGAGGTGACAAACAGCTTTCTGTAACCCTTTACAAATTGAAATGGATGCAAGAACTGCCTTAGTTTGAGCAGCAAGGTGCAGGGAAGTGTGTAAGAGAAAAGCAAGCACAACATGATAGTTCCCTAGCTTATGCTCTAATATATCCCAGCTCACGGACTTCCTGAACCACATCATGTCTTTGGTATTTTCTTCTTTGTCCGATCCCTCTCTAAACCCATGTGAACTTACTAGCTTTGTGCATTCTGCTGCAAGGAATTCCCCATCTCTCCTCCTCTTTTACAGGGAGCGTTTCCATCATGCTTACTTTTAACCTGCCACCAGTTCACCAGTTTGAGCTGGTGAACTCTGGGCATTTGTTCCTTGTTCACTTCTTCACAGTTTCATAGATCTCTGTTGTAGTGCACCCTCAGCTGGACTCTGGACATAAGACTAGTAATTTCAGCTGTTCCTTGTAATGGGAACCGTTCTGAAACTGAATTCAGGCAACTTCTGTAATTGCCTTCATTGTTGTTTGACTTCTCTGCTATCTTTTCTCAGCTCCTTTTGGATATGGGGAGGGACAAGAACAGCACACAGTATTCATGAAGAGATATATTTGGTGACATACCAGGGTTAACCCTGGTAGGCAGCTCAGCCCCACACAGCTGCTCACTCACTTCCCCCGGGTGGGATGGAGAAGAGAATCAGAAGGGTCAAAGTGAGAAAACTCATGGGTTGAGGTAAAGACAGTTTCATAGGTAAAGCAAAAGCTGCACACGCAAGCAAAGCAAAACAAGGAATTCATTCACTCCTTCCCATGGGCAGGCAGGTGTTCAGCCTTCTCCAGGAAAGCAGGGCTCCATCACGTGTAACGGTTACTTGGGAAGACAAACGCCATCACTCTGAACGTCCCCCATTCTTCCCCCAGCTTTTATTGCTGAGCATGATGTCATATGGTTATGGGATATCCCTTTGGTCAGTTGAGGTCAGCTGTCCTGGCTGTGTCCCCTCCTGACCTCTTGCCCACCCCCAACCTGCTCGCTGGTGGGGCAGCGTGAGAAGCAGAAAAGGCCTTGACGCTGTGTAAGCACTGCTCAGCAATAGCTAAAACAACTGTGTTATCAACACTGTTTTCATCACAAATCCAAAACATAGCACGATACAAGCTATTATGAAGAAAACTAACTCTACTCCAGCCAAACACAGTACAGTTCTTTATTACTTTTCTCATAATTCTGAACATTTGATTTGTTTATTTGGCTCCCGCTCAGTGTCATGCTGATGTTTTCTTTAAATGATTTATTATAAGCTGAAGATCTCAATCTGGTTGGGAGTCAGCTCTGAGCCATCTCCTGCAGATGTAAAACTTGGATTGTTTTTCCCTACTTGCATTCTCCTACATTTATCTGCATTGAATTTCATTGTCAGTGTTTACTAGAAGTTGTATTAAAACAACACGAACAGCTGTTAACCATTAAACCTGTATGTGTGTGCACCTTTCCATATCAGAACCTATCTTTCATGGTGGAACCTGCTTAATATCAGATTGAATAAAGAGACCTGAAAACTGGAGAGTACTTAGATTAATTGTTCTGAGTTGCATAATAATAATAGTGGCCCACATGAGGGATTAAGGCGGGAGAAACTATGGAAAAGAAGAATATAGGTACAAGAGCCATTACAGGAGCATTGTGATGCTACGAGTACGGACATGCCATAGGAGTATGGAGTATATGGCCATGCAGTTTTCTGGAGATCTGTATGCCTTCTACCTTGTTAGAAGAAAACATAGCATTGGTTTTGTGTTGTGGGTTTTTTTCTCTTATTAAATCCTGTCTGTTCATACTCCTTCATTCTGTGACTCAGCGTAGACGTGAGGGTGGCTCGTTGTCCGTAGACAGGGGATATTACCATGGGGTGTTGAGGTTCTGTGACTAGCACACCTGAATGCATTGTAGGTACGTTTTCAGCCTCTGCTAGTTAAGCCCAGTGAACTCTCCAGAAGCATGCACACCTGCGGGATTAGTGGCCTCCCACTTCGTTGGACAATAGCTCCTGTAAACATTAAGATGTTAAAAACTCTGTCTATGTGGCTCAGCTTTCCTGTATGCCTGAGAATACCTCTGGTCATAGCAGAGTGGCAGTTGGCCTTGGAAACGTGCACAATAAAATGGAGTTTTTATTACTGACATGGTAACAGCTTGACACTGTACAGACTGACATGATTTGTTGGTAAGTCCTCAGAAGGAGCTGCTGCAGATACTGTGCTCAGACCTACTTGTTAACCCGTGTCTCTCATTGACATGAAACACAGTAAGCAGTTACGGCATCTCATCTTGGCGCCTCTGATGCCGTGCGGTCTTTCATTCTCAGTCCACAGTGTTGTGATTTGGGAGTGCATGCAGATGAAATGAAATCTGCAGATGAAATGAAATCTGCAGTGCTGTGGTGAATCTTCAAGCACAAGAACATGCAGTAGAGTGATGAGTCTGAACAGAGGGGGAATACGGTGTTGGAGCACATGTCTGACTTGTGTGTCGTGCTGCTGATGTGCCTGCTTTCACATGACTATTTGGATAAAAATGATAAATAATTTGGTTTTAAAATGTTAGATTGCCTTAAACTGACAAAAGAGAAACAATCGCAGCTGTCAGGAAAGTCTCTAATACTCTCGTGTCTAGTCACTACTGCCCAAGAAAAATCATAAAAGTATGTGATAAAGAGAATGCAAACTGGCCACCTGTGGGTGCCATCTGGTGGTGAATACTCTGATCCTGATCCAGCAAAGCTTTTGAATGCGTGCTTGTTTCTGAAGCGTGAACACCCCTCCTAAGTGCGTGGGTGCGTTACTGAGTCCCACATGATGGGATGGGCACGTTGGAAGAATGAATCCTAATGTAGGTCCTCCAATGGAGATTCTCTGAGTATTTGCTCTTCAAATGAACTAAGGCTTGTAAAAACCCTGAGGAGGATAGAGCACTTCTTGCTCACAGGAAGACTGAAGAACAAGGCAAGGAGCCCTATTGTAAAGTCTCAGCACACACAGGAAGGCATGGAAGCACTGGGAATGTCAGCACTCAGTATTTTCATTTTGGTACCTTTGCCACAAATAAAAATTTCTGTTCTTGTGAAAACTAAAAATATAATTTGAAAGCATTTGGGTTGTAATTACACAGATGTGTGCAGAGGGGGCCATGCTCAGGCCCACTGTGCCTGGGCTTGTATGTCCACCTGCAGCCCAAGAGCTCAGGCATGTACTAGCAAGGACTCCTGGTTTCAGTCATAGGTAGCAGATCTCAGGGCTCTCCTCACGTGTCTGTGGAGACCTGAAAGTCTAACAAAATACCTAAATACCTACAGCTAGCCCTCTCCCATCTGTGCTCAGCTGTTAAGGAATGGAGCTGATGGGAGATGCTGCTGCCTCTTTTTTCTCATCAGCATCCAGTCGAGGAGGGGCCCTGCTTTCATAAGGCTGCTCACGGAGGAGGCGAGACACTATCTGCAGCTGTTTAAGATAACTTACTGATTTTTCCTGAAGCTACCGTACCATCCCTTCTGCTGGAAAACATTAGGGACAATAACCTCTGAAGTAGGGACAGTAGCCCAGAGACGGGGGAGGAGGGAAGGGCATGGCAAGGAGTCGTGCCCACAGTTGGCACAGCAAATCTGGGCAGTGACTGCAGCGGTCTGCAGTCTGCTTCCTGCCTCCCTAATCCATTACCTGCAAACTCAAAGGCTGCTGTAAAGTGCTACCACCGAGGCTCTAATGGAGGCTTTACAGCAAGGCATGAGATTTCTTACCTCATATAAACCAAGCAGAAAATGGTGCGATAAGATTAAAGCTGAGGAAAAGACTCAGAATTTCCTTTCTTCCTCTACCAATAAAACAAAGTTTTATCTTAATTTCAGCCCTATACTCATGAGTTTAGTATTCAGGTGAACAGTTCTCCTGAACTGTATTATCTTGGTGCTGTTCAAAATCCCGTAAACCAGAAAGTACTAGATATCATTCCCCCACAGAAAGCACAGTGGGGAATAAGCAAATAAAGTTGAAACAGATAAAGATCCGAGTATTGATCTCTGCTTGTGTTGCCTAATAGAGCGTAACTCCAAAGGAGTATTGTAGTCACTGATGGAGGAGAAATCGAAATAATCTGGCTATCACTTTACATGTCTTTGTATTAGAAGGGTCACGTAGGCTAAAGAGTGCTAGGGATTTACCCAAAATAACAACAGATTTTCATGAGGCATATAGATTTACAGCAGCCTCCAGGAACGTGCTATAAGAAGCACTTCAGTCCCCTTAGCAGTGACTTCAAATGGACTAGCACAGCTGCGGGTTTGTTGTGAATTCGCGGCAGCTCCCCTACGCTTCTCTGCCTACCTGAAATGCCTGTTATCCCACAGCTGCCAGGTGTGGGGTGTCCCCCAAAATGATCGCACTGAAGTTAACACCAGGATTTTTCTGCTTATTTTTAGTGAGAAATTAGTACCAGAGGCCACATGTATTTTTCTAACGTGACCATTTCACTGTATTTTCAAAAGTTTATTTGAAGTTGCTTGGGAAGACCTTCATTATGCAATTAATTCATGGTAGTCCCTGGAGTTGCAGCTGTATCTGAGAAATAAGAATAGAAATGACATTTTCTGACTCAGTAGTGATGGGTATCACTCCCGCAGATAAAAGGGTTTTATTACAGCTTTACTTCTGCTCAAATCACAGAACCTGTAGTTATAGGAAGGCAAAATGGATTCCATCTGGCTCATACATTATCAACAATTGTTAACAGAGCTTCAGTTACAAGGACAAATTGCCAAGGCAGAAATGAAGACCTTGAGGACAAATGCAGTTTCATACCTGTAATTTAGAGTGCAGTTTGGCTCGCAAAATCTTTGCAATGTGCAATAAATGGGAGCTTTGCCTGACTTTCAGATCAACTTTCAGTTGAAGTTTTCAGAGCCAGCAGCTAGGAAAAAAAACATTTTGTGCTTGTAAACTGAAAAAATTCTTATCTGAAAGCCCTCTGGACACTTTGACTACACGGTAGCATGATGCAGTTGCTTTTCACCTTCATGGTTTACATTATTCATGCAAACAAGATGCTGTAAATGCTGTCTCCTCCAGAGCCTCTTCTAGAGGAGGCTTCAGTTGCGCCTTGGAAACCCTGCAGGCTCTCCTCTTGGATTTGATTTGCAAGGAAATACTAAGAGGTTGCCTCAGTGTTTCGATGAGTGAAGACATATTCCTACAGCCACTTGTAGGAGCCCTGCTGAAGGCAAAGGAAATCTGTGTGGGCATGGAGTACTACCTACATGTACTGGAACAGTATTTCAGGACCTAAAAATATGTTCAACCTTACAGCCACAGAGGCTGTCTGCAGAACAGTGATGAATGCCTTTTCAGCTTCAGAGGCTTATGAGAAAAACTTACATGTTTTATAAACTGAAACTTGTAACAAGTGCAGGTTGAAGGCATACATGGTCGGTGTGCTACAAGCTGATCATACTGAATTCCTATATATTTATTAATCTGAAATGCACTTAGAGCACTGGAATGACATCCCCATTCTGAAAACTGCACTTTCTAAGTTGATTGTGTGGCAGGAGGGCAGGTGGGGAAGGAGATGGAGCAAACAGGCAAAGGTTAAGGATGATTAAGTTGGAAGGCAGGAATAAATTCCAATACCACATCTCAAGCAAAGTCCTTTATCAGGAAAAATCCTTCTTTCCTGTCTTCTCACTTTTTTTTAATTCATTCTTTTTATTATGTGCCAATAGCAACACTATAGTCCTGTCACTTGCTGTAGACCTTAGCAGTCCTATAATCCCTGAAGCATCTTCATATCAAGAACTGCGGTTGTGGTACCTCCCTCAGTATTTTTCTGAATGAGAGAAAGCAGTGCCCCTTAAAGATGAAGGGCTTACTGAAAAAATATTAGTGCTACTGACTGACCAGGGACCTGAGGAAACACTTTACCAAAAACGTAACTGTAAATTTCTCCTTAAACCCCATTGTTTTAACGTGCTTTAAACTAGGAGTGCACTGAGTCTTTCCCTGCTTCTGGCCCTATAGAACAGCCTGTTGCTCCAGTAGCCCTTTTCTCGCTTTTCACAAATGATGTGCACTGCGAGAAAGCGGTCTATTTTTTTCCTAAACTGATATTGAAACATAGGTTGCGGAATAACCAACTTTTAAATTGTATTTCATACACCATTGACTAGAAATTCTCATGGCTTCATTGCAATCCAGATCTCTTTTATTAAAAGGCATTCTTTCAGTCCCAGTGTGAGATCCTTCCGTATTGTGAGTTATTATACACTAAATATGTGTGCTAATCCAAATGAAACTAACTTCCCTTGAGTATTTTTATAGCCTACAGTCAGCTGAATCTGGGCAGAAGCTACAGAACCTGGATTAATGTACTGCTCTGTTTTGAGTGACATAAATAATTTACTTTACTTCAAAACAAAAATATTTATCCTTAAAGACAGGCTGGAAAGGATTACTTTCAATGAAGCTGCTGGTTTTTTTCTAGTTTCCATTTAAGAAAATAATGATTGCATTGTTGTGAACATTCACTTATGTTCTGTGAAGTGATGGTACACTTTTGTCCCTTGCAACAGTGTGGTGAGATTTCTGTACTTAATCGAAGCCACTAAAATGTTATGGGCATTAAATTTGTGTTAATGAGGTGTTCATGAATGCAGGGAAGAACAATAGCCTGTCACTTCTTCATGAACTGATCCGACAGTTTTGCTGTGTTTGGGGTATGAAACAAAAAAGCTGTAGAGATGTTGTCATTAGTAAGATTTATAGCAGCAAAGGCTATGGTGACATAGGCCTGTTAGGATTACAATTAGATGTAAAAGATCATCCAAAAGAGTATAATTGTAGGCACTTTATCTAATCAAATATGTGGAAGTGATACTTTTCAGAGACACACTGGGGAAAAGAAATCCTGTTCTCCCACAGTGTCATTTACATATGGTGCTAGTGGTCTTGGTGCTGCTTCCATAGATATAAATATACTTTGTTTCTCTGTAGCATATTATTTCTCCTACATGGTTTTTTTCACCTTTAGCCTAGAAATAAAATGACTGTGTATATGTTAAGTGTGTGAGAATTAGTTTATGCTGTCACTTACATTTCAAGATGTTTTAGTCTCATGCTTGCCTAGAGTCCTTGACCAAATAAGAGGGTTCTTACTCAAAAAATATTTTTTAAGAGTATTTCTGCAGAGTGTTTCTTATCTTGCTTTTGTTCATAAAGAATGCTTTATGATCAAAATTATGGATTCTAGCATGTGACAGCCCACTTCCCTGAGAGCTTTTCAGAAAGGAAATACATTTTGCACCCTAGTTGTAGCCCAATCTGGGGATCTAATTGTCACTGAATATTGAATATCAAAACAGTTACGGTAATCCAAGAAGATTAATTGCTTCTGTGAGTAAACAACTAAAGTAACTAAGCTCATGTTAGAAAAAATCATGGAGATTATCTTCTTTGTGCTTCAGGGCATAGACTGATCAGTTGAGGGAAAAAATATAATTCAGTGACATATTGATTCATAATTAGTCCCACTTTGAGTAGTTTATTTTTTTCCTTGGGAACACTCAGTAATGGCCAATAGTGGAAACAATAGTCTAGTTAAGCTACTGATTTATTCTGGTATGTTTATGTATTTTTTTGTATGAATGCTATTTAAGAGGACAACTTTTCATCATGATGATGTTGCACGAAGACTGTTTCTGTGTCCTCTTGTGCAAGGAATGCACATTCTGCTCTGCACATATATCTGATAGCTATGGATTTACAAATATTGTTTTTGAAATAGCTTTTCTAATAAATAGCTCTATGGCTTTACATTCTTTTTAGATGAAAATAGAAGGAAAAAAAATGCAGGCATTCTCTACCAAAATCCAAAGACTATGTAGTAAGTGACTGGAAAGCATAACACTGGATCATGATCTAATTCAGCTTTAATTGTAGCGAGTAAAAGTTTTTCACTGTCTCATTACCATTACCTTCTGTGTTAAAGAAGGAATAAGCAGGTACTGAAACTATTTCTGAGTGAAGTACTGCAGCCTGTGTTAAATGGGACACCAGACTCCTTTTGCATTTTTAAACTATGAAAGTGTGAAAAATTAATTCACATTCCACTCAAAACTGGGAAAATGAAGATGTGCAGGTCTGTTTTCTCACCCAGCAATAAAATTTTGGGGACACCATCTATATCCTTTAGTCAAGATCCTGTATAAAACTGTCCATAAAACTGCATCCCTTGAGGGTATAGATTACCCGTAATGAAGAAGCCTCTTGAGGCATCTACTAGGAGTTTTACTCTTTGAAAGCTTAAAGTTATCTTAGAAAATAAGTGCAAATGTGATAAACTGTCATTCATCTCCTTTGAGTTGCTCTATAATTCCCCCCATCTTTTCTTCAGACCTATTTTTTTCCAAAGAGGTATGCCAATATCTTTTGATTCCTTGTGTGGATTCCCACGCTTTTCTATAAGAGTGTCTTCTTTTTCGGTTTCATTTAAACCCCTTTCCAAGTCGCATAAGTTGTGAATAATATCAGTTGGTTTTATTTTTTAAAAACTGCCTATAAAGTGTCATATTGCTGTAACTGTTTGGCCTACATTCACCTCTTAGTTCTTCTGGTTTACGAACAAACTTGCCAAAATAAGAAAAACATTGGAAACTTTGGCTGTTGGGAAATCTTTTAATCACAGAGCACCATATTTCAGAATTAAAGTCATACCTGTAACTCTGTAACTCTGGACCCCACAGACAATGAGGGTAAGTTTCTTCTCATCTGCCATTAGCTATTTAAATGTTTGGAGAAGAATGATTCTTTTTTAACATTAACTATGCAGATGTTGGATGTCTCTTCTTTAAGGTTGTCTTGAAGGGTTTTTTTTGTAAGCAGTGGAAAAAGACTGGTCACTTCCAGAGGGATGTTTATCCCACTTATTTTCTGATGAAATGAATCACCCTTGGGAACAGACCAGCTTTCCCCTTTCTAAATTGTAAAGAGACCATTAGTGTCAACCGTATGCCTACATTTTAGGTTACAAAAGCTAGATGAGAGGAATCTGACACACAGAGTCTATGTACTTCCTAAGGCACTCAGTAGGCATACTGACTAGATCTTATTTACCTTAGGGTTAACACTACTTCAAGACTGTAATTTTAAAGCAGGGTTTTGGATTGCCTAAAAGCAAAGTCAAACAATGCAGTTAAAGTTGTTCTCTTAAGGTATAACCTGCCCTCAGTGGGAATGTATGGGAATCACAGGCAACATAAACTAATACAGATCCTAGTATTTCATCTCAAAATCTAACTTGGACATCTTGCTTTTATGCCCTGTGTAGTAACATCCTTTTGAAAAATGACTTTCTATTATGTGCAAGTACCTCTTTTGACAGTGATGATAGAAAGTGACCACCAACCTAAATATCTTTCTTCTGTCTACATTATTTTATGCTTCATGTTGTTACATATAATATTTAAGAGTGCTACATTGAAGTTATAAGAAAGGGATTCTTCCCTGTTTTCTGGCACCCTCTCCCTTTATTTTGTTCTTTAGTCCATGTTTCCATTGCCTGTATCATGGCTGTTATCATAGTCAGTTGTATCCTAAATCTCTAGAGAGCTCCCTGCAGTCCTAGGCTTTTCTCTGTGTAAAGGTCTATTTGCAGGATAGGAAGTTTAGGGCTCAGACTGCTGGGTTCTGTTTGATTTAGAAGGCAATGCCTGAACCCACTGTTATTAAATGTGACAGGGCCTGACAGAGCCTTAATCAGTTTCCCCTCTTGTCTTTTTCCACAGTGATCAGTGAAAGAGAAAACAATTAATTGAAAACTGTGGTCATAAAACTCACAGAAAGTGGCAAGATGAAATATAGACTATGAGCTGTATATTAAATTTGGTTTAATTCCTGTTTTTATGTGTAGGAATGATCAAATTTCAGGTCAACAATGGTCCTTTAGCATTATTTCCACTGCATGACTGACAAATAATATCAAAGTGATGGCCTTTAAATGTTCTGTATTATGAAATCTAACCCTTTTCATATAATGATAATTCAATAAATAATTTATCCACATAAAAATGTTGTGCTTTGTAATACAGTTTTTCATCTGTCCAAGTTATTTACCTTATGAAATAAAGTGTTTGAATTTGGTAATAAATATTTTCTGTAAGAATGTTATCAATAGTTTCCAGCCTGACTACACTGATTAGGCACATGTGAGAATTATGACTGGTAGGTAGGATTTTTTTTAACATAAACATATATGTAAGAGACATAGGTTGTATATTTGCAAAGTGCCCAGCAATGGGACCAAGTGATGAAGCCCCACCCCATGTAAAGTTTGTATGAGAGTCAGTAGAGGCTGATTTTCTTATCTTTTGCCACTGTACAGGTGAGGGTTGCTTCCTGATAGACTAACTCATGAACTTGTATGCTTTTCATCTAGGAGGGCACTTGATAATCCCTAGCTGTCCATTGGAAGAGGAAGCTTACAACTCTCAGGAAAGATTTCTGGCTTTCTCTGATTGCCTTTTCTGCACAAATCCATTCCAGACATGGGCACAGGTTGTTCTTTTTCTGTCTGGAGTATCCTAATTTATGTTCCTGCATTCATTGTTGGTTACAGTTCCTTCTTCTTGTACCTGAGTTGTAGATAGAGAATGGTCTGAGGAGATGATCTTACTGTCTCAATGACATTCAGTTATATGTGCAGTATTTGAATGGGATAGTGATATTTATATGCTTAATCTTAATTCTCATTCTGCATTTGACTTGTTCCTCTCTGCCCACAAACGCTTCCCTGCCAGATTTATTGGCACACTCCCTGACCAGCTTCCAGCACCTGTGGTAGGACAAGACCATTAACAATGCTGTGGTTGGGATGTTTGGCCATGAGCTGGCAATCCTGCACCTCAAGAATGAATTGAACTGCAAGATAACTGCTTAAAATAGACAGTAACACTTGTCACAGGAAGGGGCAATTTTATGAGTGATATAAACCCACTTTCGCCTAGTGCTTCAAACTTATCTGGGCCAGAAGATCATTAGGTGGGTGAGATTCCCAGCAGGAGTTACTTTCAGAACTGAATAGTGCTTGGCTTGAGTTAGGTTCTATTTTAGAAGTTACAATTTCATTTTCTTCTGAGTCTCTGTTAGACCTGTGACACTAGGGAAATGCAGCAATACAGGTGGAGAGATGCAAAAGGTATTGGTGTCTTGGGGCATGGTATTCTAATTGACACTTAGGGTGACCTGTAAAATTCTCTTGAGGTTTTGTCACTCATGAGTAATGTAAGCCATTTCGAAAGCAAGCTTCCCAGTTCTTTTATATGCATCAAGGGTCTTTATTTTTTATGCTTAACTTCTGTCATTTCACTGAGCAATTAACCTCTTCTTCTCCTAGGAACTTTTTGATGCTGCTTATTGAATGGTTGTTTGTAAGAGAACTGAAAATAAACATTTGTAATAAAAACTTTTAAAGATCTTGGTCTTGGTTGTCTTTGCTCATTCTAAGCTAACGAGGTCTTATCAAAAGTACAATATGAAATTCATTTTTCTTCTGAAGTGCTGCATGTCAGCAAGTATAGTCTATTTCTGTAGTTGGCGTATTTTAATACCTCCCCCAGGTGTAACTCAGGTATTTGGTATCCTTTGAGTGTCTCTGTCAGATTGTCTTAGCAGCAGCATCTCATCTCACCTCAAATTGGAAAAGCTCCTCCATGGAAATGGGAAAAGGCTGATGCTTAAAATAAAGGAGATAGAACAATCTTTTTGTAATGATTGCGGTGCCCATCAGTGCTGTGTGAATGAGAGCAGCATTACTAACAGCAGCACTGAAGGTTTGCTCTAAGGACACAGTTCATGGCAGGCAGCTGGACAACTCTGCAGATGGATAATGCAAGGTTAGGCACACTTGTTGGCTGCTTCTCCCCCCCCCCCCTTTTTTTTTCATCATACGGATAATCTTTTCCACAGCTTTCCTGAGAATAATTCAGCTAAACTTGTGCCATGACTGAGGCAGAAAGGAGCTCCAGTAAAGCATGTGTAATGCAATGGTGAAATCAAGTAATTATCTTTTTTTTGCCATAATAAAAGTTAGGCAACTGGGCAGGAAACAGGCAAGGAAACTTTACTGGTAATTATGGTTATTTTTCCCAGCTTTAATTTTGGGGAGGGTGTTGGCTGATGTTTACGACTCAGCAGTTCAAGCATTCCTGTCTGTACTGATAATAGCTGCTAACTGTAACAAACGCAGCAGGAAGATGCCCCTCTTTGGCTGCAATACCTCAGCAAACTTGCTTATCTGTAGCTGGGCTGTATTATAAAGCATCAGTGTCAGCTCTCAAAAAGGGTGTGTCTCTGATCTCCTTTGAAAAGTCTTTTGTTTTCATTGTTTGAGGAAGATGATCACAGAGTTGTGTGTCAGCAGTTTGGCTTTTGTGTAGAGCCTAGCTGTGCAAAACAAAGCTTATGTCAGGTACAGCCTCAGTGACAGAAGATGATGATGATGATGTCTCTGATTAAGGTTTATAAACATTAGTCTTAACAGATTTCATAATAAATAAGTCCCTAACTAACATTGAAGACAAAACCCATGTCTGTGCACTTTCAAATGAAATAGTGTAAAACAACTAAGCTACTTCAGCAGTTACTTAAAGAAAAACAAAATCTGAAATATCCAGTCAGTTGTTCTGTAGTAACTCATACTTTCTAATGATTTTGTTTTGCATTATCTATCCTCTATACAGATACACTAATTAGTGGTAGAAGGAGAGTGAGTATCAGCTAGAAATTGGAGAGTGGTGAAGGACATGCACATGATTAAAACTACCTCTGCGATAACAGTCTCATGTGTAAGCATTTCAGGATTCATGAGTGCAGTGAATGTGTGGTCTGTACTGTTCAGATGGCCTTGGCAGGGTTGCTCAAAATTTGTTCTCAGCTCACCTGGGTGCTCATGGACTGGTCACTGACAGGAGTGAGTGCAGGATGAAGTGCAGGAGCTGTGGATATTTCATTTAAAAATGTAGCAGCTAAGAAGAACGAGTAGTGGTGCTCTTCTACATAAAACCTTTTATCCCTGGAAGCAGGGGATATGGGTCAATTCCTTCCGCAGCCTGGCAGTGTTCAGACGTCTCCCAGGAGCATGCCATGAGCAGTGGGGTGGGATGGTCATGGGAGAGTTCCCCAAAAGTTGCGTTTCTCTTAGAGGTTGCTATCTCTTCTATTTGAGTGCAAAATGAAGCCCGACTTGGCTGGTGTTTGTGTCTGGATTTGTGCAACCACGTTTGCAAGATCCATGAGGCAAGAGAGAGCAAGCCCCGGGAGCATGCCTCAGCCCAGTGCTAAGGGTGCTGAGGGAGGGCAGAGGAGTAAGCGCCGATCCTGCTCCCACTGTTGCTTCGCACTTTACCAGTGACTAGTGCGCGGGCTGACCTGGGCTGTGACATACAGGTGCACAGCACTGCCACCTTACCGCCGTTACTCCTTTTTCTCCGTCCAAGAAAGTGAAGAGTGATGCAGTGATCACGTGTGACAGTAACAGCTCAGAGCAGGAGGTATGTCCTGGACAGAGGTACCCTGAGCCGCTGAGGACATGTCCCTCTGTGGTGGGTTAGTCCCAGTCGGCAATTAAGCACCACACAGCCGCTCGTTCACCCTCCCCCCTGGTGGGATGGGGGAGAGAATTGGAAGAGCAAAAGTAAGAAAACTCGTGGGTTGAGATAAGAACAGTTTAATAATTGGAACAAAATAATAATAATAAATTGTAATGAGAAGGAAAACAACAAAAGAGCAAGAGAGGAACAAAACCCAGGAAAAAAAACAGTGATGCAACTGCTCACCACCCGCTGACCGACGCCCAGCCAGTCCCTGAGCAGCGATCACTACCCCTCTGGCCAACTCCCCCAGTTTCTATACTGAGCATGATGCCATATGGTATGGAATAGCCCTTTGGCCAGTTTGGATCAACTATCTTGGCTGTGCCCCCTCCCAGCTTCTTGTGCACCTGGCAGAGCATGGGAAGCTGAGAAGTCCTTGACCAGTGTAAATTGCTTAGCAACAACTAAAACATCAGCGTGTTATCAATATTATTCTTATACTAAAATCCAAAACACAGCACTAGACCAGCTACTAGGAAGAAAATTAACTCTATCCCAGCTGAAACCAGGACACCCTCCAGCACTGGGGCATGACCAGCTCGGCGGGGATGTAAGCACGGCAAACAGCCATGGTGGCCAGCAGGGTGCTAGCAGTGAGACTCATCCTGAGTCTCAGTCCTCCAAATTACTTCTGGTACCACGAGATCTTTTGAATAATTTTGTAGCATACTTTAATAAGGCAACTGTTTCTTGGACTACATGTCCTTCTCATGCCTCTTTCTTTGGATTAACATAGCTTTTTTGTGATAGTTATAACAATCGCTTACAAGGAAAACATTAGAGAGATAAGAGTGATAATATGAGTGATCTGTGCTCGCATATTTGTGTGCCCACAGATATGGTCCAGTATTTAGGATTTTAGTGCTTTGATTTAATGAGCATAGCTTTTAAGAACAGAGTTAATACTACGATGTATGCAAGCAATGGGAGCACAGTTTCAGCTGGTCACGTTTGTCATGTTATGTAAGGAAATTTCCTGTTCTTCTAAAGACGTTATTATCTGCATCACCATTAAGCATGTGTAACATTATTACTTAATGCTTGTAATGTTTGTTGCCCAGGGGCCCCAGTCAAGATTGGGAACCCCACTGTGCTAAGTGCTGTATAAACATGTACAATTTAAGGAAAGATGTGACCTGAAAAGAGAGACAAAAGGAGACAATAAAATAAATCTGTTTTGAGATGATACACATTTGCACTGTTTAACTGTTGTCATAAGTTGGTAGATGGCCTCATTTGTGCCTCAACTCATCATTAATTATCGGATCCTTGTTTTTATAGGCAAAACAGCAAAGATGTATTTTGAGCAGTGATTTGGATTAAAAAAGGATATATGTATTTATCTTGATTAGGGAATTCAGTGTTGAAGTAGCTTCTGGGCAGGAAGCTCAGAGACTTCTGAAGTATCTGGGAGCATGGTCTGCTGGTAGAACAGGAAAGCAAGGGAGAAGCATGGCAGGATGTAAGAGTCAGGCATCCAGTGGAAATATTGGTTTTATTTACTCAAACACAGCAACTCAGTGGTGGAAGGATTAAGGGATAAATTCCAGTGTGTCGTAATTAGAAACATAGAATCATAGAATGGTTTGGGTTGGAAGGGACCTTTGAAGGTCATCTACTCCACCCCCCCTGCAATGAGTGCGGACATCTTCAACTAGATCAGGTTGCTCAGAGCCCTGTCCAACCTGACCTTGAATGTTTCCAGGGATGGGGCATCTACAACCTCAGTTGGGAAGATGGGTTAGCAAAATGACTTTGAAAGATGGTATTTTCCCTTGGTTGGAGAGATACTGCACAACACATACAGATCTCTCCCAGAGGAGTGGATGAGAGAGAAGGGCTCACAAGTCTGCTATCGCTGTGTTACTCAGTGCATGTCTGGTAGGAGTGAAGAGCCAGTGATGCAGCCAGCAGCAGCAGCAGTGAGTGTTGAGTGACAGGGAGTGTTGTGTTGAATTTTTAGCAGTGTCAGATAATGTGGGGAGCACTGAGGTTTCTGCTTTGGCTGCTTGAGGCTGATGATGAGTCATCCAAGGCAAGGTGTGCAGCAGGTAGATAGATGCAAAATACCAAGGAATGGTGATGGTCAGAAACACAGCCATTGCAGTGCTTGAGAGCTGCTATTGTATCGAAAGGAAAAATGAAAATTACTGACAGTTCAAATGCAGACAAACCCACCAGATTACCGATACCATTTAAGACTGTTTTTTTCTCCTAGTACTCCAAGTGCAAGCAAGCTAATTAAGTCTGGGAGGTTATTTTGTTACTTGATTGCAAAACTTTTAAATGTATTATTTAGTTAGATTCTGGATATGAAGTACTTGCAGGCCCATATTGACTGAAAGCAGGGACTAAAAACTTGAGAGAATTTGGAAAGTTTTTGCAAGAGTATTTGTCACTACAGTAACTGTACTATCACAAAAAGACAGTGGTTGTTTTGTCAGTGTGACTTGATTTTCAGTGCTAACACACCCTGCAATTTAATTTCACTGTTTTCTGCCAGCAACAGAGACGAGTTAATTTTTTATTTTGTTCCATCTTTCCTTCTGGCTACAAATACATCTCAGAGGGGCTGCCAAAGTTTAAATGATCATGGTGTTGATCAGTGATTTCTTATTTATGGATGTTTTTTCTTTTCCATTTATCTATTCATTTCATTTAACAAATTTGTTTTTGTGACTCATTTGTTCATTTGTCTCAGAGACAGGAGCATAAATAAGGGGCAAAACAAAACTCAGCTCTTTGAAACAGAAATCCGTGGAGTGTCTTTCTGGAAATGTGTGAGAGAGGCTGAGATACAAGGACACCAAATCTCATCAGTCTCTGTTGTTCCAACTAAAGACATAAGGCTGACATACAGAACTTTTAACAGAAGACATTCTTCTGTTCATTTTAACATTTAATAAGGGTGCATCAGTCTGAGATAGGAAAAGAAGAATTTTGCTGTAAAATCTACAATGTTGCTGAAAACCAAGACTAGAAGTAGCAATGCAGAGAGCTACTGGTGATACAAGAGTTCTGCTATGACTAAACTACTAATTCTTTTTTTATCTGATCTGTGGCACCTGGCATAGTCAATAATTAGTGTTCTGTACATAAGTAATAACTTTTTCTGGAAAATATTAGGAATGTTGTCTTCTGTTATTTTAGATGAGGAAGCAAAGAACATTTCTCTGACAGTGATGGTGTGTGAGGAGTCAACAGTAGGTTAGAAATATTAATAATGAAAAATGTACAAGTGTAGTACTCTGTCAGTATCAGTTCATACTGATATCACTCAGTTAACTTTAGGAGTTTAATGGGGATGGAGTTGAAAAGACAACAATTTTTTTGTATTTTTAAAATATCATTTGAAGTGTTATCTGAAATTTTCTTATGAAAATTAAATTCATAAAGAAGTGCCTTCACTTTTTAAAATGTCAAAGAGATTTAACTCTTCTTGAGCCCTGGAGGTTAATATAAAGGATTTATTTGGACTTTCAAAGGCCTTTGACATAGTGTCTCATAAAGTTGTTGAAAAGCTACTCACCTCAAGTGCCATCATGGATCACAAATTAAAGACAAATGAAGATTAAGATTGATTTTCAACATTACAAAATATTATCAGTTGTTTGTCTTGGGTGTCTCTGAGGACAAATCAGAAGTGGCCAAAAATAAAATATAAAACATAGTTTTGTGAAAAGAATAGTACAGAGAATGCAAGTGATAGTAATGCATTATCTTTCATTGCTGGTCATACTGTGTTTGGCTCTGGTAGTTTCACTTTTATAAAGAAATAGGAATGTGAGAAGGTAAGGAGGTGATAAGAGGTAGATGATAAGTTTTATGAGACAAGACTGTTTTCTCCTCGTGGTTTAGACATCTAAAACAAGTAAGAGATGTTCTTCTCTTCTTTTAGTTTAGAAAGGAAACAAACAATGTGGTAGAAATAGCGTGGTAGAAGCATACCCAGTAATTGATGCTATAGGGAAGATAAATTTGTAGCTCAAAATGAAAATCTAGGTGGGATTCACTGCTGTAAGTCATCGCTGAACAAAATTAACACAATCCTTGTCTTCCTGGATATGTCTGTGAATAACAGTGTTGTGACGCTTTTCTCTTTTATTTCCTCCACAAGGAGGGAGCTCTTTCCAAACCTGATATTGCTGAAATATATTTCAAGGCAGGGTGAACATTTGGACCTTGGTTTCAGAAGAGTCATTTAATCTGCTTTTAGCTGTAGGTTTTATCCATCTGATCACAGCAAATTCTGGCTTATTTACCATACAGGGTGTCTTGTTTCTCTGAAGCATCTGGTATTGGCCACAGCTGGAGGTGAGATCAATGTTTCTCAGACTCAGCTGTGATGCTTTTGATCTCAAAGGGGTGTATCTGGGAGCTTGTGGTGCCTTATGAGTCAATAGGCAGCAAGAAGTCAGTTGTCCCTGGCTTGGCAGCATCTCAGCTCCTCCAGGATACAGGACCAGCTGTGGTGACTGGCTGCACATGTGCAGAGTGGCCAGCAATTGCTTGCAAAATGTACGCCAAGCACTGGTGGACATGGACAGCAGGGCTGACCTAGTTTTACAGGAGGATTGAAATATGGGGAGTTGGGCAGAGAACTGAAGAAGAGGATTCATGGTGAGGAGGGAAGATCAGAGAAAAAGGGGTGGACAGAGTAAAATCCAGAGGAACAAGTTTTAGAGAAAAGCAGAAAGAGAACCACAGAACTGAGGGAATAAGCAGTCCTAAGGAAAGCAGCACAGGAAGGCAGGAGGACAGAAAAGCAGAGCATCAGGCACTTTCATGGTAAGCAATTCACTTTCAGTGAATCCCTTTTTTCCTCAAACACTCTCCAATTTCCTAGGGCTCACTGGCTGAGTGCTTTGAACACATGTTTGTGTAAGATGAGGAGATGAAACATGACCTAAACTTCTGTTCAGATGTACTTTAAAAATGTTTAAAGCACTCAGTCAGTTGGTTCTTAATTGATTCATCAATAGCTTGTGGCTCATGCTTAGTTCAGTAACAATGAGTAGTTCAGGGTCTAAATTTCAGATGGACTGTTCCTGAGATTAGTTCATGAACTCTTGTACTGTATTTTGTCTGTTACTCAAGAAGCCCCAAGTTCCAGCTTTTCTGAAGAGAGTCCTTAATGTCACAAGCCTGCTTTTGAAATGACATAGAAATGTCTTATCTGCCTACCTGTATGGTAGGGCTTTCAGATACTTGTTCATCTTGTAGGTGTGAGTGAATCAAGTGAATAGCTGAATTGGTCTATGCTGTCTCTGAGAAGTGTGTTCTTGCACTATTATTCATTTTGCATTGATGGTAACTTATGGTGCTCAAAACCTGCAGATTGCTGCATCGTACACACCTTTTCAGTTGGCAAAGATAACAGTGGTTAAACAGTATTTAATACATACAGACATCATGGAGGACAATTAGACTGTAATACTCATTCTGTTTCTCATATCGACAACTCAGTCATAACTTTGAGGGAGTGCTTCCTGTTTAATTTGGTGCCTACAAGCACTTAAGATGTAGTTGTTGATGTATTTTTGGTGTTTGGTAGATATATCTGCATAGGAAGATCTGTAGTTAAGGGGGAGGGAGAGGGACAGACTTTCTGAATAGCTGATGTGATGACAGGTGAATAGCTGCTCAATGCCTTCTTTCCATTTCTTCAGCATGATGCTGAATCTTCCTGTAAAAGACTGTAGAACAAGAACCTGCTAGGCCATCATTGCAAATTAGAAGCTTGCCCTTGCAGAAATATGGAAGACTATTAAAATTGACGGAGACTGTGCAAATCTTTCCCCATTTACATTAAACTTTGTATAGTCCCCAGTTTCCTGAGCAAGGGCTTCATCTCTTTGTTTTGACTTTTGTTATAGGAAAAAAAATAGAAGGAAAGAAATTTCACTGGTATAAAACCCATAAAAATGCAGGCAGATGCATTGACTCCTGCAGTTGGAAGGGAGTGACAGCACAAGCTGGTATCCCCACGTGTGGAGGAACAGGGAGGGATATAAACTGGCTGCCTCATTAAGTGCAACAAGTCCCTTGTGGTGCCTACAGCTCACGAGCAGTTAGTTCACTGCCATATCAGTGATAGCTCGATTTTAAAGCTAGCATGGATTATATGTGCTGTATAATCATAGCTCTGATTGTAGGGTAAACACTCTAGTTTACCAAGACAACTTCTAACTCATGTAATTGCTCTTGGAAATTATTCTTTTCGCATTGATGGTGTCCTTCCAAATGATCAACCTCATTTCAGAGTATTGTTTTTTGTGGCTTAATGAACTGCATCCATTTGATTCAAATGTTTTCCTCATAAACTCTACCCTATATGTTGATACTTATCTTCTGATGTATTAAAATGTGCCCTTTTCATTGTTTTCCTCACAGTTATAAAGAATAGCTTTGTATTGGTTTACATTATAATAAAGGGTGTGAAAATTTTTAAAAGTCCTCTGTATTTCTGCAGCATTAGTAAAAAGAAGGTCTTGAGAATGTTTCATCAACAGACTCTGACAAAGCACAGTCTGCTGCTGGTTGCATGTCCCCATTAGCTCTGGGTGTTCAGGTCACCAGTGGCTTACTCGTGAGAAGTTTCATGTGTTTTCACCTGAGTGAGTTTTCATTTACATATTTGTACCTGAGTAATGTTTTATGTTGACTAGCATTCCCTACATTGTTGTTTCTCCTGGTGCATAAATGATGTGTAATACAGGTGACCAATCACAACTTTAAATAAAAAATAGGCAATAGTGAATAGTTTTCTGACTGACCAGTAGGTTGAAATCTGTATTTGAATTTGTCAAAGAACTCACTGATAGATCTACAGTAATCACAATCAATTTGCAAATGGTTTGTGAACAAAAAACAGGGTTTCTTCATCAGGTATCTTATTCATGATGAATAAGTCAATCAACTCTAGTATTGTGAGGCAACTTGTACTGATTACTATAGTGTGTAAGAAGTTCTCACTGGTTTGAATGACTTTTTGCCTGCTCAAATCTGTGTGAAAGAATACTGTCTACGTAGCTGTAGTTATATTCATACTTTACAAGAACAACTTAAAAGAGCAGAGGGAGAAGCTTAAATAGGAATAATACGCTAAAACTGAGCAAAAGAAAACCAAGGATGAATATCTGCAAGTAATTCCCAACAGTAATTTCTGAAGGTTACAGATAGCTCCAAGAGAAGTAGCTTGCATAGCTTGAATTAGACTGGATAAGTAATTAATGAGAGGCAAAACTGTATTAGCGGAAGAATAGGCAAGATAGACCATTCTCATCTTTATTCAGGGCAATCTTAAGCATATATTGCTGGTCTAAGCATCATATGCATTTTCTGGTTTTGAATTACCTTTTCTGTATAGGCATTGGTTTCTTCTTTAGGTGACTTGACTAAAGTTAAAGGTTAGAAATATTATATATTGCAAGAAGGCAAAGCCAAGTATCTAGATGCTAGAATTGTTCAAAGGAGTTATCTGTTATTATGCTATCATATAGGAATAGTTCGTCAAGTTTTGATTTGTTAAAAGTAGATGATAACTTGCACATTTTATTATTAATTGCTTGCTGTCATAGCACTTAGGTGAAATGCTAGTCTTTGAACTAACGAGTTACTATAGGAAGGGGTGAGATCATTTTAGAGGACATTAGATACTGTAATAAGAAAGAAATCTTTGGAATATTTTTATGGGTCAGTACAAGGATTATCCTTGCAAAAGGCAATGTGAGTCCTTTTGAAAATAAAGTGTTTCTTCAAAGGTTAAAACTGTATTGACAGCTTCTATGATTCAATAAGATTTTTTTCAAGATAAGGCCTACGTAATTTCAGATATTGCATGATTTTCTCTGGATAAATGAATGTCAGAAAATGAAAAAGGCTCATTTTCTAAGCCTGAGTGGCAATTTTCTTATTATGCTGTCATATGGATAAAGTACTTGCCATTCTGAATTCTGCTGGCTTTTAGGAAGCAAAATTTGGGCCAAGATTAATGAAATCAACCAAAATAATGTTTGTTTTCTTGGACATTCTATTGACATTCCTAAATGGTCTGTCAGATCTCTTTCCTAAGATCATTAGCCTGCTGATATAGTTTGATCTCTCATTCAAAGAGCCTAGCCTTCAAAGCTGCCCTCCTGCTGGCTGTATCTTGCAGTACTTTCTGAAGGACCAGAACCTCGTCATCAGGGCCCACTCTCTCAGTAGCACTCCTTTCAGATGATGAACAGCCCCAGACACATTAAAACATTTTGGAGAAGTCAGAAAACTGTATTCATAATTTCAGGAGTTGTAGTAGATCTGGTTGCTCAGGTTGGGTCTCCAACCAGGGGTAAGTTGAAGGTGTATAAGAGGTTAGTCTGTCTTGGCAGCTGGATGCTGAATGCAGACAGGACCCCACTGTGCTGCCCAGATGTGCAGAAGAATAGGAACTGTATTCAGAAAGGATCAATGCCTACTGGGTGACTTAAAAACAGTAAAGCCAAGAGGAATTAATGGTTTAATTAAAAAAGTGAATCGCCCTAATATCTGTGGGATCTACAGGGACCTGAGACAGGCCAGTGTCTGCCTAGCTTCATCAGTGAGGAGTAGCTGAGTTTAAATCAGCCTAGACTGTTTGCCTGGATTTCATTGTATTTCTTCACTCTGCCATTGAAAGTAACATGGATGTTGTTAAGGTGAACCACATGCATCTCTATACCCTGCGTCTAGTTAGAGTGCATGAGGACTAAAGTTGAGAACGTAATATCCATCAGAGGTGGAGGGCAGGGTCATTGGGATGTAGGGCAGGAGGAGGGAGTATGACTGCGGTGTCAAAGTGACTCTTGTTGGTGCTGTTAAAAATGTTAGGGTGGTCATAAGGATAAAAATATCAGAGCATCAACATGTTGTTACAGGTAGAAGTGTTAGAATATTGATGTCAGTTAAGCCGACATGCAGTTGCGTGTGTGTACTTAGGTACATACAAATGCTTGTGTTAGAGGTTACACATACATGCTTTTTTTTTTTTTTTTCAGGAATACTAATGTTTGTGTGCACATATAAGGCAAAAATATTTATCTACAGGGGCTTGTGTGATGCATCCAGGACAAGTCCATGAGGCATAGAGACAGAAAAGCCAGTATTGGGTATGGATTCTTGCTCATATTGTCAAGAAAACTTTTGAAGTCAAGACAGGGCAGGGCATGGAAGTAAACTGTACACTGAAACCAGAAAGTATGCATGACAGTATAATTTGAAATAAAAGCTCTTAAAATGACATTTGCTCTTTGACTGTTGGTATTTAACACACTTATAGCATGTATTTTTAAAGGTATCTCATACTTGTCTTACCGTAGTTCCCTTGTAGAGCTATGATATAACGTGATATGAACCTTTTAGTGTGCTGTACCAAAGCAGACCATGATCCAGTATGGCAGGATATCTTCAGATGGAAAAGCAGATGTTCTGGTGTAACAGTATGGCTGATAGAAATCGAGGCATGGCGTAAAAAAGTGAATCCAGTAATTTCTAGTTTTCCATTAAATGCTAATATAATGCCAAAGTTGGTGCTTAGCTGCACAGAAAGAACCCTAAGTTTTGAGTCTCTTTCTCACATTTCTTGTGAGAGACACAGGAAACCATGTATTTCTTTGTGTTTGCACTGGCCTAGGGGCTTCAGTGACAGCCTAATAAAGACTAAGGGTAGGTTTCTTATTAGAAAAGTTCTTCCTTTTTTATTTTTACAAAGATTTTTGCACAACAGAAAATTTTTTTCTAATTTTCTATGCAAGTTTACAAGCATCTTTCCCCTGTGCTTTTATTCTTTGCATTTTTTTGGATCCTCTGAATTTTTGATACCTATTGTAATTTATCCAGTTTGGCTAGCCTTCCAGCAGCAGATGTGAGTCCAGCAGCTGCTTTCTTATCAAAACTGAAGTCATAATTCTGCAAACAAAGTGCGTAACTTCAGTTTCTTAACTACTCCGATAGAAGTGGGGTTTTTTTACAGTAACTCAGAGGGACACGAAAGGTTAAACCTCTTTCAGGTGCTGCTGAAAAGGAGTCTAGCGAAAGCAGAAGGAAGGGAGGGAACTCTTGCTTTCTTTATTTGTTTTCTCCTACTAAGTTGCATTTGTAGGTGAAGCCTAAGTGTTTGCATTAAAAAGCTGCTACTTTAGAAGGGGGAGAAAGCTCATTCTTTTCCATCTTTGTGTCACATTACTAAGTCTCTGCCAGCCAGAAGAGGTCTGTAGTCATATGTACATGCAGGACACATGCATGACACAGTTCTATATGGGGAGTAAGAGCCTTCATGGCAGATATAAACGACTGTTTTATGACAAGTGAGTTGGAAGCTTGAAATGGCCAGGTCATATGGCATTTATTTACAGAAGGCAGCAGAACGGCAGGCAAACCAAACTTTCAGCTTGTTTGAAATGGCAAGACCCTGTGTACACAAGGCTCCCTGGTGGAGTGGTGACCCTCTGTAACGTGATGTAGGGCCTGGCTTCTTACATTTAAGTTTAGTAAATAGAGGGTTGCAGCCTCACGTATTGTGCTAGGCTTCCCAATGTGTGCAAAGGGACTGCATGACTGGTTTCACTCCTGCTGTGATTGGCATCCCCTCCCACTTTATGATGTTTTTAATAAAGCTTTTTTGTTGTAACAGTAACTGGAACATATATGGACAACCTGGCTGTAGTGCAAATAATGTAACAATTAAAACCAGACTTGGCCAGTAAGGGCTAAGGTTTAGTTAATCCCTAACTACAGCCCATGTGATTCTTGGGACTGTCAGACTTTATCAGATATTTGCTGTGTTTTAGGAAGATAAGGGCAGTTGTACTAGATCCGAGCAGAGATCCACCTAGTTTGGTAACCTGACTCCAGCACTGGCCAGAAGATCTGTAGGGAAGTGTATAAGAACAGAGAAAAATTATTTTCCCTAATATTTTCCCCAGTTTCTTGTGCTCTGCAGTTTAGGATTTTCTGGAGCCAGGGATTATATCTTTGTGTATATCAGCCTTCAGTACATCCTCCATGACTTTTTCTAATTACTTTCAATTTGGTTGATGAATAAAAAAGATAATTATTGCATTCTTTCTGAATTTTTGAGGTATGTTTCATTTCCCTCAAAGCAAAATCTAAAGTTTAGAGCATCGGGAAAAAAAAAAGAAGAAAACCCCACAATGTGTAAGTTTTGGCTGAAACCTAACCTA
Organism: Ciconia boyciana; assembly: GCF_034638445.1. Taxonomy (NCBI): domain Eukaryota; kingdom Metazoa; phylum Chordata; class Aves; order Ciconiiformes; family Ciconiidae; genus Ciconia; species Ciconia boyciana. Next base: position 57,282,287 of record NC_132936.1, read on the forward strand.
AATAACATAGGGAAATAATTTGGCTAGACTGCTCTGATTTTTTTGAGACTGGAAATACCTTCTAGAAAGCTATTTCCTGTGGGCACTGAGAACAAGGTAAAGCATCAGTGTGTTGATTTATCTGGGTTCCCAAGCTTCCCCTGCAGCAATCTGCAGCGTTACCCATCACTGTTGCTTCGTGGTGACTAGAAGCAGTAGATACCTGTGTAGAAATGCGTGGTTTGAAAAGGATGAAAGAAAGGAAACAGGCAATGGTCTGAGGGGAAAACCTCCTCTTCTCACTAAGTGTATAGGACTGGTCCTTGTTCTGATCTAACTTCTCTGAAGAGCGAGAGCCCTCCAGTATTCTCCAAAAAGAGTGAAGTGGTTCGGTGGAGCAAATGCATACAAAACCAAGCTGTTGGCCAAGAAAAACAGTGAGGAAATGTGAAAAAATGAAAAAAATGGAAACTCTGCAGAGTAGCTTCTTTCTTCTTTGTCACATGATATTTTCCCTGTAAGAAATGTTTATCTTCTCCCTTTCCCCATTCTTTTGTTGGAGAAATGGGGAGGGATGAGGACAGCCTCAGGCATGGCTGCTGCTTTTCCTGAGGGCAGCCTAGCACTGCTCCTGGTGATAACAACTTACCCAGCTCTTGCACTGCTACCTTCATGGCCTTCACCCTTTCCTCCTTCTTTCTCTTTCTCCCTAGACAGGTGATCCTTTCCCCTTCAGGCAGCAATCCCCTGCCCTCCCAACGGGCTTGGGCATCTCACCTGAATTTCTGCCCTAGCTCTGAGCCAAGATTGCAAAGATGGCTTGGAGAGTGGCAAAAGGTGTGCTTCCCAAAGCACGGGGCAAGCTGGCAGGAGGGGAGCTTTTGGCTCCATCTTAATCTCTTTGCATGTGCCATGCTCTTCTCCTTCCTGCCCCATCCCTCCCTAGGCATCACTTTTGTCACTGCGTACTGTCATCAGTAACTGAAACTGTTCTTTTATTTGACGCAATCTTTGACTAATTAAGAGTTATGGAAGAAAATTGAAATGCATTAAATTTTTTTGAAGTGTTGAGGTGTTAACAAGGTGAGCTTCAGCTGAGGATTTGCTGTTCAATTAAAAAAGCCCCAACAGTCTGTATTACTCAACACTGGAGCATTTCTCAGGTTCATTGTCTGGCTGCAAGCCCCAAGCATGTCTTAAATTCATATTAAGATGAGGTGTTTGTCTAGCAAGCTTCCTCTCTATATTCCTCTCTTTTCTTATCTTCTTTCCTTTCTTGCCTCCTCTCACTTGTTTTTTTTCAGACAGAAAATTCAGTGTGTGCTCTGGATGGGAGCTCTTACTCGCTGTACGTAGTTGTCAGTCAGAGTGACCAGGGAAACAGAGCTGCTGGATGCACTGGACATCAAAAGAAGTGTCTGCATGCATTAAAAAGCAACTTCCTAAAAAGCCCACCAAGGTTAATGCGTTTTCCTTTGGCAATTGCAAATTCATTTTACCCTCCTCTTCCCCCTCCTCCCAACTTGTGTCATTTTAATCAAGTTTCTGTGAAATGCTGCTCTAAATTCTTGTATGCTGTGAGACTGATTATTGGTTACATGTAGAACGTGAGAAAGGAGAAGGGAAGCTGATTTTTGCTATTGCCACAGGAGACTATATCCACTTTGTCTTAATCCTCAGCACATAAGGTGACTAAGCAGAGTGTTATCATTTGATAAGCAAAGTAGGTACAATATTACCTTTGAAATAGCTAAGTGATTTGCAAGCTAAAGCACAGCCATCTCATAACCAGACTGGCCTCAAAGATGCAGTATTTAAGGAGAGGGGGCAAGCCCTGTTTTGTACTGGTCTGGGCATAAATTTTCTTATTACTTAAAATGCATAATTTTTGAATGCCAGAATGTCTTACTGAGTACATTCATTAAAGCTGTGTTGCTACCTCAGTCAGCCTCTAAATATCCTTGAACATCCTAACAATCATACTGATACACTGCCTCTGCTTGCTGATGTGCTAGTATAAGACTTCAGCTGTCATTTTGATATTTTAGTTAGTCACTACACAGCTCACAAATATTTAGAGAAAATCGCTAATGTCAAACCTTCCTCCCACATAACAAAGATAATTTAATATTTCTCATTATACATTTGTTGTTCACTGCTTTAGCTCTCTATAAATCCTTATCCTGATTTTAAAATAATCTTATCATGCATTTGTAACAAGTTTCTATTGATCTCACTTTTGAGTAATTTCTTTCACAATGGCAAGGGTAATAATAATATTTATTTTGGCACATACATTCAGTATTTACCCTCCCTGCTGTGTAAACACACAGAGAGCTGGTATTAGGAAGATCCTGGTTTTCCTATGTATGAGCCTGAAAAATATCAGGTCGTAACCAGTTGAAACACCATTAAGAGTGTTTACTAAAGTAATTGACAGGGACAGAAATTCTCCCATCAGGGTGTAAGCATGCAGATCTGATACAAAATACACTACCCCCCTCAAATGGTAGAACCCATCAGCAGTTTGCCTCCTAAATTTTCTTGCCCCAGTGCAGAGAAAGGTCGTGAAAAGCTGTGACCCATGGTCTGGCAGTACACACAGACCCTCCAGACTCCCTAATGAGCCAATCTCCTGACCAAAGGTTCCTCTTCAGAGCACCAGGGCTTGGTGTGGGGCTGCCCAGCGACCCCAAGCAGCAGCCGCTTTGGCCCTCTCGAATCTTAATTAAGAGGGTTCAGGCCACAAGTGAGAGGTTGAGGAGATGAACTTGCTAATGCAGCAAAACCCAGGAGGTTTCAGTTTGTGCAGTTTTGCAGGGAAAAGTGTGTGTTGATGGCAAGACAGTCCAGGTTTTTAAGAACTGGGCAAGGAGCCAAGAAAGTCCTGCCTTTAAATTCAGTCTCTGGCATTTTCTCTGTAGATACAGGCAGCCCATTTAGCCTTTTCTATGTTACTCACCCTATGTGCAGCACAAGGGATAGTATCTGGTTGGTATTTCAACAGGGTGAGTTGGTTAACATGAGTGGACATGAGAAAAGCCAAGTAATAGTAGCTTAATTTTATTAAGCTGTGCTGCTTCCTTCTCTACCCGCCTGAGATTTGTTTCACATGCACCTACCTAGATGCTTTTTCATGCATACAAACAATTTATACAACAAAAATTTACAGTCTATTAAAGAACAAAGAGAAACATCTTGGTGTAAATTGTCCTGTTGTATTTCCAAATGCTGTTGTAGCAGCATATTTGTTGGCACAGATATACATCAGAAAAAAAGCTTTGTTTTTTGTATAGTGTTTTATAGTGTTCTAAGAAACAACTGGAGCGGAACACCTATAATTTAATTAAAATCTTTTGTTGCCAATTCATATTATAATTTTTATTTTTCTATCTGAGTGGAATAATCTATGCATAAATTTTTCTCATGACATGCCAATTTCTATCTTGTGTTATTATTATTTACCAGATTGCGTGCCTGACTCCCACCTTGGTTCCTACTCACTACCATCTGACATCTGTAGCATCACTGCTGCCCTTGTGAACGGCACACTGATTCTTTTTTTTTCACCCCCAGTACTGTCACCTCCCCCATGGCTTTTATAAATGGCTTTTCCTGCTAAGCCTTCCAACACCCTTACCAACTGTTGCTTTGCTGTTTTTATTCCTACCACACATCTAGTTCTGAACAACCTTATTTTCTGCCCCACTGCGATAAGGTCAAATCCTGCTGAAGTGCCCAGTGCAGTAATAAGAATGGAGATGCTCATTATAAGCACTAGGGCAATAAAGTTGCTTTAAAATATTAGATAATACTGAATTTCAAACCTCTGTGGAATGCCAACTTGATTACAAATTGTTTGATAAGACTTTGGTTTACTTTGGTTACTTCTTTCTAAAAGTTTGAGCCATAGCTCATTGGAATAAATCTTTCCTTTTAGTCTAGCATACTTTGGAAACTGGCCCTAAGTGAGATATAGAGTTTGACTTAGCCAGTGGAAGTGATGGAGTTTTTGAGCTTTGGTGGAAAGAAAGGAAACTCCATTCCTATACAGTATTAGCAACAGGTGGCTAAAGAAAAAAGTTTTCAGATTTGCTGTGCATTAACTCATCCTCTTGCGAGGTTAATAGGCAGGTGAGTAAGACTTAAGTCCTGGTTTCACTGGGTAGTTGTGGGTTGACAACAGGTTTCAAAGCAGAGACTGCAAAGCCAAATATTTGGCACCTGGTGTTTTCTGGAAGAATAATTATTTTTGGGCTTCCACAATTCCACAACACTGTGACTTTCTTGCATGTGATTCCTTGACTTTCAATGACTGTTTTCTGTACAGATGAGGGCACATTATTAGTCGTAAATTCTTTCAAGCTATTTTAAATCTATTTAAAATTTGTATTCTATTTGTAATCATCTTGGATGAGTTTCACCATATGTTTTCTTGTTTGTATATGTTAGATTGTAAATAATAGATGAACGATGACATAACTTATTGGACAGTATTTTTATCCCAGACAAAAATTCTCTGCAGCTGCCCATAGTAATTGAAAGAATTTACCTTATAAGAAAAATCTGAGATGAGTGAATGACTGAGGACAGACAAAAGCATACCTTTTTTTTTATATATATAAGATGATGTGAGTGACATGTTATGTTAGGTACAAATAGTTCTGAAAAATAGTGTTTAGAGTTCTTTATCATCTAGTAGTGTAATAACACAATATGTAGAGGTGATATTGCTGTGATAAAAAGGTGAAGGCACAAATTCTGCAAGCTATTCTGATGAAAAAGGAACTACGTATTTCATCCTAGTGTTCATCCTGGTATCCACTCAGATGGGGTTAAAATATATAATTTGAGTCTTTGATTAAAAGTGAAAATAAAATAAACCAAAATATTTAGGAGTGAGGGAAATACATAAAGGACAAAGTCTGAATATATGGATTTGAAAGACCAGACTTCAAGAAAAACATCACTCTTTTCCTTGGGATTTATATCCTGGATGAAGCTAGAAAAGCCCATGTTTTCTGATCTTTCAAGAGCAAAAGGATAAACTTTCATTGTAAGGTCTGCATACGCATCAACTTCTTAACTGAATTTTTGCAGGTTTTCCTTGTAAGCAGAGTTGGGTTTCCTAAGTGGATCTATGAAGAAGGGCAAAAAGGTACCAGCATGCTTAATAGCCCAAATGGCAGAGACCAAAATGCAGGGATTTGTGGTATTCAACATGAGATGCTCTGAAAGAATGGTGAATCCATGTTCTGTGTCCAGTCAGTTGTGTAGTGCCCATCTTTCTTGTTAACTTCTGCAAGCAACCAGTTCATACCTTGAAGCCTGAGATTCAGTTAGCTGTCTTATTTATTACTGCTCAAGTTAAAATGTTGTGGTGTCTTCATAAGATTATTGATCCACAGTACTTGACTCTTTGTCCTCCAATGAATACTACATTAAAAATTAAATATAGTTGTGCAAACAACTTTAGGTATATAGCACACATGACCATGTTTTTTGAAAGTGTATAATGCAAGTGACACAAAGGGTTAAAGATGAAAGCTGCTTTGACAGTTACTGATAACAATGTTCTAGTGTTTCTACACTTCTAAGTAGCTGATCTCTGTAAGGTGAGAATGCATACTTCATTTCTTGTTTTCCGTGTTATGGGGGGTGTGTGTGTATGCGTGGTGGTGGCAATACGGGTGCACCGCATCTAACTGACCTTGGAGCCTGCTTTTCCAATGGGCTGAATTCCTTGGAAGCGGTGGTCAATAGCCCCACTACCACCTGTAGCTCAAGACCTTCAGCTCTCCGAAGGAAATGGTGTTGAATTTTCTCTTTCTGTGGCACAGTCTCCTTGGGTAATGTAGAAGTGTGGGCCTCAGAGGAGACTCAGAAGATTAAAAGCCCATTTGCCCACCATGAGGCAGGATCTGTATGCCAAGAATTTTTGCAAGTTTTTTCTGAGGCCTAATCTGAATCCTTCTTGCTGCAATTTGCATATCATTATTGCTTGCTCCATCTACCATAAACACAGAGAACACATTTTTCTCTTCCTCTTCACAGAAACTTTTTATGTATTTGACGCTACTCAGTCATTTTTTCTTTAGCTTAGGCAACCCTAGTTCTTTCACGCTTTCCAGCCTTCTGGTAACTTTTGTGGCTATTCTTTAGATCCAGTTACTCAACATCTTTCCTCTGGTATGACCCCTGAAACTGGATATTGTGTTCCAATGGGAGCTTTTGCAGCATTAAACAGAGGAACACAACTACCTCACATATCTTCTGGGCTACATTTTTATGATCTCATCCCAGGATGGTATTGGGTTCTTTCACAGCAGCATGACGTTCTTGGCACATTTTCAATCTGCAATCTAAAATCACCAAGGCTAGAAGAAGTTAGAGAAGACAGCAGTGGTGCTAGTAATAGAGTAGGCAGAAACTATCTGGAGAACCACACTTGAAGCACAGCTTTCTGAGATCCGCAGCTAGGTGTGTGGACAAGCTGGGTCCAGGTAGAGAAGGAAAAGCACATGCATTCCTGAATGGAGATTCACAAGTGCCATTCCTGAAAGGAAATGGGTCCTTTCTGCAGCTGAAAAAAACACCCATGTGACAATGACACCTGACGATGTATCAGATGCCAAAATCCAAATGTTAATAAAATTTTAGTGGGACTGAGCTATTGAGTTAAGAAATCTTTCTACTGTTTTCCCACAGGCTGCAAACTTAGCTATGAGATGGGATGCTGTGGTGACACCTGTGCTTTGCGCAAAGGAACAATGTGAGCCATGCTCAGGGTGTAATGAGCCCAGGTCAAATAATCAATCAGGGCACCGCTCTTCAGGTCTAGGTCTCCCAAATCCTAACCCTATTCGTTAGCATAGCTCAGAGCTCCAAGAAATTAAGAATAACACATTTGATTGTACCAGTAGCATTCCTTACTGTGTGTGATTGTTTTGGAGGTGTTTTGCTTTGTGTTATTTCACGCTCAGCAGGCTTAGGGAGCAGCTGTTTCATAAACCTCTCTTAGCTCCCTCTAGCTCACTGGCTTCAGCGCTTCTGAGATAGACCAGTTGAGCTGCAAGACAGGCACTGACTTGGCATTTCCCTCTGCAAAAGCACAAGGAAGCTCAAAGCAGTCCCTAGCCACATTGATACTGATGAAGTTGTGAAGCCAAAGTTAGATTTTGACTGCTGCGATTTCAGATTATTCCTTCAGGTGAGATTCGGACAGTTATCCTTCAGATAAGACTTGAGCTATCTTTAATTTAGCATTAGCAGCATCCTATGGCAATATAAAACTTAGTGAGGGCTGCTAAACCTGTTCAAGTGTATGCTAAGTTTCTCAGACAGGTTTTATAACCTGCATCGAGAAACACAGTGCTGTATCTCTGCTGCTGGCATTTATGTGGGCAAGTGATGTAGGATATTCTGGTTATACTTGATGGTGACTACAGTATAGACATGTCCTCAGGCCTCATAGGAAAGTGCTGTCTCCTACTGCAGATCCCTAGCTAGGGGGAGAAATATCTCTTTTTTTCTTTATGTGTCTTGGATAGGAATCTCCGTTTGAAAATATCCAATAAATTTCTCTCTTCCTCTATGGAGGAGTGACTGGAAAGGAACTGGTTTTTAAGCTCTGTTCAATTCATTGCTGCTGGTGCCTGGAGATGAAAACATCTCAGTTCACGTCTCAACAGAGTGAGCTCACTCAGGCAAGCCTAATATCTGACAGCTTGCTTGGGCTTGTCAGTGCTGTTCCATAGTTTCTGTTACTTTTTGTGACAGTGCTGATTAATGCTGTAAGAAAGACTTAGGTTGTCCTCAAGGAACTTCTCCGTAATCGATGTCATCATTGCTGATCATGTTAGTGCAGAGAGCTGCAGACCGCAGCACACTTGATGGTGAGATCCCACCTCTCAGGCACAGTGATTTACAATTAGTTTCTGAGCATGCCAGGTGAGGTGGCTGGCCCTCAAGGGCTGTTTCTCCGCGACAACAAAAAGTTATTCAGCAAATTAGTGCAATACATTGATTTTTTTTTTTTTTTTCCCAGTGAGGTGTTAGGCATGAAATAAATGTCTTTCATTTCACCTATGTAGGATGGTCATTACAGCTCTAGATAAAAACAATATTAATAAAAAGAGACAGTTATTGCCAGCCTAACTGCCAAAAGCGAGATGGGGTCAATATGGTCCTTTTTATATCACCATAGACTGCTTTCTCAAGGGTGTCAGTACAAAGAAAAATGTAATTCTAAATAAAATTTCAAATTGTTTTTCCCTTTGTTATTATATATGATGTCATGCATTATCAATGAAAAGCCACTGCATATCTGTGAACATCTATCTGTGAACATCTGACTGTATAGCCTTTTAGCAATGATTCTCTAGGGTATTGCACCCCACATTGTGTATCTAAAACCTGCACTGTGTTAGTTTTCTCTCGTTTATATTGGTTGGTCTGTACCAGCTGCTCAAGTAATAAATATGTTTTTCCTCTTGCACTTATGTTGTTAAGGGTGCTAAAAACCCCTGTGTGGAAATTCTCACAGTAGCATGGGGAGTTGGACAAACAATTATTAATGTGATCTGAAGAGAAAAGTAATTTTGTTAAAATTGTCACTGTCAACTTTCATGATGAAGGAACCAAAGAAAAGTGAAGTACAACTTCTAAACTGCTGAGGTGGTCACTCCTCATGTGTACAAAAAATAAGGGGAACACCTATAATACATGCCAGCGGTGGCTTCTTTCTCTTTATATCCAGCTTTTCCAGTTTTGTCAAGCGTTCAGCATTATAAGTAATTCTGTTAGAGGAACAGATGTGCTAGAGAGTAAGTAATGAAAAACAGAGGGTTTCACTTTAGGTTATTGGACTGAGTATGTTTCATCTGGATAGTCACGATAGGTTATCATCTGATGAATATTTGTCTGCCTCTTTGAAAACAGATGGGAGATATAGCCCTGTTCCTAGGAGAAAAGTGTTCCCACTGCAGAAACTTCATTTGGCACTTTGTATGGAAATAAAGGAGTAACTCTACATGATATCAGAAAAATGTGCTACAGCACTGGCCTGATGAGGCTGGAGGGTCTGAGCTAGAGGAAAATTATGAGGGAAACCTTGCAAGATAAAAGTCAGAAAGATGTACTTGTTTCCATTTGTTAACATTAGTGAAAAGCTTTGCCCAATGCATCATGCTTGTGAGAGGAGTGGAAATATCCCCAGGTGTCAGAACCTCATCCCATCCACCCTTCACCAGGACTCTCTTTTTATGAGGAAATTTGCCTTAGATTCAGGGTTCACAGCTGCAACATTTTCATGTGGATTGCCCTTTGCCAATAGGACAGCAGAGAGCCTTGGATGTTTTACTAGTAAAAGTTTTCACAGTGTCACCGAAATCGGGAATCAAACTCCTTACCACCAATGTAGTATTAAGAAGCAGGCATTCTTTATTGTGGCGCCGGATGCAGGGGGGATCGTTCCACTTAGCGTGCATACCACAGGTTGCATCAACCAAAACTTATATTCTTCACTTACATACATATGCATCAAATTTCCTGGAATGACCATATATATTCATTATATTTCCTGGAACTAATTATCATATTTGCGTGGTCATTACGCACGCGTCCTTGAGCTCCATGGGGCTTCCGTGGGCGTCTCTGGTGGTCCTTGGTGGTCGTACAGGTGTGTCCTTTAGTTGACCCCTTCTTCCAGACATGCACAATCCCACCTTGCTTATGTAACCCGTTTTTCTTGTTCATAGTGCATGGTCCCTAACAACGATTTGGCACCCTTAACACAAACCAGTTATTCTAACTACCCTCGACTCGTTGTCAAGATGGGCTGGGGCTGTACTGGGAACATAGCAGCATGACCGTACTACTCCTCGTCCAATTGTCTTTGGGCATAGTAGCATATCCATAGCCATAGGTGTACAAACACAATATTAAAGCATTGTCTACCCTGCTCCTATCTCTATGTTGCTTAGTTACAAAAGAACGAACTAATCATTTTGGTTACATCTGCTTACAACAGTAACTTCTAGCCCAAATTTTATTCCATTTGTTCTTTGTTGCAGATCTCCCAGAATCCTTGAGCAGAGTAGAGACTTTAACACAATACCTGACAATTCTTGCTCCCTCAAAAAGCCCTATCGTGACAGAGCAAAAGCCATTTACCATATAATCAATAAGCCATGCTTCTAAATGCTTTTATACAATAGCACATGACTACTTTGATATCCTTTTCTTCAGTAAATTACACTACAAGGATTATTCCTCTACTGAGAGTGACTGTGCTCAGTCCAACATTGCAGATAATTTTGCCTTCAGTTGTTTTCTGCATGTGCACACAGCGATCTAGTTATAAGCTGTATATATAATGCTTTATGAGGTTTTTTTTCCATAGCTTCTGAAATTATTCTTGTAAATGGTGACTCTCATGGGAGACTTAGAAAGAATGGCGATTCCTGTGTTATACAGACCAGTCTATTGCATTGTGAAATGTCAGATCTCCTCATCTCTTTCATATGTGTGGCAAAATCCATGTTAAAGTTGTTAGGTTTTCTTCTTCTGTGTTCCTATGGGGAAACTGTTCTTGAACGTCAGCGGTTTAATGAATGAGAAACCTTCATCTAACTTCCAGTCTAAACCTATTCCTGGCTAACTCATATTTTTTTCTTAGCAGTTGGCCTTCATCTTTTGTACTTATCCTCTTATAATAGCTCTGAGATCTCTGTAGAAGACAGAAATGACCTGTTGTACTCAGAAGTAAAGATGGATATGAACACAGTTTTTCAGACTGAATCTAAACCATGGAAAGTATTTTCTGTAATTTCTTGTTTGACACCCCTCCCTCCCTTAAAAGTTTAATTTGGCCCAGAATTAAATGTTTTTTGTTGTTGTTTCAGTTAAAACTATTTTAACAAAACTTTCAGGTTTTTAAAGCAAAAAGTCAAAATTTTGGGTGCTTTTGAAAACATCAAAAGAAAATATTCCAACGCTTCAGAAACAATACATTTTAAAAGTGGTATGATATTACATTTTTTACGGAGAGGTCAAATCTATAATTATTGAATTTAGTACAAGTTATAAAATGCCCATCTGTGTTTAGAAGTCTACCATAGCAGAAGCTCCCTCTTCAATGTGTGGTGCCAGTGAGTCTGAAAGTTAATTGACTGGTGTTTCACAAGACATTTGTAGATACTCCACCATTACCTGCAAATGCTACATTAGCAACTGAGAAATTCCATCTGCACCAACCAGCTCCGTAGGTTATTTGAGCTACATTTTGGTAGATTTTACTGAGCAGAGAACTACAGAAAATGTAGTCTTGAAAATTTTTTTGAGTAAGCAGCTCTTGGTATTTTTCTGGTACGCATGTGGACTTTCAGGCTGAAGGGATGAAAGGAGGTAAAGAAGCGAAATGTACTGTAGCCTGCTCCTGGTTCTGAGGCAGAACAAGAGTGTCAGGTGCTAGGGGAGATAGTGCTGTGCAAGCCTCTGTCAAAGTATTATACACTTCAGGGAATTTTATATATGCATATGAATAAAAGGATGACTTTGGAGCTTTGCTTCAGAAGATGGCTTTGTAGTGCTTGCTGATGTTTGATAATGTTCCATGTTTTTCTTAATATCTGTGGACTCCAATTTAGCAGAGTCCTAATGTGAAGAGTTTTGCATGTTTGTAAGCAGGGCTTGGAATAGATTTGCTCTGGGCAGGTCTACGGTGGAGTTTAATGGTGTTATCTGTCATGGCAGCGCTTGTGCCATCTACTTTTGGATTATGTGTTATCAGAGGTGACACTGAAATTATGTGAGAACTTCCTTTGTGTAGAGAAGGCTTTGGTGATTACAAAAAAAAAAAAAAAGGAGAAAAAGAAAATCAGTATCTTGAAAACAACACAGATGATTTGGAAAATAAGGACTTAGGGAGCTTCACATTTTCCTTTGGAAATGCTTGTTACCGCAAAGCCTATGTGTATAGAGACTAACACGACAAGTAACCTTGCTTGGGTCAAGTGCAATCTGCAGGAGTGATGTGATCACTCCTGAGTACTTGCTGGTAATTTGTTTCATTGGAATGTGCTGTATTGTAGGGGCACTGGGGAACCTCGCTGTGATTATAAGATTCTCCAGACTAGTGTGGGCAAGACCTTGGCCCTTGGTGCAGTGCCAGGTAACTTGCTCCTACTCCCTGAACTGAAGAAAATAGGACTGAGTACAAGGAATGAATATGCATCTGGCACGTGACTAGATCCACTTCTCCGCTGCTAGAAGCCTGGCTTTTATATTGTATAATACTTGTGACAGCAGGAAGATCAAACTTACAGAAGAGAGATTTATTAGGACTGGTGAGAAGCAGCCACTTAGCACTGACTGAAAGGCAGTACAGATAAAGATGCTGAATTTGAAAAACTCTGATAAAAAATGCACTGAACAGTAGGACGAATTTAACAATCACTGTGCTTAACTGCCCTATCATCATTTACATAGAGAGTTGTTCAAAAGAGAGGATAGAATTACAATGGGGGAACCTGGCAAAATCCTGAAAGCTGCTCTTCTTTTAGCTTCCAAGCAGAAATGCATCTGGAATGTATATTTCCACATTGTTCTCTATAAGGCTTTAATTCTGAATTCACATATGGTACTTAATTTGCATTTTTCATACAGTCATTAATGCTTGGTGAACTTGAAAGGTCTAGAAAAGTATTCAAAGGCTTGGATACTTCCCAGAAATGTGTTCATGCTGTACTGGCCTGGAAATCCGGCATGAAATCTGCAGCTTGGATGCTGACCTGGGATTTTGATTCTTTCTTTGTGAGGTATTTTAATAACACAAGGCTTCTTCTCAAGCCTGTTGTATGTTTTGGGCTAGTTCTTATACCTGTGAATCGCTTTGCTGTTGGTACCATTTTGATCACATTTCTAGCGGAGGCCAAATACAAGGAAATGTCAGAAGAACAAGAAGCTGCAGGGAACCAAAGATCAATGTACCTTGCAGGAAAGGCAGCAGATTTAGGGCTTGAAACTGCCCTGGAAAAAAGCTGCCCTCTTGATTCTTAATCTAAACCAGAAGAAGCAGGTCCTGGCCATGATAAGGTTGACAGCAGGTTCCCATCCACATGCAGGAACTGCAGTAGTGGCCACAAGACTTGCAAGGAAGAAGGTACAAGAGCTAAAATAGTCAAATGAAAGATGCTGGATTATTTTCAGAGGAATGCACGAGATCACTGGGATTTATTATCTTATTGGGGGATTTATTCTCAACTGGACAGCCTTCCAGTACTAGGCACAGCGCAACGACCTTGACCAGCAGCAGGAAACTGCTAGATAATGTGGCAAGCTGCCTCTGCTAGGGGGAAGATGATCAGCTTCTAGGAAGACGTGACTAGCTGAAAGCAAGTCTTACGGTGTGTATCTCTTAGAGATAGGGTGTAATCTTAGTTTCCGAAACCAAAACAAATCACAAAATGCCATGAGGAAACCTTCTTTTTCTTCTCCTCTTTCATGAAGCAATAAATGATTTCAGTTGAGAGGAGCAGTGTGATAGCTGATGGGAGATGCAGTTAAGACTTCTTCCCCTCCTCCCGTCATACCCCCCCATCCAGGGGCATTGAAGTGCAGAGAGTCTATTGTTCTGCTGCTTCTCTTTCCTTTTAACTGTGCAGCTGTGTTCTCCATCAGATACCATCACTCTGCAGAGCTACTCTTCAGAGTGGGGGTAAGTGATTTGTTAACTGCTTGTCTTGGAGTAAACTACTTGGTCATGCAAGTTAGTCTGACAAAAGAACAAAAGAAAGAAAGTAATTGGTAATTATTCCCTCTATGCCTTCCCTCCTCTCGATTTTAAAAAGGGATACTTTTACAGCAGTGTTGTGTACCTATTTAATCACTTACACCAGCTGATGAAAGAAAAGCTCTTGTCCCTTGGCCCCTTGCAAATTATTCTTGTTAATTATTTTTTAATTATCCTTCCATCATTGCTCCTGGTGCCACTTTCATAATTTCTACATCAGTGGGTGCAGACATGACAAATCTAAAAACTTATCACAGGGAAGTATTGCTGCTGCTGTGCTGGCTCCAGAGGAGGAACAAAAGGTGGAGTGTGACCCAGGGGTCTCCCTCCTGGCTCCCTCCCTCTCTGCTTGGCTGTAGGTGAGGTCCCCTTGTTGGCACACGCGTGTGCGCACGCGTATCGACTCGCGTAAGCACACACTTGCATGAGTGTGTACACGCACTCATTAATTAGCTCAAGTTTCACATTAGCAAGTTAATATCCGACTGTTTTCAGGGTGGCTGACAGCATGTTAATCAGAACCACGTTTAAACAGATGGGTACATTGTATCTCTCCCTAATCCAGACAGGGAAGAAAAGATCCCCAGTGTGGAAGAAGAGATTGCAGGTTGCAATGCTCTGCGGTCGGTTTCTAAGGGATGAAAAGGATGGATTAATTTTTGCTGTTGGAAGGGTGCAGTGAAGATGCCAACATTTTGCTGTGCTATACACCTGCAAGTTTACAGAACCTGTCTTCCCAGAATACAGGTCCTTGTGTCACCGGCACACTTTCTCTGTCCCCCACACCTTCCCATTTTAAAAAATAGTGACAGAACTTGCTGGAAGATAAAGACGAAGCAGAAGTGAAACCCTAAATGTGGATGTACAATTGAGGGAAAGGGAAGGAAATGGAAAATAATAAGTGTCTTTCCCCAGGGGCTAGAGATATTAAAAACAAAGTATTTTCAGCATGTGTGACAAAAGCAAGTCATGAGGCAAAGAAATAACTAGGCACAGTATTTGCATCAGAGTACTTATTTATTCCCTGAACGGCATCTCTTTTTACCCTAGGCAAATTACTTACAAACACATGTTATATTTTACTGGTGTTCCTCAGAATTAGTTGGCAGGCGGCTTATGCAAGGAAGTTCAACCCCTGGTCTGCCTGCAGTGATTCACCACCACTGTTTACCTGAGGACTGGGCTTGCTATACATGAGCCATACTTTCTACAAAGTTTGGTGGTTTTGCTCTTTGATAAGCACTTCCACGATTTAGCTCATGATGACCACGAGGTGCTATCCCCCTTCTGTTTGCATGGAGATTGCCTAAACTGGCAAATTTTACATCAGTGTATTTCCTGTGTTGCCTTTTAGCAAAGAGGATGTTTTACCTCCTGTGTTTTCCCAGCTCCAGACTCTAGAGGACACTTTGCATGACATTTTTCAAAACCACAATAATTCCTTTCCTTGACACCTTATAAACACTAACTGGCATAAACCAAAATACTCTTACCCTTACAGCTGATGTTTTTGTATTGGGTTTTCGTGGATGTCACAGGCTATTTACGTTGTCCCTACAGTGCTTTTGGAGACCATGAAAGCATCACATCAGCTGTTTTTAGCCGGAGGAGTAAAGTCACAGGACCAACTGTTAGAAGTGAGCAGAGTTCCCTGCTGCTTCCCTCACCATTACATGGTGCACATCTGTGAAGGTCTGACTAACTTATGGTCAGAAAAAAGAACATTTTCTAGCATGATATGAGGTGAATTGGGTGCTGCAGGACTGTAATCCAGCATGACACTGATTTTTGCTATGGCCTTGGTCATCTCAGGTTGTTTTCCTGGTTAAATTCTTCCATTAGTAAGGTTTCTCACTTTAAATAGCTGATGCCCACATAAAATGTGATGCATGACCTTAAATTTATCCATACTATCTCCAAGTGCCTGTACCTAGGAGATCTGTACCTAGATTTGCCTATTAAATGGATAAAATATTTCTTAAATATTGGCAATCAGGCAGCGTTTACAACTGCCTGGGTTTTCTTGCTGCTATGAAGGATAAAGAGTTCTCTTCGTCCTTTCAAATTTGTCCTCTCACAGCTCACATTTGTCAAAAAACCTTAGTCATGGAGTCATTTCTCTCAGGAAAATCCCAGGGGCCAGTCCTAGCACTAAGTAACACAATGAATAGGAATCAGCAATGTTTAGACTTGCAGGTGGAAACCAGTCTGAAGATTCAAAGCTGAGCACAGTAATGGCTAGTTTCCCGAAAGGAAAAGAGAGCAGTGATTATGAAGAGCAGACAGGAGAGGACAAAAAGGTTAGGAGGTGAACACAACACACGAGTTAGAGGAAAACCTATTACTTAATTCTGAAATAGTGTAATAAACCGTAAGGTAATGTAATAAGGGGAGGTGGTAAGAGTGCATGCAGTACAAAAGAAACGGAAGAGTGAAATGTGTGATAAGGTAAGTATAGAAAGAAAGACTGTAATTCTAAGTGACTTCAAATTCTTATGTTTTTTTGCATTTGTAACAATAGGTAATCAATGAAATGCAGATGGGGGATTTAGCTAACAAATGTTTCTTGCATAGCTACTATGCCAGCAGTTCAACCTACCTGTGATTCAAAACCAGGTCTGATCTAGATTCATGATCAGAATATTTTAAATCCAATTAAATAACTCATAGATCCTGTTGTAATTACTGTTGATATCTCCTGATACTAAAGGATGTGTACAGGACCAAAATGCATGACTCAATATAGACCTTAACTCTCTAGAGGAGAAAAAAGAGTATGGAAACAATTGAGTAATTTTAGAATTCATTATTTATTGTGAACGTACACAGTCAAATTTTTTCTTGGGATAAAGCCACTGCTGTCATTTTAATTACATTGGGAGTAAATGTGACCCCCCCCAAGCCCTCTGTAAGTGAACAGTTTCTAATAAAGTTGTAACAGATCAATCATGAAAAGGTCTTGGCAGAAAAATCGGTAGGTAATAAAAAAGATAAAGGACACTGAAATGAATGGAGTGACATGCTGCGGGATATTAGCTTTATGAAGACAACTTTGTCCAATAAGAAAAGTTAGGTAGTGGCATGAGACAGGAACAAGTGGAGGACTCCTACCACTGCCAAAAATGCTTGATGCTGTTTCTGAGTACAAAATGTTGTGGTGGGACTGGCAAATGCTTTCAGTGAGAGATCTTCTTTTAGCATTAGAGGTGCTTAAACCAAATTAAATGGACATGTCGATTATGCAAAATTTAAGGATTATCCACCCATCAAAAAGGTGATAGTTGGACTTGCATTTAAAGTGATGAGCTGGGGCCCACATAACGTGTTTCCAGCTGGGAGCTACAGCATAGACCAGTCAGTGCTCTGTGCTATCTGCAGTGAGCAGTGTTGCGCTGTGATTTGAATATGCTGAGGGCCATGGAAATGCTAAATAAAGTCAAGATCAGCTTAACTGTATGAACTGCTAGGTTTGCGTTGAAAGCACTTATTCTGCAGGAATTTGTGTGCATTCTTTGCTGGCTGTGGAAGAGCATGTTGTCCCTGTGATGACACACACTCAATTTTATTCTAGCTGGGCTGTGTGTGTGGGCAGGGGGGAATACATACCATTTTCCTGGAGGAGAGCTGAGCAAGTTTTTCTTACAGCAGTACTCACTTGGTTTGTTTGCAGCTGTGCTTGTCTGCAGCTCACCACATTTATTCTGTCCCCTGTAACTCCCCACTCCTTTCCCCTCTAGCTCCTTCTTTTTCTTCCTGTGGCTTCCTTTCCCTCTCGCCACTGCTACCATTGCTGTCCTCTTGTACTGCCTTCCTTTGCCTTGTGCCCATCTGGTTTCCTTCTCTTGTATTCTCCAGAAGTTCCCTCACTCTTATTCAAAACAAATAGGTCAATCCCCCCCATCATCTCCTGTCTGCTACTTTGTGGGTCTGAGATCTGAACTCTGTTGTTTGGAAGGTTACCTAATTGCTTTTACACCTCTTTTCTTAGTTTTCCCACTGTATTAGACCACGGCAGGGGATGCTGGGCTTACTCCCTCCCAGTCTTCACCCTGAGGTACTGCTTCCTCCTTTTCCTACTCCGTCGCTTCCTCTGAGCAGCACTGCTTATGATTTTTCCTCATTATTCTCTTCTACCTGGTGCTACCAGCAGTTCACCCAGCTCCTCCTAATCAGTTTTCCATGCTAAATTTGGTTTTGGCCTCTCCCTCTCCACAGTGTACTGACTATTGTCATAACTAACCTCCAGACACTGGTAAGGCTGGGTTTCTGATGAAACTCCTGTCTCACTGCATTTGCCTTCCAAGTTTGGTTCAAAGCTGTTTATAAGTCATCAGAAAGGATGCATAATACATATGAAGTCCTATTTTATTCTTTTTCTACAGAATAACTGCAGGATGAAACTTTACAACAATCAGTAGAGAACAGTATCCTAAAAACCCTGCATATGGAAAGCGATAGTTATACTTCTATTGTTTTGGACATAATCCAAAGTGTTGTGGTTATTATTTTTTTTTTATTTTGTACTGTTGGATCTGCCTTGCCAAGGTGTCCAGACTGTTATTATTACTGTAATCTGAAATACAGCCAGGTTACTGTGATGGTGGTACTTTTTCCTTCAAACAATGTATTCTGACACAGTACACTCTGCCCATT
This sequence comes from Ciconia boyciana, assembly GCF_034638445.1. NCBI lineage: Eukaryota > Metazoa > Chordata > Aves > Ciconiiformes > Ciconiidae > Ciconia > Ciconia boyciana. The sequence goes on from NC_132936.1 coordinate 57,300,711, forward strand.
GTGCTGCTGCTGTTTGATAATTTTAAAGTGGTCTTTCTGGAATTATGATGAGGGAATGTGGGAAATGACAGGAGGACCATAGTTTCGCTCTCAAGGGAATTAACTTGCTTTTAGGAAAGATGGGTGTACCGCCTAATAGTAAAAGTCATCTTTAGGAACCACACAAACGAAAAAATGTCCTTCCTCATTTTGAACACCCACAACTCAACTTTTAAAAAGGTATTTTCCTTCCCAAAACCTTTGCTTCTCCCTAGATTCCTAATTCAGTAAAATAGATGAGATGGATACCCAAATATGTGCAAAAGGGGGCATTACTAATACCTAGGAAAAATGGAAACATAAAAGCTAAAATCTGATCTTCCTTACATTGATGTAGGTTGCAAAGAGCCCTATTGATTCAAACTAAATGGTTCTGTATTGCATTGGAATAAATGAGTTTTATTTGAATCCTTATTTGCTAAAGGGAGATACCCAGGACTTCCAGTTATCAAATTGTTGGTTGTTTTTTTTTTTAATAGGAGTTTTTTTCTCTCCATAGCTCATTTTTACTGTTGTTGTTGCTCTTTCAGTGTAGTCTTAATGATGAGTTTGTAACACTTATGTTCATTTGCATGGCAGGGAGCTGAACTGCCACAAGAAAGCATTATATTTTTGGAGGAGGATTAACAGGAGAAGAAGCTGGGTCATAGGCAAGGAAATCACTTGTTCAAACTGTCTCAAATATCAGAAAATGAGATTTAAAAAATGGTGGTGAACACATTACTCGTACAAATATTCTCCTCCTGCACCTCAGGTTTTTTTCTGCTGTCAGTCTCTCTTTTATTTCAGAATAATGCAATGAAGTCTTTGCAGATTTATATACTGACTTAACCCTTCAGAAGTGAATTGCCAACACACAAATAGAACTTGACTGTAAAGAAAAAAGCCTATTTAAGTCCTGATTTAGCCATGAATTTAAATATGGGCCTACTACATTGCCTAAGACCTTAAAAACCCAGATTGTCAACAGATAAATAGAACTTTTGTGAGGCTAAGATATATTTCCAAGCCCATTTTCACCCATTACATGATGACTGAGTAAAAAATATAAGTATAGGTCTAATTTTAAATGTATGTTTGCATTTAATTAAACTAATCATGACCTTAATAACCTGGATTAATTGGGACTAAATACAGAGCTCCTGTTTTCCTTAAAATCATGTATTTGACTTCTTAGACAAATGGAGAGCTTTGCACCAATGTCAGCTTTGCAGCCAGGTGCCCGTTTTCATGTTTATTATGTAATTTCTTTTGACTCAACTGTTTTGGCTGTATTTGGCCTCCTGAACATTGTTTTTGTTTGTAAGGGGAAGGGAAAGTCAGGTGATTTCTTGATAGAACCATAATTTACAAAACCTTGATCCTCCTAATACAGTGGAACTGGATAACAGAGAATCGTTTCCTTGCTTAATAATCCAAGCTTTCCTTTTTCCTTTTTTTCTTCTTCTTCTCTCTCTCTCTCTCTGTCTCTTTTACAGCCTGCCTTCTGTTAAAAAATCCTCTTAATTTTGTTTCTGGACCCCATAAGTGCGTCTCTGCCTGTCAGACCTCCTGCCACCCTCTGTGTTTATGCATCTGGCATTTTAGGCTTTGGTTGTATAATGACAGCTTCCGCAAACAGCAATCAGATCTCTGAATTTGCAGGATGTCCACAGTGAATATCCCTGTTTCTTCCTCCACATAGCTCAGTTTCTGACTGGTGTTATGTGTAGCTAGCTTTATGGGCCGTAGCAACCACTGCTTCCACCCACTTCGAGAGAACCTTAATTGCCTCTCACATTTCTCCCAAATAACGGCTAAACTTTCCAAGAACAAAGGTATATGATCCATCCCTAGGTATAACAAGTACGTATCTTCAATGGATCTATTACATTACAAATGTGAAAGCTTTGTACCCAAACTGTAAAATGATATAATCATGGTAAATAAATCTAGAAGGGTCCTTGAGAGGTCATATGGTCCATCCTTCTCTTGAGACAGATTCAGTTATACTGAGAGCCTTTTTCATAGATGTTTGCATACTCTGTTCTTAAAAGCATCCCAGTCAAGTGGGTCTATCACCTTCCTAAGTGCTCCTCTATTCTATTGCCTAATTATCCTTCTAATTATAGAGATTTTTCCCCCTCATGTTTACCTTACATCTTTTCTTAATTGAAACCCATTACTTATTTTTCTTTCACCAGTGAACACAAAGAAGAAATTTTATTCCTTTCTATTTTACATATCTGAAAATTGTTGCCATGTCTTTTTCAATCCCCAATTCAGCAAACTGAACTTCAGCATTTCACTTTTTTCTTCAAGGGGTCTATTCTCTCCACCTTTGATTTTTTGGTTTTGTTTTTTAGTTTTGGGGGGGTTTGTTGTTTTTTGTTTTCTCTTTGGACACCTTCTGGTTACTTTCTTTCTTGAAGATTGGTACCCAAAAGGACACAATGTGTTGGCTGAGCTTTAGCCTTTCTGAAGTATGTGGGAGGTTTGCACGAAAGAAGCTCCATTTTACAAATAAGAGGCCTGACAGGGTAGTGAAATGATAATGTTGACTCTGGGCAGTTCGTGAACCTTTTAATTCTGTGGGCCCTTTTTGGCAGTGTTTCTGTTTAGATGGCCATTCTCTATTTCAAAATTATGTACCTGATTGTTCCTGCGTAAGAGTAACAGTTTGCACTTGTCTTTATTGAATTGCATGCTTTATAAGTTTTTACTCCAATGACTTATATGTTTTTACTCCAAGGACTTTTAATGACTTAACATTTGGATGTATTTACAGCTCCCCACTCCTGCATTATTTTTCTATGCAACTATATGAACTCAAAAACACAGGAGGAACTGAGCAAGAAACTTGAAAGATTCTAAGTTTTATATGAAATGAGTCTATTAAATTGCCAATGTAGAGTCATAATTTCCTTGGGATGACTTGTACTTGTTATTGGAAAAAAACTGGGCTTGTGCAAGTATTCAACTAGATGCAGACCAAAATCTTGTTCAGCATACTAAGGCACCTGGCCATTAGTCAGGGATGGAATGAATCATGACGTACAGTATGAGTTGAGTTTCTTAATCTCACAGAAAGTCATCTTTCAGGTCTCTCCCTTGCCTAAATTAATCAGTCTTCATCTCTAAGGAAGCAGAGCTCCCTTTCCATGTCCCTGGCTTCTTTTTCTCTTAAATGGCAGTGAAGTTACACCTCCCAGCAAGGTGGAGCTGTAAGTACAGCTTTCCTTGTAGATGGTTCACTTGGGACTTTGGGTGACATTGGCCATTTTTACACAAACCACCCTTTATTACCTACCAGATGCTATTGTGCTCTTCAGAAACCTGCTACTGTGCATGGCAGTGTCACCCACCTGGGATCAGAATCTGGCCTTTCATCTCTGTTTACTGAAAAGCTGCAGTATTGTTTTGTTTTCTAGGACCGCTTTGTATCAGTTCTTTGTTCAACCCTACTGTTATGAAGTGGAAAATTCCATCTCAGGGCTGTCAGTGGTATAGAAGAGTTAATAAAAGGCTTAGTTTCCACGTGATCAGTGGGAAAGTATTTTATTATTTTGGCTATGGATTTTATGTGTGGCTAGAAAACAGCTTTTATCTGATTTCCTTTTACTGGAGGATTTTCTGTGAGTATTTCAACTCCTGTTCTGGACACAAAGCTTCTAGTAGTTCCTGTGGGGGTACCTACAACTTTTGGAGATCATTTTCAGTGATGACAGGTATATTTAAACATCTGTGGAATCTTGGAATCTCAGCTGCTGTGTATTTTGCTTCCACAGTTTGGTTTTTTTATTAGCAAAAACAACAGACCTATCAGAGATCAAACTTATTGAGACTATTTACTGGAACAGATTTTGAAACAAATGCAGTAAATCTTGAATTTTCTGTTTTGCTATGCAAGTTGATCATGTGTTTCAGCAGAAAAATTGTCTTTGTTCTTGAAGGTTGAAGGAACTGGTTATAAAACAAAACCTAAAAGAGCTTATTGTAATAACAAAAAAGCTTACTGTAACAACAAAAGAGCTTAGTATAACAACATAAAGAAAACCAAAACAGGAAAACCTTGCTCCCTTGCAGGGGTTCAATGTAGATGCTGACACCTCAGTCCCCAAACAGTGGTCATAATGAATTGAACTTATCTATTGCAAATCAGATACTGCTGATCAGATTCTCTTTTCAGTGCCTACACAGCACTACTCTGTATGTGTATCATGAGTGTGTAATTTATATCTTGGAGTAGTACCTGTCTGATTGACATGACTTTGTGTATTTACACTACACTATATTTTAAGATCAACAATGCCAGAGTGGAAGATGTTTCCCCTGGAGTAGCATTGCTACTTCTACTGCTCAGAACAAGTAACATCAAGCACCTGGAGACAACTTTACATCTCTTCTAATAAATAAAAAGTTTGAATCTAAAAAGTTGGGTAACATTTTGCCTTGAAGCCTTTTCATAGATGGATTTTTCTTCCTGCTTAAAAGACAAGTCAGTAAAGATTTATTACAGCTTCTCTCAAGAGACCTCATACTTCTGTAACTCACCTGCTTAAAGAGATAGTCACAGGAATAATAACTGTATTCTGCACAGGAGGTTTGGAAAATGACTGCCGATTTCTGAATTATTACCACGCATTGGATTTGAATGTATCTTTAGATACTAACCCCTTTACTGCCACATTACTTTTTATGCCAGAGGTCACCTCTAACACTTTCAATAAGCTAATGATTTTTTCTTAAGTAAAATCTTTGGGGGGTTTTATAGTCACTTTCTAAATTCAATTGCTCATAGCAGTGTATTTATGTAAAGCAGAGCTTTAGTAGGAGGTGATACAGGGCATAGGAAGGAGAACGCTATGAGAATTTTGTAGATATGAGATTGAATGGGGACTTTCCGGGGTGAACAGAGCCATGTTCCTGGTACATGCAGTCCAAGATTCCCTGTCAGGCAGAGCTTGGTAAAAAAGGCAGAAAGAACTGGCTGCTACCTGCTATGGGGCAGTGAGCAGATGCTACCTCATTCAACATTTTTATTTGAGCAAGATGCTTGAATATACTGACCAGTTTCATCTTTTCCTTCCTTAGTTTTCTGCAAGGGGGACACAAGTGGTTAGCTGCAAGGAGAAGAGCTGCATCCCCATTCTCTCTGGGCTATAGAAAGAGCATGAAGACACTCCTCATGCATTGTATGAAGGCTTGCACTCCTTTCATATGGCTTGGTACCACTGACTTTTTTGGCCAAGGTTTACAGTGTATAAGTTTCTACAGGACAGTCTCAGTGCAGAGGGCAGTGTAGCGGCTGCCTCTGGGTGAAAGTCCAAGTGAAAGAAAACATCCTGTGTTCTTCCTCCTCTTTGGGGGCATTCTGCATTCAAACCTATTTGTCATGGACAGTTCGTCTTGGAACTTTGTTGTTCTTATTTCATCCTATGACCTTCTAGTCTCTACTGGCATCTATCTACATGATTGTATCTTTAGACTAAAGAATTCAATCTTACTTTTTTTTAATTCTTGTGATAGATTTTTTGTAGGTGGGGACAACAATGGTTTTAATGTCATGAATTACAATGACATAACTGAACAGTGACTTGTTGGTGCACCAGACACCTGCTTTAAATTTCATTTTAAATTTCATTAATATTCTATTCCCTTCTGTTTTCTATTGCACAGTCTTTATTCTTAGACTTTTGGTTTCCTCCCAGAATTATTTCTGCTCCTCTCTTGTGATGCCTTGCCCCTTGCCTTATCCAATGTCCAGATGAAACCTCTGAGGAGCTGCAGGCCATCCATAAAGACTCTAACTTGGATCTTCACAGCGGAAAGGCTGCTGGTGGTTTGCCTCTCCTTCTGCCCAGCTCAGTATGGGTAGGCAATGTCATGGTCTGCTGAGCGGCTGGGGGTCAGGTGCAGGATATGGAGCTGGGGCTGGTGGGAGTCCCAGCACTTTGTTTTAACAGGGGCTTGTGTCAGGATGGCTAGGGCACCAGCATCTCCCTTCTAAACTGGGAAATGGGGAGGGCTAGTGGCCATAATAATCAAGGGGAGAGAGTTGGAGCTTAAGATGGTTGTCAGATTTTCTTGGCTATTAATGAAATGGATTAAGATAGTGTTGCTTAAATGGTAGTTCACATTTCTATAAATTATTTTTATCCTAAAGGTTGTTAGCTCTCGTGCTCTCTTTCTTTCTTTCAGTAGTATGCATGTGCATGTAATACCTATTTACAAACTGTGTTTATAGTTAACAGGCTTTTCTAGAGGAAATAAGCATGACATATTCACAAGAAGTTGCAAAGTATTCACAGCCAGCCCTAAATGTGCAGAACACTGGCTCTGGTGAATAATTATGGTCACCTCCAACCCTGTTGCTTGAAAGATATAAAGTGAAGAAAGAACATTTTGAGCAAGCCATACACTCTGTCGTGGCAACATGACTCAGAGCTGAGATGCTAAGCAAGGTGGGGAGGGGAAAAGGCTTTCTTAAGCAGAAGCTGTGTTGCAGCCTTATGAGTATTCACTTATGTCTCCTTCTGACTTACCTCCTACTCACCCTGTGCTGCCAGCCATGAAGTTTGGCTTGCAGGCAGTGTTGGCAGCATCTGTTGCCTGGAGATTGTACTGGTGTCTTGTCTGAACAGACTGACTCTGACTAAGATACATGCCTCCATAGAGAGACCATCTGAGAACAAGGGGTCTGCCTTGCTCCAAATTGTTCCTAAGGAGTGTGTAAGGCTCCTTAAGGGGGACGGCACTGGTTAACGTATGGGTTGCAAGGAACCTCATGTAGATTGACAGCTGTTCTCTAGACACAAACCTATGAAATATACCTATGTGTGTTCTGCTTCCTAATATCTAAGTGATGGCATTATCTTTACTGCATTTATCCTTCCAAAAGCCTTTTGGGATACTAGCGTCTTGCAGTCCCCAAGGGATGCAGAACTACAGCTCAGAGATGATTTATCAAATACTACACAAGGTATGTCTATGCAGCAGAGTGTAATGGAAGGAACACACCCAGCTCTGATATGTCTTTGGCTTGCTTCCCCACAGGAGGGCTATTGAGCTTGAAAGTGACTTTTAATGGTGTCCTCTGTGTGTGGGGCTCTTTCCTACAGTTCTAGTAGATGTTCCCGGGGTCATGGCTCTGCAAAGCTTCCTAGCATGGATGTCCACAACCTCTTGAGTCCTTTGAACTGAAAGTGTTTAAATTAGCATTGATGTGTGCTGCCTGTTTTTGCATTTTCCAAAGAGTTCCCACTAACTAGTGTGATTACGGTTTTGTGCTGTCTTTCCTGTACCAGTCTGCACTGTTTTCCCACCTCCCACTGGTGCAGTGGAAAAGGTTAGCCTTCAAAACCTTTTGCAACATTTATCTATTAATTTAGTTAAAATAAAACTTTTACTACTGTAGCTGTTGATGTTTGACTGTAGCACGCTCAGCATTGGCAGAAACACTATCCAGTCAAGTAAACCATGTTTTACACTTTACAGCTGGCTGGAGTTTCCAAGACTCTTTGTGCCTCTTGCAGAAACTCTTTTCTAGTCAGCTGTACTTGAGGTTTGCTTCTGACATTTCTTAAACAAGTAGGAATGAAATGGGCCAGCAGTAATAATTTCTATATGCCCAGCAATGGATATGTTTACAATGTGAATAATGAAATATTACTAAGAGAGAAGGATATTGTTCATCAGGAGAGTTCACTGAGCAATGTGTTGAGTGATGGGCTGAGTGACAAATGTGCTGGAAGTATTGCATGTGGGCAAATGTTATGACAGTGGCTCAAATGTGGGAAAATATGTTATGCACAGTGTAGCATAACCTAAGTCTTGGAGTCCAGCATTATGGTTCGGCTCCAAAAAAGCTGACTCATTCTTTGCGCCTCTGGCAGGTTCATGCTGCTTGACTGTGTGTACCTATTGCTCATGAGGCAGGATTTGGTCTGTGGGCTGGTGAGTAAAATTTGCAGCATTTCCAGAAACCTGAAACTGAGGAATTAATCTTTAAATGGGCATATGTTGCACATCTTACCAACAGCAACCATTTGCTAAGGCTACAAAACCAGTGCATTGCAGATGTTTCTTAGTCTCACCTTATAAACATGGCAAACTGCAGAAATACTTGTGCCTGTGTATCAAAAGAACAAATGGAGCAGGTCTTGCAAGCTTATAGGCTATGCTGGAGTCTAAAATGAAGTTGGATCACTGCACAGTAGTATCACTTTAATTACAAAAGTCATGTTACTTTAGAGTCTATAAGATCATTGCTACATTTTATAAACTCTACTTTCATGTAACCCCAGGCAGTTGAAATTAAGTGAGGGTTACAATAAAGGTTAAGGCTACTGGATTTCCCTCATCACTTCAACTTTAAAACAACAGTCAGCTAAATTGGTACAGTGTTCTCCTGGGACATAAATAACGTAGCATTCAACTGCTAGCAAGACAGCTTATAAAAAAACCCCAATCATTGAAGGGTTCACTCTTAGATCAGAAGAGGCATGCACAAAACCTATTTGAGCTAATAGGTTTGCAGGCACAAACCTGATTCCTTACACTGAATAGTGTGTAAGCATGATCAGATTTCTTCATACTGAATATCCGCAACTTTTCTCAAAGTCAGTAAAAGATGTATTTTACATGCATGGTACATATTACACATATACATACATACATTCAGGAAGAATCAGGCTCCATGACCCCCTCCTGGAGGTGCTGAATATCTATACCCTTTGTCTGCAGTGGGAACTGAGGGTGCTTGGGTTTTAGCTAAATGGAGTTAATAAGCAATGAAAGGAGATATTTTTAGCTCTGTGAGCTTTGCTCATTAAATGCAGAGATGGGTACCATGAATTGAGGTATAAAGTGTTAACCTTGCAGTAAGTGAATTGCCTTGGACTTTACAGAGGGAATTTAATACAAGATGCTATTTTGAAGAGAGAATATGTATATATCTGTCTCTATATACATATATAGATATAGAGAAAAAATTATATCCCTCTATGTACAATGAGAAATAATTCTAATTTAAATTGTTTTGTTTCATCAGAAACTTATATAACTAGCATTTTTTTTTTCCTTTTTATTGCCTGTTATTTGTACTGTAGACTCCATAGGTAGCTTCCTTGCACTGGTAGGTCCTCAGTTGTATAGTAAGAGACCATCTCTGTCTTCCAGAAGCTTATTGTATGTGCATCCTACTGAATTTTCCAGGATTTACTGTAGGAGGTGAGTTGTGTTTGTTTTTAGAGAAACTAGTTCGAGAAAAATCTAAGTCTCTGTTGAGGCAGCAACTGTTTTATGATATAATTAAGCACCAAACTCAGAGCAACAGAAACTAGTGCCTTGTTGTAACACTTGTTAATTCTGTGTTGACTAGTTATCATTCAAATCCTTTTTTCTTGTCGAAAGTAACACAGTTATACCATACTGAAGTACACAATATGTGCTACATGAGCAAGTTGTCATTATATGGCCTGGAATATGTAGCATTACATGGCCTGGCCTGCAACCAATGATGCATGTAAGTAAATTTACTTTCCTGAGTAGCTCTATTAACTTTACACATGAATGTGTATTTCCAGCAAATTCTATGGCATACTCTTGTGTATAGAATTATTCATACATACAAATGTCTGCAAGGCTCCTAATGTTTGTGGCACCAGGGATATGGATCAGAGCCCTTCTAAAGAGTAAGCGTATCAATTCGTAGTAGAATTTTTAGGTCACATCTAGTCTAAAGAATAATAATTCTTAATTTCATCTTTTGCTGACTCATATTTAGATCTATAAACTTGTTGCTACATGGAGTATAGGGGGTTTTTTTTCATTTTTCAAGGGAAAGAAATTGATTTTAGGACTAAAAGGACCTAGGAAAAAATTAGTAGAGCTTAGAAAAGCAGCAGTCAAATATGTAATACAAGCCAATAAACATTTAATTGGCACAGAACACCAATCAGAACTTTTTTTTCCAGCACAACACAGATGATGTGAATTGAGTATCACGGATACAAAAAAGAATTTAGGAAGCAATTTTGCAAGCTGAGAATAACAAAAGTATGAAATATCCCACCAGGCACTAGGCTCAAGCAAAAAACACTGGGATCATCCAAAGGAGTGATAGATAGATACCTTCCTGTGTGACAAAGCAGCACTAAAAGAATGGGCCCCAGTAGATTGTGGACACCTTGTGTATTGCCTTGAAATTCTCCGTTTTGCAGATATTGTGACTTTTATCAGGATATGATGATTTCTTTAAGCAATTATATTTTAGATGCAAGACATGGTGATCTTTTTTTCTTTTCAGAGGACAAATATGATGTTTCATATTATAAAATGTCACTATAAAAATGACAATTTTCACAAGCAGTTAAAACACTGTCCAAAGCCAGAGTCTGAGCATAAACTGTAAAGTGTCTAATATGGGATCATTGAGTGTATGTTTTTATAAGCAATTAAGTATTAGCTTGGGATGAAAAGTTTTCAGAAAACACCTTCATTTCCTCAAAGCAGAAAGAGTCCTCACAATTATCTTGTCTCAACTTTAGAAAACAGCTGCTTCAAAGCATGCTATTTCTCTACAACTCCTGCAGCTGAAACTTTCGCAGTTGCTTTAATTTGTCCTATAAGTGTGACCAGCTGAGACAAACTCATGAATGATGAGCATCTTAATACTGTTAATAAGTAAGAAGCCCTTTCAACTGAAGAGTTAAGCAGGCCCTTTAGATGGGGTGGACACTAAGACAGTGCTATCAGAAGCTTTTAGTATCCAGGGATTTTTTTATTAATAGAAGGCAACCTGAGGCAGTGGTGGGAGTGGCTCTAAAATGCATCTTGCTCTTGGAAGCACCCCAGACACAGGTGATTTGAGTGTTTGATGGGAAGAGCTTTAGCCCACGTGCAGGCACACTTAATCACAAAGGGTTTCTCTCATGGTGTGGGTTTTGCACTCTGGCTTTTTGCTTCTCTCCACTTTTCCTACTTACCAGCTTTTCCTGCATCTAGATATAGTGGGTGAGAGGCAGCCAGTCAGAAGAAGCTTGGAAGCCACCTAATAGGAAAGCTATGTATGTTTTGCTAAGAATTATTTCCTAATTATTTATTATTCTTGATGCCTAGTGTAATAACATTAAGCCAGTACTCGGGCATTTCTGAATGTGGGCTGTTTGAATCTGGATCTGGAAAGCAGGCATCCTTTCATCACAGGACCATTTCTGAGGAACTGTATTCTCAGAAATGCTTTTTCCTGGAATCACACATAATTTGCAAGTTATTCAGCTAATCAAAATAGTTTTTCTAAGACTGTAACTGTTTGCATCCAGCGATGGTAATTTGTTCTTCCCCAGCTGATTCGATCTGTAGTCTTGTAGTGCTTGTGCTTGCCCTCATTCATTCATCCTGCATTATAGGCCTGTTCCTGAAGAACGCTGAGTACCTGCGGTTTGATTGAAAGTTATTGCATCTCTCAGGAGTAAATTTAATTTGAGTGATACCCCCTATAATCCAGTGTGATATGATGCATTAAAAAATAAAGCAATAACAGATTATCTACAAGCCATTTTTTCAATTTTATTTGAGGAAAAGAAATCTTAGCAGAGAAAGCCATAGAAATAAACTGGTTTTTATTCTTTCACTAATACAGAAGTTCCTTGAGTCTTGGGGGGGGGGGGGGAAGAAAATAAAAAAATGAGGCATTTTTTTAAAATGAGGCATCATAAACAGCCTTCTGTCAGCTGTTAACAACTGGGATTGGTGGTTAGGTACCAACATTATTTCAGGTAAATGAGAGGGCAGAATTGTAAACAAAGGAAAATGTTCGATTCCCCCAAGTGAAATGTGGGCTGATGCCTAGTATTTATAGCTTAGTACATCCTCATTAATCCATTCTGTTAATTTTTTTTCTTTAACACTGACTAAGGAAGAATACTAATGCAACATTTCTCTGCTGTTCCGAAGTGTTCTGTTATATTTGAGAGCTTACATGTATTTTTCTTTCCAAAGAGCTCATGCAGTCATGAGCATGCCATGGAAAAGAATCACTGCATTTCTTAAACTATTAACAAATACTTTAAATGATGAAAATCTACTGAAGCCAGCAGGAAGCATAATCCAGCAATTACACAGCAGCAGCAATCTGGATTTTTTCTGATTTGGATTCAGTGGAAGAGTAGTGGTTATTTTAATTATGTCCTTAAAGAAATACTTAATAGTGTTTGCCTGTTTCTGACATACCTGAAGACTTGTCCATAGAGTTAATTATCTGATGCTAAAAAACCCCTGTGTAGTCCAATCACATTTATTCTCAGCCTCAGAGTCATATCAAAATATTTTTAATGATGTACTGGTGTTGTTTTGGCCACAGAGGCTGTAGCAAAAAAGTCATATTAACTATGAAAAGAGAACTATTTAGAGCTTAGTGTAAAGATGCAGTAGAAAGACTTACAGTGGTGTCCATAATTTTGGAGATTTATGACTCAACTCAGTCAAGGTGAAGCACTGACAGAAATTCCTTTGTTCTCAACATGTTCCAGCCCATGTGTCTCTTTTCAGTTTATGTCTGGACTGGTAAAAAATTATTATTATGAAATTTTTATTGTAAAGCTGTTGTATACATGATGTTTACTGCAAAATCTGAGTCTTGTAAGACAATGTGATTTAAAAGGTTCAAAGCTAGGTTTTCAACTGTTATTTCAGGGTCACATTTTCAAAAGAGTTCAAAAGTCAACACTGCAGAATTTGTGTGGAAATAAGGCCTTAGTTTGGCACACTAAGGTCTTTGGTATCCTGGTCTAACTGGACTGAGAATCAACAGTAATAAGATCTGTTAGGTGGGTTGTATCACTAGCAATAATGTATTCTGCCACCTACTGAAAGAGCTGAATTTAATACTTTACAGTCATGTAATGACTGTGTAAAATTTTGGATGAGATGTTGCTGAAAATAACTTTTATTTTGTAGCCATTTCTGATTTGAGAAATTATAATGAACTTGTTTGGCCACATAACTTAACCGATGCATTTGGACACTTGAACTTGCTCAGAGCTTTTTGTTCAGGTGACCTCAGCATTGACCTGTGTTTGGTTCAATGCTATAAAAGCTGCATTTCAGAAGCTTCAAGCTTTTGCTTCCTTCTCAGAGCCCTGTTCCATCATAAGACTGCTTTTATTATGACTGTTCTCCTTTACTGGCCATCGCCACGCACTGAGGGAGTCGCACAGCTGCTCAAGGTAGCTGATAGACAAGCACCAGTTAGAGGGTGGATCTGTCTGCAGGGTGGACATAACCAGCACTGCAGTTGTTCACCAGGATATGTTTAACACTGAACTGAGCCTTAATGAAACACTGCAGAAAGCTGCTTGTTCATTTCAGAGTGTGAGGTTTTCTTAATGTTTTTGGGAACAGGGACACCTTTAATAAATTTCATCTGTAGATGAAAACTTCATTTTTAGTTGAAATATAGTTTTGCTTGAAAACTTTCACCTACCCTTAGTAAAGACCTCAGTGGACACTTCTGGAATACTGTTGGCTGTGCCTGTAGGATAAGTTAAACTCCCTTGAATAAACAAAACCAAAAACCTCAAAATGTCTTATGTCCCTAGGGAAATCTCTGGCTTCCTTAAGTGTTCTGCAAATACCACAAATCCACACCAATTAAACCCATATTCTGTAACACTATTTTAAACCTTTTTTCCTAAGACACAATTTTTTACTATGATATTTATGTTTCTTCTATTATTTGAAGACCATCAGGAAGACTTGTCAGTGATTTACTTCATAAGTAGAGGATAGTGACAGCAGGAATTCTGCCTGGTACTTAGATGGGGTTGTTATCTCCTGAGGTAGGAGGTAGGGATGCAAATCTGTGATTATCAGGACTGTGCAATGTTGCATCTAGAGGTGCATTACTTAAAAGCATGTCATCATGTAATTGCTGATGGCCAGTAAAAGGAGTTATCTTCTGCCTCACATAACAACAATAATAATTATTATTATTACTATTGTTAATATTAATTTCGGTAAGGTTGAATAACTGAAAAAGAACAGTCCTTCCAAAACTCAGAAAGTTTCAGAAAATTTAGAAGATTGATTTTGTGCTGCGGCATAGCTGGGTCAAAAATACATGATAAAGTACAGGAGTGTGAAAGATAACCTTTGTTTTAGATTTCTCAGTGAGGATACATAATTAGATAGCTGTAACTGTTAATGTAAGTTTTGTTATGCCTTTTTTTTTTTTAATTGCTAACAACCAGTAAAGGTTGAAATAAGACTGTGGAAAGCATTTTCTAATTTGGATTCACTTACATTAGCTTGCAAAAACCTCCTATTTCTGTTAGCTGTACAAAGAAAACAAATGAGACCTGAAATCTAATCCAGATAGACAAAGGTGAGAAGGCCAAAGCTGATTTCAGGGAAGGGTCTGCTTCTTCTCTTCCCCAGTTCAGGAGTTAGTCTAGAGTAATGATTAAAATAAAATTGTGTGGCAATACCTATTACTTCTGCATCTGGTGAATACTTTTACTGATATCTTTCGTTTCATGGAGCCCCTCTGTATATTACACTGAAATACTGAAAATATTCCCCCTTAGGTTAGGACACATCAATGTTGAAGGTAAGGATGCTAAAATTCTGCCTGCAGTCCTTGCAAACCAATAAAGGAGCAAAGCTTTTCTAAAACGTAGTCTGCTATTTTCTCAGTAAATATTAATGGTCTACCTGTTATCATCGCTCATAATCCACTTTCTGAGAATGCCATACAAGGCTCTCAATGTCATACAAGGTGCATGCTGTTCACAAGTGGGGAAATGCAAACAGAAAGCTGGGGAGAGTTCCTGAGAAGGTGAACACAACCTGAGGAGTTGGGACAAACAGGTCAGTTTTTGCCTGCCTACAGAAAACTTTGCTAGAATGTTGATTGCTGGAGAGTTATTTGAGTTATTTAAAATGACTAGTAGCAAAAATCTAGAAATTGTGTCTGTGAGCTATAAACTGTAATGCCACTCATTAGCTACCTTCTGTGATGATGAAGGGACTTGAACAAAAGTACTGAGAAACAGCAGAACAAAGAGTGATTGCATAGAAACGCTCAGCATGATCAGCCCATCTGTTCCATCAGGAAAACTTAAAAGTTTAAAGAGCTTTAAAATATATATATTAAAAAAGATAATTTGGAAGATCAACAAGAGAGGAAAGTGGCAAACATTAAAAACCTATGCTCTCTGCACAAGCTGCATTCTTGGTGTCATCTGGATTATTACTACCAGGCATGGCAAAATTTTGAATGAAGCTTTTTCTTCTGGAAACTTTAGGGTCTTCAAGTTCTGCCCAAATTCTCCTTGAGATTATTGGATGAGTTAGAGAGAAATCCAAAGAGACCTAATACAGGGAAAAGTGGCTTTAAGGAGAGCAAAAAAAAAAGAGGGTGGAAAGTCATTGGAATTTATGCCAATGAATTTACCATTACATTCCTTTTTTTTTTTTTTCTTTTCCTTTTTCCACATTTTCCCTTATTTTGGTAAGCAGCATTAGTTAGCTGGCTGTTTCACAATTCAGTATGTGATGTTTGCTTTTGCTTTGAATGCAGATGTCCCTGTGAGTTACTGTTCGTGCTCTAATTGCCTGTTTAGCACCTGCATATGGCCTTTTAATATGGAGGCTGTGACCACAGCTCCAAGAGTTAAATTTGTTTCTGGATTTTCCTTTAACAGTATCTTTGCAATTGTATCATTGTTTGAGTTAAATATTCAGTAGCAAGCTTCGTTTGCCTATATTCTATTTTTCATATTTCTGAAAGCTTTGTTTCTCTGTAATAGTTGCAGAACTTTTATTCCCCCTACACTTGCAGTCACACTGTCTTTCACACACTCAAGATGTTTTATGTAATGGTAGCAGACAGCCTGTCTGAGTAAAATATGAGAGAGTGACCAGCCTGAAATATGCCTGTTGGAGCAGACAGAGCAATCACCTCGTCACTGTGTTGGATGAGTTTTGTGCTGTGAACTAGAAGGGCTCCAAGGTGGGTAGCAGGGCTGACACTGAGCTGGAGGGAGCCCCGGTGGAGGCAAAGGGCTGGGGCACCCCCTGCGTGATTGACATTGCTCTCTCATTCAGTTAATTGAGCCCCAGCTGGTCAGCTCTTTTTTGCTGGGGTGCCGGCTTGGGTTGGCTCATCCCCTTTCAGTAGCGTAAGACTTCAACAAAAGAAGCGGCACAAGCCAGGAGCCAGAATTACCTACGGGAGCTGCTGGCGCTCTGCCATTCTGCAAGCGCCCCTTGAGCACGTGGCAGGTTATTGGGATTTAGCAAGGGACAGGCAGCTCAGGTTTTCAGTACTTTCCTTTCCTTTTCCAAGGCCTTATGCTCCTTCCAAGCAGGAAGGTCAGCGAGTGAGGAGACATGGAGGTGTCTGTAGCTGGCAGATTTAGCAGGGACTTCGTGATGGCTGTTCATGCTAGGATTCTGTATTTCAGTGCTGACTGAGGTGTAACACATGGAGAGTGGTGGCAGGGAACTGGGCTATGAAAGATTAAGGTAATTCGGTGATGCTCAGTGTGCCAGAAAAGGAGGGAGGATCAAAGAAGAGAGGGGCGATAAGACTGGAGAGGTCAAACAGTGAAGTCCTATGGGTAAGATTAGACAGAAAATTGTTGCCACAGTTGAGGCAAAAGAGGTTATATTTTTGGCAGTGTAAAATGAGAAGCATTTTTTGGAACGGAAAAAAACAGAAGTTAGATACGTTATGCAGAAAACTATGGTACTTACACGTAGTTGGGAGCTGGAGAGAAACATTCAAACATTGTTAGAAGTGAAGACCTAGTAGGATACCTGGATAGAAAGCGATCTTGAGGTGCAAGCTTTTATGAAAAGCAGGATGCATTATACTCTGCACAGAAAAAGGAGATAGTGTGGGTAGCTTGGGGAAAGATTATTTTACCCATATTGAGCTTGGTTTATGCTGTTAATTTAGGCTGAATGTCTGTGTTCAGTTCAGATGGTCTAATGTTGAGCCACCATTATTGCTAATTTCCCCCAGAACCTACACTTTCCTGCCAAAACACAAATCCAGATGTGCTGACACAGCAAGTTTCCACACTTTGGGCTGGAGCCACCCAATATAATACATTCAGTGCCTGCAAGGACAGCCAATTTGTTACTGGCAGGTAGCAGTTTTCAAATTTCCACAGGATTTCACAGAAGACCATCTAGCAGAGACAGCTTTGAAATGGCTCTGTCTCGGTTTCGCTTGCTGCAGGGCTTTTGTGCACCAGCCTGACACCCCCACGAAGGAAAGGGATTGAAGGTGGCTTGTTCCAGCAGACTTTCTATTGCTACAGCTAATTATCTGGTTGGAGCCAAGGGTGACTCTGTCGCATATCAGAGACTGGCTTCTAGGGCAGGACGGTCCCTATCACCAGGAGATTTCACATATTGAACTTTGCATGGGTCCAAACTGCTTGCTGGGGAGAAATATGTGTGATTTTTCCAGTTGCCCTTTGGTGCTCTGCTGCGTTGTGTGTGGTGCTAGCTCATTTTCCTGCCTGTTGAAGAACGGGGTGAGCTGGAAAGCTGAGTGTCAGACTGTGCGCAGTAACATGGGAGGTAGATCTGGCTGGGTCAGGAAGTGCTGCAAACACTGCCAGGCACCTCAAAAATACATTAAAACCAGAATTATACTGAAGCCCCATAGTTGGTTGCCAGGTTTCAAAGTACATTGGTTCCTTCTGCCTACCTGAGGGAATGGCAGATATAAACCACTGTTAGGGAAGGCTATCGGTTATAGCGGCTGCTGTGCTTTTGGCAGGGTCGTGATCCGTTTTGCTGCAGCATGGTGCCATTTGGCGCGAAACGCAGTAGTAGCCTGATGGTGGTTATTTAGAAAGGGAAAGCTGCTCAGAGCTGTGGTGGAGTGTGGCTCTGCCAGAATTGCCCCTAAGTTCCACGAGGGTTAGGCTGAAGCTTGAACTGCATGAAATGTTGATGCGGGAGGGCGGGATGTCACCGTGGCTGCCAGTAGCCACCCTGCCTGCAGGTAACATGGGCAGCTGGAGAGATCTGCTGAGGGACGTGTTCCACAGAGTCGAATTGCCTTCCTCACACCCGACTGTCTCCCCTCAAACCGTTGCTTTGAATGGCTTTTTAGCCTGGCAGGTGCTGCCATCACTGACAAGCCTGTGCCCCCTCCATGGGGAAACACACAGTGTTTGGCAATCACGAAAATGAGCAAATACTTGCTTCTGTGCAGCTAAGGGAAGTGAGAGCACATGGCTCCTAGTAGCAGCAGGGCAGAACAGGACACAGGGGACCCCGGGCGCTAATAATATGCACTTCATAATGTGCTGCATGGAAAACAAAAACAAGTCAACAGTGACAACAAAGCTGTCCAACAACTGTCTTCTGCAGTGAGCTGCTTCTCACTTGGCTTCTGAAGATTATTTCATTTTGTTTGAGTTAGTAACCGAGAGGCTCTGACAACTGTACGAAAGAAGTGAACAGCCTTGTTTTTGGGACATAAGCAGCATAAAAGTCAATCTTCCACCAAGTTTTTCTTTCTTTATCTTTTGTCCTGTTTTGTTTGCCATGAATATGGAACGGTAGTGTTTTAAGTATCTCTTTACACAAAGAACTAGGTCTGACTGTTTCCATTGTCGATGCTGTTTACGTATCATGACCTACAGTCATCTCCTGCTCTTTTAAGGAGAACCGCTTTGCCTGGTAGGATAATTCTGGATGTTAGATCATGATGGGTAGTAGGAGCTGGCAGAGCACAACAGGGTTCCAGCACCTCTCATCGTGGTCAGACTTCCTGTATCTGAGATACCGATGACATCTTTAGCACAGCACTGCCTTACAGCACCAATCCTGCATCAGTTCTCAGGAGTTACTTAGGACACCCCACATTAATTAAAAGGGGGTTGTTAAATTATAATTAAAAGACAATGAAAAGGGGGAGCAGGGGGGTGCTTTTAGGCATTATCTGCTCAACCGCTGCAGTGCGCTACATCCCCCTGACATGGGTGGCATACCTGTTAATGGCCTCTGTAGAGGAATGACTGGGGTATATGTTGTGGGAGGTGACGGTGTGTTGTCCTGTTCGCTGTCAGCTGAGGACTAAATTCAGTAATTTGAAGGCAACAGCTCTATCGGCTCCAGCGCAGCCCTGGCACAGCTCTGGCTGCTCAGCCCCCTGGCACTCCCAGAGATCCAGAGTTGAACTCTGAGCTGGTTGTAGTTTGGAAGTGCTGTGGTGCCAGGCACTGGGGTTTTATCCTCATGCCTCTCACTAATTTACTCTTCCCTTGCTTCTTGTGCTTGAATTCTAGTTAATCTCACCCGTCTTTCATGTAATTAAAAAATAAGACTCTTTTTTTCATATGCTCCTTTTCATATGCTATTTATCCCCAAAATCTAATTCCCAAGTCAATACACTTCATGCAGACAGGGAAGCATTCTGTACCTAAATTGGTGCAATCATGGGCGAATAACACACAGGTAAACTTCTCAAAAAATATCAGTGTAGATGTACTGGGGCTGCATGAATGTTGGCAGGCTAATAAACAGGAAAGGCTGGGGACTGAGCTTTATACATAAATGTGAAGGTGGTATTCATCCTGCCTGGCTCTTAGGATATGCACATGTATTCCCATTCTACCTTTTACAGTACTGATAGTTCATCTTTAATAAATCAAAGGCAGCTTTTTCTTGCTTGCATGCTCTCTGAAGGAGAGGCTATCAAGTCATACCCTGAACAGTTTTGACACACAGATAATGTCTGGTGAAAAGTGCTAATGGTAGTCTTTTATTTACAGATGTGTTGAGCAGTATGCAAGGTAATGAGTTTATCTTGCCTCTTCCTCACAGGAGGAGAATAAGATGAGAGGCACATTCTCCTTTCGTCCTCTAGCTCCAAAGGAGGCGGGTTTCCTGTCATCCCTCGAAGAAACTCCTTTACACTTGTCTAGCCAGGACAGTTTCTAACTTGCCTCCTTTGTTATGCCTGGGCACCCTGGTGACTCGGCTGACATTGATATGAGTGTTTCTCTTTCCAGTCCGCCCCTGCACGCCTGCCGTATGGGCTGACGCCTGTCAGCTGCCCGGAGCACTGCTGCTAGAGCACCTCCTGGATCAGTGGGCTCCTCGTCATGCAGCGAGGGCTTGGAAGGAGCTGCAGGCTGTTGGCACACTCCTGGTCTTGATCTGAAATTAATTGACACAACTTGAATCTTTAGAGATGACGCCAGAAGGAAGAACAGAAAACCTGTGAGATAGCAAAGAGCAAATATGATGTAAAATTGTCCGCTGGCATTCTTCAAATGGGGAGGTTTGATTTTTGTTTTACAGCTTGATTTCTTCACCTTGCAGACATACAAGCTTCCATTTACAGCTTTTGAGACTTGCTCTTGTCTCAACAGCTCCGTGGGTTTCTTTAGCTGGGAGAGCTTTGGTACTGTATGCGATGATAAAAGGCTTTTCGTACTGCTGTGCAGCCTCGTCTGTAAGACTGGCAAAACAGCATTGTCACAATTGTGAAAACTACTGATACTGGTGAAGGGTTTTGGAAAAGGAGCAAAAGAGGAGGAGTTTTTTTCTGAATTAGGATCCTGGGTGTAATTTCTTTGAAGGAGACTTCGTAATTGGAATATTACATAAATACTGTACTTTTTGTAAGGGCATACTTGTGTAAGGTGCCCTCATCTACAACACTGTAACTTGTTTCAGAGATCAAAATAATTCATATGTCTGTTTGCCCTCCCCTTTCATATATGAAACCAGTTCTGTAAAGCTCCTTTTTTTTCTTGCTCTTGGTGCCACCTTCTGCAGGTCACACTAACTAAATTAAATTGTTCCAAAAATCTCTGGGTATTTCTGTTCTGTGCCTCACTGAAAGTTTTACAAATGAAGACAGGTAAAGACATAAAGAGTGTCTAAAGAGTGCATATCTGAGATTTGCATATGTTCAGAAATTTACCAGTCTTGTTTCCAAGAAAAGTGGGGATGAATCACCCTCTGGAGGGGCCTTTTTCTCTCTGCTGACTGTAGAGGAACTTTAGCTTAGTGTCAGGCGGCTGAAGTTATAGGTAGCATTCATCTGACCCAAGAAAGAAAAATCCTCTTCTGAAGGAGAGATCAAGCTGGTACTCAAACACAGAGTAATGGGAAAGTGAAACGTGTGGAGATACCGTGTGAAGCGCAGACAGGGACTAAGAGCCTGCCATACCAAATAGCATGGGGAGGTATGGTAACACTTCACAGGGCTATGAAACCAGTTGACTGGCAAGATGATGCCTTTTTCATCACAGGTAATGTTTGAAAGTAGAGGTGATGGGTTATATCTCTTAATCAAGAACATAATTGATACTTTGTTCCCTGCAGACCATGTCTATGCAGGCAGGTGCAAATAGCTACCTGCTAGCTTTGCCCATTTTCTGGGCATCTGGGACTCTCTGCCCAACTGATAAGATATGTGCCAACTCCAGTCCAGAAGCCATTTAAACTCATTTACACAACCATGACAAGGTGACCAAGTCTTTGGTGCATAGATAAATGCAGCATGCAGCTGTCTGCACTTCACAGACTCACAGAGTAGTCTAAGTTGGAAGGGACTTCTGGGGATCATCTAGTCAAACCCCTGTGCAAAGCAGGGCCAGCTACATCAGGTTGCTCAAGTTTGTGCCCGGTCAAGTTCTGAATATCTTCAGGGATGGAGATTCCTTAATTTCTTTGAGCAGCAAGTTACAGTGTTTGATTACCCTCGGTGGTGGTGAAGAATAGAAATATTCTGCTATCTAGTTGGAATTTCCTTGTTCCAGCTTGTGTCTGTGGCCTCT
The DNA here is from genome assembly GCF_034638445.1 of Ciconia boyciana. Taxonomy (NCBI): domain Eukaryota; kingdom Metazoa; phylum Chordata; class Aves; order Ciconiiformes; family Ciconiidae; genus Ciconia; species Ciconia boyciana. The sequence goes on from NC_132936.1 coordinate 57,322,553, forward strand.
CATCCTGTTGCTGTGCACCTTCCAGAAGAGTCTGAGTTTGTCTTGTCTACATCTTCCTATTAGGTTATTATAGACAGCAATAAGATCCCTCCCTGAAGCCTTCTCCTCTTAATGGTGAGCAAACCCAGCTCCCTCAGCCTCTCCTTGACCGTCCCATGTTCCAGCTCCCTGACCAGCTTGGTGGCCTTTGCTGGACTTGCTCTCGTATGCTGATGTCTGTCTTGTACTGGTGAACCCAAAACTGGACACAACAGTCCAGAAGTGGTCTCACATGTTACTGAATAGAGGGGAAAGATCACTTCCCTGGACCTGCTGGCTAATGCAAGCCAGTATGCAGCAAGCTTTTGCTGCAAGGATACCCTGCTGACATATTTAAGTTGCAAATGTTCATCCTGTAGATATGCCCTCTATTCACCTACTTAGAATAGAAGAAACATAGGGAAAAGACATACCTGTATACCTACTGAGCTGGAATTAAACACACAATCCCAATGAACAAACCTCTGATGAATTACAACTATACTATATGAAAAAGCCTGAGCAGGGTTGCCATCACACAACTTGCAGTTCTTAGTGCTTATTTAGAAGTACCTTTTCCATGGTCAGTTTTGAAAAGGAATTTCTCATGTTCGTTCCAAATTCACCACAAATAAAGATGAATGGTAGATGAATGTTTGAACAGTATCCCTTACCTATGGGTGCTAGAAATATAGTAAGAGGCATTAGTGTCTTTAGCTTATGCTATTTCTGTTTGCAAACAGCAATTTGAATAACATTCATCACACACAAGAGGTCCATTGGTAAGAAGAGAGATGATACTAAAAAGGAATAGGACAATTTTTATCCAGTTTGCCCTTTATAATTTTTAGACATGTCCTCTACCTGTGAAAGACCTTGGCCCCTAAGCAGGCATTTTGGAAATGCCAGCATATAGTGCAAAGGGAAAATGTGTTACTTTCATAGATAACTGCTTAGTAACGAAAGAGCTTTAATTTTGTTCAACAAAATACTATATGAAGTAATGAAAGCTAAAGATTCCTGGAACACTTTTAAATGATACTCACAGAAAATGTTGAGAAACATTAATTTATTATTTAAATATCTAACAATTTCTTAAGTATCTTCAAGAAAACAAGGGTATTCTTATCCCTAAGACTGAAGGTTTCCAATTGCAAATATGTAACTACCTGCTCTATTAGGAGAGGGTTGGACATTACAATTTTGGCTATCCTGCTTGCAAGTGGTGATCAAAATATTTAATAGCAATTCCAGGTTGCAAGAGAGGCAATATCTTTCCATTATTAATAATACAGTGGTAATGATAAATTGGCTGTAATAGCTATAGGCCTGGCCAAAGCTTTTGATTTACTGAGGCATGTTCACATTATATATGCTGATAAAAATATTGAATTAGAGACTATTCTTTTAGAAAAATTTCAAGATCTATATCAGAATTATTCTCATTTAGAAACTAAACTGGAATTGATAGTGACAATTATTCTGGTTTTTAATAGTTTTATATAGGGCTATCCATAAGTCCAGATTTCATTTAATATCACCTTCTACCTTCTATCTTAACCTTCTCCTTTATTAACTGAGGAATGGAATAATCAACTTTATGATACTTGATGGACAAATAATAGCTTTTGTTTTTTCAAATATGTCTGCTATTGGCAGGAATTAATATCCTGATATGATTAAAAATTTAGAGTGGCAGAAATGGTTTTGTTCTTGTAGTAGGTTTAAAATAAACACAAAGAATATACATAAGCATTGCCTAGTACAAAATATATTGTTATCCTAAACAAGTACTGAAAAATTAAGTGAAGTGAAACTGGCAATATAGGGGAAGGTTCATTTGAAATATATTTGGGAGTCCAAATTGATTCTTGGGAGAGTATAATATATTTGTCACCTTCAATTAAACTAATTTGATGGTTCAATAAACTAAACAAAGCAGCAATTAAAGCACCAGAATTAGAAAGTTCTTAATGCTTATCCTCTTTCTGGATTATTTTACAGTTTAACACACTTTGTGTCTATTGGTATCTATGCTGTAATACAGATTAAATGGCAAGAAAGACACCCAAAGCATCATTCATCTATCACAATGGACCTCTGACAAGCTAATATAAAGCAGAAAGGAAACTGTCTAGGAGGTTCCTGGAGTGTGTGGAAGATAACTTCCTGACACAGCTGGTGAGTGAGCCAACTAGGGAAGGTGCCCCACTGGACCTGTTGTTTGCGAACAGAGAAGGACTTGTGGGTGATGTGATGGAGGCCATCTTGGGCATAGCGCTTACAAAATGATAAAGAGTTTTCGATTCTTGGAGAAGTAAGGAAGGGGGTCAACAGAACTGCTGCCTTGGAATTCTGGAGGGCAGACTTTGGCCTGTTTAGGAGTCTGGTTGACAGAGTCCCTTGGGAGGCAGTCCTGAAGGGCAAAGGAGTCCAGGAAGGTTGGACATTCTTCAAGAAGGAAATCTTAAAGGCACAGGAACAGGCTGTCCCCATGTGCCAAAAGACAAGCTGGCGGGGAAGAAGACTGGTCTGGCTGAAGAGAGAGCTAGGGCTGGAACTAGGAAAAAAAAAAGTTTATGACCTTTGGTAGAAGGGGCACGCAACGCAGGAGGACTACAAGGATGTCATGAGGTTATGCAAGGAAAAAATTAGAAGGGCCAAAGCCCACCTAGAACTTAATCTGGCTACTGCTGTAAAAGACAATAAAAAATGTTTCTATAAATACATTAGCAACAAAAGGAGGGCTAAGGAGAATCTCCATCCTTTATTGGATGCTGGGGGAAACATAGTGACAAAGGATGAGGAAAAGGCTGAGGTACTTAATGCCTTCTTTGCCTCAGTCTTTAATAGTAAGACCAGTTGTCTCCAGGTACCCAGCTCCCCTGAGACAGGGAAGGGGAGCAGAATGAAGCCCCCATAATCCAAGGGGAAATGGTTAGCAATCTGCTACACCCCTTAGACACACACAGGTCTATGGGGCCGGATGGGATCCACCCAAGGGTACTGAGGCAGCTGGCAGAAGTGCTCACCAAGCCACTTTCAATCATTTACCAGCAGTCCTGGCTAATGGGAGAGGTCCCAGTTGACTGGAGGTTAGCAAATGTGATGCCCAGCTACAAGAAGGGCCGGAAGGAGGATCCAGGGAACTACAGGCCTGTCAGCCTGACCTCAGTGCCAGGGAAGCTGATGGAACAGATCATCTTGAGTGCCATCACACAGCACATACGGGACAACCAGGTGATCAGGCCCAGTCAGCATGGGTTTATGAAAGGCAGGTCCTGCTTGACCAACCTGATCTCCTTCTATGACAAGGTGACCCACTTAGTGGATGAGGGAAAGGCTGTGGATGTTGTCTACCTAGACTGTAGTAAAGCCTTTGACACTGTTTCCCACAGCATTCTCCTGGAGAAACTGGCTGCTCATGGCTTGGACAGGCATATGCTTTGCTGGGTAAAAACCTGGCTGGATGGCTGAGCCCAAAGAGTTGTGGTGAATGGAGTTAAATCCAGTTGGAGGCCAGTCACAAGTGGTGTTCCCCAGGGCTCAGTATTGGCACACCCTCAGTAAGTTTGCAGATGACGCCAAGTTGGGCAGGAGTGTTGATCTACTTGAGGGTAGGAAGGCTCTGCAGAGGGACCTGGACAGGCTGGATCGATGGGCCGAGGCCAATTGTATGAGGTTCAACAAGGCTAAGTGCCAGGTCCTGCACTTGGGTCACAGCAACCCCATGCAATGCTACAGGCTTGGGGAAGAGTGGCTGGAAAGCTGCCCAGCAGAAAAGGACCTGGGCGTGTTGGTCGACAGCCGGCTGAATATGAGCCAGCAGTGTGCCCAGGTGGCCAAGAAGGCCAACAGCATCTTGGCTTGTATCAGGAATAGTGTGGCCAGCAGGACCAGGGAAGTGATTGTTCCCCTGTACTCGGCACTGGTGAGGCCGCACCTGAAATACTGTGTTCAGTTTTGGGCCCTTCACTACAAGAGAGACATTGAGGTGCTGGAGCTTGTCCAAAGAAAGGCAACAAAGCTGGTGAAGTGTCTGGAGCACAAGTCTTATGAGGAGCAGCTGAGGGAACTGGGATTGTTTAGCCTGGAGAAAAGGAGGCTGAAGGGAGACCTTCTTGCTCTCTACAACTACCTGAAAGGAGGTTGTAGCGAGGTGGGTGTCAGTCTCTTCTCACAAGTAACAAGCCATACAACAAGAGGAAATGGCCTCAAGTTGCACCAGGGGAGGTTTAGATTGGGTATTAGGAAAAATTTCATCACCAAAAGGGTTGTCAAGCATTGGAACAGGCTGCCAAGGGGAGTGGTCGAGTCACCATCCCTGGAGGTATTTAAAAGATGTGTAGACGTGGCGCTTCAGGACATGGTTTAGTGGTGGACTTGGCAGCGTTAGGTTTATGGTTGAACTTGATGATCTTAAAGACGTTTTCCAACCTAAACAATTCTATGATTCTATGATTCTAATGTATTCTGGATTTAGAATAGGGATCCTTTGTCCTTTTTACATTTGCCATGTAGCCACTCGTAAATTGGTTAGAAATAGAGAAGATATGCTGTTTCAAGGGGTATATGGGTTAAAACCTCTGCCATTTATGATGCTGAGAACTCACTGCAGCAAATAATCTGAAGTGTTTTTCTTATCCTTCAAATTTCATCTGAAAACAAGCATAGAAGATAGTCCTTCTGTCAGTGTCAAGGGATAGGAATAAATTATTTAAGAAAAATAGTGATAGAAGATCATAGCTAAACCTCCCCCCCCCAAAGTCTTTCTTTAGACCACCATCATTTATTTCAGTTTTTCAGATAAAGTTGTTTCTATAGGGGCAACCTGATGTCTTTTAACTTATTTTTTACTTAGTCTTGCAGATGAAAACACTCTCCAAGTCCGTGGTCAAAGCTATAAACCAGAAAATATCAAAATACAGAGGCACTCTAAGGTATGAGAAAATTTCAAAGTAAATGGATGAAGGTTGTTCTGAAACTGTCCAAGAACACCAGCAGATTCTGCAAAATAACTGGCAGACTCAGAGGAGATGAGAAGGTAGTTGTTATGTCACAGGAAGATGGGATAACGGCTTCTGTAATATGGAGAAGAGCCATTGTTTGAAAATGTAGTGCTGGAACAGAAGAGAAGCATCTCTTTTTGTAACTCTTCCTCTTCTTCAGATCTTTGCTATTGAGTTGTGTAAAAAATGGACCGATGGCAGTTGTGCAATTCTATTTTTTCCTGGTCTCACGGTGGATCTTTTGTTTTAGAGGATATGAGGGAAGACAGGACTTTAATAAGTAGCAAACAGCAGCTCTTATGCTTACACAGAAGTAATCCAAAAGAATTAAAAGGAATATGTAAGAAGGTATAATTTATAGGGCTTTGTGAAGGGCTTTGCAGGTGAATCAGTGTATTTGATTCTGTCTGAGTCTGGCTCCATCTTTTCTGTAACACTCCCTTTGGGCAGAGGAAGAACTCCAGTAGATTTACCAGGCATGATTTCCTTTTACAAGAAACGTGCCTCTCTTGGATTTTCATGGCAGCCTGTTAAAGCAGGAGATCACAATTGTTGATCTGGAGCATTGTCTGACTAGGGCAGCACTTGGAGCTGTGGCCAATGTGCCGACCAAACCCAGAAAAGTCTGGGCTAATCCAGCAGTTTAGGCAGGGATTTTGTGTTATCTGTTAAGCACAGATTCCCCAAAGCTAGCCAGACCTAACTTGTGATCCTCTTTTGGAGGAGGAAGCCAAACTAGTCTGTAGCATTTAGTACCCTGATCATTGTGAATCACTGGTATGAATTATGGATTGCTGTAGCTCTAAGAGAAAGGAGTACCACAATGAGTTTGGAGGGATTTGCAGTCCCCATAGCTACTGCATCATGATTTTCATTGATCAGGGCATGCCTTATGAGTCTGAAGGGCAAAGTAACTCAGACCTGGGACAGGTAAGCACCAGTATTTGATGATGAGAATAAACTTCTTTAAGGAATGGATGTTTCAGAGCAGTCTTGGAGTAAAGGAAGGGCTTTAAGTAATATTTCTGGTGCCAGAAATTTAAGTAAAATTTCTGGTGCAGATTAGGAACCACACAACACAATACAGAGCATTGAGGAAAATAATTTTTTTTTGAAAGCATATGCTGTTATTTTGACTTCTACTGTGAGGATGTTACTTCATATTTATTTTTGGAAAGGATGTTATATTGGCTCGTGAAAAGTTGGACTTTCTAGCTGTTCCTGGGGAATATGTGGTCTCTTGAAGGCCTAATATATATCTAAGTTGTTATAGATAATTACGTCCTCTGTTTCCATTTTTTATTATGTATTACATGCATTTTTCTGAAAAGATGTCTTACATCTTCTTTGCGTGCGGATAGCCTTTGGCTTTTGCGTTAGTTTGCTTTATTTTATTCCATGGGCACAGCGTTGTTGTGTCTTGTTCCCTTCAATGTCCGTTTGCAAGTAACTTCTTGTCTGTGGAAATATATCTTATGTTTATTTAGCACCTCTTCCTGTGAAGGAACTCAATGTTATACAAGCAATAGGCCTCAGGATCTTTTTAGCACATAAGGGATGTGTCTTAGCCTGATTCTTGAGACTTTCTTACCTCTCTCATACAGGGCTTTTAGCTCCACATAAAGACTGTGGGTGGTTGAAAAGGCATTAAGTTCTCAGCAGACATTTTAGATACCTAAGTTTTATTGTTTTCTATTGGAATTGGGCATGCAAAAAAAAATCAGTGAACTGGATGCTCTAAGATTCACAAGGATCTTGGCCAAAATTATCTACCAGAGCAAATTACCAGCAGAGGTGGAGTCCTCACTGCTCAATCTCTGTACGCTTGTGACTCCTAGCTATCCTCAGGCCCTCCAAAATACTCTTAGGTGTTCAGTTTAAGAAAACGTGGACAACTTTCTTTCCCAGTCCCTTGAAAACCTTGCATGTATTTGATACGAGATGAGGAGCTGTGTAAGGACAGGTCTAGGGGCTGATGAGCTGTGTCCCTCCACAGTCTCCCTTAGCCACTGTCATTCTAGGGTTCCTTGGGCATACCAGCTACCTCAATGAGGAGGTGAGACTGTCCAAACAAACCTATACTAAGTAAATCCCCCTATAACATTTAGTAATAACTGGGTCTTCCTTTATGCCAATGAGAGTGATTATTTATCATGTTTTAGTTCTCATTATTATTCATGCATTTCTCTGACTAAAGGCAACATTTTCTCTAAGTAGACTGTGAATTTCCTGATAAAACCAGCTAGACTTAGTTCTTTATTATTCCTGCATGTCTTTGTGGCTGGTCCTATCTCTTTTGGCTCAGAAAGAATGATTAATTATTCTACTTGATCTTCACTTATCATGGGAGTACTATGTAAATTATTTCAAAAATGTCCTGTTTTAGATTTCATTATTTATCTTCAGTATAACCTGGGTATTATGAAATATGAGAAGTGCATGCCTTTTGTCCTGGTTTTGGCTGGGATAGAGTTAATTTTCTTCCTAGTAGCTGGTATAGTGCTGTGTTTTGGATTTAGTATGAGAATAATGCTGATAACACACTGATGTTTTAGTTGTTGCTAAGTAGTGCTTATACTAGTCAAGGACTGTTCAGCTTCCCATGCTCTGCCAGTGAGGAGGTGCACAAGAAGCTGGGAGGGAGCATAGCCAGGACAGCTGGCCTAAACTGGCCAAAGGGCCATTCCATACCATATCATGTCATGCTCAGTATAGAAACTGGGGGAGTTGGCCAGGGGGCAGCGATCGCTGCTCAGGGATGAGCTGGGCATTGGTCAGTGGGTGGTGAGCAATTGCATTGTGCATCACTTGTTGTGTATATTCTATTATTATTATTATTATTATTATTATTATTATTATTATTATTATTATTATTATTATTATCTCTTCCTCTGCTGTCCTATTAAACTGTCGTTATCTCAACCCATGGGTTTTACTTTTTTTTCCCAATTCCCTCCCCCATCCCACTGAGGGTGGGGAGGGTGAGCGAGCGGCTGTGTGGTGCTTAGCTGCTGACTGGCGTTAAACCACAACACCTTTCTAGCACACTTCTTAGACTTGAAAATTTAGCATGTATTTTTGTTACAAGTCTTGTGACCTGTTGTTTACTTTGTCTGTAGCAATATACTTCTATGGCTTCTAACTAGCAGCTTACTATCGTTGATGTCTGAAAATATATTCCTTAGCAATTCAAAACATGCATTTAGAATTCAACAGGCAGAACTAACAAAGATCCTTTCTATCTTGTATGTAGTATGCATATACTTCTTTTGTTTTTCCTACTGTGGAGCAAAACTCTTTTCTTTGATGAGATCTGTGGGCCACATGTATTTGTTTTAGTCTTATTTGTGAGAAACTTCAGTGATGTGAATAGAATTTTGGCTCACAGAAAAGAACATATGGCGTAAGGGAGAGCTCCAGTATACCTTGGAGGGTCACGGCTTTGCTGTTGAAAGCTTATGTTGAGCAGTCTCTGATGCTTTCCTAACTTTTTGTCTATGAATGCACACTAGCCTATTCTGTTCCCCAGAGGGCTATTTCAAGTCAGTCACATTGCACCCCTTTAATATAATGCCTTCTGTCATTGCTGTACTAATAGTGTGTATTGCTCTTTGCAGACAGTTACATTTTCTTTTTTGCCCCAATAAAGAATAACTTATGCGTCAAATGTTTATTAATTTATTTATCAAGTTGAAGATACAGGAATAAAATCAGAGCATTTGAAAGATATTTGCATTCCTTTATTCTTCAGCTTTCAACTTGAAAAGTTACAAAATTATGCATTCCAGTCAGGATTTCTAGTAGCTGAGTAGCATGCCTCAGAATTTCTCAAAAACTTTTAGTTTTCAAATTTTTCTTACTGTCATTTTTTAAAGATTTTTGTTGAATTTGGTTACAGAAAGTTTCTGAAAAATACTTGTCTCAATAGTATCTACCTTTTGTCTTCTGCATTTGTTTTACTTTAATAAAGAACTTTTCTCAGCAAAATAAATACACTGCCTGTTGTTTGTTACTTCTTATAAGGAGAAGATCTTCTGAATTCACAATAAATGCACATTTAGAACTGTTACTTTTACTACTTCCTTCATTATCTAATGCTGTAGAAGTTATGAGAGTAATTCTATGTTTAGCACCTTTTCATCTGTTTTCTTAAGAAAGTTTATGCATTTTAAATTACATATGCACTGGATAAAATCAAGACATATTCTGGAAGAGAGCCAGGAGACCTGGTCTGTCCTCTCCAACTCGTAAATCCTAGGGCAGATTTATACTCCATTTATTTGTTCATTATCTGGTCCTGTGAATCTTGTATTCCTGGCCACTTGATTATGTTTTAAAACCTCCTTCTTCAGTATCCTTCTCACCTGGAAAGTGCTGCTGTGGGATTAGGTCTCCCATTTGTTTGGTAGGTGTTTTAACCATTAGGCTACCACACAAAAGATAACAAAAACCTCCTCTTCTTTTCACAGTATCTCTGAATGAACTCCGAGCACCATGTCTTAGGGATGCTCTAAATACACTTTCCATGTCAAATCTATTCTGATCATAGGTTAGGGCCTGCCTTTAGCTAATTAAAGACTTCAGGCTTACCAGGGAGGGTCCCCAAGGTACAATAGAGTAGGCTGTCTGGACTGACTTCAGGGACACGGGCAATTTAAGAAAGATCAGAAATTTCTCCTGGATGACTAGATAGGTCCATGATCAAAGACCAAGAATATTCTCCTAGTCTCTTGAGATAGCTGAGGCTAAATAACTCTGGAGGCATGATCCTTCTCATGCCCTCCAAAACCTTTTTGCAGAAGACAGAATCTCAGGTTTTCCCCTTAGCAGGATTTTGCTCTTCTGTAACTTTATACTTGCTTGGATAATAAACAAATAAGATTTCCTGCCATGAGATAATTACGCTGTCACAGTACCCATTAGTCAGAAATTTAGTTTGTCTTCTCTGATGTGGCAATTGTCTGAGCACTTAAAGAGGCAGACAAGAGTCTGAGCATAGCATGATGAGAAGAGCTGGAAGGAAGGAGAAGCCTCCATGCTCATAAGATGGAAGAATTCAGCATGACACATGTCAGAACACCAGGTACCCCACTGTGGGCAAGGGAAAATGCTGGCACCCAACAAACTTGTTTGTTCCACTTCAAAAGCAGAATATAAATGCAGCCTGATTTGAAGTTTGAGCAAGTAAAAAAACCAAGCTTAAATGGAAAATGGGAACTTCATGTTACAAATATTTTACTTACACTATAGGTCATATCTCTTGGTGCTGTAGTGAACAGAGCATGGGGAGGCCCCGCTTGTATTCAGAGACACAGGTCTGTCTGCCTCTTCTGTAAGTTGGAGTACATCTGAACTACAGTCTGGGGAAACTCCTCTCCTATTCATATCTTTCTTTTAGAGTAATTTTTTTCTTTATGTACCACATTAATAAAAAGTAAGTAAGTTAGCTATATTTTCCTGCAGTGCTCTAGGAAAAAAACCAAAACATTTTGGATGGGCTCTTTACCCCATAGGCTTGGGAATCCAGGCCCAGCAGCCATTCCCCTGCCTCTGAAACACTGTTCCAAGTCACTTTCTTTTTCTGCAGTCATGTTTTGCAAACTCTCTACATGCAAAATGAGTGTGGATCAGGAAAATCCCTCTACATGCAAAATGGACACGGATCAGGAAGCATCTTTAAAAGAAGTGATTGCAACTCCACAAAAGATTAGATGTGAGGCAAGATTTCTTGGCTTGCTGTGGGGGAGAAAAGTTGAATCAATAAAAAGAAGAATGAAGGAAAGGAATGGCAGATTGGTAAAGGCACTGCAACCCACTTCTGACTAAAGCAATTTGGCCCAGTAATTTCTTAGCTCTAAAGAGGACAGTAAGAGAAAACAATGGCAAGCAATCACTATGATAATAGAAAAATAAATCTGGTAAATTCTTCTCTAACTTTGAAAAGTAAGAGCTGGTGACTTTCTTCTCTTTCTCTCTTGTTAAATAGCTTGGCTAAGAACACTTGTGGATCTTGTTATACTCTCTTTACAGTCATCTAGTCTACATGTTAATTTTTAGGAAATTCTAGGGATTCTTCCTCCAATGTGTTTGTAACTGGACCAGATGATAGGCACAGATGGCTGCAAATTCAGCTTTTCAGGCAGATGTTCCTGCTTGGGTAAATGAATGAGTCTGCAGGTAATGTTTATGGGGGTCTTCTACCTTCCTCCCCCAGAGGAGGACAAATATTGCTTAGACATCAGCAGAAGTGAGAAGCTCTTTGGCAGTAGAGGAGGAGTATGGAAGCACTCCAGCTGCCATGAAAATGATTCCCCGCTGGCATCTGAGGGATAGGGTAGGAGATCTGTGACTTAGGTTTGTGTTTGAACTTGTGATGTTTCCTACCCGTTCTCCAAGCCATGAGACTGTGCAGTTACGTTGTAACACTAAACAGTAGCACAGTAATTGCACAGCAGGCACTGAACAAAGTCTGTCTCAGATGTTGGAATTCAAATATATCTTTGGGGTAACATGGCTGCATGTCGCAAAAAATGTGACCTTCAGTTGCTGTGATGTAAACAGCGATCACGTGGAGGGAGAATCGTATTCCTTTGTAGAGACAGCCCAGGTTTATGTGACTTGATGCAGCATTGAATGTATCCAGCAAAACTTCAAGGGCTGTAAGTGTCTCACCTGTGTATAAGCCTTAAAAATCAGCCCCTACTTTTTATTTAAAGGTGGCAGTCATCAGGGAAAAGCTGAGACAATGATATAATTAAGAAAACAACATGATTAGTGGGCAAACTTTTACTGTTTAATTCAAAGAAATGGAACAATGAACAACCTAACAACAGCAGGAAAAAGAGACAGTGGTTCACCCCAGCACCCCAGTAGGCTGTCAGTTAATTTAGGAGGGAAATTAAGGAACTGAAACAAGAGGCAGCCTCATCATTTGCTAAGCTTGTGAATTCAATCTCAGAAATAAAGCAAAGCTTAATAAAAACAGATGAGTGGGCAGACTAACTGGAGCAGCAAATAGGAGAAAAAGAATGGAAAGGCATATTGATTCTTTTTTATTGAAGTAAGAGAGACAATTGTGCATAAAATATTCTAACTTCTGAAGTTGATTAAGAATGAATAATATAAAGATTTATGAGTAATCAGAAGAAGAAAATTATTAAATGATAGAATTCATACCTTTATTTTTAAATTAAATGCTAGAAGTAAATGAGAATTTTGATTGCATGCCAGCACAAACCCAGAGGGCACTGATCTCAAGGAAACAAAGTCTTTTTCAGGTGTTGTGTGGGTGGCAAAACTTGTGAATTGAGTTTAGTCTCAATTAAAATGTTGAATTTCCTAGACATTTTCTTTGATTGTTATACTTCATTCTATACATTAAACAATTTTTAGTCATCTGTAAGTGAAAAATTGAACATGGTTCTCTACCATACTGCAGGGCTATCTACGGATCTCAGCCAACATGGAGGAAAGGGGAAAGAGACCGGGACAGATTGTAATTTGTGCTATAATTCAATAAATGTTGTTTGTCTGGGAATGTACATTGCTAATATGCCTACAAGAAGTGTTTTGGCACATTTTAAGATAGATGTAATAAACCTGAAATTTACGCTTGTGATATAGTTGGACATGTGCGGCATACTTTCAAAACCTTTCTAGAAAAAAAATCAATTTAAATAATACATTGATTCTTATGCATATCCCAGGGTCCTGCTGTTAGTCATTTAGAGCTGAATGGAGGTGGTGTTCCATTCTGAATATTCTGTTTCCTAATACATATAAGGTTGGTACTTGTAAGTGTTTTTTTACAGCTCTAACCAGAAATATTGAATGTATTACCAACAGATGTAAAAAACCATATTGCTGTTCCCTAATTCACTTTACAGAAAATACCATGACCTTGTGGTTCAACTGGCTATTCTTGGCTAGCTGTTTTATCTAAATGTTATTTCTTCTAACTGATTTTTTTCTTGAGTTATAAATTTTCAAGATGCCTCAAAACATTTAAAAACTACTTGTATGGGGTTTGAGTGGCAAGGTTTTGGTAGCAGGGGGGCTACAGGGTCAGCTTCTGTGAGAAGCTGCTGGAAGCTTCCCCTATGTCCTGTAGAGTCAATGCCAGCCAGCTCCAAGACGGACCTGCCACAGGCTGAGAACGAGCCAGTCAGTGATGGTGGTAACGCGTCTGTGATAACATATTTAAGAAGGGGGAAAAAACCCTACACAACTGCAGCTGGAGAGAGGAGTGAGAATATGCGAGAGAAACAACTCTGCAGGCACCAAGGTCAGTGAAGAAGGAGGGGCAGGAGGTGTTCCAGGCACCAGAGCAGAGATTCTCCTGCAGCCCATGGTGAAGACCATGGTGAGGCAGGCTGTGCCCCTGCAGCCCATGGTGGTTAATGGTGGAGCAGATATCCACATGCAGCCCATGGAGGACCTCACATTGGAGCAGATGGATGCCTGAAGGAGGCTGTGACCCCATGGGAAGCCTGTGCTGGAGCAGGCTTCTGGCAGGACCTGTGGACCCATGGAGAGAGGAGCCCACACTGTAGCAGGTTTGCTGGCAGGACTTGCGACCCCGTGGGGGACCCACGCTGGAGCAGTCTGTTCCTGAAGGATTGCAGCCCGTGGAAAGGACCCACGCTGGAGCAGTTCGTGAAGAACTGCAGCCTGTGGGAAGGACCCACGTTGGAGAAGTTTGTGGAGGACTGTCTCCCGTAGGAGAGACCCCACGCTGGAGCAGGGGAGGAGTGTGAGGAGTCCTCCCCCTGAGGAGGAAGGAGCAGCAGAGACAATGTGTGATGAACTGACCGTAACCCCCATTCCCCATCCCCCTGCACGGCTGGGGGGTAGGAGGTAGAGAGCTCTGGAGTAAAGTTAAGCCTGGGAAGAAAGGAGGGGTGGGGGGAAGGTGTTTTTAAGATTTGGTTTTATTTCTCATTATCCTACTCTGATTTGATTGGCAATAAATTAAATTAATTGTTTTTTCCTCAAGTAGAGTCTGTTTTGCTTGTGACAGTAATTGGTGAGTGATCTCCCTGTCCTTATCTCGACCCATGAGCCTTTCATTATATTTTCTCTCCCCTGTCCAGCTTAGGAGAGGGAGTGATAGAGCGGCTTTGGTGGACACCTGGTGTCCAGCCAGGGTCAACCCACCTCACTACTGCAGAGGTATATGTCTTATAACTTGGGGTTTTTTGTGGTGTTGTACTCTTTTTCTGTTTTCTTTTTGTTTTTAGATGGAAGAGTGGTTGCACAAACACAATAGCAAAGGAATCCCAGAAACAAAAGGAGGATTGCTGGTATTCTCACTCCCCTACAGTGCACATGTAGGAAAACACTAGGATACCAATGGACATGTAATATTACTGAAATTGCATTAAAAAGAAATGAAAGGAGCATATGTTCCTTCTTATACAAGGTCTTGGGAACGTCCTGGAGGAATGTTTAGGAATTAAAGCATCCTTCTTAGGCAATGCATCCGAGATATTGTTTCATGTGCTTTAATACAACTTTTAAATGGTTGTCCTGGGATTTTGTCCAGTCCTATCATTTTTTCTCTCCCCTTTTAAAACACTCTTAAAGGACTCAGACACATTTTGAAGATGCAGAATAGTTGTGATAAATGTTGTACTTAGTGAAGGTGAGGTGTTTAGCTTCCTTTTCCTTGGAGACCCAGAGGCAGCAAAACACTATAAAACATCCATGGAGGCAACTTTGTTAAGGTTACAAAAGAAAACCACAAATTTTAATTGGCAGGAGCAAGCAGGCGTTTCACTTGATTCTTGCTGCAGGCAGCAGGGATTTGGCTCTGGTGTTCTTTTCCAGTGTTGCAAGCCTTTTAAAATAAGGGTGTTTGTTTCCAGCGCTCTCTCAAACATTTTCTTCCCAAAGCGAAGAAAGCTGTGAAATAAGGTAGATTCCTCCATCTCTTTGGGCAAGAGATTTTTTTTTTTACTCTTTCTGTCCAAACCAATATTGCTTGTTTCCTTCATGTTTTCCATTTCTACCAAGTGATAAGTGCTCCCCATTCAAGCTCAATAGCTGAAAGGGCTGTGATTTGTGCTGCTCCATGAAGACTAAAGTTCTCAAATGCATCATCTCTTTTTATTGGTCTTGAGGCGAAAATGTTTAACACTTATAATAGAAAGAGGCCTTCATTGCTGCCCTAATTAGGGCAAAAAAAGATTCCTGGCAAAAAAAGATTCATGTGAACACAACTTGGCAACCTCTGATGGTATGTAGTTGGATCATCATGGCTAATTTGCCAGTTAAAGTAAGTAGAACCATGGAGTCAAACTTTTGGACAACTTGTCCATTGTTTTATAAGTATAATCATCTCCCCTATTACTAATTATCTCACAATATTTTGTAGCTCCTTTGTTACACATAAGAACCAAAATTAGAAAGGTAAAGCAAAGGAAAAGGCATTTCTGCTGTCAGATTCATAAGAAATAAAGTAGTAAATGCAGTGGAAATCCTTGGGGAGGGGGAAGTCAGTTATTGATGCAGCAATGCTGATTGCTGGAAGTGAATGTGCACTGCTATTCCTCTACTGAATCTGGAAATGTGTTTATTTGTATATGCAGATCAGACAATTTTCAGGCAATTGTGCAGTCAAGCATCACTTTCTGGAGGTAACTGATTTGCATGAGAAATTTTGGCAACCGGACACACCAATTTTGAAGACCAGGCCCAGTATGTACAGGCCTTTGTGCAGGGCAGTCTTATGTTTCAGTATTTCTAGGGCTTGATCAAATTAACAAACACAATTTGTACAGCCTGAGTGGCCTCAGTGCCCTCCAGGGTAACTGTCACTGGCCACTTTCCTAGATCTTTTCCTCGAGTGTCTCTTTGCTCCTGCCAGGAATTTTGAATTCTTGCTCTTCACTGGAAGCATGAGGAGAAGCACAAACTTTCTTTCATACCTAGATTATGCATCACACCATTGCTTCACAAGCAATTTAAGCCAGAATATTCTGGTCTTGTCATCAAAGAAGCCATACCTCCTTTTCATGCATCATATTATTTGTAGTTGCCTATTGCTAGTCCGGCACTTTTCTCCTCTGCTCTATCTGGGCAATGGGTACAAGACTTTGTGCAACCATGCAGGGAACCACATGTGTGATCTTGTCTGGACTGGACTGAACCTGGCAAAAATACCACCCTATAGACTATGTTTAGCTTACCTCAATAGTCAGGATGGATTTGAGTACTTGAGTGATGGAGCTGAGGTATGAACTGGGAGGAAGGAGAGAAACAAGAACCTGGCAGCATGGGGGAGGACAAGACTACCCATTTTTTTGCAGCAGAGATGATTTGTGTCAGTTGAAATTTCTTATGAAACTACTGTGAGGAAAACTTTGGAATCATTGGGAAACTGCTGAACAGCAGGTTCTGAACAGAAGCTATGGCTGTCTGAGTGCTTGAGTGGGTTGGTGGTAATTGCTTTACCAAATGTGGTTCAGTGAGTTTAGCATACGAATACTCTTTGCTTATCATGTAAGGAAATGTTTATCAATGGCTATCAAGTTATTAATTAAAAAGTCAACAGAACTTGTGACGTGGTCAGAAGACTGTGAAAAAAAGCTGACATAATAATCATACAGTGTGTACTGCTTTTAACAGAGATTTCTCTGGGTGCCATGCAGAACAAAAATACTGGAGTGAAGCAGAGAAGTAATGCAGAATAAGATACTAACATAATAATATAATAAAATCATAGCTATGTTGTATTTACTATCCTTTGATGCTACATTAGGAAAAAGAAAGGTGGAATCCAGATAATACTTCTCAAGCAAACTTTGATAGAAAGTAACTGCATCTCCTGTTCTAAATGAGTAGAGACTCTTGTTTTCGTGTATGAGATGGAGCTGCATCTTCAGTCAGACTGAGCAATACTGTGTCTCAGCAGATTCCTAGATTTTTAAAATGTTTTTATTGTAAATGCTATATTTGTTAAAGTGTATGTTTAATAAAACGTAGAGCTGCAGCCAGGCAGATGGTAAGAAAAAAACGTACAAATCTTCCCAGTTTGAGTCTACTGGGTACAGCAGTGGTCACTGGAAAGTCCACCTTGTTCTGGAGGTGTCACAAAATGGTGGAAGTGTTGTCTCAATGCCACAGGGGCAGGGATTACCTTTTCCAGTTGTTTCCAACTACGTGTTTCTCTGTTTCCATGAAAATTGCTGCTTTAACCTCCCATTGTTACCCTTGTGCAGAAAAAACTTGCTACCTCGGTTTCCTGTTGTCATCTTAATATAGCTGTCTGTGATCTTTGCTGCTTTCTCCATACGAGAACATAACTGATGTTTTTTGGTATTAAAGAAGGCTAAAGTTGAGGCAGCTGCTTTTATTTTTACTTCTAACCCAAGACACGGTGCGAACCAAGCTCTGCTGGTATGCAAACCTAATGAATCAATCCACTGTGTTGCTTCATTGAGCTTTGTTTCCCGCTTATTTAGCCTGTGGCTGATTGTTGAAATGTGCTCTATGCCACTTCTTTTAACATTATTTACTGCTAAAAGGAAGTCTAAATTTTCCATTTGGTTTCTTTCTGTGAGTTAAACATCATGTTTTTCCAGCTCACAATAATAATTCAGGTTGTAGAGGGACATGTTTTGACAGGAACATCATACATAATTTTAAAATTAAGAGTTGCAGAACTCATGACTTATACAGTATGACAGTTTTAGGCCTTGTTGTTCCTAAAAGGCTGGGTAACGTGAACAAGAGATTTCTTTTAATTAGCTTTATTTACTGTTTTCTATAATGAAACATCCAAAGGACCTTTAGTCTGCAATTTTACATGGGCTGAGGGAAGGTACTACAGGCTGTTCCTTCTGAGATAGCGCTGGTATTGCAGGATGCTGTAGTATTACGCCACTGCCATCCTTGGGAAATGCAATGGCAGCTACACTTGACTGTTTTGTCAAAGTGCTGCCATTACTTCTAATATTTTTTATTTGTTCCTTTTTTAATTAGGCTAGCACAGCAATTGTCAAGGTGATGAAATGGCGAGCAGCACTTGAAAACTTCATCTGGTTGCTTCATAATAACAGCTAGGTGAGGATTTTAATTGTGTGCACTGCTTGGTTTTCTGTTTATGTAATCCAGTAGTAATGCATATTTTCAAGCATTAAGCCTTTTTAAATACTAATAATAAACTGTAGAAAGCTCCAGAAATGAAACCGAAGTGAAAGAAATTAATAAATAAACAGGAAAGTTATAAAAATGATGGGCAGGAAAATGTATAAAGAACAAAGCATTCAGTAACAATCTAGTATCTGACATCACAAAGAGTCAAAGTGTATACATGGGGTAGTAAAAAAAAAAAAAGACTTCCCCAGGGCAAAACCAATAGGTGGCCTCCTTAACAATCCTGTAAGAAGACATTTCCAAGTTAAATGTCAAGAAATTTGGAACTGATCTAGCGCTAAAAAAAGTTAAAAAAAATTAAGTCCCTCTTGAGAATTGGCAGGTATGATCTTGAAATAAAATGAATCTTGCTTGTTAACTTCCAGAAGAATTTATTCAAATACTTCAGTATTTCGGGTGCTAAGTCTTGATCTTCAGATTCCTCAGTCAGAAACCAGCGGTTCCAGCTGCTATATATTTTCATCTGGGAAATAATTATGGCCTTTTTGGTCTGTAAAGGGCTTGTAAACAGGCTACAATCTGGGAATGAAATTCCTGAAGGGATTGGAGGAATGTAGAAATTTAACAACCTGAACTTATTTGGCAAGACCCTCCTTAATGATTAAGGTATAATCAAAGAGAGGTGTAGAAAGAAAATCATCATCAGTAATATAGAAGCCCAAGGGAAAAAGAGAAAGGGAATAGTTTAAGCACAATAAGGACCTTATTTTACCAAAGTTTGATATAAATACAGCAGAAAAAAATCTTTAGACATTGTCAAAATTAAAATCACTCTTGAGATCAAAAGTCCCACTGTGTGTGAAGAAAGGAGTTGTTATGCTGGCACTGTTGATGCTGTTGTGTGCAGGTATTGTTGTCTTTGCTTCTCTGATGTAAAGATTTCTGCATCTTTGTACATTCTATTACAAAGAATATTAAACTCATAAATAACTAAAGGTTCATAACGCAATCAGTTCTAATCTCCTAACAGAGAGACAAAGACTCTCCCAAGACCAATATTTCTTTGTTTCCTCTACTTTTCTCTTCTTCGTCCCTTACATTGCCTTTTTGCTGATTGTCATGGTATGGGGTCTTGAGTTTAAGTTTCCTAGACACCATAAAAGTGTCATATTGTCCTGCTTATTTGGCTTCCTTCTTTCCCCTTTTGTATTATTAATTAAATATTCATTTAATGCTTCCCTCTTGTCCTACTCCGACAGTGACCTTAGAGTTAAGCTTTTTGATTTCCTTCACATCCCTCCATGGTTATTTAATAAAAATCCAAGAAGGATTCAGGCTCATTCCAAAGCACAGTGATTGCCTATAATGGAAAAGAATAGATCTCTTTTTTTTTTATAAGAAAAAGCTTACTAGTATCAATGCTTACCTTCAAGAGAGAGCTATGCTGGTGTTGTCTAAGCAGGGATACATGACACCCTCCTATTTGCAGTTAGGCTAACATATCCAGTGGGTCTGGGGCTTCATATATAACATTTTTAAAAACAATTTCTGTTGGATAAACAAAAGTTCCTTTTTCATAAGACCATGGGCCTGGCTTTACTGAGTCTACCCTTAGTTTCCTGTCTCTGACGGTCACCAACGATCCTGTCACTGAAATGTAGGGAAAAGCACAAGAGACACACAAGCATATAGTGATATTTTATCCAAATATTCTCCAAGCAACCACTGATCTGTGATTTTTGTAGCTCCCAAGTCAGAAATGCTGCCTTATATTCAGTGCTGCTAAATAGATTTTTTTTTTCATCCAAGAATTCTTTTCTGTCCCCTTTGAATCTAGGTAATCTTTATTGTATCCACAATGCAGCTCAACTACATGTATGAGGAACCATCTCCATCTGTTTTGAATCCATCATTTACTATTGCCATTCACTGCCCTTTAATTCTTACATCAGGAAAGAAGATGAAAGACTGAACCTTTCTCCATTGCACTCATTGTTTATACACATCCATCATATTTCTCCTGATTCATGGCATGTCTTGGATGATCCTGGATGCCCCTCTCTAGTCCCTTCCTTGTTCTGTTACATTCTTCTGTCACTTTTTGTGATGGGCAGCATTTGGGTTTTATCGCTGTGCATAGCTGTCCCTTTGAGAAGAGCGTGGTGGAAGGAGCATCTGCAGTGGGAGGGTGGCTGCCCCTGCACGGGCACCTCGCTCAGGTGGGGACAGGAGGGACTTGACATTGGCAGCAGCCATAGCTGGGGCTGGGGTCTGCTCTCTGAGAGAGGAGCGAGGGCTGGAGGGCATGCAAAGACCTTCTGGAGAGGGCAGAAAGGATTTCCTGGGGATCAGGTGGAGTGGGCAGAGCTGCCTGCAACTCAGACAATCCTAAGCTTATATGAAAGCAAGGACTTGCCTGCAGGGGAATGGTGGGCAGGGAGAGCATTGCATATAAACTGCTCTTATTTCTGTTCTGCCTCCCATTGCTGCTTTTTTTAAATTCCTTTTTTTAAAAAAGCTAATTATGCTAATTTGCATTCAAATTAAGTATGCCATTTTAGTCATCTTTGTTGAACTCACTGTAGAGGAAGGCATCTCTCTCTAAGCTGTGACTGTGTTGGGATCCTGCCATCCTTTTCAAAACTAAAGGATCTTGTCCCATTTTCAAGAGCCTGGCTCCCTCCTGGAAGCACCTGGCCACCCCAGTTGTCATGGGAGGAGGCTCCACTGGCAGCAGGGCTACCTAGAGTTGTAAATGTTTACTGCTGAAAATTGCTGTGACTACGTCAGTTTGTAAATCTGCCCCCTTGTCTTCTCTGTCATGTAACTGTCGTGACCTGCACAGTGAAGAACCATCTCAATCACAGCGATTTCAGTCAGGCACAGGGCTGTCCTGTCATTGCAGTGTGTGACTATGAGCACTGCTTTGACATTGTGCTGTGCCATCCAGCTCCCCTGCATTAAGAGACAGTTTTGCTGTGACATCTCATAGTGGTGAATTTATCCTTGTGACATTGATGGAAGCAGTTCAAGCCTTAGTGGCAACACAAAAGTGAAAAACAGCAATGTTCAGATGAACACACTGCAAATGTAAGTTAGGTGGTCACATCTTTCTCCAAGTCCCCTCCTCCCAAGCTGTTTTGGGCTTTGCCTTTGAAAAAGAAGAGTTTGCTACTTCTATCACCCTCTTTGTGTCTTCCCACACAATTGACAGGTACCCACCTTCCACCTCCCTCTCTAGTTGGTGACCTGCTGGCTCCCTTCCCTCTTTCTCTCCCCAGAAACTCCAGCAAAAAGGCAGACATATATACTGTGTGCGAGAAGTACTGCTGGGTACCATTTGTCTTAGTCATGTTGTCTTTCTTGACATACCCACTGCAATTTATAAGTACGTTCAATGTAACATACCACAAAAATTATTCTGCCCTCACAGTGCAGGCAGACTGCAGGTAGATATGCCTGCAGAGTACAAAGCTTGCATTGTGCCAGTGAATTTTGTGGTGATGCAATTTAGAAAAGTTTTCACTGGGGTTGGTTTTAAACTGGGACACGTCATATTCTTCCTGAAACAAATAATAGTAATGCAGTCTCAAGTTACAAAAGTGATCCCCAATTGCACAAGAAACCCTTTCAGATATCATGAGGTGTTAAAAGCAGAATAATCACTTTGTTATAGGTGTAAAGGTGTAGGCTGAAGTGTGTTTTCTGTAAAGCTGAGTGTAAAACTTAATATGATCTTTCTCTAGATTTTTTTTTACAGAGAAGAAATTGGTATTATTTATATGTAGTCTGGCTTGTGCCAGTTTACAGCATAACTATAGTTTGAGAGGTGCAATTAGCTGAAGTCTGTGTAGTAATTTTTGTACAAACTTGCAGCAGAAGCTTTATGTTATGCAATAAAGCTCTGAAATGAGATATATTTTAATTAGGTGATAATAGTGATAATACAAAGCTTTGTTTATTAAGCAGTCAGAAGGTTCTAATGAGCTGTGAATTTCGAAGAAGTCTTTGGCAGGAGATGAAAAACACGATAGCATGGTTCAGAATTACTTTTAGTCTGGATGTAATCTCATGAGTACTATGCAAAAGTTCAAAATAAAAGAAAGCCTGGAGATTCTGTAGATGTTTACATTTGACATTTCTATTCTGGGAATGTCTTAAAAAAGTAACCACTTGTGTTTTTTAAAACAGACGTTGAACTCAGTAAAAGCATCCAGTTGGGGAGGCATGTAAGGGGCTAGATACCAGGAAGGAACAAATGTATTGCTTCTTTGCTAATCACTATGGAGACATTGTGCCTGGGTTCTCTACATTATTTCATCAGTTTTATTTGGCCTCCAAATCTTGAATGCATAAGTGATCTAGAAAGGCTTTTATGTCCCTTTTGCTGTCTCACTATTGCTGCATGTCTCCTTCTCTCTTATCACTCCGTCTCCTTCTCTCTTATCACTCTCTTATCACTGTGTAATATGATATTAAGTTTATATCTCTGGAGTGTCTACAGAGAAATAGCTGTACCTAAAGAGGGATAAATACCTATGAAGTATTTAAATTACCTGTTAAATTACCAGGACAAACCCTTTTCCCTCTAAAATATCCTTAATGACAAAATGAATGACTAGAATCCCCTAGGTCTTGTGTTAAGTGGCAATGAGAGTAAGAGGTAAAAGCAAATAATCCAGGAGGAAGACCTGTCTGTCCTGTGGCAGCCTGCCTGCATATTTGCAGCCTTCCTCCTCTTCCTTACTGCCCAGATGATTCAATCCCTGTCCCTCCCTTCCTAGCTCAGGAATGTTTGCAACTCTGATTCCCTCATCCTGCTCCTCAGGTTTCCTGCAGGCTATATGAAGATCTGCATTAGCCTATGATTGCTTTTCAAACACCTGGTCTTCTGCATGGATGTCAGCTATCTGAAATACAGTTTACACACACGAAAATACAGTGGGTGCATATTTCCAGCCAGTCAGCAACAAGTATTAAGGCCTTTCCTAAGAAATGATAGACTTGCAATGATAATTGTCTTTGTAATATTTCCTTGCTTGGGATAGTGTTCATAGGCAATGACATATCGCTATTAGTAAGCTCGAGAGAGAAACAACCTTACTTAGAAAAATTAGTATTGTTACAAAATTAGCTATTGCTCCTCAGAAAATAGATCCCAGAATCACCATGGGTAGGTCCATCAACTGTCAGCTTGGTACTCAGCTGCGGAATGGCAGGGAATATATGGGAAAGGAATGGAGATCACATAAAAGTCATCAATATGAAGCTGAATAGGTCCAGGATGCACCTATGGCTGTTGAGAATTGGTGTTCACTTTTCTTTTTCACTGTAAAAGGATCAGGGGAATCAAACAGCAGCTAGTTTGCAGCAAACAAAGAAAACCCTTACTGAAACAACTTAAAAATCACTGAATAAATTCAGGGAATAATAATAAAAAATCCATCACAAGTTATTAAACTCAAAGATGTAAACAGTGGCTTACTAAGACCTTAAGCCATAGATTTCTGGAAGCTGAGAGTATTAATGTTTATTGCCCTCTTGTTTGTGAGACACATCTGTTACTGTCCACTGTCAGACAGGATGCTGGATGAAGTTGACTTTGTTCTGAGCAATATAGTAATTCTTAAATTTATTTTATGTAGAAGAGGAATATAAAAAGCGTCTGCCTGCCTGGCCTCTCCTTTCCCTGCCTCCAGGCATTTGTAGCCCAATAGTTGTCTCTTTACACTGCTCTATAATGGAAATAACAATGCTGAAATAATTTAAAACAAGTCTATGAGAAGGCAGTATAAATAAAGAGATCCTTTCAGTTTATCTATTTTGGGGACAAGTTTTTCTCTCTAGCACAGCAGATAAGTTTTGCAGCCTCTTTTTGCATATACAAACCTCGGTTTCCCCCCTTTTTTTTCTTGATTGCATTAATACAAACAAGTGATCCCTAGGTAGCTGTCCAATGCAATGTGCACTTGCTGAATACAGGTTAACACTTTTGCAGCTACATTTTGCAGCTACAAAACAATGTTTTTTTTCAAATGTCCTGGAAAGAAAATAATGGGGTTAGTTACAACCACTATAGGCAGCAAATAACTCAGAAACTACCTAGAAAAACTGTCTGTTCTGAACCAGTGTCTAGTAAACAACTAATAAATAATTTGGAGCTCTCTGAGAAGTGTAAGCATGATTGACTCACAGAAAAGATGGATAAGAAGAAACCTTATGCCCTCCAAAGGGAACACAAAAGCAATTAACCAAGAAACTGAAGGTCCAAACTGTCCATCTTTAACCTGGTCTCTTCTCTATGGATGAGGACATTTATAGTGACCCTGTGGCATCTCTACTTTTGGTTTATATTGGCAATATGCATTTTTAAATAGTTTGCTATGAAACCCTTCTGTTTTGTGGGAAATTTAATGTCAGCCACTTTCCCCTCTTCCCAGATGACTTTAACACATACCAAAATGTGCTTTCTGCATCCCTTAGATTAAAGTATTCACTAAATACCAGTAAAACTGCCAAAAGATGGGGACTGAATAAACATAAATGCTCCTTTGAAGCTAGTCCCATCTGGCAAATAAAAGAATAGACATGTCAGCAAGGCAAGTTTAACTGAGTTCAAAAAGAAGTATGTTGCTACCAAACCCAAACAAAACCAGAAACTTCAAGCTTGATTTAAGTGAGGAATAATGAAATGAAGAATAAAATTGCTCACAGAATGTGGAAGCCAGGTTTTCCTTGCTCCGTTAATTTTTCTGTTACAGCTCTGTGGTGCTCTCTAATGCAGCCTGGGAGTGCTTTCTTCCCTCTTGTACTGCAAAGCCACAGGTCAAAGAGGTGTCAGCCTTCAACCTGGAAGACAAAAGTAGTGTGAAGTATGTGTGCTTGGAAGACTCTTTGTAGGTAAGAGAGAAGGAATGTAATTATTTCCTCATACGTATGCCTGGGCATACTAATCCTGCTGTTTATCAGAGCCACTTTTCTGGGGGTTGCCTTCTGCATACCTTTTCCCTTTCTTCTGACTGTCCTGGCCATTTTGATGGCAGCTTTAAAAGTCCTGATGTTATTCCTGAAGAATAAGAAACAACTTCTGCTGTTTTTAAGCCAGATCTCTGTTTCCTGTGTCTCTGTGTTTCTAACTTGTGACAAGTTCTAGGAAGCTGGTAACTTCAGAGGTTGATTTGTTTTGATTGTTCCCCAAAGCCACTTTGGTGTAATTTCCTGGCTTTGTAGTCACAGAGAGAAGAAATTATAACAACATATGAAAGTATCATGTTTATTAAATAATGGGGCTCATACAGCCAGCTTCTTGGTTGCAGTGTGATAAATCATGTTTTCCTAATAAGGCATAAGTAACACTGTTTCAGGTACAATCCTTCTCGTATTGTCAAGATTAGGACAATTATAAAATCAATACAGAGCTCCAAATGGAATAGTTACTCTGCTTACAATTTTTTATTACATTAAAAATTCTAATCCAAGTTTAGTTGTAAACCTGAATACTTTATGGTAAACAGCACAGCAAAAAAAGCCTTTTTACAGAAATCATTAAGCCCCAGAAGGAGAGGTCATATCTGTTTCTGTGCAATATACTGAAAATATATACTTATACCACTTTCATAATGATAAATTCTGTTGCGTTTTACACAGGTGAAAGACTTCTCAGATATTGCTTAAAACCAATCATCCATAAATGTGTATCTTGCCACTTCCCTTTCAGTGGTAGGATGTTTAGATTGCTCTTCTTCACCGTACAGCTTAAACGCTAATAATTGTGAAGCGAGATATTGGTCACTTGGCATATTATATATGTATCCATCCTTTTTTCTGCCCTTAAATGCAACTTTTCTTATTGCTGTCTGTGTACCAACCTAGTTGAAATTCAGCTATAGCGGTATGTGTGCTGCCAAATCTAGACTGTTAACCCACAGGGGACTTCATTAGTAGATATCTTTTTTTCAGTTCAAAGATTGCACTTGAGAGTTTTAAAACTCTCTAATTTACTAATTAGCTTACCTCCAAGGACTGTGTTTAACAGTGTACAAACCTTTTTTATTGATGTGGGCATTTGCACACAACTCCATTCAACTTAGAGCATCAGCATCCCCTGTTGCATTCAAGGACAAATGCTTTGAAACTTTGAGTGTGGTAGAAAGGCTTTCCCTGGTCTATCCACTCTCCTTTTGCAGAATGTCTCTTTTCTACTTATGTACTTGAGGATAAATAATCCAGTTTTAAATAAATTAGTGTCATGTATTGAATGTGTTAAGAATGAGAGTTACTGTGGCAGTGCAAGGGATTTCCCACATGGTTTCATTTTTTCAAAGTCCATGTGTAAGTTAATTCTTATAATTGGAATAATCAAATCAATCCCTAACAGAATACTAATCACAAGCCTTGACACAAGACCTTATTCACAAGATGTTATTCTGTGGATTGTGCAGTTTCCAGGCTGAATAACTTTGCTGATCAGGTCTGCATAATCAATTCCAGTCTGCAGCAATCCTAATTGTACGGAAATGCAAAAGATTTCTTTCATTCCATCAGGACTCATTATGTGAGAGTCCCAGGCTGCCCCTCCATTACAGTGTTTCGGCTTCTCAATGTCTCCTGCACAGGCTCTGGGTGGGTTTTTGTTCCTAGCCCTGTCACCTCACTCCCTTTTCCTATTTGGTGACGGGACAGACTCCATTAGTCAAACAGTGCTGGAGGACAATTTTTGTATTTTTGGTGGGATGCTCTGACAAGCTGAGTTCCTCAGGAGTCACCAGTCTTCCTGTAGGTTGGTATTATGCAGTCAGTAATGTCTGAATTTTTGAATCCTTTGCTTTATGTTTCAAAGAAAAGACAGAGTCCTGGAGAACTGTGGCCTTACAGTTAAAGTATCAGTTGTTGGTATATAGAATTACACACACAATAAAACATCATATACATGCTAATTGTAAGGCAGCTTACTGTATTGCTATTTTACAAGGTCATTTGTTCTAGTTTCTGTTCCCGTGAACGTAGAGCCAATCCTTACTGCAGGTCTATATGTCTCTGCTGTCAACTTCCAACTGACTTGACCGATAGAATTTGCATCAATTTTTTCTCAAAAACTATTTCATAGCTTACTCAAAGTTCTGCTCAGGAAGCACACCTGCATGCCCAAATTCTCAGTCCCTGTACTGCATCCCAATATTCATCTTTGCACTGCCTGGGTAACATGTATTTAGATGGAACTGTTAGATACATCTCAATGAAAGTGCTATCAAAAAATAGCATTTCTTCATGCACTGCTTTTCCTCTGTAGAGATGGGGGAGGGAGTAGGTCCTTTCTGCTTTTTAGATTGGGTAAGCACTACTGATCTGACTTCAGTAAAATAGACTATTATGTCTCGGTTGCCCATCTGTTTTTCTCACAGATTGCATCTGGGAGAGCTGGCATCTTTAAATGCTCTGAATTTTGGATCCAGAGCAGTGGATAAAATATTTTGATTAGTTTCCAGCATTAAGAGTAATTTTACTACAAATTTCCCATTCTCTGCTTCTCATCCCTGTGTTTAATTCTTTATATGCATGTGGACTTTTAAGCTCACCTTGCCTCACAGGTGCTGTGCCATCTGGCTCTGTGTCCCAGGCTGCTGGACCACTGGCACACTGGGAAGTTGAAATGCTCTGTTGAATGGTGAGGGAGTCACCATGCAGACTACAGGGATCCTTCTTCTGAGCTGAAGTAAACTTTTCTCCATTAGCCTTTATCTGGGACTGTGAAATAGCAGTTATCAACAGTGAACACAATGCACAAAGTTTCATGTAGTTTATTGTTTGATGTGGTTTGAAACCTGTGTGGATTTTCTGGACTATGTGTACCAAATGCTTAAGGGATACACAGTATTATATATATATATATATATATAAAATGAGCATACCTATTATGCTCAGATTACCTATAGGTGGTCCTCTCTGAAAAAACAGAATAAACTAATAATCTAATAATGTCTGAAACTTGAAATTCAGAAGTAGTATTCATACTGCTTCTCAGTACTTATTTCTCCCACCTGTTAGACTAATATTATGCCCCAGTGATTCAATGAGGGTGTGTGTGAAAAACTAACCCAGCAGAGTGGGGAATCGGACTTGTTACAATGTTCTGAGCAATTTGATTTGAATTGCCTTTGCTCCCATTTTGCATCACATGTGAAGTTCTTTACTTAGAAAGCCTTTTGCATTGGAAGAGAAACTTGAGCTCATGAGAGAGATATAAACCAAAGAGGCTATTTTTGGAAAATGCAAGGGTGCTTTCTTCTGATACCCATGGGTTGGGGTATCCTGAGGTAGGATTGCAGATTAGGGCTGGATTTGACAAACCTTGATTCCAGAAATTAAACTGGAAATCTATATCTTTCTGAACACCTTTTCCCCTTTCCACATGGTTTCTTTATGAGTAGCTTCTTTCTGTTGTTGTCTTCATCCTTTCTGTCACACTGCCCTTTGATCAAACAGATGGGACATTTTTCTCATCTTGAACAGTAACTGAAACTCTTCATTTCACTAAAATCACTCATAAACAGATGTTTCTTCATTGACACCAGACTAGTTTATCTGGTAGAATTTATCACTGGAATACTGCAGCCAGCAATCTTCCTCTCCCATTTTTTCAGCTATTTTCTTCAACACAACTTTCAGCTATTCTAAAAGTTGGTGCCTGGGCAGATATGCTCAGGTATTACAACAAAGGGCACAGTACAAAGACCTAAATGGAACAGGATGTTGTGTTTGCCACAATTTACAGACTCACTGCAACATTGGCAGGTAAATAGACATTTAATTATATCACTTTTATTTCTACTCTGTCAAGGGTCAAGAGAAGGAAGGTTAAACTTAATGGTCCAGAAATTTTTAGGATTTTGTTCAAAAACTCAGTTTTTAATGGTAGGACAAACTCTAGGTAATCCTCTTTGTTATTGGATTTGCTTGTTTGCAAGAGGAAGGCTAAGATTTGTATACGGTAATTATTCTAAGCAAGCAGGAAGAAAAAAGTGTTCTAGAATCTGTCCCTATTACATCTGTGGCATTCATTCTTGAATGCCCAAAAAAGTAATTCACCTAATGGAATCTCTTTAGCATGTGCAAGTACCTTCTTTTGTCTTTTTTTTCATAATATAGTAATGCAGAAAAGTGCATTAAGAATTTATTAATATTTGGCATTCAGTAGACAATCTGTCACTGTGATCTTGTTTGTTGTTTGGAAAAGTTTGGCTTTATTGAGGTCAGTTTTACTTATGTATGCTCCTGTATTCTTGTTTTAAATTATGGCTTTTGCCGTGGAGTATGTATTGAATCTCAGTCGATTGTATGACACCCCATTCAGGCCTCGTGTCTTTATGCCTCCTCCTAGGTAATGATAGACTCTGGAAGGTAAGGCCTAGTCACTTGAGAATCACTACCTTTGATGTTGGGTCTATGCATGAAAAGTAAGGGTTTCTTTTGTGGGTTATTTCCTTCTTTTTCCAGAATATAAATGATATAAGCAAATTCATTTGTCGTTGTTCTACAGATGACTAAGATCCAAGGCCAAATTTAGTGAGCTGTGTCTTTCATGCATTTTATAGTGCTATAATTTCTTATGCTCTTGAAGAAGAATACTTTAAGAGCTAGAAAAGAGGTGCAAGGTAAAATGAACACTTTTTCACTGAAGCATTCTCCTCATGCTTTAATCTGATACGACTTTCTAAACCTGAGAAGAAAACCAACATAAATCAGTAGGATTTATTTCAAGCTTGCTACTGAGAAAGGATCACGTTTACCCTTAGTTCTGATCGCAAGTACTATGGCATGCTGTCTTGTTGCCTTATTTTCTAAGAAAAACAGGGATCGCACAGGAAAATTAGCTCAGAAAAACAGAGAGACAGGAAGTTAATACCATGTTATGAACAGTTACTTTTTTCTGCAATATTTTAAAAATTTTCTTGAAGGTATTCTTTATTTGTAGTACTTTATGAGCAGATTTTAGAACTGGTTTTCATTTATGATTGTAGAACAGACTTTGCAATTCACTTTCCACTGAACTTGTAGATAAAGCCCAGGAGTTATAGAAAGGAAATACAGGTGATAGTGTGAATTACCTAAAGAATTTAAACAAATATTTGCCTGAAATGCTTTATGTTATTTGAGTAGTATTAATTGTATTAGACTTGGATAAATCACCACTGCTTACTGAAGAATTCTTTTCTTTGGATTTGTTCTTATTTGTGGATTTACTTTCATTAAGTGGTTCAGCTGTCTCCTAATTTAATCTCTACTGAAATAGAGCTGAAAGGAAGCATTTTAGAGGATTTCTGATTAGACATTTCAAACAATATTGACTACCAGTTTAATCCATTTCTGGTGACTGAATTGTGCAAACTCATCATGTTTTTTGTGAGTATATTAATTACTAGAAGGCATTCCCTAAAGTAGTTTGGATAAACAATCTTCAGAATGGGAATAATTTGAGAAGAGTTTTTCATCTGCAGCTCAGACTTCTTCCTACATGTCTACCTTTGCTAGAACATGCCAGCCTGTGGGATTAACAAACAGTTGTCATGAATTGGTATGTATTTGTAGAAAATTTTTAATGTGAATCAGAAAAGTACCATCTGAAAAAGCTCTTTTAATTTGTGAAAATACTAGTGGAAAATATTAGCCATGGAAATTCTTTTATTTTGTAGAAAAGTATCCCTGGCCAGCTGTCCTATTTGAACTAAATGAAAGAGTAACAACTACAGTAAAGGTTGACAAGTTTCTCCTACTCCTGCCAGGACCAATCTCTGTTCAGATACAAATGTGCAGTTTCTGTCCCAGACATGCAGTCCTGATGTATGTATATGGTAGTCCGTTCTATAAATCCTTTCTGGTACAATCTTCCAGGATGCCGCATTGCCACATATAGGAAAACAGATTGTGTCTTCACCTGTTTTCCC
Organism: Ciconia boyciana; assembly: GCF_034638445.1. Taxonomy (NCBI): domain Eukaryota; kingdom Metazoa; phylum Chordata; class Aves; order Ciconiiformes; family Ciconiidae; genus Ciconia; species Ciconia boyciana. The sequence continues at coordinate 57,353,619 of NC_132936.1, forward strand.
TACCTGCTTGCCAAATCTTCCCATTGGAGACAGTAGGGTTTTTCTTGAATGGGATGCTACCACACAGATGTTGAAAACTAACTTTGTTTTCAATATCCTGGGAGATGTGAATCTTCTTCCTAGATGCCCTAGGCCACCCAAGTCAAACTCAGTGTGTGACTCTGTCAATTACTAATGTGCCTGAGGGGTATTTCTAGGAAGCAACTACTGCAAAATCTAAAAACAAGTCCAAACTTGTTATAAGAAATGTAAGTTCCTACATTCTGAATGCTACTGTGCTGTGACATTGATGTACCGTTGTCTAGGAGCTGACTGTGCCTGTTAGATGATCTTTTTTGCTGCCATTTACACCTGTTTTCCCAGCAACGGTGAAAGACAAAAGCAAATGCGAAATGATGTTTCTAGGTATTTTTTAGGTATTACACTCTATGCCTTAATCTTCACTGAATTACTCAGTTGTGGTTCTGTATATTTTGTATATTCCTCTGTACCACCTGTACATTTGTACAAGTGGCCACTTTGTACATTAAGTTTGCATGATTAGCCAAGACTGTGCTTCTTGAGTAAGTGTTTCTTTTTGTGTTTCTGTTACTCAGACAGCCCTGTTTCCTACAATCAATGAGAGCGGTCAACTGATCGCTTCCTTTTCTTTTCTGGCAAATACATTCAAACAGCTTTGATCAAGTGTAAGGAGGCATGTGGTACCAGTGCTTGACTGCTGGTACAGATGAGAGGCATCCTGCAGCAGAAAAGGCATTTTCAGTATTGTGCAGGCTGCTCATCTAAACCCATTATTGCATGCCACGTGTACCCTGGAGCAACCATCTGACTGACTTGTGGGCAGACTCCATGCCATCTGAACAGATGGATATGAGTGTAAGCTGACAAGGGAGCCCATATGTTCCTAAATTGTAAATGTTGAGGAGGGGATTCTTAGCCAAGAATGTGCAGATGACTGTCCAAGTCTTACGTGATTGTCATTAAGAAGAGACGGCACTGCCAAGCGGAGCTTACTCCTTGGAGTAGACTTTGCAACAGTGCATGCGCAGCATTGTGGACTGTTTCTGGACAGCCTTTTATCCCAGGTGAACACCAGGTGTCCTCAGACTTGAATCTTGCTTAGAGACCTTTGTGGGTTTTCCACAACACTTTGAAGTCTAGCCTTTGCTTGTGAACAGTCAGGAAAGTACAAACATCTGTTCTTCACCCATCATTATTTTCTCTAGAGGAGAGAGTCTATGACTGTTAGGATATGAAGTTAGGCTGAGAAATATATCAAGGCTTATTTTCTGTTGCATGGTCCTCAAGTAGTCATGACAAAAGACAGATTAAAATAACCAGTCTAAGTCCCTGGTGTAATTCATTAACTCAAATAGACGTTTGAGTACTTGGAGACAGTTAATACTCATAATAACTTTAATCTGGTGATGGACGACAAATTTTACCATGCTTGACTGTATAATCAGTAATCAAAGGAACAAGAACTAGAAAAAAAATCTTTACAAATTCTATCATATGTGATTTTTTTTTTTAAATAGTTCCACTGGGAGATAGGTAACTATAACCTGTAAAATGTTGTAGAGATGATAACGAAAGAGTGACTAACAAGTAGTAAGGTTTTTGAGGAAAAATTTCTCAACTTTTAGGAGAAATAATATGGCTTAGCTTAATAGCAGATATTATTCTTCTTTTAAAGTTGCATGAACTGAAATAATTTATGCTCATCTAAAAAGAATGTTTATTTAACTGCACATAATTTGCCTGCTGCCATAGTAACTTATGACAATAAGCTAAAACTGCATGAAAGTGGATTTCTATTTTGATAACTCCAGTATTTTCAATCAAATTAACAATGGTGGTGGTCTTACCATTCAATATTTCTATTGCTCAACCACAAAAAGAAAAAAGATATAAAATTAGATCAGTATAACAAGATTTGTTACAGAATGTAGAACTAGTCTGTGAGAAAAATGTAAAAATATTGTACGTGACAGCAAATCTCCTGCAAGTTTCCTGTCAACAGAAGATAGGCTAGTATGTCTTTTTGTCAATACATTTGGAAAAAAAGCCCGCCTCACTTGTGAGGTATAAAACCTTCACCTTGGGGGAAAAAAGTGACAATTTGAGTTACAGTTGAGTGACTTGGCAATTACTCATTAGTGGAAGAAATCTCTGATACATTTGCATAAAAATATCATGTATGAGCACTGGTACAGCGCACCACATTTCTTTGAAAAATCACGTTTTGATTTTGTGATTGGCCAAGTACCATCTGGTTTCTCGGCAATGCCAGTAGGGTCCCATGTAAATCAGCACATTCCCAAGTTCCTTGATTGGAGCTATAGTAAAGTGAATGGTAATCTCCCAGGCTGAATGCCTGCATTTGAAAAAGCATTTCTTTCCCTGATTTGTAGTTTGTCATTAATAGCGTGTACCGGGAGCTGAAACTGAAGTTCTGAAGGCTTCGCCAAGACGCCTGTGCTTGCTCAGATCTAACACTGACGTGTGAGTAATTGCTAGTTAGCAGCATGAGCATTTCCAGGCTGCTGACACTGTGAGGTTGACAACTGACAAGTTTCACTCCCATGCCATAATAACCCACAATGAAATGCAAAGCAGACAGCAAAGATTGCAACTTAAAAAAAGACAAAAGAAACCTTAGCAAATCTTTACTCCGTGCTGCTGGAACATCATTATTTTAGTTTAAGGAAGATGATTATGGGCAAGAGATCCCTCTTGCCCATAATCACTGCTGCTAAAATAAGCACAGGCATACCCATGAAATACAGCTTTGCTGATGCTTCATTTGATGAATACTTTTGTATTGCAAGGGGGTTGGAAGATTTCACTTTGTCTCTCTTTACAACCTGAGTAGAAATACAGCACCTTTATGAAGAGTTTGTTTTAATAACTTGATATAAGTTAGTGTTGTGGATAATAGACTTCAGGCAGTTTTAAATCTGGCATTCACTTTCCAGTAAGGCTTTGTGGATGAAAGGAGGGAAGAAACAAGTGTTTTCTGAAGGGGATTAGCATCTTTTTTGCCAAATACAAGACTTAACTTGTTCTCATTTTACTGAACCAGGTGGTTCCAGGTCCTCTGTCCCAGAAAGGCACCTTGCCAGGTGCTGCACTGCCATAGCATAGTAAACACATTTCAGCTTTCTTTGTTTTAATATTAAAACAGTAAACCTGTAATCTCTGTCTCTTTGGAGGATTCATCACATCCACTTTTAGAGCTCCTCAGTGAGAGCCCATGTTCTCTTCCCACTCCCCAGTCTGCATTGCAGCAATATCCGATGCAGAGATTGAGCTGAATTTCTTCGGGAGGCCATTAACACATTTCCTAGATCACTCAGAGTAACTGTAGCGTTATGCTTCTTCCCCTAATAAGACTACCACTCCCATGATTGTTGGTCCAGGGAGAAAGAAATAGCTACCTAATTTTCTATCCTTCTGTTCTTTTAATATTTGGAATATAGACAAACTTCCATTTTTTAGCTCAAAATTGCTGTTTTCCTTCAAAAAATCAGCAAAAATTAGTTAATTCATTTGCACTGCAAAGCCATTGTGTTTCTGTCTTGCAAGCAATAGATTACTTCAGTTGAATTCATTTCAAATCAGTTAATTCATTTCAAATCGGTCATTCAAAAAAAATAAATGGCAACATTTTAAGTTTCTCACTGAATTTGAATATCTTGCAGAATGGATGTTGAGGAATACTTTCAGACTGTTGTTTTGCTGGAGAGGCATATGAAAATAAATGTCTTTTTTCTAATGCTGGGGGCAAGGTGACCATGAGAGGCTAATGTTGACTCATCAAAAATACTATGGCTGTTCACACTGTACTAGTGTGACTGAGTTGTTGCAGGGCTCAGTAACCCACTTATGATGAAGACACTTGCATTTATAGTTCCAGATTAAATAATGTATCTTTTAAAACTTGCTGTTCTTTCAGTTTGGTATGATGGCTTTTTTTTATTGTTGTTCTTGTTTTTTTTTTCTCACAGGGAAGAACAATGTTATCTGGATGTCTTACCTGTTTCATTTCTGCATTTGCTACATGAACATCAGTGCTCTTGCTGAGGCATAGCAGTGATGTGATTATCTGTGACCATAACTTTGGGAAGAAAGGGCTCCCTTTCCTGACTCCTCAGATTCAGCCCAGGATTGTCAAACTGCTCTAGAGTGTTCTACTTCATGGCATGGTTTTGCAATCTTTTTCTTCACCAGTGAGGATGGTTACTGGAGTTCCTGCTGCCTCTTGCTTCTCATTCCTACCTTGCTTCTGCTAGTGCTGCTGTTTTGAGGGCCATCAGCTAAACCACATTACTAACCAGAGCTGCCTCCCTTCACCAAAGATAAGAGTTATTTGGAGTGATATGGGTGGGAACGGGATGGACCTTGGCAAGCAGCCAATTAATCCTATTGTGCAAGGAGAAAGTAGGAAGATGTGCCAGCTCTCTTCTCTCCTTGTGCTCAGAGCAGCTAGATGCAAGTCTTGGGCTGATTTCCAGAGCCTGTTTCAGTGGTAAGAATGGGTTAGGGGTTGCACTAATGCATCTGCAGTGTGGCGAGGCCATGAGTTGCCCAGGACATTGAAGTGCAGATGGTTATATCATCTGCTAGAGTAAACATCTCCCAAAAGACCAGCAGATTTAAAACACAGCTTCCCTTACTTCCATATGACCAAAGAATCATAGAATGGTTTGGGTTGGAAGGGACTTTTACAGGTCATCTAGTCCAACCCCCCTGCAATGAGCAGGGACATCTTCAACTAGATCAGGTTGCTCAGAGCCCCGTCCAACCTGACCTTGAATGTTTCCAGGGATGGGGCATCTACCACCTCTCTGGGCAACCTGTTCCAGTGTTTCACCACCCTCATGGCAAAATATTTCTTCCTTATATCCAGTCAGAATCTACCCTCTTTTAGTTTAAAACCATTACCTCTTGTCCTATTGCAATAGGCCCTGCTAAAAAGTTTGTCCCCATCTTTCTTATAAGCCCCCTTTAAGTGCTGAAAGGCACCTATAAGGTCTCCCTGGAGCCTTCTCTTCTCCAGGCTGAACAACCCCAACTCTCTCAGCCTTTCCTCATAGGAGAGATGTTCCATCCCTTTGATAATTTTTGTGGCCCTCCTCTGGACCCGCTCCAACAGGTCCATGCCTTTTGTGTGCTGAGGGCTCCAGAGCTGGACGCAGTACTCCAGAGCAGGGTAGAGGGGCAGAATCACCTCCCTCGACCTGCTGGCCATGCTTCTTTTGATGCAGCCCAGGATATGGTTGGCTTTTTTCATCAACCAGTACCCCCAAGTCCTTCTCCACAGGGGTGCTCTCAATCCCTTCATCCCCCAGCCTGTATTGATACAGGGGGTTGCCCTGACCCAGGTGCAGAACCCTGCACTTGGCCTTGTTGAACATCATGAGTTTCACACAGGCCCACTTCTCAAGCTTGTCCAGGTCCCTCTGGATGGCATCTCATCCCTCAGGCATGTCAACCTCACCACTCACCTTGGTGTCATCTGCAAACTTGCTGAGGGTGCACTCGATCCCACTGTCTATGTCACTGATGAAGTTATTAAACAGTACTGGTCTGATTGAAAACATTAACTATATTTTAAATACATAAAATCCAAAATTGGCTAGAGAAAGTAGTACAGGAGGAAACAGAAAACAACAGGAGGAAACTCTCCGCCTGCCCACTTTCTCTTTGCAGGTGACCCTTAGCTTCTATGCTTGGCTTCAACTATCTCAGCAACTTTGCATTGCAGCACCACTACTCAGGCTCTGCACGTAGGGCAGCCTACCTGGCTGCTCCCAGCTCCTCCTTGCTGTCCAGTTTTGCACAAGCTGAGGTTTTTCCCCTGTGCCACTTCCCAGTCTCTGGAACCTCTCTCAGTAGCTGCCCCAGGGGATGAACATCAGCCCCCTCCTCCTAATGGGCCTGTGTGATCTCTCCGCAAAGAAATACCCTGTGTAATCGAGGACTAGCAAAGCTCAGCACATGCAGCACTGATTCTGTCTGCTGCACATACAAAGAGGTGTGCTTCTGGGTGCAGCCATGGTGATGGCTGCTGCCTGATGGTGCAACTTGTAGCTTTGCTTAGGCTTGCAGGCTTTAGTATAGAATATTATTTCACTTCTTACAGCTTGATTTTCTCTTTCTTCTTTAACTCACTCGTTTTTGTTATCCTTCAGTTTTCTTATATAGAACATAGTAAACATACAGATTTGTTTTCACATATTATGTAATCCATAAAGGCTTTATTTGTTCAGATATTTTTCCTGATTTCAGAACAATTCCTTATGCTCTCCTATGTAATACATAAAAGGAATTGAAGCAAAGCTCGTTTACAGCTTTAGAATGATTGCGATGTATTGAATGTGGCTCAGGGTGGACTGTTTGTAAGGTCACTAATTCAAAGATCTAATTCAACTGTTGTATTTCATAGTTAGTGCTTTTGGAACATATCTAAGCTGTTATGGTAAGGTTTCCCTTGACTCATATCACACAGTCAGTTTTTCATAACATCTTGCTGCCTAATTATGCTAGGATCTTGAAAATTCAAAGGTTTAGGGATAAATGTATCTACAATAACTGTTATTTCTCTCTCTATAATCTCATACATTTCAGAATTGAGAAATTTTAATGAATTCCCTTCTGAGACAAGCTGATGTTGTATCACAGAAAGAGGTTATTACCAAATGAAGTTAGGGCTTCCAAAATTTATGGTTGTTTTGAAGGGTGAAATCAATACAACTACCTGAGTTTTTAGGTCTTGGTTATGAAGAATGTGCTGAGTTATTACATCTTTAAAAGAAAGTTTTCAGCTTGTGTCAAAGATGTCATTTACCTGTAAAGCTCAGTGTTATTTCATTCAAGCTCCAAAACAGGAAGTTTAAATAGGTGCAGCTGAGACGTGAGACTATTTGGATCATGATAATTACAATGGGAATAGTGATACAGCTTGCAGAGTGATCTTTATTTTTCCAGGAGATGTTAGGTCCAAAAATAGATTACAAAAAGAGAAATTGCAATCTGGAAGAGGGTTCCTAAAAAGGATATAGAGGTCATAGACTGTGAAGGAAATCAAAACAAGCTTCTCTGTTACGATGAAGCAGAGAGGGACAGATGTGCAAGTGTGTATAGCAAGAGCAGTGAGGTGACTTGACTACCTGCAGCCCTGGTGAAGTACATGCTAAAATGCTGCAAACAACTGATACCAGAGTTTGAATATCAACTTGAATAGATTTAATTGAAATTCAGCCTTCTGAAAGCTGGGTGTGCAGTCCAGCCGGGTGGCCTAGATTCCTGCTGTAGTCCGTGGAGAGAGTTACATCCAGCCCATCATTATCTGATCCTGAGAGAGGTGTCTAAGAGATAAGGATGAATTGCTCTCTGGAGTTGCCTTCTGTCCTCTGTGGACTATAGAAGGACCTTGCAGACTTGCCTAAGTTAGATGCCCAGCCTGTAGACAGCTAAAATGAGATGAGATGAATTAATATTTAAAGAAGCAAGCTGAAAGATCGAGAGCACAGAAGAAATCAACAGAAACAATATGAGGGCTGAAGATAATGTCAGAATGAAAGACAGAGCGCGATATGGTTTGTTTTATCCAAAAGATGATTTACATATAATATTATCAATATGGATAAGTGTTTTCATGGGAAGAAGTTACTGGATACTACAGAGTTCTTTAATCTAGCAGGGAGCTGCACAACAAGAAACAACAGCTGGAAGCCAAAACTAGACACATTCCAGCTGAAAATAAAGTGCGAATCATTAAGAGTAAGGATGATTAAACTGTGAAATATGATATTGGGAGTGTTGAATTGCCTGTTCTGCAGGCTTAAAGTCAAGATTGGGCACTAAAATGTTTAAACTATAGCTGTCATTTTACTTGCAGGATAAACTGCTAGGTGTGAGATATCTGGTTTATAATACCAGCAGGTCAGATTAGGCCTTACACACTTTCCATTTAATGACTAACCGCACGTCTTTGTAATATTTCTGTTTGATATAACATGTAGCAGAACTCTTTACTGTGTTGTTCTTTGGCTACTGTGATTTATTCTTGGTTTAGCTGTTCAAACAAGCTCTGATGCAGGATTTCATTAGTGTTTATGCTCTTTCTTTTTATTCCTACAGAAGATATAGCTAGGAACTCATGAGTGTGTTTCCTGTACGCTGCCAGCTAATACTGATATACTTGCTTCATAAAAAGCTTCAGTTCTTAATTTTAGGAGTAATACAAATAAACTTTTCAAAGCCAGAATGACTTTGTCCTAGGCTTGTGAGCTAGAAAACGCCACCAGTCTAAGAAAGTCAGTTAAGCAATCTGAAGTTAAGCACAACTGTAGCATATGGCTTTGTTTTTTCTATTTCAACCTGGATGCTGACTCAGATCCTGTGAAGGTCAAAAGGGCTCTACTGTATTTTGAACTTGGGTTTATGTGCTGGTCAAATAAGTAAACATTACTCTTCTTGTTAGGGGTTCCCTGAGTGTCTGAACTATTAAGCATTAAAAATATATAATAATATATTATGTCGTCAACCCTAACATGACATTTGCGCTAACAATTTCTTTAGGAAGATGGCATATTAGCCTTTTATTACTGTCTCCTGCCTTCACAGCCTCGCAAATCTCTTCCAGTATGTTGGTTCCTATTGCTACCCTGACCGAGCCAGTATAGGCCCATTACTGAACTCCTTCTAGTTAGGTCTAAAATGTCAGTCCATAGGGGTTCTACCATATTGTACGTACAGATCTTCCTTTAACTCGTACTTCATATTAAGGCTTTATAATGTAAATTATAAAGGCTTATAATGTATAGATACACTTACTTATCCAGTAGTTTTTCCCCATACTTCACACCCCAATGGAATAATGTTCCACTGATTGTTTTTCCTTTAAGTTTCCAATGTGACTACTGTATCAAGATAGGTATTCTGGCTCTACCATCTTGTTTCTTACTTTATCTGTGTAGAAGCACATGTAAGTTTGTTGTAGCTTTTTTTTTTTTTGAATTATCTAACTATTCACCAACATTTCCTATTTAAGTTTTCTCAGTTTTTCTTTTTTCTTAAAGATATAGAGGTCTTGTGACTCTATCTGAGAAGATACATCACCACAAACTATGTACTCTTCGGCAATTCCCTGGTTGAAAAGTCCTCCTAATCTTTCACATTTCAGCTTAGCTAAAGCCCTTTCCTCATGGAAATCTTTAATTGCAGATGTTTCCTCAGGTCTTAGAGAATCTAACCTCTCTTCTAGAGAATCTAACCTCTCTTCTTTGCAAAGTTTCCACGTACAGCTATTGTACCTCTGGCCCTGCATGTGATAACAGTCTTGCAGTTGGTCCTGCTATCAGTCTTCAATTTTCGCTCTGGTGGTTCAAATTCTGCCCCCAGAGCATCTCTCCTTGCTTTTTCCTGTGTTACCCATATGGACTACTTTGTAATTCTGGTGGACTACTGCAGGCAGTTTTTGCATGTCTGTTCAGACTCCCAGGAGCATCAAACCACCATTGCATCTGGTAGACCACTGCTTGGTCCACTCTGATACTGCTAAACACTGATACTGCAGCAAAAATCCCCTTTCGCATCTAAGACTCTCCTCACACAGATAGACTTTTTCTGTGCTTTCCCTTAGCTTTTTATAGGAATGGCTGGATCTGTCTTTCAGCCAGAGCCTTTAACTGGTTGACTAATTGTACAGTTAAGTCCTTTTTAATTCCCCCCCCCTCCTTTGAATCATGGATTATGTTTTATCCTGATCAACCCTTCCTGTTTCTCCACTACCTGCTGAGCCTCATGGTATTTGCTATTTGCTTGCATGTACTTCATCAAATTCTAGTGCCTCCATTTGTTTTTGTGTGTAGACTTGAGGCACTTGTGTCTCTCCTGTCCTGATTTTATGCCTTCTTTTTCTGATTATATCATTTTATCTACTTTTCCTTGATGACTCTGCCACTTGCTTCAGCACGTGTCTTTTTCTCCTGTCTTGTTTTTTCTCTTCTTCTGTTCCTAGGCATTAATTAATCCCTAGTGTGTTTCCATATCTGTTACGCTTTCCTCTTTTTATGTGTTGACAGACAGCATGGATTTCAGAGCGCTCTCTTAAAAGTTCTTCTCCCCAGCTTATTTACTTTAAATCACATGAAACTTGACCCTGGTATGTAAGTTAGCCAGGTATTGTGGTTTATGAGGTAATCTCTCTGTCAAGAGACTGTTTCCCATTAATTCCTCCTAAGGATGACACATCTGAAATCTTCCTCAGATGCAAATAACATATTCCACCAATTCATCTGTTAATCCTCACTTTCTTGTTGATCCCATGCCTTCTCCCCATTTGGGACAGAGATAGTTATCATATAGATCATCTTGCTTTGAGCCTCATTTCTAGTGGGCAGAGCTATTCTGGATTTTGTTTCAACAGGAATCTGGCAGGATCATTTGTTCCAATATGAAGGGCAACTAGGGGAGTTTTTTCTGTGCTTTCCTTGCCCCCACTTCCTATCAGCATTCATTCTTGCCTCAGGCACATATCTCATACCTTTTGCTCATGGCAGATATCACACATCTTTCTTGGCTGCAACAGTTGGAGTGACAGACTTGTCAATTCTTACAACGAAACCCGTAGTCACTACCTTTTCCTAGTTCTGGTGTAAATCTTAGGCTTTCTGCTGTCAGCAGATCATTCTGTTCTCCTTCAGAGCCTAGCAACAAGTCATCCTTATCCCTCTTGGGTTATGGTCCCTTGCCATCTCAGTCTTCACCCTGCTCTTTTCCTTGTCACTTCTGCCTTCCCTTATTGCGCTCCTATGCAGTATGTCTCAGTTTCTCTTTCTCAGGTGTGTAATGTGGATTTGACACCTAAGGGGATATAAATAGTCTCACTTTGCACTCTCCTTAGTCTCAAATTTTAAATATAGATGGGCAAAAATTGTCCAGACTCACACACAAACATACTTTGTTCTTTGCTTTTATCACTGACTGCTGGTGCTTTTTGCTGAGGTCAGTCCTTTCTCCTTGTTAAAACTTGCTGGTTCTCAGCCTGTAGAAGTGATCAAAACAAGGAGGTGAGCTACAACACTCACTTGGGAGACCTGTCTCCTAGCCCCTGTCTGGTCACCACAAGCACTACTAATAGGAAGCAAGATGCGTTCATCTAAACCAAATGATCAAGTAGGTGCTCCTTCCTCATCAAGGAGTTAAGTTTGTATACTGTTGCTGCCTGAATCATTTATGAAGAGAACCACAATCCCTTTGAGGATGTAGCTGAATGAGTAGCAGTTAATCTGCAAGATTGATACCATCTCTGAAAGGGAGAATGGCACAGAATCACACTGAGAGAATGTACATGTTTTGTTAAATTTCTTCTCAAGATGTATCCTTTTGGAATCCGCAATGCTACACCAGTGTGTGTAGACTGTAATTGAAATCTCTCTCAATTTTGATATTTTCTAGTTGTTTTTCTACTATTTTCTGTTGTTTTTCTACTATTATTTCTCCCACACGAAATGGCAATAAAAAAGAAAGAATTAAGGTTGAAAGGCCAACCACTGAAAAATCCAGGAATGCCAAAAGTAAAATTACAAGCCTGGATCATCTCATTTGGGTGTTCACACTGTGCAGTAATCTTTGCCTAGACACCTTTTTCTCCCCCACACCCTGAACATTGTATTTTCTGTGCACAGATGCAGTGTACTCCCTTAAATGGTCTGTTCTGCTGTCACTGATCAATGAGTGACCATAAGCCTTATTTACTGATTATCAGCAGTTTCCAGAGAGGAGTCATGACCCCAGGTGAAGTTGTGCCAGGATAAGCAGGATTATCAGCCTGACCCTTCCCACCATTATAGTACATGGGCTTCACAGCCTGACAGAAGAGGAGCAACTAGAAATGGGGTCACAGCCAAAAGAGAAAAGTGAGGTGCTTGTACTTTGCAATATTAAAATACAATTTTTAAGACAGACCCTGGCACAGTGTGGAGATTTCACCTCCCTGACCTGCGCTTTGTCAGCTTGAAGACAGGCCTGGGAAAGCTTGCTCTGCTGAGCGGGACGGTGTCATGGTCCCTGCTGGTCAGCCTCCAGAGTGTTGCTGCTCCTCCATGTCCTCCCCAGCCTCAGACAGACATGGAAACAGGCAGAGCTGAACAGGCAGCAGCTTCTTTTCTATACCAGCAGAAGCAGCTATAGCTGCAAGAATGCTAAGTCTGGCACTTGTGCCTAAGCGCCTCTGGCTGGAACCAACAATACACCTATACCAACGTACACCTATACTGCCTTATACATCCTTGTTAAGTGTAGAATCTGTATTATTGGTGTATTGCGTTTGGCCTCTGCAAGAAGCCAATGGAGTATAATAACAGGTGGCAGCCTATACCTTTTATGTCATTTTTTTCCTGTTGCAAAGAAGGAGTTTTATTATAAGGAACATTACCTTGCCTGGCTAGTCAGCCATCTAGTCAACTTACTTTCTAGTCAGAACAGGGGGAAAAAATGGGAAATTGGCAGCCTAATGAACTATGATTATGCAAAAGGTGATGCTGTCCCCAGTGAGCCTAGACTGAAAGTTGTTTTGGTGTTCATAGGCTCAAGGAGCTGTAGTCTAGTTTTTCTCCTATGGAAGGTTAGATGGGAAAAGCAGCCAGTCTTGCAAGAAAAGCTTAAAAACTTTAAAGAGGAAGTCTTGAATATGCATTTTTGGGGGTATGAATTCGGTTCAGCTATGTGTAGTAGCACTTGAAAGACAGAGTGTGAGTAGGTGGTGGAGAGACATCTTAGATTGCCTCATGGGGAGTTACCTGGCTAGCTAAAGGAGGAATTGCATTGGTCAAGTTTAACCCAAGAACTGCACTGTACTAGTTCTTATCTTTTGCCATCCTGTTTCCAACTTTGTAATCCAGATCTTGATCTTTTGTTTTGATAGAATATGTTTGCAGTATTTTTCACTCTCAAGTGCCACTGTTAGATTCAAGTCCAAATGAATCTGATCAATTCTTTGTACAAGCTTCTTCTGAGGAGACAAATCTAATCTAACTGGTGAATGCAGACAGCCACATGGAATCATGTATAACCATTTACTGAGACATATGGAGAGGATTTAAAAGCTAGAGGATGCCTCTTGCCATGTTATAAGGCAATACAGAGGATATTGTGGCCAGCTTCTTGATTATCTCAGATCTTTTGTTGCAGAGGGAAAGGATCTCAAGGCAGAGACATAACTTACAGCCCCCTGAGTTGTCATATAGACCCTGGGCCATTTGGACATTATCCAGTAAACAGAGAGGAGGAAGAGTGTTTTTTTCCCCTTAAAGACTGTGAGAAAGGCCATCTAAGTAAAGGAAGACCTTAGCTTAAACTCCTTTGGGATAAGGAAAAACACTAGCCACTATAGCATAGATGTGAATATATCCCAGAGTCTAGTTTAATTTGTTCTTTTAAATTATATCACCAGAATGAATGACTAAATAAAAGTCTGTTGTTCACAGGCATGGAATGCAGCTTGCTGAATAATCTCTAGCACTTCTTTTGCTAGTAAGCAGCATGGCAGATCAGCATAAAAAAGGCCCAGCCACAGATATGTGGTGAGTCCTCTAGGCACAGCAACAAACACATGTACACCCACTGATGAGCAACAAACTTCTTATTCCTTAGAAAAAACACCAGTCAAATTTAAAGGTTAGAAATTCAAATACATTCACATAAAAATATGCCAAAACTACAGGATAGACTATTTACAATGTAGTAACTCCTGTACAAATACATTTGGGTTCTCTGATTTCCTCAGATGAGCTGTAGTTGTAAATCTCTCTATATGCTTCCTGGGGATGGACAGACTCTTCATGCTTTTAAAAAATTAAAAAGTTATTTGGTCCTCTTCACCTCTGTTGCTGCTGTTGACTATGCCACATCCTACTGAAATGGTGTTTTCTGGACTGTTTTTCCCAATTTCCTCTACAGGTTTTCACACCTCACCATTTTCAGGTTTCTTTCCAAAACAGTTGGCTCAGGAGATGAGAGGGAAAACACAGGGGCTTTTTTCTTCCCTCTGTTTACTTCTTCACTTTCTTCCATTTCCTCCTCAACTTACCCCTGCCTTAGAGCTATGCACTAAGTTATATTCAGTTGGATGACACTGTGGAAGCTAAATGAAGCTGTCTTTAGTGACTGTTTTCTAGGAGGAAAAAATGTATGCAAGAAGTGAACAGACCCTTCAGAGGCAGTTGGACCAGGGCAGTTAAATCTTCAGTCATCAGAATTCACAGGTAGCTTTGGACAAACCAGAAAAAGAAAACATCTCTCCCACACCCCCACCAAGGCCTCCCTGTTCTTTAGCTGTTATGCGCTTCTTTCTGCTCTCATGAAGAAGTGAGCAATATTGTTGGAAATGGCATTGTTTTATCTTTTTTATACCATGTGATGTCAATACCAAGGATAATATTGGTTTCAGGTAGGTGAGCTAAACTTTAGGCATGGAAATCTGGTAAATGGACCCCAGTTCTGTAAAAAAAACTTGGGGAAAATAATTGCATAATTTTCAGCAATGATGAAAAAATCAAATTGAAGTCCTTGCCAATGCTGTTGGAATGGATGATGGCAAATTGCATCTGTGCCTGAAGTCACCTGAGAGACACACTTTACCTGAGATAGCTGGAAGTGTAAGGACCTGTCTTTACAGAATTTGTTTGTCTTTTCCTTGCTTCTTGGACTGCACTATTAAGAGCCTGCACCTAGACAACGAAAGTTGGAACAAACGCAGTGGAACTCAGAGTTACTCATCTGCCATTACAAGTCACTAACTTGTTCTTGGCAGGAGTATTTCCCTGCATTGGTCCTCAAGGGAGGATATGTAATAGGCTTAATTTTAGATGTCCATATTTAAAGGATGATCCTGCTGCGTTGCCCAGAGGCAAGTGTCTGGGAAACTTCACCTTGATGTGCTTGTGGACTGCAGCACAGCTCACCACACCATCAAAAGAGAAAAACTAGTTGACATCCAAAGATTTGTTGCAGTTTGAGGACATTTTGCATGTTCTTCTGTGGGAGAAATCATCCCTTTTCTCTCCTCTCCTTGAGGAATATTTTAGTGCTACCTGTAGAGTAGGAAAGCAGAACTGAATTATTCTGGTTATGGAGATTTGTTTTACCTGGAGAATTGCCCAGAGTGGTCATTTGGTTGCTGCCTGTGACTGACAAATGTGATTTTCACCCTCCAGCTGCAAACAGGCACAAGTACATATTGTAATGGATTTGTGGACTTTATGTGAGGCAATGATGTTTCAAGTAAGTGCAGATACATGTTACCATTTGCACAGGTGGGAGCCGTGGCATGAGACCTTAGGAGAGTGTAAAGGAATCTCTGCTATGGTGACAACATTCCACTTCTCCTTGGCTTCTAATTTATTTAAATTGCCTTGCTTTCCTCCTCCTCTGAGGTATGCTTTGTGGATATGCCACAATAACTGCCCTTGGCCTTCTGAGTTCAAGAAGATCATTACTATTTTGATGTCAGTTAAATATTTGCATTGGCTGTGATTAGGGTAAGGTTGAGCTGGTAGATGAGTGCTGTGAAGTTAGGTATGAAATGGGTATGCATGAGAAAGCTAAAATATACTGGTTTCCTAAAATGAAATAATGAAAATTTTAGGGCAGATTTCTGGATTAATGTATTTGGAAGGAATATGTCTTTGCATTTGCTAATGCAAAAGTTTGCTGCCATTATGTTTTGCTGCAGAATTTTCCTGGCTCTTTCCAAAGTAAATTTCTCCAAGATGGTTTAACTTTTGGTTGTGGTGTAGATTTTTTTGTGTGTTTTGTTTTGTTCTTTTTTTTTTTTTTTTAATTGTGTTGTCACCATCTGATGATTTACTAGCTGTTTGGAAATTTACCATTATTTTCCCAGTTTTGTCATTGGTTGGTCTTTTTTTATGAATAACTATGGAAAGAATTTCCTGTATTTGTGGAGAATGTTGATGGAAAATGATAGAGATTGTGTTGACGGATCTAACTTACAGATGGGATACATTTATAAACCTTGGTGCACATACTGTAAAGCTTTGTCAGATAGTACTATAATAATCCTTTTTAAGTAATTTGTTGCATCACCAAAATCCAACTTTTTTGTCTGTTATTAATTTAACTTTGCATCTCAAGAGTACCACACAGCTGGCAGAGCAGTTTCCCTTTTTTGCCCTTCTCACACAGAAGGTAAGCACCGTGATCCGCTCAGCTCTCAGTTAGACTCATTAATCTTAATAAGTTCTCCAATTTCTGTTGATTCCTCTATGGTCTGGTTGATACTTTTAAATTTATTGTCCACTATTCTATTTCTTTTGGCAGCTGTTATCCACAGTTTTTGCCAGCTATCTTGAACCCTCTGGGAGGCCCTGTCTGCTGAAGCAACGCCACTTTTCTGCCAACACATTTTCAGATGAATGGGAATTTTATATTTTTCTTACTTGATAGTTGACTCCATTGCTCTGTTGCTGAAGGATAGCTCTAATATAGACTCAAAGGGAACAATAAGGAATATATGTAGCTCACAGGAAAGGAGGGCACTACAAAATTGACATCTCACCTTAGTCATGTCCACGTGCCGGAGCTGAATCATGCTGCCTCTTTTGGCCACTGTTACACGTCTCTGCTGTAAAAGAAGCACACAGAAAATAAACCCACCTTGGTTGGACAGTTTTAGAATTTGCTGCATGCTCTAACACTTTCTTCTCAAAGACATCTCTCTAATAGCATGAACATGCACAGTGTTAAGGAAAACTAAACAAATTGTGACGCCACTTTCATCCTAGGAGTCTCCTAGAGAGTGCTAGTAATTGAACATCAATAGCCTGATGACTTCTGCTGTTGCTTTATAAGTCTGGGAAAAGAAGCCAACCAAGTTGTGCGTGTGCGATTATCAATAGTCCTCTGTTAAATTTAGAATGCAATTTTGCAATTAAATGCAAAAGACTATTTCTGCCTCCTGTTAGCCTCCTGTACGTTCTGCCACTAGAATTATACAAAAGTATACAAGGACGGGTGTGGATTTGTTTATTTATTGTGAACATAAACCTAGCTTATCTTTGTCACTTCATTATCTTTGCAGAATACCAGGGTTGCCAAGTAAAGCTAAAAGTAATGACCACACATGAGTGTTATTCAGCATGATAGATTGTGGTTTTAGTGCATCAATGGCCTAGTGACACATCAAAGGAACAATTTTAGGAGCAATCTGGAGCACGATAATGGAGGAGTTTCTTGGATGGCTCAGCAAGTTCTTCCTGAGATGGAAAAGCATAACAGGAAAAAAAAGTATGTTTGAAAATGGAAGATACCCAATAAGCTGATTGCAGTTAACTTCTTGAAACTGAATATGAGATAATTGTGAGGATTGAACTGAATTGTGAAGCGCCTGTAGACAGAGAGTAAATACCTGATGTACAATGCAGTAGATGGCACAGCTGAGAAAGTGATTCAGAGAGATGTGAGAATCAGGAGAAATGATCACCAAGCATGATTACTAACTAGGTATAGGATTACAGGAAAAGTCTGCAGTATTTGAACTTTGGTGGGAGCTTGGAGACGGAAAGGTTGCCTCTCCATAGTTAAATATGTTATGCAGAGACAAGCTGCAACGTGTAACAATGATGTCAATGTCAGGACTAAAGAGGTCCACTTTGAAGATGATGCTCTATTTATACCCAACATAAGATAGAGTAGGATGACAGTACCCATGGCTGTTGAGAGTTAATATAGTGATGAAGGTTTGCAGAAAAATGTTGATGGATCTTTTATAGCTGTGTTAAGCTTGATCTGAAACCAGTTATTAGATCAGATAGACAAGATTATATTTAGAATTGCATAAGATAGGTCTACAGAATTAAGGTAGATCTTTGAACAGTCTGCAGGAACATGATAGTTACATTTATCATTGTAGATGAGATAAGTCATATATAAGGTAAAAGGGAAAATGGAAGAGAACCCTCAAAATCTGGAAAAGACAGAGCTGAGATCTTCTAAAGAAAATAATGAATATGTGGGACATAAAGCTGTATGAATAAATGACTTCTGGAGTCTCTGAAAGAATAAAAACAGGAATATGACTTCTCATGAGTTCAAAAAGAAAAATTTTCAGTTTTGCTGGTGAAACAGACTTACTTTTTACACTTTATTTTGTGTTTGTTCCTTGTGATGCAAAATAATATTTTCTTTGGATAAATTTTTGGCAGTTAAAAAAATGAAATATATTTACAAATGGAACCAGTTCAATGTGAAAGGCTGACTGTTTCATGCTGAAATTATTTTAATAAATAATGTTGACCCTTTCCAGAAAATATCAGCCCAAAAAACTTGATACTAACTTACAAATATTTTTCCCCTGCTCTAACTGAAGGCAAATCAAGGAAAACAGGGTCATATTAGGAGACCGTACACCGTGTGAGGCTGTGGCATCAAGGGAGATGAAGCTGTAGTACTGGTGGTGCAAACTGGGTGATTTCTTCTCTTTACTAATAGGTGCATATTATGAAAACATTCACACAAACACCTGGTTGTCAGTGAATACATTGCTCCTTTGATGCTGTGAGAATTAACAATATTGACTGGTTAGAGACAGGCAAGGGTTTTTCAAAGGAAAGTTAGACTTTTGTTGTCAGAAAGGACTGATTAATTAAGAATGATTTTTATTTGCAAGTGCCTACCATGTTTGACAAAACCATTATATTCTGGTTGGAATTTGTACTTGAACCAACAACTAACCAACCTCCAAATTATCAGCTGCTTCATGGCCCAAACACTGATCTGGAACACGTGTGACCCAAATTCAAATTCCTTCTCAAACTTAAAAAAAAAAGGGGGAGGGGTGTAGTGGTGGGATTGGAACCTCCTTTCCCAAAACGGAATGTCTTTACTGCCAAGCTGTCTGGATTCTTTTGGGGTTTTAATGTCTAATTTCTATTTTTAAAAAATCTCAGAAAGATTTTAAAAAATGAGATTTTAAAAAATCTCAAAAATATCTCTTTATTTCTATGGCAGATTATTTTAGTCCATTTTAATCTAAAAGCTGTTTCTGCCCAACTTGATACATAGTGTTAAACCTGCAAGCTGCAGAGCACTGGAAGCTACGTATCCTAGGTATTAGTAGGATAGGATGTTTTATTTGCATGGTTTTGTACACTAAATATTATCTACTTTACACTTCTACTGTAAAGAATGTGATGAGAAAGACACTGAAAGGAGGAAGTTTTGGAATACAAACTAATGACTGCACCTGCAAATTTATCAGCTTATATCAGCATACTGTATATGTTGGAAGAAAATCAGCTGTATGCAAATTCCTGGGTTGTTTCCATTTTCTTGTTCAAACTGGCTTGTGAACTTTGGTTTTATTTGTAGTGTTCATAGAAGAATGTAAATGTTGCAGTACTACAAGGATCCAGTGGCATCGTATTCAATCAGTAACTGCTATGGTGATTGTGCCAACATGCTTTTTACCCATGCGTTTCCATATACTTCACAAAGAACGTGTTATTTCTACTTTATAGATGAAGGAACTGAAGGGTAGAGAGGTTAAGGGACTTGTCTGAAATCTCAGAGTGAGTCAGAGGCAGAGACTGAAAGAGAGTCTAGGTTTGATTATTTCTTGTTTACCCCTTTATTCACTGGACCATAGTCTTGCTCTCAAATTCCTGATCCCTTTGTAAGTAACTGATGAGGTGGCCGTTTTGCTGGTTTAGACAGCTGGCTGGCATGCATTATTTGAGTGAAACTGCATTTTCCATACTCAGGTGGTTAATAATGTAACATGTCTTACTGGGTGGGCGTTTAAAGTTTCTATAACCAACAAAAGTGAGAAGAGAGCCAAGAAAACAACTAAATCCTTACACTGAGGCAGTGAAAATTCCAATTCTTAATAGCTCTCCCTAAAATCCTTTTTTAATTTCACTTTTATTGAAATATTTCAGTAGGAGAGATTAAAAACTCACAGGGGAAATAATTAATGGAAACAAGAAAGTACACATCCCCATAGAAAGGAATAGCATTAGAGGAATTTTATACCTAGCTCCTGTGTTCCCCCCCTCTCTTGTGAAAGCGCATCCTATACACATTTATTTAACCTGTTGTTAACTTGTTTCAGCCTCATTCTCTGGACAGCCAACGGTTTAAGAATCTTTAAAATGAGTTAATCCAATATGTTTGGCTAAGACATGAATGGTAAATCTCTGTTTAGTTGTGCTAAAATTCCATTGATTTACTGGCAATGTCCCTGCTCGTAAACTGAAAAGGGTACAGATCTGGGCATGAGACCTACAGATAGTCCTGCACAGATTTTGGCCCTGGCTGAGCACCACTGGTCAGACCAGCTCCAGGGCAGAGTTCTCACTCACCACTTTCAACGCTGTTACGTGTTTGGAAACTGCAAGTTTAATAATATTGACCTTGGCAGTCTGGGCTTTTGGTCCTCTGGGCCAGGGACTGAGCCCTGGCAGTGCTTGGTTTGCTAGTATCGATGTAGCCATATATCGCACTACCCTCAGGACAACCAGAGCTCAACAAAGATATAAACAAGGGAGCTAGCCTGGAAAGAGCCTGCAGAAAATCATGCAGAAAGCCACCATCTTTGAGGAATTTGAATTTTGGTTACTTAATGAATTATTGATAATGTCTAAACAAAAAAAAGCAGTGAGTTTTGAACACTAAACTCTCAGTAGGAAGCACTGATTGCTCTAACGATAGTCAATTGGTTAACCCAAGCTTTAAAGGAAGTGAAAGACAAAACCCTGTTACCAGGGAAAAGTTTATGTGTTAACTCACAGCTCCTGATGGGAACTATGTTATCAGCTTAATCTGTTTATGTATTGTCTTTCACAAGAAGTGCAGCAGGCCAAACACCTGGAGCTGATTTTATTGGTAATATGTGTAGTGACATCAACAGAAGACTCGGAAAAGCAGAGTGTTCAGACTCAGCATCACAAAATGTTGCAAAACTGCTGCCTTTTGAGTGCTCACAGTAAACCAGGAAATAAATTCATTTAAAATTACATGAGAAGCAGAGAATAAATTTGAAAATAAAGGGATTCTGTGTAATGCAGAAAGATATAGAATGCTGCTTTAGAGGCAGGAGCTGGAGGGGACTAGCTTTTCAGCCTAGTTGAGGGATGGTTTACAGGCTGAAGAATGATCTGAGAAAGTGGTCCTTAGAGGAGCTGGTCAGATAATAATGAAAATTCATGGACATTTTTGAAAATCAGGCTTCTTTCAATTTGTGTTCAGAATTTCTCAATAATATACACAAGCATACTTATATAAATTATACTAAAGCTATGTGGTATGCAGTTAGGTACCAAACATATATTGGCATTCTTGGAGTAGAAAGACTTGGGACATAAAGGTCCATTTACTTTTCTATTGTCTTTTTTCTTAATTTCCTTCAAGCCTGGAAGAATCACTAACCCTGGAATTTACACTTCAAAGACCTTCAAATGACATAATTACTAACAAAGTTTTTTTTCTACACGTATTTTGGGCCAAATGGTGTGAATCTACATAACACCACTGAAATCAGCTTTCTGTACAAGCTGCTGATAACAAATAAGCGGTTAATAAGGAACAGAGACTTCAGAAGGGACTTCTAGGGACATTAAGCCCTAGCCCCCTCAAACACAGGCACTTTCAGAGTAGAAATTTGGTCGAAAGAGCTCCCCAGAATGTTTGCACTGCGCATCTCACTCCACAAAATGACTCTCTCTTCTCAAATTGGAAACTTGGCATTCATAGCAAAATGCTCAGTGTTTCAGAGAGATGTCAAAGGGAGAAATCAAGGCCGTACTCAGTATTGTAGGATGCTTTGATATCAAGAGATTTGGAAGGTGAAATTTCCAGCTGTTCGCAGAAAGCAGGTCATACCCTTCGATGCTAAGTTGGGTCTCCCTTTTTCCAGAAGGAAAGTCTTTTCCTCACCTTTCCAAAGAAATATTAACTTCATAGGCAACCAGAGTCTGGACCTTTTGAACTCCTTCCCTCCCTCCTCACCTTCTGAAGACGCTCCTCCCCGATAAGAGAAAACATATCAGTTCTTGAAAGTTAGTAATGAGACGTGAACTTTTTTGCAGAAGTAGCAGCCACCATTATTCCTGTTACATCAATGTCCATCTTGCTGCATCACTGTAATACTGTTTTCACTATTCCCACTTATCCTTTTAATCAAGATGAAACTACAGAACTGATAGCTGAGCTTCTTTAAAAGCAAAGCAAACGCCCAAACCAAGCCAGTGAAATGATTCAAGCCCTGCTGCTGAAGCCTCTGAAGGAAAATTTGCTGCATGCCTTGGAATAAACATGCCTGCACTCCGATCCTGACAGATAATTTTGTAATTTTTCCCCCCATCTGTGTATATTTGAAAAATCAGTGGCTCTTGTTTTTCTTTTCCAAATGACAATAGAACAAATCTAAAAACGATCCTTTTCAGAGTAGGCTCACCCCTCTAAGTCCTTCAGAAAGGATATATGTAGTGTATTTTCTTGCTTTTTACTCATTTCCAAACTGAAGTAAAGGATATACCTTTCCCACTGAATACTTGTTATCTCCAGATGTCTTATTTAAATCTGGCTTTCTAATTGGATATATAAATAGCCTCTGGTTACCTAAGGATTATCAGTGATTCAGTGATGTTGGAACATGTTTTAACCAACCTCAGCAGTGCAGCATTTAAAAATAAATACATTAAATCAAATGAAAGAATGGATTCTTGACCAGCACATTCATCCTGCAAGGCTGAATCAAACAGGAATCATTTGTCACTTCAGTTTGAAGAGTTTACCCATGTCTTTAGATGATAGTACAAAAAATAACTCCAAGAGCTAAAACTGTACAGTCCCCCAGAAATGCCACCCATTGCCTTAATCTGGGAATTAATCTAGGGCTTAATATGGGAATACTTTAATAATAGTAATTGTCTAGATTTTGTAGTTTGCATCATGATTTCTTTTGAAGGCAATGTGAATTGCTGCTTTCATAGGAGTGAAAAAGAGTTGTATACACTGGAGGTTTACCTTAATTCTTATATACTTTATGTCCAAATATCTACAAATATTCTCAGCTTCTATCCTGAAAAAAGGCATGTAGAACAGAAGGGTCCGTGTCATTTAATCTAACTTGCTGCTATTACTGGACAAATCTATTGAGCTCCATCTTACGCTTAATTAAGGTGTTTTCCCTCTCTGCTCTCACTGAAAGAGCCTTCCACAGCTCTGTTCCTTTGATGTTTAGAAACCTTCTTCTCACCTCTGGTTGAAATTTATTCATGGTCACATTATAACCGTTTGCTTTTGCGTCAACATTGTCTCTGAGTTTGAATAGTCCCTTTTCCCTCCCTTGTATTTACCTTTTGATGTATTAATAGAGAGCTTTAATATCCACTCTCAGCCTTCATTTCTCTGGTTGTATGAGCTAGCCTTCTTTTAGTCTTCTTTACTAAAATCAGCTCTCCATTTCCTTTATCATCTTAGAAATTCTTCCCTGTGTTTGTTCCAGATTGAATTAATTTTTATTGCCCCTGGGAGATGAGGGTTGTGCACAGTATTAGGAATAAGGTTTTACCGGGTCCTTATAAAGGATGCTGAAACTTAAAAACATTTCTGTTGCTGCATTGTCTACCTCTGTCTAGTTAATGCCCTCTTTTAAAATATGAATGTATTGGCTGATACTACTTTTCAAAAATGTGAGCCCAAATACTCACAATATATTTGTGTGTCTGTGGTGGTTAGAGGGGCAGGAGGGGTTTAAATAATCTTTTGTTAAAAATGGCAGTGTGTTCCTCTTTAGTAATTTGCCTTCATGGGTGCAAGGATATATTTAACAACAGGAATTTATTCTGGATACATGGAAAATTCTGTAAGTGAAATTCAGATTCTGGCTTTTTGTCATTACAAGGCCTGTTGTAATAAGAGAAGCATCCACAAGCCAGGCTCCTGAGTTCTGGACTATTAAGTTTTAGTTTAATATATGTCAGGAAAAGAAAGAAAGCAAAAACTCTCGAGTTCTCCAACTTGCAGTGGCATCTGTGTCAGCAGAAAGAAGAAGTAATGCATAAATAAATGAATACTATCAGCATATGGTGACAGTTCCTAGATCTGGTTTGGCATGGAAGTTAAAGTAAAGGAAGCTGAAGAAATGTTCAAGCTAATGGATAATTCTGGTTCAAACAAGCTCAGCAGGTAATCACTTTCTGGGTTTGTTTCATGACTTTCTGAGGTTTGTGGAAGCCATTTTCCTTGTATCTAGAGTAAGGACCATCAGGTGAGGCTTCTGGTTATTATTATCATGCTATTTCCTTTTCACTCTCATGAAAAATGTTTTCTCTGTATAGGGGAGAGTGGTCTGTGACCTACCTCTCTGGCAGGCTGTCTCCTGTGCTGACCTGCAGGAAGCGGCTAAAATATATGTTGGAAGGGTTTAATTCATCTGCCCCTAAATCCGAGCACTCCTTGGTTAGAGCTAAGGCTTTCTCTTGCAAAGAGGATTTCCTAGGCAGTTCAGCAGAACCTGGTTGCAGCAACCTTCAGGGCATGGAAGTAAAGATTAAAAAACAGCTTTTCCCAGCTGAATGAAATCCCTGCAAAGCTCTGGGTCAGGGGAGTATGCATAAGTAGCCCATCTTTTACAACAAGGCCATTACCTATATGCCAGATGTTGCCTTTCTCTTGGAGATCTCCTGGTTCTGTGTTGATAGCATCCCTTTGAGACATATTTTTAGCCCATTTTTAGCATAGCCTGCCAGGCACTGTCTGATGCTGGAAAAAGTCCTGGCATCATTGCTGCTGCCTGGAGCCTTGCTGAACCTCATTTAAACAAATGCCTTGATCCCCTTCCATGTTCCATCTTTTCAGACTTCCTCTTGGGTCTGTCTTTCCGGAGCAGGTCCTCCTTCCTCCGGGCAGCACAAGCAGTAAGTAACCCTTGTCTGTAGCTGCTTTTTGTGCTGTCACCCCATTACGTGCTCCCTTCCAGCAGCAAGCAGAAACACAGGCACATCTGACCTTCTGCTTGCTTCTTACCTCACCAAACTCCTGGCTCCAAAGTGGAGCTGCTACTTCGTCAATGATTAACTGACTTAGCTGGTTTTTGTTTTCACGGAAGATCTGGTGAATGCTGAATGGAGGCCAAAATTTTATAAGCTTTCTTTCCTTTCTACCCTCAAAATGCTTGGGCTGAAATCTGTAAAGACCCTGTAATTGTATAAGTGTCAAGGGTCCGCTCTGAATCTTTTCGGAGGCTCCAAGGGCAATTCTGAGATTAAGCAAAAGTTAACTAACTCTTATGGCAGTTCACATTTAAACAACTGCTGCCTACATTTCCCTTAGTAACTCATCATTTCAAACAAGAGTTGGGGTATTTTAGGCTCCCAGCACCTCAGGGTAGGAGCTTGTCTGGTGGGAGATTTATCAAGGTGGTCAGGTACTAATAATTTTTATAGGAAACCCTAGGTCTTAGGCTGGCCCAGCTGCGTTGCAGTGCTTCTTTGCTGAAGTGTTTTCTTCTTTCTGTTATGGGAATGCATTTCTGAGAAATGAAAAATGAAACAAAAATCAAACTGTGCCCTGAGCTAACATGATGGGGGGAGAAAGGGAAGCGAATTCATGCTGCCAAACTTCAGAAACTGAAATGACATGCTGGAGTTAGGTTCATCACACCAGGCTCCCTGTACAGTCCATGCAGAGTAGAGGTGCTAACCCGTCACCTCTGAGTGTAGTGGTGTTGAAGATTAGACTCCCCAGTTCAGCACCTAAAATTAGGATGGCCCCTTTGCACCCCTTCCCCTCTTACCAGACAGATATGGTTTCCAGAGGCAGGGGGGTGTGCCTTCGGTGTAAAGCTGTATTAGCTTTGCCTGAGAGAGGGCAACCGCAGTGTGAACCAAATTTTAAGCTGTAGATGGATCACAGTAGGAGCAGAGGAGTTATTTTAATGAAAACTGCAATATATGTTGTTTAGTAGGCCAGCGAGCTCAAGGGTAAAGATTAGAATTGTCACCGTAGGTAGAAGATACCTGTTTATACATGGACAAAAAATGTAATAATAACAAGATACACAACTATAAACTGTGTACACATTATATGAGCAAAGCATATACTTTTTCTTGTTCTATTAATTTTCAATTTAGTTTATGCATTCAATTGTAGGACACACAAGATATGCTCTCTTAGAAGTTTCTCCAGGTCACTCATAATGTGTAGGGGTTGAATCATGCTTGGAATTAGGTGCCCAGATCCCTTTGATGCTTAGAGATGTATGTAGTGCATCCTTCTCCAAGGCTTCAATGCTTTGTATAGCCACTTATGGTTGTACAAAATAGGTGTAGCAGACCAGATCATAAAGATTGTTTGCACTCATTTTGCTCTGATGCAGATGACTAATGTGAGGTGCGAGGCCGCAGGGAAAAATCAAAGCAGCAGCATGCTAACAATAGGGTCAGAGGTTTGTTACATGGGCGGTGAGCCATGAGCATCCTGAGCGTCTTCTATAAATGGATTTCTAGCTTCTGAAAGACTTTCAAGGTTTACACTTCCCTTGTGCACTGACTAACAGGTTGCATTTCAGGTAAGGAAGCAGTCATGCACTTCAGGAACCATTCTGAAATATTTACCTTGCTGTTTTTAAGATTACTGTAACTCATAATAGTTTGCAAGATGGTTTGAATTTATTGCTGAGCTGGAAGTAGCTAGACGTATTTCTTTCTTAAGGACAGTAGAATTTAAGGTCCTATTAACAAAGCTGAGTCAATGTCACAGAGCTGTACAATGGAGAGAAAGAATTTATCCGAAAACTCTAATGAGACTTGTGTATTACCATTGTCACCCACAAAATATGCATTTTTCATTATATATTAATGTGATAAAGATGTCATGGATTGCCACCTAAAAACATGAAAACTAAGAAAAAATGTGGTATTTTGCAATCCACTAGTTACTGAGTTTACCATCTGACGTGTAAACAGGGTAGGGAGCTCCTCTAGAGAATTCACTGTTGCAGCAAACTTTTATTTTTTATTGTTGTCCCTTTGTATTGTACCTTTTGAAACACTAGCTTCTACTGCCGTTTGTCTGGATTTGTTCCGCAGTTCCCATGGTGTATCAGGCACCTGTCTGGCTTAATTTAGCTGAAAAAAGAAGTGTAAAATACTTAGATTTATACTCTGGCAGCTGTCACAGGAGAAAGAAAACAAATGTTATTTTTATTAGTAGGCAGCTTGTTTTTCCAGTGCAGCGGTTCACGCTTTCTGGTGTGGCTGCTGGCTGCTGTCAGCCCTCCCAGCAGTGATTCAGGAGCTCTTAGTCACAGAGCAGGGGTGGGCTGGGGATTTCTGCTGGCTGGTTCATCAGAGCCGAAGGATTATATTTGACTAAGGCCAAACCACTTTGAAATATCAGAAATATAGGATGATGAAGGGAAGCTGAGCAGTGTGTTTTGAATTAATCAGAATTCAGAAGCAAAGATGGGACATACATGCATGCTGTCTTTAATGTCTCAGTCAAAAGTTTGCACCAGGTGTAAGCCTGGGCAAAATTTGACCTACTATGTTGTCAAAGCAGTATTTTCTTCTTTTTCATAAACAAACAAACAAAATCTTTGCTTCTAAAAATACTGCAACTTTGTTACTGTATAATGCATCTGGATGGTGAGGACAGTGTTAAAGAAAAAAAAATCACATTGCTACTTAGCTGTGGCTAGAACAATTTGGAGCTGAAGAACTGATCTTTCATTTGGACTCAGTAAATCTCCAGTGAGAATTTGTCTAGTGGGTCTTGTCTTCTCTTAGGGGAGGCAGGAGGACTGTCAGATTTTAGCAGCTTTGGAGAAAATGGAGAGAAATGCCTCCCATGTAAATACTGGTTATGTGAATGAAAGAGATATAAAGGCTTTTACAACTACTAAGATGTTAGGCTGTGTAGTATCAAAAGAAAATAAATTCTGGAAGAAAAACCCTGGAGAAAATGAAGGTCCACGGGGTCCAATTTCTTTCCAAACTCAAGCAATGCTTAAGAAAACCAAAAATTCTGGCAGTAGGAAAAGTCTGAAGGATATGTATAAGTTTGGCTGCTTGTGCCTATATACTTACAAAGAATTGGAAAGACTCTCCTTTCAGCTGAGTGATTTATAGGTGTGGAGCAATGGTAAGCACAGGTGTTTCTACAGTTTCAATGGGCTGAGCATAATCCGGTGTGTGTCAGCTCTGAAATTCTGTTTGGCTGCATGGTCCACTAGTTTGGATATTAGCAACGAGGTCCAGAATCTAGAAATGCAGTATTTGACGATGGAATCACTTTTGCATTTAAGGCCAGCTTTTAAACTTTATTATTTTATGTAGGATAGAGTATATCTGCTTCAGATTTACAGTAAATAGTTTATGAATCAGGACTGAGTGGTGTAAGTATTTTCAAGTAAACATTGTTGATTTTAAGCATAAATAAAAATGATTGCTTTAAGAAGAGTTCTGTGACTTCTCTAAAGTTTTATTTTCTTAAGCTAGCAAACAACTGGATGAGTAGTTACTGTATGGGTGTAGTTTGCCTTCCTGATCCTATTGACTGTTTTCTATTATGCATAATAGAATTAAAGATATAGTAAGATGACCATCAAATTATTAAAACTTCATTATATTTATCTCAACTATGTCCAGAAGGAAGGTTTCACATTCTGAAGTGTATGAATGAGGTTAAAAAAACCCTAAAATGCTGAAAGAACCTCTAGAAACAGCATCAACCTTAATAGTGACTTCCTGTTTTGCTTTACTTGTGCAGCTGTATCAAAAAGTAGTGTCTTCTAATGTTGCTTCAACAGTAATTCAGGTTTTGTAATAAGTGGCAATAGAGCTGCAGGCAGATGCTTTGCAACCTTTAGCAGATATTCGACAAGAGAGATCCTTGGAAAGAAATGTATTCAAGCCATTATTGAAATATGTGTTAGTACCATAATCTTGATTAATCCTATGATTTCCATAACCTTGCTTTTAAGAATTTAAAATGGGATTGTGTCAAATATTTAACCAACCTTAGCTGCTTTAAACATAAAACTAATACTTATTGGAAGATGAGTAGGGCGTCTTATCTCTAGTGAATTATTTTTATAATGGTTTTATCATCTTTGTTATCTATTTTTGTTTCCTTCTTTCTGCATTTATAAAGCAAAGCATAAAGGGGAACAAAATATGTTTTTAAAAGACTGAGTTTGTATTTTGAAGGGTTTCTAGGTAGCAATCAGGAATAGGTGAAAACAGTACCACAGTACAGAAAGAAAACCTGTGAGGTGTTTGTGTACAGCTTTTATTTATAAGCTCAGAGAAAGCTAATTAACATGCTCACCATAAAAAAGAAGGTAAATAGGTTGGATGTTATTTTAAAGGCTATCAGGGGTCTTCTAAATGAACTAATATTTTAAGTCTTCTCCTTCTAACTTTTATCTAGTTAGCCTCCTACCCATAAATCCCAACCTAAGAATGTTTTAAGTTGCCTTGCCTGATAAGACCAAAATGTCCACACTGTCTCAATCTGGAGCCAACAGCTTCAGGGGTGTAATGAGAGAGAGAAGTATACCTTTAATTATACAGTCCTAGGAGCATTTTACTGTCATCATTAACAAAGTTACCTAAATATTGCTTGAGAAATGGTCTACATAAAATAAAGAATGAACTCCCATGCATCTCGCTTAAGTTTGTATATGACATTTCAAAAATGCATGATCATGGAAGGTCTTAATGACCTCTAATGCTATCACTATGACATTTTGACTATCTCACTGCTAATTCCTCTGCATTGTCTACAAATAATGACCGTACTGTAGTCTTTGTAGTCTTGCAATAATTATTTCAATTTTTCTTGTTGTGATTTATGCTGTATCGCTAAGGAACCAAGTCTGTTTACTCTAGGTATATTTTTATTATCCTTGTCTAAGATGACTTTATGATTATGACTTTCCCTGGCGTCTGCTGGAAGTTCTTTGTTGCTCACATTCAAGAGTCGTAATATCCCACAATACTGCTATGTAAACAGTACACAAATTTATTTATTTTCCTCACTAGATTTTAATCTGACACTTCTCCTTTAGAGGTTGGTTCAGTGAAACAGAGCTAGATAGAGCAGATGGGGGAAAAAATGTGTTAAAACTCCGGAGTGGCTGATGTAATACTGATCCACAGTTCATCTGTACCAGAAAAGAATCGATTTCCTTCATTTATTTCCTACAAGTTGGTATGAAGATGTACTTGACTGATATCTTAACATTCAATACACACTGTTGCTAAACTTGCATTTTATACTTCAAAGTTCTGTAATTTCCTCAGCTGTATTATGAATGATTTATGGAACATTTTGTTAAAGTAAACATTGATAGCATCAGGTAGTCCTTTCAGAACAAAAGAAAATTATCTTATTTCTGTTAAAAGTAGAAGGAAATAATAAGAAGACAATATTTGCACCAAATGCAAACCAAATTTTGTTCTTTATGCCCAAAGTTTATTTATATGTAGAATATATTGAAATACAAATACTGTACAGAGTAGAAATGATAATATGTTAGACGTTAAGGACTTTTTGCCTATATTTCTAGAAGGCAATGTATCTTACAGATGCAGTTAGTATGCATCAGCTAACATTTTTAATAACACCTTTATGGGGAATCTGGAAGGGTGTTACTGTGAAATAACTACAACCTCAGAAAAGGATATCATCGCAGAATTACAGAGATATTTATTACACTCCTCAATTACAAGTGGGTTTTCTGGAGTCTTCAAAGCAAATAAATTAATCAGTGTCAGTGAACAGAATATTAAAATAGGAGAATGCTGAATTTCATTTTTAAATTCACTTTAGAATATGAAAATGGCCTTGGGTATGATTGTAGGCTGCCCTTGGAGCTTACATAATTTGCACATGATGCTGTTACAAGAATAGGGATGGCAGACAGAAAAGGTTCTTCATATACCATGGAAGTTACAAAACTAATTACTGAAATAATTGGGTGAATATTTCTTGGGAATAGCAGGAAATGTACTCTGGAAAACACACTCCTGAAAACCTAGTACCCCTGCCCCCAATCCACTTCCCAAGCCCAAGATCAGTACAATACATTGAGAAGGTTTCTCTTTCTGAAATCAGTGAACACGGAATATTGCCTAGTTTTCTACAGAATCAAAACTTCTCTATTTTTGTGTATATTTATGTATATGGATATACTTATATACACATGTGTGTGTGTCTCTACATGTGCATGGCTGTTAATTTCTTCAAAATTTTTAAACCTAATGTCATTCACATTTGCCATGGGAAAGCTAAAGATGTCATTATCCCTGTAGGTTCTGTGACAGTAGGTGACCAGGGAGAAGCAAGATATAGCTTCACCAAGGGCAAATCGTGCCTGACAAATTTGGTGGCCTTTTACAACGGGGTTACAGCGTTGGTGGATAAGGGAAAAGCAACTGATGTCATCTACCTGGACTTGTGCAACGCATTTGACACTGTCCCGCACGACATCCTTGTCTCTAAACTGGAGAGACATGGATTTGACGGATGGACCACTTGGTGGGTAAGGAATTGGCTGGATGGTCTCACTCAAAGAGTTGCAGTCAACGGCTTGATGTCCAAGTGGAGTCCAGTGATGAGCAGTGTTCCTCGGGGGTCAGTATTGGGACTGGCGCTGTTTAACATCTTTGTCGGCGACATGGACAGTGGGACTGAGTGCACTCTCAGCAAGTTTGCTGACGACACCAAGCTGTGTGGTGCAGTCAACACACTGGAGGGAAGGGATGCCATCCAGAGGGACCTTGACAGGCTTGAGAGGTGGGCCCGTGCGAACCTCATGAAGTCCAAGGCCAAGTGCAAGGTCCTGCACATGGGTCAGGGCAATCCCAAACATGGATACAGGCTGGGAAGAGAAAGGATTGAGAGCAGTCCTGAGGAGAAGGACTTGGGGGTGTTGGTTGATGAGAAGCTCAACATGACCTGGCAATGTTCGCTTGCAGCCCAGAAAGCCAACAGTATCCTGGGCTGCATCAAAAGAAGCATGACCAACAGGTTGAAAGAAGTGATTCTCCCCCTCTACTCCGCTCTCATGAGACCCCACCGGGAGTACTGCATTCAGCTGTGGGGCCCCCAACATAAGAAGGCCATGGACCTGTTGGAGTGAGTCTAGAGGAGGGCCACGAAGATGATCAGAGAGCTGGAGCACCTCTCCTATGAAGACAGGCTGAGAGAGTTGGGGTTGTTCAGCCTAGAGAAGAGAAGGCTCCAGGGAGACCTTATAGGTGCCTTCCACTACCTGAAGGGGGCCTGCAAGAAAGCTGGAGAGGGACTTTTGACAAGGGCATGTAATGATAAGACAAGGAGTAATGGCTTTAAACTGAAAGAGGGTAAGTTTAGATTAGATATAAGGAAGAAATTCTTCACTGTGAGGGTGGTGAGGCACTGGAACAGGTTGCCCAGAGAAGTTGTGGATGCCCCATGTGGTTGCTCCATCCCTGGAATTGTGCAAGGCTGGGTTGGATGGGGCTTTGAGTAACCTGGTCTAGTGGAAGGTGCCCCTGCCCATGGCAGGGAGGTTAGAACTAGATGATCTTTAAGGTCCCTTCCAACCCAAACCATTCAACGATCCTATGATTTCATGATTCTATATATGTTCCGAGAGAGGGAAAGGCTCCTTAAAAGCGCCTCGCATTTTTAAGGAGACCAGATGATTTTTTTTTTTTAGCTAGGTTTTTTTTTGTGTAGCTAGTAGGAAGGCTACTTCAGCATGGTGTTTTGGTCTTTCTTTATTTATCCTTTTACTTTTATCTTTTAATGTACAGAATACCACCTTAAAACTTTTTAGAAATGGAGATCTGTGTTCAATGGTCATTTGTCAAGGTCATACAGATCACACATGTAAGTAAATGTGAGTAACATGAACACACATCCCCTTCATCAGTGACTGTTCACTTGTATTCCTTCAGACTAACTCTGACCTTGGTTTACTAAATTCTAAATTTTTTAGGGCTTATCCTTTAATGGTTCATTTCTTAGATTTCATATGCATTTCTAGCATAGTTGTTGTAAGATATGTAATTCTAATGTAAATATTGTCCAAATTTCCCATCTCATTTTCACTAACTTTCTGTATATATAGCTTATTTCAGATCCTTTTGCAGATATTGTCTATTGCCAACTGACAGATAATGAAATTCATTATGCCAGTTCAGAGCTTTTGCCTCTGATCCAACTTTAGATGACTCCTTTAAAAAGTATGCAGCATGGGATCTTGTCAATGTGGTGGAATTTGGAAACCTCTGTGAGTCTGTGACAATTAAATTATGGATGCTGCTAATTGTTACAATTGTTTATTTTTTAAAAATTCAGCTTAAGCAACATATAGTTGATAATAAGAACTGCAGTTTGGAAGAGCATTTTGGGGGCTTCTTGGCATGTCTAGTAATAAAATAGTCTACTGCAAAGTGTAAACCACATATCTATCAGGATAAAGATTGAATGTCCCTATTGTTTCATCCTATGTCCCCTGACTTGCAAAGTCCTTAGAACAAAAATCCCACCTTTGCCTTTCACTCAGAAGTTTTCTCCTTGTGAGGCCCTTCCCTTCACGACCTTCACCTTCATCTCCCAGTTAATTACTTATTTTTGCTGCTATGGTCCTCAGGTATGTGAACGAACCTTGCAACTATTATTGCATAACTTGCATTTCTGCCAGAGTAGATCCACTCTGAAATGAATATCTTTGCTTCAGAAATCTTTGTGTTTAATACTTAAATATATCAGACCTATGGTAATATCTCACTGAAAAAGATAACAAGATAATTTTTTACACCGTATGGCAAATGCTGAGAAATCATATCTGTATTATTTAATTCAAGTTACTTTAGACATGTGAGTTGGGGATCATGCAAAGAACTAAAATCAGGAACTGAACTTTCCCAGATCAAGCATCTAAATTAGATGCTTAGAATAGTGCAAGTACCACTAATTAGGTAGGAGTACTGTGCAAAAAGATAATCCGGGGATCATAAGCCAAAGAGGAGTTAACATCCTGCTATTGCCAGACTTGGATGTGCTAAGCTAAAATATATATATGGCAACACAGCCTCAGAATGAGCTATGTAATCCTTTAAACTCTGTTCTGCAATTGTAAGGCATTACATAGCATAGAGCATGTATTCGGATACTGAAAGATGTGGACCAGCTGGAGAGAAACTGGTGGAGGGAATGAAAGTGGTTAGAGGTCAAAGGAACATGATTTTTGGGGAAAGAGTAAAAGACAGTATTGTTTGACTTGAAGAGAAGACTAAGGAGACTAAGGTCACAAATGAAGACCTATGAGAGGAAAAGAATAAATTCCTTTCTGTATTGCTGATTTTTGTAATAATAATGACCTTACACTGTAGCACTGGAAAATTTGTTTCCCTAATATAATTGAATTACATTGCCTTTGGGGCTGTGTGGTCTCTATTATTGCACATCTTTTATAATCAGTCTATAAAACAAAAATATGTCAGGATTGGCATAAGTAGTTTGGGCAGGGAGCTAAACAGATGACTTAAGTGCTAGTCTGATCCTATGAATCTCTGAAAGCCACCCCTTTGTTTAAACAAAACTAAGAAATACTGAGTTACACACAGGAACCGTATGTGAGACAGAATGATTTTTCTTTGTTGTGTTCCTCACTCTTTTACTTTTATTTTTACTTTTTATTTAGAAGATTTATTTATTTGGCTACTTCTATTGCAGTTTTCCAGCAAGGACTGGGAAATGGCAGTTGGGTCAAGAGCAGAGAAAGTTGGAACCAAATGTCTCTTTCAGAGGATGTTTATTTGAAACTTTGAGGTTAGTGGTTCCTGGTTCCTCACAGTGAGCTGCTTTTGTGGTATCACACATGTAGCACCATTTCTGTAATGTTAAAATGGGGAAAAGTCACCAGAACAAGCCACAGAATTAACTTGCTTGTGGGGAAAGTAAGAGTCAGGAATATTAAAAAAGGGTTTCACTCTCCAACACTATAGAAGTATTTTGTGCTTATTACAGCATTTGAGATGTTAGCACAGACTAGTCACAACATAGAGGCGATCAAACTCAGTCACAGATTGTTTTCTAACCTGTCCTCTTTCTCACTAAGCACTTACAATGGACCAGGTGTTGCAATTGTGGTGAATTTTGGATTACTTCTGAATATAGGCAGCTTTAAAAATATGTTGGTATGGCATAAAATACATTAGTTCTTGACTATAAAATGAGTTTACTTGGAGGTCTTTGTTTCTATCTTCTGTGAAGGGCTGGATTTTGTCCCCTTTTCATGATGCTTATACCTCTGTTAGTGGTTTGTTCAAATTAAGTCCCAGTTCATACACGTTTTTCCTGTTATCCTTATTACACACATACTCATATTGGTGATTATATCAACCTAAGTAGACATGGATCTTCTTACTTGTCTTGCTATGTAAATGTTAGCATATACCATTAGGAAAAAAAAAGGGTATTTTCAATGTAATCTGGTAACAGTGAGAAATATCTATTATTTTTTTCTAATAATGTCTTTGTGGGGAGGGAGAATGGGAAAGCAACTACCTTAATTGAATTTTAAGCCTTAAAAAAACATTTCTAGTTTCTTTCATTAGTCTCTTGTTGCTTTCCTTCCAGAGAATCTTGCTGCATGTGTAGCTGTCTATGGCTTGGAAAAGACATTTAGGACGATGTGTAAATTTTTTTTATTTAGTTTTTTTTTATTTCCAGAGAGTCTGGTCTGCTGTAGTTAATCCAATCTCAAGCTATATTGCTGTGCTGGCTGAGCACTGTTCAAGAGAAATAAAAGATAAATCCAGCATTTTTAAATGTGTTGCAGGGCAAGAGGGTAGAGATAAGACCGTAGCAAAAAAGCAGAACTCTCTTTTTGTAGCTGCCACTCTGAGTAACAAACCAGTAAGTAGCATGACACCTGCAATAAGGAGTTGTTGCTGTTTGCATTCAGAGAGGTGGCCACTCTTCTTGCTTTAACTGCTTATATACCAATATATCCTTTCTCGATTATAGATGCAGTCATATTGATTAATGCATGAGAAATCAGGAAAAAAGTCATTCCCTAGATTGGTAATTTTACCCAAGTGTAGGAATTGACAGACTTCATTGGGCTGAGGTTTGTCTTCCATGTCCTGCTGCTGTCAACAATAGCTAGCACCAAAAGCTCTTTTGGAAAGCATAAGAACTCCTTGTGGACAGGACAGGATAACTTGTAGTCCTGATCATCAGTGGTCTGTGCTTTTTAGATGGATTCACTTAAGCCTGGGAACATTAAGTTTCATATCCTTTGCAAAAGCTAAGATTTTTTCCAACAGATCTGACTACTTGGTCTACTCTTGTTGTCTATATGAATATTCAGCTGTTCCTTGAATCTTTCTAAATTCTTGATGTCCATAAATTATTGTGTAAATTATTTTTGAAATGTTAGATTGTGAAAAAGTTTTAAATTGGTTTTGAATTAGCTTCATTTTTATTTTATAGGATATCTTATGATACTGTGAGAGAAACTGCTAAACTATCTTCCCCATACTGCTCATTTTAATAAATATTACTGTTTCCTTGTTGTAATTCATCCTAAAGTAGAGACCTACCAGTCTTTTTGGTTTCTTTTAATCAGATTTTGTCCAGATGGGTAATTCTTAGTATCCTTCCTTGAATTCCACCTAATTCTGTATTGGCCTGTTTGGAATAGACTACATGTTAATCCAGAAAAAATTATACTTCTGATTTATAGAAAAAGTATTGTGACATTTTCAAAGGTGTTTTCCCCCAGTCCTTTTACATCTTGTTTTGCTGACTTGACTATAATTGTACATTTACTGAAGAGCTTAGCTTTTCATAGTGACAGTCAAGTCCCCTTTCTAACCTGATACTGATAATTCAGAATCTATACAGTTTACATGAATGTGAAGAAACTTGATTTTAAAATGATTTGTCATTCTGAATAGCCAAGTTAGACCTTGACTCTTTTTTGAAAAAAAATTTCAATAGGTCCTAAATTCTGCCATTACTGTTATATAAATCTTGCAATACTCTAGTGGATACATGACACAGCTATGCAAAATTCTATTATTTTGTTTGCTTCTTTCTTTATTTTACAATTCAAGACTTAACTTCACAGTGAATGATATGAGCTCTGCATTTCTGAAAATAATGCTCTTTTGCTTGGGAACACATTTCCCAAAAACCTGGAACTACACTAAAAATGGAGCTTCCATTCCAGCCAGCTCTCACTGACACTGATATAAGAAGAGGGCTTTGAAAATGGTACCAGCCAGAATTTTCTGGTAATCCAGAAACACAGAGAGAGAGCTACAAGAACCACCAGATTTTTTGGTCCCCCTTGTGTAGTGTAGGGCATTCTAAAACAAAAAAATTTATAACATTTAACATATAACATTTATAAATCTTCTGAAAAGTTGAGTTTGAGGAACAGATCCGGATCTTGCCTGGGTTGTCATTTAATCTGACTTAATCTGTTTCCCTGACTAGATAGGCATAATTCAGGAATGTAAAAAACATGATGTAGCTCCCTTTGAAATAATGTCCCTGAAAGAGACTGTAAGGGGCCTTATTTTTATTTTAAAACCACATGAACCCATGGGGACATTAGTGCATCATTAACAATGGCAAGAAGGTGAGGACAATCATCTATTATTTCATGTTTCTCTATATCTTATGTGCTCATTTTGGAACATTTCCAGGGTTGTAATTTTCCCTTGTTCCTATAGTAATTGTATTAGCACCCTGGAAACAATGCAATAGGTTGCAAAGAGGACCTTCCCAAACTTTATCATCTCCTTTTTGAAAGGAGTTAGAAAGAGCACATCAAGATCCTAATCTGCTGGATTTTCTTTTAAATGGCTACCACTGTAGTCATTTCAAAAAGAATGATTCAGCATCATTATTATAAGAAATTAAAGAATGACTAATACAATTCTTTATTTTTTTCCACTTTTCTTCTCCTTAATATTCCTTTCTACATTTGCCTTCTTTAATATTCACCGTGGAGGCTCAGTAATACCCACTAGTGGAAGCAAGGCTGAAAAGCTTATACTTTATGGGGAAATATCAGCATATTTGCCCAACAGTGTGATGGGCAATTATGTGGGCTCAAGGTCATGTTTAAAAAAAATTTTGTTTGTGTTTTTTTTTTGAGGAGGGACTATTTTGTCTTAAAGCAATATTAATTGCATCTTTTCTGGAAAGTGTCACAGAACATGAAACCTGTTATTCATTTATTTAAAGAATGCGAAAGCTGAAGAGGTGACACTGTGAAGTTAATTTAAAGACCGTTGCATGTCTGCCCTGGACATTTATACCTACTGTACGGTTGTGCCCTAGCTGTGCTGCCTGCTGGCGGATGTGACCATGGAGCTGCAGGGAGGTGGCCTGCAGTGACTGGAGATGTCCCGCTGCAGCTAGGAGGGATGGGAGGAGGCAGAGGCACATGCCTCAGCAGTGCTTTAGTGGAGAGAGGAAATCCTCCAGGATTTCAGAGGGCACAGGTAACATGGTGTAAATGATAAGAACAACAACTTCAACCAAGTTATAAGATATAATACAATTATCCTGAAGCCTTACAATTCATGTTGTCTCTGCATAAGTGCTTTATACTGTCTTGAGCCCACAGAAGTTACAGTGTATTTGCGGGGGCTGCGGCTACTAGAAGTGGCAATAATTGCCATTTGTTATGAAATAGTCTGTAAAAATAAGAAGGAGTTTTCCTGAATGGAGGATAAGATGCAGAATTCAGTCAGAAGCCTTGCAGTTTTTGTGGCATTGCTTTCCCCCCTTTCTCCCCCTGCCCTCTCCTTCCTCTTCCCTTGACTTCTTTCAGGAACGAGTCAGGGCTATTTAAGTAATAAGCTCTATTAAAAGAATAAGGGAATAAAAAACCAAAAAATGTGGATGGAGGAGAAGAGAATGAGAAAATGAAAAAGTCCAGGGATTGGAAAGATTAAAACAGAACCAGAAGAAAGGAGGTAGGGACAGAAAAGACAATTGTGGCTTTAATTATTGCAGAGCAGATGATCCCTTTCCACTTCTAGAAGAAGGAAAAGAAGCAAAGCTGGTAAAAGACTTTTCCTTCAACTGTTTAATCTGCTTGTTGTTTAAAAATGGTTTTTTTAAAGTGTATGAGTAAGTTCTAAACAAACAATGTTGAGGAAGCTGTGTATGTTGCATTTTATTTCCTTTTTTTTGTAAAATAAAGCAACTAACACCAAGAATTTAATAAAATTCTTATTTTAGCAGTTAGATTTACATAAAATACATTATCACTTTGAATTATTACTTTAGGATTTTTCACAATTTCAAAATTCAAGTTAATTGTTAATTATTTGTATTTTATACTTAGTTTCCTTTATATGGGGTCCATGAATAACAGAAATTGTACTGCAAATTTAGATTAGAATGGAGCTAAATGGCTCTGAGTAGTTTAACTGCTTGAAATTATTCTTGAATTTGTTTTCAATTTAGCAAAAATTTCCATCTAGTGGTGCTCCCCTTTTTGCCTAGGAGATTAGGGGTTTGAATCCTCCTCTCTATGAGAATTTACCAAGTGTCATGTTACAGACTGTGCATGACTGAAGGGGTGGGTGCATTTATTTTATATCGGTGCTGTTTTGCTTCATACCAGATATTTAAATACTCATTCAGCTAATGAACTATGCTATAGTTGGACCACTTTATAGAGAAGTGAGAGATCTCGATTTGAATTCACCATTGCAGTTGGTGCTCCAGACCACATCTTAAGCACCGTCTTATAGTGCATTGATGGATGGGCAGCTCTCGGTACTGTCTGTTGATGCTGTTCTGCTTCATAGTGTACTTCATATTCATGGGGCAGGGACTAGGAACAGGAGTGTACTGCATTGCTGCAGCCACTAGATTATAATGTCATTCCTTTCTATGTGAATATTTAAGTACCTTGTACAAAGGTGGAACATACTCAGCAGGAGACACTGGGAACTGACCCTCCCCCACGCTTGATGATGTAGATTAAATCTTTTTGGGGAAGGGAAGAAATATGAACTGGGTTTTCAGCAGAAAAAGATGAGTGCCTAAATCACGGGTCATTGTTGTCCATCACCAGCTCACGTCCTTTTGTGGACAATACCCTTGTCCTCCCCGTTTCTGTTGCTTTCTTTTGCTATAGATACCTCAAGCAGTAAATAGTCAAGTTCTGCTCCCCATTTTCTCTGCTCACTTCCCGTTTAGGATGCTAAATTAAAAAATGAAGCATTTGTTGAGCTGTAATCTTGGCCAAGTACTTGCTACTGATGGCGTGGTTATTACAATTATTTGTTATTGTTGTTATTGTTTGGGGAAAAATTATGAATGACCTAAAGTTCTGATGTACTGGTTTTCTACAAGGGCATAAATGTGCTCAGGAATGCTGTAATGGGGAAGCTAATTTGTAAGGAAGTGGGTTTTGAATTTAAGTGCAGTTGAAGCAAATAGAGGTCAGGTGAACTGGAGGCTGTGAATAAAATGAGATAAAAGGAGGGAGCTGGCAAGAAATGGTTATTTATTTATGCAAATTGCATTTCTGTTATTTTGTACAGTACCTGTATCTGCTTATTATTTCCTGTGGCAGAGACTAAAGCTGGCTTTTTTTCCTTCTGTTCTCAATCCCGTCTTCTCCCCCTCATCTTCGTATTTTGCTTATAAAGTTTTATATGCTCATAGCTTGAAAGGCTTTAATATAATTCTGTTTACCTGTTGTGAAATAGGTTTCTGTGGGCTTATTTGAAAAGCCAGTTCCTTCTGTAACTACAATAGCATAGAAATAATCTCCTTTAGGTGGAATTTAAGGTATTCAAATACTCTTGTAATTTTTTTTACCAGCCTTTATAGACAGATTATAGCAGAATTTCTGCTAATGCCTTTGTATTAGCTGTTGAACTTATTTCAGTCAGCTGTACTTTGTATATCTCTGTAATTGCAGCCTTTCTTTAATAACCTCATTATTTTGTATATTTGTCTTTGTGATAGTCTTACTCTTCTCTTGAATTTCTGAAATATTAATATCTGCTGTTTGTCTGAAGCAATTTGTGCAGGGTGTCATGTTGTCACAGTTGTCATAAAGGCATTACTAAAGTTTAAATCCATTCATGCCGTTGGTATTGTATATGATCTAAACAATAGACTTAGGTTCTACTTCTGCTAGTTTGTAGGTGTGCCTGCACCATACTCATTTAAAGTTGCCTCCAGTAGCCAGCACTCAAGAGACTGGTAATTGAGGCCTTTCACTTTGTTTTAGCTATTTTTTATTTTGGCCAGGTTGGTAGGTAGTGGCTGAACACTCCTCTGACAGCAAGTCTGTCTTTTCATTATCTGCTGAAGTGTTTATCATCTAACACATTTTTTGTTCATGAAGATGTTTCTAGAGAATTTCACCTGATGTAGAAACCTAAAAAACAGAAGATCATGTGAATGAACATGATGGGTTCAAGAATGAATTTGAGGAGCCTTAAAAAATAGTTTTCAACATATCAATAGAATTTTTACTTAGTGTCTATTGATTTCCACTAAGTTTTGTCTTCAGAAATTAAGTTCTGCTACCAGATCTAGTTCCTCATATCTCTTTGTATGGAACATGTCAATGCATGCATTGCTACAAGAAGTTCTTAATCTCAATTCCACTGAGTTCAAAAGTGGCTTTATTTTGCTACATTGGGCAAAAGTTGCATATGAGTTTCTTTTTTCTTTGTGAAATGCCAATGCTAGCATGTGGTTTATGTAGTATATATAGACTGTGTAACTGT
The DNA here is from genome assembly GCF_034638445.1 of Ciconia boyciana. Classification (NCBI taxonomy): domain Eukaryota; kingdom Metazoa; phylum Chordata; class Aves; order Ciconiiformes; family Ciconiidae; genus Ciconia; species Ciconia boyciana. The sequence goes on from NC_132936.1 coordinate 57,395,441, forward strand.
ACTAGTTTTGGCTGGGATAGAGTTAATTTTCTTTATAGTAGCTAGTATGGGACTATGCTTTGGATTTGTACTGAAAACAGTGTTGATAATACATGGATGTTTTAGTTGTTGCTAAGTAGTGCTTATACTAAATCAAGGACTTTTCAGCTTCCCATGCTCTGCCAGATGCACAAGAAGCTGGGAGGGGACACAGCTGGGACGGCTGACCCCAACTGACCAAAGGGATAACTCCATACGGTATGTCGTCATGCTCAGCATATAAAGCTGGGGAAGAGGAAGGAAGGGGGGACATTCAGAATAATGGCGTTTGACTGCCCAAGTAACCATTACGTGTGATGGAGCCCTGCTTTCCTGGAGATGGCTGAACACCTGCCTGCCCATGGGAAGCAGTGAATGAATTCCATGTTTTGCTTTGCTTGCTTGAGTGGCTTTTGCTTTACTTATTGAACTGTCTTTATCTCACCATGACTTTTCTCACTTTTACTCTTCCGATTCTCTCCCCCATTCCACTGAGGGGGAGTGAGTGAGTGGCTGTGTGGGGCTTAGTTGCTGGCTGGGGTTAAACCACGACAGTAACACAGCAGATCTAATGTTGCTGTAGAAAACTAACATGTTAAATTTCTTGCCTTTTGTGATGCTTACCACCCCAGCTATAATATTGCATTAACATTCCTTAGTTTATCCCCTTCATGCCATTGGTGATCTTCACTTGTCACGTCAAGTCTCTGAAAACCATTCAGGTCATGGCCCATATCTTTCTCTTTGTCCTGGAAAACATCCAACATGCTTTTGGGAATTGTAAAAATAGTAGTCTTAAATTTTACACCTAATATGGATTAAGTTTAGCATCAGTAGCAGATTTACCATCTATTTCATCAAGGTCTGGTTGTTTTCATATGTAGCTGCTTCTCATTCCATGTCACAGACATCTGCTATTCTATGCTATTTTATTCTACACAGACTTTTCACTACCTTCATCATCTTAGAGGCTGAGTATCTAGCATCTGTTATTTTTCATTTTCTCTTCCACTATTTTTTCATGGGGTGAATAGCATGTGAGGTATAATCTATTCCTTGGGTAAAGGTTTTATTAATATATACATATTTATTTGTAGGTATGCAGATGTATACATACAGAAATTGTATAATTCATTTTTCCTTCCTTCTTCACGGTAGTGCTGATAACTTCGTCTTGAAACAACGGAGGGATCACCCCCCTCAAAGCTCCATAGCATTAGGAGAAGGAAGACAGAAAAAGTCTGAAAGGAGAATAAGATGGAGCTTTTTGCTGCCTATCAGAACTTTTGCTCTGTTGTAAATCTCTTCTTTACATACAACTGCATTTTCTGGTTTGGAAAAATGAAATTCAAGCTGTTTTATCCCTTAAAGTACATTCAACAATGAGGACTATGCATGAATCAGAGCTTTGAGAATTTTAGCAATTCCATTCGAAGGTCACCCCTGCCTCCCTTTTTTATAGTGTTGCATCAGTTAGGATGGAGACAGTACTGACGTGACTGTTTGGACTGAGTCACCAGATCTATTGTCCCTCACTACTTCAAAGTCTTTGTGATACTTAAGTACTTTAAGTAGACCTTAAACCTTGCAGAGGGTGCTGCAAAATGGTTCTCCTGTTACCAGTGCTGGTGAGGGACCTTTGTGGGGTCACACGCTTGGCTCATGCCTCTGTTCCTCTGCTTTTAGGACCACCCTTCTCTTCAATGTGAATAGGAGGAAAAAAATGGCTATTATACAACAGATGGTTGATTTTTTGCATTCTGTTTGCAGTTCTTAAATAATATAAACTCCTTTTCCAGGAAAATCCTGTATCGATACAAATATTTATATCTACTGCTGTTGGATACCTTTGAGAGGGTGTGATTCAGCTAGCATGTAGTTAAGGAAGGGTTGCTGTGAGGTAGTCAGCAATGAATATGAACATGAGGCTTTTGAATTGACAGTTGTCAACAAGAAGGGCACTAAATAAGTCTGATTCCCTTTGTTGGGGTCTTTCTTCTCCCTGGGGCATGGCTGACCATCAGGGTGCTCTTTATCACTCTCACTCTTTTTGACCATGCTAGATAAAGCAGCCACAGCAGCAGCTGGGGAAGATTTAGATTTCAAAATGGGGAGAATGACAGGTGACTAGGGATAGTAGGGCAGAAATCAATCATGTGACAATAAGTGCACAAAGTACTTGGAGCTGGTGCTGCATGACAGCAATCTCCTTTGGACAAGCAAATTGTTATCAAAGTTGTAGCAGTAGTAATCTTCATGCTTTCACATGCAGAAGGACCTTTTTCCATGACTGAGCTGCTGTTTTAAAGCACCTAATGGGAAGTAAGAGGGCAACCAGCAAGGGTCTGTCCATATAATAGATTTCAATTAGATCCCAGCATCAGGCTATCTGTAAGTGCATGAAGGCTATAATTAGGATTTATAAAAAAGATTCATTTTGTGTTTTTGCTTTCTTTGAGATGTTTTGGACTGTCATTTTGGCTCCATTTTCTCCACTGTATTTCATGCAGGTCTACACATTCTGAGACAATGATACAGATAGCCACTGTGAGACTCTGCAGTGTGTACATTGGTGATATATGTTACCATTGTAAATCATTGGTTCTTACAATAGGTTGCAATTTTCTGCAGTGGGAATTAATAATTAAACCATGCCATTGCTCTTCTGAGAATCAGACTGGGTAATCAGTGCCAATTGCCGAATCAAGCCAACTAGCTAAGTGTTAGCAAATTATCCTTGGAAGTTATTTATTCTATCACTTCGTCAAGCCTGACAGAGAAGTAATTTATTTAGCTATGAGTATGATAGCAACTCCTGTTTAATTTCTTTCCTGTGCTATGCAGACCTCTTACAACCTAAATTCTCCGGTGATGTTCTCTAAAATGTGCAAAAGTAGCACAGACTCTTGATTAGATTCCACTGGCCTCAGGACAAAAAGAACCTATTGCTTTTCCCTGTAGCATGTTTCCCTCTTTATTCATGCATGGCTTTTTCTATTCCAGCAACCTTTGGGACATTAAATGTATTGCCACCATCTTGGCATTTCTTATTCAAAAGCTGTAGGTGTAGGATGCTTTTTATTTGTGGTTATTTCCTGTGAATCGTCTTGTGGGGTGATTAAATACATATTTTTCTCTCCCAAATATGCAGTCAGGTGAATGTGGCATGCCTGCAAAGCACAGCAACAAATTGATAAAATTACTGTAGGTTTTTGTACATAATATTTCAATAATGGTATTGATTGACAGGTGGTATATAATTTTGCAGATGTAACTGCCCTAGCATGCGTTTGCTCAAGTAAAACATGAAGCAGCAGAGCAGGGAATGGGGACTTCCTCTGTAATATCTTTAGCATTCAGAGTAACACAGGCCACATTCCTAGATGTATATTATTTGATAGTGTGTGTAATGAGCATCTAGTTTAAGTATGCGAGTCTGCCTAAAGTAATATTAAAAGCCATCTGTAAGGCTTTTGTTATCAGTTTGCAGGACTTTCAGTTAAGCCTATTCCTTGCTAGCAAATTCATTGAGTACTGGTCTCTTTGGTGGCCATGTCAGAATTACCCCTTCCAAGCAAGTGTGGCCTATTTGTGTTGTGAAATGTGTTGATGGCATTCCTTCGTGGAATGCTGACAACTTACATATCACACAACAATGCACGTTTGTATTAAAAGTGGTTCATATACTCAGCTTTTCATCCTTCCAGCCTTGCTTATTCTTTTGAGAGGGCTTTAGCACATCAGGGAGAGAGGCCAGGTTCTTTTTCACTGCTGTCTCAGTAAGATGTTGTTATAGGATCTGAACGATAAAACTGCTTTATTTGTTGAATGTTTTCTAGAATAGTTTAAGTAAAATTGATGTAACAATTGCTTTATGCGCTGTATATTAAAAACCTTAAGAAAAATAACTAAGCTGTTTTGCACCAGGGGCATTGTCTTTTGCTTAGCTTTTTAAAGCATTTTAAAGCCTTTCCCCCCTAAAGCTATCTGTCTGTAAACGGATGCTTGGATAGCTGAATTCATTATGATAAAAAAGAGTATTTGGTTCTGCTTGTTTAGCTATTGTGAACTGAAAAATAAACACTCAGTATCAGTTGATTAAGAGGAGAAATCTTAGTAAAAGATTTCTCTTGTTTCTCTTTCTTTACTTTGCTGCCAAATATTTGCTAGTTTCCATTGGGATGCTTGCTTACATTTCTCAACTTTGTTAGCAAATGGGACATTCAGACTTTACGAGCCAGCTCCTCAAAGATATTAAGTACCAGCTTGCCATTTGTTTCCACAGGAAACTGAGAATCTAAATAAATGTGAGGATCGAGTACTCCATAACTGAATGGAGTACTAGAGAGGGATAAAATAAAGCAGGCTGGGTTGGAGGGAGAAATGCTGACAAAAAAGCTTGAGGGAAGCCATACTGATTGATTCCCTCTAGATTAAATGAGACAATTGATAATGTAGTCCTTTGCTACCAGGTTAATTCACTGATTTCTTCTTTCTGGATCCTGCTCTGAGTAAAAGGAAAAAGCTGAAAGGCAGTGCTGGTTGCTGACACTTGCATGGCTCCAAATTCTGTTACCTGAAAATTCCCTCTGTTGCATGTAGTAGAGGCTATGTACCTGCAGTCATATGAAAACCTGTGCACATGAGCAATTTAGTTTTGTGGAAAATTTTAGATTTAGTTTAGCAGTTTTAGTTCTGTGGATAATCTGACATTTTACTAGGCATAGGTTTGGTTGGCAAGGGAAGGAGAGGGTAGCAAAGGATAGTGTTTGGGGTCTGCAAGAGGCTGTAGAATTCACCTTGGAATTATCCTGGTCACCTGGCTTGGAGCTGCAGATCGTACCTGACTTGGTGCCGTACTTTCAGGGAGTTGGATACGAGCTGCAGTTACAGGGAGCTGTTAGCAGAATGGCAATGCAGAATTTATGTGAAAAGCTAACCCATTCAGCTGGTTACCGTGTTTTCCAAGACAGACTTGCTGTCTCCCCAGGTCATTTGTTGAGCTGGAGGAAGAGAAGGAAAAATAAGTATACACATAACTAGATTTCAGTTTCCCATGGAAAGAAATTTAAGTATGCTTCTAGACGGGAATTTCAGCTGAAGTTTGTGCTTCATTTAGAAGAAACCCTAGACAACCTGATAGGCCCATCCCTTGCTACTTTTTATGATTGCCAGTGCTCCAGTGCAGCCAAAAGTGTATGTTAATGAGAACTCTTCATTACAGGAACCCACTGTGAATGCAGATTTTGCCTGAGCTCCAGAATGGACACAAGCACAGTGTACCTTATTCTAAATGTAGGTGCCGATTTAAAAATAGGGGTTGCTGAAAAGTGGTACTTCTGGTTCTATATTCAGTCCCAAGTCCTTCAGTGACTAAATTCCAGAGTGCTTACTTGCCTCCCTTCCTTTCAGATGTAGAAACAGGTGGCTGTCTTAGTGTGAAATGTAAGTTTCTGTTTGTCTGTGATATTTTTTCCTTAACAGTAACTAGCAGAGCCTCAGCAGTATGTCTGAGTCCCCTAATACACTCCCACAAAGAATGCAATGCCATCAGAGCAGCACCTTAATTAAGACTCTCTGGCTAAATGCTATTTCTATTGAATTCATACTAGCATTGTCTGCAAGACTGACTTTTCCTGGGGAAGAACAACCCCATGCACCAGTATATGTGCTGGGGCCACCCAGCTGGAAAGCAGCTTGGCAGAAAAGGACCTAGGGGTCCTGGTGGGGACCTTGGGGGTCTTGGGGGTCCTGGTGGACAATAGGTTGAACATGAGTGTCCTGGTTTCAGCTGGGATAGAGTTAATTTTCTTCCTAGTAGCTGGTAGTGCTGTGTTTTGGATTTAGTATGAGAATAATGTTGATAACACACTGACGTTTTAGTTGTTGCTAAGCAGTGCTTATACTAGTCAAGGAGTTTTCAGCTTCCCATGCTCTGCCGGTGAGGAGGTGCACAAGAAGCTGGGATGGAGCACAGCCAGGACCGGTTGTTGCCGGGGGGCAGCAACCGCTGCTTGGGGATGGGCTGGGCATCGGTCAGTGGGTGGTGAGCAATTGCATTGTGCATCACTTGTTTTGTGATTATCATTATTTTTATTATTATTATTATTTTCTCTTCCTTTGCTGTCCTTTTAAACTGTCTTTATCTCAACCCACAGGTTTTACTTTTTTTTTCTGATTCTCTCCCCCATCCCACTGGGGGTGGGGAGGGTGAGCAAGTGGCTGTGTGGTGCTTAGGTGCCGACTGGGGTTAAACCACAACAACAAGCCAGAAATGTGCCCTTGCAGCAAAGAAGGCGAATTGTATCCTTGGTTGCTTTAAACAAAGTATTGCCAGCAGGTCGAGGGAGGTGATCCTTTCCCTCTACTCAACACTGGTGGAGCCATACCTGGAGTACTGGGTCCAGTTCTGGGCTCCCCAATACAAAAGAGACATGGACATACTGGAGACTTCAACAAAAGGCCACAAGGATGATTAATGGACAGGGGCACCTCACATATGGGGAAGGGTTGAGAGAACTGGGGCTGTTCAGCCTAGAGAAGAGAAGGCTCAGGGAGATCTTATCAGTGTCTATAAATATCTGAAGGGAGGGTGCAAACAGGACGGAGCCAGGCTCTTTTCAGTGGTGCTCAGTGACAGGACCAGAGGCAATGGACATACACTGAAACACGGGAGACTCCCTCTGAATGTCAGGAAATGCTTTTTTACTGTAAGGGTGACTGACCACTGGAATAAGGTTGCCCAGGGATGTCATGGAGTCTCCATCCTTAGAGTTAAAAAACTGTCTAGACATGGTCCTGGGCAACCATCTGTAGGTGGCCCTACTTCAGCAGGGGGTTTGGATCAGATGACTTCAAGAGGTCCCTTCCAACCTCAACAATTCCATGATTCTGTGATTCTGTGATTCATGTCTTCAGAATAGCTGACCTTTCTGTGCCATCTTACTTTCCATTCAGACTGCAAGTGTAGTGCCAGAAGCCTTCCTGTTTCAGTTAATATCAACATGCATAATAGCTATTTTTGGTCATCAAAACAGCTACTGCCTAGAGGTTGCAGCTGCTAAAATTGTACAGAAGCGTTAATTTTCCTTCAAGGTTTTGTCAGGAACAGCTGGTATTTTTATAGTTTTTTTGTATGGATTTATTACCAAGAAACATTTTGCCACTGAAATTTTTATTTTTTGAAAATGGCAAGCTATTTTGCCAAACTTCATAGAATATGCACTAGGGTAATATTTTCTTTCCTTTTTTTTTTAAAAAAAAAAATGTTACTGGTAGGTTAGTATTTAAATAAATAAAAAGTTAGCTGTATCAGCCAATGGCAAAATAAAAGTCCAGGATGTATGAATGTTTATTTTGGTACTGGGAGCTGAAGAATATTATGCCTCTGGTCAGGAATGTTCCCTAAAATCCACCAGAGTTTGGGGGGGTTCTGATAAATGAAATAAAACAATGAAGTTTGTTTGCTTGTTTGTGTGAAAAAGTGGTTCTTTTTCAATGCAATCTTCCTATATGCTCTGTTGGGAAAATTCTCAAAACATTTTTCTCCTGGATGTAAATATATGACTTGGTGTTTTGAACAAGTACTACATTTCATTTAATATAAAATTCAGCATGTTCCAACTTGCTGTTCTTTCCTACTGATTTTGCCAGCAATGAGAATTCTTTTGTAAAAACCTACCATCAGCTGGGATACTTTTGACATATTCTCTTTCCTTTCTAACATAAGTTCAATGCATTGCTCTCACTGGGACCACCAACTGATGATCTGTTCAGTTTTGCTTGTTAATTTTTATTGCAGTATTCTTTCACTCTTCCATAGATTAAGATGCTATATAAATGTATATCAAACTGTTAGAAGAGTTGACTCAAGGCTTGTCAGCTTTGTAGGCAAAGTAGAGTGATGGGAAAGCATGAAATGGAGAGATTTGAAATTTTTGCTAGGGAGGTAAGGCGTGGCCAGGGAAAAATCCCCTCTTATTCCTTCTTTCTTTATGCCAGGCCATTGCTATCTTACAGTACTGTGTTGCAAAGGATGGGTTCATACAGGGGTAGGTACCTCCTGTGACTCCCTCTTAGAATTCTCCTGGTTCAACACTTAGACAAGACAACACCTAGGCAAAGATTGCAGCAAAGTCTGCTGTTTTCATTACAAGGCAACTACTTACTTGGCTTATGCCCAAAGCTGATGGTGTTTGTCTAGGTGGCTGGTGATGGTGGTGTAGGAGGAAAGGAGCAGAACACCCAGGGATTACTCCCCCACCCCTAACCATAACAAAGCCATAAAGCTGCAAACAAACGGACTGTTTACAGCTAATGCTGTTAAATTCATCTGAAAAGGGAGATGGTGGCATCAGTATTGCCAGCTGGAAGTGCTCAAGGGCTGTCAAAACCCTGACACTTTTGAAACCATGATTTTTGTTTTATTTTAAAAAAAGTCTTTTTAAAGTTGAAGCCTATAAAAGTTTACTTTATGAGCAGTTTCTGTGACTGTGTAAGCTAAAAAAAAATAGATCCTTGAGCTAGGTTTTTAAGTAAGACAAATAAAATATTGAGACACTTTTATAGAGCTAAAGCAATCACTTACAGTTAGACAGGGACATGGCCACCCTCTTTTCATGGTTAGGAAAGTAGCCTGGGATCTGTTGCCCTTTAAACTGCAGTTTTACTGTCAGAGGGTATTGGGAAATATTTTTCTGGATTGGAGTGTGACTTTTCCATTGTGATATGGAGTTACCCGGTATCTCCTGTCAGTCACGGCTTAAGTGAAAATCTATGTTGTAATGTGATTTTTCTTTGTACAAGCATGCTTGTTGCCTCTTGTTTATGTTTAAATCCGTAATTTGCATGAGATTTTTCATTCATCCATCCATTGTCAGTTTAGCCTACTGAAGCAGCCAGGCAGCTCTTCTTACTGAAGTTTTAAAATCAGAGGGGCTTTAGCAAGCATTGCTTAACTGAAGCAATGAGATAAATGTGAAACCCTTCCCCATGTTTAAACTCTGAAGCTTTCCTAAGTGCAGCAATGTTGCTTTTGCTTTTAAAAGAGAGTGCACAAGGCTTGTGCCTGCCCTCCCTCTAATGGGCACAAAACTTGAGACAAGGAGATAAAATATCTCCCTCACTCTCAAAACCATGCAGCTTTACCTTGCTCCCTCCTTCCCCCTGGTTTAACTGTATTTTCTGTCTCGTGGCTGCAGAAGCACTAATGACCCATGGAGAGTCTGAGTCCCCTTTGCCTGGTCCTCACAAAGCCATGCTAATATACAGAGCAGACTTTGCTTCTCTCAGTTATAGAGGGAGAAGTACTCAAGCCCTCAAGAGGTCACATATCCAGAAAGGCAAGATAAATGAAGGACAGGAAATGCTGGAATGGACATTCACTAGATCTGGACTGTGTCAGCGCTGGGAATAGGATGTAAACTTTGTTTTGGAAGAAGGGGAGGCTGTCAGGGGGAGCAAGGGAAATACTAGTAAAGGGAAAGGGATACTTGTGTCTGAGATGGGGGAAGGAAGAGGCAGAAGGTTTGCTGCAGTAATTAGTCCCTTCTTCTTTGCAGTGGAATAATATTTCTTGTTTTAACATGTTGCCTTCAATTCTGTTGAACACTAAGTGCTCTGCAGGCCTGGAAGAAGTTGCTTTTCAGTGATCCCATGTCCCCTCCTGGTGTCCTCACACCAGATTGCTGTAGGTTGTATCTCTGCTTCCCAGAGGGTTTGACAGCTCTAGGTCTTAAAAGAAAGTAAAGAGTCACATGGCAAAGAAGCAATATTGTGAGATAATTGTTGATGTGTGACTTGAGGCTTACAGCATGAAAATCAAGATGAAATATAGGTAGGATCTGAGCTGTGCAAAAGATGCTGAGGAACTTGAGTTTGTCACAGGGAGTGAGAAGTTGGCATAGTTCACATAAAAGATAAGGAGTGACAGCACACCGGGAAGACCTGAAGGATGAAGACTGAGAATCGGCCATGGAAAAATGATTAGTAGCTGTAGAGGTAGATGACTTCACAATTACATTTTCTTAATGGGAAAATGGAAAAGTTAATGGAAAAACTGAGGCAGAGAGGTGCATGGCTTGACTAAGATGCCATCACAAGATAGCTTCAGAATCAAAATAATTTCCACATCGCGAAGATCCAGGAGATAAGACAGAGGTCTCATTTCAATCTGGATATGATTGAGTTTAGGTAAATGGTTCAAAATTATACTTGGAACATGAGAGTTTAGTCCAGTACTTGGGATGTCTCCTCTCATGAAAGTTTGTCAGCACTCAGAACATGCCAATTGGAATAGTTGGCCTCTTTCTGTTATTTTGTTTGGCTGGAAAGCAGAAAAAGGATTGGGGCAGCGGAATGGATTTTTTAACACATATAGGCAAAATTCCACTTGCTCATTCATCCAAAACAAGTAGCTGTTTTGGTAAGTCAAAAATTTAAATATTTTCTTCAATTATAACAGGAAGCACAGGCAAAGAGCTTTTATATAAAATGTTCATGACAATTTTATGCCAACTTAATTCTTGTGCTTGAATGTGGTTATTTTGCTGTCCTCGAAATAATTGGGGATTTTGTCCATCCTCTTGGATAAGAGGTCAAGAGAGTGAAGTTCCTAGAACTGGAAAGGTAGAAACTTTAAAAATTTTGTTATAATTCTGAGCGAGCTGATTTTAGCTCCTGTGTCTTAGGTAAGCCAAAAAACCCCCCAACTCTGCAACCCAACAACAGACAATCTACTGACTGCTCTGTGAGTTGAAATCCACTCTGTTTTCTATAGCCTTTGGCTAACAACCTTTAATTATCTTTTCACTTTTCTTTCTGAGGCTAAGGCTTACGAACATCAGTTGCTGCAAAGTTCATGGAATAGTGTTTTTGGCAAACAGGCTTTAAAGGCTGCCTTTCTGTGCAGTAGAAGACATGACACTTGCGCTGACAAGAGAGATATCACTAGGGAGACAAGTGGTATAATGGTGCTAGGGTGTGTGATATACGGTGATTTTTCTTATGCGTTTTTCTATATGTGATTACATATTGTATTTCTTTTTCCTATGTAACATTAGTTCTATTACTGTCCTGGTTTTGGAGAAAAGCTTGCAACCCTATAGCCAGAGACGAGATTAAGAATCTGAATTTTGAGGGTGAGGATGAGGGATTATAGGTCCCTAGTGCAGGGTGAAAGGGCATCTCTTTCTGTTTTGTTTCTTCTAGACCTAGACAGAAGGCCGGGAGAATGATCTTTTCTCTCCATGAAATAATTTCTTAAAAAAGGCAGTGTAGGAAAGGATGTTTTTTCTTCATTTTTCTAGTGATACCAAGGTTAAGTTGGTTTCAAGTAATTTTGTAGTTAATTTAACCTGAAAGAATGTTTAAAATAAAATTTGTTTTCACAATTTGTGTTGCATTTTATGGTTGATCTGTTTGGAATTCATACATACAGACATTATTATTACTGTTATTACTGCTTATTGTTATTATTATTATTATTATTATTATTATTATTATTACAGGTTGTTTTCAGACAAACCTTGAACTGACTGGCCATGTGGTCAGATGATCTCCAGTGACTAATCAAAAGAAGGAGGTGGAAATGTCCATCAGAGAATGAAAAGGCAGGCAAAACATAACTTGACTTGGAAGAAGCTTTAGACCTGCAATTTAAGGCAGTGGAACAAATTCTGTAATTATTGTTTCCAAATATGTAAAAAAGAGAGTAAGTTTTTATTCAAGCTGTTTTCACTGGTAAGATAGTACTTTCTTCTGCAAACATGATTCTGAACCATTAAAGTCTGGGCCACATTTCATAGTTCAATGACAGACATAAAGAATGGAAAGTATGCAAGGAGAGCCAATGAAAGTTCAATTAGCTAATAATGAGTTTCATACAAACTTGGTGAAAACACATTTTTTTTCCCTTTTGCTTCCGCAGTTATAATAAGCTGCTTTTACATTGAAAATGCCAATGGAAGAAAAATATATTGCTCAACAGTAAACTTTGTCTGTTTACTAGAGATAATTGACTGGAAAAAATGCATGCAAAAATTTGGTTGATTATCAAAAGCTGATGTTCTAGCTTTTAAATAAATACTTGACAAGAATCTAACTGTGAATATCTGCTGAGAAATATAACACAATGGAGCTTCTTCAGAGTTCTGTGATGCACAGCAGGAACTCTTTCTTGCTGCCATCTCTTACACATTATGTGAAGGACTGGTCAAGTCCTCAACATAATGCAAGTGGACAGATTTAAGGAATATAACATGATTTTATTTTAGTACCTTTCATTTCTCCATTGCATAAAAGCACTTTTGAAAGCAAGGAGCTAAACTCTAGTCGTTGAGTCACTATGTGTCTTGAAATGAAACATCATTTTGCACTCAGCAATAGACTGAAGGGAAACTTGAGTACGAGAATAGAATTAGGGACAGAGAATCAGTCGGGAGTTTAAATAGCTCTGTTCACTCTGCCTTAACCATAGGTGTTCTTGCAAAAATGGCCCAATTTCCAGATGTGATACAGACTTTATGGAGGTTCTGAAATGTTTTAATGCATCTTCCCTTTCTCATTTTTATAGCCCTTGAATTTTTGGGAGCTGGCCAACACTGGAAGTGCCAAGGTACCTTGAGAGATGTTGCTGTTGAGAAGTTTCCAGCTGGAATCAGAAGTGTTGGGAATCTTGAAAGACAGGCAGTTTTTGTGTTGAATCTATACCCATTTGCAGACATCAGAGGTCTGAATCTCATTTATTCCAACCTAAGTCAGAAGTAGTGCTACTGAATTCAGTAGGTGTGATGCAAGGTCAAATCAGTCTAAGTGAGATCTAAATCCAGCCTTCAAAGGGTTGGATAAATTTATGTAAAGATTATTTGAAATTCAGTGTGCTTATCTAAACTGAAAATAAATGCAAAACTTTTTGAAGTTTCCTGTTAGCTAGAGAGCTCTCTTTCACAAAAGAGAAGAAAGGTGGCAGAAGTATAAATGTTATACACAATAATTATAAAAATAACTTGGGGAAATTCTGTTCTTTCTTTGATTTTTGAGTTGTCATTTCTGCCTGGAGAAGTACAAAGTTGCTGAGACAAATTAATCTAATTTGTTCTTGGTTCTTGGTTGTGTGAATAGGTTTTACAGCAATTTTCCAGAGGTGAATATGAACTCTGACCACTGTTAGGAAATAATCTGTGTGTTTTTTCATTAGCAAAGCACCAAAAAAATTACAGCAACGGCAGTGTATCTGTGAGCTTGTAGGTGTTGTTACCCCCTGTACAGGCACTGGACATTGAGTAGTCTAGGTATTAAGGATGATGTATATCTCACTTAATCTTAGCTGCCAGTCAAAGCTGACTGGGTAAACTCTAATGGTCAGTGAAAAGAGTGGTGCTTTCACATGGTGATTCATCCCAGCCTATGTTCAGATGGGGCAGATTATCTCTGGATGTGTCTGTCTCTCCACAGAATGACAGAAGGAGGCCTCGCACTTCATTTATAAGCAACAAAGCTCCTTCCCAGGAAACCAACCATCCAATAAGGAAACACTTCTTGCGAGGGAAGCTTTGACCACAAAAAGAAAGGAGAGAACTATACACAATGGAGACTCTTAGGGTCTTAATAATGCTACTGAATTTCCATTGGTGGGTCCTCACACCCATCTGAGCAGGTTAGTGGTACAATGTAGTAGACCTAAATTGAGTAAAGATCAAACATATGATCTGTCATTTCTTCATAGATAATTCTAGGAAAATGGCAAACATGATCTCAAAGACAATGTTTCACTGTTGGAGAATAAAGGCAGTAAGGCAGGTATGAATGAGACTGGAAAGGACAAAAATAATGTTTTCTGTACCAAAATTCCAATTAGGTTACATTATGGTCTTTTATGGTTTACTGTTTTTACTGGTGCAGCAAAATTATGACAAATGAGGCTGGCTGTACTGCCATTAGTATAGTTTCTTTGTGGGTGATTTTTCTAAATACCTAGAAAATTGTATATTTGGTATAAAACTAAAATTTAACACTGCACATAGCAAAAAGTAAAAATTATTCAGCTTTCCAGAAATTGTGTTTCTTACGCATGAAAATTCTGGGATTATTATTTTTTTTTAACTAATTGATGAATCATTTAGTCCTCCCTTGCACAATATTTCTCTTCCAGCCTTTTTCTTCTGCCTTCACATTCAGAAAGCAGAACACACTCAGAACACAGCTACTAATAGTATATGTGACTTGGAAATATGTCTTCTAAATAGTCTAAATCCAAGGGTTTTTTCTTCCTTTCAGTGTCTCAGTGTTTCTAATTTTGGAGTATTTTCAGGTTATATCAAACATTGGGCCTGCTTTTCATTTGACCTGATAGAAGGATTTTCTATTGTAAGAAGTGGATTTTGTCAGAATTGATATATACATCTTGCAGGTGAGAGGAGTGAATGGCTTCTCCCACCAGATAGACAAATGTAAAAGGACTATCTAGACTTCCAAAATCTTGGATTTCTCACTTTTAGAAGATTTCTCATCTCTCCCTAATATTTTAACTGGTGATTTTTTGATTATATTTTAATAAGTTTGTAAACTATTGGTGCCTCTTTTTAACTTTTAATTTCTCATCACAGTATGTATAGTACAACTATATATTTTGGTAATTATATTTTATTTAACATACATGTTAGTATGTGTTACATTGGGTTTTATTGAAGTTACATGGACAAAATTCAATCAAAACTTTGTCAAAACAAAGCAGTTAAATCAGTACAAAATACTGTTTTGGTCTTTTTCTCTAAACAAAATATATCAATCTGATTTGATAAAAAGTGGAGTAAACTGAAACAAAACCCCCTTAAATTTTAGTTTTTATAGGACTGGAATTTCACAGTCTAACAAGATCTTCCTCCAAAGCTCAGTACTTCAGAATTGCTTAGTCCTTCCTCTGTGAATTCCTGTCATCACACCTACTCAAATGCTTTGTGAGGATAGGAGTCTTCATGTTTTCTTTTAAAGTTTCTTTTGAGAGTGAATAATGCATAAAGCAGAGAGGTATGTAGGAAAAGGGACAGCCACTGGCTGAAAGTTTGACAGTACAGCAACTGGACTTGCTTTTGTGTTGCATGTTATGCAAAGAAGAGTCAGTATATTGACATACTTTTCAAAATACAGGAGGAAGTAGTTGTAATATTTTTGGGTTCTGGCAGTACAATTTCTCCCTGCTGGAAGACACACGAGACCTAGCAAGTAGTGCACAAGGCTGGGCTCACAGTCGGCCAGGGCTCTGTTACTACTCCCTATTCTGTAAATTTCTCCTGAGAAAGGTTGTCTGATATTTTTAGGATGGGTACGCAAAAGAATCTAAAACTTAACAAACAAAGTAACGGGTCTTTTGGGAAACTTTAAACTGTGTTGCCTTTCAGTTTGAATTCTAATCTATATTTCCCCTAGGTATTAGACAGACCTTTCCTGGAGTGTTCTTCCTTCCTGGGGGTAATCTTCTCTACACCAATGTGGCTATTTGAATTAGTAAGGAGATATTCAGTGTCAGCAGCAGTAGCATCAGTCTGGCTATAGAGAACAAGACACTGAAGGTACTGTTTCTGGAAATGTTCTGTCACCAGCAGAATGGACTCCAGCAGGTATCTCAGTTGGTTACACAAGGATATTTTAGAAGAGTATCTGCTGATACTGGTGAAGAATGACTCTTTCTGTGCTGATAACATATAATTTTTGGCATCAAAGGGGTCTGAACGCTATGGTCTATATCTTAAACTATTTTATCTAAATAGCTACCCCGCTTGTCCATCTCCACCAACAAACTTTCATGGTCCATAGAAGATCACCAGAGAGTAACACTAATGAAAGCATAAGAGATGCATTAGGAAATTAAAAAAAAAATTGTAAAAGCTATTCTTATATTATGTTATACTGTTATTTTATTTACTTTCTACATATTTATTATCAAACTGAACAGAAGAGAACATATGATTAGTGATGAATAAATTAGAAACATTATTTTCATCCAATCAAAAAGCAAATTAAAAAAATCAAAGGCAAGTTTTACTTCAATTCATACATTACTCCTTCTATAAGATTTTTTTTGATGATCAGCAACCTTTCACCACCAACATTATCCTCTTTCTGAACTGCCAAAATTGAGAATCTGATGCAGGTATAGATGTCAGTTCAAGTGGATGGACCTGTTGTGGGTAGTTCTAGATTGTCTGGGCTCTACTCAGAAAGCAGATTAGGACACTAATTTTTTCAGCTTATGTTGTGCTGGTATAAATATTCCATTGTTACCAACTGCATCTCCCTTTGATGGTTTGAATATTTCTATCTTTCAGTCTAACATACTGATCTAATCTTATCTATATGAGCACTGAGGCTGAGCTATCATGAATCGATAAATTTCTTTTTATCATTCCTATTTGTCATGGTCTTTTAGCTATTTTTAATTCATATGACGTTATCACTATCCATGTCCATATGAATCAACTTTTCAAGATATTGAAACAGATCAAACGCTCACTAGCTTCAAAACTTACTGTTTCTTGTGTGATTTCTCCAGTAACTGCTTTTACACATCCTAAGGCAAACATGTTAATCTGCAAAAACTATTCTCTGAGCCTATGCTCCTTATTTTTTTAACCTATCTAAATTTAATGATTCTTTTCAATGAAGTGTCACTACATGATTTCAGGATGGATAAAAGTTCCACTTATGCCCCTTTGGAGGTAAGAATTGTAAATGAGTGCCTGAGTGCAGTAGCTGAACAGCTGTATGAATGTGTAACACTCGTTGGCTGCTCACTGAACCCCTTTCAGTTTGTCAGTGCTCCACATCACTTTAACAAGTTCAGATATACCATATTGCCATTTAGGAATTCCTAAGTCAGTGATTATATTTCTAAATACAGTTTCAGTGTTCTGCATGTGATCCTGTGTTCTACTTCTTCCAAGGTCTTTCTAAATACCTCATCTGAATACTGGATTTGATGCTAGGAGAGTGTAAAAAAAGAAGGAAATGTTTAGGTTTTACAAGTTTTTCATGCTTTTAACTTTATGTCACTATTACTTTTTTCTATTGTCTGCAAGTGGATGAGGGTGTTGTAAATTCTTCATATTGAATTGTAATATTTACATTTACATGCTACTTCCCTGACAGATGCTTAGAAGTACTTAATGCAGGTAAAGGTGTCCTTTGCCCAGGGTCTTTTTGTTTTGTACTTCAGAGGGTTGTTCTATTTCTGAAAGTGCAATGAAGCAGCAATGATCTTCCAGCATTCTTGTTTCTGTTGGGTAAGTACAAGGACTGATAGAAACCTTGTATGCTAAACCTCTGATGTGTCAAAAGGCTATGTCTTATGATGCCTTTCATAGGGAATTATATTCACAAGCTGCATCTTAAACCTAGCTGCTGTAATTACTTCTGCATGTCACAGGCGCACCTTTCTAAATGAGCAAAATTAATTTGTTCCAATAACTACTGCTGTACCACTGCTTCTGTTTCTGTCACCACTAATGGTGGCCCTAGGTGGCAGTGGCAAAAATTGCTATGATAACGTCAGTGTATAAGACAAACTTTAATATATGAGAACACTTTCAGGAAGAATGTGTATATTCTTCAGCATTGTGCACCAATGATCCTGTTGCTCTAGCTTTGCAGAAATATGTAAAGAAGAGTTTAGGCTTAAAAAGTTTGCTTACTCTAAATTAATTATATTGTAGCTATGTTGATACATAGACGTTAACCCACTCACCTGAATGAGGAGTGATTTCGTTTGTTGAATAAAAAGGGAAAATAAAGTAATAACAATTTAGATTGTTTACTCAAGTTGCTTTTCAGCGATAACGAAGTAGAATATTGAAATGTAATAATAATGCGAGCATAGTAATATGATGGTAAGCATTGATATATGGATGACAAAATAGAAATGTGTAGCTAAGAAAAAACATATCTTAATGTTAATTGATATGGTTAAGAGATGACTATGAAATTATATGACAAGTAGATAAAATACAGATGGGAAGGATGTTTCTTTAAAACTGTCTCCCAAATGTTTGTTGTTGCAAGTGAGACTAATTTGAACAGACCAGGCTCTTAGTACAAGAGAAAAGCACTTAATTTAAGGAAAAAAGGAGAAGTTACCATGCACAGCCTGAGCTATAGTGATGTTCAGATCTCACTGTGCATGGACCCCAATTTCCATTGATCCCTCTGAGCTGTGTGGTGAAGCAGAGTTTCTCCATACACATCCCATCACTCTGGGAGCCATTATATGAGTAAATACGGACTCGACACTCAAGCTGGGATGTGCTCCTCTTTTGCTTGCTCCTTTGCCTCCATAAATGGCTATCTGGTTTTCACTGGATCTCTACACATAATCTGATTTTTTGGGGTGTTGGGGTTTTTAATAGCTGTAGGTGCGAAAACACATTTAAATTGTTGCACATGAAAATACACTTGCTATGAGCAATTTTACTTTATATAAATGGCATCAAGCCGCTTGCCTTACAGGAGGAGATCACCTGGAGGTTGAAGTGTCAGAGGTACGTTCTAGTGCAACACTACAGACTCATGCCATTCTGCTTCTGCCAGGCTGACTAAAGGCAAACAAAAAACCAATGACTTCTACCAATAAAGTCAACTTCCTCTTCATTTCTGTAAGCCCACAGTTTTCTATAATTTAGTGTTAGTAGTACAAGTTGATAGAATTTAACTTAACCAAAACTGAAGGATGATAAGCATATGATGGATGAGAAGCCTCTAAAAAGGCTGTTCCAGATTTCACTACCTGACAGTGTAGAAACTAGAATTCTTCTGATCTCTTAATAACAGTTTGCATCCTATTACATGTTTTTTAAACTCTAAATTAAAGCATTCTTTTTCTTCTGTTGCTTACCCCAGACTTACAGATAACAAACTCCTCCTGGTCTTCATTTTACTTGACTGAAAACAAGCCAATTTCTTCTAACTTCACCTCATATGATGGGCTAGTCATTGCTTAGAGCATACCAGTGCTTATTCTCTACATCTGTTCTAGTCTGAGTCCCTTGTATCTAAATATGTGTGGTAAAAGCTGTATTTTAAATTAGGCATCACATCATGATGCACACATGACGTTTATATTTACCTAGTTCAACTAGAAACAGCTTGACTGAAATACTTTTTAATCATATTTTTCATAGCTGCTTCTCTTTGTTGGTTATTGGTCTTGCTGTGATTAGCTAAGGTACTTATGTTTCTCTCCTTCTTCAGTTCTAGCTGATGTACTTACAACTTCTCGTAGAAATTCCTGTTATTTCTTCAGTTCAGGACCTTGTATTTTATTTTACCATTACATTTCTGTTTCTTCATGTTTCAAGGCCATCTGGTTCTTCCCAGGTGTTATTCCAGTTATCTCTTGAACAATTATCCTCCTGGCTTTGTGATGTTGGCCAGTTTCTTAATTTGGTCACTGTTTTTGTGTTACAGAAATTAATGAAAACAATGAAATAAAACAAGTTCTAAAACATTGAGCAAAATTAGTCAATGAGCAAATTTCTTGAAGGCTGCTATTTCAAGGCAATGTCACGTAATGTCTCCTCCATACCTTTCCATTCCTTTGCCTTTCTTCACACTGGCTGTTCTGTCTGTGGTCCTACCTTCTGCATCACTGTGATTTCTGAAAATGGGCAAAGCAATTTGCTCTGTAGCACAGTGGCTGAACTTCTTCCTGGTTGATCTTTTTGAGAAATACAATACCTCTGACAGGATATTAAGACTTACATTTTAGATTTGTAACTTCAGCCTCTATTTCAATAAAATATAATATTTTCTGAGAGAATGTAACTTTAGTAATTTCTTAACTTCATGGGCTACATTTACAACAGCAACTAGATCTTTCATTTTTATTTAATGCAGAAAAATTCAATTAGTTAGTAACACTTAATGTCTTTCCACTTTCATCCCATGACTAAATTCTGTCCTGAACTTGTCTTAGCTAATTCTGAAGTTTTCATGCTGAACAATTTTGTTCCTTTCTGCTTAATGTTTTGTTAAATGATATATCTCAGCAGGCAGTTCCTGAGTTGAAATGATTTTATTCTACAGTCTTGTGGGTAATACAGAGCCTGTCAGTCAGAATGAAATCAGTATAATTCTCTGTGTTGCCATGCAAGTTCTGTATCCACTTAGCTGGGTTTTCTCTTTTCTGGTCATTAAAGACCAAACTAAACATATTAAATGCATAATTTGTTACAGGCCCTTCAACAGGCCAGTTCAGCCAGCAGGTATACATTTAGAAGAACATTCTGCTCTTTACTGAACATAGATTATAGTTTAGCTTGAAGATGAAAGATTGATGTAACATATCAGCTAGACATAAAGCTTGTATTTTATCATGTTGTGGAGAGGATTTTATTTTTTTAGAGAAGTTTATTTCATGATAATGACAAGCCATTTACATGTACTTTGAGCGGTTTCTATGCCTTGCAAGTTAGCACTATATTGAATCTGTTCTTTAAAAGTAATGATATATTTCTTAATATCAACAATAATGATTTTTGGTAGGATTAACACTACTCATTATCTTAGTAGTTTCTATATATGTCAGCATTTTGTCTTATTTTTTCAACTTTCAAGGAAACACAGCACTTTCAATTTTCTTGTTTGAAGCCATGTGGTATCTGGTATGTGGGTAGCTGCATAAGGTAGGAAGGTCAGAAGCAGCCTCTGTTACCTATGCTACACCTCTGTAGTACAGCCAGTTAAAACTCAGGTTCCTGAAGAAAGATGGCATTGTCTATAGCTGTGTTGTCCTATCTCTTCTCCCTTTTGGTGCTGAATGCTGTGAGAGAGAGGCAGAGCCCTTCTCTGCCTCCAGCCTGAGCAGGCAAAGGAACTGGCTGGCTGCAGAGGCAGAAGTTTAAAAGGAGCTTAGTGCATCCTGGGTGCAATATGATTGGAGACAAATAAAATACTCTGTGTTATTATTAGAACTTGATGTTACTGGGCTGAATTTTTTTTTGAGTGATAGCTGAAAACAAATGAATAGATACAAGCAGCCTCATTTTTTCATTATTTTAAAGCTGGATCTTTACTAGTAGTTTCAATTATTTCATTTTTTTGAGTTCATGAAAAGCATATTACTTAATAACATTCATATTTAATTACCTTTGCTTTGAAAACTGTTATCACTGACTCATTTTCCTGTAAATGTATCTGAGTCTTGGATGTTGACAATGAGTAACAAAATCACACCAACCCTTACAATGTGAGCAAAAAATACAGAAGATATGAGTAGGAGTCTGCTTCCTGCTTCCTGTTAATAGAAATCAGAGGCTGATTCCATAGTTTAGAAGATATTTTTTTTTTATTATTACACCATGAATTGTACATGGCAGAAACAGCACTACCTGCAAAGTCAAACTTTGATACATCCGGTATGTTTAAATGATAAACAATAAAAATCTATTCTTTGGGGACAGTCAATACTGTCATTCCTGAATCATAAAACCTCATGGGTTATTTCAAATGTGCAGGACAGAGAATCGTTATTTCATATGAAAATATTATTAATACTCAGAAGAATGAATAATTCAGAACTGTTAATTTATACAGGTTATTTTCTTCTTTCCCTCTGCCTTTTCCTGGGGGATAATTGTCTGTAGATGAAAAGAGGCAAAATATTTTTTACATTTGCATATGTTCTGCTGGGTGTTTATTAGAAGATTGAAGGTCAAGGAAGTTGGTTTTGCAGACAGAGGGTAAGGGTAGCAGGGCTTGCATTGGTTCTTCGGTCTTCTGAGAATGTTTTCAACAGTTTTGGACCAGCTCCAAGCAATGTTTTGTCCAACAAAGAGCCTTTATTCACCTGGCAACAGGCAGCATTTTGCTTGTTAACCATGGTGGTTTTTTAAGGAAAATCAGTTTTGTTTTGGTTTTTTTTTTTTTTAAGGGACACCCACCTTGAAAGGTGACCCAAAATCTTGTTCATGATGGGAAATTTTGCAGGAAGAATAAAAAGCAAAGCTGAGTGAGACTTATGGTCTTTATGGCAAGTTACAAAGCTCTCTGCTGTATTTCAGCCTTGGCTGTAGTTTCTGGAGTTCTGTTTTGTGTCTACTTCCACAACTATGTTGTTGTAGTCCTTCTAAATATATCCAAGGGACATAGAGTCAGGTTATTTAAGGGAAAATATAATGGGGAATCCTAGACAAAATTAATTACTTCTCCACGGATATTACTGTATGATGAAAAGTTCCCATCAGTGAGGAATCAAAAACTCTTAAGTAACTTGTGCTATGATGGACTAGAATGGACTAGTCATGATTACACTTTATCAAATAGACGAGAACATGCCTTTTTGCAGCTATGTGCTTTCCTCTACCTCACAGTGTAATCTTAATTTTGATCTGATTAATTTTCAAACAGCTGTTCTTCATCCATGAGCTCATCTTCATCAAAAAGTAGATTAATTTAGTGAGGATGATATGGCTGTATGATGTGAAGGGTAAACAGAACTATGTATCATTAACAAACATATTCAAATTTGAGTCTGTAGTGTCTCATCAGTTCTCTAAATAGTCAAAGATGAATGATCTTTGTGAATCTCTGTGCGTGAGGTGTCTAAAATTTGAATTTCTTACTTTCTTTCATTAGGTGTGCTTGCTTTGGAAGAATTAAGTGTGAATTCTCACCTCAAGAGAATAGGTCCTTATCCAAGCAACCACAAACAAAATAGAAGGATACAGTAGCTCAGGTTATGAAAGCTAATGGAACAGAATGCTGTAAAAAATATGAAGTACCTCCTTAGATGGCACACTTCTGTCTCATGATGGAAACACTGAATGATGCAGACAGATCCCAGCAATATAAGAATGAGCATTAACCTTCTATCTATGGGATAGTCAATGGCATGGCTAATGTGTTTTTAGTTCTGGATGTGGTGTGTACAGCATCAAAATTACTGATAACAGCTACGTAAGCTTTAAAAGCACTTCTCTGAAATTACTGAAGAATAGAAAGGGTAGTAGCTGGCCAAGCCAGATGAATTTCAACAGGGATTCATCAGAGCCAATATACTTCCTGTTGAAAGAGGAAATAAAGATTTCTTCAGTGAGCGAGAAGGGTCCATAAAAAGAACTAAATGACTAATATTTTCGGCAACTTTCTTGTATGCTATCTTTATTATATTTTTGTTAAAAGTAATAATTGCTTGATTTGAAACTCCTGAGTGATTTGTCAGAATTGGTCTGATAAGAATCATTAAACATTTCTTTCCAGTGGTTGGTAGAAGAACTGAGCAACACTAAGACTTTGAATCCCTTGAGAGGAGCAGTAGTTTAAGAAGATGTAGAAGATAAGTAAACAAGGGAATTTTACATAGCTTTAATCCTTTCCCTTTTTTTGCCACAGTTGATTTGCCTAAGGCATCATTGTGAGAAAAATTAGGCTACTGAAAGATTTATTGGCTGTCTGCATGGTTTAATTTTTTTTAGCATGCTTACTTGAAATATTTAAAGAGGGAAATGAGAAATGTTTTCATATTTTTCCATTCCTTAGAGTTTTGAGGCTTCTGTGTTGGATGCAATCAGAAAGGGAATAACCAGCTGTTGCAATGGGTAGGGTGCTCAGTAGAGAAAGGGTGCAAAACTTGCATGGAAGTTTTCATACAACCCTGAGAATCTTGTCTCTGAGGTTATAACCAACATATAAGCCCATCTTGCTGCTGGGAAAATTTCTCAACAAAGGAGATGTGTTTCTGAAAACAAGAAATTTTAGTTTTGACAAATTTTGGTGAAAATCCATTTTGTTGAAAAATTCTCACCCAGGCTGCTGTCTACATTCTACAGACTGCAGAGATGTGCTGTAGAAAGTGCAGGTTGAGGCTTGTCTGTTTTATTTAATTGCCTCTGGGACTGCTTTTTTACTAGGAGCTTGGGGAATACACAGTCTGTTATTTTAAGAATACCTCCTTAAAATATAATAAGCCAAGCACACTTATTTGATTAACTGTCCTGTAGTCTCCTAACATTGACAAAATGAAGCTGAATGCTTGCGCATGACCTGAACTGCAATATGTGTGGCCAGGTTCTTGCCTGGACACAAATGAGCTGACCCCAGGACCAGAGGCTGATAAACTACCTTGAAGTTTTCTGACTGGAAGAATAGGAATTATTATAGTCATGAGCGACAGAACTCAAAGCCATACTAGACTAAGACTAGTATTTTCCAAAGTCCACGTGCAATGTGTGAATCTGATTATCATCCTGCATTTCACTTTTAAAATGGGTAATATGAAGAAGACAAAGATAAATTTATAAGTTTGGCCAGTTTGGATCAACTATCTTGGCTGTGCCCCCTCCCAGCTTCTTGTGTGCCTGGCAGAGCATGGGAAGCTGGAAAGTCCTTGACTAGTGTAAACATTACTTAGCAACAACTAAAACATCAGTGTGTTATCAACATTACTCTCATCCGAAATCCAAAACACAGCACTATACCAGCTACTAGGAAGAAAATTATCCCAGCTGAAACCAGGACACTACCTTACCTTTTCATCAGTCTCCCTAAGTGTCATGGAATGGACAATCATAAACTAAAGAGCACCACTGGCACTTGAAGAATTTGTGGATGTAATAGCAGGGATGACCAGCTTGTGAATCGCTGCCAATAAATCATCTTTTTTTTTTGGTGAGAATGGTTGTTTAACCCACAATGTGATTCATAAATAGACAGGAATGAAGTAAGCCATTTGTTTCATTCTTTTGGACATCTGTACATCAGAGAAGCCAATGTAGAAAATGACCATGACTTGTGTGCTGTGTCGTGAAATTTAAAAAAAAAAACAACCTTTCAAAGAATGCTTATTTCCAGATGTATCCTCTACCATTGAAGCAGAGAGTTTAAACTTCTGCTCTCAGGCACCTTTTCCACCATGTTTGCAGGATTCCATCTCTGATAAGAGAGGAGAAACTTGAAGAAACTCTCAGAGATATATTTGGCAATGTATCTAGGAATGATTTGGATAGGAGAGAGAAATAGTTCATGAGCACAATGTGGAAAGCTATTATGAACAGAAACAGACAGACCTAGACATTGTTTAATGTTAATGGAAAGAAAAAACCCCTCAAAGTAAAAGTAATAGTAAAAATGTCAACAAGGAAAAACAAATATATATTGAAAGTCAGGTCTAGTAATCATAAACAACAACCAAAAAGAGAATAAAAGAAAGCTATTCTAAATCAGAAAGCCTCTGCTTGATTTTTTTTTGCAGTTACAGTGTTACCAATAAAACATAAAGACAGGATTTTCTTTCTTCTTCCCTCCCCACAACAGTACAAGCAAATGGAGGCATAGGACATTTTCAATGTGTTTTAGAGAGACCTCCACTTGATATGAAAGGTCAACTTTGATAAAAGAGGCTTTGGAAGAAAGAACTCAACCCAGATGTCCACAAACATTCCTACAAACTAAAGCCTACACTAAAACAAGCCTAAGGATAACATAAAATAACTGCAGAAATCATTGATGTGCTGTCAGGTGCTGGAGAAGGAATCTCCCCCAGAAACATTAGAAATGTAACTCAGAATTACCCCTGACATATGCCTGAGTGACTAACTGGTCTGGAAAGGTCCTGGTCTCAGATTCAAGGTACTAAGGAGGCCACTAAGTGGGGCTGTACACAGAAAATGTCCCTTTTTTAGAGCACACTCATTTGGAAGTCCTTTTTTCAACATTCTGTTCACACATCTGCAGCATAAAGCAGAGGTCACTTCTTATTAGCTGAGCCAGTTCACAGTTAAAAAGTATCCTTTTAAAAAAAAAAATAAATCTCCTGATCCCTTTATGAAAAATAGGTAGACTCCACAATGTCGTTGACCTCAAACTCAGACAAGCTTAATTTCATCATGCTTATTCTTGCATTGTTCAATTTCTATTGTATATAACAAAGGTAAAAAAATAAATGAATGGCAGCCATCACTCATCCTAAGGCTGGTAGACAATTCAAAAGCCTTTTGTGGCATGAGAAAAATATTTCTGTGGCAGACAACAGAAATATGTCTGTGCCCTTATAAAATAACTTGGGTCATTTAGAAGCATTATTAACAAACCAAAGATGTCAAGAATGGATTATTTGGGCTGGTCTTACCAGAGTTATATGAATATGAATGACACTTTGCTTCCTGAATGTACTGAGATGTGAAATGCAACAACAAACTTTCTAATCAGAAC
Source organism: Ciconia boyciana (assembly GCF_034638445.1). Lineage (NCBI taxonomy): Eukaryota > Metazoa > Chordata > Aves > Ciconiiformes > Ciconiidae > Ciconia > Ciconia boyciana. The sequence goes on from NC_132936.1 coordinate 57,421,652, forward strand.
TACTAAACAAGTAGGTCTTAAAATGTACAAGTCAAAACCAAATGTTATGAAAATCAGTGTGAAAACTCATTGTCCTAAAAGAGATGCTCTGGAACCTGTTGATGACTTTCCTGACCTGGACATCATTTGTATCCATAAAATACCGCTGTCCTGAGTATGTAAGGAAGCACTGTTTTCAGAGCCTTGTTTCACTTCAGCAATCTAACAGCATCAGCAACCACCTGGTAGTCTCTAGCAGCAATGCACTTCATGTACTTTTGCTAGGCTCAAGCCATCAAAGTCCAGCAAGTTCAGCCGATAAAGGTTCAGCAGTAAAAGGCAAATGGGAAGCTAGAAGAAGACAGGTCATTTCTGCGGGGACTCTGTTGTGTGCCAGTGGCTAAGGAATCATGTAAAACTTTGGACATCAGTTTCCAGGAATTGGTCTCCTCCTGGTTTGTAGAGCATGCACCTATCCTATATAAATAACTCAGTCCTGGTAGAAACTGTGTGCTAAAGATTTTATTTGCTTTCCACAGGCACAGTCTTGGCAACTCAAGTGCACAAAAAATGCAAGTGGACACAGGGGCTTGAAAGCAGCTTTCAATCTGAAATGTAAAGTCTGATAGAATAGTCTCAGTCCTACTGCTCTTCCATGGTGTCCCTATGGTTTCCTTCTCTCTCACTGGGCCAAGGGGGCAGTTTTTTGGTTTATGCTGATGGAAACGGGCATAAGTCAGGGCTAGATCAGCATGGCGACAGGCTGCTACATGTGCTGCTCCTGGGTGCTAGCTGTTTTGGCATCACCATGCTGAGTGATGTGCATTGTCAGTTCAACACGTTGGGCCTATAGCTGGGAGAAAAGTAAAGCTCTGAGCATGGATCCCATGACATGCTAGCAGCATTTCAGTGCTCTGGCGTCCCTGACAGGGAGCTGACTAAAAGGCCAGACAGGGCATTAATTACATTATTGCCAAACTGTCTTTAAATAATGAAAATGAGTGGGGGAGAAAAAGAGAAATCTACATGGCACAAAACGGTTTCTGTTGGTGTGAACCTATTTTCTGTATGCTTTTTAATTGTTCAGCTTTTAAAGAAAGTGTAAACCAAGATAATTAGGTGATTCATGAACTCTTCTTCTGATTTTACTTTTATGTATGTGTTCCCTCCCTTTCACCCTAGACTTCGATCTGTTCTTTAAGTTGTAAAGCTTTTAAATTTGAGACTTCTTACCAAGTTGGCTTTCTACAAGATCCCAAAGAAAATAAAATCTTGGGTTCTAGGTAGTTAGATTTAGCTTTGGGTAGTAGAGTATTTGAGTCTGTTGTATATTGTGAGTTACAGGCATGTATGTTTTAAATTATTGAATAATCTTGAACTTTACAGAAACTTTTAAACTTTGTAATAAATACATTAATAAATTGATAGTTAAAGAAATACATTCCATTTATCATAACCATTTGAACTGAAGATTATAGGTTACCATATCTAAAATTACCCTTTTGTGGTCTGACTTAATCAGAAGTCTCTTTGGTAAATGTAAGTGAAGCTATATATATATATATATATGTATATATGCTATATATATATATGTATATATGTTTTTTTCTTTTGCATGGCCAAGAGCAGGACCAAAATATCAAAGTTAATGTACACAGGAAAATGTGCTGTATTCTTTTTGTGTTGGATTTATGCATCTATGGCTTGTGTAAAGGGACAGAATTGTGAAAGGAAATATGCCAATCTCTCAGGCTCATAAGTGAGCCAAATTGTTTGTTTATCTATCTATCTATCTATCTATCTGCCTGTCTGCCTGTCTGTCTACCTACCTTTCTATCTAGATATAAAATAACTCAGAAAACTATCATATTATTATGTGATAGAATTTTCGTTGTTCCTAACACATTCCATTAGCATTGTCATATTTGTTCCACATAATAAGTCTGATACAATGCATTAAAGGGAATTTATTTTAATTACTTCACAGAAGTGTGATGACTTACTCCCACTCATTATAGGAACATATAGGAGCATCTTGAGAAGTTTGTAGTCAGAATGTACAAATATTTAGTCCTTATTTCTTTTGTAGCCCCTTTGGATGTATTATGTCAAAGGACTGCAAGCAGATCAAAGGTATTAATTTACACTGTAAGACATTCTGATAATTATGACTCAGTGCAATTCAGGGGTGAGGTGTCTTCAGGCATATTAGCTATGCTGTTTCCATTTACTATAAGGACGCTGATAATCAAATGCGTGCACACTGAGTTGACACTGTGGTCTCTGTTTGCTTGATATATTGAAATGCCCCTGGGTAGATGAGACATCTGCATAGGACTGGCAGATATGATCTGGGTTCTGTGCCCTTCTGAAAGAGAAGCTGGAGGCCAGATCAGGCCAGGCAACTTGGCATTAGGTGCCACCTGACATTAGGTGCCTACAAGGTAGGATTCAATTAGAGGTTCAAATATCTAAACGCAGATGTCTATGCATAAGCAAGGTGCCCAGACTCCTACTATAGTCAGTGGAGTGCTTGTTTGTAGAGTAATGGAAGCTAGAGGATTATTAACATCAATGTTATGCATGGGCTCCATAAAAAGAAGTGTGGCCAGCAGGTCAAGGGAGGATTTTTCCCCCTCTACTTTGCTCTCGTGAGACCTCACCTGGAGTACTGAATCCAGCTCTGGGGTCCCCAGAACAAGACAGACGTGGACCTGTTAGAGTGGAACCAGAGGAGGGCCATGAAAATGATCAGAAAGCTGGAACACCTCTCCTGTGAAGAAAGTCTGAGAGAGCTGAGGTTGTTTAGCCTGGAGAAGAGAAGGCTCTGGGAAGACTGTATTGCAGCCTTTCATTATGTAAAGGGAGCTTATAAGAAAGATGGAGAAAGACTTTTTACCAGGGCCTGTAGTGACAGGACAAGAAACAACCGTTTTAAACTGAAAGAGGGTATATTTAAATTGGATATAAGGAAGAAATTTTTTATGATGAGGGTGTGGGACACTGGAACAGGTTGCCCAGAGAGGTGGTAGATGCTCCATCCCTGGAAACATTCAGGATCAGGTTGGACGGAGCTCTGAGCAACCTGATCTAGTTAAAGATGTCCCTGCCTATGGCAGGGGGTTTGGACTAGATGATCGTTAAAGTTCTTCCAACCCAAACCATTCTATGGTTCTATGATAAGTAGGCAGCTGGTGGCTGGTCAGCTGAAAGTCATAGGTTTCATTGACTATTGGCTAAATCTTCATTTAGCCAATTGGGCACTTGGGCCTATGTAGGTTTATGTGCAGATACATATATTTGGGTATCTCCACTTTGACTTGAATTCTACCCGATTGAACCTGGACTGGTGCAAAGAACTGACTGCAAAAAAGTCCCTGGAAGCCTGCTCTAACAGCGGGTTCAGTGGGTTGTACCCTGGCCCAGATCCCTCCATCATTCAGACCAGTAGAAATCACCAAGGTTCCCTCTCTGCTCATGGCCAGTATTTCCTTCCAGAGAACAGATTGCATGACAAGATGCACTATATCTAGGTCTCTGATTATACATCTGTGGCTGGATACGCTACGGAGTGCACTGCCATTTGGTTTAACAGTCATGGGGATAGAAAGACGTGAACAAAGTAAACTGTTTTGTCTGTGTTTTGTCAATTTATGTGCAGAAGAAATACTGGAAATACAGGACATAAAGAAAATGTAACGAAATATTCTCACTCAAGAAATACAGTTTTGCTTTTTCCATGACCTATCTAGATTTGAGATTGTTGATTTATAAGTAGGAGGCACAAGCTTCTAAAGGAATTTACCTTGAGCTTTAGATCAAATATGAAAATTTTAGCTCTGAAGAAATATGCAGGAGAAAGCTAACTATCTGGCTATTTGGAGAGAAGCCTGTCTGTCTATGTACCCTCCCCATTATGTTTTTGCCAGGAAGAAGGGATTGTTTTTCCCTTCTGTAGAATAGAATCATAGAATCATGGAATCATAGAACAGCCCAGGTTGGAAGGAACTTTGAAAGATCATCTGGTCGAACCTTTTGTGGGAAAGGGAACCTAGATGAGATATCTAGCACCTTGTCCAGCTGCGTCTTGAAAACCTTCTGTGATGGAGTCTCTACCATGTCGCTGGGGAGGTTTTTCCAGTGAATGATTGTTCTTACTGTAAAAAATTCCTTTCTTATATCAAGATGAAACCTCTCCCAGTGCAACTTGTACCCTTTGCCCCTTGTATCCTCCATGTGGCTCCTTGTGAAAAGAGACCCTCTATTCTCTTTGTAGCTGCCTTTTAAGTACTGGAAAACTCTGATGAGGTCCCCCCTGAGCCTTCTCTTCTCCAGGGTGAAAAGACCTAACTCCTTCATAGGACAGGTTCTCCAGCCCTTTGATTATCTTTGTGGCCCTCCTTTGGACCCTCTCCAGTCTGTCTATGTCCTTTTTGAATTGTGGGGACCAAAACTGGACACAGTACCCCAGGTGTGGCCTGACAAGTGCTGAGTAGAGTGGGATGATCACATCTCTATCTCTGCTAGTAATGTCCTTGTGGACGCAGCCCAGGATCTGATTTGCCTTTGTTGTTGCAGCAACATACCGCTGACTTATGTTCAGCTTGTTGTCCACCAGGACCCCAAGGTACCTTTCAACAAGGCTGCTCCCCAGCTACACAGATCCTAGCCTATACTGGACTTTTTGGTTATGTTGTCCCAGGTGCAGGACCTTGCACTTGTCTTTGTTAAACTCCATACAGTTCTTGCTTGCCCACTAAAAGTTCTTTGTCTTATCCTGGTGTGAAACAGGGAAAATTTTAGAACCTCTGAAAGTTGTGTGAGAAGGGAAATGACTGTCCTTCCTGCCTTTCTTCCCACCTGCTTTCACCTTTATGACTGTGCAAGTCTCATTTTCCCATTTCCTGAAGCATGAACAGTACTCAACATATTGCACTTTGAAAATCATAGGTTAAAATGGGAAAAGTTAAAAATGTCAACAAACCAACCCTCCCTCCAACTCTCTACAGATACCCTAACTTTCTTCCTAGTATAGTCAGCTCCTTCTAGGGAGGATATGTTGAGTCACTTTCTTGTCTACATGTAATAATGGAATAGCCTCTCCCCTGGCATTTCAGTTGCATTCTCATTGCAGTTAAAATTGCACATGTGGAACGGATCATTAAGAAAAAATGTCTGTCTGTCTGTCTTTCTGTCTGTCTATCTATCTGTCTGTCTGTCTTTTTGCTGTTATTCCAAATGGGTGAGAAAACACAGGGAAGAAGGGCTTGCTCAGCCTGTTTATATAATATACACATTGTGCTCCTCAACTTTTTGTAAGAAACCACAACTTGGTGAACTGTAATATAAGGTTGTGATTTTCCTCTTCCTGATAAGTATTGTTTGTAGAAAAGGAAAAAAGTGTGGATTTTTTTTTGCCAGTCTCTCTGAGGATTTTGTTATCTTGCACTTTGATGGGGCAGTAATGCTCCATATGAAGTGATGTCACAGGAATGACTCCAGTTTTCCAGCATACTTAAGCAAAGACAGTGCAGAAATTCCTTGTAATTATGGAAAACTCCTCTATGCTGATGGGGAACATGGTGAGAGTAATGCACTCTTGTAAATATGATCTCTTCTTTGCACTGACCTTGGGTCAGAGAGCATTTTTTACAGTTACGGAAACAAAATTTATCTGAAACCTTTCCTAAAAAAAAAAGGATTCCAACAGTATGATACTTGCCAGAGGCCTTCTTTAGTAACATTAGATTGAAACAAAGTGTGTGCATCTGAAGAGCTTTAATTTTTTTCAATATATACCCATCAAACTCTGCATAGGCTTGAACACCAGAGAAGTCTTTCTTTTCTTCTTGCCTCAGGCCTTGATGTTGCAGTCTCTTCCCACAGTAGGCACCTGAGTGGGGTATAACAAAGGACAGACAAAGTCATATTTCAGTGTAATCTGAGAGAACTCAATAAGATAAGATTTGTTATCAGTGCACATTTATTAATGTTTTCATTTTTCACTGCAGGATTCAAGCTGAAGTATAGATACAAGACTCATATTTAGACAGGCACCAATTTAATGCATCTTGTGTTCAGTTTTTTGATATGCAAGCTGTTGTTATTTATAAAACAAGACATTTAAAAGTGAGACATAAAGTAAGACATATAAATTGATGAAATGTTTATTATTCACATTTATTGGTGAAACTGCTTTTCCTATATGCATATTCTTGACCTGCCCCTTTCTTTTCCACTTGATGTTGATGGGGAAAAGGGTAAATGTTATTATAGTGTATGGATGATGGAATTTTTTTTAAAAAAGTTTAAAAACAGAAATCAAGGTGTTAGGTGCTAGACTGGAAAGTAAAGAATTGACAAAGCACTCATTAATGCAGGAGAGTGGTGGTGAAAGGTAATCAGAGGGAAAAAATAGGGGATAATTTCTAATCCTTGTCATAAGCTGTTTAAACCCAAATTACCTTAAGGCAAAATTGTTCTTGTGATTTCATCAAGAAATATTCATATCAAACTGTAACTAACTAAAAATAAGTTGATCTGTCTTTGCATGTGTGTGTGTGTGAGAGTGAGACCTTGCACTTAATTTAGTTTCTTTGCATTATAATAACCCTCCAAAGTACTTCATAAGATGAGCTAAACATTCCAGCGTCACTATGAGGCATCAATATCTTCATTTTGCACAAGGAAAAATGGAAAGACATTAAATGACAATGTGTCTCCCAGGGTCTGCAGAAAACTGTAGCAAACCATGAGTATGATTTCTTGTGCAGACATCTTCATTCCTAGACCTATGGTTTTTAAACCTAGACTTTTTCTTTGCTTTTGAATGTTAACAAAATCTTTCTTTAATGTGTTGTTTGGGAGAGGATGGCTAAAATGGATATTTCAGTGTCTTCTTAAAAATGTATTTATGCCAACACAAAATATATAACCCAAAAATACACCAAAACTGGATTCTGGGAATATGCTGTCAACTGCAAGCTTGCTTATGCAGAGAACTTTTGTGTAGTGGGATCTTGTCAGGATAAAAATAATAGATTAAAGTGTTTCTCTGTTTATGAAAGTGAAAGCAATGAAGAACTTTATGTAGCTTGTGTCCGGTCTATTGGTCATCCTCTGATACAACTCTGGTACAGCAAAGATGAAGAGATGGCATTAAATGAAGAGCTGAAAGGAACTACAAAATAAAGAACAAAAAGCTTATCTTAATTTATTAACATGATATTTTTTGTATGTAATTTAGTTTCACTGTCTACTTCATAAGTTTCCAAATTGGTCTTCAAATGGGTGGTGTTCAGTAAAATAGAAATGAAGAATTTCTTTTTGTTTTTGTTTAATTTTTAGATTAGTAATGATAATTGAAATTGTTGGTTGTGTCAGTGACTCACAAGCAATAGCAACTGAAAACCACTGCTGAGTGTCAAAGAAGTTATCCCATTGCTGCCTGCTATGTCTGTCAGGTTCTTTTTTAATAGATCATGCATTGCCATTTGACAATTCTTATAAAATGTTGTAAAAAAATTATTCTTTTACCTTTAAAATGAAATAATTTTGCTGTGGCTCTGAGTTTAAATAGGGCTAGTAAAGTCACTTTAACACACTTCATGTTACAGGGAACTCGTTGAGTAGTGTATAATTTATAGAACAAAAATAAAATTGTCTGTTTGGGATGGGAAGAGGAAGAAGTTTCTAAAGCCTGCAGATTAATTTTTAAATATGTTAAAAATTGGGTATCTGAAATGCTATCATTTTCCTGAGATGCTTAACAAGATATTTGTTTACATTTAGTCATTATTTTATGATGTTCAAAACCGTGTAAGGTTTTGTCTGTCTCTGCTGTCCTCTGTCTGCCTTGGTCCTGACACAGTGGACTGCAAAAACATTATTTTTATTATCTGCCGAAAATATATTTTTGCCCTGCAACCTTAATTCCTTTTTGTATCTTTTTCTCTCTTTTTTAAACTCAGTACTTATACCCAGTGAAGTATGAATAAGTATTTGTGTTGTGAACATGAAATTTCAGATATTACTAACAATCCAGCTATGAAATTAAGAAAATTTATAATTTTGTGCATTGCTCTTGAAAAACTGACAAAGTTTGAATTACTTTTGTCTTTTTTGTTAAAAATTTTAGTTTTAAATTATTCTTCAAAATATTTGGTGAAACTGCTTATATTTCTAATTTTTATTTGACTATTCTTGACAAAGAAATGAAACTAATTCTACTGAAATCTTCACATTTGTAGTTTATTTTATACATTTGTTGTTTCTTTAATGTTTATGGCTATGTGATTACACCATCAACTTAAATATGTTCTCCCAATATGACCTCTAGTGAATACAGATGGTATCTCACTCTTAACAATCAGCCATTCTTGAGTCTCTTATGAAGACACCTTTGTTACCTAATAAAATGTTCCAGCATCACCCTACTTTTAAAAACAGTTGGTCAGTCTTCAAGCAGCAGTTTCAAAAAGAATTCTTCTTTTTGTTGTTCAAAATGTCTCATCCACTGAAACTATTGATGTATGAATTTTAACCAAGTTGCAACCTGGAGGGTTTATGAAGTCAAGGAGGGGAAGCAAAGTCAAGCAAAATCAAGGAAAAGCTTCCCAACTTTCAAAGTCATGGGCAGCAGGTTTGACTCTAGATTGCAGGTTGTGTTTCTGCAAGGGCCTCTGGGGCTATATTTATGTAAGCTGGTGAAGCAGAACAGTAGGAGTGAAATTGAAGAGCAAAACCGTCGGTATTGCAGACGTGACATCCAACCTACGTGTATGTCAGAGGTTTTACTTCACACCAGCTCTAGTCTGGTCCCATGGATCTATTAGCAGTTAGGGCTTGTTAGGAGGGCCCCAGACCTTTATCTTCTGGTTTCATCTGAAAGGGGACCAGTTTGTGCAGTGCAAGACCAATTCCAGTACGAAATGAAGCATGGCGGAAGATGAAGAACTTTGTTTCAAAAGTGTCATCACAGTCTGAAATAAGAATGCACTCCAATACAGATAAGGATGCACTCTGCATTGAAACTCTTGAAGTGAAACACAGGAACATGGTAAGCTCTGTGGTAGTGGTCCTCACCATAAGCTCTTGCTGCAATGGGAGAGCTTGCAGCTCAGTTATGTTGCCTGGAGATAAAGAATTTAGGCACTGATTTCTCATCCCATTTCTCAATACCCTGGCCCACATCAAAATTGCATAGAGAAGAATTCTGTATGCTTTTCAATTTCTGTCTTCAGAACCATAACAACAAAAACCTACTCAGGAACAAACGCATGTATCATCTCCTATCCATTGCCACTCTGTCCCTCTACTCCCTATTTCATTGCTTTCTATCCTTTCACTGTCTTTGCTTCCTCAATACCTACCTGCTCTTCATCTGTCCAGTTACTTACTCTATTGTTTGTCCATTTCTCCTTAGTCCCCTACTATTTCTCTCAAATGAATTCCTGTTGAGAATTTTATTATTCCTTGCTGCTTTTCCTGTAATCCTATTCCTTATTACAGCTTTCTAAAATATAATGTAATGTTCTCACTTAGCTTGCATTTTACCAGACAGAAGATAAATTTAACTAGTGGTAGTTACCAGAAACAGGTTCTTTTGCTTTTAAAGATGGAAAGTGTATTGAGCATTTTCTAAATACTCTGGAACTTCTAAAATAATTACTAGTTATTTGGTAAAGCCCTCAACTAAAAGACTGTTTCAGTCAAAGCAGTGACAAAAACACATACTTTGAATTCTTGGGCATATGCATTTTCTGGCCTGCTGGGTTGTACTTCCTGAAGTTTTCACCCTAGCTAAGGTGCTTACATAAGTTATTTTTAGCTGACTTTAAAAAAACATCTTCTGATACATTTCATTTTATATTGTTTGCATTGTGGGAACTTTTAATACATATCCCATTCCTATAAATTAGTGACTGCTGGAGTTTAGATTAATGAACTCTCATTAGTTATTTCCTTTGCATTTTGTTTCCTGTATAACTTTGGAGATGATTGCTAAAATAAATTACTTGTACAGGCAGTGGCTTTAAGTGCTTTTCTGTTTCTTTCCTGCTGTGGTGACAAGTGCCTCATTCAATTGTTTCAAAATGAATGCCTTAAGTGGCTTTTCTCCTTTTTGAGTGTCCTCCTCAGTTACAAACTTCACTGAAGCTAAAACTTTGATTTGTAGGATCATTTCTGTTCATTAGGATTTACTGCAGGATTTTTTTTCTGAAAAAGCTATTTCCCAATAAGTAATTGCCTTAGTTATATGGTCCTGGAACAAATTACAAATGCAACTTCTAATAACCTTACTGAATTAAATGTGCCAGGTCTACAAAATGGCATCAAAAATCTTTTTATCACTTTTATTTGGGATAAAATGTGGACTAGTCTGTATTACGAGGAGTGCTATCTCCTCTGTAATAAGAAGAATGACTTCGCTCTCTCAAACCCAGGGCTATATTGGAAAAGAATTATTGTCATTCTACTTTAAAAAAATCCTGCCATATCAGACTGTATCACAGATCGCAAGCAACAATAAAGCAGAACAAAGAAGCTTGTAATGAGAATTTTTTCCTCTCTGGACTCATCATGTTTACACAACATGCTGCCAAATGCAAAATATTGCATTTTCAAGTATGTATATTTTAAATATTTATGGGTAGTGAATAATTCCTTTTAGTAAGAAATAAAAATGACTTCTGATCCTTTAGCACGACACAGTTATAAAACCATTATTCAAATTCATTAGGTATTCCAGCTGTTAAATTAAAATCTCTGCAATGGCTTTTTACAACTTATCGAAACATTTCTATCTAATGTAGACGATCAGTTCTGACAGGTTTATGAGATTTGAGTGGTGGCAGACGAAAAAACTGAAAGTAAATTTCTATTTCTGTGATCGTGAGCCCTACCACTGGAGAACATGAACAGAACTTTGCTGGTCAGTGTTTTCTAAACAAACGCAGTCATGAGAATGCTTAAATAGTTAAGTTGCCTTTGATAAAGTGATAATACATTGTTCTTTTCATGTAGTTTTCAGATTTCCCTTTGCTATTTTAATACAACAGACGCATATTGTGCCAAGAATTTGCTTCTTTTTCTGACTCATCATTTAATCTTTTACTTTAACTTATGTTGTAGTCATGATTTGGGTTACTTTCTGATATGAGAAGGAATTCAAGAGGAAGAGATTTTGATATTGCTGTAGAATAATTAATATAAGGCTGGGTAATGATGAATAAGGCTACAACTGATTTTCATTTTTTAAAAACAAACAAAGTTTTGCCTGACTTTTGATATTTTGTGTGTGAGTAGTTAGATGTGAGGACAATAACAATATGATGATCAGCAGCAGTGTAGTAACACAAAAAAAGGCCAGTGAACTTTTTATGTTGGTTTTAACTTCTTCAGGATGACGCTAAGGTCTCCCTTCACTTAAATGCCTTTCTTTTGTTTTGTTTTGGGTTGCTTTTGTTTTGTTGTTGTTGTTTATATTGGTTAGACTGGGTTTGCCCAATTTAGTTTTGGTTAAACACTGCTGTATTCACTTCAAAATAATTTTACTATTCCATCATAGTGTTGATTTGGAGCCCGTTTCTGCATGCTGATCCATCTGAGCTGTTCTGTGAGGGACTCCATTGATTCTATGTAGGCATAAGAGGCTAACCAACAGACTAGGCTGCAATACCAGTCTCCTTTTAATTTGTATTAAAAATCATATTTCAGATGTTTGTCTGCTACTTTAGAAAAAAAAAGGGTAGATAATAGTTATACAGAAAAAAGGAAAACGCAGGGATTTTGTGACCAAGAAAAGCTCCCTTGTGACACATTGCATCAGTAAAACTATTTTTCTACAACTTTTGCTCTTTTCATCATGGTTATTTCGTATCTTTTCTTAATACCATGATAGAACATCACCCCATTAAGATTTCAAGTGCAAGCGTTCAATAATTAGCTCTAGCATCAATGGAAACTAAAAATTACAGGCAGCATAAGTTACTTTAAGCTTAACTGGCCTATATTTTTAAGCTTGCACCAGTATTAAAGTTTCTCATTACAATTGAAATTATTTTAATGTGACATATTGAATTATAATTAATATAATTAGAAATAATAAAATATTATTCAAAGACTGTTTATTCAATAGAACTTGTTCCCGTAGAAACAAGGAGCAAAAGATTCAATTTATTCAGGTTTTATGGCAAATAAATATTCTTCTGCTGTGCATATTAATGCTCCCACATCTGTGTTTCACAAGAATATCATAAAAAATCAATAGGCAACTGAACATAGGATATTTCCTTTACTCTTTACATGGAGTTTTAGTTGCATTCTTTGTAAAAAACAAACAAAACCAAACTAAAACAAACCCAGAGTAAATCTGTTTGTGCACCAAGAAGAGCCACAGATGTTTTCTTGGTATTGATCTTCAACAATAATGATTTTTAAGCATTGAAGAAGTGCATATGGGGATTTTGTGTGAAGGCCAAGAAAAAAACCCCAAAAAACAACAAAACAAACCATGGAAGAAATAGGAGGCTAAAGAGCTGCATCAAGACTGCCAGCAGTCAGCACAGCTTTCATCTTATGCAAGTACTGTAGGCTTGTGTTTGCAAAACCTCATGATTTATTTAGAATTTTAATTAAAGAAAAGAAGTTATTGGAACAGCATTCTAGCAGCACCTAGCATCTGCCGACCGTGGCTAATGATTTTTACAACCTCATCTGCAAACACTCCATTAAAGAAGCTAACCATAACGTGTGACACAACTGAAGCAAATGAGTGAGGGAAAACAAACCTTGCCTGCAGCTATCACTAATATAAGAGACAGAATAAGGGTAAAAAAAAAAAAAGACACTACGTGCAAAATGTTGTAGCTTCAGGGCTCAGTCTCAAGTCCTTGGGAAGAAGGATTGTTACATACTCATGAGCACGTGAAGCATTGTGGCCTCTGGATGCTCTCTTGACAGCTTTTTCAGAATTTGTGTTTCTTCTGTTTTTCAGAGAAAAGAAAAAAAGACACTTTAATGTTTAAAAGAATAAGGCCCTCGAATTTTTCTTTAATCATACTTGTCATTTGGTCTGTCTATTTGCAGCTCTTTAAAAACTAATGCTTTGCATTTGGTTGGGATTTCACTGTGCGAGGTACAACTTTAAGTATAGCAGCTACTGGGTACAGAGGTGGATTATGGTCAGAAGTCGTTATTGATGGGGAATACAAAAGGACAATGTGTCTATAACTTCCCTGCTCAGTGGCTGCAGCTTTTCTGCTGTGCTTAAGTACTCTATCCTCATCTTCTTGGTTTCAAATAAGTTAAATACTGCAGCAAACTGGATCCAATCAAGATTCTCTTCAAAGTACCCCTTTTGGGATTTAGCCTAACAACCAGCAAATTCTAGCGTTTTCCTTGGGGAAAAAAAAGAGAAAGAGAAGTAACTGCTACGTGCTGGCTAAACTATTTCAGATTTGTGGTGCTCCTCTTAAACAGTTGTTGGAGATAGGAAAGAACTATTAAGTGTTGCAGCCCTTGCCCTGCCAGTGCAGGGTGCTTTACTGTGTTATAACACAATAATACTGCCACCACACTTATACAGTGCATTTATCTCTGGATATCTGCTGGAGAAGTCCTGAATCTTAGGTTTGACTCCTCTCCAGACCCATCTATGCATAAGAACAAGCACTGCAGGTGAATGTACAGGCACACCAAAATGATGCTAAGTGTCTGCACAACAGCTGAGATCCTTCTGATAGTCAAGTATGTGGAAAACAAACAGAAAACCCCCAAAGCTCAGATATTGTATACTTCAGAGCTTAAGAAGGCTTGAAAAAGTTGACTAGAATAATAGAGAGCTTCATTTGACACAGAACATTCTAATGGGCAGGTCCTTGCGATAACTGAATTGATGTAAAGCTTGACACGTATTTTGTGTGGTGTATCACAAGTTAAAAAATATCCCCCTGCTGCTACCTAAAGTCATTCTATTGGTTGGTGTATTTAATGAACGTATTAAACTTGTGGGTTATAAGAGACTGTGTAAAGACTACTGATACAAAGAAAAGAAACATGCCGAGTTTTCCATCCCCTGTTCCTTTCCAGCAGCAGGGAAGTTTCTGATCACTGAAAATGACTCTATAGAAAAAGAACTTGCTTTCTTTTGGAAAACGAACAGTCTCCTTAGGGAATTGGGACTATTTTCCTGGCAGATTTGGTTTTTATTCCAATCCCAAGAACAGTGTAGCAATGTTTTTTTATTGTTCTGGAAGAAAATATACCTGTATAATAAGCATTCTTGCAGTTAATACAATCCCTTCACACTAGGCATCTTTGTTAGTTAGCATGCACTGGGTTTCACTCTATTGTCTGGCTGGCAGGCTTCAGCTGCTTTTTGTAATACTGCAAGCACATATCAGTCCTTTTACAGCTGAAGTGAAAATCCTTAAGCTTTCTTTTGACTGCCAACCATTCTCTATGCATTAAACTTCACCTAAATACTATAATTACGTGTATTTTTTCATGTCCCACGTCTTCTCAGTATGTTACCTTTAAATCACATGAGTATCATGGAATTGATTTGCTGAGAACTAATGGGATTTCAGAAATGTCCTCTAAGGAGATGCTTCATAAAATGCTGCATACAGAAGCATTCAGAAAATTCAGCTGAACTTGTATGAGAGCTTAAAAGACTTAAAATATTCTGTATTGATTTACAGAAAAGCCACTGGACTTATGTTGCTTCATGCAACACTACTGACAACTTTCAGACAGACAATGGAAAAAGTAATTTGGACTCAGCTCAGAAAAAGCTGTATCTGCTCTTATTGCCCATCTTGCAATTTGTTAATGCTTCAGTTGGGAAGCTGACCTCAAACACATTCAGACTAAGTAGTTTTATGATGCACTGAAGTGGAAGAAGCAGTCAGAGGTTCAAGTTCTGTAGGCTCAAGCCAAAAATCTCAGATTTATGTGTTTTAAATTAGTCATTTTACTCCATAATTAGAAGCTGAAGATATTTGTTCTGAGTTTTAAGTATCTGCAGTTAACACAAAATTGAATGAGGATTTCAGATACCCCTAGTTATCCTCAGCTATAGTTGCAGCAGCTCTGAAAAGAGCAACTGTCAAAACATGTATTTTGATATTTAACTTTAGACAGCTAAATGTAATTTTTGTGGTTCATTGGTTTATTTTTTCACTATATGAACCATATCTCCATCAGAAGATCTGTTTCATTCAAATCCTGCTTTCTCACCTGGCTGGACTCTGCACAGCCTGATCGCTCTCAGCTCAAGTGTTTCGGGTGGCCAGAGTTATTCATGTCAGCCTTGTGAAAATAGTGCAGACACAGAACACATGCCTGATTCTTTTATATTCGTTGCATTACCTTCGTTTGATTTGTTTTCCAGGCATGGATTGATGGGCTAGAAACAATTCATTTTTCATATTCCTAGATAAATTGGAGGGGGCAAAGAATCTGTCTCTATTGCAAGAACATATTTGAAATTGAATTTCTGTGAGACAATAGAAATCTGGTTTTAGAGCAATTTTTCAAACTATTGCATCACTTTTTAAACTTAAAAGTACAGTTGCCTTATTGGCTCTAATTAGATAGATAGATGTCTAATACAATATTTATGGATTTCAGTATTTATGTAGTTCAAGCTATACGTTGAAAGTCCATGCCAGATTCTTTTACACGCCTGCTGCTTTATAAGGGAAGGTATAATCTATTGTCCTTGAAAAAATGAGTTCACTGCCAGAGTGGTTCACAAACTGTGTTCCTAAAGATGTGCCTCTTGCTGTTCTGTGAAGAACTAGTAGTCTTTATAGTCAGGTCCTTGTCAACTTTTGATGAGTTATCTTAGAGGATTATAGAACATGCTAAATGGTTCCCTAATGCTAATTTCATATATACAATTTTAATAATTGCTAGCGAGGTGATACACAATTGCAAACCAGAAAGGAAGATGGTTCTACGAACTATGAGTTAAAGGTAAGCTAAAATCAGCCAGCCTATGGGAAAGGTAATCACAGTGATTTTTGTGGAATTTTATTTTGATTTTTTAAAGATGAAATCTAAAAACATTTAAAATCAGGTTTGCACTTGGCCTTTTTATGTGTAGATAGTCCCTTGTCTTTATCTAGAGACTGGAAAGAACCAAATGCCCTGATCTTTCCCTGGCATGTGATGAGACTGTGGAGTCTTTGCTGAACAGTAGGGTAAGTTCAATAGCTCAAATTTTACTATGGGCTTATGGAACCAATCCTGGCAGTGCTGTGTGTTTGTTAGCACACAACATCATTCCAGAAAAATGAATACACTGCATAGCCATACCAGTGGTTTTGGCCCAAGTGCCTTTTCTTTTGCCCTCTATTCTTTTTGAAAATCAAATCTATATTCTGTCAACATTCTGTTATTCACAGGTGAATTATTTGTCTTGTGGATTAAATGTACTCAGTGTCCCAGCAAGTAGGACCTTTTATTAGACGTAGTGCAGAGCTGTTATCTCTCCCATGTGACTTGATGTGGTTGGTTGGAAGATGAATTCTTTATTTCAAGTCTAAATATAGGACAGGATGTTTACCAAATGCACTGATGGTTTACGTTTATGCTTTTATCTGATTTATGGCACTCCATACATGACCTCTGCTCCCTCACTCTTTTGCCTGATACAGAGCACACCTAGAGAATCCATTTGGCTTTTTGATTGGGGAGGAGGATCTGGCACCTAGGATTTTTCATTTCTCTGGGCAATTTTCATTGTTTGACAGATATAGGAGCAGTGAGCAGCACCAAAGATGTCTTCAAGAAATGACGAAACTCTGCTCTGGTGGGTTTCTTCTCAACTTTTAAAATTTCTTCTGGTGATGTAAATATCACAGGTGAATATGATGCCTGAACTTGGTGAGAGGGAAGTATTATTAGCATTGAGGCTGCCTGCTGTGTTTTGTTCACAAAGAACTGGTGGATTGCCTTGTTTGTCTTCTCTTTTGCTCTGCTGGCATATATTTTGGGGGGGGGAGGG
Source organism: Ciconia boyciana (assembly GCF_034638445.1). Classification (NCBI taxonomy): domain Eukaryota; kingdom Metazoa; phylum Chordata; class Aves; order Ciconiiformes; family Ciconiidae; genus Ciconia; species Ciconia boyciana. The sequence goes on from NC_132936.1 coordinate 57,438,648, forward strand.
GGAGAAGAATTGCACTGTAGAAGGTTGATTGGCAATTAATAGCCGTTATTGCTACTTAGAACTGTCTTTCTATCTGCATCTCTAAAGTGATAGTATGTTTTAAACCTTATAAAGCTCAACATGTGAAATTATTAGACTAGTAAGAAAGAACGTCTTGAAGTAACTGTTTTTGTATTTTTACCGACTTTTTGCTATTTAATCTTCTGGAAGTGCGTAGTAGAGGCTTGAATTGTCTGTTTGGCAAGAGACATTGAACAGATTACATGAAATGAGCTAGTTGAGGTTTAATATTTGGAATTAGTCTTGTGGTGAGCAAACTATGTATTACAGCTATCTATGCTATTGCTAATTGATGTATTTGGTTTTATTGTTTTAACAGGGATAATAATAACCATACAAAGTGGCACTATGTCCCACATACTTCAGATAGGTTTATATCTGAAGTAGTTTTGCTGGAGCAAAGCTAAACTGGGAGCTTTATAGCTAGATGTTTCCTGTATTTGTTGGAGATCCCACACTTGACTACCTTAAGCAGTGTAGAACTACTTTGGGGTTGCCTTTACATTTTTTTAATAGTATACAAACATGCATGGTAAATTATCCTTGGTTTCCAAGACTCATGTATGGCTATGACCCAATGTTACCCAATGATACCAAACACTATCATGCACAACAGTTACATTATCTGTAATCTGAGGGAATGTTTCTGCATTTTAGAAGCTGAAAGACATTTTGTTCAGATTCCTTTCTTGAAGCTTTCTGCTTCTATTTGCCATTGTCTTTGAAAGTCCATCTACTGTAAGAAAATCCCCATTGGATCCATATTTTCCACATATAATTTGCTTGAAAATTTCAAGTGCTAGGATACAAAATATTTTTTTTGTAACCCAGCATGTTGCAGCTTGTACTCTGTTTCTGCCATGACCACATTCTTCATGTAGACACATTCAAAAATCTTTTTCTCTCTTTTAAAAATGGTTAGCTATTCTTCATTTATATAGATGTATTTGGTTTAGGGCCTATTATATTAAACACTGTTTTCCTTTGTGCAATTCTTACTGCAAATTATTGTTGATGGAGGCAATTAAGCTACAGAACCCCAGAGGAAAAAAAGAGAGCAAAATGCTGGGAAGACAGCTTCCATTAGAAGTCACCTCCTGCTTTGTCTGGTATCTTGAACTTCAGGTCACAATTCAAAGCTTTTATCTTTCTGCAGGCTTTTTTTGGAAAGATGTACAAAGCATTGTAACTGCTTCAGAACAGAGTTGGGTATTTCTAGGTTTTACTTGGTGGCTGAGTTTGCATCATCTTATACTGGTGTGACTGAACCTCTAAAACACCCTCCACTGATGCCTAGGACATTCAATTTCTGTAGCAAGTTTGGCAACAAGATGGCTTGATTCCATTGTTGATGGTTAGGGAGTAGAAACTTGCAAAGGGCTAGTAATTAATCAAGGATGTAGTGGTAAATAAAAGCATGGGCAAACTAACATTTCTGGGGTCCCAGGCTTGGCAGCAGTATGAAGAAATCTTTATCACTCTGCTTTCCTTGCAGCCCTCCAACTGACTGCACTGCTGGCGTTGACTCCCTGTAACCTCCCTGATCCCTTTTCAATGTAGGTTCTCACCTGCACTTTTCTGCAAATGGAAACATAGGACAAGTGTCCAGGGACTAAGGAGGTACAAGAAGGAAACAGAAATCTGAAGAAGAGTCCTGGAATGTTCTCTTTCTTTTTCTTTCTTTTTTTTTTTTCTTTTTTTTTTTCCCCCTGAATCATATACTAGAATTTCCCATAGACAGAAAAAGGGGACAGGTCAGATCTTAAACCCCAGTGTGTCTTGTGTGCTGGAAAAGGTCAAGGTAGTAACCCATTAGGCAAAGGTATGTGCAGAGTGTGTGCTCAGATGAATAGAGACACACATAGAAGCTCAAACCTTCTATCTCCTCCTCCTGTCATGTTGATCTGTGAATATATTTTCTAGCCCCTTGATTCAGTGACACTGAGTGGAATAAAATGACAGCGCTAGTGTGCAGGGCACATTTTCTCCAATTTGCAGCTAATCATTTTGGTAATGTATGTGTTAAATAATCTCTGTAAATGCCTGAAAATACAACTTAATGAATACCCACTCATATGCTTGCACATAAATGATTACAAAGATTCCATATTACTACAGGCAATTAACTTATACTTATTTAAGATTTACTTTTTCATGGCCAGCAGGGATACATCCCTCCTGGGCTGTGACCAGATGTTTAAACATGAAGACTGTAATTTTAGCTTTTATAGCAAGTATATGCCTCAGTGGTAATGGATTTGACTCTTTCCAGCAAGCATCTCAAATCCTGCAATTTGGTGGTCAGCCTAAGGAAAAAGAAATGCTCTGCAAATGAGTAAAAACCAGTCTGCATCTCATATCAGTGGATCCTCTGGAGCCAGCTGCATAACTAATGGAATCAGCTGCTGGCCTTTTCACCCGTGGGGAGCACATTCTCTCCTAATAAAATAACTGCAATCCCACAGTCTGACGTAGTTTCGGAAGAAGTGAATTTTGGACTCATTGAAGCACAAGCCTTTCAAGCAGCATGTTTGGTTAGGAGTGAATGAGTCCAACGTTAGAGCTGGTAATGGAGAGGCAAGATGCCTAGAATCTATTTGCAGCTCTGTCAATGATTCCCAGCAGGAGCACAGATGCATTCAAGTGCTTGAAACTCATTCTTCTTTTTTCAGTATCCATCTCCAGCAAGCTCTGTTTAATAAACATTCGTTTCTGCAAAGCCCCTGCCCCTAATTTTATGTGCTTGTGAATCTAAGGCACTTAACGACACAGTTCCCAGGGCTGCCTCTTCTTTCCCTGCCAAAACTTAATACCACTTAACAAACAACATATGATCTCAAATACTTACAACAAATCTGTTATACAGATATAGCTACTTTTTTTTTTTAATCCATGCAGGATTCTGTATCATTGCTTGGACTTTTTCAAATATCAGTCTTACTCATTATTTCTGCAGTGACTAGATTGGAGTGAGACCATACTTGTGTCACAGCTTTTGAGCATCAAATATTATATCAAGATGACAGGTTTCACATATTTTCATGGGAAAGGAAGGTCATGCATACTCAGCATTTCAGAATCACTGTCAGCTGTGCCTAGAAAAGTAAGGCCTTGAAGATAGGACTCTAAAGTCCTAAGTACATGCTTCAGCAAGTGACCACCCACTCTTCAAAGGTGGAGATTTTCCTTGTCATTTCTTCACCCAGGATTTCCATCCTGTTAGTTTCCACCAAAATTCCTGTTTTGACTTATAACTATGTTTTTGGGGGTGAAAAGAAAGTCTTGTAGTTCACCTTTAGTAATTTCCTAGGGCTTGGTTACTTTAATTAATACTTGCCAAAGCAAAGATGTGTCTTCAATTTAAATCGTAAATTCAGTACCCTTTGTGCCTCCCTTCTGGAAGCTGAGATCTGTTCCTCTTGAAGCATGCCTGTTTGGGGAACAACGTGATGAGACAATGGGCCAATCTCTGCAATATGATCACTGCAGCTGACAAGCACTGGGTTCCTCCGCACACCTGTATTGCCACATGTTGAAGACAATTAAAAAAAAATTACTGTTCCCAGTCCTGTCTATTCATTTCCTGGGCAAGCTGTAATATATAGCAAAGAACATACAATCCCAAATATTTATAGCTATAAGCTGGCAGAGTCTAAAACTATTGTTTTTAGATAGCTATTTCAGCCTCTTCATATTGATACGAATCCCTAGTCTCTCTGAATATGTCTAATACTGGGGCACATTATTCTAGTTCTTAGCTATTTACATGATAAATCACATTTTATTGAATTCATGTTTCATCAGGGTCATCCTGTAATTTAAAAGAGCAGCTGACAGAAATGCTTGAAAGGCTGAGGATGGAGCATTTATGCTTCCTGCAAGAAGGAAAGAAACAGAAGTGATTTGGGGAGTCAGCAATTCTAGGAAAGCCATTTGGTTCCTGGCAGCACAAGCCCTGTGTTATCACTGTGCTCTGCTTGGACCGGGATACCTTGCTGAACAGATACTGAGCTCTGACAGCTCAGCCTCCCATGCTGCAGACATAGGCATGGAAATGCCATTTTTTAAATGACAGCAGTAACCTATTTTCCTTTAACCCTCTAAAGGACATTTTTGCATGTTTTCAAGCAGCAAGCAGGAGTTTCACAATTTCCTAACTTGATGGTATACCCGGAAACATGCTGTGTCAGACAACCTGTAATCATACCTCCTCCATCTCATCCAAAGATCTCCTCCAGCAGTCCGAGTTCATGCTTGGGAATGGACAGCTTGTTGGGCTGTGCTTTTGTGCTTGCTTTTGTTTTGAGGGGAGGATGTATTGAGTGGTGGTAATGGGGGGAGGTATCTTGTTTTTACTCATATTTAAACTGGCTCTGAAGTTCATTCTGCTGTCTTGTCAGGACAGCGCATTAGTGTCTGCCAAACTCTTCTCAGGCTTTATTCAGCCACCCAGGGCCAAGAAGGGCTGATGATGTTTCCCACAGCTCTGACTTCCTAACAATAAAGAGGCGAAATGTTGCGTATGCAGGCATCCCACCAAATCCCAATACTTGGCTATCTGGGGAAACGTTGACACTGTAAGCACTCAGGGTTGATGGGGTTTTTTCTTTTCCGGGGACAGGCTGCTGGTATTGCAATCGCTTGTGAAGCGAGCGCTGGGGATACCCACGGCGTCTTGCACGAACCGATGCCAGGTGAGTCCAGCCTTGCAGACCACTCATGCAGCAAATGTGTGGGCACAGGCTCAGGCGAGGCCAACGGTTGCCTTCTGGAGCATGTGGTAAGTGAAATCCTGAATGTGGGAAGCCCTTTGGCACCTGTCAGGCAGCTCAGCTGGTGGGGGTCTGCAGCAGCTGCATGGACAGGAGATGAGCAAGCCTGCAGTGAGCCTCCCAGAAGACTGCTCTTTTTGCACTCTGTGGACCTGAGATGAGTGGTGCAAAATGTTGCGATATCAGTAGCAAGTCTTATGCTCTCTCTCTCTGTCTCTCTGTCTCTCTGTCTCTCTTTTGAAGCAAATCAATGTCAGATTAACTGCTATAAAAGAAATAGCTATGTTAGAAATAAAAGGTGAGGCAGCTGGATAAATCATATTGTATCCTTTAAGGGGTAATATCTTATGTTTATAGTACTTTTTCATAAAAGCAGAAAGCTCTTATAAGTGAACAAAAATGGGAAGATACTTCAAAAGCCAGAAGTAACCTCAGGTAAAATGGGCATTAGAAACAGCAATTCAGATCCATGCACAGCAGGGTGTGTTATCTGCTGTACACACAGCAAGCTAAGCTTCTCAGAGTTGTGAGCAAAACTAAATCTGCCGCCTCTGGGTAGGTATTTAGTTAGCTAGCTACAGAGGGTCAAGCTTGTTCCTCCTGCAAGGCTGAGAGCGGGGACAGTTGTTATTTGGATGGGACTCCTTTCCTCTGGTCTCCGGAGCAGCTTCTCTCCAGCACAGCCCCTGCAGGGGTGCAGTCCCAGCTGCCAGCCCCGGGGCTCTGCATGGCCCGTCTGGAAATGGCCCGTGGCTTCTCTCTGCAAGAGCCCTTCTCCTGCCCCTGGCTTTCTGCTGCCAGAGGCAGCAGGATACTCTGATGTGACCCTGTTGATGTAGCCTATCTGTGCAGTTGGCAGGGAAGGTCATTACTAGCGTTCAGATAGTTAATTTACTTTGGAAAGCTGGCTTTTGGGTGCCCAGTCCTGTTCTGAAGCTTTTCTGACTGAGTAGGTCAAAGGCTGAGTGTTGTGTACGTGTTGATCCATTGATCTACATGGGGTGTGATTTTAAGAGGAAGCATCCTCCCCTTCCCCATGTCCCAAATCTTCTTCCTCTCTCCCCAAGGAAAACAAACATGCCTAAAGACTGAGCAGGCTCCAAAGGTTTTCTCAGTAGCTGCCAGAAGAAAGTTTCATTCAAAGAAACATATAAGCTAAATGAGACCTGGGATAATTTAGAGTGGGACAACAAAGCAAACCCAAACACAGATCAGGTCATGCTCCCCTCCACTTTTTATCTTGCCGGCTGAGGAAATGCACTTCAGGTTGGCTTTCATCTCTTTGGGATTGCTGTTCCCTCCTTATAGACAGCTGGGGATTTGGGCTATGAAAGAAAAGTTAGCTCTGTGCGTGGAAATGCCTACTTCTTGACCTAGAATTTATCAAAGCAGCAAAGCAATAATGGCAGTGAAAGAACTGTTGGAGTTGCTGTGGTTAGTAATGAGGAGATGCTCTCTGTGGTCATGCTGGATGCAATTGCTAAGGCCAATTAAAGTAGCTGAGAGGGGAAAAGCCAGTCAATGTCACTTTTTTCTCTCCTCTATAGCATTAAGTATTCTACAGGTCACAAATATAACTTTGCTAGAGACATTCCTAGGCATGCACAGACATAAACACTCAAGACAACATGTAAAACAAGGGCCCTGATCTCTCAAAATATTTTCTGTATTTAGCATGTTTTCTTGCAGAGACTAAGCCCTGCTCTTCACAGCACCTTACTGACCTGGGATATACTTGATTAAACTTTAGTAAATTGACTCTGTTAGTTTTAGTTTACTTTTTCTTTTTCCTCTAGGGCTACTAGTAACCACAACCTGAAAGCATTAGGTACCTTTGAAAGGAATTTTGAAGCTGTTATACTCATCTCAGCTGAGGACTGATATTTGACTTGTGACTTAAATCTTTGAATATCTTTGAATGCGTGACTACCTCTACTTTAAAGAACTACAGATATAAGAGACAAATGTTTTTTATGGGGCTGTGGCATATTCTGCTAGGGAGGGTTACTTTCTGCTGAGCCAAATCCCAGGCAAAGCAATTGAATGTGGTGCATTCAGCTTGATAAGAAGAAATATTTTCTTTATGTGACATAGAATTAAGAAGGTACTGAAAGTAAAAATGAAATCAGTATCTTTGGTGCATAACAAAGGGTTGTGAGCCTTAGCAGTAAGTGCCATTTGAAAATATAATAATTTAGAATTTACTTTTTTTTTTTTAACCTACAGGGTGTTTGGAGGAGACTTGTCTGTGGCAGACCGTCCTGTACATCTACTTAAAATAGAAGCATCTAAAACCCCTTTTGGAAGCTTCTGACCATTAGAATGTTGAAATAGATGGACTCAGGTCACATCCAGTCTTACTTTTACTCCTTTGGTAGAAAAATAATGAAATAGAAACTGACTTAGTGAGCTTACCCAAATGAAGGAGCCTCACAGAAAGAAACAGAGAGGGGAAAAAAGGCTGGGGTGAGGAGGAATGAGCAAACAAAATCTGAGGAAGCCCATCACAAAAGCTAAAGCTGAGGCATCCAGACGGAGCAGATGTTAATACAGAAGGTATCTGCATGCTAGGGCCAGCCTCAGTTGCATGTAGAGATGATACAGATGCTAAGCACGTCTGAAAAACTTTAAATTATATGGTTTTTCAGATCCTGAACTGAGCTGTATGATCAGCCCATGAAGACAATAGAACTGAACCAAAATCCAGTTGTAAACCTTAAACTCAAAGAAAATTAATCTTTGCATTTAAGCATGGTGGGTTGGTGCCATTATAAATTTAGAAGTTGTCAGCTGCTTATTCACACCATGAAAATCATCAAACCATTGGCAGTGCTGGGACTTGCTTGAAGACAAAAGATATTCTTTATAAAGAAGAACACCTAAGACTGCTGAGCTACTTTTGAAATTATGAATTAGTTTTATCTGGCATGCAAAAGCCTCAACTGCCTGGTAAAATTAAATAGCTGTGAGCTTATGTGGTAGTTTCTTTTTTTTCCTGAGCTTATGTCGTGGTTTAGCCCCAGCCAGCAACTAAGCACCACGCAGCCGCTCGCTCACTCCCCCCTGGTGGGATGGGGGAGAGAATCGGAAGAGCAAAAGTAAGAAAACTCGAGGGTTGAGATAAAGACAGTTTAATAGGGAAAGCAAAAGCCGCGCACGCAAGCAAAGCAAAGCAGGGAATTCATTCACTACTTCCCATGGGCAGGCAGGTGTTCAGCCATCTCCAGGAAAGCAGGGCTCCATCACGCGTAACGGTTACTTGGGAAGACAAACGCCATCACTCCAAATGTCCCCCCCTTCCTTCTACTTCCCCAGCTTTATATACTGAGCATGACATCATATGGTATGGAATAGCCCTTTGGTCAGTTTGGATCAACTATCCTGGCTGTGTCCCCTCCCAGCTTCTTGGGCACCTGGCAGAGCACGGGAAGCTGAAAAGTCCTTGACTAGTGCAGCAACAACTAAAACATCTCTGTATTATCAACACTGTTTTCAGCACAAATCCAAAACATAGCCCCATACCAGCCACTATAAAGAAAATTAACTCTATCTCAGCTGAAACCAGGACAGCTTATGTGGTAGTTTCTTTTCCTAAAATCATTGGCAATTAAACATGACATGTTTTGATCAGCTTATGCTATCTCTGATGTTTGGTTATCCCTTATCATTGCTAGTGACAATATTCACAAATACAATTAATATTTGTAACGAATGTCCAGCCCTTTTTTACAGGCAATCCAAATTTTGTCTCAGTGACCATTTGTACTAATAGACTGGATAGGTACATGTAACTTGTAAGGAAATACTTCCTTTGCATGGTTCTAGATTTCCTTCACTTTAGCTGCAGTCTGATGGCTTTTCTTTGATATTTTAAAACACAAGGAGGAGTAATCAGTTTCCCCGTGATTTTCCTGAAAATGTTTCTATTGGTTTCCTATATGATTTTGAATATCCTAATAAACTTTCTGTGCATCACTAAGTATCCCCTTAGACCTTTTTTTTTTAAAATCTAGAAAATGTGGCAATAAATTTGGTGACGTTTAGAAACCATTTTCTTCTCACGTCTATTTCGATTTCCAATTGGGATGAAAGCATACTTTGCTCTTTATAGGAGAGCGAAGCATAGTGTCATTATGATGTTTTATTTGGGGTATCTTTCATTCCCTTTAATCCACTGAAATGTCTCATGCTTGTTTAAATACTCAGGAGTGATGGCTTCATTGAACTATCCCATTCATCAACAGCTCAATTCACGCCTGCCACTGCCTGGTGTTGAGAATCTGTTGCCAAATTCTGTCAAACAAAAAGAAATTCTTCTTTCCTCAGTGACAGATGGTTCTCCTGAACAAAGATCTTTCTGCCTATAAAATACTGTCTCTTTTTCTTTGTCACAGACTTATATTAGGTAGCCACAGCACCATCAATACAGTGTTGTTCCACCAGGCTGGGCCAGCAGATGAGAATACAGATTTGTGCCACTGCTTTGCAAGGCTAGATCAGCAGCTAAAAGCCCAGTCCAGACACTGCACTGTCACATCATTAGGGTGCTGTATCATGATGTGCAGCTCTACTTAAATGGACTGTACTAGCTCAGGTCCCATGCCATGCTAATGCAGTTATGGGATTCTCAGAGCTGAGCTGGTTTGTCTCTGGCTCCTGTGCCACATGGCCTGCCCTGTTCATCTGGGTGTAGCAGAACATGAACATATCTCTAGCCTGGTCTTCTGTACCCTGGGCAGCTGAGGAAATAAACTCTGGGCAAAGTTTTTTGCCTGTCTAGTTTTTCCATGTCCCATTTAATATCCTTTGAATCCTTTTGACCATTTTCAAGTACATAAGACACATGAAGAATGTTTTCAAAGACATTAAGATCCTTGGCATTTTCTGGTGTAAAAACCAAATTCATTCCTGCCACTGAAAGAGTATCAGCAAAAGCTTAAATTTTAATGGACATCCTAAAATTTGCATAGATGGAGAGGAAGATGGTTAAGCTTTCGTTTGAGCTCACTTTGTATCAGGAAGGACTGTTTTGTTCTACAAATATTTATACGATCTGAAGAGAAACCAGGATAACTGTGCTGCTAGAAAGCTCTGACCTGATTGCCATTACTGAAACCTGGTGGGACAAATCCCATGACTGGAGTGCGGCTATCGATGGCTACAGGCTATTCAGAAGGGACAGGCAGGGAAGGAGGGGTGGAGGAATTGCCCTCTATATCAAGAAATGGATAGAGTGTGAAGAGCTGTCCCCGAAGAATAGCCACGAGCAGGTCAAAAGCTTATGGGTAAGAATTAGAGACCGGGGCAACAAAGGGAACCTTGTGGTTGGTGTCTACTACAGGCCACCCAATCAAAGAGAGCCTACTGATGAAGCCTTCTTCCTCCAGCTACAGGAGGCTTCATGCTTGCAAGCTCTTGTCCTAGTGGGGGACTTCAACCACCCTGGCATCTGCTGGAAAAGTAGCACGGCGAGCTGTAGGCAATCCAGGAGACTGGACTTCTTAACCCAGTAATAGACACCCCTACCCGAGGGGATGCAATACTGGACCTCATGGTCACCAATGCAAGTGAGCTCATCAGTGACGTCAAGATTGGAGGTAGCCTAGGCTGCAGTGATCACGCATTGTTGGAGTTCACAGTCCTGAGGGATATGGGACAGGTGAGAAGTATAGTCAGGACCCTAAATTTTAGGAAAACAAAATTCCAGCTCTTCAAGGAGTTAGTCAGTAGGACCCCCTGGGAAATGGTCCTCAGGGACAGGGGAGCAGAACAGAGCTGGCAGATCTTTAAGGATGCTTTCCATAAAGCACAAGAGCTCTCAGTCCCCAGATGTAGGAAATCAGGCAAGGAAGGGAAGAGACCAGCATGGCTGAGTCGAGACATGCTGATCAAACTAAAGAGCAAGAGGGAACTGTACAGGCAGTGGAAGCAGGGACAGGTAACCTGGGAAGAGTATAGGGACGCTGCCCGGTTGTGTAGGGATGGGGTCAGGAAGGCCAAGGTGCAGCTGGAGCTGAACTTGGCAAGGGAAGCAAAGAATAACAAGAAGGGCTTCTACAGGTATATCAACCAGAAAAGGAAAGTTAAAGAAAGTGAACCTCCACTGATGACCAAGAATGATGACCTAGTATCAACAGACGAGGAGAAGGCTGAGGTACTCAACAACTTTTTTGCTTCAGTCTTCTCTGGCAACCGCTCTCCTCACCCCTCCCAAGTCAATGGACAACATGTTGGGGACCAGGGAGGTAAAGCCCCTCCCACTGTTAGGGAAGATCAGGTTCATGACCACCTGAGGAACCTGAACATACAGATGGGACCTGACGAGATGCGTCCCAGAGTCCTGAGGGAATTGGCTAATGTAGCTGCCAAGCCACTCTCCATGATATTTAAAAAGTCATGGCAGTGAGGTGAAGTCCCTTGGTGACTGGAAAAAGGGAAACATTGTGCCCATCTTTAAAAAGGGTAGACCCTGGGAACTACTGACCTGTCAGCCTCACCTCTGTGCCTGGGAAGATCATGGACCAGATCCTCCTAGAAGCTATGCTAAGACACATGGAGGACGGGGAGGTGATTTGAGACAGCCAGCATGGTTTCACCAAGGGCAAGTCCTGCCTGACCAACCTAGTGGCTTTCTACGAGGGAGTTACCACATCAGTGGACAAGGGAAGAGCTATGGATGTCATCTATCTGGACTTCTGTAAAGCCTTTGACATGGTCCCCCACAACATCCTTCTCCCTAGATTGGAGAGATATGGATTTGATGGGTGGACTGTTCAGTGGATAAGGAATTGGTTGGACAGTCACATCTAGAGGGTAGCGGTCAACGGCTCAATGTCCAGATGGAGATCAGTGATGAGTGGTGTCCCTCAGGGGTCCGTACTGGGAGCAGTGCTGTTCAATATTTTCATCAATGACATTGACAGGAAGATTGAGTGGACTCTCAGCAAGTTTGCAGATGACACCAAGCTGAGTGGTGCAGTTGACACACCAGGAGGACGGGATGTCATCCAGAGGGACCTGGACAAGCTAGAGAAGTGGGCCTGTGTGAACATCATGAGGTTCAACAAGGCCAAGTGCAGGGTCCTACACCTGGGTCAGGGCAATCCTTGGTTTCAATACAAGCTGGGGGATGATGTGATCGAGAGCAGCCCTGCGGAAAAGGACTTGGGGGTGCTGATGGACGACAAGCTGGACATGAGCCAACAATGTGCACTCGCAGCCCAGAGGGCCAACCGTATCCCGGGTTGCATCAAAAGAAGCGTGGACAACAGGTCGAGGGAGGTGATTCTGCCCCTCTACTCTGCTCTAGTGAGACCTCACCTGGAGTAATGAATCCAGTTCTGGAGTCCTCAGTACAGGAAAGACATGGATCTGTTGGAGTGGGTCCAGAGGAGGGGCACAAACATCATCAGAGCGATGGAACACTTCTCCTATGAGGAAAGGCTGAGAGACTTGGGGCTGTTCAGCCTGGAGAAGAGAAGGCTGTGGGGACACCTTACAGCAGCCTTCCAGTACTTAAAGGGGGCCTACAGGAAAGATGGGGACAGACTTATTAGCAAGGCCAGTTGTGACAGGACAAGGAGCAATGGTTTTAAATTAAGGGAGGGCAGACTTAGACTGGATTTAAGAAATAAATTTTTTACAATGAGGGTGGTGAGGCACTGGAACAGGTTGCCCAGAGAGGTGGTAGATGCCCCATCCCTGGAAACATTCAAGGTCAGGTTGGATGGGGCTCTGAGCAACCTGATCTAGTTGAAGATGTCCCTGCTCTTGCAGGGGGGTTGGACTAGGTGACCTTTAAAGGTCCCTTCCAATCCAAAGCATTCTATGATTCTATGATTTTATATTTCTTTAAAGTGAGGAACCTTTCACCTTCTCCAGAATCCCTTTAGGATTTTAACTTTTTAGGGAGAAAATTACAAAGTACATTTTCCCCTCTTATGGCATATACAAAACATTGCAGGGCAGTACCATGCTAAAGCAGAGCTGTCAACTCCTTTACTCTTGTAATGCATTCAGCTAGTTCAGCAGAGCTTATTGCAGCCAGATTTTGTTGGAAAATGGGTTAACATTATGCAGTATTGTATACTGAAGCCATCAGATCCATGCAAATTCAGTAATAGTGTTATGTGAAGCATCCTGTTTGCCTGGGTAGCCAGAGGAAATAAATGTATAAATTAAACATTTATCCACATCCAAACATTGTTTTTAAATGATGCTGAGCAGCGTGAAACCTACCAACAAGCCTAAATAATGAACCATGAAAGGAATGAAGAAGGTTTGCTGGAACCCTCTTAGATAAGTTCTAGTGTATTTGTCCTGCTATGCTTCTATCTTTCCTTAGTGCTTACTTATTTTTCTATTGTCCCTACTATTTTAAAATTCTACATTGATAAACTAGTTGCTTCCAGCCACCCAGAATAAGAATGAAGCCATTCTCTTTATAAGTATTTTTTCCTGGAACCACTTGCATGTGTGATGTTTTGTGTTTTCCTGTTATTCCACTGAAAGAAGATTGATACATATCTCAATATTGGACTTGACTGTAGTAGATCAGGTTAGCTAAAATTCCCACCCTGATGGTGACTTCTTCAGCTCTGTTTGTGATGCAATGGCTGAAGAGTTGATGTGAAGCAGTTATACTTGTCTATAAAGCAGAAAGCTTGAAACCTGCTCTGCAATAGATTTTTGGAGATAGGATACTTCAAAAGTTAATGTCTATCCTCATGTTTAGTCCCACCGATGCCAGTGGTGGAGTTGAAATGGTAGTGTCTTTACAGATAAAACATTACTGCATTAGCTTCACTGGTAGTGTGGAGCAGGAGGCTGGATGAGCTGAAATACATTGCTTAGCTCCAGAAGTTTTAAGCCTCTTTCTGAACTGGGTGCTCCAGTGAAACAAGTAGGAAGTACAATTCGTAGAGTCTGGTGGATCTCTGGCACCCTTGTGTTCAGGCATGGCCACAATCAAAGGCGGTTTTTTCCATCTAGAAAAGAAGGGAGTTGTCAAACAGTATTTTAAATCGCTACAGCATTCCTGCCTCCAAACATTTGATATCTGTGGCAGTTAATTCTGTTCAATTTTATTTTGATAAAATTTTGAGGGGAGTATTCAAAATAATATCTTTTGAATGAATTACACAGTCATTTCTTTGAGGCTAACAATACAGGTCATCTTTTTAATCATGCATTTTGTTCTAGCGTGTGAAAGTTAAAAGATGCAAGAATTACAGTCAGCTAGTAATGCACCAGAAGGCTGCTTAACTTCACATGCACTTTCTAATAGGACCTGATTATCCACTAAACTTCCTAAGGACAGAAAGGATTTTCCATTTCTGTAAGATATGTAGAGGAATATGAAATAGTTGATAAAAGGTCTTTTGTCTGCCTATTTCGAGTTCCCTCAAATCTGTCCTGCTTGTGTTGTTGTGATGCACCAAATCTAAACTTCACGTTCTTCATGCACAGACCATTCCCTCACATATCCGCTTTATTGAAAAGGAAGTGTAGCTTAATATTAATTATTAGTAGATTAAGTACAAATAGAAGAACTATAAAGTTATAGTTTGTACACATCTGGAGTACTGTACCTGATGTAGGACTGACACTAGAAAGGACATAGGAGAAACAATATGAAGTCAAGAAAAGAGAAAGAGATAAGCAGATAAGGCATGAAAAGACTGAAGAAACAGAATTTATGTATTTTTCAAAAGAGAGGTCTCAAGGGACACAAGAATCGTGAAGTACCTTCAAAGTAGCACCCGTAAATGAAGTCACTATCTAAAGTTCATAGAACATACACCAATGGAATTAAGGAAGGGATTTCAAAGCAGACAATAATGAATAAAATCCTATTGCTGCATAGATTCCTAAAGGAATTAGTCAAAACCAGAGTTATCCAGAATCAGTGAAATGCTGGGGGAAAGATTAATTCATGTAAGTGATATTTAAATGTTATTTATTTACAACCCAATAAAAGCCCAGACTTTACTACAACAATTATTTTATATTAAATACTAATTGATTACTAACACATGGCAATTGAAAACTAATTACCAAGGTGTTGGTATGTAGTCTTTTATTTCCCAGTCTTTGCAGATGGATTTTTAATAATTTGTTATTAACTAATATAGATACATGATTTGATATTCGAGGACTATCACTTAATCATTTGCTTTCATTATTTCCAACAGGGTTCTTTTAGACCCCTGCCTGTTCCCCCCCCCCCCCCCCTTCTTCCCATCTTTATGCCTGAGGATAGTAATAACGATGAAGTGAGAATAGAAAGTCATAAGAATCATTTCATTCTCTGGCAGGTAGTAAAACCTTTTCTCCTTCCTAAACTGCACAGAATGTGCCTGTGATTAGATAACAAATTCAACAAAACAAAGCATATTGATTGCCAAAGGGAGGATTTTTTTTTTCCAAACTAATGGTGCTAAGCACCATAGGAGGCTGTTCAAAGTAAAGCTACTTCTTCAGACAGCTGTCATCTGCAAGAGTGATCTGGATGTCAAGGATAACATAGTTATGGAAAAAAATAGATTTTATTATCGCAGATACTGCCTGCAGAGCAATTCTGGTGGGGTGCAACTGTCCTAGATGTTACTGTAAGTTAGGTATTTCTTACAATACATGGATATTTGATCAGCTTCACTGTTTTACAGCATTGTGCATCTGAGGATGTCAAAGCACTGTATCAGTGGCAAATATTTGAAATAAGCAGCTTATTTGTGAATGCCATCTGACGCAAAAACTAGATTGAAAATGGCTGTCATGCTTTGTGAAATTTATCTTTCAAAACTCATTTGTGCTTATGTGCAGTAGAGTTAAAATTCTGCATCAAAGTAAAATTTTGAAAGAATTTAATAAGCATTAAAACACGATGTTCAAAAATGTGAACGCTTTTCACATAAGGTAGAAATAATTATTCTAATAACTGTATATTGTTATATTAACATATTAACATTAACATTACAAAAGTTATAGCATTTCCACTGTATCTAAACAAAACACTTCAGTGTTATCCACGTTATTGAAACAAGCAAGCAGAAATGATTTGTTTTGACACTTCTCCCCCAAAATGTAATCAAATTGGACACATTCTTGTGAAATGTTTTCATTCCCAAGTAACTGCAGTTTTTCTGACAGGACACTGTCTGTCCCACCAGCAGTATTTTACCCGGCTTAGAGCTGCTTTCTATTTTAACTGAGGCCCAAAGGACACGCTTTCTAGATCACACAAGAGTTGGCGACTTGCATTAAATGCTAGAGCTCCTGGCTTTGCAAGACTTGTTCTCGTCATGAGAGAGCGAATTCAGGTATGTTCATCTCTGATAGCTGCATTAGCCCAGCACATGCTGTGAATACAAGAAGTGTCTCAGCATTCAGCTTTGTCCAAAAGGTGAAGATATGCCTGGTCATACCCTTTTAAAAACTGGGACTAGGTTTGAGGTGCCACAAACTTGCTTCTGATTTCTCTGTTCACATAATGGTTTGGCATCTAGAAATTTGGGAAACAGCATGCTATTTTATAACAGATTGTCCTGTCCAAGCATTTTTGTTTGTAATTTGAAGAAATGTGTTTCCTGATGTTCTTGCTCCTTTAGGAAATATTTATTTGATCATTGGTATTTCTTCTCATTACGGAAAAGGAAACTAACGCATGACAATGCGGTGCCTGGTATATCCCTCCTCCTTACGAATGAAACAACAGGTCTAGTTAAATGATTTTTACACACACTTAAGAGCTTTCTATGGAGATTCCAATTCTCAAATGTAATGCATCCGAGTGTGAGAATCCAAAGATTGATCCTGCTTTAAAGATATTCTAGCCAGTGGTTTTGTTGCAATTAGGGTTGGTGCTGGTATTGATTTAAAATAGTTGCTAAAATAATGGCTGTTCAGTTGTCTATATTCAACCAGATTGATATGCCCATCCAGTTCTCAGTATAAACACTAAAAAATCACAGTCAAATAATTCTCACAATCTATTGTTACAGTCTCGTAATTTTGTGGATGTTGTGTGGTGATTCTCAAGTTCTCATGCTCACGTGAAAGCCCTGTATTTTTGTAGGCTAGAGTACTACTTGGTACAACAGAGAAACAAGGTTTCACAAACCTATTAGAACTTGGTCAAGGACCAGCGTGAACATGGTCATGTACTCATTTGCACAACAAATGGAAGCTGGTAAACACTGTTCTTATATGGCATTAAAGGAATGAGAAAGAAATATGACTTGATGTAACAGGGAGGGCAGGTTCACAGAATACTTTGCCAGCACCTTGCCATATAACAGTTATGTGAAGGAGATGTCCCTGTCTCTTTTTAAGCTCAGAACTGTCCATGTGCACATAATTGCTTTGTTTCAAGGTTAATGAGAGAAAATCACATTTAAGCTTTGCATTCAGACAATAAATCTGTCAGAATCCAAGAAGTTTCAGGTTGCCTGAGTCTACCGGTGAAACGTAAGTGGTGGAGAAGTTTTTTTTCAGAGTCATTAATCAAATTCGTCTTTCTACCTTGTCATAAACTGAGGATCCTCAAACTTAAACCCTCCCTCTGACTAAAGCTATGCTTATCCAATTGAGAAACTGAAATAATATAATTTATCTTGTTTCTAACCCTGAATAACTCTACTGGAAATGTGAAATGAAAACTGTTTGATGAGAGTGAAAATTAGTCTATGAAAATGTGCAAAGTATATTTGAATAATTTGAATTGACTGAATAATCAAATTAAATTATATAAAATGTCCAAAACCCCTATAATCCCATAGCTGATATTTTACAAGCAGAAGTCTAATCTAACTGAGAATGTTATTCACTGCATTATATATGTTCAATTATAAAGGCAAAAAAAGATCATTGTGGCCAGATAGTTTGATTATAAGTACAAAATGGGGTAAATAGCTTTCAGTCAGGCTAGACAGAACTGTTGGAAAAATATCAAAACTTGATCTCCATATGACAGAAAATTTAAGAAAATCCCACATGTGTTGTTGTAGTGGCTAGATGCACTCAAGCTGTGACCTTGTCATCTACTGAAGTGGGTATAAATTGACGCTGCTTTTGAAAGAGATGAACTCATACTCCCATTTCTCATTCCCATCCTCATGCTGTCTCCTTGTGCCTCCACAAGCATTAGTGTCATCAGGTGGTAACCTGCTCGGGTAACTGAGTCAAGTTAAAAGCAATGTAGAAAAAGAAAAATTAGTTTTCAGCTGACTTGGGTCCATAGTTCTGTTCACCATATGGTCTATAAAGGATTGGTTTCTGTGTAAGAGATGATTGGAGAAGAGGAATAAATTTTATAAATATGAAGAAAATAAATTGTATTTTCCCTTTCTTTCCTCATTGTTGTCATAAAATTGTGTCCCTAAATTCATTACAGGTACCTCTGTGGGTTTGCTCAGTTCATGCAGGAGGACCAGGAGAGTTAGTTACTTATTTTTGGATTAGGTGTTGGCAGACATTTCAGTCCAGATTACAGGTGTTGGCTGCCTTCCTTACAGTTCTCAGTGATCCTTCTGGGGGACATACAAATGTTTTACATACTTATCTTCAGAAATACACTTCTGAACCCCATGGTGTCAAAGAACACCATGTGTCGCAGCTATTGGGTCTGCCCCACTTGCAGCTTCCCCTGCAAAGGCCAGCTCAGCTTTCAGAAAACAGGTCAGGAGTGTGAAAGCAAACATTTCCTAAGGAAGGAAAGGGCATTCTTTAGCCTCCTATGTTAGTCCTCATAGAAACCTTTTTTTAATTATAAAAAAAACCCAAAACATTCATGATCTTTCCTGGCTGGGAGGGGTTTTGTACAGATGCAAAAATGAGGGAGCATAACAGATCCTCTGTCAAGTTTGCAGTCACCACCAGCACTGGGCTAGGGTTTGAAGGGACACAGAGGCATTTCTTAGGAAGAAGCTCATAATATGTTAAATTTATGGGGTGTCACTACACATGATACCTGGCTACTACCTAGAAATTACATTGTTGCCTTAGTCTCTCTGGGGACTTTTGACACTAAGCAAAGTGATAAAAATTGCCAAATATACCCACCAACCTCAGAGCAATTTTTTACTAACATTTTATTTTTCTTATTTTCAGTCTTTGCAGTGTCAGGGTTATTCTTTCCACCTGACACTTCCTTCAGCAGATAGAGCAGCTATATAGGTCATCTTCTCACGGATCTATCAACAGTGACAAGCAGTGTGCATCTGCTGAAAGTTTGTCTGCTGGCTGTCCTGATAAAGTGTCATGAGTGTGCTTACTTGTTCCTTGGAGATGTTCTACTTCAGTGCAAAACTGAATTTTGTTACTTGCTTTGTCCAGTGTAACAGCAAACATTTGTCTCAAATTCACAACAGCAATGAAATATTTTCTCCCTTAAAACAAAAGCTTTGGATTATATCAGCAGTTGGTTATTAATGTCAGAGCCTCTTTTTCTTATGCATCTTCCCAGCATTCTCTCAGTCTGCCGTTATTTAACTTTTGTCTTTTTAGAGTAGTATGACTATATGCTACTCATAAAGAAAGTTTAATTGCCACTTTGTGCTTCAGCACTCTTGTAGTTACCAGTGATTAAGAATGCTGGCAATCTTGCATTTTTAATCCATGATAGCTGCACAGGCTAGAACTCTGAGTTACTTCAGGGATTCAGAATTTAAATAATCTTTTATTAGTTTTAGTGTGGCTATTATGATTATGCTTATGACTTTGATCAACATTTGCCTTTGTCAAAAATTCCTGTTTTCCTGGTAGCATTTTGAAGCATGGTAGCATTTGGAAGCATGGTAGCATTTGGAAGCATGCTCTTGGGGACACTGTATGGAGACAAATGAATGAACATATGAGAGCAGGCTTTTTTTTCATTCATGTCCTTACTTGCGTTTCACTTATCCCTGAGTTATTGAAGCATCTTTATTATTGAGGCTTTTTTTTTAAAGGTGGAGAAAAAAGGCCTATGACCTTGAAAAGTCCAAGTGTTGTCACAAATATGAAAAAGTGGTTGCTGTTTCTCTGCTGTGCTCTGTTGAACCAGTACAAACAACCTTAGATACTTCTTCCACAGAGAATCATCCCTGTGTGCTTCCCATGTGAATGGAAGATAGAAATGCATTGCAAAGTTTCAGCTGCTATGTAAAAATGGCTAGTACTGTATCACTGTTATAAGACGATGTGAAAGGAAAGTAAGTCTGCGGAGTGTGTCAGAGCAACTGTGTGATTGCTGAAACCTCTTCTCTGCCTTTGGAAGGAGACAGTTTAAATACTGTCCTGCAACTTCAGCAAACAAGGGTATTAGTGTGCATCCTCAACTGTTTTTAACCAGATCCTTACGTTCACTTCAGAGAGGCAGGCGTGGTCTTATGAAGGTGACACAGAAGAAAGTAAAGAGGCCAGCAAAATTTCCTGAGCAAGTTAGTCAGTTAATACCTGTTGGGGTACCTTTGTGAAGATTGCCAGACATCTCTGTATGGCACGTAATTTAGCTTGTAGATGAGCTATTTTCTCCATGGATATTCTAATTCAGGGGTTCTGAGGTGAAAGGAGATTTTTTTCTTTCACTTATTGGCATTAGCATGGCCTGATACTAAGAGGCTTTAATTCATGTGGAGGTTTCAATTTTAATTATTTTGTTAAAAAGTTTAGTAACAAAGGATTTTTGATTTTAGGAAAGCATAAACCAAATGAACTAAAAGCTTAGATGGTGAATGTAAAGGAGAAGGTTATACATTTTTGATAAAAAGAGCATGTGATTTTTGATAATTACATTACAGGAAAATAAATGCTTTTTATGTATTGATTTGTTCAGTGTGTTTTGACTAGGCTGAGAGAGGAAATGCTAAGATATTCTGAACAATTTACCTAGGTCTTCAGTAAAAAGAGACACAGACATCAATAGTGAAATGCTCTAAAATAAAACAAAACAAAGCCC
This sequence comes from Ciconia boyciana, assembly GCF_034638445.1. Lineage (NCBI taxonomy): Eukaryota > Metazoa > Chordata > Aves > Ciconiiformes > Ciconiidae > Ciconia > Ciconia boyciana. Next base: position 57,459,417 of record NC_132936.1, read on the forward strand.
TGCAGAGAAGTACTTGAGCGTACTGGTGGATGAAAAGCTGGACATGAGCCGACAATGTGTGCTCACAGCCCAGAAGGCCAACCGTATCCTGGGCTGCATCAAAAGAAGCGTGGCCAGCAGGTCGAGGGAGGTGATTCTGCCCCTCTACTCTGAGACCCCACCTGGAGTACTGCGTCCAGCTCTGGAGCCCTCAGCACAGGAAAGACACGGACTTGTTGGAGCGGGTCCAGAGGAGGGCTACAAACATCATCAGAGCGATGGAACACCTGTCCTATGAGGAAAGGCTGAGAGAGTTGGGGCTGTTCAGCCTGCAGAAGAGAAGGCTCTGGGGACACCTTATTGTGTCCTTTCAATACTTAAAGGGGGCTTATAAGAAAGACGGGGACAAACTTTTTAGCAGGGCCTGTTGCGATAGGACAAAGGGTAATGTTTTTAAATTAAAAGAGGGTAGATTTAGACTAGATATAAGGAAGAAATTTTTTATGAGGGTGGTGAAGCACTGGAACAGGTTGCCCAGAGAGGTGGTAGATGCCCCATCCCTGGAAACATTCAAGATCAGGTTGGACGGGGCTCTGAGCAACCTATCTAGTTGAAGATGTCCCTGCTCATTGCAGGAGGGTTGGACTAGATGACCTTTAAAGGTCCCTTCCAAGCCAAACCATTCTATGATTCTATGAAAACCCACTAAATGTCGCTCTTGCTGTTTTGGGTTGGTTGGTGCTTATGCTATATAGCTTGTGAGAGCTGTTCTTTATCCTGCAATCTGTTACATACATGTGGTTTATCCAGTTGTGAATGTCACAGTTAGTTGCATGAATTGTTGGAACACCTCTGCAACGTCCAACTCTTTCATGGGGACAAGGAAATGCATGGGAGGAACTGGTGGCATTGCCACCATCACTGTCCTGACAGCAGAGGTTGATGTTCCTCAAGGGCCCTAGTTGCTTCATGTTACCCTGTGTTTTCTTAAGAATCAGCTTTTGCTTTGCTAACACTTTCCTGGCTGCCATTTAGCATAAATGGAGAATTTTGTACCCTCAGAGAAAGAGAATTGTACGTATATTTCCCCTGCAGCAGGAGGGGCAAGTTATGCTTCTGGGCACCAAATAGACGGAGGGGTTTTTTTACATAAGAACCAAGGTTAAGTATTTATGTGGTAGGCCTAGTTAGACCCCATTCACCATTCTGCTACAGATAATTGTGTGCAATAAAGCGCTGGTCCCAGCATCTGTGTTTGTGGGGAGAGAGAAGCATGCTGCCTCTATTATGTGTCTGTTATAATTCACAGATATTTGCTGGTGGCTAGTGCTAAAAAGACAGTGACACTATATAACAGGATTCCACAGAGAAATATTCACACTGAAATTCCCTCTGTCTGGAAAGTTCAGTCCTGCAACAGATGTAAAAAAACCCAGCCTGCACAGTCTCACTGCTCAGCCTTCTGCCTTCAGTGGATGCAAACAAAATCCATGTCCAAGCCAAAGCATGTAGGAATATTGTCAACCTGCCTTCCATTACATCCTGCTGAACCTGGAGCAAGTTTAATAGTGCAGTATACAGAAATCAGAATTAAAATCAACAGGCTTATATCTGTTCCACAGAAGAGTAGGGAGAGACCATTGAAAATCCTGTGGCAACATTATAACCATATTAAAGCATATGCAACCATCTCTCAGCATCTTCATACTCTGAAGTTTAAGAATTCCATCTATGGATTCATATGCAAAATTAAGAGCAACCGATAGAAATCACCCCTTCAATCATAATAGAATAGTTCATCTTGAATACAGAGGACCCTCTCAATCAATCTTTCATTGTATTCAGGGAGCTTTATGAGATAGTGCAGTTAGTAAAAAAATAATCCTTCAAAAGTATGAGGAATCCCAGGTACTCTCTTGATAGATAAGGAGTAGTCATTTATGGCTCATTTTTATATGCTGTTTTTATTGCAACAGCAACATTAAGACCTACAGAACATTGCAAAATTTACAAAGTTAAGATTTGTCTAAAGTTGTTCCTGAAGTTGTAATTGCATAATTCAGATGCTGGTATATTTGTTTTTTATTACAAGCTTTTTATTACAAGTTGAACCTGAAATGAGATTCTCAGGTGCAACATAAAATGAAATATTGTTAGTCTGCAACTCTTTTCAGTAATTTATAATACTTGGTTATACTTACGTTCCAAAATTTGGCTCTCAATACTCAACTTACCTGTTAAATTCTACTTACAATCACAGAATTATAGAAAAAAATTGAAAATAATCAAAATCAAAGAAAAATAGATTGTAAGGGATATTTGGATGTCATCTAGTCCAACCTCCTGCTCAAAGCAGGGCTAATTTCAAAGTTTAGATAAGGTTGTTCAGGCCTTTGTCCATCTGAATTTTGAAAATCTCCAGGGGTGGAAACCTATTCCCAGGCTTAGCCGTGGGAATAGGCTTCTCAGGGAATAGCCATGCTGGGAGAAGCTGGTGGCTCATGGCTTAGGCAGGTGTACTCTTTGCTGGGTAAAAAACTGGCTGGATGGCTGAGCCCAGAGAGTGGTGGTGAATGGAGTTAAATCCAGTTGGTGGCCGGTCACAAGAGGTGTTCCCCAGGGCTCAGTTTTGGGGCCAGTCTTGTTTAATATCTTTATCAATGATCTGGACAAAGGGATTGAGTGCACCCTCAGTAAGTTTGCAGATGACACCAAATTGGGTGGGAGTGTTGATCTGTTTGAGGGGAGGAAGGCTCTGCAGAGGGATCTGGACAGGCTGGATCGATGGGCCGAGGTCAACTGTATGAGGCACAAGGCCAAGTGCCGAGTCCTGCACTTGTGCCACAACAACCCCATGCAACGCTACAGGCTTGGGGAAGAGTGGCTGGAAAGCTGCCTGGCAGAAAAGGACCTGGGAGCGTTGATCGACAGCTGGCTGAACATGAGCCAGCAGTGTGCCCAGGTGGCCAAGAAGGCAAAGAGCGTTCTGGCTTGTATCAGGAACAGTGTGGCCAGCAGGACTAGGGAAGTGACTGTCCCCCTGTACTCGGCACTGCTGAGGCCGCACCTGAAATACTGCATTCAGTTTTGGGCCCCTCACTACAAGAGAGACGTTGAGGTGCTGGAGCGTGTCCAGAGAAGGGCAATGAAGCTGGTGAAGGGTCTGGAGAACAAGTCTTATGAGGAGCAGCTGAGGGAACTGGGGTTGTTTAGCCTGGAGAAAAGGAGGCTGAGGGGAGACCTTATCGCTCTCTACAACTACCTGAAAGGAGGTTGTAGAGAGGTGGGTGTCGTTCTCTTCTCCCAAGTAACTATCGATAGGATGAGAGGAAATGACCTCAAGTTGTGTCAGGAGAGGTTTGGATTGGATATTAGGAAAAATTTCTTTACTGAAAGGGTTATCAAGCATTCCCAGATAGGTGGTGGAGTCACCATCCCTGGAGGAGTTCAAAAAACATGTAGATGTGGCGCTTCAGGACATGGTTTAGTAGGCATGGAGGTGTTGTGTTGACAGTTGGACTAGATGATCCTAGAGGTCTTTTCCAACCTTAATGATTCTATGATTCTATGCTCCTTGAGGAGAAAGCTTTCCTCACAGCAAGACTGAGTTTACCTTGCTGTAACCTGTGTCCTTTTGCTGTGCACCTCTGAGAAGAGTCTGGCTTCATCTTCTCGATAGTTTCCCTCTACATTGTAGAAAATAGCAATTAGACTTTCCCTTAGTTTTCTCTTCTCTGTCAACCTCCCCTCATACATTGTGGTCTCTGTCCCTTAAGTGCTTTAGTGTCCTCAGCTTGATTTTAGACTGGATATTAGGAAATTTTACTTCACTGAAAGGGTTGTCCAGCATTGGAACAGCCTGCCCAGGGAAGTGGTTGAGTCACCATCCCTGGAGGTATTTAAGACGTGTGGATGAGGTGCTTAGGGACATGGTATAGTGGTGGACTTGGTAGTGTTAGGTTTACGGTTGGACTTGATGAACTTAAACGTCTTTTACAACCAATATGATTCTGTGATTCTGTGATTCTGTGATTTTCTCCTACTCATGAGTGCTAGGTCTTGGCAGTGTATAAAAATGCTGGTCTTGAAGACTGACTACTTGTAAAAACCAGCTCTTTTGATGGTAAAGTCAGCTTCTTTAAAGTGACTTCTTTTGCTGCTTTTGTTGTCTGACGGCATCTTGATGTCTGACTTTTACTTGATGATATGTATGAGACACCTTCCTTTTCTGTTCTATTATTGCACAAGGAGCTGAACACAGGAAAACTGAGCTGTAATGTACAGCACACTGGAGAGAAACAGAGGAAAACTACATTTTTGCACTGATAGAAATGGCTTTGTTTTGGTTCCTTGAAATACTTGTGAACAACTTCGTTCTTTCTTTAGAGTACCTAAAGATTGCATCATTGCTATGTAAATCTTGGACTAGTTCTCATATTCTTTAGTAAATTGGATAATCCGATTTCAGTTGCATGCCTTTGCTTCTTGTGTTGTTTGTTTGGGCAGCCATGGTAGACAGACTTACAGTGCTCAGAGGATGTTTGGTACTTCTGTCTAAGTATATGAAGCAGATACTTGTACTTTTTCTCCACAAAGAGAATGTCATATGGCATTTTCATTACATGGGATTTACATTTTACTTATTTTTATCCAGAAAGTCTTTCTAGAACTATTCAGATCCTTTCTTTCTGTGCCCTTTTTCTCCCCAAATGTTTTCCTTCTGTTTCTATTGTGTTGTTTCCCCCCAGGTAGGTATGTCTAACCTTTAATTGCCTTTCTGGCTGGGCAGATCATGTACTTTATTCCACTAGCAAGCAAAGGGCAGTGCCAGTGCCAATATACTGTAGTGTCCACCTGCCACATTACTGGACCTAATATGCAAGCAATATTGTTTGCTGGGATGGGATGCTGACACCTTTCCTCTTGGGCACCTGTTAACCCTCTACAATTCTGAGACTGGAAGTGTGTCATTCCTGTGGCAGAAGGTTTTCCTACCCTCTAACATGTGGCTGCCAAGACTGAATTCCTGCTGGGTCCTGTAAAATTAATCCAGCCAAGAGTTCATTTCCTCGGGAAAAGAGGCCACTGTGAACAGGTTATCACTCTGTTAGTTGTTCTTGTGAATCTCAGAGAAACTGGCATTGCAGGCTGAGAGCTACAGTCCCATGGCATTGTAAATGTGTCCTATCCTTCAGTGAGATATGTGAAATACAGCCCAAAAGGCAGAAGTGAAAACAATTTGAACTGTTTCCTGATTTTGAGAACACTTGCCTGGATCTATCTCAGACATCTTTACTTGAGAAATCTGTTTGATTTCTCACGTGACAAAGAGTGGAAAATCATTCTTTTTCACATTTATGTTAAATTTTTCCAAGGTGATGCGAAAGGAAAGACTTTTACCTCCTGTTGCAAGGAGGTAACAGTAAAGGTGCCTGCTCTATCAGCTCTTCTACTTAACGAATGATTTTCCAAGCAATGAGCTCTTCCTTTAACTTTTATTTTAGTGTATAGGAAAATATTTGAATGTAAATTATGGTGATGATCTTTCAGCTCTCTTTTTATGCTCTTCTGAGAATTCCTTCACCATTAGGAAGAAGAGGACCTCAGATTCTTCCTTATCTATTTTAAGCCTCGGCCTTCCAGTGACTGCTTTTTCTTGAAGGAGAGCAATGGCTTGATGAGCTTTCATACCTATAATAGATACATTTTTCACTGGTTATTATATATTTTGTAATTTCCCATTTATTATTTTGTTTTCACGCATTCAGTTCACACACTCCCCTATAGGGATAAGGTTACAATCGTAAACCTTCTGTTCTATCGATTAACTTTCTATTTTCTGATTTTTTTTCTCTTTGTGCTAATGCCTTTAAAACTGTGAATACATGGCTTTGTGCATTCTATGTTTTGAGCTCAGTATTGTTGAACAATGCAAGACCTATCCATCTGTAGAGGGATTACTCTTATCAGTTGCAACACCAGCCAAGGAGTCTTCAAAGAAATCTGTTTAACGAAACATGCTATTGTCATCTTACCCATGTTGTGCACACTCTGCAGATCTTTGCATGATGATGTAAAGTAACGCTGTTCTTTCTTCTGTTTCTAAATGCCAGTCAGGTGGCTCCTCTCCTAGTATTTTGGTTTCTCTGAGATGTGCATATAGTTTGTCCATAGTCCACACACTGTATGCTCTAGTTGGGATCATGTCATTTCTTCTGGGTGGCACATTCTTTTACCTGTGTCCTGGGTTAACTCTGGGTTGGTTTTTTGACCCACTTATAGTTATAATTTAGCTCTTGTTATGGACCTATTTGCCACAAACAATACCACAATTTGCTGTTCAGTCTTCCATTACTTATGGGGATTAATTTTTTTCTTAAAAAAAAAGTACTTTCATTTTTATGTGGAGCCCTGGGCTCAACAAGTAGCTGTATTTTACTGATGCAGATGGGTAAAAGTTCAAATTACCCTAGAATGAGATAATGATGTGAGAATAAAAAAAAAATAAATAGTTATTCACATAAAGTAAATAAAACAGACCTCAGTGCCACCGTACTACTACACTGTGAAATGCTGAGCAGCGCTGCTTTTCTTGCAGATGTTCTCTGATATTTCAGCTGGATGTTTTGACAAGGTCTAGACAAACTCCATTTGTCTATGGATTGCCAAACACTCAATTCTCCATCTGCCATCAGTGGTGGCTGGAGCAGGCCAAGCAGACCAGGACACTGGGAGCCTTGACTTTCCAGGGAGTTTCTGTTTAATAGTTAGCACAAAGAAGAAAAATTATCTGGTGAAATGTACCTATTCTGATTGTGATTCCAATATCCCACCCAGCTCTGATACTGTTCTTAGAAATCTTGTTGCTTTTAGAGGATGAGAACAGCATAGGATGTCCAAATTGCAAAACTCCCAGAGATTTCAAGGTATGTGTTTTTAGGAGGAAGGGAGAGTTTCCAGTCCATTCATTGATGTCACTAATAGTCTTAGTAAAACTGTTCTCACTTGTACAAAGCTGTCATTACACAAATCTGACAGTATAAAGGGTGCAGTATGCCCTTTAAGTTGTTTCACGACTTTAGCTGAATGGTGTAAAATAGTCTTAGTGTGAAAGAGTCTGACCCATGGATAGCAGCACACATGAAAGAGCAAAATATTGGCAACCACAGCTGGCATGCAGATCCAGAAAGATAATTCTGTCCTGCAAGATGTACAATACACACCAGGCAAAGGTTCAGTAAGCACTACTTACCTACTGCACACAATTTCTTAGCAAATAAATGCTATTCAAACCACTCTGTGAGTTTGATAAATGTTTTATTTGCATGGCAAGGTGTGAGAGGGGCAGGAGCTGACAAATCAACATGTAAATAAAACATTTGTCAGACATCTCTAGAGATTCTGTTCAGCGGAGGAGCAGTCTGGGAGGAGGTAAGCCAGGTTACCAACGTTATTAGCACCATAATCCAAACTGGACTGATGATGCTGCTGTTTATATAATTACAAATGATTTTGTATTTGTGTATGAGAGCCTTAATTTTGTTTAATGAGCTTTCAAGTGTTTGAAACTTGTATTTGTTTTTCCACCTGACACTCTGCTATGCTGTTACAAATCAGATTAGTGCTTATTCTTCTCACATGCATATTGTCCTTGCAAGATATTTCTAGAAATAAAATTTTTTGAAGGGCTTTAGGAAGTGCCTGACAGAGCAGCTTTCAGTGGAACAGAATGGTGTGGGTGTGTCTACAAGGTGCAGTCGCGATGTGGTAATCTTTGAACCATGCAGGATATAGCAGAAAATAGAAAATACGCAAATACAGTTACTGCTATGTTTAATTTTCCTTCTCAACCTTTCTAGTACAGGGTTATTAACAGTAGTTGTATTCTGCAAAGTTTCCCAGTCCTGTTTCAAATAACACTGCTTAATATCTGTGATATACTTGTGTCTACTACACACATGCATATACACACAATGTAACTAAGTCCTTTCTCACTTTCTACTTTTATGAGTAGATGAATATGTCAGGCTAGAAAAGATGTATGTAGTGTTAACCTTAGACATTTGGAATACATTGCATTTCTTAAGTGGAGTGCAAAGATCAAAGTACTTGTATTTTACATAACATGACACAAGCTTTTATGAACAGATCCATCTGGGACAGAGTAGCACCACAAGAATTTCCCTGTAAACTCTGAATTTGCTTCCCTACCAGGGCATACAAGAGGACTTAAACTTATACCCTTACTATGCCTGTTAAATTAAAGATCTATTATTCTGTGAATGCTATTTCTCTTTCTCTGGGCCAGAAATGTAAAATGAAGTGAGTTGCTGCTATAGGCATTGCAATGCAGGCAGAGCCACAAAGGTCCTCTGGCTAATTTCTGTGGGGAAGTATATTTTGGGCAATCTCTATTTCAGGTTGGTTACATCAAACTGTTACATATGCTAAAGGTTTATCTTGTGTTAGTCTGATCCATCAGATGCAGGTACTGAGGGAACAGACCCTGGACCTATATCGATTTCCATAAACATAGATACATAGAGGGTTTGGCCCAAGGTATGGGAAGGCTGCTCCAGCTGGGCAGGACAATGGGACATCGATGAGGGTTGTGAAGCCCACTTTTAGCCTGTCCCTCCACGTTTGTAGGGAAGGCATAGGGTGGGTGGGAGGGCACCACTGTCCTGCCACTCTTTGCGCCCAGCCTGCAAGAGAACGCATCCACTGTCTGAAGGGAGGTGGCTCTACCCTTGCTGCTGGGCGCTGTGACCGTCAGGAAATGAGATATCACCCTGCTGAAAGTCAGTGCAGATGGCAGTGGCTGATTATGCACTTTACAGCAGCAGGGAAAAGCAGAAGGGAGGGCATTAAGAACGACAACTATTACACAACTGGTAATTTGATTAATTGACTCTTGGGATCCTTCTAGATTTCCTTAGTGTGGTTTGCTTAGTTTTAATTGAAGATATCCATATATGGGGTTATATTTAGGTAAAAAGGGTTAGTATCAGGTTTTGGTGTTGCTGTTTCTCAGGTGGAGGGAGTAACTAAAATAAACCCCCTACTTTCTGTCATTTACAATAAAATCCTACAAGGTATCTCAGGCCAGTTCCTGTTCTAAACAGGTTATTCTTTCTATGCTGCATTATATCTGCAAATGTAAATTGATGAAAGCTCTTATGTCTTTGGTATAGCATCACAACACTGTGCATCCTTCAAATGAGGTGCCATATTCAGTGGTAGTTCCAGAGACATATATTGTACCAAAAGTTTACCTGACTTCAGTCTGCTTGAGATGTTTTTGGTAGAAAGACCAGAAAAATGTGGTTACTACTGTTGTGAAAAAATGTATTTTGGACAAGCTGCACTGAATTAAGTCAGTTTATTACATATTCTTGTATCTTGAATATTGTATCTTGAATATTCAAGAATATTCAAGAATATATGTTCTTGTATCTTGAATATGACATATTCTTCTATACACAAATCAAGAGACTGACCAAATGAATGTGATCTAGTTTGTTCTAAGGGAAGTCTTTGCAAGCATGCTTTTTAAAAAAAGGGATGACAAATATTCACAAATGCATACTACTTTGTCATACCCTCTCTGTCTCTGAAATGGCCGTGGTGCTATAAAACTGCTGTCTGAGAAGGTATGTTTTTCATTCTTGGCTGTGCTAACAATCAAGATCTTAGCACTGGTCTGAGATTCTGTGATTATGATTAACCACCCCCCATTTGTGTCTTTCTGTTATTTGCATTACAATACTGTCTGTGATTATTTAATCATATGCTATATTATCCTCATAAATCCTTGTGTTGTGGGAGTATAGTACAGACCTTTTTTGGAGATCAACCAAAAGTTTATGGTTAAAAAGCTTGATGTCTCTAGCTCCTACTTAATTTGTTGCAGACACTAAAAAGGAGGTGATGAGTAAAGCAGTGAATATAGCTTTGGCAATACCGTTTTTCCCCCTATTTTTTCAGAAGGTAAACAGAAAGTTTTGGAAAAATCAATTAGTATTATTATTATTCCAGGCTGGCAAAAAGCAAAACAAACAAAAAAAGATATTTCATATCAGCATACCAAATATATTTAAATTTTTTTTCTCCATATCTTCAAAAGCAGACAGTTATTTTAAATGAAGGGTCAAAGTACTTTTATTTGAAAGCCTCTTTTCTTTCATCTGATGCTGTACAAACTATTATTCTGTGAAGGGGTATTCTGTTTAATCTCCTCTTATGCTCCTCTCTCTTAATCTCTTCTTAATCTCTTCACTCTAAAACAGCATTTTCTACCAAATTTTCTATTCATTGAAGAATGAACCCAGATCCCAGAAGGGAACAGTGCAAAGAGAAAGGATATTTTTAATGGAAAGAACAGTGGACTGTCAAGGATTCTGTTCCTGTTGATTCCACATTATTTCTGTGTAATGGTAGGCCTGTTACCTGAAGTTTTCACACATGGTTGCTAATACTAAGCTCTTCATTTTTTGGTTACCCAGCTCTCCACACCTGCTGTCTGACTTCCAGAAGTGCTGACCAGCTGCCTCTGTTGTCAGTGGGAACTCTCCCTTACATGTACAAAGTTGTCTAAAATTCTAATTACTTCATTAAGTCAGTCTCAAGTCTTCACAAACTGAGCATCCTGAGTTAATGACATTTTTGAGACATTCAGTTTTAAACTCTGAATCTCAATCTCATGTACAAAACAAAATGAGCATATGTATCCCATTCTGTGGGAAGGGAACTACATATTTTACAGGAATAGATGACCTTTAAAGGTCCCTTCCAACCCAAACCATTCTATGTTTCTATGAATACAGTAGAAAGGAACGTTGATGAAGAACTGACATCCAGATTCTCAAAAATCTGCATCTAAACTGTGAGACATTAAAATGTTTCCCTGCTTCCCTGGCTCAAAGTCTAGACCAACTCCACTGCTTCCATGAACTTTCAGTGAGAAGGAAAAACAGGCACCTGGCCTGGAAGAAAATACCTTGTGGTCTGTCCAGTTGCCCAGTTTGGCTAATTGGAAGGCCAGTACAGTGCATCGCAGGACACTGTCTAAGTTTAGCCAGAAGGAAATCAACATTTGACTCCCATGATGGGCTTTGTACCCTTGTACTGGACTCCTAGAAGCAGGTATGAGTGCAAGTGTTACTTTCCTGAAAGTTTGTGTGCTGGAAAGGTTTATCATTTTGCGAAAGAGTGAGAACTCCTCCAAGCACGTGCGAGGACTTTTGAGGACTTAAACCAGCATAGCGATCTCCAGGGTTGGGGACTCAAAGGGACTGAGATGTGTGAGGTGTGTCCCCCCTCCTGCTCCACCAGGATGGAGGACCCTCTGTCGCTGAATGTCCAGGAGCTGGCTGGTGGCATCAAGACCACCACAAAACCTCACTGTGTCAGTCAGGGTGTTTGTTGACCACTTGTGTGACTTGAGTGCCTACACACTACATTAGTGGGGGCATTTATTTCAACAACTATACACGAAAAAGTGCTGAAATCAATATTTGACATAGCAGTGCAGCCTTGCTTTTTATTCTGTGTGTGAGAAATGGGCCCTTCTAGTGTGAGGTCTAGCTGGCCCCTTTTTGACATTTACCTTAGGGATAGTATGTTGACCCAAAGAAGGGCAAATGCATAATATTATCTGACCTTGTTTTAAGATTCAGATCTAAGAATACTTGCTGAGACCATTAGGGAAAAGCCCAGAAAGAAATCACTACTTCTCTATATTTTCATGGTAGACAGGAAGTAGTGAATGGAGCTATAAGTTAAATGAGTGAGGAGAAAGAGAGAAGCTAGACTGGTACTTATTTAATGAGAGTTAAATTCTCCTTCTTTTCTCTTTCCTTTCTTTATGTAGTTAATCCTAGTTGTAGCAAGATAAAGTGGGTTGGATGCCTGTAATTACTAATATCTGTATTTTTCTCTTTGAGATGTTCAGCTATGTGTCATTCGTTCTTTGTTGTCTCTTGTCAAGTACGATATTGATTTGAATAAGTGTGTAGAGATATAATTTCTGACATTTTATGGACATCAAGTCAAAATACAAAGTATTACCACAGGGAGTTATTGTTAAATTCAACACAGACAGAAATTTCAGATTTTCATCAATAAAGACAACAGGGAATTGGCATAGAAAGTTTTCAGTAAGACTATACATTATGATAGCTTCCTTCCAAAACTAGCACAGACAAACAAAATTGACTGTATTACTTGAAAAATAAATGACTCTGATCTTTCCTTTCATTGCTAAATCCGTGTTAGTGAATTGACCCTATAAACATCACAAACGTTGTGCTGCCAGTTCTGAGATTTGGTGTTTGTGTCATATGTTGATATACGGACATGTCTATGTATATGAAACTGAAAAGTAATGCCACTACATCACTTGTAGCTAACTGTCACAGTGCCTTTTAGCTAGAATTTTGAATCTCAGACATAAATAGTGGTTGTCTTTGGAGGCCTTGTTGCATGTGAGAGGGAACAATCAAAAGGGTAGAGAGGAATGCAAGAGAAAGGGGTTCCCCTTTTACAATGTAATATCTTGTTTTTTCGTGTGTTCTCCCTTCTCCTCAGACTTTTTTAACCATTAGCCACTAGCTACAATTGATATGTAACATGGCTGTAGACAGTGCTGGGGAACATGCGTAGTGCTGGAGATCACGGTGCTTGAATGCTCTGAAGGTGCATTTCTCATTTCTGCATTCTGAGCGCAGTGACAGATGCGAGCTGCCTAATCAGTCAGTGCTCATATCTCTTGCACTTTCCTCCTCTCCCAGCATCAGCCACTCTTGCTTATCATTGTTTTGATGTGAGAACTATTTGAGCCCAGTGTGATGAAGTCAGGGAGCAGGAAAAGAAGCACTCTAATTCATTCTGATATAAATATCTTTTCAACCTAATGTTTTAATTTATTGGTTTTGTCACTCAGAATCCTCAGAGAGAAGCATAACTAAGAGCTATTAGAATTTCTTTGCTTTAAAGTTCACATGCACAAATTTTACAACCTATTGAATAGCTGAGTGGGTAAAACCCGGTACTCCCACTTGCTGGGTAGGGGATCTCATTATGAGAATATTACATATACATAAAAGGACACTATCACTGTTCTTCTGCTGCCTTTTTTTTTAATGTAAGTAACAACAACTGCTATATGTTGTGTTGTACTCAATGGTGTCATTGCATGTTAATCTTGTGTTGAGCCTACCTACTGAATCAGCGCTGGGGGCAGAGATACCTACCTGCATGGTCAGTGACAGTGTAAGTGCCTGTGGTATGCGTAACAGCAAGTTATCTTGTGAAAACTTAAGCAGTTATGGCCTCTTGATCACCTAAGCAGGTTTTTTGGATTGTTGTCACAAGCTCAGGTCCTCAAATTCCTTCTGAATTATACTGCTGATGCCAAAGTACTATTTTGGATCTCACTGCATGATCAGAGAGGATTGCCAAGAACAAATCAAGTTAGAGTTGCACGTGAAGGCCAGAAATGTCTTACCATCGTCTTGCATATATTTTCCATGAAACTGGCACAAGGTACTTTCTGTAGCTTATAACTTTTGCTTGAGCAAAATATTTAGCTTTTAATGTAGATATCAGGTGATATCAATTCTGCAATATTAGTATATCGTTCTAAAGGGTAATATACTTGTTCCCAATGATTCTTTATTTTTAGTCTCAATTTTTCTAGATTTCACTTCTTTCATTAGATCTTATTTTGTCTTTTTTTCTAAGTATAAACATTTTTATTTGCAAAAAAATATATGATAATACATGTAAACTGTTACCAGGTTGTACCTTAACCTCATAAATAAACAAAAGAGGTTTCATTTAACTTCTCATGGTACAAACTCAAATGATTAATCTTGTTCTTTTTTAAATTCTTCCAGCATTTTTAGCATTACTAGGACTGGACAGCGCACTAATACTATAGTGAAAAAGAATGAATTAATGTTCATAATCTGTATCAAGTTACACACATTTTCTAGTGTGTGCTACCATCTTGCAAATTATTCTTTGGTAGCACTTAGAGGTGAAAAAAAGAAATCTAAACAGACCAAATGTGAACTTTTCACAGATAGTAGTTTACAAACTGAGCCCCAACTTTAGAGGCTCTGTTAGTCTTGCTAACCTGACTTAATATTTAGGAAAGGAAATGAAGAGATTTTGAAATTAAATTTGCTACTCTCTGCATCATAGAGATGGAAGTCACAAAACAAGTTTCTTTAATGGAAGTACCAGTGCTACCAGAATTTGAATGTTTCATCCAGTGCTAGAATGGTTCACAGTTGACTGCTGTTGTAACCTAGAGGAGTGAATCTTTTTGCTCAGTTATTGATTTATACTGATATGCTCAGTGCTGATGGTCTGAGGTTTACTTTGTCGATAATCCAGGATAGGCATCTTGCAAAAGTGTACTGTTGACTATGTTACAGGATTATTCTGAGGGGGGTGACCTGCAAAATATTCAAAATTTGCTGTCTTGCTGTTACTAGTGGTAGAGATATTGAGGTTAAGTACTTAAAATGTACCTGCTTGCATATATTCCCCTCCATGGGAAAAAACCCCTTAAATTTCTGGGTGAGTAGGAAAAAAAAAACAACAAATGATGTGGCAAAAAATATGAGAAGTTCAGAAATGTCAGCTGTTTGGAAGCAAGGGAGGTGGACTGCAGTTCAAAAGTCTCACTCTTAGGCTCATATGATGAATTAAATTTGAGCATATTGCAGCCCAAGGGATACTGCTGACCCTGATTGAATACCAAACCTTAATCCACTCATATCAGTGTGACCTTGATCAAGAGGAATTGAATGTAGATTTTTGAGGTGGGGGAGAGGGGTAGGTGATAGAAAAAAAGGTTTTAAAGGATAATTCAACAGGTAAAGAATCAAAAGACAGTGCTGCATTCCGTAATATGCTCACGCTCTCCTGGACTTTGAATCCTTTGCTGCAGAAAAAATATGAAACACAGTAAACCTCTGCATTTAGCCATCTCTTTCATGCAGTGCAAGTTTGAAGGAAGTAAAACAAAAGGTTTTTAGCAGTCATAGCCTTTGATGGTAGTTTCCATGCTGAAAGCTCCCCTTGCTTTAGAGCAGAAAAGTGTCTTGGAAAAAGAGAAAATTTTTTCCTTTAAGGGAGAGACTGCCTTAACTGAACAGTAGATATAAGAATAGTCAGCCACAAGAGCTCAATACTGTGAAACTGATGTTCTGCTTCCTGTAAATTCAGGCACCTCATTCATTTTATGTCAAGGTTAATTCACACACAGACTTTCTGAGAAATAATTATCTTTCCATTTACTCAGACAGGTCAGCTCCATGGCTCTTAACTCACAGCTATCATTTGCAATCTGATGTGTGTTTTTCTCAGTATTTCAGACCATTTTTGTATTGACCTTTAAGACAACAAAATAATTAAGCACACCAATGTTGTTCTGTGACTTTGAATTCACTACATTAATGAGCTCATGGTATTAAAAGGCCACTAACCCATCCATTAGGTCTGACCATGCCCTTTTGGAATCAATAGCAAAAATGACAGTAATCTCAAATGGTTGTGCTCAGACACTGGAAATTACTTTTATTTGCAGAATCATAGAATAGCAGAGGTTGAAAGGGACCTCTGGAGATCATCTGGCCCACCACCCCTGCTCAGAGCAGAGGATGCCCAGAACCATATTCAATTGTATTTTGAGTATCTCCAAGGATGGAGACTCCGCTGTGTCCATGGGTAACCCATTCCAGTGTTCAAATGCCCTCACAATAAAAAAGCTTTTTCTTGTGTTCAGGTGGAATTTTCTGTGTTTTGACTTCTGCCCATTGCCTCTTGGTGGATGAAAAACTGAACATGAGCCGGCAATGTGCACTCGCAGCCCAGAAAGCCAACCATATCTTGGGCTGCATCAAAAGAAGCGTGGCCAGCAGGTCGAGAGAGGTGATTCTGCCCCTCTACTCCATTCTGGTGAGACCCCACCTGGAGTACTGAGTCCAGCTCTGGAGCCCTCAGCACAAGAAAGACATGGACCTGTTGGAGCGGGTCCAGAGGAGGGCCACAAAAATGATCAGAGCAATGGAACACCTGTCCTGTGAGGAAAGGCTGAGAGAGTTGGGGCTGTTCAGCCTGGAGAAGAGAAAGCTCTGGGGACACCTTATTGTGGCCTTTCAGTAATTAAAAGGGGCTTATAAGAAAGATGGGGACAAACTTTTTAGCAGGGCCGGTTGCGATAGGACAAAGGGTAATGGTTTTAAAATAAAAGTGGGTAGATTTGGACTAGATACAGGGAAGAAGTTTTTTATGAGGGTGGTGAAGCACTGGAACAGGCTGCCCAGAGAGGTGGTATATGCCCCATCCCTGGAAACATTCAAGATCAGGTTGGACAGGGCTCTGAGCAACCTGATCTAGTTGAAGATGTCCCTGCTCATTCCAGGAGGGTTGGACTAGATGACCTGTAAAGGTCTCTTCCAAGCAAAGCATTCTATGATTCTATGATTCTATGATTCTATGATTCTATGATTCTATGATTGATTCTCTTGTCTTTCACTGGCTACCAATGGGGAAAGTCTGTCTCAGTCTTCTTTACACCCCACCATCTTGTATTTGTGCACATGG
The DNA here is from genome assembly GCF_034638445.1 of Ciconia boyciana. NCBI lineage: Eukaryota > Metazoa > Chordata > Aves > Ciconiiformes > Ciconiidae > Ciconia > Ciconia boyciana. Next base: position 57,476,016 of record NC_132936.1, read on the forward strand.
ATAAGATCCCCCTAAACTTTCTCTTCTCCAGGCTAAACAGTCCCAGCTCTCTTAGCCTCTCCTCATGTGAGAGATGCTCCAGTCTCTTAATCATCCTTCTGGCCCTTTTCTGGCCTCACTCCAATATGTCCATGTCTCTTGTACTGGGGAGCCCAGAAATGGACCCAGCATCCAGATGTGGCCTCACCAGTGTTGAACAGAGGAGAAGAAGGGTCTTTGCCAGGAGAGTACACTGCTGGCTTGTGGTCGCCTTGTTAACCACCAGGACGCCAGGGTCTTTCCTGCAATAATCAGCAATGGATTTTGGCAACAATTTTTAAAGAATCATTTGGAAGTAGGAAAATAAAAGATGTTATGAGAATACTGGTTACCAACACATTTTTCTCCAGGTCAAAATATAAAAAAGGCTGGAACTAGGAAATTAATAAAATGTTTAATGTTCAGCTTAGACTGTTATTTCGATGTGAATACAAATTGCCTGGTATTTGTTTTAGAACTTATGCCTACCTATTCTGTTCATGCATCTATTTCCATCCTGTAATTTAGTTTGATAGAATTTTTGGGGAGAAATTATACAACTAAAAGCATGCTTTTATAATGTAAAAGACAAGATAAGTAATTGGTTTAAAATTATGTAGATATAAACCATTGCCTGTCAAACTAAGACAATATAGATTGCTGCTTGTCAAGGGAGGGAGGGGAATGCCTTTGTGGCTCCTCTGCCTGATTAAGTTTCATAGCATAACCAGGAAAGCTTTTCTACTGGAAATAAAAGTTACTTTTTGAACTTAATTACATATCAATACTAAATGACATCACTTAATTGCTAACAACCTGTAACGCATTTTTAACAGAAATCCTAAAACCCTGTAATTTGTTAAAGAGGTAATTTGGTTCCTTAATTGAATTTTAATTATTTTACACACACCTCTTTGATATACAGCTAGTACTTGCATTGCATATGGCTTGATGTTTTTTTCCTAAAATGAATTTATTTTGAATTTCGCCAAACATGCTTAATTTTTCCTGTAAATATTTAAAAGGTTTCTTTGGTGTCCTTGGTAGACAGCTATGGCTACTGACACTAGCTTTTGTCTTAGCAGCACACACAAAACAGGAAGTGATGGGTTCAGTTCAGTGAGTGCTCAAAATCCATCACTTATGACACTGCACTGGGGACTCTTTTGACAAGATTGGTATTGTGTGACACCAGGAAACCCTGAAGCAGGTATAAGATTCTTGTTGGCAAGGTGTGTGTGTGGTTGATTTTTTTTTTGGCAAAGCTTTATATCACTGAAATATTTTCTACTGGTTCTACTAAAGCACAGCCCCATGTGTTGAGGAGGCATAATATGTTACTGAAGAAGAGAAGTAAGAATAATGAAAAGGACGGTCAGCTATGAAAAGTATCAATCATCTAATATACTCCAGACCTATCTACTATAACTTTAAATGCTGTCTTTGATATCATCTTAGCAGAGGCCTTAGCAAGCAAGTAAGGACCAAGATGTTCTCAAAGCTTGCTTAGGATGGGGGCTGAGAACTTTCTAAATAGTTAAAAATGAGGAAGAAATCCTCACAAACCTCCATCTGTTAACATCAGTCCAGATAGAACTCTCTGAATAAGAGGAGGGAAAATAATTTCAATGGAGCTTGTGCAAAAAGGTTGTTTTGATTTCAGGATGAAAGGCCCATTTTGTTTTACATATTCTGAAAATGATGAATGCTTTTACTTAAAAATGAGAGACTTGGATTTTCTAACTCATTTATTAGTCAGAGTCTTTACACATTTCTCCTTTATCCTCTTCAGGCTCTGATTGATTGAATTCTCAAACCTAGTGGGACCAGTCTTCTGGTTGTATTGCAGTGGATTCCTTATTTCCTTTATTTGGCACAGTCAATAAAACCTTTCTAATATTTCAAACCATTCAGAATTCCCAAGGGTGTATCTAAGAAGGAAGAGTATTTGGGGCGTATGGATTCAATCAAATCAAATCATTTCCTGGAAGGTAATACTTTCCTTCAAGGTACTGTTGATGAATAAATTAATGACATGCTTCTAACACCTTTGCACTTATTTCCTTTTGGAAGTACTTGTGTCAGTATACTATTTATAAGAGGCAAAACCTTTTTGGGCAATATGCCCTACCAGGTATCTCAATTGTATTCAGTTTTCAGATGCAGATTCAAGAAGTCCAAGAAACTGCAAAATAAGTTTTTCATTTATTTATGCATATTAGCCAACTTCCAAGGATTCAATCTGAGGCTTCTACTGACCAAAGACATGAGAATTTTTTATGGTGTATTTAATCCTAAATCAACAGTTTCAAGCTGCTCAAGATCTAAGCAGAAAAAAATGTCTTAGAATGTCAGTTCCTCACTGTAGATCACCTACAGCAGCTAAATTTTAAAACCGACTCCAAGTTTTGCAACTTTCTATAATTTTTTTTAAGATTATGTATTTTCTCTTGTAAAATCCCAACTGCAATGTACTTTTATCATTTAGCCCTTGAATTCTCCATTTTAGTAGCTGCTGTTGTGTTTTACAGAATTACTGCTGCATAGATTATTGTACAACCTCTCTTCATTAGTAATCCATCAAGATTTTCCTATCACAAAAGGAAGCTCTGCATAAACCCCGCATACAATGCACAGCTTTCATTTTATCGTACATGTGAACAAGACCCTGTGGAGCCTGAAAGGCTTTAGATGTAAAAGTGAAATCAGGCCTTCTGTTCGTGGAATCAGTGCTTCCGAATGGTTTGGGAGCAGAACTCTTTCTTTGAAGGCATAGAATATATCTGGGCTGGAGCATCGTTCTGGGGAGGGAGAGAAGAAAGATGGTTGGCATGAGTATTTTTTCCTGTTTGATAGAACCCATCATGAAGCTTGGGTTGGGTAGCAAAATCATGTCTAGACTCTGTAGTTAATTCAGGGAGGAATACTGTCTATAAAGCCTTCTCATTACAAAGTGAAATGGAAGAAAATTATTATTAAATATCAATAGTGTTTTTCTTATTTATTTTTGTATTTTCTAATGAAGTCTAATGCATAAAAGAATATTTTAGTTGCATGGTGAAACAATAAAAATGTTTACAAGAACTTTCTAGGAATTAACAGGCAATTGTTAAATGGCTGCAAGCAGGCCCAGTTTTTCATTGGACTGCTGAATAATCATCTCCAAAAATAGTTTTAATTTTTTTGAAGTATGCAGACGTGTAAAGAAGGTACATAGTTATTAACTTTTACATTTCAAAGTGTTTTTAAAACAGCTATAAGAACTAGAAAAGGTATTGTGAGCACTTCTTCAGAGGATGAAATCTTTGGAGAACAATTAGACACTTAAAACACAAAGGCCACATCTTAGATAGATAGATTCAGCATGTTAGGGAAATGACTACCTGAAAAAACGATGCTGGAGGAGAAGGAAGAAAAAATTTTTGCTGTTTTATATAACAAAAGTGAGAGAAGTTAGAACACAAGGAAATGTGTGTTCACCTCTTTCTTGAATCATTTCCTGGATGTATGTTTTTAGTGAGTCCTTGAAGGCGAGTCTCTAAATCAGTGACACTGAAGCCAACTTTAAAATTAATATAGGAACTGATGATAAATGTCATCATCTAATTGGGTCTGAAAAATCCTGCTCAGTTAATGTACACCAACGCATTTGGAGACAGTTTAGGAGGAAAACTTAACTCTGCAAAAGTTTTCTAGAAAATTATTAAGCTAAAGGATACTAATTCCAAGCAAGCTGACCACAGATTAGCATCCTGTTTTGGATGACGGAGCTGTATTGTTTGGAACGATGTAGAAGAAAAAGTAGCTCTCTAGTTTTAAAGAAAAGTAATTAACACTCTTATCTCATTTTGCTTTAAGGTTCAGTCCCTTAAATATTGTTATGGCAATGGATTCCATTTTCAGTGTTTTTGAAACTAGGAGAATTGTATCGAAAGGTAGAGTGTGAAATTTGAGAAAATATTAGAGCTAGGTCTAGGCAAACAAGTCATCACGTAAAAATAAAGTTTGGGATGAGATTTTAATGAAAAGTATATTTTTTCAATTTTATTGTCTTTACCAAGGCAAAAATATTGTTTTGTGTCAAGCAAAACAGTCTGGTGACACCAAAAAAGTTTCATTTTCAGGAACAAACAAGAAAAGTTAGGGAAAAAAGGACTAAATACACATGTAAAACTTTCAGAGAGGGAAGAGGTGGTCCTGCCATTCCTTTCTGTAACTGACAGACAGATTATTGAATGAGACTGTGGGACAGGCACTGCAATTCCTTCGTTTGCCTGAGGTTTGGCACTGATTGTTCTCTTCCTCTGAAAGTGCATTAATAACCATACTATAAACTATCTGTGTTTGGGTAAGGGAGATAAAGGAGTCTCAGTCCTCTCTGTAGAATCTTTTCTACTTCATTTGAGCAAATGAGTTTGGCATGAAGGCTGGAAGCAGGCTGAGCAGCTCCTGAGTTTCCCAAACACCAAATGTGTGATACAACACTATATGTGTGTGGGTTGAGATGCCTGACATGCACAGCACATCGAAACAGCAGCGCTTTGATCCACAGGGAACTTGACAAACTTGAAGAAGGGGGCCAACACAAACCTTTTGAAGTTAAGCAAGGAGAAGTGCAAAGTCCCACACCTCAGAGGAATAACCCTCATGTATCAGTACCGGCTGGGGACTGGCTGGATGAGGAGAAGCATTGCTAGAAAAAGACATGGCAATTATGGTGCATGCCAGGCTGAATACGAGCCAACAGTGCACTGTCATTGCAAATAAGACAAACCACATACCAGGCCATGTTATGACCAGCTCTGCTTGGCACTAATGAGGCTGCACCTGGAACACTGTTTAATTTTGGACCACTCAATGCAAGAAGGAGATTGAGAAACTGAAGTGCAATGAAGGACTGCTCAGGTCACCAAGGGTCTAGAGCACAGAAGCTGGCACGAGAGGCTGAAGCAGCTGAGCTTGTTTAGCTTGGTGAAGTGAAGGCTAGAAGTGACTAAATGTGGTGAGTTACAAAGATTACAGAGCCAAACTCTCCTCCACAATGACAGGTGACATAACAAGGGGCAATGGTTACAAGTTTGGGAAAGACTGAGGAGCTAGAATAGATTACCTGGAGATTTTGTGAAATTTCTGTGCTTGGAGGTTTTTAAGGTTCAGCTAGGCAAAGCCCCAGCAGGTGTTAGTTCTGCTCTGCATGGATGGTGGGACAGGGCGACTAGTCCAGCCACTGGTTTTATCAGCTTCTGACTATTTACATTTTCAATATGAAAAATGATATGGTTTCAATATGAAAAATGATATGGTTTCAGCATGGGAGAGTGAGCACAGACCTATTTCTGAAGCCTCTGACCAGGCCATTTATCTGAGTGAGAGCAATGGGAAGCAAAAGCTTTGCTGAAACCCTTCCCAGGGCTGTACAGACCGTGGATACAAACCAGGACTGTCCTGCTTCCTCTGAGAGTGTTTGAACTACTGAACTGTTGGAGAAGAGAGGGGAATATCACCAATTGCTCCTCTGATATTTTTACCAAACCAGCCCCGAACACTTTCCTCTCATTTGAAAGGTCTTGGTGAAACTGAAGTCAAATTTGTAAATAGTTTGAGATGACAGAAGCCACATTTTTGCTGAATTTTCCATTTGTGAAAATTCTTTGTCCAGCTTTAAAGAAAGCCTGTAGAGGGTTAATTCAGTAACAGTTGGCAGAAAAGCCGCATTTGCACTTCACAAAGATATTAAATCTCACAACATTGCCTATTGTCACAAAGCAGGATACACAACATTACAAATTATGGAAAAGGTTTTTTTGGAAATTTCAGGAAACACGGTTTTGAGAATTTTGCCATGTTTCGAGATAGGTAGATACTTTGCCAATCAAAATTTTGCAAGACTAGGATTGACAGACAGTTGGGTAACTCAAAGAAAGTGTTCACTTGGAAAGAAATGGTACAGTTAAATCAGCTTTATGTTATTTGGACTAATTTTGAATTTTTTTCACATAAATTTGTATAACTCCTGACAGGTCTTGCTTGTACTGGGAAAGATTTTTTTCCAGACTAACAAGCTGCAGTTTTGCTACCTTATGGTCTTTCATTTCCCCCTAGGTTCCTCTAAATTCAGGAAGTGTCAAGGTAGCTAATTTTATTTAACAATTTGAATAGACTATTTCCCCTTGACATTATTCACATACTTCAACTCACAAAGAGGAAAATAACAGCAACTGCAGCACCTGAAAGGTGATCGCTTACAGGTGGTGTTGTACGACCTTTCCGAAGAAGGTAGGAAACAATTAAGTGTGTGGGCCCAAAGCTCAAGAGAAATAAGTGCTGCCTTTGTCACAGTTGTCTAGGGCTCCTTGGAAACAATTAGCAAGCAAGTAATAGATCCAGATAGAGAGAAGGTAGCAGCCAGTAAGGCAGCACAAATTTATGAATTAATTTTGGAAACGAAAGAATTCTTACAATGATTCACTGTCTCATAGAAATAGGATTTTTTTGACAAACTCTTTGCAGGAGATGGATACTCTTGAAATGGAGGCTTTTCATACAGAATTTAGCTGAGAGGTAGGAGGAAAGACAGAGAGTAGATGAAAGCAAGCAAGGGCAGCCTATAGAGAGTTGTCACAGGTGAGACAGAATAAACAACAATCTGTGGTGGATCTGAACACTGGGATTTATTTAAGGACCAACAAGATAAGAGCTTTTATCCTACCTGATTGTTTCACACACATGCTCACTCTCTCCCCACAGTGCTATGTTCCCTAGGTCCTGACTTCCCTTCCCTGCAGGGAGGTCATTGCTGCTCCGGGACAGTTGTGCAGAAAGTCAGGTCAGTTCTCACTGATCCGCTGCTCTCGGGTACCAGCCAAGGTCCCTGGGCGTCCCTGGCATTCGTCTCCACACAACTCTGTCATCTCCAGGATCTTCCCCCACTTCCAGGATCTTTTCTGCAGCCCAGATCGTCACCTTCTGCTTTCCAGGCCCCCTTCTCTTTTCCAAGACCACTTTTTGACACCAGCTCTTCTTTCCTGTCCCCCAAGCCTCCCATTTTCCCAGTCTAAATAGCTTATGTGTAGAAGAACAATGCGCAATTAGCCTTCTAATTGGTGGTTTTGCTTCATGTTTTCTATTAGCCGGAGGATTCAGGATGTGTCACTTTGTTCAGTCTGAGTATCACCAAAAGGTACAACCAGCCCACACCAGCTGCAGCTACCAAGTAGCAGCCTTCTGCTTGAGACTTGAAGAGTTCAGAAGTTCAGTTTCAGATACTCACCCCAGCAAACATACACCCAATTAGCTGCTGCCTGTTAGCATTCAAAATTCAAGCTGTTTTTCCACCTGCAAGTGAATATTTGGAAAGTCCGTTTCCTAGTCCTGCCTTAAAACACCTTGAACATGGCTATTCTCTATCCCTGGTGGGGGGTCTAATCTCTGGGCTCTACCTGGATAATGGGAAAGCTGAGAACATTGTTCAGCATCTCAGCCGTGTTGGATACAGAATGAGAACAAATGCACAAAACCTTGAATCCCACTGCAAAATAAAATTCTGATTTTTTTATTTAGTCTGTGCAGAGATCTCTGAAAGACGACCTGCTTTTCTGGAACAAATCCTGAGAAATGAAAGCACTTGACATTGCAGCAAAATATAGAAAGTAAGCATCCATCAGCTTGGATGACCTGTAAGGCACGCCAGTGTTTCCTTCTCTATTGCCAGTAGGTATACTCAGATGGAAGTGCAGAGAGCAGTTAAGTGTGGATTGATGGTCAGCCAAAGCAAGCCGCATAAAGTTTGAGAACACTGAAGGGATACTGCAACTTCCTGTGCTCTGATTGAGATGGACTGCCTGGATATGTTATGGGCATGAGACGAAATTGCAAAATGGTCCTATGGCTTCAATTGCTGTCAGCTTTTGACTGACAACAAGCCACTCACATGACTGGAAAATAGCAAGAATTGATTCCAGTGAGAAGTCAGATTATTATTATGCAATCTGTGGGCAATGCATGATCATGAAAGGGCTTGGTTCAGTAATTGATTCTACCTTGTCTAGACACTCTCTGAATACTATTATTATTTCAGATTAGCTTTACAGAAATGTCCAGAAACCCTGACTGGAAAGTCATAAATAGGTAGTCTCTGTCCCAGAGAGCCTGCAGTTCAAAAGGAAAGAGAGGCAACTGTTGAGTGCAATGAGAGAGTAGAGAAGAAATATGAGAGATAATGAAGATGAGCTCATGCAGTGATATTAGAGAGCTGTGGCTCTCTCTTGGTTTCAGCTCACATGTGTATTTCTAAAATAACTCTGCTGGAGTCTTTGCAACTACAGCAAAGTGAAATTGATGTGAGGTCCAGAATCCTATTGTTTCAGGTGTGACGCATAGATCAGTGAGCCCATCCTCTTAACTGTGCAGAGGGCACACATTTGTAATGTGACAGAGGATTTTGCAAATTCTGAGAGACATTTCCAAATCTCAATGATGTACTGTTTAGCCTCCTGGGTCACTGACAGTTTAAGATTTCCTGGGCACTCACTGTTGACATGCCACACTGAAATTTATATTTTTAATATATTTAAAGTTTTTTTATTAATGGAAAAAAAAAGATAATTTTTGCACAGGTTTTTTTTATATTCATCTGGTAGGAAAAACAGATAAATGTAGCCTTCCTACAGTGTTAGCTGGACTAAGTCTGAAAATGTGTTCCTCAACTAATGTGCTCACACACAGTACAGACCTGTGGTCACATCTCATTTACTTAGCAGATGAGATGGAAAATGAATTTAGAAACAAAATCAAATAAAAATATAGAATTATTTTTTCTGTATTAAAAAAAAGTAAAAAAAGTAATGACCTTGCCAGTAAAATAAAGGTTTCACAGCCTAGGCCATAACCTCAATCAACCTTCCTGACCCAGGTAGCATAAGACAAGGCAAAGGTAATTTAATATTCATCTTAGGCTATACTACTAAATCCTTTTAAGACTATAATTAGAAGATGGCTAGTAACAGGTCCGTTTCTTATCTGTCATGAAGAAAAAGTCTATAAGTAATATAATTGCTTTAAGTGATTTACTTGTAATTTGATTTCTTTTGTACTAGGAAATATGACATGAAGTCATACATCTAGATGAGCAGGGACACCATGTTTGGAAAACCATTTAAAAACTGTTATGAACAAAATTGGGTTTTAATACAAGTAAAAGAACCACTATGCAAAGCCTAAGGTTCTGCTAAGGCACATTTTTTGTCTTTTTGTTTTAAAAAACATATTTTGGCCTGTATCATAGATTTCTAAACAGTAGCATATGTGCCACAGGTGGCTTGTAAGCCCCCTCCAAATGATCAGACACACAGATGAGAGCTGCCTCCACCAGCAGTGTTACCTGCTGCTGCCACTGCTTCTGTTCAAGGGCCTGTAGGGCTTTATCTCTGCTAGATCCTTTTTGGTAATGGATTCCTGTGTCAGATGATAAGAGTCCAATCTTCATTTTAAAGGGTATTAGAAACTGCCTTAATGTAAAGTGTAGTTGAACTATAGTCAAATGTATTTTTCTTACCGAGTTTATCTTCTCCAAGGAGTAATTGATGAAAGAGAGTGTGACCTTACTTCTCTTCTCAGACCATGAGCCTCTGCTCTTCTAAACTCCTTTCTCCCCTCGGAAATTCAAAAGGTTTCTTGTCTGCCTTCCTCTTCTAACCTCTGTGTGTTTGAAAAGGTCCCTGCCCTCTCTCTGTGCAATGGCACCAGCTCCCAAACTTGGAAAAAAAAATTTTTTGTGCTAGCAGATATCACACTTTCAACTCCATACTAAGATGTTAATTAAACTGGAGAACAAGTAACTTCAAAATAAATTATTTATTTGAAAGCCTTTAATTATCCATACAAGTTTATCAGCAGAGGAAGCTTCGGAAGAGCTCACGAAAAATCCACAAAAAACAGAAAATGTATGAAGTAACAGTGATGATTAAGTTTTGAAATAAAATATCACCTTTTGAAATAAAATTAAACATAGCTCACCTGAGCTTCAAGTATCCAGAATACCCCATTGTGTGATGGAGCTTCTGCCACCCTGTCATAAAGAGAATGTTTCTCTTCAGCATGGGAGCCTGAAGCAGGCCACTGACTTGCTAAAAGAGAAGTTTAACAAATCAGGCAGGTACTTGGATCCTTCCAGAACTGAATTCCTAATTTTCTGGATCCAGCCCATTGCACCTCCTGGAGCTGGTGTGACTCAATGCAGCTTGTGCATAGCTGGTCTCAGAAGAGAGGCAAGTTGTGCTCCCCTCTTGGCCCAAGAGCTCACTCTAAAAATAAGCCTAAAGAAAATGGAAAATGCAAAGCTGAAAACAGCTGGAAGTAAGAAGATGAAGCTATTAAAATCAATGCATCTGGATGCAGTCTGTGACTCATGAAATCCCTAGGCTGTTGATTGTTGGAAGCCAGCGGGATACACCAAGGGAAATAACACTCTGTGCCTTTCCTGCTTTTTAAATGCTTTCCTTAAACATTTTCTATTTGCCATTGCCACAGACAAGCTATTGCGCTGGCTGAATCCAATGGCTACATTTATCATGGTTAAAAACAACAACAAAAAACCAGGCCAGGCCAGTTCTTTGTAGCCAGTTGGCATGATATGACCTATGTCCATACCATTAACTCTCTTACTCACCAAAAGAAGATGGTCTTATTCAGACAGCCTGTTGGAAATGGTTCCTGGCCCATAAAAAACCCTGATGCATGCCCAGGCTTTGTTTGAGAGGTTTCTAGTTGACACAGGGACCTTGTTAACAGTTTAATTGTTATCATGACAATCACCAGGCAGGAGCCCGCATGCTGTTTATTGTGCTGCTATAGAGGTAGCCAATGTGCCACTATAAATTTTTTTAAAAAAAAGCTCCTCTCCTTCTCTTTTGGCTTTTATTTGTACAGTTCTGTTTGTGTGGACTAAGTCGTTCAGCAACATGGAAAGAATAGTGAGAGAGAATTTCTCATGGTTCTTGAAGAAAAAAACCCTGCATCACACCTCAGAGAAAGGTGATCTTCACAGTTTCTGTGGTTATCAATTCTCCAGTTGTCCATAATTTTTGGTCTTGGACAACCCTTGGAAATAACCCAAAAGCATTCTTACCAGAGTGTTAGAGGGGCGATACCCCAAGAGCCTTCAGCCTCTGCAGCTCAGTCTTGGGACAGTTACTGCAGGAGTGGACTGTCTCTACCTGAGAACAATTCTGCTTCGAGAATAGACAAAAACATGGCATAGAGCAAAGTGGGATAGTCAACCTTTCCATATCGTATCAATACATTACAGTACCCTCTTGCACAGCAGTTTATATGTTGGCATGTGCAGGGCAGTTGGCCTGATCTCACTGTTATTTTCAGCTTTCAATATCATGTTTTCTTTCTGCTTTTTTTCTGCTAGATGTATGGTCCTTTTAATCTCCATTTCATTGCAGTACTTTTGGATAAAATAGTTCTATTACATCCAGTTTTGCAATAGAAGTTGGTTAAATCCCCAAAGACATAGAGTACCAGCAATCTCTGGTGACTCAAAGTTAGTAGGAAAATATTGCCTGTTTTGCTCTGAATTTTAAAAAAGAATCATTATACAGAAGGATTAACATGATCAGGTGTCTTGTAACTTTTCCAAGAGGGAAGGAAATCTCCGTACATTAGACGGGACTTTCTGAGAAATGCAGTTTCTTTTGCTAACTGATCTCTTACAGTAAAGATCAAGGAATGATTCAAAAGTCATTCACATCAGGTGCAGCCTTAAAAATAATTCAGATTGTATATAAAAACATCAGTATACTCAATCCTGTTGACCTTTAAAATGGCTATAGAAATTCATTTTGAGTACTTGTAAAGGTGAAGTCTAAATAAACATATAAATTGATGCCACACATGTATTGCATCATACAGGAGTTATGATTGTTACATAAAACCTGACTCATTAGTTTTTCTCATTTTCAGCTCATTGACTGATTAATTATTTAGTCTTCAGCTTTTGCAAATGCTTGATTATCTAGTGAAAAATAATGTAGGGAATCTGGACTAAATCATTCTTTAGAGGAGGAAAGGTGTTAATTTAAACTTCCCTTGCATGATCATGCAATTAAATGAGGCAAAGGTGAACCATAACTAAATTGTCAATCAGAAGAAATCTCTGAAGATACTTTACTGTCTAGTGAAACTTTGCCTGATAATGGATGGTTCTCAAAATTGAAATCTGTTGATTTAAACTACAGAATAGCAAATAAGAGGTTTTTCAGCTTAGGCTGAAAATGTGTTTTTCTTTTTCATTTAATATACAGGAGCCTGAAAAGCAGCTGTTTCTTGGTATTTTGGTGCCTGTTGCTTGAATTTTGCACATTAAAATACAAATTACTATTAATTACACCTTTAATTTATGTAAGTTCAATAATGAATATATAAAAGCTCCTTGTGTTTATCCTATGTTTCCATATGACACCTTCTCTTGTCACATAAATTGCATTCATCACTTGTGTCATGCATTATTGGGCTGACCTTAAGCTATATAATAGGTTTGAAATTTGTTTTTTAAATCTTCATGTTAGATGTTTCCACTTTTCTCTGATTGCTAGGTAAATTTTCATTTCTTATATTTTACTTAATTTTCATTAATGCAACTCAGAAAATCTTTTCTCCAAGAGGAATAAAAACTACTTTTACATGCCACATAGATACACACTCCAATAGACATTAGGTTGTCTGGCGGCAAAAGGGAAATATGTTGTATCTAGGCAAAGAGGTATCAAGTTGTAAAAGTGAAAAGTGCCTTAAAGATTAGCACAGCAGTGTGTGAGAAACACCATTAGTCCCAGCATTTTGGGGTGCAGCTCTGTGATTTCCTTTGTTCTGGATGCCAGTGATTTCCCACTTCTTTGGACTTGTATAGTACAGCATTCCCTATGTTAAACAGTATTACAGGAAAATTCTGTAAAAGCTTGTATATTCATCACTTGCCTGTTCTGAAGTGAGAGTATGTGTGCTTTTGGGTGCATGAATCTAAGTTTTGGATAATCTTGAGAGGGTATGTAAAGAATGGATAGACTGTCTTTGATAAATACATAGTTCATGTCACCATATCATAATTTAAAATACTGATCTATTGTATTTTTGTCTGGTGAGACACAATTATTTTTCTATAGCTTTTTGTTTCTATAGCTTTTGAGTACTGTGTCTATTTATTCACATTTCTCTGTCCCCATAAACTAGATTTTCTAATTTCTGTTGGGTTTTTTTTTTTCCTCACAGCTAGTTTAATTTTAGTTTAGTTTTTCCTCACAGCTAATTTAACTGTCATGATATTTTGTATAACCGTTAATTTTTGGAATGCTGATCTGGGTAGTCACTGCTGTGTACACGCAAACAGCTGAAGTGTGTTATCTCACCTCTTTGTCTGTACTGTGTAATTCATAGTAATATGTTTTTCAGGAATTTAGAGAATTTTTAAGACTACATCAGCATTTCAAGCTTCTTGCTCCTGAGTTACCTGTAAATGCAAGTATCCATGCCTGGGATACACGCGAGAGAGTTTTATGGGATTTATAAAATAAATGTATACTGCTCTAAAGGTAGGTAACTGGAGTTTAGGACCTAGAAATTCTAGGTGACAGTCATCCCACCTACCACAGGTATCTGGAATTTAGGGATCTATACTAATAATCTTTATTCTCTCCATAGTGAATAAAAAGTAATAGAATTATTTAAAAAACAATTCAACCCAACTATTCCAGATACGTTTTAGGGTGGAATAAATTGCCCTTTGGAAGTGCACTACATTCCATGTAAATGTGGAGTTTATTTGCCATCTTTTTGACTAACCATTATTATCTTTTGTTTGGAAAGTGGCACAGCTGGCACATTACCATTGCTTTTCTCCACTGCACTGTTTTGTATCACATATTGTTCTTCAGTATATCATGCAATTCTTACAATTTTTAATTTGATAGAAAACTTAGGAAAGAAATAGTGTCTGAAAGGTTTCATTTTGACAATAATTACACTGTTCAATCAAGCAAGTCTTTTAGTATCTGATTTATTAATGGAGATGTTAAATTCCAGTCATTTGTTCCAAAGTATTTGAAGTGATCACCCTGAAATACTTTAATGAATGCAGAGTAAATATATAATAGTTGTATGCATTTATTCTAGATAAGTTTTTTGTTAGCATTGGTTGTTCAGTAAAATTCTCCTGAACAATTAATCTGCCAGACAGTGTTGAATTTCTTTTTAAATGTCAAGAAAGGTTCAGGCAAGTTAAAAGCATATAAAAGTATGGCACCTATATATGTGTGCCTCCTCCCTTCCTTCCCCCAGAATGATAGCATCACTTTTTCTTTTTGAATGTGCAATTAGCAAATAAATGGTACTATCGAAAATGACGGTAGTGTTAAAAGAACAGTCCTAAAGATTTTTAGAAGCAAAAAATATTACCCCCAGGTTGTAACTGAACTGCATAAACTGTACACATCTGATGCAAATGGACTTGCGAAACCATCTCAGTCTCCACGCATCTCAGAAAGATAGATTATTTCAGGGCACTGTGCTCAGTGGTATATTGAATGAAGCATTGGCTACAAGGAAAAACCTTGTGGGATCATGCAATAAAAAGGTAGGTGGGTGGCTCTTGCTTTGGGAATAAAGAGGTCCATTCCTACCAGAACTGTAAAGGTTTTCAGTAAGAACTTTCTGAGTTTTTTCCCTCCTATGCTACATGCATGGAGACAGAGCACATGCTGGCAGCGAGCTCAGCACAGCCGGGTACATTGCCCCTGGGTAATAACCCTCTGTGGGGATTTAATTGGCTACCCCCAAACTGCAGAGACGGGCATGCAGCAGCATAGACTGAGCATGAAAAGTGACACATAAGGCAGAATTAGAGGGTCCCAACACCATGACTGTCCTGCAGTTTCATTCACAAGGTGAATAGTACGAATTAACTGTTTAGCTGAATACTTGATCCTTTTTTCTGGGATGAAGCATAATGAAGCACTGTGAAGGTTCTCGGCAGCTGAAAAGCATCAGAGCTGCCACGCACGCGTGTGCGTCAGCAGTGACACTGTAAGAGCAAGCCTAGAATTTTGTAATTTTTCAATATTTGATTTTGCGACCTTAACATTTTTAAATACCTTTTGGTGTCTGTGAACATATCCTATATATCTTTAGACCAAGTAACTAAATCTTACATATTCCCAACAGAAGAAAAAGGTGAATGTGTATAAAGTTCTGCTCGCTTGTTCTCTTTTGTTCTTATCTTGTAGAATAACTAAAGAGGCTTCTGTTTTCTTCTCTGCAAGCTGATGAAATCATGTGGTATTTTAGTCTAACTTTTTAAATGGCAATACTGTACACTTATTGAATTTCCAAATGTAATTTTTCTTGTATTTTCTCTTTTTTTTCCTGGTGCTTCTGGAAATCTTTATTAATATATCCAGGAGAGGTTACTTAAGCATTATTTTGTGTTCAGATACAGCATGTTTTCTATAAATAATTCAGTATTACCCGGATCCTGTAAAAGGAGTGTATGCATCCTTGACATTTTCTATGGATGGATATATATTTTTTGATTCAAGTTAACATCTAAATTTCACACCTTTGGGAAAGAAAAAAAATCAGAGAGAATGTTATCTGATAGAAATTTGACATAGTCTTGGAGAATCAAGTTCAGTAAACTGGGTATCAGACAAACCAAACAAAAGAAAGGTGACTGAGGAGTGGAGGATGCTAAGAATCTGATGTTTTCTATATGAAGAAGGAAATACAATATCAGTAAAGGGGATGTAATATTTTTAGTGTAGGGGAGGAAGAAGAGAAGGAATTAAACCTCAAAACATGTTCAAGGTGATCTGAGAAGAGGAAAGATATCCTAATTATTTGAATATTCCTGGAAAACAGAAGAGTTGTATTTTGAATCTGGAGTATGAGATGACAATCACTTGATTGAGGTGCTCGTTTAGGATCAGGGAGAGCTGCAGCTATTGCCTTGCTCTGTTCTGTACTGTGTGTGATTTTGGACTTGTGCCTATTTCTCTATGCCTGTTCTAAACAGAATAATAGCACTTGCTAAACTCTTCAGAGTAAAACTTGTGGGCTGTTTATCTTTTATCCTAATTATCTTCCAGGATAATTAGGATTTGCTGCATGCTAGAGATCATGGTGATTCCAATATGTTAACTATTTTCTGTGTGGAAATGTCCCAAGCAAAGGAAGATATTTCATCAGCTTGGCTTGCTCTGAAAGGCAATGCCTGTATTTTCCTGAACTGTGTTTGGAATTGTGTGTCATAACAAAAAATACAATTACATTCACTCTAACATAACAAAGATATAGATGTTCCTAAAAGCATAGGAAGAAACTGGTTTTTTTGTGTGTGTGTGTGTGTGTGTGTCTGATGCTGTAAAAATGTTGGATAGATTTCTGATGGATGACTAAAGCAAGTAGATTTTGGAACTGTATTTAAAACTGGGTCAGTAAATCCTAGCAAAGACTGTGTAATGATTCTGAAGAAATGATTAAACAGGTAAAATGGACTAGTTATAATGGTGCTAATTTCCAATGGCCAGAAACAGTACACATGACAAACGCTTCCGTAAGGTAAGTATTGGAGCACTTTATGTTGTATACTGCATGAAGTTATCTGAGGACGTTGTCTTAGATAACAACCCTTAATTTCTGATCTTTAATTTCTCAGAATAAATTCAGATTTAAAGACTCAATCCCACTCTAGTTGAACTCAAAGTTGAAAGAACAACATAGCTGGAAATAAACCCTTCTCTTAGTAGCTCTTAATAGGATACCCAAATGTGCTTCAAAGATACTTAAAAGGGCAACAAGAAAACGTGACAGTGGTGTTCTGAGACACCGTACTGCAAATTCCATATTGTGCTAGAAGCTCCAGTAGCCTGATTTCTAAAATATCTGTTACAATCTAGATTTGATTTGCTAGATCAAATTACTAGATTCAGAAAAAGCACTGGATAGAGAAAAACGCAGAGAAAAGAATAACAGCAATAATAATAAAGCCTCCCAGGGCTTTATGTTTAGATCAGAGGGTTTGGATATAAAATTACAAATGAAGCAATATTTGAAGGAGAAAAATATTAAGAATATGCTGGGAGGAAATATTAAGTGAATTAATGAAAGGACCTTTTTACTGATTAACTATTACTCAGAAGAAACAACTTTGAAATGCCAAATGAAGGTAATGTGATTAATAAAGAAAGAAAATGATCACACTTCTTATCAGCCTAAAGGCAATGTAAATTTAACAGTGCATTCGGTGCTGTGATGATGTTGTAAACTGTTTATCTTGTCTTGCAGTGAGAAGCCAGGCACAGAGGGATTTTATGCAAAAACTCTGCAGTCAAATGGAAAAAGGAGAACCGTAGCTTTGGGGTTAATACAATGTTCCTTTTACTAATCAAGTTCCTTGTTCAATGTTTGAAGAACACAAATATTTCAGTGACTCTCTCCCAATGCCATGTGGCAGATGGTAAATCTAGAGGTGTAAATGAGGAAGAGTACATGCCAGTCGCTTCTTCTGATACACACATCTGGCCACAACATTGTAGTATAAACTCTCCCAAAGTCTAAAATAATCCATCAGTAAATTAAAGAAAAAAATCCTAAATTAGGCAAGGGGAATGGAATAGAAATGCCTGACTGAGAATGACGTTTAGTTGTGTGTGCAGTTCTTCCATTGAAAAGGCGTTGTTTTCCTCCCTGCTTCAGGGAAGACAATGTGAAGACTGCCATTTTGAGATTCAGATGCAAAGTCCTACAGGCTGAGTGAAATCTGCCTCAGTAGTTTTATTCTATTCTTTTACTGTCTCTTTCCTGAATAAAAGTACTGCTTTTAGACTTGTGCAAGATTAGTTGTTCTGAATATGTCAATAAAATTTTATCTTCTTTCAGAAGGGATTTAATTTCAGCAAAGATTGAATTTCTCAGTAAAGATGTGGAATAGGCAGAAGAGCAGGTACCAAATACTCTATTATGTCAAAAAATTAACAGAGAGCCTGAGTTCTTGCTGTAATATATTTTCAGTGTGTGGGCTGGTGAGTGGGCTGGTGGATGAAATTTAGCTTTCCTATTCTTAATTAAATTATTGCGTATTTTAAGGCTGAGGCAAATTTCTTTAATATGTTTTGAGCTATTTCCTCTCTGCTGACTTGATGGTCTTGAAACTTACCCAAAATTGTCATAGTGCTAAGGATCTCTGCTTTGGTCTGCACACACAGATGACACCAATCAGTATAGCTTAGGGAAAAACTTCAACAAATAATTTATTTCTTTACTAAGGGGGGGGGGGGGGGGCTTACTGTAATTTCCAGATCACTATCTCAAGTCTTGACAGACTGTCAGATTATTTTTCTTTTTTTAAACAAAGCTGTAGCAAGCTCTCACTGCACCAAGTACTTTAAATGTACAAAATTAAATGGCCTTTGGTCTTTCAGTCATTCTCTGCTGGACCTATGTTTTATCCATATTTTTGAAATGTACAGAGGTTGGTAATTAGGAGCACTACTAGTTTGGTGCATTCTTGAGATATGGGGACAAACAAAAACAGGTCCAGTTTCCTCATTACCAGTACTTGCTTCTCTAACTGCTTGTGAGCCACAGTGGAAACCAGCCTCTGAAAAAGGTCCCTATCACTCACCATATCCACAACACTTCTGCATTCAGATGCCAGCCATGGAATTAGTCTTGTGCAGTCTCCTGAGGTCATAGTTTCCTCTTCCTTTGTCTCTTTGCAGCACTTAAGTAGCTCAAAAGATTTGTGAAAGTGATTTGGCTCTGGCAATGCCATTTTCAGAATGGCAACACCATTGCATTTTTTCAAATGGCTTTCAGATCATGTTGTATGTCACCCTAACAGAGGTAATTACAGTTCCTAGCCTGTCTGTACATACTCTCCAGTTGATTCACAAATACACATGAGTCTGCAGCTCGTGGGTACAGCAGATTTACTGTAAATGTACAGGCCATTGGTGCAGCATCTGTTCAGGATGTCAAACACATCCAGGAAAGAGCAAATCTATTTTGCCCTCTGCATCTGCCCTAAGTCTGCTGCATCTAGACATGAGGAGATATGTCATGCATATAGCATACTGGGTGCTTCATCCATAATTATGCTTGAGCACCACTAATTACAGTGCAGAGTTTTCAGATTTCACCTGGAAAAGATTTCTCATCAGGAAAAAAGACAAGTCCAGAAAAACCAACCTGTCTGGCAGGAATTGCCATTTTCGGTGTTGAAAATTGGGACAGCATGCACTGTGCAGTTTCCAGTGTGGGTCAGTGCTTAATGGGCATGAATAAACCTTACTGATGTCTGTATGTGAGTCCAAGGAAGCTTGAATTATTTAGCATGTGCCAGTGTAATTAGTGTTATAAACATGAGTTAAACAGTAGCACACTGTGAGGGACAATCCCCAGCCACCAGCTGATGTCATTGTGAATTAGTAGTATTGACTCATAAGCTCAGTAAAGGGCATGTGGTTGGCTAGTTAGAGAAGATTCACTAATTACCTATATATGGATCCTGTAGAACTGAATACAACTCTCTGGGATGTAAAATTGTGCAGTGGCACCTTGCGGGGGAATATTTTCCCTATCTCTGCTATGTGATAAGAATTAGTTGACCCACTTTAGAAACTCTGTCCTGTGTTTTTTGGTATTCCTGGTACTTGACATTATGAACACTTCAAATACTGTGAAACTAGAACTTCCATGGCTGTTAATACTTTGATATTATGATGTCCACATCACAGCAACATTTTTCAACTCTAAAAACAGTGCTCCATATTCATAATATTACATTGAGGTACGTCCCAAGACCAAAACACTCATCTGTGTCAGAAGAAGTAATCTTTATCTCAAAGTGATCATTATTTAACAATCAGTTACTGCAACCCTAACAATACAGTAGGCTGCCTGGCCCTAACCCATTGCTACTGTTTGAATGTCTGCACTCTCATGCTCCGTTAAAGCAAGCTGGAACCGATCCAGATGGTTTTTGGTAAGCCTGTCCTGAAAGGTCTCTAGGAAACTAAGACAGTCACAGAGGCTTGACTCGTAAGTAGTGTTCCTGAGGGGCAAGACAGAGGCAAATAACCAGGGTCACATAGCCTAAAGTTGCTCTGAAAGGGAAGAGGGAGCTCTGCAGAAGGCATTGGTGAGAACAGTTTATGACTGATACTTGAACTCTCAGGCTTTCTTGACTTCTGCTTTTTCTCATGGATTTGTGGTTGCTTGTGAATATTTTACATGTTTTAATTTTGGCACATTTGGATCTTAATGAGACATAGCACAGAGAGCAGCCTCAGCACCTTCTGAGGTATCCCATTCATTTGTGTATGTCCACTTTACTTAAGTGGTCCCTAACTTTGTCTTCACCTACTATGAACTTCTCTCACTCCCAAGCTGTATGACTAAGCACAAAGACACGGGAGGTCTGAGAGCAGACCTTGCCTGTAAAGGCCAAGGCAAGGAATGTTTTGAGTCTTCACTATGTCTTTTGTCACTAGATTGCCCTGCGCAATTAGCAGCGGGCCAACATTTTCGCTGATCTTTTTGCTGCCCATGCAGCTGTTGAAGCCCTTGCCATCCCGCATATCCCACACCACACTCACCTTTCAGCTGATATTTATCTTTGCTGATTCCATCACCACACGCCTGGGCAGCGCTTCTGCACTGCTGTGGGGCAGACCCTGCCTGCTCCTCCTATGTCTGTCTCCCTTGGTGGGGTGGACTCAGCCAGGTGCTCTCATTCAGCCACACTGGTCTTCTGCCATCTCCCTGTCCTACAGGCTGGGATGGACTACTCTTGCGCCTGAAGACTGTACAGGTCTCCTGGACACCTTTTCTCTTTGGGACAGTTTCCCATGGGATCCTGCTGATCAGGTCCCTGAACAAACTGAGTTTGTTCCCCTAAAATTGAGGGCTGTTATTCTCTTAGTTGCCTTCCTCACTTCCTTCAGGATCCTAATTGGCAGATCAGATCTGCCAGTCTCATAGACACTCTGGGCAATGCTGCCATCTAACATCACACCCCCAGACAGTTCTTCCTTACTTGTGAACAGAAGATCTGGATGAGCACCTCCCTCAGCCTGTGTCAAAAAACTGTCTCCAACGTACTCCAGAAATTGGATTACTTGTACCCTGACATGTTGCCCTTCTACATGGTTAAAGTCTCCCATGAGAGTCGGGCCTGAGATTGTAAGGTTTTTCCCAATTGGTTTAAGAAGGCTTTGTCTACCTCCTCTTCTTGATGGGGCAGTCTGTAAAGATGTCTGCTGGTATGTCCCCCTGCCACACAGCCACCAGAGCATTGCTCCCCCTGCTGCTGGGGCAGCTCCTGGCACTCACTGCAGCTGGGGGCCTGAGCAGCTGTGTCCTCCCTCAGGAGCTCTATCTGGGCCAAGGTCTCTGGGGGGACAGAGGCAGCAGCTCCCACTGGTGCCATGTCCTAAGACACAAGTCTGTGGTGACGAGGAAGGTCTGAAGTCCATCCAGGAAGTCAAAATCAGCAATGCAAGGTCAGGATCAGGAGGAAATAGGGCCAGACACCAGCATAGCTACAACACAGCTGCAGCAAAGACCTCAGGCAGCTCCTGAGACAAGGTGCAGAGGCTCCAGACAGGACTTCTCACAGCTTTTTCTACCAGCTTAGATGTTTCCACAGAAGTCTGATCTGAGGTTACACAGCTACATCAGAGCTGACCTTGGAAGCAGTCAGCCAAAGCCCTGCTGGAGGCAATGAGGAAGAGGCTGCAGAGCCCGCTAGAGCATGCCGGGCTCGGACTGGACAGGGAAGCTCTATGAGATGTCCTGCTCAGCAAGCAACGGCTCGCAGTATCTTCTGGTTTCTTGTCATGGTTCACTGACCTTGGGAACATCAGGCCTGAAGCACTCAGGCTCCTTACCCTTGCTCTGTGCTCCAAACAGCACGCATTTTTAAACCTTGAATAGCTGAAACTGAATGTCTAATGCTATGGTTTTTAACCCAAGGCTTGTAGGCAACACTTTTTCCAGGAGATCCTCCAACATTGCTATAGACACAGGAAATTGATGCTGTCATGGTCAAGGTTAACAGGAAAAAAACCATGTTGTTGCCTGTGGTATTTTATGAATATCCATATTTGTGGGCCAATGGTGTAATGTCATTTAACATCTATACAAAATCAGCTTATTTCCATAGAGTTAAAGTCAGTATAGAGTATCTGTGGAGTTATCATTTAAAAAAAATCTATTGTAACTCCAGATTTTTGTCATACAGATTTTAAGTGTTTTGCTACTTGGCATTTAGGAAAAAGGTTTTAATAAGACAAAATAAATCAATAGGAAAGCACTCAGCTAGGTATCTTTTTCAGGCTTTCACCTTATTGTTGATGGTGAAAAAACAAATTGGAGAAAGCATCTTTCTATTATATCAGTGTGATAAATCGCCAGAAAAGGAATACACTGGCCAGGGTTCTGTAATTTGCTGTGCAAGACAATGCATATAATCCATAAAAATATGTGAATTATGTAAAGTTATGTAGTCATTTGCAGATTCAGAGTCAAGAAGCAAATGTAGCTGACAGTGCAACTTTATTTCAATCACTTTTGCTCTTTAGCCCTTTGTTGATTGCAAGATGACTTCTCAAGCATAAAACCTGATTCCCAGTGCTCTGATTACGGGAGGAAAAGATGACCATCTAGCCCCTGTAAAGCTAAGTCAGCACACTAAATTAGATGAAGATGAGTATTCTCTCTTTTAAAACAAAAAAAGTTCATGTATCTGATGTGAAGGGAAGTATACACCCTCCCGTCAGTGAGTACTTGCATTATTATATTACGCAAAAAAAAGGCTGGATTTTTTTGTTTGTTTTGTTGTGGTGGTTTTGTGTGGTTTTGTTTTGTTTCCCCCACCCCCAACTGGTGAGTTTCTCTGTTGTTTGACTTTCACATAGGTTGAGCTTTGCTGATGTCAGGGACCAATCAGATAACCACCACGCAGCAGCCTGGCATGAAATTCAAATAGAAGACGTTCAGTGTCAACATCCTGATGTTGACTCAAACAGGGGAAATTGGTCATTAGGATTCGAAAGAAGGAAGGAAGGAGTGATAGGGACTGATGAGAGCTTTCTACTGTGGGTGCAAACCAGCCAAATAGCAGCTTTTAATGGAAATCTAATGATATTAACCTAAAAGGGAGGTAAGAAGAGTGCTTCATTCTTAATGCAGTTGAGTCTTGGGAGTGAAGATGTTGAGATGTGAGGACAAATTGTGGTCACTGCATCAGCCCACAGCTTATTTTTACAATTATCAATACCATAATATTACAACAGTTCTCTAACTTTATTAGTGTAGGGCAGGTATAATGCAGTTCCTTCCCCTAGAGAAACCCACTCTCTATAACAGAAAGGAAACTAAATGTCAGAGAGCGAACAGAGGTGGCACTGTAAGCAGGCACTAGTGTCAGCAGTGATATCTCACTGATACACCACAGATCTAAGTCAAATGTGTATGGAGAAACCCCACAGAAGGAGCCTGTAGGGTTTTCCAGTTCTTGGCAGATCCTGTTACCGGTCACTGTCTCGTCCTGCTGCCCTGACTTGGGCAGCTTCCCTGCAGCACACAGCACAGCTGTACCGGCAAGGACGATCTCACAAACAACCTTCTTCCCCTCAAGTTATACTCAGTGGCTAATGTTAGAACATCATTAGAGCATAACTCTGCCAAACTACTTTGTAGTTAATACTCCAAAATGCCAAAACCAGAACAAATCCTTTCAAAGAATGCCCCAATTTTATTAAAAAACACCGAAGTCTTTATCTCCTCTTGCCTCCTGCAAAGAACATGAGTGTTTCAATGATCATACTTGAATAAATCCTGAAATATGCTCACTACACATGCCACTTCATGTACTTAGCCAAGAGCAGTAAAATATTATAACTCATTCATCACCCGTTACAGAGTGAATTGCTTGTTACAGTAAACCATTATAGACTCCACAACATATGTTCGAGAGCACGGTACACAGGGCAGAGTGGGGACCTGAATCCCATTTATCTCGAGGTCTTTCTAGACTGCACTGCCAATGAAAAACAATCTTACAGCAGTTGCCAATGAAAGGTACAAGACCTTTGTAATGGTCAAGTTGTATAAAAGATCTTTGTGTGAATAAGAACTCAAGCTGAGATCATTATCAGTGAGACTTAAAGGACCAAGTGCAGATAATGCCAGACAGTGGAGACACTATGAGCACTGCATACATGGCTTCAGTGAGGTGGCGTCATCTTTAGACTATGAGCGTAACTCACAGTTGACAGTTTTATGCCTTTTTCCACAAGTCCCACCTCTCTATGCGGGGCTTTCTGCCACCTGCCACTGAGTCTGATGCTGTGGTTTAGAAATCCCAGGTTTGAATTGCCAGTAAATTAGCCAAAATATAGCCACCTTACCAGCCTCACAGAGACTAAGTTGCACCCACAGTTGGAGTTATGCTCTTGACTTACTCCTTTCACTGCAAGAATGATCTAGTAAGACATCTCAATGAATCATCAACCGCACAACAAGCTGCTATCCATGTAAATTGTTTATAGCAATAAACAGAATTGAGTGGAGGAATCCGTTTCTACTCCTCGTGCCGACTGTGCACTTAGCATCTATCATGAAGGCTGGCTGTGCTTTTGGCAATAGGCGTGGTGAGGTTGATTGCTGTTGTATCCCTGGGTGACTTCAGATAAATCATACAGCTCCATCTGTGTCTCAGTGAAATAGCACTGCTGAAAGCTTACATTTCTTATATGAGCCTGAATACCTGCGATCATCTGGGCCACAAGTAATGATATTTAAAGTCCCCTGAAGCCATAGCTGAATGTTGCAGGAGCAAACTGCTCTCAGCAGAATAACACTCAGCATGTCTATACCATCAGTTAAGTACATGTTCTCAAGACAGATTTCCTCACAACTGCACATTATAAATCCTCCAACTTCCACTTATTGCTCATCTGAGCCCAAGCTTGGAGTTTGCTGCACACCAGAAACCCAGGCAAGATTGGTTCCTAATTATAGGTGTCAGCTTCCACTGAAGTGTCCTGGATAGATTGAGGTGGGGTGGGACAACCTGTTACAGCTCAGCTTTTCCAAGTCTAGCATGGATGATTTGGTTCAAGGCTCCAGCCAGCAGAGTAAACTGGATGTACTTGTGTGCTTCTCTGTTAAGTGGAGACAGAGCCCAGAGTGTCCACCAGCCTGAGCCTAGCTGCTGTAAACTTGGTGCTATAAAGAAGAAAATGGAAGATGAAAAATGTAATTGGGAAAAAAAAAAGAAATCACAACATTATCACTGTTATGTAATTCAGTCTTCAGAGGAGGTGCAGTTGTGCACAGCTTTGAGGCTGCACTATGCACCTCACCCCGATGTTTAGAGATTCTGGGAGATGTTTTAAATGTTGAGTATCTATGACTGCTTTTGCATGTATGATCTGCAACTGTTTAAAAGGAACAAGCCTTAAAAAATAAATTCCTAGGCTGTGGCCTAGCATTTTTGAAGTACCAGCAGCAAGACTGGTCAGGGACAACTGTCACCTCCCTGCGCATTCCCACTCCTGCTGTGAGCTAGACAGGGAAAGTGATCTGGCTTGAAGAGAAGGAAAAAAAAAAAGAAGAAAAAAAAAAATCCATGGGATTACTTCCAGCTGGATCAGTTCCTTGGTCTGGTTCACAGCAAAGCCTCTCAGACAGCTGTGCCAGTACAACTGAGGAGGCAATGTGCTGTGACAGGAGTTGCTGGTGCTGAAGGCTTTATTTTATGAAATCAGTCTCACGTCTGTCTACAATTTGACCAAGGCTGGACTCTAAAATCAGCTGGTCTGTTAAATGGCCAGTGAATGGATTCACACTTCAGAGCTAACAGGGTCTCAAAAGGAGGGACTGGGAGGGAAGGATTTATTTGTTTAACTTGTAACACTTGTTTGATTAGCTGTTATTAGGTTGATTATCTGTGAAGTTTTGGGCAACAGGTGATCAGTTTTACATTTGTAACTGATTCCTGTCAACACCCTGACCTGTTTCCAGCTCCTCTTAGCAGTAGTAAAGTGTAATTTCACCAGCGATTTAGTAAGTTTAGTTGTAGTTGCATAAGATGTTATCACTTAACTTCATAATGATACTAAGGGTTTATAATTGCATCCCTTTTTGACTTGTGACGTAACTTTTGAGTTAGAATGGTAATTTGGACATTTTTAAATTGAATGATGACAACTCAGGTATTTAAAAGTGAAGAAAAAACAAACCAAGTACAAACACAAACAAAACAAAACGAAAGACATACCTTTATGGTAAGCGCTTACCTGCAGGCCTCATTACTGCTGAACCAAAGCCTTTGTGCTTTTTTTCTGTCAGCTACCTTGTGAATGAGACCTGAAAATAGTGCAGTTTAGCTAAGAATAAACAGACTAGAGCACTCATCCTCCGCCCTGCAGAGCTGCAGCATGAGGAGCCCTGCTGATGAGCGATAGAGCGCTTTTCGCGCAAGTGACGGATGCTGGGTTTTGCTCTCAGCCATTGGCTGGTAAAGCAGCAGCAAGTGGTTGTGCTTGCAGAAGCAGCTGCCAAAAATCAGCCAGCAGACACCACCGCTCTAATGCGTGATGAACCCGTTCTGTCTGTCACTTGTGCTTTGTGTCTGAACTGTCTCATCTGGTGCTTTAATCCCACCTTGCTCCTCTTTTTCAGAGACACTGGAAGTGAGCTGTCTTTCTCTTTCTCCTTCCTTCTTTCCTTGTTTCTTTCTCTTTTGCCTCTTTCCTAAATCACAGAGTTTCAGCAGAGGTTTTCCAGGTACTTCACTGTGTGAAACTTTAACAGTGGTTGGTAGTGGATACTTTTAAAAAAAGAAGCAAAGCTAAAAGCTCTTGTTTTCATTCAGGGCTCCAAAGAGAGCGAACAAAGGATTTAAAAGGGCCTCAGAATAGATGGATTTCTAGGTCAGACTCTGAGGTACCTTGTACCATCTGTATGCATGTACAGTAGTGCAAAGGCCTTACAAGCACTTGGGCTGTATTTTACTTAATTGCAGGGCAACAGTCAATCATCTGTTCAATCAGAGAGCTGAGGCTTCAGACACAAATTTAGGGACCAGGGGAGTACCCTTACATTTCTGCACTGGGTGGCCTGCATGTTCCTGAACTTGGAAACCATTCAGGAACAGAGAAGGTCAATATTTGGTCTGCTCAAGAAAGTTTTTCTTCACCTTACACATCCTCATTTTACAATTTAGAAATAAATTTTCTTATGGACTACTTGGAGAATGAGAACTGTCATATAGGTATTATCTCATATCTTCTGATTCAGACCTCTGCTACAAGTGGAGGCAATGAGGTATGCATAATACAGCAGTATGACATGATGAGTTGCAGTTTATTGTGTTGCTAGTGTCTCCTTTGGGCATACCATATGGTGAAGCTGCCCTACAGCTTCCTAATTGATGTCTCTCTTTTTTTTTATAACTCTCCCCTGAAAATGCCTACCTGAACAAGAAACTTTTACTAAACAGAAGCACAGGAGGGCAATAAGAGAAAATCAGGGGGAGCTTTCACATCAAGGGATGTTCTTGTAGAAGTGTGTGTGGTATTGTTTTTATAATTTGTAAAATTCCCAAATTTAGTTTTTCAAGTGAAAAATCAAGCTAAAAGCTGCTGAGGATACATAGGGAGAGGCAGAAGGGAAGGGAGAGTAAAAAGAACACTGTGGAGATATAAGTACAAGAACATGGCTGTATATTTTGAGCCCAAGTCCTGAATTGTTTACTTTAGTACAATTTCTTGAATTCAGCTTAATTAAGTTTGCATAGGTAGTAAACAATTGTATAGATCTTTTTTACCTCTGCAGTGCTTTGTAGAACATCTCAAAGTAGTTACTGATGGTTTGGTTTTTCAGCTTCATAATATTCCTGCAACAATTACCTGGCCTTATATAAAGTTCTCTTTCAGTTATTGAGTTAGGAAACTCCACAATTAAGCTTCTGTAAATTACTAAAACAGGTAAAGTGTATACCTTGTAGTCTTCCCTTTAGCTCTTTAGCTCTTCCTTCCAACAGTTTCCTAATTTACTGTAATTATTCTCTCGTATGTAACATTTAGACTGTGTCTTAGTTTTTTACTCCAACAGGCTTCCCGCCTTTTTCTTAAAGTTAAATGGATCTCGGTCCACTAACACTGATGCAGTACAAGCATTTTTATAACAAATTTTTGAATGCTCACCATTTTAACATTTACACCTAATGCTGGTTTCTGATCTTCTACGTCATGTTCATAGAACCATAGAATGGTTTGGGTTGGAAGGGACCTTTACAGGTCATCTAGTCCAACCCCCACTGCAATGAGCAGAGACATCTTCAACTACATCAGGTTGCTCAGAGCCCCGTCCAACCTGACCTTGAATGTTTCCAGGGATGGGGCATCTACCACCTCTCTGGGCAACCTGCCCCAGTGTTCCATGACCCTCATTGTAAAACATTCCTTCCTCATATCTAGTCTAAATCTACCCTCTTTTAATTTAAAAACATTACCCCTTGTCCTATTGTGACAGGCCCTGCTAAAAAGTTTGTCCCCATCTTTCTTATAAACCCCCTTTAAGTATTGAAAGGACACAATAAGGTCTCCCTGGAGCCTTCTCTTCTGCAGGCTGAACAGCCCCAACTCTCTCAGCCTTTCCTTATAGGAGAGGCGTTCCATTGCTCTGATCATTTTTGTGGCCCTCCTCTGGACCCGTTCCAACAGGTCCATGTCTTTCCTGTACTGAGCGTTCCAGAGCTGGACACAGTACTCCAGAGCAGAGTAGAGGGGCAGAATCACCTCCCTCGACCTGCTGGCCATGCTTCTTTTGATGCAGTCCAAGATATGGTTGGTCTTCTGGGATGCGAGCGCACATTGTCGGCTCATGTCCAGCTTTTTATCCACCAGTACCCCCAAGTCCTTCTCCGCAGGACTGCTCTCAATCCCTTCATCCCCCAGCCTGTATTGATACAGGGGGTTGCCCCACCCAGGTGCAGGACCCTCCACTTGGCCTTGTTGAACCTCATGATGTTCACATGGGCCCACTTCTTGAGCTTGTCCAGGTCCCTCTGGATGACATCCTGTCCTTCTGGTGTGTCAACTGCACCACTCAGCTTGGTGTCATCTGCAAACTTGCTGAGGGTGCACTCGATCCCACTGTCTATGTCATTGATGAAGATATTAAACAGCACTGGTCCCAATACAGACCCCTGAGGGACACCACTTGTCACTGATCTCCATGTGGACATTGAGCCGGTGACCACTACTCTCTGGGTGCGACCATCCAACCAATTCTTCATCCACCGAACAGTCCACCCATCAAATCCATATCTCTGCAATCTAGGGAAAAGGATGTTGTGGGGGACCATGTCAAAGGCCATACAGAAGTCCAGATAGACAAGTGACTACGTCAGTGGACAAAGGTAGCTCTTCCCTTGTCCACTGATGTAGTCACTCCATCACAGAAAGCCACTAGGTTGGTCAGGCAGGACTTGTCCTTGGTGAAGCCATGCTGGCTGTCTCGAATCACCTCCCTGTCTTCCACGTGCCTTAGCATAGTTCCTAGGAGGATCTGGTCCATGATCTTCCCAGGCACAGAGGTGAGGCTGACAGGTCAGTAGTTCCCAGGGTCATCCTTTCTACCCTTTTTAAAAACGGGCACAATGTTTCCCTTTTTCCAGTCACCAAGGGACTTCACCTGACTGCCATGACTTTTCAAATATCATGGAGAGTGGCTTGGCGACTACATCGGCCAGTTCCCTCAGGACTCTGGGACGCATCTCGTCAGGTCCCATATGTATGTTCAGAATCCTCAGGTGGTCACGAACCTGATCTTCTCTTACAGTGGGAGGGACCTTGCTCCCCCAGTCCCTGTCTTGCAGTCCATCCACTCGAGAGGTGAGGGAAGAGAGGTTGCCAGTGACGACTGAGGCAAAGAAGTTGTTGAGTTCCTCAGCCTTCTCCTCGTCCATTGTTACCAGTTTGCCAGTCTTGCTCATCAGAGGGGCTACGCTTTCTTTGACCTTCCTTTTCCGGCTGACATACCTGTAGAAGCCCTTCTTATTATTCTTTGCATCCAGCAAGAATGAAGTCCCCCAGCAGGATGAGAGCCTGTGAGCACGATGCCTCCTGTAGCTGGAGTAAGAAGGCTTCACCAGTAGGCTCCCCTTGATCAGGAGGCCTGTAGTAGACACCAACCACAAGGTTCTCTTTGTTGCCTCGGTTTCTGATTCTTACCCATAAGCTTCCAATCTGCATGTGGCTATTCTTCAGAGACAGCTCTTCACACTCTATCCATTTCTTGATGTAGAGGGCAATGCCTCTGCCCCTCCTTCCTCACCTGTCCCTTCTGAACAGCCTGTAGTCATTGAACCAAGAGTTCCCACTATTCTTGGTAACATTTCAGGTAGGACCGGTAGTCCCATCCAAGTCGATCTGTGGCCTCTGTTGTTTTCAACCACACTATACACCTGGCTCTGAGCAAAGTTGTTGTGTGGCTAATCAGAGAGGATGAGCTGGATTTGGGTGTGAGCTATATAGACACGGTTCTAAGTCCTGAAGTCCTTTCAGAGTATTGGTCTTAATGAGGAAAGGTCTCATTGGCTCTTTCTGGCTGAAACTTCTGTCTTCAGCAGAATGAGCTACCTATTACATAAAGCTTTTTTAATTACATGTGGGGATCTTAACTCTCACCTCTTCCTACATTATTTGCACAAGACAGGCTTGATTCTTTATTCTTCTGTAGCCTTTTTTGGCCATCAGCAGATCTCCCCAGTTGGAATTACTCATGTCATGAGCCTCTGATTTATGTCTGGGTCAGAGAGACTTTTGAAGTCTCAGAACTTGGCCTGGCAGAGAGGAGTTATAGACCCACCTTCTTTTTACCTTCTCCCTTCCTGTAATGAATGTAATTCTGTCTGGATGGGGAATCAGTGCCATTCATTGCTACGGATGCTATTCAAAGGAGGAAGAGGGCCTAAGTAATGTATTTTTTATGGTGTTTATGTTTCTTTGTCTACTTGATTTAGGCCTCAGATTTACTGATACAGCACCAACTCACTTTTTCTTTGTATCTCTTGTTTCAGGCTTCCCTTTCTGGACACAACATAATTAGGTCTTAAATTTCCTGATGTGTTTGTTTTCATAGTAGGATAACTGGTACTGACATTGTGTTACTCTGATATTGATTCGCATCAACAGTGCCACAAACGTTGTTATCATTCTGTCATCGCAATGTCATCTTTTAGACTTTCCAGATCTTTTTGAAGACATGTTTTTCCTTCAAAGCAAATTAAAACTCTTAGGAATGTTTCTGACCACATTTCACTTCCCTACATGTTCCACATTAGTTTTTTCGGAGCATGAAGATCTGGTAAGAATACACACAACCCAGACACCCACATAAAAATGTTCTGGAGAGCTCATGTCTGATGGGGCTTTCCCTTGCTGCTTCTTCAGTTTTATCACAAGCCTTCTTGATTTGTCTATACACTAGCCAGAGTGTTCCCAATTAGAGGTTTCAGGTTTACATTATTATAAAATTTAGACTGTGCAGCTGACTAAAGTATAGTACTGATAACACAGGGATCCAGTAGGCCAAGAGATGATACTTTGCTTTATTAGTTTCTTTCATTGCATTGGCTTTGTCCCCTGCTACTCCCCTATGCCATTAACAGGAAACTTTAGCCATGAGTACTTTGTGTAGAACAGAGCAATAGCTAGTTGCAAATGTAAGAATGTGTTTCATAATCACATCTGCCCTGCTTTCCAGCAAAGCCATTTTACTCCTAGGAGTGTGGAATAATGCTGAGGAATGCAGAATCATAACATTTTCAACTTCCGTTATGGATGCATACGCACTAAAGAAAAGGTGGCTTGGACTCAGACATGCTTATTCACAAAAAAAAAAAAAGAAAAAAGAAAAGAAAAAAGTTAGCTCTGGATGAATGCCATTAATCCAGACTAGCATTCTTCAGCTGAGGAGTCACAGCTCCTTAGAGAGGTTATGAAGGCTACCAGAGGCACTATGAAGCACTGAAAGTTTTATTACAAGTCTAAAGCAAAGAATATTCCATGCTCTTTTCCTCTGCACACTATTAGCTTTCACAGGCAAGTGTTCTCTGTCAACTTACTGATTCGGTGATATAAAATTTTTAACTTGATCTGTGATATAAATTCACCTTTATTTTTTCAAAAAACGTGAAGTTATTGGGAACTAGAATATGGGATATGGAGGTTTAGTTTCCTTATATGCTAGAGGGAATTTGGTTACTACGTATGCTTTTTCCCAAGACCCTAAGGGACAGATAGGGTCATGATTGTTCGTTCCCATGTCATTACCTAGAGAAAAATTGAATGATGTCAGTATCTACAGGACCAGCAAGTAGACTCTATGGGTGGTGGCTCTTGTCCTTCCTATGGTCCTGGAGCATCCTCTTATGTGCTAGTGACTCATTTCTCCAAGTATCATAGCTGCAACCAAAAGGAGTGAGAATCACCTTCTCCAAGTTATCCTGTGTACTAATGGAGTCAACTAAGAGGTGGATGCTCAGACCCACTCTTTGCCTAGTTTATACCATGGACGTAAATAAAATTCTCTACCCAAAATACTTGATGATGAGATCTGGACTCAAATCTCCAGAAAGAAAGGAACCTAGACATAGGAGCTAGCATGCTAACGCCACCACTTCATCAGTTCTGTGAGCCTATTCCTTCCTACAAAACTTTTGATGTGATCTGAGTTTTCAAATAATTTGAAAATGATTGAAATTTTCTCCTTCTCAATGAGTTTGATATTTATTGACAAGAATTAATAAAACCAAAATGAAAGAAACTTTACTGTACCAAAGTTGTTAAGTATACAAGGGACAAACATTAAGCCACTTGCTTTCTAAAACTGTTTTATAAGATGTAGCATTTTGAGTGTTAAGTCTGGCAGATAATATGAAATCCAGTCCAAACTGTTGAAATGATCTTATCAACTGAAATGCTTTGGCATACTCAAAGAACCCCATTTGTTTCAAAGAATTGAATGTATAACAGTGTGGCAGGAAAGACAGACAACTTTCTCTTGCTTCTTTTGAATGAGGTAGTGGGAGGCAGGACTGAAGTTGGTTGTAAATAGGTTGTTACTTTCCCCTAATTCAGAAGTCAGAGACTTCTATAGAACAGATGGGAAAGAACAAATCTGATTGCAATTAATAAACAACTTATTTAAATGCAGCTGATTTTTCTGGATTTAAATAGCTCAAAACCTTCTCAAATGCCTTTATGTAAGATAATGTCACATTGTGTTAGACTGGAGGCTCTGGGAAGTGAATACCAAGATTCTGATTGTGGGAGTTAACTACGTGGAAGTGATTTTACTATTTCTCATGTCTGTTTCATGGCTAAATTAATGTGTGAGTTGAAATGGGGATGAGTTAGAGCTGCCAAGGGTAATCCCTAAAAAGGGAAAATTTGGTTGTATGTTTGCTGGTAGTTCTTTGTAAATTTTCAGCATTTAGTGCAATGTCATATCTCATGACACAGAGCAATGCACTAGATTATCTGAGCTACTGAGGAAGGGCAGCTGCAGTGGCAGTTGCTTAGGCTAACTATAACTAGATCTGACTATCTATCTCATCCAAAATACGGAGAGTGACAGAAATGTTTGGAAGAGGCAGCCTACCTCCACCAAAACACTTCAGTTGAATTTTTGAAGGAAACAGGAAGATAAGAAATACAAGCTTAATTACTGAAAATGTTCAGAGTAAAGGCAGACAAGATAAAATATTTCACGTGAAAGACGTAAAGTTTGATTGTTCATTTCTAGGTTCTCAGGCACCTAAGCAGTTACTTAAAGAAGAGGCAGAAACCATCTAGTACCACATTTCATCACTTATCCTTTAAATTGTTAAACAATTAATTGATATATCTCTTCTTCCATTTCCAACAATTCTTAAAAAAAAAAAAAGAAAAATTGTGCTTTTTATAAATGAAATATGAGATTTTGACTCACTTTTAACCACTTAGTTTAGGTGTTGGATACTGGATAAAGAGATCAAGCTGAAAACCATCTTGTTCCAGTGTAGCCTTATATTCCCCAGCTAGAAATAGATTCCATTTATTATAAGCATATTACTGTATTATAAAGATGTGTTGTTGTTGTTGTTAGTATTACAAGCTGTTGCTCAGTGAAGTGCCAGACTGAGAGTTTTAGCAACCCAAGATGTCATCATGCTTAGGAGAGCCAAGGACAGATATTCAGATGCACACGGCTTCTATCTTGACACATGAATGCAGGTTCCCTAACAGCCACATTCCTACAAAATGTTGGGATGTGCTAATTGATAGCCGCCAGAAGCAGTCCAATTTCTGCAAGCAGGGAAATAAGAACAAGCTGTCATTACAGTCTTCAAATGTTTACACTGTTAGATAACTTTAATGGCTGAAGTGTCTCACTTTCTTCCAAGGTTTGGAGGTGCATAGCTGTATCTGCAACTAGTAACTACAGCTTGTTCTTAAACACAGCCCACCCCACTCCACCCCCCAAGCTGAGCTGCCACAGAAAGATAAGTGAAACAAAAATTGCAGGTGACATATAGGTGATTGAATGGGATTTTCACCTAAATATTAGCTGCTTAGACGAGATACAGTGATGCTCTACAGATGGAAGGTTTGTGGAAAAAAGAGTATTTTCAAAAGTAAATTTTAGTAAGTCTGCAGCAGTTTATCAAAGTGAGTACTGTGGCAAAAGAGAGATAGGAATGTTTAAAAGGGATCAAAATACTATTTGCTACTAAAGAAAAAAGGATAAATGTTAAATCAAAACTAAATTCTGCTGATTTATTAGTAGTAGCAGCTCAATTTCTCCTGTGTAAAGATGTAAAAAGCACCTGCTGGTTACTACTGTTTATACTAGCCTGGGAACAGCTAACAACCCCTAATTACAGGCATCAGCTTAGTTCCCGTGTGATGGGGAGAAAATGAACTAAGTTTTTCCCAGTAATTACATCTGCTTCTGCCTTCCTTACTCCCTAGGAGAGGAGTTGCTGCCGTCAATCAAAAGTAGTAGCTTTTCCCCTCTTTGGGGAGAGGAGTAGTACAAAGGCAATGAAATCCAGAAAAGGTCAGGCTTGCAGGGATCTTGAGAAAAGCTGACTTCCAATCAACAGGCTCCTTTAGCGGACAAGTCAGATCACCTGTGTTTCAGAGCCTGCTCTCAATTGCCCTTTGGAGAGCATGTTTTCCAAAAAGTCTAGTCTGGGAGACTTGCTTTCCTGGGTTAAAGAAAGCCTTTTTAAATATTCCCACCTCGCAGCACCAATGGGTTAACTATTGTGACTCCCTGGTTAATGTTTTGTTTTATTTTTTTAAGTGTCTTGATGAAAGACCAGATTTTTTCTGAAAACTGAAGTTCAATTCTTTCCCAGGCAGAAGCAGCTTTGAAAGCACGACACTGATACAAACGGCTCAGTAGGCTGAAAAGAAGCAGGTCTCTGGGCTCCGCTGCTTCAGCAAGCTGCCTTGTGCTGTGGGTGATGAGCTGATGCAGAGATTATTGAACTACTATAAGGCTTTCTTTCACACTAGTGATGGAGTAAGCAGCCTTGGCTGGTGGCTCGTTAGTCAAATACTCCATGTTCTGTTACTGATCCCCTGTGTGCTGTGTTGCATCTTACATGTGAAGGGCTGTAATAGTATTTTGTGCTTGTTTCATATACGAGTGGCAATTACAGTGTGCTAGATCAATAGTGATACTGTTATCTGTGTTGGAAAACATGTAAACTCAAGAGTTTGGTAGTTGGGCTCCCAAAGGTGCAGAGTGGGCAGTAAGATCTTCACAATTCTCGCTGCAGGTTAGATACATCCCTTAAAAGTACAAGAGAAACAGTAAGGAAACAGATTTTTCTTCTGTTTTTTGCATTGCTAGGCAGTAACTCTTCAGGAAATCTCACTGTAATGCTCATAAATAGAGTCACAGTCCAAATATTAAGGATAAAGTTTTCTCTTAGTTCTTTTCTTCTTGCTGTTGGTATAAGATTACTTGCTGTTGGTGGGGTGGGAGGAGTTTTGGCAGAGAAGGAAAAGACATTTATTTAGTCAGGGCATCTGAAATCTAGAAAAGGAAGAACTTTTCTATGTGAGCAAACAGTGCCTAAATCTGCAAATTCTTAATTGCAGAACTCAGAGTCTAAAAAGCTAAGTATATTTTTTAAATGGCAAGGTCTCTGCTTGAACTGTTAAACCAACACAGGTGAGAAATTCACCTTTTATTGAGGTTTAAAGGCTGGCTGTGTTCCAAAAGAGAATGCTTACTAACAGTAGCAAACTCTGAATATCAAATATTTGTAAGTAAAAAGCATATTTTTCAGATACATCATTTACTCATTGTAAGAAAAGTATTCTTGCTTTTATATCTCTTTGAAGAATTAAGCAAGTGGTGGGGTTTTTTTTCTGTAAAGCCATGATTTAAGGAAGTCTTTGGAAAAAATCTAACTTGAAGCTGATGAAGAATTGCATCATCTTCAAGGGATTGCAGCCTGCCTCAGTATGATGTGAATGGTTATGTAGCTTCTAAAACTGAGGGCTCAGAGCGGTGGGATATAAGAAATGAGGATCACTGTGCCAGAGATATTGAGGTGGTTGATAGCATTTGTGTAAGGAGTAGTTGATGACTTGGTGTCGGTGTTTTGTCAGTTGTTTTAAACCCTACAGCTGCTTTCAACGCTGTTGCTTGTCACTTGTAAGTGACTTAGTGGTATCTCTGATCAGAGTAAGATGAAACTTTTTTTTTCAGTGCCTTCTTTCTACCTCTTAGATTTCAGCAGATAAGTGTGGGTAATTTTTTTCTTCCCAAATGTCTTTCTAGTGTGGATACTTCTGGACACTGGTGTGGTTTTCACTTCTGTTCAAGCAGAAAAGGGGCCATGTGGGAGTTAGTGTGGGATCTAAGTCTGGCGTCAAAAAAACTTGGGCAAATCTGAGTTAGACACTTTGGCTCTCCTCATGATCAAGAGAGAGAAGCAGGCATTGAAAGCAGAATAAGTTTAAACTAGGACAAACAACTTACCTTCTGGATCTGCTTATTACTCTTTTTTGACTTTGTGTGGAGGTAAGGGAGACCAGATTGGACTTCAGGTGACTAAAAGTTAAAATGAATGAATCCCACCCTTAGGAAGGATGAGATCTTCTTATTTTTAGCCTATTGATAAAGAGAACATGTATGAATCTATATCTTCCACCCACGATGGATGACACAACACCTCAGTTTGCAAAGAAGAGCACAGCAGAGATATGACTTAGTTGGCTGAGGCTCAACTCAGATTAACTGAGATTGTGATGACAGGTTGGGAAAGTAGCCAGAGGAGACAGAGGAAGTAATCTTAGCTCCTCTGTAGGAAGAAATATATCTGCCATTAGTTAACAGTACCAACAGCTAAGATGTGATTATAAACTCCCAGGTGCTATTTGACAATTATGTCACAGCAGCAACCCAGATAGCCCTGAATTACTTGTGTTTGGCTAAGGAGCTGTGACCTTTCTTTGTGCATACAGACATTGGCAGTGGCATCCAAGTCCTATTCCCTTAAACATTAAATTATTGCTAAACATTTGACAGTTATAGAGGGAGGCTAATGGGGATTCTGGCAGTTTGCTTTTGGGGAGGGCAACTTGGCAGGAACATGGTTCCTCTCAGGTCTGTACAGGCTTCCTGCAGATCTCAGAGTGAATGTAAATAATAGCTGAGGCACAGCCCAGCTCTTGTTCTTTGCCATTATTGCTGCAGTTGCTATTTCTTTGCACCATTGACTGAGACAGTATCGGGAGTCAGCAATTTGGTGCCTCTGGTCTGACATTGCCGAAATTTGGTGATGTCCTCAGCTTGGCGAAAAAGTCTTTTTGATACTCTTGAGTATCAAAAGGTGATAAAGGAGACAGAGAATTTTGGGAGCAAGTCAACTTCCCGAGTAATTGAGTTTGGCACTATCTAGATTTAATTATTTTTAATTTATAATTAGTTATGTTAGGGTGATAAAGTTTATAAATGAATGTATCTGTTGTTCTAAATACATGTAAATTTTGTTTTAAGTGAAACTTTAAATCTGAATTTAAACCTAAATAATGATTATTCTGAGTCTAAAAGAAGTACTTAAGCTGTGGTCTCTATTGAGGATAGAAGCCATTCTCAGATGAAAAGTGCAAACTTTCATCTACCCTCAACTGTTGCTATCACATTCCTTGCAAAAGTGTCTTCATATATGTAGAAGATACAAGCTTCTGCTGGCAGAATTTCTCAGATACCCCGCTGAACGTTGTTATCAGCAGATCTCACAGAAGTCAAGAAAGTTTGCCTAGATGGCGATCGGTGAGTACTCCCTGGCAGGTAGTAATTGCATGCATGATCTGTGCATTTACAGGTAGGATGAAACTGGGATGCCTGCCACAGGAAACCTCTGGGTTGAGAGCCAGGAATTCTGCCAGCAAAACAGTAATGCATAATGGTAACTGTTGGCATTGAATGGTTTCTTTAGAAGAAGGGTAGCAGTTTGCATGTGAAGACAGTGGAAAACAGCAAAATACAGTCTTAGTACTTTGTCTTTCTCTTTCGCGCCCAGGAAAGGAAAGCAGTTCAGATATGGCACTTTACCAGTTCCCTCCTCTCTTCCGCTCTCCTATCCTTTTTCATAATACCTTTGAGGCTAAAAGAAGTTTGAAAAAATGAAAGGAAGGTGAAAATGGAAAGGGATGCTGCATAGTGGTATTTGAAACATTGTGCTTTACGTCATTACTGGAAGTACAATAGAGCTCAGGAACAGTATGGGGCTTCATTAGCTCTGGGAATACCTATACTGGACTGTGGGGGGCTTTGTTGTTAGGTTATTTTCAAAAGATATTTCTTTAGGTCCACAGATATTAAACACCCTCAAATTTAAGCATCTGGTAATGTGAAAAGTTTGGCAACGTCATTTGAATTGTATATGAAGCATTGCCTCTGGTTAACAGCGGTAAAATGTTAATTTAGTCTTTGATAGAACTTATTAGCATGATAACTCACAAAACAGTTTTGGTATGCTAATTCTGAAATAAAAAATGTGTTCTGATTAATGCCT
Source organism: Ciconia boyciana (assembly GCF_034638445.1). Taxonomy (NCBI): domain Eukaryota; kingdom Metazoa; phylum Chordata; class Aves; order Ciconiiformes; family Ciconiidae; genus Ciconia; species Ciconia boyciana. The sequence continues at coordinate 57,515,197 of NC_132936.1, forward strand.
GAATCAATATGAAAACTACCGGATGCCTGAAATGACAAAGCTGATCAAAGCTGCCAAAATTGTGTGGCAAATGTATTAACAGCGATAGTGGCTAGGTTTTTTTTTCTTCCTCTCAGAAACAGTGTGAAATGTAATTTTAAGTGGAACCCATTTGAACACATAAGTCAGCAGGATTAAACCTGTGTGTTCTGTCCTTGCCTTAATTCACATATTATTGGGTTTTGCGGGTATAGATTTCATAGCTAATATTTCTAATGAGTTGTTATAAGTGTTAAGCTCCTCTGAACTGACATTAAGGATTTTCTTAAGAACTTTGTTAGCCATAACTTCAAGAAATATTGCTTTATGTGGTTGTTTGATAAATTAATTTACTAGACCAAAACATTATTGCCCCTTTACAGTATGTATGATTCACTGGACTTGCAAGGTGCAAAAATGTGTTGGCTGGAGTGTGCAGAAGACCCCTATACAGCAATGTGTCAGGCATCTGATTTTGGCATGTTCCCTGTTTTGTTTACAGTACTTTTTTCTTCTTGTTACTCTATATTAAGTACCAGAATCATGCCTAGTGGTTTACAGAATGCACATGGAAAATCAATCTCTACCTTGAAAAACTTGGTGTCTGATAGCAGCAATTAGAGGAAGAACAGTGAGGCACAGTAGAAAGACTGTTTGAGGTACAAATTAAAGCACTATAGGAAGATGAAATACTTAAATTTAATTTCTTAATATTAAATTAATATTAAGAATAAATTTAATTTCTTAGTATTTATATTTCTTAATATAAATTTAATTTCTTAATATTAGAGACCAGTGTGAGTTTTTTGCAATACTTCTAAGACTGTAGACTGCTCAAGATTAAGCCTAGCATGTACAATACAATTATACTGGCTTGTAGAGAGATATGCACAGACATGGAGAGCTTAAGGCCTGGTGCAGAGAAAACTCTGCTTTAAGGCAGCACTTGAGAACACGCTTGTTTCAGCAATGTCTGTGGATCTTGGCTAAGCAATTACGGTTGTGCATGTGCTCTTCTGAATGGACTCTTGGGATATTGTTTTAGGTAGCATAATGATGATTGTGATAATCCAAAAGCCCTAACACTCCCATTCAGGCTTTCCAAAAAACTATGTCATGCTGCATCCTTACCAAGTTAGGATCATTTCTTGTAATTTACTTGGAAGAATGCTTGATAAATCTTATTAATGATGTGCTAACACATTTGCATGCAATTAATTCTATGCTGTATAATTACAGTATAGAATATAAAAGTATAACAGTATAAAGTACAGTAATATAATTACACAGCAGCTTATTCAAGCCCCAAGTCAGTAGAAAGTCTTGCATTGATTTCAGTGATGAAACGGGAAGTAAATGAGAATATTTCTGTATTCTCATGGTGTGGTGCTCTCAGGAGGGAGGATGGTTTCAACTAGTCTGCCAGGTCAGACCAGTAATAAAAACACATGTCTCCCCTCCCATGGTCTAAAGAAGGGTGTCTCTCTGGCTGAATGGGCATTTAGGAAGTCCATAAAAATGAAGCTGATCAGTGCTGTCCAGCTTGGAACAACCTCCTGTGTTGAGAGTAGGCACTCCATGAGGCGATGGATTCGGATGTCCTTAGCTGGAAGTTGGGGCTGAGAGTGCCCACACAGTGGTCTTGTGAGTGATTGATTACTGATATTAACTAGCAGAATTGCTTCACCTGGAAACCTCTATCTTCAATTTTGTAGTTATGCCCAAAACTATAGTGTTCCAGAAAGGCATGAGGGTTTGGCCCCTTCTTTTTTTTTTTTTTCTCCCCTGAAGGAGTTAGACAATTTCACTCAGCTAAAAAAATCTTGCTTATAGGTAATTTAACTCACCTTTCTCAAGAGCAATAGAAGCAAGGATTCTGCAGTAGTACAGTTGAAGCTGTCACCTGTATTCCTGAAGGAATTTCTGGGACTCCTGATGTTATTGCAAGCAGGAGGAGTATCAACAGCATTTGAGATGGTGAGCTCTGGTTTTCAAGCAAATATTCTTGCTTTGCCTCTTGGGGTAACAAAAGCAGATTTGTCTCTGTAGTAAAAGGAAGGGGTGGTATCAGTGACTTCCTTCTCTTTTCCCCATGGGTAGGAGACAGATGATGAAGACTTCTACCCTTTGAAAAAAACAATCACTTGATTACTACTGCTATCTGGTGCCAGAGGAAGGGAGAGGCAGCCAGGTCTTGTACAGGGTATGACTTTTCTCTCCTATTCTTTATCTTACCCCTTCTTCATCTTACCTAGTGATTGTACTAATGGGGAAGATGAAGGGCATGAGGAGGAAAAGAAGAAATTAAGAGGGAAGTGACAAAATTGCTTTCTAGGAAGACAAAAAGTAACAATGGAGAGAGAAGCGAGAAACAAATAAAGAATCAGGGAATGGAGCTGGAAAAGACACACAAGTCTAGAGGGAGGGAGTTACAGAAATGAAGGGAAAATAAGACAGCAAAAGGAAAAAAAAGTACAAGGAGGAAAGGAAAATAATCATTGTATCAAAATTTGTCGCTTTCCTAGACCTGGGGGAGGGACAAATAGTACTGTGGAGTAATATGGGGAAGAGATGAAATAGAAAGAGAAGAACATAATAAAAGAAGGGAGATCTTAAGTAGAAACTGCAAAACTGTTCCTTTTGTAGAACAAAATTACCAAGGGAGGCAAATAATTATATCTTTTAGTACCTTTAGTCATACATTAAAAACCACTTCATTTTTCTTTTAAAGATATGACACTTTTTTTTTTTAAATTTGAAAGTATCCCAAAGTGATAAACTAATATTGTAATTCTTCTTGGCATGATTTTAGTGCTCATAAAAGAACCAATCCAGTTACTAGCACTCCTATTTTTTTTTTATTTTCTTCTTTCTTCCTTTTTTCTTTAATTTGCAGTAGTGACATGAACAACTGTTATTCAAAAAAGCCTCCTGGCCCAGCTGGCTCAGCCTTGACATGGGGAAACTCCCTTTAGGTTTAGGATTTAGACTGTAGTTTCAATTTAATGTCTCTCCTGGCTGGTCAATGTGGATTCCATTAGCAAAAGCTGTAGTGGCATCAAAACTCTCTTTCCTCTTCACCACTGCTCCCATTTTACATGTCACTTCTTGTCGTGTATGAAATTGAGCTATTAATAAATACTTACCGACTAAGACTGCTTTCCGTATCCTACTTACAGAGAAGTACTCAGTCCATTTTACAAACCGTAAGTGACCGAAACACCAGAGACATCCCTGTTTAATACTGAGTTTGGATTAGCCCTTATGAGGACCATGTTATCCTCTGAATACCAAAGCACCCTGTGGGAGCAGAGGTGGGGATAGGAAGGGAGTCAGGGTAGATCCTGCACTCTGGGGATCTGGGCCCGCGAGAGGCTGCCCCATGGGGGCGGCTCAGACGAGGGGAGGACGGGGCCTCCCTTTAGACTCTGGAGCAGCAACTTCTGTGTAGGACTCTGAGTGAAGATGGCTGCTCTCTCGTCTCCCTCTTCCCACCCTCCAGAATAACTGTCAAGGCATAGTGAGCACCCAGTGCTCCTGAAGGCAGGCAAGCTGGGATCTGAGATGGACCCTCACTGATGGCTGCCACAGGGTCTGACCATGGTGGGCAGAGCTGGGGACTGTAACAGTGTCCATCAACAGGCCCTGACATGGAAAGTGATGAACCAGGGCTGGGGACCATCCAGGGGCTCCCATCAGGAGCTAATGCAGCTGGGGCCAAAGAGACCAGAGACAAGGCTACGATGTATGACTGAGGTGCCTGTCCAGGAGACAGGCTGCCCACAGTGGAGGTCCATGTGCATCCAGGAGGTATGGCTGGAGACAGGCACTGTTGTGGCATCGCTGGGGCAGGGACTGACAGCCCCAGGGGTCTGAAATAGAGTCCTGGGCCATGGGCAGGGTGGGGGAAGCTCAAGGGGGCTGGGCAGGGACAGCCAGGCCTGGGCGTGCCCAGGTTTGGGACCTGGCTGATGATTCAATTGAGTTTTACTGAACTTAAAGCAGACCGTTTTCGGCATGCTGTAAATGAAGACAAGTAGTGATGATGTCCTCTTATTTCAATTTCTGCCGTACCCAGTTTCATTTCGTTTCTGTGTCATGTGGTTGCTGGAAGTCCGTCTAGATTCTTAGATGCAGAAGATCGTATGTAGAAGACAGAAAAACATCTTTTCCTGTTGTTCAAATCTTTGTTTACTAGAATTGTGGTTCATGCAAATAATATTTTCATTCATTTGTTGGCTTTATTTACTTTTTTCTTTTAAATTGATTTATTGGGGTTTTTTTGTCTATGGCCAAGAATGCATTCATTAACTGCAAAATGGATGGATATAAACTGAATTAGGCTGATTTAGGTCATTTGTGCTAAATGGTTTCAATAAAATTCAAGGAAATCCATAGTTTCACTTGGACACTTTGTACAAATTTTAGCCAATTTAGCAGCCTCTCATTACTGCTGCTATTGTTGTTAGAGCTGCTTCTTGAAGCTGCAACTTACTCCAAATTGCAAAACCAGAAGCACCACCTACAAATAGCTGCTACATGTGCTTACCTCCTTCCTAAAATTATTTGATCTAAGAGCTAAGTAGTCCCACCAAACAATGTATCCATAATAAAATATACTAAATTAATGGGTTCTTGCCAATAGTATCCAAACTTGCCAGTGTGGCTGGGTTATCAGCTGTATTTGTTTTGTTCTTATAATTTAAATTCCCAGTAACCAGTATCAACTATTTTCTTAATGTAGATGCATCTAAGAAATTTAAGCCTTAAGTTTGAAGCAGGATTCCTTCATTCACCCATCAAAAAGTCTGAACTGATCTATGTGAAACTGATGGTAAATGTACTGGAAGATTTAGCTACCACTATAACCTGGAATGTATTTCTCCTGGCAGTTATCCTCAGTACTTTTTTCCAGAATTAATTGTGCGTGGATAGTAAGGAATCACTGTACTCTTAATTCTCAAACTGCTACTAGTCCTTGGGATTGTCTCACTTTTAAAGAATCTACTAGCTTCACACAGTCTGTGTCACTGTTTAGTTTCAGGTATCTCCTATGACATGAAGAATAAGCAAAGAAGATCACCCTCCAAATATTGCAATATGCTGATGTTCAATAACTGGTGGAACAGCTTATGCTAGGAGGATCCTGCTTCTCTGCACAAGTGTTCAGTCTCTTTGGTGCTACTGATCCACCAAGTAAGGAGGAGCCCCTGCCTGTCACCCTACCTTTGCAGGCATAGTTATGGCACCCAGAAGCTGGATGCTGGTTCTGGCAACAGCTGTTTTATCAGGGAATTTGAAGAACGACTAGCTCTTTGCACTGCCTTAATCACATATGAAAAACTACTTATTTATTTGTTTCTTTACTTTTTTTTAATTTCTGAGGCCCTTCTTACAGGGTGATCCTCCTTTCACCATTCTCTTTGGACTTTTGTAGATTTGAGTTCCTCTTCTAGCAGTTGGGCAAAAGGATGTGTCTTTGGGGGACCTATTTTGTAAGAAAACTTCTTTGCTAAAGTCTGCAAATAGGTACGAACTTTACACCTGTCTTTTAACTGGAAATTTGTCATAAGGTGCCTCATGTTTTATAATACATGTTCTGCATTCATACAGTATTGACTCCTCTTCAGCTCAGGAATTTACCTCCCCTGCTCCCTCCAGACGATGGACTCTATCATGAATTGCTCACTTCTGGGAAAGATGAAGGGAAAAAAAGGCCTGAAAAGAAGGGAAGAGGAAGGCAAAGCCTTGATAAATAGGTGTCTTACAAAGCTAAATGGATGGATAGAGACCATTAGAAAGTTATGATTCATAGTATGTATAATACTGGTGTCTAATTCTGTGGATACTCATCCCAGACTTGCTTCTGTCCTGGGCAAGACAAGCAGTAGGCTGTCATGTGCCTAGTCCTGTGGGGGTGGGAATCTATGAATGGCTAGTGGTGATACATTGAGACCTGTGAAAAATTTATTACAAGCTAATGAGCATATCTGTTGCTCACAAGGACAATTTTTTAGTGGGGAGAGTCCTATAGGTGAACCAGTGGATCCACTTAGCATAGTAGCAGACAGGTACGGTGTTTTTGGACTTGTATGGAAAAAAAAACCCCACAAACCAACAGACCAACAAATTTCCTGATCATTTTCTGGAGATGGCCTGTCTACCCTTTTCCACATGGTAGTCATGTAACTCTACTGCTCTATTCAAATCCCTCAGAAAGATAAAATTGAAGCAGTTTTCAGCTTTTAAAGTTGCCTAGTTAACATCTTAAAAAAAATCGGTAAATGGATTGCCTTCTATCGTTATTTATCTGCTTGCTTTGCAACCCTTATATCTCCCTAAGACTGCAAAACCAGTGATGCAAAAAAGGCTTGACTGGGCTTCTATTGAGCTGCATCAATGTGAGAGGGAAGAAAGCAATGACAAGAGCCTACCCCCAGACTAGAAATAATTATATCAGCTCTTTGCAGCATCAGATAGGGCACAAATGCTGAACTGGCTAAACTTTGTTGATGTTCTCCTGGACATCTGTAAATAATGGCTTGTTTTCATTGCTGATCTGTCCTTAACGGACCATGGCAGTACAAAACTTTTTTTTTTTCTTCTGTGCCCTCTTCATAAAAACTCACAGGAAAGAGGAACTATAGAACAAGATCCCTAGTGGGATGAGTTGCCTTCACAGTATCTGAGTGAACAAAAGTTATTCAAGACATGTTGGAAAATCTCTCTTTTCTGCTTAAAAGCAGCTGACATTAAAGGAGGAATGTTTCCAGCTGCAGATGTATTTTATAGTAAGCAGACACTGTTATTCCTTTATCTGTTTTGTTAAGAAGTGAAAAGGGGGGAAGACAAGGAAAAGCGTGGTGGATTCTAGTGCATTTGAAAGTAAATGAGGGACAATGGCAAAGTAAAATATAATGGTTTTAAGTTAATTCTTGTGGAGTGTCCAGTGAAAAACTTTAATGCAGTATCACTGGGGCATAGGCATTCAGCACAGCAATCAAAATCAACTAAAGTGAGCAGGTAACAAAAATCTCTTGCAGCACTTACCTTAGATTGATGTGACTCAGTCCACTGGCTTACAGCTTGAGTTGTATCCTCATCTCCCAGCATTAGGGTCACAGCATTTCACCTCATGGTACCAGTCCCTATAACTAACACTTCTGCGTGAAAAAGAAAATGAAATCATGGCTCTGATGGCAAGAAGGAGTTAAATGGCTAATACCATGGCCAACATACTGTTCTCCGTTTCTAGTTGCCTAAACTTCATTTCAAGCATCTGCTCCCTGGCACTCACTCAGTTCCAAACACTATTATGCTGATAGCTGTTTGTCAAAGCACAAAGGGAAGGATTATAAAACACAGTTTAAAAAAATAAAATAAGGAAAATTATGAATAAACAAATCATACATAAAACTGGAACATCAAGACATTCCTTGGAGGCGGGGAGGTTAGGGAAGTAGAAGTAGTTCTAATTTTCTCTAGAGCTGTAAATTAGTTGTGCATATATACATTTATTAAGCAAGATTTTTTTCCACTTTATTTTTGACAGTTTAGTGCTATTCTCTGCCCATTTATTGTTTTACAGATAAGTATTCACTGATGATGTGCAATGACACCATAAAAATTTGCATTCTGCAATGCAAAAATGCTATTTTTTGCCCATCTACTCAAATATGAACAAAATAATTGTCTGATTGGCACTTTGGGTCCTCTTTCTCTGAAACAGTGGCTTATTTGAGATTAATTATAGATTTAAAAAAATTACCCCACAGTTCTGACTGTTGACAAGTGACTTTTCTAAAGTGACTGTGTGAAGTGCGTGGATGAATTAATGGAATGATCTTATCTATCATCCAAATACATTCTTTCAGTCCAGTGTCACCATTTATTTTTTTTTATTTTCCCCAGAAAATGGAGGCCCCATGGTACAGAGAAGTACTGCCTTTTGTATTGCTAAGGGATGGGGCAAGGGAAATGTGTTTTGGTGAATCAGTGTAGAAATCTTCTTAATATTTTTCCTTTGAATGCACCTTTCCCATGTCATTGACAGAGAAGAGAGGGATTGTAGATCTTCCTGTTTTCTTTTAAAAAATTGAGGCATTTAAACAAATATCTCTAATGAATTTACTCAGCATGGTTTATTTTGCGTAGCTTCTCTGATAAGCTATTCTTACCTCGGAGACCATTGAAAAACAAAGGAATCATGCAGTGAACAATCCCTAGGGGATTCAAATGTGCTGTTCTGTTTCTTAAAACCTGTTTTGCTAAGCTGCAGTTGGGCAAGGATGGTCTTTTCACAGGCCATGAAGAAACAGCTCCTGCTACTGGGTTTGAGGATCCCAGCTGATGCTTACTGTTGGGTAACACAGCTTTTGACATTAGTAATTTTGTGGTGAAGTGCACAAATTTTAATAACTTACTTTGAAATTTTAGGACACAGGATGCAGAAGGACACAGTCAGCTAAAAGCCCTGTTTCTTCTCCCCAGAACTAGCACTTCCTTTTCTTTTGTGTGCAATGTGTGGGGGGTTTTGTTGATAATCGTTTGTTTGGTTTGCTTTTTTGTTTTCTTTTTAGAGACAGTTAAAGCACAGACTGGAGGTAAGTGTAGAATTTGCTCTCATGCAAACTTCCTAGGAGGGAAAAATGTGTTAAGATATGCAAAGAACAATTCTTATTTGAGACCAATGCTCAGTCAGGTGGAAGGGTAACTCTTTTTTACTTTTCTAGTAAAACTGCTGATGCCCATCATGCAATAAGATTGAAGCAGTATTAAAAAATAAATATCAAATAGGATGTACTGAATTATACTGTGGTCTCAGCCTTGTTCCAACTTCAGTCAGAATAATTTGGGGACCAGAGGTCACCTGCTGTAAATTTTAGAATGGGGAAATGCTTGATTTTGGTATCAAAGAAATACAAAGTGGTAACAGCCTTTGAAGAGATTTAGTCCATGTGCATACTTTGAGGCAGAATTGCACATACTTACATGGCCTCTTTTTTTTAGAGGTGTTTTTTGTTGTTTTTTTTTTAACTTTCCCACACAAATCAGATTTTCTAAGACCCTTACTCTTGCAATTTACTCTTTTCTCCAAAGGATATGGTCTTTCATTAGAAGCTTTAGCACTGTTGAATGGAAAGGTGTAATTCCTTTCCTTTTGTTGTGTACACAAAACTCTAAAGTAATGCTTCTTAAAACGACATTTGTCTTATTTTCAGCAGCACACATTTTTGTGATGTGTACAATCCACTGCAAGTGTCAGAATTTTTTCTGCAGTGCAGCTTTCAAGATAGCTATTGCCTAACATAAATTGTTAAGTAAGATTTTTTTACTTCTTAAATGTAGTTCTTTGCTCTTGTAATTATGGAATTTTATTGTATTTATAATTTCTTAAATTTATCAAAATAATTTGAATTCTTATCCCACTTCCAAAATCTTTGCTTTCTAGTTTGGTGGCATGCCCAGTTTTAAGATATGTGCTTTTCTGTTCCATTGTTTATATCACCGTCATAAATAATAATTGCATAATAAATACAGGACAGGTGAGACCACTGTGTTAGCTAAAAAGCTCTCTCTACTTTGAGACTAAACTCAATAACTGTTCTTCATGTATTTCTTTTTTGTCTAATTACACATTTCCAGTAATTATTCCAGTCTGCTTACAGGATTGCTACATTAAACTACATCAAAAGCATTACTAAAGTCAAAGTAGATTGCATCTACTTTTTCCCTGTGGCTTCTAGGAAATTTGTCCTATTAAGAGGAAACAAGATTGTTTTGATTAAAACCTGGTTTGGACTAACAGATGTTGGCTGTTCAGTATTATTTGATTATTCTTGTATTCTTGAGGTTCTTACAAATTGACTAATAATGTAGCACCTAATATTTTTCCAGGCATCAATGTTATATGTTCTGTTGGGCCTATACCTCCTTTAATCTTTCTTTTCCCTACCCCTTCCCTTCCCCCCTAATGGATACTAGTTGTTTCCCTTTTTTCAGTGCACTGAGTCCTCATGAGTCATCCAAGAAAACTGCCTAAACTAGTTGCCTTAAGTGATTCTCATCAGGGAATGATAACTTTAAAGATCTAATTTATCTTAATATCATTAGGCTGTTTTTTGCCTAATATGGGCTGTTTTCTTCATCCCTTGTTACTAATATTAACTATGTTAAGTGGCTGATCTCAATTAACCTCTTTATATAAAATAGAGCAACCAAACTGAAGCAAGAACACTTTGGCTTTCTCTGTCACCTGCAATAGCTCACCTTCTCCCTTTAAATAACAAGCCTTTCTTTCTCCCATCACGTTATTACATCTAATGCATTTCAGAGCATTTCCTGATTGCCTTTTATGTTTTCTTCCAGCTCTATATCATTTTGTGTGATAGGCTTCTGTGTCTATCCCTCCATCATGTGCTATTCTTCTAAGGTGGTTTTTAGCAATATGTCCTTGTTTCCATTGTGTACAGCTCCTTCTCCCCCACCCCCATCTCCTGATCATTGAAGAGCTCCTGCTGGAGTTGGTGTCTTAATACATCCATCAGCTCTTCTCTGTAATGGGGTAGGTTTTCATCAGACTTTGCAGCCTCATTATAATCAGCTACTCTCCTGCACTATGGAAAAGGTACAAAATCTATTATTAAAAGAAATGTGAGGAAAGATTGCATGAACTGTAAGTCAGTAATTCCCCAAGCAATGTCATAAAATGATTTTAAATGATCATTCATAGTTGTATATAAAAACATGTAGTTTGATGACTAGTAGAATATGATATGCTAGACACACAACAGTATAGCTTCCATAAAATAAAGTAGTACCTTTACCATCAATAAACAGTGGTTGATACTAATTTGTATGAATGGAAGTAGCCCTGTTCATGGCTCAAGCCTTGCAATGTGCATACTCAATGTAACAAAAATAACTAAGAACTCAGTAAAAGACAGAAGAGATGACACTAGTTTACACATTAAAAACAGTCTCTGAACATTATCTTTCACAAAGATTGTGAGACAGGGCACTGACCCAGGTGGTCCTGTGGGGCAATTTAATTTGTATTTTCCCATGAGAATCTTTGAAATCTCAGCTGGTTGTGTCTGAACAAACAAATCCTTCAGCCTTCACTGGTGAGCAAAGCCTTTTTCTGAAGTTCATACAGAAGTATTGCAACCCAAGAGCAAAGGGGTGCTGGAAAAAGAAGCAATTGAGATTTTTCAATACAAATTCAATGCTGAAATATGGTGGAAAAGTTTATATTTGTGTGATTAAAATAAAATAAATAACCAAAATAAGAAGTGCCTTAGGTATTGATGCAAAGAAACCCAGACTATAAGTGAACAAAAAAAAAGTTGGCTACCATTTAAAGGAAGGTAAAGCAGATTCTACTTCCAGATCAGAAAAGAGATACTAAATCATATGTGTTTTAATTTACAAATGCCAATATTGTCATACTTGATCAGAAAATTGTTCCTGTCATTGCCTGACACTTGAGGGTGTCAAGGGAAAATGTGTGGAAAGATTAGGTGACTGATATTTGTTCAGTGCAAAGTAAAGAATCACATGAATTTGGCCTATTTTACTCTGTTTATACGTTTTGCCATGCAGCCTTTTCAATGAAAGTTTTCTGAGGCATTAGGAAAGTATAAAGTGCTGACAAACTGTTAAATGTGACATTTATATTTTGTGCTCATTTGTGCAGAGCTTGGCTGTGCTGTGAAGTACGTTGGAATGATAAACCTTACCTTATGACAATGTCACCCTGTGTGCATCAGTTCTCAATTTTGAGTTCAGTAAGTAACTTCTAACTCGTGCCATTCAAATACAGATGACTTCCCATAATGGCATAAGTCCTTTATGGCACAGCACAATGTCTTGTGTGGGAGCAGCATTGTTGATACCAACAGTTATGCAGTAAAAATACCAAAATATGCCTATCTGTGTAAGATGGACCATTTCCTTCCAAAGGAGAATGCAGTCACTGATGTGGCTAAAGGACTTAAGACATAAGGAAGCATTAGTGGTTTTTGATTGATTGCTTTGATTTCTTGGCTTATCAGTTTCCAATCAAGATTCAGAAGAGAGCAACAAATTACAGAAAATCCACTGTTATTTTTTAAATAACTTTAAAAAAAAAAAAATTTCAGACTGTGTACTGGTCTAAAAATATCTTACCCTATCTCAGCCCATGGTGCAACCCATCCTGAGTAAATATAGAAATTGTATTTGTGGTCTTGGCAGTGTTAGGTTTACAGCTGGACTCGATGATCTTAAAGATCTTTTCCAACCTAAATGATTCTATGAATTAACGATCCTTATTCAAATGCTGAAGAAGCCAAGAAAAAGATGAATGAGCAAGACTTGACAAAAGAAAAGAATTGCAGTGTGACCACAATGCAGAGGGCTGGTGAAAAATTTTGGGTTGTCTTCTGGTACTGCTGTTCCTGAGCAGAACTGGATGCCATATCATATAGCACCACCAGAAGTTTTATTTTCTATACTGGAAAATTTTGATGGTTTTGTTGATTACTCAGTTTGAGCTACTATGAACTCTCAGCTGTTTCAGAGGCCCAGGGGCACCACTCCATTCTCTGTAGCTGGCTGATGAACGCCTTCATCACCTGGCAATTCTCATTTTGTGTTGCAGCAACCCACTTCCCCCAGTTGTCTCATTTTCCTGGCTCAGTGGCCAGCCACTGCAATAACTGCTGAGGTTCTGCCAAAGCAGAAAAAGCAAGACTTCGGTGTCTCTTTAGAACTTGATAGAAGAGTTACTCCAACTCTTCAGCATCTGTGCTTGTAGCCATTTCTAGCAGAGAGACTGGTTGGAGGAACAAAGTATGGATGTTACAAGAGGGACTAGCAGAAATTAAAAGCTGCAAAAAAGGAAATTTGCAGGAAGAGAAGATTCTGCTTGAAATGTGAAAACTTGATTGGTAGCTGTCACCCCACAATGCACTGCAGACGCTTTTCAGAAGGATTCAGCTGTTCAACACTGATGTAGTGCAGGCTGGTATGGTATAGTGTATCTTCTGTGACAGAACTCCTCATGATATGCCCATAGCACACCAACCAAGGGTGTTTGTAACTTTGTCATGTCAGCTGCCATCTGTTTCTGATACTTCAGCCACTGCCAAAATCTCTGAGGATAGGCATGACTTTTTCACCTACTCCCTCTTTTCTGAATTGATTGAGGAACGCTTTCAATTAGAAGGAAAAAACCAGAAAATATACTTTTTTTTCTTTTCTTTTTTATTTTTTGTTTGTTTGTTCATAATCGTAAGTCAGTGTTAGCAACAGTCATTCTCCAAGCAACACTACAAAGGAAAGAATCTGCTCAAATGCTTAAAGAAATGCAACCAGAAGGGGGGCATGAACATGACTGAAGAGGAGCTCCACTCAGAGTAGGAGTTCTTGGACTCTTACCCCACCCAACCAGCCTTTTTTACTATGTATTGTTGGGAAGCGTGATGAGAAGCTAGTCTCCACACACACAAAGGAGCAGAGAGGAACAACGGCAGGTAGGGGAATCCCAATAACCCAGCCAGAGACATAAGTCCCTGACCTGGCCCCCCAGGGCATCCCAGAAGGGTGTCAGCCCCAAGGGCTGGGAGTGACACCTACCACTGTGGGTCCCTGGGAGAGGCTGTCCTGAGATCACCTACAGACTGAGGGGTCACTGCCAAGGGGTTTGGGCTCATTATGGGATACCAGGGAAGAGCATTTGCACAAGACTTATTATAGGATGTTTACAGGAGGAACCAAAGGTTGGGAAAAGGAGGGGTCAGGGTCATTTGGGCAGGAACAAGCATGGGAAAATAGAGGGATAAAGGGGATAAAAGGAATAGCTAGTGGCTGGCCAGTGCCCTTTTCCGATCCCCAGGCTGTCTTGGCTTCTTATTCAATTCCTTTCCTAACTCTTTTCCTGGTTGAGAGCCTTTCTATCTGAGTGCATGTGTGTGTATGGGGGTCTGAGTGCAGGCACTGGGGAGGGGGCCATGGGTCAGAGGAGCCAGTGTGCCTGCAGCGGTGAGGGTGCATATGTCAGTATGTGATCACTAGTGAATGTCAAGCTGGTCAGATGGATAGGTGGTTTGGGAGCCAAGCGTATGTGTGTGTCTGGGAGTGAGATAACTGGAGGAGTTGGGTACTGGGGTGACCAGGAGGTCCAGGTCAACTGCTGAAGAGGCTGTGGAGTCAGGGTCAGCTGAGACCCATTTGGGTATGGTGTGTCTGTGCAAGAGGCACATGGAGAGAGCGAGGGCACAGGCAGCTACTGGAGGGACTGCATGTCTATGGGCAATCACTGCAGGGATCTACAGTGTGCATAGGTCTGAGTACCAGCAGCTGGGGTGAGGCTGAGGCCTTGGTGACTCACATGTCCCAGTGCCAGTAACTGGGGATACTGGGATCAGGGATAGCTACTGGGTAGACTGAGTGTCTAAGCCAACTACCAGAGAGATCTACATTGTGTGTATGTTTTTAATGAGAGAGAATGGAGAATGTAGCAAAAGTGTGAGAGATTTCCTAAATACTTCAGGTTACAGGTAAGTGACTGATGGATAAACCAGAAAATGTAAATGAGAAAAATCTATTTGCACTGAAAGGAAAAAAAAAGTGTCTAAATGCTTTGATAGCATAGAAAAAAACCCTTCAAATTTATATTTTAGGTCAACCTGAGGCTAAAATTTGTTATTAATACCATAGGTTATTTAACTCCTTTTTTCTTAAAAGTTAGTTTTGAAATGAAACTATGTTTAAAAGGAAATGTCACAAATAATTGTTTTATTTTCTTAGAAAAAATCTTAAATGAAAGGGCTTGAAATATCTGTTCTTTTAATTTTGAAATAATAATAAAAATCTTCTATTTTTCTTTAGGCAACCCAAATGCTTGAATTTCTTATTTTTGGAAGCAGTATTGTTCCCATTGAAATGTTTTGTTTTGTTTTGTTTCCTGTGAAGTTGCAGTTATCTAAAAATTTACTTCTACTCCTGAACACATTCAAAAGTGACAAGTCCCAAAGGTAATATTTTAAATCCCAGAGACTGTGTTTTCATACAGAAGAAAAAAGGACTCACTGGGCTTCCAAATCCCCAAAACACTTTTTAAGCGCAGGGGAAATTGACACAAGGTGGCAAAGAGGGAAGTGGGAAGAGGTTGTGCTCCACCGCCAGAGTTCAATAAGTCAAAGAAAGGATTTCATTTTTGTTTTTATTTCAGATAAATTCATAATGTCTTGCCAGTCTTCAGTAGCTAAAACCACTAGAGATTAATGTCTTGGTTGGATCCACAACCAAAGAAATCCAGCCTAACATTTTCTGAGCAGTAGGAGTAGTTACCATTACAATCGATTTTATTGCACTGTAGTAAATTTATCGTACTTCTCATTGCTCCCACAGTGATTTGTTGATCCCTGTCTGAAGCAAAGGCTGGTGCTTGATGATGCAGGAGGAGTGCTATGCTCTTATTTTTCTCTCTGTTGTTTCCTCTTTTCATGAGTCCTGTCCTCTTGAGAAACCAACTAACACCATGTCCTGAGGCTTGACTTATGCTGGAATCTGTGTCTAAGAAAATGTCCTGAAGGGGGTTGTTTTCTCTTCTTAGAAGTCTTAGAAAATGTTCAGCTTCCCTGTGAAGTGATACAAAAGACAGCTCCTCTCTGCAGAGGAAGGCAGTGTCTGGTTGGGCATTTAAAAGCCTGGATGGGGTTTCTCCACTTTTGCCTCCCAGAGCTGCTTCACCCTTTAGTGATATTGAGAAGATGGGAGGGGAAAAGTCATGATCCTCTTATAACTTGATGATATGATGTTTGCCACAAGAAAGACCTTATTCTATATAAGGAAATTGTGCCATTCTAGTTAGTTTCCTCAAATGACAGAACTTAAGCCAATGAAATCTGCTGGGGTGTGCTCTTATTTCAGTGTGATAGGAGGTTTTTGGTTTACTTGAAAATTATTTGGTTTAAAAGCACTTTTGAATCATGCCTTTTACTTACGTAGCCCAGGCCTTAGACAGCTAGAATAGTTCAATTTCCCAAGGAGTCAGATATATGGCGTGAAGTAGTCTGTCTTTCAGCTGTTTATTCAGGTAGGAACCAATTCTGCTCAGACTAGTCACTTTGAGAAGCTTTAAATCTTCTACCAAGTATAAATATATTTTCTTTGTATAAAATGCCAGCAGGGAAAATGCTACTGGTCTCCTTCTCCTAGCAGTCCAATAAATACAATTCTTTGTTCACTATTTTCTTACTCAGAACAAGTTGAGGAATTGCTGTTGAACACTGCACAAATAGAACAAGTCAGCAGGGCGCTGAAATTTCAATACTAGTCGGTTCAGAGGTGAGGGGCAAAGATCTTGTTTCACCAACAGGAGCAGGAGAAATCCTGCAGCAGCACAATTGCCAGTGTCCCATCACAGTGGAGGCAGGGCACACCGTGGAGGCAGGTGCTACCAGGTGGAAAGAACTGGTTGTGGTTTCAAGAATTGCATCAACATAACTGAACCAGGCTTTTACCAGCAGCACCCTGGCTCTGCAGAAAGATCTTCCTCAGTCCTATTACCATTCACTGTGTTGAATACCATGAAAATCTCTAAGCTCAATTACTCAGATTAAAAATTCAGATCTTCTACCTAATGTTTCTGGTGTCATGATGATATATATTTATTTTTATTTTAACAGCTTTACTTAAAAAATTATTATTTTTGGGTTTGGAGGGTTCTGCATAGCTTTCTTAGTAAAGCAGGGGGCCCACACATGATAAAAAGAGAAGTAGTGGAGTGAGTGAGGTTTGACTGTTCTTCCCAAACACTGGGTGAAGAAAATGAAACTTTTGTAATAACTAAAGAAATACTCCAAGTCAAATGGTCCCTGGCTATGTCCAGATGCTGTAAAAACTGTCAGAGGGATGAAGTACTTGCACAGCAGTTTCTTTCTCTTGAGGTCGGGGACAGAAGTTTTCCACTGCCCATGTGATTCCCAACTCATACCAAGCACTCTATGACTTTCTATTACCCTGAAAAATTAATAAAAGCAGGGACACACTTCATGTTGTGTTTTTGAATTATGTCATTCCCACTAAGGAGAGTGGCAGCTACATTGAAGTAATACACTTACAGAGCAAAAGGCAGCTTTGTCCTAGACCAGAGAAAAGCCTAGACAAAGAGTGACTTCAGAAGGTCTCTTGTATAAAGGGATGGCAAACCAGTTTAGATAGTGTTTAATTTATTCACAAAGCAAAATTTTTTCTGTCTTTGGAAAGGACTGAACTAGCCACTCATCTTGGCAAGCTCCAAAACAAAAAAAAAAAGAAAAAGAAAATCATTTCAGAGCTCATTTTGTAGATGCTGTTTGGGAGTTAGATCACACAGAATAAAGACGTTGGGCTCTTCTTGCTGGCTCCCTCTCTGATCAGCTGTTTAGGAAGGTGGACGCCTACGCATCACAACATACACCAGGATCTGTAGTGTTTAAACACATTGACAGTGGGTTTCCTAACAAAATAATCTGTCCTAAGCTCAACTCTGCAAACAAATTTTGGCAGGATATCTATTGCACCTGAATTTTTTGTCTTCATCCAGCACACGTGGTACCATTACATTTTTTTCAGACACCTTAGACAAACTAGAACCAGCCTCAGGACCCAGATGAAACTTGAACAAACAGTCGCCACTCATATTGTTACGAGCTGAGGACAAGTACGGCTTTCCTGGAATCAGACCTGTTTTTATACTGAAGCATAACAAAAGGCACAGTTTAAAGCTATTTCTGGAATTGGCCTCCTGTGGATTTCTCTCCTGCATTTGCTTGGGTTGTAAAGTGAGCCCGAGTTAAGAGACTGTGATGCCACTTCTGCTGCAACTCTGGAGAGTGCTGCTGGGGTAACGTCCACTACAACAACACGAGGTAGCAGCAGTGTCAGCCCGCGCAGACAATTGAAGGAAAATTGTGTTCCACAACAGCAGTCAGTGACAGACCATCCCTTCCTCCTCCTCCTCCCGCCTACTCCTGTTGGGAACAAACTGTTCAGAAATTACCAGAACCGTTGTAAGTGTTGCAGTTTCAACAGCAATCTACTGCATCATTATTTATTGTTTTGATTTAGTGAAAAACAAGACTATCCAAACGTCCAAGAAAGCGCGTGAAATAAAACACAAGTCAAAACCAGCACCATAATATAAAAGCCTTCCGAAAGTACTGAAAATGAGGTCTTGCCCACCATCCAACACAACCCACTCATCCTGCTTTCCCAGAAAGAGCCTGGTAGAAAAGGTATCCTTTGTAGCATGACCTAGAGGTCAACTAATTCAAGCTTTGTGGAAGGATGGGAAAAGCAAGTTCTAGAGTTCAGGACCTTTTGTCAGAACACTCTGTCTCAGCCCCTCTCAATTATATCAGGGCTCTGTTAATACCTCAGGCAATCTCCACTGCCATGGAGATTCACCTGAAAGAAAAAAAGAAGAATCTGTGATGAAGTGAGCCTTCCAGCAAGCCTGGATTAAGTGCTTTTGGGTGCAAGCAAAATACACTCTTTTTCCTATGGTTAATATTGGTTTAGCACCCTGCTATTGTTTGTTATGAAAAATTATGCTTATTAATTAAATATTATTAACACAAAATTTTACTTCGTGCTTAGAAAATGGTGGATATCCCAAAATAGACATTTTGTTTATTCTTTATATTATGGTAACACCTAGAGGCCAGAGCTCTGCTGTGCAAGGCAGTGCACAAATATACACAAGGGGCTGGCTCTTGCTTTGAGAAATATATTGCAAATGCAATATGTAAGCAGCAAATGGGTAATGCAGTAAAGTGCAGTGCAAGAACAAGCAAGATGTTGGTGGTCAATATGAAAAAAAGTGACGGCAGTGACTCATCTACTGAAGCGTAGTTGGGTTTTGTGAAGCACTGTGTCAGAGAAGACTTCCCAGGACTGATTTGGAAGAAGCCATTGGATCATAGACACACTCTGGGAGAAATTACATTGAGCATATGCTGTGTCATAAGCATACGCTAGCATCCCTCACTAGCTTCACTTTCCAAGTATTTTGGTAGGATTGTCTTTATGTGTTCAGCAGGGACTAATAGATTATAAAGAAATAATTTGCCTGAAGATGATAGTCTCTCGTAGAATGAGTCAACATGGAATTTACGTATGTCCTGGAGACTGAAGACATTGGGTTTTCAGGTTTTCCTTTTGAATGTTACTTAACATATCTGAAGAAAAGCTATTGATAGTGTTGAATAGTCCTAGAACTGCATTGCCTGCTTCCTCTGCCACTCTCTGCTGAGTTGGTGACAGAAAAAGTCAAGAACTATTATGGTTTCAAAAGAAACAGGAAACCCATGGAGATCATTACTACTGGTGTCTGTTTAAATTTCACAGCAAATGTCCTCCTACTCTCAGATGGAGAATGTTATCAAATCTGACAGTGACTTCAGACATGGGGTCAGGTTTGGGGGCTGAGTGTTAACATTGGCTTTGGTTCAAGTACTGAGCCTGTTGTAGAGGGAGTTTATTAGTGTCAGTGAATATCTTTTTCTATTTTTATAAAACAGCTGTGAGAGCCTCCTTGGAAGTGGGTGACATTTGGCTGGTGAGCTAGCTGTGAAAAAGTTTTGTGATGTTTATCACATGCCAAGATTTTGCTCTGGCAGCAAGTCTTCTGTGGAGCATTATTCTTCCTGTTATCAATGGCATTGGACAGCTTTATAACGCCTTCCCTGAACATTTTCCAAAACTATCTGGTTGGCTGGGAAATACTCAGTAATACACAAAACTCACATGTGCCAGCTGTTGACCCATCTGTGGTGCCTGGCACATGTTATTCTCTTTACATGGACAGGCATGAGATGGAAACTGCAGCCCACAGTTTGGCAGGATAGTCAGAGCCATATCATGAACAGCTCTACAATGGCACTGGCTTGTCATGTATCACCTATAAGTCCCACCTCACTTTGCTTGTTACAATGAAGTGGTAAAAGAGCAGAAGGGTTAAGAACTCAATTTTACAATGTAAAGACAAAGTCACACACACAAAATAGGTGTCAGAGAGCTTTGCACTGTGTGTTCAGCTCCTCTGTCATCCAGTAATGCTGTCTAATTTCACTCATCTCTTTTCACTCTTCTCTTGTATCTTCTGAATTACTTTTTTCTATTTCTATACTTTTACATTTCCACTACACATGACTGGGGGAATTTTCCTCCTAAATCCTCACAAATTGTTTTCAATAGTGAAGTCACTATGAAATATGCAATCCCAAATCTTGAGAGATCAGCTGATTCCTGGTAGCCGTTAGCAGAGGTATCATTCTAGCCTCAGTACTTCAGACTTAGCCTATCTCTAGCAGCACGTTTTTCTGATTGTTTACTTTTAAACATTTCTTCTATGTGTAAAGTGGGAAGAAACTGTCAGATGAAGAGACAAAATAATGCAATTAGCGTTAATTTGACAAGCGAAAGACTATCAATAACACAAGTTACATTTTTATCACAGATAATTGAAGGTTACTGACTGAACAAGTGATTCTGGAATCAAACCTGGCGAGGGCCGGAGAAGACCAATACAATAGTGCATACTGAAATTCAGGCAGAAAAACAGTGGTGCACGCTGAAGGCAGCTGGAGATATGATAATCTTCAATGACGTTTTGCTGCTAGTGGAAAGTTAAAATTTTCCTCTGCTATCGGCTTTCCTGTGAATATAAAAACAATGTCAGCAGACATTTGACAACAAAGGCTCTGTAGCTGGTTGTTGTTTTTCCCACTTCCCTGCTATTTCATAGCCTTTATTTCCCTTCCAGCCTTACCACGCAGAGGCAGCAATTTAGTGAGGAGTGCAGCACTGCTACCCCACAGTCCCCTGGGGAAAATGCTAGCCTCCTTCACCGTGATGCTTTTTGTACTCACTCCAGATGTGAGTTCATGGTGCTTGCAGATTAACATCTGGGCTAGCTCCAAGACCAACTACTGTTCTTCAGGTAGATTTATGGATGCAAGTGGGTGCCTTCTCATGTATTGCATGGTGTAAAGCCTCTATATTTAGACTGGCAAAATTGTATCAAAGATACTGTAGACCTAACAGTGCTGCTTTTTGATTTCTTGTCCTGGGCCCTCTTCAATCTCATGCACTGCAAAACAGATTTCGTTGTCCAATTCTCACTTTATTTCAAACATTAGTTTATATGTCATGATTTGTGTTCATTTAGGACACAGAGGCAGTTCCTTCAAAAGCTGTAAAATGGCTTTTACTAGCAGGGACTGGGAATAAAATTTTTCCTTTGAAGACAATAGGTCTGATTCCTTCTTCCTCCTGCTTGGCAAAATCAACACAGGATATTACTGTGATGGCACTGGGTAAGCAGTGGGGAATCGGGCTCAGGAAATGTCATCTCATGGTGCATTTTGTTCTCCCAGGCTTGAGAAGCAAAGGACCACGGAGAGAAAAGAGTGACCTGGCTCTTTTGTAAGTAGGGCAGCACAGTGTATCACCAAGCTATTACTGAAGTGACTAAGAAAGAGAGACAATTTAATCAAATGTGAGCAAAAAAGCCACATATAATTTTTCAATTATTGCTTCATGACCCAGTGTCTGAGTACATAAAATGTGCACAAATGATTTGGATCTAGCTGCTTTTATATTCCTTCAGTGATGGTTTAAGTATATGTCCTCATCTCGCAGCCTCATTCAGCGCACATTTCTGCAGTGATTTGTACAGAAGCTCACTTGCCTAATGCTGGTGTCTTCCTAATATTGCTGTGAGTACTGTTCAAATCTTGAATGCAATGGGAACGATGTATTATTTGCACTGGCTGATAACTTACATACCGAAGTATGCTTTTATATTATCCAAGTGAAAACATTTCCAGTGACTATACAAACCAAAGTGGTAAATTATCCTAAATGGATATAACAATTTTTTTCATTAAGTTTCTTCTCTTCTCAGTAAAAGGTAACATGTCTGCAGTCACCAGTCTGTAAGCATTTAATTTAGTGGTAATTCATGTAGTTTTACCAATAGTCTGTGAAATTTTGGTTTGTTTTCTGTTTAGCAATTGTCTGATAGAAGCCACTTCCTGGTATGCAGAGATCTAAGCCAGTACTCCTCCCAAACACAGCCATTCAATATTTAAAACATATTTTTCTATTGTTAAATAAAAAATGTTTTGTTTTGGACTTGTTCAGAAATGTGGAGCATTGTGCAAATTTGACAGTCCCAGGAAAAGCACCTGGGTTATTCATTGGCAAAAATACAATCGTTTTCACCCCCATGGTGAAATATGAACCCCAGCGGTCAGGACACTGATGAAACACATGGACTCCTCATTCCCCATGGACAGAGGACACAGAGACACAGCAAGATCCTCTGTGGCAGGCCCTCTGAGGTTTAGCTGCTTGGTGAGACTTTAGATTGTGGCTTAATATTTGTCATGACACAACAAGTAAATAAATACCTTGGCACAAAGCCTAGAGCCTGTCAGCATTGCCCCTGCTGCAACCTCCTGTTCAAAATACAGAGCTCTATTTATCATCTTTCACATAAAGCCTGTTCAGAGGAAATCACCTAGGATATGTTTAATTTCCTTCTTTGGCTTCTCGATGATGTCACCTAGATAATCCCATATCCAGAGACCCTGGCTGAGAGCATTAGGCCAAAGTAGCTGTGAGGGCTGTTACTTGTCAAAGCAATTTAATTTATAATGATGTGTTTCCTAGTTGGTCTGTGCGAAGTCAGCTTAAGCAAAATGCTCCTATTTGTATTATTTTTCCTAAATGCTAAAGTGTGGAATAGTTACAGCAGCTGTTTAATGAAACATTTCACAATCACAAGGATTTCCACACTAGATAGAAGCCCCAGTGCTGACTCTTTTTATCCTTGCAGTGCTGTACATATTCCTAAGTATTCTTCCTGAAAAGAGGTAAAACGCTACCAAAAATGTACTGGGAGTAGGAAAGTAGTTTGTATTGTATCTTCCCTCCAGCAATAATTATTGATTTCAGGTATTATGGTGGTGGAATTAGGTGCATTTTGGGTGAGGGGAAGAACATGGGAAAGAAGGACAGAGGTGACAACAAGAAAATTGTGGATGATATACTGAAACCGAAGAATGGAAAGAGAAGTAAGAGTGGTATCCAAGGAAAGGTAGTCATGAGAGTTAGCAAATCAAGTGGGACCTATGGATGGAGAAAAAAAAAGACAAATAAACTATTGTGTTTTGGGAATTACTTAAAGTCATGTCCTGGAAGAGCAACACATATGGTTGGAAATATATGGTCCTGGAGGTACTTCCTCCCAACCCTTGGATTTGGCTACTTTGAGAGGAGACTTTCAGGACACAGAAATTTTACATTGCCTCAACGTGCTGCAGGTGATGAGGAGAGCACGGCCTCAGGGTGCACATCGACAGCCATCTGCTGCTCAGTCTAGACAGTGTATCTCTTTGGGGTGTGAAGTGTGTATTGAGGGACCTAATGTGGAAGAAGAAAACAGATAGTACATGAATAGGAAGGTGTCCTTGGACTGTCCTTCTGGCCTTAAAATCTTTGAGTCTGTCAACACCTCTGTTGGAAAAAAGAAGTGCTCTGGTACCCCATTTCTACCCTTTTTGGAAAGCATTTAATTTTTTAAAGAGATGGAACAGGCATTTTTCTTCCTTCCTTCAGAATGTTAACCTTTCAAAATCAACAGTAAACACAACATAACCCAGTGTTTCAATCCTATTTCACCTCTGATAGCTATTTATAATTGCTACTCAAATAGGAAATCTGCTTCTGACCTTTGATGCTGGAATATACTTGAAATTCATGCCTCACTGTGCTCTGTCAGCTCCTTTTCATGCATGCTTTTATATGTAGGCTAATAAATATGAGTTTGGGAGCAAAAGCTCTGGCAGTGAAATCCAGCTCGTGATTTTGCTGTGAGGTATGCTTGCAAAAAGCTTATCTAGAAACTGAAGTAGAACAATTTTTCACTTAGAGCAGTTTTGAATATGACATCACTGTTTATGACTGACATTAGCAAGTAATTTTAATGTCAGTGACGCATATGACAGGATCACTAAAGTTTAAGTAACCCAGAGATGCACATTTTAATTAGTGCTCTTTGTTGAAACATATTTTGCCTGAATCTGTGATATAAGATAACAGTTTATTTTAATATTATCTAGGCTACACTTCTGTTACTACAATACTTTGCCTTTCAGTCTGTGTGAGTCAAAATAAACCAATGGCCTGTATGTTCCAAACTGTACAATGCTCACCTGTGTGCTATGAAATTAATTCAGCAATCTCAGGTTATGTGTTTTTGCTCTACATCTCCAAAATATTGTATCAATCAAAAAAGAAGTATTTATACAGATGATGCTTAGAAAACATTGAGGAGTAAGGGGATGCGTCAAATCCTTTCATCCTCACAGCCCAGGCTGGGGCTGAACCAAAGTCAGCAACTATTCCTTAGAGTCTTAGACAGTGTAAAGTGGATAGGAACAGTAATTTCTGCCAAGACACAACCTAAGCAGTAGTTGCTGACAATATATCTCAACCTTATATCTTCTGTATACCATAGATAAAAATCTGCTGTATATCAATCACGCTATAATATGCTAACTGAAATTATTACGGCTGAAATACATTCAGAAAAGAATGGAAATTAAAATAGGGTAATAGGTAAGAGAAGAGAATATTCTATCTCTTACCTGGAAGCTGTCATTGTAATTGCTGCAGGAGTTTATCCATCATGACAAAAAGCAATATTTAGGCACTGACAACACCTGTAGAGCTTTAGGCACATAAGAACAAAAGTATCCATGGTTCTGGTCTGAATGTAAAACTGCAGGAATAAGGATGTTT
Organism: Ciconia boyciana; assembly: GCF_034638445.1. NCBI lineage: Eukaryota > Metazoa > Chordata > Aves > Ciconiiformes > Ciconiidae > Ciconia > Ciconia boyciana. The sequence continues at coordinate 57,540,058 of NC_132936.1, forward strand.
TTATTTTCACATTTCTGTGGCTTCCTCATGGCAGATTCAAATGAAAGTCAGTTTCGTCTTTCAGGACCAAAACATGTTAAAAAATAGGCAGACTGTCCTTCCTATAAACTCTGATGTACTTGTGTAAAAATGCTTCAGTGGAGCATAGCACCAAGTAGCTCTAACTTCACTGTTTTGCAAAGGACTTATTTTTTAAACAAGTTTACATATTTTTCCTGTCACAATTTGGAGTTAAAACAGCTGTAATACAAACACCATTAAAATCAGTGCATTTTAGAGAAGTATCTAAGAGTCCACATATATGGTTTGGTGTAAGGATGATGGTGACTGAATTGTTCCTGCAACTTTAACATGCAAAGAACCCTGAACACAGGAGTTAGAGAGAAACTTGTCAGTTGGAAATGGTTTCTGCTTGAATTGGTTCAGTATAGCATGTCAAAACCAATGTTTTTCACTCTGAAGTATTTAAGATTTGCATTTTAGTTATTCAGCTTTGCAATGGGAAACCACAAAATAAAACATTTTTTTTTCCTAAACATTTTCTTATTTGGATCCAAATGACAGAGCTGTCTTTGCATTGAATTCAGTAGGCTTTGGATCAAGTGCTGTTTTCTCTAGGGTGATAGCAGCTGGCTGGGGCTGGTTTGTGGCTTGTACTAAATGTTGCTTGGGTCTCAGTTCAGTTGCAGTCAGCTGAGGGTGCAGATGCAGGAGCTGATGAAGGCGGCAGAGCAGGGCACTTGGGGAGCAGTGGTGTCACCAAGAACTGGTGCTGAAGCCTGAACTCTTACCCCTAGAGATGGGTGTACAGGTGAAAGCTAAGGCAGAAATTATCTAGTAGTTTGGGAACAACGGTATCTGTTTGTTTTATCTTGAGAGCAAACCCACAGTGCTGCTGGTTGTATCAGCCCAGACTCTTTTATACACCCTCTAATTTGCTTTCTGTGCCTCATGGGAGGGATGGTCTGACTGAAGTGCCCTCAGTCTCCCCTTGATCTTATTCCACTGTGTAGAAAGTACTGAAAATCTCATGCAAAACTGGCTGAAATTAATATCAATGACTCCATAAACTGGTAGCTGGGACATCTGTGAAAGAGATACCAGCTCAGATTTATGCATGGCTGATTGTGAGCAGGGACTGTAAAAAGATCCCAAGTCCCTGGAAGAGGTGCACGCTAATGTATTCCTGGAGTCATATGAGCAGGTCTTCCTTGATCTCACTTATTGGAGCTATTTGATTTTGAATAAAATATTTAAAATATTAATCAGGTCAGAGTCCCCGGGAATGGTGCTTCATCCTGGCAGGTAGAGTACTTGCTAGGGAGGTGGAATATCTGTGTGCAATGAATCTTTAATAATTTTATGTGAGGTTGAAGAGCCACAGTAAGAGAGTTTGAGAAGCCATCATCACTCTGCCCTAGGGTGCTAGCAGCCAGGTCGCTGGGACAGCTTTTCCCAGGCAGGTGGCAACTATACTGACCCTTGTCCTGGCTACTGTGCATGATCTGCTGGTTAATTAGGTAAAACAGGCTGACAAATTTCTTCTCTTGTTATCCTGGGAGAATAAGCTGAAAGCATTGTACATCTGGTGAATTAGAATCAACCATTTCAGCTGGCTTTTCTAGTATTTATTAAACTCTTTCATTAACAAAAAAAATGTAGTGAAGAATGAAAGAAGATGGACAGATGATTCTAAGCCACCCTCATGGGTTGATAAACCTGTATTCAGAATATTTTTCACTTGATACATTATTTTTTACTGAAAGAGTAAAACATGCATCCATGATAACACTTGCAAAGCCATATGTCTTATATTTTGGTGCTCGTTTTGAGATCTTGACAGAAAATACTTGATCTTGAAGGGCAAGGATGCGTGGTTAAAGATGAACAAGAGTTTATTAATTTTAAATTGTAATGTATTTTTGAGTGCTGTAGGACCATTTGATTACCTTTTATGACCCCTTATCCTTGATATCGTCTGGCTGAAAACCGTTATACCACATACCATTTTTCATTCCTTTCTTGTGTCTTGTTTTATCCATCTTCTTGCAAGATTAACTGTCCTATTCTTGTTTGTCCTTTTCCAGTCTTTTACTGTCTTGAGCATATAATTTCTCCTCTCTCCTTAATTCTTCAGCTTCCTTCAGTGAGATCCTATGACCTGGATCCTGGATTCTAAATGAGGAGGCACCACTGGTTTTGAACAGCACCCTATAATTTTAATCTTGTTTTTTAGTCTTTTCTGTGTACATCCTACCACCTTAGCTTTTGTGACAAGCATTGTATATTGAGCCAAGATTTTTACTGAGATGCCTGTAAGGGTGCTTCTTCGTTGGAATCAAGCAAGTAATTTAGGTTCCTCTATTGTTTCTGAATAGTATTGTGTGATAAACCATGAATATGTTTGTGTAGTTCTGTACAAGAAAAACTGTTTACAAAAAAAAAGCAGCTGAGGGTGTAGAAAGGCCATTGTGTAAGGCCCCAATCATGCTTGAAAACTTCTTTTGGCTAATTTACAACTAGCAAGCCCATGATAGCTGATAAGAAAATAACATAAAAAGGAGGGAAAGGTAGGTTAAATGTCAATGTGCTTGTCTGTAGCAAAGTACCAAAACATTTGCATAGGCTTGTTTTTGTATTATATCTGTCTCCTTAGAACTTCATATTTGCCAAGTCACTTGTCTGAAGAGACTGCAAACTGGCAAGGTAGAAACAATAATTTATGAAGTATTTATACTAAAAACACAGTTCAAGGAGACCTCAGTCCTGACGTGATTTTCAAGAGACTATAATAATGCAAGTAAGAGCAATGTGGCAGCCAAGGATGGGCAGGATTTCTGTACTGTAGCCCATGAAGTAATATTGAGATGAAACTGGACGAAAGCTATTTGAGCCTGACTGCTGATGCACTTTATAAGGGTGACATCTATCAGAGTGATACAGTCTCTAGAGGGAAGCAATAGAAACTCCAGCAGTGAATCATTTAAAAATTAGTCTGCTAAAACACTTGAGAATGTAGTAAATCGAAGAGGTATCTGTTGGTGGAGGACAGCTGAATAAAAGGAACATGTTATTTCCAGCTCTCAGTTCCTTGAGTCTAGGACAGCTACAACACATTTATCCAGTATATCTAATCAAACTGGCTAATTCTGTAACACTTGAGAGAGGGAGAGATATACTGTATTAAATGCTTCCACTTATGAACTGCATATATGCCATGAAATTTATGGTAACTCTTTTCTTCCCAGTGGAGGAATTTCTTCTTACAGCCTTTTCCATCAAAACAAATAATTCAATCAGATCCAGGTGCCAAAATAAAATGTGAAAAGCTACTGTTCTTCAAAATGTTCAAAGCCAACTGTACAAGGTGATATACTTCAATGTCTGTAAACTGTATGTTTCCAAAATCAAGTTTGGAATACACTATATAGTGGAAATTAATCTTAACTTTATTTTCTAGTAACAGCATGTGAGCCACAATGAGACCAAAAGAACTCCTCATTAATTTTCACACACTGTGTTCAGTTGTGGAATATGCTGTTCCTTTATATCAGAGCAGTATTTAAATTGGATTTTTTTCCAAATGAAATGGAAGGTATTATAGGAGATGGTTTAGGGATTTTGGAAATAGTTAAACACCTTTTATTACGGTAGAAAGAAATTCTCAAATGCTTGCAGCAACTGCCCTCTGAGGTGAGTAGAAGTAGCGGTTGTTGTTTGGAGTCAGATGTATATAGCGTTTGTGTTGTCATCAGTGAAGCATCAAAACACTCCACCACAAGTGTGATCCATTCCGACACCAACATAAGTATAAGCTCTTGCCATCTGTACTGTGAAAAGATGGTGGTAGGTTTTAACACTATGGGTTTACCTGTAGCTGAAAAGTACAGGTAAACCCATAGTGTTAAACCATGAAAGGTAACTAACAATGCTCCTCAGCTTTGTTTAAAGAAACAGAACCATTGCAAGCATTGAGTCTGTTATTTCTTTTATTTTTCCTACCTTAGTTGTACATGCCTGAGTTTAAAAGGTGTAACTACTGTTAAGGAGTAACCCCAAGTATCTCCAACCCTGCACAGGTTTAAGAAATCCCTGTTCTTTGAATCCAGTTAGGACTTTTTTCCAAGAGCCCACAAGGGCTGCACTCCTGCCTCTGCAATGAGTATTTATTATATAGGATAGCAGCCCCCAAAGACCTCCTTGGTGTTAGACAAACTACAGACACATTGCTCTAATCTGTTCTTTAAGAGCTTGCAGCCTACTTAAAAGTTGATGTGCAGGTACAATGAAAAGTAGGACCTGATCAAAAAGGCAGCGATGGGGAAACTACAACAGCACTGTGGCTTATCTCACATGTGCAGAACTGGATAGGTCTGATGTACTTTAACTTTTTAAGTAGGTTTAATGAAAGACTCCAAACCTGCTGCCTCTGTACTTTAGCTCTTCCTGTCCTTATATGCTGCTCCTAAGCTTGCCTTTACCTTTAACTATCAATCCCTTTGCCTTAAATAGCTTATTTTTACATTTTTCCCATGAGACAAATCTCCTGGTGGCTCTCCAGGGCACAGGATGCAGCAAGAAGGCATTTGTTTCATGACAGAGCTGCAGAGAGGACAGAAGTTTCTTGCAGGGCTGCTGACGGTCAAGTGTTCCCCCATGGAGGCTGCAAAAGTGATGCCAGAGGCTTGACCACTACCTGGGCTGCTTGCTAGTCCACTAGAGCTCAGGTGTCAACTCACCTCAGAGCCAGCAGCACTCCGGTGCCGAAGCAGAGGAAAGAGGGGAAAAGTTCTGTTGTTCCTGAGGCTCATTGGTGAGATCTGAACCAAATGTTGACATTGTCCTATGCTGGAGAGCTGGGCTTATAGCAGCATGTCTTAATCAGAAAAGAGCCACAACAGCTGGGCTACATGGACAGACCTTACCTGCTTTTAGTCACATTTTCTAGTTGTACCCTTGAGCTGTTGCCTACGTTTGCAAAGGCCTTACAGTCTGCTGGGCTAGAATCAATGCAGCATGGCGTCTTTGTGTGCAACCAACACACAAGTGTGTAGAAATATAGTTTATGCCTTCTGCTTGTTTTCCTACAGTGTGTATTCCCTAAAATAAGGGGAAGACTTGTGTTTCACATTGTTTAATTAAAAAAAATAATGATGATTAACACTTAGTGGGCCTTATGGTATAGGTTTTCAAAAGGGTCTCCAGTGAAAACAGCTCCTGAGGAATCAGACATGCTATAGGGCAGTCAGTTAGTGAGGTCTCTGGTATTGTTTGTTCTTGGAAGAAAGAAACGGGGAAGAAAATCTTATAGAGTAAAATAAGAAGAGCTTTGGAGCAAAAAATGTTTTAGAAAACAGTGAGTTTGTTGGTAGTGCAGTTTTGTAGAATCTGAAAATTGAGTATGTTGGATAATTGTGCGTACATCCTTCGTTCAGAGAGAACCAAGATTCATGTAACAAATCTTCCTATTGCTACAATAGCAAGGAAGGGAACCCTGGATCATTTTGAAATATTTCTGCAGAAAAGCACATTAGACCTAATGACTGCACACTGGGTGATGGAAGGCACTTCACTTATCTGGGAAAAAAAATACTTTTTAATGACTTCATTTATTCATTTTTAAAAAACAGTAAAGTTGTCATGTTATAATCTCCCAGAGATACTCCCAGGTGAGCTGTTGAAAGGTAATTTCAGCACACCTAGGGCTTCACACTGTAATATAACCTGTTGTGCCTTACAGCTTAATCACATTGTGGCATTTAGAAATCATTCATTGTGGCTGGCAAAAATGTCTTGCAATAACACCATTACCACAACTTACATTTTTACAGCAATTTTTACTTCTTAGGCAAACACACTGAAGTACTCTACAAAACATTTTAAGCACATAGCAGGCGCTGAATCACTGAGCATTGTGAGTCCCTTGTGAACTAGCAGTGTCCCTTATATAATAAAAATATATCACTTTTTCATAAGAAGTTATTGCTGTTATAAAACATGCATATGTTTTTAACTTACATAAAACTTCCTTTTCCAAGAGATCATACTGAGTCATGGACTCAGATACCAAAGTTTAAAATACAAGACAATGCCTTATATCCACTTGAGATTAGCAGTCTGATAACAAACAATCAAATGTTTTAAAGAAAATCTTAACACAAGCTGTGGTAAAAAGTGCTTCTAGCAGACTGCTAATCTTAACTGGGATTTACTAAACTCAGGAGTGTACAACACAGCAATTCAGCATGTAATATTCTCAGTGCTCAAGGAACAGGCTGTCATCCACATTTGGGAAGAATTCAGCTTTTGGTATGTCATGGTGGAATATTAAAATGAGTGGAGGGATATGTCCTTTCACAGGTGAAAAGCATGCTTAATTTGCTAAGATTTTGGGTGTCATTTATAAATCTTTCCATGTTCTGGGTGCTGCAACTGAAGAAAGAGTTTACTGCTGTCCATGCACCTCTGCTGCAATTGCACTTGGCTTATTCACTAGGTAATTGCACTAGGTGAGATGGCTCCATCTAAACCAGCTGTGTTCTTCATTGATTCTTGGAGCTCATTTCCCCACCTGGCCAAGAAAGCCCCCAGGGCACACTGACCTATAGGAAGCTTGCCCCAGGGCTTTGAGGCACAGCGAACTGTCCTTGGTAAAAAACCAAAGGGATGGACATTTAATCTCACAGAGTGAGTCAGGAAATATTTTTCCTTGTTGCTTGCTGATTATATGTACTTTATATAAGGTTTCTCATTACTGTCTGTACAACAGGATGATAGGGTTTTTATAAATGCAAAGAAATCCATTATGGAATTGGAACATTTTACATTTATAAGTAATAAATGGACTATGTGAGTGAGATGGAAATCAACCTGTTTAATATATTACACTCAACACCAAGATATGATTTTATATATGTGGCATACTCACAATGTACTTGAAAAAATATAGTCAGTGTATTTTTCTTTGCTGTGCGAGCTGAATCCATTTATACCTTTGCTAACTGAGAACATGGCCACGAGAAGAGAAATAATGACATCTAGCACAACTTAATATATTTAAAACAGTGATCAGAATACTTTATGAGATATTGAACGATAAGAGGTAGCATGCTTATTCTGTTTTGGTTAATCTTACAAATAACAAAACCTAACAATACACTTTACATTTTGGATAGAAGAAAATAAGATCTACTGAACTAGAACTCTGTTGCCAAGTGACCTTCAATGCTGGCCTAAAACCCACTGTGGCATGAGCCCTATTACCAGCAACACCCAGACTTGAACAATGTTGCTGGATATCCAGTATTCGGGGCCTAAGAAGAGACATCTAACCTAAAATTGAGAATTCAAAGCCAGATTCACATTTTCGGTCCTTAGGAATGGTGGGGAAATTGAGATGCTCAGTTCTTTTTTAACAGAGTAATGGTTTTAGTAGAGCTATGTAAATCTAAAATAAGCAGTTGTTTCTACACATTTTGTTTCTTTGGGCTTTTATTTGCAAACTGGCAAGCCGTATTCAGGAGCAATGCAGAATGACAGCTTTCTCACAAAACAACCTACATATAGCCAACACATGCTGTATATAAAGAGGCTGAAAACTCATTCTTCATGTGCCTTGCTTTAAAATTCACAGGATTGGTGGCTGCAAGTCTCAGAGGTCACCCAATACACAGCATGACTCAAAGCTGGCACCTTCCTCACTGCTATATTGCCTTGATAAGCTCTGAATTGAGACAATTCTTCAATAAATTTTGCTTAGGGTATGTTTTAAAGTTATAGGAAATATGAAGTATCCTTCAAAACAGAAGCTTTCCAAGTATAATCTGATCACGATAAGAGAAAACCAGTGATCTGACAAACAAATGGAATTAAATTATGATAAACATGAGGAGGTTCTAGCAAGGACAGTGAGACAGATAAATAAATATTACTGATCAGCTCACCCAAGGCAGAGGTATCTGTGTTGGAATTTTATATGTGATTGCATATATCTGGAGTATTCTGAAGTCAAACTGATTTTAAAGTAAACACTTGGCTATTCACCTACAGCAAAATAAAATCTCTCCCAGACCTTGGGCTGATTTCATCCTTACAATCCCCAGCTACTGTTATTCTATTCTTGGTCCATTGTTTCCCTTGTAAGCATTTTTCTTCGTGGGAAGAAAACAAGGAGAGATTTGTAAGCAGCAGAGGAATGAAGGGAAGAATGTTCTCCCTCCCGTGGCTCAGGCAGAAGCCATGGGCTTTCAGCAGTAGCGTGTGGTCTAAACTTGGGTTTAGTGTAACTTGAATGCCCAGATGGAGCCCCTGTACTTTAAAGCCTGGAGGTAGGCCAGGAAGGGAATGTTAATTTAATACTTCAGGCTGATTTTAGTTTCATATCTCACCTAATTGCCATTAAAATTGCACATTTACTGCACATTACTCTGTATGAAAAACAACATAATTCATTATTATGGATATTAACATCATATTTTTTAGAATTTTTAATATTTTAATAATTATTTATTAACAGCTATCACGTATTTGGAGCATAAACTCCTCTTAGGCCTGAGATCATGTCTAGAAGCTTCATTCTGACCATGAGATATGTGCAGACAGCACTGAAGTCTATGTGGGTCCACAAAAATACTTGGATCTAATCTCTGCCATTGCCTCATCACACCTACAAGCACAAAGCTCAGTTACAGAAGGATCCTGATCCAGTTGTGCTCAGTGCTGCCTTGCCAGAGATTAGGCTACACTTTAGCAGCATGGATGCAGCTGCTTTGCCCAGATGAAAAGAAAACACCTTTACAGGGAGGGGAAAAGTCTGGCAATGTTTTAGGAAGATGGCATAAACAAGGGGCTGTTTGGTGGCCTGGGGTTTGGGATGAACATGTACCTAAAAGTCATCTCACCACATACTAATTTTTCAGGCTCTTAGAAGTTCAGAAATAACAGATGTTTGTTAATAAGGAGCTAACTACTTTAATGATTTTAAAATATTTTAGCAATTAACAAAAGCACTTTCAATGCAGCAATGAGAAAGAGGAAAGAGTGGAATAACTCTTTGATCACCATTTCATTAATGCTGTACTTTAAAAGAACAAACAGGAAAACTTAAATACCACAGAGCTAGACTTTCATATGAATTAAGACATAGAAGTGGGTCATGTTTCACAATATAGTAACTTTGGCTAATTCCTACCAAGCTGTTTTGGCTGAACTTTTTGTGAATACTTTTGCAGCAGGTGAAAACAGCTGACTTTTCGTAGGAGGGAAGCCCTAGGGGAGAGTCAGAATTTGCAGCATTGCTGCAATGCATTCTCTAAAAGCCTTCTGGGCACTGCCCAGCACAAACAGAGGAACAAGGCCGGATCCAAAAGAAGTGCAGTTGCCTAAAGGACCACTTAAAATGCCTGTGAGCCAGAAACTCCTTGCATGCCCAATAGATATTTAAATACTGAAGATGTCTCTTTTTTTTTGTTTGTTTGGTTGGTTTTTTGTTTGTTTTAATGCGAAGTTACCACTACATATATAAGAAAAAATGCAGCTTTTGGTGTTCCTTCACAGTTGTGCCTCTAGCTCACAATTAAGACACAAGGCAAATCTTCTGCCTTTCCCTCCAAAGTGATCCAAACTGAAAAGTAAGCAATGAGAGCAAGTACCACACCAGGATCCATACCAAATACAACAGTAACAGTTATTTTCCTAAAGGCTAGGCGAGAAGGGAGGTAGCCAGGCCTGCTTATGTGCTGTTTCTCTCCACATCTCTCACCTTTCAGAAGAAAGCAGTAAGTAGCAGGGTTACAGGTATTCTGCACACAGAGAGTACCTGGAAAAGCTGTTTCACTTTCCATAAGCTGTCTGAGATTCATTGCATCAGACAGAGGAACTGTGACTTCCTAGTCTATATGGGACCCTGGTGATTCGTCCAAACATGAAACATATAACATATGGGGCCTGAGACATTTTGGGGGGGGTCATAGTCACAGTGGAAATTCACATAATAGCAATAAAGTCTAAATGGTTCTCTATACCACAAACATTTACTCATGTAAACCCATGGGATTACTCATACGATTAAGTATTTGTCAGAACTGAGCCTTAAATATGTCACACATCCAACCTGATTGTGGGTGTGAGTATATAGCAATGCAAAAATATAAACACATAAATATGCCATCCTCCATGTAGCTGTCAGTGACTGATAGAATCACCTGCTTATCGAAAACGAATTCTTAATTAAAATATGAGATTCTTCTTAATGTTTTTTTTCTGAATGGTTGGAAACTAATTAGAGCTCTAATTAAGCAGTTTCACCTGACATAATTATCTGAATATTAACTCATCAGCAGTGCAGTGAGGGATTTTACATACTCAGGGAAATCTGCTCAGATTCCTTCGAATCCCTTGAGTTTTGTGCCTATCAGTTTTATGTGGCCTCCCCAGGCTTGCATAGACTTTGCTCTGCTTTATTTTTCAGGTGTACATTAGTATAAGATTTCAATCAATTTTCTTTTTTTACAGGTGGATTGATTTGGGGCTTTTTTTTTTTTTTTGGTTGCCATTTCATATGTGAGGAAGGCATGAATCATCTGCAATAGCAAGGGACAGTATCTGACAAGTCAGATGGCTCTGCTCAGGCCTTCATTCCCAATTCATACTTTGCTTGGTGCTGCCCCTGCACATGAGTTTCTATGAACCTGGTCCTTTGGCTGCATTATGTGTGTTTTCTACATTAGCTGCAAAATAATAGCCTCACACAATTCTGTCTTCTAGCCGTATTTGTTTCTTAGGATGTTGCTGAGGACAAACGTTCAGCATTACTCTGGCAGGTAAAGTTATACCCAGCTGGCTGCGCACTAATGAGATAAACCACAGACCTGCACCACAGTGTCCTTTTAACATTAAAATGTACGTATAAAAAATGCTCTGCCTCCTGCTATAAAAAGAAAAATTAATACCTGGGCACTTGGGAATCTTTCTATTTAAATGTAGATTACAGCTTTCCCCACAGCCATTTGGAACCATTAATCCTTTTAGGAGCTTTCTCTTCCCAGGGTGGAGGGAATGGACAGGGTTGCCTTTCAACATGCTTTTTTGTTCTGTGCAAACCTTTAGCTTTTAGAAGCTGGTGGATCTGCCCCAGATTTATTGAAAGGAAAAGAAGGAGAGGACCTTAAGTCTGTTACCTCTAGCACTAGAAAAGATTCATTATTTCTAGAGTGTGCCTCTGCACTGAACAAGATTTTGAACCTATATAAACTTAGTCTGGGAAACACTCCAGCTCTTCTAGTAACTTACAGTTACCGTAAGATCAGTAGTTACTGAGTAGTCTACAGCTAAAGAGACTTTTAAGCAAATTCCCCATTTACTGTTCCCAGGCTTACTGCTACCTGCAGGCTGCCTGAAGCTAAGCCATCCTAACAGATTAATTTGGGTTAAGTAGAGTTGTGCCTGTTTCCAGTTATGCTCAAAGGAGTAATGAGGCCAGCATTTAAGTCTCCTGCCTGATGATAAGATATCTCTTTGGAGCCAGCTTAAATGGGAGCAGGTCTTTCTGACAGTCCCCAATGAGTCTTGGACTCAAGCAGTAGGATCTGTGGCAGAACACTTTAACTGTTTTGCTGCTGTGCCCTGGTGCTAATTAACTAAGTTATGATGCATCTGACAGTCAAGTTAGTTACTTTAGGGTTTCCTGTAACCCAATCGATTCATTTAAGGTCTAGTCTTTTACCACCAAAATAACTGCTGCTGAACTCTCCTTTTTTGAAGTGATCCAGTTCAACTAGAAGACTGAAAGAAGAATTTATGATGAAGCTTCAGGATAACCAGTTTCTGACAGAATCCTGTTCTGTTGCCAGATAGAAATCTCTCTTCTCAGGAATTTAATTTTTTTGGGAGGTCAGGGCTCTGTGCTTTATGCATTAAAACAAATATACAGGATGTCCAAGGCAGGCCAAAAGTCAGCCCAGCCCAGGAGCCTTGGAAAGTCACTCAGGTCCATGTGCTCCTCTTCCTTTCCCAAGGATCTTCACTTTCTTCAGATAAAGCTGATGATTTTTATGTTCCTTACAGAAGAAGCCGTTCAACTTGAGGTACTCTGATGAGGCAAGCAAAGCAGTGGGATATCTCAACAGAGGTACTGAACACTACCCTGAAGGCATTTTAAACTCGTGTGCTTTGTTTCTCCTTAGGGTATGCGTGCTGCATGGCTGAGCATAAAAGATGTAAGAGCTCTAGCCTGCAATTTCACCAGTAGTAAATGCAACTGGGAATGTAAGTAGTGAGAGATAGAATACTAAAATACTGGTGGCTGTTAATGAATTTTTTTGCTTTTTTTCCCACCATATAAAATTAAAATAATATATTTAGTTGAGTCAGAACAGTGAAACACTGAAAATAAAAAGTGAAGCCTCACTTGTGAGCAGATTTGAAAGCAGAGACATCTCTTGTAATATTTTATTTAAAAAGCCTAGGAAGCTCTACCTCAGTTTCTGCTAGGAGAGGAGATTCCCAGTGAAGGAGTTTCTGCTCTTGTAGCACCATGAGGGCAGGCATGGACCTTAGCTCTGGCCAGCTTGGACCACAGTAATTATTTAATCTGACCTTTTGCATAAAACAAATTGGAATTAACTTCCATTTCTGAGATTTCTTGAACAAGCTCTCCTTTTCCACCTGGAAATGTTATCTGGTTTTGGACGGGCTTCCTGATGATCTGGTTTTCATAACAGATCAGAAACTTTCGCTGCAGCTCCTGCACACCTGCAGCTCTGGGGTTTGACCCTAGCTTGCCCATAAAGGCAAAGAGCAGCTTGTTCAGAAGGTAACAAATTGTGCTTGGTCCTTCAGGAGATAAGCAGTTATAACTTAAAGACCCCATATGATGGTGAATGTGCTACTGTAAACATCTTCTGGTCTGTGGTATTTACTCTCTACCTCTATTTTAGACTTTTAGATGGTTACATCAATGGTAGGATTATAACACCTAAACCATTTTGTTACTGAATCTTCTCCCCTACTTTTTCCTGCACTGCAAAGAAGCAAAAGGTGCAGCTGAGTGGCAGTAATATTATGCTATTCTTCCCAGCTGCCTAATGGTCTGAAGAGCTATTGTTACTAGTTCTAGTTCACAGCTGTTGAAATGTAACCCTTAGCAACATAAAGAAGAACATAAAGATGGTCTCCCTGAATGAAAGACCTAACAAATGAGGGGAACACTTGATAACTAACAAGCACCAAACTCTTTCCTTTTACGAGACGGAGGTTTCTCATTTCCTGCTTCTTGTGGACTCTTACAATAGTACTTGGTGCTTATACCAGGCTTTTGATCTTCAAAGCACTGTATAAACATTAACTAATTAATCCTCCAAACACCCCATGAATTAGGTGAGAGAGTAATATTTCCATACACTTTCTGCTAGTGCTGTAGGGAAAATACTAGAAAGGACTTTAAAAGGAGCCCTTTGCTCATTTATATGTATTAACCTTTGTGTTACATATGTCTGAACAACAGTGTTTCCTTTAAGGGCACACAGCAAAGCAGTAACATTTACCAGTATTTATCTGATTTTTTTTTTTTTTCATTAGCTAGCTGTGAATTAAATATATATTTCCCTCTTGCAACTTGAATTGCTTTCTGACTCCATCTCTGGGTTTTATGCCTTGCTCATCCCTGAGGTAAAAGTTAGCACATGAAGGTAATATGATTAATCCTATTTTGGACAGGGTCTTGTAGCTCCTACTTGTATGATTTAATTCCTCCTCCCATCCTTAGCTTTCCTGTGATATCTGTGTTTGTGCTATTCTTGCTATTCTTTTTTCTGCCTCCAAACACAGGTCCTGTTATGAAATTAGAGCCTAGGCATTGCAATGCTTGGAATTGCAGTACTTAACTTTTGAGACTCTGGTACTAAGTTCATTTGTTCTGACATTGTAATGTCTTGTGACCTACCTGTCTCTCTGCGACTTTTATCTGTGTTCAACCTTAGCAGACGAATTTGAGCACACTTTTCTTTTATCTTCCGCTTGCTGGTGAAAGTGCAGTTGTCCATTCCTCCTCAGGATGTGTCCAGGGGGGATAAAAACCTTACAAGGCTGCGAGCAAGCTGTTGGGCAACTGTTACTGCCTGCAGCCACAGTACTTGGTAGAAATTCATATTTCATCATTTACCCGAAGCCATCGCTGCTTCCAGGACCCCTTATTATGCTAACTCTTGTTGCTATGTTTCACTTCTCCTTACATTTCTGCATACACTGAATTCTTCTTTCCTGAATTCCTGATGTCAAAGACTGCCTTGTTCCCTGTGTTGTGTTAGATGAGTGTCAGAAGGTGGCAACTGGGATTTCACTGTATCTGCCATGCACACTGTCCCTGAAAAATGATATGTATAATTGGGATCTTACCCTGTAACCTTTTTTACTCCTTAATTTACCAATCTGTCAGATCAATGTTTCTGAGACTAATGAAAATTAGGAAATTTATTTTCCATGAAATGACTAAATAAATGCTACTGGAGACTGTTTAAATTAATGTTCACTAAATCTGTAGATTGTTACTGTTACATCGGGTATACTGCACCTAACAGAAAACCATCTTTGACATGCACAGTCTCTCTGCCTTTCAGAAGAACCTATTTCACAGAAAACTGCATAATTGTCATGCAAGAAAACAGTTTTCCAGATATCTTATATGTGTATGTGAATACTTACTTTGGGTTGGCTTTTCTTGCACCACCAGCACACACTCTCCTGATTGCCCTGATCTCTATTTTAGCGTGTATAATGTGTCTTGATAGCTTCCCAGAACTGCTATTCAGTAGAGGACAGAGTAAAATATCATTCTGTGGTTTTTGGTTTTTTTTTTTTGTTGTTACATTCTTAAACAACCTTTATATAATCTGTTAAACATACTGTTCTCTGTTGTCTTTAAACAGAATTCCCTTTGGATTTGAGAGACTCCCCTTGGCTTGATAGCAGTGGTTATGAGCATGAGCTTCCAACCACCCTGTGCTAACAGACTAATTGTTTCCTCTGTCCTAAAATGTTCCTCCATCTACAGTTTATCCAACAGTTTCTTTTTTAATCAGACTTAATTGTGTTTTTATCACTTGCGCTAGAGAATGTGCTTGCAGCTATTAATGTTCTCCTAAGCTTGTTTTCAACTTGCAAGCCATATATTTTTAACTGAAAGCATAAGATTGTGCTCTTAGGACAATTTGCCAGTTTCCTTTGTTAGTGCTGGCAAGCTGTTTTCGTTGTGTTTCAGATAACCATAGTCACTCAAAGGAACAGACGTGGCAGTTTTTATACCAAACCACTGTTAGGTTGATGTGGTTCCTTCTGTCGCAAGCCAATGGTCTCACTTTTTTTAATCTTAATGCTGAAAGCAGATAGTGCAACACTCTGATGGAGGACAACTGTTGTCTATAGGATTTTCACTTTTCTGAACCAGCTCCTCAGGACTGGGACCTCTTTAAAGTCACCTTATTTAGTTTCCCAAACTCTTACCTTCTCCATAGTTACCTTAAATCACCATTTGTACTACAGGGAATGTTCAAGGCACTGGCATAATTTCAAAGTAGCAAAAATACCTTTTATAAGTGTATAGTTATAAATTTTATCAAATATAAAAGAAAGTATTAGATATTATCTAGTAATGTCCAGAGCATAATTTCAGAATTGATAAAAATCCTATAGCAACACAGTGACTTATGTACCAACACCCAGCTTGGGAGAAGTGCTGTTTCACTTGCTTTCATTTGGGCTGTCAACTCAGCTTTTGTGGGAACACTGTCTATAGCTCTGTGAGGAGCTCTTATGTGCTAACAAGGTTGTCATAATTGTCCTTGCCTGTGTATGAGCAGCACTCAGAAACTGTGAGAAATAATGTGGCTCCTTTTATTCTATTGCATGTTTCCTATTTTCTAGGCATTGCCTAAGCCAGTGCTCTGTCAGAGAAAGTACCGCACCGCATATTATTTTGTTCATCTTAAACATCTTAAAGTTTTGTGGCCCTTCTGCCATAGGTTCTTGGGCTTTTTAATGTATTTTGAGAGATTCATTTATTGTTCGAAGGTCAGAGTCTGCAGAAATGTGTCACTCGCATTGTATAGCAAAAGGCAGAGGATGAAAGCTTGATCTCTACGTAGTCTTATTCTGAATTATTTTATTCTAAATCCAGTTGGGAACTGGGTTTTTAGAAGTTGTAAGGTGGACATTTCAGCCTCAGATCAGTCTTAAAGTCCTCTGTTTTTTCACCTTCCCTTAGACTCCTCTGATAAAAATCAGATGCATGTGAAATATATTTATAGAATGGGGAGCAGTGCTACCTAAGTTTCTGTACAAGCTATTAGGCAAATCAGATGCTGTGGAACCAGCCAACCATGAAAAATACCTGGTGTCTTCCATTTACTGCTCCTTGTTACATGCAGAGGAAAATGTCATTTGAGTTTTCTTCTAGTTTTTTTGACATTTCTAAAGAGATTCAGCTACTCTGATGGAGCTTTTAGCAGCTCCATCCTTTCATTCAGAGTATTTTAGTACATTTTCTTTCACTCTTTTTCCATATGGGTAATCTCTCTGATCTGTTGTTTGTCTCAGACCTTTTAAATTTATTGTTTCAGTTTCCACCGCCTTTGAATTATGAAACAAAGGCTGCTTAAAAGTGCAATTTCCTTTCAGCATCACAGAAGTCAAGAGACCAAATAGATTCAACAGACTCCCAAAGTACAGTAGCTTAAAACCACCTTAGTTTCTTGGCAAGGGATTGGTAAGTTGTCAGAAAAGTGGAGGGCTTGAAGGCCATGGCAGTTGGTTGAAAGACGGGAGAAAAGGGAAAAAGCCTAAATGCAGAGGGAAATAACGTCTGTTTTGTCTCTTCGGTCACCCATAAATCCAAACTTTCACTTTAAGGAAATGGCATATTGTCCTAATCTTCTGCTCCTTTTCAGTCACTCCTTTCACAAATAAAAGCTTTTAATGCAAACCAATTAAAAAATCCACAAACCCATCTATATATTATATATAATTAATGAAAAAATATACAGGGATTTATGAGAAACACATTGTGCCAAAGAATTAACCACTCCAAAGTAAAAAAGATAAAAATGGATATAATAAACAAATGTCAAGTGGCTCAAAGATGTGATTTGTCATTAATGTAATGGAATTTTGCAAATATAAACAAGGAAGCCATTAAACTTTAGGTGAAAAAAAATATTCAGAGGGGTATTAGTCATATCTAGAGAAGAAGGCTTATTTTTTAAGAAAGGGAATAATTGGGCTGCAGTATAAGATTTTTGTGAAAACTATCCACTTGGAAATGTATGCCTTTCTCTGCTGTTTGTGGAAGTGCTGTGACAGGTTTGTCAGTCACTCAAGCAGTGGTGCTGCAAAAGCAGCACAGCACTTCTATTTCAAGTGAGTCTGTCGGAGTGCTGCTGTAACAAACCAGCCTCCAGTTCTCCTTCAGTACAAATAGCGATCCTCAACATTTCAATCATATCGAACTTTTTGGGGGGAGAAAAGTTCAGGGCCATTGTATGCAAAACATAGACTTCTCCAGTTTCTCTTATCAACCAACAAACACACCAAAAACCCTGGCAAGAAGAAAAAACTCCTTTAAATTTTTTTTTTTCCTAAGAATTTAAGAAATCATAGCAACAAGACAAAAGCATCACTGGTGGTTGGAAAGTTTTTAAAGACAATTAAGGAAATAACTGTATGGGCTGAAGAGCTCTGGGATGTAGAAGTAGCTGATCTGAAGGACTGTGTTTTTTAATGGACTTTTCTGGTAAGCTGTCAAGACACTTTTCCCCCATGAATTTTCAATCATTTCACTGACTCTCTCCCTCTCGCTTGCTGTTTATTTCGTTATGATGGTTACTAAAAATTGTTCCTATTTCATCTAGATCAGTAATTCCCAAACTGCTCACCAAACACTGATAGCTACAAGGCTGTAATAAGCAAGATCCATTTTCAACAAAACAATGTGGGTTTTCTAGACTTTTTTACATGTGGTATTTTGACCACATCTGCAAATGTTCCAGGGTTTAAAACGGAGCAAACTTATATGAAAGAATTTCTACTTTACCAAGAGAAATATTGTCAGTTGTGTTAGGCAGTAACAACAGTGCCAACATCAAGAAGGGAGGGAGTGAAATCATTTACGCTGCTGGATACTATATTGACTATTACAGATGTGATGCTGGTAAAAGAGTTTCCCACAGGCTGCATCTGGAATGAGGTGGTGCATCCTGCAGTATGCCCTGGCTCCTAGTCCCTCGAGCATCAAGCTGGGGCTAGGGCACACCAGGGCTCCTCCTTGTCCCAGCTCTTCCTGCAGGGATGAAGGCCTGGTGAAAGACAGTGGTTGTGCTAGCTGGGCCATGGGGGAAAACTCTGATCCACAATCTATGTGCTCGGCTTCTGAAGAGAGAGTGTGCTGTGGGGCAAGTCATGAATCTTAGAGTAACCTGAAAACTCCCTCTGTGGTGTGATTTAGAGTGGGGTGTGACAGGGATTGGAACTGGTGGTTGGAGCAGGAGTTTTGGATGAGGGAATGACTGGGTCCAAAACAAGAAGCTGAGCAGGAAGAATGTAGTCTTGAAAAAATTAATGTCTTACTTTTGCCTCTCCCAGCGGCATCTCTTCAAAACAGCATTAGCAGAGTTTGGCCAGCTGTGTTATACAGTTTCTTTACTAAAACAGGATTCTCTTTCTTGTCTTGTATATTGTTTTGCTCTGTAGCTTATGGTTTTAGGCTGTGGCAAATTTCATGTTAACCATAATGAAACAATAATCAGCCTCAGAGAAGGAAGAAAGAAGGAAAGATGTCTGGAACTTTCCCCTCCCCAGAACCGTATTCAGAAGTGAACAAATTATATAATTCTCCATTGTGTTCACAGAGCTTAAGTTTCTGGGTGTATGAGGTATATGCAGCGACTATTTTGGGGGGGAAATCTGGGGGAGAATTTTTGTTTGTCAGTGCTTCCTGTGCCACTGGGCAGACTGGGTTCATAAATGCCAGCAAACCACAGAGCTGGGAGCTGTGGCTTCCCCCTGGGAATCTGCAGGGGTTTCTTCAGCCCTCTGCCTATTTCCCCAAGCTTAAATCTGTCATCTGGCCCTGCTCAATCACTCTATTTTCTGTCTTCTGAGTTCTTCTTCCTACTCTCATTTTCTTTGCCTGCATTGTCTCAATGTGATTCTTCAGATGTGTCATACCAGTCCCACTGGCCCATCCATGTCCAATGTTCCTTTCTCAACTCTTCCGATGCCACCTCTCTTTTCCTTGGGTCCCAGTCCTAGTTTCTCTCTGAGCTTTTCACCAGTCTCAGATCACCTCCATGCTCCCTCCTTGGCTTTCTTAGCAGTGTCACTTCCTCTCTGGCCATTTTCCATCCTTTTGCATGCCAGCATGTTTCACAGTTCTTCTCCCTGTTATTTCTCCATTTCCTATTCATCTGTTCCAAATTGCTTAAGCTCTAGCTTAACAAGCTTCTCCAAGTTTTTCAACCATTTGTCTAAGCTAGCCATATAACTCTGTGTCTTTTACTAAGGTCCCAGTCCCAGTCTCTTTCAACTTTTTTGCTTTCTCAGCAGAGCCCTGTTTGCCCTTGATCCATCTCAGCTCTTGGTCACCATTCCCTCCTAACACTTCAGCCAAAACAGTTTGCAGAAATCATAAAGGACCTAAGAATATGAAGCACTGGGAAATTTGAATAGGGGATGGTATTAGCCTATATATAACATAGATTGCAATCTCATTAGAGTAACACCCTTGTCTGTGTTTTGCTGCATACCCATAAAGTGCCAAGGAAGCCATTAGAACCATTTCTTTTTATTTTATTATCTACCACTAGTATAAGTAACTGCCTATTATAACTTAGACCTCTCTGGCTTTGGAGAAAATTGAAAGAGCATCAAGTAATAGAAAAATAGTAATAGAAACAATAAGCCAGATGCTAAGATGGTGTAAATCAGTGTGACTGTACTGAAGACTATACAGCAATTCCAGCTTGTACTAGCTGAAGATCTGCTGCCTTTTGAGTATATATTTGCTAGTGAGAGGAATGCTAATAGAAAAATTGTTAAACTGAGGATAAAAATCTATTTCATAATAACAACAACTTGATCAATCTCTTTTCTCTCTTAAGCTTAATTTGTATGCAAAAATAGTATGGTTATTTTTATCATCTAAGTAAACTTTCTAATTAAAAAACAATCAAAGATTGATAACAGAAGCACAAAATGTAAAGAGCTCAGTTCACCTACACTGATTAGAAACTGACGTTGTATCCCCTAATAAAAACTATAAATTTATTATTTTAATTTATATAAATTATGTTAAATCTTAGGGGTTGTTGTCTTTTTATTTTGTTTTGATTTTAATTATTCCTTTTTTGTTTGGTTGGTTGTTTTTTTCAGTATAGCCTGAATTGATGTAGTACTAAGTCAAAGTCATTTCTTCCCCTCCTTCAGAGCCTTTAGCTTCTTACCCTATTTGGATATTCTGATTTCATTTTTCCCTTCTCTCTCGCAGGACTCTTCATTTCTATTTATTTTTTATAGTCCTCAGGATTATTGAATAATCACAGGTAATTAACCTGTTTCCGTTTATGGAAACTAGTTTATTTAAACTAGTTTAAAAAGAACCAATTTCTTACTTTATTTATTTTTATATTTTTAAACCTCATCTGTGTAAAATTATTTTATGGTATTAATTACTACTTTGCTTTTTCATTTCCAACTCCTGGTAGCAGCTTTCTCAAGTATAACACAGGGAGATAGGTTTCATTTGGGGACTAATTTAACTAGTTGATGTATGCCAGGGCTGGCTAACTTAACGCCAGTGCTTTTACACAATTGATAGAGATAGCCTACATAGTTTGGCACAGCATAAGGCAGCCAGCTATGGAGTTTTCATGTTTAACAACTTCTACATATCTGGCTTACACAAAACAGAGTATGGTCCAAGGAGTATTATCTAGGAATTTCTGCACTAACATCAAGTTTAGCTTGGGTCTAGACAGGTGTTTGGTAGAGCTGGTAAGAATGAATCTGACAAAATATTTCCTTTTGATTAAATGAAAGTTTTCACAGAGGTGTTTTATTTCAGGTTTTCCACAAGAAAAATCTTCTCTCCCCATTCATTCATCACAGATATAAATATGAAAAAAAAGTTACAGAAATTTGCTGGTTTTTTCATCTTTACAGCTTTTATAGACAAATTAAAATTTCTTCAGGTATCAGTACTTTCAATGCCAAAAACCTTCACAGTGAAACTTTGATGAAAAAAACCACAACAGATCAACTACCACTTTTCAGTATTCTCCACAATAACATCCAAACCCCAAACATTTTATGTGACACATAAATGTGAGCCTAAGTCACAAAGATTACTTTTGTGCTGTATAACTACTGATTATGATGGCAAACCACGTCCTCAATTACAAAGATGTGAGATTTTTCTGTTATTAGCCTTTCCTTAGTGATTTCAGCAAAGCTTTCTGCAGCCACCTGAACCCACTCAGCTGCTTTGGTGGGGGCTGGCAGAGGCACTGTACTTAAGATATAATAAGCTATACTGTAATTAGACACCAAATGTCCATAAGAATTTGTTCTATTTTAGCTGTGGATATTTCCCAGCTTGAATATACTTAAATTATTTATTTATTTGTTTGTTTGTTTATTTCAGTTGTAGAGGACCACAAAAAATTTCAATCCCCTTATGCAACAGTTAGACACTACAGAAAAAATGCATATACAGAAAAGACAGTCCCAGTCCTACAATTAGACAAAAGGGCTGAAGAGGTATACAATACACAAATAAATGAAGTATCAAAACATTGCAAGTGTGCTGGAAGCTCTAACTTTTAGATTTTCAGTGTTTTAAAATACATAATAAATTTTTTATAACTATTCAGTGTTTTTTCACATAGGTTTTCACAACATTTGCTACATGTCATTCTCTTCTCCTTTCCAAATGCCTGATTTTCTTTTGCCTATTCTTAAATGTAGAGAATGAGAAGCCTGGAAAATTTACATCAAATGCTGAAAAGTTTAAGGAAATTATGGTATGAGAAAATAAAGGTGGTACTGGAAATGCAGATACATATAAGACTACAGTGGTATTACACAGCTGCTACCCACCAAATGTCTAATATAGCATGAGCAGTGAAAAAACATGGAACACTTCTAGTTGTCTCTTGTTTCACAGAATAATGCAACAATACTGCTGCCAGGTTTCATTCCTGCTCTGTAAGCGACTTAAATATTTTTGCACCTCTCCTGTTTTCCTTGGTGGCCGCTCCTGTTCCTACAATATGCAGGAGAAAGTCTCCAGAGGGTAAATCTAACATTTAACTATATTTCTTTGGCATATTTTCCACATACTGTGAGAGGCTGAATCCATGTTTGCAGAAGTAATGGCATCCCAAGAGAGAAGGAGCTCTGTTTTAACTGCTGCCTTGCAAGCACTCCTTGTTTCATGATTTACAGTCGGTATTAAGTAAATGTTTGCACAAATTAGAGCTGATTTAAGTGCAACAAAGTAAAAAAAATATAAAATTAAATGCAAACACCAGACTTCCTAGTGCATCAGATGATTGATGAAAAATTAAGCTATATGCAAAATTAACCTTAAGGCATTCAGTATTCTTATTTGACAGTACTGTATTGTTTTCCTTTAGACATTTTTCTTTCTAAACTTGTACTTGTTTTCTAGAGTTTCCTCTGTCTGACAGGAGAGTCTTAAAAAAATAATTCATTCACTGAATATAGTGTTCATACACAGGCACAGAAAGGATTTATACCTCTTCTTACAGCACACTCTGGTGAGTAGGTCTGTTGGCCAGGCAGTGTTGTAAGATGGAACTGTTCCATGGATGTTTGTATTGCAACCATTCAGTGTGCAAGTCTATGTTCATGTTTCAACATGACACTATAGACACTTCATTATTTTTGCATTTTCTCTCCGTTGCCTTTCCTCACGTTTTGGAGTCTTTTGAAACTGGTCTATACTGAATTGCAACATCAGGGAGGCTGGCCTAGAGGGGATCCCACCCCAAAGAGACCAAGTAACTTTCAGTTTGATTGGCCATGATTAGAGTTTCAGAGGTTGGAGAAAACTGTTTTTAACAGACATGTAAAGGACAGAGAATCAGTATGTTATCACTGTCTGCTCCTCTGCAAACTGGAAAGTATATGAAGACTTAGCACCTTTGTGAACGTTTGAGCCAGTCATTAGAATCACTGGGGAAATAAGGCCTTGCTATGTACTTTGCATCTGTGCAAAAGTATCCTAAGTAGCTTGATCTTTTTTTGATTCCTCTTCTCCTCATCTATCTTTTTACTTCATCTCTTTGTCTATCCTGCTAAGACAAGAGTGCCAGAGAATGAATGATCTCTGGCCATGAGGTTAAATGGCATATCTCCACACCAGTTAAGGATAACTGCTCCCAGAGCAGAGTTACCATGTGTCCAAAGTGTAACACTTGGACCTCGGCCCCTCCAGGTCTGTGTCCAGTCCAGTCCAGTCTGGGTTCTGGTATTTTTTCTTGTGTCCTGGTGCTTGTCCTTCCTTAGAAGAAGGCCTTTTTGTCTGTTGTTTTCTACTTTCGACTCTCCTGCCTCATCAGTCGTGTTTATAAGCTCATAAGTGCTTCCCAGAATTAGCTTTCTCTGTCCAGCAAGGAGCTTCATCATGTCCACCACAGTCAGCCAGCCCTTCCCTTGCCCTCCTACATGCTGTGCTCTTTGAAATTGCCTTCATCTCATTTAATGACAAGACAATGTCATTAAATGAGATTCAATGTGAATAAAACACTCTTTGTTACAAGGTCACCTTTTTATCAGTTCCTCCACTGCCAGCTTATTTGGCCAGATGGTTTTGGGGTCTACAACACTATCTGAATATCAATGCCTCTCCCTCATCCTGTAGAAGCATGCTTGCAACTTATGTGCTTCAAAAAATCTAGGTATATCCATCCACCTACAATGAGGGATATGGTGTTCAGCCTTGTTCCATTTTGTTTAGTGGTGTAGACGTATTCCTCATGTCTGACATACATTAACATTTACTTAAATTTACATCATGCCTAACACCATAGTATCTGATTGCTAGAGGCCTCTCCATACTCTTAAAATAAGAATTATTTTAAAATATTTAAAATAAGAATTATTATTATCTTTAGTAATGGAGATGATAATTATAATAATAAATACTCCTCTCTTTAAAGACCTTTCCTTGTCATAGCCTGAAAAATTGTTTTCCTAATCTCAGGGCTCCCTGATTCCCCTTAGCTTCAGTGGACGAATTGTCATTATGATTCTTTCCTGTATTCATGAATCTTTCTGTTGTTTCTACAAATCATTCCTACTTCAAATGTGGACTTTGGACTCAAAAAATCCAATAAAAAATGTCAGAACTCAGAAAGGACAGAGAAAGGTATTTTTGTTGGTCATGGCATGATAGTGTATGGATGTTGTTTCAAGATCTACTTTAAATATGCCCTGACTGTATGCACTGAAAATAATAATATGAGATAGGATGAGGCATTTTAAGCTTATTATGAAGTTGTAGAAAGTATCTTCAAATCAAGGTTCTTATTCTCTCTTGACACTAAATAAAAATACAGGAATATCTTGTTGTCTAGCATAAAAATATGCTATGTCTGAGTTCTGATTACTTGAAGTAAAATGCCTGTCTGGTCGCAGTTCTGCATACATGCGACAGAGATCGGTAACATTTCCAAACAAATCAGATCCTTCCTGGAATCTGCAGTATGAAACAATAGTCTTTTTTTTTCCCCAGAAAAAGCAAATATAAATTTTATGAGCATAGAGTGGAGTCTCTGATGTAGTATTTAAGACCTGCAAGGCTTAGCTTGAAGGGCTTGGAAAGAAACTAGACTTGTAAGCTCCTTGGACCAAATAGCAGTAGTTTAAGAAACATATATGCTTCACAGCTATACTCAGGGGAGCTCATAAGTTCTGGACTGAAAACTTTCCTCTTAAACTCACTGCTATTGAAGGGTTGCAGTTTTTATGTTGACTACTACACGTTTCTCAATTACTCTTACAATGGGTCCTATTGCTCCACTGAGGCAATAGCTGGTTCAGAGAAATTTCAAAACTTCTGTAGACAACATTTCTGGAGGACTCAAATTGCATAAGAAAAATAACCTGTTAACAATTATGTCTGCTTCTTTTCTCCCTGAATCTCTCAGAAGATCTCTCTGGATCACTGCCACTTCTGTGCACTTGTAATCCTACTGCTGCATTTTTAAAGCATATTTAAAAGTGTCTGTATTATTTTGTATAGATGATAAATAAATAATGGCTACATATGATTTTTCTTCTTTAAAAATTGAATGTTCTTTGGGTCTTATTATTAACTCTGTGTAGTACTAAATGTCAAGTCAATGGGACTGTTTTCATGTCTACAGGAAACCTTAAAAACCTGGGTAAATCTTGATAATTAAGGATTTGTGATATTAGTCAATGAGCTTCTAGCAGCTGTCTCAGGCTCCCTTTGTATAGTGCCAGAATGGCCTCGGGCAAGGGATGATTACTCCTTCAGCAGTCCTCCTCAGGTACAAATGAGGTGCTGAGGACCACTTGGACGAATTCCCAGAAGTAACTGGGAGATTAGTGACATGATCTCCTGCAGAAGTGTCCTCAGTCAGGGCTGGCTTTAACTCTGTTTCCTGTGGCAGAATCTAGCACTCCTTGGGTGTCTGGGAATTTGAAAAAGGCCTTGCTCCCTGAAGAGTGTGCAGTTTGTCAGGTCTGCCTCACTTTAATCAGGCTTGGCGTGGTAGAGGTGGCATCACGTTCCATCCCATATTCAGCACAGGTGGCAGAACGCTGCTGTGAGGTTACAGCAGGAGCAAGGGGCTAGGGGGGCTTATACAGCTGGTGCTAGCTGTTCTCATGTCGAAACGGCCAGAGGCTGATGGCCGTGTCTTCATATCAGCTAGCACAGACCATACACAAGTGCCTCAGCTCTATCATGCTGGGTTACAAGGGTGACTGAAGCAGTTAAGAAGAGAGTTAACATTGGCTGTCAGTAACATCAGCATTGTATCACAAGGCAAATTTTTTTAAGAACTGAAAATCTATAATTCACAAAACCTGGCCTTTGCACAAAGTGCCTTGAGAGAAAGGCTAACGTCCATGGAGCTGTGGTGTTGCCTAGGCATGCATTTACAAGGTGTGTATTTGCCAAGGGTTATAGCCAGCAGACGTCACAGGTTGCAAGTCTGCTTTTTCCCTGGGGAAAAAAAGTACACAAATGTGATACAGCTGTTTTATAAGCATCTGAGTAAAGACTCTATAAACATATTCTTGAATTTAAATTTTGTGGCGTAGACAGGAAGATGGGGAGGTATAGTGTAGATGGGAGTTATAGGGTATAGTATACCCTATACTGTAGTATACTAAAGTATACTTGAAGTACAGTAAACTCTTTTATCAGTGCATCACTGACTACCAATAACCATGCAGCACATATTGCAGTCCTGTAATATCCTTTATGTCCCTTTAGAAAGACCAAGAAAAAGGTACAGTAAAAGTCATATGTAAATAAATTAATTCCCTGTCTCCTCATGGAAGGTGACAAAGGTGTTGTTCCAGGTTTGCAGAAGGTAAAACTGTGTTCCTTGCCCAGTGTGGTAGGAGAGACAGACATAGGCAAATATTTCTGTATATAATACATATGGAGGATATGAAATACTGGTTTTGGCATCTCTTCCTCAGTATTGTTAAGGTTAACTACATGGCCATCTTGAAAGTATGCATTTTCAGTGGGAGAGGTGGTACTAAGAATCAAGCTCGTATTGAAAAAGCTGTTGGTTCAGTAACATAAAAACAAAGATGGCTTTAACTTACACAATACAAGGAGAAATATAGAAATAAAAAATAAAATTGGCAGTCTTCTAAAATCTAAGTTCCAAAATGTCCTGACACAGATATTTATTGTTATGTTTAAGATTATGGGCTCAGTCCGGCAATTTGTTATAGACCTTGTCCCAGTCCTTAAGTTTAAAGCTATGAATACTTTTATTATTCACAAAACTAAAATACTTTTCCACACCATACCAGAATGCTAGCATTTCACCTAATGCTTTGAATAAGTTCCTCTGATTAAGCAAGAAACTACCATTAGTTGGTGACAGCCAGTTTTAAGACACCCATCTCCATGTTCCCAGAAGGATGGAATACATATATGTTTTGTTGTATTAGAAGACCACTGCCATTAAGAAGCTTCTTTTTCTTATTCCCATGGCTGGTGGCATAATACCAATTTAATTATGAGAAAATGTGCAGTACAGTGTATCCTCTTTTTTTCCTCCTGGTATGTGAATTATGGCAGACTTCATAGGTACTCTCCTCTGAAGCTTTATGATTCATACATGGTGCTGTAACCGTGACTCTCAACATCAAGTTTGAAAGCAGTAATTTAGAATTAGTGACTCTCTACAGCTGGCAGACCTGCAAGTATCTACATCCCAGTTAGCTAGGGCTGATCTTTGACTTGCTCATTTATTAAAGCTGTAGACTGTAACAGGAAACCAGAGAAGAAAATGTAGGGTGTCTTGGTATATCTGTTTTAACTACCAAACTGTAATCCTGAGTTTCTCTCATGATTATTTCCGTCTGACAAAGTGTTAATTTTCAGACACCAGCTTGCATTCCCTCTTGCTGACTGGCTATAAATTGCTCCAGGGATTGCTTTTGATTTGCATTCTCCTATTAATGCTACCATTAGCCTTGATAGCTTTGTTGAGAAGGTTACAGAAAGTAATAAGTATATTCATCTGGGACCTTGTGCTTTCTTGTTTGGCTTATTTTGAACAGATTTTTCACTGTTGAGAAGAATTAACTGGAATACTGCCTCAGCCTTTACTTGGAAGTCAATGTTTTCTCCCCTGCTGGAAAAGCTCACTGTCCTCCTGTCATCTTTGCCCTGTCACTAATTATCTCTTAGCATTTATAAGTTGTCCCCCCTCTGGTTTAGATTTGAAAAAAACAGTCCTTGAAAAAGATACAATGCAAGTGTTGTATTATGCCAATTCATTAATTGTCTTTATCTCTGTCTTTGGTTTGGCTAAGACAAAATTTGGGAATGAAGAGTTAGAAACGGTGCATATAAAATATTGGAAAGAGGTAAGGTGCAGTAAGGTGGATGATCTCTCACTTTAGGATTATCATAGTAATTACCAATATTATTGCTGAACAACTGAAGAGAAAGTTGCTCAAAGATGTGGAAACTATATTACAAACACTAGCTACAAATTCCTGTAAGAAGCCACAAAGCAGAAACTAAATACTTTGAGTCAGTGATGGCTACAAGAAAATTAAAATAGATCTCTCAATAGTGTAAGAAGAGAAACTGTTTAAACAACTACAGAGCAAGAACCAGAAGCAGTAAATGGTGGTGAACAGAGAAAGTTTTTCTGCCTCCTATGGCAATGTTGGCATGGGGAGGATGAAAGAGTGCATTGAAAAAGGAATGAAGAAAGGGAATAGGTAGGAGAAAGGTGAGAAACAATTCAGTATCAAAATGAAAACAATTCAAGATCAAAAAGACACTGTGTTTTTTCTGTCCAAGGGGGCTGCCTGCAGAGGCTGAGGAAACCTTGCCAGTAGGGACATATTCACCTGGACAGAAGAGAGCAGAGCAAGGTAGATAGTGTCATTCGAATCTACCCAATGCTCCCCATGAGCCAGGTGTCGCCATGTTAGAAGGAACAGAGTACGCGATATAAAGTAGAGTTGCACATGGACAGAAAGGAAAAGAGAAAGAGGGAAAGACCCACGTAAAATAAATATAATGAAGGTATGTTTGTGATGCTCCAAAAAGGCTGCACTTAATTCCTACCTTAAGATGGGTGCTGGCAAGTCACTTCCTTTGTCTGTGCTTTGAGTCTTCTGTAAAATGGTCCTGCTTCATCTGTCACCTATCTTGTTCATGAATGGAAGTCATAACAGTTTGAGAAAGGACTTTCACCGGTGGGTAATGGGTTTTCTCCGTAGAGGATTCCTGAGCTGTGGGCTTAGTCCACCCTGGGGGCCTGTGTTTTACTATAGCCCATATGCTCTCTCTCTAAATATATACACACAGTACATAGCCTATCACAAAGTAGGCTGTTGGCTCTGAAGGGAGTGATAATAATAATAGTAGAGATAAGGCTGACAATTATAATAATAGTCAATGATTTACAGATAGATCTCTAGGTTAGATATAATTGATTCTGAAAGTGAATGAGAGCTATATTTATCCAGTAAATACATGGTTTTAATGCAGTTGCTGGAACAAGATATTTGCATCAGAGAAAACATGAGCATTTTAGGAGTTACACTAATGGTTTCTTCCCCAGCTCACAACACAGAGGGCATATTTAGCTGGGCAAGGCTGCACATTTTCTGCCTTTGCTCTGCTGATTTTAGGAATGAGCATATTGGACTTAATTTTCCAACCTTGTCAGCCCAACTCTCACAAGCATTACATTCAATTAGGAAGAAAACCAAAACCAATTTAAAACAAATGACAAAAGGAAGAATCCACAATGAATAAAGTTGCTTGCTCACCACTGCAATGGCCATCCTACTTCCTCAGCTGCTGGGATTATCTCAAGAGAATAATGCTAACTTCTGTTTATTTCAGCTTATCTCAAGTCTCCACGGTGAGTCTCAATTTTCTAAGTATGTACGTTTTAAAACAGCTTTCCTTGTAAATGCAAATGATATAGGAATGGCCTCTTAATGGCTTATTTTTATGTCCAGTATTAACTTAAGTGTGACTCATTTACTCAGCCTTCTGCTGCATACAGCAGAGGAATCAAATAGTTATTATTATTATAATATTGCCCCATGCAGGTGCCAGGTTATTCAATGTGTCTCACTTCGTGTTGACTTCCCCAGCATATGCAAGTTTTTTTATGCCTGCTGTGTGCTGAGTTAACTGTGGATTTTTAGTTGCCCCTGATTTCACAAGTGCATCCCAGGATAAATATTATAATTTAGATTTGTTTTTATAACAGCTATGCTCAGATGTCTAAAAGTGACCTCAGCATGTACTTCTTGAAAACTGCATTGGAAATGAACTCACCCTGGAAGGATATTTGGGACAGATGTGTCCTACTAGCCAGTCGGGTCCCTTTGGAAGTTAGTTTAAAACAAATATCAAGCCTTTTCTTTTTAATGTTAAATTATTTAGCATCTGTCACTGGATTTGTACCTTTATCTTCTGCTGTGTAGTCAAAGTACTCTATTTATTATTTCCTGCCACAGCTGATCCCATATCCTCTCCTTCTGTGTGTTATCAGTGCCTCACATCTTCTAGCAGGTGCTGAAATTTGTTCTGTAAATGTTAACAGAAACGGCAGAAGAAATTTGAACATTCACTAGCAAACGTCCTCAGAAAACCAGCAGTTGAAAGAACCCAACAAAAACCTCCTGCCAGAAACTATTTGATCATAAACCTCTCAAGCAGAAAATTGGCAATCACCGCAGAAACAGTTCCTCAGGAAAGTATTCAACTTTCAAATAACCCTGAAACACAACTCAATATCATTTGATTTCCAGTGAGGGAGCCTAGCTGTCCATCCCTGCGCCAGAAGCCAGTGCAAGGTAAAGACCTGCCTGCTGTTCCCACAGTTCCTGGAAAAGATATCCTTCAGGAAGAAAGAATGCAAAAAGTAATTTTTTATTATAGGGATGATGATTCTCTACATATGCTGACTCACACAGAAGTGAGGAAAACCCAGAAATTCTTGGCTGATTTCTGTAAAAGCCCTAAGGTTTTTGTAAATCCCCTGATGGATTTACATTAAGCAAAATGTATAAAACAGAGACACTATTAAGATCTGATAATTTCACATTCTTCCTTGCATGCTCCCCAGATGCAAGCTCCCCACACGGGAGATGGTAAACACCAGAAGTGGCTGTATTCAGTGTGTGTGCACTGATTTGAAGTACAAAACAGATGTGGTGTTAGCTGGCACATACACGCAGCAGAAGATGAAAGGGGAAAATGGCTGGTTTGGGACCAGCCTCTTCCAATTGCACTCCTAGCTGAAATAAGGTAGGAGTGAAGCAAAAGGCTTTGCAGAAGCCTGCAGGTTGTTAATTATTGTTCCACTTCTCTCAGGTGCAGTATACAGGGAAACAGAAATAGAGGTGGTTTCCTGCACTTTGGTATGTCTTCATCCACAAACACAAAACAGTCTATTGCAATATGAAGCAATAAAAACTACTTTCCACACAAATCCAAGAGTTTCAGTGGGAAGCTCTGCAAACAAGGAGACTGAACTGTGAGCATACCATTAACATGGGAAACACCTTTTGCTGCTCAGTTGAGAAAAAAATTTACTGAGCTGGAAATGCAACAATCAAAAGTTTTTGGTTTGTGAACATAAGCAAAGAATGTAGGGAGGTGGTATACTTATCCAATAGGCTGAGGTTTTATAAAGGGAAAATATAAATTATAAGACAGAATTAAATAGGCTTAAATATAAGATTATGGTATGTGTAAACAAAGCAGTGTATAATTTTGACAAAGTGTATTCAGTTTTTGCTCTACCACCTCATGTCCTTCAACATTTATTTCTCTCTGTTCCCCTCATTAATATCTGTTTTTCAAAAAGTGGCTTTGGGGGTATAAATTAAGTTCCATAATTGTAGATTATGATCACTAATTTTATATATGCCTAAATCATATGAGTGACTTGCTGTGAGACAATGTTTTGAAAAGGCTCAGTTTACATTTCAGAATGATCAAGATTAGCAGAGGTATGAATAAAAAATTTCATTTCAGTCTACCACATTGGTTTTCATGGAATTGGCTCCTGATTTTGTCCAACAAGGGAAACTGGGAAGGACTGAACCTTACTCAACCACATTGAGTAAGCTCAACTCCCAAATATGCAAATACTTCTCTCCTGTAGAAGAATGCAGTCAATCTGTGGATTGCCTCAACTCCTGTCCTCTGTGCAAATGGACTTCAGCAAAGCTTATTTTTCAGGATATGTGTTGATATGTGCCTGTGCATTAGATGTCAGGGATTAAGCCCTCAAGGGTATGTATGTGTATATACTTGTACGGAAGAGGAATGAAGTGTGACAAGTGCTGGTGACAAGACTAAGGTAGTCTTTCACATGTATGCTTTTCTACCTCAGGTAATAACAGTAGCAGAAATGAAAAAAAAAAAAAAAAGTAGGAATGGGATGAAGTCTTTTAATTTCGCAGTGCATAATATAAAGCCGGGGGTAGTAATAAGGGAAATACCAAAGGGATTAAATAGCTTTTGAATATCTGAAAACCAGACCATAATAGAAAATATTTAATAATTAGTATTTCACCTCTAATGCACATCAGTGTAGAGGATTCCAGTATACTTTCTAGCTTCCAGCTTCCTTAAGCATAGAAGTGAGATGCTGTGTATAAGTAGGTTTATACTTGGGTATTATTGAAATGATACACTGATCATAATATACCATTTATAGACTGAAAAAGCAGTAGGAGCTTTCAAATCTTTTAGTAGTTTTAAAATTACAGGGAAAGTCAATAGTATTTGTGTCTACTGGAATATAAGAAGGTGGGAGTTTATAATATATTCTTGCCTAACCCAAGGTTTGAACTATTCATAAATCACTTGCCAGCAGAGATGTATTTTTACTTCACTTTTGGTGGGAAAACGTTCTGCTATAGAATTTATAATACCTTTTATATTGATCATATAAGGTACATTCTTAATAATACCAATTTTATTATTTAATAAATTTATTATTTAATAAAAACCAGTGTATGTATGACTAGGGAAACTGAGGCAGGAAGGCTAACTAGCTTATTTTGAGGAAACTTATTTTATTTCTTCTCTCTTTTAACTGTCAGTTTAATTTAATAATGATAAATATTGTACAGCCCAGTCAAGCATGTTTCCAACTTCTCCCTCCTCAAATACTCTTATGATTTTTATGAGTTTTCTAGTGGCCACTGTAGTATTATTTTAATTTTTTAGAATTATTGTTACTGGTATTGTGTTACTTTCACAATAAATATTGTAAGAGAGGGGAGGCACTCTGACAGATCTTGGAGACAAGCTTTCCTTGATTCTTCCCTTATCATGAGCTTTTAAACCCATAAATGTCAAGTAAGCATTTATTTAAAAGAAAATGAAATTATAGCAGATTATGATGAAAATGGAGATTATTACTTAGGTACTGACACATTAATTATAGTGAATCAGTCCAACATTTTCTTTCATGTAGGTGCAGGATGTAAATGCCTGAGACAGGTATCTAAGACAGTTCAGATGAATTATGCTTGGGCAGTGCTTGTCTTTTTCCCCCATTGATTATAACAAGAGATGAAGGTGATTAGTTTAGATTCAGAGACCTAATTTCTTGA
The DNA here is from genome assembly GCF_034638445.1 of Ciconia boyciana. Lineage (NCBI taxonomy): Eukaryota > Metazoa > Chordata > Aves > Ciconiiformes > Ciconiidae > Ciconia > Ciconia boyciana. The sequence goes on from NC_132936.1 coordinate 57,573,460, forward strand.
CATCTCGAGCTATGAAAGATGAATCCTGGCATCTGCTGGTGTTACCAGTGGTGACATTTTGTACTGTTCCTTTTAACTACCCTGCATAAAATCACTTTGCAGCAGACCTCCTTTTCTTCCATATTTTTATTAGATGGGTTGGCAGTGTGTGAATATTCATATCTGCTACAACCAAGGAATTTTGCAGTCCTGAGAACAGTAATTATTAGCTGCGACTCCAAAGACAGCTTCTGAAAATCACCAACTATTATTTTGTTCAAAGCCTTACAAATGAACTATTTTCTAATTTCTCAAGATTTAATAGAGGAATTTTTTTAAAGATTTACGTCACTCTCTTCTGGATTACTGCAGTGCTCATGCTGACACTGGATCATTTGGCAGCACCTCTTTGATGCTCAGTACATTCGCTGTTCACCATTAATACAGGTGGTTTCACATGTCTCAGGTCAGGCCTGTTCTCCGTTTACTTATTGCTCAGTGAACATGAGTTTAAATGTCCAAGAATCAATGAGAGCATTTTCTTAAACTGGTGATGTATTCAGTGCAAGGGCTATCATTCTGATTTTCTTTCCTGAGGTATCAACCTTCTATAGTTGCCCTGGCTTAGGGACAGCCATTGCATAGATGTGATCTTTCAATCCTGCCAACTAACTTTTCTTTCACTGGAAAGCCAAGCACCACTTACTAAAACATGGCTGCTGGTTTCTTTTGTATTATTTCTTTAAATTCTTGTGGGGTCCCTGAAACAGTATATTGTATACTCTAGTTCTGGCCTCAAATTTGAATTCTGATTTTGAGTGTGTTCACTGACGTGGCATGGGCTCAGAAAGCAGAAAGTGCTGATGTTCATTCTTGTTCTCTGATTTTGACTGTGGCTCAAGATTTGATTTAGGGTGATAAATAGTAAGGCCAAGTACTATATTTGCCTAATCATTATTTGGGGGAATTGAGGAATGAAATATGTTTTGGATCCTTTGAAACATCTTTCACCATATCTAAATTACGTTCTATGAACAACTCTGCTACCAATGACCAAAGATAGAGAACAATAAAGTAATCCTGATTAAACCAAAGGTCACTCAGGGTTTCTGGCCAAAACTCTAAATGAATTTAACTTTTTTCAGATTGATTTTTATGTCCACGCACATCATAACATACTTGTTTCATATAAGCTTACAAAAAAAACTGCTGCAGGAGGCAATGATGAACCTTGTTGAAAGAGGAGCTGGTAGCCTGTGTTGTGCATCTGGCAGCCTGCTGCTCAAGAGAAAGTAGCATAAAGTGACACTGAACTGCTTTGTGCCCTTCCAGTGGTGATGTGTCTCATGGCTGCCCTGTTTCTGTTAAAAACATTTAATTACAGCAGTGACAACATCTGGAATATCTGAAACAGTGCCTGTTGCACCCTAATGTTGACATTTCCCTCTTTTAAAACTCCTTAATGCTTTTTCAACATTATTTCCTTAGTAGAAAGAGGCCTGTCCAGAGCAAGAGTGTAAGAATTTCACCAGATACTGTTGCAATACAGATCTCAAAGATCCATTCTCAGAGCTTTATAGCTGCTTTGTGCTGTTTACACAGTATGAATGCAGCCTGTTTGTGGTCTAGTGCCCCTCACAGTATATGTGCGTTGTATAGCACATTTATATTATATATTCTGCATTCTTTTCATGCTCAGTCATTAAAAAAAATTTTTTTTTGGTTACTTTTCATTTTTAGTTCAGCCTTAGGAGGACGAGTCATTAAATGGATTTCACTTGAAGCCTCTGTCAAAGGAAAATGAAGAAATCAAGACTTCTGTTTGCAGAGAACTGTTTCTACCTAAGGGGAAACTACAATTATGTTTATTTTTTTGCTCAGGTTCTTGTTTTTCTACCTTTTTCTGGCTGTCCATATGAAACCCACAGATACATGTTTGTTTATTTGAGTACTGTGAACATTTTTCTGCTTGTCTTTGGTCTGTTCTGAAAGCAAAACAAAAGAACCTATTTTCAGCATGTTCTGACTGCATCAAAATCAGGGACTACTGAAGGTAGTTTTGGAGTATTGCATATGCACATTAATGATGTGCATATGAATAGTTACCCAAACCTCTCATTTTAGTTATCTCTCAGAAAGCATGTTTTGTGGTTTCTTTCTCAGTATCTCTTTTGTGGTAAACCCAAGTGAAAGTGGACTGGCTTGTTTTTGAGAGAAATTTCCTGTGGGATGGTGTTTTTTACTGGTGGTATCTTGCTGTGAGGGGAGTTGTAGGAAAAAAACAGGTAACCTGTTCAGGCAGGCAAACCATTCAGATCTGTCCTGAAATCTTCTTTAGCAAAGCAGAATATGCTGGAAAGTGTGAACAGAAGTAATTTAAAAGTGTTAGTTTACAGAAAGCTGCTGTTTAATTTGTGGAGACTTTGAAGGGGGTGAGAATGAATGGCGTCATAAGACCTGATACGGTAAGGCTGGCTGACTCCAGGGAGTCCAAAAAATACGCAGAAAGATACAGGAAATGAAAAACATCCACTAAAGCCCCCTGCCAAAGAACTTGGGAGGAGTGAGAGGTGAAAAAGGAGAAAGAAAGAACAATGTTTAGGGAGCATAGGAAATAAGTGGTATGTGAAATCTGCAGCAATGGGGCAGCAATGGGCAGCAATGAAGTCAAAAGACAAGGAAAAACTGACCCTGTGTGTAATATTTCAAAAAGAGGTGTATCTGCAACACCAAAATCATTCAAAATACCCACAAAGGATTGTGGATGATACCTGATACTTAAAACAACTTTCTCTTTTTTTTTACTGTGTTTGATAGTTGCCTTTTAGGAAGCAAATTGCAAATATGACTATTTTCTCAGGTACATACTTTGCTGTGCTATATTCTTGAAGAAAAGCAGCTTCCTGACTGCTGCCAGAAAGCAGATAAGGACTTATCTGGAGCTCTTAATCTGGAGAGCCAAGCAGCGAAAGGTGCTGTGCACTGGAGTGATGTTCTGTCATTTTCTAGCAGTACCTTGGAGACAGGCCGATCCATTTAGGGAATGGAAGACTGGCTTTTCAAAGGACACAGGGAAATTAGTTGAATGCGAAGACGCGTGAAGACAATGGGAGCCCCCTATTTAACATACTTTTTCCAGATTCTGTATAAATGGTGTTTTACTGGTTTTATAAAAACGTGTTTTACTGGTTTCTAAATTTGACTTTCTGACTCTTCCTCAGAAGTCTCACAGCTTCCTGATGTTCCTGTACAAACTCAAATGGATAATTAACACTGAAATATTATGTTTAATGCTGAAATTTTAGGAATGCAGTTACATCTGTCTCTTCTGGGATATAGGATGACTTACATCAGGACACTACTGTGTACATGGGCATGGAGTAAGCGTTTAGAAGAGGGTGGTGAGACCCTGTGGACAAGCTACAGCTGTGCTAGAAGCCAGTCTGTCCAATTTGGTACAGTTGGCTCCACTCCCTGCTTCCAGGAACTGTGTACCTCCTGTGTCTGGCTTAGCAGAGACCTCCCTTCCTTCCTTCTTTCCTTCCTTCCTTCTTTCCTTCCTTCCTTCCTTCCTTCCTTCCTTCCTTCCTTCCTTCCTTCCTTCCTTCCTTCCTTCCTTCCTTCATCTGTATAGTCATGGGCTTGAAAGTCCCATTCCACACCCCATCCCTGCATTGCCCCTGTTCTGCCTGCAGCTCCACCCCACACTACTTGCCTCTGCCCCCACAAATGGGTGGCACTCACTGACAAACCCTCTTGGGGAGAGCGGCTGATTACAGCTATCTGCTTGTGCTGTAAAGTCACGCCGAGTCAGGTCTGGACTGAGCACCAACACAGAAATCAAGTGTGTCCCTGGAAACATTGCTGGACTTTCTGATGTGACACTTCTTGCTGCCAGGATTAAAATTCTCTCTTCATGTAGAGTCAGGGGATTTGCTGCTCTCATGAGTGACAGATGTCAGGCAGTCAAGGGTAGCCAGAGGGACTATTGAAATGGAGGACTGCATGGTGCTCTGCGCTCTACAGTGCACAGTGTGGTTCTTACAAGTATGGCAAGATAAGAAATGTCCCTTGCTCCTGGTTTCAGTGTGCTTTGCTGTCTCCACTGCCAGATTAAGTTCAATTCCCTGATTCTGATGTTGAACTCTAGGGACGGAAGAACAAGACCTCTCCAAAGCCACATAGCATCATCAGTGACATTCACCTGGGGGACCGGACCCAAGGGGAAATGAACAACTGTTTGCCAGGTATCACTACAATTCCACTTTTCCCAATGGTGAATTGGGAATGGTTTTCCCAATGTTTCACATAACAACAAGCAGCATTTCAATCACTTCAAAAATATATTTTAAAAACATTTTTATCTGTGTTATAAAGTTACTGTTTCTGAGGCAGATCTCTTAAAACAATCTTCTGGTTCCACCTCACACTGACAATAAACTCTGAAATAAACAAAACCAGAATTAAATTAATGCCCCATTTTTCCTTGCTGTTCCTGCAGCATTTTTTTTCTCAGTACTCTTCATTCTTTGGAGTTGAAGTACCCAGGCAGTCACAGTCAGAGTGGCTGAGGGCAAGAGGGCTTTTTTTTTTAGTTCGTACTCTACAGAGTTGAGTTTTTGGATTTGTGAGCGTAAGGGAAGATAAGCTATATCATTTTCTCTGAGCTTTCATCCTCTTGTAAGAAATTATGAGCATGTATGGGTGCTTACAAAACTGTTACTTCCTGAAAATTTTCTAAAGCAATAGAATATAATGAAGTAATTTACATACACTGAGCCACTCATCAACAAGGTGAAAGAAAAGTCCATGATATTCATGAATATTTTGGCGAGCTGGATTTTTTCAACAAGCATTCACTAAATTAGAGTGGTTCCATTTGACACTTGAATACAAAATTTAATTTTGCTTTTGGATTAGGGTTGTTCATCTCACTCAAATCTCCTTAGCAATGAACTATTTTATTTTATTTTTTTAATTCAGAGAGTGTGCAAAGTTGAGAACTTAGGTCATTAAAGTTCTCTGACACACTATCTGGATTTTGGGGTCAATTAAGGATTTGAACTACCTCTGTGTAACAGGAAGTCACTATCTATGTTCAGCTCATTGATAGGTAGGGGTTTCACTTTTTCTTCTGCTGCTATGATCAAACAGTATATGAAAATTAATGTATTACTCTTTGGGGGTCAATGCAGAATGCCTCCACTGTACTGAGCCTTGTAATAGTGGCTTTATGCTTCTCGGAAGGACCTGCAGTAATGGTCTGAGAACATAATGAAAAGAAAGGAAAAAACCAAGAAACTGAAAAAATAAAATTGTGTTAAAAATTAAGGTACTGATAAATGCATAGATTTAGTTCTATTTTTAACCCTGTTGAATGTTAGCTCCATTTAACTGGAGAGTGCATTTCAAAAGCAAAATCTTGCTAAGACAGGGGAACTGGTCCAACCGAACCATGCACATTTCTCATGCATGAAAAACTGCTGCAGGTAAGAAGATCAATAATTAGATGGTTTTCATTCACTGCTTCATTTCAAGTCTTATTTTAAAAAGCTTATCAATGTTGTTTTTTTCTTTATACGTCTCACAAATAGCATGCATAAGTGACAATATCTTATTCAGAACAATGGAAGAACTCTACATATAAAATCAACAGAAACTTTAATATATGCTGTTATGGGGGGAAACTATTTTCTCTCTTGCACTTTACTCAAATCTTGATGCCTGAATTTCTTTATTCTGCTGGATAGAGAAGATCCTAGGCTTCATTTTTTTGCTGTTTGTGGTGCAATACTTAACCCAGAAAGTGTCAGTTGTTTATGATGGCAGCACATTTTCATTTGCACATGTATCTTTGAAGAAGAGTGTGTGAACATAATAAGGTACTAATAACAAGAGATTAGCCACAACACCAAGTGATTAGGCAGTTTCAATTGGTTTAAATAAATACAGGAGAATCAAAAGTCTTTTTTAGATGTATTGTCTAAGCTGTCTGCTTTTAACCAAGACAAAAAAAATAACAGAGAAGTAAAAATGAAGAATTTACTGGGTGAAACAGTACTCCAAAATTTTATTTAGCTTTTTTTTTTTTTTACTGCAGAAAAAAAGGGTCTTAGAGTCTTACCAATTAAGATTTGGTGCATTTTTGCAATTTATCTAAGTACTTTTTCTGTCATTAATGGATATTTGTTAATCTTGTAAAATTGGATTGGCTTGCTTTGCTTTTCTATGTACTTCTGACCTACCTCTGGGCACAGAAGGTATTTATGATAGATTTGTTTAACTTTCTGATCTGTTAAAATTGTAATGTTCCTGGAGTTTGTGAACAATGCAATAACAGTTTATATCATCAAGAAAGTACCACATCTATTGTAGTTTCTTTCAAGGGTAATGACACTTTCTGTTATCTCTGCCAAAGTACTACTGTGAATTATCTGACTGAATGTAGCCCTTTTTTTTTCTGTTCATAAGCAGATCCAGAATTTTATGCAAACAATCATTATTTGCAAGCATTTGCCAAACAGCAAACCCATTTACATTATGGATTATTTACAAATAGTTTGTCTGAATCCTCTGTGATGTGACTGGTCACCTCACTGGCACTACTTTTTCTTTCCTGCATGGGAGTATCTTTTAAAACCTGTGGCTTATCAATAATGGGGAAAAAAAAAAGTACATGCAGAATCCTCTGTTGCATATGCAAATATACTTGTTTCTGCATATGAAAAGGGACTGGGGGAACAGTAATAGAAACAAAACCCCATTAATACAAACAACAACAACAAAAAAGTTGCTGGACCAAACAGCTTTTTTATATTCAAATGTATGTTTGCAAGAACATCTTCATCTTCTTCGAAAATCAATGGCCAGATGGATTATGGGTTCGAAGTATACCTTCTGTTTACATTCCTCCTTTGGTATAAGGTAACGTTGAATTGCATTAAGCTGGTCTTGCAAGACTTTCTGTTGAGCTTATCAAATGAACCAGCTTAACCTCCTTATTCACCCTCACACTGCTCCAACTATACGTTACAGTTAATGGAAAGTTTGTGACTTTCAGCAGCTTTTGGAAACCCACAGATGTTTTGGATCTAAGTGTTTTCTTCTGCACAGAATTAAACAGCTGTGCAAGCAGGGATGGAGAGCTGAGTGTGGGAAGAAGGCTGACATAGGAAGATGCCTGTCAGCTGTAACGGTTGTGTTCATGCTGTGCATGTTGAAGCTTCAGTGGTGTGAACGATATCTTGCCCTGCTAAAATAACAGCAAAATCTGAAATGAAATATGCATTCGTTACTGTCTTATACAATCTCTCTTGGAACACTAGATGACAATGGCACACGTCCAACTAGGATAACAAAAGCCCCCCACATTTTCAGCTGCACTAAAATACAAGTAGAAAATAATGTTTAAAGGGATTTTAACCTAATTTTTAAAGTCCCAAAATGAATTTTCTAGTAGATTGCCTACATGCAAACTTATTTCTTCCTTTTTCGGAATAGTTATGTTGAAAGGTTCTTGGGACTGGAAGAACCAACAAACTTGCTTAGAAAAACTGTTGGCTTTTGAAATCTAGATTTAAGCTCCATAGTGTCTTACAGTCCTCCTAATTCTTTGTCTCCTATACATCTTTCAGCCTGGAATCTGCATCAGCCTGACTCAAGGGGATAAATGAGGGAGCATTCTGACAAGAGCATGTTTATCACCAATTCTTGTAAAGCTTAACTGAGATTGAACCAATGGGGTTCTAAGGAAATTAACAAAATAAACCATTCTCAAAAATAAAAAGCCTTCCTAAAACCTTTTTGAAACATTTTATAGAAGAATATGTCAAGTATCTAATTCTTTATTAAGTCCACAAGATCTTCAAATAAGGGAGAAAAGCCAAAAGGCAGCTGAATTGAGACACTATAATGGGTACAGTAAAGGGAGAAAGCCAAAGCTGATTCAAGATTTAGCTGCCTGCATTAGCCACATTGCAAACTCACCAACAGACTAAGCTTGCAATGCCACTTGATTAAAGCCTTTTTATTAATTTTAATTACTTGAAATAATTCTTAAAGTAGTGCTTATTGCCTAAAAAGATTGTATTTGATGGAATCTGAGATTTTTAAATGAACAATTTGATGGACTATTTGGGAATAGAATGGATGTTTGGACTACCAGATCTATGTCAGAATGAGTCTGTTCTAGCATTTTTCCTTACAGAGATCTACAACCAAATTCTAAAGTAACTTCAGAGTAAACAAATTTAATCTTGGGTATATCTCCTTAACCAACATGTTTCTTCTAAAATTCATAGTGATTCTTTCTTTATTCATATTCCCTCTGGGCTACTGATATCTGCATGAATATTTAATCTCCTATAGTATTTGATCCCTGGGGGGATTATTTTCCTCAGACAAGAAAGGATTGGGATGTTTATGATTATCAGCGCTGTTCTTTACCCAGGCAGGTGTGAATACATGTAGGACAGGGAAGAGACCATGATCTGCTATGAATATTTTGTCAACACATTACCTGCAGTTGGAACAGCTATGAATGAAGTCACACCAAAGAAAAGAGAGTGCTAGACCATTACCCTGCCATATATACTGCTCATGTATTTGCCCCATGTTGAAAAAGCCACTTTAGAAAGATTTGAAAAGTTTAAAAAGAGACAGCTTGGACAATTTATTCTCTCTTCTACAATCCGTCACCTACTTAATCTTATCTATTATGGGCCAGGATCTCCTTTGAAACAATCTGATTGCTTCAAAATCCCTTTGGAGCAAGGCACGCACTTACCTCTATTGAGTATATAATGACTTACCTCTAGTGAAAGGTTGGCAACATCTTACCCACATACATATGCCCTGCTTCAGCCTCCTTGTGACAACCACTGTGGCCAGAATGACACCTGAAAGCTGAACAAACCTTGAACTCTGCAGCTGAGGTTTTCATTGACAAAGAAGCTAGAATATATTAGAAGCTATGATGCAGTACATATTATTGTGAGGCAACTCTGTAACTCTAAAGCCAGAGGCTGGCTGTTGCAATTTATATGGGGTTCTAAACATTGCCAGGGGCCTCTTATCTCCTGGACCAGTCCAGAACTGAAAAAGCATAAAGGTGACGGTGACTTACAGCTACTTTAGCACCCCTTCCTAAGTTTATATGCTGTTCTCTGATCATGGGTATTATCGCTGCCATGAAGCCATGTGAAAGAGATTTGATAGTAGAGAAAAAGTAAATGGAAAAAAAAATGAACCTTCTTTCAAAAGTATAACACACATTCTTCTTGTGTATAGTTAATCACTTTAAGTCTCAGCACTCACTCTGGAGATAGGAGTGTGGAATTTCCTGTGCTCAGCTTTGTAAACTGTCCATCTACCCTGACAGATGGACACAGCAGTGGATTTTGAAACATGATGTGTGGCGAGACTATTGGTGTCTACTCCAGAACAGAATTTCTCCATCCCAGTCCCCAGGCTGACATAATTCCATGTAACTCATGGTAAGCACTCAACACAGAGGGGAAACAATAGGGTTAAATTTGCATTGCAAATTCAGAAATTGAACCTTTTTCTTTTGCAGGTCAGCCTTTTTAAGGCTCCTCAGATGAAGTTGCTCAGATCTGGAATATTAAAGTGAATTCCATGGAGTCAAATCTTGTGGTAAGAAGGCAAATGACATGATCAGTAAAGCAATAAATAACAAATTGGCTATTTATCTGTGGTTGCAACACACACAGGACCAAAGAAAAATGTGCTTGTTGTAGACTACCAACATCATGATCTGTATTGATTGACCACGGACAACAGAGCACCACCAAGTACTTCCTCTAGTACAGTGTGTTCTTCCACATTGCATGAGTTAGTACTGTCAAGACACATAAATAGGTACATACACACAGTTTCATGCTCTTATTATTTTTTGTCTGCTGAGTAGAGAACAGAAGAGAAGCCATTACATGTACCCAGAGGCTACAAAAGGCACATATTTTGTAAACAGGAAAAGCAGAATGACAGCTCAAACTACCCTACTAGATTTGTGTGTGGGTCACACAAACAGAGGCTACTACTAATTTGTGGGACAATGTGAGGACCCCAGGCAAGGTCAGCTTAATTAAGTCAGTCTGAATAAACATTTAAGGTAGTTTTAGCAGGGTCAGATTTATTCTACTTACAGCTCACACTGGGGAAATTTCATCACTGAACATTATGAGGCAGGGAACCTTATACTCTCTCTCTCTATGCTCCATATCCATGCTTCTTAGCTTATATTAATGCTGTATACTGAAATCCCTACCATAACCTGCCAGACAACAATTTATCCTCTGCCCACAAGGGGATTGCTAAAAAGACTCAAAATCACACAGCAGATAACAGATCAAGGGTGCCAGGATACTCTCAGTCCTTGCCACTTCTCCATGGAGGGTCCAGCAGTATGCTGCTTCTACCGCTTCATGTGCAAATCCTCTGCTTTTCATTAGCATTGCTGAGATGGCAAGGTCGGTCATTCTGAGAATTTGGTGCCATTCTGCAAAATATGCCCTTAGAAGAAAAGCTCCTACACTCATTCCAGCAAGAGACTTGAATAATAACGAGAAGCAATAAATTCTTTCCCCGCCTTGTTTTTTACTTGTAGAACTTAAAGCCTTTACTCCAACTGTGCTAAGTGCCCTGCACAAAAGCATAAAAGGGAACAACTCGTACCTTATAAGAAACAATTCATTTTAACAGTCTAACTAGACATGACTAGGCAGTGGGGAGGGCTACTATTATGCCTGCCTATTCTGTGGTACAAAGGGATTTAGTTAATTACCCAAGGCTGTGCCAGAAGTCTGTGGAAAAGATGGGAACTGAACTTGGCTCATTTGAGACCTTCTCAGAGTACTGTAATTATAAGGTCATGCTTCCATGAGGGTGAACACCAAACATTTTATTAGGCATTTCTTCCTCTCCAGTTCTTTCTCTGGGCAATTTCCCCCTCTCTTCCCACCCAAGTCTCTCTTATTACAAAGTTTATTGGTCTTTTATTGATCCTGGGTCCATTCTTCAGGTTTGGAAAGTTTTATTTTGATACAGAGGAATTGCTTATTTATAGATTTCAGGATTATTTTCAAGTTCATTGCCATTTTGGGTCACTCTGATTGAAGAAATCCCTAGCATATAGACTAGGGAATATATCGGATAAATATAATAGACTAGTAGAATATATTGTAGACAATACAGAAACTATTTTTCCTGCTTGCTCCAACGGAAGGATGAAACTTAAATAACTTGCCCAAATTCATACATCATTTACAGCACAAATAACAACTACTTTACAGTTCCTGTGTTTCTGACCATCAGTAATGGTATTTAATTTATCCTCTTTGGAGGCCTGACTGGTCTGTTGAAGGATTCCTGCACATGTGAGCAGGTTTGGATCTTTCCAGTAATAGATCCCTTGGCTTTATATGTAGAAACACTCTTTCCATCAGTGATGATGGCCACTGTGATGTTCAGATGCTTCAAATCTCACGTCGTCTTTGCTTTCCAGAATCACTCTTCCCTTAGTGGGAGAGTCCTGAGAAGTTTCTAGTAGCTCTGGTTAGCCTGTTCTCGCTTAAGAAACATAACATCTGTCTGCTCTGAAAGAAGAACAGTGACAATCAGAAAGACAATACTGAAAGGAAAGAGCTGATTGTGAAATGTCTTGGACATTTCCCCCCCACACCTCTGAGCAAATCCATCAAAAGCCCTATTGGGATTCCTCAGAAAGGACAACTGCCAGAGTGGATTGTGAGAGAAGCAGCTTAACTTATCGTGCTTCTGCTGAAATCCTGTCCGAGGCTCTTAATTTATTCACAGATAAACAAAACACTCTTTATTGCCTCACATGCAGTTTTGACAGATGGTTCTTAGCATTCAGCCCAGGTGTAAAGAGACAGAGATAAATGGATCTGTTCTTTTTAATTCACATACACACTTGTGACTTTCATCTCCACCTGAAAAGCTCCTCAGGCTGTCTATCCGTTTCTTGTTCCATCTATTAGACAGATCTTCTTCCATCCAGATATTCACTTTATTGTGCCTTTTAACAGAAGTCCCTCCCCCTGGAATATGCAATTTGCAGAGCATGAATCATATATATCATTAATATCTGATTTAAAAGTAAAATAACATTTACTTATGAATGTTCAGGAGTTCTTGGCTCAGTGGAAAGTCTTACAAAAAGAAAAGGAAAAAAATACCTATCCCCACCATGTATGTCAAAAGAAGTTGTTTCATTTCCCATTCCAAGAAGTAATGATTAGATAAGTTATGTGAAGTTAAACAGTGAAAGTAGAGAGCAGGATGGAAATGAAAGGGGTTTCTCTTAATACAGAATTTTCCTATCCTAATAAGCATCTGGATGGACTTCCTTGCTCAAGTGTGCAGATAATGTGCAGTACAGCACCTGGGAGAAGTTTCATGTCATATTCATATTTTGCAAAATTTCTTATGCCATAGGGAGCACTTTATTCCTCAGTACCTTAAGCTGTGTCACATTGTTGGAAACTACAGAGGATGAAAAGCAAAGAAAAAGGCAGACTAGTAGAAGAGATGCCTGGTACTTTGCCATTAACTTATATCTTACTGTGCACAGAATGTGGAAGGTCAATGTACCTGTTGCTATTAAGATCAGGGGCTTCAGAAACAGAAGAGCAAATAGGGCACACAGGATCTTTGAAATAAATGTCATGATGTGCTTGAGCCACTTAAGAAAAAAATCATCAACTCATCTCTTTTGAGGGCAAGGTCTTGTGAGGAGTACACCAGTACTCCATGCCTGTTTGCTTTATAATGTTATTTGACTTTATGCTATAAGGCAAACCAGTTTATGTCAAGATGCCCTTGATCACTATCAGCATTAGACAAAGTTTTAGTCAGGGGTACTGGACCTGAACTTACTCCAGATTTCAAACCAGAAATCATATTGACTGAGTAGAAGTTATGTTGCTGCCTGTCTTGTTTCAGCTTTTTTCTATTATGTTATGTTGCTATCTTTGCTGAAGAATTGAAAGATCTTTGTCTTCCTCAACTTCTACACTCATGGTTTGGCCAGTGGAATATGAAAACCTGGCTGTGTCTCAGACCTGGAGATGGTAGTGTATCTGAGTCCAATCCACTTGTCTCTATTCATTTGGCTTAAATGTGTTACAGAACTGATTTCAGTCAATCAGCATCACCAGAGTGATGTGTGATACAATGTAATTTCACTCCTATGCTTTTAGGAAGCTTGGTAATTCAATGCAAATTGGAGGGTTTTGTTCAGGATTTTGTAACACTGCCGAATACACTTGCGTGGGATTGGCTGGCACTCTTTTGCCTCCACAAGCTGCTACCACTGTAACAAGCCATAGGACAACATAGCCCTTGTCTCAATAAATGGGGTAAATTTGCTGAGATTATTTGAAGTTAGTCAACCCACAGGATCCTAAGTGGAGAGGCAGGCTGTGCTGTTTGGGATATTTTGTCTTCTCCCTACTTCTTCAGAATATCTGATAGCGACCAATATCATCCTGCTTCTGGTGATGGTGATAAACAAGAGGTTTCACCGGCTCTATCTGCTGCCTTTGGCTAAGCTATAAGGCAGGAAAAAGGGATAATTGATTCTGTGTGAACAAAATCAGTCTATGCAGTAAGAAATCTTCTCTGCATGCGTTTTACCCTTCCTGCCCCCAAAAGGTGTTTGAACTGCATTTCCAAGAATTTCTGATTACACTATTTAATCATACATTATCACTAGAATTTGGAATCCAGAAGGTTTCATTTCAGGATAAGGTATTTAGTAGATTTTTCTACTTGGTCTGCCAGAATGCCAGTGTTAGTTAATAAAAAGCACAAATAAAATTTTTAAATCTTCACACTTAAAATGGAGCTTGCTTTTTTGTTTAAACTTGTCCAGAGCAAGTGAGAAGTTCAAAGGAAGCAGCTCCCACAGGTGAAAATGAAACCTTTGAAATAACCACTGATTCTGTTAGCTTGGATGGAGAAGAGATCTTAAAGCCTCTGCTCCAGCTACCTTCATGTGCATCGCATTTCTCCCTGCAGGAAGAAGATGAGAAGAGTCAGAAGCAAACAGAATCTGACAGAGGAGGATAAAAAGGCCAATCTCAAAAGTTGCTGCTTGGTGTGAGGCTGCTTTAATGCTGCAGTTGGCTCAAGGAATGCCAGGTTCTTTGAGATGGAGAAGGCTTGATATTAAAGTTAAAAGATAATAAGATGCAACCTTCTGTTTAAAATTCCATCTGTGGGTTTGTGATTTTCTGTCCTGTGTGGTCTGTCTTCTAACCAGCCTGTGTACAAGACTAGAGAGTTCATCTCTGCTCCGATGTAAATATAAAGCTTGGAAGTAAGTGATCATTCTGTACTTTGGTTAAACCTGTGAAAAAGCACTGAAATCTGACCTACTGTAAACAGAGAGCACTTGAATGTGCTTTCTGATATTAATGTTCGGAAAATGGCAACATTATCCTTGCAAATATCCTAACTGGAATCGTTATTTTCTGGAAATGTTGCAAAGCTTTTCCTTGCAGACTCTCTTTCTCTCTGTTCCCCATACTTGCCTATTACGTGAAGTCAGAGTTCAAATGTGTATTCCCTGCTTTGAAATACTCCCCTGTGCTGAGATGCAAAATCAAACAGAAGAAAAATTTTGATATGCTATGAACTGGTCCAGTGCTGGCTGGAGTTATCTGGTGCCTTGCTGAAGAGTCTGTATTATTAATGAAGTATCTGAAAACCTTTATGTGAAGGAGAGGAGGATGACAGAAAAGATTCTGATTATACTTCCACCCCTCTCTTTCTCAAGGCATTTTGTGGGGATGACATTTCCTAAGGTTGCACTGCCTGAGACTTGTATTTCAGCTAGATGGAGAATGCAGGGAAAAGTTTCACTTCTGTGTGTTGCGTATGTGCCTCAGAGGAACATGTTAGTTCAAACACAGGGCCATACTGCTATGCAAATATATCTATACAACTTCCAGATCATAGCTGGCTCCTATCCAACCACCTTGGAGCGTGGGCAGAATAAGTTTTTTTCTGCCTCCCAACCACAGAGTAGGCATACCCATTCTTCTGGATTTGTGCTTGCTGTCTTTGGCACAGGAAGGTGGTTTCGAGCCCCCATGCAAGCTGTGAAAGGCAGTAGCTGAACGTACTGTAGTGACCTTTTCAAAGCTCTTCCACAGCTCAATTGATTTCTTAACACTTGTAGCTTCAGCTTCTGGGCTGTGAGGTAGGGGCAGGATGCCAGCTAGTCAAAATTATAGGATATTGAAAAGGTTAAGTCAGTCCAGCATCTTCATAACCATCTTTAACAAATGTTGTTAGGCAAAATAGTTCTGATTTCTTGTGCTGCTGCTATAGACAGCTGAAAAAAAGAAGAATCTTTTAATGAATATGCATGATTGTAATAAGAACAGAAAATGGTACATACACTTAACCTTTTTTTATTATAATTTGAAGACTGTACTCTTGAGGTCCTGATGTGATATACCTGAGCTGCAAAACAGCATTTGCATAGCTTTTGATGTTACAAAAGTCTTTTACTTTTATGAGTCTGATATGATTTGATGCTTCAGTGGTTTTGACTTATAAATGGTAGTTGCAAATCCTTTTCATTCTTTTGGGGCTGAAGTCAAAACATAATTTTATGGAGAAATAAGAAGTAGATGACATCTTTGTAAGTGGAAAGAATTGGCCTATCTCTGCTGGATAGAGAGCATTTTCCTATGGAGTGCAGGACAGTCTTTTTTGAGGTAGTCCCTGGTATGTTCTTTCTCTGAGCTAAGCTGTTTAGGTTTTTTAAAAGGGAAAAGTACAAACACCTTTAAGCTGAAGAATAAAAAATTATGGCTTAGGTACCCACAGTAGTTTCCCTCAGAAAGACAGGATTTTTTTTCTACCATGCCTTAGTGAGTCATTAGGGATGTAACTGCTCTTGGCAAATATTTGAGGTGACTTAGCTGTCTTCAAAGTTTTGATCATCTATAGGGAGTATGGTTTGATGCAAGCTAGGCTAAATACATAATGGTAGTCTTTTCTAAGAAAACAACTTCTAGCATCAAAACTATGCACAGAGTCATAGAATACTGTTAGAGATGACAAACTCCTTTCAACACACTGACATTTAAAAAGAAGACATAATATTCAGTATGATTTTCAATTTCTGGGCTGCAGCAAACACTGCATCCTGTGAGGGTTTTGTTAGAAAGTGCTCTTAAGAAGCAATTTGTAAGAAGATCTTCACAGGATTTAGTGAAGATCTGTAGCAGAGTAAGGCACTTTTGCACTGGTTACCTATACTGAGAAAGGGACTGCAGCTATAGTAACAAATACAGGTAGGCAAGGAGCAAGTAGATAGGGTCCAAGGCTCACAGTGTGAAAACCAAGCCAGCTGAACCAGGAGGGAGGTTGAATCAAGCACTGTAAATTACTCTTTTACTGTGAATTAGTTTTGATAGTCTTGATAAAGATAAATTTCATACTTTTGATACAAGAACAAAATAGGAACTAAAAGGTGACTTCAGCTAATTTTGCTGTTTAGGAGTGAACCTATTCATCTGAAGCTGGAAGGAGCTTTATGAGATCCTAAATACAGATCTGGGACAAACTTCAGACATCTAAGCTTCAAAAGGTGGCTTGTGTGTTACAGAAAGTCTAGTCCTGAGTATAATAGAGCGTATGTTTGGATCCAGGTCGAGGCAATGATGAAATTGGCAGGTGAAATTATACATGCAACTGAGGAATGAAATACAAACCTGCTTAATCAACATCTGCCAAAACCGGGGATTTCTGTGTTGCAGCTCAATTCTAGCTTGGGAGTGGTTTCAGCAGCAGAATGACATTGACAGCACAGTGCTCGAGACCATACAGTGGTGAGGCCATTCTGCCTATTTTTGCATTGCAGCATCACTGCTAACTGGAAGATGGATTTCAAAATATACCTATCTTGTGTCCAAGCCGGTGACGGGGAAGTTGTAATTCAGCTTCAATTCACTGAAGAATTTCTGTTGCAATCCTATGTTAGTGAAAAGGAAACCATTCGTGCCAGACTTTTGTAAGAATGTCAGAAAAGGTGTCGTGAGAGGAGAGGTGCTGAAATTAGGCAAGGGTGAGGATTCTGCCTAAGGGAAAATGTTTCATCTAACACTTTATTATTCTGAATGTAGAGACACTTGGTAATATAGCGCCTGCTAGCAATGATGCATACAGCCAGAAAAGTCTGTGCTAGTGCAGTCTGGCCTCTGGTGCACGGGCCCACGCGTTGTGATTCGCTCATCTAAGAAACTCAGCACCTTCTAAGTTTAAACTCTAAATGAAAAATAAGTGTTATGTTTAAGACAAAGAAATCAGGAGCATCCTTTACTCACCCACTAAGGAGGCTGCACCTGGGCTGGTGGTGCTAAGTCCCTGCGGATGGCCAGAGCTGTGTTGACCGACTGCTCAAGACAGGACCTGGAGCTCAGGGGAATCTACTACAGAGACAAGTTGTGAGAAGCAGGGCTGGAAGAGCAGAAAATCCTCCTCTCCCCTCTGTCCCTAGCTAATGAAGAGCGCTAGGAGCATCTGACAGCCTCTGAAGCGTGACTCAGGCACCCTGGGTAAGTCACTGCTTACAGCAGAAAGCCACATAGAGCCAGCTAGTTGGAAATGCTAGATAAAGAGACTTTGGTGGATTTTAAACTGCTGTTATTGAACATGGCCTAATGGGGCAGCTTTCAAGTCACTCAGATATTTGTGTGGGAGGAGCAGTACATTTAGTTGTGATAAGGGAGTGAGGGAAATGGGACGAAACGTAGTTTAGTTAAATGTTTTTAACTCTGCAGTTGTAGCAGATATGAACAAGACTGAAGTGATATTTCAAAAAGCTTTTCTGTGTTGTTCATTGTGTCAGATTCTTAGACCAGTGATAAGTACTGTAACCAGGGCAATTCAAGTTGAGGATTGTTTTTTTCGTTTACGAAAAATATGAAAACAGCCCTGGCTCAGTAATACATCTCATTTTTCCCCATTTGAAGCTCTGTAAATGTACTGAGATTCACATAATATAGACACTTACAGAAATGAGAAAGCGAGGAATAGAATATCTTCAGCCAATTTTTTTTTTTTTTTCTGGTACCACATCATGTGTGTTTCTATCATGGGTGTTGTTTAAACTGCTTATCTTCATGCAACAAGGATAAGTTGTAAATAACCATTACAGAAGCAATTTTAAAGAGAAACTAGCCAGCCCATATGCTGTGCATTTTACTTGCTATTACAAAGAGCAGCCTTTTGTAACGACTGTGGCTAATACTCACAACAATTCAAGAGCCTGTAAATTACTTTCACTCACCAAACTGGGGCACTCATGTATATCTAGAAACAGCACTGGGCTTCCAGTAATCTGGGAGCATAAAATGGGTGTCAAGGTGTCGCATACCTTCGTTTCAATGCTGCCAGAGCTGCAGAATGGTTCATGTAAAGATCAAATACATTAAATCACAAGCACTCCTTTCCCTAGATGGAATGAAAGTATTTCATGTAATCCACAGCAGTGCTTAAAATGAATAGGAAATGCATTTATGTGTAGTGCTGAAAGGATCTCTGAGGTTAACAGGGATTAGGGCAGGAATCTTAATCACTTAATGACTCCCCTTTGTTGGTAGTGGTGATTGCCTTGGTAGTGGTGATTGCCTCCTTTCTGTTAAAAATAAATAATTTAAAATGTGATAGTGGGATGCTAAAGCAAGTACTCATTTTTAATTGCAACACTTCTTTTAACATAGAGATACAGAACGTTCTGTGCCTAAAAACCAAAAAACAGTCTTTGCTCCAGAAACTCTTCACTAGTACCTGCAGCAGCTGCTTTCTGGTACACAAAAATTCCACCTTCAAGACTCCTTCTTGGCATCAAAAGTTACGTATTTTCTTCTTTAATATTCTACTGGTGTTCCAAAGCACTAAAATAATATGCAAATAAAAAAGACATTGTATCAAATCCCTAATGCATCCAAAAGATGATGTCACAATACATTGAAAAGATACTTTGGAACGAATAAATCAAGGTTTGTATAAAAATTTACTTAGGTTTGGAAGCAATCTACAGCAGATCAAGAGAAACTGTTGAGATAGAGTCACAGAACCACAGATGGCAAAGACAATCAAAGATAAAGGAAGAAGTCAGGTAAGCAAATTAAGAATAAAGGAGAAACGAACTGTATGTTCCTTTAGTCCTCAGGTAGAGGAGTTGGTGTCCAGGATATTACATGTGCATCCGTGCACCTATGGAGGAAGAACAGTGGAGGAGCATTGCCTTCCAGTCCTTCCCTGTAGAATATCCTTTCCCAATGTGTATTTCACCACAATGCACACTATTGCATGTTAGTTTTGCTGTCCCTCCAGCCGCTCAGTCTTCTTCCTGGCATGAGGAGATAAATTTCTCCCTAAATGCCATTCAACATTCAAGTTAAGAATACTTGTCATGCTGTGCTTCTTTGGATAGGTGATGAGCAAATCTGTACTGAGATGTACCAGTGTTCAAGGCTCACCTCTCCAGCATCCCCTCTTCCCACAGTGCTTTGCCTCTTCTTGGACTTGCCAGCCTCAGTGGACTTCCAGCTCTTCATCCTGCATGACAGCAACAGTATCATGGTAGCAGTGATCACCAACGTTCATGCAAGGTTAGACCTACCCACTTGTCCTGGTCTGGTGATGACAGGATCTGTTCATTCATCTCTTGTGAATGAGATGCAGACTCCTTTTTTCCAAGCGAGTTGTCTGCTTGAAGGCATGGTTTATGAGTAAAATCTCTGTCTGCTCATAGCTCACTGGGGAGGTGGCAAATGAAGCTGAAAGAAAACTTTTTATTGTTCCCCTCCTGACTTTCTGTTCACTACAAACAGCATGCCCTCTTAAGAGTTAGGACACAGATCTTTGGCCTTGGAAAGGGCAATCACCAAAGGCCTTCTTTCCATCTCCTTCCTCCTGAAGGAAGGGGTAGGGGTGACTACTGAAATAGAGGGCAGCTACAGGAGTGCACAGTGTGGCGGAAAGCACAGCAGCACTTCAAATAATCAATGCTGAAGAATGCCATAACATCCCTGTGGTCTCAGCGCTCCTTGTGCAGACAAGCCAGCTGCACTGAGACTCCAGGGTGGACTTTGGTCCACAGATACAGACCACAAGCTCGGTTAGGAAGCAAAGACTGCAACATGTTTATTGTCAGCAAGGAGCTCATCCTGGCAAGGCATTAGCTAACATTGCCATGGCAGGGTATTAACACCAAACCACACCTCATGATCCCATAAATAGCTGTGCAGTTTCCAACTTTACTTTCATACATTGATCAAAACAAGCTACAGAGATCAAAATATATTAGATATTGCCTTCCACCCTCACACTGATAGTTGTAACCAAGATCCATCCTGTTTGTATGCTCATGTTATATCCATACAGCATCTGACCATCTTCTGCTTAATAACCTTGTCTCCCTTACTCACTCTTGGACTGGGCTTTGCATATTCCACTATTCTCCTTTTACATTTAAGCTCATTAAAGTTGATAGATTTTGCGTGGTAAATAGCTCCTTTCAGGCCCATGTTGTTCAGCACTTCAGCAAAGCCTTTACATGAGCTGAGCAATGCTTCAGCAAGACCCACAATGAATACCAAAGATGATTTTTTTTTCATTCATGAGTATTGCTTCTACTGATAGCATAGTAAATTTTGCTTTGTCATATGTGCTTCAGCTACCATTTCCCCCAACTGAGATACTCCAGATTAAATCACTTTATTTACAATAAGAAACAAAAAGGTTATGTTTGCTCCTTTAGCTGGAATTGATTTCTGTTGATTGAGTAATGTGTATGTAATGTTTAACTTACTATCTGTTGTGTCTGTTTCAGGTTCTGTTTGATGCCTGGGCAACTTATAATTCTTCCTTGTCTCTTCTGACCTAGCCTAATCTCTGTGTGGATACACAACTAGAAATCCAGCATGTGATTATAAAAGTCTTTTAGAAATACTATGCTAATGGTGTATTTACAGCAAGAGATGTGGGTGTTTTCAGTATTTCAGCAAATGAAACCTCTACAACTATACAGAAAATTAGAGGCCACTTTTGCAAGGTGAGTGCATGCCTGCTTTTGAAAAACACTTTTAGCTTTCCTTTTTAACAAGGTGGCATTTACCATGTGTACAAAATACTTGCATACTCCAGTCAGGAAAATCAAACCATTCTGTAGGACTGACTGTTTCTTGGCAACAGGATCAAATGTCCTACATGCCTGGTGTACCGTTGTGTGACTTTCCATCATGTGCAGAGTGGCTTGTGTAATTGGGAATGGTTGTATAAAGGCCTCCATGGTCAGAAGGGTGATATCTTTCCTGCATGTAGTTTAGAGAACAGCCCCAAAGATAGGATCCACCTGCGCTGTGGGGAAGCAAGGCTTAAGCCTTTGCTTTTGGTTCTGAGGGAGCAAAGCTTGAGCTTAGCTCTCATACATCCTGAAGAGTTTTATTATGTGTTTTTTGAATTTTCTATACTTTTCACCTGAAGGCGTCAGGGCTATTTTGACATCTCTTTTTTTTTAAATCACGGTATGTAACTGTTTGCCAGACAGTCTTGTTGAAGGGAAAAAAAGAGGAAGGTTATCTTCTGTTTCTTTCTCCCCGGTGCCTTTAGTGCTGTGCTTTTTTGTGCTGGACTTATATTTGCAGAGAACTGGGAGGTATCTCCCCATCTTTTCTCTGCTTCCTGGCTAGACAGAACATGCAAAGTGGATCCCACAAGGTAGTCCAGCTAAGGCCAAACAAAATCTTTTGCTTTGTTTCTGTATCAGTTTGTTTCTGTATCAGTTTGTTTCTGTACTAGTTTGTGTTTGGTTTTGGGGTTTTTTTTTCTTTCTCTTGCCTCTCTTCCCACACAGTCCTGGGACATCCATAAATCGACCAAAACTCCTTCAGCAGTGTTGTTTTCTGGCTGTGTGGCTCCTGCTTCATGCCAATGACACTTGGTGGAATCTGGCTGCCAGGACAGGTGGTTTGTACCTGCCCCACTGCCAGCCCTGCCTGCATTGCTGCCTGTAGTCATGCACTCCCAGCACAGCCTCTCTGTGCCCTGCTGTGCAGCAAATCTGTAGCTCTGCCTTTTGAGTAGCAGAATTAGAAACTGAGTGGACTGAAGTAGCAAATGTTTGCATACAGCTCTGGCAATCAATTATTTATTTCAGTCAAGTTTATTGCACTGATATCCTTCCTATAAATCCAAGCAGAGTTTCCATTCTCCACTTCCTGCTCTGTTAGCAAGCAACAGTTTGAGAGGTCCAGAACTGCGCTTGTAACATCAGGCCAGTAGTATTTTCTAGTGTATGGGCAGAATTCACAAAACTTGGGGTTAATATACTGAGCATATGAATAAACTGATTGCTCTGGGGCTCCTGGGAAGGGAATCTGACTAAGATTTCCTCTAAGCTTACCGATGGCTGTGAAACAGAGTTAGGACTGGCTGCTTCCATTGCCACTGCTTGGAGCACAGTGCAAGGGCAGTACAAGGAACAAACTGATATAATGCTGTTGGTCTTTTGTCCAAATATCCTTGCCTTGTTCCTGTCCCCAAGGGTGCATAGGGACAGTATTATTTTAAAAATGTATTAGTATGGCACGTGGTGAATACAGGTCCCAGTGCTTAATTTGGCAGCCCTTTCCATCTGCTCAACCATTCCCTGAATGGTAGCGTTGGGTGTTCAGGACACATAGGCACCTAAAGAGTGCATCAGTTTAGAAAAGCCAGACTTCTGGACTTCAGGAGTCTGAAATAGGAAAGCATGTGGGATAATTGCTGTTTCTGCTCTGGAGAGGTAATGAAGTAACCATTTCTCTGTGCAGCTACATGCAAGATTTGTTTCTGTGTATTACAGCCCTGTACCATGCTCTTGGTAATATTCTGACCCATGCCCTTCCACACAGCTCAGCGTTTTCAGCTTCTGTAAGAGCATTCATGTACTCAGATACGTATGTAGCTTTGAATGAGGCAAAGATAGCAGCAGCAGCAGCAGGCACCACTGCTGGTCTCAACTTTTGACTTCCTTTTACACCTTCTTACCTTTTTCTCTTTCAAACACTTGTGGAACTGGAAGAGATGGCCAGCTCCTGCTCACAGCTGGTAACCTCTCAGACTTGGAAGAGCAATCTTAATCCAGTTCTTGTTTTTCTAAACATGGCCTATTTCAGGATTCCTTTCACAGCAAGGCTGCACTGAAATCAGAGCTCTTGTTTCCATGTTTCTTCAGACCCTTTTGTGCCATCCTGCTTCTACTATTTTGCTCTCAGGAGTTCTCCTATTTTTTCCCCTCTCTAGTCCCGGACATTTTGACGAGATAGGATCAGATCTGCTCAGAGGGATCACAGGGTATTATTGCAAAAAGGAGGTGCTGCTCAGCCTGGGGTTCCACCCTGTGCCCTCTACTCTGTCGCAGGTCCCCTCACCCTGCCTGTATTGTTCATAGCCCAGTGAAACAGAGCATGTGGGAGTCACAATGAAGGAGTTCTGTTCCAGCTTCGCCAAGCACTTCTGGGTGCTGTAAGGTCCAGCAGTGCTAAAAAGTAGGTGCCGGTTCTGGGGGCAGAACTCATGAGGTTGACCTAGGAACAAAAAGAGGGCACTACACTATTATGGGAAGAGTAAAAACACAATATTAGGCATCACAACAACATGCTAAGTGCAGTGACACCTGCACTGAAACACTAAGGGGAGGAGCATGTCTGCAACTTTTGCCTCCTATGTAGCTTAATGGAACTGGAAGAATAGGAGAGTTAACTTCTTGCCCTTAGATTCTCCCTCACAGCCCAGGGTTTAATGCACTCACAGAAACAGTAGAAAACTGGGATTTCTAGGCTTTCCATGGAAAAACTATGGGGAGAAAGTCTCCACAGCTAAACTTAATTGTAAAACATCTATAATGGACTCGCCTAGCTTTGGGGAAGTTTCTAACCATGACTAGCAGCAGGTGCCTGGGCCCAACTGCAGACACAGAGTAAGAGTTCTCTGATTCTGCCTACTCACATGCTGCAGCTCCTGGTGTAGGGACTTCCCAAATTGAGGGTAATATTTTCCATTTAATAGCCCTTAACTTTTCTTCCCTAGATCTAATTACTTTTTGATCCCATTTAGAGTTTTGGCCTCCACAGCCTCCTGTGGCAGATGGTTCTGTAGTTTAAATATACTTGGCTTTAAGCCTGCAGTTTGATAATTTAATTTGATGCCCCTTTGTTCTGACATTATGACGATCTGAATAATATTTCTTCTTCATCCACTCATTATTTTATATACCTCTACCATATTCCCACCTGCGGTCCTTTCTTTTACCACCTCAACAATTCTAGTTAATTTAGTCTTTCATTATGCAGATGTCATGCCATACCTTTGATCAACTTTTTCACTTTTCTCTGTACCTCTCATAGTTGTATTGCATCCCTTTTGAAACAGGTGACCAGAACTCCATATAGGAATCAAGATACAGATATGCCATGAATATATACAGTGGCATTTAATATTTTCTTTGTCCTCTCTTTCTGTCCTAGTAATTTCTATAGTTCCATTTATTCTTTGACACCACAGACACAAAAAATGGTATTTTCAGAGAACTATCCAGCGGCTCCAAAATATCTTCCTTAGTGATAACAGGTAATGTCAAGCCTACCATTGTGTTCAGATAGTTAGGTCTGTTTATTTCTCATTCGGATTCCTTTGTGTTTGTCAACACTGAATGTAATTTTATCTGTACAGATTTGAACAGAATTTCATCAGTGTTGCTTAATACCATAAGATCCTCTGAAATCTGCCTTCTCAGTAAGTGTCTGCTTTACTCCTTTGAATTATATCTGTATGTTTTCTAGCTCACTGAATTGCCCAGACTCCAGATCTTTGTAGAGCTTACTTGCCTTTTATTAAGTTATTAACTTACAAGAGGCACTGAAGACTGGTGAGAAACTGGTTTTGTAAACAATGAGCTGTTACTCAAAAGCAGGCAGAGTGCCACCATTCTTTCAAACCCATTCTTTTCAATTTCTTTCTTTTTAAAAAATTAGGTGTTTCCTGAGCACATGTAAGGAGCACGTCTGTTTGCTACTGGATAAGTTCAATTGTGATGCTGTTTTCTTCATTCTGAATACCATTGGGAAGGAAATTGGTGCCCAGTTTGACAAACAGTATGTGTCTAATGGCACAGCCTTGGGCATCCAGCAAAGTTTTGTCCTGAAACCTGAGGCACTTGGGCCTTCATCAGGAGTGTAAGCAGCTTTGCCTGAACAGTCCTTTTGGCCATAAGTGGTCGTTGAATGCCTGAAGTAATCTTTCTGTATAACTGGCCTTCTTTTCCCTGCACCCTTTGTTCAGCCTGTTTCACCTCTAATAAGCCAATTTGCATGGCTTCACTGTTTGTGAGTGGGCTGGAGTTCTCCCTTTAGAAAGAGAAATATGGTCCATGTGGAATCCCACATTTTGCTTCAGGAGTATCTTTTTGTTGTTGTTTTGTTTCTTTTTATTGTTGTTGGGGTTTTTTTGTTATTTGTTGTTTTTTTTTTTTTCCTTTCAGAAACTCAAACTCACAAACCACAAGGGTATGGGACAGTGTGAAATCAAGCCAAAGTCCTTAGGTGCAGAAGGAACGTCTACACTGTGGAGAGTTCCTTGCTATGATACTGAGCTGCTCTTGCTAGAATATGCTAGATATGTCAAATTTTAGAGTAATATAGAGATGCCTTAATATGAATTCCAGCTCATACCACCTTAATTTCTGATCTCATGGCTTACTGCAGAAGATCCATCTAAAATACTTGAAAAAGAAGAATGCCAACCCAGATGACAAATGACAGAAAAATAAATAGCAGAATGGGATCTCCTGGTTGCATTGTTACTTACCTAAGGAATCAAGTGAACCTGACCGAAAAAATATAAAGAAAACAATCAGCCCAAACCACAAGCAAGAAGCAAATTAAAATGAATAAATTATAAACTATGGCCCTTTCAAAATTACTACCACTATGCAGAGTTTGACAATTAAGCAATAATTATTTCTCATTGTTTAGGTACAATTTTGAATTTGGAAATATATTTATTATTTATTATAACTTTACAAAAATAAAACATATTGCTATAGTTATTTTCATCTTTTAAGTTTAAAAATGTTTGCCAATTCTTGTTGAAATGCATTAGGTTTTGACAAGGAGGAAAAAAAATTAAGAAAAAAGAAAACTTTTGAACACAATCCTTTTCAACTGTCATTGGGAATAACCCTTGTTATGGACACAGCATTAGGTGAAAGACTACGGGTTTGACTACTTCTGTTGCTTTTGCTCTGGCTTTGCTATATAACATAAATAACAGAAGAGTATGCATTTGAATCTTTTTTTTTTTCTTTTTTTCTGAGTAGCTATGAAGGATCCAGTTCCTGAGGGTATTTAGGCAGCAAAGCATGTGGATAGGCATATAAAAGATTTTTACCCTGCGGTACTTAACTCCCACTTCAATGGTCTTGCAATTCTGTCATGCAATCGTTATGGAATGGCCTAGGAACGAAGTTATAAGGGAGCAAGAACTTTTAAAAAGGATTGCTAAATTTCCTGATAACAGAAGCAAGCAATAGGTGATAGATCCCCCCCATTACATTTTTCTGTGGTGGCATCAACTCAGAGACTCTGGAGTGAGCTCAACCTCGTGGCTGCCCAGCTCCCGCAGAGGGGACACTCACAGCAGCAAGAGGGTAATTACCCAGTTTCCCCTTTCCCTCCATGGCAGCCGTGCCACGTTCTTCTTCCACTGGCTTCAGCTCAGGATCCTTAAAACTCCAGGCAGGCACTATTGGCTGGCACTGGGATTTTCCTAGGACAACAGCGCTTCTTTTTTCCTCTGTCAGACAAACTACGGAATTTATTTTTTTAGCACAGAAATTTTTATTTTGGGAGTGACAGTGGAGAAAGGCTTATGTGGCCAGTGAGATAAATGTGCTCTCATAACAGCTAGCTTTGCTTTTCCTACCAGATACATTACTTGATTTAGCCCTATTTTTGAGTTCAGCAGTTGTTCTTTTTTTTTTTTTTTTTTTACTGTAAAACTGGATGCATGCCACATCCAAAGACAAATTCTAAAATTATTTACTTTAATGTAAATAAATAAAGAAATGGACTTGGCTCTCCCCTGTGCTTCCTTTTTATTTATTTTTAAAAAAAACCATCTATGTAATTCAGGTTCAGTCCTGGAATAATTGAGGTTAGAAGGAACTTTCATATGAATGAAGGAAGATTGCTTTGTTCACTCTGTATTTTCAATGAGTGGGAAAAATTCACACCACTGGAGGTTAATGCTCCTTGCAGTTCTGTATCCAAACACAGAAAGCCCAAGATAAATAACTGCCTGTGTTCCTTAGAGGGGGTGTTACAGTATGTATGCAATTTGCTTGACTATGACAAGAGAAGACTAAATTTAGGTACCACATTCAGTCAAGAAATTGTAATAAATACCTAAAGCAATATTACCCTATGGAGTTCAGATGGGGAAAGAACTATCATTTTCTTATATGATATATTTTTACTCCTTTACTTATACTCCAAAAGTTCAAAGTTCAAATGCTTCTTCCTATCCTTTGCATCACTCCTTTGTGTTTAACAGGAGGGAGACACAAAGGAGATGATCAACGACATTTCACTAACATGACATGGAATTGCAAATGCCATGTATCAATTGTTAACAAATAAATTTGCTGATAATGTATAGAGCATTAATGTTCAAAAAAATCTGTGGATCAACATGTTCATAAGAACTGTCCCTAGTTGTTTACTCTAGGGCCTTACTTTCCTCATAGTGTAAATGGGCCTGAAAAGAGGATCCTAGAAATGTAACATGGTTTTAGCATAAAGCGGAATCAGCCTATTTGTAAGCAGAATGGTTTAAAGGCTGGAATGTCTCTTCTGCTTTGAAATATATGAAAAATGTAGTGAGAAATGCCTTTGGGACACTTTGGCTGCTTCAGGAAAATCTCCTTTCCGTGTAAAGCTAGAGAGATTTTCTTGAGTATGATGAAAAGAATATCCTACTTTTTTATTGTTGTGAATCAGCTCTAATTATTGCTGCCACATTGTAAACTGAAGGGCTTATTCAAAATCTAGTCAAGGTGTTTCATGACATCTCATAAACTTTGAAACTAAACTAGAGTCAACTGCAGAAAAACATCATGCTGAGTGTAATAACATGTCAAAGACAAACTTTTTAAGACCAGTACTTGCAAAAATAGTCCTTCCTCTTATTAATTGCTTTAGAATAAAAAACTAACAGGAAGTATTAGACCTGTAGATGTGCTATTAACAAGTATTTTAAACCTTAAGTTTCCTCTGCAAGGGAATGTTAATTAAAGGGAAAGAAAAGCAAATTTTCAAGGAACCTTAATAATTTCCTGATTTTTACTGTACACTGTCTACCCTTCTTCATTCCTCTGCTCAGTCTGAGATTTTTAAAGGAAACAAGGCTATTTGCACATCTTCCATTTACAAGCATGTCAGTAAGTGAGGATTAAACTTCAAATCTTCTTGCAGCCCACTGAAATGATTAGCCTTAGATGAAAACCACCCAGAGGTTCTTAGCAAACATTTGATCCTAAACATCTGATGCCAGATACTGTTCTCATAAGAAAAAAAGCAATAGTGTCCCAAGCGGACAAACATCATTTGCTACCAGTGGCAACAGAGCAGGAGAGCAGCAATGAGCAGGACGTGGACAGCACAGGGGCACGGTTGCACTGGCTGGTACCTGGGGACCTGATTCATGAGTGCCGCAGCAGCTGGACTGAGCAACAGGAGGCACAGCACATGGTCAGATTATCAAGGGAATGTAACAGCCTTGAAACTCTGCCTTCTGCTACAAACAATACAGCCACACTCATGCCCCAGCTATGACGTCTTTACTTCATCTGTATTTCATTGCAAAAATGATGTCCAGCTGCAGAGCTTGGCTTTGAAAAGAAAGGAACAGAAAAGTTAGTTTTCAGTTTAACTAACCTTCTACATGTAGGGTGCACTTTAGCTCATCTGAATGTGTTATTTGCAGTGTAGAAATTTATCTCTGAGTTAGTCACCCCAGGCTCCCTTTAGAATCAATGAAGGGCTATAGACACTTTTAGGCCATCAGTCATCCAGTCTATTTTAACCACCAACTTCAGTGACAGATGAATTACGGCCCAGAAGTACCTACTTTTGTCAATTGACAGTAAAGGGAGCCTAGAGTGATTAGTTCAGATGTAGATGTTTATGCATGTATCCCACTCTCTACAATGTCCTAATCAAGCTCCCTAAGCCCTTTTTCTACAAAGAAAACTGGTTAAAATCTTTTGTGTCAATGGTGTCCATCTAATTCATGAACTAGTTTCTGTTAAAGGAAGTAATATTTTTTGAGATGGAAAGTAAGCTTCTTGAGATATTTTTATATGCTTATTTGCAGCCTAAAGGATGTGGTTGTGTATGTAAATGGAGAAGCTTTTTCAAGAAAAGCCCTAAAGGCACTGTCATGCTCTTTTTTTCATTAAGGGGGAGTTTAAACACAGTGATTCAATCAGAATTCAAAGTTGTCCCCAAAATCTTCTTGTTTAGCATTTGTATTCTGACTAACTCTGAGAATATATTTTAGGACTTTGTGAAGTGTGAAAGCTTTCTTTCGGCTAGATCTGCTTGTGCTGTAAGTACTTGTTTTCAATTTAAAGGTAAGCTGGAAAACTTGGAAGAATAGCTTAGTCATCACACACAAAAAAAAAAGTGTCTGTGAGCAGAGAGTGCCCAAGCTGTTTAAGAGGAGATTTGATTAGAAGAGACATGTCTCTTGAGTGGTAATTGAGGTTCATAAGTTTGACGGCCAAAGCAATAATCAAACATATGTCCAGAAACAACAGCTAGCCCCTCTGCGTCTGTCAGTGTAAGCTCTGTACAGGGTTTTTTTCCTTAGATGTGTTCTAGAGGGAACTTTGTGAATTGCAGTGTCAGAGAATGAAGCCTGGAGATGCTAAAAGTACCAAGTGTGACAGACTCTAGCTTTCAGTGGATTCTCATGAGCCCACGCAGCCTAGGAATCTGAGCATCCTTTTACACGTCTGACAAGAATTAAAATGAAAAACTATGCTAGGCATTATCTATTCAATACTTATCAGAGAAAACAATCCACATGTTCTTAATTTAGCTGTGAGTGTACTTCAGCCAAAGGAAAACAGCAAGAATGTTATTAAGCCCTCAACTTTAACTGAAAAGCATTGGGGATGCTTTCCTCTGGCGCGCAGGGTGTGAACCACTTCCTATGACTGTCTGGCAATTTCACTCAACAAATTGCTACTATTGGGACTCAGACAGTGGCACTGGTCTCAATACCTTCTACAGACTTCTTGCAGCACATTAGAATTAAGGATTCTGCTTGTGAATTTCTCCTAGGCTGGTAGAAAGTATTTGTGGCCCTCAGTGAACTTGGGCTGTGAGATGAAAATGTTCTGCAGACCTTTCTGTTTCCCTGTGATTGCTGGAGATGCAATTTGACAATCCTGTTGGCTTCTCCACAGCCTGCACCATTAAATTTGTCTCATTGTTGAGAGCTGGAAGGGAGGTGAGCTTGTTGCATCAGGCGCTTCTATGGAATGAGGAGATAATGGTACTTTTTCTACTTCCCTTCCTTGGTAACAGCAGAAAGAGCTGATCCGGTTTTCCTAAGTTTGACCAAATGCTACCTCTCTGTGTCCCTCTGCTCTTCTTTGCCTGTACCTATTTTGCCTAAATTGAGGAGTTATAGGTAGCTTAGTAGCGGTGACTTAGTAAACAGTCACAACAATAGTACTTAGCCAACTATCGTCACAGCATCCACCACCCATGACCACTCTGCCACCTGAAAGCCAATGAAGTTGGGGCTGGGCTGGGCTGGGGTCTTCAGATTGACCACGCTCAACTCTTTTCTCCAGAGGAAAGCAAAGACTTTTACTGTCTTCACCAGTCTTTGGGAGAAAATTTCTTCCTGACCCCAAATCTGGTATGTAGTATAACACTTCATGCAAGCAAGTCAAATGACTTCATTAATCATCTGCCTCCCTTTATCTTTGTGGCTGAACACTCCTTGCTGACAAATTTTATAGCGTATGATTGGATATATGAAAAAGCCTGTCATTTGTCTGTTAACTTTTTTTTTCTTTTTAATTGAATGACATTTGAGCAGGTTGCTCAGCCTGAAAGAAAAGACCATGAAGGTATTTTATAACAGATATCTGTCATTTTCTTGACAAGCAGATGTTAATTTATACTCCTTTTTTGCATATGATATATCAACATTTTTCATGAATGTCATAATCAATATCCAGTATTTCATTTTCTGCAACAGCTTTTTTGCCTGATATTCTTCAGTAAGAGTCATCTAGACACAAAATGTATGGGATCTCCTTTTTTAGAAGCCAAGTCAGCATTGCAACAGTTTTTTTCCAGCAGATAGATTGAAATAAAATAGAAAAAGTAGAGCGAGAAAGGGAAATAAACAGTGGAAAAATTAACACAGTAGAAATATCTTAGAAGAGTCCAGTGGCTTTCAGAAGTAGTATGGTTAGCTAAAACTGAAAAGTAGCTATATGTTACTGTAAGCATAAATGAAACAATTACAAGAATTGTCAAGGGAAGTCACTAAAATTGTTTTTTTGCTGAAGGATCTTTGTATATACAACATCCAGTCATATTTATTGCCTCTTTTACTTCAGATGAATTATTAGAACTCAATCTGGCCACTGTTGTAAGAGATAATAAAAAATGTGTTTACAAATACATTAACGACAAAAAGAGAGCCAAGGAGAATCTCCTTCCTTTCTTGGATGCAGGGGGGAACATTGCCACCAAGGATGAGGAAAAGGCTGAGGTACTTAATGCCTTCTTTGCCTCAGTCTTTAATAGTCAGACTGGTTACCGCCAGGGTATTCAGCCCCCTGAGCTGGAAGACAGGGATGGAGAGCAGAATAAACCCCCCATAACCCAGCAGGAAGCAGTTAACGACCTGCTATGCCACCTGGACACTCACAAGTCTATGGGGCCAGATGGGATCCACCCGAGAGTACTGAGGGAGCTGGTGGAGGAGCTTGCCAAGCCACTTCCCATCATTTATCATCAGTCCTGGTTAACAAGGGAGGTCCCAGACAACTGGAGGCTTGCCAATGCGACACCCATCTATAAGAAGGGCCGGAAGGAGGATCCAGGGAACTACAGGCCTGTCAGCCTGACCTCGGTACCAGGGAAAATTATGGAGTGGTTCATCTTGAGTGCGCTCAACAGGCATGTGCAGGCCAACCAGGGGATCAGGCCCAGCCAGCATAGGTTCATGAAAGGCAGGTCCTGCTTGACCAACCTGATCTTCTACGACCAGGTGACCCGCCTAGTGGATGAGGGAAAGGCTGTAGATGTTATCTACATGGACTTTAGTAAAGCCTTTGACACTGTCTCCCACAGCATTCTCCTGGAGAAACTGGCGGCTCATGACTTAGGCAGGTGTACTGGGTAAGTCATGAGTAAAAACTTGGGTAAAAACCTGGGTAAAAACCTGGCTGGATGGCTGAGCCCAGAGAGTTGTGGTGAATGGAGTTAAATCCAGTTGGCGGCTGGTCACAAGTGGTGTTCCCCAGGACTCAGTATTGGGGCCAGTTCTGTTTAATATCTTTATCAATGATCTGGATGAGGGGATTGAGTGCACCCTCAGTAAGTTTGCAGATGACACCAAGTTGGGCTGGAGTGTCAATCTGCTTGAGGGGAGGAAGGCTCTGCAGAGGGATCTGGACAGGCTGGATCCATGGGCTGAGGCCAATTGTATGGGGTTCAACAAGGCCAAGTGCCAGGTCCTGCACTTGGGCCACAACAACCTCATGCAACGCTACAGGCTTGGGGCAGGCAGAGTGGCTGGAAAGCTGCCTGGCGGAAAAGGACCTGGGGGTGCTGGCTGACAGCCGGCTGAATATGACCTGGCAGTGTGCTGCTGGTGCGTGTCCAGAGAAGGGCAACAAAGCTGGTGAAGGGTCTGGAGAACAAGTCTTATGAGGAGCAGCTGAGGGAACTGGGATTGTGTAGTCTGGAGGAAAGGAGGCTGAGGGGAGACCTTATCGCTCTCGACAACTACCTGAAAGGAGGTTGTTGTGAGGTGGATGTCAGTCTCTTCTCCCAAGTAACTAGCAATAGGATGAGAAGAAATGGCCTCAAGTTGCGTCAGGAGAGGTTTAGAATGGATATTAGGAAAAAATTCTTTACTGAAAGGGTGGTCAAACATTGGAACAGGCTGCCCAGAGAGGTGGTGGAATCACCATCCCTGGAAGAGTTCAAAAAACGTGTAGATGTGGCACTTCAGGACATGGTTTAGTAGGCATGGAGGTGTTGTGTTGACAGTTGGACTAGGTGATCTTAAAGGCCTTTTCCAACCTTAATAATTCTATGATTCTAAGATTCTATTTCTCTTCAGCTCTTCTTTCTCTCTGGTTAAAACATCTGTATGCTATATCCATGTTTATTGTTCACAGAATAAACATCCCTTTTTTCAGGGTGCCACCAAAACATATATACTTGTGACCTTTAATTTATTTATCTTTCTTAACACATATATCTAGCTGCATTAAAATTTTCTTAGTTTGGTGTATTTACTTCCAGCTACGCCCAGATTTTCACCTCTACCACTCTTTATTACTCTCTTTATTTAGATTTTTGAATATAAATATTTCTTTCCAAATAATCTCCAGTCTGTTCAGAATTTATTCCCAATTATTATTGTTTTTAACAAGAAACATGGATAGTAGTCTTGAGGTGGGACTGAAGACAAAATATGGAAAAATGGAGTAGTAAAAACAGGCTAACTCTATGTTTGTGTGTGTTCTGAAATAATGGCAAGTGGATGCATGAGGCTTCATGAGCCATCATCACTGGAATATGGCAAGAAGCATGTTGGAGCAACACAGATAAAACCAGGAAAGCTCAAGTGAACACTTTGCATAGGATGTCCTTCCCGAACTGAAGCACCATTTAAGTGCTACTTAATTTTTAATGTTAAAGAATAATGATCAATGAATGTATTCATAAAATCATATAATCATACAATGGTTTGGGTTGGAAGGGATCTTTAAAGATCACCTAGTCCATGGGCAAGGACATCTTTCCCCAGATCAGGTTGCTCAAAGCACCATCCAACCTGACCTTGAACATTTCCAGTGATGGGGAATCCACAGCTTCTCTGAGCATCCTGTTCCAGTGTCTCACAACCCACATCGTAAAAAAATTCTTCCTATGTCCAATCTAAACCTACCCTCTTTCAGTTTAAAACCATTGCCACTTGTCCTGTCACTACAGGCCTTGGTAAAAAGTCTCTCTCTGTCTTTCTTATAACCCCCTTTTATATATTGAAAGGCTGCACTAAGGTCTCCCCAGAGCTTTCTGTTCTCCAGGCTGAACAACCCCAATTCTCTCAGCCTGTCCCCATAGGAGAGGTGTTCCATCCCTCTGATCATTTTTGTGGCCCTCCCCTAGACCCGCTTTTAGAAATCTATGTCTTTCTTGTACTGTAGACACCAGAGCTGGACGCAGTACTCCAGGCAAGGTCTCACAAGAGCAGAGCAGAGAGGGAGAATAACCTCCCTCGACCTACTGGCCACGCTTCTTTCTACGCAGCCCAGGATACAGTTGGCTTTCTGGGCTGCAAGTGACCATTGCCAGCTCATATCTGATTTTTCACCCACCAGTATCCCCAAATCCTTCTCTGCAGGGCTGCTCTCAATCCATTCATCCCCCAGTCTGCATTGATATTGAAGATTGCCCTGGCCCAGGTGCAGGACCTTGTACTTGGCCTTGTTGAACTTCATTAGGTTCACATGGGCCCACTCCTCAAGCCTGTTAATGTCCCTCTGAATGGCATCGCTTCTCTCAAGCAAATCAACTGCACCACTCAGCTTGGTGTCTTCTGCAAACTTGCTGAGGGTGCACTCAATCCCACTGTCTATGTAATTAATGAAGATATTAAATAGTACTGGTCCCAGTAGGGACCCTTGAGGGACACCATTCGTTACTGGTTTTCACTTGGACATTGAGCCATTGACTATAACTCTTTGGATGTGGTCATTCTTTAACCATCTACAGTCTATCTGTCACATCTGTATCTCTCCCATTTAGTGGCAAGAATGTTGTGGGGACCGTGTCAAAGGCCTTACAGAAGTCCAGGTAGATGACATGCGTAGCTCTTCCCTTGTCCACTGATGCAGTCACTCCATATTCAACTTGATACTTTTCTTGCTTGCAGAAGTGTGTGTCAGGAATAACTCTAAGGCAATTCACTGAGTTACCCTGATGTGAAGTTATAGCCAGTAAAATCTGTCCCCAATTTACAAAGCACAATGAATTTCTTTACTCCTTGCCACCACTTTAAACAGGGGAGTTCACTCTGAAAATTGAGCATGAGCATAATATAGACATGACAAAACTTTACATTTTATTGTAGAATTCACAAGCATGAATACTTAACCTGTGTTATGTTTCTGGAAAGGGTTTCCCTAATTAGCTGTGGATAATTACAAGTAGGACAATGATGTTCATAGTATCTCTTTACTCATTTTGTACTTATTAGTACAAAGGCAGAAGTGAAAGATGTGCAGATAAAGAGCACACCCATATAGAAACTTCAGTGACCTACACTGCTGACAGGAGATAAAATCAGGTACACTGAATCATAATATAATACACTTTGTAGCACAGACTTTCTTTATGGGATGTTTCAATAAACTAAAATAGCTATCAAAATAATTTTGATTAACAGACTGTCATGGTCCAAGTGAACAATTATTCCATACAAAATACTGATGTGATAACATAAAAACATTTCTCAAGAAAATACCAATTTTATCAACATTTGCTACAAGCTATCACCAAGACATTTAATTTTTACCTCACTGAAATATTTTGTTTCAGCTTTGATATATTATAGTAAATACATTTTGAAAACAGGAGAGGGAAAGAACTTGACTGCCCATTCTGATGGAACAAAACAAGTTTCAAATCCACAAGAGAGAAATTCAATTTTTCAAACAGTTGTACAATGGAGATATAATCTACAGCGCATGCTTACTCAGCAGAAGAGTGCAGTTTCTCACAGCAGAAAGCTAAGATGTTCAGTGTTCCTGTAACACTGTTCATATATTTCAGATATTTTAATCCAGGAAACAGGGAGTGAGATGATGCTCTAGCCAACAACTGAAGCCGTATTTCAAAACTTCTGAAACCATCAGTTGCAAAAATATAGCCTTTTAAAAGAGGATGAAAGGGTTTTTCGTATTTTAAGGGACTTTTGAAGATCCCAAGTGGAATTTTTAATGTTTGGATCTAATTGTATCTGTTTCTAAACAGATTTTGGATATACTTTGGATATTCTTTTGGGTTGCTGATACCTTTCACTCCACTGATACAATGTGCAAGTATTAAACTGTTAGTTTGAGAGTGGATTTATTCGTTAATATTTTGAAGAGGTACATAGCTCATGATTTCCACCCATGAAAATCTCCAGGTTGATTCTGAAATGAGCCCAGATCCTTTCACTGTAAGAAATGAAGGTAATAACTACATGTCTCATGGTCTGGGGGATTGCAGAGGGGACTTAGAGATGTAGGTGAACCTCCGAAGGGACTGTAAGTGATGCATGTCCACATAGCTCATGGTGTGCATGTGAGGGAAAGAAGATGCTTTTCAGTGAGAGATCCTGTGAGAAGAAGCAAGATCCAAGGTTGTGTCCCAACAGTCTAGGATTTTATTACCCATAACCATCTTTGGTGAAGGAGGGCAAGGGGATAAAAAAACAACAAAAAATTATAGAAAGGAAATTGAAGGAGATCATTGAGTTGCTCCCCTGAGACTAGAAACGGAGATAGCCAAGTACAAACTAAACACTTGGCAGAGGGGAAAGAGGTGGCCTTCAACATGGTAGCTGAAGCAGTCATATGCAATATCTTAAAGTAACAATAGGAGATGTCAGTGGGTAAACCTAGATTGCTCTTAATGTCAGTAAAAAGGAGGTGAAACCTTGAATGTAGCCTCGATGTGCCAGTCTCTTCCTTTAACAGGTATTTATTCTAGGGTTTCTCAGGATGCTGAACTCCCCTTCAGAAGCTTTTCGATGTGCTCATTCTGTAACTGCAAGAGTTGGAACCAGGACTAGTGATGAGCTAGTGTAATACATCTTTCATTGAGCTCTTGTAGAGTGAGGTGGCTGGAAAGCAACCACAGAAGGTTTAGAGAATTGTTTTCTAAAGCCACACTGACTTAGCAGCTAACAGGGATCTTTCCTTGATGGCTATTTGGAGTTGGTGGAGCTGGAAGAAAAATTAACAGTAAAAGGAATTCAATTTATTTTGTCATTAAGTTTTATGTTGACAGATGATTTCCAAATGCTGTGGTAGACTTTGTGATTATAAAATGTGAAATATGTATCTTTGATTCATCAACTAATCAGTAAGGGTTTTTTTTGTAATCTCTGTCCCAGCAATTTTCCTCATGGCTACATCTACAAGAAAACATACAAGCATAATCCATTGTGGTTCAAATGTGGAAAAATGCTGAGGTTGTCAGTTAAAATGCAGATATGAACGTGTATATCTTTATTAACTTGACATTCAAATCACTGTTCAATACAATTTCCAAGAGACAAAGCAATCTGCTTTTAGTAGGTACTTGTTTTGGATGGTTCTTCATATTGCATTTGCTGCTTTTCTTGGACATGTGAGCAACATTTTTATTGGCTCAAGCACAGAACAGCTGGCTGATCCACAAAAAGTAAAGGCATGAATGAATTATTCTGCTTGTCCTAAACATATAAAATAAACCCATCTATTACAGCAAACAAGCCAGGATTTTTGTTTATCTTGCACATTTTAGAAAAGCTATTTTATAGAGTAAAAATAAAAGACTTTTAGGAAAGTTTTATTGGTATTACCTCTATCTGTTTCTTTCACCTGGCAGGGTCTTTGCTTGCTAAGAGCTATAGTCATTTAGGTAAAGCATATGCATCTATCAGTTCCTTTCACCTGGCTGAGCTTTCGCTCACTAAGAGCCACAGTAATTTAGGTAAAGAAAATTCTGACTCATATGAAAAGGCAGTACCACTTTACAGCGTACTTCCTGCTGTGGATCACAGTCCTGGGTGACATGCTCTCCCTAGTCCCTGAAAAGCAGGACTCTGAAACCTACAACCCCTTTATATTGTAAGGTGGTTGCATCAAAACTCACTTTTTTTTTTGTGGGTCAGGCATAGGTAACTGCAAACTAACTGTCAACATTTTGCACTCTGTTGCTGTTCTATAATAAGAACTCTACTTTCTGGATTATTTTTCCCTCTCTGACAGTGTTCCCCCGACATCTTTTCATTCCAGCTTTACCAAGCTGTTTCCATCTCCTCTATAGATAAGGTCATAACAGAATTTCTGTAATTAGGCAAACTTATTCCTTTGTTATTCCTTTCCTCCTTCCTATTAACACTGAGCTTGGGTTTTGTTGACATTTCACCTGCCTTCAGGAGCTGCTGGCAGAGGGGAATGTGCCCAAATATTTGTTGCTTTTTCTCCCTTTCCTGGCAGAACTGCTGCTAGTGATAGCCTGAGGCAATCTGGCACACCTGTCTTGGGCAGCTCAGGGGGCATTTGTGCATGGGAGATTCACTCCTGGAGAGTTCAGATCTGTCTGGACATAGGGCAGGTGTCTGCTCTGCATGTGCATGAGTAGTCACTCTGTTGCATGGCAAATGGTGTACATGCAAGGTGGTCTGTCGAAGAGATGATGTTATGCATCCTAAATCTCAGTGGGTTTAGGGTCTTTGAAAATCTAGGCATGGATAGGTGCCAGTAAGTGGTCCCTAATGCAAGGCTGGGCCGTACACAAGGCTGGGAACCCAGTGTTGCACAGCCTTGCAGGTTTCCTTGGACTCCCAATGACTATAGGAAGGAAGACACTGGGTAGGGGTTGGGATTAAAACTGGACATCCTGATACCATAGGCATACTTTGCGTACTTAATGTCCTTGAGACACTAGCTTAGACTGGAGCTCACAACTTGGAACTGATGTGCCTTTGGCTTCTTTTCTGCCTTTGCACAGAAGCCAAAAGCCGTCTCATCAAATTGTCACAGACTTTGTCTTGCTACGTCCTGCTAAAACACAGTTTAAGAACCAGCATGGCAAATCAGATGGGAATTGCCACAGCACCCAAGGTATAATCTTTTTGAAGTAATATGTAAAAATTCTTCAGAGCGAGGGTTCAATTTCTTTGATCCACACAAAATGCAGTGCTGCTAACAAATGGCCTTTTAAAAATTTTTCCTAGCAGAATGAGGGGCAAGGTCCAAGAACTGGTTGAACAGTTAATTGTGCTTCCCTGACATGACTCCTCTGTACTTCTCCCTTTCTCACTGGTAAAGCATAAAGATGTCTGCTCAGTGGGTCTGCTGTTCTCAAACAGCCCTGTATCTCTGTGGGGTGAGGGGAACGATTCCTCATAGCTATTAGGAAAATCTCTGAGACAGGTCTGTTTACTCCTGTTCTTTAAATTGTCATAGTACGTGGGAGGAGATCAGCAGAGACTGTGGAACTCACCCATGCTTCCTCCCCTATTTTCTCTGTCCCAGTGTTACTGAGATCTTCTGTCATGTTTTCCAGCTGCAATGTGTTTACCCTGGAGGAGCCAGTAATGGCCAGGGGAACAAGTGGCCGTATAAAATTTGCCTGGTTTTACTGTGTCAATTGTCAAAGACATGCAATAAATAAGCAAGAATTTGGTCTTACACGAGACCAATAAGAGCTTTGATAGATAATGTTTTTTCCACACCACTTGTTCTCAAAATGTCTGAACTGTCAGCCTTTCCCACAAAAGTGAAACAATATTTGTTTTAATGAAGGTCTCCTTCAATTCTGATTTGTTTATGTGCATAAGCTGTGGCTGTTGGTGTAGGAACTGCTTATTTATTAGTTTCCTAAAAGTAAATCACAGTTACCCTCTTATTAGTCTATAGATTCTTTGGAGTTTAAAGTGGTGTTGTTCAGAAGCTGCTGGTGTGTAAGTTTTAACCGTCCCACCTTAGCACAAAGTCTTTGGAAAGATTATGTGTTATTATCAGAAGGGATGAAATAAAGCAAATGGTAGTAATAAGAAACTGGAGAAGAACATGATAAATCAGATTTTTTATAAGTATTACTATACTTTCTGAAGGAGAGCCAAGATACAATGACTGTATGTTTGGACAATTTATTCTTGCAAGAATCTGAGATCAAAGTAGACTCTGCCCCACCGACACTCACATCTTACAGATCTTTTTGTCCTTCAGTAAAAAGAAAAAACACTATTTTTTTAAACATTGGCCAAGTATCTCAAACAGGAAATATCTGACTCCTCTGTGAATTTTCATGATTTAAGTTGACAAAGTAATTTTCTCATCCATAGTTCAATTTGATTAGTTTGATTGCCTACTTTGAATATCCAGTGCTTTGATGATTTGGACATATTCATCACATCTCTACTTATGACCTTGCTTTCTGCTATGGAAAAAAAAGTCCTTTCTTTAATTATCTTCCAGAATTTATGTAGCGGCTTGGCTTATGCTAATTTGTGTATTTGTTCATCTTTTTAATAAAATCCTTATTTATTCTAATCTGTTTGAGATTTACTTGGCAAATTACAAAAGTACAGGTAATCTCCTGCAAACAATTTGCATGTTGCTTGTCTCTGCTTCCTAAAATAGTACCATACTTTTCTCAGGTTTTTTCAATGACACAGAAGTGTCCTTCTGGTGCAGTGTTCCAATACTGTAGCAATCCTCTATCAAATTACAAGGAAACACAACTTTCCTGATGTCCCTAGTTTCCTGGGAAATCTTCTGGAAATGATTTGGGACTCCAATTCTTCAGTATATTTGGCCATTCAAGGCTGGGACAACTGCAGTCCTCTCCAGAAGGAGATCATAGGGATATGGTGGACATTGCCTTAACCTTTGTGCCTGCTCTGTTTGCAGTTTGTTTTGACTGGCCTCCTTTTGTCTTCAGCTTTTCAGCTTCAGCCACTTTTCTTTCTGAATCTTCATTATTTCTTCCATTCAGAGTCAAAGGAGCATTTGCTCTAAGCCAGGTTTTCCTCTCTGAAAGCCGAGTCACAGTTCCTACCCCCAACATAATCATTTTTATCTAAACAGGATTTTCAGAATTCTCAAATATAATTTTTCCAAACTGGGTTTCTTGAGTTATCCATATTCTTATAAAAAATCAATTGTAAGAAATAAAACTAGCATTTTATCTATAAAACAGAGGTATATTTATGGATAGCTATGGCAACCAGAGTTTTGTTTGCAAAAAAACTGTAGCACAGTAGTAAATTATAACAAAAGTACAACAAAACCTTGTAATGACCTCCACTTTCTTTTTTATTTTATTGTCAAAATTTGCAAGTCAATAAATATACAGCCTACATGTTATCAGTGGAGAGAGGCATACTAAGCTTTCAGCTCTCTCTCTCTCTCCCTCTTAGGACTATAAACAGCTTAAAGCTCTCACAGTGAGGTAGACACTTGTAAAGAAGGATTTAGTTAAGTGGTACTTAAAGGTTAATGAATTTTACCCAGAGACTGAGTAATCTTTTGGACTAGCACTGAATGGTATATCTGTCTCAGTACTTTGCTGCATGGTTAGATTGTCAGGATGCCTACATTACAGCTAC
This sequence comes from Ciconia boyciana, assembly GCF_034638445.1. Lineage (NCBI taxonomy): Eukaryota > Metazoa > Chordata > Aves > Ciconiiformes > Ciconiidae > Ciconia > Ciconia boyciana. The sequence goes on from NC_132936.1 coordinate 57,615,187, forward strand.
CTAAATACTATCTCTATTGCTCTCTGCTTTTTCTTTCTGAAATGTCCATCAAAACCACCTAATTATAGGCAGGAAATATGTATTAAAATGACATTTACATTTTATATTTTGTAACTAAAGCACACTGAAGTTAATGTGAATCTTTCCATTCACTTCAGAGGACTTTGCATGTACCACTAGAGATGCTTTTAGAATTGTCTTGTCCCTTGTGGTTTCTTCTGCTGAAATGATTGCCTGACTGAAATTGTAAGTCAGGAAGCTTTGCAAAAGTCAAAAAAAAAAAAAAAAAAAAAGACATCAAAAAGGCAAAAAAAGCAAAAGGGAAGAAACCCAAATGCTATCAAGGATCACACTGGAACCTTGTCATAATGGGATACATCAAAATAGTATTTCTCGGACTGTACATAGTCTCTCTCTTGAGAGCATGGTATTTCATCTGAAGTCCTGTCTCCCCAGGTAAATTTCACACTGCTATAGAGTTTACAGGAAACAGAAATTCTGTTCCATGAAAAATGTTATCTTATCAAAAGTGTCTTATAGTTTTACTGATATTTATCTTCCAATTAGCCAGTGCAGCAGTCTTTCCCTTTCTTGGCCATTTCCAGCCGATAAACTCATACCTTCTAGCAGAAGTTCTTAAGTTCTTAAGTCCTGAAGTACATGACTTACATTTTGTGCTATTGCATTTTGGTATTTGTAATGCTTCAGCCTGGACCCAAATGTAACTCATTTCTTCCTGTCCAACAAGCCAATCCTTTCCATTGATTGGATCTGTTAGCTTTCTACCACCAGCAACACCTTCCTGCTTTTTGTCCCAACCCATGAAAATAGGAAATTAAATTGGTTCCATCAGTGACACCTGAGGAATTCCATGAGTTACCTTTCTCCTTTATTTCTAAGGCCTTAACTTCTAAGAAGAGCTATATTCCCATCCATCAGTTTATTACCCCCTTTACAACCCTTGTGCAAATTCCACTGCTCTTCAATTAAATAATTTCTCAAATAAGCCCATAGCTAAATAGCTTAATAAAATCCAGTTTATGCACTCTTTCTGAACTTCATCTACCCCCCAAAAAAAGATTGTTATTAAAGATATCAGGTTGATCTGTCATGCTCTAACTTAGGTGAACATATATTGCATTATATCTTACTTCCTACTTGCTCTTTGTGTTTATTTCTTAATTTCTAAATCAGTTATCCCCTTAATGAGGTTACATTAATGAGCACTTCCCATGTCCTCCCTTCTTGTATTAGTAGGCTTGGTATTTTCCAATCATACAACACAAATTCAGGTCTATAATTTCATGTTTCAGCTCACTCTGAATTTGGGATGGAGTTTATCTCATTTCCCTGATAGGAAATGAAAGCAAACCTTCTGTGAAATGAAGTCTTCTGTGTAAAGAAGTGTGGAAAACATAAATAAAGGACCAGCTGCCAAAAAACCCCTAGAGAATGAGATGCTGGAGAGAGCCTTTCTCCCATAAACCATAGTGTCCTAGGTAACTGCCCTAACTCTAGCTGTTTTGGGATTGCCTTGATTTTGACAAAGTGACATTTTTCACCTGTTTTAGAATAACTCAAGAGTAATGTATTAAATACTTCTCAGATTTTCAGAGTAAATGTTGTAGATGCTGGTCAGGCTTCTGTAGCCGAGTCATCTAAATATGATCAAACATGCTGGAAGGATTTTTTTGTCAACCTGCACATGGAAGTGGAAAAGATGGTAAGCAGGATCTCCAATGAGAAGAAATATGTGAAATAGAGTACTTATGCAAAAAATTAGTGCCTCCTCTGGAAAAAAACAAACCTAACACCAAAACCCAACCCCCCTCCCCAAAAGTCTTTTCCTTCTATTATAATTATGCTACATTCCAGATATCAAGTTTTGAGAAATTTCTGCTTCCATACTGAGCTTCTGTGGTTCTGAGTGCCTCTCATAGGAACATCTCTTTCCGTGACCTCCAGCGTTGATAACTATGTACACCATATCGGTATGTTGTCTTAAGTTGGGGCAATCTGCTTACACTGAAATCTCATTCAAAAGAAACCCTGAACTTCTTAAATGCCATGTTTAAAGCAGAGATTAAGGAGAAAAATCAACACCATTTGTAAACCAATAAAAGGAAAGACTTCTGAGAAATTTTCCATTATAATTAAAGCTTCTTCAACATGCTTGAGTGAAGCTAAGCAACTCTCCCTTTTATCTCAACTGGTTTCATAATAACGTGATGCTCGTCTTCATCAGGAGAAAAGGAAGTCTGCTCTTTTCTGCACTGGCTGTGATTCTCCCCCTTATTTTTAGAAGAACTTTGTGCTCACATTAATTAATTCAGCAGTGACTGTTCATAACACTCTGTGTGAAACCTGTGGAACCACAAAGGTCCTCCCCCACACTCTGTTGCCAAACTTCTGTCACGCAGCTGCAGCATCACTGCAAGTCTTTCAGTCAAAACAAAGAATATTGTTTATCTAATTTTGAAAAGACTTAGAAGAATTTAATGTAGATGTTGAATTAAGACATTCCAAAGTTGTAAAAATACCTTATTCAATAGTTATCCATCCAGCCCTTAATTCTGTTTCCTTGTGCATTTATCTTGCATACAGCATTAGGTAGTGATTTTATGAAGAAAATAGGATATAATCACATAATCAAAGACTATGGCTTAATGCAGAGGCACAAGGGACCACAATAATGTTTCTTGAGCTGAGTTCATTTTTCATCTTAAATAATATTATTTTTAAATTGTTGTATGCCATTTCCAAAATGCTTTTTACAAAGTGCAACAAACTCATGAAACCCCCCATGTTCAGTTAGAAGAATTTGAACCCTTATGTGTATCAGCAGACACTGCTTTTATTTGAATTGAAGGACAAACTTAGGTGACTGCTAACCAAAATAGATGATTTTGGTTGTCAGTTGAATGAAACATTCTCAATCTGATGTGCCAACAAAGCAAGTCATATCTAGAGATGGTCAAGCTCATAGGGCAGACCAGTTTTCTTCTACCTTATTCCTACCTGGTGCCATGCATTTCTAATGTGTGCTTTGGTGGCAATGTGGACACAACCCTAGAACACCTATATGATTTCTTTTGACACTTTAACAGGAGTGACTTTCATATTCAAATGTCAGAAAATAAATAAACAGAAATTCATGGGAAAGCTTATGGACTGTTCTGTAGCCTGTAAACTCTCTCCCCTGTCAAAAGCTTGCTGTGGTAACAGATCCACTGAAGTGGCAAATGGTAGGAAAAAGGACTCAGCAGCAGCTGATACCTCAAGAGGGTAAATGTAAACAGATCCTTGCTAGAAAACAAACCAGTAATCATTTTCATTCGTGAAGGAATTGGTATCCATGGAAGGCAATGTGGTTCAGAACTGTTCATCTGGTACAGAACTGAATAATTTTTGAAGGACAAAGCCTGCCTTTTTCCCCCATGAGTACAGAAGGATTGTTGTGTGGCAGAACGGATGTGTTTTTACTGACCAATGCAGAAATCATATTTGTTTTGCTACCCAGATCAAAGGTTTTGAAAGTCTTGAAAGTAGATCAGACCTGTTGAAGTTCAGCACCTACTGGAATAAACCTGTGCCTAACGTGCAAAGAAAGCAGGATGTGTACCTTAGCTTCTTAGCCACAATAGCAACTTTTAGCTGCCTCCAGGGCTGCTTTTTCCATTTAATACTTCCAGTATCCAGGCTGGCTTGGGCATCAGTAAGGAGGGCCTTCATGGTGCCTTACATTCCTTTGTGTCCCACAATTCATTCCCGTTTCACTGCCATCAATCTTTAATATCCACATACAGGAAAGAGATTCAAGTGTTGAAATCATCTTGCTATTCATTGCTAGGTTACTGAACCTAAACGTTACATCATTTTCCACATTAATAAATGCAGTACACTAGATGAAGAACAACTGCTAGCAATTGTTTGTTTCTTACGCAACAGATGAAGTACAAACCTCCCTATATTGCTGTACAATTGTTTGAAATACTCTAATAAGAGTAAGTAAAATATATTAACTGCTATGCAGCACAGAACAAAAATGGAGATAGAGTCACTTGGGCACATAATCACACAGTTGGGCTGTTATATTGCCCATCATTTCTCAATAAGAGACGGTAAAAAATGTTATATGACACATTCCTTAAAATACTAAACATTTTGTTCATCAACTGCCTCCCCAAGCATTTTCAACAATTTAACCTACAAGCTGAATATTTTGGTGTTTCTAGTTGAAAACTGAAGACATTTGAAAAACTTTTTTTTTAACATATTTTTCAAACATATGTTAAATTTTTACTGGAAGGTTGGAGAAAGGGGAAATCTAACTATCACCCTTTAAAGAAAAGTATTTCTGTATACCCTGATGAACAAACCCAAATTATTTATAAAAGCATACAGGAACACAATTTATCAGTCTTGTTTCCAAACGGGGAACATAAAGTTTGTGAAATTTGTTGGTTGAGGAATAGTCAAAAAATGCTACTTTTGAAAGGTAGAGCAGGACTTTTTACAGTGTGGCCAGCTACATGCTTTCAAGTTCCTAGCTAAACACAGGATGCTTGCTTTTTGGTTCAAGAGATGTACATATCTGGGTCACTCACAGATGCCCCTCTCTGTCGTGCATGCCAGCTAAGTCTTGCCTTTAATGACCCCTGGAATGTTTCTGTATTTTCTCAGGAACAATAGTCAAATTGAGAGTTGTCCTCTGTTTCCAACTTTGTAGGTCGCATAGCCATTTTTTTGGACTGGACTAATCAGTTTTTGCTTTACATTGACAAAGATTTACTGAGGAAAGTCAATAAATACAGAAGTACTTCACTAAAAAGAAATGGCCTTAAGCAGTGATGTCTTTGTGCTTGTTGCTTTACTCTTGAGCTTCTGCCTCTCACAGCGACAATACCTCTTCATCAAGGGAAGGTAAGAATGGACAAAGCCCAATAAACAAATTGAAATCCCTGATGGTTGTCCATTACCATCTGCTTATAAGATAAAAATACAAGATAAAAATACATTTTAAAATGAATTTGTAATAGAACTTTTAACCTTTTAAAAATTAAGCTATATTTTCTTCTCATCTTATCATGCTTCTTTTTCATCCTATTATTTTTGACCCCATTTCTATGACTTCTCTCTCTCCACCCTCTTTCACGTTCTTTAGCCACCTCCATTTCCTTTTAAGTGGCAATGTTAAATAGCTGCAGAAAGAACTACTGCAATCTTTAAAATCGATCAAGGACCTTTAGTAGTTTAAGGAAGACAATATCTCTGGCATCTTCCCTGCTTTATGCTGTCAAAATGTTCCCATGAAGTCTCAATCCAGTTTTAAGGGAATTGTACAATCTGTCACACTTCTTTCACTTAATTAGTCATTTCTTCTAGTTTCAAACCATTTCTGCCACCACCAGTGCTTTAACTCCCATTGTACTTTACTGGTCTTTTCATAAGAAATTATATATATGCATATTTATGTCCTGCATTCAGTCTAGATATGCCCCTCTCATCTGACCAAAGTAAAAGCCTATTCTAGGAATACAGCTGGGAAGAATTGGCTTCACTATGTGTGTCCTCTCATCTGACTGATGCAATTAGCTGTACTCCAGCCAGGGAGTATGAGATAGGCACACATCGATCACAGGGTGGGATATCAAGGAATGAGGCTGTGGGCTGAATAAGTTATTTCAGCAGGCCAGGTTCTTCCTGTGTTCAAGACAGGTCAATTTTAACACAAGGGGGTACACATGTAATCAGTGAAATAGTGTGGAGGAACTGAAGACATCTACTGATGGTGACACGTTCATCCCAATGACGACTGAAATCTAGTAAGAACTACCAGGAATCAATTTTTTGTTGATGGATGGAGTATGCTTCTGTTTATGCTGTAAAAGAAGGGGTAAGGGGAGATGGAAAGGAAAGGGGGGGTGAAGGGTACAATATGAGGGGAAAATTCAGCCAGATGAGAAGAGCTGAAAGACAAGAGGTGTTCAGGTCTTCATGGGTGGCAAAGGATAAGGAACAAAAAGGAGGGGGAGGGAAGGCAAAGGAAAGAAGAAGGGAGTGAAGTGAGATTATATCAGTGTTTTGTTTTGTTTTTTCATTATCCTTCATTAAAAAGCCAGTCAGATCCTCTCATAATAGCGAAAAGATGAGAAAAGCTTGAGAAGGAAGTCAAAGCTGGCATTTAGCTTGCCAGTTATGTAAGAATTAATTTCAAACAGAATGGATAAAAAGCATTTCTTAAAACCAATGAAGCCCGTGATGTGGGCCATGATGTGATTTGGATAGCTGAAAGAGATTATGAAGGTCTCATGGTTAGTGTTTATGGGGTTAAATAACATTTTCTGGTTTTACAGGGTTTTCCTACTTGAGCTGAATATTAGGTACAGGAAAATGGAACCTGGAGTTCCCAAAGGCCAGCATGCAGTGCAGTATTAGATATCAAACATTAAAATGAGAACATCATATACTAGAAGTGGGCTGTTTCACTAAATATTCTTAACAGAGGATATACCAGTTCTGTAGATGTTTTCATTTCTTTGAATTTTTCCTCTTCATTAAACTCAATTCACTTTCTCATTCTCTTACATGAAAGATGAGTTTAATATTTCACTTTAATTAGGCACTGGAATGATGTCATGTTTAATTAGTTCAGCATCCCACAGAGTCATGATTGCACACACAGTGTTTTAGACTGTTACTAATATTCTGTGACACATTTAGTCCTGCAAGGTTTTTTTGGGAAGTCCTGGCACAAGAACTCACATTTGATTGGAAAATTTTCGGAAATGGAAGATTTAACCAGAAGCTTTGGTTACTGTACTTTGTCCCATTAAGAAACATAAAAGTTTTCTGTAAAACAAGGCAAAAACTCCATCCGGTCCACTTATGCATTTACCTATGAATATTTTAGGCTGTTTTATTACTTCCATGACATTCATTCCTTGGAATCAAATCAAGGATCTGCCCCCTGTTGTTAAGCTCTGTACTTTACCGAAAGAATATAAAATGTTATTTTCAGGTGAGTGGCAACTGGTGGAAAAGAAGGGAAACACAACATGGGGTTCTTCATAGGATGAGGAATATGAGAGGGAATTCTGCACAAAAACAGAGTTCTTGCTTTGTCTTTTGCCTAGCTAGTGCTGGAAGGCAGTGCTCTGGGATGTCAGGGCACTCATATAGTGTAACTGGGCTGCTTAAGAGAATAGGGGGGCAATTTTCTGAATTTTGGCAGGTTGACATTAGTTTGCACAGGGGTAGCATAGGAGAGCGTGCACTCGTTTGAGTGCTCATTGTTTCCATTGCCATATAAAACCCATGTTAGAAACAATTTGTTTTGTATTCAGATGTTAACTTTATGACCAGAAATTCCATAAAACCTGTCTCTTGTAGTCTAAGCTTGTGTTTAAAAGTGAAAAATGCTTGGCTCCTTTCACCTTATTTATCCTGTACATCTGTAAATGTTTTGGATGGGAACACACTGCTGAAATATAAATAATACCTGCTTTGCTCAAGCTGTTGAGGTTCTCTCTCCAATGACATCAGCCCAATTTTCAAAAATTGAGAAGCAGTGACAAGAGAGCACTGCCCAGGTGAAAGGGATTATGGAGGACACTTGTCCACCTGCAGAAATGTTGCTGGTGGTCTGGGGTGGTCCTGCTTTTTTTATTGGACAAATTCTAGAAGTGAGTTGCTTTCAGGCCTTCATGTTGGTGTCCATAACCAATTGTTCACCACTTGAGAAAAATGGTGAACTCTCACATGCCTTGCTGACAGAGATCCTTTTGTAGAGCCCCATTATCACCATATCTAAGAGGCTGAAAATAAAAAATGCCCTTTTTTGTTTGTTTTGCTTTCAGCAAGAATCCACTGTAATGTTACAGCTTTGAAGATTAAACTGGGCACATTACCTAGTTGCTATGGAAACCTCTCTGGAATAAAATGAAAAGCAAGGGGAGGGAACACTGATGAGTGCTAATTTACAGAAGTAAGAATATTAAGTATCCTTGATCTGTGGCAATTGATACCACCTCCCTGTTTTATTTATTAGCAAAATGGTTGAAAGGAGATATCTCTTAATTTGCCCCCTGGAAAAAAATACATACACAATTGCTACTTTGCAGTTATGGTTCATTTGTCATATTAGCTTGGCTAATGCAAGAAGGATTATTACTGCATCAAGCCCCATCTGCAATAGACATAACACAGTGTAGTCACTCTCAGTATGGATGTTACTATTGCGATCCCTCAGAAGCCACATTAAATTGTGTGATGGCTTAACCTTGGCTGGCTGCTGCGTGCCCACCCAGCTGCTCTCTCACTCCCCCTCCTCAGCAGGACAGGAATAGAAAATAAGATGAAAAGTCCATGGGTCGAGACAAGGGAGATTGCTCACTAAGTACCATCGTGGGCAAAAGAGACTTGACTTGGGGAAGATTAATTTAAGTTCTTGCCAATTAAAAATAGAGTAGGATAGTGAGAAACAAAAATAAAACTAAAACCACCTTCCCTCTGTCCCCCCTTCTTCCCAGGTTCAGCTTCACTCCTGACTCTTCTTCCTTCTCCCCCTCAAGCAGCACAGGGGGATGGGGAATGAGGGTTGTGGTCAGTCCATAACGTGTCTTCTCTGTGGCTCCTTCCTCATAACACTGTTCCCCTACGCCAGTGTGGGGTCCTTCCCAGGGGATACACTTCTTCACAAGCTGCTCCAACATGGGTCCTTCTACCGAGTAAGGTCCTTCAGGAACAAACTGCTCCCGCATGGGTCCCCCATGGGCCACAGGTCCTGCCAGAAAACAAGCTCCTGCATGAACTCTTCTCCGTGGGCCACAGCTCCTGCCAGGAGCCTGCTCCTGTATGGGCTCTCCATGGGCTGCAGCTTCTTTCAGGGCACATCCACTTGCTCCAACGTGGGGTCCTCCACAGGCTGCAGTGTGGATATCTGCTTCAGCATGGCTCTCCATGAGCTGCAGCAGGGCAACATGTCTCATCATGGTCTACTCCAAGGGCTGCAGGGGAATCTCTGCTCCGGCACCTGGAGCACCTCCTCCTCCTTCTTCACTCACCTTTGGGTCTGTAGAGCTGTTTCTCTCACATATTCTCACTCCTCTCTCACAGGTGCTGCACAGTGTTTTTTACCTTTTCTTAAATATGTTATCAGAGAGGTGCCATCAGCATCCCTGATGGGGTCATCTTTGGCTAGTGGTGGGTCCGTTTTGGAGCCAGTGGGAAATGGCTCTGTCCAACGTGGGGGCAGGTCCTGATGTCTTCTCACAGAGGCCACCCCTGCAGCACCTCCCCCCACCCTGCCAACACCTTGACACATACACCCAATATAAAATGTTAAGTTGCTAACTTCTTTCTGCAACATGGATTATCTATCTTGGATGTTTTTTTCTAAGGATGACCACTCTGGCATATAATCCAACATTCAACAGCTTTATAACTGGCTGTTTCCTCCCAACCCCTAACAAGCTTAAATAGAGCAAGGGTGGGATGCTTACCCCATGCGCTGGCTGCAGATCAGCACTTGTGACCATGAAGTTGCTGCTACAGTGTTGTTGGCCCACCAAAAATAAAATCTTTCTATAAAATCTTTCTACAAAAGTTCTGTAGAAAGCTAAATTATGGGAGTTGAAAGCCTGTTCTCTCAGTGAACAAGGCATTTGAGCCCAACTGAACCATCTTTCTGTCCAATCTTTGCCATCATTTCCAGTTCTCATAAAGACATGATTTTTCCTCTTGTGTGGTGACTCTTTCTCCTTTGTGTCTAACACAGTCCATCCACTTCTTGTCTGCTGTAGTTTTCATGTAACAACAGGAGGTGGAACATGAAAGTAGGCAGGGTGAGGATAAAAATGCTTTATCAAGTGGAAAGGACCAGAACAGAAGAGGGGTAGTGACTACATATATACTCTGTATTTTGATAAATTATAAATAATGAGCTATCTTCCCCTGATGTTCCAGTTACCTCTTTAAACCAGATTTAATGATATATCTTCACGGATGCAGATCTGTGTTTTTTCCTTAAGTGTGACAACATCTAGTAATCTGCATAGGTAGTCTGTCATTTTGAGTGGGAGGGAGGCCAGAATACTTATCTTCATTGCTTTAAATGCTTGTTTTAAACCATATAGGTGCAATACAAGATAATACATCATTAGTGCAGTCATTTACTGCACGACACACACATGCAGAGTAGACTACATCCCAGTGGTTATAGCCAGTGGGTTTAGTTCATCACAGTTTAATGAACCACTAGACCACGGCATGTCCTTCTATCTAGGCACTGTCTAAAAAAACAATGTTTCATAACTGGTGCTGCTGTTGACATTAAAAGTCCCAAGATGTTTTTTTGTTGCACTTTATTTTACCTTCTTTTATAGGACTTTCTTTCTTTTTCTTTTTTTTTGCTATGCATGGAAAAAAAATATAGATTGTTTCTAAAGCAGAAAGAGAAAAAAATTACTGCTAAGTCCAGTGCATTCTTACTTGCGAAGATGATCAATGAAGTGTAAAGTTTTGCCATTTACCTCCTACCTGCAGAATTAATATGCTCAGTAGGTCACAGTAACCTGATGATGTCTGTTTTCTTGAGTTGACTTTGCCATTTGTTAGGAACAGTAAGTAGGCCAGGTGGTAGAGACTTACGAAAGACAAATATTGTTACTGATGCTTCCCTCTTTGCTCTCTGTACTTAGAAATCTCTTGGCATTGTACAGTTCCTATCGGTTGGTAGGGCTTTTTTACCTAAATATGCATTACACAATATGTGACATTCTGGGTAATGTTTTTATATCTTACACCTAGGATTTTTAAAAATGTCTTTAAACCACCCCCTTTATATATATATATAAATGCAAATATATATTTAGATTTAGATACACATGTATACCTCTTCATGCTTGTATGAAAAAGTTTAAATTTGCTGGAGTATAACATCTCTCATCTTCTGGGAATAGAAGGCCTGCATAGTTATAGGGATTTTTTTACCATGTGCCAGAATGCAAGTTTTTATTACTTAAAAACCTAATGAAAATGAAGCTAATTGACAGTTGACTGCTTCTTTCCATCTTAATTATTAAACTTCAGGAAATTATGAGTAAGAGCACTGAGATTTGTTTCCCTCTAAGTAATACAGTGTGTGCACAACACCAAAAATCACAGTAAAATGTATCCCTCATAACGTCAAGAACTAGTCACGGGCATTCTGCCTTCAGGAAGCAATTAAGAAATTTTTCCAGAGGGGATATCTGCTAAAACTGCTTTGCAAAACAAGTTAATCAGTGTGGGTAGGAATTAATTTTTTTTACCTCACCTTCAGAGACCTAGGGACATTTTTCACCTAGTTTATTTACAAAGGAAGAAGTGTGCAGAGACTTCTCAACAGAAAACTAATGTGAAAATTAAAACATCGTGTGTCGATTTGAAGGATATAAAGACACTTTAAGAAGCTGCTTGGATGTGAGGGAAGGAATGACCTTCCACAAAAATGTGTCTTGATATAATACAAGGAAACAAAAATATTTAAAAGTTTTTTTAAAAGACCTCAGCAGTAGAGAAGATGCTTGAAAATGTGTGTGTGGGGAAGGGAGGGGGAGAGGTCAGAGACAGTGGGTCAACTTGCTACTGGCAAACTGATTAGAGAGTAGGAAATTAAAATATCTGTCTGGTGTCACCAAGGAACAAGGAGATCAACAGCTTATATGTAAAATAACAGCTAACTAAAGCTACAAAAGATGCATTAACTTTGGGCCCTTGGGACTGGAGTTTCTGTGTTGAGAATTAGAAGACATCAGACTTTTATCAGACCATAGTCTTTGCTGTTAGGTTCATTCTCCTCTCCAACCTCCTCCTTCTAAGAGGTATTGGTAGATCCAGGCTTACAATTTCCTAATCAACTCAGGAGGGCAGATTAATAATGATGACCTCTGGGCTGAAATTCTTTACAACAAAGCTGAAGCAGTTGCAGAAAATCTTGGAAACTTGCCTCAGTTTCTCATCTTTAGAAGAGAGTCATAGTACTTTGAACATTGCGGAGATACTGTTAACAGTTCTGTGATGCTGAGATGTACCTTCTGTAATAGTACATTATATGCACATTAGTTTGGGAAGGGAAAGGAATTATTTATCTGATAAGCTGGTTGCACTTTCAGGTTGTAGTAAATCTGTCAAAGTAGCACTGTACACTATGCACTAAATCAGCTACTCATACCATCTACATAGCCTACTTAAGATACCCCAGAGTAGACCATGATCTGAGCTTTGGAAGTAAATGGAAATGTTAAACAAGAATATATTTCATTCAGGAACTCATTAGTACAGTCCAGGCAGGTGGTGCATAGGGTAGATCCTGGAAATTTGGTCCTATATATCAGCAGTAGTGGAGTGCTTCAAGGGAGAAGGGGATACATCTTGTGTCCAAGAGCCAACGTTCCTAGGCTTTGGATGGATGGTGTACTCTTGACCTACAGATTGGCTGTTACTCAACTGGTGCCAAGAATTACCCTGTCTACACAGTAAAAAGTACATGGAATCATAGAATCATAGAATAGTTTGGGTTGGAAGGGACCTTTAAAGATCATCTAGTCCAATCCCCCTATAATGAGCAGGGAAATCTTCAACTAGATCAGGTTGCTCAGAGCCCGATCCAACCTGACCTTGAATGTTTCCAGGGGTGGGGCATCTACCACCTCTCTGGGCAACCTGTTCTGATGTTTCAGCACTCTCATTGTAAAACATTTCTTCCTCATATCTAGTCTAAATCTACCCTCTTTTAGTTTAAAACCATTACCTCTTGTCCTATTGCAATAGGCCCTGCTAAAAAGTTTGTCCCCATCTTTCTTATAAGCCCCCTTTAATGAAAGGCTGCAATAAGGCCTCCCCAAAGCCTTCTCTTCTCTCGGCTGAACAACCCCAACTCTCTCAGCCTTTCCTCATAGGAGAGGTGTTCCATCACTCTGATGATGTTTGTGGCCCTCCTCTGGACCCGTTCCAACAGGTCCATGTCTTTCCTGTGCCAAGGACTCTAGAGCTGGAAGCAGTACTCCAGGTGAGGTCTCACTAGAGCAGAGTAGAGGGCTAGAATCACCTTCCTCGACCTTCTGGCCACGCTTCTTTTGATGCAGCCCAGGATATGGTTGGCTTTCTGGGCTGCAAGCGCACATTGCTGGGTCATGTCCAGCTTTTCGTACACCAGTACCCCCAGCTCCTTCTCCGCAGGGCTGCTCTCAATCCCTTCATCCCCCAGCCTGTATTGATACTGGGGGTTGCCCCAACCCAGGTGCAGGACCCTGCACTTGGCCTTGTTGAACCTCATGAGGTTCACACAGGCCCACTTCTCCAGCTTGTCCAGGTCCCTCTGGATGGCATCTCATCCCTCAGGCGTGTCAACTGCACCACTCAGCTTGGTGTCATCTGCAAACTTGCTGAGGGTGCACTCGATCCCACTGTCTATGTCATTGATGAAGATATTAAATGGTACTCATCCCAGTCTGGACCCCTGAGAGACACCACTTGTCACCAATCTCCAGCTGGACATTGAACCGTTGACCGCTACCCTCTGGATGACCATCCAACCAATTCCTTATCCACCGAACAGTCCACCCATCAAATCCATATCTCTCCAATTTAGAGAGAAGGATGTTGTGGGGGACCATGTCAAAGGCTTTACAGAAGTCCAGATAGATGACATCCGTAGCTCTTCCCTTGTCCACTGATGTAGTCACTCCATCATAGAAGACCATTAGGTTGGTCAGGCAGGACTTGTCCTTGGTGAAACCATGCTGGCTGTCTCGAATCACCTCCCTGTCTTCCACGTGCCTTAGCATAGTTCCTAGGAGGATCTGTTGTGTCATCTTCTCAGGCACAGAGGTGAGGCTGACAGGTCAGTAGTTCCCAGGGTCCTCCTTTCTACCCTTTTTAAAAATGCGTGCAATGTTTCCCTTTTTCCAGTCACCAGGGACTTCACCTGACTGCCATGACTTTTCAAATACCATGGAGAGTGGCTTGGCAGCTACATCGGCCAGTTCCCTCAGGACTCTGGGGTGCATCTTATCAGGTCCCATAAAAAAAAGTACAATTCATTAGGAGGGGATCTGTGGAGTCCAGTCGACATCCACTGTGCATGGTGTTTCATCAGGTTTTACCTTAACTCTAGTCTGGTCCCTGGTTAGTAGGTGCACTCCTGAAACACATATTTCAGTTTAGTTTAATCCAAAAGATATCTAGTTCATGCACTCCAAGACTGCTCTGTGATGCAAGCCAAAGTGTGTAAAGTGGGGATGGTTGAGAGCGTCATTTTAAAAGCACACTTCTGATTCAAAACAAACCGCTAATGTACATGCACCCCATAGAAATATAAAGTGCATGGACCATGGTCTTGCTGTACTAAAAGCTTCTTCTCAACTTATCTTTCCTTTGCAGTGCAAACATACCAGGAAAGCTGGCCTCACAACTAACACCTTCATTCAGAAAATAAAAGTCCTTGCTCTTTTCTTTTGGGGAACATTTAAATGTCAGTTGTCTTATCCAAAAGAAGAGCTTCTCAACATAAAGTCAAGAAACCTTTTCCTAGAGAACTGGCAATGAGGTTAAAACTCAGTGACTGTAAGGAGAATCTCCAGTGTGACTTTCTGGAGGCTTGTACATTTTAAGGCCAGAAAGAGCCAGCTTTCCTTCCTCTGTAATACTGGCCATAGAATTCACAGGGGGATTCTTGCATGAAGCCCCTTAGCTACTGTTCATGCTACAAATGTTATTTTCTTATTTTCAGGACTCCCAGTGGAAGGAAAGATACTACTGTCAAATGGACTCTGCACCTCTGATTAGTTACACTCACTACTAAATGTACGCCTTGCCTGCAATGTGCAAAGTTTCTATTGACAAGAACAGAAGCATGGAGATCAGTAGAATTCAAGTATTCCTAGAGTACCTTTTCTATGTAATAAATAGAAATAGAATAGAATAGAAACTTGCTTTCATGAAAATTATTTTGCCTTCACTTTCATATTCATTCCATGTACTAGTATGGATACAAGCAACTGTTTGTTTAATTAAATGCTATGCTGAGTTTCCTCGGACTTTGAAATAAGATCCTTCTGGGAAGAGCATTACCTCACTCTATGGATTATTCTCAAAAATACATGTAGGACAGGTAGAAGGAAAGTCACTTCAAGGAATATATCTCCACCTGATGGATGGTGGAGAGTCCAAGCTGTTGATGTTGGCTACACTGCAAAAGAATTCAGAAGCAGAAATGTCTGGAAAATTTCTCTTCCTTCAAAGTGAAGAACAAACTCCCTCATGGCAATTTTCAGGTAGCTTCAGTTCAAGGGTCTGATTCACCATCTATGGGTTGCAAGAGGAGCTCTCTGAGTAGTTTGAAAAGGCACTGGAGTGGGTCCTGGGAAAGTAGCCTTACTGGGAAGTGTAGGGCCACTCTACAACCATTGTATCTGCCAGCAATTGCTGGAAAATAGAATTGAATATACATACACTGCCGGCAAAGGTAGAACACACTCAGTACTTTCCCTGAAATACCCATATAAGGAAATCCACAGAGTCTTCAGATAATGGTTTTATAGCAAATAACATTGAATTCACCCTTTCATCTATGGATTAGATTGGCTGTCCCTGGATAAATGTAAATAAACTTCCTTGGCAAAGGAGCTTTTTTTTTTACTATTGTCCAGAGGTCCCATGGATATGCCTTTCTTGTTTGACCTACAGCTCTTCCATGTGTACAAAGCTTGTACAGTCAGCTTGATTTGAATGCTGAAAGTCCAGCAATCTGGATATGCAAATGAGCACATGATTGAAAGTGTTTGACCTGAATCTGTGTTTTAGGGAAATCTCCAGAATATCTAGTTGCTGGTTTTAGCTGTCTTTCTTCTCATCTCCTAGTCGCAAATGCTGTGTTCACTGGTACGTTTTGCAGATTTTGTTTCACACTTGCAGTATCTCATATTTATGTTAATATATGTCTGCATCAACAATTTAGTGGTATAGGAAAAATATTCAGATGTATAGTATAAATATTTGCCTCTAGTTAGGCTTCGTAGAAAATATTTTGGTACAATATGTTCTACACCAATAGCTGAACATAGGAAAAGGGTTACTTCCGATGTTGTTTGGTTGTTGGTCAACTAACCATCATTTCAGCTTGAGCTTATTGACAATCTTCTTTCTCACACCACCATTGTTGGAGGGGAAAGAAGGTTTTGCTTCAGATTTATTACTATGGGTCTAAACTAGAAATCTCTAGTTCTGTAAAGGTTCACCCTGAAAAGAGACAGATTGTGGTCCTGCTAAGTGAGTTCCATGGCAAGCATGCCATAAAAAATAGTAATTAATCAAATAGAACATACTATGAATTTGGTGATAAATTTTTCTATTACCCTTTAATATTTTTTTTTTTAATTGGATTAATTTTTCCTTTCTTTTGACTGTTATCTTTATGCTTGTGGATTTATCAGATAGATAGACAGACTTTTTATGTAACTGCCAGGAATGGCAATTATATAGGTATTTGCATTGGAGACTTCCTCTGTGGACCTGTGTTTATAGCAGCAGCTGATCTGAGCAGATGGAAATTAGAAGAAGCAAGAAGGATAAGCTGAAAATCACACCATGGGAAAACTCTGAAAAAGATGTAACCTGCCTGTTGGACTGTAAAATTGGCCTGGGATGGCATGTGGCAGTCTGTCATCAGTTGCCTAATTCATTCAGTTTGGTTGACAATGCCGTAAGATTGAGTAGATGTCCTTCATGAGTGAATAATGTTATCAAAATTTTGGGGATGGGAAGTAGCATAGAAGAAGGAAGCACTCTGGCTATAGTAAAAGCTTCTGTGCTTCTGCTAGGTCCAAGATGCTGAGATCATATGACAGTGTGTCCATGTATTTTCATAATTCAAAGAGTGCTTGTATGTGGTTATACTGATTTTGCATGTGTGTAGATATTATTACATGTCCTAAAAGTCAAACAGATATTTTTTTAGATAATGCCACTTTGACAGTGTATCTGATGTGGTTTATTCTTGCCCTTCAGTCCTGTGTATAAATAGAAGAAAATCAGACTGGTGCTTTTATGGAGAGTATGCTGTCACTATGTCACTATGCTAAATCATTCAAATCATTGGAGAATTCACAAAGTACTGCAAGTTCTATTTGTATGGTGCATGGAGCTTGTATTATGCAAATGAAGCTATAGTTTTCAAATACCCTAATCACTGAGTTTATCCAGATGTGCTCAGTGTAAAAAAAGTTAACTAATCTTATTCTCTGAGGAACACTGTGAGATGCTCTTCAAAAGCAATTTGTAGGTGGAAGAGAAATAAGCTGGTGCTCATATAGGCAGGAGCAGCATGGAGTTATTTTCTTCTTTGTTGTGAAAGATGAGAAGAACGTCACTGTCAGCGATGGTTCAGCTATGTAGCTGTTTGTAGGAGTTTGGAAGAAGTATCAAGTCTGTTTGTAATATTTGCATACTGAAAAATGCACTGTTCATTTACTCCTGCAATTATGTCTTTTAGCCTCTTTGGAGAATTTTAGAAAGGCATGAGGTTAAAAAATTTAATCTCAAGACCAGATTTCAAACAGAAACAAACATCTTGCACTTCTCATTGTGCTTTTATTTGATGAGAATATTTTGATTTGTCAGCAATGTCTGAAAAAGCAGATGAGTTCCAGCGTGGAGCCCATAAATTATACTGTGTATGATCTACCTATTGTTATATTTTATTTGTCCTTTCAGGTTCCTTTATTTCAAACCTCACATACCACAGAAATAACGTCACCAACGGCATGATGTGAACTTCCCTCTTAAATCTGTGTGAATAAGGATCATTCAGATTTAATAGGAGAGAATATATAAGTGAATTTAATTTTAAGACTTTTCTACTACGATGATCTGTCACATTTCCACATATAAGGTCAGGTTGTTCATTCACCTCTAATGATCTCTGTGGCTTAAATATTTGTTCTTTATTATCCATGTTTCTTGACTGCTGGAGTGAAAATACTGTAGTCAGTCAAATTTACTTTTGAAATTACTAGCTACACTTTTCTTTTTATTGTAGTGATTTTTGAAAGCCAGTTTTGTTGTGTTTGTTTAGCTTTATAGTATGACAAATGCCCATCTAAATGGGCAAAGTGCTTCTAACGAATGCTTAAACAAAATCAATATATAAAAAAAGAAACTGCAAAGCCACATCACATCAGCTTTGTTTGCTTCAAAAGGCATTTTGAGTTTAACTCACATAAGGTGTCCCGTAAGACTGAACAAGATGTGGGTGACTCAGAGCATGTCAATGAGATATCTGAAACTTTAATCTAGACTTCACCTACTTGAATATTACCTATGTCATTACTGCTCAGTGGTTACCATTTGCTAACAGGTTAGGTTAGCTTTGTAAACCAGACTTTGGTACCTATACGCTTCTGTTCAAAACGCTTTTCAATCCTGACAGTGATGTTCATGCTGTGTCAGAGAGTGAACATGTGAAAGCACACTCAGGATGTTTTAGTTCGGTTACTGTACATATCAAGAGCACTGAAGATACAGGTGACATACTTTTGTGACGAAGACTGTACGGAGTTGTGGGGTATACCTTCAAGGACTTTATCTACACAGAAATCTGTGCCATTGCACCTTGTCTAGGGGTTGGTACTAATCAAAATTCCATGATCTGAAATTATATGCCTAATTTCAGTCTGAACAGAGCTGTAACATCAGTGCTATTAGTATTCCCCATGCCTATGTAATGGGGAAATAAATTCTTTTTTTGTTCTTAAATCAAAATAATCTCTGCTCATATAGTGTCAGAGCTGTATAAATGTCTCTGCGGGAACATTCGTAAGGCTGAAAGTGTTTCAGGTAGCTGCTGAATACTAGTGAGATGTTCCAGTTTTCTGGAAATTAGTTGTTCTTCATTCAGATTGTCTCATAATCTGTTTAAATACAAATTAAAGTCTTCTAGATAAGAAAAGATATTGAAATGTTTAAGATAAAAGGAATTCTTTTCAGGTTTGTAATTTAAAAAGAAATACCTGCACCTTTTTTTTTTTTTTTAGAGGAATGTTATTAACAAGAAATATGGGCCTTTGCAATAAAGGCTCGTGAAAAATCCTCCAGGAAACTATCATTAAGTTATGCAGTTTTCACAGAGAGGCATCATGGACTTGAATAGGTTGGAAGCTTAACTTAGTCTATGACTGTTTTCTGCTCTGAGAACCTTTTATTGGTCTGTGACTTGCACTGCCAGGCAATTGCTTTTACTCCACTGATGGTAATCATGGCTAGTATAAGATTAAAAGGCTGCCTAATCTTCACACTGTTGTCAGTCATAGTCAACAGAAAGAGTCCTGAAAAGTGATGCACAGTTTGTGAGCTGAATAGGGAACGGTGTGCACTTTTCAGTGCTGAATAACAGGTGGTAAGCAGAGGAAAAAGGTGCTCCACTTCGAGTGATATTAAACTGTGAGCTGCTGAAGAGTGCAGCCATTTTGGGATGCTGTTCCCCGTGACTGGTGGTGGCACTGCTGAGGATCCCCAAGCAGGAGCTGCGTTTGCCATCAGGCAGCTGCATACCTGCCAGGGGCTGTGCAGGGGCAGCTGGGAGCACAGGGAGGGCAGAGGCAGCTGCGACAGTGACGCAGCGGTGGTTTCTACCTGACCTGATTTGAAATCAGGTCATTGATTTCAAATGAGACTCAGGGTTAGAAACCACTCTGGGCTCAGGGGGTTTGTTGCACCCTTTTCATTTGACTGAAAGTGCTGTTGGTCTCCCACCCTGCTCCTGAGCCCTGCACTATGGTGCTCTGCCTGTATAGCTGACTGATGTCCATGTGTCCAGTCCTCACGTGTGCACTTCTGTGGTGACTATGGCACACTGCTGGCTCTCCTACTTTGCTGTCCAGCTGTGGCTGTGTCCTTTGGCAGGGCTACCTCAGTGGTGGGCAGCTGCCCGGCTAACTTTGCTGCTGAAAGGGACAGGGGAGTATCCAGAGTAGGAGTAGGAGACAGCTTTGCTATCACTGAAGTTGAGGCTCTTGGCTAGTTCTCCAGGAGTTAACAAAAAGCAAATGTTTCCATCTGATTTACTACCATCCAATGGTAGTAAAGCATTTGCTGGCAAACCTCTGGCTCTATAAACTTTTATCAACTCTGAAACCATGTAGACCTTGCAATGTATTTGTCCACCTGCCAGCACCAGTTGATATAGGTGTCTGCTTCTAGCAAGAGAGCAAAGGTTGTTGATGATCTTTCTGTGGTATTCTCATATTAATCCCTGCAGGAGACAAGGTGAAGGTTAGATTTAAACCAACGATATTATTCAAAGTATATTTCCTGGTCAGAAGTAGCACCAGTGCTGCTGAGCAAATGGTGGGATGTACACAGCAGAATACCTTCTGTACAGGGTAGCAAAAAGCAGGAGGCTAAAATTAAGTTATCAAATGTCCATTACCCATTACAATTACCTTCTTAGACAGTGTTTCTACTATTTCATTGTATTGCATAAGAGTGTTTTATCTGGAATTCTTTATTGTGCAGAGTGCCTTTTGGACTAAGTGAGTTCAGGTACTCTCTGTCTACCCACCCTGTGAGAATCAGTGTTTACTGATCTGCATGACCTTGTCAGAATTTATGGTGCTGGTACAGGCAGTTGGGCTGTAGCCATAATTCCCTACAGAGAAGGCAGAGGAGTTCAAGTGTTTGTGGTGACAGATAGGGCCATGGTGACTTTTCCTGCAGGAATGAAGAGTGGCACCAATTTCTCTTTTACTCACTGCAATCACTTTTGTTGTAGGTTAAAGATGATGTAATTCAGAGCTGCATATTGTCAGTGTTTTATTCCTTGAATTACTGCTATACTTAAGTGACAGTATCTCAAGCCATTGCAAACATGTACATCTTATTCTTCTCTTGGACAGCTGCCACTGTTAAGCTGAGTAGCAAAGGTTTTCTCCTAAGGATTAGAGCTTGCTGGAAGCCTTACAACAATTTCTTTTTCTCTGAAATATGTATGTTTGTCAGAAAGCAAGATGTTCTGTAGAAATACTGTTTTTTGTACCTGTGAGTTTCCTCCGAAGTATGAGAAGGGGTCCGATGACACCTACCAAGTGAGCCTGCCAAGCTGCGGGATCACAAGAGCATTGATGGTGTGGTTCTCTAAACACCTCTTATAATATGCACACAGTGTCTGGGTGAGGCGTTGTACATACTTGTTAGCTCTTTGCTTCAGAGGGACCCTGTTGGCAAATTGCTGCATGACTGGAAATTCCAGCACTTTTGGGTTCCCTGTTGATCTAAGAAAACATGGGAAGAGCTGTTCTTGAAGCCATTTTCTATTTATGTGGCATAGAGTTTGAAAGTCCTAAAAGCCCTCTTCTGCCCTCTATTTTGCTATGAAGGACTCTTAGATCTTCAAAAGATGGGGTAGCCAATTAATTAAAGTTTTATAAAAATTAAAAGAAAATAAATCCTAATTCTTCAAAATGATAATACATTTTCTCAGTTGTATTTCTGGTTTGTATTTCTTCAGGAAATACACAAACTATTTGCAAAAGTTGTATATCCTGGTTTGGACCAAAAAGCTAGATTTAAAAGCCAAAATCAAAGAAGTCTGTATGGGATGAACATGCCAAGTTTTGACCAGTTGTACAAAGGTAGCTGTTTCCTATACTTTCCCAAAGAACACATCTCTATGGAGTCCTTCTTTTAGGACCCAGATTTTGGGACTCAGTTAAGACCTGGGTTCACCATTAGTCTGCTTTGGAAGTAATACAGAAGGGGATGTAACCTGTGCCCCTCCTACTGTGCCCCTGTTTTATGGCAAGTCATTTGCCTAGGTGCTGTGGTGAACTGGAAGCTAACTGACAATGGTGGTGAATAAATGGAAGCACATGGTGTAATCTGGGCAGATCCAAAGCTGTCTGTGATAGTACCACGTTGCCTTCACTCCATATGCAGCCCATTTTCAGTCTTAAACACACTAGTTATCCATCCCATCCCAATCCAGCAAAGCAGTTAAGCGTATGCTTAAGTCGAATTGCTGTCAGTCTGATTTAAGTAGCACTTAGCAAAGCACATTCTTAAGTGTTTATATGACTGTGGAGGGATTGAAACATGTGCTTAATGTTCAACACATACTGGTATGTTTTGCTGGATGGGAATTTTGAAAATGGAAAGGGACTAAAGCTATTTTTCTTCATTGTACCAGTGCTTATTCCTGCAGATATGCTGATGGCTGTTAGAATGGGATGAGGTTAGTTCAGACTGAGTTCAATAAGATTGCTCTCATATATCAACTTTTTCAAGTTCATAAACATTTAAAGGAAGGAAATTCCATTGCCATGGTGAATTCTGGAGGGTGTGGTAAACCACAGTCAGTGTAGCTGAAAGAATAGAAAAAACAATGAATTTCAAAACAGAATTATTTTTAAGATGGTTTTCTCTTGCATAGTTAGCAAGGTCTGAAGAATAACATAGAAAGGCATAACTCAGAAAATTCACTTGTACCTTCAGCAGCAAATTGAGAGTATAGTTTTCATCAAGAAAGTATGAAACAATGTGCTGGTTTTGGCTGGGATACAGTTAATTTTCTTTATAGTAACTAGGTTGGGGCTATGTTTTGGATTTGTGCTGAAAACTGTGTTGATAATACAGGGAAGTTTTAGTTGTTGCTAAGTAGTGCTTATACTAAATCAAGGACTTTTCAGCTTCCCATGCTCTGCCAGGTGCAGAAGATGTTGGGAGGGGACACAGCTGGGAAAGCTGACCCCAGCTGACCAAAGGACTATTCCATACCATATGATGTCATGCTCAGCATATAAAGTTGGGGAAGAGGAAGGAAGGGGGGGACATTCAGAGTTATGGTGTTTGTCTTCCCAAGTAACCATTATGCGTGATGGAGCCCTGCTTTCCTGGGTATGGCTGAACACCTGCCTGCCCATGGGAAGTAGGGAATGAATTCCTTGTTTTGCTTTGCCTGCATGCGCAGCTTTTGCTTTCCCTATTAAACTGTCTTTATCTCAACCCATGAGTTTTCTCACTTTTACCCTTCTGATTCTCTCCCCCATCCCACTGGGGGGGCGGGGGGGAGTAAATGAGTGGCTGTGTGGGGCTTAGTTGCTGGCTGGGGTTAAACCACGACAAACAAAAATATTTCAATCCTATTTTGATTGGAAAAGTTCAATGATACCTGAATTACGCATTTTTGTATGTTTCCGTAACATATCCTGTTTATTCTTTTACAGCTGTGCACAAAAAAATGCTTATGACACTATATTAATCACTTTGGACCCTCTGATAATAACTTATCAAAATTATCAAACCAAACAAAGCATGGTTACCTAAAAAGTTACAGTTTAAACACTTTTTTTTTTTGTTCTAAGGCTCTATCTTCCTCTGTTGTGGTCCTTCTAGAGTTTCTTGTTTTTCCTTAAGGCTTTCTCTCAGGATTCCAGTTAAGCCTAGTAAATAAGATAATCAAAAATAATTTCTGAACCTTGCCTTTATAACATGTATTTCTTGTAAAGTCTAAAAAGATAAAAGACTAATGAATAATTTCAGCTGCAGAGGAGAAATGGGAGTTTGACAGATTTAGACTAACTTAGGGGGACCAGTTGGCATGTTGAGTGGTAGAGACTTCATCCAGAGGGAAGACTGGGCCAAGAGAAACGTCATGAAATTCAGCAAGGAGAAGTGCAAAGTGAGAGGAACATTGCCATTCACCACTGTTGCCTGAGAACCAGCTTTTGTGCAAAGGACCTGGATAGGTAATGGGTGCCAAATTAAAAATGAATCAACACAGAGTTTTTATCATTACAAACAAGCTTTATGTCATTTATCATTTGAAAAAAATAACTATCTACATGCAGTCATTTGTAGACATTTTTTCTTAAGTACCCGACTGAGTTCTGCACCACATTAGGTATGTGAAATTAACACTATCATTCAGAACCACATGGAGTATTAACTAGGAGTTAATTTAACCAGAGTAGGTTGATAAATCACAAAAACTAATATAGCATTATCACACAATGGAGCTATTTGGTTTCTATATGCACTATACGTAGTATCAGGTCTGATGCTACTCAACATTTTCATCAATGGTCTAGAAGAAATATGAAACCAAAACTAATTTGCAAGATGACACGAAGATTACTACAGTGGCAAATGAACAGTGAGGATGGGTCATATAGTTCTCGTGATCACTTGCTAGCCTAGGTCCTTTCAAACATTAGACTTCTTGCTACAGTTTAAAGCAAACGTATGTACCTAGAAATAAGATATTCAGTCCATATCTTAAAAAACTGGGGTTTTGTCTCAGTATCAGTGACTCTGAAAAGAAGAAAGGCTTAATAATAGGTAAAGAAAAAGCATGAACCCTAAATGTTATATTAGGGAAACATAAGTGAGTAAGATGTAAATTATTACATAAAAATGGAGGTTGAAGTACAAGGTGATTTCATTCAGTATGAGACACTGTGAAGATACTAGCAAATTATTTTATAAAATGTAGGAGTCCAGAGTTTTTAAAGGGAAAGTAAAAACTACAGTGAAATTATGGAATTTATTAAAGAATTGGAGAATACTTCAGTGACATACTTAAATCTCTTCATCGTTTGATTACAGTTGTTAAGTACCAAAGTGAAGACAAATATGAATACAATAAAAAGGTGCTAATTGAGGAATTGCCCCGCTGATGTGAAAAATTTTATTGCCTCTCCAAAATGTGTTCTTTCTATGCTGTGAATACAATAGAGAAAGTGCTTTTCAGTGTTCAGTTCTGCTAGATTGTTCTCTTTAGCCATTTTCTCATAGGAAAGGGTTCTTTAATCTAGGGGTAAAAAAATAGAAACAATGTCTAGAAACTGGAACCAGAAAAATTCAAAAGGCGGAAAAAACATTTTTAACAGCTAGATGGACTGGATCAATGGGAAAAGCAGGAAAAAAAAGTCAAGGGACATCATAGAGTCCCATTTCTCATTTCTCCAGTTCAAACCTGGGTGTATATCAGAAACTGTGCTTTAGTCAAAGGCATCCAATTCTTTATCAAGCACCAGTACCTGAGCTACTGAAGGGTAACTTGGTGAAAACAAATTATTTATGATGTCCAGAGGTTCAGAATATATTATCTTATAGTCATAGCCAGCACTGAACTGTATGAATCTATTATTTCAGCTACCATTTTCTGCCTGCTAGTATCCTACCACATCTCTGCAACTTAGTTAACTTTCAATGTTCTACTCGTCAATCAGCAAAGCAGTGTTCCTCAAGCACTCCTATAAATAGTAGAAAGGCCTCCTAGCTACGTTTTTCATCCCAGGACTCCTAATTTCCACAGAACAAAAAGCATCAACATTTGTGTACAGTGATAATAATCTAAAAACTACCCATGCAAAATCTTCTTATTATTAAAAAGCTAAAAATCAACTTCCCCATAATTATCATATCTTTTCAGTAATGATGAGAGTGAACAATGAAGAAATATGTGTAAATAGTCTCAATAAAAAATCCATGCTGTGCTGTAGTATTTCATGTTCATGCTGTAAGCACCTTTACCAGCTTTTGCCTTTCCAATTGCCAGTTTATAGCCCCAGCCTGCATTGTGTCCTGACCCAGTGAGGCATGTTAAGTATGCTGTGGCAAATAAAAATCTGTCTTTGAGTTGTATACCTTTTTATGTCATCATTTTTTCCACAAGTGCATGGGCTCACATTTCCTGGGGGGATTGATGGCCCTAGGCAAGCCCATGGTGTGCTCAGTACCAAAATGGCTCTAACTTATGCTAGAGAGAATTCTTGCCAAGAATTTGTGAGCTCACCCTCCTTTATTCTCCAACTTTTTAAAGGAGTAGAATAGCCCACATTTGTCATACCCTCACATCAATCTCACTAATTGATTGTCTGATACCAGACAACATGTTTTTAGAAAAAATATGCTTATTATATCCATGTAATAATTAAAAGTTCCATTGACCTGTAAGAAACAGTTGCAAAAGAAATCCATAAAACTGATATTGGAACGAAAGGTTTTACATTTTAGGTTTGAAGAGGAAGTACAAATGAAAATTCAGAAAGATTAATCTCAAACTCATATGTGGTATCCAGGCATATACATGCTGGAATCATCCCTGAGATGATTGAAACTTGAATTGCAGTGACACTTTGTGACTTTAGTATATGAGGAAATGACTTCAGTATTTTCTTTCATAATATAAAGCTTCACAGAAATCTTTCAAAGATTTGAATCCCCGACCCTAGCCTGTGCTATGGACATTCGGAATAGAAAGCGTTTTGACTGTTTTTCTTCAGAAATATTGAGACTTCAGAGGGACTTGGACCATAAAAGTATCTTAATTAAGTGATGGAAACCCTTTTATTTTGGTTGCTGTTGAAGACCATGTAAAAGATATACTAAGTGGTAGTAATGCATTTTCCAGTACTAACAATTTAAAATCTCATACTTGGAGACCTTCTGAATTTGCATTGTTTCACAGTTGAACCTACAATTCTTCCATGGGTAAAAATAAGTCCTGGATAGTGCTTAGGCAAGCGAGATAAATCACTTAGTCTGTCACAACTGAGGTACAATATCACTTTGTTAATTAAATATGCATGTTACAAGAATTTTTTTTACACTGCTGCTTCTATAATGATATCTCTAAGTCATCAGTGTTCTTTATATGCTCTCTTCCGTACAGCTGGAGTTCTTCATTCTCCCTTCAGTTTATTTTTCCTGAGCTGTGATTTTCTGTGTAGAAAAGCACAGATATCAATGGATGTGATCATATTCCTGTAGTCACAGCAAAAGATTAGATTTTATTTTCTTAATGATGTTATGGCAAAAAACTTTAGTTCTGGAGTAAAACACTTCCATTATAACAAAAGCTGTTTGAGTAAATACCTAATACAAAGTCTAGCAATGTGAAATGGAATCTGAGAAGTAATTTGGCCATCTTTGTTTATTTACTCCCTCTGAGGCCTAAGAGTACTTCTTGGTTTGAAAGGTTTCATTATACCAGTCTGAGAGTTAGCCAGCTTCTTTTGTGGAAGTAAATAGTGCATTGTCCTGCACCTTCAGAAGCAGCAAATATAGCTGAAAGTGTCCTTGTGTATTAGATAAAGTTATGAACATGTCTTTAAATTATCTTTTACTCCCACATGAATAGACATGCTTTCTTAGCTTCTCAATTCAGTATATCACAATTTCAAATTAGCAAAGTGTCCTTAGTGCAGTTCTTCAGTTTCTATAAGTTGCAGCTGACATATTTCCAATAGCCAGCCCCCAGGAGGGACAGAGCTGGCACAGCCTCCCTGGGCAGCCTGCACCACTGCCCTGCTGGCCCCAGGGGAAAAGCCTTTTCCTTGTCTTGTCTGAACCTCTTTTCCTTGGTCCAGCTGATGCCCCTTGTCTCTCTGGCTCCCTCTTCTCAACCACCTCCTTGCAAGTACCAGGGGCTGCTTTCAGCCCCCCTGGATCCGTCTTTGCCCCAGGCTGAGCCTATACCTGTCCCTATACCTTCTTTCTGGGACCAGCTGTATCAGCTGAATGTTCACAAGTCCATGGGACCCGATGGGATTCATCCCAGAGTACTGAAGGAGCTAGCAGATGTTATGGCAGGACCCCTCTCAATCATCTACCAAAGGTCTTGGGAGTCTGGGGAGGTCCCTACTGACTGGAAGCTAGCCAATGTTATTCCAATCTACAAAAAGGGAGTGAGGGAAGACCCTGGGAACTACAGACCTGTTAGTCTAACCTCAGTTCCTGGAAAAATTATGGAGAAGATTATACTGGGTACTATTGGAAGGCATTTAAAGAATAATGCAATCATCAGGCACAGTGAACATGGGTTCACAAAGGAAAGACCTGTTTAACTAATTTGATATCCTTCTATGATAAGGTCACCTACCTAGTGGATGAAAGGAAGGCGGTGGATGTAGTTTTTCTGGATTTTAGTAAGGCTTTTGATACTGCCCCTCACAGCATCCTTCTGGACAAGTTGTCCAACTGTGGGATAAGCGGGTTTATGGTGCGCTGGGTAAAGAACTGTCTGAATGGCAGAGCTCAAAGGGTTGTAGTGAATGTGGCTACATCTGGCTGGTGACCGGTCACCAGCTGTGTTCCTCAGGGTTCAATTCTAGGGCCAGTTCTGTTCAATATATTTATCAACAATCTGGATGTAGGAGTTGAATACACCTTTAGCAAGTTTGCTGATACCAAACTGGGAAGTGCTGTTGACTCTCTTGAGGGACAAGATGCCTTGCAGAGGGATCCAGATAGATTGGAGCATTGGGCTATGATTAATGAGATGAAATCTAACAAGTCAAAATGCTGGATTCTGCACCTAGGATGGAGTAACACCAGGCACAAGTATAAATTGGGAGAGGTGTGGCTGGAGAGTAGCCCTGCAGAAAGGGGTCTGGAAGTGTTGGTTGACAGCAGGCTCAATAGGAGTCAGCAGTGTGCCTGGCAGCCGAGAGGGCAAACCGCATCCTGGGGTGCATCAAACACAGCATAACCAGCCAGTCAAAAGAGGTGATTATCCCCCTGTATTCAGCATTGGTGTGGCCTCATCTTGACTACTGTGTGCAGTTCTGGGCCCCACAATTTAAGAAGGATGTGAAGGTACTCAAATGTGTCCAGAGGAGAGCAACAAAGCCGGTGACAGGGCTGGAAGGCATGCCCTGTGAGGAGCAGCTAAGGACTCTGGGCTTGTCTAGTTTGGAGAGAAGGAGGCTGAGGGGCAACCTCATTGTTCTCTACAGCTTCCTGAGGAGGGGAAGAGGAGAGGGAGGTGCTGAGCTCTTCTCCCTGGTATCCAGTGACAGGACACGTAGGAATGGTTCAAAGCTGTGCCAGGGGAGGTTTAGACTGGACATTCAGAAGCATTTCTTTACCAAGAGGGTGGTCAAACACTGGAACAGGCTTCCTAGAGAGGTGGTCGATGCCCCAATCCTGTCAGTGTTTAAGTGGCATTTGGACAATACCATTAATAACATGCTTTAACTTTTGGTCAGCTCTGAATTGGTCAGGCAGTTGGACTAGATGATCATTTTAGGTCCCTTCCAACTGAAATAGTTCTATTTGAGTTCTCTTCTATTCTATTCTAGCATGTCCTTGCAGAGCAACTCCAGTGCTCCAGTCATAACCAGCTTTGGGGTCCCCCACTGAACTCTCACCAGTTCATCAGTGTCTGTCTTGTAGTGGGAGGCCCAAAACCTGATGCAATATCTAGATGTAGTCTCCTGAGTGCTGAGAACAGTGGGATAATCCCATCCCTTGATGGACAGGCCATAGTGCTGCTGCCCAGGTGCTGCTGACTCCGGCAGAGCTCCCTGTGCACTAGAGCCCCAGCATCTTCCCTGCAGAGCTGCTCCCCTGCCTGGCCGCTCCAGACTATATAGTTGCCAGGGCTCTTCTTTCTCATGGACAAGAATTCACATGTGATTGGTGAATTTCATAAACTTCCTGTTGGTCCATTTCTGTAGACTGTCTAGATTCCTCTGAATAGCAGCCCTGACCTCAGATGTATAGACTGGTTGCCCCAGTTTAGTTTCATCTGCAAGCCTGACAAGCATGTGCCCTGTTGCCTCCTCCAAGTCATTGACAAAGTTATTAAAAAGGGTAGGGGTTCCAGGACATATCCATGTGGTACTCCACTGTTATCAGTCTCTAAGTAGAGAATGACCCATTAACCACTATGCTTTGAGCACAACCATCCAACCAGATTTTTTACCCATCCTAGTTGTCCATCCATCCAAACCTCAATGTCCTACCTTGGATACAAAAATATTGTTGAAGACAATGTCAAGAGCTTGGCTAAAGCTGAGATAAATGATTTCCACTGCTTTCCCCTTGTCCAGATATCTAGTCATTTTATTGTAGAAGTCAACCAGGTTTGTCGGTCATGATTTACCCTTGGTAAATCCATGCTGGATGGTTCCAGTCACCTTCTTCTCCTTTGTGTGCCCAGGTAATGTGTTTCAGAAGGACTTGCTCCATGATTTTCTCAGGTACTATACATGAGGTTGATTTGTCATTAGTTCCCGAGATCATCCTTTTAGCCTTTCTTGAAGATAGATATAACATTTACCTTTCTCCAATCATCAAGAATCTCCCTCAGTTTCCACAGCCTTTTGAAGATATTAGAGGCTATCAACCAGTTCTCTCAGCACCACTGAGTACAACCCATTGGGTGCCATGCATTTTTATGGGTTGAGCTCTCCCAAGCAATCTGTGACTTGACCCTCATTCAGTGCTGGTCTGCCTTGTCCTTGAACTCTTTCACTAAGCACAAAGGCCTGGGACATTTTGTTACACCTCAACCTTATCTGTGTCCCCTATTACTAAATCACTTACCCTAGTCAGAAATGAGCCACAGATCCACGTTTTTAGTACTAACTTTAGTAGAAGTTCTAACTTTAATACTAACATAGTAGAAGTTTTGCCCTTGATGCCCCTTGCATGTCTTAACATCACTTGAGCTTTGGCTTTCCCAGCACCATCCCTGCATGCTCAGAAAGTGGTTCTGAATTTCTGCTTTGTAGCCTGTCCCTGATTACTCCTCCTGTATGCTGCCTTTTTTAATTGGAGCTCTGCAATTAATTCCTTGCTTAGCCAAGCCAGTCTCCTGCTACGTCTGCTTGTTTTCCTATGCATCGGGATGGATTGTTCTTGCGCTGTCAGGATGCTGTCCTCAAAAACCTGCTAGCTTTCATGAGCTCCTTTGCCCTTCAGAGCTGTCTCCCACGGGATCCGACCTACCAGTTTCCTGAATAAGCCGAAATGTGCTGTCCGAAAGTCCAGGCTCTCTACCCTCCTTTCTCACCTCCCTCAGGATCTGGAACTCCACAACTTTGTGGTGACTACTGTAACATTGCATAGTAAAATGATATCTTACTGCATTTAACAGCTTACTGAGGACAGTTTTGTTAACTGGAATTGTTTTTCTGGCAGTCTGTGTGAAATGTAGCCTACAGCTAGTTGAAACAAGATTCATATCAATTTCTCAAAATAAAACAAACATCAACATATGAGTCTTTTTGGGCATCAGTTTTGTTCTTAATGAGAGTTTTGCTTCAAATCACCTGCCATTAATGAAGTTAGTTTATGGGGAAGACTATGCTTCCAAATGTTGCTTGTGAATTAGGAATCAAATGTACTCATCTGTGTAAAGAAGCAGATATTACTTTCCCTGTAACAATTAATAATTTGTGCACTTACACTACCAAGCCAGTATTGCTTTGCAAGGTTGTCTTTCGTGTTGCTCAGTCCTCTCATCAGTCCAGTTTGATTCTGGATAGTATAATCTGAATTTCTGGGAAATTCTGCCACAAATTGTAAGGTGATACAAGAAGCTCAGCATTATCATTGGAAACATTGCTTTTTCTCCCCTTGAGTGTACCCCAAATGCCTATCATGCAAACTGTGACCAAGAGACTAGTCTGTAAAAGGCTGTAGTGTAGCACTGAGGGGAGATGCACTACAGGAGATGACTGGGTTTCCTCTGTGATACACTACTGTGGTTATATAACACATAATTTGGGTGTGCAAGATCATTTTTCCTCAATACTTGCTGGTTCTGTGGCAAGGCAGGAAAGCCTTTCTTCCCATACCACAATACTCTCCCTTTTTATTCTCCTTTATCAGCACACAATTTCTCTGTAGCTCTGTTTTATTTCTGGTTTTTTTCTGGTCTGTAAGAACACTCACTGTACCCTGTGCTATTCTTCTGTCTGAATGGTAGTATCACTTCTGTGGTTCTGGTCCTGCCAAAATAATAACAAGTCTAAGGCATTGCAAACAAAATTCTGTAGCTCCCAGATGTATTTGTGTAGAAACTTAGCATTTATACATTTATAATATTCAATGTGAATTCTGCCTCTGTAATATGACTACGAAAGATACCAATCCCAGTTTGTCATGAAGGATTTAAATTTATAAAGCATCAAATTTGCAGAGTTTTGTTAATCTTACAGACAAAATTGCATTCCAAAATGGTTTCACCTTTTGGGGGGGTCCATTTGTGTTGCCTTTCCTATGGTTGTTGCTTAATTAAACCATGATTGGACTGCTCTGGGAGGGAAAGTAAGCTTATATTTCCTTTCATGATTTCTAACTACGCTCCTATTCCTTGTCAAGAAGTGTACATATTGGGTTATACTAAGTGCTAGATTGACATCTGATATCTATAAAACTGTTTCTTCTTGCAAATAATACTAATAGAGGTTGCAGTCTGAGGGACTGCAAGAAAGACAGAAGAAGGTTGATTAAATAAATATTTTGTTTGAGGTATATTTTGCTCTGAAATTTATTTTCACTTCATTCTTTACTCCAAAAGAGATGGTAATTACTGAATTGTGAGGTAGAGTACGAATGAAAAAAACTCATTTACCCACAGTTCCCTGAATGGTTCAGGATTTGCTGAAGTCTGCTACAGAAACAGATTGATCTAGGTTGCTTTATACAGTAGATCCTGGGTAGAGCAGTTGTTTACATTTCTTTAGGTCCTGCTGCAGAAAGCAACTTTCTAGAAGTAGCTTGAGCTGTAAAATGGGTCATGTTGTTATTTATGAGCATAAGCAAAACAAAAAATGGAAAATACAATTTCACATGAAGCTGATAATGAATGTCTTCTGCAATCCGGACCACATCTGGCATTATGTGAATAACTACACTCATACTTCGTGATGGCTATGGACTCACCATACAGTTGGCGTGCCTAGCTCTTTAGCACTGCCTGGTGCAGCGCTTTTCAGACCATGGGACACTCTTACAACTACATCTCCGAATCAGCAACATGCCTAACCTAAATTTTATGCCTGAAACACTCACACATCACTAAAAATGAGCACTAACAGGCTTTTAACCCAGAGTCATATTTCTGGACTCCTCAGTTTCACACAGGCTGGTTTTCCTTCAGTATTTGCCACTAGTAGGTCTACCTATTTATTTCATAGACTTATATAAGGTCTACTGAGATTAATGTGTGGACACACATTGCTTTGAAATTGGTTTTGAGTCTGGGCCTTTAATTGCTGATTTGTCCTGTTTGTTTATTTAATAAAGAAAAAAAATGTGAAAAGCAACCTTGCTCATCCTTTCTCTGTCTTGGAAACTTCTTTTGCTCTCCGTGCAGTTCCTTCCTCAGATCCTGGAGCTGTGAAGCTTTGAAACTACTTAATGTCCAGCAGATTAGGTTGTTTGCACATCCTAACACCTCCTGCAGCTAGGAAATTGGGTCTTTCCATGAAGATGTAATTTAACTTTTTCTACACAAACTGCCATTCCATGAGTGGTTCTTTTCCCAGTGGAGATATGGCAGAAAGACTGTCATCATCACCAACACTGTTTAAATTTGGAGTTTAAATAGGCTTTCTAATAAAGGGCATCAACTACATAACATCCATAGGCTTTCTGCACTATTTGCAGACTGACAGGTCTGAGCTCTGTATTCTGCAGAGGCCTTGTGCACACGTTTTGTTTTAAGCAGCTGGGACTACTCAGAGTACATCAAATTAAACACATACACAAGTCTTTTCAGGATCCAAGCCCTGAGAGGACTCCTGATGTCTTATAACCTTCAAGCTTGAGTGCTATCCATCCTGCAGAAGACCAGTGGGACTTGCACACTTTTTTAAGCATTCCACACAGACTTTTCCTATCGATGCTTGCTCTTTGGCTTTGATGAAATATGCTGTTGAGTTCAGATGGAGAGAGAGATTTCAGCATTGACATGGCTGGGAATACTTCAGACCACTTGCCATCTGCTACTATGGTATTTGTAATAATATTAAAGGTTTTTAGAAGTGGAAGGGTACTAATTTATAATGGCAAGCTGATGTCAGAGGGGGTGGGCTCTACCAGACAGAGATATGCTAGAATGAAGGGATTATTTGACTCTATTACAAAACCTCAGTATTTCAATGCATTATTGGGGTCAAGGTTTCACAATGCATTCTGAGATCCTGATTTCATTTGTGTCACCCTGCTTAAAATAGGTAAGCTGAAATTTCATTAGAACATAAGGATGACCACTTCAAGTGAAACTAAAGATCATCTACCTCACTGCTTCCAACAGCAGCCTGGTGTGAATGTCTGTTTCAGAAGCTGAGCATCGCCTTTGACTGTTTGTTGATATGGTTGGTTGTTTTCTTTAAATTCGGGTAAAATTGCTCAGCCTTTTTTAAGGCAATAGACAGAAGTTGCCAAAGACTGAAGTCACGCTGTAGATCTAAGAGAGGAAGCAGTGGCAGTATCAGGAGAAAGGCACAATGAAAAGTTTAGGAAGACGGGGGGAGAGGGGAAGAAAAAACCGATAATATTAAAAATATTCAAAGACATTCCACTGAACTTTTCCCAGTTCCTCAAGATCCTGTCAGCACTTTGGTTTTGGTTTACATTGGCAGTGCATTTCCTCCACTGCCACAGAGCCACTCACTAAGGATCACAGCCCACAGGCTTCTCCCACTTTCAAAAGGACTCTTTTTATAAGATCACTTCTGTGGAAAAACCACAAATTTTTTTTGCACACACGGACACAGAGAACCATTTTGGGTTCTCACATGGACCATTGCGGGGAAAGCAAGATCATATAGCAGATCTAGACAGAAATTTCTAGCTGTGCCTCTGTACAGACTTTGCAGAGAAAACTGTGAATCTTGATCTCAACATTTTTATTTGCAAATGGTTACAATTCTGATAAAGCAAGTATCTCTACCCTGTTTAGTGACAGGTCCACATCGCTTACAAGTAGTTTGAAAGGAAAATGCTGTCAGCAATTGAATCCTTCTCCATCTTTTAATCATTTAGCTTTCAAATGATTAGAGAGTTGTGCTATGGACCTAAAGATCCCATCCCTGAAGATGACTCATGTGGAGAGTAAATATAACCCTACAAGATATAGTTCTGAGATTTTTAATTTTTTAAAAAAAGAGGAAATTACTTCCCAAAACAAGCCTTAGTCTCATTAAATCACATTCTTAAAAGTTAGGATATGCCAGCATTATGACTATAGCATATGCAAATCTAATTCATTCCCTTGACACTAATTATAGAGTCATGTGATTTTTAATTTTTTTTCCCACAGGAACCAAGCCATATCTACATAGGACAAATACGTTTCAGGGACAGTTCTGGCTAGTCCAACAAGCATCTATTAAGTAGAGAAGTACACCTTATCTCACCCTGCAGAAGTGTTCTGAAGATTGATTTTTTCAATATGTAGAAAGTATTAAAATGTTAGAAATACATTACCTGAGGAAAAACCTTGAAGAAATTAATTACGTTGTCCTTGGTTCAGGATTTGAATGATGTGTACAAAGATGTACAAAGCCTTTCATTGAATAATGTTGATAAACAGAAATACTGAATCCCTGCTCACAAAGTGAGTGTTGCATCACATGTATTGAATGATCAAGTAATCACAAACTGTTTAATGATTCATAAATATGAGGAGGTGGAAGTAATACTGTTCAGGCAGCCTTAATTTTGGCACTTCCTAATGTCTGAGCACTTGATTTTGCAACTCTAAAATTCATTCCACTGCTGTGTCTTTTTTTCATGTAATGTGTATGGATACAGGATTTATACCATACAGACTTGTGTCATGATTCAAAATTAGTGATGTATTTATGATGTAGTTTAAAAGTTGGCTAGCATCAGAAATAAAAGACAACCTAGAAAAATAGTTATATAAAGCAGGTCAGAATTTTAACAAATAACATAAATACTGTCGGTCAGATAAGAAGATCTATCTCTAGAGGCAAATTAATAGATGTCCTTAATAACTGAACATACAATGTCCTTCCCAGCCTTCCTCTGTATTGCCTTCTCACTTTTAGCAGTAGGTAAGTAAGAAGTGACTTTTAGTTTGGTCTTGCAGCAGACTCCAGCTACTGCTCATGCATCACTATTCCTTGTGGCACCACTGACTTGATAGAATTCACTGTTAAAAAAAAAAAAAAAGCCTCCCGCAGAGTCTGCTTTCTCACGACCTCATTTTTGCTAAATTTAGTTCTTAATAGCTCTCAGAAACCTGGTTTCCTTTTCTTCACAAAGCTGGAAATTTCAGCTGCCAAACTACAGTAGCCCCTTGAGTGCAACATGATCCACCTGTCAGTCCATCAATATAATGAGATGCCACTATAACCCAGCAATTAATACAGCAATGATGGAACATCCAGAGGCAAACAGCATATATTCGCCTTAATGTTAAAGGTCTGAATGAAACACAGACAAGCATGTGAAATTAGAGTAGGGCATCTGGTAGGAAAAGCTGGATGGGTGGAGAGATAGGCTAGGCATCATTAAAGATGTTTGCTCTGTTAAGAGGCACCCTTCTCTCCCATTACTTGACAACAATGTATCTCAGCTGAAATTAAAATAAGAGTGGGTTTCTCTGCTATATGCAAACTGCCCTTCATTTTAATCCCAACCTCTAGTGAGTCAAGCCTGTTGATGCAAAACAGGAAAAAAAGATTGAGTGTGGCTGAAAGATATTCATATCCTAATGGGAACCCCTGGTGTTTTGGTTCAAGTCACTTGTACAGCAAAACCTGGATCATGAGCTCAACATTATGTCCTGGCACCACAGTAAGGTTCAAATTTAACAGATGGATCAGAAAGGCTATGCTCCCCTGCTGCTTCATTCTTTTCACTGTGCTTAACATAACTTTATCCCAGGATCTGGTCTGATTATCAGTTCTTCACAATGCCTACTGCAAAATACGGGTATGTAGGATAGAACTGAAGTTCTTTGGACAAAGAGAAGTGGACTTATTAGAGTGCAGCATTAGTGACTGGTTTAGGGCAGACTAGAGAGGTCTGATTTGGGAGAGAGGAAATAGATACAGAAGAAAAAATACAGTGACTGATTCCTTAGGAATTGTTTGCTACAGTTGTTATAAGAGGTAAAATGTTTTCTATGTGTATTAAATATGCATGCTGACATAAAATATTTAAAATCTGTGCTCTTGCTGATTATTGTCTGAAATATACATGCATAACAGTCTGGTTTAAATTATACCACAGTGATGACAGGTAAAAGCTTCCATTAATTATAATAATACTTTATTTTTCAGTTTTATAGCAGTCCAGAATTAGAAGCATCTCAATTTCTTTGATTAGCAATACAGAGAGGGAAAGACATAAAGCCTTTAGCATGTTACCAGAGTAGGAATTCAGAAAACTATCCACCACTCATACACTGTGGTGAGATCCAAAGTGCATCCACTTTGTGTCACCTCCTGCTCTCTGGATGCTTTGTCAAGTTTAGACTTGAAGCCCATTTCTTAATGCATGAATGTCAATCGTGTTCATAAATTGTTTGTCTTGATCTAGCACCGGTCTCCTTAGGGCCACTAGGAATTGTGGTGTAAATTATTTGTAAAATAGCAATTAATTACAGTTCAAAACACAAGGTGAAGGGGGAGAAAGGATACTTGAAACTTAATTTGGAAACTAAGATGGCAGTGTCTACCTAGCTATAGAAAGAGAAGTTTGGTCATGACCTGGTCTTTGGTCATATTTGCAAGGTGTGACTGGGAAGCTCATAAATGTAGTGATCCAAATGCACAGAAGCAGCACTATTGTCCCTAGATCTAGTGAACTGTGAGAGATTTTTCTGTTCCTCCTGAATTTGCAATAAACGCTGACCTGGTTTTTAAATCTCCCTCCATCTTCTGGGGTATTCTGGATCTCCTAGACCAGTCAATGTTGTTGACCTGATATTTGGGCTTATTTTTTCATGGGATTAAGTGAGATCTTTAATTTCCAATAGTGATGAGCGGTTGATATTGACCTCACTCACTTGGTAATCTTAACAAAGAGTTTAGCTTAGTATTTTTCCTATCCCATCTGCCCTCCTGCCATTCTCTTAAATAATTAAGAAAAGATCAATGTCAAACAACAGAATTAGTGAAATTGCTAAAAAGACTTAAAAGCACATTGCTTGAAATAATAACTTTTTGGTTCATACATTTGCTTCCCTAGAGAGAAAAAGTAGACCTAACACTGGCTTCTTATACATTTATGAACTCTCACAAATGTTTGCTTCATTCACATTGCTCACATAATTCACAGAATAGAGGTAAAATTCCCTGTTTTACAGAATTGTTTGTAGGTGACTTTTCAGAATAGAAATGTACAAAAATATCTTAAGATCATACTTAATATTTCCATGCAATTAAAACTCATTAATTATCCAGAAAAGTAATCAATTTTTATTATAATACTACAGTTATCACTTTAACAAATCATTAAAGCAATAATAATGTGTTTCTGTATGGAGGCATGTGTCTGTATGTATGCTTGTGTGCACTCGCAGTTGTAAATTCTCCAGAATTCTTAATTTTTACATCTTGTTCATCCAGAGGCAATTTTTCTTCCTCAAGCTGTGACAGTTCCTGTCTCTTATTCATATATACTGTTCTGAGTATCGTCAGACAAAATAAGACATTAGTGTGATGCATCTTTTTCTGGCTTAAGAAATAAAGGAGACAACAAGGAACCTGAAATATAAAATACAGTTTGGCCTATCAGAAGTAGCAATATTCCATTACTGTAATATTTAAGGACCTCAAAATCTTTTATATTGCACATAATGTAAAGAGTGTAGCATTGTTTAACTTTAGGGGAATACTATTCTTACTATTTTACAGGTCAAAAGAACTGAAAGATAGGCAAAATATCTAGCTCAAGTGAAATGGAAATATTTGGTGGAGCAAGCAACTTCACAATAAAATTCTGTCCCATATAACCCTGATATCAATACAGGCTGGGGGATGAAGGGATTGAGAGCAGCCCTGCGGAGAAGGATTTAGGGGTACTGGTGGATGAAAAGCTGGACATGAGCCAACAATGTGCGCTCACAGCCCAGAAGGCCAACCGTATCCTGGGCTGCATCAAAAGAAGCATGGCCAGCAGGTCGAGGGAGGTGATTCTGCCCCTCTACTCTGCTCTAGTGAGACCTCACCTGGAGTAATGAATCCAGTTCTGGAGTCCTCAGTATAGGAAAGACATGGATCTGTTGGAGTGGGTCCAGAGGAGGGCCACAAAAATGATCAGAGGGATGGAACACCTCTCCTGTGAGGGCAGGCTGAGAGAGTTGGGGTTGTTCAGCCTGGAGAAGAGAAGGCTCCAGGGAGACCTTATAGCTGCCTTTCAGCACTTAAAGGGGGCTTATAAGAAAGATGGGGACAAACTTTTTAGCAGGGCCTATTGCAATAGGACAAGGGGTAATGGTTTTAAACTAAAAGAGGGTAGATTTAGACTAGATATGAGGAAGAATTTTTTTACAATGAGTGTGGTGGAACATTGGAACAGGTTGCCCAGAGAGGTGGTAGATGCCTCATCCCTGGAAACATTCAAGGTCAGGTTGGACGGGGCTCTGAGCAACCTATCTAGTTGAAGATGTCCCTGCTCATTGCAGGGGGATTGGACTAGATGACCTGTAAAGGTCCCTTCCAAGCCAAAGCATTCTATGATTCTATGATTCTATGTCACTGGTCTATCATTATTCTGTTATATTCTTCCATTCTATTATTTCTATTACATAGTAAATGTATACCTGCTTTCTAACCATAGTTCTTAGCCATTTGAGATGACAATGTCCATTTTGCTATATTT
The DNA here is from genome assembly GCF_034638445.1 of Ciconia boyciana. Lineage (NCBI taxonomy): Eukaryota > Metazoa > Chordata > Aves > Ciconiiformes > Ciconiidae > Ciconia > Ciconia boyciana. Next base: position 57,654,823 of record NC_132936.1, read on the forward strand.
TGCTTTGGATGAAGTTGTCTGATCAAGTTCTCAAAAACTGGTCAGTTATTCCAGTTATGTCTTTTCCCCTGAAGTTATTACCTGACCCAGTCTGTTAGAGAGGATATATTCCATTCCTAATTTGAGTTTCCTGTTGCTTATCCTTTATACCTGTATGTGACATTTGTTTCTCCTTGTATGAACCACAGTTTTTAGTGAACGTATACCAGCAAAACAAATGTATAAGTAAATGTGAAACCTTGGCAGCATTAGCACAGAATTCGCTGGGGTGGTATTGTGGTATTTCCACCAAAGTGGGTGTTCTCAGACATTCTCAGCCTACTTGTTACTGCTTCCTCCCATCAGATAAACATATCTGACAAATGCTTCTCTTGTTCACCTGCTAGTGCTTTGGGTGTGATCAGATGCCTGCTTTTCGTCTGTGGTCCATGTTTACCTGCTAAGCTTACTGGAAGTGTATTTGAAGACAGAAAGGGAAAAATGACATTTATAGTCTTTACTTTTTATATAAAGCCACATGGACAATGCCTAAATCCCACTCAGTAATGCTATCTTAGGGACTGATCTTTCTCAAGTCAATAGAATTGATCATTACTTTATTTGGATTATGGAGATTTGAACTATGACAAGATAAGGGACCAGCTGGCTCAAAAAGTCTACATTGTGTCTCAGAGTCTACTTAGAAATCTTTTCAGACAGTTTTGTCCATGTGTAGGTAAAGCATATTCTCTCATTGTAAAACTGTATGTCAGGGAATGAGTGCCTTCATGTGGCGCCACTGTAAAAAATGCAATAGTTCTTGACAAATGCTACAGGGTAGTACTTGTATGGACTGGGAGACAAAAATCAGCTTCCTAGGAAAATGAAAGGACCAGTCCCTGAGGATGAACTGTAGTACCTCTGCAGAAGGCCTGGGGTTGTAAAAATCCTGCAACCAAAAGCTTGGAAAGCACAGAGGGCTCCCAGACCCCTGTTGAATGCCCAAGCTCTCCTTCTGTTCTGTGTTGTTGTAGTTGTTTGTAGCAATTAAAAATAAGAATAACAGATCACAAAAACATGTGGAACAATATTTATTGCTATTCTACATAGTTATATTGCCACAAGACCAATCCTGATACGTATCTTGCTGCCATAAAAATACAACCGACATTTTATTATCTCCGTTACAGAACACCCTTCTTTATTTATAGAGATTGTGTTTGAAAAGACAAATTACTTCTGTTCTTTCCAGAAGCAATAATAAAGTGATAACACTTTTTGTTAACAACCAGCTCCTTTCTTACCCCTTGAACTTGGTGCTTGCTCGTCTAATCACAGGGTTTCATAGTCAGTTCGACAGACTGCACCATTGTATATGGTAACTGTCACAGATTAAGAATGGCCTTTTGTCCACTTCTATTTTCCACTCTAATGATGGTAGTGATAAACAAAGTCTTTCCTGAAATTAATTAATTCAGTTATGTGTTTTGGGTTTTTTTTTTTTAAGCAGCTGCATAAATACTTACGTTAGTATATGGCTTATTTTAATAGAATATATCATCTGCTGACAGACCACAACGATCATACTTCTTTCCCAAACTAGTGGTACAGGGCTAATCCTTAAACTGTTGTCTTTATTAGAGAAACATTCACAGCAGTTCTTTGATGTATATTACACAATGATTATTCATAAAATAAAGTATTATTTCGTAATGACTCTGCATAACTTAGACATTAATGTTATGAAGCTGATTTTCAAGCTTTCAAGCACTCATTCTCTGATAACGTTTCCTATTTTTGAGCCTCACAGAGGAGCTTCTGCACAGTATTCCAATAATCTGTGTAAAAAGACAGCAAAATTTTTCAGTCTAGTGCAGATACAAGCAGTGAAAATCATGCAAGGAATCCAAGGATACGCCGAGCAGAATTAACAGTGAGAAACACATTTCCATTCTGGGGAAAGGCAAGTGGAAGCTGAAAGAAAGAATTTTAATCAAACAGGGAGCTGGATGTTGTCTAAGGTTTGCTTCAACTTGTGTCTTTAAAATAAAATGCACACTTCTAGCTAAGGAGTCTAGTTTATGCTTTGAGCCACTGCTAAGTACATGAACCATTGCATTATTCAGTGATAGCACAGTAAATATTAATTTGCACAATGGCTATATTTTCGGCGAAGCATCAACAGAGCAGAACAAGTTGAATCTTACAGTAATTAGAAAACATAGCAAGTTCATGGTGATGGAATGTGAATGTTTCAGTGGACTTAAGAAAAAAAGTTAATGCACAATGTACAAGAAAGCCAGTCTTGACAGCCATTCTTGACAGTAAATCTAATGAATGGGAATTGGATTGGAAGGCTGGATTTGGCTTCAGTTTTGTTATGCCTTTGCTGTGTGTATCATAGGGAAGATGACTTGAAAAAGACTTTTTATCCCATTTTCACTCTTTGTTTGCAGAATAAGTGACTGCATCTCTAGTGTTCTTCTGTTGGGTCCCTTTTCTGTTGTATCAGTATAAAAATACTGTCATTTAGACATGAAGATAATGACTGTAAGTCTCCCAATAAGTCATTTTTGCTTGTTGGTGACTGGCTGCTGTGTTTGGTGGAATGTGCTTAAACATCAGTTCTCCTCTTTTCCCATTTAGGTGTTGATGGACTTTCCCAACCCTCATTTTAATTGCTGTTCTAGTAACAGGAATGGACTGGGCAGGGGCATTGCTTTGTTTCATGGTTTCTTTTAGAATTTTCACACCCACCTGCTTAATTCAAAATAGATTTCAAGTAACTTTGCTGAAGAATGAGCTGTAGTTAAGCAACAGTGCTGCATTTCAGAGGTTCTGAGTTAAAGTCTGTGGAGCACGTTACCAGATTAACCAGATTACATTATAGTTTATGCTGATCAGTAGTGCTAGGTACACAGACTCTGAAGATAGCATTAATTGAAACTGATATGTTTATGTCATTCATTTATTGGCTTGGTCCTAAAACCAGAAATACTATGTTGATACTGTGCAATCCTAAACATATGAGGCAACACTTACTAGCCTGAAAATAGAATTTTGCTGTTGCCATTCAGACACTATTATCTCTATACAGCACTGTACTAGGGCTTGTGAGTGTATCAGATTGAGCTAGTAGCTGTACAGGGTCCCTAGAGTACATGCTACTGAGACGTGTAGGTACAGCTCACATGCTTCCTCATCGTGCAAGTACTATTGCTACTTGCAAGAGGTCAAAGCAAAATCAAATTGCAAGAGTACCACATTCCTTACCTCTACATTTCCCATTTTCAAGAGTTTAAGGATACCCTCTTTTTCTACTCTAGGGCAAAATGCTCTATGTCCTTCTTTTTTTTGCCTCATGTATTATGAGCTCCTGCGGGTGGACTGTATAAGTTCTCAAGGTTCTACGACTGTGACATACAAGTAATATCATATAAATAGATTTTAATACAATAAATCTTTGAAGTATTGAACCAGGTCAGAGAGATTTTTTAAGCTATGGGAGCTTGCCTAAAAATACTGAACTTTTTTCCCCCAGAGGGTGTTTGTCTTAAGTTCAGGAAAAAAAAGGAAATTAAGATTCAGTGCAGAAGCTAGATTCTTCCTGACAATGGAGAGCCTATAAAACCTGCTGTGTGTTTTGTACAATATATTATGTTGCAAAGACATTATAGAATGACTCTCAGCCTTGGATTTTTCTTGTATTTTAGGGACCTAAACCAGCTGTTTCTAAAAAATGGGGGGAAAAGGCAAAAAAAAAAAGTCTAGGGGGTTACGGTGAATTAAGGTACAGCAGAACTCCCGAGACTGCTATTTCACCAACTGTTCTAAACAAGACAACGCAAAGGATTTTCACAAATTAAAATGTTAAAATAATGGATTGTGACTTGGAAAACGCAATCCAATTACTGAAGCTCAGGAAACTACTAAACAAGTATGTCAATCTTATTCCAAGAGAAAGTAGGGGACCCCTTTAAAATTTAAATAGCATCCTCTGGGGTTTAATTGCAAATCATCTCACCTAGAATGCATTGAAGGTTTGTATTGGAAATGTTCCTAGTATTGAGTCATTTGGACTATTCACTTAAGATGTCTGGAACATTGCACAGTAAGTTCCAACATTTAAAAGTTATGACTTGCAGCTATTTTAAAACCAGTCTTGTTAAGATCTCATTTTCCTTTTTAAACTTGACATAACTGGAGGCAAAAATGTAATTGAATCTTATGTATCTTCGGGGGGGGGGGGTAAGTAGGAGGTTAAATAAAGGTTACACTGTAACAGTTTCCCTTCTGCAAGAAAATGTGGGTTTTTCTAATGAGTGCTCAGTATGATCTAGTGAGAATTTTCCATTCCTGCCCACTTACACGGCATCTTGTGGCCAAAAGAGGCCTTACAGACCACAGTGGAAAAAAGATAATTTGCTGAAAAAAATAGAGATATTAAAATCTTCTCCCTCTTTCCAAGCTGCTCATCTGCCCCATGCTAAAGCTAACCGAAACCCCTCCCTACTCCAACAATCCAAAACAATTTGTGAATCTCAAGTCAGTAGAAATAGACAGGCTGAAGTTTGACAGGTATCTCTACTTTTTATATTTGCAGGGCTCCCTATAGCATTTTTGTGTGGCACAACTATAGTACAGATACTATGAAAACAGCTTGCATGATGTAAGAATGTTATGATCTCCATTTGGGGTGATGTAGGTTTTCTCATTTCCAAACACAGCTTTATTTTCTCATTCTTTGCCCCATAATTTCTTGTTTAGACACTTTGAAAAATAAATACTTAGCATGCTGTTGACTACACTTAGGACAGCTAACGTGAATCTGTATTCTCTGCAAAGGCTGTGATCAGGATGTAAAATTACAGTCATGATTTTGGATATGCTTTTGAACCATTTTTATCTAAAAATTTTTGGGCTGCTTTAGTGTGAACAGAGATCATTACTGCCTATCAGATTTGCTTTCATTTGTCAAACTATCCTTGCTGAGATAAACTGTAATTAAACTGCAATTTAAAAAAAAATAACTGAGAAGTAAAGAAATAACAGTTTATTTATTTTCATTGACTTCTTCCTCAAAATGAGTTTCTCAAATCGTTAGCCAATTGTGTCCTGATGAATTTCACCACATCCATGGCAGAACACAGATAGGAGCTGTTCTTGTACTTGCAAGGTGGTTTGAATTTTTTGCATTTGTCCCTGCAATAAAACAGCAAGTTCTACTTAGTAGAGAGGAGAAGAATGTCAGGAATCACTTGCTTTGTTTTGGGAAATCTCTTGAATCTTTGATCTAGAACCTGCCTTGCTCATTCATGTCAAGTGCTCCCTTCAGCCACCAATAACCCATTGCATTGCATTCAGGATTATTCATGGAACAGAGATGCTACCCTATGCAAAGGAGAGAAAATTTAACCTCTAATTTGCAGGGGTAAAATGAACAATACTTGAATAATCATCCAATATCTTCTTGGAAATGATAAATCATTTTTAAGAATTCAGATAGCTGTGTAAAACCAATATTTGTCTTTTCACTAATAGATATTTTGCAAACAAAATAACATTGTATTTGATATGCCACTTACAGTGATACATTCAAAAGAGAAGTTTGTAGGATGTCAGCAAGAATTTGAGATTATTGCTTCTCCTTCTCTTGTTTCACAAACACATTGTCTCTCATACCTTCCGCAGAGAGTTAACTGCTCGACCCCCTTCCAAATATTCTTTCTGTGCTCTATTGTTCTTCTGCATCGATCAAGTCAAAGGTCTGAACTACTGTCATTCTTGAAAACTTCTGTATCACCTTTTATGTTAACCTTTACGATTCTTATCAAGTGTGGTTCTTTTTTACGTGCAAAAGGTAGGAGTAAAAGATAACAAAATCTATGTAACAACGCCTCCTACTGATTGATGCCTTTGTGCATTTGACTTCCAGAGGCTGCTGAACAGGAAGAGCTGATTGTCCAGACTGTTTATTTCTACAAGTTTTTTATATCTTTTTCTCATCCTTCCCATCCATCGCACATTACCTTACAGTATCATTTTAGAATATAGTCAGAAGCTATGCTTCTGAGTTATGGTGACAATTAATATGGCCATTTCTTTACATAAACCAAGTAATCCACCATAAAAGAAGATAAACTTTTTTTTTTTTAAATATCTTAGCTTGTGTAAAAAGGTGCTCTCTTTTTCAGGTACATTTTCTGTGTGGGACAGCTTGCTCTTTTTCCTTGCCCCTTATCAATATTGGATAGCTGATTAATATGTAATGCACAGGTTCTTGGAATAGAAGATCTTGTAACTGCTTACCATTTTGATATATCACATGAAAGAAAAATCAAACGTACTCCAAGGATCCATTACCACAGACTAAGCTGAAATATGCCATGCCTCATTTAAACATTTTAATTTCTGCATTAAAAATTAAAAGGTCTTTTGTCTCTTTATTTTTAACAAAAAAAAGTTTTAATAAAATATAACAGTAGCTGTCAATGCACCAACAGTAGTAAGATGGGGTTTAACAATTCTCCTGCCAATTTCATCTATAATTTAATTTAAAATAGAAACATATAAACTGCCTTGATTTCTAGGTTCCAGGCATCATCAAAAAGTGAAGTGTATAGAAAAACCTTTTCTCTTCTCTTCTCTTCTCTTCTCTTCTCTTCTCTTCTCTTCTCTTCTCTTCTCTTCTCTTCTCTTCTCTTCTCTTCTCTTCTCTTCTCTTCTCTTCTCTTCTCTTCTCTTCTCTTCTCTTCTCTTCTCTTCTCTTCTCTTCTCTTCTCTTCTCTTCTCTTCTCTTCTCTCCTCTCTCTCTCTCCTCTTCTCTTCTCTTCTCTCCTCTCCTCTCCTCTCCTCTCCTCTCCTCTCCTCTCCTCTCCTCTTCTCTTCTCTTCTCTTCTCTTCTCTTCTCTTCTCTTCTCTTCTCTTCTCTTCTCTTCTCTTCTCTTCTCTTCTCTCCTCTCCTCTCCTCTCCTCTCCTCTCCTCTCCTCTCCTCTCCTCTCCTCTCCTCCTCTCTTCTCCTCTCTTCTCCTCTCTTCTCTTCTCTTCTCTTCTCTTCTCTTCTCTTCTCTTCTCTTCTCTTCTCTTCTCTTCTCTTCTCTTCTCTTCTTATGAAAAACAAAGTTTCAGTTTAAAAATTAGTTTATGTCTGAAACAAAAGGGTTAGCAAGCTATTTCCTCACATCAACAGGAGAAAGGAAAAACTTCACATGAAATAAAGAAGGGAGAAATATTCTCAAACCAGAGAGACTTGGAGAGAAAAGCCATGACATGTTGTAGAAACTAGCTGTAGGAGTGGTAGTAGTTGTAAAGTAAGACACAGGAGAGCTAAATACACCAAAGAAACAATAGGCTTTCTTTGCTGAATGGTAGGAGAAGGTCTTTTGTTGACACTGCGTATAGCTTCTCTTTACGCTTCACCATGTTGTATGATAGAGGAAACCAATGTTATTGGCAGCATTACCTTGGTATTACTCCTTAAGCATTTGCAGAGATACTTAAACTGAACAGTCACCAATTCAGTTAAAATGTCTTGTGGAAATGGTGATGATTCAGTATATGATTTGCCAGGAGCTCAGATGTCTTTCCAGATGACTTGGTGTGCATAGGAGGAAGAAATAACCTTGCCAGCCTCTCCCAAAGGTGTCTCTGCTCATCAATGTCAGACCTTAATTATATTTTCCATCCTCAGTTGTTGAATAGTTATGACAAAAGAAGGTATATAAGCTGTATTCACAGTTTATGATGTGAATGAGGATTCATAAAACAATTATCATACTGTCCTGGTTTCGGCTGGGATAGAGTTTATTTTCTTCCTAGTAGCTGGTCTAGTGCTGCGTCTTGGATTTTAGTATGAGAATAATATTGATAACACACTGATGTTTTGGCTGTTGCTAAGTGGTTTTTACACTGGTCAAGGACTTTTCAGCTTCCTGTGCTCTGCCAGGTGCACAAGAAACTGGGAGGGGGCACAGCCAGGACAGCTGACCCACACTGGCCAAAGGGATATTCCATACCATAGGGCATCATGCTCAGTATAGAAACTGGGGGGAGTTGGCCAGGGGGCAGCGATCGCTGCTCGGGGACTGGCTGGGTGTCGGTTGGCAGGTGGTGAGCGGTTGTATCACTGTTTTTTTCCCCCTGGGTTTTGTTCCTCTCTCTCTCTCTTGTTGTTTTCCTTCTCATTACAATTTGTTTGTTTGTTTGTTTGTTCCAATTATTAAACTGTTTTTATGTCAACCCACAAGTTTTCTTACTTTTGCTCTTCCAATACTCTCCCCTGTCCTGTTGGGGGGAGGGTGAGTGAGTGGCTGTGTGGTACTTAATTGCCGACTGGGGCTAAAGCACAGCAGTCCTTTTTGGCACCCAGCATGAGGCTCGAAGGGTTTGAGATAATAACAGATTAAACAGAGCGTATTAAGGAATTTAGATCTGTTAGTAGTTGTGGGCCACGATATTGATTCATCTGTTCTTGATATTGGTTTACCTGATACGCACCATGCTCATTTTTTTGCTGTACATATTAAAGATCAGTGTTGTTTTTTGCAGTTTGCTGTGCTCTGCTGTGATTGGTGATGTTTTGCCTGGGAGATTTGTTATTAAAACAGTGACCTTGGGTTTATTTTGGTATCTAAGTGCCATACTGAACCCATTACTGTATGTTGGGTACCACCTTATGGAGACAATTAGCAATTATACTTCTTCCTCTGAGAGGTTTTTTTATGGAGGAAATACAAAATGGCACCTTCGTTACTTTCTTCTACAGCGTTTCCTCCTTCGTTACAACAACTTTTCAGTATCTTGAACAACCTTGGGTAGTTAAGATATATCTATTGGTATTGCTTGGGAATATTGTTGTGGTTTTGTCTAAGATTAGGAAACAATTTAAGGATATAATCCAGAGATCTGCCCCAAGGGCAGATAGTTATGAGTGGCAGGGTGTGTGGGATAGCATGGGAAAATGCCTAGGACAGTGGGCACCTCCCGTGTTTTGGAACTTCCCCTCTGAACAAGTGTAGAATCCTGAAAAATTAGTAGAATATTTGGAAAAAGTATGCTGTCACCCTGGCAATTCTAAGGAGATACAAATCACTGCAATGTGCTGGGGCCTGGCCCATGCCTGCTGAGCCCTGTTCAACACTATTTAGAACCCTCAAGGATCTGGTGACAAAACGACAGACACCGCGGCTACCCCAGCCCCCCCTGCGACAGGCACTGCGGCTACTGCAGCCCCAGAGACAGGCACGGTGGCTACTCCAGCCCCCCTGCAACAGGCACTGCGGGTCAACCAGGGAACCAACCCGTGTCAGTATCAGTCGCCCCTATACACAAGAAGAAATCCTGGAAGCAAAAGTCAGCTCATTTAGAAACAGAACATGAAAGAGCAAGACCATTACAAGGAGAGGAAGAGGAAGAACTTGTGGATGAGACAGAAACCACCCGATCCCTATCCCTGAGTGACCTGCAAGATATACGAAAATATTTCAGCTGTTGTCCAGGCAAGCACGTTGTCTCCTGGCTGCTCCAATGCTGGGATAACAGGGCCAGTAGCCTGGAATTAGAGGGTAAGGAAGCCAAACAGCTGGGATCCCTTTGCAGGGAAGGGGGCGTTGACAAAGCGATTGGAAAAGGGGCACAAGTCCTCAGCCTCTGGAGGCGACTCCTGTCAGCTATGAAGGAAAGATATCCCTTCAAGGAAGATGTTATATACTGCTCAGGCAAATGGACCACCAGGAGAAAGGTATCCAGTACCTGAAGGAATTAGCTGTGCTGGAGGTGATTTATAGTGACCTGGACGACGAGCGGTCACCCAAAGATCCAGATGAGGTCCAGTGCACATGACCCACGTGGTGGAAGTTGGTACGGAATGCACTATCGTTGTGTGCCAACTCATTGGCAGTACTGAACTGGAAAGATGGAGAGGGTCCAACAGTGGATGAAGCGGCTAGTAACCTCCGGGAATATGAAGAAAGTATCTCTTCCGCCCTCATCTCAGCTGTGGAAGAACTGTCCTGGGAGTTCCAATGATTCAAAGAGGATATGTCCTACTCCCCACCTGTACAGACCAGTATCTCAGCTATTAGGAGTCAGCATTCCTCTGCTCAAGAGAGAAGATATAGAGGGTACACACCACAGGGCACCCTATGGTTTTACCTGCATGACTACAGAGAGGACATGAGGAAGTGGGATGGAAAACCTACCTTGACCCTAGAGGCGCAGGTACGTGAGTTGCAAGGAAAAACAGTCACCAAAGGGGGTTCTTCCAGGAAAATTGCTGCTCTGGTTTCCAGTGGACAGTTCCCCAGACAGACTAGAAGGGCTGATCTTACTCCTGATTTTAATGAAGGAACTCTGACTCATATATACAAGAAATGGGTAATGAATATTATGACCAGGACTAGGAGGGCCCTGCCTCCAGCCAGGTGGAGGAAAGGGACAACTGGGTTTACTGGACTGTGTGGACTGGATGGCCTGGCACATCAGACCCTATAAGGCTCTAATAGACACCGGTGCACAGTGTACCCTAATGCCATCAAGCTATATAGGGGTAGAACCCATCTGTATTTCTGGAGTGACAGAGGGATCCCAACAGCTAACTGTATTGGAGGCTGAAGTGAGCCTAACTGGGCATGAGTGGCAAAAGCACCCCATTGTGACTGGCCCAGAGGCTCTGTGCATCCTTGGCATAGACTACCTCAGGAGAGGGTATTTCAAGGACCCAAAAGGGTACTGGTGGGCTTTTGGTATAGCTGTCTTGGAGATGGAGGAAATTAAACAGCTGTCTACCTTGCCTGGTCTCTCAGAAGACCCTTCTGTTGTGGGGTTGCTGAGGGTCGAAGAACAACAGGTGCCAATTGCTACCACAACGGTGCACCAGAGGCAATATCGCACCAACCGAGACTCCCTGACTCCCATCCATAAGCTGATTTGTCAACTGGAGAGCCAAGGAGTGATCAGTAAGACTCGTTCACCTTTTACAGTCCTATATGGTCAGTGCAAAAGTCTAATGGAGGGTGGATACTGACAGTAGACTATCGTGGCCTGAATGAAGTCATGCCACCGCTGAGTGCTGCCGTGCCGGACATACTGGAACTTCAGTATAAACTGGAGTCAAAAGCAGCCAAATGGTATGCTACAATTGATATTGCTAATGCGTTTTTCTCAATCTCTTTGGCAGCAGAGTGCAGACCACAGTTTTCTTTCACTTGGAGGGGCGTCCAGTACACTTGGAATCAATTGCCCCAGGGGTGGAAACACAGCCCCACCATTTGCCATGGACTGATCCAGACAGCACTGGAACAGGGTGAAGCTCCAGAACATCTGCAATACATTGATGACATTATCCTGTGGGGCAATACAGCAGAAGAAGTTTTTGAGAAAGGGAAGAAAATAGCCCAAATAATCCTGAAAGCCAGTTTTGCCATAAAACAAAGTAAGGTCAAGGGACCTGCACAGGAGATCCAGTTTTTAGGAATAAAATGGCAAGATGGATGTCGTCAGATCCCAATGCATGTGATCAACAAAATAACAGCCATGTCTCCACCAACTAGCAAAAAGGAAACACAAGCTTTCCTAGGTATTGTGGGTTTTTGGAGAATGCATATTCCAAATTACAGTCTGATCATATAAGCCCTCTCTATCAAGTGACCCGGAAGAAGAACGATTTCAAATGGGGCCCTGAGCAATGACAAGCCTTTGAACAAATTAAACGGGAGATAGTTCATGCAGTAGCCCTTGTGCCAGTCCGGGCAGGACGAGATGTAAAAAATGTGGTCTCCCTTGCAGCCAGGGAGAATGGCCCTACCTGGAGCCTCTGGCAGAAAGCACCAGGGGAGACTCGAGGTCGACCCCTAGGGTTTTGGAGTCAGGGATACAGAGGATCTGAGGCCCGCTACACTCCAACTGAAAAAGAGATTGGCAGCATATGAAGGGGTTCAAGCTGCTTTGAAAGTGGTTGGTACTGAAGCACAGCTCCTCCTGGCACCCTGACTGCCAGTGCTGGGTTGGATGTTCAAAGGGAGGGTCCCCTCTACACATCACGCAACTGATGCTACATGGAGTAAGTGGGTTGCACTGATCACACAAAGGGCTCGGATAGGAAACCCCAATCGCCCAGGAATCTTGGAATTAATTATGGACTGGCCAGAAGGCAAAGATTTTGGAATATCACCAGAGAAGGAGGTGATGTGTGGTGAGGAGGCCCCACTGTACAATAAACTACCAGAAAATGAGAAGCAATATGCACTGTTCTCTGATGGGTCCTGTCGTATTATAGGAAAGCATCGGAAATGGAAAGCTGCTGTATGAAGTCCTATACAACAAGTGGTAGAAACTGCTGAAGGAGATGGTAAATCAAGCCAATTTGCAGAAGTAAAGGCCATCCAGTTGGCTTTAGACATTGCTGATTGAGAAAAGTGGCCAGTGCTCTATCTCTGTACTGATTCATGGATGGTGGCAAATGCCCTGTGGGGGTGGTTACAACAATGGAAGCAGAACAACTGGCAGCACAGAGGCAAACCCATCTGAGCTGCTGCATTGTGGCAAAACATTGCTGCCCGGGTAGAGAAGCTGGTTGTAAAAGTATGTCACGTAGATGCTCTCATACCCAAGAGTCAGGCCACTGAACAACATCAAAGCAACCAGCAGGTGGATCAGGCTGCTCAGATTGAAGTGGCTCAGGTGGATCTGGACTGGCAACATGACGGTGAATTATTTATAGCTGAGTGTCCCCATGACACCTCAGGCCATCAAGGAAGAGATGCAACATATAGATGGGCTCATGATCGAGGGGTGGGCTTGACCATGAACACTATTGCACAGGTTATCCATGAATGTGAAACATGCGCTGCAATTAAACAAGCCAAGCGTTTAAAGCCTCTGTGGTATGGAGGGCGATGGCTGAAATATAAATATGGGGAGGCCTGGCCCGTTGATTGTATCACACTCCCACAAACCCACCAAGGCAAGCGCTATGTGCTTACAATGGTGGAAGCAACCACCGGATGGCTCGAAACATATCCTGTGCCCCATGCCATCGCCTGGAACACTATCCTGGGCATTGAAAAGCAAGTCCTATGGTGACATGGCACCCCAGAAAGAATTGAGTCAGACAACGGGACTCATTTTTGAAACAGTATCATAGACACCTGGGCCAAAGAGCATGGCACTGAGTGGGTATATCACATCCCCTATCATGCACCAGCCTCTGGGAAAATCAAATGATACAATGGGCTGTTAAAGACTACACTGCGAGCAATGGGTGGTGGGACATTCAAACACTGGGATACACATTTAGCAAAGGCCACCTGGTTAGTCAACACTAGGGGATCTGTCAATCGAGCTGGCCCTGCCCAGTCAAAACTTTTACGTACTGTAGAAGGAGATAAAGTCCCTGTAGTGCACATAAAAAACATGCTGGGGAAGACAGTCTGGGTTAGTCCTGCCTCGGGCAAAGGAAAACCCATTCGTGGGATTGCTTTTGCTCAAGGACCTGGGTGCACTTGGTGGGTAATGCAAAAGGATGGGCAAGTCCGCTTTGTACCTCAAGGGAATTTGATTTTGGGTGAGAATAGCCAATAAACTAAAGGGTATGATGTTAATTGCTGCATAATACTGTATGCCATCACTTTTATGGTTACTATACACGATATCAACAGTGTTTCAGTAAGAATCACCCGGATCAATAAAGAATGAACTTTGATGAAACCAAGCAAAGTGCAGCAGTGATGGAACCAGAGCTAGCTTCAGCATGCAACAATCCAACACCACACACCATCTCTCCTGCCCAGAAGGACTATTATGACAGATGGAGCCCAAAGTTATGGACTAAATGAACTCAATGGACAGTTTAGAGGGATGGCCCATAGACCAAGGGAATGATATCTGTGTGTATGTATCAAAACACAGGAAAAGTGGTGGTGATTAATTGGAATGTATTAGAAAGGGTAGAACCTGGGCATGACGTAGGTGGTAAAAACAGGGCAGAGCGCGAACGCAGTCCTCCACTACCACAAATTATGCTGTCGAGTTTCCCACATTTGGGCAAATCGCAGGTGTCAGCACACCCGGAGTGCAGGGGATAAGCCTCACCCTGGGAAAACCACCTGCCTGATCATGGTGTCTCCCCTGTCAGGTAAGTAAAGGACTGTTGTGGTTTAGCCCCAGTCAGCAACTAAGTACCACACAGCCACTCACTCACCCTCCCCCCCGCAGTAGGATGGGGGAGAGAATCGGAAGAGCAAAAGTAAGAAAACTTGTGGGTTGACATAAAAACAGTTTAATAATTGGAACAAAAAAAATATTGTAATGAGAAGGAAAACAACAAGAGAGCAAGAGAGGAACAAAACCCAGGGGGAAAAAACAGTGAAACAACCGCTCACCACCTGCTGACCGACACTCACCCAGTGCCTGAGCAGCGATTGCTGCCCCCAGCCAACTCCCCTCAGTTTCTATACTGAGCATGACGCCCTATGGTATGGAATAGCCCTTTGGTCAGTTTGGATCAGCTGTCCTGGCTGTGCCCCCTCCCAGTTTCTTGTGCACCTGGCAGAGCATGGGAAGCTGAAAAGTCCTTGACCAGTGTAAAAACCACTTAGCAACAGCCAAAACATCAGCGTGTTATCAATATTATTCTCATACTAAAATCCAAGATGCAGCACTAGACCAGCTACTAGGAAGAAAATTAACTCTATCCCAGATGAAACCAGGACACATGCTTTAAAGAGATGGGTACTGTCAAGTATTGGTTGAGAAAGCCTCCAGGTTCAGCATCAGTGAATCTGAAAAACTGCTCATTTGAATCCCTACTAAGGAAGAGGAAAAAAACTATATTCACCTACTCTACAGAGTTAGCCCTCGCATCCCAGGACTCCTGATCCAGTCTACCTAGAAGAAGCTGAACTACCATGGCAGCTCAGGACAGTCATTGTTGCCTGTATATCTGAAAGGAGTGAATTTAACAATGGCCCAGGCTACACATCAACATCTCGCTCAGTAAATTAAAAAAGTCAGGGACTTTTGCTGCCACTAGGTCAGTGCAGGCACATTTGCTCTGCCTTTATGCAAACTGTCCTTGGTGTGTGCTGTCCCCCTGTGGTGTGCCTGGACCTTGGTTAGGAGAGTGAGAACTGTCACATGCCAAACCTCTGTCAGGAACTGGCTAAAAATTAAATGGTGTAGATGGCCATTACTTCTACCCATATCTTGGCCTTCTTTTTAGGTGGACTTTATGAACTTGTTCTTGCTGTGCAATACAGTAAGATCCTGGTTTCCTCTTCCTGCAAAGCTGCATCACTAACTGCTGTATTAGAAAATGACTTGACAGCAGGCTCAATAGGAGTCAGCAGTGTGCCTGACAGGCAAGAGGGCAAACCGCATCCTGGGGTGCATCAAACACAGCATAACCAGCCAGTCAAAAGAGGTGATTATCCCCCTGTATTCAGCATTGGTGTGGCCTCACCTTGACTACTGTGTGCAGTTCTGGGCCCCACAATTTAAGAAGGATGTGAAGGTACTCAAATGTGTCCAGAGGAGAGCAACAAAGCCGGTGACAGGGCTGGAAGGCATGCCCTGTGAGGAGCAGCTAAGGACTCTGGGCTTGTCTAGTTTGGAGAGAAGGAGGCTGAGGGGCAACCTCATTGTTCTCTACAGCTTCCTGAGGAGGGGAAGAGGAGAGGGAGGTGCTGAGCTCTTCTCCCTGGTATCCAGTGACAGGACACGTAGGAATGGTTCAAAGCTGTGCCAGGGGAGGTTTAGACTGGACATTCAGAAGCATTTCTTTACCAAGAGGGTGGTCAAACACTGGAACAGGCTTCCTAGAGAGGTGGTCGATGCCCCAATCCTGTCAGTGTTTAAGTGGCATTTGGACGATGCCCTTAATAACATGCTTTAACTTTTGGTCAGCTCTGAATTGGTCAGGCAGTTGGATTAGATGATCATAGTAGGTCCCTTCCAACTGAAATTATTCTATTCTATTCTATTCTATTCTATTCTATTCTATTCTATTCTATTCTATTCTGTTGTACTGTCTAGTTAATGAAGTGCATAAGAAGGATAGAATGAAGCTTTGTGGTCCCATGGGTTTTTTGTTTTCCCTTATCAGTTCTTGGCTAAGATCTTGATGAGAGGCAATATTTTTTTACCCTTCCTTGGAGAAACAAGAAACCAGAAGAAACTGGAAGATATGATCTCTCTGTTATAATATATACTGGAATCTCTGATGTTATTTGAGATAGATTCTATGGCTATAATGTACAGTAACTATTAATGTATTTCAATGGACAAGTCCATTTTAACGTGTACATTTCTAACAGGGCTACTTTTACAGGGATTTTTTTTCCTTTTCGGATTCTGTTTGAGCATAGTAAAGATCTCTATAGAGAGGAGTTAGAGCTACTTTAAATCTATATACTTCCCATGCCTCCCTCCCAAAATATCTTATTTCTCAATATTAAAAATGTCCATTTCCATAGATCTGAAATGTAAGGTTGGATGGTTTCATTGCCAGGATATAAATAAAGTTTCCTTCTTCTGTCTTCTAAATTTTTCCTCTTTGAGAACACGGAAATTGCCTCTTTGAGTACTTGGAAGAGAAGACCCGCAGGAATGGAAAACCTGTGACACCATTTTCTGAGACTAGCTATTCAGTGCTTACACTATTAATTGTATATAAAAAGGGACTAGTAGCTACAGCAGCTACAGAAGGGGAAAAGGTAAAAATGATATTGACTGTTTCAACATCTGGACATATTATTTCAATTACTACCAACTGAGTTCTTATTCAGCAGAAGTACTAATTGCTGTCCAGTCTCATCAAGAAGGTGTTTTTTTTAAAAAAGAAAAAAACATACCAAAAAAACCCCAAACCAAAAACTTTTTGACTCTGTTACTAAATAAATACTGACTGCATTTTTCCACAGTGTTGTAGGTAAATGTTGATTAGTACTTCTCCATGATGTTAGAAGACTCCATTTCATTTGAAAGAAGACATTTGTTTTAAAAAGCATACTCAGTGATCATAATTTAAATTATTTTTAGGCATTTTATCTTGACCAAGAAAAGTGCCATTTATTGAATACTTCTCACTGAAATAACCAATATTTAAATGGTAGACAACTGATATCAGCAAGTTAGACTGTTTGCCACAGTGCACTATGAAAATAATTTCAGTGAAGAATTATTTTGAAATACTCAGAGATCAGCATATTACTTTCATTTTTACATGAAATTTTTCAACTGTTGGACATATACTACCAGCTAAGAGTGTAAAAATGTTCAGTTATTTGACCATAGTTCTCTGAACTGTGAAAATATGGCTTAGAGTAAATGTTTTGATAAAGAAAACTATGAAATTAGATTTGAAGCAAAAACTAAGATCAGTTATCCTCCTTTTAGTCTGCATGTGCTGTAAATACTAAGCTTAGAGCTAGTTTGTTTCTCTTCTTATTTATAGCTCTAATCTTTTGTCACTGACCCAAAAGGGGCTGATCTATTAGACCATGAGAGCCTGGTGAAGTAGAATTGGAACGGTACTTGTATTGGAGATGTGGATGAGAAGGGTCTTTAAATCCATACTTCTTAGGGCTAAAAATAATTATTTAATTATTTTGTTCTCCATCAATAGAAAAATAGCATCTATGATACTCGGAAGAAAGGGGAATCAAGGAGACAAAAGTTTAATTACACTGCTTTATTTCCTTTGCAGCTGTGTCCCATTAGCTTGCAAGCAGTGGGGTATCTCTTTGCAAGCTCTGACCCTCCTACCAATATATTTTTGACCAAACTGATAATTAAAATCAATTACAAGGGATAGAAGTGATGAAAGGGATATTTTTCCCAACAGAGACCTCTGAATTAACTTTGCTGCCATAAACTAACTTTGTAGTTTACTGGTTGCTGATTGCCAGATGCTCATTTGAGATTCTTAAGGGTGAGAATCATCTTCCTTAAAAACAACTATTTGATCTGGTTTGGTAGAGAAAGAAGAGAATGGAAAAGTTTGTGTAGTGCAGGCTGATAGTTTTTATGCACCTTTTAAAGAGGGGATTTATACCAGCTAAGTCTGTAATTCTTGCTTATGTTTAATAGAGTATTTAGTGTATATTTCACATAGAATTCAGAAGTCAAAGGTAAAGCAAAAAAATTAGCAGGAGTTAGGTGTCTCACCTGCTTAGGCTGATTTTTTAAAATCCCATTAGGTACATAGTGGTATCTGGTGGTGTTCACATGCTTTTGAAAATCTTGGCATGAACGCATTTTGGATATGCCAGCAATTCTGAATTTGTGGGCTAGTTATGTCAATCTACCTTGGGTAATTTTCTAAGAGCATTCAGTAGTGCTACAAAGCCCAGGTTAGGGTCCTTTGTCTTTGAGCTGTTGGAATATGTGATTAAGCTGTAGTTATTCCATTTTTTTTCCATTTTTTTGTATGTGCTTATAATATAAAGGATGTAGTGCAAAAATAATGACTACGAGCATTCTAGACAGAAAAAAGAGAACATTTACATGTCTCCTCAGGGCTTTTGAGCTCTTATCCCTATGAAAATATATACTAGAAATACTACTGTTTAGGTCTTGTTTGTTGGTTTGTTTGGCTGTAGGGAGTTTAGCTATTCAGTGAGTGAAGACCAGGAACAAGCTGGATCACGCCTATCACCCACCTAAATGTAGCATGTGGTGCATAACCCAAACGTCCTGAGACTCAGCCATGATCTTCTAAATTCAGAAGTGAATATACTGTGATGCATGTGGTGGTTAAATAATGACCTCCGATCTATGTATGAAATGCATTCTGAAGGGTTAAAGTTACTTTTAGTGACTTTCCATAATCCACTGGAAACCAGAAACAAAGCTCTTTGTTTTTAAAGGCTGGTTCTAGGAGACATATTTTTAGAAGTCAGAAGATCAGGCAGGATTTCACAGCCTCATTCTTCCAATCTTTCTTTCCCTCACTATTATTGCAGAATATGCTCTGTTCCTGCCTTGGCTTTTTCTTTATACCTTTTACTTTCTTTGACAGTCCTTCTGTTGAGAGTTTATCTTTTATTAGCTTTTAGGCCTCCAGCCATCATATACTGTCATGGTCCTTTGGGGCACATTGATCTTTATTCCAGCATTGTTTCGCTCACTTGAAGGCTTATCACCAGCATTTCTTTGAGAGGCTGTCTCTAGTTTAATATCTGAAGGTTAGACAATGCATGATAGACCCTTTAATCTCACCAGCAGAGTCCTAAACCAATATTATCACTATTCCGCTCTTATATTTTTAGGTTTTAATTAGCTTGGATGTGTAGGAGAGAAACTTTAAAGTAGTCATTAAATGTGATTTGTTGACTGTTCTCCAAATTCTCATCTCTATTTTAATAATATGCATGAGTATTCTCATAATTAATAAGGTCATAATGGAATCTTCATTAATGTAACACTACCCATCTGATCTGACAAACACAGATCCTTTTCACTGGATTTTTAAGTGTTTTTTTAAAAAAAACAAAACACCTCCTTCTCCATTAAGCAGACAGCAGTAATGGTTTATGTGTTTTGTTTTTTAAATTATTCTGCTATAAAAACAAAGAGACATGTGGGAAATCCTGATAGAGTCACCTTGCCTTAGATTGTATAATACACTTAACTAACTTGGAATTAAAAAGAAAAACAAGTGTGTGGGGCTTAGCCTTTAGTTTGTTTGTTTAATTTGGAGGAAAATACTGAGCAGCTCAGGCACTATGGCATTACTCTCAGGATGCAATTTGCTCAACAGACTGATTAGCAAGGGAAAAGAGCAGAGGTGGAAAGGTGGAGAACAGGGATAGAGGACACTTCTTCTGCGGTCTTGCTCTTATCACAGGAAAATGTTTCAGTGTTTGTGCCAGTTTAGTTGTCATGGAACAGTGAGCAGCGTAAGTTCTACTCACTTGATATCTTCTGTGCTACAATTTGCCAGGTTTCCTTTTAAAAGCACCTCAAAGAAAATATGATTATTCATTATTATTTTAGAAGAATGAATGCATGCTTCTGCTGACACTGTGCTTTGATCCATGGATTCCCAGCTGATGGATGAGATGCCTCTCCATCTTCCTCATAACTGCATGTCTCTCAGATGGGCAGAGCATCAATAGGAATCCATATACAGCAATATAATAAAACAATGCAGTAAGGTTCTTTGGCTGATACATACATAAATCATTCTCCTTACTAATGTGAACTGCTCTTATTCTTTGAATACGTATTTCTTGAGGCCATAAATTAACATAACCTTACTTAGTTCTTTTTAGGTCACCAAGCAATAATTTCTTCCTTGGCTCAATGTCATCTACAGTCTATCCCTAGACCTGTTAGATTTTTTCCAGGTCAAAGCTATTTCAAAATCACCATGAAGTTTCAAGGCAAGAAAAAAAAATTGTTTGCAGTTGTTTGCCTTATCCTCAATTCGTATCCTCCTCTGCTGCTTCCTCATTCACTTCTCCTCCTCTTTTCCGAATTGATTTCTAGCAGGAGAATGCTTTTTCTAATTTCCATTTTATACATATTTGATGTCAGTTTATTACCATTTGTTTTCATATTAGTATAAGAACTTAAATGATTCTTCTCCCTCCCTAGTGTTTCTACGTAAACATATGCATTTCATGTCTGTTTCCACACTTGGTTTTCCTTTTACTAGGCTGAATAAGCCAATCTCTCCTAGTGTCGTCAGCTAAAATAATCTCTCTGTTCCCTTGGACATCTAATATCTCTTTCCTGAATCTCTTCAGTCTTGAGTTCAATTTTCTTGGGCATGAGTGGCCAGAAAATGTCTCATCAATAATTTCAAATATTTTTCCTATCTGTGCTAGTCACATGTTCATCAAACTGTGAAGAATCAGGACTTGAAGCATGCTTATTCATTGTTACATATGCATAAGCATACGTAGCATCAAAACCTAAACATGGACTGTATATTTATAACTTCAAAACTAGCACTTTGCACATACATAGCAGAAAAGGTGGGAACCAGTGACTATCAATCATGAGCAAGCAGTACTGCCTAATTTTAGCAGTACCTGTCTGAAATAGCAGTACCTGTCTGAAATAGTAAAGATGCTGATCTTTTCCTGCTGAGAGTAGCAGTGTACAAGCTAATGAGCAACAGGCATAAGGAAAATTCTGATGCAGGCTCATCACTACCTGATGCAAAAAAAGTCTGCTTTTATCCCCCAAAGACAGGCTGTGTAAAGTCATTAGTTACTCTTTTGCACTGTAATCATAAAAAGGGGAGCCCATAGGAGATGGCTTTGAAATGAGATCCTTTGCTGCGTTGTTGTGAGCTACTGTGATACCTGCCTTTACTATAAAACACTTTACAAAGCCTTAGAACTTTAAAAACTTGCCCCTTAATGTTGATAGAAACTGTTTTGACGCAATGAAGAAACTGTTCTACTAAGCAATACTGGATCCTAATGGGAAAGCAATCCTTTAATACTGGGAAAGTCCAGGCTCTGAAATTGCTTTGATGCAAGTGACTGTCACACAGATGAGCTTGCCGGGACTGGGGGGGGGAGTCTTAATCCAGCATGCTCTCCATCTTTCCAGTAATCATTCATGGCTGAGTTTGTCACAGTCCTCATTATTGTTGATAATGATGATTTTCTATGCCTAAGCCTGATATTTGCATAATGTCCCATAGGTTGCTAAGGGTTGCTAAGAAATCTTATAATACTTGAGAGTGGTATTTCTTAGAAAGAATGTAGCTTTTAAAAAAACACAACCAACCAACCAAAAAAAGAAACAACAAAACCCATTTGCTTGATTTATTAGAGCTAGTTGTAAATGTTTTAGTGATTCTTACCCTCAGAAAGGATGTGCAAACACTAGAATTTCCTCACTAAGACGTGGGATACACATTATGTAGAAGTTTGATCTAACTTGTTAACTAGCTTCCCTCTATACCCAAAGGTAAGAAAAATTATTTTAATTTGGTCAGCCCTGAAATGGTCAGGCCATTGGACTAGATGATAGTTGTAGATCCCTTCCAACTGAAATTATTCTATTCTGTTCTGTTCTGTTCTATTCTATTCTATTCTATTCTATTCTATTCTATTCTATTCTAATTCAACTCATCCATCTAAGACACCTACCTTAGGATGTATAAACTGCCATTCAGAAGTGCCACTGCCTCAGACTCCAGGAAAAACATGCTTTTTTTACAGTGAGTTTAACCCTTTGTTCAGACTTAAAGGACTTAAGGGAAAATGTTTTAAAAGTTTTTGTATACAACATAAGCAAAACAATTGTACATAATTACTTACTGCATAATTACTTATATTAAAAATTATTATAACATATCTGAGTCAAAATAACAACTAAAAAAATATCTTCAGTTGTCTTCTGAGCTCTCATTACACTATATGAAACATTCTTGATTGTACACAATCTGTACTGAGAATCCCTCAAGAAAGATTTGCTAACAGAAAAAACTATGAAATGTTTATGCTTTATATTCCCCTTTCTTAGGTAAAACAGTTATTTATTCTAATTTAAAATTAATTACTTTGCTTATGTTCCGAGTCCAATTTCTCTTCAGAGATGTATTTCTCCTGTACTTATGAACAAAAACCACCTTTTTGATTCTACCTTCTGTCATGCTATTTATTAGATCTGCTTTGCCCAAAAAATAAAAGCCAGCAATAACAGTAAAATATGGGTTCAGGATTATTTATTTTATGTTATAATTTATTTACAAAGCAGTTTTGAAAATTAGGCCTCAGATGACAGAAAAATTATGGGCCCCTAAACAAGAGGCTGTGTTGGAAACCTGGCCTTCTGAGCTGTAACCTACCCAGACACTGGTTATAAACCACCAGGGTGTTCCAGACACGGTGATGAGAAGACACTGCATAAAAAATAAACTGTAGACAGGTAAAACTGAAAGAAAAGGATGGAAGTCTCAGATTCCTAAAGGCAGGAGTTTTGGTGCTTACACCAGAGGAGCCAAGGGAGCTGAGCTTTGCTACCTTGGTCCATGGCATCTGGGGAAAAAGGCATTTGCCTGTTTCTTATTTTTACTTGAGTACGCACAGCCAAAGAGATGTGACAGACCACCAAGTTTGTCAGTCCACTACTGTTGCAGAAAAACAAAAAAGCCACTTCTCCTGCCTTTTATGTTTGTGCTACTCCTGTTCTCCTATTTTCTGGCACCTGCCTTCCTCAAGTACATTACATACCTAATAAAGATTTCTGTTTATTTTTCTCACCTTCTCTCCACTTCCTTGCGTGTGTTATCATCTCCCTGACTTTTCCTTCACCTGCAGCTCTTCTTAGTTCTCCTCTCTCTGAGCTTTGCTATCCTCTCCCCTGGTCTTTCTTTCTTATTTAATCCTTCAGAATCCCTGTGCATTTGAGCCTCCCTCTCCCATTCACTCCAGCTCCATTCATTTCTCATGCATGATTTTGTACCTGTGACAACTCTTCACCTCACACTCAGACCTTATTTCCCATTTCCTCCTGTACTTAGATTATAAATTTTTTAAATGTGAAGCCAAAAGTACTTTCCAAAAGTCATAATTCCCGACCAGAACCATCAGTCTGAATAGATTCCCATGCCATTGAATATATATAATTTAATGTAATTCTATTTTTTCTTGAACCTTCATCATGTATAGATAATACCAAAATCCATCTCTCCTAAAGTTAGTTTACCATGACCTTTAATAAACAAAGATTTTCATTATTGCTTTAAAAAAAAAAAAGCTGTCATGCTTCTGTACCTTTGTTCAAGAAGTTTGCAAAACCAGGTGACAACAGGTTACATATCTTCAAGACACTAGGGACATATGCTTCCTTTCAGTTATCATTGTACTGTTTATAAAACACTTTCTGTCAGAATAAAGCTTTGTGGAGCTGTGATAACAAGTTACATAGTGCTGGACTAAGGTCACTGAGGAGTGAATTCATATCATTTTACTTTAATTGCCTTAAAGATGGGCATCTAGTTCAAGTGCATCACTGTGACCCCTGGTATTCCGAGATGAGAGAGCTTGTTGTCTCTCCTGGGATGCAGCTTGCCTGCCTGAAGGGTCTTTGTATGGGGAGAAGTGCCCATAACTAAGTGCCCACAGCTAAAATTAATCGAGAGAAAAACACTCTCACAAGACCTATCTCCTCCTTACCGTGCCTTTTAAAATGTACCTTACAACCATGAAGGCACCATCTTCACTTTTTTTTCCTCCAAAGTTCCTAGAAATTCTCTATCAAGGTGATTTGGAATATATTAAAATCTAATTTGTTAAATGGTGGGGGGTTCTCCTCAACTCAGATTATCTGGTTATCACTTTGGAATGTCATTTGCACTGCTAGAATATTGTTCATGAAGCTGATCTTATGAAACTACTTGCTAGGAAATTCAACCTACATTCATCAAGTCTGACAAAAAAAACCCCTCTGTATTCCATTTAGAATTGGTGCAGGAAACTATGATCCTCAGAGAAAATATGGACAATTTTCAAAGTGTTGCAAATTGGATTTCCAAAAGCAACAAGATAAATGAAGAGGTAAAAACCCAAGAACATAAAGACAAATATCTCTTTTTTTGTCCTAAAATAAGTTTCTGTACCACTTGGGAATCATAGGCATCACTGTAAATAAAATATTTAGTGTATGCTTTTCTTTTTTATAAAGTTTGATATTGTTGTGTAAATAGTTTTATGTCACTACTTTGTCTCCAGAACTGAGTGATTTTTGTTGGACTGTATTCAAGCAGTTGTCCTAAGAAGATGTAGTAAATCTACATCTGATTTTTCCCAACACCCAGAAATTATAAGTTTGGTTCCAAGGAAGAGGTGTTACAAAAGAAATATTGAAAATCCCCCAACTAATTTTTAAGGATATTATTTCATTTAGCTTTCAGTTCGCTGATTTAGCAACAGTGTTTATTTCTTGAGAACACATTGAAAGAAATAAAAACCTTTCAGAATCCCCCAAACATCTAAGATCATATTTAAATAGATTATTTCTTTTTAGTAGATTTTTTTTCTTTCATCACTGTTTTTCTAACACTTCGCTGCAATTTGTGCCTGAAAGACAAAAGCCCATCAACTTGGGATTTCTTCACTGCAAATATATTGTTCCAAAATGGTAACGAAAAGTGTATGGAAATTATGAAAACCTATCTACTTTCTTCCTCTGGGGCTGTTTTAACCTGTGATTCAGCATGACTGAAAGCTTGCTACAATAGAAATGTAGTTTAATTAAATGGCTATATGAATCATTTACCTTACATGTATCTTCTGAGTATTGGCTTTGTTTCTTTCTTCCATTGCAACAATTTTTTTCCTTACTTTTGTTTTTCTTCTTTTTTTTTTTTAGAAAATAGGGGTAGAGAATCACAGAGACATAGAGCATAAGAGGGCACATAACTGACTTCCCTTCCTGCATCCCTACACGGAGCAGAAATTACTATAATTAAGCCATCTATGGGAAATGTTTAGCTAACCTGCTCTGGACATCCAGCATAGAAGAGATCCCATAGCCTATCCAGAAGACCTTTGTAACATTTCACAAATTTTATAGGTGCAAACCTTTTCCTAATATCTAATCTACATGTTCTTGATGACAGATTGAGCTACTTTTTTTCCCCTTTCACTTTCACACAGAAAGCAAGTGATAACCATTCTCTCCAGGACTTCTTTTTCCATGCAGAAAGATCACTATCAGTTTTCATACAAATAAGTCAATAATGGTGTGGAATCATCTCATAGTAAAATGAAAGGCAAGGCTTTACTTTATTCTGGAAGGATTACCGCTAACAAAACCAAACAAATCATTTAGTTCATGGAAACTGTTTTATAAAACCTGTGGAAAAGGATATATCATTAGATATTCTCTCAGCACCCAGCATGATAGACTGAGCAGGACATCCACCTGCTGCTGTGGTATTAAAAAATGGTAATTATTAGTACCGTGTTACCACACATCTTCTGCTTTTCATCTTTAAAGTGTTCTAAAATAGAGGACTGGTTGCCTGCTGCCACTGTTAACACCTGCATGGCTGTGTTTCCAATATGTTAGAGGTCAGATCAGACTGCCAATAGTCTGCATAAATTTGATTTCCAGTAAACAAGTCAGCTGGAAACAAGATTTCAGTGTAAGCCTGTGAGCAGTAGCCTGTGTTGTGAGAATGGAGTCCAGCCCTGTAGACATACCAGTTGTGTGACACGTGGGAGCAGGCACCAAGCTTTCCCAATCTGCTCCTCGCTGCCTGAGCACAAAAGTGTGACATCCTCTGAGCTGTTGCTCTGTCCTAGGTCAAGCCTGCTAGGAAGTTCATGGAGAGAATAGCACTTCAGCCACGTAGCGCTGGTGTGTGGCCACGGTATAGGTCCAGTTGCCCCTCAGGGTCACAAAAGCTGTCCTATCCACCAGCCTCCAGTGATAACCCGAAATCCACAGCTAAACTGGATACTATAAAATTTTGCATTCAAGCCTTGGGCTTAAATGTATGCTAAGAAGTCAATTTTGGTCATCATCCCTCCTTGTCCCCACAACCAGATGGTAAATTGTACCAAAATCTTGCACTATTACTGCTCATGCAGGTTTCTCTTAATCACATGTGATGGTCCACTCCAAGACAGATGTACAAAGTCTAGCTTGCACAAAATTGTAACTGCCTTTTGTGCATGAAAAAATATGTGATTTGTTGCCTGTATTTCTTTACCTACAAGATCTAAAGTTGTGAAAATTGTTATACAAATTTAAATTATATCTAGGACCAGGAAGTACATGAATTTTCTTCACGTTTCCTAATTTCCTTTCATTTCAACATATCATAATATTCATGTTAGGAATCAGAAAGGATGAACTATTCTGTTC
Organism: Ciconia boyciana; assembly: GCF_034638445.1. Taxonomy (NCBI): domain Eukaryota; kingdom Metazoa; phylum Chordata; class Aves; order Ciconiiformes; family Ciconiidae; genus Ciconia; species Ciconia boyciana. Next base: position 57,681,641 of record NC_132936.1, read on the forward strand.
TCTAGCTAACCCTGTTTTTTTTAAATAGTTGCTCCTTAGAAAGTGAAAGTGCCACTTGAAGTTCAGGAAATACATAGAAGTATTTTAGGGAGGCAGGGTTATACTGAGGAAGATAAGAAATTAATATTTACATTTAGATGATGTTGTTCATATGTTTCAGATATCAGAACTAATCCATTTATGGTTTTTTCTGTGGTTTCCCATTTCCCATATCTCTCTTTTATGTCAGGATCCTTTTTTCACTGTTTGAATTTTAACCTATTGTTCACTACCATGAGTTTCTGGAGATATGTGCAAATAATGTGATTTCTAATGCAAAAGAGAGTGTGATGGATCTGCCCCCACCCACATGATTTCTTCATAGTGATGTTGCCTTAATGCTGTACAGATTCTTGGGTTTCATATACCATTAATTTCAACTTGCTTTCTTCATTAAAATTCTAGGAGGCAGAAGGCCATAAAGAGAAAATGACCCCTAGTAAGGCAAAGCAGTGGAAATGTTACTACACTTTCCTTTACCCTCAGGCATTTAGCCACTAGAACTATTTTTATTTCTTAAAACTTTTATTTAATGTTTAAAATGTGAATTCTTATTTTTTTCCCCCAAATACATTTTAGAAGAAAGGAATGAATGAACAGGTTCTAGGAGGTTTGCTTCAATAAATGTAATGGGTGATGAGCTGCTGTCCTCAGATATTGTCTCCAATCAAGCCCTGTATACTCTACATAGGAAGATGAATTGACATAATTTTTAGAAGTGTGTTTTTCAGCAAATTGTCCAGTTAAATAGGACAATTTTACTCAAGCCTGCAAAAACAATAAGCCTGACCCTCCAGCTCTGCTTTGAAAGGTCATTTTGATTAGTACAGGCAAAATTGGAAAGTAAATGCATTTTCAATGCCTGGTGTCTTTTGGGTTTCAGTGGCCGAATGGCCTGATTTTTCAGAAGTGTAAAGTGTGTGCAGGTTCTGCTGAACTCAATGGGAGCACCAGGCATCATGAATTCCTGACAATCAGGCCATGAGTCTCCTCACTTCTCTCTCTCTTCTCCTTTCCCTCCCCCCTCTTTTCTTGTTATGATAATGTAATGTCCTTTTTGACAAAGAAACTTCATTCATGATCTGTTAAGTGTAGTGGCTTTCATCTCAAGGTTGTATACTAAGAAAACTATTAAAGTTTGTTTTTAATTCATCAAAACTGAGTTATGCTTCAGACAACATATTAAGTACATCAGGGGTCCCTTACAGCATCAATCACAGCCAATTGGCAATCCAGCTGAAGCAATTTAACAGCGCAGAGTTCTGCATGGTTAAACCCATTATGGATTATCCATAAAGTATCCACGCTCAGATTTAGCCTTAGAAATTTAGAAATTAAGGTTCTCAGCTATATTCAAAATTTATAAGGGATTGTCACCAAATAATTACCTTTCTCAGGAAATTAAAAGAAAATTTCATTGTTCTAATATTTAGCTAAATTGTTGCTCAAGCATATGAGGGGACGGAAACAAGGGGGTGGGAAGAAGAAGAAATTCTATCTCTCTTAAATGATTGTCATTTATTATGATGCAAACATGTTTTAAACAAAGTAATTTTAAAATTAATTGCTATTATTTTAGATATGAAAGAACAGCACAGGCTTGGAACAAATCATACTCAACCAGAACTGTTCTAGTCACAGAAAAGTAACGTTTTAACTAGCCTGGCACAGTTAAAGCATTATATGCCATTAGTATACAAATACTAGTACATCTATTCATATCTGAGATGTAGAAGAGTTACCCATGTAAAATGTATATACATTTTTTATACGCTACAGTTATGAACATTTCTGTCCAAAAATGACCAAATCCACACAAAGGTTCATACTTGTCTAATATCATACCTGAAATAGTTTTACCAGTATAAAACTGCATGTAGCCATAGCAGAGACTTTGAAATGTAAGCTCAAGGGCATTTCTTGCCATTTTAATAAGCCATTCAGTTTCTCTATACAATGGATTTATGACTTGTATTTATTAGTTTGATTCTTTCATCCACATCACTTTTCCTTTTTATATTAATTTCATATTTAAGATGCACTCTGTCAGAATACACAAAACCTTTTAAAAATCATTAGAAACAAATGGTTGAATAAGAAGCCGATGTGACAGAAAAAAATGGCCATATATAGATATTGTAGGCAGATGACTAGCCTAGAGCAAAAGGGAATCAGTCCTGTTTCCATTTCTTCCAAAGGAGAATAAGAATGAAGGACAGCAGTGGCATTCAGTTGGGCACTGTTATTATATATTTTACTCAGATTCAGTGATGATGTTTTTATGAATACTTCCATTTTATTAAGACTTTTAAATTTCCTACAGAATAAAAGTGGGCAGATGAGCAGACTAGGTACATGAAGAAGAACAAAAAACTATTTAGTTGAACAGAAATGGAAATATTCGAAGTAGTATTGAATATGCAGTTGCAAAAAATTAAAGATGAGATTCTACAAATATAAAGGATAACAAGATACAGTTTAAAGGATGGAGGAAAGTGACAAAGAAGAAATCAAACCAGGGAATACTTTCTATCATTTATCAGATATTCAACCACAAGACAGTAAAAGAACAACATATATTCAGTCAGAGATGTTGAAGGTATCTTCTCATAGATATCTATGTTCTTTGTGTACTACAAGAACAAGGGACTGGTGAAGAAGAAAATTAGACCTTTCTAGCTTGGAACAGGAAATCATTGACAACTTGAGAACACCTAGTTCAACGCCTGCTCAAGCAGGGTCAGCTATAGCAGGTTGCCCAGGACTCTGTCCAGTCATCTTTTGACTATGTCCACAGATGGAGGTTCCACGATGTCTTTGGGCAACCTGTTCCAGTGTTTGACAACCCTCACAGTAAGAGGTTTTTCTTGTGTTCAGATGGGATTAACAATGCTGATATTCAAGAATTTGAATTAGGGCAAGTCTTCTTGTTGAGATCATGCTTAATGTCCAAAGAGAAAAGGACTAACTGAGAGATCTCATGGTGTTCTTATCCACAGAGATCTAGCTGTAGAGATTCAGACTATGCAGAAAAAGAACCCAACAACAACACAGTTTTGTAGAATGAAGAAAAAGAGTACAGTCCATGTCTGTGTACTGTCTTCTTCTTCCAAAAAGACTGTTCAGACATCTACAGTTGAATTCCTTTATCATTTTTGTGTCCCTGTGAAGAATGCTCCATTTCCCTGTGTGTTAAGAGGATTAATTCTGTCTCTGGTTCTTTAGAAATGCATGTTATAGAGAAGATGCCACTGGTATTTTAAAGGGTTCATACAATTTAGGAAGTAAGGCCAAAAGGGCCTTCATTAGGTCAGAACAATTCCATCCTGTAAGATAAGGAATAGGAAAGACCAGACAGGCCAAAGAGTTTGCAGCATCAGAGAACCCTGCAGTAATTTGCAGAGAATTGATTAGATAAGTTATGCTGTATGAGGCAGAGGAAAGCAGAGATAATACCAGTCTGTTTGGGAGCCTTGCCAATCTCATCAGACAGAAAATTTCCCCATACACCAAATTCAGCAATCAGCATAGCTTTTTGAGCAAGACACATCAGCCAAGTCACCTGAGAGGTTTTCCTACACTATGTAATATGACATTTCTGATAGTCCTGAGGAATATGAGAAATCATTCAGGAAACGATATTAAACATATGACAAGAAAAACCCTTCCCTGAGACCCCTGATGGACTGAGAAGGGAATCCTGATAGAAGGAAATTTGATGTGTTGACAACTCACAGACATAAGACTATTTATATCTTTGTAATTGAGTCCAAGAGACGGCTGGGGCTGATAACACTGTGTGACTTTGAAACTGTGGGAGCCCAGACCGTTTCACACATTATTCTCCCTCCTGTTTGAGTTTCACAGGTTGATGATCTAGAAGGATGGCTCCAAGATTTATACAGTATATGCATTCAGCATAGTTTGAGCTATTGTGTGAGTCTGAACCCCGAGCCAGCTTGACAATGTAAGCGCACCTATACACTAGAGCTGTACAGTGGTAGAAGAAGGAAAAGGTGGACCAATGCATACAAAATGAAGGCACAAAAATATCCAATTGAAATTTAAGCATTAGTCCCAGTGAAGCATTAGAGTGTGTTTGAAATAATATCTTGCATACTCTAAAGCATGTCTTCTGTTCATAAACTTTGAAGCTCTGAGTTATACACGAAGTTTTGCAAACAAATTTTTCTATATGCCAGTGATAATCCTTCAGTCTTCTCTGGCAACCACTCTCTTCACCCCTCCCAAGTCAATGTTGGGGACCAGGGAGGTAAAGCCTCTCCCACTATAAGGGAAGATCAGGTTCGTGACCACCTGAGGAATCTGAACATATATAAGTCTACGGGACCTGACGAGATACATCCCAGAGTCCTGAGGGAATTGGCTGATGTAGCTGCCAAGCCACTCTCCACGATATTTGAAAAGTCATGGCAGTCAGGTGAAGTCCCTGGTGACTGGAAGAAGGGAAACATTGTGCCTATTTTTAAAAAGGGTAGAAAGGATGACCCTGGGAACTACTGACCTGTCAGCCTCACCTCTGTGCCTGGGAAGATCATGGAACAGATCCTCCTAGAAGCTATGCTAAAACACATGGAGGACAGGGAGGTGACTTGAGACAGCCAACATGGCTTCACCAAGGGCAAGTCCTGCCTGACCAACCTAGTGGCTTTCTACGATGGAGATACCACATCAGTGGACAAGGGAAAAGCAATGGATGTCATCTACCTGGACTTCTGTAAAGCCTTTGACACGGTCCCCCACAACATCCTTCTCTCTAAATTAGAGAGATACGGATTTGATGGGTAGGACTGTTCAGTGGATAAGGAATTGGTTGGACGGTCACATCCAGAGGGTAGCGTTCAACGGCTCAATGTCCAGATGGAGATCAGTGATGAGTGGTGTCCCTCAGGGGTCCGTACTGGGAGCAGTGCTGTTCAATATTTTCATTAATGACATAGACAGCGAGATTGAGTGCACCCTCAGCAAGTTTGCAGATGACACCAAGCTGAGTGGTGCAGTTGGCACACCAGAAGGACAGGATGTCATCCAGAGGGACCTGGACAAGCTGGAGAAGGGGGCCTGTGTGAACATCATGAGGTTCAACAAGGCCAAGTGCAGGGTCCTACACCTGGGTCAGAGCAATCCTTGGTTTCAATACAGGCTGGGGGATGATGTGATCAAGAGCAGCCCTGCGGAAAAGGACTTGGGGGTGCTGATGGACAAAAAGCTGGACATGAGCCAACAATGTGCACTCGCAGCCCAGAAGGGCAACCATATCCTGGGCTGCATCAAAAGAAGCGTGGCCAGCAGGTCCAGGGAGGTGATTCTGCCCCTCTACTCTGCTCTAGTGAGACCTCACCTGGAGTGCTGCATCCAGCTCTGGAGCCCTCAGCACAAGAAGGACATGGAGCTGTTGGAGCAGGTCCAGAGGAGGGCCACAAAAATGATCAGAGGGATTGGAGCACCTCTCCTATGAGGGCAGGCTGAGAGAGTTGGGGTTGTTCAGCCTGGAGAAGAGAAGGCTACGGGGAGACCTTATAGCAGCCTTCCAGTACTTAAAGGGAGCCTACAGGAAAGATGGGGACAGACATTTTAGCAAGGCCAGTTGCGATAGGACAAGGAGCAACGGTTTTAAACTAAGGGAGGGCAGATTTAGACTGGATTTAAGAAAGAAATTTTTTACCATGAGGGTGGTGAGGCACTGGAACAGGTTGCCCAGAGAGGTAGTGGAGGCCCCATCCCTGGAAACATTCAAGGTCAGGTTGGATGGGGCTCTGAGCAACCTGATCTAGTTGAAGGTGTCCCTGCTCATTGCAGGGGGGTTGGACTAGATGACCTGTAAAGGTCCCTTCCAACCCAAAGCACTCTATGATTTTATAATCCATCTCTGCACCACAAGACACTGAGCATACCATGTAAACTCGATAAGATGAAAACATGCTCATAAGAGCCAGAAAAGTAGCCATTTTGTTGCACCCAAGGGCTAGTATTTAGAAATCTTGATTATGACACCATTGTAGTTTGCTATGCACAAGCAATGAAACTACTCCATATTTCTCTCCCAGCTGGGGCAAAATAGTCACCCAGCTAATACAAATTAGGAGGCTTGCTGAGTTTCTGTTTGGAAGGCACTTTCAGACCCTTTGGTAGAACATCTAATCTGAATGCTGTGTTCTATTGATACATGCATTATAAAATGTATTTGTCAGATGGTGGCAGGTTATGATCTATGGCTAAAAAATAATCAGATCACAGAATATTTTTCAGGAGCAATATTTCAAGAGAAATTACTCTTGATGGAGCACCTTAGACAAGCAACCCATTTTTACATGTTAATTTACATGCTGAAGCATAATATAAATGTTAAAACCCTAGATGGCTTTGGAGCAGGAGAAAAATGTTCCCTGTTACTCTCTCCTGCTCCAAACCTATGCATAGCCCCAGCACTTATTTTTTTCACAGCTCTCGCATTTCTTGGGCTTCCATCACTGTCTCTAAATAAAAATTCTAGGGCACAGAGAGGAGAGTAATTCAGGTGAGGGCTTAAGGCACATTGCTCCATAGCTGAAAACTGCCAAAATCAGCCAATTACAAATTCATTGAAGTTACAGTCGATATTACACTTTCAATTTTATGAATGTTATGTCAAAAAGACTCTTTTTTCAACTGTATAGACGAAAAAAACCCCATACCCATGCAAGTCTCCCAAACAATTAATTGGACTGCAGAGTGAAAGACTGTTTCTGTAGTTTGGTTAAAAGGACATCCTAATGGCTTGTGGATTGGAAGGTCTATAACAACGCATCTGCTAGAGATAAACCAGCCTTAAAGAACTGTGCTTTAAGATGTCTGAGGGTATTCTGAATGAAAGCTTCAATGGCCATTTTCACATTAATATAATTACAACATCAGAAAGGGAAAACGACAGAATTTCCCTAACTTTGTCAAAAAAGCTGAAGAAAATCTATTTGCATCACTAAGTAAGAGAATATAAGTGTATCTATGAGCAGCTGGTTAAAACTTTTAGACGGCAAATTATGCATAGACATTTAAATGAGTTTTTATGTGGCATGCTCTGATGAAGGGAATGTCTTCCAGCTGGGATGTAGTCAGAATTGCCAGTAAACTTTATCACTGTATTATGATGTAAAATTTATCATTATATCACTGCATCAGTAATTTGAGGATATTACTATTTCTTTTTTACTACCCCACTTCCTCAGCTGGGCTCTGTAGGCTATAAGCTTAAGTGCTGAAGATCACAGAGATTCTCTAATTCCAACTTTTTTTTCTCTGTTATGCCACTTCATCACCTTTCCTTACTCCTAACATTATTCCTTTAAAAATGAGGCATGGTGAGTGCAAGCTCATTGACATTAAACAGATTGGTATTTACTTTTAATCTAGATTCTATGTTTTAAATGTTTCAGGTTTAGGAAAGAAAAATTTTCATTCAGGGCAAATGTAAACAATAGTCAAATGTGATTTTGAAGTGTACTGAAGAATTCTTACATTCTACCCTATCTCTTCCCTTCATTCCTTTTTGCCACTTTCATTTTTGTGACTTATATAATTTTCTTCACTTTCTGACTGCTTGCTGACTCAGCTGCTGACATACTTTTAATTTAAATGATAACTTTCACTGACATCACTGGGAGGTTAGGGTGCAAAAAGACTTCCTTGAACCAGGAAGAATATGGAACAAGTCAGAGACAGGAAATAGCAATAATGGAAGTACATGGTTATATAGGTTAGATAAGTGCATAGCGTAATCATTCAGAATCATTCTTTCCTTAAGTAACTGCTTTAACCTGTATGTCTACTGTAGTTTCCTAGTGACTTCTACAATGAATGAGTTAGAATTCTTCAGCCTAAAAATGAGATGAGTTGGGGTATATGATAGAAGTCTATGATTCTAAGTTATTAGTGGCATGGAGATAGACTGGGAGACATGGAGATAGATGGGACTGACTGGTTACTGTGCCTTCCAACACACTAACCATCCAGTGAAACTAGGAGGAAAAATCAAAAGAAGATACCTCTTCACTGCATCGATTTTAGACTACAGAAGTCCTTGAGAAAAGATCTTATGGTTGAAAAGGCTCAAGGGGAACCTGAACAAATACTTATAGAGATTGCTTAAAGTTATTTTAACCATACCAAGCTTGGACTATCCACCAACCTGGAAAAAATCAGAGGCTAGGAGAACACACACAGAAAATATCATATATGTTTTTCCTAGCCTTACTCCTACCTAGACTTCTGCTTGTAATCAGTGTTGGAAACAGGATATTGGGCTAACTGAAGCCCTGGTCTAAAACTGCATGGCTCTGCTTTGGTTCATAAGTTTTCTTACAAACACTGGCATATTTTATTCTACTTTATGGCAGTGGTTCCCATACTATGTTCCATTCAATATACCCATAGAAATGATTCACATCCACTTACAAGCTTGATGATGAAGGGATATACACTTCTCTGACACTTTTTATTAAAAAATCTTTCCAAGTTCTGCATCTATTACATGGTTTTGGTACTCATTTACTCACTGTTTCCATTATTTTAAGTCATGCTTTCCTTGTGTTTTCCTCTTTCCTATCTTTAAATATTAATCCTTCATTATTTTGTTGTTACCAGTTTCAGTTCTTGAGGTCTTATGAGTTTTTAAATTTATAACTATTTTTTTTTCTATTAAATCCTCCTCAGGACTAGCCACTGTCACCAATTTTAAAAGACATTGCCAGAAAGCATGCATTTTTGTGTATAATGTGCATGACAGAACCGTAATTTTCAATATTTTTTGTCTGTTTCTATAATTTGCATGTTCTGTTGGGGAGGATTTACATTTAATTCTGTGACATGTTTAGTGTCAGCTATGCTACTGTCCCGGTTTCAGCTAGGATAGAGTTAGTCTTCTTCCTGGTAGCTGGTATAGTGCTGTGTTTTTGATTTAGTATGAAAATAATGCTGATAACACGCTGATGTTTCAGTTGTTGCTAAGTAGTGCTTACACTAGTCAAGGACTTTTCAGCTTCTCATGCCCTGCCAGCAAGAAGCTAGGAGGGGGCACAGCCAGGACAGCTGACCCAAACTGGCCCATACTATATGATGTCATGCTCAGTATATAAACTGGGGGGAGTTGGCCCAATTCTCTCCCCCATCCCACTGGGGGGGAAGTGAGCGAACGGCTGTGTGGTGTTTTGCTGCCTGTCAGGTTAAACCACAACAGCTATGATTACTTAAAAAATAACAGTTTTATTCCTATACAATATCACAAGAAAAATTCAATACATGTAATTTCAGACCTTTGATTTTTATTGACTTGGTTTTAAAAAGTTGCCACAAAATAAACAACATACCAACAGCTAAGTCCTTTGAGATCAGTCAGTAAACTGTATTAAAAAGTTTAATTGTCAAGCTGACATCATGTCAGCCACAGAGAAGGATTAAATATGAATTAATAAGCGGAATGATTCATTCTGGTTATATAGACAGCTATCTAAATTTGGGGGTTGATCTGTCATTGCATGTCAGCATTTTAAAACAACAAAGTAGTAAAAACACAAGAAAAATCATAATTTGTATTAAACACTGGGATACATACACACTTCAATAACTACCTAGAAAATATATTACAAGTAGCAAAACCTGCCCCAAACCTCGGCAGATGAAACTTGGTGCCTTTATTCATGAATCTATTAGCTTTCTACTGAGTCAGCATTGTGCTAGCATGCAAGTCATTCTCATCTTTCTAATTGAATTCCCTTGTAAAGAAAACATGAGTTTTGGGGCTGTACCTGATTAAATAAGGTTGCATTTTCTGATCTGTCTTGGATTTTGGAGGGGCTTTTTTATGTCAGTAAATTGGCAATTTTTCCTATTGGTACAAAATGTGCAATCCATGGAGCATATTATGATATGTCCCATGACATGAAGGAGTGCCCATGGTGAATGTGAAGACACTTAACAATCGCCAGAGCTATCTCTTATGTTCTGTATTAACTGACTGAATAAATCAGGTGACTTTTAACATAGTGTGGGTCTTTTGGGTACTTCATTTTGATTATATATTTTTAATAAGACCTCACTGCTGCAATAATAAAATGTTCCCACTGAAAAGAAAGCTAGCTAGCTTAGCCATGCAGTTGGTTTTCCAAAGCTGTTGGAAAACTGCATTGAGGCATAATATTCTTAGTCAATGGAAGTTGATTGATTCAGCTGTCTTTACAAGAAGCATGAATTTATAAGTAAACAGCTGGACTTTCCAGAAGCTGATCTGCACCTGTACTATGTGAGACTTCTGCCTTCAACTTGCCCTGCTGGTAAAATCATTTCATTTGGCTTTGCCTCTTAGAAGAATATTGTACCTGAAACCAAAATGGAATATAGGGTCTTGCTTCTCCAAGGACTGCCCTGAAAAGATCCAGGTCCTTCCTACCACCACCACCTTGGGGAAATGGAAGCGCTGGACAGATAAAAAATAATCTCATCACATGTTTGCAAAGCCATCAGCTAATCTCATCCCCTCTTAGGACTTTCCCCTTCCCCCTCTGGCAGAGCATTTGCTTTTATCCTTAGCCTCTATGGCAACTTGCAGAAAGGAGCTGGACCTAATTGTGACTGAAAACTTCTTCATTTAATTGAAACAGGATATTGTAATTGATTTTGAAATCCCAAATAGACCAGCAGTTTCCCTGTGGTTTCATTAGGAAAGCTTTGTACAGCTTTTAGTAGCTATATTCATGGGGAGCAGTGGAGGCATTCGAACAGAGAAAGGAGGCATTTAATGGCCCCACCTGTTTGTATGTACAAGATTGCATGATTATCCGCTTACAACAGCTAAAATGGAAACAGCTGTCTTAGAACAATTTAGAACTTTATCCCCTACTTAACTGCACAAATAAAAAAAAAATCCATTTCCAGTGCAAATTATTCTTGACACCAGCTAAAGGTATTTAACAAGTTAGTTACATTTGTACTAAGGCCTTTAAGGTATTCATATTTATCCATGTGTTTCATCTTTAAAAATAATAGCATGCTGACAAAAGCTATGAAACACATACAGTGTGGGCAGGCGTCTCCAGCACAGTTGAGTGAAACTACCTAAATGCGGATCAGCAATCAGCTTCCCTTGTTACTGCTTTTCTAAGAGTCTGGATAAGCAACTGCCTGTAGTTGATTCCATGGTGCTTTGTAATGTGTCTCTGTCTGAGTATCTTAAAAAACATTGCAAAAAATATTATTTGGAATGCCTTGAGCTAGTACAGCCTGTCTACAGACCCCAACAACAGCTGTCTCACGTATTTTAAAAGAGCTGTCTCTACTGGTTTCCTCCCAGCATGAACAGAAAATTACAAACATTAAAAGCCTATTGGTACACCCAGCCTTTGTACTTTTTTTTTTGCCTACAGTACAATACATTATGCTTTGAATTTTACTCCCAAAGATTCTACTGTCAAAAACAACAGTGGGCATTTAGGCAGAAGTATTTTTCTGAAGATGCAGAATGGGTTGACACAGTGACTCATGTTGGGTCTGAAAGTGTCACAGGGCTCTTCAAACCAGCATGGATAACCCAGATGTTTTAGGGGTAAGAAATTTGCAGCAGCTTTTTTTGCTTAAAAATCATGTGCTGCTCGAATGCCTCAGCAGCACCTCTGTGGCAAGATGGGTGAATTCTCTTACCCCAAGCTATTAAGGAACAGCTGCTTCAATAAAAGATTTGGGGAACTCCCCAGTTCTATATTCCCTCTCTTGCTCCCCACAGAGCAAGAAGGCAAAGAGGATTTATTTAAAGTTATGCTATGTCTTTAGACTTCTTGAAAAGCCAGGTGAATTCTCTCTAGGCACTCTGTTTCCATATGAACTAATTATTTTACCCAACTGTCTCACTTTTCTTTCCAGACACTTCTTAATTAGCTTCTATTTAATACAGTCTCTATATTGTATTTTCAGCACCTCACCTCCATCATGTTCCATGATTTTTTTTTCCCACCTGGAGAATTGTAAGATCTTCATCTCCCAGACAGATTCCATGGAGTCTAAAAAGGTTTGAATTCATATATTAGCTATTTCCTCAGCAACAATGCTTATAGAGTCGTCTTCTTGGACACAAGTTTCCATGAAACTTTAAAAAATTAATTATCTTTGAAACTCTGTTCCTTCATTAAATAAAACAGAAATCAGGTACCAGGTTAAAAAGGCATTAAGGAGAACATGCAGGCAGAATGAAGCACACATGCACAGGTTTGGAATCTTTAGTCATCAAGAATTCACAGAGAATAAAGGAAAAGAATGTCCTCCAGAAACGGGGGGTTAGGTTATCTTTTAGAATGCTAATGTTGAAATAATCTACTTAACAAATAGTAATAATAATAAATTCTTGAAAAAATAAAATGACGGTCAAATGACACTTAAAAATTCTCATGCTTTGAATTATGTGATCATTTGTGGTGACGTGTGGCTCATTCCTTGCCTTTCAGAATGAGACTAGGGACATTTCTGAATTTGCTCAGTGCTGCTTTGCCATACTGAGTTAGTCAGACACTCAAGGTCTAATTCTGTCTGGGATACTTCATCACACTGCAGGGTGATAATTTAAAAGCAAACAACAAAACCTCATCCTCATTTTGTAAAGCAGCACAAAAATAACATGAAGTATGGTTTAGCTCAGGTAGATAATATTAAATATGATGTCCCTTAAAAGCCTACAGGGTTTAAATCACTGTAATAGTACACATTATAATGGCTTATGATGCTGTGTGAGAAATGATCAGTGCTGCTCCTGCCTGTAACTCGGAAGACAAAGTTCCATGCTGGTGATGTGATATGAGCATTATGAGCCCATAATTTTTCATGTTCGTCTTGGACATTCAGCTTAATTCTTAGCCAGAGTGTAATGAGCATGAAGCACACAGAAGTGGTGAAAAGGGTGATCGAAGTTTTTCTAGTGGGACTCGTTTATTTTCTTTGCTCTTGTCTAATCCTCTTTTTGACTGGAGGTTACTTTGTAAGATCCTCATTATGCTAAAATGTGTTGTTAAATGCTAATTAAGAAAAGATAATAGCTTGAACTTTTAGACTAGTTCAGTAATCGGGAGCCTTCAGCTACCACAGATGCTTGTTTCCTCATGCCAGACCAACTTGAGATTGCAATTTCTCCCTGTGGAAGATTTTTTCCCACTTTTTCTTGGAAACTAACTTTTTTCTGTTGTTCTAGTTCAGTTGATTATAATTTGGTATTTCAGTGAATTGACACTAATATTCACTAAACTAGTTTGTTCAGCCATAATAAAGAGCAGCAACTGGAGGTCTTCATCAACTACCACATGGCAACTGGCCCACAGCAGAGCTGTGATTATTGTCACAATGCCAAATCCACCTTTTCTGCCCAGCTAAATAAATAAATAAAAGGAAAGACTAAACAACTCAGAGTGGTGGTACAAATAATTTCCTATCTGATTCAAGAGATCCTCTGACACTAGTTTGGAGAATGAGCTGCATTTGCTGTGGTTTGCATGCTGCGTCATCACATACTACAGAAATGCCACCAAAAAATACACAAGGGCTGAACATAACAGCAATAAGGATTACAGAGAAGGGACAAGATGCAGATCTGCCTGGCCACTGCCATATCAGACAGCCCAGCATGTGCGTGTCAAATGATGTGAAACTGATGGTCTTTGAAGGGGTCAATAAAAGCCTTAACAACATTATGCTGTGGTAAATCTTTTCTAGAGCACACAGCAGAACTGGGTTAAAGAATCTTCTGAAAGTGTTACCAAATCTTTGAAATGAGATCTGAATGGAAATAGAGGGTAGTGTGCAATTGTACTGTGCCATGCATTTCCCAGAAATAACAGCTGGCCATTTATCATATTATCTGGTCTTACTATTTCCAGCGAAAAAATGATTTGATGACGTATTTACCACTGACTTTCTTAAAAGGCCTGGGTTCTCTTATTCTCTGACAAACTGCCATTGAAGCTGAAAGCACAAATCAGAATTTGGCCTCCAAAAAATAATAATATAATGAGGAAAGAAAACGGTCTTAGTTTGGATTGCAAGCTTATTGGCTTATGGAAAATGTTGCTATAAGTATCTCATAATGGATAGAAAGTCAAGTTGTTTGGATCATTAAACCTAGACTAAAAATAAATCGCTCAATTCCAGACCCAAAGGAAGTAGAGTAATATTATCTCTTATATATGCATTTATGCTCTGTACTTGACTTATAGTGAGCTATAGGGGTTTTAGAAAAGGGAGGGAAGTCTTGTAAATCATCAAAAGCCAGTGATGGGTATTGAAGGGTAAGTTACTTAGAAAGTTAATCAAGCTTGAAATCTTATTAATAATTGTTCCATGTTGTTTTCTAGCCTTCATGATCAATCAGCACTGTACCTGTATGCAGCTATGGTATTGCCCTTTCTGGGCAGAATTTATTCTCAGATTCCCAGTAATGAAGGTAAAAGTTGTGCTTCTTTTCTGTGTAAGCATACATGTTTGTGAACCATGACAAAGAATGAAAACTTCAGAAGATAGGTACAATAGAGTGAAGGACAAATCAGCTCTGCAAATTAACTTTGCCTGACCATGTTATTGCATTTAAATTATGACTTAAAGGGAAATTTTTGTTTCTGATATTAGTTGGTTCCAAATCTTTCCACTAAAACTTCCATAAAACATCATTACTGTTTGCAAGAGTGGTCTTTTGTTCTACATGCTTAGGCTTTGAAAACTGAGTCAAACACTGTATCTGTTTGACAGAGACTGTGAAACATGCATCATAGCTTCTGATCATTATTGATCTGGTCTACATGACCAATATCTTTGCTCCCTTTATGAACTGCTTGAGTTTACTGTATTTTTACCACACTTCATCAAAGTTATTTCCAGTAGTTCTCTACTGGTAATTTCTGATTCAAACTGCCTTCAACCAACTCCCTCATGTTTTTTCTAATTCTCTCCAAAAATGCCCAGCTGTATGATTGGTAGCAACACACTGTGATGCTAGTAAGGTTACTTACTACCCTTTCAGGGGCATCACCATAGGCATGGATGTTTCATATCTATTCCACCTACTAAGAATTCTTTCCTTCTTTTGCACTCTTGTGGATGATTGGTGGTATATATAGAAATAAGTAATGTATGCAGAACATGAACATGAAACTAGTTACTCAAACCATTAAACTTAAAAGGGGGGTGCGGGAGAGGAATAGGGCACAGATCAATGACCTAAGGTACATATGCAGATTCTGTGCCTTGCAAACCTTTAAAGCCTCTAGCTTTAAAATACAGCTTTTACTCTTTTGGCATCAGGTCATATTGTAATTGTATCTTTGTTTTTCCCAGATGTGGAGGCAGAATTTGTTTCCCTGGGGAAGACTGCTCTGCAGATAAGTGAATTTGGTCTCTTGGGCTCTGAAAGGGACACCTTGCACCTTCTTCTAAAATGTTAATGGAAAAAAAAAGATTCTCATGCATATTTCAGTTAAAGTGACTCACATGATGATTAGCTCCTTCAGTTTCTTACCTGAACTGAATGAAGTAAAAGGCATCTGCATCATGGTTGTTCTATAGTTCCTGTTCACAGTTATGCTGGTCATGCTACAGACTATTCACAAGTGATACACTGAATACCTTGCTAGTATTGTTAGTACACAATGAAAATCTTGCTATTACTGCTAGTACACCAATAGTCAGTTTCTAAAATAATTTCTTATGCTAGAAGAGTACTTTATTCCACCAAGTTTTCTCCAGATGTTACTGAAGCCAATTCTCATGAAAAAAATTGGTAAGGGTAAAATAAAGGTAAAAAAATCTTGACTCCTGGTGTTCAAATGTATCTGTAAATTCAACCTCCTTTGTAAGATAATTTGTTTGAAGTTATGTAAAACCTGGCAGGGAGCCAAGCTTGTTCCAATGGCTGATAATTTCTTTCTCTGGTTATTAGATTTCTGTGTTTGCAATCATTTCTCATTCTCCTAATGTAATGCCATTTCTTGACAGACCACCCATCATAATTTAATTTTGTCTGCTGGGAAAACTGTGCCAGTCTATTCGTCTTCAATGAAGGAGCCATATATCACAAATTTTTTTAATCCTGATATACAATCAGAATTTATTATCCTGTAGTTCTTAACATATACTATTATAAGAGAATAAGCAGATTTTTTTAAAGATTAGCCACTACTCTTTTTTTATTAATCTTTTGACTTTCCTTATAAAATTTGTCTAGGCAGCTGAACAGTATTGCTTTAAATGTGATGTGCAGAATTTGAGTAGATATGATAAATCCAAAAACAGGCTAAAACCCTGTTAGCCTGCATTTTGTCAATTTATCTTGCAATACATATATTTGAGAAGTAAAATTCAACCTTGCAAAATCATAACCTAAGTTAAACTTACAAATTGTTCTATAGGATTAAAAAGGTGCATAGAGATCATCTGCTTTGAACTTCTAGACACGTATTGTCTTTCAAAATGAATGTTACACAAATCAAGTCACCATATATGTCTTTATGAATAATACCTTTTGCTTAGTATGATCATGAGTGTAGGAGTACTAGTAACACAGTTGAGGGAAAATAATTGCTTCAGTCCTCCCATACTAAATTGAACTGAAGCCTGACGTCACCATTTTCTAAGGTTCTATTACTGGACAACTTACACCAGTTGCATCACGGAAAATTCGTATTAGATATGAGGAAAAAAATTTCTGCCATGAAGATAGTCACATTAGAATAGGTCATCCAGGGAGGTGTGCAGTCTCCATGATTGGAGATATTCACAACTTGCTTAGGTAACGTCTCTTGTCTAGCATTGAACTTAGGCCTTTTCTGAACTGGTGCTTGGAAAAGATGATATTTTGAGCGACCCTCCACATGAACTATTCTATGGCACTCTAATTTTTTAATCACCTTGTGATTTGAGAACATGTTTTAGTGTTTCTTCATATTGTATCAGTCAAAATGCATATCGAGCTGAAACTTGTATTGTTCAGACGGTTTTCAAACAAGGAATTCAGCATCCAGCTCAGCTGTTCAGAATACATCACATTTTATTCAAAGCACTCCAGTCATAGGAGCATAATCTTTGTATATATAGACTACTTCTAATATTTGCTGGTTTTGCCTTTCAGATTAAAACTCCATAATAAATAAACTGGATTTACTCTCAAGATTTTAATCTGAACTCTTAAAGAAGTTTATTGTATAGCATGTACACAGCATCTTTCAATAAACTATCGGGTTAATTTCTGGCTTCTCTTAATTTAGTGGAACTCAGAGTAAAGCTTTGGCCCTTGCCAGTTACTGCTCAAAACATAGAGGAATGCATATTTTAATTTGTTCTTTGTGATTCTTGAAAACATCCTTTTATGGCCATGGGTAGGAAAGACTTCTATGGCTCTTAATGATCCATAATTACATTTCTGCCTTGAAGCAACAGCTTCATCCTCAATTTAGCTCCTATCTTGAAGAGCGTAACTAGATATTTCTATGAAACTACAGTAAAAAATAATGTTTATTATAACTATACATTTATTTGCCTAAAATGTTTACATGCCTTTTTGGTTTCTATTTTCTGCAAACATTCTAATAAAAATGAATGTTAAGCCAATATTGGAGATAATTTGTGGCAAGTGATTTTAATTCATAAATACAAATAGTCACATTGAAAACCTGATTCTCAGAACTTATGCTTAGCATTTAGGAAAATTAAAAAATGTCTTGCAATAAACTGTTATTACAACTTCAAAAAATAGTATCATGAATAATACACAGAAGTCCCTTAGTGAATTTTGACTAATCCTTATGAAAAAATTGCAATTTCTTAGAATACAATCATAAAGGCAAAGATATTAAAATAATGTAAGAGGGAACTGGTTTATTAATCATTCCCTGGCTCAGATCATACTTGGGTAAATATTCATTTAAGTTACTGAGAGCTTTGCCTGGGTAAATGCCTGGAAAATTTCTGCAGAATACTGCTTCTGAGAAGCCTTAAAACAGAATGAAGGCATTGAAGGGAGAAGAGAGAGACAGAATTTCTTGTAAAAGACTTAGGAATAGAGGCCACTGGAAGATAGAGACCTCTAGTGATTTGATTTTATTTTTTTATATATACAGCAAAGGGAAGTGGTGAAGAAGAGCTTAATTTTTATGCACATCACTGAAAAATTTTGCATCCTTTCTGTTTTTAGAAAGTCTATGAATATTTTAAAAATCTGTACCTTGAATTTTGATAACAAAGAGGACAAGGTTCATTTTGGGGTTGAGAGATGACCGTTATTACAGTCTCCACTAATTTCACAAAGGAGTCCTGGATAAGTTAAGGAAAAAAGTATTTTCTCTTGAGAACTGAAAACACCCTAGGATCTACACCAAGAGCAGACGACACAATGCTGCCAGGCTTTCATGAGTCTCAGGCTTCTGGAGCATGTAAGATCCATGGGTCATGCTTGGTGCCTAAGTATTTCTCTGAATCCTGCTCTTTGTTGTTTTAAAAAATGTTACCATAAAGCTCCTAAGGACATTTGTACATGGAGACATTTACAAGAAAATTTGTAGCAAAAGAATGTCTGGTGTAGATATTCCTATTCCAAAATGATAATCACTTTTTAACAGTTCAGTGTGCACCAGCTGCACACTAAGATACTTTCAAAAAAAGTGTTTACAGCAAGACAGGTGTGCCAGCAAAATGGAAAAACCTTTACCAGCTAGTAAAAATGTTTCAAGATCATTATCCTTCTAGCAGAAAAAAAAAAGCCTGCTCCAAGCTGAAGAGAAAAACAGGTTTACCCATCACACCTATGAACATAACTGTTTGTTTTCTTGCCTTGCCTTGCCTTCTCCTTCCTCTTCCATTTGAACTTCCTTTTTCCCTTCCTGTTCCTTTTTTCCTGTTGTAACCAAGGACTTTGTGTTCTTATCCTCTACACAGAGAAAGCTTTCTACATATCAAACATACTTAGCTTACTTTTGTGCAGCAAGAATAAAACAGAATTTTAGTTTTGGGGTGGGCTTTTTTTTGTTGTTCTCCAGTGATTAAATTTAATTAATCCTATTTCCGTCTTTTCCCGTATCCCCTTTTACAGGCACAGTTCAACTCTTCAGCACATTTGTTTTAATGTCAATGTAAAATCTCAGCTTGACAGGGTAGCATATTTTGAGTACGCTGGGGTACACTGAAGCTAGTCTCGAACCTTTTCCATTACAGAGCACCAACTGCCTGTAATATTTCATTAAGCAGTGAAAGGCTACGATAGTTATTTTAACTGACACCTCAGCTCTTTTTTTGCTGATCTTTAGAAGTCCTAATGCTTTCCCCAAAATGTAAATCTCTGGCTCTACCATATCTTTTTCTTCATCTGATAGAGGAAAATTAGATTTTTTTTTTATTAAGTGACAATGCACTTAGATTCAAAAGAATTTTAATTTCTCTTATATTAGACCTCTATATATCTTTCAAACATTCTCTCATGAATATACTTCTCTGGCTTCCTATATCCCACTGTTTTGAGGGAGAGAACATTTGAAAAAGATAACCATATTTTAATTTTGATGTAGTTCTTCTGCCAAGTCAGCTCTACTTGCTGATACTTTTTTTTTGTTGAGCTCCTTTCAACGCTTCATTGAGGCAAGCTCAACTCTTTCACTTAAGGCAAGAGTGAAGCTAGACTTACTGAAGAACACAAGTCTGTGTGACAAGTGTTTTGCATGTCCTGCCTCCCCTGCTTAGTTGATATGTCTGTGATATATCCAAATTCTTTAGACCTGTGGTCTGTTATCATCAGTAGAATGAGGTAGAAAAAGGAAATAATTACATTGTTTATAATATACATTGCTGAGATTAATTCATATAGGAAGTAATATCTTTCAAAAGAGCAACAGTAATGCACTTAAAACATTTTCAAGCACTAACTTCATTAATCATTGTGTTGTTGGGAATCCTAGAACATGCAGTTTTCCTCTTCATGTTTTGTTTTTATTTTGATTATTGATTGCTAAATCAGGTAGGTTGCTTGTTCCTTGCTGTGTCTGGCACTGAACCAATGTGAGTCAGCACATGTTAATACCGGAGAATTTATGTCCATCAGAAAAACCCAGAGATGCTACCAACTCCAAGTGAAGCTTATCTCTATGGATTTAATAGGCAAACTCGTTCCATGTATTTTCATAAACATATGCTTTCAGGCTTTTTTTTTCGATGTAGAAATGTGTAGTGAGAGATTAAAAAACCTGAATTACTGTAGATGCCATCATAAGCTTCAAGAATAGAATTAAGCTCTTTTATATCTGAGAATGCATTTATTACCATTTTAACATAAGAAGCCTTTTACGATTTTTTTTTTATTTGAATTTGGAGACTTTAAGGATCTAGTGAAACATATATTTAATTGGATTAAATTTTTACTTGAGGAGTTATGGCCTATTTAAAATGAGCTGCATTATCGTCATATTAGGTAGGGACCACAAGAGCAAGATTTATTGTAATTTGTATTTTTTACCTTAAAACAAACTAAGATGAGGACCTCCACCAGAAGATAAAATGAGATATCATGGGAACTTGTAAGTATTTCATATTAAAACAGTTTGAATAAATAATAAAGATAGTCTGTTCCAGTCCCAGCTGACTTCAAGTCAGGCTCAGCCTATTGCTTCTAATACCCAATTTCTATATTTCCAAGTATTAACAAAACAAATGAACAGGACCATTAGGGCTGGGAGTATTCTTTTTATCCTTCACTTACATGATGATATCCTTTTCCTTATATTTCAACAATGTCAGGAGACATCAGCTTAAAATGAGGTCCCCATTATGATAGACACCTCACAAGAAAATTAGGAGAGAGAATCCCTGACTTAAAAAACACACAGGAGAAATAATCCCCTTGGGTATGTGACAGATCTTGGAAGAGGACACTTAGAGCACTAATCCTACAGGAAAACAAGTCTCATTCCTGCATTAACTTCTACTGAGTTCAGATGCAGATGTTGTTTAACCACACAGGACCTACTATAGGATCAATACATTAGTGGTTTTCCTTGAGTAAACAATTTGGCATTAGCACACTTGCACTTAAACTCAAGTCTATTATATCTCAGAGTAGTGATGTTAACACAAAACCATTGCTAAGCTCTTCATCACTCTCATGAGAGCTTACATGTATCTCAGTTCCTGGAAAATACAACCCCAAATATTTTCCGTACACCTTTCCTCTACAATTGAGTTTTGCCTTGAAGAGAAGGATCCTAAGTACTGAATAGTTTGCAAACAACAGAAGGATTTAGGCATCAAATGATGCCAAAAGTAAGGAAGGTGTTCACTACCCAGAGAGAGACTGGATTTAACACAGATTTTTTTCCTTCAGTGTCTCCTTATTGGCCCTTTTCTAACAGCTTCCTGTTCTGCTTTCTAGCTTTTGAGAAGGGTTTTTTTCAGGTAAATAATTTTCCCCCTGAACTGTACAAGGAAACAGGTGCTGTAATTTTGCAGTTTTCAGTAACTACTTTATGTCTTAGCCATCACTGTAAGTGTGATCAGATTCTCAAACATGTGACATTGGTTGAGCTTCTTTTAATTTGTTTTGCTCTATATTTTTGCCTGTTTTTGTTGGAAAACAAAAGATTTTTTTTTCCTATTGATGACTTTCAGTAAACTTTTAATTATAAATCTTTTTTCCTTGGTTTCTGACTGTCTTAGAAATTCAAACTAATCTGTAGACATCCCAGGTGCTCAGATGGCCTGAGGCACCTTCCATTTCAGCAAATCTTCCCAGTGATTTAGACAAGAATTTTGTTAAAAACAATATTTGTAATTAGGCTTTAACTATTAAATCTTCATGTGCCACCTAGAATTCTAAATCCAACCCCCTCCCTAGATTTAAATGCAGATGACATTCATTTTTGTCTTTGGAGGCCTGATCCAATTTCCTCTTAAATTTTTGACATCTCTTCCACTAGTTTTAGGAGAACTATAATAAATACACTGTCTGGAGTTAGCCCCTAATTGTAAACAGACTTCTCCGCTTGCCATAGTCAGTACATTAATTTTAACTGTTCAAAGTCTGAAGGTAAAACTCTTACATTAAAGTTCATAAATGTAAACTTAACTGCTCAAATTACTGTAGCTCTACCGGCTTCCAGGTGAACATGTGACATACAATACTGTTAAAGCAATGATAATTGCTATGGACAGGTGAATTAATGTGCCTAATCTACAATAATCTTAAACACTTTGGATTTGCAAGTTTGTCTTGAACATCATTATCTTGACATTCCGTATACGAAATCCTTGAAAGGCACAACAGCTAAGAAAAAGTCCAATCAAAATAAAATCTAGTTTGACAGATAGTATAGAGGACTGCAAAATGAGAGGTAGAAAACGCAGGAGAGAAGATGTCTTGTTAAAAAAATAACCTGCTTGAAGTAAAGCATTTTAGAGTTCTCAGCTGAGGAGACATGACAGTATATACATTCTTTAAGTAAAGGTTGTATTTAATTGCTTTACTGAGTCAGGACTAAGGTCTGTAGGACGTGTATTTTATTGGTCTAGTTGAGATCAACTGTGATTTGGCTATGATTTAAGGATTTTTTAAAATCTTCTTTGCTGAGGTAGATTTCAGTTAAATATGCATCTCAGGAACTCAATGTATGTATGCATATATAACATTGTCGAACAAAATTCAGATTTAATATACTGCAGAATATGATTTGCAAAGCCAAATGCAAAAGTAGGAAGGGCTTTGAATAAAAAGCAGCAATGTGTTTTAAGTCTGTAGGGTAAGTAATTTACCCAAGATTTCTAGCTTTCCAATACAACCCTGCACTTAGTCCTACCTTCAGGACGTCACATATACCAATCTTCTAAAAAAGGACATTGGAAAATATGATGTTTACACTGTGTGTTAAGTTGATGGCAGAATTCTCTGTCCTCTCTTCTGCTTGCATGGTTAGAAGTTTATGTCTGGGCCTTGAATCTGGCAAACCCAACTAGCATTTGTACCTCAAGTCTATATGCTGGGTAACCTTGCCTGAGTAGAGCAGCCTACCCTCCTTTTTCAGCTAAAATAGACAACTTTCAAATGGTTTCTCTAGTTCTCTGCTGCTCCACCTGCCTTTACTCACAGACAACAGGATTCCTCAACCTTATCAGTCTCACTTCACAAGATACTTAATTACTATTCAAGTAGCAAAACCAAAGCACCTAGTCTCTTCAGTGTTTCAAAATTATTTATTTTCAGAAAGTAACTGACAATTGACTCACTTTGGTCATGCAAAAGGTAATGAAATTTACCAGTCGTGAGTGCTAACGTGCAGTGTCCACACTACACAAAAAGTTATTGGCAATCATTACAGAAGCAAAACCACAGAACTAAAATACTCATATCCACCCCAGTTACTTCAATAGCAGTCATGGTTTGCTCATCCCTCCCACTCCTGACTGTAGAGTGTTTTCTAAGTCTGGAAAAGATTTAGTCCTCAGGTTGTGTTTGCTTCCCATGGTTCCTTAGCCTTACAGATCTAAAAATCCTCAATGTTATGAACTACTATGTGTATTTACTACTTGTGTTTATGTTCAGCTGTTATCCAACAATAATCCATTTTCCCATTTTTTAACAAATTCACTCCACCTATGCCATACTCACAGTAAATTCCTTCTTTCTTTCTTTTTTTTTGTCACTCCCAATATGCAAGTAAATTCATGCCTGAATGCACTGTCAGGATAACCATTTTCTTCTTATTACTGAGTGACTGCAGCACTTATTGTTAGGGAGGCTGACACAGCTGGCATCCTCTGACCCTGAGCAGTGTCCATTCACCATCACTCACACTGGTCCTTGCACAGTGCCATAGCAAAAGAAGTTGTTCATAATAAAAATATTTCTGAAAAAAAAACAAAAATTGAAAATCTGAAGAATGTAAAAGGTGATGCATTTATTTCTACTAAGACAAAATAGAGGTAGATGGAAGTAATCACACAAAGTGTTAAGGGATGTTGACC
Organism: Ciconia boyciana; assembly: GCF_034638445.1. Lineage (NCBI taxonomy): Eukaryota > Metazoa > Chordata > Aves > Ciconiiformes > Ciconiidae > Ciconia > Ciconia boyciana. The sequence goes on from NC_132936.1 coordinate 57,705,689, forward strand.
ACTCTTTGGTCACCACTTCCAGCAGCTTGTAGCCTGGGAATCTCTCCTGCCTAGCTGCTGGAGCCCAGCCCATAGTACCCGGGGACCTGGGGTCTCCATCCCACAGTGATGGATGTCTCTGCTGCTTTCCTCTTTGCAGGTTCTGCCAGTAGCAAGGCTGAGCACGTGTCCCAGAGACACACACACATGCACACACACACAGATGGCACGGACATGGCTGGCTACCCAGACCCCCACTCACTCCAGTGGCTGACACCACAGGCCAAGGGGGTCTATACCTTGACTCTGACTCCAGTCACTGCCTCAGTATCCAGTCACACCAGTCTCCCCGGTAGCAGGCACTTAGTCCTTAGAGTGTACACACAGAGGATAGAGGGTGAGATTACACAGAGGTAGTCATGAAAGGATTTAACAGGAAAGTAGCACAGACTGCAGTGATCAGGCTGAGGGCTCAGCCAGACAAGTGTACTGACCTGCCACATTTACATGTGACTTTTACACTCTTTTCTGTGTCTTCCCCCATTATTCTTACATGATCACCTTCCCCTGCGTATTCCTTCATCAGCTTACATAGTCCCACTGTCCACCCCCTCAGATATCAGGGCCCCCCCAGGTTTGCATCCTTATCAGTTGCAAGGCATGGATTTGCCTGCATTTTCTTGATAGCCCATCAATTAGTGTGACCGCTGAGGTTTGTTTATTCTCATTTTGTCCACTATGTTTGTCTGCCAGGTTTGTGTCTCTCTATGTTTTGTTAATTGCCTTCCCCTTTTCCTTTCCATCCCATTTTGACAAGTACCTAGAGTAGATAATCTTACTGAAATCAACATTCTCACATTGCACATACCCTTATAAATTACCGTGACTGACCAGGTTTAGTTCTTATTACTGCCTCCCTTATCATTTGTCGGTCAGGTTTCTTCCTCTGTATGTTTTGTTCATCACTTCCCACCTTTTCTTATCATCCCTTTTTACACCAGAAAGGTCTTTGATGAGGTACCCTTAATGAAGCAGATGCTCTCTCCTTCCCCGTACCCTTCCAGAAACTGCTACACACATCTTACTTTGGAGTGACAGAGTACTGAAATCAAATCAATTAACTAGCAAGGCACCTCCCAGGTCAGAGCAGTCCCTTAAAATGTAGTGTAAACCACAAGGATTACAAACAAAATCTCCAATAAGGAAGTGAATTGGCTTTTATTAGCTATAAATGTAACTAGGATGTCACCTAGGTATTTACTTCTTATATGAGCTGTCTCAGTCACTGCAGATGTCTTCGCTCCCTGCTTTTCAATAACCTCCATTCTTCACCACAGTGCACTTCTTTTTTAGTTCTATAGCTGAGGACTACAGCTTAAAACTAACATGCATTGTATGATGCCCTATTGTAAATGCCATGGGAGCCCATGCTGATCTTGTGCTTTAGTGTTTTGTCTCACAAGTCAATCTGTTCTGATTTTTATCTTCTTTGTAAGAAAGAGATTTCTCTCTCTCTTTTTCTCTCCCCCTCTCCCTTTTCCTTTTTTATGGTGCCCATTTCAAGTTTCTGCGGGTATGTCTGTCTACAAATAATATATAACATCTATCCATACAGTTCTTTTCGTCTGTATTTGTAAAAAAAATCATCAAGGGTGACTAAATCTTAATATCCTACTGTTGAGAATACTGAGGTTCAGAGAATTTTGTAAGTCACCTAAAATCATACATCCATCCAACTCCAAATCTAGTGATCTTCCACTGAATTTTTTGTCTCACCACTTGTGGACGACAGAAGGTAAAGAGGTCTTTTTCTTCTTGAAAATAATTTCATACTTACATGATTTTATACTTTCTGGGTCAGATGTCCAATCAGATGTCCAATATTCTTATTTTATTATGTTATGCTTTCACTTTCTCTGGGAAAATTTCATCTTTAGTGTAAAACCACAGACTACATAGTTATGTTAGTGATCAACTTGATCCATTGTGTATCTTGTTTGTTTTTTTTCGTATTGGTATTTTTCATTTTGAATATTTAATACATCTTTTAAATTTGTTTTCCTTCCATTTGCCTTTCTGACCTTTGTTCTTCTTGTTGATGTCTTCTCTTTTACATTAGGTTATTTTTTTTAATTTGCTTATTTGTTTGTTTGTTTTTTCCTCGCTTCTCCTATCACTTTACCTTGTCTAATGGCTTATTTTCTCTTTTCTGAATCTTCCCTGTACAGTATGAATTCTCAGGCCTTGCTAGCACTATTTGATCTATTCTCCATATCATTGACACACTCACTGTTACTTATCTGTTCTTCCTAAAGTGTGATTTTAGGAAAATGATGTACAGGATATGACTTTTGGCTTGGGAGGTTCAGTTTTGGCTTTAGGAATAACTTTTCCACCAGGAGGTTAGTGCAGCAGTGAAACAGGTTGACTAGGGAAGTTATGGATCTTTCATCTTTGGAAGTTGTTGATGCTCAGCTAGACAAAACCAGGAGAGACCTGACCTACTGTTGGCAATAGTCCTACTTTGAGTGGGAAGGCTGGGCTTAATGATCTGAAGACGTCTCTTCCAATCAACTTTTCTACAATTTTATGCAGCCTCAGGTTGAGAACCAGAACCACTGATGGCCAGTGGGTGCTGAACCCTGACTGCACACAATCCTGCTGCCAGGAATTGTGTGGGTACTATTTGCAAGAAGCAAAAATAATCCTCTCCTATGCAAATGGTGCTGATACTGCAAACATAAAAAGATAAAAACAACTCCCTAAACTCATTTATGCCTATAGCATTCTACAGTTGATTTTTAGAACCACAGTTAAATGGGGGTGAAGTGAGAGAGGAGAACAACAAGTTGCTTAAATAATTTATTCCCACTAACCTAGAAAATATTTTGCTTTCTCCCCAGTTTCTCCATTCCCTTGTGTCCCAGTACAGAACGTTCTATACAGTCTCAAAGTCATTCAGTAGCTTAGGTGCAGAAATGTCCTCACTAATTGTTCCTTTTACTTCAGTACTTTTGAATTGACATTCATTCTGAACATAATTGAAAATCCTCCATAGAAAAGCAGTTTGAGCTACACAGTAATTTAATGAACATATAGATCTAATATTCCATCCTGGTTCCACTTTGTTGACATGTTTAAACTACAATCCCTGTCTCTTTTTTCCCTTCTTCTTTCTTTTTTATTTTTTTAAAACAAGAAGGAAGCATGTCCTTAGGAGTTAGATTAGATCCTCATTTCACTGTGACACCTCCTTTAAAACTACAGCCTACTCAGCCCATGGTAACAAAACAGTAGGTAAATGGGTAATAGAATCTAGAGAAGCAGTTATCAGCACAAACTTATGCATTAAAAAGAAACACAAAATGTGTTTGAATATCTTTTTTTTTGGTCATCCTTTCAGCTCTAAATCTGAGGCCCTGTTTTGAAGTTAAGAACAACAATCCTTCCTGTTCCTGAACCCCAGTACTTTGAAATGTTAGTATGCACACTTAACTTTGGTTTTTGAATAATTGCTCTGACTGTTCTTGATCTTTTTGATATTATCAAGTGGCATATTCTTAATGCCTGGATACAGAGGCAGGCAAGCTTCATTTACTTGCAGACTGGAACTTTTACACAGCATCTACATCACATAGCGTTTACATCTGCAGGAAACTTTACTGAAGAGGACAGTGCATTAGGCATAAGAATTATCTTAATATGATATTCCCACAGTAGTACTGTTTCAGAGAGAGCAGAAGAAAGAAGTGAGGTAGCAGGAGAACTATACTTTGCTCTGGAGAATGCTGACAGCTGATAAAGTGTCATCTCAAAGCTGCCTCAAATTGACTACTCTATGAGGTTATAACTGCCAACTAGATGTTAGCATTACTACAAAGAGAAATAATCATTCATTTAAAATACTAGTAAAGTGTGTCTGTCAGAGCTGTAGATGGCAGTGCCATATTCTATATCAGAGAACCTTTGACAAAATGAGAAAAGGACTCTGATTTGTCAAGAAATAAACTTACTTTATTTATTCACAGCTGGTTGATATAAAACTTCTTCTTCTTTCCTACTGTGGAAAAAAGATGAAGCCTCCAAAAATCAGGAATATTTCAAGTCTAGTGAAGAGAAGTAAAGAATACATCTGATACTACTGATAATAAGTCAAATTGTTGACATATGATACTTCATAGGTTTCAAAGGACATTTTACATTTTAGGAGAAGAAATCTCTGTGGATATCTAGAACAAGGCTATCTGCTGAACATAAGTATAAATCTAGAGTGAATATGTATACTTCACCTCATAATTTCACTGCATAGACTACAGGGAAAGAGTCTACATGGGAAAAAAAATATTTATATGCAGCTGTTAATACTTCACCATGGTTAGAAACTGCTCCATGCTCAAGGTGCATGCAAACATTTGCTATATATCATAGAATACAAAAAGCTGTGAATATAAAAGGATCCTTGCAACAAGGCATCGGAAAAGCATTGTAACTAAATACTTGTTCATGCCGACTTTACATAGCTGAACATGGTTTGATGTAAGTGGAGTTTCTCCCAGTAAATGTCATTCTAAGCAAGAGATCAATCAGGTGTTATAATTTTGAAGAGAAAATGACTTTTTTTCACTTTAAAATACCATGACTGACACTACTACTATAATGTTCAACTTTATTAAACAAACAAATAATAAAACCCACTCTGCTGTTTGCTTTTTTTTTTTTAAATGGGTGCCATACCATATTTTGCTTAAAAAACCCCTCCTTGTATACAAGAAAATCAGGACTTTTGTAGTACTGACAGAGCAGTACTATCTGAATATTTGATCCATAGTGCCTGGGTTTTAACTACGCAATAGGACTGTGCCAAAGAACTTAAAGAATTTTGATCTGAAGCTATTATAGATACCCTGGACACCTCTTTTAAATCTAGTGAAGCCAGTCAAGCAGATAAAAGGAGATAAATGGAAGTTTAGTGTGAATGATCTGGTTATGAATGCAGTGTTTTTCATACATCGTAGCTTATTCCAGCTGCATTCCCTACAGGATACCACATAATTCAGAGTCAAAAGCTCTAATGTACATTTGATCAATTTTAGTTTGTCACTTGGAGGAAAAGCTGTCAAAGTGCCATTAAACTAAGTTTCTTTTTATTCTAAAGTACAAAAAAGTAACACTTCAAATAATATGAGTATCAGGCAAAGTGAACTTATACCATAATAGGGAGTGATATAAGTAAAGCACCCCCAAGTACAGGTAATTGCAATGGGACAAACCCAGGGTTGAGGAGCCCCTGACACTCCCAGCGGCCTGACCCCAGGGAGCTGCTGGACCTTGCTGAGCTCTAACAAGTCCTCATGGTAGGGCACCATGCTTTCTCCATGTCTGAAATACAGTTAATTTTCAGTAAGTCCTGATTTTATATGCATCTGGTTACCTCAGATGTTATTAACTGACTAGGTGCTTTGTGAATTACAAATTTGTTAAAATCTAACCTAGCCTGGCCTTGGTTTGAATGGCGAAACTGAGAAGAGTCTCCTAGTGCCTAAAGTGTTGGCCTATGGTGGGACATGGTCAGAGACAGCTCAGACAACTGTCCAAAGATCAGCCAGGGCAGGGAAGGCAGCCCATCCAGGAGGTCCATCCCCTGAGCAGAACCATGGAGGCAAACTTGTCTGTCCTTCAAGTTACAGCCAAGCTGGAGACATGGGAACCAGGAAAACGGACAATAAGATGGGTGGGAAACTGAGCAGGCTGTCATGCTCAAAGGGTAATGACCAGCAGTACAAAGTCCAGCTAGGGGCTGGTGACTAGCAGTGCTCCTCAGGGGTCAATAGTGGGGCCAGTCCTGCTTCATGTCTTTATTAACGGCATGGGTAAGGGGATGGAGGGTCAGCAAGTTTGGGGATGCTATCAGACTGCAGGACAGGGCTCCTATTCAGAGGGACCTGGACAAGCTGGAAAAAATGGAGTGACTTGAACCTCAGGAAATTTAGCAGGCAAAGTTCTGCACTTGGAATCCCATGCAGCAAAACAGCCCAGCTAGAAAGCAACTTTACAGCAAAGGACCAGGCACTTCTGATTGACAACAAATTAAACATGATTAACAGTGTGCTCTTGCATCAGAAAAAGACAGTCATGTCCTTGGATGTATTAGCAAGACTGGAGCCCACAGAGTGAGGGAAGTGATTCTTCCCCTTTAATTGGCACTTGAGAGACTGCATCTGGAGTACTGTGTCTAGTTTTGTGTCCTCAGTACAAGAAAAAGTGACAAACTGGAACAAGTCCAGAGGAAGGGTAACAAAGTGGTCGGGCAGCTGGAACACATGACATGAAGCACAGGGTGAGAGAGCTGGGTTTATTCCTCCTGGAAAGGCAGAGGTTAAGGGGACATCTCATGGTGGTCTACAACCACCTGATCAGAAGATATAACGATGAAGGAGATAGATTCTCTCAGAGGTGCACAGTGGAAGGGCAAGAGGCAATGGACACAAACTGTAATATGGGAAATTCTTACTTGATATAAGGAAAAAACCCCACTGTGACAGTAGTCAAACACCGGAACAGGTTGCCCGGAGAGTTTACAAAATTTCCTCCCTTCAAGATTTTTAAAAGCCAACTGGACGCTGCCCTGAGTAATCTGATCTAACTGGTTCTGCTTTGAGCAGGGAGGTTGCATGAGATGACAAGATGTCCTTTCCATCTTAACATGCTTCCATGATTTCATGATTGATCTTAGTTTACCACCTGCACTGATGGGAAGCAGAGATCTCTGAGATAATGTAAGGCTTGCTGGATTTATTTGCAATGCGTTGCTGTCATTAACAGAAATATCAATGATTCATACATTACATGACTCAATGGGTTGCAGCCAGCTCAATGTCACATCATTGCTCTTGAGCTTTAAAGATTAAGTAGGATGTATGTAACAAGAGGGCAATTTTCTTCACAAAGTCACTTCAGCTACATTTAACATAAATATAGCAACACTGACTTGCTAGACTCCTCTATTTTGGGGGATTTAAAGAATTGCTTTACAAATTAAGTACAAGATCAACCCAAAGGCAATTCTGGAGACCTGGCTTTTTCAGAAGTAAAACAACAACAATCAGTGTTCTGATTCTTGAAAATCATTTTGTGATTGCAAAATACTAAATGTGGGAAAAGGGCTAATAGCATGTTTGAACACTCTTTTTAATAGCAATAGTGATGGAAATAAAGCTTCTGTCTACCACATGCACTGTAGCATGGCAGAAAACTTTACGCTGCACTAGCCAGAGTCACTGCAGGAGAAGGGTGGAAAGAGAAGAGAAAGAGATAAAGGTGAGAATTTACAGCTTCCTTTGTCAGCTGTAGTAAATCTGCTCTTAGTAAGTGAGAAGGGGCATGGATTCTTTACTGAATAGTAAAACCTCACAAGACTGAGAAACTACAATCACAAGGTAGAACAGGGTAGAGAGGAAGGGTTCTGGGTCACCAAGTCCACCCTTTTCTATGAGGAACAATCTCATATAATTCCTATCAGAATGTAGGCAGTTTGAAACCATTTTAAAGACTATCCTCTTCAAGGCTGACTTGCTTCTAACCAATCTCATAGCTTGACTTCATCCTTCTTCAGTGGTTTTCCAGGCAGAGCCCAAAATTTTGCTGTGTGGATTTCTGAGTAAATATACACTTCAGCACTTGGTTTAGTATCATTAAACGTGTTTCAGTTATGATCAAAGCTAAATTTCAAATGATGCTCCGCATATTCATCTGTTGTGGCAATTCATGGGCAGAAAAACTCTTCTTTGTATTACTTAGTTTTGCTTTAAAGATAAATTTTGATTTTTCTTTTAAATTAACCAAAAATGGCAACTGCCAATCCTACAAAGGCAATGCTATCAAGGCAGCTGAGTTTTATGATTTCTCCAAGTGCTTCTTGGAGTCATTGTATCAGTCCTTCAATATCCCTGATTTCCAACCAGCAAATTGCCAATGAAATATCTAGTTCATTACAATGCTTGTATCTATTTGTCACTTGATCCAGCACAGTTCTGTAATTGCCTACTTTGGTTTAGGCATAGTGGGTTCACCCCAGCCTCTGAAGAGGGACGGTGCCACTACAGTGAAACTGGTCTGAAGCACTGAGCTGACATGAAGCTCATGCAGGCTCCAGCCTATTACATGTCAGAACAGTAATTTTCTTCCTTTGGTGCTCTAAATCTAATATTTCCACACAACAGTTTTAGCAGCAGCAACTTATGAAGCTCAGTGCCTTTACACTTAACCTTCCTAAAAAAGAAATAGTGATTGTAAGAGATAATAAAAAATGTTTTTACAAACACATTAACAACAAAAAGAGAGCCAAGGAGAATCTCCCTCCTTTCTTGGATGCAGGCGGGAACATTACCACTAAGGATGAGGAAAAGGATGAGATACTTAATGCCTTCTTTGCCTCAGTCTTTAATAGTCAGACTGGTTACCGCCAGGGTATTCAGCCCCCTGAGCTGGAAGACAGGGGTGGAGAGCAGAATAAACCCCCCATAACCCAGCAGGAAGCAGTTAACAACCTGCTATGCCACCTGGACACTCACAAGTCTATGGGGCCAGATGGGATCCACCCGAGAGTACTGAGGGAGCTGGTGGAGGAGCTTGCCAAGCCACTTCCCATCATTTATCAATCATCAGTCCTGGTTAACAAGGGAGGTCCCAGACAACTGGAGGCTTGCCAATGCGACACCCATCTATAAGAAGGGCCGGAAGGAGGATCCAGGGAACTACAGGCCTGTCAGCCTGACCTCGGTACCAGGGAAAATTATGGAGTGGTTCATCTTGAGTGCGCTAACAGGCATGTGCAGGCCAACCAGGGGATCAGGCCCAGCCAGCATAGGTTCATGAAAGGCAGGTCCTGCTTGACCAACCTGATCTTCTACGACCAGGTGACCCGCCTAGTGGATGAGGGAAAGGCTGTAGATGTTATCTACGTGGACTTTAGTAAAGCCTTTGACACTGTCTCCCACAGCATTCTCCTGGAGAAACTGGCTGCTCATGGCTTGGACGGGCGTACTCTTTGCTGGGTAAAAAACTAGCCGGATGGCCAAGCCCAGAGAGTTATGGTGAATGGAGTTAAATCCAGTTGGCAGCCAGTCACAAGTGGTGTTCCTCAGGGCTCAGTTTAGGGCCAGTTCTGTTTAATATCTTTATCAATGATCTGGATGAGGGGATTGAGTTCACCCTCAGTAAGTTTGCAGATGACACCAAATTGGGCAGGAGTGTTGATCTACTTGAGGGTAGGAAGGCTCTGCAGAGGGATCTGGACAGGCTGGATCGATGGGCTGAGGCCAATTATATGAGGTTCAACAAGGCCAAGTGTCAGGTCCTGCACTTGGGTCACAACAACCCCATGCAGTGCTACAGGCTTGGGGCAGAGTGGCTGGAAAGCTGCCTGGCAGAAAAGGACCTGGGGGTGCTGGCTGACAGCCAGCTGAACATGAGCCAGCAGTGTGCCCAGGTGGCCAAGAAAGCCAATAGCATCCTGGCTTGTATCAAAAATAGTGTGGCCAGCAGGACTAGGGAAGTGATCATGCTCCTGTACTTGGCACTGGTGAGGCCGCACCTCGAATACTGTGTTCAGTTTTGGGCCCCTCACTACAAGAAAAACATTGAGGTGCTGGAGCGTGTCCAGAGAAGGGCAACGAAGCTGGTGAAGGGTCTGGAGAACAAGTCTCATGAGGAGTGGCTGAGGGAACTGGCGTTGTTTAGTCTGGAGAAAAGGAGGCTGAGGGGAGACCTTATTGCTCTCTACAACTGCCTGAAAGGAGGTTGTAGAGAGGTGGGTGTCGGTCTTTTCTCCCAAGTAACTATCGATAGGACGAGAGGAAATGGCCTCAAGTTGCATCAGGAGAGGTTTAGATTGGATATTAGGAAAAATTTATTTACTGAAAGAGTGGTCAAGCATTGGAACAGGCTTCCCAGAGAGGTGGTGGAGTCACCATCCCTGGAGGAGTTCAAAAAACATGTAGATGTGGCACTTCAGGACATGGTTTAGTAGGCATGGAGGTGTTGTGTTGATGGTTGGACTTGAGGTCTTTTCCAACCTTAATGATTCTATGATTCTATTGATACTATAATTTTCTAGTAAAATAGTCAGAAACATGGCTTAAAAAAAACCCAAAACAACATACTCTGTTGGGCAGAACATGCATTGAGACTACTTAAAAAGAATACATGGAAAGGGAATTGTCAGAAGAAAGATTGAAAATATCTTTAGTCCTGACTCATCAAAGTCTGTAAAAATCTTTAAGCATCCTGATATTGTAATTATACTCAGTTTTGCCTGAAGTTAAGCATATCATTAAATGTTTTGCTGAACTGGGCCTGTTTGAGTTGTTATAATTTGCTTATACACAGACACACACATTTACTGTTTATATTTAGGTATATAAGTCTCTATGTGTTTCATTTACACAAAACATGTATTATTATTGAAAATTCCCCAGACAAAAGCCTTTGTTTCAATAATTTGTTATATTGCATATCAATAATAATATACTTTCTGTGAAGGCCCAGTTGGGAAAAACTTCAATTTTGCTAGTCTGGGGCCATAACTATAGTAAACACAAGGTTTTAAAAGAATGGAATGGTCCCAGAGGGCATGATCAAACTTTCTTTCCACACAAAGGAACATATTTGCTTGACCTTTCTCAGCAGAAACTTTGAGAAAGTTGTTTAGCCTGGACAGTAAGTTTTTTGATAGGTGTTATGACATTTTCTAAAGGTGTATTGAATCTCATGTTTTTGGTCTCATAGATTAAACAAAAAATAGTAAAATAAAAAAATGTTTGTATTTTCAGCTCTGCAAGCATGACCACTACCCAGTTATACACTGACCTTCACTGTCAACTGAAGGACTAAACAATGCTCTGGGGTTGAGCAGAAAGTTAAATTACTGGGATATTAGGTATTTGTAGTGTTGCAGTGAATGGATCTCATCCCCCTCCCCTCCCTTTTTTTTCCCCCCATCACAAGATTTGTAATTTTAAGAATAAAAAGAAATGTGACTACAAATCTTGAGCTGGTGCACTTTTCTTCACTGATCCTAGAATACTGTTCCAGACTTTGGAGCCCTAGTAAAAAAATAAGCCTTTCTTTTAAACTAATTTTAATAGTTCTCTATCTTTAATATTTTTTCCTGCTCAAAATTTTGATGTTATAAAAGTTTACTTAGGAAAGCTTTTGCAAGAACATTCTGAGGGTGGTGAAAAAAATATTTCCCTATGGAAAGGAATCATGAGGAAAGAGACTAGATTTGAAGATCAAGGTACTGTAGATCAGCAATTAGGTGCTTCTGTACTTACAAAAGAATAGGTGTGCAGTGATTTGTATGCACACACTCTCTTCATGTTGACGGAGTTGGTTTAAGGAAAGGGATGATGTTGACCATCTTCAATTATTCAGGAATATTTTTGGCAATTTTATCTGCAACCTTCATAAGAAAGAAAATAACAAATTGTCTTTTCAGAGCAAAGGGCAAACCTTTACAGGAGAGATGGCATTTCTTTGCACAGGATTCATTCTGTTAACTGAATCATAAGCTGGATCCCAGTATTCATTTCTTTGCAGTCAATGACTGAATAGTTTCCAGCTGATTTCAAGAATATTACTACCTGATAAATACAAGAATCTAAAACTTCCTTTTGTTTTGACATGTTAGAGAAAATTACAGAAACTCAGTCACAATGTTTTCATTTCTCCAGTGATCCCTATGAATTATGAGTACCTGGGGTCTAGGAATACTGGGGCAATTGTAAAGGACATGAGCCCAAACAGTGAGACAGTATAGAGAGGAAAATAAACCCACTGCAGAGATCCATTTTCAGCATAGGTTTTTCCTCTCACATTCTTCATTTCATTCCACCAAGGTTGAAAATAATTTGACTGCTTTGGTAGATAATGAAAATATGTCAATACCATTTGCAGAAAATATCTATTGACTTTGTTCTAGTCTAGCTCTAGGGAATTTTCTGCACTGAGTATTAGAAAAGTCGGCTTTGTGCACTATAACAGCTAAACTGCACTTGGCCTCCCTGAATGGTAGAAGTAGTGCAAGATATTCTCTTAACCCTACTCAACAAAGAATAAGTCCTCAAAAGTGAATTGCCTAGTGATGCTACTCAGCTAATTCAGATCAGATTTTTCTTTCCTGGAAAATAACCACTGAAGTTCCTCTTTTGCCACCTTTTTGCATCAGTATTTTTAAGTGATGTATAACTGCTGAGGGCACAGTAAATTATCCTGTATAGTACTTGTACTTTTCATTGCAGATTTCTATTAAGCTACCAAAGAAACACTAGGATCAATCAGTGCTCTCTTAACTCATGTGCTATAGGCTTTCCCTGAATTAACTGGTTTGAAGGAGAACACAGGGGGTTTTTTAAATGTCCAGTTTGGACTGAAAAACATCTAGTTGAGGGGAACCTCCTACATCCCTGGTTGAGTGATGCTTGGCCTGATTACCCTCCCTGTTAGTAGTATGTATCCTGTTTTTTGATATAATATGTCTAGATTATTTTTTTTCCACCTGTAGCTATTGGTTGGATCTTAGGCATTTTTCAGTCTGACTAAATAGCCCTCTTTTATCAATTTCCTGTTTTTCATGCAACTACTAATATATCCCTTGGTCTTCTTTTTATGAAGGTAAACAGCTCTGAGCTCCTGGAGGGAATTGCTATTCGGGTTATTTCACAATACTTAAGTCATTCCATACATCTTCTCTGTATCCTTCAATTTATCAATGCTGTTTGGGAACTGTGCACACCAGTACAAAATTACATCACTACGCAATTCATTTGCATCGCTACCAAGAACAAAGGGACTATGATTTTTCTGATCCAATATAAGATTTTATTATATTTATGCAGCAGAGGAATGCATTGTTTCTTTTGAAATAGAAGCTCATGTTCAGCTGATTACCCATTATGCACTTCTAATCCTTTTCAAGATTTTTCCATTTTTACAATCTTTGTGGCATCTACAAACAACATTAATAAAGATTTTTTGTTTTCCTCCAAAGCACTGATGAAAATGTTTCATAGAATACAGCCAAGAACAGCCTTGCAGAACCCAGTAGAAAGTTCACTCTCTAAGAAGATTCCCATTTATAGTTGCATTTTGAAACCTATCAGTCAAGCCAATTTTAATCTAGTTAATGTCTACAATGCTCATTTGCTGTTGGCTAAGCCTCATTTTTAATAACCCATATCTGCAGAAAAGCCCAGAAATGACTTTAGCAATGAACAGTTCTATTAACCTTACATTCTTATACTGTTTTTTGGGTTCACAGAAGCCTCCCATAAAACTTTGGAATATCTTAAAAAATAAGTACTGTTATTGAAAACACTGTTATTAAACCAGTATACTCATAAAAAAGAAACCAAATTGGTTTGTCAATGTCTATTTCCTAGAGAACTATGATAAACAGTGGTGATTTTATTATTAATACCATTCTGTACTAGCAATTGTATTATTGCTCTTCGGTCATTCTGACAGTACTTTGAATACTTAGCTCATTCCAGTTGCTTATGTGAACTCCTAGCAAACAATAGCCAAACAATAGATCTCAGAATTTACCACATTGTCCTAATACTTACGGAAATTCAACATAAATGATAGAATAATCTCACATAAATTTTAAAATTCTAGGAAATAAACTATATGGATCCACTGATGTACGTTAGGCATTTCTGTTCAATACTATACTGCTTCCTGTTCAAATGGAAAGTAATGTATTTTGAAAGTATTTCTTGTATTATGAAAATATTTTATAGTTTCTCCAAACCACAATACTTATTGGAAGAAAACACTTATTGGACAATTTCTTTTGGTTATTTTTGCTAGTTCTACCACCTTATCCTGTAAAAGACAGTCCTACTTTTAGGATTATTTAAATTCTTCATACACAAACCCCCCTATTATTTTGTAATCAGCTGACAAGTTATTTCTCCTTTTCCTTTTGCTTCCCTTATAATTTTCTACAGTTCCAAGCACCTAATCTTTATGACTTATGAGACTGTTTTCTGTTCTTTCATTTCTTAATTTTTCTTGTACTATTATTTTTATATGCATACTTCTACCTTCCTTCTAGACCATGTCACTGGGTTATTTTTCCTAATATGGTTGTCTTTCTCTGAAGGATCATAGTTTTCTTTAGCAGTCTTAGAGAGTTTCCAATTTTACATTTCTTTTACATTTTCTTTTACATTTCTTTTTTACATTTTCTTTTACATTTTTTGGCTTGATTCTTCTTCTTCCAATTTACCCAACTCAGAATTATCTTCTGCTTCCCAAAATTGCAGAATTGAATCTCACTTTCATTTTTCAACACTTTCAGGTGGTGTAGTTTTATCACACCAAAACATTAGGAAGATCAATGTTTTCCACACTTTTCTGAAAGTGGTACAATCATAACTGGACAGTTAATAGCAGATGTTCAAAATAAGATCATTATTGGCCTTAAAAGTTAGTGCAGGAAAACTGTATCAGATTTGTGAGGAAGAAATACACTTTCACTATGTGTGCCTTCAAAATCTATCTTACTCATAGTTCTGGTTCCGATTCTTAGTGGATTCTGATTGGTTCTATAGGAAATCATGAACCGAAGTCCTACTGTGAACCACAAAGGTGGTTCCCGTAGATTCTGGAGGTTGGTGGTCAGTTAACACAGAATGTGCTTAGAGAGATTTCCATGTAAGTAAGTGAACTTTTTATGAGTTAGTGAAACATGAAGCTACTTTACCTTGGATGATCCACAGCTGCAAAAATGTTTTGCCTCAGTGGAGAGGCTTCTGGAGTGATTTTTCACTCACCTCAAATTTTCATTTAGTTTTTGCAAGCTTTTGATATCTTCTAAGGAGCTTTGGTGTTTCTTCCATACAGTTAATATTGAACAAACTAACACTTTATGGATAATCTGTTGCTATGGCTTACTTTATTAGCTCCTGAAGTCTCATTCCAACCTGGCATAGCCTATTAGAGTCATTTCTGAAACTGTCAAGAGTTTTGGGATGTGTTAAGACCCTAGTAGCTGGTAATCAAGGAGCACCTGGGACCTAAATTTTCTTAACCACATGGCAGATTTTATCTAGTGGATTATCAGACTAGCCAAGTATTCAAATGAAGGTTCCTTGCTTCCTTGAATTGGCTTTCAACTAAGAAAAATAACTTTGCACCAGCACACGGATGCTTTGAACTATAGTTCAAGTATGTATACGTGTGTGCTGGGGAGATACTTGATTTTACTTAGAAGCATCTTTTAATATTTTTGAGATTATAAGCTAGGGAATCAACAACCGAAGAAAGACAGAGTTACTTTGACCTTTCAAAGCATCTTAACTGCCTACAAATAAGGGCCCCAATCCCCATGGCATTATGCTATATATCTGTAACAGCCAAGTAAGCTATCCCAATTTCATCTCAGTATCTGGAGCAGAAGCAAAGACAAAAAATTACATTTTCCACAATTCTGAAAAAATATTAAGTATTTTATGAAGCAAAAATAAAATGAAAAAACCAATATTGTGACTACAATGCTAGCTGTCACTGACGTGAGAAGGCAAACATGTAAAGACTACTGGACATGAGAAAATGCTAGATATCATTTTGTTTCCAGGCATTTGAGAGAAATGAAATCAAAACATTTTTCTGTTTAAATTGTAAATATCTAAGGTGAAAACTGATTTTACTTTTAAAATAAATTAATTCAGCAACAGAGCTAGTAATTTGTTTTCCATTTACAGCTGCTTAATGATTGACTTCTGCATTACTTTCTATTTTCTGTCAGAATAGAGAGGCCAAATAGGTCCATGTGATAACACTGGTGTTAGGAAAAGTTCAGTGGTGCAATGGTGGTACTGTGATTTGGTAGAGCATGTTAGAGACACAGAAAACTCTTTCATATATTCAGGAGTCTGTATGCGAAGACCACATATATGTATGTAAGAATAAGTTGAAGTTGATGCAGTCAATGATTTATAGTTGCTTGCTGTCTGCAAAAATGACCTTGTTAAAAAGATGTGAAGTAATTAAATGAAACTGTTATCTTTTCAGTTGAATCTAAATATCAAAGCTGACTCTAAAAATTTATAAACATTTTAAGAAAACAGATGGTCTACTTCTGTAAATAAGGCTTTGAAGAACAAAGTTGAGGAAAGAAGTAAATTAGACTTTTCCACTGATCTTACTATTTAGTAAAGCTTTGAAAGAAAGGCTGTGAACAGTTGTTCCAGTATTTTGGGGACTCTTATAATAAAAAATGTTAGTTTGTTTTACTTTCACTAGCTTTTATCTTATATTTCATACATTTTTGTGCCTCCAAATACAATACTTTCACATAATTAAGAAGCATTAAATACTGAAACAGTTATATTAACAGGAGTAAAAACAACTGTTAAGTATAGGAAGAACATCTTAGGTTACCCATGGGAATACACAGAAAAAACTTCAAAGAAATATTTTCAGTTCTTCTTCCATCTATTATATCTCAGAGGGGGAAAAAGCCATATAACACAGTTGCCTTTAAAACCTGGATGACATATCCAGGGAAAAACAAGAATAAAAATCTTTTTCTTTTACATACCCATGCATTTCCTATTACTGCTTATGGAAGCTGAGCAGATTTAGCAGCCTGAGCACACACCTTTGGTGTGATTTTTCTCCTGGAGATAATTGAAGATGACTTGTTTGCTTCTTTGGCATTTGTTGAGGTCATAGATTTGTGTACTAGCCTCTAATCTAAAGAAGTATTTTTCTTTCCACATGCAAAAGGACCCTCAAAGCATTCTTCGTGGTCACTTAGCAGAAGCCAAGGATCAGCCTGAACCTGATGAGCGTCTAAAGGCATGAGAATATGGCCTTTAGTACCATGGCAGCCCAGAACAGGTAGCAGCTGGGACACTGATGGTATCGCTATCGATGGGCAAGAACACTGGCAAGAAGCTGATTTGGATGGAAGGCGTCAGAGTTCTGACACGTGCAGATGTCTTCACACAGCGCTGCCAAGGCTGTTGATATAGAAGTCAACTGCAGGGAACAATAGGGAGCGTGATGTCTTCTGAGGGACACTAAATAGCCATGGCTGTTACATGGAAGGATGTGGTATAGATAGCAGTGCATTTGAAAAGCAGCACGGCTAATCTGCATGTCCTCAGCCACAGCCACAAAAGGGTTGGCCCATGAGTGGTCGGTTTTTTTATCATAGACTTGATGATGCTGAACTTGCCTTCTACAGATCGGCAGAAGTTTGGCATGGTCATTTGCCTTAATGCAAAAGCTACTTGCTCTGGGACAAGGTTCAAGGCTTGGATGTGAGCGACTGCCTTTTAAGAAAAGCACAAGTTTCCAGCACTATTAACACCTGAAGAGTCATGGCCTGTTGCTGAGTCTCTGGAGAGCAGTGCAGTTTCTGCTGCTGGTAATGTACACACAGAATGAGTTTGAGAAAGTAAAAATAATTTTTTTGCCTCCAGCAATGTAATTGTGTTCTGTTACTACAGACAGATTGATACACATCTGAGCCACTTGTTTAGAGCTGAATTTCCTGTGGCGATAGCATCATGGTCTTGTCACTGGCAGTGGAGATTTTTCTAGAGACTCTTTGAGGCCTCCATGGACGCACATGCTCCTCCTCGTACTTCAGAGTTCACTAATTTGCTTGGCCCTACGTGCTGATGCAGTGACACCAGTGCAGATGCTGAAGGCTGTCAGTAAGCAGGGCATGTATACAGGGTATATCTGGCTGGCCTGTGCTCTAGGCATTAAGTTGTTAGATTGGGATAGTCTCACTGGGACAGTCCTGAGGAGCATACTGAGCACAGGGGCCATAACACCCAGTTGTAACTTGCAGCCTGAATCCATCCCTCTGTGTACATCTTTGTCCACTTCACTTTGCTCACCTGCGTTTTACCGCCTTTAATCCAGTGTTATTGTCAGATTGTTGAGAATTGCCATTTCACGTCCATTTTCAATGGTGAGGGACAGGATTTTCTAGGAGTAATTTTAGTAAGAACAAGAATTTTGTACCCTGATTAGCTGTATGCCGATGACAGATATAAATCTATCCCTAAGGGACTAAGATGAGACATGCTATCCATTTCTAAGCTTCACAGTGATTGACTGCAGCCCCAATTAGGCCGAGGCATTCAGTTGTATTTTGTGTATGCTCTTCAAGGGCAGCCTGAGATACCTTGTACTCTTAATTCTACTGAGTATATGGTTTAAAAAGTTTTTAAATTGAATTGTAAATTTAATTTCTTTAATGCAGTACTATCCTTCTGTCACAGAAAGGTAAAGATTTTTCAGCATGAATTTATGTAGGGGGTTAAATCTACCTCAAACATTTAATTTTGAAGTGACCTTGTTTATGCTGCATGGGAAGAAACATTTATTATGTGTTTGTTAAACTACAGCTGTGTGCTCAGCGTTACAGGAGTCTGGGCTTCTGGCTCCAAAGATTAATATAGTTTTGATTTGAAGTCAGTGAAAATCTTACACTGCTTTTGGTATTATATTAATAAATTCTGTATAAAATTTGACCTATTAAAACAAGGAGCCTCATTCCACAGAAAATATGCTGATTTTTCTCATACCTGTGTTTTGGTAACCCAAATGTTATAGAAATCATCTTATAGCTTGGAAAGCAATGCCTAAGTGACACTGAAAATATTGCATTTAAAAGCAAATTTTGCACAAAAAGCAATAAAACTCTTTCAAGGGCTGTGCTGGGCTGTGTGAGCATCAGCTGTGAATGTGATTAATGCTTTCTGAAATAACTTTACATAATGTACATAACTGAGGACACACATATCTTTGTTTTTTATCTTTCATTTTTCTCAATGTAACTCAGTCTTTTCTTTCAAATTTCTGTTTATGACCTACTGGGCATATTTTATGGTGTCATTTAGTATCACTGGTGTGGTCACTATAGCAGTTTGACTTTAATAAGTTTTAAACGGGCATTGTCAGTCTGAAAGGTAGCTCTAAGGGTTATGATTTAGAGTTATCAGTTTTACTCAGTATTATATCATGAAAGGAAAACAAGACATGGCCTCAAACCATGACATTTAGATGGAGGCTTCAGAAACTCAAAGGCTGGAGCTTGGCAGTCTGATGTGGGGTTTTAATTCTGCCTGGTTTAACAAAAAGGTCACATTGTAAAATTTAAATCTGAGTCTACAGTCCTATTTCAAGGTACCCACAACTTTTAGAAGGTTGTTCGGATTCAGGGTTTTAGTAAAAAATGTATCGTGGGTTGAAATATATTCTTACTTTCAGTTCTCAAATAATTTTATAGTCCAGGGACATTTTGGGGGGGATAAATAAAAAAAAGGTTTTCATTGTGGCAAAGTAAAAACTGCAGTTGTTCACATTTGCATATTTGCTTCCTAAGTTGAGAGGAAGGAGATTGACTTTTGCAAGTGAAAGGCAAGCATCAGCATAAATTGTATTGGTTCAAATCCTGTAATTTAAGAGAAGGAAAAAACATAAGATGTAGAGCAAAATAAATTAACTATAAGTTATTTCTTGAATTGAATCTTTCCTCTCAGCTTTGTTTGTAGATCCCTGCATCTAGTAAGCTGTTCCCTTGCTCTGTGGTGAAAGAGTCAGTGTTGATATTCGACAACATTATGATCTGTATTTTTGACCTCATAAAGACAAACTAACTACTTATTAGTACTGCTTCTGATTGCACTTCTTTAAACTGAGTTTATGGAGGAATTAATCCTGCTGAGTACACACACTGCAGTCAGATGGTATTGTTAACTTTGCCATTGATTGAAAGAGCAAAGAGAATTTCTGATCAATGCCTTGCAACCCTTTTTTAACTGTCTGTTGGTACCTGACTTCTGGCATTTATCAGTTCTTCCAACAGCCTTTATTGCTTACCCATCTGACCACCTTACCCAATTGATTTTGAAGACTTAATGATGTCTGTCAGATCTTAGAGGTCTGTATTTCTGAGAAAGAAAAAAGATGATTATTTGATGGGACACTGATGAGCTAGTTTGTGTATGATTTAATTGCCTCCTTCCTGACTAATCCAGTCATCAAATTATATTTTATGTTACATGCAAAAATTTATTCTGTAATGTCCTTCCTGCAGTCTCAGGCTCTAGACTCTACAGCATCAGATGCTGTAACAATATTCTTCCCGTAGTGTTGATAAACAAGCCAGCTAGCTCATGATGAGGTATCAATCAATCCCTGATGCCTATAGTTAAAATTTTCTATTCCTGGTGCCAGAAGTTATGTGCAAAGCTAGTCATCACTGACTTCTTATTGATAGCTGTGGTGTCTGACAGATCAGTAGCAACAAGCTATAGATGTATACAGATGGAGGCAAAACGGTTGCACTAAAGGACATTTTCCCCCTCTGGAGCTTTAGTCTTCAAGAGAGGTCTTCCAAGCAATACATGAAATATTCATTTGTACTTGAGTTGTCATTCGTCTATGTCCCCTTATACTCTGCTGTTGCTGAAGCACTGAGTATACTGCTCTGTATTTTATCTCTTTTTATTTTGTCTAATACAATCACTACATTTTGAGTTAAAAGATTATCTTTTGCTAGCTCTTTCCTTTGAGCAGTTGATTTGTGGAGATTAGAAACTCATTAAGCATTCACACCCCATGATGATGGGTGTAGCCTACACAATCAAACAGACAGATTATTGGAAATGTTTGTAAGGTGCAACATAAAACATATTTAGAAAGCAATTGAATGTAAATATTTCATAGCAGAAATCAGGTGCCAAGTCTGAATGCTTCCATACAAAGAACTGACTGCATTTTTCAAATTAATGTCTCTTAGGTAGAACATGTACAATTTAAAAATAAAATCAACTTAATGCAGTCCTCCCATGTAATTCTCAGTTTACATATCTATGCAAATATATCTTGTTACTAAATCAGATTATTCGCTTCACAGACAACAAAAATGCATATATTTAGAAACTTGGCTGTCATGGTTTAGCCCCAGTTGTCAACCAAGCACCACACAGCCACTTGCTCACCCTCCCCCCACGGTGGGACTGGGGAGAGAATCTGAAGAGCAAAAGTAAGAGAACTCATGGGTTGAGATGAGAACAGCTCAATAATTGAAATAGAATATAATAATAATAATAATAATAATAATAATAATAATAATAATAATAATAATTTGTAATGAAAAGGAAAACAACGAGAGAGAGAGAAGGGGGAACAAAAAAACAAGAAAAAAACCCCAAGTGATGCAACCGCTCACCACCCGCCGACCGACACCCAGCCAGTCCCCGAGCAGTGATAACTGCCCCCCGCCCAACTCCCCCCAGTTTATATACTCAGCATGACATCATATGGTATGGAATAGCCCTTTGGCCAGTTTGGCTGTGCCCCCTCCCAACTTCTTGTGCACCTGGCAGACCATGGGAAGCTGAAAATTCCTTGACCAGTGTAAGCATTACTTAGCAACAACTAAAACATCAGTGTGTTATCAACATTATTCTCATACTAAATCCAAAACCAACTACTAGAAAGAAAATTAACTCTATCCCAGCCAAAATCAGGACATTGGCATACTAATAATATTAGATTTCAAATTATCCCTTAGGCTAACAAAAATAAACCTGTTTTTTTTTTCCTTTTGTAATGTGAAATAACAAAACATTTTCTAAGGAGGCTCTACAGAGAACACAGAAAAGATCGTATCCCAGTCAAATTATAGTTACCCTAAGCTAGTTTCTTTTTATTCTGCATTGAGACAATACTTATACTTACAAACTAATGGGCATTACAAATATATATTATGCTTTGACTTAATGTAATGTAATGGATATATGTATGTTTATACAAACACGGATATGTATATCTATACAAGTATGTGTATGTGTATATGTATGTGTATGTATATATATGAGTGGATGGCTTTAATTGCATCCTTGCATACCAGAGCAATCTGAAGTCATACTGCAACTCTCAACAGGATTTCTGTTAAGAAGATACCCGAATTCAGTTAATTCAGTTTACTATACACGTTCATACCCATTTCTGAAGGAGCTAAACTAGTACCTAGCCAGAGAAGCCTAAGAAATGTAAATCCAAATTATATGTAAACTCAGATGAAAATGTGTTTGAATGCTCTAATCTAAAACATGAGCATTTTATAGTGATACTGTAATTTAGATAATTTGTGAGGGACAACTACTCTGCTATTGATTTACCCAGTAAAAATATGTAAGAGGTCTAGCATTATGTATCCTATATATACAGGGAAGAATTAACATTAATAATAGGATTAATAATTATATTATCATTGTTGAATATCCAGCCATTCTTCCACATGACTTGTTGCCTAGCCTCTAATGCACAAAATAGTTTAAACTGCTACTTCCTTGCACAGCCAGTTTGTCCTCCTGTCTTTGTCTCCCACCCTTCATTCTCATCGTTGGTTGAATTCTCTGCCTCACCCATCATCTCAGGTGAAACTTTTTTCTGTTCTTGAATTGCACTTATCCTCATTTTGGTAACACCTTTCCTTTTTTTTTTTTTTTTTGAGTCCTTTCAAATATCTCACCTATTCTTCCATGATGACTGCATTTCCTCCTTTTGTTTGTTTCCCGCTCCCCAACATATTCCCAATCTATTCCCATAGTCATAATAATCCTAACCTCCAAAATCCATTCCTCTCAAACATCCCTGGCAGCTTCTTTTCTGGCACTTTCACCAGGGTCCTGGTGCTACGAATATGAAGAGCCTGCTGTGGAGGGAGGACACATTGGTGAATAAACTATTCTGTGAGATGCTCCAGCAGGACAGACCCAAACTGGCGTCATCAGTGCTTTGAGAGTACTATTCACAGGAAATCAGACTTGTCTTTACTACCTCAAGCAAAACTGAAACATTTCCTAAATACAGATGACATCTCTCTATAACAATATTTTGCAACTGTCAAACTGGTAAAATCTTTAGGTCAGAATTTTTCAAAAATGCATGTGTCCTGATTTCAGCTGAGATGATAGAGTTAATTTTCTTTATAGTGGCTGGTACGGGGCTATGTTTTGGATTTGTGATGAAAACAGCGCTGATAATACAGAGATGTTTTAGTTGTTGCTGCACTAGTCAAGGACTTTTCAGCTTCCCATGCTCTGCCAGGTGCAGAAGAAGCTGGGAGGGGGCACAGCTGGGACAGCTGACCCCAACTGACCAAAGGGCTATTCCATACCATATGGCGTCATGCTCAGTACATAAAGCTGGGGAAGAAGAAGGAAGGGGGGGAAGTTCGGAGTGATGGCGTTTGTCTTCCCAAGTAACCGTTACGCGTGACGGAGCCCTGCTTTCCTGGGTATGGCTGAACACCTGCCTGCCCATGGGAAGGAGTGAATGAATTCCTTGCTTTGCTTTGCTTGTGTGTGCGGCTTTTGCTTTACCTATTAAACTGTCTTTATCTCAACCCATGAGTTTTCTTACTTTTGCTCTTCCGATTCTCTCCCCCATCCCACTGGGAGGGAGTGAGCGAGCAGCTGCGTGGTGCTTAGCTGCCGGCTGGGGTTAAACCATGACAGCATGTATATTTTAACTCAAGATTTTTCAGCTAACGTGTGCTTCTGCTTCTGGATTTGTATACGTAAACCCCATTTGGGTGGGTGAATTTTCTGTATATTGGTATGATCAGCTGCACGTGAAGATGTTAGTGCTTGAGCTATTGCTCATGTACAAAGAAGGTTCAAGTCTGAGAATTTTTCAGTATTGCCACTGAACAAGTAGGTTCCTTTACATTTCAATCTGATATTAAATTAATGTGATTCTTTTCAGCTTTGGGGTTCTCAGTTATTTTCTTTATAGCTAGGCTACTGAATAAATATGTTATCTCATGGGTCATTGCAAATACACTATAGTTTCAACATGCATGAGCACAATACAATTTTACAATAAAAGTCCATAAATTAGCATTCCTGTACATCTGAAAATCCTGCTGTTCTAAGTAGGGACTTTGCAGAATTTAATTCCATATCAGGTACATTTCTTAGAAAAGTATTTTTTAAAAAGCCACTTTACCCATAGACAAAATGAGAGACTGGTCTGTCTTTTTTTTCTTTTTTTTGGCCCTGGTTTTGTGCCCACTTAAATTTTTCATACATAAGATCAATACATGAGCACAGCTTGAAAGATACTGATCAGTGTGTACTATGAAACACTGAAAATCCCAGTGGAAATGGGACACAACTAGATCAGACATTTTCTTTTTCTAACTTTTTCCAAATCTAGTGTAATTCAAAAAGAGAACAAAAACTGCATGTATACTACATCAGAGATTTTGCATCCATTTCTTAAATCTCTTCAGATTCAGAGTATATCTCTGCACAGCTTAAGCCCGACTACAGTGACTGCTGCACACCTCGCTGTGTGAGAGGGCAGCAATGATAAATCACTTCTTGCAAAGTGAGTCACGCTCAGACAACAAACACAGCAAGAATCCAAACAATGATCAAAAGGCAGTGTGGCTCAGTATGATACTGTTCAGCAATTCCAGGATGTGTTGAGCAGTTTAGAAATGATAATGAGAGGCGCAGAGAGTGCTAAAGACTCTCTTTACTCCCCCACCACAGCATAATATGCTTCTGGTGACCTACGAATACATAGTCCAGTCATGGAACACTTAAACAATAGATCTTGGTAGTCCTTTAAAAAGACCATACCCTATTAAAAAATGAAGAGGACACTTTTGTCTTTTCTTTTTCCCAGTAGTCAGCAAGGAACAGGAAAAATGTTATATCACTGACCATAGCTGAACCCAGCTTGACATTGTAAAATATGACCACCCCTGTTCTGGCAGATCTCTGAAGCTAGCTACACTAGTCAGTTTGTCTGCTTTACTGAGCAGACAGGAATAGCCCTAATATTTTTAAAAATAAGCTGAAATTGCAGGAGTGCAGTAATTATATTAGATGCGTTAATAAGTCAGTTAGATATTGATTTATGGTTCTTAGAAAGAAATATGTTTTAAGTTGTGTTCTAGTATGTATGAAGAGCTGTGAAGACTGCCAACCACTTCAAGAAACAGAGATAAAGAGGTTGTTATCTCTTATGAGATATATTTGAAGGTTTCTTTTGCTAAAATTTTCTGCCACTTCTACCACTGATTTAGCGTTACTTTTGATAACAACAATAAGAGTGCTCATATGGCCAAGACTTTAGGAGGTACTCTCATCCTTTCAGCACCAAGCAGATTAACAGAAGTGTGCATCAGACTGTAGGTGATAGGAAGTCATCCACAACATATCCACTTGCAGAACCATTGTTGCTGGAAGGATGAATGAATACTACTGAAAACGTGAAGATATTCGTATCACTGGTATCACTTAGCCATGTAGGTTAGCTGGTTAGTTTTCCCTGACTCCCTTCAAAACCAATGGAAAGTAGGTCACCTTTCCTAGAGGGTCACCTTAGGGGTCTTCTATGTTAGACCTCTCTGAATTTTCCTCTGGAAGAACCTGCTTCCCTGCACTGACTGATCAGAGCAGGCAGAAGACCAAAAGGCTGAATTAGGCTCCTGAAGATAAATATTTTCCAAGACCATTTTGGGTAGATGACACCTGAGGAGGCCTGGGCTGTGTTTCACCAGAACTGTCTTTTTAGCCACTTGACAGAAGCAGACTTTTGTAGGCTTATTTTGTATGGTGTGACAGTACTAGCATCAGTAAAAGTTTATTATATGTCAAGAGTGTGGCTTTAGGTGTTAGAAAGACTAAACTTGCTCTGAATACTAGCTCTGAAACACTAGCTCTGAAACATCTTTTATGTTTGTGGGAGCCTTCCCTAATAAGGAAATAAATTAAGTACTTAGAGACTTCACATTTTACTTTTTAATGTATTTCACTAGAGCCTATGGTAATAATTGTCCCATATTACATGGTTATTATCAGTGATAGACAAGAACCATTTTTGTTGTTGCAGAATTAATAGCAACTTCTGTTGCTACTCTTCATGAGGTCACTCAAAAGCTTAAAGTTTTATGGCTGTAAAAATATTCCATGAAAATCCAAAGTCAGCATCAGGTGGTCCCCAAGATATTTGCTTTCTGTTTCACTATTCCAACAGATCAATGGAACAAAGCTTCCTCTTAAGGCCTTCTGAAAATTCAAAAGCAAAAATTACCATTTTCTGATTTTGCTTTAGATGTTGTCACTTTCAGAATGAAAAATTTGTTTCATGCAGGATTTAAGTGTTTGTGATACTGCTAAGAGTAATGACTCCAAAGTCCTTTCACTTATCAATGTGAATCATCATTGATGAAGACACATCAGTTTTAAAGCAAGGTAAGCAATAGGAGAATCAGTTTCTCTTAGTAGCAAAAGATGCAAACTTGTCCCTTCTTGTGAAAAATGTAGTGTCAAGGAGAAGCCCAAAGACCTGGGAATTTTGTCTAGGCCATAGAGTTGTTAACAAGTACAAGGACAATGTTGTACTTTTTTTTTTTAAAACCGCAGGAAGTGGAATTTTCTACAGGTGAGGATTTTTTGTTCAGACTGTTCTGAGGTAGCTGAGGGATGCCTCTTTGTTTTTCATTCTGGATCTCAGGGATTTTCTTTCAAACACTTCGCACTCCAACATGTATTTCCTTTTTGCATTCACAGTATCCCTTATTTTAATATATGAACATGTGCAAGAAAGATCTTGAGTCACTGATCTGGGTTACTTAGAAGATTTGCTTTGAAACCTTAATTGTTGGCTGTTGCTACACAGAAACAGAGAGTTTTCATATTGAAAGTAAACTCCATATTACAGATCTTGATAATTTAAAATGTACATTTATTATTGTTTTAACAGACTGGACCTGAAAATCATAACTTTTTAAACAACTGTTAACTTATTCAACAACAGTTTGATGTGTTAATAGCATGTAGAAACAAACTTTTTTCTTAGACTTCTGCATATTTTCCCGAAGTCAAAAATTTAGTCCTGTTATTTGTCCCTTCTTACTCATCCTATTAACAAAACGTGAACTCCCATTATAAAAGGGAAAAGAGGTAAGTTTTCATCAGTTATAGGATTTTGGTGAATGTGAAACAATCTCTAGCCTATTTTGTAAAAGCATGTAATACACAGGGAAATTCAAGGAATCACACAAAGTCCTACAAGTGTTATTTTTAGTAAACAGTTCAATTTTAATAAGTTTATGAACTACATAATTTAAATAATATTTCCCAGTTACTCATAATTGAGAGAGTACCTGTTTTATGGGATTTCATTTAAAGCAGCAATTTGAGGTAAGTTCTAGAAGACAGGCAGTTCCTGGCTAAGTGAATCCAGAACAGGTGTGTGTCCGTTTTTCTGTTTTAACACTGAGGGATTTATTCATTTTTGTACCACATTAGTTGCCCATTTCCTACACAACAAGAAACTTTCCTTTATTTGGTTTTCAATTTTCTTAGATGGTTTATAAAATTATATAATGGTTTATAAAATTTGGTTTATAAAATTTATAAAAATATCATTAAAAATTGCATACTATGACTTATAAGCTTCCCCCCCCCCCAAAAAAAAAAAAAAAGGACCACAGAAGGCAACAATACTGTTAGAATAATGACCCACTTACTCATGAACAGTAGCACTAGGCATGTAGAAATAAACTGTCCTGGCATCATGACAATCTGATTTCCAAGCTGAAGATTTGACTCTAATGCTTATTTCTCTGCAGAGACTTATTGGATTCATGTCATTGAAACACTGTCTACAGAAGTGTATTTGCTTCGACACAAAATTCATGTAATGCTGTGGAGAACTGAGGCACCTAATACTGAGGTGTAACACATATGCTACGTGTAAGACCATGTAAGACCATTCTTAACTTTAACACTGTATTTGAGCACTCCCAATAAAGGTAATAGGACTGCCCGCATGAAGATAAGAATTACTGTGCTTAAATAAACACCAGTATCAGAGGAAAGTTAATTAAATGCTAGTGTCTAAAAGTAAGACCTATAAATGAATGTGAGAATAGTTTCAGTTCTTGGTGTAACCTTTTTAGACAATTTGTTTTGCTCATGGGCAGCAGAGACACATATGACCTGGTCATCTGGTAGCAAGAGCTGGACCATCTCTAATCAGTACTAGCAAATTCAGTGATCACTGAAACATTTTCTGTAAATTCAGATACTTCTAGTGGAACTGTTTAATCTCAGTCAAACTTCTACTTTGCACACACTTGATAAGCAGGAGCATTTGCTGATTATATGTTAATATACATTCCTTTTTGTTTTCATTACTTAAATCTTTACATAGCTAGCTCAATAAACTGAGGGAAAAGCTTAAACAGATACATAATAATGAACCAACAGAGAGAAAAAAACAAATCATAAGAGGACATTGTCTTTCTGTTTTCATAGCAGCAAAATCATTCATCTACCTTGACTCCTGTAAGGTCTTTGACAAAATCCCACACAACATCCTTGTCTCTAAATTGGACATATATGGGTTTGACAGGTGGACTGTTAGATGGATAAGGAACTGACTGGATGGCCACAGCCAAAGTGTTGCAATCAATGGCTTAATGTCCAAACGGAGTAACAAGTGATGTTCCTCAGGGGTCTGTATTGGTACCAGTACTCTTCAATATCTTTATTAATGACATGGACAGTGGGATTGAGTATGTGGATGACATCAAGCTCAGTGGTGCAGTTGATTCTCTAGAGGGAAGGTATGCCACCCAGAGAGACCTTGACAGGCTTGAGAAGTTGGCCGATGTGAATATCATGAAGTTCAACAAGGCACAGTGCAAGGTCCTGCACCTGAGTCAGGGCAATCCCCAGGGAATGAAGGGATTGAGAGCAACTCTGCAGAGAGAAGGAATTGAGGATATTGGTAGATGAAAAGTTGGACATGAGCTGGCAATGTGTGCTTGCAGCCCAGAAAGCAAATCATATCCTGGGCTGCAGAGAAAGAAGCATGGCCAGCAGGCCAAGGGAGGTGATTCTGCCCCTCTACTCTGCTCTGGTGAGACCTCACCTGGAGTACTGCGTCCAGCTCTGGGGTCCCCAGCACAAGAAAGACATGGACCTGTTGGAGCGGGTCCAGAGGAGGGCCACAAAAATTATCAGAGGGATGGAACACCTCTCCTATGAGGAGAAAGTTGGGGTTGTTCAGCCTGGAGAAGAGAAGGCTCCAAGGAGACCTTATTGCAGCCTTTCAATATATAATGAGGGTTTATAAGAATCATAGAATCATAGACTCATAGAATCATTTGGGTTGGAAAAGACCCTTAAGATCATCAAGTCTAACTGTAAACCTAATACTGCCAACTCCACCACTAAGGATGATAGACTTAGAAAAGTTAGGAAGAAAGCTGACAAGGATGATCAAAGGTAGCTGTATGACAAGCATATGAGACAGACTATGAATCTTTAGCCTGGAGAAGAGAGAGCTGAAGTGGATACTATAGAACTCTCTATGGTCATGAATGTCAAAGCATAATATGTGTGCAGTTTAGCATTAGCTACCCCAAACTACAAGTGAACTACAAAGAAAAACTGTGTATTATAGTTGTGTTTTTATTTTTTAGTATGAACATTTGCCACAAAATTATAGATATGGATTAATGTCAACGTAACATAACATAGTTTAGAATGATACAATGTAATGTAACCAAGGAAACACAAAGGAAAAAAAAAAAAATAATTAATTTGGAGGCAGAGGACCTTGAATTATTCTTCATTTTTACTTTGCCTCAAGATCAGTTTTACTGAATTTGTCATTATCTTTTCCCAAATTCTGCTTCTATTTATTTTCTTTTATTTCCTGTTACACTGCCCTGAAAATTTCAGACCCGTGATTTAGACCTACGTCAGCCAGAACGCTTCCTTTACAAGCAGCAGAAATATCCTGTACATTATTCTTTATGGTTGGAATGATAACACCATAAAACTACACTCCTTTGCTGTATTTTTTAATATTTGATTCAACTATGAATCATTTAAAAATGAAATTAATAATGAAATATCCATATTTTATATCACACATTGACATGATACCTTCCTCAGTTGATGCTGGGCAAGTTAAATTTTCATTCTGAAATCTAAATAACTAAAATACTAAAAACCTAAAATATTTTAGCATGGTATTACCTTCACTATTGTCTGAAACAAAATAAAATTCTCAAATGCAGCCTTTCATATTAATATGAAATAGGTTTTTTTCTTTCCTCATAAACTTGATGCCATGTCTATGTTCTAATTCTGTTTGCTGATTATGAAAGCTGAGAAAAGATCTCCCCCAATAACCTCAGATTTTACATTTTGCATCTTTCCATTCTTTTTCCCAACAAACTTTTTTTTAGAAGTTTTCTCAACCCTGTTGATATGTTGATTTATTAATTATCAATCACCTTTTCTCCACAAGCCTCCAGATTTTCTTTGTGAAGATTTTCCAACAACAGAGTACAAAGTTTCTTGTACAGTTAGATTGCTCTCTCATGATTCTTCTAGCTTCCTATACTTTTCTTAAAGGAGTCTTCCTGAATTTATGACTTAGAAGGTCTTTACCACAACCACAAATGAGGAAAGATAGGTACTGTATCTTCATAAATCTCCCAGTAAGAACCCTGAAATCTCTATGAACTTGAGAAAACTTGCTCTTCACAAGAAAAATCTGTTTTATAAATTTCTCCTTTATATTAACATTTGCAGAGATTTATTCCTTAAGAATACTTTGATCCTGAACTGTTTTTAAATTTTATGACATTGACTATGAGTATTTTACATAAATTTTTGAAATTGCTTTAACTGAGACATATTCCATGTCAGTGCAACAGTAATATGATATTATTTATAATTAGAAACATAATACCAAACATATTTCTCATTTATATGTACTAATTATTCAAATTATAATATTAATTATAGTAATAATAAACACTAGCAACATGCTAACTGTGTTGATCTGAGGAACTGAAATCCTCTTGTAGGCTACTGAACCTCAAAAAGTGAATTGAAAGGTTATTGTCTGAGATTATTAATAGACAAGGGTAGCTTTCATTTGCTGTCAATGTAATATTCTGGGAGTAGTCAGTGTCAGATTCATGACTGAAGTGAATTGTTAATGTAATTAGCAAAGACATAAAAGCATTCGGGAAAAAAAAAAAAGAATGTTGCATATCTGTAGGGTTTTTTTTCCCTTTCTGGCACTTGCATTTCAGAAAAATTTCCAAAGAGGCCATATGTCTGCAGCCAATAAAAAACATGTCTTGTTATAGATTTCTCATTCCCTAAATGATCCATGGGTTTCTTTTTTATTATACATTTCTGTAAAAACCATCCTGAAATTGCCTGGTGCTTTTAAACAATTTTCCACCCAGAACATAGAACTTAAGCTGATTAATCAGTCTAGTCATGTATGCTATGCATAGCATTATAGCATTACAGCATTTTATGTTGGCATCCTTAGTAATAAATGCAGGAATCACTGGCCAATGTTTTGTCAGAATGATTGTTTTTTTCTGTTTTGCTTTGTTTTTAATTTTGATGGACATGTATGTAATCTAGTTTTGTACTCTTGCCAAGTACCCTACTGTACAGGCTGTCTCCAAACACCACATTTCTTCCAGCTATGTTATTTCATTTCCACAGGAGTTACATAACAGTAAACACTGAACAAAGAAAAACAAGCTGTGAAACATGTTCATTAATGAACTCTGTCCATCTTTAGCCCTAAATGTGTCATGAATCCTGTAAGGAAAAGTGATAATGCGTGGCCATGTTATTAAAAACTAAAAGTTAAAACTGAAGTTAGAATGGAGTCTGTATAAACAACTGTAATCCTACTTCATCCTGCCTTGTGTTTAACTTTCCAACTTAAATAATTGCTGCACTTCAGTATGTTTGTATTTATGTACATGTGTGAGTACCTTAAGAGTGAATAAAAGATCATAAAACTGGTTTACTGTATGTGATAACCCAATTTACTAATTCTCTTTACGGGATAAAAACTGGACAAAAAAAAAAAAAAAGGGGGCAAAATCTCTAGACTACAACCCAGCAATCGATAGGCCTATTCATAGGCCAATTCATAGGCCTATTTAAAACTGAGAAGACACAGTTCTTGTACCAGATTTGCAGCACAGGCTGCAAGTTCATAGCAGTATGTGTCTTTTCAGAGACAGCTGCCCACTTCCATAAGTATATGCATATAGATAGATGTAAATTGGATATACATTACATACGTATGTAGCATGGTATGTAAAACAGTATCACTTAAGAAAGTGTCACTGAGTGTATACATGCAAGAATCTGAAGGAGGCAAGCTTGTACCCCATTATAGCTTTGTGACAAGGAAATTCAGGCAAGAGTTCATTTCAAAGATAACTCAAGTATAAATATTCATGTACAGTAACAAGAATGTTTGAGTGTAGATAAGTAAATATGTACACTCAAACTTTTGGTCCATCACCCTCTGGTACTACTCAGGAAAAAATTCCATAACTAGCTGTCAAGAACTTATTCTGGCAGATAGTCAGCCAGTTATTGTACTTTGAAAACTTTACTGAGAAAGTTACTTTCTCTTCCTTCATTGTTGAAACATAAATAATCAGGATTGTCAAGTCATAGCTTTATTTTAGTCTGAGGGGATGATATTATCTACCTAGATTTTGATTGCACTTTAAGTCTGACTGGGAGACTGTTCTAAGCTGGTGACATTTCATACCTGATGGGTAGATAGTGTCCAGAAGAATGAGTATCCTCCTTTCTGTATCTTCTCCAGTTTGGTACTTCAGGTAGTCTAGAGAAACATTCAAGATTAGATACTTGGTCACCCCAGACATGGGTGCTGCATTGCTAAAAAATAGGCACTTGTCACTGAAAAGGTTCAAATGCTGTCACCTGAGATTTTTTTAGGGGAATTTTATGTTAGATGGCCAGAGATTGAATTTCAGGCTTTCTCATGTAAATATTGCTTGGCAGGGAGGCAGCCTCCTTTTTCCTCCTCTCCTTGTGCAGTGCCATTTTGTTTCTTGCCTGCAGAGCAGCTGAGATTCAGCACACAAGGTGAAGAGAGACTAGGTGATGGTTGGAAGTGGAAGAGAGTTTTGAATGTCCTGAAGGTCAGACAGGAGTTGAACTGTTGAACTGAACACACTCCCATCCTGTGTCTGACTGCTTTACTGAGAATGGCAGCACCATTTGGATGGTTGGACGAGTTGATCCTAGAGGTCTTTTCCAACATTAATGATTCTATGATTCTATGATTTCATGAATGACTCCAGCTGCCTGCACTTTGTACAAGACTGTTCTTGTGCGTCCGGCGTGCATCAGCTAATGCGTTACAACTAGATGTGTTTGCTTGTGCTAAGGCACTGAAGTTGGCTGCCCAGACGAATCTCAGGCTGACAGGTAAATGCCTCATGAGCTTTAAGTAGGTCAGGGATAAGGCGACTTCAAATGACTGTGTTTTCCAGGTGGATCTTTTTGTACTTATGCATCATAATTTCATCAAAATTTTATTTCAAGCATGAAAGAAGGTGCCCTGAATCTCACTTGACATTTGTATTAAGGTATGTCCTTGTGCCTTTCCATACACCTGGCTATTCGCTTGGGTTTATCAACTCAGCACCTGCTTCAGTGGAGTCTGGTTGCAAATAAATCAGGGCACAAAATTCTTATCTTGGCAATGACATAGACTTTTTTTCTAGTTCAGGACAACTTAATCTTAAATAAAGTGACATTTTATTCTTAATCACGCCACAACTCTCATAATTCAACTTAAAATATTTTATCGAATGAATTATTTGTATTCACTTAGTTCAGGGGCTCTATTCTTTATTCTGAGAGAAATACTGGCAGACTGTGGGATCTACCACAGGCAAAGAAATGAGTGTATGATACTGTTAACAAGCCACAAACTCCTTTTTGTTTTCAAACACCATTTCATTTGCCAAAAGGGAAAAGACCACCTTGTGCCTACCCTTTGTCTCTCAGCTCTCCACATGCAGACAAAAGATAAACAAAATGGCTCCTACAGAAGGCTAAAATAGAAGGTTGCTAATCTTGATGCCAGACCTTTCTGAGTGACACACGTGCTGGCTGTGCTGAGCGAGCCCAGAGCACAGGGCTGCTCTCGGCTGGTGGCCAGGCCACAGCCCCCATGGTGCACTCAGTCACCTGGGTTACAATTAAGGGGCTGGCATGTGGGAATAAGACAGTGAAAGGAAAAAGAAAATGGGGCTTGAACAAGTTCTCCCCCAGCATTAAGAAAGGAGAATAACTGCGTCATGATGGATCATGGCTGATCCTTCTTTTTCATTTCCCCTAAGGGAAAGGAAACTGCACCCCTGGGTGCTCCTGTTCGAGCTGGAGCCAAGCACTGCCAGTTGCTCATCCCCTCTCCGGGCTCCCCTTGGGAAGCAGTCTCCTGGCACACCACTTGCTGCTGTTGAGCTGTGTCTCCACTCGCCCCGGCCTCCTTGGCTTCCCTGGTCCAGCGGTTGTTGCAGCTGCCATGGAAACTGCAGCAAAGCCCTAAATTGTCACGCTCTGGCATAGAAATTGTTTGCATTTTGGAGTCCAGCTGTCCCTACCGAGCTGTCTGCTGTCTTTCTTCCTCTGATCCTAACTACCACTGTGTTTTTGATGTACGACGAGGGGAAAGTGGGAGTTAATTGCCAACTGCGGGCAGAAAGGGGGAGTTCACTTTGCCAGTTAACGGGTAAAAGCAAACAGTTTTGTGTGCTGAACCTTGAATATTATATCTGGGTGGAAACTCTTTCTCTGACAATAGTCTTATAGTCCTGTGCTGACTGTGAATAAAGTACGTATTTGATCAGGATATCTGACTGCAAGATCTGTGCCTGATTCAACTCTGTCTTTCCTTCACAGGGTAGGACATAAACCAGAGGTTTGCGGCTTCAGGAATGGTCTATTTAAGAAATTGAGAAGCACAAAGAAGTTCTTCAGAGAATACTCTTCAAGCTCATCAAGTAAACTGTAAAATCCTGGAAAGCTGATGTAGAAAACTAGAAACTTTGCACCAAATCTTTCATTTATCTTTAGAAAAGGTAAAAGCCCATGGATTCAGCGTATGGGATTCGCATGTGGAAATCTGATGTCAGATGTCTGTTCCTGCCTACTCAGTGCCACCCGTAACCTCCTAGTGGAGGAGGAAAAAGAAAGAAAGAAGGGCATTGGGGGTTCCTGGGGTAGAAGTGGGAAAATCCCAAAAGAGATTAAACATGCACAGCCAGAAGGCTCTGTAAAAGTTCTTCTCCGCTTTCTTAAAATCTGTTAACAGTAAAGTACACATGGTGGCTCCTGTATCATGTGGATTTTTTCATTGCTCATACAGTAAGGAAGAACTAGGAGAATAGCTAAGTGCAACAAGAGTTATGCTGAAGAGAAAGACATGTCCTCACTGAATACTCTGCAACGCCTGATAATGCTCCATTATCATCACCCTTTGCTGTTCACCACCACAGTGACTCCCTCTCTCAGGTTTCAGTACACAGCAAGTGAGAGGGAACAGGAGAACGAGGAGATGAATGGAGTCAGGCTGAAAGCCAGAGCTGTCCACTGTTGCTCCCATGGAGGAGACTTCAGTAACCTTGTTGAGTAACTTCTCTTACATGATCTGTTAGTGTAGGTTCCTAGATGGGCTGTGGTGCAACAGTAGCAAATCCAAGAATCATGGTTACGTTCCCCTTTATTACCCATATGTGAATGGGAAATTGTAGTCTTCAGATTTACTAATTTTCCTGTTGGAAATTTGTAAAACTAATTAATACTATTTCTCCCTTCTTAGCATAGTGCCAGAAACATAGCTAGAGATAGTAGGAGAAAAAGTGGATGGTAGTTGTTTGAATCATTTCCATAAAATAGTCACAAGTGGTGTTCCCCAGAGCTCAGTATTGGGGCCAGTTCTGTTTAACATCTTTATCAATAATCTGGACAAGGGGATCGAGTGCACCCTCAGTAAGTTTGCAGATGACACAAAGTTGTGCGGGAGTGTTGATCTTCTTGAGGGTAGGAAGGCTCTGCAGAGGGATCTGGACAGGCTGGATCGATGGGCCAAGGCCAATTCTATGAGGTTCAACAAGGCCAAGTGCCGGTCCTGCACTTAGGTCACAGCAACCCCATGCAACGCTACAGGCTTGGGGAAGAGTGGCTGGAAAGCTGCCCAGCAGAAAAGAACTCGGGGGTGTTGGTCAACAGCCAGCTGAACATGAGCCAGCAGTGTGCCCAGGTGGCCAAGAAGGCAAACAGCTGCATCTTGGCTTGTATCAGAAATAATGTGGCCAGCAGGACTAGGGAAGTGATTGTCCCCTTGTACTCGGCACTGGTGAGGCCGCACCTTGAATACTGTGTTCAGTTTTGGGCTCCTCACTAGAAGAAAGACATTGAGGTGCTGGAGCATGTCCAAAGAAGAGCAATGCAGTTGGTGAAGGGTCTAGAGCATAAGTCTCATGAGGAGTGGCTGAGGGAATTGGTGTTGTTCAGCCTGGAGAAAAGGAGGCTCAGGGGAGGCCTTATCGTTCTCTACAACTACCTGAAAGGAGGTTGTAGTGAGGTGGGTGTCGGTCTCTTCTCCCAAGTAACAAGCTATAGGACAAGAAGAAATGGCCTCAAGTTGCGTCAGGAGAGGTTTAGATTGGATATTAGGAAAAAATTCTTTATTGAAAGGGTGGTGAAGCATTGGAACAGGCTGCCCAGAGAGGTGGTGGAGTCACCATCCCTGGAGGTATTTAAAAGATGTGTAGATGTGGTGCTCAGGGACATGGTTTAGTGGTGGACTTGGGAGTGTTAGGTTAACAGTTGGACTTGATGATCTTAAAGGTCTTTTCCAACCGAAACGATTCTATAATTCTATGATTCTAAAACAATTTGATTCCAGTTTCAGCTGTTCAGTGAGTCCCAGACAGGTTTCCTGCAATACATCTGCTGTCCTGGCAGGAACGTGGCTTCTGCTCTTGCCGGTCTTTGCTTAGGGCTCTAATTCCAGAGTCCTTTTCTGAGCAGCTAGCAGGCATGTTGCCTCCAAGCTGTGGGCTTCAGGACTGTGATGCTGCTGTTGGTAGCTCTGCTTGCTTTCATGCAGAGTTTGAAATTGGGAGATTTTTTTCCCCTGAATTTAAATGGAATCAAATTTCTCTATGTTTTGAGCAGTGAGCAGAACTGTCTTTCTCATGCCACATCCAGCTGCAATTATGTTCATTTCTCTTTTCCTTTGTTTCTCTTATTTTTTCTTTTTTTTCCCTTTTTTTTCCTTTTTTTTTTTTTTTTTTACATATGTTTTCTTCTTTTTTATAGCTGTAATGATTCAGGCCTTCTCCTCAGTGGGCATGTCCCACAGGCTCTGATTTTTCCCCTCAGTAGGCAGTACTGGCAAGGATCCAATTAAGGTCTTTTTAAGTCCTCCTAGGAACACTCCTTGCCTTCAGTGATTAAGATTGCCTCTGTAAATTTACCCATTTAATACAGTCCTAGTTTTGATGATATGAACTTTGTTCCCAAGGTTTTAAAAGATTTCTCAGTCTTTCTTTTTGTAGTAACTAATGTGATTGTAAGAAATATTCCAGTGTCCTAGAACTGCCTGTTAAGCTAGCTTCTTTGCTCTTTGAAAGTAAAGCAGTTAATCCTACCAGTAAAAGAAGGTTAAAAGGTGTATTGAAGTCTATAAAGCAACATGGGGCCTGTGCACAATTTCTTATTTCTAATCTCCAGCTATTGTGCATTTAACTTTCTTTTCTATTTACAGTAGCCTTGCATATATGTATTTTAGTGAAACATACAACTTCCATGGAAATTACCTGGGAAACATAGTACATATTCTGCGAGGAAATAGTTAATAAAGAGTTCAGAACATTTGGAAATTATCATACTCAGTATCATTAATACAAATTAATCATCTTGACTCAGAAACACCCTTAAGAAAATATTCTCTAATCTATCAGATTTAATTAAATACATGGGAAACAGAAACTGTGGATACAGTTGCATTTCTTGTTATTCAAGAGACAGAAATTATATTTTCAGCTTTCCCATAAAGAGCACCTATAACAGGGTGGCAGTCTAAAAATTGCCTGGGCATCAAGGACCCCAAACAGCCAGGTGTTCAGATAATAAGAGCTGGTTTAGGTGGTGATTACTGCTGAGTCTTACTAGAAGGTGATCCTGATTATTTCTAATCAGGATGCTAAAGGAGTGGAGTGTTTCTTTGCTGGAGGAAACTGTCATTGACGAAGGAGATTCAATGGGCAATGACATAAAAGCTGCAGCTGACTTGAGATGGAGGTGCTAACTGTTGTTGTGCTCCAGTCACTCAACTTCTAACAGTGCTATGTATTTGACAAGATTCAAGTTTTATGATGGTTATGCCTATGCCAACAGGAGTTAGAAATGTGTGGTAAACCTTTTATTCTGCTATCTCCATATTATGAATTTACATTTCAAATATTCAAGAAAAGCACATAGTGGCAGTTACTATGCAAATAAAATGTGGGTGTTCAACCGTGAACTAAATGCTAAGGGTTACTATTGTAGTATCACCTATTCAAGTTCATCTGTATTAACATGCAATATAGAGATATCTTAATTTTTGCAAAATTTGGGGGTTTTTTTCTGACAAAAATAACAACTCTTTTGACTTGGACAGAGGATGTCATTCAAAAAACTATTACTTGAAGCATTGTAGTGTTGTCCTATTCATGTATTTACATATACTTTGGGTTTTCTTGATACCTTGTGCTTTAAATTTTTAATATTCCTTATAAGACTTTGATTTTTTTTTAGCATAAGTAACTTATAAGTAGTTCACCTATGAATCTATTTAACTCAAGAATTGGATTGCATCTAGATTAAAGTAATTTAGTTTTTGGTTTTGACAATTTTCCTATTGTCATATATTGATTGATTAGACAACTAAGACCAAGTAAATGAACTTAGTAAATGACCAAGTAAATGAACTATGTCTCACATACAACTAAAATAAGTGTTGTTTAGCCACCCATGTGGGGATTAAATACCATGCTCAAAATTAATTGCACCAGGGGAGCAAAGATGCAGCTGAGCCTGAAATGGACAGGAGGACTTAGAAATAGGGATCTGGGCTAGCAGGGTAGAGGCAATAGACAAAAAGTAAAGAATGAATGAGAGAAGATTCCTTTCTTATATAGGCTGCATCTTTAGACTGTGAATATTCTCTGTATGGCATTTTGCATTAAAGCTATCCTAAGATTTTCAGAAACCCTAGTTGCTGAGGGTGCAAATGGACAATACTGTGTATATTGAGAAAACTGAATTCTATATACAGCAAGTCAGGATTCACTGCCCATGTGGTGCTGGTATTCTCTGTGCTTGAATCATCAGTCTGAAATATTGGATTTCACACCTACAAGCACCAGTAATTGTTCCCAATGCTGCCTTTCAAATCAGGCTTTGTGTAGCCAGTATGCAAGATGGCAGAATTTCAAATAGAGGATACATTTTCCATCCTCTTGTTCCTCCTTGAAAAGAAATGTTGAGATAATGCTTTGTTAGCAAGAACCTTCCAGGAGGAGGGCATGTGGGACTAATGACTAGAGGATCCCTTTTGCTGTAAGAACCTGCAATGTCATGGGCAGAGATAGAGATTGTTTTTGAGGATGGACTTGAAAATATACACTATTCAGTGATATCAGGTATTTACTACAGAATCTTCTTTAAATTTCTGCATATTCAAAATTAGACACTACTGTTGGTGGTGAAGTCCTTTGCAGACAGCTGTGTTTTCCTCTGTCTGAAACTGGAGAAACCCTCTGCAAAGGTGAAAAGATATGTGAAGAGAGAAATATTATGGTGCTGTCCTGTAAGACAGCCACAAAATGAGGACAGTGGTGGAAGCTGCTGTGTGCAGATTCCTGTGATCTACTGCTTCTATGGGGAAAAGAGAGCTTTGGCTGCTGACTAGTAGCGAATGGAGGACAGGGATGAACAGGTGATATTTAGTACAACAGTGCAAGGGGGATGTGTTTAAAGCTGTTCAGGTGTAGAGGTAATACCCTCTCACCATAAGATGAAAGATCGCTGCTGTATTTACATCACTTGGGAGGCTCAGCACAGACACTTCCACAGCACCTAACTTTTGTATCCATGTCAACAGAGACACACTGCTATGAAAGAGGATCTCCTCCTCTCCCTGTCCTGGCTCTGGCTTGGAGTCTCTTTACGAGAAACAATGTTCAAGGTGTGATGGTGATGGAGTTGAAATCTCATCTCTGTCACGGTAAGGATTTTCATTCAAGCTGCAAGGAGAAGTACCTTGGTGTGCGTGTTTCTGTGGTGATCTTTACACTAACACCTACAGAACTGAAATAAATGTTTTGGACAGAGATTCATTATTTCTGTAAATGGCATGGCAAAGGCTGTGCGGCTGAAGGTTATGAGAGATCATCTTTCTTAGAGATCTGTCTGGATTATGACCCAGAGGTTGAGATAAACCCACTGGTGCTCAACACCACTCTGGAACTTCACTACACAGCATCTGCAAACTTTAACTGGGATTGATGAGCAGGGCAAAAGAGGGAAGGAAGCAAATTATCTCAAAAGTTCAATTCTGTTTGCTGGAGAACCTGTGCAACACAGAAAAACTGAGGCAAAGGCTGTAGCTCCAGTGTCTAGAATACATGTTGCTGACTATTCCCCAGGTAAATCTTTTCCTTACAGGACACATAAAAGTGTCGTCTTAAGGAATGAGCATGTTCAGAACTGTTACATACTTTAAGGGTGTCTAAGGGAGAGGATAACCTTTCCCAGATACCTGTGTGGGAGCATAATCCAGTTGCAGAAAAAGTAAGGAGGATGGACATGATTTTTGTTCTGCAATATTGCATAGGCCTAAATCTTGAACTGACCTGCTGACAATGTGTCAGTTACTGTTCTGACCGGATAAACCATCATGTTGAAGTTCAGAAATCTTGGCTTAGGTTCAGTAAAAACATTGTAGCTGAACCTTCTCATCTGCCATCGCGTGTCAGGTTCTTCTCTGACAAGCAGCAAAGAGCTGTCACCAGCTCTGGGCTAGCCAATTGCTCCTGTTCAGAAACTGAGTTGAAATGCCATAAAAGCTGTCATTGGGGTCTTCCCAGGCGCTGTTCCAGGTAAAAGCTTTTATGTCTTGTTCCATCAGTCCACATTATGGTAGGAAAATCAGGCTATATTCCTCTCTTGTGGAGATGAAGAGAATGACAGTTCAGTTGCTCTGACTGCCAGCCAGATGGCTCAAACGACACATAAAACATGAGGATATAAAAAGTTGTCCCTCTCCTAAGGTCAGTTTTAATATTTAGAAAAGTAAGAACGTTTTTTACATGATTCATTTTGGTTTTTTTTCTCTGCATACTATCAATTGCAGACTATTTACTACTATTTTCTTGAAGTTATCTCAGTAGAGGTGGGAATAATTGTCTTTGCTATCAGATTTAGTGTATTACATCCATACTACATTACAAATCCTGCACATGTATTACACAACAAGCAGATACCCATTGTGGATCCCTACTCATTGTATAGTGGGTATTTTGGACCTTTCAACCTGTCTGTTTCTGCAAATGATAGCTAAAGGAAACTTAAGGCTACTAGAAGCAAGTCCTATTCAGTATTTCCATATCGTCCCCATCTTATATGGCTGCAAAACTTGTGAAAGAAAGAAAGCCTTAGTACTGACACAACAGCATGTTAAATCAATATTACACTTCTAGATGGAAAGGTCTGTGGTCAGGATTGCTCAATGAGAGATTGGAGACTGATGTTAGATCCCAGAACGAGCTTGTTATGCAATTGCATTTTTTGAGACTGAAGAGGAGCTTCGGCTGTTATCCCATACATCCTGGTCTATTTTTCTCACTGAAACATACACAGTACTAATTCGCTGCCTCTTAATCCTTGGAGCTTCTATGACACTTTCTTTGTCAGAGTCAATTTATACAGCACTTTGCAGTTTTAGTTAAGTAACTGGTGAATGACTGTGTATGTTTTAGATAAGGCAGAATTACAGAGTATTAGACCCAGAGCTTATTCCTTGCATAGTTAAGAACAGACTAGGAAACAAGGAAAGAGTTGAATTACTGGTATGTGATAGAAAGTACCTGATGTGCATTTGGACATTACTTTCCTTAGAACTTCTGAACCCTTTGTATCCCTTTCTGGAAGGAAAGAAAGAGCCTGAGAAGGAAATAAAAGGTGTATTTTACTTCAAAGTTGGACAATTAGACTTTGTGCTTGGCTTGAGCACAAGAGCTTTTGCTGTATGCTATTATGGCAAGATGTTTTTGTCATGATTCTGCTTTTAGAGTTCTCAGACTGCATTACTCTGCAGTGAGCTAGGAAGAAATCATGAAAAAAAAATCACTTTCTTCCTTTTTCTTTCTTTTTTTTTCCTTCTTCTGCCCACTAAAATCTTCAACTGCCATTTGAAGTACAGATGATTATAGAAATGAAATTGTTCTTGGCCAGTCTGCTATGCAGCAATCCCTGTTTCTAGCTACAGATATGTTTTGTGGTTTTGGTTTTTTTTTAAATTGAATACTTCTAGGAAAAAAGCAATATTAAAAGTAAGTGATATACAAATAGTACATAAGTAAGTAATGTCTGCTCTTCAGCCGTGGAGATTCTCTGCCACTTCCAAATACTAGGGGGGAAAAATAGTCCACAGAAGTTATACAGAGGTAAGGAAAATGAGAGGCTGGGAGCAACATCCATGTAAGAAAGGAATGGCAAAGAAAATATTTAAGCTTGCTTGATTTAAAGTGGTAATCGGAGTGTGCAGCACAGTTAAAAAAAAAAAAAGGAAAAAAATGCAGATGGGCTCCTTTTCTTCCACAAGTAAAAATTTGTGGGGAAAGAGGGTCAAAAAGATTTCTCTTTGCATCCTTTTATAACACAATAACATGGAAACATTCACTGAAACTGACAGGCATTACATTTAAAAGGAACTGCTTTAACCCAGTGCATAATTAAACCATAAAACTTACTGTAATAACATCATTACAGATACAGTTTTATGCAGCTGTGAATATTGTTATCTATATAAAATATTTTTGAAAGAGTGTCTCTTTTCAAAAGAAAGATAAGTCATCATGCTTCGGGGCACAAGTCAAACTATAACGAAGAGGACTTAGAAGATCTTCTCTACTAGTTATTGTCAGATGATTTTATTCCTGGGTTTCTGCATTTACTGCTGTTTCTGATATTGTAGTTCTAGTGCATTTTTGATCAGAACTCCATTAACTCTTCTTATGGCCACACTTCATTCTTGCAATGCAAGAAATGTCTAGGCAGAGCAGGGTATGTTCTGACTATTTGATGGGACGGTATCAATATGAACTTGGTATCTTACACTGAAGACCTCAAAACTGTGTTGAATGGGAAAGCACTACAATAACAATTGAATGTCATTTACTATTTGCAATTTTCTAGTCTGTTTCTCTGGGCAGAAATAAAACAAAATAAAACCCTAATCAAAACCCAACACAGAGACTAGAAGCAGTCACTTTTCTGTTGCATCCAACAGACTAGCTAAAGAAAACAAATCATGATTTCTGAATTAGTGATGACCCACACCATTTGGTCCAGAGTGCACAGTGAAAAGACATGGAGAAATAGCAGCTGTGATGCGGAAGCAAATAAATGGTTGCTGTATGAGCATCAGTGCAGTACTGTGTGGTAACAGGGATGCTGCTTCTGAACCTACATCATTCTTTTAGGGTTAACATGCAGTGAACAAATTTGAGA
Source organism: Ciconia boyciana (assembly GCF_034638445.1). Taxonomy (NCBI): domain Eukaryota; kingdom Metazoa; phylum Chordata; class Aves; order Ciconiiformes; family Ciconiidae; genus Ciconia; species Ciconia boyciana. The sequence goes on from NC_132936.1 coordinate 57,749,416, forward strand.
TGTCTTCCAGCCATCGTATATGCCCTAAGAAATAAAAGTGACATGCAGGGGGCACTGAACCCTCTATTGTCTAGTGGCTGAAGCTATTCCAGCTGTATGACTGAGGCTGACACCAGGTAAAAAGCTTTTCACGTTGTTTTCATCTTTGTCACTTCATAAAGGAGATGGAAGCTTTATTCACAAACTGATTTAAAGACTTGGGATTATGTACATCCCAAACCAACATGACCTAGTAATTATAATGTCTCTTAGCAGAGAATGATTCCCAGAGCTTCCACACGCATGTTTAAATGCAGACAATAGTTCTTACAGTACCATATCTTGGAGCAACTGTTCCAAGTCCTATTTCAGTGAGCAAGACAACAACCCATGCCTCCTAGGAGGACCTGTGTCTTCACAGGACAAGTTTAAGGGCATTTAGAAGGTACTCAGGTAGTATGACAATACTTAAATAGATGAACGTAACATATTACAGACAGTAAATCAGCAATGGAGATTTAAGTATTCAGAATGTAATTATCAGAGCTGGAATTTAGCCAGCGCATTAACTGAGTTAATGCTTTTCTTTCATCAAAGTACGGTGAGATTTCTGATGGTCTGAAGCAGTTCATATCTCTTATGACAAATGTCATGAGTGGTATTGAGGAGTTTACTTGCAGGTCAACAGTTGTATCCATTCTTTCTTGAAACCTGTATCCCTTTCTTATCTGCTTAATATTACAAGATGGCACAGTGAAGACTTGGAGGGGAGGTATCTAGTGTCTGACTTCGCATTTTTATCAGTAAAGTACAATCCTTCTTAAATTTCAGTAGGTGTTTAGGTTTGCCCTGGAGATTTACTGAAGAAATGTGTTAATATAACTTGTGTAGGTGTTTGAAAACAGCTTCCAAAGAACAATCAGATGTTTTCATTTATCTGGGGACTCCCACTTTTTTAAAGATGATAAAACTGCATTAACTACAGTTAGAAAGTTTAGCATGTGTAAGTTTCCACTTACCTAGGGAATGTTTCCAATTGTGAACAAAAGACTATGCAGCACATTAATATTGATAGGCCCTCTAGCTCTGTTTGAGCAGGTATTGCTCCATTTGTTATTTGCTACTGCGTTCACCTGCACTCACTTCATACTCTTGCATCAGTTTCTATTTCTCCTGTGCTGTCTCTCTCCACATAGTGAAGAGCAAAATTGTAACAACTCATAATTGACCTGCACCCATAATGGAGCTGAGCAGGGATGAGGACCTCTCTCCACCTCTTGTTTACTTTTTTGCAAGACAGAAATTTGTTCTTGGTGTCTTCAAGCACCGTGTGATTTCGTGTGATACATAAACATCAGTATAGCTTAACTCAAAGCTATTTTCTCTCATTTCTTGCCCAAACACTTGGGAAAGGAAATGAATAAACAAATGGATATAGAATATCTACAATTTCACCTGTAGGTCTTCTCATCAAGTCTCTTAATGTTCATCCCCTGAGGAGCTTCAGGCCATCAGGAGCCTGATGCAACCAATTTGGAGTGACTGAACCTGGAGATGTGTTGAGTTGTACTGCTCCTTGCAGCCTGTGTGTCTTGAAGGAGCCCCATGTCTCAAGGAGCATGCTACAAGGGTTGTGACATGTGGCAGCACTTGCAGTCCTGTCGTGGGCCTCTTTCATGTGATTCAGCATGCAAGTACTGGATTTGGCAAGCATGCAAGCTGGGCGGATTTGGTATTTCTCCCACTGAAATGGATGCAAGTGGAGAGGTTTGGCTTTGTTTTCATGTCTGTAGCTATGCAAACTGGCTTACCACTTAGATTTTAACTTTTTTGTTCTTTTGTTTCTTACTGTTACTTGCATCCCTTCCTCAACTCTTTCTTCTTGATCATGTTCCACCCCATAGTAGAGGAGGATTCTTCTTGCCTTCACCTGCCAAGCACCTGCTACCTCTGCTTTCAGATATGCTTTCAAACGGACTCAAGCATTTTCATCTTCAAAAAACTCTGTTCTCTGAATGGCTGCACTGTGCTTTTGCTCCGTAGGACTCACTGTTCCAGAGGCTGGGTTCAGTGATGTGTAGCATTGTATCAGTGTTAGAAAAAGAAGTGCAGTTTATGAGACTGGATTTGAATGAAAATTAGAACTTGGGGGATACCCTTGTATTCAATGAAAAATGACACCAACACACATCGGGTTATATCTGTTTTTAAAAAAAAAAAACACTAAAAAACCAAAACAAGTGTAGTTATTGATATGAGGACACTTACCTCTGAAACTTAGTATTATCTCTTAAAGAACTAGCCCTTGCTAGGGGGAAAAAATCAGTGGATATGTATTAAAGTTCATGAACTTCAGCATGCTTTCACCAGCTGTCCTTCGAGCTACTTATTTCAGATTGGATGGCAGTGGTAAAGGTAAAAAAAATTTGATAATGAACTTCAGTGATTTTAATCTTTGGTTTGATCTTGAGGGGGGAAAAAAATGCTTTCTTATTCTCCTTTGCTCAAAGCAGAACTGCATCTTAAAAGTCCAGGATGGTTTGTATGCTAGTTCCCCATCTTATTTGCCACTCAGCTGGGTACAAAACCTTTTTCTTTGATGCAGTGAAATGTAGAAATAAGCCTGACAACTGGCACTGTGCATCTGCAGAGTTAATGTTAATGTCCTGTTGTGCTGCTTCCAACATCCTCCCCACAGCATCTTTCTCTTCTCTGTTCTATGCCAGTAGCTTGTGGTCTTTCAACATTTCCTATTCTAAAACCTTTTTGGTCCTCAGCTGGAAGCTGGCCTTGTGAAATCTTCACCTGTGAGGAGAGAGGGTGGGAATCTAGATGTAAACTGTCTGGATTAATTCCAAATTACAGGATGTAAGATATCTAAATAAATATTTTTTTCCTCTTAAACTCTACAAAATAATCTAATCTGAAAACGTAACTGCTTCTTAGATATTTTTTTTTCTTTCTAATGAGAAAATGTTTATGTTTGTATAATTCTACAGTAGTTTGTATGTGCCAACTATGTAAAATAAAAGAGATATTGCTTAGTATATTTAGGGGTTGTTTGCCTGCCTCAAAAAAGAACACCCCTAGCCCCCCACCCCCAAATGACCTCAAGCTTTGAAAGAACATGTGGAACTCACATAAAAATGCTGTAGTGGTGAACAATTTGAGTCATGCAGCAAAATGTGGAAATAAACGGTGACTACTATACAAGAACAAGTACTTAAATATTGCCTCTGTAGTATAGCATCGCTTTTCTCTTGGTTACCTCTTCTTGCCTACAAGGTAGTGAGCAAGTGAAGAAAAATTGCTGGTGGTAGTGATGTCATGCTTCAGTTAATCTTATTTCTTGCCCTTTTTCTACTTTTAGAACTTAATAAACTGAAGTCCCACCAGGGAATTTGTATTCTGAAGCTTGTGAGCTCCAATATGTGGAGCATGCTCCCTATCTCGAATGATGAGAACTTTTTACCTCTCATTTTCCATGATTTAAACTCTGTATTCTGTAGTCTTCCTCATTTCATCATTTAAAAAAAAAGAAAGAAAGAGAGAGAGAGATGAGCTTACATTCACTGAGAAGCCCCTTTTGTTAAATTTTCATCAATACCTACATATCTTCAAAAGATCTGCTGGCATTCAGTTCTAATTCTCCTCTACGCTAAATTGGAGAGCTTAGGTCTAAACTGGACTGTTTTGAAATGGTAGTTTATCACCATGCAGGCTTTACACTTTTACTGAAAGTATTTCAGACTCACAGCTAATAAAATGTTTTCTTCAATGTCTGTTTGGAATTCTGCCAGTCTGGTTGCACAATACATTATGATGCAAATACAGCAACTAATTTTCCTCCACATTCATGCTAGAATAGGTGATATAGAACCAGCTTTAATTGCTGAATGTAATTGACAGCTCTTTCCTGAAGTTAAAGAGAGAATTAATTGTCTCTCATTTGTTACTTCTTGCTGTCTTCTTGTATCCTCAGGATTGCAAACAGATAAAAGAAACTGTGTTATTGTGCATATGCTTTTCTCTTCTGATTTAGCTCCTGTCTAACTTTGTGTTGCTCCTTCTGGTCCCTGAGATATTGAACATTCTTGGGATGATAAACAGATTTCTCAACCCTGTATTTCTCTTGAGTGAGTGGGTCTTTTGCTGTACTAATGTAAAGTTCGTTAAGTATCTGTGGGGGCAAAGCAGCTTCATTTTTCTCTTGAAAGCAATTCATTGGCTCTCCTCTTAGAAGCAGGCCAGGAGGAATGCTGAGAAGCAGCAGAAGTGCATCAGACTTGATATACTGCTAAACAGTAGCTATTAGCTGTGAATATGGAGAGATACTTCTTTAGTATTTTCTCCCAGGAGAAGACTACTGAAATAGAAGTTTTATCTGCAGCATTATGTTTAACAGTCTTGGGTGGATTTATTTTTTTTTTTTTTAATACAACACTTCATCAATTGCTTCTTAATCCCATTTAATATTTTCTACCTCAACAATATCTTATATTTGCTGTTTCATCTGCCTACAGCTGTGTCTTTCACCAGAGCTAAAAACCGTGGCTATAGAAAAACTATTTAGTTATTAGTCTCAAAATCAAGTCTGTTGTGCAAACACAGGCTGTTTAGTATTCCAAGATTTGATGATGCCAGTGGACAGCATTGCTCTTTATGATGTTATAGGAATATCATCTTTCCTTTTTGATCAGTGTGCTATTTCAGGTTACATTTAAGAATACCTTTGCATTTGCAGCTAAACAGGCCAAGTTTTTTCTGCATTCACAGGATAGTGACTGTCTAGTGGTCACTCAAAGTGACCTTGTGGAAGACTGTTTTATGACAATGAACTTAATTAACATTCCCTATTTGCCTAAGCAGGAAGATTTGAACTTAATTGTAATTCATTATAAACACATCAGAATCTACTCTTTTAATGTCATTAAAGGTAAGGCAGGTGGGACTCTGCCTTGTACATTAATCTTTATCTGTATTCTTCCTACTAGTTACCTTGTTGTCAAACTGAAAAGAAATTTAGTATTAGATGGGAAAACAGACTATGTGTTTAAATGGAGATCTCAGTTCAGCTGCCTTACACAAGATGTTTGAAATGCTAATAATACCCACCTGTGTGGACTGTGTTGTTGGGTGTGGCTAGTAAATTTTCATTGACGTCAGGGCAGTGATGTAGTGAATATTATTCTTAAGTACTCTCCATAGGGGTAGTCCTGAGAGAGGAGGTAAGATGGGAGGAAACAGCTGAGAGCTCTCTTCAGAGAGCCAGTGTCTGGGAGGGGGATACAGAAATGTACTGCAGCAAAGGATGTATGGGAGTATGTGTTAAAAGCAGTTGCCTGTCTTACTTTAAGAAACTGCTTCATGGTACAGGCCTGCTCCAGGCTTTTTAAATTAGTATCACTCTTGTGAAATTCATTATTTAGTTTCTTGGATGGCCAGTGAAGATGTATTTTTTTGTATATTATTAGTTGTGGTGTGGGGCAGGGCAGAGGGAGAGAAAAAGTATGACAGTGTGGGGGCCTGAATGCCCTCTCATGTTAGTACAAACTGGATATAAATAGTGTTAAACTCAACTGAGTTTACGTCTAATATACAGCTGGAAAATGAGGTCTGGCATCTCTTTTCTTTCTTTGTGTTTGAGTCAAGTAATTAAAAACTAGAGTTTATACTTCTAGTTGGTGTGAAGACATAGAAGCTCTTTATACAAAGTGCCGATTAGTATAGATAATTCAGTGTTTATAAACTGGTATTATGTATACATATTAAATGAGTGGGAAACACAAGAAATATTGTAAAAATCCCAACAGCAGTTACAGCTTCTTTCTTGGGTCTAGATGTATCTATTTATGAAGTGTGGTTTGATTTCTTGACTATTATTTGACTTTGAAATTAAAACCACCTTACTAATTTCTTGTAATTAACTATGAACGAGTTGCAATTCTTGTATTTCTGTGAGAGGAGGAACAATGATTTTCGCTGATACATATTTTGAGCTAAAATTGTAAACTTAGTTTTGTGTCATGTAGTATACCCAGAAACTACTAGATGAAAGAAACTGAGAAAGGAAGCAGGAGAGGTAACAGTTTAGACAAAAGGTTCTATAATTTCAGTGCTAAAAATGTAATTTTGAATACTTTGTCTGTTATACTGTGAGAAATAAATGCTGTTGGCAAAAATGAGTCCGAGTTAAATATGGTTACCTATGATGTTTAGGTAAATGAGCAGTGCTAAGCAGGACATGTGGCAACTGAAGTCCAAGAAAAATATTGATTTTGGGGGGGGCTAACTTATGGCAAATGAAATATTATCTTTAACAAATTTAAAGTACTGTCCATTGGTCTCAGTTGGAAGCAGAAGTATAAAAATAAAGAACTGAAGGAAAACAAAGATGGCCTCTGGAAAAAAATTTCATGAAAAGAACCCCCTTTGGGCTCTTTTTTTCTTTACCTAAAAATTCAATTCAATCCTTTGGAAAAGACCAAGGTCTGTAGGCTGGGAGTTGCTGGGAAAGGTAGATATGAATTTTTCACCAGTGGTAAATTGATAGATGTGTTCTGGTTGCTGACAAACACTTGTGAGAATAATAATATTCCGTATGGGAAGGGAGGAAAGCTAGAAGGAAGGGAGAACTATATAAAATTCCCAGAACTAAAAGGTTTATAGCACTTTGTTTTTTCTCTAGACTGCAATATGGCTTGCTCACATTTTGTAAGGTGTGGTGGTCTAAAGGGTCTAGTAAAAATAAATTTGTGTAATTTAAAAATGATATACAGCTGAAAGACCAACTGTCAAGAGGACAAAAATATAAATCCTGAAGAAAGAAACTGGAGCAGGCAGAAAATCAAAATGACCCTCGAGTGAGCTTCGCTAAAAAAAACAAAAAGCAGGCCTAGTTTTTTGTGTGGATAAGTGCAGAACAAAGGATTGTTGGGGGGGGGGGTGTGTGTTTTGTTTGTGAGTTTTGTTTTCTCTGTTTTGAGAGACTGCAATCTCAGTTCTCGCATTAATGTGCATTTTAATTTAAAAGTAGTATTTTAGTTTTAGCTGTCTGTAAACTTGATAGCTAGCTAAATGTGTTGTTTATTTCTCATTTCCAAAGGAAAGAAGACTTAGTATGATCATTCCTTCTTGATTCTCCCCTCAACATTTAATTTATTATTCCAAAGAAATGTGTGCTTAGCCCTTGGACATCAGAGAATTCCTCAGTTGTCCCCGTAGGAATCAAAAACTTGTACCTTATTAGATATCTAGGCATCATACCATGAGACAAAGCCATGCGCAGTGGGGATTTTTAATTCTGCTGATTACAGAACTTCTTGAGTAATTTCTCCAGAAGCTTGTGGCAGACTGCTGCCAGAGGTAAATTACCCAACCTGATGCAAACTTAAGTCCTTGTTGTCAAATGCACGTAATTAAATGTATATTGGTCTGATGTGAATTCTTGTAGGTAGAGATTTTTCCAAAAACAAGAGCAGTTTCCACTTCTTGGAAACAGGCATAGTTCTGAAATAAAATAAAAAAAAAAAAAAAAAGACACTGAATAGATCTAGACATTTTATCTTTTGTTGAATAGCTTGCTGTCTTTTTTCCTTCCTGATTATAACCATACTAACCTTTGGGGAAAGGGTCTGAATGTCCAGGAAACTCCCATAAAGAATACTGAAACTCCCATAAAGCATACTGAAAAGGTCACCTTTTGTGTAATGCAGAATTTTGTAATTCAAAGGATGCAGTTCATAGAAGGATATTCAAGTTACCTCATCATAACAAGAATTGTTTCTCCATAACTGATGAAAAAATAGTCCTCCCTAAGGTATTTTTAATCTTTTCTCTTCCCTTCTTCTTTTTTCCTGTTCATGTACATATTGGTTTGGCATGCACAGTTTTACAGTCACATACCACATAGGGCAGCCTCATGCCTGAACAGTAGAATAGATTTATTTATTGGGTATACACCTTGTCATATTGCTATGAGCTAGAATGAGACATTCAATTATAAGCAGGTCACAGAGAGCCAGTAAAATAGCTAGGGTACACACTAAGTTAGATTCTCCTCATATCAGCTAAAATATATTTTTGTGGTTTACAGGATTGTTCAATTGGACAACACTTCTACAAAAAGTAGAAACTTCAGAAAAGTTTCAAGAGTTCTACAGCTGGCATTATGGTTTGTTTTCTTCAGACTTCCTGACAAGGAATGATGATAGAAGGGGCAATCCAGGTTCAAACCATTGGGCCAAGCTTAATTTTGGTGTGCTGTTGATGAAGGGGGGTGTGGTGTTTGTGTGTCTCCAGGAACACTGACATGTGAATCTCAAAAGGTTTGGGAGTTCATTTGAGCTTTTATATCCCAATCTCTTTGATCAAGAAATCTGACTTAAAATTCTCAGAATAAAATGTTTTCTCTTGAGACTTCCAGTGATCTTCAGAGGCTATAAAAGTAGCTGCACTTTCTGTATTTTGATGATTTAGGAGCTCTGAAAAAGGCAGAAATACATTATTGGGGCAGGGGGAAGCACAGGGTAGCAGTAATACCATTCCCTCCAGTGAACTCCAAAATGTTCTGTGAAAACTCTGGTTCTTGTTTTAGCAAATAATTGTATTCCATCTCTCTTAGGCTTAGCAAATCAGAACTGACATGGAAAACAATGAAATCTATTGATCCTAAGGTGTCTGGTGTATGAAGAATGTGTATGATATTATTGAGCATCACTCTTGTCATGGCTGTTATGAAAGTTTCTAGCCTCAGATCAGCCAGGCCCATAGCTATTAAATACAGAGATGACAATTTTGTCTTGAGACTAGGTGTTAGGAGAAACATGGCTGAAGGATGAGGTAGGAACCAAAGACTGACTGGCTGTTGGAGACCATCTATTCAAAGGAGAAATACACGGAAAAACATTGTTGCTGGGAATCCAGTGGTAAGCGACTTTCCAACCACATATGTGCATACAGAGGGGAGCTTTCAGTGTCACTGTGAATGTTTTAAGAATTCAGAAGCCTTTCACAGTTCCTCTACCTTCAGCCATTTTTACATGGTCACTAATCTCCCTTAAATCCTGCTGTTCTGAAAGAAACAATGCTATTACCACACAAACTTAAAAAAAACCCAAAAAACAACAACAAAAAAACCCCCACAAAGAAACAAAAAACCAACCAAACAAAACCCCCCAAACTCAAAGGATCAGTGATATTTGCTTCTCAGGTAGTTGGTGGAGAACCAATGAGCACAGAAAGAAGGAGAGATTGCTTTTCAAAAGTCAACTTTCTTGTTTGCCTTCTTTCCTGTCAGCACTTAATTTGTGCACATCTAAATCAAACAATTGTAATCCTCTATTTAGAGCAATGTCTGCTTCCAAACTTCTTGTAATTGGTTTCTATTTTATGTTTCTTATTCTGTTGAGAGCCTTGCTAACTACTTTAGGTATTCTTGGTGTTAGTAATGAGATAATTTATATTTTAATTAAACAGAGCTGCTACAAAATATTACAATGGATGCCAGGAGCATTTATCTCTTGACTCTTGTCTCCTTGAATTTTCAACTGCATGGCACTCTGAAAAGTGGCTTTTGCTGTCCAAATCCCACAGCGTGTCCAAGCAATGCTCTTCCTTTCATCAGACTATAATGTTGTTTTACTGGTTTTGTACTTAATGACCCTTGCTATTTGTTTAAAAAACATAACTAGGTATGCAGTGGAAACAGTACTTCTGCTTTTCAAGTACCGACTTAAAAAACAAGATTACAGGGCAGGTTGTTTTTTTTATTTTTTATTTTATTTTCACTTGTCAATATTGTGCACAGTAATGGTGGAAAGAGAACCTCATACTTTTCCCCCTTCCTTCTGACCCTTCAGGTAAAATAAGGTTACTCTGGCAAGAATTTTTTTTTTTTCATTATTGTCGACCTATTGCATCATCTCTACATATAATGTACAGGAGCTTAATTTTAGACACACGTCACTGCTGAGATAGCTTAATTCAAGGTAAAATAAAAACTCTGGCCACTTTATGACCTTTCAGCAAGAAAAAATTAACTTGGCAGTCATATTTTTATACCTTAGAAAAGAGAAGAGTTAAAATGGGAAACACGAGAGACTGGAAAACCAGCAAAAACTAAAACCCCAAAATTTGTTCTGTGAATATGTAGCAGGGAAATGGGGAATAGCAATAATTGCAAGGGAGTGAATAATTTAATTTTGAAGCTGAGATGTATGCTGCTAGATTCCCCCCTGAATTGCTCCATTTTTAGTATATTGCTAATTTTTATAACCAGTCACATTGTTGTCTGATTTGATGTATGATGTTAAAGAACTTCTGCTGTGCACAAGTATTTTGTGTTAAAGCTTAAAATTCTCCAACCATGCACCTTATTAGTAATTCAGATATTTCTACGTAATTTACCATGCATATCATTGTGCATTTGTGGATGACATTGTCAAGTTTTATGTTCACCATTGTAAGTATTTTCATGATTAAAGCTATGATTTTCTAAAAATTTTTTATGATCTGAACACTTAAAAGTCCAGATTCTTGACTTAGAAACACCTTACGTTGTTTTTAAAATTTCCTTTTAAATTGTAAAATATTTTAAAATGGGACAATGAATTAGACTCTTCAATTTCTTGGCTCATTTAAGAATCTGTTCAATTCTAAATTAATGGGCATATATCTCATGATAATGGTGTCCAGTGACAACTTGCTTCCCTCTCTCCACCCCGTAAATATGTGTCCTCCAAAAATAATGATTTTTCCCCATTACTTGCTATATAAAAATAGTAAATTTTATTGCTGTAACATGCTACAGTGGGCATCGTCAGAAAGTAGGTGAAATGAAAACACAGGAAAAAGTTGAGATGTATGTACAGTGACTTGGTTCTCTCTATTGTTTTGCCAAAAAAAGTGCACAGACACAATATTTAACAGCCTTTATCTTCTTAATTTGAAAGCAGAATGTCCTAAAAATGGCCCCTTTCATGCATGTTTGCTTTCAACTGAATATACATTTATAGAACGATTTATTGTTTTCAGAGTTAAAGCCCACTGTAGCTTCAGTTAACATGATAATCTCCTTTAGCAGGCACAGGTGAAGTCAGTGAGAACAGCCATCTTAGCAAAGCCAGCTGAGAAGTATGCTCAATAGCAGTGCTGAATCCTTCAGTAGGATGATAAAATGCTAAATTCAAAAGATGACTAGAAGTATATGATAATTAATAATGGCTTATTTGACATTCTCAGATGCTTCAGAAGGAGAGATACAAAAAGCTTAATTAACAGATAGGGCACTTGTTCTTGTCTCTGCCTATTAAAAACAGAGTGCATACAATATCTAATTATTAGACTTCTGCATTTAAATAGAAGACAGAATTTTTTGGTTGAAGGCTAGACATACTTAAAGCGGATCACTGACACACATTTGGTCCATCTTCAATAGCAGGAAGTGTTTCTTCATGTTTAGGTTTAAAGGGAGATGAATTGCTTCTAGAGGATGAAGTTGAGGCCGAACCCTCCGTGGAAGAAATCTGTTCCTTCTGCCTTGGAATATGGAGCTTTGCAGTAGCCTATCCAGCCTTATTCATACAGTTATGATTTCTTAGCTCATGTTTACTCTTGACAGAATGACCGTGTTGTCAGTTGGTGGTACTCTGGCAAGGAAGGGGGAAAACACAGTAAGTACACAATACATTGTCCATCACTTTGCATTCCTCTGCTTTTATTCAACTACTGTGCAACTAAAGGCAATTTCCACTATTTACCCACCTTCTCCTTCTGCCCAGTCCTGCTGCTAGGTCATCACATGTTTCTGACATTCGTCTGTTGCAACAGAAACTAATGTGATCTAAGATATTTAGGATCATTATGATTTCAGCACAGGATTCAATAAGTAAAGAAGGTGGTCTGGAAGCTTTCAGATGCAAACCCATCACTGCTAACACAAGAGTATGTCAGGAATAATTACGGAGAATGAGTTGGAAATAGATTTGTCTGAAACATTTAAAACTCTCCTGAAGCATGGAAACCTAGACGAAGAAACTTGTCTCTGAGGGACTAACGTGGTCTTGTACTTACTAAGAGGTTTTTATAACAGCACTTACTGTGTTATTTTAATGGTGCCATCATATCCTGTGACAGTGGCATGTCCTTTGTATTGCTGTAGCAATAACAAGATAAAATACTGTTTTCCTCGGTTGTGTAGCACCGTCACTGATTCACACTGCTGTTCCCTGAATAAAGTAGACAAAGAAAATTATCTTCCTTCTCCTCAAATTTCCCCCTTCTCTTATTTTTATACACCAATTTAAAATGTATTTCCTATCCTCAACCTAAATCTGTTGGCTTTGTGATTCCACAGTAATTTCTGAAAGCTCAGTCTCTTTCTCCCTCACTAAAAATTCCTGTACTGCACAGTATTTGGTCCTCACAGAGCAGCGGTTGGCAGGATAGTGCTAGGGTCTTTGGTCGTGCTCAGGGCACAACCAGTCCCCTGAGCACAGGCAAAAGGGAAGCAGAGGAGAGGATTTCTGCAAGTCTGGAGAAGTGGAGTAGCCTGGCAGGGTTCTCCAGGTGCTTGTGGTGAAAGGGTTGGTTTAACAAACTAAAACTCATATTAGCTCTCTGCTGACATCACCTCAGTTTCCAAACACTGCTGGCAAGGAAAGATTTGGTTAGCCAGTCTCCTGTTTGCCTGCCATAGCAGTAGCTTGGCTGCCTCCTTTCCCTCAGGGTTGAGGAGGCAGGTATAGGGTCAGTGCAGAGGCTGATGAGGTTGCTCCCTTGCCAGAGGCCTCCTGTGGCCTTGGGCGAATACGTAGGATGAATTCCCTGTACAGCCTTTGCCATGGCTCCGATAACCAGGGCCGTATATGTTGTGAGGCCGTCACTGCTCGTTTGCACTCCTGCCCTCCTCAGAAAATGGTTGATGACAAAAAGCCAAAATTATATGAACAGGTTTGAAAAATAAACTGACGTGTACAAGGATGTTATTTACCGGATTCATTTGACATAAATGCAAACATGTCTTTGAATGCTGATGCAAAAATAGAGTGCAGCTGTTGTAGTGCGAACAGGCTTGAATTGCTTTATGTTCTCAAGGTTATCTTCACAAAGTTTAGATTTTTTGTTTGTTTGTTTTGAGAAGACAAACCCCTTTTTACTGCTTAAAGGTCATATAGGGCAGAAGTTCTCTAATAAGCAACCTCTGGTTTCTCCTTCCAAGGGATTCCTAATAGTAGGAATGTTAAACGGGTAAAATATCATTGTATTTCCCATAATCAGGTAGACTTGAAAGGCTTCTTTAGAGGAAAACATTCCAACTACCAATATAATGTGACTTATTTAATACCAGATATTTTATGTCTTACTAATTTATGGTAGTATTTCATTTTATTTTTTATTAAAAATTGGTGGGAACCAGATTGTGGGCTACAGACAGCTGTCTAACTTGTTTTGATATACAAAAATGTTTTCTGTTCTCCTTTCTGCAGACATGTAAATTATGAGTAGTTTAGTCATTTTGTCTGGTTTTGTATGTACATAGAAATTGAGCTATGGAGGCAACAGGGATAAGACTGGTTTGTAGTGGACATGGATTACTGCTTGCTTGAAATTTTTGTCTTGCTTATTTGAAGACACTAGGCAAACTACAACAATATCTTGTTTGCATTTTCCTCAATATTTAGCATTGTTTAACAATAACAAAAATTTTCCACAGCAGATGTGCATTTACACATTTCAAGGACATAATTCCTCACAATGCTTACCCCATCAACAGTTGCTGGGCATTAATGGTATTCTCTTGAGGGAAAAGTCTGTTATATCTTTGATGTGAGCAGATCTTTTATCGACCATGATTACTAATCTAGTCGAGGGAGACCAGAGAGGCTGTTAATTATTCTGTTCAGGTGTGCTTTAATGAAGTTATTAGCAAAGTACATCTGTGAACTTTCTTTTACAAACTAAAGCTTGCAACAAATCCGAAATTGGATTTTAAGGGAAGAAATTCTGGCATTTGCCTGCAGGGTGGATTGCAACATTTGTGAGTATAGGTATATTTGTTTGTTTACCAATAATATTCCCTAATGTGATTCATACAAGATAATTTCTGTTTTAATAATAACCATTACTTGTGTTGGTAGCTTCTTTTCCTGGTAAGTAATGGCTTTTCCCCCTGTCAAGTTTTTTAGCTCTGGGTATTTTTTGGATTGTCATGCCTTCCTTCAAGACAACGTCAGCAACCAAACAGACCTCACTCAGATAGGGTTTAGTGTGCATCCTCCAGTAACAAACGGTATTGATCCAAATCCTAAATTCTGGGACAACCCTGATGCCTGGCAGTACTTGTACATCCATGGCTGGTGGGCCTGAACTGAAAATCCATTTGCAGAAAAGGGAATAGGACATTAGCTTGGGAGAACAGGGCAGTAATAGCTGTGTGGGAGATAGTTCTTCACAGAAGTACAGTTTTGTTGAAAGGTTGGAGTCTGGGGTTTTTGTGCTTCTGTTGCCTATTCATATGCACTTGCAGGGAAAGAGATGGGTAGTGCTGTATAATTCCTCCATTCTCATCTATTACATTCTTCCCATGAGTTGGTGCTAATCAGTGGGAAAGTCCCAGTATCCTGGCATAACCATGTGTTTGAACCACAACTGTTGCCAGTTATTTTATTACTTTTTTTTTTTAAGACAGTGGTTCACCAACGCTATTCTAGCTTTTCTACTATACCATGTGGCATTCAGAGTCTCACTTTTTTACAACTGTAGGAGCAAAGGCTAAATAGATAAATGTCTACTGATTGGCAGTTCTCCTGCCCTCTCCTACCCCCAATTTCTGTCTGCTGTTGGTAGTTTCAGCAAAAGACCTTTCGCGCTGCTTCCTAAAGAATTATTTCTGCATTGTTGTTCAGCAAAAGTCTTCAAGCTAATGTTTTTAGGTCATATAATCATGGTGTCTCCCAAGGCTCATATTTCATACACCCAGAACATATTCTTGTATGTTTTCAGATGTAAGGGCTTTCGGGAATTTTGAGTAAGTGAAAGTAATATTCCCTCCAGACATCTCTTAAAGAACAAAAGTCATGTGGTGATGCAAGTTTTTACCAGAACAAACTGTAAAGGGCAGGGTGTGGCCAGCAAGAAAAAGTGGTGTACATGAGGGTGGGTTAACAGTAAACACAGTTTCTCAACAGGATTGGATTCCCAATATGAAAAAAAGGCTGACTAACACTTAACGAATACACATAAACATGCACAGCCTCTGCAGCTACAAAGTTATTGTACACCTTCTAATACTTGAGGGCAAGTGTGAACTTCAGATAACAAGGCTTGTGTTTTCTCTTGTGGTCAGTTAAAAAAAAGTTCGAAGGACACACTCAGAGAGTAACAGCTAGTTTCAATAGAGACCTGGTTGTACTTTCCCTCAAATTTCCAAGATGCTTTGCTTTTCTATGCGTTCTTACTGCCATGTCAGAATTAATGCAACATTTCATTTCTCCTCCTCTGTGACGTTTTTAGTTATAGCTGGCATTGGACACCAGAAGGCACAATCTCTTCCTGCCTCTCTTTTTTTTCTGTAATAAATTCCTTCTCTATATGTATTTTATAGTAGGAGAATAACTCTATTCAGCTTTAGGGAAGGTGCTTAATTTTATGTAGCTATACAGTCCTGTTGGTTTAAACCCCTGTTTGTAGTATATCGTTGCAAAACTTCAACCTGGGATTATACCGGCCATTGCCAGCTGTTCTTTTCATGCAACCAGGGCAGCTGTTACATCTTGGGGTTCAAAATCATAGTTAGCCACTAAATCAATTGCAAAATTGCGGGTTAGAAAGTTGGTGAGCATTATGCAAAAGCCTTGTAATGAAGGCTATTCTATTATGTAATGAAGAACCTGGGTTACAGTAATGTTAATATTGTTCAGTAATGTGATGGGTCAAATCATTGAATTACATATGAAAAAATCATGGGGAGGGTGTTCAGAAAAAAATGAGATCTCGCTGAGTGGCATGGCAGTATTCTCTTCGATTTCTTCAGAAGCAGAATTGAATTATCAAGGGCAAAGTTAGTTTTGTTATATTTTTTTCCTAGCGAGGGGAGAAAATGTGGCTCTAACTGTTTAATGAAAGATATGTTACTATAGGCCCTTTCAAAATACAGAAACCGAAAGAAAAGCAGCAACAAAAAAAATCTCAAGCCCTAAAACATCTCAGATATTGGTGACTTGAAATTGTTTAATTAGCAACTGACAAAATGTTCTTGGAAATCTTTTGCCTTTTATAATTTACATGATAAATGGAGTCTTCTGGACTTTTGGTGGGAGTTTACTGTTCAGGAACTAAGGTTCTAGCCTTATGAAAAGAGCATGGCAGCAGGGCTGCACTTGGCTTTGAAACCTCGCTAATGATTCAGTTTTTGTTTGTTGTTGATCAGGTTGAAACAAACAGATCCCACTACTGCTAACTGCTTAGGTCTTGATCTTGTTAACCCTTAAAAAGGTATTTAACTTGTAAGTGTATTATTAGTATTTTTTTTTCAGGCTGTAGAATTATATTATGCTTAATTCATACAACATTCCTGGTTCCTTTCAACCCAGTAAAATTCAAATAATTTTCTCCCACTGAGAGTCTTTTCCTTACTGTATTCTCCCTCATTTATAAACTCTATGAGACAGAAGAAATATTAATGTAATTTTTAATGCTTTTCTAGTCTGCAGTCTGTGAAAAAATTGTGCAATCCCAGTATTTTTACATTTTAATACATACTCTGTTTGCAGAGTCTCACACTAACTTTAGCAGTAATTTCTTTTATAAATTTCTGAATGTCATATTTGCATTTAATCTAGAAAAACTATTCACTGGATGAAACGGCAAGCAAGAAGTCTGCATCAATTGTTGTAAGTCTGGTGGTTTTCTTTTGGTTTTTGATACATCAGCAAGCTCTCTCTCTAAAGTCTCCTTCTATGGCAAGAATTGTGTGTTTATTTATAATTTATGTGATATGGGGAAAACAGGAGAAAAGCTTATTGCATGTGCTTGGTATTGTGCACTTTGTATATTACAGTATAGCACTTTGCTCCTAATGTTGCTGCACTAACATAAACTTTAAATAAAACAATGTATGCTAATGTTCTGCTTTAAATTTTGCTCTTGAGAAAAAAAGAAGCTAAAGGATGATATCTTGCAAAATTAGATTCTATATTTTTGCATGCTTATTGCTAAAATTTAATTTACATGCACAGCAAACACGTGTTTTTATATGCAATTTAAAGGCAGAATTGTTTGCAGAGGCCACAACTGAAAAGATTATGTTATAGGTGAACTCTACCCAGGTGGGTAATTTCTGAACTAAATTATTGATAGCTTAATGTATTTAGTGGTATTATGGTAAGTAAAAGGATATTTATATCTATACAGCTATATGGTATATAACATATTGAGAAGACATGGTGAACCATATAGGTGGCATCTGGCAGGGCTTCTGCGGTGGCCACGGTAACCTGCGCTGCCTCAGTGAACCCAGGCAAGCAGGAATTGTTTGCAGAGCTGTTGCTGCAGGCACCATTAAATCACAGACCTGCACTGTTGCAAGCCTTGTGAACCCCAGATTTCCGGTGCAAGTAAGGAGGACCGTCCTTGCAGGAGGGGTTTGCCATTGGGCTTTCAGCCTCCTTACTCGCTTAATTCAAGATCAGAAGGGACTATCGTATTATCCAAACTAATCTCTGTATCACAAGCCTTTAAACTTCTTCATATTGGGCCCAATAGCTTTGCTTTGACTAAAGTATATGGTAGATATGACTAAAGCACATTTATCAGAAAAGCACTCAGCCGATGTGCAGATACAGAAAGACACAGAGTTCGCTCTCCTGGCATCTTCTCACAGAAGCCACCCTTGCATCCCCCCTGCTACCAAAACCTTGCCACGTAAACCCAACACAACCAACATTGCAGACAATGGTAAAATTGCCTCCCTGCTCTAATTTGCTATCTTTGTTTCTGTTTACACATCCCAAAATTTCTTGGCCCCGTGCCCGTGGCACTGGGCTGGGACTTCCGTTGTGCTGTGTGGTTCAAATCTTTGTGGGACTCCCTGCACTCCACAGCAGTCCTTTGATTGTATAGCTGCGGTATATTTTTAAAAGGGTTGCTTCAAGCTTGTCAGTAATAAAATCCCCTTTTAACAGATTGGAACTATTTAAAACAAAGGTCGTGTATACATATAGACATTGACAAGCTACTGCTGGTTCTGGCTGAGGTCACACTATGTAATTTTAGTTGCATTAGCATGTGCCAAGCACAAATTACAGAAGCCTAATGAGAGGCAGATTGTACAGGTCTGGGCTCCCACCTGATCTGCAAAGTACCATGTAACACTCACCAGGAGATTCAGATCGCATATTGTGACTGACCTTTCATCATAATTGTTTATTGTTTCACCACTCTTTATGCTTCACAAATTTTTTAGTGGTTTTATGGTTGTCTACAGATCACCCATTAAAATATGAAATGTTAATGGACTTATTAGCATTTCCCGTGGGTACCACTTTCTAATTGGTGATTCCCTGTGGAGAGTTGCTTTTCAGAGGGAGGACCCAAATGTCTGAGATATAAACTTCTTTTTATAAGCTTTTAGATGTAGAGCTGTATAATTGTCTTTTTATTAATAGTAGATGAGGACCCAAATGGTTTACAGTTTGAAGGTATCTTAGGAAGAGTTGTTGACCAGAAGAATTTGCCACAGAAAGATAAAACATATTAATTTTGTTATGCTGAAGATCCTGAAGTATCTCAGACTTCAAAAGGTTTTGCTTTTTCCTTCAAAAAAAAAAAACAAGCCATCTTCTATTTTAAAGTTTAACATAGATAAAATAATAAATTTAAATTAAGAAATTAAAACAAAGTATTGTTTTGGGCCAATTACATTATTTCAGTGATACAAAATGTAACCTCTGAGGGAAGGTTTATTTTAGTCCCTGCAGTAATTCTGCTTTGAGTGTGAACCAGCCAAGACTTTGTCAAACTTTATCCTCTCCCTGCCAACATTTCATTTGGATACTGAAGTGCATTGAAAATTACCTGCTTGTACCTGAAGAAGTCCAGTACTTTAAACTAATTAGACAGGTGTCATTTGCTATTCCTCTCACTCTCCATTTTTACTTCAGATGTCAATAAAGAGGCCTTTATACAACCTTTGCCACTAACCTCCTCCTAACTAATTCTTCACCTGTTAGTCTCATTCTTCCCTGTGGCTGGCTTCTTATCTTTTTCAATTATTTTTTTTCTGCAAAAGATCCAATTTTATTACTCTTTTTCACTGTGCCTTTATTCCTCAGCTCTGTGCTATAGCTCTGGACTTTATTTTGCAGTTTCATATGCCTCAGGGAGCCGCATGCAGATTATGTTGACAGGAGAGAAAGAAAACAGTGATTTGGCAAAATATAGTTTCTAGCTTTGAGTCAGCTGGATTTCCCTAAGTCATGAAGCATGAGGGAGGATTAGGATGCATCTTAAATTCTGAGCTAGGATGGAAGGGAAAGCTAGGACTGACATCACTGTTCTGGTATCTTCCTCACCTTTTTCAGTGCAGTTGTTCCAACACTCATTCTGTAGACTTTTATAACTATCAAAAGCAGGTGACAATTTTTACTTTAGTGCATCTGGTAATTGTGCATAGATACTTCTCACAAAAGTAACTTTTATGTCAAGGGTACCCCGAAAAGTTCTTCTGTCTGCCTGATATTCAACTTCCATATGCATTACAGGCAACATAAACTAGCAGAACATCTATACCACAAATATAGAAGCAACTGACTATCATCCAGAAGACCCTACTTCTCCATATTTTTGTAAGGCAAATTTGTCAGCTAATTTGCTGTGTGAAAAGTTACCTTGTGAGCTAAATTCTGAAGGGCTGATTTCAAGTTGTTGGTACCCTATAAACTCATGCTTGTGATATACATTTTGTACTTAGTAATAAAGTATGCTTCCCTGGCTTAGGCATTGTTTGCAAAGCAATTTCACTTGTTTTTGTGTTTCCACACAAATTTAGGGATCCATTTAAAAGAATTGAAGGTTACATAAATTCCCTACCCTCTTCTTCCTGCAGTACAAACTCACCACAGAGTCTTTGATATCAAGTCTCCCATGTGAAATATGGGGAACTTATTACTATTAATAAGCTGAAAGAAAGGAGATTCATTCTGCACTGAGTGCAGAGACAAACAGTAAGTGTTGAGAAAAAGAAATTAGTATTTGTAGGACTTCAATGGAAATTAGGTTTTCTTGGAAGTGAGGGGGTTAACTGCATATTTAATTTCTTTGTCAAATTATTCAACATTTTAAAAGAAATAACAGATGAAATGGTTTGAATAAAGATGGAGGAGATAAAAGTTTGTCTTGTGAAATTATAGTCTCACTAATAGTCTCACTATAGTCTCACTAATCTATTTGCACTGCATTTGAGCAGTGGGCAAAAGTCTACCTATCCCCAAACCCTGTAGCCATTTATAAGAATATATTTCCTTTGAAGTAATTTTCTTTTCAGTGTCAAAGCCAGAAAGGTATATTCCCTCAGTATGAATTTAAGGAACCTAGGAGTAACATGACCCAGTGGCAGTAAATAATTCTGTCACCTGCACTAGAATGGAATTTCTGATGTCTTGTTTTTCATCTCTGCTACTAGTGTCTCAATACAGTATTTTTTCAGACTATAATGAATATGATAATGTGGCCTTGGTTTATTTATGGGGTACACTGCTGTGTGGTGAAGAAAGCCATCTTTTTTGTATTATTAATCAAATTCCAAGCTGATGCTAGTGCAGCACTCAACCCCCTACACATCACATTTCTACAGTTGAGATGCTTTTATAGCTATAAACAATTTTTTCCAAAATTACAAAGATTAATAAAAGTGTGCGGGTTTTTTTTTTCTTGGAAGGTGCAGGTGATATCATGGAACCAAAACTGTAGCCAAGAGATGCCGGGTCAGTGCAGAATGGATGGTAATGGAATTATCCCAAAGGTACTTGTAGCAAAGAGGGAATAGTTGAACTGTACACCATGATCATGAGTGTCTCCAGGCCAGCTGAAAGAATACACAAGATGGAGAAGCTTGTTTTCAGCTGAGAATGGAATTATTTTTTATGGGATTTTCTTTCTATTCTGCACCATGCTTTTAGAGATGGAAGTTCTTGCTATAATCGCTTGTGGGAAACCACCTGTACAAAAATATATACTGGAGTTTTCATGGTTGGGCAAAGGAAAAGAAGGAAAGATATGCGTGTTCTTTTAAAAGAACACTATACATCATATAATATAACCCTACTGTGCACAGTGGTGCATGAACAGTCCTATTTTTAAGATGGGGATTTGGCAATGAGTCATCAGTCTTCTCAAAAATACATCAAAACAAAAGTCACAATTAATACTTTGAAATGATGGATACCTAAAAAATGAGCTCTGTTACACATTATGGCACTGATCAGTGATTGACTAGGAATGACACATGACTGTGCAAAGGCTGGTGAGAGGAAGGTAGTCAGCTTCTTATTTCAGAGTGGATATTTAAAAAAAACCAATGTATATACAAAAGAGAAGAGAAGAACAGGACACACAAGGAAAAAGAATAGTTCTGTGGTAATCCATGGTATTTACCACCCAAGAGTACTGAAGGATCCACCCAAGAGTACTGAAGGAACTGGCAGATCTGCTCACCAAGCCCCTTTCCATCATTTACCAGCAGTCCTGGCTAACTGGGGAGGTCCCAGCTGACTGGAGATTAGCAAATGTGACATCCATCTACAAGAAGGGCTGGAAGGAGGACCCGGGGAACTACAGGCCTGTCAGCCTGACCTCGGTACCAGGGAAGCTGATGGAGCAGATCATCCTGACTGCCATCACACGCATGTAGAGAATAACCAAGGGATCAAGCCCAGCCAGCATGGGTCCAGGAAAGGCAGGTCCTGCTTGACCAACCTGATCTCCTTCTACGACAAGGTGACCTGCCTAGTGGATGAGGGAAAGGCTGTGGATGTTGTCTATCTAGACTTCAGTAAAGCCTTTGACACGGTTTCCCACAGCATTCTCCTGGAGAAACGGTCTGCTCATGGCTTGGACGGGTGTACTCTTTGCTGGGTAAAGAACTGGCTGGATGGCCGGGCCCAAAGAGTGGTGGTGAATGGAGTTTACTCCAGTTGGCGGCCAGTCACAAATGGTGTCCCCCAGGGCTCAGTATTGGGGCCAGTCCTGTTTAATATCTTTATCAATGATCTGGATGAAGGGATCGAGTGCACCCTCAGTAAGTTTGCAGATGACACCAAGTTGTGTGGGAGTGTTGAT
Organism: Ciconia boyciana; assembly: GCF_034638445.1. Lineage (NCBI taxonomy): Eukaryota > Metazoa > Chordata > Aves > Ciconiiformes > Ciconiidae > Ciconia > Ciconia boyciana. Next base: position 57,771,730 of record NC_132936.1, read on the forward strand.
CTGCTTGAGGGTAGGAATGCTCTGCAGAGGGACCTGGACAGGCTGGATCGATGGGCCAAAGTCAATTGTATGGGGTTCAACAAGGCCACGTGTCGGGTCCTGCACTTGGGTCACAACAACCCCATGCAACGCTACAGGCTTGGGGCAGAGTGGCTGGAAAGCTGCCTGGTGGAAAAGGACCTGGGAGTGTTGGTTGACAGCCGGCTGAACATGAGCCAGCAGTGTGCCCAGGTGGCCAAGAAAGCCAATGGCATCCTGGCTTGTATCGAAAATAGCGTGGCCAGCAGGACTAGGGAAGTGATCGTGCCCCTGTACTCGGCACTGGTGAGGCCGCACCTCAAATACTGTGTTCAGGTTTGGACCCCTCACTACAGGAGAGACATTGAGGTCCTGGAGCGTGTCCAGAGAAGGGCAACGAAGGTGTTCAGCCATCTCCTGGAAAGCAGGGCTCCATCATGCGTAACGGTTACTTGGTGTACTGGTTTTGGCTGGGATAGAGTTAAATTTCTTAAACACAGAGATGTTTTCGTTATTGCTGAGCAGTGCTTACACAGAGTCAAGGCCTTTTCTGCTTCTCACCCCACCCCACCAGTGAGTAGGCTGGGGGTGCTCAAGAAGTTGGGAGGGGACACAGCTGGGACAGCTGACCCCAACTGACCAAAGGGCTATTCCATACCATATGATGTCATGCTCAGCATATAAAGCTGGGGGAAGAAGAAACAGCAGCCAACTTCCCACATCCCTCTCCCAACCACAGCAGGTGCTTTGTCTTATCTACCCTATATAGGAGAAGAACAAGTATGCATTCTGCCAAAACAGTGCAGTATGCACACAGTTATCCTCAGAGGGGAGGGTGACAGAGTAAGTCACACGTGACTGATGTTAGTCGCCTTGCTTAATGCGCTGTTGGAAATTACACAAATATGAGGGCAGTGCAATTAAGACCTAATATAAGACTACCACAATCTTAGGATGACAGGCCTTTCTAGGGCCTACTGCCTAAGCCTGTTTCCTGACAAAACATAGCAAAAATTCAACCATTTACTTGGAAACCTACAGTCTTGAAGCTTGCCTGCAATTGTTAAAATAATGAGAGACAGGTGAAGAAAATACTTATCCTGCTGCAGTGCACTTTGGAGAGAGCCTGAAGTAGTTTATTGCAGCATTGGAGACGAGAGGCTTGACAATCAACTTTATATTTTTTGTAGTTCAGATAGAGGCCATTTGAGACCCACCTTCAAAGAGCAAAAAAGCAGAAGCCGTTGTCAGTCCCAAGCTTTCTCTTTCCTGTGGCTTAGCTGCTGAGGAAGCAGGGTGGAACTCTGTGTGATAGAGGAAGGTCCTCAGAGCACCTTGATGCATGTTCAAAGCTACATAGAAATGGAGGTGCTCTTGCACAAAATAAGCAGAAATACCAGAGAAAACAGCTCAGTTATGCAGTGTAGACCTGATGTTTCTCATTTATACAGAAAAGGTTCTAAGCTGGAATTGCTGCTATTATTATTTAACTACAGGCAACTTGATGTCTTTTTGATTCCACTGTTTCAGTTTTAGTGTTAAGAACTGAATGAGGTATATATTCTACATCTTTACAGCTAGGAGGAAGATAATTCAGTTCAGTCTGCAGGGAAAATATCTTAAAAATTTTCCTTGTAGTTCAACAGTTTTTAGTGCAGTTGCTTTGAAGTCTCATCAGCTGTTTAAATCCTGGTCCACTTCTGGTTGAAGGCATAATTAAAACCATTTGATACACAACCCTTTTGAGCAGTGCAGTCTTTCTGTCACTGAGATTAAACACTTCCTCTAAAAGCATACATTTTTCTAAGACTGTGCAGCAAAATTACAGCATATGTTTTGAAATAACTTTCCTTTGTCCCAAGGTCTTTACTAGCACCTAGATCATTCTTTCTCTTAAAATACTAATAATGAAATCCCAAACTAGAAGAAGACTTCATTGAACTAGGTATGGTCCATACTAAGGCTGAGAAATAGTTCCTTTCCTGTAAAACTCAGTCTAAATGGAGAAAATTGAAGCAGAAAGACAGTATCAGCCATATTTTTATGATAGAAAATTAAGTGACTTGCCTGAAGCCAAGCTAAAAATTTAATTTTTTTATATTCTGAATCATAGTACTATTTTACATCCTTTTCTGCACTAGAACAAAATCATGCTGATGAAGAAACTAAAAGTGGTGGCTATTGACAACATCATAATGTTCAAGTCCAAATTTTGTTCAAAGGCTTTTTTAATTATTATTCTTAATTAAAAAGTTAATCTTTGGCTTTTAAGTTTTCCAAAATGATCAAAGATCATATAAGCAAAGAGTCTACTGTTGAACTCTGGCATTCTTCTTCCTTATTCATCTTGTTATCTAGTAGAATCTGTAGCTGGGATTCATGTTTGATGCCTGCAAAGTTGGACAGCTAAAAATAGCATGCCAAAACCCCCCAAATGTGTGCAGTTGGAGGATGGGCGGATATCACCTAAACTATCCAGTAAGAAGGACTATAGATGAGTCTGGCTTAGGACTTGCCCTTTCTAGGTCTTAGATACCCAGATGCTGAGCATAGTAGCTGGGATTCACAACCCTGCATGTTTAAGTCCTTCTGTCACTGGAGCAGGCTACATCTTCTTGCTAAGAACAGGTTTAAGTCTTTCCTCTCCTCGGACCAAGGAAAAACAAAAATTGCTATGCAGGCACTGTGGAGTTGTTTTAATAGGTAGGACTGAGTTCATCCTACTCCAGAAAACCTTCTTCCTTGACTTCAGTACACTCCATAGGACAGGTAGGACTTGACAAGACCCTCTTGTCCTTAGATCACCTATATTCTTGGTGAGTACTTTAATTTTTGAGCTCTGGGAAAAGGTGGAGCAGAGCTGGTGCTTAAACAGGAACAGTAACAACACCTGAGTGGGCATAGAGAACTGGTGGAACTGAACATCTCTGTTTAGGATGCAAGTCTTACCATTTAAGCGCTTTCTGTTTATGCAATACGTAACTGAGGAAGTTGCTTTGCCTCTGTCAATGATGCAAATTTAAGTATTAAATCTTGTAACTGTTTATTACAAATCCTTCAAAAACAGCTATTTCACCTGAGAGGTCTCTGAACACAAAAACAAACTGTGAGCTTCCGGAGATAAATTGTACTGATTCCTGTGAAATATCTGTGGTCTGTCAGACTTACCGGCTCTCAGGATTTCTAATTGCAAAGGAGATGAGGCAAAGTGCTGCTGACAAGCCATCTGGACAACCTGCATAATGTAACAGACTTTAAAATGTGTGGTGAAGAAGATCCTTTCCCTTTTTCTGTGGCAGCTCATTGTGGGATTTCTGCAGCTTGGTTGCTGTTGGCAGCATGGTTGCTCCCCCTGGGGCCGTGTGTGACTCGGAGGGTGGAGGACAGGGACAGAACGCTGAGAAGTCCAGGTTCTATTACTGATATCAGTAATATCTCACCACAGTCAAGCAACTTCAGTTTTCTGTTCCAGTACCCCATCTACAGAACAGATACAAGGAATGCCTGTTCAAAGTGTTGGGATTTAATGTTTACAAAGATACAGAAATGTATAGTTGACATTCACTTGAGCTTTGGATTACTTTCTTTTCCTCCTTCCCCTACTACAAAACAAGCCCAACAAAGGCCCTATTAAGCTTTCTTTCAAGAGAAGAATACCTCCGTTTTATGTCAGCAACAACTGTTAATTTTAGAAATCTTTTGATTATTTTATTCTTGTTTGTCTAGTGAAAACTGGCTCCGAAACGGAGAAGAACACAACCTTGTTTGGCCTTTTTGCCTCTTGCACAGCAGCAAATGCTGAACATCTCCTTTCTGCTAAGTTGAGGAAGAAGGTGAGATCATTCTGGCACTGAAATAAGAAGTGTATCAGCCCTTGACCCACAGAGTTACCACTTTTCTTTTTCCCTGCCCACTCTTACATACACTCCGCACCTCCGTCCAGCACACACACAGCAGGACACTGGTATTTGGGCCCCATTAGATTATTGACACTCCTGTTCCTCAGGAACCTCCTGGGATCAGAGCAGATGAGCTCAACAGTTGACTCAATATAGAAATATCCCTGACCTTTTGCCCTTGCAGCCGGTGTGGTGACCATATGTGAATGCCAACTAAGAAGCCATGGGCATTTTGATTGAGGGGATTTCAGAGTAGAACTGGGTCAAATATAGCTTTGAGGTTGTAAAATCACATTTCTTATTAACTTCTGAAATTTGGAGGTACAGAACCATTCCTTTCCTACCTTCCTTCTACCAATGCATTTTTATTTGTACTTGAAATATGTGTCTTTTTTTGCAAAAGCAGATCAGCAGCAGCTAGTTTCAAATCCATCAGTAGAATTCTTAATCTCCTGGAAGATTTATCACTGTAACAAAAAAAATAATGTTGTGGAAATGGGGGTGCTTCTGCCTTCCTTCGCCACCCCCTCTCAGCTAGAGAATGAAAATGAGAAGATGCGTGCACTGAGGGTGATGATGAGACTGAAATGAACACCTCTTACAGTTCTGCTTAGTTCAGATGCTTCCTTAAGGTGACCCTGCTTTCTGAATTGCAGCTGTTAGATTTTCCGAATTAAGTGGGAAAATTACAGTTGTATCAAGCAGGAAAGCACAGTGACAGATGCTGAACTGGATGAGCAAATGGCCAAGGAAACGAGGAAGAAGAGCTCCCCGCCTATAAACTACAACACCTGCACAAGCAGTAGGGTGCAGAATTGAAGCTTGTGCTTTATAGAGTAACTCCTATATTAAGCCAGCGGATTTGCACAGGGGGCCTGCTGTTATCCACAGGGGCCAGCAGCAAACCAGCTTTAGTGTTTTCTATTATTTCATTTGCTGAAGCTTAGTCAGCTTTGCCCTAGGAGTCTATGAGGACCCACTTACACATTTCCATCCCGCATTATTTTGTGATACATCGCTTCCAGTTTTAAATAATGCATGGGTAAAATCAGATTGTTTTCTTGTGTTGCTGGTGTGGTGAGGATTTTCCTGGTAAAATGGAAAACAGTATCAAAAGAAATTAATGTGACCATCTCTCTGGCCTCCACTCTTTTCTTGTGTTATGAATCTGATGTGCAGGGAGGGGAGGAGAAGGCAAAGATTTCATTAGAAATTATAGGAAAAGAAGGGTATGGTAAACAATAAACTAACGAAAACGGAATAGTTCAACTAATGCATCACACAGTAACTCAGACAAAAAAGTCTGCTGAAATATTCATGAGGAGAAGCCTCCAAAAAGAATATGCTGGGAGGAATTAAGGGAGCAGAAAGAGATGTGTGAGGGGAATTCAGAGGATGTGCATGGGCTGGCACTGAACACAGAGAAGACTTCATTAGAAGGAAGCAAGTAAGAAAATGGAAATGAAGGGTGAGCAAAGAGAGCCTTTTCATGAAAAGGTGATGCAAATCCTTACCAGCTAATGGGAGTTGATCTTTATGGGAGCCCTTTAGAGCAGCTGAAGAAACTTGTGTATGCCAGTTCTTGGAGACTAGGGGGTAAAGGTGAGGGAGGTCAGGGAGAAACCTACTTTCAAGATGGGAAAAGCTCATTAACGGTGAATAGAAATTAACACATCCCACAAGAAACATGATTTCTTGATTCTGGCTGGAGATAAGGTTGGTGTCTGTGAAGGTTTTCGGTGATAACTCAGCCTTGTTTATAGGCTGCTTGTGCTACACAATTCTGAAACAGTGTATTTCCATTGCATGGTTTCTGTCATACAGCCCTCTGTGAAAAGCTGCATTAGGGGGGAATTTTCAGTTTGGAGTTAATGAATAAGGAATTTACTTTGACAATGTATCATTTTGCTCATGCTAAGAAAGAAGCTTCTGAAAGAACACAGTAATGCTTAGCCTGCCAGGAAAAGCTATTTCACTAATTGAGAAATCTCCTTTGAGAGGTAACTTCATGCCAGGCCACTACTGCAATATTATACACAGAGCACGTATGGAAGTGATTGTATTTTAATCTTTGGCCTTGATGGGGGTCTGCTTCCTACAGTCTTTCAGTTTAAATTCTAGCTTGGAAAGCATACAGGCTCCCTGTAGAGTGACATTTATGCTCATGTTAACTTCTTGTCCTTGAGGCTGGCAGCTTGGGTAACACTGCTTCTGGAAACCTGACATCACACTGAGAAAAATCTGACTCTTGCCCTAGGAGCAGAGAGGAAACACGATGCTCTGTACACAACAGTGGTCTGATCACTGGTGCAGTTACAAATGAGAGGAGCAGCAAACCCTGCATTATCTATGCTTCAGTGGTTTGTTTGATTTTTTTTTTACCCTGTGGGGTCATGTTAGTTATATCTGGTTTTGTAATTTATAAGTGTTGTGGCTAGCACGTACTCACAGGGTCTTTAGGCTGTGCCTTGGGGAAATAGACCCTGTGATTTAAGGATAGGTTCGGCAAATGAGGACTGAGGCACATTTCTCATTAATTTTGAAATTATAGCACTTTTTCCTATGTATGGATGCTGAGGTACAGAATGGTTAAATGACTTCTCCAAGACAATCCTTGTATTTTCAAGCACACAGCCAGAAATCACTTCTAAAAATAGCATTGTACAAGTGATATTGACCACAGCACTGAGAATAGCAAGCTTCTAGATGTGACCTTTTATCAGGAGAGAAAAGTCCACAGGATGTCACTGACACATCATTATGAGAAAACAGAGTAAAAGACAAGAATGCAGGTGTGCCAGGTTTTGGGCTCGTGATGGTATTTAATACTACACTTTTGGTTTTCATCTGAAATGGAATAGACAGTGTTGGATGCAGAGACAGTCTACACACTAGGATCTACATTAGCAAGCTAAAGGACAGCAGCAGAAAAAGAGTGAATAACTCAGCTGTTGGTTTACTGGGAGTCAATTAATGGTGGAAACAAGAACAGACATTTTTTTAGTGCCAGTGCCCTTTGCCCTGGACCATGCTTTCTTTTCGTTTTTGTAGGAAAGGAAATACAGTTGTACAGTTCCTTTTGGAGTAGATGTTTGGATTACACAGACTTTATAATCATGTTGGACTAGATGATTGTTGTAGGTCCCTTCCAACTGAATTATTCTATTCTATTCTATCTGTTCATTGCCACACTTTAGACAAACACCAAATAGGTATGTTCAGCCATTCCTCATGTTTATCCTGTCACTGGATACTGGAGGTCTTTGTTCAAAATCTGAAGAGGAACATACTAGCCTTACCGCACAGATATGTTTTCTAAGATCTTTTCCTGTCAGCTGCTTGTGAATATCTATAAATAATGAAACAATTCTGAGATATTCACCAAGTCGTTCCAGGAATTATGACTGAAAGCCCAGATAGTAACCCACCTCCAGAGGGAGAGACATGTAAAGCCAGAAACATACGGTTTTGAGCTGAAATGATCCTTCCTCCTCACTGGGAGACAGTGTGCATAATCCTAAATTGTGGAAAAAGAACAGGCAGTTCCTGATACATTGGGAGCCAAATGGTCAATAGTTAATGACAGCTTGTAAAGGTAGGGTTGGTTTGAAGTTTTAGGCAGCTTACTTTCTTTTACAGTGGTTTTCTTGGGAAAAGGAAGGAGCTCAATTTAAGTAATGTGAATACAGAAAATGGAGAAAAGGAATACCTGTCGAAGCAGAGAAAAAAAAAAAAAAAGAAGCAATAATAAGTAGGTAAGTAGCTTTGTGATACAGAAATGCTCCAAATGGTAATCTGAGGAAAGGCATAGAAACATAATACTCTTACACCTGTTTGGGGACTTTAATTCTTCTTTATTTTTTTTTTTTTTTTCCCCCCTATAGGAATCTGGTATCTGTTACTATTCCAAAATCTAGCAAACAATATACATGAAGTCTGTCAAGAGACAGAGATTCATACATGAATTAGATCAGGGCTTTTCCAGCAACCATCAGTTTTTTTCCTTCTTTTCCATTTGGTCCAGCTTCAGGAAATCCTTAACAGATATATTTCTGCTATTCATAAAACGCTGAAGAAAGGTTGACTGAGGCCTACTTTGTCTTTCATCTAATTCTGTCTGATCAGCATTGTGTAATTGAAAAAATGTATAAATGATATAATGAGCTCCATCATCCAACTTTTGCCAATGCCTCTTGAAGATAACAAGCAGTTCCTTGCATTGCTGACTGTGATTCCCTGTAGTGGGGTATGTTGAGTAAAAGCAATGCAGGTGAATGCTGATGGTGGTGCCGCTGAGAGCGATGGAATCTCATCCCACCTGGGCCATTCAATAAGGCCGTGTCACAGGACTCCTCTCTCTTCTCATGGAAGTTATAGGGAAATCTGCTTCTGCTGTGAGTGCATGGCAGAAAGTCTTCCTTTCTCATCCCTGTGGCCTCTTTTGCAGTGGTGGTTTGAAAAGAAGGTGCTCAAGTGTGCTTGGCAGTCAATCTGAAGTAAAGGGAAATATTGCTTCTGAGCAGTATTCAGTCACTCAGAAGAAGGATTCAGCACTTACTTTTTGTCTGCCAAATCTTTCAGGTGTGATTCTAGCTTTGAAAAAGTTGCAGTAAAAATGGTGTTGTGAGTTCCCATATTTATTCCTTCTAAAGAATTGCCAAATCAGACTCAGAACTGTATGAAATATAGTGGCTTTGCATTTTGATCTTTATATATGTCTTCTAACTGCCAGTCTTATTTACTCAACCTAGATCCTGAAAAGCTGTCCAGGTTCTTTCTAACTCATGTATTGTCAACAGAAAATTTTGCTGGTGGAAATTACTTAATTATAACCACACTTGAATATAATCTATTCATTTCACCATTTATTTGTGTAGCTGTGCCTGCTTTCCCAAATCAGTGAGGAAAAGTAAACAGACAGAACTACAAATACGCACAGAGAATGTTTCTCTTTAGTCCCTCTTCCCCATAACGTACAAACTAACAACCATGGAAACCGGCTGTGTGCTGTGTCTAACTCTCCCTTCTATTCAGGGTCTTTATTATATCTGCTGCATCATTCTCATCTGTCTCCCAGCTGTGTCTGCATCACTGGCCCTTCCTCTGCCAGGTCAAAGAGCACAGTCTTTAGGAAACAGCTACCGTGCTACCGTTCATCTGGCAGATGCATCCAAACAGCTGAAGCTTCCTTGTTTGTGGTACATCAAGGACTACGTCTTGAGCTTATCCTTCTCTTGATTGTCTTCCTCCTGACATGGTTTTACCAATTAACTGCAATCAATTTTCTGTAACAGTTTATTTCAAAGGCCGAAAATCTTTGCACATCAGTCTTGTTGGAGCACCACCACGAGGCTGCTTAGAGCACATGTGGTAATACATACCTCATTACCAGCCTGCACCTCAACCTGTGGAGATTCCCTCCCCCCTTTTTTTTTTAATCTATCACTGTCTGAGTTTGTCTAGAGCTGCTTGTGCCAGCTATGTGCTCCTCTTTCTCCTTAGTATATAGTAGTTTGCGGGTTAGTGGTTTTTTTCACTCTTGCAAAGTTTTCTTCCTCACTCTTACAATTTTAAGTTGAAACTTTAAATATCAACAAGATCAGGTATTCACCGATATCTTAAAAATCTTTATTTAGATATGCAGCATTTTTCTGTTTATCATTAATATTTATACTAATTCATGTTTGATAATTAATACATACTAATTCTCCATAAAAATGAGATGGAATTGAGATGAAAGAGCAGCAAGAATTCTAAATTAAACAGTGGGATTTGGGGAGAAAAAGGCAGTCAATATTTCATTTTCCTGTGTGTGTCCGTCTGTATGAAAACATATGCACCCATTTGTCCTTATTTTGCACAAATTAAAAATTCCAAGAGCTGAAGCAGTAAAAAGTCTCAGAATAATTTGGTATTTAATGGGATAAGACTCAGAACTAGTCAAAAACTTATGATTGCCAGAGAAATCATTTGAATCACTTTTTGATAGTGAGCTGAACTGGACAAGACCTTCCCTGTTCCAAAATGTACAAAAAGATTTGGAAAACTAGCTATTCCATTTAAAAGCCCAAAAGTTCTCTCTTAAGCCTCACTATGGCACATGATATGGAGTTATAAAAGACATTTGGCTTTGTGTTCTGTTCAAATACATAGTTGGTTCAGGGTGTGTCTTCCTCTTAATTTGCCCTACTGTTAGCTCTAGTTTCCAAAATTTAGAGGTTGCCTCATAAAATATTATTTTGTTTACTAAAGTTTGGAAAAGTGGCAGAGGAACTATTAGATTAGCACTGAAATGTTAGGGTTGCGAGAAAGAGAAAGCCTAGCACTCCAGCTGGGGTGGAGCTGTGAAAGGAAAGCATAGCCTGCAGAGAGTACTTGGAAGTGAGAATTTTCTGTCTGAGCAATGGCCGGGTGGCAGGGAAGGAGGAAGATTGTCTTATGTTAACCTCCAGAAACAGTAATATTACCTAGTTCTTGGGGGTAAGAAGGGTTGGGGGGAAGAAAATCTTTTTTATGTCATAATGGAGAATCAACATCAATGCCTGCTTGCTTGTTTTTATGATGAAGACTAATCATGGTGAACCATGGTAATGCCTAAGTCTGTTGGACTTCGCTTCTTGCACCGTCGCTGTGCAGCTCTGAGAGCTGTGTGCATGAGGCTTCCTCTGAAAGAAAGGATTTAACTTGTTCCATGAATGAAAACTTGGTGGCAAATCTGTTGTTTAATGTTACTTCAATAGTAATATAATTTAGCACCTTTCACCATAGTTCTCTGGGTGCTTTATGAAATCCATTATCATTTGCTTATTGATAGAGAAATTGAATCGTAGAACTAGGATTGCCCAACTGTATTGGCAAGTTCAGTGGCTGTGAACTGAGAGCTGAGTTCCTGATGCCTTCTAGGGACTCTCGTCAAACCCTTTTGTTCTGATGTTATTTTAGCCAGAGCTTATCTAAGAAGAGTAGTGGCAGTTTATGAAAAAAATATTCACTTTTAGTTTTAGTAAACACTGGAAGGAAAATAAGCTTGTTGAATATTCATGCAGAATGGATTTATGTTTTCTAAAGAAATCACATTCAGTTTTTCTGTCACTCTTAAAGAAATTACTCAGAGAATCTCACCTTAAAGGTCAGAAACTTTTCAAGGACATTTTAATGATACGCTTTAGCATTGAAAAGTGATCAGACTTACCAAGTTGTCCTATTTAAGTGCTAACTTTAATTGCTGACTCCAACTGAAGGCAAAATTCCTTGTTTTGTACAGGCAAACAATTGCTGGCATTGTTTGTGTTCTTGATAATTTCCGTAGCTATCTGTAAAGAATATGTTGTAGTATATTTATAGGTATTGTGGGAAGGAAGGGTAGTAGGGAGATGAAGAGATTTAAAAATGAAATCGTAATAGACATTTTAGATAAGTGCAAGTTGCATTTGAGAAAAAGTCAGTTGTCCTGCAGGTGGGATTTTTACCTATTAGGTGATTATTATCTTTTATATGACTATTAAATTACTCTTTTATAGGGGATTGCAGATTCCTATTGTTCAGACTTGTTCTTGTCTAAAAGACAGGGTTGAAGTAAATTGGAGTATTTCATGTAAGGACAAGAGAGAAAGTAAATGCAAATATAGGTAAGTGTGTACAGTAGATACAAGTAAAGGCATTTGGGAGCAGGTCTTTTAAAAATGTAGGAAGTTCTCTCTTTGTTTTTGTATGTTGAGCATAGCTTAATGGAAATGACATGCCTCATTTCTTCCCTGTGCTCTAGTTTAGACATAACTCCTTTGTTTTTAAATAGTGCTCAGCTTGTTTGAATTCCTTCTGATTGAGGAAAACAAGGCTGCCTTAAAAAATGTTGGGGGTTATTCTTTTCAAAGGTATTAGCTATATCGTTACTGTTTGTTTCAAATCTCAGTGTTCTCCTGGTTAGGCTGCCAGGAAGAAAACCTTTCATCTTCAGAGACAGAAAAGAATTACATGGATGTGCTCAGTTTTTGAGAAGTCCCTGTCCCTCTCACAAATTACAGTCACTAAACATCTAAGATAGACTCCACTTGTAGCTAAGCAAATGCGCATGTGGAAAGGATTGACATGATTTTTTTATGACATATGTCAATGTCCCATTGACAATGAAGTTTCCAAGAAGAAACTTTCCCAAGCTGAAGAGCTAGAACTGGGCTGGCTCAGAGCATGGATGCACAGGCATACAACTAGATGTACCTAGCCATGTGCACACTGTCTCTGCTACATGTTTCATTAGACACAGTGGGCCATGATTTCCAGTGTTGGCAGTTGGTCCCAACTGAAAGGAGATCAGGATCTCTCTTATATCCCTAGTTCAGTGGGAACCCAAGCAAGATTCAACCTTAACCTCAGTAACTGTTTCAAACCTTGCTGAGTGCTAGATGCTGCTTTAACCATTTCCATGCAGCTGAAATTTGAATAGATAAATGAAGGTGAACAAACTATCTGTAGCTGGGGGAAGAAAGCAAAACAAGGACTTTATTTCATTGAAATAATACTTGGGAGCTCACGTACTAGTCCTTTACATTAGCTTTTCTCTATTTTACTGATTTGCTGTGATTCACAGATGAGAGTATTTGATTGTCCTTACATATATATATGCAACTTTGACTTATAGTGAACTCAAGAGAACAACATGATGGCAAATGCTTATGCAACCCATACCAGAGAAAGCTGCTAATGTGGTCTAAAATAGCCTCAAACTACTGCAGTTAAAATGAAGTGCCCTAGAAACTTTCTGACTTCACTTGAGTGACCAGCCTGAAGGAAGGTCACATCACACTGGGAGGTGATCTGGCCTGACACAGTGGAGCCCTTTTCAGACTGAAAAATAAAACTGTACTAAGCAACTGAAAATAGAATATAGTTTATGTTAATTTTATTTGTTTTGCTTTCAGTGGTGGGCTTGCTTTCTTATCTGCCCTTGATGTGAAACCTGAAAACTCATTGTCCTTGGTGAGGACATGCAGTCAGTTGCCAGCCTAATGACATTGCCTCTTCTTTCTTACTTACTTTTCTTTTATATATAGATACATATATGCGTATGTATACATATGCATATGTATATTTGAGTGTGTGTATGTGTATGCATATTTGTGTGTGTGTGTGTGCATTTACAAAAATAAAATAAAAAAAGTTGTGCCCTGCTACAGATTGCCTTGGGGGGAGACTTCATTTCTACTTTTAGGACATTTGTGTTCTAGATTTCACCACATTTTAATTTCCTCACCTCTTAGGTCATAGTGGAGTGTATGAGAATAGGACCACAGATTAGAAACACCATTAAGAATAAAGAAAAGGAAGCTGATTGTGTTAGCCACACACTAAAGAGTACAGTTTACTTTCTACCAAGCCAAAAATAATTTGGATATTTCTCTAAATAAAGCTTAGGGTATGTGTTGAATATCCTTCAGTGATGATTTGGGTTTTGGCCTTGTAGGGATTGCTGTATCCAGCAGTTCGATACAACCAAGGCTGCCCCAACTCCATGCCACAGGTCACACACCATGTATATGCACATACACATAGCCAGCCATGCAGATCAACACAGACAGACACATTCAGCACTCACACAAACAAACAGCACCAATGGCCTCATCCTGTTCCCGTCTCTGGCTGACCAGGATAAAGGTTCATTAGTGGGAAATATATACATATATTTATGTATACACAATACTGATTGCTCCAGTATCTGGCTTAGATGCTAAGTCTGCCCGGTAGATTCCCTTGGATCCCAGGACTCCCCAGTTGTTTGCACTGGGGCACATGAGCCCCTGAGCCCTGGAGCCACACTCCACTGGCTGGTACAAACACCCTTACACACATCAACACACACACATGCGTGCATGTGTGCATGTGTACACATGCACATTCTCTGGATCCCTCCAGTAATTGCCCTCAGACATGCAGTCCATCTAGGAGCTGCCTCGCTCCTTGCACCTGCAGGTGCCTCCCTTTCCTGTTTAGTTCTGCCTCTAAACATCCCACAATAAGTTTTATGCAATCCCAAGTGCTCTTCCCCCATAATGAGCCCATATCCCCCAGCACTGACCCCTCAATCTGTAGGTGATTTCAGGACACGGTCTCCTGCTGACTCTCAGAGGTGGGTGTCACCCCCAGGCTGTGGGGCTGACACCCTCCTGGGATGCCCTACGGGGACCAGGGCAGGGACTCATGTCCCTGACTGGGTGATTGGGGTCACCCCCCCCACCCCAGCGCTGGACTGCTCTGCTCCTTCATGCCTGGGAAAACCAGCTTCTTATCACACATCCTAACAGTGCTGCTGCTCAAGTGCTAATTCACTGCCTACAGGACTAGCAAGGTTAACAAGTTTCCTGAGCGGTTTTCAGTTAAAATTATATTCCACTTCTTCATAGTTTCCTATTTTTTTATTTTAATTCAACTATTTTACATGACCTAAGCAAATGTACTGAGGTGCAGTGTGTTATTAACTAACTGCTTTGCTTCCTCCAAGATGTGGCTGCATATCTGTGGTAGTGTAATAATTTGCATGTACTTGTAAAACATTTTAGAACCCTAAAAGTGCTGTATAACTCTCCTCTACACCGTCTCTTCTTCAGATGTTCAGAGCTGACTACTTAAACTTAAGAAAAAAATGAACTACTACTATTTTGTGTTCAAACTCAGTAAGGAAGATGAGGGATTTAATGGTCACAGGCTTCAGGTCAAGTGCTTGTACACTTCAAGAACAGCATTATGGAAATAAAACAAGACTGCAGTCATTAGCACTGAAGGAAACCTTCTTTACCCAACTCCTCACCTTCAGTTTTTTCACATTCATTGCTGTAATATAACAACCTCTCTTAAATTACTCCAAGAATTTTCCTTTTTCTAGATTGTGTTCTGATAAGCATATAATTGCACTCAAAAAAAGCAAAAGACTGTGATTTCCATTTGAAATTTAGTTGTGTTAACTTCATAATCAGTGCAGTGTAAATTAGCCACAGGCGTAGAGCAGACAGAAGGTTTCTTTTAACTAGAATGATTTCCTTTCTCTTAACTATATTGAGCAGGTGCATTTCAGGGCTCCAGACTTTGAGAAGATCTTACTTTATGACTGGAGAGTGTGTGTGCATATTTGTAATTGATATGGGCAATGATTTATTGCCATTTTTCTTTGAAATGTCTTAGTAAAATGGTCCTTTGCTGGAAATGCCCATCTTGTGCTGCTGATTCTGCAGCTCATTTATAGAATCCTGGAACACAAGGTTTTGGTTTTAATCAGGTTTGCTCTTTAAAATTAAGGCAGCATATAAATAATCTTACGGCTTTAATTAAAAGTAGTTGTCATACTTGTCAAATGTCTGTAGTCTGCGCAATTAAAGGTCCTTGGAGGGAAGTGGGGGTGGTGGGGAGTACTGTTTGAAAGAGAATTTACAATGAAAATGAATCTTCTCTTAAACAATCGACAGGATGCTAATGAGGTCAGGATAAGCAGTGAAGAGTGGATATTTTTGCTTGGTAGTCAATGCAAGAATATTTGAGCTTTATTAAGAAGAAAAGGGGAAGCTTAAAAATCTGCTTGCCTCATACACATGGAGATCAGTCCCTCTTCAGTACTCTGTCACTTTCCCAAGAGTAGCTGTTTGAAAGCATCCTGTCCCTAGAGTTCTTCATTAAGCTTCATATCCTTAATCTGAAATCTAAATGTGTATTCCTTAGAGCTTTTGAGGGGAGGGAGAGGGGTTGCATTTTTGTTTTGTAATGACCTGATTTTTTTAAAATCTAAATCTAGAGCTAACTTTCAGAAATCATTACAAATAAAAATTCATTTGATTTTATTGAAAAAAAGCAGGAGAAATGAAATCTTTAATAGTTTGTCTTGAAAACTCATGTCTCTACTGGAAAAAAGAGGGCTTTCTTAATGTGGCAACCCATTTTTCAATATATAGAATGAGCAATGAATATTTGTTCTTCTCCTCATTTTTCCTGCCTCAGGGGCGCTGGGTGATAATACGTAGAGGAGCTGGTTTATGATCATTTAAGGTGTTCAGGGACAAGTACACATTTAATCATTCAGTTGTCTGACTAGACATGGCAGAATAAAATGCATTCATAGAAATCAGGCCTTCAAATATTTACTGAGTGTTAGAGAGGATATGCTGTAGAGGAGATGGTCATTTTATTATTAAAGAATATCCTAAGAGGATCATCTCCCTTTTGCAGGATTGATTTTTATCATGTTGGTTGTGCATTTCATGCTCTTTTGCCCCCTCTCCTGGGGTTCTGACTCTCTCAAAATGGCAAAAGAGGAAAGCTGTGTCTTCCATTCAGATTTTGTTATGTTGCTAGTCTGTTTCTTTAAAAGTCCTTTTCTTCTTGAGATTTTATGAGGGAGGCATTTCAAAGTACTTCATGAATGAGATAGATGAAGAGAAACACTGTATCTGTGGAATAAAATGGATCAAGTAAATACGGAATAATAGTTTGCATGCACAGATTTCAATGTTAGCTTTTAGGTTTTTCAAAGCACTGCGTGAGGTTGCTGCCACATAGGTTCTGTAAGTAAAGCTCTGCATGACTGATAGAAAATGCTGAGCTGCTACTGAATGAGGAAAGGCATACTGTTTAGGTATAAATATCACCTTTAATTTTTTTGCCTCGTTTTCTCAAGAGGTCATATTTCATCTAAACATCCAGAAGATGTAGAAAGGAGGAACATCCAGTCTGAAGTTTCAAACTTGGCTTCCTAAAGTATAACTAGGTTTCTGAAAACCTGTCCATGCATTTTCAATTACCTAGTGACTTCCTATAACTGTAAATATTAACACTGTTGTTTCCTAGAGATATTACATTGCTGCATACCAGATAGTAAGGCAAAATGTTGCCTGTAGCAAGGTCTTGTTCAGCATGCTTGGACCCAAACGTCTATCAGAAGTTTGAATTAATAAATCTGCTTACAGATGGAACGAGTGTGCTCACTCATACTAGCTCAGTGTAGACCACTGCATGGTAAGACAATTCTTATTGCAACCTTAAGTGATCTGGTCAAACATAACATAGAAAGCTCATTATTTTTTCTCTTCTGATCAGCCATGAGAAAAAGGTGATTCAAGTCTGTGCTGCTCTTTGAGAATCCAAACCCTTTTTTTCAAAGCCCAAAGGCCTGTAATGCCCCTGAACCATTTTAGCAATAAATTGTGTCATCTACCAAAAGATTTTTTAGAGACACCACTCTACTCCTTCCCATGACAATAAACGTCATTCCTACTTCATTTGGAATGAAAAAAGTTGATTTAATCGATCTTAATCCTGAGCCAACCTGAAAGAAGAAATTAGCTTGTCAAGCAGTATTGGACTGAAAAGAAGACATACCGGAAGTATCATTTTACAGGCTTCACTGTCATCAGCCTGTTATCTTACAGTTCTTCCAAGCAACTTTATAAGAAAGTTGAAAAACAGAGCATGTAGACCTCTCTGGGACTCCTGTCTGTCAAACAAACATTTGTTCAAACCCTCCTCAACAGTCCTTTGAGAAGAGGGAGTGAGACCATCTACGAGTTAATCTCAGGTCTGTTTCTGCTTTAAAATGATTGCGTACTCCTCTGCAGTGTTGGATAAAATAGATGGAGGTATGGTTCCTTTGACCTAGCATTAATCTTTCATCTAAGAGATCTTGAAGAGGTTTAGTTTGGTAACATGTTCCTTGTTAACTGATGATTTCTTGTAACTGTCTTCCAAAATTTCTTAGCTTCAGAACAATATAGTTCATTGCAAAAGAGCACCCTGGGCAATAATACATTGTAAATGCAAGTAAATGTGTTTTCAGCCATAAAGTAGAGTAACAAAGCCTATATTGAGAAAGACCTTACTATGTTTAAGGCTAAATTTAATAAGTTATTCGCTAATGTATTTAACACCCCAGACTGCATGTGTTTGGACTGGGGAAACCACAATGAATGACTGTTCTCCATGAGATTCATGCATTTTTAGGACACTGGTTAACTGCAGAGTCAAGTCCAAGCAAATATGTACAGTTGCACTTGTCTACTTGTTCAAACTCTGAAAGATTATTTTGGTTCAGTAGCACAGCTTTCTTGATTACTGTCTCCCTAGTGGTTGACTGAATAGCTTTTGTGTGTTCACAGTTAATGATTTTTTAAATTTTTGTTTATATGTTCTGTGACTTCTTCAAAGAGTAATACACAAGGTTCAAAGCAGTTTGGTCATTTGGTTAGTTTGACCTGAGTGGTAATGAACTGTCTCTTCCAAAAGTGTTCTTGATTAGAGTAGAATCAATGTTAATTCCTATAAGTGGTTTGTTGTTCTGCCAACTTATAAAATCAGGTTTTTGCTGTTATTTGCTTGTTTTCATACATGTATGAAGATTTTGTTGAGTTTATGGTATGGGAGGATGCAATGGTCCAGCTGTGAATGCTGCAGTAAGAAACGGTCTTCAAATAACAGAATGTAAGGAAAGTGGTGTGCTTTGATTCACAGAAGAAGGATGGAACTCATTGCTATAGCTGCTAATTACAGCAACACCCAAATAGCTTTTGTAAAAATTGACTTCAGGTTAGGTGATAAAGGCAAAGTTCTGAGGGGTATGACATCTTGGTTTTTTCCTTTACTACTCTAAAATCTCTTATTTATTTCATCAGTTGCTGTTCATTTATTTTCACTCCACAATATATTGGCTTCTCTGGGAGAGAATGAAAGTGGTAGATTGGTGCTGTGTGGCCAGAATGGAAAAGATGTTTTTCCTAAGAACCTCACTTGTGAGCTTCTTTCAATGGAGAAGAGAGATACATATTCTTTTCTTAAAAAAAAAAATTAAAAAATTACAAAAAATCAGAGTCTAAAACCTCCTTTTTGGTGGCAACTACTTGATAGCTGTTGAAAGAATCTGGCTTTTTGACTGTTAGCAGTGTTTTCATATGTGAAAACAATTTTTTTTACCGATAGTCCTGTTTCCTGGGTAATATAACCTCACAATGATGCTTTGGTTGTTTAGAAACCTTATGAAACAAGTTGAAATTTTTTTCCTAATAGTGATTCAAATACATTTGGTCAATCTAATGTCTCTAATGTCTGTTCTAGAAAGCATATTTAACACACACATTGCCAACAGGTTTTTAGGATTGTAGAAGGAATGCCATTTTGCTCATAGGAGGAATATTATCTCTCTTGGGATTATTTTTTGAGATTTTTGGAGTGAATTGTGATGCACTGAAAACTGTTGCAATTATAGTTTGAGTGCACTATAGTGTACATGCAGTATACTCACTTAGAAATAGCTGCTGCCTTCTTCTAAAGGTATCTATGTATATATATGTATATATACAACACCTACATATATATACACATGCAAACTATATATATATACACAAAATATACACACATATATATCTATAAAGAGAGAAACTTATCCTTTACTACGTGATTCTATGAGGAAATGCTTTACTGTAAGTACACATATAGCAAACTGTCAAATTAACATAATTAATAAAGAGGTCTATACCACTTTAGCATAGCTGAGGTGTCGATGCCCATCCCCGAGCCTGCGTTTGTTGAGGGAAAAGAGGTCGTTAGAGCTGACTCCCTTGTCCCCAGGGAGGGCCAGAGAAGACCGACACCAATATGATGGATGCTTCAAATGGTGTTTATTTAGCTGTGTCACACTCTTATATAGCACATACATGTTCCGCTTCTTATAAACACGCCCATGGGGAGGAGCTTGGTTTCTAGAACTTTCCGTGACATCGCGAGATCTTCTGAGCGCCGTTTCCTACATCTCCCCCTCCCCATGTTAGCCCCACCATAACATTTCATATAGTTCACCTCTGTGCCGTGGATCAATGGCTGCATTTATTCTAGCTCTTAAAATCACTAATCCTCGGGCTATTAAGGGCAAGCAACAACACCTAATTAGTACTGCTATTAGCACCCCTATCCCAATTCCTATTATTGCCCATATTGTATCCCAACTAATAAATTTTGTAAGCCAACCCCAGACTGAGTTAAACACGTCCGGACCATATTCCTTTATGGTGATACTGGTTTGGATGTTGTCTAACAGCTGTCTGTTTATGGTATCTCTGTCTCCAATTTTTGAATAGTCTTCTGTGGTTAGGCAACAAAATTCCGTTCCGTTTAGTTTCCCGCTTTCGCACCCCCCTTGTGTTACTATCTCTGCCAGTGTTTTCATAAAATTCGTGTGTATTGTTAATATGTGCTGTATATGAGAAAATTTCTTATCATATTCTTTTACTATGGCTTTTGTAGCATTAATTAGTGCTGCGATTCTACAAGCAACTGCTCGAATTGCATACAAGTTTCGTTGAACTCCTAATCCAGGTGCAAATAAAAGTGTAAATATTCCTGCATCAGTAGCACCATCATACACTTCTACCTCAGCACATGAACTCTCTACGGTTGCTTCTATGGATCGGTGTGGTCGTGAGTGCATTGGGTCGCCGTACCCTGCTGCTTCTAACCATCCTAAGATACACAGGCCTAGCATGTCATTTGGTCCTATGCAAAAGTAGGCTGTGTTATGACATAACAACACAAAAGGTGAATTAACACAATAATAGTCGTTTGGGGAAAAAATGTCTACTACTATTGTATCATTGTTTTCTTCACTGCGTATATCACTCAATTCTACTAGCTTTGTTTGCCAGTCATAGCTGGTATCTGGCATAAATATTATTAGCGTATTATTTGGTTTCCTCCTCGTTGATGGCCCAATCCATACTATCGACAGTGAGCTATTTCGCTTCCTAACGGCTCCTAGGACTGGAATTTTTGCTGGCCCTTTTCGATCTCTTTCAGTCTCTTGTCTGAGGACATACAAAAGTTGCACTATACCAGGGGGCCTAGTTTGATTATTATTTTGGCTCACCATGTTGGTCGTGGTCATATCATATATCCAACTCGCTATATTATTCCCTGATCTGTGGCTCGGTAGTTGCATACTCACTGTCGAGGTGTCGTTGATCCAATCTTGTACCCAGCTTTCTCTATTATTACTACAGTTCGCTACTCCCTCCCTTATTTTTATACAGGTGTAATTTAGTCCTATGTCTTCTCCTAATCACGTCCCATTTACTATGCTTTTTACGGTCTCATTTGTCTTTTCCCCTGGCAGTGCCCCAAACATATAGCAAGATACTGCGCCGTCCGCTATGGCACCTCGAGGGAAACAGACTCTGGATAGATTTTGGTGCTGAGCCCAGTCCCGCCAATATCCCGCTTGCGTGTTGGTGATAGTTATCAGCATGAATATCGTCATCATTGCTGTCGCCAACATGTTGTTTCTTAGCTCCGCCACGGGTCTTTTCAGTTTTTATTATTCTCGGTCTCCAGGCGTCTGGTTACCTGCAACAACAGCTGAATGTAATTTCGTTAGTTCTGGCTTTATACATCGCATTGGGACCCAAATTATCTTGTCCTCTTTCTCTACTGCCGCGTATCCGCGGCCTGCCACTCTTAGTCTCCACCCCGGTTCCCATTCCCAAGATCCCGGGGTTTTTACTAATACTGGTGGGTGTTTTTGTGATTCTGTCTCTAGCTTGTGGTGTGCTCTTATCGGTTCCTCTTCCATGTTCCCTCTAACATGGTGATTTAACACGTACAGTACTCTCATCAAAATTTTTTGTTGTTCTGCTATGGGAATATTACCACTATGTCCTTCCCCCTCCCCAAGAATCCTTAATTTGTCTTTGAGGGTGCGATGTGCTCTTTCTACTATTCCCTGTCCCTTACAGTTGTAGGGTATGCCTTGTCTGAGCTCAATCTGCCATTTTTCAGCCCAAGCTCGCATCTCCTTGGCTACGAATCCCGGCCCATTGTCCGTCTTTATCATTCTAGGGATCCCTAGCCATGCAATGGCAGTTTCCCAGTGGGTGGTTATGGCTTTAGAGTTTTGCTTTCGACCTGCTGTAGCAACTATCATGCCGCTGCATGTGTCAATTGAGACAATTATATACTTATTCGGGCCAAAGCGCAGGTATTCTGTGACATCGCTCTGCCAAACGTCATTGGACGTTAGTCCTCTTGGGTTGACTCCGGCTTCCCACAGCGGAGATGATTGACAGTGTGGACAGGCAGCAACCACCCTTCTTGCTTCATTAAGTGAAATTCTCGTGGCTTTTGCTAGAGCCTTGGCCCCTATATGTAAGTGTTCATGGAGGTGTGCTGCTTCGCGGACTGTACATATTTCTTGTTGAGATGCTATCTTATCAGCTCTTCTATTCCCTTCGATTATCGGTCCGGGCCCCCTTTGATGGCTGAGCGTATGTATTAGGGTCACCGTGCCACTTCTTAATTGTAGAGCGCTATCCAGCATGCTCGCTATTTCTGATTTTGTTATGCTCCCCCTGGACATGGATTGTACTAATTTGTAGACATACATAGAGTCTGTCACCACGTTTATGTGGCTAGTCCTGTGCATATTGAGGGCCATGGACACGGCTTTTGCTTCTAGGAACTGTACCGACATTCCCGCTCCTTCCCAGGTTTGCTCTTGCCACTCGTCCCCCTGTTTCCAGACCACCACTGCCCGATTCATTCTTGACGATGCATCTGTGAATAGTGTGGGCCCTTCTCTAGGGGTGTCAAGTACTCGTGGCTCGAGATTTAGATTTAGTGTTTGTACATGCTGAGTCCACATCTCTTTAGCTCCTGTCTCTATGTTCCCTGGGTAGCCTAGGAGCGCTATCTGTGTCTCTTCCTCCTGTTGATAGAGCATGTCCCACTTCGCTCGGGAATACGGTGTCGTGATTTTTCCAGGTTCTTGGCCGAATATTTTCATGCAGGTGCTTCATAGTCTTCTTATCACTGATCCCACCATCTTCAGCCTGGGGCTGCAGGAATCCGATACTGCCTTCTCATAGCACCAGACCAAGGGGGAAAACTTCCCGGCCTTCATTTGGTAAACGGCTCCGATGGCTCCACTATGTGTGAAGGCCCATCCGCCAATAAGTTCTAGATTCGTGTTCCATCTTCCTACTGCTCCTATCTGCATTCGCTTTTCAATTTCTATTAGAGCCGCCTTTGCCTCTCCTGTAAGCTCTCTCGGCTCCCAAATGTCTTTTCCCTTTAATAATTCATACAGGGGAGTTAATAACTGGGTAGGGATACATATGTAATTCCTCAGCCATTGTATGGCTCCCACCAGTTTCTGTACGTCATTAAGTGTAGCTAGCTGGGGCTTCAGGGTCAAGGGCTGTGCGTGGACCTGGGTGTCCGTGATGAATGCTCCCAAGAACTTTATTTCTCTTCCCTTCTGCACTTTTGCTTCTGATATGGTTAGGTTTCTGGACTCTAAGGCTTTTCAAACTTCTTGATATATCTCTGTCATCTCCTTTTCAGTGCTTGAGGCCAACAGGATGTCGTCCATGTAATGATATATCACGGCCTCTGGGTATCGCTCTCGGACTGGCTCTATGGCTTCCCCTACATACCTTTGGCACTGCAGGGGCGAATTTGCCATTCCTTGTGGTAAGACAGTCCACTGGTACCTGGGTGTGGGTGCTTGGCAGTTCGTGGTATAAAGCAAAAAAGCAAAGCATTTCTTATCTGTCTCCGCTAATGGAATGCTAAAAAAGCAATCGTTAATACCTAGGGTTATCATGTACCATCTCTCCGGTATTGCGGCTAATGACGGCAGACCTGGTTGTAAGGGGCCCATGGGCTCCATCTGCTGGTTCACCCTTCTCAGGTCGTGTATCATACGCCACTTCCCGTTTTTCCTTTTAATTGCAAATACCAGTGTGTTCCAAGGGCTAACTGATTCTTCTAAATGCCCCTGTTTTAATTGCTCTTCTATTATTTGCTTAAGTGCGTCCACCTTTTCTTTGGTTAACGGCCCCTGCTCTACCCACACTGGATTATCATTGAGCCAAGTGATGGGCAGTGGATTGCCAATTGTTGCAGTGGCCTCTACCCTAAATTTGTTATTTTCATATGCATTTGCGTCAAACAATCTCTTCCCAGCAGGGGTTTGCCTATATTGGCTATTACCGGTCGGCACCGAGCGACAAGAGTATTTTGTGTGTCGGGATTGAATATATTTACCTTAATTTCCGCCCAGCTTCTCGTCACTGGCTGTGATCCCCCCACACCATTGATCTTTCCCCCCTGTGCTCTTGGCCAACTCGGCGGCCAAAATATTTCTGGAATAACAGTTACATCCGCACCCGAGTCCATCAGCATGGGCAACTTTATGTCTTGTGGTCCTCCCGGTAACTCACATGTTAGTACTGCGCTGATTATGGGCCGGTTGCCACACCCTAATACCAAGGCCACCAGGCCTCCTGGCTCTCGATCGGGCCCTGACTTCCTGATCTCTCCTCCTCTTGATTGTTTCCAGGGTGCATCTGCCAGGCATGCTGCGGCCGAGGGTTCCCTCCACAGGGAGGACGGCCCCCTCGGTGACCCATCCCCCCTCTGGAGTTTCCCTGATTCTTTTTGCAGTCCCTCGCCCGGTGTCCCCCTTGCCCGCAATTCCAACATTTTCCACCTTGCCCCGCTGATTTATTCAGAGGACATTCTACTCTCTTATGCCCTTCTCGGCCACATCGGAAACATCGGAGTCCGAGTGGTCCCCCCCGCTCGGGGCCTTCCCACCTGACACACCTGTACTGGGTTTGCCGACCTTCCCTCTCCCAGCTTCTCATGGGTCAACACAAATCTAATAATCTGAGGGACTGTCGCGTTGGGAGGTGCTGACCTAATTATATCTTGGGTCAATACATTTCCCTGATGTATCAGGCACTCCTTAAATACCGACTCTTGGGCAGCAGGTGGTAGGTCTGATTCTGCTAACGTGTTTTGTAACCGTGCACAGAAATCTATAAATTTCTCGTTGAGCCCCTGTTTGATTTTTACCCAGGGTGCTTCTCTCTTCTCAAGTTTCCCTAGCACGTTAAAGGCATTGCGGGCCGCATTGGTACTGGCGGTGCATTCTCGTCCCCGCAGCCCTCCGGCCTGTAAACCTGGGGTATTAAGGGGACCTTTCCCTACCAACCTGTCGTAGCTGGTCCCATGCAGCGGGTTATTTGGGTCCGCTGCGGCCGTCGCAGCCAAGGCTCCGCACTGCTATTGCCAATTTTCCTTCCACACTAAAAAGAGCGGCGCGGTTAGTATTACCGGCAATCGGCAGGGGTAGATGGGGTGGACAGCAGCATGTCGAGGAGCATGTTGCTATTGGAGCTGCCTATCCCAGTTTCCTTTACGGAGGCAACTAAGCTTTGTACTAGTTTGGTGTCGTAAGGTTTCCACTCAGGACCCTGGTTTCCTTGCACTACGGGAAATGCTTCGGGGCTAACTTCCAATTTGACCCCTTTCAGTATACAATCTTTTGCTAGCAGTTGCCAATTGGTTGTGCCGGGCTCTGCCTCAGCCTCCCCCGAGAGCTCTTTCTGTTGCATAATCTTATTCAGCAACCCTCTCTGCTTCCCTGATTCGGCTATTAACTCAGACATTGCTTTCAGCAACATTGCTTTCAGCGGTACTGACTCTACATCCCCTTTTTTCGAAGGTACTTTCCCCACATCCTGTTTTGATGTACAGTCTCTCAAGCCGTCTTGGTCTAATTCCTTCCCCTTCTTTCACAGTTTTCCTCCTTGCACCCACTTCCCCTTCAGTAATGGCACGCTCTCAGAGTCAGAATCATCATCATCAGAGGGGTCGTCCGATTCGCTGCCAATCACCTCCCTCTGCCCCCTCCAACGCTCCTTTGGACGTGCACCCCTGTTCTCTTCGCGCACGCCAATCATCCCCTTCTCTCTCTCTTGTTTCTCTTTATATGGTAATCCTCGTTCTTCGCCCCTCCCCATCGCCCGACACCCTGGCACGGGCTGTCCAGGTATCCAATCAGCTAGTTCCGGACTCGGAGCTCTCTCCGGGCTTTGCCTCCCCCTGATTTTGCCGCCCCGCGGGTCCCCATACTGCTCGCAATCTTGCAACTCATCCCAAGGGTACAGTGGCGGCGGCGGATTGGGTCCGGCGCCGGGGGTTTCGTTCGTGGTGGGTCCGTGAGCTGGCCAGGCTCCCGGATCATCTTGAACGTCCTCCTCTCCTCTGCCAGCATGTCTCCTACTCTCTCCTGCCTCCTCCTCATCCGCATCTCCAACCTCCCGTTCGTCTCCGTACAACGAGGGTCTGGTTTGAGCACCCATTTCACATTCCGCGGTCCCGTAAATTGCCTTCTTTGCCTCGCTATATGTTTGTCTGTCCTCCTTCGCTCTCTTCAATATTTCTAAGACCTTTCCCAAGGTCACTAGTTTCTCTGGCTTGCCCGTGCAGGCCAGGGCAGTTAGTTCCCTTAACGCTTTATCCTGATCCATTTTACAGAACAGGTCAGATGGGGTCTCCAACGTCCCCGTCCGCATCAAATAATTTAGCAGGCTGGCTAGCGAGCCCGATTTCACGGAAATCTGATAGGCTTTCCCCAGCCCCTTAATAACCTTTACTACCTCCATGTCGCGCGACTCCCGGTCCCGACCGCCCCGCAGTCGTACCGTCACTCCAGCCTTGTCCCGTACCTCACCCTTCCCTCGCTCCGATCAAGATCACGTCAGGGTCACCACTTGTCGATGCCCATCCCCGAGCCTGCGTTTGTTGAGGGAAAAGAGGTCGTTAGAGCTGACTCCCTTGTCCCCAGGGAGGGCCAGAGAAGACTGACACCAATATGATGGATGCTTCAAATGGCATTTATTTAGCTGTGTCACACTCTTATATAGCACATACATGTTCTGCTTCTTATAAACACGCCCATGGGGAGGAGCTTGGTTTCTAGAACTTTCCGTGACATCGCGAGATCTTCCGAGCGCCGTTCCCTACACTTAGGTACTCTAAGTTTGGAGAAGATGTCAATTTCCATGGGTTTTTTGGGAAGTAAAATCTGTCCTTCAGCTTCCAGTTATTTTAATGTTTAGACTGTTTATAAATGCATATCAAGAACTGGTTTTATGTGATTACTAGCCAGTTAGTTCTTTGAATATCATTGAAATAGGGAAAATCAGAACACATGACTAGTTGTTTAAGAATAACTAAGCATGTTTTTAAAAAATAAGCAAAATCCAAAAGTTTGTTGTTTCAGATGAATGAAATACTTGAGACTAGATGAAGGAAGGGAGGATGGGAATGTGTTAGGGGAGACAGACAATAGTGGCAACAGTGACACTTTTGTTTTGACCATATTTGAACCTTGTTTATATTTTTAATTAAAGGATATATTCCAGGAGGGAACACCCAAGTGGTTGTTTTGTGATGTTTCAATGTGCAAATAAGTTGATTTTGCTCTTCTGCTTTTTAATTTGGGCTAATCAGTCATCTGCTGTCAAAACTGATTGTAATGGAAAAGTGGGGTTTTGACTAAATGAACGATTTCATGCCTATTGTCTTCTGTCCATGGAAATCTCCAGAATTTTTAATGGAACAACTAAAGTAATGAAAATTGGTTTCATCTCCCAATTATGTATTCCACTACATTCCATCTTGTTACTGAGGAATGCATCTTGAGAGACTAATTGAGCTTAGACGGGAGAATGGAAGCATCACAGCATCCATTCTGGATCCACATTTTTATTTTGACTAGTTTTCTTTTTAAAATTCAGCTTTCCTAAAGAAAATGTTCTTTCCCTATGGTCAAAATGCAGCTGGATTGTTTAGAAAAAAGGGCAGGTATTTTGGAAACATCTATATTTCAAGCATATGAAATTACTTCTGGTCATCAGTCTAAAATAACACAAGACAGAAAGCCTTAACAAGCTAAATTTGTGAATTATCAGCAGTTTGAATTCATAGGTCTTCTTTCTCAGGCAGCTCCAAGGCCTCTGGTCCATTTGTATCTTGCTGTTTCTCCTTCAACACTCTCTCCTGCCCTTGGCTCCTTTTTTTTTCTTTCCCCTCCCCCCCCCTCTTTTTTTTTTTTTCTTTTTTTCATAAGTTATTTGAAGATATCATCTTCTTACTTATTTTCAAAGTCTGGTATTTTTAAAGGGCACAATTGTTCTCTGAGGATAGGGATTACAGCTTGAAAATATGACCCTAGGAGAAATTCCAGAGGCTGTTGGTGTTTCGTTGTTTGTGTGATTTCAGCTAGGCTTGTCAGCATGTTTAAGTATGATTTTGAACACTCAAATTAGTGATCGATGAATTTGATATATGGATAGCTGGCACAGACAAGCATAATCTTGTGTCAGACAAATTGAGCATTAATGTTAATGCAATTTTTTAGAACTGGAAAAGCCCATTGAGGATATTCAACAGCATGAGATCTGTACTCTTAATTCCTGATCTCGATCGCATTCCTCCCTGTTCTGTGAGAGATGGACAAGTGAACAGGTGCAAAGAAGCAAAAATAGATTATATGCTCCATGTTTGTAAATGAATGGATCTGTTTCATCCTTGTTTTGATTGATGGAAGCTTTATTCCAGGAGAGGTTATTCTCAATTTATTATTCATACCTTGTGGATGATCAGAGTAGCCTAGAAAATGCTTTTCCAAATGAGCTTACTCTGCTAGCAGAGCCTGTATGAATGAACTTGCAGGCTTTAAAAGAAGAAAATGGAAAGGGAGACAAGTGTCCAACACAGAGGATGTTCTCATCAGCATGTATTTAACCAGGAACCAACCCCTTCTGCATGGACACATCTTCACAGGACATAGATGAACTGCTGGTTTTCTGCCCTATGTTTCAGACCTCAGTTTAAGCTCTGAATCCATCTGTGACTGCAGCCTGTGCACAGATTCAGAGGTTTACAGCTCCCCACCTGTCAGCTTTGCTGGCATGAGAAAGTTATTAAAACACAAAAAAGAAGTAGGTCCATTGTGTGTGTTATTGTATAGAAGTAAATAAAAATTTAAGACTCTGAAAATTAGATATTTTTTTTCTGAAGCTGAGGAGGTCTTTTTAATCATTATTCATTATTTCTATAATTGGCTTTTTTGGTTTCTTTCTGAATATTGACTAGGTCAATGACTGTAGTAAAAACACTGAATTTTGAAATTCTATAAGACCATATGATTTTAAAATATTTTTAAGACTGTAGTAGAATTACATTTTACAGGATTTATGAGAGGAAACTGTTACTATTTTTATAGACCAGAAAGCAAACTTTTTCAAAGTGTTGCCAGCTTATTTTGCAGCCATTCTGAGCTTGCCTGGGTAAAACATGTAATCTCTTTTCAGCTTCAGGCAATAATTGTCAAAAGCTGTGCTACAGTTAGGTTTCCTCATCAGTCATTTCTGATGTTTCCTTTCATCTCTGGTTCATCTGTTTCTTTTTTATAGCTTATAGTCCACTATGTCTGGTATTTTTCAGGCACCAGTGGCCAGGGTGGTCTCCAATACCAGGCAGAGCTGGAAGGGTTTGGGGCAGCTGCAGGGCTGCCAACGGATGGCAACAGCCCACTGCATGCCAGAAGATGGTGCCTTGCTCGAACACACCTAAGGGCAGTAGCCACTGGCGTAGATGACACAGGATGATGCAAACCAAAGGAAATATAGCCAGAGACATGCCTTTGGAAGGAGACTTTCTGCTCTGGGGAAGGTATGTCTCTGAGGGGCTGTGGTCGCGGGCAGCCCATGCCAGGGCAGGGACATTCCTGAGGGATTGCAGCCTGTGGGTGACCCACACCACATCAGGGACTCTCCTGAGGGACTGCAGCCTGTTACCTGGTTTGCTCCTGACTCTGTAGCACTACCTATTTAATTTATTTTTGCTTGTAAAGTTTTGAATTCTAGATCACTCCAACAGGTATGAATTCTGAAATGCCTTTTCAGTTTGCTTTTTAGGTTGCCTTTTAGAGTGTATTCCCCATCTTTTTCAGGTCACATTATTTTTTAAAAAGGTGAGAACAGCACATTTTCAGACAGTTACACATGGCAAATGAGCATTCATACAATCAGATCAGTCTTCGCAAAATGTTGTGAAGGGGTTTTTTAGTACACTTTTTAACTTTAGCATAAGCAAAGAAAGAAATAGAGCCATATATTCCTGTATCTCCTCATATAATTCACATTCAGACTTAGCCATTTTTACAGTGGTCAGGTTGTCTTAGATTTTCCTAAGCCTTCCGTTGAACAGTAGAGCATCATTCTTCCCTCACTCCTTCTCTGCCAACTCTCCATGAGTAGCAACCCCTTGTTATCTAATACCAAAAACAGTCCCTGTGAGTAGGGGGCAATAATGGTGTATGCTTACTACAGGTAATGAAGGAGGGCATTCAATAAATTCACTTACAACTCCATTGTGGTATTTTAGGGTTTCTTTCCCTCCCACCCTCCTATGGCACTTTCCTGGTCAGATCTGGTGTCACTTCACACAGTTCTCTTCTTCTCCCATCATTCACTCTCAAAACTTACAAGCAGCAAGGAAAATGCTTTTCTCCAGAGTGGAAGGAACCAAAGCAAGCCACCTCTTCTGACAAAGAAGGATGTTCACTTGAGGCCCTCACCTCTGCATTGTATTTTGAGTATAATAACTTTTTTCCTCAAGATTTATTTTCACTCGTATATGTTCAGTGAGTCAGTTCAAAGGATGGCCTCACAAATGGTTGTGTCATTAAAGTGAAAGAGGCATCACTGTATGCAAGGGAAGGAGCTCAGAATTCCTGTTACTGCTGCTGGAGACCCTGTATCATGGAACTGCCACCTTGCTGTATAATTGCTTTCTTTTAACTGGTGTTGATCTCCATATGGAAAAGCAGAAGGAAGTGGTTGAAGGGATAACTAAGTACAGAAGCTATAGAAACTAACAGTTCTACTTAGAGGCTTTGTAGTTCAAGTGTAATTTGCAAAAACATGAAACCTCAGATGTTTGGTCTTGTACTATATCATATAACAGCTCTTGAAGGCTTTTTCTGTGTTCCTCATTTGCCTTTATCTGAGTATCAGCTGTTTAGTTGCTTACTTTCAAGTCAGGTGCTTGAGCTGACGTTTTCCCTTTCCTGTTTGTCACTTTGAACAGTTGAAGTTCGTGTTGTGGAGACACTGTTTTTCCAGCAGGAACACTCTGGCAGTCTGGAATTCCCGTTTATGCCTGGCTGGCTGCCTTACCAGCTGTAGTTTGATAGTTACTGCAATTAATTTACAGATAAGATAAGAATTCACTGTGCGCTGCTGGGGCATTTTACACCTAGCTGGCAGAACAAGCACCTTTCTAATTACAATGCAGTTCTCCCACTGCCGTGTCTGACCTTGCTGATAAATCTGAGTCAGACAAGTGTACAGGAACCTGTAAATCAGAAACCATCACCATTCCCAAAATACTGAAATCAGAATTGAAACCTTCATTGATTTGAAAGGGAAAATTATTCTTCTTCTTAATGACTCAAATGTAGCCTTTTGTCAGAAAGAAAAGAATAACATGCGGAAAATCAGCATTCAAAGACATAATTTCATGTGGAAGAATTCATTATTTTATTGTCTTCTAAGTACTGGTATTGGTTTAGCTAATGATAGGTTTATAAATAATGGCTTGATCCTGAATTCAGACACACATACCTATAAAATACCATCTACATACCATATTTAAAACAATCTAACTTGCTTCCCTGTATATCTTCTGGATTTGGAAGAAAAAAAATGCTGCCTACGATCACTTGGTGTCCTAGAATATATTTAGACAAGATTCAAAGAGAAACTTCTGTGTGATTATATTGACTTGTAGGTGCTTGGCTGATACAAAAGGTCAGCAGCAGTATTATAACCAGGTTGCCAGAGCATTTGGATAAGTCGTAGGCCCATATTTACCAGCACTTGACCACTATGCAAAAAATGTGCAGGATCCTGGAAATGAAGGAAGCAGCAACAGCTGGATGCCTGACTCTAGTCTGTTAGGACACTTGCTTAAGATGTTTTTCATTTACACATGTTCTTCTAGGTCAACTCTGCCTCCCCCACATTCTGTGGCTTTTTGATGCAAAAAGTATTGAGAAAATCATGGAGGTATTCCTCAGAGTATGCCTATTGGATGCCCCTCACAGATCAGAATGCCCACTTTGTGAATCTCAAATGGCTTAGGTATGGCATGAGGGCTGCTCCAGTGCCTTGGCTGAGTGGAGGATATGCAGTATTGAACTTTGGGGTGTGTGCCACTGAACTTTTTAGACATTTAACTAAGATTCCTAAGTGAAGATCATTAATTACATCAGGCCATTCCTTTCAAGACTGAAATGATAGGCATGTTGAGAGGGTTTGACCCACATATGATCTGCATTGCTGTCTAGATCCGATCTCTTACTGACATGAAAGATGCTGGTCTTCTCATTTGCTTAAATCTCTAACCTCTATGAAATCTCTCCGTGTTACACATTCAACCCTGCGTTTGGCTTTCTACATGATCCCCTGACAGAAACCTTGAAGGCATAAATTGTTCAAGCATGAATTTGACATTACTGAAAGAGGAGTTAAGTCTAACCAGCTAGAACTAGATTTTCCTAGATTTCAGGTTCTTTGAGAAAAGGGCTCTTTCAGTAGTTATTTGAATGTTACCTAGCAGAAGGACTGACCTTGGCAGGGGTTTCTAGATCACTTATGACACCAAATGTTATTAAAACCAGTAAAGACATCACTAAATGGAGATGCATAATTCTATTCTCAGAATCAAAAGTCTGGAAAAGCACTTGTCTGGATTTCACATATTGCGAGTCACTGCTTTGCTATGTTGAATCTTGAATAGCTGACTTCAAAACAAAAGATATGAATTGATGTAAATTGTGAGCAGAGTGGACAAGCTACCCAAAATAACACAAAAAAACCCACAAAAATTTGCATACAAAAATTCCATAATGATTTAAAATAAGATTAAGTATTCCACATATTTCTGATGGGAAATTATCCCAATTTATCCCAATAAACTTCTGAATTTATTTATTTTTTTTTAAATCGTAATGCATGAGGAGGGAGGCTATTCTTGGTATAAGGTCAAGATATTCTGAAAATGCTGTAAGAGAAAAAGTGTCTGCTTTTAATTTGCAATGACACTTTTCATTTTAGGTGTCTATTGTAATTATAAAATAGTAAATTGTTTTGCAAATTTGACTGCAAGTTAAATTTCATAAATTAAATTTTCCATCAAAACAATTCAAAGTATTTCCCAGTTCTAATAATAATCTTGAGCCATGATATTATTATTTCATTCTTTTGTCTAGTGGATGAATAAATTAACTCTGTATAAAAATTTTAAGTTTTGAAATACATGCAAGAGAATCCCCAGATGACTGAGGTAGGAAGAAATATTATGATGTAAGGAAAGGTTGTGGAAGACAAGTAACTCAGGAACAGTGATGTTTGAAATGACAAAGATCAAACTGAAATTCTGTGTCATTGAAGAAAGTTTTTCTTTGCAGTCCTGGTCACCATGCCTTCAGATAGGAAGACAAGAAGTGGCTGTGAAATAATAGAGATTTTTATCCTGAGTGTTTGTTCGTTTAACATCTTATTTTAGCAGGTGTAGGAGAGGACTTGTTTTAGGATTATTTCTTATACCTAAGGCACTGAAAAAAAAGTCACTGCCTTTTTGTTGAAAAGTAGAATAAAAAAGTAAAAATGCAATAACTTACCCAGAGTTAGTTGGTGGTGAGACTTTTAAATTTTCAGGATGCTTTAGGATACTTTTTTTTCTTTTCAAGTGTATGAATTCTGATGATCTCATTCTGACCCAGAATTTATAAGGGGAAATAATTGGTTCCAGAGATAAGTTCAGTGTCTTCTATCTGTAAGCACCTCAGGAGCTTCACGTGGTTCATTTATAATATATCTCTACATTATATGTAGAGAAGTATCTCTATGGACAAAGATTAACCTGCCCTTCAGTATTCACAAAGTATATACATGTGTATTCCCTATGTGTGAAAATACCAAGAAGAATATGAAGAAACTATGTAAAACAAACAGAAAAAGAGCCTAGCTAGTAGGACTCATATTGGCTACTAGAATTATAAGGTTCAAAGAGATCCTATCTTATTGTAATGACATTCTTACTGATTAGTTATTTTGGAGGTATACCACACTTCATTAATCTCAGGATTTTTCTTTCCTTTTAATCCCTTTCACTGTGATTCCAGGTACTGAACTTTACACGTGAAGAGATGGCTACAAGAAATAATTTTGCTGAAAGTGCTCCATGCAGTTCTAAAATGTTACCAAATCAGCATTCACGTAGCTTATAAAAATGCATAACACCTTGGTGTGGCATGACCTTTCTACCAGCACTCTGATAACCTTTCCTGGACACCTAAATAACTCAGCCTCAAAACCAACCTTGGTATATAATGTGGCCATCTGAAATTCAGGCATATTGGATGCTTATATGTCACAGTAGCACACATTTTATTTGGGGAAGAACATCTCTTGCATATCAACATAGATGTGTGTGTTGTGTACACATTGTGTATTTCATCTTAACATTGTAGAAGCAGACAGCTTCCAATGTTCTTATTTTTAATTTTTTGTCTTCCTTTCATTCTCATCAGTTTCCTTCTCTGAGATCTGTCCCTCAAGATTATATATTTGAGATCCCACCCCCCCCTTCAATTTTTTTCTCCTAGACATCTTGTTCATTTTTCTAGGCAATTTTTCTTCTAAGTCATCATTTTGACTTTTCTTCTTCTTTCACGTCTTCTCTCTCTGCTCCCTTCTTTCTAGTGCACAAGCTTCCACACCTACTGATTGGTGCCACATTGCTTTGCCTCACACTATTTGAGTAACATGGAAATCACAGGACTGATAGTTTGTCCTTCTATTAGTTTAATTTCATAAAACTGACTTTTAAAAGAAAAATTCTTGTAGGGGTCTATAGTGAAACCCTCAAACATGATGATAGACAGCTTATTCTAATTGTCACATTCATCAGTGGTCACCAGTAGAATCTAGCATTTACAAAACTGAGCACTGTATAGAAATGTTACAGAGTTCTGAATCCTCTGTAGAAAATTACAGGGTATTATTTTCTATTAACTTCTGTAGGATGGGGTCTTTCTCTCACATGCACAGCCTCCTTCAGTCATGTTTTTTATTAATTATTGAAGATCTTTCTTCAGCATTTGCTGAAGAAAAGCATTTACTTTTCCTCTTACATCTTATTGTATGCTGGCTGCTATGCCATTTTCCCAAGCTGTACAGTAAGGATGTAAATTGTATTTCCTAGTCTGAAATTGCCAGTTCAAATGAAGTTCTGAGTATGTGCCAGCCAACAGCTATTTATCTATCTTTCCAATCACTTGTCTAAGGTCCCATTCAGTAATCACCTCCCTCAACTTGTTTTACAGAAGCTATGGACAAGCTATCAGATACTGAAATGTGTTTTTTGCTGCTTCCTTTGTTTTGACCTCAACTAGTAACTTGAGCTCTGTGTACTTGAAAGCACCATATCTGTCCTGTCAGAGTATTCAAAGTGCTCAAAATGAAGCAAAGAAATAACAAACTTCAGTAATGTAGCTACCAATTATCCATTGGATGGTGCAAACATATTTAATAGTGAAGAGAGGTTTGTTTACTGTGTTTTTTCTTTTCAGTGCTTTTGATCTAAGTAAAGCCAGTAGGTGATGGCTTTCTGATCGAGTTTTGCCATTAAAGTCAAGGCAGAAACTTTTACTGAAACCTGATAAGCTGCTCCTGACTAAATCTCTAATCTGAGGAGAAAGGAATATGAATTTCCCCATGCAAATGGTGAGGGAACCGTCTGACCCACATTATGTTCCCAGTGAGTTGTATAGATTCTTAGTGTGATGGTGCTCAGACACACAGTTGTGACACTATACATATATATAGACTAACATTGCAAGGTCCTGCACCTGGGTTGGGGCAATCCCCTGTATCTATACAGGCTGGGGGATGATGTGATCGAGAGCAGCCCTGCGGAGAAGGACTTGGGGGTACTGGTGCATGAAAAGCTGGACATGACCCAGCAATGTGCGCTCGCAGCCCAGAAAGCCAACTGTATCCTGGGCTGCATCAAAAGAAACGTGGCCAGCAGGTCGAGGGAGGTGATTCTGCCCCTCTACTCCGCTCTGCTGAGACCCCACCTGGAGTACTGCGTCCAGCTCTGGAGCCCTCAGCACAGGAAAGACATGGACCTGTTGGAGAGGGTCCAGAGGAGGGCCACAAAAATGATCAGAGGGATGGAACACCTCTCCTGTGAGGAAAGGCTGAGAGAGTTGGGGTTGTTCAGCCTGGAGAAGAGAAGGCTCCAGGGAGACCTTATTGTGTCCTTTCAGTACTTAAAGGGGGCTTATAAGAAAGATAGGGACAAACTTTTTAGCAGGACCTGTTGCAATAGGACAAAGGGTAATCGTTTTAAACTAAAAGAGGGTAGATTTAGACTAGATATAAGGAAGACATTTTTTATGAGGGTGGTGAAACCCTGGAACAGGTTGCCCAGAGAGGTGGTAGATGCCCCATCCCTGGAAACATTCAAGGTTAGGTTGGACAGGGCTCTGAGCAAGTCCGTCAAATCACCGTCAAATCTACAGTCTGAGTATACATTGTGTGGAGAAGTATTCCCTTGAGAAGTGTTAAAATGACCGCTTTAGGTTTGCACCAACTTTTTCCCTTGTTTTATACAACTAGAAAAGGTAGAAAAGACAAAATGATCCATCTTAAGTGTACAGATTTTCATTATGAACATCTTAATTGAATCTCCATTAATTTGTCTCTGTCCTCACCATCTAATTCTCATAGTTAGAATCTCCTGGCATATGTAAAATATGCATGGTAAAAAAATTTCTGCAGACTTTTGCAGATATATCAGGAGGTAACTCTGCTGTAAAGGTTGTATTAAGCTTTTCAATTAAAACAGACATAAATTTCTCTATTTCACACTTTAATGATTAAATGTAATCTTCAAAGTTTCTAATAGCCGTTAAATTTTTCTAGAACGTTTATAAGCTAAAACAAACCATTCCATTAGTAGCAGAACTAAAGAAACTTGCTTTCCTGTTGTCATCGGTCCTTGCACACCAGCCCACATTTGTATATTTTGTCATGCAACCACCACAGCAGGCAGTGTAGTTTGTCTGGAGCCGTGCACCTGCTTAATGGATAAAAGACTTTTTTCTTTTTTTTTTTTTTTCCACCCTGCATGTTGGCTGCTGCCTGTTGGAACAGATTTGGATTGAGCTCTTTCTGGTTTTCCATTACTAAGGGGATAAATAGCATCTTTCTCTTCTCCCTAGAAGTAAATTTCTACTGGGGGAAAAAAAAAAAAAAGACTTTAATATCCTTAAAACCTTGTCCACTTTCAAGTGTGAATGAAATCAACCTATTGAGGGGACAGTGACAGACAGTATAATTACTTGAGTTTTATTTTTTAGGAAAACTCACTAAAATCTGATCTGCTCTATAACATAAACAAATTGAGAAGGCACCTGGCTTTGAAATGCAGTTTTAAGGGCATCACTTTAAATATAGGCTAAGAATTTCTAAGGTAAAATCCTAGCTGTATGGAACTTGGTGTAAGTTTTCTGTTCATTATCAAGTGGAGAAAATTGGGTGCATTAGGAGGAAGTTCAATTCAGCTGTTTTTAATGTTGCTGAACATTTGCTTTGGAATGGAATTAACTCTGACTAGCTCTCTTCTGACTCAAAAGGGGGTCTGTGTTGAATGATTCAGATACTGACATTTAGTCAAACAAATCCATCCACAGACATCTATCATCTGCTGTTTGTTTTTTTTTTTAAAAAAAAGAAAACTTCCCACCCAAGCTCATCTCTTTAGACTTGATCTAGAAAGTTCTGTGTAACAAATCTGTTGAGGTTAAGGCCAAAGCTGAGTGCTGAATTTGGGACATATAGTTGGGGCGTTATTTGAGAATGGATCTGTGAGTGAAGTTTGGGCCCTGTTTAAGCTGATGGGATTTTTTGGATACATAGATATTTTTGGAGGGAGGAATTCATGTGGAATGAGTAATGCAGCTGTGAGCTCTTTGACTGTGTTAGGGTTGCATGATGCTTCGCAGTCCTTTCTAGTTCAGATTGGTGGGCAGCACTGGTGGTTAGTCTGCCTTACCTGTTTTTAGGTAGAAACGTAAAGATCCTTTTACTGTGTGTGGTATAATCATGCTTCTTCTCTAATTGTCTAATTCAGTTTCCTTTCTTGTGCTTTCAAAACACTCTGAAAGGTGAGAAGAGACTTTACAGTGTCTGTTGTCCCTTATTTCCTGCTCCTTAGAGAGCCCACACTGAACTATCAAGATTAAGGAAATGTGTCATTGTGAAATTTCCACTTGGCTGTTTAGGTCTGTGTTTTTACAAAACCAAATTATATGATAGAACCAGTTATTAAAAAAGATACCTAAAATCCCATTTTCTGTGACATTTGAGGCAAACTAGAAATGTCTTTGACCTGAAGGAGTTAGTTACTTTTAATTCACAGGTCAGTTCTAGTTTCTTGATTTGAAAATGCAGGATTTAAAATTAAACAGGTTACAGTGGTATTTCACTTTTTATGGGGATAATTATTAATTTGCAGCAATAACATTATTTGCAAGTAAAAGAGACGATAACACTCTGCCTTCCTGCTAATGAATGTGGTTTCCCAGAACCGTAACTTGAGGGCTTCTTTTGGTTTTTTAGTTTGGTCATGTGTCCGTGTCCTGTCCTGTCCCCTCCCGTGTCATGTGCCGCCTCCCCTGCCCCCCAGATTTAATCATAACTGAACAGAAGTTTATCCCAGTTGCTTGTAGAAACCACACGTGAGAGGGGTTGTGGTCTGAACCAAGGGATGGGAGGGCAGCTACCGCATCTAGTGCCTGGCAGCACACCCGGCACCAAGCCACAGGGGTGCAGATGCTGTTGCACCTTTGGTTTCCCCAAGAAATGTGTTTCTGCCTGAAGCAGTGACTCTTCTAATTCAGAGAACAGTTTGTGCTACAGTAGCTACTTAAAAGCAACAGTCACTACATGCAAAGTAAACTGATAAGAGAACCAAAGATTCAAAAGCCAGAAAGATGAAAGAATTAGTTTTTCCTGAAGCCTCTGCACTGTGAAATATGAGTGCTGGAACAACTGCCTCAGGCTTGTTGCAATTAGCTTCCAACAATTTCTGGATACACAGCGTTATATAGGCAGTTGCTATTTTTTCTGTGAGTTTTTGTTTCTTGAAACAATCCAGCAATTAACACTGGTATTGCTGGGGCATTTGTGTTTTTGTTTAACAAAACAAATCCTCTATTAACTCTGACAGGTGTATGAGCCATTTTGTCAAAAAGATTTCTTTGAAAAGGAATCAGTGTGTTCTGTTGCTTTGCAGAAAACAACTATGATTTGGAAGATAAAAGCTGTTACAAAAGGCCTTCATTTACATTCAGGCATCATTGCTTGCACAAGTATATGAAAGAAATCCTCTTTTTAATATGTATTTCAAAACTGAGGGAAGAAAAGCAATCCTACCCATGGATTTAAAATGTGCTCTTGTTAGTGTTGAAGAAGGGAGTAATTTAAAATGATGATGAAGTTTTAAATTCTCTTAAACCTCATTTGCTGGTGCAACCTCTGATGACAGTCCTTAGATAGGGAGTTGAGATTTTAAAACTGCAAGGCGGCTACGACATGAAACCTCGTGCTTCTGACAAACTCCCATTGGTCCCGAGAGATACAACTGAGACTAGAAATTTAGGTCATGGGAGTAATAAAATACTTGAGCAGAGGAGATTCCAGACTCTGGAAGGAGATAGTGATAGGAAGTGATTTTGACTTAGATACCACTCTCAGACAAAAATATACAATGTGATTTTCAGATTTAGGACTGTGTGTGGTTAAAGAATAGGAACTGTATTTTCTTTCAGCACTTGCTAGAAGGCAAAGGTTTTGAAGTTAGGTGATGACGCTTTTCTGTTTTGGTGTGGTGATGGTGTTTTGATGTGGTTGTGAATTTCAATAGGTTGTTTTTTTCCTTGTCAGAAGGCTTAAGAGGGAAGGAAGGAGCTATGACACAGCTGGTGATTATGATATCACTCCAGTTGTTGACACACCAATTTCAGGTATTTCTTTTGAAATAAAAGTCTCCTATGCTCATCAATATTCTGCTTGGATGGTTTAAAGAACTTCTTTCAGTGTTAGAAACTAATAGCAATGTAATAAAACCAAAAAATCCCTGTGGTATTTTAAGTGTTCTATCAGTTTAGCATTGTTCAAATTGCTAGCAACGTTTGCATTTTATTAGACTGCCGCTTAAGAACTCACTGTGAATTCCTGGGCACAGATCAGAAAAGGTGTTTATTTCCTTTTAATTTCTGGAAGGATCTAAGACTCCCTTTCATCTGGTTTTCTCCTTTAGTTGTAGACTTTTAAGACATTGTAGTTTAAGTAGTCTTTTCTACACTGTTATCTTGAAATGGGAAGTTAAAAATACTGCAATGACTGGGAAAATACCACATTCTTATAAAACGAAACAGAGTTTCAGCCCTCTTGATTGTTTCTTAATTCCTGGGGTTTTTGGTTTGAACTAGCTGCTGCCACCTTACACTGGCCTGTAACTCAAGGTCTTTTTAGCCTTCTTATGTTTCCATGCTTATATCAGATGTTTCAATGATAACTCTAATCCAAATTGCAAAATGAGTTATTATTTTTCAGCTTTTCCTTGAAGTCAAGGTGAATTTTGATATTTACCTTTGAGGTAACTGTTATCAGGTCATGTGTGAGGAAAGCTGCAGCACTATCCAGACAATATTAACAGGTGTCTGGATCTTTTTAACTTTTCATTTTACACAAGCCTAATAAATCTAACTTATGCAGAAAAACCTGTGTTTATAAAGCTAACTTTTTAATCCTCATTTCCTCTTCCTATTTTTGAGGAGTACAATGTATCTCATAACAAATCTCTGTGACGTCTAAAAATTTAGTTAATGACATGAACTAGTCAATGTACTGGCTTTAAAATGTAAGCATTGATATTCAGCATCTTTATTAGTATTCCTTTGCAATCTTAATCCATTTCTACTGAAGTCATCAAAAAAGAATATATCTCCCTAGAGGTAACCTAATATCTGTGAGCTCCCATAACTATTAACTAATGAAAAAGTACTCTACTGGCTGATGTAACACTACTGTGTGTTTATAAGGCTGTGAGTTCAACTTCTACTGTGATTGTCTTAATTTAAAATAAATAAATTATTATTTTGTCACGTATTTTGCAACCCATTTATATGTGTAAAATACTTTTCATGTAAAGGATGTTTGCACCTTAAGCATTGCAATAATTCATCATGCTACACAATCAACTCTCCATATTTTATTTTTGATTGAAAAATTTGCTTCTCAGCCACAATAAGTTTAATTAGTGTTTCTCCCTTTGAAAAAGGCAGAAGAGGGAACTCTCTGAGGTGGCCTCTTCTTTGGCTAGAATGGATCTGTGCTTTTGAGTTTCTTGGTTCATGGTTCTCTAAGTGGAAGCTGTACTGTTGGCTCGTTAGGTATAAATTAATATTATTTGTCTGCTTTAAAGACTCTTCAAAAGTGCTTGTGCTGTATATGGATGTGGTACTCTTTATTTGTGGTGTGAAAACAAGACAAATAATCTAAACAATTCTAAACTTCTGCATGTTGCAATTAAGGGAACAAATTTCCTTTAACTAATAGCCAGAGTTTCTCTTGCGATATATAATATACTAGATACAAAGAAATTTCTGTTTTCCATCCAATATTTTAAAAAGTTCCATTTTGCAGTTGAAACAGATAGGCGGTCTTTCTGTGGTTTTATTTCTGTACAAAACTGAAAAGTATCATCTCCAAATGTATAATTCTTTTGAACCTCTGTATAATAATTCACAAGCCTCTGTATATTCTCGGCCTATGTACAAATTGATTAAAAGTTGCACCCTGGAAGAAATTTGATACCTGCAGCCAACTTTTCTCCGTTCCAGAAAGTCTTAACAGAATAACAAATATGTGTGAAGCTTTTTATCTCAAAAAATGTTAACAGAAGGATTTCAGTCTGTGTTTGAAGAATGAACTTCTGAAATTTTCTTCCAGTCTTATTTAGTATGATCTTACAGAATACATTGTAGTTGACTAAAATATGTAATGACTTCTACCTAATCACTGTGAGTATGTAGTTCTACATGGACTCAAGGCAACAGCATAGGACTATCTTAATTGAAAAGCCACTGTAACATATGATAAGAAAGCTGATCAGCAGAATCACTAGAGGCTGGTTTTACATGATTGAACCAGTCCTCATATATCAAGAGTTCCCATTCAGAAATCAACAATCATAGCTTTCACACCTGGCAACTTCTTATTACCAAGCATGGGGTTTGTTCATGACCTCGCTTCACTGTCACACCTGGAGTTTTGGTTAACTTGCTGCACTGTGCTGCAGTATTCATCCCTGGCAAGGATTTCTGAGATGCAGCCTAAGCTCTGGTGGAAGACAGACTTCCCTTGTGGCCTTATCACACTCATTGTCCTCATAATGTAACATGATGAGGAGCCTCATGCATAGACCAAGAAGAAAGCTAGGAGGTCTGTAATTGTCACTGCACCCACAGGTTGCATTAAGCTCCTCCTCAGCCTTCTGCTGCCTTAGGTCACTGCAGACCAGAGGACAACTGCAGGAGGAGCTGAAGCAAGACCGGGGAATGCTGGCCAGGCTTAAACAACCAAGATACTGACACCAAGTGTCCAAGTTCCTTCTACTGAGCATGGAATACAGCTATTTTTTGTATGAGTATGGGTTGATAAATGCTGTGCTGCATCACAGGTTGATCAATAGATGTAGTTGTTTCTTTGCATGTCAAACCAGCCAAGTTAAATATGACAAGTGGAAACATCTAGAAAAGGAAAGGAGTGTGGGAAGAGTAAGCTGTTTAAATGCTAGTAATAAACACACAATTATTGCTAAGTTAATCCTCTTTTCTTATGCCTGCTAGGGTTCAGAAATCCAAATGTGGGAACTGAGTGGCAGGGGAGAATTTCCCTATACTTGAAAAACATTGTAACCTGTTTGTATATGACCAAGCAAAATGCAAGTTTGAATTAAAGGTTATATTAGGATGTAGATATTCTAGAGAAAACTATGGGTTACCATCCTTACCAGAGATAATAAGACAGTTTAGTCATTTTAAAATTATTTTTGTCCTGCAGTAGTTTTTCTTCTTAATGAATTATATGCCAATAGGTACAATTTGCATGTCTTAATATGGTAGCAGTTTTGCTGGAGACTCGGAGCGTCTTGATGATGCTTGATATTTTTTTTACCTTTGGAGGAGTAGGATTTAGTTTTATGTTCTTTCCAATCAACCTACAAAAAACAAGATCAGTTGAATACTTTCATGACTTCTGTAAGAGAAAGGATCCCTTTTATGTGTGAACTCAGTTCAGATGGAATTTCCAAATATATGTCTAAGTGGTTGGAATCTTTCTTAAATATATAATTTGTCACTGAGAGATTTGCTCTAACTCCTCTGACTTTTGCCCTCCTCACATCTGCAGTATGCAGAGCTGACATCTTTGTTTTAGCATTTATTTGAGGTGCCATCCTGTTAGGAAACAACAAATTTTAGAAATTCTTCTCTTCAGTCAAAGGTAAAAAAAGCAAATGCATTCAAATTACAAAAACAGTCAGAAAAGTTATACAGCACAGTAAATCCTTTTATGGAAGCATGTAACAGCTAGAATATGTAATTCTAGATATTTATAGTATTGCGACATTTTTCCAAATATATTTAATTTGTTGACCTGCTCACTGGGTAGCCAAGTGGTAGAAAATGTCAGTTCAGTTTAACCATTATTGCATCTTTTATCCATTACCAGTAGAACAGAGTAATCAAGACTCTGCTTTTATATGTCACAGCTGAAAAAAACACTACTACCAAGTGCATTTAACAATAAACAACTGTGTCTGAAGCATACAATAACTTCCTGGCATGCTCATTCTGTTTGTATTGCATGTTCATTAATCTTATTGCTTTTGCATTGTCAGTTCTGAGTGCTACTTAAATTAACATTGAGAATATGAACTCAACAAAATGTATGAGAAAGACAATATGGAAATGTACATAACAGATAAATAACATCGTGCATTTGGACATTTATAAAGCAAATATTAGTATGGCATTCGTATATTCTATTTGTTAATATTAAAAATTATTTTTAACTTGTTGTAGAAGAGTACACTTCCAACCTATGAATAACCTACTCTAAGCAGAGTTAGTGTGCTATGAGACTTGTGACTACAGTGCTGTTTTGAGGAACATTTCTGGAGCACATACATAGTCTGCCTTTTAAAATAGCCTTAACACGAAATGATGAAGTGGTCTTGGTACACATGTTCCTTTACTGGGGTCTCTACAGAAGAAAAATGTGGCTTCACTAGTCTATTGGTTTAGACAACCAGAAATTGTCTCTGTGGAGATACAGCCTATTAGCTAAGCAGATAAATATTTTCCATAGCTATTTTGATTTTGCTTTTTTCTTATTCAGTTCTCAGTATTGACAAACTGTTTTAAGTATCTTGAAGCACATGGCACCCTTGGTTGTTTTTATGAATGTTGCTTGAATGAGTGATCTCCAGACTCCTCTTGGGTAGGATACTTAGTTGTATAAGAGAGACAGCTTTATGTACAACTTTATCTCCGAAACTTTGAAGACACTTTCTTGTCTCAAGAACAAAGTGGCACAGCTGATATTACAGGGGAAAGTGTTCCTCTCTCTCCTTTCTCTCTTTTCAGCACCCCCCCCACACACACACACAGTCACAGGAGGGTTTGGATAAAGCTGCTGGAATCTTCATTCTTGTGGGATGTTTCTCTTAATGTAAACTTAATTTTGTTCAGACTGGAAGTGTATGTTTGCTCTTTGAAGACGTGGAAACTAAATCACTTTTGAAAGTGAGTACTACAACTCTAATGTCTGTCAAATGAGCCATGTTCCTTTGTCTGAAAGCTGCTGTCACATATTCATGAAGGTCAAGAGCTGTGTCTCTACCTTCATCAAATAGATTGTAATGTTCAACAGGTGCTAAAGTTAA
The DNA here is from genome assembly GCF_034638445.1 of Ciconia boyciana. Lineage (NCBI taxonomy): Eukaryota > Metazoa > Chordata > Aves > Ciconiiformes > Ciconiidae > Ciconia > Ciconia boyciana. The sequence continues at coordinate 57,816,612 of NC_132936.1, forward strand.
GTAAAGTTCAGAAGTGTGAGTGACAGGCATATGAGACAGATGTAAAGCAGAGAGGATTTGGAGAACTGCACAGGCAAAAGTAATTTTGCATGACCTTTTGAATCTGTGCATGGAAGCATACAACTTCATTTATAACTAGGGAAAGGTTGTACAGAACAAGACAGTGCTAGTAGGTCCTCAGCCAAATCTGAAGCCAATCAGCAGATTGGAACATCTATTATTTTGTTTTCCTTTCTAAAGTATTTTACTAGTCAAGGACTGAACAGCCTTATAAAAATAAAAATGTCTATGTGCCCTAGGGGACTTTCAGTAATTTCAATAAACTACCAAATATCTTGTAGAAAACTCTGTGTTGTCATTATGATAGATAAAGCTTTCAGTGAAGCTGAGTCTTTGTAAAATTTATTTTAAGAAACGCAGACTTTTGCCACTTTATCTTAATATTTGGAGTACATGGAATCAAACAAGGGTTTTAAAATAACTTACCAAGAAATAGTAACATCTATTGAAATTTACAGACTGGTATAATCTGAATCTAAACCACTGAATATTAAAACCTTTACTCTCCAAAGTATAATGTGCTTGAACTTAAGCATGTACAGGATCTAGTGCAAAACTCTATTATTCCTAGAAGACTTTCTTACTGGCTTTAAGTGTCTGCCTTTTTCTAAACTTCAGTGCTTCACTGTTAACAATGAAAGGTAAGTTAGACTTTCAGAAAGGGTAACTGAATACAGTTGATATTTTTATGTCTACAGAAAAAGATTCAAACATGGACCCTGAAGGTAAGCCTTAAACCCATTTTTTTTAGACATCTAAAGTTAGAACTTCAAACATAAGTGATAATGAGATTCATGGTGTGCAACATCAGACGATAGGATCCTGTCTGTTCATTCATGTATGACAGGTCACTGACTGACAGAAATTCACTAAGCTCAGTTACCAGTATTTGATAGGCATGTCTGATCAAGAAGGCATAAATTATTGATGTGAAGATGTTAAGAAATCAACATTTACCGCTTCTTTGGTTAGCTTGTTTCAAGCACTATCCATCTTCCGATTTAAAATATGCTAATTTTAATTGGAATACTTTCGTATGTTCTTCCAGAGTATAATAACATTGAATGCTCAGAGCACAGAGGAAGTAAAGGATGAGCTTTCTCAAAGTCATCACTCGAAAAGAGAGAATAGGATATTTGGATGGAGATGGGAAATTTTGAGAGCTGGGTCTGCATGGGTTTAGCATATCTTTACAGCAGAAGAGGGCATCAAAACTTGACCCTAAATTCTGGCACTGAAACCATGTGCAAGTACATAATCATGTTGTTTTCTGAAAGAGTTTAGAAATGTTCTTATGCAGTGTTTGGAAGATATCATGTTGGAAATCCTTTTCCTGTTAATGTAGATACACCTTTTTTTGTGTGGAATAAGAAATATTTTTGTCTCTGGCTCTAACAGAGTATTGCATGTCTTAATGTTTTAACCAGTGTTAACAAAGTGGGACAGATTCTCAGTTAGATTAAAGGCAACCTTACCAAAATCATTTGAACCATCTGTTCTCCCAAAGAGCTAACTCTCCTATTCGAAAATCTGGCTGAGAGTTTAACCTGGTACGTCGTTTCTTTTTCTTCTTTTGAGACTTCTATTTTTACCAGATTATGGTTTCTGTCTATCTTGTCTTCTAACTGATGCAGAACCTCTGAAAAAAAAAAAAACTCCAACACTGTTTATATGAAAATATTTTTTTGTTCAGATTGATTTTCCAGAGTGACTTCCTGTGCTTTACTTCTCATGATGATAACACTTATGTGGGAGAGGGGACAACCGCTTTAATTTGGTTGAACTTATCTGTATGACATAGTGCTATTTGAAAAGGAGGCACAAGTGCTCTACCAGTAAAAAAAAAAAAAAGAAAAGTAGTTAATGTGTGTTGGAGCCAGGCTTCATTAAAAGCTCTGAGCAGAAAAGGTCTTTTGCTTTTATTGATGCTGTGGAAGTTAGACAGGAGAGGACTGAACTGTAACATGAATCAGCAGAGGAAATGAGCTTTACTAGAGTGAATCAATATTTGAAATTGTGCAACTGGTGTTACCATTTTTCCCAGCATGTGCTTAGCATGTGCTCTGCTATTGTCAGAAAACTCTTACTAGTACTTAATATTTTAGAGATTTGACAAATGATCTATTTGTAATCCATTGGAGATGTGAAATCACCCTTCACAAGAAATCTAAAGCCTATTGTTTTACTTGATGAACAGTCAAATATGAAGTATTGCAAGGTGTTTTATTTGTAGAACTAATATTTATACCATATAGTTATATAATTTTGTTGATCCAGGAATCATGATTGAGAAAAACATACTGTTGCTTATTTTCTATGGTATATACTTCCTGTTCTAAATTTTCTACCTCCTGCATACAAACATGGACATATTTGTGTATGCTAAATATATAGCCTGGAACAAGTTTCATTTGGGACTGTGCGACACACATTTTTGCTCTAGTGCTTTATTGGATTTATAAAAAATTGTGTATCACAATTGACAATGACCTAATACTTCGAAGAAATTTAGTTAGATAATTACTAATGTAACTAAGGAAATATAAGGAGTTAAAAATTTCAAAATAATATTTACATTAGCACTGGAAAGATCCCTTATTGTTTAGGCTAGCAAACAATACACTGAAATTTTGTTGTGAAATAACAAGCCAGATGATTAATCCAGAATCAATTCCTCATAACTAACTTTTTTTTTTCCCCCACTAATACAAAGTTGAATATGTGTGCCTCCAGGACATTTTTTGCATGGTCCTAAAGGACTCAATGCAGTGAATCAGGCAAGCTTTCAAAAATATCTTATCCCCATTTTTAAAAGTCTGAGCATGTAGCAATTTTGGAGAAGTATCTGCAAATGGTCTTCATATAGAGCTCCTCTTGTTTCCTAGAAGACTATGATCCAGAAAAGTTCATGGAAGTTGTATAAGTCATCATTATACCTAATACAATAAAGCAAAAGTAAAATAAAAGTAAATATAAGTAAAAAATAATAGTAAGTAATAATATTTTGGCCTCTGTTAAAACTGAAAGTTTATTATTTGGTATTTACATTTTGTTGTATGTGCCTGTGAATGTGTATATGCATCTGTATATCTCAATTTGTTTTACCCTCAGTGTTTGAATTGAGAACTAGTTGCAGGCAGAATTCTTAGAGGCCTTGGTCTGCTCCCCTATACAGAACCCTAACCTGCCTGTGGCCCACGTACTCAGGGCAATGATGATAAACAAAGTCTGCAGTTCTGCTGCTGTTTGTTTCCCAGCTAAACTGTATATCCTGGAAGTCCTTGTGGTGCCATACTCCTGTATTCCCACCACCCTACTTAAGATTTTCCAAAGGGACCACGCAGGCATAGATGGGTTAATCCATTATGCTAACACTGGTAAGGCATTTACGTTTCTGAAGCCAGCTTCGAAAAGGAAATGTGCCTCACTAAACTTGAAAATCCAGGTGCTTGTTTCCACCAAGATGAGTGGAGTGGTCTTTGAAACAAGATTGGAGTGAGTCTTATGATTGCGTGTCCAGATCAATACATGAAGCACACTGCTATAAAGACTTCCTTTTTCACCAAAAATGAAGTGTTGCTAAGCTCTTGGTGGGTAAAGGAGATAGGGCAGCTGTTCTGTAAAGTTGAGCTCAGATGTAGTTGTGGCAAAGACCAAGATTCTATCCCAAAATTTCCACTTGTGTTTTTAATAGTCCCTCTTAAAAATGAACAACAGATATTTGCCACCTATGAGGTGTATGCGAATAAGGGAAGGGATTTACACCTGGACTTCAAAAAGTAAGCTATTCCCTGCCTAACTGCAGTTCCTAGGCCTGTATTATAGACTACAGTGTTCTGCAAATAAGCAGCTAAACCCTGACTGACAAGTAAAACCATGTAATTCCTAATGGGTGCAGCTGCAAAGCAAACTAGGTATTGAGCTAGGCAGCGGGTATTCCTGAGTAACAGCGCCTCTGCCCACCTTGTTTTGTGTGACCCTAGGCTAATCATTTTACCTCTCTGTTGCTGCATCCATGCTTAGAATGAGAGTAATATATGACATACTTGCTTTCTTAATATTGTTGCTTGGAGAAATAATTATCCAGAGTGTACACAGAGTTCTGAAAATGTAAAATTCTGTATGAATCCACAGATGGCATTCGATTCCTAATCTAGAGAGACAGCTGTGTTTCTTACTATGCTACTTTGTTAATTATTATCAACACTTCAACAACACGAGTAAGATATTAGAAAATGTTTAGGTAATACCAAAGGGACTATTATAAGGAAAAAGGCAAAAATGACTGCTAGATCACTAGTTGGAAAGAATTTGATAACTTATTGCAAAGAACAGAAAAGGTTAATCTACAAATTATAAAAAATAAGGTATTGACTATTGCTGAGGTGCACTACATTTTTTAATTTGTCCTAATGTAGTGACAGATTTTTGAGTCTGAGATGTTAGACAACTAAATCTCCTGCTTTCACTGTTAAGAAACAGAATGTTCTTCTCATGCATTCAAGCTATAAAATTGCCCTTTGTATAGTGTAGGTTAAGCAGTTTCATGGTTTTGAGGGTTCCATAAATCTTATAAGCCAAGGTGCTGCTGAGTTAGTGTCCTTACATGATTGTTTTAAAGTGACTGCCTATTGCTAGCTGTAGTTCTTCCATTACACTGGGAATTAAAGATTGAGGAAGCTTGTTTAAAGAATGCTTACTGCTGTCTTTTAGGACAGAGAGTACTAATTTGCCATTGTAAAAAGGTTAAAAAGTACAGTGATTCTTCATCACCTTGGGGTCTCCAGTGAAATTAACTTTTGTGAGAAGAGAAAGGGATTTGGGGTCACTTCTGGAAGAGGTGTAAAAGCATTAAATGGGTCATAAAGCAATGAACAATGGCAGCTATATATGAGACTTACTGGGCACTGTAAAGGAGGATGAGAATAATCTGTTATTTTCACATGTAGCATCAGTTATTAATAATGAAATGGTGCTTTAACACCCCAAAGATGCATCAGTGAAAGAAAATAGCTGGAAAAGAGGCCTGAGACATCTTGCTAGCTGAAGGTCTAAGATTCTTTTCTAAGGAAACCTGTTTTTTTGCAAGCTGAGTAATTTCAGACAAAGGAACAATGTGTGCGCTCGCACCAGTTTCCCTGGCCAGCTACAGCTTCTTTGCTGAGAGTTTACAGAGGGGCCCTGTCAGCTTTTTGTCTACACTTCTTTCCCCAGCTCTGCTCCTTGCCAGAGGCTTGGAGCTGAGAAGGTCTCTGTTCTCAGGTTCTGCAGTTCTCATATACCATTTCCGGAGGTAGTTTAATGTTTTATATTACTCTTTCGAATAAGACAAGTAAAAACTTCCTCTACACTTGTGATTATTATAGTTTTCAAAGTTTATATCAAAGGCAGCAAGCAAGATGCCTTTAGAACCATTTCAGAAATTTTAAAATTTTAATCTTGCATTTCCCATCCTTGAACTTTTACTGACAATGTGATTTGGTCTTTCACCTGCCTTCACCAAAAATGCTAGTCAAGCATACAGAAAGTTGTCATGTTACTTGGATAACTGATTCCTTAGATCAGGCCAGTTGAACTGCAGGAATTTTTGGCTGTCTTTTTTGTCTGCTGGAATTTTCTGTTTTTCTTCTGGAGTAGCTTAGTTTCTATTAAATTAAAAAGAGCTCTAATGCTCCTTGTTGTCTCTACTTTGTTTCTCTCAGTGTTCATCATCTGTTGATGATGAACATGTTCATCAGTTTCATCAGAAGCTGTTCAAAGAAACTTCTGTTTCTTATTAAGGTTTCCTGAGACACTTGCAAATTAATTAGGCAGTGTAATTTCTCCTTGTGTATCTCAAATCCTGATTGTTATTTTGACAATTTTTTACAGAACCTATGTTGTTCTTCAAATACCTTTGAAGAAAAGCATAGAATAATTTTATAGTTAGACATATCAGGACAGGTTCTCTAAAACAGGGGAAATAGGGCTTATGGACATCTTGCCTGTCTTCTTCTCCCAGGAGGCTTTTCTTTTTGATTTAGCCCTAAGATGTGATTTAAGTTGGACAGCTGAAATGCTTTAAATCAGCTGCCTCATTTAAATGCCATACTCTGGAAATCCTGACAACGTTCAAAAGACAGTCTTTTTGGCCTGAAAGCTAGCACGTAATATTTTATTTGTTGGCCCAGTAAAAGGTATTGCATTATCTACCTTGTCAGTAGATCCTGACATTCATAGTGCTTGGCCCTTACCCTAGGACACATAAAACCCTCTTGATAAATTACTTATGAAAAGGCTGTGTAGATAACAGGCACAACGACAGTAGCATATCTCTCTTCCCTACCTCATTTGAACAGGAGAGACAGTGTGTTTAGTTTGTCCAGGGATGTTTCAGAACAATTATAGTAATTGCATCTGGTAGTAGACTTGTGGCTTTGCAGAACTATAGCGATGTTGTAAAATAGCATTCATTATTTTCTATCTTCAGTCTCCTGCAATGGCCCCCTCCTCTTCCCACCAAGAAGAATACCACTGAGGTAATAGCTTTTATATCTGTTTTTGTATCTGTTAAGGAGTTAGCCCTTAAAGTGCACATCGGATCAGCTCTTTTATGTGCATATTAGCTTCCCACGGAATGTGAAGACCAAGTCAGGGATTCAGCATTGTCCAGACTGTGTTTTCAAAGCCATTCCTTGATACCTGGAGTTTCAAGATGGGAACCTTGTCCTAAAAGTCAGCTCAAGCGAAACAGAGGTTTCTACAGGAGAGTAGAGCTTGGCCATGAGGAAGACAGAGCTCACCGGCTGCTGGGCCAATGCAAGGCAGGAACATTCTGCACTGGTGATGGGCAGGGCTTACTGCTCAGCACCATTCACTAAGAAAAACCCAAATCTCAGGCCCCACTAAAATAAAACATCATGCAGCCATTCCTCTGGAAAATGGATGAAAGAGTGGACACAGTTTATGCAGCTGATGGTCTATAAATTCAGGGACTGAAAAATGCTTGGATGCTACAGTGAACTGTATTTCTACAGGTCCGTGGAGGAGATGTAGTTTCAGTATAGGCTTAAGAATCTATGTAGATTCAAACTGATATATGGAACTACTCTATGCTCATCCCTGAAGATTTACACCCTAACCAGCAAAGTCTGAGGTATAGAATGATAAGAAAGAAAATTCATTAGCTGCTGAGAAACCATGCATTTCAATAGGTTACAGAGAATTGATCTTGTAGGGAAAAAAAATCTACCTTCTTAAATCGCTCAGGTTTTTAAGGATAGGTATGGATGACAAACTTGTTTTTCAGAAGTCACTAATATTCTAGGTGAAATATTTATAACCTGTTTTGTGGGTTTTTTTTCTGAAGAGGTTCTTGTTCCTTTTTCCCCCTCTACATATTTTAATTAAACAAGTGAAAATGGGGTAGAACAACTTTAAAACTATTCTTGTGTCCACAGAGATTGACTGAATAGGAATGTTGTGGGCTTTCTTGGGTTGGAAATGCAAAAAAGAGATTATTCTTTTAGTACCCAAATGTTCATTTAAATGACATGATTCAGTCTATAAAATATGGCAAGAGCTGTATAAACAATTCATACATACTAAAGTTCTACAGTATTGAGTGTTAGGAAGAAGTTTTTATAAGGGAACTTGGGGTTGAAAGAAATGGGAATTAATGAAAAGTGGTACTCAGAAAACATGTCAGGGTGAATTCATATAACAATGATGTGAAATAGTCTGATTGGGTCCTACAGAAACCTTGATGACCTTTCAAAGAATCTCTGATCAAATTCAGCTTTGTAGGTTGGAAAGTGATGCTCCTTAAAAAGGAAATCTGTAATCTATGAGGGAAACCATTTGAGTACAGAAGAAAGGTTGTATTTAGATTGTGACTTTCCTTTTGTCTTCTCTTTCTGGTCTTTCAGGCCTTGCTCAATCACTGTGCAAGGATGCAGAATGAATCAGAACACAGTCATTTATATTTCATTTGAATGCAGGTAGTACATTTTGTGCTAGAGCCTTGGATTTACCTCTGACAGTGGAAGATAACTTTGGGAGTACTGCGCAGAAAGTGCAAGCCTGTAATAAGTAAAGATTATAAAATATTCTTCCGCTTGCCTCATTTCTTCAGTCCAACTAGCTGCCTATCTGTTCTCCACCTCTTGTAAATGGCAGGGAGGGTCTCAGCTGATCTCTAAGAGAGAAGTAAAATATTAGCTATTACTCCTCTTTACTTGGTGCAAGAAATGTTCTAGGGATAATTCCTATATGTTGTTTAATAGACCAAAATGTTAGGGAGGAATGTTTCTTGCAGAAAGTTTTGTCAGAAGAAAAGTCCTTAATTGTACTACATAAAATGCCTCTTTCTGGTAAGCTGCTGGGAAATTATTTTTTTTTAAATATATGCTGTCATCTGCAATGTCAGATAACAAGAATGGTTCATTTTTTTTGCTCAAAGCTTTGTAAGACCTCTTTTTTTTTCCTGGAAATAATACCTTTGCACTTATCTGAAAGGCCTTTGCATTAATTTAGTCTCATAACTTTCTTACAAGACAGAAACGTATTAGCCTTCTGTCATGGATAGAAGTGGGTTTCAATGTATTTTAAGTAACTTCTATCAGGTCATATATGGAGTCACTGCAGAGTCACCATGATGCAAGATATTCTGAACATATTCTTTTCTCTTCATCTGTTGTGCCTGTTCTCACATACAGACCATATTGCCCCCCAGGAGCATGGAGACAGATATATCAGTGGGAAGCTTTGTCTTCTAATAAGTGGTAGATAAAATTTTGAAAAATATGTATTAAATGGGGCAGTTTGCTTCACTGTGAAGGATGAAAGGAGGAAGATGATATTTCTGCCCTTTAGAGCAACCAAACAAAACGTTTGGCATAGCAGGAATCCTATGACTAATTAAAACCAATGATCATTCATATAAGACAGTTTTCTTTTCATGAAAGAAAGAAAATAACAAAAGAATGGAAGAATGAAAGAACAAACTTAGGAGTGTAGTCCAACCTTTCTGATACATGAGTAGGAATAAAAATAGGATATGCGTAAAATGAGTGCTCTTCTCATGGAGAATTTCTGTTAGTGTTTGGGTTAAAAAAAGGGTTGCAGTTTGGGCAATGATTTCCATTTTATGCTATTACATTTAAGAGTTGCATGTTGAAGCTCTCCTCTTGCAAGTTCATGTATCATGTATCATGTTCATGTATCATGTTAATTTTTTAAATAAATTTAAAAAAACAGGCTCCACCTGCAAAATGCATTTGGGGATGAGAATGAGTGATGGTAGGTTATCAGTTCACTGTGCTAGTGGTTCCCTCCTGTGCTAGCACAGGCATGGTCCATGGATGCAAGAGCAGGAATCTATCAATGAAGATAGTGAGATGTCCACAACTGAGCACACTGAAAATCTGGAAAGGGTTTAATAAAGAAATCAGGCAATTTTAGCTCTTGGAGAAAGAGAAAAGAAAAAAACAAAAAAAAAGAAGAAAAAACCCAGCAACAAAAAACCACTAAAGACTCCACTTTAGTGAGAGATCTAAGAAACCCAGTCAACTTAGTGCTTACTTTAATTTAAAGCAACTTAAAAGGTGAATTGATTACAGTACAGAGCTACCTAGCGATTGGGATTTCTGAAAGTGAAGAGCTTATTAAATAGCAGAAAAATGCAAACCACTAAAGAAAGGCTGAGTTCAACCACATATGTTTCCGTAAGTATGAATATACTGCTAGTTTTCACTTTTCTTAAGGATGCCAAATAAATATGGCCATCAAGCAGCATGACAATCCTTTAATACTTGAGCCTTAAATCAAGATTTAGATATAGATCAAATAGAAGTTATTGGTTGGGTGAGGTGTGTGGCCTACGTTATGGAGGAAGTCAGTACTTGATCATGAATTATTTGTTTGGCCTGAAGATTTGTGACTTTTCTGTAAAAGCAGTTTTGTTATTAGTGCTTTAATGCATATTTCCAAGGAAAACAGCTTTTCCCTTTAATCCTCAATTTATCTACAGCTAGGTTTGTTCAGAGCATTTATGTTGTCCTTTTTGGAATGCTCCCAATTGAACACTTACGTCTTAATTCCCTCAAAATCATCTGTCCATCTCATTAGCACTTTTGAAGGTAGGAGTGTATTCTGTGTATCACTAGATGGATTTGGGATAGATTGGGGATCAAGTTGCATGGCTCTTTGACTATGTAGCAGTTTGGTTTTGGGGTCAGAGATGAGGAAAGGTCCCCACAGAGCAGTAAAGAGACAAGTAAACAGTTGCCTGAATGTCCAGAACCGGTGTATTTTCCCTGACCAGATGTTTGCAGGGTATTTGATGCCACATATACTACTTTGATCTTGGGCAGCAGTAAGCAGATCTTTCTTACTGGGCTTATTAACTTTTGTTGGCCAGATGTGAAGGTAAATGTGTTGTAGTCCAGCTCTTTGCTATCACCGTGGAATAGAACGGGAACATTGTGGATGGCTGGACTGTGTAATCACTACACAGAGCATATAGACTGACAAGCGATGTTAACACAGGACCTGTTGTCCTCTTATTCCACATTTTGTCCATACAGATACAGATACGTGTCTGTTTGTCAGTGACTAAACAGGACAAGACCATATCCTTTCATTGATGTATTTATTATTCAGCTGCAACAATAAAAATGGAGACCAGGTGACTGCAGACAGTTTTCTGTTGAAGTGGGTTTGTGTCATACCCAGTGTCTAGGGTTTCATCTTAGCAAGTACATTGCCACATTTCTATACGCAGCTAGTATGTGTCTGTCCATCAGTGGAGTCAATGGAGGCCTGGCAGTTCACAGATTAAGTGACAGCTAAAAGACATGGTCTCTATCATCATTTAATTTAGCTCCTGATGGATGAGGTTTGGCCAGTTTTCCTTTCATTCCAAGATGAAAATCTTTTAACCACACTTCAAATAGAAGAAAGCTACTCACTTTGTTTTTGACAGAAAACCCAGCAGAGAAGAATAATTTTTGCAGTGGTAAGAACAAAACAATCTGTGCCATCTTTACTCACCCTAGTAAGATTAATTTCTTGCAGATCTATGCATTACACATCCAGTGGCTGAGTATCAGTTCCGAAGGAAACTAGAAGCAATGAGTAAGTCAGCTTCATTTCTTTACAATGCTAGCATCATTTGGGTTTATAGTACCCTCGTTAGCTAAATCAGAAATGCCACATAAGTCTAAAGTTATGACATCTCTTCCCCTGGAAACAGGAGGAAATCACTTGTTTTTATAATGAAATATCATTTGCCACATGGGCTGTGCTTTCTAGATGTGGCCTGAAACAATTTTCATAGCGGTTAAAATCTCCTGTATTTATTGAGTGTAAGGGAACTAAAGGCCAAATGCACTACGTCTTTTCAGCTGAATTCAATTTGTGATTCTAGAATGGAGACTAGGCTTTTACTAATAAAGCTTGTAGTAAGGCTAAGAACAGAAAAGATAAGCCCTTTGCTCTTTTTGCTACTAATTTCTGGGACTGAAATGTGAAGTCTGAACTTTTGCAAAGGTGCAGAGCAGCACTTTAGGATTTCTTGAATAGCCTATTCTTCTCAATGGGCTTTTAAAAATCCTGTTCTGAGTATTTTTCAAATTGTAGCCTATTTCAGCTTTTATCTAGCACTTCTACCTTTACTCCACGCTAACTCTCATCGTGATAGCCAGAGACTGTCTGCATTATATATCTGTGTTTCAGAGGAAGGCAGATGGAATTTTTTTTGCTTTGTTTTTTTACCTAAGGCTTCACATCTTTTATTAGAATACCAAGGCATTTACTTGCTTGAACATACTTGTATGTTCACATTGCTTATTGCTAAAACCAGGGTTCAAGTTTAATCCTCATTGCAGTCCTAGGAGCAGATCCTCGTATGGGTTAATTTTTGTAGTTGCCAGAAATTTTGATGAAGCACTGACCACTTTATGTCAACAGAGCATTGTCTCTGCTCAGATTTAATGTTCCATCCATCTTGCTGGGAGTTTTCTCATCTCTTCTTGAAGGAAAAAGGGAGTTATAGGAAAGAGACAATATCCTCTCTAACTGTAAATCATTGTAGGATTGATTTTGGAGGGAGGAGGAGATTGGGAGACAAAGGTATAATGGTTTATAAGAGTTGAGATATCTGGCCATAATAGGCAGACGAAATAGGAATTCATTGCAGTACAGTACCATATATTCCTTCTCTCAGGAAAGATCTTTCTCACACAAAGGTGGCATCTATACGAGTTTGTAATGCGTCCAGACTGCATGCACTGCAGTGGGTGAGGAAACTGTGGGGAGGAATTGCACTTAGCCCTACCCACCGCCTGTGTTCTGCCCACAAATTTGGCCCTGTGAGGACAGTGGGAGCTCAATTCACTAGAAAATGCCAATGAGCTGAATTAAAGTCAGGAAAGGGTGATTTCCTCAGGAAAGTGTGCTAGACTGAACAGAAAGGCATCAGTATTCAGTATGAGATGATAAGAGGTTTAAAAGATGTAGTATAACCACCACTGCCAGGAGACAGCATAGGAGAATCATTCCTTGTCTGCTGCTGTAGAATAGAAATTACGTTGTCCCAAAAGGCTGTATAGAAATAGAACTTTGTATTTGTGCTTTGTGCTTTATAAAAAGTTGTGATACTTGGAGATTGCTGAACCAAAAGTTTCTTTTTGTTTCTTTTTTTTTTTTTTTTTTTAATACCTATCTGAGGAAGTGGGAGAAGTTTTAGTATAGCAATATTTGCTAACAGGAGTTGTTGAAGGTGTCAGCATACTGTAATGCCTAGAGCAGGAAGCAGCAACTTAAACAGCCTCAGGGAAGGCTTTTAAATGGGCTCCAGGATACCCAATAGGCTCTGTTTTGAGGGTTGCTTTTGATTTTACTGACGTTAAAGAAAGAAAAGAATGAAGGGAAATATTTTATCAGCAAAGGTCTTTCTGAGTTGACCTTATAAATGTCTTACTCTCCAGTCTCTGCTGAATGAATAGCGAGATCAACACTGTCAGTTGTGATGCATGCAAAAATAAATAACAAAATGTGAAAGAGAAACAGTTTTCAGTAGTTTAGTTGAGTATTATGAAAGTTACAGAATTATATGAGGCATGTAGAAATCTGCACTGTTTCTTGGAAGGAGAAACATAGGCCGGGAGCCTATTTCATTAGGTCTGTTTTTACTCTGACTAGCTTTTAAGAGTACAACAGCGTAGCATTTGAAACCCACAGTCACCTCATAATGCTGTGCTACTATGGAATATCACTTTTGCATAGGTGATGTAGACTGAGGTGACCATTGCTCACTGGCAAAGGTCAGGAAAGGTCTCAGCTATGAAATTTGGACCCTGAAATGGTAGTTCATAAAGTTTTTTAAATGTCTGGGAGTCTTTTTAGTTTTGCATAGAATCAGCTCGTATAATGAGATAAACATGGAGCCATAATTTAGCTTCATTGTTATTACAAAAATAAATCAGAACTTACTTAACAATAATGAAAAAAGGCATGATTTCTTATTCTTCCTAGGATGCTAAAAATGTATAGAAATTTTCACTTTTAACTTCTGTTAGAATTGAGGAGGAGGGGAAATTTTCACATTTTTGAGACTTTTACCCATGTATTGTAAAGATTTCTGCATGCACTCATGATGTTCAGAATCATAACTTTTATTTACAGAAATGTCACCTTTCTGTATATTTGGTAAAGACCAGTTTGATTCTGAGTGAGGGTAAGGAGGGTTGATCTAGTGAGAGTCAGTTATGTTCACAGCAAATAATAGACAAGTTGTAAATGAAACCTCCCTGGAGAGTGGCATCAGTTCTTACATGGACAGGGAAAGCAATATGAACAGTTCCTTATTTTCCTCATCTGCCTTTTTAGCGGTCTGTGTTAGTTTTGCAATACCAAATCAATTCATCAGGAGTGATATTCTGCAAAAAGAGTCTCATTGCCTATCAATCATGCACTAAAAAACCTATTGTTCAAGATCACAATGTCAGGCAAAATAGACATATTCTATTTTGCTCCTATCTCAAAGGCTGAGCTTCTGATGATGACTCTTACTTTCTTAAAAAGGATTATGTTTCAGGTATTTCTGGACGCACAGAGAAACATCCTAAGTACCTCAAAGAGGCTAAGGCACCAAGTCACTCTCTATCAGTTGAAGAATGATCAATTCTTGTAATCTACAGGAACCAAATGTCAATTTTCCCTGACACACTGCACATCCAGCATTGATTTATTGCTCACGGAGTCCCTTTTCTTTCTCACTGCTGCTATTAGATTACCAGGCATCCTCACAGAAGAGTAGACCATTTTATTCCACATAATGGTGTGTAGTAAACTCAGGTAGGATGACATTAAAAAGCTGGGGATGAACTAACCATCTGGGACCTTCAAAATTCCAACGCTTGGCGGAGCTGACCTTGGTCTGGGTGCAGGTATGGCATGCTAATGTCTGACTCAGAGCTTAGGACTGAATTAGAGTTAATCATTGCAGGCAGCATTGCAAGGCAGAGAGAACAAACAGCGACATTCAAATAAAGCAAAATAAATTTGTGCTAAATAGGGAAGGATTGAATGAGTGGCTCTTTTTTTTATTATTTTGCAATGAAAAATTTGGGTTTGTTACTGACCTATTGCTAAAGCCAGTATCACTAAAGTGGAACTGGAATATTAATAACCTAAGTATTTATTTCTGATGATTCAGGCTTAACGCACCTTTAATTCAATTTATTGGAACAAGTGCTTTGCTTTTCTTGGAAAGGTGAAACAATGTTGATAATGATCCATTGCTAATTTAGAGATTGCATTTTTGTAACAATCAATGCAATTAGTGAAGGCTGCTTGGATAGTTTGAAGCAAAATGTAATGTTAGAGCTTTGAAATGTTTTCTGTAATCGTTTTACATGTGTCACTCTTAGCAGGCTGCTAAAATAAGACAGTGGTAACAGTAGGATGATTGTTCCTTTTTGTTAATTTTCTCAATGCTTTCCCTACAGCCAGTACTGCCAGTAGTATTTAAAAAAAAAAAAAAGAGT
Source organism: Ciconia boyciana (assembly GCF_034638445.1). Classification (NCBI taxonomy): domain Eukaryota; kingdom Metazoa; phylum Chordata; class Aves; order Ciconiiformes; family Ciconiidae; genus Ciconia; species Ciconia boyciana. The sequence goes on from NC_132936.1 coordinate 57,831,701, forward strand.
CGACAAAGGGAAACCAAAATTATCTTTATTTTTTCCACTTTATTGCTGAGCATGTGAATGATATGCCACTAAATCTTACCTTTTACATACAAATAAAGGTGGAAAAACAAGAAGTGAATTATTGATGCTGTTGAAGTTGATGGGAAAACTACTCTGACTTTATCAGAGGCCTGTGTGAACTCAGAATGAACTCTAAATGGCTGAACGTTCAGTTCTGGCAGTAGCCACTGAAAGCACGGCTGGCTGGCTGATATACCTCAGCATCTCACTAGTGACTATTCACTTGCCTGTAACTTGCAGTCACGGCTTAGATAACAACAGTGGTAGGGTAATGAGCTTGGATAGGATCTGCTCCAGAGGAGGTATATCCCCCTCATTTGCTATTTGTGTGGGGACAGTGGGGGAGGGAAAGCAGAAGAAAACAGGGACGAATTGAAACCTTCTTCTGAATTTTCTTTTTCTAAGCGGAAAGAAGGTATATAGGTGCTTAATGAGTGATGGTAGATTCCTTTTGGGGTCTAACACAAGACTCTGTTTGTGTTCAAGAATATAACTGGGGAAGTTTTTCCACTGCTCCGATATCTGTGGGAAAAGAGAAAAAATTGCTAGGAATATTGCTAATGCAAAGGAGCTTCTGTTCTCATTAAAATCCCCCCCATGCTGGCATATAGTGCAATTTGCTGTTACTCAGTTGTATTTCAATACCTGACATGATTCATCAACAGGGAAAGAATCCTCCTGAACCATAATCACTGGGCTATGGCAACGGATGGTGGTAATGACTCCTGCAGGCTGTGTTTGTAGACAGCATTAAGGGCTGCTGTGGTGTACCCAGTATTGCTTTGCTTAAGACAGAAGAGTTCGTACCAGTAAGATACCTTTAAAACAGAAGAACTGGTATCCATTAAGATACCCTTTGTAAGATACTTCTGTTTTTTCTAGACCAGATGCCAACCAACCTCAGTGACAAGGTGCATCCACCTGTGAAATACCTGTTTGGTTAAGATTAAACTTTGTTGCTTGCTGGGTGTTTTGTGAAACAGAAATACCAGTGGCACATCTGCTTTCCAGGTACTCTTTGGTCAGGGAAATCAAATGTTGCCAGATGTCATTAACTGCTGGTGGGCTGGGAAAGATTTTAGCTTTGGGAATCTACATTCTTCCATGACAATATAAATGATAATAAATACATGCGTAATACTGATAGATGTTATAGTGAACTATTAATCTATTTTAAAAAATGTGTAAAGGAAAGCAACCTCCAAAATGTGTGAAGAAAACCTTTAAGTTCCTGTTTACAGCATGGTGAGAAGGAGAGAGCTTGGGCTGGAGGCAGAAGTACACTTAAGTGTATTCTGCTGATGTAGCAACATTGTTAACCAAAAAGTCCCAAACCTAGTTTTACTTGTCCAAACAGTATAGTACACAGGTATGGATAGGCATTTCAGGAAGAGAGGAATATTATAACCTGAAAAGAACCAAATTCAAACACATATTAATAAAGTTGACATAGATATTTATAATGAGTAGTTGAGGCAATATTATATATAGAGATCCTTTTAATGAATCAGTTATACAGAACAAATTTTCAGCTGCCCTGTAACAAGCATGTGTACCAGTCATCAATAAGGTGTGCTGAAGTTGTCAGAAACCAGCTCAGAGGAAACATAATTTTGAATCGTTAAGGATGTCAAATGACAATCCTGGGATGATAACAAAAACCTTGAAAGTATACGCACGGGACCACAGAGAGGCCCTCAGACTATAAACACAGATGACTACTTATTGATCAGTCTGGATGCAACCTGGAGAGAAACTGGTCTTAGAGCATAGCAAAAACCATATTGTTTGGCTTACCTGTGCTGACTGAAGGCACTAGTGAGGCCGAGGTGTGTATCCTGAAGAATGTTGAAAACAGGAATCTCCTGCTGAAAGAAACTGTATATTGTGAAAAATGGTAAGGCAAACCAGCAAATTTCTGTTAAATCTTTTGCCAAGTACTGTATGCAGGGTTCAGGTAGCTTAATCATGCATAGCATTGTGTATCAGCCTGTGAAAATTTACTATAACTCATTATATAGGTGCAAGTGTCTTTCTTTAGACTGTTTTTGCAAGTCTGCAAGTCAAATTGCTGGGTTCACTGTTACCATATTTCAGAAATGAACATGCAGAATTGGTCAGTCTGATATCCTGTACTGTACTAATACACATGCAAGTACCATCACTAAAGAAAATTCTAGCTGGGTATTCTGTTAAGGTTTGGTTGATTACGTTTTGATCAATTAGTTTGGTTATATGCCTTTGAGGACTGGGTATTAAATCTGAATGCAACAGGACTTTGGGAAGGGCTTCAGGGTTCAAAATTTCAGTCTGTATACACTGTCATAGACATTTTTTTCTCTCTAGGTTTGGAAATAATGCCTCTTAATATAGCCACTGTGGCAAATCCTGATAGTTATCTGTTCCGCTGATCACGCATTACAATTTGGTTTATCCTTTCAAGGGGGATAGAATAAATGAGATTTTCCACAGCTGAATTCTTAAATTGTCATAAGCTGAACATAGGTATAGTTTGTCCATTGATGATGCTGCAAAAATGGTGAAAGTCTCATCACACCATTCATCAGTATACCAGGAAAGTAACCATCTGAAAGGATGGGAATGAGGTAAATGTTATCTGTTTTTAAAAAACAGTTACATTATTTACTCCACTGTTACAAAAATGGGGAAAATACCAGAAATAGTTGTTCATTTTCCTAAGTGGAAGACAAGCAAAGAAGCTGTAACATCTAAAGACAAAGTTAGTATCTTATTTCCTCCTAAAGTATGGGGAAAAGGTGATTAGCAATATCAGAAAAAACGACATTGCGGTGGGTTGACCTTGGCCAGCTGCCAGACCCCCATCCAGCTGTTCTTTCACTCCCTCTCCTCAACAGGACGGGGGAGAAAATACGATGAAAAAGCTCGTGGGTGGAGATAAGGGCAGGGAGATCACTCACCAATTACTCTCATGGGCAAAACAGACTGAACTTGAGGAAAATTAATTTATTGCCAGTTAAAAATAGAGTAGCATGGTGAGAAACAAAGGTAAAATGAAAACATCTTCCCCCCACCCCACTTCTTCCCTGGCCCAACTTCACTCCTTCCTTCAATCCTTTGTTCCCAACTCCTCTACCTCCTCACACCATGAGTGATGAGTTTTCCCTCGCTCCTCACTGCTGGGCAGTGTTTTGCCCTTCCTTACACACGCTTTCCCTGAGGTGCCTCCATCTTGGCTGCTGGGCCCAGCCGTGCTCCGCGGTGGGTTGGCTGGAGTCGGCTGGAACCGGCTGTGTCCGGCACGGGGCAGCCCTGCAGCCCCCCGCCGGTACCTGGGCACCTGCACCCGGTACACACAGGAAAGGGATGTTGGAAGGAACAAAAAAAATGAAAACAAGAACTTTTAGCATATGCTGGAGAAGAGGGGAGGAAAAAGCAGGCAGAAAGAAACTGTAGTATTCATTTATATGGATATCCAGAAGGGATGGCCAAAATATTCTCACTGCTTTGTTCTCGGTGTGGTTTCCACGGCAGGCTGCTGGAGTACCTTCCTTGCTGCTTTCCGATTTTTAAAACATTAGCTTTGAATGCAAAATGTCGAGTTCAGTTTTGGCAAAGGTTCAGAAAGACATTTTATAAAAAAACTAAGGACTTTTATGTTTCAAACGATCTGCTGGAAACTCAGCAGGGTTGAACCCATGTTGGAAACGGCATATGCTGTCATGGAGCCCCTTGCAAATTGGGGCCTCACCCAGCCTGCAGCTCTGCACGCTCCTGCCTGGCTCCTGGAGATTAAGCAGAAAAAGAATGAGTAGAAATACTACTCAAATAAGTGTTTATCTAAGTGCTAATATAATTTTGGGTGGGTCATTAGTTATAAAGCTTATGTCAGAGAACTCTGGCCTGTAATGAATTAATCTCTACTGCTTTAAATTTCTTTAAGGTATTCATAAGCCTACTGCAGCCCTGGTGTTATTGGGCAAACTGAGCTTGAGGGAAACTGAAGCAATACAAATGAGGATCAGTGTAATGTGCACAAGCAGTATGGAAAAAGAGGTAAAGTTGAAAAAGTAATCATAGTAAACACAGGAAGAGTGTTATCAGTGGCCTTAGGTTGTGAAAAAACAGGTCCTTAGAGTTTCTTTAGAAATGTTATACATGTAGTGGTAGTAGCTGGTATAAATTTCTTTTGCTGACCTCTTTTGTGCACAAGGCAGGCAGGCTGAGATTACACCCAAGAGTTAGGTATTATATGGTAAAGATTTAGGAATTATGGAAGAGCCAGGTGTAAATTTTAGAGTTTTAGTAAATCTAGAAGGGTTGGATTTGGTTTGGAGATCTCCCTATCTGAAATTTCAGAGGCTGAAGTGTCTACAGCAGTGAGATCAGCAATGATCTTTACAATATCAAAGGCAGATTAACCAAAAGATTCATAGGTAGTTGGGTCCTAATTCTTTTGGTATTGTGGGAAATGGCCTATATTATAATATCACAATCATAAAGTATAAATACCTTTCTCCTACTGGCATTAGACTTAAAGTCATATCAGAAGAGAAAGAAAAAAATCACTATCTATCACCGTTTTTATTTATTCTTGGTGGTTTAAGGGCTTTTAGTTTGTTTGTTTTCTTTCACTTCTTCCCTGTCCAATTAACTTTTGGTGTTTACTGGGAAACTTAAGAAATCAAGATAATTTACAATTCTTCTGTAATTCCTCTTTTGCGAACATCTCATCTGTATCAGGTTCTAAGACTGGTGTTTTGCTTTCAGTCTAACATACAGCAAGGAACATGTTCCCTATCAAATTGGGCATGGGCTTAATCCCTACGTTTTTGTGAGTGAAGGTGGTTAATTTTTTTTCCAGTCTGAAGTCCTTCTCTTTGATGAATGGCCTATGCTGCTTAAGAGCTTTTGTACCTTTCATCTCTAGACCAGGTGGAGTGCTGCATTGCTGCATTTCAGCACAGATTTTCTCTGACAGTGTTCCCTATTCACAAAGAAATAAATAGCTCTTGCAGAGTCACAGAAAAGCAGAGTGGAGAGATGGGGTTAGTCACAATTTGAAAATAGTCAGAAAGAAAGCAGTCTCCTGAATGAATGCTTTCCTACTGTATGTGGCTAATTAAAATCCATTACTGCTTTCTGCTTTGCAAAAAGCAGTTGAGAGATTATCGGTGGCTTGTGGATAAAGCCTGAAGAAGATCGTATTGAAAAGCAGTGAACTATTTGCAGCTAGACATTGGACGGTAATGTGTCAGTGATGTGTATCTGAGACTGACTGTGAATGACCAAAATTTTTGAAAGAAACTGAGCAAATTCTTAGGACACACACCCATAGCTGGCAGTGGAACATCTAAACACCAGTTTTAAAGCCTTAGATCCTTCTAAAGATGTGAGAAACATCTTTAGAAGGATCTAAGTACATATGGCAATTTGAATGCCTATACAAAGAATTGGATGCCAAGTATTAAGTTCCCCAAACTTTGACACAAGTATGTTTCTTTAAGCTAATTCCCAGGATCTGTTATCTGTTGTAGTGCTCTTGGAATACCTTTACCTAAACAAATGCTTAGAGCTTGGACCTCCAGCTGGTATTTTTTAATTGTTTTTTGATTGAAAAACCTGGAACTATTTAAGCACTTCCCTATAATAAGAAGGTGTTTAGAGCTTGCAGTTTCTCAGTGAGAGTGGAACTGGCTGGGCTGACATGGAGATGTGCAGTTATGTGCTAACTCAAAGCTGATCACTCTTGCCTGGAAGTTGTATGGACATAGCATGGGGACATGTGCATTCATGTCTCTAAAAGGCTTCCCAACCTGGACTGGGCTGTGCCTTGTTAGCTTACAGCCTGGGCAACCTTATAACACCTTATCTGGTGTTACAAGATGAGTACTTTCTTGTTTGCTTCTGATGAGGTTGCCAGCATTTCCAGAGCAGTCAGGTTGGGAGGGTGGGAAGAGCTTGAGATCAAGTAAGCCAAGCAGGGTTTTTAAAATACCTGCTGTGAGTTTATGGAAAACCCTTCCCTGTAAGATGTTTCAAAAGAGCTGCCTAAGCTCTTCCCCTGTAAGATGTTTCAAAAGAGCTGCCATACACTGGCAGTTTTAACAAAATGGTTCTGTCAAGAAATTGTTAGCTGTGTAAACACAGGGCAGTATTGCACAGAGGACACCATTCTGCAGTAGGGTGAGAGCTCTGTTGATTTCATATACCCTTGGGGCTGATTTTTGTTGCAAGGAGATGATACTTTCATATCTATCGGAACTGCAATTTTAAACTCAGATGGTCTCTGTTGTGCTCTGATTATTTTATGAAGGGCCTTGCTTTCCAGCTCCATGCTGGCATACTAATTTGATAGTTATTTCTTTTCTAATTTCTTAGTCTCAGACCTAATGTTTACACTCCCTCTAATTGTTTTTTATTATTACATTTACTGTTTTAAATTCTGGTTTCTCTCCATACCTTAAGTAGCTTGCTGCCAGTTGCAGCATCTTTGCTACACCACTGTGCACACAGTGTTCACTGTCTGCATTTGCATAATGAACTAATCTTTGTTGGCTGATTACTTTGTGGAAAGAATTTAACATTTAACTGATAATAATTGCAATCTATCAAACTGCACAGTCACCTCACAAATTATCACTATGTTTGCTAAAACTTCTGCTGAATTTTATGAGCTCTCACTCTCCATATTGACACCTGACTAGAAACTTAACCTAACATTCAGCTCTACCAGAAGAAAGCCTGGGCTCTTATCAGGTCAGTTGCTCTGGAATTAATAAAAGCAAGAGATTTCTCAAAAAAACCCCTGTTCTTTGTCAAAGGTAATGACATATCTTAATATAATGTTAGTTTGAGGCCAACAGAGAAAAGTATGTACTTTTCCAAGCTACTGTTTTAAATTGACTGCCCTGCCTTGTTCACTGAGCTTATAATTCTAAGATTTTCTTTGCAAGCAGAACACCTAAAGCTTTACTTTCTTCAGCCAGATTAAATAACTCTGAAGTTACATATTAACTTAACCATCACATCTAGCCTAAATTCCTCGATCTACCTTTCTGCAGAAAAGATTTAGCAAGCCTTAGCATGGCTTTCTGTATTCACAGATGAAACTTTTGAAGTTGAATTTACAAATAGCCTAATCTAATATCAGTGAAATTATCACTGGGACTAAATAAAACACAGATATGTCAACATTGGCCTCTACTACATGGCAGAGTGGCAGGGTGGCAGTTTTTCTAAAGTGATAAAGTGCAGCTAGGTCCCTTGGCCTTTGTGAGCAGCACATTCTTTTTGTGACTTTGACTTTTTCATAAACATAAACCATGAGACTGATACTGTAATTCAAAGAATTCTTCATACCTTCCTGTCCCATGTCCTGAAATGTTTTGAAATTGCAATAGAAACTGCTAGTACAAATACTAAGGAGGAGGCTCTTTCCTGAAGATCTTGCAGGAGCTAAGGTGGAGAGGGACCGAGTATTATTCTCCGTGTTGTACAGCTGTGGATCTGCAGCATGGAGAACTTGTGATTTGCATACCATTGCCCATGGGGAGGGACGTGGAGTGAGGAACTAAATGCAACTCTTTGTCTTGAGCGTCTGCTGACAAAAGACCTTTGAAGACATATATGTAGAGCTTCCTATATTGCTCATACTTTTAAGTAAGTAACACTCAGTTAGAGATTATATTTAGAGCATTCATTTCAGGGCAAGCTTCCAGACAGATTTCTGTCAGGAGCTGTGAAAACTTTTAAGCGCTAGCAGGCTGTGCAAAGCCTTGTGCAAGGAGCCTCTGGCTGCAGCCAGGGAAGCTGGAGAAAGGCTAAACCTGGCTGATGAAACTAGGTTTAATCAAAACCATCATGCGTTGACTGTATTGTCATTAACCTGGAATTTGCAAGTAATGGTTCAAGTACCCCTTTATAGTTACTAGTTTGAGTGCACCCTTCTGCTTGAAGATCACAAACCCTTTAAAATGAATTCCTGATCTTATGTTATTGCAGTCATTGTATAACTTTGCTATTGGTTTTTAAAAAAGTGTAAGTAAGTGGTGGGTATACAAGGACCTTAGGGATAGACACTGGAAACTGTGGTAGATAGTGGAGGAAAAGGACAGGTCAATCAGCAAGCTGAAGTAAAAGCTATGTGCCAAAGAAAATTTACTGTGGGTCTCAGCTGGGATTTTCCCAAAGGAAAACATTTGCTGTCTTGTAGGTGCCGAGCTTGTTTTCTCAGTTAGAATAGGAGAGAACATTTGTCTTTTTCTAGTTTATTGCCCATTCATATCTTCCAAAAGGCTCATTTGGAAGACCAGGTTCTGACATTTACCTTCTCTGCTCTTTAAAGTCAAGTCAAACTGGCTGCTTACAATCCAGACCATGGTATACCATAAAGTATGTTAATGTATTTCTTTAAATCTTTCAAACTTCTTCTTCAATAGCTGAAATTTATAGTAGGAATACTTTCATGGGGGGGGACACAAAGTATTCTTACACTGGAGTTTTGACAGTTTCATCTTCTCTACTGTAACAAATAACAGTTTCACTGTGCATGACACAAGTGGAGGAGAGATTTTTCTGTGTGTGCACTCATGTTACAGGTTCAGCCTGCAACCCTAATGGGGCTGCCACTCCCCATCCGAGCATCTAGAAAACAACCCCTACAAAATAAGAAGATGTCCTTCTGCTGTTTTAACGGTATAAACCAGCTAGTGGAAGGATCTGGTAAGAATTAGAGTGGTGCAAGGAGTGGGAGTATTTCATATAGGAACAGGAATTATAGAAGGTCGCAGGCTGTTAGGTTTTTCTAGCTGTGTGTAAGAGCATGTCTTGTGAGTTCTTCATGACTCTTGTTCTCCAAGGAGTGTTATATTTGAAATAATTCCTTGTTATTTTGGGGGGCAGTGCTGACAGAGAGGGGGGCTATTTTTATGGGAGACATTTAACAGGGTTTCCTTCTCTGAAAAGAATCACTGTGCTTTTGGAAAATATTTGATGAAATCTGATGCCAAAATTTTGTTGTGGCAAACAATTCCATTATTATTCACAATAGAGAATGAGCTAGCAGCTTGCAGATGGAAGATGATACTGTTTTCCTCAGCATAGCATGTTAGTATTGCATGATGTTGTCAATGGCTTTTTGAAACTCTAGCCTCACAGCTGAAAAGCAGCTGGCACTAAGAACAGCCATGGTGGTAGTCTGCAGCAGCATTGCAGAATAAATCCAGAACAGTGGTTGTTAAGTGCTACACTGAGATTCTGCCATTCCTGCAGTTCAGGATGTTTTGGAAGCTTCAAGTCTACTGCATGTTGAAGGTGAAGGCAATTATTCAGGATATAAAATTAGTTTCTCTAAGGGAGAAAGCTGTTTGGCTCCAAGTGATTTGGCTGAAAATTATTAACTTTAATTTTCATGGGAGTCTGAAAGGGTTGGGGTATCTAGAGGCCATGGTTTGCCCTCACCTCCAGGATCTGTACAAAATGAATTTCCTATGAGTATCTGAATGACTCCAAAGTGATTTAGACAGATGGTCTAACTGGCTTCATGGGTCTATAATTTCCCTCAGAAGGAATGCCTTGCCAAAATTGTATTTGTTCCAAACCTTGGTTTCCTATTTTCTAGCAGGAGGCTTTTCTTTGTTGATTTAGAGCTGGAGAAAAATAACATTATAACTAAACACCATCCTGAATCAAAATGGGGAATAAGTTCTTTTGGACCTGAAAGCTTTACCTAGACGGTCCATGACACAAATTGTGACAGTATACCACATTGTTCACACCAGTGGGTTTTACAAACCAAGAAGAGGTTGATCTGAAAAAAATACTTGTAATTTGACTTCTAAGTGAAAACTGTGCTGCAGGAGGTAGTCTTGATAACTCCAGAAAATGTACCTTATCTAAACCATCAAGAATTTGGAGGAGAGGGAAGTTCAAATAGATGAATGCAAATATGACGAAATGGGCACAGTGATTTTTTTTCATCACTTTTACTGCTTTGCTTGAAATGTCGTCTTCTACTCTAGAGAAATTGATTTTGTTATTAGGCTCCTTCCCCTTTCAATTAATGTCCATTTTATCAGAATGGCGAGACCATCAGCCTCCTGGTTTTATTAGGAATAGTGCTTTCTTTCAGCAGTGACCTCACCTGCAGCCATGGTGCAAAGGAATGCTGCAGTGTAAATGGATTGTTGTGTTGGCTTATGAATGTCTGTATTGATTTAAAGCAACATTTTAAAAGTTGAGCCCATTTTAAAAGCAGCTGATTCCCACATCATGGATGAATCTGATACCATGATAGGCTTTGAGTTAGAGCACAGGAAATACCAAGAGCAGATGAAATCTTTTGAAAGAGTAAACACTGATTTATTTCAAATGGTTAATTTCCCTTGGAGTTTTTATTTTTGTTGTGTTTGTTTCTTTAAAAATCTAGCACAAAAAAGCCTGCTTTCCCCATTCATCATTCTAAGTGAATTTCATGTATTCTCCTTTTCTCATTCTATTTCTGAGGAGGAAACTGACCTGATGAAATATTAGTCAAGTGTCAGTTCCCAATTTAACCCCATCTAAACTAATTTTTCAAACCATGTTGATACCTCCCTATGCACCACTGCATTTGTATGCTAAGCTTTAAGACCTTTTTTTTTGTGATGAAACAGAATCAAACAGCATCATGCTCTGGAGCTGTGGGGCTTTTTAATTTACTGGTGGTTTGGCATCAGAGGAACAGGGAAGGTGGTTTTTCCCTGATATTCTGCTGAGTATACAAAACTTTTTGAACCAGTTCTTGTTAGGTGAAGTAATAAAACTGGTACCTCGTTCATGATCTGAAATGAAAAGATTTGTTCTGCTTTAGCGTAGATTTTGAACAAAAGTGAAATCTGAAAGGACATGGTCTGTGTATCTGGAAATAGCATTTTAAATGATTGGAAACTAGGTTGAATAATCTAGCTTTGAAGTAAGAGTCATACCTCTGTCTCCTTATATGTGATCAGTTAATAAACAAAATGCCAGAGGTGTCATGAATATACTCCACCGATTTGCAGAAGCAGTACAAACATTGCAGCTCTCCAAATGACTTCCTTACAGGAAATAAATGATAGTTACTTCTTCTGACACAAATACAATGTTATATTTCAAACAAGTTTTGATTTTCTGTCTGCTCAAACTAGTTAAAATGTATCTTTAGTTCTAGTCCAATGTGGTATATGAGTATATATTATAATTTGAAAGGGAAAATGTGTGCTGTCATTACCATCTATTCTTAACTTCTTTATCTAGATTTTTTGCTGTTCTACGTCAGATTTGTCCATCTCTAACTCCTTGTGTTGGTTTTGTTTGGGTTTTTTTGTTATGATTTGCCTAAAATGCATCAAATGCGACCGTATGGGATTCTTTTGGATAGCAAACTTACTTGTCTTTGTCACTGTCCTTTCATAACAAAGTCCTTCGTGTTGTAAACATGATGTTTTGCCTCTGTTGAGATATATGACCTGGCAGTTGGCTGTATTAAAATGCATGCATTCTAATTAGCCTGCTTCAGCAACTGACCCAGATCAATCTCCACCACTTACTTATCTCAGTCTTTATTTACCTCTCCATCAGTTTTGTGGTCATCTGGAAATGTTCTGAGAGAGGGTGTTATAATTTCTCCCACATCACTGGTTTTGTTGCAGTTTCTGCTGGTGCAATTCCTGTTACATGTTCTTGCCCTGGTGCATGGATAAGCCTGGTGAACCTGCCCGTTTCCTTAGGAAATGCAGCCTAAAGTCATTGCTTTCAGTGGTTGGTTTTCAGTAACGATCGCTGATAATGTACCTTTTTTCTGAAATGTTGTGAGACTCTCTGGGTTTCCTTCCCTGGAAAGCTGCTGCTGTAACTCACTAGTGAGTGAGGGACCTGCTGTAATCTGAGCATTGCTTTTAGTAGGGACAGAGAACGCGCATATCCTGAAACTCTACCAGTGCTAACTCCATTCTTCTTGCCAAATTTCTTGCCATCCTTGAAGCATCATTCCTGTGTCAGAAATGCAAATGATTGAATTGAGTACATGTGCACTGCTACTACCTGGACAAGCAATAAAGGATGATTCTCATGCTGGAGGTGATGAAATGCAGAAAGGTTGGCAACGAAGCATTGTGTCACTACTGTGCATTATGTGACACCATAGCTTTGCCTGTAGTCTGGCATTTTCTAATTTCCTTCTGAATGTCAACTCAGCAGTGCTTCTGCTTTTATTCTGTATTGTGATCTCTTGTTATTAATGATAGCATGTAATACTGAAATTCAGCCTATTTACTGCGATCTTTTAATGTTACTCAAACTTAGCTCCTTTTGAAATCTATGGAATATTGCTATGGATTAGCTAGAAGTTACTTTAAGACAACACAAAATGGTTTAGAGAAGCTGAGACTGTTTATCTGTTGACTTAGTGATTGAGTTGGACATGTTAAAACAGTGGAAAACAGTTTAGAGTGTAACTATTTAACTTTGATCTATTTTTTCCTACCAGATCTAAAGGACTTTTTTTAACCTTTTAGTTGCTTCCACTGCCAGTATTTCTCTTGTTGCATGAACACTATATATGGTAATGAGGAAACTGTTCTACCTGCAGAACTGTCGTTTTTACAAAAGCAAGTAAGCATTACTTGTATTTTTTCAGATAGGTACTCAAAGTGTTCGGAAGTAAAATAACTTGGCAAAATGCAACATGGCAGACAGGAACAGGTGAAAAATGCTTTTGCAGATTACTCATTTTATCCCAAAAGGCTGAGTCATGCTGCAGAGGCTGCTGAAGGAGGTGGCCTGGAAACTGCATGTCTTTTAGGGATAACACAGATGTTTCTATTCAGCATGGCATCCCAGCTGATGGTTAGAGGGATGCAACAGACAGGCAGAGGCAGCAGTGCTTAGCTCCCAGTAGGAGACTGGGTCAGGACTGCTGACAGCTTATTTGGGGGGTCATGTCTTCCTACAACTGGTTTCTCAATTTTTCCAAGTTGGGGCATTATTTAGTGGCTTTGGGGTTTTTTTGTTTTGTTTTGTTTTCCCCATTATGTTTATTTTAAATCATGTTTAGTTACACATTTTAGGTACAAGCAAGGAAACCCTTATCCTTCAGTGCTGGGACTGTCACTGGGGATTGGGAACAATGAGACAGCTGAAAATAAGAGGGGAAAAGCCTAAGAGAGGTAAATACAATCAAGATGGAAAGCTGGGAAAAAGAAACTGGAAGGGGCAACCAGAAAAATACAAGTAGGTTTAGAGATAGAAAATGTCTACATCTCAGTAGACTTTAGTTCCCTAAAAGAAAACGGGGAGCTGAGTGAAGGGAGAAATTTATATATAAGCCAGCAAAGCTGGATGAGGGAGTCTTCAAACCAGAGCTAATACAGCATGTGAGCATGTCTTCAGATATCTGTTGCTAAAATGGTCATTAGTTTTTAGACTGTCATTGATCCAAAGAAGATGCCATTGGTTTTCCTGACTACCATGACTTCAAGCTCTGTTTGAGTCTACCTGTAACATGTGTCAATGTCCTGTTTCTGTCACAGGGCACAATGGAATTTTGTATTATTATCAAGTATTAAGATTTAGCATTTACATAGAATTTTCATGCACTAAATGTTGTACAAATATTCTCTAATTAATCATCTCAGCACCTACATGGATGGTATGAAATTGTAGCTATTTTGCAGATGGGGAAACTGCAGCTGATTGAATTGCTGGAGGCAATGCAAAAAGCGCTTTTGTCAGTAGCAGCACTTGGTACTCAGGATGTTTGCTTTATATTTGTATTCGACTCATCTTCCCGATTATTGTGTACTGTACCTCTTTGCATTGATTTGATGCAATATTGATGAAAGCCGTTGATATTAAGGGTCAGCTCTGCAGTGCCTCTCTCTTCTTTGTTGGGGGATGACGGATACAATGTGGCTGCTATTTAGATGGCAAGACTCCCTGGGTTACTCCAATGCCTAACACAAGAGCTCATTTTCCTGACAAATATCCGCTGCTGATAAAGGAATTGATGGCTTCATAAAAATGCATTCTTCATTTGTAGCTTAATCAACCATGGTCTCTCTAAAAATGCATAGAATGTCTAGAAACACATATATAGTAGTGTTCTAGTGTTATTCACCATCTGGATGTTTGTCATTTGGTTATTTTGAGATATACACCAAAATAGTTATTTTAAAAAAAGAGACTGCTATTAAGGTTAAAAGAACAGATTTTACGGGAGTCTTAGCATTCTTTGACCCTGGTGTCAGGCAAATACTTGGTTCCATTAGTTGTTGTCATAATTCTTTCCTCATACTTGCCAGCCTCTTTTATTAATGCGGGTGAGCCAATACAGTTCACAAAAGCCGAAAAATATTTAAAACATTTTTTTTTTCTAGATAGGAGAAAAAGCTAAACCCATGAACTTATGAAATGCAGAGTCAGGAAAACAGAAATTAGTGGCAAAACCTTTGTCAGCGTTCACTCTTAGGTTGCATATGATTACAGAAATTTCACTGCAGGTTCTACTGTATTTTATAATTTGAATTTGCATATGTGCTCATACATTCATTTTATCTAGTGAAGTTGTTTTTCAAGAACTTTGCAGTAATGTTTAGTTTGTCTCACAGAAATGTGGCAATGATATTGAGTAAGTCTAAATTCAACACCTGTGGTTTCTGTTGGACTTCTAAAACATTTATTATATCACAAATTCTAATCAAAATATTTTGAGATTCCAGACTTTCTGTAAAGAAAATGTTATTGCAGGTGTTGATAAAACATAATATTTTCCCCGCTTCTTTAACTAAATGAGGAACTACTTAATGCTTAACTTTCACTATGTAACATCATCTGGTAATGTTGCCTACATAACTAGGACGCATTTGGGGAATTTATACTGCTTAGTTACTAAAGTAGCTACAGCAGGGACTTGACCAATTACGCTGGCTACTTATACATCACAGTGTAAAGACTTCTTCCTATAAGAATACAGATGATAAGTAACTTCTTGCTAGAGAAGCTGAATCTTGTTTCATTTGATAAAGAAGCAATGTCATTGGAAACATCAAGGTACTAAGGGCCTGATATTACAAGCTACAGGGCAATTTTCCAACTTTCTATGCAAAATAATTACCAAGACCAAAAATCTCTTTAAAGTTAACTGCAGGAACCGGGCATTCACTCTAAATTGAAGTAGTGCAACAATTACTTTGGCTGAAATGAAACTGAAATCCTAAGAAAGGACAGATCTCCTAATAAAAGGATACATTCAGTATTTGCCTTTTAGAAACTCTGGGTGGTTGAACGAAGACGCACAAATTTCAAGAAACTTCAGAATTATTGATGCAAATTTACCCAGGGAAAATTAGTATCTCAGAGTGAGAACAGGTTTATTGTCCAAGACTAAGCCAAAAATAATTTTGTTTTCAAAAAGCTGTTTGATAGGAACTTGATACTGATGACACTAGAGAACCTCTTATACTCTCAAAGTAATAACCTAGTATTTGCTGTTTTCTATGGAGTAGAACTTCTACTTCATCCAATTGCAAAGCCTATTTAGATGCCACCACTGAACATGCCATTAGTGAGTGACACTAGGTTCCAACACAGGACCTGAAATGGAAGTTAAGGCAGTTTCATGGAAAGACTTTGTAAATCCAGGTGCTGGATAAGTCTTGATCAAGGCTGGGCTAGATGAGAGCATGGGTGTGTTAAGTCTGAGTTTTTGAAAGATTTTTTTTCAAGGAACACAGTTTGAAAATATGCATTAATAAAGGGCATGTGTAGGGGAGAGAAGGGGGGGGGCTGTCTAGAGACAAAGCCTTCTAAGCAAAATCTCCACTAAAGCCATTACTTCCTTTCTTCCATTAAGTCAACTTTCACCTAAGATTTGCCTTCTGACTGCAATACTTCTGAAAACAGACTGCTTCCCATGTCTAAGACAGGAAGAGAAAATGACAGTCACTGCCTAAGCTGCTGCTAGTGAGCCAATTCACAATACATGAGTAGGATTACTTGGTAGGTTTCTTCACAGCACCCAAAAGGAGCTATGTACCAGTTTCAGAACGTATCCAGAGGTCCCTTGGGCCTTTTAATGTAAAACTTTACCATGCACCATAGAATTCTTAAGAGATAACCCAGAAAAAGACAACATCTGTGAAATAATTACAAAAAGACAAACCCAGCCTTCAGACCAAAGTCAGAGATCATCAGTCAAAACTACCTATATGGATGTATATTATAAAACATCAGTACTGTTACTCTGAGTGGAAGGCTGTGGGGCCAGTATGCAACAAATGCCAGTTCTGCACCTAGTGCAGCACAGGAGAAAAAGCAGGCAAGTGTGTCTCACTTAATGGATGGATGCTACTGCTCTGAAATGCTCCCAAAAGTTTTGCTCCAAGGCAGTCTCTAAGCCTTGTAGGCTGAGCTAATCCCACTGTCTGAACTCTTTCAACCTTCTTGATACTCAGACAGTGAACCTGGGCAACTCACGAGACAGAGCTTCAAGCCATAAAGTTCTATTGGTGAGGTAGTATATAAGAAACAGATGGAAGTCCACATCACTATAATGCCTCTTGTAGCAAAAACAAAAAAAAATAGGGTAGAATAGAGGTTGTGACAAATGGGACTTAGTGCATCTACTGAGAGAATACCTTTAAGCACAGATGAAAAGCCCTGAACAGAAGAGGCCAACAAAATACAGAAATGAGAAAAAAAAAATAATCTGCAAAATGAAAAGAACAAGCAATCTACAAATACTATGGGGGGTGCATGAGGGGGACAGGAGAGGAAGCTTGGCTGGCAATGGGTAGGATGTACTAAACAGACCATGCTTTTTCTCCTCTTCCATTTCCAGACATTAGTATAAGAAATTCAAAAATAAATTTTAATAACTGTTCTAATTTTAGATTTTCTTTCCATGTGACTATGAATTTCTGCAGTTAGTAAGCTATCATCTTAAATGTCTACTTTTCATCTAACCTCGTGGGTATTGTAACAGTTACATTTCGACTTGATATTTTCTTTTTTGGAAATTTTGATGCAGATCTGATTGGCTGTATGAAAAATATTAAATGGACACAGGATAATACCTTGTCATTTTCCATCTACATTCTTTGATTACTTGCAAATACTGAAGGAAGCCCTACTGCTTGCAAATAACTATCATTTTATTTGCCATAATTCAAATCAAATACAAAGGCATTTATTAATTTTTGACAAGCCGACTGTAGTATTCATTTTAGGAATATGTTGTCATCTAATTGAGTATTATTTATTGAGTCAACATCATGCCCAGTGCGTTGAAATTTGAATTCAAAACCAACTATTAATTGATGCACAAATATATATTGATTTCTTAAATAATATTTAACAATGATATAACATAATATGGAAAAGAAAGCTGCTAGAATGTTTCCTCAGCTGCCTACTGACCGTTTCCTAAAACCTATCCTTACAGCAAATGGGATGCAGCGCTCCTCAAGAAAACCATGTTTCTTTTGAAACTGGGAATTTCAGTCAACTTCAACAATGGTGAAATTTCACCTACGCTGCACTGGTGTTAGAAAATACCTAGCAGCCTTAATTCTTGCTTTTCATTGATAATGAAAGGCAAGCACAGATGAAGCTTCTTATTAGTTTTCCTGTCTGAATGAAACCAGAATCTTTAAAAATGATCATTTTCCAGAGATATGAATAGCAGGCCGCTCAAGGACTTCTCATTCACCTATACAGGCAGAGAGTGTACAAATGTTACAAACAGATATTTTATGACATAAAATGATTTATTTTATTTAAAAAAAAAGACAGGAATATCAGTCTTTTTTCATTGCATGTATCTAAACACCCCATTTTCTCAACCTTATCCACAAAGTCAGAACAGCTGTGTACAGGGAATTTGTTTTTCATTCGTTGACTTTTCATGCATATGAATACACACTAGCAGTCGTTTCTAAGAAAAATCACTTTGTCAGGCCCTAGCAAAATATGAAGGTTTTAGGACTGTGCTACAAGGAGATGACAATAGTGCAATGAGTTGGGAACAGGTTCAAGGCTTTATAAGGAAGACTTGTGTTCTAAGGAAGACACTTCAGCATCCTACAGGTGGGTTCTGAAGCTGCCTTCTGCTAACTGAAAATGAGGCTGCATATATAGCCGGTCTGGTAAAATGTGGTATTTTAGGTCATCAAACTTAGATTTTCCTTTTGCAAAAACTATAATCTGAAAACCCTCCTTATTTATTTTACAGTATGTACATTTACAGAGCATGACTTATTTTAGGTGAGATTGATATATCAATCAATCAGCATCCTTTTAAAGGATGTAACCAAAACTGGAAAATAAAGTGCTTGTTTGCTTCATCTATGTATTCTGCACTCTTATGTTCCTCATGTCTTTCAGCAGCATAGGTCTGTAGATCGCCTCCAAGCTTTCCATGTATTCTAAATAATCACTCACTCGAAATCCATGGAGTGCTTCTTCCTACACAAATACACACAGAAAACATTTATTAGCTAGGAAAAAAAGATGCACAACTCAAATTTAATGAATTCCAAGCTTCTAAAGATAGCTCATTTTGTTCTGCTTGTCACAGCCTGGGTGTTTAAAATACACACATTTTATTACATTTCATTTAGAAATAAAGAATTGGTACTATCTGCTTCCAGACAGTTCTTTCTAATTACAGTCTTGGTAACAAAAAGCTTTTTCAGGTGGATGTTGTTCATCTCATTTTTGGAGAACATGCCATATGAAGATTTTTAAGGAAAACAAAGTAAGTTTTAAGAAGGCAAAGCTAAGTACTAAAATATTCCTTTAAAAGATTTCTATACCAGCACATGGCATGCTAAAAGTTTGTTAATGTGGCTTTTATATCCAACTAGATTCTTAATAAAACCAGGAGAGTAACAGTAGATACTTGTTTTTAAAATCAATTATAAAGAAAGATCTTTATGAAGTGCTTAAATAAAAACAGAATAAACACTTCTGCACCACCACAAATGATTAATTCTTACTAATTCCAAAACATAGAGTAGAAGAAGGTGCCCTCAGGAAAAAGAAACAAACAGGCCATGTTCCTTCTCATGGCTACTATATTAGAGGAAGAGGGAGGATGCACTGCAGAAAGCAGGATCCTGAAGAACAGTCTAGGTAAAATGGGTGAATTTGTTGCTGCTTTGAACTGGAACAACTTGTGTGCCCACCATCTACTAATCAGTATTACTACTGTTGGCAGCATGTGCTGCAAAAAGCCCTGTGGAGCCAGACAGTCCTTGTGGACACGCTGTATCTGCTGGTGTATTGAGTGTGCATCTCTGCTAAGTAGAATTCTCCTGAGAACATCTACTCAGGCTTGGAAGGCTGCACTTTGGCATCTGAACAGGAATTCAAGATGGTCTTTATATTTCTCCTCCCCTACTCACAAGTGAAAGCAAAGGCACGCTTTTACCTTCCAAGTTGCTCTTCATGCACTGTGAGAAGGTTGACTATACAGTGGAAAAGAAAACTGTCTCCAATAGAGAACTGTAATAGGTATTTAACTCTTCTTTTTTTTTTTTTTTTTAAGCAGTCAAATCCTATATTCATTGAATGTGTGCATGTATTAAAGCATTGGTCAACAACTTAGGTGTCAATAATATGGCCCATACTCACAGAACATAAATTGAAGAGTAGCTAAATTACTGCTAGAAGAGACTGACATACTGGCCTACATGTGCTATTACAACAAGTCACAAACCCTGTAGCCCCAGTTTCTCTATTTTATCCAAATGAAACCAAGATAGTCAAGATGGGTTTACTGAGGTGGCAGGTTACAGTATTCTTGGTTCACATATGGAAATTACAAAGCTATCCACCTTCATCCTTCCATGAAAGGATTAATAAAAGACCAAGCAATAAATTTAAAATTCAGTTAATGCTGAAACTTCAAGATATCTCAAAGGGATCATAACTGTTAGTAACCCATCTCGGCCAACACAAAGAACCAGAAAAAGGGAAAAAATATTCATGGACAATTTGTTACTTCTTCTTTCCCCTTGGCACAGAGGAAAGGTAAATTATAGAGTAGTTGAAGATGATCTCTTTCACAGGTGGTCATCTGTTTTTTATCACTAGAAGGATACATTGAAAGGGTGAATGTTTTACTTATTTTAAGTGCTAGGCATAATGTAATCTGAATTGGCAGCAAAGTTGTCTCCAACTTCTTTTTTTGTGTGCAAATGAAAGTATATTTATATTTTAAGAAGAAAATGTAATAGCTAGCTGGAACTACTTATTAGATAATACCAACAAAGGCGTATTGTTGTCAAATCATCATTTTTTCATTACAGATACAAAACATGTTAGAAGCTTAGAAACAGAAAGCACTATCGGTTCTTGGAAGGAAAACAGACAGCAGGACTTGTTCGTATAGCAAATGACCGTTGCTAGTATGAAGTTCAAGATATGACATTACATTAAAAAATATAAAATGAATACTCAAAGGTTGTAGGTGTGTTGGTTTTTTTTTTAACTTGGATTATGTTCTCAGAATAGGTTATACTTCCACTTTTAAGAGAACTGCTCCACTACAGTAATGCAAATTTGTGAATGTTGTGCTGAGAAATAGGCTAAAACTTGAAACTGAATTTGGTTATTTCAATAAAAGGGCAGCTGCCTAATGCCTTTGCAAGTATTAAACCCAAATAACCTCACACGATGCCCATAATATAGCTAAAATTTAATGAATACAATGACAGAATAATTTTTTTTCTTTAGATGAATTAAGAGCCATCAAAAGCAAGAGTACAGTTTAAGTATGCTATTAACTCCTCTTTTTCTACAGTAGTCACTCAATGAATTGTAAGTACTTCAGTAGTGCATTAATATACAGTATTTCTCAATAATTTAACAGTACTATGTCAAATCTTTGGCCTGTTTGTTTATACTGTAGGTGACAATACACAAACTCTCTCTTCTATAATTTACAAAAACTATCCCAATAATGCCATCAAGATGAAGTAGTTTTTAAGCCACATTGACCAAAACCAGGTCAAACAAAACAATTCACTCATTAGACTGTGTACCAAACATTTTCAAGGAAAATGATTGAGCTGACATATTATTCATATTTAAGAATATGTATGTGGGATGCAAACTAGTCAGAAGACTATTGTTGTTAGGACAGACTAAGATGCAGATATATGGCTCTCAAAAGAATTTTGACTGGAGGGAAAAAAAAAAAGATCAGAGAAAAAAGCAAAAATGCCTCTGGGAAGAAGAGTCAAGTATTTGTATCTATTCATGACTGTATTTATAGCTAAGCTGTTTCCTGCAAAAAGTATCCAATAACCAAACATAATTTATAATACGGCAAAGAATATGAAATTGTGAGGCTGGTTGTATAGAAACTGCCTTCTGTTCAAAATAACAGCTCACTGAGCTTTGTGCCACATCTCTTCAAGTTTCAGTAGGAGACCACTGTGTAAACACACCTTTCTGGAGAACATCTAGTTTAATGAGATTGGGGCCACATAGACAGAACTGAATCAAATGCCCTAATGACTTAATGTGGCTATTTACTTTGCTTACAAAGGGAACTGATCAGAACAAAATGCGGGAAAGCTATTCTCTGGAAAATACTATACCACAATTTCCTGCCGGGAAGTAAATAAAATTAAAGTATTATTTCACTCACTTAAAATCAATAACTGAAATTCAGTAAGAGCTTCAGATTAAGTAACATACATATTTTTAGTATTGAGAGCTTTGCTTCCCTTCAGCAATTGAAAAATTAAAAAAGAAACCCTTACTTTAAGAAAAAGCTGGAGATCTTGGGCTTCAGTGTGCTTCAGGATGTCTTGCTGTAGGTGTCTGAACACAGAAATACACATATATATTTGATAATCTGGACCAAGGAAAATACATATAGCAATGTAGTGACAGATCTCACTCCAGTCCATGTAATTCCAGAAACACTGAGTTATCCATTGCAGACAAATCTAGATGAGAATGAAATTATATATAATTAAATTGCTGTAGACATTCAGCCATAATTGATCAGCTTTATCTCTTAAATTTTCTCTACTACAGACCCTTTTTTCTATAACATTACCCTACTTATGAAAATAAAAGGGATAAAGTACAAAAGAAGCCAAGAATCACTATTTTTTTAAATCACAGCCTCTGAATAGACTTTCCAGTGAGTTCTGCTAAACATAACACCCTGCATTCGTGAAGCTCACTTATTTGAGTACATTCTGGCAGTTCCTGAGGTTGAGAAATAAAACTCAAAGTCCAATGAAAGCGAAGGTGTTTTTTTAAAGATTTTTTTTTAATGTGGCCTAAAGGGTAATGAGGGCGATGAAGGTGTGTTTAATGTGGATTTTCCTTTAAATTGAAGTAGCTCTTTGCCTTATAAATGAATGTTAGGCCCTTCCCTAAGACACGTTTTCATTTAATGAAGTGGGCATGGAACACACTTACCAACTTCTTTTTCCAGTTCTAAATCACAATGTATTAAGATGTGTACAGCACATTTCATTTAGTTCTAGACCACAAATCTTCTGCTAATCAGTGCTTAAAGTGTTTAAAAATATGCAGCAGCAGAAGTAACAAGATTCTAATTAGATGACAGCAGCCATACTCTGGCATTAAATCTGTTTTCAGGTATTTATTGATGCACACAAGCACTTAAATACATCAGAGTTGTTTTCACAGTTCAGGGTTTGTTTGTTTTTAATCCTGCAGTAGAACTGCAAAATCACACAGAAGATACAGTGGCACCCACCAGTGGCATTTCAGTAACACATTAAATTAAAAAAAAAAATCCTCAAACTAAAAACCTTGTCAGCAATTTAGAACAATAACTCCTCTATCATGAATTGAGTGCAAACAATAAAAAACCCATACAGTATAACTTACACAAGAATAGTTGAGGAAGGAGTGACTGTCCCCGTGTGTTTTCCCACCCCAAAACAGGAACCTTACTATAAGCACCTCATTCCTATGCTGAGATAAATTCCCTCATCTGCCAATCTTCTCTCCTCAAAGACCAAAACCCAAGCTATTTGAAGCAATATCTGTACCACACTGGCATCTGCCCCCATTAAGAAGTCTCTTAAGCTGCAGATCTTGTGG
Source organism: Ciconia boyciana (assembly GCF_034638445.1). NCBI lineage: Eukaryota > Metazoa > Chordata > Aves > Ciconiiformes > Ciconiidae > Ciconia > Ciconia boyciana. The sequence goes on from NC_132936.1 coordinate 57,854,858, forward strand.
CAAAAAGGAATTTTGAAGGCATAAGATGAAAAATTTTTAATATATATTTTTCATATAAAATTAATTTTGCTCTAATATCACCTGAACTGCTTCCTATTACACACCTATCCCAAACAACTCATTTCACTCCTACTGAAAATTCAGAAAATTATTCCAGGGAACAACACATTCTATTTATTTGTAACGATAAATCTGAGGTTTTACTACATATTCTTTTATCAAGTTTTCGCCATGAACATGCAATGGAAAGTCATCCGCTGCAGTACACTGTCATTATTCTACCAAAGTCAGTTGCCTTCTATTTTCAGATGCTCTAAGTCACTATGCATTCAATACTATCTCTTACCCCCGGTGTCATAACCACCACACAAGTGCTGTATAGAAAACCCATGGTAGTTCCTGAACATTCTTGATTTTGTGGATTTAAGTCAAAAAGTTGATGATACTTTGATACACTTTCATCAGTTACCTGGGATGAAGTGAAACCAGCCATGTGGAAGGCTGAAAAGACAAGTGGCAACTCAGCTTTCAGCAACATTTCAATGTGGTGAGCACTGCAAAAATAGACTGGATGGATGCCAGATTCCACTGTGGTAACAGGCAGGTGCATCTGATTAACAACAACATCATCAACAACAACAAAATTGAGGAAAAACATTACAGACTACAAAAATGTGTTATTTTAAAATACGTTGCTGAGAACGTTATATAAAAATATACACGTTTACTTGTAAGATAAGTCATCCCAGTTATTTTAGACACAGGAAACAGAATAAACAAAAAAGCTGGTACTACCATTGGGAAAAACATGTAGTTAAACTAAAGAAAATTAAAAGTTAGAAACTGTTATTAAATATATCCTGACTATTCCTGTGCATTAGCAATCTAGTTCTTTATTGCAAGTAAGCTTTAATTGTCAAAACAAGGATGGAGAAACCATTGTGATATTTTAACCAAAGAACAGAAGGAAAAGACAACCAATTTCTGTTGGATTTTTTTTTCCTCATTTATTGGTGGATAGAGTGAAACTTCTATGGTATTTGAAGTTGTTTTCTGTGTGCATGTTTCTTTGCAGTATGCGTGGCTGGTATGAGTGAAATTCTATTTTGTGCAGCAAAAGCAACAGAGATTTTATCAGTATGGAAAGGTCTGGATATCAGTGCCTGGTTTCAAGGTAAAGAATCCTTGGCTTTGTGCTAGAAGGTCAAGATACTTCCTTTGGAATTTTCCTCCTTCCTGAGGTAGGTTCCATCACAATCCAATGGCTGAATAATTCCTCATTCACGTTTTGACATTTTATTTTAGTTTACATTGCGGTAGTTATGCAAATAGGTTAATTATTGAATTTTCTCTTTGTGTTTTTAAGATGTATTATGAAAGATAAATCATTTAGGTATTGAACATCAGAGAATGAACATTAGCACTGCAGCAACCTGCCTGCAATGCTGGCTAGTTCTTGTATGGAAGACAACAGTGAAGTTCTCAGAGCTGACGGTGCTCAGCACGATTATATTCACACAATGGAGAAAAATTTCATTGTGCTGGAACAACCTCAGGGCCAGACTCAGTGCTGTGAGTGGACCAATACAGTCACTTCTGGTGACAAGACAGATCAATTCATATTAATACAGAAGCCTGCATGCAGAAGAGGTACGGAATCTAATCTGTGCTTCTTATACCCCAGAGTTCTCTAGTAAAAGTTACAGTTATTTCATAGTTTATGTTCAAAACTTTCAAGACAACGTGACAATGTACAAAGTCAAACTGGAAGTGTTTTATTTTAAATAGATGGAATCACCCCTAATGAAAGACTGAAATTACATTTCCTATACTACAAACTTGATCCAAAATACTAATAATTTAAAATTGTCAAGCATCAGGTATTTGGCCAGTAATAATTTTTAAAATTATTATTATTTAGTTTTACTAAAAAAATCAAAAGGATGGACTTGTACACTGTAATAATAAAAAAAAGGTCATTCAACAGTATTGCAGCCTTCACACAGAATTTAATGCCACTAACAAAATTTATTTTACTGACAGCTTTAAAATTCAGTAACATTGCCTTTACTATCAGTCCACCTGTTATTTCACTACTTTTAAACAACCATCTGAGCACATGTTAAATCTATATTTTTCTGAGAGAATTTTTCAGGGTCACATATTCAGTTAGAGGGCTTTAATGAAAACTTAATGCATTAAAACAACCCACCCAAAACTAAGAAAATCGATAAAGTCTCCTTTAGAAACTTTCAAAGTTGCCTTTCAGAAATAAACAGCATTTAAATTCTTACAGATATATGCAGTCTCGGTAGCCAGAGAAACGCTGAAACAAGAAGACGTGAAAATCGCTGAAGAAACGCCAGTGTCTTCTCCCCGTCCCCTGACATCATGAGGAAGACAGAAGACGCAAACCAGTCGTAGCCAGCATAGCGCTCCTGCAAGCAGCCTGCGTGAGAAGGTTAAGGAACTCGGGCAGAGATCTCCTCCTCACTGCCCTGCAGGAACCGCGGCCCTCCTCCTCCCCAGGCCCATGCACACAGAGGCAAGAGCTGGTCTGTTAGAGATGGCATGAGGGGAATATAGCTGCACAGACGGCAGCTTCTTGAGGCATGGATGCCTCTCAAACTGAATTAAGAGAAACGATTTAAGCTATTTTCCCTATACACTATTTTTTTTCCAGTCCATAAGTAGTCAAGCCAAATCAACAAAAGTAAACAAAAACCAAGTAAATGCAAAAAAACTCTCACCAAAACAAGTGTGCTTATAGTACAAGAAAGGAGAATGGTGGAGGAGAAAAACAGGAGTTGTGAAGATTACAGAAAAGAGACAAAGTAAAAGAAAAGCTGTAAAAAAGAGATTAAGCATATTCTGACTAATATACCTGAAGTGTATTTTAATAGTGATATGCAAGTCTAATACCTGAAGAATATAGCAAAGCTTGTTGGAAAGGGGTATCTGTTTTATTTTTAAAAAAAGTTCCACAGTAGATCTAAAAGGGTCAGAAGTCAAAACATTCCTGTTGATCAGATTACAGCCACATATCATCACATGGGCAATACCATTAACACTGTTAGTATTGTGGGAGTACCACAAATACTCATTAATGCTCAAGGCTGCATTGCTGCAGACTCTTTATCACATACAGAAAGATGTGATCCTACTCCAGAACAGTTTATGACAAAAATGAACGAGACTTGCAATTTTAACAAAGTATGGGAACAAAAGGGTGCAAACTTTCTTGAGTGCATTGGGTGTGCATTTGAACTTAATGAAATTTCAAAGTAAAAGTGCTGCTTTTTTTTTTTTTTCTTTCAGTACATATTACACACCTACGCCACCATCTAAAGCCCAAACTGAGAGTTCAAATTCCACTGGCATTTTTAGGCAATATAATTTATGCCATCAAGAAAGGATACAAAGTGAGGATACCACAGTTCTTTGCTGTTGTTTCAGAAATTTCTCACAATTCATTAACACGAAGCACAGCCCATTTTCAGCATGTCCTTTCAGCAAGTTTAGATATTTTCCATATCTAGCACAAAAAGTTAAAAACCAAAACTGTTTAAAGGTTAAATATTTTTTTTAATTCCTAAAAAGCAAGAACTCATATTTAATAGGCCTGTGAAAGTTAAGCTGTCATAGCATTGTTCATCACAAACACTATGTTGTAGAAGTACACATAAATGGTTTAATAAAACCTATTGTGCTTTACCTAGGAAGGATACACACCAAACCTCTGCTACTCAGTGTAACAATTCCTCACCTAAATTCCTTTTAGTTCAGCTTTAGAGACTGTGGCGGGGAGGAGCAAGTACTCTAACACATACAACTCATTTTCTTCACATACATTATTTAGAATTCCATCTAAGTATATTGTATGTGTAATTATTAGCACCAGAATTCAAATATTATTGCTAACAATCTAAATGCTAACAAACTAAAGATAACAATCTGTGGAAGTACAGACACATTAGCTTTTCCTTCATCACAGCTCTGCATATTACCAGCCAAATAAAATGTTTAAATAGCATATAACTAAGCTTAGCTAAACAGAACCATTTAGAGAAGTAATGTGAGGAAAAAATAGACACATAACTAAGGATAATGTAATTTTATGGTAAATCTTACTAACAAGTTACAATTAGCCTTTACAACAAAAAAGGATAATAACCTACATAATCTGTAAAGATAATTTAATTATTTACTAATACCTTTTTCATTGTCAAAGTTAGAATTCGTTTTCTTAAAGATGATCTTTAGATTTAAATGGTATAAAACATTGAGTTGGTGGATTAAATATCATTAAAGTCATCCCAGGAAAATCAAACAAATCCTAGAAATACACTAGGGAAATATTTTAATACCATGTACCTGACTGTCATTTCAACACCAAGCTGCTGCACAGATGAAAGGCTTTCATTCTTCACATCTGCATCCATGGCTAAAATGCAAGAAAAAAATATAACAAAGTATTACGATAAATATGATTTTAACCGAATACTAATGTAAAGCTTCTTTAAGTATGAATATCAATTCTGGAGAACTGTTTCTTGTTTGAAATGAGTTTAGTAGTGTTTACAAAGGATGCATCAAGAACCTGCATTCTTCATATACGTTTATTTTTTGATTAAGAACACTTTCTTTATATGGAAATCTTCACTGTTAGTATGGTCATCATTAGCTTTACAGCACGATGTAAACAAAAAACATCTATTTCAGTCCCACTTCTTAGTAGAGCTTTATCCTTTCTGGCCAAGAAAGCAGCATTTTCTGATCTACCTTCTTCCATTCCAGTGGCCTTAAGTCTCCTAGCGTAAACCCAACTTTATTAACACAAATTCTATTTTGATACGAATCACAGAAAACTTTGTAACTGATGGATTTAAAAAATCCTGTATTTCTATGCATTGTTCTTTCACACAGTAATATATACCCCATTTTCTGCATTTGTTAAAGTTAAAAATCCAAGTTAGACAAATTGATAAACCATGAATTAAAGCAACCTCTGTTGTAATATTTTCGCAAAATTTTAAATTCTAAATACAATTAAAAATAGGGCATTGTTTCTCTCGTGTACATATATCATCTAAGACAACTATACCTCAGAAAAAAATTACAGTCCAATAATATTATGAGTTACAAAGCTGAGGGCTTAAACCTTTAATATAATTCTTTCAAAGTGGTACTTAAAAAACAACAACAAACAAAACAAATAAATATAAAAAATCCCTAACAACTGACATAATTTGTTAAAAATGTAAATAACACATATATGGCAGCAGAAGTTAAAATATATTCAATGTATATGTGATAAATGTAAAAATCTGATTAAGCAGATCACACAGTAACTTGATATGTTTTTCTATATCCTTCTCAGACAGATAGAGAAATCAAACTGAAGGATTCCTTGGCTACCCATTCAGGTAAATACTCTGTGTTCCTGGTAAGCAAACAGGGACTAAGGTATTAAAGATGAAATATTTACAGTTTAAGGGAGGAAATGCCTCTGATTAGGAAGAAAAGTTAAAGAAAAAAAATTAAGTACTCTGCTCATATGAGATGAAGTAGGTTGAAATTTTCATGAAGAATACAATACAGCAAAATTACACTCGACAATGAAGAGTAAAATTCAGCAGAGGAAGTACAGTAAGAAAAAAACCCCGTTCTGTATTGTAACTTTAATAGAGGACAATGATCTAAGTGTTAGGATCATGAGAAATTAACCTTGTACTTTTGACAAATAAATACATTTATACATAAGAAAAATCAACTGGTCTTTGAGTAAAACGAATTTACTCAATAATCTGAAGGGACTGAAATAGGAAACCCACTTCAGAGAGGTTTTTTAGCCAAAGAACAGAAGTTCAAATATCTTTTGCATAGCATACCAGCAACACAATGTTTGGAATAATACATATAAAATCACAAGGCATTTCAGTTAAAAACCCAGATGAGTGAAACAGCTCATAATCTTTTACAGCTCCTGTTCCAAGTTACCTGTTTACTCAAGCTGCAATCACCATACTAAATCAATTCATTTTCAGGTTCCTGTGTGCAACTGTGAAGGCAAGAGGCATACTTATATCCTAGAAACCAGGGGGAATTTGAATGAATTGGCTATGACTAATGGCTCATTCAGTCCTGACATGACCATATTTAATGGCAGGAGAGAGGCAAACAGTATCACAACCTCTAAGCCACAAGAAAGCCCTGCCTCCATTTTGAGGTGGATCCTCCTGTGGGTGGCAATACAGGAGCTGGTATCCAAGTCCAGCAAGGGTGTAATGAGGAACAGCTGTATCACAACCCACGATCTGAGCCCATTTTCCATTCTGTAACAGTTTACAGCAAGTACTGAATGCTTATTTCCCATTAACATTAAAAGAACACAACTGATTTCATTGATTCTCATTGCCTTTTCTTCTCTGTTGTAATAATTTCTTAGATGCTGAAAAGAGTTTCCTCCTTATCAGTTTTCCTTTTGGTATTTTCCCCTGTACTGTGAAAGAAGATAAAATTAACATAGAGTTTGGATTGAATAACAATTCTATACCACATAGTACCTCATCAAGGCAAAAACTCTTGCTTTTGTACACCACTGTATTTGATATAAACATAGCTCCATACACTAGACAGTCAAGTTGCTGCCAGTCCACAACTCACAATGGGAACACACAAACTGTGGTTCTTTGTCCTGGGCCAAAAGTTTTAATTTTCCATTTTGTTTACCAGTTAATAGACTGGGAAGACTAGGCTTTAGAAAACTATAAAGTCATTTAGAATACACAAAGGACCACTTCCCACTGATTAAAAACTGGACCTAGAAACCTTAAATGCCCTGTTAAGCTTAGAAAATTGTTATTAACAGTAAGTGGAATATTGAAATACTTCATATTGCAAACCATGGATAAAAGTTGACTAGTAAGCTTGCAGGAGTATGTCATGACTGTACTATCGTAATGATGCTCATACCTCTGATTTAATACACTGAATTTAATTTTCTACAAAACTCATTTGACAGATATTTATCAGTACACCTGATATAACTAACTGTCTTGAAACACAATGGGTTTCATAACAAAAGGCATCGACAGATCAATTTTCTAAATAAGAATGCCGTTTATCCTCAAACAAAGGACAGAACACCTCTCTGAACTGTGAATTAGATAACAACATGATACAGCACTGTGGCTATTATTAAATGGAATGAACAATATGCTTTGGCAGCTTCCTTTTTATTTATCTAATAAAAAAAAAAATCTATGTTGAACCCTTCTTTTCTACCCTTCTTTCTTTAAAAACATAAACCACTGTAAAACAGAAATTAAGCCAAAATTAAACTAGTGACTTGAAGGCTATCAGAATTCTCTAGGAGCTGATTTACAATTAAAAAAAAAAATATTATAATAGAAAGTTGACTTTATCTCTCATTCTAAAATGCATAAAAAACCCCACAGCAGTAAGTATGTACCATTTTTAAGTGTAAATGATACATATTTTTTTAGCCTTTTTTAGCCATGCTACTGCTCTTTATATTAGCAACCTACCATACACATTTCAATAAGCTAATCCTAAGAAATATTGGTATGCCTACTCTCAAATCTTTTTTGAAATCCACTATTTAACACAATCTTGTTCATTCAAAAGAGAAAATGCTTTCTTTGAAACACCAAGGACTGTAAACTATTAATGGTCAGTGACAACTTTAAAGAAAAAAAAGAACACTACATGTGAAAAATTTTAGAATATTATCTTTTTCTACAATAAAGAAGTATTTCTTTTTATGACTTGGTAATCTTCCTCTTGTTTCAAACCCTTCTACCTCTAAATCAGATTCAGTGTTCCACAGAGAACCAGAAAGAGAGAATTAGGACCTCTCCTGCTTGAGTGGGGGGAGCAGTGAGTGTAGGGAGCAGGGAAAAAAAAGGCAAAGAGAGCTCTTTGAGCAACTTTTCCCACCTGGTTCCGTTAGCCTAAATCTGGGATTCCTAGGCAAGGCATGCTTCACTGCCATTGCCTATCTTGTCTTCATCTTTAAAGTGAAGTAATCCTGTGCATCCTGGATAGACCCAGATGCAAATCAGGCGATCATGGGGAGAGGTGGGGATTAACTTCTGCTTACAAGCCCTTTCCTTATTTATTTATTTATCTATTTATTGCAGAACAAAACCTAGTGATGGAAAGGAATTTGAAGGTTTTCATCTTCTGTCAGTAGGAAAAGATGGGCTGATTGCCTTCTGTGGTTTTTATCTTCCAGGTCTTCCTGCAAAACTGTGAGCAATCGTAAATGTCAAAAGGGATTAGGGGGAATGGGAAGAACAGGATGAAGGCAAGACAGGGAGCAATTCTTTAAGCAATCTTAGTGGTTCCTTGCTTCGAGGTCATGACTGATCATTTGTACTAACTCTGATCGTGCCCATTTCAAGCATCTCAATGGGCAGTACTTCTCAAAATGTTTTGTAGCATTCAGGAGCACAAAAACAGACATCCTATAAGGCATGATTTGCAAAGGCAATTACATATTACTATTAAACTCAATCTACAGCTACAAACACTTCAGAGTAAGTTAACTGGCACACACAGTCCAGTAGTATTCTTCCTGATCACACTAGACTTCAATCAACTTTACAACTCATTTGAAAGATTGCCTTCTTATTCATTCTCCCTCTTACCATGAAGAAGCTTTTATGTGTTTAAGTCAGAAAATGGGCTACACTGCATTCATACTGAAATTACAGGATACCAAGCTGAAACAGTTTTATGGCATATTTCATACAACTTGTATAGTCTTTAGGTAATAATTAGTTTATTACCCTGTTTAACTGCTGTTACCCCAAAGAAACTACTGGCTTCCTTTTTGTGTTAAGTGAAGAAAATAACTAAAGCTGTTGCTCACGTTATTGATTTAGCTTTTACACTTGCTGGTGCCCAGGCCAAATGTTTTTATGGCTACATAAATAATCTTTGCAAAATGTTAACAAATGTTAAATTTTAACTTCAGTGATGGTAAGTAAGATTGGTTTTCTTCGTATGGATGGAAAATACTTTTGATTCAAAGGAACCATGTAAGTAACAATACTGCAAACAGCTGAAAATCCCATGATGGCCAGAGTCACCTGCATAATTCCTGAATTCAAAAATCTTTAAAATATGTAGTTATGTTCGCTATGAGATCTCTAGTCCTTGGCTTTGTCCATATAAACTGAAATTGTGAAACTCACAAAATCTTTTTTTTTTTTTTTAACAAAAAAGCATGTTTTTTACTTACTCTTCAACACGTACCTAAACATTGACACTGTCAGTGGGTAGGTGCCCAAGCAGTCAGTATAGAACTTCATGTTTTGTCAGTACCTATCATCTCTCTTTCTGATGTCCTTATGAAAGTTTTCTCTTTTAAAATGTTATTTGGAGTTGGGGCAGAGGAGAAGTCATACGTTTCTCACTATATTCTCTTCTGCCATTTTGCTACCACTTTTTGATGGTGTAATCTCTTCCACCAGGCTACTCATTGAGAGCACTTCTGACAGTCTGAATCTCATATTCATTGTTTGAATTGTCTATAAAAAAATCCCATTTCAAAGAAAAGTACTATTATTGTTGGATTTGAACTGTGAATGGAGACAATGTAAACAAGATCCAAGAATAATTGTTGGAGAATGTTGCTGGCTTCTCATCAGAGCTAGGTAATCTCATGTGCAATTCCACCTTGACCATTGAAAGTATGTTATGTCATCAGTACGCTTGTCATAACAACACAAGATCAAAATATTCATATCTAGAACTTCTTCTTTATGTATTGGTCATCACAAACATTCAAGCTATTTTTGGCAGCAACATCGTTAAGAATGAACCACATTTTCAGTCCAGTTACATATAAACTGGCAAAGGGCAAAATGCATTTTGCTAACAGCATCTTTAAAGTGGGCACTCATCTTTTGGGGTTGTAGTCCTGTATTTCTCATTTGCTACTCCGTCTGATCAGTCTATATTGATAGCTTCCCATTGGTGTTTTTACATTTCTCAGGTAATTACCCGATCCACCTGACCCTTAGAAGATTAAGAGCTCATTAAATGGTAGAAAGTTCCTATGAGATTTTGTTCAGACAGAGAACTAAGCCTCATCTAGAGAAGGAACACACCATGACATTTGAGTTTTACGGCCAAGACCTGAAATCCCTGAGGTTCTGTCCCTTTGGCAGTACATGGCAGAGCTATTTCAGAGACAAAATCCGGTAGAAATAGAGAACTCAACTGCAAGGTCATCTGCACAACCAGAGCTACCTAAAAAATCAGTTGATCCTGAAAGGCTGTAGCATTCCCAAGTTTGGGCAGTCTGCAACACATGGTGGAGATCAATTAAGAAGTCCAAACACCAACATATTAGATGACTCTGCAAGTGGAATTCTTTGAGACATGGGTTTGTTGGAACCTTGAGAAAGCATACATTTCCACAAAGCATTTATGTTGCAATGAACTGGAATTTGCCAACAGGAAGAGCAAGTGGCTATTTTAGGAACTTCATATCCCTAATGGGTAATGCCTATTCTACTACTACAGCAAATTTCAGTTTCTTGCCATCCTATTGCCTATTACAGCTAGACATCAATGATTTGGTTTTCATTGTTTTGGGTTTTTTTAATAATAAAGAAAAATAAAAGCGAACTAGAAAGTATTAATTCTGGGAAAGGGATAGACAGAGTTCATTAACATTTAACATACATGTTGTATGTTATCTTACTCATTTGAATCCACATTACAGCAGTATCATTTGTGCTAGCAGAAAGTAAACTTCAAGTAAGATTTGTGTTACTGTTTATAATTAAACACTGCAACTGCATAGTGGTTTATCAGACATTTTTCCCTCTCTCTTATCTTGAAAATGGTAACAGCCTAAACTAATTTGATTTTTCCATATTTGCAAATTTTATAATAGACTGAAATCCTGAGGGATTCTACAGCAGATGGATGACTGTGTTATTCTAATTACAACTACCTACGGGTTCAGAAAGATGTCATTTTTTAAGATAATCAATTTCTCATTTCAAGAAACATGATAAACACTGAATATCTATGCATTGTACTGAATCCACTTTCATAAAAATTGTGGCTTCTCTTCATTAAAATTAAATAACTATTAGAAACTGTTTTTCAGTTCCTCAGACCCAAATTTATTCAAGAGAATGGCGGACACACGCAATTGCCAAGTGCATGTTTGGCTTACTTAGATGTGCAGCTAGAAAGATGCATCTGGAATATAGTTTACCTTCTAACAACTCATTAGCTTTACCCAATTCAGAAAAATGTCTCTACTGTAATAGTAGTTTTAGGATTTAGCTTAGATAGTGCTTACACATACGTACATGGAAAAGATACTGTGAAATAACATGGCATTCAATAATTAATTGTTCTCCTTGCAGAAATTCCAATGCTTCACACACATCAGCAGAAAACCCTGAGAAACGTATACAAATCTGATCAATCATTATTCAATCAGTAAGAAACCTAATTTTAAGTAAGTAAGGTCTGACAAAGATTTGAGCGTATTTTATTTGTCCCTTCTGTACATAGGAAGAGTAATACAGGCTTGGGTTCTCAAAGCACATTCCCTATCTTCATAGGAATGCCACACTGTATGTTTTATCATGTAAAAAAGAGCCTGAAATGAGTGTAAATTTAGCTATACAACTGATTCTTATAATCAAGCCCTTTTACTGTTCCAGAGTGGATTATGATCATAGATTCAATTTTAGAGCCAGATTTTTGTTTCACTTTCATGTCAATCAGCATGAATTTATTGGTCTAAACTAGTTTCCCTGGACAACACTCTTTGCTACATCTGTTTGAAAAAGGTGCTACGAAATTTTAGTAACTATTTTCCTATAAAACTTAAAAGAAACCCTTGATGAAACATATGCTGTTTGCCTGAGCAACACTCTTTCCTGGACTGGAGAACTCTTCACAAAAAGAGTCTGTGATAATGGTGTTGAGACAGGGAAAGAAAGCATTAAGACAACACCAGCCCTTTGCCTACATTTCACATCAGTTTCTTACCACCACACTACTGACTATCTTTGAGAAGGCTTCTCACTCTCCCATTTCCAAGCTTGTTTTCATTAAAGCACATGGAGTATCAAAAGCATTTGCAAATGAAAATTGTTCATTAGCCAACCCTTTAAATTTTGGGGCTTTTATTTGAGAACTGAAGAGGCAAACTTATCCAGAATTAATGTCCAGTAGTGCCTGTATAAGACTGAATGAAAAAAATATTCAGAAAGTACAAAAAGGAATGTTATACAGACGGGGTTGGTTTATCATGGAAAGAAAATCTGTCAAGCTCAAGAAAATCAAGAATTGAGGCTTTTACTATGTTATTTTGTTTTGTTTCTGTACCTATTCTTTGGGATTTTCTGTTCGAAATATCTAATTTAATGTATGCAATTGTCACAGGATTTTAAATCCCTGTGTTACTACAAAGTTGGCATTAAATTTTAGATAAATAATGTAATGTTTTTGCCACCTCCACCTAATCGATGGTTCATGATGAAATCAATAAAGTAGAAGATCCAGGTTGAACCTTCCTGAACATGTTTTAAATCCTAGCTTTGAACAAAAGCTTGAGAAGAGTGGATTGAAACTAAGGTACTTGACATCTAAGTGAAGAGAGTATGGACTACTGCTTCCCTTCATTAGAGTTCTTCCACACTGGATGGAAGCAATTAGCTGTTATGATTAAGAAACAGCAGGATGCTGTCTTTGCTGGGCAAGGCATCCACTTGGAGGATGCACAGTTAGATGTCTGTTCCTCCTCTAGTTAGTTTTTGCCTTAATTCAAACCAAGCGGGTTTTCCTGTTTTTCTAACAGGAAACACTAAGATAACCTTGAAAAGTTAGGTCTGCAGGCTATACTGTTCTCCAAAGAATGCAAGATAGGCATTCCCCACGACAGAAAAGAAAACTTCACCTGGGCCTTTCATATCATTGGAGAATGTGTGATACTTTGAACTGCGACCTAAAAAGAGAGATGTACCAAGAAGAGCAAGAGGGGCAGTCTAGGTGTCAAATAAATCATTTACATCATGAAGATGTTATGTAGGCTTTTAAAGGAACCATCAAAATCATAACTTGAATTGGGAAGTGTCAGAAATATGTAAATAGCAAGTCGTATGAGTCCATGAAAAGATTTTTATTGCTCATTATGCCTCCTGAGAAGTTGAAAAGTAAATGATAAACTGATGCAGGACAACAAAAAAACCTTTAAGGATCTTGTAAGGAAACATAAAATAGTGACAGAAAGAATTGTCACTTCAGCAACTCCCTTCATTAAGCAAAAAGAGAGATTCTCAAATAAAATTAAGAGTATTCCATTAGCAAGCTTTCAGAAGGTAAAGGCCACTACATAAAAGAAAGAGATCCTCTAAATTACTAAAGGGGTTTTATGCTTTGAAACTTCAAAGGCAAGTCTGAAGTCTCCAAGGACACTATATTTGCATCCTATGGATATGAGAATAAAATATCAGTATAAATAACAGACTCTCCCCAAAGCAGGCTCGGTTCTCCAGAGCTAGTGGCAGAATAAGTACTCTAAATGACTGAACTACAACCGAAAAGTCCTGGACAGATAGTAAAGAATGAAAGTGCATTTTCCGGCAGATACTATCAATGCTTCCAAATCTTCTAATTTTGCAAGTGCTCCAAAATATTAAAATGTATTACTTTACATTCAGAATAAATTAACTTTACCATTCATCCTTTATTCTTGTCTGTAAGCACAACATCTGTACAAAACTAACACTCAGGTTACTCTGCCAACAATAGCAGTTCTTTAATACATATCCTTTAATGCAATATAAATTGCATACCTTTGGGTTGATTATATATTATGGGGCTTTCAAAAGGTGAGCCAGATTGCTTACACCATCTTAAATGTTTATGCCACCAGCTTTGCAAATCATTCTATAACAGGTGTCAACAAATACTTTGAATCATACCCTCACCTGTTCTGCACCTCCATCTTTCCATTACACATACAGAAATGTGAAAGCCCATCACTAATAATTATCTGTACTGTTTACTCAAGCACATCATCTTTTGCTCCAAAGTGAGGTATTTCCCACCAGTTAAATAATGAATTTCTGAGCTGTTAAAGAATGTTTTAAACAACCCCCAAAATGCTACAGATATAATTAAAAGGAAGGTAATTTAAATATGAAGAGGCTGCATGGCAATAAATTATTAGGAAACTGACCTTTATAGTTTCCCGTGCTGAAATAACAATCCAGACGGCTTTCTGAAAGATGTGACACGAACTTTTCAATTAATTCTGCCAAAACTGCAAAAAGTAAAAGCCCATTAAAACATTAGAGGCAATGAACAAAATGTGGAACTACATTACCTAACAAAATGACAATATGTGAGAAACTAAAACTATTTGAATTCCTGCATGTTTATTCATGTTTTTATGGGGGAACAATTCAAAGCATGCATTGTGCTTTTGCATTCCTAACACCATTCCTAACTTAAATTAAATTTTAATAGCTTTACTGAGAATATATTCAGTGTAAACAGAAAGAGAATCCCGTATTATCTTTATATCCTCCAAGGATTACTTCAGAATTTGTTACATGGTTTCAATATGAAATGAAAATTAACTATAATTAAACTACACTATCTTACCCCATTTGTCTGTGAATGTAGACAGGGAAAAAAAAAAAAAAAACAAAACACCAACCCCCACAGAACAAAAAACCTACACCACTCCAAAATGATGCTAGCAAAAGTAAATGAAGTTCTAAGGGCTGTTTCCAAAAAAAAAACCAAACCAAAACCAAAAAACACCTATGCCATCACAAGATAAAAATTATTCACTTAAAATTAAGCATTTTTAAGGAGCATTTCCTTTGGGAAATTCTGTATTTTATGGTGACCATAATGTCCTTATTCAGTTCTTGCCATGGAACTTTGAGTCTGCAGATACTGCATAGATAAGTCAGATGCTGGCATCTGGTCACTATGTAGGAAATCGCACCTCCCACCTTAACAGGATGTTAGCCAGGAAGTTAGCGAGAGTTGTCTCAATGACAAATCATTAGCAAAAACTGTTCCTGATTCCTCGGTTCTGCAAGTTTGAGGCTACTGCAACTGAGCACACTGCCACCTTACGGGTTTAAACACAGGATACAAGGAAGCCTTTACCCATACTGCATGGAGGAAGCCCATATTGAGATAAGCCATATTAAGAATTTAAGATAGCAACAATGAACATTTTTTAATAAGTAAATGCTATCCTAAAACAGCTGGTGTTATCATGATAAACAGAATGTAAAGAATAGTAATATAACCTTCTTTTCATAATAATGCAAAGCAAGGAAGTGTATTTAGAGAGTAACGAGTGCTGCTACCCATGGGGTTTCCTGTTTTAAGACTGCATGTTACAATTTTCTTGGCAGCCCCTCAATTTAATAGCACTGAAGCTTCAGCCCCTGGTCCCCCATTCCTGCATATAACTCCATGCACCCACAGGTGGTTTTGCTGGTTTTAGACCAAATAATTCCACTGCACCATTTTAACAGATAGCCGTACAAATTTGTAGCAGCACAAGTAAGGCAGAACAATCTGTGGTGGAGGTGGTAATGGAGAAAGCTAGAAAACTCTTGAACTAGCCTTGCTGGCAGGAAAACTAACACAGGAGACCTCAGTGCAAGGTCTTTTGTGTGTGAGGAGGAGGACAAAGAGAACCTCCACCCACAGTCTGATGCTTGTTATGCCAGAAAAATAATGAAGAAAAAGACATCATAAAGACAATTAACAAATCATAAAGACAATTAACTCTTCTTCCAACCATTTTAAGCTAACATATATTAAATCATGATTTTTTAACTTGATTAGTTGTCTAAAACTTTCACAGAAATTCAGTTACACTGAATGAGTCCAGAAAAAGTTTTTAAAAGGTTGAGTTTTGGTAATACTATGTTGATGGGTAGGACAAAGGGGAAAAAAAGTTTCACTGCAACAGCTAAACACGGATTTACAGTTAGAGTAGCCAACTCCAACAGTTACAAAATTAACTTTGCATTGCAAAGGCCTACTAAATCAAAACAAAAAAATTACATGTGTAATTTATATTCTTATGCATTTTTATGCAGAGAAGAAACTGCTAATTAAACATAATATAGCTATTTTTAATAATAGTTAATAAACCACATGGGGCTAGAAAAAGCAATTTATTTTATAGAAGAGTAACAGTTTATTCATTTTGTGAGAATAAACAGAATAAACAATCTCACTAATCTTCACTAATATGCTTATTGGAACTTGGTCCACAAACAATATAACAAATATTTGTGTAAAATGAGAGAAGGTGTCTATACGTGGAGCTGTAGACAGTAAAAAGCAGAAATTAAGCTTAAAATTTGTAACTAGCTAGATGTTTACTGCATGACTATCAGTATTGTGATTACTGAAATATGCCATACTATAATAACAAACAGGAACTATGTTCAAAAGATTAAAATACCACATAATTCAGAAAATTTAAAACTAAGTCAGAACATTGTACATTTCTTCCCTTTTTGTTGGAAGGTATCCACACGCTTGACCTAGCAGTCGAATATTTCAGCTCAGTGCTTTTGAGTTAATGGGACAAGTGACAGCTCAACTGCTAAGCAGTTTTTGAAACTCAAGCACTAAATTGATTTCCACCATTTGAAAGTATTTATCTAAGTGCCTATCAGGATCTTTGAAAAGCTTTTAATCAAGCTTGAGAGAGGAAGACACACATAAGAGTTTATCAAAACAAATTTGGCAAATACACAAATAGAGGGTTTTCACAGGACATTGTCTCTTCCAAAAGAATGCTCGTGTGAAATGAGAAGTAGTTATTTTCATTTTTGTCTTTTAATACTAAATCATTTAGCTGCCATGTGGACACTCCCTGAAAATCTTTATAAAGGTGGAAACTGGCTCAGTGATTTTTCATTTAACTGGAAAAGTAGACAAAAGAAATTTAGGAAAGTTCATTGTATAGTACAGCCGGTATTGTAAAAGCACACATTCGCATGCAGAGGTTATGTTCAGAGATAGAGATTAGTGTTGTGGCCTACCAACTCAGTGAATATGTTGATTTTCTTAAATTACGGTAGCTTGGCTATATTAACATGGATGTTTTTAAGAGACTGGCAATTACCTCATGCAAATTTAATCCACACATCCAAAATAAAGAAAATTTTACTTTACGAGTGTGTAATTATATACACAATAAATGAAAGGGGGTTAAAATGCCGTAAACAATTGCAGTATGCTCGTAAAACAGCTGAATTTCTGCACGATGGGTTTTTTTCCTTGAAGAACTAATGTATAAAAGGAAGGTAACTGAAATAGCTTCTGAACTGCATAAGAACACTGATTAAAAAAATTCATGTGATTAAAACTGTTTTAATAGGTAACCACCATGAGAGGTTATCTAATTCCTACTCTGAAAGTTTTAAGCCAAAAAGGTCAAAAACTGTGAAAAGCATCAGATTTTTTTAGATCCTCTAAGGTAACTAGTGTTACTGGATCATATTCTATACCAACTCACAGATGCTTCAGAGCAGTTTAAAAGAAAAAGAACTTTCTTAAGAGTTAACAGTAGTCCTACTTGACTTGTGTTAGAGGTTAAAAATTCAAGAGTGAAAACCTTGGACAGCTGACTACTTTGTAAGGAGTAGTGTTAGAAATTTTCAACTCCATCAACCGTACTTCAGTTTAACAAATCTATGAAAAGCACGGTTCGCAATTCCCTTCTTAATGGCAACAGTAAGGAGGACTTTATTGAATTCCTAAGATAATGGGAGAGACTTTCAATTATTGTACATTGAAATGACAAAGGAACAACCTGCATTTTCTTTGAAAAGAAGAAAACAAGATAATAAAAATTCTGACAGTGCTTCCATTAGAGATGAAGGTTGCATATCTTACACCAATATACAAGTATCTTCTTTATTAATGCCTTTCAAATCCTAATCAAATGTCATAATCCTCACACACATGCAAGCACATTCTCATGCACCCACACTGCTTACAGGATATTCCTTTGGAAGTTGCTCCAAACTGGTTTTGGGGACAGATGAAAGAAGTTTTGATCTGCAAATTGTTCTTCCTGTGTAACACGAAAGACCCACTGTTCCACTCTAATTCTGAAACAAACCTCCTTGAAAAATCAAGTAAGAACATAAAAAAGTAAACATCTTTTTTGTATTATTCTAAAAACCTCTTTTGCGAATGCAGTATTTTTAAACTGGTCATACTAAAAAATGAGAGCAGACCACATGCAGAATCTAGATCTACTTGAGTGATCTTCGAGGCAGAAGATTTGGTCCATATTTAAAAAGATTAAATTGAGCTTAGAGAATCTATGTTCTTCTTGAAGAGAAGAACAGGTTCCTCTGAGGATCAATTCAGAATGGAAATCTAACGCAGTTACCCTGATTTGTCTTTTTGACATCACAGCCTAGAGAATTCTCTCCCACACACTTAACAAGAGGGACTATGGAAGACTACTACGCAAGACTAAAGTTAGTCAAATCTTCTTTAGCTGGACCTAATGAAGACTGAAATTTAAATAATTTTCTCCTTAAAAGAAAGAACAACATGCTAGTAATGGCTCTAAAAATGTAGTATTTCATTGTCTTTGAATCCAGAAGATCCTTTTCAACAAAAACTAAAGTCCCTATTATCTTTACATCTATACACAGGCAGAGTGGTGACAACTGAGATACGCTCCTTGTTGAGATTCTAGTAGCTGTAAAGTATACCTTGATATAAGCTACATTTACAATGCCTGATTAGGCTATTTTGATAAACTGCCAAAGTTTAGCATTTTATCCTGAATAAAAAAAACCACAACCACACACAACAGTCATACCTACTGAAAATATCCATCTTTTTGGTTCTTCATCCCATGGGGAAAGTTCTGCAGTTACTTTCAACTTTTTGCAGCAATTGCTAAAGGCTGTAGCATCCAAACGTCACAAACAATGACACTGCCTCAAAGGACCACAGTATTTTTCGTCAGCATGTTTTGACAGAGCTACCTCAGATGATGCAGAGCTCACAAAGCATTAATGGATTGCAGAACACTGTGTTGATCACAACCACTCTGCTTTCATTAACCATTCTGCTTGTAAAAATGAAAAAAATCCTGTGTTTTCCAGTAAGATCTCATATGCAATTTCAAGAGCTGCTATGTTTCTTTGAAGTCATCAATAGTTGCTGAGACTAAAAGAATAACTCCTTGAAGATGAAAATTACCTTAAAAAGAAATATGCCTCCCACATGTATGTATTTGTTTGTTTGTTTGTTTAAGAGAGAACGTTTGGGAGGTAACTTAATAGGCCCTAAAGAATATTGGTAATCTAAGTCCAGATTCCTGAGGGAGATACGCCATGGAAACTCTGAATGACTCCACAGAGCAAGTCACTTTAGCTGAGTTTACTATCCCTATCCATATCCACACATGGATATAAAGCTTGAGGAGAACAAGTAGGATTTGGGGACCGACTGCCTCTCAATTATGAAGAGAAGAATGTTAGCATATAATTATATGATCTCTGCAACACCCTCAATTTCTGTTACTTAGAGTTTAAAGTCTTTGAAGAGAGGAGAGGATTAAAGGCATTGAATCTGCCCAGACAGGAAAGAGATCAGCTGCTGACACAACACTAACTAGGAATAGATAAAAAAGCAGTTGCTGATGCTGAAAACAACAGAAATCTATTCTGCAAAACCTGAAGGATGAGAAGGGGGAGACAACTGAAAAAGGCATGAATGAAACAGTCAAGCCAAGACCACTGGTTCAAAAAAAATACTTCCCAACCATGTGAATGATTTGAACTGCAGTATACTAAGCCTAGATTCACAAAGCCCAATATTTTTCTACATAAATCTAAGCTGTTTCTCAGAGGAGTTGCTTTGCCTGTTTTTCTTCCTGCCAAAACCTAGATGCCAATACATAGAAAGCTCTTATCTAGATGTATTACAGATGCTTCAGGGAGCCCACAAGCATTGCAAACAGTAGTCCAAAAGAAGCCAAGACTTACCTGACCAAGGGCTCTATCCGTGGTTCTCTAGCTGATCTAAGTGACCCAAAGACATATGCAAAGATGCTCAACAACCAGCAGCTATACCCCTAGCATCCACAATTCTGTGGCACCTTTATAGAAGGAATTACTTTGTCTTAGGCTTATTGTGCTTAGAACAACAGAATGTAGAAGCTGGTTGTCTACAATATGATTTGCTTTTAGATAACTAAGAAATATCCCACACTTTCAGTCCTGCCACACTAAAAACGTACAAGTCTGAGGAAGGTTTGTATGTCCTTGTAGTGGTTCAATAAAGCCATTCAAAACTGGATCTTGATGTTTGACCACAGAATTGACTTAAAAGCTACAGTCAGAGGTGATGCTTTAGTAGAGAAAACACCAATTTAGGGATAAAGATGGGCATTCCCAGAAGTAATGCAATACTGTAGCATTTAGCACAAAAACATTGACCAAGTCAATGTGATGGTAATCAACACCACAAGAGTGAATTAAACTATATTGATACTATACAGTTTGCTCAAGAGTTTTCTGATGGAGTTCAAGGAGGTTCTATAGATTCAGCATCTGGTAATCCTGACACCAGATCACAAAATATTTTAAAAATCAATACACGCTGCACTATACAGTCATTGAATCCAATGACGTCTTTGCTGATTATGTCCTGGTTCAACTGCTGTTAATGTTAGTCTCCCTTAGAAAGTGCCCAGTACAGGAAGCATAAGTATGCATCTTTGTTCTGTAATCCTTGGAGTTTGCTCCATCTGTAACTAAAGAGAAAGTTTTGATTTCTTGGGATGTGGACTGAAGCCTCTCAGTCCTCTGAAATTTGGAAGAGCTTCACATGCTGTAAAAGATACATAGCAGCACAGCTGTCTCTCAGAATAGTTTCAGTGAACATGATGTTGTCTCAAACCACACGGCTGGCAGATATTTTTCTGCTTCTGAAATATCTCCAAGCATATATGCATCATTTGAACAGCTTTGCATCCACCTTAAATTACCAGTACTTACACTTAGTTTATAATATTACTATTCTTTTGTAAGGTGTTTTTATTTATTTATTTAGTGTTTCATTATGCTATTCTGTTTCTATTTTCATACTTTACTTTTTGTGCAGTTTGTGAAAGCATTTGCAGAAGTCTCTGTGAGGCTTAACAACAATTCCACAGATACTTTCTTGCTGACTTTTACTCCCAGTTCCATGTCAGCTGGAAACAGTTATTCAGAAGCAAGCATAATTTTTTGCTTTGGGTTAACAAATCTTAGTGACTCTCTATAATTCTTCATTCTAGCTTCCAGTACCTCCAAAAAAGTTACAGAAAACAACCTACACGGGTATTGAGGCTGTGTATGGATAACTACAAAGCACAAAAGGAAAGACTTTTCTTTTTCTTTGTAAGCTGCCTACTTTAAATGTATGCTCTGTTTTTTGTAAAAATATGTTTTTTCAACGAATAATTCCTTTTAGATACAGGAAGACAGACTAACAATTTTCAGCAAAATTTCATATAATCCAAGAAGGGATCAGTCTAGAAAATATGCTCTATTCATATAAAATTAATTTTACAAAGACTAATTTATTTGTGCTTCACAATATGTAACATCAAAAAAACCCCTCATGGAACTACTAATATCAGAGTCATGCAAGAAAAGTAAACATACCATTTTGCTAGAAAAATCTAGGGTTTTTTTAATTGCTACTCTTCAATTTATTTTTCTTATACTAGCAGAAGCTCATATAAAATACATTCAATTGTTTCTGAATGGTTATGAATATTTGTTCACCTTTTTCACAACACTGTCTGAATGCATGCATTTGTGGATGTGTACAATATAATGTATAAGTGCATATATGCATTATATACAAATACATATGTATTCTGTCTACACACACGTTCTTCCAAATGGAAGGTAAAAGCTCTAATTTACAATCACCTGAGACTATAGACTCAAGCTTGTTTCAAACAAGCAATAAGAACAGAAAGCTCTGAGAATTTAGAAACATTCAATAATTATTGACTTTAACCACATTATACAAATGAAAAATTTCTTTATAACTATTTTAATATTAAATCAGTTCCTGTATAAATTACTTCCTTAAGGCTTCTAAAACCGTCCTATAACTTTTATATTGCTATATAATTCATCATAAAATTCAGGTGCCTCATGTAAAACACACATGCTGGGTTACTTTGATCCCATATAGAAGATATTTTGTCTGTCTTCACTGTCAGTTGTATTAATTGCTTCAAATACCTAAGGAATTCAAATACCTAAGGAATTTGAAGAGAAACCTTTGGCATCTGTAAACAAAAAGTTAGACTATGTACTCACCATCTGACCATAATCAGAATTCTTACAGAAATGAAAGCCAGCAATTTCTGAAAACACCTAGCTTCTTCATTGCTACACAAGTTTATACAATACTACAAGTGAATTATTACATCTGATTTCTGATGATTTGTCACATGGGTGATTGCTGGTTTTGTTTTGGCTGGTTTGTTGTTTTAACTGATCTATAGCAATGCTCCTGCATGAGCACACTCCTCACTAGAAAATACATATGAAAATTAAGAAAAAGCTGAATGAGTGGGTTCTTTGATGTTTAGTATGGCTTAATTCTGAAAATGTTTACTGAAATTGGCCATTAATATAATTTCCCAACCTGCCTTAAAGTCTTTCACTGATCTTTGGGAAATGTCTGATTTCTCTCAGGCTCTCTTTTCCATTTTCTCAGCATCTCAGTAATGGACCCTTTAGAGATCTGAAACAAAGACTTATATTTGAGCCCTCTTTCTGTGTCAAATTTCACTGAAAACAGCCAACACAGAGGGATGATGGCCATAAAGAGGAAAAAATAGGACATGAGGCATAAGCCTTGTTTTCTCAGGAAAATCCCATTGAAATAGTTTTCATAATCAACACAAAATTATTGACTACTTGTATAAATAATGTAATCCTCAATGAAACTTTAAAGAACAGTTGCTTACTAGTGGCCTTCTGTTTGCTTGCTTGCTTTAACTCAGTAAATCATACTCACTTGTTCCACTGATGATATCTGGTCTGGCTTTCATGACTTTGCAGAACTGTTTTCTACAAATTTCTGTCCACCCAGTTTGCTTCTCTGGACTTTTTAAGAGTGATAAGAGCTTGTCGAGATCTTTATCTAGAAGAAATGAAAAATTAGTGTTATCCTGTAATGATGATCTTGGCTCATTTTTTTTCTTCCTTCTATTTTTTTCCTTTTTTCTTTCTTTTGAACTTGCTACATAAGTAATAAGAAGCTATTAGTTACAGAGTACCAGAGACAGGTAGATGCTTTCAGAAACTAGAAACCATTTCAATGAAGAACCGGAAAGTCAGATACAGCTGAGAGCCCTGTCATTGCCTGGTATTTTTGGCAGACCTGATACCTTAGGAAGAAAAGACTAAATAAATATCCCTTATCCTATGACAATTAAACTGGAGAAGCAGTCCTAAAGCTGATGACATTCTGCTTTATACAGAACAGAAATATACATTCTACTTACTGAATCATAGAATCATACAATCATTAAAGTTGGAAAAGACCTCTAAGATCATCTAGTCCAACCATAAACCCAACACCTCCATGCCTACTAAACCATGTCCTGAAGTGACACTTCTACATGTTTTTTGAACTCCTCCAGGGATGGTGACTCCACCACCTCTCTGGGAAGCCTGTTCCAATGCTTCACCACCCTTTCAGTAAAGAATTTTTTCCTAATATCCAATCTAAACCTCTTCTGATGCCCCTTGAGGCCATTTCCTCTTGTCCTATCTTCCTCCTCCCTTACTTGGGAGAAGAGACCAACACCCATCTCTCTACAACCTCCTTTCAGGCAGCTGTAGAGAGCGATAAGGTCTCCCTCAGTCTCCTTTTCTCCAGGCTAAACAACACCAGTTCCCTCAGCCGCTCCTCAGAAGACTTGTGCTCCAGACCCTTCACCAGCTTCGTTGCCCTTCTTTGGCCGTGCTCCAGCACCTCAATGTCTTTCTTGTAGCGAGGGGCCCAAAACTGAACACAGTATTCGAGGTGCAGCCTCACCAGTGCCGAGTACAGGGGGACAAGCACTTCCCTAGTCCTGCTGGCCACACTACTCCTGATACAAGCCAAGATGCTATTGGCTTTCTTGGCCACCTGAGCACACTGCCGGCTCATGTTCAGCCAGCTGTCAGCCAGCACCCCCAGGTCCTTTTCCACCAGGCAGCTTTCCAGCCACTCTTCCCCAAGCCTGTAGCACTGCATGGTGTTATTGTGAACCAAGTGCAGGACCTTGCACTTAGCCTTGTTGAACCTCATACAATTGGCCTCGGCCCATCGATCCAGCCTGTCCAGATCCCTCTGCAGAGCCTTCCTACCCTTGAGCACATTGACACTCCTGCCCAATTTGGTGTCATCTGCAAACTTATTGAGGGTGCACTCAATCCCCTCATCCAGATCATTGATAAAGATCATTACTGCTGGGTTTTGAACATTTAAGACATTACTGAGGCACATTTTATAACTCCCCTAAAGTTATTACTCCCCTATCCTGAAATAACAAGAATTGGAAAGACATTTTAAAGAAGGTAGTTTGGTATTTCCATGTAATTTCGCCACTCTGAGGTCTAAAATAGAAAAGATAGGCAAAGATCCTCCACCAAATATCATTGGTTTAACAATAAAACCAAGAGGTGGCAGCACTATTTTGTACAGTATGAAACTATTTTGTAGAGCATGATAAGACAGCAACGTAATAGTGTTCCATAGAAAATTTCTGCTTTTTTCTGTAAGCAGGTTTCCTTCAGATGCTTCTGCTATGGACAGATATTATGGCATATATGTGTATGCCTTCAGGTTACTAGGCATACCTATTAAGTAAATTTTGCGAAAATACATTGGGTCACCCACGCTATGAGAATTTTTATAATAGCTTTGCTGATAATCACCAGCATTTCCGAACTTTAGCACAAGGACTTAAAATTGGGACAAAGGTTACACTAAAAGTATACTTTTGCTGTCACTGAAATGTCACCTTGCAAGTTTTGTGTTAATATTCAGAGAAACTTAGAATTTTAAATTGAGTTTTGTGAAGAATCTAGGTGCACCCAACATGCATCAGCCCAGGGCCACAGGCTCTTTGTCGGTGCTGTCAGAGACTGCAACAATATAATTCAGGCATCTTCTAACTTCTGAATGCCAGACTTTTTACCTGAGCACTATTAAAACACAGCCTTTTGGTACAGTTGTTATATATGAAGCACAAATGTATCAGATAACATTTTTTATTATATGTTCAGCTTGCTTATAAAACAAATTTGTGGAACAGTTTACATAAAGATCTTTATGAAAGATTCCTTTTAAATGCAAAGAAAGAATTTCAAAGATTGCTCCTTACTGTCACTTTTACCTTGCTATTAAAGACACATTCTCTCTTTACAATAGGGAGACATGCCTTCAAAATTAAAATTGCTATTGATGCAATGACAAAAGGACAGTAAGTATGTTCTCTTCTCTGTTGGCTAAAGTGATTTTTTTTCCCTCTATTTTCTGCTAAGTTAGAAGAAATTACACATACTTTACCAATTTTCTAGAATAAAATATCACAGGCTAAGGCAGTAAATTTCACAACAAGCTGAGTCTTACAGAGGTTTGAAAACAGAAGAACCATAGTGACAAATGTAGAATCAGCATGTGTAATCATACATGAAAACGTTAAGCTGGCTTTCAACAATACAATGTCGGTACTAAAAGCCTTAAGAATTTTTTCTTTAAATCAAACATCTTCTGCAACCAAAATGCCTATCTTGGAATTCACACTGAACCATGAATATTAGCAAGCTACCATAACACATGATGACACAGCACACAATAATATATGCAAGGTAGCAATTAAAAGAATGCATACATATACTTTGGCAAATCAAAAAGGACATAATTTCTTCCCATATGCAAGATTTGTTAAAAAATGCTAACATATTGGGAAGGGCTGACTGTTTGAATTCTATTTTTCTGAAGGCAGAACAGATTTCAAGTTCAAATGCCAAGTCATTTTATAAAGTAATTTTATGTAAGATAAAACCAATCAAACTCAGTTTTCTAACAGAAAATCCTGACCCTACAAAATGGAAACAATCAATTAGACTGCCTCTCCTCAGGAAACTTGGTTCCCAGAGTACTTGATGCTGCTATGAAATATTTTCTGGTCAACTTCAGAGGAAAAATAAAGGTGGTATCTGTAATGAGGTAAATGCACACGCACTCACTCCAGCTGTGCACAATCCCTTTGCTATGGGACCATGCAGTTCCCATCATTACAAAAGGACTGTAGCCTATACTACTACTACTAACTATTCACTGAGGTGATGAAGGTTCTTCATACCTTGCAAACTCTCCTTTGTTCTGTTTCTACATTCTGGAAAAAAAAAACACCATAGAAATGAATTCTGTCATGAAAAGAGACTTCTCATTAAAGATTCAACAACTGTTTGAGCCAGTCTACAGCTATTTAGAATACTTGCTGTTACTTTTACTTCTTTCAAATATTTCAGTATTCAGTTTTCCAGTAAAACTTAATTGTTTCCAGAAACAAAATACTATTTTCAAATTATCTTATTCTTTTAAGATGATTAGAATATTTTCAACAGAATTATGATATTGCATATAATTTATTTTAAGCTGGTCTAAAGACCTTAATGATTTATAATCAGTAAATTGTATCCCTGTCACTGGAATTTATTATATGATACATAGTATTTTAAAAAAAGCTGATTATAGTAACTTAATTATTATAATTAGTAATTATTCCAAATTAACTAACATGAAATTCCTTTGTCACCCTTAAATAACTAAATCCTCAGTTAGTATTTTTCCAAATAACATGCACTGATGCTAGGAACAGCTTACGTGAGTATGAAAATGTAATGTGAAGAAGGATTTACTCTTACAGTATTATCAGTAGGATTTCTAGTTCTTTCTCTGCCCTTTTCTGTTACTTCTATAACAGGTGAAGGTTGAAGAAAATCTTAAAACTGCAAAGCAACACTCCTCTACAAGTTAAATAGTTATTTTACTTCCTAAAGGATTGTAGTAATTCAGTTTGGCAGATGAGGCTCAGAGACTACAAGCTGTGATTTAATCAGTCAATTTACCAGAAACCACAGTGAAATTTTGATTCATCTGAAGGAAATAAAACTATGAAAAAAAATCCCCCAATAATTTCAAGAAAGTAGGACTTCAAGACCAAGGCCCATCCATCTCTGCAGCCTCCTCCTGCTTCTTGATTTGACCCCTATTTTTCTTTGCACAGTTTGTCTCTCTAATATTCTTCCTCTCCTACAGGTTTTAAAAAATTAAATCTTTATTTTGTGATTGCCGAAATGCACACTTGCTAGTATCTAGCAGTGTCAATGCATCCAAAATTGTACTGTTTAAACATGTAACCTTTTACAATGTTAATTTATGCTCTAACAATAGGGTAAGGAAATAAAGGCTATAGTATTACAATCTTCTCTGAAATTTTGCATGGACCACTGTATTTGACTTAAGGTTCCTCCGGGAAGGTAGTCTTTAACAAAAAAGGGAATTTAAGCAACTTCAAATATGTACCAAATATAACTAATGCAAATATGTATATGCAAGTCTGCAAAAAGTCTAGAGAAGAGACAAAATCCAAGAGTAAATACTCAGGAAAATACGAACTCCCTACTTATCACAACTGCTAAGTCAACACTTAATTTCCGTCCTCAGAATAGAGACAGGCAAGCAACCTACTGAAAACAAGAACTTGTTTTTATATAACCAATGGATTTTTTTTCCCCAGTCAAGGAGGATACAAGACTTAGGATCCTCAGAGAGCTCACAGGAATATTCAAACTGAAATGACAGAGAAACAAGCTTAAGATCCATGCAACCAAGATACTATAGCATAACCATGTATTTAAGATATCCATTACATACTGTAACTGGTATCGTATTGTGGCAACTCAAAGTATCTTATTTTCTTCCAGCTAAACCAGTCACTTCTCTTAACAGCTTGTCATTAATCATGGACTATCACTTCCTCCAGCAGGTCATCACAGTACAAAAGAGAGAACCTTGGGGTGTTTTTGGAATGAAAATTGCTTCAAAAAACCTCACGATACTAAATAAACGCCAGCTCACTTTCACAAGTTAGTAGGCAACTATAACTTGCCCAACAGTATTACCACACAGCTGGAACTCCAACGGTCCTGGGCTATGCATATTGCTTGTTACTGAGGGTGAGCTTTCACACTATCGCTAGAGGTGTTCTAAACTCATGCCAATGCCAAAAGAGAGAAGTCCTGCTCTTCTTTCTTCTCTTTTCTGGTACATCACTGAATGGGTTCACTAGTTGTCCTAGATTAATGACTCAAATTTTTTTTTTTTTCCTGGAAGAAATGCCAGAATTGCTGAAGGAGGTGAAGGACAGAAGGTGAGGGAACAGAGGAAAGAAAAAAGAAAAACAAGCAATAGAAAGAAAAGAAAAAGTGAGGAAGGATATGAGTAAGACCTTCCTCTTCTGATGATAGTGAGCTTTTAAATATGCTTAACCATAACAAGAAATCATACCCTAACAGTGTGATTGAAGAGAAGCTTATGTCAATTTAACTTATCTGCTGCAGTCCTGCCTTCTTCCTCATATGTGGTTATATTTTGCCATCCCATCCCTTCCTTTGTGCTAGCACTGGTTACTTTGCGTAGCCTTGTCAAAAAAAAAATAACCACGTTTACTACTTTATGAAGCTATGGAACTGCACTATAAATAACCTACAGTTACCTGCATGTATGAAATCTGAACCACCACACCATAACTTTCTGCAAGTTTAAACTGATCTCATTCCCTAAAAGATGCTGCCTTATAATTCTTCAAATAATTCTTCAGCTAACTTTTGTGTCTAAAGCAGGTAAGACCTAGGAAAATTCATACATGTTTTAGAAAACTTCAGAAATGCCACAAGCCCTTTCTCATCTGATTGTGTTTTGTGATAGAAGTGTTTTTCTGTGACTAAGAAACTAAGATCTGTAAATCCAGGTGTATCTTATTCAAAATCTAAATTTAGAGATAATGAATAACCTGACTATATTATATTTGACTACTACATGAAAACAAATCCATATAAGGATATATATTTAGGAAAGCCCATGTACATTCCCAATAAACCTGTCCACTTACTTCTCTTTCATCTTTCATTAATTGAGTGGACTTCTTAAAGAGGAAGACAACAGGCTCATACATGAATACTGAACCAAAAATAAGAAGGAGGACAAGTCAAAGAAGCCCAGGTGACAAAGACATTTATGTGAAATTATAAGGGATAACAGGAAAGCTAATATAGCTGGTTCTTTGACAGAGAAAGTTTAAAAAAAATTTTCAAAAGAGAGACTGCTAGTTTCAGGCAGATATCAAAAAAAACATGGCTGAAAAGAAATCTGATTAAAAAAAAAAACAAACCACAAAACAGAAACATGGCAGCATGTTCCCATTCAAGTTAGAATATAAAGCAAAGAACTCAGAAAACAGTGGCTGAGCTAAAACATCAAAAGACTTTAAGAACATTATCACAGAAGATTTTTGGTAGCAATTCTGGACTGTACGAGTCAGGAAGAGAGTAAGATTAATGAAAGATGGGGCGCCTATGTATATGGAAATGCTAAGCTGTGAATGCATCATTGCAGGACAATTACGGACACTATTCTTCAGTCACACTCATCACCAACTGTCACAACTGCAGAGCTAGGAGAAGAAAAGGAAAATAGATCTTCTGTGCAAATAAAAGAGTGAATATTACAGTTTAATACAGTTCTAAAAAGTTTAACTTTTAATAACCTACAGTGTAGTTAATATTACAAGTAAAAAAATCATTATTTCTAATACTTGTATCCTGCATAACAAAGGACTATATCACTCTGTGAAAACCACTTAATAGGTCTTCCTCAAATTATCTTACTGAAATAATAATCGAACAATTAAGACAAAATAAAAGCAACAGGGTATCTTGCTGCAGTGTAAACAGGTGGAAATGGCATAATTAATTTCCACATGTAAATAATGATCCACATAAATCATTTCAAGCTTCACTATAAATGATCTTTGACAGAAGTGAACCATTAATATACTGCTATCCAATAGTTTTCTAACTCTAAATACTGGCTGAAATAATTAATGCATATTAAAACACAACCCAGCAAGTTTATTTTTCCATATATCCTTTCCTACAGGCACATATACCATACAGGCAAACACCTAACATCTGCAAAACCAGGGCAGATATTTGTAAAGAGTGATGCATGTGATGGTGTGCTCCCCCCACCCCCAATCTGACCTTTATCTCCCGTAACCCTGCTCAAGCAATAACCACCCGTGGCAGTCGCAATGGATGCATCTGGTCGTGATGGCTGCATCTGGCTCAAAGTGGATTCAGGGGAGACAGATAACAACACAATAGCCAAGGGCTATTGTGCGATGCACCCACCTAACCACAGTGAAGAAACTAAAATCTGTGGTCGGTATGCAAATACGACTATGGGTCAATCATCTTACCCCCCATAAACAGTGAGCAGCCCAAGAGCCCTTTGAGCTCTCCTGCACGGCAGCGGGCTGCACGCCAGGATCTCCCCTTGAGCAGGGATGCCTCTCAAGGTTACTCCTCGAGACTGAGAGATCCCTTGCCGCAACAGACCCTCGGTAAGTGACTAATAGCATGCTAAACTTTGAAATCTTAGCTAAGTGATATAAAGGATTGATTGTGCATATATAATCCTTTAGATATAAACCACCAACCAAGTCTGGGACTAGGACTGGATCCAGCAGCACCTAAACTCTTCTCTGAGAAGGAGTTTAGAAAGCAAGGGGATCCTTTCTGAATCTCATGACTCAACAGGAGGGTCTCCCTGACAGTTTCACCGTGTTCTCTATGCAGTAAATAATCAAGTGTACCTTGCCATCGAATCTTGTTAAAAACACTGTTGCATTTATCATTGAACCTTGTTAAGTCACTGTTTTATATAAATAAAGTATATTTTTGCTTCTCTCTTACAAGTAAAGTGCATCACTCCATCCGTGACAATGCACTACATATCTTCCTCAAATACAAATACACGTTTTGGGTGCATCTACCCATTCAAAGTGTCATCATGAAACAGAGGAATTACTCCGCTACTCCAATTTAGTTACTAATTTTACCAGCATAAATTATGATAGCTTCATTTTCGATCCAGTGAGGCAAAATATCCAGTTGCCAGTGTTTGTGAGCACTATATCAGCACACAATAACAGCAAGAGCGTTAAAAAAAGTTCTCTAAGATGCAGCCTTCAGGCCTTGGTGCTGGGAAACACATGTTCCAGACACTCTGCAGAACTAGCACTGCTCTGCTTTTTCTTACAGCTAATTAGTCCTCCCCCTTTCCCCCCAAACTGAAAAACCAAAAAGGTGCTAGTGCTGCATGTTTACCACTGTCCTTCAAAAGAATTCAGAGGGAAGAAAAAAAAAATCTATTTATTGGGTTTTCTTCATAGAAAACTCAGTGTGAATAAGTCCTTTTCAGTGACCACCCCTCATACGCTACTTTAACTTTTATCTACGGTTTCCATTACACTAGATACATTCACAGGCTACATGATGTCTAGGGCTGTGGAAATGAACCTTCCTGTTCCCTGACCTCTGTAGTATATAATCTTTTCAGCAAGCAACAGCCACACTAGTTCCAAAATATTCAGTGAGTAATTTCAGCTTCCACTCAGAAAGGCAACTTCCATTAGTTGAGAGACACCCCTGGGAAACAAAGGTTCTGTTATTGCATCTGTCCTTCAACTCCATCTAAAGGGAGGGTCAGAAGAGAAACATGTTCAGAGACAGCAATATCACCCTTTTTTTTCCTCCCCCCCCCAGCCATCTCCAATATCCATTCTATAGATGTATTTAAAAAAAAAAAAAAATCAACTTAGGTTATGTTTTTACAGCTGACATCACAATTATGTGATGGACACAGGACCAATTTTCAAAGGAGAAAGAAAAGGTAAGCTTCTCTTCAGGTGTCCATGTTTATTCTGTCAGTACAGACAGAATAAAACCTACAGTTGCAGCCTTTTCAGCCAAAGAAACTGTACATTCTATAACAGTGCTAAGAATCCAGTAGTCTTAATTATTCACGCAATAGAAACACCCCAGAAAGATGACAGGAATGATACTGCACAGGCTACACAATGAAACAACGCTGCATGAAATCTGAATGCAGACAGCTTCAGGGAATTGCAGAAACATAGTGCTGGCCCTCCATCCCTGGTGACAGGTATAACAAAGCAGTCATGCATTCCCACTTATATGATGTACAAGTGTTTGCACAGCTGCAGAACTCGTGCTGTTCAGAAGTCTTTGTGAACCCTGTCCATCTCCTTGCACTGAAGCAGACTTAAAATTTAACAAGTATTTGTCTAAACTCTTTTTTAAACCTCCAAGCAAGTTGTGTAAGTACCACACAACATGAATTCTGAATATTCACACCACCAAAGAAGATGTTCTTAAAACCTCCAATGATGATTTCACGACTTCCAGATGTATCCTACTGGATTTTTTTTTTTATTAATTTGTAACAAATCTTTATTGCCAAGTAAGCCAACTATTGCTTTTTCTGCACAGGGACATAGAAAACAATCAATCTGCCCTCCTTGTAACTGCTTTTAACATACTAAGAGACTTGGATGACGTCTGTCTTTTCAGCATCAGTCAGTTCCAATTATTTCAATCTATACTTGCATATCACATCTCAAAGTCACGATCTGTAGCTGTGCTCTAGAATCCCTCAAACGTATCTATTTTCCTTAGACTGCAGTGCCCATGCTAGAGGTACTCCACCCAAGGACTCACCACCTTCAACTGATAAAGATCATCTTCTGTCTTGTATAAATGTAACTCACAGATCTGTCTCATAATTCTAATTTTAACCTCTCTTGGGAAGGAGCACTATCACTGCCATACTGTAGTGCTGAAGAATACAGTTCAGATACTCCCCATCTTCTACTCATGCTCTTGATTTCTTTTTTTCCAAGCACTGTAAATAGCATTTTATGAATTTCATTCTTTTTATTTTTGATCTATTTATTCTGATACTTTCTTTCAAAATAACTTACACATCCTGAAAGCTTCAGTCTGGCAAATCAGATATTCACAGTTTGGTGGAAGAATCTTTTTTTTTTTTAAATGAGAACTGAAATTGAACACTTTCGATGTTTTGTTTTCCTTTTTTCATTCTCAAACAGCAAACACAAAATATTTTGTTTGACTATGAAACTAAATGTTCTGTTCATTTTTCAGTTATATGGTCTTTTACTTCAGTTACCTTTAACATAAAAAATGCCATTTCTAATAAAAATATTTCAATACTTCATCACACACATTTGAAAACCTTTGAAACTTCATTTCAGCAAATTTACTGTTAGTCAAAAAATTTTACCCTAGCTTTCCTGGCTAGTCGTCATCCAGAAAAGTGACAACTACAATCTCCATTCCATTATCCCACTTGTTAATGATGAGCAATAGAATTGCTCTGAACAGGAGAACAGGGAGGTGAATATGCTTTTCCAGTCCAAGAGCAATACTACCTGCCTCCTTGAAGGCATATTTAAAGCAACTGGGCACACACTTTACGGTGATTTGATTGTTGTCTTATGAAAATTGCCTTGGGAAGCCTGGAACAGTACTACCAAAGCTGAGACACAGAAAACTCCCTTCTTTTGTAACTACACGGCCTTTCCTCTTGTCAGAGGAGGGAATCACCTTTTTTTTTTGTTTTTTTTCTAGATATTTAAACAGACTATTTTGTATTCTACAGTTAATGTAGAATTTCTATCACTTTTGAAAATCTATATCTGCTAAGGAAATTCACAAATAATTTCTAATAAGTACATTTCAAGGATACAGCAAACATGAACAAACACAAAGACTGATTTATTTACTATAAACCCTTCATCAGATTCTTTTGCATTGTCTATGCAAATTAAAACCTTAAAAAGGTTCCTCTGTATGAATTAAACTGCTTTGCCTAGATAGTTCTTCAAAGGATTCTTCAGTCTGCCCACATTCCAAATTGATGTTCAGTGTGGAAACCAACTATCCTAAACGCTGTCTATTTCACACACCACCAAGCTTTGTAAACACAGGGATCTGAATCACTAAAATAGCGTACAAAAAATTTGTAGCTTAACCATACTGTCTTGCTTCAGTTACTAGAGAGATGATATAAATACATCTCATGAGTCACCCACCTGAGATGAGCCAAAAGGTTAATCTTGAAGTCTGCATAAGAATTAGATTACTAAACAGAGCTTTGCAGATTGACAGTTGCATAAAGCCAGACAAGCAAAACCAAATGAACTTATTTAGCTACAAATGCAGCCAACAATAAAAAATCCTTAAGTACTTATGAAATTATAATCTGGGGGGTGGAGGGGTGGAGGGTGGGGAGGAAGGAAAAAAAATTTAAAATCGACAAAGATGCTTGTTTGACATACATACTGCTTGTATGCTTTGTATGTACCTTGTCTGAATTCAGCTTTCATAGGAATTTCTGCAAGATAGCATTTTGGCAAAGGGAATGATGAAAACATTGGCCAAGGATATGGATCACTGCCCTAGAAACAGGACCAGAAAGAAATTAATTTAGGAGAAGAATTAAGAAGCACTTGCTCAATTAACACACAGGTAAAGTTCCAGAATTATTGCCTATGCACCAAAATTATGCTTGAGAATACAATTTGCAATGAGATACTCCATAACTAAAAAAAAAAAGTTAAAGGATACAAAATCCAAAAAGCATTTGAGCCAGATTTTTTTCCAGTATATACCACTGACAGTTTTGATTTTACAGTTCTTTTTTTCAACCAAAAAGGAAATTGCAGTTTTTATAAAAATAAAAAACCACAAAACTGTATTTCCAATTTTATACATTGATCTAGCTGTCTTTGCTGTGCTGACAGTAATTTGCATTTCATCTTTATAACACTGACAGCCAGTGAGAAGCAGAACATTTAAAGGAGCTGCTTAACACAAACTGTATTGTTAGAACATCGATGAAAGCTCCAGGTATTAGATACTGCAGATGAAAACCCAAGCACAGAAAAAATATCAAATAAAGGGAAGATATAACAAATGGAAAGCTAATAAAGAAAACACAGAAATATATAAGTAAAAAATAGACAAATTGCATTCACTTTTATAGTAGGAAAAGTAACACTGAAATGGAGCAATGTAAACATTTCATCTGAACGTGATATATCCTAGGCACATGCCAATCCCCAGATAGAGGGAACAATGTATTTTTTCAGTGTATCACTTCTTAAAAATTTTAGCTCTTTATAAAGCTAAAGGTAGACTGGTATTTCTTAATGTTAAATAATTTTCCACATGCTGAATTATCAGAAAAAATGTTCAATTAATGAAGGCAGGAGCTATGGAAAGAGAAACTGTTAAACTTTATATTCTAACCTTATCTAGTACTCTCAAAGGCAAAATCCTTTCTTGTGGTCCTCCAATCAGATTTATCCTTACAAGAACATGGTTTCTCTCCACTGATAGGCCATCAATTATAAAATCTCTGGGAAAAAAACAAACAAAACCCAAAAAACTCCACAAAGTCAGAACCACTTTGATTTATGAGCTCTTTAATTCAGAAAACTTTAATGAGCAAGGATACCTTGAGAGACATATCAGAGTTAAAACACAACCTGGAAAACACATAGGCATCAAGAAATAAACAGAAACATAAAGTACTTTGAGATGTCTGCAAGCATTATCCTAACTTTGTACTTCCCTACCTACTGCTGATTGGAAACATCTGAGCAATTACTGGACACAAAAGAGTAGAAAACTTCACAAGCTTTGTTATGCCCACATGCTCAGAATTAGGGAACAGACAGTTAATAGACCATCAAAATTTACTCCTTATTTGGCCTACCAGCAAATTTCTGCTGTCACAAATAAGCAGTTATTCACAACTTAACACGCAGCCAACTTGCTGTCTGAAGCCCAAGGTGCAAAACTTTTTAAAAGGAATAAAAATCAGTTTTTATACACCAAGTGTCTTACAACTTTTTCCTCAGTAAGAAAATAGTAGGTTTCATCCTCAAACAGTATATAACAATCACCTATATCTGCTGAGATTTCACCCATACTGTTTGATTTAAACTCTGTACTGGTCCCATATAGCAAACAGTAAGTAGAAAGTTCTCAAAATTCAGCATGCTGAGAGAAAGGACATAAAGTCTGTGACTAAATGACTGTCCACTTCTGTCCCAAAAATACACTTTTCCTTTTGAAAGGATGCATTGTGCAATTTTATTTAGAAGTCAGCAATGGAAAGTCACAGGAGAGTCGACTGACTTATAAATAAATAAAAAAAAACCCAAACCCAAAAAGCCAAAGTATTGATGATGCCTTTAATTCATAAACATTAAAGCAATACCCTAATTTTGTATTATATTCATAACATAAAAGAATAATATAGAATAAAAATAAAAAGGCATACTTACATCCACAAATTTTGCACTCTTTTTTTTTTTTAAGAAATAAGATTAACACAAATAAAAATGAGAAAAATATTTGCTTTTTTATTTCTTAATGCTTTTGAGGTGGACATGGGAGAAAGAACAAGACTGTTATATCTTTTCATAATTTAAGATTGATGACAAACCTGCATGTAAGTAAACTTACGCACATTAGAAGCCAACTTGAGTGAGAGCATTTGTATGTTTAAAGCCACCAAGGACAAAAGTCTGATAGTTAAAATAACATTTACATTAGTCACTTCTTACCCTGGTCCTTCGGAAGTTTCTGTGACATTTTCCTCCTGAGCAGTTAGTAAAACTTGTGACACCTTATACTGAGTCTCCAAGAGTAAAAGGGTATTGAGCTCACAGCATAGCACATTTAACAACCTGCAGAAGGACACATTGAAATGATAGCACATCAGTCAGGAATCCAGTAATGCAGAGTAAGACAAAGGCGAACATGTTTATGAGATCTCAAAATAAAAAAAATAAAAAATAAAAAAAAACAAAAAAAACCCCAAGAAACCAAAAACCTTGAAGTGTCTGAAAAATACCCAGAATGAACTGGGTCAGGAACACTTTTATATCCTTTTTAGCCACTCAAGTGGCACAGCCTTGAGCAAACAGGGAATGGTTCCCAACAGAGTTTTGATGTGCACTGAACAATCAGAGAAAATATTCACTGGTCAGCTCAGTCTGCTTTTGAGTTTATATCACAGAATAACAAAAGTAACACAGACTTAATGGGACATTCTACGTGAAATGTGAAGCAATTATACAATAATAGGTTGGTAAGGCAACTCAGAATCAGGTTGTCCGAAGGGTGGGGGGGGTGGGGGGAGATAAAAATACATTTTTCCTTTAGAAAACAGGCTTTTAAGCACTTCTGTACAATCAAATTTAACACAGTTCAAAAGCAGTAAAGGATTTAACACGTAACAAAAAAAACCAAATTAAGTCTGATCAGCATTATATTTTGCATTCACATAAGACTTGATATGAACTAGAGAACACATATTGTTTGAAATTTGTAGTCTGTTAGTCAATGCTTATTTTCTTCCATGTAATTCCCAATATGCTTCTACTGACAATAGCAAAAAATTTGCAAGCCATTCTCTGAATAATTTAACACCTGCAAATTCACACAATTGTGGCCAAGGATTAAATAGTCAAGATGATAATATGTCATCTTTTTCTCTGTTGCTTTTTTAATATAGCTTGATCTGGTCCATATCAGTCCTCTTTAAGTTTTATTTATTTTACGTTAACTATTTCCTGACATTGATTTGTTCTCAGTACTCTTCTAAATCACAGAAGAAGAAATGACAGTTCAACTATATTTTTTTTAATTATTACATAGAAGAAAAATCCACAAAAAAAGCACTTGAAACCATTATGAAGATGGACCATTTCTTCTGTTAAGTATGATGACTTCAAATGGCAAAAGAACCTGTTTTCCATCAGCTAAAAACCACTTGGGAAAAGACTGATGGCTGAGAATGCTTATAACATCTCCTCTGGTACCCAAGGCAGAGAAAAAAAATAAAACAAACCATAAGCAAATACAATTAGGTAGAAGAGATAGTGGTAGGATAAATGACAAAGTATATGAGATCTAACATGAGCAGCCTCTGCTGGGGCATTCAAACGAAATTTTCATCTACATGGAAAAATCCATTTAAAAGTGCCTTCACTGAAGTACAGATATTTGGTTAAAGGTAATATTCCATTGTTTTACCTTCCAAAGTCATAAATGTATAGACTAAAGTTTGAAACAAAAAAATCACATTTTATAGTGTGAATATTTGTGAGCATGCTTGAATATGGCTGTGGAGTTGGGTTTTTTTTGTTTTTAATTGCATTTGGAACATAAGAATTGGATTAGGCCACCCAGCTCAATATTCTATCTATAAGGAGTGCATCGTTATGAAAAGGTATAAAACCTTACAGATATAATACAATAAAATCAAAGCATATCTGAGATATATTTAATTTTTTTTTTAAAAGGAGAAGATAGAATTCCCAACCTAAATGTTGCTGAAAATTGGAAGATATGCTTTGACGTAAGGTCTTGTACCTGACAAGGTATAACGCCATGCAACAGTACAGGCCGGTGACTGACCAGTTGGAAAGCAGCTTTGCAGACAAGGACCTGGGGGCCCTGGTGGACAATAGGTTGAACGTGAGACAGCAACATGCCCTTGAAGGCCAACAGCATCCTGGGCTGTGTAAGGAAGAGCACTGCCAGAAGTTCATGTGAGGGAGGTGACCCTTCTCCTCTGTCAGTACTGGTGAGGTCATATCTGGAGTGCTGGGTCCAGTTCTGGGCTTCCCAGTAAAAGAATGACATGGACACACTGGAGCAAGTCCAGCAAAGGGCCACGAAGAGGACTAAGGGCTTGGGCCATCTGACATAGGGAAAG
Organism: Ciconia boyciana; assembly: GCF_034638445.1. Taxonomy (NCBI): domain Eukaryota; kingdom Metazoa; phylum Chordata; class Aves; order Ciconiiformes; family Ciconiidae; genus Ciconia; species Ciconia boyciana. The sequence goes on from NC_132936.1 coordinate 57,893,927, forward strand.
AAGCTGAGAGAGCTGGGGCTGCTCAGCTTGGAGAAGAGAAGGCTCAGGGGAGATCTTGTCAATGTACAGAAATACCTGACAGGAGGGAATGAAGAAGATGGAGCCAGTCTCTTCTCAGTGGTACCCAGTGAAAGGACAACAGGCAATTGGCTTGGATTGAAACACAGGAAATTCCATTTTAACATACTGTGACAGTGGTGAAACAGTGTAACAGGTTGCCCAGAGATGCTGCAGAATCGCTAGCCTTGGAGATATTCTAAACTAGACTGGACACAGCCCTGAGCAATGCTCTCTAGTCGAACCCACTTTGAGCAGAGCAGTTGGACTACACAATCTTCAACCTCCCTTTCAATCCCAATTCTATAATTCTGTGAAAATTACTAACAAGATATACCATATTCCCAGGAACAAACTGCAATACAGGTAAAATAAAAGGCTATCTGAAGGCAGTCTTTTATAGAACAGTAATTTTTAAAAAATTCAGAAAAATCAAAATACATATCATAGTTGTGAAAATACGGTAGTAATAAGTAATTTTGTTTCTGAATTCTGCATTTCCTGTCCTATGTCATCGCTGTCTTTCTTGGAGGGTGCTCCCTGGATTCTCCCCCTTCACCTATAATTTTACAACTAATACTTCACTGTAGAAATCTCTAGTCTGAAAGAAGGCATGCTAACTAGTACTTGTATACCTATGTAAACTGACTATCTCCTTGGTTTTGGTAGGTGGAATCATAATGACTTCTTTAATTACGGCAGAACAGAAGGTCCTTCACAGGATATAAAACAGCTAGTAAATAATTCCAGCTGCTAAAAACCCCTTAATTTTATGTTGCCTCTCTAAATTTTTTCACCTGAAAATAATATAATTAAACCACCTATGAATTTCTCCAAGTTGCTAAAAACACCCATATGAGGATAGCTTATTATCATATTTCTCAATATTTTTTCTATGAGTTCCTTTTAAGAACACAAAATAATATTATATTCCCTGTACTCCCATTTTCTCAGTTGTCTTTTTTTTTCCCAGCTTCAAATCATACCCCTCTCAAACACCACCTTTATTATGGTAAACCCAATTCTAGTTTTCTGCAGTTCTCACCACGCTCCCATAGATACTCCCTTCTTCCTTACTTTCATAACATACGTTCTTTCCAAAGCCAACCTGATGCTCTGTCCTCACTTCAGGGATGCCTGCAAATGCTCATCTGGCAGTGAAAGATGCAAGATACTGTTCTTGGATACAGTAGTTGTAATTGTCTGTGGTGGGCTGACACCAGCCAGCAACTAAGCACTCACCCAGTTGCTTGCTCACTCCCCACCTCCCACAAGCAGAGCAATGCCTACCCAGTCTCTGAGCAATGGCTACCTGCAAGACCAGCCCCCCACCCCCCCAGTTTTTATTGCTGAGCCTGATGTTATATGGTATGGAACATCCCCCTGGTCAATTCAGGTCAGCCGTCCCAGCTCCGTTCATTCCCAGCCTCTTGCACAGCCCTAGCCTACTTGCTGGGGAGTGGGGGGGGGGGGGAAAAAGAAAGCCCTGTTGCTGAACAGTGCTTGCGCAGTGTCAGCCAAAACACGGGTGTGTTATCAATACTGTTTTAGTCACAAATCCAAAACAAAGCACCATGTGGGTTGCTATGAAGAAAATTAACTCCATCCCAGCCAGTACATAGTCCTAGCTAAAGAAGATAAAATTTCATACTATAAGCAGAAGTCCATCCACCATACGGAAGAAAGAAACGGGCACATCCAAAGTAACCTATACTGCAATCTCAGTAATATATGTGTTCAGGCAGCGTACAGTGGCTAACCAAACCTGAAATGCTTGTGTCTATGCTGTCTATAAGGTGTTCCAGTGATGTGACCCCAAAATGGTGGGCTAAACTGGTCTTTAGTAAAAGGTTTTCTTTTGGCTTGCAGTTACTGCATTCTATAGATACAGGCATGGCTGATTCAGGCCACTGCAAAATATACAGCATGACACTTGTAGAGAGCTCAGCTATGGGACAAGGTAAGGTCTTTCTTTCTCTCCCAGAAATCAGTATTAAAAACGTAAGCGGGAAAAAAACGAGGACTGGAACCTCTTTGCAGTAGCAGGACCTCCTTCTTGCTAAATGAATATGTATACCGACAGAGAAACCCAAAGCAAAATTATCATTAAATAATTTCAGCGTTGTCATCATGGAGGACAGCCTCAAAATGTTTAACATCAGAGCCTACATTACCAATTTGATTTATTCTTTATTATGCTTTGAGTAACAGCCTGAGCTCCAATGAGAACGCTGATCCAAACAGCAAGTGGCAATTACTATCACGTGTGCCAGACCAGTAGGCAAAGGCAAATGGCTAGCAAAAAAAAAAAAAAATCCAAAAGCTACCTAGTCAGCGTTAGAACACAAGGGGCACTTAGAAGCTTCAGCCATGCAAAGCTTTGCATACTGCCTTTGCAGACTGAACAAAGGGCATCAGTAATGAGCAGAGAGAACGTGCCTCTGCATGTGGTCTTTCTAAAGAATCAAGGCTTTTAACTGTCCCACTGAAGGCAATGCTCATAGTGGTTTTGAAAAATATGAGATCTTCTGGATACAGAGTATTTATCAATACCCTGAGTTACACCTCCGATGCCTGGGGCACTGGAAGCTACTACCTCAGGGCAGTCATGTTTCTCCCAGTAAGAAAACTCAGGGACTAATGTATTCCTTACAATGTTTTCCACATGAAAAGATTTTCAAAAGAGCACCTCCAGCACTTTAGCTACCCAATGTACTTCCAAATCACATGTAATGTGATTGCTAATGGTAAAAGAGTTTCCCTAGCTAAACAAAAATGCTTTTCATGAGCATCACTTGCCAGCCTAGAGGACTCAGAAGTGAAGCAGATTTTAAATTGCAGGAAGTGAAGCGTTTTAATTTCCCTCAGTGAAGCAAAGAAAAAAAACATCAACAAATACGTGACAATCCTATCACAGAATCTGCTGTTCATATTTTATTATTTATAAATTGTTTTAAATTAATAAACCTAACAAACTTCTATTAACATGTAAACTAACAAAAAACTGAATTAACTGTATAACTACAACTACACAATGTGGAAGCATGCCAACATAATCCTGTTGCAAATGCCCATCACTACTAATGTAGACTCTGTCCTCTTTTACCTTTGGATTATTAAACAGGGGTCAAAGATTTACAAGACACATGCACTCTCCAGTGTTCACTACTGCAGAAGTCTTTTCCCTCACACACATCCAGCACGCACACCTGGAAGGAAGAGGTTCGTTTCCAAATAACTGTATATCACTTACTAAATAGAAAACACACTTAAAATAATAGAAAAGGGCTCATTAATTAATTATTAACTCAATCAATTCTCCTTATTTAATTGAAAAACGGTTGGTAGGAAATAACTGGAGGACTACATAGTCTTTCATGCTTCCATCACAAGAATTCAAATCTGGTAGATTCGGAGGAAGAAATAAATACTGTCAGGCTCAATTCCTCCTCTCTCTCACCACACTCCTCCCTCCCCTTGAGAGGAGGAACTCTATGAACATGGCTTTCTTCTGTTGACAAAGACATAAGGATGTTGAATGCCACAGGATGTGGCATGAGAAGGGTTTCTTCAGTACGTCCAGCCAATAGCATCATAAATGTTGTTGCAAGAGCAGATGTACCAGCCAGTTGTTCAAATGTTAGTGATCAAAAAGATTCACCAGTGACATTAGACAACACTGTTCATGGCCTATGACAGTATATTTAAAACAAAGATACGTGGAAAGCAAGAGGTACAGACTTGTTTCTGGTTCTGCAAGGAAGATGGAAAAGAAAATATGAAACTAGTAAAAGAATGCCATGTTTTCTAAAGGGGAAACTGAACTTGTTTAAAACCAGTTTTAAATAAAAAGTCTTGCTTCAATTTATAATGAATGAGATTTTAAAGAATTACATACGAACATCTTCAAAAAGCTTCTGCTACTCATAATGCTTTTTAATAAAGAGAAAGAGGGGATAAATCTAAATAATCTAAATAGCATATTGACCTGAGGAAAAGGAATTATCAGGGTTTGTATCTTCTACCTTTAGAAAACAAGATAATTAATGTTCCTTCCATTGTGTTGCAATCATTAAAATCACACGTTCTCTTAATTAACAATACACATAATGTAAGTACAATTAAGGGAACAAATTATTTCATATGCTGAAGCTACCTCATTATTAAAATGCAATTATATGTAAGAGGGTGTGTTTACAATGCAGATGAAAACATAATGGAAAAGAATGCATGGGTGTTTATTATCTGCATTTCCTAAACCCACAAAATTGTCTCTTGCCTATCATGTTTGTTCATCTCCCAGCTCCTGTAGGATTTAATTCATTCACCTGGATTTCACGGGAGTGCAATAGATGAAATTTTGACTAACACATACTGCTTTGAGGCAAATTTCAAGATGCTGATTGATTTTGATGTCAATATAGTATAAGCCATTTAAATTCTTTTTCCTAAATCTTCCTCTAACTAGTTTTGTAGGCCAACAGAAATAGATACAATGCATTTTTATAATCTTCTGCACCCATTCAGCAAGTAAGAAAATGAGTATTATAAGAAAAAATATATTCACCATGATATTTCATATGACAACAAAAATGTGACTTAACAATGTCAACATATTTATTATACAAATCTGAAAATAACAAGCCAATATTATTTTTCTATCTGTAGCAGGCTCTGTAGCTCTACAATCCTGAGGCTGATATTGATGAACATGTGACTTAGACTAGTATTTACAATTTTCCATAATTCCACAGAAACATAAATGCATTTAGAAGATTCACACAGAGCACTATAAGAAATACTCCTTTTTCAGCCTTACCTTACACAGGCCTAAAATAAATCTATTTTTCATTGCAGTTCAAATTACGATTCTACAAAATAGGTTATCTTCAGATATCTCTAACGCTAAGCAAGCACATTCTGTCTTTAAAATCAAACAGTCCCAATTTGCATATCTGAAGGAAAAGTATTTTACTCTCAGAGTTTTCCAGGTATTTTCCTGCAGAAAGTCAAACCCTTGAACAGAGTGCTGTCATTGCTTTGACACCCACTAGCGTGAGGTGTTTCAGTGAACAAGTGTGGGGCTAACAAAGATTCTTCTGATTCGGAATGCACATACAAAAGATCTTTTGACCTCACAATATTTAGGAGTTTTGTTGACTTATGGCCAAAATAAGCCACTGGGGGAAAAAAAGGGGAAAAAAAATTCGATAGTGGCATATGTATATAAGATAGCCAAAGGAAGAAAGGGTTGTTTTTTTTTCTTTAAAGTATTCAGATGCCTATTACTGCCATATTATATCAACAAAAAAAAAAAAGGGAGGGGGGGGGGGAATTCCAGGAACAGTATGTGTTATAAACGTACTTTGTTAAATGAGGGGAATTTTTGCAAAGCTGCCTGTAGACCAGCTCTGATCCCCTCCCACTGCCCACAGCCTATGTCTATTCCCAGTAATGCTGTTTCTTCTGTTTTTTATGCAAGCCAACACTGATTGAGTATCTTTGAATTTATTCTGGAATATTGGTACTTTTTAGGGATGAGGGGTTGGTTATCGAAGGTAAAAATTTGGTATTTTGCCACGCTTTAATCCAGCTAACAACACAGTGTCACTAACATTCACAGAAAATTCAGTTTCTGAAAAGACAGAACAGCAATATGTAAATGCCTGAATAATGCTTTAGGCAGAGACTTTGACAATATATATATTATGCATATATTTTCTTGGCAGGCTGTAAAAACTCACAACTCATGGATGTATTCACTGTACTGAAATACTAGATAAGTTGCCTTGATGCCATATAATTTATCAGTCTGAAAGAAAAAGTATGTTATCGCTGTTTACTTAATTCCTTTGTTAATATAAGTTACAGAGATTTAAAGAGCTTGGCCTTGAAAGGGAGGTGGCTAAGACCTCCAGTGTCACACCTTTATGAAAACTGGTCTTTCTCACATCCAATAACTTATAAGATCAATGGGTACACCTGTATCAGAGAAATAAAGCTGATCATTAAATTAAGAAAATTCTCTGTGTTTAGTATGTTAAAAATTTATTACTTTGATTACTGCTGTGAATTCCCATTCTCTAGGATTTGTGCTCTGATGGCAATTTAAATTCAGAATCTTCTGAAATAGAAAGACTATTGAGAATTTTTGCATCAGTTCCTCTGCACCAAGATTTTCAAGCTGTAAAAAAGAGTGGCTCAGACAGCCTTCAGTATTCTTTTATCAATCAATATTGGCTGATTGAGAGACTTCCTGCTTCTAAATAAGTACAAATCTGCTTTGAACTTGAAAGTTTAACTGACAGTTTGAAAATCTTTCTTTATACAAGTTAGGAACTATTTATATACTGCCACTTTTCTATTCTTATCTCCAACTTCTTGCCTAAAGTTTTCCTTTAATAATTAATAATAATAACAATAATATTTTTTTAAAAAATTAGTTGAAAAGGACCTTCAAATGTATAAATCTTGTCCTAGAAGCATGCAATACCCACAATTAAAGGAATACCAGACCAGTGTCTGTGAAACTACTGAAGAAGAATCCTAGGCCAAGATACTTCCAAGTTAAGAATTACAAAAAAACAGATTCGTACTAGGCTATAGCTTGCTGTGGAACTCAGTATTTCACCTTGGTCCCACAGGACCTAGTCTGTATGAATGCACCCTAGGGAGCATTCTTTACAGACTGAGAGATATTGGCTATGCAAAACCATAACTAGCTTCCCTATGTTTTCCCTTTGATTTCTACTGCATGCACACTGCTTTTCAGAGCAGGCAAGCTTGAAAAGGAAAGTTGACAGCAGAGCCTCTGCAGGACTGTCCTTCAAAATATTAGTTCAGCATTCATACTTATTCAAAATGAAAACAATCATCCACCAGAAAATGCAATATTAATATTAAAAACAAATAGATACACTTGTGTTTTTTTGATTAAACAGACTGTGGAAATACCTATATATTTTAAGTTTTGTATGTAGTTACACAGATAGTAACCAAAATAATTTTAAGTCACTGAAGCACAGTATACACATGAAGAAAAATGTAGTTGTTAATTGCAAACGTTGCTTAACATTCAAGTAAGCAAATTTGTAACTCTTTTGAACAATAAAAGTGGGTTACAGGACCTCAGAGTATAACCTATAAGTTAAACAGATCTGAAGTTCAGCACTCAGCTCTGGGTGAGCCACATGTACAATGATACCTGATCAAATAAAGTATATGGCTGTGTAGAGCTGTGAATTATTAAAGAATGTGGGTGTGGCTGTACTATTGGCATTAAGTCTAGCAGAAAAAAGTGTTCCTAGACAAATGTTTCACCAAAATCATTTGGTCACACAAGTGTTCGGTTTTTCAATGTTGCAGTTAACATAAACATTTAAATATTTTATTTCTACATAGCAGCAAAGAGAAATGTAGATCTTTTGCTCTTTCTAATTAAAACTTTCTAAATTTTCAGATCTGTTAAGCATCTGATATTATTTGATTAACTGCTGCTGAATTTGGTATTCTTGATGGAATTTGGACAAGGAGCAAACCAACAACACAAGGCAAGGTTCGCTTTAGAGGACACAGATGTCTGCAGTCAGCAGCGCTCACAGAAAAGCTCATGGAACTTGGTTTCAAAAGGTATTTAAAATGAACTGTATACCTCTCATATTCAGATAATATAGCCTAGGGTTTCTTGCATGCCTTAATACTGTAAACAATACAGTAAGCATGACAAATTCCAGAATCATCCAGAATTCTGGTATCATTTTAATAGGGAACTTTGAATAACTATGTAATAATAAAAATTCTCTTTGTGCAGGCAGTTGAAATAGTCATAATAAAAGGCTTATATGTGGAAATTCTCCATTATTTGCAAAAAAACATTTGTACAGCAAGCCCCACGCGCTCAAGAGAAGCCATTTAATCAATAAGAAAACACAGTCTTACATTATCTGTGGTATACACAGGCCCATACTAAAATCCCTAGAATTCTATCTTCCTTTCTTTTATAGGAGAGACAATGAAAGGCAGGGGGGAAGGGAATAGGGCTTTTGAAGAATAAAACAAAAAAGACTGAATCTGTTAAAAATGAAGTTAAATATGAGGTCCTAGGTATCACTGAGATTCCAAAACTCCCTGCAGAACACAAAGCCTCTATTGAAAATTATATTCAAATGTTTTAAATATTTGTCCTTTATCTGATTACTACTTAATCACTAAGATATCTACTTTTTGAGTAGGTTTCCACACTGAAAATACTTCTTAGTCTTTGCTTGAAATCTGGCAGCTTAACTGGATTTTCACTTGGTTTTTGACTTTGTCAGCGTCCAGCAGAAAATGTCATTACCGCAGTGAACTCTGAAGCTCACCTTATCTGTGTAACAATATAGCTTCTTTTACATGGTTACAGGTGAGCTTGTTACGTTACAACGCTCATATGTGTAGTTATGGGTAGCTCTGTTGCTTCACAGGGTATAGGCCTTGTTGAAAATATTGTAAGCATTCTACACAACTTCAACACATGATTCATATGTTTGTGTACGTCTCTGTCTTACAGCATGGAAGTCAACGCTTATGCAATCAGATTGAATAATTCATTTTTGCCTATACCTTACAAGGGTTCCTAATATCATTGTAGGAGAAATCTGTTCTTTTACGTTGAAAAGGTAGAACACAATCTAAAAGCAAACTATTGTTTTAAACTGTAAAACATCTCATTTTCCCCTATCCCTAATTAAATAAATGGGAGTTCTGTCAAGCTTTTTATGGAATCAGTATAATTCTAAATGAAGAATAATGTCTTATTTTTCAAATTTCATCTTAGGACTTCTCATTCCTACCCAACTAGTGATTTCCCCCAAAACAGCATTTATAAATTCTGATTTATACAACAAAATTGTATATCTTCCAACTCCAAATTCTGCCACTGTCCATCTCCTCCATGCTCATCCTTATCAGCAAATTATACTGTATCTTATGGTTATTAATACATAGTATGAAATAATTTTACTGTGATATCAAAGTACAAATACAGCTGCAGAAAGCTAATGTTGCAGTACTTAATCAATCAGGCTATATCTTGCACAAGCAAGGTTATAAAAGTTTTCCACACTATGAAGTACAATCCAGCAGATCTTTATTTTCAATTGCACAAAATATGTTCATCACAAAAATGTGAATTCAAGGATTTAGATATTCAACTTTGGAAAACAGAAAAAAATGCAAAAACTAATTTCAATGTTAAAATATTATAAAGCACTTAATATTACAAAACATGAGCATGACAGTGCGATCATATTTTAAGTGTTCCTTCAGGTTCTAGAAATATTTGGGATCAAATGGTACTCTCCTTCTCAAAATAAGTTTTGGTGAAATTGGTGATAATTAAAAAAATACATTAAAAAAAATTGTAATTACAGGGAGACTAGATAAACCCAATTGATATAAACATGGTAAAAAATACTTTGTTAATTTTACTATTTTGGTATGATTTTTGTTTTATGCACTACAATGAATGTACCACATGTTCTTTTCAATCAACTACGCAAAATAACAACATGCAATTTCTATTACTGCTTATCATATTACTATATATGCGTTTACAGGTAATAAGATTAGATTCATTGCCATTCTCATTTTGTAGGCCATTTTTCATTTAATCTTATGTTAAAAAAAGGGTGAATTTCACCTTCATGCATAATGAAAACCAAACAATGTTATCTTATCAGAAGCAACACATCCAAGCATGTTATATCCTATTTAGTTAATGTGACCAGAGAATAAAAAATGAACATCTTACCTCAGACCAAAGATATGTGACTGTTCATAACTGAATAAAGAACGAATTTTAGCTTCTGAATTCAAAATTATAAGCCTGTCAATAATATCCTGCCAAAGGAAGACAAATGTAAAAAACTCATGTATGATTTTATATATTATGCACACAGTAGTTTCATAGGGATGTTTACTATAAAATGAAAAGTATTATTAAAACGCACATTGAAATTATTTCTGTAAGAAGAGGTGCTTTCCACCATAAAAGTCAATGGCAAAAAGAAACCATACAGAAGGTTAGGGGGGAAAAAAAATCTCAGTTAAAAAAAAAAAAAAAACACTAAACATACAAAAAGATCCTAGCATATCAAGTATCCTAGTTCTTATTTAGTACTAAACCACAACAAAAATGTTAAACAGTTTGTTGTATGTTTGAAGTGTGTATACACGTATTTTAATGAAAAGAAGAGCAAATCCTTTAGGATAATACTCTTTCTAACACTGGTTAGTACTACATGCTTCAAAACATGGCCATTTATTCTCAGTGTAGCAAGGCTTGGCTTGGATGTTGAGGCTTACATCTTTCATCCTGCAGCACCTCATGTAATAGACAACAACCTGTGGCTGCTTCCCACTTCTTCCACAAATCCAACCTAATTATCTTCCCCTCTGGTTCACTGCATATCCAAACTGCTTCTGAAGATACAGTTTCATTAAAAGACTAACAAATGCATAAAAAACATTCACTGATGTTATCATCTCAGAGCCAGATTGCTGTGCTATGGTCAGAAGAAACAAACTACAAAGTCCTTATAGGCTTTATTTATTCTGGATTAAATCCAAACTTTTAGTTTCCATATTTAAGAAGTATAGTCTCAGAGACAGCAGAGAGAGTTATTATTCAACTGCTTAGATCAATGAGTCATTTCAATATGATACGAGAGAAAAGTTAGGATCCCTACTTTCATGAAATCAACCAAAGCTCTGGTGTTCAACACAGAGAAAAGTAAACACCACAAGTAAAACTCCCAGTAGTCGAAAAAAAATCTAGAACTTGTCAAAGTAAACTTCTTCATACAATGCATTCTTATTTAAAATACAGTGAAACCATATTAGATTTTTTGCGGCAGTAGGGGAGAGGGCTGTGAAGAATGCACTTTTTCCACATAGTATGTTCACAATAAAATTCACAATAAAACAATTCAACACAGACCTCAAGGCTGTTCATAAAATCGGTAATGCAAGCAATTGATTTGTTTGGGGTTTAAGGCTTTTTAGATACTTGTATATATAAAGAGTTAAATGCCAAGGGATATTTCTCTGCCAACAACCTCCTCTCATCTATAATTCAAAGCCTGGAGCCTGCAAAAGAGTATAAAGAGGAGGCACAGAGAGAGGACTATTGAGAAAGCAGACCAATCTCTGATTTGGGATATTAGGAAGGAAGTTAATGAACAAGGTCCAACACAAGGTCCAATCAGAAAAATGTGCAGATAGATCTGCACTGCTCAACTACAGAGCATAGCTTAAATATTACAGGTAGGATGTCATCTACTTTGAATACTTAAGATACACCACCTAAATATAAGATTCTCCATAATTACTGCAAAAAAACCCAACCAATTCCACCTGCTTTAACATGTCTGTCAAAGCTACAGATCTGTAGGGTACCTTCCAAGCTAGATTCCCTTGCATATGTGTACTGTAGAACCTCTCAAAGGAAGAGTGGAGACAGGCAGAAGGACCCCGATTCATCTGCTCCATTTTCTAAAATATTTTTATATGGCAAAAAGAGTAAAAAAAAAATTGGCATGTATTAAGAAAAATTTTCCAAAGGGCACAAAATAACAACCTGATTAGTCAACAGTTAAAAGTAGTAAAAGCCCAACTGATAATCTGTTCAGTCAATGATGCAACAAATTAGCCAAAAATACAAAGGAGGAAAAAAATGTTTAAATCCTATGTATTTAAGAAATAAAGGGCATACAAAGATGACTAAGTTCTGTGCATTATCAAATACAGTTCAGCATAAATATTACAAGTCAGATTCTGTGGCAATGTGACATGATTCAAAAATATAGAAAAACAAAGCACACAGAGCAATGAGGTCTTCTAACCAAACCTTCTAGTGGCACCAAAATTGCTCTTACTTTGCTTTCTAACCATAGTTACATCTGGTCAAACCTTTTATGTTTAGCTTTCTGCAATCACTGCCCAAAAACATGGTTATAACAAATCTATATGTCTGCTTAACCCCAGAAGTTTTCCAAGTACTTAGACTTTGCCATTATATGTTAAATTAACATTAGATGAACTATTTCCCTTCTGTTAACTACATAATCTTGGATGTCCAGTTTAGGCTTACAAAACCCACTGTTGCACAGTAGTTAAGTGAGACAAATCCCATCCAAGACATCTTTAACTGTTCAGGGAACTTCGAACAATTGTGACAGTATTGCTATTTCTGGAAACCTAGAGAATTCCATCAAAACATTGAAATGCCTCAAAAGCCAAAACAACATAGGCTTTCAAAGTCAGAAAAATCATTACTTTAAGATCCACCCCAAGCTGAAAGGTCTCAAATATGTATCACCTTCAACATACATCTATCTCCCCTACTCCCAGTGCCTCAGAAAACTTGATGACTGAACAGAACTATCCATTGGTGGACACACCAACATTGAGTGGATTGGAGAAATGAAATTTATCTTCCCATTTCCTCCTGAAGTCATCAAAACAGTATTATAAAAAAGAACTACAAAAATACCTTCCAAACATAACATACACTATTATGACGTACTCTGTCTAAACAACTTAAACTACCACCAATCCAGAGCTTGTGCTACACAAACACTTTAACACAAGAGCAATGCAAAGTGCTATCTCATTAGAAAAAAATCTGATTTGAACTGCCACTCGAGGTCACAGATTAAATTTGCCTGTGCTTTGTAGATGAGAAGAACTAATGGATTGCAGTTGGACAAACTAATACAAAATAATACTAAATAATACTAATGGTAATACTATTTTTCTTAGAAATGAAATATGCCTTAATCAGTAACTTTCCCATTAGTGATTTATTCTGTGTGTGAATCATCTGTGCTATTAAGAAAGCCTGAGGTTTTTTGTTTATTTTTTTTTTAAATCCACAGATAGTGTGATAGAGCAATATTATATAAAATACAAGTATAGATATCTTCCAGCATTTTCCAGCATGTAACTGCATGCACATACAGAGGTGTTTATGTGTGTCACTTGTTTTATCATGGAAAAACACAATTCCAACACAAGCCAGGAAAGATGATCTTTAAATTAGGCATCAAATTTTATATTATCTTTAGGATTTCAAAATGAAAATTTAGGTCAACATGAAGTGATATGTGCATATACTGCCCTCATGCTGTATATAATACAAAATGCAGAAAATTTCAAAATCTTTCAGTAAGAAGAAAAAACTTATTCTATTATTACAGTAACATTTTCTCAGGAAAAATGTCTTCACAGAGTATTTATTTTTCTTTCAAAATAAAAACTATACTTACAATAATATCTGTAGGTACTTCGCGGAGTGAATACATTGGTTTATTTGGTATGTCTTGTTTACTCAGGAGCTCAAAAACTGCAGGGTAAGTGAGCAAGTTTATCAGAGTCAGAAAAGACTAGAGAAAGAAAAAAAGGGGGGGAAAAAGGGAATGTTAATCAGTTAAGTATAACCAAGTAAATGTTAACAATTATTTGCCATTTCCTTTAAGTTTGTTCTTATTCTTCTTTGTAGGCTGAACGTGACATACATAGAGCTGCCCAAACTAAGACTGCAAACCCTGGCAGGTGTCTATATAATCTAAAAGGGCTGTGAAATAAAAAGTGTCTGTAAAATATGTATTATCTATCAAATTGTACATTGACCTATCTATCAAATTGAAAATTGTAATATTTTCATTATCACATAATTCTAAAATCTAGAGACACAGCATACTCTAAAACACATCACTCTCCCTGATCTTACTACAGTAATCAAAGACATGAACTGATGGCCAGTATTTTAAGACTTTCACTTTTGTCATGATTGTTATTTATTATTTTATATTGACTTTAATGGATCCTTAGCATTGTGACCTGCCATACAATGCAAGAATCCTTTCAATCAGTCATCACTTGACTATTGTATTATACTAATTTTGCCCCACATATCAAGAAGCAGGTAAATTTGCAATAAAAATTTACAGAAAGGTATGTATCATCCTATGTGAAATACAGCACTTTTTTTTCCATGCCAATACAGAAGATTAAGTAATTTCTCACCTTCTGACAGCTTTGGTCAATAGCGTCAACTGGAGTAGATTTGGGTTGGGTTACTCTCAAATCATCTTTTCCACACTCCAAAAGAGCCCATAATTCAGTTACAAGTGCCTTTATAAAGCCTAAAACAAATTTTTGTTCTAATCATGAGAATGGCAGGAATACCAGAAAAACAATTTTTATATTAAAAAACATTTTACACCACAATTCTAACTCAGATTCTCAAATTTCTCTATGTTGTGGACTAAAATTTCACAAGACAGACTGCCTGAGGGTTACTCTCCCTGCTATTCTCAATCCTTTAGTCAAACTATCTTTCTACAGCGGTCTGCTTATATTCAATCGAAAATCTACAGCAACAGTTTGCAAAGACTATTATACTAGAGCAGGATGATATTTAGGTATCTTCCATGTAAATGAGCTGCTGACTTTCTTTAACAAGTTATCTGCTACAGATAAAGGCTTAGCTAGTATTGGCTCTGTGATTTTAAAAATACAGATTTACTATAGCTCATTTATAAATGAAAACATATGACAATGAAAAGTTAAGGACTGAAAAAATCTTTTTAAGAGAAGCACTACTAGCTGAATTTAAAATGTTAAATATTAAAATAGAAGAGGAAAGAGAGCCATCTGACTCTGAAATCTCCAAATGTAAGTTACAGGCTTAATACAAACTTTACATACATTACACAACCTCCTCTCAGGGTTGAAAAATCCATGTCGATTACTTTTGGTCTACCATTTGTCTTTGACGGCAAGGCCCATAAGAAGCAACTCGCCTGAGAACCTTAAACAGGACAGGTGGGTTACTCCTCAAACAGATCTGCCCCCTGTTTTCTGAAAGATCCCAGAGCCATAAATAATAAGCAATTAACAGTCAGTTTCCTTGACTGGCAGAATTTGCTTGCATTTCTGACAGTCTTCCAGTCAAGTCATTTTTATTACACACCAGCCCCTTCTAGATACTCAGAGAGAATATTTGTAACTTATGGACTTCCTTAGCAACCTAAGATGGTACCTCTACTTTATTGATAACATTCTAGTTTTAACATAACAACTACCTAGACCGCTGGGTGGTATGGCAACAGTTGAGTTATCTGAGAATGAATCTGAAGGGACTTTGTGGTATAGGCTGACATATGAGAAGAATCATCAATTCAGACAATCTCAATTCCATCTCACTATTGTATAAGACCGCTGATGAGATTCAGGCCTTTGCAGTTTCTCACTCTTTGAGCAGTCAGTAACCATGGAAACATACATACAAATTACAGAAATCAACAGTTATTAATTCTGATCTGTAGATCAATAAGAAGAACTTGCAAATTGTTAGCAACTTATTTTTTAACAGATATAAATGTCTTCATGCACATACAGGAAATTTCTGGAAACCCAAACCAATTTTGCATAATGTAAGGAAACAAAAAAAAAAACCAAACCCTGCATCAAGGTAAGTGAATGACTTAAAAGTTGGAAAGAATAAACTTCCATCAAGAAGAAATCAATAGACATTTAAGTGGTCTTTGCTAATACTGCACAATTATTCCACTCAGTTGATCATTTTTAACATCTTTCTCACCATCTTTTTCTAATATGCAAGACTACAGCATGTAACCATTCATAACAACATCATTCTTCAATTTACCTGAACTCTGTAGAGCTACTGCACCTCTTGGTGTTGTTGCCATTTGTGTAACAATCACTCTATTACCAAACTCTTCATACTCATTTGTCTGTTAGTAACAAATGCAAAAGCACAGTGTTATTTATTCAGAGGGCACAAAACTCTCAAATGATCTCTTAAATATTGATCTTTCCTACACTTGTTTACAGAATTTAATCCACTGTATGGTTGGACTTGAACAGTTCATGGATATTACCCTCTACAGACTTACCAGGGTCAGATTCCAAACCAAACATCTTTATCAAGTATCTTATAAAAATTTAAATGCAAAACACTATGGTTGAGACACGTAACATCAGCAAAGAATAAAAACACTAGTATTATAATGTTTTTTGCACACATTCAGTAAGATGTCTGTAACGTTTTTCTCCTAAAATGCATATTATCCAATTTTTGGTTATATTTCAAGTATCATCTAGCATATCTAGATTTCAATATCACCTACCAATTTGGTCTAGAAAAATCTGCACTTAGGAGAAAAAAAGAAAAAATATTTGCTTAGCATTTCAAAATTTACAGTAAAAAGTCAGAAAAATAAATATATGACTGACATTCTGAAGATGAGTAACATCCAACAAACTTAAATCAGTGTGGCACCAATATCAAAGATTATAAGCTACATTTTAAATTCATTTCAGCAAAAATTAAGTGACAAAATGGTTTCTGGATTTATTTTCTTTCTTCTTTTATTTATTATAATCATTAAAAGAAAGAAAAGCTGTACAGACTCTGTAATGCTTACCTGGATTTTTTTTGATAAACTGCTGAACATAAAGTTCACACAGTCATTCATGGCACCTGTACTATGAAGCAGAAATAGTCCTTTGGGTGTGGCAGAAAAATTTAGCAAGGCATCTAACAAAGTTTCTTCCCATAACAAACTGCAAGAGTAGCAAAATAATAATTAAAAAAGATACGTAAAAAAGCATGGGAAAAAAGAAGAACTACAGTTCCTGACTTTGAAAAACAACAACACTTCATTCACTGGACTCTACGTTTACTCTATATATTTACTCTGTGTTAGTTTAAAAAAAGCATTTGGGAAAGTTATAATATGTATTAGACTGTATTTTGTACATTCAAACTCATACTGGCAAAACTAAGGTTAGGTAGGAACACAGAACAGAAAGATGATGCAATGGGGAACTCAAAAGACCCATGCCATCCTTAAATCTGCTTATGACTTACTATCTGACTCTAGACAAGTGTTTTAAGGTATTCATGTGGCAGTTACAAATTGGCAAAGCAGGCACAGAATTCCTCACTGATGTAAAAACACTAAGAGGAACTAATAAAAACTCACAGTTGAGGAGATAAAGGATCCTGCTAGAAATTAGTACAGAATTATGAAAATAAGGTGTTATATATACGCAACAGCTTCACGTACTAACAGCAGTAAATGGAAAATATTTTCTACTGACATGGCAGGAAGAACAGCAACTGCAAGAATAAAGTATGATGACACCCTCTGCCCTACAAAATATTCTATGCCCTAAAAAGAAAAGTGAAGCAATTACATCACCTTTGACTAGGTACCATCCCTGCAGGTATCACTAGACTCTTGTGATTCTGCTTGTCTAAAAGCAAATTTACTGGATTCTCATCTCTAGTTCTCATTTCCCATTTTTGACTCCTATCACCAGCAAGCAGCATGCAGCTTTTCTCGTAGCAGTCAACCATTACCCCAAACTTTAATCACTCCTGCAGAATCCCTGCCATGTCATGTTCAGAAGCAAAAATTTCACCCAGAAATATATCAGCATGACTTGTTCCATCGTTAAATGAAAAATCTAGATGCTAGGAGGAAATTGTAGCTTATGTCAATGGTAGTCATTAGTGACAACCTCCTCACTCAGGGCTTTGCATCCCTAGATTTCTTTTTACCACTGGATTTGAATTGCTATAACCAGTTCACATGTCACCACTACAGACTACAGTAATAACTGTTGAGGTATCTTTGCAAATTATACATGAAATCTCTGGTAAAGTACAAAGAAGAATCTACTTAATTAACTAGGTTCAGCACTAACACCAACATCACCCCGAATTTTCAGGCTCACAAATACTTGTATATTTCTCATGTTAATGCATACAAACATCTATAAAGGGACATTACATTTTAGTACAAAAGGAAGGATGTCTCAATATGCATCAGGCTTTCAGCCAGAATGCTGCCAATTTTGCTACATAATATTCTGAAGTGTAGATACCATTCAGCAGAACAGCATTTTAAATTAACACCACATCAAAGACATAAGATAAACTCTGACAGCTATTTTGTTTTATGCTTTCTAATTCACATTTTCCTCAAACCAATTCCTGTAGTCAGAGAGAATCAACTGTAAGTTAATTTTACATAGATTAGACAGAAGTCTGTAAGGCAAGAAAGTCCTGAAAGGTCAAGAACAATTTTGTTACTCTACTGAGACCTATGCTAGGATGACTTCACTCCCTTAACCTACCCCTATGCTTTTGGAAAAAAAACACAGGGTTGTAAGATGCCTCAATTGTGGATAAAGTAGCAGTGTGTGTTCATACTTGTGCATGTGCATAAAGTAAGCATCAACTTACATGTTTTTTGACTCTAGACTTATTGATGAAGTCGAGTCCGCACCAGTTACAGGAGTGGGTACTCTTTCTGAAAGCAAACTCGTCTGTGAAATAAAAAAATAAATAAATACCTCCTTACTGTTTATTTACACCATTTTTAAACTCCAGATCTTGCTCGTTCTCTTGTTATATATTAAAAAAATAGCAGTGGTCAGGTTGCAGTCTAGCCTTTGGCACAGAATACACTATTCCATTACATTTTTTATTCCAGAAAAGCTTTTTTTATAAACCGTTTTAAAGCTAGTACATTTTTTTAATTATTATTAAAGTTCTTAAAATAAAAAACTCTTTCTTTTTCCTTTTTAACTGGAGACTCCCAAAGCAAAAAATCAGCATTAAAAAAAAAAAAAAAGGTAAAAAAAAATCAGAAAGCAACTCTTTACTCCACTTCTGTCACAGGTAATGGAAATAACAGCCTCTGGAGTCACCAACTCAATACCAAATTTATTAAGTAATTCTGCCAATTTTTATTTTATTTATTTATAAATTATGTAAGTTTATCTATATCGGTATGGATATAATTAGAGCTACAGACATAGATAAATCTATATACATATTTTTATATTTGATAGTTTCTAATTTAAATGATATTTGAAAATAAAAACACTGCATATTTAAGATGAACGATTTAAGCTGTTTCATATTTCTAGGGATAAAAAGCATATTGCACCATTCAAATGAAAGTGAGCAGTCATTTACTCTCTTATAAACTTGATATAATAAATCCACAAAAGAGTCCTCTATTAAACTAGTCAGTTGTCCTGGATCTGTTAAGTTCCCCTTTTATTATCATCTGTACAAATTCTGTCCCAGAATTCCAGCAGAATCTGCCAAGAAAAAAATTGTTTCTCTATCGGTCTTAAAACTCCAGGAGACATGTAAAATAGCAGGAAACAAATTACCAGTCTATCCATTAAAAAATTGTCACTACTGAGTCCACCAAAGTACACCATTTTTGCTACACTATACATGGTAGAATATTTTATAAACTGCAGATGTTTTAAAATTGAACAACGACAGAAAATAATTTTAAAAGTAATCAAGATGGCAGAGTTGAAAATGTGCCTTTCCTGTACTAACTTGTCGATTCCTGAAGTCCTGAATATGTAGATTCCACTTCGGTCTCAATTTGACCTCGAAAGTGATGTGAAGAAATGGCATTTTGTCAGTTAAATGTTTCATGATTTTTTTTAAATTCAGCCTACTTATCTTGCATGTGCCAAAACAATTTGTCTAAATGATGTTCTATACCATAATAAAGGATTTTAATGTGCAAAGAAGTCTTTTGTGCATGTGCAAATGCTGTGGTGCTTTAGAGCAAATAACTGCAAATGCCCATCAAAAGCATATAACAGTCTGCCTGTGATAAACATCAAATAGAGTAACAGGTTAGTTTAAGCAAGACTGACTAGTTACACAATAGAAAAGCACAAAAAGACAGACAGATTGTTGAGTTATGTAAATTACAGCATGATTCAAGTGAACTAAACTCCTTAATTCAATAAAATCCTAAAGTTCTCAATGCAAGGAAGAACGTAAGTTTCAAAACCAGCGTTCTTTGATGAGAAACAGAGTTTACTGTGATATAATTATGACTGTAAGTAATAATATGTTTTATTTTCAATCAAAATGTATGCTTTCATGATAATATTCATATATAAAAGCAGTGAGAAATACCCACAAGCTGGTGATTTAAGTCTCTCTTCTATTCATATTCTATTTTTCTGATATTTTCTGCTTCAGTTTACATTGTGACTGTATTTTTTAAATTTCTAATCATAGTAAAAGCATACAGCATTTGACAGGAAGAATAGCTGTTCCATTCTCTTTCCCTTGCATTTAATCTCTCTCCTGCTTCCTCGCCTCCGAAAAGAATCTTTAGGTTTTTAGCCAATTTTTCCTTCCAGCTTGGTCTGATCCTTGTCTAAGAAAATATTTTACAATCACTGGAGGAAAAAAAAAGAGGTGGTTCCATTTTTCAGTATGAAGTGAAACAACACAGCTAAATTTTGGTTTTCCACTAAGAGTTCTAACAACTATAGTTTAAATACGCTTTCAGTTTAGCTGGAAGCCAAAGTTGAAGCTTTGTATGCTACCCTTACTTAAATGCTGCCAATGTTACGTTAATGATTCAAATGTTTGTTTGAATTTTACTTCACTGTGAACTTTTTGAAAACTGCTCTTGCAGCATCTGCTGTCATTTTTTCATCTTAACTAAATTTGTATAGTAATACATAAGAATTTTCACACTGCATATGGCTATCAGAATAATGAAAACAGAAAAGTTTAGTGAATAAAGCAGAGATTCATATACCTTGTTCAGTAAACTTATAACAGAAAGCAGAATACGCAGAACCGTTGGACCCAATCTCTTTCATGCAGAAAAAGCATTAGACTAGCAATCAAACTCAAGCTGAAGTACAGACCCTACACTTCATAAGGTATCCAAGTACACAGGTAAGACAAGAACTCCTGCCTCGCACTTCTCATTATGGTCTCTTGAGTATATTTCAATGGCATCTAACTATTTAAGTCAAATATTTGGAATCTCCTTTTTTTCTCTATATCTCCCACCAAAACTAACTAGTTTAACCTAAAAATTACTAAGACCACATCTCAGGAGTTTCTCCTTTCAAGATATCCCAAACCAAGAGTGAAGACGAGATCTGTGATGGACATTGGCTATCATGACATCAGGTGACAATGTTTAGCTTCAAGGACAATGTTTAGAAAGGAGTTGATTATGAACGATAGGTCTATCAATGCATCTTTGAGAGTTCCTGGTTTAATCTTAAGGCACAGAAGGCTCAAACTAAGCTTCTGCTAGGTTCACATACAGAAGAAAAATTTGAAAAGTAGAACTTCATTTTTAGAACAATTCCAAGCATTATCTCACTACTTAAATATAAGCAACCTGAAGCAAAGGATAACTATTACATAAGCTGAACCTCTTACAGTAAGATTTTTTCCAGTCTTCCCAATCCAAAACAAGATTTACCTTTTTCCAGGCCTCTCCTATAGATTCATGTAAGCCATAAGGAATTAGCATCTGCAGGCCTTCACAAGTTCTGTACATCTGACGACATACAAAAATGAAAGCTCCTTTAACAACTGGCAAAATCTCGGATCCAGATAAAAGAGAAATGTCGTCATGAAGAAGTTTCTTTGTAAACTGAACAATTACATGAACAGCTGTAGGACTAGAAATAAAATAACACTTTTAAAATGTTGTTTTGTAGTCATCAATAAGCCTTGAAACAAATCCTCTGACTAAACTTATTTAAACTTTTCTAGGGGAAAAGAAACTATAGAAAGAAACTATGGCCCACTATGGAGGGGCCAGCTATAACTTATAACACCAGTCAGAAGAAAAGAAATGTACAGCAAGTGATTTTACTTTGGCTAAAGGTCTACATAAAGCAAAAATGCATCCACTGTCTTCCATCCAGCCCACAAGGCCATGAACTACACAGACTGCATGTTTTATAGGAGTCCAGTGGAGAAGAGTAACATGACAATCATTTTAGCTTCTGCTTAATCAGTGTTAGGGATATCACTACAAAGCACAATTTGTCCTTATTCTTCCTTTTTCCTATCTGAGAACTCCTTCTGAAGTCTTCCAGGCTTGCAATGCAAAGGACAACCCTTTCTCCAAAATACTATCTTTTACTTCCAACACCCCTTAAAAACATGCAACTTCTGACATTCCTCCACTTAGATGACATACATTACATACATTTTCATGACCTGCAGCTTAGATATTTTTAAAGGCTAATCTCAATTTTACTGCCCTGTTTCAAGTTTTAGCATCAGCTAACAATATACTACCTATAGGATCACACAGATCCTAACTTAGGTACAGTGTTACGAATGTCAGCTTCTGATACAAGATCTGTCTCTACTAGATATATTGAAAAATTAATGCTACATTAAATCTATTCTTTCAATAAATTAGGTTGGTTTTTAATATTTATTCTAAAAGCAAACAAACAAAAAACAGAGAAGACAGGCCTTTGGCCTGAACAACAGCACTATGAATATAATGGAACTACATTCAGAGAAAGGAAAGCTCTCACGTGAATAAGAAAAACAAGTAAACCATGGTAATCTCCCTTAATAAAAGTATTTCTTTAAATTGTCATTTCACCTGGTTATACACATAAATGTCTCCCTAAGACATTCTCTAAAACACTTACTACTTTACTTGATAATCAGGTATTTTACTCCAAACATAAACAAAACATCACGCTATAGATAAACGAAAAACCAGAAAATTAGTCTCATAAGACTAATGTAATTCATTGAAGTACTCACTAATGCTATTCATTAATGCACTCTTACCTATCTTCTTTGGCAGTTTTTTCATTTTCTCCATAAAGAAGAAGAGAAAGACCATCTTCTACAGCTGCAATCCTTGCCAAAATATCAGCTACATCAATTAAAGTAGTTTCAAGACAATTTATATACACCTATTTGGAAGAAAGAAAAAAAAAAAAGGTTTTGATTCAATGCTTTTGTGAAAGCTGTTTATTCAAGTCTGGCTTATGTATGCAGAACCTGAAGGTCACCTTTCTGATGATTGCTTAATGGCTTAAACAAAATAAGTAAACAGCCCATGTTCAAATGCCATCACATAGAAATCTTCATCACAAATGGCAATAATCATCACTTTTAATGATTATGGCAGAAGTTCAATGACTGCACAGATACAGGAAACAGACACTTCTAAACTCCTTTTTCTCTTTTCCCACCGTGAATGCGGAAAGGCTCTTGATATACCATCTGGGGTATAAGAGCAATTTCAAGGTGAGAAACATGCTAACTTCCTCATTGCTGCATATGCATTGGCAACTCTTTGGCTAGAAATGGAATTCTAGTTCCCAGGAACTGTGTCCACATCACTTCTAGGCTGCAGTAGGCCCAAATAGCTTTGGAATCATGAGGACAGTCTTCCCCACTGGAGCAAAGCAAAAGTTACCTGCCAATTCCTTATTCACTTCAGAGCACTGTATAGGCACAACTAGGCTGTAATCAGGCAGACTAACATTTAACACTGGGATTCAGACTGTTCAGTCTGGTACCATCGCTAATAAATGTACTACCCGAATTAATGCTAAATTGGCCATTGCTCATTAATAAGTGAAGTCAATATTCCAATAGCAGACAAGCAGAACACGGGTGCTCCATGAAGAACCTGTCAGGGAGCAGCAAGGGCAGGATGCTCCGCAAGGGACGAGAAGCCAGGAACTGAGCGTGATAATGAGGGAGGCAGAGGCAGTGGCTTGCCATCGGATGGGCGGGCAGTCCCACCATACCCAAGCAAGGTGAGCAGATGAGGTCCAGTGATTGTAACTAGGTTCATCCAACAGTCCAGATCCCCTCCACAGTGATGAGGGAGGTCGAAGGTTAAGCCAGGAAGCCGAGTCAGTGAGTCAGGGTCAGCTCCAGACACAGTAACCAGCGTCAGACACAGCCCAGTGATCACCATGCAACTGGATCTATAGTGACAAAGCAGGTCTGAGGCAAAGCAGGTGAAAAAGTCATGTCTGTGGGTCAGGGTTCAGATCAATGGGACACTAGGCTTCCATTCTGCTGCAACATAGTACAGGCAGGGAATGAGGACAAGAATCTCAGCTTAAAAAACACTTCTGAGTGGAAGGTGGAGTGAGTCCACACTGAGGCTTATTAGCAGAGTCACCTCTAGGGGGATCTCTGCTGCGGCTTCCTAGCAGAGCTTTCTCAAACAGCTCTCTTCAAGGCTGGACACCCACACTATTACCTATGCTGGCCCCAAGCTCAGGCTGCCAAGCCCAGGGGAGGGGAATTAATGGGGAGATGTGCCAAGGGTCTGACAGTAGAAAGCAGCTGTAATTCTGCAGGACTTACGCAGTGTCCTAAAGGTGCTCACCAAAACTCTGTTCCCGTCTATATGGCTCAATAATTTTGTCATGAGATAATCAGAGGGTACGTTCTCACCCAGGGACTGAGAAACACTCCATACACAAACGTATTTACAAAGAAGAGGGACAGTTTTCAAAGTGAGAAGTCCTCTTTGGTAGCTTACCCCTACCCACACCCGGGACAATAGAGTGGAGTCAACAGTAAGATGAGCTAGGGGGGATTGCTCTTCCCAACAACACTTGTTAAATATCTCGTATGGCAGAATGGGGAATAAAGCGCCACTCTCCTGAAGTTGAAGTCCACTGTTTAAATCTTTTCCACTCTTCTGTTATTCATCAAGGACAGCTGGACTTACAAGAGAAATTATTTTTAAAATGCTATGCAATCCAGCTCCTGCTTCTTCTCTTACAGGTAGCTCTATATTTGATATACTGCACAGAGGAAAAATAAATAGTCTTCCTACTTTAAAATTTAAGGAATTTACTATTGATGCTGGTGGTCAAAGTAACCCAAAAGAAAAATACCATTTCGACTTTGTTTTTTTAGTTAAAATTTTCAGTGATACAGAGGGTTAAAAATCTCCCTGACCTTTTATTTTTAGGTTACTGGGTATCATTGTTCAGGATTCTAAGAAAGGAACATACTGTGCTGTCTCTGTTTCTTCAAGAGTGTTACGATTTTGCTTTCCCTGTGCAACACCAAAAAACCACCCAAAACACGGTACTTTGTTTATTTAAAATGTGAATGCAATGTTCTGCACCAGCTATGATTCAGCAGCAACTCAGAGGCTACAGAGCGAAAAAGGTCAATACTCCTGCCCACAAACTGATCCTTCTGACAACTCCTGCTTATAGCCACCGAGTTTTTCCTCCGCCCTCTACTACAGATACACAATACTACTCTGCTTAAAAGGCAAGTAAGGCTTGCACTTATCTGAGTGAATTCAGAGCTCAAACGTAAAACAGCAGCACTGTGTTTGCTCATTAGGCCCACTGTACAATCAAGGAGCAC
This sequence comes from Ciconia boyciana, assembly GCF_034638445.1. Taxonomy (NCBI): domain Eukaryota; kingdom Metazoa; phylum Chordata; class Aves; order Ciconiiformes; family Ciconiidae; genus Ciconia; species Ciconia boyciana. The sequence continues at coordinate 57,919,257 of NC_132936.1, forward strand.
CGTATGCAGCTCCGGTGCTACCCACCCCCCAACCCCAGCTGAAGAAAGATGCGTGTGTGGCCATAGCCTTCCTCTCGAGATAGGGATGGTCCAGTATTAAAGTTCAGTATTAGGATTCCTGGCTGTCTAAGAAGTGCCAATGGTTTGGTTGGGAAGCAAAACCAGTTCAAATTCTTGTAAAAGAGGGTCTCTCTGACTTGGTCTACCTTTTCCAGCTATCGGTTTGCCAGATGCAATACAAAATAATTTGCACCTTTGTTAGAATAAATATGACATATTCCAGATTCACAACACATAACCAACCTACTACAGCTACTGTGCATTAAATATTCCTGAACATGACCTGTTTTTTTAAACAGACCAGTTGCTAAGTCACAGGAGGGCTTATAATTTGTTAAGAGTTAAGCTACCTACGAGAGACAGCTGAGCATGGCAGAAACAAAAAAAAGAAAGGGAAGAACTATTAAATGTTGAGATAATTTCTTTTTTAACTACTAATGTATAATAAAGAAGAGAGACGGTTGTATATGCTTTAGAATACCATGTGACCATAGAGATTGCCTGGGGGATTACACAGGCCTCCATCACAGCAAATCAATGAAGTATTGCCTTAGTACTGTTTTTAAATTTGACTATCAGTGTTCAAAGCATATGCAGGCTCCATCACTTTTTGTACTTATAAAAATTTGCACACAATTTTTGCAATGTACAGTAAAAACAAGACAACTTAAAGTGTTAATCTTGCAAAAGCATCCATAGATAGCTTTATAATAAAATGTATAAGTAATGCTACTGTACTTAGTACAGATACCCACAGAAGAGCTAAATTATTGACATGATCAAGTTTTTGAAGGACTATGGTTTTAAGATTTACAGAAATCCATACTTTAAAATATTTACTTGGAAATTGATTTTTTACACTTTTGAAATAGCATTGGAATATTTTTGTATAGGTAAAAATATTTTCAGAAATTAATATGAAGAGTCTTTTCTGAAAACGAAACAAACTGCTGTGAAAAAATAATCAGAAAGCTACTAACAAAATTCAACTTTAAGAACCTAGATGAGGTATTTAAGTTAGGAACCCAGACTGTCTTTGCAAGCATGAGTCTCAGGAAGTAAATTCAAAACTTCTCAGCCATTAATTTCTCTCAAAGTCTCTTTATGTAAGACAGCCCAGGCTCCTCCATGGGCATTTCAGACCCTCCGCCTCTCTGTCTTGAGAGTTACAGTCACCTAGATCAATCAAATCATCTCAGCCAAAACAAAAACAACAGGACAGGCTGAAACTATAACTGGACTCTCAAGTACCCAGAGGTAGGTAATGTGTCCCAAGATTTTTCCAATTCTTATAGAAATGTTTAAAAGAAATCCAAAAACCAAAAAACAAACTCTTCCTTTTACCAATTCAGAAAATAATAATTTTCCATGAAGAATTACATATTTTACCTATATTAATTATTGAGAACACTTAACTTCAAGTTGCCAGCTGAATTTCAAAAGGAATAAAAGTAGATTGCCTTTTAATTAGCAGGTAGAGAAAATAAGCATCCAAGAAATATCCAAAAGACACACAAAAACATAGGAAGAAAAAAAAAAATTAAGCGATGTGATTTTCCCAAGGGAACGGTCTCACTACAGCACAATTTTTGCTACTATTCAGAAGTTTTCAAGAAAACCACGTTTGTCAGACCAATCATGACAGGCTACACTATTTAAGGCATAGTATAATAGCTAACGTAGAAAATCGTACAGAAGTTACCATGTGACTAAATAAATCTTCTACATAGAAAATACAGAAAAATGGTAATATTTTATAAATTTAAAAATTATTTGGAAGATCACTACAAACCTCTGTGCCACTCAGTAAACTCTGAACAGGATGAAGCAGGGCATCTATCACTGCATCCGTATATAAACATTCAACAGCACATCCTGTTTGATCACAAAAAACTTGCAGAATCTCCATAACAAGACTTGCTGGAGAATAAGTGTCTGGTGAACACAAGAAGTATTTGTTTATATTTTAACTTACACAAACATATCTATATGGCTTATGTAGATGCTTCTGAATTATAATTTTGTTAAGCACTGATTTAACATAGTTAGAGGGAAGAAGGAAAATTAAGGAAGGAAGCGAAGAGAAAAATCTGCACAAATAACAGACCCAAATTAAAAATTGCAGAAGTTACCACATGCCTCATTATAATTCTATATATTATTAGCATATATTAAAAACATTTACCTGCATGCGCTGCCAAAGCTGTCTTCGGGTAACTTGGAGAGTAATAAATAAGCTGAGTAAATAATACCAACAGATCGGTTATGGATACACTATCTATTAAAAAAAAAAAAAGAAGAAAGTACTCTGCAAATTAAAGTGAAACTTTAATTTTACAGATAAAATGGATTTTGTAAATATATGTGAACAATGCTCTGCTTTATTGAGGAAATCCACATATGTACAACTGATAAAGCAAAGGACATGCATGTCCCTCGGACTATACCAAGGTATTTCATGATCAACTTATAAGGCTTGATCTTGCTCCCAATTTAGCCAATTGCAATTTTACCATGTCTTCCATTGAAACAAATGGCAGGCAAAGTCTGAGAATGCTGAATATACACAGCTGTAGGAAAAAGCATTACCTTGCTATTAGATTAAGTGAAACAACTGGAAAAGAGACAAGCTGTCAGAAAACTCTTCCTCAGGTCTGAAACAAAAACAACAAACATGTAGCTAAATGCAGGTTGGGAACTATTGCTCCAAGTTTAATGTAATTATGTTAATAAATCAGACAATTTGTGAGGAGAGATTGCTATCTATGAAGCTGAGAAGGACACTATTAAGAAGCCAGACAGTGAGATTGTTACTTTTGTAGGGGAGAGAAAAAAGCAACCATCACCAATGGATCACTGAATGGTGTTACACAGATAATCCATAAATGACAAAAGCACTCAATTGGTAGAGGTTTCTTCCTCACAACTGCTCTACACTGGATCTATTAAGTCCTGATCCTCAAACCAAAGGGACAAAATACCTTCAAAAGACAAGTCTCAGAATTAGTATCCAGTAAGGTTTTGAATTCTACACTGAATTAATAAAGATATTAATGTAATGGAACACTGCAATTGTTCTCACCACTTGCATTTGTCAATCCTGCACAATGTATCACCATATGCAGATTTTTCTGGATGTTCAAGGGCTTTTCCATCTCGTATCTTCTGTCCTTATTAACACCTCTGTTCCACAGGTACCAACCTTTTCCTCTACCATTGTTTTACCTTAATTATATTAATAGGTTAAGAGCAATTGTTTTCAATTTGCAATTAGCTTGAAATACTGATTTTGTTTCACACCTGAAAAATAGTTTTGGACCCTGGACATGTCTCTCTTCCAACCAATTATATCAACTGGTTTGACGAATGGTATTACTCATACCTAGAAAGACTGAATCACTCACACACTGATCCAAATCTCCTTCAACATGAAATTAATATATTAAACGTAAAGATAAAAGCAATCTATTCAACCACATCCATCAAAGATTAAAAAACTGTGTTGATTCTCAAAATTATCTATACCATCTTTTAAGAAAGGTTTCCAGGCACAGAATTGCTGAACAGAGTATTGTCCTATAATGTGCACAATATTGCAGTGGAAACATATATCAAGTATGGATGAAGTGTTGCTTAACAGGTTCCATTTTCCTCAGCCCTCCCCTTACCTTTTTTATTTTTCATCTGTACTGGAAAGAGATTTCGGCCTTGCTTATAGATCAACAATCTTCCTAAAAGGCACAGTGAATGAACAAAATAGACGTACTGCAATTCTGGTCCAGTGTAAGAAAAGTTCTGCTTATCACCTTTAACAATAAAACCAAAAAAATCAGAATTTGACTCTTTTAGTTTACTCTACAGTACCTAGCTACTACCTGCAATGTATGTGGATCATTTTGTATATAAAGACAGATGGCTTAAGTAACTAACCACTGCTATTAGTGTTCTCTCAAAAGATAGACATGCAATATTTTGGGAAGAAAAAGAACAGACAGAATGTCTTCCTCTTGAGGTAGCATGCTCAAAGACCTAGAGAATGTGGATGTATGTGCATGTAATGCAAGACAGGCAAAGATACTTACTACAATGCTGGTGGGAAAAGTCATTGACTCTGGAATTTTTATTAACTGCTGCCTTGCAAAATTCAAAATAATCAAGACATTGCTGGACAGCTGCATTAATCTGTGGAAAAAGGCACAAAATAATAAAATACCTGGTATTTTACAATAAAGTAATTCTCTCTTGTATCCAAGTACTGTTCTTTAACACAAGAACCTAAATATCCACTTCACTGCCATTACCTCATGTTTCAGTGCTTTGGATGGGTTAACCAACAGGAGGCAAAATTTTACGGGGCTATTAAAACACATTGCCATTATTATTACATTATCACACTACCAGCTCTATAAGCATTAAGGCAATCTATGAAAAAGAGAATAGAGAACATGCAAGTATTTTGAGAAGTTAATGGCAATCTGTGATTGCCATATTGTCATTACTATGGAAGATTTTCATTTTCCACATGTGAAAAATTTTGTCTTTAATACACTTACTAAACTGTAAGTTTGGTTGTTGGGTGCTGTCAGTGCTATTACTGTTCTCTGCAGAAGTGTTGTATCATTATCACAGCATTATCATCTAATCAATGCATATAAAAGTTTAAAAATTATCAGCATGGATTTAGAAACGAATCACAAATACAGCATATGAACAAAGAAGTACATTTAGATTTATTACAGTTTGGAGCTGCTAAGATTTATTCACAAGTGTAAGTAAAATATACAGACATACGTAATAAAAAAAAAATCTAATCAGATGTTTACTCTATGCTTATAAATTAGATTAGACTACCCTGATCATGGACTTCCTGTTATAAACTTTTTGTTGCATGGAACATGCTTTATTCTAGGCTCTGTTCTATGCATACAGATAAACAAGACAAACGTCTTTTATAGTTGTCTGTATCCTTGTCTCTCATCTTAAGGTTTTATCAGTCACATATATTTTACATTATATTTCATTTGTATTACAAGATTTTACAAAACATAGCCAAAGTCCTGCCTATATTAATGGATCTCACATCTATATTGATCTTACTGAAAAAAATGAAAATTCCATCCCAGTGAAGAGATCCGCCCATACAGAATATGTGATAGGATTAACACCTACATTACTAAAGATGTTTTCCCAGTTTGACTTATTTTGCTGAAACTTTGAATCCTTAATGTGTCATAACACAACTTAAAGAACAATGGTGGGTTTTTAGTCTCTTTCTATCAAAAATCCAAATTCAGCACAGAGTTTTTATGATATCTTTTCATGCACCATTTGCTACTTTTATATATTGTCAGAAATAATTCTGAATATGAATGCAACATAAGGAATTAATAAATAATAATCCTAATTAAAAATCTGCTATAAACATCCAAATTTCCCTTTACTCAGAGCTGGTCACATAGCCTTCTTTGCATTTAAAAATGATTCATTTAAGAAAAGAGAATTTAAAAAAAAAATTAAAATCAAAAAGGCTCATCTATCTAAACAACATGGAACAGCTCTGAAAACAAGGGGAAAAAAAGGAAAAAAAATGGTCAAACCACAATGTGCAAAGCAAGAACAAATTCCAAGTAAATTTGCCTTGGGAAATACTTACCAAAGATTTATATTTCTTTTCCAAAAGCCTAAGTACCACTGTTCTGCTGTAATACGCATGCTAAAATGACAAAGACAACCTAATGTCAACGTCAAACATAAAAGTTTTATTTTTTAATTAAAAATTAGAAATTATCTCTGATTCTATTCTATTAGGGATCCTGTGCACGGTACATATTCACTGTATTGAACTCCAGCTTGTGTAAACCAGTATTATACTCAGCTGAGCCTTTTGTTTGCAGTACATTTAAGAGGAAAAAAAAAATTATGTCATTAGAAAAATGAGTAGCAGAACATGCAATAAACAGAAAAACAACAGCTACACTGAAATGCTAGACTACATGTTTTGACATTGCCATGTAAATCCTAAATTATAAGTTTATACATGGTAGGCTGTAAAAAGCTCTAATGTCCCCTGGAAGTTAGCAAGTTGTGTGCAGCATATCATATATGTAACTGTACTTTCATGCTGATCTCTTCTTCCAGAAAAATATTTGCAACTTTTGATGGCTATCAGTCAATTACAACAAAGGGACTGAAGTCCCAAAGCACAGTAAGTTCTCAGAAATTTTATGAAAACTAGTAACTGAATAGAAATGGAGGTAGAGAGTAGTGTTAAAGGGCAAAGGACACAAATGCCTAAAAAAACCCCAGACGTCCTTAATCACAGGACTCATTATAGGTTGTTAACAGGTCACAATAGGTCTGTGGTAATAACAGTCATAAAACAAACTTTTCAAAATACATGTCAGACATGAACAACTTATGGGTTGTTGGGTTGGGTTTTTTTGCTTACCGTCCACTTTTTAAACCATACTGCTTTGATATCTAACAGAGCCAAGAAGTAGACTGGACTCAAAAAATCTGGAGAGGCAGGATGATTAGGCTCGTGTTTTACTGACAAAAGTGACAAGGTACTCTCCACTACTTCTTCCATGTACCTTATGACACAAATAGGAAAAAATGAACAGAAAACAAAAATCACTTAAATCTTTCCACCAGTAATACTCAGGAACAAATTTCTGGTAAAACCTCATTGTTCAGATAAATCATAAATATCAACAACATTATCTTTAACTTGATCTTGTAAGGATATTAATTCTTTGTATTACCGTGAATAAAACTAATAACAACGTACATGTGTATTCTCCTACATGATTACATATTTTATTACACCTGTTACTTTGTAAAACATCCAAATTATTTCTGTTAAAAAGCACTTAGAATACTTCAAAAGCTAAGTAAGGAGCTTAATATGACCCATGACTACTCCTATTCAACTTCCATATTCCACTTTTTGCACCCTCTATTTATATTCCCCCCCTTATCACTGACCAGTCACCTGTGCATCCTGTAATCAACCTTTTGCTAAAATTATATGCATCTAATCATATGTCAAAAACCATCAAATTAAGAAAGTGACAGGTTTTTGAAGACGACATACTTTTCTGGATGACGAATCCAAGAAGAGGGAGCTTCCTTTTGGTACTCATTTAAAAGGCGGACCTGAAAACATAATTACTAAAATTAAAAAATAAATAATGCATGATATTTCAGTAATAACAAAAAAGGTATGGAAAGGTCATTTATACCTTTTTAAGTAAACGATTTACATCTGTGTTAGATACATCCAGACCAGCTGAAATACGAAGAGAATATTCTCCAGAAAGAAAGTACAACTCCAAGTGCTTTGCTAAAAAAGAAAAAAAAAAAACTCACCTCCATGGCAATAGTGGCAAAACAGACTGTATTATACAGCTTCATTATAACAGTTAACTGATTTTCAGAAAGTATATGACTCATGAAGTCTTAAATGTAATTAAATGCACATACCTAAACTTGTATAGACTTCTCTTGTCATATTAAATGGAGAAGAAGAAAAGGTTTTTGCATAGAACCTAAGAATTTTCTCCTAAGGGAGCAAAAGCAAACAACGCATTAGTCATGTAACTGTGTATTATTATTGCACAATAATCAATATGTAGTGGCATTATTCTTAATATTACATATTGCTCAGATATCTCTACAGATGTGAAGCATATTTTATAAAAATATACAGTTTGGGACAACAGAAACCTACAGTGCGAAGGAAATTTTTCTCAAATACTTAAAAGCCTCACTGAGATACAAAGAAGCAGATCAGTTAATATTACTGTACTTTTCCATTAGCATTAATGTTTTTATGTTATTAAATGTACCAATGACTTGTAACTAGCACTGTTTCAAAAGAAACTGTAGACCTTCTAAGCTGAAAGAGAAAGACATTACAGCAGCTGGGACAACTTTCATATTTATTTGATAATCACTTTAAAATTCAAAGAAAAAGAAGAAGAAAAAATGGCTTAATTGACATAATAAATAATCTAAAAGCAGTTTAAACAGCTGCCTTTTTTTTTTCCTCATCAGTGCCTGTGGTAATATTACTGTGTATCATTTTCTCATCATCATGGAGCATATACCTGACTTAAATAGGAAATATTAACATAACATTATAACATTTTACAGAAGAGTTTTGTCATTTTTTTTTACGTGTGTTTGCTAAAAGACATTGAAACCCCTTCATTCCCATTAAAAAATATGTAAATGAGTACTCCAGTCTCTAAAAATCCTACTGAAATCCTGTTGTAATCCTTTAAATCAAGACTTACTGGAATCATACAGTTCTTTTACTTCAAAAACAGTTTATCTGATACATACACAAATACTAAAATGTCTTGAGACCCTGCTGGACTACTCATAATACATACGTAACTTCGTATTCCTCTTCAGAACTCTTTACTAAGACTACACATATGATAACTAAACACAGAACATTAGCTTACACTGAATGTTGCATCAGGATCTGACAGAGACATCGTTAGATGCTCACGTAGGTTTGGCCAACTCTCAGAGTTCAGTATATCAGAGGGAGGGGCAAAGCACAGTGTCTGCAATGCTTCTTGGCGAACCTGAAGTGGTCAAAAAGATAAACATCACAAACCCATTCACAGCAACCTCTCAAATACGTAATTTACAACATAATTTGGAGGAGGAAAGGAACAGGACCTGGCTGTAGAACAAATAAGGAATTCCAGAATACTTGTCTTCTGCTATACTTTTATGGTGACTTAGACAAAACACTACATCACTGAGAAAAAAAACCCCAAACATATATTTGAAGCAACAAAACCATTTTATATAGGTTTTCAACACTGGATGCAAGGATTATGTTCTACTTTCTGCTTGTAATCAAGTATGTTTTTATCAGGGAATATAGGAAATTATCACCAAATACTACAAATGTGCCTAGCAACTCTCTAAAAATCAGTAATGGAAAGTGGAAACAGGGTTACTAAACACTATGTTTTACTGCTGAATTTTCATCGGCATTATAATCTACATGATTTCAAATAACTTTTTTTTTGTTCTACTTGTAGACAACTGTAATCTATAGTAATTTATATCATATTACTGAAGCAAACTGTAGGAAATTTTAACAATGTTTAATAGCATCAGACTTTTTACTTGGTTTTCTAAGAAAACGTGATCACAATGTTTATACCAGTTCCCATCTACCATGCCTTTTTCAACTGTCAGACAATCCCAAACAAATCTTACTGAGACAGCACTCTCAAAATGAAGTTTCTCCAAGCTTAAAAAATACCAGCAGCTGGTGCTGATTGGTGGTTAGAGACCCAAATCGGTACTGCCACTGACAGGAAGGCAAATCTAACTTGGACTTTATATATTCCATCTGGCAGCAGCTTGTTGGCAAATCAGCAGGCATTTCTCTCTTCTGATAAGGGTAACACAAGGACAACACAGAAGTTACCAAGAAGGGCAAGGGGCACGTATACAAGAAAATAAGCTTCCATAACTTTATTTCTCACAGAACAACTTTTTCCAAATTAAAATGCCCATCTATAGCACATAAACTCCTAAAAAAAAAAATAAGATACTTGCTGCAACGCTAGCTTTTGAACCAGATGGTTATGAACAATGAAATACTGCACTGCAGAGCAGTTGCTGCACTGAAGCCAAGATATATGAACCAACAAAGACAAGATTCCACTTAGGTACATATGAACTCTTATGTACATACAGTCTGTTTTCCGATATGCCATAAATATTCACTTGTATTAACATTTCATTTCTTCTTTGAAACTTACTTCCTTAGGCTGAATAGGGTCAAGCCTTTCTACAAGCAGCTGCAACTGTTCTTGACTCATGAATGTGTAACTCTGTAATACACATTATAAAATGATCATTAGAATATTTTATTAAACTGAACAGCAGAAGATTAAAATCATCAGTCTTTCTGATATCTAACTTACTTTTAATAATTAGGACTTCAACATTTATACTAATTTAATATTAAAGTCAACATTCTACATGTTTTCTGCCGTTTGCCCAAAGTTAAATTTACAGCAACAAAATTCTCATTATATATTTTGCTTTGCTTTACTTAAAGGTTTCCTGTATCTTCATAAAATCCCTTATAATAATTCATTCAGTAAGTAATATAGCATAGTGCAGTAGTCTGGAAATGAACTGCACGTTACTTGGCTCCTTAAAGTAAAATCACAATAAGTTAAAATAATGGTAAAAGCAATACTTCATCTAACTTTTTCTATGCAGTACTTCCATAGGTACTTTAGAGCATATGGGATCATATTCATCTCATCTAGCATATGCTGTCTAAAGATTAGACAGCTAGTATAAGCTTAGTACTTCAGAGTGAAAGAAAGGTAATTAATTTATTTTAAGATATATCAACGATAGAAAGGATGAATCTTTTTCTAGGGCTGCTTCTCAATCTCCACTGACAGAAACTTAACAATTTTGCAGTACTATGCTTATTTTGTAACATAGAGAGAAAACACATTGTACTTGGTTGAACGAGGAGTCACTGTCAGAACAGTTGTCTGTACAATAGCCACTCTGACGTTCTTTCTTTGTTTTACTATCCAGCTCCTTATTACACATCCGATCTTCTTCAAACTTGTTAATCAAAGATTCTACCACAACCATCATGACGTTCTTCAAGGCGTGCATCATTTCCCTGTATCTTCAAAGTAAAGATGATTTTAATATTAAAGAGCACAAAAATCACTAATTAAAAAATAATTAAGAAATCGTGAATAACTGAATATGGCATAATGCTACTTAGACCCAAACTCACTGGATTTACAGAAATGACTGAAAAACAAATGCAAATCCAAAATGAGCAACAGAACATGTATCTACCTTAAATGTTTCAGATAACAATATTTTAAAATTATAATAAAATTCCTTTTTGCCCTTCTAAAACCATTCAATGAAATACCACTAACATAATCCTGTTCTGGGAGGTTCTTAAGAAAGATCAATGTGAATCCACCAAAAGGGAGAATCTGTCTCTGAGAAAACAGGCCAGTTCTCATCCTTGTTACTGTTCATGTTTCTTCAGGTTCAACATCCAATTTTTCTTCTGCTATAAGCCTTGAGCAGAATCAGTAGAAGAGAACACATCACCCTGATTCAAGATCTTGAGTACAAGTCATGCACACAAAATAATTTTCTTTCAACAAAACCAGGGTTTTTCTAAGTTACATGAATTAAATAATAATATCCATAAGGAACCAATTCAAAAATAAAAGCTTCTTCAGAAAAACATCCTATTGTAAAATGTTGATATTTTATTTCAAATTATTTTTTACTTTAAGGCTATTATTATTTATTTTACAGTCACCAACGATATAAATTGCCATATTGTGCTTTAATATCCTCCTACCTCTCAAACTAAAAATATGATACAGACATATTTAGTTCATTGGAGCTTCTTCTACCACTTTAACAAGCACAAGAACCCTAAGGTCCTGATCCTTGAAACAAAAAGACACAAACAGCATAATTTGAAAAACAGTCATCCTAACATCTATTTTCTAGGTGAAAATAAAAGCCAAATGTAGTTGATTAAGAACTGCTTTCTAACATAAATGACTGTACTAGGAAAATACAGAATGTATCACTAAGGAGTTAAATCCCTTAATACTTTTTTCTCCATAAATACCTTTAAGCGTACCACCTACCACAGAAAATGCATAATTGCAATGAACAAAACTAGAACGTGGAATGATCCTGAAATTATATCAAGACCATCGTAGCGAGACCCAATAATGCTCAATCAGAGTTCAGAATGCTTGCAGACAGGTGACAAGAAAAGGACCCTATAAAAGCATGGTTCATAAAACATATTTCTGTGTACTTCTAGATAAGAAACCTTCTGAAAACAAACAGAAAATAAAATCTTCTAGAACAGAAACATACACTGTTTTTAAATTCCTTTCTTACTGAGGACACATAGTAAACAACAGGCATCACAGTAAAATCCTAGTTCCACTAAAAAGAGAGATGGAAATGAAGTTAAGATTGTGCAATAAAACTGAGTGAAAAAAATAGTTCAGCTGAAGTAGTGTATAAAATCATTTTAGTGGCTAAAACATATGAGAGTCAAAAATTGTCTTTTTTGTTTTCTTCCTCTGCAACACATAAAAATGACCACTGATGCTAAAATAGTGGGGGGTTGGTTGGTTGGTTTTCATTTTTCAACATTCACCGTTTCGGGTGCTCACTTTAATTTCATTGTTTTCACATTGTCATGGTTGTACCTCAGTAAAGCCCCCATCATGGCTCTCTGACAATTAAAAATAGAGAGGCAAGGACCTGATTCACTATGACGACAAAAGTATACTGTCTGTTTTAATTAAAGAAACAATATTTTTAGAACTGCTTTAAGCATTATGATGTAGTTAGGTTTTGTACAGGAAATCCAAAAACTATGTGATGCATAGACTAAACTTTTGAAGTTTCACATATTTTCTGTAAATAACAGCTGTATATACTAAAATCCATTTTATAAGTACTGCTGACCACTGCTTTAAAGAATCATGGCAATTATCTGCCTATGCAAATTCAAAATCCAAAGCATGAAAATTCAGTAAGAGAGCTACCAGCCTCTGTATTCCAAGGAAAAGTTATTTTAATGTCCATAGAAAGGTGAATAAAGCTAGTAGGGAAGAGATGACCAAGAAAATAATTTAACTGGTATTCACAGAGGTTTTTCTATTTAAGGCTTCTTTACTAAATACAGCATTCAAAGCCAATTAATCTGGACCATAGACCCTGTAATATGCTGATATGTGGTTTTGCACACCTACTGATTTCTAGCCGTCTGACAGTCTGAGTCAAAAAATCTTGGATAATTATACATAGTTGGTCCACATACCAATTCTACATTACACAGAAAGCACTGCAGAAATATCTTTGCATGTACACTAAAATATAAAGCATGATAGCTCAAACTTCAATTTTTGAACTAGTCAATGAAAGCAGATCTGACTAAACATACTACTCTCACAGGCCACCTGGCTAGATCCTGAGGAAGCAATCTTAAAAAATATACACATGTATTCTAATTTATATTTTTAAATTTTTTTTAGAAAACAACATTGTCACGCAGACTCTCCATTTATGTCTAAGGAAATTATCAAACTTTAATACCTGATAAAACCAATTTTTCCTTTAGGCCAACTTCTGTACCACAACTGAATTTAATTTGCAGCTAGTGAAATAGTATGAAGTAGTGATTCTTCTCTCAAATCTCACCCCTGCCCAACTCCAGTCCTAGATACCTCAAAAACGTCACCGATCTTTTTATGCATTAGTTCACAATCTTAGTTCCAGAGTGAGACAAAGCATGACAAATTGCAATGTAGGGTGGGAATATCCAAATTGCTTAGCACTGATTTTTGAAAGCAAAGAATCACCTTTGTTACCCATTGGTTCAGAATTTATTTTTTCAAAACAAGTTCTGGAAAGAAGAAAGGAAGACAAAGACCAAGAAGAAACAAAAATGTGAATTACGTGTATATACTCACTCTTTTGATTCACGGGTCTTCTTAGTAACATGTTGGACAAGTGTGTCATAGCCAGATACTTCACCCTGATTTTGAGCAGAAGTACATTTTTCTGTTTCTTCTTCAATCACAGATCCCACAGTATTATTTATATATTGTCTAAGGTATTTCACAAACTCATAGCTGCAACAAATACATGAAATTATGTAACAGATTTCCTTGAGCTCACCATCAAATATTTTCAACATTATATTAATATTCGCTGTCTTCTTTCCCAGCAGACCTCTTACTTTAAGGTAAGGCTTTATGACTTGCAGAGAAATAAACTTCAATGGTGTAAAAAAACACAATAAAGTTTGATGTTCTTCAATATGGTCATTATCAGCATATTCCAGGAAGAAACAATACCAAATAGTTTCTGATTTCCTTTTGTGCTTCTTCTAAATGTAAAAATCTACTCAGGCAAAAGGTTAAGGTTTTGTAGACAAAAATCATAGAATGTCAAGAAATCTCACATTTAAAATTCCAAAAGAAATATTACTTGGAGCATCCTGAACATAGCTCTGTCTTATGATATATCTATCTGGTATTATTACTTATGCATTAGACATACAAAATGTGAAGAAACACAGAAAATACAATTTATAAATTCTAGCATATGAGCATGTCTAAGGCTTATGAAAGTCCGTGCGTCATGACAGTATGCAGAAGATCTCACTCAAACTGACAAACTAGCTGTCTGTGATTACATGTACATGTTAAACGTAAGGAATTTGGCACTTTGCGCTCTTATTATTAGATACTCACAGAAACTTGTTTAAACAAAAGAATAATCAGAGCAGGATTTCAAACTAAAGACTCTCGCTGGGTCCTCAGACTCTGTATTAGCTAGAGAAATTGCTAAAAAGTAGTGCCCATAATATATAAACATTTTTTTTTTGTTAGTCTTCTGATTTGTAAAAAGGACAAGGCAAACAGAAACGCACAAAAAAGTAACCAGACATAAAGCGTAGATGCATCATTATACTGTCATTATATCAAATGCAGATGTGCAACTACTTAGTGTTAATTTGGATACAGAGTGAGAAAATTTCAAATAAAAAAGTCAGTTCACCATGTAGGTACAGAGTCCAAAGCTATAAAATGCAAATGCAAATAAAAGCAACTGTTACAACAGGCAGCACCTTTTGCCTTTCTTGGATATTTAAAAAAAAAAAAAAAAAAAAAATCGGACTAAATTCAAAATACATTAAAAAAATAAGCACAGAAAATTGTGTCTTGTATCATGACACATACTTCATCACTGGATTGCCTACCTCAAGTTCCATCACGTATAACAGTCCTTTTTTTTTTTTTTTCCTTTTCATTTCCCACTTATTTCCATTCCTATATCACTTTTGTTCTCAATGAAAGTAACAGAAATACATCTCAAGAAAGACGCAAACATGTTTATTTGCATTTTCGTTTGTCTTCAAGGCTGGCTTTTTACTTCTGCAATAATGAAATTGCAGACGACTCTCCACTGAATGAAAGCTTTCATAAAACTTTCTCCCATTTGTTTTATGACAGTAACATTTCCAGGGTATACATTTTTGCAGTGACTGCTTCACTCTGAAATACACAGCAATCACACCATTATTCATGCCACTAAGTTTATGTCTGCTTGATGTCCTAGCCTTGATCTTTTGCATGATTCTTCCACCTTAAAAATGTTTTGTAACAAGTAAGTGTTTCAGCAGTGATGGAACTACTTCTTCACATACAGAATCAAGTTAGACTGATCTGGTTGGGCTTACAAAGGAAGCACCAGGAAAAAAAACAGTGTTAAAAAATCTCTAGGACTTTAAGGAAAAAATATAACAGAAAACGTGCTACTTATGTAGTTAAAAATCCTGATTTCTACTGCTGCACATAACTTTTGAACTTAATTTAATTTTCCTTTATTAGCTTTCTGAGGATCCTGCGTTTCTGTCTTTTCTACATCAAAGTGGGAACAAAGGATAAAGTAAGGCCTTAAAACCTGATAAAATTACTGAGGCAAAATAACCATGAGGCAGACACAGTGCTGATCAAAACGCTGAGCTGAACTAGCGTATTGGACAATCCAAAAGCACACAGTACCAATAAAGGAGCTTGCAGTCTGGATGGATGGGGTAAGGGTCAAGGAGAAAGCTTCTTAATGGTCTCACTAATAAATCGCCATATGACCTCTCTGACCCTCCAGGAAAACCAACCTATACTGCCGTGGGTCATGAACAAGACTAGAATACCTCCAGAAATGTTCCAGCACCAGACAGTAATGCTCACAGTCTGCATTTAAAGCATCATTTGATTTTCCATTAAATGTAAGTTAAAATTTTTCTCATTAAAAGAAAGTATCTTTAGGATCACCAATTTTTTAACATACCAGAAAGAGTAATGGAGCCATGGTTTCACTGTTCTAAAGGGGAAAGCTATGTATGCATTGTTTCCACCAGTTGTAGACTTCACTCCCTCATCCTGGGTATTCTCCTAATAAGTCCTCAGAAGAAATATTGACAGAAGTAATTTCATAGGTTTTTGGTTGTTTGGGTTTTTTTACTGTATATATCTTCCTTTAAATAAAAATGGTTTTCTTTCAAAACTACATGGAATTTTCAACTTTGATATGTTTATAACCAACTTCTTTACTCTCACCCTTGTAACCTAGTAACCTGGTGCTCAAAGTTCGCAAGACTGTCAACAAAAGTGTTACCTGATACAATCTGTAATAGAAATTGAAATTGAGCTAAAATACATTTTAAAGCATTTAGCATCTTCAGAAGATACAAAAGCATGAAAGTTAAAATTACAGTGAAACTCTAGATAAACCCTAGTTCTATGTCACTTATTTACTTTTCCCTAACTTCTACCACTGACAAAGCAATGCTAAAAATTAGACAAATTTGAGAACATAGATAGTGCCATTTCCAAAAAAACTGTCAGGGAACCAGCTTTCTCAGAAGTCACGTCACACAACTCTGGTCTTTATTAAAATGTCTTCAAGGTCATTTTAGCTTGATATTCTCTTGACTTGTCATACATGCATACTAAAAATCTCCCATGTGGTAAAAAAATAAACAAGTTAGAATACCATGGAAAGGAAAGAGGAGTGTGGGCTCCAGAAACCTAGATCATATGTAAGTGAGGTCACACTGTCAAGTCTGATTTAACAGAAGTGTGATGGGGATACATTTCTACTTTATTCAAAACATAAATTAAAAGAACGACTACCTGATAAGATATACAAGCGTTCAGTAATATAAGCCAGACAGAACAATCAAATATGGAAGTCAAGTAGCCTTCTGAAAATTTACCTTATTTGAAAAAAAAAATTATATTGTCTAGCATGTGTCAAAAATACTGTCTGACCGCCTTCATTGAGGATTTCTTCTAGCTTCTGTTCGTCTGTGCATTTAGTACATTACACATACACATGCATCAGAGTTGGCTAAGTTGGATAGTTTTGTAAGTTCCTCTCTCACAAACAGCTCATCAATTACTACTACAGTAAATATATATTACCAAGGGGGGGTGGGGGGTGAGGGGGAACAAACAGAAAAATGGCAAAATTAATTTTATTCTCTAAATTAGCATCTTTTGAGAGTTGATTAGTGACAGCAATATCTATACATAGAAATATATACACATTCACACAGCAATATAAATTGTAAACATTTCCCAGGAATAATATAGTTCAACACATTTCACCTCCTTCAAAATATTAAAAATAACAAAAATATTTTTACTTGTGAAAATTCTCATCTGTTTCCTCCAAATGCAAGAGAATCTCTTCTGCATATTCTACTGATGGGGCTCCAGTGATTTTTTCCTTCACACTCTGCAGCAACTGTCTAAGCATAGACTGTAAGAGAGCTTCATCTTCACTTGTGAAGTGAGACATCTGTATAAAGCAAATATAAGAATAACAAGCTCTCATAGTTTTGGGTTTTTTCCTCCCCTCAAGATGCTAAGAAAAGCATAAATCCCTTAAATTGCCACCTTTTTCCTGGTATCAACAACATGAGATTTTTTATCAAAAGACACCATCACAGACAGGAAATATTCAATAGAGCCTATCTTCAAACTGGAAACAAAATAATCAAATCAGTTTTAATAAACCTCCTGTTATCTTAGTACTATATTCTTAAACAAGATACTGCATTGAGAAAAGTCTGAATATTCCTGTTCGTAGTTGCTTGAGGACTTGCCCATCAAATAGGCACAAGACTACACCGTAATTTAAAAAAAGGGGGGTTTTACAGATGTAATGACTATATCCTGATGAGAAACTTATACAAGTCTCTCAGCTGCTTCTCATTCACTATTACTACCCAGTTCTGATTTTTGGATCCCTCTATTCAGAGTTGTTGCTGTGCCCATGATCGAAGGTGCTGGCAGCTTTTGCAATGGCCAGGTGGAATTATCAGAACTGTTTAATTTCCCTGAGGTAATCAACTGCAGTGACCTGACAGAGTCCTGTCAATTTAACCCTACAGCTACTGGGAAAAACTGGGAAGAGCAGCAGCAGTGAGAAACTGGAAACATCTGTCAAGTCCAGAAGACAGTGTCTCATCAGTTTAATTTTCAAGGGTTGCAAAAAAACCCAAAAGCTCAATTTCTATCTTGATTAATTAATTAACCTAAATTCATGGCTTAAACTTCTTTATATGCCAAGGAATACTTCCAAACCCCGTGGCAGTTCTAGCTTAAATATTTTTAGTCTATTTGAGGAAGAATGATTTAGAAACCTTTGACTTTTTTTAATTAAAAAAAAAAGTCAATCAAAGCCTCTCTAAGCACCTGTGAATAAACAATATGCACACTTGGAAGAAACAATATAATAAATCACTTCTTCAGACTTAAACACTATTAACTAACAAAAAAATCAAAGCCATATAGCACCAGCTGGAGGAGCTACTCTTTATGAAAGGTAACGGTTCCTTGAGTTAGCAGTTCTCTGTGGTAAGTAGCACAGTTGCTGAACATTTTACTTTGATCGAACATAATTCAACATTAACTCAATCATCTTACTAGAAATAGCATTAAAATAAAATTAAAAACAAACAAACAAAAAACCAAACACAAATCCCTTGTAATAAATCCCTGATTTGCAGTCCTCTTTCTTATAAATTAGAGTCTCAAGATACTTAATCAAAGTCAATGCATTTTTAGGTCTAGATAAACCACTCTCATAAGTCTGATGTTTTGACCTTAACATTGAATAATATCCTAATCCCCTGCAAAAAACTTCACTAGTATTTTCATATAACTAGGAATTTTTAAAAGTGCAAGTATCCGGACACTGGTTGGCAATTAGTGCAAAGCCCCACTCACATTATTCATAAAGACAAATCACAAGGATATTGCAGTTTCACCTCCAGTTTGCTTTGACTTATTCGACTTATGTAATCACTCACAGAGATACTTATCTTAAAATTAATCTGTAAAGGTTTGTGGTTGTTGTGTTTGGTTTTGGGGTGTTTTTTTTTTTTTTCCCCAGCAGGCATATGCCCCCTTCCTTTTCCAGGCAAAATTTAAATGATCGTTTTCTCCCTAAAAAACCTAACCCCAAGCCCAGTTTGTGCCAACTTTTCATTTTAAAATTCATTTTCTCGGCACTGTCCCACAGCTGCAAAGCCTGCCCCAAAACCCACGGGACGATTCAGAGGCGGCCTGTGGTAGCCAGCACTTATCCTTACACAGGCCTTTGCCTGAGCACGGCTTTGAACAAAAAAAGTGGTAATTTTAGCAACGAACCAACGACGGCAGTTAACAGAAATACGAGTAGTGTGAGAATTCCTAACCCCTCTCGATTTTTATTGTCAGTCATTCAACTGCGTATCAGTTTTTGGCAGTAACCAGACTCATTAGAGACAACTCATGTATGAAAGCAGCTTGTCTTTTTAAAAGCGTCAGGGAAGAGGCTAAACCTGACCAGGTCCTTCTCTCACGCTATCGCTAAAAGCACAGAGAAGCGTCGACAGGACATCTTGGACACACCCCAGGCACCGGTTTCGCACCGCTGCTGCCGCAGCCGCCCGCGCCGCTCTCCCCCGAGAAGGTCTCCGAGGCGCCCCCCGACCCGGCCCGGCCCGGCCCGGCCCCGCCCCGGGGCCCCGCACTCCCAGTTCCGCCCAGCGCCAGGCTCCGGGGGCCCGGTGGGGCCCCGCCAGGCCCCGCGGGTTGTGGAGAGGGGCGTCGCCGTGCGCGGCCCTCGCCGGCTCTCTGCCCCCGCCCCGCACCGAGCCCTCCGGGCCGGCGGGAATCACCTTGAGGCGGCGGCTGCCCTCCCCGTCGCGGCGGCCGCGCGTCTCCCCGGGCGGCGGCCCTTAGCAACCGGCGGCGCCCGCTGCCGAGTCTCGCAGGGCCCTTAGCAACATCGCGAGAGGCCGGCGGGACGCGGGAGGGCCGGGCCGCCTCAGCCCGCCGCCTGGTACCCCTGCCTGGGCGGGGTAGCCGCGGTCGCTGACACAGCCCGCCCCGAGGCGGCGGTTTCGGCCCTCGCTGGCTCCGGCTCCCGGCACCCCGCCAGCGCCCTCCGTCGCCGCAGCCTCCCCCGTCCGCGGGGGTGGCCAGCGCGGAGGCGGGAAGGGCGGGAGGCCGGCAGCCCCAGAGGTGCTCGGGCAGCGGCTTCAAGCGTGAAACGGCCTCCTTTGCCGCATGGAGGCTGTTTGGCTCTCGCGGTCCTTCTTTACAGCGTGTCTTGGTGGTCTCTGCTTTGTCGGCCAAATAATGTAAAACGAAGGTGCCGAGGAATAGCACTGACCTAGGAAAAGATTGATCTCCACTTTCCTCTCCTTTTCAGCGCTGTGATGAAGTACCCTGCGCCCAGGCGATGGCAAGGGAAAGCCCATGGCTTGGGTAACTGGACAGATTTATCGATAAGGGTCCCCCCCAGCAAAGCTCATGAAACGTTCAGGCGCAGCTAACTTGGCTCTCCCAGTCTTCAGGTTGGGCTGTCAGGGCTCACCTCTCTCCGGCCCCCGGTGGCCCCCAGCCTTCTGTGTGGCACAGGTTTTCCACTGAAATCAAAGGAATACACTCATGCCCTCACTCCCAGTTTACATCAGCAAGGGAGCAGATTGTCTCAGTAAATAAAAATAAGAATGGCAAGATATTTTCCAGTGCTCTTTAACTCTCCATCCCCTCCTTGCATGGAGGAAATATTACAAAAAGAGCAAAGAGGATTCTTTTCAACAAATAAAAGCATAACAGAAAACAGCGAAAGCATTTTGATTTGAAATATTTTTCAATTAGCTTAGCGATAACAAGCAGAAATGAGTTATAATAAACACTCATAATGATGCTGACAGTGCTAGCATGTAAGGTGGCACATTGTACATTCTTATCCTTTATTCTTTACATCAGTAATGCTAATCTTCCATGATGAAATGTTCCTGTAAGTGGATCTGTAGCCCCTTCAGTTAATAGAGGTCTACCTAAAGGTCGGGGTCCACTCTCTCACAGTAGAACTACTAGCACATTGGGGCCAAGCCTGTAAAATACAGTATTTCTATTGAAAAATGATGATTCAGGAATTGAAACAGAAATCCATCTTACTGTTAGTTCCTCAGAAAAAAGATTTTGAGTAGTAGCAATGGAGTCTGTGGTACATTTAACGCTGTTCCCTTCAGCACTTTGAAGTGGCAGGTACCCTCAGGTACCCACAAAACAAAAACTGGAACAATTGTCTGCTGGCTGCTGCTTGCAAAGGGTCCTGAGTAGACTCACCAGAGTCCCCTTAGCTCGGCTGTGCACTCTCCACATCTTCTAAGTTGTCCTGGTTTCAGCTGAGATAGAGTTAATTTTCTTTATAGTGGCTGGTATGGGGCTATGTTTTGGATTTGTGCTGAAAACAGTGTTGATAATACAGAGATGTTGTAGTTGTTGCTGCACTAGTCAAGGACTTTTCAGCTTCCCACGCTCTGCCAGGTGCCACTATAAAGAAAATTAACTCTATCTCAGCTGAAACCAGGACATAAGTGCATTGTTTGGAACAGGCTACCAGTGACAGCAGCTTATTCTTGGTCCAAGCCAGGCTCCTCTTTCATGGGCAATAGAGAGGTTTGCTTCTTTTCTGTCCCCATCCCAACTGAGAAATGCTGTGCTGTGGTACAACGCTTCTAATTCCTCTCTCACTTCACAAGCGCTGATTCAAGTAACAGCACCTCCATTTCGTGGCTGGTATGAAATAAAGAAATCCAATATACATAACATTCAGCATTCCTAGTCCTTACTGGAAAAGCCTCCATTTTAGCATGCCTTTCCTATCTTATAAAACACCTTGTAAGGCAAATTGCAGTTGTAGTGGCATCTCAGGAAGATATTTTCATGGTACCTATGGTGCTTCTGAAATCCTTCCATTCCTTTCTACTTTCTTCCACCTTCTGTGTTTCCTTTTGCCACATGTTTTGCAGCAATTGGAACCTGGAGCCCTTTCTCCTAAGCCAAGCTGGCAGATCTCAGGTGCCATTTGGCGTGATCATTGGGGTGCATCCAGGCAGATACCTTCTGAGGGTGATACTCTAGAGTGAGCAACACTATTCTGAAGTGCATTATGTTTACATGAATGGATGACAGTCACATGAGAGAGGTTGCAATCACTGTGAAATTGCTCATGCGGATTTCACACTGGTGAAATTCCACTGTCTCTTAGACAAAGGTGTCCTTTTCAATGACAAAAATATTCCAGATGTTCTCTCCCAGTTGTACAAACAGGAAAGCCCCTGGCTCCAAACCCTAGCTCAGGAAGACATGAGATACAAACAAGACTTTTTAGGATTTCAACATACGTAGAAAGTCGCAGTGCTGACTTCTATAATTTTAGAAACTTAGAGGAAACAGCAAATGCACCAGAATGTGTAGCATATAAGGCAAGCAAAGTTTCAAATTGTGAAATATTATAGGGATGTGAGTCATTTAAGTATTACAGAGAAGTTTATTTTTCATACCTGATGATTAATAAGAAGATTCTCTCCCCATACCTTGAACATGTCCCAAAATTTGAATTACTAGTTTATTCCAAATTTCTGTAAATTTGAAATGTTCCTGCAGTGTCTCCAGCGTAGCAGTTCGGAAAGGAGGAAACCGTGGGCAACAAAGAAATCTTCTTTACAGCTAATGGTAGTAGTAGGAACATCTGGTCTTAGTGCTAATGTCATTACACCAGAGACATAATTTCTCTCCTTCCCTCCCTTTCTGCTCTGTTCTGCCCTGCCCTCTTCTCTTTTCCTTCATTGTACCCATCCACAAGATCACCCTTTTGTGGATGGCACACAAAGGTCTGGAGAGATTGTGATTTTCTGTAGTTGCTGCACAGCATTAGTGTCTCCAAGGATGTTTAACTAAGACTTTCAGCAACTCAGTATGTAGGACCTTTGTTTTAGCAAACTAAAGGAGTTGTTTTTTAGTATCTGATAGAATAACTTACTATAACCATTATGTATTGAAATCTCACTTCATGTTTTTCCCTGGCTGGTATGGTTTTTAAAGGAGTATATACCAAAGAACTAAAGGGGAGGGGAAACAACACTTGATAAAAAACAAAACATACGTATCCAACTTTCTATACTCCATTCCAGAGTTAAATCAAGACCAGGAGGAGCCAAGATATCCCCACTTTAGAGTTTCCCAAACTAGGACTAAGATAGATGTCAGGAAAGGAGAAATAAGTCTGAAATCTGGCTCTGGAGATAACACAAGAAGCCTACCCCACCTTTCTGAATACTCTGACATCCCTTAAGTGGTGCTTGAGCCCCCAAATAAAAGATGAAGACACTTCATCAACCCTTTTATGACCACTGTGGCATTTGTTGCCCTCACATCATTAATCATGGGAGTTTCCCAAATTTGGAGGAACAATGAGCATGTTTTGAGAGTTCATTAGATCATAATCTCATCATAAATATAAAAAAGGAAACTGCTTAAAATATTACTGCTGATGGGAAAGTATTTTTAAATAAACTCCAAAGGAAATTTTCTATTTTGGAGACCATCTGTCCTTTCCTCCCTGTGCACTCTGGGGAAATACTAACCCATTCCTAGATGCTTCCGTTAAAACAAACAATGAGGAATCGGTGGGTAAATGGGCATGAGGGTCACAGGCTGGATCACTTCATACTACCAGCTCCACTTGGAAGGCCTGTGTTAAAACATACCTATACAGAATTTACATTCATTCCATGACAAAAAAAAAGGAAGTAAACTGCCATGACTTTAGTCTAAAGTTACATCAGATGAGTTTGTACCTTACTACTGAGAGCTAAGCCATTATAAACCACGTGTAAGCTCTTACAAGAATCAAAAAATAAAATTGAGTCCATTTACTTAATTGGTAATTAAACTTCAGTTATGCTAACATTTCATAAAGACTGAAGCTCTTACATGGCTATTCCTGATTTCTTTCATCTCAGAAAAAGAAGTGAGAAACTGTCAGGAAATCAATAGGTCTCTCGCATAACATTGTAAAGCACCAATTCAGAACCATCCTGCCTGATGAGAATCAGCAATGTTATTGATTAAAAATTTAACTTAGTGAATATATAGGGTCTGATTTTTTCGTCTATATTTTATGATGCAGTTTTCAACAGATACTCTGCATGTGGTTGTAAAAGTAACTACTGGAACTGAGCTTCAGTACAGGCGATAAAAATCTACACTGCAACACTAAGTAACTGCCTCAATGAATCAAAGACAAAATAAGCTTCAATGACAATATAAATATCCAAATGCCAATAAAATGATTTTCTGATCCACAGATCTTTCTTGGTGAAACTTCAAGGAGCTAAGGACATACATGTCACTGGCTCTGATTGGCCTTAGGCAAAACTCTTAACATTGGACTTCTTTATTGGAAATTGAGGACAATAAAATTATCTTTATACGCCATTATGAAAATTAAATTCACAGAATTACAATATAATAACCAAATGGCATCATAAATCTCTGATTTATTTGCCATTTCCTGTTTCTAATTAATATTTTGGTCTTTTTTTTATCATGTGTTTCCTGAAGGTGGCAGCAATATTCAAGAGTTGTGTGGATGTCTGACTTTTGAACCTATTGACCTGGAATACAGCATTTCTTTCAATGTAAATGTATTTATATTTATGGCTATTTATAACATGCTAAAATCAAACTTTGATGGCATAGATATTGTAGTTGTGGACATATGATGTACAATATCACCACAGAATATGAAGAAAATATGTTGACCTAGGGTGTTGGGATTGCTTATTCTTTTGTTTAGTAAAAATTCAAAAGCTAAAGGAATATTCCTAAAGTATTAAATACTTTTAATTAACATTTTACTGTTGCTTGCAGTTAAAGTTATCCATTTCATTGACTTCAGTGAAGTCTGGATCACTTACGTTTTCTGAAGTGAACTGCTAGCTCCTTTGTGGGCACTACATTAGCACTTCAAAACACTACAAATATTATCTGTGATCACTGAGGGAAGATTATAGCCTGTCTATAGGGTTCCTTTCAGTTCCATTCCTCCATTTGATCTTAATCGTTTATAATCACTGCTAGAGTCACTCAGGCCAACTGTATCTCACACCAGCATCGCAGGGTTTTAATTCAAAAAGAATCTTTAACACCTCTCCTTTTGCCTTAGAGTCGATACACTTCTTCACATTATTGTGAAATGTTTTTGCTACTGAGGAGAGGCAGTAACATCAACATTAGATATAGGAAACAATTTAGAGAACTGTCTTCTTTCATTTTGCTAGCAGTTGCCGGGTCAGGGACTTGCAGATCCCAGCTGCAGTCTGAGTGGAGAATCATGGAAGCCAGCAAAGACATCTCTGCAGCAGGGCTCTCCTCCCCTTCGTCTTTCACCCCAGGACTGTATAATGTTAGGTGACTCTCATGCCTGCGAGTCTTCTGTCGGCTCCAGGTCTGCTCTCACAGTGCATCCAGGACAGGAGCCCAAGTTCTGGTACTGCTGTCCCAGAAAGGCCACTTTTGAGGAAAGGAATTGCATAACTGCTGATGGTCGTGCTGCCAAAGGAGGTGCAAAATGGAGGCAGAGGCTTCCCTGTGAGTCTTCACTGGTTCAAATGGACTTCCCAAATCCTCTTATACTTTCAGAGCTCAATGTCTCATCCTGAGAGAAAAGTAAGGAAGAAACTGCATTTGTTTTAAGTGTAATCTCCCCACCTAAATGTGCATGGAACACAAAAGCTAGAATTTTAAATTATGCTAACAGAGCTTATTACACTGTGCTTCCTAAGGAGTCTGCTCAGCAAACCTGGTGGCCTTTTTTGTAGTTGTACATGAAGACTGCTGTGCCTTAGAATTGTCTGTCTTCTTGTCCTTCCCAATTACTGTCTGTGCTACCTTGCAAAATGGTACTTTGATATCCTGAAGTTGAATATTTTTATAATTGCTTGATTTTATGTTCATCTTTTGTGCGGTGTCGCTGAAGTAACTTGCTTCAAATTTCTTGCCAAGATTAGCATTAATTCCTGCACCTGTCACACTGACGTTTCAGAATTCATTCGTCAGCTCTTCTGAGATGCTGATGTGGTATTCTGCTGCAGACACCGACTGATATTCCTTTTTGGGTTTCTATCTGTCTTACATTTCCCTAAAATGTGTCATTGCTGTCACTTCCTTTATTGTACCATCTGTACTATAAAGCCTGTGTAAGTGGTTTTCTGTTGAGCCACACCTTCTCTATCCTCTGTTTTCCATCTGTCCTCTGCAAATTGTATCCGTCCAGATAAACTACAGCTCTCCTTACCCAATGGCTTATCCTACTATAGTTCTGACCACCACTGTCAAACACAATACCATTTCCTCCCTGCACCGTCACACCAAGTGCTTTCTGTAATCTTAATATTTGCAGGGAGTCAAATACTTAAGACATTTGCTACGTAAGCTGTTGTTTTATATTCTTTTGTTAATATAAGTTATAGTCTTGTTTTTAAGGGTTTCTTCTAGAAGTGCGTATTAATCTAGCCAGATATGACGCATAGAAAACTTTGTTCTCTTCATTTTGGGAATGCTGTAAAGTGCTTGAGAAGTAAGCAAATCATGCTCTTTGCTGCTCATTTGAAGATACACTCTTTTGTAAGACTTGCCCAGGAGGACAGAATTTGGCCTGTACCTTGCCATGCTTTATTCCTCTGTGTACTTTCAGCATCATGAGATGTGTGCTTTGTTTTTCAAATATTTTGTGTCCTAGCAAACTGTGACCTCCTCAAACATCAAAGTGATGTTTTAAAGGAATAGTTAAAGCATTGCTTGGTAACAACACTGTTTATTTAAATTGCAGAAAGCACTTTTTAAACTTTTTCTTTTGTTTCAGTTAGATAACGTCTGGGATCGTAACGTAATTTTACATCTGAGAAAAGTTTTTGGAGCTTCTCTGAACAAATCCTGTGTCTGGAGTAAAGAAAGATGGATGAAGAAAAACACCAGTCCTGAATGTCTTCCCACAAAAAAAACAGTGTTTTAATGAAAACTGATTTTAAGATTGTTGTGTAACAGAATCTGTTGTGCAATGGAATCTCACTGGTAACACGCAGACATCCCTTAAGATAATGAACCTCATTTCTTTGGAGAAGTAAAAAAAATATGTGTTATAGTTTTGTATTATTGAAGTCAATATGCCACAATCATCTCTGGTATAATTCCAGTGAATTTTAGTGTTAAGGATGAATTTGATTCAGTAAGTCTGCAAATACATTTCTCTGACATGAATAATAATCTCTAAATAACAACCAGAATACTTAATATTTTCATTGACATTTATTTTAGTGCTCTCCTGGCATGAGTAAAATTCCAATAGAGACAGGGTTTTATCAGTGAAAGTCATTTCAGTGAGGAATAAGACAAATACTTCTACATCTTGATACACATCTGCAGTTACTGTTACAAATTTTGTAACACAGATTTTATACCAGACTAAATCATTGTCCCCAAAAGATATTGGCAAGTAAATAAAATATTAGCCATATATTACTTTATTTTAGTATTTTGAGAAAAAAAGTAGTTTTCATGAAAGCCATATGGCTTGCAGCAAAATGAAGAAATCTATCTACAGGCCAGGCATAACAGAAATTATTAGGGCTCTCTGCCAGTGCTTTAGGATGCAAGAGTGCAAAGCTACATTCAGTTGGACAGGTCTTTCCTCCCACTAACCAGGACTTTGAATGTTACAGCCTGTTTGACATGAAATGTCCTGATTTTTTTAATCTCTATCTGTAAACTGAGAAGAAAATTGGACAACCTGAAAAAAATATATCCCCCTCCTCTTCTTCAGTTCAGAAAACTCATCTCTTCAAATTGTTTTTAAGGGGACCACCTCCTCCATCCAGGCAATTGTACTTACGCATACTTGTTTAGGGCAACTGCCAGAAGAAACATACACCAACTCCCTGTTCTCCTGGGTCAGAAGTTTATTTAAATCCGCAAGGTGGGATTCGGGTCCCTTGATTCAGGAGGTACCTTTTTTCCAGACTTCTCAGTGGTCTTGCTTACTGCACCAGACCTGCAGTGTACAAGTCAGTGCTGCTGAGGGGGAAAAGGGCTGTGATTCTGGGGTGAGAGAAGTCAGCTAATGATGGGGGTCAGGAGTGTAATCTTCAGTCCTTTCACATAATTAATATCTCATCTGTAAAATGGGTTTGTGAAGTTGTAATGACTCGATTGAAGACTGATTATTCTGCTTGGAATCCTTGGAGTGCTCCTGTAGCAATGCAAAGTATGCTAATAATGTGTTAATTACTATTTTAAAGTCTGTTTCCCTTTTGGCACACTCTTTCTGCTTAACTTGGCTTCCTGGGCTTGCACTGGAGAATAATGCGATAGCTGAAGGGAAGAATCCATGTGGATATAGACTTTAAGCTGGCGTATGTTGATTAACTTGATTTATGCTGATGGATCTATGTTAGATTACACCAGTGGAGGATTCAACTCCAGTTTTAAGGAGGATGTACTCACAGCTAAGTAGTTCTTGGCAAAGTTCTCAAAAAACTTTAAAAATACATTCCTGCTTAGTTTTCAGCATAATTTTGCTAGATACTCTGATGCTTTATAGTGTTTATAGCACTAAATAAGTGTAATGCCATTGTGTTTCTACTCTTTATTTTACTGCTTATGCACCATATGGTATTGATGTGTATTATATTGCATATAACTCAATACAATAAACATAGCATTACAAAACAGAGTTGCTGCATTTTTTTTATTACAGGCAGGTTACCTACTGTGATGAAAATAATATAAAAATATAGGGAAATTATTATTCCCTTTCTTCCTACTTTTTATTCAAGAAATAACCCATGGTAAATTAGGTGCAATTTTCATGAAATTTTATACAAACATAGATCTTGGTATAAAACAGTAAATAAGCTCTGCTAGAATTTTATGGTTTTTACACCTGATTTTTTAAATTAGCTTATGTTTGTAATGCTTTGCCTCAGAGGTTACTTGAAGATCAGTCCTGAGGGTTATTGCACATTCTCAGTTGTTTCTGAAGGCAATGGATGCCAAGAATCTCACTTTGCAGAACCGAACCATTTATTCTTTCTCTTATTTACCCATATGTAGAATTTTTTGCATTTTAGCCAGGACACTCCAATTCCTATCCATCAGAGACTCAAATACTTAGCTAAGCTTACTGAGATGAGCTGTCCTCTGCAGATGACTGTAATTACCTACAGAAATATACTCCATGGCTCTCATTTTGTGGACTTCGTTCCAGAATGGGACCTGATATCCAAAAGGGACCATTGAAATAGCATTTTTTAGGCAATGCATGGGAAGATTCAGTGTTCCAAGGCCCTCAGCTCATTCTTACTCATTTTTTTGCCTTCCCCCAACATACTGAACAAGGAAGATGCAGGTAGAAAATATAAAATGAGGGACTGTCCCTCAAATTCTGCTTTGGAGCTTAGGTGCTTTATTCAGGGCTGCAGGTACGTACCTCTCTCTACTTTTGGTATCCAGAGTCCATATTCTCTCCTGAGACTAACTGCCCATCAAGACTGCTTGAATAAGCTAGGCAAAGCTCCTGGTGTCTTTTCACAGCATGCCCCAGCTCTGCCTGAGGAGAGATTAGCATTGCTAGATCTGCATATTGGGCATCCTCCAGCCTGAGGGACACCAAACCTTCCTCTGTCAGCAAAGTCCCTATCAGCAGTCCGTAATGTGAGCGCCACAGGGATGGGAAGGAAGTTTCCCAAAGCAATGCCAAATTCCTGTAGCTGAAAAGCGCATACAGGGATGGAGCTTGACTGTAGCATTGTGGTTAAGTACTGATGTGGGAGCGTTGGTACTTTTCCTTTTATTACTCTTAAGTCCACTAACTGTTTAATATAAAGTGCATGATCAGTCCTGACGTAGAGACAGTCCCATCATCTCACTCTACCCAAGTGTCCTAGTGGCTCTGCAGAGCCCAGCTCCCCCTCATTGGCTTTCCCTCCCTCTTTGGCAGATCCTGACCTCCTTTGCAAATCCTCAGCAGGAGAAGAGGAAAGTCCTGCTCAGCCTAGCCTACTCCTCACCAGCTATAAAACTCTCATAGGAGCGGGTTTGTGTTGAATTCCCAGTTTCTAGGGCTGAGCTAGATAGCGTCAGTGAGCACTGTGAGACTGAAGCAGAAAGAGGTGTGCAGGCATTTGGGATCTTCAGAGCCAAACAGGAGGCTGCATCCTAATTTTCAGTTGGGCGTATAAAGTTTACGAAGGCCTGTTTATACCAGAGTTCCTTCTGAGTCTGGTCCTAAATGTTTTCCATCTTTCACATGTGCGTCTCTCTTTACTCAATTCTCTCTAGGTCAATGACAGTTCTTATACCAATTTCTAGGATAACATAATAAGGATAGGATGTAGAAGATGTGTTGTATCTTTATATAAGCATAACGCTCTTTTTCAGATTGTCACTTATTTTGTACAAATGAAAGGCTTTTTATTAGACAGATGTTATAGAAAATTACAACCTACATGGGGTACAGAAGGGAGCGAAAGGCAATCTGGATCAAATGCACAAGGAAGTGCTTATATATGCTGTATTTCAGAAGTTTTATTGGAAAAAAAGGCAGCATGTAGGAAAATTTCAACCAGCCTTTCACATAATCTATCTGTCAAAGATAATTTGTGTATTATTTAATAAGTTA
This sequence comes from Ciconia boyciana, assembly GCF_034638445.1. Lineage (NCBI taxonomy): Eukaryota > Metazoa > Chordata > Aves > Ciconiiformes > Ciconiidae > Ciconia > Ciconia boyciana. Next base: position 57,949,995 of record NC_132936.1, read on the forward strand.
GCAGAACCTGTCATCTCCCAACACTACATATTGCGTGTGTCAGAACACCAAAGCCTTGGTTCATAATACATTATGCAGATTAATTTGTCCTGGATAATTTTTCCAATGTCAATAACACTGGCTTTGTCTTAACACTCTTACGATTTTACAGCAACACAAGATCAGTGGAGCTACTTCACCTGAATCCTCCTTCTCTTCAGTTTTATGCTAGCATAACTCAACTATCAGAAGGAAATCACATCAATCTACCGTAGTGTTAGTCACCTAGTCATGCTGGGTACTGTAACAGCCTGTAGTGCGGGTCCCGCCGGCTCAGGCTCAGGCTCAGGCTCAGGCTCAGGCTCAGGCTCAGGCTCAGGCTCAGGCTCAGGCTCAGGCTCAGGCTCAGGCTCAGGCTCAGGCTCAGGCTCAGGCTCAGGCTCAGGCTCAGGCTCAGGCTCAGGCTCCCTGCAATCATTACTATTCAGCCTGCTGCAACTGTGACCCCCCTGGAATTTTAAACAGAGACACTGCAGCAGCTCATTGGGAACAAGTGAAGCTGTTCAAGTGCTGATTATTCCAACAGAGCCTGAGCAAATTAATTAATAATTAGGTGTGAAATTAATGTACACCTTCTGTTTTCCCTAGTACTTCTCCCATGATGCTAATTTACTTCTGCACCACCAAGGGACAAAGTAGATTTAAAGAACATATGTGGGAATGAGCTAAAAGTCTCCCCAGGTAAACCTTGTTACATTTGTTAGCTTTTTTAGTATCGTATAGAGCTTTGTCTTAACTCTTTAAAATGTCTGACTTCTTAAATCCTAAATATTTTTAGTGCCTATTTAAACAAGACTTAATTTGCTGATGAGAAGGAGAAAATAGTGCTTTGTCTTTATATTATACTATATAGATATATAGTATATTATTCCATTATGTCTTATTCTGTATGTTTGCATTTCAAATGCATCGTTTGAGAGCGTTTATATGGGATTTACTAACTGGAAATGGTATGTGTTGATGTTAGGGCTGCAGTACTGTGTACAATGTAGCAATGTGTTGTTGGAGAGGTTTTATATGTTTCTGTATGTTAAGCAGAAGGTTTTACTCACAGGGAGTGTTTTGTGAGTCTTTACAATGAAAAATACATAAATGAAGTTGAGTGGACCGGACAGCCTTCATATGAGCACTTAATTATAGACTGCACCAAAATGCAGTATGAATATTAGAGACATTCCAGTGAAAAGATAGCTTTGACTGTTACCTGCAATATAGGGTGTGGGAAGATCTCTTAGAAATCTGAGGCGACACAAGCTGAAGTTTGAATCTCTGTACCTCTTAAAAGGTGAGGTTAGGGACTTTTTACTCTAACTGGCCATCTCTGGGCCCTTTACAGTGTGCAAGGCTATAGCTATGCCTAATCTTTATCTCATTGCTCACTCTGTTAACTCAGACTGGGACTTTTGTTTTATGTAGTCTTACTGACTTTTTTGATCACTCCAGGCTACTGGACAGGGATGAAGATACCTGTAGTGCAAGAGCAATTACATAAGTGTGGAAACTTCCATGAGAGTATGTAGAAGCAAGTCTCTAATATGACCAGAGTTTAAGAAGCATCCATTACTGTAGGAGCAACACGTAGCAAATAAGACGATGAAAGGTTCTTTCCCTTTTCGTAGAACAGAAGAGAACAGGAAATCCTTCTTTCGTAAGCAGAAGGATGTCCACAGTCCCTTCCCCAGTCTTACCTCTTCCTGAATGTACTTGACCTGGTAGGGAAGCTTAGCAGGTCTTTACAAGATTGCTTTGTTGCTTGTTTTGAATTTGGTGCTATTCAAGTATCTCACTTCTGTTCCAGTCAAGAGTACCATTTTGGTCAGCTAGGAACATCAGAAGGTGAAATGACCTGACATGCTCTAGCAGTCTTTGAAGTAGGTCATTTGTAATGCAGATAATTTCCCAAACTGTTCTTCTTGCGTATGCTAAGCAAATAATCTGAACAAAGTCGAGCTAACTCATCTTGTTCAGATTAGCCTTCTTGCTAGCATGTTAGCAGAGGGACTTTTGTGGTCCCCAAGCCTGTTTATTTTAGTGATGTACCAAAAGGTAGCACTTTACTTTCTTTGGATGCTATTTACCATTAAAAGATCTAGGAATAATCTGAAAGGTAAACAGTTAGGCTACTTGTAAACTGTGTCAGGAATATATGCCAACATTTAGGTTTACAAAGGGTAGTATTTGCATATAAATCCAAAGAACAGTTTATGTAAAGATTTTTAAAAGGCTGATTCATCAAAAATCAGTTACAAAAATACATTAGGATTAAATAGAATCTAAATGTTATGGCTGGACTTAAGTGGCTTGATTATACTTTTAAATGCCTGGCACTGTGTTTCCACAGTCCTAATAAACTGAATTTCTGTTTCTTCCAAAAATTGTTTAAGCTGTTTACCCCAATTGAATAAATATTTGTGCTTGGACTGGCTGGCAGGGGGAGGGAGGCAAAACCCTTCCACTGAAGTCACTGCTCGTGAAAGCCCTGAGCAGCACCTGCCACGTGGAACATGGCACGTGCCCAGGTGAGGGACTGTCCCCTCAGCAGTAGTTACAGAATTGGTCTGTGACAGCCAAGGCTCACCACCTCCCAGGAAGACAAATTTTAAGGTTCTTTCTGTACGGTCTTAGGTTAAAACATTGTTAATGCAAGCTTATTATTATTATGGATGTCACCAGTTTTCTGATGTGGATGTTCTCTTTCTTCCCATCTCTTCTCATAATCCCTTTCTAAAGCCACCCATTCTGCTTCTTCCACGCAGATGGAATCTCCTGAGTAAAACAGGACCATTTATTCCATGCCCATATTTAATCATCTTTTCTGATTATGGATCCTTCACTTCAACCAGAAAGTTTTTTCTGAGCAAAAACCTTCTCTTCAGTGTTAACTTATCAATATATACAGGTACACCTATGGCTGTGTAGAATAGCAATTCATAATTATAATAATATTTATTGATTTCATCATATTAACAAAATTGGCCTTCATTAATAACTCAGATCACGTTTTGCTTTTCACTTTCCATTTGATTTATTTGCTTGGTGTAGGAATGGAAACTGTCCCTCTGTTTAGCTTTGTCTCTCATTTAATATAGTAGGTAGGTAGCTAGATACATCTGGGAAAAAGAAATTTAACTTAAACCTCTGTATCCCACTGAAGAGGAAGAATAAATTTTACTGAACTATCTGGAAATGCTTGTAGTCTGCGGTTGCTCTGTGCCTTCAATAATACAATATGTTTGAGGGCCTGTGGCATGTCATATGTGATTTTTAGTGGCAGAATCAGTTGCAGGCTTGTATCTCTACCTCTGTGAGGCACAAGCCCCATGACAGGGTACAACATTAAAATCCCTAAAACTGAGTAGGAGGACAGAATGTGTGACGTGCTCCGAATTTTCATTTCCACCACTTGAAGTCAGTGGCGTGAGTTGGGGGCAAACAAAGTGGCCGGTCTGAGGTGGGACCCTCCTGGGTGGCTGGCTGTGTGCCGCTGAGTGTGTGTCACCCGAGACAGCGACAAAGGGAGGGAGGGAGGGAGGGGACTGTCCTCCTTTTGACTGCCCATCGCGTGTACACCACTTGCCACCACGCCATTTCTCTTTCTCCATGTTCTGATTCAGTATTACATCTGATTACATCAGATTCAAAAATACATCTCTCTTTGACACCTAGCGGTTACGGCTTTCAGTGGTTGGATGAGAAAAAGAACCAAATGTCGTTATCTACTGAAAAAGATAAAACATGAGAACGTATCTTTCTTCCCCCTCATTTATTATGTCCTATATATTTCCCAATCTTTCCAGTCTCTGTGTAGTATATAGTATATCAGTTTTATAGTATATGCTAGTATAGTAGCAGAATACAAGACACTGCATTTTATATGTCTGTGATTTGCATTATTTTTTTTCCTCATAATTGTCCTTCCTTCCTCTTGCCAGCACAGCAAAGCCTTTCCTCTTTCTCCTCTACTTTTTTGCTTTCAGTTTTGCTTGAATTTGTAATGGAAATAGGAAAGTGGGAGACATTCATAAGGTACATGGAGGATCTTAAATCCCTGCAGCTCTTATCAGAGCTCTGTGGAAGGGCTGCCAGCTGCATTCTTCATTCCCCTCTGCTGTGCCCAGCTTTTCTTCCTCCCTTCTTCCTTGACCCAGCTTCCTACAATCCCTCTTCCCTTCCCTATCAGTTCGGAGCAGAGCCCCAGCATGTATCATTACCTTAGACATTCCTCAGGGGAGAAAGTCCCAAAGTTGCTATTCTTCTTTACAAGGCCTGCCTGGCATCCTTCCTTACTATTTTTTTTTTCCCCTTGTTAGGCATAGAAAGGTCAGGACTTTGTCCTCTGAGCTTTCTTGAACTTTGGGTGCTAGCCATAAGTTCATTTCACTATTAGACAACGTCAGAGTCTATTTAAGTCAGTGGAAAGACTCCCAATGGTTTTGGAGAGGTTTGCATAATGGCTGTGAGACCACAGGATGGGTTGTGTTGTTCAGAAATTCTTTCTGTAGCAACCCTACCCAGCAAGCCAGAGGAACGCCATGCCTCACCCTAATTCCCCAGAACACTTGCTTGCTGTTATAGTCAGTGGTAACTACAGCAACAGTGAGGAACTCTTTCTTGACTCATGTCATGTCTTGAGCTATTTGAAATGTAATTACCTTTTCAGTGATGGTAATATTAAGAATTTTTGCTCCCTTTTCACAAAAAAAAACCCCTTCTTTTTTTTTTTTTCCCATAGAGGCAGAGGCCAACTGATTCATGCAATCCATCTGCACTTTTAAAATGATGCCTCATGTACCCAGTATTCCCAGGCTATGCAACTTCCTCTATTTTTCATCAAGAAAACCCGAAAACACTCATTCTCACTTTTTACTGATATTTAGCCAAATTTTTCCAGCATTACTTTATCCATATCATACTGAGGTTAACATTTTTTTAAAAATATCTGTGACTATGGTTACATTACCCCTCAGTCAACCCTTTGCTAAGTTTGATGTATTTAGCACTTTTAATTGTAGCTTATAATTAGTCCCAGGCTTCTGACCGTTTCTGTTACTCTTCACTGAACCTGTTCTTCATTTTGTAATGTTTTTCTGTTCACTGAAATTAACTTTAAAATTCTCAACCTATTAGCCAAGTTGTCCCATTCAAATTTCAACATTTGACTGGTAAATTGGTGCAACAAGGTGGGCATCTTACATTAATGTTTTTAATGAAGTATTGAAGAAATTACTTTGCAAAGCTTGGAGCTCCTAATTTTCTATATGCACACCTGCCTATTCATGAGTTCTTGGCTTAACTTTCACAAGATCTTTCCTCTGTAAATGTTTTTTGCCAGTTACTTCTGACCTCAAGAAGCAATTTTGCAATTTTTCCAGCCTTTAAGACTAAATCAGAATATCCTCTAGGGTCTTTTATTTCTTCCTAATAACTAGAATCTCATATGGTTTTAAATACTTGTGTGTCATGTTCTGGATCTGTGTTTTAAAGTTATGTCAAATGAAGATAGTACAAAATCCATGCAAGTTGACCCACAAATTATGTTTTGTTGGTTGATATTTATAATCCTTTCCTCTCACTTTATTATGATTTCTCAGCTGTGGAATTTTTCTTCTTCTGTATGTCTGCCAACTTATATGTTCGAAGTAATTTAGTTTAGAAAAAAAATCAGCGTGATCCTCCATCAGGTAGAAAAGGAGTGGCTGTGACAATGATAATTTTGATATTTTAGACAGCCAGAAGTCACGCAGTCAAAGAATTGTAATGTGTGGCAGGTAAGCCGTTTGTTCAGCGCTAACTATGAATTGGAGCCAGGACAGAAGGCACAATCATTCACGTCAAAACCAAATCCTCAAATAATTTATCATATCTGATTTAGATTCCAAGGGAATTGTAAAGAGGATGAGACAAAGGAGATAATCAAACATTTTTGAGAGATCTCTGATGTCATCTCATTCAGGCAAGCAAATGTTGAACTGTCCCATCTGCTTCTCAGTTTCAGGCTTGGATGGGATTCCTGCAGGTCTTACATTTAAAAAAAAAAACAAACAAACCAAACTCCACCCAAACAAACAAAAACCCAAACCAAAACAAACTGTCTTTCTTTAAGACCTGATGAGACCTATATCACTGGAAGTTGAGAAATTACACCAAACAACCTCTGCCACTGTTGCCTTACACTGGGTAAGAAAGTGACACTATGGAGCCTAATACAAAGGAGAACACTTGGCCCACCATTTCTATCTAGGTTAGTCTGGGGATGAATTTGGCCTCTTTTCTTATCCTCATGAGGAGAAGCTGCTAATGTGATGGTCTCTGGAGAATGCTGTGTGTTAATAACAAGATAGTGTGGGTATTTTTGTAATAAAAAATTCACGTCCAAATGTTGGCAAAAACCTTAGTGTAGTTTGGATCGTAGAATAATAGAACAGCCCAAGTTGGAAGATACCTCAAAAGATCATCTGGTCCAACCTTTCATGGAAAAGGAAGCCTAGATGAGATTATCTAGCACCCTTTCCAGTCATGCCTTGAAAACCTCCAGTGGTGGGTTCTCCACCAATTCCCTGGCAAGGTTCTTCCAGTGAATGATTGTTCTTACTGTAAAAAATTTCTTTCTTATACCAAGATGAAACCTCTCCTGGTACAACTTGTACCCATTGCCCCTTGTCCTCTCCATGTGGCTCCTTGTGAAAAGAGAGCCTCCATCCTCTTTGTAGTCACCCTTTAAGTACTAGAAAACTCTGATGAGGTCCTCCCTGATCCTTCTCTTCTCCAGGGAGAAAAGACCTAACTCCTTCAGTCTTTCCTCATAGGGCAGGTTCTCCAGCCCTTGAATCATCTTCGTGGCTGTCTTTTGGACCCTCTCCAGTCTGCACATGTCTTCTGAATTGTGGAGACCAAAACTGGACACAGTACCCCAGGTGTGGCCTGACAAGTGCTGAGTAGAGTGGGATGATCACATCCTATCTCTGCTAATAATGTCCTTGTGGATGCAGCCCAGGATCTGATTTGCCTTTGTTGTTGCAGCAATGCACTGCTGACTCACGTCCAGCTTGTTGTCCACCAGGACGCCCAGGTCCCTTTCAGCAAGACTGCTTCCCAGCCACACAGATCCTAGCCTACAATGGACTTTTTGGTTATGTTGTTCCAGGTGCAGGACCTTGCACTTGTCTTTGTTAAACTCCATACAGTTCTTGCTTGTCCACCCTTCCAGCCTGTCCAGAGGCTCACCTTTCTGACGTGTCCACCTCACCACCCAGTTTAGTGTCATCAGCAAACTTGGTGAGGGTGTTTTCAATCCCATTTATGAAGGTGTTGAACAGTGTGAGACCAAGTATTGATCCCTGGGGGACCCCACTTGTGACAAGCTGCCAGCCTGAGTAAAAACCATTGATCACCAGATTATTCATTGATCATCAGATTGTCAGGGTAAGAAGAGATTCCCTAAAATCTTTCTCTGTCACTCTACCCTATTACTGGTTTAAAATTGTTTAGCAATTGACATCTCTGATTTTACTTTGATATATCTTTTTGCTGTGTCCCCAAGCTTTCTGTGATAGCTTCATAAGAATAGTGGGTAGAACATGAAGTGCTAGATCGTGCCTTGTGAAGGTGGAGGAACGTTCCTTCCTTCTTTTCCTCATCAGCAATTTGCCTTCCTTAATTTAGGGCAACTTCATTTATGAAATTCGTTTGAGAGTAAGGAGCCTACCATGCAGTCTCTCATTATTTTAGTGAGGAGTTTTGTTTGTTTGTTTAATCTCCTCATCAAGATCCCTGCTGGATATCTCTTCAGTAGTAGCCTTGGGTTTGGATATGGCTCTGAGAACCAACATTTGGAGAAAAGTTCCCTATTAAATATAAGGCTTTAAAACTGGGAAGCTAAATTGCCATCTTCCTTGGAGTCCAAATGTTCTGACAATATGTATGTAGTGGTCTGCAGCAGTTTTTATACAGGAGAAAAGGAGACACCACTGAAACATGCAAGGGAGATGATAAAAATTGTTTCAAGGCTATGAAAGCCAAGAGATATTAAAAAACTAAACTACCTGAATGATCAGACCAGGTGGTTTACCCATAGGCAGAAGGTAAAGGGATATGAAGGATTTTTTGTCTGTGTCCTGTTTAAAGCCATCTTCTTGAAAAATGATGAACAGATTACACGGGGGAAAAAAATGGAGAGATGGAGATGTGAACTGAATGGAAAATAAAAAGTTATTGTCTGGAGTTAAAAACCAAATATTTTCTGCGGAGATGTTTGCTGATTGTACTTCTTATTTGGTGCTCCAAAGGTTGTTGGTGTTCATAGAAGTCACTATTGATTTTAAATAAAATGCTATAAAACAGCATCTTTTGCAGTTTTGTCCATTTTGTTTCAAAAGTTTTTGAGCAAAGGCACCTTTGGAGACCACACCATTGAATTTGATTCAATAAGATAATTCCAGGCATCAAATTTAACCTGTTGGCTCATAAACTGTCTTTTATCAAATTCCTGTTCTAATTTAAGTCAAATGAAGGCTCTTCTTTAATAAATGCGATGTTGAGTATTGCTGAAGCACATCCTTATTTGTGTTGGCTAATGGCACAGTTGCAGATAGCCTTCAGAAATGTATTTAAGAGTTACTCTCCTTTTACTATGCTGAAACTCAACTAAATCTTCCTAACTACAAAGTATTAGGATGCTGCCTACCCTTATCACTAGAAGGAGACCCAGGCAAGTAGGGATGATATATCTTGGCTTTTTAACACTTTCCATTATTAACATTCTTGAAGCTTTTTCTAGAAGACATTTTTCTTTTCATATAATTTGCAGGAGGATGTTGAGAAGGAGCAATTACAGTTAATGAAATATTTCTTTGTTCTGTTAAATTCTGACAAAATTCTGCTGAGATGTAAATGCTTGATATTGCCATTTCTCTTCTTTCACCCATGCACCACAAGGGAAAAAATACGACAGCAAGCTGAAATATTCACAAACCATGAAGCTCTGTGGCTGGGCTGATAGAAAGCCAAAGTAGAAAACAGTTTTCTTTCTAATGCAATCCATGTGTGATGCCAAAATATGCTGTTAAAACAGTGGAGTGAGATTTGACTCCAAATCTGCTGCAGGACCTGCCCAAAATCCATGTGTTTCCCTGCAGTATGATATAGGAAGGAAGTATGATATGATATAGGAAGGGAGGAGGAGAGAAGAAAATCCAGGTTCTTCTTAACTATCTCCCAGGCCCGTGTATGAGCAGACGAGGTAATTACAATCCCCATTTCATCATATGAAGCTATATGGGTATGGAGAAGGGAAGGAAGAAAAGAGAGTTATGGCAAAAACTGGGCACATAACCTAGAAGTGTCTCAAAACTTAGTAGCTATGTTTATCTGTTCCATATCCTTCCCCTTCACTGTTGCTAGGAGCCTCAGTCATTCACCAGGGCTGCATTGTCCCAAGTGCTGTCTAAACACGGGACAGAAAGACAGTCCCTGTCACAGTCTACAATCACAGCATAAAAATAACGGGAGCAAGCAAGAAGCCATATGCTTAAAAAAGATATGTATTTTCTGAATTAAAACTTGGAAATGTCAAGTGAACTTTTCCTGCAAAACCAGCTTTCAGACACCTCAGTAGGCACTCGTGTATACTAGGATTGGGCATATACCCCAAACACAGGTTTAATACACAAAGCAATGTTAAAGGTAGTATTTCCTAACTTTTTCATGTTTAACATTTCAAACCATAACTCAGGTTTCTTTAATATAGACAGTTAAAAGTATGCAAATAAATGTATACATACAATTCTAATAATAAATGAAACTAAAGGCATGTTTTGATAATGAATTTGCATGTATTATGGTCACCACTTGTCTTCTGGAAAAAAAAGCTTCCCTCAGCTATATTGACAGATTGCAGCAGCTTTGGTGGGATTTTATAGCCCAAGCCTTAAATTCCACTGTCAAGCGATGGACAAAAGATCTCATGAAAGAGAATGCATGGGATTCCTGAAGACACCAACTTTAAAATGAAATTGAGTGATTAACCAAATGTTGTATCCACTCTGAAGATTTCAAATCCATCTAATAGCATAGAAGGAAATACAATACAATTTATTTTACATGGAAGTTGGAACAATTTCTACCAACAGAGTAGTCTCCAGGACACTCTGATACCTGGGAAAACTGTGGAGCAAGTCCTCTTGAAAGACACTTCTGGGCACATGAAAGAGAAGGAAGTGATTGGTAACAGCCAGCATGGATCTTCCAGGGAATATTCATGCCTGACCAACCTGATTGACTTCTATGTTAAAATGACTAGTTTTGTGGACCAGGGGAGAGCAGTGGATGCCATATACCTTGACTTTAGTAAGGCTTTCAACAGGGTCTCCTACAATATTCTTGTAGCTAAGTTGGGACATTACAGTGTGGATGGGTGGACCACTAGTTGTTTAAAAAGCATTTGGATGGTTGGGCTCAAAGGACAGTGATTAATGGATCGTGCTTATCTGGAGGCTGGTGGCAGTGGAGTACCACAGGGGTCTGCCTTGGGACACCTTGTGTTTAATGTCACTGGAGCAGCCCAGTCTGACCTCAGCACTGAGCCCGCTGTGGTGGGGCTAGACGAGGGACCTCCTGAGCATTTTTATGGTATAGCATTTGTGCAACTGGCAATGTCTGCTTTCTGGAAAGGATGTGGTTAGAAATGATGCTAGGTTTTTGCTTTTGATAGCCTGTTCTTATCACATAAGTAACTTCTAAACTACTTACAGGAGGCACCAGACATCACTGAGATCTATTAAGGCTGAACAAGTTACACCTGAAAAATTTCATCTAGTGTGGACTCTGAACACTTCTTAGAAACCAGGTTTTGATTTTTTTGGTTTAAGAAAAAAAGATGACAAAATCAAAGTGAAGTAGGAATAGATCTATTTACAAATAAAAAACCTGCTAAATGGCAACTCTACTTACGAAAACTTGAATTTATTTGCCAGAATGAGCACTGAGTCAGAAAAAGTAATTGTGAAACCAGCTGAACACAAAAAGCCAAAATCAGCACTCAGATGCATTCACATAGCTATCATTGACTGGGAACAGGATTGGCTCAGAGCATGGAAATGAATAAGCCTTTGCCAAGCGAAGAAAAACTGAGCCAAATTTCAGACACCACATCACAGGAGCATTTCCCCACTGTGCCTGTGGTTGTGGTCTGGTGGTCTGCTGAAGTGAGGGAGAAGAGAGAAGCATGAAATCAGCCAGACAGATGTGTCTGCAGGCACCGAACAGCAAGAGGGTTGCAGTGTAGTGGCAAGGCGCCTCACTGACTGTGACTCTTTCTTAAAAAGCTGAAACTGCACTGAAAAAAACTTTATTAATTCTTTACAGTCATTTAAAAAATGATGGATGGGCATGCTTTGTAAAAGTGATACCCTGCTTGTTGAATCATAGATGTACTCCTCCTGAACAGGCATTTGGCTTCACTGCATTGTTTTTTCCTCTCCACATGTGTGACAACAGATAACTTGTGTTATGGGAGGAGTCATTCTATAGACCTGTTTGCACTATGTTACTGAAGGATGCTTTAAATGGCTTTATTACAAGAAGGAAAATGAAACTAATTTTACATGAAAATATAACTTACTGTGTGGTGAATTAACAGTTATTATGTCATTTATATAACTGTTTATGTAATTATGATTAATAGAACTTGTTTTATAATAATTATATAACTGTTTATGTAATAATTTATATATTCGTATTTTCTATAAAACTTTGTTTATATAACAATTTATATAACTGTGTATATAATAATTATGAATATATATCTGTTTATAACAGTTATAAAATGTATATAATTATATAGATAATTAACAGTTATATAATTAAACAGTGGTATTATTGTCCCCATATGAACTGAATCAGGCTGTACAAAGTAGTGGGGGGAAAAAAACCAAAAAACAACAAAGCCTAAATTTGCCTAGACCTTCAGAACAAAACCGTAAATCTAAACCAGTTATTTAGCTAATGAATATTTGATTAAGATTTTGGGGGGACAGTGGAGGAGAATCCTGAGAGAAATTGTTATTCTTAAAAATTACTAAATGATTACTAGACAAGACAGAGTTAATTTCATTCATATTCCTACAATTTTTTCTAGGCTGCAAAATCTTTTTCATTTATTTTCAGTGGGACCAGATAGTAATAAAAGCTTCCACTCTCAGTGCTCCTGAGCAGACCTGCGGATAGCACTTAGCAAGTCTAATGGGCCCGGGGAGATGGTGCTGCAGTGATAGCTGAGCTGCATGTCAGTACAGCCGACAGCTCTGAGCGCAGCGGCTTCCTTTCCTTGCTATTTTTTTTCTGTGGGGAAAAACCCAAAGACTCAGCAATGTGAGTCTATCTTAAGCTGCCAAACTTTATTATTTACCCAAAGGATAAAGCAGGTTATTCACAGAAATGAAGCTGTTCACAGTCTAAATCCTGACTGTTTTCTCTAGATGCAAGGTACCTGCAATGGAAACCTGCTCCCAGGAACCTGGGGCAGGATCCCTGCCTACCCAGCAGGGCTAGAGGCTTTCTCCCTCGGTGATGACGAGCTCTGCCTAACAACGTGCACAGTGCAGCCAACATCATACAGTCATCCCTACTGATGCCAGTGCCTGCGGCCGCTGATCTGGGTGCAAACAGTAGTCATTACGCCCACGCTGACTATGCATGTACTGAGTAGCAGATTACCAGCGAAAGCAACAGCAGCTGCTCTATCTAGTGGTATAATGATGTGAGTGTGGCAGAAATACTTAGGAAGAAATAGGTATTTCGATTGCTTTAGGCTTTTCATTCATCGTGGCACCATGCTGCCCCATATTCCTAGTCACACACTATGCAAGTATACTGCCAACATTTTAATTTTCCATTATGTGTATCAGAAATAATGCTTACACCATATACTTAATCTATAATAGTATAACCTTCCCTGCCACGAAACATTCAGCTTGCGCCTGACTGGTATGAAGAATAGAAAACCATGGTCCACTGAAGAAAACAAGCAGGCAGCTGTACAGGATGCAGTAAGCTATATGAACCTCTGCCAGATCAGAAAGACTGAGCATGCGAGCTGGCCATAAAGCTCCCACTTCTCCCACCAAGGAGGACAGTGCTTGGACAGTGCTGCATACTGCTGTGGGTGTTAAGGTATGCTAAGGTATCATGCTGACACCTTACACAGCACATTGCTGTGTGCTGTGTCTGTGTAGTGGATTTAGTAAAAAGTCATAGCATCCTCTCCTCTGTCCGCTGAGGCTGCTTTTCTGTCCCATAGTACAACTTCCATTGTAATGATATAAACAAATGGGAAGCATGAAAAATTGATGAGGTTGTGTGTTCACTTTTAAAAACCACTAGCGTATTACAGATATGTGTAATAAAATGAAATGTGAGAAAACACTTTTTCTTTGCTAATTCAGAAAAAGCTATACAGACGCTGCAGTTACAGGTTGGTGTCCTGGTTTCAGCTGAGAGAGAGTTAATTTTCTTTATAGTGGCTGGTATGGGGCTATGTTTTGGATTTGTGCTGAAAACAGTGTTGATAATACAGAGATGTTTTAGTTGTTGCTGCACTGGTCAAGGACTTTTCAGCTTCCTGTGCTCTGCCAGGTGCACAAGAAGCTGGGAGGGGGCACAGCCAGGATTGTTGATCCAAACTGACCAAAGGGCTATTCCATACCACATGACGTCATGCTCAGCATATAAAGCTGGGGAAGAAGAAGGAAGGGGGGACATTCGGAGTGATGGTGGTTGTCTTCCCAAGTAACCATTACGCGTGATGGAGCCCTGCTTTCCTGGAGATGGCTGAATACCTGCCTGCCCATGGGAAGTGGTGAATGAATTCCTTGCTTTGCTTTGCTTGCGTGCGCGGCTTTTGCTTTACCTATTAAACTGTCTTTATCTCAACCCTTGAGTTTTCTTACTTTTGCTCTTCCAATTCTCTCCCCCATCCCACCCAGGGGGGAGTGAGAGAGCAGCTGCGTGGTGCTTAGTTCCCGGCTGGGGCTAAACCATGACAGTTGGTCTTCTCCAACACAGCTTCCTGATGGTCTTTTCTACACACTTACCTCATTTTTGCATGTTGCTTCTAGCTAAGGTTTGCTCTTAATTCTGAGTTTTCGGCATTGTTCAGTGCAATTGTAACCCTTAGGGAACAGCCAGCCCTTACTGCACCCTGAGAATGTCTTTAGAGGGCAGGGAGAACAAAAAATGAGTTATAGCTACACATTGAGGTCTCAATACATTTCAATGGCAAGACTGCACACGAAGAAAGCAAAATCTATAGCCTGAGTGACAGGACAGCAGTGGTTGCATTGAGGACAGAGGAAAGGCAGGGAGGCTGGGCTTGTGCTTGAATGGCGAGGTCATTTCTGCCATGTGGATTTTGCAGTTGTTGCTGGAGGAAACCAAGGACTTGAAATAAAACACCACCTGATATTGGTTATTTACCGTGATAGCAGTGGCTTCTTTAATGCAACAAGCCACACTGTGGTTCTCCTGTTCATTTTGATCACCTTATAAGTGACTAACTTCAGTGAGGCTGTGTATGGGATAAGGTTCCACTAACAGGAGAAGGGGAACAGTCCTTCAGAGCTCCCTCCCTTCAGAGTGACACAGTGTGAGGACAATAGAATACTAAGACCAGGGTTTTCCAAAAAGATGGATGATTTTTGGGGTGCTTAAGCATTTTTCAGGAAACTTTGGTGGGGCCTGCTTTTTAAGAAGCACTGGGTATCCATGCCCTGCAGCTCCGAGTGTCTCCTTTGCACACATCGCCGCCAACCACTGCTGCATTTCAGGCTACCTACTTGCAGTCCTGTTTCTCACTAATACTGTCATCAACTCTGGGTGATGAGAGAAGCCTCCCAAAACTAACTAATTAAAAGAGCCATTGCACATCACAAGAAAAAACATGTGCTGTGAATAAAACACTCCAACTGCTGTTTGTACTCCCTTCCTCTCCAACTAATGGTATCTGTTCTGTGAGTGTGCCAGTATATCCTGTGGTGCTTGTCCATAACAGCAGGAAATTGAAAGTTGAAAATTCTATATAAGGAAGCTGAATAAAGAGTTTGCATTCTTCCAGTGTAACTGTTTTTGAAGGTAAAGCCACAGATGGAGTTTACTCCAGTTGGCGGCCGGTCACAAGCAGTGTTCCCCAGGGCTCTGTCTTGGGGCCAGTTCTGTTTAATGTCTTTATCAATGATCTAGACGAAGGGGTCGAGTGCACCCTCAGTAAGTTTGCAGATGGCACAAAGTTGGGCGGGAGTACTGATCTGCTTGAGGGCAGGAAGGCTCTGCAGGGGGACCTGGACAGGCTGGATCGATGGGCCGAGGTCAACTGTATGAGGTTCAACAAGGCCAAGTACCAGGTCCTGCACTTGTGCCACAGCAACCCCATGCAACGCTACAGGCTTGGGGCAGAGTGGCTGGAAAGCTGCCTGGTGGAAAAGGACCTGGGAGTGTTGATCAACAGCCAGCTGAACATGAGCCAGCAGTGTGCCCAGGTGGCCAAGAAGGCCAATGGCATCCTGGCTTGTATCAAAAATAGCGTGGCCAGCAGGACTAAGGAAGTGATCATGCCCCCGTACTCGGCACTGGTGAGGCCACACCTCGAATCCTGTGTTCAGTTTTGGGCCCCTCGCTACAAGGGAGACATTGAGGTGCTGGAGCGTGTCCAGAGAAGGGCAACGAAGCTGGTGAAGGGTCTAGAGCAGAAGTCTTCTGAGGAGCGGCTGAGGGAACTGGTGTTGTTTAGCCTGGAGAAAAGGAGACTCAGGGGAGACCTTATCACTCTCTACAACTGCCTGAAAGGAGGTTGTAGCGAGGTGGGGGTCGGTCTCTTCTCCCAGGTAACAAGTGATAGGACGAGAGGAAATGGCCTCAAGTTGCGCCAGGGGAGGTTTAGACTGGTTATTAGGAACTTTTACTTCACTGAAAGGGTTATCAAGCATTGGAACAGGCTGCCCAGGGAAGTGGTTGAGTCACCATCCCTGGAAGTATTTAAAAGATGTTTGGATGAGGTGCTTAGGGACATGGTATAGTGGTGGACTTGGTAGTGTTAGGTTTACGGTTGGACTCGATGATCTTAAAGGTCTGTTCCAACCTATACGATTCTGTGATTCTGTGATTCAGTTTAGGGATGCCAGAAAGCACAGTAAAACCTGCAGCCTCTTGCAGACTCGGAACAGATGCTTTTGGCTGAAGGAGGAGGGCAGAAAGAGAGAGAAAGACCAGGAGAGAAAGAGGAAAAGGTTTGGGGGAGCTACAGAGGAAGAGGCAAGATGAAGACAGGGCCACAATGAAATTAAAGTTGGCATTATAAATAAATAATGACATAATTTTCCTGGTAGTGCAAAGCTGGGAGCCTGCTGATGGAGTAAACTCATCGCTTCATGCCATCTGTACTTGCTGATGGAAACTGTCTTGCTGGATATAGAGCGTGGAACATTCCTGAATATGTTCATGCTATAAACTGTTCATAGATTAGCATATGCTGTCACAGAAACACTTGAATTAGAGAAGGAAATGACCTGTCATAACAACTTTACAAGGGTCCTTAATGGTCTCTTGCAGATCTACTGCATGCAAGTAAGTGACTGACCCAGAAGTGATCTGAGAACATTGCAAAATCTTATCTGCAAGCATAGATCCTCTTTGTGCCTGCAGGCAGCATACTCAATTTACAGCCAAAGCTGAAAGTCCTGTGAAAGTTGGCCCTTAAGGTCATATCCTCTGTCCTCATGTCTGTCAAGGATTTTTCCCTTACAAGATATTCCAGGAGGTTTTTCTAGTGAATGCTTGTCTTGTTTGGGTTGTTTTGGTTTTTTTTTATGTGGCAGAAACAACAACCTTTGGGAGAGTCCAGATAATCAGATTTACATTTTGCTTAGCCAGTCTCACTGCTCCTATCTTGAAAATAACTCCCAATATAGCTTTATACTCTAATTCATTATCATAGTATCTGATCATCTTTCATGCTAAACCATAACAACAAAGAAGTTCCTAAAGGAATTCAGAGTCCCTGACATTTTCTTTTTTTTTTTTTTTGGCATTTTTCTTTTTCAGTGTAGGTCTTTTCTTGGGCTGTGTGATTTTTAACTTTTGAGATTCTAATACTTTGGTTTGCTGATTTTTTTTTTCAGATTCCTGCAATTCAGGTTGGGGGCAGGGGAGATTAATGTTTCTCAGTACAAAGCAGGGTGGTTCTTAGACGGAGCAGAAAGTCTCTTCTGTTTAAGGTTTTGCTGTGTTTCCTAAAGAAAGTCATATTATAATCTCTTGTGATTTTTTTTTTCTTTTACCATAGCTGGATCCCTTCTACAAGGAATGCTTTGTCCCCTTTGCTTGTCCCCACTCTCACAGGCTTTGTCCTGTGCTTTTCAGCTTGGCACTGCTATAAAACAGCTTTCTCCATAGTCGATATTTTACCCTTTAAATGTTTGCATACACTTAGAACCTCTCTTCAAAAGGGTCACACCACCTGTATTGAGCTTTTTCAGTTTAATATTTTGCCATGACTTTCTCAACCTTCAAGGTTCTGTAATGTACCTGGTTTAACTCTGTAAACTCCTGGATTTGCATCCTTCTTTTATTACTATTAAGTAACCTGCTAGGTAAATCTGAAAGCATTTAGAACTGTAAATCCCAAACCTGATAAAGGCATAACCTTTAATTTGTTTAAAGTATTTACATTAATGAAAACTGCCCAGTGGAACTGGAGTATAAACCAGCTAGTTTATAAAATACTGAAATAAGTTCTTTTAGATTATTCCAGGGGTCTAAGAATAACAAACAAGGCAAAATTACATTTTTAAATTGAGAAGCTGCTAACTAGAAGAATAAACAAAACAGATTCAGAAGAGATTAGTGGCACACTGGTAAATAGTTACAAGGCATGTATGCAATCTAAAATTATTTGATTTCTTTCCTTGTTTTTGCTTATTTTACACTGGTAAATTAGTCCATTAGAAGCCATCCTTCATTTATATTTTAACTAATGGGAGAATCTGGCTCAAATAAACTTTCAGAATCTGTCTAAGTATGAAGCACATAACCGGGAGCCAAAGCAAAAGACAGACTGAATTACCTAGGGTGTGGTCCATGTTAAGACATGGATTCATAGACTTCATGTTAAATAGCTTTTCTGCTCTAGACCTCTTTTGGTATGTAACTGCTTAGCCCTTTCCCCTGACACACAGCCTGCGACAGAAGCGTGCAAGTGCTCAGAGACTCTTGCAGCAATCACTAGCCTTTGCTTCAGCTCTGTCTACATCTGGGTCATTAATTTCCACACCATCAGTGCTGGGAATGAAAGTACAATTAACAATTAATGAAAACATTTCATTTCATAATGAAATCATTCATTAGAGAACTCAAAGGAATCTTGTAAAATTGTTTCCAGTCCTACCTGGGCTCTTAGTGATGGAGTATGGGCAAGTGTTAATCTGTTGACTATGTGAAACACACTGCTGTGCAGAATTGGGCAATGCAAAACCATCTTGCTTGGTATTTGTGAGTTGTCATTGGCAATGAGGACTGTAAAGTACCCTGCAGATGTACTGAACATGCTTTGGAACAACGTTAGCATAACAATGGGAAAATAATCCACCTCTTAACAAAATCCAGTTTTTATTCTGTAGCAATTCACATGAAAATTCCTTGGTTAAGTGTGGCCTTCTTTTGCTACATTACAATACATTATTGTGGCTAATGGTTTTGAAAGTTTTTGGGAAGCAATAAGTGGCAAATTCAGTTGCCTAAAAATGGCCTTTAGTGTCGTTTGAGATGTCCTCGGGCACAATGTGTGGTATCCAGCTGCTCCAGAACAGTGTAGGCATCTTGTTTGTCCTGTGTTACATCTGCCAAACATATGTGCATGTCTCAAATGCCCTAGGGCATCTCAAATGGCACTAGATGCCCATTTTAGTCCACTGAATCAATCCATGTGTGGTTATTTCAGGTGAGCTTAAATTGCAGGTGGGTTAACAATGAACTAACTTAAGGTGAACTTAAAGAAAGTCTTGCCAGAGAGCTGAGCATCTCCTATATTTCTATTATTTTCTCCCAGTCCCATGGATAGGTCTTGGATATCCTAAGCGCACTAAATGGAACTAGCCACCTGTAAATATAGGCAGTTTTCACTGTCTGCAATTCATGCAACTGAATTTCATCCTTAACATCTACTTAATTCCTGTTTAGGCTCCTACATCCTGTGTATGAAGTGGTACCTGTCATTTAAGTCTAACACGTTAGTTCAGTCTGTTTGCTTTTCACTAATAGCTCGTGCCCCTTAACTCTGAGGCACTTCATGCGGAAATGAATTACAGTGTGGGATCAGAGCTGTGAACACAGAAGTTAAACAAATGAAAATTAAAGACAATCAACTCCTTTTCTTTGTGTTTTAAATAAAATGCAAGAGCTTATGTTTTCTTATGGGAGGATCAATTTAGCCTTAGCAGTGTCTTATTTAACGTGCTTTCCAGCACAGAAAAAAACCTGCTGTCACAGAAGTTTTTCCTCTAAGCTACATCTCTATTGGAGTCTGTTATTCTTAGCAATTTTGAATTTTCCCAGGTAAAGTGACAATTCATCATTTTGAAGTGATATCACTCAAATTAGAATCCATAGTTTTTGTTTTCCAGGGAAGGAAAAAAAAAAAATAGACAGCTAGTTTTCTGTATCAAGAAAATACTCCTTCATAGATGACAGGAAAAAGGGGCATGAGTGTTTGGCACATTAGAAGCTGACTGTAGTTATATTTCAGAGAATGAATGCACAAGTAGAAATGTAATACTTCTCAGGTTCCTAATACAAAAAACATATTTCAAAGCTGCACAGTTCACCTTACCTTGAAGAACTCTTTATCCAGCTCTAGGAAGAGCTCTGGTTCAATGCACATCAAAATGGTAGGAGTTTCATGGTGGAAACACAGAACTTAGTTGAATCCTCTCAAGGACAAACCTGGGCAAGAGCTTTGGGATGTGTCAGTGGAAACAATTTGATAATATTCTAGCAACAAATTAAGACCTAATTTTGTTCCATGTTGTCCTTATGTAAATTTGACTGTTACTGTGAACCAACGAGTGACTGGTGCTTGGAAATTGGGCATCATACTGCTTCCACTGAGGTCCCTGAGCTGTGTCATGGGTGGGCCACAAGAGGTATTCAGTAAGAATAAACCCATGCCCTGCAGCTGCCACCCCAGAAGAGGTAGGGTCAACAGGCAGAGTTAGTGGTGGCTAGAAGGATCAGACGAGGAGACAGGTGTCTCCGATGATATGAGACCATAGTGCTCTGGTGGCAAACTGCTTCAATGCAGCTCCCCCTTACTAAAATTCCTGGTGCCCAGATGGAAATTCTAACTCCTGATGGTGACAAGTTATCGAAAAGACAAACTATTTTTTGGAAAGTAAGATTATCTTATCCCTCAGTTTTTCTAACCTTTTTGCTCCTGATTAATTCTCCATACTGAAGTCTGCCAACCTTCCTCAGCAGAGCAGTCTCCTGTCCTGGAAGTAGTCCCACTGAAACTCAGTTGGAGTTCCTGAGCAGAAAGGTGCTATTCATTTCACTAAAATCATCTAGAAGATGAAGGGTACTTGTGGAGTAGGCTATGTCTCCACAACTAGTATTGAGACAGCAGCATGTGCAGCAACTTGACAGCGACATTAAAACCATGCACCCTGCGCACTCAGGCAGGTGACATTGTTAGACCAATATTCCCCAGTTTCTGACAATTTTCCAGCTTGTGCAGCTGTTCGGAACATATGGGCCTTCATGTCTCTGTAGTTAGCAATGCTTCCTCTTGCTTTTTCTTACGTATACACACACACACACCCCAGCCTGGCTCTGCTGAACGCACTGAACATTAAAATAACAGATTGGCTCTCACAGCAAGATAGTAATGGATTCAACTCACCTTAATTATTGAATAGCTTCATTGCCTTGGAAGAAATTTGAATGTATTGCCAGGTCTGTGATCTGCTTCTTTGATACTGGTAAAGATTTTCTTTGTGAGTGCATTCAGTTAGGTATGTAGGAGAATCTGAAAACTCTGAGCTAAGGCACAACTTGCTTCTTTCTGATTATTTTGAACATTTTACAGGCATGGAAACATGTTGCATTTTAGCTGGCTGTAGTAATTTAGGTGGAAAGGTAGGTATTGCAAATTTCAGTGCTAATTAAACAGAATTTTGACAGCAGGAGAAAGCGATATGCCCTGTTCTTCCAAATATGTGTTCAGTCCAATCTGTCTTTTTAATTGGACTGCAACAGATTATTAAATGATTCAAATAAATAATGGAAGTAAACTTCAACTAAAATCCTGCTGAAGGGGAAACTGCCTTTTATTAAAATGGTTTCATATTATTTTGTTCTGCATTCTGACAAATACATAGCCATCAATATTCTTGCCTCAGTATGACAGAAATTGTTCAGATTAATAGCTGGCTACTTCGATCGCGATATGAATTTCTATTAAAAATGTTGATAAAATTGCCATCACATTTTTAAATGGGCAAACCATGAACAACTGCATTACCCTGCAGCATTATTTAATAATTCAGCAAAATCAAATACATAGTGATCTTGAGAATTTTAGTAATTAAACTCCAAAGTGAAGCACAGGTGTAAGCCAGCTGTTTTCTTATGCCCCTATTCAAGGTAGAAAGAAAATTCAACAGTCTTACCTTTTGGCAAATTATGCTTTGGATGGAAGAGCACAAAGGAACAGAAATTGAAGGTTAATCCTTCAATAGCCAAGTTATTTTGAAAACCATCTGAGATGAATTCATATGCCTTTATTTGTGTTTACAACTGGAGGAAAAGTTGGGACTAAGGCAACCAGCTCCTAGAATCACATAGAGAATCACTGCTAGGAACATCCCTGTCTTCATGAAAATGGAGTTTCACTTACAATTATTCTCAGAAAGTGAAAAAGTTTTCATTTTAAACTATTGGTACTAAGATATGGGAATAAGATACAGATCTGTTGATCATTTGGCAAATGACATTAGTGCATTCACCTGTGCAAAAGCACAGCCTTGGAAGCAATTATTGGGTAACAATCTGGAGCACGGGAAGGGCTAATCTACAGGGGAAATTAGATTGGAGATAACTAGAAGACTGGTGGACCTTAAGCTTTGGAAGAAGGCACTGAGACTGATAGGGTGCCTACAGACTTGAATATCCTTCCCTGTTTAGTTATCACAATCGCTAAATGGTTTTCTTGTTCTCCTTTCACCTCCAGATAAAAGTTTGCACCGGCTTACCAGATAGTAATTATTCCGATTTTTCTAGTTGTGAGGTTTAAGGCAGGCTATCTGTCCCAGATACAGTAGATACGATTGGTGCCACAGAAATTTTATGTTGAAAAAAGTTGAATCTGTCATTTAATCCAACCACTTTCATAGCTATATCTTCCTTCCATACATTGCCAAAGGTGGTACATGTAGAATATAACCCTGCTTGACAAAAAGAGAATAGTTTCCAAAAGATGGGGGAAACAAGGCAACCAATGAGCAAGAGCAAGATCTACCCAAACCATTAATGCCATGGCACTGCATATGCGCGCTCCATGACTTTGCATAAAATTCATAATGGAGCTACACTTCTTACTGATTATATCCAACCACTAAATCTTACATTAACAAGATATGTTCAGGAATTATCTTTCAAAATAAGTCCTTACAGCTGAGCTGATTCCTGTTTCCTACATTTATCTGCTGCTCCACCCTGAGCCATGATTCAAAGTCCAAGTTGTTTGGATACTCCATCTGATTTTGAGAACTATGTTAATATAGCAAAGTTCTTAATACTGAGCAGGGAACACTGCTCATTGTGAAACCAAACAGAGAAAAAAATAAAAAGACAAACAAACAAAAAAACCCAAAATGAAAAGGCAAATTGAAAATCGAAGTCAGTGTGATGATCACAATGAAACAAATACCTCAATGTGGTTGTTTTGAGAACAAATCAGATTACATTATACAGATTCTACAGAAGTATAATCCATATTGAAGCATTAATCATATCACTGTCTGTTTTGTATCATTAATATTTCATGCAGACCTACGTGCATTTTTCTTCCATGAAAATCTCTCATGCTCCTGTAGGATGCATCAGTATTACGTGCAATTCTGTGTTGATGGGTCTTTCCAGCTACTGGAAATTCTAAAATATCACAGCATCTTTTCTAAAGAGATAATAGTTTACTAGAAATTGCCATGGCAAAGTGTGCTTTGAATAAGTCTGTGCACATTCATCAGGCAGTGCATGGCTTTCAATAAGAGGTTTTCATCTTTATGTGATACATTTCTTTTTCAGACTGTTTCATCTTCTTTGATTTGATTTTTAAAAATCGCTCATGACTTTGGCAATATCTCTTTATACTGTTCACGTCATGGAGATTAATCTCCACAGCCTTCAAAGAGGACACAAGCAGCAGACATCTCTGATTTTCCTATGACTATATTTCAGCTCTCCCCACTACAATGAAGGAGTAGACCTCAATTGTTGAAATAAAAAATCAGAAGATTTAGAGCTGGAAATAACTTTCATTAGGTCCTCTCATCTATGGTTTTGCCATTTCAGAATTAGTGTCTTTCAAGGGCTTTTGTCCAAGTTTTGTCCAAGCAATGAATTTTTAGTTTCAATTCCCTGATAGTTGGAAGATATTTTCCTTCATTTGAGAGCATCTTTAGTAGTCTGCCTCCAATTCTTGTGTTTTCTCACCTTCCCTGCAGAAACCCAAATAATCAGGCAAACAGGAAAATCCCAAACTTTGCCATTATCCTTCATTTCAATTTGTATTACTGGCTTGGATTGTAAATTATACTCTTCTGCCTACTGTCTTAATTTGTCTGTATGTAATTCAGATGCAGCCAGCATCGGAAGATTTGTCATAGACACGAAAACCTTCTGGAGGACAAATTCTTTGAAAGTGTGTTTTTTAATTAAAATTCATATCTGGGTCATTATCATCAATGGAGTCATAAAGCTTATGGCCAAGAGAGGAGATTAGATTATTTTGACCTCCTAAGTACTGTACCTATTTTGCGCTTTTTTTTTTAATCCTTACAGCTTTGTCCTGAGCCAAATAACTCAAAATTTTGCTACAACACATCCACTGTATTCTATACGTTCTTAAGGACAGTCATACAGGAGAAGCCTTATCAGGGATTTTTGCTGAAAATCAAATATTAGAATCAAATGAATGTGGTTTTGGACATGTCTTTTTATTAGGGGTGAACTAGAGGAGTACACATGATCTTCTGGAAGGTTCCTTGTGGGTTTAAGATGAAATCAATCAAGCAGTAGAAAAAATAGCAGCACAAACTGTAGCCTACAAATAACTCATGTTGGAAACAAGGGTTGGAATTTTGAGTATGAGGAGCATTCCTGAGGCATTCCTGAAATACATCAATGTAAACATTTACATGGATAATTTTGAACAATGGGTATGTTTGTAATTATCAAACTGTGCCTGGAAATAGCATGTAAAGACAGAAAATGTCTGAATTAATTAGATATACTATTTACTATGGCTATTGCAGTCAACATTGCATGACTGCTACGACTTAAGACTGATGGAAATGGTAATATTCCTGACTTTTTGCTAATTTGTTTCCCTTAACATTAACTAGTATCTACAGTACAAGTGGAGAGGTGCCTGTGATTTGATTATATTATAAATAGTAATAAGAAAGGGTTTAAATTCCTGCTACTTGCATCTGCCAGTGATTCCACGTTACCTATGGTTATTTACCTTAACACGGTATTATCTTATGTCCAAAACGCATACAGTGCCTTTTCTGGAAGTGACATCAAGTGGCAGCATGTCCTTAGGTATCATTATTAATTGACACTTTTTCTATTAAGTTATTGTAAAGGAATTTCAATGCTTCTAGAGATAATTAGATCTCAAGTGATCTAAGTACCCAGTTTTACTGCAGGTGAACACAATCTCCAGATGAAAACTTTAAGGCTTTACATACATTCTCTGAAATTGAAATTGTTGTTAACACAATTGCTCTATCATATTGCCCAGAAGAAGTTGACCAAATCAATTATAAGTAATCACTCATTTCATATACAGCTGACTGACACCTTTGATGAAAAATAACTGTGTTGTACGTTTATTGACAAAAGGATACAACATATTGCTCCCAGAAGAGCCAGAACATTTTAATAGAGTAATATGAATTATAATAAAGAACCTGGAAGACAATTAATGACAATTAATTGGTTGCACTAACAGGCCTTGAAAACTCTGAGGTCCTAGCCATATCACTACACTATGTACATTTTGTATTTTATATATAATGCAGAAATTCTGGTAGAAGACAAAAAATAAGGACTGACCTTCTGAGATGTACTTGCCTTTGATGAAAGCTGATTGATTTTGCAGGTGTTGCAAGCTGATAGATGGTTAAGCAAACATTCCTGCAACTTATCTTGGCTTTCACTGGAAAACTAAAACCAAACTGAAATTGTTGATTACTTTGTCAAAGTCTGAAAATGTTATGGCAAGTATATCTTATAGACCGTGATATAAAAGATCTTGAAATGTATTTAGAGAACCATTACTGTTTCAGGTGGAAACCCTTCAAAACTCACTAGTTTCAAATTCTCAGATTTGAAATAAATTCTCTCATTCCTGAAATAAGAGAAGAATGTCCATAACAAACCCAAACTCTTGATGTCCAAGTGACATTTTTTAACATTTATAGTTAATTCTTCCATTCATGAACCTTTCTTTTTTTTTTTTTTTTTTGGGGGGGGGTAGATCCACAAAAATGTATATTGTTTTTAGTAGATATTATAGAAAGTGTTTATTTGTGTTTGTGTGCGTATACACGAGCATATGCGTAGGCTGATGGATGTATAAGGAATCAATGAAACAGACTGTGGAGTGCCTTCCTGATAGGAAGTGGATTCACGTACAGGGGATTTGCTGCTGCAGCCCCAGGGGGTGCACCACCGTGGGCACTGCTGCACCGGTCTGCACCCTTCTCCCACTCACAGGCTTCCTTCGCCCCCACTAAACCGAGCCCCCTTCGCCCCCTGCCCAGCAAGCCTCCCGGCAGCAGTGCCGGCACCCACGGCGGTGAGCGAAGCTCTCCTTCATCTGCCGTCCCCCCCAAGTGGGACCTGCCTGAATCGTGGCCCTCTTGCATGCCCCCGGGTCCCCACCCTTCCAAACATCTGCCTTCTGTCAAAGCTTGTCTTGTTGAACCTCAGCCTCAAATAAAATCAGAATTATTTTCAGTAATCTTTAAATTATTTAGAATAATAATATAGCCACCCATAAAATTGTTTAAAATAAAAAGGATTTATTTTTTTGAACATTTTATTGTGCTTTTATGTATTTTTTTTCTGAGTATAGAGCTTCTTTTATATTCAGATATGGTGCAAATCTGGATAAGGGCAATATGGAGGTTCGTGTGTTCTGTCCTTCGGAGTCTTCCAGGTTAATTTGCTGTGTTTGCAGATGACACTTTTTCCTAGCCACCAAAACTTCAAACCCTGGTTAGGATTGGGATGTTAAACAATCCATCGGGCATTTTGCCCAGTAGTAGTTATTCTTCTTGGCACAATCTGAAAATTGTGTCTAATATCTATCTGCAACCTTGGTTTGCAGAGCTGCATAGAAATGTGAGCTTGTAGTAAAACCAGTA
Organism: Ciconia boyciana; assembly: GCF_034638445.1. Classification (NCBI taxonomy): domain Eukaryota; kingdom Metazoa; phylum Chordata; class Aves; order Ciconiiformes; family Ciconiidae; genus Ciconia; species Ciconia boyciana. The sequence goes on from NC_132936.1 coordinate 57,976,733, forward strand.
ATTAACAGTGACATAAAGACAGATTACATTTCAGCATAACATTTAGAATTAAGATAAAGATTTTGGCTTAGAGACACACAATGTTTCTGGTGCTGAATTATGTTTTAGGTCTTTCTGTACTGCTGTAATAGCCTGGAAGCTCCAAGTCAGCAATTGCCATGTCTGGAGGCACCTAATTTTCTGAGAAGTCCCTTAATTACTTCCTGCTGTGACCACGTAGGAGCATGCTGGTCTTGAGAGCATGAAGCTGCTTGGTGCCTCAGTCTGTAGAGTCTGTGTAAGGAAAGCATCTTTCTAAGCTAGAACAGGAATTTGAATAGGTTGCTTTTGTGGCGATCATCAGTGTCGCCACATTGATTAGCACTGCAGTGTTAGGATCCTTTTACGGATTTGATCCGCAAAGCTCGTTGTTATCCTTTCCTGAATACTTTTAATATCTTCAAGAATAAGACAAGCAATGTTGCTATATTTTTTGTTCATTCTTTCATTGCTTTTGTTTTTACCCCTAAGTTGAAAACACTGGCAACCAATCATTTGGTTGGAAGGAATAAACCTTCCTCAGGACAATTTAAAGAATAAAAGAAGCAATATGCTTTGCCTACCAGTCCTGCACTGAGGAGTTTGCAAGGTAGCCAAAAGAAGTTTCACACATTTTTAAGTGCCTTAAATGTGTTTCCCTAGATTTCATGAATATTCAGAATAATGATATGCAATATATACTCAATTCCCAGTTGTCTGTCCTACATTAAATCTACACATATCCACCATCAGAGAAAAACACTTTTTTAAAAACTCATGGTGAGTTGTTACAGCAGAGACCAGTGGTAGAAGTGAGCTGGTTTATGATGGTATGTAACACCAGGGCTTCCAACACATAGGCCAGCACTTTTCAGACATAGTCTGCAGGTCAAGCAGATTGCATATCAAGGACTTTTACAATTTCACACTGAGACTTCTACATTTCCATTTCAAAGGCTGGTAGAGACCCTATTTGTTCTTGATGTAGAATTCCTACTTGAAATCAAATGGTATTGAGGGCAGGGAACAAAAGTTGGATAAGTAACAAAGATCTATTTATGTGCCATGGAAAGAAAAAAAATTGTGCAGGTGCATCGGTATCACTTGACTCTACGTGAATCTGTAAAGTGATCTGTGCTTTAGGTAGCAGTTTCATGAAGTAATCCAAAGAGATTTTACTTTGGTTTTAGCCTTTTACCTGCAGTTTATAGTGTGTGTTCCCCTTTCCTGTACCTAAGATTAGCCCTTATTTTCTGGCTCAGCTGGCTAATCAGCATGATCTTCCTTTATCAATAAACATTTTTGGCAGTTTCTTCTATGCTTATCAGCTTAACTGGCTTCGTACCTGTGACTACTTTCCAGGTTTCAGAAAAGGAATTTACCCAGAGGAGTATAAACAGTGACTAAAGAAGTTCATCCAAAATGTAGTAATCACTCACAATTTCCATAAACTAGTGTGCAATGGGTGGCAAAAGGAGTTCTCAGGCTCATGTAGATTGTATCAGCTTGTGCTGCACCCATCTGAAATTGTCAGAAATAAATATACTTTTTTCAACACCATGTTATGAGTACTTATCCCGTCTTTAAGAGTATTTTTGAAAAAGATGTTAAGAAAAGCAAGTTATCAGTGTTCTGGATTCTAAGTTTCCAAAAATGTAAAAGCAGCTTTTTCACATAGTGTGTTGTGAAAGTCTGGATTTCTACCTTGTATCTTGCAGTTAGTGAAACTTCAAAAAAAAAAAAGAAAATATACTACACTGATTATACAGATTTCCTCAAATTTCATTTTTGAAGTATTATTAATTCAATATTTTTATTTTTCACTGAGTGGAGGCAATGAACTTCTGATAATTCAGTACATTAAGAAAGACGGTTCTTGCTTACAAGTTCTTGCTTACTGCTTGGAAAACATGCATGTTCTTCTGTATGAACAGAGGGATTGGCAGTCAATTTTTCTGTTCCAAACTTACTTTTTCATACCTCTTTTTTTTAATATGTTCCAAAAATACAAAATTGAAAAAGATCAATGTTTTCACGGGATCATAAAACTACATTGGCAAATTGTTGGGATGTGAGTATTGTATTGATGACGCAATTAATTTCTGACATAGAGCATCAATATGTGTATACATACATATCTCAAAGATATATAAATATGTATCAAAGATTATATGTATATATCATCTTTACTTCCTGAAAGTGCAAGCTTCTGCACTGAAATTGAGACGACACTTGCACAGTGAAAACCTCACTTTCTGCCTTAGTGGTTTGAGCGCTTGCCGGGGTGGAGAGAAGTCAGAATCTTTTTTCTTCCAGGGGGATTGTTCCTCTGTGTGGTGTTAAACTGCTAGTAGCAGTAAGAAAATACCATCTCTCAGTCATTAAACAGGGTTTCTTTGGTGTGTCATTCTCTGCATGAAGGAGGGAGCTCAGGTTCCCCCAGGAGAGATGTCATTCTGCTCCTGGAGTTTCTGGGCACGCTCAAAGAAAACTGGAATAAAACGTGGAGGTTTAGCCACACAGTATAGGGGTCAAGCGCTGGTTCAAACAGAAGCCCGTTAGTATTCTGTAAATATTCTCACTTTTTTTTTTTTTTCCTGAATTATTTCTCAGGTTAGTGAAGTTTTCAATTATTTTTGCAATATAGCACAGCTTTCTCCACAGGAATAAAGGATGCATACATTTTCCTTCAGTTATCCTCTCTCCTGCTAATTAAAGCAGTGGCTTGGAAAGCTAAAGATACCGTTTTGAAGCTCACAGTCCCCGCAGGGCTTGCAGGCAAGTTTACCATTTTGGGGCAAGTGTTCTGATCACTAAATAATTAGCAAAAACCTCAGCAGCAGCAGGAGCAGAATCACAAGTGGCCTCAGTTGGGAAGAAGTGCATGGCATGGGAAGCCCCACGTGGCAGCCCGTCCTGGGCTGCTTCTGAAAATACACGGCAAAACGGGGCCCCTGTAGGGAGGGAGGTGGGGGTTACTCTGGTTTCTCAGGGTTTCTGGCCAGAGCAAGGATGGGAGGTGGGCTCTGGGCAGCACAACATGGGGTGGTTCTGGGCATGCTGAACACCACAGGTGCTGCCTGAGCTTTGCAGGAGTTCATGCTTTCCCAGAGCTCGGTAATCACAGGGGGAAGGCTGCTGGGCCAGAAATTAGGATTTCTGTTCCACGTGTCTGTAGTAGGACCTAAATTCTGTATTCATTCTCATCCTCAATGCTTACACTAAATCACCCTTAAAAAGCACACATATAAGGACACTTTTTTTTCACAGGAGATAACAAGTTACTGGCTTTGCCTACAAATGTTTACTGCGATTTTAGACAGAATAATTTGCAAGATACAACCTTGACTGACCACGAGAACACTGAATTAATTCTTACATTCCTATCTTCTGAAAATATTCTGTAAATATGGAATAGTCTGAGATTATTGGTACCCATTTTGATTTCTATTGTAATCAAGTGAAGTGTAATCAGGGAAGTGGTTGAGTCACCATCCCTGGAGGTATTTAAAAGACGTGTAGGTGTGGTGCTTAGGGACATGGTTTAGTGGTGGACTTGGCAGTGTTAGGTTAATGGTTGGACTCAATGATCTTAAGGGTCTTTTCCAACCTAAATGATTCTACAAGTAGATGATTCTAAGTTTACAAGAACTATGCTTATGGATAATACGCCACTGTTAGTTTTAAGGGCAGGTAATTGAAAGTTGTTTCTTTTGAATGCAGCCTCAGAAAGTTGTAAAGCTGCTGGGTTTTATTATTCAAAGTTGACATGTAAAAGTTAACCCTTGGTTTAATGCTCAATACATTACAACTATTTTTTCTCACTTTATTGTACTGATTTTATTTTGTATGGTTTTAGAATGTTTTTGATATAAAGTAGTCTGTATTAAAGTTTAATAGCTGAAAGATATTGTTATCTCTTATGTGATGTTTTCCCTTATGCACTATTCATGTTTGCGGAACAGTGCCAGCAATAGCTAACGAGCAGTTCCCAGCCTGAATTGTGGAGTCAGGGATTTTTATGTTCTTTATGCCTTGTTTGTACATGTCATTAAATTACTGATACACTGTGTAACTTGACTACCTTTTTTTTTTTTTTCTGCAGTTCAGTTAATTTTAAAATTTCTGAGAAATTAAAGAAATGAATGTACATACATTTAAATTCAAAGCAGACTGCTGGAGTTGATGTTCTTTACTGCCTGGGAAAAGGACTCATGGATTATACTGGGAGATCCCTTTCTGGGAAAATCTTATGACAGAAACTGCTAATTCTAGTAGATTAATTTTCCAGTTGTTTTCCCAAAGCTGTCCTTATGGGAAGCCCTTAATTAGTAGTATATTTTTAATCAATTTGTGTTTTTTACCAGAAGTCAACCCTATTAATAATTTTTACTTGTTTTATGTAAAATTTGTTGATGTTCAGTTCTTTGCAGACCCTTTCATGCCTACAACACAGTTCATCCTGCAGAGTGTCAAAAGAAAGGAGCAATTATGCTCCTCAAATGGTTCTGGCCAACATATATGCAGCTGTACAGCAAATGAAAACAGAGTAGTGTAGGGAAAATGAGAGGGAAGCCTTGAAATGTTCATGTCCTCAAACACCCCTGTGATGCTGTCAAGAAACCCAGTGAGCATGCCTCTGCCTTTCAGCCAGGAACATCTCACGCACCCCGCCTCTGTCTTTCAGAAATCTTTTGATAGTGTATTTTGGGCCCACTCTGTTCGGTGACATTAAATTTCTCTTGTCTGCAGCCCTAAAAAACATAAAGTGAGAGGACAGATGATGTTCTTTGTTTCTGTGGCAGTCGTGTGGGGAGAAGACTTTAAAATGACCAGCATAGGCTGTCTGCAGGTGAGCGAACACAGTCACTCAGCTAAACATGAATGAACTAGTCAGTCTAAAAATTATTGTATCTACAGGAAAAGGCTGCCCACAAGCATTCTCTAATCTTGTGATGAATAAAAAAAAATAAATTAAATTAATGTGATTAACAAATCTTATTCAAATGTATGGAATAATAAATAAGAGCCTACAAATAATTTATTCTAGTTCTGTTTCTACGTAGAAAGTGGTAGAAAAAAGGGACTTATTTCCAAACATTAAACAATTTGTAGACCAGCATAAATAAAATGTTCATTTTGATCTTCTGGATAAGAAGTACTTTTGGTCAGACTTCAATGCTTATTTAAGTATTGAAGCAGCTCAATTTAATTCACTGTAACCAATCATATTACCTAACTAAACATAAAAATATTGATCTGTGGCTAAAACACAGTGCCTCCCATTACCAAAGTAATTCAAATGCTGAGTGAAACTCTGGAATGATTTAAATAAGATCAAAAATCAAAATTAAATAAAACCTGAGGATATTCTGAGGACAGGATGGAAAAGGTGAGATTTCTTGAGGGGAATAGAGCTCACCCATTTCCCCTTTGCTCTTCAGACATGGCCAAAGTAGCCAAACTTTCTGTCCCTCAGTTCTGCCACATGTGGAAAACTCATCAATCTCTACAAGATTTCAAAGACCACCACAGAAAGGCAGTTGCTGTTTGTAAAGCCTGGCTAAAAAGTATTAGAATTTATGTCAAAACCACTCGTTTTTTCTAAACATCCAAAGCACAATTATTATTGCACAGCTGATTTTCTGTTTGGTAATAAGAAAAATGTTTTTCATCAATAAAGATACAAAAGTATCTTCGGCTGAGTAGGCATTTGGGGGAGTTACCTGCTCTGGTTTTCTTTAATTTGTGTAGGTTTATTTTTTGGCGTTTGGCTGTATAGCCTTTATTTACATTGCTGTGTAGTACGTAATGTGTGCAGATTGATTGAATCCAGAGAGATTGCCCATCAGAGTAAGGAGCAGACGGTGTCAATACACATTCTGAAATTTTCTTTTATTTCAGTGCTAATGTATTAGGTCATTGCAGGACCTCCTGAAGAAATTTAAAGATTGTTTTGTGAAAGACTGCATTACTTTCACACTATGTTACTCTATGGTTTGAAAACCTGAAATGGCCATATTTGTTTTAAAAAACTCCTATCCTTTGGAACAAAATGACTGGAAAACCTCACCACCAATATAGACAAATAAAAGCTCACAAAATACCATGAGGTCATCTCAGTGCAGGATTTTTGAAAGTGAAATGGAAAATAAAACAAACAAAAAGCTTAACTGGCATTCAAGATCCAACATAATTCATGTTTATTTTCACTGTGTACAGAAGGTGGAGCCAAATTCATAAGGATCTGTGAACTCATACTTCATTCTTTGTTTGAATGGTTTTCTACTGTCTTTCTAGAGGGGCAGCTTGTTCTGAGGAGATATTGATCAGAATCAGTTACAATGCTGGGATAAGTCCTTTTAAGACCAACTTTTCTGGTGTTTAAGCTTTCTGTAATGAGCTTTAGAAGTTCCTTGGTGCAGCTGAAGAGCATCTGAGCCTCCATGTATTACCCTTCTCCCTTTCTGTCCATTAGCGAACCAGGAACAAATTGATATTTCTAAATGGAGCATGGGGAAGTGAGCAAGCTGAGTATTACCATGAAGAAGCTGTGGCGAGATCTTAGTGGTATGAAGTGGCAAGCACCGACCAGAACAAAGAACGGAAAAGAGACAATCATCACCCCAAACTTTGAACACTGTATTTTCCTTCTCTGAAATCCTCATAAATTTTAAAAAGAAACACCCATTTAGCTGTTTTGACTGCTAGCTGATATTTCAAAAAGCAACTAGAGAATAGGACAGAATAATTTTTGGCTTAAAGGATTAAGCCAGACATTAAGAAATTTTGCTCCTAATCCTGGTTCTGCTATGAGCTGTCTATGACTCAGGAGAGCTGCTGATATTCTCCATGACGAACTTTCCATCTCCGTAAAAGAGGTTAATGTAACGTAACTTGTTCTGTGATAATATTTATAAAGCACTCTGAGATTTTAGACAGATGACTGTGCAACAGCGCAAAATATTTCCGGAGAATAGTGACCATTTGCTAGGCTGGGCTCTGATCTGATGGCATCTGTCACTGAGAACTTCTCCACACTTTCATCTGAGGTGCTCCAGTCTTGATGTGTTTCCAGCAGGGTCTCTTTCAAAATAGCAGCTTTTTTCTTTTGCAGGCAAATCAGTAAGAGCAGAATCTATCTTGTGCTGACTAAGCCTCCTTTTCCCTTGGGGAATATCTAGCTTTAATAGCCCCATAGCAAATGAATCTGAGAGACCAGTTTCAACAAAACAGCAAGTGTGCTCACTAAGAGACAGTCTTGTGGTTATCCTACTTTTAATTATTACTATCCTTACGATTATCAGAAAATATTCTCTTATATGCTATGTGCTGTGCCACCCAAGTGGGAGCAGCTACCGCCTTGAGGGATGACAATTGCCTTTGCTTTGAACAAGCAATGACCCTTTGAAACTCAGGGCGGGAGGGAAGGCTGTGTTTTTCAGACCCGATGGTGCTGGGCACAGCAGCTTCCAGTGGGCTCCAGCCCAGTCACCCCAGCTGACAGAACATGGAAGGGCTGTGGCCAGCAACTTCAAAGCTGTGTTATATTTCTACGTGATGTAAATTCCTTAAACAAGCGAAAACCACTGGCTGCTTTAAAAAAAAAATCATTAGTCTGCACATTTATGTGCTTAGGTAATCAAGAAATACCGCATTGTTGTTCCTTGGAGATTCTGAGAAGCTTTACCTCAATAGGGCATGAAACAGGGCCACGCATTATTCAGAAATCTGTCTTTAAAGCCAAATGTGCAAGAAGGGATATAGGTGAAAACGTGCTGAAGCTTACGTGCCATCCAGGGACGTGGGTGACGGCACAGCTGCCTTGAAAGGCACCCAAGAAAATCTGTATTGCATGTGTATATTCATCTCAGCTTACTGTATATTCAGCTCAGTTTACTCGGGCGGTGGACTCCTCTCTGAAATTGCACAGGGCGAGGACAGTGCTGTGCATGGGAGTACTGGGAAGTGAATTTTGCAAACAAATTGAAAACAAGTGAAGACATGCTATTTGTCTTAAGAACTCCATAAATCACAGACATCCTTAACTGGGAGTAGACCATGAACCCCACTGGTATCAACGGGAAATTTTGTAATGGTCAAAGGAGTGGAGAGCCTTCCAAATGAAACATTCACTCGGGCTTTCCTGGCGAATCAGGTTACTAAAATATTTTTGAGGGAGTATTTGGAGGCGATGTGAGGGAAAAGTTTCTGTATAGAATTTTGTACTTGTGTTCAGGTAATAAATAGAAAGAAAACAGTGGACTGAGTTCTGTGTTAACCATGAATCTGTGTCAAAGGCTGGAAGTACTAAATAATCCAATTTATGGTTCCCTTTGGTAAGTCTGTGTAGAAATGCAGCAGCAGTACTATGGGCTCTGAACTATTTCACTGGTTCACCTGAGGATTCAGGAGAGAGTGGACAGAAATCCTGTGGAAGTCACCCTGAGGTTCGGTCCCAGAAATGCACTTGATGGAGCCTGGGCTCCAGCACTGTGTCTGGGTCGCAGTGCGAACGTGCCCTTACAGATTGTGCTGTAGCCTGCCAAACCAAAGACAAACAGGTTCTGCAGTCCTGGCATTGCCACGCTGAAAGATTGCTTCACAAGACAGCGCCGACTGCTCCACAAGGCAAGATGTCAACGGATGGCAATATAGGTCCCAGAGAGCTCTGGGCCCCAAAATCTTCAATTCCATGATGTAGAAAGAGTCTGTGTTCCACGATACAAGGCTTCAAATCTAACTGTGATCTTCTTACCTGTCTCTTAGTCTGTAATTAAGAACAGACTTGCAAATATCTCAGGTCTGATACCCCCATGCTTTCCTGTTGAACACAGCCTCAGCTGAAGAGGGGTTGTGTGTGAAGACATTTGTTCAATCTGAAAAGCTTATTTCCATTGCAATGCAAATGAGTGTGAGACTTTGTGGTAACCTTGTGAAATGGTAGATCATTGCATCATCTGAAGCTGAATATGTTCTGGTAATAGGCTGTGATCATGGAGACATATTTCCAAACTCTAAGAGACATTTCCAAGTCATTTTTATCAGGACTAATAATAATTCTTCTTAATTCTATACAGTACCACAGTGGAGACTTGAAATACTTTCCCTTTTTATGTGGATAATGCCGTAGCAAAGCCAAGTGTTATGCTTATTATTGCTGCAAAATTATTCTTCCCTTGTTACTAACATACACATTTTAGTTTTCCAAAGTGGATTTTAAGAGTGTTGGGCTTCTCACAAATACTGTTTGTTTATTTAAGTGGAGAAATACTTCTCAGTCCTTCTTTTGGAAATAAGAATGTTTGAAAAATTGCAAAGCCTATACAGGAAGATACATGCAAAAATGCAAGACTGGGCAAGCTGGACCCTGTGATCATGCCAGCTTTGACAGGGAATGATAGCATTGTATGCTAGCGTGCTATAATTTAAGTTTTTTTTCCTGGCATAAAGCTGCTTTCCTAAGGGGCAGCTTTTTCAGCACCAACACATACGATATCCCAAATTTCTTCATTGTCTCAGCATCGGCACACATGTAGCCATGTTGTTGGTCTTCTGTACTTTACTCTAGAATAACCAGTGTTTCATGGGGCAGTAGCAGGAGCATTATGTGTACTCCACTCACTGTCTATACCATAGTCATGAGGGCACTGAAATGCTATGGTTTGTGTATTACAATTTTTTAATTCTCAAGAAGAGCTCACAGCCTGTTAAGCACAAAGCTCCATTTCTCCCTTGCTGTAAAGAGAAAAAGCAACCTTAAAACAACACTCAGACAACATGAAGAAAAGGTTCTCTTTGCCATATGGCTTGGACAACTGTAAAAACGAAAAAAGCTGTCAAAACTAACAGCCAGTATCAAAGGCAAGGGGGCAAGCTAGGGAACCCAGCGGTCCCCATCTGTAGCCGGAGGAAGGAGAATGGAAGGCGTACAGATGTAGTGTACTAGCTCTTTTTCTCAAACAGGAGGCAGTGTGGTCTGCTACAAACAGCTCCAGAGCAGGAACCAGGACTGTGTGTTTCTTTCCCAGCTTCAAAGCTCCCTGCTGAGTATCTTTCTACAAAGATCTTGTCTTAGATCTCTTCTCCGGAGAGTGCTGGGTGAAAAGCAGTAGGTAAAGGCTGTGAAAAATAAGCAGCAATATCTAGGTTGTGTTGTAGAGTGTAACATTCATTACTTTGAAAAGAAACTATAAAGAGGACCTTTATTTGGGAACCTCTCAATGGCCATTACTGGACTTCTCCCATCCTTTATAGACCTTAAAGAGCAAGAAATGCTCATCCACACTACTGAGCCCAGAAATAGCCCATAAGAATAACATGAATTGAAACCCGAAGGCGTCTGGTAGAGCCCAAAATGTGAAACTTCATTGAGAACTAGCTAACCACAAACACTTCTAGAGAAGCTCTTAAGCAGTCCCACAGAGAAGCTAATACCCCATGACACGAACAAGTACAAGACCAATTCCTAATGCAGTTTGGACTCCATGTGTGAGGGCTTAACACAGGCAGAGAAATAAATTAATCTCTGTTCAACAGAGGAGGCATTTTTCAAGGAGCGTTTAACCAGGGACTGGTCAGGAGCAAAGCCAATCTAGTTTCATTCTAATTGAATAGATGAGTTTTGGAGCATGCTTTTATTCTGTAAAATGCGCTCAGAAGTTATCAGGAGCATTTCTTCTCACTGTTGAAGACTGATTCTCTGTACTATGCTTTATTTTCTGAAGTTTCCTGGAAAGAGTTTCCTGGAATGTGAGATCATTTCTTCATTTCTCCCATGGGATGGACACACGCACACGCACACACACACACACACAAATAATTAAAAAAAAATGTGTGATGGGTATCTGCTGTAGAAACAAACACGCTGCTCCTGGTGTGTACTTTCATGTGTGCACGTAAAGGAAATAGACCTCCGTAAACAAAGCTGTGTTCACAACAAAAAGTGGAGAGGGCTTGTGAGGGCTTCCTCTCCTACGTAGTGGCAAGGAGGGAATGGGGACAGCAGCTATGCGGTCCAGCCCCAGCATCCAGGAGGTTCACGCTGGTTACCCATTAATCCCTTTCACGCATTTTTCCCTTTCCCTGCAGTGAAACTGCTGGTGCACACCAGAGAGCTAAGTTGTTTCATCTGTCCCGGGCAAGCCCAGATCTGGATAAAGTGCCACCCAGGTGCCCTCAGTGACCGGGGGGGGTGTGGGGGTGTGGGGTGGCTGCTGACTGCTCGTGTATTTGTTTTGTTACATCAGCAAGAGTGGACTTTCATGCCTTCGCTCCCTCCTTTTCCCCGGGCTGGTTTTTGCTGTGCCTTCAGTTCTTTCCCTCCTCCCCCACCTTCCTCCTCTCCATTTGCAGAGCGCCCCTCCTCCTGGGCTGCCACCCCTCCTTTTCCCCTCCTCTTTCACAGTCAGAGGCTTGAAAACTTGTTAAAAGCTCTCCCAGTGTTCCAAGTTAGAAAAAACTTTTACGAGGTATCAGCACTTTTCTTTCATTAGTGGGGAAGGAAGGATGAAAAATACAAAACAGCAGTAGACTTTTAAAGTTTAAATAGACAGGTCTGAGTGCCTGAACGTGCTCTTCCATTTTACTTTAACCCTCCAAAGAAGTATTCTGATCCAGTTTCACTGCTGATCAGCAAGGGTAAGTTGCAAGCTCTCCTTTTCCATCTTTTTGTGTATCACTTTTTCTGAAAACACTTTTTTTTTCACCCTAACAATTTTGTGTTATCGCGCTGATGGTTGAACGTGTTTAAAACTATACATCTGTAAAAGCGTAAGTTCTCTTAAAGTGCCAAGTTCAAACTTGTAGGAATTCTTTGCTTTCTTTGGTCATCTTTCTATACATTTCTTCAGATACGACACTTTCACAACTTTTAACCTTGTTGCGCTGAAGGAGAAACTGTGGTGGAGTAACTGCAGGGCTGAGTTGCGGACTTGTTGCTAGTGTTTGGGCGAAATCGCTCCTCTGTGTGCTTGCCTCGGACTAAATGAGCTCCTTTAAAGAAAGACCCGAGGTGCGCTTCAGGCTCTTCTGTTGTACCGAAATTGCATCAGAAGTTGGTAACAGGGAGCCCTTGTCTTGACTGCGTCCCATTTCTGCCCCACACATTTTGCTTTCATATGGGAATCCTGATTGATGCCTAATAGTTTGTGCAGAGCAAGGTTCTTAATTAGGTGCTTTGTTAAGTGCTGCAGCTACTAAAGTGGTGACTTTCACGTGGTCTTCCTGATAAGATTTCCCCTTTTCTTCTAAAATAGATGTGATAAAATCCAGACGTGGGTTATGGATTTTTAACCTGGTTTGTATATAGTTACTCTGTTTTAGCAACCTCGGTGAGGGATTTTAGCGAAGGAATGTGAGATATCATGATATGCCTTACCACGTTGGCAATGTCTGTGAAAGTCTTGGGTAGATATAGATGAAAGTTGTCTGGGAAGAACTGTGCAAGAATATCCACAATATGTCATAATCCCAATATGACACATTCCCTTTATATTATTACCTTGAAGGCTTAAATACCAAAATGTGGAGGACAAAAATGCTTGAGCAGCATCTTTTGGAGAACTAAAAGGCTTTTTACGTTGCAGGACTTGGAGTGATTCCTTATAGCAGTTGTTGCCTGCTGCTTGCCAGTAGTTAAAGAGCAACACGAGGAGGCAGGAAAAAGAGCCTTCAGCTGAAAGACAGACGAAGCACAGAGTCTATCTTATCGAGTAACACGTTCTCCTCTTAAACAAGAATATTGTGTGCTTATGTGTGTCCTCACATTTTGCCTTGAGATAACCAGCGAGCCTCATGAAGTGGCATATTTCATCTGAGGAGTTCCTTTTGATTTTTGTACGTGAGATTTATGACGAAAACCCCTGGTAATGGGGACAAAAATGGGCTACGGACACCTTGTGCCTGACTTCTCTGTGTGTGTGTGTGTGTGTGTGTGCGTGTGTGCGCATAGGGAGCAAGCTGGAGGACTTGCGTGAAGCTTTCATCCTGCCATTTTTAACATCTGGACAGCACACTACACTGCAGAATTTAAGCCTCTAGTCTTTGGGATGTTTACTGAACTGTTTCCTTCAGAAACTTCAAAGCCAAACACTGGCACTGACCCATGATACCTAACAAGCATACAAATGGGAGAAGGGTGAGCAGCAGGCTGGGTTCAGGAGAGGGAAGAGAGGGGCACAAGGGATTTGATTTGTGACATAAATCTAAATGCTTATACACTCAGGAGCACAAGCAGATTCAACACTGTAAAGTTATCTCAGCTCTCGTATTATGCAAGCCCGAAAGATTGATTTTATTTGTCTCTGAAATGAATGTTGATTTAGGCCAAGGATTCCTGTGGGCATGAGGAAGGTTAGATGACGTTAATGAGATACATTGCTCTCTTTCCCCTGGTCTCTGGTATCTCCTCCCCATGTCACCCACTGAATAGATCTCGCATGGACGCACCTGGTCTATTGTTTATTCCACACGTACGTTTTAGAAATCCAGATTTCAAAATCTGCAAGCAGGAGCATCAGAGTGCCCAAGGCCCCCTCAGGGAATTCAGCATTTCTTCCTCTTAGTTTCAAAGTGAGTCGGGAGAGGGATGAATCTGGGCAGTAACACAGAGGGTAGACCTGACTTGTACAACTAGAGAATGTCTAAGAAAGTGCTTAGGGTTGCTTTTGCAACTGTGCTTTAGAATTGAATTAGGTGGAGAGGGTACAACACAGGAGAGGCAAAGGCTAATGGGGTAGATGCGCTAGTGGCTGACCACCAGCAATACGAGCAGACAACGAAAAAACCACGCAGTTGTGACACTTTAAATTCTAGTTACTGCAACCATTTAGTGCATAATCTTTGCCCAGTGGATGAAATGAACTGGAGCTTGTCTGCAGACCTACAAATGAACCAAACCTTCCCAGGGGAATGTCTGGAAGACATTCACTGGTTTTTGTAAGATTTCAGAAAACTAGCCTTCCCTATTCCAACCCATCCAAATCCCATCAGTTGTACATCTCATCTGCTTTCTCTGCAATGCTGGTTGCTTTTGGGAAATAGTCAAGCTGATTGATGTTCAAGGTCCAGAATCTTCTCTTTTGCTGGCTATTTATGTGTGTGTGAGCACACATAAAAAGGTAGGAAAGGTTGGAAAACCAAAACTTTGGCCTGTTTCCCAACTGCTTCAGCTACACAATCCCAATTTAGATCCCACTCTAACCCTTACTGCTCTTCAGACTTGGGCATGTTACCACAGCACTGAGTTTGCATTATTCTTCCTGGAAAATATGAACCAGATGATGTGATGAATGCCATCCATAAAAAATAGTTCTAGAATTTCTTAATTGTGACTTACAAATCAAATTTCTTATATACGTGGTCATCCAAAACCTATGCAGATGAATGCTGTCATATCTCCTGCTGCTCTGTGGCTTTTTTTCCTCTTTACCCACACACAGTAGGACCTGGAAGAAATCCATCTTTTAAAGAGTTTACTAGGCTGGCATTAGTCTGTCTCAGAAAAAGGTTATAATCCTGTAAAGTAATAATCAGTAAGAACTCATGAAACACACGTGCTCATCATCAGCCATATCCTTAAATTCCTGAAGTACTGAAACTGTATCAATCGATCAGGTCAACCTGTGCCTTTCAGTGGACTCATTTAAGGTGTTTGGAATTGTTAAAAGAAGTTTAAGTCCAGAATGCTGAAGAACTATTTTTAAAGTTCTGCCATCCATTTCAAACTATTTACAAAGCTAGAATACTTAAATAACTGTTCGATACAAAACCTCTTTTTATACCTAGAAAACAGATATTTTAATCAGTTAATAAAAATGGTCTTTCAATGCCCTGAAAGTAAACAAGTTAGATCCGTTGAATGAATTTTCTCTACAGCGAAACAAAGTACTGTTTCATAAAGCAACAGAATCCACTTAAGCAAAGGAATAATATATTTGTGCCACCATAAGGTTATCTGATTACAGTACAATGTTTTAAATTGATGTGGGTTTTTTTATCACTGGCAAAGGCCAGCATGTAACTGATCTCTTTAAAAAAAAGTTGCTTTTCAAAACTATGTATGAGTAATTCAAGCATGGAATGTTTCCTCCTGGAGCTTATATTGCCAGAGGACATAAATGAAACTTAGCAATTTTGCATGCTGAAACAAATGAAAAAATAGGTAGTAAATTCTCAAAATATTGCAGGTGTGGGATTAAGTAGGTCAAAACTGAAGTAAATCACGTTGCATTAATGGACCAGAGTGGAGTGTAATTAAAAAACAAACAACACATAAGTGCCTAGAAATAACACATCCTCTGTTTTCTTAATCAAACTTCCAATCTGAAATAACATTTAGACAGTAAAAAAATACATTGAGTCTGAGGAAAGTCTGTTAATGCAGTAGTTTCAAATCATCGGAGAGCTGACTAATTAAATCAAGAAGCTGTTACATGAAAAAGGCTCCTTCTGTCCACTTCTAGGACATGGAGCAAATAGCTCGCCTTTAAAACAAACTTCACGTGTTGTATAGTTACAGGCTGTTCTCTGTTTTAACAATCCCAGCCTGAGGAGGAACGTGGTCGCATTTCATTCCAGCCTTTCCAGAGACCTCCGCGCTCGTGTGCCCGACTCCTTCTCTGCCGCCCCGAGCCCATAAAGACAGACCAGCCTTTCCTGGGAAGGACTAAAGCTGGGGATGGCTGAAGGGATGTGTCAGAGACAAACATGCTGTGTAGTCCTCCCGGCCGAGGCTTCCAGATTTAAAAGTCTGAAGCAGGCCTGATCCTTTGATGGGGCTTCATTCACGTGAAGAACTAATGAGATGAGGAAGGGTCTGCCTGGCGCAGTAGGTAAACTTCAGAGCAAGCTGACGAGCAGACTGAGGAAACGGCCCTGGGATATTTTTCAGGGGTTCAAAGATAATTGGCGTCTCGGAGCTATCGGAGGGAGTACTTTAAACACTTGTCTCCCATTACTCTCTCAGACTCTTTCCGATGGCAGGAACAGTGTGTTTTTATTTGGCATCTATTGTTATGATTGCGTTTGCCAGACTTATAATCTTGTGTTTCCAGTGACTCACTGCTTCTTGAAAGAAAATCTCCTTGGTGCTAAAATTTCCTATTTTATGAATTATCCAAAAAGGGCTTTTCCTATAAATGACCTTCGCGAGGGAATATATACATGATGCGATGGGGAGGAAGTAATTTGAACATTATCAACACTGTTAATACCAGGAAGGGTTTACTCAGCATGCACGGAACAAATACCTATACCCAGCAGCATCTACTTTAAAAGGGAAACTTTGTGATTATTTTTCCTTTTAAGTGCCCGATTTCACACGCTTGTTTATGTGGGGCAAGTTAAAATGTAAGTTTTTATGCAGAGAAGATTATCATTCTCCAGTTGATAAAAATCCTATCGTGAACTTTGTTTTTACTAGGAATCTAGAACATCAAGTAAACCATTTCATTTCTTTTATGTCATCCTGTGTATTTCCAGTTATCCCCGAGAAGCTGCCTGGGTCCCAGAAATGCGCACTTTAAAACTCAAGGCGAGAGAGACAGTTTAAACTTGCAGTGTTCAACACTTGGAATGCAAACTGCACGCCAGGAGTTGCCTTAAAAAGAGAGAGAGCTCATTTACCTTTTTTGCTTGCTAAATCTTTTTTCCTTTCAAAACAAAGTGAAGGAATTTAAATACAAAAAGATGCAAATACAAAGCTGAAACTACAACAAATTAAGCAAGCCACAGATAAACAGGAAACCAGGTCCTCCAATATGGTAACATGAGCTTAGGTGTACTCCATGTATTTACTATTTTTGGTTCCTTCATAAAAGTATAGGTAACGAATACTAACTTTGATCTTTGTGCTGCAAATACTAATGAATAAACTTTATTTAGATAGCAAGTTTTTTCTGAAGTTGAGTATAGTGTAACTTGGCATCATTAGGAACTATACTCTTAAATGTATCACACACAATGTAGTGATATGCAAGAGCTCAGTTTAATGTTGCTGTAGGAAAAATAGCACACATTTTGCAGTGATAAAATTTTAGGTATCCGACCCTAACATTAACTTAGTATAACCTGTTGTATTTAGGTTATACTATGGTTTGCTTGCTTATTCTCTCAAAGAGTGAACATAAAAAGTACCATGAATGATCCACACTGAAAGAGAGAAATCTTTCATTTATTCCTAGCATATTCAGGCAGTGCCACTACGTACTTCCACACCCTGCTTCAGCGGTGTGTCACAGCTCTTTTCTACCTGAGGCAGGTGTAGATCCTTGAACTGAGGCTGCTACCAAGGAAGCTGAGCCAACCACAGTGGCAACTGAGGGTAGTCACGGACTTCTTGAAAACTGGAGTGAAATTAGAAACCTCTTTTTTCATTGTGCTCTGAGACATTATATGTTACTTTCTCTTTTCAGTTTCCCTGACTTCTCACTCCACCTGTAGACTAACTAAAACTCTGGTTTCTCTTCAGATTATGTAAAACACATGAATTAAAACAAAGCTGACATCACTGCTCTATTAGCATTGGTCTGTGATTCAGTGTATCGAAGGTATTAAAGTTCTGTCTTAACCATCACTATTTTTTTTTCTTTGTGTTCTTCTTTAGCCAGCATCCTGTGAAGATGGGTGATTGGAGTGCCTTGGGAAAACTTCTTGACAAGGTTCAAGCCTATTCTACTGCAGGAGGGAAAGTGTGGCTGTCTGTCCTCTTTATTTTCCGAATCTTGCTACTGGGGACAGCAGTCGAATCTGCTTGGGGAGATGAACAGTCTGCTTTCCGGTGCAACACTCAACAGCCTGGTTGCGAGAACGTCTGCTATGACAAGTCCTTCCCCATCTCCCATGTACGCTTCTGGGTTCTGCAGATCATATTTGTGTCTGTACCTACCCTTTTGTACCTGGCACATGTCTTCTATGTAATGAGGAAAGAAGAGAAGCTGAACAAAAGAGAAGAAGAGCTCAAGGTGGTCCAAAATGATGGTGTGAATGTGGATATGCACCTCAAGCAAATAGAAATTAAGAAATTCAAGTATGGGATCGAAGAGCATGGCAAAGTGAAGATGCGTGGGGGACTGCTCCGTACTTACATCATCAGCATCCTGTTTAAATCTGTCTTCGAGGTTGCTTTCTTGCTGATACAGTGGTACATCTATGGGTTTAGCCTGAATGCCATCTACACCTGTGAGCGAGATCCATGCCCGCACAGAGTGGACTGTTTCCTCTCCCGTCCAACTGAGAAAACCATCTTCATCCTCTTCATGCTGGTTGTGTCCTTGGTGTCTCTTGCCTTGAACATCATCGAGCTTTTCTACGTGTTCTTCAAGGGTGTCAAGGATCGTGTGAAAGGGAAAACCGACCCCTACTCCCACAGCGGTGCCATGAGCCCTTCCAAGGACTGTGGCTCCCCCAAATATGCTTATTACAATGGCTGCTCCTCACCGACCGCCCCCTTGTCTCCCATGTCTCCCCCAGGGTACAAGCTCGTTACCGGAGACAGGAACAATTCCTCCTGTCGTAACTACAATAAGCAAGCCAGCGAGCAAAACTGGGCCAACTACAGCGCGGAGCAGAACAGAATGGGGCAGGCTGGCAGCACCATCTCCAACTCGCACGCCCAGCCCTTCGACTTCTCCGATGAGCACCAGAACACTAAAAAACTGGCGTCAGGACACGAGCTGCAACCCCTCACCATTGTGGACCAGAGGCCTCCCAGCAGAGCCAGCAGCCGAGCCAGCAGCAGGCCTCGACCTGACGACCTGGAGATCTAAGCTTCTAGCTGCAGTACTTGCTCAACTATGAAACGACATGCATTGGAAGATGCAGTCAGTGCTGATCTTGTTCCAGTGGAGGTGGTACTTAACAGTCTCAAGCAGGAGATTTTAACAATCATAAAAACAAACATACAAGCGAACAAACTTTTAAAATACTTGCTGTTTTTTGGGGGGATGTGGGGTTGGTGTGGGGTGGTACAGTACACATTGGTATTTAATGTAGCTGGTTTAAAGAATTTAAATACTAAAAAAAAGAAAAAAAAGGAAAAAGATAGGTAGTCAGTACTAAGGTAGGGGGTTGTTTTTCTAGAAAGGCTGTAAATATCTGAGTGTATGTGTATGTGTGTACTATCGTGTTTGTTTCTAAAGAATCTTCTGTAATACTAAAACCCAATAATAACTGAACTCACATTTGTCAGGGTGAAGTGCTGCCTGAAGATGAAAACATTTTTCCTATTCAACAAGCAAAAAAGTCCAGGAGTGCCTCTGATCATTTCCCTGTCAAGAACATTCCATTCTTAGAAAGTGCACTTTGAAGGTAAACTTTCCTATGTGGTCCTCCAGGTTGTCAAAAGGCTCCTGTGAGGACAATCTACAGCTTTTGAATCATTCAACTCAAATTTCAGACGTGGCCCACCAAGAAATACTTTGGTCACCTGTCAGCCCTTCACGCAGGCAGATTTTGTGATGTGCGTAAGTGGGATGGCTCCACACTCGTAGAACCGGCAACCACAGTCTTGCCCACAGTGATATTTGTGTCCTGCTGCTCACGTACAGTCTAATTAGCATAATATAAAACCCAGTTTGCTGCCACTAGCAGATTTAAGCATTAAGACAGGCAAGCAACTGCCTTTAGTGAATTTATCACACCTTTATGTATATTAAGGGTGTATATATGTGTGTGGATGTGGAGGTAAAGGTATACACAAAACATCCTCAGAAGCATACGTTGAGAAATAAACGCACACAGGTTACTTGCAGTTGACACTTTCTCATGGATATTGTGAAGATGTGGGCCACTATGGTGTTTACATTCTCTGATTCCTTCAATGCAAGTGAAGCACATGTCATATTTTTTTTAATTCTATAGAATATTTTCCATGTATCCTAAATGGATGCTTTTTTAAAAATAAAAAATAAAGGGGGCCTGATCCTGGATGTCTTGCTCTGGAAAACCTCTCTTTTAAGTCAGTGGGGGTTTTGCCTGAACAAAGGCTACAGGATCAAGCCCAAGATGTAGCGAACCGTGTTCTTGCTGGCATGAATGATTTTCTTTTGTAGAAGTTAGGGGTGGAAAAGACCCATTAGGTCATCTAGTCAATCTCCCTGATAGGTAATAATGATGCTTGAATGATAGAAGATGTAGTACTGTAAGCAAGCTTTAGTCTTTTATGTGAGAAACTTAGAAGAAATGCTTTGTGCTGGATTAATAATAAAATATGCCTACATGACTTTTGCAGTAACTGGTATTTTTCTTGTTCTAAATATTCACATTTACTGAACTGTAATGTCCACTCCGAGTTTGGCAGTTAGGTCTTTCTAGATGGCTCTAGCAACTTTAGTGTTTACACTTAGATTTTGTTTGAAATGCAAGTGAAGTTGAAAGGATTTTTAAAGAGTACAATTCTAGCTAATTTATTTGAAATATATGCTAAAGAAATCTACCAGTTTCTTCAAATGCATAGCCTCTTAGCTGAACACAGAATGACCAAGGAAATACATAGCTTCGTTTCATTTTGCAGCAACACAGATAAATTGTTTCATTTAATACATTATATTAATTTGTTTGACATTCCATGTTAAACTACTGTTGTGTTCAACTTCATTGCATGTATGCAACCATAGTCCGTTGGATCATGTTGTCTGGAGAACATTAGTCAATAAAGTTTTAATTTAGTATAAATATATTTTCTATTGTCTTTTACTGTTTTATATGTCCATATATCTTGTTTCAGTCTTATAATCCAAACTCCTTCCTTCTCTCTTCATTTTTCCCCAGTCACTCTGCACTTCAGCAGTATTCTTGATTTAATCCATCTGGATTTACTTTGAACTGAAATTTCACAGGACCAGATTCAGATACCCTCACAACACTGGAAAAACAAGCATTGTTTGTGCCACTCCTGGAACAAAGTCATACTCAGCATGAACTACTGTAATTCAAATCTTGCCATGAGCCTCAGAAAATACATATTTATTTGCAAAGTATTATAAAAAAGATAGTAGTAAGATACTATCACATAATTTTTCAAGCAATTTTTGTATATGGCCTAGATGCAACATTATGAAATCATTGCCTCTAGTTTACATTTCCCCTATAATCAGATTGCTTGACTGACAGTCAGTTTCAATTTCTGGAGTGAAATCCTCATTCTTTCAGAGTCAATGGGAGAAAGGTACTGATTTTGATAAGGCTGGGATTTCACATACTGTCTACTGCTTCACCATTTAGGTCCCTATCACTAATGAAGACATACAGTGCTCCGCTTTCCAGCATTGGACTCTAAAGGAAAGATGGTCCAACTCCTTTTTTATTTGAAAAATCAAAATATATTGGTCATGCAGTTATCATACAGATTTCTACTTTCAAATTTGCTTATCATTTAAAGTCTGAATTCTTCCCCCTCCTATTAATAAAGAAGGGGAAAAAAATCAGTGGTAGTGGATTTACAGCTCTGAGAGATACTACACAAGCACTATCACAAGGAATGACTCCTTGAAGTATTCCTTAAATAATAACGAGTCATATTTAAGATGGCTTGTCCTAGTTCATCTGTACAAAGGGAAGGGAATTCCAAGCATTTTGTGAGGATCATGCCCTTGGAAAGGTGGATACAGAAACATCCAGAGAAGGGCTCATCCTGAGACAAAATCTCAGCTGTCTCCTAGACAGGCTGATTGTCAGGTACGTCCCAAGTTAAGGACTCAGTTCCTTGGGGCATCTTGGACAACTGATAGAAATTAGTGCTTCAGTGCCAATTCTCTCTTGAGTGATTTTTTGGTGGTAATGCATGTGTGGGTGCGTGTAGGATAAAGACATGCCATGGGCCATTTCTCCCACCTAGATTTATTTCTGTGGAGTGTATTTATTACACACTTCAAAGTCATTGCAGCGACAAAATTTTGTGTGCCATTCATCCAATTTGTTATGCGCTTTCTCCCAGTGCATCTCTGCAGCAGCAATTGCATTGTCTGCAGCTGACAAAAAACAACGTGCGATACAATGCTAGTGCATACTTCTCAGCCTCTGTAGAAGGATATGTTAGATATTGAATTCAAACTGGAAAAGATGTAAAAATACACATCTCTGAAGGTAATTAAAACAAAAGCAGCGTTACAAACAAAACAGCAAGAAAATGCAAATTCAAAATCTGTTCTGTATTTAAATTTTGTGTTGATGTTTTGTGTAGAAGTATTTTGAAAAAAGGCAAATTCATCCTAAGGCCCCCACCCTGCCCCAGTAATTTGAAATGTTTGTAAAGAGTAAAATTAGAAGGACAAGTTACAGACAGCCTAAAATCTATATGCAGATCATGTAATTTCAAGATGTTTTAAGTACAGTGAGCACACACTGAAGGTTATTTCCTAATTTAGAAATGAAATTTCCATATTTAAAGTGGAAACTACAGTAACAGTTTGAGAACTGGAACAAACTTTGTGAGTGTACCTGTCACACCCCCTGAAATCGGTCATTTTTAAATTATGTACTCGTCTCACCATTCCAGAACCGTGGCTGTCTGCAGTGCTGCTGCGCTACATAGCATCACCAGCTGGACTGCGCATTACCACCATGCTGGCATTTCCCTCGGAATTTCTCTGCAGCTTGGTATCAATTCAAGAAAAAAAAAAAGTAGTGATGTAAGGAGTAGAGTTCAGATCTGGGAGTCGATCCAGATTTGAAGTTACCTTGATTGGTTAATGTGGAGTTCTGGGTGTGTCAGATCAAAACCTTCTCCAGTTTTGGTGGCAGCTGTTTCTACCCCACTAGGTCAGGACTACTTTTAATTCTTCTTGTAATTCCTCCATGATTACCACTGCTCCCTTTACCAGACTTTAAACAGAATAGGGAAGAAAATAGGATTTGCCTTCCTCCTGCAGAACTTTCTCTCTATTTACTGCTAATCCAAACCTGGCAGGACTGAGGCTTCTACTGTGCTCATGAACTACCCCGATATACAATATTTTTTTTAATGCAGTGTATTATACAAATGGTCAGAATGACTATAATCTCCTTGAAGATGTCTTAATTTCCTTCTCATGCTATTCAATCCAGTCATTTGCAGTTAGATCTGCCAGAGGACTCTGACGACTGAGGTGGGGCGCATGGCCCTTGAGGATTTCGCTGGCAAAAAAAGCAATCCTCTGATGGTACAGAGCTGTTGAAGCTACTCCTACGTTACTTTCATTGTACTGCCAACATAGACAATAAGGTCAGAAGCATAAGTCATGTCTGAGAAATCACTACCTAGACATATTGTCTGGCTCAGTCCCTTGAAACTATTTGAGGGTCCTCCATTTTATTCTAATTTATTCTAACATAATGGCTCCAGAAATATGGGGCTATAAGATCAGCTCTGCAAAGAAATGATTGCCTTTCCCTGTCTTTAACCATGTGTTTTTGACTGTGCCCAAGGATGTATTCACACCCAGACTCTGTCAGTCCTGGAAAGTGTGTCAGATGTAAATTACATGATGCTAGCACATCACTAGATTGAAACAGGAAGAGCTTATTGTTTCCTGTACTTATTTAAAAGGTATTTTGGTAGGCACAAGAAAGAATGCTCGTCTTAAACTTGTCTTAAATACTTCCTAACATGCGGCACTACCAGGAGACCCTATGAAGCAATACAGACACTGTGCATGTATACATGGTAAGCATTATCTATAGGTACTATGTCTAGAAACTGTTTAAATAGATACAGCTGCTCAGTAATCTGGTAAGACCAACCGCCTCCAAAATGGCTGCCCTCACTCTTTTCTCATGGTAGCCTAAATGCTGCATCCGGCTTACTGGCTTGCTGGAATTTGCAATGCAAATGCACCTTGGGCAAAGACGGACTTGTTTTTACAGTGATCGTTTTGCATTAACTCCTTTTAAATGCTGAAGAAGCATAGTGCTGGAGAGGCAGAGAGTCTGGGACAGGCAGTGCTGGGCTAGTAATACACAGTCAAGGGAGTCAACCAGTCAAAAGTAATGGCTTTCTGGTGACTGCAGACTCTCCCGTCACTTAAAAAGACCAGGTCTCTGCTACTATGTTGAGGAAATGTGCATAACAAAATGAGACGTGAGCTTAGACCAGTATAAAAGGAAAAATGTTCAGACATTCAAATTGCTCCTTGAAACAAGCCTAGACCGCAGTTGCATACTTCCCATTAGAACTGACAGAAAATGCTCACATGAGTTCCAGGGTTTCAGTCATTTAAATCAATGTAAAAGTTCCTCTCAATTTCAGACATAAACAGATTGGATCCAGAAAGATATATTATGACATCTAATTTTCACTGATATAAATGCAAAGGGAAACCTTATGGGTATAAGGTACTAAGTCTTGAATGGTGACCACTTGAATATGTGTAATCATACTATTTCCTCACAGCTTTCTTTTTACTGTAACTCAGTGCAGAGGCAAGTTATGGCAAGGTTTGCCTTTTTTACAAACAGACATGAACTCTGTAAATGTAATGTAATACATTTATGTGATGTCCACGTCTAATTTACACAGGACTACAGAAGGGAGTGTAGGGTACTCTGTAACATGCATCTAACTCTGCTGGGTTGGGCAGCTGAGGAGTGAAATCTTCACTTTGCCTTTCCTCATCCTTATTAGAAAGCTTTTCATATCCCAAACACCTGAGCAGTTTTTCCATGCTGTTGAATGTGCCTCTGTTCTCAGTATCTCTTCTGTGGGCTTTGCTTGGGTGAGAGTCTTTGCATCCTCCCCTTCCTCCTTCTCTTGCCATCTGTAATATAAGGTCTGTAGAGGAAACCATAGCAGCCCCAAATATGTAAGGAAATACAATGACAATTGATAGCAAAACAGTGCAATCATGGAATATACAGTAGTTCTCTTTTACACGTCTGCAACTAACTGAATAGGAAAACAGCATGGAAAATAGCTTAAGGGATTAGAAAAGCCTCTGGATACTTTAGCATCTTAAAACCACCGGTCCTTGCTGAAACAGGCTTTTTCAGTCTCAGCTTCTGCTGAGTCATAGAGTTTGCTGCCTTTGAAGGTTGAAGTAGCTTGGCTCAAAACTGCAGTTGTTCTGGAAAAGTTCAAACCTTCACTAATGACCATATTTGCATGCTATTCTCAGTGGTATTTACATATAATAGGACACCCTCCACAGGAAGGCCTCTTCAAAACACAGGCTTTGCTTACACTTTGAATTTCCCTATTCAAAGGGGAATATTCAAAATTATCTATGCATCATTACTTCAAAGTGTTTCGCTGGGAGTACTCTGCCATATATTTGGGAAACTCATCATAGTTGTTTGAAAGCTGAATATATAGCCAACTGTAAGATTGTCACCTGGGTTTTGTGTGTGGAGGCGAAGAAGTATTACTCAGGCAAGAATCCTACCTGGTCTGACCTGGCGTACTTCTGTTGAGGACAAGGAGTTTCTGTTGAGTGACATGAGATGAAAACCCTGCTCTGAGCTTTACTTAGTACCTTCTTTTATTCAAGTCCCTGTAGTTTTATTTCAGGAGCACAAAGAGGATCCAGCCATGAATCCATGGGCCTTGTATAACTTGCTGAGGTCTAGGACAATCTCTGAGGAATTTCTTCTGCCTCCATTTTCATTGTTGGTACCCCCCAGCTCTGTGGACTTTGGACTGACTATAGCACTCAATCCCTCAGTAGTAGGGTGGATGTTCAGTTAGTGCTGTCAAAGGGTGTGCAAGTAGAGAAAGTGGGTCTGGATTGTTTTCCGTGGGATTTCCTGTAGGATCGAGGCAAACTAGTCAATCACCATTCCTTGTCCTGAAAAGTCTAGCTGTAAAGGTGTGAAGGGATTTCTGCATGGATGATAGTGAAAACTTTAGAAATTCATCCCTCTTCCATTCTGCCTGGGGCTTCAGCTGGGAGCTTGTCATATCTTGTTAATCTTTGTCTTCTTCTCCACTCCTCCCATGCAGCCATCTTCTCCCACCACCCACTTCTTTTCTGCATATCACTTCTGCAATATGTATTTAATGTTTGGTACTGAAAAAGCTTTCTGTAGTGATTATTTTTTCCCTGCATGATGTGGTAAGGAGCACTCAAATATCTTAGAATATCCTGCTCCATTAAATATCTATTAATTAACAAGCTGGTGTTTCTCCTATTTCATTCATTCAGAATGAGTGAATTAATTCTATTAATTTCATTCAGAATGAATCTCACAGGTGTTAACTACTATAAGTTTTGGCTGACAGATTAGAAAGTAATTTTGTATCTCACCTTATAGGAGTCCACATTTGTTTCAATCACTTTCTTTTACATAGTATTTTGTAATTAAGGAAGGCGGCAGAGGAATTCAGAATGCTAGTTATCTACCTTAACCAGATGCAGTGAAAGTGCAAGGACATGGAGTTTGTCCAAATCTTCCTCCCACCTTAGTCCCAAAGGGACTTAAAGCTAGGCTTCCACTAATGTTTATGTATGCTATATAAATAATAATAATACCTGGAGTTGCACTGATACAGCACTTTTCATCTTCAAAGTAATTTGAAAACCCTATGTAATTAGTGTGCTATGAAGTCACCTCTTATGATACTGCATGAACTCCAGTACTACCCACTGTGGGAGCCAAAAAGGGAATCTGAACAGCCACAGAGATTATACATAACCTCCATTATCACTACAAGATGAAATCGAAAATGCTGAACAAAGGTATTTTAGCACTTCACGCAGGAGGAGGATCCACAACTATCAGGAAGCCAGTATCCCTAAGATAAGGAAACAGGAATGTTTTCTTTGCTGGTAATCTACTACTTCAGATCTCTAAACACATTTTACCTTGAACTATGTCTCGGTCAAGCTGGCAGCAGATCACAGGTAGATTATCTCATTACATGGAGTCTTCATCTTCATGCAACTAGAATACATCTATTTTTTTTTTATTAAAAAAGCTTTAATTTGATGGAGCTAAAAGGGGTGCAGACATAATAAATATAGCATGAAATAGGCTTCTACAGACTTTAGTGAGACTCCAGGGGAGCAACTTATCTGGAATACACCATCGGCAATTGACAATCCATCTGAGCACAATTTAAAGATTATAGTGTTTTCCAAGTTTTTCCAGCATGATTACAACAGGTCCTTGTGAATGTTCAGGAGCTTGCTCTTTAAGCCAGTTTGGCATTTGCTGGAGATTATCATCCCAACATAAGTTTCCAAACAGCCTTCTCAAAACTACACCGTTAAGAAAAGAGAAGAAAAAAAGCAGTAGCAGCCCATTCAATCTGGCGAATACAACAGTGCAGAGGAACAGAACATTTTGGATAAAGAAAACTTGGAGTATTTCTGAACTTTAATAATTTCTATCTTCCCCAGACTTGTATGCTGACTAGCATGTATTTTTCTCAACAGAAAGGCTAACGTGCTTTATTTGCGTTTTCCAAATAAATTTTTCTTATAGAGATTTAATAGGGCAAACGGATACCCTTTTAAACCATAGTATGTATTAATGGTCATCTGAAGAATAATCTTGAGACTAGATTTCAAAAGCTGTGATCAGGCAGAAGTAACTCTGCTTCCCATGCAGTTAATGGACACATGCATCCACACGCCTTGATTTGTGCTCCATTTTAAGATCAGTGTTTTTTTTAAAAATTGGTGTTCTTCCCTGTTATATTTAAATATCACACAAAACCATAAACATAACCATATGTCAGAATGAGGTTTTTACTGATGAGCGACGGTTTGGGCTCAGTTTCTTTGCTTTTATTTTTACTGCTTATTCCATTTGCTTTAGGTGAAATATATTCTCTCTGTGTGTTATATTCAGCATATTTTTAGCTACTCCTGGACTACTTAAGGAAAAGTCAGCAGATGACCTCAAGAGTATGAGACGTACCTCCTAAAGCTTCCTTTCCTTTTTCCCGTGGTGCATCAGGACAGTTTCATCAGCACAGCCACAACAACCAGCTATCTGCAAATAAGAAATAATGTTTTGGAAAAGCAGCAAAGCAAGAAACGGGCCGGGGAAGAGCAGCAAGATGAATCATTTGGGCAGTCCTTCCACATTTCAAGCAACTACAGCTGTCTCAGTTCTCTAGCAAGAGAAGTTAGCATTCCATGCCAGCTATTTTTACAGTGGTGGAGCTGCAGGTCTCGGAGCAGGAGGAAGGAAAGGGAGTGACTAGGCACAGCTACATGAGAGGTGGTGTAGGAAAAAAAGTTGACAACCGGGAAACAGATGTTTGAAAATAAAGTGTTGCACAGTAGCTGTTCTGTGATCTTCCCATATGCAACAATAAAGGAACTTTGAATTTGAGATTACAGTGTGGAAGGTGTTGGAGGTGAGAAACTCGGAGCTTAAGAGTCTCCAGGAACTCATGGAGTTTCTCTGGGCATGACAGTGCACTCTTTGAAACATATGGTGAATACATATCTCAGCAGATAAATGTGGTTTGCTTCACAGTTCTGCCAAGCAGTATACAGCCATGCTGAGGCATGCTGTGCAGTTCAAGGGTATGAGGAGGAAACTTATTCTCCTTTTTTTTTTTCCGGGTTCAGACTGGTCATTTTCAAAACCATTTGTACAACTGTTTTCCCACTGTCACTCCCTGTTGGACCCCTGTTTGGCCCTGCTTTGTTTATTATTTATCTGTCATTGCTTCTTTTTTTCCTCCACTCAGCGGTCAGGTATACCCTGCATGGCTGAGCATGGTACAACTATCCAGAGGTACAGCCAGCACTAGGACTGGGGGCGATATTTCCACATCCTAGCGATGCTGTGGCTGACTCCGTGGGTCCCAACAGAGAAGGTGATGTTACTAGCCGGGGCTGGGTGCCACAGCAGTGTGGCTGCACCGCTGCTGGAGCCGTCACCGGGAGGCACTGGCCCAGGCTGCTGCTGGCTCAGAGATGGGCAATCTCAGAGCACAGCACCAGGCTGCTGTGCACAGCAGAGCTGCCCGCCGTCTTCTTCCACACTGCTCCTTCTCTTAGGTTTTCCTTACGCTCTTGGATCCCATCTGCGCTCTGTGGCATCTCACCTTTAAAAGCCACTAGCTCTTCTCTTCTTTGTTCTGTTTTCTATTGCTCTGGGCCATACTCAGACAAGCTTTTCAAACTGTGAGCTTCTCAGGCATTCCCTATCAAATGTAAATAGGCCATTGGCAGCAGCATGCAAATTGAGTAATTGATCTGTTAATGGTTAGTTGTATTGGGCAAAGGAGGAAGATTCATTTTGCAGGGTTTTAGAACCAGAGTGTCAGAGAAATGATTCTTTTGGCACCTGAATGCTCTTGGGCCCTTTAATAAATTTACAGGTGAATGAACTGGAAGTCTTATGTAGCTTTCTCTAGGCAACATTAATCATGAATGTACATATTTCTCAAGGATTTTTTACTTCCTTTATTCACGCCTGAAAAACTTAAAACTGACATACATTTTCTAAAGCCTTTAGTGAAATTTCTCAGGGTGACCTGATGTCACCCATGACACTTAACATCTGAACTGGGACTTGTCTGAGACAATAGCAGTGACCATAGGTCACTGGAAGAAGACTCAGGAAATCTCCAGTCTGTGACTGAATGACTTTGAGTGCTGGATTTCCTTTCTGAAAAATGCTGATTGTACTCCCATCCCTTGTCTGCTTTATATATGGAAATTGTAAGGTTTGGGGACAAGGAGATGACTAGTGTTATGCAGAACTAGGCTTAGCTGAGACATAGGGAGAGCTCACCTTTGGAGGAGTCATTGCTCTGGGCTGACCACCTGGTCCTCACGGCAGGAAGATCTGTCCTGCTGATCAGTCAGTTCCTGCAGAGATTTCCTGTGTAAATCAGTGTTCTAAAGCAAGTTCTAATCAGTAATAATTTAAACAAAATCTCACTGTAACTTAGTGGCTCAGGAGCAGATGCATGAATTGATCTGTTCTCTGTGCAGTGCAGGTGGAGCAGGCAGCTGAGCACCTTGTCTGCCATCCCTACGGACAGCACCATCATTTGTCAAAAGCATATAGACAGAAATTCAACCACCAAAAACCCCTGGTACGCTTGAGTACAGTTGTTCAGAAAGTTTTCTGTTTTCCATAGGCATTTAATTTTGCAGGAGCAAAAAGAAAAGTGGAATTCAGTGGAATTCCAACTGAAAATGTTAGTGAAAAAGGGAGCGCACTCATTTGGAAAAGCTACCCCAGGTCTTTGCGGCAGCTGCTGTCTGGACTAAGCTCTGCTGGCTAGGTTCCAGGCTACTTTAAAGGTCCCATGATGCACCATGGCCAGCCCTCTTGTCTGTTCCCATGGTGCATCCTGGAAAATCCAATATATGCTGCACCAGAGGGAATATTCTTTTCCATTCATGAATATTCACCAATACTCAAAACCCAACCTGATTATGGAACCTGATATGTAAAATGTCTCACAAGTTTTTTTCATTAAATGCCCTGATTAACTTATATGTCCTAATCAAGAATGATAACAGTTTCATGTTTAAGGCTGATGACTGAAGTAATCAGAAAGGGGCACAAAGTGAAACAATTTGAGACAGAAACTGTCTTTGCCATCTGGATTCATGACACCTTTTGCTCACTGAGGTTTACTGTGGCACAGACAAACGAAACTCAGCATCAAAAGCTACAAACAAAAGAAAAAGTAAAATCCTTTCTAATATTGCTTCATTTTTAAACAGCTGCTTCACAGGTGGAGAAATATTGCACGTGGTGGTTTTCATGCTGCGTGCCAGGCTCGCCACAGGTAGCTCGATGAGGATCTTGTGTCCCCAAAGAGAATCTGATTGAAGGGAAAGCAGGTGGCTGAAGTGCAAAAAAAAAGGAAACAGGTCTAACTCCTGCTGGGAACTCGTGCTGCAGGGTGGGGAGGCTCGGCGGTGATGCTTACGTGCCTGAAATCTCGCCAGCGTTGGTCTTCTGGCTGCTCCTGCGCTTGATGAAGCGGCTCTCGGAATCCCTCCTGCGCATACTTTTTTTTGATGCTTCGGGTGAGCGCTACCTCAGTCTATTTTTAACAGCTACACTTTCCATGATTAGATTTTAATGCTATTTATTTATTTAAACTGAACCAAACAATTCCGCATAAGCTCAACATTCCAGTGGGCATCATACTCGGCCACACAGAGCAGTCTAAATCTAGTTTAAATTACATTCCTTGAATGGTAGAAAAAGCTGGGTCATGCGCCGAAGCTTGGTGAGGAATAACAGAGTCATTCTTTCATAGATTGCAAAAACTTTATTAAGGAAAGATAAACAGGTTAAAAGTCTCTCAATGACTGCACTGTCTATACGTAGCAATTACCCCTTGCTTTTTTCCCCCCCTGCTCCTAGTTGAAGGTGTAGTACTTACAGTCTCATGATCTGCCGTAATGGAGCCAGGTCCTCTCTATGTTCACTGAAGTAAAAGGGAATGAAAGGCTTGGGATAATTAGACTCAGTGTCTCACTCAGTTATGTCCTTGCAGACATCTGGGAGTGTGAGGCTTTTAGCTCCCTCCCTTCTACATAGGTGGCAAAGGCAGGTATGAAAATTCGGCATCTCTCAGAAACACCTTTCCCCAGACAAAGAGAGCATCTCCCCACATCTGTGGCATCACTGTTTCTGAGGCTTTCTTCTAGGCTTCCAAGGCTTCCTGGTAGGAAGGGAGAGTGTGCTTACCATTTGCATCCATTTTAATAAAATAAATCGCTTGTGTTAAAATTAGCAGTGGGCAAACTGTTTCAGTTATAACAAGAATTGTCCTGGATTGGTTCCAATCCTCAAACTAAATTCAAGCCAATTTTATTTTTAAGTTTTAAAAGTAATAAAAAGTAATAAGCATGCAATGTGTATATAGACATACACACAGAGAATAGTTCAGGGATTAGAAAAAGATGTATTTTGCATCTGGAGTCCCAGTTTTGCACATGCATATGCATACAAGTAACTTTATTCACGTGAATTATCCCCTGGTGCCATGCACTATTTCCTGTCTAATCAGGCAGCAACATATACAAAAGGCTTTAATGTATAAGGGCGCTATAACCTGCAGAACATCACCGCTTGATGCATCAAGTGAAGAAAGCCGACACTTGTTAATAGGACAAAGCTGGCACCAATTAAACCACGTCCAGCACATTGACTCGACTTGCTGGAAGCAGAGTCATCCCCAAGTGTTGTGTTAGGGAGTACAGCCAGCCCTGCCTACAGCAGGATGTGGCTTCCAAATATCATGCGTTGCATATAATCTGTTGCGTAAACTGAAGGGGGGGATGAAGGGTGGAAGGGATGAGGCTCCACTGGGCTGTGGCCTCAGAGACGAAGTTAGATTGGGTGTACCTGGGGAGCACGGGGGTTGTTTTGAGGAGTGGGGGGAAGGGAGCGTTGTCCATGTACATTACTTCACACATCATAAACTTCATTTCTCAGGGATTTTATTTTAGCAGCCCAGAAACAGATCATTCCCACGTGAGGTTTCACAGCACCAAACTGTGAACATAAGGGTTGGGTTTTTTGTTTGGATTTTTTGATTTTGTCTTCAACTGCTTCAGGGTGGGTGGGTGTGTCTGTGCCTCTGCAATTGTGTGCATGTGCAATAGTCATGTGTGAGGGTGTGAGGATGCCT
The DNA here is from genome assembly GCF_034638445.1 of Ciconia boyciana. NCBI lineage: Eukaryota > Metazoa > Chordata > Aves > Ciconiiformes > Ciconiidae > Ciconia > Ciconia boyciana. Next base: position 58,009,293 of record NC_132936.1, read on the forward strand.
GTCGTGAGTTTAGACTGTCTGCCTAAATTTTAGTGAAAACAGTTTCACAGCTTACGCGGCTCTGACCTGGCCTATGGAGAGTGACAAACGGTGCCACCCAGGACAGCTAGACGTCTTCTCACTCCTGCATGATTTCTCTTGCTAGGAACAGGTCAGCAAGGACATTGCCCAGGGCATACCCTGACCTCTCAGGAAAACGTATATATCTCCTTTACAGGTTCAGAAACCCTTTTACTACAATTGCTATCTTGTATTTCCGCCAAACTTTTGGCTTTCCACAGCTCTTGCTTAGACGTATCTTCTAGAGTGGAAATGTGGCTTTATAGCCACCTTCTTTCAAATTCATCATGAGCATCCTTCACACATTCCTGTTCTTTTAAGAACAGTAGCGTAACACTTTGGCTCTGTATCTAAGTGTGGATGAACGATGGAGCCTGCTAGAAGGGTCACCTAAAGATATAGTTCTAACTGTTGGATTTGAATGATAAATGTCTTGAAAGTGCTGACACACACTAAAAGGGTTTTCCTGGCTGTAAGGGAGGGCTGGATGAACTACTTGAGGCTCCTGCAAGTATTGGCAAATCATCTTGATACCAGCTATACAGGAGTGAGGACATTCAGAGATGAGCTCCCAGTAGCAAAAGAACAGGAACCTCTAGTTTGGCTCCAGGTCTGGATGATGCCTTGATATCCTGTGGTTTAACTCCTAGTGTATCAGGTTGCCAGATTATTCTAAACATGAGTATTATCTGCCTGTGTACACTTAGCACTGTGAAACAGTCAATACTATGAAGCAGCTTCTTCTTGAACAGCTCTCACCCTGCCTTAGTATGCACAATGTATGTTGAACATAAGACTTTTTTGTCCAAAAAGTAATGAAACACAGTAAAACTGCAGGAGACCAACTTGTAAAATGAAATTAAAATGCTGCCTGAGGACCTCCCTGGAACTAGCTGAGTTACAAACACTTCAAATGCATATTAATTGGGCCATATGGTCCAGTATTTAAGCAAAGGCATGTATTTTGTTTGGCCAGAGTGTTCAGGAGAGACTTTAGGTCAAAGCCTTCATAGCCCTGATGAAATTTGTGATCAGCTGATGGAAATGTTTACCTTACAATAAACTTGAAAGACTATCTTGCACAGAAATGACACACAGGAGTTCATCTTTGTGCAGCTCTGTAAAATCAGCTGCAATACCTGTATGTGTTTTGTTACCCCCAAGTCCCTTGCAGAAGACTAAGACAGGCTTCCAAGGCATTGCCCAGAAGAAAGGGTGGTACAGGATTTACCTCTTGATGCAAGCATGCAGAAGAAGGCGGCTTCTACAAGCCTGCCAGCCACCAGCTGCCATGCTGCATCTCTGATGGGCTCTGCACAAGGCGAGCCATAATATTGCAGCCCCTGCACAACATCACTGAATCCCCGTCTCCCTGTTTCGTGGACTGTGGGACCCTCCCACAGTGTCAGTGGGACAGCGTGAGCTGCCCTTCTGTTTGGTCTTGTGCGACAAAGATCAGACAAGAGCAGTGAGAAAGACCACCTGCACAAGCCCAGGCAGCAAGTAGGTCCAAACTGAGCAATTCAGCATGGAAGCCCTTATGCTGCCTGTGAATGAAGGCAGATCAGGGAGTAGCAAGGGGAAGGCTGTTGCAGGTTGAGCTCATGAGCTGCACTCAGTCCCCAACCACGCTGTTAACCCCAGGGTGACAGCATTCATGTACATTTATGATAGTTGTGTGTTGCCTATTGTATTTGATGCCATGTGCACATGGGAGATGATAGTTCCTATTTTTATGAGAATACTTGACCCAGGAGAAGCTAAGCCTATCAGGATCTTTTTCTTTAATCTCTGCAAAAACAAGAATTATGGCATTTAACTTAGGTTCATTAGGTGACTCATTGTGTTATTCATTTAATATATTTCACATGGACAATGTTACATCTCTTTTCAATAAGTAATTTAAAAGAGCTGTTCCTGACATGCAAGACACAAACAGTCTGTCTGTGAGCCACTGTCTTACATCCTGATCAACTCCGTCACATTTTCTTGTTTTTAAATTTCTCATCTTAAAAATATGAGTCAACATAAATAGCTTTGAATCTGTGTTACCTTATTAACCAATGGCGGGTGACTCTATCCATAAAATATTTACATAGACAACAGTCTTGTGCTAGCAATGTATTTTCACATTACTTAGTAATTTAAAACATGTCAACCCCTTCCAAACAGTAGAAACAATCCAAACATGGAACTGGTGTTGACCTTAAAAGGCTGCTCCTCTTTATTTTAAGTCAAGCAACAATCGTTACCACAGATTATCGCTGTGCATTCTTCACACAACTCCTTATCAGCAATGCCCCCAAATATAACTCTAAATGGTAAGGAAAACAGTAGATGGGAAGGGCTGATGCTGCATCAACAGCATGTCCTTTAAGGGAGCTTGTGGAAGACTGTATGGAAAATATAACATTTTAATATTAATGAGGTAAATCAATGACATATATTTGGCTGTTTTATAAAGTTAATGAATTGTGTGCTTGACTATCTGAATCTGCACCTGATCTTTCTTTGCATCATAAGAATGTGCATGAGTATGCAAATGCATTTATTTATATTGATTGTATGTGTACATGTGCATGAATGTTTTTATGTAATGTATGTGTGTATTGGATATAGTTTTTTAGTTTATTTTTTTCTATTTTCAAAGTCTTGTTTCTTATTCTATTATTAGGGGACCAGGTGATGGAATAGGAAGAAGGGCATTTAGTGTGTGATCTGGAGTACAGCATGTACTATAACCTTCTGGTAACCTAGACTGGGAAAAGATACTGTCCTCTTTTTTTCCCCAAGGCAATCAATAGAACTGAATTTTGGCTTCCCAAGCCACAGTACATTGACATGGTATGAGCTGGAGCTGGTAAAAGAATAGATAAGTTTAATGTATTTATTTATCCTATGGATGTTTATATTATACATGATATTTGCAGTGTTTTCAGCAGCAAAGGATGGTAGTCCCCATGTTGCATAATAGATGACGTGTCTCCTTTGGCAGATACTTAGTCCATTCAGCCAACTAACTAATTAAAATGCTTTACTTAAAAAAAAAAAAGGAAGAACAATAGCAAAAATTCACAACAGTCTACCCCTTTACTGCTTCTCCCTATGTCTCAGAGCACTTTTCCAGGGTGAGCAGTGTAACTTGGAAAGTTGTCCATTAAAGGTAGTATCTTAATCACACTGTTCCCTGCAGACTGGAGCAGATCAGAGAAACAATAAAACCTCTGTCATGTACAGGACAGGAAACCTGATAGCACCATGCTCCTCAGGGGACAGGTAGGTATTGAGGATTTTGGGGGCAGTTTTTGTGATCTTACTGACTAATTGTTCTACTACTGTAGAGTTTGTTATATATTTTAATACTGAGGTAAAAAAAAAAAAGCCCTTTATTTTTTTTTTTTCACCTTTATCTCTGTATTTCACCTATAGTGGTATGGGAATTAAATATAGTATTTTCTAGAGGACATGCAATATTCAAGAGAATGAATATCAATATCTAAGGTTGTAAGGGCTGTGAAAATTTTCAGTTTGGATTTTGCCTTTTTTTTCTTTTCAATATTGTATCATTAGTCAGACTTCTGCTGGTTTTTTTCATCTTGATCAAATAGTATATTGAAGAATTGAAGTGTATGAAAAGACCCATATTGAATTCAAAGGTTTTTGAAATGAGCAGAGACATTGTAAGGTAAAGTTCACACAGTCTGTCCTGTGATAAAGCAAGTCCACTCACACTGAACCTGAATAGAAGGGCAGGATGCTTGATGGCAATAGTGAGAGGGAAGAAGGAGATAGTAAGGTATCTGCAGTGATTTGTTAGAAGTACCATTAGTTGACCCAAGGGCAGAGAGCAGCACAGTCCTCTCAAGCAGAGGGGTCTAAGTCTCTGGGACGAGACCAGAGACACTCACCTCTAGGCCATCCCAGGGCCAGAGGGATGGAGATGACTAACATGAGGTCTGTGAGGTGAAGGGGGAAAGAGACAGAAAACAGAGCTACTGATTTCATTCAGCTACCCCTAAACTACCCGCCTGCCACTTGAATGGCAAAGGTGCTGAGCAACCCTGGCCAGATCAGTGGAGACTTGCAGTTGCGGAGTCCAGATAGGGGGAGCAGGAAAGCTCCCAATAGCTTCTGGGACTATCTACATCTAGCTGATGTTGAGTGATTTACAGCTGGACCTTAGAAGCCCCGTGATGGCAGGTACCACTGAAGCAGGGACACCTGTGACAGTGTGCGATTCTTGCGAGTGTAAGGATGATGTTTGTAGAGAGGAAGCTCTGCACAGTGGTGAGCTGTCCTACAGAAACTCTATCTGAAATGGTCATGGTTGAGGTAGGAAGGCAGAATAATTACCTTAGCTGATTTATCTTTTATTCTTCCTAGTCAACCATCCTAATTCTAATGCAGACAAAATTCCTACATTCAGTGATGTGCTGCAGCAGAAAAAATAGTTTTCCTTCTTTTGTCGACCTTTCATTTTCAAAGACAAAATGTGGAAAAGGTCTAATTCTTCAGTAAAAACGTAAGCCTAATATTTTACAGAAAGATAATCTTTGCTTTTAGTCAAGAGTGGGCACACTTTAAAGCAGGCAAGAAAATCATTTAAAACATTGTAAAAAAAACCCCACAGATGGGCCTAATCCTTCCCTGAAAATGGAATGGACTTTTTATCTTAGTACATCAATTCTATATTTTTATTTTTCAATTTAATTTCATGTCTGTCAGAGATAGCATTTTTCACAATGCTAGTAAGTGTTCTGATCTTAGGATGGAGTTTGGATGATGACACTATTAAAGTGTTTGAAGTTAAGTATGAAAGGTCTTTGTTGAACCAGGTCCTTGGAATGAAACATATGCGGCTGTTCTGATTTTTTAAAAGTAATATGTTTAGTTATAAAATTTGTGATCTAGAAAATCTCACACTGAAATAAAATCTCCAGCAGATTTTATTTAGACAGGTATTGTAAAGATGGTGTTCCACAGGGGCAGCAGTTAGAGAACAGCACAATAGTTTTAGATCCAGAATAAAGTAGAAATGTGTGTCAGATGGATTTTTTTTTGAAGGCTGGTGAACATTTTTCAAACACTTATCAGCCTGACAGTCCTATTCTTCTAAAGCACAGTCCAGTTTTCCATACTGTGCTCATCATTCTGAGCCTGTTCCATCTGGTTCCTCTGGCCTTGCCTTGGATTTGCAGGATATGAGGTAACTTTCAACTGGATGCAAATGCAGTAGCACTGAATTGCTTGTACAATATTTTATTTTAACATGGAAAAGCATCACACAGGAAGAAGCCTAGTAAGTCCCCTTCACAGTTTATATCATGGTTCTCCAGTACTAAATTAAAAAAGCCAAAGGCTACCTCTGATTCAACATGACAAGAGTAAGACGTGGTGTGGTGTAATTGGGAGATTCCCATCTGTGGGAAGTCAGAGTGGCGCAAGGAGGGGCAGCTGGGACATAAGGGAAGGAGTTTGGAGCCTTCTGCAACTTCTGTCGGTCATATCTGATAAATGACTGCAAATTATTGTCCCTTGCCATTTTGCTGTTCTTACAGGTAGGAATTAAAGCCTCCCAATATGTACTGAGTGAAACCTGATCCGATAAAGCAGATGCCATTCTCTCCCAAAACGTGGGGAGGAGTATCAGGAGGTTTTCATTAGTGACTGAGTGGTAGATGAATGGGTGCTCCCTAAGCCATTCTCAACCCTCTCCTGTTTTCCTCAGTTGAAGATCTGAATCTCTTCATACAGTCTCCCAGATTTGTTCCAAGTTGCATAAAGAGGATATGGCAGAGGGATAAAACATGGAGTTAAACAACTTTCCCATGTCCTTTCCACTACTCCTAGAAACTTCTATGATATCTTTGTTAAACTTTTTGGAGATCTGGCAGTGTACAAGGTAAGGCTCAACCAGTCATACTACCTTTTGTTGTCAGTTCTTGAACTGTGGTGAAGTCCCTTGGAAGAAGAACTTTCTGGAGGAGCGGAGTGGTAGCATCAGTGATTAAAAACAAAACCTATGTTAAAAGAGGTAGATGACTAAGACTGCCAAGTGAAATACTAATGCCAGGAAATAAGGCTGAATTAATTATCTTACATATAAATTATAATTTGATTTTTGATTATGTGATCACATATCATCTTTTAAAGAGGAACCTTGCCTGATTCAGTGCATGTGATGGGCTGCGTTCATGTAACATACAAAACAATGTTCAGCTACATTCTCCTTGTTCAATGTGTAGCTGGATGCCTTATTTACTGCATTCCCTTCTAAAATTAGAATTATTAATTTGCTCACAGGCTTTGCTGTGGTGCTTGCGGTGGTGTTAGAGACCTTCAGTAGCTAATTAATGCATATCTTTGTCAGACTGCTGTGAAATAAACTGGATTTATTTCCATTTAGAGATAAGGAACCAGAACATGGACAGATTAAGCTAGAATAATCTCTAATTTTATGTGCCTGACTAGAGGTATCTAAGACCTGATTTTTAAGTGTTTTGTGTTATCTGGCATGATCTATATTCAAGCACAGCTCCTCTTAACCTTGTTTTACAGCTGAAAGAGCTCAGCAGTTTTCCAAATCACACGATATTCTTCATCAAAAGATGAAGACAGCTACTAACCATCTCTCAAATAGTGAGTGATTTGCTCAACTTTTAAAAATTACGCAGTAAAAACACATGAGGAGCCTAGTTCTCCAGGCCAATGTCCATCTTGAAGAAGAAACTACTTCTGCAGTCCCTTGTGTCATTCACTACCCATTTTCAATCGCTATAGTGACTGACATTGGTAGGGATCCTGCAGCCGAGGTTTTCTTTACGGCACAGTATTGATGCAGCTCAAGAGGCCACAATTACCATCTTGTAGGGGGAAAGTAGGGTTAAGGTATAGTTAGTCTGTAGCATAATGCATATACATCAAGTTCTAAGTACCTGAAAACTAAATTTTGTGGTGGATATTGCTGGATAATGGTATACCAGCTCTAGATATTATAACAAGAGTTGCAGGTGCCACCTTCACAAAGGTAACTGATTTCCTAGGACTGGTTCCAAAACCCATTTGAAATATACTGAAGCAAACAGTCTTGAATGCATATTTCTCTTATCTTTGTACTTCAGTGCAAAGTTTCTTCTGGTACAGTATTTGAGGTCTTCACAGCAGAACTGAACACTGCTGATGTTATGACTTCCACATCCAGGGCTAGTCTCTGTATAGTTTTATTCATCACTTTAATGGCATCTTGTATTTAATGGCACAGAGATTTCCCACCTACGAATGCTGTTCAAGATTTTTGTTCTGCTTGTCCAGGATTTCCAGCGTATGATAGTTCTAATCCCGAGGAAAGATCCCAGCACTACTGTTTATGTGCCAAATATCTCCTTAGTGGAAAACAAGTAATGCAGTACATTTCATCAATATGTGCCCCTTTTTCTGGAATCAAGTCTGTTTTTCTAAAATGTTTTTATATAAATTACCTATTCCTATATGCCCCCAAAAAACTGAATTGCATAGGTATAAGGTACTATGTATTTGCAACCATTGACCATAGTAAAAGGAAAGGTGTTTTCCTTCCTTTGAAGCTTGAAGTAATTTTACCATGTATTAGAGCCAGACAGTTTGCACTTTTACATGTGAAGGCACTGCATAAAAAGAGGGCAATCGCATATCAGCAGGCATGATGTGATGTAGGGACATATGGGGGCAATGACCTTTGGACATAAAGGATAGAGATTAAGGCAGGGAAAGAAGCCTGTGGAGTACCGCAGGAAGGGCAGCCCATGATAACTGAACCAGCATGATACCTGCCAGCGTGAAGTTGATTGGTCATTATTTTTGAACGTGGTTGATCTGGCACTGTGAAGTGATATCAGATCAGTGGTTTGGACCATATGGCAAGTATCAGGAACCCTAAAGCCGGATTTGCAATTTCATGGAGACATGGCCTAGAATTTTACCTCATGATTCTTACCACACATGAACTAACATGTGTCACTGGTTTAAACCTTAATAGCAACTAGCATACCTACTCATGGTGCAGGTGTCCTAGCAAGCTACGGACCCTACAGTCACGTCTCAGCAGTCATGTTATGACCCCCTCAGCAGGAACCCTGCCACCATGTCCCAAACTATTTTCCAGTTCATCATCTAAGATAAAAAGAAGCTTTAAAAAAGCTCACATTGAAGTCTTAGAGCACGTTACAGGGATCATTATGTTCAGACTGTTTTGCATATATTTTGCAAATTCCAGAGCCTGAACTGAACTGGGCTTGTCAGCTGTTTCTTTCTAGGAGCAAGGTGGAGTACTGCTATGGCTTGCAAGTGTGACATGGGATGAAAGATATTCCCTTGGGCCAGCCTGTCTCAGTCCATGTAAGACTTTTTTAATGATTACCAATGCTTTACCTTGAGGGCAAAAAGTTGCAGTGTTCCAGTTCAGGGACAGAGATACTCCCAGCTGGATCCAGTCTCAGTTCAAAACCTGCTGCATTTTCACAGAATCTCCGAATGGTCAAGGGGACCTCTGGAGGTCATCTGATCCAATCCACCTGCTCAGGCAGGGCCACCTAGAGCTGTTGTCCCAAGACCATGTCCAGATGGCTTTTGAATGTCTCCAAGGATGGAGACTCCACAACCTCCCTGGGCAACCTGTGCCAGTGCTCGGTCACCCTCACAGTGAAAAAGTATTTCCTGATGTCCAGAGGGAACCTCCTGTGTTTCAGTTTGTGGCCATGGCCTCTAGTCCTGTCACTGGGCACCACTGAAAAGAGCCTGGCTCCATCCTCTTTGCACCCTCCCTTCAGGTATTTATATACATTGGTAAGATCTCTCTGAGCCTTCTCTTCTCCAGGCTGACAAGTCCCACCTCCTTCAACATTTTCTCATAGGAGATATGCTCCAGACCCTTAATAATATTAGTAGCCCTTTGCTGGACTCTCTCCAGTATGTCTATATCTCTGTTGTACTGGGGAGCCCAGGACTGGACCCAGTACTCTGGGTGTGGCCTCACCAGTCCTGAGCAGAGGGGAAAGATCACCTCCCTCGACCTGCTCACAGCATTCCTCCTAATGCAGCCCGGGATACTGTTAGCCTTCTTTGCAGCAAGGGCACACACATTGCTGGCTCATATTCAACCTGATGTCCACCAGGACCCTCAGGTCCTTTTCTGCAAAGATGCTTTCCAGCCAGACAGCCCCCAGTGCGTACTGATACATGGGGTTGTTCCTCCCCAGGTGCAGGACTTTGCTCTTCTCCTTGTTGAACTTCATGAAGTTCCTGTTAGCCCATTTCTCCAGCCTGTTGAGGTCCCCCTGGATGGCAGCATGACCCTCTGGTCCATCAGCCATTCCTCCCAGTTTTGTGTCATCTGCAAGCTTGCTGGGAGTACACTCCTCATCATCCTGGTCATTAATGAAGATGTTAAATAGGATCAGACCCAATGTTGACCCCTGGGTTACTCTGCTAGTTAATGGCCTCCAACTAGACTTCCTGACACTGATCATCACCCTCTGGGCCTGGCAGTTTAGCCAGTTTTCAATCCACCTCATTGTCTGCTCATCCAGCCCATACTTCATCAGCTCCTCTATGAGGATCCTATGGGAGACAGTGCCAAAAGCCTTACTGATGTCAAGGTAGACAACGTCCACTGCTCTCCCCTTGTCTACCAAGCCAGTCATTTCATCATAGAAGGTTATCAGGTTGGTCAAGCATGACTTTCCCTTTGTGAATCCATGCTGACTCTTCCTGATCAACTTTTTGTCCTTCATGTGCCTGGCAATGGTTTCCAGGATTAGCTGCTCCATCACTTTCCCAGGGACCAAGGTGAGGCTGACCAGCCTGTAGTTCCCTGGGTCCTCCTTCTTGAAGACAGAAGCAACATTTGCTTTCCTCCTGTCTTCGGGAGCTTCTCCCAATCACCATGATCGATCAAAGATTATTGAGAGTTTTTGACAGACTTTAGCAGATTGTAGCCCCTAGATGAGCACAACTTAATTGTCCAATTTAATCTCAGTAGCCCTTTACCCCAGTGAAGACAAAGCTGAGGATTTTTACTGAAATAATACTACAGTTCAAATAATAATAATACAGTTCAAAAAATAAAGCAGATGAAAACATATTTTTTAAAAAAGCAAGAATCTTAATGCAACCGCAGAATTTAAATGACTTTGGACTTTAAATTCCATTGATTTTGATGTATTTGACATGCTTTCTTGTGCAATTCTCATGACTAGAGTACTGATAATAAGAATAAAACCTGGCATCTGTCATTTAAGCTTGAACAAATTTTGTATTTGCTTTCAAGTTTGAAAAAATTTTGGTGTTTTTATTAAAATATATTGATTGTGAAAGGAGCATTGGAGCAGATTGTTTTCCAGGCCCTGCTGATTCTGTATTTATTATCAATATTTGCTGAAAGTAAAGTAGTTCCTGCTGAGCTGTAACCAGAAAGTTACTTAACTGTCCAAATATTCACAGCTGTTAGGGAAAAAGTTCTAGTTTATTCTAGTCTCTTCAGTTCACCATTCTATTATAGACCTACATTGGTAATGATAAGATTATTGATCATCTTTTGTTAATACAAGGGATAGATGATACTTGAAAGTTTGAGTTTGGTTTTATCTCATGATTCTTTGGGTTATCTGAACCTTTTTTTTGCATTGTAAATCTAAGCTATCTCATGAGATTTCTGTCATTTCTGTTGTTTATTACGACAATTAAAACAAGCTTTTTTCTCAATATTTTTTGGACATTGGTGTTCTGACTTCATACTGAAAACAAAAGAAAAAAATCTTAGCTATTTTGTTAAAAGTCTACGTGAAGATCCAGTTTAGGCATGTGTGACTATACAAAGAAGCTGTGGCAGTGAACATGCATCCTCTAGCAGCATCACACATGCTGAATGACTGCATCTAATCTCAGTCATCACTTCCACTCCTTCCATGGCTAACTGTTACAACGTCCTAATGAAGGATTTTTGAATTTTCTAGAAACTTTGCTCTAGTCAATGCTCCCTAATCTCTTCAGTAGCCAAGGTGGTGCCAGAAATTGATGTGTCCTTTATGGGAGAAAGAACAAAGAGGTCAAAACACACAGTTTAGAGACAGGAGAGCATTATCTTACTTATAACAAACTACCCCAGCCTTGAAAAATTATTTAACACTCTGTGCAACATGGACAATGTAGGTAAATATATAAATTAATATATGGAGAGGTTTCTAACAGACAAGTATGTTTTGTGTTCAATTCTTAGTGATCTTCACTGGTAGTCAAGCGTGAATTTGCCCTTCAGCTTTCAAAATGCTCTCCTCTACATCACCTAAGAGAGTAAATGCGATACAGTTATTTTTGTGAACAAAAAAACCTTGAATTCTGTTTACAGGTTCTTATTTGGCTTATTCAGAATATTTGGCCAATTCTCAGATATTCAGGAAGGTAGTTACACAAATTTTAGCCACTGTTATGAAGAGTCATACCAAAACCTTGTCCTTTACAGTTACTTGAGAGTTATGCTTAAAATGTTAGCATCCAGTCAGCAAAAGATAAATTATGCATGTGATTTAGTTGACCAATCTCACAAAATAAATAGTGAAGAGTCATAAAAAGGTCGTAAAACCATCAGGTCATAAAAACCTCAAAATTACAAATATATTATCAGAAATGTTTCATAACTACTTAATGAGTATCTAGATGGTATGCACTGCTAATACATTTTCTTTGCTATGAGTAAATCCATCACTTTTACTGATGAACCTCAAAGGAGTGTTATGAGCTTCATGCTAGACACTGGGAGTGAGTAGTACTTTATTTCAAAAATAAGTAGCTAAGTGGAATTGCACAGACTGAACAGTTTATTCAGTGGGAGTCGGAGTACCAAAATCTGGCCATTCATGAATTAGGGTCAGATCAAGCCTCCCATTGACCTTAGTGGGAGTTTTGCCATTTGCTTCAATGGAAGTAGGATCAGGCTATCAATGCGTTAAAGTGGTTCAATAGAAAGTGTTATTGAAATGCAAATGTCCGTGTTCTCTTAATCTGAACTTCCTATCTCCCCATTCAGTGCTGTTTGCAGAGAGTGTTATTATGGGCTATTACCCTTGGGACCTGGGTCCCAAGGGTAAAATCTTTAACAAGATTTTAACAATCTTGTTAAAAAGATTGTTAAACAAATCTTTGTTAAACAAATATTTTTGTATGCTCATCAGAGAAATATCCTGTAGTATAGGCAAATACAACTACAAATTTTGTAATAACAATTCTAAGCAAATCTAGTGAGTCTGGTTTGATGAGCAACCAAGCTTTGCTGTATCACCAAGCCTGAACAAAGATGAAGTTGTCTATGCTGTTGAGTACAGCACATTCACTTAACACTTAGTGCAAGCTGACCTGGTTGATGTCATAAAACAAAAAGCTTTCAGGTATTCAATTGCCTGGAGACACTACCTGCATTGGTTTCAAGTAACACTTAAAATTACTACAACTGAAAAAGACTTGTATAGGGAAAACAGAAGTTGAGTTCATATATTGGATGTAATGTACTGCTAGTTCAGTTTCTTTCTTTGTGGATCAAATGTCATCAACACAAATGAGTGGATAAGCCAATAAAGATTCCATTTTATTAAGATCAAACCATGCCTCTCTCTTCCTCCTGCCTACCCCAAGTCACCTTCCTATTGCAAATGCCTGGCTTCCTCTTCCTCCTTCCCAGCAACAGTAATTCCTAATACCAAACCGGTTGCACTGGGGAGTAGACACATCCTGTTTAGCTTGCTTGAGATCTTGAAAAGCAATCTAGAGCTCTCAGCTGCAGCCAGAAGGCCAGCATGCTTGGTCAGAAGTGTACATACATACACACAGCTGGTTGCTTGCCCAGCCAGGAAATACATACCTTCTGACTGGTGGTTTCGAGGCAATGCATCGTCTCAGCCTCCAAGGGGGACAGGTGTCAGCATCACTCTCATTGGGAAAAAAACAAAGGAATTATTTTGTGAGATACGTGTTATATAGGCCCAAGTCAGCTATTTCCCGCTGCTTTGAATACGGCAGCCAAGTCAAAAGAAGAAGGAAGCGTCAATAAAATAAAATAAAACTTAAAAATGCAATTGCCACCACTTCATGGTGTAGTGATGGTAGACAAGAGTTAAATGGATTAGCTTAAACTCTATTTTTTGTGCTGACTAGGTATCAAGTCAATGACATCACTTGGACATAGGAGCATGGGACACTGCTGGCCAAGTTACAGTCTGTTGCTGTTGCATATGGCAATCGTTGCAAATTTAGCCTTAGTGGCTGGTATGTACTAAGCTAATTAAAAAGACAATTGGCTTTTTCATTGTGATTAAAGCACTAATAATAATATCTCCCTATCAGTAATATTCTAATTGCCAAGGACACGTGGCAGGTCACAGTGCCACCTGCTCATTTTGGAGGGACCATAGGTTGCACCCTTACTGCAATATAAAAGACACAGGCTTGATTACTTTCCCATAACTATCCACATTGTTTAGTTTTTAACCTACTTTCTGGCCTTGTTTTGGCCCTTGGCCTTCAGATGGGTCCTGGACACAATTTGGGAAGAAGCATAGCCAATCACCTGCTGTTGACTGCTGCCAGTAAGCTGTATGTCTGAGTCTACCATGTCCTAGGGTGGCAGGGAGTCAAAGGAAGCCAAACAGAAAGCATGTAAATCCTGAGCTCATGCTTACTCTTGAGGACAGAGAATGATTCCTAAATAGTTTCATTTACTAGGCTAGATTTAGATTATGAATTCCCACTGTCATGAGACTTGTAACTCCCATTAGAACCACTCTTGGTCTTGCAACACCAATAACACTCTGCAAAGAAAGAGGAGACATAGAACTGGGAAGAGTTTCCCCAGGGCTATTTAAAAGAACATGTTCATGCTATTTACAGTCTCTTGTACTTTTGGCCACGAGTCAGTTGGATTTTGTGCCGGTGAAGCGGATTGTAAGTGTGTGAAAGCGGTGGAATTACTCTAGAAGATGCAAAAGATCCTGAATGGCCTTGGGTTGCAGTGAGGTTTAGAAGGGATATGATGTTTCATGCACTTCAATTCAGTACATAATATTAAACTGGAAGAATTGTTGGGGGACCTTTGGATGGCATTGAGCTATGAGGGAGAGGTTAAAGTTAGGTCTGCTTTGCAAAACAGCGAGATGAGCATCATAGGAACAGAAGTATGATTTTCTCCCAAGTTCTTACTTTTCCAGGTGATCCATACATACCTGTGTGCTTGCACTTATGAGTTACAGAGTAACGTCTTTCACCACCACTTGTTTTAGACACTAGTTGCAGTAATTTTCCCAGTAGCACAACTCTTCCTAAGATCCAGCATGGGTCCACAAGTCCAAGAGGAGTGCTACTTACACTCTTATTAAAACACTGCTTGCAAGCCCTGCAAGCACTTGTGCTTGTCTTGGAGAACTCCCCATTGACTAACTTTGCTGAGCAGGCTTAGCCCTGATTAGTTAATGAGATCTAGCATGATCACAGTTGAGGTGATGTAGCACCTAGCCAAGAGGATAAAGCCACTGCATCTTGCATGTATGAAGGTGTTCATTTTGTAAGAAAAAAAAGTGAACTAATTGAGGAGACTTTGGGGAGAGGGTTTTTTCAGTTTTTTTCCCACTCTTTATAATTAACTACACTTTATTCATCATTTTGAGGGGATTTATTTTTAACTTTGGTTGAAACTCTTTTCTATACAAGTCTGTGTCCTATGAATTCCAGCCTTTGTTAGGGATGGCTTAAGTTGTGGAGACTCTGACCTTGTGATACTACCATGTTTCTGCTAAACAAAGTCCAGCATGCCAAACAAAGATGTAGCAAGTAGTTACGAAATGGCATGGCTATTACACATGCTTTTGATTCTTATTGTCTAGTGTTTATTTTGGGATAATTCTGTTTTGAGAGTGGAAAAACCAGACTGTAAATAAAAAGGAGGCATACGATAAATACATTATGCTACACAGTTCTCCTGGGCTCCTCACTGAGTGCCTAGGAGATAGGAAAATTATTTTCAACAATGAAAGAAGAAGGTAAGAATATTCTGGGACATCATGACAAGTCAGAAGAAAGAGATTCATCCACTTGCGCAAAACCTGAGTAATTTACTATTGCATCTCACAGTCTATGTTGTTCCCTTGCTACGTAAAGTTTCTAGGTCACTGGCTCTGGTGTTGTTCCAAACCATGCAGCTCCACTCCCAGTTCACCTCCCTTCTCCTGGGCAGTGGGAGAATCTCTATTGCAACTTCCAGGAGATGTTTAGTTAGCTGGTACTGTATTTCTGCTCCTGACTTCTCTCCTATATTGCCCCACCCATGAAACTAGATGATAGGAAAGGGAAGAAGAGGGAAGGGAACTATGCTGGCTTGCTGTGCAAATGTAAATTTTACCTTTGACAGATCAGACTGAAGGTCAAATGAATCCAAAGACCTAAAAGAGCATAACAATAATGCAAAATCATATTCCAAAGGATAGTAATCCCATTTTAAGATGAAACTTTTGTTAGGGATGTGGATTCAGCCCTAAGTTCCAGAAAACATCATCTAAGCTATCTACTTGTATTTTTATAGCTCTATAAATCTCTAAGGCCAAAGTCTACCCTTCTACACATGTAAGACTCCAT